>NC_090923.1:714129861-724129861 GCF_040938575.1 Ambystoma mexicanum
TGCTAGGCCCACCCATGCTTTAAGGTGACCCTGGTCCTCCTCGCCCCCTGAATCAGACTCTGTGAGTCCTCCCTGTGCCTCTTCTTCTTGTTCCCAGCCCCTCCATCTTTTTGCCATTTTAAAAAATTGCTCTAACATTGGCCCCAAATCATTATTTTTCACAGTACCTGATTTGGCTTTTCTTTTGCTGCCGAGGTGGGTGTCTGATGAGGCTGGCATCCTGCGGACGTCAAGGCGCTGTTTCTTCCTTTCCGGGTGCTCCTGGTCTGCTGGTTCATCACTGTCACTGTGTCCCTCTTCGGATGATTTGTCTGCTCGGGCGTTGAAGCTGGTTGCTGCCAGTTCTGCTATCTTTTCCTGGACCAAGTCCATGCCATGGATTGCTTCAGCTTCCTTGGCCCACTACAAAAGCAGTTTCTCCTTGAGTGAGAGGGTGTCGGCCATCCTTGTTTCTTGCAGTTGGTGAGGCTTATTTGGAATTCCTACTATGGCCTGGAGTCCTTGGGCCCTATATGCTGCTTACGAAACAATTTCCTTGCTGGTAGAAGCATGCTGGCTGTGGGTGGCGATTTTGGGATTTCTGAGCTGCTGCAGCTGTGTGTCCTGGGCCCAGTCTCCCCTATACTGGGGCAGTTTTTAGTGTTCACCCCAGTTGAGGAAATGCAGTTGCTGAGGGTCTGGATGTCTGCAAAGAGTTCTCCTCGGTCCCTTGTTGTGTAGCACTTCAAAGTGAGCGTTGCCTCTGCTCCAGCTACTGCGAGTTATTTTCCTTTTCTTTTGGCCCAGGTGCGGGATTTCCTGTCAAAAAAGGGCGGGGGCCTTGGTCTTGGCCTGCAGTAACAGGATAACGTGCACTGTCCTTCTGTGGCACTGCTGCTGTAAGAAAACGAAACTCCCAGTGTGTGTTTTTTTTTCAATTCTATTAAAATATTGCTGCTTGGTCTCGTCTGTGATCAGCTGCTCAGCGTCGTCCTGTTTCCAATAAGGTTCCTCTTGCATTACCCTGCGTTTTTTGTTGGCAGTTTTATACTGCCTTCCTTGCTCCCTTTGTTCCCGCAGGTTGCGCAAGCCTTTGGATGTGCCTGGAGGGCTGGAGCACAGTCGGTTGCTTGTTCCTTGTAGCTCGCAGTGTTTACTTTTCAAACGAGAAAGCTGTGAGGAACGAACATTTCCAAGTGATTTTGTTTAAAATTGCAATGCTGTTATCCGCCTTTGCAGCTGCTCACGGCTCTGTTACACCGTGCATTAGTCTGCGCTGACAGCTGTCCCCCCTTCATGCTCCTTCTCTCAGGTGTCCCTGACACTGTGATGCAGCCGGAGGAGCTAGGCCAGCGTCGCTCCTTGATGCTGGTGATCGTGCTTGGTGCCAGGGCCGCTTACTTCTGATTTGGCGTTTAGGGCTGTGCGCCGGGCCCCGGCTGGCAAGTATAGGAGATGCCCGCTTGCTTCTTTGCCTTACTTTTCTTTTTCTATCCGCTGCGGTGAGTCCTGCTGTGGGCCCGCCTGTTCTGGCAGCACCTGTCTTCTTGGCACCGACAATCAGCTGCTTACTGGACGTTCTGAGACTCTGTCCTATCGATACTTGCTGCCCTGCTTCTTTTGAATCTGCAACACTCTTCTCCTGATAGCAGGTCTGCGAGCCTGCTAGAGCCTTTCAGGGGGAGAGGCAATGAGTGAGAGGGGCTACCTTGCCCTCCCTGGTTATAGGCCTATTTTTGCCTGGGGGTAAGGTAGCCCCTCTTTGATCATCCCAGGCACCCTGCTCCATGTCCATCCGGATGGGAGGGGGGACCTTTGATGTGGGGTGACAGGGGAAGGGACTACCTGTTGTCACCTGCCCAGTCTACCTCACTTTCCTGTAGGGTGCCCTGCAGTCTGAGTCCCAATTGTTCTGGAGACTCAGCTGCCCGCCCTAACACCTGCATGCAAGGCAGAGACCAGACCCATAACAAACCCCCCACCTCCCAGTTTACACCCTCGTGCCTCCAATCCGGGAGGGCCCATATTTATTAGCCTGCTAATGAAACAAATTCAGAGCCGGTGGCGGCATTGTATTCTAAGCTGGTGGCGGCTCTGAATTTGTTTTATTAACTCCCTACCATTACTAAAACAATCTCAGAGCCTGCGGCGGCATCACTAAAGCAAAACCGCTGCCAGCTCTGAATTCGTTTCATTGGCAGTGTAACGTTACTAAAACAAACTCATAGCAGGCGACGGCATCGGGAATCCCAATGCCGCTGCCTGCTCTGAGTTTGTTTTAGTAATGTTAGAACGTTAATAAGACAAATTCAGAGCTGCCGGCAGCATTCGGATTCCCAATGCCACTACAGGCTCTGAATTTGTTTTATCAACGTTCTAACATTACTAAAAACAGACTCAGAGCCAGAGGCGGCATTGAGATTCCAGATGCCGTCGCCTGCTATGAGTTTGTACGTTACACTGCCAATGAAACAAATTCAGAGCTGGCAGCGGTTTTGCTTTAGTGATGTTGCTGCCGGCTCTGAGTTTGTTTTAGTAATGGTAAGAAATTAATACAACACATTCAGAGCCGCCACCAGCTTTGAATTTGTTTTTATTAACGTTCTAGTGAAATGCCAGCGCCGACCCAAAAAGTTTCCTTGTGATGGCCGCTCTGTTTTTTTCCCCTCTCCAAAGGATTTGTCTTGGGCAACAAAGCAAAAGTGGCCCATAGTTCCAAATGGCTATTCCTTCCTTTTGTGACACAGTTTGAATGGTAACCAAGGGGGAGTTTTTTAATGTGTGTTGGAAATTGTGCATTTAAAGTGAGCCGGTGGCGGTTTTGCTTTAGTGATGCCGTCGCCTGCTTTGAGTTTGTTTTAGTAACGTTAGACTGCCAATGAAACAAATTCAGAGCCGGTGGCTGCAATGGGATGCCTGATGCTGCTGCCAGCGTTGAGTGTGTTTTATTAACGTTCTAGTGAAATGGTGGCAGCGACCCATGAGGTCCCCAAGTGATGGCTGCACTTTTTTAATTTTGTTCCCTCTCCAATAGTTAATAATACAAACAAGCATTGGAAAAGCAAACAGCTTTGGCATGTGTGTTAATACAAATGTTTTCACCAGGTTGGTGTTCATCCACTTAATTTATAAGCACTATGGGTTGCCGCCAGACTCTGAATAATGCACCGGAGGCTGACCTCCGGGCCGCAACGCCCGGCAGGGTCAGACCTGTCAGGCACAGCGGCCATGGCAGGCAGACTCGTAGTTTGCCGTTCTGAAAACAAGGGTGCCGGTGAGCTTACTGGCACCCTTGTGTCCGGGCTGGCAAACTCATAATGAGGCCCAATGTGTGTTTTTCACTGAAGTCCTGTTAAAACAGGCATTGGCAAAGCCAGCAGTTTTGGCTTGTGTGTAACTATTAGGCATTGGCCAGGCACTGCTGTTACATGCCTGATATTCACACCATGTTGCACCTGCTACCATTGTATCTATTTTATTGCATTCCTACCGACTTCTTGTCCTTCCTCACCTAAAACACATCCTGTTGGAATTTTTGAGCTAGGTTTATCAAGCCACATTATTAAACATTGTGCTTGAAGTGTCTTACAGTGTTCTTTAAAAGCAGTATAAGTATAGTATGTAACTGTTGAAAGTTTCAATGAAGAACTCATTTTAAACACAACAAGAAACACTATTATTAAGGTAACTAAATCAACACACACAAAAATTACAATACAATTTAATTCTAAACTTGCAACTAACTTTATCATTTACTATCAACAGATTACAGAGGCACCTTCTGAAGTCATCAACATTGAAGCAATTCGATTGGAACAGACTGGAGCTGAGACATTCACTTTAACAACCCAAATCATGAACAGTGACTCTACAGTCAATTGATATACCGTATAATGCACTGTTTGACTTCCTATTAATCAAACCAGATATTGAAAATGTTGATGACATTATAATAAACAATTGTCCCTTCAATTGTGAAATCAACCTCTGCAATGGAAAAATATTACAAATCAATAAACCGACTGACTAAATTACAAGACAAACTTCAATTTGGACAAAAAATGCATTTTGGTATAATAACTTGAAACCTTCATATCCAGAATAATGTTTACTATTGTGAGAAACCTGAAGGTGTCTGACCCACTAGTCCCTGGCGATATGTCATCCAGGTGGCCAGGACACGCCATCACTTTTGGATCCAGTTCCTGGGGGTGGACCAGTGTTGGAGGATCACCTGGATGAGGGGGTCTTCGGGGAGTGGAAGTGGGACACCGGAAGGTGAGGCACGGTGTCCCCTTCCCTGTGACACCTTTTACCCATCCTACCAGGTAGGATACCTAGGAACTCAACACCCCCCTTTTCCCGTCACAAACAGTTTCTCACAGACAGCTCACTCTGAGTGAAAACAGACTAACAGCAGAGTCGTGTACCTGACAGGTCCCAATACAATGGTCAGGCAACGTCAGGCAATTAGTGATCATTACAGACACACACACCTGACTTCCATCACACTTCCCCACACGAATAAAAGGCGCAGCATGAAACCACACTCTGAGCGAGGCAAAGCACACGAGGAAACAGCGGTTCCAAGATGGCAGTTTAATACGAGGAGAAAGACGGCGTGACCAGAGAGGGTTGCAAGCAGAGAAGTGCCCTTGACCATTTCCGACCATTACTTTTGCAAATCTTGCAAAGTAAGAAACCTAAGAACGGGAACTAAAGCTGAACAACCCTGTATTGTGTGTCAGAGGTACCCAGGGCTCTCCCGTATCAATAAGAAAGGCAGGAAGGGGCGGCTGTCGCCGTGGTTCTGTCCTTGACTCCAACAACAAAGCAGCACCAGTAAAGACAGCACAGCCAGTGAGTCGGAGAGACTGATATCAAATCAGCCTGTGTTAGAACGAAGGTTGCAAGCAGCAACATTGTATGAAGAAGTCTAAAGAGAATAGCGTGTGAAACGTATGTGACGAACAACGTGAATATAATTGAAACCAAAGGAGTGATTGAACTTTGGGGAGGCCAAATAAGATACCATAGACAGAGTGGTCTGGTGCCACATGGGTGCCCACTCGAAGGCCTCCAACTAATTGGCAACTTTTGAAAGGGGTATTTTGAGATCGAAGTGGTCCTGCAACAGGTCAAGCTAAATCCTGTGCACGTTCGAAAGTCTTCGATATTTGAATGCGTGCTACAATTGGTTCGAGCCCGGCTGATGGAGACTAATTGTGACAGAGAAAGGATCTGAGCCTGGCTGAGGAGAATCTGGGGTGAATCGTGAGTCACCCAAGAAAGAATATTCTCTGAACATTATAAAAGGGGGGTCTGAGCCTGCAAAAGGGGGATCCACAATACTGACTGTGATATGAAAAGGGATCTGAGGCCGGCTGAGGGGGATCCAAGGTGAGACACCTGAATTGAACACTCGAAAGAGGAAAGGAACTTTGTGTTTATTTTGTATTTGTACATCAGGCCCTCTTAGTCAAGGGACTTTTGGAAAGCAAAGAGACTTGCATCACAGAAGGCCCTGTTGCTGGTAATGGAACTGTGCCCTCATGCCGAAGAAGCTAGAGTGTGTGATTTGCTGGAGTGAACCACCTTGTCCCATGCTGAAATCTTGGGTATGGGAGGCCATCCTGGCATATCATTTTGTAAACACTTCTTTCTTTTTCATGAACACTATCCCTCACTATGTATGTTTAGCTGTAAGGATTGGCAATAGTCTTTTTTTAGTATAGGTCCTTTTATTTTGATGAGACTCCACTGGGACTACATTATTGTTATTTGATGGTCGTAGCTTGCTCCCATTTGTAGATTTAGGTTTATATAGGCGTTTATCACACCCTTGCCAAAGTTCAATAAACACCCTTGTACTGTGGTCACTTTTGTCTGTGTTACTGTTGATACCATGCCTTTCTTACACCATTTACAAAATAAATATTTATATTTCAATATATTTTTCTAAACAAACTCCTTCATCATTACTATTCTTCAAAATAAAAACAATATATTCAGAATATCCTTGTCAAATGTAATGTTTAGCATGAATACAAAAGCAATATGTATTTAATTTTTTTATAACACTAATGCACATTATTAATATTCTTCACAGTACTAAAAACAAAACGCCAAAACTATTGGCTTTGCCAATGCTTGTTTGTAACATGATTATTTACTATTAGCAGTGCCTTTTCGTATGTGCAGGCGTTCAGATGACTGGAACTGTAATAGGATGTTTCAGACTGAAAGCTCACACGCCAAAATAAAACATAACTTTCAAAACCTAGTTTATATCTGTGACGTCTGCTAGTTTGACACATAAAAAAGGATTTGGTTTATGTGAATATTCAAATGTTCTAAACACCAAGCAAACAAGACGCTTGAAATTTGTGTCAAACAATTACTTAGGCAAGTGACCTTATCACAAAATACATCCTAGTGGTGTCTTTAAGTGCTGAAAGTAAAGTGGTTTAAAAAAGAGAAGATTTTTCAGGTTTGTGTTACTTTACATTCTAACACTTGTAGTCTTCCATTCAGTACGTGTAAAATAAAGTTGACACCCTTTTTGTTGAGCATGTTTCTACACCATTGCATTTATTATTATTATTTATTTTGCATTTATTTCCAGCGCACATAACCCATAGGTATCTAGGCGCTAGTTTCATTGTGGAAGGGTAGGTTATTTATAACACACTGTTTTTTTGTTTTTTTTCAAGTGCGGGTCCGGGATTCGAACCTGTGCTTGCTCAGCGTGGGCTTGCTCCCAAGACCTGTGCGTTGCCACAGAGATATTCTCATACATTGTGACGTTGCTTTACATGTCATTTGTGCTATTTGGAAATGTATAAGAATGTTTTCCTGAAAGCCAAAAGTTAAATATGTAAAACAATTGGAGCTCATAAAATGTGTGACAAGTGCCTGAATTGCACTAGGGGTAACAATCCCAGCTTCAACGCATAACCAAAGTGTTGTGATCCTGTGTAAATAATTTAATTTCACTGTGCCTTATCTACTAAAATCTGGAGTTCTAAAACTCGGCCAACTGTAGTACATCACAATACTGGTGCAAAATCAGTCTGTAATTGACGAGTGTCTTTGAGCGAGGGCTGTGTTAGGCTGACAGACTAACATTTAAATTAATTGAATTGACTTGTGATTAAACCACCATACTGAAAATGTGGTTTTAATCAATGACTGAAATACTTCAGTTCCTGATGCTCCCAAGGCAAAGACTCTAGAAAAAAGGGGCACTCACCGAGTTAAAGTTGGGCTGAGAACAAAACTGGAGTGGGAATGTGTGGGGCAATGAGACAAATAGAAAGGGCCACAAATAGAGAATGAGACACAAAGAGTGAGACAAGGAGAGGGACAAACCTACTGAGATTAATGGAAAGGGGCCAGGAAGCCGATAAAGTGACCTGGCACAAGAGCAATTTTGTGACTCACTGTGGCGGAGTCCTGGCCCACTTAAAGCACTGGCTGTGTCACATGAAGGAAGAAGTGTCAGAAAGACATATATTGGGAAATGGGGATGACACAGAGAAGGGGGGTAAGTAACAGGTGGCAACCTAAAAGTGAAAGAAGTGTCAGATGAAAGGTGAAGAAGTATCATGGGGGAAAGAGGGGCTGGTACACAGCAAAAGCAGGGGCAGAAGGACTGGTGACATGGGTGGGAGGAGTGGCTGGAGGCAGTAGGCACCCATGTTACGCGGGAGATGGGGCAGATGAAGGGGAAAGGGCAGAAGGACTGGTGACACTGGTGGGAGGAGAGGATGGGTGCAGTGGAGACACAGTGACTGGAGAAGAAGCGGTAGATATCAGAAGGACTGGTGACACACACATTGGGAAATGTGGTAGAAGGGTCTAGCACGAAGAAGGGAGGTAAGTAACCATGGGGCAGACTGTACAGCCTGGCAGGGAAGAAGAGGAGACAGGTAAAATGGGAAGTGTTATCGGGAAAGAAGGGGCAGATGACACTGTGCAGGGGGCAGAAGCACTGCTGGGGCCTGGAACACGTGTCACTAGAGATGGGGCCGATTAAATGGTGCAGAAGTACTGGTGACACAGGTGGGAGGAGAGGCTGGGCCCTGTATGACCCTGTGTGACCTGTGCCACTGGAGAAGGCAGAGATGACTTGGTGTAGGGGAGAAGGACTAGTGACATGGGTGGGAGGAGAGGCTGGGGCACCTGTGTAACTGGTGAAGGGGAAAAATGACTGTTGACACAGGTGGGAGTAGAGGCTGTTTTGCACCCATCTAACTGGAGATGGCGCAGATGACAGGAGGAAGAAGGACTTGTTACACGAGTGGGAGGAGAGGTGGGGGCAGTGGGAGCCCATGTCACACGGGGAAGAGGGGCCGATGACAGGGGACAGGGCAGAAGACCTTGTGACATGGGTGGGAGGTGAGGCTGGGGCCCTGGAGTACCTGTGTCACTGGAGAAGAGGCTGATGACTTGGGCCAGGAGGCGGAAGGACTGGTGACATAGGTGGGAGGATAGGCTTGGGGTATTGTGTGTCGGAGGTACCCGGGGCTCTCCTGCGTCGATAGTTAAAAAGGTGGGGAGAATCGATTGCCGCCGTGGTATTGTCCTTGGCTCCTACAACAAAGCATGCCAGTAAAGTCAGCGCAGCCGGTGAGTTGGGGAGACTGATACCAGACCGGTCTGTGTTGAAGCCAAGGTTGCAAGCAGCAACGTTGTATAGTGAACGCTGATCCGAACATTGTATGAAGCGTATGTGATAATCAATGCGAGTGAAATTGAACAACAGATGAGTGAGTGAACTTTGAAGCGAAGATACGATACCTTAGGCAGAGTGGTCCGGTACCACGTGCATGCTCCTTTGAAAGTCTCTGTAAGGTATCCAACTGAGAGAGTGATAAAGAATTGTAAATCGAAGTGGTCCTGCAATGGCTCAAGTAAAATCCTGTGCACAGTCAAAAGTCTTCGATGTTGATAGCATAAAGAAAGTTGATGACAAAGTAAATGAAGTTGGTCCGAGCCCAGCGGAGGGAGATCAGCAGAGAGCTTTTGGTTAAAGCAATTTGTGTTAAAAAGTTAATTGGTCTGATCCCGGCGGAGGGAGGCTAATTGAACAGTGTGTTAAAGAGGACTTGCGCCTGGCTGAGGGGGATCCGGGGTGAACAGTGAAACACCCAAGAAATTGGATAAGTAAAAATCCTACGAACATTCTGTTAAAGTGGATCTGAGCCCGGCCGAGGGGGATCTGAGGTGAATCGTGATTATAATACGAGTATTGTGTTAAGAGGATCTGAGCTCAACTGAGGATCTGAGGTGAATAGTGAATCGCTTGAGAAATTGAGTATTTGTGAAAGCCAAGAGGAAAATAACGTATTGTTTGTTTGTCGCATCAGGCCCTCTGAAAGAAGAGACTTTGAAAGGCAAAGAGACTTGGCCACGGAATGCCTTAATGCTAATGATTGAACTGTATCTTCATGCTAGAGAAGCCAGAGACTGTGCTAAGCTTGAGTGTACTGCCTTGTCCTGTGCTGGAAAACATGGGGAAGGGAGGCCAAAGGCCTGAACATCCTGACATATCATTTTGTTCCATAACATGTTTTCCCACACTATTTGTATTCATGGGTAAGGATTGGCAATAGGTTTATTAGTATAGGCCCTTTTATTTTGACAAGTCACCACTAGAACTGCGTTATTATTATTGGATTGCCGTAGCTTGCTCCCATCTGTAGATTTAGGATTAGATAGGTGTTTTTCAAACCCTTAGCACCCTTGAACTGTGGTCATTTGTGTCTGTCTTACTGTTGATACCATGCCTTCCTTACCCAGGTGAAAGGGAAGAAAAGTCACAGAGGGAAAAGGACTGCTGACAGTGTGACACTAGTGTGGGGAGGTGTTGGGGGCAGACTAGACAGACACAAAGTGGGAAAGATAACATGTGGAAAGAGGGGGCACGCTTAAGAGGCTGGGAAAAAGTCTAATGGGAAAAAAGTGGCAGGTGACAGGAGTTAGGGGATGAATTAAGAAAGGGCTGACACAGGTCAGGTTGGGGCTCAGTGAGGAGAGGTTTTTCAGGGTGTAGAAGAGAGGGGGAGAACTTTGGAGAGAAGGGGATGGTCGCACAGTGAAATGCAGCGGGGAGGGGGAGTGGGATTCCTTTTCCTAGCTGCTGGAAAATAGCAATTGGCCAGCCAGGCAGCCAGTCCAGCCACCTAACCTGCTCTGTGTCTGATTAGCCTGTGTTTTTCATATCGGCTCACAATGCACGGTGAACCGGACCCACGACTGGACCGAACCCAAGCAGAGCAGTGGCAGCATGGCCTTGTGAGCCTGTCAGTCGACTGCACTACACAAGACAGAAATTCCAGAAGAATCTTCACCCTGAAATGGCAGGCAGCTGGGCACAGTGCAGCATGCAATGTTACCTCATGCTGCACTATGTGCGGCACGGACACAACTGTTACAATTGTTATTGTCAGTCCGTGTTGCTGCATCATCCCCCTTGCCATAGTCAGGCCTGGCTGCTGACGTCTCGTGCATCCGAGCAGCCTGAGGCCTCAACAAAGATTGTCTCATTAGTACAGCAGCTCTGGTTCTACATTCCACAATGGCTGACACCACATCACCAACAGCACTCTTCATGCCACAAGGCCCCACGAGCGCGGGGCCAAGTGCAGCTGCATATGCCTAGCACCAGCTCTGTCTGCAGTGATTTGAAGTCATATCCTGCAGATAACACTTCTCCAAGGATCACCAGCATTCCCTCATTTCAGTTGGTTTGACCTTCCTCAACCAGGCATCAGATTTCTCTTTCTTATCCACCCTTAAATGTAAATTCACGGCTATCATTGACTCATTGGCACCTATCAAAAATTGAAAGCCAGAGAAGCACATTCCAGGAAATTCACTAACGCCCTAATGTATTTGATACGAAAACTCGGGCCAGGTAGCAAGAGACCGGGTAGCACAAAGACTGCTTCCCTCAAAACATATATGAATACAAACGCTCTTTCCAAACCTTATTTAAAGGCAAACATAATAAAAATGAATTAAAGCAGCCAAAGAATCAAGCAACACCTGCTTAGCTTCCCACTCAGCTGAGTGCGCTGACTTACTGGTGGACCATGTGACAAGGTTTGTCCCACTCACTTTTTCAACAAGACTCATTTCCAGATGATCAAAAGGAATCTTTCATTGCCCCCTCCACTAAGAAACATTGTTTAATCTAAGAATACTCTCAAACTACTGCACTATATTTGGCTTACCTTGAAGTGTCAATATCTTTGAATAAGTTGTTTCCAAACAGCTATAATTATATTTATAAAGTACTAACCATTAAACACTTTTCATTCATGCTCCAGAAGCAAACCTGGCACTAGGTCCACTTGATCAATGTCTGGGATTGTCTCCTTGGCACAGCTAATGAATGTTCCATCTTCCTACTCATCCTCCTTGACCTATCAGTCACATTGTACACACTGAACCACTACTGTCTACTGGAACGGATGGAACAGATGCTGGGTGTGTCTGGACAAACCTTGGGATGCTTCTGAGACTTTCTGACCAACTACCAGCGTTTAGGATTCTGAATCTTCAGTGCTTCTAATTCCCCATTCTCCTGAGAGTTCCCCAGGGCTCTCCTCTCTGACTGCTCTCCTTCATCAAATACAGACAATCTGTGATGGACCTTATTCACAGCCACATTCCACTCCTCCATGAATGGTACACAAATCTACCTGTGAATCACTACTGATTTTAGTCCATTTCTGAACCTGTGCAGTGGTTTCACTTCTCCCAAAGCCCAATTCACGAAAACAATTTGAAGCTCAATAGCAAAAAAAATGAAGTTATTCTACTTGGCACCAGACTCCTGTAACAAAAAAGACCACAGGAGGGACCCCGCCCACATCTCAACTTGCATGGCTGACACGTTTCTATATCTTCTAAAGTCAAACACCTGCGAATCACATGAGTTGCCGAACTAAGCATGAACTCCCACATTGGAGCCATGGTGAAATCATGCTGCTTACAACACAAGTCTTTGAACAAAGTCCCTTCTTTCATCTTCATCCCCCAAGAGAATCACATGGCCATTGTCAACTTGCTTGTTAACGCTCAGCTAGACTTGGCAAAGACCCTCTGCACCTACTTCCCACCAACCAAATAAAAGAACACAACTGTTTAAAAATTCAGCACGCCACCTCCCCCTTGGCATTTCAAAACGTTTATGGGCTACCATACTGTTATGAGACCTTCACTGGCTCGGAATGAAATATTTAATTTCATTCAGCCTACTAAGCCTAATCGTAAAATCCCTTCAAGGGTCCTACACACACTTACCTAGAAAACAGGTCAACTATTACTGCTCTAATGTGGAAGGAACAGTTGGTACTAAAGGTTGCCCTATGCAGATAGAGTCTCGCTAGCAGCCTCCACCATGTGGAATCATCTATCCATCTACATCCGCTACGCAACATCGGTTGCAATTTCAGAAATTCTTTTAAAACCATATTATCGATTAAAACTAAACTTTTTAGCCTTCAATCCTCCCATTGTTTCATCCTGCTCTTCTCAGCACCTAGCAACAACTTCTTTTGCAGTCTGTATGTCTGCCATCATGCAAAGGATACACACTTAAGTCACTGTTGTGGAATGCAGAAGTAGAATAGGCAGGACATATCCCCTTGCTTCTGAGGGACACAGCGTCCCCACTTTTCCAATACAAGTCAACCACAGACCCTTTGGTGGTACCTGTGCGCTGGCTGCTTCCTTGGCCACTCTGTCCAATGCGGTAAAGGCTATGGACGCGAACAGGGCAGAAAGGAGTTCAGGGATGCTGCAGGATAAAATAAACTACAGAACCTCAGCTTGTCCCCTCCCTCACAAGCCCAGATATAAAAGTCATTTAAGACTGGGGAAGTGGATAGGCTGGGGAAACAGAGAGATGCTACACTTTCTCCTATTGGCTGGCTCTTCAAAAATGCCAGTGCTCTCTACCACTCAATGTGTTGGTACCAAGGAGGCAGCCTGCCAGGAGGGTGAACAGCCACGCTATACTCACTCGCCACACACCTCTACACTGAGGAGCAGTCTGACCAGTGGATCTTGGCATTTCATGGCACTCTGGCAATGGAGTTAACACAGCATTGGCTGGTCGTACCGAGCATTTGATGGCAGAACCTGGTAATGTGTGAATACTAAACACAGCCGTTTTTTTCCTGGTTGATTGTGTGATGGATCCAACAAATATGTGACACAGAAGTACCTTTCAACACCTTTACATTTGTCAGGATGGGTATGGGATAAATGTCTATTAGGAAAGAGGATCTTTTCACAACAAAACATGATATTCTACTCTGAGCACATTCTAGGCACACAGTGTTCGGATAGCATATTCTATAAAGTGTCATGTTTCCTTATCTAATTGGATATTGACCTCACTCTGGTTCTTCAGAAAAGGAGGGATTAACACCTATAAATTCTAGGGGAATCCAACTAGAAATCAAACGGACCACTAGGGTAAGCGAGATCATGATGGGTCAACTCAGTGTGTGAAGGGCCTAACTATGGGAATGCTAATCTTCCCCAGGATTCCATAATTAAAGCCCCTTCACAGTCTTCATTTTTTAATTTTTTTAAAAAATGTATTTATTTGCATTTATAAAGCGCACAAAACTGCCCTGAGGCATCGTGGCGCTGTTACAGCAGGCTTGATCTTAATATAGGTATGATGAAACATTCAGTTGCTATAGTAAAAAATAATAAATGCTTTGAGTGCAGTGGTGAACATAACAGGTGGTGAGAGACCGAGTGGGTCTAAATGAGGAGTGAAATGCTTTGCTATGGTTACAGTGCAAGCATAACTATGCATGATGGTTTGAAACATTAGCGGAATAGAAAGGTTTTTAGGTTTTTGCGAAAGGTGGCGTAAGATTTTTCATTCCTTAGTGAGGTGGGCAGGGCATTCCAGTTCTTGGGTGCGAGGTGTTGGAAACTAGACCCTCTGGCTTTGGTTCTTTTGAACGTAGGAACATAGATCTGGCTAGCGCGGTGGCTCTAGTGGATCTGTGAGAGGAGTTTATGGTGATTCTTTCCGAGAGATAGGGTGGGGCATCTGATGTAAGGCATCTGTGTGTGATGGCCATTGCTTTAAAGCGTATGCGTTCCTTTATTCCAATGGCTACAGCACCCTGTTTGCTTCTTGCCATTCTTACTCCTGAGATAGCTCCCTGCTCGCTGCCTTTCAACACACTCCTCCCTGGAAGTATGTCTTCCTCCCTGCGTAGGGTAACTTCCAGGCATAGATGTTCTCATTCTCTAGATACGAGTCACCCTACTGGGCTCTTCTGCGTCTCTCGGCAGACTCTTTCACTAGCTTCTTAGATGGAATTGACTGCTCACTAAGCACTATGAACTAACTTGCCGTCACTCATTTCCTTCACTTGATTCACCCTCTCGACGTGTTTATTAACTCAATTCAGCTAAATGTAGCAGGCTGAAACGGTAGAAGGACACATCTTTCTCCAGTGGCTGTACAATTATTCCCAAATCCTCCTTTTTTTCCTCTTCCATTCTTTGAACTTCTTCTTTTACTGCTTTACTGCTACTGCTTTAACTTTCGTATCCATTTGCATGCCAGTG
The DNA here is from genome assembly GCF_040938575.1 of Ambystoma mexicanum. Lineage (NCBI taxonomy): Eukaryota > Metazoa > Chordata > Amphibia > Caudata > Ambystomatidae > Ambystoma > Ambystoma mexicanum. The sequence goes on from NC_090923.1 coordinate 714,144,457, forward strand.
TCAGTCCAGAAATACTAAACACCCCTTGGGTGGAAGGAAATGCATGATTAATTGGTTGGCCGAAGACCAATTGCCTCATTTACAGTGTTAGTAATATATACTCATTAGTTATTACGTAGCTATTAGTTCAACTAGAGTGAGGCCATTTTAAAATGACCAGAATCGCCATTTTGTTTTCTCTCTGCTCTCTCTAACGTTGCCACTTTGCCTCATGTAAAACTGCTTTTCTGTAGATATTATTTCGCTTCAATGACCCAAGGCTAAAAAACATGTTGAAACATTAAACTGGAAAGCCAGACAGAAATGCCCGATTCCCTCCCTCACATATCCTTGAAGGCAGGGAGCAAGGCATTTTAATCAGTACACGAATGCCAGCGAGTCTCCTGAAACAATAGCAATGTATGATACTAGCATTTAAAGAGTTGAATTATGTTCTTCTTTACGGCCCCCCTTTCTGAGCACAGTGAGGCCCCGGAGAGCGGGCTGACTTCTAGAGCGAGAATCGAAACTAGGAGATAGTGAGGCCTGGTATGTGCCAGTCTCCTACGCGCAGCTTGCCCATGAAAACAGAAACGCTGTGTTCTCGCAAATAAAGAATGGTGTCTGTAAAATTGGAGATTGCAACCCGTTACTAGATATGGTGGTCTAAGGTGTCATATTTGTCACAATGGTCAATCATCGCCTCTAATTCAAAGGGAAATGAATTGGGGGCGGCATCGAATGTGTCATACTGTGTCATTGCTGATTGGAAGGTGCTCTTTTTGTATATTTGTAACTGATGTACGTCTCTCACTCTCTTGCGTCCCCCGAGGTCTGTTAGACACACGTCGCGGGGCGTGGGACCATTTGGCCAACTGGGACTATTTTGTATTGCAATAAACCCTAGATTTTGGGAACAGAACCTCGTGTCTGGCGTATCCATTTGTGTGTGGTGATTGTGCCTTGTTTCTACATCCGAGGGCCCCTTAGAGGCCCCTTCACCATTAACACTAACTTTCCTCTTTTTATTTTCCAAAGTTAACTCCATAGATTGTTCCACCCTACCCCCACTCTTCCTATTTTCCCTCTCATGAGGCAATCTGCTCCTACTCTTTTCCATTTGACTGCTACTTCTTTAGGAAATATGTTCTCAAACCAACGTCCAACTCCAAAAATTGGACATCATCCAAAACCCTCCACTTTTTTGCAACGTTTTCTTCAAGTCTTCTGCGCTGTCCATAGAGCAGCAGGCATTGCAAACTATTGGAAAATCCGACTAAATCTACAGGGTGAGTTCCTTGGTTTACATGATTGACCTAAGGGAAATACACTTGCCCCATGATGGCGAGTCACAACATATTTACCAATCCTTTCTGTAAAAAGGTGCATGTCACCATAAGCACACTTGATACATGGTGCAATGCTGCCACCCAAAGTTTAGCCATGCACAGGGACATTTTCATTTGCCAGTTACTACAAACAAAGTTTGTCTGCAGAACATGTAAAATAAACATATCTATATATGAGTCCATTTTTCCAAAGCTATGTTCATTCACTATATCACACATTCAACTGTGTTTCACTATTTTAAACAAAAGGATGTTTTCTATGTACAATCACTGTTTCTATCTTCAAGATATGTTGTTGATACATATCATTGAAGCAAATCACTCAACATGTTTCAGTTTGTGAACCGTGTTACGGAACCTTTATCAGAAGTGTAAATAATTTCAAACCACATATAACACACAACATAATTCAAAGGAGTAGTTTAATGGGTAGGCACAGTTTCAATTTTTATATTTTTTAAAAGCTTTCTCATCTTCTGTCCTCACACTCTAGATTCACAAATAAATCCTTTTTGTAGAAATCTGCAGGGGACAATATGTATAGAAAAGAGAGTATTACTGTCTCAAAATTCAATCATTACTTTCAATTTAATATGTACCTCTAAGAGGCTTATAATGAACTTTCCTGGTTAAATTACCACAAAAGCATCTTCCTTTTTATTTTTCAAATGATCATTATGTAAGGTCACCTGCATACAAATGACAGGGGCTGTCATTAATTGCAGAAAGAATAATAAATATATGATGAGGTCATGTGATGAAAATACCACAAGAATGGCTATTATAAACTTAGAATGTAAGTTTAAAATTACCTTAGTGCTACATGGTTTCAATCCTTGCACGCAGATTACTTTATCATTCTTGGAAACCTGAACATCACCATGTCCGCAGTCCTTCAATCTAGAAAACCAAAAACATAAAAATCTCTTATTGCATCTAAGCTATTATTTTAAACAATCCAATGTATTTCTATCTAAATTAATTATGAAATGGGGATATCTTAACGACTCACCACCAAAGCATGTAATTTGATATTGTAGTGTCTTCATGACTTGTCTGCTGTGGTTATTCTGTTGTAACCTCAGTTTTTGCCTGTTGAAAAAAGGAATATACCTATTACTACCTCCGTTATTCGCATAACCTGCATAAAATTCAATTCATTGAGACAAAACAATTTTGCTCCATTCATTTTCATAGCGTGGTTCATCAAGAATCAGCCATTTCTGCATGTCACAGAGTTTTCCCGTTATTAAATCGCAGGTATTTATATCCTAAAAATACCATTATGGTCAGGAGTAATTACAACATCTAGACCACAAATATCAGTCAACGAATGTATCTACAATGTGGCCATTTTTGAAGGATGTTGCATACTTTTGTGCAGAACCTTTTGGACACAAGCAAGTTTACTATGATGTAACGACAACATATTATTAACCATGATATCCTACAAAATGTTAGTTTTAATAAAAAAAAAAAACTTGTTTGTTTCTCTATGGGACCTGTTCCGGTCAGGGAAAGTGCAGCTACTAGACTGTTACTATCTGTGCAGCCATTTTTAAAGGATATCACATACTTATGGACAGAACATTCTGGACACAAGCTAGTTTATTGTGCTACAGAGAAAGGATGTTATAGCCATGATATGCTGGGTGAAATCGGAAAGCAGTTTTAGTTTTAAATTTAAAAAACAGTTGTGTGTATCCCTATAGAACTTGTTCCAGTCAGGGCTAGTGAAACCACTAGACCATTACTATCGGTCGACTATTGTGTCAACTTCTCTGCCATTTCTGAAAGGATAATCAAACAACTGGACTGTTGGTATCCGTCTGCTTTAATGTAAACCTGGCTACCATTCCGACAAGAAACCATATATTGTTAGGCTTAGACTCTTAGATAAAATCAGTATCATTCAGGGAGAGCCAATCGATGCATACATTGTTCTACAAGATCTTGTGCCAGTTGATGTTCTCATTTAGACCAACCAGACAATGTTTGGTCATTTAAATTAATTCTTGTTCCCTTCTGTCCAACTTAGTTTTCAAATCATTACTATTTTTAATTTTCACTTGCTATATTACTGTCCACATGAATTCATAGAATTTATGATTCATTGTTATAAAGTGCTTAACCAATGGAGCATCTTCAACTTTGTTTTTTAAACAACTCCTTTTTTCTATGATTCTCGTTTTCAATTTTCTTTGCAAGTGTGTCAAAGAAGGAAGCTGACACAAGGGTGGTATGATGGTTGCTATAAGCCTTTATTTATATTAAAAGGAAACCCTTGCTATCCCTGTCTTCAAAGGGGGGTTTCCCTGCCTCACATTAATACTAAAGGATCTGTCAGAATGTCCATCAAAATCAAACTCCACCGTCCAGTGTCACAACCTACTTCTATCCCTTAAACTACAACTAGAGAATAATCCAAAAGAGAGCTCCTTCTCCAGGAGAATGACTCCCTTCTCTTGGTATTCGAGTGGTGTCCCAAAAGAAATCCTTTTGCAAAAGGATGCCAGAGGGAATGTCTCCCATGCCCTGTCTTGTGGTTTCAACAAAGCCTTTGTACAACCCAACTTTCGGGACCAGGAGAATGACTCCCTTCTCTTGGTATTGGTCTGCACACTCCAATATAGTTCACAACAAAGCCAGGGGGAATGGCTCCCTACCCGGGGCGTCTCTTGAGTTGTGGTTCCAACAAAACCTTTGTATAACTCAACTTCCGGGACCAGGAGAATGACTCCCTTCTTCTAGTATTGGTCTGCACACTGATTGATTGATTGAGGAATTTATATCACGCACGCAATGAGCCTAATCGTATCCCAGCGCAGATATTGGGGTAGATTTTGATACCCCAAAAACGAGTCTGACTGCTGCATTCTGTGACTTTTGTAGCCAGTAGATTTGTTTGGCAGGGTCCCCAGCAAATAAACTGTAACAATAATCCAGCTTTGTGTTCACTAGGGCTCCTACCACTATGGCACGATCCTTTTCAGGCACATAAGGAAGAGCCATCATCGAGACTAATATACAGCTGAGTATCATCAGCATAAGACTGAAAACTGATATTGTGTTTTCTCAGCATGTCCATCAGTGGGCGAAGGTACAGGTTTAAACAGGAGTGGTGATAGCGTGTAGCACTAAGGGACCCCAGACTTTGTGGGAGAGTTTCCAACATGAAGCCCCCCAGCTGCACTCGTCGCCCATTCAGAAAGGAGGCAAACCATTCAAGAGCACTCCCTGAAGCATTTCCTGTAGTTTTTAGGCATTCCAGTAGGATATTATGATCCATGGTGTCAAAGGCTGCGGATAGGTCAGGCATTACGAGTAGGGATAGTTTACCTTAATCTCCCGCTCACAACTCATCCCATACCGTGAGCAGCGCCGTTTCAGTGCCAAATTTAGGCTGAAACTCAAATTGTAGGGAGTCTAAAAGGCCCTAACTTTTGATATATTATTGAAACTGTATTGTGGCCACTTTTTCTAGAATCGTTCCTCGCCAGGGAAGACCTGCAATAGGATGCTAGTTCTTAAGGTTATCTGCGTCCAGGTTTGGCTTCTTCAGCAAAGGAGAGATTACCGGAGGTTTCAGCTCTGCTGGAACTGTCCCCTGGTTAAATGACACATTTATAAAATTGGTTGCAAAGGGGGTTCGTTCTGAAGCCAAACGCTTTGCCGCACATGCAGAAAGAGGAAAGAGTGTATCATTTGTAGGTTTGTGAGCTGTTAATAAAATAAAAATATTCTCTTCTAACACTGGCTTGAAAAAGAATGGTGGGATATTAGAGTTCCCTCCTCCTTTCTGCAAAGTCCTTGAGTCCAGAAAATTGGGGGTAGCCATTCGCTCTGATTCTCTTTGTAGTTTAACGCTTTCCTGGATCATTTTGATCTTATCCATGAAGAAATTATTAAACGCATTAGCCTGATCAACCAAAGGTTGCTTCGCAAGAAATGTCTTATTTGGACATACAAAGTTACATTTCACTCTGAAAAGTTCTCGATTGTGATTAACAGCTACTGCAATCTTTCCTGCTAAGAAGTCCGACTTTGCCCTGAAGATAGCTGTTTTGTACCTTGTTACGGCTGCCTTTGCCTTATTGGCATGTTCAGGCAATCTTGAAGAATGCCATCTTCTCCCAAGTCCTTTATATATTTCATTTAGATCTAATAGCTGACCGGTATACCAAGCTTTAGAAACTTTCTTTGGAGCTTTTGCTCTTAACGGGGCATACATGGTACAGATATTATTAATTATTGAGGCCCCGTGCTTAAAACATGCTTCACATTTGCAGGGCAGATCAAGAGAAGCCAGTTCATCTCTTAACTCATTACCAGGGATTTTCTCTAAGTCTTTCATTTTGCATGTTAAATCCACACAGTTGGTCACAAATGACTGATCTTTGTGCCTAGTTAGATTAAATGAGAACAGCCTGAGGTAATGGTCTGTGCAAGAAATTGGTACTGTATCTCTGATTGACGTTCCTTTTCCTCTAGCTAGAGCAACATCTAGACAGTGGCCAAGTTTATGTGAAGCTGACGTTGTTAGAGGTATCAAGTGATGATGATTCATTATTTCCCAAAGATGTTCAGAATCAGGCTTTGTTTGGTTCTCCAGCCAAATATTTAGATCACCCAGGTATATAAACTCCTAATATTTCTTATATTTTCTTCCTGTATTTGCCACAAATTGGTCCAGTCCTTTCAATAAAGCTGTAGCAGGACCTGGCGGCATATATGCAAGCTATATTTTTAAGGAACAGTTTGGTAAAGTTAAGAAGACCATATGACCAAATGCAGCAGCGTCATTCCACTGTATAGGTTCAAAATGTGAAACTTTCAAATGAGATCTATAAATTACTAAAGCTCCTTTTCTTTAAATGGTGATTGATATTCTGAACTGAGTAGACCGCAGTAGGTGGCAGTAGGTTATGTAACATAACATATGAAATGTCCCTGACCCATGTTACTGTTAGGAAGAGATTGTCCAGTTGGCTTCAATGAGAATATTTAGTTCTGTTGCGTGGGCTACTGCTGACCTAGTGTTCATCAGTGCAGCCTTAAGGGTAGTACCTCCAGAAAAGGTCTCCATCGATCAATGTATGTTATTTTTCTTTTCCTTCAATCCCCAATCTACAAATTCTGTCCAACACATAAAGGGTAAGGTTCCCCATATGGTTCCTCAGGCTATGCAGATGGTTCCCTTCATAGTAAATCAAGGGTGTCTTGCCCGCTATCAAGCACATCGTGTTAGGAAGGGAAAAGGCTTACCTTAGGATGCTGGCACCATGGCAGCGTGCCACGCCGACCACCGAACCAGGCCAGAAGCAGGTCTAAACAGGATAGTTATGGCCTGTTTCGCATCTGGGCGTGTCACCAACAATGAATGGGCGCTAGACTCTCTGGGAATTGATGTTTCCTGGACTTCTCTTTACCGCTTGTTCGAGCGAAATGCAAAGGGAGAGACCAGTTACAACCCCAGTCTAAGCAGTTAACATCAAGCAAAACAAACTTCCCCAAACAATTATATAGTCACAATTATACTACAATTCAATTTTAAAAGTGTAATTCACAACATAGCAAGGGGGAATGACTCCCTTCCCTGGCTTCTTTTGAGTATATTCCAAGGTGCTTTAGTGTCTTCACCAGGAGAATAACTCCCTTCTCCTGGTGTTTGAGAGTTTGTTTCTGTATCTTTCAACTTTATATGTGCTTGGCCACTCTCTTATGATATTCGTCCCAAATCCTCCTCTGGGTTTCAGTGGACCGATCTCTGCCACTGTGATGAGGAAGATTTACTCAGATATCTACTTTACTTGCGTTGGGGTCCCAGGTCCTTCCCTGGTTGTGAGTAGATTTATCCCTGCCACTGCGATGAGGATGCTTTTTTCGGAAGCTCAGACTTGTGCTGTGGTCCCAGACCCTTCTCTGTTTGCCAGTGGACTTTTCTCTGCCACTGTGATGAGGATGCTTTCCCCAGAAGCTCAGTTCATTTGTGCCGGGGCCCCAGACCCTTCTCTGGTGGTCAGTGGACTTTTTCCTGCCTCTGCGATGAGGATGATTTCCTCAGATAGGCCCTTAACTTGCCTTGGCATGAAGGAGAGACCCATCTACTCTCCCAATATCCCAGCCTGTGTGCCTGTGTCTCCTGTTACCTTCTGGGACTTGCTTCCACACGGCTGGTTCCTCCAGGGAGTGGGGTTGGTCTCCTTCCTTCTTCCTGCAGCCGTCAACTTCTTCGCTCTGGTTTCTGTAACAGACTTGGATGCTGTGGCTCCTTGCAGCCTCAGCACACTTAGTGGAGCACACGGTCCACTTCCACCTGGAGGATGTGCCACTGTCTTGCCTGATTCCAGCTGGGCACTGTCTGGGACCAAAATACCTTCAACTCTCTCTTCCTAAATATCTTCCTTCTCGAGCTCTTCGCTCATCCGCCTCCAACTCTCTCAGGGTCAGCCGCTTCTCCAAGCAACGAGTTGGGGGTAGATCTCTCTCCGCGGCAGGGGCTCCCTCTGGAACAGCCTTCCTGCCTCCCTGAAACTTGAGGAGAACTATTTCTGGTTCTGGAAGCACCTAAAAACCTTCCTCTTTGCTTCGGCTTTCTCTCCCCCTCTCCCCTGCTAAATTCCTGACTGAAACTGCACTGAATCTGAAACTGGGCCACTCTCACCGATCTCGGTCCCTGGCCCAGCCACTCTCCCCTTGCACTGCCTCCCTTGGCATCCCCTGCACTGCGGGACTGTCTCTGTATCCCTACAGTCCCCCTTCCCAGCACTTGTCTGCACTTACCCTGCACTTGCCACCAGCTGGCCCTTATTATTTATCCTGTTATTCTACTACCCCTGTACTGCACTTTCCCCTCTCCCTTTCCCCTTGCACTTTCCCTTCCCCTCTGCCCATGCACTTGCGCGATCTGAATGACACCTGGCCTAGTAAGATCATTGACTGTCTTCCGTTTGTCCCCCTCCCTGCCTCGTCGCGCCTTGAAACACTTGTGTATAGGCGCGTTACAAATGCCATATCATATCATATCATATCCAGCGTCCTCTGCATACCATCTTCTTCTGTCCATGTACAGGCTTTGAATCTTCCGGGTTTCCTGAGAAGGAACAAAACCTTTTAGTGCTTCATTCGTTTGCACCTTATAGGGCATACTCTGCCCCAGCATAACGTAAACAGCTGTTGTCAATGGTTCCCTGATACTCCTCATGTCTCCATTGAGCCACCTTGGCCCAGTCCTTTAACAGTGGGTATTCATTATGTTTCCTATGCTCTTCCTCAGCTCAGTCGGATTTGAACAAGCACAGGTAAACGAATGGCAGTAGTACTTGATCTTTCTATTCAGAGTGGAAGAGATGAAGTAAGAGATGGTGATGGTGCAAGGGACTTTTGGGTGGTGGTAGGGTTGGGTAGGCTGTAACCCAAGTGGGCGTCCTTATTCCCAAGGGGAGAGTCCCTCCCTTCTGGGTCCTCCCGCATTTTACTACCCCTAGGGGGACTATCAGGTAGTGGTCTCATCTCCCTAGCCTTCCAGGGAAGGGCTCCCCTCTGGGCAGAAGTGGCGTGATCCCATGATTTGTTGCATCTTATTGTTTTTCCAATGTATTTCTTACCACAAGGGCACGTGGTCATATATACCACGTGCAGAGACTCACAAGTCAAAGGCGCGCTTAAGGCAAGCTCGTCTGTGCCCATCCGTGCAACACCTGGGCCGGCAGGCAGGACTGCTTATGCTAGGAGTGAACTTCTGTCCCTGGCATCTGCATCTATAACATTTCCTTATGGGCGGCAGTTTACTCTGCCTACAGTTACCACTCAGAATCAACCTGCTGTGTCTTTACTATTACTCAACACCTGCTCGCTTATGGCTCATGCTGCCAAGGTATCGCACATGCTCACCCACCGTTGTCCCTCCTTGTTGGTCCTTTACGGAGACCTGGCTCCAGGAGTGTTTGGCTCCTGTCCTGGCCCAAACGATTCCGGATGAATTATAAGATCCTCCATATTGATAGGCTACCTCCCCAACATGGGGGAGGAGTTGCTGTCATTTTTAAGTCTGATTTTCTGTGTTCTCAGCTTTCCTGTTCTCATGTTTTAAATATGGTGTCCCTGCTGTTCAGAGGTGCTTTCTCTCCGACTTTTATGTGCCACTTTCTGGTCATATATCGGCTCCCTGGTCCGTCTGCTTACCTATTAGAACTTCTTGTTGACCTTATCACTGAATTGCAAGCTAAGTATTCCAACTTAATAGTACTGGGTGACCTGAATCTAAAATGGAATGTCCGTAGGACATCTGCTCTTGATCTATATTTTGATAATATAAGGGATTTAGACCTTCCCCAGCAAGCTGGACCCACTCATAAGCATGGCAACACTTTAGATGTTGTTTTTGCCAACACTGCATCCCTCTCTGTACAATCAACCGATCCCATGACCTGGACTGGTCACTACCTAGTCACTTGTACAGTTCATGTCACCTCTGCCTCCCCTAAAACTCGCCCTGAACTGGTCTGGCGCTGCTGTTGGCAGTCGGCTAATTTACAGTTATTGACCTGCACTGTCAAAGACAATTGTATGACAGCCACAGGACCCTCTATGTCCCTGCTTACCACTTCTCTTCTGATGGCTGCTAATGAAGTCACTCCTTTATGCCTCTTCCAACCACAGAGATTACCCCCGGAACCATGGTTGTCAGATCAGCTGCGATCTGTTCACCTGGAGGTTAGGAAACTTGAGCGCAAGTGGCGCTCTAAGTATGAACCCTGCGACCGTCTCATTTTTAGGGCAGCGCTTTCAGCTTACTCTGGAGCCATCTTTATGGCTATAAAAGCCTACTTTGCGAATTTAATTGAGAATGCCTTAAACCAGCCTAAGGCTCTTTTTACGGCCATCAAATCTCTATCTTCTGCTTCCAAATGTGCCCCCACCGTTATACCAATGCAGGAGCTTTGTGACTCCCTATCGGAATTCTTTATTAATAAGGTAGCCACCATTCGTGCTAACATCGCAGTAAACCTCTCTACTGCAGTCCCTTTTCTCACCATACAGGGTTCGCATAGCCCCGGTCCCACTCTGGCATTCTTTCCGATCTTTAACACGGACCTGGTACATAACGCCATGCTGCGGATTAAGTCCTGCGCCCCCTCTGATCCACTACCACTGACATTGATGAAGGAGGTGTCGGCTGACCTCCTCCGTGAAATCACCATGGCCGTGAACAGTTCTTTTCAGTTGGAGTATATCCTCCCTGAGCTGAAAGCTGCCTTGGTCATACCTCTGTTGAAGAAGCGTACTTTGGACCCCACTCTCCCGTCCAACTTTCGCCCTATTTCCCATCTTCCTTTTCTGATGAAGCTTCTTGAATCACTGGTTTCCCCTATTCTGTCCTCTTTTTTTGAGTCTTCTAATTTCCTTGACCCAGCCCTGTCTGGTTTCCGTCCGGGTAGAGGCACAGAGATGACATGGCCAGGCTGGTTGACAGCAGCGGTGTCGGAGCCCTGATTCTTCTTGACATGTCAGCGGCTTTCGACACCGTCGATCATGCCGTCGTGCTCTCCCGTCTGACCCAGATTGGAGTTTCGGGTGCTTGGTTTCTATCTTTTCTGTCGGATAGGTCTCAAACTCTCTCTCTTCCCCCGTTCACCTCTAAGGCCTACCACATCAGCTGTGGTGTCCCTCAGGGGTCTGCTCTGTCGCCCATTCTGTTTAATATCTATATCTTCGTGTTAGTGCGCCTCATCCACTCCCTCTGCGTCAGGTGCATATGCCGACGATACTCAGATGCTGATCTGTCTTGATCTTGATCAAGTGGAGGCAGCGGCGTGCTTGAATAAGTGCCTGACGGCCAGAGGTGAGTGGATGGGCCACAACTGGTTGAAACTGAATGGTGACAAGAGAGAGGTGATGGTGGTAGGCTCCCCTCCTGTCCCTTCACTCTGGATCTCCTCCTTTTGGCCCTCTTCTCTGGGCCCATTCCTGGTGCCGTCCACCAAGGTTAGATCCCGTACACACTTTGTCCCCCTGTGGTAGTGGCCATGATCATGAGTAAGTTGGATTATTGCAACTCTCTATATCTGGCTCAGCCTAAGGGGCTGGTAGGTCGGCTACATGGCAGCTCGGGTGGCAAGTGGGTCCCCCTATGGGGCCCATATTACCCCGTGCTGCGTTCCTTGCACTTGCTCTCGGTGGTCCAGCGCATTCAGTTCTCTTTCAGTTCTGTGCATCATGCACCCTGCTCTCTATGACCAGGGAGCGGAAAACTTGTGCACTAAGTTTGTAAGCTATGGTCCCAATCGCCCCTTGCGGCCTGCTGCCACTGGGCCTTTCTCTGTGCTATCTTTTCGGCTCACTCGGGTGGGGGTTCGGGGGTTCTCTGTGGCTGCCGCTCAGCTCTGGAATACACTCACTCTCTCACTGAAGCTATTGCCCAACCATCTGTCTTTTCGAAAGGCTCTAAAAATGCTTCTGTTTTGATTTTGTGATGTTGTTTCACCCCTCTGTTTGGGTCTCTGGGCTCCTCCCTCTCTAGCGCCATGACGCCTCTGGGCGACCGTGCGTTTTACAAAATCACATAACATAACATAACAATTGGTAAAACCTTTCTGTGTCCTCTTTGGGGGCAAACCAATGTCTATTTTTGTAGATTTGGTAGTCAAGTGGCAAACCCCACATTTGCAACAGGGGTAGTGACCAGTTATGAGGGTGGTAAACCCCAACTTTCCATAATGCTTTACTTCTTTTAAACACAAATATAGGGTGCTCAAATTTCTTATTTGGTTTTTTAAGAATCCTCCAGTTTTTGTTGATAGTATTTTTTTATCTTGTAAGATAAGGTGGTGAACGTGTTAACAATCACCATATGAGTATTTTCTTCCTTTCTAGGTTCTAATAGGGCTTCCCTGTTATTATTGAACACGCGCTTTGCCTCTCTTTTGTACATTTTATGTGGATATCCTCTTGCTTCTAATTTGCGGCTTAGATCCTCAGCTTCCTGTTCATAGGTCTCATTAGTGCTACTGTTAAGCTTCAATCTGAGAAACTGCCCAAATGGCAAATTTTACTGAAGGTGCTTAGCATGGTGGCATTGTAAATACAGCAGTGCATTCATATCCATATGCTTATGATATGGTTTGATCTGTAATTGTCCTCCTTCATGGTATAAACTTATATCCAGAAAATTAATCTCATTGTCACTGATATTTTGAGTGAATTTCACATATCGATTTTGTTTATTGCTCCTAACCAGAAAGGATTCAGCTTGAACTTTCAAACCTTTACACATGCACAATACATTGTCGATAAACCTTTTCCAAACAACAGTATTGTTCAGAAAAGGTTTTTTTAGCTTTGAAGTATACATTCACCAAATTAGGTTCCACTGTTTACCCAATGACAGCGCCTTCAATTTGTTGGTAAATATTCCCCATAAACTGGAAATAGTTTGGGGTTAAAGCTATTTCAGTACACCATATAATTTATGAATTTGGTACTGGGCCATCATACATTCTTGCCCACAAACCCTCCTCGACTACCTCCAAGGTTGCTCTTTATGGTATCCTTGTGTAAAGTGAGACGATGTCTAGCCCAAGTAGTACATTCGCCTGGGGGTCAAATTACTTGTCCTCTAATTGTCTGATAATATCCATTGTGTCTTTAACATAGGACATCATTTCCAACACAAGTGGTCTGAAGTAGTGGTCAGCGAATTTGGAAATAGGTTCCAATACTGAATGAATGCCTGCCACAATAGGACGACCAGGTGGGTCCGCCAAAGACTTATGGATTTTGGGTAGGATATAAAATGTCTTTGATTTGTTAATCATCAAGAATGCTGCCTCTTGTGTGCTTATCCACTCCATTTCTCATGCCTCAGTAACCTGGTTTCTAAGTGATTTAGTAACTGTTTAGTAGGATCTTCTGCTACTCTCATCTAGCTAGTATCATCCTCCAGTAACTAAGGCATTCATTGATGTATTTGGTTTTATCCACAGCGACTATTGTTCCACCCTTATCTGCTTTTCTTATCACAACATTTACATTTTGTTTTAAACCTTGGAGTAGTTTATTTTAATTAAAAGATAAATTGTGAAATATGTTTAATGTATTTGATCTAATTTCTCAATGTCTTCCAATGTATTTTTCTCAAAATGATCGATTCAGGGGAGAAAGTATGTGTTAGTGGCATATAAGTAGAAGGTTCCTGACCAGTACAATTCAACTGTTTTTCAAAATATTCCTTTATTCTTAATTTTGTGAAGAATTTTTTTAATTGAATGCAGAACTCAAATGGGCCATGGTCTTTAGTTACCCCATAACCTAAACCTTTACTCAGGATTTTCTCTTCATCTTTAGATAGATCATCCTCTGATACATTCACTGCAAGTGCCTGCCACTCCGAGTGGTTCTTGGATCTTCTTCCCAATAATTCCTGTTGGGACCTCTCACCAAAAAAGACTTTCTGTTCCTTTGACTATTTCTTGTGTGCCTACCTCTACGTGTATTGTTTTCTCCCCTTCTATTTGAGCGACTCGTTGAATACCCTACAGGAGGTTCTTCTCCACTGGTTTCAAATTCATTATTGCTACTATCACCACTAGAGCTATATGAGGTGTTTCTGAAGCATACCGTCCTGCTTTTCATGGGGGGCTATTCCCTATCACTTTATCCTCATTCATCTTGTGATCCTCTCTCGAGTACGGGAAGACTAATATTAAGGGGCAAACTAATAGCTACTGCCCCTCCTCATGTTAATGGACAGATGAACATGTCAAAGGTACCCCACTCTCATGCCACATTTGCACTACGGCGTATGAGGAAACCGAAATGAAAAGCTGTATTGTATGCCGCACAGAACAAAACAAAAACAATGCATAGCATAGAGTCCCCTACATAAAGGCTACAGACACAGTGACTATTGCGCTTGGGAGATAAAAGATATCAAACTATCCTTGTCTACAGTGCAGTAATAACGCACATCCAACAAGGAAAAAGCAACACAGACTATTTCTCGGTATCATTGGATGACGTGCATTTTAAACCTCAGCCTCATACACAATAAAGAAATAAAAGTGCTCTGTGTGCCGAACAGCACGTGATGGGAGAAGAACCCTTCAATAACCCATATTTACCACTATTTCTGTGTCCTGAAGATGGCTTAAAGGACTTACACCTGAAAGGAATCGATATGTTAATACTCTTCCCCCTTTAATTCCAGAAACACATTATGTGTTGACACCAACAGGAGATCGCTGTTCAAATCTATATTGTAAATGGCTTTCTCCCATATGTTACTAACAGCACTAGATATTGTATACCACAAAAGGATGCATCAGATATTGGAACATCTAATTTTGTTATTGGCCTGATTTATTTGTTAGAAATTATGAGCCTTTGTGTATCACACAGTATATTCTGCTTTGTGTGATTGTAAATATGTTTTCCCCTGAATAAAACGTGTTTAAGTGATACTGACCCTATGTCCCTGCTAATTAATACACATCAGGTACACATCGAACACACTAAATCTGGCCCCCTTTTTGTGTATAAAGGTGGGGTAGCTTGTGGGGCTTTGCATATATACTGTACCATACCCGTCACTCAATAGCCCCCATCAACAAAAAAGAGGTCTTTTTGCTCTAAAAGTGTTTACACATGTCAAAGGTACTCAAAACTTTTTTCAACCTTTTAATCCGGTCAATTGTTGCTATTTTATTTTAATTCCTCCATTCAATTTTGAAATTCCCCAAGTCTTTTTTATGTATATTTCTGATAGAACAGTTCTTTAAATGTCATCTCCCATACTGGTAAGGTCTATTTCGATTTTTTGCACCACTTCTTTAGACGTATCAATTATTAGGATCACCCAGTCCCTGCCACACTTGTTCGCTATATAGCTCCATTTTATCCTGAAAGAGTTATTATCTAGAAAAGGCCTGTCGCAAAGCTTTATCCTTCAAATACTCAAGCATAATTGCTCCATGTAGCTCAGTACGGATCATCCTTTTGCGTAGTTACACTACCTCATCCCAGTCATTGCTAAACAATATCAGGTTCTTAAGTGTTTCATTCATAAGTATGTATGAGGCCACCATTAATTCATTAGCATAGTCATCACTAAACGCAAGGCATTTATCTTCTGAAATTCTCGAGAAACTAATGCACCACTAGTCCACACCTTAATTTAGTTATTAGTACAAATATAGCACTACTAATGTCCTTGTGACTGATAAACCACGTTATACATAATTACTAGCGGAGGAAACCAGGATAATCAACAAGATCATAGTAAGTATACTCAGAGCTTAGACCATCACTCATGTTTATATGACCTACCATTGATATGTCACTGCAGGTTACTATTTCTCATAAACACTTGAATATCATATTTAACACAATAGTCTTTATTTAAAAAAGTATGTAAAAAAAGTATATATATATATATATATATATGTATATATATATGAGCCAGTTTTACAAAACATATGTCCATTTCATTCACTGTATCACACAATCTAAAGATATATGACAGATTTCATTCCTACACAAAAATCATTATGTATCCTCTGTAAATGACAGTACTATTTCAACAACACGTCAGTAGCATTCCATTTTTAAAGCACTGATTTACTGTCATCAACTCTTGTGTCGCTATTTTAAACAGAAATACGTTTTTTATGTACAATCAATGTTTCTATTTTCAGTATATGCTGTTGATACATATGATTGAAGAAAAGCACTCAACGTGTTTCAGTTTGTTACCCTTGTTACGGAACTTTCATCAGGAGTGTAAATCATTTCAAACCATATAGGAACATACAGGAGTAGTCTAATGGGTAGGCGACTTTTCAATTTTTATATTTTCTTTTTAAGCTTTCTTATCTTCTGTCCTCACTCTCTGGATTCACACATAAATCCTTTTTATAGAAATCTGCAGGTGACAATATGTATAAAAAGGACAGTATATGTATCTCAAGTTTCAATAATTACTTTCAATGTAATAGGTATCTCTAAGAGGGTTATAATTATCTTTCCTGGTTAAATTACCAAAGAAGCATCTTCTTTTTTTATTTTTCATATTGGTAGGTATCCTGTATACATATGACAGGCGCTACCATTAATTGCACAAAGTATAATAAATGTATGATGAGGTCACGTGATGATAATACCTCAAGAATGGATATTGTAATCTTAGATTTTAAGTCTAAAATTATCTTAGCGCTACACCTTGCCTTGGTTTCAATCCTTGCACACAGATTATTTGATCATGCTTGGAAACACGAGCATTCACATTACAGAGCATCCAAATGTCCTTTTGTGTGGTGGCAATTACCTCCCTACAGAATCATTATCGCATGTGGTAATGACCTCATGCAGTAATATACATTTCCAAGGAGTGCTACAGGACTCACAAATGGGGAATAACTGTTGGGTTGGCATTACTTGGAATCATGCATACCTGAGAAATTACAGCATGCAACAGTATTAATATTTGGTGGTCCTTCCAACAGGAGATACCACAACATTCGTAATCACTCCCATAGTCGCAATGGTACTTGGAGAAAATCAGGTGAATGCTGCTGACCTGTACAGACGAGGTATGCATAGTATCCACTATGGGGAGTGCATAGATACCTTATGTGAATGTGGTAGTACATCTGCCTGGAGTGAATGGGCAGATCCAGGATACCCTTAACATATGAGAAAAGTTATAATAGCAGTAAAGCCCAAACATTGATAAAAAGGCAACCTCTTTTAGTGATCATTATCTTTATATATAAAGCTCAATGTATGTATGTGTGTGTGTGTGTGTTTGTTTGTCTGACTATACAAATCCACACGGTTGAACCCACTGCTACCACATTTTGCATGGATTCCTAATTTGTCTGGGGCAAGATTGTAGTCTATGTTTGGATACAAAAAATTTACTCCGTAGACACCCTCATTTACTGATGCTCACCCTGATTCACTAGAGCAGGTACTAGAAGGACGCAAAATTTGGAAAAGTCTCTGAAGTAAAATGCTCGATATGTTGGTTATTCCTTTAAAATGTATTACTACTGTGTACAGTTTGAAACTGTGTATTAAAGCATTTCTAAAGGGAATAATACAAAAAAGTTCAACTTTTTTTTTTATCACGCCACTCGAAATATGGGAAATGGTAAGGTTACAGTTTACTTAAGTTCAATCACGTGAAGAGAGCACAATCAATCCATCTTTCTTGGACATTTTCTCAAATGCGCTGAAGCCATTAAGTGACTGAAACATGCCACACAAATAACAAACATCACTTGGAAAAGCTCCATCTGATGCAAAGCAAAAATCAATATCAAGAGCTTCTGAAACACAACAAACAGCAGCACGACTTGCCAACCAGAGGACAAGAGCAACATCCTCCAGGGCACATGAGACACCAGAGCAAACTGAAGTAAGACTTGCTGACAAGGGGACAAGAGCAACATCCTCCAGGGCAGATTAGACACCACTAGATCAGGGCACGGGCAATGCTGGGTAACCCAGCTATATTTATTAAAAGTGAACTTTCATGTATTTAAGAACATGTAAATATGTATCCCCACTCTTAACCACTGCAGCAGGTTCAGGGTAGTGTGCACAGTGGCTTGGGAAACAAAATGGCCATTTGGCAGGAACACTATTGAAACTGGCAATTAATGGGCTGGGTAGCTGAAGACTCGCCTGGGCTAAAAATGAATGTAAGTCGCACACAGCTGTAAACACATTGGCCAGCTTGCAGATATCATGTGTTGCTTTGCCACACATGTAGAGTGCCCTTCGCTTCTGCCAAGTGCCTCTGTGTATTATTTCTATGGCCAACGTAGTGGGCACCTGGGAAATGTATTCCTCTGTTATCTAGCTTCCTGATGATATGTTCTCTAAAAGTGGGCCCTAGGGCTGATGGTAGCTTGGGGGCCTAGTGTCTTTTTCATGTCATAGCTCTTGATTGTCTTGGAGACCCACCATAAAAAGTACAGGGTGGGCTCAGCGTCTGTTTCTTGTCTTTAACGCATAGGCGGTATGGACCAACACGCTGTGGCCACTTCATGCTTTGGGTGTTAGCTGTCTGCTGGTGAATTGGCTCTACCCGCACACATGCTCGCCTTTACGCCAGGAAGTCATTGGTCCAGTTGAATTGCACAGGCTACAAGTCCCTGCGTGGGGCTGCACAACCTCCCTAAGATGTCGGTTACTCTGACAGTTTGGCTCTTCTTGGTTGTCGGGAGGAAGACACTGAGGAAATGCACCTGCTGATTCAAACACATACAGGGCTTCTGACCGGGCTCTGGTCACGCAGGCTTGCAGTTTCGTTGCAGCATTGGTTGGCCAGGTGGCCAATATTTAACCCTTTGGAAGCATACCAAATCTAGAGGATGTGACTGGAAATAAGCAGAGGAAGGAGACACCCACTCCGTTCTGAACTCTGGATGTTCGGGTAGCTTCCTGGGCAAAGGGCATCTTATATATTTTGTCCCTCCGGCTAGGATGGGCAATTTATTGTGACATTGCACGTGCTGGTCTGGCATGCATACAATTTCGTGGCGGCATTGCTCAACCATCCTGGTGGCAATTAGTTCACCCTGTGGTAATCGCTAGGATTAAATGACCTACAATAAACAGATGATCCTTAGAATTAATGTTCCAACAAAGTTTTGGGGAGAGTTGGCTCCTCACATGGTAGCAGTGTAGATGAGGACCGTAACAGTTTAGATTACATCATGGTGCAACAATGTGTTAGATTTTGTAATGAAGATGTTTTTCCCCAGTTGTGGGTTAGGGGTGGTCACCTGTTCTGGATGCCAACCGGCCGGTACCCTGGGTTGCCCAGGTGGATGGGGGCATGCTCTGTGACTCTGGAACCGCCTTCATATGTCCCATAAGTTTGGGATTGCATATTTGTACAATGTAATAGCTGTCCTGGTTAGACATGCTGCTTTTCCGGGACCTGGGAAGTATGTCCGGGTCAGGGCAAATACTTCTGTGTCAATTACAATGTTTGATGATGACCTCTGAGGTAGTCCCCGTCAATATAACCATTGTTGATTGTGATAAAAGAGAAAATATATAATTAAAAGAGGGGGTGGCAGCATCATGAGCACACCCTTCATAAGGACGACAAGGGCCAGAGAGCAGACTCTCTTCCTGATGCTTTGCTGTGACATGCAGCACACAATTTGACATTTTCCTCACCAGGATGTTTTAGTACTTCACTTGGGAGCAAGGCCATAGCACGTTGGGGTAGGGGCGGTGTTAAGGAGTTTCTGTTGATGACGTCATCTTTTTGGTGCATTACTTGAAGGATACTACTGTAGTGTGGTCTGAGATCATCCCAGGACATTATTGGGGGAAGGGGATACACCCCTTGGTGATGAACACTGCAGTGAAGAAAATTAACATTAAATATTTCAAGCTCACTCGCTCTCAGAGGCAGCAACATTTTAGTCATGGGCTGTAAATCGTTCGTCCCCAGGTTTCTACAGACATGTGGTACATCTGTTCAATGAAGGGCTGGACGTGTTCATTCATGTTTGCTAGGAGGTATACACAGGGGCATGTATTGTAGCATTGGGGATGACTGTCAGACAGTAGCCCACCAGCCCTATGGCGCAGTTAACGGGGACCTACAAAATGGATTATGAAAATGTTCGGACCATGACCAAAATGTTGAACTAAGATGAACTATGATTTTGCTACCCGGGGTCCACTCATATCCAATAGGCCAAACCGCCGTGGACTGTCGAGGTGGCCCCTTGGGTAGCCCATTTGGTGGCAATATAGTGTAACGCTCACCTGAAAACTCTGCGGGAACCTTCTGGAACTCCAACTGACTTCTACCTTCCTGGGAACTAGACACTGAATTTCTGTGGAGAAAATAACAATTTTCCCTTCCTTAGTCTTCTCTCGTAAAACAGAAAATCAAAACTGGTAATATGGGGGCCAGCAAATATCTCACCTTGGTATTTAATTTGTTGAGCTCTCCATCCTGTTCTATACAGGGGCGCAAGTCCTGAAGAATGGGATACTGGATAATAGTTTCTGTTGAAATGGACTAAAATGGCACTAAACAAATGACAGAAACCCTATGCTACTTGGACCTAAAGGGGCCATAAGCTGAGGTGTGATGCAAGTGTAGAATTACAGAAAAAACTACCTCACTACACTACGGGACGGTAATGGAAAACACCTTATTACTGAGCGTAATATGAACCTTAGTGTGACCAAAATTATCTGACTAGAAAATCAGCTTCCAAAACAAAACTCCACAGGAAAGGGCGCGAACCCGCTACAAACAACGTAATATTCTGAAAATGCGTGAGGAATCCAACTAACATTTATACACAATTTCAATGTATCAGATAAGGCAACACAAACGGAGCAATTGCATTTGCACTTAGTTGGTGTACTTGCGTGAGAGAAAACTGCTACGAACTGAGAGATGAGGAGACCGCTATGACAGGACTGAGCCGGGAACGGCAGCAGCTGGAAAAACACAGGAAGGGAGCTGATAACTAATTAAAGTTACTCAAGGAATGAATGGAATAAACTGTGGACAAGGTCTATTGAGCGGTGACAGGGAACGGAGGTACGCGGCGAGCGTTCAGTCTGAACTCAGACAAACGACGCGAAGCGCGAGCCTCCTGAGGGGCGGGGCTTAAATAGCTGGCACATGAAAACAACTAGACCCGCTAACTAACTGACCCAGAGGCGCTACCTAGCGGCCATTAAAGAAACTCAACTAACCATTAATATGGGGAGTTAGAATCAATAACTAGCTAGGGCAAATAAATTCCCTATAAACCTGCAACTCTTAGGACAAGTATGGGAAAATAAACTAACCTGTGGTCATGACATATAGTTCAGGCTTGGGCGTTGGACTGTCCGGCTGCACATTGGATTCTGCAAGTAACCCTGGGACAGCTCAGGCAGCTAGTAGACCAAAACGACTGCTGGTGGGTCAGCAGGTGTGCTAGGGTCAATGTCAAGGTAACCGATTATGGTTGATTTAAAAGACACTTGGGTTCGCCGTCAAGATTTTTGAGAATTTTCCTGTAATAATATGTGGCCTGTTTACTTCCAACCTGATATAGTACCTTTTGTATAATACAATATGTGTTTCATAAAGACATGGTAATATATGAGTACACCCCTATGGATCAGAGTTCTGGATTTCCTGGTGTGGGGGCTTTGTCTCTGGTACTAGTATGAAGGGGTGCTTCTCTGACAGGGCTTCTCAGTTCGAGGACGGCGTCAAGAGAGAGATTCCCTCCATTTATATTTATGCCCTATTTAGTTACAATATCACTGGAGTCTGTAAACAATGTAATCTCCCCCTGAAAAGCACTAGTCAATTTCCTTTAGTGACCAATGTGCAAGTTACGAATATTATATATTTTACACATTGCATTTAAGCACATTCATATTCAATGTCAGTGATGCTCCCTTCTGGCCATATCCTAGGAGGAGAGCACTCTTCCTTCATTGCTCTGTGGACAGAAGGGGACCCATTACCACCTATGTTCATGCATTAAACATTATTAGCACTTGGAGATTATTATTGACCTCCTCTCAGCCAATCACATTGTTCATAGAGCAGCCAATATATACTGGTATTGACTGAATTCTGAACCTTCTGACTTCAAAAGCAGATTGGGAAATAACAATGCGATTTCCAGTCAAGATTTTTTTGCATCAAGACACTTCTGCTCTGGCAAGCCTTTCTTTTTGCTGTAACATTCCGTTTAACTCACTGAAGAGACAGCTGAAGTTAAGAAAACGCTTTCACTTTCTTATAGAGAAACTGTTTAGTTTTACATGATACCTAATGCATACTCATGTTAAACCGGCTCCAGTTTATTTATTTATTATTTTCCTTTATTTGTTTTGGTTTATATAAACCTATACAAACAGAATAGAGAATAAAACAACAATGTAACAATTCATTAAAAAGTACAAAGTTATCAAAAGAAATAAATATGAATTCAAACTAAAATTCCAATTACACAGAGTATTAACAACCTATATACACACTCAATTTTAACCTGCAATGTTCCTAAGACATAAATGACCACAAGAATGTTTCTGCTCTCAACAAACTCTATTCAAGAGCACAGACATGTTTGAGAAAGGCAATAGTTCTTATTTTCAGCACCATAGATCTTCCGTGAAGTATCTCATACCATAACATTTCACAATTCACTTGAGATGTGTCAATTACAAATTGTTCAAAATATTCTATTCTTTTTATCATTAATTTAGTACTACATGGTAAAGGATTTCCTTTACCCCATCAATACGACAGTGCCTACAAAATGTATATTTATCCAATACAGGATATCAAATATTTCTGATTTCCTGAGTATTTAGAACAATCTCATTGGAGAATTCCTCGTTGATCGTGCAGGATATTTCAGGATATAGAATTCAGGTTCCGGTTACCACTTCCAAAATGACACCGACTGTGAATATAAGCTTGAATTCAATATTATATCATTATATCATTATTTCCTACCAAATCCATTGCCTTTATCAAGGATTTCACTTTCAAGGGTTTATCCAACAAATATTTTACAGTTAAGCCCATTAAGGATAGAGATCGTTCAACACCTTCTTTCAAGTTTTTCATAAAATGCCCAGTTAAATCTTCTTCTAGATAACTATAAAGCTGTTTCCTAATACCCAACAGACACTTCCTTAATAAAGCAGCCTTTTTCCATAACATATGGCTTTCAAAAGAGGAAAGACCAAGCTCGTAACATATTATTTCAAAACGAATACATTTAGGCAAAAAAAACAAGAGATTTCTCCATATCGAACCTTCAATAGTCTTTAAATAAGGAATTAATTCTTCTGGTAGAATTTCCATACCATAGCTAATCCGTGGAATGATTTTCTTCTTATAAAATTCAATGCAGGTATAAAGTGAATAGCTACCATATTTTCTTTCAATGCTTTTTAGCTGTTTAGCAGCATCTAGGGCTTTCAATTTCAGACAATTTTTAAAAAGGTTATGAGACGGTACACTTGCATAACTATAGCCTAAAAATGTCAACGATTTCTGCATTTTAATTTTAATACCATTACAATGCCATGTAAAGCCTGAAGGTTTTCTATTACTTTTACCCAAGTTTATTATTACTGTTATTGTTGCATTTATTTTCAATTTCAAGCCCTCGATAAACAAGACAAATGCATTTATCAACCTCTGCAAAACTATTTTAGTCGTATCAAATAACAGGAAGTCATCCGCATATGCACAGCATTGCATGGCCAGTTTCCCCAGTTTCGGTGCAACAAAGCCTTTCCCATCCAGGGATTGACCAGCAGAGGAAACATAAAGATTGAATAAAATTGCAGCAAGTGGACATCCCTTCTTTAGGCCGTTGCTGGCCTTGATTGGATTTGTCATACAACCTTCCTTGTTTAACCTGACCCTTATAAAGGTATTTGAATACAGGTTAACTATGATCGCAAGTCGATACCAAAATTCAACAATCTTCTCCATAAAATGGGCCTATCGACCATATCAAAAGCTGCAGACAGATCCATTAATGCAACATACAATGCTCCTTTCTATTTATATGCACGTTATTCTATAACTGTGTGACTAGCATCCCTCCAGCGTCTGTACCTATGCCTTTTCTGAAGCCAATTTGTTTTACATCTAATAGATCATTATTCTCAATCCAGGTGATTAGTCTATCCAGCACAATAGAATAAAACATCTTAGCCTCTATGTTCATAAAGGAGATTGGGCGATAATTAATGAAGCACATTCTATTACCCTTCTTAAATATTGGTAATATAAATGACAACAGCCAAGACTTAGTAATCATTTCCTTTTCTAAAACATCGCTGAAGAGAATATGCAGGATTCGAGCACACAGATCTGGATTATTTTTTAAAGTCATGAACGAGATGTTATTCGGGCCAGGAGTTTTAGACGCTGTGGACTTCAGTATATAGTTCCTAATGTTTTTTTTAGATATGTCCAGCTTCCATTTCTGTTGAATATTCTTAACCCGTTCAAAAGGTATTGAAGTGGATTCACTATACATATTCATAAAGTGTTTAGACCAGTCATCAGCACTAATTAGATCAAGAGCCAGTTGGGGTTGGGTTTTTTCTGTGTCATTTATTAATGACCAGAAAGATCTTGAATTTGCAGTCTTCATAGCTTGAAACAAGTGTTCAGCATCTTTCTGCTGAACACTTGCACAGTGATTTATTGACCAATTTCTGTAACGCTGCCTGCATTTTCCTATTTTATTCTTGCTTGTCTCTATATCAAAGTTTAATTTCTTTATCAAACGAATTTCTCTATTTAGAAGAGTTTTTCTCTGTTTGGTTTCTAGATCAAATCTATGAGTATGAATAGATGACATTTTTCCTACAACACGCTTTATCGGACATTGCTTGCTTATTACATCTTCCAGATGTTCCGCAAATTTCTCAACGGAATAAGTCCCACTTTTACCCTCAAGTGTCTGGTACTCATACTCAAATAACATTCTCTCATTACATTTTTCGATTTTTCCAGGGTTCCATTTAATTCTAGAGCCCCTAACATTAATCACTACATTCTCACGTTTGCTAATGTATTCGTCTTCATTTTTATTTAACCATGGCAAGTTACATGTTAGCATAGCATGATCACTAAAGTTTGTAGGAATAACCCCTGTTTATCCATGCATATATAGATTTCAGTGCTTACAAACATATAATCTATCATGGAAGATTCACCTCTTGCAAACCAGGTTGGTTTCTCATTATGCATAAGATTTAAGCCCCAACATTTAGCAAATATCATCCACATACTTCCTCTATATCTTTTGCATATATCATTAGACTTACGGTCATCTATCTTCGGAGGTCATTGCCCAAACCATGCCACTGTTATAAATATTGCAGTCTGCGTTTAAATCCCCAGCCATAACTATGAAACCACCCGGTCTTTGCCACAAACAATCTTCTCTAAATTTATCCAATTTCCTGATATTTGTTTCCAATTCGCTATCAGTATATTCAAGGGCATTCCAATAAATATTTTTAATCATCAAATATAGTGGGCCCTTATCATTAATAATTCTGAGAGTGACCACCATGATCGAGTCTTGAATGTGAAATTCGGATTCAACTCGTGTGGATTCATCATTTCTCATGGCCAGGGAGAGACCTCCTTTTGGACAACCCTTACACCCGGCTTTAGCTTGAATGCATCGAATCTCAAACCCGTCCCACAACATCATCCCTGTAACCCAGGTTTCCTGCAGTAAAATAAAATCATAATAGGTCAACAAGTGACAAACCTTATTCACTGGAAGGTGAGCACTACCTCTTGTATTCCATGATATCAATCTGAAGTTTGCCTTTACACTAAAGGGTTTGCCCTAAAGCTTGAAGATGCGTAATTGAATATTTCAGTGAAAGTGCCAAATCTCGCCATTCATTCATGTCTTTAAGCAGGCCCTTATCGTCGTCTTTATTTTTTATAAATTCAACACTGGATGATTCAGGCAGATCATTTCTTTCAATACCATGCATACCAGCATCTACATTCTGTATAGAACTTTGGAAAATAAAAACATAAAATCCTCTTCTCTGTAGAGCTCCATTTTCTTTTAGTATTAGGAACCTTACAAGAGGTGATGGAATATTCAATCTCACATAGTCAAATCTGTGTCCGTGGATAAAATCAACTAATTTTATGTCAGTTGATGAAATCAAGTTCAATTCCGGTATATTGGAAAACAGACTTAATATGTATGGTCTATTCAGAGACCATGTACCATCACCTTCAAGAATATATTGCATGATCAAGCTATGCTCATTTGGAAAGACAGGTTTTCTTAAATGATTTGCTCGATCACTGGGAGCAAAATGTGCAACCATCCTATCCACTGTTGATCTATTTCTTTGCTCTTCCCCTATAGCGTCCCCACATAAAGAGGGTCCTTGTCCTTGTGGTTTTATAGCTATGCTACCCCTAGCTGATCTTTGCATAATCTTATTTTCAACTGCAAGTTGCTTCTCAATATTCTTTTTAAGCAGTATTTCTTCAATAATCTTCCTAACTGCTGTCTCAGATAACTGAGTTTGTTCCTCAATCTCAGTATTTCCAGCTGGTATGTTATTTATTGCATTTTGTTTTCTTTTTAATTCAGCTTGTGCATATTTAGGATACTGACTCACACCTATAAGGTGTCCTGATGAGTTTAGAGGCATACCTATTTCTTGATTTCTAACAAAGCTGCTTCCAGCTCTACTCTACCCAGTCCTTTAGAAGTTCCAATCTTACCATTGCTATCTGGTGCAGGTATACTCGATTGTTCCAATGTAGCCTGCTTCTTAATGTCTTCTGATGACACAGGGCACAAGCCCAATGCACTACTCAGAGCAGATTGCATAGTAGAGCTCCAAGATGTGACTGGGGCAGAATAATCTGGACCCAATGAGATGGGCGTGTTGGGGCGTGAGACAGCTGCAGAATTCTTAAAAATATCAAAGATGACATGTACCCCCCTCTCTATTGATCTTACATTCTTATCAATTCTACCTGACATCTCTTTGTTCTTAAGAGTGTCAGATATAGTGGAAGTACTCTCTACATAACCAGACAAAGGTGCTTTTGATACTGTTTCACCTCCTATAGGTTGCACCGATGCTTTTTGTATTTCATTTAATGATTCATTTACAATTATCACATCCTTGCTACATAGCTGAACATTTACCTCATCCCTCAATTTTGGATCTCTTAGGAACTTCCGAGAGGAGGTATTCAGCACTTTTTGAGCCATGGCATTTTTACGCCTCAATTTGTTTTCTTTTTTCTCTCGATATTTTCACAGTGAAATCACCTACCATTTTGCCACCTTCCAAGTCACCCATCGAAGGCCTATTAATTAAGGCAATATCCCTAGCCGCAACTTCAAATACCGGGGCATTTTGAATCTCAGGCACCGGTATACTTGGGGGACACGGCTTATCCAACCCGTCTATGGCTATATCTCTATTAGTTACCTTAATGTACTCTTTGTCTTTATCCTTATCAGGAGTATCTGCATTTATTATTTTTGTAGTAGACATACTTAACCATGCCTTACAACATACTTCTGGCATAGCGGTCAACACTAGGAAGATCTCAATGAGTACCCAAAATTGCTTCTTTAACTCATCTACAATCTGGTTATTTTAATTTATGTCAGATCCAGTTATAACATCATCCTCCTTTATTGGGCTTAACTTCGTAGTCGTTATTCCATTCTCCCGTTGTTCCAAATGCTGGGTTAAACATAAGAGTGAGATCTCTCCAGTCGAAAATATTGGCAGAGTATCAAGAAAAGATTGGTTAGAATCACATGAATGGTCAATTGTGATTATAGAATTTACTTGATCGCAATTCATATTACCCTCAATGTCAACCACTTTTTCTTCAACATACAGGGATTGAGAAGATTCATCGATAACATCCATGTTATTATCAACCACTTCAGAAATCTTTTCACCACTATCTAGGGAACATTGTTGTGCACAATCAATCAGATCCTCATCTGTATCAGAGGATCCTGGCAATGGTAAGGCAGATGCACATGTCATACTCAAGCGTCTTGTCTTAGGCTCTGAGAAATTCTCCTTTCTCTTGTTTCTTGAATGCTGAATTTATCGTTTCATATCAAATTATTCTTCCTACCATAATTTTGCTAGAATCAGGCAAAACGTAGCTGCGCTATACCAGAAAAAAGCTACGCAGCTCATGAGACCATACTCAAAACAATGTGAGTGTTTATCCAAACAAAACCAATGCAGAGCATCAAAATCTTCTTTTATCAAAATTATTATTATTAAACATAGACTACTTACATAGAAAAGATATGTTTTCTGTGCCCCACGCCCCCCACCGAAAGCCAAACAGCCCACTTGCGGACCACTTCTGGGTGGGCGCGCGTGGTGCGCAGGTGCGACCCAGAAATAGGAAGCTGTAGTGAAGTGGAGCCGGGGGGGGTGGTAGAGCTGCAATCAGGAAAGAAAAATTTGGTTAAGCAGTGAAACACCAATGAAGCAGAGAGTAGTCCAAAGTAAGTCCAGTGTAAATAAGTCCAGCAAGGCACCCAACAGAAAAGTAAACCAAAATAATTACTTTGAGCAGAATATTTCCTTTGCGAGTTGCACGTCCCACGCTGCTTCTGCACGTTGACGGGCACTGCAGCCAAAAGGATTCTAAAGAGCAGCAAGGCAGCATAGAGCAGAGAACACAGCCAAACAGCCCCCTTGCGGGCCACTTCCAGGTGCGGAATGAATGAATTGGTTGAAACAATGCAACCTTACATATACAAGAACAGATAAAACAAGCAAATAAAATAAACAATTCACTTAGACATTTCACAATGGATAAATTACCTCAAAAATAAAACATAACTAAGCATTCAATGAACACATCATCATTTTTTCTTAACCTAATCATAAGTGTTGAAAACAATGCTAATATTTGATATTGACCAAATTAATTTCCATTAGAAATAGCAACACCCCTATTGAAAGGTCTGATTCATGTCCGCTTGAAGGTCTATACCAAAATTCTTTAGAAATCAGCCATCCATCATTGTGCACAAAACGAGAAAACATCTTGCGTCTCAATTGATCTAGGGCTGTTGTGAAAAACCACAGGGTGTTTCACAGCCTAGTCCCCAGGGATCCTGTACTCAGGTGACCAGGGAAGGGCCATGGCTTTTGCATCCCAACCCTGAGTGTGGACAGGTGAGGGAGGATCCCCTGGATAGGGAGTCCCTGGGGAGTGGGGGAGAAGCACCCAATGGTGAGACATGGTTTACTCCTTTTACCATAACCAATTTAACCCCTATCCCTGCTTATTTTATGGGAAACTACAACTCCCAGAATTCCTCCCCACCTTACCTTGACAAAAGTACTGCACCAAAGATGAGGAATGAGGTTAGAAGGTTTACCTCACCTGACTTGTATTGGCCCTGTCCCTGTAATGAGGCCAGGCTGCGTAAGGCACGTGGCTCTAACAGTTTACACCTGCCACTTATCAACACGCCCTGTGAAGATAAAAGGTGGTGCGCACAGGCACACTTTGAGCGAAGCTTGGTACAAGAAGGAACAGCTCTTACGAGGTTGATGCGAACCAGGCTGTCGAAGGTGGAAGTTCAACACGCTGATCGACAGCTGAGTGGATCAAGTGAAAGCCAGGCAGGATTTCCATGCTTTCGAGAGACAGTGAGCGTTCGAAGAGCAAAGTCGAGCGAGCGGAGGAAAGAAACCTTCAAGTTGCCAGAAAGTGGCCCGCGACCCTCCGGGTGAACTGCAGAATTGGGGAGGAGCGGAATAGGCGTTGGTAATGGCCTTGAGCTGCAGAAAGAGATGAAAGAAATCCAATAAACACAGCCGGTGAGTTATCGAGGGAAACAAAAGTCTGGTGGATGTTAAAAGGAAAGTGATTGTGATTTGAAAGTTGAAGGTTACACATGTGCAGATAAAACGTGGATGAAGAGAACAGTTGTTGAAAGACAAGGATAAAAAGTAGCAGAGTGGTCCTGCGAGATGAAGTCACATATTCGAAAGTCTCTGTGAAATGTTATGAATTTTGAAGGATATTACAAGCGTAGATCAAAGGAAACTGCGATAAGGAAAGAAAGTTGAATAAGAGGAAAGTGACATTTGTGAACTGTGAAATATGCCGAGAGGGCAAAAGCAAAATATAAGAACTTTGGAAAAAGGCCACGAGGGCAAGTGAAAGAGATAAGAACTACAAGTACCAAGATGCATTGGAGCTGCAAGAGATAAGAACTACATCTACCAATAGGCATTGGTGCTGCAAGAGATAAGAATTACAAGTATCAAGAGGCATTGGTGCTGAAAGAGAAGTTTGTGAATTTAAGGATTGTTGAAAGGGATGTCGAAGTGGTCATGCAGAGGTCTAAGTAAATTCCTTGCAGTCTTCAAAGTCTTCGACAGTGAAAAGATATATGAGATAAAGCATGGGGAAAGGAACCCCCACAAATGATAGACCGGCACGAACCCGACAGAGTAAAGCCTGTGCCGAACTGTAAGATATTGTGTGATAAAGTGAAACAAGACAGGCTCGAGCCCGGCAGAGGGAAGCCTGTGCAGAACTGTAAGAAATTGTTTAATAAAGTGAAACAAGACAGGCTCGAGCATGGCAGAGGGAAGCCTGTGCAGAACTGTGAGAAATTGTGTGATAAAGTGACACAAGACAGGATCTAGCCCACAAGAGGGAAGCCTGTGCAGTGCCAGTGAGCAATAGAGAATCTATGAACGGAGCATTGATGGAAAGGCGGGCAAAGCCTAAGGAAGTGATTGTACTACCAGAAGTTGAAAGCCTAAGATTGAACTGTTGAATTGTACCAATTATCCGTGTGGGGAAGGGTGATGCAAGTCAGTTGTGTGTAATTATCAGTAATTGCCTGACTCTGTCTGACCCTTGTTTTGGGACATGTTAGGTACATGCCTCTGATGTTAGTCTGTTGTCGCTCACAAGAAAGTGTTTGTGTCGGAAAAGGAAAAGGTGGGGGGGGTGGAGTTTCTAGGTATCCTACCGGGTAGGAAAGGGAAAAGGTATTGTAAGAAAGGTGATACCGCGTCTCACCCTTCGGTGTCCCACTTATACGCCCTGAAGACCCCCCATCCAGGTGATCCTCCCACACTGGTCCATCCCCAGGAACTGGATCCAATAGTGATGGCCGTGTCCTGGCCACCTGGATGACAGATCCCTGGGGACTAGCGGGTGAGAAACCTTCAGGAGAACTTTGTGTTAAAGCTGGATTTCCTTGGTTTTCCATTGAACTGTGAAGAACCTTCTTGTTTGTATCTGGGGAAGGGGGGTTTGCCCAATCCATGACAAGATGCATTACTTACTCTGTGAACCAATTTATATGTTGTCTACATTTGTGGAACTGAGTTGCCATATTATACCTTTTTGTGTTAATTGTTGTATTAGTGCGAGGGGTAGAGATCTCTTGGTTAGAGTGTTTCCTTTTAGTTCACTCTAGGCAGTGAAATTCACGTAAGGTTAGGGATAGTGATGCGTTTATTTAAATTTGGTTTGTTTAATAAGATGGAAACTGTTAAAAATCCTTCGCAAAGTTGTCAGCTTCACATTGCTGACCCCTCATACTTTACTCAGAGCTGCATCTAAAGCAAACCCCCAAATATTTAACTGTATTTACTGGGGACAATTTAGAACAGTTTATGAGCCAAGAGTAGCTGAATGGTGCGGATACTCGGTTGTTAATTCTTATAATTTCTCTGTTTTCTCTGTGTTGATGCATAATTCATTCCTATCGGCATGCGCTGTAAGTGCTCCCAGTAATCTTTGGAGAAACACAGGGGTATGAACCATGATTATCAGATCATCCGCATAGGCCATCCACGATATTGCCAAGTCTCTGAGCCCTGGTTTCACAAGGGAGCTCCCCTCCAGTACCTCACTCAGGTCTGAAAGATATACATTTAAGAGACAGGGATGCCTGAGGCGTGGGGATCTCTTTCAACATTGCCCCCGCCATTCAGTTTGATTTGTAGAGGGGAGCGGTCAGGTAGGTTCCAAATAATATCTAACAGTGGGAGAGGGATAACCCAGGTCTTTATCTTTGACCACAATATATTCGGGTTTACTGT
The DNA here is from genome assembly GCF_040938575.1 of Ambystoma mexicanum. Lineage (NCBI taxonomy): Eukaryota > Metazoa > Chordata > Amphibia > Caudata > Ambystomatidae > Ambystoma > Ambystoma mexicanum. The sequence continues at coordinate 714,176,442 of NC_090923.1, forward strand.
ATCGAAGGCTTGACTAAAATCGATCATGGCAATATAGAAAGGTACTTCCTATTTCTGGCATGCTTTTTCTCTTAGAGATGTGAGAATAAAACCATTAAGGGCAGTGTCATGCTTAGTCGAAATCCGACTTGAAATGTATGTAATCTGTTTGTTTTGATAATCCATCGTTCCAACTCCTTCAAAATCAGCCCTGCAAATATCAGAGTCAGCATCAAGAAGGGCGATAGGCCTGTAGTTGACCAGATTGGACCTATCGCCCTTCTTGAAAATGGGTCCTATGGTTGCCAATCTCAAGGATAGGGTAATATTTTTGGAATGGGTGATATTATCAAAGAGGATTTTTAGTATTGCTGCCAAAGTTGGGAATTTGATTGTGAAATGTGATTACCGAGAGCATTCGGTCCAGGTGCTCTAGAGGTAGAGGCTTTAGCTATAGCACTTTCGACATCTGAACAGAACAGCTGAAATCGCACTCTATTGCATCCTTTCCCACCTTATCCATTTTCCCTTTGTCATCATATAATTCTTTATAGTGTTTTTCCCAATTTGCAATTGAAATGCTTAATTTATGAAGACAACCTTGTTATTTAAATACTACAACATAAAACCACATTTACGTGTTCTACTTCACCACCAAAAATCCAATACACATTGATACTGCCACTATGTGCTAATAGCCTTATAGACCTTCAAAGAGATTATCATCACTCTGGCCATAACTTGGTGGTGGGTCATTATCCCATGACAATGACCGATCTCTCGGTCTATAAGTCTACAATGTACTACTTCTTGTGACCATTTGTGCAACAAGCAGGTTACACTAAATACGTTATGGCAATCTCTCGCAATCATGATGTCTGTGCTTGGGTATTTGATGGGAATTCATAATAATTGTTGGGCAATTATTACCAACACGGTGTGCCCCGGAATGTGTTTGAAATCGCAGGTAACGGTGTGTGTATCGAGTCATGTTTTTGCTGTTCCCTGGCAAAGATGAACCTAGGAATTTGCTTTCAATCTCTGGCTAGGGTGTGTGTGTCTAGATAATGTCAATACCTGTCCTGTAAAGCGAGCACCGGAGCATATGGTGGTAGAAAATAGGAAGTTAATTGCAATAATAGGCACATGTTTAATGCTTGGAAAATTCCCAACCTTTGGATCTGTCAATGCCCATTTCCACACGTGGGGAGGGATGCTTGGTGCCACTCTGCTCCTTGAAGGTTTCATATGGCTTTGTGCTGGTTGCTGCCTCAAAGTCACCTATGGCATGGGGCCACCTGGCAGCTAAGGGTGAGGAGGTTAAGTACTGCCTGTAAAACACAGTGGGCTTCATTCCGACCCTGCAGGTCTGGAAAAAGTGCCAGTATTTCCTTATATAAAGGCACTTTTCCAGACCAGCAGAGTATATGTTTGCCAGGGGTGGTTTACTGATTACCTCAGCGAGGAGCTGGAGGTAACTCAGGCCCCCACCAGCAACAAAACAGACAGTATTATCGGTGCTGGTAATACTGGCAAACCCCTCATGGAGTCCTATGATTGCCAGCACCTGTAATATCCCGGGAACACCAGGATATCAGACTCTGGTAGTGGTAGGATTTACCGCCAGAATACCGGCAAACTCGGGATGACCGACAATGTCCCATGCTTTTGGTCCTCCTTACAAGGTTGGCAGTATTCCATATCGGAATAGCAGACCCAGTGATGCCCTTTACTGCCTTCAGAGGCATCCGCCTGGATTATTAGTCTACAGCCTTTAGGGTGGCAAAGTCATGACATACATAACATATTTCAGAACCACTTCATGTTGGGTTTCTTAAAGCCAACACTATTGCTTTGGCGTACAGATATGGACCAGGGGTGGAGTGGGAACCAAAAGAGGCCCTGCACAGATGGACATATGAGGAGGGGCACCCAGTCTATTGATGTTGTTTGGTTATGAGCTCCTCCATTGCCTGCCCATGGCCATGCTAATCCATATCGCCGTTCCCACCCATTCCTGCCTCTGCCTGCCCAAAACACCTCCTCATGGGAAGTCTTTGAGCTCCCTTTAATGGGGACTTAATGACAATGTTTGTTCAAAGCAGTCTTCGGAGAGTGAATGACTTAATTGGAGTTGTAAACACACTACAGGCTCAACAGAAATGTAAAAAACCAGGCCTGCCTTCAGCCACTCGATTTATAAGCACTCTGTGTGTCCTTCACTGAAGTCCTGTTAAAAACAAGCACTGGCAAAGCCACTGAAGTCCTACTTAAAATAAGCATTGGCCAGGCCAACATTTATGCCTGTGCATAAGTGTTACGCTTTTGCCAGGCACTGCTATTACATACCCAGGTACCCGAACGAGTTTCTACCGGCTACAAACAATGGGTAGTTAATACCACTACTGCTGTGCCTGGCAAGAGCCTTTCCTATGCCTTCACAAAAGCCCCAAGTCTTAGCATTGCCAATCCTGGTTTCAGAAACCAGCTGCAAAAGGTGTTGGCTCGACCTGGAAATGGGTATATCAGTGCGGGAATCTCTGACCCTGTAGCGAAAATCAAAAGCTGCCACCCTTTAATATATGAGAAAACTGAAAAGGGCAGGATAACTCTAGCCTTTGGACCAGAGTATTATATTACATAGAAAACCGGAAAAAGATTGTCCAGAGCAAAATATATTTGAAAAAAATGTGTATCAAAATTTAGTGAAAGTGATACCAACAATTTAAACAATGGTGAGTCAATCACTAATAATTAAACACTACTCATTTTAATACAACACAACAGCAACAAACATATGCCTAAAATTGGCTAAAACAATATCACACATGCTTGCCATTCATAGTGCGCTCATTCAAACCAAACTCATCATACCATGACAAACATACAAAAGCTAAAAAACAAAGGAATCATGTTAAAAACCTATGGCGAAGAAGAATACATGACTAATCCCCATAAAACAGACATTATTTTTATGTTCACAATCAATAGAATTAATGAACAAATGATCTATTGACAGGGTGGATCGGAAGGAAAAGTGAAAAAGATCGCATCCTTGTAGGGTTTATCTCTCGACCGCTTTCGACGTGTAGTGGTAGTAAACATGACGTCTTCCTCAGGAGGTAGATGTTACCATTCTGTAAGAAACACAAAGACATGGCTATAGACTACTGCATAGGAAAAATATGAGTCATGGCTGACTGTCCGCAGATTACAATTAAAAAGGGAAGCAACTGCTAAGGGGCAGCCCAAATTTACTTTGTGGTACAACTATGGGATCATATATGCCGTGTAACAATTAGCAAAATAATAATCCCAATCTAACAGCTATATATGACAGAGCGGAAGGGTTAGTGACTCCCAAAAGCAGCCCGTGCAGAGTGGTAGAAAACATTCAGGGCCATGGTTAATCAGCGGCAAATGTGTGAGCGTGCAATGCAGATTATATATGAACATAAAATGTTAGTCAGGTCCAAAGAAGCACCATGCCCCAGAAAGACTAGGACTGGACTAACCTGGTGAATGCCAAATTGCTGTAGTGGCCGTGACAGAGTAGAGCGAGCAGTCACGCTAGAAGAAGCCAAGGACGAGTCCTGACCTAAAACAAAACAAAAACCGAAAAGCACATAATGTAGCAAAGCAACTCTAAGGTATTAGATCAAGTGCCTGTGACTAGAGCAAGGATGGAAGCTCACCTAAAAGGCACCCTATGGAATTAGGGAAAGCCACGGCTGCATGTATAGAAAAGTGGGTAAGCAGCACAGCTTAGCCTGAAGTGCCAATCTCGTCTGTGGATCACTGCAACGAAACAGCAAGAGAACCCATTACTGTGATGGAAAAAGTGGCCAGAATTGCCTGAGCCAATTAAAGACACTGCTATGGTAAAGTTACAAATCAAACTGAACTGTGAAAGTCCACAGCGGTCATGCCTGGTCCTCAAGGGGGTCAAGAGAATTATGTCAGTACAAAATTTACATTACCTCCACGTCCACTCTTTCTCGTCACAGTACTTACCTCATGAGGCACCCGCCTCCAACACAGGACCTTCTTCTATTTCTTCTTATTTCTATAACTCCTCCCCCACACCCACGTCACTAAGTTTAATTTTTCCTGCCTTCGGCAGGTTGGGCTTGTTTTTTCTTCCCGGCGCGGGGCGCTGGGGAGCTCCGAATGCTGGCCCCCTGGTGGGGCTGTGTGGAGGGGCCTTCGGCTCCTTCAGGTGTGGCAAGACTCCTGGGTTCCCTGCGGGGCTTGGGACCCGGTTGAGTCAGGCTGCCTTGCCTGGTTTCTGCTGGGCTTTGGCCAGCGCAGGGCATCGTGGCCCGGGTTCTGGGAGAACGGACCCGGGTTAAGGTAAGGAGAGGGGGGGGCATGTTTTTCCTGTTGCATGGCCATGCTGCATGGGCGGCTGTGCACGGATTGGCGGCTCCTTTTTCTTGTTTGAGCCACGTGCTACGGAGGAGGGTGGGCTCCTCCTCTGGTGCTGCAGGCATGTTGCCATAGGAATTAATTGATGTTGTTCCTATTGGTTGTTGTTCTTTCTGGCCTCTATTTGAATGTGGGAGAGGCACGTTAGCAATTGTTTGTATGTGGAGCCTTGATTCGGTGTACAGGGGTCTTTGGTGAAGCAGGCTTCCTTGGTCACTGTTTTTGGGCTTACTCAACATGGGAAAACATTCTGCAAAGAGCAGGCATCTGGTCCTGTCTTCTTCTTCTTCGTCTTCCTCTTCTCCTGATTTACACCGAAAGAGAAAGAAGAAGGCTAAGCGTATTTCCCTGACCAGAAAGGAGTTGAAGAAGCTGCTTAAGCATCGTAGAGGGAGTCGCACACGTGCTCATGGACACAAGCGCAGGCGTCTGTCTTCCTCATCCTCCTCTTCTTCTGGCGCTGAGTCATCGGCCTCTTCTTGTTCCTCTTTGGCTGATGCTGAAGGGAAGTATCTGGACAGAGAGGGAGTGGAGGAGGTGCTGGCTCAAGTTGGAGATTGCATGGGATTTTCAGAGCCCCTGGTGCCGGTGGAGGGGGCCGACCCTTCTATTCGCCAGTATAGGCATACACCTAGGAAGGGGTTGCCATTGGTTTCCGATATCCGGGAAAGAATCCTCCGGGAATGGCATGACCCGGAGAAGATTGCAATGCCCCGCTTCATGTCCAAACTTTACCCTTTGAAGGGCGAGACTTTGCTGTCTGATCCAGTTGAGGTCGACGTTATCCTCGCCAGCCTGGTGGGTCGCTCATCTATGTCGGCCGAGGAGGCGGCCGTCCGGGATCCAGTGGACCGCCGAGTTAATTCCGGCCTTAAGAAGGTTCATGCAGGGGCGCATCTGGCCCTTCGAGCAAATATCTATGGTTCCTACACAGCTGAAACAGTGTTGAATGGTTTCAGGGAGTTGAAAAAGGCTGTCAATGAAGGCTCCGATTGTGCCCCTTTGCTTACAGACATGCAGAGACAGGTTGAGTTTTTGGCCGATCTGGCTTTTGATGGGGTGCGTGGTTCAGCCATGGCCATGGGGGCTTGTATATCTGCCCGGAGGCATTTGCACCTAAGGGACTGGAAGACTGATGGGTCTCAGAAGGCGGCTGCCCTGAAACTTCCTTTCACTGGGTCCAGGCTTTTTGGTGATTGCCTTGAGGATAAGGTGCACATGGTTTTTAGGGCGGACAAACATGCTGACAAACTTCGACGCAAGCCTCCTTCAACGGCCAAGAAATCTTCCTCTGGGCCTGGTCCAGTGACCAGCAGGTCTTTTCCTGGCTCCTCATCACATTCTTTTCGGAGGGCTAGGGGGGGTCGGAGTCCTCCACGCTCTTCACGTCCTGGCCCGGCACCTAAGTCCTGACGGTTTGGAATTGCCGGTGGGCAGGCGGCTCCGGCAGTTTTTTCCAGTATGGGAAAGGTGGTGTTCCGACTCATGGGTTCTGGACACAGTACAATGGGGGTATCGAGTGCATTTCCTGTCTCCTCCTATCCAGCATTGCATGGTTCGGACTGTGGTTCCCAGGTCTCGGCTCAAGAGGTTGGCCATGGACGCCGCGCTCTCCGAATTAGTGTTGAAGGCGGCCATCATGCCCGTTCCTCTCCCTGTGCAGGGTCAGGGGTTCTACTCACGGGTGTTCCTGGTCCCCAAACCTTCGGGGAAGTACGTCTAATTCTGGACCTCAAAGCCCTGAACTGCTTCGTCCAAAAGCAAGACTTCAAGATGGAGACTTTACAGAACATTCTTCCGATGTTAATAAAGGGGGATTGGATGACATCTCTGGATCTCCAGGACGCTTATTACCATGTGGCTCTCCGTGCCTGGCACATGCAGTTCTTCCGCTTTGCAGTGGGATCCCGACATTTTCAGTTCAGGGTGCTCCCGTTCGGACTGCGATCTTCCCCCAGAGTTTTCACCAAGCTGGTGGCTCCCCTGGTGGCGCACTTACATCTGCGGGGCATTCAGATATTTCCCTACCTGGACGATTGGTTGGTCAAAGCGTCCTGCCGGCAGACTGTCATTTCTCATCTCCGATTGGTCTGCCAGGCATTACAGGACTGGGGTTTCCTAGTGAACTGGCAGAAGTCCCAACTGGAGGCTTCTCAGGATCTAGTTTTCATTGGTGCACAGGTTTGCACCAGGATGGGGAAGGTGTTCCTGTCCCTGGAGAGGGTCCGTCGCTTGCTGACTGTTCTGGGCAGGGTTCTCGGGAGGCAGTATGTCCCGGCCCGCCTATTGCTGAAATTGCAGGGGCACATGGCTTCTTGCGTGTTCTAGTTCCCTGGGCCCGTCTTCATCTACGCCCCCTGGTGTCCTACCTTCTCTCCCACTGGCTCCCATCATCTCAAGCTTTCGAGGCTTTGATTCCGGTGTCTCTGGCGCTGCGGGTCTCCCTGCAGTGGTGGTTGAGGGTTCCGAAACTACGGGCTGGGGTGTCCCTGATCATTCCTCCTGTGACCACACTTACTACCGACGCCAGTGGAAGGGGCTGGGGAGCTACGTTGGGAGTCCTCTCTGCTCAGGGGTTGTGGGATCCGGAAGAGAGCCATCGGACATCCAATTGGCGAGAGTTGTGTGCCATTCTCCGGGCTCTGGTGTACTTCAGGAGGTTGCTGATGGGCCGGGCAGTTTTGGTCCGGACGGACAATACGACAGCTTTGGCTTACGTCAACCGCCAAGGGGGTTCCGGCCGCTCCTTGAATGCCCTGGCAGCTCAGATAGGTGCTTGGGGGGAATCACATCTGGTGTCCCTGGTGGCTTCACATATCAGGGGGGTGGACAATATTCGGGCGGATCTACTCAGCCGCCGGTTTCCCTCCTCGGTGGAACTGGTCCTCTCGACCCAGGTTTTTGCAGAGATCTGTGTCAGGTTCGGGACCCCTATTCTGGACCTGTTTGCGTCTCCAGCCTCAGCAAAAGTTCCCCTCTTCTGCTCTCGTTTTCAGACAGAGGGTGCGTGGGGGGTGGACGCCCTCTCTGTGCAGTGGCCTCAGGGTCTCCTTTATGCTTTTCCACCTATTCCTCTTCTGCCTCAGGTGGTTCAGCGCATCAGAATATCCAGGGTGACTGTATTGTTGTTTGCTCCGTACTGGCCCCGCCGGAGTTGGTTCCCCTCTCTGTTGGAGCTTCGGTGCCAGGAGCCTTGGCTGGTTCCGAAGTGGCCTTGTCCCCTTCTGGGTGAGCTACGGTTGGGGGTCCGCCAGATACAATGGGCAGTGTGGATATTGCACGGGCTAGGCTGATATCTCATGGGTTTTCTGGTCCTGTGGTGGATTCCATAATGAATGCTCTTAGACCCTCCACTCTGAAGGCTTACGGCAGACATTGGAGCCATTTCCGGGACTGGTGTGGGCGGTCTGGGATTCCACCCCTGCGTTCTGGCCTCCCCGCTATCCTTCAATTCCTCCGGGATGGGTTTGACAAGGGCCTGGCGGTTTCCACGCTTCGCTCTCAGTGGGCCTCCATAAAATTCCTTTTGGGGGACTCTGATGGGCACTTGGATGGGGAGGTGTTGGTGGGGAAGTTGCTCAGGGGTTTTTCTTCTTCCCGTCCTTGTACTTATAAGGGGCTTCCTCCTTGGGATCTCCCTCTGGTCTTAAAGTTTCTTCAAGGGCCTCTCTTTGAGCCCATTTCCGAAATTGATATGAAACATCTGACGCTGAAGACTGCTTTTCTGATTGCCATAATTTCTGCCCGTAGGCTTGGGGAGATTGGGGCTCTGTTATGTCACCCCCCTTTCCTGAGGGTTCTGCCAGACTCGGTGGTGCTGAGGTGTGATCCGAAGTTTCTCCCTAAAGTTGTTTCTCGTTTTCACACCTCTCAGGATCTGGTTCTCCCTGCCTTTTTTCAAAATCCGCAAACGCCAGAGGAAGTGGCTTGGCATAGCATTGATGTGCGGCGGGTGGTGTTGGAGTACTTGGCTAGAACTGCCCCTTTCCGCCGCTCTGACAGTCTTCTGATTACTTTTGGCCCGGCTGGGGCTGGGCGTAAGGCATCTGTAGTATCCATTAGCCAATGGATCCATCTTGTGGTCTCCATGGCCTATGTGGCTTCGGGCCTGCCTGTGCCTGCGCACGTTCAGGGGCGGTCCACCAGAGGTTTGGCGGCCTCATGGGCCGATGCTAGGGGGGTTTCTCTACAGGAGATATGTAGAGCTGCCACTTGGGCTGATCAGAGCACCTTCATCAACCACTATAGGTTGAATGTCTCCCACTCGGGGGTTGGTTCCTTCGGGGTTGGAGTTTTGTCTGTGGGGATGTAATATTGGAGTAATTAAAGGTGTGTGTTTCTGCACTGTTTTGACTCTGTGTCTCATTGGGACCTTTTTCCCCGTTTGTTGCTTTGGTATACCTCATGAGGTAAGTACTGGGACGAGGAAGAGTGGACGTGGAGGTAATGTTCTGATTACTTACCGGTAATCTTCATTACTCCTAGTCCTACTCTTCCTCGTCACAGTACTGACGACCCTCCTCACCCTCCCTGCGGGGAAGGTCCCATGCTACGGCTTGGTAATATGAAACTAAGTGACGTGGGTGTGGGGGAGGAGTTATAGAAATAAGAAGAAATAGAAGAAGGTCCTGTGTCGGAGGCGGGTGCCTCATGAGGTAAGTACTGTGATGAGGAAGAGTAGGACTAGGAGTAATGAAGATTACCGGTAAGTAATCAGAACATTTACGGCATTAACAAAAATACTCTGAAGATTGCCCTGTAGGAAAATATGCATGGCGGTAGCGCACTGCGGTCCAGAATGCATTCCCTTTTAAAAAGTGCTAAGACTTTCCAACACTAAAAGGTATATAACAAAGAGACTAGCCGCAAGCTTACCTCCATCAAACATATGCCGTCTCTGAGAAGTGGCCCGTGTAATTAGGCGTCCAGAGAAAACACAGACTCTTCGTGCCGAAGTCAGTTTTCTCAGAAGAAACGCCACGCATGCGTGTAGGCAATCTGCAAAAGAGAGGCTGGCAACCGGTGACCACGAGTCAAGATCTATGAAAGCTGACCGCGCATGACTGTTTTGACAGAAAACAATCAAACTCAAGGGCCCAGGGCCCAGGGACGGGACCTAACACGTATATTGCCGTCCGTAATGAGATGAACTCAACCAGTAATTGCTCTCTCAGATGGGAGATTTTACACTTACACTGTCTGTAAGTGTAAAATGGATAACACAAAGACAGACACTAGAAATGCCAACAACTGAAAGGCAAGATAGGATAGGGTGCGTGCATGTAGCGCTCCTCGAATCACATTGGAGTCGTGGGACTTTAATATCCGTTAATACGTGCCTTATTGCGAGTCCCCACGTGCCCCTGCCTCCATGAGTGTGCAATGAATCGATCCATTCTTTGTTCCTTTGTTTATTTATTTAATCATTTATTGCTGCCAACTGGCCTCCTGTTTTGGCGGGCTCCCCCTGATTCTAGGAGTGCTAGATGCACGCACCCTATTCTATCTTGCCTTACAGTTGTTGGCATTTCTAGTGCCTGTTTTTGTGTTATCGATCTTACACTTACAGACAGTGTTTATAACATAGCACCCGGTTCTGGACCATCTTGTAATTTGGGTACATTATTTAGAGACTTGGGGACGCTTTCACCTCCAGCCCCGTTCTGGCCCATTCTACTCCTACAATACTTCTGGTGTAGCGCCGTCAATTGTCCTGTCTACTCTTTCCAGGCAGTAGTAGTAGCATCGACTAATTCAACGAGGTTCCACCCACTTAGTGTCACTACCACTCTTAGTATCTAATTGGCGCGTTGTTGGCATCTCTGCTTTTCAAATTTCGAATTCTATGACAAGACAGGAGGCTCATATTATGCATTACAATCTTTACTCTGAAACCACAGCAGCAAAGAAAAAAAAAAACTTTTACAAACAAAAAAAGTTGAAAAGAACAGAACTAAATAGAGTTCAGTGTCAATGTAAGGGGAGCTCCCCAATCCATCATGGCGGACAGGTCATGCCCTGCAGGGGACCAATGAGCAGGGACCCTTCCTTATATAAGTCCATTACTCAGATCCCAACCCCTCTTTCTTTGCTGCTGAAATCCACAGCTAAGTTACTCCTCCTAGTTCTTACCTTTGTGTGGAATTTATGGAGTTTAGAATGTTATTTTCTGTTGCTTTATGTATTGAATTTGATTTATAGCGCTGGTAATTACAGTCGCTTCGCCTGCTCATAAACCTCAGGCAGCGACACGTGGAATTTTTCCCCTCAGGGGAAGTTTGTTTATCTTGAGGCGGCTGCCTCCTGTCCCCGGAACCAGCGCGCATGGTCCACGTGTCCCTATAAAATGCTTAACATTCTTTCCCCTAAAGGAAAGTTTGTTTATTTTGGTGCGGCCTGGAGCCGCCGCGCATTGCCCACGTGTTCATTGACATTCTTCCCCTTTGGGGAAGGCTGGGTTTCCGTGTACGGCTGCCTCCAGTCCCCGGAGGCAGCGCATTGCACACGTGCTTGGTGTCACGTCAAGTCTCTAATGCGACTCCTAATACATTCGTTTTCCCTTCACAGGGATTCACAGGGATGGTAATGTGGCGCAGCGAGTAGAGCGCTCGCTTTGACTTGGGTGCAGAGCCTGCTGACGCAGGTTCGAATCCCGGCGGGGCCACACTCATCCTTTCCTCCTTCCAAGCTCGATAAATGAGCACGCACACCGTGGGTAATATTAAGCAGCGCGGGTTCGTAGCGCTATATATAAATGTCAAATTAAAACGCATCGCGTGTGTTTTTCTTTTAGATGCGGCTCGCGTTTGGATTGAGATGCTTGCATGCTAGGACCAGGCTGGGAGGCAGTTCCCTAGGCCCTCATTTCGTTGGTGGAGCTCTTTCATGAGCATTTCCACTACGTGCTGCTGTTCCCTCTCTTGCATTGAAACGCCATGTTTTCTTGGTCTTGAGCTATTATTCTTTAGTATGTTTATATATTATGTGTTTATGGTTCAGAAAGGCTTCCGTTGCAGCGCACGGTTGTCATAGCTCAAAGGGGAAGGTTAAAGGTTTTCCATGCAGAGGGACCTGGGTTCGCTGCCTCCATTGGCAGTGTACACATATGGATGTGCATTTATACCTTTATTTATCTGTATTGACATTTGTATTTATATATTTAAAAATAGTTATTTTATGTGGTGTTTTAATTGATACTTTAAGCCTATATTTGCACCAGTTCGCCTATTGAAGAGCCTCATACGCTGCCATTCTGCTGCTTTTTATTTATTTATTTCAGTGCTACTCAGGGCTTGGGTGATTTGCCTTCACTGTAGGGGCGATACCTATTCCGGTTTCAGATTCTGCCTTAGTTCTATTGCGAGGTTAACCCTCGTCTAATGCTGGTTTTTCCACACCCTGCTAGGGTGAGCGGTTTCAGGTATATTGGCTCAGTGTATTCCTCCCTTAAACTTGGCAGTTTTTGTTTACGTGCGGCTGGGGGCAGATGTCAATATTCTCCCTGGAGGGGTACCGTCACCTGCTCGGTGGCAGGTTTTACCTGTGTTTTTGCTGCGAGGTGGCCCCTCGTATACTGCTGGTTCCACACCCTGCTGTGGTGGTCAGTTTGAGGTACACGTGCTCAGTGTATTCCTCGCTCAAAGTAGGCACCTTTGTTGCGTGCTGCATATGGCTGTTGCTGTGTCATAACCGGCTCGGGTTCCGGTTCTGCCTGAGTGCTAATGCGAGGTTACCCCCTCGTGTACTGCTGGTTATCACGACCTGCTCGGGCGAGCAGTTGGAGGTGCACTTGCTCAGTATTTTCCTCCCTTAAGGTTGGCAACTTTGTTTAAGTGCTGCATATGGCAGAGGTCATTGTCTTTCTGTAAGCACGCCATAACCTGCTTGGTTTTCAGGCTTTGCCTGGTTTCTACTGCGAGGAACTCCCTCGTGTACTGCTGGTTGCCACACCCTGCTAGGGTGAGCAGTTGAGACGCACTTACTCAGTGTACTTTGGATAACCACTAGATTTAAGTGATGATTGGATCACATTTGCATTTTTAGAATGCTCAGTAGCCCCCATAGCTCGGTAAGTATCAGCTTCTATAAGGGCTGGGGGTCCAGACCCTGTGAGGGCGTACCCCTCTTCTTGGACATGTTATATATTTATTTATATATTTATTTATGTATTAAGTCCTTTAAAGAAAAGAGTGTGTGGAGGTTGTTGTATACAGACCCATGTGGGAGGTTGTAACTTCCTCTCTAGCCGCTGGTGTTCACCTCGCCTTTTTAGTTAAAATTCTGTTGCCCTTTACCTTGGTTAGTTTCAGGACAACTCAGTCCTTTCCTTAGGTTTGTTTTTCCCGATATCAATTGCTCCACCCTATACCTGTGCTTATTAAGCTGCAGTATTTTCTCCTAACATGAGGAAGAAAACAGGTTGCGTTATGCCTCTATTGAGGTCTGCAGGGCTTGAAGCTCTCTTTATGGGGATGTGTTTCCCTTACTATTGGTCCCTTTGGACATTCATTATTCTATTGGTACTATTGGTGGAGACAGGGTCAGCTCGAGAGGAACTGTTCCGTTGTGTGGCATGGCAAGTTCAGCAACCAGGTTCTACTTGGAGGAGGTGTTTGGAAACACTTGATGCTATCTAACAGACGAGTTGCCTAATAATGATTTTAGGGCGCCTGCCCAGGGATTTCCTCCCAAGGCTTGGCCTGTGGTTCAGCTAACCGTCTAACAGGTGTTGCAATTTCTCCTCTGCTCGTGGAGTTCAAGCAGGCTTCGGTACCCTCTAGAGCGTTGATTAACCTCTTTCATTGGGTATATATATATTTATATATATATAGACATATTTTATTTTCTACAGTGCAGAGGATATGGGGTTTTCACATCCGTGCTGACCGTATGGATACAGGTCCCTAATTGGGAAGGGTCTAAATCAGTCTTTTATCCTGCTGAGATCGATAAGTGAACACCTCACACCACACTCTGTTCGTTGTAGTGCTTGTTTTTCCTTCCCCTGATTCCCTTAGTGGCCAGTCAGCCTCTCACGGATTCAGAGACTCGGACCTCAGGGTTTGAGGGGTCTGTGGTCCCAGGTTTATTGCACAACCTGTCATTTACGGGGCATTGATAATTATCCCAGAGTTCTTTCCCCCCTCATTCCTTTTTTTCGCCATCCCTGGGGGAGATTGCATCATGATACTCGCGCTGAGCTTTTCCCTCCTGTCAGTTACTTTCCTTTGCGCTAATTCCTGATATTTCAATAAACTAAGGGGGACCCGTCCACGGTCAAGGGTTGGTTAAAGTACAAGCGTGTATTTAGTTTTCTCTTAGCGGTGTACAGCAGAGCTTTAATATGGTCCTCAGGGTAGCCTTCTTCTGGGGTTGCAAGGTTTTTTCCCTTGGATATGGGGGGAGGGTCCCCCTCCTTTGGGGAAATCTCAATATCCCTCGGTGGGATAGTGGGGTCTGGGAGTGATACTAATCTCCCATCAGATTATTATGACCCTCTATCACGATGCGTTCCAGCGTCTCTACATTAACTATCAGAAGGTGTCTGTCAGTGCGATTCCCAGTGGGCTGGGATATATATTTAGTTAATGGCTTGTTTCTCCTGGTCACCTGCAGGGCAGGTGGACCTTTGGGTTTTCACAAGACTTTGTTTTGCAATGCGATGCCAGCTCAGGGTGCTGTGAGCTTCAGGGATCTTCAAATTGGATGAAATAGAGGTTAGACCTCTTCTGGTATGCAACTTCAGTTTAACTGCTTAGCGATCGTTTCTTTGCAGTTCAGTCTTGCTAAGACTTTGGAATTTAGGAGTTCTCCTTCGGTTAGTTTTTGATCCTCTAGGGTTTTATCACCCGGAGAGGAGAGAACAAGGTTCAAGCACCGGGCATATATACAAAGGAGTTTACATATCAATATAATGGGAACGATTGGTTGTAAAATACATTTTTCTCCTTGCATTGTTTGGCCTCTTAGGGGTCAGGTGGGTAAATATCTGCCTTTTGTCATGGTAGCAGTGTCCTTTTAGCGAACGCGGGAGGTCTGTGGGTCTCCGTGTTGACGGTTGACAGGTTCAGCTTCTCAGGTGTGGCCCCTCTCTCTTCAATTCTGCTTCTGTCTCCAGAAGTCATCCTTCCTTAGTATACACATATGTCTTAAGACATTGGGGGTTAGTATGTTGTTTTCTGCTCCGCTCAGGATGGGTCGTCCTCTTACAAATTATTAAATTACCTTTTACTCCCACTTAGTTTTCCCAGTGTAGTTATGGGACATGCTCTGTTGCTACTACAATATCTTCCTTTAACGCATGGGAGGGAGCCCTACAAAACTTTCACCCCTATGGGGTACTTTCTTTATCTCCAGGAGAGCTGGGTGCTTCTTTTCTTTGGTTTGCTATCCAGGTTCCCAAAGAGGGTGTGAGCTTGACTGTTTTAAGGTTTGATTGGACAACGGATGCGTCTTATTTCAGAAGGGGTTTTTTCTAACCTGTTAAGTATAGGATAGCTTTGTTCAATGTTTTCCCCTTCTTTTTAACCAGTTGGTGTGGTGGCTGGTAGGGTCGCTGGAATTAGCACATCTTCCTGTTTTTCTTACAGTGGATTTGGCTATGCCTTTTAAGTTGGTTATTGGGGCAGCCTAGTCTTGGGCAATTCGCTTGCAGTCAGCTGATTGCTTTAATGAAAGCATTTAAAACATTTCTTTCCTATTATTTTATCACATTGTCTATTGTATTGATTATGTTGTGCTAATGGGATGCAAGGGCTTTGAACTTGCATAATATGAGCCTCCTGTCTTGTCATAGAATAGCTAATCCCCCACACTAACGTGAGATGGGGGTTTAGATTCTATTAAAGACAAGGAGGCGATTATTATCCCACCCACCCACCCTGGATATAATATATGACAGTTTTGACACGTATGTGCACAGATGGTTCAAGAGAGAACATTCTTTGGTTTGTTGTTTTTCCCATCCACCCACCCTTCTTGCTTGTTTTTTACAGCTACGGGTTGAGGTTCTGATCAGGAGGGTGGCTCGCAGTTTCAAGTTATGGAGTGCGTAGTACGAGAGCTTCGCTGGATTTGCCTTCATCGTTTATCATCTGATCGGTGCAGTGGACGTCTGGTTCAAGTCA
Source organism: Ambystoma mexicanum (assembly GCF_040938575.1). Taxonomy (NCBI): domain Eukaryota; kingdom Metazoa; phylum Chordata; class Amphibia; order Caudata; family Ambystomatidae; genus Ambystoma; species Ambystoma mexicanum. Next base: position 714,191,975 of record NC_090923.1, read on the forward strand.
GCTACAGAAAGAGGGGTTGGGATCTGAGTAATGGACTTATATAAGGAAGGGTCCCTGCTCATTGGTCCCCTGCAGGGCATGACCTGTCCGCCATGATGGATTGGGGAGCTCCCCTTACATTGACACTGAACTCTATTTAGTTCTGTTCTTTTCAACTTTTTTTGTTTGTAAAAGTTTTTTTTTTTCTTTGCTGCTGTGGTTTCAGAGTAAAGATTGTAATGCATAATAATCGCCTCCTTGTCTTTAATAGAATCTAAACCCCCATCTCACGTTAGTGTGGGGGATTAGCTATTGTTACCCTTTTTTCATTTATCATATTTTTCTATTATCTACTCAGCTGCACTACACTCCCAGAACCCCGCTTGGCTCTCACTGACAGCTTTTAATTTGCCTTCAGGCATTAGCGTTTCATTTCCGGCTACATTCCTTTTCCCATCTGAGAGAGCAATTACTGGTTGAGTTCATCTCATTACGGACGGCAATATACGTGTTAGGTCCCGTCCCCAGGCCCTTGAGTTTGATTGATTTCTGTCAAAACAGTCATGCGCGGTCAGCTTACATAGATCTTGACTTGTGGTCACCGGTTGCCAGCCTCTCTTTTGCAGATTGCCTACACGCAAGCGTGGGGTTTCTTCTGAGGAAACTGATTTCGGCACAAAGAGTCTGTGTTTTCTTTGGACTCCTAATTACACGGGCCACTTCACAGAGACGACATATGTTTAATGGAGGTAAGCGTGTGGCTAGTGTCTTTGTTATATACCTTTTAGTGTTGGAAAGTCTTAGCACTTTTTAAAAGGGAATGCATTTTGGACGGCAGTGCGCTACCGCCATGCATATTTTACTACAGGGCAATCTTCCGAGTATTTTTGTTAATGGCGTAAATGTAAATTTTGTACTGACATAATTCTCTTGACCCCCTTGAGGACCAGGCATGACCGCTGTGAACTTTCACAGTTCAGTTTGATTTGTCACTTTACTATAGCAGTGTCTTTAATTGGCTTAGGCAATTCTGGCCACTTTTTCCATCACAGTAATGGGTTTTCTTGCTGTTTCAGTTCAGTTTCATTTGTAACTTTAACGTAGCAGTGTCTCCAATTGGCTCTGGCAAGTTTGGCCATTTTTTCCATCACTGTAATGGGTTCTCTTGCTGTTTCGTTGCAGTGATCCACAGACGAGATTGGCACTTCGGGCTAAGCTGTGCTGCTTACCCACTTTTCTACACATGCAGCCCTGGCTTTCCCTAATTCCATAGGGTGCCTTTTAGGTGAGCTTCCATCCTTGCTCTAGTCACAGGCACTTGATCTAATACCTTAGAGTTGCTTTGCTACATTATGTGTATTTCGGTTTTAGTTTTGTTTTAGGTCAGGACTCGGCCTTGGCTTCTTCTAGCGTGACTGGTCGCTCTACTCTGTCACGGCCACTACAGCAATTTGGCATTCACCAGGTTAGTCCAGTTCTAGTCTTTCTGGGGCACGGTGCTTCTTTGGACCTGACTAACATTTTATGTTCATATAATCTGCGTTGCACGCTCACACATTTGCCGCTGATTAACCATGGCCCTGAATGTTTTCTACCACTCTGCACGGGCTGTTTTTGGGAGTCACTAACCCTTCCACTCTGTCATATGTAGCTGTTAGATTGGGATTTTTATTTTGCTAATTGTTACACGGCACATATGATCCCATAGTTGTACCACAAAGTACATTTGGGCTGCTCCTTAGCAGTTGCTTCCCTTTTTAATTGTAATCTGCAGATAATCAGCCATGACTCATATTTTTCCTATGCACTAGTCTATAGCCATGTCTTTGTGTTTCTTACAGAATGGTAACATCTACCTCCTGAGGAAGACATTGTGTTTACTACCACTACACGTCGAAACCGGTCGAGAAATAAATCCTACAGGGATGCGTTCTTTTGCACTTTTCCTTCCGATCCACCCTGTCAATAGATCATTTGTTCATTAATTCTATTGATTGTGAACATAAAAATAATGTCTGTTTAATGGGGATTAGTCATGTATTCCTCATCCCCATAGGTTTTTAACATAATTCCTTTTTTTTTAGCTTTTGTATGTATGTCACGGTATGATGAGTTGGGTTTGAATGAGCGCACTATGAAGGGCAAGTATGTGTGATAATGTTTTAGCCAATTTTAGGCATATGGTTGCTGCTGTTGTGTTGTATTAAAATGACTAGTGTTTAATTATTAGTGATTGACTCACCATTGTTTAAATTATTGGTATCACTTTCAATACATTTTAATACACATTATTTTCAAATATATTTTGCTCTGGACCACCCTTTAATATATGCACATTAAGTGAACATATCTTTAGGTGAAATTTACAAATGTAGTTGAATTGACCTTTACCCTGAGAAGAAAGTGCACAAGAAAAATGAGAACTGGCCTTTCAAAAAAAAAAAAAGAATCAATCTGGAAAAATAATCTGAGGGGGGAGAATTTCCAATCAATATGCTGGCAAGGTATAAAAAGTGCCCATCTTTTAAACCCAACAATTTATAATGAAAAATTCCAAGGAAAACAAAATCCAAACAGGTGACGTGTACTTTAGTGACCCTTTTATGTGATCTTGTGGGTAAGCGTCTGCACTGGAAACATGACAACCTGGGGTGAAATCCTAGTAGCCGAACACTTGAGCAAGCAAACCTTTTCTTTTAATGCCTCAATAACACCCAAAGGGTTGTGTCGGCCATCTGAAAAAAGTGGGCAGATGCTGTCCACGCATCCTCGTGCCTTTGCCCTGAAATTTTGCACAGGGACAGGACCAAAGAAAATAACCCCTCCAGTCCTGTAACCTCTTCCGCAACATCTTGTGCAACTATTCATGACTCATTTGTCCCCTCATCCTTTCCGCTCACATCCCCACGTTTGGCTTTCAAGAACACTGTTTTATGATCAAGTACACAAACCATAGTAAAGTTCTCATACACATATAGAAATCCTTATAGAAATATCCTGGGCAAAATGTTTAAAATTGTGGCATTATTCACCCCACCTTCAAATGGAAGACTAGAAATACCAGAACACAATTCATCAGAAAATAAAAAATTGCCGATGAATTTTGAAATGTTCTTTGAAGAATCAAAGACTCATAACAATGCTAATGTGTAAAAAGGTTACCTGTTTGTGTTTCAATGTCTGACAAAGTCATGCTTCATATATAATGTGAGGAAAATGTTACATTCTACCTAAAATAAAGTCTTTTTGGTGTGTTAAATATGAACGTGTGAAAAAAGGAAGATAATTTAAAATGGTTCTGGATGATTATTATGGTATTTATTGAGCACTGACCGAGCTTCGAGAAGCAACAGAGCGCTTTACCCCACGCCCATCCACCCTACCCTACTCTCTCGTCCGCCCACCCAACCCCTACTCCCTCTACCAACACCCACCAACCCTAACCCCACTCCCACTCTCTCTAGCCTCACCCACCCTAACCCTACTCTTTCTACCCCCACCCACCCAACCCAGACTCTTCATACCCTCACCCACCCTACCCCCACTCTCTCTACTCACACCCGTCCTACCCCCTCTCTCTTTATTCCTGCCCACTCTGCCCCCTCTCTCTAGCACCACCCACCAACCCCCTTTCTCTATTCAAATCTACCACCTCTCTCTTTATCCCCACCTCCACTCTACACCCTTTATTCCCCACCCACACTACCCCATGCTACCTCCTCTAACCCTCCACCCACCACTCTTACCCTTCTGATCATTCCTCTCACACTCTCGCTTTATTGCTTACCCTCTCACTCTTTCTCACTCATATTTCCTCTTGCTCATCATCGATGGCACGATCTATCAATGGCTTCCTCCTTTGCTCTATTCCCCATCTCATTCTACTACACACCTGCACCCCTTAGCGTATCCTCCTTTGGAACTTTGCACTCTCCTCCTTGAACCTTGATGCTTATATATGCAAAATGCAAAAAACAGCAATAAACGCAAGAATTATTGGCGTTGCCAATGCTTGTTAGTTTGGGTTATTAGGTTTCCCTTGCGTCGCCTATAAGCCGAAACTATTGCACTAGAGTACAGATATGGCTGAATGGCATATGAGGAGGGAGACACGTCCTATAGGTGTTGTTTGGGTGTGTGCCCACGCATTAACCACATATGGCCAGGCTAATCCCTATGGCCATACCCATCCAGTTCTTGTCCCTCCCCGTCCAAAACACCTCTGAGTGGAAACTCTTTAATGTTGTTTTAATCAAGCCTTAGCATCAAACTTTGCACTCAAAGTGCCTGCCAGTGTTTTTTCAAAGAAGTCTTCTGAGAATTAATGACTTAATTGGAGCTGTAAACCAACTGAAGGTGTAATAAAAATGTCTTACCGGGTCTACGATTAGACACTCTATTCATAAGCAATCTGCTGTCCTTCTCTGAAGTCCTGTTAAGAACAAGCATTGGCAAAGCCATCAGTTTGGCTTGTGTATATAAGTATTAGGCATTTTCCAGGCACTGCTATTAGATACCCATGTACTTGCACCGTGTTGCATCCCCTAGCACCAATGGCCAGTTAATATCACTACGGCTGTGCCTGGCAAGTGCCTTTTACATGCCCACACAAAAGCCCAAAATGTTGGCATTGCCAATGCTTGTTTAAAAATGCTGTCACGCCCCCCAGTTCAAGCTATTTGTGGTTCCATGAAAGAAAACGCACGGCATGGTCCACCTGTCAGTGCACAGTGCATCCAGGCTTTAAGAATGTGGGCATCTGAGAAGAGGGCTTGGGGGGAGGGGGTAAATCAGAGGGTGCGCTTTATCTTTTTGTCCAGTAAGTGGAGGGAGTTCTCGCCTATGCTTTCAATTGTTGGGACAAATCTAGTCACGATGCAGGTTAGAGGAACTTTTTCCGCAAGCACATTTTGCAGGAGTGGTATAAATAGGGGGTATTTTGAGGTGGTGTTAATATAGTAACCATGAGGTATTTACTGCTGGCAATATCCCTAGAATACACAGGTGGTCGGTTAAATAAATACTGACAGTTTTGTATTATTTCTGTATAATCTTAACTTGAAATTAACCTAGACTACACCATCCAGAATGCATTCGTGTGTTAAATGAAACCTCAGAACCGGAGGAGTCATGCCGTCCTCAAGTACCCTGCCCTGAGATCTGTAACACGGCTCATTCGCCTAACACTAAGCTAAAATGTCCGAGCGCGCTCAGCGCTGTGCGACTCGGGATAGGGCTCTAGAGTCAGCTGGTGAGATCCTGCGTAGCTGGTCCCCCCCCCCGGTCCGTCCCTACGTGCTGTGTCCAAAGGTTGAGATTTGGACTGTGGTGGCTGCCTTACTTTGGCACCGGTTCAAAACAGCTCCGCGTGCAGCTGGTGCCCTTGTAAGGTGAGTGACAGAGGGCAGCAGGGACACGTACCGAGAAGGAAGCGAGACCGAAAGCAGGAACAGGGCTGACGCTATGGCTTCCCTTCCGGCAAGTACACGACTAACAACTAACACGCAGCTTTGCTTTCTCTGAATACAAGGCGTGCAACAATCTTTCCTCCACTTCCAGCGGCTCGCTGATTTCAGAGGGCGGTCGGGCATGCACAGACTACTGTATAGGGAAATCAGGGGATGTCCCTGCATAGAAAGCATTTACAACACTCAAAATATTCTTTCGCAGATAAGTGTTTTGTACATTTGAAATAGCTTCAAAAAAATCCCCGAACAGGAGGACATCTTAATCTTTACAAACTACACAATTCGAATATTAACCAAAAAAACTAGACGCAGCCTGCGGCAAACTCAACGGTAAATAAAAAGCAAAGGGGTCTGGGGGGAAAAGAGGGCAGAGCAAGTGTATACAAAAACATTTCCCATCGAAGCAGGTCAAGTACTATCCACTGGCATGGTATATCTGCAGTGCTTTAAGTGGAATACCCTGTGTATGTCTTTTTGGGGGGGGTTGGATGGGGCTTAGCCTAAAGGAGCAGCATATGATTTCAGCAAGGCAAGGGTCACCTTACCCAAAAAGCAATACGTCTTGAGGCCATATAAACATGCATTTTGGGCCACCCAGCATAGTCTCAGGTGGTATTGTCAGCATACTTTTAAATACACCTCAATCTGGTTCAGTTTCTAAATTAATTGCTGTATGTAAATAAATCAATTTCTGACTCTGGATATAAGCAATTTATTCAGCGAGTATAACTTTCATTCTGCGAATAAATGACCCAGGTTCAGGTAGTTTAATAGCTCTTAAGTGCTCTTTATTTTATTTATATTTATTTGGCTACATATAGCTCCCAACAGCTATTCACTACTTGGCCTCAGACAATCAGGCTTTAGGCCAAGACACAGCACCAAAACAGCCCTCTTGGACCTAAAAGTCCAAATGGATGAAGGCAAGGACACTGGTAATCTGGCTATTGTCCTGCTGATAGAACTATCGGCAGCATTTGATCTTGTTGATCACCAGATCCTCACTGATCACCTGACCACAGCAGCTGCCTTCTCTAGCAATGCATCTACTTGGATACAGTAATTCCTCTCCAATCGAACTACTAGGGTCTTCGCACCCGCAGCTGACCCAATCCCCATATACTGAGGCTTGCCGCAAAGATCTTGCCCCTTATTCATGGATTATTTGCGACAGAAAAACAGGATTTGTGCACCATTCTGCCTGCAAATCCCTGTTTAACTAATGGGGATTTGCAGGCAGAATGGTGCACAAATCCCTTTTTTTGGCGCAGATAATCCATGAATCAGGCCCCTCGCCGACGCTTTACAACATCTTTACGAAGCTCCTCTTTGACCTTGACAACCTGGTTCTCACATATACGAATTACACTGATGATACCCAGGTTTTCATTACTCTGACGGGGTGCTATGAGGACGATTATAAATTGATTAATGACATATATCTGGAGATTCAGGCATGGATGGCTGACCATAGCCTATGTCCCAAAGACGAGAAGACAGCTCCTGATAGTCGGTTCCCAAATATGTTTAAACAAACTAGATCCACGTTGAACCTCATTCAACATCGATGGGAACTTGATAAAAGTGGCCAAAGCAATCAAAACTCTGGGAGTCTACCTAGACTCCACCCTCTCACTGAAGAAGCAAGTGAATGCCATCGCCTCCACGACTGCTTATACCAACAAGCTGATTAACGCTTGCAAATAATTTCAGTCACCTAACAGTTGCATTACGCTAGCCAGGGCACTAGTACTCTCCAAGATTGATTACTGCAACACCCTCTTCTTAGGCTCCTCGGAACGGAACCTAAACAGACCCCAGGTCAAAATAACACCGTGAGATCTGCATTGAACATCCCCAGATCCAAACACATCACCAGCTTCAGACAGGAAGCCCACTGGCATAATTTGATATAATTTCCCTCCGTACGCTAGTCATTACCCACAAATGCCTGACTAACTCTGCCCCTAAGTACCTATCAGACAAATTCACCAAACATCAGCCAGTCAGACCTACCAGAGCTCTGTACTTGCACTGCCTCACTATCCCGAGGTTCAAACTAAAAAGAGCTGGAGGAGCTAGTTTCCCCGTATTAGCAGCCAAATACTGGAACCCCCTCATCATCAGCACAGAACCTTCGTTCTGGACTTTCAGAGCCAAAGTAAAGAGCTGACTCTTCGATAAGAACCACCAAACGGTTATGGATGCCTAAACTGTAACATCTAGCGATCCGTATATTGGCCCACTTGTACTCTTCTTTTCTCTTGTATTGTATCTCCCGTCGACCTGCCTGTAACTACTGATTGACCTGCACTTACTGTTTGTTGTAATCCTTTGTATGCCTATAACCCTTCTTAAAGTCTGGTGCCCAGTTACCTCAGGGTTCGGTGAGCATTACAAATAAATAAAATAAAATAAAATAAACAGATCATATAATACATCACACACAAGTGAAATTAAAAAAAAAGATAATCGGTAAACAAAAAACAATACATGTCCATTCATGTGATCTAACAATGGTATTATGAAAATAATTAAGAGTCTTGTCGTTCTAACATTTATATTAATGAAGCTTGGATATCAAGATTAATATGTCGGCCAAAAATGTAATTAAAGCAATCACGAGAGCTGGCTTTGTTCTGACTATGAATCTACCCCACAACATCTTGGACACCAGCAAGTCACTGTTTTATATAAAGCGACCCAGGCATTCCCTTCTCCTGTTTTGAGTCCTAGGCATTGAATGAGTAGACATCTTATAGTCTCTGCTGTTCTTTTTTTCTAGGAATAAACATCTGTACTGGGCTTCAGAGACTAACTTTAAGCAAGTACCCAGAACAGCTTCATAAGGTAGTTGGTTAAAACGTGCCTCATGAACTAAGGTTTAGAGAACTTAAGTAGGTATGGTTGTGGTTTGCTTATCTTCTAATTCTCTTCCTAACATTCTTGTTCCGGCATCACGTATCAGACCTGCTAGGGCATCCAGGCCCTCACAACATCGGCATCAGAGGAGCAGCACTGGTAGACGATCTAAATCAACCTGCACTGCTTTGCAGTATTTCCGCATCCTACTCCTGTTTGGAACGCCACTCTGTGCGGATCACAGTAACCACAGAAGCCGCAGAGGTGAGCCCCACTCCACTAATATCGGAGCACTGAGACCAACGAGCATTCCTTTTGGGAAGCCCACACTGAGCCTGGAGGGAGAAGCGAGGCTGCACAAGATGGCCGCCCGCACACAACTGGAGCTTCTCCTCCAGTATCCAAAGCAACCATGTCGCGTTCCCTTTGATTGGTTGGCGCATCCTCTTATAGACCGATAGGGAGCCCCCTGGTCTAAGGCTCACATCTAAGGCCCTGACCGGGCTGATTAGGGCCTGGAGGGCACCCACCTTTTGCTCCCCTGAACCTTGAAGAGCAGAGCCTCTATTTGCAGCCAGTGGCCCATATGAACCTGTTCCTTGGCACCATCACGCTCTTCCCACATCAACAAATGAGTGATGGCTGAACTCTCCCATTGCCTCCTCCACTACAAAACCTGAACCTTAACTGTCTTTATCACTCTCATTTTCTGCCTAACCTATCCTGCTCTTCCTCATTGCATTTTTGTGTCTTGTTTGATTCAAATCGAGGAGTTTGTGTTCTTAACATCCTGCACCCCACATTCTGCTTTGCATTTCTGTGCCCTGTTTTCGATTTTCAAACCTGGCTGTGCTTTTTAATATCCTCCACCCCACAATTTGCATTGCATTTGGTGCCCCTCTTGTAGCCACTAGGCAGCGTTATGAATTGGGCTTGAACTGTGCAGTGCAACTATGGTCTGCCACCCTGATGCTCGCAATATCTCCTATCTTCTCCAACTGCTACACTATCACCTACCCTCCCTCTCTTACAAAGTCTGGAAGGAAAAAGCACACAAAAGACCTACTGAGCGCTAACCCTGGCCTACCCATAGTAGACACCTATGTCAGTGCAATTTACAGACAGATCTTCACCGACATCCTTTTCTCTGTCCCCTCCCCAGATCTATGGACTGCTCATCTCCCCTGTCCACCTTTCACATCCTCTCCCATTAATTGTGCCACCAAGTGGGAAGTCCTCTTGGCCAGCTTCTCATCACGCTTTATCATTAATGTCTACCACACAGGCACTATCTTGGTTCAGGGTCCTCAACCCAACATCCTGCTCTTTGCCAGACACTTGCCATCCCTCATTAACTTCCTTCCTTCACCTGCCTGCCCCCTTCCACTCTCTCTGACCCTCCCCTTCTGACTGGTGTACCATGCCCCTGTAGTCCACCTCAGGAAACCTTCAAAGGTGGACACCTCCTTCAACTGGCTACTGTTAACGCCTGCTCAGACAACAAACACTTCACCGACATCTGCCTCCTTCTTGAAGACACTGACCTCGAAATTCTTGCCCTTAATGAGACAGGATTCAATGCCAGTTCGGTCACTTCTTTTGACTCCCTTCTCCCTGATGGCTTCAAGATAATTTCCAAACCACAACCTCACTCTTCCTTAGTGGTTTCCTTCCTCCATCATACCCACCCATCTCTACTCCTTCTTTGAGAGCCTGGTCTGCAAGTTGGTCATTTCTCCCTCCTCCTCCCTGACCATCGCCACTATCTACAGGCACCTCAGCACCGACCCCTCTGGTCACAACACTCTCTTGGCCTGACCACACTTTCCTCTCTACCTAGCTGGGTCCCCTCGGCCCTCTGACTGCACCTCCTCCAGCCCTGCCAACCTTGTTCACGAACATCCGTCCGATGAAACGAGTGTCAGCTGCTGCCTTCGCATCCACCTTCATCCCCCCTTCTCACCCCACACCTGACTCTACTTCTGACTCTGCTCTCAGCAACCTCCATCTGGCCATTAACAACACTCTGGACACTCTTCCCACAATCATGAGGATCCACCTGAAACCTGCCTCTTAGCTTATTACCTGGTATGACTCTGAACTTGTAGCCCTGAAACACAAGTACAGAGCTGCGGAATGGAAATGGCAAACCTCAGACACGCCCTCTGATGAACTGGCCTGCCGATTGCTCCAAAGGCAATACAGACTCTTATCCGCAACAAGAAGAGGGTCCATATCCAGGTTCGGGTGATTCCAAAAAAGTGGCTGAACTCTTTCAAATCTGCAGGGAACTAGCCAACCCTTCCGCAATCTCCTCCCCTTCCCAGGCCCTCTGCAACACACTGGCCACACACCTCACCACTAAAACTCTGGATATCCTGAGCACCCTTGCTACTTGCTCCCCCATCTCCTCTCGAACCCCCCTGCCTCCTATGGCCTCTCAATCTCCTCCTCCTTCTTCCTCTGTCTGCGCCTTCTCCCCGTCGCACCCAATGAGGTTACTAGAGTTATCCCCTCTATGAAAGTTTTCCCCAAACAGGGTTCCCCTTGCTCCTCCAGAACCATCAAGGATAACATTGTCTCTCTTGCAAACCCCGCTGCCGCTAATGCAGATTTCTTTAAAAAAATCTTTTAAAAAGATTGCCATTTCAGAAATACAATAACGTAAGCAGTACCCACCCCTGCCTTCTGAGCCAGCAAGTTATCTTAGTTTTAGTAATTGTAGCACAGTCTTATGTTTATATGAATAGACATATCATTCAATACCCAAAATGCATAGTTTTTTAGGGCAATAATGAACATTAAAGTCTTCATGTAAACATTTCAATACCTCTTTCCAGTCTTCTGTGGACGAGGAAAGTTCCCCCTGGAGGGAGTATTTCATCCACTCTAGAGACAAGACGTTTCATATGTTAGAGAACCATTCTGAGCTGTGGAGAGGATTTCTTTTCTTCCAGTTCTGGGCTATCACTAAAAGTGCAGCTAGCTGGAGTATTATATAAGCTTTCTGAGTAGATTTTGATCGTCGTCTGAAATCCTCTTCAATTGTAATCATCAAGCAAGATCGTACAGAGCGGGGCAGATATAGCTGGCTTCATCTGTTTTAATCGGGCTCGGGTATAGTGCCATTGCACCATGAGTTTATACCAAAACTCTCAAATTCGAATCGATCTAGAGAGCTTGGGTAGTATTTTCCATAACGCTTCCCATTCCTGATCTGTTACCTCCTCCCCCAGTGTAACCTGCCAATGGTTTTTGAAGCTAAACATCACATTTGGTGTCCCTTTCCCCCATTATTCTGTATAGACTGGAGATGATAGCTTTGTTCCCTGGATTAGTTGACACAAAAGTCTCAAACGGTGTTAACTCCCTCACCGCAGCTGCCCTGATTAGAGGAGCTAAAATCCAGTGTCTCACCTGGAAATATTGGAACCTACATTTTTCGTTAAACCCTAGCTATTGTTTGCATTGTGCAAATGATTTAAGCGTTTCCCTCCTGAACATATCTCTCAGCTTTTCACATCTAGCCACCTTCCATTCTTTAAATGTATTTAATTCCATGCCTGGAGTGAACTGGGGGTTAAGAAACATAGGAGCAAAAGGTGATGGCAACGTTGTGAGACCATATTTTTTGACCGCTACATCCCATGTGTCTTCTACTACATTTATGATTTAGCTTGCATGTATATTGGCTGGGTGATCCTGCTTTGGTAACCAAAGTAGCTTTGTGCTCCCCCCGCAGCGCTTGTTCCATTTGTGCCCATCCTTTCTCGGAAGCACCCATGGACAAATCCCAGATCACCCTAAGTTGAGCTGCTTAAAAATATATCAAGAAGTTGGGAAGGCCCATCCCCCCTTTAACCGTGGGGAGCATTAACATAGTTAAAGCAATCCAGGGGGGTTTGTTATGCCACACGAAAGACGAGACAGCTCGATGTATTTTATGGAAAAACAATAGGGGATCCTTGATGGATAGCTTTTGAAAAAGGTAGAGTGCTTGAGGGAGGGTCACCATTTTTATAGAATGGATTCTGCCCAGCCAAGAAATCATTTGAGGATCCCATTTATTTAGTTGAAATTCAATTTCTTTCAATAAGGTGGGGGGGGTGGAGTAGTTGGCAGCATATAAACCTTGTAATGTTGGGGTCATTTTTACTCCCAATTGATTGATTCCCTCTTTTGCCCATCTTTGTTGGGTTTGTGCATGTAAATCTATAATTTCCATGGGCGTAAGTAATACATTTAAAATTTCAAATTTATTTGCAGTCGCGCCCCCCCTCCCAAATTCCTTTAATACACAGGCTGCTTCTTGTAATGCACTTGATGGTTCTGCTTTGTAAGCAGCATGTCATCTGCATATGCCATAATTCTATGGTTGGCGTCTCCAAACGGAATGCCTTTTACCTCTTCTGTTTGTTTAATTTTAGCTAATAGGGCTTCCAGGTGTAATGCATACAACATAGGTGAGAGGGGTCACACTTGCTTTGTACCACACTGAAGAGAAATAAGAGAAGATCATTGACGTTTATTAAGAGTCTCACAGCGGGATTGCTGTAGTTTGCCTTGATCCACCCAATGTAGTTTGGACCGAATCCCAACTTGTCTAGTGTCAGAAAAAGAGGGACCACTCCACTCAGTCGAATGCCTTTTCCACATCTATAGAGACAAGGACCGCTGGAATCTCTTTCTTCTCGACCTTCTCCAAAATGTGGCACACTCTGCATATGTTATCATGCATTTGCCTAGACTTAATGAAACCGGTTTGAACCGTATGTACCAGCAAGAGTAAAAAAATCAACTATATGGTTGGCTAGTATTTTGGTAAAAACTTTGGCATCTATATTGATTAGTGCAATTAGGCGATAGGATCCGCAAATAGTTGGGTCTGTGCCCGGCTTAGGGAATAAGATTATTTTGGACTCTTCCATGGTAGGGGAAATCTGTTCTCTATGTAAAAGAGTCATATAATTTGGTTAAGATAGGAGTCACTATGGAGCAGTATGTTTTATAAAACCTGGCTGGATATCCATCCGCCCCAGGTGATTTCTTTAATGGGAGTTCTCGGATAATCCTGGACACCTCATCCGACATTATGGGTACTTGTAGGGTCTGACTATCTACTAGGGTGAGCCTAGGGAGATTGACCGAATTTAAGAATGCTTTTTGGAGATAAGGATTCGGGGGGTCAGATTTATATAAATCAGTGTAAAATGATTGAACTTTTTTAAGGATGCGGTCAGTTTCGGTAGTCGCCTCTCCTGAAGACAATTTAATTTGGCCTATCACCCTGGATGCCGCTCTTTGACGAAGCTTAAACGCCAGGAGGCGATACATTTTGTTGGCTTTAATATAGTATTTCAGTTTAAGGAATAAAAGGGATTTTTTTAGCTTTCTTGGTTTGATGAAGATTTAATCTGCCTCTGCTGCTCAAAAAGCTTTCTACATCTGTGGTCCAAGCGAGAGCCAATAATCACACGAGCTAGTATGGCACTATCAGCTATATCAAGAAATGGTCTTGCGTGCACCAGTAACTTGACAAAATAGAAGGCGCGAGACACTGATATGCGCTTCCATTGTGAGCTCTGAGTCCAGTATCATACCCATTGTCTTAAACCTTCGGGAGTGTTGTTAGATGGCAGTCAGAAATTTGAAAGGTGGCATGGGCAGGATCCGTTTTACGCAGTTTGGAGGCTGTTCCTGCCAGCATAATATCTGTTTTTCCATTGTTTAGTACCAGGCCATTAAGAGTCATCCATTGATGAATTAGATTGTAGGTGTTGTTAATGGTCTGTGAATCAAGCTCATAGTTACCGGAGAGAGGAAATAGACACTGAGTGTCATCCGCATAGTTTGCGTACCCAACGCCTTCTGCATCCAAGCAGTTTAAGAGGGGAAGCGTGAAGACGTTAAAAAGCTTTGGGCACATAGAGGGGCCCTGGGGCACCCCCCATTCCAAAACATAGCCTCTGCAATAGAGTCTTCATGAAAGACTCTCGCCCTTTCGATTGGAGAGGAAGGACAGTACGCAGCTAGTCACCTCACTAGAGAAATAGGCAGTGTCTTGTAGCCTGGTAACTAGGATGGCATGATCAACAAGGTCAAATGCCGCAGTAAGATCTAATAGAATCAAAAGTGATGCTTTACCTTTGTCTGCTTGCTGAAGAAAAGGTGTTTTAAGGTCTAAAAGAGTAGCTTATGTGCTGTAACTACTTCTGAAACCAAATTGGTTAGAGCCAAGGATGTTGGGCCTCATTACAAATCAGGCGGTCCGGAAATAACGGTGGCGGTAAACCCGCCGCCACCGTTGTTTCCGGACCGCCTGATCCCGACTCCTGCAGGCAGGAGGTGATGTTCCCGCCAGGTTTGACCTGGCGGATTTAACACCGCCCGCCTGCAGGCGGACGAGGAAACACCGGCAGCATTACGAGATACTGCCGGTGTTTCCATGATCCCCATTCCCATTGAGTCCTGTAGGACTCAATGGGAATGGGGATTAACACCATTCCGCCTCCGTGATTCCCGGGAAACCAGGGTTGTAATGCCCGGGTAATTCCGGGAATCACGGAGGCGGAATGGTAATACGAGACCGGCGGTAACCAGGCGGTTTTACCGCCTCTGTTACCGCCGGACTCGTAATGAGGCCCGTTGTGTGTTTCTAAGAACCTCTGAATTTGTTGATACGCCACCTTGTCCAGAAATTTCAAAAGGAAAGGTGAATTTGTAATCGGGTGATAGTTGCTAGGTACGTTAGGATCCAGTGAGTTTTTTTCTTTAGAAGAGGTGAAATCCAGGCCTGTTTAATAGTACTCGGGACAGCGTTTTCCCTAAAGCAAAGATTAACACATTTGGTGATGTGGTGTCAAGAACGCTGCACATGATTTGACAATGGGAGCAGGACAGCTCTCGCCCCTTACAGTTGATAGGTTTGATTTTCAACAGGAATTTAAGCATATCAGGTTCAGATATTTCACAAAACCTAAACGGAGCTTGTGATGTGAGTGATTGCGCAGGACTGGCTGGGGTAGATAGATCCTTAGTGACACAATGCTTGACACAATGTCCTTGCTTGATATTGGCAATCTTGCCTCAGGGAATTCTGGATATCAGTGCACCAGATAGTGTCTTTTATCACTGAGGAGTGGACTGGGCATGGTTCTTCCAGCTCACGGAGTATTTTGAACAGCTCTTTTGAGCTCGAGGCTGCATCCTTGATTCTTTGTTTAAATAAGGATTTCTTCACCTCCTGAATTGCGGATGTATAGATTTTAGCTGCTATAGAGTAGCTTGTTTTATCCACCAATAATGATGACTTTCTCCAGCTCTTGAATGCAAGTTTTTTCTTGCAGTTAGGTATCTGAATTTCTGGGGTATAGCATGGTTTCGAGGGTTGAGATTTAACCAATCTTTGCTTTAATGTGTTAACTGCCACCACCATTGTATCATCATAGGCTGATACCAACTCAGTGGATGATTTAAAACTGTCACTTTGAATAGGTTCAAAAAAGGGAAGCAAGGAAGCTGGGGTAAACTTGCGCAGGTTACTGCACTTGACTTTCTTAGGGGGATCTCTAACTTTCCGTCTATGCATTAATGGAACTTTTTGAAAATGTATGGATAGATTGTCTCCCATGGACATGGTGTGACCTCCACCTTCTCCACTTGAACGTCATGAATGACTACCCAGTCCAGAATCCTTCCTGCAGTATGTGTGGGCTTAAGAATGTTCTGTGTAAAGCCCAGACTTTGCAACAAGGCCTGTAGCGTTCTAGCATGTGGGTGCGATAAATCATCAAAAAAGTGTCCTAACACAACACTCTTGGTTTCAAATCCATAGACAGCCGCACACACAAACGAGAGCAAAACTCTGGCATTTTATTTGGAGGGCGATATAATAAGAATATAGTGCAGGTATTATTGGGATCAATGGCCCAAGAGTTGTCAGAAATTATCTCCACATTCAGCTGTCGAATATTAAGTGAAGAATGAAAAATGCTGTCCAGTCAAAGTTTCGAAACAATAGTTTTGAATGCCAAAAGTTCTGACACAAAAGTGTCGAAAAAAAAAAGTTTTGAATGTTTTTTTTTTATATTAAAGGGTTTATTTTAATTTTGTATTGTAAAATAATTGTAAAAGAAACTTTTTTTTTCAACACTTTTGTGTCAGAACTTTTGGCATTCGAAACTTTGACTGTCGAAACAGTCACTATGAACCTGAAAAATGAGAGCAACCCTTAACGATCAGCTCTGAGGACTTCATACTTTGGGGGTATTGCCAGCATAAGAGCTGGACCTGCCACTGAATGCAGCCATGTTTCAGTTATAGCACATACGTCTATGCCACTATCCAGGATAAAATCACAGATATCCATTGAATGTTTGATCAAACATCTGGTGTTAAGTAGCGCAAAGCACACAGGTTTAGGACCATCAGCCACATCTATACAATGGCTGTACTCGCCGTATAGTACAGCGTCGGTGGACAAAACCACTTGCGCAGTCATGCTGCTCACATTTTTAACTAATGCAGGCGAGGTGTTTTCAAAAACCAGGTCGGCTGTGCATTTAAGATCTTGAGCAGGGCTTTCGGGGACCATGCCAGCAGCTCCAGACATGCCAGTCGCTAAATTGCACACAAAGAAGTAATAGAGACACAGTAGGAGCTATTACCAGAGTGATCCCTCGCCAGTTGAGCCAGGACGAGAACCGGCGACAACTGGCCTCTTCAAACACGCTGCCGACGTGTTAAGGAAAGCTGGTGTTGCTGGGAAACATAGTTGAACGGAACTACAGCGCTCACAGGCAGCTAGGCGGTGTTAAGCACGCTGCAGCTCGCACAGGAGGAGGCACACAGTGAACCCGTAAAGCGGGCGAGATCAGAGAAGCCCACAGAGTCAGATCTAGAGGGATTGGAGAAATGAGTACACAGCTACTAATAAATAGATCGCTCAACAGGTAAATACAAGTAAATGTCAGTGCAGTCCTTAGCGCCGACACCCTCAGTGGGGTGGCACAGTGGCCGCCCATGCTGCTCCCAATAACCCCCCCCACCCCCCAGCTCTCATTCCACATTCCGACTCTCACTCCTTCCCAACTACCCTCCTCCCAAAGCAACCCAACCCCCATCCACCCAAAGGATAGGCAGAGACCAGTAGGATGAGTGGGAGAAAAATTGCCACAGCAAACTTTATTACACATAAAGTCAGGAGTTAGCTTACAGGTGTTCCGTTCACGCTCAGGATTTTCTACTCTGAGAGCAAGCAACTTTCCCCCCCCGCCCCCTCGGGTCCTTGGGGGACCCGACGCGGGCGCCCAGTCCCTTCCTCAGCAGTCCCTCTCTACCCTTTGGCCATTTCTTTATTTTGCAATTTTTCTTTCCATTTCTTTCCCCAACGCTATTTAAGTGCAATTTTTATTTCGTGCTTTAATTTCTTTCCATTCTTCATTTCCGCTTAGGCTCCTTCTAAAGGATGCGTTCCGGTCTTCTTTTCCCCTTCTTGCTCCCTTTCCCCTGGATTCTCATCTTCCCGTTTTCCCGGGTTGGCTTATTGATCATAGTTAACTTTCTCTCCCCAAACAGGTCTTCCTCCAGCCCATCCTGCCGTGCAGTCCTTACTGCTTTTATGAAAAGAAAAACAGTTCCCAAAGTCAAGCATACACTAAATACTTCAGCAGCAAGGTTATGCTTCACATAAAATGTAAGTCTGATTTAGAAAATGGCTCTGTAAGGCTGAAACACGTGTCAACAACGACTATAATTTTAATGAAAATATGGGCACCTAATACTGGTAATCTAAATAAAAATGTTTTATTAAACCAAAGCTATATTATATCATTATTATAGGGGTCTGGCGCACCATGGGAGTACATGATAAAGACTCATTGTTATGAGAGAGGGGTTCTCGGTAGAACTCCTTAGTGATAATGGTTGGCATTTCGTTCCTAGAGAAATGCAGGAACCTGGCAAGTATCGCTAATAAAGAACAGCTCCACCATGCTATTCCATCCTCAAGTGAGAAGTCTTGTATAGTGCACAAACGGATTGGTTTAATACTGCGCATAGTGAGGGATCAAATGGCAGTGTTATGTGAGTGACGCTGTACAGGAAATATTGTGGTCACACCGACCATAGAACCTAATGTGGCAGAGGTTGACCAACTCTCCAGCAGTTTTCATTGTACTTGATCTCTCCTCTGCATTTTGATACAGTCAACCACTCCATCGTCATGAAACGACTCCATGATACCCTAGGTATTTCGGAGCGGGTACCGGACTGGCTGACCTCCTTCTTCATTGACCGGCCGTCCCACGTTATTCTTGGCTCTTTTTCCTCCTCCACCTCTATCTCCACCGGTGGCATCCCCCAGGACTCTAACCTTTACCCCTGGCTGTTTAACAACTACCTTGCTCTGCTGGTACACCTCATTTCCACCTTCTCTCCAAACTTCCAGTGCTATGCAGATGAAGTACAACACTTCTTCAAACTTGCCTCTCATCCTCTTCTTACTTCCTCCATCATTCCTGATTGCCTATCTGCCATCCAGTCCTGGTGTATCTCTGCCTCAATGCCAGCAAGACAGAGATCCTTCCTTTCCGGACTCCTGCTCCCTCTTTATGTCCCTCACTCTGGCTATCTTCTATGGGCGATCCACCTTCTCCTTCATCTGAAGGCAGAAACCTTGGAGCCTTCTTCGACTTCTCTCTTCCTTCATCCCTCACATTCAGGACCTTGCCAAGAATTCCCACATTCAACTTCACTTCCTCAAAGGAATTCTTCCTTTGCTCACCTTTACCCAGAAGCTCAATGTCTCTAGAGCTCTGGTTCTCTCTAGGCTAAGCTACTGCGATAGTGTTTTCCTTAATCTACCCTCTCCTTCTGCATGACCCCTCCAGCTAATCCATAATAGAGCTGCAAGACTTAACCTTGCCGCCAAGCCCAGGTACCGCATCTCTCCAGCCCTAAAATCTCTCCACTGGCTCCCGGTTGCTACAAGGATCAAATTCAGATCCCTCTGCATTATCCATAAGGCTGTCTGGGGCCAGGGACCACGCTAACTACAACGTGTTCCCACTGAAAACTCTCCCTCCAGATCTTTAAGTTCCTCTGGCACCAAGTCTCTGTGTATTAAGCGCATCGCTAAACATCAAACTGGTGGGTGATTTCTTTCCTCGGCAGGCTCCCTCCTATGGAATAGCCTCCCCCTTCCTCTTCGTCTTGAGCCGCATCCACTCAAATTCCAGAAGCGCCTCAAGACTTTTCTTTTCACCTTCTCCTTCCCTTCCTCCCTCCTCTGTTAAATCCCTCATTTGCTGAGATCGGTGACCAGGGTCCTGACCATCCACACCCAATCGTCTACAGCCTTCACCCCTCCCAGCACTGCTTGGGCACCAACTGGCCTATGCAGGCCAGCACTTATTTGGTCGGCTGACCACTCCACCTTTATTTACTTTATGTACTTTATTTTATTTATATATCGCACAATCGACCCATAGGCATGATGGCGCGTAACATAACAAACAATAATACAAACAACAGGTAACATAAAAAAAGAAACATAATAAAAGTACGACCTAAAAACCAGTATAGGCCCCCTAGGTGAACAGGAAGGCAAGCCCATAAGCAAAATAAAGCTACCATGAAGTAGTTACACAGACTGAGATAGCAGGGGAGCAAGCTAAACCCGCACCTTACTATGACACAATCACAGTTTGGCATGGAACACCAGTCACTCTGCTAAATACGACGAATGACCTTAAGATCCGACAGTCTAACAGAGCCTGGTCCTGTGCGTTGGCGCAGCCATGCTAGAACTTTATTTCTTAAAGTTTCTCTTGTCTCTTTTGCAGTAACTTTCGGGATATTTGAGATAACAAAATTGTGTTGGTCTATGATAAACACATGCGTACTAAGGTCTTTGATATAGTGCATTCGTAGTTTATTTTATCGCACATTCCGCTTGACAGCTTGCTTGGGAGCAGGATTGTTTTCAGGAGCTTGTAATTCATGATTTTTATCTTGGATGTGATCCGGTACTAATGTTACTGTGGATATGTCCTCCGGTAGCTCTTTATCAACAGAACTGGAGTGATTGGTCTGTTCCTTAATGCTCGTCGGTGTCCTGACTGATACTTGCAGGGAGCCAATTATGAGGTTAGTTTGGGAAGCTTGTTCATGACTTGCTACTAGTATATTGGTTTGGCAGCCATGCTCCGATTTCTCTTTTTTTTTTTTTTTTTTTTGCTCTTTCAGCTCAGCTATGGGGAATTTTGTGACAGTTTGTGCTGCCATGCTGACTTTATGTGGACATATGACTGCTACAAACTCATTTAGAGTGGCCATAAGAGCACAGAGATTCTCTAAGCTATGACACTTTTGGAGTTTTGTCAGGATACTTTCTTTTAAATGTGAAAACTGCATAGTGGTAGTGTAATCTGCTTGGATAGATGAACTCTCAGGGCCCTTTGCTAAGGTTAAGGGTAAGGAAGATAGAGGGTCAGAGTCACTCATGGCATATTTCTTTATCCCTCCTAATGGGGTAGTCACAGCTGGTGAGAAAGCTGCCCCAGCAGGGTCTATCAGGCCCTTGCCGACTGAACGCTCTGGGGTGGATGGTACTGTATTTTCAATAGTGGGGAGTGGACCGACCAGGTCCAGATTGAAATTCCTGCTGGTAGAGTTATGTACTTTAAGATTCTTGCCCGTGAAGGAGGTAACTTTATGCCCCCTCTGTCTCCTTTGTGTGTTTAGGGCTAGAACCTCGGAAACACGGTCCCTGATGCACAGAGGTGAGACGGCTGGAGAGCCATGGCCAGACCAAGAGAGCGTCTCCCTCGCCTCCAATGCAGATTTGTTTATAGCCTGGTGCCCAGGCAAACAGCTTGGAGAACCAGGCTTGTTTATGTCCTCCATATAGAAATGCGGAGGGAGTCAATGGACTGACAAAATTATACCTGCACCTCACGGCTATCACCACTTTAATTGGTACGTGCAGCTTAACTGCGTGCAGGCCTTAAGATGAAGAAAGAGATCCTAGCAAAATCTTACCCTGTTGGCTCTAAGCCGCGCACTATAAAAAGTGGACCGGCTCCTCAAAGATATTGCCCAGTAGCCGCCCCTAAGTCTCTAGGCACTGTGTATACACCCTGGGTACCGATGTACCTGGGTAACGATGGGCGAAAGGGGGTAACAATGTCCAACGTTTGGAGCAGCTATCAGTCTCCAATCTCGGCGGCTCCGGCACCCGTCGTGCTGGAGTGAGGAGTTAGAGTAAAGGACCTGCTATGGCCCTGGAAGAGTCCTTGGAACGTCAAGCCGCACAGCAGCCTAAGGCTGCAGCCGCCTCCGATGCCGGGACTGTGCACTTACAGCTGCTCACTACGTAGCATTTGCCTCTTGATACACACCTAACCCCATTCCCTCAATCCTTCTCTCCCTCTGCACTTGTATGTTCTGAATGCTCACAAGGCAAAGTAGGTCTGCCTCTATCTTTCATCGTTGTTTTTGTTCTTCATTCCCATCTGCCCTCCCTGTTGCTCTGTGGGCGCTTTGAAACACAATTACTTGTTGTATAAGAACCTTACAAATGCACAATAAAACAATTATATATTTGGATAACAGAGTATTAAACGAAATCTCGATTGTGCATACATCACTTTTCATTGGCATATGTAAAATCAGCCACCACGTGATGTACCCTTTGCTGCGATACAATACCCTGCATCTCAGCAAGCAAGCTGCCACCCACATATTTAGTTCTTTTTTTTTCTCCATCTTCAAAGCCTAAAACAAAGCTAACTACTTCTCCCTGCTTTTTCAAAGGTGCAGCGCTAGATGCAAACCTCACCATACCAAAATGTCTCATGATTTATTTTCTTGCAGTTTAAGTACTCAGTGCCATCCCCAAGGTGGAGTCCATTAAATAGTGACATAGTGTGATATACTTACTGCTTGTAAGTGTGTCTCAGCCCAGTGGCTTTCCCCAGATGTTATTTTTTTGCCAATTCGTTTGGGGAGGGTTTTTGCGTCCCTCCTTTCCCACTGCAGTCTATACTCACTCCCAGTTTGTTTTCTGCTGGCCCAACGTTCACCTGGGGTCTGTGTGGGTTTTTCAGGTCGGGTGTTTGGTGTCTGAGTTCTGTTTGTCAGGGAAATTCCTAGTCCAGTTCCTGGCTGTTCTTGATTCTGTTCTCCTGGCTCCAGTTTAGGTTTTCTCAGTTGATCCCAGTTATCTTGTGGGAGTTGTTCTGAAATGAAAAGGGAGAACACTGGCCAGAAATAGTGCTGGTCGGCATTTTGCGACAAGGCGGTACCATTATGCACATACATGGCACATGAGGGGCTTGGTATGGGGTGTCCCCACTTTTCACCTAACAGGGTCATGACCCTATCACATTACCCTCTTGCCCTCCTTTCTTTATTTTCTTTCGTTCTTTAATTATTTATTGGGTATTTATAATGCGCCTATACACAAGGTGTTTCAAAGTGCAACAAGAGAAGAGAGCGGGGGGGAACAGGGATGAACAACAAAAGAAAAAAGGTCCTACTAGGCCTTGTGACATTCAGATCGTGCAAGTGCAGAAATGAGAAATGCAGAGGAGAGGGTAGGGTGGGGGGTAAGTACCGGTCAGGGCAAAAGGGCCCATGGGTTAAGTGAGTGCCAGGGGAGACCTGGTGGACAGAGCAAGGGGAGTGCAGAGAGTTCAGGGGAAAGAAGGTCCACATGCTAAGTGCGAGGGACGGGGCTGAAAGGGTTCAAAGGGTGCAGGCCCAGCCAGGCTAGTGCAGGGGGAGGGAGCCCGGAAGGGCAAGTGCAGGTTGGGGGCAGGGGGCCGGGGGTACATCAGGGGAGACCACATGCAGGGGTAGACTGGTCGAGGAGGGCCTGGTGCCCTGTAAGAATCTGAAGACATTATCAGGGGAGAGGGAAGGAGGAAGAGAAAAGAAGGGTCTTGAGAAGCTTCCGGACCCTAAGGAGATCCGGCTCCAGTCTGAGAGAGGCAGGGAGGCCATTTCAGAGGGAGGCACCTGCAGAGGAGAAAAATCTACCCCCCCCACTCTCTGCTTGGAAAAGCGTTTGATCTGCAGAGAATTGGAGCTAGAAGATCGGAGGGCTCTAGCAGGGAGGTATTTAGGGAGAGGGAGTTGGATGTAGCAGTGTCCTAGGCCCCAGAAAGCCTTGTGGATAATGCAGAGGGTCTTGAACTTGATCCTCGCAGCAACGGTGAGCCAGTGGAGAGATTTTAGGGCTGAAGAGATGCGGTCCCTAGGCTTGGGGCCAAGGATAAGTCCTATTCTGAATTAGTTGATGACGGCAAAGGGAGGAGTTTGACAGATTGAGGAAGAGGTTATTGAAGTAGTCCAGCCTGGAGAGGACCAGAGCTCTAGAGACATTGAGTTTCTGGGGGAAGGCGAGGAAAGGGAGAATGCCTATTAGGAGGTGCAGCTGAAAGTGGGCCTTCTTGGCAAGGTCCTTGATGTCAGGAGAGACGGAGAGTGAGGAGTTGAAGATGACACCAAGGTTTTTTGCCTCACAGGAGGGTAAGGGGAAGGTGCCTGTGGAAGGCAGCCAGAGTGAAGGACGGAGCTGACTGAGGTCCCAATGAGGAGGATCTCAGTCTTACTGGCATTAAGGCATAGATCATGAGCAGTGCACCATGCCTGAATAGCAGACAGACAGACAAGTCAGGAATGGGAGTGGAAGAGAAAGAGGAAGAGGAGGGAAGCTTGAAGGAGAGATGTGTCGTTCACACAACAATGGAAGTTAGGAGAGAAGGCGGAGATCAAATGGGCTAGAGGGTCAAGGTAGATGTTGAAAAGCTAATGCGACAGGATAGAGCCATGAAGGACACCACAAGAGAGTGAGATGGAGGGGAAAAAAGGGCAAAGTTGATCCTGGGAAGGTCGGTCAGAGATGAAGGAGGTGAATCAGTCCAGAGCCTGTTCCGTGATGCCAAGGGTATCACAGAGCAGATTCATAAGGGTGCATGATTGGCCATATCAAAAGTATAGAAAAGGTCAAAAAGGATGAGAACGGAGCGAGAGCTGAGTCAAGATTAGAGAACAAGTCTTCACGGATGTTCAGGAGTGCAGTTTCCATGCCTCTGCCAGCTCTGAAGCCGGACTGGTGGTGGAGGAGACAACCAACAGATTGTGTGGTGGATAAGCTGGGAGATGGCCAGCTTCTCCAAGTGTTTGCCCAGGAGGGAGGTAATAGAGAAAGGGCGGTAGTTAACCGGACGAGAGGGGTTGGCAGAAGGCTTTTCGAGGAGAGGGTGCTCGAGGGAGTGCTTGAGGAGTAGCAGGAAGGATCCAGTGGCAAAGGAGTGACTACAAAAATCAGCCAAGGCTGGAGCAAGGGAGTCCATGTTGTCCTTGATAGTTCTGGAGGAGCTGGGGAGCACCTGTTTGGATGAGACTTTCATAGAGCGGATTTGTCTAGAGAGTGAGGACAGAATGTCCTGAGTTTTAGTAATGAAGTGAGAGGCTAGTGCAGTGCAGAGGGACAGGGAAGGCAGAGGAGAAATGAATGGAGACTGCAGTAGGATTGGCGAGCTCCTTGCAGATTTAGAAACGTTCAGCTGTGTTGTTAGTGCCTCCAGAGATGCAGGCTTGGATATAGGCCCTCTTCTTCGAGCAGATGGAAAGTCTGTATTGCCTTTGGAGCAGGCACAGGCCTGTTTGTCAGAGGATGTACTCAAAGCCTGCCACTTCAGCTCAGTAGCTCTGCACTTGCGTTCCAAAGAGCCCAGGTCGGATCCATACTAGGTGTTGTGTACGTGGTACACGAAGCGCGCATGCGCGGCCCAGCGGGCTGGCGCATGCGCGCCAGTTAATAAAGGCGGCGCCCGGGGCAGTTCGCGCCGGAGCGCCGGAACAGGCAGACGTCTCCGGTGTGTGTTCCTGCGCGCCGCATACGCGCGCTGGTGCCCAGACCCAGGGGGGCCCACACTCCACCACAGTGCCCCCCAGGTTACAACACTGGCGACGAGGAGGTACGGTCCGCTTCCGTGCCCGACTACCTCGGAGAGACGGAAGTCTGCCGTATTACGGACCCGCGGAGCGCCGGCGGCCATCTTCTTTTCACTCGCTCAACTTCACACGTGGCGACAGTGGTTGCGGCCCGACTGGGTGCTCGTGCGCCACTCGCCAGCGGTGTTGGAGAACACAGAAGTATAATTTTTGGAAAGCCCACAGTTCTGCAGGCGCAGGGCTGTGGCAATTAAGAAGAAAGAAGTGGGTTTTACACCCCAACCCTACCACGAGACCAGGACAAGCCACCCTTCTCTCAAGACAGCCAACTGTGAGTACGTGGCGCTGAGATGGGTGAAGAAGCTGACGATGAGGGTGCCGCCGCCCCAATCCCTCGCAGAGCTCGTAGCTCCCTAGCCCCCATGCCGGAATTCGATACTACTGGCCCCCCTTCCAAGCTGGGCCCGAAGTGGCTATTGTGGGTCAAAAGACTAGATATGTTCTTCAGGGCATCTGGGGTGGACGATGATGACACCAAAATCGCAACCATGATCTACTCGGCAGGCGCAGAAGTCCACAAGATCTACGACTCCCTTGTCATCCCCGTGGTCACGTATGACGCAGTCAAGCAGGCACTCAAAGACCATTTTCTCCCCATGGCTAACGTGGATTTTGATAGGTTTGTCATGGCGCTGAGAGACAATTGGACGACGAGCCCCTAGACAAATTTTGCGCCCGCCTGAGACACCTGGCGACCTCCTGCAGATGGGCCAACGAGGAAGAAATGGTCCGCAACCAACTACTGCAGGGGTGCAGCTCCGGAAAACTTCGGAGGCAGGTATTGAGAGAGCCTGGCCTGACCCTCCAGCAAATTTTGGACCTGGGTAGAGTACATGAGCTGGCGGAAGCCAGAGGTGCGAAAATGGACGCTGCCACGCGACCAGGGAATAACGAGGACGCATTTGCAGTAGGACGGTCAGCTGCGGGTAGGTCGAGATGGGCGCCGAGAAGGCCCGATGCCACACCCACACCAGGCAACGCCCCATCGTGCTCGTACTGTGGGTATGACCTCCCCCACAGCGGTGACTGCCCGGCAAAGTCGAGGCCATGCGCCCGGTGTGGCACACCGGGGCACTATGCCAGGATGTGCCGAGCTGCTTCCCCCATTGCAGCAGGAAGGGGACCAGAGAGAGTTGGACGAGGAGGCGCTCGCAGAGTGAGAGGCATCTCCTCGATCGATCAGGGCCTGCAGGACCTGGATATCGCAGAAGAAGAAGAGGAGGAGGAGGAAGAAGTTTTCTTCATCTCCAGCATCGTGAAAGGTCCCGGCACGAGGCGCCAACCCACATGCACTGTCAACATCGATGACGTTCCCACCCCCATTCTCATCGACACTGGGGCTTCGGTCTGCGTGCTAGCCACCAAACATTATGTGGCCCTGCCAGGCCCAACGGAACTGTCAGCGTCCACGGCAAGGATATATGCATTCGGCGGGGAAACACCCTTACCCATCCAAGGCGTGTTTGTTGCCCCAGTCTCTCACGGACAAAACACCATCAAAGCAAGATTCTTCGTCACCAACGTCAGCCCACATTCCTTGTTGAGCTGTGCGGCGTCAGAAGCGCTCGACATTGTCCATTTCACGTTTGGGGTATACCACGCCGATCTGAAAAGCATGCTACACAAGTTTGAGACTCTCTTCAAGGGCATTGGCAAACTGAACGCAGAGCCCATTCGCCTGCACATCGACAAGTCCGTGAGGCCGACAGCCCTCAAACACCGCCGGATCCCTTTTCACTTAAGGGCCCAAGTGGAGGAGGAGCTGCAACAGTTGGTCGACCGAGACATCATCGAAAGAGTGGAAGGCCCCACCCCTTGGGTTTCGCCTATCGTAGTAGCCCCAAAGCCGAAACAGCCGGGGGCAGTACGCATCTGCGTGGACATGAGGCTCCCAAATGCCGCCATCAAAAGGGAGCGTCACCTCACACCCACTCTAGATGACATCGTCGGAGAACTTCAAGGCGCCAAAGTCTTCTCCAAACTGGACCTCAGGTCTGGGTACCACCAGTTGGAACTGCACCCCGAGTCGAGGTACATTACGACGTTCACTACGCACGAGGGGTTGTACCAGTACAAGAGACTTAACTTTGGGATCTCGTCCGCGGCTGAGGTCTTCCAGAATGCCATCAGAGGAGCCCTGTCCGGTCTGAAGGGTGTCATTAACATGTCCGACGACATCTTGGTCTTCAGACATGTTAATGAGAATAAGGAAAGTGAACACCTTAAACGGCTAGAGTGCACGTTTGAGAGACTACAGGCGGTAGGCCAAACCCTGCACCAAGAAAAGTGCGAATTCCTCAAAGACCGGCTGGAATTCTTCGGGTTCACCTTCCATGCGGGAGGCATATCCCCGGACCCTGGAAAAGTGAAAGACATAAGAGATGCGCCTCCACCCACATCACCGGCGGAGGTTCGGAGCTTCTTGGGGATGGTCAACTACTGCGGCAGGTTCATCAAAGACCTGGCCTCCCTGTCAGAACCACTGAGGGCACTTACGAGAAATGACGTGGCTTGGCAGTGGACGGTGACTGAACAAAGATCCTTCAATGCCATCAAAGAAGCCCTGTCAGAGCAGGAGACAATGGCCTACTTCAACCCCAGCCGAGAATCAGAGATTGTGGTCGATGCCAGCCCAGTGGGACTAGGGGCAGTCCTCATGCAGGCAGACGAACTAGGGGCCATGAGACCCATAGCATACGCCAGCAAAGTCCTCACCGACACGGAAAGGCGGTATTCCCAGATTGAAAGAGAGGCCCTTGCCATCCTGTGGGGGTGCAAACATTTCAGAATCTACATCCTCGGCAAACCTGTCGTCGTGGTTACGGATCATAAACCCCTGATTCCTATCCTGTCTGGAACATCTTCCAAGCCGCCTCCCCGCATCGAGAGATGGATGCTGTTCCTCATCGAATACGGCGTCAAGCTGGTATACCGCCCGGGCACTCATAACCCCGCTGACTACCTGTCTCGCCACCCAGGCACGAGGAACGCCCAGAGTCCTGTAGAGGTGTCAGACGCTGGGGACGCTGTGCATCTCGTCGTTGAATCAGCCCTGCCAGTGGCCCTGTCAAGAGAGGACATTGCGGACGACTCGAACTCTGACGAGGCATTCCTAAGAGTGAAAAAGGCGGTGGCCACAGGGGAGTGGCGGGACGTCCTCCTAAACAATGCCAGAAGAAACCCAGAGGTACAAAGGGACCTACAACTGCTGTGGAAAGCTCGACACGAGCTCTCGGTGTCCACGGACGGCCTTCTGCTGCGTGGAGACCAGATCGTGATCCCCAGGTCACTGGTCAGGAGAGTCCTCCAGTTGGCCCACACAGGGCACCAAGGCATGGCGAGGATGAAGGCGCGCCTGAGGCTGAAGGTCTGGTTCCCCGATCTGGAACACAGGGTGGCCGAATTCGTGAGGACCTGCATCCCCTGCCAGGCCACAAGTCCTGCGGAAAAGGGTCCGCCCATTCAGGCCATGGAACGGAGCGACGTGCCATGGGGAACAGTGCACGCAGATTTCGGCTCGACCGGAAGAGGTCTATATTTCTTGGTAGTCACAGACCAGTGGTCGAGGTACCCGGAAGTGGAACTCGTGGAATCCACCGCCAGCGATCACACCATCCTGGCCATGGACAAAATCTTCGCCACCCATGGGTTCCCACTTGAGATCTGCTCAGACAATGGAGCGCCGTTCCAAGGGCAGCGGTTTGCCAGATACTGCGCGGAACGAGGCATCATGCACCGAAAGGTGACCCCGCTGTGGCCAAGGGCCAATGGAGAGGTTGAGCGTTTCATGCGGACGCTTAACAAAATTTTTCGTATCTCTGTCAATGGAGGGGAAGACCTGCGCCACAACTTAATCGACTTTCTCCGTGAGTACCGGTCCACCCCACATCGGTCCACCGGAATCGCACCCGCCGAGGCGCTTTTCAGGCGAATACCCAGAGGGCTGATACCGGAAGCGGGAGACCGACGCCCAGGAATGATCGATGGCGCACAGGTGGCAGCAGACAGAGCCGCGAGGAACGAGAGCGAGACAACAAGGCGGAGGCTGCCGGAGAAAGAGATAGCAGTAGGAGACACCGTCCTTGTCCGGAACAGGAAACCGGAAGGAAAACTCTCAATGACTTACGAAACCCAACCAATGGGAGTAACTCACGTCAAAGGCTCCATGGTCACGGCTGCGAACGCGCGAGGGACGGTGACCAGGAATGTGTCCTTCTTCAAGCGCATAGGACCCGTAGCAGCGGAGGAAGAACCCGATCCTGACCAAGGACTAGCGGCAGAGGCGCCGCCGGAAGGCTTTGAACCGCCCGAAGATCCTGGGAGGCCAGAGAACCTCGAGAGGAGCTCGCCCAGGTACCCGCGCAGGGAAGGGCGCCGCCCCCCACAAAGATTCCAAGATTTCATCATGGACTCGGCAGCCTGAGTAAGTAAGTCTGTTAAGTATAAGTTGTTTTGAGCCATGTTGGCTCCCCATGTTTAATGTGTTTGTTGTTTGAGGGGGAAAAGGAGGGATGTTGTGTACGTGGTACACGAAGCGCGCATGCGCGGCCCAGCGGGCCGGCGCATGCGCGCCAGTTAATAAAGGCGGCGCCCGAGGCAGTTCGCGCCGGAGCGCCGGAACAGGCAGACGTCTCCGGTGTGTGTTCCTGCGCGCCGCATACGCGCGCTGGTGCCCAGACCCAGGGGGGCCCACACTCCACCACAGTGCCCCCCAGGTTACAACACTAGGTGTTACACTTGGAGGCAGGCTTCATGTGGAACCTCATGATCAGGGAAAGGATGTCCAGAGGCTTGGAGATGGAGAGTTGAAGGTTAGTGAGGGCTGTGTCGGAGTGAGAGTCAACGGCGGGTATTGGAGGGAGAATGAAGGTTGTGACAAAGCAGCAACTGACACTCACTTCATAGGTCGAATGACGGAGAAGGAGACTGGCAGTGCAGGTGGGGGCTTAGCCCGGGGACATAGGAGGTCCAAGTGAAAGGACAGGAGAGTATGATCAGACCAGAAGAGAGGAGTAGTGAGAGGGTTGGATATGGGGATGTCTGCTGAGATGAGAGCATCCAGGGTGTGTCTGGCTGAGTGCGTCATATCGGAGGGAAGAATGGAGAGCGAAAGAGCCACAGAGGTTGTGGAAGAGTCCAGAGGCTGCATCAAGGGAGTCAAAGTGAATATTGAAGTCCCAGAGCAGGAGAAGCTTGCAAGTGGAGGCCAGGATAGAAGAGGTTATGTCAGACCACTCTAGGAGGAAGAGGGAGACCGGTCAAGCGGGCCTGTAGATGGTGGCCAGAGTCAGTGAGAGGATAGGAGAGACACTAAGCCTGTAGATGAGGCATTCGAAGGAGGAGTAGGACTGAGTGGGTATGATAGTAGCAGGAACCCATTTAGGGAAGATCAGGGCACTCCACCCCCGGGCCGGTTAGACCTGGTCTTCTCTCCACTTTTAAAGGTCTTCTGAGGAGGGGTACAGGAATGTAGTACACCTGTCTGTGGTGGCAGAGGGCTGGCAGAAGGAGGAGTTGAAGAAGGGAGGAAGCTGATTAGAGACGGAATATGCCTAGAAGGAGGGCGAGGGAGAGAGGGAGAAACTGCAGTGCACGACACCCAACTTCAACACACAGCAATGCAACAATCTAGAATTGAGTGATGAGGATAAAGAGAAAAAGCCTAGGTTTCACCATACAGCAGAAGAGCACGACACGTAGAAGCAAGTTTTCTGGATAGAGGGCGCACATTTTAGAGGGATAGAGGGAAAAGCCTAATTTTCAAACACAAGTGCAAATGCAAAACGCACGGATTCAACTTTCCTAAATAGAGGGGGGAAAAGCCACAAATGGCTAACTACGACAGTTCACCCGCTGCCAACTATGGGTAACATATAAATGCGACATGCAGCAGAGTGCAAACTTAGCTAATAGGAGTAATAAGAGGGGAGGGACTGTTTAATAGGGAGCAGTAATGGCTGTTCCCTATGCCCGCACCTTTCTTTCCTTGTCAGTCACTGCTGGTTGACTGCTGTGCTTCATGCTCCAACGGCGAACACAGGCAAACAGTCTGGAACTGCTACTGTAGGAGCTGCCCTTTTCCTGAGGGCCCTTAACCAAAGGGGCTGCACGGGCACTGGGACTGCCCTGCTGAGTTCACTAAAATGGGGCAATTCACCCAATCGGGTGTCTGGGGTGGGATGAGGAAAAGTAGGAACAAGGAAACACTCACACACACCAGGATGTGATGTGGCAAGATGAAATCCCCAACAAGATTTTAAATTAAAGTAAGAGCCGGAGCTCTTATGTTAAGAACTCACCAGCAGCACATCCAGAATAAAATAATATTCTGCGCCGAGCATCGGCAAAGGGAACCCTCACTGGTTGCACACAAGGGGGCCGCTTGCCCAATCAGGTGTCCGGGGCGGGATGAGGAGCAGAGGGAAGGAGGAACCTGCACAATCTCCTTCCTTGTTTGCACAGTGGTAGAAGTATTGGAATTGTTGTATTGCAGTCTGCAAAATGTATCAAGTGGGTTTCAATAGGGTGCTTCCAATGCAGTAAGGCCCATCTTGACATTGTGCATGGGTCCGGTTATTAAAAATATTTAAAGGAAAAAACTTCCTCTCTTTGAATCACTGTCATTTCTTTCTTGTTTATGAGAATCCAGTTAACGTAGCCTTTCATTATGTAATGACTCGAAGCAAGACAGACCACTTTTGCAACTCCAAGACCTTGTTAATCATTATCCAACATGTCATGCAATGAATATATACATATAGCATGAACACAAAAATAATCTGATGGAGCAAATGAGTAGGCCTATTAAAAAAGAAGCTCCATTCACAGTCATAGCAAATGTAAAAAGACCAAAACATGATCGTCTCCATCCAATGTTCCTCCGGTCCCAATCCTGCATGTAATAGAAGTTAAGAGCACTGCAGGCATTTCTGACAAATACAAATGGGATATAATAAGCTATAGAACATTTTTTTAAATGAGGTGATGAGTTAGATCATAGAATTAATGTTTAAAGACTATATCCTTCGAATTAAGGGGAATCCAGTTAAAATAAATTTAAAATGTTTTAAATATAGCAAAAGCTAATGAAGATCTTGAAAATTGTAATAGGCTGCTGTGACAAATCTGCACTATTCTTCTCTTCTCCTCAGAGGGGAGCCAACTCCTTTGAGACTAGGGAGGTGAGCCTGCTAAGCAAGACCCTCACTAGGGTTCTGGCAAGTGGGACCTCACTGAGAGTGACTTCCCTCTTTGGGACAAAGACTCCCATTCCGATAACGAACTCCCAGACTGGAATACATTCCGATAAGGAACTCCTCACGAGAAGTGCAATAGCTGCAGAGCAGCAGAAGGAAAGTGAACGCTCTCGAAAAGGTAACACTGTGGAGAGGGGTGAACAGAGACTTTATTTAGAGAGGCTGGGAAGGCCACAGGGGTTACGGGAGCCAGATACACCTGAACAGAGATAAAACAAGCCTATTGGAGGACCAAAGGGCTTTGGAGAGCCCAGTGAGAACGAGACGCAAGAATATTCAAGTCTGGAAAAGACGCAAGCGATACAGGAACGAAGAAAACCCAAAGGAGCTGACTCCCCGCCCAGGCCTCGCTGAAGAAAGCCTGTTTGAGGGCCAGAGGACTTTGGTGAGACAAGGGAACACAAAAGAGGACAAGCTGCATTTGAGAGAGAACCTGAAAGGTTTCAATCATTAAGCACTAAACCAGAACATGGTACAACACCAAATAGGAAATGGTTGTATGGTATTAAGTAAACCTTTTCTTTGAATAACGGGAACCATGCAGAGTTAAAACTCGACATGCAAAACCTACAGAGAGGTTGAGAGTTGTATTGAACTTTATTGAGAACAATTGATGAACTTTTAAAGAGTGAACTGGAGAAGGAAATCCAAGGGACTGGGCCAGGCAGAAGCCCCAAGAGAGAGGCTATTGCTTTGGCCTCCTTAATTTTGTTTCTATTTTTGTTGCAAGTGGTAGGGCCAGTTGGACAATAGGCTCTGGACTAAGCACCTTTTTTTGACATGGCAAGCACCCTTATATCTTAGTTTGTTGGGCAGGGACTTCCCCTCGTAGCAGTAGGGTTAGCTAAGCAAACATCCTTAACCTGACACTTTTGTTTGTCTGAGTTTATCTTCTGCTTAGCCACACTGCACATTCTTAGACTATATGAGTTGCCTTAGAAGATTAAACGTGAGGTTCTGATAATGATCACAAATCTAAAATGTCACAAGATTGCTGAGTACTTTTTAACTCTTCCCTTCCCACGCATGCCCACTAGTCATTCGGGAGACACTGTGATTAGTTTAGAAAATTAATACTTTAGTAGCAAAATCCTCATTGGTAGTTACTGCGCATCTCCTAAAATGTACGCTGGTAATTCGTAACAGTGGCAAGAATGTAAAACAACATGCTTGTGAAAGCTATTTTATTTTATCATGATGTGGCTAAAAACAACCTAAAAAAGTGATGGGTGGAAGGTCTTCAATTAATAAGAACTACTGCCACTGCTCTGCGCAACCTTCCACACCTTTGTTTTCAACCCATCTGCACCATTGCAAAAGGGGAATAGCCATATGCGAACCAAGTCGGGTACTGCAGACTGGCCCAAAAACGGTGGTATGGAAGATTGCCCACCATCAGCGTTTTTGGTTCCAGGTTGTCTCCCTATGTGAGAGAGGGTATGCCCACACGTGGGTCCCTTGCTCACTGCGCCATAGGAAACCAAGCTGCACTTCACTGAAGAGGCTCAACAAGGCTGAAACATGTCTGGGGTTGCTTGTGTTTCCATGCAGAGGGGACCTGGCCTAGCAGTTCGGGCAGGGCTGCTCCCATTTATGGCAGTACCTGACCGATTTGCAAATTGGTGGATCCCTTTTTGGTACCGGCGGGCTGAAAATGGTGGTTTGGAAGGTTGCCCAGAGCAATGCCAGTGGTTTAGATTAAATCCAAACCTTACACCCATCGCTTTTTTGTTTTCATTGGCTAAAACATACAACTAGATTAAAATAAATACTATGGAAATTAGCAATATGTTCAATACTATTTTCAAGGCTACAAAATTTGGGTGGTGATTGGTTTATTCAAAATCTGCCACGTGGTCATGCCACTGGGAGTCAAACCACTACAATGATCAGAAGTAGAAACACAAAAGGCGTTGTGAAGTTTAACCACTTGTTTGCATTGTAATGGGGCTATTCTTGTTAGTAGGATGGACAAACCTGGTGCTTCGCATCCCCACCCACCCTGCAGGTGTCCTCACAGACTGTTCCCTAGACCAGGCCCTGTTTGTGGTCACAAGGGCTTCCATATGCTATAATTTCAATAGAGGTACTACTAACTCCTGCAAACCAATCATCCTTTCAGGTATGTACTAGCCTCGTAAATCGATGATATGGAAAGATTGGGAGCGTGGGGGGGGGGGGCAATGTAATATTCCTAAAGTGTTGTAGCATACTGTAAATTCTCTGTATGACCCAAGAGAACTTACATCTGCTTTGTTTTTTTTATCCCGTAGGTGCTGCGAACAGGAATATTGCGTACATTTACGACATCCAGTCGAAACCCAATCCAAAACCGTGTCCTTGAGAAGCAGAAAATCTTTCAGGTGGGATATGTTATGTTTGTGTTACTGTGTTTTTTATACCGCACTCCGCTGCTTTTTCTATGGTTTCAAGGGGCTCTGGCAGTGAGTGCACTACTAATTAAGAACCATTTTTGGAGGATCATTTTTGGAATAAAAAAGCCTCATGATACAACAAATATGATTTTTGGAACATCATTTAACCTATAGTTGGCGTTAACTTCAGATGCGCTAGAAGGTGACTTGAAAACTGTTGTGTTGATCTATACTGACTGAAAGTACGCTGTGTTCTGTTGGACTCAGACACTACTCAAACCCTTGTTTGTTGTTTGGAATTTAAATAAAATATAGTGAACCTATCCTCTGTGTTAAGTTGCCTGTAGATCTCTCATTGGTGAACACCCCTGGCATCTCTCCAAATGAAAACAATGCTCATGAAGGCTCCTCCTACTCCCATTACTCGTGTATCCTGCCTTGGTCTTACATGGCTCTGTTCCATACAGCTCTGGAATACACACATGCCTCAAACCTCAAGCAACAGCACCACCCCTAGTGAATACCACTCTGATCAATGTGTACTGATGCATGTATTGTTCTAGCTATTTATGATGTAAATAATACATTAAAAACGTGGAAAGCCACAAGTTGAAAAAAACGGTCAAGAGGTAATAAAACATCTGTAGCTACACATATAGGGAAAAAAACTGTTGTTCTTTGTCGGCAAATAATTACACATGGAAAGATACTGTACAGTGCATCGCAGGAATAGCTCCCTCCAATAACACGACAGCCTACATATATCTTCTGCCTACACTATGACCATAGTGGCAGAATAAGGGTGTTTGTCAGAATGAGACCAGCTCCTGGGCAGGCGCCTATTTCCGCATCCAAAGGGACCTGAATATGGAAGAGCTTCTATAAGTGAACATGGACCTGTTTCAAGAACACACCACAGAATGAATTCTTTGGATAGACTTGCCACTGCCATGTGCCCTTCCATAGCTTCTCACAGTATCTATCTCCTACCTCCGCCCAGCCTTGTCTATATCCACGTGAACACTCTCCCTACAATACTGGAGTCTTCGTTACATGCCATTTTCGGTTACCATATTCACCACTGCTATTTGCGGTACATTCACTAAATTATGAATAGTGGTAAGGCAGTGTTAGTCCCCATTCAAGGAGCCCATGGAACTCCATAGGTGTTTTGGAAAAATAGAGCTGGTGGTGAATCAGACTGCAGTGATTCCTCAATTTAAAAATGGCTGAAAAAATTCCCGCTATTTTTCTGGAGGTTTTTCCTACACTTTACTCAATACTCTGTATAATGCGGTGTAGTAAAAGTGTCGGTTATTCAGTTAACACCACATTTTACTACGCCACCATACTTGGAATGAAGCCCTGTGTTTAGTAGGGTTTTGGGATGTTTTACTAGATTAAGTTGGTATCATGTGTCTCTTGTTCTTGACTGACTGAAGACTCAAAACATTTATTATCTGGTATTTATTTAGAGAAACATGGACACTGGAGAATGACAAGAATGACATTTTGCAGTTCAAAATACATTCATGGTAACCCAGGCTCACCTATTTGACACTGTCTTATTCTGTCCTACGACTACTGGTAGGATAGTTTCAACGTTATAAATATGCAACTAACATGGCCAAAAGTCTAAAGCAAATGTTTTTTTTTTAAAGTACCTCAAACACAAACCCTTCTTGTATCATCCTAGGTGAGCCTCGTTCGTGGGTTTATGAATATGCTTCATTCACCCCTTAAGCCTCGACCATACCATACCTGTCCGATTTTATATTCGGAGACACAAGAAGTGTTCTGACCCATAAAAGGCCCTGGCTCTCTAGCAATGCCAGGAGGGACAAGCAGTAACGCGGCATGGCCAGAGCTCCAGGATGGTTGGGGCGATTGTCTCCGGCCTTGGGCGTTTGTCTCCCATGTGGGTCGTCCATCTCCAAGTCCAGCAGTGGTCAAAGGGAGCCCTGGCAGCATCCCAACCCCTCCCCGTAAGGAAAAGCTGGAATGCAGCCCAGGCAGAGCTCCAGGACGGCTGGGGGTGATGTCCCAGTCCTAGGGTGTGTGTCTCCCATGTGGGTCGACCGTCCCAAAGTCCAGCAGCAGTCCCAATGTGCCCCGGCAGGGTCCTCATCCATCCCCGGAGGGAGAAGCTGTAACGCAGCCTAACCAGAGTTCCAGAACAGTCGGGGCTGCTGCCCCCTGCCTTGGGTACCTGTCTCCCTTTTGGTCGACCGTCTCCAAGTCCAGGTGCAGTCCCAGAGAGCCCTGGCAGGGTGTCCAGGAGCCCCAGCAGGGTGTCCGTCCTTTCCCCAGAGGGAAAAGCTGTAACGCAGCCCAGCCAGAGTTCTAGGACGGTCGGGGCTACTGCCCCTGCCTTGGGCACCTGCCTCCCAAGTGGGTCGACCTTCTCCAAGTCCAGCTGCAGCCCCAGGGAGCCCCGGCAGGGTCCCCATCCTTTCCCAGAGGGAAAAGCTGTAACACAGCCCAGCCAGAGTTCTAGGATGGTCGGGGATGATGGGCCCGGACTTGTGTGCCTGTCTCCCTCCTGGGTCAACCGTCCCCAAGTTCAGCAGTTGTTACAGGGAGCCCTGGCAGTGTGCCAATGCCTCCCTGGAGGGAAATGCTGTAACGCAGGCCAACAAGAGTTCCGGGACGGCCGGCGGTGCTGCTTCCGGGCTTGGGCTCTGTTTCCCTTTTGGTCGACCGTCCCTAAATTCAGCGGCGGTCCCAGGGAGCCCGGTAGGGTCCCCATCCCTCCCTGGAGGGGAAACCTGTACCAGAGGCCAACCAGAAATCCTGGATGGCCTCCTTTTCAGAAATGCATGGGGTTCCCTGTTTTCCTTAGTGACTGCAGCACCCCTGGCCCAAATCTGTTGGTTGTCCACAAGACCAACATCCTAAAAATTTCCTCTTCCCAAACCCTTTGGGATACCAGTGGTTTAGCCTTTTCCCTTTGGACCCACTCTCTTAGGTTTTGATAACGTTTTCATACATTTGCTACTGCACTTTGTTACACAACCCTTTTATTTCCTAAATGTTACCTACATTTAGTTGCTGCTTTAGGCAGTGTACGCTTTTGTAGCCTGCACAAGTCCCCTATCATTCAAAAGGTCTGCCTATGCTCTTTAAAAAAAATGTATGCTTGCCATTCCAGAACCACATTTGTTTTCCTTATTTTCAAATGATAAGTACATCTGTTTAGGCCGTCCGCATAAAAACCTGTGTACCATGGATCCGTTTTTGGCTTCTGGTATTGCTTGTTTTGTGAAACCTTACGAAAAATGTGTGATTTCCTAACTAGAAGAGTCGGGGTGGGAGGAATGTAGCGGTGCATTGCTTTTCTCAATATTCACAGAAGCCATTATCTTACAGGTCCAAACATGTCCAGCACATACCTTTTATTTGTTATTTACTTTTTTGTTGTTGTCATTTTTCCAATTTTTAACCAAACTGTGGGAATTTTACCTACATAGTTGTTGCCTGATCTGCGCAAATCACCCCTTCCTAAACTTGGAATTTTGTCTACTTTTCAGAAATATATGCCTTTCTGTCTTCCCATTCAGCTTTCCTACCCTTCTCTTCCATTCCGCCCACGCATGCCTTATTGGAAAAAAGGGAAAAATCGCCTACCTCTCACAAAACGGATGATAACCTTAGAAACATGTTTTTTTTGTTTCCACTCAACCTGTTCTTGAAATCTTGTAAAATGGCAAATTCAGAACAGCAAACCATTTGGTCCTAGCTCTTACAAGGAAATAAACATAGGCTTCTTTGTACATCATTGTATTGGCATTTTCTGAAAAAACACAAGATTTTCTCTCTTTTTTTATAATTCCCCCCCCCCCCCTACAACAAACTCAGATTCTGTGGTGGCGTTATGACCACCTACATGTGGGAAGAGAAGGGGCCAAATTTGGCCGAGATATCTCTTGTTAAAAAAAGGGTCCAAGTGATTGAATGCGGCATACTGAAATCTCTCAAAAAGGGCTCTGCAGTGGGAGGGACAACCCTCCGCAGTTAAGGGGTTAATAAGCGAGTAAAAATATGTTTACCTGTAAAACAGAAATGTATAGTAAGACTTTTTTTTGCAACAAGTTATTCATGCACATGAAAAGGTAAATTTGTACCTCTTCAGATTAGGAAGTAATAATGGTAGAGCTTCTTCCTGTGACACTACATTTACTAATGGTCCAAACATATCCATGGGGCTGTGTGGATGAAAGGATTCTGTGTTATTTGCGCGCAATGGAAATGTTCGAGGGAGAAATGACCGAAGATTATTTGCTCGAAATAATCTTCAATCATTTCTCCCCTGAACATTCCCAATGGGCGCAAACCCCTACCCAAACCCCACCCACACCCCTAAACCCACCCCAGCACACCCCCAACACCCCTACTTACCGTTCCTTCTGACGCGCTATGTCCCTGCGGTGCCGGTTCCCTTTGACTTCCGTGATCTGGAACCGGTGCTGCAGGGTCCTTTTCTTTTCTTTTTTTACTTTTGATCGGCTCACTATACTGTTTAGTATAGTGGGCGGGGTGTTGCGGGGGACACCTCCGCAGCCCCCAGCTTTTTTTTTGGGTCAGGTGAGCTGCGGGGGGTGTCCCCCGCAACCTCTGTTCACTATACTGTATAGTATAATACTGTATAGTATAGTGAGCGGTATGTTACTTGGGACACCCCCGTAGCCCTGGC
The DNA here is from genome assembly GCF_040938575.1 of Ambystoma mexicanum. Classification (NCBI taxonomy): domain Eukaryota; kingdom Metazoa; phylum Chordata; class Amphibia; order Caudata; family Ambystomatidae; genus Ambystoma; species Ambystoma mexicanum. The sequence goes on from NC_090923.1 coordinate 714,231,633, forward strand.
TTTTTTTTTTTTACTGTCCCTACCAAAAGACTCAATACCACAAAAAGTTCTAACTTTTGGTGGGGTCGGTAATTTGGATACGGTCATTTTGGCCTATTCCGGATGAAAGCAGGGGACATGCTCTAATGTGTCAGTTTCCCATTTTTGTTGGGAGTGTCTGTAGGGCTAGCCGCAAGCCTTGGGTACTACACCCTTCGCACTTTCCCCACTCTGGCGCTGTCTGATTTCCCTTTTATTCTCTTCAGCACCTGCAACATTTAGGCTCTTTACTTGGCTCTTCTCCCCAACATCTGGTTGTAGTTTCCGAAAAACCATCCTGTTGAGCTGTTCTAGTGGAAGGGATGTGTCACTGGTGCGCATGCCTGCAAAGTCTTTGCCTGTATAAATCTAGTGTTTTGCATGCATCACCCACTTCTACTTATTCACGTCACAGATCATGGGTGACAGCCTGACACATTGCAAAAACTTATCATTATGAAACATTGTTCATAAACACTGTACAAAAATGAAGGTTGAATTCTTATCCCGTCGTGTGACCGCCTCATAAATTCCCAGATACAGAATGCCATAATATACACCGTCACTGTACTGTACATAAAAACATCACATACATACAGCACAGAACCAGAGTAAAGATCCTCCATCGGCGTGCAGTAGGTCTGTGACGTCTTACTCGCGTTGCAGTCTACCAGGTCCAGCCCAGAGCTTGCAGAGCACAGTAAAGTATTCCATTTGTAGCTTCAATCAACTGAATTGAGGATAGCAGAGATATGAGTTGGTACACCATGTTTTTCAGCATTCTCCTGCAATTGCAACCTAAAATTGCAGCAAAGAGAAGGAATGTTATGTAGTCTTCAGAAAAACACACAAATCACACAAGGCATTGGACTTCCCATATATATGCAGAGTACAGCACCCAACCTCCTACATACCACACCACTTAGTCATTCTGATGCATAATTATCATCTTCATTGGGTGTGTTGTACCCCAGCGTGGTGGCAAATGGCAGGCCGCATGATAGAAATCGTGTGAGCTAGGTGCCTTTGCTGGATTATTTAATGGTCTACCTAGCATTGAACTCCTTCAACTTGGATTTAATTTCTGAGAAAAGAATGGCAGGCCTTATGCAGTACTAGGAAAGTAGAGAGTGCAACAGGTGAAGTAGCTCACAAGTTGCAATCCATAAGCAATGAATGTAGCCTACAAGGAGGGTCTTTTAAAGGACTATAAGGAGACAGGCATCACAATGTGTTCAAATGGCTGCTGTTTAATTATTTTGTCGAGTACACGTTTGGGTACCACTATCAAAGCGTGGTGCCTTAGTAAATATGACCTTCTGGCCATTGCTTCCCTAGTAGACAGAAATCACCCATTTGAATAGGTGTGAATCAACACCTTGCCACAAGCCAGATGCCATACAGCCTTCTTGCAGTACCGGGCGTCTTATGAAATCATGTGTAAGCCATCTATATCTTCGGGGAACCTCAGACAATATTACAACAGCATGGGAGAAAGAGTTCACAGCTAAGGATGCCGAGCCCTTAGCAACACAGACACCAAACCATTAACCTCTCACAAGATTGGTTCTGATCTGGCCTTTTGAAAACAACAAGGGGAAAAGAGGGAAAATAGAAACTCAATTGCTCATCTAGAAGGTATGAATGAACTTTATCAATTGGAAAATTACCTGAAGCTATCCAAGCAGATTCCTCCCAGACAGATTTGAATACCTCTCTGAAAGCTGCTTCTTGTCAAACATCTGAACTACTATTTCTGTGCAAGGACATATAATAAACATCGTCTTTAAAATGGATCCTTAAAATTCTGAAGTTTAATTCTTTACTAGAATGCCGGGTTGAGTACAGCAATGAAGGTGTGGCACATATGATCAGTTGTACACATTTTCCATCTTAAATGGACATTTGACTTTTTTGTTTATAATTGCTGTACTGGTGCTCTAAAATGGCCTACAATTAGAACACTGTCAGATTGGAATACATGCTAGTGTTTGTAGAGGGGAAAAAATGATTGGCCATTCGGGTGTCTGAATTTCAGTAAACAAGTAGCAAAAGATCCCTTCTGTTAACAAAGCAGTGAGGAACACATTTGTATTGCCTCCAAGTAGGAGTGTGTCCAGATGCTGCTCTTCTTTCGTGTAACTGCCTATGCTTCTAGTCTCTAGTATTTTATTTGTATTTATATACAGGCAACAATGCTATTTTGATCGCAAGAGAATATACCATAGATATAAGATTTAATGGGATGCAGTGAGCTACTTACAATAGGGTGAATTTGAGTGACATTCTGACCAGGTTGTAGTGGGGAGTGAATGGAACCATCCCCTGGCACAATACATGGATGGACTTACATAGATTTAGGAAAATCAACATTAGGCATTTTATAAGTGCAGGTAGATGGTACAGCTAGCTTTTTAGGAATGTGACTCTGATGCAATGTTGGAGTGGAAGCAGAGAAAGTGAGGTACTGTGGCAGGTTAAAGGTGGGGGAAAATGTTAGCGTGAAGGCAGATGAGGGGTAGGCAAAGAGCATAACTCTGAGGTGAGGAGGTAGGTTTTCAATTTTGCTTTGAACGAATTGGTGTGGACTGTTTCTCAGAAGAGAATTCCATGTAAGTGGAGCAAGAAGAGAGAGAGAGCAGAAGTGAGTGGAAGCATAGAGTGGGCGAGTTTCCACGAGGGTCATTGCAGAGGCAGAGCAAAGATTACAAGATGGCTTGTAGAGTTGGATAGAGGAGGTGGAGGATATGATATGATAGTTTATTTATATAGCGCCTATACACAATGTGTTTCAAAGCGCTTCAAGGCAAGGGAGGGAACAAGGGAAAATACAATTACATTCTTACAGGCCATTAACAGTAAGGATGTGAAATTAACTATCATACTCGGCCTGACAACATTTCAGATAGTGCAAGAGCTAAGACATAGATAAGGAAGGGAAGGAGGGAGAGAATGGGAAGGAAATGGAAACAGACAGGCGACTACCGTACTAGGCCTGACAACATTTCTGGTAGAGCCGGAGAAAAACAAAAGGTGAGAGAGAGCGGTGCAGAAAGGGAGGGGAGGAACAAAACAACGACTATGATACTAGGCCTGACGACATTTCAGATAGTGCTGGAGGGGGTGTGGGGAGGAAAATAACAGTAATGGGAGGGTGGAGGAAACAGACAAGGTTGCTATCATATTAGGTCCAGGGACAATTCTGATAGAGTAAGTGCATAGAAGAAAGTAAGGGGAGGAGATAGGAAAAGGGAGAAGGGAAAGGAAGAGAGAACAGAGAGTAAGCAGTCAAAAAGAGTGGAGAAGCAAGAAGGGAGAGCGAATACAATTGCAGAAGTCAGTAGTAACACAATGTTGCAAGCCAGGATACAAGGTGAAGATGGGAACAGCATGATTCAGGGCCACCATGAGTACAAGATGCAAAGGAAGTCCAGCATGAGAGTTGAGAAAGAGTGATGCACTGTGAATGAATGAAGTCCATAAAAGTCAAATCCAGCATTGGCCACAAGACGGTGATGGTGAAACCAGAATCTATCAGGACAGTCTCCTGCAGAAGTATGCTGGAGGAGGTTGAGGGGGAGCAGGGTAGAAGAAACAAGCAAAACAGGCAACATCTGTGTGCGAGAAGGGGGGGGCACAAGGGAACATGACAGGGGGAGCAGAGGGGGTGGGGATGGCCTGTGGGGACAGAGGGGTAACACATGTTGGTGCATGCTTACCTGCTGTCTGAGCAGGGGGTCGGGCCCTGGGTCCTCCTGTTCTGAACAGGTCCAAACAGGAATTGCCCTTTTCTTCGTCTGCCCTTCGATGCAGACGCCCAGGCGAGAGACGCCCTTGATCTAATAGTTAAGAGCAGGAAGGAAGAAGCAGGGCTAAGAAGGTAGGTGGTGCTTAGACCAGGTGACCTAGATCCACTTGCACCTGCTCCTCATCTGCAAAGGAAAAGAGGCTGGAGGGCTCCTTAAGTAGGGAAACAGAGCGGCAAGCAGGAAGGCACCAGGTGGGCGGGGCTTGCTAAGTGGTGAAAAGAGTGGCAAACAGGAAGGCACCAGGTGGGCGGGGCTTGCTAAGTGGTGAAAAAGAGCGGCAAACAGGAAGGCACCAGGTGGGAGGATAGATCCGGTGGTGCCTTACCATGGATAGATTTGTGAACCAGGAGAAGAAATGTAAATCTGACCCTATTTTGCATCATCAGTCATCCAGCCTGGTGATGGTAAGAGGAAGTAGGTGTGAAGTAAGGGAGTTCAAAGAGATTCCTGATACCAAAGTTAATGATCTTGACGAAAGGACAGAAAGCATAGTTGGGGAGACCAAAGAGGATACTTGCACAGTAGTCCAGTTTAGAGAAGACTTGAGTAGTTAAGAGATACTTGGTGGTGTTGAAAGGAAGGAGCTGCCTGATTGCCTGAGTGGCAGGCAAGCCACCATTGCAGTTTTCGAGACGAAATAAATGGTGTGAGAAGAGTCGTAGATGACGCAGATGTATCTAGCTGAAGAGGAGTAGAGTGTCAGGTGGGAAGTGGATAGGTCTAGGAGGAGATGAGCACCTCTGTTTTGGTAGAGATTAACATCAAAGAGTGTGACAACATCCAATATATAATGGCAATGATGGAGAGATCAGAGGAGAGTTCACGAAAATAAAAGAAGATTTTGGGGTCATCCACGAAGAGCTTGTGCGAGAATCCAAAGGCGTAGATTAGTATCCATGAGCAGAGGTGTATAATGTAAAGAGGAGAGGACCCAAGACAGAGCCTTGTGCAACACCAACAGTTAGAGGAGGGAGTTGAGAGGTGTGGTTGTTACAGGAGATGGACACTAGGTGAGGTACTGAGTAGGATTCAATGCAGACGAGGGCTTGATCATGAATTGCAAGAAAAGTATTAAGGATATCCGAGTGATCCACAGTGTCAAAGGCAGTGGACAGGTCAAGGAGAGTTAGGATAGTGGTAGGTTGGAGTGCTTAGCAGAGGCAATGAATCCAGAGACATTCATGGGAACAGTTTCCATGGAGTGACAAGAGCAGACATCTGCTTGGAGGGGGTCTCGAAGGTTGTGGATTTGTAAGAAAATGGTAAGACGTTTGAACACAACCCTTCCCAGCACTTTAGAGTAGTGCAGAAGGAGAGACCATGTGAAAGTGCGCCAGCAGGTTCGGGTCATCCCCTTGCTTTTTTTAGGAGAGGCTGGACTGTGGCCATTTTGAAAATGGAGTGAAAGCAAGCAGAGTCAAAGGTCAGGTTAAAGCGTTCAGTGAGGTGAGGAGCCACTAAAGGGGGTGGGGAGGCTTGACTGGCTGAGGAGCAAGATGATCTGATGGGACACAAGAGGGGTTCGCCTTCGTCTGAGATGGGACTTCTTCAGTATTAGTGTGACTAAAGTGGGATATGGAGGCAGAGGATGATGGTAGAGTAGGCCGAGTGTAAAATGTAGGAGGTGCAAGTGTGAGGAAGGTCAACAGAACATCTTTTAATTTTGACATTGCTTTAAATTTGCACATTTTTGCAGCAAAGTACTCGGCTAGGTCATTAGCCTCTCCCTAACACCTAGGTCCACACATCCTCTACTCCGCACCCTACGCGAGACTTGGTGTTCTGTGCCGCACTGTTTCCTCCCCTGGTTTATTGTAGGTCGATTGCGAAATTGCCCACCCTTCCCCACCCAGTGTTTAGTTCCCTGTTCCCTTTTCTCCGCTTCCTTCACTATCTTCTCCTCCCGCCCACCCACCCCCCACAATTGCAAAGTGCCCTGTTGCTTCCCTTAGCTAGGTTTGGACTCCATAAATATCCCATAATAATGATAATAATAATCATAAATACCTGTGAAACGGAGTAAATAGTCATAGGTTTAGGAGGAGTGAGTTTAGGGTGCCCTGTAGCCGGCGAGGGTTGTTGGAGTGAGAGTTGATGAAAGTGAGGTAGAATTCACTTTTTGCTGCATCAAGAGAGGACTTGAGAGAGTTCAAGGCAGAAAGGTAGAGTTGCAGGTCCTTGTGTGAGTGGGTATGCCTCCATTTGCACAGCATCAGACGCATGTCTCTGCAGAGACAGCATATGAATGGGGTGCCTCATGGTTGAGGACGCAGAGAGTTGGGTGTGAAAGTTAGCAGTGGGAAGTGAAAGTAGAATGAGTCATATAGTAGGGATTGGAAGCTGGAGAAGGCAGTTATAGTGGAAGAGGCATCAGGTGTGATGGAGGAGAGTGAGAACTGTACGTCAGAGAGAAAGGGAGGGATGGCAGAAAGTTTACATTTCCTTTAAGTAATAGGTGAGACAAGTGGTGATGAAAGGTGAGGAAATGTCAGAGTGTGGAAAGGAGATGGTGGTGAAAAAAAATAGTGATCAGATGGGGATGATGTGGCCGTAGTATTAGTGGCTGAGAGAGAGGAGGAGATAAGAGAGCCAAGGGTTACCCCCGATGTGAGTTGGTAGGTTATGGCTGGAGTGGAGAGCGTGGTCACTGAGAAGTGGTTGGAGAGAGAAGGTTAAAGTCACCTAAGAGAATTAGGTGATGTTTAGTGGAAAGAGAATCGATGAGTTGCCTAAGTTCATCAAAGAATGGTCCAGTGGGACCAGGAGGGCGATAGATGGAGATGCTGTGACCGAGTGAGGGGGATCACTAGTAAAGATGGTGAATTCAATGGAGATAGGAGTGGACATGGCAATGGCTATTTGTGAGGTGAGAAGAACGTGATGTTCAATGACTCCCCTTCTGCCAGTTAGACAAGGAGAGTGAATTAAGGATAATTTGGAGTCTTGTAGAGACGCCAGGGTGAGTGTTAGATGAGGACAACTAGGCTTCAGCAATAGCAAGGAGATCTAGCGGAGGAGAGCTGGCGTGAAAGTAGTCTGTGATAAGGACGTTCTGTTGAATAAAGACTGAGCATTCTACAGTGCAATGTTCGGATGATGCAGTAAGGAAGAATAGAGAAGGTGAGTTTAGGAGGAGGACAGGTGAAGTGGATAGGTGTTAGGGAAGGTGTGGTTTGTTTGTCAGCTTTGTTTGTTAGCAGTAGGAGCTGCTAGAGGGATGGAATAATGGGAGTTTCAAGATGTCAGTTGTTTGATCGGGATAGGAAAGGAGGAAGTTTAGTGTGATTGTAGAAAGCGTAGGAAGAGGCGAGAAGGAGGAGCAGCAGGAGCAAATGTATTATAGGTGAATACAGTAGTGTGGCGAGATAGCATAGTAATTAGCAAGCTATGGATACTCCCAGGTGCAGCAGATAGGAAGGAGAAAGCATAGGCGAAGAGGCTGGTCCATGACCGGTCTTTGCCCTGTACTGTTCAGCCTCTGGACGCCCCTAGGGAGTTCAGATAAGATATCACATACACTTGTCACCTGATCACCTAGTCAAACAGCGGTTGGTCTCTGGTGTTGCTGGGATGAGGCAATTTCTTCTTGTTTGATGTTCCCAAAGGGGCCTATTTTGGCCTTTAGCTGGAGATTGTGACAAATTAAGCATTGTCAACGAACCTCACAATAATGAAACCATTTTATTAGAAAGAAATCGGTATGTGCAAATCCCTTGGGGTTCCCAGATTAGGAGTCGTCCCTGCATTTTACCCCGACCTCCACGTGGGGGCCCACCTCCTTAGCCCAGGCTTTCCTATTCACGCACAATGAATCTCAAAATACGAGTAGGCTATTGCCAAGTTACCCATTTTGCCTGTATCTATCCCTTACCTGTGAGCAGAGGGGGTGGAGGGGAGGATAACGGGTTATCTGGTTGTTCTGTTTATTCTTTTTTAGTGGTTGACTCAACAGATTTCATTACTTGCGTGTCATCTCTTTTCATAATTCCTGCATGCCACTTACCTCACTACCTCTGTTGGTATGACGCTTGCTGAGTGCGGTTGGCGACTGACCCGACATCCACGGTCGCCGCCATCTTTCTTGGTCTACACATGTGCTGAGGCCCGGTTTTCCCTGTTGCCTTGACAACCAGTGCAGAGACACAGAGCCTTTGTTTCGTGCCAGCGGTCCATTTTAAACCTCCAGCAGAGAAAGCTCCAAGCGTCTTAACGCTCCTCCTAGATAAGTACTTTTGCAATTCTCCTTTTATGCTCCATTCCGTCTTTACCCTTGTCCTTGCGTGCCAGTGCCCTGCCTCTTTGGCCCATTTCTTGTTTTCCTACCTTCCTGCCTGCCCTGGCCATCTTCCCAGTAGTCTGCCTTCAGCCGTGGTCATGTTTTCTTGCCGCCAAGCCTGTTCTCTTGACTTCTATTACTCTGCTTGATCATCTTCAGATTTCATTCCTTTGTCATCCAAAACTAAGCTCCACACTGTTTTTTGTAAAATGTACAAAAAAGTAAATAATTGTTCATCAGATGGTGAAGTCGTTATGTACAATCCAAAGTTATTTATTATTTATTTTTTTTATTTTATTTTATAAAGTTATTAGGAGTGAACAAAACACCCGTAGACCTATTTTACACCTAATCCCAAGGATCCTTTACAAAGCACTATGCGTTTTTGGACATGGTCCCATCTTCAGGGGGTGCATCTTTGCTAAGTTACTACAACAAAAATAAAAGATATTAGTATTACCAGAAAGTTGTTTCGAGAGACACTCAAAGATGTACATACTTAAACCCATATATCAAGTACTATCACATACCAAGATACTGACCTCTTTTCAAAAGCCCTTCATGAGGAATTGAAGTGTATAAACTGAACACGTTGCATGTAAACAAAATCGTTTTTGCTACCTCAAATGTCAAACCATTGAGTTTCCACAAAAAAAGCCATCGGTATCTTTCAGATATTTTGAAGTGTTCATTATCAAAGGCTGAACAATGCGGCCTGTATACTGTGCAAGGGGCTCTAATATGGAGTCAGTGGCAGCCACAATGGGAGGATTTTCCATTGATTTGTGCACCTTACGGAGTGTGTTAAAAAATAAAATAAATAGGTGTCAATGGGTGCAGTTTGGTTAAACAACTCTTGGTGTTATAAGAAATTAGTCAATCAAGTTCTGCTTTATCAACAACCTCTTCAATCAATGCCTGAAGCTGTTGGCTAGGATCAGCTTCAAATCTCTCTATCATCACGTTGGCACACACACTGTCTAATATAATCTTGTGCATTCATCACAATTTAAGAGCCCTCTTTGTCAGCAGGTTTAAATGTTAATCAGTCGTCATTCGCCAGTTCCCTTAGGGCATTCCTTTCACTGTGCGGGGTTGTCCTGGTAAGTGCAGTCCTGTGTAGACATTGTATCACACGATGACTCAGGACGCTGCCCTGGCTATTTTGGGGCTGGTGTCCGACATCTAAATGCGTTCATGTTGGTCTCCCAAAAGTAAATGGACGACGGTCTGCTATACATTCATGGGGTGAGTTTTGATGTTTTGACAGATTTTGCTTTACTATTGTGGAATGTAGATAGTAAGTTAGACGCGTTCTGTGGTTTATTCCACAGTGTGAATTGAACAAATAAAACCAGAGAACTGCCGTCCCCCAGTATCCACTAGTGAGAGAAAGCAAACGTGGCAATTGGAGGTTCATTGCAGCCTTTGATTGCATTGACCTTTTACATAGGGGTGTATGGTAAATGAATGACCATTGTTCTTCTGGTTTCTGACAAGTTATTGGCCAAAAGCATCCTAATGTCTTTTTACAGATGGTTGGGGATATAGAGTTTCAACGTGCATTTCTGTCCATGTTGGTAGAGATTGTCTTGACATATGATTTTTGAAAAGAGGTCAGTATCTTGGATTGTGATAGTTCTTAAGTGTGTACATCCATTAGTGTCTCTTGAAACAACCTTTTCTCGTAATACGAATATCTTGTATTTTTGTTCTAGGAAGTTAGCAAGGATGCACCCCTGAAGAAGACACCATATACCGAAACGCAGAGGGCTTTGTAAAGGATCCTTGAGATTAGGTGTCAGGGTGTTTAGTTCACTGCTATTAACTTTGTATTGCACATAACGACTTCACCATCGGATGAAAGATTAAATAATTTGAAGGTTTGTTTCACAAGAAAAAATATCTTCTCAATTGATAATAGTTTCGGAAGTATTTACTACACTTATTGACTTTTGTTGTAAACTTTGCATAAAACAGTGTGCAGTTGAGTTCTGGATATCATTAGTCCATAAATATGTTCAACACTTTGGTCAAAAAACTGCATGACAAATGTTTAACTTTCTAATAATGAAAAGATCTGGGTATATGCAACTCACTTGGGGTTCCCAAATGAGGATGGTGTCAGCAGCTTATTTCGACAGCCATGTGGGCTCCCACTTCCTTGGCTTGGCTTCACTATTCCCCCACTATGATTCTCAAAATACTGCTGGACTATCACCAGGTGACCCCTTCTGCCTATATCTATCCATTACCCTAGGAGGGGCAGGCCTTACCGTCATGGCCTTATTTAACTCTCTCCTTCAGAGACTTCCTAAGGGATCCAACGGTTAGCCTGGTTGTTCTGTCTCTTTTCTTTCAATGGTTGACTCCAACAATTCTCCTCACTGCCCGGTCATTTATGAAAAACAAATGTCTTTTTCTTTTTCCCCCCCAACCTTATGTGGCCCCTCCTGCCTCTTCTATTTTCACCCACCAATTCCCTTCTGGTCTTCCCGACCCTCCTCACTTCCACCACTATGCCTGTCTCTAGTCTCGGATACCCTGATTACGCTCACTTCTCTTCTCGTACACACACACACACACACACACACACAAACACAGTCTGTCTTACACCTACTGTTTACTTCCTCCAGTCAATCTCTCACGTGCTCACAAATAACTCAATTGGTACCGCCCTCTCAGACCAAACACTTTACCTTCACTCTCTCTCAATTCTCCAACAGTCTGTGCAACCTCCATCTAGTACACCTTTCTTGCTGGTCTCTTGGTCAACATCCTCTGCTCCTCACCTCAAGTGAACACTTATCACCCTCCTCTGCACCTGCAGGCCTTTAAAGCCGTGTTCAACAAATTCCTCCTCTGCCTCTGTCTCCAATTGGATATTTATGGCCAATTGCTAATTGAGCTATTCAACTGGTCGTCCCTTTGGAATTCTTTAAGAAAGTATCTGGACCCACCCTTTTTTCAGTCTCCATTCTTCTCCAGACAGCAATGTGCTCAGATTGCTTGTTTTCTCCTTTCTGTCCAAACATTGGGGATCTTTGCATCCAGCAGGGGTTCAGGAGAATTCTTTGGGTCTCCCTGGTTCCCTGCAGTCTCATTCCACACTAACCTATGGCTGACATCCCCCCCATTCCCCTCGGGTTCGTCTGTGGCTAGTGGTTGGGTGTTGGGTGTCTGATTCCTTTTAGGAATGGAAACTTCCAGTGTTGGTCATGACTTTACCCCCCTTTATCTGGGATGTGGTTTCCAGGTGGAGCCCAAGTGCATTCTGGGAGTTGCAGTTCCTGTATCTTGCTACTTGCTCTTGTTTCCTTTGCATAGGAATTTCTGTTGGGCTTTGCAGGGGTTAAGTGTTCATAGGTCCTGGGGTGTTCTGAAAAAGAGACATGGCCAGGACAGCGGCTGACGAGTATTGCGGCAGGGACAGTGGTAGCAATTGGCCTGCACATCTTGAAGCACTCTAGGTAGCCTGGGACTGGGGTCCTTCAACCTGCCCTATGCCACTCCTATGGTAGGACCCGCTCTGGCTGTACCCTCGTAGGCCGCCTACCCGCTCTGGCTGTACCCTCGTAGGCCACCTATCCCGGATCGTCTTTGTTGAAGATGTAAAATTAAACTTTGTACAATTGATCAGATTATTTTTAGTATATTGGTTTAACTGTATAAACCAATAAGAGGTTGAGAGATAATGTATTAATGATCACATTAAAAAGTGGTATAGAAGGAGATGTTTGAATCCAGCTCTGAGGTTGCTCCAAGCTCCTATTCAAGTTTTCAAACTGCTACTCTATCAATACCAGGCCCATGAATCCTGTACATTCGATTAAGCACTGCATGGTGCATCTTGCCACCATTTTGTGGATGGCACTGCATACCTAATTTGCAGGGCAGTGGATAATGTGACAAGTTGGGTTTCGGCAACACCTTTCACATGGGCAGTGCATTTTGAGCCTAGCACCACAGTGTGGAGAAGTGCGGTTAACTTGTATTGCGGTCCTTTGGTAATAGGGGGGGAAATGTGTTGGCGGTATCTCTACGAGGCAAAGGGTCTGGTATCGCAGCAAACAGTGCATTGGATGTTGGCCGCTATTACCAATGCCAATCATTATTACTGGACGCCTACGTCCTGCATTAAGTTAATAAAACAATCAATTTTTAAAAAAGGACAGTAATAATTGATTCAAAAAGAAATACAGAATTCCTCCCGAAAAACGGACAATTTCCAGGTGACCCCTAAGTCACATTTTCCCCTCTGTATGATTAGGAAAAGCATCCCCTATTTGTAGATGCCTTAGAAGACTGAGGTTGTCCAAGCTCTACTTCTCACAAGACTGGACTACTGCAATGCCCTTGAAATGGGTAGAAATAAGACCTAATCCTCCATCTACAACTGCACCAAAACCAGGCGGCAAGGCTAATCTTAACACTCAAACCCTGGCAGTCTCTCACCCCTGCTCTAAACGCCTTGCAGAGGCTTCTCATTGAAGAGAGAATCCGTAAAAAGATTTTGTGTATAAGCCTCAAAAACCTCCTGATCACTGGTCCCTCCTGCAGCACAAAACAAATAATTGGCAGTAATCGGAGACCTGCAGAAATTGGACATCAAGGGTGAACTTTGACAACATTTAGTTTGAAGCATTGGAACACGCTTCATCCAAGGCGTCCTTCAAGCGATTCCACCAGGAGCTCGCAGCATGGCTTTGTCAGGTTTCAGCTTTCCACATCCATTGGGCGCAAGAAACGCTGCATATTTGACAAGCACTCCTCTCCCTGTTCTCATGCTCACAGCAGGCTGCATGTGTATGGCCCTTTAAGATGTTTGATCCCAGGTGCCTGGAAGTTGTCATGGCAACGCTGGCATCCTGCCCATACTTCCTGGTCCTGCTTCTTGTGGTGATTGACGTGATATTTGATCATGTGACCGGCCTTCTTAAGCACCTCCTCCACAGAACGCTGGTGCTTCTGAATCTTGTATTCTAGTGGCGCTTTTTGGAATCCTTGTATCCAGCGTTCCGTCCCTGATACTTGCCCGTGCCCTTGCCCTTTGTCCCTAGCATTTGAATTACGGATTTACGGCCTGGACTGCTATTTGGATTTGTCTTCGTTCTTCATCTTACCTACCTCTGCCCCGCATGTTATTTGACCACAGACCTCCATTCGACCTGTCTTGTATACCCCTTTGCAACACGCTGCCCGTTCCTGATATCTTGACCACGGACTCCACACATATTTGCTTCTGCCTGCTCCCACGGTGTTGGTGACATTGTGAATCAGCCTCGGATTGTTTGTTGTTTGGATTTTTGTTTATCTTTGGAATGTATTGCAGAAAGTACAGGGACTAGAGACTGCCGTAGTGTACTCAATAGGCGTCCTCGTGCCTTCGGGCTAGGTTTTGGTTTCTTTTCTTCCTGTATGGATTGTGCCTTGTGGACTCCAACTGTCTATTGGATCGAACTGCTGCTCAGCTCGGACACGCTTTGGAAACATTCTGCTTGTCCTTTGATAGGACTGCCAGTACGGTAAGCTGTCAGACGCACCTACCCTCTTGTGCTTCATTCTCATTAGCCAGTTCTTTGACCCTGTTTGGGTTGGTGTTTCAGATTCACCCTCAAGCTGTCTGCATCCTGCTTTTTTGCACGAAGTGGCCTGTTGTTTAGTCTCAGGTTATTGGGTATTGTGTGTGACTTTTAGCAGTATGTGCTACGGATTGCATTGTATTAACCCTTGCTTTCCTTGTAGTTTGTACGGGCTCTCTCCTGTGCCTCCTGTGACACTACCTGCTGCATCAGTCTCGCTTCCTCCTGTTCCTGGGTTTCGTTTGGCATCCCATCTTTCCGCTCACTAATCAACCATTGTGGTGGTACACCGTTATTAACCAGTTTGGTATATTGGCAGGAATAATCCATCAGCGACACTACATGTGCAACGCGCCTCTGACATATTCAGAAGCCTCACACTATGGATGCCAACAAGTCTTTAGCGGCTATTATGCAAGTGGTGGCAGAGCTATGTAGCGAGATGGCAGCCACTCATGCCGCTACCGAAAGACGCTTTGATGAGCTACAGGCGGGGTTTCAGTCCTCTGGTGCGGGGGCACCTTGCCCCGCAGTAGCTTCAGGATCAGGATTGCTCCCTTCACGTCAGGATACCGGGCCAGTGTACATGACTGCACAGTTCCCGTTAGCCCCGCCGGAAAGATTCAATGGGGATCCAAAAACATATAGAACCTTTTTGAATCAATGCAGACTGCATTTCCTTTGCAGGCCTGCTTCATTTCCGGATTCTACCACCAAGGTGGCCTTTTTGCTGTCTCACTTGGGTGAAACAGCCGCCGCGTGGGCTGATACATTGGTTGAAGATGGGAGTGATCTACTTTACAGGTATTTTGGTGTTGCCATGCAGTTTGAATATCAGCATGGGCCGGTAGGCGAAAGCGCGGTGTGCGCGATGCTGTCCGGTGAGTAATGCGCGAAGCGCTGCGCTGTTTCGCCTTTTATATTGCTAACCCGTGTCTTTTCTCCCCTTGCAGGTTGTGATGTTCTCGTCGAGCACCGTGATGTTCCAGCAATGATACTGACCAGGAGATGACTACCCAGGTAAGAATTGTGTGGCTTTCTTCGTTCGGGAGGAAACGTGAGTAAACGCTTATTAATTCTGTCTTTCTTCCTCCTCTTTCCAGGTTATGGTATTCCAGGATGCATGCAGTGCCGGATGATGGAGTTCGTACCTTCAGGTGAGTGGAACTGAAGTCGGCGATGGATTGAAGACGGGATACTATTCCAGGTACGTTTCGTAGTGTTCTTTCTCTCTCTGCAGGTCCTTGGTCAAGTAAACTGGCATCAAAGAACTGGGCACGGTGAGCGTTACGCTGCCCACAGCAGAATAACACAAAGCGTGTTCTGCTGTTTGGGTGTGGTTTAAATAGTCTCAGGTAAAGTAATCCAGGTAAAATAGTCCCATTCTAATGTTGGTCTTCATGATGGTTATGAATCTGGCGCCAAAGGTGCCAGGACTGACTCTAAGAGAGTCTTGGGTAAGGTTTTAAGGCATTTGACCTGGTCCTAACTGGAAGGCTGACTTGCCAGTGAGGGCCAGGGTTATGGGTCATGACACTTCTCTGCCATTGGCTGTCCCCTCACTGCTTTAACCAGTCCCAAATGGCCTTTCAAGTGGAATCAGGAGGCCCAACACGCCTTCGAGACCCTTAAGTCTGCTTTCACCTCTGCACAGGTGCTTCAACATCCGGACCCGACCATGCCATACATCGTCAAAGCCGACGCTTCTGATGTTGTGTTAGGGGCGATATTGTCTCAGCATTGTCCGGATGCCAGTGGGCTGCATCCCGTGGCCGATCATTCTAGGAAACTTACGCCCTACGAGAAGAACTACACTATCACAAAGCACAAATTATTGGCAGTCAGGGACGCATTCCTGGTATGGAGGCACCACTTTCTATGTACTCTGGTGCCGCTCCAGGTGTTCACGGATCACAGGAATCGATTGGCTCTCCCGTCGGTGAACTGCACTATTGCATGTCATGTGCACTGGCATGAGTTTTTCTCCATGTTTAACTTTTCTGTTACTTATTGCCCCGGTTCTCTGAATTCCAAGGCGGATGCTCTTTCCCGCATTCATGGAGTCTCTGATTCTGCCAAAATCACTGGTGCTCCAGTGTTGCCTACTCAGGTTGTGTGTGGCTGTACTTTGCGCCCGTCGCTCAAAGCCATGATCCAGAGATGGGTGAAGACCGCTCCTTCTGAACTAGCCGAACACGATTTGGAAATCGTGCAATCACTTCCCTACAAGCAGGGGAAGATCCATTTGCCCGACTCAGCCACTCGACGCACTGCCATGCAATTGTGCCATGATTCCTCTTTAGCTGCTCATCCCGGTATCAGGAAGACAATGGATCTGTTGAGGAGATGGTGTTGGTGGCCATCCATGGGTAAGGATGTCACGGAATACACACCGTCTCCGGTCTACCTCCCTAGTATGAGGGTTTGGTTGTCAACACGGAACTTGCACCTGCCAGGTCGGAAGCCGTTGCATCCTCTTTTCGTGGGTCCTTACAAGATATTGCACGTTATCAATCCTGCAGCTGTTCGCTTGGCACTCCCCCCGGCGTGGAAGGTGCATCCGGTGTTTCATGTGTCTCTATTAAAGCCATGCCAACCCTATGCTTGGCTCCCTTCTCGTCTGCCGCCCGTGGAGTTGCAGGGTTCAGAGGAGTACGAGGTGTGTGTGATATTGGATACCAAAGTGCGGAGGCGCAGGAGGTTCTATTATGTTGACTGGAAGGGTTATGGCCCTGAGGATTGCACCTGGGAGCGTAGTGGTAACATTCATGCCCTGGTGCTTTGCCTCGTTTTTGGTCCTCCCGAAGGGTGAGTGCTTGTTTGAGGGAGGATACTGTCAGTTTTCAGCATTCCACATCCATTGGGCGCAAGAAACGCTGCATATTTAACAAGCACTCCTCTCCCTGTTCTCATGCTCACAGCAGGCTGCATGTGTATGGCCCTTTAAGACGTTTGATGCCGGGTGACTGGAAGTTGTCATGGCAACGCTGGCGTCCTGCCCATACTTCTTGGTCCTGCTTCTTGCGGTGATTGGCGCGATATTTCATCATGTGACTGTCATTCTTAAGCACCTCCTCCATAGAACGCCGGTGCTTCTGAATCTCCTATTCTAGTGGCGCTTTTTGGAATCCTTGTATCCAGTGTTCCCATCCCTGATCCTTGCCCGTGCCCTTGCCCTTTGTTCCTAGCATTTGAATTACGGATTTACGACCCGGACTGCTTTTTGGATTTGTCTTCGTTCTTCATCTTGTCTACCTCTGCCATGCATGTTATTTGACCACGGACCTCCATTCGACCTGTCTTGTATACCCCTTTGCAATGCGCTGCCTGCTCCTGATATCTTGACCACGGACTCCACACAGATTTGCTTCTGCCTGCTCCTACGGTGTTGATGACATTGTGAATCAGCCTCAGATTGTTTGTTGTTTGGATTTTTGTTTACCTTTTGAACTTATTGCAGAAAGTACACAGACTAGAGGCTGCCGTAGTGTACTAAATAGGCGTCCTTGTGCCGTCGGGCTAGGTTTTGGTTTCTTTTCTTCCTGTATGGATTGTGTCTTGTGGACTCCAAAAGTCTCTTGGATCGAACTGCTGCTCTGCTCGGACATGCTTTGGAAACATTTTGCTTGTCCTTTGATAGGACTGCCAGTACGGTAAGCCGTCTGACGCACCTGCCCTCCTGTGCTTTATTCTCATTGGCTAGTTCTTTGACCCTGTTTGGGTACTTGTTTCAGATTCACCCTCAAGCTGTCTGCATCCTGTTTTTTTCGCACCAAGTGGCTTGTTATTTAGTCTTAGGTTAGTGGGTATTGTGTGTGTGACTTTTAGCAGTATCTGCTACGGATTGCATTGTGTTAACCCTTGCTTTTTTGCAATTTGTATGGGCTCTCTCCTGTGCCTCCTCTGCCGCTACCTGCTGCATCAGCCTCGCTTCCTGCTGTTCCTGGGTTTCGTTTGGCATCCTATTTTTCCGCTAATCAACCATTCAGGTTGTACACCATATCAACCAGTTTGGTATATTGGCAGGAGAAATTCATCAGCGACACTACGTGTGTAACGCGCCTCTGACAGGCTTTGCTTCTCACTTCTGCCAATGGGCCAAACTAAAGACTCTCCTGCTCCCCACCTCCCGCCCCCTCCAGCTTATGACGACTGTTCAACACCTCTAGGATAGCAGGCCTTGTTTTCTCACTGCCATCACTTGCTCCCTGTAGTCCTCCCAACTCTGTGTTTTTCATCTTTGCGCATTTATGTGGAAACCACACCATGTTCAACTCCTTGTGGTTCTCTACTTCCCTGGTGTTTTGTAATGCTGTCCTCTACTGTACTGCTCATTTTTCATACCATGCGTTTATCTCCAAGCATTGTGATTAGTGATACATGTCCCCTGTAACAGACCAAAGAATTAGCAGAACCCTCTGCGCATTTGGATGACGGACATAGTAGGTTTTTTTGTACAAAACACTAGAGTGAGAGCAAACATTACAATGCAAGATGGAATCTCGAACAACAGTGCAGAAAGTGAGTGAAAAGGATTGTTCTAACCCTAATCTAAGCGATATGGTGGTTTTCATTACAAGGGCCTAATCTTTACTAGCATCTGTTCATGGGAGCTTTCCCTAAAATTATTACCTGATCCCAGTTGTCTGGGGACCCGGCTGTGAATGTCACTTGAGAATATTGGCACTCCTAGTTCTGGATCATATAGCCCCCATTTAACAGTGGATTGCCTTCCTCCTCCATCCTGATGAATTTTCCAGCTGGCATTCTTGTCATGCCCTCCCCCCAGACTAAGGGGAGATATGGATGAGATCTATGGGTTTCTTGAACCTCCCAGGATGGATGTATACTAATTGACCTTTTCACAATTGATCATGAAATGAAGGTCAATTAGGACATGTATACGGGGGGAACCCCCCGCAACCCCTCCACTCAATCCAAAAACCCCTGAAACCCCCTACCCAATCCCATTATATTAATTACCCCAAGCCCACCCCATATATATATATATATATATATATATATATATATATTAAAGTAAAATAAAGGTAAAGGTCAATTGTGCAGAAGGTCAATTAGGACCACTTTTATTACCACTTTTATTAGGTCAATTAGGACAAAAGGACAATTGTAAAAGGTCAATTTGGGTAATACCCCAAGGATTACATTTCACACCATATTTTCCATGGTAGGTTCTCTAGGTCCACCAAAATCTGCACTGGGGCTCTCATCCAGTGTTCCACTCTTGGAAATCCTTGGCAGTTGGCCGGTACAGCCTCATGCTCAGGCCCCACGTGTCTCACTGTCTGCTTCTCAACACCCCCTTCTCTCATTTGCATCTTTGGCTTGGCGAAAGCTGATCTCCTGTTCTAGACTTCTTCATCCATTTCCTTCAACACTCTGCCCCTCTTCCATTCCCAACTCCTTCCGGCCTCAGATGACCTCCTCATTCGTTTCTCTGTTTCTAGTTCCACCTCCTCTTGATTTGAATTCTCCTCTTCCCCCTTCCGTTCACCCTTAGCTCTCCTCCGTTCTCCTTCATTCTGATCTTACCCTACTCTGACTCCTTTATCGTATCTGTATTAGCGTGATTGCGGTTGCCCCACAGGTTCAGCCTTTATCAGTGGGGTCTGATATCTTGCCGCTCGCATTCAGTGATCCCCGTGGAGTGCAATCGCTTTGCACTTTTCTCCTCCACTAGCTTGTGGTTTTGCTTGTGACTGGCAACCTTCTCAATGTTAAGAGGTCTGAATCTAGGAAGATTGACATATGTGGGATGATGAGGTTCAGCTGAAATACTAGGATGAAGCTGGATGAGAGGCCAGGGTAGATTCTCTGTATAGTACTTCTCTGTTCATCATCAAAGAGTGTCAGCTTTCGTAAACCCCCAGTGCCCTCTCACCCTCCTCCCTTGCCTTGCATATGTGACTTGTCACACACCTTCATCCTTTTCCCTTTAACCCAATACTCTTACCTCTTAATGGTGTTTCTTACAGAAATGTGGTTTCTAGTAATTCTTGATGCTCTGTCTACCTCCATCACCACAATTTCCTCACTGTCCTTCCCTTCCTCTCCCGTTTGCTTTGAATCAGTTGTACTGCAATTTGGTGCAATATAAAACTCCTCTATAAATAAATAAAATTGTAGGCGTTCTCCCTTATTAGAATTAAGGGGGTACTCCATCAAGTGCTCATGACCAAACTCTGCGTTCCACTACAGTTTTGACACTGCAGAACTGCCGATGCAGCTAGATGTGCTATGTCCTAATGGCAATACTAACCTCTGCTTCTGTGAACACCCCATTAACTGAATACCAACAGTACTGAAAAACCTAGCTGATGATATGTTGGCACACCATGATGGGCATAGGGATTCATGAAAATGCTGTCTGCCATGCACAAACATGTTGCTTGGCATTTAGAGTTGTTTTAGACCCAGGCTTACGTACCTTAAGTAAACTCCTTCCCTGAATCAAACTTTTACAGAGCTTGCAGCTGACACGCAAGTGTTATAGGAACCAGGTTTCTCCATGCAATTTGCACATCTGACTGCAACTGTGAACACTTACTCTGCCTCCTCTGAACTCACTGATAGCAACAAAGTGTCCTTCAACTAAGTGTGAAAGCAAGACTTACAGGATAATGCATGTGGCCGTCGAGAACAACTGTCATCTTGAGCAGTTCCTCTACGGTGAGGACCAGGATTCTGGTCTGGGAGGTGATATTATTTGAAGCTTCTCTACAGATCCACCTTCATGTTTATTTATTTGGCATTTGTATAGCGCACAAAACCCGGAGCCACCTAGGCGCTATTTCTTAGGAAAGTTTGTTACAGTTGTTGCTAGCAGCGGCAAGCGGTTACAAACTTTACATTAATTGCATGCAAAGGTATTGGGTTACATTATTTGCTTGCAGGGTTGTTAGGTTACAGACTTTACATGAATTGCATGCAAAGGTATTGAGTTACAGACATTGTTAACATAGGTTATGGTAGCATAGGTTACAGACAATGGTTGCATTGCATTTTCATGTTTAGCAGGATACAAGTAGATACAGCTTGTAGGAGTCTTGGTCAAATAAGCAGGTTTGAAGGCCTTTGCGGAAGGACCACAGGGAGATGTCCGATCTCGGGGCCAACGGCATGGAATTCCATAGTTTGGCTGCTATCACTGGGAAGCTGCAGCCTCACGCTTTTTGCCGTCTGAATCTCAGGATAGTAATGAGGCAGGAGAAGGCTGATCGAGTGGGTCTGTTGGATTGTGATTTGGAAATTTGTCTGGATAGGTAAATGGGGTGCTATTGGATAAGCATTTATGAGTTAATGATAGGGTTTTGAATTTGTTAGCCACAAAAGACCATTATGGCAGAAAAATATGTAAGGAAACAAAGGAAATATCAAAGATTGATTATAGGGAGGAGAAACGGATCCCCAAGCCCGGCAGTTGAGTGGGACAACATGAACTGTCATACTTAACAATATAGTTGCAACATTCAGGTAGTGTACATCGCTCAAGGGCGAGAGGCACATCTAAGTGATCATGCACTACTGTACTGTCTTACTTACAAATATAGTGTACTAGTTGAGCCAGAGCAGTATAAACCTTGGAAGTCCCCTTCTGTGATGAATCCTGCAGGTCCCTCATTGAAACTGTACATAAAGTCCCCTCACAGGTGGCATGGGGAAGGCAGACTCTTCCTGATCCTAACCCTGGGGTGGTGTACTGTGGGGGGGTGGGAATGACCTTGAAGGAGACCCGGCCTAGGGTGGTGAGGAGATTCTGTGGGATGAGACAGTATTGTTCCTCTGGAAGGAAAAATCTTCCCAAGGTACCTAAAGAGGTAATGGCTTATTGTCATGTTAGATATCAAGTTGAGGACCTTAATGCTGTGAGATCAGAGCAAACTTTACCAAAAGAAAGATCCTTTTTGGTATCCCAAGCTAAACACCATCCTTAAACCCAAGGTTACACTATATAGGAAAGTGGAAATGTCTTCAATAAGCTAGCTTCCTCTGTAAAGGCTAATCTTAAAATTACCCTTAAAAATAATTTAAATATGCTAAAACCTAACTTTGTGGAAAGAAACTACAAGTCCCAGAATCCTAGAGGGACTGGGATGAGGAAGGGGCTGAAGAAGCATGCAGATGCAAATGTCAGGCAATTAAGCCTAGTAGCCATTGCAGTAGTCAGACAATTGAGACTAATGGCCCAAACCTGAAAATCATCACTAAACCTGGGAGGCATAAAAGGCCCCCTAAGTAAGAGAAAGGAGGGAGGAGCTGGAACGTTGGTTGGAGTGCAGTCTGTGGCAATGGAAGCAGAAGGAAGACACAAGGCGGGCAAACCAAGCATAAGTTGGAGAACAAGAGGACACCGGAACTAGAACACAGCCGATTGCACCTGCATGTTCCGAGAGATTCCATTCCTCCCAATCTCTGAAGTGCAGAGGGTGCACAGCAGAAGACATGCTGGAGAAACTGTTTTCCCCATGTGAGCCTGATTGCCTTTATTGCCGAGCAGTTGAAGTGTCGAAAACTGAGAGAATAACTAACTGCCAAGGTGAGGGTCTCAGTCCCGTTCATTGGCATCAACCAACAATTATACAACTGTTACTTGAGGCGAAGAGAGCGGCACCAAGGCTTCTGGGTAATTGTTGGGTTGAAGTCTGTAAAATTGGGCAAGCGGAATTGGATGCTTGTGAAGAACATTTTTTTTAATCAGACTCAGCCTGTAATGTTTAAGACTGTGGAGGCCAGAGAGAAGAGAGAATGGAGTCTTGGAGGCAAACGCAGGTTACAGTTGTTGATAGTGAGAGAAGGGAGGCTAAGAGGCTGCCCCTTTGAATAAAACTATTTGAAGGAAAAACTATGTGAAGGAAGAGTGCCTAGTCTACCTGAGGAGGTTGACGTATTGTCAAGCCTATCTTGCCAAAGTCCGTCTAAAAGTAATTGAAGCTGTGGAGCTGTGGCAGTAGTCCAAAGTATTTCCTGAGGTACATTTGGTTGTCAGTAGATTATATATTGCAGTTGTCAAAAACAAGTTGAATTATGATGGGACAAAGAGGACTGTTCTCATAGTAAAAATGAGAAGAAATATAGCTGTTGAAGTAGAAGCAACAGTATTAAGAAGTCATCCTGACAAATATACTATTTTGACTGTTGAAACCATATTTAAAGGAATCCCAACTGGTCATCACAAACTGTGTTTTTGTATTTTGCACTTTATTGAATTTATATAGCATTTTAATCCAAAACGCTTTACAAGAGGAACCAACAATATACAGCAAGCATTACATAACAATTGAATTAAACCAGAAAGCAGTACAAAAAACTATTTACCTTATGGAAGGGGAAGAAGAGAAGGGAGGAACTGTACCATTACCAGTGTGGATACTGCATTTTCTTTTGAACTGTGGCAAATTTTCCTGTGTGATTGACCAAGCATCGTGGCCAGGACTACCATTGGGGCTATTTTGCTTGAAGTGAACAGTGGAAAACTTCACCCAAAATGAGATTTGTTGCTATTGTAACGTTTGGTAAAAGAGGACCATTACCATTGGAACTTTTAGTTGATTAACTTTTGCTTTACCTTTACATCTTTAAGAACAAAGTTAAGACATTTCCTTTCCAAGGTTGAACATTGTGGTGAAGTGACTTTAAATCCATCGCCCAGGAATTCAAAAGGTAATATAGGAAATGTTTGTTGTTTATGTTCTGTTGAATTGCCATACTTTCTAATCATGTGTTTGCTGTTTAGTGTGAGGGCCAGTTATCCTGTGTAAGTATGTGTTCCCTTAGCTTTGAGAATAGGCAGGGAATTCCTCAACAGAGGAGGCAAAGTGAGGTATTTTGATACATTTTCTTTTCAAATAAAATGTTCTTGCTTGGCTGTTTGCAATGTGGGTTATAGATTTCCCGCAATATGTGTAGCATAAAAGGGGAATTGCGCCCTTATTGTCTTCCTTTTGCACCACTACATTCTTTTGGTTGTTGGAAATGCGGGTTACATGTTTCCCCCAATCGGTGTCCATACAAGGGGGGTTGCGCCCTTATATTGCTTTATTCGTTCAGTATTCAAAAGTAGTATTTTCTACTAAATATTCTTTTCAGAGTGGTCAACTCACTGGTCTTCTGTGGTGTGGCCTTTTCCTTTGCAAGTGATGCAATGGACCTTCCGTCTTCTTTCTGCTTTTGGGTTGGTTCCTGCGTAACTCCTGCGGTCTGCACAGCATCTTCTCAGAGGTCTGGCGGTCCTCCTGCACACTGAAGTGCTGCTCCTAGAGTCGGGACCATGTTTCCCTCTAGGCTGGGCTCTTCTTCCCAATACCGCTTCCCACTGCGTTTGCTCTGCCACAACACTGGCCTTCATGTCTCTCGTCGGCATCAGCTGCTGTTCCTCTGCTTCTGGGAGCGACCCGGCATTCAAGTCTGCCTCTGCCTCAGCTACTCCTTCGTTATCCTCTCCTCCTTCATTCAGCCTCAATTCAAATGTCCCGCTCAAGTGTTGTGGTCTAGGACAACTAGACCGCGTATTCTGGTGAAGGGCATTGTTGATCCCTACTAACTCTGGGCTCCTCTTCTTCGTCCCAGTAACAAGGGCATTATGGATCCTGAAGTCCATAATGGTTTTGTGATTTTGATGTTGAATTATTTTGGTTTGATTTGTGACATTAGCATTGTCAGAGTTAATGACATTTGTATGCAAGGTTTGTATTTTAACCTTGGGTTTTGAACCTCTATTTAAGACCTGATCATGACAATTGGAGGATGTTGCATTCAACTCTTGAACCTTCAAAGTATATAGCTTATTCTGATTAGATGACTGGTCACAACATGTTCTTTGGGTATTTTCATAGGAGGGATGTGTACACTGACAGCATGCCATTACATATTTGGGGATCTCATCTGCCCAATAAAATGAATACTGGATCTCTCCTAAAGGAGTCCCCACTTCCCGCCTGACGGCCATATCCATCCCATGAGATCCTCCCTCATGATACCACCCCCAGGGTTAGGATCGGGTAGCGGCTGCCTTCCCCTGGCCACATGGGAGGAGACATTAGGCCGGGTTTTACTGATGACTCCACAGGATTCATCACAGAGAGTTGACAGCTTGAAGAGTGAAAAAACACAGATGTGAGGTCAATACGAAAAGAAAGTTAGAGGAAGGAAATAAGTAGTTGGTGGAAGGGTTATTGGAAGAGGTGGAGTAGTAGTGAGACATTGTGGAGGAAAGGAGAGAGTGAAGTATGAAGAGGAATACAAATATTGTTTTATGAGAAGAGAGTGACATTACACTAATAGACACTAATAGACAGAGAAATGGGCTGTAAGGATAGCTCAGTGGCAATGTGTGTGTCTTTAAAGCAAGACCACGCAGAGCAACACAGTGTCGAATCCCAGTCCTGCGCTTAGAGCCTGGTCTCTGGTCTTAAGTGCATGATAACATCTTAATTAATACAAATAGTATAAAGGGGATGCAGTGGTGGAACTTCAGGTACAACGGGGTACACATTAGGTGGGGAAGAGGAACAAGACTTGAAACAAGACACCAAGGCAGGGGGTAAGACTGTAGCAGGTGGTGGGGGAAATTAACTCTGAGAGAGAGTGGCTAATGAGGAGACTGGTGAGAATCGTTGACGACCCTAGGGAAGCCTCCTGTCATGGATTCAGAGCAACCGGAAGACTCACGACCCCACTTAAAGAGACCATTACTGTGGTTCTGCCTATATGTGAACATCGGGAAGGCCCTCCCCCTCAAATATGTATAAGAAAAGTGTGGCAGCCTCTTTAAGCCTTAGACTGTATGCTCGCTTGTTAAGCTAATCTACAGGCGGAGACCTGACCCGGACTTACTGAGAACTCGGAGAACCTTTGCTCAAATAGTTGTTTCTTCCTTGAGACGCACTTTCTTTTGTTTAGCTGTCCCGAAGCACAATCCACATCCTGAGACTAATCATGCTGACAGCTTTACTAGTTCAGACCCTACAAGTTATTTTGTTCCAATTTTCACACAGTCGCTAGCAAACATTTTTGTTAGGCGCGCGTTTTTGTCAGGCCTTTGTGTCCATCCATGTTCCACTTATGCTTCCTAGGCAGCGCACCCAAATCAATGTTATGTGCAGCTTTAAGAATCTTCTTTATTTTCATTCCATTTAAAGCACTGCTCCCCCTTACTGCACATCAAAAGACCCTATTATTGTCGTGTATCCTGTAACATTGCTCACAGATTTTGTTCCAAATTGTTGCATAAGCCAGATACTATTCTAAATGTAATGTGGTTTTGTAAGTATCTCTGCCATACATTTTTGCTAATGTACTAGGCTGCTTCGTCAGCCCCCTAAAATCCTGATTACAATGCTTGGACACTACTGCCATAGGTTGTGCACCATTCAGAATTTTCTGAAGGGTTATGTCTCAACACCCTCCAAACTTGAATTTAATGTTGCTAACTTACCTGTCTGCATGTTCTGTATGTATCGTTTTTTTTATATCCATTGAATTGGCCGCACTGCCAACAGATCTCAGAGCTGGTTTGGCCTCATCCATCGTCGCTGTTGATCGTGCACAGCTTTTGATGGTGCTGCTTATAACTGCACCACTCAGTGTTTCTTTGCCATTCAGCGGATTGGAAGCGCCCACTTTTTTGTGTACAGGTGCTGGCCACAAACCACACTATATTTGTATTTATTGAATTTGTAACACACTTTCACCAAAGCTCCTTTACAACAAGAAGAGAGGGGTACATTTTAACAAAGCAGGGTTTGGGACAGAAATCATCATATGATTGAGAAAAGAGCTTGGCCTTCAAGCGAGTACGAAAGATGTGATAGGTAGGGGAGGAACAAATAAAAAGAGGAAGGTAATTCCAATGAAATAGAGCAACTTTACAGTATTTCTAGATTGCTTTGTAACTCTGAAAGGGTCAGCTGCACAAGTAATACTGGGCACCTCTTGGCTTAGGCAATGCTTGTTCTCTTCAATCGGTTTATGTACGATATGTCACTTTTATACTAAGTATATGGTTCATTCGATCGGTAAAAACTACAATTAGGCATACAAGACCACTCTTTGATGTCATCCTCAAGCTTTAAAGGTTGATGTGTAATTGTATTCCCCTAGAATAAAAGATAGTTCAGGCATCCTTGGAGAATCACAATAAGGAAAACATGAGCACTCTTTGATGTAGTTTTCCCTCGGTAAAGATTGTAACTCTTGAATCTTCAAAGTTAAATGTTCTGAAATTGTCTGTGTTTCATCTCCTTAATTGGGGACACGCAACCACTCTTTGAACTGAAATAGTCTTTGAATAATGGAACAATGAGTGTCTGTAGCATTACCTTTTTACGCGAGCAAGAAGCTTTTTACTTTATACACAGGTGTTACAATTCCATAGTTCGAATGACTTTTGATACTATGATCAGTTTCTACTCGCTCAGAACCTTACGCGAGTGGCAAAGGAGCTGGTCACTGTTACCGGCAAGGCTCACGCAATGTTTTAGAATGCTGTGCTTCATTCACCGGCTTCTGAAACACTTGCTTTGCGGGTCGTATTGCTTTACCGATTTTCACTGCAAAATGTACTGCTTCTGGCTCGCTTGGGACCCACACCCTTCTCCCGAACAGGTGTCTCCGGTCTGCCCATACATTGTGGGAGTTTCTTCTACTCTTGAGACCCTTGGGTTGACATTTACTTCTTGCCTCAGTCTTTGACACTCCAGCAACTAGGAACCATGACAATCAGGCTCACATGGGGAAAACGGCTTCTCCTACATGTCTTCCGCTGTGCAGCCTCTGCCCTTCATGGTTTATGAGAACAGGACTCTCTCAAAACACTCAGGTGAAATCTGCTGTTTCCTCGTTCTGTTGCCCCTCTTGTTTCCCCATTTCTGCTTGGCCTGCCAGCCTCTTGTCTTTCTTCTGCTTCCACTTCTAGAGCCTGCACTCCAGCTAACATTCTAGCTCCTTCCACTCCTCTCTTCTGCCTGCACCTGAAGGGACGTTTTATGCCTCCCAGGTTTCCTCAGGTGGGGGCTGTTGGGTCCCATTGCCTGACTACTGCAATGACCTTTAGGCTTAATTGCCTGATGTTTTCAACTGCATGTCTTTTCAGCCCTCTTCTTCCTCTCAGTCCCTCTTGAATACTGGGACTTGAAGTTCCTTTTAACAAAGTTAACACTTAAGTTGGTTTCAAGGGTGGATCTTGTTCCCTTAAATGTATTACGAGAGGGACTATGAAATTAGCTATTACAGAGGAAGCTAGTTTATTGAAGACAAGATGTCCATGTTACTATACATTGTGTACTTGGGATTGAGGAAAGTGTTTAGTTTGGGTTATCCAAAATTATCTTCAGTTTGGTAAAGTTTTCTCAGATTTTACAACATTAAGGTCCACAACTCTAGATATAATAGGAGGTTTATGGACATTAAAATGACAATAGGCCATTACCTCTTTAGGTACCTTGAGAAGATTCATCCTTCCAGAGGAGAAATACAGTGTTTCATTCCACAGAATCTCTTCACCACCCTGGCCCTATCTCCTCCTAGGGGATCCTCCCGCAGTGCACCATCCCCAGAGTTGGGATCAGGAAGCATCTGCCGTCCCCTGGCCACCTGCGAGCAGACTTTAGGCAGGGTGTCAGTGAGGGATCTGTAGGATTCTTCGCAACTTCCAGCCCAAAGCCGGCGAGCATGGTAGGGGACGCCTATGTTGACAAGGACCCTGTGATTAAGCAACATGGTTTCCTTTAGGTGCCAAAAAGTCCTCTCATCATCTTGTTGCAGCAGGTTGCCACGGCGTTACAAAGATGCCTAAAGGGAAGAATCGAAAAGTGAATGTTAGTGTGTAGTACTGTAGACTAAGATCAGATGCAATCAATGCAGTACAATTTAAAGTTTTGCAATCAAGAATCCAGTGTTTAGCACTTTCAAGAACATTTGGGCATTAGCAAAAGTGACATTCCTCTGTAGGACTATCTTCCCCGTTGGACACAGTCCAATGTCTTGTTCTTTCTGTAGTGTGGAATTGATTTAACTTAAAACGTGGAAAAACTTATATGGTCTTGTGACCTGAAAATCCCTGAAGATGTATAGGCAAGTCCCCCCACTTTCTAGGAAACTTGGCATATTCCTGCAGTCATCCTGAAATAATTTAGATTTTACTTTGTCAGGATTACCCATGAGTTCCATATCTGATGATCCGATTTAAACCAATAGATCACTCATGCATGTCCTAAAAAGATTGACGGAGGGAACCATGCCAAGTTCTAACATGTGGTGAAAGTCGGCAAAAAGAGAATTAGTAGGAGGTCTAAAGAACTTGGAGTAGACCAGTAGTTGTCTCCTCTTTTGTCTAGCATGAAGAGGGACAAGATTGAATTTGCGGCGAATCACTGAGTTAGGAATAGATGATGCCAAAACCAATACATTCTTTGACAAGATCCCATGCATAGATTCTAGACAGGGCCCCAGGTCAACAGATGCCATTTCTAGCCCATACGACGGGACAGGCTCTAACTTCCCCAGATTGTATTTGATTGCCGATTAAAAACGAAAAACATCACACTTTCCTTACAATATGCTTCATATGGGACCTCGCAGGCATAAGTTAATCTTAATGGATGAGGCGTAGGGCAGGTTATATCCCAGATAGTGCATAGAGGTCATTGTCTCAACAAATCCTGAACCTAGTGACCATCTCGTGACTTAAGGCTTTTTCCCACTAGATAACACAACCACCTTGGACTTATCGCCTTTGGCCACTAAGTTGTTTCTCGTGGCGTACCCATAAAAGATATTTAACTTCTGTTGGAGGCCCCGCACAGCCCTGTTAAATATGACAAAGGCCAACCAATGGATGTTAAGATGACCCAACCTCACAGGGATCCAATCATAGACACACCAGAGCTCCTCGATATCACCCAGTTACGTATTGAAAAGGGTTGGTGCCAGGCTACAACCCTGCTTAAGCCCCACCTTGACCAATATTTGCCTTGATACAGCTCCATCCCTACTGAGTCGAACTTGTAGCTTGGAATCTTGATGGGGCAATGCAGTGAGCTGGACAAGCTTCCGGGGAACCTTGAATCTAAGAGGTTTATCCCACAAACATTCACGCACTACACAATCAAAAGCCGAAAATGGATCAAGAGAGGCCATACCATATTTCCATCCCCTGAGAGGCTTTCACTTTCTGCAGTAAATGTGTCAGCACCGTCGCATTGAGGGATGTGCCGATTTCACGTAGAAACCCCACCTGAAAGCGTGAAAGAATATTATTTTTGTTCAGGGAGATGTTATAGATCCCTTAAGAGCAAAATTGACAACACTTTACTCCAGATTCAGTCGGTGCAATGGGTCTATAGTTCCCAGGCTCCTGGACATTGCCTCTTTTATAAATAGAAATAATGATGGACTCATTTTAAGATAAACGAACTCAGTTTGTAGCATAGATTTCATCAAAATGGGGTTTAAGAAAAAGGGCCCAGGAAGCCGGATCCTTTTTCATCACAAACAGCGGGAGACATTCTGGTCCCGGAGCCCTAGAAGGTTTGAGTCTATCTATGGCCCAGACAATGTCTCATCGGCAGGGCTCATCCAACACAGGTTTTTCGAAAATGTTAGGATATCGGGCAGCCATAGGGGGGAAATTATCACATGTTTTAGAGTAGAAGGAATCCCATATACTTTCTTGGATAGCCCCCACCTTGATTCATGAGCAGGATCAAATTTACGGCCTTTAACAAAATTCCTATGTCTTTGGGCCGCCGATTTGAAATTCATCATCGGAGAGTGCGAAGCCCCTCTGTTGATTAATAGCCCATCTTTTGAGTCTTTTAGAATTCCCAATTCTATAGTCAAATTTATGGAGGCCCAGAATAGGAGATCTCCTGCCTCTCAAAACCATTCTAATGCCCTTAACAACACATCAGTTCAGGGGTGTAGCACCCATGGTCATCACAGGATCATTACCAGTAGATTCCTCACCTCCTCTTTCGTGGGCCCCCATCAAATATCTCAGAAGGCGGCCAAAGGTCTTACTATCCCATCTGCACAATAGTCAGTTCTTAGAGGGTTTCTTAGAAATCGGCATGGGCAGACCAGCCTGTCTGTATGATGATGTCATCATCATAAAGTGTATAATCAGATGGTCACTGCTCCCAGGATCAAACAAACACAGATCAGTACATCAATATTTAATAAAAGATGATACAAAAACATAGTCAGTCCAGGAAGTGCATGAGCCTCTCTGCCAAGTATGAAGAGATGTACCAGATGCCCAAGTGGCCTCTATTTGGAAGAGATCCCAAGAGGACATAAATGAGTCTCAGATGTCCAAGTGGCCTCTATTTGCAAGAGATCCCAAGAGGACATAAATGAGTTCCAAACTAGTGCCTGCATAAGAATGTTGGAGCAATCACGAGGTATACTGGATTTTCCATTAAGAACCTGACCTTCTGCACATTGAGCATTAAAGCCCCCACTGACAATCATGGCATGCTGAAATCCCTCCAGGTCATCCAGGTCTGACCCAGGCAGCCGGGATGGCACCCGCCAGCAGAGTTGTTGTGTGCCGGTCTGGAAACAATTGTGCCGGTAGGCTACCGGCACTGTTTCCGGACCGGCACACTCCTAGTGAGGCCCTACATCTCAGAAATATTGGGCGACCATTCGGTTATTACCATTAACCGAGAGAGAAATGAATTCACTGTTCCCAGAGTGATTAGATCTTAGAGGGGGAATTTGTGTAAATAACTCTAGCACACTAGATCTATTGAACTGCTTGGAGCCTTGTTTTTGTTTGTCAACCTCACACCCGATAAGCCTGTGTGATGTAGACACCACACAATCCGTCCTTGGCTTATATTGCTTTCACGGATGCACACCCTGTCCCCTGCTCAGAGAGTATCCTATGGGATACGTCATTGGGGCCAGTTGTAGAACACACCCGCAATGGCTGCACATTCATCCCATCCCTAACACCACTGTAGAATGAGGTGCTCCACCAGTATTGAGCGTACCTGTCAACACCGCAGGAGTCGATATCCCTGCATGGACTATGGGCAGAGATGAAATGTTGCCACTGATATTGGTGGGGTTCAGGTTCCATAACGATATTAGCTTGGATTAGACACCTTTACCCAAAGCTTCAATCCACCTGGGAGCTGCAATTGTCATCTGTTTCTTCGATCCCGAACCAATGGCATTATTTCTTGTTTTCTTGCGCCAATGTAATCCAATAATGGCTTGTGCATCTTATTTTCTCCCAATCAGGATTACTACAGCATGTCACATGTGTGTCAATTTCAAAGCTGGGGCTGCTAGTGATCTTTCTTTTCTGAGGACCCAGAGGGATTTGGGCTATATTTAGGCTACTTTCCTGGCCCCTTTGGCCTACACGTAAGTTTCCCCTTTCTGGGTACTGTTGCAGTACAAGCGTAGCGGTGCAGTACTAATTACTACATGCAGAGGTCCTCATAAGAAATCTGAAAATAATGCTCGTAAAGAAATGTAATGCAAGGATTATTTTTGGAAAAAGTGCAGTACCACTGACAAGCAGTAACACCCTCTTACAGCGTGGACGTTTTGGCACAGCATCTTGGGTGCAGGTCGCTACTAGGCTCGACCTATTGGCCGCAGGGAGCAGGGACCTATCTGCGCTTGAATATATGTGGTCCTTAAATAGACTGTCGCCGGAAGCACTAATACATGCAGTGCTTCGGGTAACAGTTTATTTAAGGTCCTCATCTGAGATTTCTTATGAGGACTTCTGTATGTTGTTAGCGGTACTGCACCTCTCCAAAGAATAATGCTTGCAATGTAATGTAATGCTCAGTTCCCCGGGTTTTCACATCTGCCTTACGTTTTCCTTGTAGGAAACACGTTTGTGCTCTGAGTGGTTTGTGTACATCGTTCAAGCATTTGCATCTCTGTTGAAGAAATAGAAATGAAAAATAGCATTAAAGGGTCAGGAATGACCCGGATACATTGTACATTCCTCTGCTCCCGGTCAAAACATGTTTTATGCGCACTTCAAAGCACATCACGTTTCTGAATTTGGGATGCACTTTGAAATGCATTGACATGCCCTTTGTCCTACTGATTTGTGCAAATGCATAAAACGTGACGAAAAATGTGTTCACCTATGACTATGCAGAAATGTCAGATTTCGTTTGAGGACATCTGCACCAGGCCGAAAATGATCCCCATTGAAAGCAAAACTACAATCTAGGACCTTTACGACCAGGCTGCAATTAGACATACCACCAACAGATATACTCAGATATACTCCCTGCATGTGCCATTGCTCCTCCCACCCGTTTGCGCTGTCCCTCGTCCCTCCTTTGCACTGCTCCTCGTCCCTCCTTTGCGCTGCCCCTCGCCCTTCCTTTGCGCTGCCCCTCGCCCTTCCTTTGCGCTGCCCCTCGCCCTTCCTTTGCGCTGCCCCTCGCCCTTCCTTTGCGCTGCCCCTCGTCCCTCCTTTGCGCTGCCCCTCGTCCCTCCTTTGCGCTGCCCCTCATCCCTCCTTTGCGCTGCCCCTCGTGCCTCTTTGCTCTGTCCCTCCTCCCCCCTTTGCTCTGTCCCTTCTCCCCCCTCTGCTCTGTCCCTCCTCCCCCCTCTGCTCTGTCCCTCCTCCCCCCTTTGCTCTGTCCCCCCCTTTGCTCTGTCCCTCCTCCCCCCTTTGCTCTGTCCCTCCTCCCCCCTTTGCTCTGTCCCTCCTACCGCCTTTGCTCTGCCCTTCCTCCCCCTTTTGTTCTGTCCTTTCTCCCCCTTGCTCTGTCCCTCCTTCCACCTTGCTCTGTCCCTCCTTCCCCCCTGCTTTGTCCCTCCTCCCCCTTTGCTTTGTCCCCCTCCCCCTTTGCTCTGTCCCCCCTTTGCTCTCTCCCTCCATCCCCCTTGCGCTGTCCCTCCATCCCCCCTTGTGCTGTCCCTCCATCCCCCCTTGTGCTGTCCCTCCTTCCCCCTTCGTCTGTTGCTCCTCCCCTTAACTCTGTCCCTCCTCCCCCTTAACTCTGTCCCTCCTCCCCCTTTGCTTTGTCCCCCCCCTTTGCTTTGTCCCTCCTCCCCCTTTGCTTTCTCCCTCCTCCCCCTTTGCTTTCTCCCTCCTCCCCCTTTGCTTTCTCCCTCCTCCCCCTTTGCTTTCTCCCTCCTCCCCCTTTGCTTTCTCCCTCCTCCCCCTTTGCTTTGTCCCTCCTCCCCCTTTGCTTTCTCCCTCCTCCCCCTTTGCTCTGTCCCCCCCTTTGCTCTCTCCCTCCATCCCCCCCTTGTGCTGTCCGTCCATCCCCCCCTTGTGCTGTCCCTCCATCCCCCCTTGCGCTGTCCCTCCATCCTCCCTTGTGCTGTCCCTCCTTCCCCCTTTGCACTGTCGCTCCTTCCCCCTTCGTCTGTTGCTCCTCCCCCTTAACTCTGTCGCTCCTCCACCCCTTGCTGTCTCTCCTTCCCCCTTGTGTGCTGCATCTCCCCCCAACCCCCATTTGCACTGCAACTCCTTCCTTCAAATGTTGTAGAACGCTCCTGGGTACTGTTGATGGTCTTGCTTTCATCAATTAGATTTTTTTATTCTCCCTCGTGTTGCCATTTTTTTTTTTTTTTTTTATTTTTTTTTTTTTATTGCTTTTATCATTTTTATGATTTTGCAATATTGTTACTACGTTTAATTTCATTTTCACTTATTAAACAGTCCGTTTGTGAGAGTTTCCAGTAAGCAGTTAGTTTCAGTTCAATTAATGCTGATGTCCGTTTGTGAGAGTTTCCAGTAAGCAGTTAGTTTCAGTTCAATAAATGCTGTTCACTAGCGTTGGCCACATCTTTCTTTCCGCATTCTTCCAACGCTGCGTTGAGAATTTTGGCTGTTGCAATAGACCACGTGGTCCGTGAACCACTCATTAAACGGGACCACCACACGTCTTTGTCGTACTGTGCAAAGGGTTTCAATAGAGGACCTACAAACGCTCTTCTCCATTTGAAAGTCTTGGGGCAACTCATAAGAAGATGTTTCACAGTCTCCTTTTCTGATTGTGAATTGCACAGTCGACAGAGGTTTGAGTCCGAAAGGCCTCTTATGGACCGAATTTCGTTTGTCGGCAAGAGGTTTAATCTTGCCCTTAAAAAGGTTGAGCGGAGAGCTCTGTCTGGAAATCTTTTGATTATTTCAGGGATCGCATCCAGTTTTTTAGGTAGAGACGGGAGATGTTTTAGAAGTTTGATCTTTTCGGCCATAGTGTGGGTTTCAATCCAGTCCTCTTGGTCCATTTTTCTTTTTACTTTGACTGGGTTACCAATCATGTTTCTTCTGTGCATGCAATCTTCTCAAGAATAGCTCTTTGTTTGGACGTCCATGTCGTCAACATCTTACAGGTGTTATTGCTCATTTCTGTATTTAGCAGATTATATAGCGGAGGTGATTCGGGCATAAGTATTTTCCTGAATAGTGACATTTCACCCGCCTCTTTAGCTGCTTTCAGCGATCGAAGACCTAACTCCCTTCTGATACCTGCAATCGGTGTTGAGTTTGGAAGATTAAGGACCTTCCGCCAAAAATACCCCTCCATTTTTCCCCATAAATCCATCGGGAGGTTGGGAAGGGCGTCGGCTCCATAGACCAGGCAAGGGATTACCTTACCTTTGTAGAATTTGAGCACCGGCATCAACGAGAAGCGTCCAAACTTCCTATCAATGATCCTTGCCTGAGTTGTTAGTTTTCGGGTTTTATCCCACAGATGATGCTGCATGGCGAGTTCAGATTTGGAGCTATCAATTGTTACGCCAAGGTACTTACAGGTTTTGATGGTCTCCAAAGGTACTTTGTCAATGAACCAGCTTGGTTTTTTTCTTCGTTTCTTCCCCTGGCATTTTTCTATTATCAAAATTTTTGTCTTCTCCTTATTGATTTCCAAGTTGTTGGTGAAAATATACGAAGACAAGTTATTGAGTTGCCTTTGTAGGCCAATTTCTGTTTGATCGAGAAGAATGATGTCATCGGCGTAGAGAAGTCTGGCTAAAGGTGTTTGCCCAATTTTAGGTGGAAAAGATCTTGTTTGGCTTGCGCTTTCTTTGAAGTCGCCCAGAAAGGAGATAAATAGGGCCGGGGCAAGGGGACAGCCTTGCTTCACCCCTCTGGAGGTCGCTATAGCTTCAGACAGTAAGCCTTGACGGTTCAATTTTACTCTCATAGAAGTTGCTGTATGGAGTGCTTTGATCGGTGCCAATAATGATTGCGGACAATTCCAGGCAGAAAGTTTGGTCCATAACAGCTCGCGATCAACTTGGTCGAAAGCTTGGGTAAGGTCTATGAAGGCTAAAAAGATCTTTCCGGACCCTTCGATGACTTTGCTCTTCAAAATACTGAGAGTCAATATGTTGACTTGGGTTCCGCAGTTTTTGGTAAAACCCGCTTGGAAGGGGTCATGACATTCTGCCGATTTGGACCATGATTGAAAGCTTTTTTGTAAAAGCGACCCGTAGATCTTTCCAATAGTATCCAACAGTGCAATTGGGCGATAGTTGACCGGGGCCGACCTATCCCCTTTCTTGTATATCGGGGCCACCACTGAAGTAGACCAGGACTCCGGAATTGTTCTAGACAGAGTGCAGTTCCTAAACACTTTGCTGATAAACGAGGCCCATTCATCGGGATGGTTTTTTAGGTCGATGTTAGTAATTCCGTCGGGGCCCGGGGCTCTAGATGGTTTTAACCTTTTTATGGCTAGCCTGATATCGTTAATGTCAGAAAAATCCTCCCAGACGCTGTTTGTAGCTGGTGATAATCTGTTCATCACGTTCATCTCAGGGGGTTGAAAAATGGACGAGAAGTGGGATATCCATGCCGCCTCTCCAACACAGTTAGAGGTTGTGGATGACATTTTGGAACCGTCGTTTTTGTTTATCAGTTGCCAAAACGCTCCCGAATTTTTATCTGCTAATTTCTTGAGCATTTCTTCGGCGTCTTTTTGGTAGAAGGCGAATCGATGGAATCGTAGCCAGGCTTTGTAGGTTTTTTGTTCTTGGCTATAAAGTTTCACAGCGTCGGGCGTTCTTAAGGTTGTCGCCTGTCTTTTCAGTTTTCGGAGCTCTCGTCTTTTAAGAACCAGTTCTCGGTTGTACTCATGCAAGGGGTTGATTGCAGTTCTTTTTGGTTGAGTTTTAGAGTAATAAGGAATTAGCAGGGGTTGGTAGTCCGCTAGGTGGTTTAGAGGATTCGCTTCTCTGTGTCGCTGCCTTTCATACGCCCCCGTCAATTCTATGATCCTTTCGCTCGTGAGTTTGAGTCGGTTTCCTTGCAGTGTCGGTTCCGAGGCTTCTGATAGAAAGAGGCTAGCGTCTCGCTTGGATGGCCAGCTGGTTTTTAAGATGTTATGGTCGCTTGCCCCAGAGCGCAAAGTTTCAAACGAGGTCAACCGGGCTAACAGGCCCTCTGAAGAGAAAATGTAGTCTATTGTCCCCTTTTGTGTGCCTCTTTCCCATGATGGAATCGGGTTCATTGGGAGGAGTGCTTCCTCGATGTTATGCAGGTTTCTGGTGTTCATCAATTGCTGCCATTTATCGCCTCGAGAGTCTGTCCTGATTTTTTATTTTGTGGAGGTGATGCCTTGGCCCTTTCTTGGGCATCTTGCGTTCAGGTCTCCCGTTATTATGATCAGCGGGTCTTCTTGAGTTGTTAAGATTCCATCTATCTCAGCTTCAATGATATTCAGAAATTTCTCGTCTGTAATGGCCTGTGGATTCCAGTACGTCGTGATAATAGCGAGCCAGTGTGTCTCTTTTTTTTTCCTGTTTTTATTTACATCAGTTGGTATTTCCGAGGATTTTGACCATTCAACAAGCACGGCTAGATGATTTTGAGTGGCACCCAGACGCTTCTTAATTGTGAGACCTACTCCGTTCCGTACTGCTATCAGCAGACCGGAAGAAGGGCGTCCCACACGACCCTTTCTCGCTGGTGCTACCATGACTGAGAATCCGTCGATTCCCGGTTTTTCTGTAAGCCATGTTTCTTGCAGGGTGATAATGTCATAGTCCGCCAGGTTTACCTCCCCAGGTTTTGTAAGGTGGCTAAATCCTCTTGTGTTCCAGGACATCAGCGTAATATCAGAGCGTTCATCGGGCGTTGAGGCTTGTGAGTCTCTCGAGAGTCGGTGAGAGATGGAGTCGTTCTTTCTCGGACCCACTGGTGATAATTGCTATTTTTTCATTGATGGGTTTGATGCCTGAGGTAGCCACGCAAGCAGTTGTTTTATAGGGGCAAATGATAATTTGGAGTTTTCTGCTTGGAGGGGCCTTGACCTTGGTTTTTCAGTTGTCATGTGTTTCTCAGATCTTGATATCGCCGATTAATCTTTTGGCATTGTGCTTGTGTAGTCTTCTACTCTTTTTTCACGTGCTACTGTCGCAGATGTTTGGTTTGTTTTCTCATTTGTGCCTCCCCCCTTTTTATTACTATTTAATCTGAAGAATGTCTCTTGACCTGAAGGTTTGCTGTAGTCGTCGGTACTTCTATTTCGTTCTCTTTCTGATTCGCCTTGGATGTGACGTCGATGCTGTCCAAGCTTGGTTTCTTTGTCTGCTGTGCTTAACCATTCCGTTAAGATGTACCCGCATTTGCGGAGATCGCTTGAATCGTCACTGTTGCATCTCCTTGCCGCTTGGTGTTTAACATGGAAAAAAAGCCTTAGCTTTGTTTCCGTTATGGTACGGTTCCACTAGGGTTAAATCTGCCGTTGTTAGATGTTTTAAGAATTTTGAATGCTTCAGAATTTTTAAGATTGTGCCTCTGTTCAGTATCATTTTTTCTGAGTTTTGCGGGATTTGTTCAATTTTGAAGATTGTCGATGGAGGAAGTATTTTTTCAGGTCTATGGACTCTTGAAAAGACTTTTTGTCTAGTTGGGCTGTTTTGTTTTTTTGAAGTGCGGTGTCTTCTAGGACTAGTTGAAGATCTTCTCCTGTATGAGTTGCGATAGTTGTCGTCCTTGAAATCTAGTTCTTTCCGACGCTGTTTTATTGGAGATGAAACTTGACCGCCTGCCTTTGGCCCTCTTGGGTGTCTTCTCGAATTCTCATCAGAATCTTCAAAACAAGTATCACTCCGTCTTCTTCGTTTTGGCGGTAGGGGAGAGGGCGGGTTGTTCTTTTCAGGTGACAGAACCTGTGTTTCCTGTGACCAGTTTTGTGGTCCCTCATCCCTTATCAGTAATGAATGGGTGGAGAGGTTCATGATAAGGTCTTCTCTCATAAAATCTTCCGTTGTAATTGGGGACTTTCTTTGATTGGGTAGAGTTTCTGGGTTTTCAGAAACTGTATTTCGAAATGGATGTTCTTTGGCCTTAAGGTGGTTATTTTTAGGCCGCGTCACAGGTTCCGTTAAAAGTGGTTTCGGGGTAGTGGACTCTAGTTCTCGGGAGTCTATATTTTTATCTCTGTATACCAGGACCTTTGCTGAATCCCTCCTTTTTGTCAGGCAAGTCGGGCTATTCGAGCTATTCATAGGTTTTTTAGGGATGTGCGTTTTAGCAGGACCTTCTTTGGGCAGTGGTTGAATAGAGGAAAGACCCCTCCCCTCTTTTGTCGACAAAGTTGGCTTAGTTGTATCCGCCATCGGAAAGAAAGACGTGTTCTTTTTGTGTTTGGGCTGGGACGCAGGCGGTTCGGCCTCAGAAAGGTGCGTCATCTGAAGTACAGGTCCGGTTTGAGATCCTTGGTCTGTAGAGTCTTTAATTTCAATCGGTCTCTGTCTTGGTTGTTGTGGCGTCGTGATCGTTTTAGAGGATGTCAGCAGGATTTTGTTAAAGAGTTCTGAGTCCAATTTTTCCTTTGCTGCGATATACCCTTCCAGGTAAATCAATTTTGTATGGATCATTGCTAAAAGAGTAGTGTGGTCTTTTAATGAGTCACTTACTGCCTCGTAAAGTTTGCCAAACGGGGCAAGGGCAATAGTGATTGCTGACATCAGCGTTGCTAAGTCCAGCCGCTTAGAAGGCAAGTCTTTCTGATTTTCTTGTTGAGGCTGGTCTCCTGATTTACTTTTCCTCCTTGATGTTGCTAGAGGAGGAGATAGTGGAAGCAGAGGGATATTCTTCTGCCTCTTTTTCCCCTCTCTCCAACTCGAAGCCTTAGCTGTTAGGGCTTCATGTCCTTGATTTGGGGAACAGGTTCTTGGGGAACTGGCCTGGTTTCTCAATATAATTCCTTGAAGTGGGGATCCATTTTGAAGATCTATTGGGTTTTCTGGATCCATCTCGCTTTCCGATTGAGCCGTGTTTGGCAAAAGGGATCGCGGATTCAGCAATATTGTTGAAGTGGACGATGGTAACGGACTCTGTGGTAGAACAGTTGGGCATACCGGACCACCGGTTTTGTCGTTGGTGTCAGCCTTGCGGTTTTCTTTAGGTACTGGACTTGCCGGGGCCGGTAAGGTAATCGAGCACACGGCCATCAAGGGGACCTCAACCTCACTTGAAAAATTAAACGGTCCAAGGACTTTATTGTAATTGTTGAATCCAGTCGAATCCTCCTCATTCTGAGATTCTGTTAGATGCTCACAAGACACTTCTAATATCTCTGCATCTGTAAGTTCTTTTAGGACATCGTATTTCCTTTTTCCTTGGCTGGTAAAGTATTCTTTCAAGGAGTTGCATAGCACTGCTTTCGACATAGTCTTTAGAGCAGGCAATTTCTTTTTTGTATTGCAGAATTTTTGTTTTTGTGCATTTTGCTGCAAGCTTTTTGATTTTCTTTGCGCTGCAGAAATAGGCACTTTTGGCCCTTGCTTTCCTTTGTTGATTTTTTTCTTTGGCGGAGGGGTCGCAATGGAGGAGGTAGAGTCCTCTGTGGTGTTCATTTCGACAATGGAGTCATCTATTTGGATGTTTGGCTCCAAGTTCAAAGAGCAAGGCTTTCGCCCTTCCGGCGCTGACCCATTAATTTCCTTTTGTTTTTTTTTTCTCTCTCTTTCTCTTTCTTTTTCCACTTCATTTGAGTGGGACTTGACTCCTCCTTCCCCTAGGAACGGGGCGTCGTTTTCCGCGGCGTGGAAAAGCACAGCGATCCGCCGCCGCTCCGATGAAGAGTCTGGCTCCTCCTCCGTGTCCCGCACCCGCAGCTCCACCAACGAGCT
This sequence comes from Ambystoma mexicanum, assembly GCF_040938575.1. Classification (NCBI taxonomy): domain Eukaryota; kingdom Metazoa; phylum Chordata; class Amphibia; order Caudata; family Ambystomatidae; genus Ambystoma; species Ambystoma mexicanum. Next base: position 714,272,426 of record NC_090923.1, read on the forward strand.
CATCGGCGGTGCGCCGGCCACGGGGGAAACCAGCTCCACTGTCGAAGCTCTCGTCTCCTCGGGACCCGGCCGGGGCTCAACGAGTGGGACCCCCGCGCCACTCCGAAGGCAATCGTCCATTTCCTCTGCTGCGCGACCCAACCCGGCCTGCGAGTCCCTCGCAATCCGCCCTTCGGCCGACTGCACTGGGGGCGAGCCGGGCATGAGTGTCTCCGCAGGCATAGGTGGCTGCAGACACTCCGCTCTGCCGCCTGAAGAAGCCGGAGACCCTGCAAGGGCACGGGCAAGAACTTCCACCAATGTCATTTCTGCGCCGGTGCTGCCGGCATCAGGTCCAGGTGAGGTTGTTAGCACAAAAGTGAGCTTTTTAGATGGGGTAGGGGACCTGAGTTGTATGAATGAATTGTCTGCCGCCAAGGTTTCACCAGACGGGTTAGAATGACGATTGAGTCTAGAGTCTTTGGTGAGAAATAGAGTGTGTGGCGGACAGCCACGGGATAAGGCACTTCTAGCTGGCTCTAATTTGCTTAGTGAAACACTTGCACTCCTCGTCTGTCTTCATTCTTCTTCCCGGCCCACCGGTGGTTTGGGGACCATTCTGCTGGGCTGCTCGTCCTGCCCACGGACTGCCACTGACTGCAGCTTCAACTCTGCTGCCGAACTCCGCGGCCGCTCCGCGGTTGTGGCGGGGTTTTATGCACCTCCCACTCACACACTGAAAATGCTGGTGACTGCTACTGTAGAGAGACTCAGGGTAGACTGCCACTGACTGCAGCTTCAAATCTGCTGCCGAACTCCGCCATTTATTTCCTTTTCCTCCCCCCCACAGTGACCCCCCGCCCAGCACTGTCCTTCATTCCATCCCATGCTGTAATTTCTCCTTTCCTGTGCAGTCATTCCTGAGTTTGGTGCTCCTCTCTGGGCTGATTTTACACATCACTGGGATCACACTTTCAGGCGTTGCGGAGAAAGCAAATGTAAAGGTAGCAGGTACAACTGGTGCACAAGTTGCAATGTTCAACTAGTAACTTTAAGGTTCTCTCCAGAATGAGGCCCTTTAAATAGGACAGAATGGTAGGAGGTGATATAGTACACTATGTTAAGTACACTAAATCTCAAAAGGGTCACCCCAAATATTTATACATAGAACAGACACCTACTTCAAAACGGGGTAACCCTCTTCTCAAAAACCCAACCTTGTCAATGGATAGTTTTCTTTACTATAAATCTCTCAGGACACATTCATAAACATCTCTTTAAACAATATATTGTCATTAATACATATTAACATCCATAAAACGAACATTACAATTTTAGACAGAACGTCTCTTGTGCAAAGTTGCAATAAGGTGCTACATAAATACCCAAAAGTGCATAGTGCAAAAAAGTGCTTGCTTAAAAAGCCACAGAATTTACAAATAGACTATATGCAGGTATTGTATATGGGTGTCTTATTCGTCAAAAACCAACACTTATGTCCAATAAATCTTATTTCTCACACAAGCCTTTACTGATCACATGGTTGTTTTACATAATTTTCATCTGTATTTGTCATGTTTCATCACAAAAGAACACTCTGCCCTGACATACACAATTTATCAATGTTAGGTTACTACATACACCTCAGGGGGTCTTACTCCCCTTAGGAGGACAAAAAATAGAAGTCACACATTTGATGACAATACATAGGTGTCGACACTGCGTGTTTTGGCCCAATTATAACCGAATACATTCATCCGAGAAGCTTCCTCAAGTATTACAAAGGGCCTTCATCAGGACGTAGACCAATTTTAAATAATAAAATCAATTCCTGCACTTGATGGAAAAGAGACCTGCTGTTCCAAACAAATCTCTTATTTCGTGTTCCGTTTAGGAATGGGGCTTTTTGCTTTTAAAATCCAAGCCGGAGTAAGCGAACTTGATGCCCGCCATACCCAATTGCTTGTGACTTCTAAGAGTTTCTTTCTTTAGACAACTTCCAGACGTGGGTAGACCTCCCACTTTCTGTTCTAGTTATGCACCATCTGTGGAATCCCCACGACGGCCACATATGTGTGGATCAGTTTATTCCTAGTGCCTCATGCAGATTACATGAATGTCAAAACTCTGGTCATACCGTGATGGACCAAACGGTCCTTGTAGATTACCAGTGTTTTGACTTGACTATGTTAAGTACCGCTTTCGAGCCATGGCACATTAATTCCAGCCTATTCAATGTTTTCAGCCTCATCATTCAGAAATTGCCCATGTCAAAAGGTGCAAACACCTTACAAGTGAGCAAAACCAGCCGAAGGCTTTCGGCAAGAGGTTAAAATCTCCACCTAACCGAGTATCGCCTCTCTGATGCTCGAAATTGAGGCGTTCTCTACTATTTCCGGATATCAATTCGAGAAAATTAGAGATTCCGCCGATTTCTGCATCAGGTATGAAACATATGTTTGATCACTTGAACTTTACGTGGTGCCTTATAAAGATGAGATACCTGGGAATATGCATTGGCTCAGATGCAGAGCAATTGATGTAACTTAATTTTTTCGGTCCTGTTGGCTAAGCTTAGAACAGATCTGGATTGTTGGTCCCTCTTGAAACTTTCCTTGTGGGGCAAAGTCAATTGTGTCAGAATGAATGTGACACCAAGAATTAATTATCGCCTCTCCACGCTAGCACTTATAACACAGAGGAGAATATTTAATGAGATTAATGTGCATTTGCGATAGTTCTTGTGTAATGGAAAACAATCGAGGCTTGCACTTTGGAAGTTACAACTACCTTTAAAGGTGGGTGGCATGAACCTTCTGAATTTCTTTGAATACCATCTGGCTTTTACTGCACGACATCTGTCATGCGATGGGTACTAACATGGATCTATGGGTGCAAATGGAATCTAGCGACATGGTGCAACTGAAACCCAAGGCGTTATTGTCCACGACCTCCAAACGCTCAAGGCCAAGGAATCTCCTCACAGAATTTCTGCGCGATTGGTGGTGCAACATATCTTGGCGGCTGAACTGAAACTCGTTTGCGTTCCCTGATGCATCCATCTGGCTGAATTCTCTTTTGGCCGTCTTGCTATCTGGGAGGGATTCGATATATCAATGATTTGTTCGCAGAGGATAAATGGGTGTCCTTCGCCCAATTACAGGGGAGTTTTGACTTACAAGATTGCATTTAGGCTTAATGCAGGTGTCTGAGGAGGGCTATCGCTGCTTGATTGTTTGACACAGGAGTCTCACCGGAACGCGGCCTAGTCACAACTAGCATTATGCGGCTGTCCTGGCCATGCGGCTGCAACACTATTCTGCGTGCTAGCCCAGGCCCACAAAGGTGATGCAGAACTTGCTCCAACCTGGGCTTGGTAATTGGGCGAGGTTCTAGACCCCGGTTGTTGGAAGAGATGCTGCAGCAAAGTTTGTCTGTCAAGCATGGATTGGGGTCTGAAGGCATCGCATACTAAACTACTTTTCAAGATATACTGGTTCCCAGAACAGATGTTCAGACGGCACCAATCAGATGATGATCGATGCTGGAAATGCTGGAAATGCAATCTGGCGAAAGGGACGCTGAGCCGTCTACTGTGGCTTGGTAACAAGACGAGAGATTTCTGGAAGGGGGTGTCGGAGAGACTGGGCATTGTACTTGTGGAAGCCACACCATTGAAAGCCTCACTGTTGATTCTCGCTGATGTTCACCTGGCGGAGGTTCTATCGCATGCCTACAAAACCTGGCTGCTCCAGGGCTGTATGCAGGCTAAGAAAATGGTTCTAGCATGGACATCTGCTCATTTATTTTGCATTGGACACTGGGTGGATGAGCTTCTAACTCTCTCCGCCTTTGAAAGGGCCATCTATAAGCTTGGAGGTGATACAGTTTCAATGAAATTTGGCGACTGTTCCTGGACTTGTACAGTTAGTGTGCAATATACATTCAGCAACACCTTTGCTCTGCATGACACCCCTGCAATGCCTTTACTGATGCGTGCCTACTTACTGTCCATCTGTACTTGGTGTGTGATTTTATTTGTTCTCTTTTGTGTCGCTTCTGTATAGCCGTCGCTGGTTGATGGTGATCTTGCTTTTGTCTAGCTGTATTCGGGCTTCTGACCTAATGTCTCGCTTATGTAGTGTCACTCGTTGTTACTGTTTTCCTGGCATGTTATTCATATAAAATAAAAACTTTGATTATACAAAAATCTCTATCAGAGGAGCGAAGTTGCCCCAGTGCAATGGGATCTGAAACGCTGTAGCACTTTAGGAAGTGGGTTGTGCATTGGCATAGGTTTCAGCGGGTGTTCTGTGATCAGCATCAGTGTTTCCAGTGATACAGGCCTTGCAACTGCGGAACTGCATTGGGAATCTTGATCGATTCCGGGTGAAACTGCGTGAAAGTTACTTATTTGGCAAGGGCCCCTTTCATTTAGAAATATCCCCCAACATTTCCAGCAAAGTTACTCCACTGCCTCCTGGGCTGCGTGCTGCTGGGGGTACAGGAAGTGTACGAGGGCCACAGTGCATGTAACCACGGTAGCTCCCTCTGCAGACAGAGGAGCAGCCCACAGTGATCAGCCAAAGTGAGCGCAACTGGGCTTGCGGCTGGGGGAGTGGCTCCTCGGTACACATTTCCCTCAAGTTTCTGCCCGAATGGCAGGATTCTGAATGCCAAAGGCAGTGCTGACTGTCCTCAGACCTCGTGTGACCAGGGCAGCACCCGTGCAGCTCGGACTGGCACCCCGTTGACCTGCCCGCATTGGGGAGAGCTCTGGAGATGGGGTCTCTAATTAGCCCAGTTCTATAGGGACCCTCTAGGAGTTCCTGACCTGCCTGTAGGGATCCCGGGGGCGTCTCACCTGCTGTGTCCTAACAGCCCTCTTGCTCTAACGTGCCTGGATATAGGACACAATACTTGCTTGGATCATACAGCACTGTATTCCCGTGGCTTGTTGCAGTCCCTCCCACTCACCTGGTGAAATCTGATTTAAACCCCCAGCTGTGCACGGCACAGTGCGCTGAAAAGCGCAGTCAGCGGGTCGAAGGCTGAAGCAAGTCCTCATCGGGTAGGGAGGGGTTCTGCCTTCTTAGCCTTCTGTGGCCTGTTGTTTTGTGCTTGTTTTGTGTAGGGCAGGTTTAACCTTTGACATGGCCTGTAACTTATGAAGCAAGCCACAACAGTGGACGGAGCCTGTGCCTGCTGATAATATTATTAACCACTCTGCAGTCATAATGTTAATGTTAATGTTAAAGGACATTTGTACCACGCACTATCACCACCGGAGTGGTCCCCTGGCGCTCTGGAGGCTCTGAAAGAGGGAGGGGGAGGTGGGTTAGTGGGTGGAGGCTGGAAAAGTGCAAGATTGCAGTGATGTGCTGGTGGCAGCCTCAGCCCGGTGGTTCCGTCGGCTGGGCCTGGGGTGTATGCGGCCGGTAGTCGTTGTGTGCTGATGTGCAAATCTATGTGTGTTTTTTGTTTTGTTGTTGTAGTGAAGTTAGTGCGGTTTGTTGTGCTGGAGGTTTGTGGTTGTGTTTGGTTTGGAGTTTGAGAGGTGTATGCTGAGAAAGAAATTGTTAGTGGTATTGGTTAGTTGGTATCTCTATCCTGGATTGACCGGTTGGGCTCGTGTAATCTTACACGACAGGGTGCTTGCGCACCCTGTGCCTCAGAAGGTACGTGCCCGTTTTGTATTCAAGGCCGCTTGAGCATTTAGCTGTCCCCTCCGTCCGCTCCCTCAATAACTTTGCATACTCCTCACCCCCACCCGCATGACCAGCGCACCTGCTAGTGTCCATACTTCCGATTGTGTGGTGATTGGTGGTATCTCGTCCGTTCCACAACCCCGTGGTACCTATTTGTAGCTGTACGGGCGGTGGGGGATGGTAAGGATTGGCTGGGGTTGTTGCCTCCGTCTCCCTGGGTCTCGCAGGTGGACCCCTGTGTCCAGCGTCAGCCCTGCTGGTGCTCAGAGTACTTCTGTCGGTTCTAGGGGCTTGTCAATGTCCTTTCCTGTTGAGTCATTTGTCTTATTGTTTCGGTTTTAGTCTCTGGTGTTGAAGAGCCAGGTTTTTAGTAATTTTCTGAATTTAAGGTGATCTTTGGTGTTCCTTATTACTTTTGGGATGTTGTTCCAGGTTTTCGCGGCTAAGTGGTAGAAGGCGGTGCCTCCGAGTTTTTTTTTTGATGTAAGGTTTTTGTTCGTCGGATTTCGTTGGTTGACCTGAGCGGTCTCGTTGGTTTGTAGATTGTTATTTTCTTTTGTAGGAATTCTGCTCCTTGTCCGCAGATTGCCCTGTGCGTAATGCACATTGTTTTGAAGGTGATACAGTGTTTTACTGGGAGCCAGTGTAGTGTTTTTAGGGCCGGGGTGATGTGGTCTCTTCTGGATAGTTCGAGGAGTAGTCTGGCTGCTGTGTTTTGGATCCGTTGTAGCTTGGTCAGTAGGTATTCCGGTATACCGAGGTAGAGGCTGTTTGCATAGTCGATACTTGACATGATGAGGCCGACGATAGTGAGTGTTTTGTGTGTGAAGGAGAGGAAAGGTAGTATTTTTCTTGCTGTGTGGAGGAGGAAGAAGCATTTCTTGACTGTTATGTTTATTTGCGGTTCTAAGGTTAGGGTGTTGTCCATCAGGACTCCCAGATTTTTTACTACCTTAGTTGGTGATGGTGCAGATCCCATTTCCGTTAGCCACGGGATGGCGGTTTCCTTCTCTTGGTCTTTGGATATGATCATGATTTCTGTTTTTCCTGGGTTGATTTTCAGGTTGTTGGCATTCATCCAGTTGAAGACTTCTTTTAGACAGTCGGTTAAGTTTGAATGATCGGCTTGGGTGTCTTCGATCTTGTAGATGATTTGAGTGTCGTCTGCGTAGTTGTAGCATTTGATGTTGTGTTTCTTGAAGATTCTGATAACTGGGGTTTGGTAGATGTTGAAGTACAGTGGTGATAGTGAGGATCCTTGTGGTACTCCACAGTCGTTGACTCGTGGGGTGGATTTGAAGAGTTTGATCCAAACTGTTTCAGTTCTGTCTGCTAGGAATGATTTAGTCCAGTGTAGCGCTGTGTCTGTTATGCCTATGTCTTCTAGTCTTTTGGTTAGGGTGTCATGGCTAACTGTGTCGAAGGCTACGGAGAGGTCGAGCAGAATAAGGGCTGATGTTGTGTTGGAGTCTGCGTTTGTTTTTAGGTCATCCCAGATGGATAGTAGTGCTGTTTCTGTACCTCTTGTGGGTCTGAAGCCGACTTGAGCTTGGTCTAGCAGGTGGTGTTCTTCAACGTATTCTTGGGTTAGTTTGTATACGTAGGTTTCGAGGAGTTTGGCCGGGTAGGGGATGTTGGAGATTGGTCTGTAGTTGGAGAGATCATCTATGTCCCCGCTTGTGTTTTTCAGAAGTGGTTTGATGTAAGCCGATTTGAAGATCCTTGGTACGGTTCCTGTTGCCAGTGATAGATTTAGAAGGTTTCTGAAGTATTCTGCTGGCGTTCCTTGTGTGAGGATTGATTTGTAGATGTCCGGGGGACAGGGATCCATCGGTAAGCCCGCTTTCTTGCTGTGTTTTACCAGCATTGCGAATGCCTCTGCTGATATTTCAGGGAAGTTATTGAGTTTGTGCTGCGGTTCTAAGTTAGGTTCGTTTGGTTGTATGTCGCTGCTGGTTGGCCTCTGTTGGATGGTTTGTCGGATGTCATTGATTTTTTTTAAAGTGGTCTGCAAGGTTGTTGCATAGTTTCTCCGAGGGGGTTGGGGCGTCGTCACAGCCTGGTGGGTTTCTCATTTCTTTAATGATGCGGAACATTTCTTTTTGTGTGTTGATGGCATTTGTGATTCTGTCATCATAATGCCTTCTCTTTGCTTTTTGAATTTCCTTCTTGTATGCGCAAATTTGCTTCCGGAACAGTGTTTTTGTGTCAGGGTTGTAATCTTTCCTCCATTCCATTTCCATCTTTTTGTTTTCTTTTTTCATGGTGCTTAGTAGTGGGGTAAACCATTTTGCCATTGCTCTCTTTTTTGATGGTGTGAATGGTTTTTCTGGGGCCATCTTGTCAATTGTGTCTGCAATCCATTTGTGTCTAGTTCTGTTGTTGAGGGCTTGGTTAACTCCAGTTGTTCGAATAGGTTGCCTTTTTTGACGTCTTTCCAGTTTCTTTTTGTGGTGGTTGTGAGTTTAGGAGGTTGGATGCAGACTTGAGTAGGCAGAGTGATTACGAATGGGATGATGAGATGGTCGCTCCACAGTATTTGTATTGGCGGTGCCGTGGTGATGAGTTTTTCCTCGGCGAAAATTGCGTCCAGGGTGTGTCCTGCCGAGTGAGTTGCCTCTTTTACTAGTTGTCGTAGTTTCATGGTGGCGAGTTGTTCAATCAGTGAGTTTGGGAGTTGGCATGACTGTCTTCGAACCAGATGTTGAAGTCCCCCAGTCTGATTAGGTGTTCATGGTTGATGGCTATGTTTGTTATGGCTTCTATGAAGTTGTCAACGAAGGATGCATCATAAGTTCGGGGTCTGTACACCAGGATGAATGTGACATTGGTTTTTGGGCTGGCTGTTAGGTGTATGACCATGGACTCGCAGTTGAGGATGTTGAGTGGTTCGTCTGTTCTTATTTTTAGCTGTTCTTTAAATGCTATTACGATGCCTCCTCCTTTTTTTTTTCCTGTTTATTTGAAGGCATTTAAAGTTTGCTGGAAGGCAGCTTTGGAGTGTGATTTTGTAGTTGTCGTCCAGCCAGGTTTCTGTGATGAAGAGGATGTCAATGCCGTTGTCGTCGAGTAGGTCGAAGATCTCTGTAGAGTGTTTTGACATGGATCTTGCATTTATTAGATTGCAGTGGAGTTTAGAGGTGTAGTTTGGTTTGGCTTTTTTTGTTAGGGTCGTTTTCTGATCTTGTTCAGGAGCAGGTTTCAGGTTGTAGGCATCCTCTAGTAGTTCTTCTAGGTTTAGTCTAGGGTTTTTGTTTTCAACTGGTTCGTCTTCCAGGGGTTGTGGTTGTGGGTTCTTCTTGCTTTGGTGATGTAATGCAGGATAAAGCTTCTCGTGATTTAGCCAAGCACAAAACTACAATATCTGATTATTTTGTTTATTGTAATAAAAAAGGCCAGACTGGCCAGAATGAGAGGGCTGCTGGTACCCCCAACCACAATCTTAAGGGTGAGGTAGACCATACATCGCTACTTGATCTATGTTCTAGCCCCCAACTGAATTCCCATGTTATTGGTACCGTTGGCCCAACCCCAGCTGCTTTGAGTCTTGCACCTACTGATGCCATTGACCAGGTACTTAATATGAGAGACTAGGCACCACACCTACATTTTAAAATGGGAGAAGTACAGCAGGAAGCTTATACAAGTCAACTACTATAAACACCACAGACAGCCTTTTTGAGCTGCTTTCAAGAAGACATTGGCTGACAATGCTTAATAGAAGCAAGTTGGATACGATAGTTATGATATGATAGTTTATTTATATAGTGCCTATACACAATGTGTTTCAAAGCGCTTCAAGGCAAGGGAGGGAAAATACAATGACATTCTTACAGGCCATGAACAGTAAGGAAAGGTGCAATATTCAAAAAGCCCAAAACGAAACTCTGATTCGGATTGAGAACATGCTGCTGCTTCTGCTAATTGATGGAACTAACAAAAGTTGCTTTCATGGAAATGTTTTCACTGTTGCTAGTAAACATTCAGATGCACAACCTCTCTTCTTATCAGGCAGTGACATAGCAACTGGTGGGTCTACTGTAAACAAAGCAGGCATTGATGGGAACATACTCTGGCTCAGAAAACGATGTGAATGCAGCGTGTACAATGAACAACACGCTGCTACCATATAAGGAGTCTATTACTCACATCCGATGTTACTGTGGGGTCAGTGATTGTCAACAATAAGGATCGGAAGTCTAGGAGTATACAAACCACTGCACGTAACAAAGCAAACAAGAAATTACGTGGCAGGAGGCAGAGGTGTGGCTAGGGGGGGCTGCAGGGGCTACAGCCTGGTAGCCCCTGATAGAAGCTCAGGGGCTACAACCAAAAGGCTAGCTAGCCCCGAGTCCTGACAGTGCCTAGCGTAGCCCCGGTTCTTTTCCATACACTCCTGGCAGGAGGAACAGAGTGAAAAATAAGGCTTGTTTGGAAACTACAAATGCTTGCATTTTGGAGGAGCAGAAATCGAATGAGGCAGCCGAAAGGGAAGCGTAAGAAGACAACCCATAAATAATAAAAAAAAACAATATAAGGAACAATGCGCTCAACGGCCTAAATCTACAGTAGATCAGTGGTTTCATAAGCTGGTAATATTGCAGGAATCCATATCCCGTCCTTTAGAACATGATTGAGACCTAATATTGATGGGGAATGGTGAAGACAATGAAGCAAGCCACGTTATTTCCAATACATCTATGGAAAGTACCTCGACTTCATTCCATAATGATAAGTGTCCCCATTGAATGTCATGGTCGACCCGTGTATACCCATAATTGTAACTTTATTAAGATTCAAGAAATGTTCCAGTTCAAGCATGGTCCCATTTCAAACATGTCTACGATACTGAATACATTACACATGATACCTACATGACAGTATCTTGAAATGTTCTATTGCTCATTAAAGAATACCATGTACAGCAAATTTTATTTTGGCAAAACAGTTGACTTTTTGAGACTTCGTTATGATTTGTTTTTTGATAACCAAGTTCTGCGGCAGAGCAATATTGTACCACAGAATTTAGTGATAACCTGTAACCAAGGTGGTAGAAAAGTGTTTTGTTACAGTAAGATTGCTAATGTGCTGTTGCACCGATCTGAGGTGGGAGCTCGGGCTGGCTCACAGGAGCGTCCCAACCGAATAACATGGTTCAATAGGTATTCGGCCTAAATATAATGTTTTCTTAATACAGGAAACATGGCTTATGGGTGATATTAATTTTGATGGCTATACAATCTATAAGAGATCTTCTAAAAAGCGGGTTTTCGGCCGGCCCTATGGTGGATTACTAATTGGGGTTGCGTGTTTGTTTGTGAGCTTTGAAATTGGAGCACACAACCCAATTCATACATCATGGCTGTCTGTATCACCATTGACCCAAACAAACGCATATTACTCTTCTATTTATATGATCTGCCGGGTGGAGACGGCACCTCCTGAAATTATAAATTACATTGATGATGTGATCATTAGTTATTGTGATGATTTGGGGGACGTGGTGATTTTGGTGGCCAGTGATTTAAATGCCCACTGGTTTTATTTGTTACCTCAAGTATTGCCTGCTATATCATGGAACAATCCAAACCGCAATCGGCAGGGCACACAATGGGTGAGATTTATGGAAAATAAAAACCTGTGTATGCTTGATGGGAGTTCCTGTGGGGACGTATTGGGTAACAATATTTGCCAGTTAGAACAAAGTAGTCCAGTACTGACTTATGCTTTCCTATCAGTAAACGATTATGGGAGAGTGTTCGATTTGGGCATCACATGCAACAACTTTAGTGGTCCTGCTGCCATTGCCCTAAAGTTAATCGTTAAGAGGCCAAGGCACCAAAAGCGCAATATAGATACGGTGGAAGTCAACAGTAGTGGTAACAGGATCTCATGGGCTAAAAGTAACATCACACGAATACATCAACGAATACATCAACTCACACAGGAAATATTCTTAATGATTTGATATGTGAAGATGTGAACATACTGGCTAATTGGATACGTGACTTAACGAATAACTTTGGCTTCATGGGGGATACATTTGTGGCCCAGAAAGAGGGTGTTATGTATGACCCTATTAAAGCCAGTTGGAACAGGCAGGTGAAACGAGATATCGGAAGTATCATGAAGGGGATCAATGTGATCACTCTGCATCCCCACAATGTTGAATGTTTTTACCCCATTTCACTGCATATACATGCGGGGTGGAGTCCACCCGCAGCCTCCCACCCCCAGATCGCCCCCATGTTTATTGTTAACTTAACCCACCCCCCCCTCACACATAAATATGATGAAATGGGGCTTCAAAATTGCTAAATTTGGGGAGGCGCATTGATGGGGCGATACCCCATTAAAGATAACGGCATCATGAACGATATACAGAGAATTAAAATACACAAAATCAAGAGGCGCTCTAATAATTGGCTAATGCATCACAAAATGTCGATAAAGAGAACGAGATGGCAAACCTTGATATGTACATTGGCTGCTAATAACTCCAAGAAATTCTGGATTTTGATTAACACTGGTCTGAAGAAGAATGTAAATGTCCTTGCCAATGTTATTGTTGGGATGCATGTTCAAATCACCGCCCCTCCAAATCGATTTAGATTGCGGAAAATATATCAGCATATAGTGAATGTGCAGAGGACGGTGCAGGGGGGATGTGCAGAGGACGGTGCGGGGGATAAGGGCAAATCTTATGAATGAATGTAAATGACAGGAGATATGTGTATTTTGAAAATCTATAAAGAGAAAGAGGGAACTAAACATTTGCTTTATGATAGTGAATACATTGCATGTGTGCAACATGTACAACGAAAACTAACACTACATTTAAAAGCAGGCCTGAATCCGTGCAGGCTGTGTCAGAGACACAGAACAGCGAGGCCCCATTCCTTGCTTATCACATTCTATTCCCCAGGCACAGTAGGGACCCTGCATGAACACCCACGGCCAAATGTATTTAGTCAGACCTTTGAACCATTAAGCAGGAATGTGTGTAGCCAATATTGGAGAAGGGCTGTGGCTCAGTACAACGGCCATACTCTTGGGAGCCGGAGCAGAGGCCTTGCGCTGCCAAAACATGAACTGAGATTTAAGACACTAGCGACCCCCAGAATAATGGTAATTCTATTTGAACTACCAGATGTCCAGGAATAATACTCTTAAATCCTTTGTGAACTTGATTGATTAGTGAGGCATCAGGTCCACCTCTTGGGAGGGGTAATTGATAAAAGGTCAGTGATTTGTACCAGGGAGAGTGAAGGGTGATGCCAAAGTTATGAGACTGGAGTGGGGAGGCATGATGGGGATGCCTATGTGTCTGGGATGAGAAAAGAGCAACTTTGTTTGCAAGGACCAGGCTGACCTTGAAGTTATCTGCTGAATTCATGTTGAAAACCAAGTGCATATCATGTGGTTAGGAGTAAAGACAGGGTGGTGTTTTCTCAAGTTTAACCAATTATGTTGCAGCGCTTCGAGGTGAAGAGATCATTACCCGTGTGTTGAGAAGATGAATGAGAAGGTGACACGACCAATTGGAGAAGGGCCCATATGTGACTATTAGCATGTAAATAGGTGGTAGGCAATGAGGGGGGGTCAATACTGTATATCGAATGCATCATGAATGAATTTGGGTGTTTATAAGACAAATTCCATTTTGATGAAGAGAGAGCACGGTGGCAGTAGACTTCTAATACCTTGCTGCCATTTCCTTTTTTCATACAAAATAAAGCTCCTTTTCTTCTCGAAAAAGGGTGCACCGTGCCTTTTTCCCTGGTGGGTTGTTTTTCATATGTCTGGTTGTTGTGGAGTTACCCTACATTATTGATGGGTATACATGGAGCACCCGTATAAAGTCCTTTATATTTTACTAATGGAAACAAGAGTTGAAGCTGTTAGCCCTATTGTTGGCAACTAGGCCGTATTTGACACATATGACAAAGATTACATATACAATCTTGTATGCAGGTTGAAGAGTTCAAGAGCACCTGGTCCTCATGGCCTTGCTAATGTGGCGTTAAAATCCAACCCAAGATCTGGGAATCTATTCTGTTTATGTACTTTGCTAAAGTTCCAGCTAGACGTAAGATACTGGATTCCTGGAAACGTTCAATTCTAGTATCAGTTTTCAAAAGGGGTGACCGAGAGGACCCCAGTAACTATAGACTCCTGGCACTCTTGGACGTTTGCAGTAATCTCTTCAGTAATATTCTGATCAAAGAAATTAACAAATGGGCACAGCAGTACAAAATATATGACCCTTTTCAGACTGGTTTCAGGTGTGAGTATAATGCGACCCAAAATATATGAATGTTGGCAACACTAATGGGGCATAACGAACAACCCAGTGATCCTCCGTTAAATGTCACATATGTTGATTTATAGTGCGGCTTTTGACAATGTCAACCCGGATATACTTTCGGGAAAGCTGCATAATTGGGGGTTGCCTGCTGATCTACTTGAACATTGTGCAATTATATAGTAAGGCTATGGTATCTGTAAAACTCAAGAATGATGGTAACACCAGCCATTAAATGGGGACCAACAAGGGATTGAAGCAGTGTTGTGTGCTTGCACCAACCCTGTTTAGTCTCTATATCGCCGACCTGGGCAAGGTCCTTGGCAGTATGAATAATTTCCCCCCCCAAAAAAATTGTTGGGAGACATATCTGTAGTATTAGTAATGCAGATCATCTGGTTATTATAACCACACTTTGGCCTGAGAACATTGTTTGAAGCGGTTATCCGCTACTCGGACCCATTAGGTTTGACTACGTCATGTATTTTAGAAGTGGGAAGCGTTACGACTTGGAATATCTTAGACACTTGCATCAAAAGGTAGAACATGTGTGTACCTTTTAATTACTTTGGTGTCCTGCCCCTGTGCCATCAAACACAAGCTCATTTAGAGATTTTCGCGCCACCAAAATACTGACTATAATTGCTGCGATAAAGAACGATGTAATCACAACAAGGTTGATATATCATTAAGGGGTTGCTACCAGTGTACAAGCAGATTATTGTGCCAGGTATTTTATATGGGTACGATGTCTGCATGTACAGTAAAGATTTTTGGCTTGAGAGATTGGAGGGGACATCTGGCGTTATTTCCTGAGCATAAATAAATTGGTGCCAGTTGAATTTATTCATCTCGAGTTGGTCAGCCTCATTATGAGTTAGACGGTAAGTGATAATCTTGGCGGTAACTGAGTTACTGACAATTTAATCACTGCCAAATTATGAGTTTTGGTTTTGAGTGAAGGATTTAGCTCCAGCAAAATCCTGGAGGTAAATCTTCCCACTCAACACCAAAAAATCAGCAGAATTCGTGGAATTACCGCAGTGGTAATTCTGACACCGTAATTCTGTAAATAAAAGCCTTATTGGGTCCAATGGTGTTAGGCAGAATCCTATGCAGTTCCCTTAGGGAAAACTACAGAAGATTAGGACTACAGGTATATGCAATAAATCCCCTTTGGCATCAGTCTGTACCACACAGATTTAGTTGGTAGCTGTGGCTGAGCAGCCAGACCTATCTCAAGAGGGAGATGAGCAGTATTCAGGGTTTACACAATAGGACTACAATACAATGGAACAAGGAAACACTGACCAAAGCTTTGACCAAAGCTTTGTATCAAAAAGAATATATATATTTATTTTACACACTCTAAATTCCACACACAAATCACTATCATTAAAGCAAGTTAAAACAGTCAAAAAAAAGTATAGACAACTGCCTAATTAAATTGTAGACAAGTTTGAGCAAGAGTGAAAACTGAGCAAAACGGCACAGTGTAAACCAAGCTGAAATGGCACTCTAACAATTTCTTCAGAGGGAGGGAAAGGACAATTTATACAGGGTTAGGCTCCTAAACACACCAGCAAGGGTAGCTGAGGGTAGCTGACCAGGGCAAGCTTTCACTTTTAGGGATGCTTGATCTGTCAGCTGCCTTTGACACGGTCAATCATGAGATCCTCCTGGAGCGACTGAGGACGATTGGAAAAGTTTCAGTACAAGCCATCCAGTGGTTCAGGTCTTTCTTGGAGGGACGTCAACAATGTGTTAAACTGGGTGCCTTCACCTCGGCTCCTAGTAGTGTGGACTGTGGGGTCCCACAGGGCTCCTCACTGTCGCCTCTTTTGTTTAACCCATACCTTCGACTAGTCATGGAAATCTTGAGACGCCATGGAATCAGTTTCCAGTCTTACGCTGATGACACTCAGATTTTCATCACAATAGATAAGGTTAAAGAAACCATTATCAAAATTGGAGAATGCCTTCAGGAAATCAGTGAGTGGATGGTCTCTAATCAACTGCAACTGAATGCTTCCAAGACAGAATTCATTATGTTTGGTCCGGAACACCTCATGACCGCAATAAAAACACAACCTCTTCCTAAGCTATTAGGAGTGGAACTTACATTCTCCACAAAGGTGAAAAACCTTGGCTGTATTTGGCAAGACAATCTGGGTAGCGAAAGCCAGGTTGGGGCCAAAGTAAAAGCAATCTTTTATTCCTTGCGGCTCCTACGACAAACACTTCCCTATATTCCACAGGAAGATTATCCTCAAGTAGTGGGTGTACTTACGAATGCTCACCTGGACTACTCTAATAGTCAATTGGTGGGCATTCCGAAAAAACAAATCAGCAGACTACAAAAAGCGCTGAATGCCGCAGTCAGGCTGATCTATGGGCTAAAAAAAACAGCCCATGTTTGATTTTTCCGCCGTCAACTCCACTGGCTATCAGTTGAAGTCTGCATAAAATTTAAAATAGCCTGTCTGATTTTCAAATGTCTGAATAATATGGCACCTGACTATCTTAAGGAAATGCTTAGATATTATCAACCATCAAGACCCCTTTGCTCAAGTAACCAAGCACTATTAATCATCCCCCCATCTACATTTGTTTCTAGAGGAGAGAGAAGATTCTGGGTGTATGGTCCCAGACTTTGGAACAGTCTACCAAGGGAAATACGGTTTCAGACACCCTGCTTAATTTCCGGAAGGCCTTAAAGACCTTCCTGTTTAAATAAAATTTGCCCACTGGATAATAATTGGATCTTTCTCTTGCTCTCAAATATACTTAAGAATATACGTTGTCCTAGCCTTCCTGAGTTACTAATACGATCTGCACCATTATACGGTTAGGTCCGTTTAGAGCGCGTTACAAATCCCTCAAATCAAATCAAATCAGCAACACTTCCCAATTGAATTGTGAACAAGTTAGGCAAGGTAACACTTTAGCATACGCAATACTTAGGTGAAAACCGAGCAAAATGGCACTTCAGCAATATTTAAAAAGGGAAGGAAAGGTGGTTATACGAGTTTAGGTGCACCAACACATTTCTTGATGAAAAGCAATCTAGAGAAGGCAGTTGTAACAGATTTAGCCAGAGTCAATAGGCCTGTGCCAGTGTCAGTGGTACAAGGTAAAGTGCCCAGGATCAAACGGTTCTAGTAGCTGCAGTCAAGTCTTTGTGTAACAATATGAAAAGGCGGTTGCAGAAGGTAAAATATAATGTTAGACGAAAGAGGTGGCCAACCCAGCAGGTAAGTAAAGGATTTAAAACACCTGTAGCAGTACCCAGCGAAACGGGAGGCCTGGCGGAACAATGTACCTTGAAAGTGGAAGATGCTCCTGCGGTGGCGGTAGTTCCTGGCAATTCCTGCAGTTCCGGAGATCCAGCAGAGAAAGAGAGGCTCTCGTCATGGAGGAAGGTTCAAGTTACTGCACTGCCCAGGGATGAAGCCAGCCGCGGTGCTGCCAAAACGAAATAAAAGGTACGCTCCTTTAAATCGCGGTCGTGGTGGACGGGTGCCTGGCTATCCGGTCTCCGAGTGCAGCGCGCTGGCAATTCGACCAAGACCGGTCCTGGAGGGCGATTGGCGAACTGGGTGGCCCCACCAGCTCAAGGGAAGAAGACTCTTGCAGGTGAAGATCTTCTCGAGTCGTTAGAGAAAAGTGGTGAGGCTCTGCAGCAGAACTTCACCAGTGGTTCAGTTGTTGCAGATGTCTTCAGCTTCTCTCCTCTTCGGGTTTCTTAGTTCTAGCGGTTACGTCTTGTCCACCAGTCTTCAGAGCCCTGCTTTATGCAGAAAGACCCCCATTCATACAGCCTAGCTGTCACTCACGCAGTGGGGTGCTTATCCTGGCGGGATAACCCCCCAGCCTATAAGGGCAGTGTGCAACCTGGATTGCCTAGGTAGCACTGTCCAGGGTGCCTATTCCCCCTCCGACACATCCTATCTACCCCAGACTCAGTGGCGCCGAAAGGAGGGCTTCTGTGCAGAAGCCCGCCAAAAGGACGAACAAAGGATCCCCGACCTGGGTTAGGGTTTCAGAGAAAGACACGAGAAAGAAATAATATCAAAGATCTGGCAATAAAAACCTACCCGAGTAAAGTTAATATTAAAATTAATCAGCGGTATGTTAGAGGCTGTCATTAAAAGTAGTAGCCTCGAACAATGGGAAAATCCCATAGGAAAATATTTGCAGTCGAATATTTATGGTAGTAACCACTGCCACCAGCCAGAAACTTTGGAGAGAGGGACTGGACGGTATCCTCTCGAAAATGAACACCAGGGAAAAACTATTAACCCTTTCCAGTACCTCCATAGTAAGATGCTTTGTACTGGTTTTGTTCATAACTATTGACTATTAAAGTCAATGGTAACTTTACATGCCCTGGGAAACAGTAGTCAGTCCCAGGATATGTTTGGGGGTCACTATGACACCTCTGTGTTACCGCACTGAGGGTGCGGTGTAACACACATGTAAAAAGATGTTACCCATGAGGGTGAGAAGAATCCCATAGACCATAAGCACAAACATAGCCTAAAACACACATCAGCAATCTGGCTAAGAGTGGGGAAAAAGAGTCTCACTCTTAGCAGGAGTAAAAAACAAACCCTTCAAATCGAGCAAAGCTGCTGGGGGACTGTATAGGTAAGGGAAATTAGCCCTAGGAGAGAATTCTTCCTAACAAATGTACCCAGAATAAATGGGGAATTACACCGCCACCACCACTTGTAATCAGGTGGAAATTCCGCCTGACCAAGTGACGGTAACGTTAATTCCTCAGGGCTATTTTTGGGAGGGTTTACCTCCGATTTTCTGCCCAGCTCGTAATGAGGCGCTTTGGCTGACATAAATAAGTGCATGTTGTTTATTAAACATTTTAAAATAGTGAATAACTCAATTTATAGGCTTATATGTGAAGCCATAGTTTTCGACCCAGTGTAGAACTTAGATTGGGATGCTGATTTGTAAGCATTTGAAATCAATTAAAAAAGAAAGCATGCACATGGTATTTTATTCATAATCTTGAATGCGCTTATGGGAAAAAGGTCATACAGGAATAGGTCTCATGCACTTTAGGGCAAGCCTCAAGCATATATATATATATTACATGGCCACGGTTATGGTTAAATTGGTGTTTTCATAGGAAGAGCACTTTTTGGGCGGCTTATAACTTCCACCAAACTTGGCAAAAAAAGTAGTTGGGTCACTCTGAATTTTTTTGCAAAGTTTGGTGAGGATTCGTCCAGGGGAGGCAAAGTTATAGGGCGGGGTCCCAAAACTTTTTTTTTCCCATAGACATAATGGGAAAAACTTTGCTCACGCCTACAGCCCAAACCGCTGGATGGATTTACACCAAATTTGCGGCAGGGGCGGCAGCTTGGTCCCGAAAGCCTGCTTTGGTTTATTTGGTGTAAATCCGTCCAGTAGTTTTTAAAAAAATGACAAAAATGTAAGTGAAAAAAATGTGTGATATCTGTGTCCGCTTCGCGGACACACTTCCCTGTTTGCTCCGCGGACAGGACGGTGATTGGGCAAGCAGCTTGCGTGATGTCCGTGGACATCTGACGTGCTCTATCATTGGATGCGGTGAAAGCGCGCAGTGCGTCTGGCTTCAGAGACGCCCGCCATCTTTGTTCCTCGCCGCCTGCACAGTAAGTCTTGTGTCTGTCTCCTGTTCCTCCCACCCCCCGTGTGTCCTTCTTGTCCCCCCCACCCCCACTCATGCTCCGTGTCTCCCCTGTTCCTCCAGCCTCCCGCTCACGCCATCGGCACACGGTGGACAGCGGAGCGGGATCTGCCGCCTGCACACGAACGCCGTGTGTCTCTCTCCCTCCGCCCCACCCCCCGCTCATTCCCCGTGTGTCTCTCTCCCTTCCCCCCACCCCCGCTCATGCCCCGTGTGTCTCTCGAACCTCCCCCCCCACCCCCGCTCGTGCCCTGTGTGTCTCCTCTTCCCCCACCCCGCGCTCATGCCCCGTGTGTCTCTCTCCCTCCCCCCCACCCCCGCTCATGCCCCGTGTGTCTCACTCCCTCCCACCCACCCCCGCTCATGCCCCATGTCTCTCCCCCTCCCGCCCACCCCCTGCTCATGCCCCGTGTCTCTCTCCCCTTCCCCCCACCCCCGCTCATGCCCGTGTCTCTCTCCCCCTCCCCCCACCCCCGCTCATGACCCGTGTGTCTCTTCCCCTCCCCCCACCCCCGCTCATGCCACGTGTGTCTCTTCCCCTCCCCCCCACCCCCGCTCATGACCCGTGTGTCTCTTCCCCTCCCCCCCCACCCCCGCCCATGCCCTGTGTCTCTCTCCCTCCCCCCCACTCCTGCTCATGCCCCATGTGTCTCTCTCCCTCCCCCCCACCCCCGCTCATGCCCCGTGTGTCTCTCTCCCCCCCCACCCCTGCTCATGCCCCGTGTGTCTCTCTCCCTCCCCCACCCCCCGCTCATGCCCCGTGTGTCTCTCTCCCCCCACCCCCGCTCATGCCCCGTGTGTCTCTCCCCCTCCCGCCTACCCCCCGCTCATGCCCCGTGTGTCTCTCCCCCTCCCGCCCACCCCCCGCTCATGCCCCGTGTGTCTCTCTCCCTCCCCCCACCCCTGCTCATGCCCCGTGTGTCTCTCTCCCTCCCCCCACCCCCCGCTCATGCCCCGTGTGTCTCTCTCCCTCCCACCCCCGCTCATTCCCCGTGTCTCTCTCCCTCCCCTCCACCCCCGCTCATGCCCCGTGTCTCTCTCCCCTTCCCCCCACCCCCCGCTCATGCCTTGTCTCTCTCCCTCCCCCCCACACCTGCTCATGCCCCGTGTCTCTCTCCCTCCCCCCCACCCACGCTCATGCCCTGTCTCCCCTTACCCCCCACCCCCCACTCATGCCTCGTGTGTCTCTCACCCTCCCCCCACCCCCGCTCATGCCCCATGTGTCTCTCCCCCTCCCTCCCACCCCCGCTCCTGACCGTGTGTCTCTCCCCCTCCAGCCCACCCCCTGCTCATGCCCCGTGTGTCTCTCCCCCTCCCGCCCACCCCCCGCTCATGCCCCCTGTGTCTCTCCCCCTCCCCCCACCCCCGCTCATGCCCCATGTGTCTCTCCCCCTCCCCCCCACCCCCGCTTCTGACCGTGTGTCTCTCCCCCTCCAGCCCACCCCCTGCTCATGCCCGGTGTGTCTCTCCCCCTCCCGCCCACCCCCGCTCATGCCCCGTGTGTCTCTCCCCCTCCCGCCCACCCCCCGCTCATGCCCCGTGTCTGTCTTCTGTTCCCCCGCTCATGCCCCGTGTCTGTCTCCTGTTCTCCCCACCCCGCTCATGCCCCGTGTCTGTCTCCTGTTCTCCTCACCCCCCGCTCATGCCCCGTGTCTGTGTCCTCTTCCCCCACCCCGCGCTCATGCCCCGTGTGTCTCTCTCCCTCCCCCCCACCCCCGCTCATGCCCCGTGTGTCTCACTCCCTCCCACCCACCCCCGCTCATGCCCCATGTGTCTCTCCCCCTCCCGCCCACCCCCTGCTCATGCCCCGTGTCTCTCTCCCCTTCCCCCCACCCCCGCTCATGCCCGTGTCTCTCTCCCCCTCCCCCCACCCCCGCTCATGACCCGTGTGTCTCTTCCCCTCCCCCCACCCCCGCTCATGCCACGTGTGTCTCTTCCCCTCCCCCCCACCCCCGCTCATGACCCGTGTGTCTCTTCCCCTCCCCCCCACCCCCGCCCATGCCCTGTCTCTCTCCCTCCCCCCCACTCCTGCTCATGCCCCGTGTGTCTCTCTCCCTCCCCCCCACCCCCGCTCATGCCCCGTGTGTCTCTCTCCCCCCCCACCCCTGCTCATGCCCCGTGTGTCTCTCTCCCTCCCCCACCCCCCGCTCATGCCCCGTGTGTCTCTCTCCCCCCACCCCCGCTCATGCCCCGTGTGTCTCTCCCCCTCCCGCCTACCCCCCGCTCATGCCCCGTGTGTCTCTCCCCCTCCCGCCCACCCCCCGCTCATGCCCCGTGTGTCTCTCTCCCTCCCCCCACCCCTGCTCATGCCCCGTGTGTCTCTCTCCCTCCCCCCACCCCCCGCTCATGCCCCGTGTGTCTCTCTCCCTCCCACCCCCGCTCATTCCCCGTGTCTCTCTCCCTCCCCTCCACCCCCGCTCATGCCCCGTGTCTCTCTCCCCTTCCCCCCACCCCCCGCTCATGCCTTGTCTCTCTCCCTCCCCCCCACACCTGCTCATGCCCCGTGTCTCTCCCTCCCCCCACCCACGCTCATGCCCTGTCTCCCCTTACCCCCCACCCCCCACTCATGCCTCGTGTGTCTCTCACCCTCCCCCCACCCCCGCTCATGCCCCATGTGTCTCTCCCCCTCCCTCCCACCCCCGCTCCTGACCGTGTGTCTCTCCCCCTCCAGCCCACCCCCTGCTCATGCCCCGTGTGTCTCTCCCCCTCCCGCCCACCCCCCGCTCATGCCCCCTGTGTCTCTCCCCCTCCCCCCACCCCCGCTCATGCCCCATGTGTCTCTCCCCCTCCCCCCCACCCCCGCTTCTGACCGTGTGTCTCTCCCCCTCCAGCCCACCCCCTGCTCATGCCCCGTGTGTCTCTCCCCCTCCCGCCCACCCCCGCTCATGCCCCGTGTGTCTCTCCCCCTCCCGCCCACCCCCCGCTCATGCCCCGTGTCTGTCTTCTGTTCCCCCGCTCATGCCCCGTGTCTGTCTCCTGTTCTCCCCACCCCGCTCATGCCCCGTGTCTGTCTCCTGTTCTCCTCACCCCCCGCTCATGCCCCGTGTCTGTGTCCTGTTCCCCCCACCCCCCGCTCATGCCCCGTGTCTGTCTCCTGTTGCTCCCCACCCCCCCGCTCATGCCCCGTGTCTGTCTCCTGTTCCCCCACCCGCTCATGCCCCGTGTCTCTCTTGTTGCCCCCCACCCCCCTGCTCATGCCCTGTGTCTGTCTCCTGTTCTCCCCACCCCCGCTCATGCCCCGTGTCTGTCTCCTGTTCCTCCCACCCCCGCTCATGCCACGTGTCTGTCTCCTGTTGCCCCCACCCCCCCGCTCATGCCCCGTGTCTGTCTCCTGTTCTCCCCACCCCCCGCTCATGCTCTGTGTCTGCCTCCTGTTCCCCCCACCCCCCCGCTCATGCCCTGTGTCTGTCTCCTGTTCTCCCCACCCCCCGCTCATGCCCCGTGTCTGTTGTTCCCCCCACCCCCTGCTCATGCCCTGTCTGTTGTTCCCCCCCACCCCCGCTCATGCCCCGTGTCTCTCCTGTTCCCCCACCCCTTGCTCATGCCCCGTGTCTGTCTCCTGTTCGCCCCCACCCCCCGCTCATGCCCCGTGTCTCTCTCCTGTTCCCCCCACCCCCCGCTCATGCCCCGTGTCTGTCTCCTGTTGCCCCCCACCTCCCGTTCATGCCCCGTGTCTGTCTCCTGTTTATTTGTATTTGTATTTATTTTATTTATAAAGCGCAGCCAGGCCCGGGGGCATATGGGCGCATAAGTTAGGTCTGGTTACAAATAAGAGCAGTTACGTTGCAGTTACAGGAGGGTACAAACAGAGCAGTCAACAAAAGTTCTGTTGCAGTTACAGGTAGGAACAAACATAATATAGCAGGTACATGCAAAGATACATTAAATTACAAAGTGAGCTGGCAGCAGTCCATCATGCTGGGATCGATAGGTTAGGCTGTTATGGAGTCCAAGTTATGGAGCCAGAACTTTGTGTTGTGTTTGAACCGGTTAAATGAGGGTTCTGCTCGTAAAGGCGCGGGGATGGTGTTCCATAGTTTGGAGGCTTGTACAGGGAAGCTAACTCCACCCGAGTTATGAAGTTTGAATCTTGGTATGGTCATGGTGTTAGTTTGTGCTGCTCTTAGTGGTCTCGAAGAAGTGTGAGATGTAAGTTGGTTAGTGAGGTATGCTGGAGCAAGGTTAGCTCTGACTTTGTGTGTAAGGGCTAGCGTTTTAAGGGATATTCTATGCTTGACAGGGAGCCAGCGAAGATTGTGTCTGGTCTCAGATATGTGTGCCTTTTTGGGAATGTTGAGGGCAGCCCTGATGGCATTGTTTTGGACTACTTGTAGTTTATTGATATTTTTGTGACTAGTGCCCAAGTAAAGGGCATTACAGTAGTCTATTTTGGAAAGGACTAATGCTCTGGCGAGAGTAATGCAATTAGGTGCGGAAATGAATGGTCTGCATGCAGTGATCAGCTTACAGGTGTATGCAGCTGATGATGCTACTGCATTGGTTTGTTTGGAAAAGGATAAGGTAGCATCAATGTAAATACCAAGAGTTTTAGTGTTATTTGATACGGAGATGAGATTGCCATCTATGGTAAAGGCTTTGAATGAGGGATTAAGATTTTTGAGTTTGGCATGAGTGCCCAGGATGATCAACTCGGTTTTTTCGTCATTGAGACACAAGCCATGGTGTGCCATCCATGCTTGTATAACAGAGTAGATTTCATTGAGGGTGGTGCTGTCAGTTTCGTAATCTCCCGTGATAGGAATGAGTATCTGGGTGTCGTCCGCATAGTTGGTATACGTGACACTCAGATAGTCAAGGATATCGAAGAGGGGTTTCGTGAATACATTATAAAGTGGCGGAGACACGCAAGAGCCTCAGCAGAATCCGTGGGAGAGAAGACCCTCATGTTTCTGTTCTCCAGGAAGGAGCTAATCCAAGCCGAGGCTGCGTCTGAAAAGTGTGCTGCCGATTTCAGGTGGTGACAGAGTGTTTGATGGTTGACCAAGTCAAACGCTGCTGACAGGTCAAGCAGTAAGAGGAGTGCAAGTTTGCCATTGTCTTTCAGGTTTTGGATCTGGGTAGTAAGGTCAATTAGTGCAGTTTCCGTACTGTGTCTCGGTCGGAAGCCTGATTGCCTAAGCCCTAGGAGATTATTTGATTCTAAGTAGGCCTGTATTTGTAGATAAGCCGCTCTGTCCAGTATTTTTAATAAGAACAGTACAGTCGTTATCCGCCTGTAGTTAGACGGGTTGGTTGGGTCGAGAGTGGGTTTTTTGAGGAGTGGAATGACCCAAGCGTCTTTAAGGTTGACAGGAACTATTCCAGATTCGAAGGAGGCATTGATGAGGTTGGTAATTAATGCAGCCAGGTCGTGCGCGGCTGCTTTAATGATCGGGGCAGGGCAGGCATCACCTTGGCAGTTTGAGGGTTTAAGTTTCCTGATGATGTTTTCTACTTCCCAAGTTGAGAGGGGTGAGAAGCTGAAAGGTTTACAGGTTGACTTAAAGGTCGATGGTTTGTTAGGTAGTTGTTTGTAGTCTGGGTCAGCTAGTAGTAAGGATATTTTTGCGTTGATTTTGGATTGTAGGCAAGCTATTTTATCTAATAAGGCTTTCTGAATATTACTACACCATAGTGCGTCAGTAATACATTTGTCAGTGGGGGCAATGGTGGATTCTAGTTCTTTGAGTATCTTGAAGAGTTCTTTTGTGTTGGATTCTGCTTGTGTGATCCTTTTGTTATAAGTGTCTTTTTTGGCAAGAAGCATGGCTTCTTTGTAGCTAGACGAGGCTAGGGTTAGTTCAGACTTATTAGAAGGTGTGGGGTGTTTTTTCCAGAGGGCCTCAGCGGTTCTTTTAGTTTAACGTAATTCTCTTAGCTAGGGTGTGAACCAGGTGTTAAGGTGACGCTGTGGTTTCGGTTTCCGCAGTTTTAGAGGGGCAATAGAGTCCAGAGCTTTGAGTATAGCCTGGTTGTAAATGTCCACTAAAACTGTGGGGTCAGCATCTGAGTCAATATTATTCAAAATAGGGAGTAGTATAGGTAAGAGTTTGTCGGGGGTAATATCTTTCTTGTTTCTCGTGCGGATGGCTGGGGCGATGATAGGTACCGGGTGTGGTGTGTTAGCTTTGATAGCAAAGGTTAATTTATGATGGTCCGACCAGATGCATGGGTCATTGGATAGGAGGTCAATAGAGCAGTTGATGTGGGAGAGCCAATCTAGAGTTCTACCTTTGATATGAGTAGGGTCATGGATAATGTGCGTATGACCCAGTTCAGATAAGGTGTTGGCAAGGTCAAGGGCGTTAGTGTCCTTAGGATCGTTGAAACCAAGGTTAAAGTCCCCAAGTAAGATGGTTTGAGAGTTAGGTTTGGTATTTATGGTTATAAGTGATGCAATGTCCTCTATG
This sequence comes from Ambystoma mexicanum, assembly GCF_040938575.1. NCBI lineage: Eukaryota > Metazoa > Chordata > Amphibia > Caudata > Ambystomatidae > Ambystoma > Ambystoma mexicanum. Next base: position 714,298,520 of record NC_090923.1, read on the forward strand.
AAAGAGGAAATGGGTCCTGGTGGTCGGTAAATAAGGTGCAAGGTTGCCGTGTGGTTGGGTGAGAGAGGTAGCTTAATTGACAGGGATTCAGCAGACGAGATTTTCGCATCTTGGATGACTTTAGTGTCGAAGGTATTTCTAAATATGAAGGCGAGTCCGCCTCCCTTCGTTTGAGTGGTGTTTCTGTCAGATCTAATAATGGCATAATCATTAGGTATGGTGAGGGCCAGAGATGGGCTGGAAGCGGCATTAAGCCAAGTTTCTGTGATTGCGAGGACATCAAGATTTTCATAAGTTATAAAGTCAGCGATGTCGAAAGCATGGGCAGGAAGAGACCTGGCATTCACCAAGGCTGCTTTGATGAGTTTGTCTTTTTTTGGGGGGTTTTCAAGTGGTATCGGTAGACTGTGCTGGAGGCTATGGGCTAGGTTGTCTAAGTCAGTAGGGGAATTAGCATGGTTATGGCCAGTAAGCAAGTGTTTCGTACTACGGGCTCTTAGTCTGGAGTTTCTGGATAAGATGCTAGGGTGGTGAGAGTAAGGAGGGGAGGTGGACTGGTTCGAGAATTCAATCTAGCGTTTCTATTCAATATGCTAGGGTGGAGAGAGCATAGATGGGTGGGTGGTCTAGTTCTAGAGTTCAATCTGGAATTTCTAATAGCGATAGTACAAGGTTGGTTAGGTATTGGTTTAGTGGCAAAGTGGCGTATCCAGCGTGCTGGATCATCCAAGTATGGATTTGCAGTTGTCAAGGTGCTGGGCCACAAGGAGAGGGTGGTGGTTGCCATACCTAAGCTGGTGGATGTGTATTGATTAGAATGTGGGTTGGGCTGACTAGTCCAGTATATACTGTAAGTATACAGAAGGTGGATGAGCGTCGATAGGCACCAATACATGATGTGTGTGGTGTTGCTAGTACACAGGGTAGCAGGTGTGGTCTATTAGCGACCAAAGGCACAACACAGGTCGATTCAATGAGGTCAAAGGGTAGCTATGCAGAGCAACACAGCAATCAAAGTAGTCAGTAAACGACCATACGGCATAACACAACAATCGGTGTGGTCTGTGGGTGACCATGAGGCATAACACAACAATCAATGTGGTTTGTAGGTGACCATGAGGCATAGCAACAATCAGTGTGGTCTGTAGGCGCATATGAGGTGCAACATGGATGAATCGTAAGCCTACTAAACGACCGTAGGGGAGCCACTCTAAGGTGTAGTCTATCAGTGACCTTAAATGCTCAGATCAATCATATGTGGTCTGTCCAGGATCATAGGACACACGACCATCATGATGCACGGGAGACAGCAGTAGGTGTCAGCTATGATATGTGACATAGACAACGGCAGAAGTGAACGATCTACACGTGCTAGGTGAATATAGTGTGTGCTGTGGATGTGCCATGCAGATGTACGATGCAGTAGGCAAAGACACGTAGCAAACTTCATAAGAAAGCAGCAATTAGGCACAAGTCTTACCGGAATGTTACAGTGGATAGTTCCAGTCGGTCAGAGCCTGCTAGGAAGATAGACGGCACATGTACCACGACTGTGGGCAGCGTAGAGATGCCTGCGAGTGTCACGATGTAAGTAAGCGGAGCGGAGTCCCGCGCCGTGCCGCTAGGTGCGGACAGAGGCAGAAGGAAGGGCCTTTGTTCGGCGGGCCTTCGGTCGTGTAGGGCCGGCTTCCGCCGGATGCTGCTCCAGCAGCTCCGATCCGGCGCTGGTGTGCAGAGCAGCAAAGAAGAGACCCCCCCACCCCCGCTCATGCCCCGTGTCTGTCTCTGTTGTTCCCCCCCACCCCCCGCTCATGCCCCGTGCCTGTCTCCTGTTCCCCCCACCCCCCGCTCATGCCCCGTGTCTCTCTCCTGTTGCCCCTACCCCCCGCTCATGCCCCGTGTCTGTCTCCTGTACCCCCCCACCCCCCGCTCATGCCCCGTGTCTCTCTCCTGTTCCCCCCACCCACTCATGCCCCGTGTCTCTCTCCTGTTCCCCCACCCGCTCATGCCCCGTGTCTCTCTCCTGTTTTTCCCCCACCCCCCTGCTCATGCCCCGTGTCTGTCTCCTGTACCCCCGCTCATGCCCCGTGTCTCTCTCCTGTTGTCCCCACCCCCGCTCATGCCCCGTGTCTCTTTCCTGTTGTCCCCACCCCCGCTCATGCCCCGTGTCTCTTTCCTGTTGGCCCCACCCCCCGCTCATGCTCTGTGTCTGTCTCCTGTTCCCCCCACCCCCCGCTCATGCCCCGTGTCTGTCTCCTGTTCCCCCCCACCCCCCGCTCATGCCCCGTGTCTCTCTCCTGTTGCCCCCCATCCCCGCTCATGCCCCATGTCTGTCTCCTGTTCTCCCCACCCCCCGCTCATGCTCTGTGTCTGTCTCCTGCTCCCCCCACCCCCCGCTCATGCCCCATGTCTGTCTCCTCGCAGGCGTCCCGGTGTAGGAAGGAAAATGTTTTTGTTTTTTTTTACCACCCGGCGTTCCCACTTTGAGGACATAAGATATTAGTGGTCTTCATCTATTGAAAAGGATGTTATGGTGCCGTTGCACTAATAAAAACCTTTAAAATTTAGTTAAAAAAAATGTTACAGGGACGTTATGGTTAAGTTGCACTACTAAAAACCTATGAAATTCAGTGAAAAAACTTTGTTAAAGGGACGTTATGGTTACGTTGCGCTACTAAAAACCTATGAAATTCAGTGAAAAAACTTTGTCAAAGGGACGTTATGGTTCCAAGTAAAACCGAAAAACCCTTGAAATTCGCCAGTTATGGTAAGCTAAGCAACCATAACTCGCGCCACCACCGTGCACTGCTAAGACTAACACCCAGGACATCAAAAATGACATCACAAATGTCATTGATGACATCACATGTCTGGCTCACTCTTTTTTCTTTTGCTGACATATCTAGGCCACATGGTTTTCTTCAGTAACAGTCAGAAACTAAACATTTTATTTTATTTGTAGACGTATTCTTCAAGTAGGTTCTTAGAGTAATTCCCTTAGAGTCCAGTCACATCATATGAAACATATACATACGGGAAGAGACAAGCTTGAAAGACAGCAATCCTTTTTGTGCATAAAGATAATCAATAGACTTATGAGCACTTTCTGATAGTTCTGTTGTTTTTTTTTTATGGCTGTACTTTCCCTGTATATGGTCATATTTGTATACATTGTACTCACACTACTTTCCTTAGGGTCCAATCACATCAAGTGATACATATACCTAGGGTAAATAGCAGCTTTGAAACAGAGCAATCATTTATTTGCATGAAAATAATCAGTTAAATTATGAATTGTTTCTGCTACTACTTGTGCTTATTTGCTAACTTCACTTTCCTTGTATATACCGATATTGGTATGTATTCTTGTGTTTTGTCTATAGTAATGCAATTATGTAATAAATGTGTTTTATTAGCTACTTATTACATATTTCACAGTACACAAAAATCTATTAAGAAAACAATTATCATTTCATTATTCAACATATTAACATTACGAATATTATACCTTCATCTTGTACACTGCACACAATGTTATGTTTTTGAATGAGTAGCTTAGTATACTAGATAGAACCCCATAATAGAATGCTATTTATATCAATGCATCGTTCAATGCACTAATTAGGGTATGATATTTATTGCAATAATCTTTGACACTTGTTTCGCAACATTATAATAAGAATCCCTTGTTTGTTTGTTTGTTTGTTTTATTCACTTATAATGCGCACCAGACCCGGAGGTAACCGGGCGCAGCAGTACAGAAAATGCGAAGGTTAGGTTGCAGGGTGGGTTCATGTGATACATACACTGTACAAATACAAAATACAAATATAGAATACAAAATATCACGGTAAAGCAGCAATTGCGGTTTACATGCAGAATAAATACAAAATATGATCAAGACAGTCTATGTACAGGTACTGTGTGGGCGAAAGCTCAACGGTCAGGTGGGCGAAGTGGGTGGGACCATAAGATCATGATGAAATGTATGTTCTAGGGTGGGGTGAAGGATAAGTGGGTGCCAGTAGGCTATTAATTGGCAGTCCTTAGCAGATTGATGTAGTTATTTCTGAATTTAGGGAAGGGCTGTGCCTCGCGTAGAGGATTAGGCAATGAGTTCCATAGTTGAGCTGCTTGCACCGGGAAGCTACTACCCCCCGCCTTAGATTACCTGAATCTCAGAATGATGAGGCTGTTGGCATTTGCAGTTCTGGCAGGGCGCGAGTGATGTCTTATTGTGAGTTTATTGCGGAGATAGCTTGGTGCTGCATTGTTCAGGGCTTTATGAACTAGGGATGCAACTTTAAGGTGGATTTTGTTTTGGGAGGACAACCAGTTGTTTTGACGCCTGATGTTTGAAATATGTGATCTTTTAGGTACACCGAGGGCGGCTCGTAGGGCATTGTTTTGAAGAATTTGCAGTCGGTGGATAATGGATTTATTTGCTCCAATGTAGAGGGCATTACAATAATCAAGCCTCGAAAGGATTAATGCTCTCGCTAGGATAAGGCAGTTGTTATCGGAGAGAAAGTGCTTGCCTGCTCTAATGAGCTTGCATGTGTAGGCGGTGGCAGATGCCAATGACTTCACCTGCTTGTCAAAAGAGAGGGTGGCATCCAGATAGAAGCCAAGTGTCTTCACATCTTTGGAAACCTTGATAATGTTCCCGTCAATTTCAAATGAGGTATAGTCCTGACTGAGTTTCTGTATGTTAGAATGTGTCCCTAGGATGAGCAACTCTGTTTTGTCATCATTCAGGCATAGACCGTGGGTTGCAATCCATGCCTGGACGATGATATACACCCTATTCACCAAGGCCAAATCCTTGTTGTAGTCCCCGGAAAGTGGGAGGAGAATCTGGGTGTCATCTGCATAGTTGGTGTAGGTGACACCAAGATGGTCCAGAACATCAAAAAGGGGCTTAGTGAATATGTTGTAGAGAGTCGGGGAGACGCATGAGCCCTGAGGGACTCCACAACGGATGGGGATTGGGTCCGCCGCTGCCGAAGGGGAGAACACCCTCATGGTCCTATCACTGAGGAAGGATTCAATCCAAGATATGGCCTCCTTGGAAAAATGTGCGGCTGAGTCTAAATGGCTACAAAGTACTCCATGGTCTACAAGGTCGAATGCCGCCGAGAGGTCCAGCAGCAAGAGGAGAGCCATTTTACCTTTATCTCTTATTTCATCTATTTGTGCCTTTAGGTCAATAAGGGCAGTCTCTGTACCATGTTGTGGACGGAATCCTGATTGGCGCTCTCCTAAAAGTTTATGTTGTTCCAGGAAACTTTGGATTTGATTGTAGGCGATTTTATCCAGGATTTTGAGCAGGAAGGGGACTGTTGTAATGGGGCGGTAGTTTGTGGGTATGAGAGGGTCTAGCGTTTGCTTTTTAAGCAATGGTAGTACCCAGGCTTGTTTTAAGTTGGTGGGTACCGTGCCGGATGTGAATGAGGAGTTGACGATTTTGGCAATAAACGGGGAGAGGTCTCTAGCTGCGTCTTTTATAAGCTGGGCAGGGCAAGAATCGCCCTGGCAGTTAGACGGCTTAAGAGAGAGGATGACTTTCTCCACCTCGAGAATCGATGTTTTGGAAAACATAAACCGTCTGGCTGTGTCCTGGGTCTTTGGGGTATGGTCTGTAATGAGGATGTTAGTCTTGGGATGATGAGTAAGGGAGGCTTTCTTTTTGGTTATTTTTGTTTGGAGTAGGGAGATTTTATTGGATAAGGCTAGCTGAATGTTGGAGCACCAAGTTTTGTCTTTGATGCAAGTGTCCGGAATGGGGATGGGTGACTCTAGTTCTTTGAGGATGGTGAAAAGTTCCCTCATGCTTGAGTTGGCGTTGGAGATCCGCTTATTAAAGGAGTTCTGTTTGGCCAGATGGATTTCTTTTTTATATTGGGAGGAGATTTCTGTTAGTTTCATTTTATGGTCTACAGAAGGGGTGAGCCTCCAAGCTGTTTCGCAGCTCCTCTTAAGTAGTCGCAAATCCTTTAGTTCGGGGGTAAACCATTTATTTAGGTGAGATTTGGGTTTACTTTTTCTAAGTTTCAAGGGTGCGATGTTGTCGAGGGTAGTTAGCATAATTTTGTTGTACTCGTTGACTAGTGTTTCTGGGTCTAGATGATTTGCTAATCCGTTAAGTGTAGGTAGAATGGCCGGGATCACTTTGTCTCTGGTGATGCTCTTTTTGTTTCTTGTTGGGCAAGGCGGGGCCATGATGGAGGCTAGTGAAGGTGGTCTGGAGGTAGATAGTTCAAATGACAGGAAGAAGTGGTCTGTCCAAGGTTGAGGGATAATAGCTTTGATATTGGCCGTGCAATTGTAGTCTACTAGCCAATCAAGGATTCTTCCCTTATTATGTGTAAGTTCAAGAGTTTTTTGCGTCATGCCCAGATTTGAAAGGGAATTGGCAATAATGGTGGCATTTTTATCTGAAGGGTCATTGAAGCCCAGATTGAAGTCTCCTAGGACAAGTAGTTGTGAAGAGGTTTTAAGGTTGTTGGAGAGTGAATTATGTAGATCCTCCTCGAAGGTCCCTAAGGGACCAGGTGGTCTGTAGATGAGGTGGATCGTCAAGGTTTGGGAGCTAGCTAGTGGAAGTTTGATAGTGAGTGATTCACATGAGTCAACTGCTATTGTAGGTGAGATTCTCATATCTAAGCTGGTCTTTGCGATGATGGCAATGCCACCGCCGCGCGTGTTGGTTCTATCTTGCCTGAATATAGTAAAGTCTTCTGGGATGGCTAAGGAGAGTAGGGGTCCTGCTGCGTTGTGCAGCCAGGACTCGGTGATGGCGATGAAGTCCAGATTGTCAAGCACTATCAGATCGCAGATATCTGTGGCATGTGCTATCAGGGATCTTGCATTTATTAGTCCTCCTTTAAGTAGGTGGTATGACGGATGAGGTGGTACAGTTTTGGTCTGGGTAGTGGGAGGAAGTCTCCTGTTTTTTGGGGGGACGTTGGTGTTGGGCTTCTGGGTGTTGGATCTTTTGTTGTTGGGAGGTAGGGTTCTGGTCAGAGGCTCATAAAGTTTCGAGAGTCTAGCTCTGAGCCTAGAGTTTCGACAGAGTAGACTACATGGGTTGCTGGGAAGCTCGGATAGGGGATTCAGATCCGGGTGTTCCATACTGGTGTCAGTAGAGAGGGTGGTGATGGTGGAATTTAGGGGTCTTGTGAGCATAGTAGGGAGGCTACTGTCCTCTCTATGGTGGAAGATAATTGCAGATAGGTACAATAGCAGGCTGCAAGGTGTGATACTCATGATGTGGAGCTGGATACACCGGGCACGGTAGGCATAGATAAGCATAGGCAGTGACTAAGTTGCACAGGGCACAGTGGGCATAGATAAACATAGGCAGTGACTAAGTTGCACAGGGCACAGTGGGCATAGATAAACATAGGCAGTGACTAAGTTGCACAGGGCACAGTGGGCATAGATAAACATAGGCAGTGACTAAGTTGCACAGGGCACAGTGGGCATAGATAAACATAGGCAGTGACTATGTGTACACATATTTCATGAAAAGTACATACACATGTGATGTCATCAGTAATGTCATCAGTGATGTCATCAATGACATTTGTGATGTCATCTTTGATGTCCTGGGTGTTAGTCTTAGCAGTGCACGGTGGTGGCGCGAGTTATGGTTGCTTACCTTACCATAACTGGCGAATTTCAAGGGTTTTTCGGTTTTACTTGGAACCATAACGTCCCTTTGACAAAGTGTTTTCACTGAATTTCATAGGTTTTTAGTAGCGCAACTTAACCATAACGTCCCTTTAACAACGTTTTTTTCACTGAAAATATATATATATATATATATATATATATATATATATATATATATATATTTACACAGCCATAGACTGAATGGGGAAACAACTTTGCTCACGCCTACAGCCCAAACCGCTGAACGGATTTTCACCAAATTAGGACCAGGAGCAGCGGCTTTTGCAAATTTGGTGAAAATCCGTCCATGCTCCCAAGACTCTATTCCCTGGCCACAACCACCACAGCATATCACACCCATAGTGGCTTATAACTTTGGGATCCAAGAACAAATTTATAAGCAACGAAGTTATAAGCCACTATGGGTGTGATATGCTGTGGTGGTTGTGGGCAGGGCCTATAGTCTTGGGTGCATGGACAAGATCAAATTTATAGGCAGCAAAGTCACTATGGGTGTGATTTTTTGTGATGTTGTACTTAATATAATATACTTACTGTTTGGTTTAGTAACTGGAGTGCATGTATTTCTTGTTTATTTCTGTGATAAAAGAAAAGATCATGTTAGTATTGGTATTTTGTAACAACTTATAACATTGAATAAGTAACCTTTTTTTTTGTTTACCCTCATATTTAGTAGATTACAAACCAGTGTACTGTGCAATTTGCTCAGTTTCTGTGTTTGTTGCTAAAATCATTAGGTCTGTGGGAGAAAAAAAAAATCCACGTTGGATTAAAAAAAAAAAAACTTTTTTGTTATGCTACAGTCTATTTGTTTGTTTGTTTTCAGTGTTCACTTGTTGTTTCTGGCGAATGCTCTATATATTTGCTTGTTGCAGATTTTTGGAGCAGTTAGATACCTGTTGACATATTCTAACAGTCTATTTTTTGTTATAATGTAGTGGTATTGATTTATCTGTTTAGTTATTGAAAATGTTGGGGTAGTTAGATACCAGTTGGCGCATTCTAACTGTTTATTGTTTGATATAATTTAGTGGTATTCATTTATCTGTTTAGTTGTTGTAGAATCTTGGGGCAGTTATATAGCTGTTGGCATCTTGTAACAGTTTATAGGTTTTTAATAGAAGTTTAGTTAATGTTTAAGTACAGTTTAGTTAATAAATTTTGGTTTTAAGAACATTAAATAAGCGTTTGTTAGATTTGCAGGTAATCTCTGCTTTAGAGTAATGGTACTATCATTACATTCAAACCATCCACATATATATATAGTGACCTGCATTGGTTGTGGCTCCTGTGTGGTAGATTATACCTATTGTTGTGAAGGGTTTTTTACCAAGTGATACTTGACCATGTGTGAATCCAGTCAGCTTGCAGTTGTTTTTGGTACCATCTGCATTGTAACGTAGAAGCATTAGTATTACGTATTTACTATGTGTTTGTATTAGTAAGGTGGAGCGATTATCCGAATTGCAGGTAATACATAATCTACCATGGTTTGCATTTTGTACAAGTTGCTGAAATGGAACGGATTCACAATTAGGTATTGATACATACACAAAGCGCTCATTGGGGAATTGTTCTTGTGTAACATTGTTGCACAGAGTGCATGTATGTTTCCACATGTATGAAATCTGGAAGATTTAATTTATAGATATGTATTTGTTTTCCAGTACTTGTAGTAAGTACATTAGAAATTCTTGTGGATCTTCCTGTGAGTTTATAGTGAATTTCACCATTCCAGCACAGTAGTCCAATTGTTGTCTTATTCCATAAACATTATACGTGTTGTCAGGATTGTTTGTTGCGTTTCTATGAAGTACCAACATTTGCAAACACAATTGGTCTGTACTGTGTAAGTAAATGTTGTCAACTATTGGTGGTAATTGAAATAGAATATTCATTGCTACATTTGCGTAGCAACTTACACCAATTACATTTGAAAGTTTAAATGGACCAGGTGGTTCTGTATCTGAGTGCTTTTTTTGGAGTTTGTCTTCCTTCTTTGAAGAAGTACCTGGTTTACTTTCCCTAATAGGTTCTTTTTTATTGTGGTACTTGATGAAGTATTAGTTTCTTTTAATCTCTTTGGAGGATTTGCAGTGACATCCTGTTGCATTTCTGTTTGATTTAGTTTTCTTTTAGAACATTTTACTTTTTGTGGAATAGGATATGTTTTTAGATGGGGGGTGTATAGTGAACAAAGTCTATTGTATTCTGAAATGCAAGGAATATCAGCGTTTATTTTACTTGCATCCAAGTTGATTAGAAATAGACCGTCAAGTGTACGTAAGCGTGATAGTGCTACGTAGCTCATGCCTTCTTTAAAGACTGTGTTACCAATGTCTATCAATGCTTTGTCTAGGGTAAGACCTTGTGATCTATGAATGGTGACTGCGTGTGCAAGAGTTAGAGAAAATTGTTTTCTTCGTGCATACATGTCTTTGAAGAGAAGGAATCGAGCCGTTGAGCGTCCTATCCTTTTCACTTCTGAAAGTTTGTCAAAGAGAATATTGACAAACTGAATGTTGTTGTCAGGTGGGTATGTTTGAAAGCCAACAACTGTACCCAATGCTCCATTAACTAGTCCTTGATCCACGTCAAGGTTACGTTTAAGCATTACTCTGCAATTTAAGGATAATTTTAATATTTTTTCTAATCCAGCTGTGTTGGAGATTGAATTTTCTAAACTATTTAGTCTCGTTGTGGCTTGTTCACACATGGGTAGTGTCATACCATGTCTGTGGCGCTAATTTCAATTATTGGTTGCATTTCTTTTTTTAACATTGTTTCATTGAATTTGAAACAGCTTGCAAGAGTTGGCATTAAGGCCATACAATTGACATTTTTGTGGGCTAATTGTTCCATAACATCCGTAGCACATGCATTATCGTCATAAAGTGCATGAATGTGCCGGGGTTTCAATATTGCTTGTGCTTCTTGAGATAATATACCAACTCTAATACTTTTTAAGATGTTGGCATAAGTGAGATCTGCAGATTGCCGCATGTTTTCTGTTCATTCTCTGTATTGGAAATGTTGCCAAAGGTTGACATTTCCAATGCTGCCAACAATTTTACGGCAGAGTTTGTGTCCTAAGGTTTTAAAAATAGGCTCACCTTTCACTGGTGTCAATTGAAGAAGATCTCCGAAAACAATAATGTGTTTTCCTCCAAAGAGCTCTTCATAGTTTGTTTTGAGTACTTCTTGTAATCTGAGGTGAATCAAGGCCAACATTAGGTTCGAGACCATGCTCACTTCATCTATTAGTACTATTAGTCGCATTTTCATTTGTTTTAATACTCTGCGTAGTTCCATTGCAGCTTCTGTAGAAAGTATGTAATAGTCTAATTTGTTTTGGTGTTCTACTGGCAGGAGTAGTAATCGGTGTAAAGTGACACTGCCTATGTTGTAGGCAGCTAAACCTGTTCGGGCAATGACAACAGCTGACAGTTTGTTGTTTGTCAATTGTTGAAGGAATTTAGTGATGATTTTGATTAAGAATGTTTTGCCAGAACCAGCTTCACCACTGAAGTACAGTAGTATAGGTTTGTAATTTTGGCAGGTGCATTCTTTGTTTTCATGTTGTATACCATGTGCAATTTCTTTTGTTACTTCTTCAAAAATGCTATGTTGCTCATTGTTTAGTTTTGATTGTAGTATAGTTAAGTCTTCTTTATCTTCATACTGACACATGGTGTTTTCTACTTCTGTCATAGCTAATTCTGCCTCATTTGTTATTAGTGGCTCTCTCAGTGGTTCTTGGCTTCCTGTTACAGAAGGTTGACTACTGTCAGGAGTGTCCATATCTAGTTGGGCCTGGAGTTCTTCTTCGTGTTGCTGTTCATTGTGCAACATTGTCTTGTACTGTGTAAAGTTTACATCAGTTATAGTGCTTTCATTTGCTTTGAAAGCATCTTCATACGAGTCATAGTTATCTAGTATTTCTTCTTCTTTTCTCCATGGTTTAAAGAGTTGTAGCAGGGACACGTAATATAGTTCTTTATGTTGAGGAGTCTTTAATGACAATTTGATATGATTAATTAAATTTGGTTTGGTGAGTTTTACTAAGCTGCCTTCACAATTTGTCACTTTGTATTTACCTTTTTTTTCATCGGGTTTTATATTATTTTTGTATGTGAAGTTTTGGGCTATATGGTATAGACACATGGTTTCCAAAGTGGTACTTCTGTTTGGGTAGTATGTGTCCAGTAAATAGTTTTTTAAAATGTCTTAGCTGTTGGGATCACATTTGGCTATTGTTTCTATATCTTCGTATGATCTTAGAACTCTTTTTCTAGATTTAGCAGGACCAAGACTTAGCCATACTATATTTTCAGATTTTCCATACAAAGCAGTACCAGTTAAACGATCTGCTGCTTCATAGGAGCCACAGTCTCTATGGGAGAGCATTTTTATGCCCAAGCTGTATAATTTCTGAGACAGTGTTTTGTCTGATGACAGGTCATTCCAGAGGTCTTGGAGCTCTGTTTTTTCTGCTTTGGTTAAGTATGCTGTAACATATCGGGCAACTTCAGTGGAATTGTCTGCAATGTACTGCACATCTATGTTTGCATTCCATAAGTGGGCAATGATTGCATTGTAATCATTGATATATTTTTCTTCTTCTGTTCTTTTTATGTAATATGTATTTTTAGGTGATTTACCTTTAACACTATGTCTAGCTGAAGACATGAAGTTGTTCACTTGACCTGTTTTTGTAACCGGTCTAGGGAAACTAAAGCGGCATTTGGTGTAGTATTTCCCTTTGTTTTTGTATTTGCGACGACAATATTTGCCACATTTGTGCCTTTGAAACTGTAAAATTTGTGCATGAAGATCACTATTTGTTGCTTCTGATGGAATTTCACAAGTAACATATTTTTCAATAAACTGTAAAACAGTGGCGTCACTGTCTTGACCAAATTTAGGAGCACCTTTAATCCATAAAAGCATGTGGATATGTGCTGCTCCTCTGGCTTGGTATTCTTTTCTCCAAAAGAAGTGTTGAACTTCTCCGAGGGGAGGAGCAGTTTTATTACAAATAAAGTGTAGCATAGCAATGAAGCGATGGTGAAAATATCTTGAAACATTAACAGGATCTAGAGAACAGTTCTCCAGGTGTTAGTATATCTATGTTTGTTTTGTTTTTGTTTGATATACGTAGGAAATCATGTAAATCTTCCCATGCATATTCTTCACAATTTAAAGTAACAAACCAAGTGGGTGGGCCAAGGTTTCTTATCATACAACGTACATCTCCATGACGAAGAAACTAGTACTCTTTAGTACCACGCATATTTGCTAATAGATTTGTAATATTTGATTGTAAAACCTCATCTTTTTGTTGCACTTTTTGTAATAATTGTGTAGCTGACATATTTTGAAAGTGGGATCCTGATTTTAATGTGTGTGCAACTCCGTAACATAAAGTTGCTAATTCACTTTCAAGGAGTAGGTGGAATATGTGGATCTTCAGAATACATCCGTAATGAGCGGTATTCTGATGCTGTTATTTGAATAGGTTTATCATCGTACCTTCCTCCTTTGCCAGTAGGAAAAAGTAGAGGAAAAGCATGTGCTTCTATACTTTTTTCCCATATGCTGATTGGTGATCCTTTTGTTTGAAGCATTTGGTACGTTTCCAGTGCATCTTCTATGGTGTCATTAGAGTGCAATCAGTGAATTGTATAATGGTCTAAAGTATTGGATATTGTAGCAGGATCTAGGAGCTCAAATTGACCAGCATCTTGTGTCTCTTGAATTATTTCAGTGGTATCCTTCAAGTTTTCTTCAATATTAATTTCTTTGTAGTATTCATTATTGTCTTTTAGATATTGCAAGGCTTGTCTAACTTTATGTAAATCTACCAGTTGTTGCCAATTTTTTTTGTCTTTTGTAGGTACACCATTTACTAAGATAATTAAAGATTGCTCCATTGGACGTTGCACTTCTAGAGTGTGCACATTTCCTTTTAGATCTAATGGTAAATACACTACTTTTCCCCGAATACCTTTCACTGATTCAGAGGGAGGTAATTTTGCTGTTTTTGGTTGAAGGCGTATTATTGCTTGAAATGGGTGCACTGTTTGAATTATGATGCTCTCATATAAATTCAGTTGTTGTAGGGGTTTTGGTAGTGGAAATAATTCAAAATTATTTGTGATAGCACGTGAAGGAGTTTGGTTGTTGTCAAGTTTTGTAGTGCAGTAACTGCAAAGTATTAAGGGGTCAGTTATTTCGTATTTGTTTTCTGCTATAAGGTAGAGAGCTAATTCAAACCATTTATAATCTTCATTGTCTTCTATTTTGTATGTTAGGTCTACAGTTTTAGTGTTACTTTTATAAAAAGTTCTACGGCAACATACACACACATGGTTTGGTATTTCAGCAGATGTAATTTTAAATTTCAGTATTTCTTTTTTGTATGTGTGTAGTAGAAGGTTGCCATGCATAGAATTGTTGCTCATTTGCTTTAAAGCCATTTCATTCTGTAAGTGGCTTTCACTTCTAAAACATTTCTTTCTGGATATAGTCGATTTCTTCAAGTAGGTCTTTTGCTGCACCATGTAGAAGAATGTTATTTAAATTGGCTAGTGCTAAAGCATGACTTTTAGCATAGTACAGTTTATAGACTAGATTTCTTATAGTTGAATGATGTGTTGATATCATTTTGATATAATGGAAGGTGGTTTTGCAAGTAGGTCCTGAAATGCAGGCCAAGGAATGTCCTTGTAGTCCTGTGTACTTGCGCACAGGACAGGTATCCATATTTTGCAGTAGTTTAATTTTGATTTTGTCTTTGTCTTTCACATATTGATTGAGGAATTGGCGTAAAGACTTGAAAGATTCTTTGGGAACGTTACACATTGACGTGCCTGGCCATTTGTATACTACACGTTCTGATTCAGTTGAATGGAGAGGTAATTCTAAGTTTTCAGGGGATATTTTTGTAAGCAGTATTTCTTGTTCCATTATGGTATTTTTAACTTTTTCATAACCTTGTCCACTGCTATGTATGGCAATTGTATTTCTTTGCTTTTGTTTGTATGCTTCTTCATTAAAGTATGGTTCTGTGCTCGTAGTGTGACTCCATTCACCTCCACAGATACTTAAGAAGTTCTTTCTGTTAACATTTCGTTTATTGAGAAGTCTTTTTTGTAATTTAGTCATTAGTTTTGTTAGTGGTTTCATTTTGTTTAACACTAAAATAAATAACTTTCTTTTGAGAAGGATTGCACTGTCTATCAACGCTTCTAAGATTCATTTCCTACGATAGGTTTTAAGGGTTGATCTTGATTTCTCTCCTGTTTTCATAAGATTTTGAAGGACTCTGTAACGGAACATTTTTGCTAAAATACTTTTTTTGGTATGCTTAGTTTGCACTATATCAAGATTTATAGGAGCAGTTTTATCTGTAGTGGTAGCTGATTTTTTGTTAAATGTTTTGTGGTTCGTTTTACATTTTGATAGAGGAGGCAAAGTTTCTGTACTTGAAGCTTGTTTTGTTTCGCTAAATGACTGTATTAGCTGTTTTTTTTGTTTTAACTTTTTTTACAAATTCTGCTAGAGATGGATGCTTGTTTTGGACACTTCTATTTTCATTTGCTCGGCTTCTCCGCTGCTTTCTATGGACTTGATTTTTGGTAGGCATTCTTTAGGGTCTGTTGAAAAAAATAAAGAAGGTATGGGTTGGGGTGTTAATGTATGTGTGCTGTGTGCATGAGTGTGTGAGTAAGATGATAAAGATGTATGTAATGGTGTGTGATTGTGCATTGGGCAACTACAACTAGTTGGGATGGGTATTCTTGAATGTATGTGCTACTAAACTGGGGTTCAGATGATAGTAGAAAGTAAGCTGGTGGTGTGGAGAAGTAGAAATAGTAAATCTAATGGTATACAATTAAAACAGTTGTTTGTTCTATAATATCAAAATCCTAAGGGTTGAGTTGGGTTATTTGTGTGTCGAAAACTAAGGAATTGTGAGTCATTCTGCCTGTAAATCTCTGTTTAACAAATGGGGATTTGTAGACAGAATGGTGCACAATCTCTATTTTTAGGCACAGAAATAGCATGAATTAACCTTACAGTGTGTTTGAATAATAGTACAAATAATATGGTGGTATTCAACTTACTTTTTTTCTGAAATTATTAGGTTTCTTCTTAGTTGTTCTTTGTACTTCAAATTCGGCTGCTTCTTTTCAGCAGAATGGTCTTCACTGCAATTGTAAAGGAAACAAATAAGTAATTGTGTTTGTATATAGCACTGTTTTTAATTTAGACATTGATTTTTTTAATTGACATTGACCCTCAGCGCCTTCCTCAAAATCATGAAAACTATCTTATTCACATAAAATGCGTCGCACCAGTTGAATACATATCATATGTTCTTAATGCATAAACTGTATTGTAATGACTAACTGTACCAACCAAAATATAATTTGTATGCCTTGTGGAATTCATAATGTACCACTGAATACCACTATTTCTGTAACTAAGCTCTTGTAAGTAAGAGCGCCTCAATGCCATGAGCTGCTTGCGCAGTATATAAATATAAGTAAATAAATGTTTATTTTTGTACAAGTATTGTTGTTTGATTTTTGAACATACTGTGTGCATGCAATTTTGTTTGAGTATGTTCACTCTTCATATTGTACTTTAAATATGTTAGTTCAATATGCTTTGAAAATGTGTGTGTAAAACGAAATTAAATAGCAGATAGGTTTGGAAAGGACAGTTGATTTTAGGAGATGGAAAAAATGACAGTAAATTCATTTTATAGATTATACAAGCTACAAATCAGTTAATCTGTTTATATGAATCTATAAAAATTGTACATGTACTATATAGAAAATATGCATACCTGTAGTTTGTGTTCATGCATATGGATATGCATGCAGCTGCAAGTAGAAATCTTGGAGACTTGTACAGTATTTCTGGAAAAAGGTGCTTTCCAATGATATGACATGTGTACTCTAGAGAGATTAACAGTACATTTAAAGTGCTGATCTATGATGATGCAGTTAGATGTAGAGGTCTTGGATGTGATTGGTGGAAGTTCATGTGACTTCTTAGCTATATCCAATGAGGGAATGGCACAGAAAGTGAAAAGGGAATGGTAGAAGGACTGTCCATGTTACGATATGTCCACGAACATGGCGATAGTCCGTGGACATCGGGTGTTACATCCGGGGACTTTTGGGTTGGGGAGCCATGCAAATGAGAATGAGCAGAGAAAGGGATTGGTCAGGAATGTTTAGTTGGTGTGTTGTGCCAGGAGAGAGTTTCTCAGATACTCTTTTTGCTGAGAGAAGAACAGATAGCTAGGGCTGTGTGTTTCAGAAAACAGATTATTTGGATTTTGGGAGACTCGTGGATACATTGGTTGAAGGTGCATGCAGAAAACTGTGGAGTAGCTGTAGATCTTGGATTTCCACACGTGGAAGTGCACTGGCATGGAGTACGTGGAATCAAGTGGTTGGACTTGCTACCTCTCTGTGCTACTTTGGAGACAGAGCAACATCCAGACATAATTGTAATTCATTGTGGAGGGAACAGTTTAGGACATGTGTCTGGAATTTCTTTGCAATTTGCAATGAAAGAGGGACTTGGGAAGGTCATGGACATGTTTCCAAATTCTCAAGTAATTTTTTCACGGATTGCGCAGAGACAAATGTGGCTTCGTTCTTCTTCATTTGGTACACAAATGGAGAAAGCAAGGCGCAATGTCAATAAGGCTGTTTGTGCCTTTCTAAGAGATTTCGGCATGTCCTCTTTTCACAATGAAAATATTATGTTTCGTAGTACATATATTTTTCGCAGAGATGGAGTCCATCTTACTTATGCTGGCAATCAGATTGTATTGAGAAATGTACAAAATGCATTGCGACCTTTTTTGTAATTACAGCATCCATTTTGTAGTAGGTGTTGAGCATTGCACATTTTTCAAACACAAACAAACACCACCAAAAGGCTCTTTTCAGAGCCACCACTTCCTCTCAGATAAACTTGCAATGGTTATGATAGGGTAACACCCCAAAATTTTAGATGTCCGTGGACTTCTAAAAAATACACAGGGACCTGCTTCATTTATTTTCACTTCTATTTTTTAACTGTGAAAGGCGGCTCTGAAAAGAGCCTTTTTTTATTTTTGTTGTTTTATATTTTTTTTGTTTTTTTATACAAGACACACTAGGAGAGGAGGGGAAAGGAGGGTAAGGGGGGACACCAACCACGGGGATAAGAAAGGGCGGGCTGAGAGAGGAAGATGTAGAGTGGGTTTTACTTGGGTAGTGAGCAGACATTCACATGCTCTGAGACGATAGCCTCAAAAGCACTACGAAGTCAGCCTCAAAAGCACTACGAAGTCTCTCCCCCCTGCACAGTACTGCGTCGCAGTACATGCACACAACGGTGACCCTCAAAAGACAAGGGTCATCAGTATTGCAAATGGCCTGTGAGGCAGCTTGAGGAATACGCTGTCCCACAGGAGTGTTCCTTGTGGTGACAGGATCGGAAACAGAGGATGAAGTAGAGGAAGTCAACCTGCTATGCTCCTCGCAAGGTACAACCTTGTGAATGGCCCCAGAGTGGAATGACTTTAGGTGTCGCTTCATGGTAGTTGTCCCAAAGCTGTGTGAACCATGCCTCCCACGACTGAGTACCATTTTGCACTCGATGCAGGTGACTTGGTTCATACGCGCCTTAGGACCATTACCATGAATGGTAAATAACCGCCACACCCAAGACTCACACCGAGTGCTGGTAGTAGGGACTTCCACTACCTCATTCTCGTTATCCTCTTCATCTTCCTGTGCATCCTCACTCCTGTTCCCCTCTTCAGGCCCTTGGGGAGGTGGTGGTGGTGGAGGGGGTGGGGGCGGTGCTGAGGCAGATGCAGCACCAGGTGGCATGAGTGGAGCCATGGAAGCCATCAGCTTGGCATTGAAAATCTGCAAATTGACAGCAAAATTTGCTGTGCTCTGTAAGATAGCCAGAAACACAATGAGAATGAGCTCTAGGTCGTGGTCTTTTATAGGGGTGCTTGTGCGCGGTTCGCAGACATGCGCGCTGTCCGCGGACAGATCGAACAGAAAAAAGGGTTCAAAAAGTCACAAAAAGTATGTAGAAACTCAGGATTACTATGTGGGACTTGTTCTATGGTGAGTCTTTATTGGAAAATATTGTAGATTACTTGAAAATGTAATTAAATTGTTGGGGGACATGAACAGTGTTCGCAATCAGAACATACGCTGATCGTGGGTGCGGTCACATGATAGGTACGCGAACATGTTCGCGAAGGGAGCAGGTGTCCGCAGGACACCAAATGCACTGAAACTGTTTTGCGCATGCACGTTGGTGTTCTACAGACACTGTTCGGGTCCTGAAGTGATTAAAAGTGCGTCACAAGTGAAACGAACAGTTACGGACAGGCGTTTGTTCTTAGAACAGTTTCAACTTGCCTGCGAACAATACAGACGGGCATAGCGTCCTCAGGACACCCCCATTTTGTTTCTTTACGAACATTTTAGGACGCAGCCTGTGTTCTTAGAACAGTTTCAACTTGCCTGCGAACAATACGGACAGGAATAGCGTCCTCAGGACACCCCCATTTTGTTTATTTACGAACATCCCAGGACACTTGATGTGTTCTTAGAACAGTTTCAACCTGTCTACGAACAGTAAGGGCAGGTATAGTGTCCTGAGGACACAACTATTTTGTTTATTTACGAACATTTCAGGACACAGCTTGTGTTCTAAGAACAGTTTCAACTTGCCTGCGAACAATACGGACAGGCATTGCGTCCTCAGGACCCTCCCATTTTGTTTCTTTACGAACATTTTAGGACACCGCGTGTGTTCTTAGAACAGTTTCAACTTGCCGGCGAACAATACGGACAGGAATAGCGTCCTCAGACCACCCCCATTTTGTTTATTTACGAACATCCCAGGACACTTGATGTGTTCTTAGAACAGTTTCAACTTGCTAGCGAACAGTACGGGCAGATATAGTGTTCTTAGGACACCTCCATTTTTGTTTCTTCACGGACATTCCGGACACCCGCGCTGTCCGCGGACACCTCAACTGCTTTTTAAAAAAAAAACAAGGAATTAATTAGGACACAATATAATAATTGTACTTTATTTTACATGTATTTTAAATTTATGACAGATAAGGTGAGGCAGAAACTGAAACAAAAACAGGAGAATTGGGGGTTTCAATAGGATTTATATGAGGTGAAGAAGGGATGGAAGTCTCATCAAAACATTTTGGTTCATGGAGAGGGTTTGGGGATAATTGAGTGGGATATGGTGAGGGGGGACAGGTACATGTGGGACAATGATATGTAGTTGTTTGTTGGAAGTGATCCTCCACAAAGTTTTTTAAATTATTAAAATTTGCCAAGAGTAGGTCCATTTTTTCTTCTATGTGCTGATGAGTCGTACCCAATACTGCTTTTTCTTTAGTATTTTCAATTTTTATATGGTCTGTACAAAAGAAAATATATATGTTAAATGTATATAAAATAATATTAATTAATTGGTTTATATAGTAAAGTGTCTACCATTAGACTATCTTCTGACATTTCCTCACGTGGGAAATGCTCCTCTAGCCACTCCAGAGTACTAGACATTTCTGTGAGAAAAAAAACATAATATCATTTTTTTGTATCTAATACAGGAAGTTTACAAATATATGAGTAAAATGCAGTACACTTACTATTTCAGGTAGTCTGAGTGGTCTGTAGATCTGCTGTTGCTCTTAGTTGTGGATTTTCTGTGAAGTAATCATGTTGGAACCCTATCTTTCTTCGTTTGGTATATTCATTTTAGAACATATTGTATTTAAATGAATGGTTAGTGTGTTATATATATGGGTTACAATTCTTATTTATTACTACATATAATGTGTATGTGTGCTGGTTTGTGAATTTGTAAAATGTTCATATGTTATGATATAACAATTAAACATACCCCCCAGACTTTTTGGGTAGTGGTGCTGTTGTCCGAACATGTCCACGAACATAAGAGTTTGCAGACATCAAATTCAGTAGAGGGGGTTCAGTATGTTCTATGTTACTTGTATATAAAGTCAGAGTTATTATTGTTAAATTGCGCTACTAAAAACCTATGAAATTCAGTGAAAACATGTTGTTAAAGGGACGTTATGGTTCCAAGTAAAACCGAAAAACCCCTGAAATTCACCAGTTATGGTAAGCTAAGCAACCATAACTCGCGCCACCACCGTGCACTGCTAAGACTAACACCCACGACATCAAAGATGACATCACAAATGTCATTGATGACATCACTGATGACATCACATGTCTGTCTCCCTCTTTTTTCCTTTACTGACATATCTAGGCCACATGGTTTTCTTCAGTAACAGTCAGGAACTAAAAATGATAAGCGTACTATATGTGTAGACTTATCCTTCAAGTATGTTCTTATAGTAATTCCATTAGGGTCCAGTCATATCAAACATATACATATGGGAAGACACAAGCTTGAAAAACAGCAATCCTTTCTGTGCATGAAGATAATCAGTAGGGTTATCAGCACTTTCTGATAGTTCTGTTTTTTTATTACTGTATTTTCCCTGTATGTGCTCATATTTGTATACATTGTACTCGCACTACTTTCCTTAGGGTCCAGTCACATCATGTGATACATGTACATAGGGTAAATAGCAGCTTTGAAACAGAGCAATCATTTATTTGCATAAAGATAATCAGTTAAGTTATGAATTGTTTCTGCTACTACTTCTGCTTTTTTGCTTACTTTACTTTCCCTGTAAATACCCATATTTGTATGTGTTATTGTGTCTTTGTGTTTTGTCTGTAATAATGCAATTATGTTATACATGGGTTTTATTAGCTACTTATTATGTATTTCACAGTACACAAAACTCTAATAAGAAAACAGTTATCATTTCATTATTCAACATATCAACATTATGAATATTATACCTTCATCATGTATGCTGCACACAATGCCTATGTTTCTGCATGAATACCTTAGTATACTGGATAGAATTTCATAATATAATGCTATTTATATCAATGCATTGCTTAATGCACTAATTAGCTCTTGAAATGTAATCCAATGATTTTTGACACTTTTTTCTCAACTTTATAATAAGAATCCCTTGTACAGAAATTTTATGAAAAGTAAATGCACATGTGATGTCATCAGGTACAGAAATTTTTGTGATGTCATCTTTGATGTCGTGGGTGTTAGTCTTAGCAATGCACGGTGGTGGCGCGAGTTATGGTTGCTTAGCTTACCATAACTGGTGAATTTCAGGGGGTTTTTGGTTTTACTTAGAACCATAACGTCCCTTTGACAAAGTTTTTTCATTGAATATATATATATATATATATATATATATATATAATATATATGTCCATCTCCTAAACTCAAAGATCTTTCTTTTATTGAGATTAATTCCAATACCTTGTCTCATGACAATTGGTCCACGCCTCTGACTGCTAAGGGAAAAGCGTATTTGCAGATTCTACGGTACCCTAGTTCAATTGAAAACCAGTAGAAATCTTTTGCTGTATTGTGGCAAATGTTCACAAGCAAGAGAATTACATCTATTGAGATTCGTATGTAGAATGGATGCCATAACTATAGATGATTTCTGGAAACTATGTTTAGAGTGTAATCGACTCTCACTTATTGTGATAACCAAGTTGTGGATGTTGATAAATGAAATGTATTGAAACCATAAAATGACACTGGATATATTTATTTTAGTTGCATTATAGGGTATATCATCATTATTTGTTTATTGGGGGTACAAATTTCCTTAAAACAAGTCCTATCAGAAAAGTAAATTTAAAAAAAATATATTAACAAGGTACATGCAGCGCCCATATGGTCCTTTATCTTGAATGCCTGTCTAACCTATAACAAGAGGGCCCAGGTGGCATGGGGGGAGTTAGCTGTGAGAAGATAAAATGGTGCAGGATGACACTGAAAAAATATCAAATTATCTCTAAATCAATAAAATTGGTCGCTTTCTGATATGTTAATAGGCGGGAACAACATGACAAAATGTAACAAATCTTCAACTGCTTCATTGCATACTGGACAACTGGTATCATTCAGCTCCCCTTGCCGTTTTGCTGAAATATCTTCTAAAGATCGGCAGTTAAAGCGAGCTTTTGTATTTAGACATATTGTGTCTTGTGGCTCCAAGTACAATAGTCCTGTAAAGTGTCCAGAGTGCAAATAATACTAGGTTTACGATTAAAAGTAGTTAAAAGCTCTCTGGATTCATGTACTTTTTCCATGATAGAGAGAAAGGATATTTACACATTTTCTGTGGAGACTGATCCATTACACAAGTTGAGGACGAAAGTGCTTGTGCATTCATTTGAGCTAAGCTTTTTTCATAACGATAAACCAGGGAATTTTGGAGGTGCCATCCCTTACTAGCAATTCTTTAATGTGAGAGTAGCTCTAGGGCTCGACCATATGCAAAGCCAATGTACAACTGGTTCTGGACGCCATTCAGCCTCCAAAAAGCCAAGACCTATTTTGGTATGCACCTCCATAGTTTGAAGCTGATCTTGGAAGGTACAAATATTTCTTACAAAAGTCATTTTGAATAACTTGTTCATTAGAAATATTAGAAAAGCCCCATAACAATGCACCACATTTGGTAGCTGCCTTTCTTTGTGTATCATACAGCGTAAGAATCATATTGAGGGGGTGACCTTTGCACATAGCCATTAAGCTGTAACTCACACTATCAAGTGCCTCATTCTTGTAGCCCGATTCCTAATATGGGCATCTTCCGTTTGGTCTGGGAAGAATCGAATCCCCAAATAGTCAAATTCCGGATCCCTTGGAATTATGGATTGATTGCTTCACATCTTTTGCATGTTTCTTACCTCTGTTGCAAACCATAATGGCCGACTTTGCCGTGTTCACCATCAAGTCCAAGCTGCTCATAAATTGTCTATATGTATCCATTCGCTTTTGAAAAGCACTTGATTTACATGCTATAGGCACTGTGTCGTCTGCATATGCCAGAATGGGCAGGGCCCTTGACCCAAACCTCTGATTCAACATTTGATTCCACGAAGGAGTCATCTAGTCCATTACTATACAGTGAAAACAATAAAGGGGCTAGCACGCAGCCCTGTTTTCATGGCAAAGTATCGAGTGCAATGGCCCTGATCACCACTTCTGACACATGCCTGATTCTTATGACGTATAGCCATGAACACATTTATGAGATCAATTGGGCAATCTAGGGACTGGAGCACATTCCATAGTGTGGCCATATTCACTTTTTTGAAGGTCGTGTAGGGTATATAATATATGAATTCAATTTTAACAACGTCAATATGATTTTAAAATTGTGCTTTGGTATTGCATGTATTTTTTTGTATAACGTGTCTACAGTTAACTTCTAACTGAATCATAGTATAAATAAATAACAAAAAAATAACAAAGAAGTGTAATCTTTTTAACCATTGGTGATACACAGGGGACCCAGCCTTGGCCCTACCCTCTAAGAACAAAAATATTTAAAAAACATGTGCCGGAAAATCCAAACTGGATCAAGACAGCTGCAAATCTGTGTTGGAAACAAAATAAAAGAAGCAACACGATTATAATATGAAGAAGTGCAGGACATGTTTTAATAATGGAGTCTGTTTATTTTAATGCTATAGTTCGAAAAAGCTGTGGGATAGGACATATTTCATTTTCTGTTGTTTATTTTCCCTCCAGGCGGACAACAACCTTCCGGTTCACCTGAAAGGCGGGGTCGGTGATGTCCTTCTTTACCGATTCACCATGACTCTGTCTCTGTTTGGTAAGACTTGTACTGGCACAGTCATTGACTTAAAATTGAATGTCCTCCCCATGTGTCATTCTTTTTCCCCTTTCATTGCATGTTGTGCTTGTCCTCTTGCTTACGCTTCCAAAGCTAGCCTTACATGGTAACATCAATAGTTGATCCAGCATGGCCCAAACTGACTCCACGTTCTTTGTCAGACTCCTATAAATAAGGCTTCACCCATACACGCGATATGCAACTCTGTTGTTCAGAACGACATGTTTTCAATTTGCACAGCCATTCTCTGAGAGAAGGGCACAGATAGTGGTAGCCCTCTCCATTAATCCTTGTGTAAGATCTACTCAAGTCGGTTCTTGCGGTCAAATTCTAATTAAAATGTAATTGGAGGAAGATAGCAATGATGGCGACGAGTAAGAAAAGGACTCTGTAGTGAAGATTAGCAGCAAATAACCTAAGCCGTACCTTTTTATCAGTCTTCCATGCCACATTGCTAGAAGTAATGAGGATATACCAAGCTAAACGAGCTTTGACCAAGAATCCGAAAAACTGCAGACCTCTAGATTTTGTATTAACTATGTATCAGATGCACAGAGACAAAGCTGAGAACATCTGACCCATACCCCAAGGAGGAACCTCACCAGTGGATCATGTATTGCAGCTTCAGTGTAGAAGGCGCAACCCATCTGGATGCTCTGCAGATCATGGATATCAATAGACCTCCAGGTTATCCCCAAGGATTTCCTGTTCTTTGGTTGGGAGTCCCTGGATAAGCTGCAACAGTAGAGCTTACTGCTGTTCATGTGTCACAACAATCACCTGTCCAACCCATCCATTAAGAATTGATTGCTGCTAAAAATAGAGGCTTGAAAAAAGGGCAGATGAAAGGAATACTAGCAAGAGGCTCTAATGGGGAAATGGTCAAATCCTGAGCATAAGGGAGTAATCCAGAGGAGTAGGAGGAAAGGAAAGCAGGAGACATGATAATAAACGGGAATCATAATCTTCCCTGCATCCTCCCATGACTGCCAGTGTAGCACTGAAGGTGGAAACTGCCATGCCTAGGCGGGATCCTTCCCTTGTGAAACCCAGCACCTTCGGTGGATTTCATGACTTGGTCTATAACTCATTGGCAGAGAGCACATAGGGTGATAGAACCAATGGCTGTTAGAGCTCGAGGCTGACTAATGCCAGGACTGCTGCAATAGCCTTCCAAAGACTGCAGTTCAACGCTGTGGCTACATCGGTAATCAAGAGGATCGTAGGAGACAACGGATTAGACATTAAGGGTCCGCCCCCTTCCTCTGCTGCCCCCCCACCCCCATACCTTTCTCTGCTGCCCACCATTTGACCGTATGCGCACAATGACTCTCTCCTTTGTTTTCCCTTAGGAACCGCATACTCCATTTTCCAGCTGGTGAAGGCCGCTTTCCCGAGGGCGCCGAAATAAAGGCGACTGCAGTGCGGTGCACCCTTCGTTCATCACAAGGCGACTGCAGTGCCGTGCACCCTTCGTTCATCACAAGGCGACTGCAGTGCGGTGCACCCTTCGTTGATCACAAGGCGACTGCAGTGCGGTGCACCCTTCGTTCATCACTGCGGCACCTACTAAGGATACTAGAAATGATCACTTGAGGCACGCAGCTTGAATTTCCATGGAATTGTAATCTTATGCAAATCCAGGGCAAGGCACTCTACAACATATTCTTTCATAAAATTAATTTTGGAAGCATGATATTGGTGTGTGTTCTTTTACAATAATATACACATAGGCACTTTTTGCTTGAAATAACTTAGTTAATATATGCTCAAATAAAAAGAATTGTCAGTTGTTAATGTATCCACACACCTCACTGTTGACCCCTGCTACCCTTCTTTCACTGGTTTACGTTTTCAGTCTGTGTGCGTATATTGTACATACGTTTCATAAAGTTCCCGAGTAGGTTACCAGTCTTCCGTCTGTGATAACCCATGTTTACGCTAATACTAGACTTCTAACTCTCCAAATCCGTGTGTATCTGCTGTTCACATCATATGAGCAGTATTCTTCACCCACCAACTTGTGCGTTATGGCTTACAAGCAACTGTGAAGCACACCTTCGCCATCTAACTGCTTTCTTACACGGAGGACCAACCCAGCAATGTTATCTATTTCTTTGCGTGGACGTTGACTAGTGCTATGGGTCTATACGAGGAGCAGAGGTCCTTACCCAGCTTTACAAACACAGAGATAGTGGCTTCCCCATGGATGGAACAACTTCTTTTCTTTTCGCTATCTCATTGAAGAGCTTCGATAATGTATTTGAATTTGTATTTATTATGTTTATATAGCGCTTTACGCCAAAGTACTTTACATTATAACAACAGGAATACATAGAAGATGATAACAGTAGAAGCAAATTATAAAACATGAATCAAACCAGTAAAACAGGATGTAGAACAATTTGCCTATGAAGATAAACGAGAAAAGGAGGGGGTGAAGAAGGGGAAGGAAGAGGGAGACAGGATGGGGAGTAGAGTGAAGATGCAAGAGAAGGGGAGGAAACATAAGAGGGAATGGAGCAGGAGGAGAGAGGTAAGTAGGGGAAGACATGAGGGGAGATAGAGAGAAGGGTGAAAGGGGAATAAGAGTGTCAGGATGGGGAATGGAGAAGAAGAGATTTCAAGGAAGCACGGAAGGAGGAGTAGATGGGGATGGAGCGGATAGAAAGAGATAGGGAGTGCCAGTGTAGGCAGGCAAGGAGCTGAAAGGAGCGGAAACGAGAAGAGGTGCATGGGGCGGTGGAACAGAAAGTAGGAAGAGATCGGCAGATCAGAAGGAGCGGGAGGGAGTGTAGAATGAAAGGAGAGGAGAGAGATATGGGGGCGCAAGGTCATGAAGAGATTTAAAGACAAGACAGAGGAAGTGAAATTTAAGTTGGGAGTGGAAGGGAAGCCAGCTAAGGTAAGAAAACGAAGAGGAGATGGAGTTGTGAGGAGAGAGAAGACAGAGGGTACGAATAGCAGAGTGGTAGAGGGATTTAGGGGGGGCAAGATGGGAAGCAGGGAGACAGAGGGTACAGATAATGCAAGTGTGTTTTGAAATTGTTTATAAAATAGTGAGATAAACCAGTCTGGTCCCTGGGGATTTTCCTAGCTTTAATTATTAAATTGCCATGAATATTTCTTGTCAAAGGGTATTCCAATGCCTCATGCTGCCCCTCTGTTAGAGGCGGGAGACCGACCTTCTTAAGGACGATGTGTGTTTCCCTTGGGGGCGGGGGTCCTGCTTCACTTTTCCTCATAAAATCTCACAGAAGGGCTAATTTGTCACCCCCTCAGCTTTTCCATCTCCATCTTTCAGTCTCACGAGTATGTTTTCTTTAATTCTCGCCTTTAATTTCTAAGCAAGTAGCCTGTTTGGATTTGGAGTGTTCCCAGACTCATAGTAGCTTTGCTTATTCATTCATGTAATGAAGTGACCTCTTGGGCTTCTTGTAGGTTGCTTCAAGTTTATTCACATCTTCTTAAGTTACAGTTAGATAGATAAGGTACTTAGAACATTATACTGGCACTCATCACCCAGGCAGGGACTCTCTAACTGCTCGAGCTTGGAACCCTCACCACACACATTTTCTCATCCACACCATAACATTCCACATGACATCATGGACTTCGACAAACACTCACAAGCACTATACAACAATTCAAAGCAGATATTTTGCCTTGTTAATTTTTAGCGCTTCTAACGGGTTCTGAGCTGTGTGTAGGGACCTGAATACTTTGCGGGAGCCCGATTGCTTGGGCTCCTGTTCTAAATTTGTGATTGTTTGTTCTCCTCTTTTCTTACTTTGAGCTTCTTAAGAAAGGCAGTCTTGGGGGGCGTGGCCTGGAGCCGACTCGTCTGGAATGTCTTCCTGAGAGCTCCCGTCTGGCCCAATGCGCCTTTCCATAAAATCCCCGTTTCCAGCCTCCGTTTTCTGCCGTGATTGAAGCCACCGGTGGGTGAACCTCCCCTGCACCCACCGACCGAGTGGGTCCCGGTTTCATCCCGAGACTGCCGTGGTAGACCTCTCAACAGCCCCGGGGCCCACTCGGCAGTAAAATGGTCGCCGCAGCTTTGAGAGCCGGAGGCCACCCAGGAGGGGGCGGAGCGGACACAGAAGCCCTGCCGATCGGCAACCGTGAGAGATGATCCAGCGTGTGCCCGCTCGTCGCCTACTGCTGAGTCCCACTGCCTCTGGACCCAACCCCCAGCCTCCCCCGTCAAGCACTGCCTGAAACAACATTGCGCCCTAGGAAACGAAGGCGCCAACCCTGATCCTCGCCGGCCGAGACGCGGTCGCTGACCGCTATCTTCGTTCCTGAGCTCCTGGTTCAGACGGATCGGCTTTGCTCACGCCGAGGCCATCTACCCTCACTCATACCACCACAGGCACCCTCCAAGCTCCCTACAGCGCCAACGAACGCGGGTGTCCCCACGAGGACCTACGGCATCCGAGCCTGACGTGAGCGGGCCCCATCCACGCCCGAAACAGAACTGCTCCCCGGGCAGAGATACAGCCAACTCTCCTCCCCCGCCCGTCGGCCGGGACGCAGCCGCTGGACAGTCCTCATCCCTCCCGAGCCCGATATCAAACGGCGCTGCTTGCCGCACAGCCAGCCTGCCTCCACGCATACTGCCCACCGCAGGAGGCCATCAGCTTTCCCCATCGCCACCGGAGCCCGAGTGCCCTGATATCGGCCGGCTATCAGGCCCGCCAGGAGTGCGCGCGCTCTGAGCCCACCCACAGGACTGCATTAGATCCACGGAGGCTCCGACTCACGGGCCTCCCTCTCTCTTCTCAGAGCACATCGCAAGCGGTGGTACAGCCACCTAATCACAGCGCTACCCGCCTGGACTAACTCAACGTTCCAGTGTCCTAGGTCCCGCACTACTGCTCCCGCAGCTCCAGCACCTCCAGGCCTGGCGGCCATCTTGCGGACCAGAGCCCGGAGCACCCACCACAGCAACGGGCCCTCCTGCCCCCCACACATCACCACCGGAGTGCGCCCTGGTTCGCCTCCCCCCTAGCCGCCCCAACCACCAATTCAACCACATCCAGGCCAACTGCCACCCTGCTCCTCATAATTCCTGGCCCCCTTCCTGGACTATCGCTCCATAGACCTGCAGGGGTTGCTACCCCCAACATCCTCCCAGGCTGCTCTTGGTCGCAGGGAATCTTCGTAATCACTACAGCTGCATAACACCCCAGCACCGGGGTCGGGAGGTAAGGAGTCGGGGGGAGAGCGGGAGGGCAATCTACTCACCCTGGGGGTGTGGCGGAGTGGAGCTTCACGGACTTGCTGGCCTGACTTTCTGAGCCCTATATCACCAGATCCCTCCTGACCCACCTGGGATTCCGGCGCAGCCACTACCCCATTTACTGTGCCTTCACACCTCCGGTACAGACAACTTCCGCTATTGGACTCAGAGACCCAGCCCTAGAATCTCCCGAGCATCTCATAGCTCTCATCACCTCGCTAATACTGAGCTACTGCCACTCTCCGCAATCCCCCACAACAATGTCTAAAAGCGGGAAGGCACCTAAACAATCGGACATTATCACCCTCATATCTTCCGCTGCTGCCGAAAGAGCTAAGAATGCCGACCCTCCGGGGGATACTATCAAAAATAGCACTCCACCAGCCACAGAAACAGATCCCACTCCGCCTCAAGCTGCAACCAAAGCGGACCTGCAAGAGCTATTAGTAGCCCTAACCATGGAAATCCAAAAAAGCTCTGAGGAAATTACTAAGAAAATGAACACACTGGACAAAAGAATGGGGGAAGTGGAGCATCGGACCGCCGAAATTGAATCCGAAATCTGTGACCAAAGATTCGAAGATGAACATAACAAGGACCGGATAGCTGCCCTCGAAGCAAGATGTACCATCCTTGATGCAAAACAGGAGGATTTGGAAAACCGATCAAGGAGGAACAACATTAGAGTCCGAGGTATCCCAACCACTATCCCAGAGCCAGACCTGAAAGCTTACATATCGGATCTCTTTCGATTCATCATCACCCTCCCAGACACTTCCCCCCCCCCCTAGAATTGGACTGGGTGCACAGAACAACTCCAAGGAAAACCTCAGCGCTCCCCCCGGATGTATTGGCCAGAATATACTTCTTTCAGATAAAAGAGGACATTATGCGAGAAGCAAGGCAAATGAGACAGCTCACCTTCAGAGGGTCTACGATCTCTCTCTTTACCAAGACCTAGCGAGCACAACACTCTTGAAACGGAAAGCAATGCGACCCCTGACAACAAGAAAAGAAAATCCCATATCACTGGGGATTCCCCACTTCAGTGAAATTCAAATGGGACGGAACACAGAGACAAATACAGTCATTGAAAGAGGCGGAGAAACTCATGGGCATAGGCAGTACCGGCCCCAGCGCCGAACCTGAAGAGTCAGCTCACCCTCCCCGAGACGATTTCCCAGGAGGGTCATGGTCCAAGTCCAACAGATGGCGCAGACTCAGAGGCCCCCCGAAAAAAGACGGCGACAGGGGCTGAGCACACAGCAGCAGCTACCCGGTGCAGGAAACAATGGTTCCCTCAAGCAATGTTCTCCCAAGGCCAAATGAGACCCCTCTGATACCATCGTAAACAACTCACATGCACCGATACAGAGATGTGCCCTCTGACGAGCTTGCCCCCGGTTCATCTCGACGGCCCAGTTGGCCACACCGAGCGCATTGGTGCCACAAGTTCCCCAGTGGCAGTAGGTAGAAGTTCCATCTACCAGTTCAACGTTGGGAAAGGAGAAAAGACATAGAAAGAAGTACGAAAACTTACAAGAATGCTTTATTCAGTACGGTTATTCACCGTTCCCAGAGTCATCCAAGGACTCTGCAGCACAACATGCAACAACATACGAAAACAAGCCCACAATTCATTACACTCAACAGGCCTTATTCAACCCCCACAGATCAGTCCAGGGATAAATTCCACGATACAGCCTCATCTCAACGCCGCCAGAGATGACTAATACAAGCGAGTTAAGATTTCTCTCCTGGAATATTCAGGGGATGAACTCACCAAGAAAACGCAGATCGGTAGAGCACCGCCTGAGTCAACTGGCCAGAGACATCGTCCTACTGCAAGAAACGCATCTACTCGCAGAGGATGAACACCGCATAAAATTCAAGAGATACAAACAGTCCTTCTTCGCCACTTCTGGCTCAAAGAAAAGGGGGGTGGCAATTCTTCTCAGCGACAAAATTCCACTACTCAACATCACTATAAGAAGAGACCCAGAAGGCCGTTACCTGCTTCTCAAAGGCACCTTCGAAGAACTTCCCCATCACGCTAGCCTCAATTTACAGCCCCAATTCCTCCCAAAGCAAGTTCTTAAACGACATCCTACCAACAATCCTATCATTCCGGGAAGGTCACCTATTCATCGGCGGAGATTTCAATACCATCCCTAACCCACTGCTAGATAAAACTCTCCCCGCCACAAATAATGATTACGTGCAGGCCCTTGCCTTACTTAAGTTGTTCAGAGAAACAGAGACAGTAGACGCATGGAGAATACAAAATGGCAACACAAGAGATTACACATATTTCTCCAACGTTCATAAGGGATACTCAAGAATTGACCTAATTTTAATCCCCGGCATCCTATTCCCATGTGTCATCAACACGGAAATCCACACACGCATGATCTCTGACCACTCCCCGATATCTGTAAACCTAGCTATCTCAGGCCAGAAATCCCCCCCCCCCCAAAGACCAAAGATACTGGAAACTGAATGATTCACTCCTTCTAGACATTAGTATAAGGGCCGAAGTGGAGGACTCATTGATAAAATACTTTGAAGAGAACACCACACAAACATCTCCCATCAGTATAATCTGGGACGCAATGAAAGCGGTGGTTAGGGGTGTACTAATAGGGGCCGGAGCAGAGCAGCAAAGGATATCAAACATAGCCTCCTCCAAACTGTAAAAAGAAGTAGCTCTCCATGAATCACAGCTAAAAACGCAATACTCGAGGAAAACCGAGCGAGCCCTGAGGAAGGCAAAAACGGCCTTGGAAATGCACTGTGCTGACCGGACAGCCAAGTCCTTAGCGTACACAAAGCAATTTTACTACGCCAAAGGAAACAAAGCAAATAGGATATTAGTACAGAAGCTAAAAGCGCTCCGTAGTCGGAACAACATACTCAAATTAAGAGGGGGAAATGGGAAACTGCTCTTCTCCCAGTCGGAGATAATAAACGAACTATTGAGATACCATACCTCTATAATGTCCAGCGATCCGTTAAAACTAAAAGGTCTACCAGAATACTTAAACGCACTACCGCCCCGCAATACGGTCCACCTGGAACATCTGGAGGTTCCCATCGGAGATGAAGAAATTATCGAAGCCATCAAAGCTCTCAAACCCTCCGCGCCAGGCCCAGATGGCCTAACCACAACCTTTTACAAAAGATTTGCCAGAGTCCTTGCCCCACAACTATCCGCCTTGTGCAACTCCTTCCTATCCACGAAAACCGTCACTAAATCCATGGCTGACTCAATCACGATCCTGCTCCACAAACACGGAAAAGACCCCGAACTGCCAGATTCCTACCGACTCATATCGCTCCTGAACAACGACGGGAAGATCTTTGCCAAAGTGCTAGCCAGAAGACTGGGCCCGACCCTTCCAAGCTTAATCAACCGTGACCAAACAGGATTTATCCCTGGCAGAGGGACCCATGACAACATACGGCGAGCACTAAACCTAATTGAATGCGCTCATAAATCCAAAACAAAAATGGCTGTAATTTCACTAGATGCCCACAAAGCCTTTGATCGAGTGGACTGGGGATACATTCACGAGGTCCTCCAACGCTTCGGCTTTGGCCCTAACTTCACATCATGGGTCATGGCCAACTATCAAATCCCCACTACACAACTCCGAGTTAATGGCACGAGATCCAAACACATCTGTATCACGAGAGGCACTAAACAGGGCTGCCCGCTCTCGCCCCTGGTCTTTGCCCTATCCATGGAACCCTTCGCCGCCAGAATCAGACAAAGTGAAACCATAAAAGGTATCCAGGTGGGAAACCGCGAGTATAAAATCGGACTCTATGCCGACAACGAACTATGACAGACCTCCCAGTCTCCCTGGGGACCCTATGGAAAGAGATAGAGACGTTCGCCACCATGTCAGGATTTAAAGTCAACCTAACAAAATCCTCAGCATTACCCATCAATCTATCTCACCTAGAAGAGGCCGCGCTCGCGCCACTCTCACCAATTCCCTGGGCCAAAGATGCCATAGAATACCTCGGAGTACAGATCACCGGAAATCCAACGCGCCTATACTCAAAAAACATCCCACAATTACTCAGCGCTCTGCAAAATGATCTCAAAAGATGGAAACAACAAGAAATCTCATGGTTCGGGCGAATCTCAGCCGTGAAAATGAACCTGATACCCAGATGGCTATATCAATGCGCATCTCTACCACTACAAATACCACCCCCTGCCATACGAGCACTACAGAAGAAATTAATGGAATTTGTCTGGGGAGGGAAGAGGCCCAGGATCAACAAGCGAATCATGATGAAAGGCAAGCCACTGGTGGAATGGGTGTCCCTGACCTTGCCGGATATTCGCTAGCGGCTCAACTATCCCACGCCTTCGCCTGGGTGCAAGAAGTAGACCCCCCGTTATGGCGTCAAATTGAAGAATCCTGGTGCCCGGTCCCACTACATGATCTCCCACACCTGCCAACACTAAAACCACAACCCAATTCAGGGCCACAGTCTGCCACGACCATCACAACCCAATGCTGGAAAACCGCAGCGCGGAAATGGGGACTTCGCAGCTACCTGGGACCCATGTCCCCCATCTGGAACAACCCAGACTTCACCCCTGGAAACACCCCTAGAGACTTCCACGCATCGATAACAGGGGGCCTGGCAAAAACCAGCGACTTCATGGAAGATGGCTCCCCCATCACCTTCCAGAGATGCAAAACAAAATTCGGAGTGGGTGAACGGGAAAGATTCCGATACTCGCAAATTAGGCACTGGTTGTCCCACAGAAGGACTCGGGACAAATGCTCGAGAGAACCAACAGCCCTGGAGCTCACGTTAACATCCCCGACCAACAAAAGCAGAATATCCACCATATACCGGCTCCTAGACAGATCGATCCAGCAAAGAAAGAAAGATATATGACGGAATAGGAAAGGGATATTGGCCGGGAGATAGCAGTAGAAAGCTGGAAGCAAATTTGGGCCAGACTACATAAGAGCTCGCAATGCGTCACGAATAAGGAAGGAGGCTACAAACTGTGCTACAGATACATCACCCCCACCCAAATCAATAAAGCCAACCTGGACTTTCCCGCCTCATGCTGGCGAGGTTGCCAAGCCCCCAGATCCCTCTACCACTTAGTATGGACATGCCCAAAAGCAGAAATATATTGGAAAGAAGTGCTGAAGCACATTAAGGAAATATCTGGCCTCTCAATCCCATGGGACCAGGGAATTGTCCTTTTGGGCGAAACCGGCGACGGCGCATTCCCAATTTCAGGCCATATCTCCCGCCTCTGCAACCACCTACTACTGGCTGCGAAGATTGCAATGGCGCGATTATGGAAAGACAAAAATGGTCCCTCGATTGCCCTATGGTGGGCCAAATGCTGGGAGATTGCAGTATCAGAAAAAATCTCTGCAATTCGCTCGGACTCCTTAAATAGAACCCTGAATATATGGGACCCATTCCTTGACTACGCGGCCAAATACCCAGCCCTCACCAGGAGGCCTCCGCTCACCAGATGGCTCCAATGCAGCCCCCTCTACTAACCCCTGACGGGACCCCGAACACTCCAGAACATAGGGGAACATTCACCCAGAACTTGTCCGCCCAACCGCCAAACCCAGGAACCGCCCACCTTCTCCTCCACTCTACAACTCACAATAGACTATAAAGGCTCTAATTAATGCTTATATTGACATGTATTGCATTGTTGCATGTAATATTTTATCTTGTAAAATCAATAAAATGTTGTTGGGAAAAAAAAAAGAAAGGCAGTCTTGGCATCAAGGAACCTCTAAATGTGGCTTCCACTGCATCACATTTTATTAGGTGGGGGAGACCTCTTCCGTGCCATTTAGAAGGAAGAAGTCTTTAAATTCAGTTTCTAGGTCTGTTCTGATAATCTGGTCACGCAGAATTTTAGGATGACTACTTCATGTCCGTTTTCTAAGGGCACCCATTGGCCCTTTCGCCTCACGCTAGACTGTGGCATGATCCTATATTTTATGTGAACCTATTTCTAATCTCCCTTCCAGTATCCTGAATTAATCATCTATAAATATGTAGCGAATTAAGCAAATATGTGAATAGTGAAAATATTCTTAATCGATTTTGTGTTGCTCTCTTCACACATCTTTTAGAAACCACTCCAAAAGTGTCCTTGGACATCTTTGGCCAATTCTGCCCCTCCCTAACTGTCCCATTGAACTCAGGAGGAATGGGGTCACTGAAGCACCAGCACTGGTTCTAACGGTGCCGGTGCTTCATTGAAAACACTGCCGGTAGCGGCCTGAACTTCCCGCAGGGAGTTCCGTGTCCCTACTGGCAGACTTAGTTTGCCACCCTCTTTTCCAGACCGCCAAACTCATAATAAAGACCAATGAGTATCTCTTCCAGGTGGTTACTGGCATTTGCTCAGTTCGGCTGTATCCTATGCCACGGCTAAGAAGCCTGCTCCCACCCACCTCTTGCCTTCAAGTCTGAGGGTTTTCTGTACTTGATATATCCAGTAGGGCACACAGCTCGGTTCATTAGAGTTCTCACAGATACTGAGTCCTCAGGGTTTTTTCTTACATTCACATTTTCCTACACTCTTAAGTAACCTTTCTTGCAAGTGTCCAGTTGGTATTGTTTGACCCTTGGAGTTTCCTTCTGGTTTTCTCCGACCTTGGTGTACCTCCGGCCTTTGGGTCTCTTCTATCAAGCTGAACTCCGATAAACTTGGCTTCTTCTTCTACCTTTGTCGTCCTGTATTGAGTGGTGTTCCATGTGAAAACTATGCCAAATGAGAAAGTCCATCGCTATCAAACATTCGTGGAGTGGAGCTTCTCCAAGATCTTTCTAAAGGCAAGCTTTTTCTGGAGGGTTAAAGGTGACAAGCCTTGGTAGAGTTCATGCAAGTTATTTCTTTTCTTGATCTAACTGTAAAGCATGTTATTTTCCCATGGAGGAGTGGAAATGTATCGCAATGACCCTGGAGTAAGGGCTGCCCCAGTCCTGTGTACTATGTCAATCAGTATGTCTCTGATTTGCGTCTTACCTTCCAGTGGCTTAAGGAATCTCTGGGTCCATTAGGTTATGCCTTTCCCTTCCGTTCCTTCCTCAAGCCCCTTCAGCCGTAGATTCCCTCTACTGTGACGGTTCTCTAAATTCTCAGTCCTGCCAAGTGCTGCTTCTGTCAGCTCTGCATAGTCCTTTAATCTTTCTTTGGTGTTTTCTAGGTCTCTTGGCGGCTACTATATCTATCAATGTTTCGTTTGCTTCCACCCTACCATTTGTTGTGCTCTGTTCTTTTTTTAATTTCTACATTTGCTGAGTTAATGGCACTGGTGGTATTCCTTGATTCTTCTGTAATTTTCTTCAATGTCATCCTTGAAGGACTGCAAGCAGAGTTTCATATCCGTTTTGGTGAGCAACTATGTCTCCACACCTGATTCGACTCTTGTTTGCCCCTCCACCTGTCTCCTCCATAGTGGTATCTGCTCCAGACCCCATGGTCCAAGGTTTCTCCATTGCCCCTCTTCCAGCACTCTTCTTGTTCCTGCTTTGGGGTTTTCCTCCCTTCTGCACCTCTGTGTGTAGGCTTCTGCAGTGAAGCCTCAAAACTGGGTGGATGCTCCTTTCACCGGGCACAGAGCCACCTGTCATCCGGTCCTGCTCGACTCCCCGCTCTTAGTGGCACAGCGGTCGTTTTCAACTGCTGGCAGGCCGGTTCATTCCCTTTAGTACACCTGTGCAGTGCCTGCAATGTAGTTTGGAGCGCCGAGGCTACCCACCACTGGCTTTGGTGGGGGCCCCGTGGCCCTGCAGAAGGTAAGGTGGCTGCTGAGGGTCTCAGGTGCAATCCCAGCAGTGGAGGGCAAGGCACCACCTGCCTCAAATCCCTGGCGCGGCCCATGGAGGGACTCGCCCACATACAGTGCTCCACTGAGAGGTTCGGCCGTAGGACAGAGCGAGTCATCTTCCAGAGGCAGAGCACCCTCCTGCTGCCTCTCACCACCTGGGCCCTGGACCTCAAAGCTTCCTATCCGCTTTTGCTCTCCATGCCTCTTGACTTTTCAGAAGGCGAGTGACTAAGTCATTTCGCTGCCTACAAAACACGTGCAGGGTAGGGACCGGTGCCAGTGAGGTGGCCTGCAGAGTCGTGGTCGTGATACTGTGATGTGAAACTGAGACTTGCAGCAGCAGTTTAAGAACAATCAGCTCCAGAGACTTGGCCCCTGTAACACTACTTGCGCAGATGTGCAAAACCCTACCTTCACACAATTGGTGACTAGCGCTCCTCCAGCAGTGCTTTATACCAGAAACTGTAGTCTCCATGCGTACACGTTAGTCTGATATGCTGCACCGCGTGGGCCTGCGCCCAACGAATCCTGGAAAATCTCTGCACTCGTATACCACCCACCCTCCTCTGGGGCCAGTGTACAATTGATAGCCGTACTCTGGGTTGGTGGGCCTGTAGCTCCTCTTTCAGCCCCACGGTAAGATGCACTGTACACTGCCGTGGACATATGTGGCCAGAAGCATGACAAAGAGAGGAAGAGGCCCCAAAAGCAAAGTAATAGGGAGGTAAGCAAACCCTGGACAGAAACAGACTTGGCATCCTGCAAACCACCAATACTGGGTACACCAGAATCTCCAGACCTATTGCAAATACTGGAAAGCATGCAGTCAGAATTTGCCTCCATAAATGATAAACTGGATGGCATAACATCAAACATAAGCACCCTTAACGCCAAGATGGAACGAGAGAGCGCAAGGGTGACTGAGGCAGAAACCCGAATAAGTACGGCTGAAGACGACATACATGGGCTGAAAAACCAGGTGACAACAATGTCCAAAGACTTACAACCTAGAATTACGCTTGCTCTAGGCATAATAACATTTGTAATGTGGGGCTGCCCAAGAGGTATGGCCAGGGCTCCATGGAAGAAGCAGTGGAAGCACTACTCAAAGAACTCCTGGGCAACCTGGCCTTCTCACTTTAATTTGTGGACGATGGGACACACAGGCCACCAGCAACAAGGCCCAGGCCCAGAGCACCTCCCAGGCCAGTGATCGCGTGACTACTTGACTACAGAGATCACAACAATCTCCTACAGCTGGCAAGGGAGAAAGGCCCTCTTCACTTCGAATTCAGCAATGTCCACATCTTCCCTGATTTTTCCACTGTGGCTAAGATTGAACGTAGATCATTTCTAGGGGTCAAAAAACCTCTGAGGGAAAGAGTGGTACAATACGCTATGCTCTTTCCAGCTAGACTGAGGATCCAGCAGAAGGGCAAAGTCCACTTCTTCACACAACCGGGAGAAGCAACGTCTTTCACTAAAGCAAACATTTCTCGCTCTCGCAAAGCTACCAGTGAACTGAAGAGAAGCAACTCGACTATATGTAAACATATGATTTCATTTGCCATTTGTAAAGCGCAACATATGCCCGAGGGAATTTTGGTACTGAAAAAACAAACCCCAGAAAAAGTCTGCAGAACTCAGAATTCTTTAAAAAGAAAGGTTTTTAGAGAATGTCGAAACAAGATGATTATCTGTAGCATGGAATGGAAGGGCAAGTAAGTTCCAGAGTTGAGCAACTGCAACTGAAAAATCTTGGCCCCCAGCATGGGACCATTTAAAACCAGGCACTTAAAAAAAAAAAGAAAAAAAGGCTTCCTGAAAATTAAGAAGACCTCATGGGACGCAAGGGGGAAATTTAGCCTGCAGTAACTGAGCTTCCACTCCATAGAATGCCTGATGCACAATGCACAGGGATTCAAATTGAATCTCTTTGGATATAGGGAGCCAGTGAATTTGACGAAGAACAGGAGTCATGTGGGTGGAAAAGGGGGCCTGAGTTACTGCTCTAGCTGCTGAATTCTGAAGAATTTGCCGTCGACATATCAAGTTCAGTGGTTGAGCTAAAAATAAGAAGTTACAATAGTCAGTAGAGCTCAGAACTAATGAAGCTACTACAGGCGCATGTAACTGGGCTGGTGATAAAAGCAGGATTTGTTTGCAGCACTTTAAGTTTAAAGGGCCCTGCTTGCCACACAGAAGAAACCTGGGCTTCCATCGACGGAGAAGCTGATAACTTGACACCTAAGTCTTTGAACACTGAAACCGGAGTGGGAAAGGGACCAAGGGCAGATGCCCAAAAATCAGGGATCCAGAGGTAGGGCCAACCACCAATACCTCTGTCTTGTCCCCATTCAATTTAAGCTGGTTGTTAAGCATCCAACAACCCACAGCCTCCAAGCAACTCCTCACCTGGAACACAGTGTCAGGCTGAGACAGATTAAGCCACACAATAATCTGCGTATCATCAGCATATGAGTAGCAACAGAAGCCATTGGAGTGGATGAGTCCAACCAACGGTTGAATATAAACATTAAATAGAATGGCAGACAGCGTAGTTCCCTGAGGGACTCGGCATGACAGAGGTGTAGGATCAGATCAAAAAAGTGGCAAAAGAAAGAGATTGAGTATGCTCAGTAACAAACAAATTAAACTAGTTAACACCTGATCAGAGAGACCAGCCCCGGGAAGTCAGTCGCGCAAGATGGACATATGTGGCATGGTTTGCCCAACCTGTGAATAATGCTGACGGTGTAGCGAAGCTGTGACATGTCCAGAGCTCTGATGCTTCAATGACACCATCTTTGACAGTTTGTCGGGGTGCTTTCAGGGGCAAGCGACATTCAATTGAGACACTATACCCTGGATGGTGGAGGTCGGTGCTGGTAACGTGGGCTAGCAGCAGCAAAAGTGGCACTCTTCCTATGCAAGGTTGGCGGAGCAGTTGGTCGGTTTGTGCATGAGATTATAGGAGGGTAGACATCACCCTGATTGGGAGGGGTATCAGGAAGGTGTGGGTGGGCACTACCTGTGAGGAAAGTTCTTTTTAAATGTCTTTTCAGATGCAGAATGTGTTATTTTGGGAATATATTTATTGCTCTACGGTTTGCAACGGGGTTGATCTGCATCAGTGATATCCTAATGCCATGCTACCAATGAATGACTGCTATTAATTTGTTGAGCTGGAATGTTTGAGGGCTGGGCCACCACTCCAAATCCTGAAACATAATGGCTTACATTAATAGACACAAGATAAATGGCCTCTTTATCCAAGAAACGCACTCTACGGGGGAGTTAACAATAGCTTTGCTAAGGCATGGGGGCACGATAGGTATTTTGCAAATTACTCGTCCCAAGCCAGAGGGGTGCTCACCTTGATACATAAATCCATTAAATATACACGGAGACATGCATGTGGACCTGAATAGCAGATAAGTGATAGTGCACGGCACCTTAGTGAAAGCTAAGGTGCTCCTGGTGAACACATATGGCCCAAATAAAGATGACCCAGGATTTTATGATATTATTGTAAACCTATTGGGGGCCTAGCCACTGATTCCCATAATATTGTGAAGCGATATAAATACTATACTCGATCAACAACTTGACAGAAGTGGTAATGCACCTAGGCCACTGTCTAAAGCTGCACGCAGTATCCTGCATCAGATGGACAGACTTGAATTCTGCGATAGTTGGAGGACACTGCATCTACAGACATGTGAATTCACGTATTATTACATTGTACATGACATGTCTTCCGGAATTGATCTGTTTCTGATCTCACGACATCTATTGGGGAAGGTAGCCAGTTCTGAAATTCTCCCACACACATAGTCCTACCATTCGTCCATATTGTTAGAGCTAAAATTGGAATCCAAAGCCTGAAATCGGGCAGACTGGAGATTCAAATCCGAGGCGTTGCAAGATTTGGCATTTAGGACCAACATCGAAGATGATATCTGTACCTTTTCTTTCCACAATCTTAATGATAGTCTCTTATGTAATACTGTGACAAGCCTTTAAAGTGTACATTAGGGGGATGGCAATGCCCAAGGAATTTGGAGTGCTCAAGATTATCAGCAGAGATTCGGAGCAATGCAAACACAGACTCATGGATTTAGAAAATAAATACACAGATGCCCCAAGCTTTACCCACCTTGCAGAAATACAGACCAATCTAGAACAGCTCAAAGAGAGTGCAAATAGAAAAATGAAATACTTCGCAAGATCGACAATAGCCAGGAAATATGATGCAGGTGAACGGCTGTGTAGGGTATTCTCAGGATTAATACCGGCAGAGAAGGAACTGGTGCAGGTTGACTGCATACAAGATGATCAGGGTAGGAATAGTGCACGGATCATGACATTAATGCTGGTTTTAAGAAATTCTATGAAACTATACCACGCTAGTGTACCCAAGAGTGAGCCAAATATTCACACCCTACTTGACGACAATTCAATATCCAGATTCTCTGAAAACTATTGAAGAAACCATGCAAGTTATTTAAGAGCTTATTGCAGATTTGGGGGGAGTCCCTGAGGTGCACACAACTCCCAGAGTTGCTCCGCAAGGCGACCATTACAGTACTCCTTAATCCAAGGAAGCCCAGCCATGATTGTGGATCGTACAGACCGTTATCGCTTATTAATGTAGACACCAAAATGTATGCACAAATCTTTTTGCCACCTTAAACAAATGTGGGCTTGGTGATCAGATGGTAAAATATATCAAACTTCTGTACACATGCCCGGTTGTCGGGGTTTTAGTAAACGCAGTAATGTCCAAAATCTTTAGCTGAGGAGGGGCATGCGCCAGAGTTGCCCCTGTCTCCCAGCTTATTTGCATTGGTGATAGAGCCCATGGCGGACCTGAATAGGAAACACCACAGGTGTCGTGTATCCTTCTTGCAGGACCCCCTATATGCCCTCCTCCCTCCGAGATCATCCTGCTATATGCTGACAATGTATTGTATATTACAGAGCCGCATGTGAACCTGGATCCTATAATGAAAGATATGACACTATTTGGGGAGTTATCAGGGTTCGCAGTGAACTATACGAAATCCGAAATGTTCCCCCTAACAGACACCCTGGTGCTGCCACGAGGGGTATACCCCTTGAAATGATCACCTGATAGGATTAAATATTTGCAGGTGGTAATATCCAGGGGTAGGGATGTACTACTCTCCGACAACTACAATTCGCATGAAACATATGCCACTATAAAAAGGAGTAAATGGGCATATATACTGCTATCACTCGCTGACAAACTAGTTCTGATCAAAATGATATTCCTGCCCAAGCTACTCTACCTATTTGTGAACATGCCCATATGTCCTGGAAAGTGATACATCACCAAAATGCGCTGCACTTTGTCTCCGCTCCTATGGCACGCTGGGTAGTCTGCAAGAAATGCGAGGAAAAAGCCCTGCTGTATGGTGGGGTCGCTGGGGCTCGGGGTGTCAGAACCGCACTTTGAAATCTACTGGATGGCCGCCAAGGCGCAGTTTGCATCCTAGTGGTACAGACATGAGAACGCCCCACCACATGTTAAACTAGAAACCCTTCACAACCAATAAAGCGGACTGGAAAACTCTACTATTGAATGCCTCATAGAAAGAAGACTGTCCGTATGACCCGGTACAATCCACACTGGTGGCGTGGAGGTCCATATTATTAAGGGTGGGCATGCAACGCATATACCACAAATCTACCACTATGGAGATTTACAGACCTTCTACCCACCTGGGGTGATACACTTCACACATACTGGGAACAGTTGGGGTATCCTACGTTGGGAGACTTGTTTCCAGAGGGGCAATTCTTAACAATGCAAACCAGGAGGGAGGGCCATAGGGGTACACCCACAGATATGTTACAGTTGTTCAGGTTGAGAGCAGCAGCCTCAAAGTGGTGGGAAGGTTAGCCGATTAAACCTCCGGCAAACAAACTATTGGTCTTCATATCCAACTCATACAGCAGCCGTGGAATACTAGCCTCCTCCTACAAGTTGACTTTGGGTAACACTTCAGTAACAGTGACAAAAGTAGGAGAGAAATGAGCTGTGGAAATGGAGGTAGAGATTGCACATGAAACTCGGGTGGAAAATGTATTCTCTGACTGGGTCTGTATCAATGAATACAAGCTTTAATCTGATTTCGAATAAGATATTGAATCTGTTGCATTATATGCCAGATAACTCAAGAAAATATTCCCAGACAAGGATGGAAGATGCCCGCAAGGACTATAGGAGAGGTATTTTGGGGCATACCATCATTTAAAGGGAACCAGGGACAAGATTGATACAGATGACAGAACTGCTGCACAACATCATGTTCTGCAATAGTTCATATTGTACTGTGTTAATGTTGATTGACTGTGTCTGTGAAGTATAAATAAATAGTTTTTATAAAAATGAATGGCCAGGCTGGAAAGGGGAAGTTGGAGAGGCTTGTGAAGGACCGTCCTTCTCTCTCTCATCTTGAAAAGCACATCCTCCCTAACACCAGGATATTATATAGCGTATGTTACCCTGACTGTCTAGTCTTTGTCTTCTGCTATATGTGATGAACTAAATGCAGGGTTCATTTTCTATCCAAGCACTGCGACGAATTGTGGGTACTCATCCCTTCTCCCCCAGGTGGAACCCCCTCTGTGAGGCTAGGGAGGTGAGCCTGCTCCGCAACAACCTCCGTAGTGGTCGACACAAGTGGGACCTCCCTGGGAGAGAGTCCCCTCTTTGGGGACAAGGACTCTCCTTCCTGTGAGATACTCCCTACACCAG
Source organism: Ambystoma mexicanum (assembly GCF_040938575.1). Classification (NCBI taxonomy): domain Eukaryota; kingdom Metazoa; phylum Chordata; class Amphibia; order Caudata; family Ambystomatidae; genus Ambystoma; species Ambystoma mexicanum. The sequence continues at coordinate 714,342,955 of NC_090923.1, forward strand.
AAAACATGATGGCATATATGGGACTGTCAAGCTATAACCTCTTTGAAAACTCTGACGAGGAAAAAGCTAACAGATGCTATTATTTGCAAGAAACAGAAACTGTCTCTGTAAGCCAAAGTATCCAATTCACTGAGAAGAGTGGATTGAAATATGAATACTCGCCAGACATGAAGCGTGAAGAGGGATCAGACTTGAGAGAAAAAGTTGTTGCCAAGCAGGGGAGGTACCCTAATTATATGATGCCGCAAGGTGGTGGACGCGCAACGGGACGTGGATCCCACAAGCTACAAACTTGCTGGGAGGTTGCAAGGAGAACGCTGAGAAACCAGCATAGCCACGAGACTGAGAAAGAAAAAGCTGAGTGGGCCTTACGAAGCCCGAGTGCCTGAGAAGGGGCAAGCCGAGGAAGGTTTGAGATGTGGTGGTGGCGTGACCACAGGAGAATCCTGGTGGGAAGCAAGTCCAAACAGCACCAATACTGCCACTAATGCCACTGAGCAGCCGCAGCAAGCTACCGAGTTGCAGAGTAAATGTGAGACGCAGAGGAAAACGGAATGGCCGTGTGGTGAAGAAGCAAGCCGACGTGAAGCCTGTAAGAAGCACAGAGAGGTTTACCGATAAAGAGGAAGGTACTGGAAAACCGAGGAAGCACAGGAAGATCCTGAACAAACATTATTGAAACTGGCAAACTCATCTCAGTGATACAGAGAAAGCCTTGGGAGGAAGTCTGTTGAAATTGAACTTTAACAGTCTAAGAAAGAAAACAATATCATTAACTGATGGGGGGGGGGGCTAACGAAAAAAGGAATTTCTTGACGCACCTGAACTGTACGAATGTAAGAGAATGTGAGATAACGTATCCTGGTAAAGAGGAAACTGAAAGTGAGACAACCAAAATGTCAATATTCATGAATCTGAATTATCTGAATAAAAGAGAGAGAGAGATTTAGGGTTCCATGTTCTTTTTCTGGCAGTAATTACTTAGAATGATTTCTTCAAATCTTTTTTCAATTTGGGGGGTTCCCCCTCATGCCCCCTCTTCCTCTTCATTAATGCTGCTATCAAAAACGCCTCCCCTTCCCATTTTTGAAAGGCACTTCCTAGGTTGGCCCTACACTATAAATTATGTTAGTTCTAATGAGAGTTTAAGGGTTTGTCTTGCATACAGTCAAGCCCCAATCAGTCATGTGCCTCTCTTTATCTCTGATGAATTATTCTCTTCTAACTACTCTCCTATGTCCAACACCACCCTTCCTCTGCTCCCCGTGTCTTCTTACTCTGTCCTTCCAATGTGTCTCACTCCTTCTACCTGCCTCCACCCTTTGATTTTTTGAATCCCTACAGTAACTACTACTCCTTCTGCACTACTGTGACTCTCTCTGCATCCCTACTACTTTCTCTGCACCACCAATAGTACTCTCTCTGCATTACTATTACTCTCTTCACTACTAATCTTTCTGCACTACTAATTTCTCTGTGCTCGTCTCCTGAAAACATCCTACTTTACTATCCTCACATTCTCTTAACACTGCAAAATCTGCAAAACCCACACTGGGTTCAGTGAAGGGCTGGTACTTGGCACTTTCAGATTTTCCACAGAAGATGCCTCCTTTTCACAGGATCATGAATTTACAGAGTCCTGGAGTGCAGGGTGGCAGTGGCCATCCTAGCTGATTACTGCACTGAAGGGGCACCCCTCTCATTTTCCAAAAACATGAGAAGTCTTCTGTGCCTGTCCAAGGGTGTCTTCTGAGAAAACTCTTTACAGGACTCACAGTCCTTCGTTCTATGGGGCTGGAGGCAGTAGATACCCACTTAATGAGGATCCCTTAGGAAAGCGTTTTTCCACCCACAGTTACTGCTATCTTTAAATAAGAACTTCTCAGGCTTTCGGACTTCTTACCGCCTAGCTTCTGCTGACCTAATCTCAGGTACAAAACAAAAAAAGGGGGGTCAAAAAGGCCACTAGGAACACCAGCGCTAATGCCTAATTGTAGGGTTAAACGACGGCAGCGTTCAACTGTTAGTTTAAGGATGCCTAGACCAAGAACCCTCAGTAGAAAACAGTGTGAGTTTAACCAGTGAAATGCGCCAAGTTGCAGACAATACATCAAAACAGTTGTAATGTATTTTTAATTCCGTTCTACAGCCTGACACGTGTTTCGAGCAAAGCTCTTCCTCTGAGGCCACGAGTGCTTGTCCAATTGGATATTCAATAACTTGCTTAAATTGCGAAGAAAATTACAGTACTGAGTTCCAATTGCAATTGCAAGTGAATAATTATGTGTAACAGCCTTCCGGCATCAAACTGAAAGAAGGGAGAGCCTCAGGTATGGTCGTGAAAATCAGCCGTTTTTGTGCTGTGAGAAGTTTGAAAATGCAGAAATAATCTGGAGCAGGAGCCAGTCTAGAACAAGATAATACTAAAATACTGCCTGAATAAGCACACTCCGCTGTAAGAAGTACTAGAAAGCTACAGAGAGCCTACGAGGATTCCTTGACATAAGGATTGCAGTGAAGAATCTGGAGTTGAGGCCTGAAGTGGAGCTACAGTCTCTCCACCCGATTGGCTGAAGCAAAAAGGACCATAAGGAGTGGGCTAACTATAACTTAAAATCGGGCCTTATGCTATGTATGTTTGGAATGTATTGCTATAGTATTTAATATGTACCTCGGATTCCCTTTATGATGAGCAATAATTCAGTAGGCAGGTCTCAAAAATCAAGTTGTTGTTCAGCCGAGAGCCCTCGGGTTAAAGAACCAGAGGAGGAGGGAAGACTAGTCTCACCAGATGAGAAATAAAATCCTCCTGGTCCAAGTAGGGGTGATCAGGATCATCCTGAAACTGCCTAACCTGACTGTTTTTTATAGTCTGTGGAATCAGGAGAAACTGAGGGAAAGGCATAAGCGATCTGTCAGCCAAGGAATGGCAAGAGTGTCTGCTCCCAGGAACCTCTCTTTGAGCTGAGAACAAAAGCGGTGAAGAAGTGATTCCCAAGACGCCCCTCAACTATCCCCCATCCAAGGCCAAAACGTAAATCTTGGGCCTGCCCCAGGACTGAGTGATGAGGTGAAAGGCCTTTGGGGAAAGCCTCGCTGCGGAAGTTGCAAAGGAACGGGTTAGCCTGTCTGTTAAGGAATTCTCCACCCCTCTCCCAAAAGATGGACTGCCCTGAGGAAGAGAAGGTTTGATTTATTATTTTTTTAAATTACATATATTTTTTTGGGGTTCGCAAGTAAAAAAAAGGGTTTAATTAAAAAAGGGGGGTTTGGAGGGGGAACCTCCCCATTTCAAACAAAAAATAGACCTTTGACATTTTTTTTTTGGTATTAATTTTTTCGACATTTTTGCATTCAAAATTATGAATTTCGAAATATTAACTATTAACGGGAATTCATATAGAGACCCATATCCCGGGCAATGCTCTCCATTCTGGACATTGTGCCACACTGCCAATTCGCATAGGCCATCGCCACGGTATTGTCCAACCTAAAAAAGACTGCCCAGCCTTGGAAATCCTGCTTTAAGATTCAAATAGCTCAGAAAACAGCCTGATGTTCCCTGCAGTTCATTGATATAGTGTTCTAATAGCATGACCAGCGTCCCAGAGTGGTGCTGGGAGCCAAAAAGGCACCCCGCCCTGAGTGGTGCTCTGCACCCAACACACCCAATGGATTTGCCATCTGTGGTCAGTACAAGGGGCGAAGAGGAATTCAGAGGACAGCCCAGCAGCAGATTCACTGGCTTCAACCACTACTTGGGAAGAGTCCTGAGGTTGGGCGATATCGAGATCACATTCTCAGTTCTATTGTCGATGATGCAAATGTGCAAACGGGGCTTAGACGAAGGTGGGCCTGTGGTGTACTGAAACATGTAGCAGCCATCAGTCCCTGAACCCGCAGCTATGTTCTGGCCAAAGTAGAGGAAGAAAGACACAGTCCCCAGATGGTTCACTGTGATATTAATGAATCAAATACATTTTAACTAAAAATTTAGAACCGAAACAATACAAATGTTTTATTTTTTAAAGACATTTGGGCGTGTTCCACCAAGCCCCACATTTCCCTTGGTCTATAACCCCACTCCAACCCTTTCCCCACCTGTTTTAAAGTCTGTGTTTTGTGGTACAAATGATTCGTTATAAATGTTATTAGTTATATTGTTTTCATTATAATTATCACTGGATACCTCTCTGGATCTCCCTGCTCAACTATGGCTCTGTCTTCTGGCAGCTGAACCAGCCCCTCCTTTGTGTGGAAGACCACACTTATAAACTGTAAACTCTGTCTTAGAGTCAATTGAGATTTGTGTGGTTGATCAACAACACATGGGAGCCAAGCTTTTCTACACAAGGAGCTCATCTCAGATCGAATAGGAGTAGAACAACCTAGAAGTGATAAAAGCCCACTGCAAAGTAGAGCAAGCGGTGGCCTGAGGGGTACATGGGAACACCCATCATGTCCATTGATGCCAGTCAACTCCCAGAGGGATGAGGGAATCCCCTTCTGCATAGTTTCCATCTTAAAGGAGATTTTCTCAGCAAAGCTGTTGACTCCCTTCAGCCTGTTCACCAACCGGATGCCCACCAAATCACTTGGGAATGAGAAACACTATTAAGTAACACCCACAATGGCACCCTTCCACAGAACGGTCCTAAGCTCGCTATGAGGGCTAATTTCTTCAAGCTGTTTTTAGTACAGGGGTGACGAGAGGGCCTGTCTGGTGGAAATTGACAGAAATCTATCTGGTACCCTACCCGAATGATCTCCAACACCCAAGTATCCTGAAACCCCCTTCTTCCACTGGGTACAAAACTGTAAATGTCTGCCTCCCACTCCGGGAGTGCCGGCTGAGTTAGGACCGCTGTGACTTTAGTAACACACTTTTCCATCTTCCTGAGTTGGTTTGATTATTTGGTGTAAAGAGTTACTCTGCATCCCATCTACTGCATCACACTCTACCTTTAAAGGGCCTTAAGCTCAGCCTTAATTCCAGTAAGACTGAGATCCTTCTTGTTGGAACCCCTGCTCCCACTTTTCCTCGCTCACTCTGGCCACCCTCCTTGGGCCCTCTGCCCTCCCCCTCTTGCGAGGCAAAAAAGCTTGGGGTCATAATCGACTCCACTCTCTCCTCTCCACACATCACAGTTCTTGCCAAGAAGGCCCATTTCCAGCTGTACCTCCTCTGAGATATTCTCCCTTTTCTCACCTTCCCCCAGAAGCTTGCTGTCTCCAGAGGGTTCCATGCAATAATGTCGCCACAAAAATCTCGCCATGCAAAAATATCGCTGAAAAATGGCCGTTTTTTTGTGGCGACATTATTGCATGGAACATGCGGGGGACACCCCCGCAACCCCTAAGCTTTTTTTTTTCTTGCCCCTGTCCCCATATATATGGTCACCCATATAATATCGCCACAACCTTTTCCTGGCGATATTATTTATGGCGACCATATATATGGGGATAATATTACCTGATACCCTCCAGAGTCCTGGTTCTCTCTAGGCTGGACTACTGCAACAGCCTCTTTCTCAATCTGCCTAACTCTACTCTTCGCCCTCTTCATCTGATCTAGAACAGGACTGCAGGACTTATACTTGGCCTCCGGCCCAGGGGCCGCATCTCACTGGCCCTAACATCCCTCCAACTGGCTCCCGTTGGCTGCAAGGATCAAGTTTAAGAACCTCTACACTGTCCACAAGGCATTCTAGGGCCGTGGACCTCACTACCTTCAACTCTCTCTTCCTAAGTACCTTCCTCCTAGAGCCCTCTGCTGGTCTACTTCTAATTCTCTGTGGGTGAGTCACTTCTCCAAGCAGAGAATGGGGGGTACATCTCTCTCTTCTGCAGGTTGCCTCCCTCAGGAATGGCTGCCCTACCTCTCTCCATCTTGAGCCGGATCTCCTTAAGTTCTGGAAGCTCCTCAAGACCTTCATGTTCTCCTCTTCTATCTCGCTCCATCTCCCCTGCTAACCTTCCCTTGCTCCTGCTCTGTCTGCTGACTGGCTGTTCAGTGTCCTCTGTGTCTTACAGGACAAAAAGCCCCCCCCCCCCCGACTAGTCCCCCTGCACTTGCCACCTGGCCCACCTTGCACTGCTGCCTGGCTAACCTTGCACTACCAGGCTGGCTGGCATTGCCTCCTGTAGTCCCAGCCTTCCTTGCACTTAACTCAGGGCCCTGCTGCTCTGGGTGCATTTCACCCTGTACCCTCTCCCCTGCACTTCTTGTTCCGCACTTGCACAATCTAAATGATACTTGAAACACTTGTGTATAGGCGCATAATAAATAACCAATCAATCAATCGTGATGCTAATCATTTCCCCCCTGGGGTCGCGGGTGGTGTTGCAGAGAAGAAACAAACAGGCCCTTTAAGGGCAGGACACATGAGGAAGGCAGGACACATGAAGAAGGCAGGGCACGCAGGACTGGGGAGGAAAGGGAGGAGCAAGCGAAGGGAAGGCAGAAAGTGTTCGGGAAGATTAAAGGAAAGTTAAACTGACCAATGGCTCTGTGTTGTTTATGGTAGCCCATTTGATTGCCACAGCAACAATTGGCAACAAAGGTAACAGAAGCCTGCGCACCCTGCCAGCACCCACACGGCCGACAAAGAAGATCGATGCATGTCCATAGCCCGAGGAGGGGAGCTGCAGTGCACCGCTGCAGTGAGAACCCTGGAGCGCTGGTGAGACTCGCTGCGGGTAAGAGGAGAAGAATTAGCCCGCTGCAACACTGCAAAGGAGGACGCAGCATTGAGGGACGGGGAAGAGAGTGGCTGCCCACGCAAGCAGTGTGCTATTAATGTGGCCTGGAAAGCTGTGGAAGACGGTGGTGGAGGAGGCTGCCTACCGAGTAGGATGCACGTAGCAGCCAGCAAAACATACCGGCCAGCAAAAGAGGGAAAAGAAGACCGTGAGGAGGATGGCAACGAAGGAAAGGCAGCAACATACAGAAATAGAACCATGATACCAAGGGAAGGCAAAGCTGAAGAAAAAAACCAGTAATATATAAATAAACACGCCAAACCACACGAGGCATACTGCAACAAAGGGAACAGTTGGGGTCAGCCAGAATGAAGGGACAGACACCACAACAACAACCCACAAGCCTGCAACAAGGGGCACCATGGTGGACAACTCACAAGGGGCCATAGAAGCAGGAGCAGAGGCAGGAATACCAGCTAATCTTATAGTAGGAGCTACATCAGGCCCACTCCCTTCTCACTGCAACCACACCAAGACCAAGGACAAAGATGTGAAGAATGGATGGAAGAATTCAAGGACTTCATAGCGGCCATCAGCGATCAATATTCACTGAATAAAGCAGACATATTTACTAACCTAGCTGGGAAATAAATAAAAAGCAGCTTAAAGGCAATCCCTACACAAGAAAAGTCCACATACACACTGATGATTGTGGCCATCAACAGAAAACTGGTCATACTGCCAAATGGGGACTACGAAAGATACTCCTCTAACCAGTGTACCCAGATTCTGCATGAGACCATTGGAGAGTTTGTGATGAAACTCCAAAAAAAGATAACCCAATGCGATTTCGCAAACTTCTCCGATGAGGAGGCGATCCGACTCAGAATAATTGAAGGGTGCACATCCTCAGTATTCAGGAAACACCTGCTGAAGAAGCCACTTTCACTGCAAGAAATTATACCTAGCCAGAGTTTACGAGAGAGTAGATGTGCAAGCAGCAGCCACTGAAAACCCAAGGCAAGGCAACAGTATCGCGGCAATGCAGAACATGCCAAACGTGAATGCCATAAACCAAGGGGCATCATTCAGACCAAGATACCCACACCAAAGACCCCAAGGAGAAAAACAATGTTACAAATGCAGGTTTGAATACCCCCACAAAGGACAATGCCCAGCCATAGGACAAATGTGCATGAGGTGTGGTCAGGAAAATCATTTCCAAGCAATGTGTAGAGAAAAAAAAAACACTCTCCTAAAACTATAAGCCGACAATGCCCCCAGGAATGCTGAGATGACAGGATCCAATCCGGGGATTCAACTACAAGATACACCGCAGTCAGAATACCTGAGGGACAAGCCCGGGAAGGAACCCACCTGCATTTCAAACTCAAACCGGAATGGTAATGGCAATGGAAGACCTGGACCTGCAACCACTGCTGCAATACCCGGATGAAAATAGTCACCCACCAATCCCATCAGAGACCTACGCCTACCAGCGGCAGCCGGAGTACACCAACTACGAACTAAACCCATACACCAGATACACCAATGACCCATATGAAAACCCATCCACAGATCGAGAAGACGAAGCACGAGACTACAGAAGGTATGACCACCAGGACTGATACAGCAAACAGTTTGAGAGACTAATCAGTGAGGAGACGCACAGTCCCAAAGGTCAATGCTCAAATAGGAGGGCTGAATCATCAATTCATCGTAGATACAGTGCAACCGTAAATGTCATGAACGAATCACTATACCAAGCAATCAAAGACATTTACCTATTAAGCCCGTCTCAAGCTTGCATATTCCAATGGGGTGCTGCACACCCATTCCAGTCGACAGGCCAGTTTCAATGCGACCTATACCACAAAGGCCAAAGAGTATGCACAACCATCCACATCATAAAAAGCCCTGCAGCAGGTCGGTACATACTAAGCTACTGCACAGCACGGGCACTCACCCTAATAGACATACACTACGACCAATCAGAGGTCGCTCAGGACCTCACAACAAGAACTCACAAACTGAATGCAATGTCTCCCCAGGAGATGAACCTCTACACGATCAACACTCAATTTCCAGCACTGTTCGTAGGGGTGTGCATGCTTAAAGATTCCGTAATCTCCCTCCACATTGACCCGATAATATTCCCAGTACCCCAACACACACGCCGGGTCGGCTTCCATTTGCAAGCAAGTGACAGAAGAGCTGCAGCTCCTTTTAAACAATGACATTATCGAAAGGGTGAGTGGCCAAAACATGGAAGACCTGATGGTCAGACATAACAAAGCCACTCGGTTCTCCAAACTAGATGTCAACTAGGGCTACCACCAGTTGGTCATTCACCCGACTCTCGACCCATATCCACATTTGCAACACATGAAGGATTGTTCCGCTATCAGCAACTTAACTTTGGAATATCTTCCATGGCAGACATATTCCGGGAAACCATTTGCAGATGAATAGTGCCAGTGCCTAACGCACTGAACTACAGTGATGACATACTGGTGTTCGGAACATCTCAAGATCAGCATGACAAAGCCAAGCTAAGAGTGTGTGGAATCCTACATATAGCAGACTTCCCCCTAAACCGGATTAAATGCGACATCAAGAGGCCCAGTTTAACATTCTTCGGGCACATCTTCTCGGACCAAGGAATAACAGCAGACCCAGAGAAGATGAGAGCAACCGTCAACCTGGCTTCCCCAACAGGGGTAGCTGAACTCCGGTCATTACTGAGCATGGCGGGCTACTGGGCTCGCTACCTTCCCAATTATGTCACACTCACAGACTCAAAAATGACACCCCATTTGAATGGGACATGGCATGCCATGATGCCTTTCAAGACATAAAGACAGAGCTGACCAACAACCACAGACTGGCCTACTTCAACCCTGACTGAGACACAGAGATAACTGTTGATGACAGCTCTGTGGGACGGGGGGCTATCCTTGCCCAAACTGTAACAAATGGACAACGAACCCAACACATTGTCACGTACGCCAGCAGAACCTTTGTGCACGCTGAGCGAGCCAAGAGAGAAAGCCTGGCAGCTGTGTGGGCCTGTGAGAAGTTCCATCATTTTGTCATTGGAAGGAGATTCGCACTCCTAACGGACCATCAAGCGCTCCTCTCCCTATTTGGGAAACCGAAAACCAAAATGCCTTCACGTATTGAAAGATGGGGCATCAGGCTCCAACAATGCGACTACTCTATCATCCACAAACCAGGAGGGTACGCAAACCCAGCAGACTACTTACCTAGATGCCTGGAAGGACAAGGAAAAAACACACTAGAAAAGGAGACAGAGCACTACATCATGCACCTATCAGAGAATGCACTTCCCCTGACGCTTACCATCTCGTTGTTCGCCGACGAGAGCAAAGCTGGCCACGCCATCCAAGCTGCAGTGCACTTTACCAACACAAACAGGTGGAATAACTACTGCAAGGAACTATTTGGGAACAGGGAGGTGGACAAAAAGAGATAGAAAAGATGGCCAAAATACAAAGAGAACTAGCCACCGAGGAATAAGGCATCCTACTGAGAGGAAACCGACTGGTAGTAACCAAATGCCTTAGGAGAACGATGGTAAATATAGCACATGAAGCAAAAACTAAATATATACTATGCTATGGAAACAAAATAGAAGATCCCAAAGACACAGAAATTGGATATTTCAAACAGAATGCATCTTTATTTATGCATGGGAATAGTTACTAATCACTAACAAACAGCACTCTCTAGCTATGAGTACTTTAGCAAACCCCAACCCTCTCAGCATCCCAGCAACCCAGCTCTACTCTACACCGACAGCCAGCTCTCTAGTTCTCTACCTCTCAGCCAGCCCCCAGTTCTGAGACTGTGAGACTGCACTCCACAGAACAGATGCACCTATCAGAGAATGCACTTCCCCCGACGCTTACCATCTCGTTGTTCGCCGACAAGAGCAAAGCTGACCACGCCATCCAAGCTGCAGTGCACCTTACCAACACAAACAGGTGGAATAACTACTGCAAAGAATTATTTGAGAACAGGGAGGTGGACAAAAATAGATAGAAAAGATGACTAAAATACAAAGAGAACTAGCCACCACGGAACAAGGCATCCTACTGAGAGGAAACCGACTGGTAGTCACCAAATTCCTTAGGAGAACGATGGTAAATATAGCACATGAAGCAAAAACTAAATATATACTATGGTATGGAAACAAAATAGAAGATCACAAAGACACAGAAATTGGATATTTCAAACAGAATGCATCTTTATTTATGCATGGGAATAGTCACTAATCACTAACAAACAGCACTCTCTAGCTATGAGTACTTTAGCAAACCCCTACCCTCTCAGCATCCCAGCAACCCAGCTCTACTCTACACCCACAGCCAGCTCTCTAGTTCTCTAGCTCTCAGTCAGCCCCCAGCTCTGAGACTGTGAGACTGCACTCCACAGAACAGAACAGCAATCTATTGTTGTACAGAACGATGACGCATTCTACAATTGCATGCGTAGAAAGCATTCTATGGCAACCTACGTGCATTCTATGGCTACATAAATGCATTTTTCAACATAGCATAATCGTGTACTGTACTAGAACACAGTTACATGGTCTTTATTCTATTCTATTCTAAGAACAGCAAGAACAACAAGCATATCGTGTAACGTTCCTGTCTCTTCGCACAAGACAGTCTAACTGCAGGAACAAAAACATTCATACTATCTCTTTCTCCACAGCCAGCCAGCCACAGTTATTTCTCTGTGGTGGCTATATCTGACAGTCTGCCAATAGACAGATTGTTATGAAAAACATCTCTTCCACTGTGTTCGGCTGTGAACACATTTACATCCCCGCGCTCAGCATGAGCCGGATTCATGATGGACAAAACACAATAGCGCTTAGAAACACTACAATGTGCTCTGTACAAAATAACAAGCTAAATATATCTTTCTAGATGGTTATTGGCAAATATCGATCTATAATAGTTCAAAACAAACTATAATGCTAAACATAGCTTATACCAAATGAATGCATGAATGAATGGATTAGCCCACGCTAAATTATCATAGAACAATGCAGACTAACAGAAGGTCATCGAGGAATAGCAAATACAAAAAAGATACTAAGCAACCCAGTATGGTTCCCATGTATGGACGCAGTAGTTGAAGACATACTGATCCACTGTCAAGCGTGCCAAAGAGCAGCGGCAAACACAGCCCCATGCCCCCTGAAGATACTACCACTACCTGAAGGAGCATGGTAGCGAGTAGCCTTGGATTTCTATGGACCCCTTGAAGAAGGGGGCCACCTACTTGTGGCATTGGATGAATATTCAAGATTCAAAGTAATAAAACAAGTGCAGTCATCAGTTGGGAAGAATTGAGAAAAACAATGCACTATTGTTTGGTAGGTAATTGCAGCAAGAGCTATTAGGGACTCCCCAAAGGTGCAGTAACAACCCAGATGACAGATCATGTAGACCATTTAAGTGTAAATCATTTACGAAATTAGGAGAACACGCATACTATACATATATGTTTCAATCCGATAACAACTCAGGCAACCATTTCAGAACTATAAACAAAATATCTGCAAATACTATGATCACTCAATTATATGCATTGTAACTTAGAAGAACACACAGGGCAGTGTCGGCCGTAGTCGTGAAGTTAATGTAAATTAACAGGAAGACAGATACGTGGTTCACACTCCCAATATGGCGAGCCACAAGGCATTGAAGTAGACCAACCAGTTAACATAAATAACGGACTAGTTTTACTAGTCGCCTAGCAACATCCCAATGCAACTGCAGGGAGAGATCGAAACTGCCGAGAGAGGACGTGCAGACAGAGCACCCCATCAGCCCTGAAGGTAAAAATACAAAAAATACATCTAGGATAGTGGTCGAAGGAGAGGTTACTGACAGGATTGACCATATGTTATGTGTGTATTTACAGAGAGAAAACCATAGAGAAGGGGCTCCAGCACAGCACAACACGGGAAGCCATGTATGAACAAAACATTGGTGCCTTATATTCACAGCTGATGTAGATAATAAGCTGAGGACGATGAATAGTGAAAGATATCTATAATTATTTCACAGTGAGGTGACGACCCTTCCGGGTGACAACTCATATAAAGAAATTCACCGGCAATTGAACATTAAGCAACAGAAATCTGGTGAGTGTAGTATAAACGGCTATAACAACAATAATCATATTTTTTACTGACTGTGATCCTCATGTGGGACACAGTGCCTTATAAAGCGACTTGTCCCACAGAGGGTCACCCATGAATACATCCAGAGATATTCAATTGACAAAAAAAACCTTTTAATAAAGTGCCCTTTCTTTTCAGAACGAACACGTGAACACACTGAGTGTGCCCACCCAGAGAACAGACATCTGACAAAATCTCTTTTAAACAAAATCTGAGCTTCAATGAAGAGCTCACCATAAATTCGAAGGTTGGTGCAATAGAGTGTTGAGAATATTAACATAATATGGAAGTTATAAATGCATAAGGAGGATGTAGGAGAACATCAACTAATACAGTTCAACTTATTATTTATTTTTTAGGAAAATTACCAAAAGGTCAGATATCTTCATCTGAAAAAAGGCTCAAGGAAGCCCTAAACGCATAATGAATGATAGGAGGTGTCCACATAAGAACAACCAACACAACCATAGCACCGTAACAAGATCCTATCAAGATATCTGATAAATCTTAGTATCCGCACAAATTAACCGCCACTGTAGTATTTAGAAAATCTATGATGGACTAAGATCATGAATGTTTTGTACTAATTGTTGAATTTGTAGCCAGAAACACTGTAATGAAGATTAATGACTTTGTTACCTGGACAGTTAGGTGTGTAAACTAATATGATAATCACGAGAATGTAAATGATGAATTGGTAGTCTTGTATATATTCATAAAACACTTTTTCTAAAGCATTTGAATATGAATGGATGACTTCTTGCCAATTGTATTGGATTAAGTATGCCCTTGTTTGCCTCCCATTGATTACGGGGGACCACTTTCCTTTATAGATTTGAGCCTGGTAACGCAGACTTAACAAGGAGCACCTGAGAGTTGTTTACTTCATATATGAAATGAGAGTTATATGATTTACTTGAATAGAATTTGAGTGCACCTTCACAACCAATCCTTTTCTAGCACCTCAATACAACCCTGAGCCATTCCTTGTGACCGATGTCAAAGGATCAATGGTCACAGCGATAGGAGATGGCCGGGAAAAATAACTCAGAATGCCTCCTTCTTCCGCCGACTACATTAGACTAAACCCGAAACCCTGGAGCCGTCACAAGGAGAGAAAAAACAGAAGGACGGGGATGGCCAACCCGAGGATAGTTGACAGGAGACCGAGGAGAGACCGGGCGAGACTCGTGAATCACCCGGAAGACCACAACGGATAGTGAAGAGGCCTTCACAACTATTTGAACAAATGTAAGCCCAAGGACTCACATGATAAGTGAGGGGGAGGTGTTTTGGAGAAGAAATGAACTGACCCTTTAAGGGCAGGACACGTGATGAAGGGAGGAGCAAAGGAAGGGAAGGCAGAAAGTGTTCGGGAAAATTAAAGGAAAGTTAAACTGACCCATCCATGGCTCCGTGTTGTTTATGGTAGCCCGGCTGATTGCCCCACAACAGGTGGTGAGGTGAGGCATGAGTAACAGTTCATCGATTTTTTACAGATCGCATATTTTTTTGTCATTGTTTTTCAAAGCAGCCATTTATTTACGAAATACTGTTATTTATTTTCCCATTTACCGGAACTGTTACGCACTCAGACCTCTACCTTCACACAGCTCTGTCGATCCACCTACACTTTCACTTGCATACCTGGAGCTTTTCCAGCACTGTCTGGGACCTCTACCTACACACATCCAGGGATGGCGTTAGGGCTTTCAATGTTTTCAGTTGATATTGGCTCTGGGGCAAGGGGGGGGGAAGGGGCGAGCAACCGCCCCATGCTGGCAGTCTTATTTCACAGGAACCAAGTTCTTCGATTCGGGACATCAAACGTGTGCACCACGCTACAGGTTGACTTGCTGGCGCGCTGAGGCGCCTCCTTCCTGCAGTCTCAGGCAACATTCTTAGCACCTCCTTGGCTTTTTTATTCAGGTTTCCCCGATTTTAGCACCCTGCTGTCAAAGAAAGATGAATAGCTTTTCAGTGGGCATTTAGTGTTTGAGCACCCTGCTGGCTGGCTGCATGTCAAAAGATAACATGCAGCTATTTGCAATCTCATGGCATTCGTTTGTCTTTAGTATGTGAACACCCACTGGGGTACCTCAGTTTCTCACAGCAGAAAGGTTTAGGGGCCCCACCAAACATCATGTTCAAATGGCTCCCACACCCAGGGTCGGACTGGGACAAGAAATAGGCCCAGACACCCAAAAATAAGTGGCCCAGCCCTCGCCTCAAAAAAGCGGCCCACCCCTCGCCTCACGACCCTTGACCTCTGATAACATCACTGCAAGTGATGTCATTTGACCCCACTCGAAAGTGACATTCTGGGAAGCGATGAAACACGACCTTTCACCCCTTGACAAAACAGGAAGTGGCATCATATAGCATTGTTCCTAAGTACACTACGAAAAATATGGTTATGATTTCACTAATGTGAAATTTCATACAAGAATGGATCACCATATGTATCATTAATATCTGTGTGTATAGATCCATATTGTCAACTTACTGTGAATGCAAGCAGACATCCAAGGCCAAATGATAATATGTTATTGTATAGCACTTAGCTTAAGCTCTTTTTTTATAGAAACAATATCACCCAACCTGTGTTGGTACTCATTTATCAACCTCAGAAATATGAAAGGCTGAGATGGCCTTGCTGGGATTCGAACCTGCAACCTGCAGATCACACATACATCACACCAGTGAGCGCTCAACCCACTGAGCTATCAAATCGGCTACAGTAGAATGAGCAAGTATTCTGTAGTGGATACCATTAAACTGGTAACAGAGATTTAACAGCAGACCAGTTAAGTTAATCGGCAGGTTTCGTGCAAAGTTGGCCGCATGTCAAGCCTGCGTGCATCTACTTTTAGGCTTCAGAGGTTGGCAAAATAGGGAAAGCAGTGCACTCACAGGACATCCCGTACTCTCAGCACTCGTTAACTCATACATTCAATCAAACATCTTAAACAGCATGCCAGGGAGATGGGAAAGATAGATACATTACAACAAAGCATTCATTGTGGCACAATGAAGTCAATGACCACTTGATGTGCTATGGTCAAATATTTCTACACTGTACATAAGCTTTTAGTCACAAGGATTTTGTCAAGTGATCAAGGACACCGAGATGGAATGTCTTCTGATAATCGTAACAGATACAAAGCAGAAAAAAACATGCTATTACTGCAACTTGCGAAAAGCAAAATACATAGTACGAAATGGATGCTTACTGTACTCTAAAATTGGTCGTTTATCACTAATACAACAGCACAGCTGGGGGTGGCTGGACAATACGTACCCAAAGTCTTCTTACCTCAGCTCTCAGGGCCAGGCTCCTACAATCTCTCTGTCTCCGCTGCCAGGCTGTTGTGCCTGTGGGTGGCTGCGGGGGGCCAGGCCGGCCGGCTGCTGGGTTGGCTGCCTGTGTCCCTGGGCCCCTGGGTTGGCCTCAGCCTGGCTGCTGCTGCTGCACTGCTGACTGGCTGCTGGCAGCGTGCTTGCCCTCCTTGACCCGGCTATCATTGATAGCGAGCCTGGGAGGCAACTGTGATTATTGGTGGCATCTATAAAGCTTCAGATTCACCATGTGGATGGTGTCTTGGCGCTGTGCGTGTAGGTGAAATAATAAGGCGGTGCCCAAGAAAGGTTTTCCGTGAGGGAGCATTTAGCCAGGGCAGGAGCCAGATTTCACCAGTGAGGCCTTTCCTGGCATCCTAGAGTGGTTCAAGGAGCAGGGTGTTGACACTGCGCTATTGTTTAGCAGAGTGTCATAAAATACACCCTTATAGACTCAGCAGTGCAGGGGTGCTCCACTATGACCAATGGACTCTGTACGTCTATGGTGGACGGGTATTTCGGGGGCTCCATTACAGAATTTTGCGTTGAGCCACTTGTCAGTACAGTACAATCAAAAGTATTACTGTTCCATGAGTAAAGGCTGAAGCTGGTTGGTAGCTGATGGATGATAAGAGATTGGCACTGATTGTGTGCTGTGCCATATATCAGAGCTGGTCTGTGTGCCGGTGCTGGTAATTAAATGCTGGATTCAGATTGGTGGGGAATTGATGCTTGAGAGTGTTTTTTGGAGAGCTGCTCAGTGAGTTCTGTTTGAGAGCAGAGGAGGGTTCGCCGATTGGGTGGCCCTCAGACAGCAGCTGAGTGGGCGAGGTACACGAGAATCTCAGGCAGCAGTGGAGTGAGTTTTGCATGAGAGGTAGGAGCCACTAAAACCATTGTTTGTTCTTCTTCGAGTGATGCAGTCAGGGTAGTGCAGCAAGGACATTACATGTAGTGCTGGATTCAAGTAAAAGTGAAAAGCATGTGCACTTTGTGTAGTTCTGGAGTTTGGGCTGGTGCATCTAAACCACAATTGGAGTTCGGGAAGCAAGCAGACATGGGGTCCATTAATATTGGTAATATGGACCAATAGAATAGAGGAGCCGTTAGCAATTCTGGATTTAAGGAGTGACACCATGTCTGTGTTTTGGCTGGCGTTGATGCCTGGTGACCAGTGCAGCGTCCGTGCACAGAGCAGTGCTGGGTTACATGAGCAGGCTTGTGTAGGTGCTGCCCATAGCACCTGCCAGGAATCGCACGTTGCCCTGCAGCCAGAGAGACCTGAGCTTACACGCTGCACGTGCAGCTCATTTCAATGAGTGCATTGTGCCTCTACATGGTACTATCCAGTGTTCGTTTGGTATGGACTATCTCATTATGTGCATTTCTTCTCAGAGTATCACTGCTTCTGAGACTTGGTCAGGTGTTGTTAGTCAAAGGAACTACTCATTGTATCAACCCCAGAGGACAAAGGGCTGAGTCAGTCCTGCTGGACTAAAACTTGCGAATGCAGCTTGCAGGAGGAACTCCAATGCAAGCCACTATGGAATGTATGCCCCTGGCATAGTGCTATTTTGTAAATCTAATCAAAGATATGCCCACTTCAAATTCAGAAGAGTATTTCCCTTGCAATAAGAAGTGTCTTTGTGAAAAGTCTTACTGGTACTTTCAGGGGTTGATGGCTGCAGCACTGTTGTCAATGTGCACTGGCTGTATGTGCAGAGTTGTCAATGTAAATTGCTGCTGTTTCAGTGTACAGTGGTGCCTGAAGTGTAGGTGTTGTCAGCGTGCACTCCAGTGTCTGTGTTCTGTTCCATGACGTGATGCCAGCAGGGTCGGTCTCGGACATGGGCACTAATGTAAAAGTGCTCTACAGTCACTAATGCCAATTGATACTTCATGAAAGACTGTTTGAGAGTACACAAGTGGGTGTGTTCTGGTAAAAATGAGTTGTAAATTGTACATTCTAAAGAATATTTGTTCAGTAACGTTGTTCAAAACTACTAGCAGCACCGTGAAGCAAGTCATTCAAACTCGCAGACATGTCCAAAAACAGGCCAACTTGGAACAAATATGGAACAAACACACCTGCTGCTGTGGTCCTCCTGTGCGGCCTCCTCTGACTTGTGGTCCTCCCTCCTCTTCTCTGTGCGGGGGCCGCAGCTCTCTCTCTGTGCAGCCGGTGGCCAAAATCATGCCCCAGCAGCAGGATTAGAGGCCCAAATATCCTCAGTCACATGGTGTGACGGAGTTGTGGCGGTACGGAGTCTGTGTCAGCGGCTGCTGCAGCTGCATTTATTTTTCATTGGCCCAATGGCCCACCTGTTGTTTCGGTGGCCCCCAGGCACAACAACAAGTTGCTTTCAACTTTGCAAAGTGCAACAAATGTGTTGCTTCCTGCAAAGTTGAAAGCAACTTAATGTGCGCGCTGGCGCCCCTGTACCGTGGACCCAGCCAGGCCCAGCCCAGCCCTGCAGGCAGCCTCCAAATCAAATCCAAATCAATCATCAAAGCAAGGTAACATTTGTTACCTTGCTTTGATCAATTATGCCATTGAGGATGCATTTTTTTTTTCAAACCAGCCCAGGCGTGAGCAGAAGCCGGCCCCCCCGGACTTGCCCATATACACATGATTTCAGCCGGCGATGGGCCGAGTGGCTGATGGGCCAATCCGACCCTGCCCACACCACCCTGACACATCTTCAGTCGGCCCTACACACAGCTCTCTCAGTGTGCCTAGATCCTGCACTGCCACATGGAAGCACATGCAGGTCTCTTCCTGGTGTTCCACTGTATCGTTTCCCACACTTGCTACTCATTGCTACGATGATCCCTATCATTCCAGGCCCTCTAGTACAGTCTCTGGCCAAATATTGTGTATTCCTGTTGCCTGTTCCACTTTGTAAAGAGTCCGACTGTTAATACTGTGGACTTTAGTCATCTGAGTACCTCCCCTCAGACTCTGTAGCCTTCTATGTACTTATTGTTTGTGGGCCTGTCAATCAACTTGTAACATGATAAATAAGTCCCTGTCATCTTTTACCTGTAACAAATCACGTATGCTCAAGTGCCCAGATAGCTCCGGGTACGGTGCGCTCTACAAATAATAAACTAAACTAAACTAAACTAAATGCATTGAATGCAGATTTCAGCTGTTTGCGGAGGGTAATTGAGACTCACACTTTTGGGGTGTTGAAGGAGGGTACTGGAGACTTAAGTTGCTGGTTTGCTTGAGATTGATGGTGTTGTAGAATGCTGGAGACTTTAGTTTGCTGGAGGGTGGCACTGTGTAAACATGAAGGTGTTGGAGCAAGGCATTGGAGGTGTAAGGGGTTGATGGGCGGGAGTGGGTGCCAGACATTTAAAGCGTTTGACGGAGGGCCCTTAGTGACTTGCAGTAGATGGTGGGTGTCCATGTTGAAAATAATTTGGGGATATTCAGGCTCTGGGTGACTGGCTGCGGCGGTGGGGGTTGCCGTGGAATGGTTCAAAGTGCACTATTGACAAGAGAATCCCTGCAGTTATTGTCCAAGTGTAAAAGCATGAAGTGGAACAGCCTCTGATTGTCTTCTGGTTGGACTTGCGTTGGTCAGTTACTGTTTCCAGTCTGTGGCCAGACACTTGGCATGTATTGGATGTCTGCGGTTGGGGATTGAGGCATCTTCGAGATGCTCTGTCTGTTTACAGTATAGCCCGAGTGATGTATAATAGTCCAGTTTGTTGTGTTGGACGTCTGCTTACATTCACAGTAATTTGGTAATATGGACCTATACACACTTATATTAACACTACATGTGGTGATCCACTCCTGTATGAAATGTATATCACATCACAGTGATATCATAACCATATTTTTCTTAGTGTACTGAGGAACAATGATATGTGATGCTGTTTCCTGTTTTGTCAAAGGGTTCAAGGTCATGTGCCATCACTTCCCGTGATGTTACTTGGGGGTGGGGTCAAATTACATCACATACTGTGATGTCATCAGAGATAAAGGGTCGTGCAATGTCACATCTGCTACCTCTGTCATTTTGGTGAAATGACGTCCCTGGCTGCAGAGTGGGCTTGCGCAACATAAGCAAGTAATACCTTGGCACTGGAGCAGGTGGGTTTAGGTTGGCTCAATAAAGAGGAAACCAATTCCAATGAGGTTTCTGTAAAAATAAATGACTGGTTAAGTGTTGGTAGAGATTGAGGTTCCAAGCGAAGCTGATTGTTTTTCATGTCTTCAAGATTTGAGTGGATTTTATCAATCTTACATGATTGCATCAGGTATTGCTGTATTTAAACATTACCCCGGGCAGATTGGCACTTTTATCAGCAACTCCCTGTAATTGGGCAACACAAGTCACCCAAATTTGATAAGAACCTGCTCCATTTTGGCAACACTAAGGTTTACTTTGAAGCAACCTAGAATTTTGGTGGTAACACACTGCAACAAATTCTGTTATAAACTGGCACTTCTGGACCCAACACTGTGTATTGTTTTATATCCTGGCACAATATTAAAACTGGTGTCATTTATACTGACCTATGATGCATAGTTGGCATTGTACGTACTTACAGTTGACGCCCTGGCATCAGACGTATTAGAATATTTAATATTTTCCAAAAGAATTGCTTGTAAATATTTTTTTTTTATCCAACTTTCCTCGAACATTGTTCTGTGGAAATGCATGGTTTTTACCTCCCCAGGGTCATTTTGGACTACTTCGCCCACATCCATTTTGGAAAAGAATTCACATCGGCCATTTATAGGTGGCCCGCTTAATTTTGCCTGCAGCCACTTCTGTGCCCCCACTAAATTTGATTCCTGGAGATGCCACAGCATGTGATGGTTTCCATGTGGCATTGTTACAGTAAATTAACTTGGTCGATATCCCTTCCATCTTTTCTTTATTATTATTTTTGTTTAATGTCTAATTCACCCCACACTATTTTGTCGCTGATTTGTGGCAGAACGAGGCGCATGAGCCCTGCCTTTAGGAGCCTGTACTTTCACATATAGCTTGCCCACGTGAGCCATTGCAGACACACCGGACTGCTAATAGACATGGGCCCCTCCGGAACTGGGGGGCCCAGGGGCATAAGCCTGGAGGTGGGCTTGGCCGTGGGAAAAGATGTTGGCAGCACCTCTCAGGTGCTGGCCCTATTACCATGCGGTTTTTGGGGGTGGGGCTGCGGGACTCTGCACAAAAGGGACCCTGACTTCTGGGTGTCCTCAATGGTGAAGGCGTGACAGGGGCAGGTGACAACAGGTAGTCCCTGCCCCTGAAACCCTACATCAAAGGCCCCCTGTCCCTCCCCTCCCATCCGGACGGATGCGGAGACAAGGGGCCTTTGATGCATCAAAGGGGGGCTACCTTGCCCCCCGGCCAGTTTTGCCCTATAACTCAGGCGGGCAAGGTAGCTCCCAGTCATCTGTCCCCTGTCCTGGCAGCTACTGGAGCTGCAGGACAACAACTTAAAAACCCTCCCTCCCGCTAAATAGTGGCTCTAATGGCAACACTGAAAAACCCTCAAGATAGAACAGGCACCAAATTAAAAGACATAGGGCCACAGGAACAGGCAAACTAAAGAAGTTATCATAGAACTCAATAGATCTCATTACATTTGTAAATCACAAAGGCCGGTTGCCAAAACTTGGGGAATCTGGACGAATGCCGAAGCCTACAAGTGACCCACCAAGGAAGGAAAGGCATCAGATAACCTAAAAGGCAAACGCCCCATATAGCATATCAAGTATCAAGTGAATAACCAAAAAACAAAGTACAGGTCGCCAAACTTGAAGGTAAGTTTCACGAAAGAACACACGGAATGCCGATAGATGCCTCAAACAAAGAAAAAAAGGCACATAACACTGGGAGAAAAATGCCTCTCCATGGCGCATGAGTAGGGCAATCCCAAAAACCGGAATTCAGTTGACATCCAAAGCTCAAGAATCCACCTCTGAGGATAAAAAATTAAGAACACCTCACAAGGGGCCAAATCAGAAGTGGATCATAGAGCAAAGAGTATGCCGACATATGCCTCAAAAACAAAGGAAGGGCACTTGTCAGTGGGACAAAGGCGAAATGCCTCCTACAAAAGGACATGGGAAGGGCAATGCCCAAAAACTGGATTATGTTGGATGCAAATAATGGAAGCTTAAGAACCCACTGCTGAGGATGAAAATTAATAACGCCCCTCAGGGAGCAACATCACAAGTGGGTCAGAGCGTTAAGAGGGTCTACCCATGCCTCAAAGCGTCGAAAAGCGCACAACAATGGATGAAAGGCATAGACCTCTCCAGTTTGCATGGATAAAAACAAGAAGAACGCAAGTGGAAGCTTGAGAACCCACCTCTGAGGATGCAAATTAATAGTGCCTCACCAGGGGCCATATCACAAGTGGATCAGTGATGAAAAAGGATGCCTAAACACAGTGGAACAGGCTCACACGCCTCATCACCAATGTTACAACGGAGGGGCAATCCCCCCGCAAAAACTGAAAATAAGTGGAAGGTAAGCCAAGGTCCAGAAATCCACCTCTGAGGATACATACTAAAAAATGCCCCCCAGAGGGCAACATCACAAGTGGGTCGGGTCACCAGAGCGATAAGAAGGTATGCAAATGCCGCAAAGTGTGGTAAAGTGCACAACAATGGATGAAAAGCACATACCTCTCCACCTTACATGGAAAAAACAAGAAGAATGCAGAGGAAGGTCAACTGTAAAGTCAAAGAAGGTACAGCAGACATAGCTCACACGCTGGGTCCACCAGATACATCAGACACAGCTCACACACTGGGTCCACCAAAAGTCACAAGCTTTTGTATGAAGGGCGGCAGGGATCAGCCTCGAGTTGGCCCTACGTGGGAGTAGGATCCTCACTCACCTGATCCTCTGTTCCCCAAAATATTTGTGTAATGTTTTCTCATTATAGTTGGTTGGTTTTCTTTCGCACCATAGCGAATGGCTTGTGGACAAAGTTTTTCCACCTTACCTTTTGTTTGGCCTCTTCTTATGATACTGTCATTACTGTCACCTGTCACACCCTGCATGGCTCCCCCCCATACTAAAACCAGTGCTTTAAGTGGGCCGGCAGTCTCCAAAAAGTGGGGCTGAGCCGGGGCCCTGCCGGGGCCCCCCCAGTCCCACTGCAACATTGGCGGGATGCATTATCCCGTCGCGGCTACAGCCGCGATGGGAGATGCGCCTGCCATGAAGTCAGGCGAGATGACAGAAGTGCCAGCCAGCTACCGCGACGCTGAGGCTGGCTGCCACTTCAGTCAGTCATAGTAACTGCCTCTGGTGACCCCTCGCGCGAGAGTTCACCAGAGGCAGTTACTGTCCCTTTGTTTCCCCAGGTCGCCGAGGCGTCTTTAACCCTCGGCGAACCTGGGGATTCCCCGACATTTTTCAAGGTTTATAAAAGGCGCTTGAAAAGAACACAATTCAAGCCATCTTTCATAAAGCTTTGCCGACGGACAATTTTGTCCGTAGTCAAAGCTTTATAAAAGATGGCTTGAATTGTGTACTTTCAAAGCCATCTTTTATAAACCCGAAATGTTTAAAAAGATGAAAACTAGGCAAATCGTAAGGTATGCACACAAATATATATACATGTTATATATCTGTGTGCGTACCTTACTATGGTTTGTGTACTTTGAAAGCCATCATATGTTACATATTTCTATGTTTAGAAAAGATGGCTTGCATAGTACACAAACCATAGTATGGTACGCATACAAATATATAACATGTATATATATTTGTGTGCATACCTTACGATTTGCGTACTTTTAGGCCACGCCCTCCCACAAGCCACGCCCCCAAATGAGCGCCCCCCCTCGATTTCTTACCCCACTTAAAGCCCTGACTAAAACACTTATTGGTGTCTTGCTCCCTGCTGCTCACACAATGCGCATGGAATGTTTCTGTCTCCAGTGAATGGATTGATACCCCGCCCGTATGTTGCTGCCAGGGCAATAACCTGTCTTGTGCGTGTCTGCGCTTTGGCAGCACAAATCCCTTTCTTGGTCGCCAATGCTGTGTCGCCAGACACGTATCTACGACAGCTCATAAACTGTCTCACCCAGGGGGGCAAATGGGCTGGGACAAGACCTACCTCCTCCGCACGCCGTTCTGTGTAGATACAAGGTCCAAACCCCACCAAGTTGAGGAAGCTCTCTGCCCCTGACGACCATGAGTCTCTCAATGCTTGCAGTTGGGCAGTGCACGTCTGCAGACTGCATCTGAAAATTGCCCTTTACTCAACAGTCCAAACTTAAACAATGAAACTGTCCAAAGCTGTATATATTTCTCATGCTTTGCACACATTTTACGGCCAGTGTGACTATTCTGACAGAGTGCATTGCATGCTCAGAAGGAATGTACCTTTGCATTACAAGAACAGACATGTGTGATAAATATGGTGGTCATTCTTATGTTCCCAAAATGCACTTTGCTTTTATGCAAAGCAGCCAGCATCCTATATCCAGGGCGCCCAAACCACTGACAATCCGTTCCCAGTCCCACCCACAGCACTGATAATCCACCCCCCAGCCCACCTGTGCGTACGGGCGTGGGATGAGGGGGTCCGCAAGTAAATTGTTAATTTCCAGCACTGGTCTGACCCGATTTGCTTTCAGGGTAATAACCAAACACAGACACATGTTTATAGTTAACGGAGGTTTCGCAACCCCTGTTCCTTACCTGAAGACTCTAACATCAGTGTCTTCCTTTAACGTGACTGCAGGTCATCATTACATGTGCCATCTTCCATGTTGATTTTACAAAAGTGTCATCACCATTTGTAATTCGCCGGGTACTAATGGGTGACTCTGTGGTAATGAACTGATCACGGCTGACGGATGACATGAATAGGCAGCAAGCAACGTATTACGCTCAGTTGGTCTTTAATACGGGAGAAACTTGTTGCTATGCAATGGTGATCTGCGTGTCTAAAAAGTGTATGGCGGTGTTTGAAACTTCTTATCATGGTTAGTGGTATTCAGTTGCTGGGAAATCAGTGTGTACACAGTATCATTCCACGAAAAGGAAGTGTCATCAGTGCAACACGCCCTGAGTGGTACATAATTATGCCAGCTGGCTATATACTACAGCTATGTTGCAGTTCAAAATTGGACATGAAAATGTTCAAAATGCTGGGCGCAAACGTAACTCTCACTGAAACTGCTCTTCGTTGGAAATAGAAAGTGTGGGCAAATCTGAAGAAATTATTATAGCAATAATCACCCGTTCCACGGGCTGGAATGCATGATAACGGGTCGAGTTAATCAGCCCGAGGGTAGCAAGGGCTTTTATCGAGTGGCCCCAGTGCCGTTTTCACCTGTTTCCACCCGTGGAATGGATGATTACTGCTATTAGGAACCTAGGTTTCAAATCAGGAAACCCAGCATGCTAAGAGCAAAGTATTTTCTTTCAATGAACGGGACACCTTGCGGCATTCCATTCATTGAAAGAAAATACTGACACAAGATGGCCGCTACAGAGTTGGAAGGCGGGGCTCCATACAGAGCACCTCATCCATTTTCATGGCAGCCGGCAACAGGGAGACTGAGAGAAACAGCGGCTGTGGCGGCGGGCATCGCTGCCGCAGTAAGTAGAAAAGAGAGAATGGCGGGGTGTGGGAAGAATCCTTTGGGTTACTTGGGACGCGTGCTTGGTTCCTGGGATTCAGCTTGTGATCCAAGCAACCTGATTGGTTGTTCCCCCCGGCCTAGGTGCTAATATGAAATACAAACTTGGTTGTTCCCTCCGCCCTAGGTGCTAATATGAAATACAAACTTCAAAGCGGAAAATCAAAAAGCTCGGAGTCGCCGCAGTTAGAGGTTGGCTAGTGCATTTAAGAGCGCTCCATCTACAGGAATGTGGAGTTAAGCACCCGTTCCAGGGGCTGCAAGAGCAAAAATGGCTTGGCAGCCCAAGTTAAAATCCCAAGCGGAGCCAGGGCATTTAACAAGGGACCCGGGATGCTAACACCCATTCCAGCCCCTGGAACGGGTGCATAACGCCATTAGCACCCCGGGTTACCAAATCAGTAACCCGGGTGCTAAAAAAATAAAAATAAAAGTATTTCATTAATTGAACGGGACAAGTGAGACGTCCCATTCAATGAATGAAATCCTTTTCTAAGATGGCCACCATGGAAAGAGACGGCAGGGCTCTTATGGCGGCTGCAGAAGCGGGGAAACAGCTGCGTCGCCACAACAAACAGGTAAGTGAGTGTGGGAAAAGGGGAAAATGTAAAAAAAAGAAGGGAACAGAGGGTGGGGGAAGCTGGTGGTGGGGAGAGCCGGCTGTCAGGTGGTATGGAACGCAGGCTTGCACTGGCGGTGCAAGCCTGCGTTCCTAGCCACCTGATTGGCTGGCACCCCCTGCCAGGGTGCTAATGCTCTTGTATATGCTCGCCATGTCTAATATCACCAAAATTATATTTCAGTATGACACATTTATTGAATCAAGTTGCTTCATCAAATCTTTCTAGTGAAGGATTGCCCCCATGCTGCCCTCCGTTGCTGCTTCCATTGTGCCTTCATATTCAAATGTTGTTTCCACCAATGTGATTGCCCCCATGTTGCCTTCAGTTGCTGCTTCCACTATGCCCGTCAACACCAATACAGCCCCATTGTGTGCCCCATGCTCACCCCCAGCAGCCACCGGAACCACCCCCCCTCTGTCTGATTTACCATCTACCTACTCCAAATGTACCCAAGTCCCACCCCCGCCCACTCAGCTGCGCCCTCATCAACGCCCAGTTGCTCCCTGCCCATGCTCTCGACATTAATGATTTTATCACCAGTTTCAACCTTGATCTACTAATCATTAGTGAAACTTGTCTCCATGAAGCATCGGGACCTGCCCTTGCCCTGGCCCTCCCCCAGGGCTACACCATTTCTAGGCAAAATCCCACCCTTCAGAAAGGTGGAGGGGAAGCCCTCATAGCCAAAGAGACCATACAAATCAGAAAGGTACAAGGAGAACTAGGCTTTAACAGCGAATACCTGCTCCTTAAAGTCAACCCATCCCCCAACTGCGCCATTGCCCCCCACATTTTAAGACCCTAGATCCTCGCGCAGGACGATCTAGCTTCCCTTTGATTACCGTGACCAACTGGAACAACCTTCCACCACACCTGAGAAGCATTGACTCGCACAGAGCCTTTAGGAAAGCTGTGAAAACACTATTGTTTGTATAAAAGGGACCCAACCGGCTCTGTTGCCTTTGAACACTGTAAGCTACCTTTACCCATGCTTTGTAACCCGCTCAGCTAGTGTATTATTTATGAAAACACAATCACCTATGCACTTATGTCACTGCAGCCAGTTAGGTTTTCGCTCTCTGTAACCATGAGCAAACCCTCCTACTTGTAACTAAGACATTTTCCTGCAACTGCGCCTCAATGCCCTTGGGCTGTAATGCGCTTTACAAATTCAAATAAATAAAATAAAATACCTTTTATAACCAACTGCTGTAAAAATTGTTCTTTGTTTTGGGGTATAGGTTCCAACTTTTGTTTAGTTTGTTGTTTATATTCATAAGCTAATTATCTCAATGCCTCTTTTTGGTGCTGTGTTTTATCCATAATCTTACCTTTTGTTCAGAGTGCGGACACCGTCCCAATGGAAGTCTTTAGGGCCAGGGTTAAAAAAAGAAAAGTACCTTGTTTCCTTCAATTGTGTTCATGCTTTGTGTGATCAGCTGTCATCGGGTGTGACATGGTATCCCCCATTTTCCCTTGAAAATAACCCTGCCATGTCTAATGCCCTCATGGTCTATTGTCATACATCTACTCATTCCCCTGTGAAGAATAGGGAAAACCTTTTCTCCAGACCTGTAGGCCAACATTCCAACATTGGTCTACCTTGTGAAACCTATTACGCTACCTTGACCAGTTCCACCTAGAAATCATCCAGGACTGATTTACCATTTACAACCATTGAAAATACTTCTCTAAGTTTTTCAATGCAATCCTCAAAAACAGACTTCCTGTCCCAGAATTATCAAAATACTCGATCGAGCAATGAGAGCGAAGGAGGCCACACGGCCAGCGAGCGCTCTAGTTGTTGCTCGCATAATCCTGTGCTCAGGAAATGTAAAGAGATGAATCAAAGAGTCTGCAGCTGCTGCTACTGCTGGTGGGAAAGAGCTGAACCTCGGAGCGAGAACCATGAACGCAAAAGACTAAGACCGGCATGGTGGACCCAGGCAGCTCACCAACAAAGAAAGAAGCTGCGGCGGGAACGCCAGGAGCCAGTGAGAGACTCCTGGGCGTTCACAGGTGACAGAAAGCAGACCGTCAGTTACCGGAGTCGTAACAAAGCAAACGTGGGAAGTGGAAGCCCTGACAGATGGAAGAACGAAGAGAAAGCAGTCTTGAGAAGGAAGCAGACAGAGAACCTTCAAAGGCTCAACACGCGAATATTTAGGAATGCCAACAATAGCAGCAGATTCTGCCCAGAGACAGCAGGGACCCTAGGGCGTAACAGCGGCAACGCCGAATGAAAACAAATATAAATAAAGTAAAGAGAGAGGAAGTGAAAAGATTGACTGTGAAAGGGGAATTGAAATGCGAGAAAAACAAATGAAATTATATGAATGTATGCAGTGCAAGTACAGAGGACACCCAAACAGGATAATATGTCAAGCGGACACATTAGCCCATACAGTGTATGTGCAACTCCGGAAGAGAGTTGAGACCCATTATAATGCAAGAAGCCCTGGCAGGAGAATATAACAGCCAATTACAAGTGTGTGAGAACAAGAAGCCCTGGAAAGAGAGTATGCCAAGCAATTACAAGTGTGTGAGTATGAGAGCCCAGGCAGGAGAGTATGCCAGGCAATTGCAAATGTGTGAATACAAGAGGCCCTTGCAGGAGAGTATACCAGGCAGTCACAAGAAATGTCCAAGATTTAAAGAAGCCCTGAGAAGAATATCGGGTCTAGAAAGGAACTTTGTTAACAATATTTGAGGTGTACAGAGAGAGGCAAAACTACAACTTTAAGCAGTTTTTTCGGAAAGTGTTGGTGTTGGTCAAGAAAGACACAAGGAATTATTGTGTGTGTAAAATATCAAGGAGTAAAGAGGAATCCAGGGGAAGGGAACCACCCTCTGGAACAAGAACCTGTGTTTCCCTGGAGAACTTTTGTGTCGGAGCCTTGTATTCTTTCTTTATGAACACTTTTCTAAACCACCTAAGAGTAAAGACATTTGCTTCTTCACCACAGAGTTTAGTTTATAGTGTGAGGGTCAGAATAGAACTTTGGACACAGGACAGTTTTGATTTTGACATCCTGACACAGGCAGAACCATAATTTTTGGTTTAGGTGGGAAATTCTTCTTGGAGCAGGGTCAGAGAGGCATTTTCCCAACCCTTTTATTTTCAATAAAAGTCTTTAACCAAAAGCATGGCTAACTTGTGTCCAAGTTTCATTCATCACTCCTCACATATTTAAATATACATTTTGCATTGCTGAAACATGTTTCTGATAATGGAGAAGCTAAGGCATTTGAATATGGTGCTGTACGTCTTACCCATTCTTACACAGTTTGCTGAGTGCACTTTGATTCTTGGCCCCTCCACCCCAAACAATTCCTCACTTTGTAGTGGTAATCCTCCAAACCGGACTCCCAACAAGGCTTGGAAAAAATGAAATACAAATCTGCGAGGAGCTAAGAAGGTGCAGAAGACGAACACTCTGTAATGTTTGGTTCAGGTCCAGTCGTCTGCCTCGTTATGTGGAGGCGGGGCTGAGAGCAAGGTGAAAAGGAAAGGAAGTGATGACGAGAAGGAGGAGATCTGGGAGTAGAGAATATGCAATGGTTGGAAACAGTCCTCCGTTTGTGTGTTGCATTTATTTGATAGGCCTGTTCGAATGCTCTGTCTGCCCAGGCATACAGAACACTGTTGACGAGGGATTTAGACCCACAGCGTGCATCTGCACTGCCGCTGGAGTGGTCGGGCGGTTCTCGGCCCCGTGAGACCACTCGGAGGTGGCCATTCTGAGACAGAGACAAACCACACCCAAGCGAAATGATGGCCTTGCTACATGCCTCGTGATAGCCTCAGAAGGATGGGAGGCTCAGGCATCCGTGGAGAGATGCACGACCAGTGTTGTGAGTGCAGCGCCACCATGGAGCCATGCAGGCACCCACAATACACTGCCAGCTACCAGAAGGAGTGGCAGGGCACAGAGTAAGGCCTCAGGGACACAATGTGCAAGGGTGCCCAAAGCACCATGACAGTGGGAAAGAGCATATCTGGCAATACAGTGGCAGTGGAAGGAGAAAGAGCCTGTGATAGTTTCAAAGGCCAAAGCCAGCACGTGAACACCAAGTTTGCACCAAAAGAACTGGAAACAAGACTCAGACACAGAAAATGTCCAATCAGGACATTCCTGCGACAGTCTCAGTGTGGTTGTCGGTGTATTCCCACTGGCACAGGGTGAATCTTTATCACTACAACTACTGTGACCAATTCCATGGTATTCACATTGCTTCCATGGGGGTAGCCCCTTTCCAAGAGGCCAGGGTGGTGAGACCACTACCCGATATTTCCCCTGGGAGTGGTACTCAGTGGGTGGTGTTTGAAACCAAAGGGTATCTCAACCGCTAGTCCTCTGGGACTTGTCATCCAGGTGGCCAGGACACAGCCATCACTTTTGGATCCAGTTCCTGGGGATGGACCAGTGTGGGAGGATCACCTGGGTGAGGGGTCTTCAGGGAGTGGGTGTGAGGCGACCGATGGTGAGACGCAGTATTTCCCCCATTTCCCGTACCCATTACCCCTCCTACTTCATAGGATTCTCTGATGTCCCAACCCCCCCATAAACACTGGGACGAGGAAGTGGGCGACTGATAGTAATAGGCTAACCCTTACATATCTTATTAGACATGTCCCGCTAATCGGGTCAGGCAAAGTCAGGCACTTAACTTTAATCACATACATCTGATACCCATTAGCTCTCCCCACACAGATAAAATGTGGAACATAGACATACACTCTGAGCAAGGTGGAAAACGAGAAGCAGGAGATCTTCCGGGGCAAAGGCAAACCTACTGGAGCAGAGCGACAGACATAGGGACGGACGTAGGGAAGAGAACCCAAGGGTAAAGGAATCCAGGAGTTCACTGCAGGAGGTTGTTGCCTCCAAAGGACCGTAAGAGATACGCGGAGAAGGCCAAATCCTAGAAAATAAGACTTTATTGTGTTTCAAAGGCACCCGTGACCCTCCCAGGTGAACGAGTTGGGGAGGCGAGGCCAAGCCTGTGGTATTAACCTTGGCTCGTGAATGAAAATGGCAAAAGACAAGAAAGGAATGCACACAGCTGGTGAGTTGATGATCAAGATGAAAGACGTATGTGTGTTAATGAAAGATTGAAGTGGCAACAATCTATCTTACAATTGAAGGCTGCACACGTGTGGATGAGACATGAAAAAAAGGCAGACCTGTGGTGAACTTTGAATGACTGATAACTGTGAAGCCAGTGACACAGAGTATAGCGTAGTGGTCTGGCGAAAGGAAGTAGCCCACTCGAAAAGTCTTGATGAAAGATTAAATGTTTTGTTATAAAGCAGCGAAGTGAATACACCTTAAAAAGCTTGATGATCAAGATTGACCCCGCAAAAAGGGGAAGTGGAAAGTGAATACTGAACTCTTGTGCTTATTATAGTGTACTACATAGACCAAGAAACACTGGGGCAAATAACACAAGAGTGCGAGCTGAAGGGAAAGTCTAAGTGGCCCTACGGAGGTCTATAGTAAAAGCATTGCACATTTGAAAGTCTTTGACATCAGGAAAAGGTCTGAGCCCGAATGAGGGAGATCGGAAGTGTGATAAGTTAGGGGAAGGGAACCCCTAACGAATGTGAATAAAGCTTGGGGAAGGGAACTCCTATAAGTGCTGTGATTGAGAGGTCTGAGCCCGATAAAGGGAGGCCTGCATGAACATTTGGTTGAACTGTGAACCCTTTTTGTTGAACTGTAAAAGACGAGTTGTAATGCTGAAAAAGTGACTTTAACGTGGAAGGCCAGGCGGGCTTCGGTCCACACTTTGAACTACTTTGTTTTGAGAACCTGAGCCAGAGTTTGTCATCCTGTCTACGGGGACTGCCTTTCTCTGAGCTGTCCAACGTGGGAAGGAGAGCTTACTCAGCCCCTTTTTTTCTTTGTATTCTAACACTGATTTTCCTTTGCATACATATTCTCCTTTGCACAATTGTGTTCTCTATTGACAAAATAGCACCACACTTTGCAAAACCTTTTCAGAATCAGGTCTAGAATTAAATTCTACAATTTCATGCAGTTTCATTGAGGGGCACCAAAGTTATAAGCCATCCAAAAACTGCTTTTCGCCAACCCTATTATTCAGAAAGAAGCATAAATTCCCCGGATATCTCAGATGTCCGCGAACACCACAGGACTGCCCAGACTGTTCGCAGACATCGGAGAAGAAAAACACCAGTTATTTCAGCTTTTCATGGCCAATCCCATCCCATCCTCATCACCCCTCACATCTCCAGAGATTGTTTCATCAGTTTGACAAGTGCAATGTTGTGTTTTTTAATATGTTTCTACCGCGTTGTTCCCGGACAACGGGCGCTGTCCGTTTCTTGTCAACTTCAAATAGAGGTCCCTCAAGGTGATCTGGTGATCAGGTAAGCGGGCGTTGGGGACAGCTAAGAGGCGGGTCAAGTGTTAAAGTAACTGATATAAAAGTAGATTGTTGTGTCTGCCTACAGCTTTCTCCCAATAAGTGCATGGTATGAACCCCCGCTACATACTTCCTGTGGCTTCATTTCCCATTGCATATGTTAATTAGCCCTGCTCCCCGCCATACACTTTTTTTCAGGACTTGGACCTGGGATTGCTACATCTTATATGGCCTAATTATACAGATGAAGACCATCTTTCATTACCCTTTCATACCTACACTTCAAAGGTTCTTCTTGAACGAGTTTCAGAGGACCTGATTGTGAGCTATGTTAGGTAGAAACCTGTGCCGTTCCCTTAGGGACCACTGCAAAAAGCTTAAGACTACAGGTGTTGGCAGTAAACCCAATTGGTAGCAGTCTGTACCACCCAGATTTACCTGGTAGCTGTGGCTGAGCAGCCAGACTTCTCTCAAGAAGAGTTAGACAGTATATAGAGTGTACAAGATAGGTACCAAAATACAGTAGCACAAGCAAACACTGACCAGAGCTTTGGTATCAAGTATATAATTATTTATTTAAAGACACACTTAGAAACACTCTAGCACTATTATTATAAGTAAGTTCAAAAACACACAGTCACTATTATTATATATACATCCCTTATTCCTTATCAGACAAGTCTTAGTTAACACCACTTATTTTCAGACAGAGGTGAGCGCTTAACTAAAGATGGCACTCCAATAAGTTTAAGAAAAAGGGAGGGAAAAGGCAGAAATTAGGAACAGCACACAACGCAATCCTTTAGACGCACTCGCAAGGCAGGAAAGTCAAAGGGCCTCATTCCGACCCTGGCGTTAACCAAGGCGCTATTAGCGCCTTGGTTGACGCCGTTATCTTTCCGACTCCGCCGTGGTGAATGGCGGAATTACCGCCCCATTCCAAGGTTGGCGGGGGCGGTAATTCCCCATTCACCATGGGCCCTTCCCCATTCCCATTTTTGGCCCATAGGGCTCAATGGGAATGGGGAAGGTGCTAATTACGGCACCGTAAATTACGGTGCCGTAATTAGCTCCTAGGTCCCTTTGCGGGCTGGTTTTTTAACACCTGCAAAAAGCAGGCGTTAAGTACCAACCCGCAAAGGGAACTCGGAATAGGGCGGTAAGGGTTTAACGGCACCGGTCTCGTTACTGGTGACCGTTAACCCTTACCGCCCCACTCGGAATGACCCCCAAAGTCTACTTGTGAGCAAAAAGTTCAGAGGCCAGGCTCCCTCTTGGAGAGAGTAGAACACCAATGCGTCCACAGTTTAAAAGGCTTAGAAAGTCTTGCAGAGAGTTCAGAAAGGACTTTAGTTCAGTTTAGAAAAGTTCAGTTAGCCAGCCTAAGGCCAACCCAAGTGGTAAATTTAGGCTTTAAGAGTCACCCCACACAGACCGTTGCGAGAGAGGCCAGGCGGACACAGTACCTTAAAAGTGGAGAGAATTCTCCAGCGGGGGCAGTTGTTCCTGGCAGCGGGTGCAAGTCGCGGCGTCGTCCAGAGGAAGAGATGGTCTCGACGTGGAGGAAAGCTGAAGGTCGTTGCACGGCCAGGGAAGAAACCAGCCGCGGAGTTCTCCGGTAAAAAGGTACTACCCTTTTATTCGCGGTAGTGGAAAAATATGGTATCCCGGTTGCCGGGGTGCTTGGCACAGGCAAGGCGGCCACGAGATGATCCGGGAAGGCGAAAAGGCGGTCAAACTGGTTATCCCCACCAGTCAAACGAAGAAGACTCTTCGGGATGAAGATCTCCTCTGTCGTTGGAAGAAGTGGTGAGTCGGTTCAGCAGGGCTCCACCGGTGGTTTCGTTGTTGCAGGTCAGCTCAGCTTCTCCCTCTTCGGATTCTTTGATCCTGTGGCGACGTCTGAAGTCCCAGTCCCCAAAGCCCTGCTTTTATGCAGAAAACCCCCATTCATCAGTCCTAGCTGTCATTCAAACATGCTTAGTGGTGAGCCGGGCGGCTCACCACTGGGCCAATCACACAAGAGTGCGACTTGAGTTGACGAGGCAACTCAGTCCAGGGTGCCTAAACCCTCTCCCACACCCCCTGTGGTACCCAGACAGAGTGGCACCACTTTTGGAGGCTTCTGTGGAGAAGCCCGCCAAAAAGTGGAACAAAGGGCTCGACTTGGGTTGGAGTCACAGAACCGAACACAAATGCCATTTTGGAACTGAGTTCTGGCAAAAAATACCAACCGGTGAAATAATATTAAATAAATAAACCAGCAGTATGTTTGAGGCTATGTTAAAAAGTATTAGCCTCGAACAATGGGAAAATCCCATAGGAATATATTCGCGGTTGAATATAAAAAGTAGTATCCACTGCCACCAGCCAAAACTCGCTCAGGGGGGACTGGACAGTGCCCCCTTGAACAACAGACCCAGGGGCAATCGAATTGCCCCTACAAGTACGCCCACAATATGATGGTTTGTACTGGTTCTGTTCACAATTTAGGAATAGTAAAGCCAATGGTGACTTTACATGCCCTGGGAGACAGTAGTCAGTCCCAGGGTATGGAGTCTATGTTTGGGGGTTACTATGACACCCCTGTGTTACGGCACGGGGGGTGGTGTGTAACAAACATACCAAAAATACATGAAGCCCTATGGAGTAAAAGACCCCATACCCCATAAAACACATTCAAAGTCAAAGGATATCTGAAATCATATCTAAGAGTGGGAGAAAAAAGAGTCTCACTCTTAGCAGGAGAAAAAATTAAACCCCAAAAATCCAGCAAAGCTGCTGGGGGACTCGCTAGGTTTGGGAAATTAGCCTTAAAGGAGAGTTCCGGGACTTTTTTTTTATTGTCCCTACGGTTCGGCCATGTGTTTTTAAGCATAAATCGGTAGATCGTAGAAAACTTTCCTATGGACCTTACCCGACTTTTCGTCCATTAACGCACTCGAAATCAGCCGCCATTTTCTGATAATCCTATCATTTCCCCCCATCGACCTGGCTCACCTGCTTTTGCGGCACTAAATCAAATCCCCCGCCCCTGAAACAGACTTTATCAAAACATTCATATTCCCCGCCTCTATCCGTGACGTGACTGT
Source organism: Ambystoma mexicanum (assembly GCF_040938575.1). NCBI lineage: Eukaryota > Metazoa > Chordata > Amphibia > Caudata > Ambystomatidae > Ambystoma > Ambystoma mexicanum. The sequence goes on from NC_090923.1 coordinate 714,378,973, forward strand.
GCTGCGTAGGCAAACGCGCCCAGGCGTCTTCTACGCGACTCCACACAGAACCCGGAAATCAACACAGATCAGCTCACAACACAGCGCGCCACAATTCGGAATATGAAACTGTACTTTTAAATCAAACCGCAAGATTGTAAATTTGGTAAAGTACATTTATTTGACATCAAATGTTTAGAGAATATTCAGCGATTTTCATTTTTATTTGCTCACGTTCAAAAAAGTTCGTTTTGAGGCACGCGATGTTCCTTTGCTGTACACAGGGTGTTAGATCATCTCACAATACAGCGCCACAATTCGGAATATGAAGCTGTGGTTTAAAAGCAAACTGCAAGATTGTACATTTGGCAAAGTACATTTATTGGACATCAAATGTTTAGAGAATATTCAGCGATTTGCATTTTTCTTTGCTCTCGATCCAAAATAGTTCGTCTTGAGGCAAGCGATGTTCGTGTGCAGTACACAGGGTGTTGGTTTACGATAAAATAAGCTCTTCGGTCGCACTGATAATCGCATGGCTGTTCCAACAACGAGGCACTAGGCCACCACAACGGTATGTATGTTGCATCTAGCCATTAGTACCGCGTAAGGGCATACTTGTACTTGGCGATCGTCCCATAAAATGGTCAGGGTGGTAACGTTGTTCACGCGGAGAAGCAACTGGCGGTTAAAAAACCCATCCGCCGGTGTCTGGTACTCGTGACACACACAGTAATGAGTGATGTACCTATTTTAAAAACATAAAAAATGAAATTAGTCTCAGCATCAGATCTTTATTAAAATTATTCATTTTATATATTAGGTCGGGAAATTATTTCATAGCTAGGACAGTGCAACTGGGTATTATACGTCATTTCCAGTAACCCACCCCCTCTCCTCCGCCTTTTTCACAGCCGCCTGAGCGCCAGTAGACCACTTCGTCACTGATATGATATAATATGGCATTTGCAACGCGCCTATACACAAGTGTTTCAAGGCGTGGCGAGGCAGGGAGGGGGGGGAACAAGGAGAAGACAGACAACGATCCTACTAGGCCAGGTGTCATTCAGATCGCGCAAGTGCAGGGGTAGGGGAAGGTAAAAGTGCAAGGGGAAGGGGAGGGGGGAAGTGGAGTACAAGGTAAGTAGCATAAAATAATAAATACATAGGGCCAGCTGGTGGCGAGTGCAAGGTAAGTGCAGAACAAGTGCTGGGAAGAGGGGGCTGTAGGATACTGAGACAGTCCCCCAGTGCAGGGGTTGACAGGGAGGCAGTGCAGGTGGAGAGTGGAAGGGCCCAGGACTGAGGTCGCAGACAGTGGACCAGTTGTAGCAGGGGAGAGGGAGAGAGAAAGCAGAAGCAAAGAGTAAGGTTTTGAGGTGCTTCCGTAAAAGGAGATGGTTCTCCTCAAGATAGTGCGCGGTACAAAACAATATGCCACATTGAACGAACAAGTACAACTTAACCCGTCTTCACAGTTACTGTATAGTAATTAAATTGCGGTATAAACTCATCTAAAGAGTTACTTACATTATATTTGCATTTTCCATTGTGTCTGTGCGTAGGGCAGCCCCGAAATACCACTCCTTCTATGCCGACGTTATTTCTTCTAATGAACGAACATTAAATGGCTATCGTTTCTGAAAATTTATTCATTATCGTTTCTTACGTTATTGCACCACACCCCCAAAAAGAAGTCTTTCGGGATGGTCCCGGCCTGTCAAGGTCAAATAACAATAGAACCTTATACTGAGTCGTGGGCCATTCCGGCACCCGAGCAAAAAATCAAAGCAGCTGACCTTCACTTTGAACGAGCACACATTCCTAGTTAGCTACATTCAGTGTAAGGCCATCTCACAGGACTTGAAATTTACACTCCATCTTTGCATTTTGTATGCGTGCTTTGCAGCCCCAGAGAACCATAAATACGGAGACATTCTATATTTTTTGAAAAATGATTTATATTACTGTTTGTTTTAATTTAATGCGCAAATGAACAAGGTTGGATAGACACATTGCATGTACACTAAGCAATCACTTTTATTTACACATTACATAGATACAAATATACAATGGGCCTGCAACATGAGGAGACTCGAGAGAACAGACAATCAAATTACAATCATTTAAACCGTGATGTGTATTTCTCAATGAGCTCTTCTTTAGGTGGACATGGAACAGAGGCAATGTTGGGTGGCAATGCAGTTGTCCCCTGCACAGGTTTGTTCACAACTCCATGTATGTGCCTATCTATGACATCCACAATAAGTCTCTCAATAAACTCATATTGCATATCCTCAAACACTGGTTTGATCACCCATTGTTTACTTCTTTTAGTGAAGGCCTTATTGTAGCGAAGCGTCCCTAAAGTTCCGGTCGTCCTACTTTGTTGACGGCCAACATTATGGTTATGTGCCAAGACCGCTAGAAGAGTCCGATTTATCATGCCCTCCATGCCAAAATGCAATCGTTTTGGCCTGTACTTTAGGCACATATTGTGGAACACCTCCAAATCTCCTGTGTGGCAGAATTCCGTGAGTCCCCTCAAATCTCTTGTTATAGTTTTATCAAATGCAATCTTTTCAATGGCTTTGTGAGTGGGTGATGAAGGAATCAACCACTTCTTCTTCCGTGCCTCCTCTGTGGACAAATGGCCATGTTCACAATTGTGGAAATGTTGGTTTGTGTTCCAACGGTGAACGTTTGTGCAGTGTAGCATTACTGACCGCCATTTTTCCAGTAGAATTTCCAACGACCCTCCACATGTTTTTGAGCTCCACCAAAGATGGTTGCTGATTGACTTGGACCACTGTGAAATACCTTGCATATCTTTTTTTTTACCTGCAGCCGACATTTTTTTATTGATTGTTTTTGCAAGATGCCAAACGTCAAATTGGTGATTTATATTTTTGTACTCTTCTCTCATTGTCTTGGCAATTGAAACGTGTCTGTCCGTGGCTATCAGGTCGATCAACATTCCCCGCGATTGTAGTTCTTGCAATGATGCTACAAAGCCAACTTTCTCCATGGCCACTGAGGATGTACTTTGTGACACCTGCACGACCACCGAACTCACAATTTTCTTACTTTCCATGTCCTGAAAGTGGTAGGTGCAGTACTTGGCTGAAAATCCTGGGCTGTCGCACTGTCCATCACCGGCTAGCCTGAACCGTTTGCCCGCGAATGTACGATCAATAGACATTTTTTCCATTCTCCAAGCTTTGCTAATGGCTGGAAATAGATAATCGGTTTGGTATTTGTAGAACTGAGTTTTCGCAATGAAATGGATTCCCACAAACTGAAAGAAAGACTCTAACTTTTTAAAACTTGAACCACTAAAAAGTGCAGCCGCTGCACAAAGTAGATTGCCTGCTTGCAGTTGCCCCAGCATGGGTTGTGCAGACCATGAGAAAGGATGATATTTTGTACTGGTGGCATGTATTTTAAGGTTAGTGCCTCGAATTGCACGAGTCACATTAATCAATGGCTCCCCACATACTTCCCCACCAACCGAATGCCCACATTTCATCCGAATAATAATATCAATCAAACAACTATCGAATACAATGAATTTGGCCTCTTTCCTTATACTGTCACTCTGCATCCCAGCTGGTTCGGCCTGTAACGTTGAGGACATGTCACTCACATGAAAGGTAGAATCTCTGATATCGTCTTCCGCTATGTTCAGTGATATTGATGGTGTTTCATTGTCGTCCACTTCATTCTCTTCCATTGCAACATCTGTTCCTTCTCCGGCGATGGGTGAATAAAACAATTTCTTCAACTTTCTCGCGGTCTTAGTTTTTGCGGGTGTGGATTCTGTGAATTGATCTCCGACTGCATCCGAACTACCAGGAGGACATTCACTATCAATGGCTGGTGGTGGTATAGCTCCGTTGTCAATCACTTCATATTCTTCCCATTGGCACGATGCATCTCCAGTCTCAAGTCCCTGCCAAAAGGTTTGACAAGCAACATCTCTCGTTCGCTTCACTGTCTGTGTAGATCTAGTTCGTACACCCACTCGCAACTAGAGGACAGATTGGAAAAGGGATGTTCAGTTTAAACACAACTTACAGTATTGAACTAATAACAGTGAAAAACAACATATTATAGTGACCAGGACACTAACCTTCTTTTGCTTTCTTTTCTTTGAAACTTTCTTGCCTCGAACTTCAACATCCGGACGCTGTTGCTCCGACTCGTGTGTGCATGTCTCCACTTCCTCTTGCGCTGCAACGACTATATTTTCATGATAAGCACATCCATCACGCACTGACGCTCCATCGACTCCCTGAAACATAGAACTTTCATTAGTATGTATAATAATATTGAAAACACAAAATGTACTTGGGGAACAATACCCACGTACATCTCAATAGCAAAACACGAATGAACGCTTTGTGTAGAACATTCAAACGACAATTATTCACGCATAGTTGATCTAGTTAGATGGAACTGTCAAGATCCATACCTCGGGCTCCTCATAGACTTCCATTGATGATATTATTGAAGATGATGCTTCAGTAACTCCCTGAAACAGATTAATTGCATTAGTATGGCTTTCTATTTTGTTAAAAAGAACATAAACTTTGTGCAGGCGTCAACGGCTCATCTAAATAGACCTGCACAAATGATCAGTTGTCTAAAATAAATAATGGATATGTAAATATGATTCGATTTGCTCGATCGTTGGAAGTGTCACCACCCAGAGATCTGCATCAACTACTAGGGGTGATGTTCTTGTAGAAGAAGCTCTGTCATCTCCCTGAAACATAGTACTTGCGTTAATAAAGAAGGAAGTATAGCGGATGTAATCACGTCATATGATTTCGCTTGATCGAACTGTCAGTATCCATACCTCGAAATGCATAAGAACATCAAGGGACGATGTAACTGCGGTGCACACTTCTGCAAGCTGTTGCGCCGACCCGTAACTGCATGCTCCCCCTTCTTCTTGGACTAATGCTCCATCGACTCCCTGAAACATAGGACTTTCATTAGTAATGAACACAATATTGAAAAAAGAAGACACATAAGAGGGCGACGACAGAAGGACATATCAATGGCTAAAAACGAAAGAAACATTGTGTGTAACAATCACGCTACAAGAATGCAAGATCTGATGATCTCCATCGATGGAACTGTCCGAAAACGTACCTCGAGCATCTGAGTGACATCAACGGTTGTCGTCAATACGTTGGACTCCTCAGCATCTCCCTGAAAGACAGTACTTGCATTATTTTGGATAACAATAATTATAACTGAAAACAAAGACTAGAGGACGAGTACAAGGGTGTACCATTAGGTAAAATAATTACACGATAAATTAAAACTATTGATTTACATGCCTAAAACAAGTCAGTGGCAGAATAGCCAAGTAAGATTACCCGATAGGCGCTTGAAGTGGCTGATGACTGCAATAACGACACGGATGGAGAATCTTCCGCCTTCATATTGAGTGGATACATAAATGGGGAAATTATTGTTAGCTAATGCTACACACTACCGCAAGGCCGAGAGATAAATACATAAACTTGACTCACCAGTGGAGGGATGTGGACGAATAGAGTGGGAATAGCGGTTGAGAGCAATTTTCGCCTCGCTCGCGGTGTGTTCTTCTTTATTAGCAATGATGTGGAGTACATGTCTGAGCTAAAGTGCCTGCTGCAGATGCGGTATCGATCACCCCTCTTGTCCGCAAAGACTTCTAGGACTCTACTTTCAAGCTCAGACGGTGGATATCCGCAATATCGGACCCATTCTCTTATCTGATCTATTGTCTTAGGGAAAACATGCATTATAGTACCTTCAGATTTATTATGGGTCTTCGAAGGGCAACCGCCAATGGAACAGGCAGGCATTGTGGAAAGTTCTGAAAAGTAAAGATCAACAATTCTCTATGAATACCAATGTAAACTCAGAACATGTGACTAGTTCATTGCATGTACTGTCTTGAACGAAAAGAAATTGGACGCAAAATGATTATGGTACATGGCCTTACCTTGACGAACAAACAGTTAGATGCAGGGATCAGAGTAGTTTCTTGTCGTAGAACAGGGAGCAGTTCACAGGTTGCAAACTGACGAGTTTCCTCGAAGTGGTCACGGAAGTTCACAGAGACGAAGAGCAGATAACCAGCACCTTCACGGGTTGACTAGCAAAGCGCAAAGAAGTTCTCATTAGAAATATGAAGTGGGTTATAAAGAATTCGAAACAGGGGTGTGTTTGTGAATGAATGACGTGTATATGTCGTGGCATTATGCGGTTTGCAGGGGGCCGTCCAGCGTGAGGGGGGATGCTTGGCAGGAGACACGGGGTCTGGAGGTAGACATGGGAACAACAACCCATGCTCTATAGACCACTTTGAAGTGTACATGGTCTTTGGCACCTCTTGGCCTTTATCGCTCCCTGACAGCTCCACTTGCCAGCACAAGTACCCCGGTGCGAACTGCCTTTGATAGGGCGGGGGGTGGATTGGGGCGGTGGTCGTGCAGACAAGACACAGGAAGACTCGTGAATGGAGACACACTTATGTGGATTGCAGGGGGGCGTCCAGCGTGAGGGGGGATGCTTGGCAGGAGACACGGGGTCTGGAGGTAGACATGGGAACAACAACCCATGCTCTATAGACCACTTTGAAGTGTACATGGTCTTTGGCACCTCTTGGCCTTTATCGCTCCCTGACAGCTCCACTTGCCAGCACAAGTACCCCGGTGCGAACTGCCTTTGATAGGGCGGGGGGTGGATTGGGGCAGTGGTCGTGCAGACAAGACACAGGAAGACTCGTGAATGGAGACACACTTATGTGGATTGCAGGGGGGCGTCCAGCGTGAGGGGGGATGCTTGGCAGGAGACACGGGGTCTGGAGGTAGACATGGGAACAACAACCCATGCTCTATAGACCACTTTGAAGTGTACATGGTCTTTGGCACCTCTTGGCCTTTATCGCTCCCTGACAGCTCCACTTGCCAGCACAAGTACCCCGGTGCGAACTGCCTTTGATAGGGCGGGGGGTGGATTGGGGCGGTGGTCGTACAGACAAGACACAGGAAGACTCGTGAATGGAGACACACTTATGTGGATTGCAGGGGGGCGTCCAGCGTGAGGGGGGATGCTTGGCAGGAGACACGGGGTCTGGAGGTAGACATGGGAACAACAACCCATGCTCTATAGACCACTTTGAAGTGTACATGGTCTTTGGCACCTCTTGGCCTTTATCGCTCCCTGACAGCTCCACTTGCCAGCACAAGTACCCCGGTGCGAACTGCCTTTGATAGGGCGGGGGGGTGGATTGGGGCGGTGGTCGTGCAGACAAGACTCGTTTGCCACAGGGCCTCACCAAGGAGAGGCCATCTAACTGCATGTAAGAGGCAGGCTGCAGGATCTAGTACATGGAAGGCAGGGGGGTGAGTTTATAAATACCTCACCCTCCCAGGAGAATATATGGGTGCAGTTCACCCTGGAGACCCTGGATGCCTAGGCAGTTAGTCAGCAGCAGGCTGGCCTGTGGTGGCAAGGCAGCACGGGCCAGAGGGGGTCATCTCTGTACCCGGTGCCCAAAAGGATGATTTATTATGATCAACCATATTGATTATTTACCTATAACCATGTTTTGTATCAATAAAATCCAACGGCCTTTTATTGCCAACGCTTGAACAAAGTGGTGTGGTAAGTATTTTTGGGGGAGGAGGCAAGGCCGGGAGGCTTGATGCCAACCCGCAAAATAACATATGTATGTCTGCTGCATATGGGTTCAACGGTTATGTGGATTGAAGGTGGGCGGCCAGCGTGAGGGAGGATGCTGGCCGGAGACATGTGGTGTGACAAGACAAGGCACAGGAAGACTATTCAATGGAGACACACTAGATTCATTTAAAAAATCAAAACAACCATTGTTAAAATATATGTTGGGTTTTATTTTAGATCTTAATTTCAATAGAACATAAATAATAAACATTACACATTGTAAAGTTCCGGTTGCAGCACATCCAGGGAAAATCCGCGGTATTGTCCACTGTCGCTGGGGAAATGTTGTCTAATGGCAAGTACCGCACAGGCAGGTATTACTCTCCGAACGCGGTGTCCGAGCCTCCCGTGAAGCCACCAAGTGAAGCAACGATAGGCCACCAGCCTGTACCACCTGTGAAAATGAAAGATGCAAACTGTATTAAAATGACAAAACTTTCTTATCACTGTCGATTCAGGTAAAAAATGTCATTCTGCTTTGAAAAAAATTCTATCTAGAAAATGCACAATATGGAACCAATTTACATGCGTTCGAATGATATGTAGATGTAATTTTATATGTGGGAGATGACCATGAAATAGTAGTGGCATCACTGACATCACAACTAGAGTATACTTACTCGTTACTCGGATTACGCGGACGAACAGTGCCGCGAAGTTCGTGCATAAGCACCATCATCATCCTCAACACGGTCCGTGAGAGGCAGGCTTCCCTGAACTCTGGCAGCTCGGTGATGCATTGCGGACTTGGCTCGCCTTCCGAAATGTAGGCCAAGCACCCGGAATTTTCACGGCAGCAGCAGTTCTCCTCCTCAGTTGGCATTAGCTCGCAACGATTGCACGTGCACCAGATGGAGACGCTGTCCATGCGACATGGTCCAGGCTCTTCATCCGTTGACTGGTCCTCCCAACTGCCGTCCGAATCCCCATCGTTTTCGCGTGCTTGCCTTTCCAGTAGTTCTTCCTCGGTGTACTCGGGCTCGTACATATACGGCATTATTGTAGCCATTGTGTGGTAAAGAAAGTAAAATAATTTACAGAGATGGTACAGGTGTTCACAAGGCCTAGAAGCGGCGAAGGTAGCTGACCAGAGCACAGAAACGAGTCACAGAATACTCAAAGTAACACAGCGAGAGTAATGGAATCGAAAATCTGCTGCTGTGTGTTGTGAAACGGTGTGTTTATACTTATTGAGGAAAGAGGCGTCCTGCCATTTCCATGGCGACACTTCATTAGCTGAGGCGCAGCGATTGTTGACACGAAACGTGCTTTGGCGTTGGGAAATGGGCGGTACGCGTCTGCTGATGTCAGGCTCAGGGGCGGGGGATTTGATTTAGTGCCGCAAAAGCAGGGGAGCCAGGTCGATGGGGGGAAATGATAGGATTATCAGAAAATGGCGGCTGATTTCGAGTGCGATAATGGACGAAAAGTCGGGTAAGGTCCATAGGAAAGTTTTCTACCATCTACCGATTTATGCTTAAAAACACATGGCCGAACCGTAGGGACAATAAAAAAAAAGTCCTGGAACTCTCCTTTAACAGAGAATTCTCCCTAACAAGCTGCACGCAAACATGACCGGCTCCCCACCAACTCCATGCACCCCCATTCTAAGGTTGGTGGAAGGAGTGGTGGTTCGATGTCATGCATTTGTGGATGCCAATCAAGTGTAGAAGTAGTGGTACTATGAAAGCCGTGGCTGTGCCACAGCGCTTCCTTGGCACATGTCAATGACAGTTTCAATATTTTAGCAAGTGTTGATGAGTTTTACAGAATCCCAGTCCTAATGGACAAAAGAGCAGGCTAGGAACAGCAGCCGAGCAGCTGGCAGTTGTGTGCACACAGTAAAACAAAGGTCACATGCTCGATCATAAAGTGGCATCACCTCAAAAATAGTCTAGGACTGTCTGACTGCTTGTGGATTGGGGTCTGGGGGCGCACTGACAGTGGAGCACGGCTGCTGGGCAGGCGGCGGTGGTGTCTGCACTAACCAAAAAGTAACAATGCAGAAAGATGTAGAAATGAGGAAAGGACCCGTGCTCCACCCCTAGGACAAGAAAAAGGGCAGCATACGATTGCGATGTAAATGTGGTGGCTGAGGAGAGACTATGCTCGCTCAATGGCCACTACAAATGTGACAGTCATTGATAAGCCGCGAGCTGGGACGCCACATCCTACATGATAGGGGCGCAGTGTAATGATCCTACCATCAGTCAGAATAATGTGCAAATAAGACAGTGTCCTCCCACAGGAGGAGACCTTTCTTTATCTATACCAACTCTAGGATTGGACGCCGACTCCTGGGGCCCGAACCTGGGGTGCATGCAAAACTAGAAAAGCATTGCTATGGAGGAGCAACACTTTTCTTAAAAGCATCATATTCTGTTAAACTAAGAATGTGGCGGCCTGGCATCAAAGCCACAGCTTTGCATGTGTGCCATTTACGACTGGCAACGGCCCCTGGAACCATCGATAATTCATGGCAGACATGGCAAGAGCTTTCTCATTTGCAGAGCCCTTCTTTTCCATGTTAAAAAAAGGGGCTAAAATACGGCACATGTGAGCTGTCGTTAACATTTTTACACACGTTCTCCTTTAAAAGCTTCCTTGGATGGCAACACCATTTTTCTGATGTACTGGAGGCTCAACAGACTTCAGTAAATAGGAAAAGGGACAGACTTTTAGAAATCCTCGTAGTGACGCTGATACACACTGTACTCCCACAACAAAACATTTGACGAGCTTTTGACTCTGGAAAGCACAAACGCTCCCCATCCATCCCTTCACCCTCCCCAGAATGTTGGTGCTAGATTCTGGAGAATGAATGAACGTTTTTGCCACAGCTCAAAATCGGGCACTGGATGTTCTCCTTGTTTTTTCAGGGACATACAGAAACATATCACCACGTAGAAACAAATTCTCCTCCCCCCCCCCCCATCTTCATTCTGAGGGTGACTGGAGGAGTAGAGGAGAGATGTCTGGAAGCAACCAAGAACACTCATGTAAAACATCTGCAGATGAAGAGCGGCAGAGTTAGCGTGTGCATAGCACCTATGGCCCGAATGCAGAAAGCAAAGGCACATTTCTGCAATACATAAAGTATCAACGAGCTTGCAAATCCCCAGTAGCACTTTCTGTAATGCAGAAATGTGGCACTGACAAGGTGATAAGGAAACACGTTTCAGACGGTCCTTGCATGTAGACTGTCTGATTACTATGCGCGCAATCTGCCATCTTGTGGTCTTTTAGTGTAATAGCTTTAAAGCATATTCTCCACAAACAAACCTTCTTTTTTTCACAGAAAAGCAAATATTTCAGAATTATTGCTGCCTGTTTTCTACACCAACAGCACCCCCAGGGTGCCATTAATTAACACCTCTTTAGTCTGGTGCAGAAAGGGTGTTTTATGCCTCAGAATACAGTCCTTGCCAGCACCTTACATGTGAGCTGGTTGGCAAGGCTGTTGCCGTGCCGTAAATCACAGCTTTGCAGGAGCAGAGGACTTCATTTGTTTCTGCCACTTCCGTATGAGCTCAGAATCCATATCTTCATGGAAAAGTGTCTTTCTGCTGAGACATAGCACTTTCCCATTTAAACGTGTACCCCTGAATCAGGGTATGAGGTGCACGCAAAATAAGAAGTGTTGTCCTGTGGAGTAATGACACTTTGTGAACATTTTTTACTCTTCATTTACATTTTTAAACGAAAGATTTACAACATCCAAAAATGAACAAAATCCAACATTTCACAATAATCTCCCCCACCCCTAACACTTTCTAGCAACAACTTGATATATTGTCAATTCACAAAAGAAATTCTAAACAATCATGTGTGAAATATAGTAACAAGTACAGCAACACCAAAAAAGTCAATTAAAAAATATAAAACCCCCAAACGTGAAAAAGAACACATAACGCCACATACAAACACATATATTCCACACTGCACAATCCACCCAGAATTGACACTTTTGATTCAACTAAAGGTCTTCCCGATCCCGTTAACGTAACATTTACACAAAGTCTGATAGAATCTGAACCTCATGTAACCAGTCTCCACTAAGGGCCTTTTCCTCGTCTTCCACAACTTCAGGATTTGTTTTGTCGCTGTAACCAAAACTTTGTCAATCCATTGACCAAACTCTTTAGCAATCGTACGTCTTCCTCTGTTTGATGGTAAAAGGACTTGAAGAGGTGTCCTCGGAAAGCTGATACCCAACAGCATGTCCATTCTATCCAATACCTTCTTCCAAAACAACCTTGATCTAGGGCATTACCATAGCATATGCAATAAAGTAGCCCTTTCCACACCACAACCCCAGCAGCTATCATTGCAAGTCATACATAAGTACTGGAGTCCAATATAAACAACCCAAAACCTTTTGCTGGATAAGTCTCAATTTTAAATCCAATGTAATCCTAAAGCCCGCCCCCAATATTTGTTTCCACACTGTATCAGACAAACTACAACCTAAATCATTCTCCCATGCTCTACGTAACCTTTCCAAAGACTCAATGAACAAAGGGTCCATTGGCATCATATTAAGGAATGTGGATACCATGTGTGGTGGTGATGCAAAAATAGCACATTCGTTCGGTTCAGAGCCTGGCGGGGCAGCCAGCATATTCAATCCCTGCAACAACAGGAATTCCAACTCTCTAAATCTGGTCAATTCTCTGTTCCCAAGACCATATAGTCTTTGGAGTTCGGCAAAAGGTATTACTTGTCCCTCTCGCAACACATCACCTATCTCCATGATCCCTTTGGAAATCCAATTACACCAACATAACATTTTATTTGCAAGTTGTAAACCAGGGTTATGCCAAAGAGAGGCTCTATATTGCAAACATAAGTTGTGATCCGTATTAGCCAACCAGTGGGCTAGGACTTCACGAGTCATGAATGTAGAAAGTATCCTATCCTTAAAGGGATGGTCTAGTAAAAAATTTTATTTAAAAAATAGATAGGCCACATAAAAAAAAATATACTAGCATCCTCCATTTTAAAACTTCCTATGTAAAATTTTGAGCTATTCAAGCTCAAAATTCGAAAAAGCAAGCACAGGGGCGCCGCCATTTTGTGAAATGGAGGCCCTCCTGTGCTGGCTTTTGCTTTTGCGGCACTAATGAAGGAAAAGCCAGCAAGCTGTAGTAAACAAAGTCTACCGCTGGGTGGCTTTCCCTTCATTAGTGCCGGGACTCGGAGGACGCGGACCGGAGACCAGAGCAGGAAAGCTGCAGCTGAATCTCGGTTAGTGCTATTTATTTTTTTTACAAAAAATAAGCACTAGCTGCGTTTTTTTTTCTAAGTTTTCCGGGCTGGAGGAGCCCGGAAAACTTAGAAATAAAACTGCAGCTTTAAAAACGTTGTATTTATGTTTGCGGTCGCTTTTGAAGCGACCGCAAACATAAATAAAACGTTATTGTGTTGGAAAACGCTGCGGTTCTAAAACCGCAGCGTTTTCCAACACAACCGCGTTGTGTCTGCCTGAATCTGCTTTACCATTTGGGGCTCTCGGGCTCCCCACGGGGAGCCCGAGAGCCCCAAATGGAAAAGCAGATTCAGGCAGACACAACGCGGCATTGCGGAAAACAACCGCGTTGTGTCTGCCTGAATCTGCTTTTCCATTTGGGGCTCTCGGGCTCGGGGAGCCCGAGAGCCCCAAATGGGAAAGCAGATTTAGGCAGACAACGCAGCATTTAGCATTTCCCATTTGGGGCTCTCGGGCTCCCCTCGGGCACCCCATTGCGGAAAACAACCGCGTTGTATCTGCCTGAATCTGCTTTTCCATTTGGGGCTCTCGGGATCCCCACGGGGAGCCCGAGAGCCCCAAATGGGAAAGCAGATTTAGGCAGACAACGCAGCATTTAGCATTTCCCATTTGGGATTCTCGGGCTCCCCACGGGGAGCCCGAGAGCCCCAAATGGGAAATCAGCTGCAGGTAGAAACACTACGCGGCATGTAAACATAACCGCGTGTGTTTCTGCCTGCTGTGGCTTTCACTTTGGGTCTCCGGTGCAAAAGTGATAGCCACAGCAGGCAGAAACACACGCGGTTGTGTTGGAAAACGCTGCGGTTTTAAAACCGTAGCGTTTTCCAACACAATAACGTTTTATTTATGTTTGCGGTCGCTTCAAAAGCGACCGCAAACATAAATACAATGTTTTTAAAGCTGCGGTTTTATTTCTAAGTTTTCTGGGCTCCTCCAGCCCGGAAAACGTAGAAAAAAAACTGCAGCTAGTGCTTATTTTTTGTAAAAAAAATAAATAGCACTTACCGAGATTCAGCTGCAGCTTTCCTGCTCTGGTCTCCGGTCCGCGTCCTCCGAGTCCCGGCACTAATGAAGGGAAAGCCACCCAGCGGTAGACTTTGTTTACTACAGCTGGCTGGCTTTTCCTTCATTAGTGCCGCAAAAGCAAAAGCCAGCACAGGAGGGCCTCCATTTCACAAAATGGCGGCGCCCCTGTGCTTGCTTTTTCGAATTTTGAGCTTGAATAGCTCAAAATTTTACATAGGAAGTTTTAAAACGGAGGATGCTAGTATATTTTTTTTTATGTGGCCTATCTATTTTTTAAATAAAAATGTTTACTAGACCACCCCTTTAACATTTGGTATTCTTTCCATAGAGTAAATGTTATCAAGTTTAGTTTAGTTTAGTTTAGTTTAGTTTATTATTTATAATGCACAATTATACCCAGGGGTATCAGGGCGCAGCATTTACAAGAATATGCGAAGCTTAGTTACAAGGTGTAAAAAGTACAAATTGGCATCGGGAGAATGTACAAAGCAGCAGAGGAAAGCAAGCAATATATATAGTATATACAAATTGCAGTTTGAAAGGAGAACACCTTTCCTTCTCAATTGTCAACCAAAGTGGTTCCTGTGCATTACTGGTTATTAAGTAGTCATTTGCCTTCTTCAATATAAACCCCCTATAGTATTTGATAAGATCCAGATAACCAAATCCACCTTCAGAAACACTACGTATTAATATGTATCTTGGAATTTTAAGGTTCTCCCCCAACCCACCCCCACACCAACCCCCACAAGTCCTTTTGAAAAACCCCATCAATCCTCTTTAGCAGCTTTTTCGGGAAATATAAGGGTAGGGATTGAATGACATAAAGTACTTTAGGTAGCAGAGATATTTTAATGGCATTGATTTTAGCACAAACACCCAAGGATAATTGTTCCCATTTCCTCACGATATTCACCAATACCCCTTTAATTCGGTCTACATTAAAGTCCGCAATTTCTTTAGATCACATACTAAATAAATTCCCACATTTTTCACTTCAGCATCTGACCATTTACAATCCCAAGTTGCAAAATCTCGTTTCCTACAAGTCACGGAAAGTGCACGAATCTCAGTTTTATCCCAATTGATCTTGTGTCCAGAAAGTCTGCCCACTTTTTCAAAGGCATTCTTCATAGCTATTCCTCCTACCTCTGGGTTAGAAAGGACAATTGCTATATCATCAGCACAGGACAATACCTTGATCTCTTGATCACCAAATCTAAGTCCTCCAATCTCTTGATTCCAACATATGTAAGCTACCAAAGGCACTAGAGTAGCATTGAATAGAAAGGGAGATGTTGGGATAAACTCCCAGGTATGCCAGAGGGCCACTAAGAGTTTGCAGACTCTTGGAAGGCCCAATACCTTCCCCCAAAAGGAACGTAAGACAGTCAAATGGCAAGTTCAAACTGCAGTATATTGCAGCCAAAACCAACAGGGATCAGTACAAGGATAGAAGAAATCCGTAGACCACGCAATGTCTCCTGGCTCGCAGGCCAGTTTTGACCTAAAATTGCATCATAGTGACATCACAACCCGGGCCCTTCTCCAGAAAACCTATTGAACTACTGGATTGGGTACTGAGTAATAGTCCACCTATAGTGGACACTATACATGTTAATCTACTGGCTCTCACGTGTCAGCTGGCCTGCCTGGTCCAGCCCCAAATCTCTATCTATAACAAAGTTGCAGTGTGAGGGCTTTACCATTGGTCCTTGTCCATTGCTACCCACCCATAGAATCTTGAACTGTGATTGGCTAGAGCTGACCTCAACAGGCCTGGAATGTGCAAAGGTTCTCAGCTCTTGGTGTAACTTTTCAAGGCAATAATAATGACTATGTGTCTGCATTGTAACTTGTGTGCACCACCTTAGACTATGAGAGTGCTTGTACATCACGTGCAACACTTTTCTCACATTGTAACATCATTGTTGCAAGCTTCTGTCTGGCGGCGTGAGATCAGCTTCCTTTCCCAGCGCTGGTTGCTGTCCATTGTCCCAGTCGGTCGGGTCACATGTTCGGAGACCATGATTTGGAGCTTTGCAGCTCTGAAGTATGAAGAATTATTCGCATTTACTGCAGCTGGTGTTACTGCCATTCAGGGAATGGAATGTAATCAGTATCTAGTGACCTTGGAAGTGGGTCCTGTCTCACTTGTTTGCTCTTGTCCAGCCTGAATTCAACTGAGCTCAGCTCTTTGCTGAGAGGCTTGTGGCCTGCGGTAATTTTCCGAAAACATAATGCAGTCCCTACAGTGCCCATGCTATTTTATATTCTCCATATGTTAGACACACTTGGCTCTGTCAGGTCCCATAGGTGCTCCTGCAGTTCCACAAGGTTATTTGCATATAAGCATCTTCAAGCTTTACTCAGGATCTCTTGCTTCTTGCAGTTTCTGTGTTGCTGCATTTGGCTAATGGCAAAATAATAAAGCAATGACAGTATGTATATGTATCTGTCCTCTAACTATAGAACTGTACGCTCTTGCTCTTCATGTATTCGAGTGTGTAGTAGTGTCCTGATATGCGTACGGCGGTGTGCTTCATGTCTAACGCTGGTAAGATGTGGTGTCACTTTTGACATCGGCAACATGGCTTCTTGGCGCTTTAGCCAATAATGTCAATTCAGGTCTCTTTAGTTGCAGCCTGAGGCTCTTTGTCGACTCTGGGGAAGATTTGTACCACACCTGGTCTGTAGGGCTGGCTGAGTGTGTACCTCTCGCCATACTTATCGATCATTGGAGAACTGGGAATTGGTCCAATATAGTATGGGCGTTTTCGGTATCTACTGCCTTCTTCCATGTCATTTATCTTATAGGAGGGGGGGCAGACTTCCCCATCCCTCTTCAGAGACAAAGGACAACCTTGTATTGTACCTCGTATGAGTGGGAAAGAATCAGATACCTCATTATTTAACCAAATCTTTGCCGACACTTCATGATGCAAGCTTTTCACTGCATTCAGAAACCTAGCACCAAACCCCATCCTTTGCCTAGTATATTTCAGAAATTCCCAGTTGACTCTATCCAATGACTTCTAAGACTGTATCTAAATAATATCTTTTCAGAGTCCCATTAAATCAATTATAGTCCTAATATTATCATATCCAAACCTACCTTTCATAAAACCAACTTGGGAGGTATTAATTAAATCTCCTATACACTTATCCAACATATTCACTAAGATTTTGGAAAACAACTTCACATCCACGTTCAGCAACGAGATTGGTCTGTAGTTCCCACATCTTCCCACATCTTCTGTGGTGGTTTCCTAGCTTTGGAATAAGAGTGATCAAAGCCTCTCTCATACCTGAACACAAAGTTCTGTCTTATATAATTCAAACAAAACAGGTGCCAGAACTAAACTGGATGTTTTAAGAATGTCCACAGGCAATCTATCTAAACCTGGGGATTTACCCGCTTTAAGTTGTTCGATTGCCTTTACAATCTCCTCGATTTCTATCTGAGCATCTAAAGCAGCATTATCCTCAGGAGTCTGTACAGGGATCACAAGCAACTCGAAAAAAAATCCTCTAATTCTTCTCTCAGGGGAATAGTATCTTCAGAATATATCGATTCATATAAAGAACAAAAACACTTACAAATATCAGCATTTCTCATAACCATACTCATCCATCACACCATATATGTATGCACTTTTGACCATTCCCTTCAACCTACTAGCCAGTAATTTACCACATTTTTCACCACAGTCCCAATATTTTTGTCTTACAAAAAAAAGACCCTTTCCTACCAACAAGTCAGTCTTGTTACGTAAATCTTCTTCCACTCGGACCATCTTTCATTTATCAGTTGCATTCTTAGTTATTGCATATTTCCATTACAAGTGAGTGAGTGTTGATTCTAATTGCTCAGTTCCTATCCGTAGAACCCATATTCTCCCTGAAGAAAATTTCAATGAACGTCTGGAGGCCCGAAACCATACCCGAATCTTGCAAAACACCTGACTTGAGTCGCCACCGTACAAATATAGATCCCACACCTCGCATACCTATTTGCAAGTCCACCAATGTGTGATTCGAGATCCCTCGTTCTTTAATATCTACACAAACAACCCTATCAATAAGCCTGTCAGATACCAGCATGTAATCAATTATTGAAAACGAATCAAGTACAGTTGAATAGAATGTGAACTCCTTCACTTGTGGATGCATACATTACCACATCTCCACTAAATTAAACCTCTGAAGAAAAAGATAAATGCTTTGCACACCCCTAGATTTGTAACTCTACACAATGCTGAATTATCCAATTTGTGATCAATAACCCAGTTAAAATCCCCTCCCAAAATTATAGCCTCTCCCGGCATATCATGTAGTAAATTTGTAAGCTCTCAAAAAAGGATTTCCCAGGAGCACATGGACCATATATGAACCGTAGAGTGAGCACGTTACCACTATAAAACACATCGGCAATAACCATTCGACCTTCACCATCCATCGCTACCCTTTCAATCTTCAAATTAATGCCTTTCGTAAATAAAATTTAAACCCCTCTAGATTCAGAGAAATCACTATTAGTTAAATCTATCAAATATCTAGAGTTGGTCAGGACACCTTTAGCCTCATCAAGTAAGTGGGTTTCCTGCAAAAAAACTCATTTGCCCTAGCCCCCCACATCCTTTTTTTATTTTTTTAATATTTTTTTTATTTTCTTTTAGAACCAAACAAAACAAAACACCACACAATACAACTGTTTCAGCATATAGAAGCATCGTTAAACCATCACATTGCACAAAATAATTCCCCAACCCCCCCCCCAAACTAGAGCCGGCTCATCCGTGTCATCTGCAGGGGCATTATCGGGTCGCGCAGTGCTTGTGCGCTCATCATCCGAGTCCTCCGATTCATTATCACCCTGGTGAGGGTTAGCCATAGAGGCCACCAATTGCCGCCAGGCCAGCAGGGGCCCTACTTCCTCCTCACCCCCTCTAGTGACCGCTTCAAACCAGACTACTGATTCCGCCTCTGCCCACCTCAAGAGGTCCGCCCACCATAGCTCCACCTTGGGCCTGTGGGCTGCCTTCCAGCCCATAGCAATCCTGCGCTTGGCCAGGACATAAGCCAAATCCTTCATCTTGCTTATGTGCCTTAAGTCCCAGGGTCTGGGAAAAATCCCAAGCATGCATGACCAAGCTGACCCCACGTCCAACACCACTCCCCCACCAGCCAGTTTCATTTTAACCTCATCCCAAAATCTGCGCACCTCCGGGCAAGCCCCGAACATGTGTAGTAGCCCCGCTTCCACCTCCCCGCACCTGGGGCATTTCTGCGTAACCGAGCCTCCAAACCTTGCAATTTTCTGGGAAGTCAGATAAGCCCTATGAGTAACATACAGTTGGAGTTGTTGGAGTCTCGCGTTATGGTACCTCTGGGCTCCCTCCCACTGCCCGTTTGTCATAGATCCACCCACCTCCTCTTCCCAATCCTGTCTCAATTGGAGCAACTCCTTCCCAGCCTTAGCTCTCACGAGCTCGTATATCCTCGATATTTCGTGCCCGCCCTCTGAAACATCATACATGGTTTCCAGGGAGGCATCAGGATCATCAGCTAGCGCCGTCTCAGGCCATCTCTCTCTAACCCGTTTCACAAGCCTGGTGTAGGTTATATATTGGCCTCTATGCACCCCTGTCTCTTCTTGCAACCTCTGAAAGTCCAATGCCTCCCCTTCTTGCTATATGTCCCCAAGGGTGGCCAGGCCTACCGATTCCCAGTATCTACGGACCGACTCAAATAGTTGAGAGTCGTTACCACACAACGCCACCAATGGGGCCTGCTGGGAGAGCGGCTCCGAATCACCCATCATTCTCCATGTTCTGTGCCAGACCTCCCATCCCAGCCTCAATAGCCGCCCCCTTCCCATCAGTTTATCCTTTTGTAACCACACCACTTCCCTCAAAAAGTATGGGGCCGAGTCTTCCCGCAAAAGCCTAGCTTCCGCCGAATCCTCAGCCGACAGCCACCTGGCCACATACAGCAGCTGCCCCGCCAAATAATAGAGTTCAAAGTTTGGCAAGCCTATGCCACCCTCATCGCACGGGTTCTGGAGTTTCCACAGGGCCACCCTGTTTCTGGAGTTACCCCACACGAAACCCCTGCACACACTATGGAGTCTCACAAATAGGCTCCTGGGAATCAAAAACGGGACATTCACAAACAAATGCAAGAGTCTAGGCAGGACCACCATCTTGAGCAAGGCCGCCCTCCCCATCATGGTCAGGGGCAATCTAGACCAAAATACCATGCTGTTCTTGACCCCCTCTATGGCTCTCTCCGTATTATGTTTGTGCTCCGCCTCGATCTTGTGGTAAATATTTACTCCCAAATACCTAAATGTCTCAATCTGCCATGGTATTGGCAGGATAGGCAGCCTCTTTAATGGGACATTCTTATATCTACCCAGAGGAAACAGACTAGACTTTCTAGGGTTCACTGATATGCCCGAGAGGGTGGCGTAGCGGTCCATCACCTCCAGTACATACTGCAGGTTCTCTTCTGGATAACGCAGATAAAGGAGCATATCATCCGCATACAGTGATATCAGGTGTCTACCACTTACTGTGCTAATTCCCACCTCCCCATATTGTTGCCGCAGGCATATTGCCAATGGCTCTAGTGCAAGTATGTATAACATGGGTGACCAGGGGCATCCCTGTTTTGTCCCCCTGCTGAGGTGCCAAATGTCTGAGACTATGGACCCTGTTTTGACTCTCCCCATCGGGGTGCTGTACAACAACTGGACCCACCTGATGTATCCAGGTCCCATTCCGTATCCCCTCAGCGCCGCTTTCAGCCAAGGCCACTGTACCGAATCAAAGGCTTTGACCGCGTCTAGCGACACGATAGCCAGCTCGTCCGTATATTCCTCAGTTTGGTCAATAATGTGGTGTAGCCTCCTGTGGTTATCAGTGATGTTCCTGCCTGGGACATAACCCGTCTGTTCTGGGTGTATCAGTTTACCCATCACCCTCTTCAGCCTATTAGCCAGCACTGCCGTAAGTATTTTGCTGTCCTGGTTGAGCATGGACAAAGGTCTATAGAACCCGCACTCCACGGCCGGTTTACCTGGTTTCAGGAGTGGGATGATCACAGCCTCGCGAAGGGACAATGGAAGTTCCCCCTGCTCATAGGCCTTGTTGAACATGGCAAGCAGTGGCTGAAGCAGCTCCTGCTTGTATGTCTTGTAAAACTCACTGGGCAACCCATCCGACCCAGGCCCCTTGCACGTGGGCAGATTCTGAATCACCAACTCCAGCTCATCCGAGATGACAGGAGCGTCCAACTTCTCACGTTCTAGGTCATCCAGGGTGGGCAGCTCCATGTCCTCTAATGCGTCCAGTATGTCTTGGCTCATATACTCCCCAGTGTCCTCATACAAGTGTCTATAGTACTTGAGGAGCCCCCCACATCCTTGCTATCACTTTCTAAAAGTCAGTTCATTCATTTCACATTAAATCATACATATGTTCTGTTTTATCCATATACATATAAGAATAATAGTAATGATTCAACAAACCATGTTTTGATTCATTAGAACAATAGATAGTAAATTAAAAGAATTGTAACGAGGTTTCAAGTCCTAATCGCTAATCCTGGATCATCATCACAATCACACCACACATATCATTCCACATACAAATAACTCAACAATACAAAATAATCAAAAGAAAAGAAAAAACAAAACAACAAAACCTTAAAAACAGAATAGTCCAGCTGATCCCAGACTGAATGTAAGCAACATATTGAACAAAATATGCCTCATTCCAAACCAATATTCCCCAACCACCTGTGCCCATATTAGAAATAATACACCAAAATCTGCCTCCCCAAATGTATCATTAAAATAATCCCCTTATTAAACCACATATTATCTAACCACTTTCATTAGGTAGCAATATCTTTATATATCACTACAACGAGTATGACATGCATTACTTACCGTAAAAGCATTTCTGATAATTGTATCTGCTTAGATTCACATGCTATGCATAGTCCGACATGCAGTGGTAACCGCAGAGCATTGCATCTTGTCTTTCGAGAATCAAAAGGGGACATCAACATGGGCGCACCTGTAGCACTATCCCTACGGGAAGTGTAGTGTACCCAAGATCCCTCACGCAATTGAGGTCCCTCCGATTGTATTTTTTCTGCCAAGAGGGAGCCTTATGACCATCGTGAGCGAGTACAGAAAGGAGAGAGAAAGTAGTAGGACGTCTATGTTCCTTCCATCCAAGCGAGGAGGAAGGGTGGGTGCATGTGAATCTAAGCAGATACAACGATCAGAAATGCTTTTACAGTAAGTAATGCATGTCTTCTGATGTTTGTCAATCTGCTTAGAATCATATGCTGTACATAGACTAGCGAGCAGTACCCGGAGTTGGAGGTGGGTTGTGAGAAGGAACAGTAGTGAAAAGATGTCTTAGTACTGCCTGTCCCACCTGAGAATCAGACCTAGAATGAGTGTCTAGGCAATAGTGTTTTGTAAAGTTGTGTACAGAACTCCAGGTTGCCGCTTTGCAAATGGACTCAAGGGGAACATTTGCAATGAATGCTATGGACGCCCCAGTGCCTCGAGCAGAATGTGCTCTAGGCTTGAAGGGCAGTTCTCTCTTAGCAAGACTGTAGCAGAGTGTGATGCAATTGACAATCCGTCTAGAAATAGTGGATTTGGAGACTGCATAGGCTTCTTTTCCTGTGGCCACTGACACGAAAAACTGATTTGTTTTCCTTAGTGGAAGAGTTCTTTCTATATAGGACATGACAGCTCTGCGTACATCCAGTGTGTGCAGGGTTCTTTCCCCCAGGCTTGAGGGATTTTGAAAGAACGTTGGTAGCTCTATTGACTGGTTCACATGGAACTTGGAAATTAATTTAGGCGCAAACCTAGGGTGAGTGCGCAAAACCACCTTGTCTTTGTGAACTGTTACAAAGGGATCTAGAATAGAGAGTGCCTGTAGTTCACTTACCCTACTAATGGAGGTGATTGCTATTAAAAAAGCAGTCTTGATGGTGAGGTTCTTAAGACTTGCTTTGTGCATGGGCTCGAAAGGAGCTACCACAAGCCTAGATAACACCACATTTAAGTCCCATCCGGGAGCCGGGTTAGAAATGGGAGGGTGAATTCTTTTTACCCCTTCCATGAAAGCCTTGATCACTGGTATCTTCCACCACAACACTTTCTGTTGTGATGTGGTATATGCTAAAAAGTGCCGCTAGGTGCACCTTTATTGAGTTGAAGACTAGGCCTGAATCAAGTAAGTGAGTTAGGTATAGAACAATGTGAGTGGGAGAGCAGTCGATTGGGTTGATGCTCTTTGAGTTACACCAGATGACAAACTGTTTCCATTTACTAGCACATCAATATCTAGTGTTGGGCTTCCTTGCCTCCCTGAGGATGTCCATACATCTTTGAGGGAGTTGTAAGTGTCCAAATTCTATGACCTCAGGAGCCAGGCCGCTAAGTTCAATGTCTGCGTGCATGGGTGAAGCGTCTCCCCTTTGTTTTGCGACAACATGTTGTACGAGCAAGGCAGTTTGACTGGAGGAGATAGGGACATCTCCATCAGATGAGCGAACCAGGGTTGGCCGGCCCACATGGGGGCCACCAAAATCATCGGGACTGGTTCCTGGTGCATCTTGTGCACGATCTTGTTGAGAAGGGGAGTCGGGGAAAAAGCGTAGACAAATTTCCCTCACCATGTTATCCAGAATCCGTTCCCCTTGGATCGGTTCTAAGGGTACCTGGAGGCGTAATCTTGGCATTGAGCATTTTCCAGGGTCACGAACAGATCGATCTCTGGAAAACACCATAGTGCAAAAACGTTGGCGACGATGTCTCTGTGTAATCGTCATTCGTACTCCCTGGGTAACGGTAAGTCTCTGCTGAGTAACATGTTGTGACAACAGGAACATGTTGAGTTTGAGAGCCCACTTCCAAATGTTGTGAGACAGTTTGGACAGCCCTGGAAAATGAGTGCCTCCCTGTTTGTTGAGATAGTGCATGGCCGTGGTGCTGTCTGTGAGAATTAGGATAGTCTTTCCCTGTAGTTGTGTTTCAAACGCTTTCAGTGCTTTGAACACTGCCAGCAGTTCCAGCAGGTTTATGTGATTGGACGCTATGTCTGGCGACCAAAATCCACTTGCTGTCTGCTGGAGCAGGTGGGCTCCCCACCCTGTAAGGGAGGCATCTGTTGTTAGAGTGCCTTCCACTGCGGGGGTGGTGAAGGATTTCCCTTTCAGGAGGTTTTCCCTCGACCACCATCGCAGCGAGAGAACTAGGGCCAGCCGACCACTACTACTAAATCGTCCCACTGTCCGTTGGCCTGACACCACTGGTTGCTTAGCCACTCTTGCATTGGGCGCATACACAGGTACGCGTGAGGAACTAAGTAGATACATGACACCATCATTCCTAGCGGACGCATAGCCTTGCGTACTGTTACTTCTTGACTGGCTACATAGTGAGGAATCTGAAATAACATGTTTTGAACCCTCTCGTTGGAGGGGAAGACGAGGCTGTCCTTTGTTCGAATTAGAGCCCCTAGAAATTGTTTGCATTGACTGGGGTCTATGCTGGATTTTTTCTCATTGATAGAGAATCCCAGACTGAATAAAAGGTCTATTGTCTTTTGGGTATTTGACAGACACGTTACGTAAGAGTCCCCTGTTATGAGCCAGTCGTCGAGGTAAGGATATACTGGAATGGATTGCCTGCGCAGGTGTGCTGCCGCTACTGCTAGTACCTTTGTAAATTCCCTTGGTGCAGATGCTATGCCAAAGGGTAGTACCTTGAACTGATAATGTTTGTTCTCTATCATAAACCTGAGGTACTTTCTGCGCGCTGGCAACATTGAAATATGAAAGTATGCATCTTTCATATCCAGAGTTGCCATATGATCCCCCTGTGTGAGCAGAGGAATTACTTCCTGCAAGGTGACCATGCAAAATTTCTGTGGTTTTACAAATTTGTTCGCTAGGCGCAGATCCAGAACAGGACGCATGGTTAGATCCTTTTTGGGTAAAAGAGATCCTTTTTGGGTACAAGGAAGTACACTGAATAAATACCCTCCTTTACCTGTGATAGAGGTACGATCTCCGTGGCTCCTTTTTGTTCCAGTATCTCGACTTCTTGAAGAAGTATGTGAAGATGTTCTGGTGATAGTGTTCATTGACGTGGAGGTCTGTATTTTGGGGATTGGTTGAACTCTACACAGTATCCGTGGGCTATGGTTTTTAGCACCCACTGGTCCGTGGTTATTCCCTCCCATGCATGCTTTCAGGAATGATGTCAGCCGGCCCCCGACCCAAGAGACATGGGAGGGGACCCGAATGTTCGAGTCATTTGGAACCTGAGGCAGGAGAACCTCTGGGGTCGGGTTCCTGCCTCTTTCCTTACCACGCCGCTGACCCCTTTGGGGGTACGGGGATTGTAAGCATTGGTTCCTTGTGGAGAGTTCCAGTTGTTTCCTGAAGGGTATTGTTGATGAGTGGCGCGTTGGCCATGAAAAAACCTTCTGTTTCCAAATCCTCGCCTTGTGGAAGGTCTCTGAGTAATTTGGTCCAAACTTTTTAGGGTTTCATGTTCTTTTTTCGCGGTCTCTAAGGCCTCATCGACCGCCTTTCCAAACAAGTTGGATTGCTCCACAGGTTTGTTTATAAGAGCCGCTTGTGTTTCAGGTTTGAACCCTGAATTTCAAAGCCACGTGTGTCTTTTGAGAAGAATGCCCTGAGCGAGGGCTCGGCTAGCTGTCTCGGCAGAATCCAAAGTTTTCTTTAAAATACTCTGGTTAACCTGCCTACCTTCAGAGACTGTAGTAAGAAGATGGGTCCATAGAGGTTCTGGAGCCTCTTGTGGGCCTTCTTGTATTAAAGCCCATTGCGTATCTGCGTAACTGGCCAATAGAGTAGTGTTATTGGCAATACACGTGGAGTACGCTGCTGCTGTGGAAACCCTCTTACCCAGGGAATAAAGTCTCCTTCCTTCTTTGTCAGGGGGAGCTTCGTCTGTTGATAAAGGATCCCCTGCTCTTTTCCTTGTGGTAGTGACTGCCAAAGAATCTAGGGTGGAATGACCTCTAATATATAGAGGGTCTGATGGGGAAGGGCGAAACAGTTTTTCCATTCTTGGGTTTACACCCCTCGTAAGAGCCAGTGTAGTTCAAGATGGAGACAGGTGTTTTTTTAATCGAATTGAGGAGAGGGATGGCTTGGCTGGTTGGTGGCTTCTCTTTGAGTATATCCTCAACAAAGTTGGCTTCAGGTGCTGCCTCTTCAGTGGCAATTTTAAAGTGATCAGCTGCCTTTTGTAACATAACATTAAATGTTAATTGATCATCAATAGGAGAGGGATTTCTTGTAGGGGTGTTCTGAGGAGAGTCCAAAGCCAGAATATCTGGGTCTGGGTCTTGTGGCTCTGGGGACTGCCACGGTTTGGGGTCACCCACATCTGGGTCCCCACCCCAGCCTTCAATAGGTTCATCTTCAATGGGCTCATCTGCAATGGGCTCAAGTTCCTCCTCGTTATACAAAGGATTCTCCTGTAACTTAACTGGTAGAATGTATTCTTCAGCAAGGTCATAATTATATATGTCCTCTTCTAAAGAGGGGTAAAAAAAACCTTGGGAATTTAGCTCTAGGGTTAGAGGGGCTTTCCTCCCTTGGTCTTCTTGGTGTAGGTTGCTCTGTGAAACAAACTTTTCCAGCCTTTCCAAGCTGTCCTCAAACTTTTCGCTAGTCCAGACTGACAACCTAGAATGGTCTAGGGGTGGAAAGGTGTCTCTCTCATTGTCTTCCATCGAAAAAAAAGTGTTCCTAGAACTTTCTTCCGTCGAAAAACATATAGATCTGCATCTTAGCATCTCCTTCAGAGAAGTTCTCTGGCAAGACCGATGAAGGTGGGGTATCCCCGTGTCCTTCTCTCGACTTCTGAACACTATCCTTAGATCTCGGCAGATCTTTGGGTCTTTCAGAGACTTTCAGAGAGTCCCCAGACTGCCGTTTTTGAGAATCGGCGGCCACAATTCTTGCCAGGCTGACCTCGACGTCCTCACCAGTCGGGAGGTGCGTAGGTACATCTGACGATTGTAAGGGAGTCTGTTTTGGCGGAATCTGGCCCTTTCCCCTATCGGCCACCTTTTCTGGCAGTGCCGTAACTCTCGGTGGTGCCTTGTCTTGAGTCCTCTGTTTATGGTTGCCGTACACTTTCCTATGATGCGTGTCAATGGAACTATGTGTTTTTGGGGTAGCGCCCTTTGTCTTGAATTGCCCAGTCGCTAGGCGCGCATTTGGCTGCGGAGAGGGCTTCTAATCTTGGCGATCAGCGGGTATCACCTGAGTTACCGGTTCACCCGTTGGCGCAGAAGTCTTCTTTGACGTAGTCGGAGTAAGGCTAGGGGTTGTGTGCTTAGTGTCATGCATGTGTCCGTCCTTGTCACTGGGGTGTGACTTCCCCATAGTAGAGCCTACGCCGTGCTTATCGGGCCAGGGACAGACGATGCGGAATGCGAGTGTTCCGTCAACAGTTCAACAACCTCCGGTTCGGAAGTCTGATAGTCACTCTCGCCGTCGTCACATTCGGTGGTAGCGGCAGTGGGAGAAGTTCCAGCCTTGGACATACCATAGGCCGCCCACCGTTTTACTCTACGCTCCTTCAAAGTCTTGGGGTGCAGGAGCTTACAGGCCGCACACCCTTTCTCTTTGTGATCAAGCGGTAAGCACCCGTTACACCGTCTGTGCTTATCCTTCCATGGGAATTTGCTCTTACAAATAGGGCAAAATCTAAATGGAGTCCTCTCCATAGCTGAGGTTACACAGAGTGACTAAGACCAACTGGGAAAGAGGGAAGAAAGGGAAAGGAATTTTCAGTTTGAAAAGAAATTTCCACCCGACACCACTCTCCCTACTGTATAGGCTGGCGGAAGGCCCGGCCATGTGATCGGCAACACCGAAAGGATCACCGTCCATCGATATTATCTTCAGAATATATCGATTCATATAAAGAACAAAAACATTTACAAATATCAGCATTTC
This sequence comes from Ambystoma mexicanum, assembly GCF_040938575.1. Taxonomy (NCBI): domain Eukaryota; kingdom Metazoa; phylum Chordata; class Amphibia; order Caudata; family Ambystomatidae; genus Ambystoma; species Ambystoma mexicanum. The sequence goes on from NC_090923.1 coordinate 714,407,042, forward strand.
ACATAACCATACTTCCATGCTCATCCATCACACCATATATGTATGCACTTTTGACCATTCCCTTCAACCTACTAGCCAGTAATTTACCACTTTTTTTTACCACAGGCCCAATATTTTTGTCTTACAAAAAAAAGACCCTTTCCTACCAACAAGTCAGTCTTGTTACGTAAATCTTCTTCCACTCGGACCATCTTTCATTTATCAGTTGCATTCTTAGTTATTGCATATTTCCATTACAAGTGAGTGAGTGTTGATTCTAATTGCTCAGTTCCTTTGAACCCGTTTTCCTAGAATAGGAAGTCTTATTACTTAATTCTCCACATATTGTGGCCTTGAAACTGTCCCATACCGTTAAAATATCCGTAGAACCCATATTCTCCCTGAAGAAAATTTCAATGAACGTCTGGAGGCCCGAAACCATACCCGAATCTTGCAAAACACCTGACTTGAGTTGCCACCGTACAAATATAGATCCCACACCTCGCATACCTATTTGCAAGTCCACCAATGTGTGATTCGAGATCCCTCGTTCTTTAATATCTACACAAACAATCCTATCAATAAGCCTGTCAGATACCAGCATGTAATCAATTATTGAAAACAAATCAAGTACAGTTGAATAGAATGTGAACTCCTTCACTTGTGGATGCATACATTACCACATCTCCACTAAATTAAACCTCTGAAGAAAAAGATAAATGCTTTGCACACCCCTAGATTTGTAACTCTACACAATGCTGAATTATCCAATTTGTGATCAATAACCCAGTTAAAATCCCCTCCCAAAATTATAGCCTCTCCCGGCATATCATGTAGTAAATTTGTAAGCTCTCAAAAAAGGATTTCCCAGGAGCACATGGACCATATATGAACCGTAGAGTGAGCACGTTACCACTATAAAACACATCGGCAATAACCATTCGACCTTCACCATCCATCGCTATCCTTTCAATCTTCACATTAATGCCTTTCGTAATTAAAATTTAAACCCCTCTAGATTCAGAGCAATCACTATTAGTTAAATCTATCAAATATCTAGAGTTGGTCAGGACACCTTTAGCCTCATCAAGTAAGTGGGTTTCCTGCAAAAAAACTCATTTGCCCTAGCACCCCACATCCTTGCTATCACTTTCTAAAAGTCAGTTCATCCATTTCACATTAAATCATACATATGTTCTGTTTTATCCATATACATATAAGAATAATAGTAATGATTCAACAAACCATGTTTTGATTCATTAGAACAATTGTTAGTAAATTAAAAGAATTGTAATGAGGTTTCAAGTCCTAATCGCTAATTCTGGATCATCATCACAATCACACCACACATATCATTCCACATACAAATAACTCAACAATACAAAATAATCAAAAGAAAAGAAAAAACAAAACAACAAAACCTTAAAAACAGAATAGTCCAGCTAATCCCAGACTGAATGTAAGCAACATATTGAACAAAATATGCCTCATTCCAAACCAATATTCCGCAACCACCCGTGCCCATATTAGAAATAATACACCAAAATCTGCCTCCCCAAATGTATCATTAAAATAATCCCCTTATTAAACCGCATATTATCTAATCACTCTCATTAGGTAGCAATATCTTTAATTATCACTACAACGAGTATGACATGCATTACTTACCGTAAAAGCATTTCTGATGGTTGTATCTGCTTAGATTCACATGCTGTGCATAGTCCGACATGCAGTGGTAACCGCAGAGTATTGCATCTTGTCTTTCGAGAATCAAAAGGGGACATCAACATAGGCGCACCTGTAACACTATCCCTATGTGAAGTGTAGTGTACCCAAGATCCCTCACGCAATTGAGGTCCCTCCGATTGTATTTTTCCTCCAAGAGGGAGCCTTACGACCACCGTGAGTGAGTACAGAAAGGAGAGAGAAAGTAGTAGGACGTCTACGTTCCTTCCATCCAAGCGGGGAGGAAGGGTGGGTGCATGTGAATCTAAGCAGATACAACCATCAGAAATGCTTTTACAGTAAGTAATGCATGTCTTCTGATGTTTGTCAATGTGCTTAGAATCATATGCTGTGCATAGACTAGCAAGCAGTACCCGGAGTTGGAGGTGGGTTGTGAGAAGGAACAGTAGTGAAAGATGTCTTAGTACTGCCTGTCCTACCTGAGAATCAGACCTAGAATGAGTGTCTAGGCAATAGTGTTTTGTAAAGTTGTGTACAGAACTCCAGGTTGCCGCTTTGCAAATGGACTCAAGGGGAACATTTGCAATGAATGCTATGGACGCCCAAGTGCCTCGAGCGGAATGTGCTCTAGGCTTGAAGGGCAGTTCTCTCTTAGCAAGACTGTAGCAGAGTGTGATGCAATTGACAATCCATCTAGAAATAGTGGATTTGGAGACTGCATCGGCTTCTTTTCCTGTGGCCACTGACACGAAAAACTGATTCGTTTTCCTTAGTGGAAGAGTTCTTTCCATATAGGACATGACAGCTCTGCGTAGATCCAGTGTGTGCAGGGTTCTTTCCCCCAGGCTTGAGGGATTTTGAAAGAACGTTGGTAGCTCTATTGACTGGTTCACATGGAACTTGGAAATGAATTTAGGCGCAAATCTAGGGTGAGTGCGCAAAACCACCTTGTCTTTGTGAACCGTTACAAAGGGTTCTAGAATAGAGAATGCCTGTAGTTCACTTACCCTCCTAATGGAGGTGATTGCTATTAAAAAAGCAGTCTTGATGGTGAGGTTCTTAAGACTTGCTTTGTGCATGGGCTCGAAAGGAGCTACCACAAACCTAGATAACACCACATTTAAGTCCCATCCGGGAGACGGGTTAGAAATGGGAGGGTGAATTCTTTTTACCCCTTCCATGAAAGCCTTGATCACTGGTATCTTCCACCACAACACTTTCTGTTGTGATGTGGTATATGCTGAAAGTGCCGCTAGGTGCACCTTTATTGAGTTGAAGACTAGGCCTGAATCAAGTAAGTGAGTTAGGTATAGAACAATGTGAGTGGGAGAGCAGTCGATTGGGTTGATGCTCTTTGAGTTACACCAGATGACAAACTGTTTCCATTTACTAGCACAGCAATATCTAGTGTTGGGCTTCCTTGCCTCCCTGAGGATGTCCATACATCTTTGAGGGAGTTGTAAGTGTCCAAAATCTATGACCTCAGGAGCCATGCCGCTAAATTCAATGTCTGCGTGCATGGGTGAAGCGTCTCTCCTTTGTTTTGCGACAACATGTTGTACGGGCAAGGCAGATTGACTGGAGGAGATAGGGACATCTCCATCGGATGAGCGAACCAGGGTTGGCGGGCCCACATGGGGGCCACCAAAATCATTGTGACTGGTTCTTGGTGCATCTTGTGCACGATCTTGTTGAGAAGGGGAGTCGGGGGAAAAGCGTAGACAAATTTCCCTCACCATGTTATCCAGAGTCCGTTCCCCTTGGATCGGTTCTGAGGGTACCTGGAGGCGTAATCTTGGCATTGAGCATTTTCCAGGGTCACAAACAGATCGATCTCTGGAAAACACCAGAGTGCGAAAACGTTGGCGACAATGTCTCTGTGTAATCGTCATTCGTACTCCCTGGGTAACGGTAAGTCTCTGCTGAGTAACATGTTGTGACAACAGGAACATGTTGAGTTTGAGAGCCCACTTCCAAAATTTCTGAGACAGTTTGGACAGCCCTGGAAAATGAGTGCCTCCCTGTTTGTTGAGATAGTGCATGGCCGTGGTGCTGTCTGTGAGAATTAGGATAGTCTTTCCCTGTAGTTGTGTTTCAAACGCTTTCAGTGCTTTGAACACTGCCAGCAGTTCCAGCAGGTTTATGTGATTGGACGCTATGTCTGGCGACCAAAATCCACTTGCTGTCTGCTGGAGCAGGTGGGCTCCCCACCCTGTAAGGGAGGCATCTGTTGTTAGAGTGCCTTCCACTGCGGGGGTGGTGAAGGATTTCCCTTTCAGGAGGTTTTCCCTCGACCACCATCGCAGCGAGAGAACTAGGGCCAGCCGACCACTACTACTAAATCGTCCCACTGTCCGTTGGCCTGACACCACTGGTTGCTTAGCCACTCTTGCATTGGGCGCATACACAGGTACGCGTGAGGAACTAAGTAGATACATGACACCATCATTCCTAGCGGACGCATAGCCTTGCGTACTGTTACTTCTTGACTGGCTACATAGTGAGGAATCTGAAATAACATGTTTTGAACCCTCTCGTTGGAGGGGAAGACGAGGCTGTCCTTTGTTCGAATTAGAGCCCCTAGAAATTGTTTGCATTGACTGGGGTCTATGCTGGATTTTTTCTCATTGATAGAGAATCCCAGACTGAATAAAAGGTCTATTGTCTTTTGGGTATTTGACAGACACGTTACGTAAGAGTCCCCTGTTATGAGCCAGTCGTCGAGGTAAGGATATACTGGAATGGATTGCCTGCGCAGGTGTGCTGCCGCTACTGCTAGTACCTTTGTAAATTCCCTTGGTGCAGATGCTATGCCGAAGGGTAGTCCCTTGAACTGATAATGTTTGTTCTCTATCATAAACCTGAGGTACTTTCTGCGCGCTGGCAACATTGAAATATGAAAGTATGCATCTTTCATATCCAGAGTTGCCATATAATCCCCCTGTGTGAGCAGAGGAATTACTTCCTGCAAGATGACCATGCAAAATTTCTGTGGTTTTACAAATTTGTTCGCTAGGCGCAGATCCAGAACAGGGCGCATGGTTAGATCCTTTTTGGGTAAAAGAGATCCTTTTTGGGTACAAGGAAGTCCACTGAATAAATACCCTCCTTTACCTGTGATAGAGGTACGATCTCCGTGGCTCCTTTTTGTTCCAGTATCTCGACTTCTTGAAGAAGTATGTGAAGATGTTCTGGTGATAGTGTTCATTGACGTGGAGGTCTGTGCTTTGGGGATTGGTTGAACTCTACACAGTATCCGTGGGCTATGGTTTTTAGCACCCACTGGTCCATGGTTATTCCCTCCCATGCTTTCAGGAATGATGTCAGCCGGCCCCCGACCGGAGAGACATGGGAGGGGCCCCGAATTTTCGAGTCATTTGGAACCTGAGGCAGGAGAACCTTTGGGGGTCGGGTTCCTGCCTCTTTCCTTACCACGCCGCTGACCCCTTTGGGGGTACGGGGATTGTAAGCATTGGTTCCTTGTGGAGAGTTCCAGTTGTTTCCTGAAGGGTATTGTTGATGAGTGGAGCGTTGGCCAAATCCTCGCCTTGTGAGGCCTCATCGACCGCCTTTCCAAACAAGTTGGATTGCTCCACAGGTTTGTTTATAAGAGCCGCTTCTGTTTCAGGTTTGTACCCTGAATTTCAAAGCCACGCGTGTCTTTTGAGAAGAATGCCCTGAGCGAGGGCAAGGCTAGCTGTCTCGGCAGAATCCAAAGTTTTCTTTAAAATATTCTGGTTAACCTGCCTACCTTCAGAGACTGTAGTAAGAAGATGGGTCCATAGAGGTTCTGGAGCCTCTTGTGGGCCTTCTTGTATTAAAGCCCATTGCGTATCTGCGTAACTGGCCAATAAAGTAGTGTTATTGGCAATACACGTGGAGTACGCTGATGCTGTGGAAACCCTCTTACCAAGGGAATAAAGTCTCCTCCCTTCTTTGTCAGGGGGAGCTTCATCTGTTGATAAAGGATCCCCTGCTCTTTTCCTTGTGGTAGTGACTGCCAAAGAATCTAGGGTGGAATGACCTCTAATATATAGAGGGTCTGATGGGGAAGGGCGAAACAGTTTTTCCATTCTTGGGTTTACACCCCTCGTAAGAGCCAGTGTAGTTAAAGATGGAGACAGGTGTTTTTTAATCGAATTGAGGAGAGGGATGGCTTGGCTGGTTGGTGGCTTCTCTTTGAGTATATCCTCAACAAAGTTGGCTTCAGGTGCTGTCTATTCAGTGGCAATTTTAAAGTGTTCAGTTGCCTTTCGTAACATTACGTTAAATGTTAATTGATCATCAATAGGAGAGGGATTTCTTGTAGGGGTGTTCTGAGGAGAGTCCAAAGCCAGAATATCTGGGTCTGGGTCTTGTGGCTCTGGGGACTGCCACGGTTTGGGCTCACCCACATCTGGGTCCCCACCCCAGCCTTCAATAGGTTCATCTTCAATGGGCTCATCTGCAATGGGCTCAAGTTCCTCCTCGTTATACAAAGGATTCTCCTCTAACTTAACTGGTAGAATGTCTTCTTCAGCAAGGTCATATGTCCTCTTCTAAAGAGGGGTAAAAAAACCTTGGGAATTTAGCTCTAGGGTTAGAGGGGCTTTCCTCCCTTGGTCTTCTTGGTGTAGGTTGCTCTGTGAAACAAACTTTTCCAGCCTTTCCAAGCAGTCCTCAAACTTTTCGCTAGTCCAGACTGACGACCTAGAATGGTCTAGGGGTGGAAAGGTGTCTCTCTCATAGTCTTCCATCGAAAAAAAGTGTTCCTATAACTTTCTTCCGTCGAAAAACATATAGATCTGTGTCTTAGCATCTCCTTCAGAGAAGTTCTCTGGCGAGACCAATGAAGGTGGGGTATCCCTGTGTCCTTCTCTCGACTTCTGAACGCTATCCTTAGATCTCGGCAGATCTTTGGGTCTTTCAGAGACTTTCAGAGAGTCCCCAGACTACCGTTTTTGAGAATCGCGGCCACAATTCTTGCCAGGCTGACCTCGACGTCCTCACCAGTCGGGAGGTGCGTAGGTACATCTGACGATTGTAAGGGAGTCTGTTTGGCGGAATCTGGCCCTTTTCCCTATCGGCCACCTTTTCTGGCAGTGCCGTAACTCTCGGCAGTGCCTTGTCTTGAGTCCTCTGTTTATGGTTGCCGTACACTTTCCTATGATGCGTGTCAATGGAACTATGTGTTTTTGGAGTAGCGCCCTTTGTCTTGAATTGCCCAGTCCCTAGGCGCGCATGTGGCTGCGGAGAGGGCTTCTGATCTCGGCGATCAGCGGGTATCACCTGAGTTACCGGTGCACCCGTTGGCGCAGAAGTCTTCTTTGACGTAGTTGAAGTAAGGCAAGGGGTTGTGTGCTTAGTGTCATGCATGTGTCCGTCCTTGTCGCTGGGGTGTGACTTCCCCATAGTAGAGCCTACGCCGTGCTTATCGGGGCCGGGGACAGACAATGCGGAATGCGAGCGTTCCGTCAAAAGTTCAACAACCTCCGGTTCGGAAGTCTGATAGTCACTCTCGCCATTGTCACATTCGGTGGTAGCGGCAGTGGGAGAAGTCCCAGCCTTGGACATACCATAGGCCGCCCACCGTTTTACTCTACGCTCCTTCAAAGTCTTGGGGTGCAGGAGCTTACAGGCCGCACACCCGTTCTCTTTGTGATCAAGCGGTAAGCACCCGTTACACCGTCTGTGCTTATCCTTCCATGGGAATTTGCTCTTACAAATAGGGCAAAATCTAAATGGAGTCCTCTCCATAGCTGAGGTTACACAGAGTGACTAAGACCAACTGGGAAAGAGGGAAGAAAGGGAAAGGAATTTTCAGTTTGAAAAGAAATGTCCACCCGACCCCACTCTCCCTACTGTATAGGCCGGCGGTAGGCCCGGCCATGTGATCGGCAACACCGAAAGGATCACCGTCCATCGAATCTCGCAGGTCTTTGGCGGGAACTGGAACAGCTGTCGAGACAAGGGATGGGAGGGGTGATCTTAAATATCTTTATATAATTATTCAACCAAAGGTTGTTGGACAATAGAATGTTCTTTACGAACTCCACATAAGGGGGACCAGTTATCTGGGTGGAAAAAAACAATCTGAGGGACATCGACGCGTGATAGATCTTGGGTACACCACACGTCAGGTAGGGATAGTGTTACAGGCGCGCCCATGTCGACGTCCCATTTCGATTCTCGAAAGACAAGATGCAATACTCTGCGGTTACCACTGGATGTCAGACTATGCACAGCTTGTGATTCTAAGCAGATTGACAAACATCAGAAGTATATTTATTCAACGCAATGTAAGCAAACCAAATTGAGAGTTGTCCGGTAAAATACTTATCCCTAAACATTGTCTAAAAAAACAGTTCAATATCTGTTACATTAAGGTATAATTTCAACATCACAGAACTCGATCAAACGGAAATTTGTGTGTGACTGGAGAAGCATCAACAGTATTTTTTGTTAATTACTTGTCTCTTATCAACCCCACCTCACTATATAGTCTCAAATATGTATTTTGAGTCTGTAAATAACAGCCAACAATTTGTGTAACATGGATGTTCCCCATTATCAATACATGAACCATCCAATAGCCGTCCAACCCTTCCTCATCACACTATACAAGTAAGTGTAATATATCTATTATGTTTCAATTGTGTGCTGAAATGTAACATAGGTCACTGGTTATGAACTGCAACCAGTTTCAATACGAAAAGTGCTTTATGAAATCCCAGGCCCTGCAAGAACCACAAAGCCTGGTTCCACGAAAGCACCCTCAAACCTTCGACAAGTGTAGATCACTGATATGCTGGCATTATACCATTAGCTGTAATGTCATCTGTACCGCAGGGCTTCGGTACCCTTTATTACAAAAAGCCTTCCTCTTTCAAACCTGGATGTTGCTAAAGTGTGCTGATTTGTATCATGTCTCATGATAACCATTTCTATTTGACTCCCATACGCATACGTCAAATTTGGGCAATAAATCAAGAACGCAATCAATCATCACCAATAGTACAGCAGCAGTTCAAAGGCTACGCCCGCAGTCACTGCCACTGCACAAAGATGCAACCTTCTCAAATCAAATGCGGTAATCACCAGCTAATGAAAGCAGTGATCTGTACTCAAAAATGTTTGTACTCGCTTAGTGAGCAGAAATATTTGAGACAGGTAATAGACAACCAAACTATACGCTACGGAGACTGGAACGCCTAACAATTGTGTCTCCACATAGGTATTTGTGCTATCCTGGGATCGCTGCAGTAACAGTGTCACTAATGGCACTCTCTGCAGCAGTTGCAGTCTCTCCTTATTCTGCTTCTTCATTAGTCACACACACACTTCCTCATTACGCTCCATAGCGTAACAAGATCACACCAAGACGCTGCAAGGTCCTTTGTTCCAAGGTTTTCTCTCCTTCTAAACGAAAGCACAAACTTTGAAACTATTTTAACGGTAAAAAATGCCGGACTATTCATACAAATGTTTTTAAATATGTGTTGAAAGTTCCTGTTTTCCATATAAGTCACAGTTTATTTGCAAACTAACAGTTCTCTTAAATTCGCCAGAAGTTAAAAACAGTCCATAGTATACCCACAGGGTCATCTCTTTTTCTTCCCTTTTTGAGTGGTTGCTAAATCCTCCATAGGCTCGTGGTTTGGATCTGTTAAAAAAGCCTCTGCACCACGGGGATCAGTAAATGAGTGAACTTGACCATCCAGGACCACTTTATAGACTGCAGGGTACACAATATGATACTTTAAGTTTTTGCTTCTTGCTTTTTCTTTGGCTACGATGAAAGCTCTCCTTTTCTCCAAGATATCTCTCCTCAGGTCACCAAAAATCATTATTTTATGTCCTCCCAAAGCGAGCTCTCCCAACTCTCTGGCCCTCTTTATAATCATTTCTTTTAAAGGAAATCTCAGAAATTTCACAATAAAATGTCTTGGTCTCTGTCCAAGTGTAGGTTTTGGACCTTGAAACCTATGTGTTCTCTCCATTTCTATGGGACTTTTGCGATCCAGATTGAGTAGTTTAATCAAGATTTTCTCCAAAAAGTCCATTGAGCAACCCTTTTCAATATTTTCTGGAAATCCAGCAATGCGAATGTTGTTATTTCTGGAGAAAATGTCCTGCTGTGAGATTTTAGGAGATAGCTTCTTTTTTTTGGATTTGTAGCTCTCTAATTTGCTCAGTCATCCTCCGTGTGTCTTCATCCACTGAGTTTAGGTGACCCTCTACAGAATCAAATCTTGTAGATAGCTCAACATATTTTTCTTCTGAAGCAAACAGTTTTGCTTTGATCTCAGCAATTTCAGATGTCACCTTGGTCAATAATTCCAGTAGTTTGTCTTCTCTAATTTCCTTCTCTGTATTGTCATCTCCTTCACCCTTCAGCCTCTTTGCTGGTTGCGATGTTTCAGAAAGATTGGGGCCAGACACCATGAATATAAAGGGTGAATACAGGGCACAGGAGCACACCCTCATGCTGCCATCTCTGGGGCTGCAGGCTCTAGAATCGTAATGACACTTTTCTAAACTGCATCAAATTCGAAATTGGAGATTGGATTATAATTACACCACTTTCAGGGAACGTGTGAATGCTATTCTTTGCTGCTTGCCAGCCCACATGCCAACTGCTATATGTGCAGGATAGTGACAGCCAGTGCTTTAAGTGGGCCGTGGCTAGCCGGGGGCTGAGCCCCGGCAGTCTCCAGAAAAGGCTCCCAAGCCAGGGCTCAATGGGGATCATGGAAACACCGGCAGCATCTCGTAATGCTGCCGGTGTTTCCTCGTCCGCCTGCAGGCCAAACCTGACGGGAACATCACCTCCCGCCTGCAGGAGTCGGGATCAGGCAGTCCGGAAACAACGGTGGCGGCGGGTTTACCGCCACCGTTATTTCCGGACAGCCTGATTTGTAATGAGGCCCAGTGTCTTAATGTTCCCGGGGACACTTGTCACTTCCGGTTAGTAGAGTAGCGGACATATGCCTCTGATTATAACTGTCAAGCAGTAATTCTCGGGGACCACTGAATCTCGTTGATGAGGAGTCTCAACTGTGCCTAAGGGACTAAGTGCCCGTCATCCGAATTTGGCTCGAGGGCGGCCATCAGGAAACCGCCCACGGCCGAAATCGCAGCATCAAACTCCTCCTCGGCTAGGACTGCCCCGAAACTCCAACCGGTGATAGAAAAAGGAAAATTAACAGTTGGTACAAAAAAGATGAACAAAACAACATAGAGACTTACACCCTCGAAATCCGCTGAAAAGCAAAGTAAAGCCATAACCGTACACACTGATGTTGAACTGAACTAGATTAAGATCAAAAAGAACCCTTGAAGCGAACAACCGAAAACGTACACCCTCGAAATCCACTGAAAGCAAATAACCACAACCTAACCAAAGGGGGGGACTAACTAAATGTAATTCAACAGAAACCTTAATATCAATCGCTTACCCCTTAACCCTGACACCAAAGAAATACCTCCATGTTTATCTGCTATCCTACTGTAAGGCGAGGGTGGGTGGGACTTCAAAGGGGGGGGGGCTGAGGAAAGAGACGTCTTATTCTTGCTCCCTGGAGCCCAGCCGGATGATAGGAGGCCCAGGGATGCCCCTTCCTCCTGGAAGGAGGCAAGGTGGGAGTGCCCTACCTGGTGGGGGGTGGCCAGAAGGGCGGCCCGCTATGCAGGCTGTCCCTCTACCACCCCCTTTGGGGCTGGACATCCCCTTGAACCGCCCCCCACTCCTTTTGCCAAGCTCCCAATGGCAGAGACATTTTAATACGGCACACTCGCTGGACCCCCGCATCAGGCCCAGAGTTAACCGATTTTCTATGTTTAGTTGCACATCGAAAAAGGCAGGGATTTTAAGTGGAAATGTGTATTTTCCCTGTAAAAATGTCTGCAGATTGCTTGTGTGGTTTCATGTCACATTACAAGGGAAACTTGAAAATATGCTGGGCTGGTGTGCGTTATACAAGTGAAATAAATAAATATATTTGAAGCGGAGGATTTTGAATGGCTGGGGCTTTGCAAGTGTTCCTATCTTCCCACTTGCTACCAGTTCCATTTACCAGAGGATAGGATAGGAGGCAGGAACAGCCACAAGCATATCTGAAGTAGCATCTGGAGCAGAAAGCTTTACCCTGAGCAACAGCTCCTGTGACCAAAACCCCATCTGTTAACTTTTCATCCAGTGTGCTGTTATAGTCATGTAATCACTACTCTGTCCGCTTTGTCCACATTCCAGGTGAGATGGACTTTCTCGCCATCTCGTTCTTGGCGCGACCTTTTGTAGGTGAAACAGCAAGGCACTATAGTTCAGGAACTGCATTCCTAGAGAAATACTGGGAGCTTGGAATCTTGGTTGCCACATTGGCGTCAGTTCTTAGACATTGCAGGTCACCCCAATTCCTGGACTGCCTCTAAAAGAGGCAATCCAGGAACCGTGCGCAGAGAATACGGCAATGGAAGAGGAGGGCCGGTGCGCTACAGAGTCTACAGGAGGCCAGAAGGGTGTCAACACGTAAGTGGTTCTTGGAGCCAGTGCTAATCAGGGGGGTGGGAGAAGTGGGGGAGCATGGAGGGCAGGATGCAGCCCAAAGGGCGGGGTAGGGATGGGGCGCTTGGCATAAGGGTTAAGGGGGTAATATTCCCGATGGATCCCTAATCATACCCATTGGAGGTCTCGCCGGTGGTCATAAAAAAGCGTTTTTTATGGTCTTGAGTGGGCGGGATATTGACCTAGAACCACTCTCAGAAACCAACATTTTGGACAAGAGAAATTGACTTACAGCTCCACAGCGAGCAGCTTTGCAATTATGCTTTCAAAGTGACAAGCAACCAGCTGTTTGCGGTTGTAAGCATTTTGTTTTTGCAAGACCTTGTTCATACAAAAAGCCCAGCCCCTGCTTACATGGTACTACACAAATCGTTCCCAATTGGAACCACCTAACTTATATTTTCACAATGATTATAACAGTGGTAGAAGTGTATCGAAAAAAGTAATTGAACTGTGCTCTCGGCAGGGGAGAGGGTAGGCGAAAGCAAAGTGCAACATGTGACAAGGTTTTGCCGCCGGGGCATTGCAAAAGTCTATGTGACTAATAACTAAGGCTCCTATTACAACTTCACACTTGCACAGGGACATGAATGGACAAAGCCTCTATATAGAATGGTGAATATGGTCATAAAAAGTAGAGGCATGGTAAACAGAAAAAAATAAAAGTAGTGGAACACTGCTCCTGACCGTCCCAGCTCACTTCGATCACTGGATTAAAAACAGACGAATATATTATTTACGGCAATCCGTATTGATTCTGTATCTACCGATACTAAATCTTACCTAGAAACATTTTAATTACATAATGCATTTCTTTATAGTTTTGAATTAAAATCAATTGCAAACGCAAAAATAGAGGACAGCAAAACAACGAAACAAACAGTTGATTAGTCTTCTGACATACATGGAAAGACATATTTTTTTAGAAGTGTTAAACAGCTGGACAGCGGCAAAACGATGACACACACATAGAATATTCAAGTACAAGAGACAAATACAGGAAACCAATGAAGGGGTGGCCAAAAGTCATAGGGATATATAAAACAATGGGCCTGATTATTACCCTGCCGGTCCAGAAACAACGGTGGCGATAAACCCGCCACCACTGTTGTTTCCGGACCGGCAGATTACGAGTTCTGCAGGTGGGTGGTGTCACTCCCGCCAGGTCTGACCTGGTGGGAGTAACGCCACCAGCCTGAAGATGAAAATGGAAACACCGGCTCCGTCATAGAGGGAACCAATGTTTCCATTGTCCCCATCCCTATGGGACTCCATGGGGATTTACGGAATTCCACCTCCGGAATTACCGGGTCACTGGGATTGTAATGCCCCGGTGATTCTGGCAATCACGGAGGCGGTAATTCATTCCAACTCCAGCAGCAACCTGCCGTCTTTTCTGGCTAGGTTACCGCCGGACTTGGAATGAGGCCCCATGTCAGATAAAATATGCCAGCGCGTACCCATGGGGAAAAAACATAAAACAATTAAAATTATACAGGCTTGATTATTACCACTCATGAGGAAGGACCACAGAGCCTCTCCCGGGAAGACACACTCAGTACCAGCTGCTTTAAGGTCTGTTTGCCTAAGTTCTGATAAACATGAACAAACGGTCAAAAGGTGTTTAACAGTTTCTAGTTGGTTATCCCTTCACAAGCAACATAGACGATTGACCCATGGGATGTTAACCCAAGCACCTACAACTTCCAAGGTCTTAACAGAATTTGTTTTTAATTTGAGGTAATACCAGACCAAAAGATTACCCACAAAATGGTGGATATAATATGGAGTATTTACCCGGGTCAAAAACACTCCACTGTTACATTTTGCAGCAAGGTTAATAATTAGTTGTTCATTGCTATATTCGAATATGACTGTCTTCATTATTGTCATGTAGCGTTGGAGTCGGTAGATAGTTGGGTTTCCCGGAACCAAGCCATGCCATTTATCCGCTATAGATTTAATATTGAGCAAAGCACTGTTTTCGATAAAAAAATGCCTTAGACAGCAGTGCTTTGAAAATTAGATTGGCTAATGCCCCCCTTGACTCTATGAACAATTTCCAAAAGATAGATAAGCAAGACAATACAAATTTAACCAAACAGGGAACAGTACCAAGTTCAAGGTACACCATTTCGATCGCAGTGCGGGAGGGAAGTCTGAAGAGTACCTTTAACAATGTAGCCTCTAATTTCACGACTTTGGATAGCTTATCAGAAGCCCAAATTCCCATCCCGAACAAAATGATGGGTAGAACTTTAGGATTATATAACTGGGGCAAGATACCAATGGAGTAACCTCCACGCGTGCGCGCAAAAGATCCCACACTCCCAATAATGTGGGAGGTTTTCACATTAAATTGTTCCAAATGGTATAAACCCCTCAATTTACTGTCCAGATTTACACCCAAATATTTATATTCGGAAACCATCTCTAGGACTTTCTCCTCTTTATGCCACTGCACAACCTTCACCGTGCTATATAGAGCCCAAAAATATAATAACCTTGGTTTTATTGACATTCAAAACTAGGGACGTTAGGTCGGAGAAAGCCTTCAGATGGTCCAAAGATGACTGGAGGCCAAGAGGAGTTAGATAAAGCAACACAATACCGTCCACACAGCCCATCCACTGGGGAGAAGTGTCGCCGAATTTCAGGAGAATCGAAGATGACTTTGAAAGGGCCACAACCATATCAGACATATAAAGATCAAATGGCAAGGGTGCAAGAATGCACCCTTGCTTCAATCCTTAACGAGAAGGAATCCAATTGGACGTCCTACCATGCTGATCCATGTGGATCTTTACCCTCGTATTCTCATGAAGTGAAATAATCATATTTAGCAACCTAGGTGCAATATTCCAATCCGAGAGCTCACCCCAACGCTTATTCCTATCTACAGTGTCAAAAGCAGCACTGAATTCAATTAAGGCCGCATAGACTGGCCTCTTGCGAACAAGCCAAGCCTGTTGGATAACAGTAATCAGGGCGAGGGAATGGGTTGAAATGCTTATGTCTTTCTGAAACCCTGTTCGATTTATCGGGATACGTTTTAGGGCTTCAGTCCATTCCCCAAGCTCGTTTAACAATAAACGGGCAAAGTTTTGCCGGTGCATCTAGCATCGCCAGTAGGTGATAGTTCTTAGGGTCTGCGTGGCTGCCCTTTTTTAATACGGGCTCTAAGATGCTGTTTCACCACAAGGAAGGAAGAGATTGGGTCACACTTATCCAGCTAAATAGCCAATTCAGCGTAGTTGCCCAAAGGTCGGGATCAGCTTTAATCAGTGAACTACAGATCCCGTCTGGTCCAGGGGCTTGCAAGGACTTACTTGCTACAATCAGTCTACGTAACTTGTTGGAACTTTTAGTATAGGACTATTTAACATCGGGACTAGGTACCAGTGACTGCATCGCTTCACCCCTCCCAAGAGAATTAGAAAATGTGCTCCATCCAGGAATGTTCCTGGGCACCATTTATGTCACAAGTTGAGGACTGGGTACCATTTATGGTGCTCCAAAATTTGATGAAATCATTTGTGAGTGAAGAGTGCACAAGCATCCTCCAAGATTAACATTGTTTGAGGTACCTGTGCAACTACTTACAATAGCCATTTTTAATATCTTAGACCCGAGTGGTGTGAACAGCCGTATCAAGCATTAAGGTGGATATATCACGTAATGCCTTGCGCATTTGCCTTTTCTTAAGGAGGACTTGCTTGTCAAAAGGATGACGATGAGGGTGCTTCAGACCGATCCCTCTGCGACCGGTTGTATCACCAGTTGTATCACTCTTAGCAAATGATGTTAGCAATATATTCCTCATAGTCATCAATAATAAAAGACCTTCATGTGAAAATACTCCAAAAATGACAAATATTAGAAAAGCATATTTGTTTGAAAAATGCAGGTGGTTCATAGTTCTGCAAATGGCATTTGAGATGCCTCACTAACCAACGTGAAATCTTGAGCTCTTTGAGCAAGTCCTATTAATGATGAAGGCCTATGTGGACATCTAGATGATTATAGATGTGGTGTCCGTACATGTTAGCTGTGTAGGGAACAATCTGTGTAAGCTTTGCAAGACCTTGACCAGCCTTGGCTACTTCATACTCCCTTCCGGTTTGTGGATTTGTTTGTGCAGATGCGTGCCTGCTTGACTGTGGCATTGCTTTTCATGCAGGCTTTGTTCCATACCAACTGGTGGTCGTTTTTTCCATGAGGTCCAACTGAAACAATGGGATCAGATGCCCACATACCCTGTCCCCGCTGACTTTCTTTTTGCTGTTACCACAAGCGGCAATGTTGCTCCTTCCTTTAAGAACAGTGAAGTAGTTCTGCACTGCATACCTTGTGTTGGTTAAATAAACATGCAGAAACCTATTACAAGTGGATTAATTAATACATATTATTTTAACTCATTAATATTGTAACATTCAATGGGCCTCATTACAAGCACAGTGAAGTGGAGGATTAAGCTCCAGCAAAAAGCCACACGTGAATCAGCCACTTTACTGCCCAAAATCATCAAACATCAGGGGAATTACCACTGATGGTAATTCTGTCAAAATCCCCATGAAGTCTTATAGACTCCAAAAATGGGACTTACACCTGTCTACCACCACTTGCAATCCCGCTGTAAATCCGTGGGACCAAGGTGTGGTAACTTTTTTTAAAAATGTTTTTAATTTTTTTGTGTGTATTTAGTTATTAAACTTTAACACAAATTCAGATATAGATATATAAAAAGGAAAGATAAAAAAAAGAACAGCAATGAAAGTAGCGTTTAAAAATATCATAGAAACATGCTTATTACATTAGAAATAGGAATATACACCAAATCTTACAATTAAAAAACAAAAAGACAGGTAACAAAGCAGAAAAGAGGGCAAAAAACATATATATCATGCCCCTGAATAAGGTACTAAGCTATAGCCAACCGAACATATATATATATATACTATGCATTCCAAGACTAGGAGATCTAATGGCATTGCATTTAGGGTAACAGCTATAGTATCTGATATCCTAGCATCACACTGACATTTCAAGATCAACTAACAGTTTCACATCCTCTTCAAATTTACGCAGATATTCGTTAGCATTCTTCCAGATCTGGGTAATGGCTATGATTAGGCCTTTATTAAATCCAGACAGGCATCTTATCCAGAATGTTTCGCTAGTCATGTAGTCCTCTTCAAACTCAAATATTGCAAAATATTTGTTATATATCGGTCTCATTTTAGGACAACATGTTAGTACATGTCTAGGCGATTGTATTGTATTACTATCCAGACATGTCAGCCTCTTTATAAGTTTGGCGGTAGCCTTGCTGGTAAAACCGGCAGGCTGCCGCTCAACTTGCGATATTTTCCGGCACCCGCGATTCGGCAATTACCGGGTCATTACGGCCCTGTCAGACCCGATATTTGCCCATTCACGGGCACCAGAATTTTTTTTTCCCCATTCCCATTTCAGCCTGATAGCGCTCAATGGGATTGGGGAGGTCAGATGCACCAGCTCCATTCAGAATGGTGCCGGTGCATCCGACATGCTCTGCTCGCAGGGTGCCGGTATGCCCGCCAGGACAGTCCTAGCGAGCGGGAAGGCACCCGTGAGCAGAACCCATAGTTTGCCAGTCCGTAACAATGGTACCGGCAAGCTTACTGGTACCGTTGTTACCGGACCAGCAAACTTATAATGAGGCCCATCTGCATGTCCTCTTCTCGACAGGTACACCAGTCCATGCTCCCCTTATTTCCAGAGTATTCAAATGATTGAGCCTAATATCTAAGAATATTCTGCGTGACGCAGGAGACAGCAGCAATTTTATATATCTTTGATGTTTTTATGCTCAAAAGGCATTTTAGCAAAAGAGATTAATGATTTCATATTAGCCACCTTATCGTTGCTAACAGCTCAATCACACTTCTCTATGGAATACTTAAGAGATTTTACCAGTGCTCCTTCCCCATAGTCCCATTTTGGGGTCCACCCTATCTTGTCAAAGAGTAGTAAGATTTTTTCCTGGAATTTGTTTAGAGCATCCATTTTACCACCCTTCAAACATTCCCCGAGGATGGACAAAAGGGTATTAGGTCGAGCAAATGTAATCTTAACATAGAGTTTAGCTCGATTGAATTCAATGCGAGCAGATAAGGAAAAGTCCCAATTCCAGGGGAACTGTCTGGACCGGGGTATACTTTGTGAGCCCCAATAGTCTTCTCCATATGATGCCCTCAGTAACATTTGCCCATTCTGACCAGTCTGAATATGATGTCTCCAAGGCATATAGGAATATGGCTGCAGGTTTCTGTTTATAGATGTTAATAATGCCTACGAGGCTATACCCAGCCGTTTTCTTGGAAAAGGACATTACTGCAGTTAAGGTGGACATTACTGTTACTCTTTTACTTTGTTGGACCATATGATTATTTTTTTTTCTTTCCACACATACCTCGTGGCCTAGGTTTTTATAGCTTGTAACTTTTTTTATCTTACCCAGCGGGCAGGTGATATAGGAGTTTTTTCTGCACTTACGGCCAACAGCCATATATTGAGTTTTGAACAGATTAATTTTCAGGCCATTATTTGTTGCATAGTCACAAATGGCCCTAGCACTATTACATATGCTAATATAAGTGTTGTCAAAGACAATACTATCGTCTGCATAACTAATACATCCAATCTTTCATGTTCCTAACCTAGGGAAAGCATTCATTTTTTTCTTTAGATATTCTACCAAAATCGGCCATGAACAGATTGTATAGAGTTGGTGCTAGGGTACAACGCTGTCTGACACTCTTATGAATAGATATGGGGTTAGACATCACTCCCATATTGTCTAAACGAATTCTGTCCTTACTTTCTTCATATATCAACCTACACAAGTAGATCAGATGTTGCGGCATGCAATATTATTCAAGTTTCTCCCATAACTTCATACGATCGACTGTGTCGAACGCAGAAGAAAAATCCTATGAACAACATGTATAGAGGTAACATATCAACACCATTAGCTTGCTCAATTAACTTATTTACTATGAAGATATTGTCATTAGTCGAGCAGTGTTTTCGAAATCCCGTTTGGGCCTTATCTAGAATGTGCTCGGTATCTAACCATTTGTTAATCTCACTGAGTATTAATGTACAAAATATCTTACTTGGAACATCTGTTAATGCCAAAATGCAGTAGTTCTCCGGGAGATTGCGGGGACCATTCTTAAACACTCGGATGATATTGGACATTTTCAAAGAGTTAGGAATAGTTCCAGTATCAATCACCTTTTTATAAATTGTGACCAATATATCTGCCCAGATTTCTGTATTATCCCTAATTACGATGTTACAAAGCTCATCGGGCCTAGGGACTCTGGAGGATTTCAGATTTGTAATTATCATGATGATATCTTCTCTACAGATGCTCAGATTAGATATAGGTTTTTTATCCATGTGCTAACAACACCTTTACATTTATCCATGAAAAACTTGGACCAGGTAGAGCTATCATTAGGGATAGGCTTGTGCTTTACACCATTGTTAATCGATTTAAAGCTAGCCCAACATTTCTTGGTATCTCCATCTATCAACAGCCACATCATATTCTGCCAATTGATGTTATTATCAGAGACCAAATAATGTTTGACCCCATTTCTATGATTGTTCTTAATCCAGAGTTTAGCCGCATGTAGAAACTCAGGACTGAGACCACTACATTCACATATTCTGAGATCTCTACGCATCTTAGTTTTCATTCCATGTATTACCTTGTCATATGGCCTCTAATTATCATGTCCAAGCTTATGCGGTCGTAACCTTCCACCTATAGGCATCATATTGTGCATGCATGAGTATATCCAACACACAATTTCTTCATCAGATCGTGTAGCCAGATGTCCAACCTATAGCCGTTGACTCCATACTCTTGCCTTTGCGAGATTAGCGTCCAACCATCTTAATCTGTTACCTCTATTGGTGATGTCAACATCCCCAACTCTATCAAAGTGCAACAATTTTGTATCCAACATGATGGTACAGACCAGCAGGGCATGATCCCTAAATGAGGTCGCCAATGTTTGAAAATTGGACAGATGGTCAAACAGCTTATCATTTAGACAGATATAGTCAAGTGTTGATGAGTGAAAGCCATTAGTGTATGTGGAAGAAGTTTCGGATTTATCTGACCCAAACCCATTAGCCACCTGAAGTTCCATGTCTATTATAAAATATTTCCATCTTTCTGCCTTAATCATGACCACCTCTTGTGTAGTGTTTATATTGTCAGACAGTATGATATTGGAATTCAAATCAGCACCCATGATGATATTCATCTCCACCTTACATGTGAATTCATCAATTAAACATTCATGTATGTTCAATTGAATAGCAACAGTATGTTCATCGCCCGGGGGATCTTATATATTGACCAACACGATTTTACTATCATCATTCACTCGAACTTCAACTATTAGTATGTCAGGATTACTCATTACTTGTATACATTCAGTAGAGTAAAGGCGTTTGATACCAATATAATTAACCCACCATATGGCCTGCTCCTTTCTCCTCTTTTGGCAAAGTTATGGTAAGCAGAATAACCATCAAATTCAACTGCTTGCATAAGCCAGGTCTCCTGTAGAAAAATGATCTGAGCCTTATTAAAAGTACTGTAGGAGTCCGATTCAGCCAAAAAATGGCAATGCCCTCGGGTATTCCATGACACTGTGGTAAGCTCAGCTCACTTGCCATTGTTGATAGGTGGCAGAAAGAAACACAGCCATTCTCACTGGGATTTCACTGCAGCATCACTATCCATAGTTATCTTTGCTAAATCCCTCAATTCAGCTTTGTTTTACTTTTTCTTTATTTTATTCATCCCAGCTACACCATCATTTTCACATCCAGCATCCAGCACATATCCACTCCTTTTCAATCCATCATTACAATCCCTAATAAGGCATACCACTGCTTCAGAAAAACAATGTACCCTAGTTATATTTCTGGGACATTGTTCTACACACTTGGAATCCCCGCTTTGTATAATACTCAGCGCCAATTGAGAATTGCAGATCTGTTGATAGGCTTTCTGGTTTTCCTGGCAAATGCTGAAATAGTAAACTGTCTGCTAGGGAGATATCCATTTTTTTCCCACCATGGTTATTGCTCTCCAACACTCTCTTAGGCTTACTCGTGGACATCTTATGTACTTCCTGATTCAGAGTTCTAAACTTCACTTTAGACTTCTTTTTGGGTGAAGGAACTTCAACAGATACAATACTGCTATCAAGTGTACTGTTTGTTGTATACAGAGAGCTGGTACTGGATACTTCAGTTAGACTTACCACATCAAGCAGTGTGGGAATAGTCTTAGCCTTTTGACTATTCTTAGATGCAAGCAGTTAAATTGGCAAATTACTCGTTTTGAGGGAAAGTCTTTTGGATTTTCTGGTGGCCCTCTTTCTTCCTCTTTTAGAAAGAGGTTGTTTCGTTATGGGTTTGCTTTTTTCCTCATTTATACCATCCACCTCCAATATAGGCTTAGTAAATTTGGAAAGTAATTTCTGCTTTATTCTCCTCTCGCTCTTTTTGACAGACGACATCTGTGCACACTTTCACACTCACTCCCAACCATGATCTCCACCAATGTTGACTCTAGGTTAGCATTACCCATATTATCTATAGTAGGTTTCGATGGAGTAACATTTTTTAGTATATTAGCAGCCTCAGGTCCTACTGCAATGTTCTCACTTTGAATACCTTTAAGCATTTCAGCATTATTTCTAACTTGGCATGTAATATTGTGACATAGCTTTGACATAATTTTCAGGGCAAAACTAGTTGCCGTATTATGTGCATCAAATTCCTTGGGCTTAATCTCAATATTACAATTGCCACATTCATGATTAGTGCTTGATGGAGGATCTTGTGTTTCCACATTCGTATCAGTCAAACCATATACCAGTCCATTAAGTCGTGGTGAGCAGGAGAGTCTGTCAGAAGCGGGTCCTTTAGAGTTACGAGGAATCACATTCTCATACCCTAAGTCCTGCGCAAAAGTATTTGTATTTTCCGCACATTGCTCTTCCGCATTTCTCCGCTCCATGTTGGAGATTTGGCTTTCTAAGCTATAGCACACATTTTATAATGGATTATTATTATCAAATTCAGCTGAGGAGCAAGCAGCCTCATTAAAAGGTAGTCCTGATCTTTCATGCTCAGCTTGGATTTCTACCACATCTAATTGTTCTCCAAAAAAATCTGTAATCTTCTTTTCTTTTAAGGAGATACTTTGGGTACTTATTTCCACTGTGGCTGCTTCAGCGAGGCCACTTCTATTCTTTTTATTGCCCATAGCTTTGCTCCAAAGTTTCATTTTTAATAATTCAGCAGCAAACAGCTTAGAACTGTTTCTCAACTCGACACTGTGTACTGTGTACTTCAGGCTCAAAGACGAATCCACAGTCACATGAAGGGGTGCAGAGTATCAAGTTAGTCAGATGGCTATTCAGTCCCAAATACTACGCAGGAAGGCAGGAGTAGGTCAAATAAATAGCCAACTGGTTCAAAGATATAAAGATCTGCAGTCACCAGCTGGTTAATGTTACTTGAGGCAGCTCAGTTTACAGTCGTAGAAATAGCAGTAAGGTTGTAATGTGCGATGATTGAGTATGTTATATTACTGCTCCATTCATAGATAACATATTCCATGGGCAGCTTGTCTTTGGACACATTTGATGATAGAGAATGCTGAGGAGATACTGCGCAACGGTACTGCTTACCTCAGCGATCTTATTTATATGATATTTCCACAACTTTCAAAGAGCTCTCCCATTCAGTCCGCGGCACCCGGCAACCAAAACCGAACACACACTGCTCGCTCACCGCGCAGTGCTCCGCGCATGCACGGTGTGTTTATGGGAAGCAGGTCCTCAGTTAATAATGATAGAAAGAGGACTCCAAAAGTACAGCCTCCACTGCACTTCCAAGGTTGTAGAGATGCGGAGCTTCAGGACAAGACTTCTGCCACCGTAGCCACCGAACACACACTGCTCTCACACCAAGCAGAGCGCCGAGCTTGCGCAGTGTTTTTATGGGAAACAGGTCCTCAGTTAATAATGATAGAAAGAGGACTCCAAAAGTACAGCCTCCACTGCACTTCCAAGGTTGTAGAGATGAGGATCTTCAGGACAAGACTCCTGCCACCGTAGCCACCGAACACACACTGCTCGCACACCGCGCAGAGCGCCGAGCATGCGCACTGTTTTTATGGGAAGCAGGTCCTCAGTTAATAATGATAGAAAGAGGACTCCAAAAGTTCAGCCTCCACTGCACTTCCAAGGTTGTAGAGATGAGGAGCTTCAGGACAAGACTTCTGCCACCGTAGCTACCGGACTCACAATGCTCGCACACCACGCATCGCTCTGCGCATGCCCCGTGTGTTTATGGGAAGCAGGTCCTCAGTTAATAACAATAGAAAGAGGACTCCAAAAGTTCAGCCTCCACTGCTGTCATGATGCCTACCCCCAGGCATCCGGACCAAGTCCATCAGCCCCAGGAGCAGGCATCTAGACATTTAGTAAAACCTCAGCAGCCCCAGCTAGGGGCTATCTGGGTTCAGGCGCCAGGCTCATAGTAGGAATCAGTCCTGGCGCCCAAGGCGCCAGGCTCATAGTCATTACTTACCTCAGGCAGACCATGCTGCAAATGACTCCAATCCAACATGAAGCCTGAAAGGGACTATTTTTCTACTTGGACTATTTTTTACTCGGGTGTGGTTCTAGGGACTTCTTACCTGGGACTACTTTTGAGGCTATTTAAACCACACCCGACCAGCAACACACGCTTCGCGTTATTCTGCATCCAGCAGTGTAACACTCACCGTGCCTGCAGCCTGCATCCAGTCTTCTGCCACGCCCGCCTCGAATCCGGAGCTCCTAAAACAAAGAGGAAAGAAAGGGACAAGGTTAGAAAACGAACTTATTTCTATTCCACACCTGATTCTGGATCCATCCTGTCTCCGGACCTGTAACGAACATCATTTCTGCACGCGCCGCACCTCCAGCTGCAGCGCCGCGCCATACTCACCAGTCTTCACAGCATCCTTCGGGTCGGCGCTGCCTCCATCATTTCTTCGCCGAACTTCGGCACCTAGGAGACAAAAGAAAACCACAAGGTGAGCCGAGGGAACCAACAAATATAATTCTTACCACCATAGACTTACCTGATTTACCACCGGAGGCATCCTTTTGTGACTCTCCATATTTTCACGTGCCGCATCTGTAAAGAGAGACAAAACAACACGTTTTCCTCGTGCAACATTTACCGGACAGCGCCAGGTAATACAGATTCTTACCTGAGTGCCACCAGCTGCCACAAGAGCATCTTTTCACGAGCCAGCTGCAAGACAAGAAAGGAAGGGGGGAACAAGAGTGAACATCGGACATATTGAACTCTATGAACTTAATACTTACTGGTCCTCACCAGGAACCTCAGAGTCAATACTCTCCGGAACTCTCCTGAGCCTTCAAACCAGTGAAGTAACTGGAATCGACGCGCCCCTGCAAATCCACGCAGGATGGAGAGCTCATCTTTCAAGAATATAAGGTGAGATTGCTGTGAGGGCATTTCGGAAGTGATTAGTTGGGGAGGACTGTGGGGGTGCCATCACTTGAATCCACAAGTGGCTAAATCCATCTCTCCACTTGCAGGAGAATATTTCCACGGGTTAAGCAGACAAGATTAGGAGGACAGATCCAGTCAGTCATCGCTGCACTACGCATCACGTGGGTGGAGACTGCAGCTGTCCGGGTCCGACCGACGCCCCTGTGGGAGCCAGGTGAGCGTAACAGAACGCGAAGCCTATCTACAAATCCCCACCAGGGCGTTATGGAAACCTCAGAAACCGACCAACTAGCCCTATTGTTAGGGGAACTTAGGGCAGAAGTGCACTCCGCGTGCCAAGAGACTAATGCCCTCAGGAGAGAACTGATTGTGTCAAAGGAGCGCACTGATGATCTTGCTAGACAATTACTGCAAAACCAAGCTGGGCAAACACCATTACCTGGACTCGGGGGGAATCCAACTCCTGTTTCATTGAGCAATCCTGTGCAAGTGGTTCTACCAGGGAGCATTCCTTTAGCTCCACCCGAACGTTTTGCTGGAGACCCAAAAAAGTTTGCCGTGTTTATGAACCAATGCCGCTTGCACTTTTTATGCAGATCTGGAGCTTTTCCGAACGACCAAACCAAAGTAGCCTTTGTACTATCATATCTTAGTGGCAGCGCAGCGGATTGGTCAATTCCATTAGTTAACCAGAATGACCCTCTTCTTCGGGATTTTCAAGGTTTTCAATTGAGCATGGAAAGACTATTTGCCAGACATTCACAGGGACAGGCCCTGGATAACGAACTTTTATCATTACGACAAGGAAAGCAGGATCTACTAACCTATATCGCCACTTTCAATAGGTTAGTTGTGGAAACCGGATGGCCAGAGGTAAAACGAATTACATTATTTCATCGTGGACTTCGGGGTGAACTCAAAGACGTTTTGGCCCAAGTTGTGAACCCACCTCAGGATTGTGCACAATATATAGACTTATTGGTCCAGTTAGACCACCGACTTCAGAATAGAAAGGCTGATCGAGCTAAGTTCGAGAATCGGGTATTGGTTAAACCCAATGTTACCCTCAAAGGAACAGATGTATCAGAACCGATGCAGATCGGGGGGGTCAAGGGACCCTTAACTCAAAAGGAAAGAGAAAGAAGACGGCAGACGCAATTGTGTCGGTACTGTGGGGCCTCAGGACATTTTCTACGGGATTGCCCTATAAAAACATCTAAAAAAGTAGTCGGAGTTGCTGATAAAAATCAAACAGAGCCTGATTCGGGAAACGACCACGCCCGACAAGCGTAGAGGTCCACTTGCCGAGCTTGAAGAAGGATACTCATACCTCGCACTTCATCATACCAATGGTCCTTATAGATCCAAGGCAGCCATCACGTATGCACGCAGTGAGGGCATACATTGATAGCAGGGCCATAGGAAACTATGTGGACCACGAGTTGGCTTCTAGGATGAATCTATCTCTCTGCAAAAAGACCACTTCGGATGTCATCACCACAGTTGATGGAACTGAAATTGCCTCTGGGCCTGTAACTCATTCCACCGCAGAGATGACACTATTGGGTCAGGATGGGCATCGAGAGACTATTGTGTTTGATTTAATCAAAGCCCCGCAGTTCCAAATAATACTGGGGATACCTTGGTTGGAAACACATAATCATTGTATTGATTGGCGAGAGAAGAGAATAACCTTACCGGATTGTGCACATACTTGTTACCCAAAAAAACCTTGAACCAAGGCCTGGCCACAGTCGCTACTCCAGTCGTGCAGTTACCTCAGGAATATCAAGAATTCCAGGATGTTTTCCAAAAGGAACAGGCAAACACCCTACCACCTCACAGATCATACGATTGTCAAATCGATCTCATACCCGGTGCACAACCTCCATGTAGTAGGATCTACACCCTCTTACGGAACCCGAAAACCTTCACCTACGACAATACTTGGACCAATACCTTGCTAATGGCTTCATTCGTCCATCCAAGTCCCCTGCATCTTCAGCTTTGTTCTTCGTGCCTAAAAAGGAAGGTGACCTCAGAACGTGCATAGACTACCGCGCATTAAATCAGATCACGGTTAAGAACCGATACCCATTGCCTCTGATCCCCGAATTACTAGACCAAGTAAAGGACGCTTGCATCTACACTAAAATAGATCTCCGAGGGGCATATCATCTGGTACGTGTAAAGAAAGGCGACGAATGGAAGACTGCTTTTCGCACTAAGTACGGGTTATTCGATAACCAGGTGATGCCTTTGGGTTGTGCAATGCACCAGCACCTTCCAGTATTTTATGAATGATGTCCTTCGTGAACTCATTGACGTCTGTGTTGTTGTATACATAGACGATATTCTAGCGTACTCCTCTTCAGAATCAGACCATGTGAAGCACGTTCGGCAAGTCCTTGAGAAACTAGCCAGCACAAGTTATATGCAAAATTGCAAAAATGCGTTTTTCATGCTACAGAAGTTGAATTCCTTGGATTTATCCTGACTCCAAAAGGAGTCCGAATGGACTCTCGAAAGGTGAATGCAATCCTCAAGTGGCCATCACCCAGTTCAGTTAAAGGGGTACAAAGCATGCTCGGATTTTCTAATTTCTACTGCAGATTCATTCCGGATTTCTCACATGTTGTACACCCTATCATAGCACTTTTGCGAAAAAACAAACGCTTCTTGTGGACCGAAGAAGCTGAAAAGGACTTCCAAGAGCTGAAAGCGAAATTCACGTATGCACCTGTCTTAAAGCATCCACGCCCCGAACTTCCATCCATAGTTGAAACTGATGCATCCAGTTTGGCCATGGGAGCTGTCCTGTCCTAGAAGGATCCTGAAACCGGTCAACTTCACCCAGTAGCATTTTGGTCCAGAAAGTTCTCAGCACCCGAGTTAAACTATGCGGTTACCGATAAAGAATTATTAGCCATCAAATCCGCCTTCAAGGCTTGGCGGCATTATCTTCTCGGTGCCAGGCATACCATTACGGTAATCACCGATCACCGGAACTTGCAGTATTTAAAAACAGCCAAGGCCTAATCGTCGCGTCAACTTCGATGGGCATTGTTCTTTGCCGAGTTCGATTTCGTGATCACTTATTGACCAGGTTGTAAAAATGGCAAGGCAGATGCCTTATCCCGAATAGGGATGGGAGAAGCATATGCGAACCCTGAACTGGTGCCTATAATTTCAGAACAACAAATTCTTGGCATAACCACTCTACAGACACTAGAGGATATTCAAGTAAAGATCCAACAACTCTTCGATCCAACAGCCCTGCTGAACTGGGTGAAGAAAGGCCTGGACTACTTAGTCATCAATGACCTAACTTATTATCAAGGGCGACTATTTCTACCACACAAAGAACTACAAGAACTAGCCATCTCCAATTATCATGACACCCTGATGGAAGGACACCCAGGTATTGCAAAAACTGAAGCTAAAATTAAGAGACAATTCTGGTGGCCCACCTGGCAAAAAGACATAAAGTCATTTGTAATGTCTTGTGGCATTTGCGCCCAAAACAAAAGTCAGAAGAAAAAAACAGCTGGCCTCTTACAACCTTTGGATATTCCACCTACACCATGGCACACCTTATCGTTAGACTTTATTACAGATCTACCTCCATGTAATGGATTTAACACCATTCTAGTTATTGTGGATCTTTTTCCCAAGATGGCCCACTTTATTCCTCCAAAGGGATTACCTTCTGCTTCAATTCTGGCCAAGGAGTTCCTCGAAAACATTGTTCGAATACACAGATTTCCTTCCGTATTGGTCTCTGACCGAGGTAGTCAATGTCAACTGGCGCAAATCGACGTGAGGTTATCAACCAGTCACCATCTCCAGACCGATGGTCAGACGGAGAGGACCAACCAGACCCTTGAACAGTACCTACGTTGCATGCTACACCAGACCGAAAGTAATTGGAAAGATATTTTATGGATTTCCGAGTATGCATACAATAACT
Source organism: Ambystoma mexicanum (assembly GCF_040938575.1). Taxonomy (NCBI): domain Eukaryota; kingdom Metazoa; phylum Chordata; class Amphibia; order Caudata; family Ambystomatidae; genus Ambystoma; species Ambystoma mexicanum. The sequence goes on from NC_090923.1 coordinate 714,435,838, forward strand.
CTGTACATTCATGAACCGGACAAAGCCCCTTTTATACCATATATGGACATCACCCTCGAACCTCAGAACTAGATTCGCCTCAGCATTTAGAAATGCCTGCAGTTAGTCATTTGCATTCTACTATTACTACTATTACACAAGCCTTTAAAGAGGCAACAGAACATTTGAAACAAGCAAAAGAGAAATATAAGAAAAATGCTGATCAACATAGAAGTGAAACTCCACAATACCAGATTGGGGATCAAGTTTGGCTGGCTACAAAACACATACCTCTGAAGGGAACTCAGACTTTTAACCCTAGATATTTGGGACCTTACACTATTAAGGCCATTATCAACCCGGTAGCCGTCAAATGGAATTAGCCTCTAATATGCGCATTCATCCTGTCTTTCATGTTTCACTTTTAAAACCAGTTCAACCAGGAACAAGATTAACCAAACCACTCGACCCCATCTTGATAGATGGAGAACCTGAATTTGAGGTAAAAAATATCCTGGACTCCAAGATGGTTAAATCAAAACTTTTTTATTTAATCGATTGGAAGGGCTACGGACCACAAGAAAGGTCATGGGAACCTAGTGACCACGTCCATGCACCTCGGTTGGTGAAAAGATTCCATCGGAACTTCCCAGACAAACCAGGGCCCAGGGGAAGAAAAACTTTATGAGAGGCCTTGGGGGGGGGGGTGGGAGTGCTGTCATGATGCCTACCCCCAGGCATCCGGACCAAGTCCATCAGCCCCGGGAGCAGGCATCTAGACATTTAGTAAAACCTCAGCAGCCCCGGCTAGGGGCTTTCTGGGTTCAGTCCTGGCGCCTTAGGCGCCAGGCTCATAGTAGGAATCAGTCCTGACGCCCAAGGCGCCAGGCTCATAGTCATTTCTTACCTCAGGCAGACCATGCTGCAAATGACTCCAATCCAACATGAAGCTTGAAAGGGACTCTTTTTCTACTTGGACTATTTTTTACTCGGGTGTGGTTCTAGGGACTTCTTACCTGGGATTACTTTTGAGGCTATTTAAACCACACCCGACCAGCAACACACGCCTGCGTTATTCTGCATCCAGCAGCGTAACACTCACCGTGCCTGCAGCCTGCATCCAGACCTCTGCCACGCCCGCTCCTAAAACAAAGAGGAAAAAAGGGACAAGGTTAGAAAACAAACTTATTTCTATTCCACACCTGATTCTGGATCCATCTTGTCTCCGGACCTGTAAAGAACATCATTTCTGCACGCGCCGCACCTCCAGCTGCAGCGCCGCGCCATACTCACCAGTCTTCACAGCATCCTTTCGGGTCGGCGCTGCCTCCATCATTTCTTCACCGAACTTCGGCACCTAGGAGACAAAAGAAAACCACAAGGTGAGCCGAGGGAACCAACAAATATAATTCTTCCCACCATAGACTTACCTGATTTACCACCGGAGGCATCCTTTTGTGACTCTCCATATTTTCACGTGCCGCATCTGTAAAGAGAGACAAAACAACACGTTTTCCTCGTGCAACATTTACCGGACAGCGCCGGGTAATACAGATTCTTACCTGAGCGCCACCAGCTGCCACAAGAGCATCTTTTCACGAGCCAGCTGCAAGACAAGAAAGGAAGGGGGGAACAAGAGTGAACATCAGACATATTGAACTCTATGAACTTAATACTTACTGGTCCTCACCAGGAACCTCAGAGTCAATACTCTCCGGAACACTCCCGAGCCTTCAAACCAGTGAAGTAACTGAAATCGACGCGCCCCTGCAAATCCACGCAGGATGGAGAGCTCATCTTTCAAGAATATAAGGTGAGATTGCTGTGAGGGCATTTCGGAGGTGATTAGTTGGGGAGGACTGTGGGGGTGCCATCACTTGAATCCACAAGTGGCTAAATCCATCTCTCCACTTGCAGGAGAATATTTCTACGGGTTAAGCAGACAAGATTAGGAGGGCAGATCCAGTCAGTCATCGCTGCACTACGCTTCACGTGGGTGGAGACCGCAGCTGTCCGGGTCCAACCGACGCCCCTGTGGGAGCCAGGTGAGCGTAACAACTGCACTTACAAGGTTGTAGAGATGAGGAGCATCCGGACAAGACTTCTGTAACTGTAGCCACCGAACACACACTGTTCGCACAACACAGTGCTCCGCGCATGCGTGGTGTGTTTATGGGAAGTAGCTCCTCAGTTAATAATGATAGAAAGCCTCCACTGCACTTCCACGGTTGTAGAGATGAGGAGCTTCAGGATAAGACTTCTGCCACCGTAGCCACCGAACACACACTGCTTGCACAACGCGCGCTGTGGTAACTATAATCGAGTTTGACAGTAATTTTACCATTACCCAGACAATTTGTCAGATCATACACTATTGTGGGCCCCTACACCCAGAGTTTCAGTTCCCACTCCTAGGAAAACTGAACCCCAATGTGAGAGTGTTCTTTCAGAGACTATTCCTGATCCTGCTCCAATCACACCTGCCACTCTTTACACGGCAGAGGAACCCTTACCAGTTCCGCCACTGGAAGATAGAGTCCCTGATCACTGCACCGAGTCCAGGGGAAACCCTAGATGTGGTCCCGGCTGCTCTCTGTTGTTACACCAGGAAGAGCAGGCCGGTGATGAAGTTAAGATATGATTCACCAGAGGTCCAATGTGAGGTTTCCATTGCCAGTTCCTCTCAGCTTTCCATTCCTCATTCATTAGAGCAGGTACCCATGCGTTCAGGATCACTGTACGAGGTGCCTGAGATTCAGGGTACTAACTGGGAACTGGTGACCTGTTGATCAAATTCCTAAATCAAGCCAAGGGTATCATTAGGGCTGAGGATAGTTCAAAGTGGGGGGGCATGGAAACCCCTGTGGGGGACAAAAATAAAGAAAAGAAAAGAAAAAACGGATCCCCACCGCGATGAACTGTGTGTGGATCCTTTCTGTGAAAAAAGAAAAGCATTATGGTAAAGGACTCCTGCACGGAAAATCCTTTACTCTTACATGACAAAACAAATGCTGCTCCGTGTGAGTAGAGCACCGTTGGTACAACAGTTTTTCAATCCTCAAAAAGGAGGGTTAAAGGGTGCTCCGTTCAGCGCCCGTCACTGCCGCTACCCAAGCTTTCATGGTAGCGCACCCAAAATCATGCTGCCTCCCCGGAAACACTCCTGTCACCATTGTGGGCCCAGGCATTGCATAAATACTTGCGCTCCCCTCAGTGGGGAGAACCCAATGTTACAACCACCCGGGCTGCATTTATAAAAACACAAAGGGCTCACCCCCTGCCAGGCAGTCCATAAGGACTGCCTGGGTTGTGGAGGTTTGTGGGACCCCCCACATGTTTCAATAATTGCCAGGCTGCACCTGGCATATGCAGCCCAGCTAAAAAGTACTTTGTTGCCCCCACCCCAGGGCTGGACTGGCCCGTCGGCCAATCGGCCCGTGGCCGATACGTTCCGAGGCCCTGGGGGCCGGTTTGCTGTGTGTGGGCCGGTGTGCTGGCTGGCTTGCACGGCGCACAGCGTGTGCATTCATTAAAGAGAGGTAACACGCGAGTGTTGCCTTTCTTTGGTGAATGCACTGGCCTGGTGGTGCCCTGGGCTCTGGGCCGATCCGCCGACAGTGTGGCGCCAGTTGTTGCAAATTCAGTGGGTCACGGCAAGGGGAGCGGCTCCTGGGCCAGGAGCCGCTCCTTTTGTTGTGATTCATTGCATTTGCAATGGCAGGTTGTTGGGGGCTGGGCCGGTCATGTGAGTTCCTGAAGTCTTCCTGGTGCTGAGAGGGCTGAGCGGCTGCGTTCTCTCTGTCTAGTTCGGTTCCCCTCTTCCCTTGTCTGTTTCATCCGTCCACTTCCCCCCCACCTCTCTGCTCTGCTTCCCCCGCCCCATCTCCCCCGGTTTCGCAGTTAATCCTCGGGCTGTGGCTGCCATCGATTTCTCCTCAGATCCGGCCTCAGTGATCACTTCTGCGGCTTGAAATCGCCTGCAGCCGGAGCCGAGCCGTCAATGGGCCGCCGACACGATTCAATTAACAGCGAGCAGGGCCGGGCGGGGCCCGGGGATGGCGCGTAACACTCGGACGAAGAGAGGAATGGCATCACAGGTGCAGAAGAGGTAAGTGAAGTACAAAGTCAGAGGCAATGGAGACAGCATGGGAGGGTCATTCAGGAGTATGCCCCCTTAACACGCCACATACACTTACTTTATCATACATTCACTTGGCCAGTTATTTACTTTCTCATGCCTTTATTTTGTCTGCATCTTCCCATTGTGAGGTTGGTAGTGGATGTGGTTAGGGATAGTGTAAGGCTAGATTTGGGATCAAGGTGTATCGAGGGAATAATATCAGGTAGAAAAAAGGGGGAGGTGCAGGGGGTCACCCCCTGGAAAGACAAAATGTCAGTGCTGGCGAAGTGAATGCTGGCGAGGTAAGTGCGACAAAGTGTTGGCGAAGTGAATGCTGGTGAAGTAAGTGCGACAAAGTGCTGGCGAAGTGAATGCTGGCGAAGTAAAGGCGACAAAGTGCTGGCGAAGTGAATGCTGGCGAAGTAAAGGCATTTACTCTTCTGAATGCTCGGAATGCGGCCATGTACCCCTGGGCTTAAAGGCCTTGTCTCATTGTCCCCCTCGTTCATAGGAAATGTAAAGACTAATAGTCAAATGCTATTATTATTTTGTGTTTTAAATACCACCAGTAAAATGTTATTAATTTTGTGGGGTCATTTGTAGAACATTGCAATATGCAAAAGTTGTAAAGTTACAGATATCTGCAGAGGGCGAGCCTGTCTGCCCATGAAAAGACCAACACGTTTGGCTTTGCCAAAGGCTCGCTTTCCTTCCCAGTGTAACATTTTCTGAAAGGGGATGGCATACAAACAGTGTCTGTAGCTAGAAAATGTGCAAACCACACAGAGCAACATTCTCAAGTTGTGCTGCATTTTTCGTGAGCAAAGGGCATCCCACGCCCATGAAAAAGGCTCAGTATCTTTTATGAATGGCGGCCTTCATCGGGCGCTGAAACATGTCCGCTAGTGTTTAGACTTCCTCATTGCAGAAGGGAGATGTGTAAAAAGATCGAAGGGGGTTCGAGAGAGCGGCGCTGCAGCAACGCTGCGATCTCAGCCATGCCCGTTATCCCAGCTCGTCTTCTCAGGCACACAGCCTCTTACGCGACAGCAAACAGTACAGCTGCCCAAGGAATACGTATTTTAGGTCACGCTTAACAAACTTGGAAACATTCCTTTACATAAGTTGCACACATTTGGCACTAGACAGTGGTTGGTTGCCACAACCACCTCATTTTATTACCCAGCATTCAACTGGTGGCCAGTTCACTTTTCAGCACCGTACTGTTGCTCCCTGATTCTGAAAAAATAACCTTGTCCCTTACGTCACTTCAGAGGTCCGGATCTGGGTTAAGCATTTGTCACTCTGATGGCCCCTCCGTGGGTCATAGCAGATTTAGTTATTTATAACGCGCTTAATACCTGGAGGTTTCTTAGCGTGCACCTTGGGATCGAACCTGTGTTTCTCTGTGCCGTCTTGCTTCCAAGACGAGCGCGTTGCCCCTGAGCTATCCTCCCAAGACTAGTTCCAAATGTTGTGCTACCAGGACATTTGTTTCCTGATATTTATTGCATGACTTATTTGATAGACGTATTTTTGTTTTTCAACCTGCCCTTATATTAAGCCACCTTCCAAACCCCACCATTCTCCGCCATCATGATTTTGATAAAACACTGTATTTTTCCCATGCAAAAATTGCCCGAACGCAGGCATCAAACCTTCAAACAGTGACCTTCAAATTGTGGGACTTGCCTCCCTAGGGGGCCAAGAAAATGCCCCGGGGAGCAAATGAGGCTTTTCGTGTAGCCAGCAGGACTGGGGGTTGATTAGAGTCAATGAGAAGTTACTTCGCTGCATTGGGTTTGGAGGCCAGGACGAAAGATCTTAACACATCCCTAAGCTTTTTTCAGTTGTTCCCCGAAAGTGTGCCTTTGAAAACCCTTGGTGAGCTTAACTACCCACAGCCTAGAGTAAAAAAAGTGGACTAAACTCTGTGGTTAGTATGTAAGTTTCAAGGTGGTTGGAGTCAGTGAGGTAGAGTGTAACGAGGAGTAAGGAGCAGGGCGAGGAACAAGTATGGTGAGAGTAGGATAAAGGAGGAAAGAAGATGCTAGGTTTAGGGAAGCAAGAAGAGGGGAATCATCTTGAAAAAGGAGGAAGGCACAAGCACACGGAAGGGAAGTGCTCGAAAATGGAGAGATCAGAAAGGAAGGCAGCTAAAGGTAGAAAACCATCAGGAATAAGGAGGAAGGCAAGACCAGCCCAGTGAGGCACTGGAGAAGGGACCAGGAGGAGGAATGGAGGAAGCAAGCTGGACAGAGGCGAGGAGGTTCAAGAGAAGAGAAAAGAGAGCACTGTTAGGCAGAGGTGGAGCGGAGAAGGTGCAAAGCGATGTCCAGAAAACCAAACAAGCATTGGCCAAGGCAAGAAGCTAGGAGATAGATGGGGTGTCAGCAAAGCTGGTGGGATCTAGGGTGAGAAGGTGTCAAAGTGTTAGGGCAAGGATAGCTGAAAGCCTTATTCACATGGGGCCGAGCACTGACAGACCCCAAGCCAAAACAATTCTAAGAGAAAGAGAAAGAGAGACCTTGGGAACTGCTGGCTGGAAGCCTAAAGTGACGCTGATGGAATCAGCAGGTCCACCAACAACATTAAAGAATACTGGACCTGAGAACAGGAGATGGTTGAGACCAAAAGGAAAAACAGCCGAGCCAGAGCCACACTCTGGTGGAACTGGGAAGTGCACAGCAAATCCACCTACTGTGCTGAAGAACACTTGTCTAGTGACCCAGTGCTAGCAGCCAATGACCCAGTGGCTCATTTCTAGGCCCCTGTAATCAGTAGGTGCCCTTGCAGTCGGGTTTAGGGTTGAACGATCAAGATGGAGAATCAAACCTCAAAAAAAGGAGGTTGGTTAACCTGAGAAATTGCCCATCGAGGTGGGTGTAAGGGATATTAAAGGTAGGCTGATAATTCACCCGAGTTTGACAGGGATCATGGTCGGATTGGCCCCTCGTCCTTTCGGCACGTGGCCGGGCCGAAATCGTCCCTGTGGAGTGGGGGCTGATCTCTGGACGCTCATGGGCCGGTTTTGAGGGGAAAAAAAATTGAAAATTCTTTTTTTTTGAAGAAAAAAAAAGAAAACCACCTGGAACGTGCAATATGGATCTATACACATAGATATGGTGATCCATTCTTGTATGAAATGTATATCACATTAGTGAAATCATAACCATATTTTTCATAGTGTACTTAAGAACAATGCTATTTGATTCCACTTCCTGTTTTGTCATGGGGTGAAAGTTTGTATTTCATTGCTTCCCAGGATGTCACTTTGGGGTGGGGTTAAATGACATCACTTCCGGTGGTGTCATCAGAGGTCAAGGGTCGTGTGAGGAGGGGTGGGCCACTTTTTTGAGGCATGTCGTGGGCCACTTTTATTTGGGTGTCCGGGCCAATTTCTTGTCCCAGTCCGACCCTGCCCCACCCACACTGCTGCCTACTGCCTGCCTAAGAACTACACGGAGAAAGAACATCAAGAATTGCTGCAGCAAGGACCTTCAGACAGCCCGGGCCAGGCTGTCTCACAAGTAAGGCTTTTATAAATTGGTTTTACAGTGCACTGCATAGAGACTTTATATATATTGTTAAGGACTTAGGGCCTCATTACACGGATGGCGGTAATGGTTAACGGTCACCGTTAATGGTAACGGTGACCGTTAACCATTACCGCCTTACTACGAGGTCCCTTAGCGGGTTGGTGCTTTAACGCCTGCTTTTTGCAGGCGTTAAAAACCAACCCGCTAAGGGACCTTGGTGCTAATTACGGCACCGCAAAATTGCGGTGCCGTAATTAGCACCTTCCCCATTCTCATTATGCCCTATGGGGCAAAAATGGGAATGGGGAAGGGCAGTGGTGGAAGGGGGAATTACCGCCCCGCCAACCTTGGAATGGGGCGGTAATTCCCCCTTCCACCAAGGCGGTGCCGGTATTTTACCTGCATGGACCAAGGTGCTAATAGCACCTTGGTCCATGTGCTAATACCGCCATCCGTGTAATGAGGCCCTTAGTATTTTCTTAAAGAACTTTTTTTATATATTTTAAAAAGCACTATTTTGATAATTGTGAAGGTGTATTAGTGATGCACCTGCTTAGGTTTGTATTCTAAATAGTTTCTTCTAATGCCCCCTTTTAAAACAAAAATTATTTTTAAAAAACTGCTGGTGTACCCTAAGAAGCTATAAGTAATCAGCATAACAACCAAAGAGACCGTACTCCAGTATTTTGTTTTCCACCTTTCCCTTTGTCTGCTGCATTACTTCAACGCCGTACTACGAGTTTGGTGGTGAAGTGGAGGATTTACCTCAAGCAAAAAGCTGGAGGTTACTCCGACACTTTACGTGGCAGAATTGCTGCTGGCGGTAATTCCACCAAAACCCCATGGAGTCCCATGGACTCAGAAAATGGGGGATTACACAGCTCTTCCACCACATACAATCCCGCGGTAAATCTACTGGACCAGTTGTCGTTGATGGTAATGGAGTTTGGCTGTAATTACTGCCAGACTCGTAATGAGGCCCAATGTTTGTTAGAGCAGAATAATCTAAGTACGAAAACACAAAACGAAATTACTTCATAACAAATTTTATAGAAATTACATTGATAACGAATCAGATAAAAGCCTATCGTTACATAAAATTCTATCTCTTAATCAGTATAACAAACCTTACAAAATCTGAAACACTTAAAAGCATACTTTATAGCAATACACATATCCCAATTCATTTTTTCTGAATCCCTACACACAGAGAATCACTAATGTTCCCAACCAGTTATCCATACCAATGCTAAATTTGGTATCGATAACTGAGAAACATGGTTGAACTTGTCGGAATCGTGTTCAGTGGTGAACAAGTAGCAGAGTTTATTTGTGGACCTTTTTTCTTTGACAATTTAAACATGAGGCTGGTGGGAATATATCAGTCTATAGAGACTCTATAGTGAGTTTAAAAACAAAACAATTTTGGTCTGAACTACATGGACATGTTTTATAGGAGCAACTGAAAGTTAATGTAATTCCATTAGGACTACAATTGAAAAATACACCATGCCTATTTTAGATGACTCGGACTATACAAGGGCATTTAGTCAAATAACTATGAAATGCAGTTGTGACCTTTTAGTGTTGACAATTAGTACATCACAGAGGGTCAGTTAGAAGATTCTTGATGATCTAAATGAAAAAAGAACAGGGGTTGCTTATGCAAATGTTAAGAATGGCAAATAAAAAATAGAGGCATTAATAATCCATAAAAATTATAAATTAAGAAACTTTATTGTTCAATTTAAAAAGGAGATTGTTTAACCCTATTTAAGTGATGATTATATCGATACGCTGCAGTGGAATTCTGCTACTCAGAGGGCAGGACAGCAGGATTTTAATAAAAACATGAAAATGGGCCACATTATTTGACATTTCATTCAGCATTTTGGAAGGAGATTCAGACAAACAACCCAGTACAAGTCAGTTGAAATTTTTGAATCAACAAGGGTACCAACCTTTTCTGGGGAGTGGTAGCCCTTGGAGAAGAGCAATGAACAGGCACAGCCAGTTTACCCTTTAGAACAGCAAAAAGAGAGTTTTTAATGAACACGAAGGATGGCGTACAGACAGACATAGGTTTGGTTTCCATACTTGATCTAAATGAAATTAGGAGATTGTAAAAGTATAGTATTCAGTAGAGAATTATCCATTGTTCCCACACAGACACAGGCTAAAATGCATTTGGAGAATTAAGTGATATTGTATTTAAGGACAATAAGACATCAGAGCGTTTTTTGGGCTCTAAGGCTGAAGAATTGCATTTATTTCTCAAAACAAATTTTTATTGAAACATGTTTCTCTATAAATTATCACTGTATAATTATTAAAATTATCAAAATTAAATAAAACCTAAAATGTTGAACAGTTTCCCCCTTCTTTCATCCCAAATTCCACAGATCCTCTCAACTTGTAAAATGGAGTCCTATTCGGAGCAAAAACAAAAATGTGTCCCCATCAAACATTATAGCTGTTAACTTTCTAAACCACATTGTTATACACCAAATAGCTTCAGGACATGTAAGATCAGAGGCGTAGACAGGGTAGAGTCTGAGCGGACAAAGCCCACCCAAAATGTTTAAATGCCCACTTAGTACAGTGTGGGCATTTACAGATGCTAATGTCACTGCGGTGGGCTCAACTATGCCAGCTTCAGGACACACTTGTTAGACAATCCTGGCTACGCCTCTGTGTAAGATGTTGTTTTTTCTTGAGATAGAAAGGATGTCGGGATTCCAGTTCCTTGTAAACGCCTGAGAGTTTTCCTTTAAGTCTGCTTAAAGTCTTTCCATTGCCAATATTGACCACATCAAGTTAGTTGATGGAGGGTCCTTTTTGCACCAAGATCTCGAATTAACCAGCTTGGGGGCCAAAATTCCTTTATGGGAATATATATCATATGTGCCTTTCACTGGAATACCTAGAAACACTACACCTTGGTCCCATGGTATGTCTATGCCAAGAACCTTTACTAGAAATCTTAAGGACTCTTTCCAAAATGGTGCTATCGCTCAGCATGACCACCAAACATGATGAACAGAACCCATCATAGCACAATTTCTCCAATATTGCTGGGATAATTTGAATCTCATTTAACCTCATTTCTCACTGTCCAAATACTATCTTTGTACATGTTTGTATGCAATTTATTTGTATTGTGAGTGATTTGCCCTGGCCCAAATGGATTTTCATTGCTCTTGTGTCTGGGATTACCCCAAATCCTATTTCCATCTCTAGTGATACTTTGTTTTTAAGAACTCAAATAAGACCTCTCCTTCCTAGGAATCCCTGTAAAAACTCTTCTAGTCTTGTTAATTTCCTAGTTGCAGCTTCTTGTATCTCATTGCGCATTGTCTAGTGCCTGAGTTGCAGATATGATTCACCTGCAAGCCAAATTCCACCTTACATGTTGTAAAAGGTTTGATATTGCTGTTTAAAAAGAGTTCTCTCAAGCAAATAAATCCTCCATTCCACCAACTAACAAACTTCCTTGGTCCAGGGCCAGACAAAAGTCAGCATTTCCCAATAAGGGCTAAAAAGGAGATGGAAGGGTTACTAAACCTTTTCCTGGCTACCTTTTGGCCCCACATGTTCAGAACCAAAGTCACAACTGGACTGGTATACATTGAGGTGGGGGGTCTATGTTGCTTGGGCAACCAAATAGACTGCCAAAGTTTCATACCAGCTACTGCCACACCCATCTCCTACCATTGCTTGGTAGAATAGCACTTCATCCACTCTTGAAATATCCTTAGCTGAGAAACCACATAATATTGAATTAAGTGGGGCTCCTCAGACATCCTCTAGCAGTACGAAGAGTGACTTGCCTCTGTGCTATTCAGAGATTTTAATCTTTTCACATGAATTTGATGAGCACTTTTTCCAATTTCAGAAGGTCCTTCAAAACTTGCCTGACGGGAAGTTCCTGAAAGAGATAAAGAAGGTAGGCTTACACATTCATGATTAGTACATTAATTCGGCCAAACCAAGATATTGTGGTTTGTTTCCATCTAATCAGGACTGTCTTGATTGTGTCAAACATCTGCGGGTAATATAGTTTATACAGTTCGGTAGTATTATTCTACCCTTAGGTATTTTACAAGAATTACATTTCACAAGAATGTGACCTAAATTGACATTTCTTTATTTTATTTCTGCGATGCAGAGTGAAGTTATTATTTTTGAAAAAGTGATCAGATGTTGGTTAGATATAATATTGACTTCAAACATAAAAATTATTAAACCGAACCTGATATAATCTGAAGTCCAAGCTGTTAATACATTTCCAAATAATAGCAATATTGTTATTAAGGCAGCATATAAAGGTTGGTGGTATAGTGGTAATGGATTAAATAAATATGATCTTGGAGTTATAAGGCTGTTTACAATCTCAGGTCATTATGAAGAGATTATTGGCAATCCATCAGAATTTGTTAGATCAGAAATATTGACTTGGGGGGCTCTAACAGATGGATTTATCTCTAAGAAGAGGTATGGATTTCTGAATACTGTAAACCCAAGAATTCCATCGTTATGTTATTTTCTACCAAAAATCTGCAAGGATTAAATAAATCCACTGAGTAGGCCCATTATTTCATGAAGTCTTTGAATTTTAGAAACATTAGCCCAAAATGTGGACTTTTTCCTGAAACTGCTAGTGATGCAGACACTACTTGGTAAAATGATACAAGGGGCTTGATCAGATTGATTGATGGGAAGGTCTATGATCCTAAAACGCAATATCTGATTTATCTTGATATTGAGTCACTGTACATGAATATACCCCATGATAAGTCATTAATTGTAATGAAGAAATATCTGAATACTAGATAGACTCCATATGAAGTTCCTATGAAGTTCATAATAGGTTGAACAGAATTGACTCTTAAAATAATTCTTCTTTTCCACATTTAAAGAACAGTACTTTGTTTTCAAACCAAAAGCACAGCAATGGTTTCCTCATTTTCTCTGAATCTAGCCAATATTTCTATGGCCGAATTTGAGGAATTCTATATCTTCTCAGAAGCGAACCAGTTTGGCATGTCCTTGTTCCTCTGAAGGACGTACATTGACAATATATTGGTGACTTGGCAAAGGTACAAGAGAAGAATTTGCAAGATGTTAACTATGGTTTAATTCACTTGATGTTAATCTGAAGTTTACTAATGAAAATGATAACCAGAAGACCTTCTTCTTAGTCTTATTATTGATAGAAATACATGTTTTTTTCAGTGTCACGTTACTGAAAACCAATTGAGTGGAATGGTACCCTTGGATATAACAATTAACATCCAAAGACTCTCTTGAGGAATTGACCTTATAAAATGCTTTTATGAGTGAGGAGAAATTGCACGAGAGTTGATTAATTCCAAATGCAGGCCAAAATTAGAAACATGAGGCTAGCCTAAGAAGATTGTGAATCAATCAAGGAAAGGAGCAAGGTGGACAAATAGGGAAATACTCCTACAAAATTGTCAAAGAAAGAATGATTCTAAAGAAAATCATATGGTATATTTTACCACTTTCTGTAAAATTATTAAGGAGATTCGTAGATTGAAATGGAGGAATTGGAAAGGGATGGAGACTGGATCGAGTAAACCACCATTTGCATTCCAGAAAGGCAAAAACTTCAAACAAAAGTTGGTTAGAGCAAATCGATTAATGAATTAAAGGAAAAAACGCACGCCAATTAAAGGCATGTGACAGAGTACACCAGTAAAGGGACACACTCCATGTGGAAAATGTGTGCGATGACGGTGTACTAAGATAAGAGCTTGGACAAATAGGAATATATATATATATATATATATATATATATATATATATATATATATATATATATATATATATATTGTAAACACATGGAGGATGGAAAAAACCAGCACTCCATGCATATATGCTCACCTGATGGTCTCAAAAGAATGGAGTTAATGATTTTGGTCACACCTGAGTTTATTTATAACACATGGAACATAAGCAGCAACATTATATACATGGCAGACAAAAAAGTGCAGAAAGGAAGCATAAGGTAGATTGTAGTGTAGCACAAAAATCTAGAATTTTAATCATGAATGGACCAAAGGTGAGGTCGTGAAGCATGAGTGGAAATCACTATGTTTCTAATTGCATAATAGCAATGTGGAGGTGATTGGAGGAATTCTCTAATAAATCAGGGGTTGTCAATGCTATGAAATAGACTGAGTGCATTGATGTCGGAGAGAGACAGTTTCCTAGATAATGGCTGTGGTTAATATGATATGATAGGTTATTTATAACGCACTTAATACCCAGAGGTTTCTAAGTGCAGACCCGGGGATCGAACCTATGGTGCCCCGTGTCGTCTTGCTTCCAAGGTGATCATGTTGCCCCTAAGCTATCCTCCCGAGACATGATCTAGCTATAGAGGGAGGGAGTGTTTATTAAGGAAACAGTCAGGTTGAAATAGCTTTTTAGGTCTTATAACATTTGGATGAGAATTCCAGAGCTGAGCTGCTAGCACTGAGAAAAAGGTCAGATGAGAAGATTAATCTATGGCACAAGTAGTCTGTGTAGTTTGGTTTGCAGATAATGTGGGCCTGTCCGTGAATCTCATCAAAGGTTATGCTCAAGGACTTAAAAGTTATCCTTTGAAATATTGGAAGGCAGTGTAAAGAAGTGAAGTTGAGAGAGAACCAATGATAGGTATTGCTTTTTGTCATAATGTTGTTCCAACCCAGCATTTAAACTGCTGCATTATTTGTATACTGAGGTATTCCAGTCAGGCAACAGATGTCCAAAGAAGGAGAGCCTATGAACGCTCCTACAGTGGATAACAGTTGGACATTTGATAGAAGATGCAATCTAAGAGCTGGCAAGCCAACACAGAGAGAATTAATGATCTTCAGACATCAAATAACGTATTTTCTGTCCTCCAAAAATTGTGAGTCACAGTCATTGGACAAGGGCCAACAGTCAGTCAAGCACTAATCCAGTTTGGTGCAATGAAGGCAGATGAGGTTTGGGGGCATTATTGATTCTTTTGCAAGGAGCGACTTCTGGCAGTCTGAATTGTTATGCTCCCTCTCAGACAATACCCACACATAGTGCACCTGCCACATGAGCTTTCAGGGACTGATGGTAAGTGTGCTTATCTGTATGCTATAGCCCACAGTAGCATCACAAGGTTTCCTGTTCTTACTGACACTACCAATGAGGCAGTTTTTCAACCAGTTGTTGGACCTCATTGGGAATCACTGTTTGAAGCCTGACATCTTTCCTGTGTGTTGCTTATCGCTCATGTTCCTTCTGAACCTCTTTTTTCCAGATCCCCCACTGTGTCCTTGGGTGCTGCCTATAGGAGTGAGAGGACTCTTTCTCCCTACTGCCTGCCCTGAGAACACTGCACTCACTGAGCTTGTAGCCAAATTAGATTGTTGTATGCACTGACCAAATATGTGCAATGTAAGCCTATCATGTGATGGTAAATGTAGGTATAAGTGTGGATGAGTTAATACATTATGACTTACTGTACTCATCTTATAATGCACCTAGGACATTTGATTCAGTCAACAGACTTTCAGATCATTGGGGTGGTGTCTACCAGAGGAGAGTTATGCACATAGGTCTGTATAAGCTACCTACATTGGGGATCATGCTATGCCCAGATTCACTAAAAGCTAGATATACCTTTATAATCTATCCTAATCAAATTGCCCCTTCCTCTTGTGATCTGAAAGAAAGCAACTAGGATCCAGTGTACCCAAAATTCTGCCAGCATCTGACATGCACATTTAATGAACACAGCTGTTATTTGCTTTTCCTGATTGGAAGAATCACTCATTTGGTGTCTATACTCACTCCTCCAATACTGATGCACTCCAGACAATCTTTCCTTTAGCCAACTGCTATTTCCTTAAACTTTTTGCATATCTTGATGAACCTCCTCTTCAATGACTGGCTTCTCCCTAACACCTGAGTCCATACGCAATTCACTCACACCATACCTGACACTGGGTGATCTGATCCCCACTGTTTACTCCCCTGGCTACTTGTAGACTCATTCCTGACAATTGCCCTCCCTCCCCTGTTGTTAGATCTCCACTTCCTTGTTTCTGTGTTCCCTAACCTTGTTCTTCCCCCTATGATTGTAAAGCACTTCGTTGCTTCCTGAAGCTGCGTCCACGCTCAATAAATACCCTAAGAATAATAATAATATCTAGTACACTGACCCAACCATCAACCTGCTCAGCACCTGAAGAAACATCAGAGCTATTTGTGTGAAATGCTTGTGAAAGGGCATTATTTATCAGCGTTGCTTTGGGAAGCGAAAGGGCAATTTATACTATAGACTCACTGAGCCCTTGAGCTGTCTACTGAAGATGCCAAGAACGGGGCCCTTTTGTTAAGATAGACACAAATATGCCAATAATGGAAAAAACGAATAGTAATCAGAGTAACTCCAGGTGTGCAAGAAAGCCCAGCTTTATTCAGCAAACAAACGGCCACTGGGAGAGCGTGTGAAATACAATCTCAAAATGGTAGCAGGAACAACAACTTTTTATATTCACAACATGTCATTAATGATGTCACTATTAGCTATTATCGTAAAACATCTATTCTACTCCTGAATTGGATAGTAGAGTATAGGATATATGATGATCTATAAACGAACCACATTATACTTGAGCTCACACTCTTATCTACATGTGGTTTAGGAGAGAACTACTCACAAATAAGGAGCAGGCCTTTCTTCTGGTTGAACATCCGACCATGCCAACAATATTTTTTCTATCTAAAATACACAAACCCTTTGAGGTAGATCAAGTCTCAGTGGAATTGGATGGTTAATTGAGCCATTGTCACTATACATCAATATGGTCATTCAGAAGGAGGGAGACAGAATACCCACATATCTTTGGGACACAATACCGTTATTACAAATATTGAGTACCATACAATGGCAACCCAAATAGTTCCAGTATCACTTGGCCTTGGAATGTATTGAGTTCCCTTATCGCAATGAATCAGAATCATTTTACACGCACATACAGATGATCAAAGAATTCCTTGCATTTTCACTCAGAAACAACGTTTCTTTGGTGAACATTTCAGACAGACTATTGTAATTGTAATGGGTGCAAGCTATGCCCTGGAATTGGCCAACTTATTTATGAACAAACTAGAGGAAACCTATGCACTTGTCAACCCAGAATTTAAGAATGATGTTGTTTTGTGTCACCGCTATATAGATGATGTATTTTTGATCTGGCAGGGAAGTGCGAATCATCAAAAAATGTATCATTCTCATAATTTGTAACATATCTTAATGCTAATGATCAAGAAATTGTTTTTACCTGTACCTTCAGCAAGCAACACATTGAGTTCTTAGATATCAAAGTCAGTGTGAACCCTGATGGGCTCCAAACCCAAACATACGGAAAATCAACGGCAGTTAATTCTATTCTACAAGCCACTAGCTGCCAGAGGCAATCAGTAATCAAAAACATATCGAAGGGGTAATTTATAAGGGCCCAAATAAACTGTACTGACAACACTATGTATCACCATGAATGTAAGAACATTAGAGATAGAGTTCTAGTAAGGGGCTACGCTAAGAATCTGATAGATACAGCAAAGAGAGAAGTCACCTCTGCACCAACATCTGTCAGAGAAGTGATTTACTACTCCCTAAAATGATAGAACGAGGAAATGAAGATGACACATTAAGATTTGCTACCAGACAGAATGCTGATTGTCGCAAGGTACTAGCCATCCTGCGGCAACACTGGTATTTACTTAAACTTGACAAGAATATTAGCAAATGGGTCAAGGAGTTACCAAGTATGTTGTACAGGAAAGCACTGCCACTAAGATAAATGCTTTGTCCATCATTCATGCCTGAATTGAGTAGCCATACTGCAAATTGGTTACAGTCAAATAGGCCACAGGGATTTTACAAATGTGTTTCATGTTCCATGTGTAACTTTGATCTTAACACTCAGAAAGTAGAGTTTGGACCACTCGGCTATCATTTGATCAAACAATTCATCAACTGCCGAACAAAATTTGTTATCTACTGTACTGTTTGCATGTATCAACACATTTATATCGGAAGCACCAAAAGGGAACTTCATATCAGAATCCGAGAACACCTGAGTACATTTGAAAGCCAAAATGCAAGATACCCATTAGCAACACGCTGGTAAGCTGGACATCACTGGAACAAAAAAGAAGACATTTGATTTGTGGGATTGGAGAATGTGACATGTGACAAAAGAGGGGGTGATCACAAACTGAAACTCTGACAGCAGGAGGCCAGACTGATTTCTAAATATAGATGTGTTGCACAAGGGCTCAATTCTGATCATAAGTTTGGTGTGTTCTTGTAAATCTAATGTCAGCATACATATTATTTTTTATTGTGTTACAACTGTAAGGAAGGAAGGGGTCGATTCAGCCCCCCCCCTATATTCTACACGAAAGGGACCACTTGCTCCTGTACTAGTTGTGGATGACTCCATCGCCCTTATGCAGCCCTGGGGAATAAGACCCTGACAGAGACATGGGTTGGGGCTATTGCAAGACACACTTGGACTCCATTTTGTGTGCCCTCAATTGCATCTTTGGACTAGGCCGCATTCTTTCACTACGAAGCCTCCTCTCCCCTCAGCAGCGCTGCACACAGCGAACACCAACAGCCCCCACCTTTTTCCTCCGTTGCAGTCGTCTCCCAAGTCCTTTTCTCACGGATGCTCTGAGGCTAACTGCTACAATTAAACAACGTATCTTCTCACTCTTCCTCTGAGATCACTGTCCTGTGTGTGACCGGGCCGAACCATGACTTGTAGTTCATCCATCTCCACAAACCTGCTCCTGTACCCCTCCCCCCCGCTGTTGGAAAATTACTGCTTGCTGAACCTTGTGCCCCTCCAATGGTATTTTTTTGATGTGACAGAAGGGTGACCCTGCTTTATTGCCACCCTAGAGTGCCCCCAATAAACCCAGACGCCTGTCACAGTATATTCTGTCCTAAACGAACACGGTCACTCCATTCCCTTTCCACTCTGATGTGCCAGATCAGACAGCTATCAATCCCAGCCCCCAGGTGACCATAGGGGCAAGCCCCTCACTCCCTTCACCTCATGAATGACCTGAAGTGGGATTACGCCAACACACGTGTACAATTTATAGGCCTCATGATTTATTCAAAGGTATATTGATGCTCATTGCTTATTGCATGTCTAGGATAAGTGTGTAGATTACCTAGTGAAGTCCAGCCATAAAGAACTATATGTGCACCTCCTTTCTAACCAATAAAAATGTAATCTTTGGCCTGTATAGAATTTGTCACTGATGACGCTGTAATCCTTTAAAACATACTGAATCTGTATTGTTTGCCCGAGCGCTCTCGAGGCAGCAGAGTTCTCTGGATGCTAAATATTACATAAAAACACTGACAACTCGCAATCCAATCTCTTGGTCTCATTCCCTACTGGGATGTGTCCTTTATTCAGAGTCTTTTATTGGTAATGTGGGGAGTGAGCGCCTTCACTTGGTGACCCCTGGGACCTGATCGAGGGTGCACCGAGATACATCCCCGTGTCGTGTGGCGAGATC
Source organism: Ambystoma mexicanum (assembly GCF_040938575.1). Classification (NCBI taxonomy): domain Eukaryota; kingdom Metazoa; phylum Chordata; class Amphibia; order Caudata; family Ambystomatidae; genus Ambystoma; species Ambystoma mexicanum. Next base: position 714,455,074 of record NC_090923.1, read on the forward strand.
TGGGACGCCCCGTATGTAGGAACGACTGGGATGAGCAGCGCGACTCCTGAGGGAATGTAGAGTGGGGTTGTGAGAATATGGTGGCTGTGGTTCTATCCCCTTCTCCGGACCTCCTCTCCCTTACTGTGGTTTCCCTGGTTGTGCTATTGTGGAAGGCTCACCTGTGAATGATGAGGATGAGCTCTCTGTCCTGCTGCTTCTGGCAGGGGTGCTTGGCAAGGGCGTTCCTTCACTGGTCCCTTGTCGTGGAGGTCCAGATCAGCTGTGACTTATTCACTTATTCAGCTGGTAAGTGTTTCCCTTGTTTCCACTTGCCGGCTTGTCTTCCGTCTTCTTTTCGCTATTGTATCAATTAAGTTTGTGTCACGCTCACCTGGTCTTCCCGGGGGCGTCGCACAAAGCTGAGCGATGAATGTCTGCACGTGCGTCGCACGAAGCTAAGTGATGGATGCCTGCACGTGTCTCTTCTTGTCTCACTACTTCTTCACTGGGGAGCGTTTGCCTAGAATGTTGAAACAAGATGTTAACCAGCCGTGAGGGGCAGGCTTGGCTCCCACCTCCCGTAACCTCCTAGTGCCCCTCTCTGCTTATGCCTCACACTACGTGTTTTAATGGCAGACTCTCCGTCCTACAACTGAATGCAGGGGCGCGATAATGTTCCAGCCTCTCTTCTGGATCTAGTTGCGTCACTGATCCTGCGGGCTGTAGCGGAGTCCTGAATAACTGTGACTCTGTAGGTGAGTCTCTATGCCAATAGACTCTTGATATAGTTTTGCTTAAATGTTCTTAGATGCCAAAGTTCTCACTATTGTCCTTATTCTTTTACAAGTGTGATTTAGGAGGGTGCCAGATGGAGGATTGCCGTCTCCCCACGACGCTGAGCAGAATTCCTGCAGGTGAGTATCAGCGCGAGAGCGCGGCGTGGAAATGGTTCTTTTCCTTTGCGCGACTAACCTGCTGTTCTTTCTTTCCTGTTCTGCAGGCGCGGTGTAACTCAGGAGCAGCGATCGCGTGGACCACTTCAGTGGAATTCAAGAAGAGCGTAGCCTCCGGGTGAGTATTGGCTCTCTATGTGTATGATTCCTTTTTGCAGATGCGATGATCCTGAAAGCGGCAGATGGAACGGCCTTTCGGATAGACTGCTTCTCAGGTAAGGACTCAACTGCTGTTCTTGTTCTTGTTCTCTCTTCTTTTCCTTTCTCCAAAGGTGCTGATGGTTTGTGGTTCCCAAGGCAGGTGTGGCTGAAGACCGGGTAACTGGAGCTAAGCAGACACAGTGAGCGTTAAGCTGCAGGAGTGCAGAATAAGGCGAAGCGTGTTCTGTCCTTAGGGTGTGGTTTATGTAGCCTTGCACAAGTAGTCCCAGGTGAAGTAGTCCCTCCAGCCACACCCTGCACAAGTAGTCCCAACTAAAGTAGTCCTTCCAGCCACACCCGAAGCCAGACTGTAAGGCTCAGTTCTTTCTGGCTGGGCTATGTGTGTTTCCATGCTTCCTGCCAGGAAGCCCTGAGGCAACCTTTTGGGGCCTTAAAGGTCCCCATGGGTGTCCGCAACTGGGGTAGGCTGGTCTGCTCCTGATGTCCATGACAGTTCGTTCTTAACCAATGTCCGGTCTGTATGTAATGTCTCTTTTCTGCTCTTTCCCCTTTGCAGGTGATGCAGCATTCCTGGCAGTAGCTGCGGTGGTTTGCAGGTGCTGTAGCAGTCCTGACGGTAGCCACAGTGATGGAAACTGAGCCGGCGGTGCGGAGTACCGGAGCAGCAAAGGTTCAGTAACAGGTAAGCAATCCGTAAAGATGAGCGTATGATTTAAAGCAAGGCGCGATCTAGGCTGGATGTCTTTAATTGTTCTAACCTTGTTTTCTTGTTTCCTTGTTTTCTTGTCTTTCTCGTTTCAGGTCTTAGATTTCGAGCGCAGGAGCACGGATGCTGCGGAGTGGGATCCGAGAACCGCCAAGAAGATGGGATGCTGCTGGAGTGCTGTGAACAGAGTCCAGGTAAGGTTGCAGCCGTTGTAAGATCCCACAAGGTCAGTTAGCTGGATCAGGTGGCGGTGAGCGTCACGTTGCACGGAGGTGCAAAGTAAGACGAAGCGCTTGTCTGAGGGAAGGCGGGGTTTATATAGTCTAGTTCATGGCCACCGCCAGTGGTTCTGGCCTGCCTGCCACACCCGCCCCTCCTAGATTCTCCACGTGCCCTTCAGCCTCCTCAACTGGGTTGCAGTTTTAAATAGTCACGCCCGGACAGTGTGCTAATGGAGGATTCCAATGAGTATAATAAAGCACTTCTGCATCAGAATAAAGTCTCTGTTGTTATTCATTCATGAGCCTGGCGCCAAAGGCGCCAGGACAGAGTCCAGCTGCGCCCCCTGTGCCGTAATGTCCCAAAGGGACGTGAAGGTGATGTGCTTCTCTTGGCTCCCATCATCAGATGGTGTGGTTTCTGCATTGTTGGGCCAGTAGTCATGACACCCGGACACGTGAGTATTGGTTGCGAGAACATCAAAGAAGGGAAATTTTAAAAGGTAATGGCTGTATAGATATCGCTAAGAAACTAGTGGGGAATCAGAGTTAGGGCCTAGGGCTTGTGTGAGTGTAACTGGTTGGCTCTTCTTCTCTTTTCTTTATATGGCCATTAGGTTGTGAATACTGAAGTAACAGAATACGGGAAGAGTACAGGAACCTAGCTCCGAAAGGGGGTAGAAGGCAGCGCCGTGTAGCATTGTCTCGACCAGTGCAGGAAATAAGTGGAGATAAAATAGAAAAAAATGTAGGAGACTTGGAAGTGAGACTCGGGAAATATTAGCAAATTCTTTTTCTTGTGAGCATAACTCTTTTAGAGGTCAGGCCAAATGGGCTTAGGGAAGGGGAGCGAGGAGAGTGAATGAGGGGGCAGAATATGATAAGTGTGAACTACGATAGGGTAGGGGTATAACTAGCAACAAAGCGATTCTATGTTTCATGTTAACTGTTGTTAAAGTCAATTGTGTTGGTACGTCTGAAAAGTATATGTGAATCTGTCCTATATTAAATTAGTTTAAAGGTCTGTTTTTTGTTCATGTGGAGTCGAAAAGGTGTAAGTGAAAACGTTTTTAAATTGTGACATTGTATGGTGGTTATTACAGTGTTATAACAGCTAAACAGAAGTATTTTTCAATTGTATTTTTGACACATACTATATACACAAGTAAATACAAAGGTAAAAAAGGAGGAGCCATGGGGGGAGACACACCATTAGCTCATATTTGCGAGCATCCCTCCTGTATAGTGAGGAAATACAAAATATCATGAACAATGGCTCACTGAGGTAAAGGGAGAGGGATCATCCCAAGTGTGGCCAGAAGGAGGGTCATTTGATAAGCGAATATTAGATTTTGTGACAACCCACCTATTAGCAAAGTATCGGGGTAAGCAGCTCCAAAACAGATGTGAAGTATTAGATCTTTGGAGGATGTTCGAAGACACATCCCCCGTCAATGGTACAATGAAGGAGGTATCGCCAGAAGCGGCCTCGGCCCCAACAGGAGAGGGGGGGAGAAATGGCAGAGGCAATAGCAGTAAAAGCAGGGGACAAAGAACTCACTAGACTATACCCACTGTTAAATAGGCCCACTGCGGGGTACAGTGACCCATCTTATTTACTTGTACCAAGTGCCCCTTCCACCCCTGCAGCAACAGCCCCGCCTCCCAACGATCTTAGAGGGCTGTATAGACCTACAAGCGCCCCTTCAGTAAACCTTGCACGCCTCACTGGTGACTTGGAAAGGCAACTTGCCTCCACACAGATGAAGTTGACACGATTAAGAGCATTATGTGACAGAGGCCAAATGCTGCCTGGGGGAGGGGAAAAAGGCATCACTCTTGGCGGGTCGGCCAACAATATCTCCACGATCATCTGGGAATGCATCTAACAGGCCAGAAGATTAGTGGAAATCAGGAGAGTTTTTCTTCCACCTTAATAATACTCCCATAAAAATAGTTCGGGTAGAACAAGAAGGAAGCCAAGCAGGGGAGGAACAAGGCGGATATTCAGACAGGGAAATAGAGGAGATGTGGACCGATCTAGATGAGTATGAGGAAGGGGCAGCAGCAGGAATACCCCTGCCACTACGAGAAGAGCCGGAGGATGGGGTGGTGCAACAAAGGTGGCAGGGGAGGTTGAGAAGTAGGTTGGGGAATATGTCACTGAGTAAGGCGAAAGGAGTAAAAGTAAGTAAGAAAGGAGCTAAAGCAAAGCTGCAAAGGCCTCTCATCCACAAAGCAGCAGCGAGACCCAATTACATACCATGGGCACAGATGGATAAAAATAACCTGTTGAAATGACTGCCCCGACTCTCGTGAGGGGCGGGAAAGTGGATAAATGCATTTGAAAAGAACACGGCAGGGGTCCCGCTGGGCAGCTATATGGGATGTAAAGAGCTTGTTAGTATCCACAGTGGGAAACCAAGCAGATGGGGTGTGGGTGAAGGCAGGTTTCCTGGGAGTAACAACAAATTGTGATCACCATGATGGGTCAGCTTTTAACAATGTTGCCCCAGTGTGGGATGCACTGCGGAGAACCTTCTCTGACACCCCAGATTTACACTTGGTAATGCAATGTACCATGGGGGAGGAGGAAGAGGCTGCGCAGTACATCCTTCGGGTGCAAGACCTGTGGAGATCGGAAACGGGCATGGCCTGCGACCAATCAACCTCCCTTTTTTTCTTCATCATCAAGAGGGGCCTCCCAAAGGAGGTACAGAAGGCCTTGGATAAAATATCTGGGATAGAAGCCAAGGGCTGGCCTGAAATTCAGAGCATCATAGTACACCACTGTAGGAGGATCAAAGAAAGAGAGAGATAAATCGCACAGAGGAGGTTGGCAGACGAAGCTAAGCTTGTACAGAATAAATTGGTGAAGGTCGCTGCGATTACTGCAGCCCTACCCACTGAGAGACATGGAGACGGAGAGTAGAGGTCAGGAGGTTCACTGGCAAGGATGGCTGCAACATGGTCCGCAAATGGGCAGGAGCAATGGGCTGGCGAGGAGCAATACGAGGGCCCCCAATGGCAGGGAAGGCATACAAGAGGACGAGGTGGGTACAGGGGACAGAGAGGGTGTTTGGAGGTCAGGAGGTCAGGGAGGTAGAGGTTTTGGAGGATAAGGGACTCAGGGAGGGGGTCAAGGGTCATGCTGGAGTTGTGGGAGGTGGGGACCTTTTTCAAGGGAATGACATGCCTGACTTATGGGATACTATCAAGGACCCCCGCCCACTGGAAATGTACAACAATTTGGTCACCCTCATACTGGCAGCCCTTATGGATTACTGATGGGTGGTCATCGGCAACAAGGGCAATATTATAACGATTACCATCAGGTAACAAAACAAATTCAACAAAGACAACAAGCACCACAGCAAGGCAAGCAGCCCCAAGTGGCTCGGCAGAACCCAATGGGAAACGGCCACCCGAAAAGTTTTGCTACGACCGCCAATGGTGCACCAGCGCCGTTTCACGGAACAGAAGTAATTGCAGACAGTGTTTTCTCCGTCCCAGGAACGAACACATACCCATATTCGGACAGCCCACAGAAAGTACTTGCTTGTCCAGTCCTATCGACTACCTATCGACTACCCTACATTCAGAAGAGGAACCACTGGTGGGGGCGGAGATAGGAAACAAACAGTTCATCTTCATGGTGAACTCAGGAGCGGAAAAACCGTGCCTTATGGAGGGCCGGTTTCCTCTCTCGGGCAGACATTTGGAAAAGCACTGATTTTCTGCGGCAATTTTAAAGGTTCCCTACACAAAAGATTTGGATATAACGGTGGGAGGAAAAACGGTTCGGGCACCCCTATTGTATCACGAAGATTTGCTCATCAATTTGCTGGCGAGGGACCTCTTTAGCAAGCTTAACATGACTATCTCCTTCACAGAAAGGGGAATAGAGTGCTCCACATCAGGGGTATGCCCTGTACGAGCAATGTTGATGATCAGAACCATGACAAATGAGGTTGTAGTGAGGGGAGTGCCCACAGATGTTGACATGTTCATCTATGGGATACAGGTTCTAGCTAGAGTAGTACCTGAAATAACACGAAAAGAATGGAGGGTGCCATCTGACTTTGTTTTTCACCTTGTGATAAACCCAGAAATTGTGCCTGGCACAATTCTCTTAATTGACCTACAGGGAGTGCAGGTATTGGTAAATGTATTGTGGCAATAGGACTGGACACGCATGGATGTGAGTGGAGAACAGTGTTTTGCATTGACCCAAATATAGCACTGTGACATATTACTGACCAAGAGCTGTTCACTGACAGTGACACTGATGGTGAGATAATAATGGAAATATGTGTGCCATGTGACATCATGATTCAACATAGGGAGATAAACAACCCCCTTATGGCCAGTGTCAGTGTACCGCCTTCGATTTTTGATGACGATGTGAAACAAGTACCACCAGAGCTGTGGACAACAAGGCCCCATGACGTTGGGCTCCTGCAGGGAGGTACACCCATAAAAATGAAACTGAAACCCGGCGCAGGTATCCCAGAGTGAAGCAATACCTGCTATCCAGGGAAGCAGAAGAAGGAATAAAGGAAACAATAAATGCACTATTACAACAGGGCAAAATTGTACCATCAAATTCGCCATCCAATACTGCTATCTATCCCATAAAAGAGGCAAAGGGCGGTGTTTGTAGGATGATACAGGATCTCTGCCCACTTAATGACATCATACAAAAAGAGTTCCCCTTAGTGCCAACCCCTGCATCCATCTTATGAAGCATCCCAAAAGAAGCAACGTATTTCACAGTTGTGGACCTGAAGAATGCCTTCTTCTCGGTGCCACTCGACCCCAGTTGTCAGTACTTAACAGCATTTACCATAGGGGGAAAAAGATATGAACATTGCAGGTTACCTCAGGGGTACTGTGAAAGTCCCAGCATATTTAACAGCATTTTGTACGAAGATCTTGGCAATATTGATGAAAAAAGCACAATAATTCAGTATGTAGACGATCTCCTTATATGCCGCTAAATTGAAGAGCAATGTAGAGCAGACTCTATAACGTTATTAAACCTCTTAGCAACAAAGGGGTACAAGGTGGATAAGGGAAAATTGCAATATTGTTTAACAGAGGTGTTGTACCTAGGACAGCTAATATCAAAGGAAGGCAAAATAATTGTACTAGACAGAGCAGCAGCAAGACATCATACTCTAATGCCCAAAATGGTAAAGGACATGCAGAAATTCCTCAGCATATGCAATTATTGCCGGGCACGGATCCTAGATTACGCTGCATACACACACCCCCTTCTTCAAGCACTAAAAGACGCCCTAAAGAACAGCGTCACCATAAAATGGACACAAGAGATGATCACACAATTCCTTAAACTACAGGATCTCATCACAACAGCACCCGTCCTAGCGACACCAGATTATGATCGGGAGGTTTATTTGTTCTTACAGCAGTACTAACACAAAAAACATTGTTAGGCCACAAGCCATTGGCCTATTACAGCGGTACATTGGACTCAGTGATGCAGAGACACTTTGCATGCAAACAAGCTCTCTCTGCAGCAGCCTTTGCGATTGAAAAAAGTGCCGCCATAGTGATGGGCTGGTCTGTAACACTATTTGTTGAACACTCTCTGTTTGCCATACTAGAGAAGTCAAAATCCACACTCACCACACAGAGAGCAACTACATATGAAATAATAATATCAAGTCCAAACGTACACTTTGTACAGTATAAAACTGTAAACTCAGCCACGTTCAGCACAGAACCCTGCACGGTGGAAGACGTGCAGACACATATGTAGATGCGCTACATATGTGGGAGTAGGAGATGACATCCCTAAAGCCAGTGAAAATGCCCTAGAAGGAGGTGAGATATACTTTGTGGACAGGTCAGCGTCCATCGACTGTGAGACAGGAGAAAAACACATAGGGGCAGCAGTGGTAAGAATTGAAGGGGAAGAATACGAAGTGATAGTACAGAAACGCCTCCCCTCACATTTTTCGACACAAGCAGCAGAATTTATAGCATTAATTGAAGCTCTGCATCCAGCCAATGGGTGCGCAGTAACAGTTTACTCAGACTCAGCATACGTGACAACAACGGTACACTCCGGCTTGTCGCGATGGCGACGTAGAGGATTTAGGAGAGCAGATGTCTTTCCCATCCAACAGGTAGAAACAGGGGGGGGGGCTTGGAGCCTTCTTTTTTGTTGAAGGGGGACCTGACTCAGAAAGGCATATATAGTGAGAAGAGAAGAGTCATAGGCTACCCCTGTTCTAACCGTATGTAGAAGATAGGCTTGAGGGAAGCAGTTTGCCAGTGTATAGCTGCTGGCAAAGGAGGGTCAGGGGAGAGAAACTTTCAAAACAAGTAGATTTATTCAAAACATTATTGCACACTATAAAAACAGTAATTATATAGAAACATAACCTATTCAAGGGTTTACTTGAGCCAAACCTCAACACAAAATTAAAACTGTTTTAAACATCACAGTTTAAAGTGGAGGTTAGTAACATATTGTGTGAAAAGGGTTTACATTACTACTTTTAAACAGATAGTAGTATTGGTTGTCGACACAGAAATATGTTTCCAGTCCGGGGTGGAGTGAGCCTTCACTTGAGCGTAGTGGTGTTGTAAAATGAAGGGTCCGGACTTTCATCAGGACGTGGTTCAAGGGGGAAGATTTCTAAAAGAAGATAGCAAAATTTAGAATAGTGTTTGAAAAGAAGAGGGGACCACAAACACTGCGGAGTCAAGGCCTACCTTAAAATACCAGCGGTTAGACTGGAAGATTTGTTTCAAAGAGGGAGCTGCGCTGTTTGCTAGGCGAAGCACTGTAGCCTGGGTCTACAGGGATGAAATGGATAACAATAAGTTATTGTTTATGTAAAAATAAATTACAGCAAGGTGATAATTTCCAAAGGGAGGAGTACCTTTTCCAGGTGATAAGCTGGAAAACCACGATGGTTGTAGGCAGTACCCGGTAAGTCGAAGGCACTGAAAAAATGAAAACCAATTAAGTAGGGTTTGGGAACTAAACCGGCAAGGTGCTGTAGATAGTGCCTGCATGTAAAAGTGAAAGAGAAATTAAGTGCCTATTTGTGCTCGACCAAAGTTGCTGTCTGAAGCGGCCAAAAGAGAGTTCTCACAACGTTGTGAACTACGGTGGTTGAGTGTAGGATTAGGGGTGTGTAGCCACAATGTAATATTTATGGTGACTAGCACAGAGTGGAAGTGCTTGGAATTTAATACGGCGATCAGTGAGGCATGGTAGCCAGCGGAGTGACTCGTGCGGCGAGCGTAATACGGGTGAACCGCTCGAGGTATTTATCAGGGTTCTAAAAAGTAAGGCTTACCTGATGGCGTTATGAATACGGCAGTGCTGGTTGGTGCGCGGAAAAGAGCTGTGGATTTCTTCGAGTGGGACAACAAAGTATTGATTGCGGCGCATGCGTGTAGTGGGGCTGCAGAAAGGCTACCAACGCGCATGTGTGATGTAGGAATACTATTTTATGGAGCATGCGCGATGAGTGCTGTGGCAGCTCCAAACAATGCTCATATATTGGGAAAGTTGTCTGAGAGTGGGGGGGGGAGGGAGGGACTCACACAAATGTCTGTGCCAGATGTACATTATTTTGCATGGTAGTCATTCGGAAAGGGAAAAAGGACAACTAGTAGTAACACAGCACTAGATGTGGTCTAAAAACATTATTCCATTCTGTTGTGATTTAACAGCATATTACTTATTGTAAAATGAAGGCAATAGGAAAAGTATACATTAGTCACATAGCCACTAGGTATGTACATGGCATAATGTGAGCACAGGTGATAGCATGTTTACACCAATAGAAAACCAACAAAGGCATATACATATTGCGAGGTAAAAAAGACGTTACTGTCCAGGTAAATACAACGGAAATTGTTCATTATTTTCAGGCATAATATTTAGAGGGTAAATTTAGAATATAATATTGGCACAAGACATGACTTGGAAAATGTTGGCTTACGACATTTGGATTACTGAAAGAGGATGGATAGTCAACTAGATGCCAAACATGTTGTGTATGGGAGAGAAGAGACTTAATTGAAGGGAGGTAGTGGGGGTAGTTATTTGAAAAAAAGGCTCCATTCAATGGCGACATTGAGGCCTTGTTTCACTGAATTTAGGCGATATATCCATTGTTGCTCCAATTTTCGTAGGGCCAGATCTCTATCACCTCCTCTGAATGGGTTCTTGGCTGTTTGCAAGATGAACCAGAAAATGTCATTATGTGTGTGTTTCTTTTCTTGGAAATGCGTTACCATTGGTTTGTCTTGGATGCCATTCTTGATATATGAGCGATGCTCACAAATGCGTTGTCGTATCTCGTGTTTGCTTTTGCCAATGTAGAGTAGCTTACAGGGGCATTGTATGGCATAGACCGTCCATTTACTTTTGCAGTTGGTGAAAGTGTTGAAAGTCCAAGGTTTGCCATTGAGTTCGACGGATTTCATGTCTTTTGTTAGGCAGCAAACGGAGCAAGATCCGCATCTGAAGTGGCCTTTAACCGGTGGTAGGTTCCATAAGGTATTTTGTCTTTCAATGGGTTTAGTGGATTCGGTATAGGTGTTGACCAGTCTATCCTTTAGATTTCTGCTCCAATGGCGTAAGATGCTTTTCTTAATTTGGTTGCTTAAAGGAGTAAAAGTGGTGACACAGGTTATTTTTTCCATACATTTGTCCCGTGGTGTCGGTGTGAGACAAGATTCTCTACTCCTGTTTTTCGCTTTTTTCCTTGCCTGGCGAATGAAATGGCTCGGGTATCCTCTTTCTTTAAGGCGCAGTGAGAGGTCTTCACTGGTTATGTTGTAGTCTTCCCGGGTTGTACAGTTACGCCTAAGGCGTAAGAATTGGCCCAGAGGTAGATTGTCTTTAAGTGCTGCAGGATGGAAACTTTTGAATTCCAAAAGAGTGTTTTTTGCGGAAGGTTTACGATAAAGAGTGGTAGCTAGAGTGTTGGTAGTTGTTTTGTATACCGTAAGGTCTAAGAAGGGGATGGACATTTTGTCTGACTGTATGGTGAATTTAATACACGGGTCTTTGCTGTTGAGCCAGATGTGGAATTCTTGCAAGTCTGTTTTGTTGCCCTTCCACGTCATAAGTACATCATCAATGTAGCGAACCCAGAAACCTATCTGGTCTTTGAATGGATTATTGATGTTATAGATTGATTTGTCTTCAAAAGAGTCCATAAAGAGGTTCGCTACATCAGGTGCAAAGGTTGCTCCCATTGAGGTGCCGTGGCACTGTTGGTAAAAGGTTTTTCCGTAGATGAAGTAGTTTTCTATGAGGGCAAGGCGGATACATTCAAGTAGGAAAGCAGTTCGAGGCTCCATGTTAGTTCTACGGTTGAGGTAGGTGGCTAAAACATCTATGCATTCGCGTTGCGGGATATGGGTATACAAAGATTCAACATCCAAAGTGACCAGAAGATCATTGTGTCCAACAGATAGGGTGTCCAATTTCTTTATGGTTGATGTGGTGTCTTGTACATAGGAGCGCATTTGTCCAATGAATGGTCGTAAAAAATAGTCAATATAGATAGATAGTGGTTCTAAAATTGATCCTATTCCGGCTACTATTGGTCGGCCTGGAGGATTGCTGGCATCCTTGTGGGTTTTGGGTACCAAATAGAAGGCAGGTAAAATCGGATTACGGTTTATCAAGAAAAGTCTTTCATCATCGTCGATCCAGCCTTCTTGCCAGGCGTGGCACATCAGGCTCTGATTTCGGTGAGAAGTCTGGTTGTTGGATCGGTGGGTATCTGTCTGTAGAATTTGGTGTTGTTGAGGTGTTTCTGAACTTCTGTATTGTACAATGTTTTTGCCCAGAGGACTATGCCTCCACCTTTGTCGGCGGGTTTGATGAGGAATTCAAGGTTATTCTCAAGGTTATTGAGTGCCAAACGTTCTTTTTTATCTAGGTTGTCAGGATATCTGATGTTTTTGTCAAAAAGTTGGCTTACTTCCAAAAGGATGCGGTTTTCGTATGCCAGAATTTCGGGACAGACCATGTGGGATAATGGCGTGAAAGAGGAGGGAGGTCTTAGACCCGTGGAGGTAGGAGGGTCTTGGTCTGGTTTATTCATAAAAAAGTATTTTAGTCTGATGGTGCGGAAGAATTTTCGTAATTCAACTTCCGTTTGAAATCTATTTGCTGGCGTTGTAGGGATGAAACTTAGGCCTTGATTGAGAACACTGATTTCTTCATGGGAGAGTGTGTGTTGACTCAAATTGAAAATGGGTATTACCAAGTTTGGTTCCCTGGTGGCATCCATTGCCGTGTTCTCATTGGGTGTTGTTGGTATTGTCTGGGTCGTCCTCTCTGTCCACGTCCTTGAAAACCCTGTTGTTGGTTAGGGGTCGATGTTCCTGAGGCGGCTTAACTTATGTCACTACTTGATCCACTGCTATTCGAGCTATTTGAAAAGCTGACAAATTTCTTTTGTGGGCTGCGTTTGTTCTGCTGGATGTTCTGGTTTGCTTGATTGTAGAAACCTGGTACAAGGTACGGATAAGTTCTTTCTTCCTTGTAATTTTTAACGTCGTTCTGCAGTTTCCATATTTTTTTATCAATTGTAAATTTTTCAAATTTCTTGATTTCTTCCTCGATTTTTTCCAGATGGGTTTTGATATCTGGAATAACGTTTTCAGTTTTGATTTTATCTTCGAGGACTCGGAGTTCTTCTTTTTGGCTCTTGGTTTCTTCCTCCGCAGTTTCTATGACTAGGATCACCCAATCACGGGAGCATTTATTGCCTACTCCGCTGAACTTTTTCATAAATCTGGGGTTGTCAAGGAAAACACGTGGGATATTTCTGACTTGGAGACCTTCAGGGATTACTCCTGCTTTAAGATACTCAAGCATCAGGTGTCCGCGAGATTCTGTCCTCACGAGTTTTTTCTTTTTTGCAAATAAAATATCAAGATCATTGGTGGATGGATTTTGAACTGGGATGGCTGCCGGTGTTTTGTTTCCCAACAGCGAGGGCATGACTAATAGTTTTTTGTATGTATCATCCGTAAAGACGGTGATATTAACATCATCCATTTAATGGAAGAAAAGGGTTGTTTAAGCCCAACAACCAATGGGTTGTCCAAGGGTAGGTAGAAACAGGGGGGGGGCCTCGGAGCCTTCTTTTTTGTTGAAGGGGGACCTGACTCAGAAAGGCATATATAGTGAGAAGAGAAGAGTCATAGGCTACCCCTGTTCTAACCGTATGTCGAAGATAGACTTGAGAGAAGCAGTTTGCCAGTGTATAGATGCTGGCAAAGGAGGGTCAGGGGAGAGAAACTTTCAAAACAAGTAGATTTATTCAAAACATTATTGCACACTATAAAAACAGTAAGTATATAGAAACAGAACCTATTCAAGGGTTTACTTGAGCCAAACCTCAACACAAAATTAGAACTGTTTTAAACATCACAGTTTAAAGTGGAGGTTAGTAACATATTGTGTGAAAAGGGTTTACATTACTACTTTTGAACAGATAGTAGTATTGGTTGTCGACACACAAATATGTTTCCAGTCCGGGGTGGAGTGAGCCTTTACTTGAGCGTAGTGGTGTTGTAAAATGAAGAGTCCGGACTTTCATCAGGACGTGGTTCAAGGGGGAAGATTTCTAAAAGAAGATAGCAAAATTTAGAATAGTGTTTGAAAAGAAGGGGGGGCCACAAACACTGCGGAGTCAAGGCCTACCTTAAAATATCAGCGGTTAGACTGGAATATTTGTTTCAAAGAGGGCGCTGCGCTGTTTGCTAGGCGAAGCACTGTAGCCTGGGTCTACAGGGATGAAATGGATAACAATAAGTTATCGTTTATGTAAAAATAAATTACAGCAAGGTGATAATTTCCAAAGGGAGGGGTACCTTTTCCAGGTAATAAGCTGGAAAACCATGATGGTTGTAGGCAGTACCCGGTAAGTCGAAGGCACTGAAAAAATGAAAACCAATTAAGTAGGGTTTGGGAACTAAACCGGCAAGGTGCTGTAGATAGTGCCTGCATGTAAAAGTGAAAGAGAAATTAAGTGCCTATTTGTGCTCGGCCAAAGTTGCTGTCTGAAGCGGCCAAAAGAGAGTTCTCACAACGTTGTGAACTACGATGGTTGAGTGGAGGATTAGGGGTGTGTAGCCACAATGTAATATTTATGGTGACTAGCACAGAGTGGAAAGGCTTGGAATTTAATACGGCCATCAGTGAGGCATGGTAGCCAGCGGAGTGACTCGTGCGGCGAGCGTAATACGGGTGAACCGCTCGAGGTATTTATCAGGGTTCTAAAAAGTAAGGCTTACCTGATGGCGTTATGAATACGGCAGTGCTGGTTGGTGCGCGGAAAAGAGCTGTGGATCTCTTTGAGTGGGACAACAAAGTATTGATCGCGGCGCATGCGTGTAGTGGGGCCGCAGAAAGGCTACCAACGCGCATGTGTGATGTAGGAATACTATTTTATGGAGCATGCACGATGAGTGCTGTGGCAGCTCCAAACAATGCTCATATATTGGGAAAGTTGTCTGAGAGTGGGGGGGGGGGGACTCACACAAATGTCTGTGCCAGATGTACATTATTTTGCATGGTAGTCATTCGGAAAGGGACAAAGGACAACTAGTAGTAACACAAAACTAGATGTGGTCTAAAAACATTATTCCATTCTGTTGTGATTTAACAGCATATTACTTATTGTAAAATTAAGGCAATAGGAAAAGTATACATTAGTCACATAGCCACTAGGTATGTACATGGCATAATGTGGGCACAGGTGATAGCATGTTTACACCAATAGAAAACCAACAAAGGCATATACATATTGCGAGGTAAAAAAGACGTTAATGTCCAGGTAAATACAACGGAAATTGTTCATTATTTTCAGGCATAATATTTAGAGGGTAAATTTAGAATATAATATTGGCACAAGACATGACTTGGAAAATGTTTGCTTACGACATTTGGATTACTGAAAGAGGATGGATAGTCAACTAGATGCCAAACATGTTGTTTATGGGAGAGAAGAGACTTAATTGAAGGGAGGTAGTGGGGGTAGTTATTTGAAAAAAAGGCTCCATTCAATGGCGACATTGAGGCCTTGTTTCACTGAATTTAGGCGATATATCCATTGTTGCTCCAATTTTCGTAGGGCCAGATCTCTATCACCTCCTCTGAATGGGTTCTTGGCTGTTTGCAAGATGAACCAGAAAATGTCATTATGTGTGTGTTTCTTTTCTTGGAAATGCGCTACCATTGGAGCATCTTGCACACGGAAACCTTCAAACCTCTCAAACCTCGATTCGCCTTCAAAAGAAGCAGAAATCTAAAGGTTAGACTGGTCAACACCTATACCGAATCCACTAAACCCATTGAAAGACAAAATACCTTATGGAACCTACCACCGATTAAAGGCCACTTCAGATGCGGATCTTGCTCCGTTTGCTGCCTAACAAAAGACATGAAATCCGTCGAACTCAATGGCAAACCTTGGACTTTCAACACTTTCACCAACTGCAAAAGTAAATGGACGGTCTATGCCATACAATGCCCCTGTAAGCTACTCTACATTGGCAAAAGCAAACGCGAGATACGACAACGCATTTGTGAGCATCGCTCATGTATCAAGAATGGCATCCAAGACAAACCAATGTTAGCGCATTTCCAAGAAAAGAAACACACACATAATGACATTTTCTGGTTCATCTTGCAAACAGCCAAGAACCCATTCAGAGGAGGTGATAGAGATCTGGCCCTACGAAAATTGGAGCAACAATGGATATATCGCCTAAATTCAGTGAAACAAGGCCTCAATGTCGCCATTGAATGGAGCCTTTTTTTCAAATAACTACCCCCACTACCTCCCTTCAATTAAGTCTCTTCTCTCCCATACACAACATGTTTGGCATCTAGTTGACTATCCATCCTCTTTCAGTAATCCAAATGTCGTAAGCCAACATTTTCTAAGTCATGTCTTGTGCCAATATTATATTCTAAATTTACCCTCTAAATATTATGCCTGAAAATAATGAACAATTTCCCTTGTATTTACCTGGACATTAACGTCTTTTTTACCTCGCAATATGTATATGCCTTTGTTGGTTTTCTATTGGTGTAAACATGCTATTACCTGTGCTCACATTATGCCATGTACATACCTAGCGGCTATGTGACTAATGTATACTTTTCCTATTGCCTTCATTTTACAATAAGTAATATGCTGTTAAATCACAACAGAATGGAATAATATTTTTAAACCACATCTAGTGCTGTGTTACTACTAGTTGTCTTTTTTCCCTTTCCGAATGACTACCATGCAAAATAATGTACATCTGGCACAGACATTTGTGTGAGTCCCCCCTTCCGCCTCCCCCCCCACTCTCAGACAACTTTCCCAATATATGAGCATTGTTTGGAGCTGCCACAGCACTCATCGCGCATGCTCCATAAAATAGTATTCCTACATTACACATGCGCGTTGGTAGCCTTTCTGCGGCCCCACTACACGCATGCGCCGCGATCAATACTTTGTTGTCCCACTCGAAGAGATCCACAGCTCTTTTCCGCGCACCAACCAGCACTGCCGTATTCATAACGCCATCAGGTAAGCCTTACTTTTTAGAACCCTGATAAATACCTCGAGCGGTTCACCCGTATTACGCTCGCCGCACAAGTCACTCCGCTGGCTACCATGCCTCACTGATGGCCGTATTAAATTCCAAGCCCTTCCACTCTGTGCTAGTCACCATAAATATTACATTGTGGCTACACACCCCTAATCCTCCACTCAACCACCGTAGTTCACAACGTTGCGAGAACTCTCTTTTGGCCGCTTCAGACAGCAACTTTGGCCGAGCACAGATAGGCACTTCATTTCTCTTTCACTTTTACATGCAGGCACTATCTACAGCACCTTGCCGGTTTAGTTCCCAAACCCTACTTAATTGGTTTTCATTTTTTCAGTGCCTTCGACTTACCGGGTACTGCCTACAACCATCGTGGTTTTCCAGCTTATCACCTGGAAAAGGTACCCCTCCCTTTGGAAATTATCACCTTGCTGTAATTTATTTTTACATAAACGATAACTTATTGTTATCCATTTCATCCCTGTAGACCCAGGCTACAGTGCTTCGCCTAGCAAACAGCGCAGCTCCCTCTTTGAAACAAATCTTCCAGTCTAACCGCTGATATTTTAAGGTAGGCCTTGACTCCGCAGTGTTTGTGGTCCCCCCTTCTTTTCAAACACTATTCTAAATTTTGCTATCTTCTTTTAGAAATCTTCCCCCTTGAACCACGTCCTGATGAAAGTCCGGACCCTTCATTTTACAACACCACTACGCTCAAGTGAAGGCTCACTCCACCCCGGACTGGAAACATATTTCTGTGTCGACAACCAATACTACTATCTGTTCAAAAGTAGTAATGTAAACCCTTTTCACACAATATGTTACTAACCTCCACTTTAAACTGTGATGTTTAAAACAGTTCTAATTTTGTGTTGAGGTTTGGCTCAAGTAAACCCTTGAATAGGTTCTGTTTCTGTATACTTACTGTTTTTATAGTGTGCAATAATGTTTTGAATAAATCTACTTGTTTTGAAAGTTTCTCTCCCCTGACCCTCCTTTGCCAGCATCTATACACTGGCAAACTGCTTCTCTCAAGCCTACCTTCAACATACGGTTAGAACAGGGGTAGCCTATGACTCTTCTCTTCTCACTTTCCCATCCAACATGCAAACTTATTAAATTATCTCATTGAAGCATTAGCAGAACCATCAGTAGTGGCCTTAGTGAAATGCCAGGCACACACAAATAACACAGATGCAATCTCACTCGGCAACGCGGCAGCGGATGCCGCCGCGAAGGATCCAGCATACTTTAACGTCTCGCAAGCAGTAGAATGTGTAGTAAAAACACCCGCACAAGACGAAAAGGAAGAGGGGTACAGTTCTACACCTATACTTCAAATAATAGAGTTACAGAGATGCAACCCACCAGATGAACAGGAACTATGGACAAAGAGAGGATGCAAACAGTCACCCACAGACTTACTCTGGTGCAAGGAAATGACAGGGAAGTGGTAATTCCATTAGAGTTATTGCAAATAGCATTTCAACAGCTGCACTTCCCAACACACGTAACAAAACAACACATATTAGCAGACATCTAGGAGGATTGGTTTGTCCCCAATTTGCAGGAACACTTAACAAAATGAATAATAGAATGCGCAATGCACAAGTCAGACATACAGCTCAGGTATGACCCTCAGAACATTGCGAGGAACACTGCCATGCCCATTAGTGCCATTCCAAGAATTGCACAATGACTATGCCGACATGGGGGGACGGTGTAACGGAGCAAAGTATCTCATAGTTGTAGTGTGCCCCTTCTCACGCTGGGTAGAAGCAAGACCCTGTGCGCACCCAGACGCCAAGTGCGCGGCCAAGTTCCTGGTGAGGGAGGTGTTCCCGAGGTGGGGGATCTGTGATGTGATCCGTTCAGACAACGGCACTTTGTAAATGACCTCTTCAAAGAAGTGACCACATTGTTAGGGATGAAACATAAACTTTGTTTGATTTATCACTTGCAAGCTAACAGGGGTAGAAAAGATAAACTGCCTCCTCAAGAGTAGATTGTCTAAATTATGTCACACCCTCAAGAAAAATTGGGTATATTGTTTGCCTCTAGCACTGTTCCAGCTCAGAACACAGCCAAGTAAGGACCACCATTTAAGCCCGCATGAAATAGTGATGAGAAGGCGCATTCAAACGCCACTGTCTCCAGTAAGAAGAGCATCAGCCGCTCACAGAGCTGCCACAGTGCTAGGTGATGAATTTAAGGAATATCTCACCCAAAGGACACAAGCTGTGCAGAGCATAGCGAAACAAATTGTGCCTCCAGTTACACAAGAAAACAAAACTGATACAAACACTGCAGCACCGGACAGTCCAGCAGTTCAGCTAATGCCCGGTGAAAGAGTATACATGCGCAGTTTCGTGAGGAGATGGAACTCCCCACAATTCCATGGCCCCTATGAAGTTATTTATTGCACACCCTCGGCAGTAAAAGTGAAGGGATTGAAGTACTGGGTACATCTTTCAGATGTAAGAAAGGCACATGAGAGCACAGTACCCCATGATGAACATTCACAAGAGCAAGATAGTGCAGTACCCTAAATAAAACAGTTACCAAAGGAATATGCAGTGAAAAGGAAAGAAACAGAAATGTAAATGAAGAAATTGAATATGAGTATTGAGTAGTAAGAAAAAGTAAACATATGTATATATGTATATTGAACTAATAGGGAGAAATAAGTGCTACTAGAGCATATAGCTACGAGTGTGGACTCTATTTTGTGGCCATTGTTTTTTCTGTGATGTTATTTTGCCTAGGTATGTACTGGAGCATCACCTTTATATTGGGTGATATAAAGGAGTGGGGGGGGCAGGATACATTTAATACAAGAAGGGTCAAGCCTCATTTGGAATGGGTTCAAAGTAATGTGGGCCCACAATGCTTCTTTAAATACCAATCTGACCAATCTGCACAAAAACCGAACTGCCAAAACCCCAATTTTTACATACACTGCTATGGGTTATGATGTTGATAACGTATCCAATGAGTATACGGTGTTCTGGGATCGCCATATGTAAATATGCACACAACTGAAGAACCTACCTCAGATGGCAATAATATGCACTTTGAATCCTATGTCCCAACCACACAAATGTATCCAGCGTCACAATATTGGCAGAGTGGTAGCGAACAAAATGATGAAACACGGACAGACATTTTCCCTGTACGATATCAAAAGGTGAAAAAGCTACACAATGGTCAAGGGGGAATAAGAGACGGACAAGGGGGATGGAAAGAAGGGGTTATGATGCATACCATGGCCTGGGATTAGACGAAGTAGAAGACACCCGTCACCCTGATCAGTCCAATAAATGGTATTCAGACATGAGTGCCACAGCTAAACAAGCAACGAATGAGAGCTGTTATGTTTGCTCTCTGATACACCATGCCTCTGGCACGCCCAAAGTTCTCATACCCCAAGAAACACCTTTGTCGGATGCTCAGTGTCTAGTTCATCTAGTTTTATGTAGGATTCAAAGTACCTTCCAGGCACACACAGTAACAATACAAATGCTGCAGAATGAGAAGACGTGCACCAGCAGACCACAAAGAGTAATATGTGTGAAAGAACCATTTTTTATTATTTAAGGGACAATGCTCAGGAAAATAAATGGCACGAAGAGACAATCACATGCAAAGCTGAAGCACTACGAGGACTGACAGAAGAAAACTTCCAATGGGTCAAACGAACATGCACTCCAACATGGTCTCAACGCATTGCCAAACTCACATGGGTGACAGCGCTGGAAAAACCGATCAAAATACAAAAAGAAATCCAGCACATACTTTGTTTTCATGGCGAGGGGAGAGTGCCCACGGGCTCGAACAAACATTGCAACAACACAATCATCCTTCCAGATATGAAAAATGGCACAGCAGCATTAAGGGACATTTACTGGGTGTATGGCAAACAAGCGTACCTGCACCTCCCACCATCATGGAGGGGTACCTGTGTCATGGCCACGTTGCATTCAGCATTGATGGTAATCCCGGAGAGTTATGTCTAAGGGGGGAGGGTGCCAACTGAAATGTTGCCGGCACCCCAGCCAGCAACCAAAGAGCCCTCGGCATACGACATCCGGTCTGAAGATGAATTACAGGACAGAGTGTCCCGCAAACGAAGATCGTCCAACTATATTTCCAGCAAATCCTCAGAGCTCCTGGCATAGATTCCTGATCAGTACAAGCTTTTCAATTCCGCTGAAACTTTCTTCGCCTCTCTTCTAGTACCAGGCATCCAGACACGAACGAACGCCAAATGCTGCAAATCGTGCGCTGGGAACTGATCCAGCTGGCCAACGACACTGAAGAAGGGTTCAACGTGATCAAAGGGGAACTTCGAGCCCTGCGGTTGATGACCATGCAAAACCAATATGTCTTAGACCTACTCACAGCAATGGACGGCGGTGTTTGCCGAAAATTCGGGAGTGCGCGCTGTACTTTCGTACCTTCTGCTGACGCTGACAATGGGACCCTATTGCACGTGATATCGGCAGTGCACAACCTGGGTGAAAGGATGAAGAAAGAAGGGTGGATCGAACCCAGCAACTGGTTCAACAACATTTTCGACTGGATACCTTCTTGGTTCAGCACAATGATGAAAATGTTTGTCCCCCTTATTGTTTTTTGTTACAAATTTTTTGTGTGCCAAGTAGAGGTTCAATGTTGTGCAAAATCAATGCCTCGTTCCGCAATGATGATGGTGACAATGGGCCAACCGGCAAGGTACAAACTATGAAGGATGTACAAATACAGATGGGGGAGTCTGGCCCTTCCAAATATCGTATGACTGCAGTGTATCGCTACCCAGGGGATCGGGTAGACAATTTATATCACACAACAATCAAAGAACCCCGGGAATTACAGTGGTATAAGGAAGTGTGGGAGGATCTGGATGGCGGTGGGGGAATATACATGACATGCACCCCTGATGAGTATGCTAGAAGGGGCCAGAGTTTACGAGGTGTATGTAGAGCATGATGCCAATAAAAGCGACACCAGCTTGGGACGAGGCGGTGACGGAGGCGGAATACTGCTGGAGTGCAAATAATACAAAAAATGAGTTTGTTACTTTAGATGTAACAAAAGATATAACAAAAGGGGGGAATGTAAGGAAGGAAGGGGCTGGTTCAGACCACCCTACATTCTACGCGAAAGGGACCACTTGCTCTTGTACTAATGGGGGACGCCTCCATCGCCCTTCTGCAGTCCAGGGGAATAAGACCCTGACAGAGGCAGAGGTTGGGGCTATTGCAAGACACAACTGGACTCCATTTTGTGTGCTCTCGATTCCATCTTTGGACTAGGCCGCATTCTTGCAATACAAAGCCCCCTCTCCCCTCAGCAGCGCTGCACACAGCGAACACCAACAGCCCCACCTTTTTCCTCTGTTGCCCTCACGTCCCAAGTCCCTTTCTCACGGATGCTCTGAGGCTAACTGCTACAATAAAACAATGTATCTTCACACTCTTCCTCTGAAATCACTGTCCTGTGTGTGACTGGGCCGAACCATGACTTGTAGTTCATCCATCTCCACAACCCTGCTCCTGTGCCCCGGACCCCCCGCAGGTGGAAAATTACTGCTTGCTCAACCTTGTGCCCCTCCAACGGTATTCTTTTGATCTAACAGAAGGGTAACCCTGCTGTGCTGCCCACCCTAGAGTGCCCCCAGTAAACACAGACCCCTGTCACAGTATATTCTGTCCTAAACTAACATGTGTCACTCCATTCCCTTTCCACTCTGATGTTCCAGATCAGACAGCTATCCATCCCAGCCCCCAGGTGACCGTAGGGGCAAGTCCCTCACTCCCTTCACCTCAAGTGGGATGACGCCAACACACGTGTACAATTTATAGGCCGCAAGATTTATTCGAAGGTATATTAATGCTCATTGTTTATTGCATGTCTAGAATAAGTGTGTAGATTAGCTAGTGAGTTCCAGCCGCCTCTCCAACCTGGCCTGACCTTCACCTTGCACGGACTGGCCCAGCTGAATCACGTGATGTCCAACCTCCCGCCAAGTCATCAGCCAACCCAGTGGAGCCGGCCCATAAAGAACTATATGTGCACCTCCTTTCTAACCAATGAAACTGTAATCTGTAGCCCGTATAGAATTTGTCACTGATGATGCTGTAACCCTTTAAAACATACTGGGCCTCATTCCAACCCTGGCATTAAGGGGTGACCCTTAACGCCTGATTACAAGGTCCCTTAGCGCCATGGTGAGTTTAACGCCTGCTTTTTGTAGGCGTTAAAATCCATGGCGCTAAGGGACCTTGGAGATAATTACGGCACCGTAATTTACGGTGGCGTAATTATCTCCTTCCCCACTCCCATTATGCCCTATGGAGCAAAAATGGGAATGGGGAAGGGTAAATGGGAAATGGGGATTTACCGCCCCACTCACCTTGGAATGGGGCGGTAAATCCGCCAACCACCATGGCGTAAACTTAGTTTACACCATGGCGGTAAAGGTACGACCCAGGCGGTAACTTACCGCCTGGGTTGTAATGAGGCCCACTGTATCTGTGTTGTTTGCCAGATCGCTCTCGGGGCAGTAGAGTTCTCTGGATGCTGAATATTATATAAAAACCTTGACAGCTCGCAATCCAATCTCTTGGTCTAATTCTCTACTGGGATGTATCCTTTATTCTGAGTCTTTAATTTCTAATGTGGGGAGTGAGAGCCGTCACTATCTAAATTATTTTTTTCACAAGTACAAAATCCATACATTACATAAAATAACACACAAATCCAGATTAACAATAAAATAACACACAAATCCAGATTAACAATAAAATTGCATCATTTCTATGACTTTAACAATGCTCTAGTAGAATGATCCCAGCCAACTGCAGGAATCGAACAACATTTATAGTCAGTGATGCTTCATGGCCTGTAATTAGCCTTTCCCAGAACATAGTTGTAGACAATCAGTCTTCGGAATCAGTAAATTGACAGAAATACCTCCGTTTTACGTCCAGGGTCCCATTACAGTCCAACAGAATATGTGCAGTAGACTGCCTGCTTGGGTCCTCACAGCCAGGGCACAATATTTGTGCAGTTCCCCTCTGCCCCCACGGGATAGCACCACCCCACTGTGAGCCAGATTGAGTCGAGCTCTTAAAAAGTTTTGTCTTACCTTCCAATCTGGCAACTTTCTCAGATATTTTGGAAGGAAGCCTAACTTTTTGTCTTGTAGGGAAAATGAAGCTACTGCTGGTGACCTACGCATTTGATCTATCATATATATCCAATCCATGGTCAGTAGCGCTTGTTTTGTCTTCATTGGATTGGATATAAGGGTTTCCATATCACTATCACAGTCGGCCAGCGCTTTAACTGCCCAGTTCTGAAGATTGGACAATAGCTTCGACCGTGAATATTTTAGATGTACCTGTAGATCTTCATTGAGGGAAGGGTGCAACCATGCAACACTGTCTAACACCCCTCTCTACTTTCACATAGTCTGAGAGTGAGCCCTCAATGTTGAGTCTTATCCTAACTGTATTGTCCTCATGAAGAGAAGCCAGCATAGACAGAAGCATCTCAATTGAACAAGTCAAAAGCGCTAGAAAGGTTTATCCATGCGCCATAAAGCACTGGTTCCCCCTTGATACCTGATTTTTCACTTAAGGTAGCAAACATTATGCCATTCAGGGATGTAGAAAGGCCTTTACAGAATCCGGTCTGATGTTTTGACCAAATGTAGTTTCTTTTTCCCCAGTCTTCTAGCTCCCTCAGCATAAGGCTGGCGAAAATCTTACTCTCCACATCCAAGAGGGTTATTGGTCGATAGTTTGGTCGATAATAGGAACAATAATAGAAGTCTTCCAGCACGGGGGGAAATAATCTTCTCTTCATGGTTTCATAATACAGCTGTGTTAGTAGCTCTGCCCAAAGGTTTACATTACCTTTTAATACTTGGTAAGTTAACCCATTAGGGCCCGCTGCTCGGGAGGATGATGACTTTTTTATCAGCTCTGCCACTTCACTCTTTGTGAAATCCAAAGTCCAAGGGATTTCAGGGATCTTAAAACCTAGTGCACCACTTCACTTTTGGTATTGAAGATGTTTTAACCAATCAATTTCTGTCACTAAGTTTGTTTGGTTGTTTGTTTGTGGATTCTCAGCTAAGTTAACAATAGCCCAGAAGTAATGTGAGGTATTATCACATAGGGCCTTAAGCATCATCTCTACCTCTTTTTGTAGGCGGTTAACTTGTCGTTGTTTTGACCAGTTTTTATATTCTCTCTTAATGATATTTACTCTTTTGGTTAGTTGTTCTTTATCTAAGATTTTCCTCCTTATGGAGCTTATGATGTTACGCATTTCTCTTTTTTCAACCCAAGTCACTTCATCAAATGTATGCGAATGTGATATCTGCTTGTGTTGTCTCATGCTTAACGGACGATCTAAAGACCACAGGAAATTATGGAAGGACAATGGACAACATCTTTGTTTTAAGTAAGCCCTTTGGAGCTTTTTGTTCAAATGTAATACATATCTCTTGTATTTCACCAATCTATTTTTGCCACTGTTAATAGCTAAAGATTGGCACAGATGTTCTGTTTTCGGAGTGAACTGCCAGGACACTACAGCCTCAAGACGTCTATGGTCACTCGATCCTACGTCCCTAATTTCAAAATGTGTACACCTCTCCAATAACAAGGGAGATAAGAAAATATAATCTATGGTAGCAGTGATACTCCCCCATCTCCACATTACTGCGGGAGGGAGATCACCTTCTATGGAACCATTGGTCATCTTCATGTTCCATTCCAAAAAGAAAGCTAGCCACCTTCTACCGGTTGCAGTAACTCGTTTATTTTTTGACCCGTCTTCCCTTGCTGTGATGGTAATACATTGCGAATTGAGGTCTCCTGCTACTAAAACCGGGGTCCCTGGGTGATCCAGATTAACTCTGGTCAAAAGATCAGCCAGTGACTCCAGAAAGATTGTGAGATTAGTACAGGCAGTGTTCCAATAGAGATTTATTGGACTCAGTTTTTTTAAACCCTCGTCAGATCTCATGGTCAACTTTGCCGCAAGAATTCCCTCCTGTCGGCGCGGAATAGATTCATCCTCCATTATTAAGGCGGTCTTACAAGGTATCATAAGACCTCCTAACGGTCTACCCTTCCCCAGGGCAGAGGCTTGCTGATGTAAAATGTTAAACCCATCTGGTTGGAGAGGATTTACTAACCAGGTTTCCTGGAAGAACACCAAATAGTTTTAACCTTCATAGCTGACGTTTTTAAGGAACTAGAGCCCTGCTTGTTCCAGCTCACAAATCACAGCTTTTCCCAATTAAAGAGACTCCTGACCCACGCCTAACCTCTGAAAGACATAGGTTAGAATCTCAGGTAGCATTGACCAGACCTTCTTTTGTGGTTGCCCGGTTCTGTCAAACAACCATTATGTATCTCCACTTCTGGGTTTCCTCTGATGTTGAGGCCCCTATTTGTGTTAGTGCCTGCTCCCAGATTGTGAGTACCATTTCTTTCTATTCAATCTGGTTGTGGAAGTACAGTGAAAACCTCCATATCATGTGAATGCAAAGACCATGTGGCTGTCAAAATTACCCTAGCCCCCACTTTAGATTCCAGCCCAACCTCTGCCGTCAAAGCAGTTTGAGGGTAAGGGAATTTTACATACTCAATATCGTCTAATGAGAACAAATATAAATCTGGAAGTTTCTTCAAATACGTCAGTATTGCACCTCTCTTCAGGGATTTAGAGTTTGAATTTTTTTTTTGCACTTTAACCAGAGTCTTGGAACAGCGTATGGAGCAATTTAATCGATGTGTGACGTTAATTCTTGACTTTTAACCAAATTATCCACCAGTCTGGGTCCCCCATACTCTTCATTAGACTCTTTGCTATAATTCTGCTGGCCTGGAACAGTATCTGATGCATTCCCGGACTTGTTGGGCTCAGGTCCCGGTTGACTTTCCTGGAACTGGTCGTTCACCAATTTTTTATGTGCACTCTCTAAGCATGCCTCTCTCGATTTTGATGTCCCAGTAGGAAAATTGGGGCCATTTTCAACACTTGAGGTTGTTGTATTTTGGACGCCTCTCCCCGTTTGCCGAGTGGGATCTGTTTTCCCCTTGGGACAAAGATCGGGGCCCTTTTAGTTAGAATCCCTGTGTGGTTCCGTTCCAAATTGTGATTTTGAGAATGTGCTTTCTCACTGCTAGCTTGTGGCCTAGATTTAGGAAGGCTATTGTCATTGGCACACTTCTTGTTTCTCAGTATCTCATCTGTCTGTATGCCAATGGTCGCCTTCAACACTTTCAGATCTATAATTTTTTTTGGCTTGGCTTTATTCATGTATTGTTTCTGTTTTGTTTTATGGTTTGCCACTTCCATGCAACTCTTCTGACTTTCACACTGAGTGGGCTTGGATTGTTCAGACACTGGTGTATGTGTGTCCATATTGCTTGGGTCACTTAATTCGTTAATAAATCTGTTTGCTCCTGTGTTCTTTATTCTTTTTATTTTCTTGATCTTCGATTTCTTTTCCTCCTGTGCTACAGAAGGTAGGGATTCCAGATTTCTCTTTTTTTGGCCCTTTCTTTTGCCCTTCCTTCTCCCACTGTAGTTCTAATGCGAACTCTCTTTCCACGTGCCTTCCAAGTTATTTTCTTCTTGTTCAGGGATGGGGGGGCACACTGGTTGGGAGGTTCATAGGTTTGCTTAGATCACTCTCGACCACCTATGCCATTCTACGAAATTCCTCCAAGACTGATTCCCAGAATATGGGAGCAACTCCATCATTCTGGGGTACAGGTTCTCCTCAAAGAACAGACTTGTTTTTCCCAATGGTATGATTCAATAATTCGATGATCAAGCTGTGCGTTTCCTTCCCCCTGTTCTTAATTCTTTGAGGGTCTCCTTTACCCTGAATATCTCTGAGGTTTGTTTAGCGCCCTCTTCTGACAAATTTGTTAATGATGGTGCTATAGACATATTTAAGGCGTTTCTTAGACCCACCATTGAGGAATCACATAGTTCAACTTCTTTAGAGATTTCTAGTAACATTGCTGAATGGGTATGGACATCTCCTTTCAACATTTCAAAGGCGTTAATCAATGAGTTGAATACAAAATGTAAAGCTGCTAGTGTAGCTTCATTTTAGCTCGTGTTCCAATTGGTCCTCTGAGGGGTGATTTGATTTATTGAGTCACCCATGGTTTGGCTTAACGTTATTGGGTCCAACAGAGGTTGTTCACTGGGTTGTGATACAGACAAGGAGTTTTGATTTCCATTTAATGTTATAGGAGATAAATTGAGGTCCTGGGAAAAATCACGTCCCAAGATGGCAGTGTCTGAAATCCTTTCCATGCCGACTGATTTTCTTGCCAAAATCTGTTCTTCCTGTGACCCCAAATTTTCATCTCCCATACTCCTATACCTCCGCTTCGGGAAGCATTCGTTAATTATTTTCTTTATGTTTGTTGCTGTCAGAGTTAATTCATATCCCGTCATCAATAAGTAGTCCGAGTTCATTGTTCCCTTTAGTCTCCCCCAGCCAAGCGGCTGTGTTTGAATGTTATCCGTAATGTGGACCTGAGCACACACAGTTACTACTTGCCCCGCTGGTGTGCCTTGCTGACTTTGTGTGTCCACCATTACAGAAAAAGGATGATCTTTTGCCACAAATTACCCATCCCACTCTGGGGCTCGCTGATCGTCTACTAGTGCGCCGCTACGCAGATAGTATTTTGCTGGCATGCTCTGTTTATTCAATTCGTTATTTTATTCTGCTATTCACTTTTGCAAGTTTACGCTGCCGCAGAGTTTTTATAACCTTGTGTAAATCTGCGTTGGTGGTTGATTTCCAACGGATCTGCAACCAGATAAAGAACACTATCTGCTGTTAATTCTGTTTACTTCAAGCGCTTGTTGACCAAATTTGCGGGAAGATGAGCTTTCCCTTTCCTATCAAATCTCTAAACAGTTTCTGTGTGTTAAACTCATACAGAGAATGGATTTCCAGTTACAAGGCGGGCTTGTTACGCACTCACCTTGCAGATCGGTCCTTCCTTTCTCCCAAGACAACCGCTCAGTTGATTGGTCCAACTAAGCTGTAAGCGGGGATAGAGGTGCACTGGGGCACGTTGTGCTCCTTCACTAATGATTGCCAAATACTCCAAAAGACTCAGCGACTGACTCTGCGACACTGGGCGTACAGTCAGAGTCTTTAAACACAAAACCAAGCCTCCTCTGTGAAGCTTGAAGCGGTACGAAAGACTCTCCCTCCTTCGTTCTGAACAGGAATGGAAACAATGTTTCTGCAATGTTTCTGCAAGCTAAGACTCCAAAAGACTCAGTGACTGATTCCACATGTCAGCATATAATGTCCAGGTTTGACTCACAGTAGGGCCCTTCATGACCTACTTCATGCTGAGTTATTAACACAAGCAGATGAATTAGTGATGGCACGTTATGAAGCGTTTCCTATTTCATCCAAGACTTAGGGCCGCATCATGAGTTGTGCTGTAAGCAGGTTCTATTTCCACCGAGCAGAAATAGCGTTACCGCCGGAACCGGTGGAGGAAATAGCATTGTATCATATGTACACGTGTACGCACAGCGGAAAATAGTGCACAAAGACTGCTACCGGTGTTGTTGGTGCAATCAGAGCAGGTGCTATTAGCACCGGAAGCAAACGCATCACTGGTGGAACAGGTAGCACTTCAGTGGCCATTTTGAAAATCGCATTCCATCAAATATCAGAGCCCCGAGCAGCCACCAACTCTTGCTAAACAGCTACAATGTCCCTGGAGAGGGTAAGGGACAAGGCTGAACAAGATCGGCCCAGAAAGCTGAAATTTACAGAGGGGGTGTTGGTGGTGCTGGTGGATGAGTAAAACCTGTGCCCAGCACTGCAACAACAACATCTGTCAGATGGAGAGCCAGAAGGTGACCGCAGTTGCCCGCGTCCCCCGGGATGGAGAAGACTGCAGGAAGTGGTGGAAGATGGAGGAGAAGTGAAGCTTTGTGCTTGATATGCAGGGCATCAAGGGTGTCGGAGGTGCAGAGGCGGGACCCGGCAGCTAGGAGCCAGAAGCTGAGTCAACCGTCCACCACCCAATCATGTGCATGCAACAATGTCAGCCCAGCACACTATGCCCCAGTTGACAGACCCATGAGCCGGGAATTGCAACAGGGCCAGTGCGTGGTTGCCACGTTAGCCACCTACTGCAGCATCCATATGCCAGTGCACCACACACCCAAGGCCGTTGCACAGCAGTGCCCCATAGGGACCTGACAGTGCCATGTACTCTGTCATGTACTCTGTCACCCCCCCAGTCAGTCCCATCATTGTCAATCCTCCTGCAAACGCCCTAGACCAGGCCTGTTCATCAGAACAATAGCCGGTGGGCCCAAATATCACTATGTATACATTGTCATACATGCAAAAACATGTGGGTGTATGTGTCCTAACAGCACCACTTTTGTCACCAACAGGCACACAAGCAACGCATGAGGCATCAGAGGAGCAAGAGGCGGCTGGCCCGTCTGGGAGTGTGCAGTCCTGCTACACAGCCACCACCACCACCACCCTGCAAAGGGGCAGTAACGCCACCCATAGGCGTAGAACACAGCCCACCACATCCCATTGAAGCAGGGGCAGACCTACACCCCCAGCCCATCCCACCAGGAGCACACCATTTGTTGCAGACACTATCTCTGCCGCTGTGGACACCGCCACATAGGATACATCATCACCCACCGTGACATTGGAGGAACAGGGGGATAGCAGAAGTGACAGTTACCATTTGGCAGTGCCTGCAACCCCTGGGCACAGCCTGAGCATGCAACCCACCATGCCCTGGGAGCACAAGATGTGGCCGACAGCGCAACCAGAGCCCCCAGAGCCTACCACACTGCTGGCACATGCACACCCCTGACCCAGACACGGACACCAACTCCATTGGCTACACTGTTGCTAGCACACCCTGGCAAATAATCCCCTCCCCAACGCAGCCTATGGCTATATTGGGCATGGTCCATGTGCATTAAGGTTTTCCTTATGTGTGCTGCCCTCTGGCTAACGGCCTGACCGGAACGGCTATATATGTGGAGGTCAGAAATGGAATCGTTTTGTTGCATGTGATCGACGAGATGTTTACTTCAAATGTCATTTTGTTTTATATCCCATTGGACAACAGTAGATCTTGGTGCTGTGCCCCACCCGTCTAGTAGGCTTGAATTGGCCACAGTCAAAGTGATCATTGTCTGCATCCATGTTAATGTATAATTGCATGTGTCATGTGTTTGACATCCTCTGACTCACTGCCTACTCATAATGCGTACCGAGTGTAACGTTATGGGTTCTATGTGAAAAGACCTCATTTTAAAGGTCTCAAGAGAAAAAGACTGATTTACAATGCCCGATTTTCTTTTGATCATAAAAACAGCATTGTAAAGATATTTTTCTCTTGATACCTTCTTTAAAATGCGTTGATTTACAACCCTTGCCCCTCATTGTTATCCCCTCACACAATTGAAAGAACATTCTATACATGGCCAATGGGCCTGTTTACTGCAGATAATTCAAAGTTTGTTTGAGGTGGGGCACACCGGTTTACCTAGGCAGGTAATAGTATAAATTTAAAGGTAGTGGGCTTCATTATGAGATCCGCGGTAACCCACCAGTGCTACCGGCCGGTTACCACCGACCTCACAACCTTACAACACTGTTTCCACCAACTGATATCCCGGTGCCACCTGGATATTACAAGTCCCGGGGGGCCGGGGATGTTAGTCCCCATTCCTTAGGAGTCCTATAGGGTATGGGGACACAGAAGCCCCGGCCCCTGCAGGCATACTCATAGTCTGGCGGTCCGGAAGGGGTGCCGGTACATTGCTACCTTGTGACATTCAGAGCATGCAAGTGCAGTGAAAGAGAAGGGGGTGGGGAGGTGGGGGTGTAAGTGCTAGAGGGTACCCCAGGGGAAAGCAGGTAGGAGGTCTAAACGCCATCCGGTAAGTGTGCGCCTGAGACAAGCAACCCAAAAGGCAGAGGGGGTGCGGATGCTGGTGGTGATTGGGCAGAAAGCCAGGGGCCTATTTGGACTCTTGAGGGGCCTGGCCACCAATCTCAGCGACTGTGGGGATGGTTAGCACAGGACAGAGAGAGGGAAGGAAGAGGGGAAGACAAAGATCTTGAGTTGTTTCCACCACTTGAGGTGAACCGGTTCAAGACAGAGATAGAGAGGGAGGGAGACTGCTCCAGAGAGGAGAGAGATCTGCCCCCAGCTCGTTGCTTGGAGAAACATTTGACCAACAGAGAGTTGGAGCGGGAAGATTGAAGGGATGTGGAAGGGGAGTATTTAGTGAGAGAGAGCTGCAGGTAGGGTGGTCCCAGGCTCCAGACAGCCTTATGGATGATGCAAAGGGTATTGAATTTGATCCTTGTAGCAACCGGGATCCAGTGTAGAGATTTTAGAGCAGGAGCGATATCGTCCCTGGGCTTGAGACCAAGGATGTCTTGCAGTCCTATTCCGGATTAGTTGAAGAGGGTGGAGGGAAGAAAGAGACAGGTTGAGGAAGAGGCTGTTGCAGTAATCTAGCCTGGAGAGGACCAAAGATCTAGAGGCATTGAGCTTCTGGGGGAAGGGGAGGAAAGGGAGAATGCCTTTAAGGAGGTGGAGTTGAAAATGGGCCTTCTGGGCAAGGTCCAAGATGTGAGGAATGAAGAATAGAGAGGAGTCGAAGATGACCCCAGATTTCTGGTTTCAGTGGAAGAAGAAGTAGGAGAGCCTACAGTGGGCGGCTAGAGTGCAGGAGGGAAGCAGGGAACAGGTGCCCCGATAGGAAAAATCTCAGTATTACTGGCATTAAGACAGAGATTGTTGGAGGTGCACCAGGACTGGATAGCAGATAGGCAGTCAGGGATGATAGAGGAGGAAGAAAGGGAGGGTGGGAATTTGAGGAAGAGTTGTGTGTCATCTGCATAGCACTGGAAGTGAGGGGAGAATGCAGAGATCATGTTTTAATGTTAATGTTAATGTTAAATGTATTTGGACCATGAACCGTCACCACCGGAGTGGTCCCCAGGCGCTCTGGTGGATCTGAAAATGGAAGAGTGTAGGAAGGTTTGTAGGATTGAGCGGAAGAAAAGCAAGAGAGTTTAGGTGTGCTTTTTGGTTGGGAGCCGCTGTGTGCTGTTGCGTGAGGCTATCGATAGTATATTTTGTTTTTGCAGTGTCGTGGAGTGTGTGCGGTTTGTTGTGCATTAGAGGTATGGTTGTGTTTAGTTAGAGTTTGAGATGTGTATGCCGAGGGGTGAGATTGTTTATTGGTGTTGGTTAGTGGCATCGCTATTTAGAAGTGATGCATGCTAATCTTCACAATCCTGTCTAGAAGCAACACAAACTAATCTTTATAGTACTGTCTAGGTGTGGTGCAAGCTGACATTCGCAATTCTCTCGAGATGTGATGCAATTCTAATCTTCACAATTCTGTCTTCATGTGACGCAATGCTAATTTTCACAACTCTGTCTAGATGTGATGCAATGCTAATCTTCACAATTCTGTCTAGATGTGATGCAAGCTAATCTTTACAATCCTGTCTAGGTGTGGTGCAAGCTGACATTCACATTTCTTTCTAGATGTGACAAGAGGAGCAACGTAGATTTTGGAAAGCCAAGGCGAGAGGATAGAGCCCTGGGGAACACCACAAGTACTGAGAGTGGTGGTGGAGTAGAAATAACCCAGATACACCTGGGAGGAGCGGTCAGTGAGGAAGGAGGTCAGCCAATCCAGTGCCTAGTCTGAGATACCCAGGGTAACTTGGAGCTCGCTTTATGAGCATAGAATGGTTGACCGTGTCAAAGGTAGAAGAGAGGTCAAGGACAATGAGAACAGCAGGAGAATATCAGGAGAATATCAGATTTGTTCTCCCCTCCACGCCTGAAATCGCCTTCCAGTTTTATATCTCTTTTTTCCCCTTGTTATGCTCTATGTTTTCGTAGTTCCAATTGTGGATCTACTCTATATGGATATTGCTTTTTAAATGGGTTTGGGTCAATTGATATGTATCTGCAATGCATTTGGTTCGCCTTACACATTTGGTATTTCGATTTTGTCTTTTGATCTGGGGAGCACAATTTGGGTGCTTTTATGTTTTTTCACATAGTTCCAGGTATGGTTGTTATATACAGAATTACAGTGAATTATGTTTGGTGGCCTAGTCAAAGACCCAAAGGGTTGAAACACATGTGTAGGTTGGACTCTGTGTTATATTTGTTTAAACTTGTTTGGGTGTCTCAGAACACCCTTTGTCTAACTTATAGGATTTGTCCAACTCATGATTTGATTAAATAGCATATCATGTGTTACTCAAGACTTGTTTGGAAATACTTTAATCAAACATAGTTTATATTCAGATTACTACCCAGCGCAGTCTGTTAGCGTACATCTTCCTCATTATAATTGTTTCTTCTATATAACTAGTGGCTCCTTCTTAGTTCAACCTCCTACAATGACACATTTCTACTTAGCATTTAACTGGTTGGCACTATACTACATTGGTTGATAAGAAAAACACAAGGTTATTGGACAGGTCATAGCTCATTGTCCTTGGCCACCTTCAAGCAGTGCCAAGTTTTGTGGTGGGGAAGGAGAGATGGGCGTACCACTGTAATCTAGTTAAAGATGATACTCCCCACTCGTACCCAGGCCTGGGCTTTCACTGTCAGTCTTGAACATGGCCTTGGCATGCTGCCTCTCTGTCCGGATGTCTGGTTGCTGGGGGCTACTGTCTGAGCTCCGTGAGACCTGACAACTGTCACAGGCTGCAGTATTCCAGAATTGAGGCCTTGTTGGGATTAGTCTAAAATGGTGGTGCTTTGGTTCACTTTCCGCCATGTTGTGTGCCCTTTGTCTCTTATGTGTTGATGTTCTTCGTGTATTCGTATATATGTGTTATTCGTGTCTATGTGCATATTTACTTCATGTCTACATGCAAGTGTTCTACCTGCTTCTTCATGTCTGTATCGTGTTCTTCATCTGTGTTTGCCACCATTTAATTATTCCCTACATGTGTGTGCACTACCTGCCACTCTGCTTTGTGTCCCACTATCTATTCTGCTTTAAACAGCACTTACATGGCTCTTAATGTTTGTTAAAGGTCTACTGCACCTCTCTTAGATCATATTTCCATTTGTTATCGTGATCAGGTGGGTCTTCTGGGGGCGTGGCCAATATTGATGCAACTCTCATCTTCATTACCAACTAGAAATAGAATATTGTGGAAATAGATATAGGCAAGAAGGACAACTCAAAGCCCAGAAGATGGATATGTTTTATCCGAAACTCGTCTGGAAATCTAAATGCTGTGTTTGAGTTGACTGTAACTATGTAACATTAATTTAACACCCAGAAACGGGTTATGTGGGTTTATGTGAAATAAATGGAATGTTGTTTTATGAACATCTTTGCTTTTGAACAGTGAAATTGACTGAAATACAGATTTAGTAAATTGAAAAGGGACTTTTGTCCGATTAGAGTGCAAGTGGGTTACCGGTTGGCGACAACAGGCTATTATATATATTAGTTGTTTTGAGTCTCCATAGACCTAAGGGTTACACCCACATGCACCAGAAGCGTGAGTTATAAACCATTCAGAACCGGGAACACAACCATGAAGCAGAGTATTGAAAGATTAACCATAGTGCCCCGCCCTATACATGCTTTTTGTACCATTTGTACTGCCTTTTCTCGAACTCCCAGCATTGTTTGGCCATCCAGCTGGCCCTCAAATTCCTATCCTTCATGATATTTTTTATGTTGGTATCCCCATGGTTTTGTAAAGGTGAACTCCTCAAAGGTAATCCAAAAGTAAATGGAAAGGTTATCAAAAATATGAAAAATTACCTTCATGGTGATTCAGGTTCTCTTAGTCCAGGCTCTCCGCAGGCGGGTTGGAAAAGCTGGCTGCAAAAGGTAGCTGTCACTTTACACTTTAAGAACTTTTAAAGGGGCAGGGCCTACGTCACGCGTGCGTCCCTCCACGTGCCGGGCTCACACCTTACACCTACGTCACCAACGTTCCAAACCCAGTTCCTGTAGTTCCGTCGATGGCGGTATAATTTAAGTATGTGCTTACTGTAGGAGATGGCAGGGTGGGTGTTGTGAAGGAGGGAGAGCCTGCAATAAGAGAACCTGAATCAACATGAATGTCATTTTTCATTTCTCGTTTGTCCTGGCTCTCCCTGGGACCAGACTAAAAAGCCTTAGAATAAGTAAGGGTGGAGGAGACAGCATGTACGGAATTCAGGCAAACAAGTTGGGGAGCACCTCTTGCCCGAAATTTGCATAATTTCTAGAAGATTTATCCATAGCATAGTGCTTGCAAAAGGCATGCAGGGTAGCCCAGGTAGCCCCTTAAAAGATGTCTACAATGGGAACATGCCTGGTGAAGGCGACAGATGATGCCTTGCCTATAGTGGAATTTGCCCGAAGTATCTGCCGAGTCACAAGCCCTTTCAGATCATAAGCCTTGGAGATATAGGAGGCAACTCATCTGGCGATGGAAGCCTTAGCTGCCTTATTGCCAGGAGAAGGACCCCTGTAAGCAATGAATAGCTGATCTGCTTTTCTAAACAGTTTGGTCCTTTCTAGATAAAATGTTAAAATTCTTACAACATCTAGGTTATGTAATGTCTCTTTGGCCGCAGAAGCATACAGTCTAAGAAGAAAGACGGGAAGACATATTTCCTGATTTAAATGAAAATCGGAAACCACCTTAGGTAGAAAGGAGGGGACCATACAGAGGACTACTTTATCCTTATGGAACACTAAATGAGGTTCCTTTGAGGAGAGAGCTTGGAGCTCTTCAATCCTTCCAGCCAAAGTAATGGCCACAAAGAATGCCATTTTCCAAGTTAGAAATTCTAATTCACATGAGGCCCTAGGCTAGAATGGTTTTCGCATTAGGGCTGAAAAGACCATGTTGAGCTCCCATTGAGGTGGAGGTTCACGAACAGGGGGATGTAAGTGTAAAAGGCTCTCGAAGTGCCGTCAAATGGCTTTGTTGGATAGAGAGAAAGACTTATGTTCTCTATTCATGTATGCACCAATAGCTGATAAGTAATGTTTGCACGTATCTACTTTAACTCCAGTAGAAACTAGATAAGACATGAAAGACATGACATTATCAATAGAAGCCTCTAGAGGGTTATGGTCTTGGTCCAAAGCCCACTGACAGAACCGTAACCATTTGCCACGATATTGCTTCTTAGCAGAAGTTTTCCTTGAAGCTGACATGATGGTTATATTTTGTTCTGACAAATGTAAGTGGGAAAAGGCTAGTTTTTCAGGAAACAGGCCTTCAAGTTCAGCAATTGAGGGGGGGATGAAGGACCTGCTCTTTCTGTTGAGTCAAAAGATCCCTTGATGATGGGACATCTAATTTGGAAGTCCCTGTTAATCACAGGAGGTCTGGAAACCAAATCTGGTGAGGCCAGAATAGACTATTACAATCAATGTCAGATTCTGTGACATTCTGAGTTTGAGCAATATTTTGTGTAGAAATGGGAGAGGTGGAAACGCATAAAGTGTTAGGTTCGACCAATCCAGATGTAGAGCATCTCCCAGGGACTGAAGACCCTGACCTTGCCTTGATGCAAACTGAGGATATAGAGATTTGTGCTGGTTGGCATAGAGGTCTACTGATGGATGGCCCCACTTCTGAAATATCATCTTTGCTACTGATGGTTTCAGCTCCCACTCGTGGGCAGCAGACTTTAACCTGCTTAGTTTGTCTGCTAGGACGTTCTTCTTTCCCTCCAGATGCAGTGCCAACAAGAAAATGTGATTCTGAATGGCCCAATTACAAATCTTCTCTGCCAGGAGACACAGGGAAAGGGAACAAGTAGCCCCCTGCTTGTTGATATAAAACATTGCAGTGGTATTGTCCGTTAGAATCTTCACCACCTTTCCTTGAAGTGATGGAAGAAATTATTTTAGAGCGAGAAATATGGCCCGATTAACTTGTTCTCTGGAGGGGTTCCACCAGAGTAGTGAGTCCTCAAATTGTTTTAGAATTTGAAGTTGAATTTCCTTTGAATGCAAAAGCTGGTTACAGTTGCAAGCAAGATGCCACTGAAGCATTCTCATATGAAGGCTTGCTAAGGGAACTGGGTTTATGCAAGAGGCCATTAGCCCTAAGAGCCTTTGAAACCACCAAGCGGTCAGAATCTGGTGAGTATTAAACTTCACAATGGTTTGTTGCATAGCTTCCACCATTTCCAATGGTGGAAAGGCTCTGTGTAGAGTAGTATCTATAACTGCTCCTAGAATTGGATCCTTTGTGAAAGAATGAGCTTGGATTTTGCCACATTTATGGAAAACCCCTGGTTGAAAATAGTGTGGCATGTTAATTGCATCTTTTGACGCAATTTCTCTGGAGACTGGGCCTTGAGAAGCCAGTCACATGTGAACTGGTAATGAGACCGTCCTATGGTGAACCTCAGGAACTGATGGTGATCTTTGTAGATGTGAATGTGAAAATAAGCATCCTGTAGATCTATAGATGCCATCCAATCGTTTGGATGAAGGGATGCTAGAATCTGAGGAATGGTCACTATGTGGAAGGTTTCGATTGACAGAAATTGTTTGAGGTCTGAAAGGTCCAGAACTGGACGCATCCCACCTGAATTCGTTGGGATCAGAAAGTAGCAGGAATAAAATCCCTGACCTGATTCCTCTTGAGGAACCAACTCTATTGCTCCTAAGGAAAGGAGTTTTTGGATCTCTTCCAGGAGCTCTGGGGAGAATTTTTGGAGCTTCGGCAGAGAGGATGGTGGAATAGCCGGAAGGGCAAGGTGGTAACCATGCTGAATATTAATCGGGACCCATTCCTCTTGAGTAATGGTTTTCCAAAGGGGAAGGAAGTTAGACAGCCTTCCTGCTACTGGGGATGTGTGCTCCTTGATGATAGTAGGAGCGGAAGGTATGTACATGACCGGAAGGAAGTCAAATAGGCATCGTACAAGCCCCGCCCATTCCAGGAAGTGCAGAGCTATAAGCCGCGACCAGGCGCCATTGCGGCGTTAAGCCCGAGCGAGTGAAGGGCGAGTGTTTCCTGCATTTACTGTTTGGCTGTTTGCTGCTTTGTTGCCGGGCCAAGGGTGCTCCCCAGGCGCAACATTGCGGTCGAGTGACTAAGCGATCTGACAAGCAAGTCTCAATCCATTCTCATGACTCGCGCTGCTGAAGGTCCCCAGACATGAAGGAAGACGCTTCACCACTGCAAAATGATGAACCCGTGGAACGCTTTGAAAGCCACCTCGGATGGGGGCGGCAAGGTAAGCAAGAGTGCTCCGTGGCCCGCATCTTTACCCTCTGCCTTACCCCTTCCGGTATCAGCCGTCACTTTAGTGATAAACACAGACCTGCAAAAGACTTCTTCCAATGAATGTGATGACAGTGTAATTGTTACTGCTAACACGCAAAGCAGGTTACATAATTCCACAGATTCTGACATTCCCGAATGTAGGGATACTGAGATTCGCAAAAACGCTTCGCACTTTGTTGAACACTATCATAGCAAAGACCAAGTCAGCAAATGCAACTGAGTGGCACAACACATGAGGTCCTCACAGCCCAGAAAAGCGGAACTGTGACAATGCTGTCTTACCCACAGATTTCATCATATTCATCTGCAAAGCAGTCGGCAGTTTCAAAATTGTCCGGACCAAATGTAAAGGCGACCATGATTAATGATTTCGGAGATTTGCATGACAGCTTCTACTCACTGTTGTCTGCTATTGATGTCACTGACGCTGAGCTAATTACTGTCTCCAATCCTCCATGTGTTGACCAGCAAACTGACAGCTATTTTGCCAGCCATTCTGATCTGGAACTGGCGGACGGTGCTCCCTTAAAAAAAAATACACTTATTGAAAATGAGAAACAGTCGGCACAGACACTAAATAATAATACTGCTGTATTATTAACATCACTATGCCAGTCTGCTTGTCAAATACTTAATGTGACTCGACCTACAAACCCAAAGCCACAGACTATGGCCGTCATTACAACCTTGGCGGAGGACCATGGTGCTATTAGCCATCATCCGCCATGGTGGATGGCGGAATTACTGCCCCATTCCAAGGTGAGTGGGCGGTAATTCCCCATTCACCAGTGGCCCCTTCCCCATTCCCATTTTTGCCCCATAGGGCATAGTGGGAATGGGGAAAGGCGATAATTACGGCACAGTAAATTACGGTGCCGTAATTATTGCCAAGGTCCCTTTGCGGCATGTCTTTTAACGGCTGCAAAAAGCAGCCGTTAAACAGCCATCCCGCAAAGGGAACCTTGTAATCAGGCGTTAAGGGTC
The DNA here is from genome assembly GCF_040938575.1 of Ambystoma mexicanum. Taxonomy (NCBI): domain Eukaryota; kingdom Metazoa; phylum Chordata; class Amphibia; order Caudata; family Ambystomatidae; genus Ambystoma; species Ambystoma mexicanum. The sequence goes on from NC_090923.1 coordinate 714,495,094, forward strand.
GGAGCCGTTTACGGCGCCATGAACCCCTTAACGCCTGAGTCGGAATGAGGCCCTATGTCAGGCAAAAATTATTTCCCTAACACTAATAAGAACAAAGCCTTGAGCGGGCACAACGCACAAGCTGATGTAACGTCTAAAGACGTCCAATTACTAAATAATAGGAATATATCATCAGCACTTACTAACAATTTTGTTGCAACCTCAATTGGTGATGCTGGTGAGAAGCAAAAACCTGACAAGGCAATGGAAAGCGCAAACGACAGCGCTTATGCATGCCAAGCCCTAGATGACTCAGGCAAAGACGTATTGCCAACACCAGGCACGTCTTTAGCGAAAGCCGATGCCCGAACTTTAGACCAAGGTTCTTCTTACTCACTTCCCAGAAATGCTAGCATGGATCTAAGCTCCATGGCAAGTTGGAGACTGAACATCTGGAACCATCATTGAATGGAAATGACTTATCAATGCAAAATGATCAACATCTGAGTCTATCTGCTGATACCTTAACTCAACTCTACAATAATGTTGTAGCTGCCTCCTCAATTGTCCTAATACCATTCACCAAACTATACGAATCTTTGAATGGGACAATTAGTGACCAAGGAGTAGTGATCTCAAACGTTACAAATAAAATGGAAAAACTTGAACTTTTCTCTGGGTTCTTACAGAAACAAATAGAACATCAGTCAGATTTGTCCGTTCGTTGGCAAGAATGCCTAAGTGATTTAGCGGCTCGACATCACTGCCAAAACGACAACTTAATAGAACGTCTGCTAGAGGCTGTGCGATGGATGCGCCTCCAGTCCAGAGATGTGGGAAAGAAAACTCAGATGTGTGATCCTTCTCCGATGCACAACAACTTGTCGAAATCGTTGTTGCCACAAAGTAAAAATAAGACCGCAAAGGGCCAGGGGAATTGCTTGGTAATAAACTCAGCAATAGATCAAAGCATAAGGCCCTGTGTCACTTCAACGCATGACATTCAACCTCTGATAACGGTTGTGGACGACTTCATGCCTCAAGATATATCTCAAACTCCTGATCACAACAACATTGCAGTGGCGAGTAAAGCAATAAACACTTTCAAGCACTTGAGGACAACACAAATGTAACTGGCAACCTGCAATGGGATGCTGGTGAGCAACTGCCACCACCCAAGGCACATATGCCTCCAGCCTCGATCAATAATTTGGAGAATTTGGCATCACGAGCGCCTCCCAAAATCTCAAAATGTTCATTTGATATTTTCAATGGTTCTGCCAAAACAATTTTGACGGCCGAAAAACCTGCGAAACCGGCCAGAATAGAAATTAAAGCCTCTTCTCAGGACAATAAAAAGACTCAACTCAAACGTAAACACCCAAATGTGAAAAAATTCATAAGGAATCTCACTAGGCCAATAAAATCTGGCTTATTCGATCGTTCATCAGGAACTAACAAGCGGCCTGTCAGGGCCGTGTTGGATCAAGAACTTGATAAAGGAAACGACCTGCAAACCAACAAACAGTCAGCAAAACGCTGCCGCCTCGAATCAGACGAAACAAGCAATAGCAGTCTTGCTTCCTCCTCAGAAATAGATCTATGTGACCTGTCAACATACTCAGCAGACGTCGATGACCAAGACGTCCCAACAAATAATGGTCGTCCGACTGTGAGTTCGGGCATCCAGTGGACTTCATCTGCCGACAATCGGAAACAATCAAAGACACTATCCAGGACTCAATCAATTAGACATACCTTCTCAAAAGAAAAGATAACATCAACCTCGAGTCAATACTTGCTTCAAAGTTAAATCCAAAATTGACGTCTAATCAGAGGTACTCAAAAACCCAATATTCATCTAGGGTACATCGTACCAAAAATCAAATATCCAATACTCGGCTCTGGAAATAACGCCTTCAAAATATTCAAACAGACGACAATGAGGTCAACCTAAACAGAGCCAATGTCATGAAATTGTTTGCTTGTGTTCCAGCTCTGCTGACAATATCTTCGATGATATAAAGATCGTCGAATATCCGACTGAGTTAACTTTGGATCAAGTGTTATTACATATTGGTTCCTCGGCGGTGAAAAATATGTTATTGCAAGCAATAGAAGATCTACTCATATTTGGTTTCGATCTAACACAGGAACCTGAGCATAAACCTCAACAAGAATCCTCGGGGCCAGATGCCTGAGGAAATGCAAAAGGCTTGGACAAACAACGAACTACACTGCGGAAATCATTGGCTTACTCTCCGGCAAAGTATGAGAGCCGGACCCAGAAATCACTCCTCAGAACTCGGTCAGGAATGTTTCCCACCAATGATAAACATCAATAACAATGATTGAAGAAGATCAACTCAGGCCAAACTGTGCTATCTTGGAACACACGAGGCTTCGTCCACCTGTTTAACAACTTCGAGGTGCCAATGGAAAACATCTTTGCTGTATGCCTACAGTAAACTTGGCCACGTGAGCCACCAACCCGTGAGGGTTTCAGTACATTCCTAAATACTGCAGGGAAAAATCCCATGTGTCGCCCATTTTCTGGTTTAGTTACCCTACTGAAGATCTATAATTGGATGATGCTGCTGGAATCGTTAAACCCGAATCCTTTTGTTCAGGGCACTCTAGTCCAAATAAAATCTACAACGAATTCGGAGAATCAACATCTACTACTAATAAATGGATACTGGAATCCCGCTATGATTTCCTAAAATAATTTCATCAATGCCGTAACAACCTTAATCGATGACGCATCATTGAAATATCACAATATATCTATATTGATATGTGGGGATCTAAATTGTAGTTGGTACAACTACAACAATGTAACAAAGACAAACATGCTGAAGCCTCCAGATGCTGTAATTAAAAGAGGACAACTATGGAATGACGCACTAGTAATAAGGAACTGCACAATGGTCAATGGGAAAACCAAAGGGGATGACCCTTGTAATCAAACTTGGCGAAGTCCACACAGCCGAAACACATTGGACTACATCTGGGTTTCCCAACATCTGTTTGAACGAGTGGTCTCCTTAAATGTAATCCCAATGACCAACAGCGATCACAACCTCCTCCGCCTAGTCTGGGAGACTGACTGGAGAGTATCCCCCGATAAATATGATGTACAACTTACATCAAATGCGGCAGGAAATCGCTTGAGGATCAACAGGTGTCAGATCGGAAAACTCGGTATCGACCTAAACAAGGGGAACCAGGTGAACTATGTCCCCCTGTTATTAGACCTCAAGCAGAAAACGGCAGATTCCTGAGTACTTGGCCACTCAAACAACCCCTTGTTCAGCAATTTCATCGTAGATGCTAAAAGGGAACTAAGAAAAGACTTGCATCAGATAAAGAAAACGAAGATACCATCTGATAGCATGGCAACCAAAGTGAAAGCAAGATGTCAAGCCTATCGACATTGGGTAAAAGTGCACTTAGTGATGATAGAGCAAAACCGCGCTGAATTGATGTTAAAACTGCTTATCATCAAAAACACGCGTGATATCTGGGCCATCTTAAACAATGGAAACACAAAGGCTGTGCCGATAATCGTTAATTCAATCGATGGTACAAAATGGGCAAAGTACTTTGGAAATATTTACAAAAAACCTACGAAAGACACCCCATTCCAAGCAAGTGAGTCAGCATCAGCTTGGGACATAACACCACTAAGCGACGAAATTAAACTCGTAATACAAAATTTTAAAAATTCGAGAGCAGCGGGCCCGGACCGAATTTCAAACATCATGCTGAAGGAAAATAAAGAACACTGGGCTAAGCTCATCGAATCCCTGTTCGGAAGAGTGTCAAAAAGCAAGTGCATTCCAGACTCATGGTTAAAAGCCATTGTGGTTCCCATTTACAAGAAGGGCGATAGAAATGACCCAGCGAATTATCGTCCCATCGCCCTCCTCGATACAATCAGGAAAATCTTTGGCTCTTTTCTTCGAAAGAGACTTGTCACTTGGGCCTCCATGTCAGGGAAATGCGACATTCGACAAACAGGCTTTATTGAGTGCGTTGGAGTCGATGCAAACTTGCTACTACTAAATGTCCTAAAATTGGAAGCTCTTCGTGCAAAGAGGAACATCTTCTTTGCTTTCATAGACTTGAGGGAAGCCTTTGATACAATAAATCGCCAGAAATTGTGGCCAAAGTTACAAAAGTGGGATTGTCCATCATCGATCTTGGAGCCACTAAAAGCTCTTCATTCTAACACCACGGTCCAGATAAGGTTTAATCAACAAGGCGAGTTAAGCCTGCCGATAACTACATACAAAGGCGTCAAGCAAGGCTGCCCGTTAGCTGCTGAACTATTCAAACTTTTCATAGCTGACCTGCCTGAATGGCTAGACCCAGTGCCGTGTTTCTCGCCCAAGATCAACAACACCCCAATCAGATGCCTCATCTATGCAGATGATATAGTGTTAACTGATTACACGCAGATCGGCCTACAGCGTCTCTTGACACGATTGAACGAATACATGTACACTAATGAGTTGTTGATAAACACCAAAAAAACAAAGATTATGAGTATTGGTCACACGCTTAGTAGGTCTGATACAAAATTCAAATGGCATATTGCAAACGACAATCTGAGTATCGTAAAATCCATAAGATACTTGGGTGTGGTATTTAATGATTCCATCTGCGAAACTCCGTGGACCAAAGACTTGATCAACAGAACAATTAAACTTGGCCTACAAGGAGCCAAGATTAATCATGACTATGGGAAATTTACCATCGTGCCAATAATGACATTCTATCTCATTCTCAGAAGTTTATCCCGACAATTGTATTCAGTGCCGAAGCTGGATGGAACCTGGACCATCGTCTTTGGAACAGATTGGAAGGCATCTTCTGGAGACGCGCGCTGAGGCTTCCTCATTACATTTCTGTATCTGCACTGAGATATGAACTTGCAATCAATTCACTTTACATGACAGTTATTTGGAAATCTCTCACGACTTTAAGGAAAATGTACCTCAGTTCAAAAATACCGGCATATTAAATATTTAAGATTGAAAGCGTTGAGATGCAATCCAAATTAATTCTAACCTGGAAGCAAAAACTGGAGCTTATTATGGAAGCCGCAAACATAAGTAGACCTGAGTTAATTAACCGTCCCCAACACGCTAAAAAAAAAATTGAAAAATCAACTTTGGGGCAGCAGTGGTCAAGTATGAATATCGGTTTCTAAACCATCAATCAACCCCACACCTCTGGTACACCAGAAGGGATCCAAACAGATTAGAATACAAGTGAATTATAAGACATCCTTGTCCATGTTTGGTAATGTGGACGGAATGGCGAGCTTATCTCGACAAGGTAATGGATCGTTGGTTAGTTGCAACCCAGCGAAAATACAATTATTACACAATGATAAAAGGGATTGTCCAGTCAAGGTTGTATGCAAATATCTACTTTATTATTACTACAACAGACAGTTCTAGCACACTACAATTACAGCCCACTCCGTAAAGGAACACAGAGGACAGACAGTTTCACAAAGTAAAGGGAATCACTCTGGAAACTGATAGGAGGGTAGTTGGTAAAGAAATCAATCTTACTGTTCAAGGTAATTTGTTTTCAACACCAAAGGGGCAAATGGTCGTAACTGTCTCTAGGGGCCATCAAAGAAAGGCCAGGGGGGGCAGAACCACAATGTACCTGGTGCTGAAGAAGTTCTTGGTGCTTGACAGCGTCAAGGGGGTTCCAAGGCGCGTTGCAGCCCGTGAGACAGAGTTAGTGGCGAGAGACAGCTGCGGGAAGAAAGCGGCAGGCAGTTCGGCAAACGAGCCTGGACAGACATCTTCAGGCTGTCCAGCGCGTCGGCTCTGGCCCAAGAATCGTTGTCTCTGTGCTATTTGACAGATCTGGAATGCTGGTCTAGACGTCTCTGACGGCTCTGGTGACTGCGGCGTGACAACAGTCAGCGGTACAGCCGGATGTGGTTCGAGGACTCAACTGTCTCGAAATTGTCCTTAAAAAGATGGACGCTGGATGATGCGTGTGTGGCACTCCTCCTAGCTTCTTTGCAGGGTTTGTGTCCTTTCAAGGCAGATGGCCCAAAGCTCAGGAGGGCGTTAGCAGGCAACGGCCTTCTCCTTTGTCCAGAGACTCTCCGGCACTTGCCACCTAGGAAGTTTGCGATCAGTACCTAGCAGGGCATACTGTGTGCTGGCTGGGTACCGGTTCTGGAGCTGCTGGATGGGTCCTCTGAGTCCAGTATCTCCCTATGTTCCCTGGGAGATGTTTAGGGGAGGGATCTTGCTTCCCTCTTGGAACCCCTGGCCTTCCTTCACTGGCGGAAGATGTAAGGTAGACTGTACCTTCAGCTCGGGTCCAAATGAGCCCTTCTTATTACTCCTTGCAAAGTCTTCAGATGATCTGGTAAGTGAGGGGTTCAGCCCTCTTTTAAAGCCAAATGGGCCCACTGATTGGGGCAAGCTAAGCCTACCTTAATGAACCATTCCTGGGTCCCCACCACCAAAATTCTGTTATGCATGAGGTCAGGGCCAGAGTGTTCTGAAACAGGAGAGCCAAAGAGGTGACAAAATATACCTAAGTCCCACCCATCTTCCTGTCTGTTGTAGATCAAAGTGTCTCTTTGGTTAAGCAAGCCCTCTGTGACTCTTGATTAAAGCGCAGGTTTTCCCTTGAAGTATGTTCAGAGAGCAGACTTCCTGTCTACTAATTCAGTTAGTTTTTGAGCAGTGATGTTGCTGTTAGGATAAGCTTACACTGGTGCTTTTCTTGTATTAAAGACTCTGTAGGACATATTCATCATCCTACACCAACTGAATCACAGAAGTTGGGAGCCCCCACGAGCACCAGTTAAGGTAACTTACCTTTATGGTCCTCCAGTTCACTATGTAAGAACTATACAAAGTAATGTAGCTAATAAATAGCTGACTCTTTGTTTTTATATTTTTCTCAACTCTACATGTGGTATGAAACTAGCCCAGATCAAGGCTGTGAATCTTTAGGAACTAGGTTTTTCGTTATAACTGTATTCTCCTGATGAATGTTCGTTATTTATGGTTTGTGAACAGAAACATGTCGAGGCATCTATCTGGATTGAAAACAGAGATATAATAATATTTTTCACTGATTCAAATGGAGTATTGCACACAGTAGGTTGTCCAAAGTGTACATTGTTTTTCTGAGTTTGTATTATCAAGCATTGATTGCCTAATACGTATCGCTGTTTTATGTGAAATATTGAGATTTATTTGTTGTGGACCCAAAGATTTTATCAAGTTTTTAACTGTACTGATTTGTTATTAAAAATGGTTTGTAATTTTTAGATGTGACTGGTCAATCCCCCCCCCCCTTTCTTTCAGATTCTGTTGGGCACTACTTGTATCTTTAGCTCTGTCTCTAGTTTATACATTGGAGGAAGGTGTGCCTTCCCCCTTCTTGGAATGCTTTGATGTACCCAGGGCTGTCACATTTCATGTAAATATGACAGGGGAAGACGGCGCCTGTAGGCTGTGTCTTCCCAGAGTACAGGTGACTATGTGTTTGCTGTGGGAAGCAGATGAAATGGGTGCGGAACGGCCGCACTCATTTCTCAGAGGCTGTTCTCCCATCATTCATTTTCATTTATCAAAAAATCAAAAAAGCCCAGGAGAGCACACTCTCCCTGTGCGGATGGTCGAATTCCTCACAGTTCCTCCTTAGGCACCTTGTATTTGTTATCTAGAGCTTTGGAGATTTGTGGATCGGAATAAGGCTTACCCCAACAAGCTAGAGCTTGCTCTAGAACAGACAATTCCATGGGAAGTGGATTTCTTTACTGCTGAGATGGCAGTTTCCCAAAAACACCTGCCGTTTCAGGCTTATCCTTAGGGAGGATTCCTAGTGCCTGCATGGCTTTCGTCACAATGGGCCTCATTACGAGGTAGGCGGTAGCCATGGCCATGGCTACCCCCTTACCGCATTCCGGATCCGGGTTGGTGAAATAGGGACTTACCGGGTCATTCCAACCTTGGAGGACCCGGTAAGTCCCCATTCCGAGAACTATTCACCAAACCCATTCGAGCCCCCATAGGGCTCAATGGGAATGGGGATGGAGCTAATAACGGGCCCCTATTATTAGCTCCCTGGTCCCTTAGCGGCTCCCGCTAAGGGCGCCTGCTAGAACCAGGCGCCCATAGCAGGACCCGCTAAGGGACTTCAGAATAGGGCGGGAAGGGTTTACTGGCACTGGTCTCCTTACCGGTGCCCGTTAACCCTTACCGCCCACCTCGTAATGAGGCCCAATGTCATGAAACACCTTACATGGTGACTGAGTGGTGTCGTCATCCAAGTCAGAGTCTTTGGACATTTTTTGTTTCTTGGAAGGAGGAGCAGAGCCCTCGTTGTCCACTGATACCATGATTGGCTCAGGAGTAGGATCAGTGGGCACTAATTCCTGAGATAAAATAGGTGACATTTTGCCTTTAAAGTGTTGAGCTAGAACTTCTAGGAAGGGCTCAGAAAGCATGGTTTCCAGCACTTTATTGGTGATGTCGTTCAGCATTTGAGAAGGGCTAGGTTGGGGCTCTTCTAGTCTGAAAGGGGAAGTGGAAGAGTCAGCCCTGTTAGGTGGCTGTTTTGGATTGTAGATGTTAAGAACCACAGGCCTAGGTACCTGGATATTGGTTAAAACCAGCTGTGGTCCAGATTGTGCTGGTACCTAAGTAGGTTGACCCAAATGTGGAAGCATCAAAGTCAGGAATCAGAGTAGAATTATCTTTCTGACTCTCTATTACCGAATCCGAGACAGATGCCACAGAAGATTTCTTCCACTTGTGCTTTTTTGGAGAAGTCGATACTGGACTGGATATCGAGTGAGAGTGTGTATGTCTCTTGTGAGAGGACTTATGTGATTTTCTTAGTACCAAGGAGCCTGTGGTTTTAGAGGAAAGATCTTTGTCTTTCGGTACCGAATTACCAGAAGTTTTACATGCAGAAGCCGATTTGGCTTTATCTGGGACAGGGGAATGGGAATGGACCAATGTCAGCCCCGGAGGCAAGGGCCTCTTTGCATGAACCCTTGCCTGTTCGGCTTACTGAGGCATTAGAGGGTTTCCCAGGTACATTTGTTATTTTGTCTGGTGAAAATAACTTTTCCGGTACCAGGTGGATCTTCGCAGACCCTTTCCCACCTGGAGGTACTAACACTTTCCCACCAGGAGCTACTAGTGCTTTCCCACCCAGAGGCACTCTCAGGTGAACACGCCCAGGGTTTACCCCTGAACGGTTTCATGAAGACCCCAAACTCGTACCTCACCTGAAGATACGGTCTCCCTCTTACTGTGACATGGAGAGAAGTCGAGTCTGCAGAGACCTCGGGTGAATCCCACAGCAAAAGACACAGGTACTCACTGGGTGATGTATACCCAAACAGCAGACACAGGCATGATGGGGATCGACCGCAGAGAAATACTTTCGGCAACAGATGCTCTGCTTGAATCCTGTCGCATGCGGCATATGTAGAGGGAGGCACCACAAATTGAACAAATAAAAGTGATGAACCAATCGCTAAGAAAAAAGGGATGAACAGCAAAAAGTAACGCCCCGAAAAGGAGGGAGTCGCAGAGTAGCAAAATTCCGGCCCGCCCAGTAGGTGGAAAAACAGGAACTGGGTGTGGAACGTTGGTGACGTAGGGGTAAGGTGTTGGCCCGGTGTGCGGAGAGACGCATGCGTGACGTAGGCCCTACCCCTTCAAAAGTTCTTAAAGTGACAGCTACCTTTTGCAACCAGTTTTTCCTGCCTGCCTGCGAGTGCAGGCGTTCCCAACCAGTTGGGAAGGAGGGAGAGCCAGGACGAAAGAGAAAGAGTGGGCAACAAAAAACCTCAATACATGCACTCTGGGCTACAATATTTAAAGCAAGAAACTGCAAAATTAACATTTACTTAAAACTTGAGAAAAAGATTTTAAATTGTTTAAAGTTGATAAAAGGTTGTCAATTGTATAACCATACATCAATAAAATAAAAAAATAAAAAAATAAAAAATTAACATATTCTACAAATGCAAAATTAATTCCAATTCTAACATTTCCATTGGCTATTCATCATTAAGCCCCTAAAGGACACTATACATTAAGCAATATAATTGGAGGTTTCCTTTCTCGTGACCATCAAAATACCACCCCTCAATCGTGAAATAATTTCATAGTCAGCACAAAATACATTTTTATTGGTTGGCACTTTGCATGGAGTAATTGATAACAAAGGTCTACCCTAATTGGACAGCGACACCTGAGATAGCTCGGGCTGTAGCATCCCACCAAGACAGACCAATCAAGTAGTGAGTGGAAATCAGTGAGGTCAAAACTTTGTTGCATCCCAATGAACAGCACAATCCCTTCCCCATAATTGGCCCTCTTGGCTTCCCGCCCCTTGTACCTGCTCACTTTGCAAATCCCATCTCGATTCATGTTGCCAAACCGTGCCTGAGGCCCTACTCTTGGAAATTAATTCCTCTTATTTATTCATCTATACCATTGCAATTTACCACTGAAGCTCTATGTCTATCAGCAGAAATAAAATGCAATTAAATGACCATAGCTCAGAAATGCGGCCTAACACACTAAAATGGCACAAATCTGCAGCCTTTGACAATGGCCTATTCTAACATGGCAGACCTCTTGCTCATTACAAAACCTAATAATTAAAGTTAATAAAACTCAACCTACATATTCAAAACTCAATCTTCATATTCAGAATACGGTGTGGTGAGAATAATAAAAAGGAATACCTTGCTGCACATGTGTTTTACTATGCATATTTTACTATGCAACAGACAGTCTAAAAATGTCATAAAAATCTGCCAAAACTACGATCTTCCCTAAATACAATGTCACACCACAAAAAGCATGTGATCACTGTGTCACTATCATGGGCTTAAAAGAAAGTGATCACTGCGTCACTGTCATGGTTTTAATACCTTGCTAAAAGAGCTTTCTTAACTTGTACTTGGGCACACGTTGTTTATGTTGGACTTGCATATTTACACTCACCCCTTTGGTTAATTTATTAACCAATAACTACTCCTCCTTCTTCCTATCCCAGTCATCTTTTGGAACCCATGCCTTACAGATTCCATGTAAGCTTTCTCTCCATGCTGTGTACTCCTTAGGAGTACATGTCATAAACAACAACCACCATCATCATTACAATCTATCCAATGTTCAGTGTAGTTTTCAGGATCTGGAGGTGTACAAAAGAGCCTCTTTGGCAGACCAATTGGATTTCATATCTGAACCATACAGGGTTCAATCTCACCACCCCACTTATCTGTCTGTATATGAACATGTCTTGAGAGGGGTGTGGCAGTGTCATTGAAATGTTTCACTGTGAGTGGCATAATGGGCGTTCCCTTAGCCACAACCCCTCTTCAACAACCCAAAACCATTTAGCAGACACAAAGAGCAATGAGAACCAGTATGAGGATAGGAACTAGCACGTTTTAAGATTTTGCTCAACCAGGTGGGCACCTAAGAAAAAATTATAGTATACCAGTCATCTTCGACCACCCTGCTGCTTTCTTTTTCCATAGAAGTGTATAGTGTGTGCAGTGCATTGATAGCTTCAGTCAAGCTTCTATTGTCCATGTCATTTGAGTGCACGCAGGTGCAACAGGAGCTTCCGATCTTCGCATACACTCCTTCCATAGCTGTTATCAGGTCAAAGACATACATGTTCCGAAGGGTGGTCAACCTAACTTCCCGCAGTTCTTCCCTGATGGCATTTAAACCCCGCTCTGTACTGTTTGCTATCTGCAACAGCTCCCAGCAGTTTATCTGGAGAAATGTGTCATTGGCCCCTGTTCGGATACCTAGTGTAGAGGAGCCAAGTACCCCTACTCCAACTGCCCTGATTCTATTACCTATAGAGTAGGAACCAAAGTATGAGACATATGCGGAACAGTTGAACCAACAAAGGGCAGAGCGTGGACTCTGTGTAGTGCCAATAAGAATACGAGTACCTAAGAGAATCTGGGAGGCAAGGTACCTATTGAGAAATCCGTACCTACATACAAGACAATATGATGGACATTTGAATGAGATTCCTGAAGAAGCAGAGCAGATAAATGGCAAAGATGAATGGTGATGTCACACAGAGAAAGATGACACACACAGAAGAGAGGCAGAGACCGCAGAATGTAGATATTCTATAAAGCATCAAGAAGGTAACAAGGATAAGTGACATCTTGGGATCAAGGTGAAGACACATATGCCACAGAAACAGATGTTAAGCTAGTTTATACATGTACAGATGCAACAGAAATGCAAGTAGCAAAGTAATCTTAAAAAGCTAGCCTCAAGCTTTACAGTAAATAGATTGTGGTAAGCGCCAATATATATAGGTGCATATGGACGAGTAAAATATGGATGTTTCCACTACGTATTATAAGCAGTGTTGAACATTAAGCAAGGAGGCCTCATTTGAGAGTGTCCCAGTTAAAAAGCAAATTGAATTACAAAATGAATTTCAGCAGAAGGAGTTGGATGAGCCAAGAAGCCAAGGTCTTATCAAACTGGAATAGGCTGACATTGGATACAAATCGTGTGAAGGAACAGAAACTCCTGTTCAGAAGGCTTGAGCAAAACAAAAGATGTTAGAGGAATATTAAAAAATAATACTAAATACCCTAAAAGGCTCGATTCCATTGTCTCCAGTCACGTGGAAGAAGAAAGTTTGATGATTGAGGTGGTCACACCTACGCACGAGGGCAGGCTGTGCCCGCACTCCTTAAAAATTCTCACAGCACAGTACAAACTCGAGGCCAATCTTCAAAGCACTAATTGGCAATGGACCATTGAGGTGATGATGGATTGATACATTAATTGGTGGGAAGCTAGTGTTAAGACAAGCTCACCAGCACCTGAATGTTCAGTCTGCATGCTGCTAGACATAGGTGGAAAAGTACTGACGGGGGTTAGAAGCCAACCAATTTAGAGGACCACGTAATTAAGGGTCCTACAGTTTGTGTATCCAATGGAACGTTGTGTATTTAGTGACGTTCATAGTGGCCATTTTAAGGGGAGGGCTCAGTTGCCCCACCTGAAGTTAAGTACCCTATCCCTCTCCTTCACTGTTCTATACTGATATGGAACTTATACATAGATATTCACTTAGAGCCTATCATTTTCCTCAATAGGTTTTGTAGTTTGCCACGTATGATGACGTTGGTAATGACGCAGGTCAACAAGTCACTGATGATGATTTTTCTGTATGAATCCTCAGTTTCTACTAAAATGAGTTGAGTAAGAGGATCGAGCGAATGCTGATGTTCGTTGTACTCCCTGTTTTAGTTACTTGATATTAAAACGGACTCCCTTTTGCCAAACTAACTTAGTCGTCTTGATTATTGATGTATGAATAAAATCTGCATCCCCATCCATCTCCAGTGTATTGCTACTCATCTTTAAGGGCTGGTATAACCACTTTACTTGGTAGCAGAATTATGATGGTTTATTAAAAAATCCCTGGACCGTCGACATAAGTAAACTTTAGAGTCTCTGCAATATTGCACATCCTTTGCCATTCGGCTGACAGGACGTGAAGCTCCCCGTAGATAGGGGTTAGTGTAAAAATAAAAATTCTTGCAAGGAGGGTGTGACGGGTCCCCTTAGTTTCCTTAAGAATACCCTCCCACGTCTACGAGAAGCGGATCTGACAACAGTTTGAAGAGGCGGTAAATGGAGGCGTACAATCCTGAAGGTCCGAAGAAGAAAATATGCTATTGGTGAGTAGAAACTGAGGAGTATGGCAAATTGATGCATGCATAGTAAACTAAAGGAGAGTAACAGAGGGAGGTGGGATAAACATAACGTAAGAGTAAGAGTTTAATATATATATATATAGATATACATATCTATCTATCTATCTATCTATCTATCTATCTATCTATCTATCTATCTATCTATCTATCTATCTATCTATCTATCTATATATATATATATATTTATATATAGGGAATGAGATATTGACTTGAGTGTGCTGAGCAATATAAATAAGTAATATTGTGTGAGAGGCCACGATAAAGAGTATACGCCCATACCTAAGTTTTAAAGAACGTTAACAGAAATTTGAACCCAGAGTCCCATAGTGGAACACGTAGAAAATGGATTCGATTAAAGACAATTCCAAAGGGGTTAATTTACACTTCGTACAAAGTATTTTAGAGGGCAAGACGAGTCTTAAAGAGAAGATCGTAGGAGATTTATGTGACCGGTCAAGTTTGTCTGTTTGTTTTATGTGGTTTTGAAAAAATGATGATGTCATAGCTAAAGAAAAAATGTATGTTAAATAGAGAAGCATGAAGTTGAAAAAGAAATTGATTTCTTTTTAAATTGCACTTGATGGTTGTTTTTTAGCAGGATTAAAGTAAAAATTGTGATTAAAGAGATTGGAGCTTGCGACGATTGGTGCTTGCTCATATTGTTTTGTTTTCTTGAAACATGTTTTTAAACCTATGATTAAAGCAAGCACGCGTTAGCAAGTTAAGAGTGAAGGGTTAAGAATGGAGGACGTTACTCCACTTTTGCATCTCTGCAAGCAATTACTGAAACATGCACCCAAACTTAGACAGTACAGTGCAGAATGGGTTAAAGGAACCGCAGACAAAATGTTTATGCCGTGGCCGCAAGGCGGGTCACTATCGAGGGCAGTCCTGCAGCAAATGAAGACACATTTGCATGCAGCATATACTGGAAGAAGCTAGACACGCGCCTAGCGAGCGTAGAGCTCTGGAAAATGTACCAAGAGGAGCGAGATGAGCCGCCGCCTATAGATTGGTTTCTTAATGTATGCAAAGAGAGGGGTGAAGAGCCTTCTGCTCCACCCGCCCTGTCTGAAATAGAAGATGAGAGTAAGAAATATGATGGTTTATACCCATTAAGGGAATTTAAAGCAGCGACAGGATATAGCAATCCGGCATATGAGTCACCTACGCAAAGTAATGACGAGGGTCCAGAGAAAAATGCAGAGAAAGATGTAATCTCTAAAGTCCTGAGGGACAAGGATAGACACTATAAGGAGAGAAGTGACCAAGCAAGTACATCTCTAGATATAGGAAGTGAAATAAAGAGATGGAAGGGAGAAAGAGCTAAAACTGATGAGATAGTGCTCTTACAGAATGAATGTGTGGGAGGTCAGATTTTTCTTAAACTCAATAGTAAAGGCATTGAAGACGTAAGATAAAGGGAAGATCAAGTCAAGCAAGATAAAAAAGACAAAGAAAGGGAAGAACTATTGAAAGATGAAGGAGCGAAAAGAAAAGATAGAAAGAGACGAGAGAATTTATATCAACACGACCAAGTGAAAAAACCAAAGAGAGCAGAAGAACAAAGGAAACCTGACAATAGACAAAGAACATCTGATGAACAAGAGAGGCTAGAAAGAAGAAGAGTAGAAGAGGAAGAGCAGTAGTTAAGAGAAAAAAGAATACAGAGACGAAGGGATGAGGAGATACACAGGGCAAATGAAAGAAGGGGTATGAAAAGAAAAAAGGAAGATAGAGTGAGAGAAGAAGCGAGAAAGTGAAGAGAATTTCACGAAGATATGGAACGCAAAAGAAGGCAGAGAGCACGCAATCTCAATTACTTGGAAAAGGAAATAAGAAATCCTGATCCAAAAGTAGCATGGGAGGATATAGATGATTTTTTTCCAGAATACGAGTCATTACCAGGCCCGTCTACAGCAAATCTAGAAGACGAGTTTGACTCGAGGAGCATTGGGGAAGCGATTGATAAGGTATACCATGAAATGAGAGATCAAAAAGAATCAAAGGGGAAAATGACAGTCTTGAGAGCACTCAGTTGTATGACACAGAGGAAGCCTCATGTAGTGCGAGACATAAGGAGCTGCCTTTAGACAGATTGACTCTGAATAGAGATGATGAGAGAAGTTGCACGAGTTGGGCACAGGATATGTCGGACGAAGAAAGGGAAACCTTCGATGGGGAAGTGAGAGATGATGCATGTGCTCCCGAGGGATGCTTTTCTATGGATAAGGTAGTAAGATGGTTGGATTTAAACACACCTGTATATAAGGCATCAGAGCCATTGACACAGTCAGACCGACCTAGTGGGCAACCCTATGGTTAGAGGGGGTTGTCACCACCTTATGTAAGCAGGTTAAGATCATTACCAGGTAGACGGTGATGCAGGAATATTTCCCCGGCGGTGGATAGACAAATGATGGATGAAAATGAGTTTGGAGCTTCGCAGTTTCCCTTGCTAGAGAAGAAGGAACGAGACCACAGTATATACAATGGCCTCAAATGGATAGAGATGATCTAAAGTGCAAACTCCCGAGTTTAACTTCTGGCGCTGGGAAATGGATACATGAATTAGAAAAAAATGACAGGAGTAAATACATTGGTCATAGACAGCATTAAGGGTGTTTTAATTGCCATACTTGGTGAGAGAGCTGACGACGTGTGGACAAGGGCAGGGTACCTGGTGTAACTACAGTCAACACTGCTCACGATGGAGCACCATTCAATAACTGTAGGGCGACATTCTGGAAAGCGCTTTGAGTACTGTATCCAGACACATCCGATATGGGAGCCATAATGACAAAAAAGATGCAGGAAGGAGACGATCCATTGGTTTACATTCAAAATTTCCAGGAGGCTTGGGCCTTGGAAACGTGTGAATCTTGGGGAAAATCTATACCGGTATTCTATCATATATTATGCCAAGGGTTGCCAAAGCCAGATCAGAAACAGCGCAAGAAGTATGTGGGTATAGAAGCTAAACTGTGGTCGGAGATTCAGCTGACCATTGTGCATTGCTGCAGACTTTTGCAGGAAAAGATTTGCAAAAAAGATGATACACGAACAAAGGCGAGGAGGCAAAGCTAGTGCAGAAAAAACTGTCCAAATACGCCATTTAGGGGCAATGTTGACCAGCATCGATGGATCGAATTCACAGCAGACATTGAACATGCCACAGGGAAATAATCAAGGGCAGTTTGACAAAACAATAGTGGATATGCTCCAAGAGGAAGGGGATTTCGAGGTAGAAATTGGCAAGGTTATCAAGGAAATTGGCAGCATAATCAGGGAGGCTTTCAGAATAATGAAGGTGGGTTTCAGAATATGCAGAATGGTAATCAGAGTATGCAAAATGGGCAGGTTGGGAGATTACCGCCTATATGTTGGACGTGTGGAATGACAGGACATTTTACTCGCACGTCTAGAAGTCAAGGGATGGTGCAAAATAGCCAGATTTCAAGAGGTGGGATGTCAAATCCACCTGCATATTCGCAGCAGAATGGAGATGGATTTGCGCAGAATCAAACAGTGCAGCAGCAAGCACTGAGTGCAGAAAGGCTTGCAACCACAGCAGGTAGCAGTTAATCTGCCACAGAGGCAGTCACAGCAATCACCTTAGCAGTTTCAGAAAAACGCAAACACAGGTCAGTTAATGAAGGTGCCACTGCTATATTCAAGGCAAACACCTGTCTATATTGGGATGAGATTTAATGACTAAGTTAAATATGACAATCTCGTTCACTGATGAAGGTATAGTGTGTTCAACACCAGGAATGCATTATTTAAACGTGTGCAAAATGATTATGGCATTCGCAGGACAACTAGCTATGAGAGTGATTCCATTAGAACCAGAGGTTTTCCAGTATGGAGTATGCATTCTGTTGTGATGGCTACCAGCAGGCAGATCAATGAGAACTCCAGATGAATTTTTGTTTAGACCAAGAATACCTATCCTCAAAGAAAAGGGACAAGTCTTTTCCTTAGAGAAACAAACAGCCATAGTGTGAGGGGAAATGGTTTTGCTTAATGGACATGATGATGACGGAAAACAATGGCGCACAGTAATCGCCGTCGGGGAGGGTTACAGATGGACTGATGTCATGGATGAAGATCTGTTTGGAGATCATCCATCTGATGATGAAATAATATTTGAGATATGCATTATTTATTGGGTAAGACTAATTAAAAGAGAAGTTCCTCATAAAATAATAATAGCACAAAAACGTCATGAGTATTTTGATGATGACATGGCGAAAGTGCCAGTTTCATTATGGACCACCGGCCCCTATGACGTAGGCCTACTAAAGGGGGTTGGAGAAGTGAAGCAATTTTACCTCAAGCACGACAGTATCCTACGTCCTATGTCCCAAGAGCCAGATGAAGGTATTTTTAAGACGATTTCCGCCATGATGGATCAGGGCATCTTAGTGATGTCAGAGTCACCATGTAATACGTCAGTGTACCCTGTGAAAAAAAGTAAGGGGGGGGTTGTGGCGTTTAGTGCAAGATCTACGCCCAATAAACTAGATTGTAGAGGCCATTTTCCCTCTAGTTCCTAACCTGTCTATGATCCTATGTAATATACCTGTTGACGCACAATATTTCACGGTGATTGACTTGAAAAATGTATTTTTCTCAATCCCATTGAACAAAAGCTCGCAGGATCTGACGTCATTCACCTTTAGACAGACACGTTTGAAAAGCACTCATTTACCATAAGGGTATTGTGAGTCCCCATCAATTTTCATTAGAGTTCTTCAAATGGATTTAAGCAATATTGCTTTAGAAAGCACTGTGTTGCAATATGTAGACGAAATTTTAGTTTGCAGCACCTCGGAGGAAGAGTGCAGACGCAATTCTGTTCAGCTGATGATTATACTCGGTGACAAAGGATATAAAGTTGACAAAGAAAAGTTAAAATATTGTCAACAAGGAGTGTTGTACATAGGCCAATTGATTTCACATGAGGGAAAAAAGGTTAGCCCTGAAAGAGCTGAAGCTATTTAAAAAACAGTGAAGCCACACACGATAAAAAACATGAAGAGGTTTTTGGGATTATTTATTTATTTATGTCAGAGCATGGGTCTTTGACTACAGTTCATATAGAAGGCCTTTATTACAGGCCCTAAAGAAAGCGCAGGCAATGCAAGTAAAAACTGTGTGGACTGAGGAAATGGAAGACCGGTTTGACAAATTGAAAAAAGCAATTTGCAAAGCTCCAGTTTTCGGGATACCTAATTTTCTGAGGAATTTTTCAGATGGCACTGTTATGACAGCATTCCTTACACAGAGAACCATGTTGGGGTACAAACCCCTTGCACATTACAGTGGATCTTTGACCCAGTAATGAGAGGTCATTTTCCATGCAAATAAAGTTTAGCAGCCACCACGTTCGATAGAGAAAGCTGCAAACATAGTGATGGGATGTTCCATGATGTTATTTGTTGAGCACGCACTATTTGCCATTTTAGAGAAACCAAAAGGGACGTTGACTTCTCAAAGGGCTTCTGCCTATGAGGTAGTCATATCAAACCCAGCAATCAAAATAGTTTGATGTAAAATAGTGAATCCTGCCATGTTTGTAACTGAGCCAATGACAGAAGGAGAGACTGTACACGATTGCGCAAACTATGAAGAGTTCTGTGATGAACTCCCTAGAATAAAAGAGAATGCATTAGCAGGAGGAGAGATTGTTTTTATTGACGGTTCTTCAAGGATCGATCAGGATGATGGACAGAGATACACAGGTGCTGCTCTGGTAAAGCACATGGCTAATGGTGAATTTCGGGTGCTTATAAGTACTCGATTGCTGTCTCATTATTCAGAATTAGTGGCGTTGATACTCGCGATCGACAATCCTGCAGACCAGGAAGTAACAGTGTACAGTGAATCCGCCTATGTGACGTCAACGGTTTGTGCAGGATTAGCATGTTGGAAATTGAGGGGCTACCTCTGAGTGGATGGCACGCCAGTGCAGCACGCCGCTTTATTGCTTAAGGCACTCTAACTCCCAGTAGGCATTGCAGTTGTTAAATGCACAGCCCACACTAAAGGAGCAGATTTTATCTCACGTGAAAATCAAGCAGCAGATGCTGAGGCCAAGCATGTAGCAAATACAGATAAAGAGATGTTGAATGTTGAGACTCTTGATGTGAATGATAAAATAATTATTATGATGACTTTGGGCCTCATTACGACCCTGGCGGTAGCTGTGCCCCTATTAAGGGCACAGCTGCCGCCAGCAATTGCCCTTTTCTTGGACCCGGTAAAAATCAAACGCCATTAGGGCTCAATGGGAATGGGGAGGATGCTAACAACGGGCCCGTTAATGATGGGCCCGTTGTTAGCATCCTGGCCTGCTAGCGGGTCCCGCTTTTCACGTCTGGTCAGACCAGAGGTGAAAAGCGGGACCCGCTAGCAGGCCCGGTAATAGGGCATCCCGTAATGAACAGTGCTGGTCCCGTACCAGCACCATTCATTATAGGAGCGACAGGGTCCTAATGAGGCCCTATATCTGAAGGGTACAATAACGTGTCTAAAACGCAGTGGAGGTTCAGGGGGAGCACCTCTAGAGGAAAAGAATTTGTGGACGTGAAAAGGGTGTTCTTTAAATCCCTCTGAAGCATTATGGTGACAGGACAGCACTGGTAAACCTGTGATGCCTACAGCCTTATTAAGGGTGGCGCTGGAACAGCTACACCACCCGCGCACACAAAGAGGGAATTGTCATGATCTCTGCTTCCAAAAGGTCAGGGTTTTCCCAACTCCCTTGGAAGCAGATCCATAACCCAGGTTCCGAGTGCCAACCAGTCCCAATTGGGACCTTTTGGACCCAGTCCTGGCGCCAGTGGCACCAGGCTCATAAATATACCCAGTCCCAGCGCTGGAAGCGCCGGGCTCATAATGCTTGGGTGGACTTACCTGCAGCAGACCATGCTGCTTACTTGCCTGCCAGTTGAGCCTCTGATCCTCTTCTGTTTGGAACTACTTTTCCTGTTGGGTGGGGCAGGAGCCACTCCCTAGATTCAGAACACTGGAACTCTTCTAGAAAGCAGGAACTCTTTTCTTACCTAGGCGTGGCTGTGGAAGGAGACACCTAAGCACTACAGGAGGCTATTTAAACCACACCCGATGGATGAATCTTGCTTTGCGTTATTCTGCATCCTCTGCAGCAGAACGCTCATCGTGTCTTCTGCATCTGATCCTGGGCCTAAGGAAAAAGGCTTACCATCCTGAATCCAGTCTTCAGCAACACCTATAAAGACAAGAAAGAACAGGTTAGCATTACGGTCTTCAGTGACAGCTCTTCACTTACCTGGTCCAACGGCTGTCACCAACGCCTCGCGCTGCATCCCGGCATCTGAAAGACAAAGGCTTACCTACTCTTCGTGCGCTCCGGAGGTCTTCACACTGCATTCCGGCATCTGAAAGACAAAAGCTTACCAACTCTTCGCACGCTCCGGAGGCCTTCGGCGCTGCATCCCGCATCTGAAAGACAAAACAAGGTGCGTTTAAAGACATTGGGGAACTTTAATACTCACGTGCCATTACTCCTTTCCACATCTAACCCAGTGGGTATTCCGGCACCCTGCAGCCGCTCCGAACTTGTACCTGCAAAATAAAAAGACAGTTAGAGCGCATCGTGAAGCAGGCAACAAGCGCTTACTTACGTGCTTCCAGGCGCTTCTATTCATCACACGGGCTCCATCTTCAACTCACTTCAGCCCGTCATCCGCCATCGCCGGAACCCTGCAAAACAAGAGACATCATTACTAAAGACTTTAAAGACATTAGAATTACTCGAAACTTACCGTTCGTGCAGTAAACGACGGACAGCAGTCCTCTGAAGTCAAGAGGCCTGCTCCCCTTATCCAGTGAAGAAACTGGTTACAGCACCCTGCCCTGAGGCAGATGGAGAGCAGAGCGTTCACTTACCTAAGGTGAGAGCGTTAACCTTTGGGATTCTACAGGAGAAGAGAAAGGGAAGAAGAGAGAGACATTCAATAACCCAGTTCCTTAATCCCATATTTTCTATCTGCAGACATCTTACCCTTCGAGTCAGACATACAGTGCACAGAGGTCCAGCCCAAAGAGCCAGCCGTGTGTTACACATCACCTTTGAAGATACGGTATACGCCCAGTCAAGACCGGTGCCTCTTCGGGAATCAGGTGAGCGTTACAGAACGCAAAGCCTACCACAAAACTCCCGTCCAGGCGCTATGGAAACCTCGGATACCGACCAGCTAGCCCAGTTACTTGGGGAACTAAGGGCAGAAGTGCATGCATCCCGTCAGGAAACGAACGCTCTAAGAAGGGAACTGATTATTTCCAAGGAGCGAACAGATGATCTCGCTAGACAATTGCTACAGTCACAAGCCGGACAGACCCCGTTACCCGCATCTGGGGGAAATCTTCCTTCTACATCCTCTATGAATCCAGTGCAGATCAACCTACCTGGGAATGTACCTCTGGCTCCGCCCGAACGATTTTCTGGTGACCCAAAGAGGTTTGCAGTATTTATCAATCAGTGCCGGTTGCATTTCTTATGCCGGCCAGCAGCCTTTCCAACTGATCAAGCTAAAGTAGCTTTCGTGCTTTCGTACCTTAGTGGCAATGCGGCAGACTGGTCGATCCCTCTAGTAAATCAAGATGATCCGGTCCTCCATGATTTTCAAGCTTTTCAGCTCAGTATGGAAAAACTGTTCGCAAGACATTCACAGGGGCAGGCCTTGGACAATGAGCTTCTTTCGTTGCGACAAGGTAATCAAGACCTTTTGGCTTATATTGCGTCTTTCAACAGACTGATAGTGGAAACTCAATGGCCTGAGGACAAAAGGATTACGCTGTTTTATAGAGGTCTACGTGGAGCGCTCAAAGATGTGTTAGCCCAAGTAGTGAATCCCCCACAAGATTGTTCGGACTATATAGACTTAGTCGTTCAAATAGATCACAGACTGCAGAACAGGAAGGCCGATCGTTCCAAGTTTGATGCTCGAGTATTTTCCAAACCGCCAACTCCTTCCAAAGGAGTAGACTCCGGGGAACCCATGCAAATAGGGGGTCTGAAAGGTCCTCTAACACAAAAGGAGCGGGAAAGGAGAAAACAGTTGCAATTATGCCTTTATTGCGGAAACTCAGGGCACTTTCTTCGAGACTGTCCGGTGAAAACTGCCAAGAAGGCAGGAGGAGCTGCAGTTACCAAAGTTACAAACTCTGAGCAGGGAAACGACCTCGCCCGACAAGAATAGAGGTCCTCTTGCCGAGCGTGAAAACCAGTTCTGTGACCTCGCATTTCGTGATACCTATGGTCCTCATTAGCCCTGATAATCCGGATCGATTACATGCAATTGAAGCTTACGTCGACAGCGGTGCCATCGCCAATTATGTGGATCATGAAATGGTTTTGAGGATGAATCTAACTCTTTGTCCCAAGGCTGTAAAGGACGTCATTACTACGGTGGATGGTACGGAGATAGCCTCCGGGCCAGTAACGCATACCACTCAAGAGGTGACGCTAGTAAGTCAAGATGGACACCATGAGAAGATCGTGTTTGATGTGATCAAGGCCCCTCAGTTTCAGATTATTCTAGGAATACCTTGGTTAGAGAAACACAATCCTCTGATCGATTGGCGAGCAAGAACGGTCCAGTTTCCAGAATGTGTCTCTACTTGTCACCCTCCACCTGGTGTTGCACTGGCAGCAATTTCTTCAGAGACTCCCCAGTTACCTCCCGAATACCTAGAATACCAAGATGTTTTCCGGAAGGATCAGGCTAACTCTCTACCTCCTCATAGGTCTTATGACTGCCAGATAGACCTGATACCTGGATCTACTCCTCCTTGTAGTAGAATTTATGCCCTCACCGAGCCTGAGAACCTTCACCTTCGTCAATACCTGGATCAATACCTGGCAAATGGGTTTATTCGTCCTTCCAAGTCCCCTGCTTCTTCAGCTTTGTTCTTTGTTCCAAAAAAGGAAGGAGACCTTAGAACTTGTATAGATTATCGCTCCCTGAACCAGATCACCGTTAAGAATAGATATCCGTTACCTTTGATCCCTGAACTCCTGGACCAAGTCAGAAAAGCATGCATATATACAAAGCTGGATCTTAGAGGAGCTTACCACTTGGTACGAGTAAAAGAGGGCGATGAATGGAAGACGGCCTTCCGCACCAAGTATGGGCTATTTGAATATCAGGTCATGCCCTTCGGACTTTGCAATGCCCCGGCCGCCTTTCAATATTTTATGAACGATGTCCTCAGAGAGCTCATAGATGTGTGTGTTGTTGTTTACATTGACGACATCCTCGTTTATTCTTCATCGAAATCTGAACATCGGAAACACGTGAAAATGGTCCTCGAAAGATTGCGTCAACACAAACTTTTCGCTAAGTTGGAAAAATGTGTTTTCAACGTGACTGAAGTTGAATTCTTGGGATTCATATTATCACCTGGCGGAGTGCGTATGGATTCAAAGAAGGTCGATGCAGTTCTCAAATGGCCATCACCATCCTCCGTAAAAGGTGTGCAAAGCATGTTAGGCTTCGCTAACTTTTACCGCAGGTTTATCCCCGAATTCTCTCGAATAGTCCAGCCCATCACTGCCTTGTTAAAGAAAAACAAACGTTTTGAATGGTCTACCGAGGCGGAACAAGCTTTCCAGGATTTGAAGACTAAATTTATCTCTGCACCAATCTTAAAACACCCTCGCCCCGAACTCCCCTACATCGTGGAAACTGATGCTTCAAGCCTTGCCATGGGGGCAGTTCTATCACAAAAGGACCCGGTAACCAATCAGTTGCATCCCGTGGCATTTTGGTCCCGCAAATTCTCGCCTCCTGAAATCAATTACACGATTACTGACAAGGAACTTCTGGCTATCAAGTCTGCCTTTAAGGCTTGGCGGCATTATCTGCTGGGGGCCCGACACACCGTTACTGTGATTACGGATCACCGAAACCTGCAATATTTGAAAACCGCAAAAGCCCAATCCTCTAGACAACTCCGTTGGGCATTATTCTTTGCCGAGTTTGACTTCATAATTACCTATCGACCTGGTACAAAGAACGGTAAAGCTGATGCCCTTTCTCGGATGGGAGTGGAAGAACACTTGATCAACCCTAAACCTGTACCAATCATTCCCGGACAAAGAATTCTGGGTGTAATCGCCACAGAATCCATAGAGGAAGTTAAGGATAAAGCCAGGCAACTTGTAACTCCAGCAGACATACAGAATTGGCATCTGCAGGGAAAGGACTTTGCAGTAAAGGACAACTTATTGTATTTCCCAAGAACGATTATACCTACCCAGCACAGATTTACAGAAAAAAGTAATCTCTTGTTATCACGATTCTTTAATGGAAGGACATCCCGGTATGGCCAAGACCTCAGAAAAGATCAAGCGCTACTTCTGGTGGCCGTCTTGGAAAAAAGATATCAGAGACTTTATAATGTCCTGTGGAGTATGCGCCCAAAACAAGAGTCAAAAGGAAAGACCAGCAGGCCTCTTACGCCCTATTGACATCCCACCTCGCCCTTGGCATACGCTTTCTATGGACTTCATCACCGATCTACCTCCATGCTCCGGATACAATACGATTCTAGTAATCGTGGACTTATTCTCCAAGATGGCGCATTTCATTCCGCTCAAAGGCTTGCCAACAGCAGCAACTCTGGCCCGAGAATTTCTCGAAAACATCGTCCGACTGCACGGTTTTCCTTCGGTTCTAATTTCGGATCGAGGTAGTCAATTTATTTCTCATTTTTGGCGAAGTTGCTGTCGGTCGGCTCAAATTGATGTGAGACTATCGACCAGTCACCACCCTCAGACCGACGGACAAACCGAGAGGACCAATCAAACTCTGGAACAGTATTTACGCTGCATGCTGCAACAAACTGAAAAAACTTGGAAAGACATCCTTTGGATAGCCGAATATGCCTACAATAACTCTGTCCATTCGGGAACTGGGAAAACCCCGTTTTTTCTTTTGTACGGCAGTCACCCTCGAACCTCGGAGTTGGATCCCCTCCAAGATCTTGAAACACCAGCAGTAGACTACCTGCATTCTACAATCACCCAAGCCTTTAAGGAAGCTGTTTCTCACCTTCAAAGGGCTAAAGAACAATACAAGAAAGGAGCAGATCAACATCGGAAGGAAGCCCCTCAATATCAAGTAGGGGATCAAGTCTGGTTATCCACCAAATATCTACCTCTAAAAGGGCCACGCACATTCAACCCAAGATACCTTGGTCCCTATTCCATCACTACCATAGTAAACCCAGTAGCGGTCAAGTTGGACTTGCCCCCGCACATGAAGATACATCCGGTCTTCCACGTATCTCTATTAAAACCCGTGCAACCTCAAACCCGACTAACTAAATCTCCAAAACCTATCCTAGTTGATGGAGAACTCGAGTTTGAAGTCAAAAGCATTCTGGACTCCAAGATCTCCAAATCTAAACTATTTTACCTAATTGACTGGAAAGGCTACGGCCCCCAAGAGAGATCCTGGGAACCTGCTGAATATGTCCACGCTCCTCGCCTAATCAAAAGATTTCACCGAACATTTCCTGACAAGCCAAAACCCCCGGAGAAGCCCGGTTTGGGAGGGGCCTTGAGGGGGGGTACTGTCATGATCTCTGCTTCCAAAAGGTCAGGGTTTTCCCAACTCCCTTGGAAGCAGATCCATAACCCAGGTTCCGAGTGCCAACCAGTCCCAATTGGGACCTTTTGGACCCAGTCCTGGCGCCAGTGGCACCAGGCTCATAAATATGCCCAGTCCCAGCGCTGGAAGCGCCGGGCTCATAATGCTTGGGTGGACTTACCTGCAGCAGACCATGCTGCTTACTTGCCTGCCAGTTGAGCCTCTGATCCTCTTCTGTTTGGAACTACTTTTCCTGTTGGGTGGGGCAGGAGCCACTCCCTAGATTCAGAACACTGGAACTCTTCTGGAAAGCAGGAACTCTTTTCTTACCTAGGCGTGGCTGTGGAAGGAGACACCTAAGCACTACAGGAGGCTATTTAAACCACACCCGATGGATGAATCTTGCTTTGCGTTATTCTGCATCCTCTGCAGCAGAACGCTCATCGTGTCTTCTGCATCTGATCCTGGGCCTAAGGAAAAAGGCTTACCATCCTGAATCCAGTCTTCAGCAACACCTATAAAGACAAGAAAGAACAGGTTAGCATTACGGTCTTCAGTGACAGCTCTTCACTTACCTGGTCCATCGGCTGTCACCAACGCCTCGCGCTGCATCCCGGCATCTGAAAGACAAAGGCTTACCTACTCTTCGTGCGCTCCGGAGGTCTTCACACTGCATTCCGGCATCTGAAAGACAAAAGCTTACCAACTCTTCGCACGCTCCGGAGGCCTTCGGCGCTGCATCCCGCATCTGAAAGACAAAAAAAAGGTGCGTTTAAAGACATTGGGGAACTTTAATACTCACGTGCCATTACTCCTTTCCACATCTAACCCAGTGGGTATTCCGGCACCCTGCAGCCGCTCCGAACTTGTACCTGCAAAATAAAAAGACAGTTAGAGCGCATCGTGAAGCAGGCAACAAGCGCTTACTTACGTGCTTCCAGGCGCTTCTATTCATCACACGGGCTCCATCTTCAACTCACTTCAGCCCGTCATCCGCCATCGCCGGAACCCTGCAAAACAAGAGACATCATTACTAAAGACTTTAAAGACATTAGAATTACTCGAAACTTACCGTTCGTGCAGTAAACGACGGACAGCAGTCCTCTGAAGTCAAGAGGCCTGCTCCCCTTATCCAGTGAAGAAACTGGTTACAGCACCCTGCCCTGAGGCAGATGGAGAGCACAGCGTTCACTTACCTAAGGTGAGAGCGTTAACCTTTGGGGTTCTACAGGAGAAGAGAAAGGGAAGAAGAGAGAGACATTTAATAACCCAGTTCCTTAATCCCATATTTTCTATCTGCAGACATCTTACCCTTCGAGTCAGACATACAGTGCACAGAGGTCCAGCCCAAAGAGCCAGCCGTGTGTTACACATCACCTTTGAAGATACGGTATACGCCCAGTCAAGACCGGCGCCTCTACGGGAATCAGGTGAGCGTTACAGGAATATCTCGCTGCAACTATTGCAGAGGATTGGTTTGTGCCAAATTTAGCAGAACATGTTACATTTTTTATAGTGAACTGTATTGTGTGTCAACAATTCACGGCTGGGCATACACTGTGCACAGTTAGGGGGGTAATTCTGCGACCTAATGGCCCTTTTCAGCACTTGCATATTGACTATGTCGACATAATACAAGTATGTAATGGATATAGATACCTGATCGTAGTTGTGTGTCCCTTCTCAAGATGGATAGAAGCAGGTCCATGTACACACCCAGATTCCACCAGTGCAGCTATATTTTTAGTGCGGGAAGTATTTCCTAGATGGGGAGTATGTGAAGTTTTGAGGTCAGATAAAGGTCCTCATTTTGTGAATCAGACATTTGAGCAGATCAGCTTGTTGCTGTCACAAGCTTCTTTCTTTCTCACCTGTTTTTCCTTGCTTGTGGTCTTCTTGGAAGTGATTTCCTTCTTCATCACTGTCCGAGTCTTGTACAGGTTGGATGGTGCATGAGTCTTCGGGTTCCAGCGTGAGTTGGCCGGCTGCCTAAGCCAGAGAGCGTTCAGTATCCAGGAATGTTAGCTATGGATCCAGGAAGGAGGAGGAGCAAGTGTCCTATGCTCGGAGAGTGCCTGGGGGGCCTCTGCACTGAGCACAAAACGGGATCCGGGATGAGGGGAAATAGGCTAGGGGTAAAATGCAGGAATCAGGAGAGGGTTCCAGGAAGGAAGAAAAAAAGGGGTAAGGAACTGTAGATGGTACAGTATACGGACTCGAAACACACGCCTAACAACTCCAAGCAGTTGCGTTGAGATGCGCAGAGCCGCAGGGGCGTGCCTGTTTTCTAGGAAGCAGAGTGTTGCGCGCAAAGACTAGAGCGCAGTGTTTCTGGGCCGTTGGCCATGTTGGAAGAATCACTGACCTCATGCCGCGGTGCATCATGGACCACGAAGTCCAGAAGGGCCGAAATCGGTGGTTCATGACAGTATGCTTGGTATAAAGCACTTGTTTTCTTCGGCTTATCATCCGCAAGGAAATGGGATCTGTGAGAGGCTCAAAGGCGTGCTTAAAGAAATAATAGCCAAATTGAAGCTTACCTTGAAGAAATGGTGGTTGCATTGCCTACCATTGGCATTATATGCTTTAAGGAACCAACCGGGTTCTGACCACCATCTCACACCCGACGAAATAGTGACAGGGAGACGAATGAGGACACCCCTAATGCCTTCTTCCAGAGTTAGAAGTGATGTTCAGCCAACTGCAGAACTGTTAGAAATGGAATTGCATGATTATTTTAACTGTATGACTTCCAGTATTTCTTTCATTTCAGGACAGCTGTAGCGACATGGGTGTAGGGCAGTACGGAGCACAGAAGGAGATGCTTCGACAGACCAATCTCAAAAACCTTATGTTCCCCAACTTTTCCCCAGAGATGCAGTGCTAATCCGCAACAACGTAAGGAAAAAGTGGGACTAACCCTGTTCTAATGTTACTTTCATTGTGCAAGACGTCACGCCGTCTGCTGTCAAAATGCAGGGCAGGCGTGCTTGGATTCTCCTTGGGGATCTTTGCTGGAGAAATTCCTCTGCTGGCACCCCTACATGAAGCAAGTACAAGCATCAGGGAAGAACCACAGCATGTGCAGACGAGATCTATGATGACTCAGAAGTTGACAAGTAGAAAGACAAAGGGCCTCATTACGAGTCCGGCGTTAACCGAGGCGGTAAAACCGGGGCATCACAACCCCGGTTTTCCGGGAATCACGGAGGCGGAATGGTGTAAATCCCCATTCCCATTGAGTCCTATGGGACTCAATGGGAATCGGGATCATGGAAACACCGGCAGCATCTTGTAATGCTGCCGGTGTTTCCTCGTCCGCCTGCAGGCGGGCGGTGTTAAACCCGCCAGGTCAGACCTGGCGGGAACATCACCTCCCGCCTGCAGGGGTCGGGATCAGGCGATCCGGAAACAACGGTGGCGGCGGGTTTACCGCCACCGTTATTTCCGGACCGCCACGGTCGTAATGAGGCCCAAAGAGTTAGTTGGACTGTGGCTTGGTTCGGAACACTCCTTTTAAGCCATTTACAAAAGGATTAAGGGAAGTAAAATCGAACACTCTGTGCATATCAGTTGCGGGGTCAAGAGAAGATCTGTATTCGTGAAGCCACAGTAGCTTGTTGACTTTGGACTGAGGCCTGCTTATGCCTTGATAAGAAGAGGATTATGCCAGATTCTGATTGTGGATATAGCAATTGGAAAAGGGTACAGTACTCAGACTCGGTCCATACTGAGTTCCTGTTTGGATTTACCTATGGTGTCACCCAGGGATGACCTTTCTAGGCACGTTCTTACTTATTTCGAGTTGGTGTTGCGCTCTTTCCCTTCACTAGTGGGGAGAACTACTCGCATACCAGCTTTCTTGCAAGATCCTAAGAATGTCCTAATTATAAGAGGATTGCTTATAGTAATCACTGAACCATTTTTGCAGCTAACTGAGTACAGTGAGTAGAGTACAAATGCCCCTATAAACAGATGCAGCTCATACACTAGTCAGTGTGGTGGTGTTCTTTCATCTGATTGAGGAGTATCCGCATCTTGTTGGAAGACACACTGATGTGTTCACCTTTCTAAGGGATCCGCGAAACACTGCAAATCTGAATGTGATCTTGGAAGGCATTATCATCCAAGTGAACATTTATTCTGAGCGAAATCACAGGTTGGTGTAGAAACTTTCCTTCGAGGGACAGATCGAGAGGTTGCTGATAAAGAAAAGACTTTTGGTTCATACTGAAAGAAGTTCATCATGTCATGAGGGCTGAAGCAGATTTGAGGCATAGATTGGGAGCTAATCTATGTCGTTGAGCTTGTTTAGACTTACTGAGGTCGTTTTTCTTCATATTAAAGAAGCATCTACATTTCGGCTGGTAAAAAACAGAGATACAGCAAAAGTTGTTTTTATCATCCAGTAAGCAGACAACTGATCAAGGACGAGTTGCTAAGTCAGGACAGCAGCTTCCAGGAGCAGTTCACAATGCTGATGTATTAAAGTTTGAGTTTTTTCCTCCCTTAGGTAATCAAGATGGGGAATCTCAGTAGCAATGTAATATTACTGCATGAAGAGAGACGCTCACTTTGTCCAAGAAGTAAATGTTGTAGAGTGAAATATCTTTGTGTCATGCACACTTGCATTGTGTTCATACTCATACCGCTTTCGTTGATTGTACGAACGGTGTTCTACATTGGTGCAAATGGAGCTAAGACTCCTGTGCATGCTCCTGAGCAGAAGAAAAATGTACACATGGCAACTACTAGGCAGCCTAGACCCTATGTATTCATTCCTGTTCCAAAGAAGGATGGCAAATTGCCAGAGCTTGAGATGGATGTCACTAACAATCGTTCACATGCAAAGAGGGTCTTAGAACTTATTTTTGGACACACACAGAGACAGGATTGGCAAGACAGGCATGACAGGGGGTTGTTAGAGGGTGAGCCTACACAAATAATACATCCAAATACACTGACAATTTACTCAAAAGCAGTTTCAAAAAGAAGATCCCAGATGGAGATTATGTGAGACATTGCCTATGCCTAAATGTGCTGCTGAGCAGATGAGATGTTCGGGACTTTTTCTGACTCAAGGAGCACATGTAGGTGTACCCTGTCCACTGATAGATGTGCCTATGTCTAATCCAGAAAGAAGAAGCTATGTCGGTACACTTCATGACTTGATTATGGAAGCTGACATGAAAAGAATGAGACCTAAAAGAAGCACACAGAAAGATAATTATGAATTAAATGATTACCTGGACACCACGGCACACTTGGGAAATAACATATTGTACCAACATATGAAGGAAGTTGGGAGAAGAACTTCAAAGGAGGAATGCTTCATATGTGCACTCCTGCCGTACAGTATGGGGAAGTCGAAAATCTTCATAGCTGTTGAAATAGATGTCCTGACTGCACATTGCATAGTGCATCTAGCATTCTGTAGTACAAGAGGCCAGTTCATGGGCCGAACAGCCTCTCTCAAATGGGCAACTGAATGGACAGATCCAGATGAAGATGACTATATTCAAGATATAAAGACAAGAAACAACGCCAAGATGAGGAATCGTGTGATCAGATAGGAGAAACCTGGAGTAAAAGGAACTGGAATCAGACGGGAATTGAATTAAAGACTGAAAGTTTCAGGACAGTCTGCAGAAGACATTTGTTCATGGAAGAACAGAGGCCAGATGCAGATTTGGGGAACTGTGTAACGCTCACCTGGTATCCGCGGGGACGTCACTCAGCCTGTTCTGACCTCTTACGACCTCGAACCCTTCCCTGGAGTCTACTAGATTGGAGACTGGGCCTGAAACACAGGATTGGTAGAGTTTAACTCCCTATTGTCTCTGTGTGCTTGAACCCCTTCTTCCCTGGGTTCCAACCCTTCCATTTGATCCACAGCTCACCTTGTTTTCTTGGAAAGTGTGCTCTCCGTCCTGCTTTCAGCGCAGGGGCGCGTTGATTGATGCAGGCTCGTTGCTGCCTAGTTACTTCACTGGCAAGAGTCCATCAGGTAAGTATAATGAGTCTTTTGAACAGTTCTCTAAATTCTTTCCTTTCCTTCCTTAGATGATGGCCGGCGTCTGGGGATGGCGACGTGCTGCTGAGATGAGTAGCGCTGAAGGTGAGTGAGAGCGCGATGTGACCCTTTCGTATTTGTATTGAACTGAGTTCTTTTTCTGTGTCTTTTAGGTGCCGCAACGTTTTCAGCGTGGATGCCGGTTATGAAGAAGAAATGCGGTGAGTAAGCGCGGTATGCGGCGCCTCTAGATGTTTCCACGCTAACCTGGAGTGTCTTTTCCCTCTTGCAGATGGATGAGAGGTTCCGGAGACAGAGTTCCCCCAGAGCGGCTGGGATTCAGGTAAGCGTTTGAAGCTCGTACAGTCTTTAAAAATAAGCGAAGATTTGCTGAATGCTTACTAATGCCTTTTTTATGTTCTTTTCCCTTTTCCTTAGGAAGCGGCGTGCCGGGATGGGAATGACACCGCGGAAGATGCCCGCAGATCAGAAGAAGCGCTGAATGATCGGCAGAAACGCCGCAAGGTAAGGCTGTTCATAACGGTGTTCTTGTTCTTGCAGGAGCGGAGCGCAGAAGAAAGATGCAGGCCTACTGGAGACCGATCCGAACACGGTGAGTATCACGCTGCAGATGCAGAAAACACAAAGCATGTTTCTCAGCCTGGGCGTGGCTTAAATAGTCTCTGGGTATCCCAGGTGTCTCTGGGCTGAACCACACCCAAAAGACTAGACTGCACATGCAGTTCTGGGAACAAAAATATGTGGGGGCATCCATCTTGTCCCCATCAATGCACTACAAGTCCAATCCCCAATGTTATCCGATGGGAGTGAGTGAGTCTGGTGCCACAAGCGCCAAGTCTGACTCCAAGTGGGTCTTTGGAGGGATGAAGAGGCCCTTGAGGGCCATGTAGGTGATTGTGGCCTGGCTCCAGCCTGACATCTTGGAGGGCTGGGGACAGGAGGGCCAGGAATCATGACAAACTGTCCTATCATCAGATGGCAGGGAAGAAGGTGTGGTGATCTGCAGAGATTGGGTAATAATGGGCCACTACCAACCAACAATGCACAAATGTTGTGTAATCCTCTATGGCCGAAACTTGCTAGGCTACTGACATGGGTCGAAGACAGAGGAAGACCCTTGCAGATAGTGCTGTTAGAGAGTGAAAAGCTGTGTTTCCGAAATAATGGAACAAGAAGAATGGGAGAGAACCAGAAATGTGGTCAAATATTTGAAGCACCAGGCATGAACATTGAAACAGCAGCAATCATGGATCATTATTGGGCTTGTGGATCCACAGCAGACATGAAGCTACCTAAAGACTGGGGAGGAATATGCACACTGGTGAATGTCCATGTTCCAGCATTGGTGATTCCAAAGAGTGATCTGAATCTAGACAGTTTCTCAAAAGCAGATATTGAGGAAGAAGAGATCTGTGGAGCTGATAAAGAGGATGCAGAGAGAGAACTACTTTTCAGCCAAGTCAAAAGAAGCATTTGACTCTATCGCATATGAACACAGACTGTTCAGCCAGACTTCTTCAGTGTTCACGTTGATCTTCATGCCAAGAATCCAGGTTGGAGCAAATACCAAACGGCTTCAGATAACCAGATGGGAATTGCTGCAGACAATTAACACTACTATAGAGGGATTGAATGCAATCAGAGAAGAGATGAGAGCCATAAGACTGATGAATCTCCAAGAAAAGGTACGTCTTGGACATGATCACAGCTATGGATGGAGGTGTTTATGCAAAAATTGGAGAATCATGTTGCACGTTCATACCTTCTCATGATGACAAGAATGGAACCTTGACAGAGGCCATAGACATGCTGACGAAACTCCATGGCCAGATGATAGATGAAGTAGAAGACATTGCTGATGACAGCTGATTTGGATCACTCTTTTCTTGGGTTCCACAATGGATGGCAGACATGTTCAAGTTTTTCTTGGAGCCCTGATCGTGTTGGTATTACTTGGATTTTGTGTGATCAAGATAATAATCTTGCAGTGCAAGAAGACAGCTAAGAAATCCATAGGGATGAAGATCATGATCGATGTTGAACCAGGATGGAAGCCCAGAGATCTGACAGATAAAGAAATCAGAGACTTTGTGAAGGCCAGTATCCGTGCACCTGAGGGAACGAAGTTCCTGTACCCAAAGAACCATAAGAAATATGTGGGAAGATGGATCTATTGCAGTCCAAGTGGACAGTACATGCTCGTGACATGGAACAAGGATGAGCATGTGAAATCAGCAGGATGTCTGAAGGGAGTCATAAAGATATGGATCCCAAAGAAGCATTTCTTCAGACAAGAATGTCTGGATGTGAAGGATGCTGCGAAATTGGTTGATGAATCAAACATAGGGGGGAGTGTAGAGGAGGAGCTAAGTACCCCTACTCCAACTGTCCCGCCTATATTACGTATAGAGTGTGAACCAAAGTATGTGACATATGCAGAACAGTTGAACCAACAAAGGGCAGAGCATGGACTCTGTGCAGTACCAATAAGAATACCAGTACCTAAGAGAATCTGGGAGGCAAGGTACCCATTGAGAAAACCGTGCCTGCATACAAGACAATTTGATGGCCATGATGGCCATTTGAATGCGATTCCTGAAGAAGCAGAGCAGATAAAAGGCAAAGATGAATGGTGACATCACATAGAGAAATATGACGCACACAGAAGAGATGCAGAGACCAGAGAATGTAGATATTCTATAAAGCATCAAGAATGTACCAAGGACAAGTGAAATCTTGGGATCTTAAAAAGCTAGCCTCAAGCTTTATAGCAAATAGATTGGGGTAAGCGCCAATAAATATAGATGCATATGGACGAGTAAAAGATGGATGCTTCCACTACGCATTATAAGCAGTGCTGAACATTAAGCAAGAAGGCTTTATTTCAGTGTGTCACAGTTAAAAAAGCAAAATGAATTAGAAAATGAATCTCAGCAGAAGGAGTTGGATGAGCCAAGAAGCCATGGTTTTATCAAACTGGAATTGTCTGACATTGGATACAAATCGTTTGAAAGAACAGAAACTCCTGTTCAGAAGGCTTGAGCAAAACAAAAGACGTCAGAGGACTATTAGAAAATAATAGGAAATAAACAAAAAGGCTCGATTCCATGGTCTCCAGTCACGTGGAAGAAGGAAGTTGGACAATCGAGGTGGTCACACCTACGCAGTAAGAGGATTGAGTGAATGCTGATGTTCGTTGTACTCCCTGTTTTAGATACTTGATATTAAAATGGATTCCCTTTTGCAAACTACTTGAGTCGTCTTGATTATTGATGTATAAATACAATCTGCATTCTCATCCATCTGCAGTGTATTTCTACTCATCTTAAGGGGCTGGTAGATCCAGTTCACTAGTGCAAGAAGTGATGTAAAAAATGTTGCTGTTTTGCTGAAAAGGTGACATTCCATAGGTATTTCTTTTTTTAACACTCTTTTTTATTAGTGGTCCAGAAGATACATAACACAGTTACAGCTTTGCCTTAAAGCTAGAAATAAACATGACAAAAAGAAAATCGGTACAGATATCATACATCTCATCAAGGTGGTACGCTTACATAGCTTCATCTTCATCGGAGATCATAACACATAGAAACATTCTGAAGGGTGCCCAAATATCTTTAGGTCTACTAGCCGATGGGCGGGTGAGGACAAATTGTTCTTCAGCCTCATTCACGTATGTCAATTCCCAGAGGAACTGCTTTACAGTGGGTGGCGCAGCACTTTTCCATTGTTTTAGTATACATTTTTTGGCAACTGCGCACGAGACATTAAATAATCTTCTGTTTTTTTCAGAGCACTTGCCTATATCTCCGAATAAATATTTCTGTGGGGTCAATGCCGGGGGGATTTGTGTAACCTCCTCAAGGAACTCTGCCACCTCCCTCCAGAAGCCAGTCACCACCGGACAGCCCCAGTACATGTGGAATGAACCAGCCTGATAGGCATTACATTTGGGACATTGGCCTGCACTGTCCGGAACAAACTTTGCTATCTTGGCCGGAGTGTAATGCAATCTGTTTATAATTTTGAATTGTACAAGGCGTAGCCCAGCGTTCAGGGAAACCCTCTTGGTAAGGGAACAGTACCTTTCCCAGGTCTTATCGTCTATGGGGATTTGGAGGTCACTCATTTACCTTTGATCAGGTTGGTCGAGGGTGTGTGTGCCTGTATTGCATTGTATAGACTGGACACCCCCAGTTGGTCGCCCGCTGTTATCATCTGTACGCATGGGTGAGTAGGGGGTTCATCAGGGAAGGACGCCCAGCATTTCTGGAAGGCTGATCTCATACGATAGTACTGTAGTGTCCTAAGAGGGACCCCACCAAGGGCCCCCACCAAGAGCCCACATGATCAGCTGAAGGGTCGCAAACTTCCCATCTATAAACATATCTCCCAGTCTCATTTCTCCCATGGGATCCCAGGCCTCTCGTAGGCTGGCGTCGTGTGTTGGTGTCATGTCAGGGTAGTTCCAGAGGGAAACCTCGGGGTTGTATGGGGCCAGTACTCTCAGTCTTTTAAATATAGCCTTCCATGCGCCAATTGTACAGCACACCGGATTGAAGTCGCATGAGTCCCTGTAGTTTGCATCAAAGATTACGGACTGTATGTTTGTGGGGGAAGTGGTGAGCTCCTCTACCTCCACATGTGGGGGACCCCCATCCTTGGAATACCAATATTTCGAAAACTGGGCCTGGGACACATAATAGTAAAGTTCAAAGTTGGGTGCTGCTAAGCCGCCTGTGGAGTACGGTTCAGTCAGTTTTTCCCACTCTATTCTTGGAGTCTTCCCATTCCAAAGAAAGGTCGTCGCCATGGATTTGAGGTTATTAAAGAAGAGTCTCCCCGGCCATATCGGGATGTTCACGAATAAGTATAGCAATTTGGGCATGACTATCATTTTTAGGACTGCTACCCTACCATGCAGAGACATCGGCAATCGGTCCCATAACAGCAACTTGGTCTTTAAGGCCTGCAGTGTGGCATCGTAGTTGTCTATGTACAACGTGTGTTTCCCACGTGAGACAAGTATCCCCAGATACTCCGGCCAAGATAGCAAAGTTTGTTCCGGACAGTCCAGGCAAATGTCCCAAATGTAATGCCGATCAGGCTGGTTCATTCCACATGGACACCCCAGACCACTTCAAACCACACAAGGAGTCGGGGCGGCTGGTTGACGGTGTGAGGGGGAAAACCTCCGACTTGTCTCTGTTTATAGAGTATCCCGAGTGTGCGGTGAACTCTTGAATCTCAGCCATAATGGGTGCCAAGTTGTTTTCCGGTTCACGAATATATAAAAGCGTGTCGTCCGCATATAGCGAGATAAACTGGGTAGCCTCCTTAAGGTTGATGCCCCTGTTAGAATGTCGCAGTCGGATCGCTACTGCCATTGGCTCTATTGTCAAGGCAAATAGTATGGGCGAGAATGGGCAGCCTTGCCTGGTGCCCCTTCCCAATAAGAACAAATCCGAAATTGACTGGTTGCTCAGTACCCGCGCCCCAGGTTCCGTGTAGAATAATTTCACATAACTAATGAAGTTAGGGTCAACACCAAATGCCTCCAGCACTGCCAGCAAGTAGGCCCATGATACAGAATCGAAGGCCTTTTCCGGGTCCAATGATACGGCCACAGCATTTCTGCCCGGGTCTAGTTGGGCCATAATACCAAAGAGCCTACAGAGGTTAAGAACCGTAGATCTAGTGGGGATAAACCCATTCTGGTCGGGGTGTACAAGTGTAGGAACTGCCGGCAGAAGCCTGCTGGCCAGTATTTTGGCGAATATCTTAGCATCTGTGTTGATCAGAGATAGTGGCCTATATGACGACATGTCCTGGGGCGGGCGGCGCGGTTTGGGGAGAACAGTTATAAGGGCCTCTCTCACGGACGGGGGCAGTATTTTGCATTGGAGGGATTCCTCCCAAACCCGCAATAACAATGGAACAAGTTCCGCACTAAACTCCTTGTAAAACTCGGCTCCCAGGCCGTCCAGCCCTGGG
Source organism: Ambystoma mexicanum (assembly GCF_040938575.1). Classification (NCBI taxonomy): domain Eukaryota; kingdom Metazoa; phylum Chordata; class Amphibia; order Caudata; family Ambystomatidae; genus Ambystoma; species Ambystoma mexicanum. The sequence continues at coordinate 714,533,546 of NC_090923.1, forward strand.
GCTTTATTGGATGCCAAGTCCTTAATTGCCTCAGTGAGCTCGTCAGTAGTGAGAGGTTGGTCCATTGACAGGCGGGTCTCTTCAGGGTGTTTCGGTATTGTCAGCGTCTCTAAATATGCCCTGATTTCCGTGATCGTCTTAGTGTCTCTGTTACTATACAGTTGTTGGTAAAATTTAGCAAACTCAGCATTTATCCCACTCTCATTCAGCACAACCTCACCGCCAGGCGTTTGTATATTAGTAATTCGATTAGGGTGCCTGTCCTGTTTCAGTAATTTAGACAGTGTCCTACCCGCTTTGTTACCTTCCCCATATTTACGGGCTTGGACCAGGGGTGCCATATATTGTACTTCCCTAGCAGCTAGTCTGCCAAATTCCTGGAGGTGTTGTTGTTGTAACGCTCACCTGATTCCCACGGAGGCGCAGGTCTGGCTTCGAGTGCTGATGCTTCTTCAATGGTGAAGCGCAGGACTCTGAAGATGGACAGGAAGGGCCCCTCTACTCTGGCTTCTCCGGCTCGCAGGAATATTCCCCTGTGCGTGAAAAGGGAGTATTACCTACTGACTGAGTTATGCTCAAGCCTCCCACTCTCTTCCAACCCTCCACGATACCCTTCCACGATTCCCCGTGAAGTCTCACCTTAGGGTCAGGAAGGATAAGCTCTCAATCCTGCTTATGATGCAGGGGCGTGTTGAAACCCAGTTACTTCACTGGATTGAGGATTATGGGAGTTCAGGTAAGCTTGACTATTCAGGTAAGGCTCTGTAAAAGTTCTGTTGCAAGTTCAAAAGTCCAAGCTTAATAATAATGTTCATTGTCTTTTTTCCCCTTAGGGGCCGGGGTTCGGAATGCCGGAGATATGGCGCCGACCCGAAGTGAAACGTGCAGTTCCAGTAAATGACAGGTAAGTTCTGGATGAGCGCTCGGGTAATGTCTTTGCATTCGCTCATTCAATGTCTTTGTCTTTTTTCCCCATAGGGGCCGGGGTCCGGATGCCTGGAAGCGGCAAGACCCGAAATGAAATGGGAATGACCCAACAGGTAAGACTTAGAAGGAAACTGAGCTTTTCCTATTCCCTTCCTTCTCTCACCTTGTTCTTGTCTTTCTCTCTAGGTTCTGGGAAGTGGCTGTGGATCCGGATGATCGCTGCTGAAGATGGTGGCGTCCAGGAAAGGTGAGTGAAATGCAGCGCTGCAGCGATCGTAGCGAAATGCTTTTAAAATGATGTCTTCCTTTTCAGGATCGTCGGTGTGATGTCTCTGTGGTGCTGATTTAGCAGGTAAGGTATTTTGTCTCCCTTTGCAGGTGACCCAGGATACTGACAGGCGTGGCTGAGGTCCAGATGCAGGAGCTGACACGGTGAGCGTCCAGCTGCGAGGAGCAGAACAACGCGAAGCGTGAGTTGCTGATCGGGTGTGGTTTAAATAGCTTTGGAAGAAGTTCCAAGTGTGTATCCTTCCTCCGATCAGGTATGTATCCTTCCCCGACCACACCCGGGTGGAAAGCAATCCCACAGGTAAAGTAGTTCCATTCAGGCCTCAAGAGGGCCTGGATGTGGCAGCATGGTCTGCATCAGGTAAGTGCACTTTAAAACACTTGAACACATGTCTAGCTTTATGAGCCTGGCGCCTAAGGCGCCAGGACAGGGGTCCAACATGAGCCTGGCGCCTAAGGCGCCAGGACTGCATCCAAAGGGCCCCAGCTTGGGCCCGCTGGCACTCCCCTGGGGGAAATGATGCCTGCCTCTGGGGTTGCTGGGTCGGACCTGGCTCCTTGGAGGTAGGCATCATGACAGTACCCCCCCTCAAGGCCCCTCCCAAGGTTCTTCCCACCGGGGGTTTTGGCTTGTTCGGAAATCTCCGGTGAAACCTTTGTACTAATTGAGGTGCGTGGACATGGTTACTAGGCTCCCACGATCTCTCTTGAGGTCCATATCCCTTCCAGTCAAAAAGATAGAAGAGTTTCGACTTTACCACCTTGGAGTCTAAAATGTCTTTAACTTCGAATTCTAATTCCCCTTCAATTTGAACTGGATCTGGAGGCTTGGACAATCGGGTTCCTGGTTGTACGGGCTTCAAAAGTGATGCATGAAAAACTGGATGTATACGCATGTTGGACGGTAGATCCAGTTTAAAGGCCACTGGGTTGATTATAGCCTTGATGGGATAAGGCCCTATGAATCTGGGATTGAAGGTTCGCGGGCCCTTGAGGGATAAGTGTTTAGTTGCTAGCCATACCTGGTCTCCTACTTGGTAAGGAGGAGTTTTACTTCGGTGCAAATCTGCGTTTTCTTTATACTTTTTCTTGGCTTGCTGTAAATGAGTTGCAGCTTCTTTGAAGGCTCGGGTTATTGTGGAATGCAGATGATTTACTGTGGGCATTTCCAGGGTCAGAGGTGGATCTAGGTCAGAGGTCCGAGGATGGTGACCATACAAAGTATAAAAGGGGGTTTGTCCGGTTCCAGAATGCACTGAATTGTTGTATGCATATTCTGCGATCCAAAGGATGTCTTTCCAATTTAACTCGGATTGGTGTAACATGCACCGAAGATATTGCTCGAGAGTCTGATTGGTTCTCTCGGTTTGTCCGTCGGTCTGGGGGTGGTGGCTAGTGGATAACCGCACATCTATTTGTGCTAGTTGGCAACACTTCTTCCAAAAATGGGAGATAAATTGACTTCCACGATCCGAGACTAATATGGAAGGGAAACCATGTATGCGAACTACATTCTCCAGGAATTCCTTGGCCAAGGTGGAAGCAGAAGGCAAACCCTTTAAAGGGATAAAGTGGGCCATTTTGGTGAATAGGTCCACAATTACAAGGATTGTGTTGTAACCAGCACAAGGAGGCAGGTCGGTTATAAAGTCCATTGACAGGGTGTGCCATGGTGCCGGTGGAATATCTAAGGGTTGAAGTAGGCCGGCTGGCCTTTTCTTTTGAGCCTTTTTTTGGGCGCAAATTCCGCAAGACAGAACAAAAGACGGTATGTCTTTTCTCCAAGAAGGCCACCAGAAGTGACGTTTGATTTTTTCCTCCGTTTTAGCGATACCAGGATGTGCTTCTATTAAAGATTCATGATGATGGGAAATAACAAGTTCTTGCAATTCTTTACTTGGCAGAAACAACCGCTCCTGGAAGTAGGGTAAGTCATCCTTAATGGTGTAATGAGGACCCTTCTGACTCCATTCCAGTAAGGTTGAAGAGTCTAGAAGTTGTTTTACTTGCGTTTGGATGTCCTCAATAGTGTGCAACGAAGTTAAGCCTAAGATTATTTGCTCAGGTATGATGGGCACAGGTTCTAAGCTCGAATTAGGTTCTTCCATGCCAATCCGGGATAAGGCGTCCGCTTTTCCATTCTTGCAGCCAGGGCGATAGGTAATTACAAAATCAAATTCTGCAAAGAATAGAGCCCATCGGAGTTGTCGTGAAGATTGAGCTTTGGCCGTCTTTAAATACTGTAAGTTTCTGTTGTCCGTAATTACGGTAATGGTGTGTCTTGCCCCGAGAAGATAGTGACGCCAAGCCTTGAAAGCAGATTTGATGGCCAGTAACTCTTTATCGGTAATTGCGTAGTTGATTTCAGGAGGAGAACATTTTCTGGATCAAAAGGCCACTGGGTGTAGTTGGTTAGTTTTTGGGTCTCTTTGCGACAGGACAGCTCCCATGGCCGAACTGGATGCATCGGTTTCCACTATGTACGGAAGATCTGGGTGCGGGTGTTTCAGTACAGGTGCAGAGGTGAATTTGGTTTTCAGGTCCTGGAAGGCTTGTTCGGCTTCAAGAGTCCATTCGAAGCGTTTGTTTTTCTTTAGGAGAGCGGTGATGGGTTGGACTGTTCGGGAAAATTCCGGGATGAATCTTCGATAGAAATTGGCAAAGCCGAGCATGCTCTGAACTCCCTTCACCGAGCTAGGAGATGGCCATTTGAGGATGGCGTCCACCTTTCGCGAGTCCATTCGGACTCCTTGAGGTGTCAGGATGAATCCGAGAAACTCAACTTCTGTGGTATGAAAAACGCATTTTTCGAGTTTTGCAAATAGTCTGTGCTGGCGCAATTTCTCAAGAACTGCCCTAACATGTTTTCTGTGATCAGATTCTGAAGAAGAGTACACCAGGATGTCGTCAATGTAAACAATGACACAGACATCGATAAGTTCCCAAAGAACATCATTCATAAAGTACTGAAAGGCGGAAGGTGCATTGCACAACCCGAAGGGCATCACCTGATACTCGAAGAGCCCAAATTTGGTGTGGAATGCAGTCTTCCATTCGTCGCCTTCTTTTATGCGCACCAGGTGATAAGCTCCTCGGAGATCTAACTTGGTGTACACACAAGCGTCTTTCACCTGGTCGATAAGCTCAGGGATCAAGGGCAGAGGATAACGATTCTTAATCGTTATTTGATTTAGGGCACGATAGTCTATACACGTTCTAAGGTCGCCTTCTTTTTTCGGCACGAAGAACAGAGCTGAAGAGACAGGAGACTTGGACGTGCGAATAAAACCATTGGCTAGGTACTGATCTAAATACTGACGCAAATGCAGGTTCTCAGGTTCCGTAAGAGCATAAATCCTACTACAAGGTAGTTGAGCACTGGGTACCAGATCGATTTGGCAATCATAAGACCGATGGGGAGGTAACGTGTTAGCCTGTTCTTTCTGAAAAACGTCTTGGAATTCTTGGTATTCTGACGGTAGCTGTACAGGGGTGGAAGTTGCTGAGGCTAGACCCATAGCTGGATTTCTTGAATAACAAGTTGGTTCACAATCAGGAAAACTTATCTTCTTTGCTCGCCAGTCAATTCTGGGATTATGTGTTTCTAACCAAGGAATTCCAAGAATTACTTGAAATTGTGGGGCCTTGATCACATAAAACACGATTGCTTCCCGGTGTCCATCCTGACCCAACAGAGTCACTTCAACAGTAGAATGCGTTACTGGCCCTGAGGCTATTTCGGTTCCATCTACTGTAGTAATGACATCTTGGGTTACTTTCGGGCGGAGAGGAAGCTTGATCCTGGAAGCCAATTCACGGTCTATGTAATTTCCAATAGCTCCACTGTCGATGTATGCTCTTATAGCATGCAACTGCTGAGGCTGTTTTGGGTTCACGAGTACCATTGGCATGACAAAATGCGAGGTCAAAGAGTTAGTTTTCAAGCTTGGCAAGCGGACCCCTACGCTTGTCGGGCTAGGTCGTTTCCCGAATCAGGTGTCAATAATTCGTTATCAGTAGCTCCAACCACCTTCTTAAGTGGTTTAACTGGACAATTTCGAAGAAAGTGACCGGAAGTCCCGCAATACAGACAAAGTTGCATTTGCCGCCTTCTCTCGCGTTCTTTCTGCGTTAATGGTCCTTTAACGCCACCGATTTTCATAGGTTCAGATACGTCGGTACTCTTGGAGTTAGCGTGGGTTTTGATCGGTACTCGGTTTTCATACTTGAACCGATCTGCTTTTCTATTTTGAAGTCTGTGATCAAGTTGAACCACCAAGTCTATGTAGTCTGCGCAGACCTGGGGTGGGTTTACTATCTAAGCTAGAACATCCTTTAGCTCTCCGCGCAGGCCTCGATGAAACAATGTGATCCTTTTGTTTTCTGGCCATCCAGTTTCCACAACCAGTCTGTTAAAGGTGGCAATGTAGGACAGAAGATCCTGATTACCTTGTCGTAAGGATAGCAGTTCGTTATCAAGGGCCTGTCCTTGAGAGTGTCGAGCGAACAATCTTCCCATGCTGGCCTGGAAGCCCTTAAAATCCTGGAGAATGGGATCATCCTGATTTACCAATGGAATAGACCAATCGGCAGCACTGCCACTGAGGTAAGATAGTATAAAGGCTACCTTGGTCTGATCGTTAGGGAAGGCTCCGTGTCTGCACAGAAAGTGTAAACGACATTGGTTCATAAAGACGGCATATTTCTTGGGATCCCCCGCTAAAAGTTCAGGCGGGGCCAAAGGCATGTGTCCAGGTAGATTAATTTGTACCGGGTTACTCAAACCCATTGATGTGGAAATGTCTCCGGAATTAGGTAAAAGAGTGTGCCCTGCCTGGGCCTGTAATAACCTTTTGGCTAGGTCATCTGTTCTTTCCTTGGATAAGATCAGTTCTCTTTTGAGAGCGTTAGTCTCCTGGCGGGCTGAGTGCACCTCCGCCCGTAATTCCCCCAAAAGCTGGGCCAGCTGGTCAGTCTCGGAAGTCTCCATAGCGCCCGGGTGGGAAATTGTGGATGTGCTTCGCGTTCTGTAACGCTCACCTGATTCCCACGGAGGCGCAGGTCTGGCTTCGAGTGCTGATGCTTCTTCAATGGTGAAGCGCAGGACTCTGAAGATGGACAGGAAGGGGCCCTCTACTCTGGCTTCTCCGGCTCGCAGGAATATTCCCCTGTGCGTGAAAAGGGAGTATTACCTACTGACTGAGTTATGCTCCAGCCTCCCACTCTCTTCCAACCCTCCACGATACCCTTCCACGATTCCCCGTGAAGTCTCACCTTAGGGTCAGGAAGGATGAGCTCTCCATCCTGCTTCTGATGCAGGGGCGCGTTGAAACCCAGTTACTTCACTGGATTGAGGATTATGGGAGTTCAGGTAAGCTTGACTATTCAGGTAAGGCTCTGTAAAAGTTCTGTTGCAAGTTCAAAAGTCCAAGCTTAATAATAATGTTCATTGTCTTTTTTCCCCTTAGGGGCCGGGGTTCGGAATGCCGGAGATATGGCGCCGACCCGAAGTGAAACGTGCAGTTCCAGTAAATGACAGGTAAGTTCTGGATGAGCGCTCGGGTAATGTCTTTGCATTCGCTCATTCAATGTCTTTGTCTTTTTTCCCCATAGGGGCTGGGGTCTGGATGCCTGGAAGCGGCAAGACCCAAAATGAAATGGGAATGACCCAATAGGTAAGACTTAGAAGGAAACTGAGCTTTTCCTATTCCCTTCCTTCTCTCACCTTGTTCTTGTCTTTCTCTCTAGGTTCTGGGAAGTGGCTGTGGATCCGGATGATCGCTGCTGAAGATGGTAGCGTCCAGGAAAGGTGAGTGAAATGCAGCGCTGCAGCGATCGTAGCGAAATGCTTTTAAAATGACGTCTTCCTTTTCAGGATCGTCGGTGTGATGTCTCTGTGGTGCTGATTTAGCAGTTAAGGTCTTTTGTCTCCCTTTGCAGGTGACCCAGGATACTGACAGGCGTGGCTGAGGTCCAGATGCAGGAGCTGACACGGTGAGCGTCCAGCTGCGAGGAGCAGAACAACGCGAAGCGTGAGTTGCTGATCGGGTGTGGTTTAAATAGCTTTGGAAGAAGTTCCAAGTGTGTATCCTTCCTCCGATCAGGTATGTATCCTTCCCCGACCACACCCGGGTGGAAAGTAATCCCACAGGTAAAGTAGTTTCATTCAGGCCTCAAGAGGGCCTGGATGTGGCAGCATGGTCTGCATCAGGTAAGTGCACATTAAAACACTTGAACACATGTCTAGCTTTATGAGCCTGGCGCCTAAGGCGCCAGGACAGGGGTCCAACATGAGCCTGGCGCCTAAGGCGCCAGGACTGCGTCCAAAGGGCCCCAGCTTGGGCCCGCTGGCACTCCCCTGGGGGAAATGATGCCTGCCTCTGGGGTTGCTAGGTCGGACCTGGCTCCTTGGAGGTAGGCATCATGACAGTTGTATTCCAGCTAGTATGGCCTTATCATGTGTACGAGCGTACTCGTTCGCAAGTTTCCCCAACTCATTCTCAGTTTGGTTAAGGTCAGCCCTAACCCCCTTAAGAAGACCCAAAGATATGGATAGAAGCGTCCCCCTAGCCCAGACCTTAAAGGATTCCCATACCGTGGAACATCTATCAACCGAGCCCACATCGATTTCGAGGAACTCTGCAATTTCGGTGTGTAACCCCTCCACCATCCCAGGGTCACTCAGCAACCCCCCAGGCATCCTCCATCTTCTGGGAGATCTAGGGCAGTTTTGAATTGCAACCTGAAGTGTTATCGGGGAGTGGTCAGACAGTGTACGAGGAAATATCTCACACGACTTTGTTACAGCAAGCAAAGTTGGGGAAACAAACCAATAATCAATTCTTGACTCGGAATCGTGGACCGTAGCGTAGTATGTGTTGGCCTTCCCTTTCGGGTGCATCACTCGCCAGGCGTCATCGAGGGAGAGCTGGGAAAGGACATGTCACAAGGTTAGAACAGCCCTACTTGGTGCTCTAACAATCGTGCTGGATCTGTCCAGTTTGGGGTCTATAGCGATGTTGAAGTCACCACCCCAGACTATAATGGGAATATCAATGGCAGATAGCAGTTGGTATATATTAGTATAAAATGCGGGGTCTTCTATGTTCGGGCCATATGTATTTACCAGTAGCATCCGCTCACCCGCAATCGAGCCCCACACCAGCGCATATCTAGCAAGGGGATCTAACTTATGGGCATCGGGGCAAAATCCCAGATTTGGATGTATGAGCGTGGCGACACCCCTGGACTGAGATGAGTAATTTGTACCTGGATTTGCCCCAGCCGGGAAGTATGCACTCATTGCCAGTATCAACCGTATGTGTTTCTTGCAACCTAACAATTTGAGCGCCATGTCTGACAATATAATTTCCAACCTTTTTAGTCTTTGACCAATTGTTCAGTCCCCTTACATTCCATGACAGCAGTTTAACCCTTAATGCGTGGTCCAAGTCTTACGTAGAAATGTTCGAGCAGCATCTCCAACCTCTTGGATGTATCCTTCAAATAGCATGAGCTGTGTCAGAATCTCACAGACCACTTGTTTAACCAATAAACTATAACCAGATCCCCCGGTAGTCCTCCCAGGGCAAGGTGCCATACTTTGGGGGACTTACCCAATTCAAACCATGGGACATCGCATCTACAACAACTCAATCTAAACTCCCCATCCCGCCCACCACCCTCATCGTCTCCCCCAACTTGACGATGTCTATCCCTTAACTTGTGGATAATTCCCGGGGTAGTCACGTTGCCTCACATGACCGCCATCCCCGGCTCACATCCATCACCAATTACAGAAGATGGCCATCTTTTGTATCAATTTACCCAGGGCCCTGAAGTAGGGCCCCCACCAGTTGCAACCGGATCCGTAGAGTGTTCAAGTCTTAGTCTGCCGGCCGGGGTCCGTTGTTCGGCACAGGTCGTTCCCCCCTTGGAGGGAGGGGAATAGAGGACTCAATGTAAGACTGGGCTTCAGACGGGTTCTCAAAAAAGTGTGCTCTTCCTGCATGTTGTATTCTCATTTTGGCTGGGAACATCAAGGCGTACGGGATCTGTTGTGCTCTAAGGAGTTTCTTAACCTATTCATAAGATGCCTATTTGCCTGGACAGAGGCAGAGAAATCTGGGTATACATGTATACGGTTCCCCTCATATTGCAATGTACCGGCCCCACGTGCCAACCAAAGGATTGTATCCCTGTCTCTGTAATTCATCAGGCGGGCAATGATTGTACGTGGCGGGGCTCCTGGTTTGGGTATCGGTGCTAGAGTACGATGCGCCCTCTCCACCAGGAAATGTTCAGAGAGCGATTCGGGCCGAACAGGGTTTTGAAAAGTTCCTCCACATGTTTCTCCATCTGGCCCCTGCCGAAGGATTCCGCCATTCCGACCACGGGGACATTGTTCCTCCTCGACCTGGATTTGAGGTCTTCACATTTGCTCTGTAGTTTGTTCATCGTGTCTCTGATGTAGGATATATCTCGACTCTGGTGGGTAATGATATCTTCATTCACACTTATCCTACTCTCCGTCTCCGTGACACGCACACTTTCCTTGTCTATTCTGGCTCTCAAGGAGCCGATAGTGGCAACTATTTCGTCCAGCTTAGTGTTCACTGCAAGGAATCCGTTTTGTACTAGTGTGGTCAATTTATCTTCTCTGTCCGCCACGTCTTGCTCGCCCTGTGCACCCTCGTCCGGATGCGTGTCCACCGCCACAGCGTGACTGGCCGTGTTGGTAAACGTGTCCATAGGGCCCTTCTTCCTGCCAGCAGGGGTTTTGGCCCTGTTCGACTTACTTGGTTCCCCCATGTCCACGGCGAGTCACGTGTGAATATTGAGTATGTCCAAAGAGCTCAGGAGGGTCCAACCTTGGACCGTGGGCTGGGGTCAGCGCCCCTCCAAGTGTCAGGATCCGTAAAGGAGAACCACAAGGTTTGGCCAGGCCTGCAGGGCGTATCAAGCAGGGCCGTGTAGCCGCAATATGGCGGCGGCGAGGCTCCACCTCAATCCATATTGAGCCAAGCACGTAGAGCTGCCCGGTATGTTCCAATCGGCCTCACAGAGTGTTTATGGGCCCAAAAGATGTGGGAAGGGACCAGGAGGACCACAGCCACAGCTTAGTGGATCTTGATGAAATGTTTGCCAGGGGCATCCAGCGTAAAAATGCGCTTAATATGATGAAACACGGCAGGACAGGGACACCGCATCCACCCTCCCACCTCTCATTGGCCGCTTACTTGTTTGTCCATCTCCGCCGCCTGTGGGTCTTTCCGTGGGCAGAGGCCACAATACTCTGGGATCAAGGGGAGGAGAGTGTCAAGCAGGTCGGCGCAGGGGGCAGATTAAAGCTGGGGCTTCCACAGGGTCGACAGGCGCCTCCAACCACCACCTCGTGAAGAGAGCAGGCTGGACAGCAGGGCCGAGTGCGGGCCTCCAGCATAGACTCCGCCCACTCGCAGCCCGCAGCGCTCAGCAACCACAGCCTCCGGTTGAATTCCTCTGGTGCCGCGCATCGGCCCGACACCGATGCTCGCGTCGGCGGATTTGTTGACAGCCAGAACTCAGAAGTCCAGAACCACAGCGGGCCCAGATTTTCACAAGTCATGGATACGTTCACCGGCAACCGCTACAGCAAGTTTCAGCCCTCTAGACGGCCTATGAACGGATATTCAAGTGCAGGATCTTGAGGTGATGGAGGAGCGATGAGTTTAGGCGGCCATCTTCTACGTGCGCAACAGTGCCCCCCCTTTCATAGGTATTTCTGCTAATCTATCAGAGGATTCCTGTGCAAAATAGTTATTATTGTGATGACTCCTTTGTAAGTTCAGGGACTGCCTAGTATGCTTGTAATTCAAATGTCAAAATACAGAATTTTCAGCAAACGACACAAGATCAGAATGTGTTACCACCAGTGCTGGTGAGTGCAGGGTAGCAAGGGAACAAACTCTGGCCCAATGTGGTGGGTGTTGGATGTATGCCAGGGTGTCACACACCCAGTGATGGCCCATTGGTGCTGCTGTTCCTCCTCGTAGGCTCAGGAACTCTATTGTTCTTGTGCACCTTTTTTTAATTGAAATTCTTATTAAATTTCACAGAAAGACTAACAAACCACCAGACAAACATCAAGAAAACTGTACAACCATGTGCATTGTTTCTGAACCCTTTGATGCCCCGCCTGTCCCACCCCTCCCTCAAGAGCTAATGACTCAACCAAGGGTATTCAAAATCCACTGCACAACTACCTCCACACATGTCCCCAAACCATAGAGATTAAACACTATTTTTGCGGATCCCTGCACTACCAAAACAACTATTGACGGCTGGTAGGGCTGTGCGACCTGCTCCCAAGCTCACTCCCCATTACAGACGCCCATTATGATTTACTGTGAGGCCGCAATATCTCCAACTTCTATGAATTTGTCACAAAATTGTGACCATTCTACCTCCAACACTGTACTCCCTCCATGGAGTGCAGCAGTGATTTTTTTCCATTAGGTAGATGTCCTTAGGCTTGGCGACCCATTCACTTTTTCTTTCAATGCCTAGCCAGTAATGCTCTAGCGGCCACCAGTAGAAAATAAGCCATGTGAGGTAGTACCTTCCATCCCTCATCCTGTTGCTGCTATGCAAACAGTAGCACTATAGGGTCCAAACAGCATTCAACTCCATCCACCGCCTTAATCTATCCCAAGACTTCAGCCCTGAACATCTACACCTTCCGGCACCCCCACCACATATGCCAATAATAAGCCCTTTCAGCATGCCAACAGTACAGGCTCACTGACGGGAACATCAGAGAGAGCCGCACCGTGTCATACTGCCAATGATTTAACAATTTCACTCCATGCATTTTGTATCGCCAAGCCATAGAGGTCTTAAAGGCTCCCCTACACCTCTTTACCCACAAGTGATCCTCCATACCTAGATGCCCTTTTCCACCTTGTGTGAAGCCTGTGAGGTAAGCTCTTTCATATCCCTATGAGTGTCCAGAATATTTTCCTTAATGGTGAGCTCCCTCTGCACCAATTTTTTCTACTTCTCCGAGGTTATCGTACCCTTCAACCAAAGATAAAGCAACACTGACAACTTCCCAATGTGTAATGCTGATTCAAGCTCTTGAATCATGATGAAATGCCCATTCACCCACAACTGTCCTACTGTGGCCAGTCCTGCATCAAACCATGCCTGATATCTTTCCTGCTCTGGGATGTCATCCCTTATCAGATGGGCCCAAAGATGGCTCAGGGGAGAGAGCCAGGTAGTGACCCCCCCTCATCTCTGGGCCATGTCTCCAAATATCCCATGGCACTCTCAATATGGGGTGATCTCTAATCCTTTGGAGCACATTCTCCTTTGGGACCTAGAGCAATTCCCCAACCGTAGCTGAGTGAAGATGACGATTCTCCAAATAAACCCACTGTTTGTCCGGGCCTTCATGTAGGTGTGGCACCAGTACCCTCAGTTTGGCAGCTTTATAGTACAGGGTAAGGTCTGGCAAGCCCATCCCTTCTTTCCCCTTAGGTAACAACAGGGTGTCACAAGCGACCTGTGGCTTTTCCCCTTCCCAGAGAAACCCACGCATCCGTCCTTTAGCCTCTCTCAGAAGTACATTTGGTACTGTTACAGACAGCATCTGGAACATGTACAAAATCCTCAGATAAAAGTTCATTTTGAGGACATTCAATCAACCCATCGATGAAATAATGCACTTATTCCACACCGCCAGGTTCCCGTATAGCTTCTTGAGGAGGGGAGGATAGTTAGCCCTGCTTAATTCCTCTAGGGACCTTGTGATGTTGACCCCCAAATAACGGATATTGTCTAGTTGGATGTCCATCCCCAGTGTCTGGAGGATGGTAACATCCCTCTGCCTGTCTACATCAAAGGGGAACAAAACAGACTTCTGCTGGTTAACCATGGACCCTGAGAAGAAACCATATTCCTCATTCAGCGCCATCCCCGCCGGGACTGAAAGGTGTGGATTACTCAGATGCAGTATTGCATCAGCCATTTGTAACCGCAGTTTGAGCTCTCTGTCCCCACCCGGATTCCTTCCACTTGGGGTGCCCTCCGCAACTTCTCTGCCAATGGCTCCGTTGAACAACAGTGGTAAGAGTGGGCATTGCTGCCTTCTCCCCCTCCACAACTCAAACACACTAGAAGGTTTGCCATTAACCAATACCTTTGCTAGAGGAGTAGTGTTCAACACCTTGACCCCATTAAGAGTTCTTAGCCTGAAGTCATACTTTCACATGAATGCATACATAGAGACGCTGGACTTTAGGCAAAACTCCAAAATATATGGATCTAACTGCCCAGACATAAGGGCTAGGGGTAAGCCACCACCCTATCTGATCAGATTCCACTGTCGTTCCCGTCACAGTCAATTCTAACACTTTCATTTGAATTTGTTTTCGACAAAGGAAGTTCTGGAAGTGAGAAAGAAAAAGGAGCAACATAACTTCCAGTGCAGAATGTGTGACTGTAAAAGAGAAACCCTCTATCATTTGATTTTAATATGCCCAGGGATGGGACCTATGAGATTAAAGTGGTTGGGGAAATTTGCCGAACAAACAACTACTTCGACGATTGAAGACTGGTGGACAAAGCTGATGTTGGGGGAGCGAATTACCCTCTCCCTGGCTTTGTTAGCTTTCATAAAATAACTATTTGCAGTTTTGGAGAGTTTTGTCTAGAGGTCCAATGTGACAAGAGATCTCTAAAGTGTTCTTGCTGTTGAGTCCTCTCAAAGTTGGAAGTGGAAGAAATCTAAATCTGGTTTAACAATGGCATCTGTTTAAAATGTTTGTCTCCGCTGCCTTAGACCTTTGTTAGTCACTTTTTCCTTTTCTTTTTATTCATTGGTTGCAATTGTTATGCATATTTGCTCTATTTTATGTTTTAAATATTATGAGGTTGAGGTTTTGTCTTTCCTCCTTTTCCTCTTTGTCTTTTAATCTTATTTTCTTGCATTTTCTTTATAGTCATTGGTTGCAATTGTTATGCATATTTCTTCTATTTTATCTTTTAAATATTATGAGGTTGAGGTTTTGTCTTTCTTCCTTTGTCTTTTAATCTTATTTTCTTTCCTTGTTTTTTAGCTTATGTTAATGCTAAAAGGTTTGTATTTTAAACCGAAAGCTAATAAAAAATAATTTTAAAAAACATACTTTCACATGACTGCATACAAAAGGCCCAATCTACTCTATCAAAAGCCTTTTCATCATCCAGGAACAAAAGCATGGGGTTATTCCCTTTCCCTCTTGCCACATCCATATGGTGCAGCGCCTTTCACAATGTGTCGGCCCTTTGTCTCCCCAGGATAAATCCTGCCTGATTGGAATGACCAAGGCAGGGCATAACTTGCTCCATTCTGGAGGCTAGAACACTCGTAAAGATTTTAGCGTCCACGTTAGGAAGGGATATAGGCCGGTATGACTTACAGTTAAGTGGATATCTCCCCTTATTCGAGATCACCGATATCAATGCCCACCCAAAAGAACCAGGAGCCCTGCCTGTTCCCAGTTTGTGATTATAAAATTTCACCATATGAGGAACCAGTTAATTTACCAGTGTTTTGTAAAAGCCCACTGTACACCTGTCGTCCCCTGGTGCTCTCCCCGTCTTCATTCTCTGAATAGCCAGCAACACTAAGCCCTGGGTTATCGGACCCTCCAACTCTAGCACTTCCTCACTATGTAACTGGGGGAGAGAGACCCCCTGCAGATACCTCTCAAGTTCCTGCTCATCCACTTCCCTCTCCACGTTATATAAATCATCATAAAATGAGGCAAACTCTTGCACAATTTCTCCTCCTTGTGAGTCCGTAATCCCATAAACCCAATGCACTGCTCTCTGTCCACCGAGTTGCTCTGCCAGCAAGGCGTTGGCCTTGTCTCCCTTCTCATAGTATCACTGTCTTAGAAACTGCAGCTGACACACCACTTTGCCCACTTCCAGCTCCTACAACTCCTGCCTCTTTTCCCTAGCCTTCTGCAGATGCTCCTTTGCAGACTGGGCCTTGGTCTGCCCCCTCGCTTCCAAGGTGCATATCTCTCTCCTGAGCTTTTCCGCTATTAGGGTCCTTTACCTTTTTTAAATGTTCCTTCTCCTATCAGTAATCCTCTCCATGTCGCCTTCGCCACCTCCCGCACAGTGCACTAATCCAACTCCCCGATGACATTAAACTGAAAGAAATCGCCGACCGATTTCTTCATCTCTTCTAGAAAAAAGCGCCTTGAAACAACACGTCATTGCATTTCTAAAGGGACTCCGTCGTGTGCAAACCCAACATAGAGATATTCATTAATGCCATATTGTGGCCCGTCTAGCTGACGGGGACCATATCACATAAGGACACCCTCACGATGTATTCTCTCTGCAAGCACCAATAGTCGATACAGGTACGTGTACCATGTAGCAGGGAAAATAAAGTGTACCCCCTTACTCCTGGGTGGCTTTCCCCCCAAACGTCCACCATCCTCTGTTGATCCAGGTAGTCATGAAGACCTCCACATACCTGTACCTGCCCCTGCCCATCTCCCTCATCCACTATATACCTATCTATGCCCAGGTCTGCCCACATATGTCACCTTCCAACCGCAGTAGACCTCTACTCTGCCGAAATATCTCCATCAGTGCCACACTGAAGAACCTCAGCTGACCCTGGTTAGGGCAGTAGACACCACCATGACCAGCACCACACCAATGGCACCCGTAACTGAGAGCAGCCTACTGTCTGCCGTCTTCCACTCCTTTGGGTCCCCCATCTGCAGCCTTCTATGCAGGAGGATACCGACACCACCCTTCTTAACATCCCCAGAGGCCCAGAACACTTGCCCAATCTGTCACCCTAACATATTTCTTTCATCCCCAGCAATCAACCTCATTTCTTGCACCAAGAGTATATCCAGACCAAGGTTCCAGAATTCCCTAGACAACAACGAGCACTTGGTAGGCTAGTTCATATATTTTACGATAAGGGTCCCCACCGGGAGCAGGTCAGCCAGCCTCCCTCTATTACTGTCTACCAGAGCCATAAACCAAACCACACTCCTCTACGTCCAGTGCAAACAACGTACCCGATTTGAAATAAATCCTGCCCCAACTCCCAATACCCCCTAACTCTCCTCCCCACACCCAACACCCCACACCCCACTTGTGCACCTTTTGTTTATTCCCATGTTAATGCTACCTTTGGATCTGAAACACAAGGAAGATTGTGTAAGTGCCTTCATGTTAACAGGTTGCTTATTTTCATCCATCTTTCATATTATTTCATTATGTTTATGTTAACCGGTTGCTTATTTTCATCTATCTTTCATATTATTTCATTATATTCATATATTTTTCATATTTCTCCCACTGCTCAGACTTTCATTCCAGGGACACCACGAATAGCGAGAACAAACAAGCACATTGAACCAAGAAAAAGAACATTGCAGTAGAACTCCATCCAAGCGCACAGTACATACACCTTACACCACGTCTGTGGACACAGGTCACAGGCACGCCCACCCATCCATGTACTCTAGAATGCAGCTAAGGCTATGCTATTCTGGTCTAGCAGTTCACATAGCTGTCCACATTGAAACCCCTGACATACCTCAACACCTCTACCATTAGTATATAGCGACAACCTACTAAAAGACATTTTGGTCTAGCTGGTCACACATCGAATCTTCAGCATTAGCACTCTATCCTAAACCACCAACAGCACTCACCCACATTCCTGACCTCTGGGCTGCTTACTGGAGCTTAGCCAGCCCACCTAAGTCCTAACATGGCAAAATGCACACATGCATTTTTAATTTAAACTCTTAGAACCTCCTACACATCGAGGGCTTTTCAACCACAAAGGCTATATAAATTATTAATACAATACAATACAATGTTAGTGTCTGCATATTACTTTTAAACATTAACACAAGTCTTGTTTATATTCATAGCCACTTCTGAAAATCTCACCTTTGTAAAGATTAAAGTTTGTTATCCTTGCAAGATAGACTCATGGGCTTAGTTCCCTAAAGGGGTGCATTTAATCCGGTGTGAGCGTGATCACGGGTACCCCAATATATTTAAGGGGCGCCCCTGTAAGTTGGGGTACACTTTCACCCTCTATATGTAATCATGGTCTTGTCCTACACCAGTGCAACACATGTCCTGCTTAGTTCTCAGAAGAAAGCGTGTGTTGTGAAGAGCTCCCCTCTACTTGGTCCCTTTGTTTCATAATGCATTACAAAATCCTTTGTTTCCTCCTTCTCTGCAATATTCTTTAGTTTGATACAATTATCCTCGTAAACAACATCGCCCTCCTCCACCCACTGCACCTGGACTCTGTGTACCTGGAACAATCCTCTAACTCTGCATAAAGCCAGGTAAAACAGTGTGCTGTCTGAGCTGGCACCTCCTGTGGGATAAAGAGTTTGGGTGTAGCTGCTGCATGTGGAATCAGGGAGCAGACATAGAAAGTGTAATTTTATCTCTCTTCCCACTGCCCTCATGTGGTTACAGCCACATGTGCCTGAGAGGAAGTGGAGGGCATCAAGTGCACCCTCTGACAAACTGGGCTGCCGCCTGCTCCAAAGGCATTACAGACTCTCTGTCCTCTCAAAGAAGAGGGGCCCACATCCAAGCCTGTGTCTCTGTAGCCTCTAACAATTTGTCCAAACTTTTCAAAATCTGCAAGGAGCTGTCAATCCTGTCAATTGCAGTCTCTACCTCTCATGTTCCATCCTAGGACCTCTGTAAGACTCTGGCCTCTCATTTCACCACTAAAACTCAGGACATCCTGTGCACTCTCTCTTCTTCCACCTCCACTTCATCCTCCTCTACCACCACTGGCCCATCTTTGGCTGTTTCTCCTCCTCCTTTCTCCTCCTTTCCCCTGTTCACCCTGACAATGTTTCTAGACACGTCCGATCTATGAAAGTCTCGTCAAAGCAGGTTCTCCCCTGCTCATCCAGAACCATCATGGACCATATTGGCACCCTTGCTCCAGCCTTTGCCGATATCTCAAATCACTCTTTTTCCACTGGAACCTTCCCTTCCCCTTTAAGCACTCCCTTGTGCACCCACTTCTTAAGAAGCTCTCTGCCGATCCTTCTTCTCCGGCAAACTATCTGCCTACCTCCATCACTCCTTTCCTGGACAAACTCATGGAAAAGCTGGCCATCTCCCAGCTTAATCTGCATACTGAATCGGTTGGTTGTCTCCACGACCACCAGTCTAGCTTCAGAGCTGCCAGAAGCATGGAAACTGCTCTCCTGAACACCTGTGAAGACTTGCTCTCTAATCTTGACTCTAACCATCCTTTTGTCCTCATTCTCCTTGATCTATCCTCTGCTTTCGATGCGGTCAACCACGCATCCTGCTTAATCGCCCCTGTGACAACCTGGGAATCTCTGGTCAGGCCCCGGCCTGGTTGACCTCCTTTCTCACTGGCCAGCCCTACCAGGTCCAACTTGGTTCTTTCCTCTCTTCTATCTCTCTTTTTACATGTGGTATTCCCCAGGGGTCTAACCTCTCTCCCTGGCTTTTCACCACTAACTGGCACCTCTTGCCCACCACATCTCTACATTCTGCTCTAACATTCAGTGTTATGCGGATGACACCCAGCTCTCCTTCAGGCTCCCCTCAGCCACCTCTGCTCCTTCTCTCATAACAGACTGTCTGGCAGCAATTCCAGAATGGTGTGCCACCAATTATCTCATGCTTAATGCCAGTAAGACTGAGATCCTCCTCATCGGCACACCTGCCCCCTCCTTTCCTCTCTCACTCTGGCTGCCCTCCTGCTCCTTCCTGTGAGGCTAGGAACCTCAGTGTCATCTTTGACTTCACCCTCTCCTTCTGTCCTCACATCTCTGACGTCTCTAAGAAGTGACACTATCAGCTGCACCTCCTCAGAGGTATTCTGTCTTTTCTCACTTTCCCCCAGAAGCTCACTGTCTCTAGAACTCTGGTCCTCTTCATGCTGGAATACTGCAACAGCCTCTTTCTAAATCTGCCCGCCTCTACTCTTCGACCTGTACAACTTATCCAGAACAGAACTGTGAGACTTGTATTTGGCCTCAAGCCCAGGTATCTTATCTCTCCAGTTCTGAAATATCTCCACTGGCTCTCTGTGGCTGCAAGGATCAAGTGCAAGACCGTTTGTGTCATCCACATGGCTTTCTAGGGCCTGGGGCCGTACTACTTCCAACTTTCTCTTCCTAAACATCTTGCTTCTCGAGCACTCCGCTCATTCACCTCCAACTCTCTGAGGGTCAGATGCTTCTCCAAGCAGAGAGTGGGGGTTAGATCTCTATCCCCAGCTGGGGCCTCCTCTTTCTGGAACAGCCTCCTTGCCTCACTCAAAACTTGAGCAGAACCACCTTCGCTTCCGGAAGCGACTCAAGACCTTCCTTTTCTCTTCCGCTTTCTATCTCTTTTGCTGATGTCCCTGACTGCTCAGCACACTGGTCACCTGGCCACCCACTGAAATCTGGGTCCAGGTTCCTGCATGTCCAGTTGCCTTTGCACTGCCTCTGGGCCCCCAAGAACTTAAGGGTCTGTATCTGCAACCCTACAGTCCCCTGTCTCTCGGCACTTATAAGCCACCTCCCGGCTGCACCTATGAGTTACCTGCACTTTTCCCTCCCCCGCCCGCCTGGCACTTCTCCCACAAACGTACTCCCCTCACTTTCATTATCTGAATGACACAAGGCCTAGTAAGATCGTTGTTTGTCCTCCCTCTGTTCCCCCTCCTTGTCTTGTCGCGCCTAGAAAACTTTATGTGCAGGCGCATTATAAATGATTTATCATATCATATCATTATACCACATGTTATCAGTGTCGGTGTGATGCTCCTCCCTAGTGCTGCTGAAGACCAATTCTGAATTCAAAACATCCCTTTTGCTTCTAGTCACGGACACATTAATGTTCTTTACTACATTTATATCATTAGCACTATCTCTAGTCAAAACCCATTCTTTTTTAAACAAAAGAAAAAGAAGAGAAAAAAGAAAGAAAACAATCAAACATAACACATATTTCATTACTCCTCTGGATATGTTCTGCTGTGAGGCAGATGATGCAAGGTAAGTCACAGTTAGTTGGCAGATCCTTCCCTTGTTTCTCCCCCCTTTTTTTCTCCTGGAAGGGGGGTGGTGCCTTTGTCTTTGCAGACGTCTGACAAAGTGAATCCATGCCATACGACCAGCAACCCTCAATGCAGTCGGTGTGGCATACATCACCTCGAAAGGGCCCAGGAACCTCGGTTGGTTCCACTTCCGCATAAAGTTCTTGATGAAAACCTTGTTGCCCGGATAAAGTTGCGGCTGCTATAGCAGTGATGCTTCTTCTTTTAGCATTGGTGCTTCTGTTGTTGGCGCAGCTTGTTGACTTTGGTGGGGCCCAACCTGTTGGGATATGAACTTAAGAGAGTCAGCAAGTTCCCTAAGATATCCCTGAAACTAATTTCCCAAGATCTCTGCCAAGCTGTGAGCTTCAGAAGCTGTGCAAGCAAGAGTAAGTGGCGCTTGCAGTCTCCGGCCCATAACTATTTTGTGCGGGGTTCAAATGATGATTGAAAACAGGATGGTTCCACAAAGCGAACAAAGACAAAAGCAAGCATGCCACCAGATCTTCGAAGTGCTTACACATCTTCGCAAGGCGCTCTTTTAGTAAGCCGTTGAGGCGCACCACAATGCCGTTGGCTTGGGTTTGTAAACTGAACACAATTTATGTTTTATGCCCAGTAAGAGGTTGTTGAAAAAGTGTGGCTACCTCTCAAATGCCCCATCATGGGAACAACTCGTGCATGAGGAATTTAGCTGTGATTTGGCATCTGGGTGGCACAGGGACCTACTTCAAGCCAAAGTGAGGATGGGCCCACAACAACAATCAAATAGCGAAAATGATTGCATCTATTGACCATATCTATATAGACTATATGGAGATGTCTTCTTTAACATGGGCAAGATCATCTAATATGTCTTGATGTGTAGTACAATCATGCTTGTAGTCACCTGGCTGCACTGGTTCTGCAAGAAGCATTGCTGATTAACAATGTGACACCTCACTATGTTAATGGAGTGATTTGACAGTATTACCTCATACCCCGAAGCTGGTTGGGTGGTAAAGGTAGATTTCAGTTTTTCCATTACAGCAAACACTGCATGCTCCAACAGAGCGTCACTGGGCAGCCCATGGTAATGGTGCATTATTTTTGAATGGCAAATGCTGCTGCTATGAGTGCTTCTTTTTTACATGGAACATATCTCTGCATGACTGTGTCTAAGAGACCAATGTAATAAACCAAAGGCTTGTGTCCCTGTGATGTTTTCTGAGTGAGGACAGCCGCAATCATCTGACCATTAGAATGTGAAAAAGGACAAACTATTTATTATAATCTGGGGTTGCTAAAATAGGTGCTTTACTGAGTGCATTGTTTAATTCCTTGAAAGATTCGATCATTTCAGGTGTCCAGTTTATGGGGCCTTTCACCTTCTGTGCTTCCTTCAACCCCTGTAGAAGGGGCCCTCATGTAAGTGGAATAATCACAAATCTAGGACTGACAGTAATTGCACAGGTCCAAGAAATGTTTCATCTCCATCAGAGTACGTGGCTGTGGTGTGCCTTACACAGCTGCTGCTCTTTCTGGGGTAACCCTTCTACCTGCTGAGGATATTATCTGCTCTAAATCCACCAACTCTTTCTGGCAATATTGCAGCTTCTCTGTGTCAACCTTCTACCCCTTTTCTGCCAATAGTGTCTAGAGTGTCAGTGAATCATTTCTACATTGCTCTACTGTGGTGCTAGACACCAGGAGGTCATCTAAATACTGTATCACTTTACTCTGTGTTTGCAAATTTCCTAGGTCCATTTGTAACACTCTGTTGAAATTGCTTGGGGATTCACAATACCCTTGTGGTAAACGAGTATGTTGGAACCTTTGCACGCGATAGGAAAATGCTGTACGGTGCTGTGAGTCTGGGTGTAACGGAATGAAAAGAATACATTCTTTAAGTCAACTTCTGTAAAGTAAGTTGCTCCTGTGGGTATATTACACAAAATGGTGGCTGGATTTGGCACCACTGGGAATTCTGCTTCTACTATCTTGTTTAAAGAGCTGAGGTCCTGTACCATCCTTCAAGACCCCCCTTTCACTCTTTTTTCACTGGGTATATAGCTGTGTTACATGCGGATTCTTATGGCTGTATGATGCCATGTCGCCACAAAGCTACAATGTTGTCATAAATCCCTTCATCTACTTCCCGTGATATGGGGTACTGTTTAATCCAGGGCAATATTGTCCCTGGTTCAAGTGTGATGTTGACAGCCCCTATTCCTTTCAAAAGCCCTGCATCATGGGGGCTGCTGGTCCATATTTCTTTAGGCACCCTGTTCAAATCCTCTTGTAAGTGTTCTGATCGTGTTTTTGTGAGAAGTACTTTCTGTGGAACCTTTCTGTGTTCTATAGCAAGCTGACATGGTATGCATATCTGAAACATCATTTCCCCTACATCATCATAGTCTGTAAAAGGCTGTTCGTCGGTCAAGTCTGTCAAGCGCTGTACTGAGTCAATGCATAGGACAGTGCGCCATTCAATGCCATCTTCATCTGCACCATGCAAAATTACCTTATCCTTCTTTGTGATTTCTGCCACTAGGTGTGTTATAATAGTGGTGCATGATGCTACCACCTATTGAACTGCTCGTCTGAACATAAATTCTGTGGGTGATCAAAATGTATGGTCTTTGATCCTGGGCACCCATCCTAAGAACACTTGCTCCCCATAAAGGAATAGCTCAGGGTAAAGTGGTACACCTCGAGTGCTGTGAGCACAGAATGTTTGCACAACTGCAGCTATTCATGCATAATACACGCCTGGGGTAGAGCACACTATACCCTTTTTGGTAAATGAAATTGTAAATTTTAGTTTACTCATAATATCTCTGCCCAGTATGTTAATTGGTGTTTGTTTTTAATATAACAAGTGTGCTACAACGTCTTGTGTGCCTATGGTAAGGGGTACATCTTCAGTGAAAGGAACCATTACTACAGCCCCAGAAAATCCCTGCATGTCCATTATTTTGTCCGACAAAGGAAAGACTTCCAGCGCTGCGTTGAGCTAGGGGATCTAGAGGGAGACATGCGACTGTTGCACAGCACAGGACGCATGTCAGGCATCTGCTCACCTCCTCAGTATGTGCGCACAAGAGCTGGTCTGTGCAGGCTGGCACCACACCCCAAGGGTTGCGGCTAGGAGCCCCCAGCTCTTCAGGGTACTGGATATCTCACTTTGTCCTCCAAATGTAAAGGTAATTCAAAAATACATGTAAAAGTAATCAAAAATAGAGTGCACAACTTGCAGGAAAAAAACATTTTTTATTTGCAAAATACAGCTGGGAGAATCCGACAGCTCTGTATAACTGAAATAAGAACCATAGCACTACATCCATTTGGGGCTTCAATATTTAAGGCAAGAAACTGTAAAATGAACATGTTCTACAAAGGAAGCATTCATTCTAATTGTAACATTTGCATTTACTATTTGTCATCAAGCCTCAAAAGGACACTATACATTAAGCAATATAATTGGAGGTTTCCTCTCTTGTGACCATCAAAATACTACCCCCCAATCATGGTATAATTTCATAGTCACAAAATACAACATTTTCATTGGTTGGCACTTTTCATGGCGTCATTGATAAAAAAAAAGCTGCACCCTAATTGGACAATGACACCTGAGACAGCTCGATTTTTAGCATCCCACCAAGACAGGCCTCAGGGAGGAAATCAGGGAGGTCAAAACTTTGTTGCATCCCATGGAACACCACAATCCCTTCCCCATATCTGGCCCTCCTGGTTTCCCGCCCCTTGCACCTGCTCACTCTGCATCTCTCATCTCGATACATGTTGCCAAACCGTGTGTGAAGCCCTACTCCTGGAAATTAATTTCTCCTATTTATTCGTTTTACCAAGGCAATTTACCCCTGGACCAAGTGCCTTAACTTTCAGTGAGGGTGCTGTACTCTCATCCTAGTTCTTCTTTTTGGCAATGCTGCTGTCTTGGCCTTCTCACGTATCTCACTTTGTATTTCACAGCCATTATGTAGTAATTTGTCTATCGTCTGGGAATGCACCTGCTTTTCGATTCTCATTTCAGGTACCTGTGAACTTTCTCCCCCGCAACAATTAGCTGAATCCCTTTCCACCCTGACCTTGGCTGCTTGGAGCGTTCTGCCCATCAGCAGAAATAAAATCAGATTAAATGACTATAGCTCAGAAATGCGGCCTAACACACTAAAATGGCAAAATCTGCAGCCTTTGAAACTGGCATAATCTAACATGGCAGACCTCTTGACCATTACAACACCTAAATATTATGCTTAAGAAAGCACAATCTACATATTCAAAACTCAATCTTCATATTCAGAATACGGTGTGGTGAAAAGAATAAAAAGAAATACCTTGCTACACGTGTGTTTTACTGTGAAACAGACAGCCTAAACATTCACTAAAAATGTGACAAAGCGAGATATTCCCTAAATACAATGTCACACCACAAAAAGCATATGATCACTGCATCACTATCATGGGCCTAAAAGCACATGATCACTGTGTCACTCTCACGGGTCTAATACCTTGCTAAAAGAGCTTTCTTAACTTGTACTTGCACACATGTTGAGTACGTTTGACTTGCATATTTACAGTTTTATTCCATTTAGGAAGCCTCATTGAACCCGGGCTACCTTCTTCCGAGGTCATTCCAAGTATTAAGGCAGACTTTTCCATGGTTATATTTCTATGGTTTCTGTTTTCCCAGGAAAAAGCCGGGCCCTAATGGAAAGGCCCAATGATAGTTAACATTGGTGCTCCACAGCTTTTCTGTAATTTTCCTGAATGAGATCAGTTTCTGCAGGTTGACCAGGGATAGGTCCTGGAGGATGCAGAGAGTTTGCCCCTTGGATTATATCATATTGATTTCTTTGGCTCTTTTTAAGAAGCGCTCTTTAGTTTAGAATGATTAAAACTTCATTACAATGTATGTAGAACCATTGTTAGAATTGGTTCTTAGGTGGCCAACCCTGTGGACTCTAGCAAGGGTGATCCCTGCTGCATAGGTCTCTGGGAATAAGAAGGCAAATGGATGTTGGATCCAGGTCTTCAAGTCCAATCCTTTGGGGCTCACAAAATACCTTTCAGTTGTAAGTCCACTCTTCTGTGCCTATTTTCAAGCTCCTCAATTCGTCCCAAGATTATTTTGTTGGTTGCCTTAATATCGCCCATTGAGGCACTTAACATTGCCCACATCCTCTGCAATTCCTGAATCACTGTTTCAGTTGTTTCCACTCTTACTGTCAATGAGAGAAACTTTTTTAAGCTCTGCAATGGGTGTGATGATGCTAAGCGCCGTACCCCAGAGCTCGACAGTGAATTACTTTAAAATGTCATCTCATACGTTTCTCACCTAAGCAGGATATGCTCCGGACGCTGACATTGGCATGTGAAGGACCATTGTGCGTGGCGCCATCAATCTGCTCTCAACTCTATCTCCATTACCCATGTCTTCATCTCCAGACAGAATCTTCAGAGAGTCTAGAGGGCATGGCCAGGCGTGCAGGCCTGCCAGTACGGTTCCCCCACACAGGTGAGAATGCTGCAGGGAGGCCCTAAATCAAGCAGCGGTTCTAGTCTCTGTTAGCTGGCAGTGATTTTCGCTCACGCAGGCACTGCCATTTTTAGGTGAAGCATTCTTCGGTACGAGAGGCCTTGCCTTGGTATAGCATAAGCTTGTACACTGATGCAGCTACTCTGGTGCATTCCACGATCTTCACGGGTGACCCTCCTTCACTTCGGCTACATTTTCCAATTCTGAGGTGTCAGGGACCAATGCAGCTTTCCGGAGCTATGTGTCTATGTGGCCATTTTATCACGGCCAGCCATGCCCCCCTAGAATCCATATATATATTTATTTTCCAAGAACTTTTTATTAGAATTTTTTAGAACAATCAAACTTCTTTTAACTTGGTTTCCCCCCCCACACCAAGCGCGGCATGCTCCGTCCTTTAGATATCTCAATAGGCTTGACCAGTTTGTAGTAAACCTTAAGTGTTTGCCTTGAATTGAGTATGTAAGCCACTCCATAGCCACCATTGACCAGATTTTTGTGATCCATTCACGTTATTGTGGAGGGTCTTTTGATTTCCATTTGCGCGCCAGCACCAGCACTGCCGACATCATCATTATGACATACAGTTTACGACTCGGCTTTGATGCAATGCTCTCTAGGACCCCATTCAGTCCTATCATTTCTAGGCCCCTGTTTCTACCCCACGTGATTCCCAGGACCTGGCCAATTACCTGCTGTATTCCTTTCCAGAACTGTTCTATTTTTGGGCCATCCCACCAAATGTGTTCCCAGGTACCCTTCCCCCCACACTCCCTCCAGCAATAACGCGAGGTCTCTGGGCACATTCTATGTAGCCTAACCGGAGTTAAGTGCCACTGCAGTATCAGCTTCAGCCAGGTCTCTCTGATTTGAAGCAATCTGGATAGTTTGGGGATCTGCTCCCATAGCCTCTTCCACTCTGCTTCCCCTATTGTGCCCCCTGTATCATATTCCCATCTTTTCATATATGCTCTGGCCAGAGGAGCTTCTCCCTCCTTAATGTGTTTGTGTATGGATTCCAGCACTCCCCTGTCTCCCAGGTCTGTATTTAGATTTTTTTCGAAGGCGGTGAGCAGGCGGCAGCCCGCTTGCTTCATAATAGGATGAGAGAGCCAGTGCCTCAGCTGGACATAGCCGTATCTCTGGTTTCCCCCCAGATCGAAGTCCGTTTTGCACTGTTCAAATACTCAGTTTATTAAAGCTGTTAAATTGAGTATAGAATTGGACAAACTCCCTTTCAATGTCCTTGTCGCTAGCACTCGTCCGGCCTCCATCAACCTTAATTTTCAGAATTGTTTTGTCCCTTTCTTCCTTCCTCAGCATTCTAGCTAGGAGGCAGTCTGATTTATTAGCTTTGATGTAGTATTTTTACCTTAGACGCAGTAGGTTGCGTTCAGCCACCCTTGTCTGTATGAGATCTCGCTGCCCTCTTACTGCCTGGTATTTTTTTTAAAAGATGTTTTCATTACTTGATTTAATTGAAAGAAAACTATGTTTACAAGTGTGCAAATGCAAAAAAGAAATGCTCCACATAATTCCGGTCAAAATTACGCGCTGACATGAGCCAAGTCTGCCAAGTGTTCCATATTAGTTTTGATCACCTTAAGGAAAGAAAGTTCTGGATAGAGTAAATCCCTCAACCAAAAAAGGTTAGTTCCCGTCTCCTATGTATTGAAATCCGTTGTTACTGGTGGAAGGCTCGAAGATCTGTTCGATGCAAGCTTTTCGAAAAAATCCAACCATCGCTATCACCCAACTCATTTTTTCACCGCTCATCAGTTTGTTCCATCATTCATCTTCGTTTTAGCATCGTAAATTCTCGAGGAAGTGACCCAGATTAATGAAGCGTGCTTCATTCGTCCCTGTGCATGATAATAAAAGATGTCTTATTGATTCCACTTTGTCTGTACATTTGCAGAAGCGGCATTTGTTCATCTTGGATACGTTTCTTCTGGCCAGGGTTTCATTTGTGTGTAGCAAGTTTAGGCGAATTCGTAAAAAAAAATTGCTTCACCTTTTTGTCAGGACATTTAGCCAAATAAGCTCTTGGTTGATTTATTTTGATGGAATTGAATGGAATGTTTTTGATCAGTTTTGAATTGTCTGAATTGTCTGCTTCTTCCAGCGTTTGGATCCAGTCACTCTCCAATATTTTTTTCACTTTGGTCGGATTATTCCTTAATCCTTCTTCGGAGCTACCCACCTGATCCAGGAGGAGCTTGTTTTTTGCTGACCAATTTAGTAGCATCTTACAATTTCCTACATCTATTTACTTTTTGATGATCTCTAGGATGAAAGGCAACAATGGAAGGATTACCTTTCTGTACAACATTATACCGTTACGTGCAACGGTTGCTTTCAGCGATTGTAGACTCAGTTCTCGCTGAGTTAGCGTTACTGGTAACGATTGTGGTACGTTTAGAACCTTCTGCCAAAACAATACCTCCAGTTTTTGCCAGAGGTTTTTGTGAATGTTCGGCAGTGCTTCAGTGCCGTAAATTAGACCTGGGACCATCTTTGTTTTATAAAAGGTTAAAGCCGGGATGGGAGAGAACCGTCCATACTGTCTATCTATAGCTTTTGTCTGAGCTATTGATGTTTTTATTTTCGCATATAGACAGTCTTGCATTGGGATTTCCGTAGGGCTGGTATTTAGAAAAATCCCCAAGCATCTAAAGTATTTAACCCTTTCTAGTGGTACTCCGTTGATTCTCCATTTCAGTTTTTCAGACTTTTTAGTTGTTTTTTTTAAATTACATTATTTTAGTTTTTCTTTGTTAAATTTAAGTTCATTTTCTTTCAGCTAGACTGTCAAGTTGTTTGTTGGTTGTCTTTGAAGACTGATGGCCGTTTGATCCATTAAAATAATGTCATCAGCGTATAATAACCTTGACATTTTTGCATCACCTATACTGGGCGGAAAAGACCTTACTGTTCAGTGTTAGTGAAATCCGCTATATAGGCATTATACAGAGCGGGGGCCAAAGGGCATCCTTGTTTGACCCCACGCTCCACATGAATTGGTTTTGATAACTGTCCAGCTCTATTCAGGCGGACACGCATTGTACTTCCTGAATAGAGAGCCCTTATCAGTCGCAGTGTCTGGCCAGAGCAATTTTGGTCTTCCAACCTTCCAACTTGCTCCACAGGATGTCCCGGTTGACCTGGGCAAACACTTGGACCAGGTCAACAAATGTCATGAAGATTCTTGGTCTGCCGTACATGCCCCAGGCTGGTATTCCCTTTTAATGGCTGCTGTCGGTTTTGAGCCCATCTGTGCTAATATACCTTTAAGTCTACTCTCTAGTTGACCTTCCTCCAACCTCAACTCTCGGTCCCTTCTCGCCTTTATCGCTATCATTTTCCCTCTTATTGTGGCTTTGAGGGAGTCCCACCATATGTGTGGCGTGGTGTCCTCCCAGTTGTTATGTTCTAAAAACGCCCCAATTTCCTCTTCTATTTCCCGGGTGAGCATTGCATCTTTAAAAAGCGGGGTTGGGTATCGCCACTACCACAGGCCGGGAGGGCCTTGTGGTCTGTTTAAGGAAAGGGTCATTGGGGCATGATCAGAGAGTGAGATTGCCCCTAATGCAATGCCCGTTGCTATGCCTATCAGGGTTTTGGCGATCCATATGCGATCGATTCGCGAGTGTGATCTATGTGCATGCGAGTAAAAGGTGTACCTTTCGCCGTTCCGCTGCAGCTCCCTCCATATGTCCACTATGGCCAGGTCTTGTGTTTTCCTCCTGAGGTCTCCTGAGTGCCCCCTTTTGCCCCTGGGGGGGTCATGCTCCTATCTTTAGCTGGGTCCTAGGCCATATTGAAATCCCCCGTTAGGCTGATGTGAGCCATGGCACATTTTTTCTGGCAGGTGAGGGATTTTTGGACAAAGGCGTCCTGGCTCACATTTGGTGCATAGAGTATCCCTACTGTATATGTCTCTCCCCTCCCCTCCAGTACCTCATCTGATCGTCCTTCTGCTTCCCTTTGATTATCACGTCCAATCCGTCTTTCAAGGCAATCAATACTCCCCCTTTTTTGCTGGGTTGTGTGGCCTGGATAATTCTTGAGTATCCCCAGAACCTTATCCTATATGTATCCCAGGTTTGTCTGTGGGTCTCTTGTAGTGTCACTATATGCGGTTGTTCCCTCCTCAGGTATCTCTCCACCTTCTTTCTTTTAATCTGTGTGTTTAACCCATTGTCATTTAATGATAGTAGGCTCAGTTGTTCAGTGTTAGCCATTTACTTGTGCCTTGTTTAGATCCCTCCTCCTGATGGCCTGTAGGACTCCCGCCCCCCGCCCATAGGGTTTTGTGCTGTCTACCGTGGTCTCTCCCCATCAAGTCTACTGCTCCCAGATCTTCCCTGTCCCCTCCCCTGGGTACTTCCCCTCTCCTTTCCCCCTGGGTGAGCTCAGCTGGCTCTCGGGCCCTCTCGTTTTGTGGTAATGAGAGCTGAGCTGTAAGGCATATCCAGTCTTGCACCATACAGGAACTCCTGTTCCCATTCCAAGTTCCCATCCCTCCCCGGCTTTAGCTTTCTTAATTCTCAATGTTATCCTGAAGCGTTAAACTTAGCTTGTCTTAGCGAGCGCCCTCCCCGGGCTCACCGCCGCGTCGAGTCGTTCCGCCTGGGTTTTAGTTTCAGTTGGTGCTTTCAGACGGGCTATTTTGGTGTTCAGTCACTGCATTCTTCAGTTCGTTCCTGGGTCTGGGGTGGTTTCCCCCTTCGTTGACCATTTGGACCTCACCGTGGACCATTCCAATGGTTTGCGCGTGTTGAATTGGGTGGCCGAGGAAGAGGGGCTTGGTGTGGGTTCATCTTCAAATCCCAGCAGGGCCATGCCTTGATCGCAGGTCGTGATTTTGTGTTGCCTGCCCTGCCAGTTAAAGCTCAGTCTGAATGGGTGGGTCCATCTGTAACGGATTTGTTGGGCCCTCAACTGCAACAACACCAGGCCCATTCACCTGTGCCAGGTCTTGATACAAGAATATTTCAGCGCCATTGTAGGTGATGTGCTCTCCTAAGTTTTGCGTGGCCCCAGCCAGAGTTTCCAGAAGGATGTCGGCTTTTCTCGTATCCTCAGTCAGTTCCTGTATGGCACGTTCGTTGGTGTTGACTCTCTCCTCTATTTTATTGATGTACCTTTTTATTTCCTCTATACTCTCAGCTGGGTCTTCCCTCAACGTGTCCATCTTTTTTGTCCTGCAGCCTTAATCTTGTTCACCAACTCGCCCATGAATTGCTTGAGCATGGAGTGAGTGACTGGACTATCTTGATCTTCTTGAATGGAGTCTGTCACAGGATCGATAGCCCAGTCTCCCGTAGCTTGGTCTTCGGGTGGCTTGGCCTCCATTGCCCATATCTTTGTGAGGGGCCTGTCCTGCACTTTTTTGGTGTTTTTAAGGGTAGCCGGCATTTCTTTCATTCTATTTCTCGACATTGCCAGGCTGGATTTGTGGAATATGTGTTTTTGGTGCTAGGTAGTTAGTAACCATGTACCGAGTTTGATGCTCAGGAGTGTGGTGGGTCACTCCCAATTGAAGAGCGTGGGACTTCCACCCTATTGCGGCCGTTTGTTCCCCCTGTCTCAGTTCTACTCTTTATATGTCTAGCTGCGCCACGCTCTAGACTTGGAGGGTTCCGTTGCTCCCACTAGCGGGTGTTGGTGTTTTGGGAGATCTGAGTGGGACTGTGTCCTACTTGGCATCCCAGTGTTGGGGGATCCCCCGCGCTTTGTTGTTCCCTTCTGTAGGTTTTGTTGTCCATGGATGGGTGTCATCCTGCTCACCCTCCCCTACTCAGGTGACCCGCCGGTAGTCCCCAAGCACTGCAACACGGTCTCTGGGTATTGCGTTGGATCTTTGAGGGTCCGGGAAGCTGTGTTTTCCCAGACTGCTGTTTCTGCTGGAGCTATCCTATTTTGCGTATCAGTGAGCTTGCCCCCTCTGGGGTCTCCTTTTTGTAGCTCGCAGCGACTGGGGAGTTGAAGCGAGAAGGTCTGCCTGCCCTTGAAGATCTTTCACTAATGCTTTGGTGAGGTTGAGGGGTGAGGGAGGGTGCCTATATCCCCTGCCCACACTTCTGCGTATCTTGGAGCCTTGTTGCGCTTTGGTGCTCAGGGTTGCGTTCATTGTGGCGCGGTTAGGTATTGGAAGTCATGGCTTCCTCGCGGGGAGGTCTTTACCCCAACCTCTCCCAGGTGCACAGGTCTTGAGAGTGGCTCGGGGGGAAATGGTTCATCCGTGGGATTTGGGTTCCACTGTGATCCCGGGTCTGGGTCCGGCCACGTTACCCTGCGGTTCTACTGTGGTCCCGGGTCTGGGTCCGACAACATTACACTGCCGGTGCAACAGACTGTTTCCTTGCCATTCTGGTTCCCTTTTGCTTGGAGGTGCGCCACAGTGCTTGCCCCTGCTGTGGATTAGGGGACCACAGCGCCTACAGTGCTCAGGGGGGACCAGCTTCCCATCCTCCCTTTTCGAAGCTGGCAGGTGTGGCGTTGGAGCGCCCGGGTCTAGTTTCCGGATGGTGTCGGGGCAAGACACCAGGCCTCCTCCTATTGTTCCAGTCTATCGGATGCTGGGCCGGCAGGTACGTGGTGCCTTGTAGGGAGAAGCTCCCTCAGATGTGGGTGACTTCAGTATATATATATATATATATATATATATATATATATATATATATATATATATATATATATATATGGGACGTTCAGATCCAAAATTATTCAGCCCTCCGTGGTGGTGCAAAACCTCTGGGGTTATGTTGGTATTTGAATCTTACCTGCTTTCCTCGGCAGCGTCTTCCGTGCTGCGAGGCTGGAACCCTGCCGAGGGCCCTTCTCTCCTCTGAACTGTGGGGCCGCCCCCTACTTTTGTCCGGGGGTGGCAGCTACATCTCCTGCTGCTCTATATTGCTGGCTTGGCCCCTCGCTGCCGGCCTCTGCAGCGGTCTTCGCGGAACAGCACCCGTTGAGGGACAGTGCAAGCAGCTGTGTCAGAGGGGGTTCCCGCAGAGGTCCTCCCAGTCTGGGGTGTTGGACCTGGGATGCCTCAGTGCTTGCTCACTTGGCGGGCTTCCCTCTGCTTGTTTTCTCTCCTTGGGCGTAGAGCTGTGCTTCGCCGGTGCCGAAAGCCTCCTCCACCCTCTGTCTTGTGCGGCACGGGAGGCCCTCCCACCCATTGCTCCGCTGTCCTCCCCTGTGTTGGGGGTGTGTCCTGGCCCCCATGTGTGCCCGTGAGCCCCCACACTAGACAGACCACACACGACACACGTCTATCTAGTTCGGGCCCCCCGGTCGCTCTGGTGCGTCCGGGAATGCCCCGTTTATTTAAACTGCACGCGGCGACGTGCAACGTCACGCCACCGTTTGCGCGTCCCACATGGGGCAGCGCCACACTCCTCTTTTTTAGGGAGGAAACACAATTGCTTTTATTAAACACTGCAAACCACACACACAAATAACACCAGTATGATGAGCCCATGCCCCTTTAATGTCAGCCGCCTGGATCCCCTCACTCCGGTTGATTCTCCACATGTCCCAACACGTATTCGCTGAGATAAGCGGATTTCCCTCGCACAGCCCTCTGGGGGTACCTCCCGCTTACCTCCGGCATGGGAAGTCCATCAGCCACAGCTCCCCGGACTGGAGAGCTCTGGGTGCCCAGGGGGACTCCAACGCCCTCAGGCACCTCCGCCATGTCAGGGTCCAGGGGTGGTTCCGTCCGGGAATCGCCCAGCTTCTTAAAGAAGCTGACGTTTCGGATGACCGCAGATCTTCCATCTGATGCCGTCACCATGGACCCTTTCACAGCCACCACGTCCAGTGGCTCCGGTTCGTAGGGGAGCGAGAGCTTCCCATGGGGCTGTCTGTTCCAAATGAGCACCTCGTCCCCCGGTTCCAGCCGCTGGGGACGAAGACCCCTTCGCAGGTTCTCCTGGTCAATCCTGGTCCTCCTATCGGCCTCAACCTGCTGATTGTCGATCACCCCGGGCTCCTTCTCCCGGACCTCGGGCAGTAGACCCCGGGGGCATTGCCTGAACAGAGCCTCCGCAGGGGCGACCCCGGTGGAGGCATGTGGAGTGGTGCGGTACACCCGCAGAAATTGATAAAGGGCGCGTTGGAGGGGCTGCCCTTGTCCCTGAGCAATCCTGAAGGTCTTATTCAGGGTCCGCATCAGCCTTTCGGCGTCTCCATTAGCACGAGGCCACAACGGGGATATCTTCCTGTGCTTGACTCCGCAGCTCTCCATGAACTCCGAGAACCGCTCACTTTGGAATGGCGACCCATTGTTCGAACACAGAGTCAAAGGGAACCCATGGGCTGCAAATATCTTTTCCACCGCTACGACCACATGCTCGAAGGCCACCGACTCCACAAACTCCACCTCCGGGTACCGTAAGTACTCATCAACAATTGCGATGAAGTGGGTTCCCACGGACATTGACCCAAAGTCCGCATGGACGACCTCCCAGGGCCGGGTCCCCCGGGGCATCGCCTCGATGGTCGGCTCTCGCTGCACGGGGGAAGCCGCCTGGCACCACACACATGCCGCTACAAAGTCATCCACCCTTCTTTCCAATTCCGGGAACCAGACCTTCAGCCGCAGCCTCGCCTTGGTCTTGGCGGCACCCTGGTGTCCATGGTGGGCCAGAGTGATCACCCCCTGTACCTTGGACTGGGGGACCACGATGCGATCACCCCAGAGCAGCAAGCCCGACGTCGAGAAGGACAACTTGTCCTTCACCTTCCACAACTGCTCGAGTTCAGTCTTGGCCTCCTGGGTCCGCCCTGCCAGAGCCTCCAAGATGGACTTCCAGGAGCCGTGCTGCATAGAGTTCTTTAAGATCTGAAAGCACTCATCCGCTGCAGCCTCCAGCTCCGACAGGGGCATCGCATTTGGCGTGACCCCTTCCACCACCATCCGGACATGGTCATCGGCCTCCTCTGCACAGGTGTCATACTCCTCTCCCCCGCGCACTCCGGGATGTCGGGAGAGGTAGTCTGCTGCATTGTTGGCCTCGGCCGGTACACCAGGGTGACTCCATACTCGAGCAGGGCAAGCATCCATCTCTCAATCCTGGCCGGGGGCTTCGAGGATGATCCAGCGAGAATCGGGAGCAGGGGCTTGTTGTCAGTCACCACGGTCACAGGACGCCCCAAAACATAGAGTCGAAAATGTCTGCATCCCCAGAGGACCGCCAGGGCCTCCCGCTCAATTTGGGAGTATCTTTGCTCCGTGTCCGAGAGCGCCTTACTGGCATACGCCACTGGGCGAACGCTCCCATCCCGGTCCACCTGAGTCAGAACCGCCCCCAGGCCAAATGGACTCGCGTCCACAATGATCTCCGACGGCAGCGCGGGTCGAAAAACGCCATGGTGTCCTCCGCTGTTAGTGCGCTCTTGATGTCCTCAAAGGCCGACTGCTCCAGTGGGCCCCAATGCCAGACTGTCTCCTTCTTTGTCAACGCCCTGAGCGGCTCGGACCTCGAGGCGAGATTTTGAATGAAGCGCCCGCAGTAGGTCACCATGCCAAGGAAGCTTCTCACGTACGACACCAACTCCGGGGGCTGCGCCTTCTTAATGTCCTGGACCTTCCTTGGATCTGGTGACACCCCCCTCCTTGAACACGAACCCGAAGAACTCAATGGAGGGGCGCAGAAACTCACATTTGTCCCTGTGAAGGGTGAGGCCCAGCGACTGCAGCCTCTCGAAGGTCTTTGCCAGCCTCCTCAGGTGGTCCACCTCTGTCTTGGCAAATACCAGAATGTCATCGCTAATATTGAGGACACCCTCCAGGTCAGCGAGGGTGCCCCGTATGACGTTCTGAAATACTTCCGCAGCCGATGACACCCCAAAGCTCAACCTCTTGTACCTGTACAGCCCCCGGTGGGTGGTGAACGTGGTTATGTACCGGAATCAGGGTGGAGGACAACCTGATGGTATCCTGCTCGTACATCTAGCTTGGAGAAAAATCAGGCCCCTTGCACCTCGGCGATAATGTCATCGATAGTAGGGGTGAGATGCCGCTCTCTCTTGATGGCCTTGTTGGGCAGCCTCATGTCCACACAGATGCGAACAGAGTCAGGTTGTTTCGGTTTCCTTGCCACAACAATAGGGGATACCCATGGCGTCAGGCCCTCGACTTTCTCAATAATATCCAGATTCACCAGGTTGTCTAGCTCTTTGTCGACCTGCTCCCTCAGATGAAACGGCACCCTCCAGTGTTTTAGGGCAATGGGTTGTACAGACTCATTGATATGCAGCCTGACTGGGTCACCAGTCATCATCCCAATGCCGTTGAAGAGGGCAGTGTACTTATCGAGCAGGTCATTGATGTCCTCCAAGTACACCGAGTACGCGAAAGTGACAATTCCCAGGGCCTCCGCAGTGGCACAACTCAGGAGAGTGTTGTTACTCACAGGCATAGAACCGAGCCTTGATCGTCGAGCCCTCATGCTCCACCTTCGCCGCAAAGGCACCGTCCAGCGGTATAGGCTCCAGTCCTCCAAAAGCAAATATGCGGGCTCTCTGTGTGGCCAAGTCTGGTGGCGGGTCCATGGCATCGTAGTGTCCCCTCGCCATTACATTGACTGAGGCCGCCGTGTCCACCAGCACCGGAACGGGCGAGTGGTTCACCTCCACCACAAACCTTGGCTGCCTCCTGCTCTTCCCCTTAAGGAACACCACGCTCGAAACAAAGAAAATGTTCTCTTCCTCCTCTTCCTCTGCCTCATCCACCTGGGCCTCCTCCTCACCTTGGTCTACCTGGCCCACATTTGGTGGTCGGCTCTGGCACGGAGTCCACGTCCGGGCCGGACCTCTCGGTACCATCACCGGCAGAGCCGCTCTGCACACTCTTGAGAAGTGGTCCGGCAGGCCGCACCGGCCGCAAACCTTCCCCGCTGCCGGGCACTCTGTCGGGTGGGGGAGGTCATAGCCACACTTCTGGCACAACTCCCCTGATCTTCCTGCCCTATCCCGGGATCCTCCACCAGGTCTTCTTGTTTCTCTGCCACCCCGCCAGACAGCACACACCTCCTCCGACTTCATCGAGCGTGACCCCGCTTCCATCTTGTTGGCGCGAGCCTCGGCCACCTCATGGCACCGGCCTAGTTCCAATATGCGGGGTAGAGTGAGGCCCGGCTCTCTCAGGACCTGCCTCCTGAGTTTGCCAGAGGAGCATGCCTGAATCAGCATTGTGCGCATCATGTCCTCCGCATCCCCCCATGCACATCCTTGGGAGAGGCGGTGCAGGCGACCATAAAAGGTGTCCAGAGTCTCATCGTCCTTTTGCTTGGCCGACAACATGACAAATCTTTCGTAGTCCACAATGGCAAGGGGCAGAAAGTGAGCAAGCAGAACTGCCTTGGCCGCATCGTAAGACTGGTCCACCGGGGTGAGCGACTCGAAGATCTCCTGGACCGCAGGCCCCGCCGAATACAACATTGTGGCCACCATGCTGTCATTGTCTGTCACCTGAGAAGCTCTGAAGTACATGTCCAGGCGGGCAACCCACCTCCTCCACCGAGGCCCCATGCTGGAAGATGGGCCCGATGCATCAAATTCAGGGATGGGCTGCAGGGCAGCTTGAGCAGCCTGGGCTCTAGTCTGAGCCATGACGGGAAGTCCTTGAGGAGCACCTGGCTGTGCCCCAGGTAAAGCCTGGGGTGCAGGCGCCTGACCCCCTCCTTGCGGGGGCTGCTGTGGGGCTTGTTGAGGCTGTGCCGCTGGTTGCTGTCCTAGAAGCACTGGAGGCTGTAGGGTCTGCTGAGGCTGTGCCACCAGGTCACCGTCCTGAGGGTCTTCAGCAGCTGCGGCGGCCCCACCCTCCGGATCATCAGAGTCACTCATGGGCTTGAGCGCACAGGCACCCCCACCTTGTGTCCTGGGGGCCGCAACTCAATTACCCCTCAGCACCACACCAAAAGACCTCCTCTCCCTCTACAGGCACAATGGCAGTCCAAACTGGGGGAGAGGTGAGGATGACTAGTCCCCAAGCTCACCTGG
The DNA here is from genome assembly GCF_040938575.1 of Ambystoma mexicanum. Lineage (NCBI taxonomy): Eukaryota > Metazoa > Chordata > Amphibia > Caudata > Ambystomatidae > Ambystoma > Ambystoma mexicanum. Next base: position 714,571,435 of record NC_090923.1, read on the forward strand.
GATAGCTTCCAACCACGAGCCACCAGAAGAGAAGAAAAGCATCCACTGCAGCCAACCTCGTGATGATGAAGGAGACAAAGAAGAAGCCACAGCGTCCTGATGATGAAGGGAACAAAGAAGAGCCGTGTCTCCACCTTGCTGCAGGCCACAGTGGTGTGGATGTCCCAAAAATTAAGCTAAGATGGTGGAGTGGACTAATCCGGCCCAGCCATTTTAGTCCTTCCCCTAGCTTTCACTCGACGTAGGAATCCCAAAACTGGAGTAAAATACACAAACCAGGCATGGGCATGCAGGTTATACTGCCTGCAATCAGAATATCCAAAAATTGGACCTGGATCGCTTTCACCCTCCAAACCGGAGCCTGGTGAAGTTCCACGGCCTCATGAACAAAATGGCCACCAGCCGTGTGTACGGTTCGCAGCCACGGCGTGAAACGAAACACTCACGAACGTTCCGTATCATGGAGAAAAATTTCGGAATGCCTTTCACCGCCGGGCCCGGGCATCCATCTGCACTCGTCGCCACTGTTGGGGGTGTGTCCTGGCCCCCATGCGTGCCCGTGAGCCCCCACACTAGACAGACCACACACGACACACGTCTATCTAGTTCGGGCTCCCCGGTCGCTCTGGTGCTTCCGGGAACGCCCCGTTTATTTAAACTGCACGCGGCGACGTGCAACGTCACGCCGCCGCGTGTGCGTCCCACACAGGGCAGCGCCACACCCTGGGGATCCGCGGTCTGGTGGGCAGTGACTCCCTGGTCCGATCACACTTTTGTTGGCGGAATAGTTTCTCGCTCGCGCCCAGTGTTGCCGCCTCTGAGGCCCCCCTCGCTGCGATACAGAATTCTGTGCTTGATGGGACCCGGGGAGGGCTAATTTCGCTGCTTTGAAGCTTCGGGATCAGCGCAGGTCGGGAGCTCAGGGGCCGCGATGTTCAGTGATTCGCTGCCATCTTGGAAGTCAGAATCCATATATTTGAACCACCTTCAGCCGGACCCAAATGAGGATTTAGTGATACAGGCTTACCGATTCCATTCCTAACTGGATGGAAGAAAGTAAACGGGTGGACCTTCAGCACAAGTAGAGTAAAGTCTATTTTAAGTAAAGTTTGGGCTTCTGCAAGGAAATTAGTAGATACATTTTTCTTTGCTCCAAATGTATCATGATCCATGCCACTAAACTTCTTTTGTCCCAGGCCAAAAAACATAGCAAAGTAATTTTCCACTTTTGTTTTGCTCGTTGCTTTATTAATAAAACAGCAAAACGCTTTTGGTTCACTTTTTGAATGTGAAAAGAGTGGGCTAAATTTAAGAAAAGATTAGATTACTCTACAGAGTGCTGTACGTTTTTCCTAATACTCTGTAAAACATGAACTGAAGAAACCCCTCTTACTACCCAAGCAGCAACACTGTGTCATGAGTCATGACTAGGCATCCTGACTAGCAGAGCGACAGGGCTAGGTTGGCATCCAGGGTTGTTGCAGCTACTTAGGTACCTGTGGAAATTGGATTAGTGTTGTGCACGTTATATTGACAATAGTGGTAGGCATATTTAGCTTGGTGGATGGGAAGTATAAAGAGGATGTGTTCTTAAGTGCAAAAAATGCCTCAGAATTATGATCTTTCCGTTTCATTGCAGCGGATATGGTAGATATGTCTTGTTGTTACCTGTTGCAGTATGATCAAGCACTAAACCCACACTTCTCTCATCATGACTTGGTATGTAAGCACTCTTTGACAGGAAGCAGGTGTGTCGCAAATCTTCTGCTGCTCTGTGGGATTACTGCTCCTCGAAGTGGCTCCTTCTCTCCTTATCTGTTGGGCATTGTCCATGCTTGCAGACAAGTTACAGAGCGCATCCTGCCTCTCTGCGTGGAGCCTGCAGCTGGTAGGGTGACTTCGGAAAAAGGGCTGTTCCTTTTTCTCTCCTCTGTCAGCAAAGAGGCAAACAGGTGAACAGGGCTGCAACACACCTCACGAGACTGCTCATCAGCCTCTAGGCCCTGACACACTAATGAAAAAAGCATTTCTTCATGTTTTACTAATCACTGCAAACTAAGTAGTTTTGCCCGAAGTCATAAAGTAGCGGTGATCCTGAATTTAAATTTAGGGATGTCTCTGAACCGAAATGTGTAAACTCCTCCTTCCAAGAGAGCCATGTTCCACCAGATATCAAACAAGCCTGGATCTTCCCTCTATTGAAAAAGTCCAACCTGGATCCAAACCTTGCAGGCAACTATTGCCCCATTACCAATACATCCTGCCTGCTAAAGATTCCACATAAAGCCGCTCATCTACAGATCCAAGACTTCTTAAGCCGTCATCACATCCTAGGCCCACAACAATCAGGCTTCAGATGTGCTCACAGTACTGAGTCCACTCTATTGGATCGTAAAGTGAAAATCATGCAGCACTGTGACAAAGGGAAACCGCTCTCCTGATGCTCTTGGACCCGAAGGCGGCTTTTGACTTACTACCCCATTCCATTCTTGTAGCCAGACTGCGCCTCTTTTTCTAGTGAGGCTTCCAGATGGGTACACTCTTCAATGGACAGCTAAAGTCTACCACGAGGATGCCATGGCTGATCGATACGTAATATCTCGTGGAGTGCCTCAGGGGTCCTGTGTGTACCCCACCTTATTTAACATCTTCACCTTTCCTCTTTTTGAGTTGCTGGACACAGAGGGCCTAGTGTATGCAAACTATGCCGATGACGCAAAGTACCTCATACCACTCTCAGGCAACCATAGCCTTGACACCACTACAATCTTTGCCATGTACAACCTCATCCATATGTGGATGACTGACAACGGGCTGGCACTCAACAATGCTAAAACAGAGATCATGCTCACTGGTACAGCACCCAAGTGACGTAAACTGGACAGCGCTTATCGTTCTTTTTAAATCGTAGAGTGCACTCTAGCTACTCTACCAAAAGTCACGACACTTGGAGTAGTTCTTGATCAAGAGCTCAGCATGAAGGCTCACATCAGCAGCCTGGTATCAAGCACGTCTTACTATATTAAGCTACTTGCTCAGCTTAGACCTTTTCTTGACCCACCCTAACTTCGCCACTCTAGCTTGCGCTATTGTTGGAGCCCGCCTTGATTACTGCTCTAGTCTGGCGCAAAGGCATTGGTAGGGCTGAAATCAACCAATTTTTGGTCATGCAAAATAATGCTGTTTGTGTGGTATTGTGACTGTGGAAATCTGATCATGTAACTGATGCTAGGAGATCCCTACATTGGCTGCCTATTGGCAGTCGTTTCACATTCTGGACTTTATGCATTACTTATACTTGTCTTTATGGGAAAAGACCAGCTTATCTATCCAGCAGGATGTCTTGCCTTCCTAATAGAAGAACACCTAGGTCAAATAACTCATGCCTCCTCCAAGCACTAAAATCCAAATTGTGACTTGTCTCTGCAGGATCTTTTCCTTCGTCAGCTCCGCGTTTGTGGAATGCCCTGCCCACTGACCGAAGGGCCTTCTCCACCTTAGCGGTTTTCAAGCGCGGCCTAATCATCCTGATGACTACCGGAAACCCAACTACCGGCATGACCAACACTATTTGATGTTTTCTGCTTGTCAGTATTTGTTTTTTTAGTGCTTCGATGCCCATGGGCTTTTGTTCCAGCGCTATAGAAATAAAATAAATAAATAAATACGGATAAACAGCTTCACTACACACTAAGTGGAGAATTTTCTAATTAGTGGATCTTTCCCTCTATTTCTTCTTTAGTTGGACATTTAGTATTCATTAATTTAACTTGGCAAAGATCCACATTCTTATACTTCATCATCCCTCTACTGGTAACAGACATACATACAGAAACATGCCTTTATTGTGTTCAATATCATCACAAATAAGGGATATAATGTGAACTCAGGCTCAGCACATTTGCATGAAGACCTACAACCTCATCACTCCTGTGACACAAACACAGGCATGAACCCTGGGCACCAAGTCAATTCTGGGGGAAACATGTTATTCATTTTGATTGAAACAAAGGAGCTAGAAGGATAGCTCAGGGGCAACGCACTTGTCTTGGACAGAAGAGAACACATAGCAACACGGGTTTGAATCCAGGGCTGGTGCTTAGAAACGGGTCCCTGGTATTAAGTGCGTTATAAAAGAACAATTAGAATGGCAGCATTGGTGGCCTTGCATTTCATGTTGGTGCAAAGAAAAGTGTCAAGTACAGTCTTATTGTTGAGGATATGTTGAACTCAAAATTAGCTGTGAGATTAACTAAACAGTATGGATGCTAAGCTGTGGGTTCAGGTTTGAGTCAATGTTGCGGAGGAGCAAGAATGGGTCACTGCTGGTGGGAAGATGGAGTTTACTTTGTGGTAGAATAAAGTCTGGTGTTGAGGCTAAATGGATGCAAGGATGTGGGAGGATGAAGCCAATGCTGTGGAGACAGGATGTGTCATTCTAAAGGGCAGGATGGAGCGAGCGTTGACAGGAAAGAAGGAACTTGTGTTGGAGGCATGATAGTGTAAGTGTTAGGGTGACGTTCGAGGCGATGTCAGGGGAAATAATGGAGTTGCTCTTCTAAAGAAAGTAGAGTAAGTGGTGGGAAGAGCCTAGTGTGTTTTATGGAAATACTGATTTGATGTTGGCTGGTAGGATGAATTTGGGGTTGGGTGAACAATGACTCATGGCTGGGGGGTGATTTTGTGAGAGTTAGCGAAAACCTGGGACATTTTTGAGGGAAAAAGAGAGAGACTTCAGTTTAAGTTTTCAGCTTTTTGGGGTGAAATGCAGTCAGTTTTAGGGAAGCATTGAGTCATTACTGGGGGCATGACATGATGTAGTTTGTGTTAGCGTTAGCTTTGGTTGTACAGATAGGGTCAAACAAATAACGGTAATAATAATAGGACAAAAGGAAGCAGTCGTTGAGGCAAGATACGGTCAGAGTTAGAGTACAGAACATTCTTAGTGTTAGGAGCACGAGAGAAATGAATCGGGTCACAATTGAGCCAGTGATGAGGATCATATAGAGCCTTCATCAGAGCTAGACATTAAATTGGTTGTGAAGGGTGAAAGATAATCAGAGAAATTGTCAAAATGTAGGGGTGCATGATTGACTTAGTATTGGGGACAGAATGCATCAGTTTTTATGGGAGTAAGGAAACAGTGCTGGGGTGCATGAATAAGTGAGTGCCAAATATTTGTACTATTAAAAAAATACAACTAGGGGTAACAAGGCTTTAGTATTGGGGAGCAGGATAGGGTCGGAGGCGGAGGCAATATAGAGACTGGGGTAAGGTTGGAATCCGAATTGAAGGTAGGATAGACTGGGTGTGAAGGAAATACGAAAACTCATCTTAGTTAGCCCTTGCTCTCTACCTCCTTCACAACCGGCTATGATTGCCTGCAGCAAAAGACCTGGACAGCGGGTTCCAAAAGACACACAGCTCCTTTCAAAAACTCAATTTGCATATATAAGGGCTGTAACTATTGGTCATAAATGACACAGACACCGGAATCTCAGTTAAGACAGTTTTGATTAGGGTTTACAGGATGCACAGTAAGTTTATAAAGATAGTTCAGCAATGGTCTCTCGACTGATGTCAGAGATGTCTTTATCAAAGGTCTGCAGGCCAATATCTGTCTCATGTGAATCTTGTTTTTCCATCTTCCCTTATTCTTTCTCTCTCTGTTTTTTTTAACGGTTTCTCCTTTTCCCGTAGTTCTTCGTCTTTTCTCATTCCTTCTCCCTCTTGGTTTTTCCTCTACACTCTCCTTTCTAGATGTCTCTTCTTCTCGCCCCCGATGGGGACTTTCTTTTGCTTTCTTTTTCTGGCATTCTCATTCCTTTCTCCTTCTTGTCTCTGCTATCTGGTGTGTTTACTACGTCTCACCCCTACCCTGGGGTCCTACTCTTGTCTCCTCTCTCTGGGCTTCACCTCCCTTCGCTGTTCTTCTGGTTCCACTCATGCACCCTCCATTCCTCTCTGGGGTTATTTCCTTCTTGGTATGTTCCAGAGTCCTGCTTATTTTCTCCACTCCCTAGTTTTCTTATTTCTGGCCGTCATCAATGTGCTTCTTTCATGTTTCCTTTCATGATTCTTTTCCTCTTATCCCTCTTCAATTTCTTTCCTTCCTCCAGAGTTCTCTCTTTTCGGACTTCACTTTCTCTTTTCTCCTTTTCGGGGTCTCCTTTTGTCTGCATGTTTTTTCGTCTCCTTGTTGTTTTGAAACACTTCGTCCTCTACCTCTTCCTTTGTCTTGGGTTTTCCGATCTTGCTGTATTGCAATATGGCTTCTTCTGACTCTACCCTAGACTCAGCTTTCCCTGTCAGTGGCTACGGACCAGTCTCTTCCAATGCCTTTCTCTAGGCTCATACTAGCTCTGAACCCGTAATCGGTAGCTGCATCTTTGCATCTGTCATTGTCACGAGGGCCATACATGCGTTTGTCCCACTGCGCGCCAGCCCCCTTTTCTCTACTTGCACCACCGTACACGAGTTCCGTGTTCTTCTCGCCGCCCGATGAGTGGTTGGGTGGTTGGGGCACCGAATATACTTTAGAGGATGGTAGGATGGGTGTTGTGAAGTGGAAGTTCTAAGAGAATCTAACTCACAATGAGTTTAATTATTTATTACTATGTCGCAACCCTCCCCCTCCATCCCAGTTGGTTGGGAACAGATTATAAAGACTAATTATACTTAATGTACACATGGGGAAGTCAGCATATATCTGACAAGACTTCAAGCAAACAGATTGCAAAAGCACGTTTTAGCCAAATGAAGCATGGTTTCTAGAGGAAGAATCTGGGCAGTAATGCTTTTTTTCTTTATTATTTGTTTTTTTTTATTGTGATATAGCCGAACTTGCGACTTTACACATTTCAAAAGGAAAAACAACCAGATAATACTCATTACAACATTTGTACAACACACATAATACACTCACATTAAGAATAAAATAAACATTAACATTAAAATATTAATCCTAAATATGAAACAATTAAAAAGTGTGGATACAAAAAGAAAACATACTAAAAAAGAGAAACGAAACATGCAGTGAATTAATGTCTCAATTTCCATTCATCAAGAAAACCCAGAATCCCCAAAACCTCCACAGCCTGTATTGTCAAACTTGTTTCATGACCTGCAATTAATCTCTTCCAAAAAGTTTCAGTGCACAGTCAAGCAGGCTTAGCAACAAACCTACCCAAGATACCTTACTTAATGGGTGTTCCCACATTTCAACAGGATATGTTTCAGTGATTGAACAACCTGTTTATTACATATGTTTCAGGTATTATCCCTGGAGCTAGACTCATCCCTGATGGCTAGAATTTCTCCTGTCTTGATTATATTTAAACGTACCCATAGGAATTCCATCCTCTGTATTCTATCAGGGAAACGGGTCAGGTACTTTGGGAGATAACCACAGGGTTTGTCATACTTTGTAAGGGATTTTGCTGTTACCATGCCTCGCGTTTGGTCAATAGTTTCAATCAAGTCTGAATGTAGGAGAGCTGACTTGACTCCCATCAGGTTGGAAATAAGGTCTTCATAAGTGCGACAACATTGATGTAATTTCAAGTTCGCAAAACCTTTGATCTGGACCAAAGCTGGACTGGTGCCTTTCAACAGTTCTTGGTTTATTTCCTCATACAGAGACATTGGACATTCAATGTCTATAAATGGAGATTATTCTCAAATCCATGTATACTTTGATAGAATGTAGGCCCAGTTTGTGTCTCAGACTCACAATCGGTATGCTCATTGGGAGGTTAAGGGCGCTTTTCCAAATCTTTCCCTCAATCCTTGCCCAATTCACTGCCTGTGAGTGTTGAGATGTTTTGAGACCATATATAATAGATGGAAGTATCTTCAATGTATAATACCTAATTACAGGTACAAGTGAAAACGTACATTAACAGTTGAGAAGTTTTTTTAATGGATCCAACGTTGGGACCAATTGAAAGTCAGAATCAAGTTCTAGTTGTTTTAATGTTTGAAACAGATGCATTTTTATGCCCAAGTAGGTAGGTTCCTTCGCGCAGGGCACAGGTAACCCTGAAAGGCATTTGAAAACAACAATTTTAGATTCATGGGGATTTAGCAAAAATCGTTTGTCTTGGCATACTTGTCAAAAGCATTCAACAGGAGTAGGAGTCAAACTCGCGAATGATCTAGGAGAACAATGTCATCAGCATACGCAATCCAATTTATGGACAGCCCACCGATCTTAGGACTAGCCAAAGAGTGGGATTTCAAGGCTCGGTCCAGATCAGCCAAATAAATATGAAATAGTGTTGGAGCAACAATATAACCTTGTCTAACTCCTCTTTCAGTTCTAACTGTCCTAGATAAATCTCCCGTATTATTCAGCCTAACCTTCGATTTCGAATCATCATGCATACACATTAGAATGTTAAGCAGTGATCTGTGCATTCCCCACGATTCTAATTTCCTCCATAGCCATTCCCTATTAATAGTGTCAAAGGCCTGCGACAGGTCCAACCAATTAGACACTACTGACATTACTAAGCCAGTTAGCGTGGTAGAAAGACCTTTTTCTGAAGCCTACATGTTTTTTAGGCAGGATCTTCTACTTATCAGCCCATTTCTCTACTTCTCACAGCACAGCCCCCGCTAAAATCTTGCTGTCTGCATCCAGTAGGGTGATTAGACGGTAGTTGGCAGGATCCAAACTATCGCCCCTCTTATAGATTGGGATGGCAACAGCCATCATCCATGAAATAGGAATAATCTGTTTACTCAAGATCTCTTTGAACAGTGACAGCAAGATTCTTGACCAAAGCTGTACTTTTGATTTAAAGATTGTATTTTTTAGGCCATTGAGGCCTGATGCTCTCGAGGTAGAGGATTTTTTAATTAGGTCTAAGACTAAATCCGCCTCTAAAGGCAGATCCCACTTTTCCTCAGTACAGGAATGCAATTATTTCCCTGCTGTTACTTTATACATATTCTCAAAGTACTCACACCAGACTGCTTCTTGAATAACGTTAGCTTGAGCCTGGTTCTGGGCGTGATTTATGTGGTTAACTAGCGCCCAAAAGCAGTGGCTATTTTTATTGATTAACATTGTCATCATCAGTTCAGAATTTTGCTGTAGTTGCATGTATCTATTTGAGCGGGACCAGCCTCTAAAACTGTTCCTCAGTTTTCTCGACTCTAAATTATGTTCTATTTCTGTTTTACAGGAGTATTTCAAATTTCTATGGGCAGTTCTCAGCTCTCTCTTTCTCTGCCCAATATCTTGATTGTAGGTATGATGATATTTTCTAAAGTGAGGGTTGTGTGTTGAACCTGGGGGATCCAGTTCCCAGAGATAATCTATGAAATTTAATAGGGAGCATAAAGTCTCCAATTCCCTAAATGAAAGAGACTTGGTGGCCCCTAAACGTTTAGTGTTTAGACTAGTTCCATTATGCCTAAACTTCACCAGTCTATTTTTAAAGTGGTTTACAGTTAGCTTCTCAGCATAGACTCCCTCTCCATGGCCATAGACTCCCTCTCCATAGCCATAGACTCCCTCTCCACCCTTAAGTGCCAGGCTATTATACAAATCTATGCAAAAATGACGAGCATACTCGCCCTTGGCACTTAAGGGGTTTCGAACCTACCAGAATTTTATGATCACTTGCGCCCTTGCCCCAGTCCGCAAACAATCCTCTTGGCAGTAATAGATAGTGTATTGTAGACCATAACCTATTTTGGGACCATGTCAAAGCGGGAGGTATATCTCCACTTACATTGCCATTAGCCATTACCAGGTCCCAAATTGACAAGAATGTTGACCACCTCTCCCCATTAACAGTAGGTTCTCTGTATTTTGACAGACCATCTGAATTGACTGACCTAATACACTGTGAATTAAGATCCCCAGTTAGTATAATTTTCACATTATCATAATACAATTTAATTTTCGCAAGTAGGTCTGACAGTGCCGACAGCAATACAGTGAGATTGGATGAGGTGGGGTTCCAATAAACATGTATTACTACGAGGGACCTTGACATGCCCGGGCCTCTAAATATGGCCCTAACTGCCAGAATCCCTTCTACCAGAGAAGATTTTATTTCTACAATTGAGAATACGGATGATCTAAAAACAGTCAAGAGTCCTCCAACTGAGTGGCCAGTGGAGCCTTTGATAGCTAGCTGCTGTTCTATTAAAATGCCATCCAGATGTAGATGATGGGTTAACCATGTTTCCTGAAATAGGATTAAATCATGCTTACCAAATATGAACTCCCTCATTCCCTCTGTGGCAAATGTTGAGGAACCTTGCAGATTCCAATCTGGTACCTGCAGAACATCATATACCTAAGCTCATTTTCACATGCCCTTAACTTCTCAACTACCTTGCTAATTATGTCAGGTTGCATAGTCCATATCTTATTTTTGGAGTCTGTTAGAGCAGAGCTGGCAACGTGTGATTCAGGCAGTTCAGAGCAATGATTTTGTGCATTGATTGGTGACTAGGACATTTATTTATCCCCACATTAGCTACATTTTGAGTATCTTCCTGAATCATCACTGGGGAGATCTATGTACCCAACTGTCACAGATCTTCCCCAGCCACCAATAATGCATTGGCTCCTTAGTGTATTCTTAGGCCAAGTTCCTTGTTATGCAAGCAGTTTTTGTGTGGGAAACAAACATATTCAATGTCTGTGGTGGAGAAAAAGATATAAAATCAGGATTTTCTTTGAAATCGATAAGAATCTACTTCGATTAAGTGCCTTTTGAACACCCCCTTTCTATATCGGCTTCACCCTTGGAACTGCAAATGGTTGGTCCACTGAGGTTCTTATGGTTGAGGAACTACTGGCAAAACTTGTAGACTCCTGAAGTTCGATACAATGTGCCATGAATCTCCTGTCTTGTGTAGTTCCTGTATGAGGCAAGTTTGCCGGGTTGGCATTCAAGTCTTGATTCTTTTCTGAGATTATCATATTGACTTTCAAGTGGACTGCCTTAGGAGTCGTGAGTTGATGACCAACTTTTTTTGCTGTATCATAACCATGGTATTTGTTCATTTTATAAAAGATAGGTTCAGCTTTTCCAAGGGAAACTTAACCTCGGTTTGTGTGCCATGGTTATTTAGATTATTTTCACTGGGTTTGTTACTCCACACTCTTTACCTTCACATCCATCTTTTCCAAACTTTCCTTGCTCTGCTGAAGTGACAAGTTTTTTCCTCCTCTGCAAAAAATAGAGGCAATGTTATATTGTTTTCTAGACTAGTCGATTGTGTTTGCGAGCTCACCGTAGCGTGTACCATAGGAGTTGTTTTGAGCGAGGCTTTCCGTGCCCCTTTACCAGTTGACAGTCTCCTTTTTGAATCGCATTGTTTTCAACCCACTGGAGGCATGGATATGGCTCTAATAGAATTGGACTTTACAGAGTTTTTTATGTGTTGTGACCTGCGATTCTTTGATTTGGAAACTTGATTGGGGAGTGCGACTACCTCACCCTCCTTGGTCTTCTTTTTCTTTTTCCTCTGCCCTGGCTTTTGACCTCTCTGGTCATTGGCAAACAAAGTTAGGCCATCATTGCAGTAGGCCGTAATCGTTTCAGTCTGAGCCGGGTTGGATTCCTCACATGTTAGGACATTGTTAGCAGTCTGAGCTAATCTCATGAACTCCTCCAAGACTGATTCGGAAAGAGGAGTGTCATTCATGTCAAATAAATTAGCCAGGCTATTATCATCCTCAACTTGCTGAGTCTCAGGGACCTGACTTTGATGCAAGCAACCGGCCACCTTTGACTTTTGATCGTTCTTCTTGTTAAATGTCCTCAATGATCATTTTTACTTCAAAATTCTCCTTTCTTAGTTCCCCAATATTGAGCTCTTGGCTCACAGCATAGGCATGCAATTCTTTAAGAACATCTAGAAGTGTGATATTTATCAATGTTTTTAAGCCAACCAATGTTGATTCGTGTATTAGACACACCCTTAGATAGTTCCAAAAGTGTGCTTGAGTGAGTCTGGACCTCACTTTTCAGCATTTCAAAAACATTCAATAATGATGTAAGCACAAAGTTCAATGCCGCTAAGGTGGCTCCCATTTCGGGTTTGTTACCAGAACATGGAGCACTCTGAGGAGATGATTTTCTTGGTGAAATTTGAGCTTTTGTCCGCATTATATCAGAATGACTGAGGTTATTTGATGGAGTTTTGAGGTGTTGCGAAGGAGTCCAGTTCTGATGCAGATCTCACAATGGAGTCATCCAATCGCAGCGCTTCTCTTTCTGCCATCACCTCTCCTTGTATCAGCAGGCACAAATTAATCACTGGCTCAAAACAATCTGCATCACCCAAACTCCAGCATTTCCTTACCAGAAAACAGTTGTTGATTTTCTTCTGTATATTCGTGCTTGTGATTGTGTACTCCAAACCCCTGAGCAATGCTTTTTTTAGGTCCCCAGATAAATTAGGGGGAGTTTGTGGTGGGGATTGGATGGACTTGCCCACATTATTATGGATTTGCACTACTATGACGCTGCCTGGGTGATTGCATGTTTCCTTTTTCGTGTGTCGTTATCTGTTCTCCTAGGTGGCTGGAGGTTTCTACTTCTCATACAAACACGCTCCCCAACTCTGGCGCTCTTAAGTTATCCAACAGTGCTCTGCTCCACTCCATAAGTAATACATTTTTGGCATTTTGTGCCTGCTGATATATTTTTGGGATCTTTTATGTTCGCAGACCTGCCCAACCTTTGATTCCTCAATTGCTTTGAGGAAGCGCTATAGGCTTAGAGAGACTCCCACTGAGTCACACAAGAGCAACACAGAGGCAACTTCCAGCACTCCAAAACAACTACCCCTGCCGAGACAATGAGTTCACACATGGGTGTGCAGAGGGGACCTAAAAGTAGGAAAGACTTTAAAACGAATTGTCTCTCTCCTTCTTTTCAGTTAAGAATAATTGTACCTTTCACTCACCCCGTAATAGCTGGTCTTGAGCACTAGTGTCCAAAAGCACAGGCTAACTGGACATTACAGTGCATCACCTCTGCAGAAAATGGGATGGCCAGACTGCCTGAGAGCAAGGCATCAAACGCAGGAAACACAGTAAACTCTCTTGCAGCACTCCACTTTGCTGGTGAGGGAGCCTCTTATAGGTGAGACACTCGCTCTATCAGCTCGACCAGCTCTACCAGCTCAGCTTACGCAATGCTGTGGTGCTGTAAACGTCTGACCTGACTGTACCAGGCTAGATGAAAGTACCCTCTCTTGTCAGGATTCCCGCGTCAAGCTGCACTGCACAGCACAATCAGCGAGTCAGAGAGTAAGCAGCCGCATTCGACGCACATGCTTAATACAAGCCAAAGGAGTGGCCCAAGTGGCAGCTTTGTAAATTTCAGGTATAGGAAGATGCCTCAGAAAAGACACCAATGCTACCTTCGCCCTGGTGGAATGAGCCTGAAGTCTCTGCAGGGTCTTCTCGCCTTTCCGGTCAGAAGCTTTAGAGGTGCTAGAAACTTAATTAGGTCCTGTTGAGGGTAGTCTCTCTGATTGGAGGATGTGGCTGAAGCCGGTACTTAAAGTGTCGCTTAATGGCTTTATTACAAAATAATTTCTATTTTCAGATATGCTCTTATGGAAGATAAATAGTGCTTGCAGGTGTCTATGAATAGACCTGAGTATTCCAAATAAAACATGGCAGACACAACATAATTGATTGAAGGTTTAACAAGGTAAAATACTGTTTCCTAGAGCCCAATTACAAAATCTTAGTCATTTACTTTTCTAAAATATTTTGATAATTATTTTTTGCAGCCGCCATAATGAGGATTTTTTCTTCAATTAAGATGGGCAAAGACTAGTTTTCTAGGCTTCAGGCTTTTATGTTCAGCAAGAGGTGTTAAGACTGATCACTTTCATTGGTATTTAAGGTCCGAGATAAGGGGAGATGATACATACTTTCGGATTGAGAGAGGAGAAGATCTGAAAAACAAATTTAACATGTTCAAATGGAGCTCTTAGAATCATTATTGAACATTGTCTTTGTTTGGATTTAAACAGTTTCCTGAATCGAAATAAAAGGCATGTAGGCCTACAAGGTGTTGCAAAACATGCCTAGAAGAAGCACATCTCTCAGGGTGTGATCCTCTGAACCAAGGTCTCAATGCAAACAGTGGCCGAGGAGTTGAAATGCGATGCAAAGAGGTCGATGTTCAACCCATTTGTTAAAAAGCTCTATAGCCACCAGAGGTTTCAGTTCCTACTGGGAGAATACGTACAATATTCTGCTTAATGTGTTCTCTGTCACATTCTCCTTGCTTTGAAGATGGGATAAAAGCGGTGTTGACCAATTGAACAGATAATCTCTGCAAATAGACAAAAAGATTAGGAGTAAGCACTCCCTTGTTCATTGATGTAGAATATTGCTGTAGTGTTGGTTGTAAAATTGCGAACCATAGCCCCCTGAATTTGGGAGCTAGTAAAATGGCTTCCAGTTTCAGGTCACTGATGCGTTTTTTTGTCCTGACTGGCTGTGCGAAGGCATCTGTAAACAGTGAGCTCCCTATCCGTAATCTGTGGAGTGTTTGGCAATAATAACCTTGTCTTGTGAACACTGAAAGGGAACCGTTCCATAAGATCTTCTGGCTGAGTCCACCAAAGGTGAGCATCTAGACATTGTTTTGCTACAGAAATGTGTTTGCATGCAGGCTCCAGAGTTTGGCTCCAACTGAGAGCCATATACCATTGAATACCATTGAATGGGGTTCATGTTGAATCATGCTTGAGGAAGACACCATGAAACCTGTGTCACCAATTTGATGCTGTTTAATTCTTTTGATAGTACCAGCTTGGGGGATGTTTGAAATTCTGTCCTGAGGGGGGCTACGTTTTGCAGACCACAGTATCTAAATACGTTCCTCTAAACTCAGTCCAAAGGGTAGGAACACAATGAGATTTTAGATTGTTGATGGTAAAACCAAGCATTGAAAGAACATTTATATATTCTGAAGATTGAGGCTTCCGTTCAAGGGAAAAGATCCTTTGATTAGCGAGTCCAGAATCAGAAACAATTCAATGTTCTGGAGATGTAGGTGATCTTCCACCACAGACTGGATCTTTGAGAAAAGCCTTGTGGCTGCATACAGGGAGACAGGTGTGCTGGAAATGTTAGTCTCATATTATAAAAAATAACTATTGCAGATAGCTGTAACGCTCACCTGATTCCCACGGAGGCGCCGACCCGTTCTGGACTGCTACTTCCACGGTAAAGCGTAGTGCTTGGAAGATGGACTGGACTGGACCCCCAAACCTCGTCTGTCTGGCCCGTAGAATAATCCTTCTGTAGATGGGAAAAAGGAGTTAACTGTCTGCTAGATTGTGTGTGAGATTCCCCCCTTTTTCCCCTTCTCACCCTCCTCGAACCCTAGCTGTGCCTTCCGCAGACTCTCACCTTAATTTCTGTATGGATGAGCTCTCCATCCTGCTTCTGACGCAGGGGCGTGTAGATTTCCAGTTACTTCACTGGATCTCGGATTTGGCGAGGGTTTGATGTCTGCTTGCCTTTACCAAAATGCTGCCGTAAGTATATAGTTCAAAAGATCAAGTCTTATTTGTCCCTTGGCCTTTGTTTAATTTTCAGGGACTAGGTGAGGAATCCATGTGGAGGAATGGATTCACCGAGGTAAGCTCAGGTGAGTACTTTTAATGAAGATGTGTCGTAGTGGTTTGCTCCGACACCTTAATGAGTGTGTCTTATTTCCCCATAGGGGCCGGGGTACGGAAAAGCCAGAAAAGCCGCTCCGACCCGAAAAGGGAACTGAGGTCCCAACAAAATTCAGGTAAGACTTAAGGTGAGTAATCTGTCCTTTTGCAATTAGTTCGTTGCTCACCTTGTTTTGTCCTTTTTCTCTGTAGGTCTTGAATGCGACCGATGTCGCCTATGGGCGCTGAAAAGGTTGCCGGCGCCACGTGAAGGTACGTGGAAGCGGCGCGGCAGCGTGAGAAGCGGAGCGCTTCTAACTATTGTCTTTCTTTTCCGTAGGTGCTGGGATGCGGCCGGTGTCGCCTATGACCGCTGAAGAGCTGGACAGCGCCACGTGAAGGTAAGTGGAAGCGGCGCTGCAGCGAGCGATGAGATGCGTTTCTAACCCTTGACTTTCTTTTGCAGGATCGACGGAGTGAAGAATCCGGATGCTGGATGAAGGTAGGTAATGTCCTAATGCTTGCCTTTCTCTACTTGCAGGTGTTCCAGGTGCTGGCGGGCGTGGCAGGAGCCAGGATGCAGGAGCCGACTCGGTGAGCATCCTGCTGCAGATGCAGAATAACGCGAAGCACGTGTGGCCATCCGGGTGTGGTTTAAAAAGCCTTGGAAGAGCTTCAGGTGAGTGTTCTTCCACTGGCCCCACCCGAGTAAGAAAAGAGTTCCAGAAAGAAAATAGCTCCTCCCCAGCCTTAGTTGGCTTGGAGCTTCAGACAGCATGGTCTGCCTCGGGTGAGTATGCAGCATGGTCTGCCTCAGGTGAGTTCACCCAAGTATTACCATATGTTCTGCCATGATGAGCCTGGCACCTATGGCGCCAGGACAGATGCCTTTTATGAGCCTGGCGCCAAAGGCGCCAGGACAAGGTCCAAAGAGCCCCTATAGGGGTTTGCTGGGTCCTGCTTGGTGAGTATGAAGTCTGCTTCCGGGGACGCTGGGCCTGACCTGGCTCCTTGGGAGCAGGCATCATGACAGCACTCCCCCCCAAGGCCCCTGCCAAGGTTGTTTTCCCCGGGGATTTTGGTTTGTCTGGGACGGTCCGGTGAAATTTTTTAATTAACCGAGGAGCATGTACATGGACATGGGGTTCCCATGACCTCTCTTGAGGCCCGTAACCCTTCCAATCGATTAGATAGAAAAGCCTTGATCTTATCATTTTAGAATCTAAAATGTTCTTCACCTCGAACTCAGGTTCTCCCTCCACTTGAATGGGTTCTGGAGGCTTGATTGGTCTGGTTCCAGGTTGCACAGGTTTCAAAAGTGACACATGAAAAACAGAATGTATTCGCATATGAGCTGGTAAATCCAGTTTAACGGCCACAGGATTGATTATGGCCGTAATGGAATATGGTCCCAGGTATTTGGGATTAAAAGTTCGAGGTCCTTTGAGTGATAAGTGTCTGGTAGCCAGCCAGACTTGGTCCCCAATCTGGTACTGAGGTGCCTCACTTTGATGCCGATCAGCACTTTTCTTGTATCTTTTCTTGGCTTGTTGTAAATGTTCAGTTGCTTCTTTGAAGGCTTTGGTAATTGCGGTATGCAGCTGGTCCACTGCGGGTGTTGCGAGATCATGAGGTGGGTCCAGGTCAGAGGTTCGAGGGTGAAGCCCATATAAAGTGTAAAAAGGACTTTGCCCAGTTCCAGAGTGCACAGAATTATTATATGCATATTCAGCTATCCAAAGAATGTCCTTCCAGTTACTTTCAGATTGTTGCAGCATACAACGTAAATATTGTTCGAGAGTCTGGTTCGTTCTTTCTGTTTGACCATCGGTCTTGGGGTGATGACTGGTTGATAGTCTTACATCGATTTGTGCCAATTGACAACATCTACGCCAAAAGTGGGAAATAAATTGGCTTCCTCGATCTGAAATCAGCACAGACGGAAATCCGTGTAACCGGACAACATTTTCAAGGAATTCTTTAGCTAGAACCGCAGCTGAAGGTAAACCTTTTAATGGAATGAAGTGTGCCATCTTGGAGAATAAATCCACAATAACAAGAATAGTGTTATATCCTGAACAGGGGGGTAAGTCCGTAATAAAATCCAATGACAAGGTGTGCCAGGGCGATGGTGGAATGTCTAACGGTTGAAGAAAACCGGCTGGTCTTTTCTTTTGGCCTTTATTTTGGGCGCACACACCACAGGACATCACAAATGATTTTACATCTTTTCGCCAAGAAGGCCACCAGAATTGTCTTTTCACCTTTTCCTCAGTTTTGGCAATGCCGGGGTGTCCCTCTATTAGTGTATCGTGATAACAAGAAACAACTAGCTTTTGTAAATCCGTGTGTGGAAGAAATAATCGTCCTCGGAAATAAGGTAAATCATTATCTATAGTAAAATCAGATCCCTTTTGAACCCAGTCCTGAAAGTCTGTTGGGTCCAGGAGTTGTTTAACTCTAGTTTGGATATTTTCTAGCGATTGTGAAGAAGTCATACCTAAGATCCTCTGTTCGGGAATTATCGGCACAGGCTCTGAGTTAGTGACTGTGTCCCCCATTCCAATTCGGGATAGAGCATCCGCTTTGCCATTCTTACAGCCAGGATGGTAGGTGATTATGAAATCAAATTCAGCAAAAAACAGAGCTGTCGAGATGACTGAGCCTTGGCGGTTTTCAAGTACTGTAAATTCCGATGGTCGGTGATCACCGTGATGGTATGTCTTGTCCAAGGAGATAATGTCGCCAGGCCTTGAAAGCAGATTTAATCGCTAACAGTTCTTTGTCCGTGATGGCGTAGTTAATCTCGGGAGCCGAGAATTTTCTGGACCAGAACGCAACGGGATGCAGTTGGTTAGTCTCTGGGTCCCTTTGAGAAAGGACAGCTCCCATAGCTAGACTGGATGCGTCGGTTTCGACGATATAAGGGAGATCCGGGCGCGGGTGTTTCAATACGGGTGCAGAAGTAAATTTAGCTTTTAGTTCTTGAAAGGCTTGCTCAGCTTCTTTAGACCATTCAAAACGTTTATTTTTTCTTAAGAGTGCAGTGATGGGTTGAACCACCCGTGAAAACTCCGGAATGAACCTGCAATAAAAATTGGCAAAGCCAAGCATGCTTTGAACACCTTTTACAGAGCTGGGTGATGGCCATTTGAGGATAGCATCCACTTTTCGTGAGTCCATGTGGACTCCTATAGGTGTCAGGATAAAACCTAGAAATTCGACTTCCGTGACATGGAAAACACATTTTTCAAGTTTAGCAAATAGTTTGTGTTGGCGCAATTTCTCGAGGACTGCCTTGACATGGTTTCGATGATCAGATTCTGAAGAGGAGTATACAAGAATGTCATCGATGTATACGATAACACAAACATCAATGAGTTCCCTGAGGACATCGTTCATGAAATATTGGAAGGCAGCTGGTGCATTGCACAGTCCAAAAGGCATAACTTGGTACTCAAACAACCCATATTTAGTGCGGAAGGCAGTTTTCCATTCATCGCCTTCTTTGATTCGCACTAGATGGTAAGCCCCCCGGAGATCTAGCTTGGTGTATATGCAGGCATCTTTCACTTGGTCAAGGAGTTCAGGGATCAAAGGCAAAGGGTATCTGTTTTTGACAGTTATCTGGTTCAGTGCGCGGTAGTCTATACAAGTTCTGAGATCGCCTTCTTTTTTTGGTACGAAGAATAAAGCCGAGGATGCAGGAGACTTAGACGGGCGAATAAAACCATTGGCTAAGTACTGGTCCAGATATTGTCGTAAATGAAGATTCTCGGGCTCGGTAAGGGCATAGATCCTGCTGCAAGGGGGTGTTGCACCGGGTAGTAGATCTATCTGGCAATCGTATGACCTGTGGGGTGGTAGAGTATTGGCCTGTTCCTTTTGGAAGACGTCTTGAAACTCTTGGAACTCTGGTGGTATTTGCAAACTGACAGGAGTTACGGTAGCTAGGCCAATGCTTGTATTTCGCGGATAGCAGGTTTGTACACACTCTGGAAAGGTTATCCTCTTTGCTCGCCAATCAATTTGAGGATTGTGTGTTTCCAACCAAGGGATTCCTAGAATTACTTGAAATTGCGGAGCCTTGATTACGTCAAACACCATTGCCCTTCCGATGCCCGTCTTGACCCAGCAATGTCACTTCCGTGGTGGAGTGAGTTACCGGCCCAGAGGCGATTTCGGTTCCATCCACAGTGGTGATGACATCTTTATTGGTTTTAGGGCAAAGAGGGAGGTTCATCCTAGAAGCCAATTCACGATCCACGTAGTTTCCTATAGCCCCACTATCGATGTATGCCTTAATTGCATGCAACCGTTCAGGCTGCTTTGGATTTACGAGGACCATTGGCATGGTGAAGTGCGAGGTCAAATAGTTGGTTTTTAAGCTCGGCAAGCGGACCGCTACGCTTGTTGGGCGTGGTCGTTTCCCAGCTCAGATTCTACCAGATCTTTATCCGTGGCTCCTACCGCCTTTTTGGGCGGTTATGCAGGGCAGTCTCGTAAGAAGTGTCCTGAAGTTCCACAGTAGAGGCACAATTGCATTTGCCGTCTTCTTTCACGCTCCCTTTGGGTCAAAGGTCCCTTGACTACTCCAATCTGCATAGGTTCAGTAGCATCGACACCCTTGGGGTGAACCTGGGCTTTGGCAAAAACCCGGGTTTCAAACCTGGACCGATCTGCTTTTCTGTTTTGAAGCCTGTGATCCAGTTGGACCACTAAGTCAATATAGTCCGAGCAGTCCTGGGCCAAGACATCTTTAAGTTCTCCACGTAGACCTCGATGGAATAGCGTAATTCTCTTATCCTCGGGCCATCTTGTTTCCACAACTAACCTATTGAAGGGCGCAATGTAAGCTAAGAGGTCCAGATTACCCTGTTGTAGAGATAGGAGTTTGTTGTCCAGGGCCTGTCCCTGAGAATGCCTCGCAAAAAGTCTTTCCATACTTGTCTGGAAGGCTTGAAAGTTCTGAAGGATCGGGTCGTCTTGAGTAACCAATGGGATTGACCAATCAGCTGCGCTGTCGCTGAGATAAGAAAGTACAAAGGCTACCTTGGTTTGGTCATTCGGGAAGGCCCCAGGTCTGCAGAGGAAATGCAATCGGCATTGATTCATAAATACTGCAAATCTTTTGGGATCTCCAGCAAAACGTTCAGGCGGGGCCAGTGGCACGTTTCCAGGTAGATTGATTTGCACAGGATTAGTTGACGCCACAGGGATGAAACTACCCCCTGAACTTGGTAGAGGAGTTTGACCAGCTTGACTCTGCAACAGCTGACGGGCAAGATCATCAGTTCATTCCTTTGACACAATTAACTCCCTCCTGAGGGCATTCGTCTCCTGGCGAGCGGAATGAACTTCGGCCCGTAATTCCCCTAATAGCTGGGCCAGCTGGTCTGTCTCGGTAGTTTCCATGGCGCCTGGGTAGAAAGTTATTGGTAGGCTTCGCGTTCTGTAACGCTAACCTGATTCCCACGGAGGCGCCGACCCGTTCTGGACTGCTACAACTTCTTCCACGGTAAAGCGTGATGCTTGGAAGATGGACTGGACTGGACCCCCAAACCTCGTCTGTCTGGCCCGTAGAATAATCCTTCTATAGATGGGAAAAGGGAGTTAACTGTCTGCTAGATTGTGTGTGAGATTCCCCCCTTTTTCCCCTTCTCACCCTCCTCGAACCCTAGCTGTGCCTTCCGCAGACTCTCACCTTAATTTCTGTATGGACGAGCTCTCCATCCTGCTTCTGACGCAGGGGCGTGTAGATTTCCAGTTACTTCACTGGATCTCGGATTTGGCGAGGGTTCGATGTCTGCTTGCCTTTACCAAAATGCTGCCGTAAGTATATAGTTCAAAAGATCAAGGGCCTCATTAGGACCCAGGCGGTAAGGGGTTTACGGCGGCGTAAACAGCGCCGACCCTTACCGCCTGATTCCGAGGTCCCTTAGCGCCATGGAGGTTTTAACACCTGATTTTAGCAGGTGTTAAAATGCATGGCGCTAAGGGACCTTGTTGTTAAATACGCCACCGTAATTTACGGTGGCGTAATTAACGCCTTCCCCACTCCCATTATGCCCTATGGGGCAAAAATGGGAATGGGGAAGGGTAAATGGGTTAATGGGGACTTACCGCCCCACTCACCTCGGAATGGGGCGGTAAGTCCGCCAACCACCATGGCGTAAACGTACTTTACGCCATGGTGGTAAAGGTACGACCCAGGCGGTAACTTACCGCCTGGGTCGTAATGAGGCCCCAAGTCTTATTTGTCCCTTGGCCTTTGTTTAATTTTTAGGGACTAGGTGAGGAATCCGTGTGGAGGAATGGATTCGCCGAGGTAAGCTCAGGTGAGTACTTTTAATGAAGGTGTGCCGTAATGGTTTGCTCCGACACCTTAATGAGTGTGTCTTATTTCCCCATAGGGGCCGGGGTACGGAAAAGCCAGAAAAGCCGCTCCGACCCAAAAAGGGAACTGAGGTCCCAACAAAATTCAGGTAAGACTTAAGGTGAGTAATCTGTCCTTTTGCAATTAGTTTGTTGCTCACCTTGTTTTGTCCTTTTTCTCCGTAGGTCTTGAATGCGAACGATGTCGCCTATGGGCGTTGAAAAGGTTGCCGGCGCCACGTGAAGGTAAGTGGAAGCGGCGCGGCAGCGTGAGAAGCGGAGCGCTTCTAACTATTGTCTTTCTTTTCCGTAGGTGCTGGGATGCGGCCGGTGTCGCCTATGACCGCTGAAGAGCTGGACAGCGCCACATGAAGGTAAGTGGAAGCGGTGCTGCAGCGAGCGATGAGATGCGTTTCTAACCCTTGACTTTCTTTTGCAGGATCGACGGAGTGAAGAATCCGGATGCTGGATGAAGGTAGGTAATGTCCTAATGCTTGCCTTTCTCTCCTTGCAGGTGTTCCAGGTGCTGGCGGGCGTGGCAGGAGCCAGGATGCAGGAGCCGACTCTGTGAGCGTCCTGCTGCAGATGCAGAATAACGCGAAGCACGTGTGGCCATCCGGGCGTGGTTTAAATAGCCTTGGAAGAGCTTCAGGTGAGTGTTCTTCCACTGGCCCCACCCGAGTAAGAAAAGAGTTCCAGAAAGAAAATAGTTCCTCCCCAGTTGGCTTGGAGCTTCAGACAGCATGGTCTGCCTCGGGTGAGTATGCAGCATGGTCTGCCTCAGGTGAGTTCACCCAAGCATTACCATATGTTCTGCCATGATGAGCCTGGCGCCTATGGCGCCAGGACAGATGCCTTTTACGAGACTGGCGCCAAAGGCGCCAGGACAAGGTCCAAAGAGCCCCTATAGGGGTTTGCTGGGTCCTGCTTGGTGAGTATGAAGTCTGCTTCCGGGGAAGCTGGGCCTGACCTGGCTCCTCGGGAGCAGGCATCATGACAATAGCCTTTCTGGATAGGAATATGGAAGTAGGTGCCCTGCACATGTATTGATGCCATCCAGTCCACTTCTTGAAGAGATACAAGAAATGGTGGCAATTTCACCATGTGGGACGATTTCACTAGATGGAACTAATTTATGCCAAAAAGATCTAAAATGGGCCTTTATCTCCTAATGTGCTCTGAATGGGGAAGTATTTAGAATAAAATCCCTTTCTCCATTCTTATTGAGGGACTTATTCTATTGATCCAATGGATAATAACTTCAGAATTTTCAATAATTCCAGACATGTTGCTTGGACTTGTGGAGGAAAATTAGAAGGGGTTGCAGGAAGGTACGGAAATACCCTTTTCAGGCTATAGAGGCCCCGATGTTTCTTGATTTTAGTGTGAACCAGTGTTAGATGCATCCCTTTTGTAAAGTCAAATGCATGTCTTAGCCTCTTGTCAAGATGCTTAACAGAGTAATTGCAGGAGTAGAGTTCATTTAAGCTTATGCCTTTGTTTCTTGATAGCAAAATAGCATGGCTTAGGTGGAAGATGAAGCCGGCATTTGCTTAAAATACCTGCAATGTTGTTGATAGTCAAATTGTCTAGACGGAACCAAAATAAAGCTTGATTTACTTTTTCACATATTTTGTCAGCAATTGGATGACATAGTTTTGCCATCAAAGGACAGATGAAGAACATTTTTGTAAATATTCTGGTGCAGATAGGTTGCCAAAAGATAAGCATGTGTGCACACATGGACTGCACTATTAACAGCCTAGTAGCTATATCTGTCATATCCTTATTTTCTGAAGTTGTTGAAGTATTTCTTCTCTACACTCATTTATCCAAAATGAGTATTCCTCAGGTACATCTGAGGGAAGAAACTCCATGAACCTTTTTAGGTTTTCCCGGTTTTATAGGTTAAACAAAGCCAAAACTTTATGGTTTTAACCTGTTTAAGTTCAATCTTGCATTGAGATATGACTTTTTCCCTTGATTGAACCATGTTTTTCTGTTTTTATCAAATATGAATGATGGTCAAGGAGCAGGACCTTTGCCTTTCATATACAACCCAACTGCAGCAAATGTAGAATGTGCTAGAAGGTTGCCCATGATATACGGGTGACATTTAGGAGCTTTAATAATTGTATGAAGTTTAGACCATGATACAATCATTTGCTCTATCACTGAGCTTTCCAATGACAATAAGGCATGAGCCGGCTAGAGTGGAAGCTTACCAGAAACACCTGCTAACCATGACATATTCCATGGGAAGACTTCTAAGACTGGAATGGTCTTGTAGACCATGTTTTGACATTTTTTTAGAGGTTGTTTATCCTCATCTGTATAGTGCCAACTTCCACTTTTTTAAATCTTTGGCAGAGGTTCAAAAGAGATACCTCCTCATTTTATTCTTCAACTTTTGAATTAATACTTCCAGAAGAAGCTGTGTTAATGATACCATTAGCCGTGTTTAGGGATCAGCTGTCAGAGGCAGTGAATCGATATGTGCTGGATATGTGTAGGAGTCCAGAATATCTGGCGTAGGCTTCTCAGTGCTTTTATAGTTATAAATATTAGAAGCAATCAACTGGTCTAGAGACCTGCATGTTTGTTAAAAACAACAGTGGATGAGGCTGGACCGTGGCCTCTGGAGGTAGATGTGCACCAGAACATTCTGGTGATGAGTGTGGTGAAACACCAGGATCGTGGACCTCACTGAGATGCTAAAAAGATTTTCCAGAGGAATTATAAAAAAGGTTGATGGATCAAATTTCTCTCAAGTTCAGAATTATTTGAGCAAGGGGGGAGCTGCAGGTGTCTTTTTCCCTCTTTGTATTTTTCTGACTTGTGTTTATGTTTAGACACTTTAGAAATTGTTTTGGTACCAAAGTATTGCTTTGTAGCGATTTAAACTTTGAGTTACGTCTTCAGTGCTAGGTGGCTACTGAAATAGAGGATATGAAGTGGTCCTAAGGCACCTTCTTGCGTTTCAATGCAGTCAGTAGCAAACCTGGGGGATGCGGGAATTTGGCAGAAGCCTTATCAACCCGCAAGCTGTGCCTGTCTGTGCAGGTTGATGCCAAGGCTGCAGAGCTTTGTTTTAGGTACCTTGATAATAATAATAATAATTTCGCATTTATATAGTGCTACGAACCCTCAGGTATCTGAGCGCTGCTTATTATTATCCACGGTGTGTGGGGCTCATTTATCGACCTCGGTCGGATGAAAGACTAACTTTGGCCCTTTTCTGATTCGAACCTGCGTTAGCAAGCTCTGCACGGATGTCAAAGCGAGCGCTCTACCTCGCTGTGCCACTTGACCGGCTTGATGGCATTGTCTGATGTAAACACCTTCTGGTACAAAGCCCTGCTGGCTTTCGCAGCTGGGGTACTAATGTCTTCCCACAAGGGTTGCTGAGAGCTTCCCATTGAGAAGTGCTTATAAGGGGATCACTCGTCCCCTGAACAGTTCTGGGACATCCCTGACACTGGCGGCGGCCCCGTCACTGACAGTCTCCGTCACAGATACCTGTCATCAGTGTTGTGTAATTCTCACAATAAATGATAGGAGGAGTTGTGGTTGCAGGTTGCGTTCTTTTATTGTTCCGTACCACTTGAGTAAATACGTAACGCATATAACAAGAGTCAATGATGGGCAACAGGCCCCAATGCTGCGACGCAACTCGTGTGAATTGCCGGGAGTCTCTCTTGCGGCTTAGAGTCCTCTTTTTGGGAGGAGCGCCCGGGAGCGCGTCCTGCTCTGTGGCTTTCTCCCGCCTGAATGCGCGCCGGGCGCGCAAAGCCGGCACTTCCGGCCGCGCACGAGATCTCGCAAGACCGGGAGATCGCGCGATATCTCTACACACCTCCCTCTGATAATGCAAAGGCAGTTCATTGCAATACATAGTCATTGTATCTCAACGGTCTTCTGTGTTCCCTTCGCGGACGATTGCCTCTCTCGCTGCACACATCCTGCTGGTCATTTTCTCGCTCGACTGTGGGGGCATCCACTTGAAACTCATTTTCCTCAACTTCTCTTCTGTCTGTCTCCAGCTCTCGTTCTTCCCCCCTCTCATTGTCCATTACTCCTTCATCTTCAGACCTTTCAAAAGTATTTTCTCTCGCTTGCCTCTTTTCAAACATGGCTACTCTTTCCATGTTCCATGTGCGCCCATCTTCGGTGCGGACATGGTTGGCTCCTCGGTGAATCACCTTCACAGGTCTGCTGAACCGTGAGCCTGTGATTTGATCCTTGGTCGGTAGCCGTATTTTGATCCAATCTCCTTCTTTTACTTCTGACTCTTGTTTGGTCCTTCTTCTTCTATCGCTCCACCTTTTCATGCGTGCCTTGCTGTTCTCAATTCTCCACACCACTTCCAACATGTCTACTTCTTCGTCTTCTCTTACTCTGGCCAACCATGGCGGCACTAGCGTGGATGCTGCTCTCCTCCCTCTCAGCATGCTAAAAGGAGAGATTTGGGTGATCCCGTTGGGGGTCAGTCTGTGAGCTGCGATGGCTTCTTTTGTTGTTTCGAGGGGATCCATTCCTGAAGCGGTTGCTAATTGGATGGCTCCCTTAATAAACCTATTGGCCCTCTCGACAAGCCCATTTGCTTGGGGATGGTAGAGTGCTGCTTTCTTCTGGTGTATGTTGTGCTTCTTCAGAAACTGTTCCATGTCTCTGGATATAAGTTGTACTCCATTGTCTGTTACTAATTCGTTGGGGAGCCCTTCCCTCTGAAAAATTGCCGTGAGGACCTCTATTACCGTTGCGGTCGTGATGTTAGGAACAAACTCGGCCTCGACCCATTTCGGTAAATAGTCCACTAGCACTATGCCGTACTGATGCTCGGGCGCCATCGCCTCCAATGGTCCTATAAAGTCTAGACCCACTTTTGACCACACGGCTTCCGGGGTTTCTGTGGGAATCATGGGAGCCTGTCTGATCTTCAGGCGCTTGTCACTGTTGAGACACTCATGGCATCTCTCAATCATGGTGCTGATCTCTTGTTCCATGGACGGCCACCAGTAGGCTTCTCTCACTCTGCGACGTGTCATGGTGTTCCCCAGATGGCCCGCATGGGCCCTGCACAGAATGATTTTCCTCATGCCTGTGGGCGGGATTACCTGGTCTGTTTTCATAAATATACCGTCAGCTTCTGAGATCTCATCTGCCACTTTCCAATAAGGTCTCATACCTTCTGGCACTGCCCTTTCATCTGGCCACCCATTTTTGATCCATTCTATGATTCTCACCATGGTAGGACAATGGTCAAGTGGCACAGCGAGTAGAGCGCTCGCTTTGACATCCGTGCAGAGCCTGCTAACGCAGGTTTGAATCCCGGCGGGGCCAAACTCAGCCTTTCATCCTTCCGAGGTCGATAAATGAGCACCACACACCGTGGGTAATAATAAGCAGCGCTCAGATACCTGAGGGTTTGTAGCGCTATATAAATGCCAAATTATTATTATAGGATCCTTTCCGTCTTCTTCCATCCAGTGTTTTTCGCTGAGTTCCAGGTAGTCGGGCGCCTTGAGATCTGTAATGGATGCTACAATGCATTCTTCTTGTAAGAAAGTGGTGGCATTGTCCTTGCCCTCTGGCAATCTTGACATGCAGTCTGCCTGCGAATTCTTCCATCCGGAGATGTGTTGCACTTCGAAGGTGTATTCCTGCAGTTTTGCTGCTATGCGGGCCAATCTAGGCGTCAACACTTTGGTGCCACCTGGGCTGAGCATGTGGATGAGGGGCTTATGGTCGGTAACCAACTTGAACTTTGTGCCCCATACATATGTCCTGAAATGTTCCACGGCCCATGCACACGCTAACATCTCCTTCTCTATGGTGGAGTAGTTTTGTTCAGCTGACGATAGGGCTTTCGAGGCAAATGCTACCACATGTTCCGTGTCGCCCTTCCTCTGAGTGAGAACCGTCCCTAGTCCATATGCACTGGCGTCTGTAGTGATGACTGTACTCCACTCTGGGTTGAACGGTTGCAGGCATGGCGCTTCAACTATGTGTCGTTTTATGCTTTCCACCGCTTTCTTCTGATCTTCCTGCCACATGTACTCCAACCCTATTTTGAGGAGCTCTCGGAGCTGCGCTGAGGTTTCCGAGAATTTGGTGATGAATTTCGCATAGTACTCCGCCAACCCGAGGAACGACCTCACTTCGTCTTTGTTGGTGGGTTCTGGAGCTTTGATTATGGCCTGCAGTAAGTTTTGTTTGGGACTTATACCCTTCTCTGATATTTTGTACCCCAAATACTCAACTTCTTTTGCTTTGAATACACAGTTTTCGTACCTTAATCTCACACCTGCTTCTTGCAGTTTGGTGAGGACTGTTCTCAATGTGACGTCATGCATCTGTTCGTCCCTTGCGTAGATAAGGATGTCATCCTGGAAATAGGCCACGTTCCTGACGTTCCGCAGCAGAGCATCCATCATGCTTTGAAACGCTGAGGCTGCAGATGATAAACCAAATGGAATCTTGGTGAACTGGTATGTGCCAAACGGGGTGATGAAAGCGGTGAGTGGCTTGGACTCCTTGTGCAGTTGAATTTGATGGTAAGCGTTCCTCATGTCCAGTTTCGAGAATACTTTGGCTTCCTTCATCATGAGGATTAACTCATTGATACTCGGCAGTGGGTAGCTGTCTGCAACGACCTCACTTCGTCTTTGTTGGTGGGTTCTGGAGCTTTGATTATGGTCTGCAGTAAGTTTTGTTTGGGACTTATACCCTTCTCTGATATTTTGTACCCCAAATACTCAACTTCTTTTGCTTTGAATACACATTTTTCGTACCTTAATCTCACACCTGCTTCTTGCAGTTTGGTGAGGACTGTTCTCAATGTGACGTCATGCATCTGTTCGTCCCTTGCGTAGATAAGGATGTCATCCTGGAAATAGGCCACGTTCCTGACGTTCCGCAGCAGAGCATCCATCATGCTTTGAAACGCCGAGGCTTCAGATGATAAACCAAATGGCATCTTGGTGAACTGGTATGTGCCAAACGGGGTGATGAAAGCGGTGAGTGGCTTGGACTCCTTGTGCAGTTGAATTTGATGGTAAGCGTTCCTCATGTCCAGTTTCGAGAATACTTTGGCTTCCTTCATCATGAGGATTAACTCATTGATACTCGGCAGTGGGTAGCTGTCTGCAATAACTTCCAGGTTAAGGCTGCGGAGATCAATGCATACTCTTAGCTCTTGTGAGTTCTGTTTCTTTATAAGTACTACCGGGCTCAGCCACTCAGAAGCTTCAATTTCTTCGATGACGCCATCTTTCTTCATTCTGTCCAGTTGGTTTCTGAGTGTCTCTCTTGCAGTTGCCGGTACTGGCCTTAATCTGTGCTTGACCGGGACTGCGTTGGTTTTGAGTAATATTCTGTGAACAAAGCCCTTGATGTGTCCAGGTTCTTCCGAAAACAGTTTGGGGTTATCACTTTTCGCTACTTGCGCGCTCCTCCCACTGACTGACAGTACCTGATCCTCTGTGCCGGGGTCCAGCTTGATTTTCAGTTTTGCCTGGTCATCCCACCCTAATACCGCTGGGCCTTCTTGACTAAAATAAACTTTGGTGGTGGTTTCTCTTCCTTTGAACTCCACTTTCCCTTTGATGTAGCCCAACAGGTTTACAGACGCACCGCCAAAAACTGTAGGCTTGTGCCGTGTGCTGAGTACTTGGACCGTCTCTGTACCCATCATCTATTTGTATGTGCGTAGGGGTATTATGGTGAGATCAGAACCCGAATCAGCCATGACCCTTGTTTCCAGTCCATTGATTTTGATTGCACAATGGGGCTTTTCCCTTCTGGCCCGTGAGCTGTTCACCATGATGACTGTCGGTCTCCCTTCATCTTCCGAGGACGAATCCCTCTCCGTGTTGTGTTCAGCATTGACACTCGTGACCTTCTTGTTGCGCCACCGACACATGATTGAGAAGTGACCAATCTTTTTGCATACTGAGCACTCCTTGTCTCTTGCTGGGCACTCTCTATCGAAGGCTAGATGCTTCGTGCTGGTGCACCTGTGGCATTTCAACGGTTCTTTCTTCCCCCATTTTCCTTCTCTCGCTTCGAGGACCGGCCTCTCCTTCTTTGGGCGGAATGCCACAGATTGTACTTCGGTAGGGCCGTGGCCACCTGCGAATTCTTTCCTTCTGCCTACCGTTTCTTCAACTGCTCTCGCTATTTCAATAGCTTTTTCCAGCTGCAATTCCGTCTCTAAAATGAACTTATCTTGTACTTTCCTGCTGTTGGTGTGGACCACCAGCATGTCGCAGATGAGACTCTCAGCGTTGTTACCAAAGCTGCAGAGCGCCGCCAGTTCGCGCAGTTTTGTGACATAATCATCAACGGGTTCAGACGCCTCCTGTTTGCGGCTGTAGAACCGAATCCTGTGCAGGACAGTATTCTCCTTAATGGCGAACCTTTTCACAATCCTTCGTACAGCCTCCTTGAATACATCATCGTTATCACCAGCTACCGGCTCCGGGGTGAGACTCTCGAACACCCTCTGTCCTTCGACGCCTAGGGCGTTTAGTAACATCGCCCTGCGTCTCGCCGCCGAGTAGCCCGCACCGCCCATGTCCTCTACATACGTTGTGAATAAGGGTTGCCACTGTGGCCATGGAATGCCAGGCCTACCTGTACTTTGCAGGAAGGGCGGTGGTGGTGTTGCTCCTTGCATGGCTCCACGCGGGTTTTGATGGTGATCCTCGTCACCAAATATGTTGTGTAATTCTCACAATAAATGATAGGAGGCGTTGTGGTTGCAGGTTGCGTTCTTTTATTGTTCCGTACCACTTGAGTAAATACGTAACGCATATAACAAGAGTCAATGATGGGCAACAGGCCCCAATGCTGCGACGCAACTCGTGTGAATTGCCGGGAGTCTCTCTTGCGGCTTAGAGTCCTCTTCTTGGGAGGAGCGCCCGGGAGTGCGTCCTGCTCTGTGGCTCTCTCCCGCCTGAATGCGCGCTGGGCGCGCAAAGCCTGCACTTCTGGCCACGCACGAGATCTGGCGAGACCGGGAGATCTCGCGATATCTCTACAATCAGGTCTCCAGAAAAAGGTTTGAGTGGGAGTATTTGAATCCCCATCTTTCAAATTTGGGAGTGAAAGGATTTTTTAACAAGTAAAAAAAAGTAAGCCCTGTTCCAAATGGAAGTATTTTATTTTTATAAGCAAGTAAAAATATGAATAAAACAATAACTTTTATATAATAGATATTTCTTTGCAGCTAATTATTCAAGCAGATTATAAGATACGTTTTTACCTCTTAAGAAGAGGCAGTGGTAATAGTAGAGCTTCGTCCTGTGACTCTACCCCTACTACTGATCTGGAGATGTGTCTGTTTACTATTTTTTGTTGGGAGTGTTTTTACTCCATGGGCCTCATTACGAGGTTGAAGGAAGCCATGGAGCTATTCCCCATTCCCATTTGATCCCCCATAAGGCTCAATGGGAATGGGGAAGGCGCTAATAACGGTACCGCAAATTACGGTACCGTTATTAGCTCCAGAGTCCCTTTGCGGGTCCCGTCCTTAACGCCTGCAAAAACCAGGCTAGCTCCAACCTCGTAATGAGGCCCCAGGCGTTAAGGAAGGACCTGCAAAGGGAACTCGTAGTAGGGAGGTAAGGGATTACCAGCACCGGTGCCCTTACCGGTGCCGGTAATCCCTTACCTCCCACCTCGTAATGAGGCCCCATGTTTTTCTTTTTTGGGTGTATTTGTCTATTGTTAGGAAATAAGCGGCTGCCGAAATCTTCTGTCTCCTTAAGTACCAGTCCTATTTGGGACAGCAAAAGAAATTGACATTGCATTGAATAATTTTACACAAAGCACAGAAACTCACTTGGTAATGGTTTCTGAGGCACTGGACACATGCTTGATGTGGATTGGTTACTAAGAATTGCCTTCTAAAACGATGCAATGCTTGAAGCACGTGTCAGAGAGAGGTACCAGTAGTGGGTACTACTCAAATGAATGAACTGGAATGGATCCCTGTAACAGGGGGAAGTGGCAGCTAAAAGGTGAACACCCAAAAAAGGGTACACCACGGCGAGGTGGAAAGACAGGAGCTTGTGATGGTTGCTGATGTACGGGTCATGGTAATCGAGCTGGCACTTGGAGGGAAGCTTGTGCGTAAGGGCCCTTCTATATGCAAAATTAGATTCTGAAAGTGGCACCATGTATTTTGGAGTCAGCATTGCAGCCCACCTGCAGACACAAAGAAGGGAGAGCAGGAGGACAGATAAAGAATGAGTGGAGGTGCTGGATAGACACATGGATGGTGATAGGATGGGTTCTGAATGTGTTCCAATGTTGGGGAAAGCTAAAGTTAGTATAGAGTGGAGAATGGTGTCAATATTGGGGTACACTACAGGTTCAAGATTGTAAGTAGAATATTGAGGAAATGAAGGAAGGATGGAGATTTGACAGGGCACAGTCATTGTCGGAGCAGGATGGAGTCTGTGTTGTTCATATAATGGGGTTGACTTTGAGAGCAGCAAGTCATTAGTAATTGGGGCCAAATGGGATCAGTGTTGGGAGCAGGATGAAGTGAGTGTTGGGGGCCATCTAGAATCAGACCTGTGGGGAGAATGGCGTTAATAACTGTGACCTTACAAAGTCAGTTTGGGTCTTGATAAATTCAGTGTTGGGGCAGGACGCTGTCAGTTATAGTGCAGTGTGGAGCTACTACTGAAGGAAGAACTTCAATTGCAGTGTACGAGATCATTGTTTAGGGAGAGAAAGTGTTCAGATGTCAGGTTAGAAAGTGGGCTTTGTGGGAACACAATTGAGTCAGTGGTTGTGTTCTGTATGGAACCAGTGTGCATTGAATAATTGAGCTGGTGTGGGTGCAGGATGTAGTTGGTAGACAGAAGTAGAGGTAGGATGAAGGCATTGTTGGAAGTGGATGAATCATCACAGTTCAGCTAGCAGGATGGAGTCAGTGTTCGAGTGTAGAATAGGGCCCGTGTTGGAGTCAATGTTGGATTAGGTGCAGGCTGTCTTGGGCTAAAGGGTTGGGTCAGACTTAGCGGGTATGGCAGAGTTGCTATTGGAGGCATTGTTAATGATGCTGGGAAGGATGGAGGAGTGTGTGGGATGTACCCACTCTCTAGAGTGAGAGTTGGGGGTCCAGATAAAGTGGGTGTAAGGGGGAGTTCATAGTGAAGCTAAGTTTAGGGTACAGTACCACCAGCTTGAGCAAGCTGCAGTTAGTGTTGAGAGATGTTGGTTATCCTGCAGATTGAATTGTACATTGCAGTGCTGCTTGGGCTTTGGCAGTGTTGAGGAGCAATATGAAATCAGATAGAGGCTACAACAACAACTGCTGGGCAGGATAAAAACTATGTTGTGGTGGTGAAGCCAATATTGAGCACTTAATATGGTTCATTTTGGAAACAGGACAGAGTAGGACTCAGTGAAGACCCTCCCTAGTGGAAGCATGACAGACTTGCTATTTGGGCGAACAGTTACGCTGGCATTAGGTGCAAGGTGCAGCTGCTGTTACAGGCAGGATGAATTTGGTGTTGGCTTGCACTGTAGAAAGTCAGTTTTGGCTATGGGACTGTTCTCTGATAGAGCAGTGCAGACTCCGCAGAGAGATGCAGTATGAAGGGTTCCATGGGATATTTTTACATTTTGAGGCCGAACACAAAAAAAGACAGATTTATTTCGGGTGATTTTGTGTGGCCTTCAAAATGCCAAAATATCACATTCTGGTGGTGGGGAATTCACCGCCCTGCCAGCCCTTGGGAAGGCGATCCTACCCTCACCCCAGCCCTCTCCCACGCTGGCCGGATTTATGGATAATTGGGGGATTTGACCCCGCCACCGCCCCTTTCATCCCTGCCAACTCCTTTACCCGTCCAACACATTCCCTATCAACCTCCACCACTCACAGACACCCAAACACACTGACATTTAGCAGCTCCTCCACACCATCCTCAACCACCATAAACATTCCCCCTCCTCTGCCATATAGACGGACAGACACTCACACACACAAACACACCAACAACATAAAAAAACACTTAACCTCTAACTCCCGCGACATCCTTGGCACAGCCACCCCTGTCAGTCCCTGCGTGCACTCGTGTGCTGCAGGCATGTGACATATCAATATATCAATTTAGAAAGACTGCTTTGAGTGGTCTCAGAGCGGGCTTCCCAAATCGATCTTTTTTTAATTCGAAACAAAAAGATGTATTCACTTAGGATCATATGAAGCGGTTGATGAGGCACGAGTGTATTCACCCCATGTATCCTGGCCCTGCCTTTTGAAAGCACAACTGGTGTGGTCTAAATGTGTTCGGGGATTCCCGTGTGTCTTACTCTGAGATTATCATAACATTTTCTTAAATCACTCAAATGCACATAGTTATATGCACAGGTACATGCAAAACCCATGTTGATAATACATCCATCAACTTCTTAAAGAAACAGGCAGATTCAACACCCATGTAGACCATTGTGGGATTGCCCCTTTAAGAATATGTGTCATGGCTTTGTCATGACTGTGAATAAAAGGAGCCTCAGCTGGCACGTGCGCCAGAACGACGCAGACTCCATAAATGGTACTTCTGTCACGTGTCTCATTGTTGGGCCTGCAGGCTAACACTGTATGACCACGCTCCTGCAGCCCTGCTGATCTGGGGGTGTGTAACCTGGGAGCCCCCAGGCCAGTGTCCTGCTGTGGGAACACAGCTGCTAGCCTGGGAGCCCCCAGCAGCGGCTGTCCAGCCATATGATCACAGCAATCCGGGCGATTCCTGCAACTGTCCATACCTTGTGCTCACAGCGCTCCAAGTGACTGCTAGGTGCCCCCAGCACTCATCAGGTCCAGTCCCAACAACCATGCTTTCATCCACACTCTTATGCATACTGAGACATTCAGCATCAATGCTTATGCATGCATACACCCTTGTTTGGTGAAAATCAGCAACATGTAAAGCGGCAACGCCCATCCACTTACAGAACAGCAACATGCATGTGCAACATTAGCACCCAGTGTGTGTCCACTTGTGCAAAGTGATCTCTATTATTTATTTATGCCCCTAGAATCATTGATGTGAATAGTGACAGCTGTGAAGTGTGGGTCCTTTGCATGCCCAAGTATAAGCAGCAGCGCAACTCCGGTTCTGCTCAAGTTATGTAATTAGGGTGTTTATAACCCCGTTATCGATCACATTTTCAGCTCCGTTCAGACTTTCCTTGTGTGTTCTCAAAATAAGTAAACAGAGCATATTTTCAATGAAGCATAACATATAGGGTCAGGGGGTGAGGGAAGGAGACAGAGAGAGTTCTCATTTTTCAAATTTATTTCCAAAAGTGTCCATGGGTTAAACATGTTTCCTGATTGACCCAACATTCTTGAACCAACTAACGCAAACGGAAAAATAGGGAGAAAAATTACAAAAGGGAATATTGAGGCATGCAAGGTTCCAATGTTAGGAGTAACAGTGGCAAGTAACCTAGACTTAACAGCATCAGTGCCTAAAATGCTAGGAGTAACAACACCATTGTGGAGTATCTGAGTATAAGCGGTATTAGTCGCAAGTAACAGATGAGTAACCGCAGAACCATGTCAACGCAGAGCCATTTTCTGTGCAGGATATAGGAGACCAAAGAGCGAAGGCAAAACTTGGCTACACATGTGGAAGCAGTAGGGGGACGAGGCAAAGCAGAGGGAAGAGGACGTCGTGTCTGAGACTCTCAGGCATGTTTTAGGATCTTCTTAGCCTTGGTGTTAGCCTCCTGGATTCGATCTTCATTGACAATAACCTAAAGAGTGAAGAAGAGAGAGCAACGTCATTCCAGGGTAGGGCATCGTTAGGGGCGATTGAAAGAGAAATATATTCAATGACATGGGGGTGGACTCCCATCATGAGAGATTGTGGTAAAGACATTAAGATCGGAGAGAGCAGACAAG
This sequence comes from Ambystoma mexicanum, assembly GCF_040938575.1. NCBI lineage: Eukaryota > Metazoa > Chordata > Amphibia > Caudata > Ambystomatidae > Ambystoma > Ambystoma mexicanum. Next base: position 714,607,409 of record NC_090923.1, read on the forward strand.
GAAACAAAGGTAAATTGAAGGGAAAAAGGACTTTGAGCATAGAGAGAAAAAAACAAATGCATACATATACAGAGAGAGAACACAAAAGAAAGTTGAGTAAGTTTTTAGGTGCTCCTTAGGACCAAACCACTGCTGCGTCTTTAGGCTACACCAGTGTGTGTACTTGATTATATGGCTATATTTAACTGATGTCTAATTGAATGAAAAAGGAAGGAAAAACGACATGGAGGTACTTTGTGAGACTATTCTCTGAAGTCCTAATTCGGTACAGTAAATGAACACCTTCCTTACAGATGGCATAGACAAGAACAGGCTTCTCTGCCCTTTATTAGATACTCGAGATGTTGAAAGAAATGGGTTTCATGGTAAGTTCAATTTCATTACTAATTGGGAAAATATAACGGTCATTGCATCCCAGGTAAGATGGCTGCTCTGGGTAAAGTGAATTGAGACCTGCAGGTAAGGTAAAGCTACTAACGGTAGTGATGATTGCCCCCCCATATTTTGGGATATCTGGCACCTTTTGCTAACGAGCTGGGCATGCATAACACATCCTTTTAAGACATTACAAAAATACCTCCATAGGAAGCTAGAACTCAGCACTGCCCATCTCCACCTCTTCAGGCGCTCCTCTGGCTCCACGCCTCACTAATCTTCTAAATAACTACACTATAAAATGGACTGCATCTTTTTTTTGAGGGGATGGAGGGAGGGTCGCATCGGGAAGGGTACAGTAGTGACTACCATAAATAAGGTACTTTTAGGTTAAGCACTCTAAATCCCTTAGGAGAGAAACCACTTTCTCTGGGTACAAGAAACCATAGATATGGGCAGTAATGCTTGGGATGCCTGGAGAAGCTTCACCAAAAGTGACAGTCTAGAAAAATTCCCGATCTGCTCAGTACTAGACAGTAAATGTCAAGAGCCCTGTGAAAATCGAGTGTTAAGGACACTCTTTGGAGCAGATGAAAGGTTGGAGTGAACGTGGGGAATCTAATCTCCTGGATCGAATGAAAGTCTGACATGACTTTAGGAATGAGGTGTGAGTTCTTAGAACGACCTTCTCTTTGTGAAACCCTGCGAGTGGTTCCTCCACACAAAGGGCCTGAAATTGGCTAACCCAAATGGCCAAAGTAATGGCCAGTAGAATGGGCCTCATTACAAGTTTGGCAATACAGTTACCAAATTACCACCAAACTCAGTTAGCATTATCACCACTTGGTCCAGTAGCATCACCAAGGAGCCTCATGCTGGAGGACAATCCTCCTCATCGAATTCAGAACTGAACTTGGAATTTGACAGTGCGGTAGAAGTTGCAGTAATCCATTTACCTCCCCAAAATCGGCAGTCACTGAATTACTGCCATTCTTTTTTACTGTACCGCTGTACTAGTAATGAGGCCCAATATCATTAAAGTGATCAGGGTAAGGTCTGGTAAAGCCAATGCAAGAATTTCTCCAAAAACGTTTTTGCTGCCAATGATGGGCATCTCATCATTTAGGCCAAAAAATGATGTGACCTATTATGAGGACACTTCAATGTGCGCATCATAACGGAGCACATTCAAATGAGCCTTTTACACCTCATTGTGCATTTCCCCAAATCAGGAGCATTTCTGAACATTGTAAAGCTCATTTTATATTCAAAAGCAGGATGCATTTTAAAATGCAAAAAAGAAGGGGGGACCTGGGAGTCCCTCTGCCGGACATTAGTCCCGGTTACGAGAGACTTACCCAGAGTCTATAGCTCACTATCTTTCACAGAGGAGAAATATCCAAAACATATCAGTGTTTGTCCTGCCCTGGGGCAGTCCAGCACCGAAATGCTAGGCAATTCTCCTCTGAACAAGAGTACCAGCAGCAACCCGAGACACGTGTTTCGATCTGGTTGGACCTCATCAGTAGGCTGGAGCTGTGCCTCTCTAAGAATAGTGAGCAAGGGGTCCACGTCTGGATTCCCCTAATAATTTAGGGCGAGACCCAGAGTTACTTAAATATGCAAAAAACAAGGGGGGTCCTGAGAGTATCAACAGCACAGAACACAAGACATTCTCCTGCTCCATTTTGGAACAGGCACCAGAGGAAGGATACACATTGCAGGACAGGTTCATTAATTCCTGACTTTATCGTGACTTTATTAAGTGGAACAGCAGTGGTATGAACTGATGTCCGCTTGCATTTCTATCAATAAAATTAGGGATAGAAATGCTTTAATTTTGTTTTAGAATTTCACAGTGACAAGCTGTGAAATGTACTGCTAGCCCCCAAGTGTACAGCCTTCCTGAAATGCGGTCACCTTTGAGAATGAGGTGATATGCGTAATTCTAAAATTAACTCAAATAAAGAGCCCATCCTTTGCAATCAAGTTGGGAAATCTGCCAAGGACTGTGGTGACTCAACACAAACCATCTGTGGGCCTTGGAAATTAGGGAAACCTTAGTGGCAGAAACCGATCAATATTTTGTCTCGATGTGGACTTATTTATGTAAAGCATGTAAGATAGTACTCTGGGGCATAGCTATCTCCACCCTGAAGGCACAATCCAGGGAGAAGTTGGAGAAGGTGGCTGTTCTGAAAGACACAATTACACATTTGGAATAAGGCTTTCTGGCACACACAGAGAACTTTTGAAGAGCCAATAACACAATCGGGTTTTAGACAATTGTGGGATAGAGAATGGGAACTTACCGTTCTGCCACCACCCGTAATATCCTGGTATAACCAGGATATCCGACGGCAGTACCGTTAATATGGATAATGGCAAAACCATCCGGTACTACCGGCGGCCTACCAGCAACCTCATAATGAAGGCTCTAGAAAAATTACTGAAATAGTATAACAGGCATTTTCTAAAGTATAAATGAGTATGGCTCATGGCTCACACCGTTTTCCTACCAGGTTTTGGAAAATATTGTGGGGCTCGGGTAAATCAGTTTGGATATTTTAGTCATGCTAAGTGTTAACCGTGGAGATGGCTAATTTAACCCCAACCTCAGGCATGACATAGCAGGGCTCGCAAAAACGTGCCTATCCCCAGAGGTATGTCCTTATCAGCAGATCTCCCTGATCAATCGTGAAATCAAAGTATTAGCTGAGAAGTGGGTGGAAAGGCTTGTATGAGTGATATCAAGTGTAACATGGGAAAGCATCACACCAATTTAATATCACCTTTGAGAAAGGTGTTTTGTTCTCCTACTATCTAGCACTTACCGCATATATTTGAAGGCTGGGGGTTGTTTCTACAATATTACCAGTTCTAGAATACTTGGGATGGTATCAAGATTGATAGACCAATGCGGTTTCATTCCGGGCAGAGCCACCAAGAACAAGGATAAACCTACAGCATTTACACAACACTTTCATCATGGCAGACATGATTCCTGAATCTTTGGATATCAAACCATTAAGCTCTCTAGTCAATTGAGCTGGGGTTACTTCTTGGTAACCAGGGATTCATTTATGACATGGGTGTGACTATTGATCATTGAACCAATGACAGCAGTGATGATTAATTTGCCGGTATTGCTATTGTTCCAATTGCAAAGGTGGTATGTGGAAGGGTTGCCCCTTGCCTCCTCAATTACTCACACAGGCACTGGAGCCTCTGCAGAACGGCTGAAATGGGACCCAATGCTGAAGGGCTTCAGGTGGCTCCAGGCTGAGGAATATTGTCTCTCATTATTAGTGATGATCTCTTAATTTTTACTTGGGGATCTGTGATGTGTGACCCACAGTGCAGTGGATAGCCTCAAGGAGTTTGGAAGACAATGAAGTTTTAAAAAGAACTGGTGGAAATCTGTCCTTTTCCAGTACATGGGGAACAGGCAGCAATGCCAAGACAATGCCTGCTCCTGATTGAAAATGACTTGAACTATCTGGGTATGCAGGTAGTGAGGGTTGAAAGGGGGTTTTTATAGCAACATTTAAATCTGCTAATGCAATGATTCTAGGTGAACAGGGAGAACTGGATGGTTTTACCATTATCCATGCTGGGACAAGCATCCTGGTTCAAAATGTTATATTTGCATCTAGTACAAAACACATCATTCCGTTCATAGAACTGTATTTGATAAGATAAGGGAGGGAGCCCAGGCAGTTAATATGGAAAGACAAAGTACGCAGGGTGGCACTGAGCAAGTTATACACATCAGGCTGGATAGAATATGTTTACCCGCTGTTGGAAAGTTTTATTGGTCAGCACAACCAGTGGTGGCCAGCAGGTGGTGTGAAGGGATGCAGCCCCTTGTGTATGAAGGTAAATACTGAGATGACTTGACCTGCCAGCCATGGTACTCGCATCAGTTTGTCAGGGTAAAGAGAAGGTCACAATCGCTATTGGATAGAAAGTCAAGGACACAGCCCAGGCTCCAGAATAGGGTGATGCAAACATGCCTGAGGATAGGAAGCTTGGAAGGGCCTGGCAATGGGAGAAAAAAGGCCATAATGGTTATGAAGGACTGTTTACAAAAAAGGACCTTGGGACCTTAATGTAATTACGTGAATAGAAAGCAAGTTTTTGGTTTCATAATTATGAATTTGATATATATCCACAAATGTGGCACACCCAACAAAAGCAATTCGGGGGGTGGGGCGGGGGACTTTATTTATTTATTGGACATTTGTATGGCGCCTATACATAAGTGTTTCCAGGCGCCACAAGACAAGAAGGGGGGGACAAGGGAATCATAAGAAAAAACAACAAGAACAAAGTGACAGTTATATTGGCCTTGTGGCAATCCTACCATGCAAGTGCATGACAAGGTGATAAGTGCAGGGGGCGGGCAGTAGAGGGAGAAGTGCAGAGTGGGGAACCCCATGGGTAGGAGTGGACCAGTGCTATTCAGGCCAAGGCAGCTAGTACAAGAGGAAAAAAGGGGGAGGGGTGCAGTGGACAGGAGGACTGGGTAGGGATAGAACGGGAAAGGGAACCTGAGGGCAAGTGCTGCATTTGATGCTGGGAGAAACTGGTAGGGGTGGGGGGCTGATCTGGTCCCTGTGTGACTTTGAGGGGACCAGGCCCCAGTCACAGCTGCAGTTGGGGCGATTAGCACGAGAGGGGGAAAGGAAAGGAGGAGGATAAAAGGAATGTCTTGAGAAGTTTCTGGAACTTAAGAAGATCCATGAGGTGTGGTAATCGACGTGCACACCTATGTGGTTAGTTTTAGAATTCTATAACATTTAAAAAAAACTGAAAAATAGACTTCAGGTGCAGAGGAGATAATAAACAACCCTGGTATATGGGTTGTGACATATGACAAAGAACAATCAAGTTCCCAATTATGGGAACTCCCGTCCCCTGCACAGTATTGGTGGCTCAAAATGAGTCCTAAAGGTTTTGAAAAATACTATTATTGTATATATATATATTTGGTTTTCGTTTTTGAATATATATGCATATATATATTCAAAATATATATTTGAATATATATATATATATACTTGAAAATACATACATTTATAAACCAATTAAATTAGACAGTTCATGTATATTTGAGATTCCTTTGTAAGTCCAAAAAGTAGACCCAATCACATTTTCTTGTCAAGTTTAGCTGTTTTAATGATGGCCCAACGCGTTTCGTGAAAAAATCACTTCTTCAGGGGCAACAAACAATTTTCAACACTTTCTATCTAGAAAAAATATTCAAATAATATACATTAGTGCACGTAGTGATGACAATTTTCACAGTATCAGTTCAAAAGACAACAAGTCAAGGCATTCTTAGGTATATCGAATACTTGTTCCTTAGCATATAAAATATAACAGCTTGTCTAAACCTTATTGTTTCAAGAAATAGGTTTGTTCTAATCAACAGCACACCTATGGACAAGTATCCTATTTTTTCAAAAAAATATATAGGTTTATTATAGTCAACAGAGCAACTGTGGAGTATGTGGTTAAAGTAGTATACCTAAGCTTGTTTTCTGATGTCAAGTATCTATAATGCTTAAAAGGGACAAAGGACCTATCGGCCTTTTGGTAAGAATAATGCATCCAATGAAGAGCAAAATGAAAAGATAGAACTTACCAGAAAGTCTATCTATTGCATACCATCAACGATGGAGATAGTTGAGGAAGGAGGATGAATGTCCATCCATAATCTTAATTCAAAAATTTCTATAGTCAGCCCAATTGCTGACAAGGGGGATTTCCTAAAATACAAGAAATAAGCAAGGGTAAAGGATTTGGAAAAGTCTAATTCAACTGTAGAGAGAAAAGGTGGGGGAATAGACTTACCCACAAGAAAAGGGTTAATCAAAACGGTCAAGGCAAAAAGCCTCTCTATTCAGTTTTCAACATCCAGGTAATAAGGTGTCTAGGACAATGGTAGTTCAAAACCTGGCTATTTAAAGAAGCTGGTCGTATTCCTTAAAAGCAAAATATCCTCCTGTTGGAGGAAAAAACACTATCAGGAATCATGGAGGTACGAGACTATTTCTAAAACCAGAGTGGAATCTGGAATTTACTTACATCACTAGCTGGAGATAGTAGGATTCCGGCGCTGTCATCAACAGGAACCGCTTCCTGTTCAATGGTGACACTAGAAGAAAATGGCCGCCTTAAATAGCAATGGAGTGACGTCATTACGTAGAGTTGCGTGTGACGTCACAGTGTAAACACTGTGACGTCATCACGCACATGCACGCAATGACTTGAAAATTGAAGCGCATTCAAAATGAACACACAAGCTACTTAATTTTTGGCTAATAGAATATGATGGGTATTCGATTTAATCATAAAAGAAGAGTCTAAGTTGATAAAATGCTCTCAGAAAGAGAAGTGCTTGCATCAGCAAAGAATTTATAACGCTGTATTAAATGGTGAAGTGGAGTCGATGCAGAAATGACTCATTAATAATAAGTAGTATACTTATCAGTACTTATACTGATTATGCACTATATGAATAGTGCAGATAAGAAGCGTGATGGTATGAGCTAGATAGTGAAGCAAAATCCAACAAGGAGGGATATTACGTAGTTTCTGCTACCTTGAATGATCTCAAAGAAGGCCAACTATTCACACAAAAAGTTTTTTTTTAAATGTCTGAAAGAAGTTTAACAGTTGTGATGTCTTAAACAGATCGATACATTTCATGAGTTATGGGTAGTTACAGACGTAATACTTAAAATGAACTGACTCAAGAAAAGAGTTCACATTCTAATCATACAGTTTTTTTTTTGTTTGTTTGTACCAGTCGCAGAATCTCAAAAGGTAACTTTTGAATGAACATTTGTCACAAGTATATGGTCTCAACAACAATTGGTTTAATACGGCACCCTGGTGGGTCTATAATGTTAATACCCATAGTAAGAAAGTGATGACTGAGCCCAGTCATTGATCAGTTGATAATTTGTACAGTTATTACAAAAAAGGTCCTAAATAGAAACCTTCATTAAGACCCAATGTTGCCAGTGAGTCCAATCTATGAATCCAGTATAATTCTCTCTGTGAAAGACGTTTTGGGAGGTCACCAATTCTTGGTAGTTGCTTAATAACTTCTAATACTAACCATTTTAGCTGTGAAATATTATGTCTATTTTCGCGAAAATGTCTAAAGACAGGGGACTTTTCATTGCATGTTCTGATATTGGATTTGTGCTCATTTATTCTTTGTTTGATTTTCCTTGCGGTCTTCCCGACATAATATTTCTCACACTGGCACTTGATGGCATATATCAAATTTTTGTGACAATTCAGGTATGCAAATGTGCCATGTTTTTGTTTTGCAAGAAATGTCTGATGTTGTTTTTTTTATGTTTTCAGCCTTAATGAGTGAATCTCTGAAATTCCTGCCTCTTTTGAAGGCTAACATTGGTGGTTCCGGGCATAATCTGTTGAGATTTGGATCAGATTTAATAAGATCCCAATTTTTATTGATTATCTTTTTTATCTGAAAACTCTGGCTAGAATATTTCATGGTGTGGATCAGTCTTGGATTGTCTTTTTTGGGTTTTTCTTTTAGTAGATCACCTCTTTTCAACAACCTTGTGCGTTCTATGGCAGTATTCATTGTTTGTTCCGGGAAACCTCTTTTCTTGAATCTTTCCTTCATGTTCTCCATTTCAATTCCCGATCTAGTCGAATCTGATGTTATTCTTTTGGCCCTTAGACACTGGCTCTAGGGTAAGTTCTGTTTGAGGTGAGTTGGAAGAAAACTTGAAAAGTGTAACGTACTGTTGGCATCTATAGGTTTCCTATAGATTTCGGTTATAAAGATGTTATTGATTCTTGAGATATTGACATCTAAGAAATGGATGTTGGGTTCTCCAATCTCTAAGGTGAACTGTATTTTGTCATGACAGCTGTTTAAATAACTGAAGAATTGTTGTAGTTCATCCTTCATCCCATTCCATATTCCAAAAATATTGTCAATGAAGCGCTTCCAAAAAGTACATTCTTACTCCATGGTTCTTTGTTCAAAATGTGAGTTGTTTCAAAATGATACATAAAAATGTTGGCATAGGCTGGTGCCACTGATCAGCCCATAGATGTTGCAGAGATGTGTACGTAATATTTGTTGATGAATCTAAAGTAGTTATTATACAGGATAATATTGATTAACTCTATTGCAAATTCTTTGTGTATGGATACGTTATCATGTTGAAGCAAGAACCACTCTAGTGCAGCAATGCCCTCTGCATGGGGAATCTAAGGTGATAAAATGATCTCAGAAAGAGAAGTGCTAGCATCAGCGCAGAATTTATAATGCTGTATTAAATGGTGAAGTGGAGTCAATGCAGAAATGACTCATTAATAATAAGAAGTATACTTATCAGTACTTATACTGATTATGCACTAGATGAATAGTGCAGATAAGAAGCGTGATGGTATGAGCTAGATAGTGAAGCAAAATCCAACAAGGAGGGATATTACGTAGATTCTGCTACCTTGAATGATCTCAAAGAAGGCCAACTATTCACACAGAAAGTTTTTTTTTTAATGTCTGAAAGAATTTTAACAGTTGTGATGTCTTAAACAGATCGATACATACATTTTATGAGTTATGGGTAGCTACAGACGTAATACTTAAAATGGACTGACTCAAGAAAAGAGTTCACATTCTAATCATACAGGTTCTTTTTGTTTGTTTGAACCAGTCACAGAATCTCAAAAGGTAACTTTTGAATGAACATTTGTCACAAGTATATGGTCTCAACAACAATTGGTGTAATACGGCACCCTGGTGGGTCTATAATGTTAATACCCATAGTAAAAAAGTGATGACTGAGCCCAGTCATTGATCAGTTGATCAATTTTAAAAGTTATTACGAAAAAGATCCTAAATAGAAATCTTCATTAAGACCCAATGGTGCCAGTGAGTCCAATCAATGAATCCAGTGTAATTCTTTCTGTGAAAGACGTTTTGGGAGGTCACCAATTCTTGGTAGTTGCTTAATAACTTCTAATACTACCCATCTTAGCTGTGAAATGTTATGTCTATTTTCACAAAAATGTCTAAAGCCAGGGGATTTTTCATTGCATGTTGTGATATTGGATTTGTGCTCATTTATTCTTTCTTTGATTTTCCAAGCGGCCTTCCTGACATAGTATTTCCCACACGGGCACTTGATGGCATATATCAAATTTTTGCTGTCACATGTTGCATAGTCCATTAATTGAATTTATTTACCACTATTAGGTCTCCTTTTAAAATATTTGAACAATTTTGACAATTCAGGCATGCAAATGTGCCATGTTTTTGTATTGCAAGAAATGTCTGATGTTGTTTTTTACTTTTATGATTAAATCCAATACCCATCCTATTGTATTAGCCATAAATTAAGTAGCTTGTCAGCCACGTTCATTTTGAAAGCGCTTCAATTTTCACGTCATTGCGCGCATTGGGCGTGATGACATCACAGTGTTTACACTGTGACGTCACACGCAACTCTACGTGATGACGTCACCCCATTGCTATTTAAGGCGGTCATTTTCTTCATTTTCTATCTCCATCATTGATGGTATGCAATAGATAGACTTTCTGGTAAGTTCTATCTTTTCATTTTGCTCTTCATTGGATGCATTATTCTTACCAACAGGCCAACAGATCCTTAGTCCCTTTTAAGCATTAATAATACTTGACATCAGAAAACAAGCTTGGGTACTCAACTTTAACCACATACTCCACAGTTGCTCTGTTGACTATAATAAACCTATATATTTTTTTGAAATAATAGGATACTTGTCCATAGGCGTGCTATTGATTAGAACAAACCTATTTCTTGAAACAATAAGGTTTAGACAAGCTGTTATATTTTATACGCTAAGGAACAAGTATTCGATATACCTAAGAATGCCTTGACTTGTTGTCTTTTGAACTGATACTGTGAAAATTGTCAACACTACGTGCACTAATGTATATTATTTGAATATTTGTTCTAGATAGAAAGTGTTGAAAATTGTTTGTTGCCCCTGAAGAAGTGATTTTTTCACGAAACGCGTTGGGCCATCATTAAAACAGTTAAACTTGACAAGAAAATGTGATTGGGTCTACTTTTTGGACTTACAAAGGAATCATAAATATACATGAACTGTCTAATTTAATTGGTTTATGAATTTATGTATTTTCAAGTATATATATACAATAATAGTATTTTTCAAAACCTTTAGGACTCATTTTGAGCCACCAATAGTGTGCAGGGGACGGGAGTTCCCATAATTGGGAACTTGATTGTTCTTTGTCTTAAGAAGATCCAGCTCAAGTCTGAGGCGGGGGGCTTTTCCAGAGGAAGGCACCAACCAAGGAGAGGGATCTACCTCCCACTCTCTGCTTGGAGAAATGTTTGACCTGCATAGAGCTGGAGCCAGAAGACTGAAGGATTCTGGCTGTGCAGTATTTTGGGAAGGAAAGCTGGATGTAGAGAGGTCCCAATGCCCAGACATTCATGTGGATGATGCAAAGGGTTTTGAATTTGATCCTTGCAGTCAACGGGAGCCAGTGGAGATATTATAGGGCTCGGGAGATGCAGTCCCTGGGCTTCAGTCCAAGGATACGTCTTGCAGTCCTATTCTGGATTAGTTGGAGGGGTGAAGGGAGGAAAGAGGCAGGTTGAGAAAGAGGCTGTTGTAGTACACAAGCCTAGAGAGAATCAGGGCTCTGGAGACAATGAGCTTCTGGGGTAAGGTGGAGAAAGGTAGAATGCCCCTAAGGAGGTGAAGCTGAAAAGTTGGACTTCTTGGCAAGGCCCCTATTGTGAGGAGAGAAGGAGAGGGAGGAGTCAAAGATGATCCCAATGTTTTTTGCTTCACATGTGGGTGAGGGTAAGGGGACCCAAGGAGTCTGGCCAGAGAGTGAAGAGGAAACTAGGAGCAGGCGTCCTAATGAGAAGGATCTCTGTCTTACTGGTGTTGAGGCAGAGATAATTGGCAGAGCACCATGCCTGAATAGCAGTCAGTCCTTTACTAGACTGCTCTCTATTAAAGGGGTGTTTGGTGGAGGAAGCATACTTGACGAAGCCAACCTTGACTCCATACCGGATAATAGTGAGGTTCACGGCCAGAGGCATTGCTGGGAGGGCTGAGGGGGCTATAGCCCTGGGTCTTTTCATTGTAGCCCCGGATAGAAGCTCATGGGTTACAACAAAAAAGGCTAACTAGCCCCCGGTCCTGACAGTCCCAAATTTAGCGTAGCCCCAGATCTTTTTCAGACCTAGCACCACCACTGTTCACGGCTCAACCTCTGGGTAAACTTAGGGCTAAGGTTAACTCTGATGGGAAGCTGACTTGGGCCATCTGAATGAAGAGGATTTGAGGGAGGCAATTATGGGACCCCGGGAAATTGGAATCTCCAGCAAATTCAGATTGATGCATTTCAAAATCTTACATAGGATAAATTACTCTCGGAAATTGTTATGCAAGATGCGTAGAGTTCCCGAGTCCAGCTGTCTCAACTGTTTGAGAGGGAATGGTTCCTTCTTCCACCTCCTTTGGGATTGTCCAGAGGTCCAATATACTCGGAGGAAATTCATAAGGAGAACAGACGAGTACTGGGTCTTTCATTGGAATGGGCACCTAAATTGCTTTGGATGGGGGCTTTCGGGAGCCGGGGCTCTTTAGATACTGAAAGGGGCTTGTCGCCGCAGCACGGGCAGTCCCCAAAAGTTACATTGCTGTTAAAATGGAGGTAGGGGACGTCCTTAGATTATCAACCTGGAAAGAGGGACTTGGCAGATATAGGTATCCAGAACAAACGTGTGTATCTGTAGGGACTGTCCCTGAAAGCACGGTAAGATTGGGGTAAATGGGTAGACCAGATTTGAAATGTGGTCAATCCACATGTCCATGAAAGACAATTGTTGTAATTGCACATGCAGTTTTCCTCGTACGAGGTGGAGAGACGTGGGAATTGGTAATGAGGGAGGTTGTTTGTTAGACGGTTATTTGTTTTCTGCACCCTGCTCGTATGCTATGTTGGATATGTGTTTATTGTCTTAAATTGAATTTTTCTGCTCTATTGTTATGCAATGGGGAAAATGCAATAAAATCTTTTATAACTAAAAAGCCTGCTGAACTGACACAAAAAACTATTATTTGGCATGATCCTAGATGATAAACATGACATCAAGTAATCAACTTTTAATCATAGACTCTAACATACTCCCTCTATTTTGCACATATTGTAATCCTCCCTAACCCTTCTAACATCTTTGGGGTAGTGTTCTGAAGAAAGCTTTTGCACATTTATTTTTTATTATTGCCAAAAAGGAAGTAAAAATATTTTAAACATGTAGGTCCAGGACGCAACCAGTGCCCATTTGGCCCCCTTGCCACTATACTTTCTCTCATCCTAAATATCTATTTCCTGTCCATCACCATTCCGGTTACAACTGTGTATAACAAAGGCTCATACCATGGACTGTTTCCGAAAATGTGCATATAAATTGGGCTAATATACTGTTATTTTTATTATATACAATTTTAATAAATAGTAATCACTAATTTTACTTTGCATTTTAATAATTCTCAAAATGTGCAGCCTCAAAAAGTCTTTGAACTTCCTTACTGAGTTGCTAGGAGGGGTACTGTGATCAACGAACAAAGGACTTCCATTTTTGGAATTTTGTCTCAGGAAGTCAATATTTGCAAATCTTAGACCTGAAAAAGTGGTCATAGGGCGCCATTTGATGATGGGTGGCATCCTTATGATTTCACTCTGACTTCAAGGTAGGCCCCCGGAATACTTACTCTTTTTTTTAAAGATATATTTTTGAGAATCTGCCAACATCAAGGAGTCCTTGCACTAGGAAACAGGAGGCGGCCCCTTGAGATGCTTGATCACTGTTGGAACAGAGGTCTTCCTAAATGGTCAGTTTCGAGAAAGACATCTTAATTTGTTTTATCGTCTGCATGTGAAACCAGACTTTCAGAAAAAGCATGGTTGGTCGGCTCTTTGTTGGCTCTGGGCATGATAACCTCACTGGATGACCATTTTCAAATGTTAATACTGTTTCCTTTTCCAGCATAGATCCTCTGCGATAACAGAAGACATGTTTGCAAGAAGACTCAGGGCACTGCCTTTTGGTTTGAAGAAGGAGGAATCGTTAGTATAACCGTTCCAAGTGAGTCAAGATGCAGTTCTTCAGTTATAGGAAGGACACATCCAGGGAAACACTGGGAGAGACATCCACAGCCACATCCCTTCCTGACAGCTGCAGGTCAGTCACATTCAGAATATTCACTCAGGTGCCAAACACAGCTTTTCCACATGACCGCACACAGACATTCATGCTTCAGCCTCCACCAGCTATTATCATATACCATATGTAAGTGAAAATATAATACGCCTTCTTCCTTTCACTTTGTACAATAGATCACCAGGAAGAAACATAATGGCAGAACATTCAACAATTCATATCCGATCACTCCCATCCAGTACGTACATTTCACCCCACACAAGGAACCACACAATCACACTCTGTCATGGTTAACTTTCTTCACACAAAGGAAAAGCCTAGAGGGAAAGAGCCACAAGAAGAGTAGAAAAGAGGAACATTTATGGTACAATCTTAGTGCCGCTGAATGCAGGCTCAATGACATCTAAACCAAGGGGAAATTCAATCAATCAAAATATTTTAGAACCGTTTTTAAAATAATAGTGGCCACAAATAAAGCCCACATAAGAAAGACAAGGAATGGTCTTATAGGAGAGGACATTAAAAACATAGGGTGTAGATCCCACCACCAAAAGGATGCTACCAGGAAAACAGTCCGTAAAAAGATAACATGCAAGCCACACTATTCAGTTGGCCACAAGCAACAGGTATGATTGAACAGACCGGTGCTTGGAAATCAAAATAGTGAATGTCACACATTAAAGTATCCTTAACATTGTGAAAACACAAAGATGTATATGTGACATAATTGTGCCCAAGCCACATATTAGTTATTATCAGAAAGGCGGGGAGAAACATAATATAGGAGAGATGGAGAGGTTAATTCCAACACATTTAATTATGCCTGTTAACAGGAGATAAGGATGGATGAAGACCTACAAGGAAGGGCGCAACACAACAGGATAGTTGGTTGGTGAGATCAAGAAAATAGTGAACAGGTTGACTGAACACAAAACATTTGGGTCTGGAAATCTAAGTCTATATGGATATTGGTCTTCCCTCTAGTTTTATCCTGAATGCGGTTTCTTTCCATCTTTCCCAGGGAATCAACTTCTGGGAATGGGGTTGGATAAACACCTACAGGACCTAGCAAGAAAAAACTGAAATGCAGCAGGGCAATCTAAGAATAACACTGTCAGAATGCAGAAGAAAGCAAACAAACAGTAGAGAGGGCCTAGTCTAGAGGAGCTAATGTATCAATTTCCAATCCCTAATATAACACCATTCCTTGGTGGTTCCCAAAGGCACTCGCAGTCATGGAGAGGCTGAACACCCAGCACACCTTTTGCCCTGTTCTTTATTTATGGGTCTCCCAAAACACCTGCTGGGACAAAATCTCAGACCTTTACCTTCTTACCCTAGGATTTGTAAGGCTGCAGTAATTGGGGAGTGTAGCCCACCACACACTCTGGTCTCTCCTTCCTTGATGAAGGGGGGATGCAACCATTGAGGACCCTGCCCCTGGGGTTGTTATTGAATCTGTTTCTCTGAGTTCCACCTCTCCTGCTGCCTTTATTCTGAAACCCAGCATTGTTTCTTCAGGGAATTCCTTGGAACTTGAATTATTGAGGATGAAATTGGCCCTTTTATAAAAAGTTGGAAAATGAAGGTGAACTAAAGAAGGAGGAGTTGGCACAGCAAGTGATACTCAAAGATAGGGATCTTGAACTTAAAACAAGGACACTGAATGTCAGAGAATCCAGCTAGAAAAAGCTAGAGTGTATGTAGATCTTAGCCAAACCAGTTGAAAGTGTCGGCTCCCCTGCCACCAAGTTTATGAAACATTTGGTTGGTGTGTATGTGGACGTGTGTACGTTTGAAATGGCTTGTGGATACCATGATGTTGATAAAAGAGATTGGGCTAGGTGATTGTTACGTAGAGTGCCTCAGACTGGTTATGACTGTATTCTGAAACTGAGTGTGGAAGAAAGGGGTGAGTATTAGTGCATGAAATCTGCTTTGATTGGCAAGTTTGGCAAGACACCTACCCAATACCTTAAAAGGTTCAGGGAATATAAGAAATTAGAGAATGTGTCTTGAGTTGACTGGGTGAGTGCTGCACATATGAACATGATGGGGTGGATTGATGGATACAAGGTGAAAACCTTTGTTGAATTGTCCCACCTTTTGTTTTTTGAGCATTTTCCTGAAGCCTGTTCACCAGAGCTGCGTCAGTATGTTGCTCACTAGAACATCTCTTTAAGCTTGCCAGGCTGGCTTACAAGTCAGTCTCCCACCAGGTGTCCCCTAAGCAACCAAGTGGGAAGGACAAGGACAAAGAGAAAGGGACCTCTCAGAAGCCCGAGGAGTCCCAAAAGCAATCACAGTCGAGTAAACCTAAACCTTTCTCTCCTAAGATCTAGTTTGGATACGTTTTATGGGGGTGGGAGTAAGAGTAGCGGTTCTCCTGCTGCAAAGCAGGTTCCCAGAGGCTCCAGTACTGTACCTCACATCCCCAGCACTTGTTGGGACTGCAGGGCTCTGGACCACAAGAAGGGTGACCCAAGTGGAAAGGTAAGGCACTTGGAGTCCAGGCTGTCAGCCTGACTACCCTTGCTCTATGCCTGAGGTGGAGGCCACTGTCCCCCCTCCTCTACAGGAATCACTTTTGCTGCTCCTGCAGAGATTTCCCTAGTGCCCCTTGGGGCCTGGGACCAGTACGCAGAAGTACTGGCTACTATCCCACAAAACACCTGCTGATTTTTGTTAAGTGTCCTCCTGAATGGCCAGCCTTCTACTGGTTTGAGAGACACTGGGGCAAGTATGACAGTGGTGGACAGGACCCTGCTCATGCCAGAGGACTATGTGGGTGCTCCTCTGAGAATTACCAGGTTAGCTGGTGGGCCTCCCAAATTATCTCCTGTAGCCCTAGTCACCATCACGATTGCAGACAAGGCAGCAAAGCTTCCCGTACTGGTACAGGACAATGTACCTGCCAAAATCTTGTTGGGAAATGATCTAGTGGAGTTGGGGTTGATCTCGGATGGGCTATCCCTGACTGCTGCTGCTGCAGTCCCTAGATCGCAGGTCACACTGTGTTTGACTGCTAGTCAAGTACTCAAGCCAAAGAGGAGACCCAAGGCAAGACGGAAGAGCAAGAAGGCCACCTCTGTGAAGGGGGCTCCTTCTCTTCATGCTGCTTCAGCAGCATCCACTGGGATTCAGGCTCCGGACGGGCTGGGTCCAGTGGTAACCTGAGACTCAACTCCTGAGGGAGAAGAGTCAGAAGACCCACCTGCGGGAGAGATGCTCAACAAGAGAATCACCATGACCTTCAATGCCTGCTGGTTGAAGGAGGGCCCTCTAGGTGAGACTTCTGCAAGGGTCAGAGAGAGTGCCACTGTCTCTAGGGTCTAAGGAAACAGGCGAAGTGCCTAGGTCTTTCAAAATCTATTGGGAGGGTGAGCTCCTTTGTAGTGAGCCCACTAACCCTGAACCTGGTGCCCTCAAGAGGTTGGTGGTATCACAGGTTTACAGGCCATTCCTGTTGCAGTTGGCACATGAGGTGCCCTTAGCTAGTCATCTTGGGACCAAAAAGACTAAGCAAAGGCTCTCTGCATATTTCTACTGGCCCCGGATGGGAGTAGGAGTGGAGTCCCACTGCCGGACCTGCCTCACTTGTCAGTTGTCTGACAAGACTGGAGGCAGTGTCATTGCCCACTGCAGCCTTTGCCAGTGGTTGGCACACCATTTGAGAGGGTTGGCATCGACATTGTCGGTCCCTTAGACTCTTGCACATCAGGTGGACGCCGGTTCATCCTGGGCATTTTTACCAGAGTTGGATTCCCTAAAGAGGTGG
This sequence comes from Ambystoma mexicanum, assembly GCF_040938575.1. Lineage (NCBI taxonomy): Eukaryota > Metazoa > Chordata > Amphibia > Caudata > Ambystomatidae > Ambystoma > Ambystoma mexicanum. The sequence continues at coordinate 714,624,818 of NC_090923.1, forward strand.
TCTCTGACAGAGGATCCAACTTCATGTCTAGTTACATGCAAGAGATGTGGAAGGAATTTGGAGTAACCTTTACATTCTCCACCTCCTACCATCCCCAGACCAATGGTCTGGTTGAGAGGTTCAATAAGACTCTTCAGGCCATGCTGGGTGCTTTGGAAGAGCCCCTAAGGAGAAAATGGGATCTCCTCCTACCATGCCTGCTGTTCGCCTATAGAGAAGTGCCTCAAGAGGGTGTTGGTTTCAGCCCCTTTCAGCTTCTCTTTGGACATCCCGTGAGGGGGCCCCTTGCCTTAGTAAGACAAGGTTTGGAAGCCACCCCTCCAGGTCCTGCCAAACAAGTGAGGGACTATGTGTTAGGCCTCAGACTGAGGATGGCACAGATGATGGGCCAGGCAACAGCGATTTCTAGGGCAAGCCAAGAATTGAACAAGTACTGGCATAACCTTAAGGCTTCACAAGTGGATTGGAATCCAGGACAGGAGATCCTTGTGATGGAGCCTACCAAGCCTCGAGCTTTGGCAGATAAGTGGACTGGACCCTTCAGGATAATCTCCAAGATGGGCAAAGTCAACTATCTGGTTGACATGGGAGTCCCTGGGGAACTCCCTGAGGTATTCCACGTTAACAGACTCAAGCCTTTCCACAGGTGAGAGGAAATCTCATGTCTTCTGCTAGCTTCAGAGCAAGATGAGGATGAGAGTGAGCCCCTTCCTGATTTTCTGCATGGAACCCTCAGGATGGCTCAGTGCAGAGAGTGCATCTCTCTCCAGATCTGACACCAGAGCAGCAGTGGGCCTGCAGGGCTTTGCTCCAGCGGTATGCCACTTTGTTCTCACTTACACCAGGCCTCACCCCGTGGTGCATGCACGAAGTTGACACTGGTGACAGGGTACCTGTCAAAAGTAGGTGGTATCATACATCAGATACTGTAAAGAACCACATCCAGGCCGAGGTCAGCAAGATGTTGGATCTGGGTGTCATTGAACCCTCAACCAGTCCCTGGTGCAGTCCATTGGTCCTTGTCCCCAAGGCAAGTCCCCAGGCATCTACCAAGGATTGGAGGTTCTGTGTGGACTACTGAGGAGTCAATGCTGTCATCAAAACTGACGAGCACCCATTGCCCAGGGCTGATGAGCTTGTGGACACCATAGGTGCTGCCAGGTATGTAAGCACCTTTGACCTTACCTCAGGCTATTGGCAAATAGCTCTGACGGACCAGGCCAAGGTAAAAATGGCATTCTCAATACCCGAGGGGTTCTACCGGTTTAGAGTCATGCCTTTGGGTTGAAGAATGTACCTGCCACCTTCCAAAGGCTGGTCAATCATGCGCTCAGTGGGCTGGAGGCCTTTTGTGTGGCCTATCTAGACAACATTACTGTCTACAGTTCTACCTGGGAGGAGCATTTGACTCATTTGGATTGGGTGTTGCAGGCCTTGCGAAGGGCTTACCTCACCATTAAGGCCACCAAGTGCCAGATAGCTCAGGGGGAAGTCACTTACCTTGGTCATGAGGTAGGAGGGGGTCGAATCCAACCTCTCCTCAGTAAGGTACAGGATGTTCATGACTGGGAGACACCCAATACTCAAAGCCAGATGAGAGCTTTTTTGTACCTCACTGGATATTACCGTAACTTCATGGCGGACTATGGAACTTTAGCTGCCACTCTGACAGTTTTGACATCACCCAAACAACCGAGAAAGGTTAATTGGACTGAAGGCTGTCAGAGGGGTTTGGTTGGCCTGAAGGAAAGTCTGTGTAGGGCACCTGTGTTGTGTGCGCCTGACTACAGCAAACCCTTTATTGTTCAAACTGATGCCTGCAACACCGGAATTGGAGCTGTCTTGTCCCAGTTAGATGACAAAGGGAGGGAACATTCTATCATATTCAACAGGAGGCAACTCAAGATAATTTAGGTGGGCTACTGTTGAAAAGGAATGTTTCAGCATAGTTTGGAGCTTTAGGTGTTTTTAGGCCCTACCTTATGGGGTCTGCCTTCAAGGTCCAAACAGACCTAAAAAGCCCCTAAAATTGCCTATGCAGTTGAAGGGTGAAAACCTGAAACTGCTCAGGTGGTCAATTAGCCTGCAAGGGCAGGTCTTCACTATTGAGCATAGACCAGGGAAGAGTCATGACAATGCAGATGGCCTTTCCAGAAGGTATGTTGACTGTCTGGATGAGGGTGTCAATCTCGTGGGAGATTAGGCCACCCTAACCTCAGTGTGGGGGGGTGACTGTGATGCTGGAAATGCATTGGAGGGATAGGGCATCCATGTCCTTGTCCTGTACTCCCTTATCATGTGTGTTCTGTGTTATCTTCTGCACAGTAGTCCATGTGGTACTCCTAGCAGTGCGGCTCTTCTTCTTTTTGGTTGTGGTGAACAGAGACCCTTGGGATACCCTTATGGCACCCATGTGTGGGGGTACAACACTGTACCCTAGTGTATGTTTTTGGGCACCTGTTTGTGGCCCACAGAGCAGGGTACGGACTGGTGACAGATTCATGCTGAATTTGACAGGTGCTGTGAGTATCCTCCATTTTGGGATACCTAGGCCCTGCCATAGGAGTCGGTGGATTACTGATAAGAGACAAGATGGCCCCTGTGGCCTCTTGGTTTCTATAAACTGTTACCTTGTTTTCCCAATGTCCTGGGAAGCCCGGACGCTGGCCCTTCCCCTGACTGCCTGTTGGGTGGAAGAACCATATATGGTATTGTGGGGATGTCTAGGCCAGACTGGCTAGAGCCTTCCCAGTGACTGTATGTTGTGGGTACACCATTGGGGTGGGACCTGCGTGAATGGAGTGTGTGATCAATATGCATTCATATTATGGGTGTCTGGTATCTGTGTGTGTGACACAAAGAATGTGACAGCCCTGCACAAAAATGACATGAATGCAGTGTGATGTGCTGAAAGGCTAGGTGCTTGCCCCAATCCACATTCCTTATTGTAAGTGTCTGGGTGGAAGTGAATGGCCTGAATGCGCTGTGAGCCTGATTGGCTGCCTGCCTGCATGAATGCCCTTCTGAATGATTGGCTGCCTGAGCTTGGCTCTACAGTGTGAATGTGAGACAGAACTGAATATCTGGGGACCTCTCACTTACCAGAATTGTTCAGAAGCAGAAGTTGAAACTTGAAGCTGCTTATGCTTGAAGCCCAGCTGGAAGAAGAATTGCTGCCGCTTTCCTTTGACCCGATCCGAAAGCTGTTGAGTCAATAAGAGGACTGATCCAAGAGAGGACTTGCTAGGAGACCTCTCCCCGAGCTTCGAGGGAACATCGTGCCAAAGTTGATCTTCATTGAGGCGCCATGGAAGCCAGTCCCGAAATAATGTCGACCAGAGACAGAGTCTGCCAAGGAATCTCGAAGTGAAGCACCCAGACATTGAGGCCGTCAAAGTCCATTGCCGTCGAACGGGGTTCGGAGGATTTCCATAACCACTGGAAGCCAGTTGAGTCGTGTTGCCCAGAAGCGGTGACAGCTTGACGCGACGCTGCTCGACGACTGGAGCCGCAATGCTCTTCCTTTTGCCTAAGAACATTGAACTGAAGGGCTCCCTTGCCATCACCGTCGACCGCTTTGTCACGCTGGAGAAAGTCGAGGTCGTCGACGAGTTGAGGAGAATCCGGCCGTGGATTTCCCACCACCCGAAGTCCACAAAGACACAGACCAACAAAGATCCGAAAGCTAGCCGTGGTCGAGTCCCGCTCGCCCATGCCAATGCTGACACCCGACGCCCGCTGCCGGGCCTACATTCTTCCTCGAGTCATCTTTGCATCAACAAACTATTTACATCTAGGTGCAGGCCTTGTCTGATCATTGACGAGCTCCGCAAAGATCGAAGCTGCCATCTCTACGACAGTGTTCACCTTTCTCCAAGGAATCTCGACACCCTGTGGCTCCTGCATTAAAGGGAGTCCACCGTCGAGGGATTCGTAGACGAACCGTCGAAGAGACGCTGCTAAACTCAGGTACAATGGGGTAGTGGAACATTTTACCAGGAAACAAGACTATTTAAACATTAATGGACTGGGCTTGTTGATAGACTTTATTTACAGGTTGCTCAGGTGGGGGGATCCTTGTCATGTAGTGGGACAGAGTATTCTGCCATTGTTTAACCTAACTTGTCTTCCGTCTTATGTTGATGCACATTACTATTTGATTTGTATGCCATTGGAACTGTCAGCAGTTGGTGCATTTTAAAGGAGTCAAGAGTGAACTGTGATACCACATAGAGATTGTATGTATTTACCATATTAGATTTGCCAAAACACAAAGTGGGTTATTGATAGTGTATATACATTTGAACCTTATTTATATAAAGAACTGTGTTATCACATAACATAGTGTGTGGACATTCATTTGTGGGGAGCTTGGGGACTACACTGTACTTAAGAACCAGCCTGCATCACCTCCTGAGAGCTTAAGCCTTGGTTGCTCGTCCATAGCTACCCTATAGAGAATCTTGGCTGGGGTGCTCTGTGCTTCGACTCTGCCATATAGAGGGCAGGAGTACAGATAATCCCCCTCCAGTCTTTACACCCTCCAAATCTAATGACACTTCAAATCCTTGCCACAAGACTACTGCCGTGGCTCCCTTAAATGATATGGTGGATATAGTTGCAGGCCTTTTCAATGGCAAGGGCGCAATCATCTAACAAAATATTGCCAAAAAGAGAATGTATCGTACTCTGCCTAAGAGGACATCAGCCTCTGCTATGACACTCACAGTTTTCCCATGTGACCGAAGAGGCATAGTATGGAACATGAAGGACCCTAAAGCTCAAGAGAATCTTGTCTAACCTAATGAAATACCTGATCCCAATTTGCACCCTACACCAAACTAGCTTCTGCAACAACTCACTGGAAGAAGGATCCATGCTCAGCATACCAAAAATGGCCATGCTAATGGCATTGATAACCAAAAAGGAAACATACAACTGATGTGCCTAATTACAGACCTGTTTTCAAGCCTATAATGGTACCTTGTCTAACCACTTATTTCCTTTGCACTAAGCAGTTGCTCTGGGCAGCACAGCAGTCCGTTTGGCTACAGATAAAAACCATGGGATTGTGTTTATTTTCTTTCTTTCTTTCTTTTTATATTCATAGCTACCCACAAAACCTTGAGGTATCTAGGCACTAATTACAGTGCAAGCGCAATAGCAAAGTCCATAAAGTGCAAGGCCATGCGTAAAGGTTTACAGCACAAGAGTATATAGTGACAGCACATTCCGGGAAAGCAGCACCTCATGGTGTGGGGGGCTGCGCCAGATGTGCAAATAAGTATGAGTGGGCTATTTGTATGGGTGCACCATCTGGCAAAGCCTCAGGGCGCTTGGCTTGACGGCTACAACATGTGTTTGCAAATAAGCTTGAAGGAAAAACATTTGTGAAGGTGTACATTCTAGAAAAGCCTCTCCTCATGGTATGGTGGGCTATGTCAGGTGTGCAAATAAGCATGAAGGAAAAAGATTTGTGAAGGTTCTCAGTCTGGAAAAGTCTCGCCTCTTGGTGCAGCGGCTACGTCAGGTGTGCAAATAAGCATGAAGTAAAAACATTTGTTAGGGTAGACAATCTGTAAAAACCTCGCCTTATGGTACGTGGACTATGTCAAGTGTGCAAATAAGCATTAAGTAAAAACATGTGTGAGGGTGCTCAGTCAGGAAAAGCCTTGCCTGATGGTACGGGCGGCTACGTCAGGTGTGCAAATGAGCATGAAGGAAAAACATTTGTGAGGGTGCACAATCTGGTCAAGCCTTGCCTCAAGTAACTGGGGGCTGAGCAATAAAGGTTAAGTTACATTGATTTGAGACATTAAAATGGTAGGAAATTCAAAAACAATTATAAAGAACCAAAGACTTGAATTTAAATATGCACTGGACTTGCCCACTATGCTATGCACCCTCTACCGATCTGAATTTGACTATCATACATCACACTGGTAGACAGTGAAACATTCAGAACAAGTCATAAGGCTACTGCCTTCTGCTTTCCATCACATCTCCCACTATTGGGGCACCCTGGTGTACCTAATTATTAGTCAAAGCACCAAGCCCCCTAACCCTATTGACTATTCCATATCCTCATATCATCACACCATGTCACATAGCTCCAGCATCACAGCCGACCCATACTACAATGACCCAGCCTTGTGGTTACAACACTTTACTACCAAACCCACACCCAATATACCATGTCCTGTTCAGTACTTTCAGACTCAGATCAAGACTACCTAATGCCCCATCTGCCCAGCGCAACCATACCAAAACCCCAAGTCCCCATTACAGAGGACACCCCACCCCCCACCTCTACCAACGAACTTAAAGGCGCCCCCATTAATGCTAGGTCTATCACAGCCCATGCTCTTGATATTACTGATCTAATCACAGTCCATAACCTCGACTTCATCTCCATTACGGAAACCTGGCTCCATGCAGCCTCCGGCCCACTCCTTGCCTTGGCCATCCCGAATGGCTACACCATCAACAGAATAGACCGACCTTCCTCCACCAAAGGAGGCGGAGTCGCATTTATACACAGGGATAACATCTCCATGAGAACCATCCCGAACACTCAAATCAACTCTGCCGAGTCATTATCGGTTAAGCTCACCCTCCCCGACTAACACCGCAATCATACACCTCATCTACCGACCCCCAGGACCACTTGGATCCTTCACTGAAGACATTACTTCCATCTTGACGAACAATACTAAACCTAACTCTCAGGTGATAATACTCGGTGACTTCAACCTCAGCTTAACTGACACCAAGGACCACCTTGCCACCGAGGTTGCCTTGATTCCGGACAACCTAGGCTTTCAGCAGCGCATTCTTGAACCCACTCACAACAAGGGCAGAACGCTCGACTGGATTGCCGATCTTAACTGCAACATTACGATACGCGCTAACCAAGCTTGCGCCTGGTCAGACCATAACACCATTATCTTCCAATTACCAGCCACTAACCCTCACACCAAACCTATCATTGCCCCTGCCATTCCTACTAGGAACAAGAAAGACATTACCAGGGACAAACTTCTTCGCCTCATACTCCCCATCCTCAACAACTGTGCCTCCCAGCACAAAGACCCCACTGTCCTCGTAGACACCTTCAATCAAACTCTGCGCAGAGCTATTGACACCATAGCTCCGCTTAAACTCTGTAAAGCCAAACAACAAGCCCATCTAAATTCTTGGTTCACCCCACAGCTCAGAACCCTGCGCTTAGAAAAGTGCAGAGCCGAGTCACTCTGGAAAAGCCACCCTTGTGAATCCAATAAAGAACGTCTTGCTATCACGTCCTTTAACTACAAGGAAGCGATCCTGCACGCCAAAAAAGAAACCTACAATCAGCGGATACCCCAAGCAGAATCCAACACAAGAGAACTCTTCACTATCCTCATAGAATTAGAATCCCCTTCCCCTGCACCGGACACCTGCATCAAGGATAGCATGTGGTGTAACAATATTCAAAGTGCTCTTCTTAACAAAATCTCCACCATACAATCGAAAATCAATGCCAAACAAACCACCCTCATTACCTCTCCCCTTTCCAAACTAGTGTCGCTCCCTACAGCCTCCTTTACTCACTCTCCTTTCAGATTCACCCCACTTACCATCTCAGAGGTAGAAAACATTATCGGCAATTTGAAACCATCCAATTGCTAAGGCTACTCATGTCCAGCTCCCATCATTAAGGATTCTGCACACGACCTGGCACCCTTTGTAACAACGTTCATCAACTCCTCCTTCCAATCTGGAACGGTACCCAACAACCTGAAGGATGCCTGGGTTATCCCTCTCCTGAAAAAAACAACTCTAGTCCCTGAGGTTCCCACAAACTACAGACCCATCACCACCGTCCCTTTCTTCCTAAAAATATTAGACAGAGCAGCATACCTTGAGATCCAGAATTACTTAGAAAACAACAATCTCCTCGGCACCAGACAATCTGGTTTCAGACCCAAACATGGGACAGAAACAGCCCTTCTAGACTTGAAAACTCAAATTGAGGATCTAAAAGATAACGGCAAACTTGCCCTCCTTCTCTTACTGGACCTTTCCGCTGCCTTCGACTTGGTTAATCACCAAATCCTCTGTCAGCACCTAAAATCTGCCGCCCATTTCTCGGACAAGGCCACCAACTGGATCAGGTCTTTCCTTGACAACAGACAAATGAGAGTTTTCTCACCCACCTCATCTGCAGATCCTGCATCAGTCCTTAGTGGAGTCCCTCAGAGGTCCTGTGTCTCCCCCACACTCTACAAAGTATTCACCAAACCACTGTTTGATGTGCTTGACTATCTGGGTGTCACCTATACCAACTACGCTGATGACACCCAGATACTCATTCCCATTACTGGTGACTACATTGCCGACTCCAAAGCTCTGAATGACATCTACCAAGTCATTCAGGCGTGGATGGCCCAACATGAGTTGTGTCTCAACGATGACAAGACTGAGCTCCTCATCCTGGGAACTCAACAGAGGCTCAACAAACTGAACCCATTGTTCAGCTCCTTCAATATCGACGGTAACTCCATCAAAGTATCTAAAGACACGAAAACCTTAGGAATCTACCTCGACGCCACACTCTCTCTCACTCGACAAACCAATGCAGTTGTTGCTGCATCAGCCTACACCTGTAAATTGATTACAGCATGCCAATCCTTCCTCACCACACAAAATTGCATCACCATTGCCAGGACATTGGTTATGTCCAAATTGGATTACTGTAATGCCTTATACCAAGGCACCAATCAACGGAACCTCAACAAACTCCAGATCACCCAAAATAGTGCCATCAGAGCGGCACTCAACCTCCCCAGATCAGCACATATCTCAGAAACCAGGAAGAACCTCCACTGGCTATCGGTCTCCCAAAGGATCTCCCTGAAGGCATTGGAACTTACTTACAAATGTGTAAATAACTTGGCCCCCATTTACCTAGCCTCTCACTTCACCCAATACATTCCCACACGGAATCTGAGATCTGTCCAAAACCATGGACTCTCGATCCCCAGACATAAGCTGCAAACAGCTGGAGGTGTAAGCTTCCCAGTCCAGGCAGCCAAACTATGGAACACCCTGCCACTCACTATTAGAAACCTACCGTCATTCAACACATTCAAACACAAAGCAAAACTCTGGCTTACCACCTCGCATGAACCATTGACTACAGCCTGAATCCCAACATGACTATGGGACCATAGGATCTACTACTGATCCGACTGATATTGTACTCCTGTATAAATTATTTGTTACGTTAACTGTAACCTTGCCTAGTGTAACTATTCGCCTAATTATGTGACATTCCTGTAATTATGATTGTATGTATGCAACCTAATGTTCAAGATATGCGCCCGGTTGCCCCTGGGCCTGGCTGCGCTATACAAATAAAACAAATACAATTACAAATGCAAGTACTCAAACTTAGCAACATACCCAACTTGCTTGTTCCTATTAGGTACGTTGAGGGGGGGAGATCTCATCAAGCCAGAAGGAGAACAGCACAGGAAGGATTTGCATACTGGAAAATCCTCACCACGTGAAGCAGGGGGCTACCACGGCTGCACCAGGCATTATTAGCAAGAGACAATGAAGTATGGTGTTCCAGGTTCAATGGTAGATGCAAGGTCTGTTTTTTTATCGCAACAGCAGTAAAGTACCTGTTGTATCTAGTGCATACACCTTAATAAAGAGGAGGACGACGGGATTGTGTGTCTCAACCTAATACTTTATTCTGAACTGCCTCTTCCTCCCCAAGGCTCCTCCTCTTCCTCCTCTAGCAGGGTCCTTCTTAAAGGGCCCTGATACATTCCCTTGTAACACCTCCCCCTCACACATCTCTTTATGTCCATGTCATATTTCTTCAATGAGCTGGCACGGTCTCTTGATGACCCGCCGGGGTCGATCCTCTGGCTCGGCAGCTTGCTGTCTCGGCTGCTCGTTTACGCCATCTCCCTCATCAATTTCCTACCTTTTCTGTTCCTGAACTAGGGTGTTGTCCAGGCTGAGGTCTCCATCAGGTATGAGGTGTTCGAAAAAGGACACATTCCAGGTAACTACCCTCTGCAGGTTGGCAGCTGTGACCATTGACCCTTTTACGTCCGTCATTTTGAGGGGTATACTTTCATATTGTGCATCTGTTTTCCTTTGTATTTGCTGTTTCACGAGTACTTCATCTCCCTCCTCTAATCCGTTTATCCTTGCCTTTCATGCCTAGTTGGTCCTTGCTTTGGTTACTTCCTTTGTTCTCGTGTCTCTCTCTCGCACCTCTGACTCCAGGATGTCCCTCTATTCTGACTGGCATCTGGGGTTTTCTGTTCCGTGAGGGAGTCGCGTTCAGGCTCGGTATGCTCTCCTCAAGTCACTGGGTGGCACTTCGGTCACACAATGCAGTGTGTTCCCGTAGTGTCGTAGCATGCGCCACAAGGCCTGCTAGATTGGCATCCCTTCAACCGTGGCCTTTTGAATGGTCCTTTTGATTTACCACATTAATCGCTCTACCATGCCGTTAGCCTGAGGCCACAGCAGAGTTATCGTCTGGTGTGCAAACCCCATGTTTTTCACAAGCCTGTGAAATCCTTGGCTGTTAAATGGTGGCCCATTGGCTGTCTTTACTGTTTTGGGGATTCCCCACTCGTTGAAGACCTCGTTGATGACTCCTACCAACTGGGTGAATGGTGGGGAAGATGTCTCCATGACAACTAGAAATCTCAAGAACTAATCCACTATCACTAGTAGGTAGTCTCCTGATTCTAATGGCCCATAAAAGTCCATCGCGACCCCTTGCCATACCTTGTCAGGAATTCGTGTTAGGTATATCAGGAGTGGCGGGTCGCTTCTGCCTGCACACTGGCATGGCAAACAACTCTTGACCACCTCCTCCACCATGGCGTCCATGACCGGGAACTATGCTGTCCGTTGGAGCATTTTCTTTGTCGCTTCCACCCCTCAGTGTCCTTCATGTGGGAGCATCACCAGCCCGATCCACAAGTATGGTGGAATGACAATGCCGCATCCTCTCAGCAGTATTCCCTGTTCCGACATGGGCAGTTCTGTACTTATTTCTCGCCAGCCGCTCTAGTTCCTGTCTGTTTGCCTCATTGTATCGGTGTAACAGTCTACTATAGACTCTCCACCTCTTGGACGTTGTCAGCTCTTTGGCTCACTTGATGGCGGGATCAGCGTGTGTCGTTCATGCTAGGTCCTCTATGGTGAGATCCAATGGCATGACCTGTTCAGTGACATAGCAAACGTATTCCGCGTCTCCATCCCTCTGTGGCTGTGCCTTCATGGTCGGGTATCGTGATATGTAGTCTGCTGGGTTGCTGTCCCCGCCAGGTCTGTGTGTGATCACTAGGGGTGTCACGATATTGATTTTTTGACGGTATGATAACCTTCATTTGAAATGACGGTATACCGCAGTTATTGCAGTATAGTGCGCATTTGCGGAAGGCGCTCTGCTTTCCTCGAGGCTCACAGCCAAATTGCACTCTCCCCTCTGATGTACTACAACTACAAGAGGAAAATAAAAATGTTTCACCAAGGCTAGAAAAGAACAAATAGGCAGAATACATTTGAGACCTTGCCCATTGAGTGAGTGTGTCCTGGTCCTTATAATCTTCCCCTCCCAAACATGTTCCCTTCCCACCACTGCACATGTGGAGGACCGTTTTTAAAATACTGGCTGGGCCCATCACTATACAGTCACACACGCATATGTGTGTAGTGTGCACCCTCAGATGCAAGCATGCATCACACAAACGTGTGAACAATGAATGCGCACGCCACAGACACATATAAGCCAGAGATATACCTAGGACTCATTTTTAACACTTTTCTCAGACTGACCAGCTACCAACTGTGTTTACTCGGGAAAACCCTTCAAACCACTAATTGATGAGAGCCTTGGTGATGGCACAAACAGACTACTTGAACATTCTCTACAGGACTCCCAAAGAAACTCGTCAGTAAATTGAAAAATCAGGCTGACGAAATGTGCCAGAGTATCAGAAAACGGGACCAATTGAACCCATCCCTCAAAGCCCTCATCTGGCTCCCAGTGCAGTCAGTGAAGAATCAAATTCAAGACATACTGAACTGTGGACGAGGCCTACAGGAGAAAAGGACAGCATTAGCAACAGAATCTATCCCCTTGACCCCCTACAGAATGTATCCCTTTCACCCCCCCCTCAGCCAGAAACCGATCAGCAAACGCACGCCTGAGCAATCAGATGCCTCAAGCTACTCAAACAAGGTTGCTGCCTGCTTCAAGGGACAAGTGTATGAAACGTCAACGATCCAAACTATCTGTAGCAGAAAACCTCTAAAAACTAGCCTTCAATTAAAGCCTCCCACCACACCCAGGATAGCAACTGAAGGATAGGGGATGGAGGACCAGTCCACCAGCATCAAGTAAGATTCTAATCACCTGTGCAAATGATGACTTTTTCTTACAACATCATATGCGGTGCATTATGCATTACAATTAACTCCTATAATAAATAAATACATTTCCACTTAACCAAGAACCATTGAGTTTTGTAAAGGTGACACTAACTTGAGTATACCTGTTGATCTGAGGCTGCAAACAGAAATACAAGTTTTATTAAACCCTATTGTTATAGAAAAGTACAGCTTGAAATTTATGGTCCTAAAAAGCGTGGACACCAACAGTTTTGCAAGGAATTCGGGAATCAAACAGGAGAATAATTAGCAAAGAATCCTACCATTTAAAGACAAGTGCAATATTGTGTTTGCCCGAGTATAGTGGTACTGGTACAGCCCCCCACAAGCTGCAAAAGGGACTAACAAATTACATCGTATGGGCAAAGAGAGGGAGCTTTACCTGATACGAGAATCACGTTTTCGAGTTTTCCCTGTCATCAGGTGAAAGGCACCAGGGACTGAGTCCCAGGCACCAGACAACAGGGAATCCTACAGTGCACTAGTCCCCACGGGTGCAAAGTACGTCTGCCTAGCATCAGCAACTGCATTCTGCCATTAGAGACGAGGAGCAGTGCCTGGCCACACACTGGATGACAACACTTTTTCTCATACAACATAATTGAAATTAGAACGTACCATATTTATTGCATAGGCTGGTTACTGCCTTGCAAGGCCACACACGGCAATCACTTAACCACCAAAAGTGACCACGATGCTCATCCAAAAACAAATCACTTATATAAATACAGGTCTCTAAACGAAAAGCATTCCCAAGACACAAGCAAGGGAGGATAGATCAGTGGTCGAAGTGTGTGAAAAGAAGTAGTGGAGCTATGCTTCCTGCTGACTTGGCCATGCTCCCCCAAGCCCCATCATCCCGCTCCGTCCCACGCGCAATTCAAAACCCCAAACAAGACACCTGCTGGTTAAGGGAATGTTGAGTGCACGCAGTGCATTGAGGTGCAAATTTCAACTTCTTCCTACACTTTTATTTTAAGACTAAACCATTCCGGAATGGTTTCTTTTTAAAATAAGTTTCTTTTTAAAATAAAAGTATAGGAAAAGTAAAACGTTTCAAATAAAGTATAGGAGCACCGCTCCCACCCACCACAGCAACACAACTGAATTCAAGGAATGGAAAAAACCACAAGTAAACTGAGCTTTTAACTTTTGTATTTCATGACCGTTGTATTGGCAATGCAAAGATCTCTGTTCATATGCCATGTGGTACCCAACGGTCATGAAATGCAAAAATAAAAATGTACATTCGTGCGTTTGCTGACAGATTGCCATGCCAGGCCCAGGGATGAAACGACTGGTTAATTATAAGGCAGGCTTACCTTTAAGTGTGAGGTGCCCTGGGGTGTGCTGAAATCGTGTTCTAGCAGCAGAATTCTAGAGCTTTCTATGTCACTCTGCACTCTGCAGAATGAAGGGAAACTCGGGCACATAAAGTGAGTGTTTTACTCATTGTGACCAGGCCGGGTGAAATTGATTGCGGAGTGCTGAGACGTGCTCTGACTGGGCCTGCGCCCTTAGTGGTCAGTCGCATGCATTTAATGTAGAAAAGCACAGGCACAGCTGCAGAGACATCACAGCCCTTAGATGGCAGACGCAGACTTTCTAATAGTTCCTATACTCTTATTTAAAAAAGAAACCATTCCGGAGCAGTTTCTTTCTAAAATAAAAGTATGGGAACGGTGAAATGCAAAAAAGAAAAGCATGGGAGCTCTGCTCTGCACACTTCGACCACTGCATGGTGTACAGTCTGCAGTGCCATATAACGTTCTTACTTGAGATCCAGTTACACGACGTTAACGAGGAGGACGGACAGTAGAACCTATTTGGACCCTTAAATAAAGGTAATGAGGAGTGAGGACACAAGATTAAAAAAACACATGTGTTATTGCAATGTGGATGATAGAGCGGGCGACCATGAGATGAACGAGAACACTCCAATCGCAGCATTTCATGACCTTCACCACAGACTGGTCAATGCTGAGTGAGAAGCAAGAGTCACATCACAAGCATAACAATATATGATGGGCAGGAACACGACAAAGCAGATCGGTGACAGACTGACACCTTTCACCCAGTCCCGTCCTGGCCTGGGAACTCTCTCAGACGTCTCACATTCTGTGTGTTGCAGGAGGATTGATTCCACTTGGCACCCCGTAGCTTTAGGAAGGCACGGGACCCAGTCCCACAGTGCCATTTACAAAGTGCAGAACATTAACAACATACAAAAAGATGCATTTGCAAAAGTGCTTTTAGGGCCAGAGGTCAGTGGTGGCTGTGCTGGCCTCTGGCAAAGTGACAGGCAAAGTTGTACTTGTTTTTACATTTGCAGCCACAAATGTTGCATTGAAAAGGATTTTCGTAGCCGTGGTAGCCCATATGAATAGTATAGAGGATGTTATCTGCAAAGTACATGTCACAGTACTGGTAGTGGTGCAGGAGCTGGGGGTCCTGCACCGGCAGGTGAGGGGCTGGGGTGCTGGGTTGGCTGTTACTGATACTTGGGGTGCTGGTACGGGGGGTGCTGGTACAGGGGCTTCGCTCACTGCTTGGCCCTGCCACCGGGCTATAGTTCCGCTGCGAAAGCCTGGGCTCTGGGCTGGTGGGGGACGAGCTCTGAGCCATGCTGCTGGACACCGAGGATATTGCATTAGGGGCCGAAGGCTGCTGCATCATGAAAGGCTTCTCATCGTGGGAGGACACCACATCAGGGGATGGTGGTAGATAACTAACCCTGCCTCCCCTGCTGCCCTCGGCAGCATCATTCTCCAGACGCAGGTGCACCACCAGTCTATGGAGCACGTGGCTCAGGGGACAGTTAAATTGTTACGAGCTGGTGCTGACAACTTAGCGTGACAGCGCAGATTTCCTTACTTGATGCACCCAAATGGGTTCAATAATTGTTTAAAAATATAGAACTTCAAACACATTTAAGTAGCAATAGCAATCGCACGTATTAAGGGCGCATTAATCATATGGCACTAGGTTTGAACAAAGGGGGAGAAGCGGGACAGAGGGAAAGAAGGCCATGAGAAGGGAGGGAAGAAAAAGAGGATAGCGGTCCTTGTGTGGGGGCTGCTCACCTCCTGGAACCTTTAAAATCCGTGGCAGGCAGTCAAAGCACGTAGTGTTTGGAAGTATGGCAGCAGGTTATGGAGGCCAAACGGAGCCTCAACTGTCTCCTACAGTGACACGTGCGTGATTCAGGAATGTTCTAGCCTGATCCCGGGCAAACTCCTCCTCCTTCACTCCCAGGCTGCTAAGGCCAGCCCAGCCCAGTCTGGGCCCGGGCAAACTCCACCTCCTCCAGTCCCCCAGTTTCAGTGAACAACAAAGTCAGCCCAGCCCTATTGCAATGCATGCATTGAAGTGCACTGCACGTGGAAAACCAAAACAGGCTTCCTGACGCCAGCCGAGCCTGGGCCCAGGCATACTCCACCTCCTCTCCACCTCCTCCAGTCCCCCAGGTTCAGTGAACAACACAGCCCAGCCATATTTGCAATGTATTAATTGAAGTGCACTGCAGGTTTTGTGGAAAACAAAAACAGGCTTCCTGATGCCAGCCAAGCCTGGGCGCGGGGAAACTCCACCTCCTCTCCACCTCCTCCACTCCCCCATGTTCAGTGAACAACACAGCCCAGCCCTATTTGCAATGTATTAATTGAAGTACACTGTACACTCGGTTTACCGTTCCAAACAAGGTAACGGTTATTGAAGCAAAATTAAATTACCCACAGTGTTTATACCGGTATACCGGTTTACCGTTACAACCCTAGTGATCACATAGTCATACTCTTGGAGGTGAATGCCCCACCCCTCTATCATCGGTGGCATCTTGGTCCTCAGCTTTCCAAACAGTGACAGAAGGGATTGGTGGTCCATCACAAGGAAGAACCTCTTTCCTATGACAAAGTGGTGAAAGCCCACACCGTGGCCAAACTCTCCTTCTCTGCTTGTCAGAAATCGAGTTTAGGACAAGTTCAGTTTGGTCCTCTACTTCTGAGCATAAAACGTTCATGGTACCCTTTTTATTCATTAGGGGTGGTTGTTGGAGACCATCTCTGGCCAAATTTACAATAACTTCCAGACATTTGTCTAAACATTGCTCCAGGCATTGCTCGTCCCTGGTTCTTAGGGTTTGCAGCTTATACATCTCGTCCTTTATGTCGTCTATGGAGAGGCAGATGTCATTTAACCACAGCCCCACTATCCCCCTGTCCTCAGTAGGAGGATGATGGTCTGTATTGTGGCTGTCAGTTTCATCCTCGTCACCTGAGATGCATCCTGGTCAAACTCTGGATTGGAGAAAAGGTCTTTTTGCTCATTGGGGATTAAGGGAGACCCCCCACAGGTGGTGCTGAGATGTTTGAGAACAAGGAAGTCACCTCTCTCAGTGTGAAAGCTTCTTTGGCCTGCGTCATTCTCTTCTAGCACTTTCTCTGCACTTACAAACAGCACACTAACCATTGGATCTGATATCACGCCGCTGAATACCGGAACTGCCAGAATTAGATTTAATTGATTGGAGCTTATGTGCGCAGTGTCACGTTGAAAGTTCTCTGCAATAGGAGCCATGCTCTTAGACCGATTCTGGATTCTTGCAGCTGTGTGCGGAGCAATAGTTGCAGGGCTTATAGACTTGTTCTGAGTTGTCATAGTGAGCACATCAGATGGTCCACAGTTCTCTGCATAATATCAATTGACTTTTCTAGCGCCTCCAACTGTGACCTATCCAATGGCTCTATGTTTCCACGTGATGCCCCTTTTTGCTTCAGTGAATGCTCCAGCTTCCGCATGGCCCGATGGTGTTCGGGGCGAGGAGTCTCGCCCTCTGGCTCTGACTCAGACTCAGGTCACGAGGCAAGAGCTCAGCTGAGGTAGAACTTTCAATACGCCCTTCGCTCACCCATGCAATCGGGTCTTTAGTCAACTGACTGATTTCCTCAGCTAGCTCAGGTTAGAAAAGACCAGCAAATGTGCAACAAGCCTCCAGCGTGTTAGGCGAAGTGGGCGGGTTAGACAAAGATGAGAGTTCCAGCAGAGAACGGGAAGTGTTACAAACGGTCTCCGTTAACTCTGTCAGCCCCTGAGTTTGTGCTTGTGATATTAACAGATTCTAAGCCCCAGAATTGTTCTCAAATGAGACCTCTGTATGACTTTCCTGGCTTCCCAGACACTAATTGTCCCACCCCCCAAGCACTGTAACAACCAAGTTAATCGGGACATCAGTTTCCGGCGCATGACTCCTGAGTGCCCATTTTAAAGTTGTTTGGGATCGATCTCTGATTGCCTTTTGTTTTTACTATCTAAATTAGGCCGGTGTAGTGTATGGACGGGAATGTTCCGATCAACAGCTCTGCTTACTCTGGTTGCTTTACTTGTCAGAATTTTTACTTTCCTTTGCCTTGGCCTTACCGCCATTGCCATTATCAATAAAAGGTGCAGTGAAAGGCAAAAAAAGGGGGAAACCAAGCAGAGAGAGATGAAAATAAATAAATAAAAGAGATGGCTCGCCCACAATCGAACAATTAAACAGTTAACTCCTACGGTAAAAGAAAGAGTTAACTTAGCTTTACCTTTTCGCAGGGTGCACAATGCTGCATATACTCTTTGCAAGGATGGGTGGAAACAAAGGCGTGATAAGTTCCAAGATTTAGATGAACACTCTCACCTCTGACACGTGCACGTTTATTTTCCAGTGGTCAAGCTCTGGATAAGCTCTGCAAAATCGTCTGCCTCCTGCTGTGTCATAGGGGGCCAGTTTCCCACAGTCTCCCCACCTTCAGAGGTACCTTCGGTAATTGGCCCCTGTGGGAGACTACACCAGCCTTGTCCTCTTGGCAATATGTAACCCAACCTTTGGTATAGGCCTGTACTACACAAATTGGTAGTGTGACTGAGCAGCCAAGCTTATCTCAAGAGGTTTTTCCCCTTTTGTAATGGCTTGGCAGGCGAAGAACGATGGTCTGGAGGGTTGCCCAGAGCAATGCCAGAGGTCAAGATTTATTCTAAACCTTCCAACCATCAACTCTTTTGTTTTGCTATTATCTCAAGAGGGGTCAATGTGAGCTGTAGGGTTGCAACATAGAGTTTCAGTGACAGGTATTCAAATAACACTTATACTCAAGATTTCTTAATTAAAATAAGTATTTCTTAATTCAACAGTCAGTTTTAAAACAAGCCTTCTTTAGAAGAGAGCAATATGCAACACATAAAATACCCTTCAAAGTACACTCCTTCTGTACAATAAAGTAAGTAGATAACCTTTCGGGATGACACACAGATATTCCTACACCCTGAGGTGACTTCAATAGTTGGGACACTGTGGACATTAATATATCACTTTTCACACTTAAATGGTAATACTGAAGTTGTGGCAAAAAGGAAAAGGTTAGGGAAGGAAACAATGGTTAAGAAGTTTCTCAAACAGGTAAGCACTTTAGAATCCCCCAATGCAATTTAGGTTAACCCTTCCCAGCTATACAAGTAAGGTATGTATGGCTTTTTGGCGGGACAGTTAAACACAAAGTCAGAGGGTAAGAAATGTGTTCAGGGAGCCAGGACAGCCAATGTCAATTGAACTAAGTCTAGGGGAGCTGAGGCACTTCTTGAAGATTAGCACAAAGGTCTTGCACAATGTTAAAGAGAGTGGTGTTGTAAAATAAATCACTGTAGGGCCACAAGCTGGGAAGCTTGTGAAGGGCACAGCTGCATACCACTCTGAAAAGGGCAACCAATGCAAGTCTCCAGTGAGAGCAAGCAAGCTACACACAAGAAATAAGTACCCCTTATTTCACAGTACCTTGACTCTGAAGAAAAAGGTTCCAGCTGGCTTCTGTTCCTGTTGTAGTCCTGCAGATCCATTTGTTCCTGGGCCTCATTCGTGGGGACAAGAGGGATGACATCTGGGGACTCCTGCACTACGGGTTGAAGGTCAGTGGCAGCAATGGGCACAATTCAGATAAGCGGCACTTTCAGTTTCAGCTACTCACAAATAGCACCACCGCGGTTCATGGACACCTTGTGGACTTTCTTCGCTTCTGGGGTCCAGCACTCTGTTGAGGTGGCTCAGGCTTGGTGTGTCCTGCTTCAAGGGAGTCCGGAGGATCTTCCTGCAGCTCGGGTCCAACTTAACGGCAATGCACTCGATTCTGGTGTTCCTGTCCCCTGGCACTCGGTTCCTGCAACAGCAATGAAGTACAGCCAGCAGAGAGAGGGGTTCCAGTCGAGTTCGTCTTGGGGCTGATTGGTCCCACCAACCCAAGGGGAGAAGTCGTCCTTGCAGGGCTTCTATAGTCGATCAGAAATTCGGAGCTTCAGCAATGCAGCAGGGCTTTGCCGGCAAACCAACGGTCCAGCAGGTTACAGCAAGCTCCTTCTTCGGTTTCTTCTTCGGTTCCTTCATCCAGTGTTTGACTCTGCCTTCCTTGCAAAAGACCTCGCCTTTCATGGAAGGCCTTCCCATTTATTCGCAGACCAGCTGTCACTCACACAGCAGGGTGACTGTCCTCCAAGGACAGCCAGCCGGCCAATCACCTTTGGGTGCATTCCTGTAACCAAGGAGACTAAGCACAGGGAGTTTTGGGAACCTCCCTAGCTTCCTGCCCTGCCAGACACGCTGGAGCCAGAGGCGGGTTTCAGCACTGAAGCCTGCCAAAGACCAAATGAACAAAGGAACCAAACCTGTTTTTTGCGCGCAGAGTAAATCTCAAGAAGGACTTTTCCAACAAGAAAAAACAAAAAAAGAAGACTGGGCCATTTGGACAAAATGGGCACCCATGGGTGCTATATTGCAGCTGTGAATGCAGCCTGCAGTAAAAACACACAATGGTAGGAAAAAGTAAACCACTGCCACCAGCCATTAATTGTAGAAAGGGTAACATAAAAATGTTACATGAGAAGGGAGACAAAGGGGATACTAAATAACCCCTCCAGCACTCTATGTATGATAGTGTGTGCTGGATCTACAATGAGGAAAACGTAAGTAAAGTCAATTTCACTTTACTACGCTTGGAAACAGTAGTTTATCCAAGAGAAGGTATTTAAACCTTAGCAGAAATCCAAAGGATTTATCTGTGCACTGCACTGAGGGTGCTGTGTGTCTCAATATAAAAAGATGATGCCTATGTAGTTTGTCAGACTCCAAAATCAAAAGAAACACAGGATTCAAATAAAATAAAAATGCTTGAGAGAGTGGGAAAAAGGTCTCACTCTCTCTAGGATAAAAATGAAAAGTCCTAAAGTCCAGCAAAAGAGCCGGGGGTCTCTAATGTAGAAGGGAATATTCAAATGTCTGAGAATCCTCCCTTACAGCCCTCCTTCCGCAGCAATCTTACAGTCTTGTAAACCATCTCGTCTCATTCGCATCCCCTCAGGAGAGTCACTAGAGGAAAAGACCTCACAGTGTTCAACTGTGCGTCAAACCAACACTGCAACAAGCAATGAGCAGCTGCTTCTGACACACATCTTCTGTGCTTGTGAGTATGCACTCTCGGTGCGATAGAGATCTGCTGGCGTATGCCACGACGAAGCTCGCTGGTGCCTCGGGCCACTCACGCTGTGCTAAAATGGCCCCTAGAGTCACCGGGCTGGCGTCTACTACAATTTCAGATTGCAATGCTGGATTGTAATAGGCGATGTGTGTTGCGCTTGCAAGTTCTGCCTTGATTGTGTCAAAAGCTCTCTGGAAAACTAGTGTCCACCGGAATGGCTCCTCCTTCCTCAATATTATCCTCAGTGGCTCAGCGGTGAGGACGTACCTCGGTACGTATCGAGCGCAGTACCAGGCCATCACTAGAAAGGACCTGACCTCCACCACCTGGGTGGGTTCCTGCAGCTCAATGATGACGCACAATTTTTCCGGATGAGGCTGCATACCTTTGCTAGACAATATGTGTCTGTAGAAATGCAGCCTGTCTTTGCTGATGTTGCATTTCTCATACTTCAGTGTGAGCCCTGCTTCTCTCAAGATGTTGCATGCTTCCATGAGGGCTCGGTCATGTTCCTCCTGCGAGGTGCCGATAACTAGAATGCCATTGGAGTAATTAAATGCAGACTTCACTGGGAGGAGCAGGTGTCTGATGGTCTCCTGAAAGACCTCTGCAGCAGAGGAGATCCTGAAGTTTAGGCATTTATAGCGAAACAGGCCATCATGGGTGGCAAACATTGTGATTCCTCCGGATTCGGGATGCTGCTCTAATTGGTGGTACCCCTGATTGAGGTCCAACTTGGAAAATGTTGTTTCACAGTGCAACTGTACGATCATGTCTTCTATTTTTGGTCCTGGGTGCCTCTCTCTCTCTCTCTGGGTGTATTGGCCACCCTCATGTCGACGCACAATCACATTTTATTTCCATCCTTTGGTAATACAAGTAGGGGCGAGATCCATGGTCTAGGGCCAGTTGCTCATTCTATGATGCCGTTTGACAGTAATTCTTGGGTGCTGTGGGACCGGTTTAATGGTCTCGTTGATGTGCAGTCTGATTACCTTGCCTTTTAGTTTACCCAAGCCCTGAAACAGCTGAGGAAACACGGTCTTGATCGTCCCCTTTTCTACCGGGCATCCTTCATGTGACAGATGATTTGGTGTCTCTCTTGCTCACCGCTGCACTACACCACATTGTTGTCTTGGAAGTGAGTGTCTATCAGGCCCAGTTTTTTCGCCGTGCAGTAACTAACCAGGCATTTCCCACTGACTGGGCTCCTGTGTAGATGGATTATGGTGTCTGTCTTCTTTGCTTTGTATGAGAACGTCCTTTGGAATTGTCCCAGAGATGGTAGTGGCGTGCTGGCTCCCCACTGGAACATCCTTGCTCTAGATGGGTTCAGGTGTTCTCTGTTTTCCGTCAGTAGAAATAACTGCTCCCCCATAATGTTGACGGTGCCCCTGGTGTCTATTAAGAACCAGTGGGTTTCTTCTTCTATTCAGACCACTACTTTAGGGGCTTCGCTTCCAACTTGTTCCCTGTGCATCAAATTTGCAAACTCATCTGTGAAGTCGGGGTCTTGTCCATATGTTTATTTGTCATAGTTGGCATACAGGTCACCTGGGTAGTCATAGTGGTCCTTGGAGTATTCTGCCGGTAGTGGTTGATTATCGCCCGGGAGTTCCCTGTAGTCCAGACCTTGTTCCATTGCTCTGACCATCCTCCTTGGCTGTTGTGGAATACACTGCGGCTGTCCCCATTGCAGTTGTTGCAGGCTCAGTCCGTATGACTGCCACCAACTTGTGGGCGTTGCTTGTGTTTGTCACCCTAGCGGGAAAGGCCTTCCTTCCCGGCAGACCATCTGGAAAATGTCCTTCTCTCCCGCATCTCATGCAGCATTGGCTAAGGACTGGGCATGTTCCTGAGTGTGGGAAGATCTAGCCACATCAATAGCAGTACCTCTGTGGACGAGGACCTACCTGTGTCTGTGAGTACCTTTCCTTTGGTGGTCCTCTCGGATGAGAAGAGGTGTCGTGTGTCCCTCTGCCTGCGTCACTGATGCTCGTTAATGCTGCTATAGAGTGAATGTCACTTCCTCCTCGCGGCTCCTCCTCCTCTTCTTATAGGGCCCTGATACATTCCTTCATAACATCACCAACGAGTGACACAGTGACACTCAACCGCTGGGCAGACACTCAGGTCAAGGGAAAGAATAGTCATGATGGTAGGATAGTTTGGATAGTATTTAGTGCCTGTGAGTTCAGAGGTAAAAATCGTGTTTGACTGCAACCTCTCAGCCCACAAATCAGAGCATTATACAACAAATGCCACCACCAGCTCTAAATCTTGAAATAGGTCCTAACATTTTTGGATTCCAACTCCAAGATGCAGCTAGTCAGTGTCCGGGTCCTCTCAAAGAATTACTACCATAATAGCATATATACACGTCTCTCAAAGAAGGTCCTCCGTAATCTTCAACGTAAGTAAAATAAAGCACCCAGCCTTATATTTGAACTCAACAAATATGACTGTACTTCCAAGGCACTACAAGCACTACTCTAGCTCCCACTACTCTAGCTACTTGCTCTCCTCCTCCTGCACCTTTGACTGACTCACACCCTGACACAGCCCTCTCCAAATTTAATCTCTAATACTCTGGATGTCCTTGCCCCTGTCATGAGGATCCGCTTGAAGCCCAAATCCAAGTGCAACTCTTGGTATGATTCTGCCCTTGGCGCCCTTAAACGCAACTGTACAGCGGTAGAGAGGAAGTGGAGGCCATCAGGCGCAACCCCCTGACAAACTGGCATGCTGCCTGCTCCGAAGGCAGTACAGACACTCTGTCCTCTCTAACAAGAGAGCCTACATCCAAGCCTGCGTCTCTGTGGCATATAACAATTCGGCCAAACCTTTCAAAATCTGCAAGGAGCTGGTCAATCCTGCTGCAGTCTCTACCTCTTCTGTTCCCTCCTATGCCCTCTGCATGGCCTTGGCTTTTCATTTCACCACTAAAACTCAGGAAATCCTGTCCACCTTCTCTTCCTCTACTTCTTCTTCCTC
This sequence comes from Ambystoma mexicanum, assembly GCF_040938575.1. Classification (NCBI taxonomy): domain Eukaryota; kingdom Metazoa; phylum Chordata; class Amphibia; order Caudata; family Ambystomatidae; genus Ambystoma; species Ambystoma mexicanum. The sequence continues at coordinate 714,648,778 of NC_090923.1, forward strand.
TTCCTCTGCCACTCCTGGCCTGTCTGAGGTCTTCTATGCTCCTCCTTGCTCCTCCGTTCCCTTGCTTACCCCTGACGATTTATCTAGACAAGTCTGATCTATGAAAGTCTCGCCAATGCAGGTTCTCCCTTGCTCATTCAGAAACATCAAGGACCACATTGACACCCTTGCTCCAGCCTTGGCTGATTTCTGCAATCACTCCTTTGCCACTGGAATTTTCCCCTCACCCATCAAACACTCCCTGGTTCACCCCCTTCTAAAGAAGCCTGAATCTGTTGGTTGCCTCCACGACCAGCAGTCTGGCTTCAGAGCTGCCAGAAGCACAGAAACTGCTGTCCTGAATATCCGTGAAGCCCTGTTCTCCAATCTTGACTCTAATTTCCTTTCTATCCTCATTCTCCTCAATCTATCCTTGGCTTTTGACATGGTCAACCATGCCATCCTGCTCAAACACCTCGGTGACAACCTGGGTATCACTGATCAGGCCCTGGCCTGGTTGACATACTTTCTCACTGACCAACCCTCTCAGGTCTTCTCTTCTAGCTCCCTCTCTACCTGTGCTGGTCCCTAGGGGTCTGACCTCTCTCCCTGGATGTTCAACAACAATACCTGGCACCTCTTGCCCACCACATCGCTACTTTCTGCTCCAATGTTCAGTGTTATGCAGCTGACATAAAGCTCTCTTGCAGGCTCCCCTCAGCCACTCTGCTCCTTCTCTCATATCCGAATGTCTGGCCGCAATTCAGGAATGGTGTGCTGCCAACGAGCTATGCCTTAATGCCAGTAAGACTGAAATCCTCCTCATTGGGACACCTGCTCCCTCCTTTCCTCTCTCTTTCTCTGGCCGCCCACTCTGGGCCCTATTCCTACTCCTTCCTGTGAGGCTAAGAACATTGGTGTCATCTTTGACTCCACCCTCTCCTTCTCTCCTCATCTTTCTGACGTCTCTAAGAAGTCAAAGTGTCAGCTGAACCTCCTCAGAGGTATTCTACCTTTTCTCACTTTCCCCCAGAAGTTCACTGTCTCCAGAGCTCTGGTTCTCTCTAGGCTGGACTACTGCAACAGCCTCTTTCTAAATCTGCCTTCCTCTATTCTTCGACCTTTACAACTTAGCCAGAACAGCACAGCGAGACTTGTCCTTGGTCTCAAGCCCAAGGATCGTATCCCTCCAGCACTGAAATCTCTTCACTGGCTCCCTGTGGCTGCAAGGATAAAGTTGAAGACCTCTGCATCGTCCACAGGGCTTTCTGGGGCCTGAGACCACTCTTCCTCCAACTTTCTCTTCCAAAATATCTTCCTTCTCGAACTCTCTGCTCATCCACCTCCAACTCTCTCAGGGTCATATGCTTCTCCAAGCAGAGAGTTGGGGTAGATCTCTCTCCTCGGCTGGGGCCTCCCTCTGGAACAGCCTCCCTGCCTCTCTCAAATTGAGCAGAACCACCTTTGGGTCCGGAAGCAACCAAGACCTTCCTTTTCACTTCAGCTTTCTCTCTTCCTCTCCCCTGCTGATGTACCTTACTGCTCCGTGCACTGGTCACCTGGATACCCTCTGATCACAGGCCCAGGCTCCTGCTTGTCCATTTGCCCCGCACTACCTCCGGGCTCACCTAGCACTTAAGGGTCTGTTCTTGCAACCCTGCAATCCCTTCTCATTGCACTTATGAGCCACCTGCTGGCTGCACATATTGATCTACCTGCACTTCTCCCTTCCCCTCCCCCCGGTACGTCTCCCCTTCCCTCTTCCCCAGACTTGCACGATCAGAATGACACAAGGCCTAGTAAGAGCATTGCTTTGTCCTCCCTTTGTTTCCCCGTCCTTGTCTTGTCACGTATATAAACACAGGCATTATAAATGCTCTATCATATCATATATCTCAACAATGCAGAACAATCAAACCCTTTCACTTAACAAGCAGAGCCTTTTGGTCTCTAGGCCTACATGCATCATCAACAAGAATCTGCGGTCTGTAATAACCAACAGGCTGTACCGAGCATCAGCCTAAGGCAACAGAAGCATGGCCAAAATCTTCTCTGGTAAAGGACCAAAACTCTGGATTAAACTCCAATTTAACACTATGGGCCTCATTAGGACCCTGGCGGTAAGGGGTTTGCGCCAGCGTTAGCTGCGCCGACCCCTTACCGCCAACTACGAGTTCCCATAGCGCCATGGTCATTTTTCCGCCCGCTTTTTGCGGGCGTAAAAATCCATGGCGCTATGGGACCTTGGTGTTAATTACGCCACCGTAATTTACGGTGGCGTAATTAACTCCTTCCCCACTCCCATTATACCCTATGGGGCCGAAATGGGAATGGGGAAGGGTAAATGGGTCAATGGGGACTTACCGCCCCGCCGACCTCGGAATGGGGCGGTAAGTCCACCATCCGCCATGGCGTAAACGGACTTTACGCCATGGCCGGAAAGTCCGTCGATGGCGGAAAAAATCCGCCAGGGTCGTAATGAGGGCCTATGACTGGAGCCTGTTCACCTCTGGTTCAGGGAGCTTATGAAATAACTTCTCTTCCAGGAAGCCTTCCCAAACTGACCTCTATCATTAAGAATCTTAAAGAAAAGTAAAGTTTTCTGTTTTTGTGTCTGCAAAAGACAGGCCTCATCACGGGTTGGGTGGAGCAGCAAAAATGTGCACTAACGCTATTACCGCTGCATTACCGCTCCGCCCAATACTGAGTTTGGGTGGAAAGCTGGAGATTTACAACTCGGAATCCAGCGCAAATTGCACCAGACCGAGTTGCGATAACGCTAATAGCATTGGCGGTATCCCGGCACAATTACCACCGGGATATTGCCAAGGCACTGATCAGGCCTAATTTTATACCTATCTGTTGTCTTATTTTTTCTTTGCTGACTTGCGTCTTACTCTCACTCCATCCCCAACCCTTTCTGCCTGTGTCCCTCTGAGGCGAGACAAGCAACGGGGCACAAGACTCCAAACATATATGCAGAAAAAAATGTAAAAAATGAAAAAACAGACTTTTGGTGGTCAGACTTTTCAACTCAGTAATTTCACGCAGTTCCTTCCATGGCAAGAAAGTTGTCAATACGAATCAAAAGGTTCCCCACAAGGGATTAAGGTGGCGGGAAGCAATCTTTGTTATGACCTTTTATCATTATATACTGTACTTTATGACTACTAGCACTTTAGGATTTTCTGTCTTTATTGACATCTTTATAGATAGAATATCTTGTTATTTTGTTCATTTGAATGCTTGTCACCTTATATACTGGTTCAGTATGGAATATTTGGACTTTGAAAGAACCTTGACATGAATTAGTCCACCTTCTAAACAATGGAGTTTTAATAACTATATTCTCATTTACCTTAAATGCAGCAAGGTAAAAATTGAATATAAATGTATATGCACAATACTTTAATTGGTGTGACAAACATATATACAGTTCTATAAATTGAGGAATGCATTTCATCTGAATAAGTTTTTAATCAATGTTTTATCGATTTGTATTATTGGATTTTGTATTACGTTAATATTTGATTATTAAAATATGTACATTTCATATTTCTTTTGACCTAGTATATCCCCTCATTGGGTTTGCATATGGAAGTCAAATTTATTATTCAGTAGTGCTATCACAGTTACTTACCGTGTGACCAACTTTGCTTGTTCAATTGTACTCCAAGGCACCATATGAACCCTGTCCTGACAAACATATTATACACAAGATGTGTAACCCCAGTGTCAATTTAACCAAGCGATTGCCTTAGAGTTACTGAAGAATTTTAAATGACCAAACGTACAATAGCTGAAGTCTAATAAACGTTTTACTAAAATGTGAAAAATAAGGGGTACATCTATTATGATTTATTGGCCCTCATTACAAGTCAGGCGTTAAGGGTTTAACGGCGCCGTAAAGAGCGTCGGCGCCGTTAAACCCTTAACGCCTGATTCACACTTTAACGCCTGCTTTTTGCAGGCGTTAAAGTCCAAGGCGATAAGCGACCTTGGTGCTAATTACGGCACCATAATTTACGGTGCCGTAATTAGCGCCTTCCCCATATGGGGCAAAAATGGGAATGGGGAAGGCACTCACCTTGGAATGGGGCGGTAATTCCGCCATCCACCATGGCGGAATCCGGCATGGACCATGGTGCTAATAGCACCATGGTCCACCGCCTGCCTTGTAATGAGGGCCATTGTGTTGAAAATGTGAGTAGAGTTTAGGGGTACCTGCTTAATTTTGTTTGAAAAAAGGAAATCTAAGCAAACAGCACCATTTTAAAATAATCACATAAGGCTTACCAACTTGATAGGAAAATGCCTCCTTTGGTCTAGTCCACACGGGGGGAACATTGATCTTGTGAACTATGGCCATCAGGACATGGGTCATCTCTAAGAACATTTTACAGTGGACTGGCCAGAACTCTAAATACTCAAGTAAAAGGGTGCTAAATGAAAGTGAAGGGAAGGAGCAACTTCTTGGGTTGTCAGGAGATGGCGAGTGCAGCGCAGGGAAGCAATGGAATCAACGTCTTAGATAGGGAACGTTTACAACCTGAGAGGGGACATCTACACCAGAAGAAAGCATGAACAGCGCTATTGGATGGGTCTGACAAAAGTGTGTACCGCAGATGGAAATGCAGCAAGGTGCCAAACTGAATATGAATTGGTCGAGCCTTCAAAGGCACTGACTAGAGAAGCAAAAAAATGATATAGTGGATTTGGGGGAGGAGAAAAAGTTAATGGCAAGGCTAAAAGAGACGTAGATAGGAACAAATAGTAGAAAGTGAGTGCAACAGTTAAGACAGAAAAATGAAAAAGACACTGACAGAGGACTGAAGAGAAGATGATGTGCAATTGAGAAAAATAGGAGTAGATCACCCCATGAAAAAGAGAGGCAAGATAGCAGCTCAGAAGAAGGAAGGATGGAAGCAATTGTGATTTCAGTGAAGAGAAATTAAAAGGGAATGGTAAGAAAAACAGAGATATAAAAAGGTAAACGCCGAGGATAAAGAAAGGGATGAAAGGAGAAAAGTAGGCACATCATTTGGGGTTAGCAGCTGCTACCCCTGGCTCGCCCTCTGCTACCTCTAGACCTGTCCTTGAGACCCCTGGGCCACTGGACTAAGAGGCAGTGCCAAGAGCAGATATCTGCGTTGCACCTTAAAAAGGTGGTTGTAAATCCAGCTGAATATGCCACTGCTTTTTTCAACAGGAATCTAGATCTCGTTAGCTGGAGAAATAATAGGGATGCATTACTCCGTGACAGCACAGCATGAGCGTAAATCTCATCAGTGTTTCTCGTCTGCTTTGCACATCCAGTAAGCTGCTGGGCCTGTGATGAGCGGGGTATTCCCCAGAGGCTTCTGGCACCAGTTATGCCTGGGTACTCTGTGACCTGACCCAGATATGCCGGATCTGCATCACAGGCACACTGTAGATAGTCGCAAGGCGAGATTGTTAATTTACATGAAGTTGCCCTCCGCCTTTGAAGTAAACCATCTGTTTATTCCTCAAGCAACAACAATATATATTCGGAAGGATAGCTCAGGGGCAAAGCCCTTGCTTTGAGAACAAGAGGATGCAGTACATTATGGGTTTAGTTCCTGTTCCAGTGCTTAGAAGCTGGAGAAGGCTGGCATTAAGCAAGATATAAGGGACCAAAGAAAATAATAAAATTGACATTTTCTAGGGATGATGTCATGGAGCTACTGCTGCTGTTTACATTTAAAACTCATTTAAAAATCTACAATTACTGTGCCTGCAACATATCCTTCCTCTCTACCTCCCATCAAAAAATAAAAAACCTGTGGGTTATTTAACAAATAAGCAAAACAGAAAGGTGATGGCTGGAAAGTTTCAAATCATTCATAACCACTGTTACAGCTATGGGCAACCCTCCAGGGGAAAGATGATACGCAAATCAGGCTTGGTCCCACCCCAAAAGGGACAGTCCAGCCCGAACTGCTAGGTCACATCCCTTCTGTATGAGCACAAGCATCACCAGACATGTTTCAGCCTCATTGGGCGTCACCAGTGAGGAGTAGCCTAGGTCTGAAGAGTAGCCTAGGTCTGAAGACCCAGCAGGCTTTTCGAGGGGCGATGTTGTGAAGCTGCTTCTGCTATTTACATTGTAAAATAAAAAACCCTGCAATTACTGTGACCTGTCATCCTTCCCCTCTAGCTTGTGGGATATTTCAACCCATGCCAATGCACCCTACTACACCCCCTTGCCAATGGGGGAAAGAAACTGCCAAAAATGGAGGCACTAACCCATGTGCGCACCAATTCTGCAAAACTGTGCATGTTTCATAAATCACAAAAGGCTGCATACCCTGCCACACACAGGCAAAGTTGATGTCAAAACAGGACTCCCTACGGGAGAATGCCAGGGGGTGCTGTTACCTGTCACATGAACCAAGGCCACAAAAGTTGGCTAAAATCCAAAATGCCCTTAAATACAGCCTCCTAATCAATGGCAACCTTCAAAGTGCTCTTTTGGTACTAAATTCAGTCATTTTCCCAGTGAATTATTGAAAGGAAAAGTGTGCTGAAATCATAGATTCTCCAGGCAGTCATAAGAAAATTAGCTGTCAAACCCAGTTTAAATTTGTTTCTGTTTCCTGAAGAAAGTGCAAAATTCGCCTGTTTAAAGCATTTTTCTGTGAAGGGTTTAATTCCTTTAAAATGTCAAAATCCATTATAAACTCTGTTCATTTATATCTTTTAAATAAAAGATTGTAGGTGAATCTTACAGTAACCCAGTGGAAGTAACTGCTTAATTCTGATTGGTCAGTGCCTCGCCTGGGAAGGCTTGACACTTCAGTTAGCACTCCCTTGATACCGGAAGCCTTAATGGTTCCCGCATATGGAGCACAATAGACTTCATTAGTCATTCGCCTTTTGGCTGAGCCAAGAACAAAGGACAGGCTGAGCATTGACCTCTTCTGGGGATGGGCAGGATGCTTCCCTCTATACCCCACCCTGATCAAAGGGATCTGACAGCTGTTGTTTGTTGAAAGGAGAGAAAAAAAATGCTGGAACTTTTTGAGGTTTAAACCTTTATTTGTGATTAAATGTGAAACTCTTTAACTGTGCAACCGGAAGAAGGATAAGTCTGAAAATTGGTCGATGTTCACCTAATTTTAGGCTTTTGCTTTGAAGACATTGATGAAACCTATACCATTTAAGGAACCAAAGTTCTCATTGTAGCAGAACTATTAATGTTGCAAACCTAAAATTGTATGTACATGATCCACTGATAAGCGCCCAGAGATGTACCGAATTAGAAATTGTTAATCGAAACTGTTATGTTTAAAATTGATACAATTCTATAGAATGAGAAAGACAGCTCGCACAGAGATGGGGATTGAATGTGAATATAGACCATCACATATGAAATGTATGTGTCTGAATTTATGTACAATGTACATTTGTGCAAAAGTTAAGTTTCGGTCAAAATCAATGTGGGAGTTTGTAAAGCTCTGTGCTGACTGCCAACCAAAACAAGGCAAGTGCCTGTGGCCACTCACAGCCGTGGGGTGTGATTCTGCCCACACCATAAACTTGGTGATGTCATTTGATAGTATAAATCTAGGAACTTCACTCCACATAGGACAGACTGCTTCCAGAACACATCCAGATTTCTGCGCAGCGTCTAGTTCCTGACTTCCTCATCTTGTCCAGAACTTTTCACCTTGCAGCTGACTCCAGATTTATTTGAAGAATCCAGGCCTTAGCATTGCTGAACTCTTTTTAGCTAGGCCCAAATTCAACCATCACAAAACTTAAAAGAATAATTCCGATTCAGTCTCGCTTGGTACCATTAAGGGTTCCCACTGAAACTTGTATCCTGCTATCTACCGTGTCCAGTGACCAGAAGGGCCCATCCAAATCCAGTCTGAGGTGCAGTCCAAAATTGACCAGAACCGCGCCCCTGATTCAATCCCTCCAGAGGTGCCCTGCCGCCGGTAGACCTGACCCGATCCAAGACCAGAACTTTGAAGGTCCAATTTTAATCACAAGGGACTGTAAGTATTAATAGGAAGAACAGTGACCCATACTATATTTGCATTGTCTTATCCCAATCTCAACCCATCCCATCTTTAACTTCAGAACCCTAGTATTGTCAAAACCATTCTTGCGCTGATTTTTCTCATTTGTTTTACAAAACCATAAGTCATTAGTGATTTTGAGTAACTAAAGTAGATCCCAGAAAGGAATCGAGTATCCACCACGTGAAGGGTTACGCTGGCCACGTAACTGTGAAGATTCCGGGTGGCATCCTCTTTTTCATAGTCATTAATATAGTGAAATGAAACCAATCTGTCATTTTTAAAACCGAATTTCTGTTTCCATTTTCGCGCCTATTTTGCAAAAAACGCCTCTCACTAAAACCTCCATAACCTCTTCAATTTTAAAGATAGAAACGAAATTTCAACTCTCACTGATACTTAAGACCCTTAGCTACATCCACAACCATTTATTTCAAATATCACATAATGAAATTTTGCCGCAAATTTGCAGTTTTCTAAAGTTTACACGTGTCTTTTTCCCATTCAAAGTGTTTCTTCAATCCCATCCTGATCTAAAGTGTGTACTATTGTTTATATTGTAGCTCATGTTTGTTAGGACCTGTTCAGTGTTGCTTTCATAAGAATTTGTATCCATTTAAGCACTTTGCACCCTTTTGCATTATTACACAAAGCAATTTTCACATGTCATTTTAAAAATTCCAATTTCCAAAAAACGGTTTTCTCTCTTGTTTGGGAGGGAAGATTGCATTCAACTCTAGACATTATCTTTCATTCCTGAATACCTGCTGATTACGTACCTCTGTGTAGGATTGCTCATTTGTGCTTTAAAGTACTTTGCAGGGGGAAATATTAACCTATACGCTATCTGTTCACAAACTAAAACTGTTCTTTTTCCTGTGTTTTCTATTCTGCATTATTATAAGTGAATTCAATGGCTTTACTGTGATTTGAATATTAAATAAATAAATAAATATTTACCTTTGCATATTAGCCTGATTCCTGGTTCAGTGTGACCTAGGGGGTATTTTGAGAAGGGTGTGATATGAGTGGTATAGCATTCAGAATATTGAACTTATAGACACAAATAAAATAAGTATTTCATTGCGCACTACATCCTAGGCGAGACCTGGGTGTGTGCCTGATTGAAATCCTTAACATCTTGGGGTCTCATGCCGTGATTCTGAATTTGAAATACCACCTGTGACAGTCTAACACAGCATACTACCCTGCAGGGTACAGACACCTTGCTGGGTTGGGGTACTGTGCTGCACTGTACAAGCACCTCTCAAATTAAATACTCCAAAAATTGGGCCTGTTTGTAAAAGTAAATTAACCCTGAAATAGGTCATAAGGAAATTGATATTTCCAAAATGGCGATCCCAGTAGAAATTAATATTGCTAGGGGCCCATTATACCAAGCGCTCAGTGAACTGTACATGGCCTCAAAAATAATAGAGGAGCAGTGTAAAATTGCCAAAATAGCGGCCTACCTGTACCTCCACATTGGAATCACACAGGAAAAGCATGCAGAAAACATAGTTCTGGCAAAGAAGCAAGGGGAAACGCTACTAAAAATCCAAACTAATCTGGACTCTTCAGAGCAAAGGCTCCAAAAGAGCCAAGAATCAGAGACAGAAGCTAGACAGTACTTGACAAAACTAAAGGAATATCGGGCTCTCTTACAGAAGGCAGAGCAAGATACCCAAGTACAGACACTGCAAAAGGAGTGCCAGGAAAGGGTTGACTCTTTACAACAGAGTCAACAGAAACTGGTGCATTAAATTATAATAGAGTCTGCAGAACAGATAGTTACCTTGCAGAACCACATAAAATCCTTAAAAGAGGAAAACAATAAATGAATTCTTAAAGATTTAGAATCTGAAACAGAATTTGATGAGGAGTGCCAGAAATCTAGTGCAATTAAGAAACAGAGGGACGACCTGGCTGCACAGAGGGGCATTCTAAGTCAGGAGAGGGACGCCTAAGGCCAGGACGTCAGCCAATTAAAAACTAAGTTAGAGGAAAGAAAGCTGGCCCCCCAGGAGCTTAGTGAATTTAAAACTGAATATGAGAAGCTACTAGAACATGCCAGGCGGGTGGAGGATGCACTGGAAAAGAACACTCAGACCAATAATGACAAAACTCAGGAGGTGATTCTCCTGCAGCAAAAATTGGACCCGTATTTCCAAACCAGGCAGGAAGCACAGAGAGACAATGAAGCTCTCTGTGAAAAGAATGACAGGCTCCACAAACAGATAGCAATGCAAGAGCAAATCATTGAGACCAGTAAGGCCTTAATAGAGGGGCAAAAGAGTCAGATTTTGGCATGTCACCAGGGAATAGGGGCTGAAAGAGAAGAGGTAGGAAGGGACAGAGAAACCCCTGTGCATAACATCAGGACCTCTGCAATCAGGGGGCTACTCAGCCAATCCTGGGAGCAAGGTAGAGTCAGAAGACTCTTCTGAGTGCCACAGGCATCAAGAAATTAGGCTCCCACATTCTGCAAGCCATTCTCAAACTCACAGAATCAGGGAGAGCCTAGCAGATCAGATAGCCACCTCGTGTAGCAGTGCTTCTGAGTTAGAGGATGAGTGGACACAGGTGACTAAGACTAAAAAGGCCAACAAAATTAAGAGGTCTCTACTAAGAGATCCCCTGAAACAGATCAAGGCCATTAGGAGCGTCATAACTCCCTATCACAAAAATGCCAAGTATTCAGTTTGGGAGCACCTTGAGTTATACACGCAAATGATGGATACTTTCCATCTGAAAGATAGCCAGAGTTGCATCCAATATGTCAAATAGACATTTTCCCCTGAATACTCCAGCTTCTTTGCGGTGCTGGAGGATCAGAACCACTCAAGATGGTCCACCTACAGGGCAGCCATCTTAAAACATTTTTCTATACATGCGAACCCTCAAGAGGCCCGCAAGGCGACCTACAACCTGCAGTGTGGGGAAGACCAGGCCCCACAAGAATTTGTGCAGGAACTAAAACGTGCCTTTGCACAAACCACCAGGAGGATGCGCACAGACAGTAGGGAGTTCATTAATACCTTCTTTCGTGCACTCCTTAAATACATCATGACCCAGCTGGTGAGGGACTTTCATGAGAAGAGATCACTAGACTGGGTCATTGAACAGGCGACTCGTATTTATGAAGTGCAGAAGCCGTTAGAGAATAAAAATACAATTAAAAACCCCAAACCAGCCAACAACCCTGCTGCTGCTAAGGTGGTGGAGGTGAAGGTTGCCTCCATTTTAAATCTGGAGATGGGGGGCCTAAACATATTCCTGTGCAAAATCCTTCTAACCAAAGAACCAAAAGGTCCTCGGGCCAATCCCAAACAGGTAGCCAGGGAGGTAATCCCACAAATGGGACCCTTAACTCCCCTGATTATATCAGCCCCCGTTACAAGGGCAACAGACCCATCCTGGGGTATGTGTGGACTCCCCCAGCCCAAGGGGGGGATCCAACCAGGTAGCAACCAACCCAGGAAACGTCCCTCCTAATTTTCCCCAGGAAGGCAGTAACACCCCAAATGCTGGGTTGAGCTTCTTTCCCCGGTACCCGCCAAACTTCAACCCCCAAAACAACCCTCCTTTCTTCCCCACTTTTCTGAGCCCAGACGGCCCAATCTGGGAGAGGGGAGGCCAAGGGTGGAGGGTTACCAGAACTATCCCAACCAAGCGTATTATGGGAAAAGGGACAGTTACCCTTCCCGTGATCCACCTAGGATGGACCAGAGACCCCCGTACCAGCCAGAGCAGGTGTCCCAACTGGAGTGCCAGGTCCAGAACTTGTCACAGGATCTGGGTTGTATGTTGAGGGCTCAGCAGAACCCTGATATGAACATGGCGGCCCAGAACCCCTCAAACCAAGGGTCTGGTACTCCAGAGCAATGACAGGGAGAGAACCCCGACAACCCACCAGTTCCAAGGGAGGAGGCACAGGATGAAGGGGGGTGTAAAGCCTTAGAGAAAGCTTCCTTCCCCACTTGTGAAAAGCCCCTGGGAACCCAGGAACTGGAACCAAAATCTCCGGCCCCCGAAGGTCTGCAACCTAAGGAACAGAGGGTGGGTAGGAGAAATAAAAGGCCTAAAAAGACCCATTTTGTGGAGGAGGTTAGTGTCTTTCAATTTGAAGGAGAGGGGTCCTCAGAGGACTCTGGGAAAAGGATCTCCTTCAGGGATGGGGAACTCCTCCCAAAGAAAAATGGGCCCCGAGAGATCCTAGTCAAGACTGGGTAAATGAGGGGACTGAGTTAAAACCATCCATCATTGAACCCCAGAATGATCAGCCCGAAAATCACCTTGCCCAAACTTATTCTGGGGACTGACTACAAAAAGGGGGGAGGCAGCCCAGAATCTGAACCAGGGGAGCCCAAAACTCCCCCAACATCCAACTGCCATATTTTTCTTACAGATTCCCAAGCTCCCACACCGAATCCTGCCCAAACTATCCCTGTGTCAGAATCAAGAGTCAAGAAATTAACCCACCAATTGGCCTAAAATTCACATTATCTTTGCCCCCTTGAGGAAAAGAAGGGAAGATTTTATGCCCTGGTCCAAATACAGGGGCAATGTACATTTTTGGCACTGGTGGATACTGGATCCCAAGTCACCCTTCTGTCAAAGAGGGCCTTTGATCAGCTAAATTCGGGAAGGGGTGAGAGATACCAGATCCCTCTCACCCCTCTTCCTGGACAACTTCAGAACTTCGATGGGAATGAAATTCCTGTCGAGGGGACTACGGATTTAGAAATTAAAATTGGGCGACACAAGGTGAAACACCTGGTCATAGTTGTGACTCCAGAGGGCACACCATGTTTACTGGGGAATGACATCCTGCGGAGATTGTCTACCCTAGTAGATTGTGTAAACAAGGTCCTCTGGACCCAGACTAACCGACCCATAAAATTAAAACATAATGTCAACCATGTTAGTTTAAATGGCACATGCCACATGTTTAAACAAAAAACAGGATCACATTGAATCCCATTTTCAAAACAACCAAATCCCTGACGTGACAGTAATTGCAGTAGGACAACAAACTGGTGATGGTAAGTCCTCTCTATTTCTGAAACCCAAGCTTCCTTCCAGCCTTAAGTGGCATTCCACACTGGAAGGAAATACTCTGAAAATCTATACCAATTCACAATCAGAAAAGCCCACTTCCATAGTTCAAAATGATGAGAAACCAGCTCAAAGTTTGGTTGACATTCAGAAGATTGGAGAACAGTTATTCATCCCTATTCAGTTAAATGATGGGAAGGACGCTGCGCTCCCCCGAGTGTGCATGAACAACAGTAAGAGCATCATCAGCGAAGCCATGTTCCGAAAACACCCAAAAGATCCAGCCATTCCCACATTTAAATTGATAGACAAATGGGAAATGGATCTGGAAACTCCCAATTCCAAACATCTCCTGCCTAGCAGGTGTATGCTCAAAATTTCCATAGGCAACAAGAGAATAGTCCATAATTGTTGGGTCGTGTGAGATGTCCCTGTCGCATTTTTTTTAGGCAGTGACATTCTCAATCGCGTTGCTATTAGTTTGGACCTAATAAACTTCAAAGCCTGGTCCCGATTAGCGGGTAATCCCATGGACTTTGATGATCCAAAGAAAGCATTTCGGTCAGCTCAACTGCTGCCATATGCAGTTGAAGTTCCGATTGGAGAGGAAGTCACATCCCAGAATGGACCCAACAATTCCTACTTGAAGTAAAAATTAAAAGAGGACAGAAATTGCAAAATCCTGACGCATATGTCCACCTCAATGCCCATCTCCAACAGCAAGGGTTGGGGTTAAACCCAACACCACAAGTCAATACAGAACACGACACCATTCCAATAGTGGTGGATAACAGCGACCTTAGGAGTATCACTCTGGGCGCAGGCACCCTTATTGGAATGGCAGTTGATGACCAACATTTTTCTATAGATTTAGGTAATGAACGGATAGGACCAATCCCCAATGACTGTTTTGACAGTGATAGCGACAATGACACAACACCAGACAGGATCCTCACCCGGCATGGGGGAATTTACTGGTGTACTTCTCCTGCCCTTATGCTAAGTAAGAGGTGACCTGTGACTTCAGGAGGGATGAGGTGATCTTTCAAGTCCACCAGGACTGCCTTCACCACCTGAAGCCATGAGTCCAAGTCAGTACTTTAACCAGGGACTTCTCCACCCAGCTGGAGTAGGCCGCTGAGATAGCCAAACCAGAAGTCTTTCCGGGCTTCAGGCAGATGGTTGAAGAGAGAGTCAACCTAGCTGATGCCTGTGAGACTCTGGAGCAAAAGCAAAAATTGAAACAAGTTTTCTTAGATTTTCAAGATCTCTTTGCGGTGGAGTCATATGACTGTGGTCGCACCGAAATCCATACAACAACAATTCCCACGGACCCTGGTATGACTCCAGTGTTTGTGAAGCAATACCGCTTGCCTCTCGCATCCATGGAGTCCCTCACAAGGCTATACACTGCCATTGACCTGACCAATGGGTACTGGACTGTACCTGTCAGTAGGGAGAACCAATACAAGTTGGCCTTTACCCTCGGGGAGCAGCAGCACACTTGGACCCGGACTCCCCTCGGATACATCAACTCCGGCAATGAATTTAATATCTTCTTGCATAAGGCCATGCCCAACTTGGGTGAAAGGGGTAACCTAGCCTATGTAGATGATGTTCTAATCAAAAGCTCAACTGTGGAGGAACACATAGCGGTGATCCGTTATGTTCTGACACAGTTGAGGGCTGCCGGAGCAAAACTATCTTTCCAAAAGGCACAGTGGTGCAGGACCTGTGTCAATTTCTTGGGGCATGAGATAACTCCTGAGGGTCTCTGTCCCCAGGAAAAGAAAGTAGAAGCACTCCAGAAACTAAAAGACCCCACAACTCTCTGTGAGCTAAGGAGCCTCCTTGGACTGACTAATTACAGCAGAAAGTTCATTGAGGATTACGCAGAGATCACAACACCCCTGATCCATCTGTTGAAGGGTGGGGGTCAAGTGGGAGTGGGGTCCAGAACAAGCCAAGTCAGTAAGACAACTCAAAAGAAGCCTCTCATAAGCGCTTTGACTAGCTTAACCTGTCAAAAACAAGGAGTTCTTCTTGGAGACAGGGCTCTCAAATACATGCTTGACAGCAGTATTATACCAAAAGCATGACAAGATCAATAAAGTCATCTCCTATGCGAGTAAGACTTTATCCTCTGTGGAGGAAAAATTCAACGATTGTGAGAAGGCACTCCTGGCAACAGTGTGGGCATTGAAGAATTACCGCTCGTTCATCCAGGGGGAACACATCATAGTGGAGACTCCACACCAGCCTCTGCAATATCTTCAAAGTGACAGCATCCGGGCCGGAAATGTGAGTAATTCCGAATTACTTCCTGGATTCTGTCAATGCAAGGTTTTCCTGTGGAGGTCAGATATGGACAAAACAAGAAGAGTCCGCTCGTGCACAGTCTGGCTGACTTGCATGATTTTGCCAGAGAAAACTGTCTCAATGACGAAAGTCTTAAAATCAAGGACAACATGGAGGCGTACCTTAATTCCCCACACAAATTCTATGAAGAAAACAAGTGTAAGGGAATGCCCACTGTCTATGTGGATGGGTGCTCCTACCATGTTGACAACAACGGGGAAAAGGAACTAGAGGCCGGCGTGGGGAATGCCTGGGTGAATGATGCCCCAGAGCCCTCCGCTGGGTACAAAATTGGTCCCCGTAGTAGTCAAGTGGCAGAGCTGATGGCTGTGCATCAAGCCATCCTCACTGCTGTCCAACACCAACTCCACAAACTGGTCATAATCACTGATTCAGATTATTTACGGAACAGGTTCGTGGAGCACCTGGTTAATTGAAAACCAGAGGCATGCTATGTGCTAACAAAAAACCACTAAAACATGGAAAATGTATACAGAATATTGATGATCTGGTCACCTCGAGTAGGATCACCATCTATTGGAAAAAGATCAAGGGTCATTCTAAAGTACAGGGACCAGACAAAACTGGAAATGACTTAGCTGATCTGCTGGCCAAAACCAGAGCCATCCAAGGGGATCTACTTGTGATCGAGTCCTTGTTGGGGGAAATCCAGGTCACTGCTATCACTAGGTCCCAGACAAATGCTCACAATCAACTCTCAACTGTCCAGTGTGTAAAAACAAGGACATTTCGAGGCTGAGTACCACAAATTGAAATACACCAAACACGGGCTATAAAGATTCACAGATCTTTATTCTACTGTACAGTTTACAAAGAAACATAGAAACAGCTATCTGGCTCTCAACACCCCGCAATGAGTACCCGCCCGTCAAAGAGAGGAGAGAGAGTGCTGGACATCTGTACATTCATGTTTTTTATACATTTCAACAATATTGTCCAGCCCCTCTACATGTTAATAATCTGCGGTCTAGAGTTCGTGCCTAGTTCACATACAGCTTATACAATAATATGCATATGGAGTACATGAGTTTGTATTTCCGCTGTGATACAATGACAACGTATGCTCTCAAATCCTACAACAAGCATCTTTTACAACTATGTTACAATTGAGTTCAGCCTGTGTCCACGCTTGACGTTTACTCTGCATAGTCCCAGACGTGTATTCGTGGATTAGTCTTGCGAGCACAGACAATGCTGAGACAACAGTTCATGCTCAGTACAAGGCCTCATTACCTAGTCCAAACAGTCGGCTCTTGGTCAGCCTAAACATTAACAGAACTCAAAGGTCGACAGGCTTGGTTGCGAGTTGAAAACACAGTCCACCATTTTAGAACAGAGAATATACCAACAGAAATCAAAATGGCGGATGATTCTTAAATGGGGGCCTAGTCCAAAATCGGAACTTTGCAACGCAGTTTTCTTCGCAGAGCAACTAGGCTTAGGCCAATATAAATCAAAAGGAGGCATAATATGATTTCCCGTTTAACAAACCCTCCTTTTGGCCTAAGCCAAGCGCCAAACTACAACTAGTTGCTTTACGAGTAACTCCACATCTCAATGTCCATACAACCTGAATCATATTCATCAGATATATCAATCGCCATAAGATCTGCAGCAGAAATTTCCTTCATCACAAATTCGTTGGTCATTTTTTCCGGTGCGTGTACCTTTGGTCCTAACGTTCCCATAGTCTGTGCACAACATCCCCCTAACATTGAACATATGGCAGGAAGACATTGTATACAGCAACAATAAAACAACAGAACACCCAGAATAATCAATAAGACCGAAATAAGCTTCCATCCCCAAGATCGTAAGAAGTCCCAAAACCAAGCACTAAGATCCCAATTTCCCTTAGGAACATGCACTTCAGTACTTAGGACGTGCAGCTTTTGTATAGCCTTAAAGATAGTTGGAGAGGAAACTGGTTTGAAAACGCAGCACGCGGACCCCACTAATTGGCATGCATACTCCACCACGCTCGGCCAGGATGACGTCTAATGCCATCCGGTTTTGTAGCGCCACTAATCTGATTGCTTTGTGCTCTAGAGTCATGTAATAGAGTATGTCAGTGGTCCGGTTGATGGTTTTCTCCAGTACTCTCGCTAGTCTTCTGATATCTTCGGAATTCATAATTTGTCCCCAAAATGGTACAAAAGATTTTGCTACGTCCCGCCTTGGACGAGCCCTAGAGATTTCTGTGGTACTAGCTATGAATACCCCTGGCAGCAGTATTCCTAAATAACAAGTTCCCTGCCAATCCCTAGGTAGCCATGGGAAAGCTTCATTGCCACAAACAAAGTAAACAGATTTGCCTATATACAAAGGTCTGTCCTCACTGGTCAAGTTTGCAACACTAGTACAACCCTCGAAATCGCCCATTGACTGAGCAGCATTCCTTCATATGCAAAAAGAAACAGAGTTGGGGCTATGATTGATAGTTAAGGAAGGTGGCGTGGCATCCCTATTGCATATAGGAACCATCTTGAAAGAGATCAAAGATTGAAAAGGTCGGGACAGTGTATCAGAAGGCCTATTTGAAGCAACATAAAGCTTGCTCCTATTTGCGAAGAGTGAGCATCTCAGGAGCGTTAGAACTCGCCTTTCAAACTCGTTCAAATTCGTTCCATCAAAGCTCCCCGAGATTCTATCATTCCATCGGCGAAAGAATAGTGCCCTTAAAGAAGTGTAACATGCAGTAGTTAGAGGCAAAGGATGAATATACCAGCCCAACCCTTTTTCCCCATGTTGCGGTAAATGAGAGCAAACCCTACAGTCTGTCTTATTCAAAATGGCATGGGTTGCGTTCATTATAAGCAGTAAGGTATTGTTGTAATAACTCTGTCTATGTTGAGAGTCTCTAGGGGACAGAGTGTGCAGGTGAACGAAAGGTGTAGATACAGTAGGAACATTCTCAGTAGGCAAGAATGTTTCAAGCGGATGTACTTTTTCCATATACCAAAATCCTAAGGCAACTACTATTGTGAAACCGGTTAACATAATTACAAGAAAACAATACGTCTTGAAAGACCATGTATTTGATCGTCCATTGTTATTGTTGGCCACACAGTCACTTGTTTGTTCTGTACAAGGTGGGGCGAAAACAGGCATTGTTCCTTTGAAACAAAAACTCTGTAGTCCGTTTGCTGGTGATCTCCTGATCACGCGTTTTCTTAGTCTTTCCTTAGTCTTATTTCTTCAGATGCAAAAGATGGGGCGAAGGACAAGCCCTATGGTAATTTTCCTGTGGGCACAGCCGAACCGTGCAGTCTAGCTCCATGGACGAAGATTGTACCTTGTGACTCCGGTACAGTATGATCTGCGAACAGTGCGTCGTTGTATCCTGATGGAAGTGATGAATTTGTAGCAGAACCAGAAAAGGATGCAAAAGGATCTGCAGGAGAGTGTGGAGAGGAAGCAGCTGTTTCCCCAGGCCCCGCGGGCTCAGGGAATGTCTCCGAAGCACTCTCAGTACTACTCAATACTGAATGATTGCTTGGAGCAGAACAAGTACGTTTCTCCTTATCTTCTTCGTCGCCTGGCAAAGGGAAAGGTATCCTCTTGACATGCGAAGCATGTATCCAATGTTTCTTTCCGGTTACTCGTACAGCCGTCTGTGTGGCCAATAGGAGCTGGTGGGGCCCTCTCCACCTTGGTGCGAGACAGGATGCTCTCTCAAATGCTTTCGTGAGCACCCACTGTCCAGGTTGGATGTTATGCCCTGGCCCCTCGTATTTAGCTGGGAGGGCTTCTTGCACCTGTTGATGAATCAAATACAGATTTTTAGTTAACCGCTCACAATACTCAGAAAGAGGTACATGCTCAATATCCCTCAATGCCCTAGGTTTCGGAAGATTCCAAATGTTAGCTGGCCTACCCATTACCACCTCATATGGGGAGAGCCCAGTCCTAGTCTGTGGGGTGGTGCGCATCGAAAGTAACACTATTGGTAAGGCGTCCGGCCATTTCAAATTGGTGCCGGAACAGGTCTAAGCGAGCTTGTTCTTTAAGATTCCATTGTGTCTTTCTACCAACCCAGCACTCTGTGCGTGTCTGGCCGAATGGAACCAATTATCAATCTGTAATCCCGCACATATCTGTAGAATTACAGCAGTGATAAAATGTGGACCATTGTCCGACCAGATGACCCTTGGCAAACCAAACCTAGGAAAATATTCCTTAAGCATGGTTTTCGCCGTTGTCATTGCTGTGGCATCTTTTACAGGAAAAGCTTCAAGCCAATTACTGAAAGTGCAAATAACGACTAAGACAAACTTGAAATTATTACAACGCTCCATTTCAATAAAGTCAAAGTGGATCACTTCAAAAGGGGCAGAAGGTGGACCAAAACTACCCCTTGGTGTTGATGTACCCTTTCCCATATTGTGCTGTAAACAGACCATGCATCTCTGGACAAAACGCTCACCAGTTTTCGGGATGTTGACATTTACCCAGACATTTCTTAACATTTTGCAAATCTTCCTCGCGCAGATATGAGTAGGACCATGAGCCATTGAAACCATCATAGTAATGCATGCATCTGGCAGCATCCATATTCCCTCTAGGTTATCCACTCAACACCCATCGTCATCCAACCTTGCCAAGCCCTCAGCCCATTGCTTAGTTTCTTCTAGAATGGCATCGGCTTGGATATTCTTTATAGACTCAATTCCCTAGTCTATGGTACAAACATTCGTGGCTTCCCTTGCAGTGTACATATCTGAATAGAGATCAGTAGCAGCTTATTTAGCTATCTGGTCAGCGAAAGCATTTCCTATTCCTACATCATTTATGATTTCTTATGTGCCGCGCATTTCACAATTGCTAGCTGAGTGGGAAGTGCAAGCGCTGAAAGTAACCGAACTATCAAGGTGCCATATTCAATCTTCGTTCCATGTGAGGTCAAGAAACCTTGTTCTGCCCAAAGTCTACTGAAGTTGTGAACTACCCCAAAAGCATACTGACTATCAGTATATATGTTTACTCTAAGTCCTTCGGAAAGTTCACAAGCTCGAGTCAATGCAATAATCTTTGCGGCCTGCGCGGAGTTATGTGAAATTCTTTTGGTTTCCACAATCATGCTTAGTGTAGTGATGGCATAAGCAGCAGTGGATGTACCATCCGGAAGTTTGAAACAGAAGCCATCACAAAACAGCTCCCCTTGCGGATCGTTCAAAGGTGTATCTTTCAAATCAATCCTGCCTTTAGTTTCTTGTTCTGTGGCATAAAGGCAGTCATGTGACATTTCGTCATTGCAAGCAGTATCTTGCGGGAGAGTTAATAATTCACCCGGATTCAATACACAACACCTCTTGATTTTAATATGTGATGCAAACAAGATCAATTTGTATCTCGTTAATCATGCGGAGGTGAGGTGTTGTGTTTGTGTTCTATTTAATAGAACGTCTACAGAGTGAGGTTCCAACAAGGTTAAGCATGGCCCAGGACCATACCCTCTCTCTGTTTTACAGATGCAGCAGCAACAGCTCTCAGAGGTCTCAGCAAAGCGCATGCAACAGGATCGAGGGTGGAAGAAAAGTAACCGCACGGCCTATTCTTCCCCCCATGTTCCTGCATTAACACAGCCAAAGCACATCCATCACGTTCATGCACATACAACTCGAAGGCCTTTTCATAATTTGGTGTGCCCAAAACCGGTGCTGAACACAGTGCAGTCTTGAGCAAATCAAAAGCTTTCTGGTGTTCCAAGTTCCATGGCAATGGCAAAGAAATGCCCTTCTTTGTCAAAGCCAATATTGGTTTACTCACTAGTGCGAAGTTCGGGATCCACTGCCTACAGTAAGAAGCCAATCCTATCAAGGCTTTGACTTCCTTCTGCGTATTTGGGACAGACATGCCAGAAATGATTTTAATCCGCTCAGGTGTCAATCTTCTTCCTTCCTTTGACAGGAGGTATCCTAAATAGGCGACCTCCTGTCGACAATATTGAAACTTTTTCAGTGAAGCTTTATGTCCATGCTTTGCTAGGTGAATAAGCAACAACACAATGCCCTCCTTGCAGGCATTTTCTGAATCTGCAGCTAAAATAAGATTGTCGATATACTGAAGCAATGTACAAATGACAGGCAACTCGAGTGTATCAAGCTGTTCTTTCAAAGCCCTACTGTAAATGCTTGGACTTTCCGTGTACCCCTGTGGTGCACGGGTGAATGTAAACGAGTGTCCCCCTAGGGTGAACGAGAACAGGTATCTGCTATCTTTGTATATAGGGATGCTAAAAAAAGCATTCTTAAGATCTACGACACTAAAATGAGTAGCAGAAGCTGGAATCATAGTTAATATTGTCGTTACTTCAGGCACAATAGGAAATTGTGGAGCAACAATCTTGTTGATAGCGTGTAAATCGATAATAAAACAAAAAGGAATTGCATTATCTCCTTTCTTAAACACCGGTAAAATCAGACTATTGCACAAACTACCTGCAATTTCTTCAATTACCCCACGGTGTACAAAATCGGAAACTATACACTTCAAAGCTTGCTCACCATCAACCAAAATCTTATACTGAGGAATACGTGGTAACTTTACTCCAGGTTTCAAAATCATTTTAACAGGCTCAATTTGTAAAACACCAACATCATTTTCATCAATCGCCCATAAACATTCCGGAACGTTACTAAACTCCGGCGGTAAAGGTCTAGTCAGAAACTGTGAGGCAGAAAATTGCTGTGTTGAAATCGTCAAACGCACTCCATCCGAAGAACAATGAATTACCGCATTTAATTCCTTCAACAAATTCAACCCCAGCAAATTCTCACCATAGTTCAATGTCAAAAGAAATGGACAGTGATCCGTGAATGGACCCAGTGAAATCGGCACCCGCAAAGAAACCGGACTAACCACTGGCGAACCAGAAAACCAAACAGAAACATTAGTTTGCCCTGACAGTGGAATGTCTGGAACCCGTGAATGATCAATGGAACACTTCTGTGCTCCTGAATCTATCAAAAATAGATGTTTCCTATTTCCCACCATCATTTCAACGTAGGGACCTTTCTGATTAACGGGAATAGGCGTCGGTTCCAAACCCTGCTTCGGGCAATCCTAGCGAAACAATATATCATCAAAGGGAAGGTCTTCAGAAAGATAAGCAGTAGAAGGATGATCAAAAAGGTTTCTATTATCCACACTCAGTGGCTGATTATCTTGTGAAAAAGACTGAGGATTTCCGAGAAAACTGACTTCTACCAGGACCCCCGGCCCCAGGCCGGCCTCTGGATCGTTTACCCATGATACCAAATGTGTTATTCGACTTCTGCTGGAGGATCGGACATTGTGCTCGCCAATGACCCTCTTGTCTGCAATAAGCACATTGGTTTGCGTGTACAGGACCCAACGGCACATTACCTTGTGGAACATACTGTCCCCTAAACTGTGTACTTCCCTCTCTAGGACCTCTAACAATCTGTTGCAACTATACCTTAGTTTTCAAGTCTCCCTTCTTCTTTTCAATCCTTTCCTTCTCATTATTGACTCGGTTTTCATAATACTGAGCCATATGCAACACTTCAGACTGAGACTTAGCTTGCCAAGCGCTCTCAGAAGTCATAATTTGTGACTGAATGTCAGGCAACAATCCACGCACAAATGTATCTACAAATAGTCATTTTCCAGACTCTGTGCTTAAATCTTGTCCACCGAAATCTGAAAACACTTGTTCAAACCAATTAAAGAATTCGGTAGCACCCTCAGACTTTCCTTGGACACAAGCAGTAAGTTTGTCCCAGACAATCCTTCTCTCAGGAATTAAAGCTTTCAGTTTTGTCACTATTCTATCAGGCAAAGTCAGTAGTACCTGCGGTGGTTTCTCACCAGCTGGCCTATTTCTATCTTGTCTAGCCAAATTATCCCATGTGTCCCCTAACCCTGGTACATCGTCTACTGTCCTAATCTGTTTCCACAAATCAGCAGGTAGGAGCACAGGAAATAACAAATCTATATCACCCAAAGTGAATACTGACGACAGCAAGACAGATTCTATCTCTTTGTAGAACCCTGTCGGATTCTTTCTAATATCTGGGATGGATTGTCTGATGGTGTTCACTTCCTGTCTTGAGAACGGGACGTGAACGAACTGTGATACATAATGTGCATCAATGTCATAGGCGGCTACACCCGTTGCGGTTTTAGCCGGAACCTCCACTTTAGGGACAAATGTCAGAGGAATCTCTTTCATAGACAATTGAGAAGTAGGCAACTCTGAACGCTTACTAAGCAACAGAGCCAAATTGAGTGCTAAAGCAGCTAAAGAAGTGTCAGACGAAAAAGCTCTCTTATAGATATTCAATAATTCTGTGGGACAACAAATCTTTCTATTTATACATTCATCCTGCAGGTATTCTACCATAACCTGTATCACTTTCCTCTGCATTTCTGGCGTATACTGACTATACGTGTCATATACTTCTACGGGAGATATCGACATGTCTGAAATCCATCTAAGTGCATCTCTGGTGCAAATTCGCGTTTCTTCACTCATCAATTTACAAAGAGGAAGGAACCGTTTCTGTACAAACATAGCGGCCAAACTATCACCATCTATTTCATCATTCCATAACCTTTCTAACTCCCTTCTATACTCAAAAACCCTCTTGACATGCTCATATACTTTCTCTGCAGTATCTCTTGAATATGCTAAAACATTCAGATCCCTCAACCCTTGTGGGAGATCTACATCATTCAGTCTGTTCCACATTACTTTTTTTAAATTTATTTATTTTTATTTGATATAGCTGAATTTAATCAACCTTTCAAAAGTTCATTTACAACAAGTCGAAATACAAATAAAAACATTCATAGAACATTTACAGGCTTATGTTAAAAGTTTTGATTACAACAAATTCACTCCAATTGACTCATTCATTCGTTATTATCAAATTTACAGAATGATCTAGCAGTAATTAATCAATTGCACAAGGTATAATAGATTTCTCAAAATTTGTTGTTAAACAAGGCAAAGAAGTATCACTCATATCTTGTACAATACCAACTAAACATACCATTAAAATAAAAATTAATTAAAAACGATAATAAGCAGGTAGAGAAAGAACAGAAAACAGAAAACAATCAGTAGCAGACACTAGCACGCTAATCGTTTTTTTTTCAGTTTCACTTTCCCTGTTTTCAGTTTCAGTTTCATCTGCCTCCAGATTTAGGCTGTGCAAAAAATTAACTGCTTCAATCTGTATAGCCATGTTATGGCTGCCCAACACTACCGCCCAGCATTCAATTTGTGATAAATTCCCCAAATATTCACAATGTCTTGAAAAGGCAGTTTCACGTTTAGACCTAAGCATTGTACACTCCGTAATCAGATGAGTGAGTGTTTCGGGGATGGTGGTGATTTTACAAAAACGACAAAAATTTTGGTCTGGACTCACAATGTGTCGTCTTGTTTTTATGTCGTTTGTGATCCACATTACAGATAAATGAATTCCCAGTCCTTCAATAAAAACATTTTTCTCAGGAAAACTTTCTAGATTAGAGAGTGTAGCAAAAACATCAGATTGTTCACCCTTCTCCATGCACTGTTTAGCCCATGCATTCAAATCTCTCTTTCTTTCTTTAGAAACTGTATTACGAGTTACAATTTTTGATTCGGCTTCCTTATCAACTACAAGTGGAACAGAACCACTTGGAAGAGAAAGTGTAGAAACATCTTGTACAATAGGTAACGAAGAAGTTAACACTGGTGCAAGAGGCAAGTCTACCAAACCCATAGCAGCAGGCAAAGGCAGAGGTACAGGTGGAGGAGCAAAAATAGGAGGAGGAACAATAACTGGAGGTAGAGGAGCAATAGGAGGAACGGTAGGAGGAGCAGGAATTGCTATGGGAGGAGGAACGACAGCAGGAACAGGTAAAGCAACAGGAATAGATACATTCAGAGGTGGCGCAGTGGCACCAGGCCTTCGTTCATTTAGAAGCTTGTTAATTAATTCATCAGATGCATGAAACTCTTTAGACGGGTATATTTTCTGAATGCCAAGTTGAAAAGCCCTATCCATATTTCTAACTGACTCTGACTGATTTTGTTGATCATACAATAATGCTTTCTCGGCATTTGACATATGTCGTCACACATGTTTCTCTCTACTTTTATGCTGCTGCATAGCTTCTTTTTTCCAATTTTGCAATACATCAAATGCTGCAGGTCTAGCTTTTTTCTTTAACAATATAGATTCTAAATATTCTATGCAAGAAATCTCAAAGCTACCATTGATTGGCCACTGAAGTTCGGCAGCATGTCTGGTTTGTCTGTGCCAAATATCATTAAACACTATACTACCAATGCCATGCTTACAGTACATGGTACACGCCGGCGACCCCTCCCGTGGTGCCGGACGGCCAAATTCCAAAGATTGTCTGTCTCTGCGGAATAATGCCCTGAAAGAGGCAATTTCTCAGGCATATCAGATATCTGGTGTTACCTGGTCAATAATTGTTCTCGCTAGGACAATGCGCCAAGTCAAGTTATCAGGATACTTAGGAATCGGGGCACGACTCACCTGATCAAAGAACTTAGGGAGGTACGATCGGATTACTAAGGACAATAAAGGACCCTCGTGGTTGGTGATTTTGGCAAAACTGCCTGCCTCAACATATGGACCCTCGTCAAGATGCTGTCTCGGACCGCGTGCTCACGGTCCGGGGATCAGGTCGTGCAGTACTGTTGAGGTGTCGATTCTCATCCAAGAAGGGGCCCCCTTTCTCACTGTCCGATCCCGGTCCGATAGCCGCGTCAGCACTTCAACGAGATGGCATCAATCTTGAGGGTCCCTATTCGGGCGCCATCTGTAAAAACAAGGAAATATCGAGGCTGAGTACCACAAATTGAAATACACCAAACACAGACTATAAAGATTCACAGATCTTTATTCTACTGTACAGTTTACAAATAAACATAGAAACAGATAGCTATCTGACTCTCAACACCCCACAATGAGTACCAGCCCGTCAAAGAGAGGAGAGAGAGTGCTGGACATCTGTACATTCATGTTTTTTATACATTTCAACAATATTGTCCAGCCCGTCTACATGTTAATAATCTGCGGTCTAGAGTTTGTGCCTAGTTCAAATACAGCTTATTCAATAATATGCATATGGATTACATGAGTTTGTATTTCCGCGGTGATACAATGACAACGTATGCTCTCAAATCCTACAACAAGCATCTTTTACAACTATGTTACAATTGAGTTCGCCCTGTGTCCACGCTTGGCGTTTACTCTGCATTGTCCCAGATGTGTATTCGTGGATTAGTCTTGCGAGCACACACAATGCTGGGACAACAAAACTCATGCTCAGTACAAGGCCTCATTACCTAGTCCGAACAGTCGGCTCTTGGTCAGCCTAAACATTAACAGAACTCAAAGGTGGACAGGCTTGGTTGCGAGTTGAAAACACAGTCCACCATTTTAGAACAGAGAATATACGGACAGAAATCAAAATGGCGGATGATTTTAAAATGGCGGTGAAGTCGATCCAAAATCGGAACTTTGCAACGCGGTTTTCTTCGCAGAGCGACTAGTCGTAGGCCAATATAAATCAAAAGGAGGCATAATATGATTTCCCGTTTAACAATTGGAGTAAGGAGACCCCAGATGCTGAGTTGATTACAGCTCAAAAAGGGGATCCAATAATTGGTAAGTTTTATCAACACATTGAGGACCCTGAGAACTTGCCCCTGACAGATACCGATTGCATCAGGAAAGAGGACCTCAGAGTGTTGATGAAATGCCCACAATGTTCCGAATCCAAGACGGTTTGTTGGTGAGGAGATCCATATCTGGCTGTGTGACCAGTGGGTGGTCCCTACCTCCTTCCGAAGCCTGATGCTAAGTCACGCCCATGATGCAGCAACAGCCGGTCATCGAGGGTTTCATACGACATTATAAATCTTGCAAGAGGTTGCATACTGGCCACATATGGGGCAGGACCTCGACCAATACTTGAAGGGGTGTCTTGTGGGTGCACAATTCCAGCCAACATCATTCACGCACCGTGCTTCCCTCCAAAAGAGGGGGATGACACTGCCTTGGTCAGATTTGCAAGTCGATTTCGTCGGGCCCGTGATTCGCTCCTTTAAGGGGAACAAGTACATGTTAACTGTCACATGCTTGTTTACTAAGTGGGTGGAATGTCTCCCGGCCCCAAATTGCAAGGCAGAAACAGCAGCTGCCCTGATGATCAATCACATCTCTTGTGTTTTGGACTACCCCAAAGGATTGAGTCAGACCGAGGTAGTCACTTCACCAGCGAAGTGATGACCAAGATGTGAGAGATACTTGGGGTAAAAAGGAAATTACACATTGCATACCACAGTCCTCTAGTGGTGGAGTTGAGAGGTACAATAAAACTATTGTAAGCATATCAAAAACGTTTTTGGCAGATTATGGGCCAAGTTGGGATATTCGATTACCCCTTGTCCTGATGGCGATCAGATCTACCCCTTCTTCTGCAACAAAAATGTCTCAGTTTGAGCTGAAGACTGGACGAATGATGTTGCTACCCCAGCATTTGCTCCACAGAACCCAAGAGCAGACCTTGATAAATGCCTCCACAACTCATGAGTATGTTGAGAATCTGAGAAAACACCTTTAACATGCTTTTGCGTACGCTCAGCGGAATCTAGAAAGATCTGCAGACAGTATGAAGACCCACTATGACCTTAAGACAACTAAAAAGGAATATCAAGTAGGAGACAGGGTCTACTTGTACAATTTCCAAAGGAACCAAGCCAAAGAGCGCAAATTTCTCCCAAGTTGGCGGGGTCCTTTTGAAATTGTGGACAGAATCTCACCAGTCGCCTACCGAATATGCATCACCAAGCGAAATCTGACAGAAGGGGAAGACAAGTGGGTCCACATAAACCAGCTAAAAAGTTGCCATCCCAGGCATACTTTGCGGCAAATAGAAGAGCCTACTGGAAACCCAGAGGGGGAAAATCCATAGATCTAAAAAATGTATTAAAGGTTCATTAATTACGTGCAAGGAAAGTGTTAAGACTATCACTGAATATAGGCAGGGAATATTGTCAATTGTTATTAAATGCATGCATCTGCCCCACTACACCCCTCGGGGAACAGTAGTGGGGAAATTTCCATAACCGTGCTATGTTCTGTTTTCTAGTACTGGAACTAAATCAACCTAATCACCAAGGAGGAAATCCTCAGGGACCGGAAGGAAAGGAACCCAAGAGACCCGGAGTGTAGCTCCACAATTCCTACCAGAACCGGCGAGGAGAGCGCATCGCATCAATCGCTGACGGGAGAAGCAACCAGATTTCTTCACACGGACTGAAGGAAAAAAAATCCCACGTGCCCGACCCCCCCACTGCTGGATATTATGCTGAAGTCGGGGGGGGGGTGGGATATTTCAACCCATGCCAATGCACCCTACTGCACCCCTTTGCCAAAGGATGAAAGGAACTGCCAAAAATGGAGGCACTAAGCCATGTATGCGCCAAATGTGCAAAACTGCGCATGGTTCGTAAATCACAAAAGGCTGCATACCCTACCACACACAGGCAAAGTTGATGTCAAAACAGGACTCCCTGCAGGAGAATGCCAGGGGGTGCTGTTACCTGTCACATGAAGCAAGGGCACAAAAGTGGGCTAAAATCTGAAAATGCCCTTAAATACAACTTCCTAATCAATGGCAACCTTTAAAGTGCTGTTTTGGCACTAAATTCTGTCATTTTCCCAGTGAATTATTGAAAGGAAAAATGTGCTGAAATCATAGATTCTCCAGGCAGTCAGAGAAGACCGGGCCTCACTGACTGTCACGCTCACCTGATTCCCACGGAGGCGCTGGTCTGGCTTCGAGTGCTGATGAAGCGCAGGACTCTGAAGATGGCCTCACTGGTTCGCAGGAATATTCCCCTGTGCGTGAAAAGGGAGTATTACCTACTAACGGAACAATGCTCAAGTCTCCCACTCCCTTCCAACCCTCCGCGATACCCTTCCTTGATTCCCCGTGAAGTCTCACCTTAGGGTCTGGAAGGATGAGTTCTCCATCCTGCTTCTGATGCAG
Source organism: Ambystoma mexicanum (assembly GCF_040938575.1). NCBI lineage: Eukaryota > Metazoa > Chordata > Amphibia > Caudata > Ambystomatidae > Ambystoma > Ambystoma mexicanum. The sequence goes on from NC_090923.1 coordinate 714,678,294, forward strand.
GGGCGAGTTGAAACCCAGTTACTTCACTGGATTGAGGTTTGATGGGAGTTCAAATAAGCTTGACTATTCAGGTAAGGCGCTGTAAGAATTCTGTAGCAAGTTCAAAAGTTCAAGCTTAATAATAATGTTCTTTGTCTTATTACAGCAAGCGCTAACGCTTATGTCTTTTTCCCCTTAGGGGCCGGGGTTCGGAATGCCGGAGATATGGCGCCGACCCGAAGTGAAACGTTCAGTTCCAGTAAATGACAGGTAAATTCTGGATGAGCGTTCGGGTAATGTCTTTGCATTCGCTCATTCAATGTCTTTGTCTTTTTTCCCCATAGGGGCCGGGGTCCGGAATGCCAGGATGCGGCAGGACCCGAAATGAAATGGGAATGACCCAACAGGTAACTCTTATAAGGAAACTGAGCTTTTCCTATTCCCTTCCTTCTCTCACCTTGTGTTCTTGTCTTTTTCTCTCTAGGCTCTGGGAAGTGGCTGCGGATCCGGACGATCGCTGCTGATGATGGAGATGCCCCGGAATGGTGAGTGAAATGCAGCGCTGCAGCGATCGAAGCAAAATGCTTTTAAAATGATGTCTTCCCTTTCAGGATCGTCGGTGTGAAGTCTCCGTGATGCAGCTTTAGCAGGTAAGGTCTTCTTTCTCTCCAATTCTCTCTTAGCAGGTGACCCAGGATGCTGACAGGCGTGGCTGAAGTCCAGATGGAGGAGCTGACACGGTGAGCGTCCAGCTGCGAGGAGCAGAACAACGCGAAGCGTGAGTTGCTGATCGGGCGTGGTTTAAATAGCTTTGGAAGAAGTTCCAGGTATCCTTCCACCGATCAGGTATGTATCCTTCCCCGACCACACCCAGGGGAAAGTAGTTCCACAGGTAAAGTAGTTCCATTCAGGCCTCAAGAGGGCCTGGATGTAGCAGCATGGTCTGCATCAGGTAAGTGCACCTTAAAACACTTGAACACATTTCTAGCTTTATGAGCCTGGCGCCTAAGGCGCCAGGACAGAGGTCCAACATGAGCCTGGCGCCTAAGGCGCCAGGACTGTGTCCAAAGGGCCCCAGCTTGGGCCCGCTGGCACTTCCCTGGGGGAAATGATGCCTGCCTCTGGGGTTGCTGGGTCGAACCTGGCTCCTTGGAGGTAGGCATCATGACAGTACCCCCCCTCAAGGCCCCTCCCAAGGTTGTTCCCTCCGGGGTCTTGGCTTGTTCGAAAATCTCCGGTGGAACCTTTGTATTAATCGAGGTGCGTGAACATGGTTAATAGGCTCCCACGATCTCTCCTGAGGTCCATATCCCTTCCAGTCAACAAGATAGAAGAGTTTGGACTTTAACACCTTGGAGTCTAAAATGTCTTTAACTTCGAATTCTAATTCCCCTTCAATTTGATCTGGAAGCTTGGATAGTCAGGTCCCTGGTTGTACTGGCTTCAAAAGTGATGCATGAAAAACTGGATGAATACGCATGTTAGACAGTAAATCCAGTTTAAAGGCCAGGGGATTGATTATAGCCTTGATGGGATAAGGTCCTATGAATCTGGGATTGAAGGTTCGCGGGCCCTTGAGGGGTAAATGTTTCATTGCTAGCCATACCTGATCTCCAACTTGGTAAGGAGGAGTTTTACTTCGGTGCAAATCAGCGTTTTCTTTATACTTTTTCTTGGCTTGCTGTAAATGAGTTGCAGCTTCTTTGAAGGCTTGGGTTATTGTGGAATGCAGATGATTTACTGAGGGCATTTCCAGGGTCAGAGGTGGATCTAGATCAGAGGTCCGAGGATGGTGACCATACAAAGTATAAAAAGGAGATTGTCCGGTTCCAGAATGCACTGAATTGTTATATGCATATTCTGCGATCCAAAGGATGTCTTTCCAATTTAACTCGGATTGGTGTAACATGCACCGAAGATATTGCTCGAGAGTCTGATTGGTTCTCTCGGTTTGTCCGTCGGTCTGGGGGTGGTGGCTGGTGGATAGCCGCACATCTATTTGTGCTAGTTGGCAACACTTCTTCCAAAAATGGGAGATAAATTGACTTCCACGATCCGAGACTAATATGGAAGGGAAACCATGTATGCGAACTATATTCTCCAGAAATTCCTTGGCCAAGGTGGAAGCTGAAGGCAAACCTTTTAAAGGGATAAAGTGGGCCATTTTGGAGAATAGATCCACAATTACAAGAATAGTGTTGTAACCAGCACAAGGAGGCAGGTCAGTTATAAAGTCCATTGACAAGGTGTGCCATGGTGCCGGTGGAATATCCAAGGGTTGAAGTAGACCGGCTGGCCTTTTCTTTTGACCCTTGTTTTGGGCGCAAATTCCGCAAGACAATACAAAAGACTTTATGTCTTTTCTCCAAGAAGGCCACCAGAAGTGGCGTTTGATTTTTTCCTCCGTTTTAGCGATACCAGGGTGTCCTTCCATTAATGATTCATGATGATGGGCAATAACAAGTTCTTGCAATTCTTTACTAGGCAGAAACAACCGCTCCTGGAAGTAGGGTAAGTCATCCTTAACGGTGTAATGAGGACCCTTTTGACTCCATTCCAGTAAGGCTGAAGAGTCTAGAAGTTGTTTTACTTGCGTTCGGATGTCCTCAATAGTTTGCAATGAAGTTAGGCCTAAGATTCTTTGTTCAGGTATGATTGGCACAGGTTCTAAACTCGAATTGGGTTCTTCCATGCCAATCCGGGATAAGGCGTCCGCTTTACCATTCTTGCAGCCAGGGCGATAGGTAATTACAAAATCAAATTCCGCAAAGAATAGAGCCCATCGGAGTTGTCGTGAAGATTGAGCCTTGGCCATCTTTAAATACTGTAAATTTCTGTGGTCCGTAATTATGGTGATGGTGTGTCTTGCCCCGAGAAGGTAGTGACGCCAAGCCTTGAAAGCAGATTTAATAGCCAGTAACTCTTTGTCGGTAATTGCGTAGTTGATTTCAGGAGGAGAACATTTCCTGGACCAAAAGGCCACAGGGTGTAGTTGGTTAGTTTCTGGGTCTCTTTGTGACAGGACAGCTCCCATGGCCGAACTGGATGCGTCGGTTTCCACAATGTAAGGGAGATCTGGGTGCGGGTGCTTCAATATAGGTGCAGAGGTGAATTTGGTTTTCAGGTCCTGAAAGGCTTGTTCGGCCTCAAGAGTCCATTCAAAGCGTTTGTTTTTCTTTAGGAGAGCTGTGATGGGTTGGACTGTTCGGGAAAATTCCGGGATGAATCTTCGATAGAAATTGGCAAAGCCGAGCATGCTCTGAACTCCCTTCACCGAGCTAGGAGATGGCCATTTGAGGATGGCGTCCACCTTTCGCGAGTCCATTCGGACTCCTTGAGGTGTCAGGATGAATCCGAGAAACTCCACTTCTGTGGTATGAAAAACGCATTTTTCGAGCTTTGCAAATAGTCTGTGCTGGCGCAATTTCTCAAGAACTGCCCTGACATGTTTTCTGTGATCGGATTCTGAAGAGGAGTACACCAGGATGTCGTTGATATAAACAATGACAGAGACGTCGATAAGTTCCCGAAGAACATCATTCATAAAGTACTGAAAGGCGGCAGGTGCATTGCACAAACCGAAGGGCATCACCTGATATTCGAAGAGCCCAAATTTGGTGCGGAATGCAGTCTTCCATTCGTCGCCTTCTTTTATACGCACCAGGTGATAAGCTCCTCGGAGATCTAACTTGGTGTACACACAAGCGTCTTTCACCTGGTCGATAAGCTCAGGGATCAGGGGCAGAGGATAACGATTCTTAATCGTTATTTGATTTAGGGCGCGATAGTCTATACATGTTCTAAGGTCGCCCTCTTTTTTCGGCACGAAGAACAGAGCTGAGGAGACAGGAGACTTGGACGGGCGAATAAAACCATTGGCTAGGTACTGATCAAAATACTGACGCAAATGTAGGTTCTCAGGTTCCGTAAGAGCATAAATCCTACTACAAGGTAGTTGAGCATTGGGTACCAGATCAATTTGGCAATCATAAGACCGATGGGGAGGTAACGTGTTAGCCTGTTCCTTCTGAAAAACGTCCTGGAATTCTTGGTATTCTGACGGTAGCTGTACAGGGGTGGAAGTTGCTGAGGCTAGACCCATAACTGGACTTCTTGGGTAACAAGTTGGTTCACAATCAGGAAAACTTATCTTCTTTGCTCGCCAGTCAATTCTGGGATAATGTGTTTCTAACCAAGGAATTCCAAGAATTACTTGAAATTGTGGGGCCTTGATCACATCAAACACGATTGCTTCCCGATGTCCATCCTGACCCACCAGAGTCATTTCAACAGTGGAATGCGTTACCGGCCCTGAGGCTATTTCTGTTCCATCTACTGTAGTAATGACATCTTGGGTTACTTTCGGGCGGAGAGGGAGCTTAATCCTGGAAGCCAATTCACGGTCTATGTAATTGCTTTTATAGCATGCAACAGCTGAGGCTGTTTTGGGTCCACGAGCACCATTGGCATGACAAAATGCGAGGTCAAAGAGTTTGTTTTCAAGCTCGGCAAGCGGACCCCTACGCGTGTCGGGCTAGGTCGTTTCCCGAATCAGTTGTCAATAAATCGTTATCAGTGGCTCCAACCACCTTCTTAGGTGGTTTAACCGGACAATTTCGAAGAAAGTGACCGGAAGTCCCGCAATAGAGGCAAAGTTGCATTTGCCGCCTTCTCTCTCGTTCCTTCTGTGTTAATGGTCCTTTAACACCACCGATTTGCCTAGGTTCGGATACGTCGGTTCTATTGGAGTTAGCGTGGGTTTTGACCGGTACTCGGGTTTCGTACTTGAACCGATCTGCTTTTCTATTTTGAAGTCTGTGATCAAGTTGAACCACCAAATCTATGTAGTCTGCGCAGACCTGGGGTGGATCTACTATCTGAGCTAGAACATCCTTAAGCTCTCCGCGCAGGCCTCGATGAAACAATGTGATCCTTTTGTTTTCTGGCCATCCAGTTTCTACAACCAGTCTATTAAAGGTGGCAACGTAGGACAGAAGATCCTGATTACCTTGTCGTAAGGATAGCAGTTCGTTATCAAGGGCCTATCCTTGAGAGTGTCGAGCAAACAATCTTTCCATGCTGGCCTGGAAACCCTGAAAATTCTGGAGAATGGGATCATCCTGATTTACCAATGGAATAGACCAATCGGCAGCACTGCCACTGAGGTAAGATAGTATAAAGGCTACCTTGGTCTGGTCGTTAGGGAAGGCCCCGGGTCTGCATAGAAAATGTAAACGACATTGGTTCATAAAGACGGCATATTTCTTGGGATCCCCCGCAAAACGGTCAGGCGTGGCCAAAGGCATGTGTCCGGGTAGATTGATTTGTACCGGGTTATCCAAACCCATTGATGTGGAAGTATCTCCGGAATTAGGTAAAGGAGTGTGCCCTGCCTAGGCCTGCAATAACCTTTTGGCCAGGTCATCTGTCCTTTCCTTGGATAGGATCAGTTCTCTTTTGAGAGCGTTAGTCTCCTGGTGGGCTGAGTGCACTTCTGCCCATAATTCCCCCAAAAGCTGGGCTAGCTGATCTGTCTCGGAAGTCTCCATAGCGCCCGGGTGGGAAATTGTGGGTAGGCTTCGCGTTCTGTCATGCTCACCTGATTCCCACGGAGGCGCTGGTCTGGCTTCGAGTGCTGATGAAGCGCAGGACTCTGAAGATGGCCTCACTGGTTCGCAGGAATATTCCCCTGTGCGTGAAAAGGGAGTATTACCTACTGACGGAACAATGCTCAAGTCTCCCACTCCCTTCCAACCCTCCACGATACCCTTCCTTGATTCCCCGTGAAGTCTCACATTAGGGTCTGGAAGGATGAGTTCTCCATCCTGCTTCTGATGCAGGGGCGCGTTGAAACCCAGTTACTTCACTGGATTGAGGTTTGATGGGAGTTCAAATAAGCTTGACTATTCAGGTAAGGCGCTGTAAGAATTATGTAGCAAGTTCAAAAGTTCAAGCTTAATAATAATGTTCTTTGTCTTATTACAGCAAGCGCTAACGCTTATGTCTTTTTCCCCTTAGGGGCCGGGGTTCGGAATGCCGGAGATATGGCGCCGACCCGAAGTGAAACGTGCAGTTCCAGTAAATGACAGGTAAGTTCTGGATGAGCGTTTGGGTAATGTCTTTGCATTCGCTCATTCAATGTCTTTGTCTTTTTTCCCCATAGGGGCCGGGGTCCGGAATGCCAGGATGCGGCAGGACCCGAAATGAAATGGGAATGACCCAACAGGTAAGTCTTAGAAGGAAACTGAGATTTTCCTATTCCCTTCCTTCTCTCACCTTGTGTTCTTGTCTTTTTCTCTCTAGGCTCTGGGAAGTGGCTGCGGATCCGGACGATTGCTGCTGAAGATGGAAATGTCCTGGAAAGGTGAGTGAAATGCAGCGCTGCAGCGATCGAAGCGAAATGCTTTTAAAATGATGTCTTCCCTTTCAGGATCGTCGGTGTGTAGTCTCCGTGATGCAGCTTTAGCAGGTAAGGTCTTCTTTCTCTCCAATTCTCTCTTAGCAGGTGACCCAGGATGCTGACAGGCGTGGCTGAAGTCCAGATGGAGGAGCTGACACGGTGAGCGTCCAGCTGCGAAGAGCAGAACAACGCGAAGCGTGAGTTGCTGATCGGGCGTGGTTTAAATAGCTTTGGAAGAAGTTCCAGGTATCCTTCCACCGATCAGGTATGTATCCTTCCCCGACCACACCCAGGGGAAAGTAGTTCCACAGGTAAAGTAGTTCCATTCAGGCCTCAAGAGGGCCTGGATGTAGCAGCACGGTCTGCATCAGGTAAGTGCACCTTAAAACACTTGAACACATGTCTAGCTTTATGAGCCTGGCGCCTTAGGCGCCAGGACAGAGGTCCAACATGAGCCTGGCGCCTAAGGCGCCAGGACTGTGTCCAAAGGGCCCCAGCTTGGGCCCGCTGGCACTTCCCTGGGGGAAATGATGTCTGCCTCTGGGGTTGCTGGGTCGAACCTGGCTCCTTGGAGGTAGGCATCATGACACTGACTGACAGCTGCATAAGAAAATTAGCTGTCAAACCCAGTTTAAATTTCTTTCTTTTTCCTGAAGAAAGTGCAAAATTCTCTTGTTTAAAGCATTTTTCTGTGAAGGGCTTAATTCCTTTAAAATGTCAAAATCCATTGTAAACTCTGTTATTTTAATTCTTTTAAATAAAAGATTGTAGGTGAATCTTACAGTAACCAAGTGGAAGTAACTACTTAAATCTGATTGGACAGTGCCTAGCCTGGGAAGGCTTTACACTTCAGTTGGCACTCCCTTGATACAGGAAGCCTTAATGGTTCCCCCATATGGAGCACAATAGACTTCATTAGTCAGTCGTCTTTTGGCTGAGCCAAGAACAAAGGACAGGCTGAGCATTGACCTCTGCTGTGGACGGGCAGGATGCTTCCCTCTACACGCCACCCTGATCAAAGTGATCTGACAGCTGCTGTTTGTTGAAAGGAGAGAAAAAAACTGCTGCAACTTTTTGAGGTTTAAACCATTATTTGTGATTAAATGTGAAACTCTTTAACTGTGCAACGGAAGAAAGATAAGTCTGAAAATTGGTAGATGTTAACCTAATTTTAGGCTTTTGCTTTGAAGACATTGATGAAACCTGTACCATTTAAGGGACCAAATTTATGAAAAAATTCTCATTGTAGCAGAACTATTAATGTTGCAACCTAAGATTGTATGTACTTGATCCTCTGATAAGCGCCCAGAGATGTACTGAATTAGAAATTATTAATCCAAACTGTTATGTTTAAAATTGATAAAATTCCATAGAAAGACAGCTCGCACAGAGATGGGAATTGAATATGAATATAGACCATCAAATATGAAATGTATGTGTCCGATTTTATTAGGGTACATCATTTTAGAAATCTACATTTGTGCAAAAGTTAAGTTTTGGTCAAAATCAATGTGGGAGTTCCTTAATCCCATCGTGAAGATGACAGCTCTGTTCTGCCTGCCAACCAAAACAAGGCAAGTGCCTGTGGCCACTCACAGCCGTGGGGGTGTGTTTTAAATGTTGCCCACACCTTAAACTTGGTGATGTCATTTGATAGTATAAATATAGAAACTTGGCGCCACATAGGACAGACTGCTTCCAGAACATTTCAAGATTTCCGCGCAGCGTCTTGTTTCTGACTTCTTCATCTTGTCCAGAACTCTTCACCTTGCAGCTGACTCCAGATTTATTTGCAGAATGCAGGCCTTAGCATTGCTGAACTCTTTTTAGCTAGGCCCAAATTCAACCCTCCCAAAACTTAAAAGAATAATTCCGATTCAGTCTGACTTGCGACCATTAAGGCTTGCCCGCTGAAACTTGCATCCTGCTATCTGTCATGATTCCTGCCCCTCATGTCCCCAGCCCTCCAAGATGTCAGGCTGGAGCCAGGCCACGATCACCTATTTGGCCCTCAAAGGCCTCTCCATCTCTCCACAGACCCACTTGGAGTCAGACTCGGCGCTTGTGGCACCAGACTCACTCACTCCCATAGGATAACGTTGGGGATTGGACTTGTAGTGCATTGATGGGGACAAGATGGATGACCCCACATATTTCGGTTCCCAGAACTGCATGTGCATTCTAGTCTTTTGGGTGTGGTTCAGCCCAGAGACACCTGGGATACCCAAAGACTATTTAAGCCACACCCAGGCTGAGAAACATGCTTTGTGTTTTCTGCACCTGCAGCATGACATTCACCGTGTTCGGATCGGTCTCCAGTAGGCCTGCATCTTTCTTCTGCGCTCAGCTCCTGCAAGAACAAGAACACAGTTAGGAACAGTCTTACCCTGCGGCACTTCTGCCCATCATTCATCGCTTCTTCTGTTCTGTGGGCATCTTCGGCGGTGTCATTCCCATCCTGAACTCAATTACGCTATCACAGACAAAGAACTCCTGGTCATTAAGTCAGCCTTTAAGGCATGGCGGTACTACCTCTTGGGCGCCAGACACACAATCACCGTAATAACTGACCACCTGAACCTTCAGTACCCAAAAACGGCAAAGGCCCAATCCTCACGACAACTACTTTGGGCTCTTTGTTTTGCTGAATATGACTACGTGATTACATTTCGACCAGGGGTGAAAAATGGGAAGGCCGATGCCCTTTTCCGTATGGGGGTGGAAGAGCAAGGGTATCAGACCCCTGACCCAATAGCAATCATCCCGAGTGACAAGCTCCTAGCAATCACAGCAACCATAACCCAGAAGGAATTACATGAAGAAATCCAAAACCTGATGGGTCCGGAGCAATTACAAGCGTGGAGTGCACAAGGAGAACATTACATGATAAAAGATCAGTTGCCCTACTTCAGGAATCGTTTATTCTTACCAAACCAAGAACTACGAGAACAAGTAATGTCAGGTTATCATGATTCCTTGATTGAGGGCCACCCCGGAATCGCTAAAACCCTAGCCAAGGTAAAACAAAATTATTGGTGGCCCACGTGGCGTAAAGGCATTATCCAATTCATCCGACATTGTGGAGTGTGTACTCAAAACAAGTCATCCAAGCAGAAATCGGCTGGGCTATTAAAACCATTGGAAATCCCACCAGCACCATGGCACATGTTGTCCCTCGATTTTATTACTGACTTACCACCCATCAAGGGTTTAACACTATTCTTGTGGTCGTGGACCTATTTTCAAAAATGGCACATTCCATTCCTCTTAAGGGGCTCCCAAATGCTTCTGGAGAAAATGCTGCTCTATGGCCCAGATCGACATCCGGCTATCCACCAGTCACCGTCCCCAAACGGATGGTCAAACTGAGAGGACAAATCAGACGCTCAAGCAGTTTCTGCGTTGCATGTTACACCAAGCTGAAGGAAGCTGGTTCGACCTATTATGGATAGCTGAATATGCTTATAATAATTCTCTACACACCAGCACTGGGCAGACACCCTTTTATACCATGTATGGCAGGCACCCACGTACTTCTGAGTTGGACGTTCCTACAACCCTGGAAATGCCAGCAGTCAAAACCTTGCGCACGACCATTTCTCAAACCTTTAAAAGGGCAGCTGAACACCTACTTCAAGCTAAGAATCGCCAAAAGAAGTTTGCTGATCAACACCGAGCAAAGACCCCCAACTACCAAGTGGGAGACAAAGTCTGGCTGGCGTCTAAACACGTGTCCATTAAAGGAACCCAAACTTTCCGTCCAAGATACCTGGGTCCATTCACTGTCACCTCTGTGATAAATCCTGTGGCGGTCAGACTAGCTTTGCCGTCAAACATGCAGATTCTTTCTGTGTTCCACGTGTTTCTCCTTAAACCTGTTCAACCTGGGAACCGGGTAGCAACGCCACCGCAGCCAGTAGTAGTCACCGGGGAGCCAGAATTCGAAGTCAAGGACATCCTGTATTCAAAGTACGTCAGATACAAATTATACTACTTAGTAGACTGGAAGGGGTATGGTCCACAAGACAGGACATGGGAGCCTTGTGAGTACATCCATGCACCTCGCTTGCTTAGACAATTCCATCAAAACCATCCAAACAAACCAGGACCAGACAGAAAAGCCACCTTGAGAGGGGCTTGGGGGGAGTGCTGTCATGATTCCTGCCCCTCATGTCCCCAGCCCTCCAAGATGTTAGGCTGGAGCCAGACCACGATCACCTACATGGCCCTCAAGGGCCTCTTCATCCCTCCAAAGACCCACTTGGAGTCAGACGGCGCTTGTGGCACCAGACTCACTCACTCCTATAGGATAACATTGGGGATTGGACTTGTAGTGCATTGATGGGGACAAGATGGATGCCCCCACATATTTCGGGTCCCAGAGCTGCATGTGCAGTCTAGTCTTTTGGGTGTGTTTCAGCCCAGAGACACCTGGGATACCCAGAGACTATTTAAGCCACGCCCAGGCTGAGAAATATGCTTTGTGTTTTCTGCACCTGCAGCGTGACTCTCACCGTGTTCGGATTGGTCTCCAGTAGGCCTGCATCTTTTTCTGCGCTCAGCTCCTGCAAGAACAAGAACACAGTTAGGAACAGTCTTACCTTGCGGCGCTTCTGCCCATCATTCATCGCTTCTTCTTTTCTGTGGGCATCTTCGGCGGTGTCATTCCCATCCCGGCACGCCGCTTCCTAAGGAAAAGGGAAAAGAACAGAAAAAAGGCATTATTAAGCATTCAGCAAATCTTCTCTAAAGACTGTACGAGCTTCAAACGCTTACCTGAATCCCAGCCGCTCTGGGGGAACTCTGTTTCCGGAACTTCTCACCCATCTGCAAGAGGAAAAAGACACTGCAGGTTAGCATGGAAACATCTGGAGGCGCCGCATACCGCGCTTACTCACCGCATTTCTTCTTCATAACCGGCATCCACGCTGAAAACGTCGCGGCACCTAAAAGACACAGAAAAGGAACTCAGTTCAATACAAATACGAAAGGGTCGCATCGCGCATCGCGCTCTCACTCACCTTCAGCGCTACTCATCTCAGCAGCACGTCGCCATCCCCAGACGCTGGCCAGCCTCTAAGGAAGGAAAGGAACAAAGTTAGAGAACTGTTCAAAAGACTCATTATACTTACCTGTCGGACTCTTGCCAGTAAAGTAACTAGGCAGCAATGAGCCTGCATCAATCAACGTGCCCCTGCGCTGAAAGCAGGACGGAGAGCACACTTTCCAAGAAAACAAGGTGAGCTGTGGATCAAAGGGAAGGGTTGGACCCCGGGGAAGAAGGGGTTCAAGCACACAGAGACAATAGGGAGTTAAACTCTACCAATCCTGTGTTTCAGGCCCAATCTCCAGTCGAGTAGACTCCAGGGAAGGGTTTGAGGTTGTAAGAGGTCAGCACAGGCTGAGTGACGTCCCCGTGGATACCAGGTGAGCGTTACACTATCTACTGTGTCCAGTGACCAGAAGGGCCCATCCAAATGCAGTCTGAGGTGCAGTCCAAAATTGACCAGAACCGCGCTGCTGATCCAATTCCTCCAGAGGTACCCTGCCGCTGGTAGACCTGACCCGATTCATGACCAGAACTTTGACGGTCCAATTTTAATCACATGAGACTGTAAGTATTAATAGGAAGAACAGTGACAAAGAGTATATTTGCATTGTCTTATCCCAATCTCAACCCATCCCATCTTTAACTTCAGAACCCTAGTATTGTCAAACCCATTCTTGCGCTGATTTTTCTCATTTGTTTTACAAAACCATACGTCATTAGTGATTTTGAGTAACTAAAGTAGATCCCAGAAAGGAATCGAGTATCCACCACGTGAAGGGTTACGCTGGCCACGTAACTGTGAAGATTCCCGGGTGGCATCCTCTTTTTCATAGTCATTAATATAGCGTAATGAAACCAATCTGTAATTTTTAAAACCGAATTTCTGTTTCCATTTTTGCGCCTATTTTGCAAATACGCCTCTAACTAAAACCTCCATAACGTCTTCAATTGTAAAGATAGAAACAAAATTTCAACTCTCACTGATATCTAAGACCCTTAGCTACATCCACAACAAAAATCGTGGAATAGTGTATTTCACACGTTTTTTTCAAATACCGCACAGTGAAATTTTGCTGCGAATTTGCAGTTTTCAAAAGTTTACACGTGTCTTTTTCCCATTGAAAGTGTTTCTTCAATCCCATCCTGATCTAAAGTGTGTACTGTTGTTTATATTGTATATTGTCCATTAGGACCTGTTTAGTGTTGCTTTCCTAAGAATTTTTATCCATTTAAGCATTTTGCACCTTTTTGCATTATTACACAAAGCCATTTTCACATGTCATTTTAAAAGTGCCAATTTCCAAAAATGGTTTTCTCTCTTGTTTGGTCGGGGAAGACTGGATTTAATTCTAGACATTATCTTTAATTCCTGAATACCTGCTGATTACTTACCTCTGTGTAGGATTTCTCATTTGTGCTTTAAAGTAGTTTGCAGGAGGAAATATTAACCTAAACGCTATCTGTTCACAAACCAAAACTGTTTTTTTTCCTGTGTTTTCTATTCTGCATTATTATAAGTGAATTCAATTGCTTTACTTATTTTTAATTGTATTGTCACCGCTTGGTGATTGCTGTCCCATATACATATATATATATATATTAAAATGTATGTGTGATTTGAATATTAAATAAATATTTACCTTTACAAACTAGCCTGATTCCTGGTTCAGTGTGACCTGAGGGGAATTTTGAGAAGGGTGTGATATGAGTGGTATATCATTCAGAATATTGTACTTATAGACACAAATAAAATAAGTATTTCATTGCGCACTACATGCTAGGCGAGACATAGGTGTGTGTCTGATTGAAATCCTTAACAAGCTCCCATCTAACAAACACAACTGTGGGCTACTTACCAAACGCAAACGAGCAAAACAGAAAGGTGATGGGATGCCTGGAAGGTTTCAAATCTTTCATAACTACCGGCAAAGCTCTGGGAAACCCTCCAGAACATCGTTTTTCTGGTTGGACTTGTGTTCGTCAGTTGCTGTTTCTAGTCTGTGGCCAGACACTTGACACGCACTGGATGTTTGCGCTTTGGGGTGTATGCCTCTTCGAGATGCTCTGTCTGTTTACAGTTTAGCCCGAGTGATGTACAATATTTCAGGTTGTTGTGTTGGACGTTTGTTTATATTCACAGTAATTTGGTAAAATGGCCCTTTACACACTTATGTTAATGCTACACATGGTGATCTACATATGATGATCCATTCTTGTATGAAATATATATCATATAGGGAAATGCCATAGCATTTCGGTGCTGGACTGCCCATGTGGGTGGGACAAAGACTGATATGCAAATGGATATTTCCCATCTGTGAAAGGTACAGTGAGCAAAAAGCGATGGCTGCGAGGGCTGCGAATTCTCAAAGTGGGAAAAAAACACAGAACAGGTTATCATGCCATGTTCTTTCTGGAGAGGGGTGCCTGCTACCTTTTTGAAAAAAGGCTGTGCAATGTCACTTGCGCTATCCCTGGCATTTTGATGAAATAACGTCCCTGCCGCTAATCTCTTTCTCTTCTAATCATTTGTGCTCACTATGTACTCCAGTCCTTCCCTGGACCTCTACAACATATTTTGGGTGAAATGATCCATTGAAATTTACTCACGTGTTGATGTTTTTTCTTGAGGTACGCAGAGTAGAGCTCAACACAGAAATTCAGATAATGTAAATCATGTGCCCCCTTTTCCAAATCTGTAACCTAATTTGTTGGTTTGCACTTTTATGCATTGAGACTGGTTAGCTGCAGAGCTGCAGTTCGATTGCCAGTGGCGTTTGAGGTAACAGCACCCTTCACTGTATATGCGCCAGGGTCTTCAGGTTGTGGCAATTAACAATTCTTAGATCCATACGGAGTAACGGTCTGAAATGTTCATGTAATAAACACATTTCCAGAACCATGGAGGCCCGATCTAGTGAATGATGTCACCATTCTAATCCATATATCATAGTTGTGTTAATGTGATAAATCATTGTCAAATAACACATGGTAGTAATCGGGGAATTTTTGTCATGTGCGGCAGTGATCTGTCCTGTAATCAAATTGCTGAGCCGCGATTATATACCATGTACAGCAGACCAGAATAGTCTATAAATACAGACGACCTTTAGATGGATCCCAGAGTAAATGTTATAAAGTGTTTTCTTTCACAGTTTGGTATTTACTCGTGGAAGTTGAGCACTAGTGGATTTCCGCAAAGCTTATTTCCACTCAGCTCATATTGAGCTTGCTTCTCCCTCTTTGTACTGATGCTTTTAGTATCTAGCGGGGCTAGAATACAGTTTCAGAGGTGGCGTTTAATACCTTTTGCTGCTGCACATGAACTTCATGAATATTAATGGCTGGTACAGAAGAACACTGATGTGATGAAATATGTCTTTCTGGAGCACCCTGGAATTTGGTTTAGTCATCTACTATGTTCAGGGACACATAATAATGACATGTAGATCAATGCTCTCAAGTTTTAGATGCATAACAACACTTGATGCCTATTAGTTTCTAGCTCTACTGAGTCACCGCTCGGTTTGGTGGTTGGAGAGATATTCAGGTGGCACTTGTGTTACCCTGCAGTGACCTGCTTCCTCTTGGAGGCCCTTCTTCTGTGTGGCATGACCCAACAGCACCTGCTCCTCACAGAATTCATATCAGTGACCCAGGAAGATGCTTCAATACACTCACTAACTGCTTCTGTCCATCAAAGGAAAATAAACAGTAAACCCGCCGTTCATGCAGTGTAACTTCTTTTGGACCATAGAGCTCAGCATAACTAGCTGAAATCACAAAGACTGGCAAGGTCACCAACTACCTCTGTCTTTCAAAAGGACAATAATCATCAAACTGATGTTTATTCAGTGTAAGGTCTACCTTGAGATGCTCTGAAGCTATAATGTTCTGTCCTTGGCGTTATCCACGTGTACTGCTGCAGCCGTGCGCCAGCACTCATCCTCCCTAGGCATTTATGAAAATATTATCTATCGAGAATGCACCTTCAGTATGGCTTGAAAAACCAAGAGACTAAGGAAACAACACCTTTAACAACTATATTTGTATTGTTGTGATGCATCTTGAATAAGACACTAGCCGTCTCATGGGAAGACAAGCAGAAAAATATGCTGATATATCGACAACCTCTGATCATAAGCAGGGTATTTGCTTGATTATCAGTAGGGCTATGTGGCAGAGGCAATCGGCCCCTTTCTGACATGAGTACTGACAGAGAGAGCTCCCCTGTACTGGCAAATAATGCCACTATGAAAAAACAAAACATGTAATCTTAGACTGAGATAGTATACATTGGAGAGGATATAGAACCTTTCCTTCACACTAAAGCTTTATCATATGTTGGACATGGTTCTAAGGTTGATAGGTTTTAACTGTTTAAAATGCATTCCTATCTTGCTGAAGGCAGGCACTTAAATACAGAGCCTGTGCTACAAAGAGGCAACTCTAGGTGGCTGTCTAGGGTGCCAAAAGAGGGGCACTAGGGTGCATGTTTGGCCCTAGAAGCATAACCTCTGTCCGCATTTTAAGAAGAGGGGTGCCAATATGGCATCTACCCATGGGGATGTAATCCTCTACACTGGGTCTGCATAATCGCAGAATTGACAGTGTTTTCAGTAGTGGGTGACGCTGCCTTTCACTCGTCCTCAGCAGACTTCAACTGAATGGTCCTTTTCGACACAACTAGCAAATGAACCTTTGCACTGGTTAAATCCCTAACCTCTATACTTTCTTGGATTTCAGTTGTGCCACCTGCTGCCTGAGCTGCTTTAGCCTCCAAAGTGCATTCTTAGCCCAGAGGAAGCTGGGAAGCGTCAGACCTATGCCTGCCTCTCAAAAGGTCCATATGCTTTCCTATTTTGTACTAGAGAGTTCAAGTGGTTGTATATGTCATCCACTGGAATAATATAACAGGGGATATATCTTGTTGCTGCTTTTTTGCACTGCTATTTGACACCAGAGTATCATTAATGCAGTATGCCAACCTTATAAAACTGCTTCTCCTCAAGGAAGGCATGAAAGGGACAGCAGCATAGCTCAAATGGCATCACTTTGTATTCGAGATTGCCAAACGGAGTCTTATACACCGGGTTCAATTTATAATTGGCACACATTCGTGCGAAATTGCAGGCATTGTGCAATCACAGTTTAATGAAGCGGCTATCCCCCTGCATATGGTCCAATGAATAGTTATTCAGAGGTAATGGATATCTATTCTACATTTTCTATCATTTATTGATTAATGATGCAATGATGAAAGGAGGCTCACCAGTCAACTTAAAAAAGAAAATACAAAATGCTATTCCAGCGAAGTAAATCACCAAGTAACCCCTTTCAAGTTGTGAAGTTCCCTATTGAGGCCTATAGTCTGGGCTCTCGCCTGAAACTGACCACAGAAGCGATTGGTATAATAATAAATAAGTACAAAGCTCCAAAAAGCAGGAGTCACCGTCTCCAAAGTGGCCAGAACTAGACTACCGCCCACTGTTGACGCTATTTTATCGGCAAAGTCAACCCAGGAAAAAACCCTCACTTCAGCATCGTCACACATATGACGCCACTTTAAAAGAGAGGAGAAAATGTATGAGGAATGCGAAAAAAGACTTGCAAGAAAACACCCGACAGTGGTCAACCAATAACTTGCATTAAAAATGTCAAGATCCTATAAACTGTGGTTGGAAGGGCATTGGAGGAAACTTTATCAACAAGATTCCAAATCTATGCTCAGTGTCGTTTTTAGTAGAAGAGCAAAAGATTTATGGAGTCTAATTAAATCTTGGACAAAGTCCACAGACGTCCACCTACAAAATAATGTCAGCGAAGGTAAATGGACATCCTATTTCGAGGATCTCTTCCATCAGCCCTTGAATTGCCTTGAACCAGATCAGTAACCTGTCCCGACCCAATGGGACATTGACTACGACAAAGACGTGATCCTACGGAAAATCGCGGGCCTGAACAATTCAAGAGCTCTGGGCCCGGATGTAATCACCAACGTGAAACTGAAACTACACAGAGACGAATGGGCTGAACTAATTTCAGAAATTATACAAAGGTGCGCTATCAGGAAAGCAATTCCAGACTCCTGAAAGACAGCAAATATAATTCCAATCTTCAAAAAGGGAGACAAGCCCAATCCAAGAAATTATAGGCCGCCCAACCAGGGGTAGTGGAATTAAGGGGGCCTTTGTGGTACCATCTGACTTGCCAGAAGCTTGACAAGTCGGGCAGGACCGGACAAATTCCTTATCCTTTACACCAAACTGCTGCCAGTAAAAGTGCGCAGATAACCGGTCCGATGTCTTAGTCACTCCCAAGAGACCCGCTAAAGGAATTTGGTGAGCCAAATCCAAAAGAAACTTTCTGTGGCATTGGAGAAACCGCCAACCTTCTGGTGTCCTCGCCCTCAGAATCCTTTGGCTCACTCAGAGAAGTCAGTCTGATCTAGGCCCCCAGATGATGCAAACTCATGCAGCTTGGGCAGACTCTTCAGATCTGCGCCCACCTGGTCCTCCACCTCAGGTTCCTGCACTGTGTCAGGCAACTCTGAAGTCACAGGGTCTCCTGTGTTGGGTCCTCCATGGCTACTAGCATTTCTCCTGCAGGAGTAGGTGACTCAGTAGTCTGTGGAACTGAACTAGGGGCAACCGGCCAAGCCGTTCCTTCCAACAAGCCCCCTGGAAACACTCCAGGCCCTTAGGTTTTCAGAGTGTTCAATCTGGCATTCTCTTTGGCCCTTAATCGTGTAGCCGCTGTGACTATTTCAGGATCAGGAAGATTATTACCCAACAGACATGGGACAGGGATGGAGTCTTTCACCGCTACACAGCGCTGGGTCGTTACACCTAGCCAGCTGAACAATACTACCGCCAAGGGGCACTTACTCTTACCATCAAATCCACTTACCACAACTCAGGCCCATCAATATACTGGCCTGTCTGTATCCAATGCCATGTGACAGAGGTGACGCTAGCCGCTGTGTCTCGGACCACAGGAGTTTTGTGTCCATTGATGTACACGTTCTCTAGATAGAGTTGAGTATTGTTGGGAACTGGGGACTCTTCTGGCGATCCGGTACCTTTCCCTCTCAGTGTAACCAATCCATATTCGACCTTTGTCCTTCCCATCCTGGCTTACTTTTTTGTCTTCCGATTTCTCTTGCGGTTTGGGTGTGCTCGTCTGAGCCTTTTTCTGGATTCGAGGACTCACAAACCTGTAGGCCGCCTTTGCAAGCTCACTTGGGTCTGTGATAATCTTGTCCACAAGATGCTGGTGTAGGACCGCCTCACAATTTTTCAACACATGCTCACACGCAATCAAATTGTACATCCCTTTAAATGTGTTAACTTTGTTACCAGTCACCCACCACTCAGATATTTCAACGATAGGTGTGTGAATGCTTCAAATGTCTGCCCACTTTTCATTCTGAGCTCTCTGAAGCTCTTGAGATACTGTTCTGGATATCAGGTAATATTATCCCCATAAATAATGTTGCCATACATATAGTCACCGGGAAACGGCATAGGCAACATTATTTATGAGGACAATATATGGGGTAAATGGGAGCGGGGTTTGCGGGGGTGTCCCCTGTTCCCTTTAAAAAATGTAGGGGTTGCAGGGGTGTCCCCTGCAGGTTCCATATGGTAATATTGCAGCAAAAAAAAGCACCATTCTTGTATGACAACATTTTTGCTGGGATATTATCACATAGAACCCTGCTTTGGGGTTTTACAGAACTTCCTGAGGAGGGCTGCCTTCATGCTCTCATATACAGGCGTTTCCTCAGGAGTTATCCGAAGACTTGCATCAGTACCTGGTGTCGGTAAGTGACTCATCAGGGCTGCACTCCGCAGTACCTCATCCACCTCCTGCAGCTGGAATGCCTGCTCGAGCACTTCAAACCAGTCAAAAATATCCTTCCCCACTTCATAAGCCTGTACTAAATCTTTGCGGATGTGCCGTCGGGGCTTATCCCAGGCACTCTGGTTAGCCACTACTGCTGTTCTCACTAGAGGCAGACCTGTTGGCCTCTGTCTGCTCTTCAAGCGCCAGCTAGCAAAGCTCTATGGTGACCTTGTCCCGCTGTTTCTGTTCCTCTAGGGCTAGTCTCCTCTCCTTGAGCAGGAACGTTCTAGCCGCTACTTCATTGACAGCCAGAACAAGTACTGGGCCACTTAGAGACTGTGCTGAGGCCTGGGACCTGCGGGATGCTGCCTTTGCCCCTGTCCTCACTGACACTCTTGAGTGTTGAGAAACCACAGTTGCCGACAGGTGGGATGATTGGCGAGAAACACTGCTCATGCAGTCATCCGCACCATTTACCCCCTCCGGAATGTCTTGTCCGTTCGGGTACACAGGGCCTAGCCCATCCCCTGAGGTCGTCTCCCCAACCACCCTCGCTTCTAACCAAGCTTCTAGGCTGGTCAGCAACTCAGGTTTATTAACCTGAGTGCTGTGGGGAAGTCCCCTCTCATGATATAATACACGCAGGACATCCTTGGTCATGCCTTTTATAGTCTTCATGTCAAGCTCCATGACTATTACTATTCCTAGCACTGACTAAACGTTGCCTGCCAAAGTACTTTTATCGTTGGCTGACTTAGCTGTGCGCAGGCACCAAATGATCCAACTGCTTGCCACAAATGTGACAAATCAACTTCTGGGGTAACCAGTGGTCCAGGAATGAATATCGATTTCTAAACCATCAATCAACCCCACACATCTAGAACACCAGAAGGGATCCAAACAGATTGGAATACAAGTAAATTATAAGACCTCCTTGTCCAATTTTGGTAACGTAGACAGAATGGCTGGCTTGTCTGTGCAAGGTTGTGGATCATTGGTTAGTTGCAACCCAGCGAAAATACAATTATTATCCAATGATAAAAGGGACTGTCCAGTCAAGGTTGTATATAAATATCTACTTTATTATTACTAAAACAGACAGTTCTAGCACACAATTACAATCCCCACTGTAAAGGAACACAGAGGACAGACAGATTCACAAAGGAAAGGGATGCACTCTGGATACTGACAGAAGGGTAGTTGATAAAGTAATCAGTCTTATAGTTCAAGATAATTTGGTTTCAGCAGCAAAGGGGCAAAGGGTCGTAACTGTCTCTAGGGCCCTTTGTAACAACTGCAAAACGTATCAAGCCCACTATTTTACATGACTATCATCTCTATAAGGTTCAGCTCCTCAATCTGCCACACTCTCATTGTATCTGCAGGTACTTCCTTGATTGCCAGCATCCTGACAAAATAAAGGCCATACTAAGAGATTTTATTCTTATCAAACAGGTGTTCCATTTCCATTTGCATTACCTGACACATTTCCTCTTGGCAAAGAAATAGACAGTACCAGTTCCCTGGCACCACGGGCAAAACCGCTTGAAATCATTAAAGGCATTCATGTCTCTCGTAAATTGTTCATATATTTGTACTCAAAATGTAGGCGCCCATATTATAAGACGTTACGAACCATGCTGTCAAGATCTATGATTCTGGGCCATTTGTGTTGTGTCCTGCCTTGCTTCATTGTCAGGAAGTCTAGTCTGGCAAGCAGCCTGAAGTGTCCGAGAACCAAACCGGTCTGGCCCACAATGGGGCAAGTTGTAATACTTTGCAGTAAATCTGCCGCCTTTTGGAGGTGAGTGGTGAAGTTACCTCTAGCATCATGCAGGAGGTTAATCCTCTTCCAGGTCCAAGTCGGAATTCGGTGGCGCGGTAAAAGCAGCAGTAATTTTGTTATCGCTGAATGAAGTGGCGATAACAGAATTACCAACACTTTTTTACAGCACTGCATAGTGCATAACCAGAATGCCAGCTTCATTAACAGATTGAATATTGCTGGTTACAGAATCTAACTTTTGACTACCAGTATGGCAATGGTAAACAGGAATATGTTCCTGCCACATGCCTAATGCATTGAAAATGTACCGTGAGTTAGGAGAAGAGGTTTCAGGAACCATAGGTTTAGCGTTCCAGCCAGTCTCCAACTTCATTAATTTACCTGGTGATTAAGGGGTCTGGTGGTTTGTGGGTCAGGTTTGGGGAAAATGGGTTTGCAGTTGTGCAGAACGCAGGTTCGGTAACTGTGCACAAGCATCTTTTTCTTCTGCTTATTGTATGTAGAACCTGGCAATGGACTCTTGTGTTTTCCGGGCTACGCCTCTTGATTAAGGTGCTTTTCAAGATGTAGTTGGGCGTAGTGATTAAGACACATGTATGGAAGTGTTATACAAGTTACATCCAAAGAAGTCAGAGCAAATTAAAAAAATGGCAGCACTCCAAAGAGGGCCTTCCTATTTAAAAAAAAAATTCTTGAAAACATTTTAAAAAACGTTTTGTCATTCCTCCATGTTAAAGTCAATCACTGACATAGGCGGTCCAATGTTGATATGCATTTTACTCAAACATGCTTTGCCAAAGTTCAGTTACCATAGTTACAGCACTTACGATGTTATACACTCCATGGGCCTCATTAGGAAGTGGGCAGTAAGGGGTTAACGGCGCGCTAAAGGTGCCGGAGCCATTAACCCCTTACTGCCCTATTATGAGGTCCGCTTGCGGGACCCGCTCTGGACGCCTGGTTTTACCAGACGTCCTTAGCGGGTCCCGCGAGCGGCCCAGCATTCTAAGAACAGGCCCGTCATTAACAGGTCCGTTGTTAACATGCTCCCCATTCCCATTGAGCGCTCTGGGGGCTCAAATGGGAATGGGGATGGTCCGAGTCCGGGTTCCCTGAATGGGGAAATACCGGGCTCTCCCAGGTCGGAATGGCCCAGTATTTCCCCATTCAGGGAACCCGAGCCGGACCCGAGTTTGGAGGCAGCCATGCCCTTATTAATGGCATGGCTACCTCCAAACTCGTAATGAGGCCCCATGTGTTGCAGTTTTAAAGTTGCACTCTCCCTGTATAAATTGTGACACCTTACTGAGGAGCTTCCCACGTGGAGAGCCTGGATCACAAGACAGTGCAACAGAATACGTTACCGACGAGCCTTCAGGGGATCAGTGAACCCATGGTTCTGACTGAAGAAGGCCTATGTAGAGAGTGTTTACATCTGTGGGGATGCCACCTGCCTGCGTGCGTGGGTATGACTTAGGGGACTGGGCCTCAACACCCACTACGTGATGTGGAGCTCACAGGCACTATGAATGATGGGGTGGAGAAGATTCCAACACCCACAAAACTCTGAGAAGGCGCACTCTGAAACTCCAGCTGCAGACCCATAAGGGGGGGTGACCCATCATTATAAAAACCTACAAGCAAAAGGAAGAGGTGTGGGAAGTTGGACTAGTGAAGTGGCGATCACTGTGAAGAAGCAGAAGGGGCAGGAGTAGGGGAAGGATCCAGAGGAGGTGCAGGTGTTGAAGGAGATGGAGGAGGTGAAGGTGGTGAAGGAGAAGGAAATGGGGAAAGAACTGGAGGTGCAGCAGTAAGTGAATGTACAGAGATAGTAGGTGCAGTAGGAATAATATGAGTAGCTGAACACTGAACAGTAGGAGAAAGAAATGGAGAGATCAGAGATGGTGAACACCAAGGAGGAGGGAGAAAAGCTGTGCAAGTTAAAAGAGAAGGTGAAGGGAAAAGTATTCAAGAGGATAGAGCAGAAAATCACCAAAGAGGAGGGGAGAACTGGAAGAAATGTGGTGGAAGAAAAGATCAGGAAAAAATGAAGAAGAAAGGAGGTGGAAGAATCCTGACAGAGAAGCAGGAGAGGGAGGATATAACACGGATGTAAGGGGGAGAAAATAATCCAGTAACTGGAGAAGTCAAGAGAAGGCCAGAGACACGTTGGAAGGTCGATGGGGACTTGCTTGGAAACACAGAGAAAATGGAAGACGTTTAGTTAGGAAACGTCCACTTAACAATTGTCTGATGGAATGAGGAAGGGGAACGAGATTATAACATGGCAGCAAGGAGGTTAACCAATAGCTATTTAGGCAGTGCTTAATTTGTAAAAAAAATAAGTGCCAGTGCCCATAAAATATTGGCCCCATAATGCCGTGCACAGCACCGCCCGTAGTGCGGGCCCGCGGCTCGCGCCAGATCAGTGCTAGACCTAGATCGGCCCATTACACTGCTGCTGCTCCCTGTCACATGTTTGGTGCTGCAGCAACTGCTGGCACAGGCTAGTAGTGGGATGGATGGGGAAGGGCACACATGGGTTGAGAAAGTATAATGCTTTAAAGTTGGAAAACGCTTCTTGGTTGTCGGAGAATGAGGCTGTTTCCCTCACCTCCCGTGCCTTTAAGCCTGAGATAGGGGATGGTCTAGGGTGCTCCCCCAACACCCCTTTTGCACCTCCTTGCTCCTTCCCTTCTCCTGTCTCCTTGTGCCATCCAGTCTGAGGAGGTCCCCCCACCCCTGATTCCCCCATCCTGTTGTTGGAGGGGGATGGGGTACATGGGCCCAAGTGTGTCCGGCTGCGTGTAGCGGCTATGATGGTGTCTGCTACATTCCTCCTTGCACTCGGCGCATCCCCATGCTTAGCCGCAACACCCCACACCGGCCTTCCACGGGCCCTGCATTTGATTTACCTGTTTTATAAATTCACTTTGGTTTAACCTGCGGCCCTCCACACATTTCCCTTTTCCCATACCCTCCCCCAAAACCCCCCCAGAAATAATACACTGGCCCTCATTACGACCCTGGCGGAGTGGGTTTACGCCAGCGTTATTCGCGGCGGACCCGTCCGCCCTACTACGAGTTCCCGTAGCGCCATGGAACGTTTTCCGCCTGGTTTTTCCGGGCGGAGAAATCCATGGCGCTACGGGACCTTGATGTTAATTACGCCACCGTATTTTGCGGTGGCGCAATTAACGCCTTCCCCACTCCCATTATACCCTATGGGGCAAAAATGGGAATGGGGAAGGGTAAAATGGGGAATGGGGATTTACCGCCCCGCCAAGGTCGGCATGGGGCGGAAAATCCGCCAACCTCCATGGCGCTATCGGCAGCTTTCCGCCGTGCTCCGCGGTGCATTTAGCACCGCGATTTCCGCCAGGGTCGTAATGAGGGCCACTGACTCGGGTTTTGGATGTACAGGCCACAGTTGCTTTATTAGCAGGCGGTATCTTACAGGTGCTCCCTTACTTGTTACTTGGTAATACAGCATCAGGTTATTCTGCTCTAAGCTGCACACCCTTACACTCCCCACTCAGTGGCGAGCAGCATCCACTGATCGGAAGTGACGCTGTTACTTTTCCACTTTAATTTGTATAAACTCAAACTTGAGGGTAGGAAAAAGAAAGCCTAGGACACAGTGGGCCAAATCTGTAGGTATTGCAAGTGAGAGATTTTACTAACAGGGAAAAGCTTCTATGGCAAGGTGGACTTAACATGACAAGAAGGGGGTAGAGTGACACCCTTTGCAGTTGAAGTCAGGGTGAGATTACATTATTTGCCCGGGATCACACACTTATGCTGAACAGCGAAGCAGGGATTTTAACCCAATTTGGGAACAGAACAGCCACCTTCTTCCATGCTTTACATGGAACAAATATTTCAGTTTTGGTTGTCAACAAGACCTACAATACTGTCCTATAGTTTACTTGCAAAATACACACATTACATAAAAGCTTCATGACAACTTTATAGTTGCATGTTGGGCCAAAATAATATCAGTGTACCTTTATATTCCACATCCTGGATGAAAACTATAAGATGTAAAAGGCAAAATATGTATTTACCCACTTTATTTTCATCGCTTTAAGATGCACAATGAAATAAATTGTGTCATAAACTCACTTAGGTTTTGTCTATACTGATTGCTCTAGCTCTCTGGCTATGTGTGCAAAGAAGAAAAAGTCCTCACTGGCGCATACAAGAGCGTTCTTTTTTCAGATCTTGTTCTTGCCATCTTTTCCAGGGTTGGAGGTAGGTATCCATTGTGTATTCCCATCAAGTAAAGGTCCCTTTTCACTGCTGCGTTGCAATCATTGTCCCGGGACTCAGGATAGCTCATCGGCAATGTGCTCCACTTGGAAACAAGACGACACGAAGCAACACAGGTTCGATCCCCGACTCCTCAGGGTATTAAGCGCGTTATAAATATGCAACTAAGACATGCTCCTCCTGTAACTGCGCCTCGATGCCCCAGGGCTGTGTGAGCGCTTTAAAAATGCAAATAAATAAAAAAACATTCTGTTTCAGTCACTGTTGCACTATATTTATCTCTGCCCCATCTGACAGTCTGTTAAAGTACACCAAGTATTGTTAATCGGTTACCTCCAGGAAGAGCACCCTGTTCTTCAGTCACCTCATCCAGGTGTTTTGTGTAATCAATTTGCTCTCAAGCCCTTATCAGTCATCACATCTCATAAATGCATCCCGGCTAACCCTTCCTTCAAGCATGAGCATGGTGTTGTTGGGGGCATACAATTGTCTCGAATCGGGCACCAATGAAAAAGTGGCCAAAGTTACAAACGCCAATTCAATCCTTTTGTGACAGACTGAGTAGTACCCACGGGGGAAGCTTTTTGATAAAATGTGAGGCAAATTGTGCATTTTAAAGAGTATTTTTTCAGTGACACTGGCCCAAACTACTAGCCGAATGGTGAAGTAACTCATCAAACTGGCCCACATGGATCAAAAAGGTTGCCCACATTAGCATTTTGTGTTTTTGGTTCGTGCATTACCCTATAGGCCAGTCCGAGCCGGATGCTATCTTTGCCCTATAGGCCAGTCCGAGCCGGTGCTATCTTTTCAATGAAAACAAAACACTCAGCCCCTGCATCGCCCGAATCCTATCCGGTACTCTTCCGGGTGTGCGTTTTGGGGTGAAGGAAGCAGTGCAGTGGAGAGAGGTATAGGTGACAAGACCATGGCTGCTCCTGCCTGCAACCAAAATGGTGTCAAACGGGCGGACGGGGGCCCGAAGGATCGAAATTATGGAAAAGGAAATATGCAAGTGTAAAAACCTGCACATGGCCTTGTGGTGTGAAGGGGGGCTAAACGTACCTCATTTGGGCAAAGGATTTCAAGACACCCCCCCACACCCAGGATTTTCCGCCTCCGCTTAGGTGATGTGGGGCATGGGGCTGGATTGCTAACTGACACAAACAAAGCTGCAAGCGCTGTGCAGTCCTGAGGGGCTGTGCTGTGCACAGTGTCCTGGAGGGCTGTCTGTGCACATGCTATGCTGAGGGGCTGTGAACGCGTTGTCCTGGAGGCTGAGAGCACCCAATGTCCTGAGGGGCTGTGCACGCTGTGTCCAGGGCCAGGGGCTGTGCACGTGGTGTCCTGGGGGGCTGTGCACGTGGTGTCCTTGGGGGCTGTGCATGCAGTGTCCTGGGGGCTGTGCATCAGTGATCCCCTTGGCTGCCTGTGCACGTAGTGTTCTGGTGGGCTGTGCTCACAGTGTTCCGGGGCTGCGCTCATGGTGACCTGGGGGCTGTGCATGTAGTGTCCTGGGGGGCTTTACACGCAGTGTCCTGGGGTGACCGATCCCATGTTCAATACTCGCAACTTCCCCGAGACACGAGGGCCACCCGGCCACGGCCACCCCAGTCGTCCTCTAATACAAAGGGGTCACAGACCCAGCAGGACTCCACCAGGGACGAGGACCACGCTGCCACCCGTGCCCTGCCCGGTCCTGGGCCTTTCTGCCTGAGCTGCCTCAATCACTTTAGGCTACCTTCCGTGGGGCCACCTGCCACCGCCACTGCGGCCATGCTGATGACAAAAATAGGTGCGCAGTGGCAGTGGCCCCAAGGAAGGTAAGATTTTAAAAGAAAAAACTTATCTTTGGGCGGCTGGGGCCCATCACTTTTGAAGTGATGGGCCCCAGCCGCCACTCAAAAATACTTCTTTCTTTTAAAACCTACCTTCCGTGGGGCGGGACCCTGGCTACCGGCCCCACGGAAGGTCATGTTTTAAAAGAAAAAAGTAAAAAACGTACTACTACGACTCAGTCTGCGCCGAGGCAGCCCTGCCTGGTGGTCACAGAAATTGGCCTGGGCCTGGCACTGCAGTCTGCAGCACACAGGTCACACAGACAGAAGCCCGCGTGCGGATGGGCCCCTGGTGGGGTCCTGACTCCTGGGCAGTCAGAACACCACCAGGGCAACGTGCCGCCGCCCGGGCCCCGACCTGGGCCTTCCTGTAACGCTCACCTGGTTCCCACGGAGGCGCGGCGTCGAAGGCGCAGAACTCTGAAGATGGACAGGAAGGGCCCCTCTATTCTGGCTTCCCTGGCTCGTTGGATACCCTCCTGTGCGTGAAAAGGGAGTATTACCAACTGTGGAACAATGCTCAAGCCTCCCACTCCCTTCCAACCCTCCACGATACCTCCTCCACGATTCCCCGTGAAGCCTCACCTTAGGGTTTGGAAGGATGAGCTCTCCATCCTGCTTCTGATGCAGGGGCGCGTTGAAACCCAGTTACTTCACTGGATTGAGGATTGATGGGAGTTCAGGTAAGCTTGACTGTTCAGGTAAGGCGCTGTAAAAGTTCTGTTCAAAAGTTCAAGCTTAATAATAATGTTCGTTGTCTAATTGCAGCAAGCGCTAATGCTTATGTCTTTTTCCCCTTAGGGGCCGGGGTTCGGAGTGCCGGAGATATGGCGCCGACCCGAAGTGAAATAGTTCTGGATGAGCGCTCAGGTAATGTCTTTGCATTCGCTCATTCAATGTCTTTGTCTTTTTTCCCCATAGGGGCCGGGGTCCGGAGATGCCAGGAAGCGGCAGGACCCGAAATGCAGTGGGAATAATCCAACAGGTAAGACTTAAAAGGAAACGGAGCTTTCCTTATTCCTTTTCTCCCTCTCACCTTTGTTCTTGTCTTTTTTCCTCTAGGCGCCGGGGCGTAGCTGAATCCGGAAGATCGCTGCTGAAGATGGAAGCGCCTTGCAAAGGTGAGTAAAATGCAGCGCTGCAGCGATCGAAACGAAATGCCTTTAAAATGATGTCTTCCATTTCAGGGCCGTTGGAGAAATGACTCTGGGATGCAGATTTAGCAGGTAAGGGCTTTTCTTCTCCTATTCTCTTCCTTTCTCCCCTTGCAGGTGTTCCAGGGTGCTGGCAGGCGCGGCTGAAGTCAGGATGCAGGAGCTGACACGGTGAGCGTCCAGCTGCTAGGTGCAGAACAATGCGAAGCATGTGTGGCTGTTCGGGTGGGGTTTAAATAGCCTTGGAAGAAGTTCCTGGTATGTATCCTTCCACCAATCAGGTATGTATCCTTCCCCGACCACACCCGGGTGGTGAAGTAGTCCTACAGGTTAAGTAGTCCCATTCAGGCCTCAAGAGGGCCTGGATGAAGCAGCAAGGTCTGCATCAGGTAAGTGTGCACCCAAGCACTTAAACACATATCCTCTTCTATGAGCCTGGCGCCTAAGGCGCCAGGACTGGGGTCCGCTATGAGCCTGGCGCCTAAGGCGCCAGGACTGAGTCCAAAGGGCCCCGACTTGGTCCCGCTGAGACTTCCCTGGGGAAAATGATGTCTGCCTCTGGGGTTGCTGGGCCCGGCCTGGCTCCTTAGAGGTAGGCATCATGACAGTACCCCCCCTCAAGGCCCCTCCCAAGGTCTTTTCCTCCGGGGGTTTGGGTTTGTGCGGGAATCTTCGATGGAATCTTTGAATTAATCGTGGTGCGTGAACATAGTTACTGGGTTCCCAAGATCTTTCCTGAGGTCCATATCCTTTCCAATCAACAAGATAGAAGAGTTTCGACTTAACTATCTTGGAATCTAAAATGTCTTTCACTTCGAATTCTAATTCTCCATCAATTAGGACATGGCCTGGGGGCTCAGACAGTCTGGTTCCAGGTTGTACTGGTTTTAGAAGAGATGCGTGAAAAACGGGATGAATCCGCATGTTGGATGGTAAATCGAGTTTAAAGGCCACTGGGTTGATAATAGCTTTGATGGGGTAAGGCCCAATGAATCTGGGATTAAAAGTTCGCTGACCCTTGAGGGGTAGATGTTTAGTTGCTAGCCATACCTGATCTCCTACTTGGTAAGGAGGAGTTTTACTTCGGTGCAAATCAGCGTTTTCTTTATACCTTTTCTTGGCTTGCTGTAAGTGGGTTGTAGCTTCTTTGAAGGCTTGGGTTATTGTGGAATGTAGGTGATTTACTGCAGGCATCTCCAGGGTCAGAGGTGGATCTAGGTCAGAGGTCTGAGGATGGTGACCATACAGGGTATAAAAAGGAGTCTGTCCGGTTCCAGAATGCACTGAATTGTTGTATGCATATTCTGCAATCCAAAGGATGTCCTTCCAATTCAACTCGGATTGGTGTAACATGCACCGCAGATATTGCTCGAGAGTCTGATTGGTTCTCTCGGTTTGTCCGTCGGTCTGGGGGTGGTGGCTGGTGGATAACCGCACGTCTATTTGTGCTAGTTGGCAACATTTCTTCCAAAAGTGGGAGATAAATTGACTTCCACGGTCTGAGACTAATATGGAAGGGAAACCATGTAACCGCACTATATTTTCCATAAATTCCTTGGCCAAGGTGGAAGCTGACGGCAATCCTTTTAAAGGGATAAAATGGGCCATTTTGGAGAATAGATCCACTATTACGAGAATCGTGTTGTAACCACCACAAGGAGGCAGGTCAGTTATAAAGTCCATTGACAAGGTGTGCCAAGGTGCTGGTGGAATGTCCAAAGGTTGAAGTAGGCCGGCTGGCCTTTTCTTTTGACTCTTATTTTGGGCACAGATTCCGCAAGACAACACAAATGACTTTATGTCTTTTCTCCAAGAAGGCCACCAGAAGTGGCGTTTGATCTTTTCTTCTGTTTTCGCGATACCGGGGTGTCCTTCCATTAATGATTCATGATGACGGGTAATGACAAGTTCCTGCAATTCTTTACTTGGCAGAAATAACCGCTCTTGGAAGTAGGGTAAATCATCCTTAACGGTGTAGTGAGGACCCTTTTGACTCCATTCCAGTAAGGCAGAAGAGTCAAAAAGCTGTTTTACTTGAGCTTGGATGTCCTCAATGGTTTGCAATGAAGTCAAGCCCAGAATTCTTTGTTCCGGTATGATTGGCACAGGTTCTAAACTCGAATTGGGTTCTTCCATGCCTATCCGGGATAAGGCATCTGCCTTACCATTCTTGCAGCCAGGGCGATAGGTAATTACAAAATCAAATTCCGCAAAGAATAAAGCCCATCGGAGTTGTCGCAAAGATTGAGCTTTGGCCGTCTTTAAATACTGCAAATTTCTGTGGTCCGTAATTACGGTGATGGTGTGTCTTGCACCGAGAAGATAGTGACGCCAAGCCTTGAAAGCTGATTTAATAGCCAGTAGTTCTTTGTCGGTAATTGCGTAATTGAGTTCAGGTGGAGAGAATTTTCTGGACCAAAAGGCTACAGGGTGTAGTTGGTTAGTTTCTGGTTCTCTTTGCGACAGGACAGCTCCCATGGCTGAACTGGATGCATCGGTTTCCACGATGTAAGGGAGATCTGGGCGCGGGTGCTTCAATACAGGTGCAGAGGTGAATTTGGTTTTCAGGTCCTGAAAGGCTTGTTCAGCCTCAAGAGTCCATTCAAAGCGTTTGTTTTTCTTTAGGAGAGCTGTGATGGGTTGAACAGTTCGAGAAAATTCCGGGATGAACCTTCGATAGAAATTGGCAAAGCCAAGCATGCTTTGCACTCCCTTCACAGAGCTAGGAGATGGCCATTTGAGAATGGCGTCCACTTTCCGCGAGTCCATTCGGATTCCTTGAGGTGTCAGGATGAATCCGAGAAACTCCACTTCTGTGGTATGAAAAACGCATTTTTCGAGCTTGGCAAATAATTTGTGCTGGCGCAATTTCTCAAGAACTGCCCTAACATGGTTTCTGTGATCAGATTCTGAGGAGGAATACACCAGGATGTCGTCAATATAAACGATGACACAAACATCGATAAGTTCCCGAAGAACATCATTCATGAAGTACTGAAAGGCGGCAGGTGCGTTGCACAAACCGAAGGGCATTACTTGATATTCGAAGAGTCCAAATTTGGTGCGGAATGCAGTCTTCCACTCGTCGCCCTCTTTTATACGTACCAGGTGGTAAGCTCCCCGGAGATCTAGCTTGGTGTACACACGAGCATCTTTTACTAGGTCGATAAGCTCAGGTATCAGGGGCAAAGGGTAACGATTCTTAATCGTTATCTGATTTAGGGCGCGGTAGTCAATACAGGCCCTAAGGTCTCCTTCCTTTTTAGGTACGAAGAACAAAGCGGAAGAGACTGGTGACTTTGATGGGCGAATGAAACCATTGGCCAGGTATTGATCCAAATACTGGCGCAAATGCAGGTTCTCAGGTTCAGTAAGAGCATAAATCCTACTACAAGGTAGTTGTGCATTGGGTACCAAGTCGATTTGGCAATCGTAAGATCGATGGGGAGGTAAGGTGTTAGCCTGCTCTTTCTGAAAAACGTTTTGGAATTCTTGGTATTCAGATGGTAGCTGTACAGGGGTGGAAGTTACAGAGGCTAGACCCATAGCTGGATTCCTTGGGTAACAGGTTGGTTCACAATCAGGAAAAGTTATCTTCTTTGCTCGCCAGTCTATTCTCGGATTATGTGTTTCTAACCAAGGGATTCCAAGAAGTACTTGAAATTGTGGGGCCTTGATCACATCAAACACGATTGCTTCCCGATGTCCGTCCTGACCCACCAGAGTGATTTCAACTGTGGAATGCGTTACAGGCCCTGAGGCTATTTCGGTTCCATCAACTGTAGTAATTACATCTTGGGCTACTTTCGGGCGGAGAGGAAGCTTAATCCTGGAAGCCAATTCACGGTCTGTGTAATTTCCAATAGCTCCACTGTCTATGTATGCTTTTATAGCATGCAACTGCTGAGGCTGTTTTGGGTTCACAAGCACCATTGGCATGACAAAATGCGAGGTCAAAGAGTTTGTTTTCAAGCTCGGCAAGCGGACCCCTACGCTTGTCGGGCTAGGTCGTTTCCCGAACCAGGTGTCAATAACTCGTTATCAGTGGCTCCAACCACCTTCTTGGGTGGTTTAACTGGACAACTTTGAAGAAAGTGACCGGAAGTTCCGCAATACAGACAAAGTTGCATTTGTCGCCTTCTCTCTCGTTCCTTCTGCGTTAATGGTCCTTTAACACTGCCAATTTGCATAGGTTCGGAAACGTCAGTACTCTTGGAGTTAACGTGGGTCTTGATAGGTACTCTGGTTTCATACTTGAGCCGATCTGCTTTTCTATTTTGAAGTCTGTGATCAAGTTGAACCACTAAGTCTATGTAGTCTGCGCAGGCCTGGGGTGGATCTACTATCTGAGCTATAACATCTTTAAGCTCTCCGCGCAGGCCTCGATGAAACAATGTGATCCTTTTATTTTCAGGCCATCCGGTTTCCACAACTAGTCTATTAAAGGTGGCGATATAGGACAAAAGATCCTGATTACCTTGTCGTAAGGATAGCAGTTCGTTGTCAAGGGCCTGTCCCTGCGAGTGTCGAGCGAACAATCTTTCCATGCTGGCCTGGAAGCCCTGGAAATCCCGGAGAATGGGATCATCCTGATTTACCAATGGAATAGACCAATCGGCAGCACAGCCACTGAGGTAAGATAGTACAAAGGCTACTTTGGTCTGGTCGTTGGGGAAGGCCCCGGGCCTGCATAAAAAGTGTAAACGGCATTGGTTCATAAAAACGGCATATTTCTTGGGATCCCCAGCAAAACGTTCCGGCGGGGCCAAAGGCATGTGTCCAGGTAGATTTGTACCGGGTTATTCGAACCCATTCTTGTAGAAATATCTCCGGAAACAGGTAAAGGAGTGTGCTCTGCCTGGCCCTGCAATAACCTTTTGGCCAGATCATCAGTTCTTTCCTTGGATAGGATTAGTTCCCTTCTGAGAGCATTAGTCTCCTGGGGGGCTGAGTGCACTTCTGCCCGTAATTCCCCTAAAAGATGGGCCAGCTGATCTGTCTCGGAAGTCTCCATAGCGCCCAGGTGGGAAATTGTGGTAAGGCTTCGCGTTCTGTAACGCTCACCTGGTTCCCACGGAGGCGCGGCGTCGAAGGCGCAGAACTCTGAAGATGGACAGCAAGGGCCCCTCTATTCTGGCTTCCCTGGCTCGTTGGATACCCTCCTGTGCGTGAAAAGGGAGTATTACCAACTGTGGAACAATTCTCAAGCCTCCCACTCCCTTCCAACCCTCCACGATACCTCCTCCACGATTCCCCGTGAAGCCTCACCTTAGGGTTTGGAAGGATGAGCTCTCCATCCTGCTTCTGATGCAGGGGCGCGTTGAAACCCAGTTACTTCACTGGATTGAGGATTGATGGGAGTTCAGGTAAGCTTGACTGTTCAGGTAAGGCGCTGTAAAAGTTCTGTTCAAAAGTTCAAGCTTAATAATAATGTTCGTTGTCTAATTGCAGCAAGCGCTAATGCTTATGTCTTTTTCCCCTTAGGGGCCGGGGTTCGGAGTGCCGGAGATATGGCGCCGACCTGAAGTGAAACAGTTCTGGATGAGCGCTCAGGTAATGTCTTTGCATTCGCTCATTCAATGTCTTTGTCTTTTTTCCCCATAGGGGCCGGGGTCCGGAGATGCCAGGAAGCGGCAGGACCCGAAATGCAGTGGGAATAATCCAACAGGTAAGACTTAAAAGGAAACGGAGCTTTCCTTATTCCTTTTCTCCCTCTCACCTTTGTTCTTGTCTTTTTTCCTCTAGGCGCCGGGGCGTAGCTGAATCCGGAAGATCGCTGCTGAAGATGGAAGCGCCTTGCAAAGGTGAGTAAAATGCAGCGCTGCAGCGATCGAAACGAAATGCTTTTAAAATGATGTCTTCCATTTCAGGGCCGTTGGAGAAATGACTCCGGGATGCAGATTTAGCAGGTAAGGGCTTTTCTTCTCCTATTCTCTTCCTTTCTCCCCTTGCAGGTGTTCCAGGGTGCTGGCAGGCGCAGCTGAAGTCAGGATGCAGGAGCTGACACGGTGAGCGTCCAGCTGCTAGGTGCAGAACAACGCGAAGCATGTGTGGCTGTTCGGGTGGGGTTTAAATAGCCTTGGAAGAAGTTCCTGGTATGTATCCTTCCACCAATCAGGTATGTATCCTTCCCCGACCACACCCGGGTGGTGAAGTAGTCCTACAGGTTAAGTAGTCCCATTCAGGCCTCAAGAGGGCCTGGATGAAGCAGCAAGGTCTGCATCAGGTAAGTGTGCACCCAAGCACTTAAACACATATCCTCTTCTATGAGCCTGGCGCCTAAGGCGCCAGGACTGGGGTCCGCTATGAGCCTGGCGCCTAAGGCGCCAGGACTGAGTCCAAAGGGCCCCGACTTGGGCCCGCTGAGACTTCCCTGGGGAAAATGATGTCTGCCTCTGGGGTTGCTGGGCCCGGCCTGGCTCCTTAGAGGTAGGCATCATGACACTTCCTTGCCTGATCACTGTGACAGGCTCAGGGTAGGCTGCTGTTTTACGGTCCAGACTTACCTGCTTTGCCGACTGGGACTTGGTCTTCTCTCTTGTTGGAGCCTCAGGATGGGGGTGGCAAACACTGGCACAAATGAAAAAGCAGGCAGAGGGGGGCCCCAGGAAGCAACTAGGCCACACCACGCAGTGCAGGCTCTCTCTCTCACGCGCCACACCTAGACACCTTCACTTCACAGTAACTTGTGAAATGAAGGTGGCGCCGCACCGCCTCATGTAACAACAACAACACGTCACCATGTAATTTCACTGGCCCAGAAGAACAGCCAATGGAAACTGCACATTCTGTGTTACTATAGAGAATGTATCAAATACTGCATAGTAACAAAAGAATGGCAGTTTTCATTGGCTGTTGTTTGTAACTTGTTGTTCATTGCTATTGCTGGCCCCTCCCAGGCCCAGCCAGCCTTGGCCTGCACCTGCAAGCATGAGAGATCACAATGACAAACAAACCCAATGATTTATAATGAAGCAAAGTGAAGTGGAAGAACAAATAAAGCAATTGCATGTGCGCTGGCCCCCCATGATTAGTTCCGTGCCCAAAAAAGAGTGCCGGTGTTGGGCACTGGCAACCACCCCCACAAATTAAGCACTGTATTTAGGTCTGTATGGGATTTACCAAGTGCAAACCTAGCTGGGAAGCAATTGTGTGCGTAATATCAGGGGACACACCCAGGAGGTTACAAGGGGCAGCAAAGGAGCTGGGATAGACGGTGGTGCAGGAGAGGGGTAATCTAGCTCAAGAAGGGGAGAGTTAGGTTTGAGTTTGGAAAACAACAGTTGGCTAAATGTTATTTAGGTTCTTCCTGAAGTGTGGGATAGAGGGGGGGGTCAGTCTTATTTGCATTGCTATCTGCTTCCAGAGACTGTGTGCATTGCAGAATAACTGCTTGTTTCCTGCTTTTTTGCTGCTTGTAGTTCTTTTTTTTCCAGCCTGAGGATACTGTGGCTGGTGGTGGTGCTCTAGCCTCCAGAAATGATGAGTTTCTCAGCTTGGTAGACAGCTTGATAAAGGGGCAGAGCTGAGCCCTAACAATAGGCCATCAGGCATGAGTGAGCAGCGATTGGGTGAGGCAGAATATAGAACAGGGTTAGCTGATAGGTTCAGGCCCCTCTGAAAGAGAAGTTATGGGTGGCCAGTTCAGGCACCTAGACTCCTTACTGAGCTACCACAACTCTGACCAAGCCTGGAGACCCTGATGAGCAAATCCTAGAGGTGCAGAGGGAGAGCTTGCACCAGCCGGCGAGCCATATCCAATACCAGGAGCAGAAGAAGCAATCAGGGCTTACCAGCTTCTCCGGGTACTATCGGTGGATCAATACACTGGAAAAAAAAACATGAGAGACACCAGGGACTGACCTAGCATTTCGATGAATCAGGCATCATTTTAGCGGAGCCTGCATTTATTGACCCACAGATTTTTTGGTGAACATCAGACTTTTGGATGCACCCACCATTTTGTTGAGCCACACATTTTTGGATAAAGCATAAAGTTTGGTGAGTCAGAGATTTTTGGACATCCTGGTTTTATGAATCAGAACCCCTATTTCTTTGTCTATTAGGAACTTGCCGGTACCTGATGGGAATGAAGTGGGGTTAGATGAAAGTAAAGAGTAGGAAACTATACTTAATGTATGTTCTACTGCTGCAGCTTGATGGATAGTTCTTGGTACTACTCCGGCTCTTTTGTGTGAATCACAAATAAATACCTGATTTTTAGCCCAGCATACATTTCTGTGGTTGTATTCTTCCCATGTCGTGACACGGCCCTATGGAACTGCCTTGGGTATATGTCTTAAAGCCGTAGGTCGGTCTACACATTAGAACGAGGACCAGTATTAGACCGCTGGGGTAGGCACCTCAGGAATGCCCCTGATATTAGGTATTGGGGAAGAAAAGAAGCGATGAATAAACAATTAAATAAGTGAATAAATAAAGTACATTTTATTGCAGGTGGACACTGATCAAGAACTGAAAAAAGATGCGGTGCCCCTATTACCTCACTGCTCATTTCCATTGGGGTTTCTCTTTTAGGTGACATTTTACACACTTCCCCATCCCATTTGGCATTGTCCCTACTTGCTTGTTTATGGACTCATTTCAGTATGCGCTTCATGAACTGGGCTGAAAAGGTGCTGACCAAATGGGGTTACTGAACCACGGACAACGGAAGCTGCCTGGTGGAATGAAGCAGCCTGGATTGGTACAGACAATAGGGCTGCTCATAAGTGACTGGAAGTCATCATGTGGGAGGAGGTCCAACGTCCCTCGAGTGGACATTTTGGGACACTGTAAATCGTCATATGATGTCATAAACGGAAGTGAAGACTAACAAAGGACTGTGGGCCTGATCATGACTTTAGCGGTAACGCCGGCGGTATTACTGCCGGCAGTATTAGCCTTACCGCCCAACTCCCCGGCGCTAATAGCGCCGGATCACGAGTTTGGCAGTAATGTTAATCCCCATTCCCCATTGAGCCCATTCGGGAATGCCTCATTCCCCATTGGGCTCAATGGGGAATTGTCGCGCTCTTACCGCCGGCGGATTTCGCTACCGCCAGATTTAAGGGTTACCGCCAAAGTCATGATCAGGCCCTGTGTATTAATGAATGGGGTCATTATTTTTCTGGGATAAGTATGCTGGAAGGCCTAGTTGTAGTTTCTCAAATCTTCCTAGGCCAGGTCACTAGTGACCTATAAAGGCAAGGGGTCTGGAGAGCAGATCAGGTCAGTGTGGTTAGGGCCTGTTAGGTGCAGGTTGCTTTTTTATTGTCTTGACTTGCAACACAACGAATAAAGATGCCTCTGTTTGTCATCATCCGAAATTGATACATGAGCTTGGTTTCTCCGACAGTTTGGACAGACTATTGTGAAAACACCAACATAACGTCTACAGAAATGTATGACTTCCCAAGATGAACCTGTTAACTGTGCTCTAATCTTTATTTAGGCTATAATAGCATCTTACTTTGGAGAAACTGATCCTTAAATTGTAGTGCACTAAGTTTCCATTTATTAATTACCTCAATTTTGCTTTCATACCAATAGATCAAAACACATTTTCACATTAGTGGTATTTTTTCTTTCGAAATCTCTAAACATAGTTATTTCTAAAACCTCATATCATTGCTTGCAAGCAGGCGTTTTGAGCACTAGCCATTCATCTGGGCATTTACTATGTATTTTCCATTCATATGTGTACTCCCCAAATTGTTGGCACCTGGAATTTATCCTATACAGTTTCCGTGTTTCGTTTGAAGATGAAGACTTGGTTGTGTTTTTTATAATGCCTTTTCAGCCTTTAATTGCTGTATGATATATGATATGATATAATCATGGGGTGGGGAATCCCAAATAACACTAAATCAATAGTGATATCCCTATCTTTTTTTGGGGGGTAAGAGAATCAAAATATTTAATCAGAAGATAGATGGATGTTGCAACAGTTCGCCATAGCAGGAGTAGAATTATTATTTTTTGTTTTTTTTTATTGATTCGGCTGAAATGTTCAAACTTTCAACAGAACTTACATAAATTAATTCATTTTACAATTAAAACTTATTTCTACAAACATTGCAATTAATATTAATAAAAGAAAAATAAAGACTAAAATTGGGAAAAAAACAAAAATATGAATCACATATTTAAAGTAAAAAAATATCAATTTTATTTAAACATCATAATTAAAGCATGATTAAACTCTGCAATGCAGAATACAAAATATCATACATTTAAAACAATAATAACACTGTAGTCTTCTGATAAGAAAAATATCCTGATCAGTAGGATTCACAATTTCTGTTTATGAGGTGGTTTATAAACTAACCCCCAAGGTGCATTAGTATAGATTATCCTATGGTGGTTATCTATATTAGATTTTTAATCACAGTCAAATAAATTGTAGACTGTAAAGCTCAACATGTTTCTGTTCTCTCTGTTTTTATGGAAAATTCTTCAGGATCAGTGGGTTGGGTCACTTTGACCAGGAGGGTGTGTAGACTTTATCTTCCCTTCTTACTAATTTTTCTCTGGTTAGATTTTAGACAAACTGTTGGAAAAATACATGTATAGGTGTAAGCTGTAAATGCTTAATTAGCATTTCTCAGTGTAATACTGAATGACTTGAATCAGTCATTTAATTTACCTGATCCAGTAAAAGTGGAAGCAGTCCTTTGATGAGTTCCTATTCACTGGGAACATCATACATTGAGATAGTCAATAGGTCGATTGGAGTAACGGAATCTGTAAAAATATATAATTAATTATATCGGACTGCTTCAGTGTTACGCTCACCTGGCTCCCACAGGGGCGTCGGTCGGACCCGGACAGATGCGGTCTCCACCCACGTGATGCGTAGTGCAGCGATGACTGACTGGATCTGCCCTCCTAATCTTGTCTGCTTAACCCGTAGAAATATTCTCCTGCAAGTGGAGAGATGGATTTAGCCACTTGTGGATTCAATTGATGGCACCCCCACAGTCCTCCCCAACTAATCACCTCCGAAATGCCCTCACAGCAATCCCACCTTATATTCTTGAAAAATGAGCTCTCCATCCTGTGTGGATTTGCAGGGGCGTGTCGATTCCAGTTACTTCACTGGTTTGAAGGCTCGGGAGAGTTCCGGAGAGTATTGACTGTGAGGTTCCTGGTGAGGACCAGTAAGTATTAAGTTCATAGAGTTCAATATGTCCGATGTTCACTCTTGTTCCCCCCTTCCTTTCTTGTCTTGCAGCTGGTTCGTGAAAAGATGCTCTTGTGGCAGCTGGTGGCGCTCAGGTAAGAGTCT
This sequence comes from Ambystoma mexicanum, assembly GCF_040938575.1. NCBI lineage: Eukaryota > Metazoa > Chordata > Amphibia > Caudata > Ambystomatidae > Ambystoma > Ambystoma mexicanum. Next base: position 714,717,911 of record NC_090923.1, read on the forward strand.
GTATTACCCGGCGCTGTCCGGTAAATGTTGCACGTGGAAAACGTGTTGTTTTGTCTCTCTTTACAGATGCGGCACGTGAAAATATGGAGAGTCACAAAAGGATGCCTCCGGTGCTAAATCAGGTAAGTCTATGGTGGTAAGAATTATATTTGTTGGTTCCCTCGGCTCACCTTGTGGTTTTCTTTTGTCTCCTAGGTGCCGAAGTTCGGCGAAGAAATGATGGAGGCAGCGCCGACCCGAAGGATGCTGTGAAGACTGGTGAGTATGGCGCGGCGCTGCAGCTGGAGGTGCGGCGCATGCAGAAATGATGTTCTTTACAGGTAAGAAGTCCCTAGAACCACACCCGAGTAAAAAATAGTCCCTGTAGAAAAATAGTCCCTTTCAGGCTTCATGTTGGATTTGAGTCATTTGCAGCATGGTCTGCCTGAGGTAAGTAATGACTATGAGCCTGGCGCCTTAGGCGCCAGGACTGATTTCTACTATGAGCCTGGCGCCTAAGGCGCCAGGACTGGACCCAGATAGCCCCTAGCCAGGGCTGCTGAGGTTTTACTAAATGTCTAGATGCCTGCTCCCAGGGCTGATGGGCTTGGTCCAGATGCCTGGGGGTAGGCATAATGATATTCAGGTGGTACCTGTAATTCTCTTTTCTCTAATGCTCTAATACTAACATTTGTGCATTCTTACCTGTACCCTGTCAGATTGTAGTGATAAAAGTGATGGAATAAAACCAGATGACAACTAAGCAGTCAACCATATGAAATAGCCAGTATAGACCCCGTCTACTCATCGACATCTTCATTTATCAGAGACCTGCCTCCCTTATCACTACAATCTGGCAGGGGTCAGGTAAGAATGCGCAAATGCTTGTATTAGAGCATTAGAGAGAGAAAAAGAGAAGTACAGGTACAACCTGAACAAGCAGTCTGATAAAATTAATTATACATTTTTACAGATTCCATTACTCCAATCGACTACTATCTCAATGTATGGTGTTCCTAGTGAATAGGAACTCATCAAAGGACTGCTTCCACTATGACTGATTCAAGTAATTCAGTATCACACTGAGAAAAGGTAATTAAGCATTTATAGCTTACACCTATATATGTGTTTTTCCAACAGTTTGTCTAAAATCTAACCAGAGAAATGTTAGTAAGAAGGGAAGATAAAGTCTACACACACTCCTAGTCAAAGTGACCCAACCCACCGCTCCTGAAGAATGTTCCATAACCACTCAGAGAACAGAAACATGTTGAGCTTTACAGTCTAGAATTTACTTGACTGTGATTAACAATCTAATATAGAACACCACCATAGGATAATCTATACTAACACACCTTGGGGGGTCAGTTTATAAACAACCTTATAAACATAAATTGTGACTCCTATGATCAGGATCTTTTTCTCATCATGAGACTACGGTTTTATTATTGTTTTAAATATATGATATTTTGTATTCTGAATTGCAGAGGGTAATCATGTTTTAATTATGATATTTAAATAAAATGGATAGATTTTTTTCTACTCCTGCTAAGGTGAACTGTTGCAACATCCATCTATCTTCTGATTAATTATTTTAATGATATGATAAAAGTCATTTATAACGCACCTATACACAAGTGTTTCTAGGCGCGACAATGCAAGGGAAGGAAGACAGAGGGAGGACAAGACAAACAATCTTACTAGGCCTTGTGTCATTCAGATCGTGCAAGTGCGAGAACAAGAAGTGCAAGTCTCTGGAGAATAGCTCAGGGGAAACGTGTTCGCCTTGGAAGCAAGACTACACAGAGCAACACAGGTTCGATTCCCGGTTCCGCGCTTAGCAACCTCTGGGTATTAAGCGTGTTATAAATAATATATCAAGGGGAAAGGGGGGAGTGCAAGAGAAAGGGGAGGGGAAAACAAGGCAGCAATGCTCTGAGTAAGTGCATCCAGGGCAGTGTGGCTCTGGGTAGCTCAAGGAGAACAAGGGACTGAAGTGTTACAGTTACTGGTAGTAGGCCCAGAAGCAGTGCAAGGGTGACAGATCAAGAAAGAGCCTGGTTCCCAGTGAGACTCTGAGGTTATCCAAGCAACCAGTCGGTACAGCAGTCAGGTAGGTCAGCAGGGGAAGGAGAGAGAGAAAGCAGAGAAGAGAAATGTTTTGAGCTGCTTCTGAAATTTCAGGTTGCCTGGCTCAAGTCTGAGAGGGGCAGGGAGGCCATTCCAGAGGGACACACCTGCAGAGGAGTGATATCTACCCCCCACTCTCTGCCTGGAGAAGCATCTAACCCTTAGAGAGTTGAAGGTAACTGAGCGAAGGGCTTGAGCAGGAAGCTATTTTGGAAGAGGGCGTTGGATGTAGTTGGGGCCCCGGCCCCAGAAAGCCTTGTGGACAATGCAAAGGGTCTTGAATTTGATCCTTGCAGCCACTGGGAGCCAGTGGAGAGATTTCAGGGCTGGAGAGATATGGTCCCTGGGCTAGGAGCCAAGGATAAGTCTTGCAGTCCTGTTTTGGATTAGTTGTAGAGGGAGGAAGGCAGATTGAGAAAGAGGCTGTTGCAGTAGTCTCTGGAGACAGTGAGCTTCTGGGGGAAAGTGAGAAAAGGAAGAGCCTCTTTGAGGAGGTGAAGCTAGTAGTGGGGCTTCTTGGAAACATCCGAGATGTGAGGAGAGAAAGAGAGAGTGGAGTCGAAGATGACTCCAAGGTTTTTTGCCTCACAGGTTGTGAAGGAAGAGGGCCCAAGGTGGGCGGCCAGAGTGAGCGAGTGAAAGCAGAGGAAGGGGTCCCAATGAGAAGGATCTTCTTCTTACTGGCATTAAGGCAGAAATTGTTGGAGGCGCAACAATCCTGAATATACTCCTTATGAAGTGTATTAGACGATGTGACCATTGATTTAAATATAATGCCACATGGTATCATCTAGCTTGTGCAATTAATAGTTATTTTACTCATTCAGTATGCACTGTTGCTGTGCTTTAAATTTCTCAAAATGTATCTTCCCTATGCTTAGTCATTCTATAAACACACATTACTCTGTTAGGCTGCAAAGCTGCTGTGTGTGCCAGAGTGAACTTTGGCACATAGATACACAAGGGCTTTTAGTGAAGAATAAAGATGCCAAGTGACAGACCTCTGCCTTTTGAGATACACAGAATCCTGCTAGATGTTTCATAAATATGAGGATTGTTTTAGAAGCCAAAAGGGCTTTTCCGAAGTGCATGCCAATAGCTGTAAGCCACAGAAACATTCTGTGGGATGGTGTAATGGATGTGGGACTTGCATACCACATTTGCAGTACATAAAGAGGGTTGTCTGCTAGGTTCCTGATAGGACTGTGGCCCAAAGTCCCAACATTGTATTAGGCAACTGTAGATATTCAAGGTGCACCCTTCCAATTATGATATTGTGCCACACGAAGTTCTCATAGCTGTAGGGTATTTGGCACCTCTCCTGGCCGCTGTTGGCCTATAATGGCCCTCCTGTGCAGTGCTGTCCGGCTTTTCAGGCAGTCGCCATTATAGTCCCTGCCAAAAGTGATATAGTAACTGGGGTTGGTGAATGCTCTTGGCTCAGCGTCAGTAGGAAATACAAACATGAGGCCCTACACCAATTAGTTATCTTTCTTGATTTATTGGGATTATTGGGTTTTTGGCCACACCACCCTCTGAGGCCTGTCTCTCTCTCTCTCCAAGGCAGAAGTCCACCAGTGTCTACCTGCATGTCACAATTGGGCTTTCGGTTCATATGTGCGGCCCAGAAAGGGAAGTCAGGAATGGGGAGAGGCTTGGGGTGATCCTCTTTACATGATGTCCCGAGTTGACATCCAGGACTGGTGGCCTCTCCTAGCCCCCAGAATCCCTCTAAACTAATTTCCCAGCCATGGGGGATAGGGCTTCTTGACAGTGTAGAATGCTAGGGTGTGGTGATATATATCTTTGAGGCATTTTGCTGATAGCAGGCTAAGCCAGCCACTGTGAAATAAGGCATAATTGAAGCAAGTAACACTGTTTTGAAACTTCGTTCTGGCAAGGACTTGATGAAGCGACAGAGGTTCAAAACTAAGCATTATTTCCCACCCCTTGTCAATAGCAAACACGGGTAAAAATCCTGGCCAAATCCAAAAGTGGATCATGTTCCACTACACCCACCTCCGTCATGAAGGGGAGAAAAGTGCGGGGGAAGGAGAGAGCAAAATGGTATTCTCTGGCTATCATCAAGATGACCAAAGGGCTCATCATGACTGCTCTCCAAGCCTGGTGCAAAAGGGTTGTCTGTTCACCAGCTGGGGTGGAATGTTTAACGACAATATTTGGGGATTCTTTGATTTGTATTTTATTTCATAGCAGACACACCTGATCTGAGGAGCTTGCTGTATGTCTATACTTTTCTGTGTTGCCTATGCACAGAACAATCTTGTCACATCTTTCACTGCTGAAAATGGTGAAAGTCTGACATGCTATTATCCACTTTAAGAGCCTTTCTGCTCTGAAGTGGCTTTGATGTGCGATTAGTGATCACAGTCGGGGAAAACACAGACTTGCAAGACAGCAATGCTTTGTATGTATGAAAATGATCAGTAAGGTTATCATCACTTTTTTATAGTTCTGCTGTTTTTTTATTACTGTACTTTCCCTGGATATGTTCATATTTGTATGCATTGTATTCACACTACTTTCCTTAGGGTCCAGTCACATTATGTGATACTTGTACATAGGGAAGTAATAGCTTTAAAGGAGAGCAATCATTTCTGTGCATGAAGATTATCAGTTAGGTTATGAAGATTGTCTGGTAATACTGCTGTTTTTTTGTTTACATCATTTCCCCTGTATATGCTCATATTTCTATGTGTTGTTGTCTGTTTCTGTTTTGTTTGCAATATTGCAATTATGTAGTAACTGGGTTTTATTAGCTACTTATTAAATGTTTCACAGTATGCAAAACTCTAATAAGAAAGCATTTGCCATTTTACTATTCAACATGGCAAGATTATTAATATTGCACCTCCATTATGTATGCTCCACACAATGCCTATGTTTCTACATGAGTATCTTAGTATACTAAAGAACTTCATAATAGAATGCTATTTGTATCACTGCATTGCTTAATGCACTATGTACCTCATGATATTTATTCCAATGACCCTTGACACTTTTATATCAACATTACAATGAGAACCCCTTGTACAGACGTTTCATGAAAAGTTAATACACATGTGATGTCATCAGTGATGTCATCAATGACATGTGTGATGTCATCTTTGATGTCCTGGGTGTTAGTCTTAGTAGTGCACGGTGGTGGCGTGAGTTATGGTTGCTTAGCTTACCATAACTGGCGAATTTCAGGGGTTTTTCGGTTTTACTTGTAAGCATAACATCCCTTTAACAACGGTTTTTCATTGAATTTCATAGGTTTTTACCAGTGCAACTTAACCATAAGGTCCCATTAACAAAGTGTTTTAATTGAATTTCATAGGTTTTAATTAGTGCAACTTAACCATAACATCCCTTTAAAAAGGTTTTTTCATTGAATATTAAAGATACATAGAATTAAATTAACCATCAACCCATAATGGAAAAAAAAGAAAAACCAAATGGCACGATTCAGATTACCACAAAAGCGATTCCCGGTTGGCCTTGACCCAAGGGTGCAAGATTTGCACTGGATAAGACATGGTTATTTCGGATAGTTCTAGGAAAGTCAACAGTTCCTAAAAGGGGGTACTGGCTGGTTACAATCCCAATATTGGCAGTCCAACCCTGCCACCCAGTTCGTCCCAGGACACCCTTGGCCACTCCCTGATCCCAAAATACAAATTTTACCAAGTGGTAGGGGTTATCATCATCGCTGGGCAGTCTATAGCAGCCCATCAGGGCTTCCCTGGCCACAAAAGCAGAACCCCTAACAGAGCGGAGCCAGTGTAGGAATTTATTCAGAAGAGCGTCCCTTGCTCTCGTATATTGGATTGCAATTTGGGTACCCCATGTAAAAACACTGTAGCATTATTTGGCCCCTCATCCGCATAACACACAGTCTCACTCCCCTTATAACACTAGCTACGTACTCTGATCACTTTGTCAGTTTGGCCTTGGGTACCCGATAGACTTTGGTCATGGAACTCCATTGAAATTGGCTTTACACCAGGACCTTAGGTGCTTTATGCCACGGTTGCTGCTCAACCGTGGACTGAATTGCATGCATGGGAGCATTAGACACACCAGGAGCTACAGCCAGGGCAATGGCCTTGGTTGTATTCACAGAATCTGGGTCGAGGCAGGCGTCCCTCTCTTCAGAAATCAAGGAGCCCACTGCGCCAAATTTAGTGGGACTTTCTGGGGGTAGACATTGGGGCCCCTTAGCATCAGACAGAATGATAGAGGACTCCCCCTGAGGAACCCCTCCTCCTTTCCCCTGGGCGTCTATCAACTCTAATAGCAGTTTTTTGATAACTGCCAGTTCAATAAACACCTGTTCACTACTGCATCCCCAAACAGGATGCTCCTCCTTCAAAAGTAGGTCTGGCAAGGGTTGGGTGCCCTTAGCGGTTGACTTAGGGGCCCTAAATGGAGTTAGGCAGAGAAAGGAACTGATCCCCGCTAATGTAGATAAGATGGTTTCACTCGGGGTACTACAGGTGAATCTGGGAGAGTACTTGTCTTCAGTTGCGACCTCAGCCTCCATTTCCACTAACTCCAAGGGGGTCAGTGGGTGCAGTATAGGGGTGGGCAGAGAGTTGTTGGTGATAGTAACAGGCTCAAGTAGAGGGTCCTGGCAGGTGCTATAGGAGGGAGGCATAGGATGCAGATTCTCAGTCTCGGGGTATGGAAAATCTATCTCACAAGGGTGGGCCAATGCATGCACCACAGGAGCCAGAAGGGGAGCAAGGGTGTAAGCAGAGGGGTCACAGTCCGAGCAGGATCCAACTGGGAAAGCTGGGTTTGCGGCCTGGAGTTGGTGAACCTCTTTGCTCTGGGAATAAGTCCCCCGTGAAGTTTGCCCTCATGGATCAATGGACAAGCCCCTCGATTTTGTCTCAGCACCAGAGTCTTACACTTAGGCTTGGTCTTAAGCTCCAGATGGTCTTGCGGCACAGATTACACATACGGAAGAGTATGCTGGTTGCAGAGAGCAGGCTGCGGGTGAAAAACAAAGGGAAACTCGGGGGATGAGGCAACAATATCGGTGCAAACGGCTAACGTCGCCATGGGGGAGCAGAGAGGCATCAGCCAAACAGCCAGACAACTAGAGGGAATGGGGACAGATGGTCGTCAGACGGCAGCAGACCAGCAGGGCAGAGCCAGACATAAATTCGGTAGGTCGCCTTCCCTCCCCTTGTCATGATCCTCACCTCCTCTGGTGCCTCAGTGCTTGAGACTTCTTCCCCAGAAGAAAGTAATGGGTTGGTGGTGGCCCCCTTCAGCCGCTGGGTCTTAGGGTTGCTGCAGGGGATAAACACTCCTGGAATCCCTATAGCCCTAGGGGGCCTCAGATGCTGTCAGTTAAGTAAAGGGGCATGGCTTCCTGCTCTGGCGCTACATGTATTGAACCCTCCTGGGACAAGATTGCAGCCTCAGCGGGCAAACGGCTTCTGCGAGCCACCTCCAGGAACTCCAGAACAGTCTCTGTGGGGTGCTGTTCATAGCAATCACTTGCCCCGGGCGCCGAACATGGTTTATGTTTGCGGCGATGTTGTTTTATCTGGCATTTGTAGAACGCTGCATGCTGGTGATGATCAACTTTAAGGACATTAATCTGTTTGCAGGGCTACGCTCGGGGCCCCTCACCATTCGGGCTGCATCATTCTGCTTCAGAGTTGTTTCGGCACTTGGCATTGCGCCTGAGGTGGGTGAGCCAGTCATCTGCAGGTGAGCTCAGGGTTTGGCTTGTGCCCAGTAGCTGTCCGAGATGTTTTCCCCATTTCAGAATAGATTGCGACTTGCACTTGAAGTGTGAGCACTTCACGCCTCCATGGAGGCACAGAGAGTAGTTTGACAAGTGCCACCATCCATCAGGCTGAGGTGCAGACCAGGGGACTCCAATCTGGTAAGTAACTCGTTCCTTCTCAGGCATGGGGTCTTGCATAGATTCACATGCTCATGAATACGATTACATAGCAGTACATATACACAACCACAGGAGGTGGCAAGGCTTACAGAAGCAATACACTTACCCCTGGAACAGACTCACCTGAACCAAATAGGTTGTGCAGCATTGTTTGGCCGACCCAGGACTCTTTCCTGGAATCCCTGTCGATGCAGTAGAATCTTTTGAAGATGTGGGTAGATCTCCACATAGAAGCCCTGCAGATGTCGAGCAGGGGAACACTAGAGAGAAACGCTGTAGTTGCTGCTATGGCTTTTGTGAAATTGGCTCTTGGTCGGCCTGGAAGCGGTCTTTTGGCCAGACAATGGCAATGCATGATACAGCCAGAGAGCTACCTGGAGATGGAAACCTTAGAGAGGGCCTTCCCATGTCCCATAGGACCAAAATTGACAAAATGTTGAGCAGTTTTATCAAAGTCTTTTGTGCGTGCAGCATAGAACTTCAGGGCACGCGCAACGTCCAGTGAATGCAAGGACCTCTCAGCTGGCAAAGAAGAATTCAAGAAGAAAACTTGCAGGACCAAATGCTCATTTAGATGAAAGTCTGATAGTACCATCGGCATAAAGGAAGACTGAATTTGCAGAACCACCTTGGCTAAGTGGAACAACAAATATGGAGGCCTACACTTCCCCGACCTGCCAGGCCAAGGTCATCGCCACCAGGAAGGCGGCGTTCCATGACAGAAACCTCAAAGAGACTCGATGCATAGGTTCAAATGTTGGACCCATCAGTTTAGACAGTACCACATCCATCTCCCAAGCCGGGGCAGGGGCCTTCACCGGAGGGAATGTTCTGACAAGGCCAGTCCAGTGCTACCGTATAACACCCCACTGTGCATTTCAGCGCATTTACCAATAGTTGGTGATCTACTAAGTCAAAAGCCGCACTAAGATCCAGCAGCATTAGCATCCCTGCTTTACCGCTATCAACTAATTCCAATATGTGGCTTTGAAGGTCTAACATGGCTGTTTTCGTGCTGTGAACAGCCCTGAAGCCTGATTGTTGTTTGTGTAAGGAAGCCTGTTTTTCTATGTGTTTCTGGAGTTGATTAGTTGCGATCGTATCTAATATTTTGAGGATAAAGTTAGAATTCGTGATCGGGCGAAGATGGCCAGGATCCTTCGGATCCAGGCCTGCCTTTTTAACTAGGGGCGTAATGGTTACTTTTTTTATTTCTTTCAGTACTGAGCCCTCTTTAAACGAAGCATTGATTATTTTCACAAAAACTGGGACAAACAATTCTTTAGATAGAGTTGCATATCTGCAAATCCAGAAACACCCGGAAGATAATAACCTGCTTGGCCTTCGCCAATCTGGCTTTCTGCCCAGAAATGGGACTGAGACTGCCCTTCTGGATCTGAAAATGCAGATGGACGAGGCCAAAGACAAAGGCAAACTAGCTACCCTACTCCTGTTAGACCTCTCAACTGTCTTTGATCTGGTTGATCACCAGATCCTTACTGAACATTTGACCACAGCAGCAGCATTTCCACCAACGCATCCAATTGGATTAAATCCTTCCTGACCAACCGTACCACTAGAGTTTTCTCTGCCTCAGCCTCAGCAGACCTGATTCCCATCCACTGTGGGCTACCCCAAGGCTCCTGCGTTTCCCCAACGCTAGACAACATTTTCACAAAGCTCCTCTTCGACCGTCTCGACAAACTCAGTGTCATCTACACGAACTACGCAGATGACACGCAGGTCTCATCATGCTGTCAGGATGCTGTGAAGATGACTCTAAGCTAATCAATGACATCTACCTCGAAATCCAGGCATGGATGGTGCCCCACAGTCTATGTCTAAATGACCAAAAAAGGAGCTCTTGATTGTCGGCACACAAGCCTGCTTATCCAAACTCAACCTACAATACACATCCTTTAATATAGACGGTAACCTAATTAAAGTCGCAAAGGAAATAAAAACACTTGGTGTCTATCTGGACTCTACATTATCACTAAAAACACGAGTCAGCTCTATTGCATCATCGACAGCCTACACCAATAAACTGATTAACGCGTGTAAATCTTACCTCTCCCCTACCAGTTGAATGATGTTTGCAAGAGCTCTGCGCTCCCTAAAATAGACTACTGTAACAAGCTATTCCTAGGATACTCAGAACTCAATCTCAAAAGACTCCAGGTTTTACAGAATAATTCACTAATATCTGCATTAAGCATTCCTAGATCCAGCCACATATCGAGCCTAAAACAGAACTCGAACTGGTTGTCTGTGTGGGACAGAATTGCTCTTCGCGCTCTAGCAATCACCCACAAATGCCTGTCCAACTCTGCTCCCAATTACTTGGCCAACAAGTTCTCCAAATACCAACCGGCCCGTCCTACTAGTTCCACCCATTCCCATCTCCTCACAGTCCCGAGGTTTAACTTAAAAACTGCAGGTGGCGCTAGCTTCCCAGTTCAAGCTGCCAAACTCTGGAACTCTCTACCCCCCACCATTAGAATGCAACCTTCCTTCTGGATGTTCAGAACAAAAGTAAAAAGCTGGCTCTCAGAGAAATCGAAGATCTGAGGCCCTTCAGGCACTTCTACCTAGACGTGTCTATCTGGCTCTCATATTCATGCTGTCCTTATCTATGTTCGTATGTTATTTTTTGTCATGCCGTCACCTAATTTCTTATTTATTGCACCAGACCTACCTGTAACCTTGGTCGTCCCAACTGTGATTACCTATGTATGTACTCTTGTAACATGTTAAGCCTTTCCAGCGCCCAGTTACCTCAGTGTTAGGTGCGCATTATAAATAATAAACAAATACAAAATACAAATACGAAATTAACCCACCAGGGAAGGCCAGGTTAACAGAAACTCACAATGCTACCGGGGAGCCTTTGCTTTTTGAAAAAAGCCCACAAGAAGGCCTTAAGGAGCGTCAACAGTCCACTAGGAATTGCTGTGCCTTAAATGCCCGAAACACAGCAGAGCCGTGGAGAATGGGGTGGGGCTTAGAAGCCCTTTTGACTTCCTAAATCCTTGCCCTGTCACAACCACTAGAGCAAGGTAAGTGTTGGTGAGGGTAAGTAGGCCAATTTTGGGAGGGGGTGGGCTATTTAGAGGTAAGTTGGGGATGGGTTTGTTGTGGGTTGTAGTTGGGTGAGGACAGGAAATGGACAAAGATGTTCAAGAGACCAGAGGAGGAGAGTGCATAAGGAGTGTGGAGGTTATTGGAGAGAGGAGTCTGTGGAGTGGTTGTGCATGGGTGTGAGGAGTAAGTGTAGTAGCAGTAGAGTAGAAGGAAAGGGAAGCTAGTAGTGGGTGTAAGTGGAGGTAGGGGGAGTAGTGGAAGAGATAAGTGGTAGTAGGAAGTGGTAGTGGTGGTAATAGACTGGGGAGTGAGAGTAAAGAGAGGGAGAAGAAGAAGTAGTAGAGAAGAAGTGGTAGTAGTAGCGGGAGGCAGGGGCGACATTGAGGTGGAGTAGTATGAAGGAAGGAGGAGAGTTAACATTGGAGGTAGTAAGGTGGCCATTGGAGGTAGTAGTAGAGAGAGGGGAGTAGAGGCAGGTGGGAGTGTGAAGAGAGGTAACATAAAAGGGCACAGGCAGGAAGGCAGAGTGTAAGATCAGAGGATAGTAGAGTGGTGGGAAGAAGAACATCTTGGAGCCCAGTGTGAGAGAGGGTCAGGTGAGAACATACATGTGTGACGAGTCACTGAAACTGTGTGGAAGGTGTCAACATTCCTAACTCCCTTAAAACACTGAGTGGCCCTAGTAGAGAGACAGTTAAAAGGCTCCTAGGGAGTCAGACAGCCATTGGCACAGGGAAAACACCATTTGTCCTAGACCGAAACCGACAGCTAGGTGGGAGAGTTCGGTAACACTAACACCTGCTAAGGATGCCTGGTCTAGTGAGGGGGAAACTGGTGGTAACTAGAGAGAGGGATGGTCATAGCTCGAACAACACCAAGCCGGGCTGGCCCTAAAATTCCTGAGATCCTACCACTCCTGAAAGTTTCCAAATAAACACCCTTGGAACGCCATCCAAGCCTCAAGTATGATTATGTGTGGCAGACCCGTCACATCAATCAATAAGCAATACACACAGGGAGGTTGGTGTGGCATTCCAAGTAATTACCCAATAAAGAGGATTGCTGAGAAAAGAAATGCTGATATCAGTTAGCCAGTAAAAAATTACTCGCAAATCTTTTGAATCATCTAAATCCAAGTTAAAGACAGTGTTAAAATAGGCAAAACGAATTCCATCAAATGATGCACAAAAACAGAGCTCAGCATCCAATGTGCTAATTATGTTAGAAAGAACAGATGCCATTTTGATTCCCAAGTACTAAACTAAGTTTTTGCACCATTGAAAGTGACACTTCCTGAAGAGAAGTACTAGATGCATGATTTATTAATTTAAGATATGATGAAAAAGACTGAGGTTGGTGACATCTGGTTTTGAAATCACCAATAAAGGGTCCGAAGGTGGAACTAAGGGTCTGATTTGATGAATTCTTGTTCGTCTTGTGGCAATATCTACTAAGGGTTCTGATTTGATGAATTCTTGTTTATGCTGTCTGGAACATCCAGACAGGCTCTGTTGCTAAATTATTTCATTTGCCTCAGCTGATGTAGGTCCGGAGAAAACCAAGGATTCAAAAGCCTCACCGGCCATCTTTGTTTTGGATGGAAGTCCCTCTTTTCCTCAGTGTATCCACTCTGGTGGATTGCAGTAATAGGGTTGCATTCTGTTCCTCTGCCTCATTGTTTTCCTCCATGTCCTGGCCTCTCTGCTGCTTCTGGTGAGTGTGCACAGGGTTCACGTCTCACCAGGACTTTCCCATTCTTTAAAACTCTGCTAGACCCGCAGGTCGAGTAATTAGTTTACCTACTCAACCTAAGAGAAATGCCCTCGACCCATGGCAATGGATGACAAGAAATGTAAATGCTCTTTCTGTAAAATGGTGCATGTCACCACATATCCACTTTACGCTTGGCACACTGCTGCCACTCAGAGGCAAGCCATGTACAGTGAAACGTGTAGTTGCCATTTACTGCAAACAAAGCAAAAGTTAAATAAATGTTTAAAACATCCCCTTCAAATGGTACTCGCCTTGACTATGCGAATGGGTGAGGAGACTTTGCGAGCCCTGTATGAGTGTCTGTAAAATGTAAAAGGTTACCTGCATGAATGGACACAAATAAATAGATATGATAAAAAAGGCTTTGTAAACTGTTTGACCAGCTCTTTCCCACAGGCATATGTGATGCAATCATAACCGTAGAGCAACGAGAGCTCTGGAGGCTAACTACAGTTTATGGTATTGCAGTAGATCTGTAGATGGACTGACGGGATGGAACTATTGAGAACTATTTTGCGTAAACAACTAATTAGATTTGAGTATTCATTATGCAAGAGGAAAGAAAGTAAGCGACTATGCAGAGTGGATGGCATATGACTGGGCAAACTAGGTGAAATATTGTAGTTTGCAGCCATCTCACTTTCAGGATAATTGGTATAAAGCAACAGGGTGATAAGATAGAATGCATGGGATCCGCTCATGGTTTGAGCAACAGTTGCTCAGATGGGTGCAACCAGCAGGTCACAGAACTAGGTTTACACAAAAGGACACCAGCCTCCCCTGCTGATCAATGGAACACTGTTTCACTCCTAGGTCCAACACCTGTAGGTTGCTCAAAAACCAGTCAAACACTTAATTGATTATCAACAAATACATGAATATAGTCTTCATTACGGGATTTTGAATTTTGAACTCATTCAAATCCAACATCTTTTTTCTTTTTTTCATTAGAACATAAACCATGTTTGTTTTTCAATGGTTCACCACGTCACAGCCACTAAATGCACATGTTTTGATCACTAATGACCATCCTCAGTGGCTGGAGTGTTATCAGTCGAAATTAGGCAAAGGGGAGACTCGAACACAGGAACATCACACACACCAGCAAACTAGGTCTAGAACTAGCTTTGCCATCAAAATTGTTTAGCTGTGTGAACGGAGGATAGCACAGGGGCAACGCGCTGGTCTTAGAACAAGACCACACGGAGCAACAGAGGTTGAAATCCCAGATCTGCGCTAAGAAACCAAACTCAGATATGGTAATAGGCGCATTCTAAAAGAACAATTAAATAAATCATGTGCATCTTAAACAGTGTTCACTCTTCAAAATGATAATATCAATATCTTTCCCAACAAAACTAAATATAGCGGACAATTTAAGATTTAGATACACTAACCTAAACTTTAATCTAAGGCATGGAGACAATGCAATGTTTTATAGTACCAATATTCTAATTATGTATTATGTGTCAATAGTGGGGCTCACCTGTGATTCGGTGTCTGATTCGCAGGAAGATATTTCAGCCTCAGCAGATAGCGTCGTCCGGTCCGGAGTCTTTTTCTTAGAGAAGAGATACGGTCTGTTCCGGGAACTCGCCACAGTGGTTGTGTAGGGAGACAAACAGCAACCAATGCGGAGGACTCCCTGCACAGCCTGTTGAGGGGAAAAAGCCAGTGGCAGAAAAAACCCCTGAATTGTTTGAATGCGTACAGGGCTGGATGGAAGATCTTTCAGTTCCGGGAAGGAAACAGTCACTGAAGTGCGTTAGAGCAAGCGCCCCGAAAGAACAAGGGCAAGAAGGTCCGCAGCAGAGGATCCGGAAAGTCCCAGGTATCAGATCCAGCTTCGATCTCCGACAAGTTCCTTCATCCACCCAATAAGGATCGACAGCAGGTAGGGCGTAGTGGAACACAGGAGGAAGGCCAAAACAAACTACAAGACAGAGCCGTGAAACCAGACGTGATACAGCAAGACGCTAATGAATAGCACCGGAGAAAAAGACCATAAGTATCGAAAATAAGGAAAGGCAGAATACGGATGAATTCACCAAATGTTTGCGGAGAGAGAAAGTAAATGGAAAAGCCAGAGGCTCGAAGGAGCAGTAAACGTGGCAAGTTGAAAATAACAGAGCCGGAGGAAAGGCAGTCCGAAAATGCCGAGAAAAAGAGGCGGAGTCACCTGAAAGTGCAAAGTCGAGCGGAGGTAGAGAAACGGAGGAAGGAAACAGAAAGAAAGAAAAGATTCCGAGAGTAGTACCGCTAAAGGCTGAAAAAGAACAAGGACGCTAAGGAAGAGAGAAATCCAAACGGGAGGTTATTACACAGAGGGCACGGGAACCGAAGGCACCAGTGTAGCGAAGAACAGGAAACAGTTGCAACGCAAGGAGGGGGCGTGGCTAACCTCAATATGAAGAGCCCAGGACGTAACAGCTAGACCGCTGCACAGGGCGCCGTGAAGGGTGCCTTAATGGCGCTTCCATCGCGTCCAACACTTCCATCGCCCTGTCCCCATGACAGTATGCCCCCTTCTAGGGGTACCTACCCCGGGTTTACCGGGATGAAGGGCATGAAACTGCCTTACACATCTGGGAGCTGAAATACCTGTCACAGGTTCCCAGGAATCTTCAGCCTGAGAATATCCTTTCCACCGGATCAAGTACTGAAGTCTGCCTCTGTAATATCTGGAGTCCAGGATCTTGTCTACTTCATAGACTTCTGGGTCAGGTTCCCGGCTCTTTATCTGGAATCTTCTTTTCCGGTGGTGAAGATCAGGGATAAATGACTTCAACAAAGAAGAGTGAAACACTGGGTGGATTCGGCTGAGTTGATGAGGAAGTTTTAGTCGAAAAGCCACTGGATTAATCCGAGCAGTGATTGAATATGGACCTAGATATTTGGGGGCCAATTTTGATGGATGAGTCCATCTGGGTAGGTACTTGGTAGAGAGCCAGACCTTATCTCCGACTTGCCAGTTAGGATCTTGGGTGCGGTGTAGGTCTGCCTGATGTTTATATCGGGCTCGACTTTCTTGCAGATTACTAACAGCCATCTGTTGGGTCTTGTGTATGTTTTCTAATAGGGAATCCACTGTTGGCAGGTTTGAAGGTTGGATCTTATCCAGCGGAAAGGATCGGGGGTGTTGCCCATATGTGCAGAAGAAGGGTGACATCTTGATGGCTGAGTGTACTGTATTATTATAAGAGAATTCGGCTAAGGGTAGGAGTGACACCCAGTCGTCTTGTTGATTATTGACAAAGCAACGGAGATACTGCTCCATGGTGGCATTGAGCCGCTCTGTCTGTCCATTTGACTGGGGATGGTATCCAGAGGTGAGAGCTCTTTCAATCCCTAGCAGGCCACATAACGTCTTCCAGAATGTTGAAGTGAATTGTGAGCCTCGGTCAGATAGGATGGTAGTTGGAATACCATGGAGTCTAATCACGTCTCTGAGAAACACCTGTGCCATCTCCGGAGCCGAAGGTATTCCTTTCAGAGGGGTGAAATGACCCATCTTGCTGAAACTGTCGACCGTAACCATGATTGCAGTGCATCCTTGTGATAACGGAAGATCAGTCACAAAATCCGTGGAGACATGTGCCCACGGAGTAGTTGGAAGTCTGGGTTGTAACAGTAGCCCTGCCGGTTTAGAAGGGATTGTCTTACTTCTGGCACAGATAGGACAAGAACTAACAAATTGTTTGATGTCGGAAAGCATGGACGGCCACCAAAACATCCGTCGGATAAGGTCAGATGTGGCAGCGAAGCCCTTGTGCCCTGCGATCCGAGAATGGTGACCCCAATGAAGGACTCGTTCTTGTAGTCCGGCAACAGGTACAAAGAGTCTTCCTTGATGGAACCACATTTCTTCTTTCTTGGTTAGTTTGTTCTTTACACATTTGGGAAGAGGCTTGAGAGCCTCTATCGAGGCTTCTTTTACTTTCTGAAGAAACTTGGAAAGTGAATGAACAAATCGGACTTCTGGGAACATATCTTCTCCCTTAAAAGGTGGACTGGCAAAAGAAGAAGGACTCCTGGATAAGCAGTCTGCCAATATGTTCTTGCTACCTGGAAGGTAGGTAATGTAAAAATCATATTGAGCAAAGAAATAAGCCCATCGGGCTTGTCTGGAGTTCCTGCACTCCATTTGTTGTAACACCTTAAGATTGCTATGGTCTGTACGAATTTCAAATGGGTGTCTTGACCCTTGAAGTAGATGTCTCCATTCCGAGCATGCCTTTTTAATGGCCAACAGCTCCTTTTCAATTACTGAGTAATTGTACTCACTGGGGTTTAGTGTGCGCGAGAGGTAGGCAATAGGGTGTTCAACCCTGTTGAACTCTTGTTTGAGTACTGCCCCCAGGGCTCCCGCTGAAGCGTCCGTTTCAACAATGAAGGGTATTCTTTGATCAGGTTGTTTTAGTATGGGGGCGGAACAAAAGGCTTTCTTCAATCCTTGAAACGCTTGTTCCGCAGTGTGATTCCAACTGAAGGGAACGTTCTTTTTTAGAAGAGTAGTGATGGGGAGTACTTGTTCAGAGAAGTTGAGAATGAACCTTCTATAGAAGTTGGAGAGACCCAAGAAGGCTTGTACCTCTTTTACAGTGGAAGGAGAGGGCCATTCGAGAATAGCCGTGACCTTCTTCTGATCCATTTCGATGCCTTGTTCAGATAGGACAAATCCTAAGTAGGGTACGGAAGGCACAGCAATAAGACATTTTTCGGGTTTAGCAAAGAGTTGATGGCGCCTCAGTCTCCTCAGAACCTCGGCAAGATGTTCCTGATGTTGATGAGGATGGCGAGAGAAAACTAAAATGTCGTCCAAGTAGACAATAACTGAAACAAATAATAAGTCACCAAATAGATGGTCCATAAACCTCTGGAAGGCTGCCGGGGCATTGACTAGACCAAACGGCATAACTCTGTATTCAAACAGTCCAAAAGGTGTACGGAAAGCCGTCTTCCATTCGTCCCCTTTCTTTACCCTTAAGAGGTGATAGGCACCTCTTAGGTCAAGTTTACTAAACAGGCGTGCCCCTTCGACTGCTTCCAGTATGTCCTTGATCAAAGGCATTGGGTAGCGATCTCTCACAGTGATCTTGTTTAGTCCTCTATAATCGATGCAGGGGCGCAGCTCACTAGTATCCTTCTTGGCAATGAAAAACAAAGAAGCTCCAGCTGGAGATTTAGAAGGCCGGATCAATCCGTTTTGTAGGTTTTGATCTAAATAGATCCTTAAAGCTTGCTTTTCGGGTAAGGTCAAGGAGAACATGCGCCCAAAAGGGACCGAAGTCTCCGGAATCAGGTCAATAACACAGTCTTCCGGACGATGTGGGGGTAGATCCTTAGGTAGTCGATCTTCAAATACATCAGCATACTCCTGAAATACTGAATGGATATGATGGACCTGAAGAGTGTCAGAAATCACCGAGGGACACGAGACAGCAACTCTTTCTGTTTGATTATGGAGACAACAATGATGGACACAAAACTCCGAATCAAATCTTATGGTGTTGAGGGACCAGTTTATCGTTGGATTGTGTCGACGTAGCCAAGGGATCCCAAGAATTACAGGAAAATGTGCTGCTCTTATGACATCGAATTCGAGGATTTCCTTGTGATGAGAAATACATACTTGGATGTTGGTCGCTGCTTGCACAATAGGTCCCGAACTCAAGGGGCGTCCGTCTACTCCTTCCACCTTTTGTTTCTCCTCTTTATTCACTAGGCAGATGCCTTCTTGTGTGGCCCAGTTTACGTCGAGGAAATTGCCAGCTGCTCCGCTGTCAATGAGGGCTAGGGCTGTTTTCTCAGGCTGATCTTTCCACTGCAGAGTGAGTTGTAAAACCATAAGATGTGGATCTTCTCCTGAAGTTTGAGCACAAGGTGAGCCTTCCACTACACCCCGGTAAGCGGCTCCTTCTAAACCCGGGGTCTGTCGTTTCCCCGACGCCGTGGGGGTACTTCTGGGCAGTCCCTAAGGAAGTGAGCGTCAGATGCACAATACATGCAAAGGCCTCTTTCTTTTCTTCTGTTTCTTTCCATGGAGGAAAGGGGACCCCTGGCTGTGCTGATTTGCATTGGTTCTTCCCCTCCCCGGTGGGATGGTTGAGGTGTCGAGGATGGGTTTCCAGGAACTGGGGTTATCTGAGGTCGACCCTTTCTTCTTTCTGTCTTCCGTTCCATGATACGATAGTCGATTTGAAGAACCAGAGAGAATAATTCAGTTAGCGTAGCCGGTCTAGGAACCCTTGCCAACTCGTCTTTTAGATCTTCATGTAGACCTCTTCTGAATGCAGTATATTGCACGGTCTCGGGCCAACCCACTTCAGCAGCCAGTCTCTTAAATGCTGAGATATAGGACATTAGGTCCGTAGATCCTTGCTTGATATCAAACATTGCTTCACCCGCCAAGAAGCCGATCTCCTGGCGTTCAAAAGACTGTCGTAACAAGTTAGTGAAGGCGTTATAATCTTGTAGGACCGGATTGTTGGACGTGACCAACGGAGTAGCCCAAGCTAGGGCATTCCCAATCATGTTTGATATGAGAAATCCCACTCGAGTGCGGTCTGAGGCATATGTAGTGGGCCGGAAAGTAAAGTAAACCAGGCAGGCATCCAAAAACTCTTTAACCTTCTTGGGTGCTCCATCAAATTTCCCAACTGCAAGAGAAAAAGGCGGTAGGTCGGACAGATGGGCGTCTCTAGTGGTCACCATTTGTCGGAGTATTGCATTTTCCGTCTTCACTCCCTGCATCTCCAGGGAGAGGCTCTGTACTGCATTTATCAGCTCCTGGACCTGCTCTGCTGAGGCCATTACTGGGCGTTGCAATCTGTCAATAGTGGGGCTCACCTGTGATTCGGTGTCTGATTCGCAGGAAGATATTTCAGCCTCAGCAGATAGCGTCGTCCGGTCCGGAGTCTTTTTCTTAGAGAAGAGATACGGTCTGTTCCGGGAACTCGCCACAGTGGTTGTGTAGGGAGACAAACAGCAACCAATGCGGAGGACTCCCTGCACAGCCTGTTGAGGGGAAAAAGCCAGTGGCAGAAAAAACCCCTGAATTGTTTGAATGCGTACAGGGCTGGATGGAAGATCTTTCAGTTCCGGGAAGGAAACAGTCACTGAAGTGCGTTAGAGCAAGCGCCCCGAAAGAACAAGGGCAAGAAGGTCCGCAGCAGAGGATCCGGAAAGTCCCAGGTATCAGATCCAGCTTCGATCTCCGACAAGTTCCTTCATCCACCCAATAAGGATCGACAGCAGGTAGGGCGTAGTGGAACACAGGAGGAAGGCCAAAACAAACTACAAGACAGAGCCGTGAAACCAGACGTGATACAGCAAGACGCTAATGAATAGCACCGGAGAAAAAGACCATAAGTATCGAAAATAAGGAAAGGCAGAATACGGATGAATTCACCAAATGTTTGCGGAGAGAGAAAGTAAATGGAAAAGCCAGAGGCTCGAAGGAGCAGTAAACGTGGCAAGTTGAAAATAACAGAGCCGGAGGAAAGGCAGTCCGAAAATGCCGAGAAAAAGAGGCGGAGTCACCTGAAAGTGCAAAGTCGAGCGGAGGTAGAGAAACGGAGGAAGGAAACAGAAAGAAAGAAAAGATTCCGAGAGTAGTACCGCTAAAGGCTGAAAAAGAACAAGGACGCTAAGGAAGAGAGAAATCCAAACGGGAGGTTATTACACAGAGGGCACGGGAACCGAAGGCACCAGTGTAGCGAAGAACAGGAAACAGTTGCAACGCAAGGAGGGGGCGTGGCTAACCTCAATATGAAGAGCCCAGGACGTAACAGCTAGACCGCTGCACAGGGCGCCGTGAAGGGTGCCTTAATGGCGCTTCCATCGCGTCCAACACTTCCATCGCCCTGTCCCCATGACATTATGTTACAATTTACATTTTTAGAAATGGAATTGCATGACTGGCTATTGAAAAAAAAAGCTAAAACATACTGGTCTATGCCAGACTGGATATAGTTAGCTTAATAAAAGTATCATAATCCTGATTACTTCTGGTTTGCAATTATTTGAAAAATAAAATGTTGCCTGCACTTATCATCCTACTTAAAAACCATTAAAGCTATTGTGTGGAGAAAGGTGTTGTTTTTTCTTCCAAAGTGCATAAATATGGAAATTATACATTATGAACTCAGATTGCAATCACTGGACAGTTTTATGCACTGGAGAAAGCTATTGTTGTTTAGAAAATGCATAACCAGTGACAAAAAATCCATGCATCACAAATTAGGTGAAGTAAAGACAGGGCACTTCATGTGTTTGTTTAAAAAGGAAGCCCACAGTGTTACATTCTGTTTAAGCGTTACGAATCACAGGTTGTTTTTGAACGGGTGTATCAGATAATTTGGACCTTATTATGTATCTGGTCATGTTGTCTGTGGAAATGTCAGCTGCCATTCAAAATAGTGCAATTGCATAAGAAATGTTTCTGAATCAGATATCTTGTATAACTTTTCAAAGTAATCAGTCCATACCATAGGATCGATAGGGTTAGTATTTAGCTGTCTTTTTGCGAGACTTCAGTACTGTTAATTAGGGACCAAAAATTCTGTGATTTGTGACCTTTCATGGATTGTATCATATCTTCTCCATCTTTTTGTGGCATAGCAGAACGATGATTATTTATCCAATTTTTATAGCATTGTCTGCAGTATTTAATTTTTAGATCTAAATACTGCAGCTTCTTCTTTTAGTTTTTTTTAACATTCAAATCTCTTTATGAAACTGGGCTTTTCATTGTCAAATATCGAGGTCAAATGTGTGTTTGTGTGTTTTTTTCGGAACCATGAGTTGCAAATCCTTTCTACAACATTTCTGCAACACCTTATCAAGATGATAATTAAACTTGACAACTGAATAAATGGATCATTTCGAATCCTATGCATTCAAATTAAAGTCATGTAACATCAAGTTGTTAAATTTTTCAGTTTTAAGGGATTCCATTTAACTCAGGTACCTCTAACATTAACCTCAAACCTGCCATCGTAATACCTGTCACAGTTTTCATTCTTTGACCATGCAAAATTGATGGAAAGCATTGAGTGGTCACTGTATGATGAAGGTTGGACTATTAGGTTTCCCAGAGTATTAAACAATTGATCACACACAAATACATCATCAATTATGGAACTGTCCCCACAAGCCTGCCAAGTAGGAGTGATGTTAAACATTGGTTTTAGACCCAACTGCTCACAAAAGTCAGACATAAGCCACCTCTATAAACGTTACTCCCATTTTTTGGCTTACACTCCCAAAGGTTAGCCACCGCCCATTCCATTTCACTATATGACATGTTGCAATCTGCATTCAGATCCCCATCCAAGAGTACATAGCCTCCGATATTTTTATCAAGCCAATCATCTATCATGGTGTTTAATTTAGCCACTATTTTACACTGATGGATGTTGGTATATTCTGCAATATTCCAATAGATGTTTATCAGCATAATATTAACTGTACTACTTTTAGTTCTTACTTTAAAAGTAGCAATCATGGTACAATTCATAATTTGCGATTCTGATTCCATAATAATTGATGAGTCATTGTGATATGCAAGGGTAAGGCCACCCCTAGGATGTCCCCTGGGACCACATCTAGCTGGAAAACATAATACGGAAAAACCATTCCATAACAGTTGGCCTCTTGTCCAAGATTCTTGTATGAGAATTAAGTCAAACTGCTCAAGATTTTTACATACTTTGTTGTTCAAGACTAGGTGCGAGCATCCTCTAGAATTTCAGAAAACTAGACTATAGGGCCTTCCTTTGCTAAAGTGGTTTTCCGATTGTTTTTAATTGATCGATTGATTCTCTTAATGATAATGCAAGCCAACGCCATTCTTGCATATCTTTTAATTGAGATCTAGCTGCCAAGATCAGAAAATTACCAGCGCCTTATGAAGCTCCAGCCACCTAGATTCTACGAGCATTTTGTTTTTGTTCAAGAATCATTTTAGTGGGTTCATGATAATTGATTATATCAAATCCCCTTTTCTGCCGGCTTCTTTCAAAATTAAGGAAAGAACAAGAGTCGAAGGAATGATTAACCTAACATAATCATTAAGAGATATCAAGCAAAAGGAACAAACAAAGCAACTTCTAGTTCAGCCAACACGTGTTTCGAGCGCATGCTCTTTCTCAAGGCTTATGTTGCTGGACACGTGTTTCGAGCGCATGGTCTTTCTCAGGGCTTATGTTGCTTACGTCCAACAAAGTAGTCCTGTTCATTTTCCCTAGGTTGTGGGTTTCAAGGGGTTCCTGAAACCACTTCAGTGGTCATGGTTCCTTCAAGGTCTTCCTATGGTTTGCAAGGATCTCTATCCCATTTCTTTTATAGTGGTTTGTCTACTATGGAGGAATGGCACTTATTCAATATCCCCCACTACAACAACCCCATCGCACAATCTGTGAAAAGAACCAGGCTGTTTTAATCAAAATGTGTGTTTTTAATTAAATATAATAACACTGTGAAAACAATTGCGGTCCTCTAACTCATAATGCTGGGGAATCACCTCAAAACACTGCAATTGCATTTGGACTAAAGTGTAAACACGCTACCACTACAGCTTGCAAATAGTTTCTAAAGATTTTCATCAAAAGCAAAACATTAGGTTAATTTTGCAAATGTACACAAATGCCAATACATTGATAAATACATATTAATAACTACTCTTTGTAATGTGCTCAGATATAACATTTTTGCAGTGCAATCATCGTCATCATAGAGATTTACTTTCAAATGAGCAGCTGCAAACTACCAGTGCAATAGTCTTTTGGGCTGTGTAAGATAAATCAGATCAAAACATACTTATATTGGCTTCTTTTTATCTTTGAGAATGAAAGGAGTTCACATTCAGAACACATGAGTAGAAATTCTGAAGGATTTGAGTTTTCAAACTGTGAATGAATAAAAATGAAGTTTCAAATGGCAGTGAAGCTTACAGGGACTGAAACACTTTGAATAATGTGTTTCTCAAATCAAATTTCCTAGCAAAGTATTTTCCCACTTATATGTGTACGTTTGGGAACATTTTTAAATTCATTGGGGGTCATTATGAGTTGGGCGGTAAGGGATTACCGGCACCGGTAAGGAGACCGGTGCCGGTAATCCCTTACTGCCCAATTCCGAGGTCCCTTAGCGGGAACCGTAAGGAACTTGTGGTCTGACCACACGTCCCTTACGGTTCCCGCTAAGGGACCAGGGTGCTAATAACGGGCTTGCTAGTCGCAAGCCCTTTATTAGCGCCCTCCCCATTCCCACTGAGCCCTATGGGGGCTCAAATGGGAATGGGGAATGGTTTGTTCAATGGGGATTTACCGGTCCCTCCAGGGTCGGAATGCACCGGTAAGTCCCCATTGAACAAGACCGGTGCCGGACCCGGTATTGGAGGCAGCCATGGCGCAAATAGCGCTATGGCTACCTCCAATCTCGGAATGAGGCCCATTGACATTTAATTATACAAGAGAGGTTTCAAAACATTAACAGGGTAATTCATGGAAATTCGCAGAAAAGTGTCGCACGCGGCTGGCGCACAGCGTGCCAGTGCGAATGTCTGCGCCAGCCGCGTGCGATAAAATCAATTTCCGCGCATGGATTCTCGCCTCCAAAAGCAGACGTGGCGCAGAGTGGCGCAGCGACCCTGCAGCAGCGCCAGTTACGCCCCCAAGAACGCCCTCGCGCAAGGAAAAGCCATCAAGATCGCAAAACCATCGCAAAGGGCTGCGCCAACCCTGGACCAGTTTACCGGACTGGCAAACAGCAAACGCAAAGCGGGAAACGTGTATTACGGGTTTCGGGAACACGCTTGGGCGAGAAGTTTCACACGCGATCTGGCCTGGGGGAGCGTGTGCGTGTATTTCAGAGGTGCGCGAGAAGTTTCACACGCGAACGGGCTGGGTGCGTGTATTTCAGGGGTGCGCGAGAAGTACCACACGCGATTGGCCTGGGCGCGTGTATTCCAGAGGTGCGCGAGAAGTTCCACACGCGATTGGCCTGGGCGCGTGTAGTTCAGAGGTGCGCGAGAAGTTTCACACGCGATCGGGCCTGGGGGAGCGTGTGCGTGTATTTCAGGGGTGCGCGAGAAGTTCCACACGCAATTGGCCTGGGCGTGTGTAGTTCAGAGGTGCGCGAGAAGTTCCACACGCGATCGGGCCTGGGGGAGCGTGTGCGTGTATTTCAGGGGTGCGCGAGAAGTTCCACACGCGATTGGCCTGGGCGCGTGTATTCCAAATGTGCGCGAGAAGTTTCACACGCGATTGGCCTATGCGCGTGTATTTCAGGGGTGCGCGAGAAGTTCCACACGCGATTGGCCTGGGCGCGTGTATTTCAGGGGTGCGCGAGAAGTTCCACACGCGATTGGCCTGGGCGCGTGTATTCCAGAGGTGCGCGAGAAGTTCCACACGCGATTGGCCTGGGCGCGTGTAGTTCAGAGGTGCGCGAGAAGTTTCACACGCGATCGGGCCTGGGGGAGCGTGTGCGTGTATTTCAGGGGTGCGCAAGAAGTTTCACACGCGATTGGCCTGGGCGCGTGTAGTTCAGAGGTGCGCGAGAAGTTCCACATGCGATCGGGCCTGGGGGAGCGTGTGCGTCTATTTCAGGGGTGCGCGAGAAGTTCCACACGCGATTGGCCTGGGCGCGTGTATTCCAGAGGTGCGCGAGAAGTTTCACACGCGATTGGCCTGTGCGCGTGTATTTCAGGGGTGCGCGAGAAGTTCCACACGCGATTGGCCTGGGCGCGTGTATTCCAGAGGTGCGCGAGAAGTTCCACACGCGATTGGCCTGGGCGCGTGTAGTTCAGAGGTGCGCGAGAAGTTTCACACGCGATCGGGCTGGGGGAGCGTGTGCGTGTATTTCAGGGGTGCGCGAGAAGTTCCACACGCGATTGGCCTGGGCGCGTGTAGTTCTGAGGTGCGCGAGAAGTTCCACACGCGATCGGGCCTGGGGGAACGTGTGCGTGTATTTCAGGGGTGTGCGAGAATTTCCACACGCGATTGGCCTGTGCGCGTGTATTTCAGGGGTGCGCGAGAAGTTCCACACGCGATTGGCCTGGGCGCGTGTATTCCAGAGGTGCGCGAGAAGTTCCACACGTGATTTCAGCAGGGTACGTGTATTTCAGGGTTGCCGGGGAGTCCTACATGTGATTTTGCAGTGTGGGTCCTCCCAGGTGTTCCCTGTACACCCTCCACGGCCCCTGCAGGCAGCCCACACCACAGGGGACTACCCTGCATCCCTGGTCATGTCCCGCAGGCAGCCCACCCAACATGGGCATGCCCCCCAGCAAAGGTACATATCTCCTTGCACTACTGATCACCACCTCATGTCTCCTTGCACCCCCAGCCCCCAGCATTGCGGGGCACCTGCCAGCAGGCCCCCACTCATGTCCCACTCATGTCCCCCTGCACCCCCACCCCCCAACATTGCGGGGTACCTGCCAGCAGGCCCCCACTCATGTCCCACTCATGTCCCCCTGCACCCCCACCCCCCAGCATTGCGGGGCACCTGCCAGCAGGCCCCCACTCATGTCCCCTTGCACCCCCACCCCCCAGCATTGCGGGGCACCTGCCAGCAGGCCCCCACTCATGTCCCACTCATGTCCCCCTGCACCCCCACCCCACAGCATTGCGGGGCACCTGCCAGCAGGCCCCCACTCATGTCCCACTCATGTCCCCCTGCACCCCCACCCCCCAGCATTGCGGGGCACCTGCCAGCAGGCCCCCACACATGTCCCACTCATGTCCTACTCATGTCCCCCTGCACCCCCACCCTTCAGCATTGCGGGGCACCTGCCAGCAGGCCCCCACACATGTCCCACTCATGTCCCACTCATGTCCCCCTGCACCCCTACCCCCCAGCATTGCGGGGCACCTGCCAGCAGGCCCCCACTCATGTCCCACTCATGTCCCCCTGCACCCCCACCCCCCAGCATTGCGGGGCACCTGCCAGCAGGCCCCCACACATGTCCCCCAGCCAACATGTCATCACAATCTAGATCCCTGGCCCTTATGGTCAGCCTCCAAATGCCAAACACCCACCCGAGTATTGCATCCACCCACTTAGAAATGGCAATGACATGATAGAACCCCAATTGCAAGTTTGGAAATGAACATATGGCCCTCACATACACCCAATGGGTGTCAGTGAATCTCAAAACCCATATCATGATATGCATGATACCAATGAGATGATACTACACATTGAAGTTTGATGAAATTTTTTTATTAAAAACAGCATAAATGGAATTAAAAATAAACTAATGACAATGGGAATCAAAAACCAAAAGCAGCATGTCTGTAAAATAATGAAAAACGACAAATCATAATCCAAAGGAAAGGTGTCCAAAGTCACAGTTCAAGAATGTAAATCCAAGGCAAAAACAAAACCGAAAACCATTGCTCCATGGGTAAATCCCAAAAAAAAAAAAATCCAACAGTCAACTATATACAGATAAACAAACCAGGGTCCATGATTCCAACTGAAGAAATGAAACCTACATGAAAATACTACCTAATAAAAAAAACTATATACAAAAATTTGTGGCACATTGTCCAAAAGGTCCAAAATAAATAAAAAAGCAAAGGAAACCTAACACTAACTACATAACTATTTACAAGGGCAGCGGGCTAGTCCGACGGCTCACTGGTTGTTGTCATGGGCCAGGGCATCATCGAACTCCTGTTCAATGGCTTGGAGGCAGGCATGTTCCCTGGCCCCGAGGTCCCGCAGAGATAATGCAGTGTCCAGCTCCAACTCCCTGCGAAGACCCTCGAGGCACTCAGCCCGCCTCAGCGCCCTCCGCATGGAGTTCTCCGCCCTGACCATTGTGAGCCGTTCCTCCTCTGCCCGCTGCCGCTCCGCACCTATCTGCTGGCCCAACCGCTCCCACACGGAAGCCACTCCCATTCCAGGGTTCTCCTGCCCTCCGGCCGATGCCTGCACCCCTGATGTTGATGGCCCCGAGCCATGATGCCTCCCACGTCGAGCCTGCCGCTGCCTCCGACGCAACTGCCTGTGCCAGCACGACGGCATCCAGGCTGATGGAATCCACCAACGCCGTCGTGCCCGTGCCCTGCCCGATGATGCCGTCACATCCTCCATCTGCTGGGGTCCAGTTGCTGGTGTGTACCCCTGCTGGACCTCCGACTCCCGACTGTGGCAGGGATGGGATCCCCACCGAGGTGGCTGCATTGGTCGGGGCAGGTCCACAGGGGGCCCTGGTGGCATCTGGGCCGGAAGTCGGCATGGAGTACGACTGGCGCATAGCCTCCACAGAGGAGGAGAGGGTCGCCAGAGTGCCCGACACATGTACGAGACCCCCGACCATGACCGCTCCCAACTGGGCCACCTTGCCACGGTGCTCTTCGTGATGACGTGCGTGCTCCCCCCGTGACACCAATCAGGACCTTCTCCATACGGCCAGGGGTCCCCTCGTCCGCAGGTGGAGGGGAGTTAGATGACATGGACATCCCCCCTACCTGGGGACGGGCCTGGGATGGGGCATCCCTGCTGGTGCATGGTGGTGCAGTCACAGTGTCAGGGACAGTGACATGCACAGGCACCTCCACGGCAACCTGTGCTGCCTCCTGCCCCTGCCCCTGGACTGCACAACTTGCACCAGCAGGGATGCCCCCACCAGGCCCCATGTGCGGCTCCGTAGTGGCCTCCTCCTCCTCTGTGGAAACCACCAACCTGGATGGCTCCACACCGTCTTCCGCCGTTGCAAGCCCCTGTGGGGGCTCACTCAACCCTTCCGCTGCAGCCGTGGGGGCATCCCCGCCGCTTAGCTCCACAGCGCCGTCTCCGCCCTCTTCTTCACTTTGCGCTGTGTAGAGGGAGACATAGAACACAAGCATCAGGGTACTGTACAATGGTCCCCTAGACAGGAAGCAACAGCAGATGAGTGGCACTGTCAAAGATCACTTCCATCATGTCCCTCCACAACACATGGGTCAGTGCAGGCAAAACACATGCAGTAACAGGCATGGCGCATGCTATGGACATAAGCAAACATGTCCAAGGGACTCTTGAAGCATACAATGTTGTTTTTGGATCCACATGCATCATGGGTCATGCCTATCACATGCACACACTTCAACGTACTTTCATCCATCTGGACTCGTACACCCCAGACACAGTGGATGCAAGGATAACTAGGCTGCATCAGTGATTCTGAACATTGTCACAGACATGTGTCATGCATCCATGGCATTCACAAGTCATAGACACGCAGGTCAGAAACACAGAAATGGACACCATAAATGTACATGGCATCAGCACACATCCCTCACCCCCACCCATGTCCAGGAACAGAGACTGGCATGCTCTCATGTGTCCATTCCGCATAGGGCTCCCCATGTTGCATTTAAACACATACACCAACCGTGTGCTTCACACATTACTGGTCTCACTTGCATGACCATGATGTCCCTGCACACACACACATGTACATGGCCTATGTCACACATACAGGCAAGTATCAGACAACCAGCACACTGCAACATGCCCTGTCTCACACAGCATGCTTGGCCACTTACCGCTCGACTCCAGACGGGTCTGCCTCTCAAGGATCTGGGCATGGAGCGCTGGGCGTACGCGTTCCAGGACCCTCAGCTGGATGGTTCTCATGCTGCCCCGGCCCCCCTCCACGAGGCGCCGGGCCTTTATGAGGGTCCTGGACCTGAAGTCCTCCCAGCGCTTCTTGACTTGCTTGATGTTGCGGGTTGCCACCCCCTCCGCGTTGATGGCAACCACAAAGTCGTCCCAGATCCTGTCCCGTCCTTCCTTGTCGGCGCGTGGTGATCCGAAGAGGGCATCATAATGCCCCAGGACAAGCTCCACCAGGACACCAACTTCCTTCTGACTGAAGCTGGTGGCCCTCTGCCCCTCTGGCTGGGGGTCGCCAGTGGTCTCGGATGGTGTTTGCCCCGACATGGTGACCCCCAATGCAGGCGTGGGTGGGCAACTGGGTCCTGGGGCTGGGCTGTGGAGCGATGGTATCCCAGTCGGGAGTGTTCTGTTCCAGCAGGGGTGGACACAGCAACTGGACCCCTGCAGATGGCTGATATGCAGGCACCAAATGGCAGGGCACGGTGGCAGCAGGCAGGCAGCAGCAGATGGCTCGTGGGAGGCTGCTCGGGGCTCTGGGGGGCAGTAATTCAGCCTTTTGGGCAGGAGCGTGGTCTTCCGTGTGCTTACGCGTGGCCAGCTTGATACGAAGTGATTTGGCACGTGAAAATTCTGCACGTCAGCGTGTAAATCGAGGAAAGGCCCTTAGCGCGTAAGCGCGTCAACACACATACGCGATTCCATTGGACCAAAGGCCCTTAGCGCGTATGCGCGTCTGTGACGTATCGCGCACGGGCGTTGCTTTTCGTGGGGTGCGGTGCGTGTGTTTTGCAGGCGTTGGGGTTCACACGCTATTACTTCACAGCGGGTGGGTGTTGGCTATGCGTTCTTCTACACGCAAGGCAGACGGTGAGTGGTACCCTGCTCCCCCAGGCCCGATCGCATGTAAAACCACCCGCGAGCCCTTGAAATACATGTACCCCGCTCCCCCAGGCCCGATCGCGTGTAAAACCACCCGCGAGCCCCTGAAATACACGTACCCCGCTCCCCCAGACCCGATCGCGTGTAAAACCACCCGCGAGCCCCTGAAATACACGTACCCCGCTCCCCCAGGCCCGATCGCGTGTAAAACCACCCGCGAGCCCCTGAAAAACACGTACCCCGCTCCCCCAGGCCCGATCGCGTGTAAAACCACCCGCGAGCCCCTGAAATACACGTACCCCGCTCCACCAGGCCTGATCGCATGTATAAACACCCGCGAGCCCCTGAAATACACGTACCCCGCTCCCCAAGGCCCGATCGCGTGTAAAAACATCCGCGAGCCCCTGAAATACACGTACCCAGGCCTATCGCGTGTGAAACTTCTTGCGCACCTCTGAAAAACACGCGCCCAGGCCAATCGCGTGTGAAACTTCTTGCGCACCTCTGAAAAACACGCGCCCAGGCCAATCGCGTGTGAAACTTCTCGCGCACCTCTGAAATACACGCGCCCAGGCCTATCGCGTGTGGAACTTCTCCCGCACCCCTGAAATACACGCACACGCTCCCCCAGGCCCGATCGCGTGTGGAACTTCTCGCGCACCTCTGATATACACGCACACGCTCCCCCAGGCCCGATCGCGTGTGGAACTTCTCGCGCACCCCTGAAATACACGCGCCCAGGCCAATCGCGTGTGGAACTTCTCGCGCACCCCTGAAATACACGCGCCCAGGCCAATTGCGTGTGGAACTTCTCGCGCACCCCTGAAATACACGCGCACAGGCCAATCGCATGTGGAACTTCTCGCGCACCTCTGAAATACACGCACACGCCCCCCCAGGCCTGATCGCGTGTGGAACTTCTCGCGCACCCCTGAAATACACGCACACGCTC
The DNA here is from genome assembly GCF_040938575.1 of Ambystoma mexicanum. Classification (NCBI taxonomy): domain Eukaryota; kingdom Metazoa; phylum Chordata; class Amphibia; order Caudata; family Ambystomatidae; genus Ambystoma; species Ambystoma mexicanum. The sequence goes on from NC_090923.1 coordinate 714,749,257, forward strand.
CCCCAGGCCCGATCGCGTGTGGCACTTCTCGCGCGTGTAGAACTTTGGCGCACATTTTTTGCCTGCGCAGGGACGCTACCGCCTGCTTTCGTGTGGCGGACATGTATGGGCCTGCGCGCGTCTTTGGCCGTGCGCTGTTTTTCCCTATTCCATTCCATGAATACGTGTTGTAGGCGAGCGTGTGGGCATTCCACGCACTTGCCTCCTGTACTTCCCCCGTGACGCCCACATTTTCACGAGTTGTTCCCCATTCTGCGTGTAACGCCCCGTGTTACGCCTACTTTTGTTATGTGCGCCGCGCTATGTGCGAATTCGCTGTGGCCTTATCGCACGGCGTTCGATGACCTGTGCGCCAGCGTGCTCCAGCGTGCGCCGCGCACTTTTTCAGCGCACATCTCACATTTTGCGCGTGCACGGACTTCCATGAATAGATGTGCACTGTTTTCTGTGCGATAATCGCACTTGCACTGCGATTTTCGCTCTTTCACTGCGAATCGCACGTTTTTGCACGCTTGTGCCGAAATTTTCGGCGCACATTAATTCCATGAATCGGCCTGTAAGCCTTTGAATTCCTTTGCCAAATCAGGGAAATGACATGAAGAAACCACAGATTCCAGGAGGCCTTTTCCTTTCTGAAACAAGCCCAAAGAATTTATATTTTACTTATTTTGCTAGTAGAAAATATCCCCTTCCTTAGATTCAATTAATAAGGGATTGAATATTTTAAATACACAAAGGGGCAGGAGATCATTTTCATTTTTAGTTGTTGAATTTCAGTTTCCTTAGCAGCATCCACCCTCTGGGAAAGATGTCTTGGGCTTCTTGTGGTTGTCTATGTCCACTGGCTGAAAATGGGGATGACACTAGAATTCCAGGTCATCTGATTCTCCTTAGCCACTTGGATACAGCACACAATGTGCCTCCAGCTTTCATCCTCTTGTTGATTAATTGGGATAGCCTTTCTATGCCCAGTCCTAATCCCCTCTGCCAAATTTTGGTATAAGTTCTTTCAGCTAAATTGCGTGTGTCGACAGATAGCAAGAAAATGATCTAGTTTCTTCTGTTTTTCTCCCATAGACACATGACCTCATTTGACTATAAAACTTTGATTGAATGGGCTTTCTGACTGGGTTGCTTCATTAATGTATACCCGCAAGGGCCCTCCTCCTGCAACTATTGTCGCACTGAACTTGGTGTGTTATAAGAGGCATGGAAAGCTCCAACCTAAACCCCCTCCTTTGGAATGAGGGCCCACTGCTGAGCTGAAATATTCATTTTTAATATAACTCTTTAAACCAAATAAGTGACAGCGGGTAGAGTTTCTGCTGTACCATGTCACTGGTGAATCTTTTATTCATATGCAAAAGCTGATAAAGTATCAGTCACCTACCACCTGTTCTCAAAAAGTCTTTTTAGCTGGTTCAATGACTGATTACTGTTTTCATCAATGCATTTGTTGGTGAAGGAATCTTTTTAGCACAGTAGGTACAATGTATTCGTTAAACTTAATGGTTTAATGTCAAAGGTTAATGGATCTTCCTAGGCATTCAGCAAAACTCATTCTTTTTTCCGTAATCACTATTTGTCAAAACAATGAATTTCTGGAGATTACCTTACAACTATAATACCACCAATGCATGGGTTTTCAAGGCTACAGTGCTTGCATTTTGACATATGTGTTTTAGCTTTAGCACCACATTAATAAACACTGCTGTTCAATCTATCTTCCAGCCCACATTATAAGTGACACATTAATAGGTATCTGGTAATCATTAAAATCCTGTTCACAAGTAGGTCATTATTTCTATATCCACAAAACTATATGTCCCTGTGCTTATTTAGAGTACAACAAATGCAGAATATCACTTCCAATTTCTGATAAAAATGGGCGATACTTGCTAGTCCATGGAACTCTATATGGCAAATTAACCAACTTTCTGAATATTTACGGCCAAAATGCTGACATTCCAGAATTCTTCCAACCCATATGTATGCTCTCTGCATTTTGGTATGAACATACCTATCTAAGGTGACTTTGATAGAATGTAAATTACTTCATTGGATGGGTCCACAATAAGTCATTAAAGCCCCCAAAAAGAGCTGCCATTATGATTCCCGAATTAAGGACTTTGTTTTCCTTGCATGATGTAAGGAGATGTATTCATGATAAAGATAAACGATATACTTACTACTCCTTGGTGCACGACACCTCAGCCTGTATAGCCATTTCTCTCAGAACACTATCTGAGCATTCCCTAATCACAAGCAACAGAAAGATGAATAATTCTGGTGGCACACACCCTCCATGGAGGTTGAAAAGTGAATCAATTAGGGACCTACAATTCTTCGCAGCCCTAAGAAGTTATATCCTAATTCTTTACCCGTAATGAAGATTCTATAGATGATTACGGCCCAGTATGGGAAACTTTTAATGCATTCATTAGAGCAGAGGTCTTCAAACTGTGGGGCGTGATGCCCCAGGTGGGCGCAGCCGCATCCCGGGGGGCGGGGGGGTGCCAGAGACCAGCATGAAATGTAAAATTAGATTGGAGAAAATGGGCAGGGGCAGCTCACATGGCCGGACTGGACTATAAAACTGTCTCCGGCACCAATGAAAAAGTGGTGAGCAGTTGCAACTGGATATTCATTCCTTTAGTCACAGACTGGTACAGTACTTTAGTCACAGACTGTTTGAATAGTACCGAAGGGGGTGTTTTTTGTTAAAATGTAAGAAAATTGTGATATTTAAAGAATATTAATTCAGCAACAATGGTAAAAACTACTAGCTGCATATTTATTTTATTTATTTATTTGAAATCTTATATAACATGCCTCATGCCCGCAGGCCTCAGGGCGCACAAAGAACAAAGACAAAACAAACAGTGGGACCGAGTTCGGAGGTGCAGGATCAGCAAAAAGTCAATAGTATCAGACAGAAGAAGCATAGGGGGTCATTACAATCCTGGCAGTAGGGGGTTAACGGGGCCGGTAGAGCTGCAGTCCCGTTAACCCCCTATCGCCTCATTACGAGGTCCGCTCGTGGGACCCGCTAGGGACGCCTGGTAAAACCAGGCGTCCTTAGCGGGTCCCGCGAGCAGGCCAGCATGCTAACAATGGGCCCGTAATTAACAGGCCCATTGTTAGCATGCTCCCCATTCCCATCGAGCCCTATGGGGGCTTGAATTGGGATGGTTTCCCTGATTGGGGAAATACCGGGCCCTCCAAGGTCGGTATGGCCCGATATTTCCCCATTCTGGGAACCCGGACCCGGTTCCCGGTATGGGGGTAGCCATGCCGCAAATAGCGGCATGGCTACCTCCATTGTTGTAATGACCATAGTGATTAGTCAGGAGGGCAATTGAATGGCAGTGTCTTCAGTCCATTTTTAAAATCAGGCGTTGTAGTGATGGATCTCAAGCTCAGTGGGAGAGAATTCCAAGCAGTCGGGCCTCGCATATCAAAGCTGAGACCACCTGCGGTGGCCAGTTTGAAACAGGGCTGTATCAATCTGAGTTTGTTTTTTGATCTTAAGGTTCCAGAGGGGATAAAGTGCCTGAGTCGGGTGGAGAGATATTTGGGTGCTGTGTCAGAAATGCACCTATGTGTCAGAGTGAGAATCTTATGGGTCACTTTGTGCTTGACAGGGAGCCAGTGCAAGTCTCGTCTTGCCAGTGTAACATGTGCGTGTTTAGGCATGCCAGTAATGGAACAAACTGCGCTGTTCTGGGTGATCTGAAAGGAAACAGAATAGCCTGAGAACATACGCTCAAGAGACTGTTGCAGTAGTTTATGCGCAAATTTATAAGAGCAGTGGCAAGGATGGCAGCATTCTCCTGGGACACAAAAGGTCAGATGTTAGTGAGCAACTTATTCCCAAGGCCACAAGTGCTCCAGACCTGTGCTGCATGTTGTTTTATGGTAAGCTCGAATTCAAAAGTAACACCAAGAATTTTAACCTTTTTTGCCACAGGAATAATGGCATTAAGAATAGTGAAATTCCCATACTCCGGAGCTAGTGTTTTAAGTTTTGGGGCGGTTGCCACAATAAGGAGTTCAGTCTTACCTGGATGGCGGCATGGATCTTATTGAGATTGGCTGAGTCCGTGGCATATTGTCCGGAATCTTTCATGACGACCTGAGTGTCATCAGCATGTCTTAGTTACTTACCTGTAACTGTATTTCTCAGGGGAGGCAGTGGTCGCATGTGAATCTATGAAAGATACCAATGCTGGAGAAATAGAGTTACAGTTAAGTAACTAAGACTTCTCCAGCATTGGATCTTTCATAAATTCAGATGCTTGAATAGAATACCAAGCAGTTAAGTGTGCCCACAATACGATACATTCTGAAGTAGTCTTCAGTGTGCCTAGCATACAGTCACTCACAAGTCACATTTACTAGGGAAAGGTGGGAAGGAGAAGACAACCTTACACAAAGAGGTGGCGGAGTACCGCCTGTCCAACCGCTGATTCCTTGTTTGCATCCTCAGCCAAGCAGTAATGTTTGGCGAACATATGCAGTGTGCTCCAGGTTGCGGCCCTGCAGATGTCCTTTATGGGTACTCCTGCGTGGAACGCAACTGACGCTGCTCTTCCCCTGGTGGAGTGAGCTGAAGGAGGTTTGGCGATAGGGTCACCTTTAGACTGATGGCAGTGGGTTATACATTGGGTAACCCAACGTGCTAGATTCGGTTTCGATATATGCTGTCCTTTTGTGCGACCAGCGAAAGATATGAAAAGTCTTGTAGAGGAGCAGAACTCCTTGGTCCTCTGTATGTAACATTTTAGGACTAGCGTTAGATCTAAAGAGTGTAATGATCTCTCCGCTTGCGAAGAAAGTTGGAAGTACGATTCGCTCCACGAATGACATTTCTGAAAGGACCTGAGGTAGAAATTTAGGGTGTTTTCAGGATGACACGGTCCCTTTGGAACATGGTGAATGGAGGTTCTGATGAAAGAGCTTGCAGTTCACTAATCCTCCTGGCTGATGTGATTGCTACTTGGAAAGCAGTTTTCCAGGATATAAATTTAATGTCACACCTATGTATGGGTTCATATGGTGATTCCATGAGCGCTGCCAGGACCGTGTTCAGGCTCCAAGATGGAACCGGCGTTGCCGTGAAAGTACGCAGTAATCCTTTTAAAAATACCTTAATAGCCGTGTTGGTAAGCAAGGATGGTTGATTTGGATTTGTAGTGTAGGGGGATATGGCAGATAAATGCACCTTGATGGAGGCCAGGGAAAGCCCCACTTTAGCTAGGTGCAATAAGTATGGTGGCACTTGTTCAACTGACGCAGAGAATGGGTTCACCTGTGAGGTTTCGCACCATTTGGTGAAACTAGTCAATTTCCGGATGTATGTGGTCCGTCTGGACCAAGCCCTAGAGGCTTTGATTATGTCCCAGCATTATGGGGGAAGCGTCAGATTATCTAGCTTTTCCTGCTCAGGAACCACACCTTGAGAGACAGGCTCGCCGGGTAGTGGTGGAGAACCTTGTGATTCTGTTGTGTTAAAAGATTCTGGTGAGCTTTGACGTGAATCGGGGGCCACTGGAATAAGTGTTGGAGGGTTGGGTACCAAACCTGATTAGTCCAATCCGGTGCTATCAGTATCATTGTGCACGCCTGTTCTTTCAATCTGCAAAGTTCTTGCGCTATCAGAGGAATCAGTGGAAAGGCGTACAGGAATTTGCCTGTCCAGTTCACTGAGGAGGCATCCCCTAGTGACTGGTGTTCTGGGTATCTGGAAGCGAACATTTGACATTTCCTGTTGCTCTTGGTGGCAAAGATTTCAATCTCCGGATGTCCCCACTCGTGGAATATCCGTTGAGCTTCTGCTTCGTCCAGTTCCCATTCGTGGGATGCTGAGTAGTCTCTGCTTAGCTTGTCTGCTAAGATATTGTCCACTCTCAGTAGATGTTCTGCTTTGATGTGAACCTTGTGTTGTAGTGCCCAGGTCCATAGCTTCTGCGCTTCCTAGGACAATATCTCTGATCTAGTGCCTAACTGCTTGTTGGTATAATGCATGGAGGTTGTGTTATCCATCTGGTTGGTTACTACTTGCCCTGCTAGTACCGGAAGGAAGGCTTTCAGTGCCCAGCGTATTGCCCTGAGTTCCAATATATTGCTATGCAGTCGGGACTCCTGGCCTGACCAAGTGCCCTTTGTTTGCAGATCTGCCAGGTGTGATCCCCAGCCTGATAGCGATGCATCTGTTCTGAGGAGAAGCGTCGATGTCGGACCTTGAAAAGGCATTCCCTGCAACAGATTTTGAGGTGTCTTCCACGACTGCAGTGCCTTGTGGAAGGTTTCTGGGAGCTGGATGGTATCTTCCCATGAACCGAGTGCGTGTCTCTATTGCCAGTCTAGGGTCTCTTGGATTGCTCGCATGCGAAGCCTGCAATTTGGTATGAGAAATATACATTAGGACATCATGCCCAGGAGTGACTTGAAAGAGCGTACCATGGCTGTTACGTTGTTGTGGAATCAAGAAGTTAGTTGAAACATTGCTGATATTCTGTCCACTGAAGGCTGTACCCTGGGTATGCTGGTGTTGAGTTCCGCTCCCAGGAAGAGTACCGTCTTGTCGGGTGTTGGACAGGATTTGTCTTTGTTTATTCAGAAACCTAGCCCCCTCAATAGGTTCATTATTTTTGTTACAGCCGAGGTTGCAAGTTTGAACGAGCTTGCCTTCATTAACCAGTCGTCCAGGTATGGATAGACCTCCGTTCCTGTTTGTCTCAATCTTGCTGCCACTGGTGCCAGACACTTGGTAAAGACTCTCGGTGCTGACCTTAGTCCGAATGGAAGAACACGGAATTGAAAATGTAACTTCCCTATTGCGTATCTGAGGAACTTTCTGTGGGCAGGATGAATGAGAATGTGGAAATAGGGTCTTCCAAGTCCAGGGTGGCTAGGAAATCGGGTTTGTTCAACCATGGGAGGATGTTCTGTAAGGAAATCATCTTGAATTTGATATGCTTGACAAATTTGTTTAGCGCTCTTAAATCTAATATCGGTCTCCACTGACCATTCTTTTATCTTACGAGGAAAAACCGGGAGTAGAAGCCTCTTCCCATTTTTTTATCTGGAACCGGTTCTATAGCTGCTTTTTGAAGCAACTTGCGGATTTCCAACATGGTATGTTTCAAGAGATACACCTTGCATGGAATGGGAGCAAGGGATCAGGGTTGATCCAGGAATTCGATAATGTGACCCTCTCGAATCACCTGCAATACCCACTTGTCCGATGTTATTGTACGTCAGCGTTGGTAATATCGGCTTACTCTTCCCCCCACCGGGGTGTGACGTGGTAGGGGAAGATAGGAGTTGTCAATTTTGTTTGCTTTGTGTTTTAGTATGGTTAGAGCCATGTCTCCCCCTTTGGCTGCACCTGGCTGTCGACTGATGGTATCTGTTGTCTTGAAAGCTGTTGCCCTGTGTCTTTTGACCGTAGGATGGGTGGTTAAAACCTCTGTACTTGGACGATGATCCTCGAAAGGATCGAAAATCTCTGCGCTTCTTGTCCTTATCTTTAAGGGAACTGATGGCTCGCGCTGTGTCAGTGTCCGTTTTTATTCCCTTGAGATGGTCATCAATCTTTTTCCGAAGGAGATCTTGCCCATCAAATGGCATTTCTAAAATTTGAGCTTGGACCTCTGGCCTGAAGTTTGTTGCTTTCATACAGGCTTGTCTTCTCAGGACCGTACCGTGGCTCATTTGCCAAAAGCCTGATTCTGCTACGTCCACAGCTGCGTCGCTCATATGATCGGAAGTAGCTTCACCATCCAATATGTTTGCTCTAGCCTCTTCCTGTAATTCCGCTGGTAAGGGTTTGGATAACTTAGCCATGCAAAACCACAGATCACAGTCTAGTCGTGCTGTCATGGCCAGGGCGTTGCTTGCCCTAATGGTAAGGAAAGCTGACAAGGACACTTTTCTGCCCTTAGCCTCCAATTTACAGCCTTCCTTATCAGGTGGGGCTGATAAGGGAGATCAAGGGTTAGCCAATTTCTTTCTGGATTCCACAGTGATTACGGAATCTGGCTTAGTAGGCCCTCTTAGGCATAGAGGTGCTGTGTCTAGGGCTTTGTGTTTCTTTTCTGGCCGCGATACGAGTGCACGTGTGGACAGGGGTGTAGACAATATCTTTGTTCCTGAGTCCCATATGGTGTCTAAAATAGGGATAGTGGTGATTGTTCTCCTACACTTATCCCTATGTTCATATAAAACTGACTTCTTTTCTTCTGCCGTAACGTGTAACTTGAAAAGATCTGCTGCCTTGCTGATAATCGTATGGAACGATACCAAATCGTCAGGTGGTGAGGTATCTCCTGGAAAATCCTTCTTCCTGCGTTTCTCTATGATGTAGTCGTCGCACTCGCTTTGTGTGTCTCGGTTCATGAGTAATCTCATCCTCTTCGCAGTCTGAAAAATCTCTGAACGGGTCCTCCTGCCAGTCTGTAACCGAAGTGGTCGATGGTACGACTGTAGGATCCCTTGCAGGCGTGCGTGGTCTTGGTCTAGGCGAAGACCTTGGTGGGGAGACTCTTGGTAAATCACTACGTGTCCTGCTCTTAGATCTACGAGGAGGTTCCGATGAACGTGGCCTTTTATGAGGTCTGATCTTGGGAGGTGAGCTTCTAGGTGTGCTATGGCGAGGTGATTTATCCCTTTGAGGGGACCTTGCATCTGTCGTAGTAGAAGACCGATTTCTCTGTCTCTGACGCCTGTTGAATTCATTAATAATCCTTTTCTTTGATTCCATGAGTGCTGGGTTGTATGGGTCCGTGGGCTCCTCCGTAGTGGGGTGCCAGGGCAGGCTATTCTCCTTAGGATTGAGAATAGGTTGTTCCCGTATGAATTCGGTGTCCGAGAATTCTTCCTGTAAAATGATTTCAGGCAGCTCTGTCATCTCCCTTAAAGGAGATAACTGCGCTCCTATTGGTTCCTCGTGGACCTCTGGGGTGTAAGGAATCCTGCCCATTGGTTTATCTGTGCTGTCCCTATTGGACGGCACAACTGGGATGCCCCTGGACAGTGTTTTAGGCTTGCTTTTCTCCGTTGACGTAGGTGTTTACTTTTCATTTATTTATTTATTTTTACATTTGTAAAGTGCACTGCAGCCCACGGGCATCGAGGCGCTGTAAACGGAGAGTAGGAAGGCTTGATTAAGGGTTACAAAAAAGCCGTGTTGATAGCTTCGTCGATGACGGTGCTTGTTTCATCGACAGCGATTTCGTACACAAGTGATGGTCCCTTGGCTACGTCGACGAGAGCTTCGTGGACGAGTGCTGCGATTCTTTCGTCAACGATTGCTTCGTGGATGAGGATTTCGACGACAAGTTTGTTTGTTTGTTTGTTTGTTTGTTTATTTATTTATAACGCGCAAAACCATCAGGCCCAGGGGCATCAGGGCGCAATTTGTGCAGGGTTAGAATGAAACATACAGGCAGGAGAATACAATACAAAATTAAACAATGCGAATATAATAATAATCATATTACTAACATATATTACATAGGTTACAATGCATCTGGGAGTAACAGAGGAAATAACCTGGGTGAACAAAAGGTTGGCATAGGTAGCAGACGGGCAGAGAAGTAGGACAGAGAGAGTCGGGCGAGTCTTATTACTGGTCGAAGAGCCAAGATTTGGTTTTAGTCTTGAAGGTGTTGAAGGAATCTTCGGATCTGATGGTAGCAGGGAGGGTGTTCCAAAGTTTAGAGGCTAGGACAGGGAAGCTAGTGCCTCCCGCTTTCTGAAGCTTAAACCTGGGGATAGTTAGGCAATGAGTCTGAGCAGTTCTTAGTGGTCGGCCTGTAGAGTGGCGCGATAGCCGACTGCAGAGATAGAGTGGGGCCTTGTAGGCTAGGCATTTATGTGTGAGGGCAAGAGTTTTTAGGGCAATTCTCTGCTTCACAGGTAACCACTTTAGGCTAGTTCTGGCTACTGAGATGTGATGGTTGCAGGGTAAGTTCAAGGCCGCTCGAATGGCATTGTTCTGTGTGGTTTGAAGTTTGGACAGGTTCTCTTGGCTAGTGCCTAAGTAAAGGGCATTGCAGTAATCAATTTTAGCCATGATCAGTGTTCTGGCTAGTGTGACACTGTTAGGGGTGGTGAGAAACGGTCGGCAGGCTGAGATAAGTTTGCACGTGTAGGCAGAGGCAGACCTGACTGCATTAGTTTGTCTCGTTAGGGATAGGGTAGAGTCCAGGAAGAAGCCTAATGTTTTAGTGTCTTTCGAGACTCGTATGGTATTGCCGTCTATGGTGATAGACTGATAGGACGGCTCAAGTTTGCTCAGGCGTTGTGAGGTACCCAAGATAAGGAGCTCCGTTTTATCGTCGTTCAGACATAGCTGGTGCTGGGCCATCCAAGCTTGGATGACCAGGTAGACGTCGTTGAGGGCCTTAGTGTCAGCTTGATGATCGCCTGAGATAGGAATGAGTATCTGAGTGTCGTCCGCATAGTTGGTGTAGGAGACACCCAGATAATCAAGCACATCAAAGAGTGGTTTCGTAAAGATATTGTAAAGTGTAGGTGACACGCAAGAACCCTGGGGTATGCCGCAATGAGTAGGAGAAGGATCCGCTGCTGCGGAGGGTGCGAAGACCCTCATGGATCTATTGCTCAAAAAGGATTTGATCCAGGCCGCAGCTGATGGTGAGAAGTTGGCAGCAGAGTGGAGGTGCCTGCAAAGGATCTGGTGGTTAACCAAGTCAAATGCGGCGGAGAGGTCGAGAAGTAGTAGCATAGCTAATTTGCCCTGGTCCTTCAGTACTTCGATCTAGGTTTTTAGGTCTAATAGAGCTGTTTTGGTCCCGTGTCTTGGCCGAAATCCAGATTGACGTAGACCTAACAGATTGTTTGATTCAAGGTAATTTTGGATCTGCAGGTAGGCTGCGCAGTCCAATATCTTAAGCAGAAATGGGACTGTAGTAATAGGTCGGAAGTTCGTAGGTATGCTTGGGTCAAGAGAGGGTTTTTTTAGAAGCGGGATCACCCACGCGTTCTTAAGGTTGTCCGGGACAGTACTAGTTTTAAAGGAGGAGTTAATGAAGGCTGTAATGAAAGGGGCTAAGTCGTGGGCAGAGTCCTTGATGATGGGAGCTGGGCACGGGTCACCTTGGCAGTTGGACGGTTTGATCCTCCGGATGATGTTTTCTACCTCAGTAACAGTGAGCGGTGAGAAGGTAAAGGGTTCGGTATTAGCCATTTTAGGAGGGGTGGGCCTGGTAAGGAAGCGGGAGCGGTTGTCACGCTCGAGGCTGTCCTGTTTATCTTTGATTTTGGATTGAAGCACAGCGATTTTGTTTAGTAGGGCTGCTTGGATGTTGGTACACCATTTGCTATCTTTCGTGCATGTATCTGGAGGGGAGACTGGGGTTTTGAGCTCTTTTAAGATTCTAAAGAGTTCCTTGGAATTTGAATCTGCTTGCAAGATACGATTGTTGAGCGATTCATTTTTAGCAGTGATGATGGCATCTTTATAAATAAGGGAGGCGAGAAGGAAACCATCTTTATGTTCATCAGACGGGTAGCTTTTCCAGCGATTTTCCGCACAGCGTTTAGCTTTTCGGAGGATTCTAAGCTGTGGAGTGAACCAAGAGTTGAGGTGTGCTCGTGGTTTAGCCTTTCTCGGTTTGATGGGTGCTATGGAGTCAATGGCCGTGAGCATCGTTTGGTTGTAGGTGTCTGCGAGGGAGGTGGGATCAGAGCATGAGTTGGTGGCCGCATTGAGGGAAGGGAGTAACAGTGGGAGGAGTTGTTCTTTTGTTATGTTTTTTTTATTGCGGGTGGGGAGTGCTGGGGCCATTGGTGTTGGGGCTCGTGGGGAAGCTTCGACGTTGAACGTTTTGATGTGGTGGTCGGACCATAAGCAAGGGGAGATGTTGAGGATCTGGATGTTGCAGTTGGAGCCTGCTAACCAATCAATGGTCCTACCTTTGATATGGGTCGGTTCTTGGATGTACAAGGTGAGGCCAAGGTCAGTGAGCGCATTCTCCAGATCAGTTGCTACAAGATCTTTAGGGTCGCTGCGACCTAGATTAAGGTCGCCTAGGATGATTGATTGTGAGTTGTTTTTGGTTTTGTCTAGAAGGAGAGAAGAAATTTCACTGACAAAGGTGGGTGCCGGGCCTGGGGGCCTGTAAATGAGGTGAAGGGTAGCTGTTTGGTTGGGTGTTAGTAATAATTTGATGGAAAGCAGTTCAGCTGATTCAAGTTTGGAGTCGGATACCACTCTTAGGTTGAGGGAGTTTTTGTGGATGAAGGCCACGCCGCCACCTCTAGTTAGAGCAGAAGAGCGGTCGCAACGCGTGATGCCATAGTCAAGTGGTAGGGCCAGTGCTAGAGAGGGGCCCGATGCTGCATGTAGCCAAGTTTCGGATATGGCAATGAAGTCAAGGTCTGCAGTGGTAATAAGGTCGGCTATGTCGAGCGCGTGTGCTGTAAGGGATCTGGCGTTGATAAGGGCGCCCTTGAGCACAGGCAATTTAACCTCTTTGGTCTTAGTTTTGCCAGTAGAGGTGGGCGAGGGTGAGCTGGGTGGTGTGTGTGGGGCTAGCTTGATGGTGTTAGACCGGGACAGGCGAATGCGGAATCTAGTGCCTAGTCTCTTATTCCTGAGAAAGAGGGGGCAAGGTTGGTTAGGAGTAGGTTTCGTGGCGAAATGTTCAAGCCAAAGTGCTGGGTCATTAAGGTATTGGTTGATCTGGGTACTAGGGTGGTGGGCGCCTGCGGTAGTTTCTAAGGGGCTCGCTATATGGGTCATGGTCGTGGTAGGTGAGGCTAGGTTGTATCGGTTAGGGCAGGCAGTGTAATTAACCTCAAGGGCAGGGGTGGTTGCCTTAGGTAGTTGAGCAATAAGGGCAGCGTGTGTGGCTAGGATGTAGTGCAGTAGAGGCGCATGATGACGTGCATGACGGTGGTGCTAGTTGTCTTAGTAGGGTACCTATGATCTTGTTGACAGGGCTAGATTGGTCCTGAGTGGGACAAGTATGCTGGTGGCAGTAAAGCAGGTGCTAAAGTGTGACTAAGGAGCCTGGGAGAGGCAATGTAGGAAGCAGCGCAACTATGTTTGGGTGTCAGGCACATTAGATGCAGCCTGGCTAGGCTGGAGTACACCTAGTAATATCAAGGGTGACACAATAGCTAGATGCACAATTTGAAATGGTCTGAAGGTGACCTAGGGCACACACAATTAGCAGTGGACTGGGAGCGACCTTAGGGCACACATAATTTGCAATGGTCAGAAAGCGACCTTCGGGCACAACACAATTTGCAATGGTCTGAGAGCGACCTTAGGGCACAACACAGTTTGCAATGGTCAGAAAGCGACCTTAGGGCACAACACAGTTTGCAATGGTCTGAGAGCGACCTTAGGGCACAACACAGTTTGCAATGGTCTGAGAGCGACCTTAGGGCACAACACAGTTTGCAATGGTCTGAGAGCGACCTTAGGGCACAACACAGTTTGCAATGGTAAGAAAGCGACCTTAGGGCACAACACAATTTGCAATAGTCTGAGAGCGACCTTAGGGCACAACGTAGTTTGAGTGTAGGGCTGTCAGCAGCCTGGATGTGTGCCGACTAGGGTCAAGGACACCGTGAGCTGATATGCAACGTGCGTGGATTGACTAGCCAGTAAGGCAAATAGTGTGCAGTTAGAGTAGTAACCGCACAAGTGGGTAGAACTACAGTTAGGTAAGGTGACCGTATTGAGGGCTGGGAGCGAGCGAGACCAACAGAGTAGCGTGAGCTTAAGCCCTGCGTGTGGATTAGTATACAAGGCAGGTTAGAAAGCTACCGGCGAGCGGACAAGACATGCAGGCGCAATACAAGTAATGAAGGTAAATGCAAGATAACCTTAAAGGAGTCTAGAAGGGACAGTACCCTGTAGGGAGCGACCTAGGGTGGCTCATGAAGCATACATAACAGGCTAGTAGCAACATAGCAGAGTGTATAGAAGTCGAGGACAGAGTCAGGATATTATTGATGCATCTTGCAGCTCACAGCACGCAGGACAAGTTTGGGAATATTGTGTTTAATAGCCCGAAAGGTGGGCGGTGGAGTCGTAGGAGCCTTACCCCAGGGGACAGAGTTCAGGGCCTAGGCCACGGACGCCTCCGGACAGGCTCCAGACAGGCAGAGGTCCTTGTGTCGATGGTCCTTTGGGAGTGGGCCGGCGCTCGCCTGCCGGCGTGTGATTGGCCAGTTAAAGGCAGGGCAGGCCAATCGCGGCGGGCGATGCAGTCATGTGGAAGCAGATGAGATCGAGTGGGTGCCGGCGGCCATCTTGGATAGGGGATCCCTCGTGGATTCCAATGGTGGCCGAGTGAGAGTGGCTAGAAAGTGGCAATGAACTCCAAGTTGGAGCCTGGGAGCATTTTTTACTTGCTCAACCAAAAATATAGTGAAGGATAGGGCCGTTTCCGTCGTGGGTAGGGAAAACAGGCGGGGGTCTGTCGTGGTAGCCAATATGCCTTCCTTAGGCAGAGGTAAGGTCTTACTCGTCAATGACGAGGTTTGAAGAGTTGTCGTGGAAGTTTTCAGCTTCATTGACGGTTTGGTTGCTGACAAGCCCTTATCACTTGTGCCGCTTGTAGACAGTGTTTTTGTGGATGATTGCCCCGCTCGGCGAGTTTTTGGAAAATGCCTCCTTACCTTTGGAGGTCGTTTTTTCCTTAGTAATCCGTTTCTTCTGGTCCCCAGAGCTAAGAGAAGGTGTGATGGAAGTCATTTCCACCTTCCTCTTGCTTTTATGTGAAGGAGACATACTCCTTTCCATTGAGGGGACCCTTCTCCTTGAAGTTTGCCTCTCAGATGGCTTTATAGATGGGACGGGAGCTGTCTTGACAGATTCCTCATCAGAAGATTGTCCTTTTGATTCGAGGTGTAGCAAAAGTCTCCTGTGTCTGTCTTGCAAGGTTTTGTTGGTGAAAGTCTTGCAAATGTCGCATTTGTGGATGTCATGAGGGTAGAGGCAGTAAATACAGTGCTGATGAGGGTCCCTCATATAAACAGTTGGTTCTTCAGCCATGATGTGAACTGAAGTTTCACTCTTAACGAAAACAAGTTGAATTTTTGTGTTTTCTGAGCCCAGAAGCACACAATCAATAGAGTTTGATCAGGAGATCAAGATGGAGTAAAGTTTGACAAATAGTTTTAAAAACAGCTAACAATAGGAAAAGAAAAGCTCAGAGAGCTGAGGATTCCCTCAGTCTGTTAGACTGCGGTGGAAAATCTGAAGATGGCTACCTGGGGCGGAGCTTAAGCCCTGCCACCTCATTGGTTAGAGCCATAAAGGGCCAAAGTGAGGTGGAGGGACTACACAATTGAACGGCTCATGGGCCATAATGGACAATCTACATTAATTTTCTATGGAAATAATGTATATATGTTTCATTTTTTAACAATTAGTTCTGAACATTCATGGGATACATATCTTTATATGCTGACAATCTAATGCTGTTTGTTAAAAGTCCCACAACAAATTTGAAACTCCTGCTTAGGGAAGTTGAATCCTTTGGCAGGATTTCTGGTCTAAGAGTCAACCTGTCCAAATCTGAACTTTTTTCCTCTCACTGATTGTGACATTCACTTGAGTGATCTCCTCTGGTGCCCAGTAATGGTACATTACACTTAGCCTGATACCATTCCACTACAGGGCACCACTGCGACAACTTGCGCAAAAGATCACCAGGTGGTACACCCTCCCAATTTCGACACTGGGGAAAATATCAACAGGCGTAGGTGATATTACCTAAATGGTTATATTTGTTCATGGAAAGTTCTGTTAAAATATCATCATCATTTTTTTATGGAGCTGCGCCAAATACTCAATAAATTAATATGTGGTATGAATCAGCCCAGGGTGAGATGGGAGATCCTGACACCGCCGCCTTATGGTGGTGGTCTCAAAATTCCTGTCCTAGAATTGTACTATCTTGTAGCACAAGCCTTATATGCCTGTTATTGGTACCCTGCCAATCCCATACCTCTGTATGCCAAATTAGAAAGAGCACTAGGATACCACCACACTTTATACCCAATGCAATAATAGAGCCCCCTGACAGCTTCTCTGCGGATATTGACACAGTTGACACAGATGTTTTGGCATACTTGAAATTACCCAAATACCTTGACATAAGCACTATATCTCCTCACAAATATTTCTATACAAGATCAAGGGGATTCCTATAACATTTGACATGGCTTTTCAAAAAGGTTCTGCATCATTGGGATGGATAAGAATAGAAGATATCTTCTGATGGGGATATTTTTAACATATTACTTAGAAAAATAGGGGGGAATAAGCAGCATGTACAAACTGTGGTATAAGAATTTACAGGCTTCCTTGAGAGTTCATATTGAAGCTGCAACCACATCATCTCAACACTATCATTATACATTAAACAAACTGGTGACATATGGTGACATCATTTTCTGGGGATGTCTTACATAGGATTGCCCATGCATCCTTTGTAGTTCTGGCCCACATGAAAAAGGCCTACGATCCACCAAGTAAGGATATGTGCAGTCATGAACACTGCTGATGCAGGAAGCAAAGAACCAGAAAAGAGGCCTTCTCTGTCTATGCCCCAAGACTCTGGAACCTCCCTGTGAACACCAGACTTGCCTCCTTGCTTCTACAGGAAATAGCCGATCCTCCTCTTCAAGGAATGGTGCCTTCCTAACATCTACGCCCACACACCCTCCAATCCCCACCCTACCTGAGACGATGATCTGCTCCCCACTGTTTCCTTACCTGCTTGCTTGTAGATCACTTGCTGCCAAATTGCTCACCCTCCTCCTCCCCTGTTGCTAGCTCGACCTCCCTTGTATCTATGCGTCCCTCATTGTCCTTCCCACTATGATTTGTAAAGCACTTTATTGCTTCCCAAAGCTAGGTCTGCGCTAAATAAATACCCTAATAATAATAATACCCTAAAAATAATTATCTACTAGAAAACAGCCTGCCATAACTACAAGGAGATGGGAGAGCTCATTTGACATGCAACTGAGGAATACTCAATGGAAAAAAGCCCATAAACTTATGCAATGTAAGTACTCACATCAAGACTACCACACATCACAACAGATGGCCAAATATGGCTTGCTTGAGACTGACAAGTGTCTTAGATGTCACTCACCGAATGCCGATTTTTTTTACACTTGTCATAGCTATGTCCCACCAGGTGTTTTGGGAAGCTATCAGGCTAAGTATTTCTGAGATAATGGATTTATGCTGGGTTCCTGAGTTGTATCACTGTGTGCATAAAGGAGATTAGAAATGTGGAGGGCTTGTATGCCTAATAACACAATTGTTAATTGAGAAATCATGGATGAAAGGCACAATGACAACAGTCAATGTCTGGATGAAAAGTCTTTTGTGGTGTAATGAACAGAAAAATGTAATCAGGAACACAGAGGACCCCAACTTTTGTCCAAGAGATGATTGGGGAACATTTCAGAACTATCTAGATGAACTAGTTCAATCTGTAAAATGTGATGTGCTATCCCTCTGATGCTGTCTATCATGATAAAATTGTAATGAAGTGCCGTACATTACATAAATTGGGTTCACAAGTTGTGATGAATCTGAGGTATTCGTCCTTCTCCCCCAAAGGTGAGTCTCCCCTTTTCTGGCTAGGGATGTGAGCCTGCTTCGCAAGTCCCTCAGTCTTTCCCAGTGAGGACTGTCGAGGCAAGTGGGGCCCGCTAGAAGAGACTTCCCCTTTGGGGACCAAGACTCCCGGTCATTTGTGGAATTCCCTAGACCACCTACCATAGATGTATATATGGTACTGTCTGCTATATGGAACAATGCAGCATCTTTACATTTGGCTGAAGGCAATGCTACAAGAAACCAATATGATAAAGGAGATGTTCCTTTAAGGATGGACGTGCATTTAACTGGGATAAGTTGGAGATGCAGAGAGAGAGTATTGTACGCAGCAGACGCCCCCTGACATGATCACGCTTGCTGGAGGCTGAGCCGAGACAGGTTGCAGAACCTGCGACTTTCGAAGGGAACGAAGAACGCCAGTGCAGAATGCTGGAGGCCTGGCATATGCAACAGCGAAGAAATCATTGTGAAGAGGAAGATAGAAATTACGTACATGGTGGTGGCGTGACCGCATCTGCAGCGTGGTGAGCAGGATGCCCGAACAACGATGCAGAGACCACCATTGCTGGAAGCGTAAACAGTTTCCTATCGCCAGATCCTGTGTACGGTAGTATCCCAAAGAGAAACTGAGAACGGTACACCAGCAAGAGTGAGGAGCAAGAAGCCAGATACCGAAGTGCGTTGCCTGAGAGACAGCTGAACCCTGCAACCTTCCCCTACATACAGAGAGGTACTGGCGGAACTGGGAGATATAGGAGGCTGCCGCAGCATCATTATATTATGAAGAAACTCACCCCAGTTCTAAGGACGAGACATTAAACCTAAGACTGTATAACTGGATTGGTCAAAATAGGAGAAAGCCAGTAACGAATAATCCGGTCGAAGTAGACCGATATTACATGAAGAGAGACACTTGTCCCAGTCCTGGGGACGAATAGGGGTTTAACCACCCCATCTGGGGAACAAATAGAGACTGGAAGAAAGTACCCAGGGAAGATAGTTCCTTTAGATAGGCAGGGTATTCCCTCTTGCAGTAGGGAATGATAGGCTTTATTTCCATAATTTCATTAAAGATAATTCAGAATGTCCTCAATGTGTCCGACTCCTTCTTCCGACCCATCACAGAGTCCTGAATACTGTGCAATGCACCTTATTATTGTATATGCATCACTATGATACTCGCTGATGCTACTTCATTGTTGTCTTCATGATTAAACTACAATAAAAAGAAGTAGAAACTAATAAATAATTATCCGTATTTTATGACCTCAGTGAAAGCACTGGAGTAGAATTGCCATGGTTCTCCAGCATGCATCTTCAATAACATAAAACATGTTGAAATATATGCAAATTATGTCTTTATTTCAACAAGGTGGTGCTCAATCACCTGGCACAGTTGTAGAGCTTCTTCCAACTAGTCCAGGCAACTTCCAAATCGCTTTCACAGCAAAGGCCGCTTGAAGAGTTTCTTGGCCAGAGGAAGCTGTTGGTTAAGACAGTTTCTAAGAGTGGACTTAAGATGCGTGTGTGCATTTGGCTGAGATTAGGATTTAGGAGGGCTGGCAAGGCCCCAGTAAGCAGCCCAAGAGGTCAGGCACATGGGCAGGTGCTGAAGATGGTCACGACAGAGCACTAGTGCAGGAGACTCTATGTGTACTCAGCTAGACCGAATTAGTCGTAGGTTGTCGCTGTATTCTAATGGCAAAAATGTTGAGGCAAGTCTGGTGTTTCAGTTCAAAGGTTATGTGACCAGCTAGACTGAATTTGTCATAGTCGTAGCTGCATTCTAGAGTGCGTGGGTGGAAAGCCGTGCCTACAGCAGGTGCCCACTGAGGTGGTGCGTTTATACATACCGTAAACTCGGATGGAGCTTATCTTCGTTGTCACTGTGTCAGATTTACTGGCACTACAGGGAGGATACTCGTAACTCTGCGTGCGATAGATTAGTTTTCTTATTTTATTTATTGGGTATTTATAATGTGCCTATACAGCAAATGGTGTTTCAAGGCGCAACAAGACAAAGGGGGGGGGGACAGGGATGAAGACGGTCCCAATAGGCCTTGTGCCATTTGGATCGTGCAAGTGTAGTAACAAGAATTGCAGGGGAGTGCGAGAGTTGGGGGGAGGTGCCGGTCAGAGCAGAACATGCTAATGTTAAGGAGGCGAAGAAAATGCAGGTCAGAGTTGAGAGCGTGTAAGTGCTGGGGGGGGGAACAAAGAAAGAGGGCAAAGTGGGCCCCTGAGCTAGGTGAGTGCTAAGGAAGGCCAGGTGGACAAGTGTCAGGGGAATGCAGGGAGTGCAGGGAATTAAGGTCCACATGCTAAGTGCGAGGATGGGCTGGATGGGCTTAGATGGGGTGCAGGACCTGATATGTTTGTACAGGGGGAGGGAGCCCGGTAGGGCAAGTGCAGATTGGTGGGTGGGGGACGAGTCAGGGTAGTCCGAGGTGCATGGGGACGAGGAGGGCCTGGTGCCCAATATGAATCAGTAGGAACCCGACAGCCAGTCAAAATGCGGCAGAGGGGGATATTAGCATGGGAGCGGGAGGGGAAGGAAGAAGAGAAAAAGAGGTTCTTCAGAAGCTTCCAGAACTTAAGGAGATCCGGTTCAAGCCTGAGAGGGGCTGGTAGGCCATTCCAGAGGGCGGCTCCTACGGAAGTGAGAGCTCTACCCCCTACTCTTGGAAAAGTCTGATCTGCAGACAGTGGAAGCTAGAAGACCAAAGGGCTCTAGCAGGGAGGTATTAAGGGAGAGAGAGTTTGATGTAGCGGGGTCCCAGGACTCAAAAAGTCTTGTGGATGATGCAGAGGGTCTTGAACTTGATCCTTGCAACAACCGGGAGCCAGTGGAGAGATTTTAGAGCTGGAGAGAGGTGGTTTCTGGTTTTGAGGCCAAGGATAAGTTTTGCAGCCCTAGTTTGGATTAGTTGAAGGTGGCAAAGAGAGGATTTAGGGAGATTGAGGAAGAGGTGTTCCAGTAGTCCAGCCTAGAGAGGACCAACATTTCCGGAGACATTGAATTTCTGGGGGAAGGTGAGGAAAAGGGGAGTGCAGCTGAAAGTGGGCCTTCTTGGCAAGGTCCTCAATGTGAGGAGAAAATGAGAGAGGGGAGTCGAAGATGACACCAAGGTTTTATAGCATTTTCTAGGTGGGACAGACATGCTTACCATGGAAAAGCCAGGCTAATGGGGGTTTCTGAGAGCAATAGACTAGATGTCCTAGACAATAGATACAAAATGAAATAGACATAGCTACTACATGTCCTCTGTGTTATACGGATGCTAACTAAGGTAATCTAATGATAGCGATATCAAAGGATACCTGCATCTAAGTACTGTGCATTCCAATGGCTAACCTGAAGCAGTTCTAAGTGCAATGGAGGCTACTAACAAATATCTTGGATCGTCATGGTCAAGCTGAACTTTGTGGGCGTAATGCTCTAAGTGAACCACATGTGTTAACCAGCATGTGTTTTCCTTCAGTTGCTCTGTCGGCCATCCACATATCAAGGCCCCGTCCCATTGCTTGCCCTGCAGGTATTGTAGATGGGCTGAGAACACATTGATAAATCCAACACCCTGGAGCAGTGGCACGCCATACTGCTGTGTTAGAGCACAGTAGGGGCACTCCCAACACATCATCTTGGTGCAGCGAGCAGTCTGTCCTAAAGGGCTATGCGTGCACAGGTTTGGTTCTCATTCATGACCTATTACACATTTGCCATTTAAATGTCCATTTAAGTATTTCATATTTAATATCCCCCTAATCTATTTTTACCCCTAAAATCCATCTAAGTGCATTACATTATATTTCATATCCCCAAATCCAAGTAAGCGTACCTCAATTGCTACCTGCAGTAATCCAGCTAAGCAAGCTTTCAGCTTTCAAAGTGCTTTGGCAAGCCCCTTCGATATTAGATAACATAGGAGCAACCGGTACAGGTCTTCTATGTGTTGACCCGTGCCGTGAGTTTGGACGTGACCCCAGTGCATATTTCATAACCTGACTGTATGTCCCGAAACCTTCCAGTGATAACATAGATGCTAACATCAAATTGTCAGGTGTTGTATACCGGTAACCAGAGCCCAGCAGCTGGAGTGGGAGGAAGCCCAGGGTTCATGTGTTAATGTGTGCAAGGAGGGGAGTGGGGCTTAGTTTAGAAGGACGGGCCGCTGCAAAAGCAGCCGGCATTCGCTCCATCAATTCGTGTTGATGTTTCAATGAGTCTGGGGCTAGTCCTTGTGTGTGAAGAAATGTCCTGGGAATGAGGAGGGAGGAGGATTCAGGTTGTGGTAGGGATAGGTAAGGGGGATAACTCAGGGGTAACGTGTTTGTCTTGGAAGCAAGACAACGCAGCGCAACACAGGTTTGAATCCCGATCCCATGCTTAGGAAAGTTTTGAGGGCCTTTCTGACTGCGAGGTGGATGTCAATGCCGCTTATGTGGACAGGGAGAGAGTTCCAGATAGTAGGAGCTTGGATGGAGAAAGAGGATCCTCCCACTCTAGAGGAGTTGCAATGGGGGTTAACGAGGAGAAGAGCTTTGCCAGATCTGAGGTTCCTGCTGGGTTCATAGCATATGAGTTTATTCTGGAGGAATTTGGGTCCGGAGTTGTTGAGGGCACAGTGAGTGATGCACATGGCTTTAACAGTACACCGTCGACCAATAGGCAGCCAGTGTAGGGCTCTGATTGTGGGGCTAATATGTTCTCTATGTGAGAGGCCGATGAGGATACGAGGAGACGGGCATCAGCATTTTGGATTCTCTGGAGTTTCCTGCGCTGGAAATCCAGGGGCCTAGATAAAGGCAGTTTGCATAGTCTAAGCAGGAGAGGATGATGACGAGGATGGCAGAGATCCGGTGTGGGTAGGAGTGGTACGGAAAGATTCACCTGAGGATGCGTAGGTGGAAGAAGTAGGTTATGGACACAGAGTTGGTGTGTTCAGAGATGGTAAGATTTGAGCGCAGCATTCATCCAAGGTTTTCCACAGTAGTGGAAGCTGTCAGGGGGGCTGGGGGGAGGGGATCTAGAGATTGAGGCAAGGGGAGTGGTTGGGCGAGGATAGAGGTTTTGCCGCACACTAGGATTACAGTTTTGCCATGGTTGTGGAGGAGGTGGTTGGTCGTCATCCAGTGGTCAGTATCAAAAAGTATCAGAAAGGCAGAATGAGAGATCCGGGTGGGCGGCACCAGGCGATTTGGGAATTTTGAGGATGATCTAAGTGTCGTCTGCATAGTTGTAGCAGATAAGGTTGTGAGATCTGATTAGTGCATGGAGAGGGCTAAGGTAGATTTTGAAGAGGAGGGAAGACAGGGATGCTCCCTGCGGAACCCCTTTCGGAACAGGGCAAGAGATGGAGGTGAAAGGGAGGAGGAGCATGATTTGTGAGCAATTTGATTCTTAAGGAATGTAGCCTGTCTAGAAGTATGGCATGGTCAATGGTGTCGAAGGCGGCCATAAGTCGAGAAGGATGTGTGCTGCGCATCCTTCTTTGTCTGCTGTTCTTTTTAAGTCATCGCAAACAGACACCAGGGAGAGCTCGTTGTAGGGATTTAAAGCCTGATTGGGCTGGGCCAATGGTCAAGAAGCTTGTTTATATGCTGTGCGCTGTAGGATTTTGACAATGAAGCAGGTGTTGGAAATGGGCCAGTAGTTATGTGGGTCGAGAGAGGAGTTTTTGAGGGATTTGATAAAGGAAGTTTTGAAGGCTTTCGGGAAGATGTCTGAGTTGAGGGACTGGTTAAGAATTCACTGAGCATTGCTGCCTAAGCAGGTTGAAGTTAAGGTATGACGTCCTTTCATAGGGGGATGTTTTTTCGCAGTTTTTTTTACCGCGAATATTTTGCCAAAAAAACTCATCTAATTTTTTTGGGGGTGTTAGAAAAACATGTACATTTGGAGTGGATGTTCAGGAAGATATAACATTTTTTAGTGGAAGGGTGTTTTGGGGGGAACCCCCCCAAAAATAAAATAAAAATAAATTCAATGAGTTTTTTTCATAAAAACATCTGTGGTAAAAAACCCATAGAAAAAACATCCCGCGATGAAATGACATGGAACCGAAGTTAGGATATTCTTGAGGAGTGAGGGCGGGCAAGGAGAGCCTGATGTGCAGCTTTGCACTAGGAGCGTGAGGAGCTCCTGGTGAGAGACGGGGAGAAGGAGAAGAAGGCTGGTATAGGGAGGAAGGAGGATCTGTGATTCGGTGGAGAGCGGGGAGCGGTCTGGGGCATCATTGCTACTTTAGAAAGAATGGCACAGTGCCTATCAATAGCGTTGTTGTGAAAGTGTTCGGACAAGCTATCACATAGAGCCTGGGAGTTAAAAGGTCCATTTGAGCAACCTGGCGTCTTGAATTCAGAGATGATTCTGTGCAGTTCTTCTAGATTATCTGTGAGGGAGAGGGTCATAGGGTTTGAAGGGATGTCAAACCAGATGTTGAAATCTCCTAGTATGATGATAGCAGGATGCTGTTTAAAGGTGGTTGATAGTGCATCACTAAGAGAGTCAGCAAAGGTTCTGTTGTAGCCAGGAGGTCGGTATATGAGTAGAAAGCTGTGGGAGATAGCGGGGGAGAGTTAGAATTTATTTGACAAGCAGGGATTCACAATCTGTGCTGCAGGCTAGGGCGTCCTTAAGTAGGTCTGGAATCTGATGGTCATGTAGGATGGCTAGCCCTCCCACTTTTCTTCTGGGTCTGTTCCGGACCATAAGGGTGTATGCGGGGAGAATGCCTCATGTGAAATAGGTTCATAGTCATCTGCAAACCAGGTCTATGTGATAAAGAGGATGTCTGGATTTTCGTCCAAGATGATGGTGAAGATGTTAAATTAGGTTTTTGATACCAACCTGGTATTGATGAGTATACAAGAGAGCAGGTTTGATTTTGGGGGAGGGAGGGTGTAGTGTGTTCCTGCTAGCAGTAGGGGTCTGTGTGTGTGTTGTTGGAGACTGAAGGTGAGCTGGGAGGCCTGAGTTGGCTAGGGATGTGGGGTGTGTTGTTGTAGCATAAGGGGTTGTGGGGAGAGGGTTGGAAACAGGGGTAAGGATGGGATGTACAGTGGAGGGCATTGGAGGGGAAGGTGGGCAAATGTGGTAAGGGGGTTCTGGGGAGGAGGGGAATAGAGCTAGGACAGGGTTGGGGGTGAGTGGGGAGATTTGGGAGGATTAGAGAGGTGTCAGGATTGTGGTCTAGGATGGAGTAGGGGAGAAGATAAGGGGGACCTGAGGGGGATGAGGCCATGGTTCTTTAGAGTTGTTTGCGTGGCCCATGGGGTGTGGGAGAGAGTGGGGGGGGCTGTTGAGATGGGTGTCTTGGCCAGGGTGGTCCTTGCTGCACTTAGCGAAGGGAAGTATATGTTGGTGAGGTGAGAGGGAGCATGTGCGGGTGGTGTGGGAGGAGGGCGCAGACGGAAATTGGTAGGTGGGCGTGGTAGTGGATGAGAGGGTGGGGCTGGGTGGGAGAGTGTGAGGATTTCTAGAGTGGGCCATGTTTTCATCTCTAGCTCGCCAACGTGCTGCTGTGGCTTGGGAGGAGCGAGATCTGCATCGAGGTTGGATGGGTGGGGGCGGTTGGTAATGGGGGTGGTGGAACATTTAACTGGGCGAAGGGAGAGGAAGAGGCTGTGCGTAAGAGGGGGCTAGTCCAGGTAGAGGGTAGCGGTTGGTTGGATAGGTCATTAATATGCTTTCTGGAGCACCAGCGTGCCGCTCTGATTTGAGCGGTGTGCAGCATGGTGTCTATTGTTTGGGAAAGGTTCACCCGGGTTCAGAGGTCATGCAGGTGCAAAGTGCATCTTGATCGCAGATGCAGCAGGGGGCTTCTAGTTCAAATTTCACTGTAGTTGGAAAATGCATCTGGATTTAAAGAACAGAGCTGGGTAAATAACTAGATTCAAAAACTCACAGTATTTGGAAATTTGCGTCTGGATTTGAAAGACAACAGCAGGGCAAAATAAATAGATTCAGAACTCAACAGTATAGTGAATTACACCTAGATTCAAAAACACTGCAGGGGAAAAATACCTAGATTCAAAACTCACAGGGTCTCATTATAAGTTTGCCTGTCCGGTAACAATGGTACTGGTAAGCTTGCCAGTACTGTTGTTACGGACCGGCAAACTATGAGTTCTGCTCGCGGGTGCCTTCCCGCCCTCCAGGTCTGACCTGGCGGGTGTACTCACACCCGCGAGCAGAGTATGTAGGATGCACCGGCAACGCTCTGAATGGTTCCGGTGCATCCGACCTCCCCATTCCCATTGAGCCCTTTATAACATTTCATTCCGGTGCCCGCGAATGGGCAATTACCGGGTCTGGCAGGGCCATAATGGCCCGGTAATTGACCATTCGCCGGCGCCAGAACAATTTGCAAGATTGGCGGCAGCCTGCCAGTTTTACCGGCAAGGCTACTGCCAAACTTGTAATGAGGCCCATAATGTATATGGGTTGCACCTAGATTTAAGAAAACATAGCAGGAGAAAAGTCTCTAGATTCAGAACTCTCAGTATTGCGAATTACACCTAGAATTAAATTAACACAGCAGGGGAAAATACCCGAATTCAGAGCTCAGTGTTTATGAATTGCACCTAGATTTAAGAGACCATAGCAGGAGAAAATTGTCTAGGTTCAGAACTCACAGTATTGCAAATTACACATAGATTTAAAAGAACATTGCATGGAAAAAATATCTAGATTCAAAAACTCACAGTATATGGAAATGTGCACCTAGATCTTAAAGAACAGAGCAGCGGAAAATGCCTAGATTCAAACACTCACAGCATTTGAAAATGTGCACCTAGATCTAAAATAACAGTGCAGGGGAAAAATACCTAGATTCAAAAACTCACAATATTTGGAAATGTGCACCTAGATCTAAAAGAACAGAGCAGGAGGAAAAGATACCTAGATTCAAAAACTCACAGTATTTAGAAATGTGCACCTAGATCTAAAAGAACAGAGCAGGGGAAAAATACCTACATTCAAAAACTCACAGTATTTGGAACTGTGCACCTAGATCTAAAAGAACAGAGCAGGGGAAAAATACCTAGATTCAAAACTCACAGTATTTATGAATTACACAGAATTACACATGTTCCAGGGTCACCCTCACCTGAGAGACTGGTCCACTTATGTCTGTTCTGGACTAGTCTCCTAGGGATAAGGGAGTCATCTGATTTCCACCTTCTTCCAGTTTTGATGTACGTAGCTCCCCGTCTAGCTGGTACTTTGTGCGACGAATCAACTTCCGGGGCACCACTGGTCCAGGTATGAATATCGGTTTCTAAACCATCAATCAGCCCCACACCTTTAGTACACCAGAAGGGATCCAAACAGGTTAGAACACAAGTCAATTATAAACCTCATTGTCCAATTTTGGTAATGTGGACAGAACAGGAGGCTTATCTCCGTAAGGTCATGGATCCAGGGACGTCATTTAGGGGTCACCAGGGGTCGCAACTGCAACGCCTGAGGTCTCCCTTGCTACCCCTGTGGTCTCCTTTGCTACCCCTACAAAAAACGAAAAAATTAAGCTTTTTTTTCTTTTTAAATCCAGCTCCTGGGCTGTGGCCAGCACCATGTGGCGCTTTGCTTCTGGAGTGTCTAGCTTTCTTGTTAAGGCCTCTTATAAAAAAAAATTTAAAAAAAGAACAGTGGTTCCACGCTTAAGGCTAAGTGCTATATAATAAAACATCATTATCATTTGGCCATGGACATCTGCTTGCATTCACAGTAATTTGGTAATATGGGCCTATAAACACTGATCTTAATGATACATATGGTGGTGCATTCTTGTATGAAATGTATATCACATTATAGTGATTTCGTAACCATATTTTCCGTTCTGCACTTAGGAACAATGCTATGTGATACCACTTCCTGTTTTGCCAAGGGGTGAAAGGTTGTGTTCCATCCCTTCTCGCGATATCACTTTGGCGTGGGGTCAAATGACATCACTTTCTGTGATGTCATCAGAGGTCAAGGGCCGTATGATGTCACTTCCACTACCCCTGGCATTTTGGGGAAATGACGTCCCTGCATGGATCGTTGGTTAGTTGCAACACAGCGAAAATACAATTATCACCCTATGATAAAAGGGACTGTCCAGCTAAGGTTGTATTAAAAATACCTACTTTATTATTATTACAACAGACAGTTCTAGCACACTACAAAATACAACCCACATTGTAAAGGAACACAGAGGACAGACAGTTTCATGAAGGAAAGGGAAGCACTGTGGAAACTGACAGGAGAGTAGTTGTTAAAGTAATCAGTCTTACTGTTGAAGGTTATTTGGTTTCAGCACTGAGGGGCAAAGGGTTGTAGCTGTATCTAGGGGCCTTCGGAGAAGGACCAGGGGGGCAGAACCATAATGAACCTGGTGATTAAGAAGTTCTTGATGCTCGAAAGTGTCGAGGTGGTTCCAGGGCGCTTTGCAGCTCTTGAGACAGAGTTCGAGGTGGGAGACAGCTGCGGGTATCAGGCGGCAGGCAATTCAGCAACCAAGGCAGGACGGATGGCTGCAGGATGGCCTACACGGCAGCTTGGGCCTAGAATCGCTGTTTCTGTGCTGCTTGGTGGATCTGTAGCGCTGGTCGAGGAGTCTCAGATGGCTCTGACGAGAGCAGCGTGACAATAGTCAGCGGTGTATACCGGTTACGGTTCGAGGACGCTGGTTGATGCTTGTCAGGGCACTCCTCCTAGATTCTTTGCAGTCCAAGTCCTTTCAAGTCATTCGGGCCAAAACTTACGAAAGTGTTTGCAGGCAACAGCCTTGTCCTTAGTTCAGATACTCTGTGGCACTTCCATACATGCCAACATTCTGTGACCAAAAATCTGTAGGAATCAAGTTTCAAAAATAGTCCGGCGAGGAGGTAATGATAGGAATAGGAAGCGTCAGCAGCCCATTGTCATTGAATGAGCCCGCCGCCGTGTGTGCATTCAATGACAATGAGGCGCCTGCCATGCCTTCTGCCACCACGCCAGCTCGGGGGAGCCCTAGAAAGACTTCCCCGAGCTGGCGTGGTGGGGGGCTAATGGCGCCTTTTGTCAAAGGCAACCGCGATGGAGGGGCGCATTTAGCCCGCCGCCGTGGGCACCTTTTACATCAAAAGCCTGCATGACGCGCCTTCTCCCGCTACGCCAGCTCGGGGGAGCCCTTGAAAGACTCCCCTGAGCTGGCGTGGCCAGGGCTAATGGCACCCTTGAGGGCATAGCCCCCCAGGTGGTCGGCGGTAGGACTGCTTAAAAAGCGGTGTCCTACCACCTGAATCATTAGGGTTGGCAAGTATGCACTTCCTACCTAGGAAGCTTGCTGGCAGAACCCAGCAGGGCATGCTGTGTGCTGGCTGGGTACCGGTCCTGGAGCTGCTGGACGGGTCCTCTGAATCTGGTATCTCCCTCTGTTCCCTGGGAGATGTTTAGGGGAGGTATCTTGCTTCCCTCTTGGAACTCCTGGCCTTCCTTCACTGGCGGAAGATGTAAGGTAGACTGTACCTTCAGCTCGGGTCAGCCCAGGGAGGATCAAACATTTCTCAAACTCAGATACAATACCATCAAATGGCTCAGAGAAAACGATCACTAACCACTTCAGTACTTGTCCTTCACCTTCTTAAATCTCAGCACTACTGTATAGCTCTGACTGCTTATAATGTTTGTAAACTGTAAACTATCCAACATACTGTTCCTTCTTATTGTAAATTTGTAATTACCGACAGATCGCTCTTCTGAACGACTGAACTTATTGTATATGTCTACTGTAAATTTTGCATTGACTGTATGTCAACCACAATCGATCCCTAATTGTTCTGTACTAGGGATCGTGGTACACCCCTGCTGTTCATTTAACTCACCTATCAATAAGCTGAAAGTATTCTTGTAACCTCATGTGCACTGCGCCATGATACCCTCAGGTCTGGCGTGCATTACAAATAAATAAACAACCAAACAAACAAACAATTAGTCATTCTTCTTACTCCTTTTGAAGTCATCAGATGATCTGCTAAGTGAGGGGTTTTGCCCTCTTGTAAATTCAAATGGGCCCAGTGATTGGTGCAGGATAAGCCTACCTTAATGAACCAATCCTGGGTCCCCACCAACAATCATCTGTTATGCATGTGGTCAGGACCAGAGTGCTCTGGAACAGGAAAGGTAGGGGGTATAGTCCCACCCATTTTCCTGTCTGTTGTAGATCAAAGTGTCTTTTGACTCTTGATTAATGCGCAGGTCTCCCTTGAAGTTTGTGCTGAGAGCAGACTTCCTGTCTCCCTCAAATCACATACTTCTCCCCTCTGCAGGGTTGCCTATGGTAATTGATGGACCCGGACATGCCATTCACTGGCTTTCATACAGACGGGTGGGAGCTAGCTTCAAGTTGGCAAATTGCATACCAAAGGGGTGTTAGCCCCGCTTTCCTGTTGTCTGTCCAGCAACCAAGCCCCTTCCAGGCTTGCCTCAATTATCTCTCATTAGTATGCACTGCCACCAGCCGAACTAAACAATAGGAAAGAAGATCCATGGAGCCTTTAATATTTTAATTAGACTGCGCATAGCTGGAGGAAGGAGTGCCTTCCTCCTTCTTGAGATGCTTTGATGTACCCGTGGCTGTCACATTTCAGCTGAACATGACAGGGGAAGATGGCGCCTGTAGGCTGTGTCCTGCCAGAGTACACGTGACTGTGTGTTTCATGTGGTGAACAGCAAAAATGTGTGCAGAATGGTCTCACACATTTTTAGAGGTTGATCTCCCATCATTCATTTTCATTATCAAAAAATCAAAAAAGCCCAGGTGAGCGCACACTCCCCATGCAAATGGTTGAATTCCTCACACTTTGCTTCTCAAGCTGCTTCCTAGGGGTTCACTTTGGCCAGTACCGTCAGCTATCCCACTACGCATTCCCTTCACAGATGGTTACCCTTTTTAAAGTAATAACTTACTCTTAGACGGTACCCCTCCTCCTCCTGCACAGCTTCCCCCCCCAGTCTCTAACTTCCTCCTTCAACATCCTGCCTTCTAAACGCACCTCTAGCTCATCATTCTCCTCCAAACAGTCCTCTTCACCTTCTACGTGAACATACCAAACTTGGAGACTGTCCAGGGCTGCCTGATTCCCCATCCCTAAAAGTGGAGTCTAGGGAAACCTGCTGCATCTGGGTGCTCTTGGCTGGCTTGGCTGATGTGCTTAGTGCTAGGTGGTCTGTGAGGGTCTGGCCCTATGGTTATATTTTACACAAGCTGCCATTTTGGATTTCAAACGATGGCTGACTATGTGAGAGCTCCTCTCAACCCTCCATTTCCGCTGGACGTTGTGATGAGTTTATCTGTTTCTTTTCAGCAACCTCTGCTTTGTGAGGCGGTAAGTTCCCAAAAAGCCTTTCTGCGCGGCTTCTCTTCTGCCCCCAGGAGAAATGTATGACTTCCTTTATTATTCGTGTTAGCAGCATCAGTCTTGCAGACTATGCTGGTATGAATGCTATGTTTGCTTATTTTCTCCGGTGCAGTTGCCGGTGAAATTAAAACACTATTTGTAACTTCAGATTACTCCGGAAATGCTGCCAGAGAAAACATATCAGAATTACCTTCAGGAATCATACTTTGACTTAGCGTGATCTAGCGTGAGTGCTGAGGGTAACCTTGAATCCTTTACAATGCCTCTTCATTTCTGAGCCCTGCAGCTTGGTCCTCTTACAGGGGCAGGACTGCTTTCTGACCCCAAGTGACTGACTATGGGAGACTGGAAGGGACAACCTTTCTGTAATCAAGGAAGGACAAATATAGCTACCTGCCATGTCTATAGGGGAAAGCACCACTCCATAAACATGAATGGGGTCCCTAAGTTAACTAATTTTGTGAGCTCCTAGCTCACCCTGGGAATGTAGAAAGGGTGGTGTGGATATTTCGGTGTACCTCCTCTTGTGCCAGCATCCACTAGCTTAGGATGGCACCCGGCCCCTATGGCCAACCTGCTGCCTCTTCCTGGAGTAAAAGCTATCTGTTAACAGTACACAAAGGTTATACAATGTAGTGGATTGCTCTCTTGATCCCCATCATTGGAGGTCCCTTTGAATGGAGGGCGAAACACAACATTTGCTACTTGACTGTCTTTCAGCTGGTATTTCAAAATTCAGACCAGACTCCAAATCACTATACAAGTTAACTCTCTTTGAGTATAATATTGCCTGTGTTATTGGTGCAAAGAATGATAATCTGTTGGCTAAAGCTCACCTTACAAACTATCATAAAAAAGGACAACTGTTATACAATATGCTAAATGTATGATGTATAAAACCTGAAAACATTAGTTCAGTTTCATATTTTAGAGTACATAATCAAAAATCTATCAGTAATAAATGTTTCATTTCTATAGAATAAAAAATAAATTCTTTAGATAACAGTAGGATACACACAAAGTAAACTTAGCAAGAAATCTTCCACAGATTCTATTTCCAAAACGATTGAAATCTATTTTCACATTGACGATAAAATCCTAATGGCTCTTGTGTTGTACATATACCATTGTTCCTCAATGTGTTCCGAGTCACCCACAACTCATCTTCAGGAGGTAATTGCTTTGCTGAATGGGAAAATGCAAGTATGTACACCGAGCAAAGCCAGGCCCCCCGACAATGGGATGATCAGATCTTTGTGGGTGTTGTCATCTTGAATTTGTTTCTGAATAAAAAGTGAGGTTGGCGAGGTCTTACAACGTGCAAAGGTCCGCCTGGATCTTTTTATTTATTTATTTATTTATTTATTTATTTATTTTAAACTTTTATTTTTGTTGGCAGAGGCATATAACATACACATACATCAGAGCAGCCAAAAAATTTTATATATATAAATGAATACAGTGGTATAAAGAAGCAGTGACACAACAGCAGGTGAGGAATGCAGCATCACGGAGCCTCCAATGCTGCAGCACTTAACGGAGATGACTGCGAGGAATTGTCCACAGAGGAGGGTGTATCTAAGCTGTTAAGGTAGCTGTTAAAGGTGGACCATATATTTTTGGGGCGGGAGCGAGCTGGGATCATACTGTGAAACTCTTCTTCACAGTTTCGGGACCATGTTAGTAAGAATTACCATTTCTGGAATGTGGTGGAGGGGAGCACTTCCAGTTTTGTAAAACACATTTCTTGGCAATTATACAGCTCACATTTAAGAATTTAGCCACACTTTTAGCCCCATCAGACTGCCACACCCCAAAGAGAACCCCCATCGAGTCAGGGTCGATAACAGCGTCACTGATTTTGGATAGTGTTTCCAGGATCTCGCCCCAGAATGCGGCTAGCCTCGGGCAGTCCCAGAACATGTGCAAATGGCCTGCTCCCTCTGTGCCGCAGCGAGGACAGAGCCGTGGGTCAGAACGCACAAACCCAGATATCCTACGAGGTCTGTAATACAACCTGTTCAACAGTTTGTACTGAATGGTGCGGTAGCGGAAGTTTAGGGAAACTCTATTAGTGTGAGAGCACATCTTTTCCCACAATTGGTCAGTGAGCTCTGACTCCAGCTCGACCGCCCAGCTGTCCCGGGCCTTGGAGGGCTGCGGTGGGGCAGCATTTAAGAGAAGTTTGTACAGTGAAGAGACCACCCCACGGGCGCCACCCGAATTGGCGATGTGGGCAATCCCAGGAGAGTCCGGGGTTCATTGGGGAACTCAGGCCAAGCACTTCGGAAGGCAGCCCGGAGTCTATAAAATTACAAGAGTTCCAGTGGTGAACCCGAGTGACCCGGCCTCCAAGTCTGC
This sequence comes from Ambystoma mexicanum, assembly GCF_040938575.1. Lineage (NCBI taxonomy): Eukaryota > Metazoa > Chordata > Amphibia > Caudata > Ambystomatidae > Ambystoma > Ambystoma mexicanum. The sequence continues at coordinate 714,782,636 of NC_090923.1, forward strand.
GGTGTTATGAACCGCCCGTCTGGGTAAAAATCGGTTAGGGCAAGGTACCCCAGGGTCTCCCAGTGTCGTGCCAGGGCTATGTCATATGTGGGTTCCAGCCCGGGAAGTCGCCAGGCGGGGAGCCACTTGTAGTATGGGTGTCGCTCAGCACATGTTGCGAATATCCGACCACAGGTTTGCACAGTGGTTCGGACCGGTCAATGGTCAAGTCCGGCTCATAATGCCGGTGTAATATTAATAACATTATGTTGGTGCCGGCTGCCGCCAGGGCTTCCAGCTTGACATGGGGGCGAGGGTGGGGGCCCGGGGTAGCAGTAAGAAGCGAACTGTGCCTGTGCTGTGATCCAGTACTGCAGCATATCAGGGGCAGTGAACCCACCTCTGTCATAGGGGAGTGTCATATCAGGCCATTTTTTACGCACAGCACCAGCATGCCACAGGAACTGAGCGCATAGCTTGTGTAAATTTGTAAAGTATTTCTTACCGGGCCAGATGGATACATTAGCGAATATGTACAGCAGCTTGGGGAGCAGTATCATCTTTACAAGTGAGAGTCTCCCCGCTAGTGATAGCGGGAGGGGGCGCCAGATCACCATCTTGGCTTCGGCTTGCTCTGCCGTGGCTAGGTAGTTGTCTGCTAGCAATGTGTCTTTGGTCAGGGACACTTGGATTCCCAGGTATTTAATCCCGTTAGGGGACCAGCAGAGCGGGTACTCAGTGGCAGGTTGTGCTGTGGAGCTAGTGAGAGGGAAGAGCTCGGATTTGGTGTAATCTATAGTGAAACCAGAGTATGTGCCTATGCGGGTGATGTCGCGTAGGATTGGGTCAAGGTGAACAGCGGGGTCTCTAATAAATAATAACACGTCATCCGCATAGAGAGAGACAATTTTGGGGGTATCCTGCAGCCGTATCCCTTTACATGAGTGTCGCTCTCTGACATAGTCCGCCATTGGTGCAATTGCCAAGGCGAATAGGATTGGGGAGAACGGGCAGCCCTGCCGGGTGCCTCTAAAGACAGGGAACAGAGTGGACGTTTGGGAGTTGACTCAGACCCTGGCAACTGGGGAGGTGTATAGTAACTTGATGTATGCAATCATCCTGGACCCTATGCCCATAGTTTCCAGCACTAGCCACATAAACTTCCAGGACACCATGTCGAATGCCTTCTGGGCATCCAGTGTGAACGCAACTGCACTCGCACCCTGGTCAATTCGTGACATGACATTTAGCAGCCTTCTGATGTAATGGGAGGTGGATCTCCCGGGCACGAAACCTGACTGGTCATCATGAACCATATATGACATGACCGGAGGAAGCGGTTGGCGATAACCTTGGCAAAGATTTTAGTGTCCAAATTCATTAGCGAGAGGGGCCAGTATGATCCGCACTCATCGCTAGGCTTACCGGGTTTGAGTAGGACCATAATGACGGCCTCACATAGTGTTGGAGGAAGGGATCCTAGCCGGAGTGACTCGTTCCAAATTTCAAGCAATTTGGGGGCCAATATAGCTACATGCTCCTGATAAAATTCTGCCGTTAGCCCGTCGGGCCTGGTGCCTTTCCTTTAGGGAAACTGAATATGGCCTCAACTATTTCATCTAGTATGATTGGGGAGTCTAGTTGGTCTCTCGTAGCGGGGGAGACAAAGGTAGAAGGTATCTGCTTGAGGAGGTTCTGCATATGGGAATCGCTGTGCTCTGGCGGTTGTGAGTATAGTTCTGAGTAGAAGCCTGTGAAGACCTCCAGGATCTGCTGATCAGACCACTGTACTGCCCCTTGACTATCTTTGACGCAGGTAATCTGGGTTTGACCCCACTCACCCCTTGCCAAAGCGGCAAGTGTTTTGCTGGGTCTATCACCCTCACCGTATTTCCACGCAGCTTGTGGACGGCTGAAGTATTGGACTTCCCTAGTGGCTTGTTCATTGAAAAATTGGAGCTCTTTGCTAATCTGGGAGAGAGTGCCAAGGTCAACCGATGCCGGGTGAGCTCGCTCCAGTTCACGTAGTTTGGTTTTGGAGCGGGTAAGGGCAGCTCTTATAGTTTTGAGAACTCCCGCCTCCCTAGAAATTGACATTCCACTGATAAAGGCTTTGAAAGCATCCCAGTGGACTCCCAGGGTGCTGGACTGGGGAGTATTGTGCTCAAAATAGGACTGGATATCAGCAAGGATGTCTGCCTTAAATACAATGTCCCGCAGAGCGGACAACTTAAATCGCCATGTGTTGAGGGTAGGGACAGGTATTCCCAATTCCAGGGATATCAAGATCGGTGAATGATCCGACAAGGTGCACGCAAGTATCTGTGTTTACACCACTCTGCCCAGCATAGCACTAGATAGAAGAAACACGTCAATCCTGGAGGAGCTATCATGCACCGAAGAGTAGTGAGTGTACTCGCGTGTTTGTGGGTGTAGCACCCTCCATGCATCGCGAATATCGAGTGTAGTGCTGTGCGCCAGGAGTCTGCGTGCCGCACCAGACAGAGGTCTGGGGGCTGTGCCAGTCCTATCCAACATAGTGTCCAATATGAAGTTCATATCCCCCTCCAAATAATCTGCACCCCCACATATCCCAGCAATATGGACACCACCTGGTCGACAAAGTCGGGGGAGTCAACATTAGGGCCATATCTATTCACTAACAAATAATCTCTGTTAGCTATTGCGCAGTGCAATACAATGTATCTCCCCTCCGGGTCTATATAACTCTTGTGGAGAACAAACTTAAGTGATTTATGGATCATTGTCAATACCCCTCTGGCACCTGTGGAATATGAGGTGGAATATCTCTGGGGTCCCCATGATGGTGCCATACATTTGGTCAAAGGGCCCGTGGAATGCATCTCCTGCAAGAGCAGTATTTTGCAACCGTATCTGTTAGCATAGGTCATGATTTTACGAGCCTTGGTATAATTGCTCAAGCCCTGTATGTTCCAGGACATCACTATTACAGGCATTCTAAGAATCTAAGTGACATCCCACCACTGTTGTCGTGGAGTGCATTCAAGGCGGGAACCACCCCCACTGGGGCCTCCCGATGTTCTGTGGTCTGCCAATCTGCCTCTGCCTTTTTCCATAACACAAACCAAACCCGCTCCACCCCTCTCCCGCACCATCCCATCCTGGCGGGCAGTGTAACCCCCCATACCCCTCCAGTCAAAACCAAAACGTCCCATAGAACAGGGACCATCAGGCGGGCCCCAACATGGGTCAGCTTCTCCGATGGCCCAACCAGGCCAATACCCAACTTCAAATTAACAAGACTAAACATTGCAATCGCAGTGGGGTGCGCCGTTGCCTGGTGGTGGACACTTAGACACATACAAATGGCATGAAATTACCAGCGGTACATTAAACAGCCATACGCAGAATGATCACACCCGACCCACATGGCCCGAGTTAGAGCGAGAAAAAAAAGGGGGGGGAAGCCGGTCAAAAGGCGGAACACTCCGCACACTGGCAGTCAATATTCATGCCTGTGGGTACAAGTGATTCAGCCACCAGCGGAAGAGTTAGCCAGTAATGACAGGTAGGTGAAGCATGGCGGAGGACCGCCTATGGTTACTGGCGGCGAGCTTGTCAAATGAGATCATCTCAGGTGTTAAATGCGTACATATAGGTGAGCCAATAAGGTTACATTGCTATTAGCACATGAGAGAACAAACAATAATAAGCAGATTGCTGAGGCACGAGGTAGTTCGGGCCTAGTTGTCAACCATGGGATTTCCATTGGGATTAGGCAGTGGTATCTGGGACTCTATAAATTTGACAGCCTCCTCCGGAACAGTAAAAAATAGAACTTTTCTCGAAAGGTAATCTTGAGCCGGACCGGGAAAAGAATTGCGTAGGGGACATTGCGCTCACGTAACCGTTTCTTGACTCCCAGGAATTGACGTCTCTCCTGTTGCACCCTGACGGAGAAGTCAGGGAATATCCGGATGGTATTTGAGTCAAGGCGCAGATCGCCCTTTTCACGTGACAAGCGAAGAATGAGATCCCGGTCTCTATAGTTGAGAATTCTGGTGACGATGGGCCTGGGGAAATCTCCTGGCCTGGGACGTGGGGACAATGCCCGATGAGCTTGCTCAACTGTGAAGAAAGGGGATAATACGGGGTCCCCCAGTAAGTCTTTAAGAAGATTTTCGACTGCCAACTCCATGCACCCTTTCAGGGCATTTTCGGGGACCCCTATGATGCGTAGGTTGTTTCTGCGTGAGCGGGACTCAAGGTCATCACACTTAGACTTCACCGTTTTCATGTCACGGGTCAGGGTGGCCATCGCATCCTGCAAAGTATGCAGTTGATCCTCATTCACCCCGATTCTGTTTTCCGCCTCGGTAATCCTGGTTCCCGCTTGATCGACTTGAGATTTAATAGAAGAGACATTGGCATTAATATCGTCCAGTTTTTCGTGGAACGAAGAAACATTTTTGGCCATTGACTCCATCATAGTAGTGAGGTGGGAGCCACTGCTCCAGGGGGGGACTCGGGTTCGGGGTCTTCCTGGGCAGAAGTCACAGCTCCCTGTTCTACACGCGCGGTAGCCTTTGCAAACTTGTCCATGGCGCCCACCTTGTTGGTCCCTCTAGATCTGTTGGACATTGCAAGCGTAGTGAGGGGTGACCCAGCAGGCCAAACCCAAACCCAAGTGATGGGCAGGGGCGAAGCGCCAAGTTTAACTGCCTCAGCAGGCCGCTGAGGTGAAGGAGCAGAGTGGCTGCAGTATTGGGTCAATGGGGTCAGGTGTTCATGCAGTCCTCCAGCATTAGGAATATCAAGGGGGCTAGAGGAACCCACTGTCCAGTTGCCAGAGAGCAGTTATGGGCAGTGGAGTATGACCAGTGTTTGATGGTTCAGCAACAATGAGTTTGCAGAGATGATGTTAAAGTGAGCACCAGAGCTAGTTGCCCAGAGCGCAGACGTAATCACATGTCCCACAGCCAGAGTTGGGCCCGCGTTGCTGCCGGCGTCCGGGTCCAAGCACAGCAGGTCGCCTGTCGGGAAAGTGGAGTGCTGCCCGCCAGGGGATATGGGTGGCCACACAGCAGGGGTGCGGCTGCAGGCAGTCCTGAAGCAGAATAAGTGTCCTCAGTAAGGGGGGGCCGCAGCACACGGGCACCCAGGCATCAGGTGCAGAACTGGCCACAGTTGATTCCAGATAGTACGGCAGCCGGGGGCCCCCGTGGCACCAGGAAAGCGCCTGCGTGCTGATGGTAGCGTGGCAAATATAATTGAGGGAGTGCCGCCCTCCCTCCCCAACAACCCCTCACCTGCCTCGCGGGTGCAGCCCACGGCCTGCAGGGTGCGGCGCCAGGACACATGTCTGCTGGTGTCTGGTCGTGGCCGCGGAGCATGTTGGGCCCCTTCCAGGCATCGTTAAATGCTGCGGAGCCGGCAGAGCCAGGTCGGGCGGAAGATTCCACAAAATGGATGGGATGTCCGACCGAGGGCCTCAGTGGATGCAGCTCGGTCGTTGGCGATGGAGATGGAGTCCCTGGCCAGGCCTCCGGCAGTGAGAGAGCCAGCCCACTCCTCGCAGCCCCAGTCCCCGAGACAGCGCAGCAGGCTCCACAGACGCCGATTCTCACCGAGATTCGGACCCCACAGGCAGCACAATGTGGGGAATACCCTGAGCAGATTGTAGGCAACAGGAGGAGGTCAGGCCTCCGATGTAGCAAGATGCAGGTCCACCCTTCACGGAGCTCAATAGCTAGGCAGCCCCCCCGCCTGGATCTTTTTTAAGGCAAAGAAGGCCTTGAAAAGAAACCTTGACCTCTCTCCCAAAACAGAACCTCCTCCAAGACTCATGTGTAACAGACCCTATGCCTCCTGACAGATGCAGAGACCATCTATAGGAGTGGTGACAAAAAGAGGGGGTTACGATGTGGTGCAGGTGGTTACCGCTGAAAACCACCAAAAGGGACCTTAATGATGATGTTCAAGCCCATGAGAAAAGGGGGGATTTGGCCACCCAGATGGGAATCGTGAACACGGATCTGTACGGCAATTGGACTTGTGGAAACTCCGCTTATAGGATGTACCTGCTTCTTCCTTGAAAATGATGGGCCTATGTGGTCTGGTTCTCAGATGTACTATATGTGGAAGCCACGAAAAACCACAAAGGTCCTGAAGGTGTTATCCTGCCCTTTGTGAGGACCTCTAGGGACTTAGCGGTCTCAGTAGACACTTTTTCTTCATCAGCTAGTCATCCCTTCTTGGATGGAAATCAAACTGTAGATAAAGAATTTTACTTTTCACATCCAGTGAGATGGCTGAGGTACCCAACAAGGCAGAAAACTGAAGGTTTACACTGAGGCATATACACTTAGCTGACATTGTTACGAACTGGGGCTTCCAGCAAGTCTTCTGACAAGAGGTGCATCCCCATTAGACCAGATTTAAAGGTAGCATGCTTACCTGAGGGGACCTCATTCTGAAACTCTTCTACTTCACTACAAAATCTCTGGTTCATGGCTACCAACACAGTAAGCACATTAGCTTGTCTTAAGTGGAGTGCTGCATGGACGCAGACTTACTTCCCCCACGCCTCCAGCAGTTTATTTTCTTTCCCCAGGGAGGGTGTTGAAGACTGACCAAAGTCCAAAGGGATAGCCTTGGAAAAATGCAAGGCACCAACATAACTTTGGAATGTGGTTGATGGTGCCTGAACATTATCCAATGACAATTGCCTGGATCTAAGACCCAGTTTTTTTCTTGACCGGCAAGCATGAATGAGAATTTAGACATATATTTGGCGCTTCAGCAAAGAAATCCTTTTGCAAGGTGATTCCCACTTTCTGCCCCTCTGAGTGCCAGCACCCCAGATAGAAATCCTATTTCAGCCAGGGGTTGCTATAGCATTCGGATACCCAGGAATTCACCAACACCAACCATGTTGTCACAGAACACCCTTACATGCATTAGGTTTTCACACTCAGTGTGATCACTGCAACAGGGTCTGCCTCATCATGGGTGGTGTCAGCTGGTGCAGAATTGGGTCAGACACACACTGGCTCTGTGGGCTGCACTGGCTCATCTTACCCCTGCGGCTGCAGATGATGCTACCTACTCGGATATGGCATAGGGCCTAGAGGCACAACATAAGAGGAGCAGGACCAACCCAGTGCATATGGATCTGCCAGAGGCTCATGAGCTGGTACTTGAGGTGGCAGAGGTCAAGCCATTGGGGATATCATTGCAGCTGTTGAGGATGTGCCTGCATCAGAATGTCTCTGGAAGCGATAAAAGCACCTGTCCTCACCTGTTGACTGTGCTGGGAGAGACAACAAAAGGGCCCAGGTCACTGTTGTTGTGGGGTACCACCCAGATGCCTGCACAGTGCAGCCAGCTGGTCTGCACATCTGATAGCTAAGAAAGAAACTGGGTAAGGCATGGACAAGATAGACATGTTTGTTGGGGACCAAACACCCCGTAACACAAAGGATCCATCACTAATCATGGGCAGTAGTACTGGTATTCTATCACTCCACCGAGAAATGCATTTCTGCAGGACCCCTGGAGTTGAAGCGCAGGAAGACTCCTGAAGTGATAGGGACAAGGCTGACTATGTGTGCTACGGCGTATAACGGATTTTGATATTATTTATGTGATTATCCGTTTATTGCTCCGGTATCTTTTTACTGCACCATGATGCCTTCGGTGACAGTGCGCAATTTAAGTATTTGATTGATTGATTGATTGATTGATTGACTGTCGTTATGGTTAAAATGGCACGAGCACAGATGGCGGGTTGTTTGGTATGATTCGCCATGTTGTTCTTTTTGGTAGGGCTATGACACAGATTGAGCATGAGGAGTCTTTTTGCTCGACAACATGCTCGCTGTCTTAGGCACATGTGAAACCTTTGAAAACGGGCAGGTAGAGGTTCTAAAACCTCAGATGGAACTCCAGTGAAGAGGTATGGTCACATGGAACCAACAGTCTTGGTAGAAGGATGCTGAGGTATTACTTCAGGCACAAGACATGTAGCAGGTGCCAAAGGACCTCAGTGCCCCCATCAGCTTGTGGAGCCTCTGGCTCATTACTGGTAGAAGATTGGATAGCAGATGCAGTATCACTAGGATACCTCCCGGATGCCTCTTTCTCCAGGAGGATCACTGCATTTGGGTTCCAAGAAAATTAGGGTACTTCTGGACGTCTATTCATCATGACAAACTGCTGCAGGTAATTCTGCGGCACATGGAGAAGATCTACTCGCACCTCTGCAGTCGTCACCTCAACTCGGGCATCGCAAGCGGCACAGGTGTCCCACTCCCATCAGTTTTCCGCTATTAGCATCTAAGAAAGAGCACATAGGGTACAACACCTAAAACTGTTGCGTGCACAACCTGCACTCCGAAACAACAGTTTGTTCCGTAACACTGTACTAAAGATAAAACTGGTAGGGTTCTGGAACAAATTTTAATCGAATAAAATATTGAGAACAAGTGGAACAACTTCTAAAAGAGCTCCTGACTCTGCACAGGCATTCAATCCTGTGGGCACAGAAAAATGGGCTGCCTGGCATTGCCGGAAGGTGGAGCAGCACCTGTGGGCCATGCCTGTGCATGCGCTGCAGTTATGTGCCTAATTTTAATTAGAGGACATTCGCTGTGCAAAAAGTCTTTCATTGCTCCTCGTAGGAGAGACTTTCATAAGCATGGAGAAAAGGAGGCAGGACAAAAGAGTATTATGGTAATGAAATTGACTAATTAATGTGGTAATCAGAAATTACTTTAGGAAGGAAAGAAGGTTGCAAAAGCATATAAGATTTGGTAATACGAAAAATCTGATTTTCACTAACCCTCCTGCCCGATGTTACAGTATAAACACTCAGAAAGCCACCTTCCCCAAAAGTCTTATGCAATCAGAAAGCCACCTTCCCCAAAAGTCTTATGCAAGGCTTTTACACATTCCATCAACGTTAGGCTCCCATACAAAATCAGCTCCGTTGTCTTCGGGATAGTAACGCAGTGCAAACTCTCGGCACTGCAGAGTAAATCAGTTTGAAAGTGAAAGGTCAGAGGGAAAGCATGACGGGGACGGCCAGAGAAACGGCGGGGCAGGTAGAATGGGGCACAGACACATTCATTTTAGGTAAATCACATAGCAGGCATACCTGTGTGCGATGCAGGTGATTGACAACATATTAAATAACGATCCATGTTGCTTTATGGATGGGAGTGGGAGGGAGGCGCAACTCATGTGTATTGCAAGAGGTGTAGGTGTGCAGTGGGGAGGAGTGCATTTAAAGTACTTATGTGCACATTCACGGTGCCGACATGGGCGTAGGACATGGGGGGATAGGACAAATCCCCCCACAATTTTCAGTGGGGGGATACAATGGCATTTATCCCCTCTAGGTTCCCCCAGTTTGTGTCGCTCTGCAGCCTATACAGTGATGCGTGCAACAAACATCAGACAGCTGCAGCGGATAAACAAGGTCCTTCCTTCCTTCCTCCATCCATCCCCCCTCCCTTCCTTCCTTCCATCCTTGTTTTTCCTTCATTTCCTTCCTTCCTTTTCTTCCTTCCTTCCTTCCTTCCTTCCTTCCTTCCTTCCCTACAAAAAAACAATGGCATTTATCCCCTCTAGGTTCCCCCAGTTTGTGTCGCTCTGCAGCCTATACAGTGATGCGTGCAACAAACATCAGACAGCTGCAGCGGATAAACAAGGTCCTTCCTTCCTTCCTCCATCCATCCACCCTCCCTTCCTTCCTTCCTTGTTTTTCCTTCATTCCCTTCCTTCCTTTTCCTTCCCTCCTTTCCCTTCCTTCCTTCCTTCCTTCCTTCCTTCCTTCCCTCCTTCCTTCCTTCCTCCCCTTTTCCTTACTTCCTTCCTTCCTTCCTTCCCTTTTTACTTCCTTCCTTTTCCTCCCTTCATTTCCCTTTCTTCCTTTTCCTTCCTTCCTTCAATCCTTCCCTTTCCTTCCTTCCTTCCTTTTCCTGCCTTCCTTCCTTTTCCTTTCTTCCTTCAATCCTTCTGTTTCCTTCCTTCATTCCTCCCCTTTCCTTCCTTCCTTCTCCTTCCTTTTCCTAACTTCCTTCATTCCTTCCCTTACCTTCCCTTTCTTTTTCCTTCCTTCCATCCTTCCCTTTCCCTTCCTTCCTTCTTTCCTTTTCCTTCATTTCTTCTTCCTTCCTTCCTTTTCCTTTCTTCCTTCAATCCTTCATTTCCTTCCTTCATTCCTTCCCTTTCCTTCCTTCCTTCTTCTCCCTTCCTTCATTCCTTCTCTTACCTTCCCTTTTTCTTCCTTCCATCCATCCCTTCCTTTCTTCTTCCTTCCTTTTCCTGCATTCCTTCCTTTTCCTTTGTTCGTTTTCCTTCCTTCCTTCCTTCCTTCCTTCCTTCCTTCCTTCCTTCCTTCCTTCCTTCCTTCCTTCCTTCCTTCCTTCCTTCCTTCCTTCCTTCCTTCCTCTTTTCTTTCCTTCCTTCCTTCATTCCTCATGTCAGCTGCACATTAAAAGAATAAGGCACACGTTAAACAGCCATTGGGACTTCTTTTCGTTCACCATGCCAAAAAATCCCCAAACCCCTATCGGCTGGTAATGATGGTGACGAGAGTGGTATTTGCATCGTTCTTACCCCAAGAGAAACTCGACAGCGCCAGAAAGGCGATGACCAACATCCCCTTCATTTTTCCCCGCTCTCCTCGTGGGCATTGGGTGCCCTGATGCCCCTCGTTGAGGTGTCCTCAGGCCTCCCCTCCTTTAGAGAAGATGGCAGTGGTTGGCAAGTAGAACCCTGAATATCTTCTCTGGCACAGCTGTGGACGGGATGAGTCTCGAGCTCCAAACTGGGCGTTGGAACAGGCCCATGCCCCGGTGGGTTCTGCCCAGGGCCTGGGTTTGGATTAACCCTGTCCCGCCTGTGCTTGCCTGTGCTTGCCTGTCCCCCCCTGCACAACAGGCCATGGGACCCCCAGAACACTGAATGCTGAAGGCTGGCTGGACTGTCGCCCAAGCTTGGCTGTGAGCCACTACCAGGCCTTGCACTTGGGCTGGAAGAGGAGAGTTTATGGGAGGAAGACATTAACCCACCAACAATGCAATGTCCTCTGCTTAGGAGCAACCCTTGGCAAAACAATGTCCCATTGCATGCAGGGCCATCTTAAGCATTTTTGGGGCCCTGGGCATGGCCATCTTTGGGGCCCCCCTCCACCAAACCAAAGGCCTCCCCCCACCATGATCACAACCTATAGGTTGATATGCCGCCTTGCAGCATTCAAAATAAGCATGTTTACTCCCTTGAAGTCCCCTTACCCTCTTCATTCTTGTTCTAACCAGAATGATAAACAAGTAGCATTTGGAGGCCAACACTAGCAATCTACGAAGAGGTTACTTCTCTTTGTGTATAGAAACAGGATACTTTAACCCCTTAAGTGCCAGGCTATTATTGAAGTCTAGGCAAAAACGACGAGTATACTCATCCTCAGCACTTATTAATCAATAGCATACGGGAAGGTATGCAGCCTGTAGTATTAATGCAGGACTGTATGTAAAAGGTACATGTAGCCCAGAATAGGCAGAGAACTCACATTAGCTGCCTCGGTGAATTCAAAAGTATTCGAGCATGGATAGAGTAGACCATTTGTAAGGAAGGAGAAAGCTACAAATAGCATAGCATGGATAGTGGATGCAGATTAGAAGATAACAGGGAGCTACCAGGAAGGTGTCTATATCCAGACAGACTGAGATTAGAAGTGGGACATGGTTTTCAAATAGTGTTGCCATTAGAGGTCAAGGGATCAAGTGCTTGTGGTGTGCAGTATATCAATGCTCACTATGATAGTGGCAGCAACCCTATAGCCTGTGAAACCATGAGTGAGGCTTTTATGAAGATCATACCCTGCGAAGGAAATCACACTGAAGGGCTGACAATTTTGAAAGGTTTAGGGACTGGCAATTCAGAGAGGTTACGCAATACAAGATTAAATGAGATGCCCAGGAGCACACATTGCTTAAGGGGTTAATCCGGGTTTTGTGCCAACTCTGCAAGATCTGCATTTGAAAACTTTCTTTACCAGCTCTTACCATGTACTAAAACAATCTCATTTTATAAAACTGACTTGGAAAGTACACAAATCACATTTCCAAACCTGACAATTTTTAAAACCAAAATATTACAGAAGGGTGTTAGGCAAAATGGGAATTATTCTAGCTTCATTCGCTTCATCCTCAATAGAAGTGTATAAGTACCAGCATACCAATCAATGTGATTTAACAGATTTAATATAGGTATGTCTTTTGTACTTTTAAGCTTTAAATACTTCCAAAACAATGGCTTGTGAAATTGGCATTCATAAATGTGCAGAAAAACCCTTGACTTTTATACAAAAAGCAAAAAGTTTTTTGTGTCAAACGAGCAGACCTTAAAATATGCTTGCCCAAGGCCTACAACATCTGGTCTGCTCTCTCCTGTCTACCACCCTTTCCACTCAAATGGCCTACATAAGAAGAAAGTTCAAGAAATTAGCTAAACGATGCCACCAGCATGCAAGAAGGCAAACCTCACAGAAGACATCACAGTAATGCAAGAGATATTATATGATTTGACCAGGATCACTGTATCGTCTGCTGGCAAAGCCAGGATACAAGCATGAACACTTTGGTTCCACAGTCTTTTATTCACCTCTTGGACTAATATTTTATGCTCATCTTTGGAGGGGATTTGCCTAGGTTTTAGAACGCCCCATCTGAATAAACCAATTTCTAGACCTTCACCATACGAATGACATGTTAGTTTGTTTTTATAGCACCCTCTTTCTGGTGCAGGAACATTGCTGTTAATAGCACCTCTTATGCTGCAAAACCAAGTACATATGCAGGTAGGTTTATAAACTTCTGACATAGGAAAGGTTCAGCCAGCCTTGCTGGAATATGCTCTTGTAATCTTTCATATGAACACATATCTCTGCAATGAGTGCTCAACACACTGAGCTAACTTCTGAACCATTGAGGCACTGAATTTATCAATATGGATTTCAACTTTGGCTATTGCACACCTTCAACATAATTCCCACAAGAAGGAAAGAATGCTACAGAAGTTGTGCCGTACGGAACACACAAAATATGTATTCCACAGTGAACACAGAAAGCATTACATGATTAATTGATCAAGGCAGAATGTACTTGTCAAAAACGACAGGCAATAGGTTTAGCGCCTCCGCAGCATGCAATAAAATCTCCTGGCATGTGCTATTTAAGTCTGGTGAACAATGGAATCTTAATTTAGATCAGGCAGCCTTGTGGGGGGGCCCTCCAAGGTGGGGGCCCTGGGCAAGTGCCCCTTTTGCCCTCCCATAAAAACGTCTCTGATTGCATGAGTCCTGATGTTCTGTCTATATACTAGAAAGACCCCCGCCCCACTTTACTTAGGGCACTGCGCACAGTGTAGTCATGGTTTTTCAATCTGCTACTGGCTAGCGACGAAGCAAAATGTGATTGCTTACATTCTGACACATGCAAACGTCATGGCATAACTGATCATGTACAGGGCCGTCATGAGGTGGGTGCCAGACAGCACACTGCCCCAGGCTTCGCAGGGCACAGGAGCCTTGCACACTGCGGTAGATGCCTTCCTACCACTCTGACTGCAGTCACATACGTGTGCTCCCTTGAACATGTGTGTGTTGCGGCATGCACCTTATGGGGAGGAGGTAGGGTGATAGATGACTACAAAAGGGGTGATCCCATTTTGACCCCTCCTCTTCATTCAGGACACTGAACTTGTGCAAGCCATAAGTCTATTGGACTGAATACACAGAGATGTTTCAAACTGGCAGAGGCCCCTCACCTGGCTTTGCCCCCCTCCCACAACCTGTCAGAGGCCCCCTCACCTGGCTGTCACATCTAAAGATGTGATCGACCATTTTTTACAAGACTTGCAGAAGTCATGGAGATGTATCGTGCGCTGATGAGTCGATGGCAACTAAGTTGAAGGAAATTCACTGAGCGTGTATGCACTGCAGGCCCAATGCATTGCACCCCATGTGTCCACTCACTACAGCGTGTAGTGCACTATTTATACTCAAATCTGTGTAAGCGAGAAATACATTGTGAACTTTCATCGAAAAGCTTTCTGTTCAAACCCATTAAGCAGACGTCATGCCACGCATCAACAAACCTGGGCTACCACAACAAACATCAACACAATGCTGTGTGTTTTCAAATCTTTTCAAGATGTAACTCTGCTAAAAGGGGCCATTCTCCTGGCAGGTTTAAGACTAGATGGAGCAGCGCACACCACAATGAAAGACCAGCATCAGCCAGAGTTTTACATTAAGCATTCTCCTCTCAATTTTGCTGTTTACTGTTTCCACTGGCTATTTATTTGCCTGCACATACAGGAAAATCTATCACTAGGACAAGGCCTAACATCGTGCTCTGTCATTCCATCGGCGTATCATGTTTCTAAAGTTAGTTAATAGTTCAGCTCAGTTAATGGCCATAATCGGAAATGCTGAGTCATGCCTCAGAGTAAAGAGTTTGTGTATGGTATCCTCACCAGAAGTGGTTGCCTCTTATTGTGCAATATGTTAAAATAGTAATATGCGATCTTAGATACTGCTTTGAAGCTTTCAAAACTTTGTATGTATTGAAACCAGGAGTGTTTCCTGATTTGGGATCACCTGCCATTATGAAGTCTTAGATACTCCCAGTCCTTAGCACATCCGGCCCATATCAACTCAACAGAAGCCAAGCGTGCACAGAGTCTATATTCCAATCAGAATGTACACTGGTTCTGGTTCTGTTATCTACTTGCAGCAATGTCAGGCAAACAGTCACTGAGAATGCTGCTGCGCGAGTGTGGCTTTTTAAGTATCAACAGGAGACCTTGTTTGCTTCACTCTCATGGTTGATGATTCCAATAAGGATTTGGAGACCTTAAATATGTATTTTAAAGCTTAAACATTGGTGCCTCCAGTGGAGCTTGTAGAGAGGTCCCCACCCTAGTGTGTGAGCATGGAATAGTAGGTGAGTGCAGAGTTATTGTGAGATGCGACTGAGACCAAAAAAACAAGTTGCTTGTTCAGGTATTTACAGGAATATGGGCACTTCAGGAAAGGAATCCTGGCCTCTTAAACTGTTTCATGAATTGAGAAACTTGAGGGGCGTACCCTTGTTTCATTTCATGAATCATGATAACAGGAAAAGACAGTGGGCCTCATTGCACGGTAGGCGGTAAGGGTTAACGGTCACCGGTAAGAGTACTAATAGCGCCATGGTTACCGCCTACCGTGTAATGAGGTCCAGTGACTGTGGCTGAGGGGAGATGTGTGCATTACCTTTAGTTGTAAATCAGTTGAGGCTCCTACAGTTTTTTTGTGCAATGTTCGCCCGTGCTTTTTAAAGTCCATACAAGAATTCAAGTTGTTTTACTGTCGTCACCAGATGTAAGTAACTTACTGTTCTTGGTAACGTAAGGGGATCCGTGCAAGTCACATTTGGCTGGGTGGCTTCTCCCGCCGTGGCAGATGTGGTAGCTGAGATAGACCCTCCAGTCCTGTGGCTGCAGAGACTGCTCAGAGGAGCGCAGCAGACAGAGCCTGCCCCACTCATGGTGCAAAATTGGCTGGTTTGCCCCTAGCTTGCACCCCAGTGAAGGGAGCCTGAGAGCAGGTGTTTTAGGGGAAGACATAAAAGATCTATCGATCATGTGGTCCACAGGTTTGATTGCGAGTGGGATCGAATTGGTGCTTTATTCCTGAGGTTGCCCAAATAAATGCCATTGTGTTATGTTATAATAACCCATGCTGTTGAAAAACCCTGAAACTATTGTGTTTGTGTTGTTAAAAAAATGGTGAATACACTATAACATTGAAAAAAGTAAACTTCGTGTTAAGAGGGACGACAGAATTGAAGGATTTTGTACTCTGAACTGCTTTTCTTTTTCTTAATTTTCTTCTGTTTTCTTTCTTCTTTTCTCTTGTTTTATACAGTGATGATATATGTGATTTAATACCTACTGCTATTTTAATTTTGTGAAAAGTCAAGTTCTTTAACTAAAATACAATCAATCAATCAATCAATAAATCAACAAATCAATAAATAAAGCAAAGTACCAAGTTGTCCACAGTCACCACCCAGATTTTATGGGTCTCCTACACCCCTGGGTGCCGACTCCTCTTCCAAACGCCATCTCCTTTGCCTGTAAACGCACACCTATTGGTGGCTTAGATCACCATTGCGCCAAAACCAAAAATGGGGAAGCCTATGGGTCTTTTAACTGTTTTTAAAAAAATAACAAATAATTTAACTGAGGACGCACAATAAACTTGCTTTGGAGTTTCACATTTTCCTTTCTTGGTAAAAAAGGAAAACAAAGAGGCAGGTAGGCCGACATGCAAATGAAAAAAGGAACACTGTCCTTATGTCGAACAAGGGTGGGTACCACACAGTTAATTATTTCTTTACTTTGAGGAGCGTTTCAGCAATATTTTACTACTTCAAAATCATTTTAAACATTGTGTTGGTGTTTTCACAATTTTGTTTAATTTCAGCTACCTACTGAGGACAGCTATTAGTGGACATAAGGCAATGTTCACTTTTTTCCCCAAGCCTTGTCCATGATCTGTCCTGAGAGTCTCCTACTGATCGACAAGTGCCGCTCGCGAAAACAAAAAGTAATGAAAAGATGAGAATACATGTTTTAATGTTTATCTTCAAGATTCCCACTCCAGTTACAGTTGTGAAGTGTCAGAAAATGCCATGCTGATTTACCATACATATTTGAGAACTTGGAAAACTTGATATCAATAAATACTACTTCAATATATCAATAGAAAATGAAGACAACCACGAGAACATTTATGCAAAGTGATTACAGAGCTGCAGACTGCGTGGCAAAATGCATGCTGCCGAGAGCGGCAATGAGAAGGCCTCAGCCAGTAAATGGAGACTCCTCCCTCTTCTAAGCGCTATAATAATAGGTTTCATTACACAATTCAATGCCGCCTGCTTTTTCAGCCTTGGAAGGAGGAATGGGAGAGGGAGCCCCTGCCGGGATTCGTGACTGCAGCACAGATTGCTTAAGTGGGCGTTTTGTAAATGGGTGTTTTTGCGGCCACACAAGCGTGTGTCCTAGAAGGTTGTACAGCTTTTTAAGGCACTAGTTACGGGAAACACTCACTTGTGGTTCTGCAAAAAGGATAGATATTAGTGTATTATGTATTTTTGATATAGATCTTGGGACAAGTTATGAAATATTTATGGCACACGTAAATACAAAAAAAAGACATTAAGATGCTCCAATGGTTACCCCAAGGACTCAGTGCGTAACAACCTACAAAATATTACAGATCATGGAGAAGGGGCAGCCCAGACAGAGGATCCTGAGTTGCTCCCTCATCCGAACCAGCAATCCTTCCACTCAGAGGTAACAGTGCTCTATAGAGAAACAAGTACAGCGCTCAGACATGTGCCTCCAGAAAGCCTCAGGGGCTCGGGTAGACACAATTCCAAGTCAGGCGACTGCCTATTGTCAGTGGTCGAAGTGTACGAAAAGAAGTAGTGGAACTATGTTCCCTGCTGGTCTGCCCTGCTCCCCACAAACCCCATCCCTGCACTCCCTCCCATACACAATCCAAACCCCCAAACAAACACACCTGCTATATATGGGAATGTGCAGTGCACTGAAGTCCAAGCCAGAATAAAAGTATAATAACAGTGAAACTTAAAAATAAAAAGTATGTGAGCACCGCTCCCGACTGTTCCCGCCCACTTCGACCTCTGCCTATTGTAGCCTGTGGCCTCACGGACGGGCCCAACTAGTGCGGTGACAGGATTGTCCTCGGAGGGAATACCTAGAAATAAAGACTCGGACAACGGGGTAATGAAGGTTTATTTAAAATTGTAGTGTGTGTTTTATTTATATGTCCTGTTTCTGTGTATGTTTTGGGAGAAACCATTCAGCCCACGATGAGTCTATATTGAATGTCAAAAGAAATGAACAATAGAACACAACACCCCTGCCAAAGAATGGGCTGGGAGAACAGAATCAGAAGAGGATTTGAAAGAAAGAGACAGTTGGAAAAGGACGGTAGAAGAGAGAGAAAGCAACAAAGAGAAAGAGACTGACCTGGGGACGTGTCCATGCCTTGAGCGCGTCCCCCTGGCCTAAATCCATTTGCGGGCCCCAGGTTGTGCGTGGGGATCCCCCAGAGACTTATCCACGGGGTACAAGCTGCTTATGTCAGGGGCAGCCTGGCCACCTGGGGCCTTGGCACCCGTTGGCCCGTCCAGGGCCCAGACCAGACGGGCCCAGTGATATTCAGGGCCCAGGCAGAGGGCCAAGAGCTGCCTGGGTCCACATAGTAAAGCCAGACTAGGGCCGCGTGTTTGAGGGCAGCCCAGACCAGGCTGCCCAGCTGTTCCCCCAAATGCCTGCATCATGGCCAGCGAGGCGGGGCCCTCAATGAAGTCCTCCCGGGCTGAATATGCTAAGCGCAGCCCAGGAGGTGAAGCCAGGGAGTGGAAAGCCCGCTCCAAAACGGACGGTGGACCTGTGAAGGTATAAGTCCTGGGTTGACTCGGTCAGAAGAGGGACATGGCTGTGTTCCCTGTTGCCATAGTGTCTTATATGTTTATGTTGTATGTAAATATATATGTATGTTATGTGTATAGTTAATTATTGTTAAGCAGATTAAATATTAAGTAGGGAGTAGGGGAGCTAAGGGGAATGTTAAGTAGATTAAATGTTAAGTAGGGTTAATAGTTAAGTAGGACACTCTATGGGAATGTCCATTAGTTAAAGAAGGAGGTAGAGGGGAGTTACTCTGGCGTGAGGTAATGGGATAACGTGTAGCGGCCCCTTAGCCTGAGGCCGCCTAGCAGGATGGGACAACTCACACAGGCCATTCTCTGGCCTAACACTCCATGTGGGTGGTACCTGAGGTTAGGCAAGGGGTCTGTTGTGGCAGGCTCCCCCTAAGGGTTCCTGGGTCCCCTCCAAGGAAGAGTGAGCTGATTTTGCGGGTCCCCAGTCAGTCGGAGATCGCGCCAGGGGATTCCTAGGGAAAAGGAAAAAGATATTGGTGTGTTAGTAAATAAAGAGGTGTCCCTGTTGGGATCCCTATAAAATTCACTCTGGTGTCTGTGTCTCTTAATGATCAAGGAACTCAGGCTGTGGCCCATCTCCTGTTCTTAGCAATTTTATTTTAGCAGCTGCAGCACCGCTCCCTACCAAGCTGGTTGGGAGGTGGCTTCCATGGGAACTGTCCCTGACCTATGCCAGGATAGGATGCTCCCTGGTTTGGGACAGGGACAGGAAACAGGGCCTACACTATTCTCTGTCCTGATATCTTTGTCAGACCACTACCATGTCAAGCAATCTTAATTTTTTCTCTTATAGGCCATACAGTATGCCTGGAAGCCTTGAAATGTGGACCGCTTTTCCACCACTAGGAAGTTCACTGGAGTGGATTAGTGGTGCTCACGGTATCCTTCTCTATGCATCTGTGCACTTTCTTCCTTTCAGTATCATTGCTCTGTATGTTAAGCATTTGCTATAGAGATCTGTTTTCACCCTCAGGGTCACACCTTTACAACCTTGCAGTACTTTCTCCGCCTTTAAGTCTTCTCGTGGGTACAACATACACCAGTGCAGTGCATTGGTCAATGCTCATTTCAAACCTAGCAATTCGCTTTTTAGGAGGGGCCGATTACACAAACACAAAATACCAAGTCCGAGATGATAGAGTCAGTACCTAAGTTGGTTACAAAAAATGTTGCAGGAATGTTTATGCCACAAGAATGGAAGCATGGGCAGAGATTGCTGGTCCAAGGAATTTGATAAATGCATGTTCATTCTCCACAACTGAGGATGCTGGCTCCTTTGTTTTTAGCCATGCATTATGATATGTGTTATATCCTTTAGTTTGTTATGGTTTATGTGTTGTTTAGTTAGTGGAACCTTTAGCTCTGGAGGTTTTCCTCTGCCTTAGCTCCAAACCCATAGTTTGGTGGTGCAGTAATGGGGCGGTGATGTAGTGGTTACCACTGCATTACCACCATTTTCGGCAACATCGCAGAACCTGTAATCAGGCCTTATGTTCTAGCCATCCCGGGACCAAAATTCATTGTTGAAAGAACAAGGGTTGCATTCCCTTTGTTTTCCGAAGAGGTGGAATCTTTAAAGCTTACCTGAACTGACTATCGGAGGAGGTGAAGGTTAAGAGGTAACTAGAGGAGATGTGTTGAATGCATACGAGACTACCACAACAAAATTAGACTTGCATTATGAGAAGAAAGCGAGCCCTATTCCAGAGCGTCCAGAAGGCAAATCGGTGGAAGACTTTGTGGCAAGTTTGCATGAACTGGCCAAACGATGCAACTTTGGCGAATCGTATAATGAGCACATTAGAGATCAATTCATGTTACATGTAAGGGAGAATAAAACAAGCGAGGAAATTGGGGGAAATGGAGATCCTTGCTTGGATCAAGTACTGAGGATTGAACAAATGATGAAATGCATAAAGTAACGGGAAAGTAAGAACAAAGATGTGGATAATAAAGAATGCGCTGCCAGAAACACAAAGATAGAAGCACAGAACCCAAACGAGAGCAAAGGTCAAGATTTTCAGATGAAAACATCAAACGCAGGAAGACCGAAGAGACTAGTAGTGGAACAAGGCAAAAGAGGATTTTGAAGGGGGAGTGGCAGGGGAATAAGGAGGTGTTTTCAATGTGGGGGCACCTTCCATTTTGCAAAATCTGTGAAGTGCTCGAGGATGAATTCAGAGTTCAGGAAGTGTGGAAAAAAAGGGACAGTTTGCACAGTGCTGTGAGAACTTTTCCAAGACTGGTGTTTGGGAAGTTTTGTTTGATGAGGAAGATGGGGTAATAAATGTTGCAGGTGGTTTGAGTTTCTCAGTGAGCCTTGTATGCTGCAGCAAAAGGAAGGGAGGGAAAACCTGCACCGCATGTTTTGAAGGGAAAGGCTGAGCGCTTGTGGGGGAGTTTGAAGAAAGAATTGAATGTTTGGGATGTTCAACCATAGCAGATGTCTATGTGTCTGAGAGTGGGGGATGTCTACTTGGACGGTATGAGTAGAGCAAATATCTGATCCCAGTGTTGCTGGGATGATATTAGTGATGGGGGGAAAAGGGTCCAGACATTATGGGAGAGTTTTGGAGATGTTTTTGAGAACAGATTGGGATGTCCCAATGGTACAACATCACATTCGGCTTATAGCTGGTGCTATACCTATAGTAGGCAAGGTAAGAAATATTCCCATATGCCTCAGAGGCAGTGAGTAAACAGTTGGAGAAGTTGGAGCGACTTTGAGTAATTGAACAGATGGAAGCCTCTGAGTCGGTGTCGGCCAATTGTTGTTTTGAGAAAACCCACTGGAGAGGTTAGGCTCTGTGTAGATTTGAGGGGGCTCCATTGGCGTGACATACAGGACAAGTTTCCACTGCCGAACAATGGAGAAATTATTAGGTGGGCAAACATTTTTAGCACTTTAGATCTTGCTTTAGCCTACCATAAGATGATCTTCCATTCAGATTACAGAGATTATACCACTGTTATCACGTCAGGTGGTATGTATAGATTGCAGAGGATGCCTTTTGGGCTTGTGTCGACGGCAGCTTATTTCCAAAGAGTTATGCATGCATCATTTAAGGGAGTTAAGGGAGTTGTCTTCTTTTAGATGATATTTTAGTGAGTGGGACTGATGAAAGGGAACATAACCAGAGGCTGGCGAGCATACTTAAGATCATCAGGGAGGCAGGGTTTACTTTGAAGAAGGAGGAATGCATGGTAAGAGCAGGGGAGATCTCTTATTCAGGACACAAATTATATGCACGAAGGGGTAGAACCAAACAGCGAGCTGGTATTGCCCATTGTAAATTTGGAGTGGCCGAAGGATAGGCAGGGTGTTATGTCAGTTTTGGATCTTGTGGAGTGCTATGCAAAATTTGTTGACTAATTTGCAGACAGGTGCAAGGAGATTAGAAATGTGAGTAAGAAAGGATTGGAGTTGTGTTGGTCTGAAGAATGTCAAAGTGAGTTTGTTGACATCAAAAAAGCCATGGTAAGGGCACCGGAGTTAGCAAGCTTTGATGTACAGTGTCCGACATGGATCATGACCGATGCGAGAGATACAGTTTTGGGGACGGTTTTGTTTCAAAGACACAATGAAGTTGACAGGGTAGTTGTGTTTCGTCATGTGCACTGAGAGATGCAGAAACCTGGTATTCGGTATTGAGAAGGAGGCTTTGTGTGTTTTTGGGCCATCAACAAGTTCTGTTTGTTAGTCTGGGGAAAGGCATTCATGGTACGAACTGACCACAAACCGCTCGTAAGGGTTTTCACCACAAAGGAGTTGGAAGGCATTTCAAGGCGCATCATGAAGTGTGTGGCATTGCTGCAAGGACATGACTTTGTAGTTGAGTACATTCCTGGTGCGGAAAAATATTAGTGTATTTTTTGTGAAGGCAGAAAGGGATAGCCGAGTAGTAGATGTCAGAGAGGAATTGGAGGAGGAAAATTATCAAGTGTTCCAAATGTGTGATGGTGGGGCTTTTACTAGGGAACAGTGGAACGAAGCAGCCGAGGAGGATGCCTGTCTCACAATGGTCACTGAGAGAGTGGGAGCTGAATGGCTGGTTGGCAAGCACCACCTGAGGATTCAGTGATGAAATAATACTATATGGTCCAGGAGGAGCTCAGTCTAGAGGATGATTCGTTATCCAATGAGGGAAGATTGTTTCTCCTTTGGGTTTGAGGAAGAGAATTTTGGATTTCGCCTATGTGGGGCATTTAGGAATGGCCCCATATATATCGCCGAATGAGCGAGCACTGCACATAAGCCCACCTACTTGTACAATATGGGTTTATTACCTGGGTTCCAGTTAGCAAATACGGGTGGACAGCAGCCAGCAATAACGTTTTAAGTTCCCTACTGCAATTTCAGTACATTATGTAGCATATGTATGTATGTGCTTACTGTTGTCTCTGGTGTACAGTCAGTGCAGACCTGCTCAGATCAATTACGACATTGGACTGATCATCCTGTCCTTGCTACATCACATAGAGGCAGCAGGTATCTTGCAGGCACTTCATAGCTTAAATCAGCCTTGTACATGAGTACAGGTGAAGAGCGGCTTGTGTACTGGACGCACCGTGAAAGTTGCCAGGTTGAGAGCACTCTAGCCTGAAGTCCCCCCCTGAGATGCATGCTTCTCACACCGTCACTCAGTGTGCAGCATTCCTGCTCGGGAAGGAGAAGGGAGGAGTTAGCACACTGTTCTCATGTAGGGCTTTGGTTCTCTGTCTCACTACCAACAAATATTACAACTGAGCTATTAAAAATATAGCAGCCCTGCTAAAATGTGCCCTTAGATCCATACAGCACCTGCCAAGGTGCATTGTAACTTCTGGGGAGGATTCAATGGAAATTCCCACTGCATGCCCAGTCAATCACAGACCTCTCTGCTAAGACTGCCAACAAATGCTTTCAACCCTCCACACACCAACGTTTTAAAATGATACACAATGAACCCTCATGTTCAACATCAAAGGGTTTAGCCATACATTATGCCATTATAATAATTAGACTTTCTACACAGCGGTTTACTCCAGGTTCCTCACTCTTCTAAGCGTTGTTATAATACATTTTAATATTTCCTAATCAAAGCAACTAAATTGATCACCCACGGAAGGATAAAGGGCTGAGTTGTCACTGCTGGAATTGAAGCTTGTGAAGTGCAGACTGGCACCATGCACAGGGGCTTGTACAATGTAGTGGAGATAATGTATGGTACCATGTGTCGTGTTACTACTTACAGTGGTCAAAACATGCTTATTTATATTTTAAAGGTGTGTTTACATGTGGGACGGGGTTAATCCAGTATGGACAGCGAGATTCAGCCAGCAATGCAAACTGATTTCCGAGAGCTGCCATGTTCATAAGTGCTGGTTGGTGGAGACAGCTTACCCTCGGGGGCTATTTCTGAGATGCATTGTTGTTAGCGTGATTGTATCTAGCACATGCAGACTTCCCTTCTTATTTTCTGGGGCATGTGATTACGTACTTGAATTATGACTTGGCATCTAATATGATGCGCCACGTCCAGATACTGTCAGCCCCTGAAAACAGACAATTCTCTGTCGAGGAACTATTACACTGCGATATTTCACATTTCATCAGCAAAATGGATAGTAGTGTTTTTGACAATAGTGTACTTTCAACAAAACTCACATCCATCAGGCAGGGGTGGGGGCGGTCATTAAACATTTCTGGTTTATTATCTAGCGCCATGCGCTAAGAAGCAGCAAAGCGCTTTGCAGAGCAGAGCAGAATTGCGAGTTGGGTATGAATGAGCCACTAGATTGTTGAAACCAGGATTGCGTGGGAATACATAATTGGGGCAGCATAGTATTTTAGGTATGTTTTGATCACATTTCACAAATTCCTGCCTGCTCCCCACAGGGCACACCGCTGACTGGAAGGCGGAGTAACAGATTGTGGGATAAGCGGTTCCAAAGGGTTCGCCTGACCCATGGTTATAAGTATGAGAGCATTAATCTGACAAACTAAAGTGGGAGGGGACTGTTTGTGTATTTGTTCGTGTAAACTGTTGTCATTTATAAGAGCTTACCTATAGCCAGGGTTATGGAAGGGCGACGCCTTAAATTCAGATAAGGAATATTGAGTTTTAGAAAATAAAAGATAAAACGCATAAAGAAAACAAAGAAATAAATGAGTTATTCTGTGTCTATGGCATAGAAGAAGGCGTCTCGCCCCAAGGGAGGGCCAGTTGTTTAGGAGAATACGGATCCCTTGTCAAAGTGAGGCAGGAAGATGGGTGTGTTTTTTGTGTGGGTATTGTGGTGTTATGAGAATGCACTCATATGTCCTATATGTATAGAGGTTACTGGCGCCAGTGAAATGAGGCGAGGACAAGTGGTGGAAGGAGTGTCCTCCAGGAGGAGCTAGTGAATAGGATTTGAAGCAGTGAAGGGAGGAGTTTTTAACTGCCCTTCGTAGGGGGCTCAAAGATTGTCGTGAAGTGATGGAAAGAGTTCATTTCTAAAGGTGCAAGGTAATAGCTGGAGGGTTAGGAATTGGCCCGAGGTGGTGGCAAAAAGGTGGTTTTGATCGTGTTCTGGTTTTTAGGAACAGGTGGAGTTTTGGTTTGGCCTTAAAGGGTTTGGTGTGTGGGCAGCGTTTGTGGTGCATGCCCCGATTTGTATTGGTGAAGTGGGAGAGGCTTGCGGAAAGGCTCGAAGAGTGTTGACATTTTGAGAATGCAGATTTATTGTTGATAGGAAATTGGGAGAGTAGAGTTTAAGTATTTATGAGTACAAAAAAATCCCGTTTTGAAATCAAGTAAGTATCGGCAGTCAAAAGTGTGACGTGCCATCATGGGACGCACTCCTATAGAGGAGCAGCCGATTGCCTCTGCAGGAAGTCCCGCCCCCATACTGCTTATATGTTGGAAGACTGAACCTGCACCATGTTTGACACCAGTAGTTATGACCATACTGCGTAGAGTGTTAGAGAAAAGGTATCCACTAAGAAAGCCATAACTTGTGTACCGCCGTAGAGATGACAATCTCTTGGAGGAGATTCCTGAAGGAATATGAAGACAAAAGAAAGAGAAGCTGGTGACGTCACATGAAGTGAGGGTGACACACTCAGAAGAGTGGCTGAAGAAGATGTATGGACCTTATAGAAACTGATGACGAAATAAGGAATTGAGTGACCATCCTTTTGCAGAATGAAGATTGCACACCTAAAGAGCACTGCAGAAAATGCAAGCCGTTTAATAATTTTACAGATGCAGCAACGCAAGTAGATCAAGCAATCTTAAAAGCTAGCTATACGTAGTGACTAGACTGCACGCAAATCTGCCATTGTATAGTGTTTGGACATCGGTGCCATAGTTTTAGTAAATTCAAATCCACTGAGAAAGCACGATCGAGAGCTGTGTGTGTCGCAGCAAAGAATTAGCTCGAGATCGCGGTCTTGAAGGGTGTAGCTGTTTGGCCTAGTGTCCAAGCTGAAGCAGCCAGGAACTGGTTATCATCCATGAAAAACAGAAAGTGTGAGACGTTGAATTATCTCGTGCTACGGTGCAAAGAAGGAACACCAGGAGTGCCAAGTTTATTAATTAAAGACAATTAAATGCTGCAAAACAGGCATAAATACGGTCTCCTGTCACGTGAGCCAAGGATGAAAATAGGAGGTGAGACAGTCTGCATGGCAGAAGGCATGGACGATGAGAGATGAGGGGCTAATTGGATGGGATGCCCACCTCCTGGCACCTGGGTATGAGCTTACATGCTGCTAAGGAGCCGAATGTTCCAGACATGGCACGAGCGTGCCAACCAGTTATAGAAGGCCATATAATGAAGGGCCTTATAGTTTAAGAGGCAATAGTATTCTGAGTTGCACTAGGGGTGGCCATAAATTGTCCACCGGACTGTAGAGACACAATCACAACCCATTCCTATATAGAAAGTATACTTAGATGTTCCCCTTGATCCAACTACAACACCCTGTAGGTTTTCCTTATGTGTCATGTAGTATGACGTTACTTAAGATGAATTTTCAGTACTTTTTCATGAAATGTGTTGAGAGCTCGAGCGAACGTCCATTGATGTCCTTTGCAACTCCCTGTTTTAGACAATTGATAATAAAACAGTCAGATGAAACTTTTGCCAACTTCCTGAGTCAGTCTGATTATGTCATGATGCCTACCCTCGGAGCACCAGGCCAGGCCCAGCACCCCCGGAAGCAGGCATCATGCCCTCGGGTAAAAGCCCAGCGGCCCCTTATAGGGGCTCTTTGGACTCAGTCCTGGCGCCTTTGGCGCCAGGCTCATGTTGGACATCAGTCCTGGCGCCATAGGCGCCAGGCTCATAAAGGGAGGTGTTTTGTGCACTTACCTGATGCAGACCATGCTGCACGCTTCAGGCCTCCCTGAGACCTGAAAGGGACTATTTTTTCATAGGGACTATTTTTTCACTCGGGCGTGGCCAGGGAAGGATACATACCTAGTTGGGGAAGGATACATACCTGGGACTTCTTTGGAGGCTATTTAAGCCACGCCCAGACAGCAGTTCATGCTTCGCAATGTTCTGCTTCCTGCAGCTTAATGCTCACCGTGTCTGCTCCTGCTCCTGGACTCCAGCCACGCCCGCCTCGAACCTGGAAGACCTGCAAGGAAGGAAGAGAAGAGAAAGGTCAAAACCAAGGACTATTTCAAACTTCTTACCTGCATCCGGAATCTTCTCGCCAGCATCCCTGAAGAAAGACTTCCATTTAAAAGCATTGCGTTGCTCGCTGCAGCGCCACGCTTCACTCACCTGTCCTCGAGACACCTCCCGGCTCCATCGCGGCTGTCAGCATCGGACGCAACCTCTCTGCACCTAGGGGAGAGAGGAAGAAACAAAAGGTGAGCAGAAGGAAAGCTGATTAACAGCCATAATACTTACCAGCTTTTCTTCCACATTTCGGGTCGGCGCCGCCCGTTGGCGGGTACCGTACCCCGGCCATTATGGGGAAAGGACAAAAGACATTTCTGGGGAATGATAAGGACATTTAGAGGGATCGCCCTCATCACTACTCACCTCGGCAGTTGAACCTCTCAACGCATCGCCTTCATTCTGCACCTGAAATAAAGGACAGATCACAGGTTAGAAAGACAACATAAAGGGGGCCTCACTTGAACTTTGAACTTTCATACTTACGGCGCATCGCTCAGGAAAGTCAAGTGGATTTTGCCAGCGCCATTCTGAAAACCAGTAAAGTAACTGGACGAACACGCGCCCCTGCACCAGAAGCAGGATGGAGAGTTCATCCTTCCAAACCATAATAAGGATATTCCTACGGGCCAGGCAAGCACGATTTGGAAGTCCTGTCCAATCGGTGTTCCGGGTCCTGCGCATCACGCTAGAAGAAGCCACAGCAATCCAGACTAGACCAGCGCCCCTGTGGGAACCAGGTGAGCGTTACAGATTATTCGGTGTAAGAGTTATTCTGCATCCGATTCATGCATGACATGTTACTGATTAAGGATCTTAAGTTCACTCCCCTTATGCACCTGTGCAAGCCCCTTCTGCGGTATAAGGCTAAGATTTGTAAATATAATGCGGATTGGGCTTGCAAAACAACGGGGAAGATGGTAAATGCCTAGCCCCACGAGTGCAGTCTTTCGGAATCTGTGCTGACCACATATTTACATGCTGCATGTAAAGGATATAAGTTGAGCAACTGGTTAGCAATTTTGGAGCTGTGGAAGATGTTTGGGGACGAAGTGGAGGAGGACCCACCCCGGAGGGGGTTGGATACTTAATCAGCATGAAACGGGGGGCGAAGCGCCCACAACTCCTCCTCCTCCTCCCTAGAGCACCAACCCGCTAACTGAGGAATAGGGATTTTACCCATTGAAAGAACTGAAAGCAGCGGCAGGCTACACCAACCCTGTATATTCACCAACTGCATATAGAATTAAAGATGCACAGTATGGAGCAATGATGAGTAACCGAAAGCCAGGGCACGCGTGCGATGAATATAAGTATCAATTTCGGTTGGGTGATATTGGCCCTCATTACAAGTGAGGCGTTAAGGGTTTAATGGCGCCGTCGGCGCCGTTAACCCTTAACGCCTGATTCACACTTTAACGCCTGTTTTTTGCAGGCGTTAAAGTCCAAGGCGCTAAGCGACCTTGGTGCTAATTACGGCACCGTAATTTACGGTGCCGTAATTAGCGCCTTCCCCATCCCCATTATGCCCTATGGGGCAAAAATGGGAATGGGGAAGGGCAAATGGTGAATGGGGAATTACCGCCCCACTCACCTTGGAATGGGGTGGTAATTCCGCCATCCACCATGGCGGAATCCGGCATGGACCATGGTGCTAATAGCACCATGGTCCACCGCCTGACTTGTAATGAGGGCCATTGTATTTAAATATGTGCTCTGTAAAGCGCTTTGGATTAAGGAGCTATATAAATAACACATCATTATCATTATTTTAAGGAGCGCTGTGAGCTGCAGGTGAAGGTAGTAGAAAGTGACCAAGAGGGGATGACGACTACCTATTCTATTCTATGGTTTTTGAAATCATGCCAGCATGCCTGTAGCCCTCAGGCTGACACACTGAAAGGTTGAGGGTATTAACGGGATGAAGGAGAGTAGGCATGACCGGGGCATTTACTCGAACGAAGGGCGTGAATGAATCCGAAAGCAATACAGAGCAAACACAGTTCCCCTTGCTGGAAAAAGGGGGTAGGGAGGCCACAATACATACCATGGCAACAAATGGAAAAAGATAACTTGAGATGTAAATTACCATTGTTGACAGCCTGGACGGGGAAATGGATTTATGAACTAGAAAGACTGACATTGGGGATGACGTTAGCAGTCGGCAACATTAAAAGCTTGCTCGCTGCCATTATTGGGGAGAGAACTGATGACATTTGAACACAGGTGGGCCACCCTTGGGTGACATCACAGAGCACTGCTCATGACAGGGTACCATTTAATAATTTTAGGGCAGTTGTATTGAAGGTCCTAAGAGTACAGTATCCCGACATGTCAGACACAAGCACAATTATGACCTGCAAGATGGATGTAGATGAGGATCTCATTCAATCTATCCAGGAGATTCAAACGTGTTGGTGCCTTGAGACTCATGAACAGTGGGACAAGACAATACCCCTTTTTTAAAACGTACTATGTCAGGGATTTTCCGAGCCAGTACAGAAGCAACTGAGGAAACTAGTGGGTATGGAGGCAAAGTCATGGGCAGAAATTCAGTTAACTATAGTGCACCACTGTCAGCGGTTGCAAGAGAATGCCAGAAAGAAACGTGAGGAGCGAAAGATAGAAGAAGTGAAATTAGTTCCGAAAACATTGTCAAAGTTTTTAATGGAAGGAGCTATGTTGACAAGTGGAGAGGGAGTGGCTATGCAGGACACACAGCATGATCAGCCAATGGTAGGAGGGAACTTTGCAGGAAGAGGAGTGTACAATTACTGGCCCTGGGGAAGAAGGGGCATGCCCAGTGGGAGAGGGGTGGATTTCAGGCCCCACAAGGAGGAGGATTTAATGGGGGACAGCTCAGACTTATGGCACCAACTCAGCAATGTCGGGCATGTGAGAAGATGGGACACAGAACCCGGGTGTGTAGAAGCAGGAGGGAATGCAACAGAATTGGCAGGACCCAAGAGGGGGATGACCTACCCCCAGCATACAGTAAAGTACAACCTAACTATTATGCGCAAGATCAGACACAGTATCAGACATATGTGCTGCAAATACAACCAGCACAGCAAGCACCAGAGAATGCACATCAGCCACCAATGAACCCACAGGAGGCACTGATGCAGACCCAACAACCTCAGGCACAACCACAAGCACCAATACAGCAGAACACTGTGGCCACATGGAATCCAAGTACTGAAGTGCAGACACCCACACCCAGGAAAGGGTGTGTGACTGTAGTGGGAGGAAATACTTTCACAGGGACAGGGATGAACGTATACCTACAAAAGTACAGCCCACAGACTGACTTGATGTGTTAAATCCTATACGTTACACCTGACCCAGGAGAGGAGCCACGTGTAAGCATGACCGTAGGTGACAAAATGTTCTCTTTTCTCATAGATACAGGAGCGACAAGACTCACTCACTCCCATAGGATAACATTGGGGATTGGACGTGTAGTGCATTGATGGGGACAAGATGGATGCCCCCACATATTTCGGTTCCCAGAACTGCATGTGCAGTCTAGTCTTTTGGGTGTGGTTCAGCCAGAGGTACCTGAGATACCAGAGACTATTTAAGCCACGCCCAGGCTGAGAAACATGCTTTGTGTTTTCTGTGCCTGCAGCGTGACACTCACCGTGTTCGGATCGGTCTCCAGTAGGCCTGCATCTTTCTTCTGCGCTCAGCTCCTGCAAGAACAAGAACACTGTTAGGAACAGCCTTACCTTGCGGTGCTTCTGCCCATCATTCATCGCTCCTTCTGTTCTGCGGGCATCTTCGGTGGTGTCATTCCCATCCCGGCACGCCGCTTCCTAAGGAAAAGGGAAAAGAACAGAAAAAAGGCATTAGTAAGCATTCAGCAAATCTTCTCTTATTTTTAAAGACTGTACGAGCTTCAAACGCTTACCTGAATCCCAGCCGCTCTGGGGGAACTCTGTCTCCCGAACTTCTCATCCATCTGCAAGAGGGAAAAGACACTCCAGCTTAGCGTGGAAACATCTAGAGGTGCCGCATACCGCGCTTACTCACTGCATTTCTTCTTCATAACCGGCATCCACGCTGAAAATGTTGCGGCACCTAAAAGACACAGAAAAAGAACTCAGTTCAATACAAATACAAAAGGGGGGCATCGCGCTCTCACTCACCATCAGCGCTACTCATCTCAGCAGCACGCCGCCATCCCCGGACGCCGGCCATCATCTAAGGAAGGAAAGGAATGAAGTTAGAGAACTGTTCAAAAGACTCATTATACTTACCTGTCAGACTCTTGCCAGTGAAGCAACTAGGCAGCAGCGAGCCCGCATCAATCAACGCACCCCTGCGCTGAAAGCAGGACAGAGAGCACACTTTCCAAGAAAACAAGGTGAGCTGTGGATCGAAGGGAAGGGTTGGACCCCGGGGAAGAAGGGGTTCAAGCACACAGAGACAATAGGGAGTTAAACTCCACCAATCCTGTGTTTCAGGCCCAGTCTCCATTTGAGTAGACTCCAGGGAAGGGTTTGAGGTCGTAAGCGGTCGGAACAGGCTGAGTGACATCCCCGTGGATACCAGGTGAGCGTTACAGACTCCCATGGACAAAGAGGAAGGACATCTATTCCCACTTGAATTGGAAGCAGATATAGTAAGGGAGGAGAGAGTGGTTATCCATCGGACATATGACGAGGGGAAAGCATGGCAGGCAGTTATTGCTTTAGATGAGGGACACAGACTGACAGACTTGAAAAATGAAGAGTTGCTTCAGGATGATGAGGAAGATATTTTTCATAAGCATTACTTACTGGATGAGAATTGAGAAAAGGGAAGTGCCACAGAGGATGGCCCTGATAAAAAAGAGACTATAATTTCTTGTGAATGACTTGGCCAAGGTCCCAAGCGTACTGTGGACATGTAATCCCTATAATGTGGGCCTGCAGAAGGTAGTAGGGATAGTGCAGATAAAATTGAAACCAGGGGCAGTCTTGCCATGAGTAAAACAGTATCCAATGTCCAAGGAAGCACATTAGGGTATTTTTTAGATGATTTCTGTGCTATATAGGATTTAGAGCACTTTGAAACACTTACCTGTGTATAGGCGCTATATAAATAAACAATACCATACCATACCATAGTGCATCAGTGGATATTGGTGCTCTCTGAGTCCCAGTGTAACATAGCTGTATACCCAGAAAAAAAAAAAACATGGGGAGTCATAGAAATGTATTCAGGAACTGCACCCCCTAAATAATATTGTTGAGGCAGAATTTCCATTGGTTCCCAACCCAGCGATGATATTATGTAACATCCTATCCAAAGCCACACATTTCCCAGTGATTGATCTGATAAATGAATTCTTCTCGATCCCCCTTCATGAGGAGTCACAAGACTTGACTTTGTTTTCATATAGTAATAGGAAGTGGAAATATACAAACAAGATTACCCCATGGGTACTGTGAGTTCCCTTATATATTTAACAGGGTCCTCCAGATGGATTTAGGAAACGTACACCGTATGTGGAGCATGCCCTATTTGCCATTCTTGAGAAACCCAAGAGCACACTGACGATGCAGAGAGCATCTGGGTACGAAGTGATCATTTTGAACCAAGTGGTTAAGGTGGTAAAATGCAGAGTTGTGAACCCATCAATGTTCATAGAAGAGCCAATGGAAGAGGGAGATTATGTGCACGACTGCGCCAAATACATAGAGTACAATGACAACATAACCCATGTCAGAGAAATTGCCCTCGGAGGGGGAGAAGTGCTCTTTATTGATGGTTCCTCAGCAATTGATCAGAGTTCAGGGGAGAGACACGCAGGGACAGCAGTGGTAAAAGTGATACAGAGTGGGATTTTTGAAGTGGTGGTGAGCGTTAGATTGCCCTCACCTTTTTCAGCGCAAGCAGAAGAATAAGTTGCGCTTATTGTGTCACTTGAGGCACACAAGGAGATCACAGTGTACTCTGACTCCGCCTACGTGACTTCAACAGTACATGCAGGGCTGTGACATTGGAAAAGATGGGGCTTTTTACATGCTCGGGGCACACCAATGCAGCAAACACCCCTATTGGACAGACTCATATACACATTACAGTTTCCTGTAGCCATTGCCGTGATGCGGTGTGTGGCCCACATGAGGTGGGAGGACATAATCTCCCACGGCAACAAAGCCACAAATACAGAGGTGAAAAGTGCAGCATACTTTCCTGAAATAACTGAATTGTGCACACCACCTAATAAATACTTGTGAGCATGCAACATGGTAATGAAGGAAGGATTTAACTCATTGCCCACCACACAGATAGTAGAGCTGCAGGGGCAGGCACCACCAGAAGAGCAGAAAATTTGGAGGAGGAGGGGGTGTTCAGTGTCCCCCACCAATGCACTGTGGTGGCAGGACAGCACTGGCAAACCGGTTATGTCCCTCGCATTTCTGAGGGTAGCATTTGAGCAGCTCCATCATGCGACCCATACAAGTAAAGAGAGTCTTGCAGCACAGACTGTGGAAGATTGGTTTGCTCCAAACTTGGCAGAGGATATTGCTGCCTTCGTATTCAACTGCACTGTCTGCCAAAAATAAACAGCAGGGCACACTTTGCGAATAGTGAGAGGAGCAATACCCCATCCTACTGGACCCTTCCAACATTTGAATATAGACTACGTGGACATGATCCAAACTTGCAATGGCTACAGATATATGTTGGTAGTTGTATGCCCTTTCTCTCGATGTATCGACGCAGGTCCATGCACCTACCCTGATGCCAACTGTGGTGAAAAATTCCTCATAAGAGAGGTATTCCCACGTTGGGGGATGTGTGAAGTTCTTCAGTATGACAACGGACCACATTTTGTGAACAAAGGATTTGCTTATCACCCGCAAGCGAATGGAATTTGGTGAGTGTTCAATGGCCTGTTCAAAGAAAAAAAAATCCAAATTGAAAATTACTCTGAAAAAGGGATGGCTCTCTTGCCTGCCCCTCAGCCCTATTTGTATTACGTAACCAACCCGGCTCAGACCACCACTTGACCCCTCATGAGCTGGTGACAGGACACTGTATGTATATACCTCTGGCTCCTCCCACCAGAGCGTTAACTGATGCCCGGAATGTCTCTGTTTGTTTTTTTGGGAGCTGAAATGCATGATTACCTAGCGGCAATGATGACTAGTGTTTCTTTTATTTCCCAACAGCTTTGAGCACTCCAGGGAGGTCAAAGAAGAATGATGAAGACGACACACCAATAGACTTGCAAGACCTTCTCAAACACACTCCTCTATAGTGCTTTTAAGGAATTTTGCCAGACCATGCCATAAGCCATGTTTTGATGGACCATTTGTAATAGAGGATATCACCCCCACAGCTGTAAAGGGGCTAAGTAAGAGAGCCTGGATACATATTAGCAACATTAAACCTTGTAAAGGTGAGACTCCCCTGCCCCACATCCCAGATAGTGCAGCTCAAGTAGAAAAAAAAGGGGAGTCCAGACTTGAGTAATGACAAGGAGCAGACAAGAGCCAACGGGGAATTCGCACATGCCCACAGGCACACTGTCTTTTCTTACACAGAAAAATAATCTGCTTGCATGAACTGTATCCTTAAGGAGACATTTACCTGCAGTATAAAAGAGGAGGAGCATTTTTTGATAAGCAACCAATAGTTACTAGATGTTGCCTTTTCAAACATTCCTTTATGCCATTCTTTCATTTTTAGTGAGCAGTTATAGTGTGTTCAAGAAAAGTAGAGTATCAATTTTTGCCTTACTAATGAACATCAAAACGCAGTTCATTTTTGAGCGTGTATTTCACACAGTACTAATGCAGTTCTTTCTGAGTATCAGAGATGTGGAAATCAACGTCAAAGTATCTGAAGTATATATATAATGATGAATTTGGTAGAGTTTGCTAAGCACAGGCTTTTCGGCCAAGGACAACGCAAAGAGCATGCACTTTTGCAACATATGGACACAACAGCAAAAACATTTGTAGCAATATTTTTTGTATTCTGCTGTCTCTACCTCTTTACCCTCCTAGCGTTACAGAAAGCAGCTCTTTACCATAGACATGAATCAACATATGCCAATGCTACCCCTCTTACCCTAGTGACTGAAGCTACTCCTTTTCCCCTAGTAAATGAAGTAATGACCCAGCTCTTTACCAGTAACACTAAACAAATAAAACAAAAGGGGAGTCAGTATCAACTCTGAACACATGCAATCTTACACTACTAATTCGGCCCATGTGACCAATAAAATGCGGCACCTGCACAAGACCTTTGTGGGGAGAGAGACATCAAGGGAGATCTGCTACATGTGTGCTCTCATTCCCTATGCCATGGCAGCCTCCAGGACATGCATGGCCACTGACATTCCAGCAACTAGAGCACAGTGCCTATGTATTTGACTCTCTGCACAACTAGGTGTCAGTTCCAAGGGAAATGGGCTACTTTACGGTGGATGTCGCAAAAGACATTGGCCCTCATTCCGAGTTAGGACTACACCATGGAGTAAATAGCTCCATGGTTGGCAACCATGGAGCTATTTACTCCATGGAATAACGGCATGGTGAATGGAGTAATTTCCGGTCCATTCCAAGGTTGGATGGACCGGTAATTCCCCATTCACCATAGCCCTTCCCCATCCCCATTTCTGCCCCCATAGGGCTCAATGGGAATGGGGAAGGAGGTAATTACGGCACCGTAAATTACGGTGCCGTAATTTACTCCAAGGTCACTTTGCGGGTCCCGTAATTTACTCCTGCTAAAAGCAGGAGGTAAAGAGGGACCCGCAAAGGGAACTCGGAATACGGAGGTAAGGGATTACCGCCATCGGTGCCCTTACAGGCGCCGGTAATCCCTTACCTCCAACCTCGGAATGACCCCCATTCCCTTTTGAGGATAGCTACATAAAAACATGAGCGATGTTAGAGGACTACTGGAGCAAAGATAAAATTATACATTACTTACTGGATGGCCCAAACCTAGAGGATGCCAGGATATTTTATTTATTTATTTATTTTAATTCTTATTATTTGCCACATGCCCGTGGGCCTCAGGGCACACAGAAAACAAAGACAAGACACACAAAAAGACCATCAAGGATGGGAGAGAGGCCATGGAGAGTTACTCCAGATTGAAAAGGCGAGTCTTTATGGCTTGCTTAAAAAGGGGATAGTTTTGAATCCAATATGGATAGTGGCCAAAATGAGTTGCAATGTCCAAAAACAGGATGAATGGATATAGGGGGAATGTCTGGGTTTTGGGAAAGGTGTAAACTACTGGTATATGGACAGGTGTATACAGGAGATGAATGGGTTGAAGACCTGATTGGGTGCAATGCACAAGGACTCTTGACGGTGCCGGTAGAAGTAGTACAGAGAGAGAATGATGAGTACCTCATTGAACTGGAGGAGTATCTCAAATTGCTCACATGGGTTGAAAACAAAGCAGGACCCATACTCCTAATACCTCTCAGAAATGTATCACTATGTTTCCAGAATGATGGCCCAGAAAATGTTTGAGCAAATGAAGGGTGCAAACACATATCAAAGATACCTTGTATGAAGGTCGGCACTGCAGTACTTATGAATCACTATTGGGCCTGCGGTTCCAAAGCTTACATGCAGTTGCCTCCGAATTAGGAAGGAATATGTTGCCTAGTACTAACCAATCCCTTCGCACTTTAGGTTTTCTGAAATGAAAGTCAATTGTGATGCCATACCCTTTTTAAGGTACTGTCAAGCTGGAAGTTCCCTGAGAGTCACAGAGATTTGCTTGATGTTCTTGCTGTCTCTGTTTTATATGGGTTTTGTTAAATAAAACAGGTGTTTGTCACACTTTTAGTCTCTTCCATTTTTTGGGCGTGGGATTTCCCCTGGCTTGTCCCCTTGCTTATCCACAGGGGTCTTCCTCCCCATCATTACAATACACTCACCATGGAATGAACTCCATTTAAATTCTGTCACAACAGCAACAGAACATTTCTGTGGAAGGACACTCACAGAGCGTGTAACCACTGCCTTCCTCAAGATCCCCAAGAGACCCGGTGTGCTTCCGGTAAATGTTTTAGGCTTAAGACCCTAAAGGAACACGAAGCGGTGGGAGGCACATGCGATCATGGCCAAGTCAGAAACCGCCACCGGTGTCTTTCAGTCAGATCCGGAAGTGCATAACAGCGACGGCTTTGTCAGTCGATAAGGATGCATGCATGCCCAAACACATAATCCCAGGCCGTTCTTCAACAAAGCCATCTAAAGAAGTCTGCAAGTTGGCAAGAGGCGCTTTGCGACCTACCGACCAAGCGTAGTAAAAGGCTGCAACTATTCCGCAACCGCGTTTACTGCAAGGCAACAAAGAACAATCGGCAGAAATAGGTGTGCGTAAAACACACTTGCGGATGATTCAGAGGCATCGAAAGATCCTTCGCCAAATCGAAAAAGGTCACATTTCAATAGAAAAACACCACAAGAAGTCACATAGTCATACATTTCACACTCTTGCTGGCCCTGAAGAGGTACACCAATATGAAGAGGCCCATTCACCTTTGTTCCAATCTCTTGATAAGAACAAAATACCAAGAGAAGACCCTGAGGTAATTGTGTACCCCTTAGCAGAAACGCCTAAAACAGCGACTTGGACAAAAGAACGCTTTGAGGAAACAATGGACAAGGTTTCTTCTTTTGTTAAATGTATGAACAAATGTCTCATTTGCCAGAAAACATTAGACCTGGAGATGTCTGAACCCTTAGAGACACGCCATCCCTTACTTCAATAACCACAGTGCCTTCCTTTGCCAACTCATACATCCACACATACAGTCATAGACACATCCCATGACGCCCAATCAGGGGAGAATCAGGCAGATCAGGATGTATGTGGACCAAGACGACCCCAGTCAAACCCCTGACGAATTTGACCAGGATGACCCGGATTAGCCCGTCTCTTATGACAGCTTCACTTACTAGGGCAGTTAACCAAAGAGTGGAAAAATATTCAGAACTTCACTTTCAGACCCTTTATTCATTAGGGAACATGTAAAACCTGACTCCCTGGTAGTCACCACTACCAGAAGGAGAGCTGGTGTTCCACTCTCGACTTCAGAAGCACCCCCTTATAAGGAGTTCAAATGCCTGTACACTTTAGGCAAATGCATAACTACCTCTAGGGTGTACATAACTAGAATTGCAAACAATACAACACTGCTTGCAAGTTACAACAATACACAATGGGATGCAGAGCTCAATCACCTTGAATCAGTGCCTGCACCTGCGAGATCCCACCTCATGAAGATCTCTACAGAGGGAAAAAAGATGGCACAAAACATACTTAAAAATGTCTTAAGACTCAGCCGACACTTCAGGGAGATTCATTGCTGAGGGAACCCAACTTAAAAGACACTCACGGCTCTGTGATTCTGGATTTAAACCCGAAACTGAAGCGGCTCTTATCAACATGCCTATTGAAGATGCAGTTCTGTTCGGAAAGGCAGCCTATGATCAACTTGAGACCACAAAGAAAGAACAAGACACGTTTCAGACTTTGGGACATATTACAAATAAACCCTTTGTCCAAAGGGGCGGCCTTCAACACGCAGCATACTTTACGTAGCCAAGGGTATAATAGATACAACCAATCTGGATTTGGAGTGTCTGGATCCTCTTTCTACAGTCAACAAACTCAGCCTTCCTCTTATCAGTCGAACAAACAGAGGAGTTTCACAGAGGGAAAGGAGAAGCCAGGGTTGCAGCCTCTAGAAGCTCACCTGCCCCTGCCAACAAATTATGTTCCAATTCACATTCCCTCCCATGCGTCTCCAGTCAGGGGATGCATAACACTATTCACCCAGCAATGGGAGGGGATAACATCAGATCGCTGGGTGCTCGCTACATTGGCCAAAGGGCACTCAATAAAATTCATCGAAACACCACGCCACCACTCCTCCTCGTAGAAGGAGAATGTCTTCGGGACATTTTCTTATACTACAAGAGGAGATTCAAATATTACTGGAAAAGGAGCAATAGCGCTGATACCACTTCTAGAGGAATATCAAGGTATTTTTTCAGTGTACTTCCTTGTTACAAAGAAAGATCTAACAATGCGCCCAGTTCTGGACCTGCGCCCTGCAAACACATTTGTTAAGCCTCAAAAATCCAGGATGACAATGCTGCAGGAAGTAATTCCCCTGCTAAAACAGGGCTATTACATGGCAACATTCGACATGAAAGATGCATGCTGTCTTATATTAATGTTGCCAGTGCACAAAAAATACCTACGATTCAAAATGGGGGGCAAGCACTACCAATTCCAGGTGCTACCTTTCAGCATAGCCTCAGCTATGTTTAGAAAGGTCCTAGCAGTAGTGGCCACTCACTTGCGAAGGCAGTCCATTCCAGTGTACCCTTACTTAGACAACTGGCTATTAACAGGAGACGCATCTCAAATGTGCTGGCAGAACACCCAGCAAACAGTCAACATACTGTTCCAATTAGGATTCTCCATCAATGAGAAAAAGGCAAGTCTAGTGCCCAGCCAAGTAAAACAATTTCTGGGGACGCTAATACCAACAAACAACGGTTTAGTTTCTCCCCCACCCCCCTCCAACGAGATGGTACAAAACATGTCATTTCAAGCCCCTCAGTACATAGCTGGTCATCAGGTAACAGTACAAAAGGCAATGCACCTTTGAGGAATGATGGCTTATTGTATTTTTCTAGTGCCACACGCCCAACTGTGCATGAGTCCAATGCAAGAGTGGCTGGGAAAACAATGGTCAGAAGCAAGTGGTCTATGGGACCATCTAGTTTTGCAACCTCTGGTTCAATCGCTGCAGTGGTGGTCCAAGGACAAACTTTTTGTTAAACCTTTAGGGACAAACTTTCCACACACCATCTATCAAAGCCAATCTTACTACAGACACATCCCAAACATTGTGGGGAGCACACTTTATCCATCACACTGCACAAGGTGTGTGGATACAAAAATTAACCAACAAACATATCAACCTTCTGGAACTACTAGCAGTCTTCAAAGCACCTCAAGCTTTCAGACCACAGCTAGGTCACAAGACAGTCCTGATCCTAACAGACAGCACCACAGCCATGTTCTACATAAACAAACAGGGAAAGGACACATTCTCCAGGGCTATCGAAACTAGCCCAGAATATTTTGCTGTTGGCACTAAAACACTACACGTTTCTCCTGGTAAAACATGTTCTAGGGGAACCCAAATCCCTGGCAGACGTACTAAGCAGAAGTGCGGTGCAGCACTCAGAACACAAACGGCAACAAAAATAAGACATCCTACACAAATTTCTCAGACTGGGGGTTCCCAGAAATAGACCTCTTCGCTACTCAAGAGAACGCACAATGCCTAGGCTATGCATCCAGATGTCCCCATAGAGGATAGAAGGGGAACACACTAGCAATGAATTGGTCAGGGAAATGTGCATACGCTTTGCATACGTCTTCTCAACAGAATAGTCCACAAGTTACACCGGGAACAAGTAACACTTATCCTCATAGCTCATATTTTTGTCCTCCTATGAAACTACCATGCCCATCCAACATGCTGTCACAGAATCAAGAGACAACACTCCCACCATGCTCTCAGACATTGAGCGTGGCAGCCTGGCTCCCATGGTCATAGAATCTGGTCATTTAAACCTAGACCAAAGGTGCATGGACATTCTAAAAGAAGCACCTAAGCCAAACACAAGACATTGGGCCTCATTCCGAGGTGGGCGCAAAGGGATACCGGGCACCGTTACGGACATCGGTGCCGGTAATCCCTTTGTGCCCTACTACGAGTTCCCTTAGCGGGTCCCTTCCTTAACGTCTGGTTTTACCAGGCGTTAAGGATGGGACCGCTAAGGGAAATCAGAGCCAATAACGGTACCACAAATTGCGGTACCATTATTAGCTACTTCCCCCTTCCCATTGAGGCCTATGGGGGCTCAAAGGGGAATGGGGAATGGTTTGGTGAATGGGGATTTACCGGTTTCGCCAAGGTCGGACTGGACCGGTAAGTCCCCATCTCACCAAACCGGAAACGGTACCGGTATGGGAGGTAGTCATGGCACAAATAGCGCCATGACTACCTCCATACTCGGAATGAGGCCCATTGTTATTTTAACCAACGGAAGCGTTTTGTGTTATGGTGCAAATCATGTACACTGAATCCAATTGAATGTTCACCTTCAAATATAGTACACTATCTACTATGGGCCTCATCACGAGTTGGACGGTAACCCAGTGGTAAATGCAGCGGGATATCGCCCAACGATATTAGCGTCACCTCAACTCGGTCAAGGGCAATTTGAGCCGGATCCTGAGTTGCGGTGGTGCTGTTGATCCCCATTTATTGTGAGTCCTTAGCACTCTTTGGGGCTTTTCGGCGTTATTACCGCCAGCTGTAATATCGCCAGCAGTAACAGCACCGGCAGTAATAACGCTGGAAATGGGCGGAAAGCTGGAGATTTACCTCCAGCTCAAAGCTGAAGGTAAATTTCCAACTTTCCGCCCAAATTTATCATGGGGCGAGCAGTAATATGGCAGTAATAGTGTTACCGCCACATTTCTACTGCTCCACCCAACCCGTGATGGGGCCTTATCTTTTAGACTCAGGCTTAGTCTTCAACTCATTAAAAGTATATCTAGCTGCTCTCTCAGCATACACCACTTCACAAAACAAGGTTTCATCCGGAAAGGTGCCTGCA
Source organism: Ambystoma mexicanum (assembly GCF_040938575.1). Lineage (NCBI taxonomy): Eukaryota > Metazoa > Chordata > Amphibia > Caudata > Ambystomatidae > Ambystoma > Ambystoma mexicanum. The sequence goes on from NC_090923.1 coordinate 714,824,538, forward strand.
GTTAAAGCTTTTATGGAAGGGGTCAAAAAATGATATCCTCCAATTTCTAATCCTACTCGGCTGGGACTTAAATATTGTATTTACAAGGCTCACGGGTGCCCCTTTCAGGCCTATGCACAAAGCCAGTCTTAAACATCTCACTTATAAGACAGCTTTTCTTGTGGCTATTACATCTATTAGAAGGGTCAGTGAACTGGAAGCACGATCAGTACAAGATCCCTTTGTTATCCACAAAGACAAGCTAGTACTACGTACAGATACCTGTTTTCGCCAAAATGTATCTCAAAATTCCATGTGAATCAGTCCATAGAACTTCCTGCATTTTTACAACACCGCACAAGTACAGCAGAAAAAAGCCTTCATTCCGTAGATAGAGAAGGTGACTCTATCTCTAAATCAGCAGTTTCAAAATGGATTGTCAACTGCATCCAACTTTGCTATTCTCTTGCTAAGAGAACGCTGCCATTCAATCCTAGAACACTCTCAATTCCAAGCACAGGGGCAACTCTAGCTTTCATAGCAAATGTGCCCTTGGATGCCATTTGCAAAGCTTCTACTTGGAGTTCAAGTCACGCTTTCACCCAACATTACTGCTTAGACACACATTTTAAGAGTGATACATAGGTGGGACAAGCAGTTTAAAACATCTGTTTGCAGCGCTACCTTCAAATAACTCACCTCCGTCTCCAAGTACTGCTCACTAATCTCTGCAAAGCATGTGGTTCTAAGCAGATCCATAAGCCTCAGAAGGCATACATTACTTACTGTAATCGTATTTCTGATGATTGTATCTGCTTAGATTAACATGCACCCAACCTTCCTCCTATCTTGGAGTTAAAGGTTCTTGGGAAAACATTAAATATTTTACACACCTCATGATAACTACCTACTCTCCACGCTTACACTTTACACTCCATCTTTTCAGAAACAAATAATCAGAGGGGCCTCGACGCGTGAGGGATCATGGGTACAGTCAAAATCACACTAGGGATAAGATTATAAAACACCCGCAGTCAACATCCCTTTTCGAAATTTGAAAACGTAATGTGCTATACTCTGCACCTACCACTAGATGTTGGCCTATGCAAAGCATGTGAATCTAAGCAGATACAAGCATCAGAAATAAGATTACTATACATATATATATATATATGCTCTTCCTATGGAAACACCAACTTAACCATAACTACATGGACGCTGTCGCGTCCATGAAATATATATTTACTATATATATATAGGGAGGTGGTCGCTGCCCTATAGTTAAGGTGAGTCATGAGGAGTTGCACAGGAAATCAAAAAATGAATTGCTAATAACTTTTGAACAATGCAATGGATTCCGCTGACATTTTGTGGACAATTTTGTACATGTGCCCCACCCCCCAGACTGAAATGTTTGAGAAAGATTTGTTACAGAAATAAGAAAGTTGGGCCTACTCCCCATTCATTTTCCCAAAGGAAAATTTTTGCTCCAATGCAAAGGTCAATTTTTGCTCCAATGCACAGCAAAAAAAATCAGACAGATTGGACCAGGTCTGAAACAACTTGGACATGAAGTGTTGATTCGTTGTGGTTTGGGGTTATTCTGTCCAGTAGTTTTTTAAATATTTGACGGAGAAGGAGGTGCCCCCTTCTCTGAAAACAATAGTGATATCCCCAGGGTACATTGTGGGATGAGAGGATTTTTTCCGATACGTGAGATAGCCATGGCTGTACCCACGAATATCGAAAAAAGAAAAGCAGAAGAATGCCATTTGGAGGTGGGAAAACAGTGAAATGGCATTGTCCTAGAGGTAGGGGGGATAGAGGACACCTTGGGAGTTGGAGGTGGGCTAGGGACCGAGTTTGCCGCACAAACGTTTTCCCATAGCCCTAAATATTTAGCGGGATACCTGCAGCTAAAAGAGAAGACGCTATCGGCATTGAAAGTGCATCCCACAGAACAACGAGTGTTTTAGTGAGGCAAATAGGGGTTTGTGAGAGTAGGGTATATTTCCATGAGGAGAGGGGTATTTAGTGAGTGGGGAACGATGGGAAAAATATTTTGTTGCTATTTCCCCTAATAATCGCGGCTATACGAAAGTACCAATAATCGCAGCAATATTTAGTGCATTACTATTATAGGCGCAGTTATGCGGAAAAGGAAAAGAAAAAATATATTTATACAGCTCCAGTGAGGTTGGGGTGAAAAATCACAGGACATGGCCAATGGCCTGGTAGCCTTTTAAACGGCTGAAAGCCTGGTAGTGTTGTAGAATATACAGTGGGCACTACCAAAGGCCATGGCCAGTAGCCTATTAGTGTAAAAAAAATAGAAAGTGGGCATGGCCGAAGCATGGCCAGTGGGACCAAAACATAAACAGTGGCTGAATGCCATGGTTAGTGGCAACGACAAAAACGATGGTATAACAAAACCCTTGAAATACAAGGAAAAAACTTGAGTTAAGCCAGTCATGAGTTTACCAAGGTGCTGAATTTCAAGGGTCTAAGGGTTTTGTTGCATTATGTTTAGTCACCTGAACGGCACTTTATATATGTATATTCACTGAAAAAACTGTGTTAAAGTGAGGTTATAGTTAAGTTGCACTAATAATAATCCATGAAATTCAATGAAAAAACTTTGTTAAAAGGACATTATGGTTAAGTTGCTCTAATAAAAATCCATGAAATTCAATGAAACAACTTTGTTAAAAGGATGTTATGGTTACAAGCAAAAACCGGAAACCCACAGAAATTCACCCGTTATGGTAAGCTAAGCAACCATAACTCGTGGTACCACTGTGCACTGCTCAGACAAATACCCACTTCATGGGATTTTATCAGTGCGACTTTACCATAATGTCTCTTTAACAACGTTTTTCAAGTGAATGTCATGGGTTTTACCAGTGCACTCTTAATTTGCTACAACTTTGTAATATCATACTTACCCCAATGTAGCAAACTTTTTCTCCAATTTAGAAAGTTTCACCCTAAAACCCTGCCATTCTGCACCTTCTAGCACCATTTTAAAACGCTTCTATACACTTTTTTCAACTTTTTCCACAGTTTTTTGTTCGTCGAGTTTCGCAAATGTCTGACGTCATTGCAGACTTTTCACACAGTGTCACGTTACCTCGCACTCGCACATGGCATGATGGCGTGTCCGTGAATGCGTCTGCACTTTGCGAATGGGTCCGTGCATCGCAAAGAGTTCGGAACTGCATTTTCTGCTGATCTTGGAACTTTGAAGCTCAAAATCTACCCTTACACAGCTCCTACACATAATCTTTATCCATTACGATTTAGCACACCGCACATACTTGGAAGAATATTAGGACAACTGTTATTTATCTTATAAATGGCATCAACTATTGCCATCCCTCCTCCCCAAGAGCCACCACCACTACCAGCTGGACAACCTATACAAGGAAAGAAGCGCAATACTTCAAAAGACAATCAAGAAGACCAGGAAGATGGGACAGAAGAAGGACCTATCTCTAACATCCAGAGAGAATAATGGGTGTGGTAGTTCTTTGCCACTGTTGGAAATGTACCAAAGGCTAAAGCTACCAAAGTGAAATGCACTGTACTCAGTCACGGACAACCTGGGCAGTACCCCTATGGGACCATCTCCATGCGGCGCCCCACTAAATCCAACCATCGCAATGCTCTCAGACAGGCTGTTCCTTTCTTAGGAAGTAGCTGACCTTCTTCCTCTGCCTCATCTTCCTCAACCAATGCTGTAACCACACAGCCTACTTCTGAGGGACATAAAATCCCACTAGCAACCTTGCAAGCTATAAAAGGGGCTGTTGATCCATATCTTTCGAAAGCAACTGTACTCTGTATATACTGCAACACACCACTTTGCAGGTGGGAGCAAATTTGAAGTGCTTTTGAAGTTGTAATCAAGGAGCATGAGAAACACTGTTCTCTAGCCAAGATTTAACACATGTGCAACATCTTTTCCTGACCACCTGCCCCTGCATATCTGTGGTTGATGCCCCTTCTGCCATTTCCCTTCCCACCTTACTTTCTGGCCTCTCCTGCAAAGAATTACAAATAAAAATACATAAAAAAAGGTTCCTTTAGGAGCCACCTTTCAGAGTTAAAAAATGAACTAAAAAATAAGCTTTTGGACTCCATCTATTTTGCATTTTTCAGTAAAGTAGTTTGATTCAATAAGACTCTTCAACATTCCCATTAGCATGTTCTACTATGCTAATGGAGATAATAGACAATTGTATACTACAGAAAAAGAAAAAAGCACAGAAACACATTTCTGTCCAAAATTCTTCTCTCTAGTATACAATAAACACCATAATACACTGCTGTTTATAACTATCTGCATTCCCCTGTCTAGCCAATGCCTTATTAGAAAACCTGTATTGTACATGCACACACTCACACACAAAACAGCCCTTCCACTCTTTTTATTGTTATGTTGGTAACACTCCCTCATTACCTGCTTTAAACCATTCATACATATATCCACCAATCACTTAAAAAACTCTACATATAGCCTATGAACATATTAGACTTCCATGCAGCACCTGCCACTTAACAATGTTCTACAAATCTTTTGCATCTACATTTCCCATACGTATACCAAAGAATTGTATATACGTGCTCCTATAAATGCACAGGTGCATTCTGCTGTGACAGAAGTGCATAAAGAAAAGGGGCAGTACGGATAGACAAGTGTTCATGGGAGTTCCAAAGGATCCCAAGATGTGAGGCCACTAGCTAACTGCTGGGGTGCAGGAGTCCCAAGGGTGGAGTACATCTTAACTGTAACGTCCCATTAACAAAGTATTTTGCTTTTACCACGATGTTCGCAGACAATGGGCACTGTCTGCGAATCCAACATGGCAGGCGTTTCCCAAAAATATGATGCAACTTACGCTTTTCACCATCCAGTCAGTGGGCATGCCCGATGTCCGCGGACCTCACACTGCCCTCTGGGCCAATCGGAGGCTCGTCCTCAGACCGAACAGGAAAGTGAGTCCACGGACTGAACCCAGATATCACACCTTTTTTACCTACTTTTTGGCTGTTTAAAATTTTTAAAAAAGAAATATGGACGAATTTACACCAAAAAAACGCTTTGGGACCAAACCGCTGCACCTAGTGCAAATTTGGTGAAAATCCGTCCGGCGGTTTGGGCTGAAGGTGTGATCAAAAATAATTTCCAGTGCGTCTATGGGAAAAAAGAAAAAAACAAATTTAGGGACCACCCCTATAACTTTTCCCCCCCTGTATGTTACCTCACCTAACTTTGCAGATGCAATCTGACTAGGCCATATACTCTTTTTGCAAAGCTTTGTGACGATTTGTCTAGGTGGGGCTAAGCCGCCCACAAAGTGCTCTTCCTATGGGTTGAGCAACTTAACCATAACTACGTGTAATTGGCACGGTGTACAAGCAGTGTGTTTTGTCCTGATTCTTTGATCTCCTGACTTCTCCGGACTTCTGCAGACTCAACCTAGTCCTATGTCTATTGCCATCCCTGGGAGCCGCAGCCTACATACACAACCCGAATGCGCGGCGTGCCAGCAGTATGTTTTGTGTTCTGTGGACTGCGGAGCAGCGGTCGCGGCGGACAATTGCCTGAACCTTTAGGTTGTTTAGCGGTAAGCACCTCATCCTGAATCCAAGAGTTATTATGGTATTTCACCCATGTGTTAGGCAATGAACTAATGGAACTCCAGACCCTTCATTGAAATTCTTTCCGCTACTCCCCCATGATTCCCCCGACGTCGGTGAACTATAAACTGGATGCCGCGTGAGAGAAGTGGTGATTTGGTGTTAAAAACCCTTGATTATTTCCACATGTTTGGTCCACATACTGTTTGAGGCCATATTAGTATAAAATAATTGCAATTGAACCAATACTATATGCGATTTAGAAACTGCCTCTATATTACTGCTCGTGCAGGAACTCGCATTCAATCGATGCCTGCGGCCATAAATTTGATCAGAGAAAGTGTATACATCAGAAGGGGAACTGCACCTTGAATAACATCATTCTCATCCAGTAACGTGGAACAGTGGCTCAAGGATATGAATGGGATGCGTTCAGGACTTGGTTACGGAACACAACGTCTCCCATATTGAATAAGCATACAATACTTGGTTCTCTATTGCCTGCATAGCATCGCTCAAGCGATTTCAAAATCTACTTACAGCACATTAGCTAAGGGGTGACTGCAGGCCTTAGAGCCTTTGAGCCCCTTGGTATAGTAGTATTAAGTGTCGATGGGGACATATGTAGCGCTGCCTTAGGTCTACGTTGTCAGTGGGGTGACTGCAGGCCCTAGAGCCTTTAAGCCCCTTGGTACACTGATTTTGAGTGTTGATGAGTATGCATGCAACACTGCCCTAGCTCTGCGTTGTCAGTGGGGTGACTGCGGGCATATTAGCCTATGAGCCTCTTGGCAACTTACGAGCAGGGTAGTTGTGACCCGTGGTTTTGCTATTAGCATCAACTGTAACAGCGGGGTGACTGTGGGATAGAATCCCTTTAGCCCATAAGCGACGTGAAATTGGCCTGTGTCACTAAAGGCTGATTTAACTTGCATCGACTACTTCCCAACAATTGCTGTAATATGTGGATCTGCTCGATTACATTCCGAACCTAGATGGAATCAGAGATTATGGAATAAGGTTGCCTTTTGTACTTAAGACTATATAAAAGCTCTAGGTTATTGGGAGGCCATTATTCCCTCCATCATACTTACCTAAAAAATATTAACGGATGTTATGTCTAACTAATAACTAAGTGGCGAAATTATGGAAGAGTACACATTGTTACATCTGTACTCCATGGTCATTTGAAAGCGCACTTGTGTGATAAAACCAAATGTCTTCATTTGGGGGGTACGGGTGAGCATCCTGTGGTGAAGAAGGACAAGGTGTCTCTTAATTCTCCTCTTGTGGTGGGAGGGAGGAGACTGACTCTCAAGAGGGACAAGAAAGTGAGCCTCAAATATTGCGGACGACTTTACACAAGCCTGTAACAACCACTTAGATCCATCTAGACCCCTTGATGAATTAAAAGTATCTCGAGACATTGCTGACGTCTCTATGTTAGCTCCGGCCATTATGGCGGAACTTGACAAACATGTATGTTTGTCTTTGGAGCCATCTACTACTGTCAATACACCTCAAAGACATAGAGACTATGTGCACCTATACAGCACCATTGATACTGACTTGTATGTTAATGCTTTGTGAATCATATGTCAGATACTAAGGGTCCTGAGAAATTGCTCAAACTACCCGACTTGCCACCTTCTTGTTAGACAGCTAAAGAAATTAATTTACATGAGTTTGGAGAGTTTGATCCTTTTCCTATGTCCTCTAACGATCAGGAAAAAGTTGCACCACGCAAATCTTCAATGACCAAGCAAGAAAACAACCTTACTGACGAAACAATACTTGATCTTAATGAGCAGAATTGCCACACCTTTCCCCTTTTGACGTGGATTCTGAACCTTCTAGACAAACGGCACGACTTTACCCACTTTGCTATAAGGGAGATGAAAGGGTCCATAGTGGAAATGATGGGGAAACTTAATAAGCTAGAAGGATTCATGTTAGCTCATGAGTCATTTGGACAATTTCAGGCAACTCAAACAGCTAACATGACTCGACAAGCTACAAACCACCCTGTTTATTCCACCCTCATGTGATGATGTCAACTCAAGCGACACAAACACCTCAGATGGATCAAAAAGCTGAGATGTCCCCAAGCGATCAAGTAAAATTGCTACAAAAGGAAGAAGGCTACATACCTTCTCCAGACGAAATTGCAAAGATTGAACTAATTAAATAAGCTAAGCTTCAGCACAAAAGAATTATGATGATAGAAAATTTGTTGATGAAAGCCAATTTGATACCATCAAACGAGAGTGGAATTCACCAAATTGAGCAGTCTAATGAAAAGTGTAGAGATGGATACATTGACACACCTGATAGTCCTTCTGTCTTGACTGAAATTATGGATCAACAGGCTCAGGTAAAAAATAAGCATGCTACGGTTATAGTAGATGTAGAGAAGGTAGAGGAAAATCAGGAGTGGAAATACTGTATGTCCCGCAAAGCCAAAAAAGTGCAGCTAAGAGCAAAAAAAGCCAACAAAAAATATTAAAACTGAATTCTGGCTCCGCATTAGATAAAACATCAAGCAAAAAAGGTCACAAAAGTTCAACATGTGCTTCTAATGAGTGCAGTAAGGACAGCACAAATGGCGCCATCCATTTGTTGGATGAGCATGGTTTAGATCTAAGCCAGTAGGACGAAGAATCCAAGGCTCATCTGCAGATGGAAGGGCAAGATCCACACAACGACCTAATTTATGCCCAAAATAAGTCAAAACAAGTATTGGACAAAACGGTCCCCCAGACAAGCTCACAGAGTCAACATAAATCTATTGTGGCTACAAAAGGGGATGCTTGTGCTAGTACTTTGGGTGCTACCAATTCCCAAGGAGTAAAAACAATCCAATTTAGCTTCCTTTCACCAAACAATGAAAAAAAATAACTTTTAGAAGAGACAGTTGTGATGGAGAACATGCAAAGGAAGTAACTTTGTCAGGACCCCTAAGGCAAATTGAACAAAACCCACATACATATGTTTGAAGCATAACAATCCTATCAAAGGAAACTCCTTAAAAACCCATATGGGTAGTGGGACCTTGTTGTGTAATCGTACTTTGAACACAAATGAGGAGCTACAGCGTGTTCCCAATCATTGTGAACATTCTACTACCAATGAGGCGAAACAGGAGCAATTGCCTAACAATGGTGATGATCTAGGGGGAGAAGGGTCAAATACAGCAAGTGTAAATAATCAACATAATTACTCTGACACTGCTAGGATATATGAAGATATACCGAAAGAGATGCACATGTTTTTTGGTTGGAGTATAGATGTAGCATCACATGGAAGTGATAGAATCAATCACAATTATTTGTTAAATGTGTTCCAACAAATACCTACTTTGCGAAATCTAAATTCCCAAGATATTGGGCCTCATTACGAGTTTGGAGGCAGCCATGGCGCTATTAGCAGAGATTTAGTTTTGCATAGCATGCGATTTTGCTTTTGCATTTGCGTGCTATTAGCACCATGGCTGCCTCTAAACCCATGTCTGGGTCCGGGTAGTCGGAATGGGGACTTACCCGGTCATTCCAACCTTGGAGGACCCGGTAAGTCCCCATTCTGAAAACCATTCCCCATTCCCTTTTGAGCCCCCATAGGGCTCAATGGGATTGGGGAAGGAGCTAATAACGGCCCGCAAATTGCAAGCCCGTATTTAGCTCCCTGGTCCCTTAGCGGGTCCCGCTAAGGGCAGCTGGTAAAACCAGCCGGCCCTAGTGGGACCCGCTAAGGGACCTTGGAATGCGGCGGTAGGGGGTTAACGGCTGCGGCATCCTTACCAATGCCATTAACACCCTACTGCCGTACTCGTAATGGGGCCCATTGAATGGATCAAACTCTCTCCCATTAACAATAGGATGCTATGCAAAACTAAACCTCTGCTAATTATTAAAATGTTGTGGGAACAAAGAGATAGTTTCAACATGCTGGGATATGAACTGTATGTTTTAGAAAATATGCAGGAGTCTACCAGCTTCATTGAATATCAACCACAGAAGATGAAGTGAAACGCAATACCAGGTACAGAAGAGGGATCTAATCTAGCTTTAAACCAAGACATGCTAACACAATTAGCTTCAGTTGTGAATGCTCCTAAGAGTTTAGCATGCTCAGAACCTTTTCTGAAAAATGTGAGTTCCCTCGATACCAAGTAAGAACACTCATAACGTACACACTTTTCCTTCCTTAGTTGGAATTGTTGTGGGTTCAATAATTTGATGAAATGCCATTCTTTGGACTCAGTATTTAACAAACCCAGTATTATTCTAATACAGGAAACTATGGCTGTGAAACATCTTCACTTGGATGGTTTGACCTCGCACTGTCATCCCGCTAGATGTGGGACTCTGGGTCGACCTTCAGGTGGCGTTCTGACACAAGTGCATAACAGCCTGAAGATCTCATCCAATTTTGTTTCTACCATTAACAAACTACTTGTTATTCAGCTGATATTTAACCATATACATATATTAATTATAAACCTGTATTGGAACCCAAAGCTGCGTACCAAAGAAAGCATAATAATTGACCTAGACGCAATCTTACAAAAAGCTCTCCTACGTAATGCGAAATACGAGATGATTATAGGAGGAGATTTCAATGCCATCTTGAAAGATTTTTTCCTCCCTAAAGTTGGACAATTCAATCATTCTCTTAACTCTTTAGCGTATGAAAGTGGGCGGTGTTGGACGAATTCTCTAGTAGATTGTAATATTCATCTAATCCCTCATGCCAATGACCAGTTTGATTATACTTGGAGGAGAGGGAACTCACATTCATTGATTGACTATATTGCGGTTTCTGAAAATCTGCTAAAGATGTGTGTACCGATTTTAATATTTGACTTAGGCTGTGGTGATCATATGATGTTAAATCTTAGAGTAAACATCCCAGTTGAATTATTCACGTGTACAAACAAGTTGTCATTAATCGAAGTAGATAGGCAGGCTCTAACGATTCGATGGAATCCAAAAATGTGCAGAAAACTGACATACTTGGTAAACCGAGATATGTGGAAAATAGATACTAATGCAAAGATCATCACATCCAACCCATCCATTGTAGGTCATAATATTTATGTGATAAGATATTATCTTCAACAATTAGCACAACACCATCTTGTAAGTAATACTAGTCCACACCAAAATATCTACAACACTGAGATTGCTGTACTGAAAAGTATACTCAATAGGGATATTAGAAGGGCAAAAAGATTGGGATGTGAGGTTACATATTTTAGTAAGGCAAAAAAGCAAATACAAGCTCGATATATAAGTAATCTTAAAAGACGACAAGAACATTGGCCGAGAATCAAAAAATGATTTTGTTATTGGGTAAACGTGAAACAAAAGACATCTGGGCCATACTTCGCAATCCCAGTAGACTACCACACTCTGAGTTTAGTTCTTCTATAACAGGGGAGGTGTGGTGCACATATGTTAGAAAAAGATATACTCTACCCAAAAGCATCTTTCCTGTTGACATCAATCTCTATACTAAAAAGATTCCTAGTAAATGTCTGTGGCAATTGGAGGATTTCATATGTGCCATCAATAAATTAACTGAAAGGCCGCAGGGCCAGACGGGCTACCGCCCTGTCTTCTAAAAGATGACCCTCGCTTTTGGGCAAACATGATTAAACCCACAATTGATTTGATCTTTGCAACTAAAATCATACCTTCCTCATGGCTCACCACCATCATTGTACGGATTCATAAAAAAGGGCCCATTGATGATCCACGCAATTATCGCCCAATTTTATTAATCGGTGTGCCTGCAAAGGTATTTGCAACTCTTCTTTTAAATGAATTGGAAAAATAGGTATCCGAGAATCAGCTTTTATCATGATTCCAAGTGGGATTTAGGAAAGTGATGGGCACTACTCTAAATGCTACGATTTTGGCCCATCTCCTAGAAACCTTGCATCTCACTTGTTCAGGGGCAATTTACATGGCATCGGTGGACCCGTCTGCAGCATTTGACAGCGTTATTCGAACACTGTTATGGAGCAAGATGATTCAATATGGGATGCCGGACCACCTTGTAGGTTTGATAGCTTTACTCCATAATCATACCTCTTACAAGGTACGCCTCAATCGTTCTGGGTTCATGACTGACTCAATTGATACTGAAATTGGAGTCAAACAAGGTTGTCAACTCGCAGCTATACTTTTTAACCTTTACATCTGTGATATTGATAAGATCTGGGAAAATCTTGACACATATCCAATCAAATTAGGAGATGCCAGAATCAACTGGCTAGCCTTTGCAGACATAGTTTTGTTTGATCGGACGCCATATGTCCTTCAAAAAAAGCTCAGTTTTATGCCTATGCTATCAAACATAATCTAACAACTAATCCTTCCAAATCTACTATAATAGTATTTGCTAACAGAAAAAAGTTTGTAGATTTATTTGGGAGTGGGATAGGGCGAAAATACAACGTACCCTGGTTACGCGTTACTTGGGATATAATCTTAGTGATGCAAATTCTCTGTCTACGTGGAGTAAGACCCTAAATTTAAAAATAGTCCACGTAATCTCACAAATTAAAATTACATATCAGGGGTACTCAAGATGTTCTTTAACCCTGATTGAAGATTTCTATACTCTAAAGGTAGAACCTATCATTTTGTATGGATTGGACCTTTGTTTACTCGATCTGACTAAAGTATTAAATACATTACAAGGCAGGATTTGGAAAGCGGTATTGGGCCTACATAAAGCACTTCCAAATACCATGATCCTATATGAATTGGGTCTTAATTCTCTTGCTGTTAAATTCTTTTGCAGGATGCTAGTGAAATATGGTAAAATGCTATCCCCTCTTCCAAACTCATTTTACGAAGATCTTGCAAAAATGGTCTTGGATCAACAGGTATGTTAGAAAGATGCAAATCATTTGAATTTAATTGCCACTGATCAAAAAGACTTTCATGATCGTCCATGTAGTGTAAAAAAGAGATTGTTCCAATTAGACTGGGTAAATAGTATTGACCCGAATGCTACTTATAAATCAAATGCAGATCATGCATGCTTTATCCACAAACAACATCCGTGGTTGCAATACCTGTTAATTTTTCCATGCAATAATGCAAGAAGTCTGTACTTGAAATTCAAACGAAATATCTTCCATACAAATGAAGAGATGAAGCATTGGGGTAAGGAAAAAAATTGGGTTTGCAATGATGTCTGCAGATTTTGTGGAGAGTGTGCGAGTTATGAAACATTGAAACACATTGTGATATATTGCGGACACTTTGAAACTCTGCGTACAACACATTTGGGGACTTACTTCAACGTAGACCTTCCAACTTCACGTGAACTTTTGTGGACACAGTTCTAACCATAATGTAGGTCTACATAAGTGACATTCTGACCAGAATTCAGAGATGTAATTTTCTTTCTTTCCTTTTTGTCTCGACATATGTAATTGTGATTTACAGGATGAAATTTGTGTTTTGGAATGATTGATTTTAATCATGTAGTAATTTCCGAAATGTATTCAGTCTTAAATGCATGTAAATATGTTATGTTTTAGTTGGCATGTTTTAGAGGAACAATGTGATTTTTGTTCTGTATTCTTTTATAATTATGGTTGAATATTTGTAAAGGTGCTTTGTGCCAAATACAAATAAATAAAAATAAAAAAATAAATAAACTATATATATATATATTTCATCCCAGACATAGGTATATTTGACCGGACCAAGGGAGCGTGGCCAACAGCCATGTAGAGCAGACGTGTCTACACGAAGCTCCCGGTATATCCGACTAATGTCGCATGTAGCCCCTGAAAAGTGATCGTCTGAAGACCGTCTGCGAAGACTAGAGAGTCCTGGGCAGGGACGAGCTGAGAGTGCAGAGAGAGCAGAGCCGGAGCGGGGGCCCAGCGCTTAAAACAAGACAGCGGCCGTAAGTACTGAGCGAGCAAGGGTTGGCGCAGACTCTGGGTCACAGTGAACTACTGTGACTGCTGGCGCACCCAAGGTGAGCGTGTGAGGGCTGGTGCCCGAGCAGGAGGAGTCTGTGCAGCTGATACCGTTAGGCCTACAGATGGAGCAGAGGCTGGGAGAGGGAGCCTCACCGGCCAAGCAGGAAAAGTTGCAGCCCCAGGGTTAAGCTGTTGTCAGAGAGACGGCAGCAGCTAGGGGCTGACTTGGAGGAGCCCCGGTGAAGAGTGACTGCATGGCAGGAGGCAGCGTCTGGAGCACAGAAAAGTCGGCCGGGTGCCTTCAGGCATGGACGAGGGGCAAAGTGTGTGGCACCCTGGGGAGAGCACTGAATTTGGACTTGCTCATTGCCACGTGCCCAGCTAATAAATGATCCAGGAGACAATAGGACTGTCGCCGGAGTAGATGAAGGCTGAGGACTGGTCCATAGGGCACAGCACACTAGTGCGACTGGTGCCAAGAAGGAATAAGAGTTGTGGGTAGAGAGATTCTGCAGGAAGAAACAGCAGAAAGGGCCGGAGGAGACAAATGGGCCGAAGGCCTGGAGACAATATGGGAAGACAAGAAAAGCGAGGTAACCACTCTCTTGAGACTTATGCTGAAGAAAAGAGGGGCTAATCCTAGCTCTCCGGGTGCACTGGACCCAAACTATGAAGGGAACAGGCAGGAGCAGGCGGGATCAGACAGCAAGATTGCAGAGGCAATAGCGCCATGAGAGCCTCCCTGGAGGTGAGAATTGATGAAGTAAAGAGCCATGTCGTCCTGCTGAGACAAGATGTGCATACACTGGCGGCACAGGTTGGGCCACAGAAACACAGGCGGAAGAGGTGGTCGGCACCATGAAAGAGCTGAATTTTAAGGTATGCAACCTGATGATGAAAGGGAAAACACTGGAAGACAGAGCTGAGGATGCAGAGGGAAGAGCGAGGTGGACTAACGCCAGGATCCTAGTTCTGCTGGAAGGGGCAAAAGGCAGAGATCCGACCACATGTGTTGAAAACATGCTGCTACAGGAGGTAGGCCCTGGCACGCTGACGCATGGATTCACAGTAGAAAGGGCGCATAGATCCCTATCTAAGAGTCCGCTGGGAACAAAAATATCTAGACCTACTTGGAACTGGCTGGCGGGGTCCCCCAGGTTGAATGTATATTTTTGATGTCGCTGTCAAGTATTGCTTAGCCTTGAGCGGGACGAATGGAAGTTAGACCTGAATAGCTGGGTACTGCTGGGTGAAGCAGATGCAGTTCTAGTTTTGGTAATACATTTTTATGGTTGGATTTAGTTTTTTAAGCTTAGGTTGAGCAGCAGTGCATTATTGTAGGGGGGGACATGGGCAGAGGAGGAGGAGGGGAGCTCCAGTTTGGGGGCAGCCTTGAGGGAGTTTCAGAGCCTCCCTGTCAGTGCTGGATAAGCAACGACAGGGAGAGGCTCTACGAGTGAGGGGTAGACTAAAGGTTGGTTGTTGAGGGGTGCTTACATATTTGCGTATGAAAGGAGTGGGAATTGCCATGTTACAGGAAACACACCTCACGGCTGAAAAGCAAGCTAATATATTGAGAAGATGGGGAGGTCACAGGTATGGGGCTGCCTACTCCACTTATGCTAGAGCAGTGATAATATGGATGGCGCCGGCGGTACCCTTTACAATGAAGGATGTTAGGACAGATGATGATGGTAGAATGGTCCTCATGTATGGCTATGTGGACAATAGGGAAGTGTGTATTATCAACATGTAAGCCCCTAATCACGATGTGTCATCCTTTTTTTGAGCTTTATATGTCACACTGGCTCCATTCAAGGGGATGAGGTGGATCTGGGATGGAAACATCAATTGTACATTGAACCCATGGTCGGATAGGTCAGATGACAGACACAGAACTCTGGCCCCACTGTCCAGAATACTGGGGAAGCTGCTGGAAGATTTGGAAGTGGTAGCGATCTGGAGTTGGTTACATGGGAAGGTGAGGGAATATTTGCAATACCCGAGCCGACATAAGCTCTACACTCATTCTGACTACCTTTTCACAGGGTGGGAACAGGTAGTGGAATTCATTGATACCACGTATGAAGGTAGGACACTTCATACTTCAGACCATTCTCCCTTGTTGGCCAGCTGGAAAGTAAATGCGAATCACCCACCAGTGCTGACGTGGAAGCTAAAGGCGGAAGCTCTTCAAGATTACCTCCTTAGAGAACACATAGTTTGGAAGAAGGAGGAATATTTTGAGATTGATAAGGCTAATGTTCAGGGAGGGGAAGTCATGCGGGATGCATTTAAGGTGGTGATAAGGGGAGAGGCAATAGCTAAGGTTGGAAGTGACAAGAGGGAACCGTAAATGTATTTGTCAATATCGCAGGTGAAGATTAAGCAACTGGAAAGCGTACAGGCAGCGACTGTGGGAACGGTGGGAGAGCTTTTAAAGCTATATTAGGAGTTTATGGGACATTGGGATAGACTGGGTAAATATGACTGTGCGAGGTAGAATGAAATATTGCATGAGCAAGGAGATAAGCCCAGCAGAATTCTTGCTTAGCTTTGCCGCAGAGATAGTGCTAGACCTGTTAGTGAGATAGCTGATGAATCCGCCTAGTTGTGGAATCCCACTTGTGTGCCTCATTAAATGCTACTTTGGTTGAAGCCTGAGGAACAAATTGCTTATTTACTTTTTATTAATACTCCAGAGGAGAAGCCATAATTATCCATGGATCAGTGAGCTTAGTTAGCCCATTCTGTAGTCGATATAGATACAGATACAAGATATATCCTAGTCTCTGGAACCATACATATTATTTGTGCCATTGTCATCACTGTCTATGCACCCAACACTAACAACCCTCATTTTTTACTTCAAATTGTAGACAAATGACTAAAATATATCTTATATCATTTGCACAGGGAATGTCAACACTATTCTAGATCCAGTACTGTTCAAATCCTCTAATGACCTTCCTGCCCAATCACACTTGAGATCAAACAGGGAGATCATTCAATCACTGCCTCATTTTGGTTGAGTAGATGTCTATCAGATTCACCCACAGACATATCATGAATATTCATTTTATCCTTCCACGCATGATATGTACTCGAGAATCGACCTAATCTTAACTTTGTTTGTATTTCTCTCTGCAGTGCCTGCCGCTCTGCAATTATTCACACCACTTTTCTAATCAGCTGAACCTTGTTCTCTCTAAATGTCATCTAGAACGTCCTCTCTGCGGTCACAAACCTTCTTCTCTCACTGAACCAGTCATTGCAGAAAAGATACAATTTCAAATTATACCATTCTTTGCGATTAAGCTAGGCATGGTCCTATTGGTTTCTACAGTGTGAAATGTATTCAGGGTATTTGTTGTTTATGCACCAGAATTCTTCAATCTATTTGTTGCATTTGACAGCGTAATGTTGCATGTTGGGTAAGACTGAGGGGGAGATGCATTCTTAGGAGAATTAATATGCATCTATCGGTGATGCAACTGTCATACACTCGATCAAATTGAAAGTAGAGGAATTCTTCTCCGCAGCTGACAGAGATACAGTAGCCGAGATGTGCGCAAAGGGGGAGAGGCAGGTCAGACTCTAGTGAATCTCCTTCACAATAAAATAACCCCATAGTGAGTGTGGATCCTGAGGGAATAGTGCACAGTGACCCTCACCAAGATCAACTTAATTTTTGTTAGGATTTTCTCAGCTCTCTATTCAGCTGGTGATTAAGTAAGGCAAGATAGCCTTAGTGATTATTTAGATTTGATCCTACTTTAACATTGGCAGCTTGCTTCAGGTGATTATGAAGACTAGAGAGACATTTCCCTCTTCTAAAGCTCTAGGACATACGTGCTCCTAGTTTGAACTTTATAAAACACTGCATTATTGGTTTCAAATCTGCTCAAAGTGTGGGAGGAGGCTGTGGACACTCCCCTCTTTCTAACACAATGCACTACACCGTGAATGCTCTGCTCTTGAAACCAAAGAAGGACCCTTTCCTTTGTAGTTCATTTCATCTTCTTTCTTTGATTAATACTGATACAAATATGTTTTTCCAAAATTGTTTTAGACAGGCTACTTAGCTTCATTACAGGAAGATCAACTGCTTTAAGTTTGTGTCACCTGTTTGTGCTCTAACACAACTTCACCCTGACATTCAGGCAGTGGCAGCATAACTCGATGCTAAAAAGCATTTAGTTCAATTTCTTGGTCCTGCATGTTTGTAGTCTTGAAGAGAATGAGTTTCAAAGCTACTTTCTAGAAACAATTTATTATATTTGCCACCAAAGGTAAGGTTATGGTGGGGTGGCAGGTCAACAGTCCAAGAACTTTGCTCTGGGGTACAAGGGTGTCTGCTTTCCCCACTCCTTTTCATTTTATCAATGGAGCCATTAGATGCTAAGATCAGAGACAGGCACTTGTGCGATGGGTTCGCAATGGGTAAGTATAGAATTGTAATTTCCTTTAATGCAGATGATATTTTGATATGCATCAAAAACCTTGAATTTAATTATTTGTCTTGTAACTGAAAAGGTGGCGTGCTTCAGGAACTATTCGGGACTGAGTATAAATTGCCCCAAATCAGATCTTATGCAGTTGACGTGCAATACATCCTGTACTTTGTATGCTCATTGATACAGGTGGGCAGATCAGCCAGTGACATATTATGGGATTCGAAATGCAATGATTTTGGCCAGACTATTGGAATGAAACCACACTATACCTAGACTCATTTGAAGTGAAAGTGAAGAGATAGTTCTTGTTACTCCGCTCAGCGTATCTTAACATAGCATTAATAAAGGTGGCTGTACTTCCCAAATTATTATACCTTTTCTCGAACATTTTGGTCTGGCCCTGGATGTGATTTCCTAATCAGAGTTTGGACTAACCTGATTCGCCTAGTTTGGTATCCAACTACTTCTACGATTGGTTGGGTTTTCCTGACTAGAACCCAAAACGCTGGGTAGTGTTGCTGCCCTGGGCATAGAACTTTTTCTTGGCAGGACAGCTGCAGTTTGCAGTGCATTGGTTTGAGTTGGAGACCCTCTCTCATGTCTTCATGGAGATCATTTCAGTTAATCCTTATTCCCTTTCTTCCTTTATTCTCTTGGGTCATGTGCTTGTGGTGTTTAGGTTTGATGTAGTCTGCTCTTTTTGCATAGAATAGATTATTTGAACTTTTATGAGTTATCAAACCATATGCCCCTGAGACGCCTATGTGGTGGCGGTCATCTTACCACCCACCTGCGATACAACCTTCCACATTTCTTTGGCCTCTTATGGCATATATATGTTGAAGGCACCTTCGTCACCTGGCAAGTCTAAGCTGAAAAGGATGAGAATTTTCAGGCAGAATTTGTACAGTATGTGCAATGCTCTTTGTGCAGTTTGGCCAGCTTTCCCTCCTGAACCTCCCTGGCCCCTTTGCTTCAGTTTATTCTGGGGGAATCATTTGGGAGAGACCATACGTCTTTGGTCTACCAGAGTTCTGGAATTTATACTATTTCTTGATGTTCTTTTAGACTGAAGTGGGAGCTTGAGTTAAACAGACTCTATGTGACTCTATGTGAAAATGTCACCAGGAAAATGCAGTTGCGTGAATATGTAGTCAGCCAAAGGTTGTTTTAAAATATGTAATCATTCAAAACAGGCAATCCAAAGTGTGAACATTTTGCCAGTAGTAAGGTCGCCAAAAAAAGTCTATTTTAAATGTGCAAAAGTAGAAGGCTATAAACCTAAATATGACCCAAGCCTCTAACAAAACCTCCACAATCACCTTAATTCCATTCCTAAACCTTCCCCTAACTCTAATTACAACCCCTTTTCTACCCTGAACAGAACACTAACCCTCCAGTGCACTAAAGCATTTTATTTGCATGTTACTTAATACAAAATAAATAAATAAACAGTGAACCTATCTCCAACCCCATCACCGCAAATTACATTGCCCTTGCCCTAACCCAAACCCTTGTTCTAATACTAACCGTAGCCTTACCCTAACTGCAACTCTACCACTTACCCTAATGCTTACTTTACCCGAACTGCTAGGTTTATTCTAAACGCTATCCTACGCCAATATCACCAGCGCTCTCCAGCCTCCATATCCCTTTCCTTAACACTTAACCAGACCATTATTACTTTATTAGCCCTTTTTAAGGCTACCCTTATCAAAAGCCCTACCCTAACACTTAATGTACCCTCACGACTAACGAAACCCCAACATCTTTAATCTAACCCCTAGCATAACCCTACACCAGGCAATCACAAGCCCACTAAATACTCCTTAACCTAACCACTATCCTAGCAGCACTACATTTTTAGTTACTTTTCAGCTGTATATGTTGACTACTTTTTGCTCAGCAAATATTTCACTGCAGAGGTACTTTTATCACAACATTTGCACTGACTACCTTTTTGCTGGCTACATTTTCACTGGATACCATTAAACATTACCTTCAATGATGAGCAATAGACCTTTAGGTGAGCTTATTCACGCAAAATATTCCTCAAATCATATCACAGGTGGATCCAAGTCAACATCCTTAATAGATCCTTTCTCACATCTGCCTGTTCATTATGTTTTGAATGGTTCTGTCCCCAGCATTGTTTGGGTGTACTCATTCGCTGGTCACTTCCTTTCATATTCTCTTGCAATGTCCTGTGGTGTTCTTCTTGGTCTGAGGCTGTTGATAGATGAAAGGATTTCACAGGTCTTCCTCTCTTATTAATTCATGGCTGCTTATTGGGAGCGTTCTCAAAATATCTTGTTAGTTGTGACGCTTGCGTTACTCATCACCAAGTGTTGTATACAGCAGTCCTTGAAGGGTAGAGGTTCACCTCTGCTTGCCAATTGGCTTCCAGAGCTTATATTGTGTATTAAGTCGGAGGAGGGTTATTGTCTCATGCTTTCTTCCAACCAGCACCCCTGAGATACATAGGGCTTCTTTTGATTTTAATTGCTTAATACTACCTCAACACGTTGCTTCGTGATCCGACTTGCAAGATGGCCGCAGCCTCTTGCCTGTAATTTTGTTTGTTTCAGGTTGCCTAGCAACCTCCTCACACAACGTGCCTATAGGCGGATGGTACCGCCGGAAGGCGGAAGACAGCCCCCCTCGCCTAAGACCCCCAGAGCACAAGGCCTTTCCTGCCCATACTGTCAGTGTCGTCAGGGACGTTGGACGCGTAACTCTGCTTCCCACACTATAGTCGATTACCCACTGGTACCTTACCAGATTTATAACTACGGCAGGGATGACATCTCCAACCTCGTAGTGTGGACTCCCCGTGATTGCAACTACCATCAACTATCTGTCGCACGCCTACTGAATCAACTCATGTGGTAAGCCGACCAACATCTACAATTATGAACTCCCATTCCAACAACTAGTTCTTTGAATGTTTCATCTGCCTTACTTACTCCACTAGACCGGCAACCCTACCCTCATGTCTTCCATTCACTGCCTTACTGTCTGCAAGGTCTATGACTAATTATAAACGCTGCCTCACGCTTGTTACGACCAAGGTAAACGGAGCTAGCTGTTGCTCATTGTTTTACCATTGCATCTCATTTACCTGCCTGCCAAACATAACTGTTACCTTATTTAAACTGCAGTCTAATTTTGTGTACACATATTTCCTCTGCTGTTGTCCACTCCTACACCACAGCATTCACTTGTACCCATCAGAATTATGCTTTTGTCCATCTTAGTAGATAACCAACAACGTTGCATTATCTATTGTATACTGTATTAACTATCACTATTCAGCTAGTCTCTGTCGCAGACTATTGTCATATCTGAACATAGCGATATTCACTGCACTGTCCGACCACCTACCTAATTATACTGCGTATTAAGCCATGTGCTGCTCCGCAACCAATATTGTAGGTTTACTCCTTCTGATCGGCTCCATTTCCAAATTCACACTACCCTCGCACATCTCCTGTCCTATGGCCAACCTCCCATCACAGAATACCTTGATGTTAACTATCGCAACAAGGATCACACTACACAAACCTCAGCTCCTGCTTACCATGACCAATCCTCTTCCTCAATCAGCTCTCATTAAACCTACTAAATTCCAACCCTCCCTCCAGTATACTCTGAACACTCGCATCACCAAGAATGAACTTCCTACATGTCCCATTTGCCCACTATAACCTACCCAATGGCTCCAAATGTATTCCTCTAGGCCGACGCCAAACAAACCATGTCCCACGAAGCTCAGAAACTTCAGACTAGGATTCAGACTAAAATCTTCATACCAACCTCCAACTAATGATAGCTTCAAACAACCTACCTCATTTAAGAAAATAACTAAGTATAAATCAAACAATACTACTCCTTCCAATAACACCTCACCACAGAAAACACTTGTCACTGTGAACCTTGCTCATGGACTGACCATCAACTCATTACCTTTACCCTCCTTTACCTTTACCTAACACGGTGTCCCCCATGCCCCCCCACCTTTACCAGAAACAAACTTAAACTAACAGTGGAGAACTTACTACCACTACTCCAACCCATCACCAACTTCACCACTTATAGCGCAGACCCCACAATCCTGGTAGAACTCTATAACCACATGATCAGCCAATTCATGGATAAAATAGCACCTTAAAGCACTCCGTAATGACAAAAGAAAGGTAGAACATTCATGGAAAAACGATCCTACAGTGGAAAACAAGGAAAAACTTGCCACAATCTCTAAGAATTATAAATCCGAGATACTTCAAACCAAAAAAGATACATATGACAACAGAATTAATAAAGCTAATTCTAACACTAGATAACTCTTCGTTATTTTAAGACAATTAGAATCCCCTTTCCCCCTTCAGACACTTGTACTAAAGATAAAGCCTGGCGCACAAATATTCAGGCAGCACCCGCAAATTAAATTGACCTCCTACAAAAGAAAATTGAAGATAAAAAACTCAATCTCTCTGAGAATCTCACCCAGCAGAAATCACTGCCAACTTTGGAAAAACCTTGTCACTGCTTTAAAGTTGCCCCAGTTCCCATTCATGATGTAGAGAATATAATAGCCTCCCTCAAACCTTCCAGATGCCAGGGGGATACCTGCCCGGCACCAAAGATCAAAGAAGTAGCTAAGGATCTAGCACTGTTTATTACAACACTAATAAACTCGTTCTTTGACACGTGCACTGTCCCGACTAACTTAAAAGATGATTGGGTCCTCCATCTATTAAAAAAAAACAACCTTGATCCTTCCATCCCAACTAATTATAGACCAATAACGGCTGTTCCATTTCTGCTGAAGATCGTAGATAGGGCAGTATATGTTCAGATACAGGCCTACCTGGAAGACAACAACCTCCTGGGCTTATGACAATCAGGTTTTAGACCTAAACATGGAACAGAAACAGCCTAAATAGACTTGAAAAACCAAATGTATGACATCCGGGACAAAGGAAACCTTTCCCTCGTACTACTCCTGGATCTCTCCAGGGTGGTGCAGCTGGAAGTAGAAAGGAAAGGTTTACATGTGTTGATGAGCTTGCCGTGGCAGACGCTGAGGCGTTAACTTGTCTTTTCAGGTTTAAGGCTGAGTCTAGATAAAAGATAAAAGTCAAGGATTTTTACCTTCTTGAAAACTGGGATATTGTTTCCGTCGATGTTGAATGATTTGAAGAAGTTGCTTAGTTTATTTAGCCTAACTCTGGAACCAATAGATTACTGTAACACCTTGTATCTAGGGTTAAGTAAACACAACGTAAATAAACTCCAAATCCTGCAAAACAACACATTAAGGTCTGCGTGAAACATTCAAGAAATGCAACGCATCTCCGTTCTTAGACGTGGCACAAAATGGCTTGCTGTAAAGGAGAGAATCAATTTCACAACTTTAACTCTCACCCACAAATGTCTTGCCAACCTGGCCCCGAAATACCTAGCAGACAAATTTGCCAAAAACATATCCGAACGACCTATCACAACCTTACATTCTCACTGCCTTAGGGTTCCCAGATACAAACTCAAGAAAGTAGGGGGAAGCAGTTTCCCTGTATTGGCTTCTAAATTATGGAACTCCTTGCCTGTAGAATTAAGGTCTGAACCTTCATTCCATCGCTTCAGAAAAGACACAAAAAATGGGCTTGTCTCTCTTGACGTATAACCCTGTAGCCTCAGACCACAACTGTAATTGTAATTGCATACACTGGTAAAATAACTCTGTTATATATTATGTAATATGTAATATAATGTTTGCTAGTAATTGTATATACTTGTAAAATAACTTTGTAATATATAGTGCTTGCTGCTTGATATAATAAGGTAATGTAATGTAATGTCATTCTCTGACTGTATGCTCTCTTTAAACAATGTAAGTATCGTAAATATGTTCCCGTTTTATTGTTGTGCATGTAACATGTAACCTGTAATGCGCCCAGATACGCCCGGGTTAGGTGCGCTATATAAATAAATAAATAAACATACAAACAAACATAGCTTTTCGATAGGTCTGATGTAGCTGATTCCATTGATCCTCGTATTGATACAAGGAGAAAGGGTGGGTAATGTTGCATAGAGCTGCAACATGAATGCAAGGAATAAAAGCCTTTAACGCCTTGCATTCACACCATGGCTAATTTTCATTCACTTGGGGGAGAGTAGGGGCGGAACACAACTTGTGTTTGTTCTGCGTCTCTTCCTCTCTGCCATTCAAATGCTCCAGTATTTGCGTCGGTAAGGATTTTTATGCCAGCGCAAATGCTGGAGATCCCTATAGGGTCTTCCAGTTTTACGCACCAGCATAAAGCAAGCGTACCCCATAGGAATCCTTTGCACATGCTTCCTGCCATGCGGGCATGGTAATCAGTGTTCACAACTAAAATAAAACCCTCCCCAGCATGCTAGGTTTGATTGTAATTGTGAGCACTGATTCACTGCTTGCCATGCAAGCAAGGCAGGGAGCGTGTACAATGGGTTCCAGTGGGGTCTCCCTGCTTTATGCTGGTAAAGGTAAAGCAATCACACGTACACTCATTTACCAGTCTCATCATTTAAAAGCAGTTCATGGCATAAAATCAGTATCTGATAAAAAAAAAAACATACATTTAAAATAAAAATATATACATATTCCAGTCGATATCATAAAAAATATACAATTTTGAAATCAAAGCAATGAAACACAGAAGCCAACGTCAAATGGAAAATCCTAATTTATGTATAAAGTCTCATGTATTCACAAAAGTTATATCAATCTGACATTTGATACTTGTTCCTTATGAGTAAATCCTTTCTTAGGTAGGTATTCATTGCCCATTTTAATGCTTGATTTCTAAATAAAAACAGTGTAACAATGCTGGTCCTAATTGATTAAACCATCTCAGCCCTGGTATTTATTTTTGAGCACCAGCACTTACCGTCTCAGACTCAGTTTAATTATGAAGTGGTGATAGTGCATCCATCAACCCCAATGAGCAGATGCGAGCTGGAGTGTAACCCCAAATATGTTGACACTGTGGGGAGCAGCTTTTGGTGGTGCAAGAAGTCCTAGAGAATGTCTTCTCACAGTGTCACATGTGTACTAGACAATATTTGGGCCCTGACACTTATTTATTTTCAAATTAAGCACTGGTAATAGATTAGATCTTAATTGAACAAATAGAGAGATATGGGATAGAAATGCTACCAGAAAGCAGAAAGACTGTATAATATGAATGATACAGAAAATGGGGCATTTCCACACTTGGATCCTTAAGGTGGGCATCATAGTTAAGTCGCTGTGGTGAGAGGACTATAGGAGGGAGCAGACATATTGGTACAATGAACTGGGACAATACAGACACACAGATACATTGTTAAGAATTATTTACAGTTATGTGACAATCTTTTTGATTTCTGGAGATAGTAAGTTCCAGTAAAAGTGCACCAGCAGTGAAAAGCAGTGGAAATGTGAGGCAGTGAAGGGTGGATGGCGGCGGATAGATTAAAAAAGCACTTGGAAGAGAAGAATGCATGAAGGAATGTAACAGGAAATGAAGTAACCAAATAGTGGGGGAGGGGCAATCCATGGATGAATTTAAAGATCAGAAGTGAAAAGGGATTGATTGTACGGTGCCAGCCACCTTCTATGGAGGCTATGGAATGAGTTGGGACAAGATCAAGGGACGATACAGCGGGCATGAGCAACAAAGATCAGTACTTTTTGGAGAGAAGTGAAGGAGTAAAAGCGTACAACCAGCGAGCGGTATGCTAGAACAAGATGACTAAGAATGAGGTTAGAAAGCAGGGTTTTAGTAGAGTGGTAGGTGAGGTGAAGATACACTTTCTAAATGTCCGTTTATTTGTAGAACCGTGGCAATGGATATGATGAAATGCTGGCACTTGAGGTCACCGTTGAAAAGGACCCCAAGGTTGTTAAGTCTTGACTGATGTAGTAAAGTGAGCAGGGGGAAAGGACAGGGGATGGAAGAACAGGTGGGAAATGTGATGCAGGGAGGTAGATTATCATTATTTTAGAGAAAGTGAGCATGAGGGACTGAAGTACCAACCAGTGGTCGAAATAAGAGTGACAATTGGATAAGCGGGATGATAGTTCAGAGGGAAAGGTCAAGAATTTTATGTGTCATCAGCAAACAAATGGAAAGAGAAACAAAAGATCATCTTGCAGAGATCTTTGGAATGAAAAGCAGTGGACCATTAAAGGACTCCCACCGGCATGGGGTGGATTGTATTGGAGGTGTCAGTATTCCATAAGAGGGAGAAAGATTGGTCCAAGAGGTAGGAGGCAATCCAGTTTAGCATTGTGGATAGGGAGCTTATGCTGGAGAGAGTGGGGAGGGATGTGGAGTTCACAGTATAAAAAGCAGCAGGTAGATCAAGGACAATGGGAATAGAGGAAAATCATTAGTGTTGGGCAGTAGTAAAAAAGTTGGACACATGTCTCGGTGCTGTCTCTGAGCGAGCCTGCTGCAAAATGTACATTGGAGGGGGGTTGCATAGGACACTGGACTCCAGGTAGTCAGTGATTTGGTTGAACACAACCCAGTCCAAGATTATTTTGGAGTAGTGGGTGAGAGACATTTTGAGCACATGGACATGGTCCACATAATGGGACATTGGTTATACCAAGGACACTGATGCAACTGTCAAGGGTACAAGGGGAACATCATCATTGCCACCAGACAACTGCACTGGTCTAAGTTTGCTTGAAGGACTAGAGTGCAATTTGGCATTGTAGATGTTTGAGGTTGAAGTCTCCAACTAGGACAATAGGAGCATTGGTCGCTAAGGAGTCAAGGATTTCAAGATGAGGAAAGGAAGAGTTGAGGAGACTAGGTGGCTGATAATGAAGAGAATAGTAGAAGGTAGGAGGGAGGAGTTGGACAGCTGTGTGTTTGAAGGATAAAGGGAATGAATTTTGGATGGTGGAAGAGGAGAAGTTGGGCAGGCCTTATTAATCATGAGGCAACCGCTCTCCCTTATTTGGGAAGCCAAGAAAATTGGTAGAATATAGTATAGTCAAAGGGGGAGCAGCATTTGTGGAAGTGTTATGGGCAGTGATGAAATATTAAGTTACAACCATGACTAAGAGGTGAAGGTGATGAGAGTCACTGTAGTCTGTGATATAAATTGAGGGATAGACAGAAAGCGATAGGAGTTACTCCAATGGGAGAAAGGGTGTAGATAGGCTTGGAGCTAGTGGAGTGAGTGTGCAGAGCAGTGAATATGGCTTTTGTGGTGGATGTGAAGGACAAGGATGGGATTAGAGGGGCTGGTGTGGGGGACACTGCAGGAATGCAAATGTATTCCCCATAAAACGAGTGGTTAGGATGTGTAAGCATCAGGAGGGCAATGATTTGGGGCCCAGAATTTCTAGAGCAGGGTCAGCATATGCACTGGCAAACAAGGTGAAGTTAATCACACCAATATAGGTATGAGGAAGCAGCGTGTGAATTTGGTCGGTTGCAACAATAATTTAAAAGATAGGCCTGTAGTAACCAATAGATAAAATAATGGTCTTCCCAGCATCTCTTGCTGGCATCTGGCTTGAGTTCAACCTCTGCTCTCATAAGTCGGCTAAGCATTTTTATGTTGTTTAGCAGAGAGGGATGCCACATATGAACCTTATTTTGTGGTGACTCCTGAATATGCTACATTATCTATGTACATTATCTGCATGGATATGTGGTTCATATCATATGCCTGCACAACAAACCACTTGTCCAAACCTCTGTTAGCATGTTTCACTAGTTCCTCAAGCCTCCATGTGTATGCAATACTTTGCTCCAGCAAGTTTCTATAGCTGCATTAGAGGTTATATTTCTAGTTTTTAAAATGTCCCCTTGTGTGTGCTTTCCTCCCCCACATCACTGCAAATATCCCATCAGCATATGCTGCTGTTTACACACATATTGCATTATCTTCCCATTCCTTCACTCACCTTCTCCATGATCTTGTCCATCTGTTTGTTCTGGATATCGATCTCATTGCCCACGTCTAGGGCCATGTTCTTGAGGTTGCCAAGTATGCTGCCCACCTGGGTCAGGTTTTCCTCCATCTCATCTTCCCGGGCATCATCGGTCACTCTGAAACCAGTCATACACTCCGCCATTAGCCTCACAAGCCAGGAAATGAGAAAATAGAAACATTAGGGACTACTCCAGTAAGCAGCACAGGAGGTTTTCTTTCACCTGCTGCTGCAAGCAAAGACCACCCAGGGGGATACATGAGAGGTGAAGAACAAGGCCCTGCTATTTGCTGCATATATTTGCTTTGACTGGTGAGTTAAATCTAATTGTTATGTTTGTGATATTTCAAAATACTGTCTCAAAAATATTGAGTCCAGCTACCCTATATCCTGAATGGAATTTCCGAGCCATAATCTTATCTTCTTTGAAAAGAAGGGTCACACCCTTTTGCTTTTGGTGAAAGACAGAGAGATGGATAGACTGAGAGGTTAAGACCACTAATCCGTCAATGCTCTAAGATCCAATGTTTCTTAGCTGTTGTTACTGGTTGGGCACGGGTCGTGATGTTCCCACTGATGGGAAGACTCCCCTGACTGAAAAAGTAGCACATCAATTACTTTATGATGGCTAACGTTTAAAAGTAAAAAGGTAATTATAAATTTGCATCTCAAGTCAGGTTGAGTTTTTGCAATGTTTCATGAATTTGAAGTAAAGAAAAACATAAGCTACCTCAGATTAAATATCAGAAGAAGAACTGACTTTGAAAGGAATGCAGTTTTCTTTGAATAAAATGGAATCTCATAGAACAAAGCGTACTATCTTTGTTGTAACATTAGTTTTTCCCTATACAGGGACGTCATTTTGGGTCTGCCTTGCTGTTCAGGTATTCTAACTGGTCCTATGAATAAGGCTGCAAAGTAAGAGTTTAGATCAGTGCTTGATGTCAGAAGAGATGACACTCAGGCACTCAGACCATGGTGCAGCTCTGTGTACTTAGGAAAGGCAACATATCTAGTCAAAGAACAGATCTGCTGCCATGATAGAGAGCAGCTTTGTGTGGAAAGATGGAAGATGTAACACCATGCCCAGAATATCTTTGTGTGCAAGTTCAAGTGGGGGGGTTCTCTGTGTGCACAGAAGAACTCTATCTGCAAGGACCGGAGAGGAGTCACATATGCACACACAACAGAATCCAGCTCCATGTGCAGGGACTGGAGAGAGCACACTGGTACATAGAACAGCTAGTCCAGTGTGAAGGAAAGAGGACACCACCGGTGCATACAGCATAGAGTGCACCGCATTTGTGTAAAGTGAATAGGTGCAAAGTGACTACTTAGAACCGAGAGAAATGCTCACTTTCTCACTTTATGGCAGCATATATTTGAAAATACACTCATTGTCACACTGCACAAGAGGTTTAAGAACAGGTACACTCAATGTCACACTGCACAAGACGTGTTAGAGCAGATTGCATTGGAGGAGACATAGAAAACCTCATTAGGAGTTTGCATACGCAGATCACACCGAGCAAGTCATGGCACAAAATGTGCAAGAACAGATCACAGACCACTGAACAAGACAAACTTAATAGGGCACACTCGGAAGTAAAGGTAGTATGCAGGTCACAATCAGGAATACAATGCACAGGTTGCATTCTAGCAAATCACTTTTGTGACTTTATTTCACGAAATGTACAAGAGAAAATCACACCTGTAAACAGATGTGCCAGGTGAGTTAGCACAGGCCACATCAACTGCTACAATGCACAAAACAACATTGTTGCTCCAACCACTGTATGTAAGAGGAAGCCAGTACTTGGTTTACACTCAAACTAGCCTGTCTCACTCAGATTTTTGTTATATGTCTCGAAGAATAACTTCAATGAGTTGGAAAACGGTGCTCTGTGGTACTCCTTGAAGCACAATGGAAATGACATGAAGTGCCTGCTGCATGGGGAGATACAGACACCAACTCCAAAAAAACACTTACAAAAGGAGGTATCGGGATAATCAAGCTGCAAGGTAATCCGAGTTAAATATCACACATCCTCTGTCAAATTGCAAACCTCCTACAGTGCGCACCTACCTGTCCGGACGTTGGATCGCCAGAGTTCTCTTAAGGTTGTGTGGGTGGTAGGCAGAAAAATCACAATAGGGAATGAAAGACAACAATATTTATATGACTTGTGGTGGAGACCAGAACAGGACAAATATATGATGTCTGAAAACAATGATGGCGGCCAGTGGTAACCATGACCCCATGACCAGAACAAGAGATGTTAAACATCGGCCCCCAGAGAAAATAGGAGCTGCCTAAGAGGTTTTAAGTGATGAATTCTAGCCAATTGTACCATCTCTGACATATAAACAAAAGCATAACAACAATGTGCCTGAAGCTTGAAAGTATCAGTAAGAATTTGAGGATAAACTACGGCAATGGGGGGCGAAAGCGAGATCATGGGTTAGTGGATTGGTGATGGGAGGTCTACCTTGCAGCATATGGAGCTGAAGAAGGGAACTATTATTTAATCTATGAAAGGTAAGGGGGCTCTGACTTACAGAGTTTGGAGATAAACAGGATTCTACGTGCATCAACAGGACATGAGTGGAGCACTAACTTACAGAATATGGAAGATAAGAGAGTTAAGCTTACAGGTAATGTTTGTATGCATTTACTAATCCATTTCTGTTTTTGTATATTGCTGCCTTCTGGCTGAAAGCACGTTGACAGGGGGATTACAAAAAGCTGCTGGGGCAAAGGGGAGGTATGAATGAAGTTGTGCTCAAAGGCAGAATGGGACCCGACAATTATCAGGCCTTTCTGAAATTTTAGGAAGTCAGTTTAACAAAAAGTGCAGTAGAATGGAGTTCCAAAGGGTAGAGCTTTGAGTATGAATGGATCTTCAACCATAACACTTGCAGCTCAGTGTGTGGGTGGACAGTGTGTAACGGAAAACCTGGCCTTCAGTGTCAGGCAGAGAAGTAGTAGTCTGTTGATGCAGACTGTGGGCATCCCATGCATAGATTTGTGGATGAAGTTAAGGTTATTGAAGTGTACTACTTGTTTCACATTGCAGAGATTTCAGGTCTGGGTAGATGTTATTCAAACATCTCAGGCCAACAACAAGCCAGTCAGTGTGAGCAAGCTCTTTTGGACTTGCTCAAAGACTTAACAAGAAAGCAGGCATGAGGAGTGGCAGTGACCAAGGAAATTCTCTGAAGTAGGTCCAGGTGATGGCCATGGTCTCCTGATACGAGCTTGCCGCAGAGAGGGCTTTTTCCCCCTTCTCCCTGTTCTGGAAAGCACACAATCCTCCGTGAGGAGCCCCCGCCTCACCTGCAGGGCCCCTGGGTCTTAGGATAGGCCCCTGCAAGAGAGCAATGTTGTTAATGGGGCATCCACTCGCATGTCAATGCTGTCTTCTTGTCTCCATTGCCCAGTGCCACTATACTTGGCAGTCCCAGCTCCCCTATGGCAGAATGGGACACTTAACATACAGAGCACACTCACAGCCTCCTGCATTATGCCTCGTAAACATGCCACCCGCAGCGCCTCGATGGAAGACCTCAGGCTCAAGGATGAATGGCGGTTTACACACAGGGGGCAAAGGGATTTCACCTTCTACTCCAACCGACTCTGTAGTTATTCAAGAATAGATTATTGGTTTGGCCCATCTAATAACACCCACCTGATCCAAAGGTGTGACATTCTCCCCACAACCCTGTCAGATCACGCATCAGTGCTCCTGTGCCTAACGCAGCCCGATGTTCCGTGAAGAAGACCACCATTGCGTAAAAATCTGCGAGCCCTAAGGTACCCAGACTGACTCGAGCAACTTGAGGGGTGCGTAGACCTCTTTTAGCAAACCAACATATCCCCAGAATACAACATGCTTTCAAAGCTTACATGTGCGGGCAGTGCATTTCACGATAGTCTCACAAGCCAAAGACCTGGTGACATGGGGAGAGAGGGAGGCGCAGCTACGGGATGACATATTAGACTTTGAGTTGCGCCATAAGCGTAAACAAGAGCCCCACACGCACCTGCTCAGACTTTGGGCTAAACATATTGTTATTATTATTATTATAAAAAGTATAAAGCGCAAACCAAGGCCCATAGGGCATCTAGGCGCCGAGCGGGTGGGGGCAGACTCCAAGGTACTCGGATGGCAACTGCTCTAGCTGAGAGGAAGAAAAAGATTGAACTGATGCGTCTTCAGGGCTCTCCTGAAGGGAAAATAGTCAGCCAGAGTTCTTAGGCCTAGCGGAAGAGCATTCCACAGGCTAGGCGCCAGGACTGGCCACCGAGGTGCTTCCGCTGGAATTTCGGAATCCTGAGAAGCTGATAAGAGTCCAACCACAAATTTTTCATTGGACAGTACCTTTCTAGCTTATTTATCAAAAAGTGAGGGCCCACATTATGCATGGCTCGATGGACAATACACACAATTTTGAACTCAATACGGGCCGCCACCGGTAGCCAGTGCAAATGGTGTAGCAAGGCTACAGAAGGGGTCAGCCGAGGCACCCTGAGCGCCAATCGAGCTGCAGCATTCTGGAAGACTTGCAGACGCTGAATCTGGTACTTAGATTGTCCCAGATATATGCCGTTGCAATAGTCCAATGAGCCAAAATTGGTGGCTGCCACAAGCGTTGTCCGGTTTTCAGGGGAGAGCAAGGGGAGAATTTTCCTTTAAGCCTTCAATTTTCCAAACCCAGCGCTGCAAATGGCAAACATCTGAACCTCTTGTGACCCATTAGGTAGGAGTTTAACTCTGAGGCTTTTCACTGAGGCACAGGGGGCTGGGCAGGGGCCAAGTGACGCCGGCCAATATTTTGAGTTCCAGAGGTGGTCCCTCTCCTGGGGTCCGACAACCAGGACCTCTGTTTTACTGCCATTTAGTTGCAGTCCATTGGCGGCCATCCAGCTACCCACCTTCTCCAGACAATCTTGCAGCTTCTCGGGAAGCACACCCTGAGAAGAGTCCAACTGAAATATTAGCTGCGTATCATCCGCATAAGAATTAAACAAAACTCCACATGCTGTGATGAGGTCTGCAAGCATTTGAACATAAAAATTAAAAAGAGGAGGAGAAAGGGCTGACCCTTACGGAACTCCACAGAGTAGCTCTACCCTCAAAGGATGGCAGTTCTGAAAGGAAACCGTCCAGTCAAGAAAGAGCGAAACCATGCAAGAGTGGAGACCCTTATACCTGCTTGCTCGAGCATATTCAGTAAAATCTCACGGTCCACCGTATCAAAAACCGTGGATAGATCAAGAAGAATAAGGACTCCCATCTCTCTGCAGACCTGAAGAGGTGTAGGAGGAGAATTATTTCTCACCTGTGTCTGTGAGGCCATCTCCACAGTTTGGCAATCTTTAATGGCCTTACGAATGTCAACAATTCTTTCTTGAAAAAAAGTGCTAATTTCATCGCATCTCAGCTGAGCATCTGGCTGTTTAACAGAAATCCCAGAGGGACACACTGATAGCTCCTTAGCTACCAGGAAGAGTTCTCTAGAGGCACAAAATGCCTCAGTAATCCTAGTTGCATAGTATTTTTCTTTTGCGGAGCAGATCAGCTGATGATAGCAGAGCACGGCTTGCTTATAAAGGTTGCGTGTGTCTACATCATATAACAGGTGCCATTTTCTCTCCGAGCGTCGACACACAAACTCACACAGATATCCTCCACCAGGGCCCAAAAATCATTCACCAGCTGGTCTGAGATGTTCTTTCGGGAGGCGAACAGACCCCTACAACTCATGGCGCTCGCACTGCAAAATAGGCAAACAGCACAGATTATTGATTCAATTCGAGACCACAACGGGACCCTTCGGATAGGTGATGGCAATATCAACGCCCAGTTTGCAGAATATTAGAGTGCGTTATATACTAATCACGACCACTAGGAAGCGTAGAGCATTAACAAATTCCTCACAACCATCACACTCCCCCAGATCAGCGCACCCCAGGCGGACGGCCTTGGGGCTCATATTACCACAGTCGAGATCATAAGGGCCATCCAATCCCTCGCTGTGGGGAAGGCGTCTAGCCCAGACGGGTTGACCATAGACTTATATAAAGTGCTGGCAGGCAGACTAGCACCAGTTGGAGTCAGTTTTCACCAGAGCGCGAGAACTTGGTAGACTCCCGTCTTCGATGCTGGCTGCCAATGTTGTGGTTTTCCATAAGATGGGATGCAACCCATAGGTTTGTGGGTCCTATCGGCCTATTTCACTGATCAACACCGATTCGAAGATCTTAGCAAAGTGCCTGGTGCAACGTATCGAGGAGATTCTACCGCTACTGATCCGCAAGGATCAAACTGGCTTTATCCACCATAGGCACTCAACCGACAATGTGTGACGGTTGCTGCACATCATTGCCACAGGGACGAAACTGTGTGGTGCATTGTTAGCCCTCCACACTAAAAGGCATTTGGTAAAGTCCACTGGGACGTTATGTTTCGAGTGCTGGATAGAGATGGGTGTCCATCGATGTACACAGATATGGTTAAACTCTGTTACACCAACCCGGTGGCCTTGGTGGTCACAAATGGGATCACTTCAGCCCCCTTCAGCTTACACACTGGCATGCGCCTAGGGTGTCCCCTGTCCTCACTTCTGTATGCCCTTACCATAGAACCCTTAGCAGTCAAGCTTTGCACTGACCCCGAGTGGACGGGCCTGCAGAGGGGGACTGAGGAACATCGAGTATCCCTTTACGCAGACGATCTGCTTATATAGGTCAGCAATTGCACTAATTCACTTCTGCGCCTGCAGCACCTGTTACAAGATCTTGGCCCAATGGCCGGCTAATAAATCAATTGGGATAAATCCGGGATTCTCCCGCTGCGGCCAGACATTCTGTGGGATCCCAGCGGGGTCATCCCCTTTAAGCTACAAACATGCAGCATCAAGTACTTAGGGGTAAACATAAGCGCAACCATAGCCAAACTGCTCAAACTAAATTACCCCCCTATTCTCCATAAAATTAAGCTGTATCGGCCCTAAACCTATCCATTATTGGCAGGATCAATGCTTTCAAAATTAACTACATACCAAAGTTGCTTTATTTGGCCACCATGCTCCATGTCGCTCCTACTCCGCCAATGTTTAAAGAACTGGATGCACATATTGCAACATTTCTGTAGCGGGGCAGGAGGGCCCCGCTCACAATTGAGGTGCTGCAGGCCTCTAAGGTGGATGGCGGGCTGGCCCTCCCCTCCTGGAAATTATACTATCAGGCTGCCCAAGTGTGCTGGGCTAAGCACTGACTCAATCCTGAAGATGGGGTTGGTTGGAGGGCGGTGGAGCTATCAGTGCTGGCGGTATTCTCCCCATCTGAAATCCTTGCCATTCCGCCTACCAATCAGCCTCGCAAGCAGTGTTGCATCCGATTATCGGGATGACGCTTACTCAATGGCACAAGATGAGGACTGTGCTGGGCACATCCGTCCACACCGCGCCGGCTTGGTTCAGCATCAGGGCACTCTTGTCGTTCAGCCTCGACCATAGGCTTCACCGTAAGCAGGACACTGTTTGGCCACTCTCCTTCCCCGCGGCTAAGCGAATCCTGGAAATGGGGGAGTCTGACTGGCTTAACTATGGGACATTGATGTCTGTAATCCAAAGATTCACCAGCAGTCAATCCCACCAAGCCAGGTCGAACACGGGTGAATTAGAAATAGAGAGAGATGTGACTGCCTTCACGAGCCTGTGCAACCTTTACCCTATTTAGCAAACATATGGGCTAGTGGCCTTGGGATCATGCTAGATGTTGAAGACATGTATGACTTTTTTGCAGCTTCCTTGAAGATAAAAACTAGGGAGACCAATTTAAAATGATTCATAGAATATATTACAAGCCTAGCAAACCGTACAAGTTGGGGCTAGCACACACATGAAGACAGTGAGGGGGCATACACTCCATGGGGCACATTCTTTGGTCGTGTCCGCGATTGGAGGCATACTGGTGCACGGTACGTCAGCATTTGCTACGCGTTGCCGGGGTGGAGCTTGAACAGGCCCCATGCCCTATGATATTTGGAACCTATAGGGATGAGTGGCATGAGGACCCATTAGTTTGCAAGTTAATCCATATCATGCCAATCACAGACCGTAAATGTGCTAATTGGTAACTGGAAGGCTGAAACCCCACCCACTGAGGCCGCTTGGAGAGCCCTGCTTGCTAAACTGTGTTTAATGGAACGAGGCACCTATAACCGGTTCTCAAGGTCTAGCCAGGCAGACCGTTTTTGGGAGATGATAGATCCCTATGCCTGATTATCCTGCCTGGGTATTTCATGAGGGGGACGCCTGGCTGTCTGTGGGTCTCGGGGGGAGAATAATGCATTATGACTATGGGCGCCAGGGGGTCATCGGCAGGGGGTTACGGCCGGCATATGTATAGTTTGTACCGAAATGCGCACCAGGCTGGGCATGGAGTGGTCTGTACGTTCGCGCCTCCTCGTCGGTATGGGACTATTGCCGGATACAAGATGGGTCTGGCCGTCAGTTGACTGTGGATACAACTGTACTGTAAATACTGGTGCTGGGTAGAGGCAAACATACTGAAGGGTTATTGGTGGAAGGGGATGAGGGGTTTGTTTGGTGCAGTAAACAAACAATGTATGACACCTACTGCTAAAGCGGTTTTGATACAGTCTTATGTTCTGTGTCCAATTCCTGAGTGATATTTTCATGTAGCACTACTCTTGCCTGCTTAGGTCTTCTGTTTTGTGTTTTAAATAGTAAAAAGATTACATTAGAAAAAACTTCTCTGGGGTTAAAAATCTGATTTGAAATCACTCAGAAGTCCACTATTCTCAGGATGGCTCGAGAATGGATGTTGACCACAGTTTTTCAGGGCATTAGCCAGGTAGAGGAAGTCCAAACATGGGTATGTAATTGGTGAGAATTCCTGGATTTGTTATGAATTATTTCAAAAGAGTGAAGGCAAGTCATTTTTGAGCCTCATAGTGCTTTCCTTGTTGTAAGGGAGGGAGGCATTCATCAGGGGTTGTGATGCGTGGGCAAGAGATGGTAGCAGGTGAGGAGGCATTGCAGGGGTCTAAATGTCTGGTCCTTGTGTGCCTCAACCGCACCTGTTTTTCAGGATAACAACTATGCAAAGCACTCCCATTTAGATTTACTGTATTTAAATATATTCTGTGTGGATTTCTTCAAAGCATGGAGTGGATATCCACAAAACATTAAGTAGATTCACCCCCTGAGTATCCATCTTGTATACCCTGCTATAATGATTTTGATACAGCATGAATTCACAGTAGGGTGCTGGGCTGGTTGGATCACCTGCAAGATTCAGGGAGGCAGGTAAGTACATAGTGTGACAAAATCCCCAGACTGATTATGGGAACTTCTGCTTGAGGATGATGGGCATGGGGTGGTATTGGGAAGAACCCTTGGTCATCCTCAGTTAGACCTTTCCATATTGCAGGCAATAAACAGGGAAACAGTAATAATGATTTAGCTATCTTTGGAAATATCAAAGTTAAACCCTGGCCTAAGAAATGCCAGTAACCCACCCCTTCCCAGCTACCCCGTGACCCTAGTACCAGGAGATGCCTTCCTTTCATGGAGCATCACAATAGTGACACTGTCATTTTAAGAAATTGGGAATCTGAGCACTCCCAGGGAAACAAAATGCATTTTTGCGAGAAAGTACTGTCCCGTGACAAACCCTGCTCAGATATCATAGGCCTTTAATGAACTTTACAAAAGCTTGCTCGTGGGCTTGTACAAATATCAGTAGTACTCAACAATCCCTTGTGTAGCCATATGTTGAGTTTGTGTAGGAACCCAGACTGCCCAGACACTGCTGACAGCTCTCACTTCACAAATGAAACTGCCACAACAAGAGAGGGAGAGCCTAAACAACTTACCCCATGTTTACAAAACATTTTCAAGGGCCAGCATCAGCGGAGCAAAATGCTTCGTCTCCCAACAGAACCCAGCAATGACACATATGAAATCCAACATCAATCAAATAGTAAGACCAAGTTGAACTTATTGGCCTCATCCAATACTACAAGGTCACCAATCTGCCATCACAGGTGCAGACCCTCACAGAGAGACTGGCCCAATAGAAGGGGATACAAGGCTACATAAGCAACACACTCTTTCTCCAAACATCCACATTGTCTCGGGTAAACAGTATCCGTGCTTGGAGAAAGTGCTACTAGCAAAAGGTTGGAGACTGTTGAAGAGAAGAATAAGCCCAAAGGGAGGGTTTGGTGAGTAAGAGGGGTCTGGGACAAATTAGAAGTTGGGAAAGGAGGTTGGAGGTTTGATAGGGAGGAGGCAGAAGGAGGAATTGTCAAGGAGATCTCTCCACATCATAAGGAGATGGAAGTCAGAAGTCTGTGAGAGAAATTAAGGAGGAGGTTTTGGAAAAAAGGAAATGAAAAGGAACATTTGGAATACGAAATGGATGCAAGCTCATAAGAAGGAAATGAGGAACATTTTGGACAACATCTGGAGAAAGTGGGAGAAAGACTTGATGAGTAGGTCTGTGCATCTCGGGAGGAGGTAGAGGACATTCATGAGATGATTGTTGGACATCAAATGGAGGGGGAAGAAGCAAAGTGAGAGGAGATTGGTCAACTTCCAGGGGAAGTGGTAAAGAAAAGCAAGGAGGAGATTAGTGAATATCAGGAGGAGGTGGTAGAAGAAAGTAAGGAGGAGGTGGTTTAGGAAGTACAAAGGAGGTCAGTGAATTAAAAGAGGAAGTGGTAGTGGGGGAATGAGACAGAGGTGGAACATTAAGAGTAGCAGTAGGAGGAGATATGGAGAAAATCGGTGCAGGCCAGGAGAAGACAGAAACAAAAGGAGTGAATAGAGCAACAACAAAGGAAAGTTCCAGGGGGACAGTTGGGCCAAGGCAGCAGGGAGTTGAAAGAACCTCATCTGAAGGGGTCACACTTATGGTTTGTGAAACCAAAAATTGTTGAGAAGAGGCAAGTAGGGTTGGACCAGAATAAAGAGACATCCAGGACGGGAGACTCTCACATTCTAGGAACTCGCCTATCAAGGGAAATAGGAAAGGTGATGCTAGACAAAGTTCATTGACTCAGCCTGATGCCCTTGCAGAACCCCTTCCAGTTTTTCTTTGACTTTGCAGACAAACCCTGTTCACCTAAAACAATATTTATGGACCAACGACCAAACCAGGGATTACATCTAGAGACAGAGGGAGAGAAAAAAAGGCTATGTGGAAACCATGGATCGAGGTTAGCAGACAGAAGGGGTGTGGGACTCTCTTAAGCCTTAAGGACTGAGATAGAGAGAAAGGGCAAGGGAAACAAGCCTGAGACTGAGAAGAGCACTGCATGAAGCCAGAACCTTGAAGACTGAGACAGAGAGGAGAGAAGAAGGGTGTGGGAAACCCAAAGTCCCCTCTTAATCTGGCAAAGAGGGCATAGTAACTAGAGCAAAGGAAATGACAAACTCTCGCCCTACCTTTATCCAAAGTCGGAATTACTTCAGGCATTGTTGGTACCTAAAGTCCAAAGTTGGTTAACCCTAACATTTTACTTATTTTGGTTACTTTTGCCAACTATGTTAGATCCCTAAATAAAGAGTTTCAGTTCTCAGAGACCTAGTCTTAGTCTGTTTCTGATCCCGGTCACACTTCTGAAACTAGCTTCAATGTTGGCTTGGTTATCTTTGATTCTGTTGTAAAAGAAGGGCATTTGGATGTTTCATGCTACTTAATCGAAGGACGGGGTGTACTGGACTGGGGATCATCCACAATCTCATGGAGTATTTGATATAGTTCTGGAAGCATCATATAGGGTTCCGGCAAGCAGGGCGTTTTAGTATCACAGATTGCTCATGTGTAACCCTGATAGTGTATGTGGCATGCTGTTTGGTCAGTGGATAAGATCAATTTCTTCCAGCATATTGCAAATATCCTAGGCTTTAAGGAACATACCTCCTCTAAGACCAATTTGAGCTTACTGAGTTCAGAATAACAGCCCTGCCACACCCAATGAGTAATTACACATCTGGTTGAAAACTTCTTT
Source organism: Ambystoma mexicanum (assembly GCF_040938575.1). Lineage (NCBI taxonomy): Eukaryota > Metazoa > Chordata > Amphibia > Caudata > Ambystomatidae > Ambystoma > Ambystoma mexicanum. The sequence continues at coordinate 714,864,603 of NC_090923.1, forward strand.
GGAGGGAGCATAACATAAGGAATCACCCTGACAAAGGTCCTAAATGCTGTGTACCGGGTGACACTCTTAACTACCTCTAGTTTGGGTTTCTTGATAAATTCTCCTTAAAGGGTGAAGTTGATGAGAACTTCAGTGGATAATGATAGGAGCTGGTTGTTGGAAATGGAGAGGTTTGGGAACATGGATAAGAAGAGGTTGAAAATATGGCCTATGTCATGGGTCGGTTAACTGACTAGCGGGAGGAATCCAGGTTTGTCCCTGGGGACTATAATTTCAATGGTTAATCAGCTGAGATATTTAAGTATCCAAGATGATGGAGTGGGTTGAGAGGAACAGCAAGTACTGGGCTAAATTGAGGAGAACAATGGAAAAGCAGCAAATCTCTCTATTTTGGTAGGTGTGATAGGACCAGCTGCAAGGACAAAGAAGGAGGTGGGCCATGTATTCGACAGACCTATAGTAATGTCCTTCCATTTATTTTGCATTAGATTCTGTTAGAGTATAAAGGGCACTATTCCACCTATGCCATGTTCCCTGTTTTTGTGAATGATAGTGTGTGTATTAGGAAGGATTTCAGAGATTAGGATTTTGGATGTACCCTAGAACCATGACCCAGGGAGGGCCAGAAAGTGAAGAGAGTTTTCAGTGATGAGGTTGCGAAAGTCATAGATCTATTTGATAGTGTACCTTTTATTAAATGTACCCATCCATAAGGGGTAACTAATGTGGTGGCAGCCATTCAGTAATGTTGTGGATATTGTTGGCTATAGATGGAGTACTTGTTTGTGGTGATGCCTTATGTGTGACACCACGGTGCCTTCTGATTGCGCATGTTTAGGAAATGTGTCAAAGGACTAACAGGTAATAATGAAAAGTCTGACGCTTTCTTGGTTTTACAGGTATTTAATAGGTGATTGAGGACCATTGATGCCTGTGTGAAGTTTATATGTTGCTGGAAGCTGGGGATGGTCAATTGTTTGATGTAAATGAAAATATAAAAGCGCTGGTCAAAATAAACAAAACGTAGTGATTGATTTTAAGAATTAATTAATTATAGTTGTAATTAATGATGTTAGGGCAACGTTGATTTCCATCAGTTGGTGACTGTGGCTAGTTTCCTTTACAATGGGCAAATTAAATGGAATAGTGGAAGGTCAGTTTACAGCAAGGCATGTAGAACGTGTGGAAGAGAAGGCTAGTTTGGAGTTTTCTTCTCTCATGCAGTGGTAATGCTCTGCAATGAGGGTATTTGTAAAGTGGCTGACGATCAAATTTTTGATATTTTGCTCTGGTCTCTTAGAGTTCGATGAGTCAAGATAGAAGATCTTGGGCCTCATTACGACCCAGGCGGTAGCCGTGCCCTTATTAAGGGTTACTGGGTCCTGCAAAAGGGCAATAACCGGGTCATTCCAACCTTGGCAGACCCGGTCATTGCCCTTTTCTGGGACCTGGTAACAATTAATCCCCATTCCCCTTTGAGCCGCGTAGGGCCCCATAGGGCTCAACGGGAATGGGGAGGATGCTAACAACGGGCCCCCTAATGACAGGCCCGTTGTTAGCATGCTGGACTGCTAGCGGGACCCGCTAAGGACGCCTGGTCTGATCAGGCGTTCCTTAGCGGGTCCTGTAGCAGTCCTCGTAATAGGGCAGCCCGTAATGAATGGCGCCAGTCCCGTACCGGCACCGTTCATTACGGGACCGCCAGGTTCCTAATGAGGCCCCTTGACTCTGGAGCTGCTGGATTTCACAGCACAGTTCACCAGAATATTTGTAGTTATCATAATGGTTAATGCAGGCAGTAGTGTGAGCCAAGTATGAAGGCACTGATAGGTCAGGGAGGGCTACCATGGTATTCTGCAGTGCAAATTAGCAATACCGGATATATCCTAGAAATGGTTGAAGTACTTTTGTGGGTAGGAGCCGGGATGACTTGTCAAGAAAGACCTTCCTGAATGACGCAAAGGCAGATACTTCTCTGAGACGAGTGTACCATTCATGACAAACCCCAAATCTTTAGCGACCACTGGTCATAGAGCATTGCCTTTGCTGGAGCTAATCAAGATAGATGTGATGGACTGTGAGAATGTGTTAACGGATCAGCTGCATCAGAATCCACCCTGAAATGAAAGGGAAGGTGATTTAATTTAACCAGTGATTACAACGTAGGTGGAGAGGAGTTAGACCGTGACTAATGAATACTCGAAGCATACAGGCTGTAAAGATGCTGGTAACGACAGCACTATATAACTGCCTAGAAAAATGAAGAAATCTCTAGTTTACAAGCTATAAAAGTGAAGCTATCTATAGCCTATGATCGTACAGTGATCTCTATCTTACACGATATAGAATTTTAGGGATCCTTGGTTTATAGGCAGTGCCAATTAAGGGAGCTCTGAATGACGAGAGAGTACAGAGTGGCACACTTTGAACATGAAGAAAGCTCTGCTTTAAAGGCTATTGCGGTTATTACATCTCTGGCTTGCGGGTTATGCAGCTTACAAGAGATTTTGTATAAATTCAAAGAGGTTACTATGAGGACAATCAACTAACAAATCATGGCTAAATCAAGGCTTTTACCGCTGAGCATGGAGTACCCAAAGATATGTAATACTGTGTGCCACTGAGTATAAAACTGTGATATGCAGGCTTTAGCAAAGAGATGTTGCCGCTTAAGAGAGGCTACAGGCTATGCAAGTTACAAGAAGACTAACCTTTAGGCTTTGGAGGTAAAGATAGCAATGGCTTTACATGATATTGGAGTTGGCAATGATCTTTCTTGCAGGCTACTGAGGTTAGGGGAAACCACCCAAATGGTGTCGCAAAGGATAGTACAAACGTGAAGACTATTGATGGAAATAGCGAATTGGCTTGAATTTTACAGAAGTGAAGGAGAAAGCCCTATTTTACAGTGTGTGGCCTTAAAAATGGCTAGCTTAGTGACTATGGGCCTCATTAAGAGTAGTGCGGAATGGGTTTAACGGCGCCGGTAATGGTGCCGGCTCCGTTAATCCCACTACGAACTGTTACGAGGTCCCCTTGCGGGTCCCGCTCTCGCCGTCTGATTTTTCCAGACATCCATAGCGGGTTCCTCGAGGGAACCAGGGAGCTAACAACGGGCCCGTAATTGACGGGTTCGTTGTTAGCTCTCTCCCATTCCCATTGAGCCCTATGGGGGCTAGAATGGGAATGGGGAAGGACCGGGCCCGGGTTCCCTGAAAGGGGGAATTACCGGGCCCTACGAACTAGGAATGGCCCAGTAATTCCCCATTCAGGGAACCCGGATCCGGGCACGATTTTGGAGGCAGCCATGGCGCTGATAGCGCCTTGCTACCTCCAAAGTCGTAATGAGGCCCAATGGCATTTAAGCTATGACTTGCAAGCAATAGAGTTGAAGTAATCTTCAATGCTCAGGCTATAGGAGAGGAGTAAGAAAACACTAGCTCCTGGATATTAGAAGCATTGATTGAAGGCAATGAATCAGGAGGAGAGGAAAGCACTAGCGCCAATGCTACACAGGTGACGAAACAAGCAGCCATAAGTAATGACTCTTGGTCCTCCCTTCAGTGGTTCAGTTCTTTTTAACTGACCACAACCAGGGAGCTTTTATAATGCTCCCCAGTGGAATTCCACACCAGCCCTCTCCGAGACCATTTCCTTTCTAAGCACACACACGATGATGAACTCAGTTGTATTGGAAAAACTGTCGCAGCATGACATAATCATAGAGGAAATGGAGTGTGTGCATTGCTTTCAGTCTCGTTTTACTCATTTTCTTCTTATTAGCTTGGTTAAAAGTTAAGGCCCTCTTAAACCCATATTGTGTCCACTTCTTTGTCCATGGAAACACTAAAATTGCGGATGTGAATTCAGATCATAACATGGTAGAAAGTTTACCAATTGGTGCATTGTCTAAAACAGTTTATTATTTTCAAGGAGGTGAGGCACACACTGCAGCACATGGCAGTTGTACGTCACTCTGCTGCAGCCAATACCTAGGCGAATTTCAAACTGATCAGTTTGTTGTAATCTACAGCCAAGAGGCAATCTTAAAGCAATATGAGAAACCTACATCTGACATCAAATGCCCTTGTAAGATTCATCACATTAGCTGGTGCTACTCAGACCTCAGATGATATTTCTGCTGTCAAGTCACAAACATTTCTGTGGCTAGCTACCCAGCTAAACCATCCCTACGATTACTTGGTGAAACAAATATGTTGTCTGTTCACAGGTCCCTGAGATTACTCAATACAGGCCTCGGACAACAACAGTTTGATGAACTTTGCTGTTTCCAAATATAGGCTTAACACAAGGTGCCATTCATGGAAAAGTGATAAGATCCTGACCATGCAATTTCACTCCCACTGAATGGAGAATTTCCAGTAAGAAGCTGCTTTCCAGATTTCCCATGATATTCAAGGCAGGTCACAGTAAAAAGACTTAATTTAGCCACCTTTGGCTACCCAGATTCAGGACTAAAGGTATTTTATCTTCCCATCCGAATAATAAGTAATCATACTTGGGTTGATGGTGCTTATCCCACTCTATGGTTTAGTAAGAGGAATGTGTACCATTTTGTTCCTGTTACTGAATGTAAAAGGAGAGTAGAGGATGGTCATGAACCATAAGTGGGTGACCAAATTCATAAGACGACAACTATTCAAGATGAAGGACCTTCAATGCATCATGGATTAGACTGCAAGGGTGAGGCTGAGTATCTTTCTATTCCCATGCATCACCCTGTCATAGGAGTTTCATTAAACAAAGAAACGTAAGCTTCCAGGTTGTGAAACCGAAGGTCCCATCCAGCCATAATTATACCTTTCCTTCTATTCTACCTAACTTTTCTCCTGAAGAGTCCTCGTCTAAGGCACAAACTGAGCCCTCTCAGAGACTGTAAGCAACTCAGGGTCAGAGTATATCAAGTAGCATGTTCAACTGTGTGCATCTCCTTGACTTGCACAGCTGACTGCCTGGATGCTACTAGCTGTTGAAAGCCTTTGTATGATTAGGTAAAATGATACACCGTAGGCACTACTATACTCCTAGTCCACAGTCCCTCTTCCATCATACTCATGGGAGTTCCCTCTTGTGGGGACAGGATAATAGCCATTGTTTAAATTTTTTTTAAAAAACAGTCTCTTAATCTGATTGATTTGCGTAAGCATGTGCCCAGCCTCACCCTGCTAGTTCTTTAACATCTGTCAAAGCTGTATCTAACTTATGACTAATTTTAGAAAGGAAGGTGGGATGGCATATGGAAAAAAGTAACTATAGACTAGAAGTATTGTAGTCGCTATGGCAAGTAACATTTATTCACTCCTACATTCTGTCTCCATTCATTCATACTCATAAGACTCAAAATTCCATAGAAGAGGTGGTCCTAGCTGATCTAGCAAAGGGACTCTGCAGTACTGCTTGGCCAAACAGAGCATCTTCCTGAGAGCTGTCATCTAGACAGTAATGCTTTAAAAAAGCGGAATGCGAGCGCATGTGTTGTCTCTGGCTATCACCTCCCAAGGAATGAGGTGCTGAAAAGCCACCAAAGATATCTCAGCCCTTATACCATGGGTTTGAAAACCCTTCGAGGGCATCAAGCTCTGACACTGATAGCTCATTGAGCTGCAGCAAACAATCCGCCTGGTTAAAGTGGTTTTGGACGTTTCCCTTGGACAAACCTACATAGAGAACCAAAAGTCTGTGTGAGGAATGAAACTGAATAGTCCTGCTAAGATAGAACCTGAGGGCCCTGTGAATATCTAGATTACGGAGGAGGAGGACCATCTTTGCACCCACCTCTGGATTCTGAAAAAAAGTGGGCAGGGAGATCTTTTGGTTGATGTGGAAATCAGTGACCATGTTAGGGATGAATGAAGGATGGGCTCTTAACATCTTATCCCTATGCAGGGCTATCAAAAGGTGTGGTGAGGGCGAGGTAAAAAATGTGGCGAGGTCCCCTTTTTTTTTGCACTGGGCCAGCGACAGCACAGCAAACAGGAGACACAAGAAATCTCCCCTTCAGATTATTTATGGAGGACCCCAAAAATACTTTATTATTATGACTGCAAATGAACTAAAGCAATGTAAGTTTTGTACCATGTGCATGAAAACATATATGAAAGCATGATGGCTTGCGCTGCATGACTCCAGCATTAGGATGCCCCTGCCTCTGTGTGTCCGTTAAAGCGCACATCATACACAGAAACAGGTAGGTGATGTTCAGTAGCAGCCGGTGATTTTTTTGGTTTTGAAAAATTGCTTTTATTTACATTTGCAATGTCATTTCTTGTCATATCACATATCAGTGTTCTCAACATAGCGCAACAAAAGATCATTTTCAAGTTTTCATTTCCAACAATAATGAAATTCCCCTTCCACTCACCACTAGTCCCTCCTACCACCCCCTACAATCCACGAGTTTTTGGCAAAGTATGGGTAGAGTAGTATAACCAATAGTACAATAAACGGCCGTGTACAACTGCTGACATGCAGTAGGGGTCTGGTCTTTTTTTTGTTACATGGGGCAATGTTCCAAGGGAGCGGCATTCCAACCACAGCCCCTGTCTTGGTGTCCAGGTCCCACCCGGGCCATTGCGGCCCCGGTTCTAGTATGACCATATCTATTACCATATCTATTTAAGAGGCATATTTTCCTAGGAACGCTGACCGATCATGCAGAACTCCTGTTAAATTTTCCATTTCATAAATGTCTCTGGCTTTCAAGGCCCATTGCCGGTCTTTTGGCAGTGCAGGTTGCTTCCATCCTATCACAATACAAACTTGCGCCGCCAGGAGCAGGAAGTGTATCATATGTGGCAACCGTCTCCATTCACCCTCATTCTCCACAACACCAAAAAGCACCAGGAGTGGTTCTAGCCTTTGCCCGTAGTCTCCAAGAATCTGGGGTGCATGCCTAATTGAGCCAGTCAGGTTGCCCACATGAAGGAGGATGTAATCTGCATACATTCCAAGTTTATACTCTGTGTCCCTCACCCTAATGCCCTCCACAAATCTGTCCCGTCAGATTTGAATGCCCAGTGGCTCAATGGACAAGGCGAACAACATGGGGCGACGAATGGGCAGCCCTGTACTGTACCTCTTCTCAGGTTAAATTTGAGTGATGTCTTGCTTTTAACCACTACTTATGAGGTTGTGTCTGTGTATAGTGTCCTTATTGCCCGTGACACCTTTTCCCCAAAGCCCAACTTATTCAGGACCGCAAACAAGAACCACCACTCCAGCCGGTCAAAGGATTTCTCAGCTTCAAGACTAATCAGGACATAGACCCCACCCTCCACTATTGCGGGCTCCATTAGCTTCAAGGTCTTTCGCACCATGTCCGCTCCTTGTCATCCCAGTATGAATCCAACTTGGTCAGGGTGTACCCTCCATCCAAGCAGCTAGCATTCTCGTGAATATTTTCTCATCGATGTTGAGCAGTGATATTGGGCGGTATGATTGACAAAGACCCGGATCCCTCCCCATCTTCTGTATAACTGAAATCAGCGTTTACTGAATGATTTGGGAGCGGGCCCAGTTTCTATAATGTTGTTAAACAACCTGGTCATGTACTGTAAAAGAGCTCCAATGAATTGTTTTATAGAAACCTGTTGTATACCCATCCTCACCCGGCACCTTCCCATTTGGGAGTCTATTGATGGCCCCCATTTTTTCCTCTGCAGTGATTAGGCTGTCTAGGAAGACTATTTCATCACTAGTTAGCTTCATCATATCTATGTCCCCAAGAAAATCCTCAAGTTCTGAGTCACCATCCTGGCCTTCGCTCTCGTATAGGCCTTAGTAATACTGTACAAAACATTCCACTACCTCCCTGGGCTTCGTCTTCAACTGCCCTCCCGCATCATGCACCGTCGTAACCTATCTGTCCGCCCTCTGCATTCTGAGCCTTGCTGCGAGGAGCATGTCCACCTTGTCTCCCTTTTCATACAATTTTGGTTTGTCTCCCAGCCCCACTGCCTTAAGTTCTAACCGCTTTTGTTGTAATCGCCTCAAGTCATCTTCCTCATAACCACCCACTGAGTGCATCCTTTCTTCCTGTTCGGCAATATCTGTCTACACAGCCTCTTCCAATGCCTTTCATTCCCTCTTTCTGCTCTCTCCCTCCATCATAGGGTTCCCCCTCTGTAGGCCATTTCCTGCTTCTCACACAGTGTTGAAGTCTATTTCCCCAGTGTCATTAAACTCTAAATACTCCTCTATGTGCTTTCTGAACCGTTCTGCAAATATTGGGTCCCGCCACAAGGAATCGTTACACCACCACTTGGTGTCAGCTCTCCTTATCCCAGCTACATCTATTGTCATAAGAACCATGTCATGGTCTGTCGATCCCACCGGTCTAGTCTCACAGCGGCATATTCTAGCGCACTGGTCCCTGTTCAATAATAAGTAGTCAATTCTGGTGTAGGTGGCATGTGGTATAGAGTAAAATGTGTAGCTTTTCTTACCTGGCTGCATTGATCTCCAGCCATTTATGAGCCCTGTTACCTCTATGGCACGTTCTAGGCCTCCCTTCGGCTCCGTGCCCTCAGTATCACCTGAGGTTCTCACTGAGACTCTGTCCATGTTGTCATCCACCCAGGAGACAGGAGTTAAAATCACTCCATATTATCATGAGCTCGCCCCTCATTGCCATGCTTGATTCCAATGCTACAGTATTGAACGCTGCTTGCCCCTGGTTGTGAGAGTAAATCGAGGCCAGTAACGCTTGCAGCCCTTCTAGAGAGCCCTGTACCACTATCAAGCGTCCTTCTAACATCCTAGTTACTCCCACTCCTGTTTGTTTGAGGCATTTGTGCAGCACTATGCCCACCCCTCCTCGTTTTACGTTACCGGATGCCCAATGTACCTGGCCCACTCCTGCTCCTCTAATTGGCCTCTCTGCGCCTAATTTAAACCTCGTTCTTGCATAAACAGCACATCTAGAGCGGCATTTCAGATTTCCCAGGCAACCAGGGACCGCTTGGTGGGGGAGTTAAGACCTTTCACATTGAGCGTGCCACACTGCTTGTCTGGATCCCCTTCTTTGTGCCTCCGTCATTCCTGTCATTGGACCTTGTAATATTTAATCTTCATAATGCTTACAGACCCCTGCTTCCCCCCTGATCTGCTCAGCCGTGAACAATACCAAACCTCACCACTTCGTACCCTGTTACCTTGTGAACACCCACTTCAACTTGTAACCATTGAAACATAAACCTTAACAAAACATGAACAAGTACGAGTTTTAAGATGCCCTCTCCTCTACAGAGGGCCACCTGGGACCAGAACTCAGCATCCCATCTGCCAGATCCCACATATGTACCACTGTGTCCTTCAACAGTGTCTCAGAGCCGATGGTCACTTGTTCCATATTCACTCCACCACCTCAGGAGAGCATCTCACCATTTTTTCACTGGTGAGGGCCCACTGAGCTTCATGAACTTGCAGCCGCTTTTCCCTCTCTGTCGTCATGGGAGGCCAGTTGGGGGGTCCAAGGGCGTGGTGTTTTCTGCCAGTGTCGCCTCCATGTTTGATATCAAGTGACGCAAGGCCTGTTCTGCTTCCTCTGCTGTTATTTGATAGTCTACTGGCCCTACCACAAACTGCAGTCCAAACAGGTAGGCCCATCTGTATCTGATCTTCTGTTCTGTGAGCCACTTCGTGAGCGGTTGGCGGTCTCTCCTTCTAGGCAGTGTGAGACCCGATAGGTCTTAAAAAATTGTTATCTTTGAGCCCTCATACTCCAGGTCCTGATGCTGTTTGGCCTTGGCTAGCACTTCCAGTTTATCCTTATATCGGAGGAATTTGGCAATTATTCATCTCTGACCATTTCCATATCATTTTCCCCCTCTGTGTGCTCTCTCCATTTGCACAACCTTCCCCCCTTCTGATTTGAACAGGAGGTCAACGATGGCAGCCTGTACTTTATGTTCCAGCTGTGTAGATGTCTCTCTTTCCCTCTACCTCAGCCTGATGATCCTGAGGTTCTTTTTCCTCTCATGATTGTCGAGGTCATCAAGCTTCAGGGCCCCCTCCTCTTCCTGCAGCTCAAGTTCCGTTATGCGGGCGTCCAAACACATTTCCACCAGATCGGCGCTCAACTGGTTGCTCTCTAAATCCTCCATTTAGCCTTCAATTGTGTCTACAAGACAGCGGTCTCAATGTCGTTCCAGAGGGCTTTGCTATCGACCAGCATTCTCCCCATGTCATCTATGGTGGCGAACGTCGGCATCACTGCCTGTGTGCATTTACTTTCTTAATGTTAATGTTTATGTTAAAGGATACTTGTATCGTGCACTATCACTACCGGAGTGGTCCCCTGGCACTCTGGTGGATCTGAAAAGGAAAGGGGATGTGGTGAGTTAGTGGGACAAAGCAGGAAAAGTGCAAGAGAGCAGTGATGTGCTGTTGGCAGCTTTAGTTCGGTTAGCAAAGTTCGCTGAGCTTAGGTGTGCTTTTCTGTTGGTAGCCATTGTGTTCTGTTGTGCGAAGCTATGTGTGATTTGTTTTGTTGTTGCAGTGTAGTGAAGTTTGTGCGGTTTGATGTGCTTTAGTGGTGTGATTTGGTTGTGTTTGGTTAGAGTTTGAGAGGTGTATGCGGAAGGGTGAGATTGTTAGTGGGTTGGTTAGTGGTCTCGCTGTCTAGATGCGATACATGCTAATTTCCAAATTCTTTCTAGATGTGGCTCGTGAATATCTCCCAATCTCCATCCAGATGCAGGACCGGCTAATATTCACAATCCTGTCCAGATGGGACGCAATGTTCACAACTATATCTAAATGTGGCACTGGTTAACATTCACAATCCTGTGTAGTAGTGACGCAAGCCAACATTTACAATCCTGTCTGATAGTGAGGATCCTTGTGCTACTCCACAGTCGTTAACTTGTGGAGTGGTTTTGAAGGGCTTTATCCATATGGTTTCTGCTCTGTTAAGTAGGTATGATTTAATCCAGAGTAGTGCAAAGTCCGTTATACCGATATCTTCTAATCTCTTGATGAGGGTGTCATGGCTCACTGTGTCGAATGCTGCAGAGAGGTTGAGCAGAATCAGGGCTGAGGATGTGTTGGAGTCAGCGTTTGTTTTTAGGTTGTCCCAGATGGATAGGAGTGCCGATTCTGTTCCACTTGCAGGTCTGAAGCCAACTTGTGCTTGGTCCAGCAACTGGTGTATTTATACGTGTTCTTGGGTTAGTTTATATATGTGCGTTTCTTGGAGTTTTGCCGGGTAGGGGATGTTTGAAATCGGTCTGTAGTTGGAGAGGTCTTCCATGCCGCCACTTGTGATCTTAAAAAGTGGTTTAATATATGCTGATTTGAAGGATCGTGTTACGGTCCCTGTCGCGAGTGACAAATTCAAGAGATTCATGTAATATTCAGATGGTGTTCCTTGTGTGAGGATTGATTTGTAGATGTCTGGGGGCAGGGATCCATGGGAGAGCCTGCTTTCTTGCTATGTTTAACCAGCTTGACGAATGTCTCCACTGATATTTACGGGAAGTTTTGGAGTTTGTGCTCTGGCTCTTCGTTGGGGTCCGGTAGGCTGTGTGTTAGGATTGGTCTAGTATGATTTGTCGGATGTTGTCGATTCCTTTTTTTTTAAAATGGTCTCCTAGGTTGTTGCATAGATTCCGTGAAGGTATTGGAGTGTTGTAACACCCTGGTGGGTTTCTCATTTAGTTTATGATGTTGAACATTTCTTTTTGTGTTTTGGTGGCTTTGGTGATTCTGTCGTCATAATGCCTTTTCTTTGCCTTTTGAACATCCTTCTTGTACGATCGGATATGTCCCTGGAACTGAATTTTCTTATCTTGGTCATATTCTTTCCTCCATTCTAGTTCCAGCTTCATCTTGTCCTTTTTCATGGTGCTTAGTAGTGGGGTGAACCATAACATGGCATGGCATTTTTTACTCTGCATCAAGAGTAAAGTAAACATGATAAGTGTTATTACATGGCTAGACTGGCTTATTATGTTTGCTTTACCCTTGATGCTTAGAACCTGTGTATCAAGGGTAAAGCAAACATGATAAGTGTCATTACGTGGGCAAACTGGCCTACATTGAATGTAGACCAATCTAACCAGATAATAGCACTTAAATTATCATGTTTGCTTTCCCCTTGGTGCACGCTACTGTGCATCAAGAGTAAAGCAAAAAAGAATGGCATGACCCCAGCAGCCCCCATCCCTAAACGTAGCAGCAACATTGAGCGGGACGCTTAATTCTGGGGTTGGCGCTGGCCCCGACATGCTTGCATACAACACGGTCATCCATGCATTAATTCATCAAACAACCCTGTGAATGCACGCATACATAAAAACAAACACTCCAACATGCATCTGCACATACATAGATACAAACACACATATATGCACATTTCACTAAAAAAACACTTACCTTATCTGCCCGAACCCTGCACATGCGCAGCACTGCCACGGAAGAACGGATGGCCTTCCTTTCCGCAACGTGAATACACTGAATGACAAAAGATGACTTCTCTCCTGTCAGTTAGTGTGACTACACTGTTAGAGCAATAATGAGAAGTTGTGGGGCCAGACTTCGGAGCCCTGTCACCTGTCATTATCTCGCACTGTGTTTGTTCAGGCTCAAAGTGCTCTGCATGTAAAATGAATGTGTAGCACACAAGTGGAATGTACAGTCTGCCATACAGGCGAGGAGCAGTGCCACAAGGCACAAGGCCCCTCCCCAGTGCGAGGCCTGGTCCAGTTTTCCCCCACACCCCCACATAATGGTTCGGCTCCTGTGGAAGACTGTGATTGGTTCGGAAAATCAAAGGGCCTGTAACTCGCTGACACTCCAAGACAAACATATAGCTACAAGAAATGCTGTCTTGAAAGTTGACTACCCATTGGGTAAATTGGTTTGTGCTCTAAAGTGTTGAGAAACACATTAAAATCCCAGGCCGGATGAGGGTCCTTCTTGGCAACTAAAAGCCTGCATATGCCCTTGAAATGACCACCAGTTTGGAGAGTGAGAAAATGGGCTTCACTGGGTTCCTGTAGGCAACCACATCCACCAGGTAAGTCCGTTGGAAAGGTCTCATATAAAGGAAAAGATGGAAGCCAGAGGGCGCAACAGGTGCTGAATCTGTTGTCCCGACACTAAGAACAGACTTGTGACCACTTTCTTTTTTCAGAGTGTTATCTTTCCTCACAGCTATGATAAGCTGTAAGTTCTGCTCAGACAAAGTTTTGCTGGCCAAGGATTAGACACTGAGGGATCAGGCTGACAAGAATGAGAAGAGGGTAGGTATGTAAGACCTTTCACTGCTTCTTAGATACAATGTTCAGCTTCTGAACAACTGGTCGGGAATGCCTGCATCCGCAGGTGGGCCGGAAAAGCTGGCTGAAAAAGATAGCTGTCACTTTAAGAGTTTTAGAAGGGGAAGGGCCTACGTCACGCATGCGTCCCTCCGTGCGCTGGGCCCATACCTTACCCTCACATCACCAGCGGTCCACACCCAGTTCCTGTGGTTCCGCCAGGTGGTAGAATTTAAGTATATGCGTACTGTAGGGGATGGCTGGGTGGGTGTTGTGAAGGAGGGAGAGCCTGGACTAAGAGAACCTGAATCACCATAAAGGTAATTTTTCATTTCTCTGTCGTCCTGGCTCTCCCTCCTTCCCAATTGGTTGGGACCAGACTAAAAAGCCTTTGAATAAGCAAGGTTGGAGGAGACGGTATGTACAGGATTCAGGCAAATAAGTTGTGGAGAACCTCTTGGCTGAATTTTGCACAATTTCTGGACGATGTGTCCATGTCATAGTGCTTACAAAAGGCAAGCGGGGTAGGACAGGTAGCTGATTTACAGATGTCCACAATGGGCATGTGCCTGGGTAAGGCTGCAGGTGCTGCCTTGGCTTCAGTAGAATGAGCCCGAAGTCTCTGCGGAGCCACAAGCCCTTTCAAGTCCTAAGCCTTGGAGATACAGGAGACAACACATCTGGCAACAGAAGCCTTTGCCGCTTTATTACCGGGAGAAGGGTCACCGTAGGTAACAAAGAGCTGATCTGCTTTTCTAAACGGTTTGGTCCTTTCAAGATAGAATTTTAAAGTTCTTACTAGATTACGCAATATCTCTTCAGCCGCAGATGCGTGCGGTTTAGGAATGAAAATGGGAAGACATATTTCCTGTATTTAAGTGAAAATCGGAAACCACCTTAGGCAGAAAGGAGGGGACCGTACGTAAGACAACTTTGTCTTTATGGAACACAATATATGGTTCCATTGAAGAAAGAGCCTGGAGCTCCTCAATTATTCTAGCTGAAGTAATGGCCACTAAGAAGGCTGATTTCCAAGTTAGGAATTGTAAATCGCATGACGCCATATGCTCAAAAGGTTTTTGCATTAGGGCTGCTAAGACCACGTTGAGATCCCACTGAGGTGGAGGTTCACGAATAGGGGGATGTAAACGTAAAAGTTCCTCAAAGTGCTTTTTAATGGCCTTGTTGGAAAGAGAAAAGTACTTGTGATCTCTATTCAGGTAAGCACCGATAGCCGATAAGTAATGTTTGCATGTGTCTACCTTGACATCAATGGAAACAAAATAAGACTTGAAGGACATGACATTATCAATGGAGGCTTTTAGAGAGTTAAGGTTTTGTTCTAAGGCCCATTGACAGAAAAGTAACCATTTGCTACGATATTGCTTCTTGGTGGAAGGTTTCCTGGAAGCCAGCATAATAGCAATGCTTTCTCCAGACAAATGCAAGTGGGAGAAGGATAGCTTTTCAGGAACCAAGCCTTCAAGTTAAGCAATTGAGTTGAGGGGTGAAGAACCTGCTCCTTCTGTTGAGTCAAAAGATCTCTCGAAGGTGGAAGATCTAAGGGGGGATACCCTGTTAACTCCAGAAGATCTGTAAACCAATTAGAATCATCCTCAGGTTGTGTGACATTTTGATTTTCAGCAATATTTTGTGAATAAATTAAAGAGGTGGGAAGGCATAAAGTGCTAGATTCCACCAATCCAAATGTAGAACATCTCCCAGGGACCGGAGTCCCTGACCTTGACTTGATTCAAACTGCGGGCAAAGTGTGTTGTGTTGATTGGCAAAGAGGTCTACTGATGGATGGCCCCACTTCTGAAATATCATGTGTGCTAATGATGGTTTCAGCTCCCATTTGTGCGTAGCAGACTGTAACCTGCTTAGTTTGTCCACCAGGACGTTCTTCCTCCCCTCGAGATGGGACGCCAACAAGAAAATATGATTTTGAATGGCCCAATACCAAATTATTTCTGCTAGGAGACACAGGGGGCGGGGGAGAGTCCCCCCTGCTTGTTGATATAAAACAATGCAGTGGTATTGTCCGTTTGAATTTTCACCACCTTTCCTTGAAGTGAAGGAAGAAAAGAGGTCAGAGCGAAAAATATGGTTCTTAGTTCCAGGACATTTATGTGGCCCTTCCTTTCCGGGAAGGACTAAAGACTGTGAGCTGTTAGGCTTTGTCAATGACCTCCACAACCGTACTCTAAAGAGTCCGTTGTTATGACTATTTGGTGAGGGGGAGGTTGAAAGGGAGAGCCTATTAACAGGTTCTCTGGGGAGTTCCAGCAGCGCAGAGAGTCTTGAACTTGGTCTGGAATTTGGATCTTTATTTCGTGGGGATCCGAGAGCTGATTCCAGTTGAGAGCAAGATGCCACTGGGTCATTCTCATGTGGAGCCATGCAAAGGGAACTAGGTTCATGCAAGAGGCCATGAGGCCCAAAAGCCTTTGAAACCACCAAGCTGTTAGGAACTGGTGGGCGGAGAACCGAAATATGGTTTTTTGAATGGCTTCCATTCTTTTCAATGGTAGAAAGACTTTATGCAGAGTAGTGTCTATAACTGCTCCTAGGAATTGGATCCTTTGGGAGGGGGTGAGTTTGGGCTTTGACACATTTATGGAGAACCTGAGGTTGAACAGAGTATGGCAAGTAATTTGCAACATCTGGAGCAATACCTCCAGAGACTTGGCTTTGAGAAGCCAGTGGTCTGCAACCGAAGGTAGGCTGCCACTGACCCCTGAACCTTTGTGAAAACCCTGGGGGAAGAATTTAGCCCAAAGATTAGAGATGTGAACTGGTAATAAGACCTTCTTATTGTGAATCTCAGAAACTGACTGTGGTGTTTGTAGATGGGGATATAAAAATAAGCATCCTGTAGGTCTACAGATACCATGCAATCATTTGGATGTAGAGAAGCCAGAATCTGAGGAATGGTTATCATATGGAAAGTATCCAGAAACAGAAATTGGTTGAGGTCTGAAAGGTCCAGAATTTGCCGGATCCTGCTTGTTTTCTTTGGGATCAGGAAGTAACGCGAGTAAAAACCCTTACCTACTTCCCCTTGGGTAACCAATTCTATCGCTCCTAGAAAAAGGAGTTTTTGAATCTCTTCCAGGAGTTGTGGAGATTTCTGGAGCGTTGGAGGGGAGGAAGGTAGAATAGCTAGAAGGGCAAGGCAGTAACCATGTTGAATAATATTTAGAACCCATTCCTCTTGAGTAACGGTTTTCCAAAAAGGGAGGAAGTTGGAAAGCCTTTCTGCTACCGGGATGTATGCTCCTGGATGATGATTGGAGCAGAAGGTAAGTACATGCCCGGGGGAAGTCAAATAGACTTCTTTTGCTCCTGAGTGGAATTAGAGGCAGAGGGAGGGGCTGATTTAATCTTGGGTCGTTGCCGTCTCTTTTTGGAAGAGTAGTATGATTTAGCAGAAGTAAAAGAACCACTGTTGGCTTGTGTATGTGGTTTAAATGCCTTGAAATTCTGGTGATATGGCTGATTCACTGAGATGGAGCTGAGAGTTTTAGCTGCTGTGACACTGGCCTTCCATTTCTGTAGGACCTCATCTGTAGATGGATCAAACAACGTTTTGCCATCAAATGGAAGGTCAAGCACCTTCTCCTGGATATCCTGGTGAAGGGAAGAGGCAGACAGATATGAGTGCCTCCGCATGCAGACTGCACTAGTAACTGCCCAAGCAGTTGTGTCAGTTAGGTCTTTAACGACTTGAAGCTGTTGCATAGCAGTTTCTCTGACTTCAGAGATCCAGAAAGAGTACTTGTCTGCGGCTTCCTGAGGGAGCATGTCTGTGCAGGGACGTCATTTCACCAAAATGCCTGTGGTAGTGGAAGTGACATCACATGACCCTTGACTTCTGACAACATCACAGGAAGTGATGTCATTTGACCCCACCCGAACTGACATGGGAAGCGATAGAACATGACCTTTCACCCCTTTAATGAGTCTAACAATTAATGTATAGAGTTCCAGAAAAACTAATAATTTCTTATTCCTATTCGTTCTTATTTAGGGTCACTGCTCAAAGTGTTAACCTTGTGGAACACCCTGTTTTTCTAAGAGGCTTCAACATAAATGTCAGCCTCTCCAGAAACAAAGAGCCACATGGCACTGGCCACCGCCCAGGAGCTTCAATGTAAATAAATAAATAAAAACATGTTTTTAGGGGTAGCAAGGGAGACCACAGGGGTAGCAAGGGAACCCTCAGGGGTCGCAGTTGCGACCCCTGGTGATCCCCAAATGACGCCCCTGTGTCTGTGAAGCACTCCAGATTCTCCCAGTTAAGGATATTAAATCCCACCAGAACTGTAGCAGTGTTAACCTGCCTAAGGTGTAGGTTAGAGGTGGTGTAAGACCTCTTACCTTGGGTCTCCCATGCTTTTGCATTTTTGTCAAGCAGTGAAGCGGGCGATGGAGAAGGGCCTTTACACTTTGTGGCAATGACAGCAGAGACTACTGCTGATTGAGCCGGAAGATTTCCATGAGTATGAAGGGTTCGCCTTTAGTCACCTTGTATTTATTATCTAGTGCCTTGGAGATGTGGGGATCGGAATGAAACTTTCTCCAACGAGCTAGAGCTTGCTCCATAACGGACAATTCCATGGGCAGTGGAATCTTAGACTGCTGTGAGGGCAGTTTCCCAAAAACTTGAGTCATTTCAGGCTTATCCTTTGGGAGGATTTCAAGAGCCTGCATGGCTTTAGTGACAATGTCATGGAATGCCTTAGAAGGTGAATGAGTGGGTCCTCCTCTGAATCTGAGTCAGTGTCCTTTGACATTTTCTGTTTTTTGGGTGGAGGAGCAGGGTCCTCATTGTCCACTTGTACTGGTAAAGGGTCGGGAGTAGGGTTGACTGGAACTGATCCCTGAGGTTATACTGGTAACATTTTATCCTTGATGCGTTAAGCCAAGACTTCGAGGAAGGGCCCAGAAAGCATTGTTTCCAGAACAGTGTTAGTGATGTAATTTGCCATTGGGGAAGGGCTAGGTATAGGTTCTTCCAACCTGATAGGGGAAGTAGAAGAGGCAGCCCTGTTAAGCGGTGGGCTAAGATTGAAAATGTTCAACACTACCGGTCTAGGCCCCTGAATGTTGGTTAAAACCAGTTGGGGTGCAAGTTGTGACGGCACCAGTGTAGGTTGGCCCAAATTGTCCTCAGACTGAGGAGAACATTGAAGTAAAATGTGAGGAGTGTGAGCTCTCACAGGAGTGCTGAACAATTGTTCTGGTGGCACTGTAAAATATTTGGAAGCGTCAAGAAATTAAAGTTGAATTGTCTTTCCAGCTCTCCGGTATGGAGCCCGAGATAGAGGCCAAGGGAGATTTCTTCTGTAGTAGTGCTTTCCCACCCAGAGGTACTTTCAGGTGAATAAGCCGGGGGTTTTCCCTGAACGTTTCGTAAAGGCTCCGGAACTGAGGAGGCAGCCTTTCCTTGGGTACCGACAGCTGGCGCCGAAACTAGCACATCACCTGAAGGTATAGTCCCCCTCTTACTGGTATCGGCCTCCCACCTGTTCTGAACAAAGTCCTCGGTTGCCTTCGATACTGGTCCCAGCTCGATCATGGGGAGAAGAAGAGTCCGCAGAGACCTCGGGTGAATTCCACAGCAAAATATGCAGGTACTCACCGGGTGATGTATACCTAGACAGCGGACGCAGGCATAGTGGGGATCGGCCGTTGAAAGATGCTTCCGGCAATGGGTGCACTGCTTGAAGCCTCTCGCATACGACATGCATAGAGGGAGGCACCACAAATTGAAGAAATAACGAACCAATCACTAGGAAAAAAAGGGATGGTCAGCCAAAGAAACGTCCCACAAAGGGAATCGCAGCGGTGCAAAAAGAAATTCCAACCCGCCCAGTGGGCAGAAAAACAGGAACTGGGTGTGGACCATTGGTGACGTGAGGGTAAGGTGTGGCCTGGCGCACGGAGGGACGCACGCGTGACGTAGGCCCTTCCCCTTCTAAAACTCTTAAAGTGACAGCTATCTTTTTCAGCCAGCTTTTCCGGCCGACCTGAAGACTTCCTCTAACAGTAAAGCTCCCCCAGTCTCCAGTGAACAGTCGTCCCAACAGACTAATGGTGGAGAGTCTGTTTAAAGAATATAGTCAATTGATATTGAATAGATCTCACATTCTGTTGTTGTTCGCTGAAGTCCCGAGCTTACAAGCCATTTCAACAAAGGACATTGCGAGGGTTGAATGTATTGACTCAATTCAGATCGATATAGTAAGCTTGGACATTGTCTCTAGGATAGGCTATGACACAATACAGAGGGAATCCTTGCCTTTACATCAATTGGGTTTCGATATTACAGAATATAAACCTCCCGCTGACAAACATCCTCCTGATATGTTAAACTCTATGGACTTTAGAGAGAGCAGGAATATTGTTGTCTCTTTGAAGGAGGGCGGGATTGGTGTAAGGGAAGTTCAATTTGCAGGTGACCAGGGTACTAGTCAATATGTTGGCATGGACTGGTCCTGGATTGCCGGGGCCTTGAGTAATAAAATACATTTCCTGTCAGCACAACAAAGTCTTTAGTGTTGATAGTACAATTAAAATTGCCTCATGGAATTCTCAAGGTCGTGTTCATCTGTTCACCAATAAAACACTCTGTTTGCAACTTAGAGAACATGATATTATTCTGATTCAAGAGTCCCTGCTGACACACCAATCTGTTCTGAATGGGCACGTTGTCTGCTTTCAATCTGCCAAGCCAGGACTGATTGGTAGACCAGTAGGAGGCCTTTTGACGATCATTAAATCTTGTCACGGTATGATAGATATTAGGGAATTTAGTGGTTTGCTGTGGGTTTTGGTGGTTGAATTTGTTCTACTGTCTGAAATTAGGAAACAAAATCTCTTGATAATTAAAATGTATTGCCATTCGGCCATCTGTGTGTTGGATACATTTTTAGATGTTTTAGTTGATTTTTATTGTGGGCTGAATGGGTGTTACATATAAAGGGTCAATAATCGCTGCTGGTGATTTAAACTCTGCCTGTCACTTGTTGGATGATGATGTGGATGCAATGATCTACTTAATCAGGGGCTGCACTTCCACCTGGGGACTGAAATGGACCACACGCCTAGCCACATTTGGTTTTAGGATGTTAAAGGGGGTGACTCCAGGTGACATTCTAATCTGCCCTTCTTGGCAGAGAGGTGGTCCACCTCCGTACAAGATTATATTTTTGTAGATGAACATTTCTTTAAGGCGCACATAGCTTAAAATTATTCCTAAAACTGAAAGTGACCATTTATTAGTAACTGCAATTTTTAATAATGATTGTATCCTGGGTCATAGATGTGAATTGGTAAATATGGAGACAAATTCTTCGGTTAACAGAATTAAATGCCATGTCTCTACAATTAAGTTTCTAAATTCAGGAATCGCTAATATAATGCAGGAAACCGCTTTTGACTGGAAACTGGATGCTTTTGGTTTAACCAATTCTGAACATTACATTGCTGAGAGTATAAATCAGTCCTTTGGTAATTCGTTTTATAGGCATCTCTTGGGCCCCAGAAAGTTTACTCACGCTTATGATCCTATTGCCGCGTGTAACATAAGAGAACTGAGACAGGCTCTAAAAGAAATTAATCTGATGCCAATCGATATGGTACGCAAAATTAGGAAAGCATGCAAGCTTTGCCAGTCTCCAAAAATTGGTTTAAGAGACAAAAGGCTTGTCTTTTGCAGATTGATGCTGAGCTTATGTTGAAGACCTTGGTTACTTCGGATTTTGGAAACTTCCGGAGATTGGTTAATCAGTTACATTTCACTTGGGCCACTGCACATGTTAATACTGTAGCAGAGGCTGCTTGGGTAATTCACTTTGAGAATTTGTATTCCACAGAGGCAGATCATTTTAATGTGATTAATGACCCTACTGCTGGTGCTGATTCTGGGTCTCTTGACCGTGATACGGAAGTGATACTAGATGTGAGTACCCATTTGTGTGACTCTAGGGCACCAGTTCCCAATGATTTATCTAATTGTTTTTTTAAGGGTGATCCTGCTTTATGGGCCTCCATCCTCTCCATTCTCTTCAAAGATTTTGTAGAGAGAGGAGAGTTTCCGTCTTGATGGCGTAGTGCGTATATAGTTGCCATATTTAAAGGAGGGGAGAAGACTGATCCAAAGAATTACCATCCTATAACCATCTTGGACGCAGACAGTAAGGTTTTCACTTCTGTCCCCTTCTGTCACTTAGAACATTGGGCTATTAGGGTAGGTAGGATTAATAAACCTCAAACAGGCTTTTGAAAACTCCACAGTACTAGTTTAAATGGATTTCTGCTCAGTTGTCTGCAGGGGCAGACTTGTGGTAAAAAGTATGAATTCATTTATAGGGCCTCAATTGATCTAACCTCTGCATTTGACACTTTTTACCGGAATTGTTTGTGGGGAAGAATACACGCATGGGGTATACCATGGGGACTGCTTCATGAGGGCTCAAATATACAAGTTCATTGAGATCAAAAAGGCCTAATGCCCAGGAAAATGCCCCACCTTACTGGGCTGAGGCAGGGGTGCCCTCTTGCCCTTGCCTTTTCAACCTATGTATGCTAGATCTTGGTGAACTGTTAGTGCAGCCTTCTCTTGCACCATCAAAATTAGGTTCTTTTAGGCTTACTTGGTTAACTTTTGCGGATGATTATCTATTGATTGACCGCACACCAGTCGGTTTACAGTGTCTGCTGACTTGTTTTACTAAATTTGCTCTGGCAAATAGGTTAAAAATGAATGCCTCTAAATCCAAAATATTGCAGTTCACGATGCAGAAAAGAACAGATGATTTCAAATGGAGGATAAAAAGAGTAAAAACTGTACTATATCACTTTGATTTGTGTGTACTGTGGATAGTTTGCACAATTACGACTCACTCAAGCACCTTAATCATGAGGATAAGTGTTTGGGGGTTTTAGAACCCTACCTAATTAGGTTTGTCAATATTTGGGCCCTGCAAAGCATTTACAAGCTTCCATTGGAATATTTATTGCACATTGGAGATACAGGCCCGATGGAATATTATCAGTGCACCACAGTCTTGATATTGGTTCTGTAACTTGCAAAGTAGTTTGGAGAATTTGAAACATCTGTTATCAAACTGTCAGAATTCGAAACTTTGGCAGATTGCTAAATGATGAGAGCTCTGTTGAGAATGAGAAGTTTTGGTACTTGTGCTTAAGTGGTCACCCAATAGCTGTTGCCTTGGCTGTGGGTGGGTTTATTAAATGTTTAAAATTGGAAGAATAGCTGGATGTTTTACCTCATATGTGCCTATAGATTTTCTTGCTGTTTGCGAATGTATTTAAATGTTGATTTTTAAAGAGATGTAAATTAAAAATTTAAAAGCTACATTTTAATGGAGTTGTAATATTTTATGGAATTGTATTGTTTTATCTTTGTTATTGTTTTTTATTGTTAAGGTTGAATGTGGTATTTAACCATAAACCAATAATATTAAATAAATAAATTAATAAAAATGACCAAAAAGGAATGTAGTCTTTTCAGTTGCAAATGTCTTGTATAGGGTTTAGCTTCTTAGGTCTAAGTGTATTGACCCCTGGCCTAGAACCTATCAACTTGTATGCACTTTAGAGCTGATTTGCACTTTAGTATTAAAACTTGTTGTTAAACTATAAATAGGGCCATTAGTGCTATGTTGTAAGCATCGATATGCAAATCTGAAGTTTTTAAGCATTTTGCACTTTAGAGTTGTTTTGTGGTCTAGATTTGATGTTAGTACATGAATTACATTTATTTATGACTTGAGTCCCGCTGCACAAATCAAGTGGATGTATTGACACATTCACCACTAGTACCGCTCAACCCATGATGAGCCACACAAACTGTAAGTCTATGTTAATGATAATTGAACCCATTAAAACGATATACACAGAAAATAGATACTGTATGTTAGAGTCTATAGAAAGAGAACACTGACTGAAGGATTGTATGTTTGCATTTTAAGGTTTCCCATGATGTAACAAAACTCACCATAGAAGATGCCCAAGGGCTGTTGTGCACTCTATAAATACTAATAAATACATAAATAAATAAATAAGTTCAAGGTGAGATCATTCCAATTCCTTTGCCAGTAGGCAATTGGCTCTGGCAGAGCTAAATGGTGGTAATGTTGGCTACATTGACAAAAAAGCCAGGGATTTAATTAAAATTCCTTGAAGACTGTCCTGAAGAAGGTGGTAGTAAGCAATCAACCACCGAAACCTGTAGACACGCAGTTAGTGGAGGCTCACCAATAACCGCCATACACTAATAAAATGCCAATCAGTTTTGTCTGGCTAATATTCCACTCACTGACTGGTGTAGTCTTCTAATGTAGCAATTGTTGCTCTTTTTAAATGTGTTATTTTTTTTATTTCTAATCTGGTCCATAAAAAAACCTGTGACTGGCTATTTAAGTTAAATGTTGCCATCAGTAGACTAATAGGGGTGAGGTCTATGGACCCATTATTTGTATTTGAAAAAATACTGTGAGAGAAGAGAAAGAGTAGACAGTAGTGAAGAAGACTAAGGTCTAGATTAACGAAAAACATCACTTTGTTTCCTGGTATCCAGGCAGCCCAGCAGTGCATCCTAGGGCTAGGTCTTTTGAGAGGTAGGGCAAGTTAGAAAACTTTCTGTGTCCCCTTCTTTCTCCTGTCCTCTGCTTCATAATGTACTCTAGTTGGGCCAACAACAGAACCAATTTATCCAACTATGATGCAAAACTGGCCTAAGTATCGGTCATTGCACACTACTCCTTCCTCTCTCTCACAGTATAGATAGTAAGCCGTTCTCTTCCAGTACTTGTATTGATTACAACCAATTCTGCATGCTGTGCAAGTCACAGCCAGCCAAATATTAGGTTTGTCTGCCCTGTTTTTCGTGTTAAAAAGTGTAGCTCGGGCATAACCTACATTAGGTTTTCTATGAGCAACTACTCCCCCCCCCTTGGATGTGCAATTACATGATTTACTACATGAATTATGTAATTTATTAGCAACTTCGCAAACCCAAGTCATGCCTTTATTACATTGCTTTTTACATGTTGTATGTGATATAGCTTGATTGCATTTTTTTAAAATTCATGTGTAAAACGGTATTTTTTAAATTGTGTTGTTTATGTGTTCTGTATGTTTTATGGCATGCGTCGAAATAAACTATTATGATGATGACAAGTGAATTTCCCTAACTTCAGCAATTCAATCCCTAAGAGGAATGGGACCTTGTGACCAAAAGTCAAAGGAGCCACACCGCTTATCCACAGAATGTAGTCTCTGTAAGTAAATTCTAGCTTTACTTGTGCTGGAGATTGTTCAATAGAAGATATTCAACAAGGTTACTAGGAAAGCAAATTGTATTCTTATCTTTCAAGAATACTAACTAACTAGTTTTGATGAAGAAAAGGCAGTGGAATGGAATGTTAGGATACAAAGTGACTGGTTCCCAATGTTATCCTATGGAGGATAGGGAGGGACAAATTATTTGCGTTTAATTACCCTCTGACTCTGATTTTGACAGATGGCTTGATGGACCGACTGGGGGTTGCTGGAGGTTGGATTTCCCGCTGTTGGTTCTGGTGGGACGTTACCAGGAGCTGTAGGTGCAAGGATTCTTCAGGTCAGGTCCAGATGCAAGATGATCCCCTAGCGATGGGGAAATGGAAGATTCACCAAAGCAAGCCTCTTCAGGACACTTCACAGGATGGGGGAAGGGAGGTTCCAGTGACGGCCACCACACACAAACTATGGCAGCTATCCTTCCCGTCACGGCTGAAGAAGCTTCTCTAGGACAGAATCCCTTGAGGCTGGGATGCTGAAATTTACAGGGAAGGCAACGTGTAACACAAACTGGTGACCACTGAAGTTCTGGGTGCAACCGCTGAATGGCAACGCGTCTGGTGAGGTAACCCATGAGAGAGCTTGTCAGTCCACCGGTTGGTCCAGGCACACTTCCGAAGGCTCAAGACAGCTAGATCCTTGAGAAGGTATTAAGACTAGTTGGTCCTACTAGTCCAAGAGTTGAAGCACCGCTCACGGTCTACGGAGATCAGGTATTTCATCAGGGCTTCACTGGGCCAGTTGCAGGAAGGGATGGCAGGCCTCCTCAGGAGTCTTCTTCGGATCTTCAGTTGGTTGTTCGTCTACAGGGGATTCCTGGCTCCAACGCTGATCTGAAGAAATGGCTGCAAGAGTCCTTTTCATATCCAAAATCCAGAATGGAAGCAAATCCAAGCCCACTAATGGTAAGGATATGCACCATTCAAACAGCTAGTAGTTGTCCAATCACTGACAGCTATTG
Organism: Ambystoma mexicanum; assembly: GCF_040938575.1. NCBI lineage: Eukaryota > Metazoa > Chordata > Amphibia > Caudata > Ambystomatidae > Ambystoma > Ambystoma mexicanum. The sequence continues at coordinate 714,890,220 of NC_090923.1, forward strand.
GTTTCACTCATGCCCCACACCTAGACTCTCTGCAACACAGATGTGGAATGGGAGTAGACAGTCCCACCCACTTCCTGGGCCAAACACACACAAAGGCAGCACAAGCCCACAAAAGCAGCAGCTTCCCCGGTCAAGTGCATGACCTTATATGGCTTTCCTGACCAGGCAAGGCAGGAAGAAAGCCCAACTACAATATGGCCAAAGAGCAAGCACAAATCCTGGGGCACAGCCATTTTAGGGCACTAGCCACATTTAGTAGCCATATGCGGAAAATGTGAAAATACACACTATAAATAATTCAAAAATGGTACAAATATATTTCCTGCCACCAGATTATCTTTAGGAGGTGATACACAGGTATCCCCATTGCACTGCATTGTAAGATGCTGTGTGTAAGGTTACAACGTTACAAAAATGGAAAACATAAAGGAAAACATAGTTTCCCAACACTGAAAGTCTGAAGGACTGATCAGTTTCCCCATAACAAATAAGCAAAAAGGCAGTAGAAGTGGAGCTGAAGGTTCAAAAACAAAGCAAAAGGATTGGGGTTCCATAGAAACTATGGAGGGAAAGTTGCCAAAAGAGAAATCTTTCAAAACACTCACCCCACCCAGACTAGGGACAGAGGCATCTAATCCATGCCTGCATGGCTTTCATGTTCCCGTCGGTTTTACATCATGGACAGTCCATCTTTATTGCTATGTTGTGCACCTGGCCTATGCTCAATGGTGAAGTCAAAGCCTTGAAGGCTTATGGACCACCTGAGCAATTTAGGATTCTCTCCCTTCATGTTCATTAGCCACTCCAAGGGCTTATGGTCAGTCTGCACAGGGAAGTGAGTTACAAAGAGGTAAGTCCTCAGCTTCTGAAGTGCCCACACAATACAGAAACATTCCTTTCTCACAGTCGCCCAACTCAGCTCTCAGGCCTTAAGCTGGCGACTAATAAAACATATAGGATGTTCCCTGCCTTTTGCCATATAACTGTGAAAGGACAGCACCTATCCCAGTGTCAGAGGTATCTATCTGCACAATAAAAGGTCTCTGGTAATCAGGTGCCATGAGAACAGGGGACTGACAAAGGCAATCCTTCAGGGCTTGGAAGGCCTTCTCACAATCCTCAGTCCATGTGACTTTCTTGGGTTTCTTAGGAGTTGTGAGGACAGTCAGAGGGACAGCTATGGATCCATCGTCTGCCATAAAAGGTCTGTAATACCCATTGAGGCCTAGAACAGCTCTCACCTGGGGTTGGGTTGTGGGGGTAGCCCAGTCTTGTACAGCCTGTACTTGTCTGAGAAAAGGCAGGCCTTTGCCCCCACCACCTTATGTAGGTCACTGAACCCTGACTAATCTTTTACTTGGTAGCCCTTATGGTCAGCTGGGCCTGCTGAAGAGCCTGCAACACAACCTCAAGTTGTCTCACACGTTCTTCGCAAGTAGGGCTGAAAACTGCTATATCGTCCAAGCTACTTCTTACTGATCACACCCGACAAGGCCGAATCATGTCAGGGGGTGCTTGTAGTCTTGTGTAGAAGGGAAGTGACCTAGCAGTTCTGGCTGGACTGACCTTTTTGGGGTGGGACCAAGCCTTATTTGCATATGATCTTTCTCCTTCTGTAATGTGGTGGCAGGCTGAAGAACGGTGGTCTGGGGGGTTGCCCAGAGGTTAGGATTCACTCCGTACCTTCCAGCCATCACCTCATTTTTTTTTAGCATATTGTCCAGATATGCCATGCAGAATTCATTCAACCCATTCAGGACATGCTTGACCAACCTTTGAAAAGTGGCAGGTGCATCCTTTAAGCCAAAAGACATTACCTGGTATTCAGAATGCTGTCTTGTCCTTGGCATTATCTGTCAGGGATATTTGCCAATACTCTGCAGTAAGTTCAAAGGTGGTAAGGTACTTGGCAGCACCTAGCTTGTCTACCAAGTCATTGTTTTCTGGAAGGGGATGTGCATCTTTCTTGGTGACAGCATTTATAGCTCTGCAGTCCACACAGAATCTTAAATCAGAAGTTCAGAAGTTCCTGTTTTTGGTACTAGAGGCACTGGACTGGACCAAGGACTGCTGGAGGGCTCTATCACCCCTATATCCAACATCAATCGTGATGTAAAGTTTTGCTTGGTCTGAACTACTACAATTCCTATACATTGTTGGTAGGCCCACTATTTCCAGTGACAAGGTCATGCTCAAACCAAGGTGGTGAGCCTGGAGCTAGGGCTAACAAAGGGGCAAATTGCCTCAGCAAAGATTTCACCTCTCCTTGCTGTTGTAGAGTCAGTTGAGTACAATGAAGGTCACCCTCAAAGAAGCCATAAAAAGGGCTTCCCTTGAACAGGCCAGGGAGAGATACAGAGTTATCTGCCTCCCTTTCTGAAACCAGGAGCAAGGCATCTCTTTCATCCCTAGGGATAAAAGACTTCAATAAGAATAAGTATGTCAGAAGAAGGTCCCACTTCCTTCTTTCGGGGTCCCAAGCTCCCCAACCATACATTTGAGAGTTCCAATTAATTTCTCAATCGGACCAGATAACTGTGGTGGATATGGGGATAACAAATGATAAGCCACCTCATCTTCCTTCCAAATGGCCTGGCTATATACCAAGACCTGAAGCTGCTGGCTGTGACAGGCACGCCTTCTACAAGGAAGCGGCCCCTGGTAAAGGTGTCTAGTAAAGCTATAATAACTGACTTGGCAGTGACTATGAGTGGGTTCTTCACCCTGATAAGGAATCTTATCAGGCTCTCCTACTTCTTGCACCTCACAAGCATATTCAAAAGCAGCCAGCCAGTCAATTATACAATTGTTATCATCATACATAGTCAACAGATCCTTGGGAAACCTTGGATGAGAAGAGGACCCAAAACTACTCCTAGAACATCTGGAGGAACCTTGAGAGCCTTGTAGTCTGGTCAAATCCAGCAGTTGTTCTCTTTCTTACTGTTTCTCTGTCCTTTAAAACTCCAGCTGCGCCAAGTTAAACTCCTTTTCTCTTAGTCTAAACGTTTCCATCTTTAACTCATACAAGGTCTCCGCTTCTGAGGTTGACATAGAAACATGAACCAAGTTACAAGTGAATTTCCCTAACTTCAGCAGTACAATCCCTGAGAAGAATGGGGCCCTGTGCCCAATAGTCACAGGAGCCACAATGCTTCTCCCCAGAATGTAGTCTGTGTAGGTAGGTTCTAAATGTGCTTGTGTTGGTGATATTCAACAAGGTTACTAGCTAAGCACATTTTGTTCTTATCTTTCAGGAATACTACCTAGGTTCAATGACCAAAAGGCAGTGGAGTGGAATATAAGGGTACAAAGAGACTGGTTCCCAATGTTATCCTATGGAGGACAGGGCGGACAAATGGTTTGACTTTATTTACCCTCCTGACTACGATTTTCCATAGATGACTTAATGGGTCGAGTGGAGGTTGAAAATCCCGCTATTGGTTGCGGTGATAGGTGCCCAGGAGCTGTGGATGCAAGGATTCTTCCGGTCAGGTCCAGATGCAAGATGCAACCCCTGGCGATGAAGAAATGTAAGATTCACTGATGCAGGCCTCTTCAGGACACTTCACAAGATGGGGGCAGGCAAGTTACAGTGACGGTCACCGCACACAGATGACGGCAGATGTCCTTCTAGTCGCCACAGAAGAATCTTCTCTAGCACAAGATCCCTTGAGGCTGGAATGCTGAAATTCGCAGGGAAGGCAACACGAGCTGACAACCACTGTAGTTTGGGGTGCAATCGCGAGGGGTGTCACTTCTGGTGAGGTCGCCCACAAGAGAGCTATCCAGTCATCCGGTTGGTCAAGGGACACTTCTGAAGGCTCATGATGACTGGATACTCGTGAAGGCGTCAAGACTAGTTGGTCCCACTAGTCCTATAGCTGAACCACTGTACAGGGTCTTTGGAGATCAGGTAGTCCAACAGGGCTACACCGGGCCAGATGCAGGAAGGGATACCAGGCCTCTATGTTCGTCTACGAGGGATTCGTGTCTCCAATTCTTATCTGAAGAAATGGCTGCAGGTGTCCCCTTCTTATCCAAAATCCAGCCGGGAATCAAGTCCAAGCCCACCAATGTTAAGGATCTGCACCATTCAACCAGCCAGTAGTTGTCCAATCAGGGACAACTATTGGTTTCACTCATGCCTCACACATAGAATCTCTGGCACCACAGATGTGAAATGGGACTAGACAGTTCCACCCACTTCCTGGGCCACACACAAAAAAAAGGCAGCACTAGCCCGCGAAAGCAGCAGTTTTACTGGGCAAGTGCATGACTGTTTGTGGGATTTCCTGACCTGGCAAAGCAGTAAGAAGGCCACACTATAATATGGCCGAAGAACAAGCATACATCTCGTGGCACACCCATTTTAGGGCACTAGCCACGTTTAGTAGCCATACGTGGTAAACGCGAATGTGCACACTAGAAATAATGCAAAAATTGTACAAATATATCTGCTGCCACCAGCTTGTCCTTAGGGACACATACAAGTAACCAAAATCCCAATTGTAAAAAGCTAGGGTGATACATAAGTAAAACTGGAAAAACTGGGTTTAGAAGGTTACTTGCGCCCAGTCTATTATTTTCTACTTCACAAAGAAAGTCTAAAGTGGTTGTTAGTTAATAGGTTTTTATTGGATGAGTGCCAAAAGTATTGTCCTAAGTAAAATGGTGCCAACATACACCATTTGGAGGCCTGTGCAACTGTTTCACCCTTCGCCAGGCTTTTTCAAGGCACAGTTCTGATTAAATGTACAATATTGTGTGTGCTATTCCATTAGTACAGTCCTGCACTAAATGTTGACACAATATACATTTACAAGCATAGTTAAGTGTTTTATTACAGTGTTCAAGCATAAGTGATTCATATATAAGAGTGCATTAAATTCAGAGCAACTGATTGCTAAGTAGACAAGCTTAGTGGCTCTATGAAAATTCAGATCAGTTTCTATTAATTCTTCTTGGGTTATTTATACTAGTTGTGCCACAATTAGTGAGGCTAGTTAGCAGTGATTTAAGATGATCCCATTGCAATAATGCATCTGAGTCCAAAGCCTTCTTTGATGGTTTGTCAGGGTCTCCTAAAGGTAAAACCCTGGTATTAGTTGCAAGTTTTCCCTGATCTTGGGTGTGTTCAATTGGCAAGGAGCTTCTTATTCAGTTCTGCCTCTTTAATAGGGTTTTTCAAAATACTCTATTGAGACTGAGTTCTGTCTTGTCAAAGATAGGATGCGGCTCCAGAGGCTGGGTTCTTTCAGGATGCCGGCGATCCGTGTGTAGCTAGTGATACAAAAGTACCCCCATTGCACTGCATTGTAAGATGGTGTGTGCAAGGTTAAAACGTTTTTAAAAAATGTAAAAAATAAAAGGGAACATAGTTTCCCAACACTGACAATCTGAAGGACTGATCAGTTTCCCCATAACAAATTAGCAAAAAGGCAGGGAAAGTGAAGTAGAAGGCTTCACGTTCCCTCAGAAAGTCAGAACAGGTTCCATAGAAAACTATGGAGGTAAAGTTGCCGAAAGATAAATCTTTCCTATCACTCAGTTGCAGTACTCTTCTTTCAGTTCAACAAATGTACTCCCAAGGTAAGTAACAAGATGACTATGTCAGAACATGCTCACCTGCCGATTCTACAAATGACGCTCTTCCATTCGCGGCACTTTCTCATACATTCAAAAGGATGTGAGGATAGTGGTTGCCACGAGTGTTGTATGGTATCAGCAGATCCCTAGTTTTTGCAAAATCTGATAAGGGTACCAAAGGGTTTTGTACAAGAGGAACACCAATACTTTGAGGCATAGATATTGCTTGTGGGACATGATGTATAAGTGAAGATAAGCAAAGAAGAAATTGATCCATTCACGCGTCTGGTTTTATCAGCAATGTCTGCCTAGTTAGGAAAATAGGGCAGAGTTAATTCTCATAGTACAGAATTTACCAGATATTTCATTCTATCATTTGCTGACAGAAGCTTCTTCTGCCAGTGGATTCCACTTGTCTTTCATGTGTTTTAATTTCTTTAAAATGTTCCAGTCTTCACTTATCTGCTTGGCACATGAGAGGATAGCTCTCCAACAAAAATGTTTTGCCATGTAGGTTTTGGCTGTCATCCAGCAATACTGTCAACCTAGTCTGGCATCTTGTGTTGATCCATTGGTGCATATTTCTAATTGGTATTCATCTAAAGGCTAATGCCATGATGATGTGATTACATTATAAAATCTTTGCAGGATGAGATCTTGCTGGGAAAATAGGAAATGCTACTGAAATTGGGACTACTGTACTCAAAGTCCAAATTCCTCTTTGCTCCATACTTACGGGAGACCCTCCAACGTGCGGATGAGACCGAGCCCAAGCATTGCAACTCATGCTTCTCCTTTAAAATTTGCACTTTGAGACGGGCAGCATGCATAGGACTCCATTGCACGTGCTGCAAACTTTCAGTCCGTTTATCCGTCGAGAGGACCGGCAAGACAAACTATGTTTTAAGGGGATGGAGGGCAGGCCCATGGAGGAAAGGGGACCTAGCACTAGGAGTACAGTAGTCCCTATGGTGATTAACTTTTTCTTAATCCTACATCCTATGCCCTTTCCTCCATACTTTGGAGAGTACCAAGCAATGTATCACTCACCAGGTGCAAGAACCCTAACTCATGTACACATGTTGCAGAGTATCGCTTACCCAAATTGGGCATCTCCTCTAGAACTGCTCAAGAGAGTCTTACAAATTGCCTCCTATGGTACATGTCTTTGAAAGCCTACTGCCGTGTTTTTTATGCCCTAGTCAAAAGTGCATGCTGAGTGTACTAAGCTTGAAAGAAAAGACGACTGGGACTGGTTAAGGATTCTGGTATTTGTTGAGCCTTCAATTGCAGGATCTAAGACATGTTCCTTTATACTAAGATCTAGTGCATCCTTTTCTGTATTCTGCCAGTATCTGCCTATGGTCTCCCGATAATAAAGATGGCCAAATTCCAGTTCTTGAGCTGCCAAAGCGCCAGGGAAACTGATTGTGGGGTGGAGGACTTCTGCCCTTGTTGGTAAGGGAGATCCAGAAGTGATGATATGATATGATAGGTTATTTATAACGCACTTAATACCGAGAGGTTTCTAAGCGCAGACCCAGGGATCGAACCCGTGTTGCTCCATGTCGTCTTGCTTCAAAGGTGAGCACGTTGCTCCTGCGCTATCTTCCCAAGACATAGTTCCCGAGACATGGGAGAAGGAGAGGCGGTACAGATGCCATACGCAGGAGGTCAGAGAATGATTATGATAATGATTTGTTTTTTATATAGCTCTTTCACCAAAGAGCTGTACATATAACATTTTACATACAATTATCACCCACCCGAAGTTGGTTCTTCAGATGGAGCCAGTGCCTCATCTGCCAATGCGGCATGATTTGGAGAATCTGGCAGTTCTTGGCCCTTTGAAACTTCTGGAGAACCTTGGGGATCAGAGGGAGAGGGGGAATGGCGTACACAGACATGTTGTCCAAGGAAACAACAGGCCATCTCCCAACCCAAGAAGCCCCCTGTTACCGCTTTCAAGGACTATAAAGATGGCATTTGCAGTTCACTTTGGAATCAGAGCGACCCACTTGGACGTTGGTGATCTTGGAAAAAATCTCCCCGAGAACATGTGTGTGGAGCTTCCATTTGGGGATGCAGAGTCCCACCCTGCTTAGGATATCCGTACAAAATCTCCCCCAGAACCTGTGTGTTGAGCTCCCATTCGTGGATTGAGAATGCCGCCCTGCTGAGAATTTTCGCGTCCTTGTTGTTGGTCTCTGCCAGATGGGAAATAAGATGTGGTTCCACATGCCCATTCCATAACTGCGCTACCAGAGCACACAGCTTTACTGACTGTCCTTCCTTGATTGTTCAGATAAAACATGGTCAAAAGGTTGTGAGGAGTAATTTAGAACAGGCAAAGAGACTTGAAGACTCAGGAAGACCGCCTTCCATTCCAGATAATTGATATGCTCCTTCACTTCCGGTGTGGTCCAGATGTCATGGACTTGCAACTCTCCCATGCCGAAAGGGAATAGTCCGTCACCACAGTTATTTGATGGGTAAGCTACTGAAAGGAAGTTCCCAGCAGAAGACTCTGATTGTTCGACCACCATAGGAGATCACCTTTGTTCCAGACTAGGATCTGAATTGGTTCGTCCAAAGGGTTTCTCATTTGGTCCCAGTGCACAGCCAGGTCAAACTGTATGCGGCGCATATGTGGCTTTGCCATGGACACTGCTTTAACAAAAGCCACCATTAGCCCTAAAAGATATTGTAACCAACAAAGTATAGTCCAGGTGTGAGTCAATAACATATGTACTGTGGCTAAAACATTTGCCATTTATTCCTGTGCTGAACCACCTTCTCAGATTGGGAATCCAATCGGAAACCTATGAATTCCAGTCTTTTTGTCAGTACTAGTGTCAGGGTCACTGGGCAGGAGCCCAGCCCTTCACTACATGCAGGGACCCAATGGACCCAGTTTTGGCGCCTATGGCACCAAGCTCATTTCAAAGTGTGCTCAGCACACAGAATATCAAGAGCATGTGCAGCAATGCCAGTCGGGGCCCGATTATCACAGGGAAGGCACGTGCAGAAGGCAGAAGGAGGAGCTAGGTGGGGCCACAAGGAGGAGCCTAAAGGGAGTGGATGGGGCCAGGCTATATAAGCTGCCCCCACCCGCATACTGGCGCTTCGCGTTAGTTGATAATAGCAACGTAACGCTTACCGCCGTCCAGAAGACTCTTATCCGATCCAGCACGTGCTCCTTCAGTCTCCGGAACCCTTTGCCACCTACCTGGTTCAAAACGTGCATCACCAGCCACCTCAACTATCTTACCTGGGACCGCATCATCGTCGGAAGCATTGTCACCCGCTTCCCACTCTACAGTCGCTGCGCACGCCTTACCTGAGACCACGCCATCGTCGGAAGCATAGTCATACGCTTCCACTATACAGTCACTGCGCACGCCTTACCTGAGACCACACCATCGTCGGAAGCACAGTCATCCACTTCCACTCTGCAGTCGCTGCGCAAGCCTTACCTGTGATCGTTCCATCACCGGGAGCATCTCCATCCGCTCCCGACTCTGTCACTGCCATACTCACCTTCCCTGAGTCCTCGGCAGGTACAGCCCAGCAACCTTACCTGTTTTGAATTCTATCGACTCAGGACCTTCTTCGGGTGCTGCCTCCACACGGATCTTCACCTCCAACAGCCATCTGGAGCCGGATACCGTTCTCCAGCCATCGCCAACCTGCCGCTCCTGCAAAGAGAGTAAGAGACACAAGGTGAGCGATCGCACAGACCCTAACTCGCTAAAGCGGCACTACTCACGTACTTGGTGCAGCTGCTGAAACTGCCTACTTACCAGTGGTGGAAAACACCAGAGCAGTCTCCTTTTGCCATCATGTGCTTCTGGGTCATCTTCATTGCTACAAGGGAGGAAGAACAATATACCATTATGAACAATACCCCTTGGGACAGTGTCGTTACAAGAACACGGACAATAAGTAAAGTCATAAACACTTACCTTCAAGACGGAATGGTCGCAGCCGGTCTGGACCCCCGCAATCAGGACCAGTGATGTAACTAGGCCCATCCGCAGCGCCCCTGCTGAAGGAAAGCAGGACGGAGAACTCGCCCTTACGTATTACCAGGTGAGCCTGCATGGGTAAACTTCTGCGCACCACATTCTGGCACGTAAGGGAACCGCAACTCCACCACGCTAGCCTCATTTTCTCTCATCCTCTTGCCGGAACAGGTCCAGCCTTACAGGCCCACGAAAAAGCAGCTGTTGGGGGTAAGAAGCAACCTGAGGGAGACAACTCCAGGGAGGGCTCCAACTGTGCCCCAACGCCCCCGCAGAGACAACTAGTATGGGTGTTTGGTTTTGAACGAAAGCCCCAACAAAATCATGGGGTCCAGAAGGCGTAAAAGGTGAAATATTGACTGATCTGGCTAGCCCGCCCTGACTAGCCAGTCGTCTAAATATTGGCACAGGTGAATCCCCGTCAAGGGGAGTTAAGCTGCCACTGTGGCCATTTAGCTTTGTGAAGACCTTGGGGGGCTGCCCCTCCCCCCATGGGAGTGCTGTGGATCTCAAGTTACAGAGCGCTTAGATATCTTTGTATCCTGGGTGGGGGAGGTCTGAGAGAAGGAGCCTCCGGGAGAAGGACACAGCTGTCTTTGCAGGAGTTACTGTGGGACCTTTCCGCATGATTTTAACAGTCATGAAACTCACTTAAACATCCCATGTACTTGGAGGGAATTGGGTGCCTCTGATGATCTGTAGACCCAGACTTCAATGGTGCCTTTGTGAGGGAAGTCAAAGATTTTGCAGTCTGCGCACTCAGTTCCTTCTCATTGTGCTCCTCATTAGTTTCCAGGCTGAATAGTTCAACCTCCTTAAAGGGAGGTCCAGAATTCTTTCTTGAACATTACACTGAAATGTATTGGCCCTTAAAAGAGCATTGTGACATCGCACTGACATTCAGTGGCCCTTAACAGAGCCTTGTGATGCATTCACACTACTAAAACCATGTCCAAAGATGAAATGTTGAGGTGTTGTCTTCTTCATGTCCTGAGTGATCGGGCGAGTTTCCACCAATCTTAAAGGAAACCATCCTGATATTCTGTCAGAAACAAGGACTCAAAATCACCCAACTCTTTCCACAACTTCAAGTTTGCTGTTGCCATAACAGCTTATGCTTTTTTTGCCACAGACTGAGGGCCTCGTTTTGATATAATGTTTAGCCAGAAGAGTCTTATATTCTTTTGTCCTAACCCAGCAGGCTTTGTGAAGAAGAAGAGGCTGATGAGGAAAATTGAGCTTTCCCAAATAGCGTTGCCACTGTCACAATGGTGGAATGGTGGAATGTGCGGCAGCCTGTCCTATTAAGCAGAGTTTCTCAACTGGCAGACAGCAGTAGCATTTTTGGCTACCAGCGGACCGACGCTGGGTTTTGCCACAGTTTGATTACCTCGCCTGCCACATCTGGCTGAAAATACAAGCCAGATTTCTCTGCCGACTTCAGTGATGGCACAGATAAAAGGCTCCCGAGTCCATCAGAGGCACCTCGGTTTATCGAAATATCCAAATACGGCATCAGGCTTTGAATTCTACCATGAAAAGGTTTTCTAGACAAGGGCACCCCCTATGTGTCATCCATGGAGCCATCCATGCCTCCCTGGTCATCTCCTGGAAAACCAAGTGGAAATGGCGGTAATGGGGTCCTTCATTAGAGGAAGCTGTAAAGGAACAAGTGGAAAAGTTGGGAGTAAAATGGGTGGTAAGGGAGGTAACAACAGAGGGGCTGGTGGTAAAGGTGTTACAGAGTCTGATCTGGGGCCAGACCCAAGACCGGGGCACTCCCGATACCTGAGGGACAGTCACTTGAGGCTCACCAGTGGACCAGAGGTAGCTGTAGGCTGGAGGATAACCTGCAAGAGAAAAGAGGCTTACCTACCTTCATTTAGGATCTCCTCCCAGTGGGCCAACCACTGATTCAGTGACTTCCGCACAGGTGTATCACAGAGAGCACAAAGCTGTGCTTAGGCTGCGGGTCCTGCCCCGCTCTGTGGGATCTCCCATAAGTATGGAGGTAAGGGCGCAGGACGTAGTAGTACCTTTAATACCTTAAAAGCCAAGAACAAGCAGAAATGGCTTTCAGCAATGCATAGCTGGATGCCTCAGGAGTGGACAGCAATACACCTTTTCTTTTGTTTGGCTTTGAATTGTGGCAGTGGTTTCAGTTTTCAATAATCGGAAGTGCCTTTGGAATGTAGGGCAATACTTAACACACTATGTAATATTGTGACCGTCCATGGTTGTGTGCACGTTGTACCTATAACGCAAGCCATCCAACAGTGTTGAGGGAGTGTCATATATATACATAAATGTGACTATCAGGAAAAAATGTTTGGTTTGGGTTCAGTTTCTTTTGGTAGGTACATTTATATATACACGCAACAGTGTGTCCGCCTTGCCATTAGATGTGCTCGGGAGAAGACATGATAAAATCAAAAGCAGACAAGAACATGTGCAAACGAGCTTGTTTGGCATTGATGCAGTTGGCCATGCGAAGCGCATCTAAGTTCTTGTGATATATCAGGACCTGGTGTTGGGCGCCTAAGAGGTACTGCCTGCATTCCTTCAAAGGCTGCAACTATGGCCAGTAGCTCCTAGGTCATTATGGCATAGATCTTTTTGGCTGGAACCAGTTTGTGGGAATAATAGTCTATGGGGTGTAAGCCCTGGTTCTGTGGACACCTCTGCAACATTATTGCCCCTATCATGTAGTTTGAGGTGTGAGCCTCAACCACAAACAGCAGTTCGGGTCTCCAGTGTTTCAAGACAGGGGCCTCAGTGAAGGACACTTGAGTGGGTCGAAGGCCTGTGCCTCTAGCAACCAGATTAAAGGAATGTTCTTTCAAGTCAGGGAGGTCTAAGGATGGACAATTGTAGAAAATCACCTAATGTATCAATGGTAGATGTTAGCAAAGCCACTGAAAGCCTATAATGCCTTGATGCTTTTTGGAATCAGCAACTGTTTGATGATGCTGGTCTTCCTCTCATCCATGTGTACTCCTTGAGGTGTTATAACGTAGCACAGGACTCTATGGACGTGGTATGCAAACAGTACTCCTGTAGGCGCTGCAAAACAAGCAACATGGAGAAGATGAGAATGTCATCAAGATATATGATGACATACTGATCAAGCATGTCTCAGAATATCTCATTCATAAAATGCTGGAAAGTAGCTGCCGCATTACACAATCAAAAAGGCATCAATTAGTAGTCATAAAGCCCATAACAAACCAAGAAAGCGGCTTGCCATTAAATGCTGGTGCACATACGCACCAGGTGATATGTCCCTCATAGGTCCAATTTGGTGAAGATAACCTTACTTTTTAGTTGATCCAGCAGAGTGGCAGTGGGTACCAACTATTTATAGTTATGGCATTAATAGCTCAGAAGTCTATGCAGGTCTGAGTTTCCTTGCCCTTTTTTGGAACGAAAAATAGGTGCAAGGCTGCCAGAGACTTGGAATACCATATGAAACCCGACTTTAGGTTTTCTGCCTGGTATTGCTGCAGATTTGTCTTCTCCTTCTTAGTGAGCTGGCATATCATCCTACAACAGATGGTGGCGTTGGGTACAAAATCAAGCAGGCAGTAGAATGGCCTATGCAGTGGCGAGGTCTCTGCTTTTTGCAATCAAACATATCTGAGCAGACTGTGTATCTTTCTGTAACCCGAGTTGGAACCACCACAACCAAATAGACTGCAGTAAATAGTGCCAAACCCAGTCCTGAATTTTCATAGAGTTCCTCACAGCACTGCAGGCAGGTACTGACACAATAGGTGGACGTAAACCCCACAATACCGGATGGCTAGTCTATCGATGGGTTATGACTCCTCAGCCACCAATGTCCAGGAATGTTGCCGAAATGGGGGGATTTAATCAGGTCAAAGACAATGTCCTCCCAGTGACATTTGGAATAAATCAAAGTCAATTTGAGTGTATTTATGTTAATGGACCTGTATGTCAGTTGTGTCCGTTCGTGGCTCGCACCGGTTCAGGTTGGTCTTTTGCCACCTCCTCTAGATCTAGTGCCCATGAAAAGGCATGATCTTTATACACTGCAGTGGCACCTGAGTCAATCACCGCTGATGTGTGTATAGGGTGTTTGTCTTTACATAATATGCATACCAGAACTTATAACATTGTAGTACTAGATTTGAGGTTCACAAGGGAATCAGGAAGAACCAGGCCTTTCCATCCAACTCCTTTCAGGGACGAGCTGCAGTTTGCTGAATGCTTTGCCGGTCAGTTAGGGCAGTTCTTAAAGAAGTGGCAGGGCTGGCCGCAATATAAACACAAGTGATCTGCAAGTCGCCTGCTCTTTTCGTCCCTACTCAGGGGGCCCCTATCTTATAGCCCCTATCTGCCTAGGTTCCTCTTTGCTGCCTGTGCGGTTGGAGTGGGTGGTTGGTCCAACTGAGCCAGGGACCGCGGTATGGAAGTTCGCATCTCGCCTTTTCTTTCCACTTGACAAGCTTCTATAAAAGAACCAAGTCCAAAAGGACTGGATAAGAAGCAGGTAAGGAGGGAATGACTGACAGTGTGTCTTTTAATTCTTCAATGTAGAACACACATGCCTTCTTTTCCTCAGGCCTATGTGTTTCGGCCTACTGCTGCTTAAAACGGGCAACACACCACAACAAGTCCTTCCACCCTTGGGTTAGATCCAAGAGCTTGCGATCCATGGTCTGTCCTTTGTTTTGGGTATCGAAGACATGACCTAGTTCCTGAGCAAGGGCATCAAAGTCGTACAATAGCAGGCTGTTACTTTCCCGTGGCAGGTTTGCCCAAGTCGCTGATCCGTCACTCAGGTAGAAAAGCACAAATGTGGCTATCGAGGTGGAATCCAAAAAGGCAGCAGGTCTGGACAGAAAGTGTAACTTGTGCTTGTTTAGAAAAGTCCTGTAAGGGAGTTGCCCATAAAGCGCTCTGGTGGTGCTATTGGAAAGGCTATAGCGGTGACTATGGGCAAGACCACTTGCTGCTGAGAGAGGGTGGGTGCCACAGCCCAACTTGTTGCTGAGAGATGGTGGGTGCCCCAGCCCCAGCTGTAAATTCCCCTGCTTCTTTAGGCAATCAATTTACGGTAGTTAAAGAGCATCCAACTGGGCATGTAGGTGGGCATGAGCCATTGTCATTTCTTTTTTTGAGGGTGGCCATGGCTTGGATCAGGGCTGCCAGTGGGTCTGCCGCAACATCCATGTCAGCTGGGTGAATACAACACTCGACAATCCTGTTACGAATTGACGTTTGCAGAGCCAACACTGTACCAGCTCAATAGCACAGACTGATTCCCCAATGGCAAACCCAAAGTTGAAAGCGGCTCACCAGAGCAATGTTCATCTGATGTCCTGGTCCAGAGAAGAGGAACAGGGAAACCACCCCAGACGGCACAAGGATGCACAAAATAACAATACAAAGAACACCCCATAACTCAACTGTTGCTGCTTCTCTTACTTCTTCTCTGTCTTCTTTTGCTCATGTCCCTCGAGCCACCAGTCGCAGAGGCGGCATTGGTATACGTCATCGCTCTTCGTATTCACCTATTCCTTCACCTGTTGGCATACCTAATTACACGTCTTTTGAGTTTATCTATAAAATTTTCACTGCTCCCCACACTATTTCTTTTCGTATTGTTTACCGACCACCTGGCCCACTTGGATCATTCTGCAAGGATATTGACCATCTTCTTTGTCATAATCTAGCCAGCCCAACTCTGCTTTTTCTACTTGGAGATTTTAATCTTCACCTTTTCTCTACTCACTCTGCCTCTCCCTTGATTCTATTCTTGACTCTCATTTACCTTCTCCACTTCCTACTCCACCTACTCATATTTCTGGCTCTTCTTAATTTTTCTTTCAACTTTCACTGCCTCTTCTGAACTAGCCTTACCTGTTTATTTATCTCACCACTCTCTACTCTCTGTATCACTTTTCCCTCCTACTTCTTACATCTCCCCTATTCCTTCAACACCCAAAACATGTTTTCAATGCGATTTACGCAACTTTAACTCTTTGCTTTTTCATGACACTTGTACTACTATTCTTCCTTTTCTTACAAATGTCTCCTCGCTTACTGCTGACGAGGCCACGTCCACCGTTTCTTCATCTTTTTCCTCAGGCCTCGATCAACTCTATGCTCTCTCTGCCTTTCAGCCTACCTGCAAACCTGCCCAACTCTGGCTCTCCTCTCACCTTTGCTCTATGTAGTGTCTTCTCAGTCTCCTGGGAAGTACGCTGGCTTAAAACTCGATTTTCATCTAATCACTCTGCTTACTTCTCCTATCACATTCTCTATGATAACTGCCTAAACCCTGCTAAACACACTTATTTCTCAGATCTTCTCCACACTCAATCTGCCCACCCTAGGCGTCTCTTTCAAACTATAACACAGCTCCTTTCACCCCTTCCTCTGATCCCTCTATTAACTCTTCTCTATCTGCGCCTGATTTCGATCTCTTTTCTCCACTAAAGTTCATTCTTTACGTCAGGACATTCTAAACATGTCCTCTCATAACACTGCACCCTCCCCTCCTCCTACTCCCTCTACTCTCATTTGTAACTTTGCTTCTGTCTCATATACCGATGTGCTACTCTTGTTGGCCAAAGCTCATCCTACAGCAGCTCCTACAGACCCTATTCCATCTGTACTTATTCCTAAAGTCTGTCCACTTTTTGTACCATTTCATGTCTCTTTCTTTAACATATGCCTCTCTACTTCTACTTTTCCCACAGCTTTCAAACATGCAATTTTTATTTCTATTAAAACAAAAAACACAGCCAATCCTCTCATCATCTCTAATTTCCATCCTATCTCTCTTCTACCCTATTTACCTAAGCTTCTGGAGCGCCTTGTTTACTCTCAGATTTCATCTTTTGTCATGATCTATTTCTTCTTCCCCCCTTTCAGTCTGGCTTAAACCCTGTCACTCCACTGACACTGCTCTGACCTGTGTGCTTAACTCTCTTCTTTCAGCTCGCTATTCTAGACACTCCTCTTTTCTTATTCTTCTCCATCTATCTGCAGCTTTCGACACCGTGGATCATTCTTTGCTCTTGGAATCTCGTTCTTCCTTTGGTCTTCGCCGTTCTGTTCTTTCCTGGTTTTCCTCCTACCTGTCTAAAGGAACTTTCTCCGTCTTCTGGAGTGGTAAGACTTCCACATCTTTCCCCCTCGACCAAGGAGGCC
This sequence comes from Ambystoma mexicanum, assembly GCF_040938575.1. Classification (NCBI taxonomy): domain Eukaryota; kingdom Metazoa; phylum Chordata; class Amphibia; order Caudata; family Ambystomatidae; genus Ambystoma; species Ambystoma mexicanum. The sequence continues at coordinate 714,907,016 of NC_090923.1, forward strand.
CCCAAGGGCCAGTCCTGGGGCCTTTTCTATTTTCACTATACACCTCACTTCTCGCTCCTATAATCTCCTCCTTTGGACTATCGCATCACTTGTATGCCGATGATACACAACGTTTCCCATCCTGCCGTCTTTCACTCCTGAAATCCACCACACTCTTACGAACTGTCTTTCTGCCATAGAGGTTTTATTCTTCCCTGCTTACAATCTCCCCCCGCACTACCCCTCTGTCTATTTCTTTTCCTCCCTCTACTCTTTCTATTTCTCCTACAGCACGCAATCTTGGTCTTTTCTTGGACGCCAATCTTTTTTTTGTTCACCACATTTCTCTCACATCTCGTTCCTGTTGCTTTCATCTTTATAACATTCCCAAAGTTCATCCCTCTCTTACCTTTCACGCTACGAAACTTCTTATTTCTTTGCTCATTTTCTCCCGACTTTTCTATTGCTCTGTAACACTATTGGCCTCCCATGCTCTCGCCTTGCCCCTCTAAAATCAATCTATCACTCCTCTGTTCGTCTACTCTGTCTTCTTTCCGATCGTGATTCTATTTCACCATCACTTGCCACGCTTGACGGGCTTCCTTTTCACTCCCAACTTAAATTTCACTTTCTTTGTCTAGTCTTTAAATCTCTTTATGGGCTTGCACCTGACTATCTCGCTGTACTCTTGTGTTTCTACACTCCTTCTCGTTCTCTCCGTTCTTCCTGTATTTTCGGGCTGAACGTTCCCTGTTCCCCCTGCGCACAGTCCCACTTCCGATCTTTTCAGCTTCTTGCCCCTCTTCATTGGAATATTCTTCCCCTTTCTCTCTGATCTATCACTGCTTATTCTCTGTTTCGTGTCTCACTGAAAACTCATCACCTTCACAGCCCCTGATTGCTCGCTACCAGAATTGATGTCTGACATGTACCATTGATCATTATTGTGTACCGTGTGCTTTTAACTTTTTGCCACGCTTTGGATAAAGGCGCTATATAAAATACAAAACAAATACAAAAAAATACAAAACACAGGTGGGCTCCCGGGCAGCAGGAGGGATAATCTGAAGGACACTAAAACAGTCAAGTGTCAAGTCACTGGAAGGAAGGAGGAGTCTACGAGAAAACGGCTCCATAACCCACGGTCACCACCATAGCCTTTCCAATAGCACCACCAGAGCGCTTTACGGACGGCCCCCCTTACAGAACTTTCCTAAACGAGCACAAGTTACACTTTCTGTGCAGACCTGCTGCCTTCCTGGATTGCACCTTGAAATCGGCCTTTGTGATTTCCTACCTGAGTGACAGAGCATCGACTTGGGCAAACCTGCTGCGGGAAAATAACAGCCTGCTATTGTACGACTTTGATGTCTTTGCTCAGAAGCTAGGTCATGTCTTTTACACCCAGCATAGAAGGTCAGGAACATAAACAATCACCAAGAAAAAGGAAAAAAAAGCCAAGTCGAGATGCAGTCCAAGACCGTACACCGAAGTACATGAGGCGACACAATCGAAGTGCAGAAGCAAGGCTGAGAGACGATCCATGCTGGTACACTGGCGCCAAAGAACAAGAAAGGGACAATAAAGCAGGGAGCAAAAGGCAAGACTCATTGAAGGTTTGCCAATTACAGAATCTTGTTCTCAACGGCTTCTTCTTTCCTCCATCTTCTGGTGTCTCCTAACATCACAGAGTGACGTACCTCTGCAGACGCTGCCGAGGGACGTCCAGTTATGCTCCGCCATTGTGTGTTTCTAACTGAGCGTTCTGGGGCTTGGAGTCCTAGTCGTCATGGCAACCTCCACTCTGTCCCATACCTGCTGTGGTGTGACGCAGGCAAGAGGCAGTGACAGCCGTACCTTATTACACAATACTACCAGGTTCCTGGTGAAAATACTTGGCCCCAATCTGATCTTGAATTCCAAAACCTTCAATTTAAAATGAACTCCTCTTGAAATTAAGGATCACTCTGGGTCTAAACATTGGTATGTCACAGCCAATGGATTGCCAGATGGCGTGAGACATTTGTCACAAGCATGAGATAAAGAAGATGGTCACACACTAGAGTTGTGATATAAACCAAACAATTATAACTAACAAAATGGTGAATGGGAATGCAAATGGGGGCCTGGCGAACTCATACTTATGAGGGTCATAGGGCGGGTAATGAGGAAATGGGATCAACAAACAGAAATGTGCCTCAAGTTTAGCTGAGTCTCTTTGGAACAATCTCTTGTGTAATGATGCACAGGTGAGCCCAGTCTCACTGCAAATAAACAATCTCTGGAGTTCAACTCCCCGTCTCTCTCCTCCAGGTTGGATACTGATGGTAATCCCACCAAAAATGTTCTCCAAAATGATCCACAAGTCGCTCTCCAGCACCTCCTACTCCTCAGCTTCCCAAACCAGACTGAGTGCTGAACCTTCCTTTTTATACTTCCAGAAGAATTAGTGCTCCTCTCCTGGCCTCTTCTCCATGGCCCTTCTGGTCAGGTGTGTTTTTTGTCTAATCAGCTATTTGGTTAAGACTTTTTACTTTGAATTTTCCTGACTTTAGGGACATCAAGCTTTCAAATAGGCCTGCCACCATTTTAAGGTCAGACACAGCCATGTCCGGGCTCTGTGTGTGAGTCTGTGGTCCCTTCTTCTCCCGTTACATTACCTGCTGTGGGGGGAACTGCGACAACCAGGAAAGTGCTTTCACTTACGTTTCTTCCCTGGCAGCGCTGGATAGTGTCTCCACATTTTCTCTTTGCTTTCTCTTTTCTTACGCTGCTTCTCTGTCCCTTTTGGGAAGTATGTGGATTTCACCGGTCACAAGTTTGGACCTCTTAACCAGTTCTCTTTCTTCTGGTTCCTCCCCTCCCTACTGGCCGATAAGGCCTGGGAATAGGCCCATTAAAGTTCTGCCGCCACCATATAGGCAAGGCTGTCATTTCCCCTTCGACTTCCCCCCTCCGAGGGGCTCATTGGAAATGTTGCATGTATTTTGGGGAAGGACAATTAGTATGGGAGACGGGGAGGTCCCCCACAGGTAGCTATGGCGTAGAGAACCGACCACCCCGGGCTCCAGGATACTGCCCCCCTTCCCTTAGCAGAATGGGACACTATCACACCATTTAATAATTTATCAGAAGTATTATTTTAGTCACACGAAATTGAGATTAGGTTTTGAATGAACCCACGTGATGGGGTTATTATAATTATCACTCTGGGTCTCCTTGTGTGGTCCTCTGTCTTTCTTTCTTACTATTTAAGTCTTGTAAATAATGTATTATCATTTTGCTGTTAACAGATTCAGAATTAACTCCTGATGAAGGGAAGAGTTTTCCCGAAACATGTAGACAGTATGTTCCATAAATGAGAAGATTAAAATTATTTGGAAATTCCTGTTATTGAAGATCATTCTTCGAAGAACTTGCTATTTTCATATATTATTTTTAAAAGTACATTGTTAATATCTCATATGGCAGTTGATTAATTTCTTGAATATTGAATGGTGTTAACCAGTATAAAGATGTGCATGGGACGGGGGTATCTTTCTCTTTGGATTTCTTGTAGGTGATGTTTCCTTCAAGGTGCTGTACAGGTTTATTTCATTTCTGTATGATCATGTTTCTTGTAACTTAATACAAAGATGCAAAAGAAATAAACATTGACTATCTACTCCTAATTGTGGGATTCCAGAATACTTTTGAAACGCAGAGAGAAAACTTGATTATTTAATAAATATATACATTATGCAAGTGTCTTTGATTTTGACCATTGGATATCCGAAAAAGTGATTCAGTCCCTTTTAAACTCCATTTGTTCATTAGAGTTAGCACATGAAATGTAAATCGTGAGGCACTAGGTAAAGATAACTCTAAACAGCAGAAAAGAGAAAAGTGGCCTGCCTGTTACTCTATTTCTCCAGTATTAGTATATTTCAGAGATTCACATTCTTAGAACAATCACCTGATGTTAGGCAATGAATCCTTAGTAAGCAATAACCAGGAAGTACATATTTTTCAGGTTATCCGCATCACCTGAGGTGGCTAGCATAGGTTCCTTCCCATGGAGCAATCTTGAGATTTTTGATAAGCAGTTAGAGTATAGTTATGTACCCTGCATCATAGGGAATGCAGGTGGGAGCATGTGAACCTATGAAAGATACCAACACTGGAGAGCTAGAGTTACAGGTAACTACTGTTTTTCTTCCCTGATCATAATAGATTACAAAGCAGCAACTCACCAGGACGGGCAGGGTGGGAGGTGAGGCAGTAAACAAAACAGACATGAGTTCTTAGCCACAATAAAACAAGGTCTCACCTCTAGCAGAACAGATGCTGTGACCATGCTTGTCTCACTGCTGTCTAGGTTCTGCTATCGAAATCCAAGCAGTAGTGTTTAGTAAACATGCAAGGCATTCTCCACATTGCTGCCTGGCAAATAGCCTGATTCAGAATGCCACATTAGGAACCCACCATCACTGCCCTTGCTCTAGCTGTAGTTGATTGTGCTCTTACAAACTAGCATGCCAGCTAGTTCACGACAGTGTTTAATACAGGCCACCAGCCAACTTGCAGTTCCCTATTTCAATAGGGCTAGACCATTTCCAGAGTTGCCGGGTCATATTTCTGTCTATGTAATAGCAAAGTACACTGTTTGCATTCAGCATGTGGGGAGATCTATTTGATGGTGTGCACACGTTTCTGAAGATGTAGACTAACAGTTTGGCTGATGTGGAAATTAGATTCTACTGTAGTTAGATACTTGGGATTTGTTTTCAGCACCACTTTGTTTCTGTGCAAATTGGTAAAAGGTTCCTTTCATGAAAATGTTTGTAGATCACTGCAGGCTGATGTAATCGCTAATATTAAATCCACTTTCCATTTTAAGTACTTGAGGTCTGAGTTATACATGGGTTCAAAGGGAAGTTTCATACATTTTGTGAGAACTGTGTTAGGTCAATATGCTGCTGGGTCAAAACATGCAAGAGTAAATATGCTGGTTCCTTCAGAAATAGTTTGATTAATGTGCTGCAAATTACTGTATCTGTGCCATATGCAGAAGCTTTTTACTTTTGAGGTGATATTTACATCTTTTTGCGGGAGCTCACACTTCCATTAGCACTTGCACACACTCCCCAAGCAGGTTACATTTTAGAATTTCCTCGTCTCAAGTCAATACTGTAAGCACCACCTAATTCAAGTTGTGGTGTACAATTTGAAATGTCTCTCTCGTATGCAAGTATGTGAGGGTTGGTAGCCAGAAGTATGGTTTTAGTGACCTTTTGCAGGGATTTGTGAAGCACTACTGGCATGTTCATGTTGGGCTATAAGTATCATTTTACAGTCTGCCTAAACCATTATGGCCACTACCGTGGATATCAACAGAAGTAGGGTAAAGGGTGTATAGAATTCTCCCTGACTAGGGAATCAAAAAGGCTCGGGTACTTCTGAGTGGGGGAAACTTGTGGCAAAGGCAGGACATTTTGAGTTCACCTTTGTTCCAAACAAATCTATTTTTGGATGCCCCAATCGCCTGAAGAGTTACTTTAGTACTTAGATGTTCAACATTCACTCTTGCTCAGGACGCATGCCAGGGTATTCATCTCACCTTTCCCATGAGTTGGTCGAACAGAACATTGACCTCACTCAATTCCATAGCCTTTGGTCTTCCCTGAATAGTTGCCGGTACATTGAGGTGGTACTGTCTGTTTGGAGCCTGATCGTCTTCCAGTCAACAAGCGGCAGAAATGATCTCAGGGCCAATCGAATGTCTCAGAATTCCAGAACCCTAGCCACTCACTCCTTCCATGGCCACTGTTCATCATCTTCCACTGCTAACATTATGCTTGTGGATGGTGCAGTGGGAGGCCCTGTGAAAGAGCCATCCTTAGCCCTGCTTGAATACGATGTTGACCTTTATCCTGGGTTATCCTGATGATTTGATAGCCTCTGGCCCCTTTGTCCTTTTTATGATGTTCTCTGAATGTGCCATTTTCCTTACATTGCTGCCTGGCAAATAGCCTGATTCAGAATGCCACATTAGGAACCCACCATCACTGCCCTTGCTCTAGCTGTAGTTGATTGTGCTCTTACAAACTAGCATGCCAGCTAGTTCACGACAGTGTTTAATACAGGCCACCAGCCAACTTGCAGTTCCCTATTTCAATAGGGCTAGACCATTTCCAGAGTTGCCGGGTCATATTTCTGTCTATGTAATAGCAAAGTACACTGTTTGCATTCAGCATGTGGGGAGATCTATTTGATGGTGTGCACACGTTTCTGAAGATGTAGACTAACAGTTTGGCTGATGTGGAAATTAGATTCTACTGTAGTTAGATACTTGGGATTTGTTTTCAGCACCACTTTGTTTCTGTGCAAATTGGTAAAAGGTTCCTTTCATGAAAATGTTTGTAGATCACTGCAGGCTGATGTAATCGCTAATATTAAATCCACTTTCCATTTTAAGTACTTGAGGTCTGAGTTATACATGGGTTCAAAGGGAAGTTTCATACATTTTGTGAGAACTGTGTTAGGTCAATATGCTGCTGGGTCAAAACATGCAAGAGTAAATATGCCGGTTCCTTCAGAAATAGTTTGATTAATGTGCTGCAAATTACTGGATCTGTGCCATATGCAGAAGCTTTTTACTTTTGAGGTGATATTTACATCTTTTTGCGGGAGCTCACACTTCCATTAGCACTTGCACACACTCCCCAAGCAGGTTACATTTTAGAATTTCCTCGTCTCAAGTCAATACTGTAAGCACCACCTAATTCAAGTTGTGGTGTACAATTTGAAATGTCTCTCTCGTATGCAAGTATGTGAGGGTTGGTAGCCAGAAGTATGGTTTTAGTGACCTTTTGCAGGGATTTGTGAAGCACTACTGGCATGTTCATGTTGGGCTATAAGTATCATTTTACAGTCTGCCTAAACCATTATGGCCACTACCGTGGATATCAACAGAAGTAGGGTAAAGGGTGTATAGAATTCTCCCTGACTAGGGAATCAAAAAGGCTCGGGTACTTCTGAGTGGGGGAAACTTGTGGCAAAGGCAGGACATTTTGAGTTCACCTTTGTTCCAAACAAATCTATTTTTGGATGCCCCAATCGCCTGAAGAGTTACTTTAGTACTTAGATGTTCAACATTCACTCTTGCTCAGGACGCATGCCAGGGTATTCATCTCACCTTTCCCATGAGTTGGTCGAACAGAACATTGACCTCACTCAATTCCATAGCCTTTGGTCTTCCCTGAATAGTTGCCGGTACATTGAGGTGGTACTGTCTGTTTGGAGCCTGATCGTCTTCCAGTCAACAAGCGGCAGAAATGATCTCAGGGCCAATCGAATGTCTCAGAATTCCAGAACCCTAGCCACTCACTCCTTCCATGGCCACTGTTCATCATCTTCCACTGCTAACATTATGCTTGTGGATGGTGCAGTGGGAGGCCCTGTGAAAGAGCCATCCTTAGCCCTGCTTGAATACGATGTTGACCTTTATCCTGGGTTATCCTGATGATTTGATAGCCTCTGGCCCCTTTGTCCTTTTTATGATGTTCTCTGAATGTGCCATTTTCCTTACATTGCTGCCTGGCAAATAGCCTGATTCAGAATGCCACATTAGGAACCCACCATCACTGCCCTTGCTCTAGCTGTAGTTGATTGTGCTCTTACAAACTAGCATGCCAGCTAGTTCACGACAGTGTTTAATACAGGCCACCAGCCAACTTGCAGTTCCCTATTTCAATAGGGCTAGACCATTTCCAGAGTTGCCGGGTCATATTTCTGTCTATGTAATAGCAAAGTACACTGTTTGCATTCAGCATGTGGGGAGATCTATTTGATGGTGTGCACACGTTTCTGAAGATGTAGACTAACAGTTTGGCTGATGTGGAAATTAGATTCTACTGTAGTTAGATACTTGGGATTTGTTTTCAGCACCACTTTGTTTCTGTGCAAATTGGTAAAAGGTTCCTTTCATGAAAATGTTTGTAGATCACTGCAGGCTGATGTAATCGCTAATATTGAATTCGATGTTGACCTTTATCCTGGGTTATCCTGATGATTTGATAGCCTCTGGCCCCTTTGTCCTTTTTATGATGTTCTCTGAATGTGCCATTTTCCTTAGGTTGTGGCAGGCAACTGACTCTGACCAGAAGATACAACTACCCCCTCACTTAAAGAAGTGACCTTCTTGAACGTTCTTTCATGGTTTTCATGAGAACGACCTGCACATCTTGCTGTCCTCAGGTGGTGTGTAGGCAATAGATACATTCCTCATGTAGATCTGTGAGAAAATAATTTGTCCTACCACATGTTACGCAAGAGAGATTGCTTCACCTTAGGTATTAGGTGCTCTCCTGATATGGCTATATTCAATGTTTTCAGCTCTTGACAGAAGTAGAACATTGTTTGAAAAAGACCAGAACAGGTTGAAAATTATTACAACATTACATAATGTGAACGATTTCCTGAATATTGTCAAAATGACAAAACATATACAACTATGAGGGAAGTTGCAGAGGATTTCCAAAGGTCAATTAGAACAAATCTGAAGATTTCTCCCTGAGGAGGACCCTAGGCTAGCCATCAATTGGTATGGGTCCATGTGGACCCAATGACATGGATAACAAGCAATACATTTACTTCCTGTTTATTGCTGCTGTTACAACAAATACAAATTCCTGTCTTGACATCTGAGGGTTATACTAAACATGTGAATTTATGAACGATCCAATGTTGGAGAATGAAACATTCACTTTAAGGGAGCAGGGAGCTGATAGCTCAAACCATGCATTCTACTTTTACATCACCTCTGTTCTTTTTAAGAAATGTGCCAAGTGAGAGAAACTCTTCCTTCAATAATCTTTACAATCACAAATCCTGATCTACAATGGGAGTGGATGGATCTTAATGAATTCCCAATGAATGACCCAAGATGGAAAACAAGGACTACAAGTAATTGGCTTTTGCGTTTCCATCATGGGATCTTCATTCATATTAATAATCTTTGAACAGATTATCAAACTCATCCCCTATAAAAAAGGGTCAGGGAGAGAGTAAGAAAAAAGGAATCACAAGAAGCTGGCTAACATATCTCAAACCTCCAGAATCAGAATAAGGGAATATACATGGTAAGAAAATACAGGAAAAAGTTAGATACACAAATTCATTTGTGATGGTTGGCTGGCTTCAGCATTCACTCTAGCGTCAAGAGTCTAGGCAGATCTGTGATGCAAGCATATAGACAAATGCCCAAGTTTGTGCCTCATAAATATATGTGATTTAGGGATATTTCTAAGGAGAGAAGCAATAGCTGCTTGTGTTCTTAGCCTTGTGAAAGCATAATATGATGAATGGCACAATCCTCCTAAATGGGCTGCTTAGAAGTTGGAATGACACTGAAAATAGTACCATAGTTAACAAATTGCGGCTTGATTTTCTAGATTACTGGGAGTGCTTGTGGTGAGTGTTTTGGACTATGCTGAGCTCCTTCTCTAATCCAAATTGACCTCTTGTGTTTGGGGGGAAAAGTTTTTCATTTTGCTGCATCACGGCCTGTGTGGTAGATTGCTTCCTGGTTTCTCCATCCCTCCCACCTGACACCCTGGCCGGCCCCTGATTGGGCCAGTGGCCCAGTGTTTTAGCAATTGGGTGAGGGTATAGTATAGCTGATGCTCAGCATGACATTTCCATTACTGGAAGTGCTTAAGGTGAGTGTTTTGGACTTTGCTGAGCTTCGATTTCCAATTTAAATTAACCTCTAATGTTTGCTGGTAAAGTTTAGCATTTTGCTGCATTGCGGCTTGTGTGGTTGATCGCTTCCTGGTACCTCAATCCCTCCTGCCTTCCACCCCACCCTGACATCTGATTGGGCCAGCAGCCCTACTTAAATGAACCCAGCAGTGCAGGCCCACTGCCCATGCATCCCCAGTGGCTATAGGCCCCAAGGTAAAGGGCAGCTCCTACAGAAGCAGCTCCAGATCGTGTTTGCCAGTGTTCACCGGTGGAGCCTGCAGCACACCCGTCAACCAGCAGCGACTGACAAGGTAAACAAGGTGCAAACAGGGAGAACAGCCCCTACAGCTCCCTATTAAACTGCCCCACCTCCCTTATTGCTCCTACTACCAAAAGTCTTGTAGTTATTATTGCACGTCGTCCACAGTTGTATGTTATCCTATCTGGCATTTAGGCCAGTTGTCTTGGTTGGCCTGGTCTGGCAGTAAGGCCGCCATCCAGAAATCCCAAATCTGGGTGTTTTTGTATTTGCTGTTGTGTTTTGAAATGTAGGCTTCTTTCCCTCTATCCAGGAAACTCAAATATAGATGTTTTTACATTTGCTGTTGTGTTTTCAAATTTGGGCTTTTTCCCGCTATCCATGAAACTCGAATCTAGGTGTTTTTGCATTTGCTTTAGATTTTTTAAATATAGGCTTTTTTCCCTCTATCAAGAGATTTAGACATCCCCCTGTCCATCCAGCACCGTGCTCCCAGATATTGATGCTCCATCACCTCTACGGGGTCCAGCCAGAGCTGCACTCTAGTGCTTCAGCTGTGCTCTGAGTGACACAACTGCAGAACTAAGTATCCGCATAGTAAGTCTCCTGTGGCTGGGCGAAGGAAGGCTGGCAAAGGATGAAACCTGTCAGCCTCTTTGCTTAGCTCGCCCTCCCCCTGTTGCAGGACTCTCTTCACTGGCCTGGACTTCCTTTCTCATGTACTTGATTAGTCTTCACCTGGCTTGCTGTTAGGCTGCCTGGTGATCACCTATCATATCTCTCTTTCAAAGTCTGGAAGGAAAAAGTTCAAGAAAGATCTACTGGTCTCCAATCCAGGTCTGTCCATCGCTGATACCTATGTCAATGCCAGGCAGACTGTCACTGACATTTGTCATTCCCTCTCCGGACCTTTGGATTCACTATATGATCTCAGTGCTCTCCCCTCTCGCTTCTTTGCACATTAACGGTGCAACCCGATGGGAAGTACTCTTAGCATATTTCCCATCCTCTAGAGGCATCATTAATGTCTACCAGAATGGCATTGTCATGGTCCAGGGCTCTCAGCCCAACCAACTCCTTCTAGATAGGCATTTTATGTCTCTCATCAACTTCCTCCCTTCTCCTGCCACTCCTCCTTCTGCACCCCTGTTGCCCCTTTGCCACCACTGATGAGTGTACCACATTCCCGTACCCCTCCTCAGAAGACTTTCAAAGGTAGCAACCAGCTCCACTTAGCTACCCTCAGTGCTCGCTCTGCTGTTAAACACTCCTCTGACATCTGCCACCTCCTTGAAGACTTCGACCTTGACGTGCTCGCTCTTGCCGAGACGTGGTTCATGGCCAGCTTTGTCACTATTTGTGAAATACTCCTCCCGGAGGGCTACAACATCCTCTCTAAGCCTAGGCCTAGCAGGTCTGGGGGCATAGTTGCCCTGATCTTCCCGGAATGGGTCCCTGCTAGTATCATACCCACTCAGTCCTACTCTTCCTTTGAATGCCTCGTCTGCAGGCTTGGTGCCTCTCCAATCCTCTCGCTGCCTTTGCCACCATCTACAGGACCCCTGGTCTGGTCTCCCTCTTCCTCTCAGAGTGGTGTGACTTCACCTCTTGTCTCCTAGTCTCTACCTACACGCTTCTCTTTCTCTGAGCTTTCAATATTCCCCTTGACTCCCCTGATGCGGCCTCTGGTCTCCTCTGCAGCCTCTGTGACTCTCTTTCCCTCACCATTCTTCCCTCCGGTCTGGCACACTCAGCCAGACACACCTTGGATGCTCTCAACTCAGCAGATATCCCCAAGTCCAACCCTCGCACTAGACCGATCTCCTGACACCACTTTCATCGCCCCCACTCCGGCCACTGACTCTCACACTGACACAGCCCTTGATAACTTTCACCTCTCCATCTCCAACACTCTGGGCAGCCTTGGCCCTATCATGAGGATCCACATGAAGCCTGTCTCCAAAAGCAACACCTGGTATAATCTGACCTGGCTTCCCTGAAACACAAGTGCAGAGCTGCTGAGCGGAAGTGGCAGGCGTCAAGCACATCCTCTGACAGACTAACCTGCCACCTGCTCCAAAGGCAATACAGACTCTCCATTCGTGCCTTGAAACACCTGTGTATAGGTGCGCTATAAATAAAATATCATATCATATCAAGAAGGCCTATATCCAAAACCACCTCTCCGGGGCCACTAACAACACTGCTGAACTATTCAAAATCTCAAGAAACCGCCAATCCGACTGCAGTCTCCACTTCTCCTCTGCCATATCTGACCCTCTGCACTGCACTGGCCTCTCACATAACAACAAAATCTCAGGACATCTTGTCCTAACTCTCCATTATACCCCTCCCTTTTGCCCTCACCCACTCTCAGTCCACCATTGCCCCCCCGCCCCTCCCTCCTACTCTCCTCGTTCTCACCCATATCACTTGATGGGGTCTCTAGACAAGTCCTCTCTATGAAAGTCTCTTCCAAACAGGTGCTCCTCTGATCCTCCAAAACTATTAAGGACAACATTGCCTCCCTTAGCCCAGCCTTAACTGACTTTTGCAATCACTTCTTTGCCATTGGCTCCTTCCTGCTACTCCTCAAGCACTCCCTCGTGCACCCTCTCCTCAAAAAGCCTTCTGCCGGCCTTTTTGGGATGGAGGTGACTTTCCCTCAACAGCTGGTGTCTGCAGCTTTCCTTCCCTTCTGGTTTGAAACCACTGTTAGTATTAGGGCCTGGATTGCTGGTGAAAAGGTTGCTGATGCTGGCCATATGATAGTGACCATAATGACAGAAATACCTTCAAAGTAGATCAAGATAGTTTAGACTCCTCAGGTCCCAACCAACAGAATTTGAGGTCTGAAACTGGGTTTACATCCAGGACATCTCAATATCTATATGATCTACACGAGAGTTTCCTTCTATCTGGCCCATTATACCCTCCTCAAAGAAAGCCCATTGTAGTTGACATTGGTGTATATGTTGTGTAGAACTTGAAGGCGCTGATCACTTGGCTTGACGTTATGCTGTCAGATAGCACAGCGAGTAGAGAACTTGCTTTGACATCCATGCAGAGCCTGCAGATGCAGGTTTGAATCTCGGCAGTGCCAAACTCAGCCTTTCATCCTTCTGAGGTCGATAAAAGAGCACCACACCCTGTGGGTAATAATAAGCAGTGCTCACATCCCCGAGGGTTCGTAGCGCTATATAAATGTGAATTATTATTATTGCACCACATTCTTTGGCTATTTTGAACATGCTTGTGATTTACTTTTTTAGCAAAACCTCTACCATCTTCTCCACTGGTTCCCATAGGCAACAGTCATATCGGTAGAGTTGCGCAAGATAACTTGCAGCTCTGATAGATGTTGCTGGGGTAGTAAACACCTTCTTAACAACAGAGATCACCTAGTGGTTCCCTTTGTCAGGCAGGACCGATGGGGATGATGATGAAGATACAGCATACTGTTTTATTGTAGCTGGATGGAAACTAGTGTGTCAAGTGAAAAAGTAGACAAGTGCATATTAGTATCAGTCCCACGTGGTGGGGTTCCAAGAGGTGGTTTATCATCCATTGGTAGTTATTGATATTGATATTTTATTTATATCGCGCTCATACACAAGTGTTCTTAGACATAAAACGAGATGTAGTGTTAAGGTCTTTTGACCATAGACACTTAATAAAAAGAAACAAAACGAGATTTGTTTGGGCCACTGATACCCTCAACATTGACACCTTTCAGTGGTGATGCTGGCCGTGCTCAGAGGCATCACCAGGGATTTTGCAGCAGGCCCCAGTGGAGTAAAGTTACTTGTAATAATCAAAATTGAGCTTTTAAAAAGTTACATGCTCCATTTAGGGAGAGTTGGAGGGAGTTTTGGAGTGTTCCAAAATCAAGCCAATCTCCACCCTCAATCTAATACACGCATATGTCTTTAAGTCTACACAAATAGATTGTCACATTGAGCCCTCCTCTATGTTGTAATCGTCACAGAATGGTCATCCTTCCCTGACCTGTTTACCTCTGGGGGAAGCAGACCTGTCAAAAACAGACATCTTAATTAGAGAAGAGCCACAGAGAACACATGCTGACATAAAAAAACAAGGAAAATCTCTACCCTGAAGGACAAAATGCAGGAAAGAAAAGGCTCAATAAGCAGAATGAAGACCATGAAGGCATCCCCCGCAAAGTTGGTCTTTTGTTCCTGGATCTCTGTCCTTTTCGGGGGTCCCCTAAGCACCCTACCTCCCACTGCGGGGGCCACTCCGCCTCACTTCCCCCTCCAATTACCTGCTGCGGGCTACGGCTGCCTTCCTTGTCTGCCTGCATTCAGCAAAGATGAAAGCCTAGCAAGCAGCACTTTGTGCTTCTTAACCTTTTGTGTATCAGGCTTCCGTCTTTGCGGCCTACAGACAGCAAACGGACAAAACAATCCCAGTAAGTATACATCAGTGGGAGACATTGAGCGAAGCATTAGAATGCTTCAAGGTGTATGAAAAACACACTAAATACTACTAAAAAGCAGGGGAAAGTGTGCCTAGAACCGCTGCCACACTGTGGAAAAAAGAAATTGATTCGAACTGTGAGTTAAATGCATGCTGGTAGCTGGTAGCTCATTATCCCTTAAAGTGATAGTTTTTCTACAGTTTATAGTTATCTTTATATACCTGCCTCCTTAAGTTCATGCTATGCACTAGTTTTAAAGGTAGGAATGCAGTTTAAAAGCTACAGATGTTCTTTTTGGAGCTTACACTGGCTTCGTGTATTTAATCAATAAGAGCGTTTTTTTAAAGTATTCCAGGATACACACAGAAGCTATACATCAAGAAACAATGGGGGTCATTCCGAGTGGGGCGGTAGCCATGGTGCTATTAGCACCATAGCTGCCTCCCATACCGGGTCCGGTCTGGTTGAATGGGGATTTACCGGGTCATTCCGACCCTGGAGGACCCGGTAAGTCCCCATTCAACCAACCATTCCCCATTCCCAATTGAGCAACCATAGAGCTCAATGGGAATGGGGAAGGCGCTAATAACGGGCCCGCGAATAGCAGGCCCATTATTAGCTTATTAGCGGCCTGGTCAGACCACACGTCCTTTACGGTTCCCGCTAAGGGACCTCGGAATTGGGCGGTAAGTGATTACCGGCACCGGTCTCCTTACGGGCACCGATAAGGAGACCCTTACCATCCAACTCAGAATGACCCCCAATGACTGAGTACTGGAATCAGCGTGAAGGTAATATTTATTACTTCTGAGTTCTGCACACCCTCCTTTCCAACTGATTGGGAAATAGGTCAAGCAAATGGCTGTACTGAACCTTTGGGACAGAATATGCATCATTTCTAGAAGAAACATTTAATGAACAACCTTTGCATAAGGCACATGGAGCACCGAACGAGCACCTGGTCAGACCAGGCGTTAAGGAAGGGACACACTAAGGGACCTCGTAGTAGGGCACTAAGGGTTTACTGACACCGGTCTCCTGACCAGTGCCCGGTATCTCTTACCGCCCTACTCGGAATGAGGGCCAATATCTTCCACTCCTCTAAGGTAATCAGTAATGTCTACTTTAATGGCACTGTCCTGGTCCAAGGCTCTCAGGCCAACCTTCTCCTCTTTGATAGACGCTTCCCACGCCTCATCAATTTCCTTTATTCTCCTGCTGTCCCATTTCGCCCTTCTTCAGCTTCCTTGCCTCCCCTCTGCCTCCTCCTTGGCTACTTTGCTCTCTCCTCCTTCCTCTTCAGCCTCCCCTCAGGCTCTTTCTACAGATTTGTACCCCTCCTCGGAATTCCTTCAAGAATGGCAACTTTCTCCATATTGCCACTCTCACCTCTCGCTCAGCTGTCAAACACTCCTCTGACATCTGCCACCTCCTGGAAGAACTTCACCTCCATGTCCTCAGTCTCACCGAGACATGGTTCACAGCCAGCTCTGTCATGAGCTTTGACACTCCCTGATGGCTACAAGATCCTCTCCGTGCCCAGATCCTACAGTTCCGAAGGGGGTGTAGCCTTGATCTTCTCAGAGTCGGTTCCTACATCTGTCATTCCTATGCAGGCCTACTCCTCTTTTGAATGCCTTGTCTGCAGGCTTTCTCTCTTTCCTGGTCACTAACCTTACTGTGACTACTATCTATCGGGCACCTGGTCAGATCACCTCCTTCCTCTCTGAGTGGGCAGACCTCTCCTCCTTCCTCTTGGCCTCAACCAGTCAACTCCTTCTTCTTGGAGACTTCAACATCTATCTACATGCTTCCTATCCCTCCTCTGGACTCTTTTGCGACCTCTGCGACTCTCTCTTTCTAGTCTCCCCTCTGGCCCGACCCACTTTGCAGGGCACACTCTGGATGTTTTGATCTCTTCAGACCACCCCCTCTCTATCCTCTGACCACTCCTCTCTCTTGGAGTGATTACTCTCTCCTTTCCTCCCATCTCTCCCTCTCTATCCTTCAGGCCAAGCCAACTCCAACACTGCCACCTACCTGTGCGGTCAGCCGACCCATGAAGTGTGTGTCAGTTGAGGCTTTTGCTACAACTTTCTCTCCTCCTTCTCCTTTTCCGGCTGACTCACAGCCTGGCATGCTATACTCTTCTATCTCTGACACTCTTGATGTTCTTGCCCCTGTCATGAGGATCTGCTTGAAGCCCAAAGCCAAGTGCAACTCTTGGCACGACTCTGACCTATTTACCCTTAAACGCAAGTGTAGGGTGGCTGAGAGGAAATGGCAGGCTTCTTGTGCACCCTCTGACAAACTGGCCAGCTGCCAGCTCCAAAGGCAATACCGGCTTCTTGTCCACACTAAGAGGAGAGCCCATATCTAAGCCTGCATCTCTGCAGCATCTAACAAGTCGGCCAATCTATTTAAAATGTACAAGGAGCTGGCCAACCCTGCTGCAGTCCCTACCACTCTTGTTACCTCCCAGGCCCTCTGCACGGCCCTTGCCTCTCATTTCATCTAAAAAAACTCAGGACATCCTGTCCACCCTCTCGTCCTCTCCTCCTCCTCACCCTTTTCTCTCTGCTACCTTGGCCCCCTTGCAGCCACCTCTCCACCTTCTTTCTCATCTTTTCCTCTGTTCTTCCCTGACGAGATTCCCAGACAAGTATGATCTATGAAAGTCTCGTCAAAACAGGTTCTTCCCTGTTTGTCCAAAACCATCAAGGACCACATTGACACCCTTGCTCCTGCTCTGGCCGACTTCTGCAACCACTCCTTCCCCTCTGGAGCCTTCCCTTCCCATCTAAAGCACTCTCTTGTGCACCCTCTTCTCAAGAAACCCACAGCCAACCCCTCTTGCCCAGATAACTATTGCTCGATCTCTATCGCTCCTTTCCTGGGCAAACTCCTGGAAAAGCTGGCCATCTGCCAGTTTAATCTTGACACCGATTCTGTTGGTTGTCTCCATGACCATCAGTCTGGCTTCAGAGATGCCAGTAGCACGAAACTGCTCCCCTGCACTTGTGCGATCTCAATGTTCGCTGGCCTAGTAAGATCGTTGTCTGTCTTCCCTTTGTTCCCCCTCCCTTGCCTCGTTGCACTTTGAAACACTTGTGTATAGACATGTTATAAATATCATATCATATCGTGAACATCCGTGAAGACCTACTCTACAACCATGATTCTAATATCCCATCTGTCCTCATCCTATTCGATCTTTCTTCTGCCTTTGACACGGTCAACCATGTCATCCCGCTCAATAGCCTCCGTGATAACCTCAGTATCACTGATCAGGCCCTGGACTGGCTGACCTCCTTCCTCTCCAACCGACCCTCTCAGGTCTAACTTGGGTCTGTCCTTTCCTCTATCTTACTTTCTACCTGTGGTGTTCCCCAGGGAACTTACCTCTCTCCCTGGCTTTTCAACCAATACCTGGCACCCCTTGCCCACTGCATTGCTGCTCTCTGCTCAAACGTTCAGTGCTATGCGGATGACACCCAACTTATTTTCTGGCCCCCCTCTGCCACCTCTTCTCACTCTCTCACCTCCGACTTTCTGTCTGCAATTCAGGAGTGGTGCGCCACCAACGACCTCTGCCTTAATGCCAGTAAGACAGAGATCCTCCTCATCGGCTCACCTGCACCTTCCTTTCCTGTCACTCTCTGGCCGGCCTCCCTTGGCCCTTTCCCTGCTCCCACTTGTGAGTCTAATAACCTCAGGTTCATCTTCAACTCCACGCTTTCCTTTTCTCCACACATCTCTTACGTCTCAAAAATGTCAAACTACCAACTGCACCTCCTCAGAGGTATTCTTCCTTTCGTCACCTTCCCCCAGAAGCTCACTCTGCTCTGGTTCTCTCTAGGCTGGACTATTACAAAAGCCTCTTTCTAAATCTGCCTGCAACCACTCTCCGCCCACTGCAGCTCATCCCGAACAGGACTGCAAGACTTATCCTTGGCCTCAAGCCCTGGTATCGCATATCTCCAGCCCTGAAATCTCTTCATTGGCTCCCAGTGGCTGCAAGGATTAAATTCAAGACCCTTTGCATTGTCCACGAGGCTTTCTGGGGACTGGGTCCACAATACCTTCAACTCTCCCTCCGTAAATACCTTCCTACTCTGGCTCTTCGCTCCTTCACCTCCAACTCCCTCAG
Organism: Ambystoma mexicanum; assembly: GCF_040938575.1. NCBI lineage: Eukaryota > Metazoa > Chordata > Amphibia > Caudata > Ambystomatidae > Ambystoma > Ambystoma mexicanum. The sequence goes on from NC_090923.1 coordinate 714,925,571, forward strand.
GGTCAGTCACTTCTCCAAGTAACACGTTGGGGGAAGATCCCTTTCCACCGGCTGGGGTCTCCCTCCGGAACTGCCTCCCCGCCTCTCTGAAACTTGAGGAGAACCATCTTCGGTTCCGTAAGCACCTCAAGACCTTCCTCTTTGCTTCTGCCTTCTCTCATCCTCTCCATTGCTAATCTGTCTGTTTTGTCACCTGGCTACCCTCTGATTTCGGGGCCAGATCCCTGCCCTCCCAGCCACAAACCCACACTGCCTCCTGGCAACCCTTGCACTTGGCTCTGTATCTGCTACCCTACAGTCCCCTTCCAGCACTTATCAGACACCCGTTGTCTACACCTTCTTCTCACACTTGCCACATGCTGGCTACACTACCTGTTGTTGCTCTATCATGTGTTCAGCACTTTCCACTCCTCCCCTGCCCCTCGCACTTCCCCCGTTCCCTCTCCCCTGCACTTGCACATTCTCAATGTCACTGGGCCTAGTAAAATCGTTGTTTTTGTCCTCCCTTGTTTTCCCTCCCTTGCCTCGTCGGGCTCTGAAACACTTGTGTATGGGCGCGATACAAATAAAATATCATATCATATCATATCTTTAGAGTACACTAGGGCACTGTCCTGAGACCAAATCTATCCCTACGAAAGATGAAGCAAGGTCCTTAACATTAAGGAGCTTGCAGCTCACTCATTTATTTGCTGACACAGCCTTCCATGATAGATGGTCAAGCTCGCATGAAGCCTCAGGCGTCAAGGGTATGCGCATTAAGGAACACAGCACAACTTTAAAATCCCATTAAGGAATACATTTTCTGGCAGGAGGATAAAGCTGAAGCTGGTGATAAAAATGGTTCTTTACTGCCCCATTTTGCACAGAAAAAACATCCTTGTGTGTTTTTAGGTATGCGCTGTTATCTTCTTCCTTGTCTAATGAAACTCCTTGAATCACTGGTCTCTCCTTTACTGTCTTCCTTTGTGGAGTCTTCTGGGATGTTTGACCCGGCCCAGTCGGGTTTTCGTCCTGGCATGGGGACAGAAATTGTCCTTGTGTTCGTGCAGGATGACATGGCTAGGCGGGTTGATCAGGGGGTGTCGGCGCCCTGATTCTCTTAGATCTTTCAGCGGGGTTCGACACCGTAGATCATACTACCCTACTCGGCCACCTGGGTCAGATCGGTATATCAGGCCAGGTTCTGACGTGGTTCGGTTCTTTTCTGGCTAACAGATTTCAAACTCTCTCCTTGCCACCTTTCTTTTCTAAATCGTCACGTCTTGGTTGCAGTGGTCCCCAGGGTTTGGCTCTGTCCTGATTCTTTTTAACATCTATATCTTTCTGCTTGTTCGCCTCATGCACTCCTTTGGCATCAGGTGCTACTCCTACGCAGATGATACCCAGTTGCTGATTCGTCTATATATCTGGATCAGGCTAAGGTATCTGCGTGCCTGCACAAGTGCCTGACTGCCGTTGGAAAGTGGATGGGTCATAACTGGCTGAAACTGAACGGAGACAAAACTGAGGTGCTGGTGGTGGGTTCTCCCCCTGACCCTTCACTTTGGATTTCCTCTTTCTGGCCTTCCTCTCTGGGTCCTCTTCCGGTATGTCTTTGAAGGTAAAAAATCTGGGAGTGATTATGTAGGCTGATCTCTCCCTGACGGCCCAAGTGTCCTCGGTATGTCAGGAGGGGCACTTTCAGCTCAAAATCCTAAGGAAAGTACCCCATCTGATCCCAGTTACACGGCGTACACCGGTAGTAGCAGCTACGATTCTGAGTAGGCTGGATTACTGCAACTCCTTGCATCTGGCACAACCCGAGGGACTCGTCAGTAGGCTACTGCGCATCTAGAATCTGGCAGCTAGGGAGGCTAAAGGCACCCCTTATGGATCTGAAATATCCCCTGTACTGCGCTCCTTCCACTGGCTAACTGTGGCACAAGGTATTCAGTTTAAGGCACTATGGGCCTCATTACACGGACGGCGGTAAGGGTTAACGGTCACCGTTAATGGCAACGGTGACCGTTAACCCTTACCGCCGTACTACGAGGTCCCTTTGCGGGTTGGAGGAATTAACGCCTGCTTCTTGCAGGCGTTAATATCCAACCCGCTAAGGGACCTCGGAGCTAATTACGGCACCGCAAAATTGCGGTGCCGTAATTAGCGCCTTCCCCATTTCCATAGAGCCCTATGGGGCAGAAATGGGAATGGGGAAGGGCAATGGCGGAAAGGGGATTTACCGCCCCTCCAACCTTGGAATGGGGCGGTAAATCCCCTTTCCGCCAAGGCGGTGCCGGTATTTTACCGGCATGGACCAAGGTGCTAATAGCACCTTGGTCCACCGCCTACCGTGTAATGAGGCCCTATGTATTGTTCACCAGGCTCAGCATGGTCAAGGTGCAGAGTATCAATGTGTCAAATTTGAGTGCTATATTCCCAACCGCCTATTGCGGTCAGCATCTGCTGGCATGCTGTGTGTACCCTCCTTCCGCCGTTCTCGGCTGGGGGGCCATGCTTTTGCTATCACAGCAGCATAGTTATGGAACAGTCTCCCATCTGCTTTGAAACTACTGTCCAATCATCTTGCTTTTCGTAAAGCCTTGAAGACCCATCCTTTCTGATCCATCAGCTTGGGTCTGTCTTTTGTCTACATGCTTTTGTGGCTCTTTACCTCTTCAGCACCAAGATACCTACGGGTGACCGTGAGCTTTATAAATAGCCATAACATAACATCACATAACATAATGAACAGTTTACAGTAATCCACCAGGATCCCTATACAAACCAAACAAGATGTGAAAGGCCCCACATGGTCAAACGTGGCAAAGCCAGTAGCAGAACCAAAGACATTTACTTGTGTACTGCTTTTGGGGGGAATCTTTGTTTACCACACTGAAGATTTTCTTTTGAAATACCCAAATGTGAGCAAGCTAACTGCTCAGGTACCAAGCTCTCCAGTTCAGTGGTTATAGGGTTGGGATGGTGAATGCAACCCCTCTGATGTTCTGGATTTATCAAGAACTTCTTGGATGGTGTCCAATGCTTGGTCATAGTTCAAGGATAGGTGCCAACGAAGAGGAGTTATATCCCCCTCCCAGCCCCCCCACAGAGGACACTACATGGATGCACAAAGCCATGAGACAAAAAAAACTCTGGAACCACCAGGCCGTGGTGTTGGGTGGGTGGAGAACCAACTAGCAGTGTTCTGTATGGATGCTAAGAACATACAAAAGAGAATCACTGTCAGATAGTTCTCCCTATAGCCAGCTGCCCCTCGTAGAAGAACTAAGCTGTGTCCTACAGGGTAAACCTTATTCTAGGAAGCTCTGGTGCACCGTTTAATTAAAAGTGGAAAGAGAACAAGAAAACTGTCAATTTTCTGTGCTACAAGTTTTTTTCTTTTCGTGCTGTTAAAATGCACACATTATTGGGATGGCAAAAGTAAACAAATGTATTTATTTTAAAAAAGCAGGGATGGTTGCAAATAAATATATAAACTCGACCCATGTTATCGTTGTATTGAAAGAGAATTAAAAACAGTTACTCATCTCCTCTAGTATGGACATTATACAGTCTCAAATGGACAACCAATTTATTGCAGTATTATATCCTTGTTAAACCACTTTCTTCAGGACCAACACTGCACCCACTGGGGGGTTCAAACCTTCCCAAGATTGTGCCAGTCCTAGTACTGAGATATGTTATCTGCACACCAACAGCATATCTTTAGACACACCAAATACTTTCATTACTCTATACTTATTTCTATGTTATCCACCATGAAGTTTTTCCATAATTTCTTAGTCCGAAAGTCTAAGAAAGGGATAAAACACACAAGAAAGGAGATCTAACATTAGTTTATCTCAAGGGTGCAATATTGTTTTAAAAATGATGTCACCAAACATCATGACAGCCCAACAACAAAAGGGATGTCAACTTACTCAATGTTGACAGAAACTATTCCTCACTTACTCACTAATGGAACCAGCTGTAGGACAAGCAAAGACAAACCATGTTGTCACCCATAAAGTATTTCCTAACTAGCATCCATGTTTATATCCAATAGAACCACCCTCATAGGTTTGCTAATAACTTAAGCTGTATAGTGGTTCTCCTAATGTTAGTTAGGAGTGTTCAAGGCTAATATTCTTCATGTGCTGAATTTATTTTCATAAGTTATTATGAACTTCACGCTGCATCTTCCTGCATGCTGAAGACTCTGAAGGGCTTAATTTGCTGATAGTGTCCGAATCAACCAATCGTCCATGTATGGGTACAGAATAACCGCCTGCTGGTGAAGGTAAGCTGCCACCATTGAGAAACCTTTTGTAAAAAGCATGTCCAGGATAAAAGGCAGACACTTTAATTGATAATGAATGCCATCAAACGCAAAACAAAGACACTTACTCTTTCCCTACAAAATTGGAATGTGGAAGAATGTATCCTGGAAATCTAAGGAACACATTCAGTCCCCAGGATGCAACGCCTCCAGAAGCCCTGTGACCAGCCTTCTTGCACCACAAAATAACTTTTCCCTTTGACCTTTATGCACACACAAGGGTGTGTCAGAGCTTGACGTGCCCAACTTCGGTCCACTGGGACCATCCGTTAGTCCTTTGCCTGCTTGTTGGCTACACCTAACGAACTGATTGCAGGGGACGGTGGGTGGGTGTATGGAGGAAAGGGGACTATAAACTTGGAGTACAGTGGTCACTATGATAATTGTTTCTTATGCTTACGGCAAATCCCATTTTCTCCATACTCATGGAAGACTGAATCACAAGAGCCAGTGTGAGAGAAGGCAGCTATCTAAACTGGAGGAAATAAGTTCTGCAGGACAGCCTGTCCAAATATGGTAAGGGTCCTGGAGCTGGTGTCCAAGCAATGGTGCTGGCAAAAAGCTGAGGGTGTGGCCCAAGTAGCCACCCTGCCAATGAAATTCTAGGGAACCTTCTCTGAAAAGCAACAGATGCTGTCTTTTCCCTGATAGAGTGTGCATGCAACCCATTTGGAGTAAAAACAAAGAGGTGACAGCTGGAAGGTTAATACTGAAACTTAACCTCTGGCATTGCTCTGGACAACCCTCCAGATCACTGTTCTTTGCTGTCAAGCCAATACGGAAGGGGAAAGATCATATGCAAATCAGGCTTGGTCCCACCCCAAAAGGGGCAGACCAGCCGAGCTGCTAGGTCACATGGTTGACGCCCTCCACCAGCCATCTTGCTATGGTGGTCTTAGATGACTGTGTCCCAGGGTTTCCGAACCCTGAAAGTGACAAGCAAGTCTTTTGAATGTCTTACCTGTTTGATTTTGTCAAAATAGAACTTCAAAGCTCTCCTCACTTCCAGGAAATTGACAGTGACTTCTGCAAGAGATTGAATGTCAGAAGTGAACATGGGAAGGACAATCTCCTTATTGTTGATAAAGCAGGCGAGGAGAATAATATCGGAAGGGAGGATACGTGCATTATGAGAACAACTTTTTCTTGGTGGATATGATATAGTGTTCTGAAACCAACAATTCCTATGTTTTAGTGACTCTTCTGGCTGAAGTGTGGGCGACAAGCAACACCACCGTCCAAGTCACTACATCCATGATCTCCTGAGGCTACGGGCTTGAATGTTTTGTTATGCACAGATGTTATGACCAATTTGAGGTCCCACACAGGGTGAGGCTTTCTCAATGGGTGATAATGTCTGAAAGGCCTTCCAAGTGCTACTTCACATTGGAACTGAACCTGAAAGGATGGCTTGATATGCAGAAATGGCAGCCAGATAAGAATGGCAAGAATCTACCAAAACCTAAGAGGCTGATAAATGTGGTATAAATGGCATATTGGAGCAGGTCATGGGATCGACATGCTTTCCCAATGACCAATAAAAATCTCAGCCACTTGCTTTTGTACTGTGAAAATGCAGACAGTGTTATTGTGTTCTAGATGATGGCCATGTTGCCCTTGGAATTGCCTAGTGACCTGTTGTCAACTCCTCAAGTTCCAGGGTGCTAAGCACTTTGATAGGGGGGAGGGGCAAATAACTTTCCTCTGCTACTGGACAAGAAGATTGAGATGGAGCTGCAGCAGCCACTGATTCCCCCACCCCCATTGTTTCATGATGTCCAAGAAATAGAAAACTGGTCAGCCACACGGAAGCTATCAAGATCATGGGGCATCCACCACTCTCTGAAAATCTAGTGTGAATCCTTGGAAGCTGAGTAACTGGAGAGAAAAATAAGAAAATAGATTGCTCCTACCAAGAAGGGGAGTATCTCCCCTTCAGCCATTCCCCACCTCTCCAGTGAAGCATTGTAGGTGCATCTGCGATTGAGTGAGGTTGCATAAAGATCAACTGAGAGGAACCCCCATTGCCAACGGACGACTGGCCTATAGGGAACTCTGGAGATTTCCTGGTAGGCCTCTGCACCCTGGGGCTGTTTTGTGTGGTATTTCCAAATGTTCCCATAGGCAAAGGGTTGGACTTGATGAAAATGTGTAACATGGGGCTACTTTGAACATTATTTCCAGGCCCTCTTTTGGTTCCCAGTCCACCCGTTCTAATTGCTGAAAAATAGGTGCTAACACATTCTGTCGGCTCCCCTACTAATGGTTGGAGTGAAGAAGTATTGATAAGTGATTTGCTCCTACATTCAGGTATCCTGCCACATGGACCACTCTGATGGAGGTCTTGTTGGAGATTACCCATTCCCATAGAGCCACTGCTAACTGGTCTCTTCCTCGGTAGGACTGGGAGGAAGGCTTTCAGTTCTTAGAAGGCTACTTGCAGCTCCAGGTAATGGATGTATGAAGCCTTGTCCAGCTTGGTCCAAAGGCCATGAAGTTTGAGCACTTTGAGAGTGGTCCCCAACCCTATCAATGATGAGTCGGCGGTAATCACTTCAGAGCACGAGAACACCCATGAAGGGGAGCCTCTTTCCATGCTCTCCTGCAAGGTCCACCACAGAATATTCTCTGCAAGGAGAAGAAGGATGGAAGCTCGGTCTGACTGCATCCTGCTGCTCTATTCCAAGAGTCTTCAAAGTGTAGTTGGAGCATGCTCTTCTTCAACTATGCCCATGGCACAGATAATAAGCACATGGCCATGAGGCTCTGAAGTCTCTGAAACCTCCATGCCGACAGTGCAGACTTGCACTGGACATGCACCATGGCTAGTGTCTAATCTATAATAAGTGCTCACTTTTGGGAAACACTCTGGTATTGTTAAATACCCTTAAGAACCTGATAAAGGTCAATCTCTGGGTTGGTGTTAGGTGTGGCTTTTTGTAATATATTGAGAAAGCAAGGCTCAATAGAGTGCCCACAAGAATCTTCGCAGAGACTTAGGCCTTGTGTGCTGATTACAATTTCACTAGCCAGTTAGTGTCCAAGGATGGATACATGTGGACTCCTGCCAGGTGCAGATGTGCTGCCACTGAATTCATCAGTTTTGTGAATACGCTTTGGTCTGCACTGAGATTGAATGGCAGGACCCAATATTGGAAATGTCTGTTGGAAATGGAGACCCTCAGGAATTTTCAGTGACTCTCACACATGGGGACGTGCAAGCTTGCATCCCTTAGATTGACTGAAAAAAAATCAATCATCTTGGAAGAGGGCTCTCAAGCTATGAGCTGTCTAAATTATCTTGAATTCCTCGGTGGGAAGGTAGAGGTTTCAACATGATGATCTAGGATAGCCATCAGAACATCCTAGTTCGTTTTGGGCACTGAGAGAATTCCAGTATAATATCTCACACCTGCCTAGCTCTGAGGTACAGGCTCAATGGCTGTTTCTTGTTGGAGGTTGCTGACCTCTTCCAGCAGGGCAATCTACCACCAAATATGGACATGGGGAGGGTGGGGGTCTGAGGGAGGAAGCGAAGGAAGGGAGGTATGTTAGCACTTGCACACAACTGATAATTAACCCAGGAATTCTGAATAATGTTTTGCCTTTTGGAGAGATGAAACACACATTTGCCCACTGATTAAGTGTTGAGGACCTGTCTCGCTGTGCTATTGTTCCTTTGGGTAGGAAAAAGTAAAGGTAACGAAGAAGCATTTTGCAGCTGTTCTAACTTGATTCCTCTGTGGGTGCTGGTGGAGCCATCAAGGTCCTGCACCTCTATTCTTGGTGGTCAGAAAAAACAAACAAACAACCCTTTACTTGAATCCTGTCTGATATAGGAGGATTGCGGAAAGCGTTTTGATTTGGTCTTGGAGAGGACAGCCAATGATTTACATGTCTGCGTGGCTGTTTTCTTCTTATTTAGCTCTTCACCTGTAAAAGAATGAAAGACCTCAACTATGTCAAAAGGGAAATCCACTATGTAGCCTTGAATACGCTGCCTGAATTTGGTACATTTTATCCATGCTACTTGCATCATGTCAGTGCCGAGGGTCATACATTGTCTAGCAGTGTCAAAATGATGAACAGTGACCTCTAACATATCTTATAATATCTGTTTTGTCTCTTGAAGGCTTCATTAAAGGATGACTATTTGGAAAAAGTTCTGAAAGTGGCTCAGTTCCCTCCATAGTATTTAGTTAGCGGTGGCGTAAAGTGTACCAGCATTGGCCAGTCTAAAGTGGACAGAAGTGTTGGCATATACCTTGCACCTGTACGCTTCTAGGAGCTTGACATCCTTGTTGAGCAATGAGGCTGAAGAAGCAGATGGAGCATTAGAACTGCTGGCTTTAACCACCAGGATGCTGTAGCAACCAATGAAAAGTGGGGCTGGGGGTGGGAGGACACGTTTGTTTTCTGAGACCAACAGCCTCTATTGGCCCTGAATCTTCTGTCGGACCATGGGTTTCACGAGCGTGTTTTATGCCATACTTTCCCTGCTTCAGTCAGGACATTCTGTGTGAAGACTTAAGCATCAGTATTCTGAGAGCACTCTCGACACCAAGGAAATGGTATCCCTGTTTGCGTATCTGTGGTCTTGCTATGTGGGCGATCAGGGACTGGAACAGCAGAAGGCCCAAGCTGAGGGAGCTAAGAAGCTGGCACAGGCTCAGTTGGCGCAGGGGTTGCAGGGCCTTAAGGCAGCAAGGGCGTTGGAGACGCAGGATCTGATGGAGGTGTGGATGTTGGAGCCAGAGAAATAGGCTCTTTAAAATATGTTGTCTTGGCCTGTGACATTATGAGGGAATGAAATCAGTCTAAAACGCTGTCACCATTCATTGTCTGAGATGGACATGCACTTGAGGTTGAAGCCATTTGGATAGATGCTGCAGTGGTAGTGGCTGTCTATGTGAAGGGAAGTAGGAATCGTGGAAGTGTTTGGCAATAGAGTTTGTGGGGCAGCTCGTGGACCAGTCTTCCTGGTGCCAATCAGGCAGGGAGGTTAAAAAAGCTTGTGGTGCTGAGGGTGGAAATGGAATCGAAGAGGACAATACCCTAAGGCACTTACAGAGGCATCCCCTGCCCTTTCCACCATCCTACATCCTTAAGGGCCCGGCACACTGCATCTGAGTGAGAATGGGTGGGCTTGTGTCTACCAGTGTGGAGAGACTTTCCAGTACTAGGGACCAAAACATTGAGCATTGTCCCAGGATGTACAAAGGCGTTAAAGGTGGCACCCTCTGGGTGTTTTGTGACATGATGGCACCCCTTGGCCTCTTGCCTACTCCATTCTTATTTTGTTTATTTATTATTTATTTATTTGTTACATGCCATAGCACACAGGCATTAGGGAGCACATTAACACAAGACAGGAAGATTAACAGGACAAAGAACAAGTGTGGCCCCTTGGTGGAATCACTGGTTAGAACCTTAATGTTCTTGCTCCAACCCTGATAGGTCTTGGATGATCCAAAGGACCCTCTAAACTCAAGCAACCCCCAGAAATGAGCCACACCTGCAGGGTGCCAGGGTTTAAATTGAGTTACCCTTCTGTGGTGTCGCTTCTTCTGTCCCCTGTTGTGTGACAGCTCTCGCACAACAAAACCCTTGACGTGATGCCAAAGATTCACAGCTGGCACAAGCGTCACATCTTTGCCCGGAGCGGAGACAATCTAAAGCGAGGGCATAGGCTGGGGGTAAGTTTGGTCACAGGATGGCAGGAGTAACAAACCCAAAATTGAAAAAAATAAGTTGCAAAGGAAAAAACAAATCAGTTAATTAACAAAAGAAATGCTGATCAGGTGCTGGATGCATCTAGTTCCATTGAACGGAAAAAAGGACTGACGGGTGGTGGTTAGCTGAGGCAACAGGGGCTGGGTGTGCCCAGCGCTGACACGCCTGTGAGTGTGCATAATATGTAAAGGGTAAAGTCAATAGTGTGCTGATGGACTGCGCAGAGGACTCAGTTAGTGAAAGATTAATTCCTTGAATGTTCAATAGAAATACAAACGTTCTTAAGTAAACAAAGTATGCAGAGTGATTTATTGCGGTCACAGCCGACACGTGTTTCGACCATTAAAGTCGTCCCCAAGGCAATTGAGTAAAGGGATAAATCCCTGAACTTGGCCTGTGCAGGGACATTCTATGACCTTTGAAACGCAGAAGCCTTGCATCAGGGATTCATCCCTTTACTCAATTGCCTTGAGGACGACCTTAATGGTCGAAACACGTGTCGGCTGTGACCGCAATAAATCATTCTGCATACTTTTGGAACTGTTGTTTACTTAAGAACGTTTGTACTTCTATTGAACATTCAAGGAATTAACCTTTCACTAACTGAGTCCTCTGCGCAGTCCATCAGCACACTATTGACTTTACATTATCACCAGTTGGAGGAACCTGGGGGATCCTCCGGTGCTGTTTCTGCTGCATTGGACTGCTTGTGTCCTGGAGAAATAGAGCGCACCACGAACAGTCACTCCCCGATTTTCGGTTTGTTTATAATATGTCAAGGGAAAGGATATTTTTCAGTGCGAAAGAGACAGGCTCCCATTGGTATGGGAGAAATGGAGACAGGCGGTAGGAGTATTGCACTGGGAGAAATTGATTGAGTTCATCAGGGACTGGAATGGGTGTCATGGCCACTGATGTTTTGGGGACGAGAAAGTAACAGGAGTTAAACTCCAGCCCTTCCTGATGTTCCAGGACCTGCTCAATGGCATGCAACTAAAGAAGCCTTGGAATCTCGATTGACAGCTCCTGTGTGGATCTTTGAATTTTAAAGGTGAAGTCCGTGAGACTGGTGGAAGCGTGATGGATTAACTTTAGAAAGATGGGCCCAGTGTTATCCTAATCTACAGATGGTAGAAGTGTGAAATGCTGCTACTAACGCGGGAAGGATGTTCCTAGGTGGAAATTGAAACTGCAGTCTTCGGTAAACAAACAGAATTCTTGGAAGGGTCCTGCAGCAATAGTGGCCAGTGAAGATTTGAACTTCAAAAGTAAATTCTACCTCTAACACTGACTCCCACCCTCCCACTAGAGCGGGAAGTGTCTTTTGCTGATTGTCTTGATTTGAAAGCTGGAAAGCTTGTGAAGGTTTGTATATTTCCCCAGAGGCTGACAAAAAAAGTGCAGAGGGATTTAGCTGTTGCCACACCCATCTTGCAATCCTTCAACCTCATCAGTGTTTGATGAGAAAACCATTTTTAACATTAAAGCACAGACCTCTTTCTTGCACCTCTGGATATAAACTGTACACACAATGGCCCGGTAATTGGTAACCATAAATTCCTTATTTGCCTTCATGTGTTGGCTAGGGGATTCTTTACAACCTCAGAGCCAAAACAAGAACTCACTAGCATCCACTGGAAGCAAGTATGAAAATGTGTCCAAGTGTTCTCCTTTTTCCTGATTATTACATGCCAAAATAGACTCTGTATTTGGTTGCCATAAAGAAAGTGAATCATTTTAGCAGGGGTTTGTAACCTTGTTTTCCCAAACCTTAGATTCTTTGCTGCTGAGTATGGAAGAGGAAAAAGCAGACCTGACCCTTCCCAAGAACTGCTGAGCTGAGGAGCCTCAATATGAGTCATCTTCTAGATGGACAAGAATTAATATTAGCGAACACAATTTAGCCAGAGGTTGTGGTAAAATGCTCATATGTCACCCAGAGCATGAAGGGAATGCTAAGAGGTGGATCCTGAGATCCATGTTGCAACTACCTCATGAGGCCCAATGAGCATCGAAGATGTTTGATGTTAACTGGGCTCCTGCAGAAAGGAGGTGACCTAGCGCTTTGGCTGGACTCTCCCTTTTGGGATGGGATCCAAAGTAATTCCAGTGATTAGGGATCATTTAAAACCTTCTAGAGATCACTCTTTAAGCTTCAAAATGTTCCACTGCTGAATAGCTTTTGTCCAATAAAGTTCAAAATCCAATATGAGTGTACAGTAGTAAAGTCTTTTTTTATCAGGACCGGTATCTGTATCCACTTTGGGAACTTTTGCCGTTATTGAATCATGCTAAACTGACTGAGCTAGTAGAACATCCTTTACAAGTGGCCCTGGACAAGTAGGACCTAATATCACTCAGTATTAGGGAGGTATTTCTGTACCCATATGGGCCTTGGTAGTCTAATGTGTATTCTATGTATGCAGACAGTTACCTGTTAATTACCACTGAAGGTAACTGGGGAACTCTGGGGGATATGGGAATCCACCCACTACATGAAGTAACACCTAGAGGTGATTTATGGGGAATCCTGTAGAGCTCCCAGAGTACTTCATAGGACCCCGGCTATTTGACCAGGAGTTGCCCATGTCAGGAAAAATCACTTGTATCACCTACAATTGACTTTGAGGGAGAACACCCCCTATTGGACACCCATATAAAGAACTGCTCATCCAATCATAGATATCTGCTGTGAACCTCGAAGGGTTCTTATCGAAACAAGCCCAGAGGGCCAAATCTCTGGGTCTCATCATCAACGACACCCTCTACACATTGCTAAGAAGAGACAAAGGTCATGCTACAAGCTACCACTCCTGTGCAAAAAAAGTCCTTCCTCCAATCCATTGACTTCAGGACTGCCGTCCAATCCCTACTACTGTCACACATAAATGGGGAAAACACTCCTGTCAGGTGTCCGCATACTCAAAGCAGTTAATTTTCCTGCAGCAAGATGGCACGAGGGCATCAGGAAATTCAAGCATATCCCCCCCCCATTCAGAGAGCTACACCCAATGCTGATACCAAATTGAATCATCATCAAGACAGCCTGCATTACATTTGAGGCAGTGTCAACATAAGTACCAACTTAATAAGTTGAAAAGCTAGTCGGACATCCATACAGCCCCAACGCCACTGTGCAGGAAAGAACTGAAACCCCCACTCTTCAATCAATGCCCTAAGTCCCCTAGCACCAGTTGGTGTAGTACCTCCTGGTATCAATTTTGGAAGCCTACACAATATGAGATGTAAGTTGCTTACACTATGTACAACACTAGATGGCTATCAAATAGGTTTGTGCTTTAGAAAAGTCATACAGGCACTTGCTATTGGGGATAACGCCTAATCCACCACAACTGTCGCATTACGCTCTAACACGTTGAAATCCACCAATCTTGGTACTTGCACGTTAGCATAAAAGAGGTGGCTGTGCAAGTGCATGGCCTTATGATGGGGTGAACAAAAGGCAATACAGAAAAAGATGATGCAATGAAAACCGTGCATCTTCAATGGTGAAAACATAAGAGGCAGAAACGCAGAATCATGCATCAGCGAATTTACCAGCTGCCCCCTTAGCACTGTGATGTAATTTGAATAATCAAAATCCTCTTATTCAGATAAGATGATGGTTTCACCTGTTGGTTCCAAAATAGGGTGCTCTGTGATTTCTTCTGGAGCCAGAGGGATTCAGGCAACATTCAGTTACCAGATGCAACCATGGTAATGTTTTGAGCAGTGACATCAAGTGCAGTGCTTTTTATGCTGCCAGCAAAGACTATAAGCAGACGACGACTCTGGTACTGAGCACGGTGCCAATGACTTACAAGTCTTCTTCACCTTTTCTATCTTGCCTCAGCATCTTGGGACATCTTGCTTGATTTTAGACCTTTTTGCCAAAGTTGTACGATTGTCATGTACTGATGTTTGGCACAAAGACCCTGTAAAGAGATGGACTTCACTCCACTCCTGAATTTGCCATTCACGAGAGAATATGAACAGGTTTAGAAGATGTGGATGACGTGAGGAATCTTATTGACTCCAGCACATCTGATACCTATTTGAATTGGTGTTGAGGGATGGACGCCCCTTTGAGGCACTTTTCTTCCCTGGTCTGTGGTGAACAGGCCATTAAGTACTGCAGGATCACTGGTCAAAGCTCCAGGAACTTCCCCACAAAGAGGTACCCGTGTGCGTGTATGCTGGGATGACTCTGCCCTAATGTGGCTGTTAAAGACCCGAGAGTGGGGGTGGCGACCTTCAAACTTGCATTGGAAGGCAGGGTCTGCTATGCACCACGTCCAATATCAAACCCCTTTGCCTGCATCTGATGGTGTGTGACCCAATACAAAATCAATATTAGTCTGTGGTACCTGGCCATTGCCTGAAAGGACTGCAGCAGTACCCAGAGAGATCTCAGTGTCCATCCCACACAGACCACAGAGGAAGCCGCTGGGTAAAGATTTCCTAAGCATGTGAAACAGGCCCAAGACAGCTCAGCTGCAGGGAAGGGTCTCTGGTAACTGGTACATTGTTTTAACCGGTTGTAAATGACAAAAAGAAGCAATCAATTAAAACAATTATAAAACAGTTGGACACTCCTTCATGAGTGACCTCTGGTATGATACAGCCGAAAAGGGAAGCACTCCTTGGAAAAAATTTGACCAAGCCGTGGTAGTTTGTGATGTCCTATTTGTAGAGTTGTGGTCAGTGCTGAGGTGGCATGGCACCCAAGTGAAAGCCTTTACCAGCACAGCTTCCATGTTTTCTCTGATGTGCTTTCCCTGGCCACCATGCAGTATCTCAGGCAATTCTCAAAAAGTTGGAATGGAAGGTAGACCAGAATGTCAAAGTAAATAGCAGACTCTTGCCTTGCAGTTCCCTAAAAATTTGCCAAGAATCTGTAGCCTTAATTTTCTGTGTTTGCACACAACACACACAATTCTTCAATGCAATTACCTGTTCAACTACAAGTAGGAGGTATTATGTGCGGGGTGCTTGTGTCCAAATGTAGAAGCATGTATCTTTCAGACTGATAGTTGCCATTAAGGTACCATCCTGCAGAGATGGAATACATTGGAAAAACATTTGCAATAAGAGAAATTAAAACTTCTGTTCTCCATCAAAATTGTTCAAGAGACAGATTCATCATTGAATGAAAGCCATCTTGCAGCTTGGGAAGCAGGATGGTATCTGAGAAAGACCCTAAGGGAAACAGGCTTCAAATCACATTTTCAAATGAAATAGAAGACCCCTTTTTGAAATGGGGAGGACGCATGTCAAACAGGTGACAGTGTTGTGGGAAATAATAGAATTGGATAAGTACCTCGTGCAATGCATCAAAGACCCATCTGCTGTTAGGTTTGCCTTCCTAACTCTAATTCTAACTCTGCTGATCACGAGGAGACTTTGGTCACAGAAAACATGTATCAACATCAAGTAGAACTGGAGGCAGTAAAGTCCATACTGGCTGGTGCTATCCTAGCAGCATTCATGGACAGAATAGCATCTCTTGCAGTGCTGCTAACAACGATGACACTGCATGCTTTCTGCATGCTGTTACTGCTGTTGTTGTTAAAGTAGGTTTGCTGCAGTGAAACAATGAAAGTAACTGTGCTACTCAGGTACTCACATTGCTTTTGCATTCTCAGTTCATCTCTTTGACATTTCCATTTCTGATCCAGAGACTGTGCATCAAGGGGCATATTGAGAACCTGAGTCTGAACCCTGAAATCAGTAACCAGGAATGCCACCTGAGTTTAATTACTTGTTACTTACTGAGGTGTAGTCTGTTCACTGACGTAGAATATGGCACACACAATTGTGGAATGCACTTTACTTCATCAGTCTCTTACCTCGGCTCAAATGCCATGCATAAACTTGTCAATCAAAATGAATGTGCAACCAGTGAACAATTTCAAAGATGCACATGTGGAAGCCTTACTTTACCAATCAGCTAGCTTCTTACTTAATGGTCAGGCGGTGCAACCAAAAACTAATTAGGGTTCAGAGAAGATTTCTGGGAAATAGTTCTGGACATGTGACCTAGATGTGGGTGCCCTCTAGCATTAGGAATGCTAATAGGTGTGATTCAATACTTCTTCTCTTGTCTCTGAGCGGATGCCTGACTGTTGTTGGCAAAAAATGTCTTTCACTGGCTCAAAAACATTTTTCAACAGTGGAATACCCAGTGCCAATCACGTTGAAGGCTTGAATAGAAATCTTTGTAGGTGGTGTTCTACTTCCTTGGTGGATATGGGCAATAAAATACATCAATACATCTGGTAGAGATAGAAAAGGTAGCTAGCTATTCGTCAACTGTAATCCTCAAAAAAGCTATAAGAACCAGTGTCCTCTTCCTAAAGCAATGGAATTCCAATTAATTCCTCATTCTCTCCCTGAAACACATTTCTGAGAATCATGGGTTGCAGTGGAAGGTCTCAAAGTTGAGAGTGCTTATATAGGCATTTCCATTGATTGGTCTGCTGCATGTAGTTGGATGTCAAAATGCAGGTTGGTGTTCATGGCAAGTATTAGGCCGTATGTCCATTGGTGTCAAAAAGACTTCCTGTTTAGGGCTTGAGTCTGATGACTATGAGATCATAGTTTGCTTGTGGCTGACATCAATGACTGTCATCTGAGGAAGGTGTAAGTGTGCCGAATGGGTGTTTGCAACCATTGCCCCATATGCGGGTGTCCCTGTTTTCAGGATCACCATGGGTGACTCAACCTCACAAGGCTTTAGCCTGCCGAGACCTTGACTATTTTCTTTCATTGCCTTACAGCACCAGATCTAGCAAAGAATAGCTGGTAAAAAGCTCCAGCTTATATGAGAGTAGTATTAAAAGTTGAGTTTACTAGGCTGACAATAACAAGGAAACTATAGCTGGCTGGAAATCAAAATGCATTGAAAGCATCATTGGTTTAAGTGCTACAAAGGTGAGGGCATTGCTTTGCTAAAAAGGTCAGGCAGAGAGGAATATCTCAATAGCTAGTGCAGCAATGGGAAAGAGTGTGCTAGTTTGCAAGGTAAGCCAGGCAGGTTAAAGAAGCATGCTAAAGTCAATGTTACAAAGACCTGATGTTGCCAAGCAGGTCAGGCAAAAGCAGCGACCTTACTAACTATAGGGTTAGAGGACACTAACTTGTGGTATATAAAAAAAAGCACAGCAGAAATCACTAGGGTGTTAGCCATAGATGGGTAGCTGAATACAAAGTCAGGTAGAGACCACATGTTTTCTGAATAGAAGGTAAGGCAGAGAGCACTAGTTTGCTTCATTAAGAAAGTATTACTGAAATAACTAGCTTGCCAGTGGCAAAAGTAAAGGTAGCACTAACCTGCCGAATAGAATTTCATGCAGAGAGCACAAGCTTGCATGTTAAATGAAGGTCATGCAGAAAGCACAAGCTTGCCAGACACAAGAAAGTCAGACATAGAGCACTAGCTTAACAGCTAGTAGAAGGTCAAGCAGAAAGCAGTAGCTTGCCAGATGGAAGAATGTCAGGAAAAAAGATCTAGCTTGCCAGAGAGCAGGTCAGGCAGAAAGCACTAACTTCCCTAGAGAAAGTCAGAAAGAAAGCACTAGCTTGCCATATGGAAGGTCATGTAGAGAGCACTAGCTTGCTGTCCGTTACCTGCGAATGTATCCGCCACTCATGATCATTTGCTCTCTCTCGTCCGCGACTCTTGACGGCTGTGCAGAGACCACCCCATCCTGGCCGTTGCCCCACACCGCTTTGTAGGCTTCACTTGTCTTGATGTTCTTAAGCCTTGGAGAGAGTGGAATGGATACAGCATGATGGGAGATTCTAAACATTCATTCCGAGGTTCTCCAGTCCTGCTACACAGATATCTAGAGAACCCACTCGGTAGGCAGAAGCAAGACCTTCAGTCACTTTACTGCCAGCATGCACTCGCTCCTAACATGCAGTAACAGTGGAGCATGCAGCTACTCCCAGCATGCCGTGACTTCCAGCATGCAGTCACTCCCGCGTGCAGTTGCAGGTGGCAGGTACTTAAGGCATGTAGTCATTCTTAGCTTTAGATCACATTGTGCAGCCACTCCTAGCAAAAGTTCAATGGTGGTGAGGGGCCAGTCACGAGCGGCATGCAGGCGTCAATTTGCTGCATTCATTCTTAGGCCACAATTCAGCCAGACAGGCAGTCATAGGGAAAGGACAATGCAAAACAAGTACATTGGACAAGGTAGAAAGTAAAGAAGAGAGTTTACTTCCTAGCCTAGACCATGCATAGGACTGCTCCGCCTAATGTAGCATAGAAGACGGAGAGCTCTATTTGTGAATACAATGGATTCATTTGAGTCAATGGCATACTTTTTTTTGTCACCCGAACCGTGTATTATGATCACCAAACATCCTAAGAGTGAGCTTTAGGGTTGACTGTTTCACTAACACACCTGCAGTGAAGCAACACTAACTCGAGATTGAAATGCAGAGAGTTCACCTGGTGAATTTGCCAGGTGATAAAGTATTTATGGCAGGTATCTGCCAAGGAAATGTGCATGGAGCATTGTCAGGGGCAAGTGTTTTCCTGTCTAATACCTGCCCTGGAATTGCATGCGCTGTGGAAACAGAATCAGCGGTCTGCAACATATCTAGTCTGGTTTAACAAGGTGTATGGAAAAGCAAGCCATGTGCCTTAGACAAATGTGCTTTGGCAGCAGGTATTTTAGAGGATGATATAGAGAAGCTCAGTGTTCAGGAACATCTCTGCCCTAGGATAAAAAAGGATTATGGAGTGTTCCTGAAACAGTATTGCCCTGGTTTACCACAGACTTTGAGTACAACCTAAGCATTGCTGAAACTTATTTGCCTTCATTCAAATAGGATATAAGGGAAAAGACGGATGTTGTGGCAACATATTTGCATGTATGCAACCAATAATTTGGATAACCGATTGTCCTTGTAACATATCAGCCCTACTATAGCAGGCTTCTTATAGAGAAGCCCAGTGTTCCCATTTCAAGTACAGAGAGTTTTGAAGCCACAAATAGAAATATTACTGAACTCCGTTTTGCTGACAGGCATTCACACCACCCCCGGGCTCTAACTCTCCCCCGCAGCGAGGCAGCACTGTATTTTCCCATGTTTGATCGTTGCGCACCAGTGTTTATAAGGGATGTAATGAGAGGGATTTTCACTGTGTGCCCCATCTGTCTCCTGTGTACAGAGAGACGCTGCTGTGGCTCAGCGTGCATTCCCATTTTAGGCATCCAAGTTTCTGTCTGTATAAATAATACACTGCAGCATGCAAGTAGTGGTGGGCCGTTGTTGCCATGGAAACTAGAATTTTAGGAATCTCCCAGCTGGCCAAACAATAAAGAAGTAGCTAACGAGAGATGACATTTATGTAAGGGAGGACCCCAGACGTCCGCCCAGCATCAAATGGGTCATCGACTTCTCCCTTTGGAGATGATGTGGAAGAAAGATGCAATGCCCAGTCTGTGATATCACTGGAAAGGAATAGATACAATTGCATTATGATACAAGGTAGGTGTCAAAATGGGCTGATTACTTACCGGCAATCTTCATTAAATCTATTCCATCTTCCTCGTCATAGTCCTTACAAGTATGAGGGGCATCTCTGCCAAGACAGGTACACTCGTAATTGCTTTTCTCAAATATCAATTAATTATTCAGATCTCCTAGATTCACCTAGCCACTCTCCTACTGGGGAGGGTATAAGAGCCTCACTTGCCCTTTAACAGCGCTTATACTCTTACGAATATGTTAAATCATGACTTTGAAAAGGAAGATTTATCAGGAGTATTGAAGATTACTGGTAGATTATAAGGCCATTATCCCTTCTTCCATCTTCCTTGTCACTGTCCTTTAGGTCAGAGGGTGAACCAAGAAGGGGATCGATAAACAGAAAAAAAAATACAGAGATAACTGGTGGTAAGCCTATTGGGAAATTGTACATAATCCTGTATTCAAAAGAAGACTGTGTCCTGGACTGCCTTGCCGAAGGCTCTGCCTCTGCAGCCAACATTCAATGTACAGTGCTTGATGGTATTGTGGGAGGCCCAATTGGCTGTCCTGCAGACATTAAGAAGAGCAACTCTGTTGAAGGCTGCCCATTAAGTTCAACCCTCTGGTGCTCTTCCCCAATTCCAATGTCTACCAACTCCTAGGCCCTAGAAGTAGTCTAATCCACCACTCTGGGTGGAAGGGAAGGGTTTTGTTTCCTCTGCCAGCTTGTCCAAAGTTTATAAACATGGAGTTGCAGAGCTGAAGGGGGCAGTCCTTTCTAGGTATATCTTTACACACAACGCAGCATCTCGAGAGCTTCGAAGAAGAGGCCTCTTCGGAGGACCCAAGGTGGGGAAGGACAATTTTCTGATTTAAGTGAAATTCCAAGAGGGCCTTGGGTGTAAAACTCGGAGGCGGATGCAAGGCACCTATGGAGAAAAATACAATAATGTCAGTAAACTTACCATGCAGAGAAGTACACCAGGAGAACTGTCTGACCTGAGAAGCAAAGGAAGCAAATAGGAGGCGGGTGGGGCATGAGAGACTCTTATATACTCCCCTAAACGACAAATGCTGAGGGAACATAGGTGAACTGATGAATTAATCAAGTTTGATTGTTTGAGAAAAGGAACCAATAAAGTGACTATCTTGCCTGGGATGTCTCTCAGAATTGCAAGGATTGTGACATGGAAGATTTAGCAAGTGGTAATAAAAGGTTTGTGACGGGGTGGTATGTGAAATAACCCATGTAAACTGGTGCATAAAAGAAGATTAGAATCTGGATGGGGAACCTAAGAAGGGCAGGCCTAGACGTGCTCCAAAGATAGCTCGATCATGCTTTAAGCTGGCAACTTTAGACCAATGAGCCTGAACTCGTCAGAGGTGACACTAATGGGCTCAACTGCAGGATACGGAGTAACAGTTTAGTACTAGAGAACTGCATGGCAGGCCAACCCCACTTGTGTGTTCTACAGAGTGGCAATAGGGCAATCATGTACGGAAGAGGAATTGAGGTGGTCTACATTGGTTTAGGAAAAACCTTCACAGACGGAAAATGTAGTGTGGCCTAGTAACAGGTGGAATAAGTGCTTCTGAATAAAGTTCACCCTGAGATAAAGAGAATGCACAGTTATATGTGATAAAAATCAATAAAGGGGCTACTTGTGTTCAGGGTCAGTCTCTATACGCAATATAGCACAATGGCTGGTAGGGAAAACATCACGTTTTCACATGACACTATTGAACAGGCAATAACCCAAACGGTGTGTGAAAAAATGAGATGGCATTTAAGAAAATCTAAAGGAGGTTAGAAGTTTGATTTGCTACATACCAAAAACATGTCGTAATGCATGTATAAGAAGCACACACACCCAAATGCAGAAGTAAATACAGAGAAGCCCTGTGTAGCAGCACAAAGTGGAACTTTGAAACTATGCCTAAAAAAGTCCAGAAAAGCAGTACAAGATGGGAGCTTTGAGGTGATAATTTAGTAAATAGAACCCCAGAGTAAAACTGCAAGATTGGAGCAATGAGCCGCCATTTAAGACCTGTACTAGCAACCTAGAGTAGTGGGGCAAGAGGAGTTCTATGGGGCAATCATGAGCTAAAGAACCGCAGACACGCTCTGCAAGATGGGAGCTAAGGGGCAACCATTATGGCTAATCAACTCCCGAGATGAGGTGAAAGATGAAAGCTATGATTGACCATTTTGGATACAAAGCCCAAGAGGAGCATTTATGTATTCACTCGTTTTTTTAACAGCTGCATATGCCAGAGTGAAATGTGAGCTACAAGGCTAGTGTAGAGTACGGAAATGTAGTACAACAGAACCAGATGTAACGTGCAACCTGCGGGCTCTGAGGGCACCTGGGATGTTCACATCGGATGGCAAACGGTGAAAAAGCATTCGGGCTGGTGGTATCCGTAAGAAAGCAAGTTTCCAATAGGAGGAAAACGCAGGATTATCAGGGGCATGTTGGCTGTGGTACTTTTGTACACAACACTAGTGATGGTTCACCTGGTGTGTGATACCCTGCCCTGAAAGACACAGATGCAGAGGAACAAAGACAGAAGAGAGACAGTTACGAAAAGGGGCAACTAAAATGGAGCTGGGCTTGAGTCAAAATCTTGATGAAGGCAGACTCAACAATGTGAACATGTAGAGCTTGAAGGAAAAGAGGGAACAATATGATAGAGATATTTAAATACCTCACTGGCTTAACAGTGGTACAAAGGGATAACATGCTATACTGGTATGGCAACAGAATTGTGACAGAACACTTGTACAGGTTCAGGGATTGTGTTCAGGAAGTATGCACTCACAGAAAGGGTAGGTTCTGCAATGGAAAAGCTCAACAGTATCAGGTGGGACATACAGAATCATATGAGGTCTCAAGGAAACACTGGGGTTCGAGGAGCTGGTAGTGAGAAAAAAAAAAGGAAACCCAAGAGAAGGCTAGGGAACAAATGGACAGCTCTTGCCTGCCTCGAGCACTTTTTCGACTGTCAAATGCTATGTGTCTGCACCCATGGTTCAGTTGTCCTAAGCAGCACAGTGCTTCAGGGCTTTTCACAGATTGTGGCAGTCAGAGAAAACATGGTAGGCATGAAAATTGAATCATTCCTCCGCTGACATCTGTGGCAAAAAGAAGATAACCTGCAGATTCTCTCAGATCCACCTCGTTTGCTGGGTTGCCCGTCACAGCATCCTCAGAAAGCCTCTTTGATATTCCCCATGTAGCACAGTTGTGTTACAAAGCTGTAACCCGCAGCTTGCCTGACCCCATGCGCAGCACTAGGATGCTAGCTGTTTAATGAGGCAAGCAGCAGTCAGGGAGTAACTGACTCAATTTAAGTTGGTGGAGTGCTGACTACATCCAAATATTATCCCAAGTGTTGCATTAATACTCCTATGCCAGCATTATTTACACATACTCTGATTATTACATCAGAAGTGTTATTAAGGCCTTTCAATGCTCAAAATGTCAGCGGTGGCGATTCACATAATGCGTATGTTGGAGTTCCAACTTGAACTCACGCCATCTCCTAAAATTATATGTATATGCAGGCCACCCTGACCTCCAAGGAAACACAGGAGTATGTGTGATGGATAACACAGTCATCCTGCTTAACTCTTCCTTCATCTTTTTAAGGTAAATAGTCATGTGTATCATACAATAAGATATTTGGGGTGTTAGTGTTTAATTGTTGTAATATTAAATGTCAGAAATGCTGCCCCGTGTACCTGCCCTCTAAAGCTATACTCTGTTCTGAAAGGGGTGTGTGAAAATCCATCTTATAAAGTAATTTGGGTAAAAAAGCATTTTTTTGCAATATGACAAAGGTGCCCTTTTGAACCATCTGAGATATTGGACTGGCCAATTAGGGGGGATTCCTGACAGCCAGGATTCCCTTGATAAAGGAAGCTGACACACTTACACTACACCATTCTGCTAAAATACAACATACTTTCTTAGGCGAAAAAGGGGCATCTAAGAAAACTAATTAAAGAAAATCAACTTAGAACTACGATTAGCCAGTTTGAGTTATTTTGATAACAAATACCTTAATAAAGGATCTGTAGATCCAAGTCATTTGCCTCACGACGAGTTTGTCGGTATCTTGGCGGTTAATCCGCCAGGATACTGGCAAATTGTATTACCGTTCCCGGCACTCGGTTCAGCAGCAATGGTTGTAAATCCCCATTCCATTGGAAGGGGGATTTTCTGGTGTTACTGGCACCGTAACACCGGTGCCGGTAATACTGGCAATTTCTGCCGGTAAGCCGCCTGACTTGCCTCCAGCTTTTAACTGGAGACAAAGCAGGTTCCCAACCGGAAAACTTGTAGTTAGCAGGTGTGGTAACATGCCAGCAAATGTTATTACTGGCACATTATTACCACACCGGCAAACTTGTAATGAGGCCCATTGTTTTGTTTAAAAATAACAGCCTTTGAGGTCAACCCATACTTAAAACATTCAAACTGGTAGAGTATGTCAATGTCACTGACCTCTAGATTGTGGCGGCAACCATCAAGACTAGGAAAAACCTGCAAAGAAGCAGATTCTGGAAATAAAAACTAAACTTTATTTAGTGGTGCATAGGGGTTGCTACTGGACTCCTTTTTGGTGTCTCTTGCTTGTCCAGTGCCTTTAAGACCCCTGCTTTCAGATGAGCCATTTTCTAAGTCTCTAACACCCATGGAAGCAGAGATTAATGCATTTTTCTGCGCCTTTCTCCTTTTGTAGAAACCAATAAAGAAATAACTGATTGTAGAGGCATAATTTAGGACTGCAACCTGTGTGTAACCGTGTGACTCTTGGGTCTTCCTTTAGTCTGCAACAGAAGTTATTTACCAGCTTTTCTCTTATTGTAGAGTACCCTTTTATTCCTTGAACCGAGTTAAAATGTTCAAAGTGTATTTGTAACCTGTTCAAAGAGCTACTACCAACTGGAGACGTTACATTAGAACCATCAATCCTATTTCACATTGCTTTAATGTGAATTTTTACTGATAGCGTTAGTTTGGTAGGGGTACATGATTTGAAGTGATACCATTGCAACGAAGCAGGAGTGGAATCTTTCAGAAATTGTGTGTCTCAACTTTTCAGATTTAAGATGTTATGGATATCTAAAATATTCAAACCCCATGCTCGGTCTCTGGTGTCCAGGATTTCATTCAGGATGGAGTGAATGTGTTGAGTGTTCCCTGCCTGAAATGTGGGCTGACAGGTGCGCCAAACAGGTGCTTGCACATGCATAATGTCCATGGTGCAGGCGGCATGCAGCAGGCACCTACTGGCCATCAGAACTGCCGTTTCTCCTGCCTCTTCAGGTTTTTCCTCAACCGGCCTGCAGTCAGACAGTCTTCCATCTGCATCCACTCCTCTGAACAGAGACAAGGCTTCCACTCCAGCTTTACAACACTGATGTGACGCACAGACAGGTACGAAAGGGATGGCGGGACCAGGAGCTGCACAGGATTGTACCAGTGTGTGTGTAAGGAAAGCGGTGTACCCTGGGAAGAAATTTAGCTCTACCCACAATGTAATTATTTTTCAGGACCCATAATAGCTCATACCCTGATTAGTCTATGCCCTCTGAAAGCTAAGCGGATGTACTACAATTATTTATCTCATGCCCTCTGAATACTCAGCAGATGATCCTTCTAAAATCTCATCCTATGACCTTTGTATGCTTATGAAATGATCCCTGAATACTTCTGCCATTCCACTGAAAGACTCCCAGATGCTCATCCAGGGCCCGCCAAAAGTTTAGTCTATTCCGTTCTGAATGCTCAACGAATGCAGTCCTAATCGTTGTGATATAATAATCAAGGCCTCTCTGAATGCTCACACCATTCACCTCTGAATACTCAAACAATACCATTTCTAGATGGCCAAACCCTCTTCCACAACATTTGAGCATCCACATTATTTCCTAACACTCTCTGGCTGCATGAAATCCACCAATGCCGGCCAAGGCCATCTAACAGCACTGGACCCAGTATTCCTAAGTGAAGCACTCCCAAAGCAAGTGATCTATCTGCCAGTCTTACATACACAAATCCATCCAATCAATAATTGTTACTCTTAAATAGCTTGCAAATCCTTTACTTTGTGACAAATCATGTCACTGTACTTGCTATTGATATGGCATGGTATTCCAATACATACCCCGATCACACAACTGATTCCACTGCAATCCATTCATGGCATAGAATTTGCAGTTCTAGGCAAGAACTCTTCAAAATCATGTGACCCACAATTTCTGCTCTCAGGAACATCCATCACACACAAAACATCGGTCTTACCCTCGAGCCCTTCTGCTTCATGGAATCCACCATTTCTGTCAGATACACTCAACAGTACGAGGTTAAATGTGTGTAACTATCACCTCTACAATAGAATGGGATTATTCTGCCCTGGGCACAATCACTGTCAAGATAATGTAGTCCACTACTTCTACACTTCATACAATAGAGAGGGACTATTCTTATGAACATTCACAGCCATAACATGACATAAAAAAAATTCCTTGCCTTCCGCTAAGAACTTCCTGATGGAAGCGATACATATTTCTACAAATAATGTATATTTTATATTGTTAAATATTCTCAGGCATCAGACAAGACTTGAACAACCTTGAAATGCAAATTTTAAGGCTGCTAAATGTATCCACAGTGACTTAAGACCTGGTATTTCTATTATTTATTTATAAAGCGCTTAGACACAACACGACCTGCTCATGCACTGATCATGGAAAATGTTTTTCTATGCTGGTGCGGTGGGAGATTTGGGCATGCCAACTGCCCTGTGTAACAGTATTTAGACCATGTCGGGCAACGTCCAGAATAGGGCAATCTATATATTTTGCACCCTGTTCATGGCAGTTGAGGGAGACCGGACAGCTGCCATTAAGGAGAAATGGACACACCTGCTCGTTAATTGAACATGCCTGTCATTTACTTACTTTCTTTCTGAGTAAAATGACCTCAGTGGCATTGATCAAGAAAGGAAATGGAGCTGCTGATAGCAAATTCCAAAAGAAGAGAGACTGTCTTCTAACACATGTAACAGATCAGATGAAAATTGATCCGTGAGACCCAGCGAAAATCTTGTACCAGTGAGTCAAGTAGCTTTGCACATTTCTCTCTGAATTGCTAGCAAGATCTAGCTGTTAAACCATATAGATGGCACACTTAATTCATGGCATCTGTGTTTGAAACAGTAAATGTTCTTAGGATATTTTTGCAACTGAGTAGCTATATTGGTAGATGATTTGAGGCATGTGTTAGTGGAACACCAGAGTCCTTGGGTTCCGCAGGTACATTAGAGTAAGCTCCAGTAATGGAAATGCGATCTTCAGGATTTGACTAAGGAGTTCTACACCTGCAGTAGAATGTCAACCGTGAGAGGATCACATGATAATGGCGATCTACCTGACTTGAATCATACCTCATTTTCGCAATTATAGAGATGGCAAAGAGCATACAATGTGATGGAACTGTCTGTATACAAGAAGAATATGAGAAAGGAGACGACAGTAGAGTCTCTGGTGTAGAATCCCCACTAGAGCGGCAGAAGCAGATGGTAGAGAGCTGGCACAGTTCTAGTCTTCATGAAGTCAGCCAAGGCGAGGGACCATGTAATACAGGTACCAATTTGATAGAAAGATATATGTCACAGGGACTGCCATATTCTTTTGTTTCCAGACTTGAGGCTGAAGAAGCTGACATGCACACGTTCTGAATGTGAGATGAGTTAGGTACTGGAGGATCCTGAGATTAAATCTTTTTCTGATGCACACAGATCAAAAATAGACTAATTAGTTGCTCTTCTAGAGGAAAAGACATTTGTGAATTGGGGAGCTGGCTGCCATCCTGAGTTTCTTTATTTTTTCACTTTGCACTCTTCTTTCACTCTTTAGGTCCTTTCTTGGGCTTCAGTGCAAATGAGGGCACACTGTATTTACGTTATTTATTTATTTAATTTGTTCCCAGCGTCCAGACCCGTAGGTACCACAGTGCTGGTACATAATTGTTAACATTGATGACAATTACTATCAAAGTCAAGGGTAGTGTCACAAGTCTAGGCGGAGAGTACAGGGCAGAGACTATCTCTCACTGTATGCAAGTAGATTAAGGGAGATTCCGGAGACAATGCTAGAATATAACAGATTAAAGGTACATACCAAGCTGTTAGCTGAAACAGCTATTCACAGGAACTGCAGGAGCAGGCTGTAAACAAAGAGACAGAGAAAAGGCAAAGACAAGCAAGTACGCTGGGCAACTTGGATTGATCAGAAATAAGGGTGTACTGGAATATGATAAGGGGTCTCCAGGGATTAAGGAAAGCCGTTGGGATAGGTACCAGCAGATTACTCTTAACAACAGTCATACAGCAATGTCATGACTTAGGCGTGCCGAGGAAACTGTTGTACTCAGTGCAAGGGTAAAACTGAAAGACCATATACTGAGGCAGGTACGACTTCAACCGACTAGGTGAAGGCATCAGAAGCCTTTCCTTATCTGATCTGAACGGAGACCAACCCAGGGTCACACTGTAAAACGGAGTCAAGTGGAGACACCACAGTGGACCAAGATGTATACAAGTAGAAAGCAGTATTGAAAGAAATAACCAGGTAAAGGACAGGATTGGATATCAGAGGTTGGAACAGGCATGAAGCAAGGCAAGGAGCACTGAGGAAAAGGGCAGAAGGCAGAAGAGTGTGGCAAGGCTGCCAGGCAGGGAAGCTCAGAGGAGAAAGGCAGAAGGCAGCGGAGTGCGGCAAAGTGGTCAGACGGGAGCCCAGAGGAACAGGGCGAAAGGTAGCGGACTGCGTCAGAGCGCCAGGCCGGAGCCCAGAGGAGCAGGGCGGAAGGCAGCGGAGTGCAGCAGAGCCGTCAGGCAGGAGCCCAGAGGGGCAGGACGGAAGGCAGCGGAGTGCGGCAGAGCCGTCAGGTGAGAGCCCAGAGGAGCAGGGCAGAAGGCAGCGGAGTGCGGCGGAGCCACCAGGTGGGAGCCCAGAGGAGAAGGGCAGAATGCAGCGGAGTGCGGCAGAGATGTCAGGTGGGAGCCTAGAGGAGCAGGGCAGAAGGCAGCGGAGTGCGGCAGAGCCACCAGGTGGGAGCCCAGAGGAGCAGGGGAGATGGCTGCAGCACACTGGAGAGGGAGCTGCAAGCATCAACAGCAACAGGAATCAAAAGGCCAAAAGAGGATTTCCAGGAAAGGTCAAAAACTGGTAACAGGAGCACCAGCACGAACTCCCAGAGAAAGCAGTTGACTGACCACTGCTTCTGTTCAAAGTGAGCTTATAAAGTCCCTCCCAGCCAGCAGACCAGCAGGGTGGAGCTGATTGCAGACTCTGGCAGCTGTGTTCAATTAAGCCCAGCCCTGGCTTCAGTAGCCTGCAGCAGTAACAGCAGTGGTTTCTAATCAAGTGCTCTCCAGCTCTCTGCAGCCTAGCCTGCAGTAGCTTGGAACAGGTGAATGCCATCAGGCCCTCTGCAGCTCTTAGTAGCTTGCTGCAAACAAATGTATTTAATATGCATCCTCCAGCCCTCTGCCTTTTAGACAGCATACATGTCCCAGAATGCATCTGCTGGTTTAACCCAAAAGCCGGAATGGAACATGCAATTAAATTAGTCCAAAACTGCAGCGGTAAAACCAGGAAAGAAAGGCAGAGGCGCATGTAACAGTGCTGGGTGGCAGGCAGGTAGGATCGTGACAGGTAGACAGTTTTTGTAATAGCACAGCTTGATAGGGTCTTAATTGTATTTATTAAACAACCAGGTTTTCAGATGTTTCCTGAAGAGAATTTACAATGGTTCTTCTTGGATGGATGGCGGTAGGGCGTTCCACAGTGTGGGTGCATTGACAGGAAAGCTCAATCTCCCTGCTCGCTTTCCGATGTATCTGGGTGTAAATAGGACACGGGAAGATGAGGAGTGAAGACAGCGGGGCCTAGATTTTTTGGATATGCGCTGGTTAAGGAAGGAGGGTGCAGAGTTGTCGATGCAGCGGTGTTTGATTGACAAGAACATGAACTCAATACAGGCTTTGACTGGTAGCCAGTGGGCATGCCGCCTTGCTTGAGAAATGTGATCCATATGCTTCACACCAGAGGCAGCACAGAGGGCATTGTTTTGGATTAGTTGTAGTTTGGAGACCCATGTCGGGTTGCTGTCCATGGAGACGGATGCAACGTCAGGGTCCAGTAGTTTGAGCCGATGAGGGGATCCCACAATGAGAAGCTCTGTTTTGTCATCATTGAGACAGAGATGGTGTTCCGCCATCCAGGTCTGATTGATGCTGTAGACATGACTGGTGTTGGTTGAGTCTGGGGGGATGTTCCCAGTGATTTCAAGAAGTATTTGAGTGTCATCAGCAGAGTTGGTGTATGGAATGTCTAGATTATCAAGGTGGTCAAACAGAGGTTTTGTGTATATGTTGTGAATGTGGGGGAGATGCAAGAGCCCTGAGGGACACTGTAGGGCACAGGGATGGGTGAACTGCATTAGGTCCTATGAATACCCTGGAGGTGCGCTCGTTGAAGAAGGATTTGACCCAGCAGGCAGCTTCTTTAGAGAGGTTGAATTCAGCAGTGAGATGCTAACAAAGGATGCCTTATTCGACCAGATCAAAAGCTGCTGAGAGGTCGAGGAGGAGAAGGATGGCGAGGTCTCGTATACCATCAAGCTAGATCTTGAGTTCAAAAAGGGTGGCTTCGGCACTGTGTCTAGGTCTGAAGCCTGATTGGTGGGAGCCGAGAATGCAATGGTGCTCCAGGTGGGCTTGGAGTTGGGTATAGGCTGTGTGGTCAAGAATGTTAAGAAGGTATGGAACAGTAGTGATGTTAGTGGGGAGGGAGGTGTCAAGGGATGGTTTCTTAAGTAAGGGTGTGACCCAGGCTTCTTTGATATATGTAGTGACAAAGCGAAGGAAGCGTTGTTGAATTTGGAGATGTTAGGTGCAAGACGGGCTGCACAAAGTGTGATGATGTGGGAGGGACAGGTGTCAACCTTGCAGTTTGAGGGTTTGAGGTGCTGGATGGTGGTGAATGGAGTAAAGTATAAAGGTGGAGGGGTAACTTAGGTGGATACAGTTTGGGTAAGAGGTGCAGGAGCTTTAGTGGTTAGCAAGGACGTTTTGAGGATTGTTTTATCTCTTAGCTTTCGGGATTTGTCAGCCAGTGCTGATTAGATGGTTGTACACCAGGCTTTGTTTTTAGTGAAGCTGGAGGTGGGAGGTACTGGGAATTCATGCTCTTTAAGAATTTTGAATAGCTCCTTGTTGTTGAAGCTGGCTTGCATGAATCTAGTATTGTAGACACTAGATTTGATTGTGATCGTAGCCTCTTTGTAATTCCTTGCAGAGGTGAGAAGGTTTTTTTGTTGGCTACAGAGGGGTTCTTTCTCCATAGGTGTTAAAGGGCACGCTTGCGTCTATAGAGGGTTAGTAGCACTTCAGAAAAACTTTTGGTATTTGAGGGTTTTTTCTGAAGGGTAGTTTTCAAAGGCGCATGGAGGTCAAGTTTGTGTAGTAATGTAGCATTGTAAGTGGTAATAATGGCTTTAGGCCATTGCATTCAGGCAGGGAAGAGAGATAGGACAAAATGGTGGGTTCTAACTGAGTTTGCCCGTCTGTCTGGAGATTATGGGCAGTTGTTTGCCACCTTTGCAGGTAGTCGTGGGATCTTGAGGGAGGCTGGATAGTATCAGCAAATGGTCTGTCCATGGAACGGGGTCCACAGAGGTAATACAGACCGGAGTGTTGAGATTTAAGATTCAGTAAAGGGTCCGGCCTTTGGAGTAGGTAGGCGTGACGACAGATTGAGTGAAGCTCATGTCTTGAAGGGAGGCAATAAGGGGAGTGGCCTTAGCGTCTGTGGCATCGTTAAAGCCTAGGTTGTAGTCTCAGAGAAGTATGAATTTGGTATTGGGTTTGATGAGTGGGGTAAGGAGAAGTTGG
The DNA here is from genome assembly GCF_040938575.1 of Ambystoma mexicanum. NCBI lineage: Eukaryota > Metazoa > Chordata > Amphibia > Caudata > Ambystomatidae > Ambystoma > Ambystoma mexicanum. The sequence goes on from NC_090923.1 coordinate 714,957,087, forward strand.
ATTTCCGTGTCTGATGAGTTGAGATTATTGGGGTGAGGGTAGTGGAGAGGAATGTTGATGGTGGTTTGGCAATCAAGAGTTTGTAGCCTTCAATGAGTGGTAAGGGAGAGGCTCTAATGGGCAAGGAGGCTTCAGTAATGAGAGCTACTCCACCTCCTGGTTTAGCGAGTCTGTCTGACCTAAGGATAGAGAAACTTGGTGGGATGGCTAATCAAAGGGTAGGGCCGGCTGCATCATGCAGCCATGTTTTAGTGACTGCAAGCAGAGCAGGAATGTTATCTAGTAAAAGATCATGGATGTCATGCGTTGATGAGGGTGCACGTGATGGTATTGGATTGGGAGATGGGCATAATGGGGCTGGTGGGATCCAGTGGTATGCCAGGATGGGGTGGTGGTGCCATGGGTAACTGCTGGTGAGATGTAGGTGTCGTGGGTGCCGGACAAGTACCAGTTATACATGTGGGGTGTAGTATCTGGTATGAGGGCAGCTGTACGGGAGCATAGATGTTCAAATCTGAGCGGGCCAGTACAGGGTATGGCTGATTTAGATTTAGAATCATGGTTGATGGAGGCGGGGTGGACAGTGGACTGATGTTTCCAAGAGGAGTAGTTTGCTGTAGATGTAGGGTGGGCTTAGGCGATACCTGCCTCACCGGTGGTGAGTGTGCAATGCATTTGGGGCAGAGAGATTTTAGGGGCAGGTGGTGTGTGGGCAGGTTTAAGTGCCAGGGAATATACAGCTTAGGTGAACTGAGTGTAGGTGGCTTATCTGAAGGTGGCTGGTTGGAGGAAGGCAGTAGGTTTGGGCAGCATGGGATCTGCTGGCATTAGAAGGTGCTTCACAAGCCTTGTTTGTGTGGGAGGGGGCATCATGGGCCCTGCTAATAATGAGTGGGGCATCATGGGCCATGCTGGCTGTGGAAGGGAAATCACAGGCCCTACTGGCAGTGGAGAGGGCATTGAGTGCCCGGATCGCATAGGTAGGGGCATCCTGTGCTCTGATGGCATAGATAGGGCCTTCAGGGGCCCTATTGGCATAGGTAGGGGCATCCCATGCCCTGCCGACATGGGTAAGGGCATCATGTGTCCTATTAGCATGGGTAGGGATTTCACGGGCCCTAAATGCATGGGTAGGGGCAATCTGTGCCCTGATGGCATGGGTAGGGGGATAAAGTCCCCTAGTGTCATGGTTAGGGGCAATCCAGGCCCTAATGGCATGGATGAGGGCATCCCATGCCCTGATGGCATGGATAGGGGCATCAGAGTCCTGAATGGAGTGGGTAAGGGCATCTTGTTACCTGGTGGCATGGGTCGGGGCATCCTGTGTCCTAATGGAATGGGTAGGGGTGTCCTGTGTTCTAATGGCATGTAGAAGCATCACACGACCTACTGGCAGTGGATAGGGCATCACATACACTGTTGATGTAGTAGGGGGTTTAACAGATAATCTTGGAGTGTGCAGGATGAATGAAGATATAGGGGTGAGGGGGTTCGCTGGTGAATATTGTGCAGTTACCTCCAGGCAAGTAAGGTCTGAGCGGGGGTTCGCACGGTGTGATAGGGCTGACTGGTGTGCGGGAAGCAGGGTACAAGGGGCGGAGAAAGGGCATTGGAAGTGGAGTGGGAATGGCACTAGCACAGAACATTTGGGCCCCTGCAGTTACGTGTACCTAGATTGCACATGAAGGAGGGAGGGTGATTGAAGAGACTGTCTGTGCAGGGGAGTCTGGATGGAGGATGGCTATCCCTTTGCTTTTCCTCCATGCCTTGACAGGTCCTTCAGAGTGGTCCAGCTTCATATAGTATAGTATACTAGATGGAGAGACTTGACATTAGTAGAGGTTTTGAGTATATTTGCTGAATATTACACAGTTGTGTTTCTGTTACTGGCACTTGATTCTTACACCTCACCCTCTGGCAGCCAACAATGCTGGTGGCAAAGAAAGCTGCAGCTCCACTGGGACTGGGGGACGATCATTGCAGACCACCCTCAACCCTTGCATTTAGGACGTGTGCATATATAGATCTCAAGACCAAAATGGGACAGCTTTATTAGGAAGTATACGTACATCGTAAGTACAGTCAAAGTGTTAATAAACAGATGTTTAATAAACGAAGTGAACAACTAGAATGAAGACCTGGTAACAATCTTCATAGCAAACTCAGGAGAATCTGGCCTTTGAACTGATGAAATCGTCTATGATTTCCAATAACCAGGAGTACAACTACAGCTAGGGGAAACCCCTGGTGTCTGAGCCTGTAAGTATTTACCTAATGATTCTATTTTGCAACAAAGTAAAGGAACGTTTGAGGCAGAAGAAATCTGAAGATATCCAGCTTCCAGAGAACCAGGTCAGAAAAACAGATTTCCGGTAAAGCAGCTCAAGGACACCTCTGTGCCAGAATTCAAGAGGCATCTGCAGATCCTGGTTCAGCCAGATGCAGCAAGAGCCCTACCGGTGCAGAAGGGGCAACACAACGCATAATTGGTAGGGGACCCATATGACCCCAGGGAGGAGGATGAGTGCAAAACCAAAAAGTCAAAGACGCAAAGGCAGGCAAAAGACCCAATCTTTGAAATCTTGCCTTGGAAGGAGTCAGGAACCTGAATAGGTGAGCCTGAAATTCCTGTTCCCTGAAGAAATATAGGAATGGTATAACAGTATTTAACTTGGATAGTTGAGCCTATCTTTCAAAAGCTGGATTACATGACTAGTCTGAATTCCTACTGATGACAAGGAGGCATGTAAAGGGGAGAAAATTAATCAATGTCAGTGGGTCTTTCATCTCTAGGAAAGGCATTTACTTCAAGTCAGAAATAGAGTTTAGAATCAACGGATAGGCCACAGACAACCATGAAAAAGGTGTCTCTAACAGTGTGATTTGGAACGTCACTGACTGCAATCTGCACTCTGCCTTAGAATTTCTCTTGCTTTTTTAACAGGATGCAGTTTCAGCCTTGCTCTCTTTTTTCTTTGAAGCTATCAGCACCTCTGTAGGATAGTGGCACCAAGGAGAGAGTGACCTCCTCAGTGGTCACAATGCACCCCTCACCACTACAACAGTGGGACATGGTGAAGCAGAGATTGGTCTCTTTCTCCCAAACTGCCTTGTGATGAATAGCCAGGCAAGAGTCACATGATGCAGATTTGTGCTTGACACCCGAATAGCACATGTCAGTCATGCGAGTCTGTAAACAACCTAGATCCCTTCCAGTGCCTACAGAGCTTGAACCTCTGTATTTTTTGAGAAAGCATTCAGCCAACTTATTAAGAAAGAACTGTAAGTATTCTAATGTCCAATTAGCAAATTTCTCAAATCCCACCATCAGGGAATCCTGACAAAAAGAAACTGATGTGAGGGGTGTAGGCAGACCCAATGTTCTGCAGATGCAATCGTAGGAGGTAACATTAGTGCTGAGGGTAAAACGCCCAATCAGACGCTGGAGGGTACAATTAGTACCTATTAGGACCACAATTGCAGCCACACACCTCCCACAGTATGGGGTCCACAAATACTAGAAGCAAACTCTGTCACAACATAAGATTCATTGCTCCTGCTCCATGTTCTTTCTTACAGCATGACATACACTATCACTATCACAATGAGATTAGTGCAAGTGATTTACCAGTCCTTCAGACATAAGCCCTCATTACAGTTTTGCCGGTATCCCACCAGAATTACCAGGAGGATACCGGCAAAACTGCATTACCGTCTCTGCTGGTATTAACGGGATATTAAAGGGATATTACGGGCGGCGGAGACACCGGTAAATTCCTATTCCGTGGAGTCCCATAGGATTCCATTGGATGGGATTGCCGGAATTACCAGCACAGGTAGTACCAGTGCTGGTGATTCTGGCAATCATCTGCCGGTAGGGGCCTGAACTCCCTGTAGCTCAGGCCTACCGGTAGGTCACTGCCCCTACTGGCAACCCTTTGTTTTCCGGTCCCCAAAAAAATGCTGGTACACAGGGACTATAGTCTTTTGTTATGGAAACTACCATTCATTTCTGTTTGCATGGATCCAAACATAACATTCATAATTTCTGTTCATATACTCCCCACAACCTCTGATCTGGGATTCCTTCTCACAGACGCTTAGGACACTCCTACAGCATAGACTGAATCCATTATCCTTCTCACTTAGTATGTTCCTTCCAACAAGAGATTCCCCACTTCTGCTTGACCCTCGGATAGCATTCGACCCATGATTCATAGACTCATACACACACACTCTCCCGCAGTATGAGGTTTAAGCTAGTCCATCAACCAAGATAAGTAAAATAGTTTTTCAAAATAAAACATGAGACTGACCTCAGCTTTATCTCTTTATATGTACATTTAGCTCATTGTGGGTATCCAGAAATCCTAATAACTGAATTGTACTACCCTGTGGGATGACACCAGCCTAAAAGATATTGACCATGTCTACTTGTACATCAATCCAAACTCTAGGATCCATCATTACTAACCATAAACCTTTACCACAAAATATGTTTTTTTTTTTTTTTGTGTATAATCAAAATTAGATTTTTACAAAAGTCGAACAACAGAAACTTTCTTTCTTACTTAGTCATCGACTACAAAGAGTAATCAACCATCTCCTATGTCAAAGGAAATGTTCCAACCGCAACGACATGAAGATCAAACAGTTTCAGTTTCTTGTCTTAGCCGAATTTTCTCCAAAGCAATGTCTATTAATGTAGATGCGGTTATTAACCAGCTTGTTTTAGCACCCGTAATCAAACGGTTCCACCATGTATTGTAGTCCATAACATAGGAAGATGATTTAACTATGTGTCCAATGACGGCTTCTCTTTCGTGATCAATAGACGGACACGCCATCAAAAGATGTTTAATGGTTTCTGTTGTTTTAGGATCATTGCAGAGTCTGCAAGATTTTTCTTTCGATACGGACCGCATTGCCAAGACTTCTTGTGTCGGCAGAACATTTATGCAGGCTTTAAGTAGAGTTCTCATAAGATGTTTATTTGGGTATTTCAGACAATACTCCATTGGTTGTTTTTAATTTATTGCAGATTGGCGGCAGATGGGCTAGTAACTTATTCGCAAGTGCGCAGTCATTTGTCCTTATCCAATCTACCCATTCCATTTTTGATTTTATTCGCATTGGATTCTGAATTAGCTCCTCTTCTGAGCAGGCTATTTCTTGTAGCGTATGCTTTTGTTTCTCTGCCCAATCGATGAGGGATTTGTTAGTTCCCTTTGATATTTCTTCAGAAATCACTTTATATATTTCCAAACTGTCTTTGTTCCGCAGTTTTCTATAAAGCTGGATCGTAGACTGGGCAACAGCCGCCTCCAAAGAGAGCAGCCCAAGTTCACGTCTTATCGGCGCCATTGCTGTAGATTTGGGCAGACCTAAAGTTGTTCTCCAAATAAAGCCTTCTAGCTTAACCCATATGGTCGCTGGAATGGAGAGGTTCGCGTCCATGCCGTATGTCAAGGCTGGGACTATTTTGGACCTGTAGAATTGAATTGCAGGGAGAAGACTGAATTTACCATACTTTCTGTCCACAGCACGTAATTGCGCTGTTAGGTTTTTAGTTTTGGTCCACAGAGTTATTTGCATACTTAGGGATTTTTTTGAGCTGTCAATGGTTATTCCCAAATATTTAAATGAGGATACTACTTCAATTTGTGTTTGATTCAAAACCCACTTTGACGAATCTTTTTTCTTGCGTCCTTGCTTTTGGAGGATCAGAATTTTCGTTTTATAGTTATTTATCTCCAGGTTGTTTTTTTCCATATATTTTTGCAAGTTATCCAGTTGACGTTGGAGGCCCACCTTCGTCTGATCTAAAATAATAAGATCGTCTGCGTACAGAAGTCTCGCAATCGTTGTTGTTCCTATTTTTGGAGGAAACAATCTGATAGAATTTTGTGTGGTTTGAAAGTCTCCAAGAAAAGAGATAAAAAGGGCTGGAGCCAAGGGACAGCCTTGTTTGACTCCTCGGTTTGAAGTTATTGGATTGGAGAGTAGGCCACTGTTGTTTAGCCTGACCAATATTTCAGTATCCGTATGCAAAGCCATGATGGGATCGGGAATCTAGGTAGGGCAGTTCCACTTATTCAGCTTGTCCCACAGTTTGTCTCTGTCTACTCTGTCAAAAGCTTGGGACAGGTCGACGAATGCAAGGTAGATTTTCGGCGAACCACGTAGGACTTTTTCTTTTAGGATGTTAAGGATCATTAAGTTAACTGCAGTACTGGCATTTTTTTGAAAACCTGTTTGCAGTATATCCATGGCCGGAGATGTTGTTGTCCAGTTCCGAAAATGTTTCAACAAACAAGTAGCGAAGACTTTTCCAATAACGTCCAATAAGGCAATTGGTCGGTAGTTGGAAAGATCTTCCCTCATACCCTTTTTAAATATCGGAACGATAATTGCTCGCGTCCAGGAGCTGGGGATTATCCTTCGTTCCCTACAGTGCTTGAAAATCAGGCTCAGGACTGCTGACCATTCTTCTGGATGTTGCTTCAGATCGCTGTTTGCCAGCCCGTCCGGTCCCGGGGCCCGTGAAGGTTTCAATTTCGTGATAATTGCCTTTATGTCATCTATATCAGATAGGTCCACCCAGTTGGCTTTAGATTTAAATGGCCGGTGTACCCTCTCAATATCAGAAGGAGGGTAGTCAAATAGTTTGTAGAAATGTTTGAACCAGCTTTCTTCCGACACAGCGTTTATCATTAGCGAGTTCGAATGATGGTTCATATCGTTAATCAGTTTCCAAAAATTCCCTTGATCTTTTGTTGGCCATAGTTGTCATCATACATTCTGCATCGGCTTGATAGAGTAAAGCTCTGTTACTTCTAAGCAACTGTCTATAAGATCTGAGCTCCGTTTGGTATGCTTCCCGTATGTTAATAGAGTTCATCATCGATGCCTCTTTTTTTAGTTTCCTTAATTTGCGTCGTCTAAGCACTAAGGCCCTGTTATAAGTGTGGTTTAAATTTTCAGGTCTGTTGCTCACTTTTTTCCCAGGTTTTTTAAATTGCAAGAGTAAGGGAATGTAGCTGCTCTTAGATGTTTCTTCGTTTGCTTCGGTATCTCTAGTGAGCGATTCATATTCCTTGCTCAGATATTTGACGTCGTTTGCCGTCATACGCAAGCGAGAGCGTTGGACGTTTGATTCAAGTTTTGTGGTGAAAAATTGCTGGACTCCTCTCTTCGTTCTACATATAAGATGCAGCAGGTTATGATCGCTTTTTTCCATTCTGATTACTTCAAAGGTAGTAATACTCGCATCGATACTTTCTGCAACAAAAATATAGTCCAGAGTTGATGACGATTGTTCCCGCTCCCATGTAGGAATTATGGAATGGTTTGTCGAGTTCGCCGCATTGCGTAGGTTTTTGGAGTTCATTAGATCAAGCCACTTCGAACCTCTTTTAGCTGCGGGCGTTGACTCAGATTCTTTTTGACAATTGCAGTTCAGGTCACCACAGATGAGGATGTTAGAGGTTTTGTGTTCTATCATAATTTCGTCGATGATCTTTGTGGCTTCATCACAAAATTTATCAGTGGACATTCTTTGAGGGTTCCAGTATGTATTGACAATTGCCCAAATCTCAGCATCATTTCCGTGGGTTATTCTTACAAGCACTCCCAAAAAGGCATAGGTGGCTGCAATTATCTTAAGAAGTTGAAGATTGGACCCAGACCGGATGGCAGTTAGGAGACCCGCAGACGGTCTGCCAAAGGGGCCCTGTAGCGCCGGCGAGATCGCAATCGTGTAACCGTCAAGTGCCGGTTTATTCAAGAGCCACGTTTCCTGGAGGCAAATGATGTCGTGGGTTCCCAGATTGTAGCTGCCAATCTTGGTAAGATGCGTATGACCTCTTGTATTCCAGGATGCTATAGATATTCTGTGATTTATTTGATCTTGGTTTGTGAAGTCGGGTCGCCGATGGAAATGAGAGGCTTCCCTTATTTGCTGCTATTTCTTATGTCCCGGAGTAAAGGCGTTACGAAGCCAGGACCACGTATCCTTTGAGGCTGTGCAGTGCCGATTTGAAGCGGACTGGACGGCATCTTGTTTAGCTCGTGGAATGTATGCTGGAGAAGCAGGTCGTTGGGTTCGTCGGCGCGCTGTATCCGGTGGTGTGGTTGATCTTCTGTGATCGTTCCAGTATTTCGGATCGTTTCTGTCCGCCTTTCCTTCATTTACATATCGATAATGCCTTGAATTGGCGGATCTTGATTGGGCTCGCCTCGACGTTCTAGATTCGTGGGAAGCTGGTTTTTCCCAGCGGGACGGTGTACGTTCCCGTCTTTTTGATCTATAAAGATCTTCCGTCTGTGATTTATATCTATGTGTTTTTATTTTCGCTGCCGGGGTTTCCGTGTTTTCCGACTGGCTCTTGATGGTTTTTTGAGGCATAATCTCCGAAAGGATAAAACCTTCTTGTGCCACCTTTGCGTAGGCCTCTTGAGGGACATCTAGAAGAGCTGAGTTCCTGATGTGGAGGTAGGCCTTTGCTTGGTTATTTCTATGATACGGCTCAATGAGGACGAAATCGTCAGATTTCAATGAATTTAGTATATCGACCCTTTTCAAAATTTTAAGGACGGTTCTCCTGTTCAAGATCATATAATGATCATCAGCTGGTTTTTGTTCAATCTTGAAGAGCCGCACTGAGTCTAGAGTCTTTTCATTGGCTCTTACAAAGGTTTCCTGTTGATGTATAGATTTAGCCCGTTTTGCCTTGTTCGGACGGGATCTGTTTGAGACGGAAGAGTTTGTAGATTTAAATTTTTCATACAATTGATCAATACTCAAATCCACCGCCTGTTTTAAATCCGTTTCGCCCTTGCCAGCATGACTAAGTATAGGTATATTTCTTTCTTCCTTTTTTGGTGGGAATCTGGTTTTATCGGGATGGCTGTTGGATTCTCCCTTCGTGGTATCAGATTCAAAGATTTCTAATAAGTCGTCGTGTTGAGAAACATCTATCAATGAACTTTGACAGATGAACTTCTCAACAGAACGGGGCGAATGAATGGGCTGGACTAGGTCAGAGAGACCATTTTCGTATTCCATTTCTTTGTCTATTGTTTTGGTTTTGGGCTGTTTGAGTGGTTCATTGGCGAGTGATGTTTGCTCTGTTATGGATTCAACATTGCTCTTGGAGCAGTCTGGTAATGAAGTTTTTGTTAGCTTCAGTAGAGGTTGGGAACAAGATAGAGATGATGTTTTTTTAGGATTTATTTTTACCGACACTGTTTTGGGTGGGTTAGCTTTTCTGTGTGAAAAGTTGGATTTTTCGTTAACGAAGAGCGGGGCTATTTTAGTGGGATGTATTTGCGGTGAAATCGAACCTTCTTTCTCAGCCGGAGAACTTTTTCCAGAATTTGTCGTTTGTAGCACCCTCAATTTTTCTTCCAAGGTTGATAACTTTGAATCCCAGGTTTCTCTATGAATCTTGTTAGTTTGCTCCAAGGCAGTAATAAATCCTTCTACGAAAATCAGTTTTGTGTGCATCATTGCCGACACCGTGATGCTGTCCTTTAGTGAATCATTTATATTTTCGTACAGCTTCCCAAAGGGAGCCAAGGCTATTGTAATCGCCGACATAATGGTTGCTAGATCGTTTTTTTTTTAGGGAGAGTCCTTTGGGTTAGGGGGAATTATTTCACTAAGCCTCCTGTTTCTTGGTGGCGAGCGAAGACGTGGGGATAGGAATGAAGATTGTTCCGAAGAGGATGTACATTCGTCAGTTTGAGTAAGTTGATCTTGTTTTTTTTGTATTTGTTTCTCCCGCGACGGCTGCGACTCTGATTGTAGCTCCAAAAGATGTTGATTGGGTAGTTCTCGACAAGAGGGAAGAGCCTTTCCATTGTCGAGATTTTTTTCCGGAGATAGGTCGATGGGTTGGGGCTGCAAACCACCAATTTGATCTTTATCATTCAAGGATATAGGAGCTTTGATATTTTTTTGTGCCTCCATTTGCCTAAGTTAGTCGAAATTAGTACTTGTAGTTCCGCTGGTTTCCCTAGATCGAACGTGGGATTTTGGGTGCATTCATTTACATTTGTTTGAATGAATCCTACTTTGGATTTTACAGAAGTAATTTTTTTATTTTGGGAGTTGTCTAAATGCAGATCTTTTTTGGTGGTATCTGGAGAATGCGTTTTTTTTTTGACAAACAAAGAAGTTTTTCTTGCTTTGGTGGCCGGGGGAAGGTCTTGTATTGCTTCCAAAATTTCTGCGTCCGATAGTTCGTTGACCTCGTCCAATTTTCTTTTACATTGTTTTTTAAAGAAATCTTTTAACACTGATGATAGTAGTGGGCGGGGCAAGCTTTTTTTTCCTGCGTCTTTTTTCTTATATTTTTTTTTAAGGTTTATTGTTTTTTTAGGTTGGTCCTCAGGATTTGATGTCTTAAAAGTTGCTTTCGGTGTTAGAGGTTCCAGGGGCAGTTCCTCCACTATTTCCTCGATGTGTTCCATCGAAGCGTTGGCATTAAGGAGTCTGAAAGTACCATACACCGAAGGATTTTTGGGACCGGAATTATTTTCAACATTATTGTCATTCTGTTGGGTCTTTATAGGGGAAGGTTCACTGGAGGCATGGATTTGGGCTAAAATTGAGACCGGAAACCGGTGTGTGTCATACGTTTCCATAGTTTTTAGCGGACTCTTACCAGGGTCTGTTAGATCGATCGTTTGGTCATCAGCTATAGCGGATGCTGCCGCTGCAGAAGGCGGGGCGCCACCAAGAGGCGAAAGCGCCAGCAGCCTCCCCCGCGTCCGGGCCTCTGCATCCATGATCTCGCTCGTGACAGCGCCTCCGTCGCCAGACTGGAAACCCCCCTGGAAACCCTCCTGTTCCGCCCCCTCCCAGCCGATCACCCTGCCCGGGAGCTCAGGTGCAGGCTCCGACGGTCCTCCGACCGCCGAAAAAACCGCACCTCTCGCCGTGGCCGTGACCGGGCGGGGAGGCTGGACAGACTGGGTGCCGGCATGGGGAGGGGAGGGGAAAACAGCGCTCACCGAGGGAGACAGCGAGGGGGCCGCAGGATCCACAGCCTGGCGTCCCGACGGATCCGCACAGCCATCCCCATCGCCGCCCCTCTCAGCTGGCGTTGTGCGGTACTCCAAGGTACGTGCTTCTTGGTTTTTTACGTCGAACCGAGGATTAGATAGATTAGGTAGAAAGTCGTCTGCTTTGGGGGCCTTTGTAATGCTGCCAGCCCGCTCCATTGAAGACCCCGAAGACAGACGAAGTTGGTGGTTAGTACCCCTATAAGGGTTTTCCAAGCCGAAGTCAAAGCATGTTTTCCGGGTTAGCGTGGTGCAGCCAGGAGTTCCGCTAGCCACCGGAGTCAGCGTAATGATCCTTGGGACTTTGGGTTTCATACCAGGAGGCTTTACCATCGTCGTCACATCAGGGATTTTAAAGTTGCTTCTAAGGAGTCTTTGCTCCGGTGTGGATTCTGGAAGCACTTTTTGCAAAACTTGGGAGTCTTGAAGTATAAAGGTGGTAAATCCTTCACTGGATGCAAGGTGTTTCACTGTTAGCGGCAGCGGGTCATGAACCGCAGACATGACCGCGGACTGCCGATGACTGCCTCTACCTCGCCTCTAGCTCCGCTCGCCGCTCCGCTCTGCACACAAGTATAAGTGGGTCCACCCACTGCTATAAGAGTAGAGAGGGTAGAGAGACTGCCGATGACTGCCTCTAACTCGCCTCTAGCTCCGCTCGCCGCTCCGCTCTGCACACAAGTATAAGTGGGTCCACCCACTGCTGTAAGAGTAGAGAGGGTAGAGAGACTGCCGATGACTGCCTCTACCTCGCCTCTAGCTCCGCTCGCCGCTCCGCTCTGCACACAAGTATAAGTGGGTCCACCCACTGCTGTAAGAGTAGAGAGGGTAGAGAGACTGCCGATGACTGCCTCTACCTCGCCTCTAGCTCCGCTCGCCGCTCCGCTCTGCACACAAGTATAAGTGGGTCCACCGACTGCTGTAAGAGTAGAGAGGGTAGAGAGACTGCCGATGACTGCCTCTACCTCGTCTCTAGCTCCGCTGATTTGCAATACCTATTTATATACCCTTCTGGGGCGTGTTTCCAATGTTCCTAACCCCATAGTCTCACAGCATCATTTTTATCCACATACCCACCTGCAGTATAGCATTTACTATTCCTACCAATGTGCCTTCTAATGGCAAGACCTCTTCTATTGCTCCCTTTGTACCTCCCCTCTGCAACATTCACAAGGCTGTCTGGAGCCAGAGACCACACTATCTGAAACTCTCTCTTACAAAATACTCTCCTTCTAGACCTCTACATTCCTCTGCCACCAAATCCCTTTGCGTAAAATGTTTCTCTAAACAGAGAGCAGGAGTGGTTCACATTGCTCACCTGGATCCCTCCTTTGGAAGAGCCTCTACCTCCCACTGTGTCTTAAGCAGGAACCTCTTAAGTTCTGAAAGCACTTCAAGTCTTTCCTCTTTTCCTCCTCCTTCCCTTCTCCACTCCTCTGCTAATCTCACAGTTGCTGTGACTGGTGTCTTGGACCCTTATGCATCCTATGGGCCCCTGAGCACTCACACCCAATCTCCCCAGCTTCTGTCTAACTACAGCACTTGCGGCGGCGCAGGCTCCACAATCTAGATTTGCACTTTTCCACCCAATATGGCTCCTGGCCACATTGCACTTACCATATCTTGCACTTCATCTCTGGCTCACCCTCCAGCACGGACACCCCAGCACCTAGCCCACTGCCCTCTTCCTTGCTGCACTTGCATGTTCTGAATACTGACAAGGCATAGTAGGTTTGGCCGTCCCTTCCCTCACTCTATTTATTATATATTTAATTGCACTGCAATCCCATGCTCCCTCCCTCTTGCCCTGTGGGTGCTCTAAACAATCCCATGTTCCCTCCCTCTTGCCATTTGGGTGCTTTGAAATTGAATGTATTTACTGTTTAAGCGCCTAACAAGCAACAATAAACTAAACTAACTAACTATAGGATCCACCATTCCTACCTACATTCTCTACCAAGGAATGGTAAGCAGAACCCCTAGCCACCTACTGCCTCAATGATTGGATACCACCATTCCATCACACGTTCTCTGATGCAGCATGACCTGGCATTGTGCATTGGGCTACTTGATGGAACATGGGTAAAACAGACTGGACTCAATATGAGAGCCAATGACAAAACTACATATATCTCCTTACTGATAGCATATTTCTGGATGTTTTTCAAGAGAAGGGTGTGCATGGGTGAAGCCTGGAGAAGATAGCAGGGAGTGAATGGTGAAATGGAGGCAAGCTTAAATTCTCAGGCCAGAATACCAGACTGATGGCTCTGCTTTCTGCGGTGAAGCTAGAGCAGAGGTGGACAGGGTTCCATGAGCCCCTAGATGCTTCAAAGCTGCTGGACAGGATGGGGGTTGGTAGATAATGACTAAACAAGTTAGAGGCAGGGAGGTGGCATAGAGGCCCGCAGCTTCCAATCTACATCTCTTTAAACTGTAGAAAGGTACAGCCACAATAAAGGTCCCCCAGGTAGGAGTCTGACCTTTTACAGCCTCTAATGTGAGAGATTTAGATGTTCTTAAAATGCGTTCTGAAATACAGAGGGTTTCGTGGCTCACTGGAATAGTTATCTTGCCTCATAAAGGAGACAACATCTCTGTAGAATTTCTACATGTCCCTAGTGTATGGACTATCTCTGATCACCTTTTTAGTGGCTTCCAACCTGGATGTGCCTGCTGTTGTCTAGTGTGTCAGAATTAAGGGGTGTTACTTAATCCCATGGATGGCTTCAGTCTCCCAAATTAACTATTACTTGCTGGATGTAAAATAGTTGCATATGGTTTACCTGCAGTAGGTTATGATTATATGAGTAAAATAAAACACACACACACACACTCACTAAGTGGATCATGAGTAGTGTTTGTTGTCCAAAGTGATGACTTTAAAGACTTAAATCTAAGATTAAAACTTTTCGTAAGCTTTCCTGGAAACAATAAGGCTTAGGTGAGGAATCTAGCACATATACAGATACACATAATTAGCAAAGTGATCTTGTACAGTGCCCTTCTGCCACTTTTGGCATATGAAGGCATAATGTTGTTGTGGAGACTGGAGACAGAAAGTACGCAAATACACTCCTATTTTCAGAAGAAAATGTGAGTGTCAAAAAGATTTCATAATAAAGAGGGTACACATTATATTTGCCATGCCTTTTAAGGTATCCATTACCTGATGCGATCCACCATTATTACCTGCATACTACCCTCCACCATGATCCCCATCATTCCTACCAGTGTACCACCCCACAGCACGAGCTCAACCACTGATTTCCACATACTCATCAATCACTCTATTTGCATACCCTCGAAAAGCATTCAACTCACCAGTTCTATTGGACTTCCACCAACAGTCTCTAAATTCTTTCAGTACCCGAGTCATCATTCCAATCCATATGCAGTCTGCCATTTCTATCAAATACCCTCCTGCAGTACAGAGACCACAATTACTACTCACATTCCCTCCAGTAGAGTTGAATCTACCATACCTTTGACAGAAACACTTTTGAAGCAAGGGAACTCCTATTCCTATTCACAATCACTTAGAATGGAGTCAGCCATTGGTATTCATAAACCCCCAGCATTACAGATCCCCCTATTAGTAAACATGCATTCACCTCCATTATCCTGCATTCTGTTTCTACAGCACCTAAAAAAGCTTGGGTTTAAAATGATACACACAACCCCATCATTGTAGCATCCTATTTTTTAAGATAATCTATTTTGCTCACATGGCAGAAACTCCAGCCCCACTAAAGGTGCATACAATCCCTCCTAGATGGACCCCCAAAACTCCCTAATCAAATTACTCTCCTTCCCCAGCAGTAATTACATGAATCCTCCTATTAAAGACCAAAAAGTGCTTCCCCTTAGGGAAGGTCTACCCAACCATACCACATAAGTCCCACATACCCTCCTCCCACAGGAACCCCACAAAGCCCACATCACACAGCACCTTCCTTAGGCGTACAGCTTCTGAGTCCGGAAACAGTTTAGGAGACTATAAGGTGGAAACATTACACTACACTACTACAGAGACTGAAAGCTGAAGCACAGCTGACCAGATAACAATGACAGATAACACACCATCTACCACTCCCTGCCCCAAAGTAATGGGGCAGGTACCTACTTGTCACAGGGACAGATGCAAAGGCCACAGCACTTGGCCATGTCTGTCAAGTTTTTCTCAGCCTCCTTCATGTCCTGGTTAATCTGTTCCAGTCCCTCATCAATGCGGTCCAGCTGTTCTGGGGCAGAATGAGAGGAGGGGCAGGTGAGTCTCTGGAGGAATGATTAGGAGAGGGCAGGGTGAGAGGATAAAATGTAAAGGAGAGCCACAGCAAGGGTCTGGGGACTAGGATGAGGTGGTTCTCTGGGGAAGAGTGAAGGGAGGGTAGCTGACTATGGGATAGGGCAGGTTGGGGGAGTGGTGAGGGGGAAGTAGGTGACATAAAGTTGACGAGGTTGAGAGAGGAATTCAGGTATCACTTGGGAGGAGTGAAAAAAAAAACATTAAACAGTGCAGTGAAGTCAGAAGTCCCTCTGCCTTGTCTGGAGATTCTGCTTCCACAGACCCCCAGTTACAGCTTCCACATTAACATTTAAGGCCCTCATTATGAGTATTACGGTCACTGTAAACACATGCAGCTTTCGATAAACTATGGGTACCTTATGCGGTATTCTAAGATTATCAAGTGCAAAATATACCTCATGGTTACGAGTTTGCATTGCACATATACCAACCTCCACGCAAACGGTCGAGGTTAAAATATTTCCACCCCACCATGTTAAAAAATGTGTGGCCCTCATTACGAGGTTGGCGGCAACCCTGTAACACCTTTTCCGCCGCCTGACATCCCGGCAGCACCGGGATATCACAGGCGGTGGAACTGTTATTTCACATTCCCATGGAGTCCAATAGGACTCCATGGGAATGGGAAACCTGAAGCACAGGCACCGTTAGTAATGGTGCCGGAGCTTCATGGAAAAGCATGCCGCTAGAGGCCTGAACTCCCGACAGGTCAGCCCTGCCTGGAGTTCCGTGATCCTAGCGGCAAACATAGTTTGGCATTCTGGAAGGGATGCTGGTACATTGCTCCCAGCACTGTAATTTCCGGTCCGCCCAACTTGTAATGAGGCCAGTGTCAAGCAATGCACAATCCCCCACTTACAGGAAATAAAAGATGCTTAAGACCCTCAAAGAGAGAGATAATGTAAGCTTCTCATATGCCCACATCATCACCCCTTTGCTACCTAATGTACAGAAGGGCCATTAATCACCCAGCTGTGTGATTTTCTCCAAGAGGCAGAAGTGTTGTGAACTGTTGTTCTTCCATATGCATTCCCATACCTAAAAGAGGGATGGAAATTCATTTCTATTATTTTTTGAAAATGGCTTGTTTGCCAGAAACAATGCATGCCGATTTTCTGATATATTGCAAATTTGTTATGTGCTTACCACGCTGCGGGTGGTAAACTCCTAATCCCGGTGTAACCTCCAGCTTTTTGCATTCGATAAACTGAATTGCTGCACGTCTAAATCAATTAGGGAATACTGCAAAACTGATAATGAGGGCCTAAAACTCGTAGCACTTCTGAATACATTTGATTTTGAAGATGGATTTAATCCCATTGTAATTTGTGCTCACATTTGTAGTAGTTTATTAGTAGTGCGGCTAATGCCTGCTTCTTCATGCTTGTAGTTAATTTTAAACAGGTTGTGTCACTGACCTGCTTGGGCACAGTTCATGTAAATAAGATGATTTGCATGAAAGGGCATTGACACTTGGCATCCAAAGTGTGATTTGGGCACACATTGTAAAGGTTGCAACAACTTCTAACTCAGACGGGGCATCACAAAAGTGAGCAGCCAAGTAGAATCCTTTTACATTATTAACATCTAGCAGGTGCCAATGGATTGCCCTAATCAGGCTGTTCAAATGGTCAAGGGAATCATAGGCTCTAACATTCAAAGTAATCTTGGAAGTAATCACCACCCATTTATATACTCTGCCACTTTAATGGCTCTCAGAAAAACTGCAAAAATGAAGAAGAGTTGACATAAAGAAGTAAACATAAAATGTACTGAAAATCAGTGAACTAAAAACGAAGAAATAAAAAATAACCACTTTTAACATTTAATAAACAAAAGTGTAAATTAGATCAAAGCGAAAAGGAGACCTCTTTTGGCCTACAGAAGTACGGAATAGAGCAGGTGGAGGAGGGTGCTCGGAGGTACTGGGGGTTTCTCCCCATTTTAAAAGTACACCTTATAAGAAGGTAACAGGTAAGTGGGAAAGAGGTTTTGCAGAGCTGAGC
Organism: Ambystoma mexicanum; assembly: GCF_040938575.1. Taxonomy (NCBI): domain Eukaryota; kingdom Metazoa; phylum Chordata; class Amphibia; order Caudata; family Ambystomatidae; genus Ambystoma; species Ambystoma mexicanum. Next base: position 714,974,472 of record NC_090923.1, read on the forward strand.
TGGGGAGTTTGGGGTTTAAAATAAGAAACCAAAAAAGGATTTGGAAACAAAATATACATATTTGTACACATTTCCCTACTATAGAAAAAACAATAACAATTATTAATTCAATTATTTGAGCTTTCTCTGTGTAAAATATCTTTAATGTTACTGTTTACATTAATTTCGATGTAAAATTATTTATGTTTACATCTTAATGTTTACACCTTATTTTCAGTCCGCGTTCTTATTTCGTGGATAATATTATTTAGAAGTGCTTACCCAGGAGAGTGTGCTATTTTTAAACTTCCTGATAGCATTTTCCTATCTAATCTCCAGTATTTTCTCTTCACTTTGTCAGTTCTCTTACCTCCTTGTTCATCCAGCATGACCAGAGTCCGGATTCCTGCATCTTTACTCTGTTATCGGAGATGGGAGATAACAAAAGTCAGATAAGAGAAGCACATCACGCTCTTGGCCTGGAGAGTGCTAGATTCAAGGAAAGTGTGCAGTATGTGTGCCAGCGGGGCCGCAGCCAAACCTATATGCATTGGATCCAGGCAGCTTCAGCTGCCAAGTATGCCGTGTTAAGTATGTAGGAGTCTTGTAGTGGGAGTTTCCTGCTACCAGTGCCATGCTAGTAAAACAGACTCTGACAGTGGGAGTTTTTTTTTTAATAAGCCTGTGACATCCACAACATCTGACTGTGAGTGGGAGCTTACTCTCAGCAGGGGAATTTCAGTAAAGAAGGACTCTACCTCTGTATGCTGTTCCTCTCAGTAGCGCGCCATCAGTATTAAAGGACTCCATCTGTGCAAGCTCTGCCCAGTAGCGCCCTTTCAGGGCAAGGGGACCCCAACATTTTCTCCCCAGCAGTGCTATGTAGGGGATATGTTTACTGTATATAGACCTGCAGCTATGTGAGCTATCACCTGACAGTCCCCTCTCTTTGCTATCGAGCATAAGAAGTATGAGTCACTTCCTCGCAGTAAATGGGGCTAATCCCCGGTGTACTGCACCCTTTTGGTGAAGGCTTGGAGACCATATACAATATCCTATTGTCACTTCTATAAGAGTCTCTGTTTAACGGGGACACTACCATTCACAAATCTCTGAAGACATTCTAACAGTGCCTCTATCAAACCACTGGACCAACACAGAAGGTTTAATGGCATGACAAGCAATCGGGGCGCACATTAAGGCCACCTACCTCTTCCACCAGCTGCACCATCCGCCGCGTACTTTCGAGAGACTGCAGAGGCAAAAAGGGAAAGTATCCCATTAGGAGGTCTCTCAAAGGGAAGATTTCTTGCATCTTAAAATGTAGGCGCGTGCAGGGACGCAGCATCACGAGACAGCCCACCCCGGTCTTTGTTTGTTTTTACAACCACCAACATAACGTTTGGTAGTAATGCTCAGCCTGTACAGCAAAATCAAAAACGTCGCCAAAAATGCCAACGTACGTGACAACCAAAGTCCGCATTTGTTAACGTACTATTTTGGGGAACAATGCCAAAAATACACAGCACAAAAATACATCAAACAAAATGATTTACAACTACTAGTCATAGCATACAATGATATTGAGAATCTGACAACAATTAAAAGGGGCTCTAAAATGCCCCAGTAATTAAATAAAGTAAAAATACAGACTTGAAAATCACTAAGAAGAAAAAACAAAACATTCATCATGGATGGGCTTTTTTATTTAGCCTAATTCGTAAAGCCCTCTGTTACGTTAGGCTCTGCAGTGAGCTATAGGACAGAGAAAATCTACACTGCAAATATCGAGAGACAACAGATCTGGGTTCCTATTGGTTTACAGGTACAATATTCCTTTGGTCCAGACACCGGCGAAAGAGGGAGATAGACGAGACCTCCACAGTCTCAATCAGCTCCCGCCTGGCTGAGAGCGACTGGAACATTTTCTGTCTGAAAATTAGTATTTCCTTTCCAGGTGCCCTATCAGTAGTTTGGGGGCAACCTCCTAGCCACCGGACCGGATACATTTTTAGTTCGGGCTGTTAGTGTCACTTGTAACACCTATAATCAGAAACTATTGCACTAGAGTACTGATAGGGAGGAATGGCATATGAGGAGGGGCACACAGCCTAAAGGTGGTGTTTGGTTATTTGCCCACCCATTGACTCTCCATGCCCATGTTAATCCCTATGGACATTCCCACCCAAATCCTTCCCATCCCTGCCCAAAACACTGCCTCGTGGGGACTCTTTGAGCTCGCTTTAATTATGTCTTACCATCAAACTTTGCACTGGAAGTGACTGCAAGGGATTCTTGAAGCAGTCTTCTAAGAGTTCATGACTCACTTGGAGTTGTAAACCCACTACTGGTGTATTAAAAACATGTCTTAACCAGGTCTGCCTTCAGCCACTCCATTTATAAGCACTCTGCTTGTCCTTAACTGAAGTCCTGTTAAAAACAAAAATTGGCACAGCCAATAGTTTTGGCTTGTGTGCATATATTAGGCATTTGCTGAGTGTTGTTATTAGATGCCCAGATACTAGAACCATTTTGCACCTGCAACCAACAACGGGCAGTTAATGCAACTATGGCTGTGCACGTCAAGTACATTTCCCACACCTACTCAAAAGCCAAACTGTTGGCATTGCCAACCCTTGTCTAAGTATGCATCAGTCTATCCTTGGCATTATGCCACCAAAGATCCCTTAGAATATAGCATGTGATAAAGTAGTGCTGGCACATCCATAGCTCCAACTTCCAGGCCCTCTTTAAATCCCTCACTGACCACTTGCTGAGAAGGGAGAATCAGCAGATTTCCTGGATAGCCCATGTTACAAATGTAAAAATGGCTGTCATCCCCATGCTTTTCGAAGACACTGTAGCTCTCCCGGTCTTGATACCCCGTTCTTGTCTCCAAGTCTGCTCATGCCCATGATAATCCTTACGGACACGCTTGACCTCTCCGTGGCCTTTGATACTGTTGACCAGCAGAAGCTACTTCACTGTCTCTAAGGGTTTGGAATCTCAGGTATTCCCCTGAAGTGGTTTTCATCCTTTCCGTCCAACCGGCTTCAAACAGGATCTACCCTCTCTCCCCTCCTATTCAATCTATATATGCGGGCCCTGGCCAATCTGATCACCAGTCATGGGTACACTTTTTTTCCTATGCTGATGATACACAGGTTCATTTCTGCTCAATGTCCCCTCATCCGACCCACCACCACCAGAAATGGTGAGATTGTCTATCTGCGGTTGGGGACTGAATGGCCAATAATTGGCTTAAACTGAATGGAGACTAAAACTGAGGTCTTACTGGTCAGGTCCAAAAATGCAGGACAGCCCTGGACCTGTGAGTACTGGCCCACCTCACTTGGCCCGTGCCCTGAACCCTTCCCAGAAGTCAACAGTTTAGGGATCAAAGCTATGTCCTCAGGTTCCAGAGAAGCCCAAATCTCCTTTTACTAAGCTCAAAATATTGAAAAAGGTCTTTCCGCTTCTTCCGCATGAGTCCAGGACTAAGACTGTGAGTGCATCCATTATGGGCTTGCTAGACTACTGAAATGGTATTTATCTAGGCCAACCTGAGGCTTTACTATAATGACTGCAGATCCTCCAAAATGCAGCAGCTCATCTCGCCCACTTGCTCACTTTTCTGATCTTCTATGCCACCTTCATTGGCTCCCTGTCAGGAGCCGAGTCAAATAAAAAATTCTTTGCCTTGTTCATCGTGCCACTCACAACGCTGGGGCTGAGTTTCTTCAGTCTCGACTTGTACCCTACAAACCTAGTATGCTCCTCCGCTCAGCTAATCAGTCGCTGCTGAACAACCCCAGGTTCCAGCGGGCAAGAGCAGGAGGAAGATACTTTATGGTACTTGCCCTCACGCTCTGGAATGCCCTGCCACCTGATCTCTGCAACACTCCTGACTACCTTCTCTTTTGAAAACATCTGAAAAGTCATCTGCTCCAACCCCCTGGGTCTGTAGCTACCTCACTCTCCTCAGGGCCTTGATGCCTTTTGGTCTTTTTTTGCGCTCTACAAATCTCCCACCCCCCAAAAAGAAAAAGTTGCACCAGAAAATTAGGCGGTTTGCATGGTCCAAGCTTAGGTCTTGTGTTAGCAAACAAGTTTTACATTCGAATTAACGTAACAGTGGTTTGGGTCTGACCCTCCTTAAAAACTATGTTGGGATGGCCAATAACTCACATATCCTGACCTGGCATGCTGATACCGATAGGGCACCTCTGTGTAGATGTTCAGCAATCAGTCACTAAGTATTTCTTATTGAATCTTTCGCATCTCGGTGGTGCACACAGAAATGTCAAGGACAGGTTACTGAACTCCACCGTGGTTTCTTTGGCCTATTGGGACAAAGCACTCAAACTATGGAAAGCCCCACATGACGTGAGTCCATGTCTGTGCTTGCTGGAAGCCCGTGCTTCCCTCCTGTGCTTGCAATGGGGGCCTTTGGGGCGTGGTCGAGGAACCGTTTGTAACATTTGAGTCAGCTGTACCGCAGCAAAGCTCTGCTAACTTTTGAGGATTATAAAGAAATATGCGGCGCTGGCCATCAGGGGGCGCACGGATGAACATTCTCTCTATGTGAGCTCCATTCAGAGGTCCTGAATAGCGGTCTGAGCCCCCGTTGAGAGACCCCCGCCACCCGACAAAAAGAACAGAACGTGGTGTGTGAAGGTGGCCCCCACCAGTGGGCGAAATTCTAAGGAAAATCGGACAAGGCGTCATCGATAAACACCATGCCTTCTGTATCGGGGCCTGCTACGAAGTAAAATCAGAGCCCGGTTCGTCCTAGCGGTGAGAGCTCCAACCCCCACGACAACGAGAAGTTCCTCACGGCGGTGGCGATACCTTGCAGACGGGCAGCCAAATATATGCAGTGTTGATCGCAAGATAGCCCCTGTCCCCCCGCTTCCCTGAATCAGAGGGGTGAAGAAAGAAGCAAAGGAATCTCCGAGCCCCGACGCATTTGCCTAGAGGGAAAGTACCCCTCGGTGCCAGTTCCCCCCACGCCATAGAGGAGATCCCCACTCCCTGCTACTCACTGAGCGGAACTGCCTCTGAGTGTGCTCCGCCTCCCCAAGGAGCCGCCCTCCAGCTAGTTGGAACCTTAGGCGAATGGCAGACAGCGGATTAAAATACGCACAGAACCGAGGGACCCTGGCAGGTACCCAAGTCCGGAACTAGACAGCTTCAACAATTCATACGTATAGGCCTCGCCAACGGTGTCCGCGCAACTCTGAGGCACGATCTGGACCACGAAGGCCCCATTTCGGCGTGAGAAAACCCCACAGACTTCCACGGGGCGCACAGAGGGAGAGGCCCGACCCTACGAAACACGCGAGAGAGAAAGAGACACCAGTGCAGGAAAGTGCACCGCCGGAGTCCCCTAGGAGACGCAGTACATGCCTGGGCGCTCCAAGTATAACCACAAGTTTAAGTCTCGAAGTGGGCGCACCCGGACTCTGAAGCATACTGTAGGAGTAACATTCAAATAATGTGTGGCACCTCCAAACTTGCCTGAGTGCCTTTGAAGACCCAGAGAAGACTGTCTGAAGCGAGAGGGAGCTGCAGGGCAGTGCTCCCGTTGCATGTGGGTGAAGGGAGGTAACAAGCAGTGTCTTGCATGGTATTAGAGTGAAACGCCTCACCAAAAAACTACAATACTGGATTTGCCTTGCAATAAACTCGAGGCACTGCATCCCTATTTTGCAGACTCTGCACACATGAAGTCCCACAGCCCCCTTACAAAGAATATGTCCCACAGACAAATCCTACTAAGGCATAAGAATAACTGAACTGGGAAACAGTGACTATATTTTCCACTTAATTTAAAGAGTTTGCGGGGGACGAGAGGATTGCGCAGATCAAGGGCGCTATCTTCTGCCTCCCTCTCATGACTGCACTTCCTGAGCACTTGAATGCTTGACAGTCGAAGAGTATCCTGGAGGAAGGGATTGTCCGCTTGCTGGGTCACCTTGGAGCACAGCGGGCCTGTTATTGATGCTCTGAGCAACTGGGCGACCGAAGGGGGTGGTATCCTCTTTAGGACTGGCTCACCGAGGTCAATGTTCCAGGTCCCAGATCCACATTACATATCCTACATGACCTCTATATCCTCAGACTAGAACAAAGGAGCGAGGCGATTTGAACCTTGGAAACAGTGTGACAAGTATATTTTATGGGTACAGGTGGGCTCCTGGAATCATTCTGAAACCATCAGATTCGCAATACCCTGATTCAAGTGAAGCGCGGGATTAGCGCTGTGGTGGCCCCTCTGGTTACTCCTATTGGCAATACCTAAAGTTTCTATAAGTCGCCGCAGTTTCCATTCAGGACCATATGAGCGTAGAGCAAAAGCTAGCCAACTTCGCCTAATCCCCAACACCTCCCGGTACTTTCCACCCCTACATGGTAACAATGGAAACAACAGGAAATGAATCAGCCGCCACGAAAGGAGATAATGCGGCTCTCTTAAATGAAATCAAGAATATGGGGGCCAGCATAGGCGGAAAGATAGACAAATTACACAGCGCATAGATAACATTGAAGAGAGGCTTGACGGAGTGGAGAACAACCAAGTATCGATACAACACCATCGAGGCACAGTTTGAGCACAGGATAGCTGATTTGGAACAGAGGGAGGAGGACTTCAAGCTTAAAATGGACGATTTGGAAAACCGGGAAAGGTGGAATAACCTGCCCTTGTTTGGTATTCCTAAACAAGAAGGAGAAACGGAGGGTGACCTCAGAAAAACCCTCCACAATATCATTAAGCTCCTGGTTGCTGACGATGCGATTGACGAACCAAAAACCAAACGGATCCATAGAACGGGAGGACCGCCTGGAGGTCCGAGATCGGTCCTTGCTAATTTTCACAACTAAAAGGACAAGGCCAGGGTGCTGGAGAAGGCAATCAGTGGTGGAGCGATTACTCTTGGAGGCGCACAGATAACGATTTACCAGGCCTTATCTTCTCTGACGTTGTCTCTGAAGTGGATGTGTGGCTCCCTCACGAAATGGCTGAAAGAACGTGACATTTGATACAGGTGGGGGTTATCCTTTCTCCCTCTCCTTTGAACACAGATGATCAAAGATACAGCTGAGATCTGAAAAAGAAATCAAAGCATGCACTTCCGAGCTCACTGAACCGCAAGGGGAGAAGGGAGACCGAGACGAATTGAGACAAGACGGAAGGGAATGGCGCCTCCAAGGCCCCAGGAGAAAGCGGGTGAAAGGCTCGAGAAAGTTCCGAAGAGGCAATGTCTCTACTGGAGGGTAGGGGGGGCAACTACCCCTGGTCAGACTCAGTTGATTCATGGTTATCCTATTGCATAAAGTGAGGTTTGATCAACTGATTATTCCAGTTGTTTTGGTTTTGTGATGAGATTGATGGGTGGGCAGGGGGGAGACAATGGGGGCTCATTTGACATTGTGGGTTTTTCTACGTGTGGGACCATGAAGTAACGGTTTCCACTGGTGGTCCGATGAAGGGCCGGTATCTTCAACAGGGCTTGATCAGACGCCGTCGATTGGGAAAAGGGAAAGTGGGTGGGGGAAGGGTGGTAGGAGGAGGGGTTTTGGAAAGGGTGAAAGGATGAGAGCAAAATTCTCAATGGTTCAAAATGTGAGACATGGTGTGATGCACAATGAGCTGATGACATGCTGGTCGCGGCTGGAAGGCCTTTTGAGTCCAATGCTAGATAATGGTGATGATTACTGATTCAAGGGGGAGGGACTCCCTTAAGGTGGGAACACTTAATGTTAAGGGTCTCAATTCACCAACTAAGAGATTCTTGGTATCCAGAGAATTTCGTAGGGCAAAGATTGACATTCTCCTCTTGTAGGAGACTATATATGTGAAAGGGGAAGAACGACAAATACTTGGGAAGCATACAGGAATAGAGTTCTGGGGTTCTGGGCCGCTGAGGAGAGGGGGGGTTGGGATACTCATTAGGAAAGGAATAGAGTTTACGGTTGCCAAGACATGGTCAGATGTAGAAGGCCGGGCTCTGTTGGTGACGGGATCTATTGGGAAAGTAAATGTAACAATCACTACAATATACTCCCCCAACTCGGGTCAGGTCTGATTTCTTGCCAAAACGATCCCTAAAATCATGCTTGCGGCTACGGGTCATATTATTTTGGGAGGCGACTTCAATCTGTGGACTGACCCTACCATGGACCGGAAGCCTGACAAGCCTGATATGGGCGATCGAGCCGAGGGTGAGCGCAATGAGTTTGTAGAAATGATGGATCTGTATGGCTTGAGGGATGTGTGGAGAGGGATGCATCCGGATAAGCATGGTTACACTTTCTATTTCACCCTGCACAAAACCTTTACTCGAATTGACTACATATATCTTTCTAAAGAACTTTATGATGTTACAACGAGATCTGAGATTGTCCCGGTCACATGGTCTGATCACAATATGGTTGTTGCTGACACCCAGTGGGAAAAATTACCTGTCACAGGAGGCAGGTGGAGATGTAACGAGATGCTCTGGAAGGACCCTGTCTTTAAGGCAGTGATGGAGACTGAGATTAGCGAATACTTTAAGGTGAACAATACTGGGGAGATTCCCAAGCAAGTAGTGTGGGAAGCTAATCAAAAATATACTTAGAAAGGAGATTTTCCATCTCGATGAGGAGGCTAGGAGGGATGCTAGAGTAAACCTTGATAAAAAACAATGAAGCAAAAAAGAAACAAGAGGAACTCAGCCTTTTGGAACATGACCAAACGGTGCATAAACTGCGACTACTGAAGCAGAAATTTTATGAAAAAGGAGACAAAGCCGATGCATTGTTGGCTGCCCGACTTAGGGAACAAAGGGCAGAAGGAAGAGTGCTGTAAATAGTGGAGGAAGGGTGCTCCCCAGTCACAACTCCCCCCACCATTACAGAGGCTTTCGCACCTTCTATGAGACCCTGTACAGCTCAGAGGTCGACCCAGACTTACCGGGCACTGAAAGTTATCAGTCGTCTGTTAATATACCAGTGATATCAGGCTCAGGCTCGCATTTCTTGGAGTCCCCCATAAAGGAACAGGAAATCCAGAATGCAGTTAAAAGGTTGGCTTTGGGCAAATCCCCGGGAGAGGATGGCTATACTGCCGGATTTTATAAATCCTTCAGCACCCACCTCCTACCCTTTATGGTCAAACTCTTTAATGAAATCCTAGACTCAGGGAAGCCCCTAGATTCCTTTGTTCGAGCCCTTGCTCCAGTGATTTCCAAGGAGGGAAGAGATACCAAACAGTGCGCCTCATATGGTGCCATATCTCTGCTTAATATAGATGCCAAAATGGACACCCGGGTCCTGGCCTCCAGATTAGAGACACTAATGCTGACCAGGTGGGATTTATACTGGGAAGACAAGGGCCCGACACAATGTGAAAGACTTTACATCTTATCAATGCATCCCGGACCATGACCAACGACACGTCCTGCTTTCAATCGACGCAGAAAATGCTTTCAACAGGGTTGAATGGGGCTTTTTAATGGCGGTTCTACAAAAAAGGGGGAATAGGCACAAAGTTTCAGAGGGGAATACAGGCGGTGTATACATCTCCCAAAGCATCTGTATTTGTAAATGGTGAATACTCCAGGTGGTTCGAACTGGGACGGGGTACTAGACAGGGATGCCCCCTCTCTGCCATTCTATTTGCTCTCTCATTGGAACCATTGGCCCAAAAATTGAGAGAAGACCCTCAGGTCTCTACCTGTTATGGTTGGGTGGGATTGACTATAAAGTGGCACTGTATGCCGATGACGTACTCCTTGATGTGGCCAACCCGATAACATCAATTCCCAGGGCCCTTTACCTCATCGAGGAATATGGCTAACTCTCTGGCTTTAAGGTTAATAAGGCCAAGTCCATTTTGTTCCCTCTGCAAGATACCGTACAGATCAATGAAGTCAAATTTGCCGCACTGGGTCTTACGATTGAACATTGTAAATTGAAATATCTGGGCATACAAATCACAACAGATCTAAATGATCTGTATGAAGCCAACTTCCCCCCTCTTCTCCAGAGGTTCCATGCAGATCTTACCAAGTGGGATAAATTGACGATAGCCTGGTTAGGACGACTCAATGCAATCAAAATGGTTTGTCTTCCCTGATTTCTGTATCCCTTTCAAATGCTTCCTATCAAGATGCCAGACAGCTTCTTCATTGAAGTCATGAGGGCTATTGTTTGATACCTTTGGCAGGAGAAAAAGGCTAGGGTTGCAGACAATACCCTGACATTACCTAAGGATAAGGGAGAAGTGGGTTTCCCGGACCTTAGGAAATACGCAACCTAGTTACGCGACCCCCAGCACATAAATGGCTTTCTACTGATAACAAAATCCATCTGAAAATGATCTCCCTGACCCATAAAGCCCTTAACAATGCTGCTCCTAGTTACCTGACGGATAAACTCAAGAGAAAAATATCTACCAGACCGATAAGAACTGCCAATTCTAATTGCCTGGTAGTACCAAGATTCAAACTTGCCAAAATTGGCGGCATCAGCTTCCCTGTGATAGCCGCTAAACTATGGAATGCTTCGCCACATAACCTGAGAGCAGACCAACCCTTCTCACACTTCAGAATGAATTTCATCAAACACATCAATTCTAATAACTTGTAGATACCCATGTATCTTTAGCCTAACTGGTAACTGGTTTGTATATATATATATTATTAGAAGACCATCAACAAATGTATATAATTCTAACATTGTTTGTAAACTTTACTGTACCTTGTATATTATTCTTCTGTAATTATCTGCATACACCTGCAAGTATGTAAACTATACATTTTTGTAACATTGTCAATGCTAGATTCTTGTAACATTGTAAGCTTTGCATATTCTTTCTGCTGAGCCCGGTTACCTCTGGGTCTGGCGCGCATTATAAATTAATAAACAAACAAACAAACTATGAAGCTGCCCTGCTACGCGTTTTGATTCCCCACTTACGTAATCGCAAGGAACCCCAATGGATCGCCATGGACAACCATTATTTATCCCCGGCAACACTTTCAGAGTGGTTGTGGGTCCCAAGGAAAAATCTTCTAAATAGACTGAAAAATCATCTGATATTGGGAACCATTTGGGAGATTTGGAAGGAGGGTACAGGGATGCGGAGAGCCTCCTCATGGCCGTCTCCATTGAGCCACCTATGGTCCCCGGGAATTAGAGAATACATCCCCAATGTAGAGAGATTTCAATCATGGTATGAGGCAGGACTGGAGAGGGTGGGTCAACTATTGAAAAATGACTCCTTCATCACACTCCCAGAGCTGGTGGAGGCTCTGGGAATAGGCAATTTATCTACCTTTCAATTTCTGCAGATTAAGGGGATTTTGACGAGAGCAGAAAGGAAGGATAAGCTGAGGAGAGACCTTAGCCCCTTCAAAATGCTATTGAACTCTCGAACAGAAATGAAAGGTCTGATATCCGCCATGTACAAGGAATTGGTAGGAGCTGGGAAAGGGACCATTGAGCAGGGTCCGACTTGGACAAGAAATAGGCCCGGTTCCCCAAAAAAAGTGGCCCACCCCTCACCTCAAAAAAAGTGGCCCACCCCTCACCTCACGACCCTTGACCTCTGATGACATCACCGGAAGTGATCCAGACTGGAAGAGATCTTGACATCCATTACTGACTGACAACGGCACCAACCTCTTCAGCAACAGTGTTGCATATAATTTCACCAACACATCCAAGAGTGCGATAGGGCGGTAGTTACTTGGATCTTTCCAATTGCCACTTAGATATCAGTATCACGATTGTGGATCTCCACGAAGGAGGCATGGAATGGGCTGCCAGGACATTTTCCAAAACCATACCCAGGACCATGACCCATTGGTCAGGATTTTGTTTAAGCATCACGTTAGATACACCATCAGGACCTGGCACTGTGCTCTAGCGCCTTGAAGCATCTTAGTGCTAGATGAAATTACCAATAAAATGTCTCGGACCAAATAACTGGACAGACTCAAAGAAGATGGTAAAATACTGCTTTTATCTCAATAAAGGAAATCAGGGTTGATCGTCATTCATCAAATTGATTCATGCAGTATCACAATGTCTTTTTGACATTGGGGTGGGATTGGATTAGGGGAACATGTCTATATACATAATGCATGAGTATTAGTCTGTCATGGGTGGTCCCCTGTCTGTAGGACACACCCTGAGCTACTTCTAAATATGTATAATACTGATTACAGCAAAGAATATGGCAGTAGAATAATACTTGCAACATTGTATGTAAAAGTGCATGGAAGGCTTTTCTGATTGGTTGGCAACCCAAATCCAATCCTCGGGAGGATAGCCAGGAGAAACGCGCTCGCCTTGGAAGCAAGACGACGGAGAGCAACACGGGTTTGATCCCGGGTCCGCTCTGTATTAAGAGTGTTATAATTAACCAATTATAATAATAATAATATCCTTGGACATTCGGCTCGGTAGCAGCACGTGTATAGAAACAAAACCCAGGTGCTTATACATATGTCAGCTCTTACCTTGTTTTCCCAATTAGTCTACCCCCTCTCATCGATATGCCTCATACCAGTGTCCTCTGTTTGAAGATTGACCTTGCCAGTCTGCACTGTCTGCACTGTTGGGCTTCCTTCGCACTTTGCCTTCATCTCTCGAAATAGCATCCTTGGTCTCAGGCCAATGTACTCCTTTATTTTGCAACAGAAAAACAGCCTCTTCATCATCATTTCACTTCAGGATCCTGGGCTTGTATTTTGAGGTAGCTGGGTTGATTGACATAAGCCATCGTCCAACATGTTGTAATGGTCGTCCTAAACGTTGAATATATACCTCTTATAAGCAAGCTTCTATGTGTTCTTTCTACCGTGCGTTATGGCGTATTCACAGATATTGACGAGTGAGTCACTTCATTCTTCTTTGACTTCATGATTACTGTATCGTTGGGTACATTTTTCTCTTAATTCTCTAGTTTCATCCTCATCCTTAAGTATTTTCATATCGTTTCAGTATAGGTTCTTATATCTTCTTTATGACATTCTTTTGCTGTTGTCAAAATTTGTTTTAACATACATCCATTCTGCTCATGGCTGCATTTCGACTGCTCGGTAAAGGACATCCTTCGTGGTAGCTTTCCTCCACTATGTCAGCTTGTGGGTACAGTCTAAATGGTTGCCTGAGTGCATATCGTCTCTCATATACGCAACGTGGTACAGGAATGTTGCAAGGATGCATGCACATGGTCCCAATTGTGGCTCTTTGTTTGTCATTCCAATAGGTTGGTTCTAAGGGGGTGTAGAGCAGGGAGAAGGTGTCCATCTGCTCCTGTACAGCGCTCTGGTATCCTTATATTGTTTTATCAAGTTTCCAGTTCCTCATGGTTATAGAACAATCTCCAGGTATTTGATTTAACAGCGATTCTCTCTTTTAATATCGGCTTGGAGAAGAGGGCTTTAAAGAACCATACACAAGCTGCCTCTGGGACTCCATTTATTTGGGTCGGTTTTCCACAGTCTCCTGTTGATTTAATAATGGCCCAGGTTTCTGATGTTTTCTTCCTGACTAAAACTCTCATCATTTTTCTGGCATCTTTCTGTGCCATTTCCTTCTTATGGCCTGTAAGCCAATTTCTGTAGTTATTTGTAAGTCTCTTGATATCCGCGAGTGATGACAGAGTTAAGGATCATTTTAAAACGACCAATGTCCAACCTTAAATCCCGCTTTTTACTTGCAACCTGTTTATCAAAGTCATGTTGATGCCTCCTCCAAGGGTCTGTTTTCTGAAAATTAAATACCAAGTAGGTGGACAGCAGCGGGACATAGTTAGCATTAGACATCACAGGTTGTGGATTCATTGCTGGGAGAATTTTCAGGAAGGTGGCACCCAGGTGTTCCACATAGAATTTAGACATCTTAAGCCTGGAGCTGTTATTCACAGGGTCCACAGCGGTGGACATTATAAATGATTGTTTTTGACTACCGGTTGCCCACAGCATTCTTAGCAAATTGTGATCGCTTAATTTGGTTGGTACTACTACCAGGGCGTAGATGGCTTCCATTAAGTCTCTGGTCACAAATATATAGCCCATGATAGAAGATTGCAAACCACAGTTCCAGGTAGTATGACAGAGCTTGCCCTTTTCAAAATGTCCACTTAGCAGATGGAGGTCTCGCAACTCCACTACTTTGTTCCAAACCAAACCTCTATGTTTCTGGGGTTTCCGTACCTAGAAGGCTGCTCTATTTGGCATTAAGGTTGCCACACATGATTATTGACAAATTCTCCAAGCAATAAGCTTCATTTATTGCCAATGTGACGTTATCTATCTTAATTCTAGATGGATTTGAATACACGTTGATCATTGCCAGGTGGTTGTTACAAGGCTTCTTCAGGTTTATTTTGTGGGGTCTCGAGGTGAGTATGGTTTGCTGGATATGGGGCCCCCAATTAGTGGAACCAAGTACTTTGAATTCGGTTCCCATTTTTATCAAAGTCAGGAGACCAGCAGTATATACTGGCAGGTTAAAAAATATTGTAAATTCAACCATTACTGGTTGTGATATTAACCAGACTTCCTGGAAACAGATCAAATCTATGTTGGCCCATATTGTCTCCCCCTTTGAGAACAAGTGGGAAAAGCCATGTGTATTCCAGGAAGCTAATGTCAGGTATTTCCTTTTTAATTTTGAAATATTCAGCTGTTCATTATCATCATTCGTCAGTGCGGCTGCTAACCAAGATAAATCTGATGGATATTGCATTTTGAGTTAGTTCTTTCTTTCTGTGGCCTTTCTACTTTGATGAGTAATTGTCTGTTTTATTTTGAACCTTTAGGTAGGTTGGAAGATGCACTCACTTTCCGGGCCGCGGGGACCTCTCGATGGTGATTTGGAGGCCCCCCGGCCTGTAGCCCACGTTTCCACAAAGCGTTTTCCAACTGTGAGAGTGTCGATTCCTTTGGTATATAGTATGGCCGTGAAAGATTATTTGAGGCTTGATCGTCCAGGTCCGTCAAGTCAAATCCCATCAGGAAGATACTTGTTGCTGAAGACAGCAACAGTTTCTTTACTACAATGGAGCACAGATGGAGGTACACAAGGTCCATTCGGTCTTCTCGCGTAAACTTGATTATCAAAAAATCATCTGTGTTGACTTGGCAAAGATTGAGCACACAGTGGCAGAATTCAAGGATGTTATATCTATTTAAGATGCACTCCTCACCTTTGTCCACCACTCATTCTAGCCTGAGACACCTAGTATAGTCTCTAGGTGATATTTTTAGATCGTTGTTGGTGACCTCTTCAAACTTTACGTGCCGTAGGTCCAGATCTGGACAAATGTCTGTTTTGTTGTTAATATGGGTCCCCAATTTTTCTGTTTGGGTCCTTAATTTTAAAAAAGTTTGCTGGTCTTGTTATCACTTTATCTAGCCCACTGTGGGGTCCTTCTTGGAGATGGAAGGTCTTCTGTAGCTTCCTTACAGGATTTAATACTAGACTTTGGGCTCATAAGTCATTTCCTTCAAGATTTACATCCTCACCTCTCGCCAAACCATTGACTCTATATTTAGCCACAGCTATCTCTCTTTTTGTCAGCTTAAGTCAGAAAATGTATTATGGTTTGTAGTCCAGTGGTGGCCTCTGAGTGAGGGGGCCATTCAGCATTCAAGATTAGGATCGAGGTGTCAGGTTTCATTTCTGTTAGGGCGTCCTCGTCCTCATGCATTGAGTAGGTAGAGAGGTTTAATAAGAGGTCCCTATCTTCTTCAGTTAAAGTTTGGATAGATTCCACCCTAGGAATAGCACAGGGATTTATTTTCCCCTTTTTTGCTGTTCAGGTGGGTGTTGAGTTTTTCCAAATTGTGTGCTTTTTCAAAGTCCTTGTATTTTGCCATCCCGATCGGTTTCTGACGCATGGTGTTGCTACTCGGTAGGGATGCAGTCTTTTTTGTTGTAGAAAATAGTGCGTAAACCTTTATAGTTGATGTTTTTGATGACTCTTCGCCCCTCGCCATCCTCCCTGAGGCAAGGCTCAAAGGAGTCTTGTCTGGAATTGCGCCTTCCCTCTTATCCAGGCTCAAAGGCAATGCTTCCAGAGCGGAAGCTGCATGAATCACAGGTTCTTCTTCTCTTCGTACTTCCCGTGGCTGAATTTTTGCACTCAGTGCACCAACGTCGATTATACTTTGTTGTACATCTTCGTGGGCCTTGTTCCTGCCGTTTAAAGGTGTTTTATCCCTGCCCACTGGACTCGGCACTGTGGCTTCGCCGACTTTATCCTGAGGGTTTCAGGCTGAAATGAAGCTTTCGATATATATATATATATATATATATATATATATATATATATATATATATATATATATATATATATATATCATTTGGTATGCATCATTGCTAGCAATGTCGTTTCATCCTTTAAGGTGTCATTTATGGCCTTGTATAACTTCATAAATGGGGCGATTGCGATAGTTATTACTGACATCTGACTTAAAGGATCGTTGTAGCCGAGTGAGATGATCGCTTATTTACCTTTCCTTGGGTTATTGGAGATCACAAGCTTTGGTTTGGAACACTCATGGTCTCTACCAATGGGGCAGTTGGTTCTTTACTTGGTATTCTGCCCTGAAAGAGATGATCCTTCCTTTGAGGGGCCTCCCTGTTGGCCAGGGGTTGTGTAGGCCCCTGTCTGATCTCCGAGAGATCGAGGACCCCAGCCGAATATTAGGTTTGGCATAGACACTGTCTAATTGGACATAAGTGTCTTTATACACAATAGCAGACTTTGCCGACTTTAACCTAGAGTTCAGCAACTCTATACTTTTTCTCAGGCAATTGATGTCTTGCCGAAGCTCGCTGCTGGTTTGGGAACTGACTACGAAGTTTGGAGCTTCCTTGTGGAAGATTGTCAGCAGGCCATCCTCTGCAATTATATTTGCTTTCTTGTCTTTCAAGGAAATAGCTAAATGGGGGTCCCAGGTGTCTCCTCCATTGCCACTTACAGAAATTAAATTTGTGCGCAGCCTTTTTTCGGCAGGGGTTCGTCCCCATGATCCTGGGTCATCATACAGCATGGACACAGGAATTTGCTCTTGGGTGACTAGGGCCTCAGCGCCTTCCAGTATTTCTCCGTCTTTTAACTCTTTGGCGCAAGATGACTGGGCAGCGCTACTCCTGTCCTGTCGGTTTACCGACGGTGAGGACACATTTGATGTCTTACGGCCATTTCACCGGAAGCAGGTTGTTCACAGTCTTATTAGCGCTCTTGACACAGGAGTGGCCAGGGGTGATTTTCAAACTTTTCAAGTTCATGAAGGAAGCTGCCGTCAGAAGGTGGCAATAGACCCCTTCTGTCTCCCCCTAGGTGGGTCCTAAGACTCTTTGATGGCCCGATAGCTTACCACACAGGCTTCCCTGTTCAGAGTCATTGACTGTGCGAAGAGAGAGCCTTCAGAGCCGGAACACCTTGTTTCCTCGTTCCGGTCCCCCAGTGTCGACAATGGACAAGGTTTTCCCGATTACATTGACAAGGGGGTCTGTTGAATTTGTTTGTAACTCAGTACTAGTGGATATTTTTTCTAGATGGACTGAATTTAGGATTATGAGGGACGTTACCTGTATGAGGATAATAGAATTTCTGGAAGATATTTTTGAAAGAGAGGGCTTACCCAAAAGTATCCTTACAGATAATGGCCCGCAATTTGTGGGAAAAATGTTTTTAGAGTATCTTAGCAAATGTGGCATTCAACATAAAAGGACACCCTTATATTATCCGCAAGCGAATGGAATGGTTGAGAGAGTCAACAGATCCATCATGGATGCTATTCGAGGAGCGAGTGTAAGTGGACTTGACAGGAAGGTAGCTGTGAGAGATAGATTGTACGCATTAAGGATGGCTCCGAGGATTGAGACAGGAGTCAGTGCATTTGAGTTGATGAGAGGACGGAAAGCTAATACCTGTGTATCTCCCGCCTGGTTGGGTAAGGTGAGAGATACAGATACAGTGGTGAATGAGGTAAGGAAAAGGATGGATGCCGGCAAAGATAGGTGGGTGAAGAGGGTTAATGAGAAAAACCCAAAAAGGAAAACTGTGGTTGAGGTTGGTGATGTGGTGCATGTAAGAAGGGCTGTAATCTCTAAGAAAGGGGAACCACTTTATTCGGAACCTGTTATGGTGACAAAAATCTACAAGAATGCTATATGTGTGGAGGGTGGTCAAGTCTGGAGCTTATCTAGAATAGCGAAGGTAAAAAGATGATCACACAATGTTGAAAGCTGTTTTGCTCCATAACATAAATGTTGTAATTTTTCCAATGTGTTAACTGATAATGTTAAGTATGAATTTGTAATAAAGAGTTTTTTTTAGGGGAGGGAGGTGTGTTGTATATAGTTTGTGCTTTTGAATGTATATCTGTGAAAGCCTGTTGTTATCTTCATGTTAGTGCCACCTTGGCCTGCCATAGAACTGCACCATTCCATGCTAGAACTTATCTATGTCATCGCCAATGAGATGCTAGTGCATTGGAATGTTGTTCTTTGATTGTGGTCAGTTGGACCCTGGACATTGCTGTGCTGGGGGTCTCTTACTTTCCTGCTTAAAATAAAGCTGACATGATACATCGATGGTGTGACTTTTTATCATCTTTACACATACCTCTTAAGCCAAATCCATCATCTCCTCCCATTACTTCTAATGACTTTTCTCACTACTTTTCTTATAAATACGCTAACATTTGTTGTAATCTCAGAGCCCTCCACTATCATCTCCTAAAGCTCCTTCTGTCTGCTACCTCTCCTCCTCACTTCTTCTACTCTCGACCACTTCTCCCCTACCTTTCCTATTGAAATAGTACCTGACCTTCACAACACCAACCCATCTTTTGCTCCTATCAACCCTTTTGATCCCCAAACGGTCCTAGACTTAAGTCTTTATAACCTGCCCCTATCTATGAGCTCTTCAACCTCTCTATCTCTCAGATGGATTCTTCCCTGCCTCCTCCAAATCTGCAAATGTGTTACCCCTATTGAAGATACCCTCGGTGGACCCAAAGTCCCAGCAGACTATCATCCAGTTTCCCTCCTTCCCCATTATTGAAAGGTCCTTGATCGCACGGTCTTCAACTGGACCACTAAGTACCTTACGGAAAATGCTTTCTGACCTTAAGGATACCTCAAGGATTATTTTAGGGATAATTTGGCTTCCGTAGTAAACATTCCACCGAGGCTGCACTCATGCAGGTCTCCAACTTTCTCTCTGATACTCACCACTTCAAACTCCCTTCTATACTCATCCTTTTAGAACTCTCTGATGCTTTCAACACTGTAATCCAGTCCTTTCTCCTCGTCATTCTCTAGGAGCTTGGATTGTGCACATCTGCTCCCACCTGGATCACCTCCTACCTGGAAGGCTGATCCTTTAAAATGTCCTGTAACTTCCAAGCCTCTGGTCTAACCCCTCTCCTTGTTAGTTTCCCCCATGGATCCGTTCTTGGACCTCTGCTTTTCACCCTCTACACCTCTGCCCTATGAAGACTTTCCCTTTGGCTTTCACTATCACCTTTTCATTGACACTCAAATATTTTGCTTCTTTCCCTCCTTCACCTCAGCCAGCTTGGAACAGATTACCAATTGCCTCGCTGCAATTCATAACTGGATGGCTCTCCTCTGCCTCATACTGAACTCTTTGAAAATCCAAGTCTTGTTTGCCCCGTCTTCCAATGACATCCCTCCCCTCTCCTATCTGCATCACCTTCATGCCCCCTCACTCAAGGCTTGCAACCGTGGGGTCCTTTTTGAAAACCACAGCATAGTGATAGTGATTCCATTTCATCACTATCACTGCCTCTGCTGTTTGTATTAAGCTCCTCAATGTTCAGAAAATTAGCCCTTTTCTTACTAACCACTGTACGAAAATCTCTAATCTCCACCCTTGTGATCAGCTAATTTGACTACTGCTCAAACCTACTTCTTCGCTTTTCGCTCTACTCTTTGCCCTAGACAAAGTCCTTGTAGGGTTTGGGAACTTGGGGTGGATGAGCTGAGTGTATGAGTGTAGTGGTGTCATGGAATGTAGGTGGAACCTGTGTATGCTCCAGGTTCCAGGAATGACGGTTGTGGACTTGGAGATAGATAGGTGAAAGGGAAAGATGTATTGAATCTGCTCTCCTAACTTACCTTCCTTTCTGTAACTGGAACAATAAAGCAAGCCTCTATTTTCTACATTTCATACATAAAAAATGAGATCGGGGTACTCCCTTAAAGCATAAAATGGATTGGGACTTATGAAAGGTAGATATTTTTTGTTAAACCAACAGTATCCACTATGCTAATGTAAAAGGTTCTCTAATTTTTTTGTGCACATTACAAGGCTGCATTTTAAAGAAAAACATATTTAAGATTGAAAACACAGTCATAAATCATGCATAATTGTGAAACAGAAATAAGTTAGAAAGAAGCTTTAACTCAATTCATATGGTAAAGGCTTAAATAACATGTAACAGATTCTTTGAAGAAACCCAAATCTTGCGAGCAAGTAGATGCAAACAATAAATGAGCAAATGGATATGAATAATAAATAAACAAATAAAGAAAGAAAAAACAAGAAAAGACTTGTGCGGCCCAAATTTAGTATTACAGGTTCCACTGTTTGGTAAATGCAGGTCTGCCGACGTGTTCGTGTTTGGAAAAGAAAACACCTAACATATACACTAAAGCGTTTGTGTTTGGAAGAAAACCTAACATATACACTTTGAACTTGAATTAGGATTAATTATAATAATACATTTAAAAAGATCAGGTCTTCCTATCCATGATGGAGACAAACATCCATATCACGTTTCGGATATGCCCCCTGCTGGGCAAATCAATTATACTGAAGCCTTCCTCAGGGCGGGAAAAGGGAAAAACAGAAAACCAACTTGACCCTGTATGAAGGCAGACAGAAAGAGAGAGTTGCAAAAGAGGATTTAAGGAATGTTTTCAGATATTGGGGCATTAGTATGAATCTAAAGTTTTTTTTTTTTTTGGATTGCAACAAAAAATAGAAGCCTGGTGGGAGCCGCGTTCTTACCCTAATTGTGGGCAGGGACTGGATCAAGGACCACTTGGGCTAGGGTTGAAGTCTTCCACTGGTGAGAAGGGAGCATCACGGACCACAGGGTCCCCCGGGTGTGGCCACCCGCCGTTTTTGGATCAGTTCTTGAATGGGATGGAGAAAGATCTATCAGGGCTCAAAAAGCAGTGGTATTTGACTCATTCATCCCTCAGAGGGTTAATTAATTACTTTTCTCCTACCTCCTATGAAGGGAGTCGTATTTCTGATTCTATTTCTTAACGAATCTTCAGGTAGCTTGAAAGCGGGTGTCACGTTCGGTCCGGCTGTACTTGGTACAGTACAGGGAATAAAAAAGGCAAAGAGAGGAGCAGAGTTGGCGATAAATTGCCCTCAAACATTGATTTAAACACGCGTTGTTACGTTGTGTATCATTATGTAAGTAACAGTCCGGTACTTACCTTTGTTATTCAGCAAAACATGACAACACGTGAGATGCAGCACGGCCTCAAAATGCATCCAGTTGAGTTTTGCTACGGGTAGTGCAGAAGACTTATCAGCGTCTGAGAGCTGAGTCATGAATTTGATACGAGGTGCCGCCGTCGCTGCAGCGGGTGTGTCGCGCTGAGCGCGAATTTGATTGGTCAAAGCAGCGTTTCAAAGTCCTTGTAGTGATTTAGAACTTGGGGTGGATGAGATGAGTTTATGAGTGTAGTGGTGTCATGGAATGTAGGTGGAACCTGTGTATGCTTCAGGTTCCAGGAATGACGGTTGTGGACTTGGAGATAGATAGGTGAAAGGGAAAGATGTATTTAATCTGCTCTCCTAACTTACCTTCCTTTTTGTAACTGGAACAATAAAGCAAGCCTCTATTTTCTAGATACCTGGGTCCAGACTGGTTCCTGATTGGTCATTGTCTTACCTGGGCCCAAAGTACATCAGTCTTCAACTTTGCTACCTGCACACTCTGCAACCTACCCAGATCCTCCCCCACTTCTACCTACCGACAACATGCTGGTTGAATCTCCATGAACAACATCTCCCTTTTCAAGTTCCTTCCCCTAGTCTATAATGCTATCAATAGTCTTGCTCCTCAGTACCTGTCTGATTTTATCTGCGTTTACTCACTATCTCATTCCCTCTGATCCTCCTGGGCACTCAACCTATTGTCCCAGGCCCCTCTACTTACTCTCGCTTCCACTCATTGTCCCCACTCGCAATGCTACACACTCCACTGAAACATCACAATCAAAGCCAGCACAACTCTCGGCTTAAAGTTTACTTACTTGTTTAAGAGGGAGCCCCTCCTGCCCTCTACACCATCTCCCTATCTGACCCCACCACTCCCTCCAGTGACGCTTAATAATGTAATTTTGTATTTTTACATCGCATTCCTCTTTAGCTTTAAGCACTTGCCCCTTATGTTAATGTTACCTTTGTAAACCACCTGTTTTGTTATATTTTGTTTTTTGTTATACTTATTTTGTCTCTGGTACATGACCCACTTTCTAACACCTTATAAACCTGCTCACCACTTTTTCGCATTTTTGCGTTATTTTACAGGCAACCCTCACAGGATTGTCTCTGCTATCTGTAAGTGTTTTTTATAAGTAATTTCTGAACAAAACCGACATCCATGTTCCTCCTCAAATAAAGAAAAATATGTGATTCTTAGCATTTACTATTTCTACTCAAATTGAAAAAGAATGAGACAAACTGAGTGATTTAAACCTAGGCTGTGTGCTACAATGCTGTAATTCTTCAAAATAAAATGGATCAATTGATGTTTGGTTAGGATGTTTTTGTTATACCACCAGCTCCCTAATAGCTACAATTAACCCAAATGCTTTTGCAGTGATAGATTGCTGTCCTGAATCATTTTACTGAGACATGAATTTAGATAATGAGGAGCTGAATACCTTGAAGTGATGCATTACCTTTAAGTTACCTGTTTTTGCACACAGAAAGTTTTCAAGCAGCTTAATCTGACAAGGAGCAGTTAATACACATAATGTGCCACAAGCCATGCTACTGGCATATCTGCAGCACCCCACAAACGCCAAACAATAGGACAACTTTATATACCAATCGTTTTTCTCAAATAGGTGGTACTAGCCACCTACATTGGGGGAGGATAGCTCAGGGGCAACGTGCTCGCCTCGGAAGCAAGATGACACAGAGCAACACAGGTTCGAACCCCGGGTCTGCGCTTAGAAACCTCTGGGTATCAAGTGCGTTATAAATAACCAATCATATGATACATGAACCAAAACTAAAAATATTTTTTATTTTTTTATAAATTGTTTATTGTTTTAGATAAATAATATATCATATTTCATGGATTGCACTTTATATGACAATATTCTCAGTGTCTCATATTTCTTAATCTATAGTATTGTCAGATTTTGTTGTACATTCCACGTAATTCACGCATAGTATAATAATAATTGATGTTGGTACATTGTTGCAAATTTAGTTGATATAATATTACTAGCATGTCACAGAATTAACAGATTGTATATAACATAATTGAGTATGACTGTCTTTGAATGCATTTCAAATTCTAGTAAGAAACAATTTTCTCGGAGGATTCAAGAAGAAGTTGTGCTGAGTCCAAAAAATGTACATTCTCATTACGTTAGTATATTCTGGTTCAAATTGTTATCCCAAGGAATATAAAATAACTCCTCAAGGTCACAGTTTTAAAAGTGATTACACAGTACATAAGTTCTATGCAAATATAAAACAGGCTTGTAAATGTGTTGATATAATTAACTTTCTTAGATATGATTTCAGAGATTGAAATTCAGTAAAAATTGGACTGTGGCAATGTTCATCGCAACTCTCGTAGTGTTAAATATAGATATCCACGTCGTTTCTTGATCCATCAATCTAAAATTTTTCAAATGCTTAAAATAGTAATCCTTTCTCTGTTCTAATAGGGCTGTACATTCTATTAGTAGATGTTGTATTGTCTCGTGGTGTTGCATGAGATTACAGAATCTACATGTTAAAATTGTAGTTGAATCTTGATTATATTTAGCCATCACTAATCTTGTTGGCCAAAGATGTATTCTCATTCTTAGCAGAGCGTGTGTATACTTTGTGTTTGGGAATATTTTTATGTATGTAGGCATTTCACCAAGAGGTTTTGTAAAGAAAGCTCCAGCTTTGAGTGAAGAATACATATTGCATTTTTGCCATGTTATCTCTGAGTACCAATTCCATAACTTTTGTTTTGCCTTGTCCGGACTTGTAAGTAGTAGGTCAATAGAGATGTTCGCTTTGTGGAGTATATATTTAAATAGTTCTTCCCATGTTTTACTGGGGAGTTATTACGAGGTGAGAGTAAGGCTAGCAATACTGGTAGCAACGTTGGGTCATCTGCTTTTGTTGATAGTACTTTTCGATAAGCTGCTATCATTTGCCATGCAACCATAGATGCTAGAGAAGCGAGTCCTAATTCAAATCGGATCATTGCCATTTGTATGGATGATGGTAAATTCAAATTTATTTTCCAATATATCCCCTCGAAGAGCACCCAATTAGGACGAATTGTCAATAGCTTTGTTTGAGCTCCATATGTAATTATCGGAACAACTTTTTGCTTGTAGTAAACTCTCATTGCCACATTTATTCTGGATGGCTCGACCTTGGGCTGTTAGAGCTTGCATTTGTGTCCTTAATTCTAATTTGTATTGAAGCTCAGAAACATATGCATTTACGTATATACCTATGTATTTATAATAATGGACTTGTGTTAATGATTTCTGAGCAAGCTTCCAATTGAATTTGATTTTATTAGGCTGCGTATTATGATTCAATATCATCGTCATTGATTTTTCTGCATTGATGGTTAGATGGTTACATAATGCATACGCATCTAGAGGAGCTAATTTCCCGTGCAGGCCAATTAGTGTCCTATTGAGAATCACCAAATCATCTGCGTAGAGGAGACGGGAGATTTGTTTGAGTCCTAGTTTTTGTCATGATGCCCGCTCCCGGGGAGCCGGTTCAAGCCCTGCGTCCCCGAAAGCGGACATCCAGTCCCCAAGGAAGGACCCAGCAACCCCATATAGGGGCCCTTTGGACAGTGTCCTGGCGCCTATGGCGCCAGGCTCATTATGGATGTGCTTGGGTGCACTTACCTGATGCAGACCATGCTGCAGGATCCCGGCCTCCTTGAGGCCTGAAAGGAACTACTTTACCTGTGGGAATAATTTACCATCCGGGCGTGGTCGGGGAAGGATACATACTTGGAACTTCTTCCAAGGCTATTTAAACCCCACCCGAACAGCCACACGTGCTTCGCGTTGTTCTGCATCTAGCAGCTGGACGCTCACCGTGTCTGCTCCTGCATCCTGACTTCTGCCACGCCTGCCAGCATCCTGGATCACCTGCAAAGGAAGAGAAGAAGAGAACAGAAGAAGGAAAAGGCCTTACCTGCTAAATCCGCATCCCGGAGACATCTCGCCGACAATCCTGAAAGGAAGACTTTTATTTAAAAGCTCATTGCGTCGATCGCTGCAGCACCGCATTCCACTCACCTTTAGTGGGCGCCTCCATGTTCAGCAGCGATCATCCGGATTCGCAGTCACGCCCCAGCGCCTAGGGAGAAAAAGACCAGAATAAAAGGTGAGAGAGAGAAGGGAATAAGGAAAGCTAAATCTCCATGTTAAGACTTACCTGTTGCTTCATTCCCTCTTCATTTCGGGTCCGCGCCGCATCCTGGCATTTCCGGACCCCGGCCCCTAAGGGGAAAAAGAGACATTAGCGTTAATGAGCGAATGAAAAGACATTACCAAAAAACGCTCATTAAAGACTTACCTGATTTCTACAAGGATTTCACCTCTCATCTCGGGTCGGTGCCTGTTCCCCGGCATTCCGTACCCCGGCCCCTATAGGGAAAAAGACACTAGCATTAGTACATTAATGCATGGACACAAGGGGAACCTCTTATCAAAAAACTTACCTGGAAGCCAAGCAAGTTTGGTTCTCACCAATCCGAAAATCCAGTGAAGTAACTGGATACCAACGCGCCCCTGCATCAGAAGCAGGATGGAGAGCTCGTCCTTCCAGACCCTAAGGTGAGATGCTATGAGGAATCACAGAAGGGTTTCGAGGAGGGTGAGAGGGGAAAGTGGGAGGCTGATTGCATTACCCCGCAGACAGTTAATCCCCTATTTACGCCTACAGAAGGATACTTCTGCGAGCCAGACAAGCCAGATTTGGGGGCCCTGTCCAGTCCGTCTTCCGAACCCTGCGCATCACCTTAGAAGAGGTCACAGCAGCGCGAACCAGGCCAGCGCCTCCGTGGGAGTCAGGTGAGCGTTACAGTTTTGGTGGGAATGCTCATACAGAATCGAGTGAGTTACTAATATCTCGAATATAAAAGTTAAAAAGAATTGATGCAAAAATATGCATCCTTGTTTCAGGCCAGTATTTGTGCAAATTTTATCAGATAAAAGACCATTTTGTGTAAATTTAACTCTCAAGGATGTATCAGTATAAAATTGCTTGATAAAATATAATAGATATGGCGGGTAATCACTATTCAATATTTTGTTCCATGAAATATCTTGTGGGATGGAATCAAATGCCTGTTTAAAAACGATAAAAGCTAGAAATACAGATTGTTTAGTTAAAATTGCTTGTTTCTTAATAACGGCAAGAATCAGGAGATTTAAAAATGTACCTACTCCCTTGATAAAAACAGACTGATGAAAATCTAAAAGTGTATTATTGTTAAGGCAAGTTGTAAAATCTTTTAAAAGCAGACACTCAAAAATCTTTCCCGGTATGTCAAGCAGCGTGGTTGGCCTATAATTATTAGGGTCATTATGGTTTCCTTTTTTTAAAATTGGGATAACTATCGCTTCTTTCCAAGATTCAGGGATTGGGGCTGTCTGTATTATTTTCATGAATATTAACATTAACATTTTTGCCCATTTTAGTGGTTGAGCTTTAAGCGTTGCGTTAGATAATCAATTTGGCCGGCCCAGGAGCTCTAGATGAGCTTAATTGTTTGATTAGAATCATGATGTCAACTTCATCAAGAATTAGTTGGGAACAGTCAAGGATAGATTGTTCTAAAGGTGCAATTGTGACTGTGCCAGAATTGAGAAGTATGGTAAAATGATCGAGCCAGGTAAGGTTACTATTAGGATTTATTAGTAGGGTATTCGCAGCAGAACAATCCTGTGAGTTTCAAAGTTTCCAGATTTGGCCAGTGGATTTGCTAGTCATGGCTTTGAGGATGCTTTCTGTGTTATTCTGTTTGAGCTTGGCTTTGATTAGTTTTATTTGATTGTTATCATTCTTTTTAAGAGTTCGTCTTTGTAGTTGTGCTGTGCAAGGTGACAGACTTCTCATTTCTCGTCGAGAATTCTTCTTCAATATCTGGATATCCAGACTATTTTTGTGGGTATGTGTGAACACTGGTATGCTATGTGTAGAAGTAGTTTCATTGATCAAACACATATGCTCTATGTACGATGACTTAGTGTTCGTATTCTCATCTGGTGGAGTGGATAAAGCTACCATTAAGACATATAAATTTCGTGGGGACCATATGAGACGATTTCTACCTGGATTCAAATCTAGGCATGTATGAATTACATGTTGTGTTGTTATTTCATGAGGATACCATTGAGCGACTAGGATGTTATGGTCACTTGCTATGTTTGGTGTTATTTGAAACAACTCTATATGGCTAATCACATTTGTAGATACAAAGGTGTAGTCTATGATTGATGAAGATAACCTGCCTGACCACGTGCAGGCGGGAGGGACATCGCCCATCCTATTGCCATTAAGCATAGTGAGGTTGCGAGCTTTCATTAGCATAATCCATTTGTCAGCTCTGGTTGGAGTTGGTTTCATGTTTACATTTAAACAATTAGTATTTAAGTATCCTGTTATGATAATTGTCTTGATTGCTATGTCATCTGAAATTAAGTCTAGAATTGTCTCTACGTGAGTAAGAAATGAGTCCTCATCAATCGCTTTAGGATTCCAGTAGAGATTCAATATAGCTGCAGATGGAAATAACGGATGATGAGGGTTATTTGAGGAAAGCTTTGCTAATTGAATACCAATAGCAGGAGTAGCCCAAGGTTGCAGATGTAAGTTTGATTGTATTTTAACTGCAATCAATTGACCAACACATGGACGGCCTTTCAGTGGTTTTTTAGCTGGAACATGGGTTACTTGAAAATCGGGCCAGATGGACTGACTTGTCATCCATGTTTCCTGGAGAGCAATTATGTCATTTTTGAGTAAATTGTGTACTTGGTGTGTTAGTAAATGATTAAAACCCCTTGTGTTCCAGGTGGCTAATGAACACTGGTGTAATTCTACTGTATGGTGAATCTAATGAGTGTGTTTAGCTTTGGGTTGTATTGCATTAGATAACCAAGTCCATTTGGAAGTAGGGGTTGGTGTTGTTTTGGTTTCTCCTAATGATTTTGCATTCTGGGAATTGCAAGAGCAGGTGCACTGTGAAGGTGCTTTTTCAGAGGCTATTATTTCTTTAGGGTCGATTTTATCTGGCTCCGGAGCTGATTGTAATTGCATCAAGAATCCATGAGAATGTAGTTTGGATCTCATGTTCCAAAGTAGATGTTTTACAATGTTTGAAGAGATGTCTAGAAATACAATATGCTTATTTGGAGAGTCAATATAACTTACTGCTTTGATGTCATTAGACCATATTGACTCTAAACCAGAAATTAATCAAAACACTGTTAAGAGCGTGGATCTATTTGGATACGGATCCACTGGTGTTCTGTCTAACATAGTCAAGACTAATTTGTCAGTATTTTGCGGGACTGTTACGCTTATGTCTATTGAGGTTGAATCTACATTGGGGTGTAACTGGGCTGAATTCGGAGGGACCGGTGTGGGATGGCCACAGACTTTTTGATTATCAGGGTGTGGGGCAGAGGCTATCCTGGCATTATTTACCTCTGGAATGGTGGCCTTATCTCTTTTCTGTGCTAAATAAACACAGATTATTTGTCTATTGTTGACTGACCTTGCTTTCGAACAATGCAAACTCTGACGTATGCTGTCTGTTTGAGAAAGTGTCGAATTCTGATAGACAGATAGATTCATCAGCTCTTCGTCAATCAAAAGCGTGTTCTATAAACCATTGACAGAGGACATCTGATTCACATTGTTAGTATTTGAAACTGTTACATTACCTTCCATAGTTTCTTGCACAGCACTTGACCGAGAAGCAACCCTTTTGTCATCATTCTCTTCATGTGGGGGGGTCATTCGGATATTGCATAGGGACATTCCCTGCTTGCTGGAGATTATCAGGCTTTTTTAGGGTGTCTGTTAATTGCTGGGATTGGATCCCTTTGGTACGTTGGCGCTGAATCGGGTAACAACCCTTTGTCAAATGAGAACCCTTTAGTATCTTCTTCAATAATGTTGGACACTTTTTAGGCTTTGAGCAGATGTTGATCTGTATTGTGTCTGTCGTTCACAAGCATACATTTGGTTGGCATTGGTTGTCACTGGTGTGACATACATCCTAGTGCGTGCGTTGTTCGAAATGCAATTCATGCAGCTACATGCTAAGGATTTTGGATTGTGACATCTGAGATTTCCGGGATGACACAATCTACCTGCATCGTTGTAGAGAATTGTTTGGTGAGCTCTGATTTGCCGCATATTGATTGTAACTGTAGCATTTCATTTGTCTGGTTAATGGGCAAATTGATATTAGGGTTAGTTGCACACAATTGTCGGATGTCAGCATTTCCAAGTGGAGTGCGTTTAGAAATGGAGGAAGGCTTGGAACAAGGGTTTTGTCCTGGGAGTACAGGTATGTGTTTTGGCATAGCTCTGGTTAGGTAATAGGTTGTCATTTTTTATTTTTGGATAGCACCCTAGTTTCTTAGTTACTACGAGGAGGCTTGCTGAGTAAAGCTTCTGACTTTGCACCACGTCTACCATGGTGCGCGGCAGTTTTTCAAATCAGCTGCATCAGTTGGAAGAGCTTATTGAAAGATATAAACACAGAGGATTTCCAGGTGGTTTTACTCGCCGACTGTGTTTTCAAAAGCTAGTCTCTTAGTAATTACAAAGAGGCTAGCTGAGTAAAGCTTCTGAATTTGAGCCATGTATACCAAGTGGCGTGGCAGTTTTTTAAATCAGCTGCATGTGTTGCAAGAGCTTATTGAAGGCTGTGAACACAGAGGATTTCCAGGTGGTTTTACTCGCTGACTGTGTTTTCAGAAGGGTTACGGGATTTGCAAGCAAATAAGGCCTGCTTTTAAGCATACGATACAGTGTCGGCACTAGTCGCGTGCTTGAGTCGGGACAGAAGCAAAGCGACGTGATGAATTAAGTGCCAGAGAATATGAATGGATAAGATAATATTGGTCTGCAGACGCTGCAGATGGTCAGCAGACAGCAGACGGTACACTCAGGGTGCACTCACGGCTGCGCTTTTTGTAGAGGTGACGATAATAATGGGTGTGGCTTGCCTATAAATATAAAATTACGAAAATGTAGGGACTTATATTACATTTGCAGTATATATAAATGTCCTGTAAGAGTCTTGTAAGAGTTCCTGATGATATACCGTTCTTGTGGATCCTGTCGTTTTTATAGAAATTGAGTCTTGTTAGATTCAGCAAAGTAGCAGAGTAGTAGCTAACGGCTCTGACAGAGAGCAGACAGTACACTCAGGGTGCACTCACGGTTGAATATTAACATTTGTCGAATCAAAGTGAATAATCCAATACAATCATGGGCTCAGACATAACATTAGCTATAACTGTAAGAAAGGCATGGTATCAAACAGTGAATACAGACACAAGTGATCTCACTTCAAGGGTATTTACTGAACTTTCAAAATGGGTTGGTAAAATGCCTATCTAATCCTAAATCTAAAGATGTGAGCAAGCTACGACCATCAAATAATAATGACGCAGTCCTAGTAAAGTCTTTTCAAACTAAACAGGCCTATATGAATAAACCTATTGCCAATCTTTTCTTCTAAATACAAATTGTGTGGGAAAAAATGTTATGCAAAAGAAAAGTTTACAAGAAATGATATGTCAGGATAGTTGAGCCGTTGGCTTCCCTTCCCCACGTTTTCAGCACACTCGAGCTTAGCACATACTCTGGCTTCTCTAGCCTGAGAATGCAGTTCAAAACCTCAGTATCAGGGCCTTCTCTGCCAAAGTCTCTTTGCCATTCAAAGTCTCTTATTACAGAGGGCCTGATGTAAATGGTATGGTAATGATTATTTGTAAAGCGCCTATACACAAGGTAAGTGTTTCAAAGCTGTCAACGAGGGAGGGAACCAGAGAAAAAACAACAGTCACTAAGAGGCCTTGATTTTCTGAACAACACAAGTCTGCACAGGTAGAGTAAGTGCATATAATACAGTTAACAGTGTAGATAACAGCAAATCGGTCGGGACGACGATTCTGCAGTTTTTCCAAGAGCATTGAGGTGTCACCATGCAAGAAGTTGAGACAGGGACGATTGATAGACGATCTTCAAGGCATGGTACTTTCAGATCGTGCAAGTGCACAGACAGTAAAAGAGAGGGTGGGGGAATCCAAGTGCAACAAACAAACATTAAAGTTCCTTTCTTCCCAGGATTTTCACATGCACAATTTCTCAGGTGATTCACTGTTCCCCCTACTTTGTTCTTGGAGCCAAGGACTTTACCACGGCGCTGCTGCTTCTCCCCGACTCGATTAGTCATGTAGGAGGACTTCAGGTATCTCCGAACCACAATGCAGGATTCTTCAGATTGGTTTCTTGGCTTTAAACTGTCTAATCTCGAAGGCTCTTAAAAGTAACGGTTTCTTGCCGTAAAGGTCAAGGGAATTTCCCTCCTAGCGAACCCCTCTTGGTTTGCCGTCTTTCTTCCTTCATTCAACTGCCATCTCGAAACTGCTGTTCCTTTGTGTGCTCTGCCTCGCTAAGAGTGTGCTTTCGTGCTCTGCCGTTTATCCATGTGGGGAAGCTTAATGCAAGTCAGGTGTGAGTGATGGTCAGTAATTGCCTGACCTCGCCTGATCATTGTATTGGGACATGTCAGGTATACTGCTCTCGTGTTAGTCTGATTTCTCCCCGAGCGGGCTGTCTGTGTCAAAGCGTTTATGTAGGGAAAGGGGGGAGGGATAGAGTTCCTACGTATCCAACCTGGTAGGATGGGGTAAAGGTGTTGGTGATGGGGTATACCTCATCTCGCCATCCGGCGCGCCACTCCCGGAAGACCCCTCACCCAGGTGATCCTCCCTCACTCATCCACACCCAGAAACTGGATCCAAAAGCGATTGCCATGTCCTGGCCACCTGGATGACAGATCCCCTAGGACTAGTGGGTGAGATTCCTTCTGGTTTCTCACATAACAGATAAGGGCTTTTCCCAGACCAATCTCTTTCTTTCGTCTGCTTTATGCCCCTTTGTCTCATGACCTGATATTGGGCCCAGATTTACTTTGGACCCCTATTTGGGTTTGTTGCAATTGAAGGTTAAATGGGTGCGGCCTTCTTGTCATCACACATGGAAACCCTAGGACCCATTGCTGTAGGATCCTGTGGTTTGCAAAAAAAATTCTGTGGCCATTGCTAATAACTTTAGCGAAAATGATATAGAGGAGATTTGCCCCAGAATCTTATGGGATGCTATGAAGGCTGTTATAAAAGGGGACTTTATAAGCTGATCGGTCGCCTATTTTAAAACTCGGAACAAGGATAGGGAGCGGTTGGAATCTCGGGTGTGCAAGTGCAAAGTACTCTATGCTCAGACAAAATCTGCAAGGGCCTTCAGGGAACCCAGACTCGCTAGGTCCTGTCTAGAGGCAGCAGTGGCTTCAGAAATGGCCAATTCTTTGCTGCGCACAAAATAATTTGAAGCAATAAGGCGAAAAAAGCTGTTGGCTTATAAAATGAAACGAGAAAAGACTAGGAATTATTTTATGGGCTTCAAGGACGGGAACAGAATTCTTCAATTCACAGAAGAGGCAAAACTCAAGGTTTTCTCACATTCTATGAGGAACTGTTAGCTGCTGAGAGGTCCGACTTTGAAGCTCAGGACTCCTACTTGGCTCTGCCCTCCCTGCCTTAACTCTATTAGGCAATGCCTGATCACTTAAACTTCCTAATACGAGGGAAGAGACATGGCAGGTGAATAACTCACTTCTAAATCGGAAGGCTCTGGGCCTCTTCCCTAGAAGGTTTAAATCCTGGGTACTAACCCCAATAACTGTCTTGCTTAACTTTTTTCTTGCTTCGGGTAAGGTTTCTGATTCTATGGAGGAATCAATACTTTCCTTAATACTTAAACCTGGCCAGGATGCTATGCTGTGTGGCTCCTATTGCCCGATTTCCTGTCTTAACAATGATGCCAAAATTCTAGCCAATAGACCGATGGAACCGCCCCTTCCTTGATCATCCGGATAAAACTAGTTTCATTATTGGCCGAAGCAGTTATGATAACATCAGGTGAGCCATTAATGTGGTGGAAATTCGCAAAAGGAAGGGACTTCCAATCACCCAGTTGGCGCTGGATGCCAATAAGGCCATTGATAGTGTAGACAGTTGGTTCCTCCTTTGGACTTTGCAGGAATTTGGATTTAGTCCTTCTTCTATAGCACGTATTATGGCTTGTTACCATTCCCTTAAAACTAGGATTCGTATTGATGGGCATTGCTTGCAATTTATCCCTATACTAGAAGGACACGGCATGGTTGCCCTTTAATTCCTTTGCTCTTTGCGTTAATAATGTAACCTTAAGCGATCCGCATTCGGGCCAATCCATGTATTATAGGTATCTCTGTGTATGCTGTTGAGCATAAAACAGCCCTTTATGTGGACATCTTATTGATGATGACAGACACTGTTGGGTGTCCTGACCCACGTTTGAGCTATCATGCTGCAACATTTGGTGCTGTGGGCTTAGAAAATCCAAGATGGCCAAAAAGCCCACAAGTGCGACAGAATCCAGGAGAACCACGCAGTTTGTGCGCACACCCAAAATGGTTACCTAACTTGCCACCCACTAGTGTAAAGAAAGATCTTTGTTAACAAAATCCACTGTTACTGATGTCAAAAAGTTGCTGAAATCGTGACTCATTGGACCACTTTAAAGATTCAACCCTTTTGTGGGGTTCCACATAACCATCTTACTGTAAGGAGCCCCATCAAAACAATGTTAAGCAAGGATTTACTGCCATGTAAGAACCATTCCTGTTTAGAATGCATTAATCCAAGAAAGATCCCAAAATTGCATGCAGTACCAACAAAATCCTCAAGGCGGCGCTAGCGGTCTAAACTCTGACAGGAGAACTGAGTGCAGTTGCTGACAAAGGGATTTGACTCAGCTGACTTCAAAGGCTGCATTTTAATTAAAAATTAGCCACATGCTGTTCCCAGAGGCCTGAAGCCTGGGAAACCCTCTCACCTCCAGAGATTCACACCAGGAGTTAGAATCTCACATGACCTCTTGATTGATAGAAGGCAGACTGGCTGGGAGCCTCCTGGAGACCACACAATAGGCTCTTGCAATTGAATAGGATATGTTGATTTTGACTGTTTTCTGTCAACAAAGGCCTGCATGCCAGAAGACACATGTGACTGACCCACCCAAGTCTTGGAGGCGGACTCCAACA
The DNA here is from genome assembly GCF_040938575.1 of Ambystoma mexicanum. Lineage (NCBI taxonomy): Eukaryota > Metazoa > Chordata > Amphibia > Caudata > Ambystomatidae > Ambystoma > Ambystoma mexicanum. The sequence continues at coordinate 715,009,136 of NC_090923.1, forward strand.
CTCTGAGAACTGAATTGAAAGCAAAATATATATTTTACAGAAACACTGATAACTCTTTGTAATCAAATGACAGAAATGTATAACTTTGAGAGCCTTAATTTAAAAAATGTACCTTCAATTCAAGCCCAAACTCCAATTTGTGTGATGTTCTGGGGGCAAACTAGCAGTTAAGAGGGTATTACTTAAAATGTCTGCATGTGAAAAGTCTGATACTTCATCAATCAATGCCTGCATGCCTTGCACACATTTGGGTAAATTTGAGTAAGAATCTGATATTGGTAACTTGACCAAAAAGTGAAATATGTTGCCATTTCTCAATGCAAGCTCCCAGGAAGAGCAGATTTGGACAGGGTATACCTCCTGTGATATGTGATGGGTGCATGTAATTTTAAACAAATGTGTACCTGTGCAAATATGTCTTTTGGGTCAAAATATAGATTGTGTGTAATTTGACAGGGGTGGGTTCTCTGTATCATAAACAGACCTCATCATGATGACACTTCATTTCATTCCCCCAATCAAGGGGAAGAGGAGGAAGTGGCCAATGACAAGTGGAGAGGGGCTGGCTAGTGATGCTGCTCACACACCCACTTTCAAAACACATAAAAGCAGACAGTCAGGACAGATAGGGACATTCAATTCCATTTGCTGCGGAGCATGCTGCCGGACCATACAACATCCAGAGATCTAGACTTCAAATCCATCAATCTCCAGAATCCAGAGAGGCTAGACCAGCAGAGCAGAGCTGACCCAGACCGCTGTTAGCAGAACCAGAGAGCTGACCCAGATCACCGTGAAGTGCCGAGACCAGACCAGAGTCCAGTCTAAAACCTGACCAGATCCGTGGCGAGGCCTAATTCAAAAATATATTGTGAGTACCTAGCAGAACTGTGCAGAACCAATCTCTTAGTTAAAATAATATAATTCAATCTATTTTAATCTAAGTAGAACTGCCTCAAAGCTGTCACCTGTCATTTTCTAGCTGCTAGCTGTCACTTGTCACTTTGAACTTTTAAAATTTCAAATCTGAAAAACGACCTTTACCATATCGCTCATATCTCCGTGACCGTTTGTCTTAGAGACTTGCAGTAACTTTCCTCTGAAAGCTGGGAATCTTGGCTTTTCAACGAACCTAGAAAAGCATTCCTATTCCATACACTTTTGCCGCAATCGCGAAAAACGCACTCGCGAATTTTGCCGCGATTTGCGATTTGGCCCGATTTCTTTACTTGTAAAAAGACAGCTGCTGTTGCCTGAACTACTAAAATTCGTTTGCCTCTTAAGAACCATCCCTGAATCATTGCTAGAGTGAGCCTGGACTAATATTAACTAGATACCACTCACCCTGAACCTCCAGAGGGAATTAAAAGCATTTTAGCACATTTTCCAATATAGTGCTATGACATATAAAAGCATTTTGGGTCTGTGTTTCAAACTTCTGTAGTCTAAGCTTGCTGGGGTGAACTGAATTACATTTGATTGCATTTCTGAGAACTGTGTGCTTTCCTTCCATTTCCTTGCATTGCATAAAGGGGGGAGGGGATGGCCAGAGAAAAGTGATTACATTGTTTTGTTGAAATCATATTGAGTATTTTCTGTATTGCCTTTTCATTCAACATTGCATCCATCTGTACCCTATAAAGCATTCTCTACCACATTATTCTTCTGTCCCTATTTACCAGTGTTGCTATCTTATCCATCCTATAACCACTCATCATTGATTATAAAGAAGTGTGCTAGTGCCGGACTATCCATTATTGATTACTGCTCAGATTAAGTGTGATATTCAATTATTAATTTATTATAAAGCGTGATATATATATATTGTTTAAATTATCAAATAAACCTTTAAACTTGCAAAACAGAACTACTTCTTGGCTCAGTGGGGTCAGGGGGATTCCAAGAGAGGGGTGTTATATAGGGGTAGTCATCCAGAACGCATGAACTGGACATAAAGATATATCAATAAGGGTTTCCATTCAGTATCCCAGACTAGGCATTGACTTAGCTGTAGTGTTGAATTGAATCCTCTTACAAATTGGGGGCTCGAGCGGGATGTTTGGGTTAGATCTATCACTTGTGCAGATTAATACAGTGTGCCAGCTGACCAGATACACATATCCGGTCGGATCACCACGCTGTGTTACGCTGTAAAGCACTCCTCAAAGGAACGCTCTAAGGAAAAGGTCTGTTTTGCAAAAATAAAATACAAACTTCTGTAAGTCAGGAAGGAACTCAAATTCCAGAATGACGACCTTGGTAGATATGCAAATAGCCAGAGAGCACTTCTTACATAAGCTATTTGTGAGAGGTGAGTGGACCCATCAGGACCAGACGGTCTGGTTGGAAGCAATCGCACCCCAGATCACGGAAACAGGGTCAGATATATGGAGAGACCAGGGTCCCTTACATGTGGCCCTGAGTGAACTATATATGTCCTTTAAGGCCAGGGATGAGCACAACAAGATTGCCAGGGTAGCGGCATATTTATATTTACATATGGGAGCCATGCAGGACAAATGTGCTGAAGGCCAAGATCTGGCGAGTAGGCAACTGCTGGCATTACAGAAGGCCCAATCTGATCTGGTCTCTTCTGAGCAGAGGCTGCAGGGGAGCCAGGAGTCAGAAAATGATAGTAGACAGCACATCATTAAAATAAAGAGGGATATGGACATCCTGCAACAGGAAAAGGCTGACCAGGATACCAGATTTCTGGCCTTGCAGAAGGAGTACCAAGAAGGTTTCGACTCCCTACTGCAGAGCCAGAAAAAGCTGGAGCAACAGTTAGACTTCAATAGGGCATGTGCTGAGCAGGTAGTCACCCTGCAAAGCCACCTAGATAGGGAGAAGGCAGAGAGCAATAAACTGATTTTGAAAGACCTGGATACCCAGGCAGAGTTTGACCAGGAGCGCCAGAAAGCTGGTGCCTTCCAAAGGCAAAGGGACGACCTGGCGGCACAGATGCAGGCTCTTAGTCAGGAAAGGGATACCTTAGGCCAGGAAGTCTGCCACTTAAAAAGGAAAATGGAAGAAAATCACCTGGCCCTCCAGGGACTGGGTGACCTCCAAAAAGAACACCATAACTTGTTAGAGCACACCAGGAAGGTGGAGGATGCTCTGGCAAGAAAGGAGCAGGCCAATAGGGACACAGCTCAGGAGGTAACCCTCCTGCAGCAAAGACTGGCCCAGTGCTCCAGGACCAATCAGGAAACGCAGAGAGAGAATGAGGCTCTCTGCCAGCACAATGATAGGCTCCAACAACAGGTAGCAATGCAGGAGAGACTGATAGAGTCTAGTAAGGCCTTAACTGAGGAACTGAAGGCGCAGGCTCTTGCATTGCAACAGGGAGCAGGGGCGGATAGAGATGAGGTTCGCTGGGAAAGAGAAACTCCTGAGCATAACCCCAGGAGCCCTAGTACCAGAGGCCTTTACCTCTCTCAGTCCCTGGACTCTGCCACCCCCATGTCCCCTGGCGCACATGAGCACAGGGCCACAGGGATGGCAGATTACTATCCAGCCAGAAGCATGGGGCTCATAGGCCAGTACCACCCAGGAATGGAGGGGCGGGCATCCGGGTATGGGCACCCAAGCACAGTGCAATTTGATGGGGAACCCCAGGAGAGTAGGCCCATTAAGGGCATCCTGAAAACCTCTGCCCAGTTAGGTCAGTGGGGGGGGTACCCATCAAATCCTGGCAGCAAGGAGGGATCTGAACACTCCTCTGAGCGGTACAGGACACAGGAGACCAGGTCCCCACATTCTGCCAGCCATTCCCAGGCTCGCAGAATCCGGGAAAACCTGGAAGAACAGACGGGAACCTCTGGGAGCAGTGCCTCTGAGTCAGAAGATGAATGGACCAGGGTTACCCGGACCAAAAGGGCCAATAAGACAAAAAGGGCCTTGATTAAGGACCCATTGAAACAGATTAAGGCAATCAGGAGTGTCATCACGCCTTATCATAAGAACGCCAAGTACTCTGTTTGGGAACACTTGGAGCTCTATGAGCAAATGATGGAGACTTTTCATTTGAAGGACAGCCAAAGCTGTATCCAATATGTAAAGTGGACATTCTCCCCAGAGTACTCCAGTTTCTTTGCAGGGCTGGAGGACCAAAATCATTCCAGGTGGTCCACCTATAGGGCGGCCATATTAAAACATTTTTCTGTTCACAGAAATCCCCAAGAGGCTCGCAAGGCAGCCTACAATTTATAATGTGGGGAGGATCAGGCCCCACAAGAATTTGTGCAGGAGTTAAAGCGTGCTTTTGCACAGACCACAAGAAGGGTGCGCACGGATAGCAGAGAATTTATTAATACGTTTTTCCATGCCTTGCCCAAATACATAATGACCCATCTCGTGAGGGATTTTCACGAGAAAAGATCTTTAGACTGGGTCATTGAACAGGCGACCCGGATCTATGAGGTGCAGAAGCCAATAGAAAATAAAAATAATGCGCCCAAAAACCCCAAAGCCAACAACACCCCTGCTGCTGCCAAGGTGGCAGAGGTAAAGGTCACCCCCTTTTTAGAGTTGGAGATGGGGGGGCCTAAAAACCTACCTGCACCTAATAATGCTAGGCCCAGAAGGTCCTCTGGCCAGTCACAAACAGGGAGTCAAGGAGGTAGTCCCGCAAATGGGGTCCCTCGCTCTCCTGACTATGTAAGTCCCCGTTACAAGGGAAGTCGACCCATCCTGGTTTATGTGTGGACTCCTCCGGCCCAAGGGGGGGGATCCAGCCAAGCACCTAACCCAGGGAACTTCCCTCCCAACTTCCCACAGGAGGGCAGAAATTCTCCAAATCCTGGGCAGAACTTTTTCCCCAGGTATCCACCCAACTTCCAGCCCCAAAATCCTCCACCCTTCTTTCCCCAATTCCCTGAGCCCAGACAACCGAATCCGGGAGAGGGGAGGCCAAGGGTGGAGGGGTATCCAAATCTTCCCAACCAGGGGTACTACCAAAGAAGGGATAGCTACCCTTCCCGGGATCAGCCCAGGGGAGAAAACAGGGCCCCCTTATCAGCCTGAGCGGGTTTCCCAGTTAGAGCGCCAGGTTCAAAACATGGCGCGGGATCTGGGTCACATACTGAGGGCTCAGCAGAACCCTCAGATCGGCATGCCGGCGCAGAACGCACCCAACTCTGGACCTGGTGCTCCAGAACAATGACGGGGGCAGCACCCCGATAACACACCGGTTCCCAGGGAGGAGGCACAAGGGGAAGGGGGGTGTAAAGCCAGGGAGGAAGCTTCCTTCCCAACTTGTAAACAGCCCCTGGAAACCCAGGAACCGGAAACAAAATCTCTTGCCCCTGAAAGTCTGCCTCCTAAGGAGCAGAGGGGGGGTAGGAGAAACAAAAGACCCAAACAGACTCAGTTTGAGGAGGAGGTACAGATCTTCCAATTTGAGGGAGAGGGATCCTCAGAGGATCCTGGGAAAAGGATCTTCTCCTTCAGAGAGGGGGGAACTCCTCCCAAAGAAAAATGGGTCCCTAGGGATGCAAATCCAGACTGGGGAGATGTGGAGACTGAGCTACCGCCGCCCACCATCTCATCCCAGAACCAACAGCAAGAAAATCCCCTGGTTCAAACCCATCCTGGTGACTGCCTCCAAAAAGGGGGGGGGGCGGCCCGGAACCGGAGCCAGGCGAACCCACAATGGCTCTGATCTCCAGTTGCCAATTTTTTCTTTCAGATTCCCAAGGCTCTCCACAGAATTCTGCCCAAATCTCTTCGCTAGCGATGTCCAAAACTAGAAAGTTAGCCCACCAGTTGTCAAAAAATGTGCATTATCTTTGCCCCCTTGAGGAGAAGGAGGGAAGATACTATGCCCCGGTACAAGTACAGGGACAGGGTACAATTTTGGCACTGGTGGACACTGGATCTCAAGCTACCCTTCTGTCCAGAAGGGCCTTTGACGAACTGAATGCAGGAAGGGGAGAGAATTACCAAATTCCTCTCACCTCTCTTCCTGGACAACTGCAGAACTTTGACGGGAAGGAAATTCCCGTTGAGGGGACTGCAGACTTGGACATTAAGATCGGGCGACACAAGGTGAAACACCTGGTCATAGTAGTGACTCCAGAGGGCACCCCTTGTTTACTGGGGAATGACCTCCTGAGGAGGTTGTCACCCCTAATAGATTGCGTAAACAAGGTCCTCTGGACCCAGACTAGCCGACCAATAAAATTAAAACAGAGTGTCAACCATGTTAGTTTAAACGGCACATGCCACATGGTTGAACAAAAATCTGACCAAGTAGAATTTCACTTCAAGAACAACCAAATTCCAGACGTGACAGTAATAGCAGTAGGACAACAGACTGGTGATGGGGGGTCCTCTCCATTTCTGAAAATCAACCTTCCTTCCAGTTTAAGGTGGTATTCCACACTGGAAGGAAAGAGCCTGAAATTCTTTACTAATCCACAATCAGAAACTCCCACTCCTATAGTCCAGAAAGATGTGAAATCAGCTCAGAGCCTGGCTGATATTCAGCAAATTGGAGAGCAGTTGTTCATCCCTGTTCAGTTAAATGATGGGAAGGACTCTGTTCTCGCTCGAGTGTGCGTGAACAACGGTAAGAGCTTCATCAGCGAAGCCATGTTTCGCCAACTCCCAAAAGATCCAGCCATTCCCACATTCAAACTGATAGACAAATGGGAAATGGACCTGGAAGCACCTAATTCCAAACATCTCCTGCCAAGCAGGTGTATGCTCAAAATCTCCATTGGCAACAAGAGCATAGTCCACAATTGTTGGGTCGTGCGAGACGTCCCTGCCGCCTTTTACTTAGGCAGTGACATTCTCAATCGCTTTGCCATTCGTTTGGACCTAATAAACTTCAAAGCTTGGTCCCGATTAGCGGATAATCCCATGGGCTTTGATGATCCAGAAAAAGCATTTAGGTCAGCTCAATTGCTACCTTATGCAGTTGAAATTCAGATCAAAGAGGAAGTCACCATCCCAGAAAGGACCCGACAATTCTCCCTGGAAGTGAAAGTTAAAAGAGGACAATATCTGCAAAACCCTGATGCTTACATACATCTAAACGCTTCTCTCCAACAGCAAGGGTTGGGGGTAAACCCAACTCCATTAGTCAACATAGAACATGACACCATTCTAATAGAGGTGGATAACAGCGACTTAAAGAGTATTACTCTAGCCGCAGGCACCATTATTGGAATGGCGGTTGATGACCGTCATTTTTCCATCGATTTAGGTAATGAACTGTTAGGGCCAATCCCCAAGGACTGCTTTGACAGTGACAGTGATGACAATATGACACCAGACAGGATTTTTACCCGGCATGGGGGGAACTTCCTGGTGTACACTTCTTGCCCTTATGGTAAGGAAGATGTGACTTGTGACTTCAGGAGGGATGAGGTGATTTTCCAGGTCCATGAGGGCTGCCTTTCCCACCTGAAGCCTCCAGTCCAAATCAGCACTCTGACCAGGGACTTCTCCACCCAGCTGGAGGAGGCCGCTGAAATAGCCAAACCAGAAGTCTTTCCAGGCTTCAGGCAGATGGTGGAAGAGAGAGTCAACCTAGCTGATGCCTGTGTGACTCTGGAACAAAAGCAAAAGTTGAAACAAGTTTTCTTGGATTTCCAAGATCTCTTTGCGGTAGACTCATATGACTGTGGTCGCACTGACATCCACACAACAACAATCCCCACGGACCCTGGCATGACTCCAGTGTTTGTGAAGCAATATCGCTTGCCTCTCGCATCAATGGAGTCCCTTACTGAAATAATTAAGAACCTTGAGTCCCGGGGAATAATCCGTCCAGTCCACAGCACCTTCAATAATCCGGTGCTGGGAATATTGAAGCCAAACGGCCAGTGGAGACTCTGCGCCGACCTCAGGGAGCTCAACAAACGGGTCCATACTTCCCGATGGCCTCTGCCCTACATTGACCAAGGGCTGGCCCAGATCCAGGGGTCACAGGTATTCACTGCAATAGACCTGACCAATGGATACTGGACTGTGCCTGTCAGTAGGGAGGACCAATACAAGCTGGCTTTTACCTTTGGGGGCCAGCAATACACATGGACCCGGACTCCCTTCGGATACCTCAACTCCGGCAATGAATTCAACATTTTCCTACATAAGGCCATGCCCGACCTGGGTGCGAGGGGTAACCTGGCTTATGTAGATGATGTCCTCATCAAAAGTTCATCTGTGGAGGAACACATAGCAGAGATCCGTTATGTTCTGACCCAGTTGAGGGCCGCCGGAGCAAAACTTTCCTTTCAGAAAGCACAGTGGTGTAGAACCCGTGTTAATTTCTTGGGGCATGAGATTACTCCTCAGGGTCTCTGTCCCCAGGAAAAGAAAGTGGAAGCACTTCAGAAACTGAAAGACCCCACAACTCTGCGGGAACTAAGGAGCCTCCTTGGACTGACTAATTACAGCAGAAAGTTCATTGAGGGCTACGCAGAGATCACCAGACCCCTGATTCATCTCCTGAAGGGGGGGTCAAGTGGGAATTGGGTCCAGAACAAGCCGAGGCAGTAAAACAACTCAAAAGAAGCCTCTCAAAAGCGCCTTGCCTAGAGTACCCTGTCAGAAACAAGGAGTTCTTCCTGGAGACGGGGTTCTCTAATACGTGCTTGACAGCAGTATTATACCAAAAGCATGACAAGGTCAATAAAGTAATCTCCTATGCGAGCAAAACTTTATCCTCTGTGGAGGAAAAATTCAACGATTGTGAGAGGGCACTCCTGGCAACGGTGTGGGCATTGAAGAATTACCGCCCGTTTATCCATGGGGAACACATCATAGTGGAGACTCCACACCAGCCTCTGCAATATCTCCAAAGTGACAGAATCCGGGCCGGAAATGTGAGTAATTCCCGAATTACTTCCTGGATTCTGTCAATGCAAGGCTTTCCTGTGGAGGTCAGATATGGCCAAAACAAGAAGAGTCCCCTCGCGCAAGGTCTGGCTGACTTGCATGATTGTGCCAGAGAAAACTGTCTCGAGGACGAAAGTCTAAAAATAAAGGACAACATGGAGACATACCTTAATTCCCCCCACAAAGTCTTTGAAGAAGACAAGTGTGAGGGAATGCCCACTGTATATGTGGATGGATGCTCTTACCATGTTGACAACGACGGGGAGAAAGAACTGGTGGCCGGCGTAGGGAATGCATGGGTGAAGGAGTTTCCAGAACCCTCCGCTGGATACAAAATTGGTCCCCGAAGTAGTCAGGTGGCAGAATTGATGGCTGTGCATCAGGCCATCCTCACTGCTGTCCAGCATCAACTCCACGAACTGGTCATAATCACAGATTCGGATTATGTACAGAACGGGTTCGTGGAGCACCTGGTTAATTGGAAAACCAGAGGCATGTTATGTGCTAACAACAAACCCTTGAAACATGGGAAGTTGATCCAAAACATTGATGATCTGGTCACCTCGAATGAGATGACCATCTATTGGAAAAAGATCAAGGTTCATTCCAAAGTAGAGGGACCAGACAAAACTGGAAATGACTTAGCCGATCAGCTGGCCAAAACCGGGGCCATCCAAGGGGATCTAATTGAGATTGAGTCCCTGTTGGGGGAAATCCAGGTCACTGCTATCACTAGGTCCCAGACAAATGCTCACAACGACCTTTCAACTGCCCAATGGAGTAAGGAGACCCCTGATGCTGATTTGATTACCGCTCAGAAGGGGGATCCAATAATTGGTCAATTTTACCAGCACCTTGAGGACCCTGAGAACTTTCCCCTGACGGATACCGATTACACTGGGAAAGAGGACCTAAGAGTGTTGATGAAATGTCCAAAAATGTTCCGGATCCAAGACGGTTTGCTGGTAAGGAAATCCAAAGCTGGCCACGATCAGTGGGTGGTTCCTACCTCATTCCGAAGCCTGATGTTAAGTCACGCCCATGATGCGGCCACCGCCGGTAATAGGGGGTTTCACACAACATTGGAAATCTTAAGAGAGGTTGCATACTGGCCACACATTGGGCAGGACCTCGACCAATACTTGAAGGGGTGTCTTGTGTGTGCACAATTTCAGCCATCATCCCTCACGCACCGTGCGCCTCTCCAAAAGAGGGGGATGACACTGCCATGGTCAGATTTACAAATCGACTTTGTAGGCCCCGTGATTCGCTCTGCTAGGTGGAATAAGTACATGTTGACTGTGACATGCTTGTTTACCAAGTGGGTGGAATGTCTCCCAGCCCCAAACTGCAAGGCAGAAACGGCAGCTGCCCTGATGATTAACCACATCTTTTCCCGTTTCGGTCTACCTCAAAGGATTGAGTCAGACAGGGGTAGCCACTTCACCAGTGAAGTAATGACAAAGATGTGGGAGATACTGGGGGTCAAAAGGAAGTTGCATATTGCTTACCGGCCAGCTTCTTCTGGGGCAGTAGAGAGATATAACCGAACCATTGTGAGCAGATTAAAGAAGTTTGTGGCAGATTCTGGGCCAAGTTGGGATATCCGATTACCTCTGGTCCTAATGGCCATCAGATCTACCCCTTCATCTGCAACCAAAATGTCACCATTTGAGTTGATGACTGGACGCAAGATGGTGCTTCCTCAGCATTTGCTCTACAGGACCCAAGAGCAGACACTGATAAATGCCTCCACAACTCATGAGTATGTGGAGAATTTAAGGAAACACCTTCAACATGCTTTTGCTTATGCTCAGCGGAATCTAGAAAGATCAGCTGATAGTATGAAGACCCACTATGACCTGAAAACTTCCAGGAAGGAATATCAGGTGGGGGACCGGGTCTATCTATACAACTTCCAAAGAAACCAGGCAAAACAGCGAAAATTCTTGCCTACATGGAAGGGACCCTTTGAGATTATAGACAAAATCTCCCCTGTGGCCTACAAGATCCGCATCCCCAAAGGCGGTTTGGCAGAGGGCGAAGACAAGTGGGTCCACATAAACCAGTTGAAGTGTTGCCATCCCAGGCACACTCTGCAACAACTGGAGGAATCCTCTGGAATCCTAGACGGTACTGTCTCAGATTAATTCAGTTCTAACTTAAAATATCCTACATATCGCCTATCAAATTCTGAGTTTCTCAATGTGGGTGTTTTGGTTTTTGAATGCAAAAAGAAATGTGTATGTTCATATGTTTTGACTATAAATTTATATGCCACCCCACTATATCAATGGTGGGGGAAAAATGTCCATGAATAGGTATTGCCGCTCTTCCTTTGTCGTCCCAGGAGAAAGAAAACCTGGAGACGGGCCAAGGAGGACGATCCGGAGACCGGGAGCAGAGACGCAAGGGGCCCAGTGTACCGCCCAATACTCCCATCAGGACCGGCGAGGAGAACCGATCGATCCGACCGGATGGATGAAAAGATGCTGAACTGTGCCATCTATTGGAAGAAGATTATGCGGACAGACCAGTGCGTGGGTCAAAACCCTTGTGCACCCGACTCCCCATCAACTCAAATTCAAAGGGCAGTCACGTGGGGGGATCTGTTGGGTGTCCTGACCCACGTTTGAGATATCATGCTGCAACATTTGGTGCTGTGGGCTTAGAAAATCCAAGATGGCCAAAAAGCCCACAAGTGCGACAGAATCCAGGAGAACCACGCAGTTTGTGCGCACACCCAAAATGGTTACCTAACTTGCCACCCACTAGTGTAAAGATGTCATGATCTCTGCTTCCAAAAGGTCAGGGTTTTCCCAACTCCCTTGGAAGCAGATCCATAACCCAGGTTCCGAGTGCCAACAAGTCCCAATTGGGACCTTTTGGACCCAGTACTGGCGCCAGTGGCACCAGGCTCATAAATATGCCCAGTCCCAGCGCTGGAAGCGCCGGGCTCATAATGCATGGGTGGACTTACCTGCAGCAGACCATGCTGCTTACTTGCCTGCCAGTTGAGCCTCTGATCCTCTTCTGTTTGGAACTACTTTTCCTGTTGGGTGGGGCAGGAGCCACTCCCTAGATTCAGAACACTGGAACTCTTCTGGAAAGCAGGAACTCTTTTCTTACCTAGGCGTGGCTGTGGAAGGAGACACCTAAGCACTACAGGAGGCTATTTAAACCACACCCGATGGATGAATCTTGCTTTGCGTTATTCTGCATCCTCTGCAGCAGAACGCTCATCGTGTCTTCTGCATCTGATCCTGGGCCTAAGGAAAAAGGCTTACCATCCTGAATCCAGTCTTCAGCAACACCTATAAAGACAAGAAAGAACAGGTTAGCATTACGGTCTTCAGTGACAGCTCTTCACTTACCTGGTCCATCGGCTGTCACCAACGCCTCGCGCTGCATTCCGGCATCTGAAAGACAAAGGCTTACCTACTCTTCGTGCGCTCCTGAGGTCTTCACACTGCATTCCGGCATCTGAAAGACAAAAGCTTACCAACTCTTCGCACGCTCCGGAGGCCTTCGGCGCTGCATCCCGCATCTGAAAGACAAAACAAGGTGCGTTTAAAGACATTGGGGAACTTTAATACTCACGTGCCATTACTCCTTTCCACATCTAACCCAGTGGGTATTCCGGCACCCTGCAGCCGCTCCGAACTTGTACCTGCAAAATAAAAAGACAGTTAGAGCGCATCGTGAAGCAGGCAACAAGCGCTTACTTACGTGCTTCCAGGCGCTTCTATTCATCACACGGGCTCCATCTTCAACTCACTTCAGCCCGTCATCCGCCATCGCCGGAACCCTGCAAAACAAGAAACATCATTACTAAAGACTTTAAAGACATTAGAATTACTCGAAACTTACCGTTCGTGCAGTAAACGACGGACAGCAGTCCTCTGAAGTCAAGAGGCCTGCTCCCCTTATCCAGTGAAGAAACTGGTTACAGCACCCTGCCCCGAGGCAGATGGAGAGCAGAACGTTCACTTACCTAAGGTGAGAGCGTTAACCTTTGGGGTTCTACAGGAGAAGAGAAAGGGAAGAAGAGAGAGACATTCAATAACCCAGTTCCTTAATCCCATATTTTCTATCTGCAGACATCAGACATACAGTGCACAGAGGTCCAGCCCAAAGAGCCAGCCGTGTGTTACACATCACCTTTGAAGATACGGTATACGCCCAGTCAAGACCGGCGCCTCTACGGGAATCAGGTGAGCGTTACAGAACGCAAAGCCTACCACAAAACTCCCGTCCAGGCGCTATGGAAACCTCGGATACCGACCAGCTAGCCCAGTTACTTGGGGAACTAAGGGCAGAAGTGCATGCAGCCCGTCAGGAAACGAACGCTCTAAGAAGGGAACTGATTATTTCCAAGGAGCGAACAGATGATCTCGCTAGACAATTGCTACAGTCACAAGCCGGACAGACCCTGTTACCCGCATCTGGGGGAAATCTTCCTTCTACATCCTCTATGAATCCAGTGCAGATCAATCTACCTGGGAATGTACCTCTGGCTCCGCCCGAACGATTTTCTGGTGACCCAAAGAGGTTTGCAGTATTTATCAATCAGTGCCGGTTGCATTTCTTATGCCGGCCAGCAGCCTTTCCAACTGATCAAGCTAAAGTAGCTTTCGTGCTTTCGTACCTTAGTGGCAATGCGGCAGACTGGTCGATCCCTCTAGTAAATCAAGATGATCCGGTCCTCCATGATTTTCAAGCTTTTCAGCTCAGTATGGAAAAACTGTTCGCAAGACATTCACAGGGGCAGGCCTTGGACAATGAGCTTCTTTCGTTGCGACAAGGTAATGAAGACCTTTTGGCTTATATTGCGTCTTTCAACAGACTGATAGTGGAAACTCAATGGCCTGAGGACAAAAGGATTACGCTGTTTTATAGAGGTCTACGTGGAGAGCTCAAAGATGTGTTAGCCCAAGTAGTGAATCCCCCACAAGATTGTTCGGACTATATAGACTTAGTCGTTCAAATAGATCACAGACTGCAGAACAGGAAGGCCGATCGTTCCAAGTTTGATGCTCGAGTATTTTCCAAACCGCCAACTCCTTCCAAAGGAGTAGACTCCGGGGAACCCATGCAAATAGGGGGTCTGAAAGGTCCTCTAACACAAAAGGAGCGGGAAAGGAGAAAACAGTTGCAATTATGCCTCTATTGCGGAAACTCAGGGCACTTTCTTCGAGACTGTCCGGTGAAACCTGCCAAGAAGGCAGTAGGAGCTGCAGTTACCAAAGTTACAAACTCTGAGCAGGGAAACGACCTCGCCCGACAAGAATAGAGGTCCTCTTGCCGAGCGTGAAAACCAGTTCCGTGACCTCGCATTTCGTGATACCTATGGTCCTCATTAGCCCTGATAATCCGGATCAATTACATGCAATTGAAGCTTACGTCGACAGCGGTGCCATCGGCAATTATGTGGATCATGAAATGGTTTTGAGGATGAATCTAACTCTTTGTCCCAAGGCTGTAAAGGACGTCATTACTACGGTGGATGGTACGGAGATAGCCTCCGGGCCAGTAACGCATACCACTCAAGAGGTGACGCTAGTAAGTCAAGATGGACACCATGAGAAGATCGTGTTCGATGTGATCAAGGCCCCTCAGTTTCAGATTATTCTAGGAATACCTTGGTTAGAGAAACACAATCCTCTGATCGATTGGCGAGCAAGAACGGTCCAGTTTCCAGAATGTGTCTCTACTTGTCACCCTCCACCTGGTGTTGCACTGGCAGCAATTTCTTCAGAGACTCCCCAGTTACCTCCCGAATACCTAGAATACCAAGATGTTTTCCGGAAGGATCAGGCTAACTCTCTACCTCCTCATAGGTCTTATGACTGCCAGATAGACCTGATACCTGGATCTACTCCTCCTTGTAGTAGAATGTATGCCCTCACCGAGCCTGAGAACCTTCACCTTCGACAATACCTGGATCAATACCTGGCAAATGGGTTTATTCGTCCTTCCAAGTCCCCTGCTTCTTCAGCTTTGTTCTTCGTTCCAAAAAAGGAAGGAGACCTTAGAACTTGTATAGATTATCGCTCCCTGAACCAGATCACCGTTAAGAATAGATATCCGTTACCTTTGATCCCTGAACTCCTGGACCAAGTCAGAAAAGCATGCATATATACAAAGCTGGATCTTAGAGGAGCTTACCACTTGGTACGAGTAAAAGAGGGCGATGAATGGAAGACGGCCTTCCGCACCAAGTATGGGCTATTTGAATATCAGGTCATGCCCTTCGGACTTTGCAATGCCCCGGCCGCCTTTCAATATTTTATGAACGATGTCCTCAGAGAGCTCATAGATGTGTGTGTTGTTGTTTACATTGACGACATCCTCGTTTATTCTTCATCGGAATCTGAACATCGGAAACACGTGAAAATGGTCCTCGAAAGATTGCGTCAACACAAACTTTTCGCTAAGTTGGAAAAATGTGTTTTCAACGTGACTGAAGTTGAATTCTTGGGATTCATATTATCACCTGGCGGAGTGCGTATGGATTCAAAGAAGGTCGATGCAGTTCTCAAATGGCCATCACCATCCTCCGTAAAAGGTGTGCAAAGCATGTTAGGCTTCGCTAACTTTTACCGCAGGTTTATCCCCGAATTCTCTCGAATTGTCCAGCCCATCACTGCCTTGTTAAAGAAAAACAAACGTTTTGAATGGTCTACCGAGGCGGAACAAGCTTTCCAGGATTTGAAGACTAAATTTATCTCTGCACCAATCTTAAAACACCCTCGCCCCGAACTCCCCTACATCGTGGAAACTGATGCTTCAAGCCTTGCCATGGGGGCAGTTCTATCACAAAAGGACCCGGTAACCAATCAGTTGCATCCCGTGGCATTTTGGTCCCGCAAATTCTCGCCTCCTGAAATCAATTACACGATTACTGACAAGGAACTTCTGGCTATCAAGTCTGCCTTTAAGGCTTGGCGGCATTATCTGCTGGGGGCCCGACACACCGTTACTGTGATTACGGATCACCGAAACCTGCAATATTTGAAAACCGCAAAAGCCCAATCCTCTAGACAACTCCGTTGGGCATTATTCTTTGCCGAGTTTGACTTTATAATTACCTATCGACCTGGTACAAAGAACGGTAAAGCTGATGCCCTTTCTCGGATGGGAGTGGAAGAACACTTGATCAACCCTAAACCTGTACTAATCATTCCCGAACAAAGAATTCTGGGTGTAATCGCCACAGAATCCATAGAGGAAGTTAAGGATAAAGCCAGGCAACTTGTAACTCCAGCAGACATACAGAATTGGCATCTGCAGGGAAAGGACTTTGCAGTAAAGGACAACTTATTGTATTTCCAAGAACGATTATACCTACCCAGCACAGATTTACAGAAAAAAGTAATCTCTTGTTATCACGATTCTTTAATGGAAGGACATCCCGGTATGGCCAAGACCTCAGAAAAGATCAAGCGCTACTTCTGGTGGCCGTCTTGGAAAAAAGATATCAGAGACTTTATAATGTCCTGTGGAGTATGCGCCCAAAACAAGAGTCAAAAGGAAAGACCAGCAGGCCTCTTACGCCCTATTGACATCCCACCTCGCCCTTGGCATACGCTTTCTATGGACTTCATCACCGATCTACCTCCATGCTCCGGATACAATACGATTCTAGTAATCGTGGACTTATTCTCCAAGATGGCGCATTTCATTCCGTTCAAAGGCTTGCCAACAGCAGCAACTCTGGCCCGAGAATTTCTCGAAAACATCGTCCGACTGCACGGTTTTCCTTCGGTTCTAATTTCGGATCGAGGTAGTCAATTTATTTCTCATTTTTGGCGAAGTTGCTGTCGGTCGGCTCAAATTGATGTGAGACTATCGACCAGTCACCACCCTCAGACCGACGGACAAACCGAGAGGACCAATCAAACTCTGGAACAGTATTTACGCTGCATGCTGCAACAAACTGAAAAAACTTGGAAAGACATCCTTTGGATATCCGAATATGCCTACAATAACTCTGTCCATTCGGGAACTGGGAAAACCCCGTTTTTTCTTTTGTACGGCAGTCACCCTCGAACCTCGGAGTTGGATCCCCTCCAAGATCTTGAAACACCAGCAGTAGACTACCTGCATTCTACAATCACCCAAGCCTTTAAGGAAGCTGTTTCTCACCTTCAAAGGGCTAAAGAACAATACAAGAAAGGAGCAGATCAACATCGGAAGGAAGCCCCTCAATATCAAGTAGGGGATCAAGTCTGGTTATCCACCAAATATCTACCTCTAAAAGGGCCACGCACATTCAACCCAAGATACCTTGGTCCCTATTCCATCACTACCATAGTAAACCCAGTAGCGGTCAAGTTGGACTTGCCCCCGCACATGAAGATACATCCGGTCTTCCACATCTCTCTATTAAAACCCGTGCAACCTCAAACCCGACTAACTAAATCTCCAAAACCTATCCTAGTTGATGGAGAACTCGAGTTTGAAGTCAAAAGCATTCTGGACTCCAAGATCTCCAAATCTAAACTATTTTACCTAATTGACTGGAAAGGCTACGGCCCCCAAGAGAGATCCTGGGAACCTGCTGAATATGTCCACGCTCCTCGCCTAATCAAAAGATTTCACCGAACATTTCCTGACAAGCCAAAACCTCCGGAGAAGCCCGGTTTGGGAGGGGCCTTGAGGGGGGGTACTGTCATGATCTCTGCTTCCAAAAGGTCAGGGTTTTCCCAACTCCCTTGGAAGCAGATCCATAACCCAGGTTCTGAGTGCCAACCAGTCCCAATTGGGACCTTTTGGACCCAGTCCTGGCGCCAGTGGCACCAGGCTCATAAATATGCCCAGTCCCAGCGCTGGAAGCGCCGGGCTCATAATGCTTGGGTGGACTTACCTGCAGCAGACCATGCTGCTTACTTGCCTGCCAGTTGAGCCTCTGATCCTCTTCTGTTTGGAACTACTTTTCCTGTTGGGTGGGGCAGGAGCCACTCCCTAGATTCAGAACACTGGAACTCTTCTGGAAAGCAGGAACTCTTTTCTTACCTAGGCGTGGCTGTGGAAGGAGACACCTAAGCACTACAGGAGGCTATTTAAACCACACCCGATGGATGAATCTTGCTTTGCGTTATTCTGCATCCTCTGCAGCAGAACGCTCATCGTGTCTTCTGCATCTGATCCTGGGCCTAAGGAAAAAGGCTTACCATCCTGAATCCAGTCTTCAGCAACACCTATAAAGACAAGAAAGAACAGGTTAGCATTACGGTCTTCAGTGACAGCTCTTCACTTACCTGGTCCATCGGCTGTCACCAACGCCTCGCGCTGCATTCCGGCATCTGAAAGACAAAGGCTTACCTACTCTTCGTGCGCTCCGGAGGTCTTCACACTGCATTCCGGCATCTGAAAGACAAAAGCTTACCAACTCTTCGCACGCTCCGGAGGCCTTCGGCGCTGCATCCCGCATCTGAAAGACAAAACAAGGTGCGTTTAAAGACATTGGGGAACTTTAATACTCACGTGCCATTACTCCTTTCCACATCTAACCCAGTGGGTATTCCGGCACCCTGCAGCCGCTCCGAACTTGTACCTGCAAAATAAAAAGACAGTTAGAGCGCATCGTGAAGCAGGCAACAAGCGCTTACTTACGTGCTTCCAGGCGCTTCTATTCATCACACGGGCTCCATCTTCAACTCACTTCAGCCCGTCATCCGCCATCGCCGGAACCCTGCAAAACAAGAGACATCATTACTAAAGACTTTAAAGACATCAGAATTACTCGAAACTTACCGTTCGTGCAGTAAACGACGGACAGCAGTCCTCTGAAGTCAAGAGGCCTGCTCCCCTTATCCAGTGAAGAAACTGGTTACAGCACCCTGCCCCGAGGCAGATGGAGAGCAGAGCGTTCACTTACCTAAGGTGAGAGCGTTAACCTTTGGGGTTCTACAGGAGAAGAGAAAGGGAAGAAGAGAGAGACATTCAATAACCCAGTTCCTTAATCCCATATTTTCTATCTGCAGACATCAGACATACAGTGCACAGAGGTCCAGCCCAAAGAGCCAGCCGTGTGTTACACATCACCTTTGAAGATACGGTATACGCCCAGTCAAGACCGGCGCCTCTACGGGAATCAGGTGAGCGTTACAAAAGAAAGATCTTTGTTAACAAAATCCACTGTTACTGATGTCAAAAAGTTGCTGAAATCGTGACTCATTGGACCACTTTAAAGATTCAACCCTTTTGTGGGGTTCCACATAACCATCTTACTGTAAGGAGCCCCATCAAAACAATGTTAAGCAAGGATTTACTGCCATGTAAGAACCATTCCTGTTTAGAATGCATTAATCCAAGAAAGATCCCAAAATTGCATGCATTACCAACAAAATCCTCAAGGCGGCGCTAGCGGTCTAAACTCTGACAGGAGAACTGAGTGCAGTTGCTGACAAAGGGATTTGACTCAGCTGACTTCAAAGGCTGCATTTTAATTAAAAATTAGCCACATGCTGTTCCCAGAGGCCTGAAGCCTGGGAAACCCTCTCACCTCCAGAGATTCAAACCAGGAGTTAGAATCTCACATGACCTCTTGATTGATAGAAGGCAGACTGGCTGGGAGCCTCCTGGAGACCACACAATAGGCTCTTGCAATTGAATAGGATATTTTGATTTTGACTGTTTCCTGTCAACAAAGGCCTGCCTGCCAGAAGACACATGTGACTGACCCACCCAAGTCTTGGAGGCGGACTCCAACACTCTGAGAACTGAATTGAAAGCAAAATATATATTTTACAGAAACACTGATAACTCTTTGTAATCAAATGACAGAAATGTATAACTTTGAGAGCCTTAATTTAAAAAATGTACCTTCAATTCAAGCCCAAACTCCAATTTGTGTGATGTTCTGGGGGCAAACTAGCAGTTAAGAGGGTATTACTTAAAATGTCTGCATGTGAAAAGTCTGATACTTCATCAATCAATGCCTGCATGCCTTGCACACATTTGGGTAAATTTGAGTAAGAATCTGATATTGGTAACTTGACCAAAAAGTGAAATATGTTGCCATTTCTCAATGCAAGCTCCCAGGAAGAGCAGATTTGGACAGGGTATACCTCCTGTGATATGTGATGGGTGCATGTAATTTTAAACAAATGTGTACCTGTGCAAATATGTCTTTTGGGTCAAAATATAGATTGTGTGTAATTTGACAGGGGTGGGTTCTCTGTATCATAAACAGACCTCATCATGATGACACTTCATTTCATTCCCCCAATCAAGGGGAAGAGGAGGAAGTGGCCAATGACAAGTGGAGAGGGGCTGGCTAGTGATGCTGCTCACACACCCACTTTCAAAACACATAAAAGCAGACAGTCAGGACAGATAGGGACATTCAATTCCATTTGCTGCGGAGCATGCTGCCGGACCATACAACATCCAGAGATCCAGACTTCAAATCCATCAATCTCCAGAATCCAGAGAGGCTAGACCAGCAGAGCAGAGCTGACCCAGACCGCTGTTAGCAGAACCAGAGAGCTGACCCAGATCACTGTGAAGTGCCGAGACCAGACCAGAGTCCAGTCTAAAACCTGACCAGATCCGTGGCGAGGCCTAATTCAAAAATATATTGTGAGTACCTAGCAGAACTGTGCAGAACCAATCTCTTAGTTAAAATAATATAATTCAATCTATTTTAATCTAAGTAGAACTGCCTCAAAGCTGTCACCTGTCATTTTCTAGCTGCTAGCTGTCACTTGTCACTTTGAACTTTTAAAATTTCAAATCTGAAAAAAGACCTTTACCATATCGCTCATATCTCCATGACCGTTTGTCTTAGAGACTTGCAGTAACTTTCCTCTGAAAGCTGGGAATCTTGGCTTTTCAACGAACCTAGAAAAGCATTCCTATTCCATACACTTTTGCCGCAATCGCGAAAAACGCACTCGCGAATTTTGCCGCGATTTGCGATTTGGCCCGATTTCTTTACTTGTAAAAAGACAGCTGCTGTTGCCTGAACTACTAAAATTCGTTTGCCTCTTAAGAACCATCCCTGAATCATTGCTAGAGTGAGCCTGGACTAATATTAACTAGATACCACTCACCCTGAACCTCCAGAGGGAATTAAAAGCATTTTAGCACATTTTCCAATATAGTGCTATGACATATAAAAGCATTTTGGGCCTGTGTTTCAAACTTCTGTAGTCTAAGCTTGCTGGAGTGAACTGAATTACATTTGATTGCATTTCTGAGAACTGTGTGCTTTCCTTCCATTTCCTTGCATTGCATAAAGGGGGGAGGGGATGGCGAGAGAAAAGTGATTACATTGTTTTGTTGAAATCATATTGAGTATTTTCGGTATTGCCTT
The DNA here is from genome assembly GCF_040938575.1 of Ambystoma mexicanum. Classification (NCBI taxonomy): domain Eukaryota; kingdom Metazoa; phylum Chordata; class Amphibia; order Caudata; family Ambystomatidae; genus Ambystoma; species Ambystoma mexicanum. Next base: position 715,030,311 of record NC_090923.1, read on the forward strand.
TTCATCCAACATTGCATCCATCTGAACCCTATAAAGCATTCTCTACCACATTATTCTTCTGTCCCTATTTACCAGTGTTGCTATCTTATCCATCCTATAACCACTCATCATTGATTATAAAGAAGTGTGCTAGTGCCGGACTATCCATTATTGATTACTGCTCAGATTAAGTGTGATATTCAATTATTAATTTATTATAAAGCGTGATATATATATATATATTGTTTAAATTATCAAATAAACCTTTAAACTTGCAAAACAGAACTACTTCTTGGCTCAGTGGGGTCAGGGGGATTCCAAGAGAGGGGTGTTATATAGGGGTAGTCATCCAGAACGCATGAACTGGACATAAAGATATATCAATAAGGGTTTCCATTCAGTATCCCAGACTAGGCATTGACTTAGCTGTAGTGTTGAATTGAATCCTCTTACAACACCCAGCCGACACATAGGGCCCTTATGACAGAATTTGTGTTATTTGAGCGATTCCCTGGCTTTTCGATAAACTATGACAAGCGCAAGGGTTTGAACGTCTTGAAATCCCCAGGCACCATGGCCAGGATTCAAAAGGAGTTCCAATTACAAAGGGTTAACTATGCCCTCGACTACATGAGCGTTAAGTTAACGCCGTCATTTTCCAAGCTATTTCGGACAAACCTCCTGGCCCTCATTAAATCCTTCACTGACCACTTGCTGAGATGGGAAAATAAGGAAATTTGATGGCTAAGGCATGTCCCTAGGCTTTTCTAACACGCCTTAGCCCTCCTTGTCTTGATACCCCGTTCGTCTCTCCAAGTCTTGCACCAGAAAATGATGTGGGTCGTATGGTCCAATTGCAGGCCTTGTGTTAGTAAACAGACCTTACATTCTATTAAATGTAACAGGTGGTTTGAGTCTGCCCGTCCTCAAAAACTATATTAGGGTGGCCAATAATTCACATATCCTGACCTGTTTCTCATTAATATACCATTTGGATATTCTGCTTGCATTGGTGGGTGATTCCTTGGCTGCAATGCTTTTGCCTAATCTTGCCTTGCTATCCCGCACTTGTTATTGTAATATTACACCTGTAATGCTACTACACCTGCTGAGCTTATTATTTCTGTATTTTTTTTTATTTTGTTTAATCTTTCTGGTAATACTAAAGTGATAAAAAAATATTTTTTTAAAAAGGAAGGGAAAAGGCAGGATCATTGCCTCTTTGTTCATGTTCAAAGACTTTGCAAAGAGTTGTCAGATGTGAGCGTTACATGAGTGTTACATGAAAGCCTAGTACTGTATAGTGGTATTCTTGTGACATCTGGTCACCCTACATGAATATCACAGCAGAGCATGCAGTGACACATGTATAGGAAATGCAGACTTCAGTTAATCACAAGTATGTGGAGAAACATGGATGTATTTAAGTGTATACGGCTGGAAATAAGCAGTACACAATTTCATTTTCAGTTTCTAAATGAATCAGTGTCTGTTCATCCTGATTCCAAAATTGTCAAAAATGCACACACTGTACACGTGGGAGGCATGTGATATGTAGTTTGCTACTAAACGTAATTAGCAAGTGTAATAATGTAATTATTATATCACAGATCAAATACCCTTTCCTTGCTCCCAAGCTCAAGGCTGTCCGACTTCCACAATTATTTACTATCACTGCCTCTGCTGATCGTATTAACCATCTCAATGGTTAGAAAATAGGTCCCTTTCTTACTTAGACTATGAAAACGAATTTCCATCCTCGTGCTCAGAAAAAACAACTGCTGCTTGTGCCTACTGCTTGGTCTTTCTCTCTACTCCTTCCACTCTCAACATTCTACAGCCTACCCAGATCCTCCTCCACATCTACCTACCAACACCAGGCTGGTTTGGCTCTCATGCACAACAACACACTTTTCAAGTTCCTTTCTCCCATTTTAGAAAGCTATCAGTGACTGGTCTTGCTCCTGGCTGTCTGTATCTCTGTCTTCTCACCATTATGTTCCCTTTGTTTCTTCTCTGTACTCAACCTCAGTGCCCCAGCATCCTCTCTGCAGCCTTTCACTTCTGCTCTTTCTCTCCTCACTCTATTGGAACCAGCTGTACATCACAATAAAAGTCAGTGTGACTGTGGATTTCTTCAAAGCTCTGCTTAAACTTCACCTACATCCTCCCTACCTGACCCAACCACTCCCTCCAGAGGAGCGTAATAATGTAATTTGATATATTTGTGCAGTACTCCTCTACAGTTTGCAGCACCTGCCCCCAGTGTCGGACTGGGACAAGAAATAGGCCCGGATATCCCAAAAAAAAGTGGCTCACCCCTCTCCTCAAAAAAAGTGGCCCACCCCTCGCCTCAAAAAAGTGGTCCTCAAACCATCATCCGTGAATCGCGTCAATTCACGACTTTACAGAAAATGCTACTTAGGGAGGGGTCATGTGTCTGTTGCAGGTTATGTTTTGTGTAAACGCTTGAGAAAGTGATAACATTCCTTTTGTTCTTTTTAAAAAAGAACAACATCATCGCATAGCTAAATACTTGTTTTGCAGAACAAGACTCAAGGCATGTCTACTCGTTGCCACCAGTAATGAAAATAGAGTTGCATTTAATAAGCAGTACAGGCAAATTATGACACCGGAAAGTACCTTGACAGATGCGTTTATGCTCAAATATTACATTACAACACATTCCCTGATTCCCCTTATGCCGCTATCATTTAACATCCTCTATAAATTCCATCTATTCAAATTACCAAATGCAACAACTTTCCCCAAGAGATTACAGCTAGAATTAGTAGACTCACAATTTTAAAGGTGCGCAGAAGTGGGAGGCACATGAGCTGCCGTGTATTTTCTCATTATCTGCTTCCCATTAGTTGCACATATTTGATGGAATCATGCACAAATCTAAAACATGTGGTGCAGGTGCTCCCACAAGGAAAATTCAGGCAGGGTCGGCCGGCGATCAATAATAGGCCTGGTGACGAATACAAAAGAGGTCCACATTTGCCATTTGCTTTTAATTTTTTTTGCAAAAAACTGAGCGTTACCCTGAGGCCACACTTTGGGTAACACTCGTGGAATATGGTGCTTTATCGCCATTTGCTTAATACCCTTGTACAAAACTTCCAGATTCACAGTGCAGCATTACTCATAAATACTGTCCCAAAAAAGAGTGCCAGAATAGCCAGTGGGTTGTTAATAGTGCCCTTTAGGCCAGTCCGACCCTGACTTCATGTTACTGCGCTTCCTGTCTCTGCAGCAGGCGCGCCGAGCCACTGAGTTATCACACTTGCCATCGGCATCTCATCATTTACATCCATAGAAGCTTACAGGGGCAATCGGGTGTCAGCATCTCTTCTAGACCGAGTGCATGTTGCATTTCGACATCAGCTCAATGTTTTAAAGAAAAAAACAAACCATTGCATGTTTCGTTCCCGTTTCTCCCTGTAGCATGTCCGTGTACATAATATTCATGCGTTTGAGGTTGAGGACGTTACTTGGCACAATGCTATTCAATTAACTTATTTCTGTTTATTTGTTTATTGCTATTCTAATCCGTGCATATATTTTTTTTTAAAATGCTGCAGCGAAACCCCAGCAAGGCAGGCGGCCAAGGCAAGCGGCTCATATGCGTGTATATGTGTTTTTGGGGGAGGGGGGTGGTGTGCACAGAATCAGTTGAAAACTCTAATTTGTGAAAAAGTGAAAAGATATACTTATAGTGCTCAGCTGACCATTTTCCAGAAGGAAGGTGTTAGCATTGGACTTGGCATTTTAAACAGTAGTGCAGTACTGTTGGTGGAGGGAGAGATGGATGTATATTGTTTTGCAGAACTGGAAGATGGCGGGGACACTTTAAACCTCTGCCAGGATTAAGGTATATGATTCGGCTCTCCCAGAAGAAGCTTCTGTGCACACTCAAAGGAATAAGGATTATAGGCCCCTAAAATGTGTAAAATTCCTTTGCATGTTCAATTTAAATATCTGTAACTTGCCATCTGCCATGTCCTCGTCCTCTTTCTATATATTACTTTCCAATGTAAAATAGAAGTGACGTGGGCATGGGGGAGAAAAAAAGGGAAGTGTTGAAGGAAGAAGGCAAACAAAAATGAAGTGTTTGTGCACAGCACACATAGTATAGCCCAGTGGCAGTGCGTTCGGAAACAAGACGACGCAGAGCAACACAGGTTGAAATACCGGTCCGCGCTTAATATCGAAAACTCAGCGCGTTATAAAAAAAAAAAAACAAGTATCATTACATTAAACCGTTCTCTCTGTGTCTTTACTGAGCTCGCCTTTCACAACGGCTATGACGGTGAAAGCTACATCTGGTCACCGTGCAGTGACCCGTCCCTTTTCGCCCACTCTCATCCAGATCGTGCGGTCCTGTCAGCCCCCACGCTCCTCAGACTGTAGCCCCGCCTGTGTTCCTCTGGCCCTTCTCATATGCAGACAAATATCACACGCTGTGATACTCCGCTTATCATTGCTTGCTGCGCATCGTGCTCTGCTTCTACTTATTGACATTCATCCTTTATCATCTGACAGGCATAAAGGGTACATACATTGCCACTGTCAGTCCAAGTTCGGCTCAAGTGCCATTCCAACCATCATGTGGGTGAAGATGATGTTTCCTCAACTACTCATAACTCTCCCTCATTCTCATTCCAAGGTGTGTGTGTATTTGCGGCGCTAAAGCTGCCCACCCCTTTTCCATTTCGACATCACTAATTCTAGCCATTTGAGGCCCCAGTTGACTTGTCGGAGGAAGGACTTTGATGTCTTTATGGACGTCAAGACGACAGATAGGCAAGAGGCGTTCTGATGCACTCTATTGGCCCAGCACCTTTATACAATCTTGTGCAATATTCTACTGACGTATTTGCAGCCCTGGAAGATAACCATCCTTAGCTATATCCTTTTCACAAACAAAAGTCATTGAGAAACCAAATCTTCCAAGTGAACAGCTTTTGATGGCAGATTTTCTAGGGGAGATTAACTGGGAGAATATTCCCGAGTCTCCTCTTGTGACCTTTCCCCACCAAATGTACATATTCACACAATTGATTCGGCCCTCTCTGGAGAACAACTTCGCTATGAGGGAGGTAACTCTTAGTCACTCATGTTGTGAACTTGGAAGAACGTGTGACCAAGATTGCATGCCCCTTTATGCATGTTTGGGCATAAGCCATGTAAATCACTTAACCCCATTTATCCATTGGAACCATGTATTAACCAATATTGGCACAGACAGCTAAGAAAACTCATTCTTCAGATTGTGGTATATCCAAATGTTCACCCTTTGATAAGATAAATGTGCAGCCTCTTATAGTGAGTTGGCTAATAGCAACATTGACCCTCAATTTATTTCTTCTGTAGACATTGTTCAACATCCAAAGGACAATCCAGATGATAGGATCTCCCTAAAATGCCTGTTTGCTCTGCACATCCTTCAAGAGTTGACCAATTACCTGGAGAACTGAGAGGGTGATTTGGTTTTTGTATCGCCAGAGCTATGCCATCATTTGAGCAATTAATTTTACTTTGGATCCAGGTTCAGGGATTAGAATCAGCCATAGGAGATTAAGGGGGTAATTCATGGATTATTTGCGCCAAAAAAAACGGGATTTGTGCGCCATTCTTCCCGCAAATCCCCATTTGTTAAACAGGGATTTGCACGCAGAATGGCGCACAAATCCCGTTTTTTTCGGCACAAATAATTCATGAATTACCCCCTAAAGGTTTTATTGAAAGGAATTATTCATTTTGACTAAAGCAAATATCTTGTTAAAGAAAAAATACTTCTGTTTTAGAAGATCAAACAAACAAACTAGATTGATGTGAACTTAACTGCTCTTCAACAAATTCAGAGCCAAGCACTGGCTGCTTGGCAGCATAATAATAAACCTTTAGAGTTAGAACATTTTAAGAAGGATAACAATGATATCTTAAGAAGTGAAAAGTGTAGTATTTGTTAAGAAGTTTTCTACTGGGCGTGGGGAGGGGCTTGATGTGCACTCTTTTGCCCAAACCCTGCACCCCATTAGCACTAACAAGGATCACAATAAAGTAAGTTCTGTTGTACAACCTGCAGAATGGTTTGATTTTGACGTAGTAGTACCCCCTATTAGTCTTATCAATGAGCTTAGCAATGTAACAAGATCGTTATTTCTTGCATGTGGAAGATAGTAAAGCCAACCCTTTGGGGTGACTACACCGAACCCCTTTGCTAAAATAGTGACTGCTCTGATTCCAACTATAGAATCTTCAGGTGTTAAATGTCTTACAAACAGAAGAGGCAGGAATACTAACTATAAAGCGAAAGAGAATGTGCAAATTAAGCAGATTATCAAATTTTATGTGCCAATCTTTTAATGAAAAAATAATTACAAGAAAGGTATCTAATCACTTGCCAGCGAGTCATTTAATCCTGAGGCTCGACCTTTTGTACCCATCCCAACCTCAGATGCACAACCCTGATAATGCAGGACTAAAACCTGAGGTCATCACTTTAGCATTAAAGAAGGGAAGTAGCAAACCAAAATGTAAGAGCAAAGGACCTAAAATAAGCAATATTCCTGATGGGAAAATAAAGAACAATACCCCCACAAAATACTAGCACTTGGAAAAATTGCCTGGTAGGGAACACTTGATTCACTTTCTAAATTGCATTTATTTCTACTTCCACAGGGACTTCATGTTACCTTTAGGAAATGCTTCTTGTTCCTGTGGTCTTCTCTTCCCCGAAACTGGAAGGTTACTAGGGTCGAGCAAAACTTTGAAAGGATCTCCATTTAGCCCTCAAAAATAGGGTAAAGTGATCTGGAAATAGTTACTCATACTGAGTATGAGGAGGGAGGTAAAGCATCTGTAGCATTTTAATCTTGCCCAATAACTGGGTTATACTAGAACATTTAGATGATCTTAGAACGTTTGATTTGAATGCAACTCTTCCAAGGGAAGTTGCTGCCCCTGCTGACAAAAACAACTTGCTGAGGGAATTCCATGAGGCACAGGAAGCAGCTATGTGATGAACTGACAGAAATGAAGTATATTTGAAGACTAGGATTAAATTAAACAAAAACAAAGCCAGAAGTCTATTTTAAAAGTTGCTATTGGCCCATTACCCAAGAATGACTCAGCTGAGAAATTTAGAAGGCCACTCCTCTTCGTTCAGAATTGTATCAACACTCTTCGGGGCTGATTCATGGAATTTGTGCGCCGAAAAACAGGGATTTGTGCGCCATTCTTCCCACAAATCCCCATTTGTTAAACAGGGATTTGCGGGCAGAATGGCGCACAAATCCCCATTTTTCAGCACACAAATTCCATGAATCAGCAACTTCATATTGAATATTTTGGTTCAAATTAAGACATTTTGTTTCATTAAGCAGTTACCCCCAAAGAAGATCCTACAGATCATGACTAGATTACAGAGCTGCTGTACAGCAGGGAAATTAATCTTTGAAGATGTCAGACCTACAATGCCATTACTAAGTTCGAATTTTGCAGGGTTTGGCAACCCCCTCGATCAAACTGACATAAGTAGATCTCTCATGAAATGACATGGCATCTTATTGTAAGAAGCATGGTTAGAGACCCATCTACAATTGTATAATTTTGATGCATTTTAAGCCTCCCCCATCAGGATGGGCAGTGCTAGACAGCAGGGACAATTTACAGCTTTTAGGAATACGATTGAGGCCTACCACCAATATATCGCCTCACTAAAGAATTATACACTATTATCAGAGCTTGCAGTTAGTAATTAGGGCAATTACAAGATGGTATTCTGTTTTACTGCGTATTTGCCTCCTCACTTGTGAACCATCGCTTTGGAAAATAGATTTTCAAGTACAATGGATAATATGTCAAATTGGCATAATGACCATTTTAACTTATGGTGTATTCTGTTCGGGATATTAACACATGATATACTAACCAAGGTAGTAGCGTGGACCGCATGACTTAAGACTCTATATATGAGATTACAATTCCCTCTTTGAAATTAATCGTTCCAATAAGGAATACATTACTTACCTGTAGCTCTTATTATTCAGCATTGGTATCTTTCATAGATTCATATGCTGTTTGAACATTCCCCGTCGTCAGTGTAAGGAAGGCATGGTCTCAAAGTAAGACAGACACAAGTGATCACAGTTAAGGGTGTTATTAAACAGTAAAGTGGGTGAGATAAACGCCTACTCTAAACCTAAATCTAAAATGGGAACAAGCTACAACCATCAAATCATAATAATACAGTCCTAGTGGAGTCTAGTCAAATAGAAAGGGCCTATACTAAAGAAACCTATTGCCAATCCTTACCGCTATGCTACAAAAAAGTGTGGGATAATGTTCACAAGAAAAGAAAGAAGTGTTCACAAAATGATAAGTCAGGATGTTCTGGCCGGGGTATCCCTTCCCCATGTTTTTTTTAGCACAGGACATGGCGGGACTCCTGAGCACAGAACACTTCTGGCCTTCTCTGACACAAGCTTAGAGTTTCTTTTTTCTATATCAGGGCTTTCTGTATCCAAGTCTCTTTTCATACAAAGTCCTAGCTTCAGAGGGCCTGATATGCCAAAACAACAAAACAAAATGTTCCTTCTGTTAATCTTCATGTTGGGTGATTACCCTTCATCCTCGGATCCCCCTCAGCCGGGCTCTGATTCTTCTCTCAACGTTAGCCTCCCTCAGTCGGGCTCAGACCGACCACTCACTGTGGACATCCCTCAGTCGAGTTCATACTTGTCATCACAATGTAGTTTACTTAGCTTCTTTACAAAGCGGGATTCATTTCCCTATGCTTTTCCTTTGACATCCCTCAGTCGGGTTCACTACCACCTTTCAATCACAATCAACTCATTTGTAATATTCAAAAGTCTAAATGTCTTTTTTAAACAATCTCACAATGTTCACTTTAGGTCTCCCTCATCCGGGCTCAGACCTTCCAAAGCACTTGCCAATTTTAAACAGAGGCTTTACCAAAAAAAACACAGTTTGCACAGCGTTCCCCTCAGGGGGGCGCAACTGCTTGTTTCACAATTCTCTCAGTCAGATTTACTATTTCACAATCATCAAATCTTCAACAATGTGTCAAGGACTTTCGATCATACAAGGGGTTTGGCTTTACCCGTGTATGACCACCGTGACACCTCATGCCGGCCTTCCCTATGGCCTCTTGGTACTTGTTGTCTTCAATAATTTTGTATTATCAATACTCTTTATTCAGGAGAGGGGTACAAGCTAGAGACCTTCCGATGAGCGCTCATGTGGTGATGGACCACTCTATCTCTAGTAACAAGTTCATTCACAACAAAGACCTCTGTCTATTTTTCTTCTTAATATTGCCACTGCAACCTTGAGCAAGCACAGTCCAGTCCCCTATCAGGTTCTTCCGACTCACCAGCTGTGCTGAACTCGTTGGTATTTCTTTTGCCTCTGGAGTCAAGGACGTTAACACGATGGCAACTGTGTCTCCTCGCCCTGGCTATTATGCGGGAGGGTTTCACATACCGCTGACATCTGCCACACCATTCGGCAGCTGTGATGCCCGGTTCTGTATTTTCTTTGTTGGAGGCTTCACGGTCCTGGGTTGAACAGGGCAAGAGCAACTACCTCCTTGACGTCCTTTCAGGTCTCACTGCCTTTCTCCTCCGTTTGAACTGCCGTCCTGGAATAGCTGCTTCCTCGTAAATTCGGCCTTGCCTAGAGTGTGCTCTCGTGCTCTGCCTTTTATCCCTATGGGGAAGGGAAAGGGCAGCCAGGTGTGCGTAGTTGTCGGCAAGTGCCTGACTCTGCCTGACCCTTGTGTTGGGACATGTCAGGTAAATGGCTCTGGTCTTAGTATGGGGAAAAGGTGTAATTAGGAAGGGGATACCGCGTCTCACCCTTCAGTGTCCCACTACGGCTCCCCGAAGACCCTTCATCCAGGTGATCCTGCCTCACTGGTCCACCCCCAGGAACTGGATCCAATAACGATGGCCGTGTCCTGGCCACCTGGATGACAGATCCCGGGGGACTAGTAAGTGAGACACCTTCAGGTTTCTCACATCAGGCTGGGAATCCTCATTAATATTAAAGCAGTTTATCTTTAAATCTAAAACTGCTTGTCACTTTAGGGCTCTATTAGAGTCATTTTTGGGTCTTACTACCCACAGCCAATACGACAGGACCCCTTAGCTTCAACCCTGGAGGCCATCCAGGGCCATTCAGATTTGGCAGCACACGTAATGTGGCAGTATGAGCCAAGAAGGGCCAGAGAGGGGTAGAAGAGAGGGTTGCATGTTAATCTATGAAAGATACCAATGCTGGAGAACAGGAGATACAGGTAAGTAACTTATTCCTTCTTCAGCTTGGATCTTTCATAGATTCACACGATGTTTGAATAAGATTGTACAGGAGAACCTACATACAACCAAAGCGAGCAGAGGCATAACTCAACAGAAGTAACCAACTCACCTCTGGAACACTCACCACACACAAACAGGTAGCGAAGTACTGCTTGGGGGACAGGGGCCTCCTCCCTAGTGATGCATTAGAGCCTTGTGAAGATATGGATAGACCTCCACGTGGCTGCCCTGCAGATGTCAAGCAGGGGAACATTGGACAAAAACACTGTAGTAGAAACCACAGCACTAGTTGAGTGTGCTCTTGGTTTTCCTGGAAGGGGCCTGTTGGCCATACAATGACAGTGTGAAATACACGCCGACAGCCATCTAACAATGGAAGACTTTGAAAGGGCGTTGCCCTTGCCGGAAAGTCCGAAAGCTACAAACAACTGTGATGACTTGTGGAATTCTTTAGTGCGAGTCGCATAGAACTAGAGGGCTCTGGCTACATCCAGGGAATGCAAAGAGCATTCTGTAGCCCAAGAACACCAGCAGAATCAACGGTTCATTAAGGTGGAATAAAGAGGGAACCTGGGCATTAAGGAAGGGTTTGTGCGAAGGACCACCTTAGACTGATGAAAAGTCAATTAGGGAGGCTTCCAGAGAGTGCCTGTAGTTCGCCTAGCCATCTGGCATAATTAATGGCAACTATAAATGCTGTTGGCCAGGAGAGAAACCTCAAAGGAGCTCTATGCAGAGGTTGAAAAGGAGAGACCATTAGCTTTGAGAGGACCACGTTGAGTTCCCAAGCTGGAGCAGGGGTTCAGACAGGGGGAAAAGCGTGAAACAGTGCCCTGAGGAATTCTTTCACCAACCTGTGGGACCAAAGAGAAGGAGTGCATGGGGAACTCATATAGCATAAAATAGCTGCTAAATGCACCTTGATAGAAGAGCGTGCTAAACCAGCGTTGGCCAATGACGGGAGGTATGGCATAACGCCAACTGTCTGAACACGCAACAGGTCTAGACATTGATGTGAACACCAGATTGCAAAGCTCTTCCATTTGCTTTTGTTGCAGGACAGTGTAGTTGGCGCTCATTCCATGGCCAAGATGTCTCGTCAGTCTGATGGTTGCGGTACGTTTCCGAACTCTTAGGCTACAGGAGCCAGGCCATTAGGTTGAGGGACGCTGGGTCATGGTATAAAACAGACCTGCCATCTCTGAAGAGGAGGTCGGAGAGCAGGGGCAACCTGATGCAGCTGGCCACCGAGAGGTGGAGCAGGTCTGAGTACTAAATTTGCTGGAGCCAAGCTGGGCCCACTAGGATTATGGTGCAGTGCTGCTGCTTGAATTTACTGAGGACTGGCGGCAGTAGCTGAATCAGGGGTAAAGAATAGAAGAGTATTCCTTCCCATGGGAACAAGAACACGTCTCCTAGGCACACAGACTGGGGAAACCTGCTCGCAAACTTTGGTTATTTCTTGGTGGTCGCTGTAGGGAACAGATCTATCTCTAGATGCCCCCACCTGGAGAAGAGACAGAAAATCTGGTTTTGGTGAAGCTCCCATTCATGGCATGATCTGAGTTCCCTGGTAAAAGGAAGGGGATCAGGACCATGATGTGCCTGGATTCCGCTGACATAATTGGCGAGCGGGTCCACCCCGCTTGCAAATATAGAACATGGTGGTGGTGTTGTCTGTAAAGATGCAAACCACCCAGTTAGACAGCTGAGGCTCGAAGGACTTCAGGGCCCAGAACACCGCTCCTAGCTCTAGGACATTGATGTGTAGAGACTTTTCTTTGGGCGACCATAGACCCCTGGCATGGAACTCACCCATGTGAGCTCCAAAAAACCTCCAGCGAAGAATCCGTGGTGACCATGATCTAATGATTTGGGAGGAGAAAGGGCGCACCCTGAGTGAGGTTGAGATGACAATTCCACCATTGGAGAGCATTGCAAAAGGGAAGCGTGAGATGCAGTCTGTCCTCCCAGGACATTTATTCTGTTGCCAATGGGCATCCAGGAACTCCTCAAGTGGTCTCATTCAGAGCTTGCAGTGTGGAATAAAAGAAAGGCAGGATGACATCATTCCCAGAAGGGACTTGAGAGAATGGATTGAAGCAATCGACAGGCGTGACAGCTAGATGACCTTGTCTAGGATGGAAACCACCATCATTGTCTAGGGAGGAGACTCTGAAGGCGTGGCGACTCATGCTAGGGTTTTGAGGCATGAGCCGAAGAGCAGCGAGTTCTGAGATGGTTTTAAGCAAGACTTTGCAAAGCTCACTGAGAAAGTCAGTGACGGCATGCATAGGATCGTGTCTTCAGTTTGCTGCTAATGGAAGTGATGGGGACTGCACAAAGCAGTCGTCCAGATACGGGTAATGTGATATCCTGAACACTGAAGGTGGGCCACGACAGTAACAAAGCATTTGTTGAACACTTGTGGAGCTGATTTTAGGCCAAAGGGAAAAGCCTTGAACTGGTAATGGGTTCCTGCTACCTTGAAGTGGAGATGCCCAATAAACTCCAGGATCTGGCCGTGTTGAATGATGGATAACACCCATTTGTCGGTGCTGATGAACTTCCACTGTGCAATGAAGTTGGTGAGCCGCTACCCTATTGGGCTGTTGAAGTGGTCATGCTTGATTTGTCACTTGGCTTCTGGAGGAAACACTGCGTCATAGCTGGTTTACATGATAAGCTTGCAATTTCCCCTTGTAACATTCTTGGGTATTGCCATAACGGGACGTCTGCGTACAGTGGGAGGATTTATAATCCCTTGAAGTCCTCTGAGATCTTGATTTCTCTGAATAAAAGGACTGGCGTCGAATGGCATGTCAACCACCTTGGAATGGACATTGGTGTCTTTGAGTCAACCTTGGCAGCATAAAACAGCCCTGTTAACCATCTGGCAGAACCCCGTTTCAGCGATGTCCAAAGCAATGGAGATGACCTGGTCTGACAGAGCTTACCCCTCATGACGAAGAACAAGCTCCTCCTCACACTTGTAGTCAGGTAGAAAGTCATGTATTGGACCCAGCTTGAACCTGAGCTCCTGGTCATTGCAGGAAAGAATTGCCACAGAGTTTGCCGCTTTGATGGTTGTAGCGGCCCTAGAAATAACCCACTTACCAAAAGCCCCCAATTGCTTGCCTTATTTGTCTGGAGGCACCATACAAGGGGTGAAGGGTTTGCAGAGTGCTTTTAGGCAGCTGTGGAGACGACAGAGTTGCGGCTGGGCTGTGTGCAGAGACATTTGGCTGTGGAATCTGGGATTGTGTACTTCTTCTTGAAGCAATCTTTCTTGGGTGGCTCTGAGAACGGATTCCTTATCACCAGAAGTGCATCCTCCCAAATATCGTCTAGCACGGAAATGGCTATCACTAACCTTCTGGTAGACTCCCACCTATATTATAAAGGAAACCCTCCTTTTTTTGGTTCATCTGGGAGAAGATCAAATAAATTCACTGCTCGCGACATGAGAACATGAAAAGATCTGGAGGGGAGTTTCTTAGGGGTAGATCCACTGACTCGCCGTCACCTGGCCCAGATCTTCAAACTCATCAGTAGAGTTAGTGCATGGAGAACCGTCCGACAGATAGGCATCGGCATCAGTGTCGGTATCCGTGAGGGCAGTTGGTGGCTGAAGTGGAGCCCATAGATTAGGCCCAAAAGGTGGTGAAGGAACCAAACCTTCTTTCACAGGAAAAGCATGGGGCTGCAAGGAAAGAACAACAGTGGTGCTGGGAGCCATTGCTGAAGCTCTGAAACCAGCATTTGCAGTGTTCACAAAATATCCACCGACATGTCCTGTGAGTCTGAGGGAGTACGGACATGGGCAGGTCTGGAAGGGGTGTCAGCCTTGACAGGCATCTCCTTAGAACTTGTACTGGGAGCAGGCTACAGCTGAACAGACACTTGCTTAGGAGGAACTGGTGGTGGTGTACTAGCAGGTGGAAGCACACCGCCGTCATCACCTTCGGAAAACACCCCTTCCTGTATATCCATGTCGTCAAAGTCATCTCCCTCTTCTAACAGCTGTTCAGGGGGGGTTATAGCTGGGCAGAGAACATCAGGTGGTGCATATGGGGCCAGTGAAAACAATGACTGAGCATGTGTTTGCCTTGGAAGGTATGACAGTGCCGAGGGGACTTCTCGTTCAATGCAACTCCCTTTGGAAATGGCGAAACCAAGGGTCTGTGACTTGGTCATCGACAAGGATGTGCTTGTTGACAAGAGTGGGTCTAGATAACAACAAGGTGGTTGGCGTAGACAAAATCAACTTAGATGCCAGTTAGGTGGCCGAAATTGACTTGGTCGTCGATAAGGTTGACAGAGCCGTGATTGACTTGGCCGTCAATGAGGTGGTCGATGGAGAAGATGCAGTCATCAACGAGATGGTTGTCATCATCGAAGAGGACTTTGGCCATCCATAATCCATTGACCGTGTCGTTCGACAAGGATGGTATCGACGGAGAGCCGTAGTCGTGGATAAGTGACACTACTTCGGAGTGGAGTGCTTAGATGATGAAGATGGCATTCTCATTGCCGTGGTAGTGATCAAAGAGGTGACCGTAGGTGAGGACGAAGACGTCAACAAAGCCGTTGACGAAGGAGCAGCCGGAGCATGCAACCTATGTCAATTTTGTGCCCACTTCCCTCGGGAAGATTCGGCATGGGACCTCAACCTCTTTGATGAGGGAGTGCGCTCAAGGATCTGATGTGCCTGGCAGAAGCATAACTGCGGACAGAGGCTGAGTCAAAGGCCCCAGCACCATCGTCCAACCATGTCACAAACCTCCTGTGCTGGTCCTTGATGGTCTTGGAAGATAACGACTGGCAGATGGTGCAGTTGTAAAATCATGGTCTGGGTACAGACAATAGTGGCATTCCTCATGAAGATCTTTGATCTACAAGTTCTTGAGGTGTCGAGCAGGCCTTGAACGGGATTTTCTTCCTTATGTCTACCATGATGATCCCGGACACCTGAAGGCCTCAAAACCGATGGAAGCAGGACAGCAACCCCAGAGGTGACAGAATGGGCCGAGTTGTAACGCCAGCTGGCGAGAAAACAATGCAGCACCAAATGATGATGGATTTTTCGGAGAAAAAAAAACAAAGCCAAAACATACAAAAATCGGTGAATATCTGAAGAGAGATTTCTGGAGGACTCCCAACACTTAGCATGCAGTAACAATTCTGAAGATGGCCTCCAGGGGTGGAGATAAGGGAACCTGTCTAATTGACTGTGGGCAATTCAACACCAAAATGACTCTAATAGAGCACTAAATTGACAGCAGTTTAAATTGTAAAGGTAACCTGCTTTAATGTTACTGAGGATTCCCAGCCTGACGATGGGGTATATTCAAACGGCATGTGAATCTATGAAAGATCAAATGCTGGAGAAAAAGGAGAAACTCATGTCCTTGATAGGGATTCAAGTAAAATGAGACATCTTTATGGCAGACTGTGGGGCGATAACCGGTCCAAACAAAATTTCAGCCAGAGTAAGCTCGACTATTAATCAAAAATGTGTAGATGCAGAATTTCCCATTGTGCACGTTGTTCTATGTGCACTTTGCTCTATGCTCTGCCCTGCTTTAAGACTGACCATGCCTCTTTGATTTTTCACCTTAAATTTACTCTGGCTAATAAGGATAAATAACGCAGAAGCCATGAATGACATGAGGTATCACCCCAAAAACAGACAAGATAGACAGAGGTAAATGGAAATCATCTCAGGAACTTTATCTCTCAATAGATTTGGGCTCCACCATAAACAATATGGAGTTATTTTTGGATGACCATATAATTTGTTTTAACCTTTTTGATCAGCTCCAAATAATTATGAACGTGGTAGTTTGACGCAACGAATAATTAGATGTAATCATTTGAAATGGCATCTTTAAATTTTCCTTAATAAATTCTGGGACAACTGGAAAATCTCTAGTGTTCACGTCCAGAGACAAAAAATATAAAAACAAGGTTCTGTAAGTTATGATCCCAAAATAATGTTGGCACATCTCCATGATGCCATATTCTCTGCAGATAGGTATAGGTTTTGTACACTGCTGGCACAAAATACAGGCCATAGACAGACATAGATATCCCTCCAATATCAGAGGAGTTAAGAACTCCTCTGATATGCCTATGGGCCTGAAAAGAGCCTGGGACTCCATAGATTTGTATTGTAAGATAAAGGACTCCTAGGTCATGGTTCTCAGAAGGTCATAAATTAGAGCATGTGAATTCCATGCCTATCTTGGGATTGTTATTGGTTAAAGGCTAAATTGGGGGTCACATATTTGTATTCTTTTTTTCTTCTTAAAATTTATATTTTTAACACCAATAACATAGAGGCAAAATGGAGCATACAAGCAGTGTAGTAAATACAAAACCTATCTAATCCATACAGTCAAGCAGTAGAACAATACCCTTGCCCCCATCTGATTTGTGACAGGTACAATTATTGCACGCTAGAAGAAAGAAAACAAAGAAAAAAACACAGTCTAAATTCAGTCATAAAGGTATGCAAGAGAAAGTGGCTAAATTAATACATATTGGTGAGAGACCTGAAGTGCTTCGCTGTGTCTTAAATAGGATCCTTTGAAAGGGACAACCTGAAAAAATCTCTTAGGCCTCCCTAAATGCACCCCCATTCAAGCAGTGATGCTTGATTTGGCAGTGCCTTCAATCAACGATGCTGTAAAAGTTGCCTGCCTCAGGCTTGATTATCGCCCTAACTGGGCAGCATCATACAGTGCTTTTATCTTTTTTCCAATCAGTATTCGATTTCAGAAATCTAGGAGAAAAACATCTTACATGAATCAGATAGCAAAGAATGCCATGGATTTCAATGTCCCTAATCCTTTTATGGATGGGTATCTGCCTTTGAACAATGGATACACGCCTCAAAATGCACACTCACATCTAGTCATTTGTGATTGATAACTAACTCTTGGTGAGTAAGAAATAATGTAATATGTGCATGTGGCGATCTGAGGGTGCGGATGACCTTTTATGCCTGGCTTGTAGCTTGCAACTTACAATTCTTACATCTGGTGGTTATATTAATCTTCTAAAACAATCAGAGGAATGATGGAGCCCTTTTACTGTCATTAATCACATAGCCTCTTTATTTACACTTTCCAATCTCGCCCAAAGATCTGAGGAGACGGAGTCTCAGACTCCATGTGAAAAAACATCTGCATGATGTTTTGCTGGTGAATGACTGTGGTTTTATTTTATCTGGGAGGTACGACTGATATCCCAAAATCTGATAGGTTATGTATATTATGTGGCATAAGCTTGGAATCTGTTGGACACGTTTTCTTTGCTTGCTCGCATCTAAAGGGATCTCTTTCCAGGTTGCTTTGTCCCTGTTTTAGTGAGAGCTCATTTCGCACAATAGAATAAACTCTCTGGTTTAAAAGAGTGTTCTTAAAATGTGATGTGATCTAATCTAATAAAGTTTAATGATAAATATTAAGGGCAGCTGGATGTTTTAACTTCATGATATAAACTGATTGCTTATAGGTAACCTTTGCATTTTGTATCCTTTTATACATCTTCCTGTTATGTTTAAGGGTATACTGAGTCTTTTTATTGTTTTTGGTTTTATTGTGATTTTTATATTATTGTTATATGAATGTTTTTAAGATTATTTATCCTATTGCTTGTTTTATCAACTTTTTTTCAATAAAGCACTTATTTATGGTTGAGTACAAGGCACACAGGGGAGAGTGAAGGGAGGCAGAGGGTCACACATGTATGCGTGAAGAGACTCTTTTAAAGGGCAGCCCAAACAGTACACTTATGGTAATAGAAGCATAGGTTCACTTCAGGGATACAAATGTATATGGGACTGTGAGGGGATTGTCATGTCCTGTCAAGGACACAGTTAACAGAGCTTTGGAGCTCCGTCACACGGACCAATCAGAATGCGTGATGTTCGTGCATGCACAGCAGAGAGCCGGAGAAGTGGCAGTTTGGAGAGGGAAACTTGCTGGAGCCTCTTGTCATCATTGCAGGCCTGGGCCTGGCCGTGTATGTGTGTGTGCCAGCATTCCCTCTGCATACCACCCTTCAGTGAGGGACCGATTTGAAAGAGCCCAGAGGAACTAGACAATGGCGACGAGGATGGGATTTGTCCTCTGAAAATAAGAAAATAAGAAAGTCCTCATAGTGATACACGCTGCGGACGAGGTTGCGAAGTGGCACCATTGTCACCCAACATGTCAGAAGCTAGCCTGGACCGTTTGACATGGGTGACCAGCAAGCCCTAGGGATACAATGGGAGAGATGGATCCATAGATTTGAAATGACTTGCATGCCCACGAGCAAACCGCGCCTGACAAGTTCGGCATGCGGCTGCTGGTGAATCTAGTGGGAGACGAAGTAGAAGATCTCATAATTACTTTCCCTCCGGAAGACGTCACGACATACAAAGGCCTCAAAGAAGCGCTGAGCAAATACTTCGACCCGCAGCACAACCTTGACCACGAGAGGTACACATTCAACGTGGCATGCCAGATGGAGGGTGAATCCATGGACGCTTTCGCCACCCGCCTCCGTAAACTAGAGGCACACTGCGAATTCCACAGTTCACGAATGAGGAAGCCATTAGACTAAGGATTATAGGAGAATGCCTATCGCCATCATTCAGAAAGAAACGCCTACGTGAGCCACTTCCTCTAGCAACTATACTACAAATGGCTAGCACGGAGTTTCGAGCAGATACTCAAGCCCCGCAAATTGAAACCACCAAGACTCCAGGAAGAGAACAAGTATATCAGGTCTCATCAGCAGGTCCAGCCCGAGGCAGACCTACAAGCAGCAGCAAATCCAGAGGATCTTCTCCGTCAGGAAGATGCTATAGATGTGGCCTTCCATTCCCTCATCAGTAAGGCATGAAATGTCCTACCTTTGGATACGTTCTACAGATATAGGGGTTACCTGTGATGAATCCCTGGTCCTTCAGGTAAAAGTACAGAAAATATAACAAAATTGACCAGTGGATTGAGGATGACACACTTCACTTACTCTCTTCTCCATTCTACATATGATTTTATTTTATCAGTACAAAGATGATGTATATTTAATGGTTCTACAATACATTTTGTAGGGATGAGGGACAAAATATACTTACGCTTGCACTGTCCCAGTGTGTGTAGTAAAAAACTACTCATTTGCTTCTAATTTGTTCCTCAGCAAATACTTATTTCTTTGCTCAATTAATTATTTTCATTCATTTAGAACAACTTTTTACAGACATGTTTGATCCTTTGTTCATAGCATTAATTTCATCATTGAATTACTTTCATTCATGCAGTACATAACAATCATCATTTTCATTGACTGTAGTTTATTGGGTTTAGCTCCATGTCATTTAATCATTTAGTTTTATCCAAGTATATTTAGGGTTTTTATTTTTTATATCCATGCCAATATTTGCTGATTGCCCTTCCTGACAGGTGTCTACATGTCTTGGTATTGGCGGTTCTTCAGGGAACAGATTGGCTAATTGTTTTTATTGCTCCCGCTGGAGAGAAAAGAGATTTTTTCCCCCTCCCAAATTCTTTGCAATGATGCTTGTTTGTATATTTATGGTTGGTAGTTACATTGCTGCAAGAGATTAGAGAAAGATACACCAATAAGGGTCATATTGTGTTTGCTGAAAAGAAAATATTGCTAATTCTGTATTAGATACTTACTTAGACTCTGTTGGCTTTCCTTTCCAATGCTAGCTTAATGTTTTAGAGGGCTCATTGCCTTTTCCTGCTGGTTTTAATTTTTGATGGCACTCTTTAGATGGTCGGTTTGACTGTATGGGGGTAAAAATACAGTACTTATGCTTGTATTCCAATTGTTTACGTTCATAGGTCTCGTATTATAGCCTACAATTCGGCTAAGGTCGTAACTTAAATGTATGTTACATGGTCGATAGCCACCAAATATATTACTGAATAGATCTATGGGCCTCATTACTAGTTTGGAAGTAGCCGCCATGCCGATTTGTGCATCATGGCTACCTCAAAATTCGGGTCCCGCTCCCGCAAAAGGGGACTTACCGAGCCATTCCGACCTTGGAGGGCCCGGTAATTCCCTTTCGCCGGACCCGGACCCGGTACATCCCAATTCCCATTTAAGCCCCCATAGGACTCAATGGGAATGGGGAGGATGCTAACAACGGGCCCGTTAATGACGGACCTGTTGTTAGCATCCTGGACTGCTAGCGGGTCCCGCTCTGCACGTCTGGTCTGGCACCGTTCATTCCGCGGCTGCCACACTCCTAATGAGGCCCTATGTAATTGGCTGTGTAAAGGTAAATACGCTGCATCACACTTTTATGATAGCCTTTTGTGCTCTGTTGTTAAAATATCTATTAGTGTGACTCCTAGCCACCTGGCCTTCCGGCCCGCCTTGAAGACTCTTCTCTTTTAAATTGGGTCCACCTCACCTGCTCCTCCTAGCGCCAAGATGCCTTCAGGTGTATGTGCGCTTTATAAGATCATATAAAATAACATAACATAACATAACATATGGCTTGTGATATCGCTAGCAGTATAACACAAATTCTGACTCAAATCCTTATATTAGAGTTAATAACCGCCTGGCTATACTGAATCCATTGGTACAATAGCTCTTCAAGCGTTTAGTTTCTGCTTACCTTAAAGTTCAGAGTGTATTGATCGTGTCAGATTCTCGGTCTGATTGCCGAAGACACTGGTACGCGAAAGCTCTGTTTTTATTAAGCGTGATGACGTCACACGTTTTCGACGCATTGACGTCTCGTGGTTTCACCATGATGGTTTGGAATATGCTTAACAGATATTGTAAATAGTTTGTTACGGACCCTATATAGCGTGCTATTGGAAAAAAGGCATTCTTGCTCGTAGGGCCTCTTGGCCTTACTTTTTTCACCATACAAATTGTGGATATACATAAACAATATATTGTAATTAGGAATGATATTGTCCCTGTATTGGTGAATGGCTTTTGTGCCACTAGTTCTTACTAGAGTGTGTACAGAAGATAGCTGAGGTTCAAATTCTTTTTGTGTCTCAGAGGCTATGTTAGTGTAGATTTAGCTCATTTCACCCTATGTGATGGAACCTTGTGTTGTGTTGATATAGATTTTTCTACTGTTTCGCTGGTTCATGTGTTCATAAGTGAATATCCCTCATTGCATACAGAACATTGGTCATTGCATAATACATACATTGTACATTTACGAAAATGAGTATATTCAAAAATGTTATTATAGAAAATGATGCATCTCTTGATCAATGTTCAGGCCAGTATGGGTGGTATTTGGCATCCTTAGTGCATATCCAAAATGATTCTCTTTTACGAAGTTGATTTACCATATTCCCCCCTCTTGCTGGAGTCTGATTGTTGGTGGTGGTCCTGAAAATGTGTTGCCATCGGTCATCTTGTGTCTTTGTTGGTTATGGCGCTTATGTGTTCTCCTATCCTGATTTTTAGTTGTCTGCTTGTGCTTCCTATATATATTTTAAGACATGCGCATTCTATGCCATATACAACGTATTTGCTGTTGCAGTTGATGTGTTGTTTGATGGTGGTCTTTGTGAATTCCTTTTTGAGCATTGATCATATAAGCACAGATCTGGCATTGGCTACACTTGAAGTTGCCTTGGGTCGGTGGTTGTAGCCATAGTTTTGTACCTTGAGTTTCAGGCTCTTGTGATGTTTGGTATTTGTTGATGTCAAAGAATGATGGACTGAGTATCTGTTTCAAATTTTGGCATTTTCGAAAGCCAGTGCTGGGTTGGTTGTCCAGGATGGAGTGCATATCTGTATCTGTTCGCAGTATGTTCCAGTTTCTCTGCAAAATATTCCTGATTATGCTGTTATTGATACTGTAGTTTGTGATGAATCTGGTTTTGGTTGATTGTATGGTTTGTGCTTTGTTCTTATTGGTGAGCAGATCGAATATCAGTCTTGTGGTGGTTCTTTGTAGCGTTTTACTGAGATGGTGTGAGCTATATCCTCGATGTTCAAATTTCTTGATTGCTATGGCACTGTGCTTTCCAAATTCCTCTTCGGTTGTACAGTTTCTTTTTGTCCGAAGTAGTTCTCCGTAGGGAATATTCTGTATGATGTGGTGTGGATGATTACTTGAGGCATGTAAGATGCTGTTGACTGCTGTCGGTTTGGTGTACAGGGTGGTATGTATGGTCTGATCTTGAATGTAGAGATGAAGGACCAGAAAATGCATGGCTTGTTGGCTGTAATAGATTGTGAGTTTCAGATTGTATGTGTTGTTGTTGAAGTATTTGAAGTACCCCAAAAGTTGTTTATCCATGCAGTTCCATATGATAATTATGTCATCGATGTATCTGCCCCAGAAGGCGATCCTGTTGTGTTCTGGGAAGTCCGGATGTTGCCAAGCATGTTGTGTCTCGAAGTGGCCCATTTATAGATTTGTGTAGACTGGCATGAATTTCGCACCCCTCACCGTCCCTTCAATTTGTTTAAAGAGTTTGTCTCCAAACCAGAAAATATTGTTGATGAGGGTGAAGTTAAGCATTTCTTGGAGCAGTGCTGGACTCTAGTTTATATGGTATGGAGTTGTACCCATGTGACCGTCCAGGTGGAAAGTTGCAGATGACCACCAAGTGATTCTCTCTTCCACACTTGGCACAGGCTTGTCCAAAGATAGAAAATATAACAAAATTGACCAGTGGATTGAGGATGACACACTTCACATACTCTCTTCTCAATTCTACATATGATTTTATTTCATCAGTACAAAAATTATATACCTAATTATTATATAAAAATAATTTTATACAAACCTAATTTCATGTACTGCAAGGGGAAGTCCCCGGGAGCAACCTACGAGGGCGCACCACTGCTTAAGATGGAGATTGCGGCTGTGACCTACACCATGCAACGCAGACAGTCAATCATGCAAGCCTTCCCAACTTTGTTCGAGGGTATCGCAAGGAGAACCTGTGACGCTTTACACATTGATGAATCCATAACGCCCTGTAACGCTCACCTTATATCCGGAACCTCCGAGCGACACTCCTTCCCTGGTTGTCTTCTCTGGAGTGGCTGATCTATGAGGACAAGGATGAAAGGTAAAGTGAGTTCTGGAAACCAAACTCTGGTAAACAAGCCTTAACACACTTCCCCTATTGTCTTTCCCACTCCTGGTGTGAGTGTGAAGGCTCACCTTGTGTATTTTGAAGGTGGACTCTCTGTCCTGCTTTTTCCGCTTTCAGCAGGGGCTCTTTTGTCCAGGAACACCAGTTGCTTCACTGATGTGATTTCCAGCCCAGTCCTGCTGTGGCTTGGAAGGTGTTATGCTTTGGAGAGTAGCCTTATAGTATTGTCTCTTCCTGCTTGCTTGTTTGACTCCTTTTGTAGGCTTCTGTCTTTAAGTCTTTGTCTTCTTGCTCGCTTATTTGTCTCCTTTTGCAGGCTTCTGTCCTAAAATCCTGCTGCCTTGCTTTATACGTTCTGTGTGTTTCCCTTGCCACTTGCCTGCTTTTCTTATCTGTCTTTCTGCTGTCTGTATCGTGACCTGGACGCTTAATGTGTGTTTTTTCCTTTCTTTTGCAGGTCAGTTCTCGGAGCGAACCAGCTGTTATGGGAGACAGCCGCGCTGACTGGAAACTGCTGAGCCATCAATCGTATGAAGGAGCCGGAACCGCTGTGGTGACGAAGACCAGATGACCGGAGCAGCTGAGACACGGAGGGGTCAGGAGGGGCCGGAGCTGCTGCTGAATCGGAGCCCTGAAGTGCTGCGCAGCGGGCCGCGGATCAGAGAAAGAGGAGGTCGGAGCTGCGGAGGAGTCGAAACAGGTAAGTATTGTACTGATGGCTCTGTGGATTCGAATGCAGAATAAAGTTGTTTGCAGAAATAGGAGCTCCCGAATCGCAGTGGGCGTCCTGCTGTCCAAGACAGTACAACGCGAAGCGTGGAGTTCTATCTGGGTGTGGCTTATATAGGCAGCCACACCCAGAGCTTTGGTAAAAACTAGTCCGTTGTTTCTGGTGCCTCATTAGGGCGCTTCTCTCTCCATGTTGGGTCACAATTCAATGATGCTTGTCCCAGTTGGTTCCAGGAGTGCCAAGCTCTGGTCCAACTGGGTTTCTTCTCATATCTTGGGAGGAGATGTGACACCCTATGTGGGAATCTATAGGCATGTGTGTGTATGTAGGTAGCTGGCTTAGTGGGAGCAGGGGCATTTAAGATAGAGGTTGTGACAGTACTCCCCCAAAGGCCCTCCTTACAATGGAAACCCTGGGTACAGGTTTGGTTGGATGTGTCTGATGGAACTTGTTTATCAGCCTGGGGGCATGGACGTATTCGCTGGGCTCCCATGATGCGTCTTGAGGTCCATATCCTTTCCATTCGATCAGATAATACAATCTGGATTTAACAATTTTAGAGTCTAATATACTTCTGACTTCATATTCTAGTTCCCCGTCCACGATTGTCGGTGTTGGGGGTGCTTGTAACCGAGTGTTTGGTTGGACGGCTTCAGAAGAGAGACATGAAACACTGGGTGGATTTGCATGCTTGCTGGTAGGGTTAACTTCACTGCCACTGGATTGATGAGTGACTCAATGATGTATGGGTCTAAGTATCGTGGACGGAATGTTCTGGATCCTTTCATTGGAACATGCTTTGAGGCCAACCATACTGCATCCCCAACCTGATAAGTCGGTGCTGTTTTTCAGTGTTGATCTGCAAATTTCATCTGCCTTTCTTTGGCTTTAACCATTTGTTCTGTGGCCTCTTTGAATGCTTGTTTGATGGTAGTATGCAGGGTCTTTACTGCAGGCATTTACAGGTCCTCTGGTGGATCAAAGGAGGAAGTTCGTGGGTGTCGCCCGTACAGAATGTAGAATGGACTTTGCCCGGTAGTGGAGTGTTGCGAGTTATTGTAAGCATATTCTGCGATCCATAGGACGTCTTTCCTGGCTTTCTCAGATTGATGAAGGAGGCATCTGAGATATTGCTCTAGTGTCTGGTTGGTGTGTTCCGTTTGGCCGTTGGTTTGAGGGTGGTGACTGGTAGATAAGCACACGTCCACCTGGGCTAAGTCGCAACACTTTCGCCAGGATTTAAAAATGAATTGGCTGCCTCGATCAGACACTAAGATAGATGGAAAACCATGTAATCAGACTATTTGTTCTAATAAGATTTTTGCCAGGGTGAATGCGGTGGGTATTCCTTTTAGGGGAATGAAGCGAGCCATCTTTGAGAAAAGATCTATAACAACTAATATCGTATTGTAACCTTCACAGGGGGGTAGATTAGTAATGAAGTCTAGAGACAAGGTGTGCCATGCCGTAGGTGCAACAGCTAATGGACGTAAAAGACCCGCTGGTTTTTGTTTCTGAGATTTGTTCTGTGCACAGATGCCACATGTGAGCACGAACAGGGTGATGTCCTTTCGCCAAGTAGGCCACCAGTAAGTTTGTTGGATCTTGGCCAAGGTCTTTGCTATCCCTGGATGCCCTTCCAGTAATGCGTCACGATAAGTATTGATGATCTTTTTTCGTAGAGTCTCAGTTGGGAGGTATATTCGTTCCTGAAAATATGGTTAACCATTGCTGTTGTATGCTGACTGCTCTTGGTGACCCATGCTTGAAGTTCTTCTTTATTCATTTTGTGCAGTATGTCGGCCTTTAGAGCAGCATCAAGTGGGACATTTGCTGTGGCTCCCAGGAGCTTACTTTCGGATATTATGGCTATCGGTTCAATTTTTTCATAAACCTTGTCTTCGGTTCCCAATCGTGACAACGCGTCGGTCTTGCCGTTGCGTACTCCGGGACGATACGTGATGACATAATTGTATTCGGCGAAAAACAACGCCCATCGGAGTTGACGTGATGATTGTGCTTTTGCTCTTCTGAGGTATTGTAAGTTACGGTGGTCTGTGATGACGGTGACCGTGTGTCGGGCCCCCAAAAGATAATGCCTCCATTCCTTGAAAGCAGCCTTGATCGCAAGCAGTTCTTTATCGGTGATTGCGTAGTTCATCTCAGCTGGAGTGAACTTCTTCGACCAGAATGCGACTGGATGTAGCTGACCGGTGTCAGGGTCTTTTTGTGAGAGGACCGCACCCATGGCAGTGCTAGAGGCATCAGTTTCTACTACGTAGGGGAGGTCAGGTTTTGCGTGGCGTAACACCGGAGCTAAGGTAAATTTCAATTTCAAGGTTTGGAAAGCGGTTTCTGCCTCCGTGGACCATTCAAAGCGTTTGTTTTTCCATAGCAGTGAGGTAATTGGATGGGCTATTTGGGAAAAGCCTGGTATGAAGCGACGATAAAAGTTTGCAAAGCCAAGAAAGCTCTGGATTCCCTTGATGGAGGTGGGAGACGGCCAGTTTGAAATTGCATCAACCTTCCTGTTGTCCATTCTGATTCCTTGAGGGGTAAGGATGAATCCTAAAAACTCCACCTCTGATACATGAAAGAAACACTTCTCCAGTTTAGCGTAGAGTCGATGGAGTCTTAACCTGTCCAGGACGGCCTGCACATGATTAACGCGTTCCTGTTCGGTGTTGGAGTACACCAGGATATCATCGATGTACACAATGGCACAGACGTCTAATAAGTCTCTTAGTACATCTCTGATAAAGTTCTGAAAGGCAGCCGGGGCATTGCAAAGCCCAAAGGGCATTACCTGATATTCATAAAGCCCATATTTTGTCCAGAATGCTGTCTTCCACTCGTCACCACTTTTGACGCGTACCAGGTGGTATGCACCACGTAGGTCCAACTTGGTATAGATCAGTGCGTCCTTCACCCGGTCCAGTAGTTCTGTAATAAGTGGCAATGGATAGTGGTTCTTCATCGTTACCTGATTCAGTAGCCGATAATCGATACAGGCTCTAAGGTCCCCTCTTTCTTCGGGACGAAGAAGAGAGGCAAAGCTGCAGGAGACTTGGAAGGTCAGATAAAACCGTTAGCCAGATACTGCTTCAGATATATTTTCAGGGGGGTGTTCTCCTGTTCAGTTAGCGCGTAGATACAGCTACAAGGAACCTGAGTGCCAGGGATGAGGTCTATCTGGCAGTCATAAGCTTGGTGCGGTGACAAAGTGTTAGCCTGCTCCTTCTGGAAAACGTCTTGATAATCAGCATATACTAGAGGCAGAATGCTGAGAAAACCAAGATTTTTTCCTCTCCCTGAGATCCCTTGAGTCTGTACTGCCTGAGTAGCCGGGCTCTTGTAACAGGAAAGGATACACTCCTCGGAGAAGGTTAACCTCCTTGCTCGCCAGTCGATTTGCGGGTTATGGGCCTCCAACCATGGAATCCCCAGGATCAACCGAAACTGGGGAGCGCTTATTAAGTCAAAGGCGATGTCTTCCCTGTGACCATCCTGACAAAGGAGTGTTACGACTTCAGTGCGGTGGGTAACTGGCCCGGAGGATAATTGGGTTCCATCCACCGCCGTAACACGTTCCGACATTGTTTTTGGATGAGTGAGGAGACCGATTCTGCCCGCCAGGTCCTGATAAATATAGTTGCCTGCTGCCCCACTATCTATGTATGCCTCGAGGTCATGCAACCACGTGGGCTGCTGTTGGCTGACCAAGATCACTGGGACGACGAGATGAGAGGTCTGCGGATCCTTCTCCTTGCTCGACAAACGGGCCTCTACATTTGTCGAGCCTCAGAGTTTTCCGAGTCAAACTTATGCTCTTCTTGGTCCATTGCACCTACAGATTTCCTGGGCGGTTTTACCGGGCAATCCCGCAGGAAATGTCCTGCTTTACCGCAATACAAACACAATTGCTGCTGTCGTCTTTTTTCCCGTTCGGCCTTAGTCAGAGGACCCCGCACTCTGCCAATCTGCATGGGTTCTGGTTGACTCTCTGGCGGGCGAGTCTGCGGTTCTCTGGGGCGCACAAACAGCATTCTTCCTTCTGACCGTGCTCGGTCAGCCTTTCAGTCCTGTAGCCTATGATCAAGCCGCACCACAAGATCAATGAATTCTGCACAATCGTCGGGAGGGTTGACAACCTGGGCAAGAACGTACTTTAACTCCCCTCGTAGCCCTCTATGAAAGAGGGTAGTCCTTTTATCTTCTGGCCAGTTGGTCTCTGCCACCAACCTGTTAAACGTGGCAATATAAGTCAACAGGTCTTGATTCCCTTGTCGCAATGACAGGAGCTTGTTGTCTAATGTCTGACCCCTGGTATGTCGGGCGAAAAGCTTTTCCAGTTCCCGTTGGAAACCCGTGAAATTACGCAATAATGGGTCATCTCGATTCACCAGAGGGATGGACCAATCTGCTGCGCTTCCCCCCAAGTAAGACAAAATGAAGGCCACTCGTAACTGGTCATTCAGGAAAGCCCCTGGTCGGCACAGAAAGTGCAGACGGCACTCGTTCATGAAGGCACCAAACTTGTTAGGGTCTCAGAGAACCGTTCGGGTGGGGAGGACTACTTGCACTGGGGCTGGCGGGGATGTGACAGTAGGCTGACTACCTGGTAGTGGGGCCTGTCTGGCTTGGTGCTGTAGCACTTGTCGTGCTAATTCCTCAGTGCGGTCCCTGTTCACGACCAATTCCATCCACAAGGCGTTTGTTTCCTGTCTGGCGGCGTGGACTTCAGCCCTCAGTTCCCCCAACAATAGCGCTAACTGGTCAGTATCGGAGGTCTCCATGATACCCAGGCAGAGGTTTCAAAGCTGGATTCGCATTCTGTTACGCTCACCTTAGCTCTGCGGGGGTATCCGGAACCTCCGAGCGACACTCCTTCCCTGGTGGTCTTCTCTAGGATGGCTGATCTATGAGGAGAAGGATGAAAGGTAAAGTGAGTTCTGGAAACCAAACTCTGGTAAACAAGCCTTAACACACTTCCCCTATTGTCTTTCCCACCACTGGTGTGAGTGTGAAGGCTCACCTTGTGTATTTTGAAGGTAGGCTCTCCGTCCTGCTTTTTCCGCTTTCAGCAGGGGCGCTTTTGTCCAGGAACACCAGTTGCTTCACTGATGTGATTTCCAGCCCAGTCTTGCTGTGGCTTGGAAGGTGCTATGCTTTGGAGAGTAGCCTTATAGTATTGTCTCTTTCTGCTTGCTTGTTTGACTTCTTTTGTAGGCTTCTGTCTTTAAGTCTTTCTCTTCTTGCTCGCTTATTTGTCTCCTTTTGCAGGCTTCTGTCCTAAAGTCCTGATGCCTTGCTTTACGGGTATGTGTGTTTCCCTTGCCAATTGCCTGCTTTTCTCATCTGTCTTTCTGCTGTCTGTATCGTGATCTAAACCCTTAATGAGTGCTTTTTCCTTTCTTTTGCAGGTCGGTGCTTGGAGCGAACCAGCTGTTATGGGAGAAAGACGCGCTGACTGGAAACTGCTGAGCCGTCAATCATATGAAGGAACCGGAGCCGTTGTGGTGACGAAGACCAGATAACCGGAGCAGCTGAGATGCGGGTGAGGAGGGGCCGGATCTGCTGCTGAGTCGGAGCTCTGAAGTGCTGCGCAGCGGGCCGCGGATCGGAGAAAGAGGAGGTCAGAGCTGCGGAGGAGTCGAAACAGGTAAGTATTATACTGAAGGCTCCGTGGATTCGAATGCAGAATAAAGTTGTTTGCAGAAACAGGAGCTCCAGAATCGCGGTGAGGGTCCTGCTGTCCAAGACAGTACAACGCGAAGCGTGGAGTTCTGTCTGGGTGCGGCTTATATAGGCAGCCACATCCAGAGCTTTGGTAAAAACTAGTCCGTTGTTTCTGGTGCCTCATTAGGTCCCTTCTCTCTCCATGTTGGGTCACAATTCAATGATGCTTGTCCCAGTTGGTTCCAGGAGCACCAAGCTCTGGTCCAACTGGGTTTCTTCTCATATCTTGTGAGAAGATGTGACACCCTATGTGGGAATCTATAGGCACGTGTGTGTGTAGGTAGCTGGCTTAGTGGGAGAGGGGCATTTTTGACACGCCCGTGGCTCAGCACCCTAGAAGAACACTAGTTAATTTTCAACCACTTGTCGAAGAAGAGATGCAGTGCTTGCTAAAGGAAGGAATAATCGAACCGACTGATGTCCAACCCCCTCGGTGTCCCCCATAGTAGCTGTACCCAAGAGTGGATCCCCAGACAAGATTTGCATATGCGTGGACATAAGAAAAGCGAACAAGGCCATTAGGCGTGAGAGGCATCCCGGAATGCACCAGCCTGCTAAACAGAGCAAAAGTGTTCTTAAAGTCTGACTTGAACAAAGGTTATCATCAGATCATGATAGACCAACAATCACGATACATCACTACTTTTGCCACACTTATTGGGCTCTTCATGTACAAGAAGCTTAGTTTTAGCATCTATTTGGCAGCTGAAATATTCCAAGAGAGGGTGCAGAGGGTCACTCTTCATGTGAGTAATTGCGTCAACTACAGTGATGATATCCTGGTGTTTGTAGCCACCATCGCTCAGCATGATCATGGTCTTCACCAAGTCTGCGTGGCACTTGGAGAGGCCGGTTTGACACTGAACAGGGAAAAGTGTGTTTTTAACAAATCTCGCATTAAGTTCTCTGGATACATTATCTCACACAAAGGCATGAGCCCTGATCCGAGCAAAGTGGCTGCCATCTCTGATATTTCACCTCCCAAGGATGTCAGTGAAGTCTGGTCCTTCCTAGGGATGGCCAGCTACTGCGGCTGATATCTCCAAGACTTTGCGACTACCAGGGACCTTCTCAGGGAACTCACCATGCAGGGCAGGGCATTCCGATGGTGACAGCAATTTGAGGAGGCATTTGCACATATAAAGAAAGACATTGCCTCAGCAAAATGCATGGGTTACTTCGACCCAAACATGTGCACGTAGGTAACTGTAGATGCTAGTCCAGTTGGCCTGGGGGCGATTTTGGCTCAACATCGATCGGGGCGAGAGTCCCCCAGAACAGTAATTGCCTACCCCAGCAAGAGCCTGACGGAGATAGAAACAAGATATTTGCAACTGGAAAAGACGGGTCTGGCCGTCATATGGGCAGGCAAGCACTTTTAGATGTTTCTCCTTGGCAAACCCTTCAGGATCGTGACGGATCACTAAGCCCTGGTGACCATCTATGGAAGCTCTAAGTGTAAGATGCCACCATGGATAGAGATATGGGCCTGCAATTGCAGGACTTTGACTTCACGATTTTTCACAAGCGAGGGAAGGAAGACAACCTGGCAGATTTCATGTCCCGGCACCTCCTGCTGGACACATCCACCAATAACTCAATGGCAGAGTAGTACGTGAACGTGAACTTCTGCATCCATTGCAGGCCCCCAAGGGCCATCACACCATCAATGTTCTTGGAACACACACAATAGGGTGTCATGCTGAATTTAGTACTGGACCTTATTAGGTCTGGTAGGTGGAGCGGCACAGACTTCACACACAAGCAAGTCGGAGACTGTATCACGGTAGAACTTCAGGCCTTAAGGAACATAAGTGAGGAGTTATCGATATCAGCAGAAGGGCTGAAGGGAATATCAGCAGAAGGGCGAGCACACAGAATAGTGATTCCCATGGATCTGCAGCAACAAGTCATAGATCTAGCTCATGAAGGACACCGGGGGGTGGTGGCCATGAAGAGACAGATGAGAGACACCATGTGGCTCCCGGGATTAGATCAGATGGTGGAATGCAAAAGTGGTGCCTGCCACCTCTGTTAGTGCACATCCAAGCCTAATAACCCTGAACCCCTAAGGATGTCCGACATGCCGGAGCTCCCTTGGACTCACCTGGCGATTGGCGTTTTGCAGTCCCTTTGGGGAGAGCAAGCATTGGCTAGTCATCATGTATGAGTATTCACGATTTACTCTACTGCACATGACATCATCCATGGCTCCAATGCCGTCACACCTGTGCTAGATAGCATCTTCTCTACATGGGGCATTCCCAAAGTCCTTAAGCCGGATAACAGTCCACTACAAAAATATAACACCCCTATGGCCACAAGCAAATGACACGGTTGAGTGGTTCATGGGCAGCTTAAAGAGATTTCTCCAACAGAACGAGCTACGATCCCTGTCACTTAATCAAGCTCTGTGTAACATGTTGCGGGACTCCCCGCATGGCATGACTGGAAAGTGTCCCTCAGAGTTGTTGTTTGGCAGACAAATAAGGACCACACTTTCCTACTTGGCAAGTGACTCAAATGAGGATGTGGAACAGGCCAGAGGGACAGATGCACGCAGGATACAGGACATTGAATTTTTTTGAATTTGAATTTGAATTTGAAACATTTCTTGAGCGCACCAGGCAGATAACTGCATTCGGGCCCAGATGTTAACTAGGGGATTGAACGTATCGCTGTGGGAGCCTGAAGTAACCCTGAGGGAGTAGGTTCATTTAAATAGGAAGGTTTTCAATTCCTTTCTAAATCTTGCCAGAGTGGTACATGAGCAGATGCTAGAGGGCAGCTGGTTCCAAAGCTTAGGCCCAAACACAGAGAACCTTCTATCACCTTTAGAGATGCGTTTTGTCCTCGGGACACATAACACATAACATAAGTTTGTCTTCTGAACGGAGGTCTCTTGCTGGGTAATATTGGCGAATTCTGGTGTTCAAATATCGAGGTGCAGGTTTATGATAGCACTTGTACACCAGGCATGCCACCTTAAATTTGATGCAATCTTCCACCACCAGCCAGTGCAATACTTTCCTGGCTGTAGACACATGGTCTCTTTTACCCAGATGGGCCGTTAACCTGACTGCCGCATTCTGGGCCCTCTGCAGTCTTAGCATTTGTTTCCTCGGGATCTCTGTCATAAGACTGTTACAGTAGTCAAGGTGGGAATTTACCAAAGCTCCCACCACTACTGGAAGGTCTTGGGTTGTTAAGAAGGGGAGCACATTTCTAAGCAGCCGCAAGCAGTAATATACTGCTTTTACTTTGGCCCCTACCTGGGCTTCACTGGCCAGATTTTCTTGCCAGATGCACCCGAGGTTTTTCACTTTCCTTGAGAACGGGATACTCACTCCCAAGATCTGTGGGGTAAAGTTTGTGTCTTCCTCTCTATTTTTTTTCTCTGATCTAAATAGAATTATTTCTGTTTTGCCAGCATTAAGTTGTAATTGGTTGCAGGCCATCCACTTTTTTATATCTTGCATACAGCGGTCTATCATCTCAAATGCCTCTGGCAGATTGTCTGTCTCCACACAAATCTGTGTATCATCTGCATATGAGTGAAATCGTAGGCCATGTCTCCTCAAGATATCAAATAGTGGTTGAATATATAAATTAAAGATCAGAGGTGAGAGTGCTGACCCCTGTGGGACTCCGCATCTCAGTTGTATTAGTACTGAGAGAAATGCTCCCAGTGTTACCCGCTGTGTTCTGTCCTGTAAAAAGGAGTCGAATCAGTCTACCATGTTTCTGATCCGTTGAAGAACAGTCTTGTGGTTGATTTATCAAATGCAGCAGATAGGTCGAGCATCAACAATAATGAGTTTCTTCCCCTATCTGTGGCTTCCAGTAGGTCATCCTGGACTGCTAATAAAGCCTATTCTGTCCCATGGTTAGGGCGAAATCCTGATTGATGTTCGTCCAGGATGTCTTTACTGTCAACAAAGTGTTGAAATTGGATACAGACTATTTTCTCCAGGATTTTGGTAGGCCAGCATAAGTTGGCTAATGGGCGATAGTTTTTAAGTACCATAGGGTCTAGATTAGGTTTTTTCAGTAAGGGTTTTACCAGTGTGCTCTTAAGTGCACGATTAACATAGCCTTCTGTAAGGGATTTATTCACAAAAGTTGTTATAAATGGGGTAAGATTGGATGCCAGACTGATAGCAGTACAGGCTGGCATAGGGAATGCTAGATCTTTTGTCGGTTTTAATTGAAGTATTAGAGCCTGTATTGTTTCCTGTTCGATTGGCTGGAAACTGAAGATCTCCCCAGTCTTCTGATTCTCTATCTCTAATTTCTCTTCACCCACATCACCCCATTCTTCTGCCTCCAGTACTTCCTTGATACTCTTCTGAATATCCACCATTTTTTGTTCGAAAAAATTGTTAAACTTATTGGCCTGTTCCTGGGAGTTAGCTGTCGGTATTGACATACATTTAGGATTCCTAAACCTGGATACTACATCGAATAAGGCCTTAGACTGATTGTCTGCTGACTTAATTTCTTCTTGGAGGAAATCTTTTTTTGCAATAAAGATGGCATTTTTATATTGCCTTAGGCGAATTCTCGCCGTCTCTGCATCTTCCTACAATTTGGAGGACCTCCACAGTTTATTAGCCTGGCGAACTAGTTTGCGCATTAGGCTCAGTGCTGGATTGAATCAAGTTTTAGAATCTTTGGCTGTTTTAAGTCTAAGTGGTGCATATTTGTCACAAATGTCCTTTATCACATCTGCCCCTTTGCTGAAAAATTTCTCACATGTCAAATTGGAGTCAATGCCTGCCTATCTATTTTCCACTTCCTCCCCGGGGATTGTTTCTAGATCAGACGCCTTCTGGCACCACACAGGCATACTCTCCCATCCTTTCCCCCCTCTGGTGTTCTGTTACCCTGACTACTACTTGTTGTAGACAGTGGTCTGACCACAGCAATGGAACAGTCTCACCAAATTGGACACTTCCCCCTCTTGCAGCTAGGAGATCTAGACAGTGTCCTTTCTTATGGGAAGGTTCCCTGGTAATAAGCTCCAAGTCATGGTTGTCCAGGAGTTCCATCAGAGCCGCATAATATAGGTGAGAGTTATCTCTTTCTAACCAGATGTTCCAATCTCCCATACATAGTATGTCCTTATGTTTACTCCCCAACAATGTGAGGTGAGCATCCACTTTTTCCAAAAAATCCAGTAAGGGGCCAGGTGGCCTATAGCCCAACAGTACTTTGATTGTTTGGGTAGGGGACATCAAAACTGAGAATTCTCCAAACTGGACATTGTCATTCCAGTCTAGTTTCTCCATATGTGAGATAGTCAAACATGACTGGTAAATTATAGCGATCCCTCCGCCTCTCCTCTCCTCTCTGTTAATGAACTGAATAGTATGCATGAAGATATATGCTGACAACAGGAGGTGAGCCAAGAGCTCCAACCTGCAAATAGGACACAAGGTGCTTGTCTGCAGACGGCAGGACAGGAAACCAGACTCGAGATTTGATCCAGACTATCTGATGGTATCCACGTCAATGGAACAATGGTGACTGCTCGCTCCCCTACCAAGGTGGTGACTAAAAATGTCTCCCAGTTCAAACTGTACAAGGAAGATGATCAAGAACAGGATGAGAGAGACAACCCCGCAGCCTCATGTAGTGAGCCAGTGAGGGCAGAGACTGATGAGGAGGCAGAAGGATGTCAGACAAGGCTGATCAGATGCATTAGAAGACCAGATGCATTAGAAGACCTGTGCGTCTAATTGAAGAAATGTGAAGACAGAACTCTAATGCCGTGTCCTGGTAAGGACACAGTTAACAGAGCCTTGGAGCTTTGTCAAACGGACCAATCAGAATGCGCAATGTTCACTCATGCGCAGCAGGGAGCCGAGGAAGCGGAAGTTTGCCGCTGGAAAGCAATAAAGAAGGTTTAAGTTGCTGGAGGCTCCTGTCATCATTGCAGGTCTGGGCCTGCCCCTTTATGTGGGTGTGCCTGAATTTCCTCTGCATGCTACCCTTCACTGAGGTAGAAATTAGAAAGTGCCCGAGCAACTAGACAGGCATTTTAGCAAATTCAGTATAAAAGCCTCATTTCGAAATTACAAATTGAAAATGTAATCATGATCTGATGTCTGTACTGCTCCCTGTGAGAAACCCGAAGGTGTCTCAACCGCTGGTCCCCATAGATCTGTCGTCCAGGTGGCCAGGACACTGCCATCGCTAATGGATCCAGTTCCTGGGGGAGGATAACCTGGGTGATGGGGTCTTCTGAGAGTGGAAGTGGGACACTGAGGGTTGAGACACAGTATCCCCTTTCCTGTAAGAACTTTTCGCAATCCTACCCTGTAGGATATTTAGAAGCTCTAACAGCCCTTTTCCCACACAAACACTTTCTTATACAGTAACAGACAACGGACTAACACCAGAGTCGTTTACCTGACATGTCCCAACACTCGGGTCAGGCAGAGTCAGGCAATTAACAATAACCACGCACACATGACAGCCCTTTACCTTCCCCAGAGGGATAAAAGGCAGAGCACAAAAGCACACTTCGAGCAAGGCTGAACGCATGAGGAGACAGCTCACACCAAACCGGCAGTACAAAGGGAGAAGAAAAGTGGGGAGACCTGGAAGGACGAAGAAGGAGGAATTGCCCTTGCCAACTCAGACCCACAAAGCCTCCAGAAAGGAAATCGGAAGACCGGGAGTTACAGCTTGCATGCGGAGCAACAGATGTCAATGGTACATGGGGGCCTCCCGTATTGATAACGCACGTGGAGAGGCAAGCTGGCTACCATATTACTTTCCTTGACTCCAGAGAACAAAGAAGCCAACGGGTTTAGCACAGCCAGAGAGTAGGAGGAAGCTGATATCAAACTGAACTATGTTAAGCCCAAGGTAGCAACATTTTTTAACACAAGAAGAAATTACTTGTGTGTATGTTTGAACTTTAAAGAAATCGCAGTTGAGGTCCAGGTGCAGAGGGTTCTGGCGTCATGTGAGCACGCATTCGAAAGGCTCTGACCGGGACCTATTTTTTAAACTACAACAACCAGAAGGCCCCTGGAAAGGGTGGCGTGAGGCCTCAGAGTGGTCCTACAAGGGTCACAACAAATCCCTCGTGCAATCGAAAATCTCTGACCCATTGCCAGAGGAAAGCTAGGGGAAGGGAACCCCACTTTCCACTACGATTGTGAACTGTGATAATTGGCAATTGTGAACACGACAGAGGGATGCCGAAAGAAAGCTAAAGAGAAAGAAACCCTGCTTTCTGATAAAACTGAGCAATACATGAACTGTATTATGAATACATGAACTGTGTTGAGGAAAGGCCGTAGTGAACCCGATGGAGGGAGGCCTGTTTTTGCAAGAGGGATCCGAGCCTGGCAGAGGGAGATCCCAGGGGTGAAGAGCACTCACCCAGAGAAGTTTTGTTTGTTTGTCATTGTGAAATTGGGGCAAAGGACAATCGCCCAATGTGCAAGAGAACTGAGAGAAACTTTTTTGTTTGTTACTACTAATTAGCAAACCTTCTAAGGCAAGAGACTTTTGCAGGAAAGAGACTTAGTCTCTGAAGGGGTTTTGATATCGTTGAACTGAACTGCGAACCTCATGCTGACGAGGACCAGGAGTGTGCTGTGCTCAGAAGTCCCGCTTGTCCCATGCTTAAAATGTGGGCAAGGGAGACCCAGCCAAACCATCCTGACTTATCTTTTTGTGAACACTTCATTCTTTTCTGTAACTAGTATTAAGAATTGGCAATCGTTTTTTTTAGTATAAGCCCTTTTTATTTGATAAGACAACACTAAGACTGCCTTATTATTATTTGATGGTTGTAGCCTGCTCCTATCTTAGATTTAGGTTTAGATTAGGCGTTCATCCCATCCATTATAAGGTTCAACAAACACCCTTGAACTGTGATCAATTCTATGACAAGACTGGAGGCGAGCATTATGCTTCATCTTCATTTATTCTACTCTTCAGCAGTTCAACAAACATATATAACAAAAACCATGAAAAGTGTCCTAACAAACTTTTCTCCTT
This sequence comes from Ambystoma mexicanum, assembly GCF_040938575.1. NCBI lineage: Eukaryota > Metazoa > Chordata > Amphibia > Caudata > Ambystomatidae > Ambystoma > Ambystoma mexicanum. Next base: position 715,068,254 of record NC_090923.1, read on the forward strand.
TCCAAAAACTACAAAATCCATGAGCTTCTGTAGTCCATGCTCACTCCACCCTTCACAACCCACTTCCTGTGCTTGGACTCCTCCTCTTCTTTTACTGCTCTTCAAGCAGATTAGTACTATTCCTTTCCTCTCCGAATGACAGTGGTAAACTGACTGAGTGAGAGGGAAAGTTTGTTAATAAAGGAGATAAATAAGGTTTTGAGAGTGAAAGCACTTTGATGTGAGTGTGTGAGAAGTGGTTTTACCACTTGTTTTCAGGTTTTATTAGGAATCTGTCCCAGACGCGCGTTCGCGCACTAAGTTAGACGTGTTTTCGTATCTACTCGCTGTGGGGTTTAGCCGCGGGATCCGGAGTAGATTTATTTAATGCATAATTTCAGCCGTGAGGCTGATGGCCCCGTGTCGCACTTTCGGCACCTTTGGGGTTCAATCAGCTTCGCAGCCGTCAGGGCACCGGGAACAGCTGCGCTCCAGAGGCTCGGGCCCCCTCCTTTGGGAAGGAGGAGCCGGCGCCCGCAAAGCCAGCAGTGCACTGAGGCTGCAGCATTCGGTCTCGTAGCCCCCGCCCGCGTTTGGGCGGAGCTAGCGCGCGATGCGCAGAGCTTTCGCTCCCTCAGCATAGCCCCATCCGCGGGTGGGCAGAGCTTAATCGCGAGCGAGTCGCGTAACATCGTCTCAGAGCGACGATTGTTTGTACAACATTGCCGGCGCTCGTATGAAGTAGCGCAGCCCTATTATTGATTTTAAAAGGAGGGAGAAGCTGTGGAAATCGAAATAATATTGTACCTCCTATCGCATTGTTTGAATGTATGTTGGCCTACGCCAAGTTGTCTAAAAACATTGTGTACATAGATTCCGCGGCAAGGTCTTGATCTTAATGTTTTGTGTAAATCGCCATCTTGGATTTAGTCGCCATTTTAGGTTCTCTTGTAGCGTGGAAGTCACCCTGAACAACAAAATGGAGGCCGAACGACATTTCGAGTGGGATTCTGGCCGTTGTGACCTCCACACACGTGAATAAATAATATGTCCGCAGGCCACTTGTTAGGGTCGCGAACTGAGACCTTGTCCTCTCCCTGACCTATGTGTAAATGAACAACTGTATCAGCGAAACTGATCAAAATGCATACATTATGGGGTTGACCTGGCTACGAACCCTAGGTTTGGTTCTGATAATGGTTAACTTGCGAGGGGGTTGGCCAGAGCTGGATAAAAAAGTATAAAACCCAAGTATCCCGATGTTCGGTCTCTCACACTAACACGGCGAACTACCGTTGATGGTTCGTCCTGTTACTCTGAGGGCCGAATAGCTATCCGTATGTCAATTGACTTTTGGTAATTGTTGTATCTTTGAATAAAGTGCTTTGTATGTCCTTTGTAACCTGTGTTGGTGTGTTTCCTTTGGGGTTCCCGGCCTCATATCAATTTTTCTGTTTCCACAGTTGGCGCCCGAATAGGGACCCTCAAGATTGATGCCGTATCATTGAAGGTTGACGCAGACTATCGAACCGGGATCGGACGGTGCGATTTTGCGGGCCCGACCGATCGAGACGCGATACCTCGACAGCGCTGCACGATCAGATCCTTGGACGATAGTCGTGTGGTCTGACACGGCATCTTGACGAGGGTCCAATTTTGAGGCGGGCAGATTTGCCGAAACCACCAAACACAAGGTAAAATTCGTTAGGTAAGTTCTTTGTAAACCGTACGGTCCTCCTTAGGTTTGGTCAGGTGTAGTCGTGACCCGGCTCTTAATTTAACCCTGACACTTTGAATTTGGCGTATTGTATCTGCAGACACAATTATTGGACCAGGTAACACCAATTCTTTGAGAAATGCCTGGGAAATTGTCTAGCTGTTTTAGGGCTCTGTTCCGCAGCGATTGACAATCTTTGGAATTTGGCCGTCCGGCACCACAGGAGGGGTCGCCGGCGTGTACTATGTACTGTAAGTATGGCATTGGAAGTATCGTATTTAATGATATTTGGCACAGACAGACCAGACATGCCTCCGAATTTCAGTGGCCAATCAATGGTAGTTTTGAGATCCCCCGTATTGAATATTTAGAATCGATCTTGTTAAAGAAAAAGGCTAGACCAGCAGCCTTTGATGTGTTACAAAATTGGAAGAAAGAAGCATTACAGCAGCTTAAAAGTAGGGATAAACATGCACGTCGTCATAAAACAAACGCTGAAAAAGCATTATTATATGATAAAGAAAAGCGGTCAGAATTAGTTAAAAATATGGATAGAGCCTTTTCACTCGGGGTCCAAAAAATTTACCCTTCTAAAGATTTTCATGTTTCTGAAGAATTTATTGAGAAGTTATTAAATGAACGCAGGCCCGATGCCTCAGCGCCACCTCCGTATGCTCCTATTTTGGGCGCTTTGCCTATTCCTGTTGTCGCGCCTGTGGTTATTCCTGTTCCCCCTGTACAGCCTATTGTTCCTAGTCCTTTGGTTGTTGTTCCTCCGCCTATCGCACCGCCCCTTCCCCCTGCACCGACAGTTGCACCTTTATTAAATTTACCTATACCTCCGCTCCCGAGTGGACCCGTATTGATTGAAGTTGATCCAGGTGCAGGGTCAAAGGTTGTGACTCGTAGTACTGTTTCTGCAGATAGGAAACAGGAATTGTTTGCATGGGCTAAACATTGCATGGAGAAAGGTGATCAAGCTAATGTTTTTTCTACATTATCTAATTTGAATAGTTTTCCCGAGAAAAATGTTTTTATCGAAGGTTTGGGCACTCATTTGTGTGTGATGTGGGGTAGGTTACAAAATTCGGATCTTCCACAGGGGGTGAGAGATCTGAATGCTTTGGCACTTTCGAGGGACACAGAGCAGAAAGTATATGGGCATGTTGAAAGGTTGTTTGAGTTTAGGAAAGACTTTGAAAAATCACGAGATGAGGATGATGAGGACGAAAGAATAAATGTACAAAAACGGTTCCTTCCGTAGAGCGGCACCTGAGGAAGTACGAATTTGTACCAAAGATGCGGTTCGATGGATCTCGGATTCATCGATACCGCCAGACGAAGTGTATGACACGTATAGTCAGTATACAGTAGAAATGCAAAGAAAGGTAATTCAGGTGATGGTACAGCACCTGCAAGAGGAATGTGTAAGGAAGGGGGTTAGTTGCCCCATAGAATTATTGGGGATTTGTAAAAGGGCTTTTTCGCCCGACACTTCTAAAGCTGCCTTAGCGCTCGACCTGGCTCTATTGCTTAGTAAGCGGCCAGAGGTACCTACATCTCAGTTGCCTATGATAGAGGTTCCTCCGACCTTTGTCCCAAAAGTTGAGATCCCCGCCAACGCGGCGACTGGTGCCCCCGTGGTGGATATCCCTGCACATTATGTATCGCAATTTGTTCACATCCCGTTTTCACGACAGGAAGTGAACACAATTAGACAATCAGTTCCCGATATTAGGAAAAACCCGACAGGGTTTTACAAAGAAATAGAGTCCGTTCTACAGTCCTCTGTGTTCACCTTGAGTGACATTGACTTGTTATTTCCTGTACTCCTACCCGTAGATGTATGGAAGCAGGTTGGGACAATAGATGATGTGCCGGGGTTGGGAGATACGTGGGCAAATATGATTAGAATTGATGGAGAAAGACCAGCTGGTGAGAAACCACCGCAGGTAATACTTACTTTACCTGATAGGATTGTCGCTAAACTAAAAACTATAATTCCAGAGAAAAGGATTATTTGGGACAAGCTTACGGCTTGTGTCTAAGGGAAAACTGAAGGCGCCACCGAATTTTTTAATAGATTCGAGCAGGTATTTTCTGACTTCAGTGGACAGGATTTAGGTACAGAGTCGGGGAAAAGGTTGTTTGTGGACATATTTGTACATGGATTGTTACCTGACATCCAGTCACAAATTATGTCCTCAGAGAGCGCTTGGCAGGCAAAATCTCAATCTGAGGTTTTGCACATGGCTCAGTATTATGAGAACCGTGTTAATAATGAAAAGGAGAAAATCGAAAAGAGAAAGGGTGATTTGAAAACCAAAGTATTATTGCAGCAAATTGTTAGAAACCCCAGAGGAGGTACGACACAGACTAGAGGTCAGTACGTTCCAAAAGGAAATGCTCCTCTGAGTACTGTGAATGTTAATCAATGTGCTTATTGCCGCCAGGAAGGTCATTGGCGAGTACAGTGCCCCGTCCTTCGCCAGAGGTCAAACAGTACGTTTGGGGGTATGGGTAGACGACCTAGGGGCCGTCCTTGAGCAGGGGGCCCTGACAGAGGTCAACTTTTACAAGATTCTCAGCAACCTTTTTCACGGGAAAATCAGACCTCGAGTATGGACTCGAGAAACATATTTGATCACCCTTCTGCTGCTTACCTTTCTGAAGAGCTTCCCTCTGACGAGGCTCCGTATTATTAGGATTGCCCGAAGCAGGGTTTGGAACCTTTGCCTATTCCCGTTAATCAAAAAGGCCCCTACGTTGAATTATTAGTAGGGAATAGGAAACACCAGTTTTTGATTGACACTGGAGCACAGAAGTGCTCCATTGATCATTCTCGGGTTCCAAACATCCCATTGTCAGGGCAAACAAATGTTTCCGTAGGGTTTTCTGGCATACCAACTCTCTGTCCGGTTTCTGCGCCGGTATCCGTTTCTTTGGGTCCCTTTACAGACCATTGTCCCTTTCTTCTCACTTCGAACTGTGGAGAGAATTTGCTGGGGTTGAATTTGTTAAAGAAATTGAATGCGGTAATTCATTGTTCTTCGGATGGAGTACGGCTAACGGTTTCGCCACAGCAACTTCCTAATTCTCAGTTCTTGATTCGACCTTTACCTCCCGAGTTTAGCATTGTTCCGGAATGTTTGTGGGCGGTGGACGACAATGATGTCGGAGTGTTACATATTGAGCCCGTTAAAATAGTCCTGAAACATGGGGTGAAACTGCCACGCATTCCGCAGTATAAAATATCAGCTGAAGGCGGACGTGCTTTGAAATGCATTGTCTCCGATTTTGTACATCGTGGGGTGATCGAAGAGATTACAGGTAGTTTGTGTAACAGTCCGATCTTACCCGTATATAAGAAAGGCGACAATGCAATTCCATACCGGTTTATAATCGATCTTCGTGCTATTAACCGAGTGGCCGTCCCACAATTTCCAATTGTGCCTGATGTGACGACGATATTAACAATGATCCCTGCTACGGCTACGCACTTTAGTGTTGTGGATCTGAAAAACACCTTCTTTAGTATCCCGATACATAAAGAAAGCAGATATCTGTTTGCGTTCACCTTTGGGGGACGCTCATTTACATTTACAAGGGCACCTCAAGGGTGTACTGAAAGTCCTAGTATTTATAGTAGAGCCTTGAAAGAGCAGCTCGACACCCTTGAATTGCCACCTACTTGCACGCTGCTTCAATATGTTGACGATTTACTTTTGGCTGCAGATTCTGAGAATGCCTGTAAAGAAGGCATTATACTGTTGCTTGTTCATCTAGCTAAAAATGGTCACAAAGCTTCGCTAAAAAAATGTCAATATTGTTGTCAGGAGGTTGCCTATCTAGGCTACCTCCTGTCAAAGGAGGGGAGAAGATTGACACCTGAAAGAATAAAACACATTTCTGGCATGTCTGTTCCAAATACGCAGAAGGAAGCCAGAGCCCTGATAGGTATGGCTTCCTACTGTAGGTTGTGGATCCCGAATTTCGCACTAGTGGTAAAACCGATGTTGGCTTTGAAGAAGAAGGGCATTTCTCTACCACTGCCATGGGAATCGGAACATCAACGATCATTTGAGCTTCTCAAAACCGTGCTATGTTCGGCACCGGTTCTGGGTACTCCAAATTATGACAAGGCCTTTGTGTTGTTTGTGCATGAATGTGATGGATGTGCTTTGGCTGTGTTAACACAGGAACACGGAGGGAAGAATAGGCCGTGCGGCTACTACTCCTCCGCCCTTGATCCTGTCGCATGCGCTTTGCCAAGATGTTTGCGCGCTGTTGCTGCTGCTGCCGCGTCTATAAAACAGAGTGAGGGAATGGTCCTAGGCCATGATTTGGTTTTGATGGTACCTCACTCTGTTGATATCCTATTAAACAAAACCCAAACGCAACATCTAACCTCAGCACGGTTAACAAGGTATAAACTAATTCTGTTTGCCCCTCATATTCAAATTAAGAGGTGTTGTGTTCTCAATCCAGCTGAACTCTTACCTTTCCCGCAAAACACTGTTTGCGGTGACGAAGAATCACATGACTGCCTGTATACCAACGAACAAGAAACGAAGGGCAGGATAGATCTCATAGATACTCCTTTGGATAATGCAGAAGGGGAGCTGTTTTGCGATGGCTCCTGCTTCAAACTTTCGAATGGTACATCTACAGCTGCTTATGCAGTTACTACATTGAACAAAATTATCGAAGCTAAGAGAATTTCGCATAACTCCGCGCAGGTGGCAGAGATTATAGCATTGACCCGAGCTTGTGAACTTTCCCAAGGGCGAAGAGTAAATATATATACTGATAGCCAGTACGCATTTGGGATGGCTCACAACTTCGGAAAACTTTGGTCGGAAAGAGGGTTCCTGACCTCACATGGGACCAAGATTCAGCATGGCCCTTTGATAGTGCAATTACTTTCGGCGCTCTCACTCCCTAAACGGTTAGCGATCATGAAATGTGCAGCACATCGCAAGGTCATAGATGATGTGGGCAAAGGGAACGCTTTCGCGGATTTAATAGCCAGACAAACGGCCACAGACCTTAGCACGGACATGTATACCTCGAAGGAAATGAGAGATGTTTGCATAATGGATGAAGGTATTGGGTCTGTGCGAGATATTCAGACTGATGCCACGATGGAATAATCTAGAAAGTGGGCTGAAGGAATGGGGAAACTGGATGACGAAGGGTGTTGGGTGGATACATCCGAAGGGAAATGGTTGCTTCCTGATTCTTATGTATTGGCAATGGTTACGATGGCACACGGTCCTACGCATGTGTGTGCCCAGCAGATCACGAGAATGTTAGAGCAGGTCTGGGTGAATGACAAGATTCTGGACACTGCAAAAAGGCATGTCCAGAACTGTATGATCTGCCTACAGCACAATGTGGGTAAGGGGACAGTGACTCCAAGGGGAAGTTTTGGGCCCCCTTCTGTCCCCTTTGAGGTTATACATTTTGATTTTATTGAAATGGAGCGATGTAATAATCTGAAATATGTTCTTGTAATTATTTGTGCCTTTAGTAAATGGGTCGAGGCTTTCCCCGTCAAAGATGCTACCGCCATGACCACTGCAAAGATTATGGTAAAAGAATTCTTTCCTCGATTTGGGCTCCTGAGGATAATCTGGTCAGACAATGGTCCTCACTTTATCACAGCAGTAATTTTACAAATTTGTACAGCCCTAGGTATTGAGAAACGATTTCATTCAGCTAGGCATCCTCAAAGTGCTGGGTTGGTAGAAAGACACAACGGTATTTTAAAGAATAAACTTGCAAAAACATGTGCTGATATCAAACTAAAATGGCCAGATGCTTTGCCTATTGTGTTATTAGCTATGTGTGCCACACCTCAGACTAGAACTGGGCTTTCTCCATTTGAAGTAGTAATGGGGAGACCTGCTAACATTTGGGGTCTCCCAAAACCTAAAGCCCTGAGGGAGGTGGAAAATGTATTGCTTGTAGACTACTGTAACCAGTTAACAAAAAATCTGTATTTCATCTACCACCAGGTGCATGCTGCTTTACCTGTACGGTTCACGGGCCCAGGACACGATATACAGCCTGGAAGTTCGGTCCTTGTGAAGGCCTACGAGAGGTCTTCCTGTCTCGCGCCTCGCTGGCGGGGACCCCACCAGGTGTTGTTGGTCACCAGGACAGCAGTGCGGGTGGCTGGAAAGAAGAACTGCATTCACGCAACGCACGTCAAGAAACTTCCTCACCTGACGCCACACGCTACAGAAGAAGCAGAACCCCTCGCTGATGCTACAGTCTCTGATCCTGGAGTAGCAAACAGCGCTGTGAGTGCGTCGGAGAATCTCTCTGAGCCCGTGGAGCTTGGGGAACAGTCCATTTCGTCTCCGCACTCTCTTGATAAATCACTTCCGGAAAATTCTGTTTCGAGCTCTGTGACTTCCGTCGCCACCGACACGTCGCTTCCCTCAGGAAGTGACGACACTTTGCTTCTGGACCACACAAATTTGGGTACCATCAGGTACAACCTTCGACCACGGAAATAGAACTACGGCACGAGTGTCGTGCATCTGGAAAAGGAAGTGATCGGAAAATTGTTTTGTTTTGTTGAAGAAAAAGGGATTCTGCTGGCTAGAGTTGGGAAGGACTAAGAAATCACGCGACCGTAGTGTCGCCAGCAACGAACATTGGGGCCGTTGATCGAGAAACTACGATGCCTGCCACCTTTACCGCTGCTCCCCGCACTGGACTTTTAGATAAGGGGGTGACCAAATCGAACAATGAACAATGTGCCTGGGCCCCGAAAACGTACTGTTGTGTTTTGATTATGATTATTGTTATTTTTGCAAATGCTGCTGTAGGACTTTGGTATTTCGAAGAAATCTATCCTTTGAAACTTTTATTACCAACTGAAATCGTACCAACTGTTCTGACTCCCTCTGTACACCTTCACACTCTGTCCCCTAGAGACTCCCAACATAGACAAAAGTATTATAATAACACTCTGATGATAGTAATGAATGCTACTCATGCCATTTTTAATAAGAGCAATTGTTGGATTTGTACTCATTTACCACAACATGGGAACAAGGGACTGGGATGGTATATACATCCTTTACCTTTAACGACTTCTTGCTATGCCTCTCTTAGAGCACTATTCTTTTCCCGATGGAATGATAGCATCTCAGGGAACTTTGATGGAACTAATTTAAATGATTTTGAGAAACGTGAATTGACTCCCCTGGGATGCTCGCTTTTCGCAAATAGAAGTAAACCTAACATCGCTTCTATTAGGCCGTCTGACAAACTATCTCTTCCTTTTCAAACTCTGATTTCCTTTAAAATGGCTCCGATAGGCAATAAGGACGCTGTGCCTCCTTCTTATTCTGTAAATCATAGTCCTGACTCGGTTCCCTTCTGTGTACAGAGAAATGGCACTAGGCCAATGGGAGATTTTGAAACTTGTAAAAATATTGTAAATTTGACTGGGGAAAACAGGCCTCTGTATGTAGGAGGACCTGTTTATTTTGTTTGTGGTAGTTTAGCATTTCCCTGGTTGCCCAAGGATTGGCAGGGAACCTGTTATTTAGGAATATTGTTACCCGGGGTATTTGTAGCAAGTACGTTAGAGATTTCTAAGGCTCGCCCGCGGCGAGACGACAACGGAGATACCCCTGGACAAGTATTGGGGGACATAGCTAAATCGGAGAGAACGATCAACCGGACCACGGACATACTCTACAATATGACCTTAGAGCAAAAGGCAATAAGATTGGTAGCACTTCAAAATCCGATGGCATTAGATGTCATTTTGGCAGAACGAGGTGGAGTATGCAAATTAGTAGGGTCCGCTTTTTTTGTTTTCGTACCAGACTCCTCGCCAACAATTTTTAAAGCAATTCAGAACTTACATACTCTCAGTTCTGAAGTCCATATCCCTGTAGGAGACTGGAGCCTTAGTACTTGGTTTTGGGATTCTTTGCGATCTTGGGGTTGGAAGGTGCTTTCCGTTATTATGGTTATTTTAGGGATTCTGTTATTTCTTTGTTGTTGTTTTCAATGCCTCCCAAGTATGTGTGGAATGTTAGCGGGGTGTAGTGCTCAAGCAGTGAGCGCAATAGGGCATAAAATATATACCCCAGGTACAGCATCTAAAGAATTCATGGTACAAGAGGCTTTTATGAACGACCTTATGGCTATAGACGTTACAGACAATGATGCGGAATCTATGGATGATAATACATGGAGTTATTTTCAAAAGTATTAGGGATGATGTTTAGCACTTGGCATAGGCCAAAAGGAGGGTCTGTGGAAATCGAAATAATATTGTACCTCCTATCGCATTGTTTGAATGTATGTTGGCCTACGCCAAGTTGTCTAAAAACATCGTGTACATAGATTCCGCGGCAAGGTCTTGATCTTAATGTTTTGTGTAAATCGCCATCTTGGATTTAGCGGCCATTTTAGGTTCTCTTGTAGTGTGGAAGTCACCCTGAACAACAAAATGGAGGCCGAACGACATTTCGAGTGGGATTCTGGCCGTTGTGACCTCCGCACACGTGAATAAATAATATGTCCGCAGGCCACTTGTTAGGGTCGCGAACTGAGACCTTGTCCTCTCCCTGACCTATGTGTAAATGAACAACTGTATCAGCGAAACTGATCAAAATGCATACATTATGGGATTGACCTGGCTACGAACCCTAGGTTTGGTTCTGAGAATGGTTAACTTGCGAGGGGGTTGGCCAGAGCTGGATAAAAAAGTATAAAAACCCAAGTTTCCCGATGTTCGGTCTCTCACACTAACACGGCGAACTACCGTTGATGGTTCGTCCTGTTACTCTGAGGGCCGAATAGCTATCCGTATGTCAATTGACTTTTGGTAATTGTTGTATCTTTGAATAAAGCGCTTTGTATGTCCTTTGTAACCTGTGTTGGTGTGTTTCCTTTGGGGTTCCCGGCCTCATATCAATTTTTCTGTTTCCACAAAGCGATCTCGTGATCGCGTGCGTCGTGCTTAGTCAAAAGCACCATCCCTGCAATTCAGCAGCCCCTCGATATAAAGGGCATTGATAGACTCGGGTCTGTGGACCCTTACACTGCCGAGGAGCAGTAGAGTGATGCAGTGAGGGCGAGGACCCTCACAGGAGCCAGAAGGCTAAGCAAAGTTAAAGGTGCAGCCACTGAAAAGAAAAGAAAAAAACATTTTTTATTAATATCATAAGAGAGCAGTGGGCGTGCTGAGAGACCTGATCCAGGTATTTTAGGCACACAGCACAGTAGAAAATGTCTGAATTTGAGTGGAGTGAGGAGGAGCAGTCCCATGACCTCGCTGCCAGCTTTAAGCAAGTGCTGGGTAGCTCTCTTATTGATGCACTGGCGGAAGGGGTGAGACCCCTACAGAAGAGGCTGGAGTCGTTTGAAGCTATGCTTTCGCAGCCGGATAATATCACCGAAGTTGATAGGTGCACGCCCACAGAGCCCTTGAAAGAGGGTTGTAAGGGGAGTAAGCTAGCCCTCAAGAGGAAAGCCTGTGACGACCCCCGGGGCTCATTTGAAGAGGCGGTAGAAAAGGCCTCAGAGGTGCCTGACGCTTTCGCAAAGCTTAAAGAAGCTTATCTGCAAAGGCAGACGGTGCCGAACCTCACGACCCCCACTCCAGGGGATGACAACATCGGAGAAGACCCTGGCTCGGAAGAGGAGCTGGTAGAGGATCAGGCCTCCTTAGAGAAAGAAGAGGCCGAGGAGGAAGACTGGGCTAGACCCAGTGGGGGTAAGAGAGCGAGAAAGGAGAAGCATCTCCTAGAAGCGCAGGACGATATGTTCGACCCGGACAGCATCCGCAATCGAGGTCCACCGAGTGGCAACCACCCCCCCCCCCCGAGTAACCCAGTATATGGCGGCGAGGCTATGCAAACCACTAGACAAGGAGGTGAGGCAACGTCTTCGGGCGGAGTGCCCGCGCCCAGACCTGCCAGGAAAAATGGCAGAAGCCCCCGAGCTCGACCCGAAAATGCTGACCTTCGTGTCCAAAATGAGCAAGGACCCCCGTAAGGGAATTGATAGATCCTGGAAAAGCTGTCAGGAAAAGGTATTAGATTTGGCAGGTCCTCTCGCCAAGATTATGGACCTCGCAGAGAGGGCGAAGGACACTGGAGAAGAGGTTGATCCAGAGGCCCTCGCAGGGTAGGCTCAGAGAGCTGTCTGCCTTCTCGGTAACGCGAATTGCGCCATCGCGTCAGAGAGAATAAAGGGTCTATTACTCAAAATAGATTCAAAGTCGAGCGACTTGTCATTGTATGAAGCTGGAGAAGGAGCCCAAGGCCTCCTGTTCGGAGAGACCTTTGGGAAGGAGATGGGCCGATTCGTCGGAACATACGCTTCACTAGAGAAGGCGCAAGCATCAATTCTTAAATTTTCCCCAATAGAGTTTTTGGGGGGACCGGCCATGGCAGGGGTCGCGCACCCGGTCGTAACCAAGGAGGAAGGAGACCCCAGAGCACAATACTGGGAGAACAAAAGTCAAGACACGTTCTTCCCGTCCAGAGGGAGGTTCCCGAGGGGCCGAAGGTCCAGAGGTTCGGGACGAGGTCAAGGATTTACACCAGGTGAGAGCGATTCAGTATCCTCCTGTAGGGGGGAGGACGCGCATGTTTTTAGAGAATTTGCGCAAGCTTTCAAGCGATTCCTGGATATTGCAGACTGTCAGAGGTCTGCAGCTAGATTTTATAGCGGCCCCGGTTCAGCTGTACATGCCGCAGAGCCAGAAATTAGCGCAAGCGGAACAAGCATGCCTAGACAGCGAGATAGCGCAGCTTGTCGGCAAACAGGCGATAGAGAAATGCAAGACATCCCCGAAGTTTGTGAGCAATATGTTCCTGGTGCACAGGAAGGAGAAGGTACGCCCGGTTATAAATCTGAAAGAGCTGAACGGCTGGATCGTGTTTCGACACTTCAAGATGGAAGGCGTCCATCAGCTCGGAGGCTCCATAAGAGAAGGAGACTGGCTGACGCGTCTAGATCTGAAAGGCGCCTATTTTACGGTACCTGTTCTCGAGGAGTACAGACCATTTCTAGCTTTTCGCTGGCAAGATCGATTCTGGCAATTCAAGACAATGCCATTCGGGCTGGCCTCTGCACCCTGGGCCTTCATGAAGTTGATGAAGCCGGTAGCAGCAGCCATCAGGGAGAAGGGCGTCAGGCTGATCATTTACCTGGACGACCTCTTGCTCCTGGCAGAAAATCGGGAGGTATTGGTATACCAAACGAAGTGGGTGCAGGACCTTCTGACCTCCTTAGGATTTCTGGTGAACACAGAGAAGTCGGATACCACACCAGCGCAAAGGTAAGACTTCCTAGGATTTGTCCTACACACCAGGAAGGCGACTTTGGAACTTCCAGCTTGGAAGAGGAGGGACATCAAGAGGGAGATCAGAGCATGCTTGGAGAAGCAGCAAGTTTCTCTCAGGACATTAGCAAGAATAGTTGGACTACTAGCAGCCTCCATCCAGGCCATTTTTCCTGGCCCCCAGCACTACCATGCGCTGCAGAGGTTGAAGATAAAGCATCTGCAGCAGGGGCTGAAGTACCACCAACTGGTACCACTAGATCAGGACTCTATTACAGAGCTAGAATGGTGGTTAAAGAATATGGATGCTTGGAACGGGCGAGCCATATTCGGAGACAAGCCAGATCTAGTAATAGAGTCGGACGCCAGCCGGAAAGGCTGGGGAGCCAGATGTGGGTCTCTACAGACGAAGGCAAGTGGAGCGAAGAGGAGCGTCGTCTACACCTAAACTGTCTGGAACTTTTCACAGGGTCGTTTGCGATCAAAGCCTTTACGAAAGAAAGAGTGAAATCTTGTGTCCTACTGAAGATGGACAACGTATCAGCGGTGCGGTATATCAAGCATTTAGGTGGTACGAGATCCAGGATGCTCGCAGAGCTTGAGAAGGGCCTGTGGCATTTCTGCCTACGATCAGGGACGTCAGTGACAGCAGAGTACCTGCCAGGGACACTGAACATAGTAACAGATTGGAACTCTCGGCACCTAACCGATTCCAGCGATTGGAGGCTGGATCCAGCTGTACTTCAGAGACTGAACACGAGATGGGGACCATTGCAGGTAGACCTGTTCGCTTCCCGGCTCAATGCGCAGAGGAGCCTCTACTACAGTTGGAGGCTGGATCCGGGAGCGCAAGGAACAGATGCGTTTCTGCAAGAGTGGACGGGAGGTCTGCACTACGCTTTTCCCCCCTTCGTGATGTTGAGCAGAGTATTAGGGAAATATCGGTGGGAGAAAGCGGAGTTGGTATTAGTAACACCGTTATGGAAGTCACAGGTGTGGTTTTCCACCTTAATGGAAATGGTGTCGGACATACCCAGAGTCCTCCCCGACGGGGAGCGACTGCTCACGGACCCAGCTGGGTCGTGTCATCCTCTGAGAGTGAGAGGGACACTCCCGCTAGTCACGTGCAGGATATCCGGAAACGGTGGGCACTGCCAGGAATTTCGGCACAAGCTGCTCAGCTCATCGCTGAATCCTGGGCTCCTTCCACTAGGAGGAGCTATGACGCAGCTTGGGCCAAATGGACAAGCTGGTGTAGGAACAGAAGTGTTCATCCCGTTTCAGCACCTGTAGTGGAAATTCTGAATTTTCTAGCGAACCTATTGCAGAGCGGGAAGGCTTTCCGTACAATAGGGGTGTATAGATCAGCGATTTCTCCGAGTCACATGCCGATAGAGGGCGTCCCGGCAGGAGAGCATCCTGCGATAGTGAGGCTCATCAGAGGAGCAAGATTTAAGGCGCCACCGGAGCCCAAGTATAGCACAACGTGGGACGTGGCTGCTGTGCTGCGCCTTCTTGCAAGTTGGCCGGCAGATAAGTACCTGTCGCTTAAGCAATTATCAGGCAAGTTAGCTATGCTATTATGCTTAATTTCCTGCAAAAGGGTATCAGATGTGAGAGCACTAGATGTTAACAGACAGTCCTTCGGACCGGAGGGAGTCACATTCTCCATAGTCAGAAGGACTAAGACAGTGACCTCTACGGTGCATTATCCGTATTTCCCGAACAATTCGAAGTGGTGTGTAGCATGATGCATTAAGGAATACGAGATTAGGACTGCGGAGTTTAGAGCAGCAAGCACTACTCAGCTATTGATAGCGCGCAGGAAACCCTATCAAGCAGTTGCAGCAGCTACCATCGCAAGATGGGTCAAATAGGTAATGCATGCAGCAGGTGTGAATGTGGACACGTATGGGGCCCATTCTGTGAGAGGGGCAATGGCCTTGTCGGCCGCGAGAGCAGGAGTGCCTTTGTGTGAGATAATGCTAGCTGCAGACTGGTCAAGCGATAGAACTTTTAAAGAGTTTTACTTTAAGCCAGCAGAGAGTTTGGCTAGTACAGTGTTGGGTAAGCTTTGAACAAGCATAATGCTCACCTCCAGTCTTGTCATAGAATGAAGATTACCCCTGCTATCTGCGCAGGGAGTATTAATTCTATTAAAGACTAGGAGGCGAGCATTAAATTCCCAACCGAGTATTGTACTGTGTATAATATGTCAATGCAGTATTATGAGCTAGTACGTTACGTAGACACCACCCTAAAGTATCCTATTGCTGTTTTTTCATAGGAGAAGATCAAAAGAATAGCTGAAGGCAGCATCATGGGAGAGAATATCAGGAGACCAAGAGTACTCCGGCAGTTGAGTTAAAGTTCAGGAGAGTCTTCGCAACGTTGACGAGGATCAGTTAAAGACCATAAGAGACTGTCAGAGCGAGTAAAAGCAGAGGAGGAGTCCAAGCACAGGAAGTGGGTTGTGAAGGGTGGAGTGAGCATGGACCACAGAAGCTCATGGATTTTGTAGTTTTTGAAAAGGAGAAAAGTTTGTTAGGACACTTTTCATGGTTTTTGTTATATATGTTTGTTGAACTGCTGAAGAGTAGAATAAATGAAGATGAAGCATAATGCTCGCCTCCTAGTCTTTAATAGAATTAATACTCCCTGCGCAGATAGCAGGGGTAATCTTCATTGTGTCTGTCTTTACTGTTGTCACCACGAGTTCCTTACATCACAGACTGGCCCCAGCAATATTCTGTCAGGACAAACAATAGAACAAAACAAAGTATAACTTTCATGCCCTTTCAATTCTACCTGAGGGGGGTATGGCGCTGTCTTAGGTTTTGACTTATTAGGGGTGCTTTAGCTCCCTATTCATGAGTCAAAACTAATGACATGACTGAAGAGAAATCTGAAGGGCTATACATATGAGGCAGTGCTTTGTACTAATCCCTGCCCTCTCCACTCTCATGTTGCACAAGTATTGGAGATGCATGTCATAACAGGACATCGACAACTTCCTTTTGGCATTTTAAGGCATCATTCAGATTTTACAAGTGAGAGATCCTGATGCAATGAGTGCCATGCTAAATTATGGGCAAACCCAGAGTTGCCCCGTTGTTTTTACAAAAACTGGGTGATGTGCCCACACTAAGAATGTCCTTTACCACGTTGTCAATAAGGGCAGAGGCGACCTTTCATGTGGACACAGATTGTCCCGTTTTATCATGGAAATGTAGGCACTCTCACAAGGCAATGGGTACACCGAGAGATCTCTTTATGGGAGAGCAAAAGGGGCACCTGCCCCGGGCCCCCACCTTGAAGGCGGGCCCCACAGGGTTGCATAATCTAAATAAGTCAGTTACCATTGTTTAGAAAACATAAATAGCACACGTCAAGATATGTTAAGGCTTGCTGCTGAGGCTCTGAACCGATTGGCTGTCTGTTGTTGACAAATACATTCTGCTCTGATCAATTCATCCTGCAACGCTTTCTGTGTTTACTGTCCTACACATAGTGTGTTCGTTTCTGGGAATTATATTGATCATGTGCAATAGCCAACATTGAAATGCATACTGATAAATGTGAGTGCCCTGCTGGTTCAGATGATAGCTCAGTGTGTTAAGCACTAACTGCAGAGATCTGTGTTCATATGCAAGATTATGTTATGTCATGTTAAAGGTTCATATACCGTGCACTGTTGCCACCTGCTTGGTTTCCTGGCACTTTGGCAGATCTGTAAAGCAAGAGGGGAATCGGGTAAAACTAAATTTGAGCAAGGCCAACTCAGTCTTTCTTATGTTTGAAGGTGATAAATCTGCATCTATGTGTACTGTTTTGTATCGCAACAGGTGATATTATCAGCAATGTACCTGTAACAGATAGTGATTGCTATAAAAAAAAACGAATACAGCATCAGATTGGCAAAGGTCTAGAAATTGGTTTCTTCAGATGGAGGCTTGTTAAACCTAGGCAACCACCTCCAATGAAGACTATAACGTGTTAGTCTGAGAGGTGATTAGGTATGCACATTCAAGACTGTGGAACCAAAGCGTTCATGCTTCTATCCTGGCTTTCCAGCAGACGTTACAGTGATCCTGGACAGATCATCTTATTTCACTGACATTAAAGTACTGTCTTCCTTGAAAAGGTTGGCTTCTCACATGCTGGGGGTATTGTTTAGTCCATTCATTACCTGATATGACTTTTTATGTAGGACATTCCAGTGGAAAGGGTCCTAGACAGAAGAGAGTGCATCAGATATTGCAGGCATCTGGCAAGCATATTTTAAGGTCTGCTCATTTGGCACAAAAAAACGGTTTGCTTTTTGTACAGCTGAAAGGTATTTGTGCATGCTTATAGAAAACAATTTCACAAGCCTCTGTTTTGGGGCAATTTATAGATTTAAAATACAAAATAGTAACCGTATGTTATCTTTATTAGTTAGCATGCTGGTACATTTATACTTCCCTTGACGATGGAGACAATGAAGCTAGTAACATTTTGTTTAAAAAAAATTGTCATGTTAGGTTATTGGATTTGTCTAGTTTCCGAGTTAGATCTAAAAAATGTGATTATTTTAGTTTATTGTACATACTTGAAAAGCAAGTGATAAAGTGCAGAAATTGCAAAGTGGGTGCACATCCCAGCTTCACCTTTTAACCAATGTGTAATCCTGGGCATCTCATTTAATCTTGCATTGCCTAATCTGTCAAAATTGCCAGTCCCTAAACCATTCACAATTGTCACCTTTCGAGTGATTTTGTTCTTAGGATATGAACTTCAAAACAGCTTCACACATGGTTTGACTGGCTGTAGTGTTGCTTCCTCTATAATAATAGAAAGCATTGATATATTGCACACCAGAGCCACTTATTTCTTTGTTCTCTAGTGGCAACCCTACTTGAAAACCATGTCCCTTTTCTTATCTCAGTCTGTCTGGATATGCATACCTTCCTTGCAGCTTCTAATCTTCTTCGTCCACCATCTATGCTATGGTAGGTGTATCGTTCGTCTTGCTTCCAATTGGTCTCCTGTAAGCATGCTTGAGCATTTTTGCATTCTGTGAGAGGGCTAATCTGAGTCGTCTGTATATTCTGGATTATGTGCACCTTTTACTTACGATCTGTGTCCTGAATGTATACTATGACTGGTGTACCTTCCTCGTGGTTGCTAATGATGAAGAGTGTCCTGTACCTATGCTAGAATGCAAGTAGCCTTGTTGTGGACTGCTGATGTTGGCTTTCAAATGCTACTTATTTATCAATCTTATTACAGCAAGAATGAAGAGGTTAAGGGGACTTAAAGAGATTCCTGTTGGCTATTTTAATCGCTGTGAGGCAACATGTCAAACTATGTGTTGTGATTGTGATGAGGGGGGGCACGACCAGATATTCTGTATCCCTGCATTCCTTTGGTTTCATGGGGGGGGCAAAAGTGTCCATGGGCCGGGCGCCTTAAGTGTTTAAGAGTGCCCTGGCTGTACACCCACTGACTTTGAGTGCTATAGGCAATGGAACCTGTCAGAGCAAAAGGCTTTGCAGCATTACAACTATAGGTTCAGTTACAAATGATATATGCTGGACATACGTCTTGTGGCTCCTTGGCATCAGCGTATCTAGTGCAGGACCAGTCTCTGCCCTTGCTTTTTCCAATTTACCATGCTGTCGTTCTCCGCCTCTATATGACTCCTATGATGCTTTGCCCCTCTTCATCTGTTGTTGCCCCCTCTCACCTTACATTTCCTTCTGTCCTTCTGTCCTTCTTACTTGTCTCTCTCCCTTCTCCCGCTCCCCTTCTCTTTCTCTCCCTATCCCCCTTTCCCAGGACCATCTTAAGCACTTTTGGGGCCCTCTGAACGGACATCTTTGGGGCCCCCCTCCACCAAACCAAAGGAATTAAGGGATCAAGAATACTGGTCGCCCCCGCCCCTGTCCCATGCCCCTAGCGCTCACAACCTATAGGTTGATATGCTGTCTCGCAGCATAATAAGCACGTTTACTCCCTTTAAGTCCCCTTACCTTCTTCATTCTTGCTCTAATCAAAATAATAAACAAGTAGCATTTGAAAACCAACATTAGCAGTCTACAAAGAGGTTACTGTTCTAGTACATACAGGATACTTTTTATCAATAGCATACAGGATGGTATGCAGCATGTAGTATTAATTCAGACCGTATATAAAAGCTACATGTAACCCATAATAGACAGAACTCACATTAGCTGTCTCACAGAATGCAAAAGTGCTCATGCATCGATGGAGGAGACCAATTGGAAGGAAGGAGAAAGCTAGACATACCGCAGCATGGATAGTGGGTGCAGATTAGAAGCTACCAGGAAGGTGTCTGTATTCAGAGACTGAGATTAGAAGTGGGATATGGTTTTCAAATAGTGTTGCCATTAGATATCAAAGGAACAAATGCCTGTGGTGTGCAATATAAATATGCTCACTATTATAGTGGAAGCTTCCATGAATAAGGCTTTTATGAAGATCATACCAGGAGAAGGAAATCACTCTGAAGGGCTGACAATTTTGAAAGGTTTCGGGACTGGCAATATTGAGAGGTTAGGCAATACAAGATTAAATGAGATGCCCAGGATCACACATTGGTGAACGGTTGGAAGCTGGGATTTGTGTCAACTCTGCAATTTCTGCATTTGAACACTTTCTTTTCAATTTCTTACCATGAACTAAAACAATCTAATTTTATAAAAACTGACTTGGAAAGTACACAAATCACATTACCAAACGACCACTTTTTAAACAGAATATTATAGAAGGGTGTTATGATAAATGGGAATGATTGTAGCTTCATTCTCTCCATCATCAAGAGAAGTATATAAGTACAAGCATACCAATCGATGTGATTTAACAAATTTAATCTGAGTTTGTATTTTGTATTTTAAAGCTTTAAATACTTCCAAAACAATGGCTTGTGTCATTTTCATTTATCAACGTGCATAGAAACCTTTGACTTTTACTAAAAAGCAAACCGTTTTTTGTGTCAAACAAGCAGACCTTAAAATATGCTTGCATGAGGCCTGCGACATCTGGTTCGCTCTCATCTGTCTACCAACCTTTGCACCCGAATGGGCTACATAAGAAGAAAGATCAAGTAATGGGCTAAACGATACCAGCAGCATGCAAAAAGACAAACCTCACGTAAGACAGCACAGTAATGTAACCTATATTAGATGTTTTGACCGGGATCACTATCGTCTTCTGGCAAATCCAGGATACAAGCATGAACGCTTTTCTTCCATAGTCTTGAATTTGGAAACTTATTCACCTCTTGGACTAACAGTTTATGCCATTGTTGGAGATGGTTGTTTATGCTTTACAACACCCCATCTGAACAAACCAACCTTCACCATACAGATGATGTTAGTTTTTATAGCAACCCCTATATGGTGCAGGTACACTGATGATAATAGCAGATGTTGTTCTGCAAGATCAAGTACATATGCAGGCAGGTTTATAAACTTCAGACATAGGAAATGCTCAGCCAGCCTTGCTGGAATGTGATATTCTAATTTTACATTTGAACACATCTCTGCAAGGGGTGCTTCACACGCTGAGCTAACCTCTGAACCATTGTGGCACTCAATTTATCAATATGCATTTTACTGTTGCCTATTGCACATGATCAACATAATTCCCACAGGCAGGAAAGAATGCTACAGAGCTGTGCCGAAAGGAACACACAAACTATGTATACCACAGTGAACACAGAAAGCAATACATGATTAATAATATATCAAGGCAGAATGTACTTGTCAACACCGAAAGTCAATGAGTTTAGAGCCTCAGCAGTACCCCATAAAATATCCTGACGTGTGCTATTTAAGACTGGTGAACAATAGAATCTTATTTTTTCAGATCAGGCCTCCCTGTGGGCAGCCCCCCCTCCAAGATGGGTGCCTGGGCAAGTGTCCCTTTTGCACTCTCATAAAAACGTCTTTGCCCTTTCCTATCCTTTTTGCTCTCCATCGTTCCCTCGACTGGCTTCTTGCATTGTTTGCTTCAGCTGGCTGCCGGCACTGCTCCTGTGCACATATTTCTTAAGTGAAGCGCTGGCTCTGCTGCGGAAGTGACAGAGCAGAGGAATGAGACTTGCAGGGACCCCTCACAAAAAAAACTCATGTTGTTCATTACACCTAGGGCAACCACCTGTTTGGTGGTCCTTTTACTATCCCCAAAGTGTCAACTAACATGACAGTGTCCAATGCAATTATTTATTTGTATGCCTTTCATAAACAATCTATCATTTGGAACCATGATAAACCTGCTACCACATGTCCCATTAAAGTGATGTTTTCCCAGAACCCAAACAATGGGTTTAATATGGAAATAACGACTGGGAATTAGGCTAATGCAGACATTTTGAATTCAGTGCTTGTATACTGTAAGTCGATTTTCATGAATCATACAAAAGCCTCCATTTCCCTTTGCACTGCAAAATGTAACTTTAAGAAGTGATATGCTATGACCGTGCTATAAAAGGTGTCTTTTTCTCACGGATATGTAACTTAAGTAGGTAACAGAGCACTGTTCTCATCTGCTCTGTCAGTCAGACACCCAGAGTGTTCATAGTAGTTACACATATCATCTGCCAGCTCTGGTCTTTAGTGATGCATCTGAATACATTTCTTAGTGTGTCGTGTCCACCTACTCAGCTGATAACTCTGAGTTACCTTTCATGGCGTATTCGAGCCCACTTAAAGGATACTAATAAAAACGAGCACAGATGCTAGACATTATTGTATCACACCTTTTCGATCGCAGATAGGAGATATGGCTATGTACATACATGCTTTCTCTACACTTACAAAAGAGAGAACAAGGCATGTAATTGTTATAAAAATTAAAATTGAACTTGCATATTTCTTGACATGGTTTTAAGTTATGTTCCCTTTATTAAGCACAGCGTATATGTGTCTTTGTGTCATTTACACAGCTCCTTGCCGCTGATGGCTGTGTCATGATCATTAGCAAAGTGCCATTTGCTGGTTGGCGATTTCCCTACAGAGGAGGTGTCCTAAGGGGATTTAGTATTGCAGCTTTCTCCAACACCTGTGTTCATACATAGTGAGCACATTCATGGGCTTAGTATTCGCTATCTGTGTGTTTTTGGCACTTTGTAAGTTTGGGCGCAAACAGAGAGTGTATGGTATGAGCAGTGCCACACTACGGCTGCTTGTAGTGTTCTGCAGAACCTTTAGCGCGCTCTGTGCATTCTCTTACACTATCCCCGATTTTCGTCTTTTTTTCACAAATCAATGTCTTAGGTTGAAGAAGTTGTAAATAAAATAACACTGCCCCATAAGACAAAGACAGTTCTCTGCAGCTAAAGGCTTGCATATGTGGTCATTTGAGGTCCAGAGGTGGTTACTGAGTGGCGCTGCAGCATGTGTGACTTGGCACAAATGGCTTATTCTACTTTCTTGAAAATCACTTAAAATGGCTGCTAATTTTAGGCAGTTAGGAAAATGTACTCAAACTTTCCCAATGTTATCATTGTCCATTTGTATCAATGAAGCCAATGATTGGCTGAACCTTTACAATAGTGTGTAAAAGGGTGATAAAAACAGTTTCAGTGCAATATAGTACTTTAGATTTGGGAGCATTTAACCTATTATATTGAAACTTTACATATATTCAGAGATTAGTCGCCTGCAACTACTAACATGCCATCATGGAAATATAATCTAAATGTGGAAGTGACATGAAATTTACAACATTTGGAGCAGTGACATAGGCATATCCACATCATATGCAGAAACCCTTACAGATAAGTGTAATATGCTGCCACTGGATCCTTGAGATGGTTACAATTTGGGCGTATATATGTGTTCAGTGTTCTCAGAAATGACATTGAAACTTGGCCCCTCTTAAAGTTTGTGAAGTTCTCTTCCAGGTTGTATGCAGAAGACAGTGTGACTCCAGGCCTTAAGCCTGCTACTGCTTAGTAAATAGCAAGAGCACAGCAGAAAGGCAGCAGGAGCGAAGCTTCCTGGCCTAGGCCAAGGCTTGCCACTGTGTGGTGCTCCAGTCTTCTTCGCCTTCTACAGTGAGTAGGCAGCAAAGGTAATAACAGTCTGATGGTCTGACTGCACAAGGGTCAACAACAGTAAAAGGTATGGCCAATGATACATGGTAGATTACCAGTTAGGAAGAAATTACTTTATTCATTTAGTTTCTTGATATTTGTGATGCATAGATGAACACTTCTGATGAAGGGTAAATTCCGGAATCCTTTTCTGTGACAACTTACCTATAATATACAAAAAGTAAAACTGATTTGAAAAAATATATATATTGAATGGAAAAGCTAAACTGATGACACTATAGATTTGCGTAAAGCACATTAGCAATTTATTGGATAACATGTGGATGCATGTGCCACAATGTTAAAATTGAGTGCTTTGGGTGGCAAATATTTTCCTTCATTGTATTTTTCTATCATATTCGACATTTTATTAACCTAGATAAAATTAAAACTAACAAGCAGCACTAGGACCACAGCCATTTGGGTTGCTGGGACGTGTACATGAGACCACATGTCTTATAGCTGCTAATGCGATGTTATGAGGCCTGAAGCCATTAGTGCTGCTGGCATAATAGTACATGCTTACTCAGCATTACTGCCTTGACACAGGGAAACAGGTGGACATGTAACAATGGAGGATTGTGTTTTGTATAGAGTGGGAAAACTGACAAGTTGACCAGAATGGGAGGAAGGGATTTCGCAGGTAGCTCTTCTCCCGTGAACGCGTGCAGCTGGTGCACAGGAAGGAGAAGAGGGACTAGTAGGAAAAGTAACGAAAGACTAAATAGAACTCGTTCTTGAAAGCAGGAGAAAGCATATACTCAGGACTAGTATATCATTCAAGGCTGAGTTACCTCACGTTGATAAGGATTCTGTTCGTAGGCTTGAATTTTCCATAAAACAATATCTGTGTGTTGAGTGTGTGTTGAGTGTGCGTGAGTGTCATACTCCACCCTTAAATGTACAGGCTCTGCTCAGCGAGGTGCCTACATTTAGGGGTGGAGTGATGAGTTTATCCCTTGTTTTACCACGATACACACCCCATGCACCACAACTACTTTAGCATAATTAGTGTGTAGAAGGTTTATTTGGATGCATTTAGGCTGTGACACCTGACAGTCTTTATAACATCCACCGAGATGTAACAAAGTGGTTCCCACCACCCACTGTGAAGTTTGTACACATACAGCAGTACAGCACTGTGACACTTTGGCATGCTAACATCATTGGCGTACCAGAGGCCCCACGGCCCCTGCGGAGCGTGGATCCCAGCTGTACCATATCATAGGGGGTGACCCCTCAGACTTCAAATGGAATAATTTATTTTTGAAGTCACTCTGACTTCAGAAAGAAATTATTTCCATTACATTTTTCCGTAACGGAAATCATTTCTTTATTTCTTTCCATCCATGTCCGAGGACTGTAACGCTCACCTGGTATCCACGGGGACGCCACTCAGCCTGTCTGGGCTTCCAACCACCTTGAACCCTTCTTTGGAATCTGTTCAGCAAAACACTGGGTCTGAAACACAGGATTGCCAGAGGTCAACTCCCTGTTGGTTTTGCTTGCCTGACCCCCCCTTCTTCCGTGGGTCCCAACCTTCCCCCCGGGTTCCCTCCTCACCTTGTTTTCTGATCTGGGGCGCTCTCCGTCCTGCCTTCGGAGCAGGGGTGCGTTGGGGGATGTGGGCTGGATGGTGCCTAGTTGCTTCACTGGCACGGGCCCGGTGGACAGGGCTTGCTGTGACTTCAGCCCGACTGGTAAGTGGATGAGCCTTGAGAAAGGTTCTGATGGCTCTAGTCTCTTTAATGATGTGTCTTTCCTTCCTTTGGTGGTGAAGACCTTGAGGATGGCGAAGCGCTGCTGAGGTGAGTAGGAGTGCGGAGCGCGATGCTAGTTGGTTTCCTCCATTCTAACCAATGTTCATCTTTTCTGTATCCTTTTAGGTGCCGCAATAGCTCCGCGTGGAAACGACACAAAGAGGTGAGATGCGGTGAGTAAGCGCCATGTGCGGCGCCTCTTAAGTGTTTTTGCACTAACCTGATGTCTCTTTTCCCCTTTTCAGATCGGCAAAATGTTCTGGAACTGAAGTTGTTCGATCAGCGGAATTCAGGTAAAAGTCTGACTCTCCTTGCTGTTTTTTCGAGAGAGCTAAGGTATTGTAGAATGCTTACTAATGCTCTTCTTCTGTTCTTCTGTCTTTTCGTAGGGCGCGGCGTGCCGAGATGGAGATGACAACGCCGTAGGAACCCGCAAGACTGGAGGAGAGCTGGTCAGAAGCTGGATGCTCTTCAAAGTGAGTATTATTAATGATGTTCTTGTTCTTGCAGGAGTGCTGACGCAGAAGAAAGAAACAGGCCTCTTTGAGAGAGATCCGAGCACGGTGAGTGTCACGCTGCAGGTGCAGAGAAACGCAAAGCGTGTTTCTCGGGCCGGGCGTGGTTTAAATAGTCTGTAGGTACCCCAGGTATCCCTGGGCTAAACCACACCTAAAAGGCTAGACTGCCCCTTCAGTTCAAGGAACTGAATTACATGGGGGAATCCATTGGCCCATAATAACTTGGAGGACCAATGCTAAGTGGATTTTAGGGCTGTGTGTGAGATTGGTGCCACAGGTGCCAAGTTTGAGTCCAAGTAGGTCTCTGGGGAGATGGAGAGGACCTTAGGGGCAAAGTAGGTGACCGTGGGCTGGCTCCAGCCCGGTATGCCGGATGGCTGGGGGCAGGAATCGTGACAGGACTCCTGACCTCATGATATTAATGGAGGTCTCCAGATCCTCTGCTCTGCACATGACAAGAACTGTTCCCGGCTGCGTGGAGCAAGGAGCCGAGGCCTGCCTGCAGAGTCCTTCGGAGCAACGAATTTGCTGAAAAAAGGTCGGAAATATAGATTTTTTTCTGTAAATGTCTGTGAGTGCATGCATGCAATGCTGTGTGCATATGTAGAAATGGTGTGTGTATATGTATATTATGTAATGTGTGTGAATGAGTGAGTGTATGTTTGGCTGGGTGCGTGTATGTGTGAGTGCATGGTGAATGTCTGCATGTGTAAATGAGCAAGTGAATGGTGTGTGAATGTTTGTTTGTTTGTTTATGTTATTTATATAGCGTGCCTGACCCAGGGGTATCTGGGCACTTAGGTGAAAATAATGGTTACAGGAGACATTGGCCCTCATTACGACCCTGGCGGAAATCGAAAAACGATGGCGGAAATGCAATACCGCCATCGAATAGCGCTCGGTGCGACTATGACCCGTCACCGCAAAGTACGAAGCCATTAGCGACACCGTAGTGAACGCCAACGCTAACTGCACCAAGCACGCGCGCGCGCGCCATGCCAAACCGCAAACACCACCATGGTGCAACGGTACGCCAATTCCGACCCTAGCGGACATGTACCTAACGCCATCAGGCATGGCGTAATGTACCATTCCGCCATGGCGAGAAGTACGGCATCGCGAATCAACCGTAAACGGCCCCACTGAGTGCCTGTACACCGCTCCCTGCCCACAAAGTACAACCCCCCGTAGGTGCAATGAAGTCACAATGCAACCATTGAAATGTACAAGTCACCCATGCATGCCAACGAACAAAAGAAACACAAGAGGGGCCAATGGGAGCTGCAGGGCACAGATGGCACGAATACAGAAGCAATCCCAATGGACATGACCACAGTCCCCCACCAAGAAACGCACGCAAACACAGGCACCTGTGACCAGCAATATTCCGATAATCACATCATTCCACCAGTCCACCTGGCTGACCGGCATCTGTTACACAAAACCCAATCCCCCGCCCCTGAGCATGACAACATTCAAACTGTCATATAGGCAGCCCCCATCCCTGACCTCACGGGCTTAGTAGGCAAACGCGCCCAGTACAGTACCACGCAACTAAACCCCGAAGCTGGAACCCAATGCAGATCTCCTCACAATACATCGCCCCCCAAATAGGCATATGCCACATCACCTGCAAAGAAAAACGCTACACGGGCCAAATCAGAATAGAAATTTATGCACATCAAAGTCACCAAGCCCATACAGCCATCAGGCCATGAACTCCAAAACACTAATCACCATTGTGGGCTGCATCCGCAAGAAATGACCAGCCACTACTTGTGTGTCGCCCTGTTCCCCCATGGTACACAGAGCCACATTCACGTACGAAAAGGCAACATGGAAGCGCACAGAACCGCAGGGCCGTCCCAATGGGGAGGCACTAGTCCAGCTGAAAGGCCGAAATGTTGCTCCGAGCCACCAGTACTGCGTAAGGGCATGTGGGCCATTGGCGATCGTCCCATAAGATCGTAATGCTGCTCCACTGATTAACACGAAGCAGCAGGTGTCGGGAGTAAAATCCATCTGCAGGAGTGGCATACAGATGGCAGTGGCAAAAGGGGAGGAGATACCTGTCAACCAAAAGAAAAGAAAAAGAACAGAATGGCCATCAGAACCACATTCGAACAACTCACTTCAATGATCACACGAAATCCACAGCCATATGCATGCTAGCCCACTCAAAAGGATCATCACCACCCCAAAACCACTTGCGACTCATAAACATCTATATCGAGGTGCAAACACCATCACAAACGAGTGTACCTGTGCATGCGTCTGTCAAAACAGAATCCATCAGATGGGAATGTTAACGTGCATGGACACAAGTGTCTGAGTGCGCCTCGAGACAGGGAGGGCTCAACAAGGCCAGATAGACGATGGTCGCACTATGGCAGCCCTGCATCACATAGCGTAGGGGAGGCGGATAGATCCCAAGAAGCCCTGTACATGGCAAACTCTGTATCAAATCACCTGCCCATGCATCCATTCATCATTCCCTCATCCCGGGATCAAAACGCCTGAATAATTACTCACATAACATTAGAAACATCCATTGAGTCTGTGCGTTATGCAGCCTGCAAAATCCACAGTGCCCCAGCCCGTAATTCCAGTGTTGTGAAGTAACATGTATTTGGGAACGGCCGGCCTCATCGCCCACGTAGCTATTGCGCATCCCAAACTATTCATATCAATCATTGCTCCCTCGCCATGGGCCCTGTCTCAAGGACATTGAACAATAGAACGTTATATTTGCAGTCAGACCTGTGGGCATCTCCTCGCCGCTAGCTGGAAACCGAAAGCGCCGCCCTTCGAATTCCTCATTTGCAACACCACGTCGGAAAGGTATCTGTGGCCGTTTGAAATCACTAATTATTCCATCGAGTGCGGCTGTGTGTGAAAATGGCAACTGCCTTCACCCACGAATGGGACGCCCCGCCCGTCGTTGCAACTCGGTACAGTGATGCATGAGGGCCCACCGTTACTCGAGTACTACGTTCCACTGACCCTTCACAAGTCTGTTCGCGACTGCACAGATAGTATGGGAAACAATGGGACCACAGCAGAATGAACATATCAATCCAATCTTACACGGCCATCGGGTACAAATACATGATAGCAATAGCAAGATACCATTCCCCGAATTGCAGCGTTGTGCGCGGGACGTGCTCGGCCAAAGGGGAGAGCAGTTTGCACAGGTGGAATGAATCACCACAGGTGGAGGCCATACAGCCTGAAAACACATAAATTGCACAGCCAGTCTCCTCCCACAACCACACCGAAATGCTACCGGCAGGACTCGCGATGTTGGCCCTGGGGGACCTGATAGCACTGCAAGTGCTCCAACTCCAAGAAGAAGACGAACACCAACTACAACCAGCCGCACGGAGGAGACGCAGGAGGAGGAGGAGGCCAAGGCAGGGCCAGCAAGGCCCACCAGCACAGCCACTACCACCACGCAGGCAGCCCGCAATACCACGCCTCCGAGCCCATCCGTTCAACCTCACTGATGAGCAGATCCACACCCTCTACCGTCTGGACCGGGACACCATAGCCGCCATTGTGGACATGACACAGGCTGACCTTGTCAGCATGATAGATAGCCCAACCGCCATCCCACCCCTACTGAAGGTGGTGTCTGTACTCCACTTCCTGGCCACAGGCACCTACCAGCACACAGTCGGACAGTTGCATGGCATTTCTCAGCCACTGTTCTCACGGACACTATTGCAAGTGCTCGATGCCCTCCTGCAGCACGCAGACGACTACATCTCCCTACCACGCTCGGAGCAGGAAATTACAAACACGAAAGTGGGATTCCATGCACTTGCCGGCATACCGGGTTGCATTGGTGCCATCGACTGCACCCATGTTGAATTGGTCGTCCCACATGCCATGGAGGCCCAGTACCGCAACCGAAAACAATTTCATTCCCTGAATGTACAAATGGTGTGTGACTCCAACAGGATCATTACACATTGTTGTGCCCGATTCCCTGGATCAACCCATGATTCTATGGTCTTGAGGAACTCTACAATACCACGCTACATGGAGCGACACGCAGGGAACAGATCCTGGCTACTCGGTGAGTCTCATTACATGCATGATGATGTGGGGTATGTGAATTGGCAATGACCTGGCAGGAAGGGGGGGGGGGTGTGCGTACGTATCAATGGCATTCCACATCATACGTTTCTCGTCCACATACAGGTGATGCTGGATATCCACTGAAGAGATGGCTCCTCACACCAGTCCGGAACCCACGGGACCAGCATGAGGAGGACTACAACCATGCCCACTCACGTACCCGTGTAGTCATAGAACAGGCATTCGGCCTACTGAAGGGCCGTTTCCGCTGCCTCAGCAGGTCTGGCGGGGCACTCCTGTACCGCCATGAGAAGGTTGCAAAGATGGTGATGGCATGTGTCATGCTCCACAACATGTGCGTACGTAGAAATGTGCCCATGCCCCCTGACGCAGAACTGCAAGCACCTGAAGATGGTCATGATGAGGGTGGGGATGTGGCAGCACCTCATGGAGTCTGCGAGGCACCGGAGGCCCGTGACATTCGTCAGCATCTCATTGATGTATGCTTCTAGCACTCACGCCTGGTGGCTGATACATGGACACGGGACTCGTGGCACTGCGTGTGTCTGGGACATGCACAACATGGACTGTACGCCTATGATGGCCTAGTACACAAAGATCAATGTCCACACATCTCATTGGTTGATCGTGCACTTTTAATGGCATATGTGATGTCATGTTGAACACCCTATCGACCCGCCACCCAAGTGAGCCCAACACACCCCCTCCACCCTCCTACCTCCCCCCCGAACACCCGTGTCCAAAGATGCTCATTGTCAGTGGGCTGTCGCTATTGCATGCCCCCTCTGCGGGTATCAGGGGCACCCCTGCCCGTGGAGCGCAGGTTCCTTCCAGATCTACGTTGGGGGCTGCCCTGGACGGAACTTGCAACGGATGATGTGTCTGCCTGCTCACGTCCATGCATGTCCCTAAGGGTTTGCGAGAGCTCAGTGAGCACACGGCGCACTGCGGCAAGTTCGGCACATACGTCCTTGGCCGTCGCATGCAGTTCCCCCCTCAGGCTCTCGGTGCTTCTCTCCATTTGGACTCTCAGGCTCTCGGTGCTACTCTCCATTTGGACTCTCAGGCTCTCGGTGCTACTCTCGATTTGTGCCCTAAGTGTCTCAGTTGATGTTTCTATGTCTGCCTTAGTGCCCCCACATTCATCAGCATGGTCCTTGAGGAGCGTGGCCAGTTGCTGCTGTTGTTCGATCAACTGGTCGAGGGACTGTTGCCTCTGCTGGGCCATGGCCATTTGCGGGGGTGTCACAGAGGGGCTGTTGTCCTCATGTTGCCTTGCCACAGGGCTTGTGGGGGATGGCCAGTCGTCGTCTTGTGGGTGCCCCTGCGTGGTATCCTCATGTTGTACGGGATGGGACAGACAGGGGGATTGGGACAGGTCATGGATGGATCTGACTTCGGCATCCCCGTTTTCTGTGTCCGAGCATGCTGCCATCAATGGGGTGTCACCTATGGTGCTGCTGCCACCAGAGGCAGTGCCTTCTGTGGCATCCATTGGGGGGACCTGTGGTGGTGGTGTTGTGGGCATGCTGGCTGCTGGGGTGCCTGTTGATGTTCCCTCCTCTGTGCTGCCACCTGATTTGTGCTGCTGCCGTGTCTTGATGCGTGCAGCTGAGGTGGAGGGTCTCTGGCCGTTGGTCTTGGCCCTCTTTGCAGGTGTGCTGGTAGGGGTGTCCTGTAGCTCGTCGTTTGGATCGGACCCTGTGGTGGAGTAAAGGAGGGCGAGGGTTATTGATGGGTCTGTGGGAATTGGAATGGCATTGTATCACATGCATTGGGGTGGTACCTGAGGGTGATTTGGGTCGGGGCCTTGGAGGTGCTTTGATTTGTGTGTGGAGTGAGGGTGCAGTTGTTTGGCAGCCTGCAGTTAGGGTGTGCCTGCTGCACGTGTAGTGCGTGTATTTGGGGTTTTTAATTATTTATGTATTTATTGTGGGTTTTAACGTGCGCTATCAGGCCGATGTGTGTGGGCGTTCTCCTGGACATGTGTTTCTGTTGCACTATGTGGACGCATGGTACTTCACATGGATGGACTGTGTGGATTTGGCATTGTTTTATCTGGCCCACCTACCTGAATCTTCGGATGTCTGCACTCCTTTCTCCATCCCTCCGACTCCCTCTATGCTCTCCATTCCGATGGTGGAGGCACAGATTTCTTCCCAGGGGGTCAACTTGATGGGTGATTCAGGACCTCCCCCGGTGGCTGTGGCAATGTTGCGGTTGGCAGAGAGTATGCTGCGGACGCGTATCCGCAGGTCGTCCCATCGCTTGCGGCATTGCTGTGGGGTGCGGGGTGCGGTCCCCACCGCACTTACCCGCTGTGCCACCAGAGCCCATATGGACTTCTTGTTTGCAAGTGCCGTCCTGGTCATTTGCGTGCAGAAGACGACGGCAGCATTCTCCTGGAGGGTCTCTGTTAGCACGGTGAGTTCCTCACGGGAGAAGTGGACCTGCCGCTTGCGGTCGCACGCTTTCTTCGCTACTTTTCCCATTTTTCTTGGTTTCGCTAGGGTGGTTGACGGGTTGGGGTGTGTTTCAGGGTAGTGATTTTAGTGGTTGTGTGGTTTTAGTGTATTTATAGGTGTACGCCGGGATGTTTCCCGTTCCGGCCCCATGTTTTAACTTCCGTTTCCGTATATTTCCGGGCACCGTACTTTCCGGTAGGCGCACACTGCGGTGACCGCTAAGTGGGGTGGCGGTATTGCACCTAGGGCGCCGTACGGCGGCGGTGTGGGCCGTTTTGGGGTCATTTCCGCCATCGCGGACTTTGCACTTCCGCCGTGGCGTGGTGCTCGTGCCCGATGGGTCGGAATGGGCCGCACTTTGCTCCTTCGTGCAATGGCGGAAACGCTATTTACGCTGTGGCGCTCCGGTCAGTCGCTTTCCGCCAGGGTCGTAATGAGGGCCATTATATATATATACATATTAAATATTGTAGTTACAAGTAAAATACAATTTACAGATACAGTTTACAGATACATGTTGCAAATGTACAACGTGGGTGTGCTTGTGTTTAATGCTAAGCTGAGGGGATTATTGTTGGGTGGGAGGGAGAGGGGACATGTGGGGGCATATGTATATTTTGTATGTGTGTGAATGAGTGAATGTATGATGCATGGGTGGCTGGGTGTGCATGTGTGTGAGTGTATGATAAATGGATGCAGGTGTAAATGTGAGCGATTGGTGTGTGAATGTGTGTGTGCTTGTGTTTAATGCTGGGCTGAGGAGCTGATTTTGGGCGTTGGGAGGGAGAGAAGACATGTGGGGGACGGGGGACAGGGGATGTACACCAAAATGTAATTTTAATGGGCATCCATGATAAAGCAGGAATTGTATGTGCTGTTAGTGGCAGGACTGACATTTTGTTGCAGCCCGTCTAGTTATTTCTTAGTGTGGCAGGACTTTCTTTTACTGGTCATCTATGATAACCCAAACATGATATGTGTTATTACTTGCCTAGACTGCCCATTTGATGCAGCCAGTTTGGACATGTTTTCCTATTGTGGCATGGTACTTTGAATGTTAAAGCAAACAGGAGAACGCCCTTATGGTGGTTACTGTCATATATTGGCAAAGCCAGACTGGGCATGTTTTCTCATTGCAACATTACTGGCATTATGCACAAAGAACCCATGAGTATGTTCCTATATGGGAATACTGGCCTGTATAGGTGCAGCCATTATGGACACGACTGGGCACAACCAGCGCGAAAATGTTTTTGTAGTGGCATATATTTGGGCAAAGGCATGATGGAAATGCCCCTGTGCACTGTTGGTGAATTGGATCTATTAGAGTTTTTTGACAGAAGAGGCCCCATTGTAATATAAATACCCACCCTCACAATAACATCACAATAACAACTTGGACTTTGCTGGATGTCCTCATAAAGCTATGAAAGAAAAGAAGCCTAATTCCCAAAGATTAACAACTCCTTGGCCAATCAAGAAAACAGAAAGCTATACAATTGTGTACAAAGTCCTCTCCCCAATATCCTCAATAAAGTCCCTTCCTCCCATCACTGCAGTGTAGTATTTATGTCATATGTACTCCAGCCTCCTCATAATCGTGCTTAGTGTCCCCTCTTAAGAATCCAACAGTATATTGTATGTCTAGCTGACATCCTTCCAGGGCAGTCCATATGCACATTAACCAAATTACCTTGCTATCGCCAACTCTTAACCAAGCTTTGCTAGCGTGTGTACATATATTTTATAGACCACCCATGGTTTAATTTACTGAAGTCCCATCCCAGAAACCCAAACACACAATGGCCCTCATTACGACCCTGGCGGAAAGTGACTGACCGGACCGCCACAGCGTAAATAGCGTTTCCGCCATTGCACGATGGAGCAAAGTGCGGCCCATTCCGACCCATCGGGCACGAGCACCACGGCATGGCGGAAGTGCAAAGTCCGCGATGGCGGAAATGACCCCAAAACGGCCCACACCGCCGACGTACGGCGCCCTAGGTGCAATACCGCCACCCATTTTAGCGGACACCGCAGTGAGCGCCAACCGGAAAGTACGGTGACCGTAAATATACGGAAACGGAAGTAAAAACATGGGCCCGGAACGGGAAACAACACGCCGTACACCTATAAAACCACAAAATCCACACAACCACTAAAAACACTACCCTGAGACACATCCCAACCCGTCATCCACCCTAGTGAAACCAAGAAAAATGGGAAAAGTAGCGAAGAAAGCGTGCGACCGCAAGCGGCAGGTCCACTTCTCCCGTGAGGAACTCACCGTGCTTACAGAGACCCTCCAGGAGAATGCCGCCGCCGTCTTCTCCACGCAAATGACCAGGACGGCACTTGCGAACAAGAAGGCCATATGGGCCCTGGTGGCACAGCGGGTAAGTGCGGTGGGGACCGCACCCCGCAACCCACAGCAATGCAGAAAGCGATGGGACGACCTGCGGATACGCGTCCGTAGCATACTTTCTGCCAACCGCAACATTGCCACAGCCACCGGGGGAGGATCGGAATCACCCATCAAGTTGACTCCCTGGGAAGAAATCTGTGCCTCCACCATTGGAATGGAGAGCATAGAGGGAGTCGGAGGGATGGAGAAAGGAGTGCAGACATCCGGAGAATCCGGTAGGTGGCCCAAATAAAACCATGCCAAATCCACAATGTCCAATCATGTGAATCACATGTGTCCACATAGCGCAACAGCAACACATGGCCAGGAGAACGTCCACACACATTGGCCCGATAGCGCACTTTAAAACTCACAATAAATACATAAATAATTAAAAACCCCAAAAACACCCACTACACGTGCAGCAGGCACACCCTAACTGCAGGCTGCCAAACAACTGCACCCTCACTCCACACACAAATGAAAGCACCTCCAAGGCCCCGACCCAATTCACCCTCAGGTACCACCCCAATGCATGTGATAAATTGCCATTCCAATTCCCACAGACCCATTAATAACGCTCGCCCTCCTTTACTCCACCACAGGGTCCGATCCAAACGACGAGCTTCAGGACACCCCTACCAGCACACCTGCAAAGAGGGCCAAGACCAACGGCCAAAGACCCTCCACCTCAGCTGCACGCATCAAGACACGGCAGCAGCACAAATCAAGTGGCAGCACAGAGGAGGGAACATCAACAGGCACCCCAGCAGCCAGCATGCCCACAACAGCAGCACCACAGGTCCCCCCAATGGATGCCACAGAAGGCACTGCCTCTGGTGGCAGCAGCACCATAGGTGACACCCCATTAATGGCAGCATGCTCCGACACAGAAGACGGGGATGTCGAAGTCAGATCCATCCATGACCTGTCCCAATCCCCCTGTCTGTTCCATCCCGTACACCATGAGGATACCACGCAGGGGCACCCACAAGACGACGACTGGCCATCCCCCACAAGCCCTGTGGCAGGGCAACATGAGGTGATCAGCCCCTCTGTGACACCACCGCAAATGGCCATGGCCCAGCAGAGGCAACAGTCCCTCGACCAGTTAATCGTGCAACAGCAGCAACTGGCCACGCTGCTCAAGGACCATGCCGATGAATGTGGGGGCACTAAGGCAGACATAGAAACATCAACTGAGACACTTAGGGCAGAAATGGAGAGAAGTACAGAGACACTAAGGGCACAAATGGAGAGTAGCACCGAGTGCCTGAGAGTACAAATGGAGAGTAGCACCGAGAGCCTGAGAGTCCAAATGGAGAGAAGCACCGAGAGCCTGAGGGGGGAACTGCATGCGACGTCCAAAGACGTATGTGCCGAACTTGCCGCAGTGCGCCGTGTGCTCACTGAGCTCTCACAAACCCTTAGGGACATGCATGGACGTGAGCAGGCAGAGACATCATCCGTTGCAAGTTCCGTCCAGGGCAGCCCCCAACGTAGATCTGGGAGGAACCTGCGCTCCACAGGCAGGGGTGCCCCTGATACCCGCAGAGGGGGCTTGCAATAGCGACTGCCCACTGACAATGAGCATCTTTGGACACTGGTGTTCGGGGGGGAGGTAGGAGGGTGGAGGGGGTGTGTTGGGCTCACTTGGGTGGCGGGTCGATAGGGTGTTCAACATGATATCACATATGCCATAAACAATGCACAATCAACCAATGAGATGTGTGGACAATGATCTTTGTGTACTAGGCCATCATAGGCGTACAGTCCATATTGTGCATGTACCAGACACACACAGTGCCACGAGTCCCGTGTCCATGTATCAGCCACCAGGCGTGAGTGCTAGAAGCATGCATCAATGAGATGCTGACGAATGTCACGGCCCTCCTGTGCCTCGCAGACTCCTTGAGGTGCTACCACATCCCCACCCTCATCATGACCATCTTCAGGTGTTTGCAGTTCTGCGTCAGGGGGCATGGGCACATTTCTACGTACGCACATGTTGTGTAGCATGACACATGCCATCACCATCTTTGCAACCTTCTCATGGCGGTACAGGAGTGCCCCGCCAGACCTGCTGAGGCACCGGAAACGAGTCTTCAGTAGGCCGAATGCCTGTTCTATGACTACACGGGTACGTGAGTGGGCATGGTTGTAGTCCTCCTCATGCTGGTCCCGTGGGTTCCGGACTGGTGTGAGGAGCCATCTCTTCAGTGGATATCTGGCATCACCTGTATGTGGACGATAAACGAATTATGTGGAATGCCATTGCTACGTACGCACCCCCCCCGCTTCCTGCCAGGTCATTGCCGCATCACATACCCCACATCATCATGCATGAAATGAGACTCACCGAGTAGCCAGGATCTGTACCCTGCGTGTCGCTCCATGTAGCGTGGTATTGTTGAGTTCCTCAAGACCATAGAATCATGGGTTGATCCAGGGAATCGGGCACAACAATGTGTAATGATCCTGTTGGAGTCACACACCATTTGTACATTCAGAGAATGAAATTGTTTTCGGTTGCGGTACTGGGCCTCCATGGCATGTGGGACGACCAATTCCACATGGGTGCAGTCGATGGCACCAATGCAACCCGTTTTGCCGGCAAGTGCATGGAATCCCACTTTTGTGTTGGTAATTTCCTGCTCCGAGCGTGGTAGAGAGATGTAGTCGTCTGCGTGCTGCAGGAGGGCATCGAGCACTTGCAATAGCGTCCGTGAGAACAGTGGCTGAGAAATGCCATGCAACTGTCCGACTGTGTGCTGGTAGGTGCCTGTGGCCAGGAAGTGGAGTACAGACACCACCTTCAGTAGGGGTGGGATGGCGGTTGGGCTATCTATCATGCTGACAAGGTCAGCCTGTGTCATGTCCACAATGGCGGCTATGGTGTCCCGGTCCAAACGGTAGAGGGTGTGGATCTGCTCATCAGTGAGGTTGAACGGATGTGCTCGGAGGCGTGGGATTGCAGGCTGCCTGCGTGATGGTAGTGGCTGTGCTGGCGGCCCTTGCTGGCCCTGCCTTGCCCTCCTCCTCCTCCTGCGTCTCCTCCGTGCGGCCGGTTGTAGTTGGTGTTCGTCTTCTTCTTGGAGTTGGAGTACTTGCAGTGCTATCAGGTCCCCCAGGGCCAACATCGCGAGTCCTGCCGGTAGCATTTCGAAGTGGGTGTGGTTGTGGGAGGAGACTGGGTGTGCAATTTATGTGTTTTCAGGCTGTATGGCCTCCACCTGTGGTGATTCATTCCACCTGTGCAAGCTGCTCTCCCCTTTGGCCGAGCACGTCCCGCACACAACGCTGCAATTCGAGGAATGGCATCTTGCTATTACAATCATGTATTTGTACCCGATGGCCGTGTAACATTGGTTGATATGTTCATTCGGCTATGGTCCCATTGTTTCACATACAATCTTTGCAGTCGCGAACAGACTTGTGAAGGGTCAGTGGAACGTAGTACTCGAGTAACGGTGGACCCTCATGCATCACTGTACCGAGTTGCAACGACGGGCGGGGCGTCCCATTTGTGAGTGAAGCCAGTTGCCATTTTCACACACAGCCGCACTAGATGGATTAATTTGTGATTTCAAGCGGCCACAGATGCCTTTTCGACGTGATGTTGCAAATGTGGAATTCGAAGGGCGGCGCTTTCGGTTATCAGCTAGCGGCGAGGAGATGCCCACAGGTCTGACTGCAAATATAACGTTCTATTGTTCAATGTCCTTGGGGCAGAGGCCATGGCGAGGATGCAATGATTGATATGAATAGTTTGGGATGCGCAATAGCGAAGTGGACGATGAGGCCGGACGTTCCCAAATACATGTTACTTCACAACACTGGAATTACGGGCTGGGGCACAGTGGATTTTGCAGGCTGCATAACGCACAGACTCATTGGAATTCTCACATGTTATGTGAGTATGGAAACAGGCGTTATCATTACGGGATGAGGGAATGATGAATGGATGCATGGACAGATGATTTGATACAGTGTTTGCCATGTACAGGGCTTCTTGGAATCTGTCCGCCTCCCCTGCGCTATGTGATGCAGGGCTGCCATAGTGGGACCATCGTCTATCTGGCCTTGTTGAGCCCTCCCTGTCTCGACGCGCCTTCAGACACTTGTGTCCATGCACGTTACCAATCCCATCTGATGGATTCTGTTTTCACAGACGCATGCACAGGTACACTCGTTTGTGATGGTGTTTTCACCTCGATATAGATAGTTATGAGTCGCAAGTGGTTTTGGGGTGGTGATGATCCTTTGGAGTGGGCTAGCATGCGTATGGCTGTGGATTTAGTGTGATCATTGAAGTGAGTTGTTCGAATGTAGTTCTGATGGCCATTCTATTCTTTTTCTTTTCTTTTGGTTGACAGGTATCTCCTCCCCTTTTGCCACTGCCATCTGTATGCCACTCCTGCAGATGGCTTTTACTCCCGACACCTGCTGCTTCGTGTTAATCAGTGGAGCAGCATTACGATCTTATGGGACTATCGCCAATGGGCCACATGCCCTTACGCAGTACTAGTGGCTCGGAGCAACATTTCGGCCTTTCAGCTGGACTAGTGCCTCCCCATTGGGACGGCCCTGCGGTTCTGTGCGCTTCCATGTTGCCTTTTCGTACGAGAATGTGGCCCTGTGTACCATGAAGGAACAGGGCGTCACACAAGAAGTAGCTGGTCATTTCTTGCGGATGCAGCCCACAATGGTGAAATGTGTTTTGGAGTTCATGGCCTAATGGCTGTATGGGCTTGGTGAATTTGTTGTGCATTAAATTTCTATTCTGATATGGGCCGTGTAGCGTTCTTCTTTGCAAGTGATGTGGCATATTCCTATTTGGGGAGCGATGTATTGTGAGGAGATCTGCATTGGGTTCCAGCTTCGGAGTATAGTTGCGTGGTACTGTGCTGGCCGCGTTTGCCTACGAAGCCCAGTGAGGTCAGGGATGAGGGCTGCCAATATGACTGTTTGAATGATGTCATGCTCAGGGGCGGGGGATTAGGTTTTGTGTAACAGATGCCGGTCAGCCAGGTGGACTGGTGGAAGGATGTGATTTTCGGAATATTGCTGGTCACAGGTGCCTGTGTTTGCGTGCGTTTCTTGGTGGGGGACTGAGGTCATGTCCATTGGAATGGCTTCTGTATTCGTGCCATCTGTGCCCTGCAGCTCCCATTGGCCCCTCTTGAGATTCTTTTGTTCGTTGGCATGCATGGGTGACTTGTACATTTCACTGGTTGCATTGTGACTTCATTGCACCTACGGGGAGTTGTACTATGTGGCCAGGGAGCGGTGTACAGGCACTCAGTGGGGCCGTTAACGGTTGATTCGCGATGCCGTACTTCTCACCATGGCGGAATGGTACTTTCCGCCGTGCTTGATGGCGTTAGGTACATGTCCGCTAGGGTCGGAATTCGCGTACCCTTGCGCCATGGTGGTATTTACGGTTTGGCATGGCGCGCGCGCGCGTACTTGGTGCAGTTAGCGTTGGCGTTCACTACAGTGTCGCTAATGGCATCGTACTTTGCGGTGACGGGTCGTAGTCGCACCGAGCGCTATTCGATGGCGGTATTGCATTTCCGCCATCGTTTTTCGATTTCCGCCAGGGTCGTAATGAGGGCCAATGTATCTAGCTGCCATGGCATACCCCACGTTGTTTTCTCATGTGACGAATGCCTTCAGGTGCCTTTCCTCAGCAGGTGCAGTCAGCATTAGCTCACATAACATCAACTCTTGCCCATATCGTCCACAGCAACCTTTGGGATAGATTACTATTCAATTACTTCAATCACTCTTCTGCTCTCCCCACATCCCAGTAGATGTATTCCTTCCCCTCCCATGTGACTCTGAGTTTAGCAGGATGTAGCAACCTTGCTTTCATTCCTCAGGCCAGTAAAGCTTTCTTAATTCTTTATTTGGTAGCAAGTGCCAAGTCTGGGAAGAATAAAATCATATGCTGTTGGTACACCACGGATCCCTTCATGTTCACAGCCTTTAGGATCCTGTCTCTGTCCTGGGCATCAGAAGGTTTAATTATACGAGTTTGCCCTACTTGTGAATTTCACTTCTCTTTGTAGATTGGGTCATCCTCTACTTCCACTACAAGCATCTCTGGGAGCCAATCAGCCACAAAAGAGATAGGATACTCTGTGCCTACGGGGATATCAGTGATTCTGACCTGTTTGGCACAGACTGCATTCTCCAGACATTCAAACCTACTTTCCATGGCTCTATGTCCCTTAACTTGGAACGGATGAAGTGGATGGAACGGATGAAGTGGATGGAACGGGTGGAGTGGGTGCAATGGACGGACTAGATGCAACGGACGGCACGGACGCAACGGACGGAACGGATGCAACGGATGAAAACGGACAGAACGGATGAAACGGATGGACCGGATAGAACCAGATGGAGTAGATAGAATGGACTGAGTAGATGGAACAAATGAAGTGGATTGAGTGGACAGAACGGATGGAGTAGATGGAACCGGATGGAACGGTTGAAGTGGATGGAACTGTTGAAGTGGATGAAACGGTTGAAGTAGATGGAATGGATGGAGTGGATGGAGTGGATAAAAGTGGATGGAACGGATGAAGTGGATGGAACGCATGAAGTGGATGGAACAGATGAAGTGGATTGAACAGGTGAAGTGGATAGAACAGATGAAGTGGATGAAGTGGAGAGACTGGATGGAACAAACAGAATGGATAGAGTGGATTGAGTCGATGAAGTGGATGGAACGGATGGAGTAGATGGAACGAATGGAATGGATGAAATGAATGGAGCGGAGGGAGTGGATGGAACAGATAAAGTGGATAGAGTGGATAACGTGGGTAGAGTGGATGGAGTGGATGGAATGGATGGAATGGATGGAACGGACGGAACCAGATGGAGTGGAAAGAACAGGTGAAACCAGATGGAGTAGAAGAAACGGATAGAGTGAACAGAGCGGATGGAACAGATGGAACAGATGGAATGGATGGAACTGACAGAACAGATGGAATGGATGGATGGAATGGATGGAGTGGATGCAGAGGATGGAGTGGCTGGAACCGGATTGAACCAGATAGAGTAGATGGAACAGATGGAGTAGATGGAACCAGATGGAACAGACGAAGAGGATTGAGTGGATGGAACGGATGGAGTAAATAGAACCGGATGGAAAAGATGAAGTGAATGGAAGGGATGAAGTGGATGGAACGGATGAAGCGGATGGAACGGATAAAGTGGATGGAATGGATGAAGTGGATGGAATGGATGAAGTGGATGGAACGGATGAAGGAGGCGGAACGGATGAAGTAGGCAGAACGGATGAAGTGGATGGAACGGATGGGTAGGATGGAGTGGTTCAAGTGGATGGTGTGGATCAAGTGGATGAAATGGATGATGGGATAAGTGTATTGAGTGGATAAAGGGAAAGTGTGGATAGAATGGATGTAATGGATAAAGTGAATGGAACGGATGAAGTGCATGAAACGGACAAAGTGATGGAACAAATAGAGTTAATAGAACCGATAGAGTAAATAAAATGGCTTGAGCAGATGGTACGGATGGAGGGCTTGGTCACAGGTGCTTTACTGATAACCACCATATCACACTACTACGCTTACTCTCTCCTATACACTATCACTCAATAGAACACAGCTATACTATGACACATTCGGTATAGCTGTTCTCATACTAACATGACCGCACAAACTCCTCATCATCCTAATTAAACACAGCTAGCTGAGCACATACCGCTAGCTTAGGTGTCTCCTCAGGCCTAACGCAGCCAGAACTCAGTCTGGGTGTCCACCCTCCAGACCAAACACATCCAACTGATTTCCTCACCACCACAACTACCGATAAGAAGCAGCTATCATGCAACTAACACACCAACTGCACACATATCCGGTGCGCCCATGCACTATACAACACTCTCTCTAACTCTAGTGACTCGATCTGCAGTTCCCGAGGGCGTTCAACCTACCAGCACTTGGAGGTCATACCAATGATACATAAGACTCTATATAAATGCCAAGTAATATAACATAACAAGTAACATAACATAACTACTCCATCTATCTCCTTACTCAGTTGCTGCACTATCAGGTCCATCTGAGTACTTTACTGGTCTAGCTCGTCAGTTCTTTTCTTTAGTGTGAATGTACTAGATTCTATTTGGGACAACTTCTCATTGAGCTTGTCAAACCTACCGTCCATGCATTACATCGACGTTTTGATATGTTTCAAAGCAGCTAACACTGGGTCTCTAGCCGGCGAAGAGGTTCTTGACATACCCTGGCTGAGGGAGCCTTTTATACTGGCACCCACCTGTGGTGCAAAAATGTCTGAGTCTATCATTACGACCCTGGCGCTAAGCGAAAAACGATGGCGGTAAATGCTTACCGCCATCGTTTTCCGCCAGGTACGATCATGACCCGTGACCGTTAACTACGATGCCAATAGCGGCATCGTAGTGAACGCTGCCGCAAACAGCGCTAAGGGTGCGCGCACGCGACCGCCCACACCGTACTTAGCGCCATGGCGGAAAGGCACGCAAATGCCGACCCAAGCCGACATGCACCTAACGCCATCAATGAGGCCGCTAAGTACCTTACCGCCATGGTGCAAATAACGCCATCGCGAACCAACCGTAAAGGGCCAATTCAAGTGAATGCAGCTGCCACAGGTGCACAGAAACAGCACAGGTGAAGGCAATACAGACTCAGGGGAGTATAAAAAGAGCACACCCCACCCCTACCCACACCCAGTCACACTCCACAATGATGCCAATACGACTAGCAATGTTGGGGCTGGAGGACCTGATAGCAATGCATGTGCTACTACAACAGCAACAGCAACAACAACAACAACAGGCAGCACAGAGGAGACGCAGGAGGAGAAGGAGGGCAAGGCAGGCCCAGCAAGCCCCACCAGCACAGCCAGTGCCACCACGCAGGCAGCCCCCAATCCCACGCATCAGAGCCAATCCAAACAACCTCACTGCTGAGCAGATCCACACCCTGTACCGTTTGGACAGGG
Source organism: Ambystoma mexicanum (assembly GCF_040938575.1). Classification (NCBI taxonomy): domain Eukaryota; kingdom Metazoa; phylum Chordata; class Amphibia; order Caudata; family Ambystomatidae; genus Ambystoma; species Ambystoma mexicanum. Next base: position 715,111,656 of record NC_090923.1, read on the forward strand.
ACACCATCACCGCCATCGTAGACATGACACACAACGACATCGTCAGCATGATAGAAAGTCCAACCGCCATCCCCCCCCTACTGAAGGTAGTGGCTGTACTCCACTTCCTGGCCACAGGCACCTACCAGCACACAGTGGGGCACCTGCATGGCATTTCACAACCATTATTCTCACGAACACTCATCCAAGTGCTCGATGCCCTCCTCAAGCACACAGACGACCACATCTCATTACCACGGACTGCCCAGGAGATTGCAAACACCAAAGTGGGTTTCCATGCACTAGCCAGCATACCCGGTTGCATTGGTGCCATCGACTGCACCCATGTGGAATTGGTGGTTCCACGTGCCATGGAGGTACCGTACCGCAACCGGAAACAGTTCCACTCTGTCAACGTGCAAATGGTCTGTGACTCCAACAAGATCATCACACATTGTTGTGCCCGATTCCCCGGATCAACCCATGATTCCATGGTCCTGAGGAACTCCACAATACCACGCTACATGGAGCGACATGCAGGCCCAAGATCCTGGCTACTCGGTGAGTGCGATGTCATGGAAGTGGGCATGGGAATGACGTACCAGTGCATACTCCACCTGGCTGAAAGGGGGGGGGGGATGATGCATACTCCACCTGGCTGAAAGGGGGGGGGGATGATGCATACTCCACCTGGCTGAAAGGGGGGGGGATGATGCATACTCCACCTGGCTGAAAGGGGGGGGGGGATGATGCATACTCCACCTGGCTGTGAGTAACACAGAGAACGGATACAGAGGAAGGCCACTCACAATGCACAAAACCCCTCTGCATACATAGGGTGATGGCATGCAAAACAGGCCATGGCAGCAATGAGCATATACTGGTTGCATAGTGTGAATCAATTAGTGCATGTAGAAGTGAGCCAAGGTAACAGTTCCATGCCAGCCATGGTGGGACATCATGTTCCTGATCAGACAACATGACTGACACATACATTCTCGCCTACATACAGGTGATGCAGCCTACCCCCTGAAGAGGTGGCTCCTCACGCCAGTCCGGAACCCGCAGAACCAGCACGAGGAGGACTACAACCGTGCACATACACGTACTCGTGTGGTCATAGAGCAGACATTCGGCCTCCTGAAGGCACGATTCCGAAGCCTCAGCAGGTCTGGTGGGGCACTCCTGTATGGCCATGAGAAGGTGGCAAAGATCGTCATGGCATGTGTCATGCTGCACAATATGTGCGTCAGACGGAATGTGCCCCTGCCCCCTGACGCAGAACTGCAACCACCTGACGATGAGGATGAGGATGAGGAGGGTGCAGAAGGGGCGCCACCACATGGAGGAGGCGATGCACAGGAGGGGCGTGCCATGCGCCAAAGTATCATCAACCACTGCTTCTAGCACACACGGCTGGTGTTCATCGCATGGAGACTGCACTTGGGGCACTGTGTGACTCTGGGGCATGCACACTGAGGACTGGACACCAATAAAGCACACATACGCAATGAAAATGTCCACACATTTCCTTTTTTGAAACGAAAAAGTGTATTTGAACTATGAACTGTCGTGTCACACCCCCTCCCACCTCCCACCTCCCCCCTGCACACCCCAACACACCCCCTCCCACCTCCCACCTCCCCCCTGCACACACACCCCCCCAAACTCCCCCCTTAACTCCCCAACACACCACCCCGCCACCCCCCTGCACACCCCAACACACCCCCTCCCACCTCCCACCTCCCCCCCCCCCTGGAATCCCAACAAAGGTGTGAGTTGGTCTGTGCAGCAGTGTCAGTAGTAGGATTCCTACACTGTCCGGCCACTATTGGCAGCCCCCTCCACTGGCCCCCGGGGCACCCCTGCCTGTGCTGCGGAGGTTCCTCCCCGATCGGCGGATGGGGCTGCTCGGTGTCGAGCTGGCAACCGAGGAGGATCCTGCCTGCTCATTTGGACGCATGGCCCGTATTGTCTGCACAAGGTCAGTGATGGCGTGCCGCACAGCAGCTAGTTCCGCGCAGATGTCCTTTGTGGACGACTCTATAGCTGCCTTCACAGTCTCAGCACATTTATCCATTGCTGCACTTGACCCCCCACATTCAGCAACATGTTCTTCGAGCAGCGAGGAAAGTTGCTGCTGCCGGGTGGCAATCGCCTCCAGAGAATGGTTGGAATTCTGGCCCATGGCTAATGGCAGTGGTATTCCCATTGGGCTGATCTGCCCCTGCAGCGGGGATGGAGTGGCTGGCCAATCGTCATCCTCTGGCTGACCCTGAGTGGCATCCGCATGCGGGCTGCTTAGGGACAGGTAGGGGGAATGAGGGTGGCCTGTGGGGCTTCTGACATCACTCTCCTCAAAGATCCCTGCTTCGCTATCGGAGGAGGCAGCAATGGCAGCATTCTCCCCAATTGTGCTGCTTGCAGCAGAGGCTGTGGCTTCTGTGGGCATGATTGGTGTGATGTCTGCTGCTGCTGCTGCTGCTGTACTGCCTGCTGGGGTGGCTGTCTGTGCCCTGTCCTGTTTCCCTTGCAGGGATTTTGCCTGCTGTGGTGTTTTCCTCGGGACGACAGAGGTGGAGGGTTGTGGCGTTGGCACAGTTGGCCTGGCCCTCTTGGTGGGTGTGGAGGCTGTGGTGTCCTCTTCCTCAAGGTCGGAATTTGAGCCTGTGGTGGGACAGAGGAGGGAGAGTGTTATTGATGGGTCTGCGGACATTGGCCGGGCATTGTGGCGACTGGCATCTCATCAGTTAGTACATGTGGCACATTTCATGCAGGGGAAAAAAGTTGTCTCCCTTTTGTGTGGAAGTAGCATGGAGGTATGTGGGTGCCTGCAGTTAGGGTGTGCGTGCTGCATGTGTACAGGGTGCAGATCGGATGTATCTGTGGGCAGTCTCCTGCTGATGTGTTGCATTCACACTATGGGCCAACATTGTACTTCACATGAATGGACTTAGGTGAGATTTGCATGCCTTGATTTGAGCCACCTACCTGCATCGCCCGATGTCGGGGCTCCTCTCTCCATTCCTCCTACTCCTTCAATGCTCTGCATTCCGATTGTGGAGGCACAGATTTCCTCCCATGGCTGCAATTTTATAGGGGACTCCGATCCTCCCCCAGTTGCCATTGCCAGGTTCATGTTGGCTGATAGTATGCTCCTGACTCTGAGCCGGAGATCGTCCCACCGCTTGCGGCACTGTTTGACATTGCGGGGTGTTGTTCCCACGGCACTGACCCGCTGAGCTACCAGTGCCCATATGGCCTTCTTCTTGGATATGGCCGGTCTTGTCAGTTGGTTGGAGAATACCACTGCAGCGTTCTCCTGGAGGGTCTCCGCTAGAATGGTAAGCTCCTCTCTGGAGAAGCGGTCTTGCCGCTGGCGGTCACAGGCTTTTTTCAAAACTTTAGGCATCTTCCTGCAGGTAGAAGGTTGAAGACGGTATTGGCGGGGTCTCAGGCTCGGATGTCCAGTGGTTTCGGAGGATGGCAATGGATTGTGTTTTTAAAGATGGCCGCCGTGCTCTTTCCCGTTCCGCCGCGGTGACGCTACTTCCGGTTCCGCTTATCTACGGTCACCGCTAATTGCGGTGACCGCTAACTACGGTCACCGCTATGTACGGCGGTGGCGGTGGTGCACCTTGCGCCGCATACGATGCCGGTAGGTGCCGTTTTGGGGGCATTACCGCCATGGCGCTGTTTACATTACCGCCATGGCGTAATGCTCGTGCGCGATGGGTCCTAATGTGGCGCACTTTACGCCATCGTCCCACGGCGTTAACGTTCATTACGCCATGGCGGTAATGACGGCGGATTACCGCAAGGGTCGTAATGAGGCCCTTTCTTTTTCCTCGTTTTCCCTGCTGCCATGGTTTTGGTGCTGATAGAATGGGACCAGGTGGTGTAGTGCTTCTGATACGTTTGTATGGAGCACAGATCTGTTCAGCACCTCTGTTGAATTGCTTCGCATTACACGACATCTCCAACAAAATAGGCATAGGATTGGACCTATTGCCGATGGTAGTCTTGGCGTTGATGATATCCACCCATGCAGCCATCTAATATCACCATAGGTTGGTTGAAAATAATGTTATAAAATTGCAGCCACTGTTATCCTGCCACTTTTGTCTGTGAAACACAGTATTGGGGACTGTCTTCACATGCGTGCCATCATTTTAGTCTATGGGTATCGGTCTAGGCGCTTTTCCAAGATGCCTGACACTGTGTGTCAATAGTCCTCTTTCTATAGCCACCAGGATCAATGCTGCTAGCTCTCAGTAACATTAACCCTAACGCCTTTCATCAGCACAGTCCGCAGCACCTCAGAGGAAAGTGCTTGCTCTCTTCCTCTGGTGCTGCGTCCATGGCACGAGGAACCCAGTGCCCTCCGTTCTGCTTTTCTTCAAAGGCAGGCAAATAGATGCTATGCCCAGGGGCCACCGTCGGCCTGCAGGTCCAGACACCACTCCTCACATTGACAGAGCACCTGATCCCTTTGCTGCAACCTGCAGATTTCCGGTTATCTCGCCTATCTCTCAGCTGACATATCCTGTTGCTGAGGTGAGTGCTGGTGCCCCAGTGACACGACAGGAGGGACCTATTTGGGGCTCCCCTGGTGGACCTCAAGGAAATACAGATATCTTGCCTAAGTATAGCCACACCCCCAATTGGATTTTTTTAAATTAGAGTTACACTACAAAACAAATAATAAACTGTCTGGCTTGTTACCCAGTTTCTCACAAAAAGTGTGCTCGATAGTGCACTATTTTAACACATTATTCAGAAATATTTCTTGCAAAGGCAGAAAGCCCCTTTACTCCCTAAACCATGCTTGGTTGGTTCAGGCTCCCTTGCTATGCTCACATGCTCTGGCATATTTGTGGGCAATGTTTACACTCCTCCAATAAAAGAAATCCCCAGCTGCCAATGGGTGAGTGGCTGGTGGGTGGATGGGTATGAACATATGCATGCAAGGCTGGGGCCCAGTCAAGGGGCACTGGAACATGAACATTTTCTTACATGTTGTATTGGTATTTTTGGGAAAAGGCAACTTCGTGAATGTTATTACATGGAGGAAGGTTTGGAGTGGTGGTTTATATCACAATGCGTCAGGCAGACTGGACATTTTATTTATTTGACGTGGAATTTCTTAATCACATAAGGGGCAAGGGCAATATGATGTGTGTTCTTACATGGGGAGGGCACGGGCACTTGTGCATTCAGCAAGTAAATGTATTTTTTACGGTGGCATTGCATATTTTACTGATGTTAAAGGCAAAGTCACCACGATGAGGGTTCTTACATGTTGGGTGGAGGTGTACCTGCAGCCAAACAAGGACATTATTCCTTACTGTTGCACTGCATGTTTTACTAAGGGCAAAGTCAACATGAGTGTTCTTACAAATGTTCTTACATAGTGGTGCAGGGGTTGGGCAAACATCTGTACGGCAGCGATAACATGTTTTCTTCTTGTGGCAGGAGTTTTTTACTGGCATTAAGGGAAAAACCAACAAGAGAATGTTCGTACATGGGGGATACTGGGATATACTAGCGGAGCAAGCATGAACATGCTTTCTTATGGTATCAATAATTAGCGTAATCCCAATAATTTGAATAATTGGTCAACAACCTGGAAAGCAAGCATGATGGGCCTGGGGCTTATGTGGAATTGGTAAGTGACAATCTAAGTCAAATGTGGTATTATAGAACCTTGCAAAATGTTTCTGCATTGTATAAGGGTGGCATTCATTATGCAAACATTACATTGCCAAGTGTAGCATTAGGGGCTTTGACAATAGGTGATTATTGAGAACACATGGAAAATGAAATGTGTGTTAAGTGGACAGTTAAGGAAAATTATACTAAGCTGCCAAGGGCATTGTTATTGAAGTGCTAGCTTTGGAAAATTGCAAAGTTTGCAGTGGAGCAGTGCATATATCTCGTAGCAAATGACCTTCGCAGAGAATTTGTCATACGCATTTGATCCTCAATTTGTTTAGTTTAAACATTCTTTTTTCTTCTGTGACCCCTGTGATATTGTTCCTTGTTTAACTACAAGTGCTGACAGCTCAAATGTCCTTGGTGCCGGAGACCCCCCTACACTCTATGGTGGTGGCCCCAGAGAAGGTTTATGGGGGATTCCCTGGGACCTCACACTGCAGCCCAGAGGCGTTGCTAGGGGGAGGGCTAAGGGGGCTATAGCCCCTGGTCTTATGATTGTAGCCCCGGATAGAATCTCAGGTGCTACAGCCAAAAGACTACCTAGCCCCCAGTCCCAACAGTTCTGACATCAGCGTAGCCTCAGGTCTTTTCCAGACCTAGCAACACCCCTGCTGCAGCCTGTTTGCTTTGCAGATCACTAGTTTACTAGCCCTATGTCAATAGGCTTTTACCACGCATACAATGTGGGTCTAAGGCAAAAAAAGAAATTGCACAGGTGCTTTTTGTCCTTCTGCGACACATCAGTATGATGGAGCGAAGAAGCTGAAATTCATCATCTGCTACGTGTCCTACTTTCTGTTATTTTTCATTTTTGTCCCAGTCTGGACCAGCAGTTCGTAGTTTGTATTTTGCTTTTGCTGTACTTTAAACATAGACCGCGTTTACTAATCCCCTGTTTGTTTATACTTCAGGTCTAATTAATCCCTGCGGACTGCAGAATCTGCTACGATAATGGGAGTATGCAACTCTCCATAGGGCATGTAGTCCACCTGGAAATGACATGTTTGTCGAGTAAAAAAAAACACACTCAAGGAAGAATCTTTGCCCAGACTTTACTGAATGTCATTTTCTTGTATTTCCTTTAGTGAGAATTGTATAGCAATTCCAAGACAGTTTTCGTTATGTTTAATATGGGTGGGAAAGTCTGAACACCTCAATCGATTAATCCTGCTATGAGTGCGGAAAAAGCAGGGCTTTTACTGAGCAAAACATTTTCTGATGTGATCCAAAAAGTATCCATCTAGTCTCAATGACAAGTTCACATTGCATTAGAATTATTCTGTCAATAGGTCTTCAATACTATTTGTCCAGGTTAAGAACTATCAGTGTAATTAATCACTTAAACCTGGAGAGGGCTGTGACTGAGAGGAATGAAGGTGCTTTGTCATTTGTGGCAGTGGCGGAGCCAGGCAGGGGGAGGACAAGGGGGACGGCCGCTCCCCTGCCTTCACCCTGGTGCCTGGTGCACCCCCACTTGGATCTGCTGGGGCAGGGCAGGCTGGGTTGCGCTGCGGCTGCGGGCGGCACTTGTGGTACAGAAGGCGGGGCATGTCATTATTTTGCTTTTTTTTCAATTGAACCCCACAGGACACTCACTTTGTGTGATGAACTAGGGGTCGACTCGACCATAAAAACATCCAGCAACACAAAATATACTTACACACACATGACTCTGCCGAGCAGGAGCAGTCGGGGCAGCACACAGCGAGCACGCCATCTGCGGGTCTGCGGTGCACCCAGCGGTGGCGGCACTGCGCTGAATTTATTGAAGTTGCTATTAGCTATTAGAACACCCTAGTGGTGTTTCTGGGAAGCTGATTGGTCAATCTGCGGGCTATATGCACTGATATAGCCCGCAGATTGATTACAGTCCGCAAATCGGGTGTTTGCAAAGCAAGCAGCTTCAACATTGTACTCTGCAACGTTGAAGCTGCTTACTTTGGTGTATATGAAAGTGTTATACACCATATATACACCACTGTATATGAACACTTTCACAAACAACAAAGCAAGCAGCTTCAACGTTGTACTCTGCAACGTTGAAGCTGCTTGCTTTGGTGTATATGAAACTGTTCATATACACCCGTGGTACATATAACACTTTCATACACACCAAAGTAAGCAGCTTCAACGTTGTATTCTGCAACGTTGAAGTTGCTTACTTTGGTTTATATAAATGTGTTCATATATACGCATGTTCTCAGCAGCATTTTTGTAAAATAACGAATGTTTGTTATTTTACAAAAACGCTGCTGAGGTTTCAGGATTCTGCCCGTTACGACAAACAGGCGCAATCCTGAAGGTTAACTGCTGAACCCATATGCATGCATTAGTAATGGCCGAAACCCGAACCCTCACCTTTAATGATAGGCTCACAACATGTTACAAGTGTTTGCAATAAAAAGGCCATAGGATTTTATTGTACAGATATGGGTTATGACAATAAACAATATCACATATCATGATGGTATCACACTTTTGGGCACCGGGTCCTGAGTTACCCCCTCGTACCCGTGCCGCCTTCTTGTGTCCCACGACTTGTTGTGGGCACCGTACAGTGCCTTGTACTTCTTTTTGTTCTTCTCCCCTTTTGTAGGGTGGGTGGGTTCTGTGGTAAAGAAGCAAGAAGATTTGGAAGACACTGAGTAAACAGTGAACCTCCTGTTTGCTTGGGTCACCGTTCAGGGTCCACAAACAGATTGTGTTTTCTCTGAGCATGCTGCTCTCATTTATAGGACCCAGGGAGGACATGGGTCTTTGTTGTGTATGTGGTGGGGGCTGCTGTTGTCGCAGCTCCCGGCCGGATAGCCGACTGTCTGACCCCCCGGTGGGGGCAGATCTTTGAACCTGGGCCCTGCCTGATGGTTGTTTCCTTATGGCGCTTAGCACCTTGCTGTTTGGAGGAAGGGTGCGATGACTGTTCGCACGTTACCCTTCCGTGGCTTTTGTGCCGCCGAGACTGCGTGTCTCTGTAGCTGGGGGGGAAGGAGAGGAGCAGGCGTGGGGGGTTGAGGCTGCCCCTCTCCCAGCTGCCGATGGTAACAGCAGTTACCCTGCCTCGCTTGTGTGATGCCCATGCAGCATTGCCCAGCACTGTCGTGCACTACGAGGACGCCCAGGCCCATTTGAAAATACTGGTGTAGCCTGGGCGTACTGATTTGGAGCAGTGAATCCTGCTTTTCAGCACATTCATGCGCCAAGTTCAGAATTGTGCCATGAGGGTGTTCTAATAGCTTTATAGATATGCAGCTTGGGCCGTACCGGGCGTTATGGTCCTTCATACCTCATTATAATTAATTCGGTCTTCAGGGCCCATAACGCCCGGTACGGCCCTTGCTGCAGGTCTAGAAAGCTATATTAGGAACTTCTATTGCTAATAAGGTGTCAGTGCTGCTGTTGTGTCATTTGAACTTAGTTAGAGTCCGCCTGGGACGGACTGACTGCCCTCCCCACGCCCTTCCTTCCTGTGCCAGCCAGGCTGTGCCGGCAGCCAGCCTGGGATTATGATTCCGTCCGTTTATAATGCAGGCAGAGGCAGATCATGGTCAAAGAATACTTTTACTGAGTGACAGGACTGGATTCGGGGAAGCTGTTTGATGAGTTGCACTGGCTTGGGGAAGGAGTGTCCCAGGCCTGGCAGGGCTGGCCTGCTACCTGTCCTGCAGCACTAAGGACTAGTGGGGTGGGCGGGGGCTGCTGGGTGGGTGGCTGGGTCTGCAGGTGTTTGTGTGTTAGTCTCAGACAGGTGGTGCAGGACAAGTGCTGATGCATGCGTTGCCTGCAGCCTGTCAGCTTCCTGTCTGATGCTCATGCAAAATACCAAATTGCATGATGAATAAAAATCGCACTATGGTGCGATATGGCATACAGTTCCCATTTCTCAATCCAATCGGGCTGCTCAATCCAGGCTGCTGCCCTGCTGCCTGCAGGGCACAGAGAGAGCACAAACCATCTGGAGCCCTAACGTGTGCAACCCAGGTACATTTGCTACAAACGAGAAACAACAAACTGAACAGCTGCTGCTGCCACGTGCCTTTTCAGCCCAGTCGGTTAGGTAATTCGTCGCACTCACGGCACGCACGCACTTATGCAGTCGCACTCCAGGACAGAGAGAGCAGCAGCTCAGCTCAGTGAGTCGGCTCACTCAACTTGGCACTCAAGTCTGGCACCCAAGTTTGCCCAGGCAGCCATCCAGTACAGCAGGCACCCGGTCCCAGTTGAGGTGTCGGCCCAGCATTTCAGCTGTCTCTGAGTCCCAGCCTCCTGCCAGTGCGGCCTGCAACTACTTTGCCAGGCAGCCCTGCCCAGCAGCACCAGCACCGCCACCACCCGGCCCAGCAGTCCAGGCCCACTAGCATTTGAACCCAGTCAGGTCAGATTCAATTTTGACATCGACAGACACGCCACGTCAGAGGGAGAATCAATTACTAAAGTGTGAAGTAAGTAAGTACATAAAAGTGGCAAGTGCTTGATATTGTAGCAGTCAGTGGCACAGACGTGTTGACTGTCTGTCGAAATAGTTACTTGGCATGCAGCAGTGCCATGCAAGTAATATGGCAGTTGGCTCACTCAGGCTGCTGCCAATCCTTGGTTGTTGCTGGGTCGTCTACTCTGCTGCGCTGTGCTTGGGAGTGAGTCTGTGAGAGCCAGTAGCCATGGTGGCAATCTGGGCGGGTTTAATGGGTAGCATGTATTACTGAAGGCAAAGGTGGTGTGTTTTTATTGAAGAGGTGGCTGCTTACTGGAAAATACTGCTGTGTTCCTTTACCCCAGTGTATTACTTAGACGGACCGCCAGTCCTGGGACTGTACATTTCGAGAGCTCTGTTCCCATTGTTCCACCAATCGATAATAACAAGGGCTTCATGAATAATTCCCAGAAATAAATGCATGCCTTCCATTGGTCCTTTGAACAAATTCTGCAGAAGAATAATAATTGTTTGTACATGTGTTCGTTAATGGGGTCGCATTACGTATTAATAACAGTCAATAGATATGTATGCCCTTTTTACTGGCATCGGCAAAATATGCAATACGCTGTTGTTTGTTTTATGATTTTCATTTTTTTTCTAAATGTACTAGCAGGCGGCATAAGAACCTTTGACATAAAATAACATAACAGAGCCCCCGAAACAGTCTGAGTTGGAAAGAAAGCAAGCCACAGACAGCCTGCCCAGCCCTGTGTATTTGAGTGTTACTATTATATTGCTCCCTTCTGAAGAAGGCTTATTCTAACTGACTGACAAATAAAGTAATAATTGTTTATGCAAGAAACCTTGAGTGTAAGAGTTTATTTGAATACCTGTAACTGTACATTTCTGTGTAATTCCACTGTAGCTCACATTGACCCCTCTTGAGATAAGTCTGGCTGCTCGAAAGGCTACCAAAGCTTATACCAAAGGTTGGGTTTCCTACACCTGTAGTCAGAGTTGTGTGAAGTGGTACTGCATACAAACTTTGCCTAACACTGACAAGCAGGAGAAAATGTAAGTTATTGCCCATTTAAGTAATGTCAATGTTTTTAACCACTGAATGATATTATTGTAGTTACAAGATTCCTTCATTCCTTGCTTTCAGAACTCAGCGGGAAAAACCCCTTCATTCTGTCCCTCATGCTTCTGGTGATGAACATCTGTCAGTGTCTACGGCTTCTCCTCCTATCACAATACATTCCACAGATCACCCATCATGCACTGACATTCCTAAGCATCCACAATGCTCTACTGAATCTACATAGGGTCTGACTCTTGATCACTGTTATCCAACCTGATCACTCAACAGACACTGTTACTCAGCTTGAAGGTATGCTTGGTCACACAACTGCTGATTGCACTAAAACTCTTTGAACCCGTAGGCCCTTTAAGAGAGGTGGCGCTCTATGGGATGGATGGGGATGCAGATCTTACTCTCACACCAATAATCAGACCGACTGAGGAAGTTGGCAAAACCTAACTGTTTTTAATTGCAATTGTCTAAAACAGGGAGTACAACGGGTGTCACTCAATGGACAACCCAGAGCATAAGTCTCTCAACGATTCATATGAAAAAACGCAGATTATATAGCAGAAACTCATCATTCCTGACGTCATACTATGTGGCAAAATAAGAAAACCTAAGTTGGATTGTGGTTGGTCTACAGGGAACATCCAGGTGTACTTTCTATATAGGGACGTGTTGTGATTGGGTCTCTACAGGGGTCTACGTGATTTTGCCAACCTATTTTTGGTCGTGGTACTTTTCCTCGCCGGATTTTACATTGCTAGAAAACCTGTTTTTGTTTTTTTTTTTATTCTAGTGGGGGTTACCCCCCAGACCTCCTTATACTATTATAATAATACCCCAACCCCAACAAACCCCCCCCAAAATAAATTTTAAAAAAAACAGGGTTTCTGGCCATGTAAAATCCGGCGATGAAAAGTACCACGCGCAAAAATAGGTCGGCGAAATGCGTGTATACCCTCTACAGTCAGGTGGACAGCTATGCCCAACCCTAGTGCAAGTCATCTTCCGTGTCATAAAAATACACATTTCATTGGCTTTCATACTATAGGGCTCTTTGCTACGTGGCCCTCTGTAATTGATTGGCACGCTTGTACCCTTCTGGAATATTCAACTTGCTAGCAGCACGCAAGCTTGGTACCCCAGGTGCTGGAGGGTTGGACTTAACCATGCCTCCCCACCCTATCAGCCCAACATCCATCATCACTCCTGCAGTCTGTCATTCAATTAGTCTTTTGAACTCGACCTTGCAAAGGATCACTGTTCCTGCGAATAAAAGGCAGTGTGAGCTTGGTCTTATCTTCTGGTCTCGGTGTGGCTTGGCCAAAGGCTATTTTCATCAGACCATTTGACAGGAGAGTGTGGTTTGAGCTCCTTCTTCGCATTTAACACTATTAAATTAATAAAACCTGGCACTTCTAGTGTTTTTCCATTACACCTCAACAGAATCTCGTCTCGCTTCTCACATTCATTGTGTCTTCTGGGATAGATAACCAGGTTCTTGGCGGCCCCAACCCTTGACACTGGGCCAGACAAGCCTTCTCGAATCTTCCTTCAGCATCAGCTGTTTTCTTGTACTGCGCCACACTTTCAGCCCTTCCATTCACTGGGTCCAAGTTTGCTCAAATGCGTCGTAGAACAGCCAGATTCTATACATATATATATATTTATATATATATATATATATATATATATATATATATATATATATATATATGGTGGCAGCTTTGCCTGCTGTCTATTCATTACATATAGCCAGCCTTATGATTACTTAGTCTACTTGCATTTTCTTCGGTGCTCTCCGCACGTGCAATCTTTATTTTGCTCATGAAATGTTGCTCCATTCTTTACTTCGCCATCAGGATCTATAAGGTTTATGTACTCTTTTCATTGGCATCTGTTCTGGGTGCGTCATTTCTGCTTCACATGATGTCACCAGTATTCACTTTCATTCATCTTCACACTTCTTCCGGAACTTCCTTCAGAAGTCTGGCATTTCCCTGTGGGTACATCATATAGAGTTTTCTCAATGGATTCCTTGTTTCAAGGACTCTTCGCGGTTTAGGTACCATCACTGGCGTTGCGCATGTCGCAATTTCCGGTTTCCAACACATAGGCAAAATGGGGCCGGGACTTTCGGTAGAGGCACTTGCCTCCTCTGCATCTTGAAGATACCAATGCTGGCACACAAGTAGTACAAGAATACATGGATACTGAGGACATTGGAGAATGGAGTGGGAATGTAACAATGCATGTCACACTTGACATGCAGCAAGATTACCCAACAGATCCACACCTCTTTCAGAGCAGAGCAATGTCTACACCTTTAATTAGAGCACTTACTTGCAGCTGGTCCATGTCAACCTGGATTACATGATGGCTATACAAAATGTCCATATGAATCCAATCTTCGAAGATTTAGCCCAGAGTGGTATGAAAAAAAAGGTTGCAGGTGGATTCTCTGGAGTAAGGCAGTGGTTATTGTATTCTCCTAGTAGTAACTGTCATTTTGCTATGCATGTTGGCTATTTGCCGATAGAGAAAATGAGCAGGTTCGGTCTGATCCTGGCTGTGGATTTTCCAATTTTAAAAAAGGAACACAAAAAAATTGTAATGCATGAACATTCCAAGATACACTTTGAAGCTGAGAAACAGCTACAAATAGCCACATTTAGAATTAGCCAAGATATAACTATTGTTTCTGAGCTAATAAAAGCTGAAAGGGAACAGATATAGAAAAACTGTGGTATTCTAAGGCGACTGCTTGATGCTAATTTGTATCTCGCCAAGCAAGGGATGCCTCTCTGTGGACACAGAGAACATGTGGGATTGAGAAGTACGTCCATTGAAGGAAATATTTTGGAGTTACTCAAGACGATGTCCAAGTTTGACAATGTTTTAGCACAGCATATTGCTCATGGTAAGCGGAATGACACCTACTTGAGTAATGACAGCCAGAATGATTTTATCAGTGCACTAGTGAGAGAGACAATGCACACTATCTTTGAAGAAGTCAAAATGGCCACTTCTATAGTGTCATTGTTGACTCTACAGTAGATGTCAGCAGAGTTGATCAATTTTCTTTATCTCTTAGATATGTTACATCATCTGGTCATGCAGCTGGACATTTTGTAACATTTGCTGAACTCCCTGCAGCAGGATCAGCAGACTTTTATAAACTATTGGCATCCACTTTAGAGTCCCTGGAACTTGATGTTTCCTTAATCCGTGGACAGGGGTATGATGGTGCAAGCACTATGTCCGCATGCATTGCTCAACTGCAAGCCCTTGTAAAAGAAGTCTCACCCAGAACTATATATGTTCACTGTTGTGTGCACAATTTAAACCATGTGCTGATTGATGCTGCACAGTCATGTATAAAATGAAAGTTATTTTCTGATCCACTTCAGGCACTGTACACTTTCCTTACTGGCAGTCTGACTCACTTGAAGGTCCTGCGGGAAGAGCAACAGGAGCATGACCTACAGGAAACAGCCCTGACATTAAAAAAGCTATCTGACACTAGAGGGCTAGTCGTAAAAGAGCAGTAGACTCTGTGAAACAAAACCTTGTACCAATTAGCACAGAATTGCACCGAATATCCACTGGATGCATCCCAAATGAAAATGGAAAAGCACGTTGGGATACACAGGGGCTCTGGAACACAATTGAACCCTTAGAGTTTAAATGCTTAATATTTTTTTGCCACAAAGTGCTTCAAATTGTGCATACACTGCCTACATATTTGCAAAGTAGTTAGTAAGTGCAGAACACATGGTTGCGGCATGCTGTAAGGAATTAGAGAAGCTTCGGTCAGATGATATATTTGATTGGTTTGAAACATGCTAGAAACATGGCTGAATGGTGTGGGGCATGAACACACTTCAAGAAGAAAGAAAGAGGGCAAAGAAAACCTTTCATGATGAAGCAGTTAATGACAATCATTTAGAGAGTGGGAGGCAGGCATTCAAAGTAGAAACCTTCTATGTTCCTGTTGATACCTTTGTTGCTCAAATGACAGTGAGGTTTCAAGATTTTAGAAATACTGTGCATAAATTCTCAGTAATTGATCCTAAACATTTTACTATCTAAGATAATTCTGACACATTGAAAGAGTTACCTACATTTTATGCAGGGGAGGTCTCTGTGCCTTGCGCTGTGGAAGAGCATTCTTCCTTTTGTGCACTGTATGGGGAAATATTCTCTGACAAGCACTTAACAATAAACGATGTGCTGCCTTTCCTGATAGCCAATGATATGAAGGGTGTTTACTCAAACCTTTCTAATTTGTACCAAATAGATCTCACTTTGCCTGTAAGTAGTGCCGCCGCGGAATGAAGTTTTAGCAGGCTGAAGTTGATTAAATGTTACTTACGGTCAACAATGGGCATAGTAAAACATTCAAATTTAGCCTTCCTAAGTATTGAAAGAGACATGACTGACTCTGTGGACTTTGATAAAGTAATTCAGACATTTGCTTCAATGAAACCATGCAGAAAGGCTTTGCAGCACAGATGCGTCATAGGTTTTTTGCTGCGGCAGAGGGCTTCTTAGTCCTAGCAGCAAAACATCTTCAAACACATTAGTCTTCTGTAGCCTACCGCTGCATGGGACATAATCTCATTCTCACCTTGGATTTGAAGGATAAGTTTCATCCTCATTACATGTTTTGCATTTGTTTGTGTGTATTTATTGAGTCATTGTTATGCAACAAGCAGTTGATATTAGGGATATTTATTTTCAGCTCAAAAGTTTGTCCACATGTTTGCTTTTTCGTACTAAGAAATGTTTACAAAATATATTGCACTGATGCACTCAGGGAATAATGACAATTACATTGAAAAATGTATACAATTGTTATTAAGTTGTTTGCTAATGTTTAGCTTTGTTTCAAGAGGATCCATATGTCTGTTGCTGGGACAAAAGGTTATTTATGGTCCCACTTCCGTTCTGGTATTATATTGGTATTTATATCATCAGGGTATTTAATTTTAAAGTCAAATGTCTGGACAAATGGCTTGTTTGTGCCAGGTAGACAACCTTATGTAATGTGTCAGAGAATCCAGGAAAATGATTACAAAATTGTCCATTGCCGTCTGTGGTTTTGTATTGTTTGGCCTGGTTAAAACCAGCACGGTATGGTATATTGCTTGCTTGGGAATGTTTAATGAATTGTTATTTTTTGACTTGCTGATGGATGGATCTGATTCAGATCTCTAGATTTCATTGTCACATTGAAATTAAATGTTAATTGGACATTCCCTCCGTAATACATGCGTGGTGTGTAACTGATAATACGTGTGGCTTGTAGTGTAAGGTTTTATAAATTAAATATATATTGGGTGCAAAACCCTGCGAGTTTTTCCTCAAGAGTTCCTAATTATTATATCTACAAAATGAAATAAATGGTAGTGATCCCAGGCCGACCCCGACCCCTCTCTGAACCGACTGGCACTTTGCCCCCCGCTTTCCCCAGCACCAACACCTGGCTCCGCCACTGATTTGCGGGTGGGTATACTCTCACAATGCATTTCATGGTGATTTGTCTCAGAGTGATGAAAAACTGTCCCATTAAGTACATCAGTTAACAATAAAGTTTTACATTTTTTTCAAAAGGCAGTCAGATTTGTCCCCTTTGTAATATATTATGCAAAGCTATTTTCTAATGTTGGGGCCTGATATGAAAAAGACCAAGGCAAGTAACCAAGGAAAGCAAATGCCAACCAATGATGAGCTGTCTGCACCCAACTCCAAACTGTGCACAACACCATGGCAATGCCCACCCATACAAAATGCATTATACATACTTTTTGCCTAGACTGGCTATCTATTGAAATATATTTGCACGGATCTGCCAATCTATTTTAAATACATCTTAACTAACATCTGGTTGGTAGTCAAATATAGAACCGATAAATTTCCTTTCATCCAACATTTTGACATTGATATTCTATTTATCACCAAATACTGGATCACTGATAGCCGGAGTACCGACCTCTATGATATGTTCCCTTTGGACAAAATAATTATCATTCCTGAGAAGTTTTAGATCTAATGACAGAAGATCTGCAATCATTTCTAGAGAAGCATGAAAAGTGAAATGGTCTTCTGGACCCCATTGCCCACTTCTAAACTTCAGATGCACTTTTGGCTAAAATAGTGGCCGGTGTAGCAACCACAATCTTGATACAATTTTAAAAAAACACTATTCTGGGTTATTTAAATGCAGCTGATCAGGCCACATTTATGCTGGTATAGAACCTACTATACTTACCAATCTTGAACACCTTCATTTGGTCCAAAAGGTTCAATGACCAACACACAAAGCCGATCACACATGAGATATAATTTTTCATATAGATGGCTCCCAATTTGCCCAGATACCACTTTCACTCATTTGGACGGACCATGATGCCATCTTATTTGCTGAAAAGATAAAAGGGCCAACCCCCAAATTCAAGGCCAGTCCCCCTGATACTCTGAGCCACAGATGAAAGGACCTAACTTTCCCACACTTACTGAGCCATACAGCTGTGCTAGAATTTGCTAATAATGCAAATTTTGACTGAAAGGTTCAACATTTTACCAACTGGTGTAAAGAAGAATTAGGCAAGGTGATTCCCCTTTGTATCAAAAAAGACTCTCTTTAGAATACCACCTGTAAGTGGTTAAGAGAAGAACACAGGGAGGCAAAATCTCAAAAATAGCAGTGGTACTTAAAATGGCATCAACATTATCCAGCAGATAACAAAATTGGTTTGAGTAAATTTACCTGAGCCTATAATCACCTACTTAAGAAGGCAAAAAGAAACATCATTGCCATAACCACCTTTGTACAGCTGTGTCAGCACAAAGAACAATCTACAAGATAATAAAGAGTTCCGTAATTGCAAGGCCACTCACATGATTTCTGTCCTGCTAAAATGTTTGTTGACAGAATTGCTAATTACTTTATGGGCACCTTGAAGAGTCTCTTGTGCTAGATGGAATTACCAATAAAGATCTCTGACCAAATAACCGGATAGACTCAAGTAACATGGCAAAGTACTACTTTATTCTCACTTTAATAAAGCAGTGTCAACTGGCAAACATCAGATGGATGCTTGCACACTCACACACAAACTTGATTACACAGGGGTGCTATACGCTAACATGTGTCATCCATGACATAATCCTACATGGCAAACCATAAAACGTATTAAGAAGGAGGGATTGGTTAGGGGAACATATCTACTTATAGAATGTATATGGGTTAATACTTCATTGGCTGTCTCTTATAGGTGAGACAACCCACAATCTATCTCTAAATATATAGGGCCTCATTATCAGAGTACCGGTCCAAAAACAATGGTGCCGGTAAGCCTACCGACACCGTTGTTTCCGGACCGGCACACTACGACTTTGCGGGCAGAGTTTCATGTGCTTCCGTGGACCGCATTCTCATTGTAGAGGAGATCCCAAATGCAGCCCGCACTCCAACCGTCCATTTTGAAGTACCAGGAATGTTCACACCGAGATATGTGAAGTATGATCAGCAAATAAACCAGCAGAGAGCCGCGGTGGGGCTCTGTCGCTCTGTCCAGTACCTATCGGAAAAATTATGCCTATTGAAGTACCAGTACCAAGGAAACCATGGACAGTAAGGTATCCATTGAGGAAGCCATATCAGCCAATAAAACGAAATGAAGATCGTCTAAATACAGTCCCTGAAGAAACCAAAAAGGTCCTAATGGATGACGAATGGTGACGTCACGAGAACGCGGACTGACTCACCGATAGAAGAAATCACAACCAGAGAATGACAAAGAGGTGAAATGCCATGAATAAGGATATCGTGAACTTAGAGGGTTAAGGCGATGTCAAATGAAAGAAGCTTAAACTGTAAGCATGGCAAAGATAGTTGGCCAGTTTACACTTGTACATATGCTTGGAACCGCAAGAAAGATAAGGGAATCGTACAGATTTCTATGCTTAGTACAGGGATAGTGTGGCAAGCGCCATATACATATCTACCTCAAATAAAGCACTTTATATGAAGTATACTTCCACTTTGCACAAAAAGCAGAATCAACAAAAATTACTAAGGCCATTCGAGAAAGGTTTCACATTCAACGACATCAGGAGCTGAGCGGCAGAAACGAAACTCAGCAGATGCAACTCGTGCCTAGGGAACCAAGGTCGTATCCATCAAAATTAAGGAGCAGTAGCTACAATTAACTGAAGCAAGGACCATAATATACTGCTTTGAAGGGGCAAGATAAGAAGGTGAAGGCAGGTTGAGGGTCAACATAAAATCAAATACACAAATTGTTGAGGAAAAGGCAAAGCCACGGTGTCTGAATCACACAACCAGCCGAACGAGCAGAGCAAGACCCCCACACCAACGCATGGCTGTGAGCCAGGAGAAGATATCTAGGCAGAAAATGCAGTCTCGAGGCCAACCACAGCGAAATAATTGTCACATAGCCACTAAAGTGATGATTGATTGAAGGAAGGCTGGGTGAGTTGAGGGGCACCCTGCACCTGGCCGACCATTCTGCGTGCTGCTAAGCAAAGTGAAAAAGTATGCATGGGGTTGGTGCCAACCGTGGATTACCACAATGGACCAAGTAATCTAGGGTCCTATAGTTAGTAGAACCAATGGGACGTAATACTTTAGTGACGTCTGCAGTAGTCATTTTGAAGGAAGGGCTTAGATGCCGACCTGACAGTGTTTTCCCAATACCCTCACTCCGTTGCCATATACAGATATAGTACCTATAGTAAAGTTACCTTTTCCTAATCAATAGAATTGCACGCCAACTTTTGGGTGCTACACGTCAAGGATGACAAGTTTTTAGTATAAATGTTAGGATTTTTATGAAGTTCATTGGAGTTGAAGCGAGGTGCTGCTATCTTGTCTTAAAGTGCTTCTGGGCAAACCCCAACTCTATGGGCTGGTTGGGGGTCCCGCGGCACACTATCAGAGGATGGTTATCGATTATCGATTAGACAAAGACACCCATTGACGGATGAGATAAAGTAACTCTAGGTCCTCAGCAATATCACAAGTCCTTTGCCATTCGGCTGAGTAGACCGTGAAGCTCCCCGTAGACAGTGGTAGAGTAAAAATAAAATCTGCTGAATGAGGTCTGAAGGGACCCATGTTCCCCACATAACCCCTTCCCACTCCTATGGGCAGCTGTGCGGGAGAACGGCCAGAGAAGGCGGTGACGAAGGCGGTGATCCCAAGGATTCAGAGAGGAAACATGCGAACGGTGAGTGAAAAAGACTAATGCTTTGGCAAAAGTACATGCCTTAGAACAAGTGAGGGAAAAGATAACGGAGGGAGGTGAAAAAAAATAAAATAAAAAACTATAATCAGAAGTAGAGAAGAATGTATATATATATGGGGAAAGGAATAATGATTCAAGAATAATTAAGTAGACATAGGGAAGATAACGGGGAGGACACCCGAGAAGAGAGAGGTTACCGGGGATAACACCTGAGAAGAGAGAGGATCCGCCTTATTCCTACGCTTTTTATACAAGCAGCTAGGAGAAACTTGTATCCAGAGTCCCAAATAAAGGGGAACGAATAGGCCACCACCGCGATTAAAGGCGCTGTGAAAGGGATATGTTTAAACTCCATGTCGGGGTAATGTTAGAGGCAGAGGTACATGTGACCAGCTGGAGTTCGTCTAGTCTGTTAACGTCTGTCTTATGTGTTGATTGGTGTGACGTCATAGGACGGAAAGTTTTCCTTCAAAGAACTAGCATAAAAACTGTGCGACTGGATATTTGGCAGGTTGAAGAAGGTAACCTGATGTTTATTGAGTAAAATAGAAGATATAAAAGGAAAAGTCGGGATTGGAGCTTGCAGTGATTGGTGCTTGCTCATATTGTTGGAATAGTCACGTAAAACATTGACCAATTATATATATATAAGGGAAAGGGAACAGATTTAAGCATGGAAGACATAACTCCATTAGCACACATGTGCAAACAGTTGTTGAAACATGCACCTAAGCTGAAAAAATACAGTGCAGAATGGGTTAAAGGAACCGCCACAAAATGTTTATGCCATGGCCACAGGGGGGTCCTTATCTAAAGCAGTTTGCAACATATGACAACATACTTGCCACATACACAGGCAAAAAGTTAGACAAACGCCTAGCTAGTCTAGAATTGTGGAAGATGCATCAACAAGACAAAGAAGAGGAACCGCCATCAGACTGGATACTTAATGTATGCACAGAGGGGGGTGAGACGCCCACAGTGCCACCTGCCCCATCTGAAACAAAGATTGAGAACAGTAAGGACAAAGGGTTATACCTGCTGAGAGAATTGAAAGCAACCACAGGGTATAGCAACCCAGCATATGAGTCACCTACACAAAGTAGTGATGACAATCCGGATAAAGATAGAGATGGAGCTATTACCTCCAAAGTCCAGAGGGACAAGGACAGACACAATGACGAGAGAAGAGACCAGACACAGGCAAGTATGTCTCTTGACAATGAGAGAAAAGGAAAAAGATGGAAAGGAAGCAAGGATAGAACTGGATATGAGGGCAGATTTTATTGAAACTTGACAGCAAGGGCATTGATGACGCGAAACAAAAGGAGAAGTTAGACGATGTACAGAGGAAAGAGAGGGAAAAAGAAAAAGGATTGATAGATGAAAGAATAAAGAAAAGAGATAGACAGAGACGAGAACAGTTATATTGCGAAGAGCAAGAAAGGCAACGCGATCACAAACAGAAAGCAGCCACTGAACAAGACAGACAGGAGCAGCGAATGTTAGAGGAAGAACAAAGGATTCGAGAGAAAAGAATAAAGAGAAGAAGGGATGAGGAGATCTGAAGGGCAACCTAAAGTAGGGACGAAAAGAAAAAGGAGGAAGATAGGGTCAGAGTGGAAGTGAAGCAGCGCAGAGAGTTCCATGATGATATAGAACGTAAGCGAAGACAGAGAACATGCAATCTTGAATATCTGGAAAGAGAGATTAAAAAGCTTGAGCCAGTAGTAGATTGGGAAGACATAGAAGAATTCTTTCCTGAGTACGATTCAGTCCAGGCACATCGAGGATGACTTCGACACCAGAAGCATCAGAGAAACGATCGATAGGATACATGATGAAATGGGACTTGAACAAGTACCCCAAGGGGAGGGGGAAAACGAGCGCTTGGAGAGCACTCAGCTTTATGACACTGAGGATGTCTCCCGAAGCAGTGGGAATAGAGAACTTTCCTAGATAGATAAGAAAAAGCAGGAGCAAAGAGGATGCAAGAAGTTGCACAAGTTGGGGGCAGACAATGTCTGACACCGAAAGAGAGGAGCCTGAAGAAACAGAGAAGGAGAGAAGACGCGAAAAGAGAGTCTCAGGAGGGAAAGGGAAAAGATGGTCAGACACTAGGGGATCTACACGAGGGCATCAGAATTTGCCACACAATCAGATCGGCACAAAGAAGCATCTCACGGCCTGAGGGCGGTGTCGCCACCACCCTACATGAGCCGACTAAGGTCATTGCCTGGTAGACGGCGATGCAGGAATATTACGCCTGCAATAGACAGAAGATCAATGAGAGAGGAGGGAGAGGACTACGTGTCCCAATTTCCGTTGCTTGAGAAAGGTGGAACAAGACCACAATATATTCCATGGCCACACATGGATCGAGAAAACCTGAAAAACAAGCTTCCAGTGTTAACATCGGGAGCCGGGAAATGGATACACGAGATTGAAAAAATTACGAGAGGGAACACTTTAGCTACTGGAGATATCAAAGGTCTCTTAATCGCCATACTTGGTGACAGAACATATGATGTGTGGACACGGGCAGGTTACCCTAATGTGACTACAGTTAATACCGTGCATGACGGAGCTCCGTTTAACAATTGCAGAGCCGCAGTATGGAAAGCACTACGAGTGTTATACCCAGATACTTCCGACATGGGAGCTATCATGACACGTACAATGCTGTAGTCAGAAGACCCATTGATTTGCATACAGAACTTTCAAGACGCCGGGGTACTCGAGACTTGGGAATCTTGGGGGAAATCTATACCCGTGTTCTACCATATATTTTGCCAATGGCTGTCAGAAACAGTGCAGAAGCAGCTTAAGAAATTGGTGGGAATCGAGGCCAAGCCATGGTCAGAAATAGTTGACCATTGCACACTACTGCAGACTGCTGCAAGAAAAGAATCACAAAAAGGAAGCTGCATGAAAGGGTGAAGAGGCAAAATGAGTGCAGAAGAAATTGTCAAAATATGCTCTCGAAGGAGCCATGATAACTAACACAGCTAAGTCAAGCAAGCCACAAGTTAATAATCCACAACAGAATAATCAGGGAAATACTGGGTTTTACCCCAGGGGAAGAGGATTTAGAGGGAGAGGATGGCAGAGCAATCAGGGAGGTTTCCAGAATAATCAAGGGGGTTTTCAAAAAATGCAAAATGGCAATCAAGATATGTCTAATGGACAAGTGATCAGACCACCGCCAGTATGTTGGTTGTGTAGGATGACAGGGCATTTAGCGCGCACATGCAGGAACCAAGGCATGATACAGAACAGCCAAGGGATAGGAGCAGGTACGGCAAATCCACCTACATTCCTACAGCAGGGAGTTGCACAAAATCACACAGTGCAACAACAGGCGCCAGGAACACAACAAGGCTTACAGCCTCAGAATTTGGTGAGTTTTCCACAAGGACAGTCCCAACAGGCACTGATGCAACTGACACAGACAGTGAGCACAGGGCAGACCGTGAACCCTGGTATGAGGAGTAACACCGGCGATGGGCGAAGTCCATTCGCCCAAGGTGGGAAAGAATTATATATGGACTAGGACAGCTCACTGGGAACCCTGATGTGTTCTATCCTATCAGTTACATCAGACCCTCACCGTGAACCAAGGGTGGATGTCGGTATAGGTGATAGTTGACACGGGTGCAACACATTCGTGTATATGTGAAGGCAAGTTTTCCTTGTCCGGTGATGCTATAAATACTCAAGAGTTTCAAAGGAGCTACAAGTCGTGTTCCCTTTACAAACGCACTTCCAGTCTGTATAGGAGAATGTGAGATGAATTTGCCTCTATTATATTCACAACAAACCCCAGTAAACATTTTGGGTCGAGATCTAATGACAAAACTAAATATGACAATCTCGTTCACAGAGGAGGGCATAGTATGCTCAACTCCAGGAATGCACTATTCAAACGAATGCAAAATGATTAGAGCATACGCAAGACACAGCCATGAGAGCCGTTCCATTAGAGCCAGAAATATTTGTGTATGGAATGCGCGTGCTAATGGCAGGGCTTCCAGGCCTTGCTAAGAAAACTATGAGGACCCCAGATACATTTTTGTTCAGGCCGAGAATACCTGTGCACGAGGTGAGAGGACAAGTATTACCCTTGGCGATACACACAGCTGCAATACGAGGGAAAGTGGTTTTGATCGATGGTCATGATGATGAAGGCCGACAATGGTGCACAGTAATCGCCATTGAAGAGGGGTATAGATTGACTGACGTCACTGCTGATGATCTGTTTGATGAACAAGCAGACGAAGGAGTAACAACAGTGGAGGTGAGCCTCACGTTTTGGGTGAAAATGATCGAAAGAGAAGTGCCTAAAAAAAAATTATGTCAGCACAGAACCACCCCGAATATTTCAAGAATGACATGGCCCAGGGGCCTGTTTCAGTGTGGACCACAGGCCCCAATGACGTAGGCCTATTGAAAGGAGTCGGAGAAGTAAAGATTAAACTGAAGCCAGGAGCAATTCTACCGAAAGCACAACAATATCCCATGTCCAGAAAGGCAGATGAAGGGATTTTTAAGACAATTTCGGCTATGATGGAGCAAGGCATCTTAGTGACGTCAGAGTCGTCATGCAATACCGCGGTTTACCCTATCAAAAAATCAAAAGGGGGGTCTTGGAGGCTAATTCAAGATCTAAGGCCGATAAATTATATTGTTGAGACTGAGTTCCCTTTAGTCCCGAACCCAGCTACAATTCTATGTAATATACCTGTTGAGGCAAAATATTTCACAGTGATTGACTTGAAAAATGCATTTCTCTCAATCCCGTTGCACGGTGACTCACAAGATCTAACGTCATTCGCATTCAGACAGATGCGTCTGAAAAGCACGAGGCTACCCCAGGGGTACTGTGAGTCTCCTTCTATTTTTAACAGAGTCCTGCAGATGGACCTAAGCAATATTACATTAGAGAGTGTTGTCTTGCAATATGTGGACGACATATTAATTTGTAGCACAACAGAGGAGCAATGCAGACACGATTCTGTCCAGCTATTGACTACATTGGCTGAGAAAGGATATAAGGTTGACAATTACAGTATTGTCAACAAGAAGTACTCTACATAGATCAGCTGATCTCTCATGAAGGGAAAAGAGTTACCCCAGAAAGTGCTGAAGCCATATTGAACACAGCCAAGCCACACACGGTAAAGCAGCAGCAAACCATTGCTTCAGGCCCTAAAGAAGGCACAAGTGACAAAAGAAAAGATTGAATGGTCTGAGAGCATGGAGGAAGGATTTACTGAGCTCAAAAGAGTAATTTGCACAGCACCAGTTTTAGGGATCCCAAATTATGCAGAGGAATTTGACCTATTCTCACACACGAATGGCAGCGTTATGACGGCAGTTCTCACACAGAGAACCATGTTGTGTTACATGCTCCTAGAATACTGTAGTGGAAATTCGGACCCAGTGATGAAAGGCCATTTCCCGTGCAAACAAAGTTTAGCTGCCGTAGCATTCCTCATCGAGAAGGCTACCACCATTGTTATGGGATGCTCAATGACGTTGTACGTCGAGCACCCACTATTTGCTATCCTAGAGAAACCGAAAGGCACCTTGACATCTCAGAGAGCTTCTGCTTATGAAGTGATCATATCAAATCCCTCAATCAAGATAGTTCGACGCAAAATAGTGAACCCAGCTATGTTCATAGCAGAGCCAGTCATTGAAGGAGAACCAATACGTGACTGTGTGAATTATAAAGAATTCTATGATGAAATTCCCAGGGTGAAAGAGAATGCACTGGCAGGAGGAGAAATTATTTTCATTGACGGTTCTTTAAGAATCGATCAAACCGATGGACAAAGATATACAGATGTTGCTGTAATGAAGCACACAGCAAATGGAGAGTTTTGAGTGCTTTTCAGTGCACGAATACCGTCTCATTATTCAGCACAAGCTGCAGAATTATTGGCGTTGATACTCCCAATTGAGAATCACACGGACCAGGATGTTACGGTGTACAGTGACTCAGCATAGGTGACGTCAGCAGTGCACGCAGGCTTAGCACGCTGGAAAACAAGGAGCTACCTCCGAGCGGACGGCATGCCAGTACAGCATGCAGCCTTGTTAGAAGGACTGATTAAGGCACTACAGCTCCCAGTGGGCATAGCGGTCGTGAAAAGTGCCGCCCACACAATGGGGACAGATTTAATCTCACGAGGAAATCAAGCAGCAGACACGGAAGCCAAGCGTATGGCATTCAAGAATGAGACAATCATGGATATGGAAGTTATTAAGACTATTGAGAGAATGAGTGTTGCACGGAGTACACCTGAAAGTTACAACAATATGGGACAGGCACAGTTGATGGAACTCCAAAGGGAGGCACCACAGGAGGCAAAAAATGTATGGAAGCGTTTGAGGGTGTTCTTTAAACCCCTCTGACAGCTTGTGGCGACAAGACAGCACTGGTAAACCAGTAATGCCTATAGCCCTGTTAAAATGAGCACTGGAGCAGTTACACTACCCAGCACACATGACAAAAGAGAATCTAGCGGCAACGCTCGTAGAAGACTGGTTCATACCGAATTTAGCGGAGCATGTTGCACTTTTTCTGGTGAACTGTATAATTTGCCAACAGTTCACAGCTGGGCACACATTGAAGGTAATTAGAGGAGTCATCCCAAGGCCCAACAGACCTTTTCAATACTTGCATGTCGATTATGTTGATATGAGTATGTTATGGGTACAGGTATTTAATTGTTGTGGTGTGTCCATTATCTAGATGGATAGAAGCAGGTCCCTGTACACACCCAGACTCTACCTGTGCGGCCAAATTTCTAGTGAGGGAGGTATTTCCCAGTTGGGGGTATGCAAAGTCATGAGATCAGATAACGGGACTCACTTTGTAAACTAAGTTTTCGAGCAGATCAGCTTGTTGCTTGGTAGAAAGCACAAGTTCTCGTTGGTGTATCATCCGCAAGGTAATGGGATATGCGAGAAGCTCAATGGCTTATTAAAGGAAAGGATAGCCAAGTTGAAGCTTACTCTAAGAAATTGATGGTTGCACTGCCTTCCTTTGGCATTGTATGCACTCCGGAATCAACCCGGTTCCGACCATCATCTTACGCGACACGAAATAGCCACAGGAAGAAGAATGCGCACTCCACTGACACCCGAGACAGAGCTAGATGTGATGCCCAGTCAAAAAGCGAAGTCTTGGGGTCTGAAATGCAAAATTTATTGAATTGCATGACGTCTTGTCTTACTGTAATTTCAGGCCAGCTGCAGCGATGACGAAAAGGGTGCAGGGCAGCACGGAACACAGAAGGAGATATTACTGAAGGCACAGCTCAAGGACTTTGTGTTCCATCTGTTTTCCCTGGAGACACCGTGTTGGTAAAAAACCATACGAGGAAAAGGTGGGGTGAGCCAAGGTTTAACGATCCCTTTACAGTGGAAGACTGCACTCCCATTACCGTAAAAATTACAAGGAAGAAGAGCTTGGATCTTTTTGGGCGACGTCAAGCCATACATCGGAGAAGGCCCCCTGCCTGCACCCCAGCGTGGAGAGACTACAGACGATGGGGAAGAACCACAGCACATGCAGACGAGATCCATGATGAGGAAGAAGAACGCATGAGCAGCAGCAAAGCAAAGACAAAGAGCTTGTGGTTTCACTTTGGACATTCCTCTGAGCAAAAGGAGGATAAGGACATAAAATGGACACTCTGTGCATCATAGTTGCAGGGTGAAGAAGAAAATTGCATTTATAAACCACAACATAGCCTGCCGAATTTGAACTTTGGACTGAGGCACACTGAAGCCTTAATAAGGAAAAGAGAACATGAGAAATTTTAATCGAGGACACATAACCTGGAAGTAAAACCAGTATCCTGACTCTTTCCACACTATAACCTTGTTCGGAATCACTTATGGTGTCCCACAGTAGCGACATCACCAAAGATGTGGTGACATACTTCAATCCAGTGCTAAGATCGTACCTGTCAGTGGTGGGGAGGTTCACCAGTGTCACCGACTTTCTTCAAGATCCTGAAAATTAAAAGACTATGAGGAGATTGCTCACTTTGATTGCCGAGCAGTTCCTCCTACTCCCTGAGTACAGCGAGGAAAAACCAAATGTCCCAAGTGGAGAAGGACACGAATGAGCTCCTCAACGTATTGTTCTTCCGCCTAATCGAGGATTTTCCAGAGCTTGTGGGGAGACCGATCGATGTTGATGTCCTCACATACATCAGAGACCCAGCAAATTCCACACAGAAGGGCATGCTCCTGCATGGGATTGTGATGCAAATCAAACTTTCTAACCATTAGCAGAACTATTTGAGAAGATTTTAAACTTTCCGCTGAGGGACAGATTGAGAGAGCAGTGTCAAAGATTTCATTTGTTTTATTTTAATTTTATTTGTTTTACTATCAAGGACACAGCATGTCTTCGGGAATGAAGCAGGTCAGAGGTGTAGACTGGGAGCTGATACATTTTGAGCATGCACAGTAAAGAGACTTGTTGAATTATTGTTAGATTTTGACACTCCTCATAGCCTAAACAAGAAAACTGTATCCAGAACTAATAGACAAATCCAGTGGTCTGACAAGGAGAGACAATCTCTTAGGTTCTACAGCTCACAAATAGAACACACAGGATTCAGAGACAATATTATTTAGAATCTGTATTCAAAGTTAACACATTTTACAGATGATCGAGATGGGGGTCCAGAATAGTACTCTAGTCCTCCCGCAGGAGGATAAACGGTCAAAGTTCCTTGGACTTAAATGCTTCCGCCTAAAGTACAGGGGCATAATGTATCTGTGTATTATATTCATCATAATTTTACTGTCATTAACAATCAGAACTGCATTTTTTATTGGTGTACGAAGCGTTCCAATCCCAGTACATCCACCTAAGGATGTACGCATGACACCCACAAAAGCAGTCATGCCCTTTATAGTAATTCCAGTGCCTAGGAGATCTGATAATGGAGTGAGTGAACTTGAGATGCATGTGATAAGCAATGACACAAACACGCAAATCGAAAAGCCGGAGACAGGGTCGGCAGAGATTGAATGAAATAAGGTTACTGACAAGCACACGTATGCAAACATTGAATGCACATACACCAGGCCTAGTGTCAATGACTGCAGAACCACAATCGCAAGCATGGGAGAAGAAAAGACTGCCTACTATGGGAAATCTCACTACAAGTAAAGTAAAAAGCCAAATGAAGGAAGCAGACATTGTGGAAAGCAAGAAGAGTTGGAAAGAAAGCCAACAGAAACAGCTGTATCAGAAACTCTTGAGCCAACACCAAGAAAGACAAGAGCAAACTCAGAGAAAATCTCTGCACGGGCACAGCAGATAGCAGACACAGTATGGCCATTCATAGCCAGAGAAAAGAAAAGACTAGAGGAGCTGAAGAATAAACCCACAGAGAAAACATCGCCGAGTATATATGTTCCAGTAACAGTGACAAGTACAAGTTCCACAGTACAGCCATATACAGAGGAATCCAAGCCAGAGTGAATGCAGACATTTCTAACCAGAAAGAAAAAGACACATGAGGACAAGGAAAGAACTGCCAGGCTTCTGTCTACTCAAACGGCACATATGAGGAGGCCTGCACCATGGACCAGGATACCTGAGAATCCCCCAGTAAGAAAGAGCCATATAGATGCATTCAGGGATGTAGTTATAGCGAACTACATGAAAACTTTAAGAATCAAGAGAAACATGCACAGAGACAATAACAAACTAAACGATTATTTGGACGGCACAGCACATTTGGGAGACAACATTTGGTACAGCACATGAAAGAAGTTGGAAGATGAAGTTCAGAGGGGGAATGCTTTGTGTGTGCACTCCTACCATACAGCATAGGGAAGTCCAAGATCTTCGCAGCTGTAGAAATGTGATGTCCAGACAGCACACTGTCTTTCGCATGTAGCAATGCGCAAAACCAAAGGCCAGTTCATGGGTAGTGATGCCTCACTGAAATGGGTAACTGAAAAAAACTAATCCTGATGAAGATGATTATGTTCAAGACATAAAGACAAGAGACAGAGCTCATGTGATCAGGTACGAGAAACCTGGAGTGAAAGGAGTGGAAATCAGATGGGAAGTGAACCAGAAACTAAATGTCCAAGGAAAAACTCCAGAAGAGGCTCAAAGTTGGAAGAACAGAGGCCAAATGCAGATTTGGGGAACAGTGCTTTCACCAGACAGATGGGAGAAAGGAGTAGTAATTTGCAGGGCATGGATGGTCCTCGAAGCCTGCAAGGAAGCAATTGAAAATTCACAAAGAATATGCAAGCCATTATGGCCAAGGCTTGCAAAACTGCTGACATGGGTCGAAGACAGAGGAGGACCCTTGCAGATAGTACCACTGGAGAGCTCAAAATTGTGTTTCAGGAATAATGGCACAAGGAAGATGGGAGAGACAAAACTGTGGACGAATCATTGATGCTCCAGGAATAATGCATGGAACTGCAGTGATTATGGATCATTATTGGGCATGTGGATCCAAAGCATATATCAGACTGCCGAGAAACTGGGGAGGCATATGCACAATAGTGAATGTCCACGTTCCAGCGTTGGTGATGCCAAAAAGTGACCTGAATATTGACAGTTTCCCAAAAGCAGATGCACACCTGAGTAAAAGGAGATCTGTGGAACTGTTGATCCGAATGAAAAGGGAGAATTACTTCTCTGCCAAATCAGAAGAAGCCTTTCATGCAATCCCATATGAACACAGGCTGTTTAGCCTCACCTCATCAGTGTTCACAACAATTTTCACACCAAGATTTCAAGTTGGAGCAAATACTAAATTGTTGCAGATAACCAGATGGGAGTTACTGCAGACCATCAACACAACCATAAAAGGATTCAATGCGATCAAGGAAGAGTTAAGAGCAGTCCAACTGATGACTCTCCAGAATAAGATATGTGCTTGACATGATCACAGCCATGGATGGGGGAGTTTGCGCAAAAATTGGAGAATCATGTTGCACATTTATACCTTCTCACAATGAGGAAAATGGAACTCTAACAGAAGCCATAGGTATGCTGACAAAACTGCAGAACCAGATGATTGATGAGACGGACGAAGTTGATGATGACAGTTGGTTTGGATCACTATTCTCATGGGTTTCACAATGGATGGCAGATGCATTCAAGTTTCTGGGAGCCCTGTTAGTGATGATACTGCTAGGATTCTGTGTTATCAAGATAATAATCTCCCAGTGTCAGAAAACTGCGAAAAAAGCCATAGGGATGAAGATCATGATTGATGTCAAACCAGGATGGAAGCCCAAAGACTTGACTGATGAAGAAATAAGAGATTTTGTGAAAGCCAGCATTCATGCACCAGAAGGACAAGGCTTCTATATCCTAAGAAGCATAGAAATTATGTGGGAAGATGGGTTTACTGCAGCCCAAATGGACAGTGTCAACTGATGACATGGAATAAAGATGAACACGTCCAGGGATGATAGCTTATCGGCAACGTGTTTGCCTTGGAAACAAGACGACACGAAGCAACACAGGTTCGATCCCCGGGTCCGCATTTAGAAACCTCTGGGTATTTAAGCGTGTTATAAATACACAACTAAGACAAAAATGGCGCAACTAAAAAACAAACTATTCCTGTAACAGTGCCTTGATGCCCATGGGCTGTGTGAGTGCTTTAAAAATGCAAATAAATAAAATAAAATAAAGAACATCTGAAAGTCTAAAAGGAATCATAAAATATGGACTCCAAAGAGACAGTTCTTCAGACCATCATGTATAGACCCAGGTGATGAAGTAAAGGTGAATACAGAGGAGCCAAAGAAGATGGATCCAAAGACAGAAGTGAAAGTGGTCGATGAATCGCCCAGAGGGGGGAGTGTAGAGGAGCCCCCAAATGCAGCCCGCACTCCAACCATCCATTTTGAAGTACCAGGAACGTTCAAAGCGAGATATGTGACGTATGATCAGAAAATAAACCAGCATAGAGCCACGGTGGGGCTCTGTCCTGTACCTATCAGAAGAATGATGCCTATTGAAGTACCAGTACCAAGGAAACCATGGACAGTAAGGTATCCATTGAGGAGCCATATCAGCCAATACAACAAAATGAAGATCGTCTAAATACAGTCCCTGAAGAAAACAAAAAGGCCCTAATGGATGACGAATGGTGACGTCATGAGAACCTGGACTGACTCACCTATAGAAGAAATGATGACCAGAGAATGACATAAAGAGGTGAAACGCCATGGTTAAGGATATCGTGAACTTAGAGTGTGAAGATAGTTGGCCAGTTTACACATGTACATATGCTTGGAACCGAAAGAAAGCTGAGGGAATCGTGTGGCTTGCTATGCTTAGTAGAGGGATAGTGCTGCAAGCGCCATATACATATCTACCTCAAATAAAGCACTTTATGTGAAGTATACTTCCACTTTGCACAAAAAGCAGAATCAACAAACATTACTAAGGCCATTCGAGAAAGGTTTCACATTGAACAACATCAGGAGCTGAGCGGAAGAAACGAAACTCAGCAGAGGCAACTTGTGCCTAGGGAACCAAGGTTGTATCCATAAAAATGAATGAGCAATAGCTCCAATTAACTGAAGAAAGGACCAGAATATACTGCTTTGAAGGGGCAAGATAAGAAGGTGAAGGCAGGTGGTGGGTGAACAGAAAATTAAATACACAAATTGTTGAGGAAAAGGCAAATCCACAGTGTCTGAATCACGTGACCAGCCGAACGAGCAGAGCAAGACCCCCACAACTACGCACGGCTGTGAGCCAGGAGAAGTTATCTAGGCAGAAGATGCAGTCTTGAGACCAACCACAGAGAAATAATGGTCACATAGCCACTAAAGTGATGATTGATTGAAGGAATGCCGGCTGAGTTGAGGGGCACCCTGCTACTGGCCGACCATTCTGTGTGCTGCTAAGCAAAGTGAAAAAGTATGAAAGGGGTTGGTGCAAACCCAACCACAGTGGACCAAGTAATCTAGGGTCCTATAGTTAGTAGAACCAATGGGACCTCATAGTTGTAGTGACATCTGCAGCAGTAATTTTGAAGGAAGGGCTTAGATGCCCACCTGACAGTGTTTTCCCAATCCCCTCACTCCGTTACCATATACAGATATAGTACCTATAGTAAAGTCACCTTTTCCTAACCAATAGAATTGCATGTCAACTTTTGAGTGTTACACGTCAAGGATGATGAGTTTTTAGTATAAATGTTAGGATTTTTATGAAGTTCATTGGAGTTGAAGCGAGAAGGAAGATCGCACCATTGCTGATATTCATGGCTCCCCGTTTTTTGTACTTGTCATTAAACGGACTCTCTTTGCCAAACCGTTGAGTTGTCCTCATTGATTGGTGTTGAAGTATTAAATTTGCACCCCCATCCATCTCACGGGTGCTGCTAGCTTGTCTTAAAGTGCTTCTGGGCAAACCCCGACTCTATGGGCCAGTTGGGGGTCCCGGGGCACACCATGAAGTCCTATAGGATTGCATGGGAATGGCGACTTACAAAATTATCGGCGCCTGACTTCCTGGCCACCGGGGTCGGAATGCTCCGGTGTTACTGGGAAGTCAGGCACCGGTAATTCATTATGGGTCCGGTGGCTACCAGCCGGTTTTACCGGCACGGCTACCGCCGGACCCCTAATAAGGCCCATAGAATACTGATTGAAGCAAACAAAAATGACAGCAGATTGGTCTATGCAGCATTGTATAGCAGGTTGCCCCATAGACCGACTGATTGGTTGGCATTCTTACCCAGCCTTGGACTTTTGGCTCAGCTAGCAGCACGTAAGTAAACTGAAACCCAGGCACTTGGATCACGTTAGATTACCCCCTACTATCCTAATTAGTCCATCTTCTCTCATAAGACCGCCCATGAGCCAAAGTTTCCCGTCTGTAGTTGATCTTGTAGCCTGTTCTCTGTTCTTGAACATTCAAGGGAGTGAAAGCACATCATTATCTTCATCTGAGGCTTAATGCATAACCCTTGTTTTTGACTTCTGAGTCACATGTGAAGAGACCATGAATGTGTCCATTTCAGCCTCTTATTTACTGCTATTTGATTTATTTATACTAGGTGTCATTGCTCCTCTTGGTCTCTAGAGAATTGCTCACTCTTCCTTGTTTAAACTTTATACACTTTTAATTGTCCAATACTTGGCACTTGCAAATGTGTTTCTTCTTTAAGCGAAGAGAAATATGTCCCATTCACGGCTTACCTGTCTGCCTTCCTACTTACTTTGCAGCTAATCCTTAAAAACAGCATCCTTGATCGAAAGCCAACATTGACTCCTCTTAGTTTTGCACACAAAGATGTTGTTCCAGTGTCTCCTGACTCGTCAACCCTGATCAGCTTCTGAGGTAGTTGAATTGAATGTTTATACGAGCCGGCATCCATTTTCCAACTATGGCCGTCCTTGCCACTATATATTCCTCTATAGCAAGCTTCTGTTTATCTTTTGTACCTTGCCTTACGACGTATGTACACTTATTGGTCAGCAAGTTACTTTGTCTTCTTTTGAATTGATGATTACTTTATAGTTTTGTACATGTTTCTCTTATCGCTTCAGTTACATCGTCACTCTTAAGTATTTTCATATCGTTTCAGCATGGCTCTGTATATCTTCTCCCTGACATCACTCTTCCCTAGTCCTGATGGTGAACAGAATATCCACCATCCTACATATTTTTTATGCTACTTGGGATAGTAGAACTTAGTCCCTGGAAGTGCAAGGGCACTTTTCTTTATGTTCTCATGGGAACTTTCCTCATTTTGCATCTGCTCGTCAGTTTCAGTGTCTTTATCAATCATGGGGCCTCATTACGAGTCTGGCGGTAGCCATGCTGGAAAAACCGTCAAGCTGCCGCCGGACCCAAAATACCATTCCGCCTCTGTGATTGCCGGAAATCATTGGGGCAATAAAACCCTGGTGACCCAGTGATTGCAGAGGCTGAATTCCGTAAATCCCCATTCCCATGGAATCCAATAGGACTCCATGGGAATGAGGACAATGAAAACACTGGTTCCATCTATGACGGAGCCGGTGTTTCCATTTCTGCCAACAGGCGGGTGGTGTTACTCCCGCTAGGTCAGACCTAGTGGGAGTAACACCTCCCACCTGCAGAACTCAGAATCAGCCGGTCCGGAAACAACGATGGCAGCGGATTTACCGCCAATGTTGTTTCCGGACCAGCAGACTCATAATGAGGCCCATGATCTTCATCCCAATAGCTTTCTTGACTGTCTTCTGGCATTGTCCCAAGATGATCTTTATGAAACAAAATCTACCAATAACAACACTAGTACTTCTCCAAGTAATTTGAAGGCATTTGTCAACCATGAAAACAGAGACGAAAACTAGCCGTTCTCTTCGGTTTTGCCAACGTTATCCTCCATCTTCATCTGCAGGGTTCACAACATTGTTATTGCTTCTGTCAAAGTCCCATTGTCTTCATCATGGGCAGGTGTAAATGTTCAGCAAGAAGGCCCGATCTTGGCACACACACTCCTTCCATTGCTGTAATTACATCCAGGACATACCCGTTCTGGAGGACCATAAGCCTGATTACCCTCAACTCTTCTTTGATCGCATAGAATCTTTTTATTGCCGTGGTGATTTGGTGATTTGCAGCCACTTGACGTTCACTGTAGTCTGAATTCCTGGCAGAAATATACCTGTAAATATCACTGCTGTTCGGCTGAACAATTTATGCTCATCTGGAATGTCATAATAGGTTTATATTGATTTTGCTGAGAAGTAATTATCTCTCCTCTGTCTGCTTTGATAAAAGGTTCTTCCTCCATATTTGGGCAGTCTAATCTGCAGGTTACTTTGTGGTTTTACAAAGGCTGGTATGCTTATCAGCACCAATGAACACACGCCTACTCATTTTGGTGGCAACTATATATATGCTCTTGAACCACAGGCCCAATAACGGTCCATCAGGACTTCTGTTCCTTCGGCCACACTTGCGGTTCTCTCCAGCTTCACTATACCATTATTTCTAAAGCATAAAGACACATTCTTCAGGGGTAGTATCTGTAATGGTCCTCCCTCATAGTTGATCCATGTCAACAATCTTGCAATTTTAGGCCATTGGTTTTTGCATTCCTTTTCTGCATTTGCCACAACTAATTTCTATTGTCTGGTTAATCCTGTTGCTTTGCACACAACCAATCCTTCAGCCCATCTTTCAGGATTAAGCATTGTTCATTTAATTTGTAGGTGACCTCTTTCCCAGCATTCTTGTATATCCTTCCCATTCTTATCCTTGCATTATAGCAGCTTGTTTTCTTTAATCTAGATTCCTGCTCCATTTATTCCCGGCTGTTCGTATTTTATTATTTAATGCATTGTTTCTGGCTTCTCTCTTTACTTTATATCTTGTACATAGTTGTCTTCTCTCTGAGATGTCGCTTTATTCACCCACAACATGGATGCTATTCTGCCTTGGAACTGTCCTCTGCTTAGGAAAAGTGCAAGGTGTTTCAGGCAATGTGCCTTCTGCACTGATACCTCGGTTGCTATGATTATTTTTGAGGTTCCTAAACCTTAAATTACAAGGGAGCACACACAGCAGCTTTCAGCTGATGGCACCCTTCTCACTTTTTTCATGTGCTGATACCATTGGTTATTCCATAAATGAGCCGAATTGTCAAGATACATATGTTTATCTTCATGATTTTCCCCAACATCCCTTTTAAATCAGAATAAATGCCTATTAAGATTTTCTTTTCCTTTTTTCTTTTTTTATTGTTATATGCTTTACAGCAAATTTTTACATAATTCAATTCAACACACAATATACTTTTACATAGAGGATATCAATTAATCTAAAACACATGATAGGATATAAAACTGTATAACCCTGTAAAAGAAGAACAGAGTCCTACTTAAATCATAATCCTACTTAATAAAAATCATACCAGTTTTTCTAAAACCTCTGTTAATAAATGGTACAAAGCTATAATAAATGACACATTTTCCCCCACATCAACATGGACCAAATCAAATGTATTGAGTAGTCATTGTCTGAACCTAAATGGCTAGTAAGATATAAAAGATGCGGTTCGTGATTTCATCAGGGGCAACAGTAAATGTTTCATTGCCATCCGTATTGTTTCTTATAACTTGTATACATGTCATAATAATCAGGAGGAAAATACATTCATAAGGCAGAATGACACCACAATTATTATTCCATGGAAACACATACATTTTCTTGATGGCAATGGGCCTCTTATATCCTGAAATCTCCTCATTTTCGCTCAAACCTTTAACATGCAACTCTGTAAGTCTCTATGAATCACACCTTTATATCAAGAACTGCAAGATGATTCCAACAAATATTCTAAAAATAACATGATTGTTCTAAGGATTTCCCAAAAAAGTTATAACGTTGACATATCTTATTATTAGAGCTGGATAACACTGTAATATGTAGGTAAAAACAGCATACAAGAATGTGTGTAATTTTATTGCAATAGGTAACATAAAGATGAAGTGTGCTTTTCTTCTTTCAGCTATGGTACTTCAATACTGTCTCTTGAGCCTATCTAAAAAGTTCCAGGATAACGGCAAGTCTGTTTACGCCTTGTCAAATGTTAAAATATATTGGCATTTAGTCTAGGGTACTGCTGTGTTCCTCATTTCCTGATCTTTACTATTAGCCATAAAAAGTCTGCATACGTGGAACATCTCTCGGTTCACTGTGGGTAGTTGCAGGAGGGGTCGGAGTTTCTCCTTTATATGGCTTAATGTCATGCAAATGAAATCAGACTCTTCGTCCTTTCAGCTTGGCTGCTGTGGGTGTGACTTCTTCCACCTCATATGGACCTTGAAAGCCGAGAGTGCTCCAAGAGCATACAAACCTTCGTATCAGCACCTGGTCTCCTGGGTATTGACTGGGTTGGTTTAACAAATCCTCTGATTCAATGGGTTAATAGTCTTTGTTGATTCCCTTTAACCCCTCCCT
Source organism: Ambystoma mexicanum (assembly GCF_040938575.1). Taxonomy (NCBI): domain Eukaryota; kingdom Metazoa; phylum Chordata; class Amphibia; order Caudata; family Ambystomatidae; genus Ambystoma; species Ambystoma mexicanum. Next base: position 715,150,115 of record NC_090923.1, read on the forward strand.
TTGTTTCTTGACCGGTCTAGACAGGAAAGAAACACTTGCAGTCATTGTTGTTAGGTAATCATGCATCACATCAGCTAATGTCTTTGCTACACTATGGGCATCAAGGGGGCTTCTCATGTGGCGTCCAGCCACCAACTCATTAGCAGTTAGATGGTGACCTAAGCCAGGCTAGTTCCTTAGAGCATATAGGGTAAGGGGTAGGCAATGTAGCCTTCTCTTCTTTAGAGTCATCTTGATCTTTGCAATCTTTACATTCAATAATCCGTTTAATCATTCACAAACACTGAAAAAATAGTCCTTAGGCGCCCCCTTGTGAGTAAGAACACGGGCCATTGACCTGTTCTTTGGGAAGGTACCCACTCGAGAGTCTGCAGCCACACTTTAGCTCACTGTACCTTTCACAGATGGAAAATACCCATTTGCATATCAGTCTTTGTCCCACCCATATGGGCAGTACAGCACCCAAATGATATGGCAATTCCCTTCTGAACAAGAGTACCAACAGCAACCCCATACACGTGTTTCAGCCTTGTTGGGCCTCATCACTGAGGTGGATCTGTGCCTCTCTAACCCCTTGGTCCACGTCTGGATGACCCTAGGAAACTTAGGGTGACTAAACCTAAGTCCCTTAAACAATGAAAAAATAGTCCATAGGTGCCCCTCTGCGAGAACGAACACGGCCCATTGACCTGTCCTTTAGGAAGGTACCCACTCCAGAGTCTGCAGCCACACTTAGCTCACTGTACCTTTCACAGATAGGAAATATCCATTTGCATATCAGTCTTTGTCCCGCCCACATGGGCAGTCCAACACCGAAATGCTATGGCAATTCCCTTCTGAACAAGAGTACCAACCGCAACCCCATACACGTGTTTCAGCCTTGTTGGGCATCACCAGCGAGGTGGAGCTGTGCCCCTCTGAGCACATTGAGAAAGGGGTCCACGTCTGGATGACCCTAGGAGACTTAGGGTGACTAAACCTAAGTCCCTTAAACAATGAAAAAATAGTCCATAGGCGCCCCTCTGCAAGAACGAACACGGTCCATTGACCTGTTCTTTGGGAGGATACCCACTAGAGAGTCCGCAGCCACACTTTAGCTCACTGTACCTTTCACAGATGGGAAATAAACATTTGCATATCAGTCTTTGTCCCATCCACATGGGCAGTCTAAGCACCAAAATGCTATGGCAATTCCCTTCTGAACAAGAGTACCAACAGCAACCCCATACACGTGTTTCAGCCTTGTTGGGTCTCAGCAGTGAGGTGGAGCTATGCCCCTCTGAGCACAGTGAGCAAGGGGTCAACGTCTGGATGACCCTAGGAAACATAGGGTGACTAAACCTAAGTCCCTTAAACAATGAAAAAAATAGTGCATAGACGACCCTCTGCGAGAAACGAACACGGCCCATTGACCTGTTCTTTGGGCAGGTACCCACTCGAGAGTCCGCAGCCACACTTTAACTCACTATACCTTTCACAGATGGGAAATATCCATTTACATATCAGTCTTTGTCCCACCCACATGGGCAGTCCAGCACTGAAATGCTATGGCAATTCCCTTCTGAACAAGAGTACCAAGCGCAACCCCATACACGTGTTTCAGCCTTGTTGGGCATCACCAGCGAGGTGGAGCTGTGCCCCTCTGAGCACATTGAGCAAGGGGTCCACGTCTGGATGACCCTAGGAGACTTAGGGTGACTAAACCTAAGTCCCTTAAACAATGAAAAAATAGTCCATAGGCGCCCCTCTGCAAGAACTAACACGGTCCATTGACCTGTTCTTTGGGAGGATACCCACTCGAGAGTCCGCAGCCACACTTTAGCTCACTGTACCTTTCACAGATGGGAAATAAACATTTGCATATCAGTCTTTGTCCCATCCACATGGGCAGTCCAGCACTAAAATGCTATGGCAATTCCCTTCTGAACAAGAGTACCAACAGCATCCCCATACACGTGTTTCAGTCTTGTTGGGCCTCATCAGTGAGGTGGAGCTGTGCCTCTCTGAGCAAAGTGAGCAAGGAGTCCACGTCTGGATGACCCTAGGAAACTTAGGGTGACTAATCCTAAGTCCCTTAAACAATGAAAAAATGGTCCATAGGCACCCACTCGAGAGTCCGCGGCCACTCTTTAGCTATGCTATGGCAATTCCATTCTGAATAAGAGTACCAACAGGAGCCCCATCCACGTGTTTCAGCATTGAAAACTGCTTCCATAGAATGTAGAATGCAGCTGCATGCATGTTACTCAGGCTCAAGAAATTCAAACACATTTCACAAGCCTTTGGGGCCTGCACTGGCTATACGAGTTGAGTTTAAGCCACTGTGCAGGATGCACTGTGCTTTGAACCAGAATCTGGCAAATCAAACTGTGCACTCTTTACGCTCTTCATATTCTAAACTTTTGGGTTTGATAACATTTAGAAAATATAGAGGAGTCCTTGCATTCTACTAAAAATCAGCAAGGCTATGCAACACTAACACTTTATCTCAGAACAATCACTGACCATCTGGCCTTTAGGAAGAATTATGAAAACATGTCTAACAATGGAAGCATTTACATTATAGACAACAGAAATATTGCTAAGCTAATTTCACCACAGAAGATCTTTTTTACAACACCATGAGACCACAATGTTGTTGACAAAGCACTCCATAAATACTGTTTAACATAACATAACGAGACAAGCCAAAGTTTGGGAATCCTTATCCTAGCAGATAACAGAAATTTGTGGGGCTTCTTATGGTCAATTCTAGATCCCAGCCCTTCTCAGCAGAACTTTGAAAGCATTTGTGTGTCAAAAAGCAAGCTTGCATGTTATTCAGATTGCCACTGAGAGTAAAACAAAAGGCATTTCTTGTTGAGGCTACATGAGCAAATATTAGGGAACCATCCTAGACAGCGATCTCTTATTTTTGCAAACTAGTTTGACAGTTCCTTCATTAGAGAAGTTATACCCACAGATGCTAAAGGTTTTGTCTCTCATGTATTCAGCAACCCTCTGATCAACACCTGCAGTATCTCAGACAACTACTGAGGAATAAAATTGTATAAATCTTCAACCATGCCCACAATATACATATTATAGTTCGAGCGCATCTCGAGACCCGCACATCCCCCAGACATTATGTATATATTATACAGCAATCTTCACCTATTGATTACTTGCTTACACACCTCAGGATCTGCACTAGTTTTCAGTTCTACATAGTTATCTTTTCTTGTATTACACTATTTTCCAGTCAACGGTCCTGCTATCCTTGGGTAGAACCTATGCACTTAATGCACTGCACAGGATGTAAGGGATGTCAACCAAAGGACTGCCATTTCTGTCTTAGAACAGGTCTAATCCATATTGATCGGTCTATGTCTGAATGCCCCATTTGAAAGAGTAAACTTGCAGAAAGCCGCTTTTAATAGGCCACTCTTTTTCACTCTACCTTCTCAACTCTGCTTTTAGGGTGGGGGGATCTAAGATATAGGCTGGAATCAGACTCAATCAGTTTGATCTTCCACATCCACATGTGCTGAGAACAGGAGTGGGCTGAGTATGGTACACAGGTGGAACAAAAGTGTATCTTTATTTTTGGAGGGCAGGAATGGATACAGTGGGCTGTAACGGTGGTCAGTCACTAGCTTGAGACAATGGATTTGTAACTTTGTCTCACCCTTGGTTAAATGTAGGTCAGAAAGAAACACATTTGCAACATTGTATCAACTACAGGTCTCTGAATGCTTCGGAGTGTCTCCCTGGAGCTTTGTAGTAACTTCCTCTACACTGCGGGGTGAATTGTGTTGCTGCCTTGAGGAGGTGGATGTTACTGGCACGGTTCTTAAATGAATTCAGTCTTTTCTTTCTGAGCATACTCAGACATTGTCACTCCCTATATTTGGAGTGGACCCCTCTGCTCTATCATGCAGAGTCCCTCATGGGTCTGCTATTCGCCTCTACTTTTTAACATCTATGTTCGTCCTTTAGCCAACCTGATACAGGATCACGGGTGTCCGTTTTATTCCTATGCGGATGACAAATAGCTTATTTTAAGAGTGGATCACAATTTGAATGAAGCCAAATTATGTCTGTGGGGTTGCTTAACAGTCATTGGCACCTGGATGAACAACAACTGGTTAAAACCTAATGGTGATAACATTCAGGAGGATAGCTCAGTGGCAACATGCTTGCCTTGGAAGAAAGACGACATGGAGCAAAAACGGTTCGATCCCCGGGTCTGCGCTTAGAAACCTCTGGGTATTAAGCGCGTTATAAATTACCTATCATATCATATCATATCAGTGAGGTCCTTACAGTTGGTCCTCAGGCAGCTCGATCCCTTTGGACCACAGACTTCTGGCCCTCTTCTCTAGGTGCACACCTTACTCCGGTTGATTTTGTAAACAATTTGGTGTTTAAAAACTCGGCTTCTCTTTCCCCTGACTTGCAGGTTAGTGCCAGGTGCAGTTCGGGTCATTTTAAGTTAAAAACCTTAAAAAAAGTGATTCTTTTTCTACCATCTGACCTAAGAGGACCTGTTCTAACACTACCCTGCTTGCCCAGCCCAACTAGTAGCTTAAACGTTTTGAACAGACTTCACTGGCTCCCTGTCAAGTTTAGATTGAGGTTTAAGGCCCTCTGTTTGGTTCATCAAGCACTTCATGGTAAAGGAGCATTCTATCTTTGTGAGAAGATAGTTCCATATGTACCCATTAGAGATCTTCCCGCAGCCAAACCCCATCTTCTCCTGATCCCAAGGGACAAGAAGTTAACGATCAGGGCCAGGCTTTTTTTGTCGCAGTCCCCTCACTCTGTAATTCTCTTCCCTGATGATCACTCCAGGTTTCATAAAGTTCTCAATTAATTTCTTTATCCTCAATAGTTGCATTGTATTATTGCTTTTATCTCACAGTTTTCCGTCCTGTTTGAGAGACCCCATTGGGCCGTCCGCTTTGTAGCGCCAAGATACCTTTGTGTGGTTGTTGCGCTCTATCAAGTTCTCAGAACATCAAATTAAATGTTACTACTGGTTTGTGGATGAAATTGCCTGGATTTCAAATTTTGTTTCATACTCAGGGTCTTGAGAGCTGTATGTTCCCTCAGTTGGGGATAGGTCTGTAGCCAATTTTGCTGTATCTGTCCCCTGCGTTGTGTTGGGTGACAGTGAAGGGTAACCGGGGGTGCTCCCAATACATTGTCCAGCTAGCCGGAAAACGTATCCAGCACCTTTGGTCACTCAACAGTAAGTGGACTTTGTCACATTATTCTTGAGATTCTGCCTTACTGAGACCTATTAAAAACATTCCTCCTTTCTGATGGTTCGCCTCCTCTGTCCTCCCTCCTGCCACCTTCACTTCTCCTCCTTCCAAGGGACTGGTTAAGCATGACTTGTTCTACCCCTTCTCCATGTGTGACCATTTGTAGTGCTTGTTGGACTACAGCTCAGCAGGTCAAGCATTTAAAGGTGCAGTTCGCCACCTTGAAATCAGGTGGCTGACTAACTCTGAAGAGTTCCATCACTGCTATTGTGAATATCAACAAACTCTACTCTGCTCTCTGCTCGTGGCTAGAGCCACAGAGACTCTTCCATGTCTGGGGTGCAAGGCCGTTTGAGAGGTCAGCATCTGCATGGAAACTAGAAAAATGTCAGGTCCTTTTTTGGCAGCCATTGTGTCCCCAGTTGGAGAGAATAACTGAGAGATAGAAGGGCTCGTATTGGACTCCAAGAAATGGGGGGAAAGCTCAATGAGAAAAAAGCTCTTGGATGGTGAGCTGCAGCATTACTGGAGAACAGGTTGGAAAGCTGACATGCTCAGAACTGAAGATCGATTGGAGACAGAAGGAGCGAAGAGAGCAGGTGTCAAGTGGAGAATAAAGATGCACGAGGATAGCAATACATATGAGGACGGAAAACAATGGAAACAGGAATGGGGAAACACACACAGCATGAAGGACATAACGGACAACATCTAGGCACAGGGATTCACTCACGGAACCTGAAGCATTGAAATGCACCATCTGAAAGTCTCAGGGATACAAACTGGTGCTGTCATTCCCATCTTGTTTGTTTGTTTATTTATTTGTATTGCACGCCAGACCCGAAGGTATTAGGGCGCATAGCATAAGATAATTCACAGCTTAGTTACACATCAAGGGTAATCAGTACATCTGAGCAACACAGTACAGAGACAGAAGTCACATAAAGGCAGAGGCAGGAAGCATAGGAGCAAATAAAAATACAGTCACAGTAACTCTAATAGCTAAAATATGTACATAGGAGCAGAGTTGGTTCGTTGTAGGTAGCAGGTGCATATCTTTGAGCCATTTTATTATATTCTGGCGGTGGTTTTGGTAGGGTTGATCTGCTCTTAGTGTGGCAGGTAGGGAGTTCACAATTGGGCTGCCTTGACTGGGTAACTACAACCCCCGATTCTGAAAAGCTTGAATCTGGGGACAGCAAGGTAGGTGGTATTGGATAGTCTAGTAGTCCTTATTGAGGATTTTTTGGTGATTATTTCTGTCAAATAGTAGGGTGCCACGTTATTCAAACATTTGTATGTGAGTGTGGCGACTTTCAGTTGAATTTTGTCGTGTGTTGAGAGCCAATTATTGGATCATCTGGTATCAGAGATATGTTCTCGCGTGGCAATTCCTAGTGCTACTCTAAGGGCGTTGTTTTGCGGGATTTGGATTTTTTTGATGGTTTGTTTATTCGTACCTATGTAAAGCGCATGACAGTAGTCCAACTTTGACAAAATGAGCGCCCCGGCCAGGGTAGTACAGCTGTTGTTCGACAAGAATGGTCTATCTGCTCTGATCAATTTGCACATATATGCCATGGACGAGGCCATAGCATTGACCTATTTATTGAAAGATAGAGAAGAGTCCAGGTAGAACCCCAAGGTCTTCACCTCCCTAGCAACGGTGATGATATTATTGGCAATGTTAAAGGCAGAGTATTTGGGGCTCAGTTTATTGAGGGTTGAGGTAATGCCTAGGATGATGATCTCGATCTTATCATCATTCAAGCATAGTCCATGGGTAGCCATCCATGCCTGGATGATGAGATATACCCTATTCACCAAGGCCAAATCATTGTCATAATCACCAGAAAGTGGTAGGAGGATCTGAGTATCATCTGCATAGTTAGTGTAGGTGATACCAAGATGATCCAGATCATCAAAAAGGGGCTTATTGAAGATATTGTATAGGGTAGGTGAGACGCAGGATCCCTGAGGCACTCCACAAGTGATGGGGATAGGGTCCGCAGCTGCGGTAGGAGAGAAGACTCAAAGTCCGGTTACTCAGAAAGGATTGTATCCAAGCTATGGCTTCTACTGAGAAGTGGGCAGCAGAGTTCAGAGGGCTGCATAGGACCGCGTGATCCACTAGGTTGAATGCAGCGGATAAGTCCAGGAGAAAAAGAAGGGCTGAATTTCCTTTGTCTCTGAGTTCATCGATCTGAGCCTTCAGGTCTATTAAAGCTGTTTCAGTCCCGTGCTGAGGCCGAAAACCAGACTGATGTGAGATCAGTAAGAGGTTGGATTCTAGGTGTTTTTGAATTTGTGAGTAGGCCATTTTATGTATAATGTTCTATATAAATTGCACTGTGGTGATTGGTCGGTAGTTAGTGGGTATCGATGGGTCTAAAGTCTGTTTTTTTAGTAATGGGAGCACCCATGATTCCTTGAGGTTAGATGAGATGTTGCCTGATGAAAAGGAGTCATTAATGAGTTTCGTGATGAAGAGCGCCAGGTCTCTGGCAGCATCCTTTATAAGTTATGCAGGGCATTGATCACCCTGGCAGTTGGACGGTTTGAGAGATAAAATGATTTTTTCAGTTTCAATTATGGTGACTTTAGTGAACTTTAAACGGGGGGGGTCATCAAAGTTATTAGGTGGTGTGAAGGTAGGTATGGGAGGACTGGTACTGGTTAAGGAGACTTTTTTCTTAACGATTTTAGTTTGTAGGGTCGTAATTTTATTGGCTAGTGCTTGCTGTATATTAGAACACCAGGGTTTATCTTTTATACAGCTGTAAGGTATTGGGATGGGGTCTTCTAACTCTTTCAGGATAACCAAGAGTTCCGTTGTGCTTGATTTGGCCTGTGATATTCTGGAGTTATAGGTTTCACGCTTTGCTAGAAGTATTTCGCTTTTATAGAGAGCAGTTATAGCACTGAGGTTCGTTTTATTTTCCTCAGATGGTAGTGGTTCTCCAGGATGCCTCGCGTTGTCATTTTTTTAGTCGCAGGGTTTTTAGGTATGGTGTGTACCAAGAATTAAGGTGGGCTTTTGGTTTACTTTGTCTCAATTTAAGGGGCATGATTAGGTCTAGGGAAGCGGACATAACTTGATGATATTCTTTAACCAATGCGCCAGGTCCCAGATTATCCAGGAGTGCATTAAGCGTAGGGAGAATGAGAGGTAGTAAATTGTCATGGGTAATGTTCTTTTTATTCCCTGTAGGAATGGCAGGAGCTAGCACTGTCAGCACAGAGATGGGTCTTTCACTTGCTAAGTAGAAGCTTACAATGTGGTGGTCTGTCCAAATCTGGGGGGATATGGAAGAGATTAAGGCATTGCAGTTGTAGTCTGCCACCCAGTCCAGTATTCTACTTTTATTATGAGTGGGGTGAAGCACTTTCTGGGTAAAGCCTAGTTCAGTTAGGATATTGGTCTCACTAGCCGCATGTAGGTCTTTGGGGTCGTTAAGTCCTAGGTTCATGTCCCCTAATAGAAGGACGTGAGTGGAATTTTTTAGGTTGTTGGACAGAATGTTTAGAGATATCTTCCTCGAAGGTACGCATGTGGCCTGGAGGTCTGTATGTCAGGTGGATCGTGAGAGTCTGGGAATTATTAATAATAAGCTTAGCTGTGAGAAGTTTGCAGGATTTAGTATCGAGGGGTGGCACTAATCTGATTTGCAGGTTAGCTTTAGTGATGAGGGCAATACCTCCTCCACATGAATCATTTCTGTCCGATCTTAAGATGGTGTAGCCATTGGGGATAGCCAGTGAGAGGGCTGGGCCTGCAGCTGCATGCAGCCAGGATTCAGTAATTTCTAGAAAATCAAGGTCTTCTAATTGGATAATGTCCAATATCTCGGATGCATGTGCGACCAGCGATCTAGCATTTATCAATGCGCCCTTGAGGCTGGGGTTGGCTGATACTGTTGAGGGCAAAGCTTTAGAACCTTGGGTATAGTGTGATTAAATAACGTATATGCTGAACGGGATCTAGCGTGGCATTTTCTTATAGCATCGAAGGTATCAGAGTGTGGGTTGGTTCTTTTGTTAGGGATAGTAAGGGTTCTAGTTAGAGGTTCAAATATTTTGGCTAGTCCAGCGTGGAGTCTCTTATTTCTTGCAATCGTGTTACAAGGCTGGGAGTGAAGCTTAGGTAGTTGTTGAAGGTCCATGTTGAATTTATCTAGCTGTTCAGTGCAAGTTAGGCTATTTGTGTATGAGATATGTTGGGTTATGCTACAGTTAGAGATGGTGTGGTAGTGTGGTACTGGGAGAATGGTGTGTATGCAGGTTATGTCTATTAATATGCTGAGAAGGGGCAGAAGGTTCCTTACTGTAAGCATTTTAAGTATTGATATAGCGCTTGGAGGGAATAGTCGGTCTAAACTCCAGGTCAGTAGACCGAGAAGGGCTAAATCAAGTTGGAGCAAAGTGGGCTGCCTCAAATCTACATATAGTAGGCTGAATCGGGTAGATGCAGGGTGGCTAAGTCCAGTTACATAGCAAATGCTGAATCAGGATTGCATAGGTGGGCTATTTAGAATCTATGCGGGATAGGCTAAGTCAAGTATAAGCAGAATAGGCTAAGTTCGAGAACACAGAAAATAGGGCAGATCAGTTATCTGCATTGATAGGCTTGATTTGAGAGTGCATACAGTGGGCTGAATTAGATCTAATCAAGGTAGGCTAGGTTTAAAATTGTAAATAGTAGGCTGAAACCACAATAATCAGTGTGGGCTAACATCAAGAATGCAAACAATGGCTGAGTCAGAAAAAGGCCACTTAGGCTAGGTAAGCTAAATCACATGTAGGCAGGTAGGCTAAGTTCAAATGTACGTACACTAGGCTGAATCCACAGTAATCAGAGTAAGGCAATTTTAGACAGGTAAGCTAAGTCACATATAGGCAAGGTAAGATAAGTTCAGATTAGCATACAGTAGGCTGAATCTGCAATGATCAAAGTAGGCTAAAGACAAGATTGCATACTATATACTAAGTCAAATATGAGCAAGTAAGCTGTATTCACGATTGCGTGCAATAAGCTAAGTCAGGTTTACATGAATTGGCCTAATTCGAATATGCGCAAGGTAAGACAAACAATAAAAACAGGGTAGGCTGAATGCAGTGGCCTGTTGGGCATGTATGCAGGACAAGACAGTATACTATGAGGCAGGTTGCGGATGTATCAGGCTAAGTTCCCACTCACTGTTCATACATACAGTGCATACAGCAGGTGAGGGTCCTGGAGAGGGTGACGGTATATGCAGAATGTGCTTGCATCCTAAGTGCGGCCGGAAAGGGACTAACTTTCATCGGAGGATAAACCAGTATAGGTGCAGGCCACCACATCAGGGCAGTAGATGTAAATGTACAATATAAGAAAGTTTTTGTGATTTGGTGGGCCGTCTTCTTGACAAATGCTGAGTTTACCGGGTTGATTCTTATACTCAGTAGTGATGGCGGGAGGTGTGCCATGCAGAATTTCCGACCTTGTGCTCTGGTAGCCTCTGGTCAGCGTCGGGTCAGGTGCCTTTCTTGCATGCCTTTCCTTGGAGGCCGGCTCACGGCTCCCGGTACCTCCTGATAGGCTGTGTAGGCATAGCTTGCCAATCAGGCGTCAGTGCTGGTCTCCAGGGGAGGCAGACCCAGCAACTACAACAACGCGGCCATTTTGGAACGGTGGTTCTCACCCATTTGGATATCATATTGCCAGAAATAAAATGCTCAGGGCGGATCACCAGCAACCCCAGTGAGGCACTGGAGTACTGATACAAATAATGGGCCACGATGCTCAGTTCAGAATAGCTGTAGATCAATGCGACGAGTGCACAGGCCGTTTTGCCTCGTGGCTTACCTCATACGCACGGGTGGGCTGGGGAGATGAGTAGGCTGCTCCTGCAGCCTACAGAGTGGTAGGAGCTCCTGCTCTGGCTGGATGGTGACGGTGAGTGTGCAGGGCTCGGGTCAGGCGCCTTTCATGTCTGCCTGTGACTCTGTACTGGATGTGTCATCTAAATATGCTTAACTATGAGTTCTGCTGCATGTGTATGGTCTAAATGGCTGTGAAACAGGTACCTGGCTCCCCCCTGTTCCTGACCCTGATTACTTGTAGATCCCTTGTTGCTATTGCCCGCCCTCCCCCGTTGTTAGCTCCATGTTCCCTTGTATCTCTGCGTTCTCACTGCATACTTCCCTATTTCACTGTAAAGCACTCCATTGCTTCCCTAGGCTAGGTCTAGGCTCAATAAATGCCCTCATAATACAGGTGACTATATATTTACCATTCTACAGGCCAGAATAAGGAGACTGATGCTGCCATTTATATCATATATACTGCCATCTCAATAAGGGTTGATAAAACATCCCACTACATCCGAGTGGATAGATTCAAATGTGCTGATTAGACTCATTTGGGGTGTGAGAATTAAGCCAAAATAGGTATGAAAATTTGAGAAGAGATTTAAGTGGCAGAATATTGTTACTCAAATAGTAAGTAATGTTAGTGGGTGTGTGGTGGGATTTGAGATGTTCTTAATAGTTCCTTTAATGCATCTAGGCTAATTTGGGTACGAGAATGGATATTGCCCCTAAATAGACCGCAGTAGGTTAGTCCTAGGCCTGCTGAATGTATGTTATCAGGGAAAACAGTTTCAAGAGGAGACAGATAAAACGTAGAGTACGCAAGGGTGGAATTGGAAATGTGAAAGAAAAGTCTGAGCAAGTGGAGGTAGCCCAAAATGTACATTCCAATCCTTCTTGGCCACGTCAAATAGTAGACTGATGCACTGGAATGAGGGAATGGTCAGGGAAAGTAAGCTTTGGAGGAGTGAACAAATAAACCATGTCCGCCTAGATTATGAAGAGCAGAGTAAGTTAACCTACTACAGACTAATGTGCCATATTGAGCAGCTTCTGAGACATTTCAGACAAATTATCTGGACACAAAATCGCAATATATGGGTATTGTCATGTGGGACACCTAGGATAACGATCACATGAGGCACTTGGGATCAAGAAGGATGACAAGATCAAGCAGCAATGGTTTACTATGTTAATTTAGTAAGCCAACTGAACTACAAACTGGGATCTTTCCACAAAAAACAATAACAATAACGCAGATGGTCTTCTCCCAAAGCAATGTCTCTCCCGCTGGCTGTGTGTTGTTAACAGTGTCTAAGTCCATAATGTTCTCAGGTGGTTGTCTCACCTCGCCTCCTCTGGGGCTGTGGGTTTGTGGAGTTCTCTAGCGCTCTTCCTAGTTCTATTCTGAGTGCAAACTTTCCAGGGTCCTGTTCCCCTCAACTGTCTGTCACAGTAAATTTTGCGGACAGACAGGGCCATTTGTTGTGACAGTCAGAGAGCTAAAAAGAATTCAGGAGGTTAGGCTGATTGTTCACTAAACTTCCTCCCCTTCACCACGCTGAACTTGCTGTATCATCTGTAACCTCCCTGGCCCAGTCCCATTCCTCCGCCCTCTATCTGGACCTGCTTAGTGCCGATGTGCCAACTTTACTTACTGTTCAGGCCCCTGTCTTCCTCTGACCTCCTCCGTACCACCCTTTTCCTCTATATGGCTTCCTGGGCTTATCTAAGGCACAGGCAACAACAACCAGTGTAAGTTGGAAGCGCAATCGACAATAGTTGGAACTCTCGCTCCACCGAACCAAGCTGATAAAGAAATGGAGTATGGTTGCTGGGGTTTTCCGGCTCAGCGAGAGGGCATTTCTGTCCCTGGGTATGCTCCGCTGTGAGACGGAACTGTTTTATCCCCAATGTGCCTCTCACAAGCCAGGGAACACCGAAGTTTCAGTGAGCGTTTTAGTTTTGCAAGGACTGGACGCTTGCAATCTTAATGTAAATTATCTGAAAGATTCCAGTGTTCACCACAGACAACTGTGTCCTTATTAAATGTGTGTCCACCATGCTTGTGATTATAACCATTTCTGGGCATTTGTTACTGTTACTAGGACTTGGAGAGAGAGTTACCTTAAAGAGATGGGCTGTTTCTACAGGAATCTGTTTGAAGTGCAGTAGACCCAGCACGTGGGAGGGAGCTAACTACAATCTGCCCTTTGAGTATGTTGGTTCCCTTACAGGGTCTTGAGTTGGTCAGGATGGGTCAGTTCAAGGAGAGTCACTGTCAAGGTGGTTCCCAGACCCGGGCAGGGGACCTTATCACATTACACAAGTTTAAAAAAACAAAGATATGAGCATTTCACTCATGAAATGTAACATTTAGACTAAAAAGCCTAATTGGGATGCCTCCGTTCTAAGACATAGCAGCATGCATGAATGCCAAAAAAAATGAGAGTTTTAGAAACTGCAGTACAGCAGATGAGCCTCTCTGCAACTAAAGGGTGTGCACTATGTTCCGGAGCCCTGGGTCCCTATCGGCCCAAAGCTCCAGACACCCAAGAACACCTTGTTTTATAGATGGACTATCTTGGTGACCCTGGAGACACATTCATGTGAGGGTGGACTACTGTTTCTAATAAGTTGCAAGTTGATTTCTGGTCTGTGTGCATGCTCCTATGTCTACCCATGAGTCATAATGGCTACCATTTTTGTGTTCTTGTGGCTCTCTAAAGTCTGGGCCCTTCTTATGATAGTGTGAGGCTACCCTGGAACACTTCTGCGTGCACCATACCATCAGGATATTTCCCAATATGCAGTTTACTCCTTGTGTTAGGTGGTGTTAGGTTGCACTCCTAATGTGCACAAAGCTCGAAATCAGGGATCTTATGGTTTACAGAAAAACACTGAAGAGGATTCAGGCTACCCTGGGTAGTGGAGAAGGTAGAACATATCAATAAATAGGGAAATGGGGGTTAGGAACATAGAGAGAAGGAGGCAATGAGAGGCAAAAATCAGACAGCATCATGCAATTATGTGTTTAGGTCGCTTATGATATATTCTGTTCATTGGTATTTGTAAAGAGCTAAAGAATTACAGGTGTGGCTTTGTAATGCTGAGTGACCAGCCGGCAGTGCATTGCTGCACCTAAATGACTGTTAGATGGGGACTGTAGTTTAAAGCATAGCATAGATTGCATTCACGTGGATAGAGTAATAACAGCAGAGAGAGAGCAAGAGAGTGAGAGAGCAGATATATATATATATATATATATAGAGAGCGAGAGAGAGAGAGAGAGAGAGAGAGAGAGACAGAGACAGAGAGAGAGAGAGAGAGAGAGAGAGAGAGAGAGAGAGAGAGAGAGAGAGAGAAACGTTTGGTCAGCAATTTCAGCACTAGGCTACCGGCAGAAGCTATGTGGGAGCTGTAGGGCACTGTGGGATGCTAAATCTGTGGCTTGTGTGAATTGCATGATGATTTTAAATAGCGTGCAAGAATCAAGAAGTTATCTAATGATGTATAAAAGGAGCAAGAGGTTGCTAAACTAATTACAGATGATAAAAGGGAAATTAATCAGGCTTTTCTTGTTTTTGTCTACTGTGAAGAGCGACATCGATTTGCAGATTGTAAAGAGGACCTGGATGACCGAGGCAGAGAGGAAAGTTTGGTTGTAGGCAGAATAAGTGAAAAGAGGTTACAGAGGGGGAGGATCGCTAGCATACATCCAGTGAGTCATGTTCTTTCTTCAAATATTGCTGCTGTGTTGGTGCAATGGGATACTGAACACAGATCCGATTCTCAAGGGACTCACCCCGGCAGAGAATTGAAGACAAACTGGCTCTTGCCCAGAATGTGTTAACAACAGCACAGACCCACCTTTGCAGAGTTTGCATCCTTGTGATGAAGGTTCTAATGGAATTACGCCCAACTATGCCTGGCATTTGCAATAATAGGCCAAACTGATTTAACCACCTCCTCGAGTGGTTGGGCATGAAGTTGAAAAACATTCATTGCTACAAAGGCTCATGCTTACGCAAAAAAAAAAGATATGAGGATTTCACTCGTAGCCTACCTCTAGCCGTGCACTCTCCCATCTCCTCCATAGGCACCAGCACCACGAGGGAAAAGTTATTTTGCAAATATCCCTTCCTCCCACCCAACCTCCTCCACCGGAAAACTGGTTCTGGGCTTCCCCTTCTCCACACCCTTCCTCTCCCTCCTCACCTCCCATTTGATCCCTAGGGTGATTCCGGGCCACGTCTTTTCTGTCTCTCTCCCTTTGTACATCAATGATCCACAATCAGTGCATCTGCTCCCCAATGTAAACCTGACCCAAGTGAAGGCAGGATAAGCAAGGAAGCACTGCACTACTGTGATCCCCAGCGAGAAGTCAGCCACGCACCTACGCTAGTTCCATGGGAGTACCACTGCACCTTGGGTGCTTGAACCCACGCCAAAGCAAATATGATCATAAGGAAAGCAGTAGAGCGGAGGAAGCGCGGCAGTCCCTGCGAGATGGCCGAGAAACGCTAAGTAATTAAGCAGCAACCACAGCAGTACAGTTGCATTTTGGAAGCTTGAGTCAATGCCAATGTGGCCCTGATCACAGGAAGCCTTGCCAAGTGAACAAATGCTGCATGCTGGGAGGCCCGGAGGGAGGTCAAGCATCCCAGCTGTATCCAAAGCAGGCCAAGTGAGGTACTTTATTTTTTATTTTTTATTGTGTTCAGTATTTGTTACAAACTTTTCACATATCAGAAAAAATTAAGAAGAGAAGAAACCTTTGGTACCATCAGCAGCTAAAAAAGAAGATTAACAGCATTCATTCTATAACATCATATAGTATCCCCTAAATCCCTCTTTACACGTTAAAAACTCTATTTAAAAATGGTATACCCGCAAACACTAAAAGAGGGTTTTCACCCAAAAGAAAACAACTCCACCATTCATCCACATTCAGTGTGCTGACCTTCTCAACACATGTCATCAAGTCTGATGTTCTCCGAGGATTTAGAACAGGACAAGAAGTTAACATGTGTTTTAATGTTTCCGTTGTGTTTAAGCCCAGACAAAATCGGCAACTCTTGTCCTTCCGACCCCCTTGCTTCTGAGAGAATAGTAGTTCTTTAGTCGGATAAAAATTCAGTCTCAAGCGAAGAAACTGGTTCCGGTAATAGGCGCTAGGAAACTTTGCTAAACATGTTTGGGTACTATTCATCGCTCGAGCCTCAAAAGAAAGATCTAGAGCCAGTTTGTAGTAGTTCCTCTTATTTTAGGTTTCAATCCAATCTTGACGTCTACACTTTTGCCACAGGCAAGACAAAGCTACAACCACAGAGAGAAATGATAGAACCGGGTACTTGGACTGACAGCCCAGGGGCTTGAAGGGGCTTGAAGACTACAAGCACCACAGGTTGCATGAGAGGAGTATTACAAACTAGGAGAGGGTATGACAGTGCGAGGTGTGACGGGCATCCACGGGTGGAGAGGAAGGACAGCCTGGTGTCCACTTTCCTAGTGTTCACGTGTTTGTGCCAAAACATACTTCATGCTGTGCAGATGGCAGAGTCTTCCTATAACAATATTAAGCAAATAATTCTTTCACGCAATGCAGTACACTACAAGCAGTAACTTTATAATTGTTTTTTACATTTTATTGTTGACAGTGTGTTTTGAGCAAAAACACTGTACACAGAGTAAATCATGATGGTAGCCATCTAGGTGCTTTACAATTTTAAGAGAAATATTGGGAACACTGTTTGGTGAAGCAGCTACACAAAATCACTTCTTGGTCCAATATTTGTCGCACTTTGTCTCGATGTGATATTAATTATAGTACCTTGTGGTCTCTTGAAAGGTCTACACTCTGCTTTACTTTCATACGTTAAGCGCTGACCATTTTCATTTCATTGTCAGTCTTTAGTAAAAGGCAAAGGACTTCCATTCACGTAGGGACAGACATCATTTTGCGTTGGCTGTGACAAATGTTAAATGTCTGCAAACATCAAGAAATGTTTAACATTTTAAAGTATTTACTGAGAATGTATGGCAGAAAAATGTGCTGCATTCATGCCTATACATATACAATTAAATACAAAAACAGCACACTCCAATACAAATGCCACTGCTTGTTATTTTTGGTTACTACCCCTCCAAATAGTAAATATAGGTATATATATGTTTTTATTGAACATTTGTAAGGCGCCTATACATAAGAAAGTGTTTCCAAGTGCCACAAGTCAAGGGGGAGGGGGAACAGAGGAGAATAAATAACAATAAACGGTCCTACTAAGCCTTGTGACATTCGGATCGTGCAAAAGCAAGTGCAGGGGGAAGGGTGGGTCAGGGCGAGGGGGAAGGTAAGGGAGGGGGCATGCAGGGGAATGGGGCCCTAGGGCTGGGCAAGTGCAGACAGGTAAGTGCAGGGGGGAGCCTGGAGGGCAAGTGCACAGGCGAAGGGATAAAGGTAACTAGTGTGAGGGGGGAGTGAACCAGACTCAATAGTCTAGTCAGGGAAGGGTGGCCGAAGGCACGTACTGGAAGGGCGTACTGAGGCAGACTGGTCGAGGGAGGGCCTGGCCCCTGTAGGACTCAGAAGGGACCAGGCAACTAGTTGCAGCAGAAGGGGTGGGGCATTAGCAACGAAGTGGGAGAGGGAAGGAGGAGGAGAAAAGGAAGGTCTTGAGAAGTTTCCAGAATTTAAGGCGATCCAGCTCAAGTCTGAGAGGGGCGGGGAGGCCATTCCAGAGGGAGGCTCCTGCAGAAGAAAGAGATCTACCCCCCACTCTCTACTTGCAGAAGCGTCTTACTTTCAGAGAGTTAGAGCTAGAGGACTGAAGGACTCTAGCAGGGAGGTATTTTGGGAGAAAATGTTGCATGTAGCGTGGTCCCAGGCGCCAGAAAGCCTTGTGGATGATGCAGAGGGTTTTAAATGTGATCTTTTCAGCCACCAGGAGCCTGTGTAGAGATTTTAGGGCTGGAGAAATACAGTCTCTGGGCTTGAGGCCAAAGATAAATCTCGCATCACTGATGCATTAAAACTATTTACTAAATGCTGAACATAAAGGAAAAGAAATAACAATGAAACAAATAGGCATGAATATGTTACTTGAAAAAGAGACACTGCCACTTTTAGGAAGCCAAGCTGTTGCTGTGTTCTGTAATTAACTATATTATTGGTTGTATTCAGTTATTTTTGTGTGAAGTAATGTGTACTGCATCTCAACCTCTCTAATCCTTCTGACTTGGACTCCTGGTTGCATCTTCTGCTGTAATAAAAGATTCAACCAACCGTGGTCTTCCTCACCTGACAAATATGAATTAAATGAGGTCATGGTATGGAAAAAACTTCTCAGAGCATCTGCCTCAACATTTTAAGTGGATTGTTTAATCAGTGTATTGAAGAAACGCATAATGAAGGACTAGGATTACAAGTAAGTGCATTATCTTTTTCCATTAAGGATCATCATCCCTATTCATGAATACCTATAAAGTGAGCCAGGGAAAGAATGATATAATTCCAAAAATAAATTCGTCCACTGTTACAGCTCTCTAGCCAACCACATGTCTCAAGGTGTGAGTGTCCGACCACAGCACTAGAATCTTCTGGACACGAATGCAGCATTAATTTCCCTGCATTCGGATCCCTGAGAGTTCAAGCAGGGAAACGGACATAAACAATGCTTTCAATTTCCCTCGCCATCATGGAACGTCCCTACAGAGTGCAAGTGCAGGTTCTGAGTCGCTGACATAGAGGGGGGAAGGCTCCAGACATCCTGGTGTCGACACCCTCAATGAAAGTAACATATACGATGGTGGTTCAGCCCCATCCTGATCTTACCTGTAAATGCTAAATCAAACACAGGTAATCCATTTAAGTGCACCCATCCACAGCCTTTCCCGTATCAAAAGAAAAGTATTATGTACACTCCTAAAGCAGAGAACATTGTAAACACTGTCCCTTTAGAATTAAACAATCATGTAGTGAAGATATTGAATTGCTTCACTGGGAGAGTGGACCCTCCCTCAGACACGAGGGGCAAATGACATTTTCTTGCAGCATTCCTTCAGAGAGCTGCCTCAGATATCAAAGGCACGTCCAGTTTCCTTACAGCAGTCACATGGCAAGGCTGATCAGACATCAAATGCGCATCTCCTTACTTATGGCACTGCCTCTCTGAACCCTGTCAAGCACCAGAGCCACACCACAAAATCCTGTGCTGCTTGGCACAAGCTAAGCCAAACATCAAAGTCACGCTACGCTTCCCTATAGCCATCACACAGGTTGTTCAACTCAGACATGAATGCCATATTCGCACAAGACTTAAAACTACTTTCACTTTCTCCACCATCAAGGAACGTCCCCGGAGAGCTAAAGTGCAGGCTCTAGGTGCCAGAAAGAAAGGGGAAACACTCCAGAGAACCTGATGCATTGCCACCCTCACCATTAATGAAGTCAAATCCAAGATTGTGGGTCGTTCTATTTTAAGGACCTCATTACGAGTTGGGCGGTATTCTGGCAGTAAATCCACCAGAATACCACCCAACGGAATGACCGTTACTACTACTTGGTCCGGTGAGTGGCAGAGTTAATCCCCATTTTTTTGGGAGCCCATTGTACTGTATGGGGCATTTTTGGTGGAATTACCGCTGCAATAATTCCACCGATTTTGCCAATTTTCGATAGAAAGTGAGAGGATTTACCTCTAGCAGGATTCTGAAGGTAAATCCCCCACTCCAAGGCCATACTCGTATTATGGTGGTGCGAGAAAATTGGCAGTAATTCTGTTACTGCCATTTTTTTTCTGCAACGACATACTTGTAATGAACTAGTTCTGCCCCAAGTGGTAAGACAAAAGAGGCCTCATTAGGAGTTTGCCGGTATCCAGCCGGTAATTACAGCGAGATACTGGCAAACTGACATACCGTTACCGGCGCATAATATCCCGGTATTAAGAGGATATTACAGGTGCTGGCAATGGTGGTCATACCCATTCCATGGAGTCACACATGACTTGCTGGTATTACTGGCACCGTTGATACCGGTAAGACATCTGAAGGAGGTTGGGGTGAAGCAGAAGGAGGTTGGTTGGAGTCATCTGGAAGAGGATGGAGTGAAGCAGAAGGAGGTTGGTTGGAGACAGCAGAGGTTGGTTGAAGGGAACCTAAGAACAAGGGAGAGTATGAGGATAGCAAGGTACTAGCAAACAAGATCAGGAGGATGTGAGAGGGAATGCTTGGCCAAGACAGGGGTTAAGGGTAAGACCCAATCTGAAGGAGCCAAGTGGAAGGACAAACAAGCAAGTGGTGAAGGAAAAGAAGAACAAGAGAGGGCTAGAGAGATGTTTAAGAAGGTAAGAATTTGGCACCCTATGGGAGGGAATTGGCAGAGATCCACTTAAAGCCTGCATCCATGAAAAAACAAGGGAGGCAAACAATGTTGCCACAGGATAGAAGTTGAAGAGCAAACTAGAACGAGACTCAGAAAAGAAGGGTATGGGCAACCCATTCAAACTGGCACACAGACCCAAGGAGAAGATACTTTGAGAAGACCAGATAAGAAGGCTGAGGGAACATCTTAAACCCCAAACTGATGCTACAGTGAGAAAAACAGAGGTGAAGGGTGAACGAATCCTTTAATCACAAATTGGAGACATAAGGGTCTCCACGTCCAGTCTGGGTTTGCCCCTGTGGAAGAATGGGGTTATGGGAGATGTCATTTTTCACCGAGTGATCTATTAGCTGGGTTTGGATTATCTGGTTTAGGATTTTATATTTAGAGGTGATTCATTTGAGAGCCAGCATGCATATTGCATTGCTTCACTGTGCTTAACATAACATAGGAAGAGAAGGAACAAATACATATAAATGACACTAAGCATATCTGCTAGCTAACCAACATCTTGACATATAATGCATACTGGGTACATACATCCCATTAGGTCACAAATGTGCTGTCCATGATGCCTGGGTATTGACTTTGTCATGTATTTAAGGTAGGCAAGGCAGGAAGAAATGATGCACTATGCTCCAGATTCCTCTGAGTATTTCCATGTTTACATTTTTGTAGGTCTTCTTACTGTCTATGGTGCTTGCTGATGTTGTTCCAGATGGTTTGCCCTGAATTTCTGAGAGTTGTGTTTGAAATGTGCTGCAACTTGCTATTTAGAGAAGACCTATTTTCCAGAAAGCAAAAGTGTTGTTGAGCAAACGGTTTTAAGATTGCTGAACTTTTCTATAAGGAGACATGTCATGCTTTCTAGAGCTTGCTTAATGTGTTAATATCTCCTTATCCCGAACATTAATCTGGTAGCTATGATTTGTATAATTTGTAGTTGTTTGAGAATGTGCTTGAGAAGGCCAACATAGAGGGCATTGCAGCTTCTTTATAATTAGTGTCTGTACTTCAGCCCTCCTGACTTGGAGTCCTGACTAGGGAGCCCCCATATTCGTTTTCCTTTCTGATCCACAGTTGACTCTTCTGGATCCAGTCCAGGTTTCTGCCCTGCAATGAGGGGAATTCCGTGCAGTGTAGTCTTTGAATGTTGGATTTCCATAATTAGGTGGGGTGACATGCTCTGAGAATATAACTCTCCAGGTTATAGCAGGCTTCGAGGACCTGGAAATGTCATGCCAAAGTCTATGTGACGATGGCCATGAGGTTACCTCGTCACATGCCCCCAGGCCCCCTGGTTTTCCTGACTATGAGGGGTTTCTAGTATCTTTCCTCTTCATTCTCTGCCACCCTGATGCTGTGATCCTTCAGTTTCTCTGATAATTCAATATGTAGACGCATTAGGGGGATTTCAACAATGACATCCCAATGCTAGTGATTGACCAACAGGTGCATATGGAGGTCGCCTTATTTCCTTAAATACCTGTTTAAGTCAGCACAGTAAAGTGGAGGTAAAGCATATTCGATTACCTAGTCAAGGAGATTTATGTATGCCTTTCAGGTTATACCTAGATTGGTGGGATGCTGCTTTTCAGGGTAACTCTATACATGGAAGTCCTTTGTGGGCCAGTAATGGTTCATGGATCTCTTCTAGAGGAAATTAAAACCACAACTCTGGCTACCGGCCCTCCGCAGCTTTGTGACAAGAGAGAACGTCCAAATTCTTCCTCACAACTTGAAGTCACCTTCACTGACAGCGTGGGACCTGAGGAAAAGCAATTGTCAACCCTTTTTTAATTTGATTTCATTGAGGGGGTTTTTATTGGCGCTAATGAGCAATCAGATATCTAACTGCTAGAGTCTAGAAGGGCCAAAGATAAATAACAGTGGAGGCGAAGATAGAAAGACAATGGGGGAATCTAGTGGAAAAAGAGGTTAGCTGAAAAGAAACATCTTCCATTTCTTTTCTAAATGACAAGAATGAGGTGGTGCTATGAATCCCCTAAGGTAAAGAACTACAGGGGGTGGTGCCAGCACTTAAAAGGAGCAGTCTGGGGCTTTTTTGGGCGTCAATTATGGGTGTCACTGATGGTTAAAAAAACACTCCAACTCCCAGAGACAATTCATGGGTTTTTATTGAGCTTTTTGTCAGGGTGCTAGGTGCATCCCTCTCTCACACTCTCTCTTTCCTAAAAGCACCACTCCCACCCTAATCCAGGTGTCGATACTCCCCAGTTTAGTATTTACTACTGGCTATTGAGATGTGGTTACAAACTGAGATTAAATCAGGTTTTATCTAATCCAGGCTTAGAAATAAAAAGTCCCGTTTGAAGCGAACAACTATTAAGTAGGTATCTTTCAATCAACTTTCAATAAGAAAAAAAAGCATTGTGGCCAATGCAGAGGGTTTTGAATTTAATCTGTGCATCCAATGGGAGCCAATGGAGAGATTTCATAGCTGGAGAGATACGATTCCAGCAGGTCTTGCAGTCCTGTTCTGGATGAGTTGCAGAGGGCGGAGAGTAGAGGCAGGTAGATTTAGAAAGAGGCTGTTACAATAGTCCAACCTAGAGAGAACCATAGCTTGGGATAGCATGAGCTTCTGGGGGAAGGAGAGGAAAGGCAGAGTACCTCTGAGGAGGTGCAGTAGGAACTTTAACTTTTTAGAGACCTCAGAGATGTGGGCGGAGAAGGAAAGGGTGGAGTCAAAGATGACCCCGAGGTTCTTAGCCTCGCAGGTTGGGGTAGGAGGAGGGCCAAGGGAAGCCGGCCAGAGGGCAAAGGATGGTGAAGGTGTGCAGATGAGGAGGATCTCTGTCTTGCTGGCATTTAGACAAAGATCATTGGCGGCACACCAATCTTGAATGGCAGTTAGGCAATCAGAGATGAGAGAGGGAGAGGAGGTGGCTGAGGGCAGCCTGAAAATGAGTGTGGAAGCCCCTGATTTTCCCCGCCATAAACTATAGAGGGTACAACCTTTAATTTATAAAATTCTAGCACAGGTGAGAAAAAGGCAGAATCTTCTATTAATCACAGAAGCCTGCACTGCCAACATTCTAGCCTTAGAGGCCACATGGTTCTGCAATTCAGGAATACTCTGCAATCCATGCAATTTGATCCCCAGGTAAACAAAAGGGGAACTTTCTCTAAAGCCTCTCCATTCAGACTCCAGCGAAAGGTTTTATATTTTTGTTTCATACCTGGTTGAAGGATCAGGATCTTTGACTTTGTACTGGGGAGTCCCCCGGCTGGGCCCATAGAGTCGGGGTTTGCTCCGAAGCACTTTAAGACGAGATAGCTGCACCTTTGAGATGGATGGGGGTGCATATTTATTACTCCAACATCAATCAATAAGGACAGCTCAATGGTTTGGTAAAGGGAGTCTGTTTAATGACAAGTACAAAAAACAGGGAGCCATGGAAATCAGCAGTGATGCGATTGTCCGTCTCGCTTCAACTCTGACAAACTTAATAAAAACAATATCATTTATACAAAAATCTCATGATAGCTGACGTGTAAGACTCAAAAGTTAATAAGCATTTCTATTGGTTTGGAAAAGGTAACTTTAATATAGGTGCTATATCTGTATACGGTAAGGGGGTATGGTAATTGGGTAAAACACTGTCAGGTGGGCATCTAAGCCCTTCCTTCAAGATGACTACTATAGACGTCACTAATAGTACGACATCCTATTGGTTCTATTAACTATAGGACCCTAGATTATTTGGTCCACTGTGATTGGGTTGGCACCAACCCCATGCATACATTTCCACTTTGCTAGCAGCAGGCAGAATGGAAAGCCAGGTGCAGGGTGCCCCCTCAGCTACCCGGCCTTCCTTCAATTAAGGTTACAATCAATGATCACTTCAACAACAATGTGTCAATTATGTTACTGTGGTTGGCCTCTAAACTGCATCTTCTGACTTAGAAAGTTCTGCTATCTTCTCCTGGGCGGATGCTATGCATGGGTGTGAACTCGTGCTTCTCCTCGCTCGGATGGTCACGTGATACAGACACCGTGAATTTGCCTAGTTTCTCTCGATTTGTGCATTTAATTCTTATTCGGCTTGCCACCTGCCTACGCTTCCTTATCTTGACCTTTCAGAGGCAGGATATTCTGTTCTTAAGTTTCAATTAGATGTAGCTACTGTTTGCTTTTTCTATTGTTATGACCTTGGCTCCTTTGGCATGAGTTGCATCTACTGAGTTTCGATTCAGCCATTTATCCTCGCTTTGCTAGAATATGAAGCTGTCGTGCTTGGCCTCTAGTAACCTTAGTTGATTCTGCTTTTAACAAAGTAGACTCACACTTATAATACTATGTTTTGTTTCGAGGTAAATTATGTAAACTTGGCACTTGCCGCTCTATTCTTCTACTAAGCATAGCAAGCCGTACTGTTTTCTTAGCTTTATTGCGATTCAAGCATACGTACAGGCGTTAACTAGTTGGATATCTTCATTCTTGCTTACAGCTTAAGCTCCTTCAGGTTTCAACATCATTCTCTTTTAGGTTCACAATATCTTTCCTCATGGCGTTTAGTCTCTTTGCATCATCCTCTGGTCGTCATTTCTTCTATCTTCAAGTCAGTCCGGGCCTTCGTGACGTTACCATTCGTCTTCCATTAAGGCCTTTTTGGGTTCTTCCGGAACTGTACTTAAGCAATATTCATTTATTTTCTGGTAGGGTTTTCTTAATGGATACCTTACTGTCCATGGTGTTCTTGGTATAGGTACTTCAATAGGTGCTGTTCTTCTAATGGGTACTGGGCAGAGCACTATTGTGTCTCTCTGCTGGTTTATTTGCTCATCGTACGTCAAATATCTTGGTGTGAACGTTCCTGGTACTTCAAAATGGATGATTGGAGTGCAGGCTTTCTTTGGGACCTCCTCTACAACTTCTTCAAATTTATGGTGAGTTTATTTTGGCTAGCCTAAGCTACCATCACATCCAACTTGCGCTGGAGCCCAATTGGTGTATAGTCAAATAACACCAAATCGTCAGCATAAAACAGATAGTCAAGTTTCAGTATTGAAAGAAGCTGCAGATGTTCTAAAATGTTTTGCTGATGTCTGAAGTAAAGAGAGTGAACAAGAGCGGGGCCAGAGTACATCCCTGCTTTAAGCCTGTGATAGTCTCTATTGCACCTGATAACTTCCCCTGGGCATTCAGCCGCACCCTAATGGGTCGTAGCTGAATGGGGGGCCACAATCACATTGAAAAAGAGCTTCCGGGCATCCCCAGTTCCAGAGTTTACACCAGAGAAGGTGCCAGTCAACACTGTCGAACGCCATGGAGAAGTCAATGAAAGCAACATATACTGGTCTTGACTTCTCTGTAGCCTCCCTTTTCAACATACCCAGCAAAAAGATGTTGACATTTGTTCCTACCCATTTACGGAAGCCAGTCTGCAACGGGTTCAATCTGCCCGAACTTGTCACCCAGCCAACTAAGTCCCTCAACAACGGAAAAGCAAAAAATCTTCGAAGGAACGTCCAGCAGCGCAATTGGCACATAGTTGTTAGGAATCGATCTAGGACCCTTTTACTGTATTGGTACAATAATCGACTCCTTCCAACTCGCCGGAAGTGATACTCTTGCTAGGAATACTCAGTAACCAAGCCCATAGTTTTGGATGGAGTTTAAGCACCTTGTTAGATAGGCCATCAGGTCCAGGGGCTCAGGAGTCTTTACTACATACAATAATATGCTCAATAGCTTCCTCGTTGAAGTCCAAGTGCAACGGCACGTCCGGGAGGGCCTCCCCAAAATTGACATCAACAAGAGCCTCCCTATAAACTTCCGAGTAGTGAGTCACACAGTATTGTTCAATTATAGGATTAATTAAGTTACGTGAGGCAGGGATGGCCACACCATTCATTGCCTGCCAGAATGCACAGATGTCCCTAGACTCAATTAAGTATAACATCTTGGACGCATCCTTCAACATCATCTCATACATTTTGATGCGCAGCCAGTGCCTATATGCAACTTTCAAGGATTTGCGGTCTTGGGCAGTGAGGTTTTTCCCATTTCTAATTGACCTTCAATCCCTTTTATTCAGTTCAACAGCTGGATCATAGGAATGATTCCTTACCAGCTGTATCCTGTGCTTAGGACACAGCATTTCTGTGTTTATTCTAGCCCATACGCCCTGATAGGGAGCCATAAGGATCTGCGGCTCAAGTTCCCCCTTACCAAATAGTTTCCCTAGCATGAAATTTCCTTTTTAGATTTTCTCTTACTTGTGTATCTGCAACATATTCAAGAATTCTTAGCAGAAAATAGCAATTTGCTCTTGGTCTGAAATGTGAGCATAATACCGGGTCTAGCGTGAGTTTCTTAAAGAGATGGGTTATCCTTGATTTCTTCAAACTGCTAGCAATGGACCACTCCTTAAAAGACAGGTTTACAATGCTGGCTATTAGTGGAGATAACATATAAATATGTGTTTTAATAATTTTGGTAGGGCCATGGCCTGCTGTTGCGGTAAGCACATTTATTAGGGATATGCTCTCACCTGAGACCACACAGAGATACAGAAAGCTTGGCGTTGAGAATTTGAGTTTGACTAAAGTTCTTTTGATACTGGGTATGGAAGGTATCGATTTGAGTTTGATGAGTCTGCAGATTTCAGGGATAAAGACGACTTATGCATCCTCGTCCTCTTTGACCTCTTGGCTGCATTCAACACCATTGTTCACTGCATGCTTCTCTCCCTCCTACTGACAGGATGGGATTCTCTGTCACTGTCCTGAATTGGTTTCCCACCTACCTCTCAGGCAGACACCAGGCTGTCCAGGTGAACTTGTTGCATTCTAACCTACTCCAGGACACCTGAAGAGTCCCTGAGGGCTCCATCCTCTCACCAATCATTTTAAACCTTTACATGGAGCCTCTGGGCACTCTCTTCAAAGATCCCAATATAGCTATCCACCAATACACAGACGATACTCAGTTGTACATGAGAGCACGCAGGACATCATTCGTCTCTGTGATTACCTAGCCATCAATCAGTCCTGGGTGTCGACTGTCTACCTCAAACTAAACCCATTAAAGAATGAATTTGTCCTAATCGGTGCGTCCACTAAAAGAAAACTTGTCCAATACTGGCTCAATGATATGCGCCCAGAAGGATTTGAACCACAACTCTCAGACTCCTAAATCTGTCCTTCCAGAAACACATAGCCAAGACGGCCTAAATAGCCTGGCTCAGAATCTCTACCCTTTGAAAAATCAAACCCTTCACCATGCAGTAGGACTTCCAGACCACAGTACAGGCCCTTGTGGTCTCACACATCTATGGGGGAAATGCTCTCCTGACAGGCCTCTCAGGTGCTCACTTTGCTCCCCTAAAATCAGTCCACCACGCTGCAGCACATCTTGTTATGGAAGCATGGAAATTTGACTGAGTTACCCCCATCCTACGCAAGCTACATTGGCTTCCCCTCCAAGTCAGGATACTGTTCAAGACTGCATGTATCATATACAAAGCAGTCATGAGTAGCACAGCAGTGCACCTGGTGGCTAAGCTCCACATATCTGGTGGCACACTCTCCTCGCGCAGCAAATCAACCAACCGTCTTGAATCACAACTCGTCTGGAAAGAGATGACCCACAAACAATCCTTCTCTTGTCATGCACTCACCCTCTGGAACTTGACCCTGTGTCGGTTCGCAATGCCCCCAACAATTCTCCAGTTTCACAAATCTCTCAAAACAGCACTCTTTCAACAACACCTGACCAAGGACTAATTCCTATGGGCGTACATACCGACGTACAGACTGCACAGTACTGCGCTACTGTTGAAAGATACCAGCCCAAATAGCGGCTACCCACTTTCTGTACAGTGCTCTGCTGCTCTTGTGCTAGGTTAAACAAGAAAATAAAAAATATGAAAATGTCAGTGATTTCATTAGCAATCAAGAATCAGAAGGCTAGGCAACCAGTGGAAGTGGCCTGGGGCTGAGCACTGAGTTTGAAAAGGATTTTGTAAAGCATTGTTGTGTAATATGCTGCTGATGCTATTTGAGAGATGTAATATTTTTTTTGCACCTAGAGCTGCTCCCTTCCATTGTCGTAGGTGGGATATTTGTTCCATTTGCTTTTGGCTGCGCAAACTTTAGATCTCGCAGTTGATCTTAATATTCCAAAGTTTGAGATTGATTATAGGGGCCACTGTGCCTGGCAATATAGGAGGAACAGGTGTATGGGGTAGTGCGGTTTTGTTGTTTTAATGCTTAGAATTTCACAGCCAGAGATTATTCCTCAAGAAAGTGTTTGAAAGGTAATGGAGGACTTGAATATCAAGGTGGCCTGACTCCTTTCCCAGTTGTTCCATCAACATCAATAAAAGAGCATGTGTCCAGAATTGCTATGGATAATGGAGGCCCAGAATAGGGGTTAAGCCCTAATTCTGAAATGACAAGAAGATGCAGATTATGAATATCCACAAGGTTGTGATCCTCAAAGGAATGACCATTGAAACATTGTATGTTGAGAAGAACACAATGCCAAAATGCAGACGTTGAGTCAGATGACTTTGAAACATGATTGACTGACAATGGCTTTAAGCTAAGCAAAGTGTGATCACAAGTTTTAAATGAAGTAATGTGCCATCTAAGAGTGGTGAGATGTGGTGTGTAATATAAAGAAGAACCTTGTGGCTCTGGTATGATAGCATAGAATGACAATTTATGGATTTAGGATCAGAGTGGGTGTAATTTATTTCAATTTGATGCAGTCGTTTGGTGGAAGGATATCTGCCAGAAAAGTGTCTCTAAGAGCTGGTTGAGTCAGAAGCACCCTCGACAAGGCATTACTGTTGTCTTAAGTGGAAGAGATTGTGCTTATGTTGCAGATCTAAGGACATACAGCCAACTCAGTTGCAAGCGCACCAACAGTTGATATGCTATACCCCTCACCAGGTTCAAGCAGGCCTAAGTCAGTCATCATTAAGGGTGTATTAAGTTTGGCGATAGTGGGAAAAAAAACATGTAATTGCCATTACTGGGTGTGTTACCATGCAGACCAAATTATGAGTTTCATTTTTTTAACACATTTTTCTGGTTGCTTTTGTGTGGCAGCTATTATGGCCACACAAAAGCACTACTGCATGCGGTACATACTGGGGGCAGTATTACCACATGAAGTAATTACTGGACCACCATCAAGTACTATGTCTCTCCAAAATGGTGAATACCAGTATGTTTCGCATGAATCATAATCATGTGCACCTACCGAGCCATCCAGTAATTACGACATGCAGTAACAGTAAACAAGCTTGGAGGTATTACATGGTTTAATACCCCCAAACTCATAATCAGGCCCCTATATTATGGAATACAGTTTTTATAATAGCCATTACATCATCCTAGAGTCAGCAACCTTCAAGCTCTTTCAGCTAAAGTTTCCTTTGCCACTTCCCGCTGTGACACGGTCCTGCTAAAAACACTTCCAAAGTATCTAGCAATGGTAGTGT
This sequence comes from Ambystoma mexicanum, assembly GCF_040938575.1. Taxonomy (NCBI): domain Eukaryota; kingdom Metazoa; phylum Chordata; class Amphibia; order Caudata; family Ambystomatidae; genus Ambystoma; species Ambystoma mexicanum. The sequence continues at coordinate 715,180,081 of NC_090923.1, forward strand.
CTGACGATCACATCAAGCAGACTATTTGCCTACCAACCTTCAGAAATCCGTCTACATCTACCGATATATCCCTTCATATGCTCTGTGCAAGGAGAGCAGTTAGAGTGAATGCAGCTGTTCAGTTGATGTAGTATTGATCTGATCAACTTGGTTCAGTCTGTAATGCCAGAATGTGACTAGTCCTATCTAACAGTGAATTGCTAAATGACTGCTAGCTTGTATCAAGTATTGTCACAAAGCAACTGGCAGACATATAAATAAGGTTGTAAGGATACATTCAACAAGCAGAAGATCAGCAACAGCGGCTTTTCATGCTGGCATTCCAATCCAGACCATTTGCCAGGCAGCTATATAGAGAACACCTCATACAAACACGCAGCATTATTGTCTGGATTCAGATGTCAGGGCTGCAATGAGACAAGTGGTGCTGAAACATTTATTCTGCTAGAGGTGAGATGCTGTTCTATGATTTGTGATAATAACGGTACTCTACTGCCTCTCCTCCTTGCCCATTCTTTGGTCTACTGCTATGCAATCCATTCAGAGCCTACCTATAACTCTAGTTCTCCAGCATTGTTCTCTTTCATAGAATCACATGCACCCAACCACCTCCCTTACTGCTCAAGTTGCATAACTTTTCATTCTGTTCTTTCTTTCCAAGCTTGTATGTTTATAGGAAGGAACTGCAGCAGAAATCAGTTCTGATACCAGAACCGGCCCCAAAAGCAGCACAAAAGATTGTATAGCCTTGTTGTACTTATTTAAACCAGTTTTAGCTAGCATAGAAGGTTCACCGATTGTATGACCTGAAAAAGCCTTAGGAACAACCAGTATAGAGGGAACAAATCGTTTGGGAGCTGCATCCTTGAATGAGGTGATCTTGACTCTAAATGTGCAGATTCCATTGGAACAGAAACTATGATGTTGAGGATTTGGTATCCAAAGATACCTGATCAACTCCTGGAAGCTTAGACGACTGTTTGTCAAAGCTTAGGCTAACCTCCATGGTATATTTATGACCTTATCAGGTTGGAATAGAAAGCCCAGTAGTAAAGGAACCTATTCACGCACCGAACAAGGTACTAACCTGTGTTTGTGTCACAGTTGGCTCATTGGGTGGATGAAGGCCCTGGAGCAGAGGAGGCACCCAACACTGAAAACCTTAGCTAAGTCCAACAGCTTCAGACCTTTCATAAATGAGATGGTTACCTCCGGTACCAATCCCTTATCCAATATGAGTTGGATCCTTCTTCTTAAAGACCTAAGAGTTAATCTGTAGAAGGGACAGGTGCTCATCAGATATTTCTGGGGCATATCTCACAGGCTTGGTGAAAACTGATACATCACTTGAATTTGGTCGTGTAAATGGTGTCCACTTCATTAGAGCCATTTGACCCCTATCTAAGCTCTTCGCCACACAGCCATCTTGAGATTTTCGATATGAAGTTAGAGCTTGGGTTGACAAATCATCACTACTGAAGCATGGAACATCTGCTCTCTTGTCTTGGATTTTGATTCTTTACAATACTTTGCTGTTCATTTAGGGCATTTGGTTTGTGCTCTGGTGGTTGTCTCCGAATTTCGAGGAATTCTACTCCTTCTCTGAACCCATTCTTGTATATAACTGTTCAGGTGCAAAATCAATTTGTGGCACACACCTCAGACTATACCTAAGTGTGTTTCTTTGTCCTCCTCACCTTAACCAATGCAACATATTCAGTGTGGACCTATTCCGGATCCTGTACCTTTTCTTACTCTGTTCCGATACCACGTCCAGATTGTGCAGTGCAGCTGGTCAGCAACCCACATAACAAAGTGAAGGTTCGAAAGGTTTTAGGGATAGTTTGGAATAAACTCATATACAGCCTAGGATCTTACCCATAGATAACTGGTTCTTCCTCCCTGGAATTAATCTAAGCTAATCAGGGTGGGTCAAATAATAATGTGTCAGGGTCCTTTTTATCTTGGGGATACTGATTTCCCCAAGATTTGCTAAGCTCAGTACAGTATCAGGGATATTGCCCCCAGCTTCTTCAGGGGTCAAACTCAGCCACAGGGATATAGTGCCCAGTTTACTATTTGTAATCCCGCCAAGAGGATAATCCCTGGTCCACTTCTTCCTGGTCTGAAATTATAGTGCCCACGTTGTTTGATCCAGTTCCAGGCTCTTTGCTAGGGTCTCTGAGCTCTGGATTTCTACCATCCTCCCTTCTGTTTATTACTCTAGGATTGCTTTTGCTGCATCTTCATAATGTACTGCTCTCTTGCCTACTTCCCTCTGGGCAGTTTCTACTTCTGCCATTTCCCCCCTCATTGCTCTGCTAAACAGCCTTTTAAAGTCCTTGATACTCCATACTGATTCATTCCTTTCATCTGATTGGTTAGTCTTACTTACTGTATGGGGCTCTTAGGTTGGCTGGTTTGGTTAAACCTCCAGAACTGTGACTCGCTTCTCCAAGAAATCAATACCATGCTTGCACCCAATGTCAACCGCTCTGCTGAAACACTGCCCCCTCAAGCCTAACCCGTCCACACCTTGGTACACTCAAGAATTCCACCCCAACAAAAAAGACATCAGAAAGAAAACCAGGAATGACTTGGTGATAATCCTGCAGCATATCCGACATCGCTCTGCTCAAGGTACTCATCTACATGCAGATGACTGATCACCACTGCCAAGGCCAACTTCTCCCAGAACATCATAGCTAAGGCAAACTATGAAATCAGAGCCCTATTCAAAGCCATCAAGCATTGCATGAACCCTCTGCCGAATCACCTTTCCCGCATTCCATTAAATAATTTACTGCATCAATTCTTTCTTCATCAACAAGATCTGCATGATATGTCTGCGAATGCAACAACTGACAGCAAACCACTTCCCATCTCACAAAACCACCACTCCCTGGAAAACTTTCAAGATGTTTACCATGGGAGACCTCACTGCCATCCTAGCATCCCTCAGACAACATCGTATGATGCAGACAACATCCTCCCTGCCTCTGTACTCAGGAACGTTCAGACTGAAGCACAGCACGCTTACCTAACAATAATCAACAGCTCACTCACTTAAGGAATTTTACCCTCGACCACCAAGACCAGAAAAATCATCCTGCTTCTCAAGAAACCAACACTGGTCCTACCAATCTGGTTTCAGACCAAGATGCAGCATGGAAACGGCTACCATCAAGGTGATTGATCCTGCATTATCATTCATAACAGTGGTCATTCTTTCCTCCTGGTTCTCCCTTCAACCTCTTAGCAGCATTCGGCACAGTAGACCACCAGACACTCACCGACATTCTACATCACTGCCTGGGGATCAGCAAGACCATCCTAAGCTGGTTCTAATCAGACCTAGCTAATCACCTCCCATTTGTCCAAAAGGATTCCCCCAGATCACCAGCTTTGCCCATCACCTGTGGAGTCCCACAAGGATCCATCCTCTTCCACTTGATCTTCAACATTAACATGAAACAGCTCAGAACCCAGCTGGCTCCACACAATATCCACATCCACCAATAGGCAAATGATACGCAGCTCTTGCTCAAGATATCCTCCATCGAAGACATCTGCAGGCTCAAGGCCCGCCTCACATTGATCCAGTCCTGGATGTCCAGTGCTCAAGCTCTCCAAGCCCACATTCCTACTGAAGACCAACAACTGTGAACACCTTCTATGAAATGTGAGGGCTTCACACCCCAGCTACCCACATGTTTATAGTCCTTTGGGTTCTACATCGACAGACGCCTCTCCTTCAAGGATCTCATAGCAAGGAAAGACAAATGGCTTGGTACCAACTTTTCATCTTGTGGAAAATCAAGCCCTTCATCCCAGCAAGCAACTTCAGATCTGCTGTCTTAGGCTTGGTCCTCTCCCCCCTGGATGGTGGCATTGCCCTTCTGGAAGGCCTTCGCGCAACCACCCTGACACCCATGAGGTATGTCCCACGTACTTCAGCATGAATCATCAAAGGATTCTGCAAATTCGTCCACATCAACCCAACCCGCATTGAACTGCACTGGCTCATGCTACAAGCATGTATCACCTTAAAGTCCTGCTGCATCCTCTTCAAAGGAGTTGCCCTCAAGTCCCCTAGCTACCTCGCTTAGAAGCTCTGCATCTCCAGAGGCCTATTGTCCACGAGAATTAAAGAGATGTGCAGACTTGAAATCCACTGGTCCAGGAATGAACTAAAACAGAAGCTAGGCCTTTTCTATCTATACCCCCAACTCTGGAACCTCCTCCCTGTTAACATGAGACATGCCCCTTCACTTCTGTGTTTCAGGAAGAAGCTCAAGCCTTAATCTTCAATAAATGCCTCCTCCCTAACAACTGGGTCCACACACCCTTCATAATACACCAAACCAAACCTTAGACTGGGCAATCTGATCTCCCCTATTTCCTACCCTGGTTGGATATAGATCCTTTGCTGCCAAATTGTACACCCTCCCTCTCCCCCATTGTTAGCTCCCTGCTTCCTTGCCTCCCTGCTTTCCTCACTGTGTACTTCCCCCTATGACTTGTAAAGTGCTCCATTGCTTCCTGAATATAGGTCCACGCGCCATAAATACCCTAATATTAATAATAATCTCTGGTTTGCCTCTTCGTCTGCTGTGTTATGAGCCCTTAAATAGCCCAGCAGCTATTCTGATATCACAAGGTCCTGCCATTGTGCTGCCAGCCATTCCTCCATTTGGGTTGTTAGTCTTGGCTCCTCAAGGCTTCTGTAACACTTCCATGGTATACCTGTAGTTTCTGATCTCCTCACTGCTGGTCACTGTGGTTAATAGTTTTTGTTTTCAGGAATCCCGACCCTTGAGCTGGGACAAGCTCACAAGCTCAGGTAGCGGCTCTTTTCTTTCTGCTTCCCAGTTTTGTGTTTGCTTCACTCGTAGTCGCTGGCACTCCCTTTGACATACAGTGTGCTGCAAGGTATCCTGTCCATTTGTTTATTCCAAAAGAGTCCTGACAGGCCAACTAAGCAAGTTGATGGTCAGTTTCTTGGGGGTTATAGAAGTAATTATGACTCAAGTGTTTCCAAAGCCTATACTGTCCCTACATGAGATAACTTCCTTTTGCACCTGCACATAGGAACTAGGGATCGGACATTCCCAATAGAGTAGAGGTTTAGTAATCTTCTCTTAGTTTCATAGTTCTGTAGTGACATTACTCAGGTCAGGGCACAGGTTTGGATAGGGCCTCTGTAGCTCTCAGTACTGCCTCTATGTAGATCAAGCCTCAAGTAATGCCTTGTAGGCTAGCTTCACAGGACTATAGTGCTCCCTCCAGGCCGTGGGACGGAGTCAGGGACCTCACTTTATTATATCCGAAAAACCTCTGTTCCTATACAAGAAACAGAGAGTGGCAACAGATATATGCAAGGAAACTTTCTCTCTGCATCATACACGGATCTTCAACATGGTCAAGCCATTACTGTTTTCTAGATGGTATTCCAAGAGAAGCCTTCTGCTTTGTATTCTAGTCTGGCCCATTGAAACCCTAGCAAGCCAGTTTTAGGCATGACTGTTCCTTCCTTCAACAGCGTTTGCTTACTTGGCAAAAACCACATACTGAGGCATACATATCCAAATGCTAGACCCAACGTAGTGAAGTACTAAAGAGGAACCTTTTCTTGTTTCTGACTACTTCTCTGCTCAGCCAGCTCAGTTATCTGTAGTTTCTACAGAACTCTGGAAGGGCGAGGGTTGCGCCCCTCAGCCATCTTTGATGCTATCCTAAGAGGCTAAAGCAATTTGGATACGTTTGCAGAACTTCTCTCACCTGTAGTGGAAGAGGTTATTGTGGTTTCCAGAAGAGAAGGAGGCTGGTATGTAGCAGCTCCAAATTAACAAAGGTTAGAAAGATATTAACCCTAAAGCAATTAACTGAGTGGTGCAGATGCAAAGAAGTACCTATCAAGGCACTTCTGCACTCACAAAGATAGCCAGGGAATAGTTCTTGACCTCTCTTTTAAAGGCATGACGCTTCTCACCCATAAAACGGACAAACTTAACAGAAGTGCAAGCCTAGCATAGTAACTCTGAAATCTATTTTTGATTTCTAATCCCCCAGCAAAGACTTTGTGCCTGCCTTTCCAGACTTTTAAGAATTTCAAATATAAGAAGGGTATCAAATTCAAATATTCCAACAACTTGAAGTGGCACATATCTATCCTAAACGTATATAAGCAGACTTATTTCTCCAGATACTTCCTCGAAGTCTGTTTGACTTCCAGCAGGGGGTGGTAGCTCCTCTTTCCAACAAGGAGCATTCATACCCTGTACGCCACAGTGATTAGTCAAATTACCATCAGTAGACTTGGATAACTCAGGACCCTTTATTTTCACAACATTGTTAAAAAAGGTTACTTCCTAGCTCCAGTCCTACCGTTATTACCTACAGAATTTCTGAAATCTTTTCCAGAGCAACTTCAGGAATTGCAAAGGCACGTTAAGTGTCATGCAAGAGAGCGGGTGCCATGACATAAAAGTGGCCAGGGGATTCGCTTCAAATATTTCCTGGTTCCTAAGAAGAGCTAGGATCTCAGGCCCATTATGGACCTTTCTGACATAAACCTATACTTGTTAGTGGAAGCATTCAACATGGTGACTTTGGTTCAGATTCTGGAGACATCGCAGATGAACAATGGGATATAATCAGTGGATCACCAGAATGCATATTTCCACATTCCAATCCTAGAGACCCACAAGAAAAGTCTTCCCTTTGCCATTGTCTGATGCCATTATTAATTCAGTTAACTGGCCCTCAGACAGAATGCACCCACAATAGCCTTTATGAAAGTGACTTCAGTGCTAATGGGACATCTATGGCAGAAGGGTGTTTTATCTCTAGCTTTGCCTCGACAACTGGCTACCCCAGACCTCGTCTTTCCGCCAGGGTCAGGCATGTCCACACAAGGTGTAGTAAACCAGAGATGTTCTGTGAACATCCCAAAGTCAGTGCTCTGCCATAGCCAAAATATTCAGTTTTTCAGAGCACTCCTCAACTCTGTTAATGAGAGGAGAGTATAATATCAATTCAGGAGACTGTCCTGCATTAGTCAAACCAGGCTCTAACATTAGCTTGCTCCTTCCATAGACTCATGTTTTCATGTCTTTTCTGACCAAACTGAAGGCCTTTGCAGTGGCATCTGACAAACAACTGGGATTAAACCTCAGAGTCCCCAGTTCAATAAAATATGTATTTCTTCTTTGTTGGTTCAATCCTTCAGGATCAAACTCTTCTGAAAAGAAGCCATACACCTCTTCACACGATCTCTATCATAACATTCTTCGGAAGTCATTTAAGGGAGCCAGTGGATGAATGTTAGGACTCAGAATCTCTGGAAACCCCAAGACAAACCCCAAGCTCCATCACATCAGCTTTCTGGAGCTGAAAGCCATCTATCTGGTCCTGAAAGCCTTTCCTTCCCATATTCAGAAGACGGTTGTTCAGGTGGGCACAGAAAAACACAACTACTGTCTTCTACTTGAACAAAGGAGTGAGGGCCTCTTGGTCTGTTGCACTCTGTACTCCAATGATAGAGATCGGAGTTTGGGCACTTTAGTATCATCTGCTGCTTTGAGTAGTGCTCTTAGAGGGAAAAAGCAAAGTCACAGCAGAGGCATTGAGCATAATCTATGTTGCTTTGCATGAATAAACCCTCAGATCCTGGCAAATCTTCTGTGTCAGGGGCATCTGCAAATAGGCCTATTTACCTCACATTGGGAGGCTCAGCGTCACAAGTATGCACCCCATCTAGGCCTTTACCACAACTCTTAGGAGATGCTGTCCCTTTAAATTGGTTGGAAAAATTCCCATATTCCTTTCCTATGACTCTTCCGATGTCTCTTTGGAATTTCAACTAACACACAGGGATTTGCCTCAACTCTTTGGAATTTCAGTCATCCGTCAATCTCTATTTGATCCTTGTATTTGTACTCTATTTGATTTACAAAGCGCTTTGCCACAGACCTGCAGATCCTGTCAAGAAAGAGATTTAATGATCAGAGTTAGGAAAAAGGTTTTGCAGACGAGCGCAAAAAATAGAGAAAGAAGAAGAGGATATCAAGATATTGTGAGTTCCAGTGCTAAGGGCAAGACGTGAAAAGGAGAGGAAGTGATATTGGCCACAGGGACGTTTAGGGACAGAGAGAAACAACTGGGGCTCAGAACGAAGGGAACAAGGAGGAGTATAGAATGAAAGTAAAGAGGAGAGAAGGGGAGGGTTGCTAGACCACAATGTAGAAGAGTATACACTGTTCAAAGGAAATCCAGGAGAGAGCGCAGAAAGATGCAGAAACAGAGGTGGAGGGCGAGAGGAGGCAGAGAGTGGTAATGGCTGAGTTGAAAATAGACCACAGTAGGGGAAGTTGGTAAGCAGGTAAGCCGACAAGAAGAAAGGAACAGTAGTCAAGACGTGAGAAAAAAAGAGTGGACATAAGTAATTTGGTGGCATGGAAAGTCAAGAATGGGTGGGCTTTAAGGATATTATAGGTTTGAAACCTACAGATATGGGCAATGTTAGAGATGTGAGGAGCAAAAGATAGGGATGATTCAAAGATGACACATACATTGCAAACTGTAGTATAAAGGGGAAGAGAGGCAGGGGGAAAGAGCTAGATGGAGGAGGCAGAAGTGGGGCAAAATAAGTAGATTGAAAAAATACTATCTCTGTTTTTGAAGTAATTAGATTTAAGAAATTGGAGTGAATCCAAGATTGGAGTTCAGTGATCCAGGAAGAAATAGTGGTGTGAAGAGATTGTGAAAAGTTAGAGGAGGAGTCACAGATCTGGTGTCGCCAGCATAGAAATATGATGATAGGGCAAATTAAGAAATTATAGCAGATTGGGGAGAGGTGTATAGAGAAAAGAGAAGAAGTCCGATTGCTGAGCTTTGGGAGACACCATTAAACAGGGGAAAGTTAGAGGAGTGTTTGCTAGCCCAGGAGATTAAAAAGGAATGGTTGTCAAGATAGGAACTGAACCACTGCTGGACAGAGCCATAGAAGCTAAGCGAGGAGAGAGTGAAGGGAAGAGTAGGGTGGTCAGTGGTGTCAAAGGAAGTTGATAGATCGAGAACCATCCCAACTTGGCATCTGGCATTCAGGTCTCCTACAGCTTTCAAAAGGCAGGGTCTTGGAGCTCCCCCATGAGCCGAATCACCATGTTCAGCAGGCGAGGTGCATTCTCCACCACTACTAACCATTGCTTGAAGTGAGAGCCTGGAATCTGAAAAACTAACCTACACCAAGCTGAAATTCTTAGATGAGAATCTGGCTGTTATATCTGCAGTGAGAAAGGAGTCAATCAAAAGCAATACAAACGCAATAAGATTTGGCTTTGCTATTGGGTTCTGTTTGCAAACTAGCATGTCTGTCATTCATGAACTAGTCGGCACAGCAATGCTAATTGATTACTCTTTTCAGCTATTGCAGCATACCTGTGCTTCCCTAAATATTTATTTTCTAGAAAAAGGAGGCAATAAAGCACTCTTTGATCATAAAATAAAGTTTACCTCATATCCCACGGTACTATGTACGCTCCCCTCTTTCGTCCCTCATGTCCTTCGTGACATTCACCCTACTCAAGAGATCATTCATCAAGTTTTCCTTCCTAGACCCTTCCTTGGATAAATATATTGAATAACCTATATTTTATGTGGGCATTGAAATTCTATCTTGAGAGAACTGCACCATTCAGAACGACATTTCATGTTTTGTCGCTCATTGTGATCTTGTCCTTTGCAAGAATGCAGCTAAGGTGGCCATAGCTAGTTGGACTGTCTCATATGCCTCTCATTCCCACGAGCTGCAAGATATTCCATGCACATTCCAACACAGCAAAGGCAGTATCATTGGATTTTCAGAGACATGCCGCTTTCCCAGAAATGTGTAGGGCAGTCATTTTGCAAGTGAGCTTTATTCTTTGAATGCTTCCTCCAGCAGGGGTGCATCCTTCAGAAAAGCGGTTCTGGGCAATCCATTTGCTTGAGCTTGTTGTCTCCGGCTGCGCATATAATCTGTTTGATCTCATCCGTAAATTTGTTGGAAAGTAGGAAGCGCAAGACAACAGAAAGAGGAAAAAATACCTTCATGGTGTTTCATCTTTCCTTGTTCATTGCTTATAATCCTTCATAACAAAAACTACCAGCCTCCATAAGCATATGCAGTGATACCTGACATGGTAAACGGATGCAGACAATCCAATAGAAGCTTACCAAAAATAATGGTGGCTGAGTTCAGAATGGAGGGCGATAATAAAGTGTGGAATCCTTCACATATCCCTACTATTTGAGCACTGTGCCAAGAGTCATTGCATTCAAGATGCCTCCGAGTAAAACCGCAGACAGCTGAAATGAAAATCATGTCTAGGGTCCTATTGGGATTCTGTGCCAACATGCCTGCCTCTGTCCTTTCAAAAGGTATATGTGCTAGAAAGAGCACCAGAGAAAAAACTCGAGAAACCGGCGGGGCGTGAAGGAGAGTGTGGTGAGCTGTGGAGGCAAGGAGAAATCCATTGGCAGCAGTGTTTTTTCAGTGGCCATGGGTGCTGGTGGAGGAGTAATCACTGCAAGCCTTCATAATCACTCTCCCCGCACGGAGCGTGGCGCACAGTGTGAAGGCGAGTGAGGTTTGCAGTGGTCCACTGTGGAACTGGGACCCCGACCTGGGCTTGGCTGCTAAAATCGGAAAGAAACCTCCCCCGTGAACCACTAAAAAAGAGCCAGTGGTACACAAGTGTCAGCTTTGGTCTAAGAACATGACTGTAACAGTCTGAACAGTGTGAAACACAGATGCTCCCTGCACTCGGCTAACTTGTATTACACATGACCCGGTGTAAAAAGAGTTCAAATCATGAACTGCAAGCTGTACTGACTCTCGTTAGTACAAAAGAAAAATGGATCTCAGATTTGGCTAAGTTTGGACTAGTGGCAGTACCGTGTTATACGTATATTCAGTTTGAAATTCTATCGGGTGATAATTGAGCTGAACATGACACATATGTCTAATTTGAGAAGTGGCGCATTATGGGATGAGTTAAGAGCACCTGAAATGGATGAGACAGTGCAAGTAGGAAACATAATGAAGTCTAGGCTTAAGAACCAATTTAAGTCAGTATCAAGATCTCAATTCTGCACATTGCCCACGCAAGCACAGTTAATCTGTGATAATCAGATACCCTCAAATTCTGGAGTAAATGCGCAGGAAGAAAAGGGAGGATCAATAATTTTATCTCCAACCACCAAATTTGAGAGAGGCGCGTGTGAAGAGCCTAGAATATACTCTAACCGCCACCACAATTAAAAAAGTATAACTGACTTCTTCCCAAAAGCAGAAAATATCAAAGCTGAAGGTGATCAGTATGACAAAAGCTAGCGAGTGAGATACTGGGCCAGAGTCGTTCAACTAGAGGCTGTTTTTCAGCCACTCCTAAAACAATAACTTTAGGGGATAGGAAGTTAAAATGTCTTCAAGCCTCCCACATGACGCCCTTCGCGTTGAGTCCCATTTTAGTTACAACATCGGATCTACAGGAGATAGATCAAGGGGCTCAATTAAAAGGAAAACATGCAACTAAGTGCCCCACGGAGGAGATGGGTAGTGATAAAATTCTCTGAGGTCTAAATTACGTTTTGAATTCCTTAGTAAATGTGTTTGAATTGTTGAAGGAGGAGGTCCAAACACATACAGGAATACTCATGAAATTAACTAAAGAAGTAGATGACTGTGAAAGTTCAATAGTAGGTCTGAAGACAGCAATACATTCCAAAATGAAAGACATGCTGATAAAGGTTAAGACTGAAATAAAACAACAGTCATCTTTGATGGTGGATTTACAGGGCAAGTGGGCATCATCATGCCTACAAATGTAGACTTTAAATGAGAACGTGAAAACTTTAACAAAAGAGGTACAACAATAGAACAAAAGTGGGATGACAGTAGAGAGAGTGGCCGAGGAGAATATGGTCCAAATACTAGATGACACACCTCTATCGGATTTCGTTTTTGGAAGAATATACGCGTTTGGGCCAAATTTTGGAAGACTGGTATCAACAAAACCAGGTCACCCCGCTCCTCTCCCTGGGGTCGTCCCAACCAATGACTGAAAGGACGGAGAAATGCAGCAAGATCAATGGCAGGAATAGGAAAAAGAAAAGTAAAGAGCTGGAAGACGGTGGTAGGGAGGAAGCTCAAATACAAATGCAGGAGCAAAAAACAAAGCACCAGCGAGGTCATAAGATATGGAAGGCTGAAACAACGCAGTTTGTTCTAGCAATAAAATGTTCACTAACAACGGGAAGAGAGAACTTGTGCAAAAGAATTGGTCACCAAACGCAGAAGGAAACAATGCTTCACAAAAAGAAGATTGATTAGATAGAAGTAATCGAGCAACGTCTTCACAAGAAAGGAGTTCAAACATTAGGCCAGTTATTATGGCTGTCACTGTGGGGGTCACTGTGGGGATGCAGACATATAAAACACAGGCTGTGATAAAGTGGGCACCAATATTTCTTCGGGGAAAGAAGCTCTCCCTGGGCTCGTCAGATCCTACATCAGCCACCGCAAGTCAGCAACCAGCAGAAGGATAGAGCAGAGGTCCTGAACTAAATCAACTAAGTAGAGATAAAGATCATGTGGAGGCAAGGTTAAATCAAGATACACAGACATATAAATATAAAGTGATCTGTACTCAAACAGAGGAAGGGGGGAGTAAAGAAACAATACATTGGGCCTCATTACGAGGCTGGCGGTAGCTGTGCCTGTATTGATTTTTATCCAGATGCCAGAAAAGGGCAATTACCCAGTCATTATGACCTTGGTGGACCCGGTAATTGCCCTTTTGTGGGTGCTGCAAAAAATATTCCCCATTTCCATTGGGGCGGGTAGTAGCAATGGTACCGTTATTAACGGTACCGTTGCTACCATCAAGTTCTGCTTGTGGGTGCCAGTACGGACACCCGGTAAAACCTGATGGCTGCAAGGGCACCCGCAAGCATAACTCATAGTATGGTGGTACGGTAGCAACGGTGCCAGTAGCAATACCGGCGCCATTGTTGCCTCACCACCATACTCGTAATGAGGCCCATTGTTTAAATCAGGAATTACTGCAGATTCATGGAAGAACAATTTACACCCACAAAGTGAAGAGGAGAGAAAGGAAGACAACAGAAAAGGGGAAGACTCCTCAAACTAAATGTACACATCTTGTGGAAATGGGTCTAAAATCTAGGCTTTGGGCAAACATGATTCTAGCTGTGAATCTGGAGTTGGAAAAACAGGGCTATGGGGTATCTTCAGACATGCTTTATGAAAATACACAAATGGCAATGGAAAAGACTGTCAGGTGTAAAGAAGAGAGAATTGTGCCAGAGCCAGAAAATAATCCCAGAAGATTGCTGGATAGAGGGACAAATGAGAGTGGGAACCAGCAGTTTAACATAAGAGCAAAAGTATGGTCTTTAATGCCGGACATTTTATCAAAGATCTTTCTACATACCTTGAAGAGTCCCTTTAGCAAAGCAGGGGTTTAAAATGATTGGTTGCAACACAAGGGGTTCTAGTTTGTTTAAAACAAGGCAACCATGGAGGAAATATTCAACCATCACGACATAATAGTATTTCAAGAGATATGGTTGACATCTAGTTTTAATGTAGATGGGTTTTCAATTGGGGAGCAATGTGCTTCGAGACATGGGGAGAGGCGGCCAGCTAGGGGCCTCTTGATCGCCTGTTGAAATTCAATCTTTTGACATTTTGAACTTGTACGCTATGAAAAACAAGGTATCCTGGCAATAAAAGCTGATATAAAGAGTAAAAACTTGAATTTGGCATTAGCAGTGATCACTCTCTACTGGAACCCCTCGAGCTCTCGCCTTTCAGATATTTTTTGCAGTGGGTGGCAGACTTGCTCCTGAGAATGAGCCCTAGTGGGAAGTCCAATATGGTCCAGCACCTATAATCCTAATGGGTGATTTCAATTCCCAATGTATTAGGATGAGGTGAATGGGGGGGAACTCAACTTAAAGAACCAGCGGCAAATGGCAAAAGATGGCACTCTTTACTCACAGAGTGGAACCTGCTTGTGACAAATGGGAATATAGAAGGGGATGTGCCTCGAGCGCTAACTTGGAACAAAGGTGTGTGGGGTTCAACCAATGATTATTTAGTTTTGTTGAAGGGTATGTTTGGGAAATACAGGTATTTTAATGTTAAAGATAGAGGAAGTAGTGATCATAACATGCTTGTTGGGATTTTCACTCACTCAATTCAAAATTGTGAAAAGAGTCAACTCAGAGAGATAAGCATAAACAATGGTAAAAATAGAGTGGTTAAATTCAGTAGAGGCGGGGCGAGCGTAAATCAGAATCTGCAAAAAGCCTTTGATACTTTAAATGACTATGAAATAAGAAATATCTGTAAATCCTCTAACTTTGTAGAATTCTTGTGGAATTCAAACCCGCTAAAGACTATGGGAGACCAAATAAAATAATCCCACAAACATATATTTGATGACAAAATGTGGTCTAGAAAAAGAGAACTGAGGCGGTAATTAGGGCGTTGAGGACTAAACCTCTGCCTGGGGAGTTACATATCATAGAACTGAAAAAATTGCAAACTGAGTACAAAATGAGGTCAAAATCTGATGAATATCTACATCTGTAAAAAGATGGGGAACTCATGCTGAGGTAGGTAGGTCAAACAAATTCTAGGAATTTCTGGCCACTTATTAATTATATGGGAAATTCCCAGTGTAGCGTACAGAGCAATGTAATACATGAAGCAGTTTGGCATAAACATCTGACAAATCTATATAGGAAACCTTCAGCCATATCAGTGGAGTTCCTGATAGAAGTGCCATGGGAGTTGAACCTCACAAGGGGCATAATAAAAGAGCTGATAAAAAAAAATCATCCTCATCTCGGTCATCAGTTCCAAATAGTGCCATCAATCAAATATTCAAATATGAAATTGATTTTTGTTCAAGAACATTATTATTGCTATTTGAGGAAGTAGCAAAGTCAAGATATATTCCTGACTCGTGGCGTTGGGCCATAATTATTCCAATCTGCAAGAAGGGAGATCGGGCAGATCCTACAAACTATCATCTGATCTTGCTTCTGGATCTCGACAGTAAGAGTTTTTCAGGAGTTATACTTAAAGAACTAGAGCTTTGGGCCGAGAGAAAGGCTATACTGTCCAGGCACCAAATAGTTTTCCGTAGGGGTCTCTCAGCCTCTTTAAATGGCCTTGTGATGAGTACAGTGTGTAGTAGGTCATTTGTTAAAGGAGGGGAAACTTGATTTGGTGCCTGGATAGATCTTTCGCAAGCATTCGATACAATAAATAGTGGCTGATTACGGGGAAAACTAAAACAATGGGGTATGCCTACATCACTGTTGGCAATAATCGTGGAGCTACATGAACGTTCCCAACTGCATGTAAGGCTGGACAGGCAAGGTAGTCTAGCGGGTCCGATTGCCAAGGAAAGGGGGTGAGGCAGAAATACATAATTGCACCATGCCTGTTTAACCTTTACCTAGTGGATCTGGTAGAGAGCTTGGATGATGCAGCGCTGGCGAGTCCAAAAATAGGAAAGGAAAAGTTTAATTGGATCGCTTACGCTGACAATATTGTGCTACTGGATTGCACCTCTACAGGACTCCAGCGTTTGCTAGGAGCTCTGGGGGTGTATTTGAGGTTGAACGCATAAAGAAAAATCCCTCTAAGTCAAAAATAGTAAAATTCAAGAGACCTCTCAAGCGAGAGCCCTCCTTCACGTGGCGGCTAAATGAACCGGTAATACAAGTGGTCAATGAAGTTTTGTATCTGGGGATTCAAACTGACGTCCTTCCCGACTTTACAGTCCTTGTCCTTGATTATTGAAGGAAGACATATACAATTGGGCTGCCAAATGAAGAAACCTTTGCATTTTCACAGACTCCACTGTTAAAGTACTATATTGGCACGGTAACTCCCTGCCTTATTTATGGACTGGATACAAACCCTTTATTAAAAGACTGGGTGAGGTTGGAAGGCAAATTGTGGAAAATATGTACTTGCTTTGCCTCAGAGTTTACCCATAGCCTGTTTGAGGTATGAACTTGGTTTACCGTCACTACGGCCCACATTGATCGGAGGGTGTTATCAATGTACAGGATGATATTGGTTCCACAGAAGAACTCACTTTATGAAGATATAGGAGTTATGTTAAAGGAGACTACAAATCACGTTCTCGTTGGGGTAAAAAAGCACCTGTTAAAAATTCTGAAGGAGTGTGAGCGTACAGAAAATGATTTGGTGCAGAATCCATTGAATGTTAAATAAGCTTTGAAATGGATGGACTGGACACGTACTATCTCAGAAATGAATAGGTCAATATTATCGCAGTCATTGGGCCTCATTACGAGGTTGGAGGTAGCCTTGCCGGTTTTACTCGCATCAGGGTCCAGCACCCGCGAATGAGCAATTACCGGGCTATTCCAGCCCAGCCGGACCCAGTAATTACCATTTTGCGGGTGCCGGGCCCGGTACATCCCCATTCCCAGTAGGCCTCAAATGGGAAGGGGGAGGGTGGTAGCACTGGTACCGTTAATATATATTGCTACCATCATGTGCTGCTTGCCGGTGCCGGTACGGCCACCAGATCAGACCTGGTGGCTGCAAGGGCACCCGCGAGCAGAAGGTCATTCCGAGTTTGGAGGCAGCCATGGTGCTATTAGCCATGGCTGCCTCCAAACTCGGGTCCGGGTAGTCGGAATGGGTACTTACCAGGACATTCCGACCTATGCGGACCCAGTAAGTCCCCATTTCGAAAACCATTCCCCATTCCCATTTGAGCCGCCATAGCTAATAATTAGCTCCATGGTCCCTTAACCCGCTAAGGGCGGCTGGTAAAAACATAGTGTGACCCGCTAAGGGACCTCCGAATGCAGCGGTAGGGGGTTAACGGCACCGGCATCCTTACCGGTGCCGTTAACACCCTACCGCCATACTCGGAATGACCCCCATAGTATGGCAGTACGGTAGCAATGGTGCCGGTAGTGATAGCGGTGCCGTTGTTGCCTTACCGCCATATTTGTAATAAGGCCCATTACGAGTTTTGCTCACAAGTTCCTGACAGCCCACCAGCTCTTACCTGGTGAGCTGTGCGGCACCCGCGAGCAGAAATCGTGATTGCACCAGCACCGTTATTAACCATGATCCCCACCTCCATTCTGCCCAATGGGGCAGAATGGGGATCGGGAGCCCAGCAATACCGCCACCCGCGAATGGTCAATTACCGGCCCATTCAAATCGTAATGGGCCGGTTATTGCCCAATTGCAGGTGGCGGGGCAGGTAGCGAGCATGGCAGTAGCTGTGCCTGCCATAAAGGCACGGCTACCGCCATGCTTGTAATGAGGCCCACTGTATCCGTTCAGCGCATCTGCTAGGGTATTCACCTCCCCTGGAAATGACGGCCTACCAGAATGTTGATCTCTATGCGTGATTGGGCAATCCCATGTGAGCCTTTAGGAATGGTTGAGGCGACCTGGTGCAATCTTGTTACTGACAAAGAACATTGAGGTGTAGTTTTCTATCAGTATCAAGCAACACGCTGCATTGGCGATTCGTACCTGATACTCCTGTTTTGGTATGAGATTGAGCCACGATGATCGGCACACGAAATACTGTAAGGCTAGTGCAGATCAGGAAGGAACCCTGGAGCACCCACAAGAGAATGGAAAATTTCAGGGCAACCCTCGACCAGTCTCCCTGAATCACAAGAGCAGTATGCCAGATTTTTGTGACGCAGAAACAGTGCAAACACTGTACTGGGGTACCAGGATCAATGGTAATCTTAGAGAGGAAGGATCCGGAAGAAGATTCCAAGGTGAGACGAAACAACAACAAGGGGCAAGACTGATAGCAGAGACGAGAGCAGGGACACCTAGGCAATAGTGGTGTAAGCATGGGAGAAAAAGCAGAGATAGGAGAGCTCCAAAAAACAAGGCGATGGATGAGAGGAGGAACAGCAGGAGCGAGCACAACAGAGGAGTAGAGACACAATGAGCAGTCTCTGAATGTATCACTTATGGAGCCGGCACCAGAATGAGCCTGTGGAGTGTTGCTTGGGGATTGCTGGCACATTGCACATAGCGCATGCCCAGTGAGGGGTCAGTGGACCCTGACGCATGTGTTCAGGGTCCAACATGGCGGTGCCAATGGTTGCAGGCCATAAGCGCTGCAGAACCCTGTAGCTGCTGAGGGATTGAGGACCCATGCGTTACCATCGGGCATACAGGCTCCAGGCAACAGGTAGATGTTCCCCCCCGAGCCTGTTCCATGGTCCATGTAGGCGTGGCGTGACACTCTGCTCTCCTCAAGGAACGACTGTGGCCCCAAGCTTCCAGGGGCTGTGATGATAGTACTGCCGAACTAAGCCTGGAGCATGGACTTGTGAAGCTGGTTCCCAAGTGCGATCTCTGGGGACATAGCCCTTCAAATTAACAAGGTACTGCAGATGACCATCGTAGAACCTGGAGTCACATATAGCTTCCACTTGGTATTCTGACTGCCCGTCCACCAATACAGGGGAGGTGTGGTTTCCGACGACCGAACAGGTCAGGGACAAAAGGCTTGAGTTGTGACACATTTAAGACTGTATGGATGCACCAGTAAAAAGAAAACTGCAGGCGTAAGGCGACTGAAGAGAGTTTCTGATTGATGCAAAAAGGCAGTTAAACAACAGGTCTATCCCTTCATTTTTTGTTAACGGGGTGGGTGGGCTGTTGAACAGGTATTAGTAATACCAAAAAAACAACCAACAAACACTACACTCTCCTCCTTCTTTTGTTATAATTTGAAATAGCTACCTTGTGAACATTGCAGTTTTCCCAACCTTTATCACTACATATGGGACTCAACATAATGATAAGAAAATATATCAATCCAAATTGTATAATTTTTTCTGGAACACATACATATCTTTCTTCTCCTGTGAACAGTTTATCAGAAAACCACAATACATTTAATAATAACCAATTACATTTTGTACAACATAGGGTCAGTAAATGTGCAAACAGTACATTTGAATTTTTCAGCTTGTAAACCACAAGCAGCGAGTGTGATATTTTTAAATTCTTTTACAATAAAAAAATTAGGTATTTTTTTTATTTTTCAGTAACACTTTTAATCTATTTTTTGTCAATTTTAATGAAACATACAGATATGGTGAAATAATATATCGCTATGGAAGTTGGAAGATATGATATTAAAAAAAGACTACAAATTGAGAGTGTTTTTTAAAAATGTTACTGAAAAATAAATAAACACACCTCATTTTTGAATTGCGAAAGTCAAGAATTAAAACATATAACACTGCTTGTTTATGTGTGTGGTTTACAAGCTGAAAAATTCAAATTTACTATTTGCACATTACCGACCCTATTTTGCACAAACTGTAAATGTGTATTATTAAATATATTGTGGTTTTATAACAAACTGTTCAAAGGAGAAGAAAGATAGGTATATGTTCCAGAAAAACCTATAAAATGTGGATTTGTATATTTTCTTAAAATTATGCGGAGTCCCATGTGTAGTGATAAAGGTTAAAAAAAACTACAAGGTAACTATTTTAAATTGTAACAAAAGAAGGAGGAGAGGGTGGTGTGTGTTGGTTGTTTTTTGATTCAGAAAGCCCCAACAAAATGTGGCGCAAGCATCTTGGGGCAATTCTTTAAAGGAAGGTTGGATGTGGACAACTAAAACTTGTCATAATATACAAAAGGTGTGTCAGCGGAATCAAAAAATCAAGTTAAAGGAGGGAAAAAAACGGCAAAGGACAGGGAAAAGGACCTCCATATTCGGAACCACAGATCAAACCACACTGAAAAAAAGATAATTAGAAAACATGAACATTTTATTTAAATTTCATTATTTGTTAAAACATACATATTAAATCATGTTGTTTGAAGCTCATTTCTTAAATAGCAACATTTAATTTAGAAGATAAAGTGCATAATTAAACACAGTGTAAATATAAAAACACGACTGATAATTCAGTCAGTACTGGCTAGAAGTAGCCGAGCAATCTGAACAACAAGCCGGTTGAAGGAGATCATCCGGCTAGTGGTCAGAAGCCACGGCCACATTTATGAAGATAAGAACAACCATAAATACAAATACATAGACAAGGCAATGATGGTTACTCCTAAATTAGGAACTACAAAGGGGTGCCGTACGTCTAAAACTTGTCATCAACGCATAAAGTGGGTTCCATGGTTCTCTTGTTGGCTTGTAGTTCCTATGTCATTTTTTCTAGGATTTCAAGCACAGTCTTCTGTGTATTTTGTAGAACAAGCACCGTTTCAAGAGCAGCTGGTATATCAGGGGTCACTATGGCCGACATAGGAAGGATCTTGGGGTGCAAGCCGTAAACACAATAGTAAGGGCTCTGACTGGCAGAGGAATTGCCACCTCCGCAGTGTCCAGTTATTCATCCAATTGGACTGCAAGGATTTGATATAACACTGTAAATATTGTTCCATGGTTTGGTTCGTTCAGAAGTGTGCCCAATAGCCGCTGACTGAAAGTTGAACTTAGAAGTACATTTAGAAGCTGTATTTAGAAATGTGCCTAATAGCCTCTGTGTGAAAGCTCAATTTAGAAGTGTGCCCAATAGCCTGTTCCCAATGGCCACTCTGTGAAAGTTGCATTTAGAATTGTTCCCAATAGCCTTGCTGTGAATTTAGAATTGTTCCCAATGGCCTCTCTGTGAAAGTTGCATTTAGAAGTGTGCCTAATTGCCTCTCTGTGAAAGTGCATTTAGAATTGTTCCCAATAGCCTCTCTGTGAAAGTTGCATTTAGAACTGTTCCCAATAGCCCCTCTGTGAAAGCGCATTTAGAAGTGTACCCAATAGCCCCTCTGTGAAAGCGCATTTAGAATTGTTCCCAATAGCCTCTCTGTGAAAGTTGCATTTAGAACTGTTCCCAACAGCCCCTCTGTGAAAGCACATTTAGAAGTGTACCCAATAGCCCCTCTGTGAAAGCGCAACCTCTCTGTGAATTTAGAAGTGTGCCTAATAGCCTCTCTGTGAATTTAGAAGTGTGCCTAATAGCCTCTCTGTGAATTTAGAATTGTTCCCAATAGCCTCTCTGTGAATTTAGAATTGTTCCCAATAGCCTCTCTGTGAAAGTTGCATTTAGAATTGTTCCCAATAGCCTCGCTGTGAATTTAGAATTGTTCCCAATAGCCTCTCTGTGAAAGTTGCATTTAGAATTGTTCCCAATGGCCTCTCTGTGAACGTTGTATTTAGAAGTGTGCCTAACTGCCTCTCTGTGAATTTAGAAGTGTGCCTAATAGCCTCTCTGTGAATTTAGAAGTGTGCCTAATAGCCTCTCTGTGAATTTAGAATTGTTCCCAATAGCCTCTCTGTGAATTTAGAATTGTTCCCAATAGCCTCTCTGTGAAAGTTGCATTTAGAATTGTTCCCAATGGCCTCTCTGTGAAAGTTGTATTTAGAAGTGTGCCTAACTGCCTCTCTGTGAATTTAGAAGTGTGCCTAATAGCCTCTCTGTGAATTTAGAAGTGTGCCTAACAGCCTCTCTGTGAATTTAGAATTGTTCCCAATAGCCTCTCTGTGAATTTAGAAGTGTGCCTACCAGCCTCTCTGTGAATTTAGAATTGTTCCCAATAACCTCTCTGTGAAAACGCATTTAGAAGTGTACCCAATAGCCCCTGTGTGAAAGCGCATTTAGAAGTGTACCCAATAGCCCCTCTCTGACAGTGCATTTAGAAGTGTACCCAATAGCCGCTCACTGAAAGTTGAATTTAGAAGTACATTTAGAAGCTGTATTTAGAAGTGTGCCCAATAGCCTCTCTGTGAAAGTTGCATTTAGAAGGGTGCCCAATAGCCGCTCACTGAAAGTTGAATTTAGATGTACATTTAGAAGCTGTATTTAGAAATGTGCCTAATAGCCTCTGTGTGAAAGCTCAATTTAGAAGTGTGCCCAATGGCCTCTCTGTGAAAGTTGCATTTAGAAGTGTGCCTAATAGCCTCTCTGTGAAGTGCATTTAGAATTGTTCCCAATAGCCTCTCTGTGAAAGTTGCATTTGGAACTGTTCCCAATAGCCTCTCTGTGAAGTGCATTTAGAATTGTTCCCAATGGCCTCTCTGTGAAAGTTTCATTTAGAAGTGTACCCAATAGCTCCTCTGTGAAAGCGCATTTAGAAGTGTACCCAAAAGCCCCTCTGTAAAAGTGCATTAGAAGTGTACCCAATAGCCTCTCTGTGAAAACACATTTAGAAGTGTACCCAATAGCCCCTCTGTGAACGCGCATTTAGAAGTGTACCCAATTGCCCCTCCGTGAAAGTGCATTTAGAAGTGTACCCAATAGCCTCTCTGTGAAAGTGCATTTAGAAGTGTGGCCAATAACCTCTCTGTGAATTAAGAAGTACGCCCAACAGCCTCTCTGTGAATTTAGAAGTGTGCCTAATAGCCTCTCTGTGAATTTAGAAGTGTGCCTAATTGCCTCTCTGTGAATTTAGAAGTGTGCCTAAAAGCCTCTCTGTGAATTTAAAATTGTTCCCAAAAGCCTCTCTGTGAAAGCACATTTAGAAGTGTGCCCAATAGCCCCTCTGTGAATTTAGAAGTGTGCCTAATAGCCTCTCTGTGAATTTAGAAGTGTGCCCAATAGCCTCTCTGTGAATTTAGAAGTGTGCCTAATAGCCTCTCTGTGAATTTAGAAGTGTGCCTAATAGCCTCTCTGTGAATTAAAAATTGGTCCCAATAGCCTCTCTGTGAAAGCGCATTTAGAAGTGTGCCCAATAGCCTCTCTGTGAATTTAGAAGTGTGCCCAATAGCCCCTCTGTGAAAGTGCATTTAGAAGTGTACCCAGTAGCCTCTCTGTGAATTTAGAAGTGTCCCTAATAGCCTCTTTGTGAATCTAGAAGTGTACCCAATAGCCCCTCTCTGAAAGTGCATTTAGAAGTGTGCCCAATAACCGCTCACTGAAAGTTGAATTTAGAAGTACATTTAGAAGCTGTATTTAGAAATGTGCCTAATAGCCTCTGTGTGAAAGCTCAATTTAGAAGTGTGCCCAATAGCCTCTCTGTGAAAGTTGCATTTAGAAGTGTACCCAATAGTCACTCACGAAAACTTGTATGTAGAAGTGTGCCTAATAACCTCTCTGCGAAAGCTGAATTCGAAGTCTGCCCAATAGTCGCTCATCAAAAGTTGCAGTTAGAAAGACATTTAGAAGTCGAATTTAGAAATGTACTCAATTGCATCTCTGTGGAAAGCTGAACTTGAAGTGTGCTCAATAGCCTCTGTGTGCTAATTGAATTTAAATATGTGCGCAATAGCCTCTCTGTGAAAGCTGCATTTAGAATTGTTTCCAATAGCCTCTATGTGAAAGTTGTATTTAGAAGTATGCCCAATAGCCTCTCTGTGAAAGTTGCATTTAAATATGTGCCCAAGAGCCTTTCAGTGAAAGTTGCATCTAGAATTGTGCCCAATAGCCTCTCTGTGAAAGTTGCATTTAGAAGTGTGCCCTATAGCCTCTCTGTGAAAGTTGCATTGAGAATTGATGCCAATAGTCTCCCTGTGAAAGTTGCATTTAGAAGTGTGCCCAATAACCTCTCTGTGAACTTAAAATTGTTCCCAACAGCCTCTCTGTGAAAGTTGCATTTAGAGGTGTGCCCAATAGCCTCTCTGTGAAAGCTGCATTTAGAACTGTTCCCAATAGCCTCTCTATGAAAGTTGCATTTAGAAGTGTGCCCAATAGACTCTGTGAAAGTTGAATTTAGAAGTGTTCCCAATAGACTATCTGTGAAAGTTGATTTTAGAAGTGTGCCCAATAACTTCTGAGGGAAAGGTAAATGTAGAAGGCGCCCAATAGCCTCTCTGCGAAAGTGGAATTTAGAAGTATGCCCAATAGCATTATAGTCTAATACAGTGCCGTGTTGAACCGACTAATCTCCCTAATAACCTCTCTGTGCAAAGTTGACTTAGATTCATGCCTAATACCCTCCCTGTATAAAGCTGAATTGAGAGAAGTGCGCCTATTAGCGTGCCCTAATTGAACTGACTAGTGTCCAGAACAGTCTCTCTGCGCCTAGTTCAAATTAGAAGTGTACACGACAGCATTGAGGTTAAGAAGCGTGCCTAAATATCCTAATTAATCCTATCAGTATACCTAATAGTATATCTGTGTCACGTAGAATCTAGAACTGTGCCTAATAATCTAATATCCCCTCTATACAAAGGTGAATCTAGATATAGACCTAATATCTCTGTGTACAGTTGAACCTAGAAGTGTACCTAATAGTACCCAATAGCCTAATATCAGTTCTGTGCAAACTGAACTTGGAAGTGTGCCTGAACTTAAAACTACAATTAGAAAGCCCTCCTAAATCCACCTAAAAGCTTGTACCAAGAATGAGTGCACTCACAAACACTCAGTTTGTCAGAAACGACTGCAGTGGACCGCCCCCACTCCCCGATCTGCCTTCCCTCCCATCCCCCCTTCCCAAATCACCCCTCCCTCCATCACACTCACTGCCATTCATCTCTCCAAACACCAAGCCAGAGGGGCACGATGGCGAGCCAACCACCCTAAGACCATTCCTCCCCTGAACCCCACCACCGACCAGCCAACGTTAATCATGCCTGCTCCCCTCACTATCATACCTGGCACACCCCGCCCTGCAAGCATCCACCCGCCGCCTTGTCCTCAAACCCGGCCACCTTCCCCCCCCCAACCGCACCCTTTCCCCTCCCTAAAAACTGCACGCCTAGCCCTAGCAAGAACCAAAGCCGCATCCCACTCCCCCTCGAATCCCCCTACCCTCTCTCACACTCCAATCGCAACAAAGACACTAAAGAGGAAACGTACCTGGTCCCCCACAATCTCTCAGCACTCTTCGCCTCCCCTGTCTCGACCCACCACCTCATTCCCCCTCTCACCTCCTTCCCCCGTGGCCTGACCCTTCCTGAAACCCCTATCCCTCGATTTCTCATCAACTACAACTGAAACTCCTAACTGCCCACACCCCACCTTCAAATCCCCCGAGCCAGACCGAATCATCCTAACACACGCAGCCACCCAATCCCGCCCGAAACCCGCCAATACTTCTGCTTGCCCACTATTCCCATCAATCATCACCCACCCTACCCCTCCCCCTCTCCAGCTTCCACTCTCTCCGCCACCACCCCGTTCCGCTCCAGCTCCAAGACCGACCTCGCCTGCTGATGTGAACTGCATCCTATTTAATGCCCGATCCGTAGCAAAAAATAGACACTGCATCTTTGACCTCCTCGCCTCTGACAAACCAGACCTGGTTTTCATCACCGAAACCTGGTTCTCTGATGACTTCGCCCCAATCGCTAATGAAGCCTTCCCCCCTGACTACTCCCTCATCCCACTGAACCGTCCCTCCAGAGGAGGGGGAGTAGCATTTGTCTTCAAGTCTCTCTTCCACGCCACAGTCATCAACAACCAACCTTCCATTCCTTCCTGCAAATCTCTCCTCGTTAAACTATCCCTCTCCGCCTCGCTCTCACACAGCTCCCTAATAATCTACAGGCCCCCTGGCTACGATAGACAATTCGCAAACAACCTCTGCGACTCTATTGCCAGCCTTCAACTAAACCATCCCAACCTCACCCTTCTTGGAGACTTCAACATATGGCTCAACATCCCCACCAACCCTATGACACACTCTCTGGTTGACGGTTTAGACGCCATTACCCTCCAACCCCACAAAAATGGCCCGACTCACTATAAAGGACACACTCTTGATGCCATCTTTAGCTCCAACACCTGGATTCATCTAAACCCCCCGACCCCTATCATCTGGTCCGATCACTTCATTCTCTCGTTCGCCATTCACTCACCCGTCCCCCTTCCGTACTTGAATCTGAACCGCCTAATCTACGCAAATGCTGGAAAAAACAAATTATCGTCCTGGACCTAGCCGACGCGCTCCTCCAGTCTCCACCACCTACTTGCCAACTCAGTAAACAACTAACCCCTGACGCCTTTGACTCATGGCTCAACGCATCTCTGATGCGGCTCACACCCTCTTGCAAACCATCAGCCCGCCGTGGCCTCTTTCCTGAATGGTTCACCCCTGATTTGAAGACCACTAAACAACTATATAAATACCTAGAACGCAAATGGCAGAAAGACAAAACCCGAGAGAGCCGGGCCAACCTGGACCGACACCTTTATC
Organism: Ambystoma mexicanum; assembly: GCF_040938575.1. Lineage (NCBI taxonomy): Eukaryota > Metazoa > Chordata > Amphibia > Caudata > Ambystomatidae > Ambystoma > Ambystoma mexicanum. The sequence goes on from NC_090923.1 coordinate 715,206,299, forward strand.
AGTACAAGGCTGAAATCCGGAAAGCAAAAAAAGCCCACTACAACTCCCGAATCCTAAACTGCAAAAACCCGAGCAAAGAACTCCACAAAATCATCTCTGAATTCACCAAACCAGCTTGTACCATGACCGTCCCTACCCCCTCACAATCACTGCGACTCACTCTCCCTCCACTTTTACACCACACCTCTCGAAAGAACAAATACTCTAGCCACCAAACTGACGCTCTTACATCCACCAGGCAATACTCCCCCCATACCGACCTGCCAACCAGCTGCAACCACTACGCAACCAACGTTCGAATCCTTTAGTCCAATATCATCAGAGCAATTTCTCAAACTTCTATCTGCCCGCAAACCATCTGGCTTGCCGCTAGACCCTTGCCCAGCAACAACCCTCAAAGAAATCTTTGCTTCCACCTGCGCAGGAGAACACGCAAGATCCATCGTAAATGCCTCCCTTTCCTCTGGTATCTTTCCCGACGCATTCAAAACAGTCCATGTCAAACCCCTGATTAAAAAACCTTCCCTCGACCCTCTCGAGCCCAAAAACTACCACCCCATCGCAAACACCAGGTTCCTTGCAAAATTCATTGACCGAACCACCTACTCCCAACTAAATGCCTTTGTCGAAGCCAACAATCTCCTAGACCCCGCACAATCCGGTTTCAGAGCCCGCCACGGAACTGTAACTACACTAACCTCAATCTGGGATGACCTTAAAATGACAGCAGATTCCGCGGGATGCGCCTCACTAATCCTTCTTGACCTGTCCGCCGCCTTTGACACAATCACTCAATCCTCCTAGACCGCCTCCACTCCATTGGAATTCGTGGAACCGCTCTTAAACGGATAGCTTCATTCCTCAAAGACAGGTACCAAATAACGATACTCTCCACCTATACCTCCCAAGCCCAACCTGTCGACACGAGAGTCCCACAAGGAGCATGCCTATCTGCCCTCCTGTTGAATCTCTACTTGATCACCCTCCCACCAATAATTTGTTCACACAACATCCTGTGTTACAACTACGCCAACGACACTCAACTAATTGTAAAACTCCTGAACTCAAAACCCAACTCCCGACCTGGCCTCCTGCCTCCTTGACATAGAACTCTGGATGACCCAAAGCCACCTCCTGTTAAACCCCTCCAAAACGGAAATCATGGTTTGTGACAACTCCGATCTTCTTCCGCACCCACTACCCTGGCCACCTGCCATGGGCAACTCACCGACCCCCTCCAACTCAGTGAAAAATCTTGGATGCACCCTTGATTCTGACCTAACACTCTCGCACCAAGTCAACAACGTCTCAAAGTCCTGCCACTACCACCTTAAAACCCTTAGGCGCATCTTTCCATATCTCTCCTTTCCCAACAGACTCTCCGCGGTCCAATCAATCGTTATATCAAGAGTGGACTACACAAACCCTCTATACCTCGGAATCCAGGCCTACCAACTGAATAAACTCCAAAGGACACAAAACGCGGCAGCCAAAATGCTACTTGCGCTCGGCCCAAGAGACCACATCTCCCCAGCCCTTAAGACGCTGCACTGGCTTCCTGTAGCGCGAAGGGTGACCTTCAAACCCTTATGCATCTCCCATCGAGCACTGCATAAAACCGGACCTCAATATCTTCAAGACAAACTAAAACCCCATCACCCCCCCACGCACCCTAAGTTCAAGCTCAGCCGGCCTCCTAGTCATACCTAAGACAAACTCAGTCAGGTTAGGCGGATCATCATTCTCAGTCTTGGCCGCCAGGCTATGGAACTCACTTCCACCGCACATCCACCTAACTGAGGATCTAGCGTCTTTCCGCAAACTGCTTAAAACCTGGCTCTTCCCCTAAAATCAACCTATACCAAACTAACCCAAACAGACTAACAGCGTCTCAATGACACCAATCCAACAAACTACCTGATGCGAGGAATTGACAGCCAGTAAACCCATAATATAAACTAAAATGACAATCAGAATTAACCGAATAAAACAGATCAAAACAATGAAGTGGTTAATAAGAACAAATCATACGGAAACAGTAAAGAGACTTAAACTCCTGAAATGGACATAATGCAAGAGGCGTGAACGAAATGAACGGCGTGGGTGAAATAGTTAGAATAGATGAAGCATGTGGACCAGATTAATGCGTTGAGTGGAAGAACTCACGAGTAGAAGAACAGATGACTATATAATTTGAATGAGTGTATAAATCGAATGAATATGTAAATTGGATGAGTGTATAAAATGGATGATCAGGCTGAGTAGTTGGGTATGAAGAGGAGATAAATGCATAGAGCGCCTGAATGTATAGAGCACCTGAACATATAGAGCGGCTGAATGCATAGAGCGCCTGAGTGTATAAAGCGCCTGAGTGTATAGAGCGCCTGAGTGTATAGAGCGCCTGAGTGTATAAAGCGGCTGAATGTATAGAGCGCCTGAGTGTATAGAGCGCCTGAGTGTATAGAACGCCTGGCTGTAAAGAACACCTGGGTGTACAGAGTGGATGAGTGTACAAAGTGGATGAGTGTACAGAGCGGATGAGTGTATAGAGCGATGGGTGTACAGAGCAGATGGGTGTACAGAACGGATGGGTGTACAGAGCGGATGAGTGTACAGAACGGATGAAAGTACAGAGTGGATGAGTGTACAGAGCGGATGAAAGTACAGAGCGGATGAATGTACAGAGCAGATGGGTGTACAGAGCGGATGGGCGTACAGAGCGGAAGGGTGTACAGAGCGGATGGGTGTACAGAGCGGATGGGTGTACAGAACGGATGGGTGTACAGAGCGGATGGGTGTACAGCGCGGATGGGTGTACAGAGCAGATGGGTGCACAGAGCGGATAGGTGCACAGAGCGGATGGGTGTACAGAGCGGATGAAGGTATAGAGCAGATGAGTGTAGAGAACAGACAAATAGATGGAACAGGATTACTGCGTATTAGCGAATGACTTTATATGGCTGATGATTGCATATTGCTGTTGAATGCGTGGGCACCGGATGTGAGCGGGGAGCGGATGAGCGAATGAGTGCGGAGAGCGGATGAGTGCGGGGAGCGGATGAGTGCCGGGAGCGGAAGAGTGCGGGGAGCGGATGAGTGCGGAGGGCGGATGAGTGCGGAGGGCAGGTGAGTGTGGAGGGCGGGTGAGTGCGGAGGGCGGGAGAGTGCAGAGGGGGGATGAGTGCGGAGGGCGGATGCGCGTGGGGACCTGGTGAGTTCCAGGAGCGGGCAAGTGCAGAGAGCAAATGATTGCGCAGGGTGGATGAATGCGTGGAGCAGATGAAGGTATGGTGCATACGAGGGATAAAGCGGACAAATGCCAAGAGCAGAGGAGTTTCTTAGACCGGGTGAGTGCGCAGAACGGATAAGCATGTAGAACGGATGAGTGCGGAATGCATGCAGAGCTGATGAGGGCGTAGAACAGACGAGTGTGGGGAACTGATGGATGAGCAGAGCGGGATGGATGGGCAGAGCAGAAGAACGTATTGAGTGTAGGGCCGACAAGTATATAGAGCAGACGAGTACATATGAACGAAAGAGGGCATATGAAAAAAGGGGTGCATAGAAGGGGATGAGTGCGTAGAGGGGCTGAGTGCGTAGAGGGGCTGAGTGCGTAGAGGGGATGAGCGCATTGAGGGGGCGAGTGTGTAGAGCCAACGAGTGAACAAAACAGGTGAATACATAGTGCGTGCGAGGCCATAAAATGGACGAGTGCCTGGAGTGAACAAGTGCGCAGAGCGAACGAGTGCCCAGAGTGGTACTGACCTGTTACTGTTGCGGCCGAGTTGCGTAGAGATACTGAATGTGTAGAGTGGATGGATAGAGTGAAGTGGAGCACGTGGGGCTGTCAAGAGTGCATGCATGGAGTAGACAAGAGTGTATGCGTGGGGCAGACTAGAACGCGCTGGGCGGACTGGAGCGCGCTGGGCGGACTGGAGCACGCGGAGCAGACTGGAACACATGAGCGCGTCGAGCGAACCGGAGTGTGTGGAGGAGATTTGGATATATGGAGTAGATAGGAGTGCATGGAACGGACTGGAGCGCATAGAACTGCGTGACATATATAGTATGGTCTGGAATGCAGAGAATGTTTTGAAAGAGCATATAACACATCATATCACACCACCACGCTTACTCTCCCCTCTACACCACCACTCAACTAGAACACAGAGATACTATGACACCATTCGGTATACTAACATCCGCTGCATACTCCAAAGCATTCTAAGTAAAACACTGCTGGTTACACACCCCCCAGCCAGGCGTTCTCCTCAGGCCTAACGCAGCCACACTCGGTCTGGATAAATCCTGCCAGAACAAACACATGCTCCTGATCTCTCAACCACCACACCTACCGCTAAGAAGCAGCTATTACATGAATACCGCACCAGCTGCACACATAGCCAGTGTTCACACACACCTTTGACTCTCTCTACTGTCTCTACTGATCTGAACTTCGGTTCCCAAGGGCGTTCAACCTACCAGCACCTTCAGACCATACCAATGGTATATAAGGCACTATATAAATGCAAAATAACATAACATTACATCTGCCCATTAGTTTGAGGATGATAATCTGAGCTGAGTGCCCTTTGGACACTTAATGCCCAAAAAAGAGCAGCCCAGAAACGATAAACAAACAGTTGACCATGGTCAGATACAATGTTGTCAGGTAGTCCATGGAGATGATAGATATCATGCAGGAAGAACAAAGCTGTTTTAGCTGCCATGGGAATCTTGGGTAGGGACACAAAATGGGCCAACTTGCTAAAGCAATCCACCACAACCATGATACAGGTAAGGCCATGGGAAGGTGGTAGTTCAACAATGAAATCCACTGCAATGGTGTGCCATGGGTAGGGTGGACTTTCCATGAAACTCAACAAACCTATTGATTTCCTGCAGGGAATCTTTTGAAGCGCGCATGTGGGGACAAGACTCTGTACTCGATTTCTTAGTTTGAACCACCATAAATGCTAGGATATAAAGTCAGCAGTCATTTGTTGTCCTCTATGTCCTGCAGTCTTGGAGTCATGGGAACCACACAAAACCATTTTATGTAAGTGCAATGACGGGGACAAAAAGACGTCCTTGATTGAACAACAGACGTTCTAAGGTATTGATGTCCGGCAGAGAGAGCAGGCCAGGAACTTCTTGATGAATGCAGACATTTGAGCGTTTCTGGTCCAAAAAAGGTAATAAAGCAGCTGGAAAATGTTTTTGTTTTGGAAGGAACAGGGTATACGAAATGGCATTGGTGTTCATAGCCTCCGTAATCTGAGACAAAGTGTCTGCTTTTATATTTTGTGTCCCTGGAATATATGAGATAGTAAAATCATACTGAGAAAAGAAAAGAGCCCATTTATCTTGGTGGCTGTACTACAGGGTAGGGTGGGCAAGAATTGTAAGTTTCTGTGGTTGGTCTAAACCTCCACGTGGTAACTGCCCCCCAGAAGATGCTGCCTCCATTCCTGGAATCCTTCCTTTACCACAAGGAGTTCTTTCTCAAAATAGCATAATTAAGTTTGCTAGACGTCAGCTGCCGTGAGAAATAAACTACTAGGTGTTCCATTTCGGTGGATAGATTCCATTGCGGTAGCACAGCTCCAATGGTTGTGGAAGAGGCGTCGGCTTCAAGAATGAAGGGCAGTGTATCGTCAGGATGTTGGAGTATGGGTGCCTTGAGGAATTCGCTTTTGATGGCCTGGAAAGCTGCTTTGGCTTTGTCGTCCCACAGGAAAATGTGACGCTTGCGTAACAGACAAGTGAGATCCATGGTCAATGTAGCAAAGTCATGTATAAAGCGGCGGCATAAATGTGCAAATCCCAAAAAGCAGTGTATACCCTTCATGTCTTGCGTACTGGTCCATTTCTCTTCATTGATCTTCTTGGGTACATATGGATCCGCTTGTCGCTAATCACATAGCCCAGGCATTCTTTGTGAAATTCGCATTTCTCACTTTTGGCATAAAGATAGTGGTTGATCAACCATTCCAAAATGTCAGCGACATGGTTATGATGTTCTTCCAAGGAAGATGAGAACACCAGTGTATCGTCCAGGTAGACCCAGGTAGAGATACCCAGCAGGTCCGAGAATATAGTAACCATGAAGTGTTGAAAGACCTCTGGGGCCTTACTTGACTCAAATGGCATTGCATGGTATTTGTGAGGAACCTGAAGGTGCCTCACTTGCAAGTCCCTGGGGATCTGTCATCCAGGTGGCCAGGACACGGCCATCGCTATTGGATCCAGTTTGTATGGGTGGACTAGTGTGAGAGGATCACCTGGGTGGGGTATCTTTGGGGAGTGTAAGTGGGACGCTGACGGGTGAGACACGGTACCCCCTTCCTTATGACACCTTTTCCACATCCTACCCCGCAGGACATTTAAAACTGTACCCCTGACCCCCTTTCCAACATGAACACTTTCTCACACCGCGAAAGACAATGGAATAACACCATTGCCGTTTACCTGACATGTCCCATCACAAGGGTCAGGCAGAGTCAGGCAATTGCCGATAACTACATACACCTGACGTCCCTTTCCCTTCCCCGCAGGGATAAAAGGCAGAGCCACAAGGGCACATTTTGAGCAGGGCTGAACGCACGAGGAAGCAGCTATTCCGGGACGGAAGTTCAAACGAAGGAGAAAGGCGGGGGAAACCAAAAGGACGACAAAGAGGGAGTTGCCCTTGCCCTTTTCAGCCCAGAGCCGCAAAGCCTTCAATAAAAGAACAGTAAGACCGGGAATTGCTGCTCACGATTGGTGTGACAGATGTCAAGGGTACACAGGGCCCTCACTCACTGATAGCCAGGGCGGGGTAAAGAGCTTGCCGCTGTGGTACCGTCCTTGACTCCAGTCGAAGAAAAGCCAAAGAGTTCAGCACAGCCGGTGAGTCAGAGGAAATTGATAGCGACCCAGACTGTGCTAAGCTCAAAGTTGCAGTGGCAACATTTGTGTAAAAGAATAGAAGATAATGGACAAAGGTCTTTTGTGAACAACCGAGGTATTAAGGTTAGAGTGGTCGGGCGCGCATGGGCACTCACTCGAAAGACTCTAGTGAATACCCCGCTCCTGAACAAGGGGATATGCTGAAGTGAGAAAAACTACAAAAAGCAAGAGGCCCTGGGGAAGGCTGACGTGAGAAGTCAAAGTGGTCATACCCAGGGTCCAACAAAACCCCTTGTACAGTCAAAAATCTTTGACACATTGTGAAAAAGAAATGAACTGTGTTACTGAGGGGAACGCCATGAAAAATGTGATAGCTTGAAACCTGCACTTGACAAAGAATCATGGAGTGACCCTGCGAGATGTAACTGCCTTCCGGAAGTCTCTGTGTGAATTGGCCAATGCTTTGGGAAGCAGGTGAAGGAAGGTCTGACTCCGAACAAGTGGGACCTAAGTAAAGTGTAGAAGGTAACCCAGAGAACTGTTTAAAAAAAAATTAAGATTCCTGAATATTACAAGATGATGATGCTGAGAATTGAAAAGCTAAGTGAACTGAATTGTGGTGGCAAACGTAAACCCGACTGAGGGATGTCCACAGTGAGTTGTTGGTCTGACCCCGATTGAGGGAGGCTGACGTTGTGAAGGGGATCGGAGCCCGGCTGAGGGGGATCCTCAGGTTAAGAGTAATCACCAATGTGAAGATCAATAGAAGGAAATTTTGTTTGTCATACATCAGGCCCTCTGAATCAAGAGACTTTGCATAAAAGAGACTTGGTCACAGAAAGCCCTGATATTGTAAAAAGGAACTGTAAACTCGGACCAGAGAAGTCCCACCTTGTCCCGTGCTTCAAAGGTGGGGAAGGGTGAACCTGGTCCATAACATCCTGACTTATCATTTTGAGAACACTTCTTTCTTTCTTTGTGAACATTATCCCACATTATTTTGTAGCATAGTGGTAAGGATTGGCAATAGGCTTTTCTTAGTATAGGCCTGTTTTATTTGACTAGACTCTACCAGGACTGTATTATTATTATTTAATGGTCGTAGTTTGCTCCAATTTAGATTTAGGATTAGATTAGGTGTTTGTCCCACCCATTTTTACTGTTTAATAAACACCCTTGAACTGTGATCACTTGTGTCTATCTTGCTTTGATACCATGCCTTCCTTACATATTCATAATGCCCCAGTGGGGTCTTGAATGCTGTCTTCCACTCAGCACCTTGTTTGATGCGTACCAAATGGTACCCACCATGAAGGTCAATCTTGGAAAAGACTGTGGCTTCCCGTAGGGACTCTAGCATGTCTCGGATCAGAGGTAACGGGTATCAATCTTTAAACGTGATCTCATTCAGAAGGTGGTAGTCTATACAGGACCGCAATGTACCTTCTTTTTTGGTGATGAAAACTAAGGGGGCACCAGCTGGGGAACGTGATAGCCGGATGTATCCCTTTTCGAAACATTCTTTAAGGTATTGTTGGGAAGGAGATGAGCCTTTCCCACCCCCTTAGGCGCTTTAGAGTGAGGCGAATCCCACAGGCAGAGGTGCAATGCACCAGGGGGGAAAGGGCTGTCTTAAGAAACCCGGCACAAATACAATATCAATCGTAGATGCACAGACTTAGAGCGTGTACATAAAGAGATACCATTTTATAGTTATGGTAGACACATTCAGTCCTACATGGCTGCGCAGTAAACATAGGCCTGGCGAAGAAACAGGTCCCAACACTGAATGCAGATTAACCTGCGCTGCTAAATCTCACAAAAACTTCCCATTGTTCCTTAACTGTTGCAATTACTTATTATGCCAGAGAGGAATGTGCCCTGCAAGGCCATGAGACAGCACCACGCTCCTCGTAGCATGCTTTTATCACAGCCAGGCCAACAGCAGACCTCCAACACCCACCCAGCCTGCCAGGAGAAATGGCACCCACCACTGACCCACTCCAAGAACCTCTGCATTCCACGAAAGTGGGCGGACTCCAGCTACTGACAATACAACCTATGGCCATAAAAGCTCTAAATGAACACAACCATTTCACCTTATCCCATAAATACACCTTTTCTAGTACGAGGTACAGGGAGGAATACATTATAGCTCAAAACGAGGGTGGAGGCCTTGGGTGCATAGAGTGCAATATGAACCAGACAGAAAATGTGTGGATGAGCATGACCATAGCCCTCCCCCATGCAGGTCCCCAAGTTTCCCAGGTGCATACCATGATGATGTAGTAGTGTTATCGTAGTAAATGTAACCATAGAATGGCAATCATATCCCCTATGTAGCAGGCCCATGCATAGTTCCTAACCAACCAGTCTTGCGATTTCCGACTGCATGTATGAATCAATTGATGACACCAGACACCTTTGTAATGTGCTGTTCATGCAGACTCTGGCAGAATGTTCCCGAGCAGCAGAGTCCTTTGCTTGCACCTTTGCCTTTTGTGCGATTAAAACGTGTTATCTTTGCAAGAAATCTCTTGACCTTTTTTCCTTAGTGGGTTGCATTTATTTTGGCATGAGCGTACAGGGGCGTGCCTTCAATTGGTGACCCCAATGTGATCCCAGCACCCCCAGTACCTGGGGAAGTATCCAGACGACCTCTCTGGAAGGGCTGCGCCCACCTACAGCAACCAGCCCTAAAACGCATACTTCCCAATGGCCGTGCAGGAGCCGTCTTTGCAGAATCATGCCTGCTCTTTGGAGCGGGGTGCGGCCCCAAGGAGAGGTGCAGGCCAGTGTGGGAACCCCGTTAATGGAGGAGTTTGGGTGAGCACGCACACGTCAGTATAGGCTTGCAAGGGATAACAAGTTGGAGACGAATGTATGGGGAAGTGTGAACAGTATGAACACACAGTAAATGGAAGTGGGAGCATGGCATGTCTGTGAATTGTGATGGTTTTTTGATTTTTTAAGGAGAATAGTAAGGAAAAGGAAAACAGAAGATAGGGAGCCTCCCTGAGTGAGGAGGGAAGGTGACACCACAACTATTGTTTAACGAAGAAGACAAGGAGGAAATACATAGGAGCTCCATATAATTAGAGAGCTTGGGAATAGTAGTGGTTGTTATTTTAATTTGTTATGTTAGTTTGTTTTGTTCGTGTATTCTTATTGTGTAGTCAAATGGCCCTGGTGGGGCATTGTGTGGGACTTGTGTGTATGTGTGTGTATGTGTATACAGGGAGTACAGATTGTGTGAATGAGAAGTTTTAATGGGGAACAGAGGGATGGGGAATTGGACTGTGTGTTTTCTGAGTTTTTTCTTTCATGACATTTGTACAACTGTAGCATATAAGTACAGGCATAGCTCCAACAAGCAGGCACACGGGGGATGCGATCATGGGGGAGAGATGCCCATAGAGTACATGTACAAGGCAAAATCAAGAAAATCAAGAAATATCACAATCACAATGGGTGACTGAGACCAGAAAAGGGGGACTGCCCCACTCCTGGCCAGAGCAGGACTCCTTTGACAGGAGTGCATTGGAACACATGTCTACCTTCCAGACAGTGAAGTTCAATGGGAGACCATTACACAATAGAAGGGAAATATTGAACCTCTGGAAAATGTTTGAGGATCCAGAGGATAATAGGGAGGAAAGAGGGGCACAAGGCGATGACAGAAATATGGTCCCGGAGGAGTGGAAGGGCTTGGCAGAGAAGAAAGGAATCTATCCTTTAGCATCCCATTGTGCATCCCGTTGTGCAGAGGGGTACCCAAACCCAACATATGTGTCAACGAGTATGAATGTATCGTCACCAGCGACAGCACAACCACCCCCATTTGTCTCCCCTCCAGAGGTCACGGCGCACACAGCACACACTGGTGTAAGTGTGAGAGATTTAGAAGTAGCTCTAGCATCAACGCGAACAGAGAGACAAATTGGGTGCGGCATGTGACGTAACAAAAGCAGTAGTGGGGGGAAACCCTTTTTCATTCCCAAGGACAAATACATATCATGACGAGGACAGGCCACAGAGAGCACTTGCATGTCCAGTCCTGTCGATGACCTTAAACCCATTAGAGGAACCCTTGGTTGGGCAGAGATTGAGAATAAACAGTTCATCTTTATGGTAGACTCAGGAGCTGAGAAATCATGAATCAGCAAAGGGGACTTCCCGCTTTCTGACAAAACTCTTGACATGCAGGGATTCTCTGGGGCTGTTTTAACGGTTCCCTAAATGAAATATTTGGATGTATGCCCCCCTACTGTATTCTGAAAGCTCTCCTGTCAACTTGCTCAGCCCGGATCTGCTTAACAAGTTGAACAAGACGATCTCCTTCACAGACAGCAGCATTGTGTGCTCCACACCAGCCATGTGCTCAATGAGGGCGATCAATGCTCGTGATAAATGCCATGGCACGTGACATGGTGGTGCGAGGCTTCCCCGTAGACCCAGACATGTTCATTTACAGCATATGAATACTTGCACAGGCAGTACCACAAATAACCAAAACCTGTTGGAGAGTGCCAACCGACTTCATTTGCCACCCTGTAGTGTCCACAGACTTAGTGGCAGGCACTATAGCGTCCCTAGACCTGGAGGGACTATTGGTATCAGCAAAGATAATTTTGGTGCCAGGTACCAATACTCACGGATGTCAATGGCGCACCGTCCTGTGCATTGATCCCACTGTATCCCTTAAGGAACTAACAGACACAGAGCTTTTTGAGGACCATGACAGCGAGAGGGAAATAATACTTGAGATTTGCATCCCAGCGATATTATGGTGCAGTATAGGAGAGTGCAGAACCCCCTCATGGCCGTTGTCGCCTAGCCCACATTTTCCCAAGGCGACTTACAACATGTGCCAATACAGTTGTGGACAACTAACCCCCACAATGTAAGATTCCCAAAAGAAGTGACTTCAGTCAGAATCACACAAGAAAATGGAGCAGTATTACCCCGAGTGAAACAGTACCCACTCTCGAGGGAGGCAGAAGAGGGGATAAAAGACACAATACTGGCCCTGCTAACCCAAGGGATCATAGTGCCCTCTACCTCACCATGCAACACGGCCATATAGCCTGTTAAAAAAGCAATGCAGGGTAGTTGGAAAATGATCCAGGATCTCTGCCCACTCAATGACGTAGTGCAAAAGGAGTTTCCTCTAGTTCCAAACCCGGCCTCCATCTTGTGCAGTATCCCCAAAGAAGCAACGCACTTAACAGTGGTCGACTTAAAAAACGCCTTTTTCTCAATACCATTGCACCCCGTATCTCACAGCATTTACAGATTGTAGGAAGCGCTACGAGCACACTCGTTTGCCCCAAGGATTTTGCGAGAGGCCTAGCATATTTTAAAGGATATTAAACAAAGACCTAGGCAACATCCATGTGCCCAGCACGGCCATCTAATACGTAGATGACTTATTGGTGTGCTGTAGAAGTGAGCATAACTGCTGCAGAGACTCCATCATCCTGCTACAACTGCTAGGCCACAAGGGCTATAAGGTTGATATGGCCAAGCTCCAATACTGCCAACTCGAAGTACTCTATCTAGGGCATCTCATTTCAGCAGATGGCAAAAGGATTATACTGGACAGAGCATCAACAGTGCATGCCACGGCCCAGCCAGTTACAGTAAAAGACATGCAGAAATTCCTTGGGTTTTGCAACTACTGCAGGGCTTGGATTCTGGACTACGCAGCTTACACTAGACCACTCTGGGGTTTGCCCGGGTGCGAATGGCATTCACAATTTTGGATCGGGAGATCCTCCGCAGCCGATATCCCGATGTAAAATAAAAAAGAAACTGAAAAATCGCTGCCGCTTTATATGGAAAAGGGACTGCGTTTCTTTTCCATTTATATGGTGGCCAGACGGAGTAGATCAGGATCAGAGCACAACGCTCTAATCCTGCAGGTAAGCAGAGGAGATGGGGAGGGGAAGCAGGACATTTTGCGGTGGTGGGCAACACGGAAAGGCTCCCTGTGCTTCCCTGCAATGGAAAAAAAAGAAAAACACCACCAGGGGAAGGGCCTCGGCTGGCTCGGACAGTGGGCGGTAATTGTGTAGTTTTGCCCACTGTTCTAGCCACCTGATTGGCTGTGCGCCCTTCCCCGGGTGCGAATGAGGAATCAGAATTCAAACCTGAATCAACTAAGAGCCCTTCAATGATTACTTTGGAGCAGGAGAAGGAGGGAGCTCTTAATCAGGATAGCTCTATTTTGTTGATAGGGGAGTCCATATTAGAAAGTCAAAAAGAAAATATAGATGAATTAGCATCAACCTTGTCTATTCCATCATACTCTTTAATTGATCAGGCAGGTAGACCTCCTTTGGAGGTTCCCCTTCAGACCCCTCTCGATACTACAGCATTACATATGGGGAGAGTTTCAGGGTCAAATAAGTTTTCAAGTTGGCAATCTGTAAAAAGAAAGTATTATGTTCAAGCTTACTCACTGTGACAGCATTGTAGGGTTTCTTCAATGGCTCGAATCTGTGGATAAGTGTAGTCTCAAAGCCCATTAGAGTACAGCTGACAAGTATTATCAAACTGTCCGGAGGAGGTTAGCAGTATTGTACTGGCCAAGGATGAAATTAAAAAAATTCTGTCTGATTTGCCGTGTTTATCATCTGTGCCAACGTTACTACCTGTGCTAGCAGAAACACCTGGCAGAATTGTTTTGCCTCAGTCAGATGTCGTGGGGTCAATAGCTACTACTCACGGGACAGTTATAACGCCCACTTCACGGAATGTCCTCATAGGAAAGCCCCAAATGCCCTCTACTGTTAATGAGGATCTCAAAGGCTTTGTCATGGATAAAAGGACCATTGTCATATCGAGCGTGGAGAAGCCTGGGATGAATGGGCCAAAGGAGGCTCTGAGAAACAAAGTTTTAGCCTGCCTTCACCAGAGAGCAGGACGGGGATGCATCAGAGTGCAAGATTTGAGGGTTCTGTGGAGAGTTCAAATGGAAGAATGGTGTACTCTCAGTAATAGAGACTGTGTAGAGGGAGAATGTGACAAAGCAATCTCCCCCATTTTTGAAGTCATGCAGCAGCTTGGCTAACATGCCTTCCGACCTGAGAATTGTTGTTGATCTGGCAGTAGATTTACAGCGCTTGTCTGTTTTTTTTTCTATGAGCTCGTTATATTTTCGTTAGACAACTGTTTTTGAATCTGCTTTTAGCATACTTTCATGTCAACATCAAACAAAAAGAAGATCCCCACGTATGTATGGGCGCTATGGCTACCAGTTAGTAATATGTTAGCGTGCCATATGTACTAGACAGCTGCAGATAGAGGCACAGCCAGGCTACCCCTGCGCCTGGTGCAAACAAACGTGAACATATCAATTTGCCATTATAATAGGAGCATTTACACGCACGTTTATTTGGACTTTGGAGTCGTAGTCTGATCGCAACGAGATATTGATTTGGGGGCCGTAGTCTAAGGGATGCATTTATACAGGTATACACTTGGAAACTGAGCAGTTTAACCACAAGATAGAATGTGGACAGTTTCACATCTGTGAACCCACATGAGATAAGACACCCTGAACCCACTCTAACGGACAGCTGACCAATCACGGGCACTCAGGGTCCAATCCATCCAATGCCTTGAAAAAGACCGCAGCGGACGAAACACATGTTGGCAAGGGGAAGTGGACTTTTATGGATCACCAATTTGACACATGAATAAAACTAGCAATTAGCTAAACAATTAGTCATTTGTTGAACTGAACCATTACTGTGATAAGCGCATTAATTTAGGCACACTTTCACTACTTTCATTTTAACATGGACTGTTTTTCTGATGGTATGGTGAGGTTTTTGCCATCATCTTCTGTTTTACCTAGTATATATACTCTGTTGCCTTATGCTGATTATTTGTTATGTATTTATTTCTTATTTATTTTTATTAGTATTTATTTGTGTTTGTATGTAGTTATTTTAATGTTGTCTTTGACTTTTGTCATTGTTGTCCTAGCACTGAAGCCCCCCCCCCTAGCTATACTGCTATACAAATAACAAATAAATAACAAATAAACATGGGAGCCACAGCCTTGACACTGTCTATTAGGCTAGGAACCTGAGAAGCTCAGTTTCCTTATATTAGTCCCTTGAAACACCTTATGTTGACTCATCCGTACACCATTTCAAAAGTATCTTTTATTGTTTACAATATGAGAGCGCCAGGGGACTGCCCCTGGGTGGCAACAGTGAGCGGTATAATTCCACATATCACATCACTCCCCTAGAGCCTAAAGGGGTTATCCCTACCCATACTGATACAATGAACAAAAAGTGTTGAACTTCACTTACACCTGTGTATTCTGTTGATTCCTTGTACAAATATATAAAAATATGTCTGCATGTATGCGTGTATATATAACTGTGTGTGTGCTTGTGTGTACATATATACAGGCACCCATAGGCACACACTTGGATAAAGGGTTTTAGAAGTATCAATAAATGCAGCAGTATAGGTTTTGCTCCACTCAACCGTAAATCTCCCACTCTGGGGCGTCCCATTCACCCGCTGCCCTACCTATCTATTCTTGCACCCATACCTGTAACCCCCAAGGTGTGTCACCCATGTACAGGGCTCAGTTTCTTCCCAGCTAGGTATATGCACATTATAAATCCCATATGTACATACATATACACATTAAATCAGATTACATTCTGGGATGGACATCTCCACTGTTAACATGAAAACCACCAACTTCACTGCAATCTTTCCTGGGGGTCACTAGATACTGGGTGAATAATGGCAGACATTGAAGGGGGGCACACCGCACTTGATGGATGCCAATTGTACCCTTGCACTAGTTACCTCAATTGGACCCTTTAGTCAGTCCTGAACGTGGTTTTAACAAAAACATGCAATTGGAGAAGCAAGGATATGTGTGCCTTCATAAACTACGCGTTGACGTCAGTGCTTTTGAAAAATGACGCTTGGTGAGAATTGATGGAGCATCGATGCATAAGTGCTGGATTTCCCGTTGCAGTATGGACTGGCACTGAGACTGAGTGCAAGCGCGTGGCTGTTTGAGTGCACTTAGAAGCAAAACTGCAATTTCCAGGGCATGAGAGCCAACATCTATTCTTAAGAACCATGCACCAAGTAAATGAAATATTTGAAAAGAACACGTGAAAAGAAACTAAGGCACCACCTGAGTGACAACATATTTCCTTTTTCTTATCCTGAATACCCAAGTTACCCTTGGGTTAGGTGCGCTATATAAATAACTAAATAATTAAATAAACAAATATCTAACCCCCAACACAAGCCTCATAGAATGCCCCAGCAACCATGTTGGGGCGTGTGTTCTAGCGTTGCCGTTGTTCTGTCAAAGATCTGGCAGACCCGCTCCCTACAAAGCAAGTCTTGTAATTAAAAACTTGAGCAGGAAACATTTGGGTTTGCGGCGGTCGTATGATAGATTGTATCCATAGTAACCGGTCTGTGCAGCATACTCGCTTTGCGTGAAATAAGTAAGAGAAACTCGCCAGCAGCAGATTCATTTCTTCTGATAGCTCCGGGGGCAGGGGTGCTCTGTAGAGGCTTCTTTTAATATCCGAAAGTCAGTATTAACTATGAGATACTCGGGAGCTGCCAGCGATCTCGAGCCTGGATTAAGATCCATGTGTTACACTGGCTGATACATTCTGGGTTTCTGCTTTTTTGTATTCGCGAGTTCCACCTCTACAGCTGGTTTGGGCTGTAGGTTTTTGCATAACAGGCATGGCCTGGTCCATTCACTTGCGGGCTGCACAGAAAGGCATGTCTTCTATTAGATAACATACAAGTTACACGTAGGATTTAGTGATTGGAATGCAAGTCTGGCACGTGAGTGAATGGGATGGATTTGGGTGCGGAGCAACTGGTTCTGGTGGGTGATCAAATGGATACAGGCAGTTGTAGGCTAGGGCAAGGCGTGTAGCTGGTGCCGTGCCAGCTTACTCTTAGTCTGTATCATCTGTACATTGGCAACGATCCGGTGGGTTAAGAAAAGAAGCAGGAGGCTGGCAGATAAAGCCGGTACCTGTTCTATGTTTTCATTAGAGTTGACAGTGGGTGGTGAGCATGTAAAAGGCATGCACATGCGAGTGCCAAAACAAACAACAGAAATATGGGTGCTAAGATTGTATGCAACAAACCTTAATTCTAGGAAATAAAGAAATGCTGACACCCAGTGAGTGCGGCAGACTGCATGGATGAATGTTAGGGGAATCTGCTGCAAGCGGAGTCATAACTCTGCACCTTGTGCAGCACAGAGGAAAGGATCTTATAAGAGAGCAAGGGGCAGCTGCTCAATCTGTTGCTCGAGTCTCGTCTAAGCAAGCTATACTGACTTACTGAGCCTTGACCTTCTGCATGCTGGAGAGAATGGAATTCCCAGACGTTGAAGGAGGAATGCACTGTTGCAAAAAATAGAACCACCAGGAGACTGCATACATTGCATTGTGAGCAAACTGGGGAATCGGGACTGTGTGCATCCGAGCACTGTGACAGCTCACTCTATTGATGTGGATGGTAGAAGCAGAGCATTTTTAGTACACAATCGATGCCCTGTGCAGCCACATAAAATCGACTCAAACAAAGTAAGGACATGGCAGAATTCCAAGGGATTCTAGGGCGAGTGAAATTAAGGGAGCGTGAAGGGGCACCATGTGTAAGGTGGAGTATATGATAAAAGCAGTGTAATTGCTGTAGAACAACATCAATTTGTTGCTGGGAAGAAGAAAGCAATGTTGCACCACTCCATAGGCAATGAAGACCAAGAAGAATTTCACCATCTACTGTCCAATAGGCTGAGGTACAAGGAGAGGAGGAAGGGCGGGATCTGTACAAGGAAAAGGTATGATGCTTGGGTTGGCATTTCAAAGCCAGTGGAAGCATAATAGTCGACTGCAACACTTTCAACTTGTGCAAACACAGAGCAAGTGAACCCACAAATCACTAGGGTATAAGTAGCAGGATGTGAATTCAAGGCGAACACGAACGAGATCATAAGGAATCAAATAGTCATTATTTGCTATAATGATATAATCAAGGAATGGCTGCTGACATGTAGGAACCTGTCCTTGAGGACATCTAGATGATTGCAAAGACGATCAAACAATCCATCAAGTCAGTAAAGGAGTTAGAGAGATATTGAAAAGAAAGGTACGGTGGGGAAAAAGGCAGAGAGGTCAAAAGCTAAAATATGTAATCCAGAAGGACAGAATATTCAGAGCACAAAGGTAAAGTTTAACTAGAGCAAGGACTGTTGTTTCCATTGATGCTTGTCTGTGCATCCAGCGACCAGTCATTATATTTCATGCGAGTCTGCAAAGCGCAGACACATTCCAGGAAATAGCAAGGCCATACAGAGGAAGATGAGGAAGAAATTAGCAACAGCATGACACAGGTTGCGCTGTGTGTCAAGAATGCAAACAGGAGAAAAGAGACCCTTACTGTGAAATACACAGAGGAAGAAACAAGGTGCAGTGCCAGTTGGACCCAGGGGCTGATACAGAACACCAAAGGGAACAGAAGAGTTGTGACTGACGCGCAAGTCTCCCGGTGACAATGGTATCAAGATCGAACTGATAACATGTTTCAAATTGAGGGAAGGAGCCATGTTCTTGGATGCGTCCAACAAGGAGAGTCACACATTAAACTTTACTCTTGTTCTGACTAACAAGTTTTCAACATCAATGACAATAACGGCAGGCTAGGCATCATTGAGTAAAATTAATTCATTCCAATGTTGGGATGCGTGAAAGGGTTATGTCCCCAGTGTAGTTGATGGGAGGAGCCATGTCTATTAAGTGTCATTTGTGCAGTGCCCAAAACAGCGAGATAGGTACTGGCAGCAGCGCTGGAGAAATTGTAATAGCGAGCTATATGTTTATGTTTATGCTTATTGAATTTATATAGCGCTTTAAGCCAAAGCGCTTTACAATATAACAACAGGTACAAAAGTGAGAGAAGCATATTTACAAACATGAACAGGTCATTAGAACAATAAGTAGAACTATAGAAGCAACTGACTCCTCATGTGGTTGGTGCTGTGGTTGCACAACGAAAAAGTGGTAAATTGCATGAATATGGCAACCGCAGGTTACTAAACATGAATATATAGATCGACAGCTGCCCCCTGACAAAACTCCAAAAGCTGGTAGAGACATTAGATAAATGAAAGTTATTCTCGATTGTAGACTTCCAATGAGCGCATCACCAAGTTAAGCTCCATTCATTGTCAAGGGCCATTTTACTGTGTTCATTATGCTGGAGGGATAATATCAGTATGAAAACATGCCATTTGGTTTCGGTCCTTAAAATATCATGGCAAGGCTGTTAAGGAGTGATTGCTTTTCAGGATGATATCCTTATTTTTGGCAATAACAAAGAGCATTTCAAAGCCTTGAAAATATACCAAAAATGCTTACGTATGCAATGGGCCTCATTGTGAGCATGGCGGTAGCCGTGCCTGTATGGCAGGCATGGCTACCGCCATGCTCGCTACCGGCCCTGCCACCCGCGATTGGGCAATAACCAGCCCATTACGAGTTGAATGGGCCGGTAATTGCCCATTCGCGGGTGGCGGTAATGCAGGGCCAAGCTTTTGTTAATTGGTGTGCCCTTCGATTCCTGTTCCCAGGCCAGTCTCCTGTGGAGTGGCTGTCTTTCTGGTGAAGGTGTTACCTGCCCTCACAAAAGGAACAAAGAATAGCAATCCCTAGGACAGCCTTGTATGGGAAGAATACGCAGAGGGCCTCATTACAAGTTTGGCAGTATTTTGATGGTAAATCTTTCAGAATGCAGCCAAACGAAATTACTGTTACCACCACTCGGTCCAGCAGATTTACCGTCGGATTACAAGTGGTTGTAGACAAGGTTAGTCCCCATTTATGGGAGTCCATAGGACACCAGGGGGATTTTGGCAGAATTACCACCGGCTGTAATTACGCAGATTTGGCCGATTTTCATCAGTAAAGTGGCAAATTTATCTCCAGCTTTTTTCGCTGGAGGTAAATCCTTCACTTGACTACTGATCTTGTAGTACAGCAGTGTGGTAATGCAGTGGTAATGGAGTAACCACTCCGTTACTGCCTTTTTTTACTGCACCACCATGCGTGTAATGAGGCCCCAGCTGAGCTGGGCTCACAGGGTTCCCACATGCGTGATGTCATATTGCTGTGGCTGTAAGAAAAATCAGAAATACCATTCACCATACCAAAACTCAGGTATGACTTACATTTATATTTAGAGATTATTCTGCTACCAGAACAGTAGATTCATAATTTTGGGGTTTTGTACAGGGGTGCCTGTCTTATGCAGCCCCAGTGCTGCAGAGACTTGGTTGTAACTGCAGCTGTCAACTGGGGGCCTGTGTCCCTGAACCTGCTCTGTACCACTGGTAAAGCAGGAGCTGCAGATCGGGATACTGATGCAGCATGGCACAGTTTCACACTGTGCTTTTGGTATGGAGTTTCTGAAAGGGGAATCTGATTGGCAGATTACCCTTTCATAGATGGAACTACCTGCATCATTTGTTAATTATAAACAATAAAAAAGCCAGGGCTTCTACACCCTTGCCAGATGGCAATTCCTAACATGGGGGCATGACAGAAAGAGAGAAAAGGTGCTAATTTCTTGTGCCAGGAGGTTGAATACTTCTGACATATGTGAACAGTAAACAGTGTGAACCCAAAGAGAGGGTTATTGGATGGACTAATGTTGGCACTGAGGCCAAGGGACTTTAACCACCCAGCCAGGGATCCTACTAACCAGACAATACAGAGAACGTAAGTTTAATGTGATTTATAGAGGGAAATACACAGTGTGGGACACAATAGCGCTTCTCAGTAAAAATAACTATAGCAGTACTCAGTCAAAATAACTACAGAACAATGAAGAATACCCAAAATGAAGAGGTAATATTACCTTTTACTGGAAAAAAACTTGTGTAATGAAGAAAGTAAAAATATCTCAACTTTACAATGTACTTACATATATACATAATACAATAGATCCAAACAAAAAAAGAAGTGCCTGGGATCAGTATAGTTTAGATCAGATGAGGAAGGCAGAGGAGTAAGGCAGAAGAGGGCTGGAATATTACTTGGGGTTAATTGGGGCCTCCCCCAATTTCAAGATATATAACTTGCAAATCAATAAGAAAACAAAAACACATTTTTAAAACAAATGGTTTGATTTGCCATTTTAGAAACAAAGTAAAATATATCAGTAGGTATTTTTTAATTTATTTCAACTCTCTTTATTTTTACATGACTGTCAATGTAAAATTAGTTATTTCTACTTCTTCGTGTTTACTTTTTCATTTTCAGTCTGGCATATTATTCTGGGATTTTGAAAATATAGCCAAAATAGAACCAAATAAATAACAAAATAAAAGGTTAGAAATACCTAAACGTTCGAGATTTCACTTCTTCAGTTTCATAGTTGCTCACAGGGATGCGTTCCTGTGGGGATCTTAAAGCACAGTCTTTAGCTAACATATGTGGAATCTTCGCATCAGCGTCTTGTTCCTTTTTGGGATTAAATGGAGCCAACAAGCCTTTGCTGGTCTCCGGGGGGGATGGTTGTTCCTTTCTTGGTCCTTTTCATCTGTGATTTGATATTTCTTGTCCAAGGGGCCTTTTAACTTTTGCAAGTTGTGGTTGAGACTCTCTGCATCAGCATTCTTTTTGTTTGCTGCAATGTCACAATGAGGCATGGTAATGAGGCCCATCTGTAGCACACAGGGTAGCTCCCACAGTCTTTGATGCTGGCCAGGACAGTTGGTATGATGAGAGGGTGGCCAACCTTCCTACCTCAGGGTCCAACTCATGGTAACATAGCTCCAAGGCACAGCAACTTACTCTCACTGGCCTCCTCTTTTGTGGTTTCCCACCTTGTCGTTAACTCTTTCAGATCTTCTGACTCCTCTGACTCTCTGAGGAAGACCTCCCCATCCCTTCCATCTCCTGGCTGTCTACAACCTGCCGCACCTGATCTTACTGTTCTGCCTCTCCACTCATCCACCTACGGAATGTTTTATTTAACCAACTTCCTGGTTGTACCACTAACACATTCTCTTATCAACTGTTATCACTACCTTGCTTCTCCTCCCTGAAATCAAAGGTAACTCTCCCCTTTGATTCTCCACAAATATTATCATTCGTTCCCTTCTAAAATTCACCTCTTATGCTCTGTCTTTCCCTCCTGTTCTCTATTCACGGTCAACCTCCTTGCCACCTTCATGCCATGGTCTCACTCTTTTCGCCCTCTTCCTTCATACCACTGCTGCTCCTCAAAACTCTTTTGGCAATAATATCTTCCCCAGTACATTCCTCCTCAATGTGTTCTGCCAGCTGTTGACTCAATCTCCTCTAACAACTTGACCACCTTCTCTTTACTCCCTTTTCCACGCTTGGGTACCTCCCAGCTCCCAATCAATAGTCTGTTCTCCTTCTGCCATTTGGAATACAATGAACCTTATTACAAGTATGCCGGTCCAGAAATAGCAGTTCCCGTCGCTCCACAGCAGCACCTTTTTCCGGACCGGCACACTCCGAGTCGCGATGCCGCGATGCCGCAAACTCTGTCACCGCAAGTAACCTACTGTATCCGGCAGCACCGTGAATGGAATCTGCGGAATGATGCCTTGGCTGAGCCTGAAACACTGGCACAGCGGTAGTATGCGCACATTCCAAGTAACAACTTCATGGAAACACTGGCATAAAGGTGGCGTTGACACCGTGATGACTGCACCGGAAACACTGGCATCACGGACCAGGCGTTAAATAGTGTCAGCTGTGCAGGAACAGGCCGCAGGTGGCCAAAATCAGCGCAGGTGACCACCATGAGTACTGGAAAAGCACACAAGGATCGCTCCGACACCCCACACCCCTTCCAACACAACCATGCTTGCAGCAGCAGTAACTGTAATGGAGCTGGAGGCCCTGCGTGCAGGGATACAACTGGATGAGACAGAGAGGCAGAGGAGGTGGCGGAGGCGCAGGAGGAGGGTCATCATGGCCATGCAAAATAACAATGGGCAGCAGGTAGCACCCCGCAGGCAGCCTCCCATGCCCTGTATAAGGTTCACACCCTTCAACCTCAGCCAAACACAGACCCACACCCTGTACCGGCTAGACAGGGACACCATCACCTCCATAGTGGACATGATCCATGATGACCTCGTCATGATATGATATGATATGATATGGCATTTATAACGCGACTCTACACAAGTGTTTCAAGGCGCGACAAGGTAAGGTAGAGGGAAGACAAAGACAACTATCTTACTAGGCCAGGTGACACTGAGTTCGCGCAAGTGCAGTGGAGGGGGGAGAAGGTAAGTGCGGGGTGATGGAGTGGGGGGCAGTGCAATACATAGGATCAACAGTGATTAAAACCATAGGTAAAAGTGTGGCCAGCTAGTGGCAAGTGCAGGAGTAAGTGCAGACATCAAGTGTCAAGAGCTGGTGGGGACTGTAGGGATACAGAAATGGCCCCCAAGGGCAGTGTTTGCCCGGGAGGCAGTGCAGGTGTGCGGCTGGCGGGGCAGGGGCCCTGGGCCTGAGATCAGAGGTAGCCAGGTGACCAGTGCAGTTCCAGTCAGGAGTTCAGCAGGGGAGATGGGGAGATAAAGCAGAAGCAAAGTGGACGGTCTTGAGGTGCTTCCGGAACCAGAGATGGTTCTCCTCAAGTTTCAGGGAGGCTGTTCCAGAGGGAGCCCCAGCCGAAGAAAGAGATCTACCACCAATTTGTTGCTTGGAGAAGTGACTGACCCTGAGGGAGTTGGAGGCTGATGAGCGAAGAGCTCGAGAAGGAAGATATTTAGGAAGAGTTGGAGGTATTGAGGCCCGAGGCCCCAGAAGGCCTTGTGGACAATGCAGAGGGTTTTGAACTTAGTCCTCGCAGCCAGTGCGAGCCAGTGCAGAGATTGGGCTTGAGGGCAAGGACAAGTCTCGCATTCCTGTTCTGGATGAGTTTCAGGGGGCGGAGAGCAGAAGCAGGCAGATTTAGAAAGAGGCTGTTGCAGTAGTACAGCCCAGAGAGAACCAGAGCTCTGGAGACAGTGTGCTTCTGGGGGAAGGAGAGGAAAGGAAGAATACCTCTGAGGAGGTGCAGTAGTTTGTGCACGCAAACAATCGTTACCTCCTGTGACAGTTCTGCCTACCAGGTCTGTGGCCCCGTCAGGGTCTCACCTGTCGGGCACACCGGCTGCAGCAGGCAGGTTTGTATTTTGCCAGCCCAGAAACAAGCCACCTAGTAATGCCACCGGCACACTTTCACCCGGACAAGAAAAATTAACTGTGTCATTCCTTTGACAATCTCGTCACTCTCTGTGCTAGGCTGACCACTGCTGGAAGAAGATGGCAGATCTTAATATACTATCTTCTCTTTGTGTCTCCTATAATTCCTCTCAGGTGGCTGGTAAATTCTCACCCATTATGGAAGAGCCAGCCCAGTAAAATACGAGCACTCCCTCAGCTGTATTTTCAGCTGAGGGAGTGGGAGTGCTCTTAACTATGAAAGGGAAATTATGTTTTCCTTTCACAGTTCAATTTCCCCAGCCTCGCAAGCTCAATGAGCCATGCAAGGCTGGGGGTGTTTGCTTCCCCAGCCTCGCATGGCTCACTGGAAATGATGGCTAGGGAACTGCATGTCTGGGGGCGTTCCTGCACCACCTCGCACATACAGACAAAACAGGCTGGAGTGGGGCATCTCTAGACCCAGGCTTAAGCCCCTTGCACGCATGTGCAGGAACCAGGAAGTTTCTTGATTCCTGTTGATGATAGCAGGAGGCAGAAGCACTGGAACATCCGGACCCGCAGCAGAAGGCACGTTTGTTTATGTTCATTTAAAAAAAATGAATTATGTGTATGGATGCGTGCATGTTTGTGTTGTTAAGTGAATGTGTGATGATGTATGCTTGTGTGAATGAGAGAGTGCTATCTGTGTGTATGTTGTGAAAATGTGTGCGTTTGTATGTTCGTTTATTTAGTATTTAAATATGTATATCGATGTGTTTCTGCTTGTGTTATGAGTGAGTGCACGATAGACGCTCGTGTGAATGAAAGAGTGTTTGCTGCGTTTGTGTTGTGTAATGTGTGTCTGTATGCTCATTTATTTATTATTTAAGCATGTGTATGAATGTGTGCATGCTTGTGTTATGAGAGTGCATGATGGGTACTCATGTGAATGAGACAGAGTGCTTGCATTGCCTATGCTGTCTAAATGTGTGCGTTTTGTATGTTAATTTATCTATTTAAATATGTGTATGGATGCGTGTTTGCTTGTGTTGTGAGTGCATGATGGGTGCTAGTGTGAATGAGAGAGTGCCTGCAGTGCGTAGTCTGTCTAAATGCTTATTTTGGTATGTTCATTTATTTATTTAAATATGTGTATGGATGCGTGTATGCTTGTGTTTTCAGTGAGTGCATGATGGATGTTCGTGTGAATGAAACAGAGAGTGCTTGCTGTGTTTATGTTATGTAAATGTGTGTGTTTGTATGTTTATTATTTAAATATGTGTATGGATGCGTGTATGCTTGTGTTTTCAGTGAGTGCATGATGGATGTTCTTGTGAATGAAACAGAGAGTGCTTGCTGTGTTTATGTTATGTAAATGTGTGTGTTTGTATGTTTATTATTTAAATATGTGTATGGATGCGTGTATGCTTGTGTTTTGAGTGAGTGCATGATTTATGTTTGTGTGAAGCAAACAGTGAGTCCTTGCCTTGTGTATTTTGTGTAAATTTGTGTTTTTGTGTTTATTATTTAAATATATGTATGAATGTGCGTATGCTTTTGTTATAAGTGAGTTCATGATGGGTAGTCGTGTGAATGAAAGAGTGCTTGCTGTGTGTGTATATTGTGTGTATGTTGTGTAAATGTGTTTGTATATTTATTTATTATTTACATATGTGTATGGATGCATGTATGCTTGATTTATGAGTGAGTGCATGATGGGTGCTCATGACTGTGAATGAGAAAGTGAGTGCTTGCTGTGTGTATGTTGTGTAAGTGTGCATTTGTGTATGTGTGCGTGTGTGTGTGTGTGTGTGTGTTTATGCTGGTCCAAGATGATTTTGGACCAGCATAAACATCTAAGTGGGGATATGGGGTTTGTATAACAAAGGCATTTTAAAGATGCCTTTGTTGCACAAACCTGCTCCCCACCGGCCAAAATCAGCTCTCCGTCTGAGGTGCTGTGGGGTCCAGTTCAAAGGGATGGTATTCTTTTTACTGGACATCTATGATAGATGTCTAGTAAAAAAATACCATACCTGCCCCCCTAGACTCCCAGCACCTTGCATACACACATAATCACTTTGATTGTGTGTGTGTATGTGTGTATTTGGCGCTGTGAGGCCCAGGGGGGACAGGCATGGTATGTATAGATGTCCAGTAAAAAATACCATCTCCGCCCCCTGGTCCCCCAGTGCCTGGCATACACACATAACCACATTGATTGTGGGCATGTGTGAGGAGCTCGGGACACAGGGGACAGGTGTGTCTTTTTTTTACTGGGCATCTATGATAAATGGCCAGTAAAAAAAACATGCCTTACCCCAGTGCCTCACAATCACACATAATCACATTCATCATTATCGTGATTATGTCTGACTGGCTGGCACACCTTGAAGCAGGCATGCCCTTTTTTACTGCACATGGTTGATAAAGCAAGCATGATAACTGTTATTATGTGGCTAGACTTGGATTTAAATGCAGCCAGTCTAGCCATTTCTCATTATGGTATGACATTTTGTATTGGGCATCTTTGGTAAAGCAAGCATGATAAGTGTTATTATGAAGCAAGACTGGAATTTTTTATGCAACCAGTCTAGCCATTTCCTACTGAAGCATGACATTTTGTATTGGGCATCTTTGATAAAGCAAGCAGTATCAGTGGTATTATTCTTACTTTGGCATGACATTTTGTATTAGGCGCTTTTTGTAAAACAAGCATAAGTGTTATTATGTAGCTGTACTGGCATTTCAATGCAGTCTTTCAGTCATTTCTTATTGTGGTATGGTATTATGTATTGGGCATTGTTGGTAAAGCAAGGATGATAAGTGTTATTACGAAGCAAGACTGTCACTTTTATGCACTTAGTTGAGCCAGTTCTTATTGCAGGATGACATTTTGTATTGGGCATCTTTGATAAAGCAGGCATGCTAAGTGTTGTTATGTAGCCCGACTGGCATTTTAGTATAGCCAGTTTCGGCATGTTTTCATACCTTTGCATGCATTTTTGGTAAAGCCAACTGGAGTATGTTCTTGTGTGGGGATCCTGCCATATATTGGCAGAACAAAAATAGACATGTTTTCTTATGGTATCATTGCTGGCATTATGCACAATGCAAATATGAATATGTTCTTATATGGGAATAATAGGGTTTAATGTTGCTATCAGCATGGAAATGTATGAGTAAAAATGTGTTATGCTGGCACATACTGTGGAAAAAGGCATCATGAAAATGTGTTGGAGAAATGCTCCTGTGCACTGTTGGTGACTTGCATCTATTGGATTTTTCTCATGTGTTACCCTACAAAACCCTTGTTTTTTTTTTTACCCAATTTATCTAAAAAGGGTGCTCTAAAATGCACCATTTTCACTCATTCTAAAACAAATGTCATGGGGGGGGAGAGCCCCCCCAAACTCCCTATTTTTCTTTTCATGTGAGCAAGCTTCTAATTTCCTCTCTTATTTTCTCCAAAAAACTGGACTACTGTTCTTCTACTGGGTCTCCCTGCCTATCAACTTGTCCCCCTGCATTCTGTCTATAATTCCCCCATAGGGAGAATGGCATACCCCCACGTAGCCCTAGCTCCATTGGCTTCAGTTTGAATCCCATCCCATCCTTAATTTTCTATGGATTGTCTTCAAGTCTCTACATGAATTAGCCCCTCCCTATCTTTCTGCTCTTATTTCTTTCTACACCCCTATCATGTATTGTTATCTCAATCTCTTCTAGACATCCTTGAGCACTTCATGTTTCCGCTCTTTCTTGCTACTTGCACCAACATATTGGAACATCTACTGCTATCTATTAGATCCCTCTTTTCTTTCTCTATATTCCGGTCCCATTTTAAGGACTAACTACTATCTCTTTCTACTTCATCTCTCCGGTCATTAGTCATTATGCATGCATTATTTTGTACCATATTTATCATGTAAGTGCTTTGGTGAAGGCACTATTTAAATCACTATTTAAATCAAATAAAAAACAAATACAATACAGTCTCATTCGCAAACTCCCTGCCCTTTTTGTAGTGGCATGGCTTCTCCTCTTGGACAGTCCCCTTCCTAATTGGGGATGGCTGCATATTGCTGTGAAAGAATTGGCCAAAGCTTCCAAAGCTCTGGTGTTCCCTTAGCTCCGTCCCTGAGAAGCGTGTGTTGCCTAACTGATGCAAGTGTGAAGGATGGGTAAAGATTTGGTGTATGTTCCACTTTCACTGATGCTGTGGTGATAGGGTCTGTAGTGATCTTCCTTTGGACAAGCAATCTCCCTTCCACCCATTCGTCTTTCTTAAAGGGCTAGTATCAGGAGGGTGTACCATGTGACTGTGCTCGCCATATGAGGGTGACCAGGGCTCATCATTCTCTGCCTTGGGGAGGTACCCGGCTTCCTGGGTCACCCCATTAGACATCCACAGAAACAGGCAGGTGACGTTGCCACAGAACAAAGAACTGAAAGTTTCTTTCCTGCATTTTTCTGAGTACTATTCATGCATAACATGATATTCAGCAAAGCATGTTGATGGGCTCAGGAAATTAATCAAGAACAAGTTGAGATATGAGGGGGGAATTGAGAAAAAAATAGTTTTAATTTGTTAAAACAAGCCTTTCAGTAAGCAGTACTACTGCACAGGTTACACATATCTGCAGAAAGCATGGCGACAGTGCATGCTACCGCTTACAAAGTAGGAGATGTGTTAACCCAGGTTGTGCTTGGGGTAGACATGCAGACCAGCTGCTTTGCTTCTTCATTTGCTGTGACTCCTTGTCCAGGAGTTCAGGGACAAGATATGGTGCTAGTTCTCATTCTTCCAACACCGGGGAGGCTGCCAAAAGCCTGCAGATATACTTCACCTCCAGTGAGGTTCTGAGTACCGGTTTAGCTGAAAGCCTGGCAAATCTTGCTCTGCTAGCAGGTCACTGTCAATGTGCCCTGAGAGTGGTTAGGGAGCAGAGCTTTCCTGTGCCTTGGAACATTAAATCTTCCCCTCACTGGCAGAGGGCTCTGGATTGGGCAACTCTCCCAACAGAAATCCAAAACGAATTCTTCTTGCAGACCAGGAATTAATCAAAGAAGGGGTGAGAGACCCCCTCGTTAATAGACAAAAGTACACAGGGGATAAGTGGACAAACCCTTTTCTTATGAAAAGTGGTCTTTGCCTTCTTGCATCATCCCTAAAGTGCTTTGTGCTTAAGGAAGTGTACGCTGCAGAAAGGAAGGAGATGGTGGAATCCTACCCCAACTATGCTGGCCTCCTTCTGACAATGTTAACCCTGCCCCCTTCTAAGACAATAGCATCCAAGTCCCATTGGTATGCAATACCCTGGTGTGAGGCTAGTACCTTTGTTTAGGGCATGCCCTTTGATTCCTGGTTCCTAGGACAGCTTCTGCTGAGGAGCGTCCTGCTGGAGAGAGGTGTCACCAGACACCACAAAGGACAGAAAAAGAGACACTGTTTTTCAGTCTCTCATTCTGCTGGCTGAGCAGATACAGGCTGTGTGAGTAGAATACACAGCCCTTCCACAGCTGACCTGGGATCACAGTTTTGACATGTGTATGACCCAAATCAGCTGTGGCTTTGAATAGTTATGTAAATATCCATTCACCATACCCCAAACTAAGATACAGCTTATGTTTAAAGATTAAACTGCCACCAGGATGGTCATTCCTCATAATTATGTAGTTTTGGAACAGAGGTGCAGATTTCAAATGTGGTCTTACACTGCAGGGACTTGGCAGCCACATCAGCTGTCAAAAACATTTTACCTGCTCTTGCCACTGGATTCAGGTGCTGCAAATCAGTAGACTAATGCAGAAGTGCACATGTGTCAATAGGCTTTTTCCATGGAGCTTAATGAAGGGGGAGCCTGGTGTGCAGACCTCTCCTTCTGAGATGGAATCACCCACATCATTTTATTTTTTGTAAAAAGCAAAAAAGTCAGGGCTTGTGCACCCTTTCCTGGGGGCAATTACAAACACACACCCAAGCCAAAAGGTTGAGAAACCCATCTAAGGGTCTGGCTCATCCGCAAGATGAAAGTATCTACTGAGGACTTCTGCATTGGAATTCTGCAACCTAGATTTCTGTTGGATGTCCATGTCCAGTCCCTGTAGGGATATGGCCCAACGCATTAATTTGGGATTATCTCTCTGCTTGGTCAAGCACCTACTAAGATATACACATGATTGCTCTACCCCCTCAGAGTTTAGCTGCACTAACACTGCACCTATTCTGAATTCACAAGCATTTGTCGGAATGATGCATTTATGCCCATAATCCTGAACTTTTTAAAGCTGGGGCCTTGCACACTTTAAACTCTGGAAAGATCTCTAGCAAGCAGGGATCCAGGTGACATCATTGAGGGAAAGGGCAAATGTCCCATACCCCTTGATGAAAGGTCTGTAGTAACCAGAAAGGGCCAAGAAGACTCTCACGTATATCTTGGTAATTAGGATATCCCAATCCATCACTGCCTGCACTTCGGCCTGGAGAGCCTGTTTCTTACCATCACCCACTTAGTGTCCTAGGTAAGTAAAAGTACACTGCACTATCTGGCACTTGGATGTCTTAGTAGTTAAACCAGCCATCTTCATTCCTTGACACACCTATTCCAGGTGGGATAGATAGTCTTTCCAGGTTTGCAGAGACTTGCAGAAGACTGCAATGTCATCTAGATAGAAAACGGTAAAGTCTTCTAACCCAGTTAACCTCATTCACCATCATCTGAAAGGTGGCAGAGCCATTTTTTAACCCAAGGGTAGTGCCCTTCTGGACTGAAAAATACTGATTTATCATTTGCTTTTTCAGTTACGCTGACCTTCTTGTACCCTATGGTGAGGTCAAAACACCTGATCTGTCAACAGGTTCATCTGCACTAGGTATTCCACACAAGCGTACCTCAGTTTTCCCACTGGACCTTTTAAGTATCAAATCCGCAGGGCTGGCCCTTGGTTGGGCTGTGGGAAGTCTCAATCACCTCTATGCCCAACATCTTGGAGTCCTCTATATTTTGGTGTCCTTTACCTTGTCTGTTCTTCACCCACTTACTGTCTCCAGTGTCAATGTCATGGACTGATGTATGATTTGGGTCCTGTGAAAATAGGGTTACGGCCTGGCAGAGGTCTTAGTCACTCTTAAGTGACCAGTCAAAGGAATTTAGTGAGCCAGGTCTATCTATTAGGAACATGGCATTAAGGCACAACCAAGCTTTGATTAGCTCCAACCTCAGAATGCTTGAGTTCATTGTACCAGAGAACATTCTCCCACTACAGCCTTCTTTTATCCACACTTATGGTTAATTTGTTGTACGAGGACAAGTCCAGTGCATGATGTGCAGCAGCAAATTAATCGGAACGGTAATACACCAATACTCATGCACTCTTCCCACGTGGTAAACCTCCCTGGGCATGAGCACACCTCCAATCATCCCTCTTTTTCATAGCATTCAGGATTATGGACTAGGAGTACAGTAGTCACCCACCACGCTTGAGTAAAAATGTTCTTACTCTTATGTCCTGTTCCCTTTCCTCAATACTTATGGGTGATAACAAAGTACTACTAACATTGGGAGGAGGTATCAAAATACAACCTCTCACGGATGTATCCACACATCCCATATAGATGAAATATAGTAGACACATACCTGCATATGGGTGCAGTAGCCGAAGATGTTACTGAGAACTGCCTGCTTGAAGCGAGCAGCATGGCATCCAAG
This sequence comes from Ambystoma mexicanum, assembly GCF_040938575.1. Classification (NCBI taxonomy): domain Eukaryota; kingdom Metazoa; phylum Chordata; class Amphibia; order Caudata; family Ambystomatidae; genus Ambystoma; species Ambystoma mexicanum. Next base: position 715,238,169 of record NC_090923.1, read on the forward strand.
CAACAATACTTGTAGAAAGCATGAGGATTTGCTCTTGTGATGGGCTTGTAAATATCCTCAAGAGGAGATGCCGCTAGAAAGTGTAACGCTCACCTGGTATCCACAGGGACACCACCCGATCTGGTTGGACTGCTCCCGGCCTGGATTCGCCTCCCCTGGGTTCTCGTTCTGCCGAGGATCTAGTCTGGAATACAGGAGATCTGGTTTAGCCCACAATCTCTTCCTCTCTGGGCCCACCTCCCTTGTGAACCCCAACAACCCCCTTAGAGTTTTCCTCACCTTGGATTTCGATAAGATGTGCTTTCCGTCCTGCAGTTCTGTGCAGGGGTGCATTATGGATGGGGCGCTTCGCTGCCAAGTTGCTTCACTGGTGTGGGCCCGAGAGTCCAGACCTGCTGCGACTCAGTTCTTCAGGTAAGTCTATTGTGCTTAATAATATGTGCTGGTTGAGGGGACTGTGCTCAAGATGGTAAGTGAATACGCAGAGCGCGGCGCTATGTGCGCTTTTGCTGCTTGCTAACCTGTGTTATTCTTCTCTTGCAGGCCGCCGAGATGTTCTGGATGGTGAGCGACCGGGAGGATGCGGAGCGGTGTGCAGATGTCCTGACCGCCGTCGAGTAAGTATGAGAGCTACCGCTTTGCCTTTCCCTTGCAGGTTGATGGAGGCCAGCACGGAATAGACCAACAGCAAGTTCCAATCAGGTAAGCGTGCTTCCGAATGATGCTTGAATGAGGGATGCGAACGCTTACTAATATTGTCTTTCTTTTTCCTCCTCCAGGTTGCGGCTTTCAAGCGAGGACGAGCTTCCGAGGTGACACTGGAGCGATCGACAGGAGCTGGATTTACAAGCAGGTAAGGATGGCTAATGGTGCTCTTCTTCTCTTCTTTTGCAGGTGTTGGCCTGGAAAGCCGAGGACAGATCACGGTGAACGTCACGCTTCGAGTACAGAGCAACGCGAAGCGTGTTCTGCAGCCCGGGCGGGGCTTAAATAGTCTGCCGGTATCCCAAGTGCCTTCAGGCCTGACCACACCCTAGATGCTAGACCGCATGGTTCATTTCTGAACCAAACCATGTGGGGGCGGCCATACTGTTCCATTCCCATTGAGAGCTCCAGCACCTTCTTCTGCCATATAAGCCTGGTGCCAGGACTGACTCTAGGAGAGTCTTGGGGGGCATGATTGGGCTGTCGAGGCCATGCAGGGACACAGTGGCGCGGCCCAGAGGCCCTGAGTACCAGGGGCTATGTCCATGACAGCACTCCCCCCAAGGCCCCTCTCAAGGTGGATCTTCTGCCTGGTCCTGGCTTGGTGGGGTACCCACGATGAAAACGTCATAGTAAACGTGGTGCATGGATGTAATCGCCAGGTTCCCATGTTCTGTCCTGTGGACCATATCCCTTCCAATCTATTTATTTTATTTATTTTACATTTATAAAGCGCTCACACAGCCCGCAGGCATCGAGGCGCTGTTACAGGAATTGTTTGTTTTTCTAGTTGCGTAATTGTGTTTTTTTTTGTCTTAGTTACTATTTATAACGCGCTTAAACACCCAGATGTTTCTAAGCGCGGACCCGGGGATCGAACCTGTTGTTGCTTCGTGTCGTCTTGCTTCCAAGACGCGCACGCTGCCGCTGAGCTATCCTCCCGGGACACTAATCTACTAGGTAGTATAGTTTTGTTCTGACGTACTTTGGGTCTGAGAAGTTCTTGACCTCAAATTCCAGTTCTCCATGGACCATTACAGGTTTGGGTGGTGTGGTCACCGGTGTTCCAGGCTGGACTGGTTTTAAAAGGGACACATGGAACACAGGGAGAATATGCATGTGGGTCGGCAGGGTCAGTTTAACTGCTGCTGGGTTTATGATGGATTCAATGGTATAAGGTCCTAGGTATCGTGGGCAGAATGTCCGGGTCCCTTTTAGAGGCACATGCTTGGATGCTTGCCACACTCTGTCTCCTACTTGGTAGTTGGGGGCTTTTTCATGATGCAGGTCTGTGTATTTCTTTTGGCGAAACTTGGCTTGGCGTAAGTGCTTAATGGCCCTTGTAAAGGCCTGAGAAATGGTGGCATGTAGGGTTTTGATGGCCGGAATTTCCAGAGTCTTAGGAACGTCCAGTTTGGACGGGCGTGGGTGTCTACCGTACACAGTATAAAATGGAGTCTGTCCAGTGCTGCTGTGTTGAGAATTGTTATAGGCATAATTGGCAATCCACAACAAGTCTTTCCAATCCCCTTCCACTTGGTGGAGCATACAGTGCAAGTATTGTTCGAGTGTCTGGTTCGTCCTTTCCGTTTGGCCATCCGTTTGGGGGTGGTAGCTAGTGGATAGCCTAATGTCGATTTGGGCCATTGAACAACATTTCCTCCAGAAGTTGGATACAAACTGGGTACCCCGATCCGAGATCAGTACTGACGGGAACCCATGGAGCCATACAATGTGTTCTAGGAATGCCTTAGCCAGGCTGGATGCATTTGGGAGTCCTTTAAACGGCAAGAAGTGGGCCATTTTAGAGAACAGGTCTACGACCATTAGGATGGTATTATACCCTTGACAAGAGGGTAGGTCGGTGATAAAGTCGAGAGATAAAGTATGCCATGGAGCCGGCGGATTGTCCCATGGTCCAAGGAACCCAGCTGGTCTCTGTTTCGATGACTTATTCTATGCACAAATACCACAGGAGATGATGAACTGAATGACGTCCTTGCGCCACGTTGGCCACCAGTAGCTCCGCTTCACCTTGGCCAGAGTTTTTACAATTCCAGGGTGGCCTTCCATGAGGGAATCATGATATTCCGAGATGACCTGTTCCTGAAGTTCTTTCTTGGGCAAGAATAAACGATTCCTGTAGTATGGTAGTTGGTCCGTAACTGTATATTTTTCTCTCCGCGAATCCCATTCTCGTAATAACTCAGGAGTCATTACTTGTCGGATTCCTTGCAGCAATTCGTCTTGAGTCATGGTGGTTGTAATGCCGAGGAGTTTGTCGCTCGAGATGATGACCACAGGTCAAGGGTTGTGTACACCAGTTCATCTGTGCCCATGAGCGAAAGGGCTTCAGCTTTGCCATTTTTGACTCCAGGTCGGAATGTGATTACCCAGTCGTACTCTCCAAAGAAAAGGGCCTAGCGTAGTTGTCGAGAGGATTAAGCCTTCCCACTCTTCAAGTAATGTAGATTTCGATGGTCGGTTATCATGGCGATAGTGTGCCTGGCCTCTAGCAGATAATGTCGCCAGGCCTTGAAAGCTGATTTTATGGCCAGGAACTCTTGTCTATGATGGCATAATTGAGCTCTGGTGCTGAAAACTTACGTGACCAAAAGGCTACTGGATGTAACTGGCCGGTGTGTGGGTCCCTTTGCGATAGCACAGCACCCATAGCCATACTGGAAACATCAATTTCTACCAGATACGGAAGATCTGGGCGAGGGTGTCATAAAATTGGAGCGGAAGTGAATCTCACCTTGAGTTCCTGAAAAGCTTTTTCGGCCTCTTCTGTCCACTGGAATTTCGTGTTGCACTTCCTTAATAAAGACGTGATTGGATGTACTATTTGAGAGAATCCCGGAATCAATTAGCGGTAAATGTTTGCAAAGCCCAACATGCTCTGGACTCCTTTGAATGAGCTTGGAGCTGGCCAATTTAGAATGGCGTCGACCTTGTGCACATCCATTCGGATTCCCTTTAGAGTGAGGATATACTCCAGGAACTCTACCTCAGTAATGTGAAATGAGCATTTTTCAAGTTTGGCATAAAGTTGATGTTGGCGAAGCTTGGTAAGGACGGAACGCACATGCTTTACATGGTCCTGTTCTGAGACCGAATATACTAGGATGTCTTCTATATAGACTAGGGCACAGACGTCAATCAGCTCTCTCAAGACATCATTCATGAAATACTGAAATGCGGCAGGGGCTTTGCAAAGGCCAAATGGCATCACCTGGGATTCATATAAGCCATATTTGGTACGAAATGCTGTTTTCCATTCGTCCCCCTTTTTAATGCGAACAAGATGGTAGGCCGATCTAAGGTCCAATTTCGTGTAGATTCGGGCATCTTTGACTTGGTCTAACAATTCCGGGATCAGGGGCAAAGGGTAACGATTCTTAACGGTAACTTGGTTCAGGGCGCGATAGTCGATGCAAGTCCTCAAATCCCCTTCCTTCTCCAGTACAAAGAATAGGGGAGACGCTGCAGGTGACTTTGAGGGGCGGACGAAACCGTTGGCTAGATACTGTTCCAAGTATGACTTCAAATGTTGGTTCTCAGGTTCTGTAAGCGCATAGATTCAACCACAAGGTATTTGTGCACCAGGTACCAGGTCGATCTGGCAATCGTAGGGTCTGTGGGGTAGCAAGGTATTGGCTTGTTCCTTTTGAAACACGTCTTGAAAGTCCTGATATTGGCTTGGCAGGGTACCAACTACACCTAAGGCACTTGCCGCCCCTTCCTGGACAGACGAGCCAGTGTTCGTTGTCTTCCTCTCATTATAATAGCAAGTGCGTGTACAGTCTTGGGAAAAAAACAGTTCTCGAGTACGCCAGTCGATTCATGGAGTGTGTGTGATCAACCACGGCATTCCTAGGATCAATCGGAACTGAGGTGCCTTGATAAGATCAAAAGCGATTGATTCCCGATGGCCGTCCTGACATAAGAGGGTTAGAACAGTGGTACATTCAGACATGGGCCCGGAGGTGATTTCAGTGCCGTCTACGGTGGTTACAGTCTCAGTGGTGGATTTAGGGCAGAGTGGGAGCCCCATCTTTGCTGCAAGATCCTGGTCCATGTAATTCCCCACGGCTCCGCTGTCAATGTAAGCTTCTACCGAATGCATCCTTGACGGCTGTTGGTGGTTGGTTAGGATCCCCGGCAACGCAAGATGGGAGGTCTGTAGTTTGGTTTCTTCGCTCGACAAATGGACCCTTACATTTGCCGGGCTTGGTAGTTTTCCGACTCCTCACTTGATTTCTCCTTATCTGTGGCTCCTACGGTCCTTCTGGGTGGCTTTACCGGGCACTCTTTGAGGAAATTACCTGCCTTTCTGCAGTATAAGCATAGCTGCTGTTCCTCCTCTTGTCCCTTTCTGCTTTGGTTAAAGGGGGCCTTACCCCTCCTAGTTGCATTGGTTCCACGGAACTGTCTGTCCCTCGCTGAACATGGTCCTTGGAGCGCACGAACATGGGGCAAGCGTCTGGTCTACTTCGATCCATCCTTCGATCTTGTAACCTATGATCCAGTCGGACCACCAGGTTAATACATTCAGCACAGTCCTTGGGTGGATCTACTACTTGGGCAAGTACATCCTTTAGCTCTCCTCTTAATCCCCGGTGGACTAGCGTGGTCTTTTTGTCCTCCGGCCACTCTGCTTCGACCACAAGCCTTTTGATGGTCGCTATGTAAGTCAATAGATCTTGGTTTCCTTGACGGAGGGACAAGAGTTCATTGTCTAAAGCCTGCCCATGAGAACGACGGGTGAAGAGCTTTTCTAGCTCTTGCTGAAAGCCCCTAAAATCGTGTAGCAGTGGATCATCCCGGTTAATAAAAGGCACAGACCAATCTGCAGCACTACCACTAAGATAGGACAACACAAAGGCCACTCATGACTGGTCTTAGGGGATGCCCCAGGTCTGCAAATAAAATGGAGACGACATCGATTCATAAAGGTTGCGTACTTCCTAGGGTGCCCCGAGAAACGCTCCGGTGGAGCTAAAGGAACTGCTCCAGGAAGGGTGATCTGCACCGGGTTACTCGATGAGGTTGGTATTGATGGGATGGTCCCAGGCAAAGGGGCTTGTCCGGCCTGTGATTGAAGGAATTGTTGACTTAGATCATCATTGGTCTCCTGTCTGGCTGATTGTTCCTCAGCACGTAACTGCCCCAGCATCTGGGCTAACTAGTCCGTTTCCGAGGTTTCCATGCTGGACGCCCGGGTGGATTATAGTTTTGAGGCTTCGCGTTCTGTAACGCTCACCTGGTATCCACATGGATGCCACCCGATCTGGTTGGACTGCTCCCGGTCTGGATTTGCCTCCCCGGGGTTCTCATCTGCCGAGGATCTAGTCTGGAATACAGAAGTTCTGGTTTAACCCACAATCTCTTCCTCTCTGGGCCCACCTCCGTTGTGAACCCCAACGACCCCCTTAGAGTTTTCCTCACCTTGGATTTAGATAAAATGCGCTTTCCGTCCTGCAGTTCTGTGCAGGGGTGAGTCGTCTCTTAGGTGCAGAAGGGATGATGAAGACGTCGAGCTGGTTGAGGGGGCTGTGCTCGAGATAGTAAGTGAATGCGCGGAGCGCGGTGCTATGTGTGCTTTTGCTGCTTGCTAACCTCTGTTATTCTTCTCTTGCAGGCGGCAGAGATGTTCTAGATGGTAAGCGAACGGGAGGATGCGGAGCGGTGAGCAGATGTTGTCCGGACCACCGTCGAGTAAGTATGAGAGCTACCGCTTTGCCTTTCTCTTGCAGGTTAATGGAGGCCGGCACGGAATAGACCAACAGCGAGTTCCGCTCAGGTAAGCGTGCTTCCGAATGATGCTTGAATGAGGGATGCGAACGCTTACTAATATTGTCTTTCTTTTTCCTCCTCCAGGTTGCGGCTTTCAAGCGAGGACGAGCTTCCGAGGTGAAGCTGGAGCGATTGACAGGAGCTGGATTTACAAGCAGGTAAGGATGGCTAATGGTGCTCTTCTTCTCTTCTTTTGCAGGTGTTGGCCTGGAAAGCCGAGGACAGAAATAAATAGTCTGCCGGTATCCCAGGTGCCTTCAGGCCTGACCACACCCTAGATGCTAGACCGCATGGTTCAGTTCTGACCCAAACCATGTGGGGGCAGTCATACTGTTCCATTTCCATTGAGAGCTCCAGCTCCTTCTTCTGCCATGTGAGCCTGGCGCCAAGGGCGCCAGGACTGACTCCCGGAGAGTCTTGGGGGGCATGATTGGGCCCTCGAGGCCATGTAGGGACACTGTGGCATGGCCCAGAGGCCCCGAGTACCAGGGCCAAGGTCTATGCCATGACAGCAAGCCACAGAGGCTACATTTGTCCTCAGCAGATGAGAATGTGGACCCACTGGTAATAGTCCATTTGTTATGTAACCATTTAAAATACAGCTAAACACCCATCTGGCAAATAATTTTGGAAACTTTCGAAACGGTGGTGCCTGCAGTCTGTCTTCCACAGAGATGTTCTGAAGAGATATCCTGTCCAGGTAAAACTTAGGAGCCCTGTAGACATCCAAATTATGGGGGGCTCATAGGGGTCTGAAGACAGGTTAGAGAAGACATTCGTTAGGCAAATATCTTGGTTCATGTGGACGTTTAATACTATTTTCAGCAGACAAATCGGGTGGGCATGAAGGACCATTTTATCTTTGTTAGTGGTTAAGATAAGAAGAGATGCCTGCATCTTTTTGATCCTCCTAGCAGAGAATCAGGAAGGCCGTCTTCCATGTCACTAGGTTCAGGTCTGCAGAGGCCATGGGTTCAAAGGGCCTGTTCATGAGAGCCATTAAAAACACATTGAGATCCCAGTGGGACCATTGATCAAATGCAAATGCTCGATGATAAAACTGCTTGTTAGTGCTGGCCAGTTTGGACTGGTGGATACTTTAAACACGCCGACCGACAGGAACGACAACGTAGAAAGTAAGGAGGGGCCTGGATCAGAAAGGGGTGGGGGAATGCATGGTGTGGGTATGACTTGAAAGTGGGGTGTTGAAAGCATGGTGGGAGTATACGCATAAGGTGTGTGGGGGCTTGGGTGAGCGGGGTAGGGGTTTGCATGATGAGGGTATATTTGTGATGTGGGGAGGGGGCCAGTGTGGGGGTCAGTGTGAGAGGTCAGGGGGATAGCTGGGGTACATGTGTGGGTAAATACAAGGGTGAAATGGGGCAGGAATTGAAGGGGGCTATGCAGCATAGGGGTAGTGGGCGAGGAAACCCAGGTGGAGCAAAAGGGAGGGTTAGGAGAGGAAGGAAGAGGGAGACCCACCCAGAGGGAGAGAGAGAGCTGGGAGAGTACTGGGGGTGAGGTAAAAAGAAATAAGGGGAGCTGTAAGGATTAGTTTTAGTGATGGGTGTCAAGCAGTAGCATATGCCAACCACCTAGGGTCAACCAATATGCAACTGCTCCTAGGCATTCATTAGGGACGAGCAGTTGGGAGAGTGAGCAGGTGTGATAAACCACATGATTAGTCCAGCAGTTGGATTTCAACAATTAGACATACAAATTACGTCCTAGAGAAGATGGGGAGCCTTCACATGTAGACAGATTCTCAAGAGCCCCGTGAAAGGCCCTTTGTAAACCCTGTTTGATTTGGAAAAATATCCCTCTTTAGACGGGTAAGCAATAATCGCTGAAACATAAGTCCTGCAGGATAGAGGTTTGCTGCCAGTCTCCACCAAATAATGCATAATGTTAGACCACAATCGAGATCAGATAAAAGCGGGTTCTTATACTCCTCCACGTACCACTGGCAAAACCTGGTCAACTTTCTTGCATGCTGAGAACTTGTAGAATCTTTGCAGCCTGCCATTAGAATATGCATGTTCTATTATACAGAGGCTAACGGCTGTATGCTAGGAGGTGAGGAGCCAGGCTGCTCAGGAAAGAGAGTGGAGAAAGAATAAAGTGCTCTCCTCTCTCCTGGGTCAGAAGGTCTGGCCTGAGTGCAGCCGGACCTGACCTGAGTACCTTGGGAAAACGATGTAGGTAATAGACTGACTCTGCATGAGGGAGGATTTCTTGAAGGTCAATTATAAACCCAAAGAATTACGTAAGTCTAGGGTCCTCTCTAGGAAAGAGAGGGCTCCTCCAGTAACTAGACCCAGATCAGATAGTCATCCAGGTAGGGGTATATGTGAATAACCTTTCCCGAGATGAGCTATCACATGTAACATAATCTTCGTGAAGAACCGGGGGAGCCAAACTGAGGCCGAAGGTGTGGACCCTGTACTGGTAAAAGGCAGTTGTGGTAGCGGACCCGAGAAACATCCTGTGGGTAGGCCATATAGGGAGCTGCATGTAGGCATCATAAAGGTCTATTGCACAAAGGTCCAGGCCTTTTTGTGAGGCAGGACTTCCCATCTTGATCACCTGCATATCTGATTTCTCCTACTTTGGAATGTCAAAGGAAATCTGGAATAAAAACCCTCCTCCGCTTCAGGCGCTGGCCCCATCTCGATGGCCTTTGGGCATAAAAGCATCTTGAAGGAGGTTAGATGACAGTTTGCTGTTGGGCAAGAGGAGGGCCAAGGGCCATTGGTAGCAGAAGCCAAAAGCTCCTCCTTATCACCAATAATGGCCAGCAATTCCTGGTAATCAGTTGCCATGCTTATGAATAAAGTGAGATTCTGCCCCCCCATTGGGTAGGATGAATGTTCCTTGAGGTGTGGACCAACAATCTTTTTAGAAGGGAAGACATCTTTGGGTGTGCCTTGTTTAAGCATTTGGAAAGAAGCAAAAGATGAAGATATGAGCTGCTTCTACCTCACTTGTCTCCCTGTTTGAATTGGAAGCCTGTGAATCCTGAAAATGGTCTTGAGGAGTCCGACCAACTATAAGAGGAGGAAGAAGTCTTAGATTTGAAAGAGATAGCTGATTGTGACTTTGCTGTTTGTGTTTCCTTAAGACGTTCCTCATCAATTGATGTGTTGAACAACTGGACTTTGTCGAACTGAAGTGACTTGGCCTTTTCTTGGGCTTCCTGGAAAATATTGGTGCCCTTGAGCCATACCAAATTGCGCTCCCCCCGCAAGACACATGCCCCTCGAGGCTGTGTGCCCTTGGCACGCCACTCCCTCCTTCGTGACCACAGACAAGTGTTTAGCCGCAACAATGTCCCAGAGGAACCTCTGCCTTTTTCCTTCTTTGTGCGCTTATGTGAATTCTGTAATCTCCTTCCACAGATGTAAATGACATGCTTCTAGTAGGGCATCAGCATTAGCAAGTTGTGACAAACTGTTGGAGTACACTTTTTCTCCATGGGGTCCAGTGCTTTTTATACATTGCCTACGGAAGTAGTAGAAGAGGAGACACAACTGAAGGAGGGACAGTGCTGTTACATAGCCACAGAGACTGAACTGGGGGACATAAAGACAGAGTTTTTCATCAGACAACAAGCTTTCTGTTGGTGGGTGCCACCAAGAGGGGAGCATCCCACAGTTTGTGCCCACCTATTACTACTTCATGTTTTAGTGGTATGCTTGACTTTGACTGTTTTTAGACAAGGAACATCAAATGGGATTCCCGATTCCACAGGTGAGGGTTCAAGCACTTGCAGGTCCATATATTCCTAATCTATGCTTGTGAAACACTGATGAGGAAACTTCCTCAACCTCATCCTGGACATCATCATCCTGGACATCGTAATCCCTGACAGGATCCATCAGACCAGTATCACCTTGTGTTTCTATTGATGAACTCTAAGGGATGTCTGATGATGCAGTAATTGACAGCTATTGAGGCATGACCACTTGGGCTGTCACTATCTGTTGCAGTGTCTGTTGCAGTGCCACTGAGACCGGTGTGGTGACGGGTACAGAAATTGCAGGCTGAGGAAAGAAGGAGGCCAGGGAGGCATTCCTGCAGTTTGAACACCAATTGACAGAGGCATTATCGGCTGAGGTGCCACCACTCTAATGATGTATGTGATAAATGAACACATTACAGGTGTTAGAGGTGGTAAGGGTGTGGTCAGAATGTGGAGAAACCTAGGTAATGTATGGCAAAATGGTGGCCCATACCCACATGGGGCCACCAGCTACATTTCAGAGTGTGTGCTGTATGGCGGATGACAGTGGAGGCTACATCATTTAATTTATTTATATATTGCTTGTTAGGCATTTATGCAATAAGAAAAAATTGTTTCAAGGTGCCCACAGGGCAACGGAGGGAGCAGGAGTGGGAAATACATTCAAATACATTAAAACACAATATATAAGAGCCGTGGGGGGAAGAGTAAAACAGGATAAACCTACTATGCCTTGCGGGTATTCAGAACGTGCAAGTGCAGCAAAGAAGAAGGAAGGGGGTCAGTGTTGTAGAGTATGAGCTCATGGGTGAGCCACAGATGAAGTGCTAGGAATGTTGAGTGCTACACGACCTGGAGCCACGAGGGTTGGAAATGCGAGCCAATAGAGTGGAAGGTGTGATTGCAATTGCAGATAGACAGGAGCTGGCCCGATTGGGTGTGGAAGGTCAGGGCCACGAGGAAGCAGAAGGGCCCTGGACACCAATCCCACAGCATCTGTGGGATTAGAAGGGGAGAGAACAAGGGAAGGAGGAGGTAAAGAGGAGAGGCTTAAGGAGCTTCCGGAATTTATGAAGATCCTGCTCAAGGTGCAGAGGGAGGGGAGGCATTCTTTGGCATGCCTCCAATGTCCATGGGACCAGCAGCAAACTCCTAAATCCGTCCTGTTTTATCCACCAGGAAGGTGCTCACCCACTTATCATTGGGCCTTCTGTGCTTTATGCTTCTGGTATGTTTTCTGACTGTCCCGGGGACTTGAAGGTGCTCTTGCATTTCTCCTCCTGGTTTCCTGGAACTTTGGACTCGGCATTAACTGGGATTGAAATTCAAACTATTTTCTCATAACAATGTTTTGTGGACCTTGTGGACCTTGCTTGCATTCTAGTGCCAGCTGGTTGCATCCTTGTGCCAGTGGCTGTGGTATCCTTCCCACTGTGGAATGGTGTACAGATGACAAACCCAGTCCCAGAGCTGTGGAAGCCAACCAAGAAACCTTAGGAAAGTCCAGTGTAGTTGAAGTTGTCGGCAGGACAACATCTGGAGGGGATTTTGCCTTTAGCCATGTGGTAGAAGTCGAACAAGTAGAAGATGGAAACAGTCCCAAGGATCTGTCGCTTTATCTCTGTGTGTTTTTCTGAAGATGGAGCATGTGGTAGAGGAAATGAATTGCAGTACACCTCCCACATCAGTGAGCCCAAGCAGAGTTGTATCACTGGAGTATCCCCTTACTAAAGTAAATGAAAAATAAATCTACCTTCTTCTCAATTAAGTCGGTGAACTTGTTTAGTGGCCAACAATGAAAAACATGTTCCCACTTGCACAGCCTCAATTGAAGAGTTTTTGATGAGAGACTTTTGACAGTCGCAGAAGGCATAAAAATGGTCTGGCTAGAGGCACTGGAGACAAATGTGGTGCAAGACCAGCTCAGGAAAAAAAACAGACAGCATACATACCTTTTAAACCCTTTAATTGCTGACATACAATAATGAAAAAAACTTGATGCAGTACAAAACATGCTGAGCCACACACATGCTCAGGTCCATCTGACGCTGAGATAAGGACTGACGGTTGGAGGCACGTAACAGCCCAAGTAGGGTTCCTGTAAAGTAAATTCTATTTCCTCATCCAGCTGATCTCCGTGAGGAGGGAGGATCAGCTGCGTAGTGCTTGAGTCCCAAGCACACCCGGCCCCCTGTAACCTGTACCGGCGACCTGGTAAGGCTTCTCTATGTATTCTAGGGTGCTTTGGGCCCACATTGCTCCTCGAGGCACTCTGCGTCCTAATATTTTCTGCACTGCAGCTGACTTCTATCTGAGCACCAACAAACATGCTTTTACTTCGTTTCGCCCCTTGTTGCCGACTCTGATGCCGCAGTTTGTACAGCCTTCCAGCATGGCTGCCCTGTTTAATCATCACCTGAAGATTGTGGCCTGAGCTGGCTCCCGTCCCCATTGGCTGGCCTTGCCAACTTCAGCCAACCACCATCACCGGGAGGCGGGAGCCGGCCCTTGTGTTCAAAGGCCTGCATCGAGGCCCTGGTATTCTATTTCCTCATCCAGCTGTTCTCCGTGAGGTGGGAGTTTCAGTTGCATAGTGCTTGAGTCCTGAGCGCACACAGCACACCCTGCAACCTGTACCAGTGGCCTGGTAAGGTTTTTCTATGTATTCTGGGGTGCTTTGGGCCCACTTTGCTACTTGAGGTACTCTGCCTCCAAATATTTAAACTGGCTCCACATTTGCTGCACTGCAGCTGACTTCTATCTGAGCACGAACAAACATGCTTTTACTTTGTTTGGCCCCTTGTTGCCGACTCTGATGCCGCAGTTTGACCAGCCTTGCAGCATGGCTGCCCTGTTTATTGACCACCTGCAGACCGTGGCCTGAGTCGGCTCCTGCCCCATTGGCTGGCCTTGCCAACTTCTGCCAACCACCATCACCGGGAGGCGGGAGCTGGCCCTTGTGTTCAAAGGCCTGCATCCAAGGCCCATGTCTGCTCCCTGTACGCTTCCCACCCCCCATGGTCGCCTGTGATGCTGTGTGTGCCCCTCCCCCACTGGTTGCCCATGATGCTGTGTGTGTCCCCAACCCCCACCTGGTTGCCTGTGATGCTGTGTGGGCCCCCACCACCCCCGGTCACCCGTGATATTGTGTGTGCCCCTCCCCTGGTCACCCGTGATGCTTTGTGTGCCCTCAAACCCCTCTGGCTGCCCGTGATGCTGTGTGTTTTGCCCCCCTGGATGCCTGTGATCCGTGATGCTGTGTATGCCCCCCAACCCCCAGTTGCCCGTGATGCTGTGTGTGCCCCCATCCCCAATGGTCACCTGTGATGCTGTGTGTGCCCCCACCTCCGCTGGTCGCCCGTGATGCTGCGTGTGCCCCCACCCCACCCCCCCGGTCACCCCTGATGCTGTGTGTGCCCCCCCCGGTTGCAGGTGATGCTATGTGTGCTCCCTCTGGTTGACCGTGATGCTGTGTGTGCCCCCACCCCCCCTGGTCTCCTGTGATGCTGTGTGTGCCCCCTACTGCACCCTGGTCACCTGTGATGCTGTGTGTGCCCCACACACTCCCCCTGGTCACCTGTGATGCTGTGTGTGCCCCACACCCGTCCTTTCTTGCCCTTGGCACTCCCCTCACCCTCCCCGCAACCCATTCCCCTAAATCGATAGTGCCCCCTGTTCATTTTTGCATTTGCATGTTGCTGCCGCCCTACAACATGGGGTAGGCACCATGTATTTGCCCACTGTTTGACTCTCACATCTGTGTGCTGCTTCCGCCCAGCAAGATGGGGTAGGCACCATGTATTTGCCCTCTAATTTGATGTTCGCATCTGTGTGCTGCCTGCTGCTGCTCTGCAGCATGGGGTAGGCACCATGTATTTGCCCATTGCTGGACTTTCGCATCTGTGTGCTGCTGCCGCCCTGCAACATGGGGTAGGCACAATGTATTTGCCTGTTGCTAAACTCTCATATCTGTGCATTGCTGCCACCCTGCAAGATGGGGTAGGCACCATGTACTTGCCCATTGTTTGACTCTCGCATCTGTGTGCTGCTGCCACCCTGCAACATGTGGTAGGCACCATGTATTGCCCATTGCTGGTTTTTTGCATTTGTGTGCTGCTGCTGCCCTGCAACAATGGGTAGGCACCATGTATTTGCCCACTTATTTGATGTTTGCATTTGTGTGCTGCCTGCTGCAGCTCTGCAGCATGGGGTAGGCACCATGTATTTGCCAATTGCTGGACTTTTGCATCGGTTGGCTGTTGCCACCCTGCAACTTGGGTTAGGCACCATGTATTTGCCCATTGCTTGACTTACGATTCTGTGTGAAATGCACCGATTATGTCCCTCATACATACCTCTGATGTAGTTCCCTGCAACAAGAGGAGAGCTTCCCAAATATATATTAAATGTACTTATGTCCCTCATATGTACTCGTGATGTAGTTCCCCGCAACAAGAGGCGAGTTTAGCCAAGTATGTATTTTTTGCACTATCCAGGTCCAATGTATTTATGCTCTGTAACTATTGTAGCTTGTTTGCTTCAAGCACTTACTGTAGCCATATTTTTAAGTTAAAGCACCTAGATCTCTGGGCTCTGCTGAATTACTGTGAAGATCAAGTCACATTACTGTCACTTGGTCCCCTGGGTTTACCATGAGATTACAAGTGGTGGTAGAACGGTGTAATTCGCCATTTATGGATCAATAAAACTCCATTGGGAGTTTTGGCGTATTGACCACAGACGGAATTACTGTGCAGTTAATCGACCCATATTTGGGGGAAAACTTAAGGATTTTCCTTCAGAAGAAAGCTGGAGGTGAATCTGCCACTGTTCCTCTAAATATCTGCAGATCTACTGTGCAATAAATCTGCCAGCACTAAATCTACCAAAAAGTATAATTTGGTGGTGCAGTAAAAATGGCAGCAATTCCGTTAACGCTCAAAAAAGTGGCATTAACCGAATGACCACCACTTTTTTCCTACACCACCAAACCTGGAATGAAGCCATGTGTACCTTGGGCCAGAGCCAATAATATGGATATCTGTGAGGCACCAGCCACTAGATGGTGGGCTCATCACACTACACCCTTTGCCACTACGGGGTATACACCTTTCAAGTTATTAAAGGTAAAGTGTGTTTTGTGCCACAGTTAGAGGCAGAAGATCATTGTGAATAAAGGCTTTGACAGCATTGGGAGAATGTGAGAGCCAGAATGTGCCAAGGAGTAAGTAAAGAAAATCGAAGCTAAGGGCATCGCTAAAGAATTTTAAATGTTAATTGTTTTGAAACCGAAGATGGTAGAACATTTTTTCTGATTTTACTGAACTGGTCAGATTTCTAAGCATGAGCAAAAGATATGTGGATTTAGGTAATAGAAACTGGTCGAGTGTAGAGAGAGTAACTGTGGGCCGTGATGACTCCAAAGGACTCATCACAGATCCCTGCCGGTGTCTTACTCCCATGTGACCAGAGGACGGCAGCCGCTACATGATCCTGACCCTCGGGTGGTTATATAAGGGAGGATCGCATGGGAGGAAGACCCTCTAATACCCGAGTTCTTAATGGCCTATTGTCATTCTAGTCAGGCCCCCACCTTTCACCCAAACACCCACAACTCACACATTACACCTTTTGTTTCTGATATACCTTTTTGTGAAATCCATGAGAAAAACCATCTAAGAGTTAAAAGCCCAAATACAATCATGAACTTCAACTCCCATAACCACCCAGGTAATGAGAAGAAGAGGAGGAGGACAAGGGAGTTTGTGTAAAGTGACAGGAGCTCGAGTACAACATGCAGATTGGCTATTTTTCCAAACCTTCAATGAGCGGGACATTTAAAGATGGCAACTGCACTATGCGGATGAGCGGTGCAGGAGGAGACGTTGCTATCCATGCTGAGGCGTCCAAACGTGTGCCACACCGACAGGGCTGGCGAAGCTGAGAAGGCCAACAGGACCGGAAGAGAAACACCAAGCGCAAGCAAGAAGGGCCGTGGAGAAGCCGAGAGCTGTGCAGGAGCTCCTGGAGTTTGGGCCGCTCAACGAGACAGCTTTCTCCACCCCTGTCCGAGAAGGAAAGATGGCGTGTGATCGCTGAGTCACGCTGGATGCTGGAAGAATATCTGCACACTCCAAACCGGAAAGTGGATGAAGATGCCACACTGCAGAGGCACGAGCAGCATTGGAGACGCTGGAAGAAAACTGTGAGTCTGCCCAAAGGAGCTGGGGACCCCGGGGCATTCCGACAAGTGCGCCAACAAGTGATTGAATGGTACAAGATTGCTGATGCAGAAAATATGCAAAGTTTGTTTGAATGCACAGAAGGTAAAGTACAAATTCCACACCCAATAGTAAGAATGTTTGAATGCAGTCAAGGCAAAGTACAAACCCAAGACCCAATAAGAAGAATGTTTAAATGCAGACAAGGCACAACAGTACAAAGGCAAACCCCAATCAAGTACAGATGCATGAGATGCCGGTGAGGGTTTGAGAAGTTTGAGCAAAAATGTTTGAGAAAATATTACCATAGATAGATAGACCACCCCCTCATGGTATATGTTAGTGTGGTATATAAAAGAACTGTGCAACACAAAAGAAATCCTGGCAGGCTAGAACACCAGGCAGTTGAAATGTACAAGGATTCCTGGCAGCGGAGTATAACAGGTAATCTGCAAAGTACCTCTATAGAAAGACTGTTGCAGAACACTTTTCTTGAACAAGCATGTTGTGACTCCAGTGAAGACACAAGGGAAGTGTTAGCTAAAGAGACATTATTGCCATTCTGTTTAAGAATCTTGGGGAAGGGGACCACCCTTTGGATCCCAGGGTCTTTATCTTGCAGAAGATTTTCATTGGAGTCATTCTTATAATTTTGGTTTTGAACACATCTAACATCAAGTTAAACACATTTACTTGCACCTTTTGTTGCTTTTTTATAGTGTGAGGGTCAGGGTAGGCAGTTCTGCATACAAGGACTTCTTTTCAGTTACTACCTCCTGACACAGACAGATCCTTAGTTTTTGGTTTCTAGGTAGAGAAGTTCCTTTTTAGAATAGGGCTAGAGAGGCAGTTTCTCAACCCATTTTATTTAATAAAAATGCCTTTGATCAAGAATACAGCAACCTCTTATTGCTGACTCCTCACATATGGTGTCAGGAGTGTGATCAAGCACATTTGAAATAAGCTGGGGCACCCTTTAGTTTCAAAAACTCAGTAAACAAGCTTCCCATCCATCAATTGCCACTGGACACTCTATCAGGTATGATTTATGCAGTAGCAGAGGAGAAATGTTTCAGCCTGTGGACCAAGTTTTAATACCCCAGACTTAGTCCTCATTTCCCTTCCTGAGACCTACATTAGACTTGTCTCTAGGTCGGGTTTAGCCTGGCAATATGGCTCTGACTACAGAAATGTAAAGATACTAATTACAAAATAATGGCAAAGAGACTTATCAAATCAAATCAAGGGAGGGGAGAGAATAGCCCAAAGGATTTGGAGAAGGCTCTGTTCCCTAAACCCCAGGATGTTAAGACCACTAGTGAAACTGAAAGAGGAACCAGGGGTTTTGGGGATATAGGCATACGCCTGAGGCAGCTCCACCTCTTATGGCAGAGGAATAACCTGAAGTCATCTTCGATTTAGCCTTTGCCCAAAGGAATGATCACCTGCTTGTCTGAGCCTTTCCTTCAGGTATTACTCGAGGAGGAGGGAAGGAAGAAGGGTGGACCATTTTTAATTCTTTAGGACCAGGCTGTTGTATAGGGGGGATAATGAACCTGATGGTATCCATAGGTCACAAATGGTGGTACCCAAAACCCATAAGAGATTTGTGCTGGAGATTGCCCATTCCCACCTGACAGGCGGACATCTATGGACAGCCAAATCCCAGGTACAGATCCTGAACAAGTTATACTGGTATAGATATACACAGATGTAAAGAACTTTGTGGCATATGCATACCTTTATCACGCACAGGTATGGATATAGTTGGACCCCTAGAACCATCGAAGTTGGGAAATCGATACACACTGGTGATATTAGACTATGCAACTCGTTACCCTGAAGCTCCTCTTTGTAGAACAACACGACACAACAAACTGTCAATCATTTAATTCATTTTTCTTTCTCGAGAGTTGGGTTTCCAAAGGATATTTTAACAGTCCAACAATCTACTTTTATGAGTAAACTCATGTCAGAGGTAAAGGAAATTCTTCAGATTAAAACTTTGCATACTTCTAACTATCACCTTTACACTGATGGTTTAGTTGAACAATTCAACAAGACCATAAAGCATATCTTAAAGAAACTGGTTGAAGTTGATTGAAATAATTGGAATGTTATGCTACCATGGGCCCTTTTCGCCATTAGGAAAACACCACAATCCTCCACAGGATTTTCCCTATTTGAACTTTTATATGGGAGAGAACCGCAAGATGTCTTAGATACCTACGCCGACACCTACTCCAATGCTTCCGCCAAACAGACCTTCACCACCATCCTCATTGTCGTTCCTTCGCCAGATCTATGGACTCCTCATATGGTCTCTGTGCTCTGCCCTATCTCCTTCTCTCCCATAAATGGTGTCACTCGCTGGGAAGTTCTCATGGCTTCCTTCGACTCCTCTAAAGTCATCATTAATGTCTACCTAAATGGCACTGTCATGGTCCAAGGTCCTCAGGCCAATCTCCTCCTCTTTGATATTTGCTTCCCTCGCCTCATCAATTTCCTCTCATCTCCTGCTGTCCAGTCCTCTCCCCCCTTGGCTATCTTGTCCTCTCTCTCCTCCTCCTCCTCTGCCCCTCCTAGGGCTCTTTCTCCTCCACAGGGCTTACCTCTGATCTGTACCCCTCCCGGAAGGTCTTTAAGGCTGGCAACCTTCTTCATATTGGCACTCTCAACTCTCGCTCTGCTGTCAAACACTCCTCTGACATCTGTCACCTCCTTGAAGAACTAGACCTTGATGTCCTTGGTCTTACTGAGACATGGTTCACGGCCAGCTCTGTCACAAGCTTTGACACTCTCCTCCCTGATGGCTACAAGATCCTCTCAGCACCCAGATCCTCCCGGTCCGCTGGGGGGTATCCCTGATCTTTCCTGAGTGGATTCCTGCCTCTATCATTCCCACTCAGACCTACTCCTCTTTTGAATGCCTTGTCTGTAGGCTTTCTCTCTCGCCTACCCATTATCTTACTGTGGTTACCATCTACCGGCCTCCTGGTCAAATCACCTCATTTCTCTCTGAGTGGGCAGACCTCTCCTCCTCCCTCCTGGCCTCTACCACTCAACTCCTCCTCCTCGGTGACCTCAATATACATTTAAACTCTCCTTGCTCCTCCTCTGTACTCTTCTGTGACCTCTGCGACTCCCTCTCCCTGTCCATCCTCCCCTCTGGCCCGACTCACTCTGCAGGGCACACACTCGATGTCTTGATCTCCTCTGACCTCCCCCTCTCCATCCCTCTGACCACTCCTCTCTCCTGGAGCAATCACTCCCTCTTCTCCTCTCATCTCACCCTCTCTTCCCTCCAAGCCAAGCCTACCCCAACACTGCCACCTACCTTCTCGGACATCCAGCCCATGAAGCGTGTGTCAGTTGAGGCTTTTGCCGCCACTTCCCCCCCCCCCTCCACCTTTGGCTGTGTCACATCCTGACACAGCCCTTTCTCTGCTCTACTCTTCAATTTCTGATGCGCTTGATGCTCTTGCCCCTGTCATAAGGATCTGTTTGAAGTCCAAAGCCAAGTGCAATTCCTGGTATGACTCTGACCTAGCTACACTTAAACATAAGTGTAGGGCGGCTGAGAGGAAATGGATGACTTCCTGTTCATCCTCTGACAAACTGGCTTGTTGCCTGCTACAAAGGCAATACCGACTCTCTGCCCTCACTAAGAAGAGAGTCCACATTCAAGCTCGTGTCTCTGCGGCATCTAACAACTCGGCTGAACTCTTTAAAATCTGCAAGGAGCTGGCCAACCCTGCTGCAGTCTCTACCCCTCCTGTTGCCTCCCAGGCTCTTGGCAATGCCCTTACCTCTCACTTCATTTCAAAAACCCAGGACATCCTGTCCACCCTCTCCACCCACACCCCTCCACTCCCCTCTCCATCTATGCTTGCTGACCCTCCTTTAGCCATCCCTCCACCATCCTTCTCGTCCTTTCCTCTTTTCTCCCCTGACGAGGTCGCTAGACAAGTCCAATCTATGAAAGCCTCGTCAAAACAGGTTCATCCCTGTTCCTTTAAAACCATCAAGGACCACATTGACACTCACGCTCTGGGCCTTGCTGATTTTTGCAACCACTCCTATGCCTCAGGATCCTTCCCCTCCACTCTGAAGCACTCCTTTGTGCATCCTCTTCCCAAGAAACCCACAGCTGATCCTTCTTGTCCAGCTAACTATCGCCCAATTTCCATTACTCCCTTTCTGGGCAAACTCCTGGAAAAGTTGGTCATCTCTCAGCTTAACCTTCATTCCAATTCTGTTGGCTGCCTCCATGACCACCAGTCTGGCTTCAGAGCTGCCAGAAGCACAGAAACTGGTCTCCTGAACATCCGTGAAGATCTGCTCTCCAACCTTGACTCTAACATTCCCTCTGTCCTTATCCTCCTCGATCTCTCTTCTGCCTTCGACACGGTCAACCATACCGTCCTGCTCAACCGTCTCTGTGAAAACCTGGGTATCACTGATCAGGCTCTGGCTTGGCTGACCTTTTATTCTCAGATCGACCCTCCCAGGTCCAACTTGGGTCCTTCCTTTCATCTATGTTCCTCTCTACCTGTGGTGTTTCGGTGTTTCCCAGGGGTCTAACCTTTCGCCCTGGATTTTCAACCAATACTTGCCAACTCTTGCCCACTGCATTGCCACTTTCTGCTCAAATTATCAGTGCTACGCTGACGACACTCAACTCATTTTCAGGCTGTCCTCTGCCACCTCCTCTCCCTCTCTCATCTCTGATTGCCTAACTGCCATTCAAGATTGGTGTGCCGCCAATGATCTTTGTCTGAATGCCATCAAGACGGAGATCCTCCCCATCAGCACACCTTCACCATCCTTTCCCCTCACTCTCTGGCCGGCCTCCCTTGGCCCTCCTCCTACCCCCACCTGCAAGGCTAAGAACCTCAGGGTCATCTTTGACTCCACCCTTTCCTTCTCCGCCCACATCTCCAAGGTCTCTAAAAAGTCAAATTTCCTACTGCACCTCCTCAGAGGTACTCTGCCTTTCCTCTCCTTCCCCCAGAAGCTCATGGTATCCCAAGCTCTGGTTCTCTCTTGCTTGGACTATTGTAACAGCCTCTTTCTAAATCTACCTGCCTATACTCTCCGCCCTCTGCAACTAATCCAGAACAGGACTGCAAGACTTGTCCTTGGCCTCAAGCCCTGGGATCCTATGTCTCCAGCTCTGAAATCTCTCCATTGGCTCCCAGTTTATGCAAGGATTAAATTCAAAACCCTCTGCATTGTCCACAAGGCTTTCTGGGGCCTGGGTCCAAAATACCTTCAGCTATCCCTCCGCAAATACCTCCCCTCTCAAGCTCTTCGCTCCTCTACCTCCAACTCCCTCAGGTTCAGTCGTTTTTCAAAGAAATGAGCTGGAACAGCCTCCCTGCCACTCTAAAACTTGAGGAGAACCATCTCCGGTTCCGAAGCACCTCAGAACCTTCCTCTTTTCTTCTGCCTTCGCTCCCCTATCCCTTGCTGATCTGTTCTCTCTTGGCACCATGCACCTGGCCACCCTCTGTCCTCCGGGCCCAGGTACCTGCTCATCCTGCCAACCTCTCGCACTGCCCCCGCGCCACCCTGCACTGGGGTCTGTATCTGTACCCATACAGCCCCCCCTTTTTCTTCCTGCACTTATCAGACCTACCCTGTCTGCTGCCTTAAACCAAGCACTTGCAAATTGCTGGCTGCACTACTACTGTTTGTTGCCTTTATTGTTTATTTATTTATTATTTATCTGTTTCTCCTCTGCTCCGCACTTTCCACTTCTCCCCCCTTCCATGCACGTTTCCCCTCCCCCTCTCCAGTGCATATGAGCATTCTCAATGTCACTGGGCCTGGTGAGATCGCTGTTTTGTTCTCCCCTGTTCCCCTCCCTTGCCTTGTCGCGCTCTGAAACACTTGCGTACGAGCGCGATAGAAATAAAATATCAATATCAATATCAAGATATGTTGCGTGAAACCTGGGACTAATGACAAAAACCTACTTTACTACAACCACAAACTGCCCAGAGACTAAAAGAGCACATGGCAGCAGGTTGGTCCATAGAGCAAATTTACATGTTTAAGATCCAGGAACATCAGAAGGGCTATCATTTTAGAAAAGCTGTGACAGTTATAGTTCTCCTTCCCTCTTCTGAAAACAGAATGTATGGCCACTACGAGATAATAGATAAGACAGGGCCTTCCAATTATCGAGTCGCGCAACTAGACAGAAAAATCAAAACTCACATTTATCATGTGAATCTTCACAAGGAATGGAAAGAAAATCACATTGAAGACACTACTGTGATATTAACCAGCTTGATAACTGAGAAAACCAGCTCAAAAACTCTGATTGCCTCCAATTTGGCTAAGAATCAACAGGAGGACCTAATGGACGTCTTAGAACCATTTCCTGATGTCTTCAGAGCGGAACCTGGGAGAGTAAAGGGGGTATATCATTGCATCCATAATCCCCCAGGAAAAGTGGTGAAGCCATATCGTATACCTGAGACTAGAAAAAGCATAATTGAAGAGGAATTAGAAAATATGTTAAGGGCTCATATTATCGAGCCCTCTCAAAGCCCATGGTCCTCCCTGATCATGTTAGTCGCCAAGCCAGATCAATCGTAGAGGTTCTGCATTGATTTCGGGAAGATAAACGCAGTCTCCCAAATTGATAGTTACCCCATGCCCAGAATTGATGATCTTAGTGATCGATTGGGGTCCACTGTTTACCCCCCTTTACAATTGATCTGATGAAGAGGTACTGGCAAGTCCCTGTTAATCCAGATGATAGACAAAAACTGCTTTTTCCCCTCCCATCGGGCTTTTCCAATTCACAGTGTTGCCTATTGGCTTGCATGGGGCACCAGCTACCTTTCAAAGGTAAATGGATCAAATCCTCCAGCCCTATGCCTCTGGCTGTGGAGCATACATTGATGATATCATATGCAGTAAGTATTGGAAGAAGCATGTTTAACACCAGTATTTGGCCCTAAGAAAAGTGGGGCTTACAGCAAACCCAAAGAAATGCCATTTAGCTAGATCAGCAGTCAAGTATCTTGTTTTATTTGTAGGAAACAGGCTAATTCAGCCCCAGGTGGAAACAGTCAGAGCGGTTAAACAAACTCCCACTCCTAAAACAAAGAAAGATCTGAGAACCTTTTGGGGTTTAGTAGGATATTATAAATGCTTTATTCCTAGTGTCTCATCGATAAAGTCTTCTCTTACTGATAAACTTAAAAATACTGAGCCCCAGAAAGTTAAATGGTGTAATAAAGATCAATTGTGTTTTGACAAACTCAAACACATTTTGTGTAGCAAACCTGTGTTGAAGGTGGCTGATTTCAACCGGGAATTCAGCCTACAAAAAGACGCTTCACATATTGGCCTAGGCGTAGTTCTTTTGCAAAATCATGACGGTATAGCGATCCCATCCTCTAAATAAGTAGAACGTTATTCCCAAGAGAGAAAATGATGTGACTCCTGAACTGGAAGCCTTGCCCATTAAGTGGGCCATAACCTACCTCAAATACTATCTGATAGGCAGGAAATTCAGACTTGTCACAGTGCCCCATTAACATGGATGAATCTTTTAAAAGACACTAATGCAAGAGTCATGCGCTGGTTCTTAGATTTACAGCCCCATTGTTTTACGATGGAGCACAGGAAAGGAAAGGAACAGGGTAATGTGCACTCCCTTTCCCATTTTCCAGTAGGTGCTGAGAGAACCATTGACATTAGGGGAAGCGCATGTGATGACTCCAATGGAGTGATCACGGATTCCCTGGTGTTGCCCTCATCCCATGTGAGCAGGGCACGGCAGCCGCTACCTGATCCTGACCGTGTTGGAGGTATTATAAGGGAGGAACACATAGGAGGATACAATTCCAGGGGAGATGTCATGACTTCATTGGAGGAGTCACAGTTTTCCCACCTTTCCCATTATTATTTTGGTATTTGTTGACCGCAGACCTAGCTTTGAGTAGCAATGGAGTGCTTTACAGATGTATACAACAATACAGATACAAAACGCAGCGCTTTACAGAGGTATAAAACAGTACAGATACATAACGCAGCACTTTTCAGAGGTAACAACAGAATAGATATACAGCCGGCGGTGGGATAGAGAGGGGCACAGAGGACTGTATTGGGTGGTGGAGAAAGGAAGGGCGGGTGGCGTCTAGTGAGACAGGTGGCGTGAGGGGTGATGTGATGGCCTAGGTGTTGAGGCAGAGAGATTCCTTGAAGAGGAAGAGGAAGACCCTCTAATACCCAAGTTCTTAATGGCATACTGTCATCCTAATCAGGCCCTCACCGTTCATCCGAACACTTACAACTCACACAAAACACCTTTTGTTTCTGATGTACCTATGTGTGAAATCCATGAGAAAAACCCTCTAGAAGTTAAAAGCCCAAAGACAGTATTGGACTCCAACTCCCATAACAACCCAGTTACTGAGATGAGGAGGAGGACAAGAGAGTTTGTCCAAAGTGACAGGAGCTCGAAGTACATCATGCAGACTAGTTGTTTTTCCAAACCTGAAATGAGTGGGACATTTAAAGATGGTAACAGAACTATGGGGATGAGCAGTGCATGAGGAGACGTTGCCATCAATGCAGAGGCTTCCAAACACAAGGCACACTGACAGGGCTGGCGAAGCAGAGAAGGCCACCGTGACAGGAAGAAACGTTGCGTACGAGCAAGAAGGGCCATGGAGATGTTGGGAGCTATGCAGGAGCTCCTGGAGGTTGGGCCGCTCCACAAGATAGCATTCTCCACTCCGGGCCGAGAAGTAAAGCTGCCGTGTGATCGCGCAGCCGGGTTGGATGCAGGAAGAATGTCTGCATACTCCAAACTGGAAAGCAGGTGAAGAAGCCACACCCCAGAGGCGCGAGCAGCATCGAAGACGATGGAAGAAACCAGCGAGTCTACCCAAAGCAGCTGGGACTCCGCTCCGGGGCATTTTGACAAACATGCCAACAAGTGATTGAATGGTAGAAGATTGCTGATGCAGAAAATATGAAAAATTACCTTCATGGAGATTCAGGTTCTCTTAGTCCAGGCTCTCCCTCCTTCACAACTGAAAAAGCTGGCTGAAAAAGATAGCTGTCACTATAAGAGTTTTGGAAGGGGAAGGGCCTTTGTCACTTGTGCGTCCCTCCGTGCGCCAGGCCTACACCTTACCCTCACGCCACCAACGGTCCACACCCAGTTCCTGTGGTTCTGCCGATGGCGGTAGAATTTAAGTACATGCGTACTGTAGGGGATGGCTGGGCGGGTGTTGTGAAGGAGGGAAAGCCTGGACTAAGAGAACCCGAATCACCATGAAGGTAATTTAAAATTTCTCTGTCGTCCTGGCTCTCCCTCCTTCCTAACTGGTTGGGACCAGACTAAAAAGTCTTTTAATAAGCAATGGTTGAGGAGACAGCATGTAAAGGATTCAGGCAAACAAATTGTGGAGAATCTCTTGGCCGAATTTTGCATCATTTCTGGACGATGTGTCCATAGCATAGTGCTTGCAAAAGACATGCAGGATGGCTCAGCTTTACAGATGTCTACAATGAGAATGTGTCTGGTAAAGGCTACAGATGCTGCCTTGGCCCTTTCAAGTCATATGCCTTGGAGATACAGGATACAACCCATATAGCAATGGAAGCTTTTGCTGCCTTATTGTCAGGAGAAGGACTGCCGTATGTAATGAAGAGCTGGTCTACTTTTCTAAATGGTTGGTCCTTTCAAGGTAGAATTTTAAAGTTCTTACCACATCTAGATTATGTAATTTCTCTTTGCTGCAGAAGCGTGCGGTATAGGAAAAACGAGAGGACATATTTCCTGGTTTAAGTGAAAATTGGAAACCACCTTAGGTTGAAAGGAGGGGACCGTACGTAAGACAACTTTGTCCTTATGGAACACAACATATGGTTCCTTTGAGGAAAGAGCCCGGAGCTCACCAATTCATCTAGCCGAAGTAATGGGCAATAAGAAGGCCGATTTACAAGTTAGGAATTCTAAAATCGCATGAAGCCAAAGGCTCAAACGGTTTTTGCATTAGGGCTGATAAGATCATGTTGCAATCCCACTGAGGGGAAGGTTCACAAATAGGGGGATGTAAACCTAAAAGACCCTCGAAGTTCCTTTTAATGGCTTTGTTGGAAAGAGAGAAAGACTTGTGCTCTCTATTCAGTTAAGCACCGATAGCTGATAAGTAATGTTTGCACATCTTTACTTTGACACCAATCGAAACTACATAAGACATGAAGGACATGACATCATCAACAGAGGCCTTCAGAGGGTGAAGGTCTTGTTCTAAGGCCCAGTGACAGACACATAACAATTTGCTACGATACTGCTTCTTAGTGGAAGCTTTCCTGGCGGCTGACATAATGGCAATGTTTTGTTCTGACATATGTGAGTGGGAGAAGGCTAGCTTTTCAGGAACCAGGCCTTCAGGTTGAGCAATTGAAGGGAAGGGTGACGGACCTGCCCCTTCTGATGAGTCAAAAGATCTCTCGAAAGTGGAAGATCTAATCGGGTAGTCCCCGCTAACTCCAGAAGGTCTGGAAACCAAATCTGGCAAGGCTAGAAAGGGGCTATTAGGATCATTGTCAGATTGGGGGACATTTTGAATTTCAGCAATATTTTGTGAATCAATGGAAGAGGTTGGAACGCATAAAGTGTTAGGTTCAACCAATCCAAATGTAGAACATCTCCCAGGGATAGAAGACCCTGGCATTGCCTTGATGCAAACTGAGGACATAGTGAGTTGTGCTGGTTGGCAAAGAGGTCTCCTGATGGATGGCCCCACTTCTGAAATATCATATGTGCTACAGATGGTTTCAGCTCGAAATTGAGATGGGACGCCAACAAGAAAATGTGATTTTGAATGGCCCAATACCAAATTTGTTCTGCACGAGTCACAGGGGGTGGGAGCGAGTCCCCCCTGCTTGTTGATTTAAAACATTGCAGTGGTATTGTCCATTAGAATTTTCACCACCTTTCCTTGAAGTGATGGAAGAAAAGATTTTAGAGTGAAAAATATGGCTCTTAGTTCCAGGACATTTATGTGGTCCTTCTTTTCCTGAGAGGACCAAAGACCGTGAGCTGTTAGACTTCAACAATAGGCTCCCCAAATATACTCTTAAGAGTCTGTTGTTATGACTAGTTGGTGTGGGAGAGGTTGAAACTGAGACCCTATTCACTGGTTCTCTGGGGAGTTCCAACTTGTCTTGGAATTTGGATTTTTATTTCCTGGAAATCCGAGAGCTGGTTCCAGTTGAGAGCAAGATGCCACTGGGTCGTTCTCATATGGAGCCTTGCGAAGGGAACTAGGTTTATGCAAGAGGCCATGAGGCCCTAAGAGCCTTTGAAACCACCAAGCTGTTAGGGTCTGGTGGGTAGTGAACTGAACGATGGCCTGTTGAATGGCTTCCACTCTTTCCAAGGGTGGAAAGGCTTTATGTAGAATAGTATCTATAACTGCTCCTAGGAATTGGGACCTTTGCGATGGATTGAGTTGGGATTTTGTCACATTTATGGAGAACTCCAAGTTGAACAGAGTATGGCAAGTTACTTGCAATTTCTGAAGCAATTCCTACAGAGACTGGGCTTTGAGAAGCCAGTCGTCTAGGTAGGGGCATAGATGGATTGTCTTTAAACGAAGGTAGGCTGCCACTGACCCCCGAACTTTTGTGAAAACCCTGGGAGCACAATTTAGCCCAAAGGGAAGACATGTGAACTGGTAATGAGACCTTCCTATTGTGAATCTCAGAAACTGACTGTGGTGTTTATAGATGGGGATGTGAACATAAGCATCCTGTAGATGCCATCTCATCGTTTGGATGAAGAGAAGCCAGAATCTGAGGGATGGTTATCATGTGGAAGGTATCGAGAGATAGAAAGTGGTTGAGGTCTGAAAGGTACAGAATTGGACAGATCCCGCCTGATTTCTTTGGGATAAGGAAGTAACAAGAGTAAAAACCCTGACCTACTTCCTCTTGAGAAACCAACTCTATCGCTCCTAGAACAAGGAGTTTTTTAATCTCTTCCATGAACCGCAGGGATGATTTTTGGAACTTTGGAGGAAAGGAAGCTGGAATAGCCGGAAGGGCAAGGCGGTAACAATGTTGAATAATATTCAGAACCCACTTCTCTTGAGTAATGGCTCTACCTGGGATGTATGCTACTTGATGATGGTTGGAGCGGAAGGTATGTACATCCCCGTTGGGGAGTCAAATAGACTTCTTTTGCTCTTGAGCAGAATTAGAGGAAGAGGGAGGGGCCGATTTATTTTTGGTCTTTTTAGAACCGTAGTACGATTTATCAGTAGTAGACGAACCACTGTTGCCTTGTGTACATGGTTTAAATGCCTTACCATTTTGGTGACATGGTTGTTTCACTGAAATTGAGCTGAGAGTTTTAGCTGCTGTGACACTGGCCTTACATTTCTGTAGGACCTCATCTGTGGATGTATCAAACAATGTTCTGCTATCAAATGGAAGGTCAAACACTTTCTCCTGGATACCCTGATGAAGGGAAGATGCAGACAAATATGCGTGCCTACGCATGCATACTGCACTAGTAAAAGCCGTTGCAGTTGTGTCAGTTAGATCTTTAACGACTTGAAGCTGTTGCATAGCAGCTTCTCTGCCCTCTGAAATCCAGAATGAGAAGTCATCTGCGTCTTCCTGAGGTAGCATGTCAGTGAAGCGCTCAACATTCTCCCAATTAAGGATATTAAATCCCGCCAGAACTGTAGCAGTGTTAACCTGCCTAAGTTGTGAGGTGGTGTAAGACTTCTTAACTTGGGTCTCCCATTCTTTGTCATTTTTGTCAAGCACTGAAGCTGGAAATGGATGGAGAAGATGTAGGAGTTGCCAACTAGTTGGGAATGAGGGAGAGCGAGGACGACAGAGAAATACAAAGTTTGTTTGAATGCAGCCAAAGCAAAGTACAAACCCAACACTGAATAAAAGAATGTGTGACTGCAGACAAGCAAACGTACAAAGGTAAAGTTTGTTTGAATGCAGTCAAGGCAAAGTACAAACCCAAGACCCAATAAGAAATCTTTTTGAATGTAGACAAAGCATGTTACAAAGGTGAATCCCAATCAAGTACAGATACATGAGATGCCAGTGTGTGTGTGGGGGTGCAGGGGAGGGGGGGAGTGGGTTGAGCAAATATGTCTGAGCAAATATTACCATAGATAGATATAGATAGATATATCAAGAACCTCGTGGTATTTGCTAGTATGGTGTATTAAGGAACTGTGAAATAAATAAGAAGTCCTGTCAGATGAGTACACCAGGCAGTTGAAATTGTACAAACATTCCTGGCAGGAGAGTATAGCAGGTGATCTGAAAAACTCCAAAGAGAAGTTCTGGCAGGCGAGTACTCCAGCCAGCTGAAATGGTATAAAGATTCCTGGCAGGGGAGTATATCAGGTAATCTGCAAAGTTACAAGAACTTCTACAGAAAGACTGTTAACAAACATTTTGCTTGAACAAGAACTTTGTGAGTCCTGTGAAGACACAAAGGAAAGGAACTGTTAGCTAAAGATACATGTTTGCCATCCTGTTTAAGAATCCATGGGAAGGGGACCACCCTCTGGATCCAAGGGTCTTTAACTTGGACAACATTAAAGTTGGAGACAATCTTGCATGTTTCGCTTTGAACACTTTTTCTAACATCAAGTTAAAGACATTTGCTTGCACCTTTTGTTGTTTGTTTATAGTGTGAGGGTCAGGATAGGATGTTTTGGACACAAGGACAGCTTTTCAGTTACTGACATCCTGACACAGACAAATCCTTAGTTTTTAGTTTCTAGGTAGTGGAGTTCCTCTTTCAAACAGGATTTAAGAGGCATTTTCCCAACCCTTTTTTATTTAATAAAAATATCTTAAACCAAGAATACAACAACCTTATGTCCGGCTCTCCTTTCTGACCCTCACAGGGGGAAACAAAATGAGAGAGACCAGAGTAAGGCAATCAATCATATAGTGGCAAGAGGTGGCACTGATGCACTGGATGCTGAAGAAGGGCTGGGAGAGGACACTGACAATGTGGGTTGAGATCAAGACAGAGCAATGAATGGAAATTTCAAGTCGAAAGGAGATGAAATACTGAGAAGTTTGTACAAATGCAGTACAAGGGGTGTGTAAGAGAGGAGGATGCATAGTACATTGCAGATTGCTATTTGTCGAGCAGCTTCTGTAAGAACGAGAATTGACGCATTGAAATTAATATTAATTCTAGAGTATGAGTGAAGGGGATGGCTGTGTGTGGAATGAGCAGTGTGTGGAGTAGATTGTGGACAGTTAGAGTTGGCGGCTAAGGCAAGGTGTGTAGCTAGTGCTATCTCAAGATTCTAATAAAGAGTCTTAATTTAATTACTGTCTACATCATCTTTATAATGTCTCAAGCAAAACATTTTAAATATTGATTTCATGGCTGTGGGATGTGATATGGATGCAAAAGAGCAGGAGTGGCTATCTTCGAGTCCCCACGTCTTTGCTGTCTGCCTAATTACATAGGAGGTAGCGACGAGGGAGGCAAGGCCTACATTGTGCACTGAGACAATATGATTTGCAAGGTCACCCCGGCTCTGTTGCCCACTCCACCCATGCATGTGAGCATTTGTCTGCCTGTCTGCCATCTTGTATCAGGCCTCCTGCATAATAACAGGTTGCAAACATCATATATTTTGTGATCCCTCCAGTGATAATATCACTGTATTTCTTCACACTGCACTCTGACTATATTCAGGAATTTGAGCAAATTGACAGATTCGTATCAACCTTTCTTACAATTTTACCGGGGTTTAATGGCTCAAACCCCCAAATGTCGTCGCATTTGAAAAATCTTCTCCTAAATGGAAAAATCTAGCCTACTGTCTATTCAAAGCAAGTCTATCATTATTTAGCCTCCGTTTTATTGCAAGTAATTCCTTTCAGTTTTGTAAATAAGTAGCGTTTTCCTTTATTCCTTTATTAATGAAGCACATTTTTCTCCCAGAGATAATTTGACAGGGGGTCATGCTACATTTCCACATTTTAGTCAATTTTACTGCGGTGTGCAATAAGTAAAGAGCGAAAGGCCACAAACAAGCATGTTAGCTGCCTTTTGCCGTTCACATTTGTACTCTGCAGTGCAAAGTGGGTAGACACTGCCCGGCAGCGTTTACTTTTAATTGTGAGCCCGCTTGCCATACTTGCATGACAAGCATCGCTACAATTACAATTAAACCCTGCCAGGGAGGGTTTAATTTCTATTAACATGCACGCATAGTAAGCAGTGTTCACAAATACAATTAAGCCATGGCCGACATTCAAGCATGTTGGGCAGGGTTTCATTGTATTTGTACACGCACCCTGCCATGTTTGCATGCAGGGAGTGTGTACAATGGACCGCTTTGAGGTCCGCCTACTTTATGCTGGAGCTCCCATAGGGATCTCAAGCATTTGCGCCGGCATGAAAGTCCATGCTGGTGCAGATGCTAAAGCATTTGTAAGGCGGACAGAAAGGGAGCGGCGGACCCGCAAGTTGCATTTCCACACCTCTTCTCCTCCGTACAAATGCTGGAAGATGAGCTGTGGCATGAATTGAGGGCATTACAGCCTTACTCAAGGCTTTTACACCTTCCATCCACGTTACGGGTCTCATGAACATGTGCCCCCAAGAGATTAGCCTTCCTCCAACTCCTGTAACAATGTCTGTCAGGGGTATCATGTGCTCTCTGAAACAGTGCTGACAATACCCCCCCACACACCTTCCGTAGAGGCCTGAACTTTCACCATGTACATATAGAGGAGTGGGGTTTGGAAACACTAGTTGGCCCAATATAAAAACAAATGTCTAGGCTTAACGGAAAAAAAAAATTTTGGCCTCCTCTTAACTAATTAAACAACTGCTTATACATTCATAGCTAGCGGGCATGAATCTTGACAGCTTCATCCCTGAATGCCAAATCTCTTAGTTTTCCTATCTACTTAAACTTTTCATTCAAACGCCACATGACAACAAAATCCAACACAGGCTGCCTAGCAACTATCGCTTGTACATAAAATGAAACATTTCCTATCACTCACTGGCGCTCATTAAGAGTTTGCTGGTATACAGTAAAACTGCTGGTAATTCTGTTTACTGGCTCTTTTACTGTTTCCGGCCATGTATGAGTTGGCAGAAACACTGATGCCGGTATTACCGGCACTGGTATCCCCAGTTCTGGAAATTATGGCAATGAAATTCCTGGAAGGAGCTTAAACAAGAGCCGGTATTACCAACAAATCAGTATTACCGGCATAGTATGAGTTCGGATTCGCCGATAATACTGGCTAATTCAGCAAGTAATACTGGCAAAACCAAGGCAGAGGTACCTATACCTCATAGCAGCCGGTAAATTCACACAGGTGATGGAAATACGGCCACAGGTACACCCAATCCACCCAGGTTCACCCAATGCACACAGAAAGAGTAAAAAAGGGTCACACCTTCCGCAAGAACAGTTTCCCACACAAACAAGCTGCCACTCATCACAGTGTACATGTAGATGGAGCTGCTCCAGGCCACCCAGAGCTACAGGGGCTGAAGGACCACCAGAGGGAACAGGAGGCATCGGAGGATGCAGGTGATGAGGATACGCCACGCAAGGTGTGCAGCCATATCCCTCGAAAGGGCCACACCATGGACCCTCACAGACACACAAATACTCACCCTGTACCGCCTCAACAGGGAGACGTTCACAGAACTCCTCACCCAAATCCAGGAGGAAATTGGGAGCAGGATCAGCATGAGGATGAGCATAGCACCCCTGGTCAAGCTGGTGTCCATCTTGCCCCTTTTGGCCACAGGCACATTCCAGCACACTATGAGGCAGCTGCATGGCATCTCACAGCCTGCTTTCTCCAGAGTGTTGGGGCAGGTGCTGGAGGCACTCCTGCGCCATGTGGGACAGCACATTGATCTCCCCACCACTCAGGCACAGCTGAATGCCACCAAGGCCAGCTTCTATGCAACTGCCAACTTGCCTAATGTGGTGGCAGCATTGGACTGCATGCATTTTGAGCTGGTGGCCCCCACGTCTTAGAGGATGTCTACAGGGACATAAAGGGGACCAGAAGCAATTCTACCCACTGAATGTCAAGGTCACCGTGACGCCATCCTCACCATCATGCACTGTGTGCATGGTTCCCAGGATAAACCCACAACACAATGATCCCGCGGAGCAGCACGCTGCCGGCGCACATGGAGCATCACAGGGGATAAACCTGGATGTTGGGTGAGTACATGTACAATCCCACCTACTTTGCAGTATGAGTGACATTCAAAGGGGGGGAGGGAAATGTCAGAAATGCATTTCCAGACTAGTCCCTGTACATGCAGGATCCGCCAGCGTATCCCTCAACTAAAAGGTCACAACACAGAGGAGTAGAACATGACTGGAGATGCAGCAATCACTGACCAGGCTATTGCAACCCCAACAGGACAACCACACACAATGCACTAAAGGTACCAGAATACAACACCCCCTCCCCACCGCAACACAGTACAGTGACGCACAATTAGCAGTGTTTATTCAATGACACAAACTTACCCGAACACGCTACCCAGGCCCACACACACTTGGCGTAATGCCAGGGGGTTGTGCAAAGACTAGGTGCAGGGCCCACAAACAACAATGTTGTCTATGGTGTGGTAGTTAGATGAGGCAACCAATGACATCCCCCATACATGGAATGACACAATGTCAAACAACAACAGAAAGACACTAACCTGCCATCAGACATGGCATGCACTCTGTTCCCCAGAAACAATACTCACCATAATGACTCGCACATGTAACCCAGACTCCCATCACATACCATGATTGGGAGCAATGCACAGGCCCAGACTACCTGTGTCCCCATGGCATGCCACCCTGTCAGTCAGATACCGAAAAGCAATGCGTTTTGGCCGTTAGCTGTGTGCAGTAGTACCATGTGAGACTGGACGACCTCCTGAGCAGTGAATCTGCATGTAAGGACTGCAATGTAAAACAGCGTGGCACAATGAGAAATGGGGCATGCATATACAGACTGACCATTGAGATGCTGCCTTCACAGGCAATACAACTGCCAATCACCATGAATAACACTTGTGTGTTTCCCCCTTGTAGGTGACTCTGGATACCCACAGCTTCCATGGCTGATGTCCCTTCTGAGGAATCACCAGACACCACAGGAAATGGCATGTAACAGGGTCCATGTGAGGACCAGGGTGACACTGGATTGGATCGCTGGCCTATGGAAGGCCTGATTCAGATGCCTGCACCGGTCTGGGGGTGCGCATATGTACAGACCAGACAAGGTGGGACAGAAAGTTCTGGCCTGTGCTTTGTTGCATAACATATAAATCAGTAAGGAGAACTGGGGGTCGTAATTAAGTCAGTGCGCTAGTTGACACCACAAATAATACAGGGGTATGGCCTGCTGCAGTGATACACTTCCTCTGGCGTCCCCTAGTAAACACCAGTGCAGACAAACATGAAAATGATGATGGAAGTATAAATTCAGTGTGCAGATCCCCAAAATTACTAGACAGCTGACACGTGTTTTGACCCTTCAGGTCGTTCTCAAGGCGTGAATCAAAATATATGATGAACAATTCTAATTTTCGTAATACGTTTGTTGCCCTCCAATGGGTATGTGTCTTTAGTAGTGGATGTTTATCTGAAGCTGATTAGCTCGTGTGAATTCAGGGGTCAAATCCCCATAGATGTTTTTGAGCAAGCGATCTACCGTTTGAAGCCAGATTCACTTGTCTTTTGGATTCTTAACAAGAATTTTGGGGATCTGCGCACTGAACTTATACTTCCATCATCATCTTTATAACATATAAATCAGGCACAACATATCACTGTCCCCAGATCTGGACATCCCCCCCAGAGGATGATGCAGCTGCACCAGCTGGGCCCATGCACGTGCGCACAGAGTGTATGGAGGCCAGGGATGGGCGCATGGCCTGGCAAGAACTGCTTGACAACTTTTTCTGAGTTTCCCCTCATCTTTGCACATCCCTTGCACCTTTGTAGAAATCCTGCACCATCCAGTAAACACTTGTTTGAAAAAAGGAATGTCCTGTCACTGTGTCATTGCTTCAAGTGAAAACGTATTTATATGAAATGTGACTTGAAACATGCCCTACACCACAACAGATTCACAAATCCCCAAACACCCACCTTCAAAACACCCTCCCCAAACACCCACCTTCACAACACCCTTCCCAAGCACCAGTGATGCACCATGGCAGCATTTAAGTGTCACTTATGTGGCCTCTTTTGCATGGGGCGCTTGGACGGCACCTTTACAGACAGGAGGCACTGAGAGCGGCGCTGTGGGGTTACAGGCTGTGAGCCCTCTGTGAGGGTGGCAGAGATGTAAGGGTATGGCCCCTGGTCCCGGATGTGTTGCAGGGTGAGCTGAAGCAAATGGTTAAACGCCTCAGCAGTGGCTGAGGTGGAATCAGTGGTCTCCCACACTCTTTGTGCAAGAGTGACCAGGCCGGCAGTCACATGGCCATGAGACCGGGCCATACTTCGGTTGTACCCCTGCATGCACTCTGCATCAAATGCATTTCCTTAAGCTGCTGGCCTGCAAGTACAGTCATTTCGGACTGACACTGTTCAATGGCATGCAGGTGTGCATCCATGGCCCTCAAACTTGGCACAGGCAGAGGTGGAGGGCTGTGTAATGACCGGGGCTGTAGCAGGCAGATGGATAGGACATATCATTGTCGTCCTCCTCCTCATTGTTGGTGGGCACCTAGCAACTGCCACAATGGCCTGGTGGCTGCAGTGCCCGTGATGGGGATGTGGGCACAGGAGAGACTGCAGCACAGTGTCCCCTGACAGGGTTTTTTGTCAGGTGGGTTTGGTAACTGGGGTCATTCCCCGCTGGTCAGTGGTGGGGCCACTGACCACTGGCCAGGGGAAGGCGGCACCCACAGGCACCGCTGGTGTGCCACTTGCAGTGGTGGGTGGAGGTGGCGTTGGTGGCGCTGGTGGTGTTGGTGGTGAATTTGCTGAGGTCGTTGGGGCTGATGGGACTGATGGTGGTGGGGCTGATGGTGGTGGGGCTAATGGTGCAGATGGGCGGTGGGGCTGATGGTGGTGGGGCTAATGGTGCTGATAGTGGTGAGGCTGATCGTGCTGATGGTGGGTGATTGAGATGCACCGGTAGCCCTGTCCGGCTCCCCGGGCCTGCTGCCATGGGGTGTCGCTTTAGCAGGTCTGGGTGCAGCTGCTGTCCCAGATGCAGAGGGTCCAGCCTGTTATTGTGGACTGTGTGCCTGTTGGGAATAGATAGGAATGATGGTAGCCATATTGGAGTCATGTCTGCAGGTTTGCATTACAATCATCCAACATTCTGTGCATCCTGCTCATTTCATGAGGATTACTTGGGTGTGTTGGCTCAGATGTGTGCTCCTACATGTGGGTGATGGGAGTGCACATTGCCTGTTGGCCTGCCAAGGTGGCTTGCTGTTGTGTGTGTGGTGGCCATCAGTTCATGACATGGACACTCTTGGCACACATGGGCGCTTCAGTTTTGGTGCTTGTGAATGGCTACATCTATCCACATACCTCGGCATGCGTTTTGTGTTCTGGCCATTTTCTGTGACTGACATGTGTTGGACCACTTCCCTTGCCCATTTGGTCCTTCTCCACTGGGGGATGATGTATATGGACATGACATTTGGTTGTCCGTGGTTGTACATGGGGGTCTACTGCAATAACCACCATCGCCTTAGGTCCTGATCCTGCCTCTGCGCTCCAACTCCCTCAATACCCTCCATATGGAGTATGTTATGGCATGTCTCCTCCCAGGGCATGAGGTGGAGGGGTGCCACCATCCTGTGGCAGTATTCTCCCTCCTGTGGATACTTTAGGCCGTCCAACCGCTTGTGGCAATCCCCAATGGTGTGGGGGACAGTCCCCGTGGTCGTCAACTTTTCCATAACCTCTTGCCAGATTGCTGCCTTTCTTTGCTGGCTCGTTTTCCTCTGCAGGGTGCCACAAAGTGCCTCCCAATGTTCCACCACTGCACCCGCCAAAGCACCCCACACTCAGCAGAATACAGTGGTTGCCAATAGCAACCCAGATCTTCTTCAAGGCAGCTGTAATTCCTTCAAGGTAATGTCAACTCAAGCACAACCATACCTAGCTGGAAATCTAGCAATTTCTGCGAGTCATAACAATTCCAGAAGCCTCACCACAGAGACACTGGAATACAAAACATGCTGAAAATAGACTATCAGAAAACAAGCCTTGTTATGTTACATTATGTTATGGTGGTTTATATAGAGCACGTTCACCCGAAGGTATCTTGGCGCTGCAGAGAAAAAGACCACAACAAAGCAGAAAACAGAGCAGGATCAGACAATGGTTCAGAAAAGATGAATCTTCAGAGCCTTCTGAAAAACCAGATGATTAGGC
The DNA here is from genome assembly GCF_040938575.1 of Ambystoma mexicanum. Lineage (NCBI taxonomy): Eukaryota > Metazoa > Chordata > Amphibia > Caudata > Ambystomatidae > Ambystoma > Ambystoma mexicanum. Next base: position 715,276,082 of record NC_090923.1, read on the forward strand.
AAAGGTTTAATGGTGGAAGGAAGGCTGTTCCGCAACAATGCCACTGACACAGAGAAAACGCGGCCACCCATTCTAGAGCGGCGAAAGCATACCGGCAGAGGCTGATCGTAAAGGGCGATTGGTGACATATCACTCAAATTTGTCGGAAAGGTACTCAGCACTTACTGTGCACCTATAGCCTTCTCCTGTTCCATGTCGTCACTGTGGAACAACATCCAACAGGCCCTATTCCAATGCTCCTACAGTTCAGGAACAAACCAAAGACCTGACTGTTCAAACAGTCCCCCAGCTAGCACTTTGAATACTAGAGCGCCCGCCAGTGTACCACCTATCTATACCCAAGGCGTCCAACCGCCGCTGCTCAATTTATGTAAAGTCCCTCATATCATGTACCTGGCTCTGTTTATTGTGAGCAAGGTTTGGACTCTAGAAAAAACGTACATATGTTACATAGGTAAAATCGTATGAAAGCGGGGGGAAAAGTCCAATTTATAAAAATAGTTTTGACAGCCTTTTTAAAGAACGTTGTAAGGTGCATGTAGAGGATATAGTAAAAAAGAGAAAGGTGATTGCATAGATTAAGTGAGAAATACTTGTAGAGATTTGGGGTAGTAAGAAATGCGAAATAGCGAGGTAGACAGATAATCACATATATTCCCAGCTGAGCTAAAAGACCAAAGCATTTTTCCATAAGCAAATCTCTTTCTCTGTAAAGCCTGGGAAGGGTGCATGAGTGTGGGCAAACTAGGAGCCCAGTTTATATGCACTTCTTACCTCCTCTGTGACTTGATTTACCCTGCGTTGGATCTCTTGGTGCTCACTTTCCACAATGCCATTGGCTGTCATCTTGTGTGCTCCTTCTCTATGGACAGGAGTGCTGGCAGCCTACGGTCTAACAAAGGGAATCCTGTAAGAGTTAAACAAAGGTTGAAAGAGCAAGTGAATAAAACAAAGAACTAATTGAAGCAGAGACGAATAGACACATAGAAAAGAAAAAGGGGACAGAACAAAACAGAACGCATGGAAAGTTGAAAAAGCACAAGGTCTGCACAGGGAGTGATCATAAGTGGGAGAATGAACCAAACGAATGAAGATGACATTACAGGTGCAAAAGCAAGAGCTGTACATAATGTGAAGGAATAAATCAATGCAGGGATGAGAAAGAACTAGACAATCCAAAAGACATAACAAATGCATGAGGATTTAGAAAGTAAAAGAAAGAGGTTTAAAGAAAAATGCCAATGAGTGAGAAATTGGATAGAGAGATGCAATAAGCATTAATGAGTGAAGATGAGAGAGAGAATATGATCAAATCCAATTAATTAAATAGATGAGAACAATAATGTACAATAAATGAAAGCCCAAAAAAAACATTGTCACGACAAAAAAAATACAATTAAGTAAAGGCAGTACATTTAACATAACCTGCATTGTCATTTATTTAGAAATTTTGAAGTTTTGTAAATCACCCAAATGCAATACAGTACTTAAAAACTATGGCCCTGTGCAGGCAGTAATGTACCAATCTAGCTCTGGCCCTACAATTAAGATTTAGAGCAGCCAAGATTTAAGTTTTCTTTGAAATCTCTGGAAGAGCTGGTCTTCTAGTCAGGAAATGTTCCAATTTGTGGAGCCAAAGCAAGCAAATATTGTCCCAATGTGAGAGTCCGTCTTTAACAGAGGGTGGCCAACTTGTGGTCTAGGTCTGCTCATGCTCAGGTCAAGGTAGAGGGACATCTGTTTGTTAGCCCTTAATGGGAAAAGCAGAGTGTTTTGTAAATAATACTTTGTTCAATGGGGAGCCAATGAGGGGAGTTTAGGGATGTGACATTGGGTACATAGGTTTTAAGAGGATTATCATACTGTCTACTTTGTTTTGCAATATTCGCCGATGGTGGATGCAGCCTTTGTTAATGTCATTGTAGGTGGAGTTGCAGTAGTCCAGTGCTGGCAGCACCAGAACCTGGATTACACTGATTGTCTGGGCTATTTCAAGTTAGGGAGGATTTCTGCTCTAGGATCTTACAAGATTACGGCTTGCATGGTGGTGGTGTGCCGCAGACGCACTGTAAAACTGAGGTTTTAGCTTGAATCTGCACCATGAACCAAGCCCTTCTGTAGAGGAGCAACACTTATGCTAATGGAGTAGCTTTAAATCTCATCACTTCATGCCCTCTTTGCCTAGCAACATCAAATCTATCATGATGATTTCTCACTCACCCAGTTCCAGTCAGCGCCCAGTTATTTTATTTCACAGTGGTATTCTTGTGAATATTCTGTGACTGCCAGGAAGCATTTGTCACTTAAATCCCTGCACTGAATCTTCATCTCGTTAACTTGTCTTTGCTCTCAAGCTTCGGCCTCTAACACCCAATAATGATTCCTCCGCCTCCTTCCTGTTTCCGTTCGTGTCTCCTGACAGATCGTCCATCATGAAAAACCTGGTACCTGTGGGGCTCTAAAGATCCAGAAAGGTGGGAGTCCTTCTGAGGAATACTATTACTTTTCTGCTGCCTTGTATCGTTCCCCAAAAGAACAAGTTACTTACCCGTAGTAACGTTCTTTCGACTGGATGTTCTTTCCACGTATTCCTCATCTTTGATATTCAAGTCTGCTTGCAACTTGCTTCGGTAATTCTTTTTTCATAGGGTTGAGCGAAGTGCAGTGTCGAATCTTGGTCCTCGACGGTCTCTGTAGCGTCCCTCGTGATGTCGACGCTGGTATAAAGAGCACGCGCCCTTACCGTTACCTCAGTTCTTATTTTTTTCCTCTTTTAATTAGCATGCTGTGTCATAGGAGGACATAGTCTTGACGTTGCAAGAAAGGAAGGTGTAAGACATAGACATTCTAGGCAAGAGGGGCTGGATGGGAGGGCGATGAGGAATACGTGGGATGAACATCCAGTCAAAAGAAAGTTACCATGGGTAAGTAACTTGTTCTTCAAATGGATTGTGTCTTCCCATGTATTCCACATCTTTGATAGACTCCCAAAGCAGTGTGAGCTAGGTGGAGGGTGCCAAGAATGTACGTATTGTTAACATTATGGAGGACAGCTTTGCCAAATTTGGCTTCCTCTCCTGAAAAAGAATCTACACAGTAGAATTTACTAAATGTATGAAGGGACTTCCATGTTGCTGCTCTGCAAATGTCCCTCACTGGTACACCTCTTTCTAGAGCCGAAGAAGCAGCCACCCTTTTAGTGGAATGCGCCCTCAGACCTTCGGGCGAATCCTTGCCTGCCAATGAGTAACACTCAGTCATACACATAACAATCCATCTATCGATGGTTTGTTTTGTGACTGATAAAGCCTAAACATTGACCAGCATTACCAATGAAAAGCTGATCATCTTGGTGAATACTTGAAGTTGTAATATAGAAACTTAGCACCCTTTTTGGGTATAAGCGATGTAGTCTCTCTTCCTCCTTTGATGGATGAGGAGGAGGATAAAAAGATGGTAGTGCAATACATTGTGCCAAATGAAATTCTGAAACAACTTTTGGCAGGAAAGATGACTTAACCCTTAAAACTACCTTATCCTTCGAGAAGGACGTGAAAGTTAGTTTGGAAGATAGAGCCTGTAGCTCACTTACCCTACGGGCAAATGTGATGGCTACTTAAAAGGCAGTTTTTATGGTGAGCATTCTTAAAGGGCATGAATGTAAGGGCTCAAAGGGGGCTCCCATAAGGCATCTTAGTACAAGAATTAGATCCCATGATGGCACGATGAAGGGAGTAGGCGGTAACCACTGTGTTAAGCCTTTCAGGAACTGTATCACAATTGAAACTTTGCAGTATGATCCCTCATCCGAAGATCTTTTTAATATTGATAGGGCTGCTAAATGGCCACTTGCAACCCATAATGAGTCAAGTGAAGTAAGAAAGACAAAACCTGGGAAAGTTTACATGAGAAAGGATCTAGTTTCTTTTCCCTGCACCAGCAGTACAGGGATTTAGTTGCTGGTCTTCTTGCTGAAAGCAACACTTCTATTACATCTTCCGGAAGGTCGCAATCTTTATATCTCACCCTTTCAGACATCAGGTGTGAAGGTTGAGAGTCTTGATATCTGGGTGAAGAATGCAACATTCCTCTTGTGAGAGTAGGTTCCTTCTTTGGGGAAGACGAATTGGAGGGCAGATGGCCATATCTAGAAGGTACCATGTTCTCCTGGCCCAATCCAGAGAAATCAGGATCATAGTTTTCCTGAACTTCCTCAACCTCTGTATTACGTGAGGAATGAAGGGGACTGGAGCAAATGCATACAGCACTGGAACTTCCCACTTCACTACGAATGCGTCCCCTAGAGCTCCTCTTTGGAGAAATTCCCTGGAGCAGAAAAGCTCGCACTTCCTGTTGACTCTGGTCGCAAACAGATCCACTTGAGGGGTTCCCCAAAGGGTGAAGATCTCTTGAAGGACTTACTGAGCTAGTTCCCACTCATGGGAGAACATGCTCTGCCTGCTCAGAGCGTTCGCCACTGTATTCTTTTCTCCGGCTAGATGAACTGCCAGAAGAGTTATTCTTTCTCTATGTGCCCAGAACCAGAGCTGCATTGCCTCTCTGCACAGGGGCAGTGACCCTATGCCCCCTCTCTTGTTGGGGTAATGCATGGCCACTGTGTTGTCCATCATTATCAAGACACTTTTCCCCCATATTGAGGGCAGGAAGGCCATCAGCGCTAGTCTGATTGCCCTCAGCTCCAAAAGGTTGATATAGAGTCTGGACTCCGACTGAGGCCAGTGTCCTCTTATTGAAAAGATCTTTCATATGCGCTCCCCATCCTGTGTGGGAGGCATCTGTCAAAACTGTCTCTTCCAGCCATGGTTGCCAAAAAGGTTCTCCTTTCATCGCATTCTCTCGGTTGGCCCACCACAGAAGATCCTGGGCGACGTTTGTCTGGACCTGGAGAAGGTCTGTCACTCTCCAGCTCTGCCAGAGAATTGAGACCACTGGGATCTGAGAGCCCACTGAATGGATCTGATGGGCTTCTGGTACCAGGGAAATTCAGGATGCCATGAGGCCGAGCAACCTTAGGAAGTCGTAGGCTGGAAGAGGTTGGGTACTCTGAAATATTTGGACCATCTGCAAAAGATGTTGAACCCTTAACTCGGGTGGCACATTTTACCCTGAGGCTGAGTCCAGAAATGCTCCAATGAATTGAAGTTTCTGAGAAATGTGTCAAATGGGACTTCTTGAAGTTCAGGGAGAAGCCCAGTTCATGGAGGATGGGTCAGGTGCGCCTGAGATGACTCTGAGACTGTTCCGGAGAAACAGCTCTGATCAACCAGTTGTCCAGGCAGGGGTAAATGTGAATCCCCTCCCTCCTTAGACTTGTTGCCACCAATGCCTTGAGCTTGGTGAAAACCCTTGGGCTAAGGTGAGCCTGAATGGCAGAACTCGAAACTGATAATGAGAACCGCCAACCGCTAACCTCAGGTACTTTCTGTGCTTCTGATGTTCAGGCACATGAAAGTAAGCATCCTGAAGGTCCAATGACACCAACCAATCCTGGAGTCGAAGGGCCTGAAGGATTTGCCAAAGAGTACCATCTTGAACTTGTTTTTCCTGAGGGTAAGAATCTCCTGTTCGAGGAGCGGATCTGAAACCAAGGTTGATCTTGCTCTTGGGGGACAATCGTAGGGTCTTTTTAGAAATGGGAGACAGAAACTGTCTGCTACTGTTTGTAACACCCATGCATCTGAAGTTATGCTTCACCAACTCCAGACATGGTAAAACAGTCTGCCTTCTACCACAGATTTCTGGGTGAGTCATTTTGCTGTTCCACCTGCAGCTGAGGGTATTGAACGGGGGAAGTCCTTCCTCTTCTACCTCTTACAGAAAAGGGTCTTCTTTGACCTCTTTCTGAAAACTGACCTCTTCCTCTAGATATGGAGGAATAGAAGCAAAAAGAAAAACCTCCCCATCCTTGACCTGTAAATTGAGGTTGTCTTATTATCACGCCTAAAGATTTAGCTGCAGCCCCAGAAGCTTGCAGTTTTTCCAGACTGTATCGGCCTTCTCACCAAACAGAGAGGTACTGTCAAATTGCATGTCTAGCAGACGTGCCTGGATGTCTGCCAAAAATCGAGATTTTCTTAGGCAAGGCATGCAGTTCTGTGCTGGCAGCCATGGCTCTATTGACTGAGTCCACTGTATCCAGACTAGATTGTAGGGATTGCCTCATGCCATCTCTAAAATCATGTATCAGGCTTAAAAAGCCTTCTCTCTTTCTCTCTTCTCCCTCTGGTATATGATCTGCTGCCAGAGTAGCCACACCCGAGGGGGTATGCGTGTATTTTGCTAATGCACTGGTAGCATTGGTAGATTTTAGTGCCATGATTCCTGCACTAAATACTCTTTTACCCAAAGAGTCAAGGCTTCTATGTCGTTAGAGAATGTTTTGAGAGAACAGACACAGGCTTCTTCTTTTGCGTCATGGAAGATTCCTTTGACTTATTTCGAGCAACCTCTCGTCCCAGGATCTGAGGCGCATGAGAAGGGGACACACAAGACTCCCTGTCGGTCTTGATAGATGCTGAGGGGTGGCCACTTTTCTGTGACTCCCTTAGAGGTACACTCAAAAATGTCAAACTTTTCTAACTCTGCTGGATTCGAGTTCTTTTTTAAAAAATAAGCTCTTTCCGAAGAGGAGGATCACGAGGACCTTCAATGCCATTTCTTACCCTTCTTATGGGAAGAGGAGGATGATCGTCGTGAACTGGACATCGAACGTCTATGTTTAGAATGTTTTTTTACAGGAGAGAAATCTCTCGAGTCCGAGGATGATATCCTTTTTGATGGGGTAAGGGCCGGGGATTTGGGGGTGGGGTTACCGGCATCAAATTCCCCCTTCCTTTCACACAAGGCCTTAACCGTCATCGATTGACACGAGCCACAATCGTCGACCTTGTGGCTCGATCCCAAGCACCACAGACAAAAACAGTGAGGGCCTGTGATAGACATCTTGGCCTCACACTCTGAACACCGCTTGAAGCCCGTCTTCGGTGTGGAGGCCATATCGAATTAAACACAATTGAAATAGCTGAGGCGAGTAGCTCCAAAGCACGCAGCAATGCAGAAATAACTAAACTAAAGTAATGGTCATTGCGCGTGCTCTATATAACAGCATCAACATCATGAGGGACGCTACAGAGACCGCCAGGCACCAATATTCGATGCTGCACAACGCTAAAAAAAAAATCCAAAACAAGTTGCAAGTAGACTTGAATATCAAAGATGAGGAATATGTGGGGGGACGCAATCCATTCGAAGTGGAAAACATGGGGACAGGGGAAGGCAGTTGCTATATATTACAAGTGTGGCAGTCCAGAAACAAGGGTGCCAGTAAGCTCACTGGCACCCTTGTTTCCAGACCGCCACACTAAGAGTTTGCCTGCCAGGGCTGCTGTGCCCGACAGGTCTGACCCTGCCGGGTGCAGCAGCACCAGTAGGCAGACTAATCCCGGAAGCATCAACACCATTAGTAAAAGTGCCGATGCTTCTCCACGAGAATGGGGACCAACATTTTCCAGCACCTATCTTACTGGTCTGCTGGGACTTGTAATGTCCCGGTGGCACCAGAAAGCTAGGTGCCAGTAAAATGTTACGTGTCCGGCAGCAACCCACCGGAAGCAACAGCAGGGTTACCGAAAGAAGCAGCGGCAGGGTTACCGTAATGAGGCCCAATAACATGTAAACAAAAGTGCAGTTGAACAAGGAAAGTCAACCAGTGAAGGGAACCAAGAGAAGGTGATACATAAGGGAACTAAGAGAAGGTAATACCTAAGCTTTAGGAAGAAAAGGGAGTGCAATGAGGAAATGGCATATTCACGTAAGTTAGGAAGAAAGACACAACTATTGTCAAGGTGGTAAAGAACTATATGAAGTAGAAGCAATTTAATACCTACCAATTTGAGGGACTGAGGATATATAGGTTTTGGAAGTAACAGAATGGTCAAAGATCACACCTGGTTTTCATGAAGTAGATGATAGTAGGGCAAGAGTAGGACAAAGAAGGTTGATGCAAGCGCAGCAAGCAAAGAGTGAGAGGCCAGGGAAGAAGAGTGTTGCATCTAGCATATTTTGCCCAGCTCAGCCCTGTTTCTCACTACAATTGGTCTCTGCCATGTGTAGCTTTGCAACCTGGGAGGCTTGGTGGTTTTCGAGGGTGGTGATGTGGACATTCCAAGGCAGACAGTTGAAGGCTGTAGACAGCCATTCCTGGGGGCCTAAAGGAGCTTTTTGCATGTACACATACCACCAATAAAGGACCCAGAAGAACCTCCGACTACAAGTACAAATGTCCTTCATTACGTGCAAGCTGTAATAAACCAGATTACAGTTTGGGCTTAAATCAAATGGAGCGAATGATCTACAAATAACAGGTACCTATATTGGCGCAACTATGGCCCCCTCATATGCCAACTATGTTATGTTTAAGTATGAGGTAAACTTTGTCTTGAAACATCCTATTTGGCATAAATATTTCAAATTTTGGGTTTGTTATATAGAAGACGTTGTAGTATTTTGTTGGATACCTTGACCTCATTGATCCTAGGATTCAATTAACCTTAGAACTAGGTAACCCCATCATTCATTTCCTAGATGTCAGGATCACTCCCTCTACCAGAAGACTACACACTAGCATCTACCCAAACCAACCAATAGGAATAATCTGCTTCACAGGCTGAGTTTCCAGCCACCCAATCTTATAACCTACAGTCAACTTCTTCAATGTAAAAGATTGCTAGTGACAACAAAACTAGCAGGATGGAACCAGCTCCATCCTTCACACCCAGAGGGTCCCAGGAATGATTCTTGCTGATCCTGAGCTTCATTGAGCAGACACTTTCAGAAGACTCAGCACAAACTGTTTTAGTGCAGGATGCTCCCAATGCACAACCCATTCTTCAACAAGCATTCAGAAGAGGCAGCACCGGAGCCTACATGCTGAAACTCTGTTGAAACTGTTATATATGTCCTGCATTTTACAGACATCTTTTTTATGAGGGTGAAGATTGTGACCAATCAAAACAGACAAATCCATTTTTCACTTAAAAGGTTTTCTTTTGAATCACTATAAGACATGTTTAACATTTAAAATTGTGGACATTCTGTTGTTCCCATAATGCTCTTTGCTTTTATGTGAATCTCTATATAGAACCCAGTATTGGGTTCTATATAGAGATTCTGTGTTGTGCAACCTGGCTGGGGGTCACGCCCCTTGGCCCTACCCCCTCCTTCCCAAAGCCCCACCACTCCTAAGAAGTGGCGGTTCCACCAATACATTTTTTTCCATTTCCAGTACTGGATGGAACTTGATAAAATGATTGTCAAATTCGAACAAAGAGGGTACCCTACAACTTAAATACTGATCACGAATGAACAAGGTCTCCAGTCTTGACAAGGACAATCTCCTTACCCAGAAGGGTCCCCAGACTTAGTTTTTGCCTCTAAGTATTTAATTCTGAGCTACAGGATCATGAACATTGTACGGAAACACTGGAAAATCATTACTATGGACAATAGATTGAAGCATCACTTTGCGGCTCAATCCACATTCACATATAGACAGAGCCATTGTTTGAGGGCTGTACTTCTCCAGACTAGACCCATCCACCAGACGATTAGGAATACGAACCAGACGAGTCGGCACATACCCCTGCTTTCATTGCACTAATTGCAATATTGTTATCAAGGGTAATGTTGTGTATCATCCCAGGACTGGTACAAAAATATTTTTGAGAGACTTTGCGGCATGTGATAGGCACACATTATCTCTTTGTTTACATTTCCCCTCGGTATCTACCTTGTGGGACCATCTAAGGGACCAGATAAACTACGGTGGAACGAACATATGTTCACCATTCTTACCAAAAATCTCAATTCCGCAGTAACTAGACACTTCCTGGAACATTGCACCAACTAGCACAGATCAATTTCCAGATCTTAGAAGTCGTACCCACTGAACAACATGCAGACAACAGCAACATCCTCAGCTGCAGAGAGGCACTCTGAATTGACCGTGTTGAGGCTGTCGCTCCTCGAGGAATGAACAAATAATTCAAGGTCTAGCCCAGGTTGGGATGATACCAATAACCCATGTGCAGTAGTAAGACATCATATGCAGAAAAAGACTGTCAAATAGCCCATACAACTACAATGTATACCTATATGGAAGCTCGACACAGAACAATAGGATGACTGAAATTAGTGGTAGGGAGGATCTCCTGGATATTTTGGACAGTTGAGCGCATGCAAATAATATGAGATAACCTTGAAAGCAATCAAGTGATGCTCTTTGTGCACCAGAAAGACACCTATGGTCCAGAAAACTCAAAGAGGTGGAAGAATGCACAAATAAAACATTACAAATGGCACTTTGCAGAGAAAAGCAAGGAAGACAGGGCTAGCTCAGATCACAAGGTACCCGCACAGAGCAATTTACAACAAACGGGCGGCAACAAGACGCACACACCCGTGCCTTACTTCAGCGCCACTCACAACCGTAGGACGTGGAGAGTAGCCATAGAAAATTTCTTGTGATTTCGCTATTCCCTTTGAACCATACCTGCTTCATTGCATACGCATACCAAGGGCTACTCAAGAACTCCAGGACACACAACGCATAGCATTTGTAATGAAAATCTTGCATATTTGGTTCCAGGCATCAGTATAACTCTAAACCTTACTAACCCCTGAAGATCCGTCGCCAACCAGACGGTGAAGCACGTGTTGGGCAACAGAACAAACAATGAAAAACATGGTTAACACATGGTCAACAGATTTAATGAAACTGTGATAAAAACTCTGAAATATAAGAGGGCCTAGACTCTGATCAATTACCTCTGATTATTTGAGACTCAAAACTTAGCGAACCTCCAACTGTGAAGTAACAGTGATTTAAAGCATCTAACTCCATTCCAACTGTGAAGTAACAGTGATTGCAAGCATTGTAAAGTAACAGTGACTTAATATATCCATTTCATTAACTGATAACTGAATTCATTTGCGAACTAACAGGAAGTACTGAATTCACAAACCAACTGAATCCATCTGTGAACTATCAGGAGGTACTGAATTTGCAAACCAACAAGTGCAACCAAATCCCTTTTGTCAAGAACAGGGAACTATTGCTAATTTTGTTTCATCTACATCAGGATCTTTGGATTATATGTATTTTACTTTCTAAGTTTTGGTCTTCAATGTATAACCACTTGGAAATGCACTAATTAAACTATACCAATTTGGGTAAAAGTACTTACTGTGATGAAACAGCTTTCAGAAATGTATTCCTAGATTACGTAACTTTTTCAGCCTGGGCTAAGTACCGAAGGACATACCTTTACCGAATACATTAGACTCACAATTTAGTTATTAGTGGAGCGCGAAACACTCATAGGTCTATATAGATAGTTATTTAGCCTTGTTTCCCTTTGCAGTCTAAGGGTAATAGACCTTAGTCTCGCAGCTCCACTCCCCCTTTTTCTCTAATATCCTGAGGAGCGCTGGAATCAGCCTAAGACTGTTCCAGTGTATACTAGTACCCACTGAACAACATGCAGACAACAGTAACATCCTCAGCTGCAGAGAGGCACTCTGAATTGACCGTGTTTGAGGCTGTCACTCCTCGAGGAATGAACAAATAATTCAAGGTCTAGCCCAGGTTGTGATGATACCAATAACCCATGTGCAGTAGTAAGACATCATATACAGAAAATGACTGTCAAATAGCCCATACAACTACAATGTATACCTATATGGAAGCTCCACACAGAACAATAGGATTTATTTATTTATTTTATTTATTTATTTATTTGCATTTTTAAAGCGCAGCAGCTGCCCTGGGGCATCCTGGCGCTGTTACAAGAAGGTTTACTTGGCATGTTGAATCGGTTACAGGAATGGCTGTGGTTCCAGGGTTACATAGGAACCATAGCCATGATACAGTAGTAATTTACAGACAATATTGCATGCGATACAATTGGAAACTGGGTTTCACTTAAATAGAGTGGTTTTCAAGGCTTTTCTGAAGGCTGTGTGGGATGTTTCCGCTCTTAGCTTGGGCGGAAGGGAGTTCCAAGCTTTTGGCGCTAGGACTTCGAAGCTCGAGCCGCCAGCTTTGACTCTGGTGAAGTTAGGGATTGTAAGTTGGTTGGCATATAGGTCCCCTTTGGGTCTGAGTGATTGGATTGGTTGTATCTGTTCATTGAGGTAGCTAGGGGCGGTTTGGGCTATGCATCTATGTGTGATTGTGAGAGTCTTGAATTGAATGCGCTCTTTAACTGGGAGCCAATGGGCATTTTGTCTTGCTAGGGAGATGTGTTCTCTCTTTGGTATATTGAGGGCTGCTCTCAGGGCATTGTTTTGTGCAATCTGGAGTCTGTTAATGTTTTTGGCTGAGGTACCTAGCAGGAGGACGTTGCAGTAGTCTAGTTTCGCACCTATATTCGCTCTGGCGATGTTGAGGCGGTTTGTGGTGGACAGGTGGGGCTTTACTGCATTGATTATCTTGGTTGTAAGGGCTGCTGAGGAGGAGATGTAGCTGACATGTCTGTCCATGGACAGGGTGGAGTCTAGGTATACCCCCAGAGTTTTTACAGCTGGGGATACGGAGATTACTGAGTTCTCGATGAGGAAAGTACTGTATTTCTTGTCTAGCTTGTTGAGGGTTTCTTTAGGGCCTACTAGTAGGATCTCTGTCTTGTCTCCGTTGAGACAGAGGCCATTGGCTGCCATCCATGCCTGGATGATGGCATAAGTATTTTGTAGGGTTTTCAGGTCTTGCTCATAGTCACCAGTTAGTGGGAGAAGGATTTGAGTGTCGTCGGCATAGTTGGTGAACGTTATGCCGAATTCTTCTAAGTCGTTGAATAGTGGGAGTGTGAATAGGTTGTAGAGAGTCGGGGAGGTGCAAGACCCTTGTGGAACTCCACAGTTGATTGGCGAGGGGGTGGCTGACGCTTGGTCTGAGTAAACTCTCATAGCTCTGCCTTCCAGGAAGGATGAGATCCAAGCTGTGGCATTGGATGAGAAGTGGGCCGTGTTGGTGAGATGTGTACTTAGTGTTTTGTGGTCGACTAAGTCGAACGCGGCTGACAGGTCAAGGAGTAGGAGGTTGGCGCATTTGCCTTTATCCATGTTTTTTAGGAGTTGGTTCTTAAGGTCGAGTAGTGCTGACTCTGTGCCATGGCGTGGGCGGAAACCAGACTGTCTCTTACCTAAGATGTTGTGAGATTCAAGGTAAACTTGTATCTGTAGGTATGCGGCCTTATTGAGGATTTTCAGCAGGAATGGCACTGTTGTGATGGGTCTGTAGTTGTTGGGTGAGTCCGGGTCTAGCGTAGGTTTTTTTAGTAGTGGGCGAACCCAAGCTTCTTTGAGGGAAGAGGGTACTGCGCCGGTGGCGAAAGAGGCATTAATGAAGGTAGCAATGAAGTGGGCTAGGGGTTCAGAGCAGTCTTTGATTATGTTTGCTGGGCAGATGATCCCTTTGCAGAGTGAAGGTTTGATTTGTTTCATGATGCGTAGGACCTCAAAGGTAGATACATTTCTGAAAGTGAAAGGTGGTGTAAAATTGTTGTTGTGTTTGTTTTGGGGGGAGTGGTTGGGGCTGGGGGCAGTCTGTGTTTTGTGTGGAGACTTTGGTAGATTGTCGAGGTTGGCTTTGATTTTCCTTTGGAGTAAGTCAATTTTGTCTAGCATAGCTTTTTGGATGTCATTACACCAGTTCTCATCTTTGATTGTTTGGTGTTTGGAGGCTGGCGGTGTGACTAGTTCATTGAAAATCGCAAATAATTCTTTTGAATGTGATTGGGCATTGTCGATTCTAGTGTTGTATGCGTCAGCTTTGGCTTTGGCTATGGAATTTTTGTATTGCTTGGTAATAGTTGAGTATGAGTCGCGTAGGGGGGTGGAGGGGTGTGATTGCCATTTTTCGAGTGCTTGTCTTTTGAGTGTTTTTAGGTCACGTAGTTCTTGGTTGAACCATAAGTTAGCGTGGAAGAGTTTTTTTGCTTTTTTTGTTTCTAGTGGGGTAATGGTGTCAATGATCTCTTTGATGGTGGTGTCGTAGAGTGCTACTAGTTCTTTGGGGTCGTTGGAGGTGGGTGATGCTAGTGCTGAGACTTCTAAGAGTGGGCACATCCTTTCTTTGGAGAGTAGCTTTTTCGATCTGGCAGGCATAGGAAGGATTTGACTAATGGCTGTCTTTGTTGGGATGTGAAAATGGATAAGGTGGTGATCGGTCCATGGTTGTGGTGTGTTAGAACTGATGTCTACCCTGCAGTTATGGTCGACTAGCCAGTCTAGTATGCGGCCTTTGGTGTGAGTGGCCGAGTCGACTCTCTGGATGAATTGTAGGTCTAGAAGGGCTTTCGCAAGGGTTTTGCTGTGTTTGTCTTTTGTGTCATTAAAGCCGAGGTTCAGGTCTCCTAAGAGTAAGGCTTTAGTGTTGGGTTTGAGATTGTTCCCTAGTATGTGTAGGATGTCGGCTTGGAAGTTCAGGAGTGGGCTTGGGGGTCGGTAGATAATGTGCATTGTAATGGTGTCATTAGGGGAGAGGGAGATTTTTACTGATAGGGCATCGAAGTCGTTCTCGGGTGAGATAGATTTGGTTTGTCTAGCCTTTAGTGTTTCTTTGATTATAAGTGCCACTGCTCCGCCTTTGTGTTTTGGTCTATCTTGCCGGAGGATGGTGTATCCAGGGGGGAGGGCTGACTGAAATTATCGGTAGGGAGGATCTCCTGGATATTTTGGACAGTTGAGCGCATACAAATAATATGAGATAATCTTGAAAGCAATCAAGTGATGCTCTTTGTGCACCAGAAAGACACCTATGATCCAGAAAGCTCAAAGAGGTGGAAGAATGCACAAATAAAACATTACAAATGGCACTTTGCAGAGAAAAGCAAGGAAGACAGGGCTAGCTCAGATCACAAGGTACCTGGAAAAAAGAGGGCATACAAAAAGACTAGTTTCATACTTACACAAAGCCCATACTATCTGAAGAACTATCTGACTGATGATGATGGTCTAAAGGCTAGAGCATTTTCTATCTGAACTTCCTCAAGGAACAATCTACTGGTTCATATCAATGGTTAGTCCGCCAGGATTGATTTGTGACACTAGTACTCCCCCCTCTATAGATCACTACTCTCCACACAATTATTCTCCTGCTACTACTCTCCACACTACTACTCAACTCCTACCTTTCTGTCACATTCACCCTCTGTTCACTTCCCCATATCCTCTCATTCTCGTCCTACTCTCTCCTACCACTCTACTCAGATACATGCACATTCACTTCCAGTACCACTTCCTCTAACCAACAAATGCCACACCTTGCACAACGCCTGTATAATGCTCCTCCAAGTGCCTTCACCTGGTCTCTTGGTCCAGCTCTGCCTTCCCTGACTTCACCAGAATAATCCACAACTTCCTGTCCTCCAGGCTCTCCCTTTATACTTTCCTCTTTCTCACCATTTGTGATCATCCCAAGGTCACTGTGGCAGTTCAGGATGTAGCTCCCTAGTAATATATAGATAAGATAGAATCCTCCCGCAAAAAATCCCATGTCGCTTCTGGCGTTGTCATTTTTGTAAAAAGTATGTGTACTACAAAGCCCAATCTCTGCCTGAAAATGTTCAGTGACCACTCACAGTATTTGAAGAGGGCTCTGTCCTCAGACTCATTCTGGAAATTACAGAGAAACCAATGTAGTTATCTTCTGACACCTGCCTTGATGTTCTGCAGCCTTTGCCATAAATGTTCTGTCATTTGTAAAAACAACTTTCTGGCTTTTTTTCAAAAGGGTAGCCTTCCAAAAGGCAATACCTCTTAAACTTTCCGTTCGCAAGCAACAGATGATGTTATTAATTTGTGGAAGGTCTATTCAGCCTTGCCAGCAGGCTCACACATCTCTCAATTCTCTTTCAACTCTAGGTTTGTAAGAACAGGCACACCAAGGGGTCAGGGCTCTTTACCCCCCTCCAGTAGCTCTAGACCTTTTTCAGTTTCTTGTCAGTTCTGTGAAAAACCAGAAGGTGTTCAATCCTGGGGGATCCCTTATGCAGGCGGCAGGGGAAGGGCCATCGCTAAAGGATCCCGACCCTGGGGGTCGACTAGCGAGGGAGGATCACCTGGGTAGAGGGTCCTTGGGGAGTGGTGAAGAAAGAACACAAGGCGAGACATGGCATCCCCCATTTCCCGACAACTGTTTTCCCCATATTCCCTCTACCTTTATGGGAAGCTACAACTCCCATAATTCCCCTCCGTTTTGTGTCAGCTCAATTGCTGAGACGAAGAAGAGGAAGACTGAGATTAGGAGGATTACCACTGTGATATGCAATGGTCCTGTCCCAGTAATGAGACGAGGCCCGGTCAGGAACTCAGTCATAACCACGCACACCTGAAATAGATGGACGGCTCCCCAGAGTATAAGAGGTGGAGCATAGAATCACATAGTGAGAGAGCTGGAGCCCAGGAATGAACACAAGTTGGCTGTCGAGCAGGCAGGTGAACTGAGTCACCTAGGTACCACGAAATCTATCAGTGGAGAATGAAGCGCTGAGACGCTGATGGCCAGAGAGGTGGAAAGGTTACAGAATGCGTGGCGAGGGAGCCATGTCTCCAAGGAGCCAGAAGAGGGTCCCATGAGGAAACACACTCCAAAGCGGACTCCTGGCATATGTGCTCATTCCCTTGGGCATGCGCGAAGGCACATAAGTGACTGAGGGGCAGTGGAGGAGACCCTGACCTCGACATGCAACAAGCAATGAAGAGAAACACAGTCGGTGAGTTCAAAGCAGAAGGTAGCCTGGTTTGTGAAAGGTGTGAGGCACGAGTGAAATAAAATGTTGCAGAAAGAAGGCTCACGTATGGCGTGGACGCGATGAAGATGAACGCTTCAATTGTCTATTGTTGAAAGAGTGTGATAAGAAATAATGTGATGGCAATGCCCTGTGTTTACATGAGTAAACAGCCCCTTTATGAGATTGTGAATTACAGAGGGCTCCAAGCACAAGCAAAAATGAAATAAGAACTGTTAAATTTATGGAATTGAGAAGAGGTCTGGGACCCACATGTGAGAACTATGAAAGATACTGTCGGGTACACGACCAAGTGAGAAAAATAAAAGATAGTGCCGGGGACACAACCAAGTGAGAATTATGAAAGAAAGTGCCGGCGGCGCGAACAAGTGAGAATTGTGAAAGACAGTGCCAGGGGCATGACCAAATGTAGAATTGTAAATGACAGTGCTAGGGGGCATGAGCAAGTGAAGATTGTGAAAGACAGTGCCAGGGGGCATGACCAAATGAAGTAAAATGCAAGAAGCACAAACTGTGTAGATGGCCTTAATAACAGAGCGGTCGTGCACAGGGCCGACCAACATACTGTGCATTTGTGACAGTCTCTGTTACTGTATTATGAAGTAAAGAAGTGCCAGAGGCTTGATTGTGTGAAAGCCTCACTTGGTCCCACACAGGGCTAGCGAATACTGTGCGTTTGCGAAGTTCTCTGTCATGTAAATCATTGAAGGATTGTTGAACTGTTGGGGAAAGAAACCCCAATTGTTAAAAATGTGCAAGTTGATGCCAACCAAACCAGAAGAGGGAAGCCTGAGAAAACTGTGTTTTGAGAAATTGATACCGAAACAAGTGAGGGAAGCCTGAGAAAATTGTGTTTTGAGAAACTATCACCAAACCAGGCAAGGGAAGCCTGAGTGAAGTGTATGCCGTTGAACTCTGTGAATTTCAAGCTAGGCACGGGAAGCCTGGAAGAACTGCCTCATTGAACTATGTGAAATAGCTGCCCAAGCTCCTAACACACTCTTATTATTCAAGCTTGGAGAAGGGAGTATTAGCCAACTCCATTGCCATCCTGACTTTGTTTTGATACACTTGTTTTGTTTGACCTAACCCGTACACATTATCATTGTAGAATTAAGTGAGGGCAAGATTAGGTTTGACACGGACACCTTTTATTAATTTGGCAGACTGACTTTGACATTCTTTAGTTTAATTTGATGATCGAGACTACTCCCATTATAGAGTTAGGGCCAACTAGGAAGTCTCCAACCCCCATTCAAAATCTTAATAAAGGTGTTGAAACGTGTATCTTTGTGTCTGTGCCTACCTTCTGGAACCATGCCTGCCTCACAGTTCTCATAGCCAAGGTAGGGACTCTTGTCTTCTTGCTGTGTCCACCGCAGGTTGGAGGGAGGCTGCAGCATTTCTCTTGATCTGGAAATGTACTATTACTGATGATTGGGGGCACATTCATCAACTTTCTTAGCCCCCTGTTTATCGAGATGTCATTCTGACCGCTTGGTCCAGGGACATTGTCACAAGGGAAGCTCCCAGGGCAGGTATTCAGGAGATCTTGAGAAAGGGAGCAATGGAGTCAATACCCTGAGCAGTGTTGACTATCATTTTACTGGTCTGCAACACCTTTCCATTCCGTAGTAAACCTGACGTGAGCTAACAGGTTTTTCAAAGCCACCCTTTTGAGATGGAGGTTCACTCTCCAGAAAACTATACCCACGATCTGCCCAGTGGCTGGTCTAACCTCCACAGACCTGGATAATGGGGACTTCCACCTTGCTGTGTTGCCAGCATGCCAGATGTTGAAACCCTTCTCTTCCCAGAGGGTCAGATTGCACTTTGGCACCTGATGTCTTTATCACAGCGCTTTGTGTCTGATACCAGGAGAATGACTCCCTTCTCCTGTTAATGCTTGGTACAGTTCTTTTTCACTGTCGGGGTTCCAGACACTTCTCTGGTGACAAGCGGTTTCCTCACTACCACTGCACCGAGGAAGATGTCCTCAGATGCTTTCCTTCTCACTGTTGGGTTCCCAGAACGTTCTTTGGTGGCCAATGGTTTCCTCGTTACCACTG
The DNA here is from genome assembly GCF_040938575.1 of Ambystoma mexicanum. NCBI lineage: Eukaryota > Metazoa > Chordata > Amphibia > Caudata > Ambystomatidae > Ambystoma > Ambystoma mexicanum. The sequence continues at coordinate 715,294,980 of NC_090923.1, forward strand.
CGCCAAGGCAGATTTCCTCCGATGCTTTCCTTCTCAATGTCTGGGTCTCAGACCCTTCTCTGGTTGCCAGTTGTTGCCTTGTTAGCACTGTGCCAAGGATGATTTCCTCCGATGCTTTCCTTCTCAATGTCTGGGTCTCAGACCCTTCTCTGGTTGCCAGTTGTTGCCTTGTTAGCACTGTGCCAAGGATGATTTCCTCTGATGCTTGCCTTCTAACTGTCGGGGTCCTAGCCATTCTCTAGCATTCAGTGATTTGCTCATGACCACTGCGCCAAGAAAGATTTCCTCTGGTGCTAGCCTTCTCACTGTTGGTGTCCCAGACCCTTCTCTGGTGTTCAGTAGTTTCTTTGTTACCATTGCGCCGCGGTGGATTTCCTCTGATGCTAGCCCTCTCACTGTTGGGATACCAGACCTTTCTTTCATTATGCCCATTAACGTCCTTGCTAATGGGCCAGGGAAAAGCCACCTAAGCCTCTGTGTCAACCCCTGAGTACTCTCCGTTTCTTTTGTACCTCCCCTTACCTCTTAAGGGGCTTTGTTATATTGACATGACTTCCTGGGATGGGAGCACGCAACTCTGGCAACATGGGCTTTGCTTCTATGCACTCAATGCTGCACTGCGTCTTCCTAGAGTCGGGATTAAGTCCGCCTCCACTTGGTGGGCGGAAAACATTGTTGGCATCCTCTTGCCGTTTTCTGCTTTTCCAAATCTGTCGGTCGGTGTTTGAATCGCCCACGCGGGAGACTTTGGACGCCGACTGCTTTCCCCAACAGGACTGGATACTGCTGCACCTGACATCATTGTGTTTCTCAGCACAGCTGCGTTTGGCTGTGCTGCCGGACTTGACTTCTCTAACAGTCCTTTGTCCATTTTTAGTTGTTGCTATTAGGTGGAGCTGAAAGCGCTACCTTTAAAGCTGAAATTATTGTCATTAAAATAAGAGATTTAACATAAGAGCTAGAAATAGGGTCTTTGAATGTAGGTTTGTAATGCTTTTCAATGCAGATGATATATGAGGATGGATTTCTGTAGTTTGGCTATGTGTCCCACCCATTTAATGCTCATTGCTCAGTGAAATCTACAGGATTTTCCTCTCATTCCCACCCATTTTCCCTCCAACCACACCTCATTTTGCACTGTTTGGCTGAACTTGTTATGTGTGGTGAATTTGTCAGCCATTTTTATCTCCAAAATGGCTGCCGACATTGTTTAATGTTAAGAAAATGTTATTTGACTTTATTGATGCTTTAAAAAATATTGACTACAGCTTTGAAGTTATGTGACACATTTTAGTGTATTTTGGATTTAAAATAAACAAGTTAATGTATTAGTTACGTTTTGGTCTAAAATGTCTTTCAAAATGTTCATATAGTGATTTGTGGGGTGTTAGTGTAGTGTTTCTGATGCAAGCAGCACCTGATTGGCTGTGCAGTGAGTGATGTCACTATGATGTCGGTGGTTCTCCAATTAGGGGTGGGGGGTTCCCCAGGGCAGCCATTTTCTTTCTGCATCAGACAGGGCCTTGGAACAGAGGCAATTTGTCATGATCACTGCTTCCAAGGAGCCAGGACCAGCCCAACGTCCTTGGAAGCAGGCCCCTAATCCTAAGCCTAGGCACCAGCCGGTCCCTACTGGGACCTTTTGGACCTTGTCCTGGCGTCGGTGGCACCAGGCTCATCAAAGCCATCGGTCCCGGCACTGGAAGCGCCGGGCTCATAATATGTGTGAAGATGCTTGGGTGGACTTACCTGCAGCAGACCATGCTGCTTACTTACCAGCTACATAGGAATCCTCTGTAAGCCGGAACTATTTTCTTTTTCTTACCTGGGTGGGGCAAGCTCCACGCCCTGAATACAACACTGGAACTCTTCTGGAACAGGAACTCTTTTCTTACCTAGGCGGGGCCGTGGAGGAAGACACCTCATCACTCCTACGCTATTTAAACCACACCCAATTGATGAAGCGTGCTTCGCGTTATTCTGCATCTGCAGCAGAACGCTCACCGAGTCTGTTCCAGCTTTTCTTCTTCCGATCCTGTACCTGCAAGAACAATACTTACCATTCCAGTATCCAGTCTTCAGCAGCGCCTGTAAAAGACAAGAAACAACAGGTTAGCACGACGACTTCACATGCAACGCATTCCTTACCTGGTCCATCGGCAGCGATCATTTCTTCACGCTGCACCTCCGCCTGTGGAGACAAAAGGAGAGTTATTACTTACCGGCAATCCGCGAATTCCGGATGTTTTCAACACTGCAACCCAGCATCTGAAAGACAAAAGAATAGACATTAGTCAGGTATTTTCTTACGCCCATCGCGCTCTCCACAATAGAGCGCCTGCACTACTCCGGCGTTTTCCATCACCTCTTCAGCACGAACTCACAGCTGTGAAGGAAAGAGACAGTTAAAGCGCTTGCATTTACTCACGCATTTCCTAGCGCTCCTTTCCAAGGCTCTGGCTCCAGCTTTGGCTCTCTTCATTCCATCTTCTAACGCTAGAGCCATGCAAAACAAATAGAACAAAAGCATTATTCCGAGCCCTGTTCAATACTTACGTGTCCACGCACCTAAAGACTATATGGACTAAAAGGTGTCCAGAAACTCACCGCTTGTGCTGTTAACGGCGGTTGCGATCCTCTGATGTTAAGAGGCCTACGTTTCACCCAGTGAAGGAACTGGCAACGGCACCCTGCACCAGAAGCAGATGGAGAGCCCAGCATTCATCTATCTAAGAAATCTCACCCTTCGAGTTCGACACACAGTGCGAAGAGGCTCAGCCCCAGAAGCCAATCGAATCCTGCACATCACTTTTCGAGTCACAGACTCCTTCCTGCCTAGACCAGCGCCTCCGTGGGAATCAGGTGAGCGTTACAAAATTGTCACCTGGCAAAATGCTCACACAGTGCTGGGGTGGCTGGGATTCGGTTTTTGAATATATTTCAGTGGCCAGCATGGGCGGTGGTGCTGGCCACCTCAGCCAATGGCTTTGCTGATCTAGTCTTTGTCCTCTCTTATGTCGGTGTGATAATGCAGCGAACGTTATACAAAGATAGTGGGCCTCATTACGACCTCGGCGGTAGCCATGGCGCTATTGGCGGCATGGCTGCCGCCGAAATCGCGTCCGGGTCCGGGTCCGGGTTCCGAGAATGGGGATTTACCGGGCCATTCTTAGTATGGAGGGCCTGGTAATTCCTCCCTCCAGGAACCCGGGCCCGGACCTTCCCCATTCCCATTTCAGCCCCCATAGGGCTGAATGGGAATGGGAGAGGGAGCAAACAATGAGCCGATTACGAGTGGCCCGTTGTTTGTTCCCTCTTCTCCTTGCGGGACCCAGTAACGACGCCTGGTTTTACCAGGCGTCCTTACCGGGTTCCGCGAGGGGACCTCGTAATGTGGCGGAACAGGTTTAACGGGTCCGCCTCCTTTTGCGGAGCCCGTTAACCCGTTCCGCCAGGGTCGTAATGAGGCCCCGTGGGTCTTTAAATACATGGGTGATTAGTTTGAGGATATAAATATATATTGAAGCAGAGTCCTTCAGCCTTTGTTAACAGGGGTTGCTATCCTTCTGGTTACTAGGGCTTTTAGCAGCTGCCCCCCGCTGGAGTGTCACATTGCACTGGAGCCAGTAACATCTTCCCATTAACTGGGTGTACAGGCAGTGTTCCGTGACTCGTTTCCTCCTGTTTTTGTATGCAATGGCGTGTTTTCCACCAGCAACCAATTTGATGTTGCTTGTATGTCTCATTTGTAATTGATTGAGGACCTATGCCCTCTTCTGCAAGGTAAATGCTGTGTGCCCGCTTCCAGCTGCCCACCAGAGTACTCGAACTTTCTTGAACGCTTGTGTTTTCAGCCCTTGGCTCAACGCCACCTTTTTCATGGCTTACAAGTTGATGGGAATTTTCATTGGTGTATGGCCTCTGCAGGGTGCTAGGACGTTCATGCATCACTATTGGCTACACATCCCGATCAGTCACGGTGGCGTTTCTGTGAAGGCTCCTTTGTGCTTAATCATTTTGCTATTAAAATGCTCTGAGGGTTTGAATGCATTGATTTGCAGTACTTTATTTTTATTTACCCCCGGAATGAAAATGGACAAGCTGAACTGGATGTGATACTTGCACCTGATGTGTAAACTATCAAGGTCGTTCATATGTGATTGTTTTAGCAATTAAATGGAGCTACATTTTTTCTAAACATACATATGATGCATATTAACTTTAGCTGCACAGAGAATGTCTGTCCCCTGCATTAAATTTCATATTTAAATAAGTGCTGATTCGTTACCTCTAACCTGTGAAAACAATGTTACAACTTTTAATTGATGCTGACTGGTCAACATGCCAAAGTAGGATTGTTTTTCTTTTTGTCCTCCCTGTTCCCCTCTCTGTTTTCTTGTTGCGCCTCAAAACACTTTGTGTATAAGCACATTATAAATATTATATATAGAAATAAATGATTGTAGGGTAGGATTGGGCTGTTTTTATCACCACTTCTACTATAAATGGGTTGTTCAGGATGCAAAGATGGTAGATGAAATACGTTGTTTATGTGATGATCTCTTTATATTTGCCTCCCCCCCATAAATAGGCACCAAGGTGTTCTCTAAGTCCTTACGTATGCTCATGATGCTGATGCATGAGCTATAGGGCACAGTTTGTCTGCCAGATCCCAAAGATAGACTAGCTGACATTATAGCCTAACAAGCAGTCATCTGTTCTATGGCACATTGTATTCCATTGCTAACCCATATCTTCCTACATCATCTGTCCATCCCCTATAATAACCAGTATATTCATTTTGCATGTATGTAACAGCGAGGTTGCATGCCAGGCTATGTCTGATGCATAGGTAGGGATGGCTGGTTAATATCAGGGCTTAGGGTTAACATTAGAAAACATTTGTTACAAACTTCATTCATTGTCTATGTCTCTAATAATATAAATGAACCATCTCAATAGCTGGTGTCTTTTGTTTCCTACTGTGTCTATGCTTGGTGGATTCATGAATTATCCCAGCATGCAATGTACATTCCATCCTTAAAGTGAGTTCACATTTTTCTGGACCATAAATAGGTTTAACAGCATGGTGTCTATATCAAATTATTTTCCAGGCATCTAATTTATCTTGCATTTGTAATTTTATCTAGAGATCTTATTGGAGAAATCAATTTATGAGAGATTTGTTATATCCTGTATGCATGTGTGAATGAGGTCAAAGAAAAAGTGTTGAATGAGTGGTTTGAATGTGTACTTACAACAACTGGTTCCACTGCAGGCAGTTTGAGAATGTAAGCCTGGGTGGTGGTTGCCAGTGGGCCCCCTCTGGGTTCTTCCCATTATCTGAGCTCCTACCTTGTTACATCTTAACAAAATGAACTTGTACCAACCTACATGATGTCTGGAAGAACCAGCTTTACAACAAAATTATGTTAATTTGTTTCCTACGTTTCAACTAATAGGTGCAAGACAACAAATCCCCCCTAAATAAAGGTACTGTAGGCTCTGTAAACAAGCATCAAGTCTCAAAACCGTAAAGCACTTTCTGATTGATTGCAATATATTGGATGCATTAAGATTAAAAATGTTTAGAGCTTTTGTACATGATTATGTTTTTATAAAGACTAAAGACTTTTGGCACAGATTTTTTTTTGTTTTTTTCTGTTTTTTGTTTGTGTTTGGGTTATTGAAATCTTTTACAAAACGTTGCATAAACATTAATACATTAAATACATTAAATACATCAGAAGAAAAAAGACAATTAAACTCATCAGAGACAAAACAACATATAGCTTTATACAGTTCGGGATTATTACACTCATTAACACGAAGTCGATTTGTTCTGAATACCCTTTCGCTAGTATTAGCTTTTGATTTCCCATACAATAAAAGTCATAGAGTGCAACTAGTTGTTTATCTTAACCAATGAACAGACTCACACAATTCTGTATTCAGAAATGTTAAAAAACGAGTGAGGGCAATGGTCAAAGCTTTGTTTTCACCCCCAAATGAGTCTAGACCAAAAAAAAGGTTTTGGAGAACTCAGTTTCACCACTGTGATCCTGTCCAAATATTCTGAGCCTTATAGGGTCAGAGTGGGGACATATGGTTACCAAGTGTCTCACAAAGTTTCCAGTAGAGAAGAACTGGAACAGATTCGACAAGTCGTATTTTGTACCATGACTGCTGATCCTGCCCAATGTTTTGATCGTTCTCTGGTTAAAAATGTATAGTGCAGGTGCGTTGTTGCAGTGGAAGCGTATCAGATAGGGCCACAAATGTTCTCTTTTCAGCGAGTAACAAGCATACTCCTGGTGCAGCCTGTAGCTACCCACAAATTCAATAGTAGTAGTCCACTCATGTGTATCTGGCTTCTTTTTAACACTCTCTGGTCAACAAATCAATTCCTCTTCACAGGCTCCTATATCCAACAACAACAATTGCATTCTTGACGCATATTTTAATACAGAATTAGGAGCGCTTTCCTTCAACATTTTATTGAAGTCCTCATATAAGGAGTTTTGAGGTGGATCTAAAAACGTAGAATAATTGAGTAATAACCTCCAGCGAAATCTTGACGATAAGGATATGAGCCCCAATTCATGCCTAATTATTGCATTGGGTAAAGAACTAGAAAACCCAAGGACTTCCTTCCATAGGCATCCCTGAATACTATTCAAGTAGTCACCCAAGCCAAGGAGGCACATATCCAATCTGTATTGTCATTTGTTTAAAAAAAATGCTCTGTCATGATTCATTATTTTATTAGATTTGATATTGCTATATGATAGAATGTTGTATAATGTTGTGTGTATATTGTAAAAACTGTGTAAGGTTTGCTATAAACCCTAACACATGAATAAATAATCATTTGTAATTTTCAGAAGTATAAACTGTATTCAGTTTATGTATATTGCAATACAATATATTAAAAGTATCAATGTATCAGCTTGTTAGAGTTTATTATTTGTGACAGGGTCATGGGTGAGACTCTGACAAAGGAGGCTGAGGACCCCTCTCAAGCTGAGGAAGGCAACTTATTACAGCAATTTTGGAGCCAGACTTACCCTAGTGGCAGTGTGGGGGAGATGGTGAGGACCCCTGCCCCGGCTCCCCAGGATGCATAGAGCCTTGCATACACATTGGTGTCTGTCTCTGTCCTGGACTTGTCTCTTTTTCTAGTCTTTCAAATGGATCCCACAAACCTACAGCTGCCAACCTGCACCATACTCCTCAGAAATCTGAAATGGATCATGGATACCAGGAAGCAGCACAACATAAAGAACATCAACTAGGACTACAAGTTCCACAATGCACTCGAGCTCAACTGAGTAGACCCAGAACTGGAACTAGAACAGGGACCTGGACTGGGAATGGACTAGGCTTCCCCCTTTAGGGTGTGAATAGGGGACCAAACACCTACCCCAAAAAACCCAGACTGGCTATAGCGGAGCAGTAGTAAAGGAGCTGAAACCAGCCGGGAGCTGCCAAGTCCTAGGGGAGACCAGAGAGCCTTCCCTACTTGATCCAGGAAAGGGACAGCAAACAAAAAACCCAGCTACCACATGGAACTCAAGGGGGTAGCTCAGACAGTGATTGGTCCAGGGAATCCGCTGAAATGAGAAGGTAATGAGAATGAAAGGTGGCTTCTGGGCAGGAAGGGGAGGGTTATAAAAAACAGCAGCGTCAGTTGAGAGTTAGAAGTTTACAGGAGAGGACAGAGAGGGTGTGCAGGGGGACCAATAGACATTGTGGCAGCTGGAGAAAGACTTGGATGAGACTTTGGAGTGGTTACAGAGAAGTGAGGTAAGGTGCTGCGGTTTAGAAAGGGGTAGAAATTGTAACGCTCACCTGATTCCCACGGAGGCGCTGGTCTAGGCAGGAAGGAGTCTGTGACTCGAAAAGTGATGTGCAGGACTCGATTGGCTTCTGGGGCTGAGCCTCTTCGCACTGTGTGTCGAACTCGAAGGGTGAGATTTCTGCAGATGAAAGAATATATGGGGTTAAAGATCTGGGCAATTGAGTGTCCTTCTCTCTCTCTCTCTCGCTCTCTCTCTCGTCTAAGCTTCTCCGTAGAGCCCCCAGGCCAACGTGCTCACCTTAGATAGGTGAATGCTGGGCTCTCCATCTGCATCTGGTGCAGGGTGCCGTTGCCAGTTCCTTCACTGGGTGAAACGTAGGCCTCTTAACATCAGAGGAACGCAACCGCTGTTAACAACACGAGCGGTGATTTTCCGGACACCTTTTAGTCCATATAGTCTTTAGGTGCGTGGACACGTAAGTATTGAACAGGGCTCGGAATAATGCTTTGTTCTATTTGTTTTGCAGGGCTCTAGCGTTAGAAGATGGAATGAAGAGAGCCAAAGCTGGAGCCAGAGCCTTGGAAAGGAGCGCTTGGAAATGCGTGAGTAAATGCAAGCGCTTTAACTGTCTCTTTCCTTCACAGATGTGAGTTCGTGCTGAAGAGGTGATGGAAAACGCCGGAGTAGTTGCAGGTGCTCTATTGTGGAGAGCGCGATGGGTGTAAGTAAATACCTGTCTAATGTCTCTTCTTTTGTCTTTCAGATGCTGGGTTGCAGTGTTGAAAACATCCGGAATTTGCGGATTGCCGGTAAGTAATAACTCTGCTTTTGTCTCCACAGGCGGAGGTGCAGCGGGAAGAAATGATCGCTGCCGATGGACCAGGTAAGGAATGTGTTGCATGTGAAGTCGTCGTGCTAACCTGTTGTTTCTTGTCTTTCACAGGCGCTGCTGGAGACTGGATACTGGAATGGTAAGTATTGTTCTTGCAGGTACAGGATCGGAAGAAGAAAAGCTGGAACAGACTCGGTGAGCGTTCTGCTGCAGATGCAGAATAACGCGAAGCACGCTTCATCAATCGGGTGTGGTTTAAATAGCCTAGGAGTGATGAGGCGTCTTCCTCCACGGCCCCGCCTAGGTAAGAAAAGAGTTCCTGTTCCAGAAGAGTTCCAGTGTTGTATCCAGGGCGTGGAGCTTGCCCCACCCAGGTAAGAAAATAGTTCGGGTTTACAGAGGATTCCTATGTAGCTGGTAAGTAAGCAGCATGGTCTGCTGCAGGTAAGTCCACCCAAGCATCTTCACACATATTATGAGCCCGGCGCTTCCAGTGCCGGGACCGATGGCTTTGATGAGCCTGGTGCCACCGGTGCCAGGACAAGGTCCAAAAGGTCCCAGTAGGGACCGGCTGGTGCCTAGGCTTAGGATTAGGGGCCTGCTTCCAAGGACGTTGGGCTGGTCCTGGCTCCTTGGAAGCAGTGATCATGACAGCACCCCCCCTCACGGCCCCTCCTAAGCGTGTCTTCTCCGGGGGTTTTGGCTTGTCGGGGTGATTCAGATGGAATTTCTTGACCAGACGAGGTGCGTGGACATATTCTGAGGGTTCCCAAGATCTTTCCTGGGGGCCGTACCCTTTCCAATCAATCAGGTAATATATTTTAGATTTGGCGATTTTGGAGTCTAGGATGTTCTTTACTTCGAATTCAAGTTCTCCTTCTACCAAAACAGGTTCTGGGAGTTTAGTCAATCGGGTTTCTGGTTGTACTGGTTTTAATAAGGAGACATGAAAGACTGGATGTATTTTCATATGCGCAGGTAATTCCAGTTTGACAGCCACCGGATTAACTATGGCAGAGATGAGATAGGGTCCAAGGTATCTTGGGATGAAGGTGCAGGGTCCTTTTAGAGGCAGGTGCTTAGTGGATAACCAGACCTGGTCTCCTACTGCGTAGTGAGGGGCCTATTTACGGTGTCGATCTGCTCCTTTTTTGAATTGCACTTTAGCTCTTTGCAGATGGGCAGTGGCTTCCTTAAAAGCACGAGTGATCTCCGAGTGCAAGTAATCAACAGCAGGTGTTTCGAATTCTTGGGGAGGATACAGGTTAGAGGTTCTAGGATGGTGTCCGTATAATAGGAAGAAGGGAGTCTTCCCGGTTCCAGGATGAGTCGAATTGTTGTAAGCGTAGTCAGCAATCCAAAGAATATCCTTCCAAGGGTTTTCAGTTTGTTGGAGCATGCAACGTAGATATTGCTCTAAAGTCTGATTTGTCCTCTCGGTTTGTCCGTCAGTTTGGGGATGGTGACTGGTTGAAAGTCTTACATCAATTTGGGCTAGACGACAGCAACTTCGCCAAAAGTGGGAGATGAATTGACTTCCCCTATCGGAGACCAAAACCGAGGGAAAACCGTGTAACCGAACGAAGTTTTCTAAGAATTCTCGGGCCAATACTGAAGCTGAAGGTAGGCCCTTCAGGGGAATGAAGTGAGCCATTTTGGAGAATAGATCCACGACTACTAAAATGGTATTATACCCTGAGCATGGAGGTAAGTCCGTGATGAAATCCATGGACAGGGTATGCCATGGACAGGGAGGGATGTCTAATGGGTGTAATAGGCCGGCTGGTTTCTCCTTTTGACTTTTATTCTGGGCACACACACCGCAGGAGATTACAAAGTCTCTAATATCCTTCTTCCATGATGGCCACCAGAAATGTCTTTTGATCTTTTCCATGGTTTTGGTAATTCCAGGGTGACCCTCCATTAGAGAGTCGTGATAACAGGAGATTACTTGTTTTTGTATTTTCTCACAGGGCAAGTACAATCGTCCTCGGAAATATGGTAGGTCTTGATCCACTGAGAATTCTTTTCCCTTTAATTGCCAGTCCTGCAAATCGGCCGGATTTAGGAGTGATTTGACTGTAGTCTTGATGTCTTCAAAGGATTGAGCGCTGACCAAACCCAAAATCCTTTGTTCTGGGATTATGGGTATTGGTTCTGGATTGGTCAAATGTTCATCTACTCCCATCCGGGAGAGAGCATCTGCTTTTCCGTTTTTACTGCCTGGTCGATAAGTAATTATAAAGTCAAACTCAGCCAGAAACAGAGCCCAGCGAAGCTGTCTGGAAGACTGAGCTTTGGCTGTCTTCAGATATTGTAAATTGCGGTGATCAGTCATTACGGTGACTGTGTGTCTGGCTCCCAAAAGATAATGCCGCCAGGCTTTAAAGGCCGATCTGATGGCTAAAAGTTCCTTTTCTGTAATTGAATAGTTGATCTCGGGAGCTGAGAATTTGCGGGACCAAAAGGCTACAGGATGTAATTGGTGTGTGACCGGATCTCTTTGTGATAAAACTGCCCCCATAGCAAGACTAGAAGCATCCGTTTCCATGATGTAGGGGAGTTCTGGGCGAGGATGTTTTAGAACAGGTGCAGAAATGAATTCAGCTTTTAAGTCCTGAAAAGCTTGTTCTGCTTCAGTAGACCACTCAAAACGTTTGTTCTTCTTTAACAGAGCGGTTATGGGCTGGACTATCCGAGAGAATTCAGGAATGAATCTGCGGTAAAAGTTAGCGAAGCCTAACATGCTTTGAACTCCTTTTACAGAGGTTGGTGATGGCCACTTAATGATTGCATCGACTTTCTTTGAATCCATATGGACTCCGTCAGGTGACAATATGAATCCCAGGAACTCAACTTCAGTTGCGTTGAAAACGCATTTTTCGAGCTTAGCAAAAAGGTTATGTTGACGCAATCTCTCAAGAACCTCTTTGACGTGTCCCTGGTGTTCCTCTTCAGATGATGAATAGACGAGGATGTCATCAATGTAGACAACAACACACACATCTATGAGTTCTCTAAGGACATCGTTCATAAAATACTGAAAAGCGGCAGGAGCGTTACAAAGTCCAAAGGGCATCACTTGATATTCGAACAGCCCATACTTGGTGCGGAATGCCGTCTTCCATTCATCGCCCTCTTTTATTCATACCAAGTGGTAGGCTCCTCTGAGATCCAACTTTGTATAAATACATGCGTCTTTGACTTGGTCCAGGAGTTCAGGGATCAAAGGTAACGGGTATCTGTTTTTAACAGTGATTTGATTCAGGGCGCGGTAATCTATGCAAGTCCTAAGGTCTCCTTCCTTTTTCGGAACGAAGAACAAAGCCGAGGAAGCTGGAGATTTTGAAGGACGGATAAACCCGTTAGCTAGGTATTGGTCCAGATATTGTCTGAGGTGAAGATTCTCTGGCTCGGTGAGGGCATAAATCCTACTACAAGGAGGAGTTGTTCCGGGTATCAGGTCTATTTGACAGTCGTAGGACCTATGAGGAGGCAGGGTGTTAGCTTGGTCCTTTCCGAAAGACGTCTTGGAATTCCTGGTATTCGGGAGGTAATTTGGGAACCTCGGAAGAGATCGCTGCCAGTGAAACATCAGGCCGAGGATAACAAGTGGTAAAACATTCTGGAAACTGAACCGTCTTTGCTCGCCAATCGATCTGAGGATTGTGCTTCTCTAACCAAGGAATTCCCAGAATGATCTGGAACTGAGGGGCCTTGATCACATCGAACACGATTTTCTCCCGGTGTCCATCTAGGCTCACTAACGTCACTTCTTGGGTGGCATGCGTTACTGGTCCGGAGGCTATCTCCGTGCGATCCACTGTAGTAATGACGTCTTTGACTGCCTTAGGGACAAGAGGTAGATTCATCCTTGATACCATTTCACGGTCCACATAATTACCGATTGCTCCGCTGTCGATGTAAGCTTCAATTGCATGCAAACGATCCGGACGTTCTGGGCTAATGAGGACCATAGGCACCACGAAATGCGAGGTCACGGGACAGATTTTAACGCTCGGCAAGAGGACCTCTACACTTGTCGGGCTAGGTAGTTTCCCTGCTCAGAATTCTGGGTACAGGTATCTGCGGCTCCTACAGCCTTCTTGCTGGTTTCACTGGGCAGTCTCGAAGAAAGTGCCCGGAGTTTCCGCAATAGAGGCATAATTGCAGCTGTCTTCTTTTTTCCCTCTCCTTTTGAGTTAAAGGTCCTTTCATGCCCCCTAGTTGCATGGGCTCCACGGTGTCGGCTCCCCTAGTAGAGGTCTGTGGTTTAGGAAATACTCGGGTATCAAATTTGGAACGATCAGCCTTCCTGTTCTGTAATCGGTGGTCTAATTGGACAACTAAGACAATATAGTCTGAGCATTCTTGTGGAGGATTCATAATTTGAGCTAACACATCCTTGAGCTCTCCACGCAGGCCTCTGTAGAAAAGCGTTATTCTTTTATCCTCCGGCCATTGAGTTTCCAATATAAGTCTATTGAATGAGGCAATATAAGCCAAGAGGTCTTGATTACCCTGTCGTAATGAAAGGAGTTCATTGGCAGAATTGCTGCAAGCGGCATTACCGCCGGCTGTAATACTGCCTAAATCCCCTATTTGCTCCAATTAACAAGGACTTACAATGTCTACCACCACTTGTAATCCAGCGGTAACAACCCTGGACCAAGTGGTGGTAACAGTAATTCTGTTTGGTGATATCTTGGTGGATTTACCACCGAGATACCACCAAAGTTCTAATGAGGCCCATAATAATGTCCCTATAGCTTTCCCATTGTGGTGCCTTGTAACAGTCAATTTATACATCTGTTGAAGAAAAATACATTTTGTGTGTAAATTGGAGTATTTACAGGAGCATTTAATTATGTTCAGAAAATGACACTGATTGGCTTTTTAGAAAGTATTCTGTTGTTGTTAAACCAAGTTCATTAGAAATGCAGGTGTAAAGTGATGTCATTTCTAATGTTACCAATATGTAGTCTCTTTGCCAGCTGATTTGTTAAGTTGAATAATTACATCCTTGGTGTCACGAAAGAATGATGCTAAATGGTAGGCCAGAGGATTGAGAAATGTGTCGATATATTCAGATGTATGTTCTGCCAGAGAACCTAATCCATTATTAATTGGTCTCGCAGGTGGACAATAGGTATCCTCTTAACGAGTTCAGGCAACAGGGAAATTGCTCAATAGTTTGCCATTCATTCATATTCATCTTCATTGCTGAATCCATTAACATGCCATGTTTGTAGCTGTACTGCTCATTGTTTGGTTATTCCTGGTAGTGGGTTGGATGTATGTTTGACATAACAAGCACCACCATCAAGTTGTCAGAGAACTTACTTGATGGAGTCATATTGGTCCATTGTGACAACATTGCCACCTTTATATGTGGGCTTGATGATTAAATCCTTTTTGTAAACCAATATTTCATAAGGCTATTCTTTCTTTGTAGGCAAGGTTTTGACAAGCATTATGGTTTCGTCTCCTAGTACTAACGTCCTTATGTTGTAAGATGGGAAGTTCGCTGGTCACTGCTTTCCTGCAATATCAATACTATTGTCTTGTGCTAGTGTTGGATTAAATATAGAATGAGGTTTTAAATGGGTAGAAATAGTAGCTTCTGTGTATATGTCATGTTGAAAGCAAAGTCCTCAACTGAAGGATTCTTGTTTCTGAGTCTAAGGTCACCAAGGTGATGGAATCTTTGACAGATTTTGAAGGGAAAACCGAAATCAGAGGAGAGGGGGTTGTTGTTTTTGTTTTAAAGTTCTACATTTCAATTGCAAAACATTTTTTTAACGTTTCTGCAGAATTTGAATATACTTGCATTTTACATTTAATAATTATTTTGTCAGAACAAAAACAGAGACCTTTTTAAAGTGCTGTTGCAGCATCTTCTGAAAAGGGGTTGTTTGACGGATTGCAGATCAGCATCTCTGTTGTATGCTCTGTCCAATCGATTTGTTCTTCTGTTTCAATTGGGTCATCACCCCTCCTTGGTTTTCTTTTTTTTTTGATTGTCTGCCTTGTTTGCCTCTCCTTGTGTCTGCATTGACGTACCTCCTCTTTCTGATTTCATTGTATTAAAGTGGGCTTGTATTTCTGTCATTTGCATTTGTGTACAATTTCTGTAATGTCTCACTTCTAACAAATAGCAGGTATCTGTGCTTGCTGTTGTTGCTACCACTGTTATGGTTTCTGTGTTAGACTGGCTATGCAATTCTGCATCAGAAGAAGGTGGTATGACTGAGAAGGTGGTATGACTGAGTTCTGGTATTAGTTTGGTTACTGTCCTCTTGCTAGTATTTATTTTTGTCAAATCATTTTGAAAATGCGAATACACTATCCATTTGAAAAGTTTCTCGAATATCTTCAATTTCCTTTAATTTTTATTTGCAAGCCACATGTAAATGTGCCAAGATGTCACTTTTGGATAAATTGAGAGTTTCTAAATCTTGCTTGTTTCAACGTCTTAAAAATGTTTTAGCATGTGATTTTGATTTCTCTGTTTGGTGTATTAGCATCCTCAGCATATCATTGGATGTCCTAATGAAAGTGTTTCCCCTTTCTTTGAATGCATCAATGTCTTCATCGTAAAGTTGTGTCTATAGAAGAAAGATTTAGTGAAGTCTGACGAGGGGAAAACGTGTGAGAAGGAAGGAAAGGATCTTGTTGAGAAGAAAGTAGGAGCGGGTGGAGTAGAAATCAAGCATGGAGAGAGTGGTTTGGAGCAGCGACAGAAGTATTTCATCTATGAGAGGGCCTTGTGAGATACTGCATTGGAACAGGTGCTGAAGTTGGTGTCAATCAGAGAGAGAGAGAGAGAGCAAGAGTGAGAGAGAGGGAGAGGTTGGGAGCAGTGACAGAGTGATATCACCTGTGAGACTAAAATGAAGGGTATCATCTGGAAAGAGGAAGAGAGAATGGTATTACAGGAGGGAGAGGATATTAGAAAGAAGGCAGAAAAGGATATTGCCACGTGGGAAGAGATAGTAGCTGGGACAGACTTATTGTTTATTGTTGAGAAATGACATAGGAAGATACCGGAGGGGAGAGATACAAAAGGGATCATTGGAGTGATTAGAGGGAAACTACCCATTGGGAGAAGGAAAATTAAGACCTTGGAAAAAAAGAAGATGGTTGTAAGGAAAAGGAGGGGGACAGCAGGAGGTTGCAAGAGTGTTGGGGAATGAAAGAGAGATACAATCAAGAGAGGCAGTAAAGAGTTGAAAGCTCAGAAAACACATTAGGGAGAAAACGACGCAAGGGTGATAAGCCATTTAGACAGAGAAGATAGGGGTGTTCAAGTGGATCATGCAGAGCTAAGCAAAAGTGCAGAGGTGGGTAAATGAACAAGATATTACAGACAGGTGAAGGACAGGAAGCCCAGCCCAGGAGTAGACAGGGCAGAAAAGGGCCAGGTTAAACCAGGAGAGGAGAAGAGAGTGATAGGGTAGCGTAGGGTCATGCTTCTACATCAAGCCCCACAAGAGGGCACAATGGGAAATCTATGCCCTGAGTTAAGGTTCAAAGGACAGGATGTCCCCCACCGGTCCAAACCTGGGAGAAACAACATCTTCCATGAGGAGGGAACCTTTTGTTTGACTCTTTGCCTTTGTCAATATAGGGCCTCACTGTGGTCTGGACGCCTTTGCCATGCACAGGGGACAGACCTCACACTACTTCATGACTGCTTCCCACTTATCTGCTTCTGCAACGATTTGCTGCTGCAGGCGTGTAGAGCTGAGTCTGTGGGTGCTCCGACAGAGCGGCCACATCGCCACTCAACAGTGGAGCACCTGTCCAGTGTCTGCCACTGCGCTGAAGGTCGAAGGCCCCCTGGCCTCCTCCCGCCGATGGAGGAGGCCTTCAGAACCAACGAGGGTTCCCCTGAAGGATGGTTTATGGTCTTTCCATTGAATACCAACCATCGAAAAGCAAATCCATCGAAAAAAATACAACAGAAATAAATGCATCGAAATGCTATCTTTTACATTTAAAAGTACATTTCCATCGAAACTTGTCCATCGAATATAGGAATGGACAAATTTGATGGATATGTACTTTTAAATCTAAAAGATATAATTTCGATGCATTTATTTTAACGTTAAAAAGTTACATTGAGCTGTCCAGTCCTGAAATCTTTAAAGTATTTCAGCACTGGGCAGCTTCATGTAACATTTTCTTTATTGGGGATGGGGTTCCCACAAGCCCCGCAACTTCCAAGGGCACCCCCTCTAGTCCTAACCCTAACCCCAACCCTAACGCAACCCTAACCCTAATCAAAATCAAACAAAATATATTCAATGAAAGTGAATTTCGATGGAAATGACTTTCAATTAATACATTTCATTGGATTATAATTCGATGAATCCATTTTCAATGGATAGTCCAGATACCCTGAAGGATGGGACAGAGCCTCTTGCTGAAACTCCCGTTTGCAGGGAACTGACATGGTTAAATTAGGGCATTTATTGACTTCCTCAGCCTCCACCTCAGCTTCCAGTCCACAAGCCTTGCCATGAGGTATATCCCTTTCTGGGTTCTGTCCTGGAGCTAATAGGCACAACATCCCAGTTCCTACATGGCACCCACATTATACCTTCTCTGCCCATGTCGCTTTTGAGATGGTGGAGATAGGGCAAGTAGAGTTCCAGTCGCCGGTCACTTCCTGTCTCTTTAGTATTTAAGGGAACTGGGACTCAGACTGCTGAATCTCAATTGCGCTACTATTGTTTATTCAGTTTGTTAACACATGTTTCTTGTTTTACTGCAGAGGTTTTTTATCCAATGGCATTCCATCTTCCTGAAGGTTTTTCTCTGCATTGAGCCCTTGTAGCTCAAATCTCGCTCCTCAAAGCGGAAACCTTTTGGCTGGTTTTTGGGGCACTGAGCTGGGATCCTTATCCTCTCAAACCCTGGCGACTGCTGCTCTTACTGACCTTGTGGAGGAAGAAGAAAAAGGAGGAAAGTAACGTGTGAGAGCAGTCCCTGGGAGACCAGGAGAACGAGGACTGCTAAGGCTTGCACTTGAAACAGACGCCTTTGGTGTAGGAGGGGGGACTATGCTGTTAACCGGCCCATTCCATCACATCCCACCCTGACACTTTGAAACACAATCAAATTGACACTTTACCTTTTGAGCTATTTATAGAAGCCTCTTACCAACATGCCCAGTGCCAGGACTAAATCTAGTTTAATTCTGAAGAATAAAGAAACTTTTCTGGAAAGGCATCTCAAATGAGCCAGTGGCCCAGGCATGGGTAGATGTGAATTCTTTTGCCCCTGAGGCAAGCCATCACCAGCCATCACGTTGGTGTAAACCCTTAAGGGCCAATCCCAAAAGCAAGTACTCTAAACTGGAATGACTGGTGGCCAAATGTTGACATGACTATAAGCATCCCACAGGTTCAAGGCATAAAACCACAGCCCCTTTTGAAGACCCATAAGGAATGAGATGCAGATACCATCTTGAACTTTTCTACAGATGGGAAACCGATTGAATTTCAAGAAGCCTAGGATACTCTTGAACCCCCTCCCATGTCTTTCTTCAGAATCACAAAAAAGCAGCAGTAAAATTCCCCTTAGTCTTCCGAGGCAGGGTCTTCTATTAATTTCATCTGAATAAATTTTCCAAAATCTCCTCCTCACTAATGAGGCATGGGAGAGATAGCCCACAGCAATCCCAGACTGAGATGGTCCAGTTGTCTGGAGAAATTACCAACCATGCTTGATTTGTGAAGGGCGATACTGACCCCAACGGGGGGTGCAAAACTGGGCCTTCAACTCATGTTTTTTTTGGTTGTTATCTCGGTGGAGTTCCTGAGTAAGTGCCCCTCCTGTCGCTGGGCTGATATGTTGGCTGGAATCCCCCAAGCCTCGGTTGGTCTTGCCTGTATCTCATTTTGGATAGAAATAAAAAGCCTCTGGATTCAGCTTTGTGATTGCAGAGAGCAACTCAGCTAACATTTATTTGTCTTTTCTTTCTCTTTCATCAGCTCTTCATCAGTGGATAGGAGGAAGAGGTACCGATCATTGACTGGAAGACTGCAAGCGTCAACCTCGCTTCCTCTATTAGCTCTTTTGAAAAATGCTCCCCTGGGTGTGTCCAGATCTCAGGGACGCATCCCAGGCTGCATTTAAATTCCCAGCAACTCCTTCCTGTATGTTATGCACTGCCTGCTTGACCTTTGCTCGACATGCCAAAAATGTCTGTATATTCTCCCATGGGGAAGATCCCACAAAAGCTCAGAAAGCTCATTCCAGTGTTTAATAGCGCTTGCAGTCAACCTTGCTTTAAGACTATATGAAGGAAGCCAGTACATAGAGCCGGATGTTTTGATGTCGAGCATTGTTTCGGCGCAAATCTTTTTGTCCCAGTTGTTGAGCAGTTTTTCTCTTTGCCCAAAAGACCAATGAAGATTTCCCTGAGGATGAAGAGCGTAAGGGGGGCATGGGTCCTAAGTCAAAGCCACTAACACTACCACTGAATGTGGAAGTGGTTTAGAGTTTGAACATTCTTGTCATCTGAGACTAGGCAAAACTTCTTGGCCATCCTTTTTTTGTCGCTGTAACATGCTGTGCCTCCTATATATTCCTGTCTTCTTTCAAAATGTATGTTAGAAGAGGAATGGCAAGTTCATCTTGCCTATCAGAAAGAACTGTGTACAATCCTCATGTATTCTGCTTGTGGGACAGCCAGAGCCTCCAACTACAGAAATTCCATGACAGAAAGGATCCTTTCCTGGAAGGATAGTACAGGCGAGGGAAGGTTGTCATCCCCACCGACCAGATGAGCCCTATTTGAGTTTGTGCTCGGATTTGAGTCTTTTGGTGTTCAAAGGCACAAATTGTTCACCAGTTACACCGGAAGGTTTGCGTCAGTCTGTGATGGGTTAAGGGCCTACGGTGGTGGGAGCATGGGAGCCCTCTGGCTGACCTTGTCAACACATCCTTGACATTGCAAAGGAGGTGTTGCCGTAGCCTCCTATTCTGCTTAAGTCTTTAAAAAATTCCTTATTTGTGGCAAGGTCAGGAATGTATGAAACCTTACCTGCAATGACGACTCCACCACGACCCCTTTGAGGGATAAATGATTGATGACTCTGCATGTAAGCCAATGGATACGGTCTGTTGGGCAAGGCTGTGTCCGGCAGCCTAAATAGAAATGAGTGTGGAATTGTCACAAAACAAGGGATTGTTCAAGGTGATAACCAGTCCACCTGGGGTTACAGTCAATCCTGTCAGAGCTAGAAAAGCATGTGTAAAGATGATGACAACATTTACCTCCACTGCAGATGCAAGGTCAACTGCAGGTGAGTTCTCACTATCCTCATGTTCTAACTGCACAAAACTCCCCCAAATGGTCTTGGATAGGGAGGCTGAGACTACCAAATGAACCTTCGTCCAGTACCTGTCCTTTGAAGCCTAGCCCTTTATGCACACCCTGACTAGATGGGGGTGCAGTGAGGATGGTTTACTGCGGTGTGCGCCTTCCACCTTGGGCACTTTTCTTCCCTCAAATAGATGGTGGTGCCACAGCATACTCCCTCAGGTGATCTTGTGCCCTCAGCCATTCTTCAGCCATGCCTGGTGACTCTTGTATAGATTCAGCGAACAGCCGGTGATAAGTTATGCAAGAGGCCACTTGAGACAAGCACTGGTACAAGACTGCGTCCCCCAGTCTGAAGCCAGTTGTAAGGCCTGAAGGGCACCTCAAGCGCTGCAGAAAGCAATTACTCGGGCCAATCAAAACCCAGTGACACAATGGGAATGTATCGTCCAGGTAGGGCGAATGTAAGAACCAAAATTCATTTACCTTAAAGGCCATTGAGTTCTTCAAGATACCTGAGGGATAGCATGGAAAACCTCCTCCCACATGCACAGCCTTTGACGGAGACAAGGTGGCAAACATGGATCATAAGAGTTAGAGTTCCCAGGTGTACTGCATGCATAAACACTCTACAGAGTAAGTGTGCAGGTCTGCCATAGGAAAAATATTTACTACAAAACATGCATAAAGCCCTTTCTCCTGAGCATGGACTGGGAGGTCCAGAAAAAGTCAAAGGAATTTCAGCACCAAATTGCGCATCTGCACCAAAAAGCTCCCGCCCCATTTTGAAAGAGAAAAGGCCTGGTTGTTGAGGTGGGGTTGATGTGGCTGTGTTTTCTTTCTTTCAAACTGAGTGCTGATCCACGACAAGATCCAGTCCCATCCCATTTTCAGGGACAACATCCCTTAAGTATGGAGGAAATTGAACGGGACATAAACATATTAGGTAAATTACATTACAGTCACAATTAGCACAGAGGACTTTTTTGGTTAAAACCAGCACTATTACCCTAGTGGGTAAAAGGCCCCTTTGTGGTCTCAGGGGAGAGACTGGATTAATGTAAAGTTGGGCCTTCCTCTTTCATGTGAGTATTAATGCTCCACCTACTGGGCAGAATGGGTCTGCATGGGAGATGCTGACTTATGCTGGCCATGGAAGCCGAGTGTGAGGCCAAAAGAGGCTGACACAAGGATAGGCTTTTAACAACAGAACAAGGTTTTATTCTAGACACAAAAACAGAAAAAGTGTAGTACATTTTCTCAATCGTAAGTTATAAATAATGTCTCTTTCAGCAGCAAGGGCATTCATATGCCCCTGCTCAAAAGTTGAATCGATAACCCTTGCCTTTGTTTTTATGTGGTGGGTGTGTGGGGTTCCCGAACCCTCGTTTACAGAGTATGGTATCAGGCTTCCTCGGCTGAGCCTAGCCATTCTGGGCATGGACAAGTCTGAAGGTCTCCTCCAGGAGGGTCAGGATCTGGGTGAGGCAATTCAGTTGGGAACCACTCTTCCTGGGTCTCTGGGTTTGGCCCAGGCTGCTCACTGTCTTATGACCACATCTCTTCACTAGGGTCCAGCCCCTGATAAATCAGCACTGTCTTGTACCTCCTCCCACCACCTCTAGACTATGTCCTGGCCACACCTGGTCTGCTCAAACCTCCCTGTTCTTTCGCTTTATAAGTGGTTTCTGCTCTCTCCAAACCCCTTAGGTATCGTAGCTCTTTTCTCTTCACCATAAATGTTAAGGGCTTTAACCTCCTTCTCAGTCCTTGTCTGCTTTACCCCTTGTTGTTCCTCTCCTCGAACCACCACACTTCTCTTGCCCAGATGATAACTACTGTTTCTCCTACTTTCTCCAAACCTTCTCTCCAACCTTCACTTCTCTCTACCAGATGGTACTTCTTCTTTCTCCAACCTAAAACTCTCTCTCCCTGATGACACTTTCAACTCCTCTAGACTAACCCTTCAACTCTATCGCCTCCTACTCTTCTCACAGTACACCTCACTGAACTGAATTTCTTCCAAAAAACTCCCCACACTGCTAGACTGACCTGGCAACCTTTTATAGGCGGGTCGCTCCACTACTTAGGAATGCCTTAAGGATATGGGAAACACATATATACTGAGGGCTGGGGGGGCATTGCCAGAGTCCATGCAGTGAGGACGTGCTTGGCGAATGTTGCCGTAATGATCCTGTATAAGATCCTTTGTGGTGGCGTATGCTGAGGTGTTATACTACAAAAAGCGAAATAACAGGTTTATGTCACTACAGGACTCAAACTGTGACCCCCCTTGATGACTAACATAGCCCGGAAAACAAGGAGAAACGTCTGGACCTGAGCCGCTTGCTCGGACCCAAGATGGTGTCAGCGCCGATGCTGGAGGTGCAATAGAGACGGCGGAGCCCCCAACCTTCTCTATGGCCCTGCTGGCCCTCGCTGGGTCACGGGCAGCTGCAAGGGGAGAATGGGACTGAGACTGCTACTCCCGAATGTAGAAAAGGTAGTGAGCTGGACATACGGTTGTGCTGGGGACCTGTCGTTCCGAGAAAGACTGAGCCGAACACTGAAGCTGGGCACCCTGGCCTGACTGGAGCGTTTTTGGCAAGGGTCGCCACACGCTATAGGGGGCCTGCTGACTGCAGAGAGGATCCCGTGACCTCCTCACTCCATTGCGTGACAGCGGCACAGTGGGACATCACCCTGTCATCTGTCACTTGGTGCCAGTCCGGCGGTAACCTGGCGGTATTTCCGGCTCGGTTACCGCCAGAATCGTATTACCATTCCGCCTCTGTGATTCCCGGAATTACCAGGGCATTACAACCCCGGTGACCCGGGAATTCCGGAGGCGGAATTCGGTAAATCCTCATTCCCATTGAGTCTGATAGGACTCAATGGGAATGGGGACCATGGAAACACCGGCACCATCTTGTGATGGTGCCGGTGGTTCCACGTCCGCCTGCAGGCGGGCGGTGTTAAACCCGCCAGGTCAGACCTGGCGGGAATGACACCTCCGCCTGCAGGACTCGAGATCACCCGGTATGGAAACAATGGTGGCGGCGGGTTTAACGCCACCGCTATTTCCATACCGGGTGACTCGTAATGAGGCCCAGTGTGTTGCATGTGAAAGGGGCTACCCTCTCCACGGAGACCTGCATTCCCTGCTAAGAAGCTGCGGGGGAACGACACAGAGTGCAACCCCCACGATCACCGGCTGGGCTCTACATAGTACTGCCGGATGACAGGTGAGGACCAGCGATTCACGCTGTGCCTCCAAATGGGCACCTAAGTTATGGGGATGGTGCATGCCCCGAATACAAGTATAACGGCGCAGACAGTGAGGGGCCATGGCCTAATTTACCAGCATGCCGCTAATCAGAGGGCGCTCAGCATAGTGCCTTCCCCTGCCGGCATGGTGCTATCCACATTGACTAGGCTTCAATCTGTGTCAGGCTGCTGAGAGTGGACTTTTGCTGCAAACATCTCACCCCGACTGCCCAGAACATTGCATCGAGAAACGGAGACTTGATCTGGAAGTGTAACCCTCAGAAGACTCTCTTAGATCTGCACTCCCTACATCGGGGTGCCTTCCACAAATCCTCCGTTTCATCAGAAAGATGGCGCCATGTTAAATTTCCTGAGGTGCACCTATAGCATAACCCTGTAAACTGAGTGCTGCTTAAAACCAGGGAGGGAGAGCAGGGGGGGGGGTGTCCACAGATACAGTAGTAAGGCTCAGGTCACTCCTCCCACTTACAGCACTATTTGTCTGGGCTCATCACCCAGCATCGGATGGATAAAGCCATTCAGTAAGTGTGAGCTCCCAAATTCGAAATGTGCAGGGGATAATCAGTCATGCAGCAAGCAGCTCACCACAGGGTGACCTTCTGCCAGGTCGCATAGAAATAATACCCGGGAGCTGGGCCTCCCTGAGGGCACAGAGGGCATGGACCTGACATCCCACATTGAAAACCTGATATTGCAGGCGGTTGGCCCTGGAAAACTGTCCCAGTGCTTTGCGATCGATAAGGCTCACTGCATGCTACAATGGAGACCACCACCAGGCTCTAACCCGAGACCCATCATTGGTAAAGTGCTTAGCTACCGTGATAGAGAGTGATCCTCCAGTTCTCCAGAGAAGGCAGCACCAAAATTGGGGAAACTCCAAAATTGCTTTTTACCCAGACTATATACCCCACTTGTTCAGAGAAAACGCAACCTCTTTGTTCCCACAAAGGAAAGACTCTGCGTTCACAGCCTTAAATATGTGCTTATTTACCCCACCAAGATGAAAATAATACACAACGGAAAAGCACTTTTTTTGAGACTCCTGAATCAGTGAATCTCTGGATGGAAGGGAAGGGGGGACGAGCGACTGGAGGGCAAAGGATAGGAACCCTATTAAACAAGGGGCTGGCCCACTATATTCAGATTAAGGAATCAAACACCATTAACATTGACACAGCTGCCTAAAGAGTTGCTGCATGGCAGGAATGCAACGCTGCTGTCCATGGCGTGGAACTTCTGACATCCCTTGGCGATGCAGACATCTCTGGTACCGGCTGTTGATACCTTTGCTCAATACCCCTACAAGGCAGCCCCTTGGCGGGGAGGTATAGGCATGCCTGAATGGCCAATGGCTGTTGGGCACTGTTATGTTCCCACTGTTTGAGACACATTGTTTTTGTTACAAGTTGTTTGGTTGTGTTGGTTTATGATGGTTCATACGATTTGGAAATTTGATGGCAGTGGTGAACTGGGAAGAATATGGCGGGAATGTATGTGGTGTAAGCGATTCATGACATGTTGCCAAGCCCTTTTAGAGATCAGCTACTGCTCCATTACGGAGTGAGCTAGGGTGGGCGGAAGGGAGCTACATTCAGGGTTACACTGCTGGGGATGGGAACCTAAACATGAGGAGGAGTGTATTGGGCGGGTAGCCATTAGGACGAGTGATCAAGGGGTCCACATACCACAAACATGGCGATGACGAGGATAATGGCATGGAATGTTAGGGGATTGGGCGCCTATCTGTGCAGAAATTGGGTAAGAGGAAAAAAATAATTGTAGCCTTGATACAGGAAACACAGTTACTTCCTGCAGAACAAGAAAACATCATAGCAAGATGAGGAGGCCAGGGATACGGATCGGCATACCCAAGATATGGTGTAATGGTATGGATGGATACAGGGGTCTCCTTCTGATGTTTAGATGTTGAGACAGAAAAAGAGGGCAGATACGTGATTGTATACAGGTATATAGAACATCAAGAGGTATGCATAATGAACTATTATTGCCAAAACCATGCAATACCTGCTTTCCTGAGCCCCCTATGCGCTAAGCTGGCACACATGAGGGATGCTCTGCTCATTTGGGGAGGGGACTTTAATTGTGTTCGGGACCCGGCCCTGGACAGATAAGACTCTGCCCATCCTAGATTGCACCAGGCAGCTAAGGCCCTTGAAGGAAGTACTAGCGGAGCTAGCATTGATGGACGTTTGGAGAAAGCTAAACACACGAGGGGCGGTGTGAGATACATGAAGGTGTCTCACCTGCTAATCCCCGGGGATCTGTCATCAAGGTGGCCAAGACACGGCCATCGCTATTGGATCCAGTTGCTGGGGTGGACCAGTGAGGGAGGATTATCTTGATGAGGGTTCTTCGGGGAGTGGAAGTGAGACACTGAAGGGTGCAAAGCGGTATCCCCTTACTTATGACACCTATGACACCTTTTCCCCATCCTGCCCTCTACCCCCCTTTTTCCAACACAAACCCTTTCTCACACCATGAGAGACAACAGACTAATACCAGAGCCATTTACCTTACATGTCCCAACTCAAGGGTCAGGCAGAGTTAGGCAATTGCCGACAACAACACACACCTGACTGCCCTTTCCCTTCTTCAAAGGGATAAAAGGCAGAGCACGAGAGCACACTCTTAGCAAGGTCGAATGCACAAGGAAGCAGCTATTCCAGGACGCAGTTCAAACAGAGGAGAAAGGTGGTGGGACCTAAGAGAACATCAACGATGGAGTTGCCCTTGCCCTTGTCAACCCAGACCTGTGAAGCCTCTGATGAAAGAAACATAAGACCGGGGAATCACAGCTGGCAAATGGTGTGACGGATGTCAGTGGGACATGGAACCCTCCTGCACTGATAGCCAGGGTGAGAGACGCAGTTGCCATCATGGTACCCGCCTTGACTCCAGCGGCAAAAGAAATACCAAGGAGTTCGGGGCAGCCGGTGATTCGGAGGAACCTGATAGTGGAACGGACTGTGTCAGGCTCAAGGTTGCAGTAGCGACATTAAGAAGATTAATAGACAGAGGTCTTTTTGTGAACGAACTTGGTACCAGAAATAGAGTGGTCCTGCGCCCCATGGGCACTCATTCGAAGGTCTCCAGCAGGTACCCCGCACCTGAAAAAAGAGAATGTTGAATTACAAAGGTATTGAAGCTACAAGTAACAAGAGGCCATAGGTAGGGCGGCGCAGGGTGTCAAGGTGGCCATACAAGGGTCAAGCCAAACCCCTTGTACAATCGAAAGTCCTTGACACATCGCAGAAGTTTAGATGGGTGTGAAATTGTGAACCTGACTGAGGGATTTGTGAAACAGGCGTTTGACCCCGGCGGAGGGGAACGCTGTGCGAATGGTGATTTTGTGAAGCACGCACTTGCAATAGGCTGACTGCGTGACCCAACGAGACGAGATCACCCTTAGGAAGTCTACGTTTAAATTGGCAAGTGCTTTTTGAGGATGACACTGAAAGAAGGATTGGAGCCCGGCTGAGGGGGATCCTATGGTGAAGAGTAATTGCCTGATGTGAAGGTTAGCAGAAGGAACCTTTGTTTTATTGTTTTTGGCATATCAGGCCCTCTGAGGCAAGAGACTTTGCATGAGAAGAGACGTGGGCACAGAAGGCCCTGATATAGAGAAAAGGAACTGGAGGCTCATGCCAGAGAAGCCCAGGAGTGTGCTGTGCTCAAGAGTCCCACCTTGTCCCATGCTAAATACGGGGGTGAAGGGAGACCCGGCCATAACATCCTGATTCATCATTTTGTGAACACTTCTTTCTTTTCTTGTGAACATTATCCCATACTATTTTGTAGCATAGCAGTAAGGATTGGCAATATTCTTTTTTTGTATAGGCCCATTTTATTTTATTTGATGGTCGTAGCTTGCTCCCATCTTAGATTTAGGTTTAAATTAGGAGTTTATCTCAACCATTTTACAGTTTAATAAACACCCTTGAACTGTGATCACTTGAGTCTGTTTTACTTTGATACCATGCTTACCTTACAGCGGGGATTCTCCTACTACTCAGCCCCACACAACATCCATACACGTATTGATAATGTTTTCATGAGCAATGAACACCAGGCAGACTTCCTTAGCGCAGAGTACCTAGGTTGTACCATTTCGGAGCATAGCCCATTGGTGATGCAGTGGTCTCCTTGAGGTCCTAGACCAGCGATTCCGTTATGGTGAATGTCAGCAGCAGAGCTACTAGATGACATTTTTAGGAACTCAGAGAGTTTCTCAATACTTATCTTGAAATCAAAATAGGCAGTGTTGATAGCTGGGAAACAGTTTGGGGGGCCCTGAAGGTGATAACTAGGGGGGAAAGCATTGCAAGTGCGGGTGAATGAGCATAATACTATGGAGATGCTGGAACACTTGGAATCTCAAGTCCAACTCCTTGAGTCAAAGGGAGACACTTGATGTCCGAAAACACAGCTACACTTATTACGCATTGATGCATGAAAGCATTGGAACGACTCTGCCATTTTGATTATACAGCTTATACAGTGAGATTACACACAGAGGGGGCCAGATCTGGGTGGCTGCTGGCTTGGCTGTGCAAGACGCAACAACCCCGGCACCCAATTACGCTAACACAGGAAGAATGCATGGCCCAGTGGTGATCACAGACGGAAATAAATGGGGCCTTCTGCAAGTTTTATAGCGCACTGTATAGGCACGAGACATGGGTGGACCCTGAAGAGCTGACCTTAGCCATCTTTCAGATTCAGTTACGAAGATTGACCAAGGAGAAATCTACTACTCTGGACATGCCCCTGACAGAGGGAGAGTTAGTGGCAGTTATGACGCCCTTGCCCACTGGGAGGACGCCGGGAGGGGATGGACTCCCTGCAGAGTTTTATAAGGCGTACAGCCCTACTCTTGTGCCGGTCTTGTTGAAGTTGTACAGTGAGGCATACAACAAAGGCATACTTCCTAATAGTATGAGGGAAACATTATGAAACCATGGAAACCTGCATTGCGATGCACATTTTATCACCCCTTAGCCATGCTTAATCAGGATATAAAAATCCTGACGGCAATACTGGCTGGTAGGCTACAAAAAGTAACTGGGGCTTTGATTGATGTGGACCGGACCGGATTCGTCCCTGGACAAAGCACCTCTGGGAACCTATGTGGTCTACAGCATATAATAGATCAGACAAACTCCCTCTATGTGGATGACGTCCTGTTATATTTGTGCGAACCGGAACACAATTTACCTATTATCTTGGAGGTACTAGATAACTTTGCCAAGCTGTCCAGGATATCTTTCAATAAAAAATAAAATCACGCCTTTTCCCGGACCTAGGGTTGCAATGGGAGGTCAACACGTTTAAATACCTAGGGATCAATATAGCCCACACACCAGAAGACATGCACACCCGAAAGACGGTTAGGGGGGTGGAGGGAGTGCAAAGTTCCATGACATTTTGGGGGAGGCTGCCGTTGTCTCTTGTGGCATGGGTTGCAATAGTAAAAATGATCATATTGCTGCGACAGCTCTATAATTTGGCAAATGTGCATCATTATATACCGCTGGGGTTCTTTCGAAGACTATAAACTATCCTCAGAGAATTCCTATGGGTCCGGGGAAGGCATAAAATTGCGTTGACCGCACTGAGTATCCTTTACAGGGATGGGGGGGTCCAGCTCCCACATTTGGAGCTCTACAACTTGGCAGCGCAACTACAGTATGTAAAATGCTGGTTGCTGGAGGACCCCACTATGGAGATGGGATTGTTATACAGTGGTTCACTCGCCTGGCGTTACTAAAAGAGGCCTTGTGGGTGGCTGATACTTGCATTGGCCACCAGATCCTACTGATTACCCTGGGATGCCAAATCTGGGCTAGGATAGGGAAAACCATTAAAATAGTTAACCCGTATTCACCACATGTCCCCATAGCAGTAGGCACTTGCTCTGAGAAATAGGGATTAGCAGTGGTTAGACGCTGGGAGGCTCTGAGAGTCGCCACATGGGGGGCTTGTAGAAGAACTGGATTTTTAGGGTTTTAGAGGAGTTAACCCAAACAGAGGGTCTTCCTAGGGGACATTTATTGTGGCACCAGAGGCTGGTGTCGGTTGAAAAAAAAATGGGAGACTTGTCCAGGGGAAACAGAGCAAACTGTAATGCTAACGCTGATGTATGAGCTGTAAGATAGATGGCGCCCAGTATCTAGACTGCACGGTTGCATGCTTGGGCCATCAGCATAAGGAAGGACAGACTTAAAGAGCTGTGGGAGAAGGACTTGGGACAGGAACTGAATGATACCCAACTGTCTACCACCTAGCTCTTTGTTAAAAAGGGCTCGTGCAACACTCGATTCTGCCTTTTGCAGCTGAATGTTCTCAATAGGACATATATGGCCCCAGGCCAAGTTGCTTGGTTCAACCTTTGTGTATCGTCTGCATGTCTGTGGGGCAGATATGATCCATATGTTTTGGTGCTGCACACAGCTGCAGACCTTCTGGCACCAGATTCGTTCCTCATGCGCTGCGGCCGGGGTCACACGTTATAGTTGAGAACCAGCGGAATGCTTGTTGGGGACAAATGCCAGGCCTCAAAAATACAGACACGTGTATACATTTATGGACGTGTATGCTTGCAAAGAGGCGCATAGCAATGGCTTGGAGATCGCAATGGGGGCCCCAATATGGCTTATGGTTGAGGATTTTGAAAGATGGAGTGAAGCAGAAACATTTACATGGCGCTGGGCCCTGGGAGTTGGTGCTGCAAACCCCACTGACAACATTGTGGCATGGAAAGCCCTCCTACTGGCAATGCCTTGCTCATCAGATGATAAACCCCCATGAATAGATGAATGCTATGCTTATCGGTGCAGTATATAATTTGATCCTTCTGTGTGATTTGTCCCCGGATGGCCCCCTAAGGGTTTGTCCACATCAGGAAACATTATCATGAGAGCGATACATGAATCGCACAGACATATGTGAAAAATTGCTTAATCCCAGTTGGTCTCTGACCAATAATGTTACAAGTTAGTGAACATTTATTTGTATGTATTATTATCTTATATACTTTTCTTTGTGTGTTTATTGTTTTGTTCTGGTTTGCTTCCATGCTTGAAATATGTATCAGATACATATCACTATTAGATGCTCAACATTATGGCTTTTGTATCATGCTTCAGTATGTGCATGTTAATAACAATAAAAAGACTTTAAAATTCAATAAACTGAAGGCTGAGTTGCTCTGTGATTGGGCTGGGTGTTACTGGTCATGTGGCTTGGAAGGGGGCCGACTACATGTTACAAGAAGGCCTTCCGCCATCTTGGATTTTAGAAAAGCACTGTCGTGTGGGGCTTCTCTCTGTCTTGAAATCCTGCTGATCATTTCATTTGTGCCCAACAGGCACAACAGCAATATGACCGTGCAGGGTTGCGGGGTTACAGGCGATGTAAGAAAGGTACAGATGCACAGACACCATTACAAGAGGAGTGTCATGCATGGTGGCCCACGCAATGCTAGAGTGTGCAGCACACCCATCACTTACATTTTTGGAATGTTCACGCTCATTGGTGATGCCAAAATTCTGGGTTCAGAAAGCCATGTAGGGAACTGCAGTGGTGGTGCAGCTCTCATTGTGAGCAGGGGAGTGCCAATGACCCATGGACTATGGATGCCACCGTTGCATTGGGTCCACACAGACACGGAGGACCGGAATCCGGCTTCCATACATGTGCCTTCGGGTGGTGTCCTCCGTTGCTGTGGCAATCCACCCGGAGGGACAGGACTCTCTTTCGCTGCGGCCGGGGATTAAGCACCACGCGGCAAGCAACACATGCATTTTAATTCATTCATTTCAGACCATGTGCTTCTTCTCATTTTGGCTTTCTTTGCACCATTGGTTCATCTCGTTCCTCATTGTGTCCTGCCCTTGCATTTCCTTTTTTGATTGTGTGTCCCGATAATCCTACGAGCCTGCCTGAAACCCTTTTTTCCCTCCTTTCCGGACCTCCTCCAGTTCCTTCAGAGATTCTGCCCCGACCCCTTCTGTCTGCCTGATCTTGGACTTCCTTCCTCTAGCCTTCCATTCTGCCAGTGCCTTGCATCTGCTTTGTACTCCCGTCTGGCTAGTCACCTATTCAGGCGCCACCCCTTTACTCACCAATCATCTCCAGGCATTCCACTAGTAGCAGCACAGCTCCCCATTATAGCACCTGCCACAGTCCTTGCATCACGTTAATTAGTGCAGCTGCTTTCATGGTGCAGGGAGCTGGTTCAAGGTACGCCCCTGTATGACCCAGTGGGGAGCGCTTTGAGACCCATTCTATACACACATGTACATGCACTTTACGCACTTCGGACAATCAGGGGAGATCAGGTATATACTCAAGGCGCCAGACCATCTGTAGAGATGTGGTACTCAGCAAAGATGCGATGTGGTGCTTGACAAGGAGGTGCAGGGACGTGTACCAATTTATGAACTGACAGACTCGAGCGAAATCAAGAGGGACCACCATCACTTTACAATACAGAGCGGCTGCAATGAGCTGTCTTCCTACACTGCCTCTTCTCATTGACTCATGTCCTAAAGCATGTCGTATTCAGGTGCTTGTGCACACATCCATTAAAAAAAAGGAAATCAGGAAAACACTCATTGGCCAGAAGATGACCTGGACTGTGAGAAGGAGCAGGGCAAAACAGTAGGACTATGAGGAAGAGTGTATGACGACTACCCAGGAAAATAATGCGTAATAATGCACTAGTATATTTTTGGATATTTGCACAGCACTCCTCTTTAGCTTGAAACACATTCCCCCCTAGGTTAATCTCATCTTTGTAAGTCACCTGCCTCTTATATGTTTTGGTTTGTTTTGTACTTTGCCAATGTCCCATAGTGTTCCCACCCTCATAAACTGGCTTACTACTTGTTCTCATCTTTGTGCTATTGTACAGGCATGCTTCTGGAAAATACCTTTGCTGCCTATAAATGTGATATTGTAGATTATTTCTGATATAAATGGATGTTTGTGTTCTTCAAATAAATACAAGCACAACAATCTCACCCTAAGGTGTAAAAGGGTGCTGGGAGACTTGTTAGATGAGGCAGTAACTAAAGGGTTGACACCCATTTAGCTTAGGTTGAAAGCTCTCAAGTCTCTGCTGTATAGCAGAAGGAGGAAGCCCAGTAAAGACTATCAGAAAGTGGGAAAAAGGCAGGGCAACCTTACCAGGGCCAGACAGGTTCTGTGGAAAACAAGATATTCACCCTTTGAGAAACAGTTCCAACCAAGCCAGCCCAAGAGAAGCACCAACAAGAGACACCGGAGATAGAGATTTGGCAGATCCCTACAGCATCAGTCCCAGGGCGGTACTTTTGAGTCTACTCAGGGGAAGAAGTATTGTCTGCGGCAGCTCAGTGGAGCTGGGTAGTTTTATCTGTCCCTCAGGAGGCCTAGCTTCCACCCCCGAACAGCCACATGCATCACCTCCCTCTACATCTCCTCTATCCCCAGCACTACTTCTGCCGCCATGACAATGCAGACCTCACAAATAGGTTGGGCAATGGTACCCCACTCAACTTTGAAACTTTGCACCCCTTGATTAAACAGAAGAACTTTAACAATTCTTGTGTAGTCTCTAGCAATCAAACCAGGTCCCCATCAATCCCATATCTTGCAGTTAGGCTGGAAAGGGGGCTCCCTACTTGCCCATAACCTCAGGGAAGGCCAGTAGATATTATGGATCTGCCTTTTGGAAAGAGGACCGCTTCATCAATGCTAAACGGGTCTAGGCCCCTTTAAGCGAGGGGTTGCTCTAGTCCATACCTTTGCCACTCTTGCATTGTGGACCGCAAAGAGACTTGGGTAGGCCTCTAAAACAGCTTTTGCGCATTTGTGACATGGCAGCTTGGTGGGAGGCACAAAGTGGTGGATATGAGAATAGGTTACAAAAAGATTTTCATCTGCCAACATCAAAAAAGGAATCTAAATGAGTCGACCAAACCTACAACAACATAATGAAGGTCGTTTAACCATGTGATAATCTATACTTTATACTTTCAAGTGCGACACTGGTCATGATAGTTTTCTTTTCAAGACCTATCCCTTGTGCCGTGCTAGGGGTTATGCCCATAAACCTCTAAGAACTCCCACACTGTGCTCAGGCCTTTTACTCAGTCTTCTGGGTAGATAACTCTCGGCACGGCCTTCAGACTATATATAATGAATGGTCTTCATTTACCCTTAGTGGATGTCTGTGTCCCGGTATTTCCTGGCAAGGAGTGCCACAGAATGCATACCTAGTGTGACAAGGTCAATAATCTGGCCTCGTCAAAAGGGGGCAGGATCCTCTCTCTGCCCGGTGTGGGATGTCTAGCAAGAACAAATTCAGAGTCAGTCCTACCCCTGTGGAGAGGGCTCCACATTCCAACCCCCTTGTGCCGAAATGTTTGTGCAGACCAATGTTGACTATGTATGGGGAGAAAAACCATCAGGAAATACGCCATAAGAAGAGAGCAAAAGACCATTCAAGAGGAATTGTGACCGGCTGCACAGAGTGAGCACGCCACCCAGAAAACACAAAGATACATCTTTGCTGATGCACATCCATAAGCCACCGCAGCAAGATAGACGCAGCATCCATATGATCCAACGCGGCAGATATTGATATTTGTATTTATATCGCGCTCGTACACAAGTGTTTCAGAATGGCAGAGCTTCAAACAATGGGGAAACGGGTGTCCAGTAATATGGTCGCTGAAAAACAATTGCTGTTTTCACAAAAAAATCACTGCAAAAAGGCTGTGGTGTGACCTGGTAAAAGTGTTTCCATTATACCACACAAGGGTAGCCGAGGTTGTGGAGGTGCCCCGCGCTCCCCTTGTGTGGTATAATGGGTCTGGGGTTTGCGGGGGTGTCCCCGTGCATCCATTACATGGATTGCAGGGGCCACACCAGAGCCTTTTTTTTTTAAAACAGTAATTTTCGTGGCAACTTTATTACATGGAACCAGAGAAGAGCTTGTGTTGTGAAAAAGGAGAAAAGGATCCACCATCTCTAAACTGACTTACCCGGAAACCCCATGGAACCAGGTCCCAGAATACAAACATAAACATTGACCTTCCAGGGATGCCATGTTTGATACACATAAAGCCTGTGTGAAGAAAATGGGTGGGTCTTAGCCCCCTTCTTATGCCTTTTCTACATACATACACAGACAGACCCACACACACACGCCTCAGGTGGGGAAGTCAAGGCCAGATTGGTCATGGAGAGCTATCCAGCCAGGAGGAGAAAGCCTGAGACAGGAAGCAGGAAGTGTGGGTTATTCAGGTGAGGACAAAAGTGGAGGCAGAGGACATTGAAGAGACCAGCCGTAGGAAGGAAGAAGTAGCGATGTCTGGAAGTGATTTTGGATCATGTGAGATATCATCTAAGGAGTGAAAGTGGTTCTCCAGTGTGAGTGTGTGGGGTTGTGTGGCGAGTGGGTAGATATGGAATTGCAGGGAGTGATCGGGAAGCAAATTTTACTGAGTGAAAGGAGGGTGTTTGAGTAGTGGTTTGGAGGGAAGAGTGTGGTTTGGCAGGAGGAGTATTGGTTTGGAGTGAGGGGGAGGAGTAGTAGTGTGGAGGCGGGAGAAGAGCATAGAAGGGGGTCTTAGTAAAGGAAGGACTAACATCAAAGAGTGGAGGCAATACCTAGGAGGAGTGATAACATTGCAGGCAAAGAAGAGTTGGTGGGAGGTGTGAGTCGGAGTGGACAAGAGGAAAGAGTAGTAAAGAGAGAGGCGTGTGTGAGCCTGTTTGCCAAAGATGAATCAATCAGAGTGTTTGTAGGCATCATCCCAATTTACATTCACTAACAACTGGATAGAGTAGAGACAGTTAGGAAGTCTCTGAGGGAGTTTAGATAGCGGGCATTTAGATCACCATCTCTAGAACAAGCCAACTGTTAGCTGGTATATGTCAACATTTGGTAACACTAACCTGCAGTTCTGGAGACTTGGGTTAGGGAAGAGAGTCAAAACAAGACGAGAGAGAGAAATGGCCCTAGGTCCCACACAAAGGAAAATAAAAATCCTTAAGTCATCCCTTCGACTTGGAGTGATTATTGCGATGTCTGTGACACTGTATTGAGAAAGTATACCACCCTTTTCTTGTGAGGAAGAACCGAGGAAATACCAGAAGTCTTTTATAAGTTCACCACTATGCTCTTTTTTAAAAAATGTTCCAGTGGGAAGCTAAGACTTTTGTCATACTGGATGACACATATAGCTTTGCATGTTGACCACTATTAATTTGGAAGCCTATGAAGTGTTTTAATTACTGGTGAAGGAGCATCATTGCATGTTATGCCGAAGATAAGATTGACGGTGGAGATTTGGATGAGCTGGCGTCGGAAAGTCCCCCTGTAGTAGTCATGGCAGAACGACATTAATGGTTATAAAATTATCAATTGTGAATAAAAATCAAGGATGAGGCTTATTAGGTGGAAGACAGCACTTGAGTACTAAGTTGATTTATTTTTATTTTTTAAACTTTCATTTGTTATTTGTATAGTGCCAAAGCTAGCCCATAGGCATCAAGGCACAGACAACAATAACAAAACCAAGAAAAAACAATCATAAAAACAAAGAACAAATACAAAACCGAAAAACAAAAAAGCAAACAAGTAATTGTAACTAGGAAACCACTAAACCAAAATTCGACAACTGGATAAACTAATAAACATCAGTGACAAACAATGATCAGTTATACAATTAACCAGAATTTGCCATTTACAAAAGTACTAGATTATAGGGCTCATTACAAGTCACCCGGTATCCCGCCGGTAATTCCTGCGGGATAACGGGGGACTATAGTACCGTCTCCGCTGCCCGATATCCCGGTATTACTGAGATATTATGGGTGGCGGAGATGCCAGCAAATCGCCATGGAGTCCCACGGGACTCCATGGGATGGAAAGGCTGCAATCACTGGCACCGGTAATACTGGTGCTGGTGATTGTGGCAATTGCCTGTCGGTAGGGGACTGAACTACTGGCAGGTCAAGCCTGCCGGTAGATTGTAGTCCCTACCGGCAGACTTGGAGTTTGCTGGTCCGGAAAGGTGCCGGTACACATTGTTACCAGCATCTTATTTCCAGACCGGGAAACTCATAATGAGCGTAAAAACAGCTATGTGACTAAAATGGACAAACCCAGAAAAAGGCAGATATAGGCTATACAACAATATTCATATTCAATTAATTTTTCGACAGGCTATAATTTCAGAAAATGAGGGAGGTTGCTTGTCCACATCCTCTCACTACACAGTCTTTATTCCTGCTGGTACACCATTCTTCAATTTGAATCCTCCTAAGCACTCTCTGATTTTGCACTCTAATGCATCCATGTCCTACTCTCTGGTGAAGCCAGGCTAACACTTTATTCCTTAGGGCCTCCTTAAACTCATTCCTTTTTGACTTCTTCACATTGTTTATGGTGATATTCCTTTTATCCATCACAAAACCTCTCAAGTCCTTATCAGGGATAGCCGTCATTTGCATCTTTCCTATATGAATGTGCCTCAAAAGAGGGGTCCTAACTGTTCGGTCAGTAGTGCCCACCGTTCCAACAGGACCTGGCTGAGACAGTACAATTCTAACAGGAGTTTCTGCCAATGCTGGTACTGAGGTTGGTATAGAGGAATAATAAGGCATGTCAACCTGAGTTTTGTGGTTTTCAGCATTGGCTATCACAATAGTGCTGTCATCCTCCCAAACAGTTTGACAACACTTGTCAACTAAGCTCTGATGGGCCTTTAACAAGCTCTTGTCCATGGATTCAATCCACTGGAGAAACTCTACAATATTATCACACTGATTAAGCTTGGAAACAATATTTTCCTTAGTATGTTGCCAGCTTCTATAGCTGCTTAGCTCAATGACCCTCTCCGTAAGCATCAATGTAATCTCAAACAGGTTCTGTGGGGGAACCACCACAAGAGTTCTCCCTACCCGTTCTGTTGACAAGTGTGATGGAATAGTCAGGGTTGATGTTAAACCGTCTGGATTTACTACTTGATTTTCTATAGTAGTC
The DNA here is from genome assembly GCF_040938575.1 of Ambystoma mexicanum. Classification (NCBI taxonomy): domain Eukaryota; kingdom Metazoa; phylum Chordata; class Amphibia; order Caudata; family Ambystomatidae; genus Ambystoma; species Ambystoma mexicanum. The sequence goes on from NC_090923.1 coordinate 715,332,296, forward strand.
TCCCCCATCATTAACAACAGGTTATACTAATCCACCACATCCTCCTTCTCCAGCTCCCAAGTAATCGTTGAAGTATACTTGATGGGTTCAAGTTTAAGATCATCATTGGTAGTCACCAGTCTCAAGTCCAAGAGTCTCTGCCTTCTCCGAGCACTCATCAGCAAAATCTCACAGAGTCGGCTCCCCCTAGAAGCCGTGGGAGTAGACGGTGTACTCGGCTCAAATAAGCCATGAGTAGTTTTCCCAACAATAAGTATTTTGTTAGGGTATCTCACATTAGCCCCACGATTATGCATCTCAGACTGGGGAGGTGATTCAGCAGCCATCTCCATCATTTGAGCCCCTTGTTGCTCATGCATCACCTTTTCATGATGGGTTCTAATGCTAGGCATCCTACAGAAGAATACACCCCAACTTCAATAAGATAAACCGCAACTTACTGCACGGCCTCCAACTCACTTCATGTAAAATAGGCCAGCAAAATCACACTTCATCTTCAAAGTTCGTAAATGATAACTAATGTGACATCACCCACTAATTCCACATGAATACAGCATACAACTTTCACATGTCACCTGCATAAGCAAGCTGAATACCTCGAACAGGATGAACACCTTACAGTGTTCTCTGCGTCCGGCATGCCCTGCTTGCCCTTCAAACGCAGACACCATGGACAATCACAGTCCGAAAAGACATGGATGAAATGGGGGTCAGGGACCACCAACAGCCGCAAACATTACTTTTAGCCTTATTGAATGATTTTAAAATAATAGTGCACTTCAAATATCAGTTTAATTCTTTGTTAACTTGTGCCGCCTTGTTACTTTTGTTTAAATTACTTGCAGCACTGTTATCTGCATTCTGGGAACGCTGACTTCCTGATTCTCACTTGAAATCAGGATAGTTTGCTTTCTTTGTTCTTTTCCGCTTTGGCTTCCCACTCCGAGGCAGTATTTAAATCTCAGCCCTGGAGCGGACGCGGAGCAGCTTATTGCAACATTTTGCTGCTTGTGTTATTACTGATGTGAACGCTACCTTTAGCCTTATTGAGTGATTTTAGGATTTTAAAATAATAGTGCACTTCAAATATCAATTTAATTGTTTGTTAACTTGCGCCGCCTTGTTACTTTTGTTTAAATTACTTGCAACACCGTTATCTGCATTCTGGGAACGCTGACTTCTTTATTCTCACATGAAATCAGGAGAGTCCACTTTCTTTGTCTTTCCCGCTTTGGCGTCCCGATACCAGGCAGTATTTAAATCTCAGCCTTGGAGCGGACGCCATGTTTTTTTTGCCAACCTAACGCAGGTTTTAGCAATGCAAGTTACTATAATGACATTTAAAGCTATTCTCGAGCTCAGCTAATAGAATTGGCACCTGAAGGAACTATGCATTATGAGATGGTCTTACATATAGTCACTGGAGATATGGGACCTGGGACTGGCTTTGCTGAGGAAGAGACCATGGGGGGACGAGGGGGGTAGGTGACACCACACATCTTCTGGCATGTGTGCTGGTCAATGCTATATCTGCTGGTGCACACAGATATCACATATATATTGAAAGATACTGCTGCTGATTTTATGTGTATCACAGAGGCATTTCATGGTGTTCAGCTTCGCAGACGATGGCACAAAGTTGATTTGACTGACAAGACAGAGCTACTTTCTGGGGAATTTAGGATTTTTAGGGAGAATGGTGATGATCCTTTTTCCTCTCTCCTAAACTCCCTTGAGACTGTAGCTGATCAAGTAGCTCCTAGTCTTCCTCATTTTGGCAGAACAAAGCCTTCTGAGACATGGTATACTCCTGAACTTAGAACTAAGAAACAGTTGTGTATGCGTCTTGAGAGAAATTGGCGACTGAAATACGATGTAGACACCCAGAATCTCTGCAAGCAAGCAGTGTTCTGTTATCACCAGGTGATCCTATCGCAAAAAGGCAAATATTATGCTACCAAGATAACCAATGCAGCCTGTGCTTCTAGAAAATTATTCGTAGTAGTCAAAGAGCTGTTAGTGTGCCCGGCGGGTAATTATGCTGAACACTCTGATGCCCAGTTAAGATACAATGAAATCAGCACTTTTTTCTATGAAAAGATTATCGATATTCGCAAGGGCATCAAAGACCGTCAAATGGTTGAGGTTACCTCGCAAATTGAGCCTAGCAATAGCTTCTCTTCTTCAATTTTGGCAAACAATTTCAAACTTGACCCTATAAACGATGAAACTACTTGGAAAGCTCTGATGGGCCTTAAATCGGTTTCACCCTTTGATGCGGTCCCGCTCCACATTCTGAAAAGCTCTTCCCCAAAGGGCCATAGGTATGTTGACTGAAGCACTGCAGTATTCTTTTTCAATGGGCAGTGTGTCTCCTTAAACATGCAGTAGTCCTGCCACTTTTGAAAAAAGCTAACTTGGATCCTCGAGTGCCTGACAATTATAGGCCTATTTCCATGCTCCCAGTTATGATGAAGCTGTTGGAGGCAGTGATGGGCCCTCAGATTTCTAGATTTCTGAAAGATAATGATTGCCTTCACCCCTTTCAATTGGGCTTTCAGCCTAAAATGGGAACTGAGTCTGTAATGATTTCATTGTTGAATGATCTTGCACTGCTCCTGGACTGTAGAGAGACCAGAGTTCTTATTCTCCCGGATTTCTTTGCGGCCTTCGACAAAGTAGCTCTCAAACAGTGTCCTTTCAAGCATGTCTCTCTTCTCCAGTGGAGCTACCATGTGGATTCCCGCAGGGGTGGGTCTTGTCCCCCTTTCTGTTTAATTTGTATGTTCAAATGTTGGCCGACCTCATTACAGAATGCAGAGTACTGTTCTATTCTTATGCGGATGACACGCAGCTAATATTCCGGCTGGGCTCTTCTCAAGCTGCATCTCCCACGAAGCTGCAGGACCATCTGGAGAAAGTGGGTAGATGGATGTCGGCCAACTGGCTGCAACTAAATGGAAACAAAACAGAGGTACAGTGGTCGGGCCCCAAGGAAGGGACCACCTCTGGAATACACAATATCAGCCTGAGTCACTTGGTCCATGTCCGGCCCCCTGTGCTTCTGTAAAGAGTCTTGGAGTAAAACTCCTTCCTAGAGGATCATGCAAAGCCCAAATCTCTGCAATCTGTCGTGCAGGCTTTGGAAGATTGAAAGCTTTGAGTAAAAATGTTCCCTGTTTCCCTCAGAAAACCGCATTATGCTGGTGACATCCACTATAATTGGCGCCCTAGATTACTGTAATGGTATCTATTTGGGACAACTGAAGTACGAGATCCAGCGGCTGCAAGTACTTCAGAATGCAGCACCGGGAGTGACGCTTAAGGCACCTCGTCTGACTTCTTCGGTTGTTCTTTTACTTCGTTTGCATTGGCTGCCGCTAGCAGCGCGGATTGAGTTTAAGATTCTCTGCATTGTCCACCGAGCCGTGAATAACTCTGGTCCTCATTATAAAAAAGAAACTGGAAAGGTATTGTCCAGTACCAAATCTGCGTTCTGTATCTCTTGTGGAATGCTCTTCCAGTATATCTGAGAGCACTGGTTGAGTATTTTCCTTTTAGGAAAGCTCTGAAGACTTACCTGTTCAAGTCCCTTTTCTTTGTTTTTTCCTGGTAGTTTTACTTGAGGCAATTTGACTGTGTGAGCACCTTTCCTCCTAGCGCCTAAATGCTCTTCGGCCAAAGTTTGAGCTTTTATGAATGTAATAATAATAATAATAATTTCCTGAGCATGTGACTCACGAGTTTGAGAATTTTCAAGTAAGCAGGCGGCTGTTGATTACATTAACAATGCCTTTGACAGAGACCACATTTTTTTCTCCCAAAGTGTTGGAATTATTTAAAGTGATGATCCTGGTTTTGGTGAAATCGCATTTTTATCTATTTGCATTCATCCTTTCAGTAATTTCTGGCATGTGATTGTATAAATTGGCTTCTGTGTTTTTGAGGTTGTCATCTGCATATGTTTGGTTTTGTTAAGTAGACCTATAAAACACATTGACATCACCTAGTGTTAATCAACCTTTTCACACATGTTTACCATAGAAAAATAAATGTCTACCACATATTTCTAAAAAGAAGATGGCTATTGGTGTATCGCTGCTCAAATGGGGGAGCATATTACAGCATGCCAGCACAGACAGGGAAGGTATGGCAAGTAGGGATGATGGAAGACATCTCAGGAGTGTGGGGAGTACTTTAGAAATTTGGATTGAATAAAATGAGGGCTCAGTCCAAACCTTCTTGCTCAACCATATTTGAAAAGACAGAGGTTAAGGAACTAATGAGATTTGCCAGTGGTCTGAGATTGAGATTAAAGAAAAGTGGAACAGTATAGCACTCTGGACTACTCCATAGACTAGACCTACATATATTGAATGGAAAGGGGGCACTGACGCTGATTGGGAACTGTCAATGAAGAAGGATTGTCAACATACTGAAAGGTCTAGCGGGATCACGGTGCAGGCACCATTACTGTATGATAGTCTCCTGGTGCATCGGTCATAGCAAGAGCAGGTTATGTTACCCTGTCAGGGTGAAAGACGACTTGATGCTATTCAACTAGGTTGTTTTCTTTGATGAATGCAGTACAGAGCCCTGACTTCTGTTTTCAGTAGTCTGACTAGGAAAGGGTGTTGTGGGTTTGGGCAATCATCCCCTGGGTGTCTGGAGTCTGTTGGGTCCAGAGACAGCTTTCAGGCCATAAGTGCCATTTGGGTTTGAGCTGTGTTATACAATTGTTCTTTTATAAAACGCTTAATACCAAGGAGTGGTTTCTAAGCATGGGATCGGGATTTGAACCTGTGTTGCGTTGCGTTGTCTTGCTTCCAAGAAAAATGCCCTGCCCCTGAGCTATCCTTCCTCCCCAAGTTGTGTTGAGTTGTCAGCTTCTTTCTTTGTCTGTCAGGAGCGCACACAGAGGTATCCCACACTAGGCTTTCTTGGTCGGATTAATTTAAGCCAAGTCTCAGATAGTGTGTCTACTTACAACAAATAACTAGATTTGTGATGGTTTTTCATACCCGTGTCTGGTAAAGTGAGGGTTGGAGTTGAACCCATTCTGCCTTGAATGGGAACCTGTAAAGGGAAGATTCAGGGCAATTATCTAGCAGAGTCCCACTTCTGAGGCTGGGTTTGGATAAATTAGATGTCTGTTGTTTAATCCTGAAAGTCTATTTGAGGAAGGGCTGAAGGTAGTTTTGACTCAGCCTCTCCCTATCTCCAGGTAGAGGAGCAGAGTTAGAGCGAAGTGTCTGTGATGACATATCTGAGAGGTACATCAGAGCCCTTGACAGGAATTGTGTGAGGAATATATGGAGCTGTGTGTTTGTCTGATCCCAGAGCTCTGAAAATGTATGAGCTCCAGTAATAACATAACATTGAACTACGAAGGAGGACAAGCATCATGCTAGCAGAATATGTAATGTGTAATGCCATGGCTTGTTGAACTATTCTAGACTGGATAGGAAGTGAAAACTGTTGAACATATGTTGTATACCATACGTTGATAACAAAATCTGTGATGTTGGATGATAAGAAATGATTGTGTGCTTTGACCCGTTGCAATCCATGTTTATTTTGGAGTTGTGTTGACTTGCTCAACTTGAACAAAAACTACAAGATGTATGCTTCACAAGAGGAAAATGTTCAATAGAACATCACTCCATAACATTCACCACATACAATCTCAATAAGGGATCTATACCCTTGATCCCAATGTGTTAAAGAAATCATCATAGCCACCTTGTGTCTCAGGTGGACTGCTTACTAACAGCTAATGACTGCAAGTATAGCTGCACATAGTACTTGGAAGCTATAGCAGGTTTATGGACTAGCAATGGTGAAAAAGGGTCTCCATGTGTATTCAAAGTGTTTTTATGCTGCATTTACATAATTCACAGAGATTTAGGTCCAATTTAGCAAGAGATGGCAGACACAGTGTGTGTGTGCGATTTTGGGCCTCTTCCTTGTGTTTCAGGGAGATTAGGAGTCGTGTGCATGCACTTCAGGGAGATTTGGGAATTTATTCAATATTGCTTGCAACAATTGTAGGAATAATTGAATTGCTGGCCATCCGAGAATCCTTGCTCAAGTGAGTGCAAGGAGAAAATCTTTTTTTTTTAAACTGTTTATTGGCATTTCCCCAAGCATTACAATCAAACAAAATAGTAATTATACACACAAGAGGGAAGCAAATTGCCTATTTGCGTGTTATTGTAAACCTGTTAACTCTCCCTCGTATACCCGACTCCGCTCGCCCCCATCCCAGCACCCTCCTCATGTGTCCGGCAGTTCATGCCCACGCCAGTTCAGGGGTCTGCACATTCCCGTCAGCCCATGACTTCTTCTCACTTCCTCTATATTTTCTGACATTTCTAGGGAGCTCCCCTATTTTGATATATCTTTTCAATGCTCTGACATTACTCCATGCCATTTCCCAGTTTCCAGCTTGGGTGATTCTTCAGAACCCCATATTGCCGGTATGTCTCTCTTAACCACCATTGCGCAATGGATATCAAGGTGTTCTCCAATTTATTCCCTTCAAGGTCCCCCACGATGTGCAATAACAACATTGTGGGATCTTTAGGGACTGTTTTACCAGCCACCCTGGATAGTTTATTGAGAACCTTGTCCCACAGGCCCGAGACACTCCCAAATCAGATGGTAGGTGCCCACATCTCTTTTACATTCAAGACACACATCGCTCTCTGCCTGCCCCATTTTATGCAGCCTGTCCCTTGAGTAATATACCCTGTGAAGTGTCTTATACTGTATTAGCCTTATTCAAGAGGAGATATTGACCTCCCTCGCCACCACCACTGCTTCCACCCACTCCTCACTTTCCAATGCCCCTATGTCCCTTTCCCATTTCTCCTTCAGATGTGTCAGTGGGGGTAACACAACGTTGTTTATAGCCTGGTACAAGGTAGAGATCCCTTTATTCTGATGTTTTTCTGTGAATAGGTTTATTTCCAGGGGACTGTCCTCGGGAAGTCTAACTCCCCCCCAAAATGTGCCGCCATTGCATGTATTAACCGGAGATAAGTAAATCTATTGTTCAGCCCCAGCACATATATATCTAGTATGGTTTGGAATTACATTACCCCCTCACTCTCAATCACGCCCCCCACCTTTTTAATGCCCGCAGCGTGCCAGCATGATTTTGGCCCTAGCTTGTTAATCTCCTTGAGCCCCAGATTGCCCCTAGGTCACCTGGCCTAAGCCCTGCCCATATGGTGCCTTCCATGTTGCTGCTCTTTTCCCCACTTAGCAAGCTCCGCCCACCTGGTACCTTCCTGGCTGCCTCTCTTTTCCCTACGTAAGGAGCCCTCAAGTCTCCTTTCCTTTGCTGATGTGGAGCAGGTGCAAGTGGATCTAGGTCACCTGGCCTAAGCACCACCCACCTTCTTAGCCCTGCCTCTTCCTTCCTGCTCTTAACTCTTAGATCAAGGGCGTCTCTCGCCCAGGCGTCCGATGCGAACGGTAGACGAAGAAAAGGGCAATTCCTGTTTGGACCTGTTTGGACCAGGAGGATCCAGGGCTCGAACCCCTACTCAGACAGCAGGCAAGCATACACCAACAGATATTTACTCCCTCTGTCCCCAAAGGCCATCCCCACCCTCTCTGGTCCCCCTGTGATGTTCCCTTGTGTCCCCCACCCTTCTCGCACATAGGTGTTGCCTGTTTTGCTCCATTCTTCTAGCCTGCCTCCCCCCTCCAGCCTACTACTGCAGGAGTCTGACCTGATACATTCTGGTTTCACCATCACCGTCTTGTGGCCAATGCTGGATTTGACTTTTATGGATTTCATTGATTCACGGTGCGTCACCCTTTCTCAACTCTCATGCTGGACTTCCTTTGCATCTTGTACTCACGGTGGCCCTGAATCATGCTGTTCCCATCTTCATCTTGTATCCTGGCTTGCAACATCATGTGTTACTACGGACTTCTGCAATTGTATTCGCTCTCCCCTCTTGCTTTTTTTGACTGCTTACTCTCTATTCTCTCCTCCTCTCCCGGTCTTCCTTTTCCTATCTCCTCCCCTCCACCACTTACTTTCTTCTATGTACTTACTCTATCAAAATTGTCCCTGGACCTGCAACCTCGTCTGTCTCCTCATCCTTCCCCTTACTTGTACCCCCCTCCAGCACTATCTGAAATGTTGTCAGGCCTAGTACGATAGTCACTTGCTTTGATCCTCCCCTCCCTTTCTGCACCCCACTCCCTCCCCTTTTGTTTTCTCCGACTCTAATAAAAATGTTGTCAGGCCTAGTACGGTAGTCGCCTGTCTGTTTCCATTTCCTTCCCACTCTCCCCCTCCCTTCCTTATCTATGTCTTAGCTCTTGCACTATCTGAAATGTCGTCAGGCTGAGTACGATAGTTAATTTCACATCCTTACTGTTCATGGCCGGTTAGAATGTCATTGTATTTTCTCTTGTTCCCCTCCCTTGCCTTGAAGCGCTTTGAAACACATTGTGTATTGGCGCTATATAAATAAACTATCATATCATATCATATCATATCATATCATAGTGGTTTCCATTTGGTGGTTTTCCCCTTCCCTCCCATCGCCTTTGTGGTCTCGGTCCTGATTTGTACTAGACTCTTCCCTGCTGGGGAAAGGTGATATTTCCCTGGGTTCCCATATAGCACTTGTATTGGAACCACTCCATGCATACTGGCTACTTTGAGTCTCATGTGTGAGAGGGTGTCCCCCAAACAGTCATTTGTTGGCGACAATCAATTGGGACGCACGGTAGTAGTACTTCCACACACCAGGGAGCCCCAGACCTCCTTCCCACACTGACCTTGTCAGAGTACAGTACTCATGGCTATATGGGGTGTCTTGTTGCCCCAAATGAACCCACAGACCAGGGCATTGTTTCCATTGAATTTCTTGTTGGGTATACGGACCAGGGTGTTCTGTAGCACATATAGCAACCTGGAAAGTGCCAGCATCTTGAGCAAGTTCACTCTTCCCAGCAATGTTATCCGGAGAGTAGCCCAATGCTTGACATCCTATTGATCACTGGGTCCAGGTTGCCCTCCAGGAACTCCCCCAGGTTTCTGAATATCTTTATCCATAGGTACTTGAACCCTGCCTCCTACACTCAAAGGGGGCATCCCTTGGGTACCGCAGATACCCCTCCTCTAAGCGGCATGACCACTGATTTGGTACAGTTAACTTTAAGACCACAATTTCACCCAAACACCTGCAAAGTCGCCAATAGTCTCAGGCCGGATCTCTCAGGGTCCCCCAGATATACCAGGAGATCATCTGTGTATAGTGATATTTTATTTTCCCACTTCCTGGGCCATTTAAATTCCTGGATCTGTGGTTTGGACAGGATACTGTCATGACCACTGTGAGGGGGCACAAGGTGTGCCACAAGCAGGCTCCCACCAGAACTCTCAGGGCCTTAAAACCGCTGCAAAAGGGCTCCTGGAGCCAGTCCTGGCGCCTTTGGCACCAGGCTCATATGTAGGAAGGAAGGGCTGGTCAACCTAGGTCCCATTTATGTACATGGGCCTTTAAATCCAACATGGAAGCACCCACACCGTCTAGTTAAAAGAACCAAGCCATGCGGTCTAGTGTTTTGGGTGTGGCAGGCCTGGAACTACTTTCCCTGGTACTATTTTACCTGGGCTATATAAACCACACCCTGACTACAGAACACGCTTCGTGTTATTCTGCAACCAGCAGCGTGACGCTCACCGTGTCCAGCTCCTGGTCTTCAGCATCTTCCTGTAATCCTGCAAGAACAAGAACAAGATTATTCTGTCTTACCTGAGAAAACACCATCCAGCACTCAGCATCTCAACTGGGCTGCAATCTGTGGAAACCGAGAGAAGAAGAAACATCACTCAACTGTGAGTACTAGCTTAAGAACTTCCGGCGAACTGCTACCACAGCTGCTGTTCGGACATTGCAACCTGCAATAACGAGAAAGGGAAAAACAATATTAGAACGCGTGCTTCCAAAACATTGAATTCCATCAGTCTTACCTGAATTCCATCGTGCTACGCCATGCTTCCATCCGGAGCACCACAGCAACATCTGCAAAGGAAAAGAGACATATTCAGGTTTGCTTTCAATATTAAACAACCGAACAGCACTGTACTTAACGGATTCCGGGGGCCTGTTTTTCATCGCGCTCTCATCCATTTGCAGCACCACAGTGGCCTGTGAGGAGAAGAAGAAGAAAACACAGGTTAGCTTTAAAAGACAATAAAGGCGCTACGCTTCGCGCTTTCTCTTACCTAGAAACGTGCCTCTCCACCCGGCACGCCAGCATCAATACCCTCGCACCTGAAAAGAAGGAGATAAATACATTAACAAATTCCCACCATAAACAGAACAAAGACTTACAATTAACAAACCTACCTGCCTACCAGCAGATTCGGGGTCACAGCAGGCCTAGGCCAAAGGAAGGCATACTGCACCAGTAAATCAACTCGGGCAGCTCGCCAACAAACATCAAGCGCCCCTGCACAAGAAACGCAGGACCGATAGCTCACGCTACAAATAATTAAGGTGAGAAAAGAACTCAGTGGGAAGGGAATTGGTCAGAGGGAGGTGGGAGATTCACCCATTAGAGACAGTTATCACAAATCCTCCCTTCTGTAATTGCAGATTCATTATTCAGCACTGGGCAACTACGCATGCCGGGTTCCAGATCTCAGAGCCTTCCAGGCGCCCCGGGGATATCAGGTGAGCGTAACAGATACCCTGCACCAGTGGCTCGATCGACAGAAGAAACAGCAGGCCCGATAGTGGGCAGCCCTGTTGGGTGCCCCTCTGCAACAGGAATGTACAAGGCGTGTGCCCATTGACCCTCACCCTTGCCAGCGGCCGTTTATAAAACAAGCAGACCCACCCCAGGAAGTTTGGTCCCACCCCATTTGTGGCCACAACCACCTACAGGAACTCCCAGCCAACAGAGTAGAAGGCTTTCTCATAGTCTAGGGCCATGATAACGTGGGGCCCCTGCAGTTGGTCAGCAGGCAGGAGGACTGATATCTCTGCATGGAGCGTCTGATAATTGTCCGTAAATGCTCCCGCCATCTCATCCCCTTCAGTGAACTCCCTCTGTGTCTGTCGGTGATGGCACGCACCCATCTGGCTCCCTCTTCCCTTCTTTCTAAGCAGACAAGCACGTGCACCTGTTTATCCCACAGCTCGTATGCTGTGGCTCTTACGTGGCAATAGACTTGGCACGCTTTGTCTGTTGTTGCTTCCCTTTATTCTCCTAGTGCTTTGACTAGGCCCCTTTTGGTGTCTATGGTGTTCATATGGGCATGAAGCCTCTCCGCTGCACTCACTTCCGCCTCTTTCCCCTGTAGTTTCTCTCTTCGGCCTTTCTTATCTGCCCCTATTGCCCCTTGTACTCTCCCGCGGAGCACCGTTTTCTATGCTTCCCACAAGGTTCCACTACTCTCAACTATACCCGTATTTAGCTGAAAAAACTCTTCTGTTCCCTCTAGTAGTGCCTGTTTTATTACCTCATTGTCTAGGTAGTATGCATTACATCTCCACTCCCGGCTCCCTATCCTTGCAGCTCCTTTCTTCGTCATACTCAGCGGAGTGTGATCTGATAACCCCCTGGCCAGATAGCACACATCCCTTACTCTAGCAAAAATCATGCAGGGCATTAAAAAGTAGCCCAGTCGGGACATTGAATTGTGGGCCTGGAGTGGAATGAGAACTGTTGCTGGTCTTGGTGCAGGTCCCTCCACATGCTGTGCAACCTGGTTGCCTCCAATAAAGTAGCTAGTCTAGTGTTCCTCCACCCTCTGTGAATGCCCAACCCATGTGGCCAACTGTCCAGTTCCCTATCATGGGCATTGTTAAAATCCCTGCTGATTGTGGTGCGGTCAGCCCCATGTTTCACCACCATCCCCTGCATTTCTTCCAGAATGTCTGCTTGCAGCGGCAGAGGGGCGTAAACTTTTTTTATCGTGGTTCATTCATCCCAGAAGTCTGCAGTGAGGATCAGAAACCTCCCTCTCCGGTCTCAGATTTACTTTTTTATCTGGAAGGGGACAGCCTTGCAGATTATTATTGCCACCCTCATGGACCCCGGTCATAGCTTGCATGTTCTACCACTGAGTATTGCCCCTTCCCCAGTAATTTCCACATCGTGCCCATCAAGTGGGTCTCTTGCAACTGTATGATATCGGCATGTTGATCTCTTATATATCGTGTGACCAGACCCTTCTTGATCTTATCCAGGAGGCTGTTGAAATTCTGTGTCAGACACTTATTAAGTCTACGTTCCATCATCCCCTCGCTGACCAGCGCTCGAGCTGTACCCCCGGGTATCTGTCACAGGTTGGGCCTTCCCGGTTACATCTGCCCAGTCTTGTGTAATGCCAGCATACCCTTCAACTTGAACATGAACTCCCCCACCTCCCCTCATCCCTCTCCAGTGATCTCCCCACACCCTCCATTCTGTGGCCCACCCTATACTTCACCACAACCTGAAGCATTTGTCATGCCCTGAACTTTAGGTAGTCTTTCCCAGCTCCCGATTCAGAGCTCAGGATCGTCTTGAGGGGCTGTGCATATCGTGGCAGTCGATCAACCCTACCGCCAGGCCTCAATGTATTTCTTGACTTCATGTTTCCCTGAGCTAGTCCCCCGTAGGTCACCACCGGGTCGCTCCGGTTGCATCGCGATTATCAACTGCTTGGGCCTGGACCTGGTAGTTTGTCATAGTACAAGCTTTGACAGTTGACATCCCCTGCCTTGTCTGTGAGTGATTCCTCAGGATTTTGACCCGTGTCCTAACCCTTCATGGGTGACTGCCTCCGATACTTTGCGGGGTATGGGGTTGCCTCCACCTAGTCCCACGCCTCCTCCGGTCCAGTGAAAAAGCACACTCCTTGCGAGCCACATACAGTGTCGCCGGGAACTTCATCGCGTACTTTAATCCTCTATGCTGAAGTTTCTTACACACAGCACCGAAGGACTGCCTGGCATTTTGTACTGATTTTGTAAAGTCTGAGTAAATGGTGATGCTAGCTCCATTATATTCCAGTTGGCCTTTCCTTCTGGTCATCTGGCGCATGGCTTCTCTGTCTCTATGAGTAAGCAGTTTAGAAATGACTTTCCTGGGTGAAACTCCCAGGCAGCTCTGTATTTGGAATTATATGGGCCCTTTCAATTAAAAAGAATTTAGACAGGCCCTGTGACCCCATCCATTCCTGATCCATTTCTCCAGGAATAATTCTATAGAGGGCCCCTCTCTTTCAGGAAGCCCACTTGGCGTATGTTGCTCCTGTGGGACCTCTCTTCCGCATCCTCCATTCTGCATCCTCCATTCTGCTCTCCATTTGTTCCGTCTGGCGTAGCAGGGCTTGTACATCATCCCTCAGCAGGCCCATTGCAACCTCCACCGCAGAAATGCAGTCCTCAGTCTCCGCAACTCTTGAGGCAACCTTACGGAGATCCTGCCTCAAGAGACTCACATCCAGTCCCACTGCTTCGATTCGCTGTTCCAGTTGAATCCTGGAGTCCCGGAGTCACAATGTCTTGCACGGCACAGGAGTATTGCCCAACCCCCTTATGCATCCTGCTCCTCCTGGTTGCTGTCGGATGCGTTCCCTCACCCAACTGGAACCGTAGGCTTCCATCCTTGTTTACCCCCCGGCCTTCTTGACCATGTCTTTCTCCCTGGTCATGGCATACGCAATTGTTCGTGTATTGGGGGTCGCTGTTTTATGCTCCACTAGTCCTGCACACCCCTTCACCTGTCAGGCTGCCTCTGCTGGGTCTAAATGCGGGTGTATCTCGAGGGGGGGCAAGGCACTGCTTCTGGTCACTGTACCACTTTTCTGGTAATGGGGCTGTGTTGCTATGCACCATAGGGTCCTCACAACCCCCATCTGTATCGGACCGGGACCCAGTGGTCAGCGTTGTTTTGGCTGAGCTCCCAGGGGGAGAGAAAGCAAGCACCTTCTATTTTTGTTCCTCCGAGTTCCCGGTGCTGAAATTGGGGGTGAGCAAGGATTTGCCCCCCGAACCCCTCTGCGACTGCTTGTCCCCTTAGTCTCCCTGGAAGTGGTCGTGTACTCTATCTGTCAGCCACCAAACCTTTGCTTGCTGACCCCCTGCATACACGTTATCAGTGTTTTCAGTATCTGGGTGTGGGTCTGTAGTGCGCACCTGTTGCTGCTGCTCTTCCCGTCTGGGGCTGTCAGGCCTTTAGCTTCACAGACCCGGCTGCGGCACGGCTACGGTCTGGATTCTCCCTAGGGGGTCATGACGCTCAGCTCGGGCTTCCCCCTGCTATGTTTTCCCCACTGGCATCAGTCCTCACACTCCCTGCACCTTCACCGGCAATGCTGCAGGTCTCAGTCCTCCAGTTCCGGCAGAGTGCCTCCTCTCCACCATTTCACACGGCCACAGGCGCCATCTTGTCTGCGATCAACGGCAGCCGCAAATCTCCTGACTGTGATGTCCTAGTGCTCCCCATAGGAACCGGGTCCAGAAACTTCACCCAGCACCTTCCGGCCTGTTCAAAACCACGTGAGGGGGTTCATTCGCTGTGTGTCAGTGCCCGGGGTGCTCTTCCCAGCCCAAGGGTTACAGGACAGAGCGACCTCGCAACCTGGCTATTCCATTCAGCCGCGCAACAGCGTAATTCTTGACACACATCCCACCACTGTACATTCCCAGACCCACACATGCTGGCAGGGCATCTTGTAAGAACACAACGAAGCAGAACAACCTGGGGCAACCGTAAAGGAAAATATTACTCTCATGTGCCATAATTTACATATGCTCTCTCCGTGGCTCACACATTGCCGTTACTTTCAATCTGAACAGATAAACACCTCAGGTTTTGCATCTGCCTTTCTCTCTGCTCCTGCCTTCTCCCGATCTTCACCCATTCCGCACACCCATCTCTTTTTAAGGAATGAGGGTTGCACAAATGTCAGGGCTTGCGCTACATAAGACCAAGTTACGTTACATCCCGTGACATGAGAGTTGAGTCCTATGCTTTTCAGCTTCCTCTGGATATAGAGGTAGCTTCTGTGCTTTGTATGAACTGCGGTGTGTGAGAATGTATGGCTTCACAGTTTCCATGAAGTCTGTGAACGTCACGTGACGCAGCCCTGTGCAGGAGGCATACTTCAAGATGCCGAGTTAAAAAAAAAACACACACGCGCGCACAAATGTTGATGCTGATAATGAGGCATGCCTAACGCGCAATGTTTGTACGACACACATCATGCTGTTGTATTTTCTCTTTTGCTGTTGCTGACGCAGGGTTCTATTGGCAAACCCTGCCGGGCTGCGTGCTGCCTGCTGACTCCAATTAACGCCGCTTGTCAGAGGCCGCTGTGTCTACTGTTCTCCCCATGTGGCACCTGTCAGACACGCTAATTGGTTCTCGCCTTCTGTCAACACTCATGAGCCCAGCACTGGAAATTCCCAGGCCTGGCAGTGCCACTCGCAGACTCTCAGAAAGCGACATGCGGCTGGACATTTGCAATATGCTTCTCTGGCAGTCAATCGCAGGCACACACATTGGAAAGGGGTTCAGTGGCTCTTTGTGATTCCGGTGCACTGTGCACGGCCTCAAACGTTTTGTGTGACTTGTCCACTGGCAACACAGAGAGGAAGGATGCCCACTACAAAAGTACTTACAAGGCTGCGGCAGGCATCTGTGATACTCATCCCAGGCAAAGAAGACTCTAGCACAACCAAACAACTTAATCAGTTGTTCAGAGTGGTACTTTTCGCCCAGTTTTAATACGCATGGCTCAGGCCGGTGATGCACAATACCCATGCACTCTGGGGCCACTTTACACCGTGCAGTGATACAGGCAGGGGATGCTTTTGGATGCATTTGCTGACAATCAAGACTAACGGGTACCCGTAGGGTAGGAGGAGGCTTGGGCACAGCTCCCCAGGATAGTAAAGGATGGCTGTTGTACCCCAGTTAAGCAACTGCACTACGAAGGAGTTTACTTCCTTTAGGTGTGCAGCATTTAAAAAATACTCTGTGGTATGGTCTTGTGATCTAACTAATACGATTGGGACATGTATTGCTATTGAAGAATAATTGTTGACGATGTACCAGTATAAAAGAGACGATGAACTGGGAGTAAATGAAATACGACACCCAGAGTATGTACAACTCTATACACAGCAGGGTGTGTCTCTGAGCCAGGGAGTACTTGTAGGATTTCCTGTATTGGTTTCTCAATCCGCAGAATCACACATTACCTAATCCAAAAACTGGGATTCCCCCCCCCCCCCACAGCTCGAATCGATCTGACTCATGAAAGGAGGATGCATTCCGGCCTAATATAGCCGTAGCTGGCAATTAGATAATATATGCATGAGGTGTCGTGAATGCACTGGTGGAATATAGGTGTCCTAAATATGGAGGCAGAGCCACCACAGGGTACTACTGCTTTTATTGTTTTATGGCATTCTGCACTAATCTGCTGGTTGGCTGTTCAGACCTTGTTCTTGGCAACCAGGAACCGGATGGAATACGTGTTCACGCATCCCTAGAAAGCTCCAAGCCATTTGGAGTACTAACAGAAAAAGACACTACATTCAGAAAAGGACATTCATTTCAGAATGTTACTAGAATGATCCAAGCTAAGCAGTTTTGATTGATGAGGATTTCCATACACAAAGCATGTGCGTGTACCTTGATATTGGGGTGAAATCCTGCGATAGAAAGGGGATTGGGACCTCTTGCGGGGGTTGTATATCATCAAGGGGAACTGAGCAATGCGTCTACCCTTCTGAAAAGGAATACAAATGGCGTAATTGCAAAGGCTCCTGTTTTTCTTTTACAATGATTCTATTACACGTCTACCAGGATGTGCAGGGTTGCCATTGAATCTACCCAAAAAATCCAAGAAGTCATTTTACATTGTTAACTTCACGTGTGTATTTTTCACTAACTGCATTCAGTGCAGGGAGAGAGGCAGTCACACTAGTCTCGATTAAATATATTTGCCCTCTCTATCCCTATTTACCGCTTACCTGCTTTCTTGTTTTAAGAATTTATTTCTTTTATTTTGAAATTAAAAGCATCTATGTAACAGTAACAAGAGCAATACGAGTACAATGGATCTAGTCCAAAGGTATGATGTTATGTTTTTATTTTTTGTATTGCTTTATTTAAAAAACAAATAAAAAAAACATGTGGAAGAACAAGAGCAACACACTTTACCCTTCAACAATGGAATAGAAAATCTATATACTGAACAGTGAAATTGACCGATTGGAGGATAGAAAAAAGGAGACAACAAAGGGAAAAAGTAAAAGTAAAAAAAAGAAAGACAATAACGAGACAACTGAGCTTACAATCAACATTTATCATTATACAATTATTAATTTCATATTATGAGGTCTGTGAATAGCATTTTCATGGTCTTTGTTATATATAAGAAAGGGCCATCATGTTTGAACATATTTTTGGGCTAGAATTAGATCATAAGGAGGAGGTTCTTTCCATGGCTATTATTTCCCAGGTTATAACCCAACAATAAGTTATTATTGGGGGCACAGTGTCTTTACAGAACTGTGCTAGGGTAGTGCAGGCAGCCAGCAGAAGGTGAGAACATAAGAACAGCAGTGGCCCAAGATAGGGGGTAGATTCCATCTTCTGTTGAGTCCCGCAAAATTATCCCTACTGGATGGGGTAATTGACGGACAGGAATGCCCTTACTTTTTGCAAGGATTTCCTTCCAATATGTTTGGATTATGTGGCAGTGCCAACACATGAGGCCCATGTAGCCCCGTTGGCGGCAGCCTGGCCAGCATAAATCTGAGGTGTGTTGGTATATAGTGTGCAGCCTCTGGGGTGTTACATACCAGCGATAAATCTTATATTTCCCCTCTTTAATCTGGGTGCATTTGTCCCTCTTATGGGGCCTATGAAAAGTACACTGCCTTGAATCATACAAAATGGTCACCCCCATTCATTCTCCCATCTGGACATCTAGGAAGGGCTTACTTCAGAATCTACTGTTTCTTCTCGAAGCACAGTCCCTCTTGCCTTTTTTCTGCCTGTATCATTTGTCTTTGTTAGCGCCCTGATAGCTCCGGCAATATTTATGTTTTGGCACTAACAAACTATTAAATAAATTAAATAAATTAAATTGTTACTTCTAAGCCTATGGGCTTTCTTGTTCCTGCTGTTCCTATTGCATTATTGCTAATCCAATGTCTTAACTACATTTGTTTGTAGCGCTCCAGCACTGGCATATTTTTGTTTAAAATCAGTGAAGGTTAACTTGGCTCCTCCTTTATATAAATCCCCTCACACTAAGCGACCCCTACCTCCCACTTTTTGTATGCACCTTTTGCTAACCTGGTGTGAAAGCTGGATGTGCTTGACTAGAGTTAGGGGGTCAAGAAAGACCTATGGGAATGCTGTGTTTTGTTTGTGGGGAGTAGCTGCTTGCTAAGGTGTCTTGGTATTGTCGCTAGGGAGGGAAAGTCATTGAGTGGGGCACTTGAAAAGGGCTGTTCTATTTCCTTCCATGTTTGGTTTCTCTGAGCTAGAGGCCAATAAAGCCATGGGGCTATTTGTGAGGCAATGGAATAGCGTTGTAATGATGGGAGCATGTATGCAACCTAGCCAAGATGTGTCTTGGACATTCCATTGCGCCAGCTGTTTCCTAGATGTTTTCCACATTTCCAGAATGTTTGCATCTTTTAATGATGTGATCTTGATGTGAGTTGTTTACTCCCAGGCAATTCATTGCTTTTTTGTGTCCATTTAAATGGGAATTGCCTACTCAGTGAGACAAATGTTTCGGATAATTCTGAGACATTCAGCCCTATTGGTTTATCATTATTTTTTTTATCCGAAATATGGATATTTCACCAAAGTCGTTTAAGATAGTTACGAACTCTGGGAGAGATGTGAGGGGCTCCTTTATAAAACACAAGATATCGTCTGCATATAATGTAACTGTATGGGAGACATTATTGCATGGGAGCCCTTTTATTTTGGGGACTGAATTTTCAAGGCCAAATGTTCCATGGCTAAAGCAAATATTAACAGGCACAGAAAACAGCCTGGCCTGTTGCCCTACTTCAATTCAGTTGGACCATATGCCATTGATCTTGACCGCGGTTTAAGGAATTTTAAAGCTAGCCTTTATATATCTTGCAAATTTAGGGCCAAAATCAAACACAGCGATAACAGTCTCTGTGTGTGTGAGGTGAAAGAATTGCAAAACATGGCCCTAGTTTTGGGCCAGCTGCTATTAGGTCAATGGTTCCTCTAATGTTATTGTGGGCTCCTCTATCAATGATGAATCCTAGCTGATCTCGATCGATCAGTGGCGGTAAGGAGTGTCAGTAGGGGCTGCATTGGTCTGACACCTAAAAGTATGTTGTAAATCTTGGTATCCACGTTAAGCAGTGCAATGGGACGATAGGACGTGCAGTCCCACCGGTCGTTCCCTGGTTTAGGAAACAAAATTGTCACTGATTACATAATTATTTTTCAGAAATGGCCCCAGAGCTTAAAAGGAGTTATACAGCTCAATGATTTGGGATGTTACCGGCTTTTTGAAGGTTTTGTAAAATAAGTTGGTGAACCCAACTTCTTCTTCCATGTCAAACTTTGGTTTATGCCGAGGTTTGGTTGATAATGGTACCCTAATGACTCTATTTAAAGTACATGTTGTCTGCTCCTGCTGTTATTTTCTTTGAAGCAGAAACTGAACACCTCTTCTATGTGCATCCTCATCCCAAATTGAGAAGCATAACGTCATCTAGGTGCCATTGCCATATATTGAGGAGTGGGGGATCCCTAGGTCCAAAGCAACCTGGACCGGGGAATTGCACAAAATTACTCTTGGGTGAATCTCAATGTAACCTATCTTGGGAATTACAGTGCTGGATGTTAGGCAACATTTCACTTACTGCTATTTTACCTCTATGTTTCTGGACCCCCAAACATTTTTCTTTTGTTTCCGCCTCCTGTCCTGACTTTTGCCATTGGAGCACAGCCTTCAGCTGCACTTCACTGTGCTTTCTCTCATCGTTCTGGGGAAAATGACTTGACCTTCAGACAGTCAGTACAGAGAAACTTTGTTGTAGTCTTATGATTTTGTTGCCACTTTTGGCAACTGTATTTCAGTGCACAAAGTACATTACTGTACCGGGCATTGGAATCCTTGTGTTTTCGGGCACTAGTCATCCACTAAGGATTTTTTGGTAACTGGACAATGTGCATATGAATAGACTGAACTTTTACTGAGCCAGACAGAGCTTACCGCATTTGGCTCATGACTGTGGCTAGTGTCCGTAATGGTAATGCCACAAGGTCTTTTGTCTTTTGTCTTCTCCTTTGGCCATTTTGTCCATTGGCCGTCCTCCTGATCTTTGTGACTCTGGGAGTCCGCATTTGGGCAGGCATTCACCCGCGAAAGCCGTCACTTTTCACTGGCTAATGCATATCACGTGTGTGTGTACCCAGGAAGTGGACTGGGACAGTCTGGTCCCAATCCACACTACTGGTTCCAGGATGTCTGGTGTGCACAAAGACATAAGAGCTGCAGTGGTCCCTGATTGGACCACTGCTATTGTGCTTGAGTGGGGCAAAACTCCTCACTGCCCTGCTAGATACAAGCATGCACTGGACTTTGGGATATGAGGAGTGCAGACCCGCAGATCATCGAAGGATCCAAGGACTATCCGGAACCGCGCAGAGAAGGTTTGGCACCCTGAGCCCCCTGTTGTCCCGGTAGAGCCCTTCTTTGCACTCGATCTCCGAAAGACAGGCAAACGTGCTCAACCCTTTGGAGGGGTGGGACCAATCATGCTCGACGCCTCCTTGGTGCTCTGCAAACGAGCCTTCTCAGAAGTGTCCCTGGGCCCGCCAGTGGGCTGATCAGCTTGTATCTTGGCACCCGTGCTTGAGCATTGTTTCATCGAGTTCTGGCTCAAGCTTTGGGGTAATCATAGTTCGCTTTTCTAAGCATCTTTTTGGCAAATGTCGTCCCCGCTGCTTTGGGCTGCGAGAGAAAAGTGTGCATCAGACCAAAAGACTTGGGTGCCCCTGCGTCACTGTGCGACAGTATCGGTCGCTGCTGGTGACTTTCCCGCCTTACTTCAGGTGTCCTGAGACCAGCTACATCAGTGCTTTCTTTGTCCTGCATTTTAGACGAGAGATCCAGCTCCAGTTGTAAACAGGTCCCACATCCGCACCCGCAGCGCATATACACTTTGAAGTTTAACTAAGGAGGGGATTTCGTACTCCAGGCGACCTTCTTCAAATCTGCCAAGTTTGAACCCGAAGTAAGCTAATGGCGGTGAGTAATCATAGCACTTACTGGTGGCCCTTACTTCATCCAAACCCTTTTTAAGCACAAAGGATCCCTTGTGGTCCTTGCCTTGGCTTGGGTGGCCTCTGCTTCCTAAAGCCATCAGAAAGTCGGGAACCATTCTGTTCTCCACAGCAGCTCCTCCTCTGACCCTAAGAACCGAATTTGCCTCGCTCCAGAACCCTCCTCTAACTTTACCACCCCCCTGAATATTGTACTTTGTGCTTTTAAGCATCACCTAGCGCTTTTACGCACAAACCTGACATTGAGCACAAGGCTCCAATCTTTGGAGGGCTGGACTTATAAGTTTAAGGAACTCCATCTCTGGAGTTTGCCAATGTTTTAAAGTTTTTGTGCGTTCCATCCTTGTAGGCTTTGGCAGCAATCCACACTTTACTGCATTGACCAAAAAGTGACTGTACATATATTTTACATAGTGTGTGTTAGGTAGTTATATTACATTGTTTTCCATTATTCACTTGTGTTTGTTCTGGCCCTAATACATTGCATATTTTTGATATACCACTGTCTAAGGATAATTCTTGTCGTCCTACTGTGTGTGCTCAACCACTACTCCTGAGACTTAGCCCTGACTGCTCTCCAAGCTACCTTGAATTGTCCTGACTAACTTCACAGAAGTGTTCCCTGTTTCACTTAGAAGGGTGGCCTCCTAAACATCTGTCTACCAGGGCAGTTTAGAAATCCATTCTAGCACTGGAGACTAAGAACATATCCATTCTCGAGAACTCTTTATGTGCTGCAGAGAAGAATGTGTACTCTCACCTTTATTGAAATAAACAACTTCTATTATGGAGAATCTTTGCAATATTTCGGTGGTGCCATGGACGTTTCTCTTGTCTTTATATGATGGTGGAAGGGTTTCATCTATTGCGCCATCGACTGTGTGGTTGAAAATGGCACCAATTAGTATGTTACCCTCAAAAAAATGTTCGAGGGTCGGAATGACGTCAGTCATGCATTGGTTTTGATTTTTGTTGGGGCTGTAATATGATATTAGTGTAAACATCTGACTTTTCAGTCTGCCTTTCACCATGATATATTTCCCTTTTGGGTCGCGTAGCATTTTAGTGGTGTCAAAACAAAGGTGCCTCTGAATTAAGATGGCAACACCCCTTCTCATGGTGTCACTGGAGGTATAGTTATTATTAGTGAATAACGTATTCATTAATTTATTTACGGACAGTTTAAGTAGAGGGCTTGCTTCCTTGTAAGAAGATTATGGTTACCTCCATTGGCACTAATCTCAGAATAATGGATTTGCGTCTGATGATTGAGTTCAGCCCCTGTACGTTCAAGGTCTTCAGAGAAAGGTCAGGAGTTGCCATCGGGCTGTGGGTACACTTTTAGCCATACTGAATCCCCAGAATTTGCTATAAATCCAATAAAAATTGGATCATTGAATTCCATTAATTTCTCGTAGCTCAACAAACATAGCATGAGATAGATCAATCTAAGTAATCTCCAAATAAAACTCATATACCCTTCTCCTGTAGGTAAACAGAAAATGTGGCTTAGGTGAAAAAAAACAAGTGTGAACCGTTATCACAATTTATCCTATGCCTAATACGGCTGTCAATCCGGGGAAATATCCACAAGCCCTCCGATACGCTGTGAAGCCACCTTTTGGCACCAGCCCATAGGATCAAAGTTGGTTGTGTCTAAAAAATATTTCTCTCCTCCCACCAAAGATGACTTTCCAACCAAAACATCATCCACAGTTACAAATGAATTGGGGTTTTTGCTAGGGCTCTCTCTCTATTGGATAGTTTCCTATGTATCAAGAGCAGGTGGTGTGTCCACAAACAGTTATAGGGCTATCATTGCTTGTCTCTAAGTCAGGATATCAATTTCTTCTTCATAGACCATATTGACTCAAGTTCAGTTTTCTTGAATTTTCTAAGTGCAGTTGGTGTTCCATTTATGTCTTGGTCCCTGAGGGGGTCCCTTTTGTGATGAATCTAATGGAACTATCACTGGTTCCCCAGTGGTAGCCTCCTCCCATGTGGCCAGGGGACAGCAGCCACTACCTGATCTTGACCCTGGGGGTGGCTATATGAGGGAGGATCACATGGGAGGGGACAACTAGTGGGGGAGGTGGTGACTCCATTGGATGAGACTCGGTATTCCCCCCTTTGCCCTAAGGAAGACCCCATAATACTCGAGTCCCCAATGGCCTACCGTCACTCTAGTTAAGCCCCCATCTATGACTCAAAAACTCTTAACCTACATATAATATCGCCAGTTTCTGATGTGTCTTTAAATGAAACTTTTGAACAACACCATCCAGGAAATCCAGTAACATCTATGGACTTCAACTCACATAAATCCTCAGGTGCTGAGACGCGGAAGAGGAGGACGGAGATTATGCAAACTAAGAGAAGCCCGAAGCCTAACATGCAGGCTAGTTGTTTTTCTGGACCTAAAGTGCGCTGGAAATTGAAACATGGCATCCGCACTAATGGACCATGCAGTGCAGGAGACAAGCATGCAGGAGAAAGCAGTGCGAGAGAAGACACGCAAATCCAGGTGACGGTTTGCGAACGCGAGCCTCACATATCGATGTGGCGAGAAGAGAGGAGAGGCACAGCAGCCAAACCCAAAGGACCCTGGAAGCACTGGGAGCCACAGAGGAGCTTCTGGAGGTACAGTCATGCAGAGAGCCAACGTTTTTTGGTCCAGGCCATGGGGGAAAGCTGGCGAGTGATCGCAGAGTTGCAGGAAATGCTGAGGGAACGTCCACACAGTGTGAGTAGCCAAACCAGTGAGGAAGCTTCATCGTAGACGCACACCATAGACGGAGACACTGGGAAAAAAACAGTGAGTTTGCCCAAAGCCATTGGGGACGCTGGGGTATAACGACACGCATGCAACTGAGTGACTGAATGACATGAGATTGCTAATATGCACAATACTCAAAAGTGGTTAGAATGCAGAAAAAACCGAATACCAATTCAATACCCAGTAATAATAATATTTGGATACAGACAAGACGAAGTGCAGCAACATGCCCCAAGCAAGTACAGACGCATGAGATGCCAATGTGGGAGAAAGCTGAAGCAAGTGTTACCATAGGCAAATATACTGAGCACCTTAGGGTATATGCTACTCTGTTATGGTGAAAAGAACAGAGAAGCAAATAAGAAGTCCTGGAAGCGAGTACACCAGGCAGCTGACATTGTTGGAAGATACCTGGCAAGGGAGTATATCTGGGGATCTAAGCGGTCCATGAGAGAATGCCTAACACTTCTCGCCTTCTAAAATCTCTGGTAACTTCCCCTCTATCAGAAGATTTAGAGAGTGCAGAAGATTAGAAAAGCCTATCCCAGGAAACTCAGATGAACCAACAGGAGAAGTCACTAAAAGATCTCCCACTGGGTCAGACCTTTTTCCGAAGAGGGAGAAGGAGAACTAACCCCGGGAAAGAAGTTGAGATCCTTTTTCTGGTCTCACAAGACTCCCAGTGAAGCCTCTAACAAGTCAGAGTGTGATCGTGAAGACGAGGGAAGCTCAGGGGATTGGGAAGAAGTTACTTTGGGAACATATGGGGGCTTGAGGTCCGAAAGATATGAGGGTCTCCCAAATATATCTGATTCCATAATCCAAGAGTGAACATGAATCACATAGAAATCCTATTACAATGCCTTGTAAATCACCAGATAGAAGCAGACCTCAGACATCAAGAGGGTATAAAAAAGTTTGCCTGGCCAACAAAGACACATACTCCCACATGGTATTCTATAGCCTCACCAAGAGGGAGAGGATCTCGGAAATATTTTCTTGAATTTTAAGGGGTTAGCTCGGCAGTTCCATTGGAATAAGGCTGTCAAAACTTGTTAACTCCCACCTTTGTTACGCAGAGAGACCCTCAAATCCCCCGGGACCACTTCTTTTGATGTAATTAAGTGGGGGTTAATACATACAGGGGGGCAAACTGATAGTTTGTATCGACAAAAATGTAGAGAAATCAAACTGGTCCCAATTGAAAAACCACTTCAGCCAGGAGCTCGGAGCTCGTATTCAAAACATCTTGTTACAATGGCTAAGTAAGAAAACCTTGGCTGAGGTGATGGGAGCCATGGCACTAGAGCAACTGGTCAATTGATTGTCAATGGATTGCCCCTCTTCTTACAGTGTGTGGTCTTGCAACTCAATAAGCCAACGCTCAATAGCACTATTGAGACTGCACAGGCACACGCAGAAGCATCAAAGCAAATAAGATTGATGCATAAAGGGGAAGATACAAGAAAAGATCCCAAATTTAATCCCAGGGCAATACTTCCAGAAGATTCCAAACCTCCTCTAAAGAAAATTGTTAAACCCTTACAATTTGTAAACCGAGAACCTGAGAGGAGGGATGAAAAGATATCTGTACCTTTTAGAGAAACACCCCTCACCAATACTGAAGAAAGGATAGGACCCACAACTCTAACTCCCATTCGTTTCTCTTGTGGCACAAGGGGGTATATAGCCAAACCATGCCCCAAAAACCACAAGGAGGAATCCATGGAGGTAGGTTGGATGGGAAGAGAAGATTGGGAAGAGCTAATAACGCCTGAAGAAACAGAGGTAGAAGAAGCTAGTAACTATCTCTGTCTGTCTACTCCCTTTCAATCACAAAAATCATTTAGGGTTAATGGCATCCCAGTTTCTGCCTTAATAGATTCTGGAAGTAAATAAACAGTGGTGAGAGCCAACTTTATTTATTTTGACCAAATACAACAGGGCGACCAGTCAAAATGACGTGCGTCCACGGGGATCAAAAAGTTGACCCCAGCACCCTGGTCACTCTTAACTTCAGGTGTAAGGATACCATCCTTGACACGGCAGTAGCACCAGGGCTACCAGAAGAGACAATTGTAGGCACCAACTTTCCCATGTCTAAAAGTCTGAAAAATTAAATAATGGACCAAGAACATCCAAACTGATCAACAACATAGCCCTTCAGATGGAGAAGCCAGCGACATTAGGGGAAGGGTATGTGATGAATCCTGAGATGTTGGCACTACTCCCCAAGCGTGAGTCCCTTCACATGGGGCCATTGAGGTGAGGCTGCCACCTGATAGTCGCCCTGGTGGTGGTACCCAGAGGGAGGATCTCATTTGGAGAGACTTCCCCTCTGGGGACAAGTGAGAACATCTCAGGAGAAAGCGGTATGCCAACGTTCTACCCGCACCTTCCTATCCCAAAAAGTCCATCTCCATATGTCATACTTTCATGTATATCTGAAAGTCCTAAAATGTAATAACTACTGAGATGAGGAAGAGGAGGGTCTACCTTAGGGAGACCTATTTAACAAATACTGGGACAAGGAGGAGGTGCGGAACAAGGAAGAGTAATGGTGAGAACTTGAATGAACAGTCTAGTCTTCTATGTCCGCTTGCAATAAAAACGAAAGAAGAACTTACCATATTGGCAAGTCGTCTGGCAAGCCCTCCCTGGAGGAACCGCAAGCGTGGGAATCATCTGGTGTGGAGAACAGAAGAGGCTACTGACCGAGACAATAGCGAGCAGGCAAAAGCTTACCTACCCGGTCTGCCATGGATGGACCAATCAGAAAGGGGGAGAATCAGTGGTCCAGGCGTGTGAGACAGTGGGACCGCGTGGTTGAGTGAAGACATGTATTCTTTGCGGAACCAAATGATACTGAGCCGCCGCAGCCCAACAAAGAATGGGAGAAGCCAAGAGAAAGCAGAGAGCAGAACCGGCAGCACCACTAAAGTTACAGGGATTGCCAGGAAAATTGGTGGGGGCACAGCAGAGTCCTGGAAGACTGCTAACCCACATAGCAGGGGTGAGGAGGAAGCCTCTGGGGGAGAGAAGAAAAGTTTCACAGAGCCAAAGAAAAATAAATAAGGTTGGGTCTGGGACTCGCACCCATAAAAGAAGATCCATACAAATCATCTTCTTCGTGGCAATATCTGGCAGGAAAGTGAATCAGGCCTGCCAAATCAAAACAGCATTAGAGAAACCCGGGTCTGGGACACGGACCCACACAAGAGAAGAAGTCCAAGTCATCTTCTTTGTGACAGGAGAGTGAACAGGGCCTGCCAAATCAAGGCAGTAGAGAAATACAAGCCTGGGAACCGCACCCAGAAGAAAAGAGGAGTATAAACCATCTTCCTTGTGGTAGCACTTGGCAGGAGAGTGAACTAAGTCTGCCCCAGTCAGGAAACGGTGAAGCCTGGGTCTGGGACCCTCAAACTGAAAAACTGAAAGTGCTGAACTGTGAAACCAAGTTGAAAGAGGCCATGGGAAGGGAGTCATCCCCCCTGGTGGTGTTGAACTGTGAAACCAAAGTGAAAGAGTGGCCAGCGGACGGGTCATTCCCTCTGGTGGTTTTGAACTGTGAAACCAATGAAAGAGAGGTCAAGGGAAGGGAGTCATTCCCCCTGGTGCTGTTGAACTGTGAAACCAAAGTGAAACAGAGGCCCAGGGAAGGGAGTCATTCCCCCTGGTTGTGTTGACTTGTGCAATCATGTGAAAAGAGACCAGGGACGGGAGTCATTCCCCCTGGTTGTATTGATCTGTGTGTTAGGGAGAATTCTCATTTCTGTTCTAATTCCCTTCAAACTTAGAGACCCCCAACTCTTTTGCTGGACTTTGGGACTTTTTAATTTAAACCCTGGAGAGAGTGAGCCCCTTTTCTGACTCCCTCATGTATTTTTATCTTATTTGGATTATCTGTTTCCTTCCTCTACTTTTTGTATGGTGACACACAACACCCCCGATGAAGTGTCACAGAAAAACCCTTCAGATTTCTCATAAGGTTTAAATACTTTTTCTTGGGTGAACTTACAGTTCCCAAGAATAGTAAAGTGAAATTGACTTTACTTACCTTTTCTCTTTGTAAATCCAGCACACCCCATTTTATGTGGAGTGCTGGGGGGTTACGTAGTAGCCCCTTTTCCTACTTACTCATGTAAAATAGTTATGTTACCCTCACAAATTTAAATGGCTGGTGGCAGTGGTTTAATTTTCCTACCATTGTGCTTTTCCACCGCAGGCTGAATCCTCAGCTGCAGTATAGCGCCCATGGGTGACCATGGTGTCAAAGTGGCCCCGGTCTTCTTTTTCCGCCATTTTCTGTTTGTGAGGTCTTTCTTGGGTTTTACTCTGTGTGCCAAATCAGGTTTAAGCCCTTTGTTCATTTTGCCTTTGGTAGGCTTCAGTACTGAAACACGCCTTTGGCTCTAGTGTGTCTGCAAGGGAAGGAAGTGAGGGAGGTACCCAAACCTCCCCTGTCCTTTGTCTCCATGGTTACCTGAATGCACCCAGTCCTGATTGGCTGGCTGTCCTTGCAGGACAGCCACCCTGCTGTGTCAGTGACAGCTAGGCTGTGCATGAATGAGAGAAACCTGCTTAAAAGGCAAGGCTTCCTGGACTAAAGACCACCAGATGAATAAACCGTGAACGAAGCTTGGTGCATCCTCCTGGACTGTTGAACTGCCCAGTGAAGCACTGCTGCTGTGCTGAAACTTTTTTTTCTGATCAACAAGAGAAGCTCCGGAAAGGATGACTTCTTCCCTTGCGTTAGTGGAACCAACTAACCCCGAGACGAACTTTGCTGGAAGACCTTACCCAACTTCCCCATCTAGCTGCACTTCTTTGCTGCTGCAGGAACTGAGTGCCGGGGGTCGAGAAATCCGTAGTTGAGTGCAACGTCTATAAGCCCGCCAAAAGCTCCAGGAGTCTCCCCAGGACCCTCCAGAAGCAGGATGACCCCAGCTCGAGTCACTTCACCAGAGTGCAGGACTCAAAGAGTGAAGGTAGCCCAACCGGTGTCCAAGATCCAAGGTGATGCTGTGTACCCAGCGCTGAAACCGCAAAGTGCTGCTGATCCGAAAAGAGCCTGTAGCTGCCGCCTACCATTCAATTGCTGCCGCAGGAGTCCCCAGATGTCCTCCCCCTCATCCCCACGACTGAGGCCAAGGAACACAGGATCTGCATCACTGCAACCAGACAGGAGCCAGCTGGATCCTCTTCTTCTAACCAAAGGTACTGTTCTGACTTTGGGGTACTTACCTCACTGTCTGTAGCTTGCTCTTACAAGTTGAGACTTGCAGTAGCTGCTTTTCTAGAGTTGATCTATCTCAGCTCTAACTTTCAAAAGTGTAACAGCTTGTGACCCCACAGTGATTCGTCATTCAACAAACTCTCTAACTTTGTGCAAGACTTTTACAATCTAAGAAGTGCCTCAGCTCCACAGACTTTGCTCCAATTGACTTTGGCTGTCCTGGCTCCCTGCACACTCTTCTACTCCATTGACTTTGTTTCTTACTATCCCTCATAGGTGATGCATTGGTTGTTAACTAATATTGCTGGGAAAGGTTTTTATCTAGATTTTTCATTGGAAGATTTAAAGTGCTCACATGCTCTGGGAACCTGTTTAACCTTTGTCCTTCCTCTAACCTTTCCTTGCTGCCAACCTCAGAGTCTACCAAAGTGTACAAGTAATATATAAATTCCATTACTGTCCTAGTTAGTGAAGTCACCCCAGGGTGTAGGAAGTGTGTATGAGGCATCTCGAAAGAGTATCTACTTGTTTTGTATTGATTCTGGAAAAGTATTTTGAAGTGTATTTTTATTGTTGAGCATTGCCCTTTTCAAAGACTGCTTATTTAAAAATAACTGTTAAATAAATAAATACTTATTTTTACTAAAAACCTTGAGTGTAAGGGCCTCATTACGAGGTTGGCAGTAGCCATGGTGCTATTAGCACCATGGCTACCCCCTTACCGCATCCCAGGTCCGGGTTGTCAAAATAGGGATTTACCGGGTCATTCCAACCTTGGAGGACCTGGTAAGTCCCCATTCCGAAAACCATTCCCCATTCCCATTCGAGCCCCATAGGGCTCAATGGGAATGGTGATGGAGCTAATAACGGGCGCGCTAATAGCGGGCCCGTTATTAGCTCCCTGGTCCCTTAGCGGCTCGCGCTAAGAACGCCTGCTAAAACCAGGTGCCCATAGCGGGACCCGCTAAGGGACCTCGGAATAGGGCGGTAAGGGTTTACCGGCACCGGTCTCCTTACCGGTGCCCGTTAACGCTTACCGCCCACCTCGTAATGAGGCCCTAAGTGTTATTTGGATACCTGTATTGCTGGATTTCATTGCTACCGCTCTACAGCTCACATTTACCCCTCTTGAGATAGGTCTGGCTGCTCAGTCACACTACCAACTTGTGTAGTACAGACCTATACCAATAGGTGGGTTCCCTGACACCAAGGGAACAAGAGATGTGTAGTCTCCCACAGGGTTACGACATCAATTCTTGCCTAACACTCTGAAGCGAAGATACTAGGATAAGGGAGTCATTCTCCCAGTAACCAAAGTTGTAAAGACTTTCTGATACAAAGTGTTACAAGATAAGCAGTCTGTCTACCAAAGAAAATTGCTGGAACTTTGTCTTCTGTGTGGGAGGACGATTTTGACCCATGGAAGGGATACATTCCCCTAAGAAGAAGTCAACACCTGGAAGTGAACTTTTACCCCCGGTCCAGTCGAAGGGGGTCATTCTTCTGGACCAAGAAGGTATACTTTATAGTTTAGTTTTAAGTGTAAGGGACAGAAGTAGAGTTTTTGACACAGGATGGTAGACTGTTAATTTACACTGACATTCTGACAGAACCCTTTGTGTTTTAGTTGAGGCTGCGAAACCTCTCTTAGATATAGGGAACGTTAGGTTTTCTCTTGATTTTCTTGACTAATAAATTTCTATAGCAATCATCAAGACACCTGTGTGTCAGTCTCCTCCTTCTGCACCCTTACAATATGTACATGTTAGTCCAAATATTTTGTTTCTTGACTTGAATCTGGCTAGCCCTTTTTCATGTATTATTTAAGCACATTATTTTAACTTTACTGTGTTTTTTTTCTGTACCAAGCATCTAAATACATGTTTCTGGGCTTGCAAGCCAGTGAGGTATTGCGCCTCCATCATTTTGTGGGGCTCAAGAGGGTTTTTAACTATTACTTTCCTCATCATCAATGTTTATTTTGACACTTGTCATAAAACTGACAAACACATTTCAAAAAGGAAATAGGGAAAATCTATCTGAATGTACAATAACATATAAATATGTAAAAAAGAAAGTTCAATGTGTTAAAAGGCATAATGCCACTATTATGATGTAACTATACCATATAGCAAGATGTCAGGGTATACATCTAATGATTTGGTCATGTAATGCAGATGGTATTAGGTTTCATGTGACTTTGTGATATTTAATTGGGTAAATCGATTCCTTCACTTACAGACAACAGTAAGACCTAACCTTTGGGTTATGTTAAGGGAAATCAAACAATTGGTAGAACAATAATCTGGGCTGTAAAAGGAGAAGCTAATTCTACTAAGGGTGGTAGAACAAATGAAGAAGACCTACATTATATAGCCCTTTCATTACATCTGGCAAGCTGTTCATCATGACTTGAGAGTTATACAAGGATGTAAAAGAGAAACTGGAAGCTAGATGAGAGTGAATGTTAAAAAAGTCAACAATGTCAATATGAGATTTACGATTCTTGGGTCCTGTAAACACCACATGTAATTATCTGTATCTACATAGCACTACCTATGGGCAAGGAATTGCCCAATAGTTTATTTATTTATTTTATATTTGTAAGGCACCTATATAATAAATGGGGGGTCATTACGACCCAGGCGCTAATTGCGCCAACTTTACCACCATGGTGTAAACTACGTTTACACCATGGTGGATGGCGGATTTACCGCCCCATTCCAAGGTGAGTGGGGCGATAAATCCCCATTTCCCATTTTCCCTTCCCCATTCCCATTTTTGCCCCATAGGGCATAATGGGAGTGGGGAAGGCGCTAATTACGCCACCGTAAATTACGGTGGCGTAATTAGCATCATGGCAGGTTAGCGCCATGGATTTTAACGGCTGCTAAGAGCAGCCGTTAAAATCAGAATAGGCGTTAAGGGTTAACGACGGCGTTAACCCTTAACGCCTGGGTCGTAATGAGGCTGCAGTATGCATAGCTAGTGTTGGATGCCCTATTACCTGCAAGCTGCCGGGGCATCGAGAATAAACATAACAAGCACCATGATATATATTAACTGTAGCATGATGAACTGGGGTCGGGGAAGCAGTAGTCTACCAGAAAGAGACAATGGGCCTCATTCCGAGGCTGGCGCTATCCATGGAGTAAATAGCACCATGGTAAGCAACCATGGAGCTATTTACTCCATGGAAATCCGGCATGGTGAATGGAGTAATTACCGGTCCATTCCAAGGTTGGAGGGACCGGTAATTCCCCATTCACCATACCGGTTCCCCATCCCCATTCCTGCCCCCATAGGGCTCAATGGGAATGGGGAAGGAGTAAATTACGGCACCGTAAATTAGGGTGCCGTAATTTACTCCAAGGTCCCTTTGCGGGTTGGATTTTTAACGCCTGTTAAAAGCAGGCGTTAAATGCCAACCCGCAAAAGGGAACTCGGAATATGGTGGTAAGTGTTAATGGTCACCGTTGCCATTAACGGTGACCGTTAACCCTTACCGCCAGCCTCGGAATGAGGCCCAATGACCGATATTGAGCACACTAGCCTGTACCATTGGCCTTCCAGAATCAGCTGTAAGAGGCATGTTAGAATAACTTTTGGAGAAACACATACCAAATATGCTGGGCCATCCACTGTTTTCTAACCACTTCCTTTCTCCTTTGGGCCCAGGCCTGCTCCAGGCATGCCACCCAGCCATATGATTGTTAGGATACTGACCTCTAGGGACAGAGACCTGATATTGAAAGCAGCACAGGAGAAAGAGAATCCTGTGTTTGCAAATTGTAGTTCACCTATCTTCCCAGATTTTAGCAACTCAGTAAAAGCAGCTAGAAAGGACTTTATTGATGTCAAACGCAGACTACTAGGAAGAAAATAAAGCACCAGGTACTTTTTCCCTCCAGATTGAAAATATTACACAGGGACAAAACATAGTTTTCAACTCAGCTGGTGAAGCTTCAAGTTGTGTTTATTTGTAATTTGTACTTTATTGTAACTTATAGAGCGCTTTTGCCAAAGTTCTGAACATCAATGAAAAAGTAAAACAATACAACAATATAAGAAATTATGTGGATGGATAATGTGGCAGATAGACGGAGAAAGTTAAGAGGAAGCAAGAGAGCTCAAAAAGGTGGGAACAGAATATATGGAGGGGGAGGCACGGATATAGGGTTGGTGTGTTTGTTTGTTTGTTTGTTTATTGATTTATAATGCACACCAAACCCAAAGGTGTCTGGGCACATTGCATGGGTTACAGGTTTACATAGTTGTAGTTACAGACAATGCAGGCATAAGGTTACAGGAATACATAATGGTAGTTACAGGCAGTACAGGCATAAGGTTACAGGTATATCTGATATGATATGATATGGTATTTATAACGCGCCTATACACAAGTGTTTCAAGGCGCGATGAGCCAGGGAAGGGAAAAAACAGTGGAAAGACAGACAAACGATCCTACTAGGCCAAGGGTCATTCAGATCGCGCAAGTGCAAGGGTAGGGAGAAGGGAAAAGTGCCTGGGGGAAGGGAGAGGGGAAGTGCAGTACATGGGATGGAGGAATAAATACGATAGGTAAACGGCCTAATGGTGGCAAGTGCAAGGTAGAGCAGAAGTGCTGGTGGGGGGGACTGAAGGGATACAGAAAACAGTCCCTAAGTGCAGGGGGTTTCCAGGGAGGCAGGGCAGGAGTGCAAGGGGTGGGACTTCCAGGGTCAGAAGGGTGGCCAGGTAACCAGAGCAGGTTGGGCCAGAGTTTCAGCAGGGGAGAGAGGCAGAGAATGCAGAAGCAAAGAGGAAGGTTTTGAGGTGTTTCCAGAACCGGAGATGGTTCTCCTCAAGTTTCAGGGAGGCAGGAAGGCTGTTCCAGAGGGAGGCTCCTGCCGAAGAGAGAGATCAACCACCAACTCGTTGAGCTTGGAGAAGCGGCTAACCCTGAGGGAGTTGGAGGCAGATGAGCGGAGAGCCCGAGAAGGAAGGTATTTAGGAAGAGAGAGTTGAAGGTAATGCGGCCCCAGGCCCCAGAAGGCCTTGTGGATAATGCAGAGGGTTTTGAACTTAATCCTCGCAGCCACTGGGAGCTAGTGCAGAGATTTCAGTCCTGGAGGGATACAATGCCTGGGCTTCAGGCCAAGGACAAGTCTCGCAGTCCTGTTTTGGATACGTTGCAGAGGGGGGAGAGTAGAGGCAGGCAGGTTTAGATAGAGGCTGTTGCAATAGTCCAGCTTAGACATAGCTCTAAACTCACCCGCTTTTGGCGGGTGTCACCCGCCTTGAAAACAGATGAATCACCCGCCAAGTCCCTCAGGCGCCCATTCACTTCTATGGGCCTCTCACCCGCCAAAAAGAAAATCGGGTGTTTTCACCCGCGTTGGCGACAAAAAAGGTTGGGAGCTATGGCTTAGACAGAACCAGGGCTCTGGAGACGGTGAGCTTCTGGAGGAAGGAGAGGAGAGGAAGAATACCTCTGAGGAGGTGCAGCTGGTAGTGTGACTTCTTAGAAACATCAGAGATGTGAGGAGAGAAGTAGAGTGTGGAGTCGAAGATGACCCCAAGGTTTTTAGCCTTGCAGGTGGGAACAGGAAGAGGGCAAAGAGAGGCCGGCCAGAGAGCTGCAGGGAAGGAGGGAGAGGGTGTGCCTATGAGTAGAATCTCTGTCTTACTGGCATTAAGGCAGAGGTCATTGGCAGCACACCACTCCTGGATAGCAGACAGCCAGTCAACGATGAGGGAGGGAGAGGAGGAGGCCGAGGGTAGCCTGAAGATGAGCTGGGTATCATCCGCATAGCACTGAAAAGTGGGCCATAGAGCGGCGATACGGTGGGCAAGGAGTGCCAGGTATTGGTTGAACAGCCAGGGAGAGAGGTTAGATCCCTGGGGGACACCACAGGTAGAGAGAAAGATATCGGAGAGGAAGGACCCAAGTTGGACCTGGGAGGGTCGGTCAGAGAGGAAAGAAGTCAGCCACGCCAGAGCCTGTCCTGTGATACCCAGGTTATCACGGAGACGGTTGAGCAGGATGGGCAAGGAGTGCCAGGTATTGGTTGAACAGCCAGGGAGAGAGGTTAGATCCCTGGGGGACACCACAGGTAGAGAGAAAGATATCGGAGAGGAAGGACCCAAGTTGGACCTGGGAGGGTCGGTCAGAGAGGAAAGAAGTCAGCCACGCCAGAGCCTGTCCTGTGATACCCAGGTTATCACGGAGACGGTTGAGCAGGATGGTGTGGTTGACAGTGTCGAAGGCAGAAGAGAGATCAAGCAAGATGAGGACACACGGGTGTTGGAATCGAGGTTGGAGAGTAGGTCTTCACGGATGTTCAGGAGAGCAGTTTCTGTGCTTCTAGCAACCCTGAAGCCTGACTGATGGTCATGAAGACAACCAACAGATTCGGTGTGGAGATTAAGATGGGAGATGGCCAGTTTCTCCAGGAGTTTGCCCAGGAAGGGGGTGATGGAGATTGGGCGGTAGTTAGCCGGGCAGGAGGGGTCGGCAGAGGGTTTCTTAAGAAGAGGGTGCACAAGGGAGTGCTTCAGGGGGGATGGGAAGACTCCAGTGGCAAAGGAGTGATTGCAGAAATCAGCCAGGGCAGGAGCCAGGGAGTAGATGTGGTCCTTGATGGTTTTGGAGGAACAGGGGTGGACCTGTTTTGATGAGACTTTCATAGATCGGACTTGTCCAGAACCCACTTTGTCTGCAGAGAAAATTGGAAAGGCAGAAAGGGAGGGGGTGGGTGCCAGCAGAAGGGTCAGAGGAAGAGCAGGAGATAGAGGGAGGGAGGCGAGAAGAGGAGAGTGAGGACAGGATGTCCTGAGTCTTAGAAATGAAGTGAGAAGCCAGTGCCGTGCAGAGGGCCTGGGAGGGAACAGGAGATATAGAGACAGCAGCAGGGTTGGCCAGTTCCCTGCAGATTTTAAAGAGTTCAGCCGAGTTGTTAGATGCCGTAGAGATCCGGGATTGCATATGGGCTCTCTTCTTGGTGAGAACGGAGAGCCGATATTGCCGTTGCAGCAGGCGGCAGGCCAGTTTGTCAGAGGATGAACATGAAGCACGCCATTTCCTCTCAGCCACCCTCACTTGCGTTTTAGGGTGACGAGATCGGAATCATACCAGGAGTTACACTTGGCTTTGGGCTTCAGGCGGATTCTCATGACAGGGGCAAGGATATCAAGAGTATCAGATATAGCAGAGTGGAGCATGGAGAGGGCTATGTCAGGGTGGGAGTCAGCCAAAGGGGGAGGAGGGGGTGAGAAGGTGGTGGCGAAAGCTTCAACTGACACGCGCTTCATGGGTCGGATGACTGCAAAGGTGGGTGGCAGTGATGAAGGTGGCTTGGCCTGAGGGGTAGGGAGGGTGAGGTGGGAGGATAGGAGACAGTGATCACTCCAGGAAAGAGGAGTGGAGACAGGGACAGAGAGGGGAAGATCAGAGGAGATCAGTGCATCGAGAGTGTGCCCTGCAGAGTGAGTCGGGCCGGACGGGAGAATGGTGGGTGAGAGAGAGTCGCAGATGTCACGAAAGTGTCCAGAGGGAGGACAGGAGGCATCCAGGTGGATGTTGAAGTCTCCAAGAAAGAGGAGTTGAGTGGTTGAGGCCAAGACAGAGGAGGAGAGGTCCGCCCACTCAGAGAGGAAGGAGGAAATCTGACCAGGTGGCCGATAGATAGTGGCCACAGTAAGGGAATGGCTAGGAGAGAGAGAGAGAGCCGGCAGACAAGGCATTTAAAAGAGGAGTAGGTCTGTGCAGGAGTGACAGAGGCAGGAATCCACTCAGGGAAGATAAGGGCAACACCCCCACCAGAGCGGTTGGGCCTAAGCACAGAGAGAATCGTTTAGCCGTCCGGTAGGAGCGTGTCAAAGCTGGTGACAGAGCTGGCCGTGAACCATGTCTCAGTGAGACCGAGGACATCAAGGTCAAGTTCTTCAAGAAGGCGGCAGATGTCAGAGGAATGTTTGACAGCAGAGCAAGAGTTAAGAGTGGCAATGTGGAGAAGGTTGCCATCCTTGAAGGACTTCCGGGGAGGGGTACAGATCAGAGGTACGCCCTGCGGAGGTGTAGAAGGAGCCCGCGAGAGGGCGAAGAGAGAGGGGGAAGGCAAGGTAGCCGAGGAAAGGGTAGGGGAGACAGCAGGGGAAGAAAGGAAGTTGATGAGGCGCGGGAATAGTCTATCAAAGAGGTGAAGGTTGGCCT
Source organism: Ambystoma mexicanum (assembly GCF_040938575.1). Classification (NCBI taxonomy): domain Eukaryota; kingdom Metazoa; phylum Chordata; class Amphibia; order Caudata; family Ambystomatidae; genus Ambystoma; species Ambystoma mexicanum. The sequence continues at coordinate 715,369,844 of NC_090923.1, forward strand.
GAGGGCCTTGGACCAAGACGTTACCATTAGATTAAACATTATTGATGACCTTAGAGGAGTGGAAGGAGGCCAAGAGGACATCCCAACGGGTGCCACCATTAATGGGAGAAGAGGAGAAAGGAGCAAGCACCAAGACCATATGAAGGGTCCATAGGTCAGGTGAAGGCACGACAAAGAGGATGTCGGTGAGAGTTTCCTTGGCGGAGGCACTGGTGTAGGTATCAGCGATATGGAGGCCTGAATTGGAGACCAGGATGTCCTTTTTAAACTTTTTCCTACGAGATTTAGTGAGGAGAGCAGGATAGTCAATAGAGAAGCAGTTAGAGAAGATAGGAGAGATAGAGAGCACCATAGAGTAGGTGGGAGAGGAGGGGGGTAGGAGAGAGGTGAACAAGAGGGTTAAAGGCAAACAAGTTGCTCAGTAGGACAGACTCACTCAGGCTAAGAGCTCACAATGCTCAAGTGTGGAAGCAGGGGAGGAGCCAACTAAGTTTGAGAATCCTGAAGGGGGGAGAAAAGGCCTAATTCACACAGCACAACATTTTAAATACAGGTAAGTGCATATTAGACAACCTGTGGAGAGACCACCTCAGTTTGAGAATCCTGAAGGGGGGAGAAAAGGCCTAGTTCACACAGAGCAAAATTTTAAATACAGCTAAGTGCATATTAGACAACCTGTGGAGAGACCACCTAAGTTTGAGAATCCTGAAGGTGGGAGAAAAGGCCTAGTTCACACAGCGCAACATTTTAAATACAGGTAAGTGCGTATTAGACAACCTGTGGAGAGACCACCTAAGTTTGAGAATCCTGAAGCGGGGAGAAAAGGCCTAGTTCACACAGCGCAAAATTTTAAATACATGTACAGTGCGCAGTTAGACAAATGTGGAAAACGCAGCCGTGTATAAGAGCCTGAGGGAGGAGTAGGCAGGGAGGTAAGTGGGATTGACCAGAGAGACCGACTGGCAACTGGCGTCCTCTGCGGACACCTGCAGACACAACAGGAGCTGCAGCCGCCCTTTGCCTAAGGGGCCCTTAGCTGTGGGGGCTGCCGGGCAGGGGTTGCCCAGGAGGGTCAGTTAAGACCAGACAGCAGCCAGTAGGGAAGGGGAAAGGAGGGGATGGGCGGGCTGGGAGGCGGGAGGGAAGGGGGGACCAGGAAGTGGCTGCAGAGGGAGGGGGAGAAAACACAACGCGCTCGGAGCGCAATGCAGGAAACAAATTTCAAAAACAGGCAAACACTCACATGAGGCCCCCAAGGACCACGCAGGGGTCTCCATACTTGCCAACCCTACCGATTTAGGCGGTAGGATACCGTTTTTTAAACAGTCCTACCGCCTACTGATTTATTGGCACCAAATACCGATTTATTTTGTAAAAAAAAATAAAAAATAATGTTTCTTGTTTTTACATTTTGTTTTTTGCCCACGCCAGCTCAGGGGAGTCTTTCAAGGGCTCCCCCGAGCTGGCGTAGTGGGAGAAGGCGTGGCATGCAGGCTTTTGATGTCAAAGGCACCCACGGCGGTGGGTTAAATGCGCCCCTCCGCCGAGGGTGCCTTTGTCAAAAGGCGCCATTAGCCCCCCACCACGCCATCTCGGGGGAGTCTTTCAAGGACTTCCCCGAGCTGGCGTAGCAGGAGAAGGCACAGAATGCAGGCCTTTGATGTAAAAGGCGCCCACGGCGGTGGGCTAAGGGTGCCCCCCCGCCACGGGTGCCTTTCACAAAAGGCGCCATTAGCCCCCCACCACCCCAACTCGGGGGAGTCTTTCAAGGGCTCTGTCACGATTGTCGGTTATGTCTTCTTCTTCTGATGAGATGAAAAGTTCTCCCCCTTCCCCCAACTCCTCACCTTCCTCTTTCTGCTTAATCCTTCCGTCCTTATGTCGTGGAGGCTTCTCTTTTTTCTTGTGAAGATAAGGACGCCCTCGATAGGATGCCACCGTGCCACTAAGATAGGGGCAACGGGGGTTATCCTACCGAGAACGCCTCACAGGGGGAAAAAAGCCGGAAGGCACAAAAAACCCCTGAACGTAGTATTGCAAGTGGAGGATCCCAGAAGATGAGTTAGCTGAAGGGAGTGCAATCCGATGAGCTGGCACCGAATCCGGAAGAGGTATATCCCACGGACTCAGGGGAAAACTCACAGGCAGTCCAGTAGGCAGGCACAAGGTCTGGCAACAGGTGAGTACAATGGGATACTAAGGATAATCACAGGCAGTCCAGTAGGCAGGCAAAAGGTCTGGCAACAGGTGAGTTCAATGGGATACTAAGGATAATCACAGGCAGTCCAGTAGGCAGGCAAAAGGTCTGGCAACAGGTGAGTTCAAATTAGCAAGGAGAAAAGGAAGGAAACCAACATAAGGAGAAAAGAAAAAGGCTAGACAAGGACGAGATCACGCACTGGGCAGGGTGGAAAAACAGCTGAATGGGAAACAGCGAAACTGAAAGCAGAAAGTCAAAAATATCACCGGGAGATGGAGCGGCAGCAACACAGGAGGAAACCCGGAAACGTTGCAACGCGTATGCGACCCGGAAGTGAGGATATTTATACTTCCGGGTCACGGACGCCAACCCTGCCGCGGCATGACAGGCTCCCCCGAGCTGGTGTGGTGGCAGAAGGCGTGGCAGGCACCTCATTGTCATTGAATGCACCCGCGGTGGCGGGCTCATTCATTGACAATGGGCTGCTGACGCGCCCTTATCCTATCATTACCTCCTCCCTGACTATTTTTGAAACTTTAAGATTCCTACAGATTTTTGGTCACAGAATGTTGGCATGTATGGGTCTCCAGCAGCTGGACTGCCGACGAGCTGCTAACACCCACTCCGCACAGAAAAAGGCGAGCAGGGAGAGCAGCCGTCGGGTAGTCCAAACGGACACCGGCACTCAACCAATCAGAGGGGGGGTGGGCGGGCAGGGAGGCGGGACACAAGGGGGGACCAGGAAGTGGCTGCAGGGGGAGGGGGAGAAAACACAACGCGCTCGGAGCGCGATGCAGGAAACCAATTTCAAAAACAGGCAAACACTCACATGAGGCCCCCAAGAACCACACAGGGGTCTCCAGCAGTTGGACTGCCGACGAGCTGCTAACACCCGCTCCGCACAGAAAGAGATTATTGGTAGTTACAGGCAGTGCAGGCAAAATCTAGTGCAAGTCAAAGTATAATACAGTATGATAAAGCATGATGTAGAAGTGTATATTTGATAGTTATAGGCATTAATTAAGTGCTGAAAGAACAGTGTAAAAGCAATAGGCAGTGAGTCAGTAGCTATCCTCGACATGTCATTGGTCCTTCGCCGAGAGCCAACTTATGGTGTTTCTCCTTAGGTTGGGGAAGGAATGGTCCGATCTCAGGGACAGAGAGAGGGTGCTCCAGAGCTGATCCGTCATAACCAGGAAACTGCTCCCCCCTGCTTTTTTTAGTTTGTATCTTGGAACTACCAGGCAAAATGAGGGTGGAGGGGCATTCCACAATTTAGGGGCAATGATAGAAAAGAGCAGAAATGAGAGGGGGCAAGGGTAGGTTTAGGGATAGAAAGAAGATAAGGATACGAGAAGCAGAGAGGACATGAGGGAAAGTAGGGTGAGACAAGGACAGCAAGATAAGAAGGAGCAAGTCCTGGTAGCACGTGAAGACCATATAAAGGAAGTGGAAAAAAAGGCAAGAGTCGTAGGGGAGAAGAGAAATGGAAAGAAGTGATGGGGAGATGGAGAAGTGAGGAGGTAGGGAGAAGAAAAGACATATAGCCAAATTGAATACAGAACATAAAGGGATTCGAAGAGAAGAGGGGAGTTTGATAAGAAGCGCGGATCAGTAGTCAAGACGATAGAGGATAGCAGAGGTGATGAGAAATTTGGCCGTATGAATGGATAAATAAGGACACATCTTAAGATTGTTGAACAAAAGAAGTTGACAGGTGCGAGCAGTCATGGAAATATGTGAAGAAAGGGATAATGAAGGATCAGGGGTGACGCCAATATTGCGAGCAGAAGAGTAAAAGGGGAGAAATGCAGGAGGAATTAGGTGGCCAGAAGGGGGAGAGAGAGAGAGTGGAAAGTAAAGAATCTCATTTTTGATGTATTAAAGTGAAGGTAAGTGGGACTGCATCCAGTCCTGGACAGCAGAGAGACATGATGACACAGAGGCATGGAGAGATTCAGAGAACTTAGAAGGAAAAGAAGATCTGAGAATTGTCAGCTTTAAAGTGAAAAGAAAGGTTAACAATTTGATAATAGAAAATATGGGGAGAGTATAAATAGAGAAGAGTAGGGGTCCCAGGACCAAGCCGTGGGGGACTCTGTATCAAAGAGGTTGAGAGGTTGAAATGGGGGGATGTGACTAGCTGAGCACACAGAGAAGGAGTGATTAAAAAGAGAGGAACAGAACCAATCAGTGATAGAGCTGGAGAACCTAAGTGAGGTCAGAGTAAAGTAGAATGATCAACCATGGCAAATGCAGCGGATAGCTTGAGGAGAATAAGAATGGAAAAGGATTTGTTGTGACATGCAGAAAAAAGTGTGTTGGTGACATGTAGAAGGATGGTTTCAGTGGAGTGTGCAGGTCGGAAATCCGATTGAGTAGGGACAATAAGAGAGTGGGCAGTGAGGAAGGAAGAGATTTGTGAGTAAACAACTTGCTACAGAAGTTTAGGGAATGGGGAAAAGAGAGATGGGTGGTAGTTGATTGTGAAAATGGATTAAGAGAAGGCTTTTTAGAATGTGGATAACCAAAGTGTGTTTAAAACAGAGAGGGAAAGTTGAAGAGGATAGAAAGAGATTGAAGCGGCTTCACAAAGGGAATAATCGAAGGGTAGACAGCGTGTATAAGAGAGGAGGGCAGAGGATGAAGAATGAAAACTGTGGGATGGACACAGGAAAGGAATGAGGCAGTATCCAGGTCAGCGAGAGGTGAGAATGAGATAAGAGAAAAAGAGGGAGATATGTGGGAGGGCGCAAGTGGAGGAACAGAGCTTGAGGGAGAGTGGGATAGGGTAGCTTTAGAGATGAAAAGTCAGCATGGTAAGATGAGGATAGAGGCGAAGAAGTTGAGGGGTCAGACAACGGAGGACAGAGCATTTTGTTGTTAATCTGCAAGTGGTGGCAAGGATGACATGAGAGGGATGAGGTAAGCAAAGAGACATAGGATTTTCTAGCAGCAAGGATAGAGGTTTCATGGGAAGAATGTAGTACAGATAGGAGAGAGAGATGAAGGGAGAGCAGGGTTTTTTCCAGTGACATTCTGCCTTTCATATTGCAGAACGGAGAGAGCGAAGGCGGAAGGCCAGGTATCAACCATGGTTGTGGCTCTTTGCGAGAAGGAAGACAAGATTCAGAAGGGTAAAGTGCATTGAGAGTAAAAGAAAGGGAATTATGAAGAGTAACAGAAGCAAGGTCAAAAGGGAGGAGGATGAGAAAAATGAGCAGAGGTAACGCCGATCGAAAGTGGTAGTGAAAGCAGAGGAGTTGGGGGAAAAGAAAATGAGAAGGACAGTAGGGATTGGTCAGAGAAAAAATGGGGTTTGAAGAGAATGAATGATTGAGTGGAATAGGAGAGAACATGACTTCAAGGGATGAACCAGAGATGTCAGAATGTGGGGTAGGAAGCTGGTGCAGAGGGAAAGATTCAAGAAGAGGGATTAGTGGGGATGACGAGTGGATGGCGATAGAAGTCACCTAATAGGAGGAAGGCAGATGAAGAGGAGAGAGGAGACAAGAGAGTCCAGATAATCATAAAAAGTGTTGAGAGAATTAGGAGGTCGGTAGGAAAAATAAAGATGATAGTATATGGCTTAAAGAAGGAAGAAAAGTGGCATTCAAAGGAAGAATAAGTCAAGAGGCCAGAAGGAGGAGAGGAAGTAGTCCAAGAAGAGTGGTACAGGATACCAGTACAACCGACTCGACCAGTGAGACATGGAGAGTGTGAGAATTTAGAGGAGAATGTCGAGAGGGAAACGGGAATAGAGGAATAGTGAGCAGTCATTCAAGTTTCTTTCAGGCAAAGAAATTGTAAGTTAAGGTGGAAGAGCAGGTCAAGGATGAAGTGGGGATTGTTACAACTGAAGTGGGAGTTCCAGAGTTCGGCAGTGAGAATAGCAGTACAGGAGAGAGAAACAGGAGGATAGATAAGGTTTGTGGGGGTCAAGGATGAGAGGGGAGAGGATGGGAAGTGCATGTAGTAGAAAGAGAAGGGCTACAGAAAGACATAAGAAGAGAGAACAGAAAAAGGATAGGGCTAAGGAGCACGTGTAGCATAGAGGAGGCATGATTATGATCACGAATAAGAGCAGAGAAGGAAGGAAGAAGCATTGATAACACCTGTAGGGATAAGCCATCTAAACCAAGAAGGAGTCACATCAACTGGAGAAGAAGAAACACACAATCAGCAGACTGGAAAGGGAGGTACAAGAGAAAGAAGAAATTAACCACAGAGACAAAGAAGACTGAAAGAGACTGCAGCTCCAAAAAAAAAGGAGAAAAAATCAAAGAGCCAAAAAAAGCTTTAATATAAATCCTCTGAGACAAATACCTTCCTGAAGAAAATTGCTAACGCCTCAACCGTGCCATTGGGGGACGACGACCAGGACGTGATAGAGCTAGCTTCCCTGGCAAATAACTGGGGTAAAGAAGATCTGACCAGGAAGAGAAAAGGGAAGGGGGAAATCACAAAGAATGTCAGATGGGAACAGAGAAGGTTGGCACTCTTAAGAAGGAGAATAGTCCAACAATGTCATTGATAGGATCACAAACAGAGGGAGCCAAGACAGGAGTCATGGAGGCTATAGCACGAACAATTAATGGAACTGAATCTATCCACATAGGTGAACTTCAAGGCCCATTGAGAGTAGTCAATGAACCATTAAGGGTAAAAGAGGTGTTGCTGATAGCCCAGATATTTCTGAGGACTAAGCAAAAGAGTGCAGTGGCAAAACCAACATCTGTGTGTGATGCTCCCAGAGATCTGAAAACTAATCAGAAGATTGGCCCAATATTTTTGAAAGGGTTACAAGGAACACAAAACAACCTAGAGAGTGCAGAGGAAACCAGAACGGGTGAGGGCAAACACAGAATGATTGGGGCATTTAGTAATGGTTCAGGAAAGACGACCAAAATAGATGAACTGCCAATGGCAAGCAGATGTGTGGATGAACCCCAGGTGTGCATGGGAAAGTCTTTGGAAAAAGGGGATAAAGGGTCTTTGCCATTCGCCATGCCAATTATCTGGCTTACCCTCATTTCAAACAAAAACAAGATAAAATCGCTAAGCAGAGGTCTGATTTTGTCAATGTTGAAGAAAGTTCCAAGTTTATATTTACTTAACAGTCTTGACATTGAGTTTGTAAGATTCCCAGACCACGACTATCCCTTTGTTGCAGAGATAGGGCTATCATCAAGGGAAGCCTATGCAGCTATTGAAGGAACAACATCAGACCTAAGGAAATACAATCTAGTGGTCTCATGCTCCCAGCCGGAGGCCCTGAAAATAATTTCAGGAGAGAACCTGAAATGGTCTCCAAAACGGGGAGGCGGAAAGGCCAATCCAACTCATTCAATCAGTCCACCCAAAGAAGAGCAAGCCCTGAAAGATTCTAGAATGGAGAATACTCTATCTCTGCTCCCGAGTACCCAGACAGAAGTCCTACAGAAACTAGGGATAGGACAATAATCTCTTTAAAAGTGGGGGGTTAAACATTTTCTGTTGGAACAGGGTGGTCCAATAACTTCACGTCCAAGAACATGAAAAACTATCTCTTTGGGGAGGGAGATGTCATCATGTTTCAAGAAACGTTGATGATTCATCAAACTTCAGTAGAGGGATATCAGATAATAGGGGTCATTGGAGGTAAGTAACTGTCCTTAACGGCATGGAGTAAATACCGTGTCCGTGTAGGTCAGAGACCACTAATAGAGGGCTATTCTACACGGAATAAGGCCCTTCGCCCCATCAAGTAAAGTGCAGATTGAACTACCGGCATGAATCAAGACGGCATTAGCGGTCACCGCTATCAGCGGTCACCGCTAATAACGGTCACCATAAATAAGCGGAACCGGAAGTAGCGTCATCACACAGGAACGGGAAAGAGCACTACGGCCATCTTTAAAAACACAATCCATTGCGATGCTCAGCAGCCAGGACTTGTAGGATACTGCTGTGTGTGAAATCCAAACCACTACAACACCACAATGCCCAAGGCTGTGAAGAAGGGCGCCTCCCGCCAGTGCAAGGAGCGCTTCAATGAAGATGAGTTTACCATGCTCGTGGAGACCCTGGAAGAAAATGCAGATGTTGTGTTTGCCCAGAGCCTCAAGAGGGAGGCCATAATTAGAAAGAAGGAGATCTGGGCACCAATGGTGCAAAAAGTAAGCACGGTTGGTAACACCCCCGCACAATCAAGGACTGTAGGAAGAGGTGGGATGACTTGCGCCTGCGAGTCCACAATATCCTCTCGGCCAACAGGAGCCAGGCCATGTCAACTGGCGGAGGAGCATGCTCTCACAAAAAGCTGTCCTGGTGGGAGGACATATGTGCAAGCCTGATCGGCATGGAGGCCATAGAAGGTGTGGGAGACATGGAGTGTGGTGCCACGTCATCTGCGGACGGAGGTGAGTGTCCTAAGAAAACACTGTAATGCAGAGTCTGATGAAAGTCCACCAATCTGTCTGTCTAAAGAGGCAAGCCATGGCCCAATACACACACATTCCCATGAAAGTTGTCGGACGCAGCACAGACACATGCAGATGCTTGCAGCAAGGCAATGCCATACCTTACACAAACCACACTAAGATGTAAATGGCATAAATCACACTGCATGCAGGCCCCAATAAATATGCATGTCACATACCATACGTCTGCTCCAACATGAGTGACCCCGACGTATGCCTGCATTACCCACCCATGTAGCAAGCAACGTGATCATCCAAACTTAACTGCCTATAACCCTCTATAGTGTAGATGAGCAATTATACAAATGTATGCATGATGCCTATCAAACCATCACTCATGCCGTCCCTCTCTTCGACCCCCACAGGCTAAGACCATGACAGCGAGGTGCAGGACTCACCCCCACAGCCAACCACACCCCGGAAGAGGGCCTGGGATGAGGGCAACAAGCCTTCGACCTCAAAGGCCCAACACAAGGCCCACCATACACCACCAAGGAAACCACCCCCAGATGCCACAGCACTGATGCCGCCAAGGGCCGTCGAGATGGAAGCCGCAACTCCTGTCACACTGCCACAGGACACAGCTGAAGCTCCACACTCAGCAGAGTCCAGTTCAGTCGGAGAGGCGGCAGCCACAGCACCCCTGGCTGAGGAGGAGGCACAGGAAGAGGTGTGGGTGCCCGTGGAGGAGGACTCCTCCGAACTGCCTCGCACACCAAGTCCAGCACCATCCCCCCAGATCACATCTTTAGAGTCTGACCACAACACCACCCCAGAGCAGTCTAGGGGGGAGTATAACCAATGGGCCATGAGTCCCATACTGGAGCCTATAGAAGTCGAACATTACACCCAAGCACCCTCCATCTCCACAGGTGTACTGGCGGGGCCGCAGCGGCATGAGGAGCTGACTGCCCTTGTGCGTCAATTTGTGAGTGACAATGCCCAATCAAGGCAGGAGTGGTGCTAAAACACCACCTCTCTGGGCAAGGTCTTTGCAGAAAATACAAGGAGACTGTGCAAGGAGGTATCCGCCCTGCGGCAGGTCCTCGGACGCATTGTTGACACAATGGAGTCTGAGCGTCCGGCCCCCCAAATGGAGCAGGCGGCCACCCCATCGTCCTCCAGCTCAACACAGACCAGCCCACTCCGCAGGTCGTCGCGCACCCTGTGCCGGCCAGACATGCTGCCACCAGGTCCAGGGAGTGGCAGGAAGTAGTTGGGCAGCCTGATGAAGGCAATAGAAACTTGTTGGGACATGTGTGGGTGAGTTGTGGGGGGAGATAGAGGAGGGTCAGGGTGTGTTGGGGAGTTTTAGGGGGAGGAGGGGGAGGGTGCGTTGGGGAGTGTTGGGGGGAGGGGGACGAGGACGAGGGGGAGGGTGTGTTGGGGAGTTTTGGGGGGAGCACCCGTTGTGTGAAAAAAAAAAGTTTCTTGAGTGGACATCCATCATTGTGCATGTGTCATTTATTCATATACAGTGCATAGTGTACATGTACTCCCACACCCAGTGTCCTCTGTCAAACTGTCATGTCACCCTCTACAGCCATGTGTGTCAGAAATATTGTGCAATCACTGACTGACACAGAGCACGTCCCTCCTGTGCATCGGCACCACGATGATGTGCAGCCACATCTCCTTCATCACCAGGTGGTAGCAGTTCAATGTCAGGGGGCAGGGGCACGTTCTGTCGGATACACATCTTGTTCAGCATTACCCATGCCATGATGATCTTGGCAACCTTCTCCTGCCTGTAGAGGAGTGCCCCACCCGACCGGCTCAGGCAGCGAAATCGTGCCTTCAACAGGCCAAAGGTCTGCTCAATGACCACAAGGGTGCGGGTGTGGGAACAATTGTAGTCCTCCTCATGCCTGTTCTGTGGGTTTTGGACAGGGGTGAGGAGCCACGGCTTCAAGGGATAGCCACTGTCACCTGCATGGGAGGCAACAAAAAGTACATGTCAGTCGAATCATAATGGACAGCTGTACTAGTCACACATGCCTGCAGATTATCGTTGGTCACATGCACATGTCCCTGGTTGTATGCACACCATTTTCAGGCCCTCATTGTGTCCTGTGCCATGGACTAATGGTGTGGTTTGCATCTTCAAGATGGTACACGGTGTGCACTGCCGTCTTGTTGCACATGCATCGCATACAGCTGTCTTCGTGTTTAATTTGTGTTGTGTTGTCTTCTGTAGGAATTGCTGACTGGGGGCATTGGCAGTAGGCTCTGCAATGTTAGGCATTCAGCGCTGACTTTTGCCATGGTGACATGCTGCATTCCTGTGGTTGTGGCGGCCCTGTGACAGACAGTGGAATCCCTTGATGGTTTGGTTCAATGCACTCCCATGGATGCTTGTCCTGTGTGTTGATTTGCTGGAGACAGCAACATAGTGCATATTCACTGCATGTTGCTGGATGGTGTTACGGAAGATGAGGTCCGCTGATGAGTTGTGCACATCTAGTGGGATGTGGGGGGGTTTACTGTTTGTCATGTTGTGATAGGTGTCGACCTTACGTCTGTCCTATGGGATCTGGATGTCATGTTCGGTTTGGGATGCTTTGAGGCATAGTGTTTAGTGATGTGCACATCATGCTGTCTCATCAATATTGACACCATGGTGGTGGGTGCATCTCCCCCCCTGAATCAGTGCCATATGCCTGTCATGCAACTTACCAAGCAGCCAGGCACGTCGTCCAGCATGTCGCTCCATGTAGCGTGGTAGCGTTGGGTTTTGATGGACCATAGAGTCATGAGTTGATCCGGGATATCGGGCACAACACTGTGTTATGATCTTGCTGGCGTCACATACCATCTGCACGTTTATGGAGTGGTATTGCTTGTGGTTGCGGTACACCACCTCCATGGCATGCGGGTATACCAACTCCACGTGGGTGCAGTCGAGGGCACCTATACAATTTGGCATGCCTGCCAGTGCATGGAAGCCAACTTTGGTATCATGAATCTCCTGGGGAGTCCGTGGTAGGGATATTTAGTCCCTTGTGTGCTTGAGGATGGCATCCAGCACTTGGTTCAGAATGCGAGAAAATAAGGGTTGTGATATGCCATGCATGTGCCCCACTGTGTGCTGGTAGGTGCCTGTGGCAAGGAAGTGGAGCACCGACACTACCTTCAGTGGAGGGGGGATGGCGGTGCGTATTTCAATGATTCTGACAATGTTGTTGTGTATCATGTCCACGATGGTGGTGATGGTGTCCCGGTCCAGTCGGTACAGGGTGTGGATCTGCTCCGGGGTTAGGTTGAAAGGACTGGCTCTGATGTGATGGATTAGGGGCTGCCTGCGTGGTACCGTTGGTTGCACTGGTGGGGCATGCCGGGCCTGTCTCACCCTCCTTCTCCTCCTGCGTCTCCTCTGTGGTGCCTGCTGTTGCTGTTGTTGTTGTTGCTGGTGTTACAATGGAAGCATGTCCTCCAGCTCCAGTGTTGCTACTACAAGTGGAATCATCTTGGTGTGGGAAGGGGTGTGGTGTGTGAGTTTACTCCTTTTGTACTGGCCCAGACTCCATTGCCTCCACCTGTGCTGATTGTGTGCATCTGTGGCAGTTGGGAACACTACACATAGCATTTTAAGGTTGGTTCGAGATGCCAGTATTACCGGCATGCCGGTATCCCCTATTAGCGCCTTCATGATGCCGGTATTTGCTTGTCCGCCTGACTTGTGATTTCCTCCCATTAGCGGCATGCCGGTATTGCCGGTATGATGGTCCACATGCCCGCGCCCATGCCGCTATTTGAGGCACTGTTATTAACGGTGCCGCTAATAGCGGCGTCTTCGGTCGCAATAGCCCGGAGCGGTAAGCGATGCCGGTAATCCTTTACCGGCATCGTTTCCCTTACCTCCAACCTCGGAATGACCCCCAATGTCACAAGCAGCTACACAGAAAGCTATGGGCAGACCCAGTGGAGGAATGCTCTTGGCATTTAAAAGTTCAAAATTCAAAAATATCACCCAAAATGAAAGCAACATTCAGGGTTTGCAAATTTGCAAAGCATCCCTGAGACAAACAAATGGGGCCTTGAAGGTGCTTTTCTATAACATTTATTGGTATCCCGTGTGTTTGGAGCTTAGGCTTTTTTTGGATGCTGTAGCATTATCATTGGGAAAAATGAAAAATTTGTATACAGGAGCAGAAATACTATTGGAAGGGGATCTGAACTCCCAATGCATACACTTCACAAAAGATCAAACAAAGCGAACTGGGCGCTGAATTATGGAAAATGGACATTTATGGGTTGAGTTCCTAAATGATTGGGGACTAAAAATGGCTAACGGAATTCTCCCAGGGAATATCCCATCAAGACCAACTAGAATTCAGGGTAATTCAGTCTCAACACTGTTTTTTTTTTCCTATCTAATACTCTGTTTGAACAAAAGGCGCTGCTAAATGTTTGTGAGAGGGGAGGTAGTGACCATCTCAGGCTCAAGCTTTTTTTCCCCGATATATTACTGGACCAACAGGAAAGTGACAATCAAGTAATTGATTGTAGGAAAGGTAGAACTCGTCTACTTAAATATAAATTTGAAGGGAAAAAACGGAATGATATGTTAGCGGCCCTACCAGAATATGTACCACCCAAAACTGTATTTCATTGCAATCAACTTGCAGCCTGGAGTCTAGTGTTTGATGAAGCACATTTTGAAGACCTAATTATGAAGAGCTCTGTCTCAAAAGCGGCAGGTCCATACGGGCTGACCAATCAGGTATTGAAGAGCAACCCTGCCCTATGGGTAAAATTGCTAAATTTGCTGTTTAAAGAGATTTTGATAAAAAGAGATTTACCTCCCTCTTGTAGATCGGCCACTATTATTCCTCTGTTCAAGGGGGGAGATAGGACGGTGGCAGAAAACTATCGTCCTATTGCCCTCCTGGACATAGACAGCAAGGTTGTTGTGAAGATATTGTTGGGGGAATTGGAGAATTGTGTAAGAGAGGTGCAGTTCTTCTCTAAGTGCCAAACTGGCTTCAGGAGTGGTTTGTCCACTGCTGTAAATGGCATGGTGTTAAATCTGCTAAAAGCGGAGGCCAGCAATTGTATGGGGCTTGGGTAGACTTCTCCAAGGACTTCGACATGGTCAACGGGGTAAGGCTTTGGCAGAAGTTGAGGGCAAAAGGAATCCCAGAAGGAATCTTGGGGATGCTTATAGAATTCCATAAAGAGAATTCCATCAGAGTACGCTTGGATGAGGAAGGTCATCTGTTTGAGCCAGTCAGAGTAATCTGGGGAGTCCGACAAGGGTGTCTAGGAGAACCAATGTTTTTCAATCTTTATACAGCAGATATGGGCGAATATCTAGCTCCATTTGTGTTGGCGAGCCCAGTGCTGAATGGAGTAAAGCTCCACTGGCTCGCCTGCGCAGATGACGTTGTAGTCTTGGATAAAACAGCTATCGGACTGCAACGTCTCTTGAATGGCCTATACAGTTATGCAACTGAAAATGGTCCAGCCATAAATCCAACTAAATCAAAAATTCTGATTTTCAGACAGAAAAACAAAAAAGTGGCATTTCAACAATGGGCAATGGGTGGTGAAAAGATACCAAAGATGGAAGAGCTGGTTTATCTTAGATATAAAATCTACTCCCACCCGGCAGTGTGTAAAGTAGGGCAAGACATTGTAATGAAAATAAACCCCTTATCTGCCCAGATGAAGAAAATCCTGATGAGATATGGTAGATTCTCTATAATCCCAGTTCTAAAATGTTACCCGGCTAAAGTGATCCCGGTTTTGCTGTATGGTCTGGAAGCCAAAACACAACTATGGAAAACCACATGGCAAAAATGGGAGGGCCTCTTGTGGAAACATGCCTTAGGGTTACAAATGAGTCTTTCGATGGTTAACATCAGGTATGAATTTGGTCTAAGATCTCTGGAAGCCCATGCAGGTCGGAAATTAATATCACTGTTTCAACGGATAAGTATAGCACAGGAGGACTCTCTATATGCTGATATAAAAGCACACTTGGAGACAAATAAATTGAAAATGCTTTCAATTCTAAGTGCTCAGGTGGAATTTCTCTATATATCAGTTGTTGCTGATATATAGAGAAATACTCTAACAGAGAATCCTGTGAAGGCAAAAAAGAAATGGGATGAAAGGGATTGGATCCGCACAATTGAGGGTGTTCGCTCAGGGGTTTATCCCAATCCATTGCAGACAGCTGATAGGAAATTGGGTTTCCTGAGCAAATATCTGATAAAGTTTCCCGAATGGAGAATTAGAAACTAATTCTTAAGACTAAGGCTAAATGTCATCCATACAGGTGAAGTATTGGCAAAAAGAGGGCAGGGGGAAACTGCCCTAAAATTTTGTCAAATCTGTATAAATCCAGAAGCCCAGTCTACTAAACATCTGTTAATGTTCTGCGAAGGCACAACGAATGGCAGACTGCTTTTCTTGAATAGGTTTTTCCCTGAATCAACATATTGTATGCAAGAAACATTCTGGAAAAGTTTGACTGAAGGTTACTCGCAGCGTAAAACAATAGCTGTGATTCAAATGTTAGAAAAATGTGACATTGTGTTGTAACTATCGAGGTGGGGAGTCACAGCTAATACTGGAAGAATTGATATTTGGCCTATCCCCTTCATACTCAGTATTGTTATGGAAGTCTACTGTCAAGTATATTGATTTAATTAATTGTGTCGTGGTTTTTATGATATGTTATGTTTAAGTGGAATGTCTGTAATATTGTAAAAGGTTAAGTTAACCAAATACAATTAAATAAAAAATAAAAAATAAGAGCTGGGAATAGATGATGGAGACATGGGTAGATGGATGGGAGAGCACAATCAGCGCAAATGGGGGAAAACAAGATGAGAAGAGCCATTGATTTCCACGTCCCTCAATGCAAACGCCCCGGGCAAGGGCACCATGTATGGTGGAGCTATGAAGGGGCTACAAGGGGGGGGGTCAGGTGATGGTCTGTGGTGGATTGGTGGTGGCAGGAGATCCTTTCCTCCAACCAGGTATGCAGAAGCAGGGACATGCCAGATGGGGGGGGCACCTTGGTTGGCAAACCATGCAGAACACCAGAGGTGATGGATCAACCGGGAGGAAAGGAGTCCAGGAGCAGTCCAGGCACCAATACGGGCAACAGTGGATTGGTGATGGCAGGAGGTCATTTCCTCCAACCAGATATGTGGGTGCAGGGGCAGGCAAGATGGAGGGGCACCTGGGGCAGCAAACCATGCAAAACACTGGAGGTGATGGATCCACCGGGAGGAAAAGAGTGCAGGAGCAGGCTGGGTCACGTGATGGTCAGTGGTTGATTGGCAGCGGCAGGAGGTCCTTTCCTCCAACCAGGTAGGTGGGCCCAGGGGAGGGCATGATGGAGGGGGCAGCTTGCACTGCAAATCACACAGCAAACTAGAGGCAATTGATCAACAGGGAGGATAAGAGTCCAGGAGCAGTCCAGGTCACATGACGATCTGTGGTGGATTGGCGGCAGCAGGGGGCCTTTTTTCACCAACCCGCTATACAGGTGCCAGTGAGACCCAGTTGGAGAGGGCACCTCGGGCACAGTGGAGGCCAGTTGGAAGGGGCACCTATGGCAGCAAACCATGCAGGTAATTAGGGAGGTAATCAGGCAAAACTGAGCGCAGAAGCACAGAACACAGAGATGGCAGGATAGTATATATTATGGTGTACTGTACTGTGGCCTGACTGGTCTTTTGGCCAAGGGGCAGAGCGGTGCGTCACTCACCCTTCTGCATTACTCCTGTTCATCTTCATCCTACTACTCCACTCAACTTGCCATTAGACTTGCCCACTGGCTTGTTCCCCCGTTTAGTCCCCGCCTTGCACGTGTGAGGCCTGGGTTCTGGGTTTGCTCGGTGCTCACTTGGTGCTCCGATACTTGAGCCTGAGCTGGACCAGACTGGAGCAGATAGATTAGAGGAAAGGACCTAGTGCTTTGCAGGTCACGTCAATCTAGTCACTCAGCGATCCTCATTTCTTCCCTGTTTATCGCTCAAAAGTTCTGCCAATGTGAAGGGAAGCCTGGTGGTTGAGGCACTTCATAACTAGGTGGTGCAGTGCCTCTTGTTCATCAACGCATATTAAAGTGTGTAACTCACTAGTGTCATCTGTTTTACACATATACTGCACTGGAAGGTTGATAAACGTGATGAATTTATTATGAATAGTACTTCTTGGGACACACACTTTGAAGAGCCCTCAAAAGGAGACTCATATCAAAGTGCTTCCCCTAGAGATGCATAAAGACTGTTGATAATTGTGGGGATGGGCATATAAATGCCCTGCAGGTTGGGGTCAGTACAGTGAGGGTGCGAGGCAGGATGAGGTGGATAAACAGACTACTAAAATTTATCGTAACTAGGCACAACCTCCAGCTAAAGGCCACAAGAGACTCCTTAGGAACACCAAACAAGAAGACCTCACCTCATCCTAGGAACACCAGGGGCAAAATCAAAGAAACCAACAAATGGTTGCCTAGGTGATCAGCTGACGTGAGTGTGTGATGTTTTATCTGAACTCCCTAGTGGCGTCCAGCTAATGGCGGAACAGTAAAGGGCGAAGACCAGCCATTGACTAGTCTCTTTGTCTCTTTGCCTATGAGCCTTTGCCTTCCTACCTACTGCACCGGTGGGCACCCTTAGCTTGCAAATTACTGTGCTGTTTCTCCACAATGCGTTATACTCACCTGTAATGCATTTGGTACTGGTACACCTCCTACTCACCTCTCTGTAGCTTTCTCCAATCATGCTACAACTTCCTCCTTTCCTATCCCTAGCATATAGCTTACATCTCAAAACACCCACTACTCCATATCTCTTGCACCTCCTATTTCCAACAAACAAAGCTGATGAACAAACCACACCCCCCCTAACATTTATCAATCTCGCCTCTGAGACTCAACTTCTCTACTCTTGCTTACCATATTAACTGAACATTGCACTCTGGAATGCTCAATCTGTATGCAACAGAACTGGCTACTTTAATGCCAGCTCTCCCCCTAAAGATCTCCTTGCTATCACTGAACCCTCGATTTCTCCATCTGCTACTGCCACCCTGGTGGCCCTACACAACTCCAAATTATCCTTCATTCACTCTCCTCAATTAACTATTAGAGGTGCAGGCTTCGGATACCTATGCTCTTGCCGCCTCATCACCACACTAATCTCCAATAGCATGTCCTCTGCTACCTCTTTTGAATTCAACTTCTTTACTATTGCTCTGCCTCACAGGGCTCACATCATCTCCATCCATCGTCCTCCTGGTCCACTGGGCCATTCTTTGATGAACTTAGGCAACTCCTTGATTCTCTTTCCACTAAACATCATCTCATTCTCTTAGGTGACTTTAACTTTCCCTCTCCAACCACTTCTCAGAAATCTGAACTTCAGTCTTTTCTTAGTTACCATGCTCTATACTCTGCAAGGGTGTCAAAGAAAGAAGCTGACACAAAGGTGGTTATAAATTTTTATTAGTGCAGAAAAGGGTCGTCACTATCTCTAGCTTCTAAGAGGGGGTTCCCTGCCTCAAAACTAATACTAAAGGATCCATCAGAATGTGCGTCAAAATCAAACTCCACCGTCCTTTGTCACAACCTACTTCTATCCCTTACACTACAACTAAAGAATAATCCAATAGAAAGTTAATTTTCCTGATACTCTGATAGTGTTTGAAAAAATGTTCTCTTGCAACAGGAATGCCAGGGGTAATGACTCCCTTCCCCTGGCTTGCAGGTTCCACAAGCCTTTACACAACCCCATGTTTTTCAGCCAGGAGAATGACTCCCTTCTCCTGGTATTGGTCTGTACAGTTCATAGCAAGACCAGAGGGAATGACTCCCTTCCCCTTGGGTCCTTTGAGCAACTCCCAGTTCTGGAGCAGGAGAATTACTCCATGCTCCTGTTATTGGCCTGTACAGTTCACAATAAGACCAGGGGGAATGACTCCCTTACCCTGGCCTCTCTAGAACATGTTCAAAGGGTTTTAGCCTATTCCCTAGGAGAATGACTCCCTTTTCCTGAACACCTCTCTCTCGCGACCTTCAGTTTGATGTATACTTTGTCACTCTGTATTGGTGTTAGCAAAGTCCTAAATCCATATTTGGTGTTCAATGGGCTTATCTTGGCCACTCCAACGAGGAAGTTCTCCTTGGATGCCCAATTCACTTATGTTGGGGTCCTAGACCCTTCTCTGTTGGTCAGTGGGCTTATTGCTGCCCCTGGGATGAGAAAGTTCTCCTCAGTTGCTCAGTTCGTACTTGCTAGGGTTTCTGACCCGTCTCTGGTAGTCAGTGGGTTTGTTGTTGCCAGTGCAATACGATAGCAATCCCTGGATGCCTGGTTTGCAATATGTAGGGTTCCCGACCCATCTCTGGTGATCAGTGGACTTATTGTTGCCACTGCAGTGAGGAAACACTCCTGGGATGCTTGGTTTGCAATGGTTAGGGACACCGACCCGTCTCTGGTGGACAGTGGGCTTATTGTTGCCACTGCGATAAGGAAGGTCTCTTTGGACGCTTGGTTGGCAATGGTTAATGTCCCCAACCTGTAGCTGGTGGTCAGTGGCCTTATTGTGGCAACTGCAACGAGGAAGGTCTCCTCGGATGCTAGGCCCACAATTGTTAGAGTCCCCGACCCATCTCTCTTCCACCACCTCCAGGTCTCTCGTACCTCCTGTTACCTTCTGAATTACATTGGTATTCCGCCGGGGCTTCCTGGGACTGGGGTTCATCTCACCAATTCTTCTGAATTCTCTATCTGGCTTCAACAGTACTGTGATGGCTCCATGCTCTACTGTACTGCTTGGCTCTTCTCTCCTGCTTCGCTTTTGTGTCCGCTCCAGTGGGTCGCATGGAGAACTCCCGCAGCACTTCATCAGCGCCCTCCATTCTTCTGAGACTCCGGTTGTCGACAGCGTTTGACACTTTAGCTGGTTACCACACCTGCTGCCTATCCCGGCTGGGCTTCACAGGTTTGTTAGTCTGTCATGTCTTCTTATACAATGTTGCCAGTCCTGCCCTGACAGATTGTCAAAGTCTTTTGTTTCTGTGGACAACTTGATCGTCATGTATTCTGTGCTCTTCTTCGTTCTAGTACTTTCTGCTTTAGCTATATTCCATGTGTTACACAATTACATGGGTTTACTCTCAATAAAATGGCTCTGAATTGAGAGGGGGGGAGGGAATGCTGGGGGTGGCATTGTTCAATGGACTTTACCCTACGTGATCTTCCTTGTCCCCAGATGGGGAGTCCATCCCCATGGGGTCCTCCCATATTAAACCACCCATAGGGGGTGTTATGCACAATAGGTCAGTTACACACTCATACAACACCTTGCATAACACTCCGACACAAAGGACTGTCAGGCTCCCCGGGTCACAGTCCAACCCTCCAGTTGTCCCATCACCTAGGGTGCAGGGGAGTCGCCATCACCGATGGTTTCAGGTCACACGCAGAGGACGGCGTTGTTTGTTTCCTCGTCTCCAATGGCAACTGCCATGGAGATTGCGATCGGGCTGGAACAGCCGATCGCGATTGCTTCCTGGTTTCACATCAACTTCCCGATCACGTGCACGAAGCCCCGCTCACGTGATCAGGAGGCGGCTCACATAAAAGCCGGGAGCTTTGAATCACTCGCCGCTTCACAGCTGTTTCACAACACTGTTCGGCGTTCTTGACTCTTGTTTTAGACCACATCGGATTTCGACTTCAGGCTTACACATCACGGATTTGGTTAACTCTTGCTCCTTGGATACGGTTGCTGATACTCTGCACGGATACTGGTACTTTGGACCTTTGGCTTACGCATAACGGACTGCTTTGGATTTTCCCTATCTGCTCACTTGCTACAACCTGGATTTTGACCCTTGGATTGTTTACGACCTTCCTTCCGTTCTTTCTTGGAAACCATTACGTGCACCTTAAGGGTTACGGGTGGTCAGCCCGTACCTGCCTCCAGGTACTTGACTGTTTGAATCGTCGGCACTCCCTTGCACCAATACCTCAGGCTCCCTTCCACTGAACATATGTAAGAGAGTATCATTTATTTGCATTTAATTAAATCACTGTCTTTGCCTGTATTAACCCCGACTTCCTTCCAACAGCCTCTGGGGTCCTCGGCGCCATCTGATTCAACAAACCAACAACCACCTGTGGCCTCAAAGCTCGCACAGGGAGTGTTTATCTTTCTCTCCCTGTGGGTGATTTGTGGACAGAGGCTCAATACTCTTCACTTCGTGGCAAGTCACGACAGGGGGACTATTGGGTAGCGGCCACATCTCCCTAACCTCACCGAAAATAATTCCCCCTTGAGGAGAAGTGACAACACCTTGCGAATCATCACAACTCTATCCATAACCTACCGACCCACACCAGGTGTAACTCTTTGAATCTACTTTTCATCTCCTCCTCTCTCTCAGCCACTAATACTACTGTCATACTACTGTCTGATCCACTATATCCTTTCCACCCTCTGACCTCGACTCACCTATTACTAAAAGGAAATGTAAACCTCCTGCAATTCCTCCCTTTTTCTCTGACCTACAGTGCTCACTCTCCTCCTTCACACCTGTTGCCTCTTCCACTATCACTGCCTTCTCCAGCTTCCAATTCCTACTATATGATTCAGTCTCCTCTCACTTCCCACTGCTAACTTTCACCCCTAAGTCTCAGCGTTCTCAACCATGGATCACCCAATTCATACTCTATTTCCACACAGACAAGCATAAGTTGCTGTGCGAATGGAGATGCACCTTTAGTGGCCTCTCGCCTTTCTGAACTCTTCAACCTGCCTTTAACTCTGCTTGCTTTCCCTCTATTTTCAAAATGCTCAGGGTCATCCCTCTCCTAAAATAGCAAGCGACTGACCTGAACCTGCCAGTTAATGTTTGCCCTGTATCACTCCTTCCACACTACTCTAAAGAGCTGGAAAGGGTCTGTTTCAATCGTTTTACCAATTTAGACATCCACAACCTTCGAGGCCCACTAAAAGAATCACTCCACAGAAAACGTAGGGCTGAATAAAAGAATCTGCAAAACAGTTTGTTCTGTCACACCTTGAGAGGGGAGGAAAGGAACTCCCTGTGTTGAGGGTGGCTTATCAATAAACCGTTACAAATTCATGTAATTTATATTGTGCACATGGTTTAAAATTAAATCTTACACAAAGTCAGCACTATTATAATGACTCTTCTGCATAGGAGAAAAAAGATCATTAAAGAATTCAGGGGGGAAAAACACAATTACAAAATTCAAGTCTAAATTAGAAAGGATTTTTAAGAACATTAGTACAAAATATTGACAAAGCTAAGAATATAGATATCTACTTACCATACATTAAACCTGACCAAATGTTCTGTTAACCAGGGCCTCTGCATTTTGAATACATTTCCTCAAATAAGTCATTCTAATTATTGTATGTGATGCATACTATTTCAAACATGTTGGTCATCTTACAACTCTTTGTGCTTTGCTCTGCAACAAATGTCAAGTGGCCTTTCTTTGCTGCATCAAGTTGCCTCCATATGTTGCTTTTTTTAGGACACAGAGTATGTTTATTTAAAACAGATTCTCTGTGGGTTCTTTCTTTTCTGGGTGCTGTTCTTCATTTGTACGGGTCCTAAGCACCACTGGGTTTCAGGGGGTTGAATGTCTCCTATTATCACTATATTTCTTGCTTTCCAGTTGCACTGAATGGGCAGCAAACAGGAGGGGGAGTGGTTTTCTTGTGTCGATAGAGTCTGTGGGTGTACCAGCAGAAGGCCAGCCACCCTATGCGCGTCTCTTCCATCCCCCCCAAATTTCAGCTAATCCAACAGTTTGGCTTTCCTCAGAGATCTGGTGCTAGGCAAGGTTAAGAGGAACCTGTGCTACACATGTAGGTGTGTGGCTCATGGAAACAGAGCAGTTCTGGACGGACACATGCTTAGGGTCGGGAGGATAGCTCAGGGGCAAAGTGTTTGTCTTGGAAGCAAGACAACGCATAACAACACATGTTTGAATCCTGGTCTCGCACTTGAAACTGGTCTACGGTATTAAGCATGTTATAAAAGAACTATTATAATTAATTATAAGCAGGGAGGACTTCTCTGACAGGTCTGCTTTGTCTGATTGAAGGGTGCCAAGGGAGATTTTTCTTCCAAGGGTGTCTTTATTCCCTCTGTCTTGTAGTCTGACGCACCTTCCATTTTGCAACAATGTCACAGGGGAGTATGTATATTATGCATTTTCCCCCTGCAAAGGACTAGTCCACTTATTTTACTGTCACGTCAACACACTTTCCTGCATTTAATTTTACACATGTATATGTTGTGCTGTTGCAGCTCAAAAGGCACTTTATTCCAGGATTAAACACAGCACTTCTCAAGTTTTTGCTTTGTTCATTATGAGATGGGATAAAATCCCTTTCACAGTTGTGTTCATTATTATGACTCTCGTTTATGCTTTTTGTGGTCTTCGAAGTAACAAAGGGGTTATAAACTTCTCCCTTGAATCAAATTGATATAGCCTCATCACTGAGGATACATTATTGGGAAATGTCCCTTTATGTGACCTTAGGGCTTATGCACTCAAGTATGCAAGGCTGTTCCTGGTGGATCCTATAAGGTCATGCAAGTTTCTTATCCAGCGACTTGGGCAGAGCTGGATCTTGTCTCTCACTCACCTGCACTTCACAAAGAACCTCAGGCAACTCATAAGTCTTTGTACTAAATGAATCTACGGAGTGAGGCAGGAGATGCTTTTGGGATAGAGTCTTTTCCCAAAGAGGATGGCTTCGGTGCATCTGCATCTTTAGTGCCTAATGATGCAGTTACTGCTTCTTTCAATACTACACTGATATCCGGCAGAGAATAAATGTTTAGTTGATCTTTGGATGCTCTTGTGTCCTCTTTTACCTCTGAACTGTCGCTATTTTTTACATGTAACCAGTAGGAAACCGTGCAAATAATTTCTTACTCATCATTTTCCATGGCAGGTGCAATGGGTCCACTTATTCTGTGGCTTGTTCCTTTTGGTGGTGGGTCATTGGTGAGATATTTGTTGTGATTTTCAGTAGAGGGTATGTGTACTTCAAGCCCTATGAGTAACAAATGGTTTCTGTGCAAAGACTTGCACATTTGAGAGTTATATATATCAGAAGATTGGTGATCTGTGATGTATGGTGTGTACCCCGACTTGTCGCCAAGCTTGTTCTTTACCCACTTTCCCAAGCTGCTGATAAGTACACTGTCTCCAAGTTGCAACATCTGGAACACCTCTTGTCATATTTTCTTTTATTTATTCTGGTTATCAGTGCCTTGGGCTAGTTGTTTTGTTTAAACCAGTTGTGTAACTAAGGTCTTGGGCATATATGAGATGACCGTCAATAGCATTTAGATCTGGAGTTACCCAAACACACAAGATGACCCATGGCCTGGCATCTCGTCCACAAATGAGGAACAATGGAGAGAAATCAGTTGTATCATTCCTTGTTTAGTTTTAGATATGGGCCACCCTAGCAACATTCTGGCTCCAGTCACATTTCTCTTCAAATCACAAGGTGACCAGCATGCCCAGGATGCTACGATTGAAGCATGCAGCCTGGGCATCCCCTTACACATGGTAGGGTTAAGTTATTGTCTTTCTTATTCCAACATCTGCTTGATAAATTAGCATTTAAAATCGTACCCCTAATTGGAATACAACCATGCAGACCACCCATAATGCAAAATTATATTTGTGGGAAAGGATTGTGCATATCTTGTGAAAAAGTAACATGAACACTAAATCCATTGGCGCAGCACTTTCCAGATATTTCATGTAATTGGCTGGTCTTATTTCTGTCTTGTAGGTAATTCAACAAGCAAGACTCAGGCAGTTTTACTATACATCATGGTCCAATAGTGGCCAGTCAAATTGTCTGTTGACGAGTTTGTAATCTGTCTGTCTTTAGGTGCCCATGATGATCATCCAAAGCATGTAGGATGGCATGGCAAAACGTCCTGGAAAGGACCTTTGTGCATCGCATATAGCCCCCTTTCAACATCAGGGTCTTTCATTCCCTCAAGAGGGTACTGTGGCAAGCCAGAAGAAGGACTCGAACCAGGGGACATGTTATCAAAAGGTTTTATTTAACTTAAAAGAAAACGCCTGTTTAGCCCTATTGCTAAAAGGGGAATTCCTTTCCTAACAAAGTATACTAAGGTGCTCATCATTAGTCAAAATAACAAACATGGTCCTCTGTCCAGAACCTATCTTCTAAACTGGCCCTACCACTTAAAAAATAGCAAAGAAAAACTTGCCAGCATATCCTGCTTTCAGTGTTGTTCACCCCGGTCTCTCTCAGGGGTTCCAGGATCCTCTCCTGGTGTCAGATCCAATGCTTCTTCGTAGAGAACAGTGCTACCTGGTTTAGCCGTTCTTACCATCTGTCAAAGTTCCAAAAGTTTCTCATGCTTGCAAAATAAAGTCTCAAGTTCCCAAAAAGATCAAATGTCCAAATTGTCGTAGATGGAGTGATACCTCCTTAATCCTTCTCCACCACTTGGGTTGGTTTCCTCCCACTCGGTTCAAATATTGTTTGCCTATGTGTTCTCCTTGAACTGGTTCTTCACTTGTCTTATTGGGCCCCTCTAGCTTCCTTGAGTTTCTCTGTCACAATATCTCATTTATCTTCCATGGGTATTCGTAACCCCTCTTTTCTTATGTCTCTAGGTTCTCGATAGATTCTGTGAGCCGTTTTGCTGATTGCAATATTTTGGTTTCTCTGGCTCCCATAACCTTTAGTGTTACTTGCTTCTTTCTTTCTCTACAGCCCTTTCTGGTATGGTACGGGGTTATGGTAATCATTCCTTCTCTGGTCTCCCCGCCCCATCCGCTATGAGCAACCCAGGTACCTTCTATGTCGCAGGGTGTGGCCCAGTGAGGTGGTGTCTGCTCAGTAGCTGTGGCATTCTCCATGGCTTTCTGGTGCAGAATGGGGCTTTGGTCCCTTTCTCTTTAGCTTTCAGCAATGCAGTTACCTTAGCATCAGCCATTAGGGCATAGTAAATTGTGTCTCCAGTTAGTCTATGCACTTGGCTTTTCTAGATAATGTGGGGGGTCAGAAATGCAAAGGAGACAACTTGGTAAAGGTTTTTCACAATTACCCATTTTATTAACTTAGAAAGGTGTGAAAAATGTCTCACTGTCCCTAACCTAAAGAGGATTTCCCTATCTATTAAACTAAATATAAAGGAAAACACTCTAATAAAAGGAATCTGTCCATCACACTTATATATATATATATATCAACAACGTGAAAAAAAGACAAAAGAGAAAGAAGGAATAAACAAACATTCCTGGAGTCCGATTTCCCCCCGCTCACCCTGCATAAAGAACACATTCCTATCACATAGTACTTTGATTTTATCATCTGTCCCTTCTGCATCATCAGTCTGCTATTGTCAACAAGTATTAGATGTATAGGTCCCAGATCTCCGGCGGTCTAGCATGTAATGGTAAACTCTGGATAAACATCCTGAAGCCATCCCTGTACAGTGGGGAGGGGGTGTGCCCCTCCCCCATGCCATGGCCACCATCCTACGAGCAACCACAATCAACAGGCCCGCCAAACGTATCATCCCCTCCCCGGTCTTAGAACCCGGTTGCATCCCAATAGAGCCAAAACAGGATCCGGTTCCAGTGGTTCCCCTATGATTAACAACATTTTGGCCAGTACCTCCACCCAGAATTTGGAGACCTGCGTGCACTCCCATGCCAGATGGAGAAATCCCGCCGGGGCAAAGTCACACCTGGCACAGGTAGCTGGAGTGGTTGGGAAATGTCTATGGAGCCTGGCCGGAGTGTGATAGATCTGGTGTAGAAAGTTAAAATGCATTAGCTTTACTCTGGAGTTTATGGTACTTTCTGAGTTTGTCTCAGCACATATTCCCAGTCTTCTTCTGCTACAGTTTCCCCTAGGGCTACCTCCCATCATCTCCTCGGGGCCTCCACCTCCCACGGCACATCTGACATAATGCAGCTATTGATCCGCGAGACCAGGCGTCCCTCTCCCTGCAACGGGGTCACTGCCTGCAGTAACGACCACTCAGGGGGTTGTATGGGAAGCAAGGTAATCAGTGCCTTAAGTGCATGTCTTAAGCAAAAATAAAGAAAGACGTTTAGCGCTGAGTCCCTGCTGCACTCCCTGGCCTGCTGAATTGAAAGAACCTCCCCCCACAAGCAAATCCACAAGGGTCACGAAACTAAGCTTGTTTGCCCACTGCAGATAGATGCACTCACTGGTAATGACTAGCCTGGGGCACGTGCCGTGCCAGACAGAGAGGTGAGTACAAAGTGGAGACACCCATTTTCCCCGCCTTTTTTTTCCAGACCGTGCAAGTAATCTTGACAACTTTCAGGGTATTGGGCTGCACCCAGGGCGCCCCAAGAATCATTGCACGCAGCAGGTTTGGTAAAGCGAGAGCCCTTTCCACCTGCACATGTGTTCTTATGAATTGTGTAGCATACGGTTGTTCCAGAAAATGTGCCTGTGCTGATTAATAGTACAGTTCAAGATCTGGTAAGGCCAGCCCCCTGCCCTGCTCCATTGATTGTGTCAAAGTGGAATATACCACCATTTCATGCTTTCCGGCCCATATGAAGTTGAGGGTAAGCCCGCGCAGGCGCCAGAAGAAGCTACCCCCTCACACTTATATATAAAAAAAACTCAAATAGGAATCATATGGCAAGTCAGGTTTAACAAAATAATAGTTACACTCATACATCAACCTTATAGCTATGTATCCTTGTAAACACAGTTGAGTCCCCTTCCCCAAGTTTAAGGAAGGATTTTTCAAATTCAATTTCCAGGTGACAAAGTTCCATTTTGTAACCAAACTTTGTTCTCTATACAACATACATTTCTTCTCACTCCAAAAGTCTTTCACTTGGCATTTTGACAAAGCTTCCACAAAACAAAAAGGTCTTCATCCCCACACTTGTAGTCAATAGTTCAACACACCTTCTTCTTCTTGAAAAAACAAACACTTCCGCAATTCTTCTGCAACAATAACATTTTGTCAGGATGGTTTTAGCACAATTCATAAAAATTGTTAGTGGGCTTGTCACTTTCTCTCATCTACAACCTTCAACCACAATGCAGTACTTCAATGACTTCTTCCTGGTCCACTAACCTGCCAGGAATACCATTAATAATCCCTTTGTGGTATACTCGCCTGCCAGAACAAAACTCCTAACTATACGGCAAGTACTCTGTGTTGAGGTTTGCTTCAAACTTTTAGAAAAGTGTTTGACTTTCAATGACATCAAAATTCACAACTTCTTCTGTGAGGACACAATACACATTGGTGGGGTTTGTTCCACTACTTCATGTGCCACCTGCAATGCAGGTTATGCCCCTCTCATCCTTGATACTTTCTACTTTCCACTTTCACACCAAGTAACTGCTGTCTATTTGTTATACTTGCCCTCGTTTGGCTTAAGCAATGGGTGTTGGTATACTGCTTAGCTATTGACTCCTTTTCACTCTGGGAAAAATGTTACAATCTTTCTGCAATATTGTTCTCTCTTTACTTTGCCAATGTTGGTAATAGTCTTTTTGAAGTATTATCCCCTCTTTACTTTGGCAATGGTGGTTATGGTTTTTCTTAAGGAATTCCCCCTCCCTTTAGTTGCACATGCAGGCTCCTATCTTGGTTCAATATTGCCTCATCTTTGCTTTGTTTTTGGCAATGAAAGTTGTAACCTTTGTTCTCTTGCCTTCTTTCAAAGTGAGTATAAAGCCAACATGCCTTTCTTTCATTAGTTTGGTATTCAAAAGGTTGGTTAGCAGTCAGTGGTTGAGTAAGGAGCATTCCAGGGTTAAACCAACTCACCAGTCTCTCTCTACGCATACACTCAGTCTGATACCGCTTCCACTTTTGCTTCTATGGTGGATTCTTGAATGCCTAACAGTTTCGGTCGTATTTCTGCGGCCCGCGCCATTTCGCAAAGGAGCCGGTCTTGTGCACTCCGATGCTCGCAGTCATCGGACCCAGGCACAAAATAAAGAGCACTTCTCTCCCACTGGGCAGCCTCTCAAAGCACTGCTTCCCCCTGTATGACCTCTGCACTTCAGGTTTTCGACTTCGAAGACCCTCTCAGGACCGACATCTGCTTCAAACACAGTGGCAACTCCGGCGTCTTTGTTTTCCTGCTTCTGCTGCTGCAACTGCAGTTGAAGATCTATTCTGCTGCTCCACCTGTTTGTTCTAATGGCCTGCACCTGAAAGGGCTTTAGATATTCAAAGGTCCAGCTCAATAGTGGGTCATTAGAAACACTAGACTGCATATTGCAGTTCTATGCCTCTGAGCCCCTCTTCCTCATCCCAGTACCTAAGGGATTGGCGGACTTGAAGTCCCCAATGTTCTGATCACTTTTTACATCACGTATTTCAAGTCCAACCTTATTTAGTTCACTCTGTTTATTGCATACACATTTAGAGAAGGATTTCAGAGGAGGTAATGGTGGGTCTTGACTTCATAGCCCAAACCTAAGGGAGAATCATATTTATCAGAAGCCAAGATATGAATGCTCTGATTCTTATATATATTATTCCCATGTTGATCATACCATTTTTTACTACTAACAAAGTGGGTAGTTTTGGGAAGATGAGCCTCACTCTGACAACAAGCCATTAGATATTCTGGCATTATGGAATGCTCCCCCTCCGAAGGAGATAAAAACTGTGTCTCTCTAATGGAGCCTTTCTATTCCATTGGGGCCCTTCTCCTTCCAAGTGATCCACCCGGCTAATACCACCCCCACGGTTAGGATCATGTAGCAGCTGCCTTCTTCTGGCCACCTGGGAGGAGACTTTAGGCAGGAATTCTCTGAGTACTCTACAGGATTCATCACAGTAAGGTATTGTGAAAAAATAGATAACATTGTATAACACAGTCCAGCCTTATTGACAGACTTCATGGCTGGTATGTGGTCATCTTGACATTGTGTCGGCATCAGTGTTGTACCTCTGTGTCCGTAATGAAGCTGAAAGTTGCAGGCTGTCATTGCAGCAAGCCATCAGGTCCAGTGGTATTGGTCTTGTCAGACTTTAAAATCAACGCTATAGGCTTATTGATGGATCAAACCATAAATAGAGTGGAGGTAATTGAGGAACCTCTCAGTAGCGGACCATTTCAAGACCATGACTGTCCGTTTCTGCATTGTGTAGATCAGTTCGAAATGACTTAGTCTTCTGTTACTAAAAGTGATTAATGGTTTGTAGTTCATTGTCATTTTCCAGGTGCAGAACTCCTCTCATTCCAAACAGGTTGGGAACAACAAGCTGTTGATGGTCTGAAACATGGCGCATTTGTTTGTTTTTTAATTAGTTTCTCAAAGGCTTGCTGAAACGGTTTCGCCCATCTTTCTCCACGGTTTCACAACTATTTTCCTCAATTAGTTCCCCAAATGCATTGAAGGCACCCCATTTGTCTGTTGATCTTTATAAAGTTGGGCACAAAGCTTTGGTAGTAATTACCGGATCTGAAGAAACTTTAAACTTCCAGTAGGCTGTATATATGTATATATGAACAACTTTGGAGCGCTTCAATTTTAGCAGGATCCAATGAGATGAAATTTGCATAAATTATGTGCCCATTGTACTATACACTAGTATGGTGAATCCAGCATTTTTCAATGGAGACTACTAGAGCCTCATTAAGTTTGACGGTATGCAAAAAAGTGTTGGTAACTCTGTTACCACCACTTTTTCCATGACACAAAATTATAATCTTTGGCGGATTTGCTGCCAGCAGAATTACCACACAGTATATCTGCTGATTTTTCTAGGTAAAGTTGAGGTCAATCATCCACTTTACCTCCAAAAATCAATGGATTTACCACACATTAATTCCACTGGCAGTAAATCCACTAGAAATCCCCATTGAGTCCTATGGAATACAAAAATGAGGAACTACCACCATCTGTAATCCCATAGTAACTCCACACATACATTTACTGCCAGAAAACCACCAAACTTGCAATGAGACCCGTTTTTAAGACCAGACGGTAGAGTAGATTAATCAGCTTCTCATTGTGGATTTCAAATGTTCTTTTAAAGATAATGACATCATCAAAGTGGACTAGATCTTCCAGCAGGTTCATTTTTCATACTGCTATTTTCATCAGCTGTTGGAAGGTGGCTGGTGGGCCAGAGATACCTTATGGCAGGCAAGTGAATTTGTAGAATATGAGCTGGAAGCTAAATCAGGTTTGCTTCAACCACAGGTAGTACCTGGGTACATTCACTTCAGATCTAGGATGGTAAACCACTTGCTTCCTTTTAGGCAGTGCAGAGTTTCATCTACTCTCAGCGTTGTGTATTGGTTAGATGTGGTCCTGTTGTTCAACAGGAGCTAAACTATGCTCATCGGGACATCACTGGTATGTTCGAGTGCAAAAACAATGGGCAAGGCATAAGTGCTTTGTGACTCTTGGATGATTCCAGCTTGGATGCGATCATCAAGATGGTGTTACACAGCTTCTACATCTGCTGGTGCAAGAGATCTATAACACTCATGGAATGGAATGCAATCCATGACGCATAGATTTTTCTCTCTGTAAGAGGTGTTTCTGTAGTTCAGCCTCTCCTTGTTGAATGCAGGAACGATTGACTGGCAAGCTGAAGAATAGGCAGCAGTGGTGGTTGTATGAAAATGTGTGAAAACCCCTTCTCCTCCGAGGTGAATGACGTGGTCTGTTATATTGGTTATTAAGACGTAGATGTTCTGCAGCTCCTTTAAAGTATCTACTACCAATATCCATTTCACAAGTAGTCTGACAGGCCTAAATTCCTTTTCAGGTGCATCCATTATGAGTCTTCTTGGATGTTGACTGTTGCTTAACCAAACCCTTGAAACTACCATCACAGTTGTCCTGGCAAGTATGTTAATCTGTCCAAGAGGAGTGGTGGCGACATCTCCGACGAGTCCTGTGATGAACATAGCAATGTCGTTACTACTCTCCCGGCAAATGTCTCTCTTCATATGGCCAGGGGAAGGCAGCAGCTACCTGATCCTGACCCTGGGGGTGGTTATATGAGGGAGCACCACATGAGGGGAGATAACCCTTACGTGAGTGGAGCAGACTCGCTAGGTGGAAAATGGTATCCCCCTCCTTCATTAGAGCTTGATAACTCTTCCTTAATTCCCCAATCCACCATGGCATATTGTGAAGTCAAACAAAACCATCAATTCATTAATAATAATAGAGTCCTTCCCCTTCCCAGTTTAAAGCTGACTGGTAATACTGGGACGAGGAGGAGGACTAGAGCAATGAATATTACAGAATCAGAGAACCAAGACTCGCGCTCTAGTGGATGGAATAGTTTGAATGGTACTGGGATATTTAAGAGCACGGAAAGCCAAGAAGAAGGGACTCTTGCTGCACCTGACGTGGGTCGGGACATCCGATGGAGACAGGTTGCTTCATGGAAGGAGGAAGATCCAGGAGAATTGTTCGAAGGGGCTCTGAAGTAGGAGGTTTGTTGTGTGAATGTGAGTGGTGGAAGATCGAGTCCCTCTTAGGCGTCGTGGGAACCGGAAAGCAGAGGAGGTGTCAGCCAGACGCAGAGACGAACATCTGGGAAAGACAAAGATTTTGAAGGACGCCAAAGCTGCCGAGCAAAGCCGGTCAGCCAATAGAAGGAAGTTTAGACACTGGGGCACTTTGTGGCATATACCGCCTACCACTGAAACAAAGTTGTATGAACTTGTTGATCCCAGAAAGGGGAATTGGAACACCAAAATATTTCCTAAGAAACTAGGCATAGAATGAGAACGGGTCTGCGACCCAGTACCTGAGCGGAAACAAATATAGAATCTTGAAACTATT
Organism: Ambystoma mexicanum; assembly: GCF_040938575.1. NCBI lineage: Eukaryota > Metazoa > Chordata > Amphibia > Caudata > Ambystomatidae > Ambystoma > Ambystoma mexicanum. The sequence continues at coordinate 715,402,358 of NC_090923.1, forward strand.
TAATGCTGAGAGAGAAGAGCTGCAAGTCTGGGACCAACACCCAAGTATATAAAAGCAGATTGAGAAAGTCCTGGTAGGAGAGTATACCAGACAGAAGAGCTGCGATTCTGGGACCAACACCCAAGAATATATAAGCAGACGAAGACGGACCTGGTAAAAGAGTATATCAGGCAGAAGAGTTGCGAGTCTGGGACCCTCACACAAGTATAAAAAAGCATATTGAGAAAGTCCTGGTAGGAGAGTATACCAGGCAGAAGAGCTGCGAGTCTGGGACCAACACCCAAGTATATAAAAGCAGACTAAGACAGACCTGGTAAAAGAGTATACCAGGCAGAAGAGTTGCGAGTCTGGGACACTCACGCAAGTATAAAAAAGCAGATTGAGAAAGTCCTGGTAGGAGAGTATACCAGGCAGAAGAATTGCGAGTCTGGGACCCACGCCCAAGTGTGGGAAACCAAAGCATTGAAAGGGTGACAGGAGAGTGTACCAGATGGGAAGAGGAGGGTCTGGAACTCGCTCTCCTTTTTGTTGAACTTTTAAAGGAACTGGGAAATCAAGAGGAGGGAGTTATCCTCTTGAGTGTGTGGAATCCAGGAGAAGGGAGTCATTCCCACTGGGGCTGGAACATGAGCATGTTACGACCGGAGAAAGGGAGCCATCTACCCTGGTGTTGTCATGAGAGAAGTGGAGCTGCTTCTTGACCTTGTCGGAAAAGGTTTAACTGCTGACATGGTGATGGGATACATTTACCCTGGCGTTGATTGGAAGTCTTGGAAAGATGGTGTGAACTGTAAATGCCTGGGAAAGGTCAAGGGACGAGCCATACCCCTTAAGAGTGTGAAATGTATAAAACCTGAAGAGACTCTTGGTAAGGAAGTTACCTCGTGAGACTTGTGGAGCCTTGTTTGTTTCTTTTTGCACCTTTTGGAACTTTATGTTGGAACTCTAGAAAAGAGTTGTGAGTGGTCAGCTGAGAGACAAATGCATGTGAAAAATGATAAATTAAATCGAGGTGGAAAAGACTGAGTTTTTTGGTCGAATTACCAAACCTTTTTCAGGCTTCTTGCACTTTTATTTTTAAATAATGCAGGGGGAGACCTCCATTATTCTCCTCCACTTCCCCACCTTAGGTGATACCCTTGCCCCACCCCCATCTTATTTTTTTAAAATATGTGCAAACATTTGACCAAAAAACTTGGTCTTTTCTACCGTGATTTTTTTCTCATTCGCTTTTTGGGGTTAATTCCCTAAGAGACTATTCCCTTTTAACTTTATATCGAGTTTAGCATGTAAGGGACAGATTAGGATTTGGACATTCTGACATGGACCTTAGTTAGTTTTGTTGAGGCAGGGAATTCCCTCCTAGAGTTAGGATGAGATAGGATTTTCTCCAATCCTTTTTTATTATTTTGTTAATAAAAGTCGTTGCCAACCACCATAATGACCTTGTGTCCGAGTCTTACTCCTGATTCCTATAGACCATAGAGCGGGTGTATTGGCTCTAGGTCGTGTTCCAAGTTAACCTTGTGGCATAATTCGATCCAGTCATCCTCCGGCAAAGTCTTGTAAGAGTGACAAACATTGACAAATGTGTGCCCCGCATTATAGGGACATTAGTATTGTATTTGCTATTGACATAGTGAATTTGGAAATGAGTGCCAATGCAATGAGGTTGGCTGTTACTCCTACTACCTCTGATAGCAGGTGCAGCCGTACATGGATGTAACCTAAATACTTGCAGGCCACAGCTTCCAGAGCTATTAGGTTTAATCCTGTGAAGGGTTCCAGAGGTAGATGGTGATGTTTGGTTACTTGTGAGCAGTATCAAGCAAGGTCTCTGTGTGTCCTTCCTCAACGACGATGGTCACATTGGCTACTGTCCCAAACAATCCTTATGGATTTCTTTCAGGCAACCATCGGGTTTGTCCAGGGGTGTTGTCATTTGAAATTGAGAGTAGGTTGGTGGAGTTGGTTGGCGATTGTCTTGATGGGTGTAGGGCTTACACTGTAGTAGTGCATTTTGATCCTCTAAATCAACCTCAAGGGTGTGAATCTCCCTTATTAGACCTTGGAATGAAGGTGGATTGGCGGTACGGTCCTGCAGATTAAAACGAAGCATTATGATTTGTGCAGTCTTATCATCTCATAACATCTACTGTAAGCATGTGGTCCTCAGGTTTTCTATGCATGCAAAATACTCAAAATGCCTTTTTCCCAGATCTAGTCTGGTGGCATGGAATGTGGGCAGAAACTGTGATACAGATTCAATACTCCCAAACACTTATTTTCAAGCGTTCACTAACTCTTCCGTGATCAGATCAGGTTGAGTGGCTCGGAGTTAAATGATGATTTTTGAAGGCACACCCTCTGAAACTCTGAAACTCTGCATGTCTCCTTTTTTCAGAATAACTAACCTCCTCTTCTGGGAGAATTTGCCTTGCCTGGTGTACTCAAAACTGTTGTTCATTTTGCCCTTTGGGTACAGTTCTTTCATCTGAGAAGAATTGTATTCGCCACATTTTGGAAGGAGGTGACAGACCAACAGGTGCCATGCTTCAACAAGGTTTATTCTAAAATATTAAAGAAAATGCCTAACTTTCCGTATCCTAAAGGTTTCCCTACCTAACATAACTAAACTAAGGTGCTCATCGTCAATAGTGAAGTCCGTAACCAAGAGTCTGTCCTCGGTCCCAAAAATGAACATGTCCTGTCCCTACTAAATAACAGAATAGTTCCAGGAGAATGAGTCCCTTCTCCTGGATTGCTTGATCAGCTCAGTTCTCATAGTTCTCCTCAATAGGGGATTTTAATTAGGTATTTGCTACTCCTTGTAGTAAATGTTCCAGTTCCTTCAAGAGGATCCTCCGGGCCCTTGAATATGAGTTCCTTTCTTATCTTAGAGTTCTTTCTGCACTTTCTTTACAGTTCAACGGGGTCTGTGTAGACCACTGGTATTTCACATTACTTTTCTCTTCTCTTGAACAAATACAGTTGTAAGGGCTCTCTCCTTTCTTTATTCCTCTTCTCACTAGCCCATTTGGGTTGAGCCCTTGTTGGACTCTCACTCTGCTTATTTGTAGAATTATCACTACTCTTATAAGTTTGCCACTCACTGGGACGAGTGGGATCAATCTCCTTATGATTCTTACTCTCATTGTCAATTTGCCACACACTGGGACGAGTAAGATTAGCCCATTATTATTCTCACTCTTCTTATAGGTTTGACACACACTGGGACGAGTATGATTTCTCCATTCTTTATGTTCTGCGTTGCAACATTCATAGATATCACTGTCCGACTTTGTTACTATGCCAGGATCCCCAGGTCTTCCCGCTCTCCCTGGGATCTTTTTTTCTTTTAAAAAAAAATAATTTTATTAATTTTTCAACAAACAATACAAATCAAACTTGCAGTGCGTACAATAACGTTTTAAACATACATCGCTTCATCATGTCCACTGCTTCTCCCCTTCCCTCCCCCCCTTTCGAGCCTACTCCCTTTCATGTTCTATTTCTGCATCTTGTAGTATTCCATGGTTTCCGTTGGGTCTTGTATTACCCCAAATAACTCTGCTATTAATTGTTTCCAGGCTATCAGGGTCTCAGCCTCTCCCCCCCCGACATTACTTGCATCTTGCGATACTGCAGTTTCCGCTTCAGCCCATTTCTGTAGATCTTTCCACCATACTTCTATTCGTGGTCTATGGCATGCCTTCCACCCCATAGCAATTCTCCTCTTTGCAAGTGCATGCGCTAGGTCCTTTAATTTACTCACATGCTTGAGTTTACATGGTTTCGAAACCCTCCTATCAAACAGGCCCACACCGTGTCCACCACAATCTTGATTCCTTTTTCGGCTAGCCTGTTTGCCACCTCACCCCAAAATCGCTCAATGACTGGGCATGACCAGAACATATGCACCATTCCAGCATTTTCCTCATCACATTTGGGACATGCTTGTCGCCCTACGTTTTTAAATTTGGCTATTCTCTGGGGCGTCATATACGCCCTATGGGTTACCTACAGTTGTATCTGTTGCAGTCTTGCATTCCTCGACAAATATTTGTGGTACCCATGGGCTCGTTCCCACATCCCATCACTCATTGGAGCTCCCACTTCCTCTTCCCAGTCCTGTCTCAGTTGTGCCACTTCCTTCCCCACCTTGGACATCATCAGCTCATATATTCTAGATATCTCATGTCCCCCCTTTGCAATGTCATATATTGTGTCTATGCTAGTGGCCGGTTCTCCTTCTAGTAATACTTTGGACCATGTCACCTTGATTCTCCGCACCACCCTATGGTATGTGATATACTGGCCCGCGTGTAATCCAGTTTCCTCCTCCAACACAGCAAAGTCCCTTATATTCCCCTCTTGCCATATATCGCCCATTGTTGCTACCCCCACAGGCTCCCAGTGTTTCCTAATCATCATCCTTAGTTGCTTTTCTTTGCCCGCCAGCACCACTAGTGGTACCTGCGGGGAACACGGGAATGGATTCTCCATCAACTGGCAGGCCCTGCGCCGCAGCTTCCACCCAAGTATCATCATCTTTGGACGCCCTTCCATGTCTGGCTTAGGCAGCCAAATCATTTCCTTTAGGAAGAATGGGGCACAGTCCTGTCTGAACAGCCTGGACTCCGAGGTTGACTCTTCAGAGAGCTATTTAGCTACATATTGCTGCTGGCTTGCTATGTAATAAACTTCATAGTTTGGCAGTTTTATTCCCCCTTTCTCATATGAATTTTGTAGCACGCCTTCTATCTTAGCAAAGAACCGCCTCGTTATTAGGTATGGGATATTCCCAAAATAATGCAGTATCTTGGCAGGACCACCATTTTCAACATTGCCCCTCGCCCCATCATCGCGAAGGGTAGCTTCACCCAGAACTTCATGCTGTTTTCAATTTTCTTGATCGCCTCCACTGTGTTACACTGGTGTTCCTCTTCCACTGTATGGTATATATCTATCCCAAGATATCGGAACGTGTGAACCTCCCATGGTATCTGTAGCACTGGTAGCTGCTCTAACGGGATCCCTCTGTACCTGCCCAGTGAAAATATACTCGATTTGTGGGGGTTCACAGCTATACCAGACAGCCCTGCATATCTCTCCATCACTTCCAGAATGTACTGGAGGTTTTCTTCCGGGTGCCATAAATACAACATGTCATCCACATAGAAAGAGATTAAATGCGGTTCCCCTCCTACAGCGATGCCTATCGGGTTGTACTGTTGTCTCAGGTATATGGCCAAGGGTTCTAGGGCTAGAATATACAGCATAAGAGACCACGAGCATCCCTGCCTAGTGCCTCTACGAAGTTGCCACCTCTCTGATATCACCGCTCCTTTTTTAAATTATTTATTATTGAAATTTTAGCTGAAATAAATTTTTAGCTTAAATAAATGTTCAATTTATAAGAATACATTTTTTAACATAATTAAATACAATTGATGTAAAAAAGATATTTACATAGACACAAGAAAAATATTTACATGGAAAAACAAAAAAAATGTCATGCGCTTCTAGAGGCCAGAAAAAATACAGCAAAAAACACAGCAAAACAACAATCAACACTAAACTACAGAGAAATAACATTCAATATATGATTACAAAAAAAGGCATTCTATGTTTGATACAATTCATGTTGATACTGATCATCTTCAACAAGTTATCAGGCTGCAACAATCATCAATTCATCAATTCAAAGGTTCTATTGATCAAACAAATGAAGTGCAGTAAGAAAACCCACCGATGCAATGAGTATACTCATGTTAGAATTAAGTAAAAAAGCCCATCTAAGATCTGGTGGGACATTAGCTACTGTAAGCATATGCTTCGCAAAAAACTGATTTCGCAATGTACATAATGCTGGCCATTCACATTCAGTAATGACATGTTCTAAAGTTTCTTTTTGTGATAGGTCATTGCAAAATATACAAAAGTTATCAGTCCTTTTAATTAGTTTGCGTTGAGCTAGAGTATCGCGAGTATGCCAGTATCGCATTCTCAAAATGCCCATACGCACTTGGGGTGATGGAGATTTTAACAAATACAGTTCCACACTCCCCATTTTCTTGTTACCATATAACTGACTTGACAAATGCTTATATTGTAGACATAATGTCTGTTTCTTAATCCAGTCATCGAGGAAAATTTTCTTTTTTGCTCTGATAGGATTTTGTATAAGTGTTTCAAGATTAGCATCTGCACCACTCATAATACGATACACATATTTAGTCCATTTCTGGACAAACAGATGAGTTGATGTGAACAAATATGTGGATAAAGTGGCTAGAATCGACCCTTCATTGGTATTTACAAGACATTTTCGAAATAACGCACATAGTTGCCAATGGTATTTTGCAGTTAACGAAACAAGACCTAGCTCATATCTCAACCATGGGCCAGGTGTTGATTGTGGAACATTTAAACTTTTTCTCCAAAATTTGGATTCTAGTTTATCCAAATATTGTGTATCGGTGATAGCTCTTGCCTCCAACCCATACAATAACACTGGTGTTACCTTTTGTTGCCAATAGTGTAATGCAGGACTGATAGAAAATTTGCCATATTTATGGAGAATGAGTTTGGTTTGAGATATTGCCGATGTCAATTTGTTTTGTAATGTCTGCATATGCTCTATAGAAGATGGATTTGCTTCAAATTGTGATCCCAGATATTTATAGCAGGGAACAATGTCCAAAATTATGTCCTTGACCATCTAGATATATTTAATTCTATAAGTTGGTTTGGGACTATAGACTACTACCTGGGATTTTTTAACATTCATCGACAACTCATTCTCGTCAAAGTAAGTAGCTAGAGTACAAATTAGCTTCTGTAACCCTGTTGGAGTTTTAGAGACCAGGACAAGGTCATCAGCATACCACAGTGCTTGAATAGGAACTGAATTCATTTTAGTTGAGTCAGATGCTATATTTAGGAAGATGACTTGTACATCATGGATATAGAAATGAAAGAGGGCTGAAGATAGGATACATCCCTGCTTCAGCCGTCTCGATGTTCCAATAACCGCAGACAGCATGCCCCTCATAGTCAGACGGATCTGAATGGACGTCGAGGAATGCAAAGCAAAAACAATGTCAATCAGATCAGAGGACATTGAGCTTTAATGAGATTTTCAATGAGTTTCACTCTTGACACTGAATCAAAAGCTGCATTTAGATCAACAAATTCAAAGAACAAAGGTGTTTTAGTATGTTGTGCTTGCGCTTTTAATGAATTGAGGATGAAGAGATTAACTGCTGTCCCAAGGCCAGAAACAAAGCCTGTTTGGTTACGATCCCGACGGTTGCTTTTCTGAGTCCATCGGTTAAAGTCTCTTAGGACTAAGCGATTGAAGATCATGCCTGGGGAGTCCAAGAGAGCTATCGGCCGATAGTTCGAGGGTGTTCCACAATCTCCTTTTTTAAAAATTGGGACAATTATCGAAGTGCGCCAAGAGGTCGGTATCTCCTTGGATCGAAGAATACGTTGAAAAATGTTGTTCAAGACGATTGCCCAATGCTTAGGATGTTCCTTTAGCATGTACTTGTTAATGCCATCAGTTCCTCAATTATATTCTCAGAGCATTCCAAGGACCAAGAGGACCAAGAGGATGAAAATTTGTTTTTATACTGAAGAAGATCAAAGGACTTGTCAGCATATAGATTTGTGAAGTTTAGTATCCATTGATTTTCAGTAACTCCATTTATTTGTGATTGCAACTGATGAGTGTTTGCATTTAACAGTTGCCAAATTTGTGAGGCGTTTCTATTCAGTGTGGCTACAGGAAAAGCCTCTCCATCACGTTGAAAAAGTTTGCCTTTATGGGACCTGACCCAGTTTCTGTAGCGTGATTTCAACGCTTTATGGGCTTTGATCCTCTCATTCCATGGGACGTGTCTGGTTGTTCTTAATGCTTTTCGGTATTCTTTCTTTGCATGTGACATCGCAGGATCAAAGGTATGAATATGTGATCTTCTGGTCGGAATATGAAAGGTTTTATATGGTGACAGTGCATCAACATATGAGTTTAAATGGTGAAATTCTTGTAACGTCAATGTTTCATTGGGTGCAGTCAAATTTTTCGGAGACCACTTAAAGCGTGTTTTTGCATTATTGATGGTCAAACTTTGAGACATCCATTGAAGCTCACATCGGTCATCATAATTGATCCTTGGCCAGGTTAACTTTAGCATGTGATGGTCACTCATCGCTTGTTCTATTATCTTGAAGCTTGATGCCTGCATACAAATGCGCTTCTGTTAAATATATATAATCGATGATGCTTGCTGAGACACCTCTCTGCCAGGTCATCTGTGGAGGAATATCACCGGGAAGTGAACCGTTGGCCATTCTCATGCCTGCATGCTTCATGAAAGCAGTCCATCTATTAATCTCTTGAGTTTTTTTCCCTTTGGTGGATTTATTGGAGTCGAGATTAAGATCTCCAACTAATATGATGATGTTATTCCTGTAGTTGTTGCAATCAATTCAAATAGCTCAGATAGATCTTTGTAGAAGAGGCCATCAGATATGGCTGCTGGATTTCTGTAAAGGTTAATTAGTGCCACAACTTGAGAGTCCATCGTGATTTTCACGAGTTGAGTATAGTTATTCGGGCAGGCCCAGGGCTGCAATTTTAGACCTGCGCTTGTTTTTACAGCAACCAACAAACCTGCCATAGGATGACCTTTTTATGCCGTTACCGCTGGAATAACAGATATTTCATGATTGTCCCATATCGGAGTAGCATTTAACCAAGTTTCTTGAAGGGCTACTATATCTGCTTCAATAAGGTTATTGTTCTGTTCAGTTAGTAAGTGAGCATGGCCTCTTGTATTCCAACTTACTAATGTCAGGCAACTTGGGTGATTTTTTTTGTTGGCTTTTTGCTGCAATGATGGTTATGCTTGAAATTCAGAAGAGTGCCCTGTTTTGGGTTGTTCAGTAGTGCAGTGAATACACTGGCAATCGGAATTAGGAGATGTTATATGTATTTGCGATTCAGATGGAGGATAACAATTTTATCTTTCTGGATCCTGAGCGAGCAAAAACCCCATTTTGAAAAGTTCCATCCTGACTTGCCATAAAGTGTTCATCACCAGGCCGGATTTCATCCAAAGACGAACCATCGATAGATTTACATCGCAGATAAATTCTACTTGATCAATGTCAGATGAAGTTAAGTCTCCTAGTCAGGGACATCGTTGAAGATGTTTAACACGCTAGCTATTGATAAGTCATATTGCGGGTGTGGGGCAGCACGACATTTCAATATTAAAGTGTGATAATTCGCAAATGCCTTTTTTTAGGGTCCATCTTGTGTTGTTTATTGGATGACTCTCCAGTTGTAGATTGATTTTTGTAGGAAGAGTTTTTCGTCAGAATGCTCGTCTTTTGACGTAGTAAAGGCTCATGGACAGGGATCCTATCGTCAGCGAAAGTAACTTTTTGTTGGGTTTCTTTCATTTGCTCACAAGCATTCATCGTCTGGAGATGTTGCGTAAAATAAGATTCGATCATAGACTTGATGGTCTCGTTCTGTACGTAACTCGTGCCAAACGAGGGCACATCCCTTAGAGACATTGGATCAGAGGATTTCTCGAAGATGAATTGAGTTGAGTCTTCTCTACAACTCAAATCATGAGAGTGTTGTAATACTCTGCTGGAATGGGCTTCTTGTGAGGCTAGATTCACATCGTGGTTAAATTTCTCTTTTGCTGGAATCAATGTCCTTAGTTCATTTGAGCGTTGTAGAAGATAGGCATCTACTGCATTTTCTATTTCATCATTCTTATGTTGTTTGTTTCTTATGGGTCCTACTTGGTGTAATACCGCAGGCGAGGGAACCGAGTTCTTAATATGCACGATCCCATTACTGGTTCTTGGAAGATTTAGTTTGATGTGATGATTCTGATTCACTGAGTCAAGTACTGTAACAAGTTGATTTAATGGAGAATGATGCGTTGGAGGTTGAGGATGACTTTCTGTTTGATTTGGTGGATCTGTCTGTCCAGTCACTGGGTTAGTGCCAACCTGTGGTTCCTTAATACTCATCGCAGGACCTGTCAAATCTGCAGTAGGAGTCAGTGAGGACAGAACACTCGGTTTATTGCCTCTTCTTGTTGGTTGCAATGGTTTAGTCATAAGGTGTCTGGCTTTACCTTTATGATGAGGACGTTTTGAAAAGACATCATAGGTTACTTTATTAGTTTGTTGAGTAGTTGTGACAGTGTTATTATCAACACTTATCCATGAAGAATTTGGATCAGCTGTTTTCAAGACATCTGTTTCAATTGGGCAAATAATGTGCTCAAAAGCTGGAAGGCTTGTTGCAACTGTTGAAGGTATCGTAACAATTTCAACACTTCTCGACAAGTCATTTGTGAAGAGATCTTCATGTTGAGATTTTTATCTTTGATATGGATGAGCTTGAATCCATGATGTGATTTGATCAATCTTTTCCGTTTGCAGAATGATTTTGTGTTCGAGTGTTTCAAAGAGCTTAAATAAGCTTTGAATCGTAGTGTTTACTGCCACCAACGTAACTTCCAAGAGCCTTGAGTTTGGTGGTATTACGTTTTTTTCTCTTGAGGAAGTGCAATGTCGTGGTGTGGGCAATATGTATGATTCGGCCACGGAAATAGAAGAATCCATTGAACAACGTTGATGATAATCTGTGACCGAAGTTCTCAGTGACAAGCTCTTTTCTCGTCTGGTGGTTTGTTTGGGCACCTCTGTGAATACATTTTCATCATTTTCTTCATTGTTTTCAACTTCTGCTATTTCTTGTATTTGATCTAGTTGCGGCTTCAAGATCTTATCTTGTTCAGATTGTTTGATTGTTTGTAGTATGATGTTATCAGACACTGGGTGTTCCTCACGCATCTCGGGATCCACATCACACAACTTAGGGTTCCTTGATGAATCCTGTTTTAATGGCGGACGTGTGTTTGTTTGTTTGTTTGTTTGTTTTATTATTTATAATGCGCGAGTGTACCCGGGGGTATCAGGGCGCAGACTTTACAAGAATTTTCGAAGCTTGGTTACACTACACGAGGAAAATACATAATACAAATATAGGTGCACAAATGTTATATACAATATATACAAATCCACAGTAGGCCAGCAGGCCGTAATGTAATATACAGATAAGCAAGAGGCACACGTGGTTATGATGTGTGCGTGTAGCGCTGGACACTACCTGGTTTTAGTGGGTCTCCAGTTTCAGCCAGGAGATTAACTTGGAACGGAAGTTCTGATAAGGCAAGTCTGCTCTGAGGTTTGGAGGCAGGGAGTTCCAGAACTTGGCAGCTTTTACCGGGAAGCTGTTGCCTCCTATAGTGGCCCGTTTGTAGTGGGGGACAGATAAGCAATCTTTGTATGCGGTTCTGATGGGTCTTGAGGAGGATAGTTTGTGGAACCTGTTGATCAGGTAGGTTGGGGCTGCGTTGTTGAGAGACTTGTGGGTGAGGGATGCCGTTTTTAAGAGAATTTTATCTCTGGTGGGGAGCCAATTGTTCTGTTGGCTGAATCCTGTAATGTGTTCTCTTCTGGAGATGCCCAGAGCTGCTCTGAGAGCGTTGTTCTGAAGGGTTTGCAGTTTATTGGTGATGGCCTTGGTGGATCCTAGGTAGAGGGCGTTACAATAGTCAAGGCGAGACAGTATGAGGGCTCTGGCGAGTGTAAGACAACTAGTGTCGGACAGGAAAGGTTTGGCTGCACGGATTAATTTGCACGTGTAAGCCGTGGAGGATGCAAGGGAGCTCACTTGTCTTTTGAGGGAAAAATTGGAGTCTAGATAGAATCCCAATGTTTTGACCTCCAGTCCGACTTTGATGTTGTTCCCGTCAATCATGAAGGATTTATAAGCCGGGCCAAGTTTCTTTATACTGATTGTGGTGCCTAAGATGATGAGTTCTGTTTTATCATCATTCAGGCATAGTCCATGAGTAGCCATCCATGCCTGGATGATGATGTACACCCTATTTAACAAGGCCAAATCCTTTCCATAATCTCCTGAAAGCGGAAGGAGGATCTGAGTATCATCTGCATAGTTAGTGTAGGTGATACCAAGATGATCCAAATCATCGAAAAGGGGCTTGGTAAATATGTTATATAATGTGGGGGAGACACAAGAGCCCTGAGGAACACCACAGGTGATGGGTATAGGGTCTGCTGCCGCCGTGGGAGAGAAGACCCTCATAGTCCTGCCGTTAAGGAAGGATGTGATCCAGGTGATGGCCTCGCTGGAGAAATGAGCCGAGGAGTGGAGGTGTGAGCAAAGGACGGAGTGATCGACCAGATCGAAGGCTGCAGATAGGTCGAGGAGGAGGAGTAGGGCGGCTTGTCCGTTGTCTCTGAGCGAATCGATCTGCGCTTTCAAGTCAATAAGGGCGGTTTCAGTCCCGTGTTGGGGACGGAATCCAGATTGTCTAGAGCCTAAGAGGTTGTGTTCTTCCAAGTGCTTCTGTATTTGTACATAGGCAACCTTGTCCAGAATTTTTAGTAGAAAGGGAACAGTAGTTATGGGTCGGTAGTTTGTGGGTGTGGCTGGGTCGAGTGTAGGTTTTTTCAGTAGAGGTAGTACCCAGGATTGTTTTAGGTTAGTAGGGATGGAGCCAGTGGCAAAGGAGGCATTGATCAATTTTGTAATGAAAGGGGAGAGGTCGCGGGCAGCATCTTTAATGAGCTGTGCAGGGCATAGATCTCCCTGGCAGTTAGACGGTTTCAAGGACAGGATAATTTTTTCGACTTCCAGTATGTTGACTTTGGTGAATTGGAAGCGGGCTAGGTCAGTGGGTGTGGGTTTGTCCGGAATTATTGTGTTGAGGGTGTCATTCAGGGATGCTCTTTTGCTAGTGATTTTACTTTGAAGAGTCGCAATCTTGTTGGCTAGGGCACTTTGAATTTCTGAGCACCAGTTTTTATCTTTGGTGCACGTGTCAAGGGGTGCTATGGGGGTTTCTATTTCTTTGAGGATGGAGAAAAGTTCTTTCATGTTAGATTTCGCTTGGGATATACGAGAGTCAAAGGAGGCTCGTTTGGCCAGGTAGATTTCTTTTTTGTAGAGTGCGGCTAGTTTGGAGAGTTTTAGTTTATTAGAGACTGAAGGGGATTTTTTCCAGATGGCCTCGCAGTTTCTTTTTTGCTGTCTTAGTTTTTTGAGGAATGGTGAGTACCATTTGTTGAGGTGCGTTTTCGGTTTACTGGATCTCAGTTTAAGGGGGGTGATGCGGTCCAGTGAGGTGGCCATAATCTTGTTATATTCTTCAACTAAGGACTCAGGGTCCAGGTTATCAGGAAGTGAGTTGAGAATGGGGAGGAGGTCAGGGATAAGTCTTTCTGCTGTCATGTTCTTCTTGTTTCTAGTGAGAGTGGGTGGGGCCTTGATGGTGGGCGGGGGTGGGGGTCTGTCGGTGGAGAGCATGAATGATACCAAATGGTGGTCGGTCCAGGCTTGGGGTGAGATATTAGTGATGTTCACTAGGCAGTTATGGTCGGCCACCCAGTCAAGTGTTCTACCTTTCGTGTGCGTAGGTGTCATACATCTTTGCACAAAGCCTAATTCAGTAAGAGTATTAGCTATGGTACTAGCGGAATGGTCTTCTAAGTCATTGTAGCCCAAGTTAAAGTCTCCTAAGGTGAGGGCTTGAGTGGAGCTTTTGAGGTTGCTGGATAGGATGGAGTTAAGGTCTTCATCGAAGGTGCCGATGGGGCCTGGCGGACGGTAGATCAGGTAGATGTTAAGAGTTTGGGAGTTAGTGAGTGGTATTTTGACTGCTAGTGATTCGCAAGAGAGGGCGTCGGTCGAGGTGGTTAGTCTCATGGTAAGACTGCACTTGTGGATAAAGGCGACACCACCTCCTCTAGAGTTAGGGCGGTCTTGTCTCAGGATAGAATAGTTATCTGGGACTGCCAACATAAGCATAGGGCCTGCTGCTGGGTGTAGCCAGGTCTCAGTGATGGCGAGGAAGTCAAGGTTTTCGGTGAGTATTAGGTCTGCAATTTCTGTAGCATGAGCTACTAGCGACCTGGCATTGATCAAGGCTCCCTTGATATTGGGGCTAGCTTTGTTTTTAGAGATGGTAGCTATATTTTTTGAGGTAGTAGTATGGCGCTTGTCTTGTGTAAGTTTAGGGGTACCCTGGTTGCGGGAGTTCTGAAGGGTTTGTAGTGGGTTACTGGGTTGTGTGGAGGTAATAGGTCGCGGTGGCAGCGATCTAGAGTTATGTGTAGTGGACAGTGAGCGGGCAAGTGGTTCATGGATTTTGGCTAGTCTGGCTCTAAGTCCTAAGTTCCTTTCTGTGGTGGTGCGAGGGTGACTGGAAGATAGTGTCTGAGAGGCGTTTAAATCTGAGTAAGGTACTTGGTTGTTACGCCTGGGTAGGGCTGGCATGTTGGGTAGGTGTGGAGCCATCTTGGTCGGAAATGTGGTATTGAGGCTGGTCATGACGTAGGCAAGCAAGATGGAGGTGAGTAGATACATGCTAAATGGTGGGGTCGAGAATGTTATGGAATAGCTGAGTAATACCTGGTTAAGGTGACCGTGGTTGGGATGGTCTATGTAGCCCCTAGATAAAGGTAGTTGATAGGGTTGTGATGCCGGGGGTCTGGCCGTCGGCAGGCACTGGCGTGTAACAGGTATGAAATAGGCACCCACCTTGTTTCAATAGTGTGGTCTAAATACGACCATAGGCACAGCACAGTAGTGTGGTCTAAATATGACCATAAGGCACGACACAGTAGTGTGGTCACTATGCGACCATAAGGCACGACACAGTAGTGTAGTCTAAATACGACCATAAGGCACAACACAGTAGTGTGGTCTAAATACGACCATAAGGCACAACACAGTGGTGTAGTCTAAATACGACCATAAGGCACAACACAATAGTGTAGTCTAAATACGACCATAAGGCACAACACAGTAGTGTGGTCTAGATACGACCATAAGGCACAACACAATAGTGTGGTCTAAATACGACCATAAGGCACAACACAGTAGTGAGGTCACTATGCGACCATAGGGCACAACACAGTAGTGTGGTCACTGTGCGACCATAAGGCACAACACAATAGTGTGGTCACTATGCGACCATAAGGCACAACACAGTAGTGTAGTCTAAATACGACCATAAGGCACAACACAGTAGTGTGGTCTAGATACGACCATAAGGCACAACACAGTAGTGTGGTCTAGATACGACCATAAGGCACAACACAATAGTGTGGTCTAAATACGACCATAAGGCACAACACAGTCGTGAGGTCACTATGCGACCATAGGGCACAACACAGTAGTGTGGTCACTGTGCGACCATAAGGCACAACACAGTAGTGTGGTCTAGGTACGACCATGAGGCACAACACAGAAGTGTGGTCTAGATACGACCATAAGGCACAACACAGTAGTGTGGTCTAAATACGACCATAAGGCACAACACAGTAGTGTGGTCTAAATACGACCAAAGGGTGTGTGACTGGTAGTAGTGACCATAGACCATCTCAGTAGAGGTGGCTAAAAGTACATGCATGCAGTAATGTCCCGGTACTTGCAGGAACTTACAGTACGTTCTCCTTATGCGAGAGGGTTCTGGTGGAGGGTAGGGTGTAAGTTGAGCCGAGTTGATGGCCACTCCGCGCTGCCCTGCGCGTAACAGGCGCAGAACAGGCCTTTGTATGGCCTTAGGATTGGCCGCCGGCGATTCCGCCTGCCGGCGGTTCTTTCGAATCAAATCGAGGTTCAGCCTCGATATCGTGCCGCGATGCGCCCGGCATGGGCGAGTCAGGCACTTCTTCAGGACAGGGTCAGGCAGGCCCTGCACAGTGGCACGCTCCGTACCTGGGTCCTGCTGTGGATCCTCTGCTGGGCTGTGGGGCTGGGGGGGCTCCTGCCCTCACCCCTCTGGGTGTATAGGAGAAGTGGGGGAACCTGGGCGCAGAACAGGCCTTTGTATGGCCTTAGGATTGGCCGCCGGCGATTCCGCCTGCCGGCGGTTCTTTCGAATCAAATCGAGGTTCAGCCTCAATATCGTGCCGCGATGCGCCCGGCATGGGCGAGTCAGGCACTTCTTCAGGACAGGGTCAGGCAGGCCCTGCACAGTGGCACGCTCCGTACCTGGGTCCTGCTGTGGATCCTCTGCTGGGCTGTGGGGCTGGGGGGGCTCCTGCCCTCACCCCTCTGGGTGTATAGGAGAAGTGGGGGAACCTGGGCGCAGAACAGGCCTTTGTATGGCCTTAGGATTGGCCGCCGGCGATTCCGCCTGCCGGCGGTTCTTTCGAATCAAATCGAGGTTCAGCCTCGATATCGTGCCGCGATGCGCCCGGCATGGGCGAGTCAGGCACTTCTTCAGGACAGGGTCAGGCAGGCCCTGCACAGTGGCACGCTCCGTACCTGGGTCCTGCTGTGGATCCTCTGCTGGGCTGTGGGGCTGGGGGGGCTCCTGCCCTCACCCCTCTGGGTGTATAGGAGAAGTGGGGGAACCTGGGCGCAGAACAGGCCTTTGTATGGCCTTAGGATTGGCCGCCGGCGATTCCGCCTGCCGGCGGTTCTTTCGAATCAAATCGAGGTTCAGCCTCGATATCGTGCCGCGATGCGCCCGGCATGGGCGAGTCAGGCACTTCTTCAGGACAGGGTCAGGCAGGCCCTGCACAGTGGCACGCTCCGTACCTGGGTCCTGCTGTGGATCCTCTGCTGGGCTGTGGGGCTGGGGGGGCTCCTGCCCTCACCCCTCTGGGTGTATAGGAGAAGTGGGGGAACCTTGGCGCAGAACAGGCCTTTGTATGGCCTTAGGATTGGCCGCCGGCGATTCCGCCTGCCAGCGGTTCTTTCGAATCAAATCGAGGTTCAGCCTCGATATCGTGCCGCGATGCGCCCGGCATGGGCGAGTCAGGCACTTCTTCAGGACAGGGTCAGGCAGGCCCTGCACAGTGGCACGCTCCGTACCTGGGTCCTGCTGTGGATCCTCTGCTGGGCTGTGGGGCTGGGGGGGCTCCTGCCCTCACCCCTCTGGGTGTATAGGAGAACTTGAGACGTTGGTTTCAACGGCGTTTGAATTTCGTCATGGTTCTTTGTTATAGGATTAGATGTATGATGTCGCTCTGAGTGGGGAAGCATGCTTGATTCATGTTGATTTTTCTGGGGAGTCGAAATAGTAACATGAAGCAGAGTATTTTTCAGAGTAGGGCAGAATTGCCTAATATCTTTACTCACAGTTGGAGTGTTTGGTCGTGATTTAGCTCGTGACGTCAATGTAATTGTTGTGGTTGAAGACACCTTTTTAAAGTTACTTTTCGTTTTAGTGAAACAAACACTGATAGGAGAGCTTGTGTTTGTTATTGATTTCGACATATTAGATTTCAAAGTATACGGAACTAAACTCATGATGAAATTCAGTTAAAAAGCTAGTGCAAATCACAAAAATACTAAGGCAGTGTTATAAATTAACACAACCTAATTAAATAATATTTAAAAACAACACAAACAATCGAAATAGCCTTATATAAGTACTACTCGAGAAGTTCCCAAACATTAAAAAATAAAAAACAAAACTTAAAAAGAAAAATAACAGAAATGTAAAGAAGTAAAAAGAAAAAATTACTAGTCTCCTAGCCGCACCACAAAAAGATTAAGGAAGTCCTTAAAGCACTGTTGGGTGCTAGTATAAAGTCAATATGCTTGGGAAGTAAGTTCACCTTCTGGTATATGCAGTTCAAGGCAGGCAGGCAATCCTTTTTAAAACCTTCCAAATAACGCGTCCAAGAGTAGCAACAGAACAGCAATCTCCCGCGGCAAAACGGGACTTGAGGGGACTTGCTTGGGTGCGCACGCACAGCAGGTTTTATAGTCCCTCCCCTAGATGCAGCCAAGCCTTCTGGTATATGCAGTTCAAGGCAGGCAGGCAATCCTTTTTAAAACGTTCCAAATAACGCGTCCAAGAGTAGCAGCAGAACAGCAATCTCCCGTGGCAAAGCAGGACTTGAGGGGACTTGCTTGGGTGCGCGCTCCTGTTTTAACTCTGGACAACGGCCCGCTATATAACATTTTAGCCCACTGTAGGTACCTGGGCCCTATCCCATAGCTAGCCAGGGCAGCCATCAGCCACGGCCATTTGACTGAATCAAAGGCCTTTATTGCGTCTAGCGATACAATTGCCAGTTCACCTTTGTCCTCATTTGTGTGTTCAACGACTCGGTGGAGTCGCCGAAGATTGTTGGATATGTTCCTATTTGGGACATAGCCAGTCTGGTTTAGCAATTACCCTCCTCATTCTGTTTGCCAAGACAGCTGTCAATATTTTACAGTCTTGATTGAGCATTGATAGGGGTCTGTAGGAGCCGCAGTTGTGACCAGGCTTATTAGGTTTGAGTAGCTGTATAATTATCGCTTCTCTGAGGGACTCAGGCAGCCTTCTCACTTCATATGCTTCGTTCAGCATTTCTAAAAGCGGGGGAAGCACCTCATCCTTATATGTTTTATAAAATTCACTTGGGAGTCCATCAGTCCCCGGAGTCTTGCTGGTGGGCAACTGTCTTACTACCGCTTCCAATTCCTCTAAGGTAATCGGAGCGTCCAGCTCCTCCCGCTCTTCAACGCTGATCTGCGGCAGACCTATGTCCTCCAGTGTTTCTACTATTTCTTTATGATCACTTTCCTCATCATCTCCATACAAGAGTCTGTAATACTCTGCAAATTCCTGGTTTACTCCCTCCTGGGTGTATGCTATGCTCCCATCCTCCCTAGTTACTGTTCTAATTGTGGGCCGGGGCGTCTCATTCTTGTATAGCCATGCCAAGACCTTCCCTGGTTTATCCCCCCCGCATGCTGTCTCTCTATATACTTCTTATAGTTAAGATTGCACAGTCTCTCCAAGTGGCCCGCACATTTCTGCTGCAGCCTAAGTATTACTTCATTATCTTCCTTGGTATTACCAACCTCACTTAACGCTCTTTCTAGCTCCCTCTCCATATCTTGCAGTTCAGCCAGGATCCCCCCTTGTAGCCCTTTGGACTTAGCTATAGCTACCCCCCTCATTACCACTTTAAAGGCCTCCCAAAGCATAATAAAGTAGTTTATTATTTCCTCCCTCATGTCCTCTCTAAAGATGGTGTCTTTCAGCGCCTCTGCTCTGAGGCGCCATGTCGCGATCTTTGCTCTCGGGGGTCGATATTGCCACCCCAGGATTAGTGGCGAGTGGTTTGAGAGGACCCTCGCTTTATATTCCGTCTGCATTATCTCAGTCATTAACTCCTGTGTAGCAAAAATATAGTCCAGCCTAGTATGTAGGTTTTGTGCAGCTGAATAGTGCGAATATTGCCTCTCCTGGGGGTGATGTGACCTCCATACGTCCTCAAACCCAAAATCCTCCAGCAGGGTCTGCAGTGCTCTAGCGGCTGCGGTGGGTCTATCCATTTTACCATCTGATCTATCTACCCCAGGGTTTAATACGCAATTAAAATCTCCTCCCCAGATCAACGCCCCTCCCAGGCACGTACTGAGTTTGTTACATAAGGCTCTAAAATATGCCGCTGTGTTCTGGTTCGGGGCGTACATATTTATGATGCTTATCTCCCTGTTTTCCACCAGCCCTATCATTATGACCATCCTCCCATCTACCTCAACTGTGGACTGTAACAATTGGAACGGGACATGCAGCGCCACCCAGATGATCACCCCCCTGGCATAGGCCGAATATCATGCACCCACTACAGTCCCCCTCCATTTCTTCCAGATCATCTCCATCTTGTCCTGCGTAAGGTGAGTCTCCTGCAGCAGGGCTATGTCTACTTTGTGTCTGCGTAGATACAGCATGACTTTATTCCTCTTTAGATAACTATTGAGCCCTCTGACGTTCCAAGTAATTATTTTAAGCTCCCCCATGGCATATTAGGATGCCGCTCCTTCCACCACAAGTGCAGTCCATGACCAGATATATTTCCATTCTGTGTAGGCTTGTTTCCCAACATAAACTTCCCCAAACAAAAAACACTTCAAACTTCCCAACCTCCCTCCCTCCCGCCTCCCTTCCCTGCCCCAACTCATTCCTCTCCATTTCCTCCCACCCCAACCCCCTTCCCAACTGTTGCCCAGCTCCATCCCTGGATCTCATGCACCGCCGCATCTAGCCTTTTTCTGGCAATAGCCTTTACTCACGGCTCAGCAGGGTGAAGTCGCCCTAGTGGCGGTCCTATTACTCTAACTCCCGGGGGTAAGTCATCTCCATTTTGCCGCTCCCATTTGATTCCAATTAGATGCGCTTAGTGCTACCCAAGTTACATTCGCATTTTATATTCTAGTCAAACAAGTCCAAATGTCCCTTTTTACAATTTTCAATGTTATCTGTCCTCGCCCCACCCCTGTTATCTGTGCTTCAGTCTTTTTTCGGGGGCCCCCCTCCATCCTTGCATCATACATAATGTGTCCCCATCACTTATCATGATCCTCGCGATCTTGCTTCTCGTCTTGTTCCAGACAACCCTGCATATCCAGCCATGCCGTTGCGTCCTCTGGGGTGTCAAAGAAATACGCCCTACTTTTGTGCAGGATTTTGAGCTTTGCGGGATACAGAAGCATGTACTTTATTCCAGCTGTACGCAGTCTCCTCTTGATCGCCACATAGCTAAAACGCTGTCTCTGCACCAACATGGTGTAGTCAGGATATGCTGTGATGGTTGCAGATGCCCTTTCGATTGTTCCACCTTTACGAAAGTACTCCAAGATCTTCGCTCTATCTTTGTAGTTCAAGATCTTTGCTATTATTGCAGGGGGGGGGTCCGGATCATGGTTTCCTCGTCAGGGCCCTGTGCGCCCGTTCAACAGCAAATCCTTGTGAACGTTTGTCGGCTCCTATTTCTTGTAGGATCAAATTCTCCACGTAGTCCGTGGGGTATTGGCCTTCCTCTCCCTCCGGCAGGCCGACAACCCGTATGTCGTCACGTCTCGCTCTCCCTTCAGCCTCCTCCACTCGGTTCTCCAGGTTGGCGACCTGTTGCTTCAGTATGTGGACCTCCTTTGCATTGCTTGTGCTGGTTTCCGTATTGGTTTTCACCGCACTCTCTAGGCCGCTTGTCCTTTCCGCCAGCGCTCTCACATCTTGTCGCAGCAGGTTGACCTCTAGCCCAACCGCATCTATTTTGGTTTCCAGAGCAGTTCTTAGGTCTGCCATCGATGTTCCCCATGAGGCTTTCAGCTCTGTAATGGCTGCTAGTATCAGGTGATCCTCTTTTGTCGGGATGCTTCTGCAGTCGCGGCTGTCGCACCCTGTGCCGGGGTGGTGGGAGTCTGTTGCGACTTGGCAAAAACGTCCATAGTGGGCTGCTTGCTCTTGGTCTTGCCCCCTCTCACCGATATTGTGCAGACCTGCCTATCAACCGGGGTTTCTCTTTTCTGTAGCGTGCAGGTCCTGCTTCCCCGTTCCTCCTTCTGTGTGGTTGCAGCGTGCTTTGGCCCTGACTGGCCTATATGGCTCTTGCGCCTTTTCCCATTCCACTTGCTGGGGGTAACACCTCTCGCTCTCGAGGGTAGTCTGTTGCGGCTCACGCGCGTCGTGAGCAGCGCGTGAACTGTGCTGTGGTCCACTTCTCCTTCCGAGCCCCCACAGGCCCCCCCGCATTGGGTAGTCGGGCAAGCTCCTCAGCTATTCGCCACGTTCGTGTGGGCGGCTCGTGCCCTCTTCTACCATTGTCTCGCGGCTGGGCCTTGTGGAGGCCAGGCATGCAGCGTAACGATGTATCTCGCTGTTTCTATATTCCCGGTGCAGTTTTCTCAGCCCCAGTTGCCATTTGTCTCTTATTCCAAACGCTGCGCTCTCACTTCCAGCCTTCGTCCACCGTGGGTTTACTGGGCCTGCCTCAGCCTCCTTTGTTCTAGCAAGCCGGCCATTTTGTATAAGGTGCCGCTCCGCAGCCACAAACTTTCAGTTGATCTTGCCAATCTTCCTGTAGTCATCAAGGACTCAGCTCTCCCTCGAACTTGCCCCACGCCTTTACACATCCAACAGTGTATTTCTGAGCACGATCATGCCATTTTTAGCTTATTATCATGCAGGATCATGTCAGATCGTCAGGAGCAGTTCGGAGACACGTCCTACTCCATGGCCCTCTAGCCACGCTCCCCGGTTCAGCATTCTTCCTTGTTCCGCCCTCGCTAATGTTCAGGATGGCTTCTCCGCTTTCTCTCATTCTCTCTGCACACCCCCCTTGGTGTCTCAACGTGATATCAGCGCCTTAAGGGTTCTTCTGTTCCTTTCCCTTTTGGCCACCACGTCACGCATCAGTTTGACAGGACTGTTGGGTCTGTTATCGGTGTGCTTCTCCCTCAACATGCCAAGGCTGGGGCTATGGATCAGTCCTAGAAGAAAGCGGTCTGTAATTTTCTAGAAATGGATTGGGTATTTGAGGACAATAAAAAGGGAGTTCCCTATTGGAAAGAGTGTCCTTGTCCCCAAGAGGGGAGTCTCTCCCTGTGAGGTCCTGCTTGCCGCCGACCTTAGGTGGAATGTTGTGTAGCTGGCTCACCTCCCTAGCCTCACACGAAGGGGCTCCTCCGTTGGGGAAAGTGACTGAATCCCTTGATTTGTCACCGGTAGCAAAATAGTATCATTTCTGTCTTGGGCTGAAATTGACCCAGACCCTTCCATAGCAGGACTAGTTGGTGCTGGTTTGGTTGGGGTATCCATGACCCCATTGGTGTCACAGTATTTTTTTTTTAACGGTATGATAACCTTCTTATACAATAATGATATACCTTGTTTATCGCGGTATAACACACACGTACATAACCACTGACAAATATTTTGCTAGGAAAAGTCATGATTTTTATTTGCTCTCAAATGTGTGCGTCAGTAAAGTACTAAGAGCTCTTTTCGTAATACATTTCACCACAGGGCTCTTAAACCCTATTAGGCTGGATCCACCACGCAGCATAAAGCTACAAAAATGATGATATCAAAAAGACTATCCCAGACATATTGTGCAAGGGCTGGCGGACCTATTAAGGCACACTAATGGCTTCATTTAACTGTGCATAATGAACTACGAAGCACCCACTCCCCCACAGCCCCCCGACTGGCATCACTAGGGTAAAGAGAAACCAGGCCTGCCCTGCACTCCAACTGCAACAAAAGAAAGTACTCTCTCTGTGTCAGGGCAAGTGTCTTTGGCAAGTCAGCATGTAATTCAGGCACTTGTAAGAAATCTCCGAATTCGAGATTTCCTGCTGGCAATCGGTCTCTGATCATCTCGATGGGGGCCATTGAAGTGAGAATTCCCAACCACAGGTGCCAACTGTTCATTTTCATTACAGGGCCAGAAATTCCCCCTGAAAGTAACCAAGCCAATCAAGGGAGCATGATCCCTACCCAGATGGAAACGGTGCATTTGATAGCACATTTTTTGGAAAGGGGATCTGGGCGTGGCCAAGAATCTACAAGCAGAACTGAACATGTAACATATCAGTAACAGTTACTTAACATGTTGTGCTACATTTACAGATTTCTGGTTTGCACTTGCCCCTCAAAATGCAAAGAACTTACTGTACACTGATACTGTACAAAATAACTGCATTACATGCAGTTCATATGTATGACTTTAAAGCTAACCGCATATCTCCAACAACATTGACAATGCACACCAAGTGCACACAGATCAATTAGGCTGCATTCCCCGAAACTGAAATGGTTAAACATCTCTACAGGGGCAAAGTGAGGTTTCTGCCCCCATTGCTAAAGGGGCTAATTGCCCTCTTTGCCCGTGTACTTAGTGCATATGCTTCCAACATTATAAATCGTGTGTGCATATTCAGAAACAGACGCCCCCTACAAAAAAAAACCACGAGGGGCATATCATTTGTTTACTAAAATGACTCGGGTGGAGAACCATTTGCTCTGTCACTCCCCGTGAGACGGCCCTGCAACCTGAGCAGTGTGTTTTGCATGTGTAGCATGCTGTGTTTTCCACAGGTATATTTTTATAATCATGTTTTTTAAGGAGAAAAAACTTACCAATGGGACCCTTTAAAACACGACTGAAAGACTTCTTGATCACGTTGTCACACTTTACAATAAAACTTGAAGCCCCCCAGCGGTGACTTTCTTCTAATTATAATTACTAGGTGCTTTATCGGTCCTTTGTCACAGCCTGCAGCCATTCTGTTCTCTTAATGTGAGATATAGGTTTTCTCTTTATGTTCTCTGACAATAAACTTGTATGCCAACAACCATGTCAGTCTCTGTCTTCTACGCCCTTAAAATACTTTACTTCATCAGTCCCTAGTCCTGTGTGGGGGTAACTCAACAAATTGGGAGGCTGACATCGCTTGAGATGTGAGCACAAATTATTGAATGGGTAAATAAAAATATGGGTTTCAAGATATCTCTGATATGTTTGGACCACTCTGCCATCATCTTTAATGTACCTGTGTTTACCCTTCCTCTGATACGCAAGCAAGGAACAGCTTCAATATATTACAGAAACCAACATTGTCTCACTGCCCAGTATTTTACCAGATATTTCTCAGACACTTGATTATATTGCCACTTCTTATAACCAGTCCATATCAAACATTATTGATTGTGTTGTCCCAATCAAACCAAATTGTCACATTCCGATAGAACCAAAGGGATAGGGTTCTCAGCCAACCTTGGTACACTAAGTCATCCTTTAGGAGAACAGAGAGGAATTGGAGGAACAATCCAAACCAGGACAGTATTATAACATATAAACTAGAACGCTCTGAATATAAACATCCAGTAATGTAATCTAAGCATGATTATTATGCAACGCAGATTGACCACGCTTTGAACTGTACCAAACGCTATTTAAAATCCTTAACTCTCTGTCCAAGCCTACACGTGACAACATCACAGTGTGTGATTTACAATGCAATCTAATTAGCAACGCTTTCAAGATATGCTGCGATCCAACACACACAAGCAATGGGTACATTCACCAGCTGTCGCTTTGATTTACAGCACTCCATACAAAATGGCAGCTTGTTAACTGGCTGCCACAGTGCCAACTTTGAATATTCACCATGAGGTCAGGAACCAAGCGATTCGCTAATCGAGGGAACCTGGCCCGACTGATGCCAGTTTGTCCTGTTTTAGTAACACCTACCCAGAGTGAAATGCTGCATTTAATAGAACATTTTCCATAGGCTTTGGGCAAAGTAATCCCAAGAATCTACAAGCAGCAATAAATATAACAACTCAGCAACAGTTACTCAACCTATTAAGCTACAGTTGCAGTTTGGGGCTGTGTATCCCCGATACTTTCTAAAATCACTGCATACTTGCAACTTATGTATATATGATGTTAAAGCAAATAGTATTTTATCTGCAGCAAACTTGACATTGTGCAGTTCACTTTCGATGAACAGCAAAAATGTGTAAAGTGTACACATCTGCATGGGGGCAAAGTGAGTTTCTTGCCCCTGTTGCTAAAGGGTTAAGGATGCAGTTGCACCTATTACTCCCATGAATACAGTCTCTTTGGCTGGCTGTACTAGCAGCAAGTGCACTTTGGAAATAAAAAAAGGCACATAACGAGGGAAAGGGTGCACAGAGGAATAGACAAACACGTTTCAGCGTCAAACTCAAAAAAACATTCACTACCAGACCTCAGCTGCAGTCAGTCACTGCCTTTGCCCAACCAGCACAACCCAAGCAGCTAAGCCCGGGGCCCTCAAACGTGCCACTTGAGCTCTCCCAAAGTTTTGAGTACCTACAATTGCAAGCTTTATTACCTAGTAGCATGTGCTTGAGATGTGAAAAAGTTACATTTGTCTAGTCTGGAGAGACGACTGCTAAGCAACAGGCCTGGCTTCTCTGTCCATCTCCGCTTTCTGCCACTTAATTTGAATGGGCTTTTTGTGTAAACGAACCAGAAATGCTCGTTTTATTTTGAGTATCCTTTCCTTGAAATAAAACAGTACTCATCTCCAGCCTCTGTTCACTCCTTGTGAGGGCCTGGATGAAAACAAGCTGGGTAGTGATTTGATTTGTAAGTGCTCGTTTTCCAATTTGCACTTACTTGCAAGCATTCTGGGCCTTCACGAGGGATTGCAGGAGCTGAAGAAGGTTGCAGCAAGTAAGCCTGGTGGTTTATTTCAGGACAGGATGCTTAAAAATGAACGAGAGCACTTTTTTCTTCAGTGCCACAACACAGCGTCGTTAGGAGGTGGACCGGGGCACTTTGGAAGCTGCCCGTGGAAAGCTCCAGTGAAACGGGTCCTGTGAGTGACCGTGTATTTATTATTCTTCCAACTTTAGGTAAGACATACCTTACTATGCTTTTCCCAAGATACCTGCCAGTGTAGGTGTGGCACAGACCTCTGAATTTGATCTTTGCTGGAGCCTCGGAGCACAACTGCAGTCACTACCAGGTATGCCTGTTCAGCTTCCCACTCACCGCGTTGGGTGTTTGTCTGGTAGCTGTGCTCGTGCACATTTGCCTCCCAGGCTAGGTGCAACAGAGAAGCGATACTGCGCGCATGACAGTCTTTACTGTGTGAGCAGAGCACGTGTCCCAAATTACAAAAGAAGGCCGAGACTCACTGCCTGCCCCCAATTCGGTAAACCGGTGTGAGCCAAGCAACGGTTACTAATGATAAATGAAATTGGTCACAGTATTTCTACCGGTATATTGGTTTACCGTTACACCTCTAGACCCGAAGGGGCATATGAGATACTGTGACGAATCCTGGGATGTCGTCACTTCTCACAGGGGGGGAGCCCATTCCCATGAGGTCAGGGAGGTGAGGCTGCTACCCGATAGCGCCCCTGGGGGTGGTCCTCACTGGGAGGATATAATGGGGTGACACTCATCCTGTAGGGACAGGGACGACCGTCCAACCAAAATGCAATATTCCCATACTTCATCACACACTCCCACTCAGCCTCCTATCATACACAGGTCACTTCAACACCCAACACTTCCATGTATGTGTGTATGATAGGAAATCAAACCTCCTTCCTGAAAAGTACTGAGACGAGGAAGAATAGGGACTACCCATCTGACAGACTCAAGGACTGGGACAAACAAGAATCTGTGTGACCCAGTGGAGAAATGCAATAGTAATACTGAGACAAGGGAGCCTCGGAGCACAACTGCCAGTCACCACCAGTTTTGCATGTTCAGTGTGCTTAGTGTGCCACTCACCACGTTGGCTGGTTGTCCGGTAGCTGTGCTTTGTGCACATTTGCCTCACAGCCTAGGTGCATCAGAGAAGCGACCCTGCGCATATTGCAGTCTTCACTGTGTGCGCAGACAACATTCCCCAAATTACAAAAGAAGGCTGAGTCTCACTACCTGTCACAAATTCGGTAAACCGGTGTGAGCCTAGCAATAGGTATTAATGACACTGTTACACCTCTAAACCCCAAGGGGCATATGAGATACTGTAACAAATCCTTGGATGTCGTCACTTCTCCCTGAGGGGGAGCCCATTCCCATGATGCCAGGCAGGTGAGGCCTCAACCTGATAGTGCCCCGGGGGGTGGTACTCAGTGAGGGGATCGCATGGGGCGACACTTCCCTTCTAGGGACAGGGACGAGCATCCAACCAAAATGTGATATTCCATATGCCATCACACCTCCCACACAGCCTCCTATCATACACAGTACTGAGACGAGGAAGAATAGGGCCTACCCATCTGACAGACTCAAGGACTGGGACGAAGAAAAATCTGTGTGACCCAGTGGAGAAACACAATAGCAATACTGAGACAAGGGAGAAATGCGGAGCCCTGAAGATCAAAGAAGGAAACAACTACAGTGAGCGGTCTAGTTGCTCAGAGAAAGCCCCCAACGTTCAGGGAGAGACCAGCATGGTGAAGCCTCAGCAGCACGAGAATCGAACGCAAGAGCCAAAGGGAAGCGGAGGCGAGCCACAGATGCCAGAGGAAACCAAAGACCCTGCGGGTCAAGCATAAATGTATGTAGAGGGTGCCCGGGAAGGCACTGAGGAACCCTGAGGGCTGTGGTCAAACAAGGGCAGAAGAGATCTTCCTTATCCCAGTGGAGAGATCTTCCTTATCCCAGTGGGGCAAACCAAATCTTGGAGAGCGAAAGATACAGGATGAGAGGTCATCCCAGCAAAAAGCGACTCAGAGAAGCCAACCATACTTAGCAGGAGAGTAAACCAAGTTGGTTGAACTTGGAGAAGGGAACATACTCCAAGCTTGTGAGGGAAAAAGGGTAGCCAGAAGAAAGTGGAGATTCCCTTTGGTTTGTGTGACCTGTATCATATAAGGAAAACCCTCATAGCATGAAGAGGAATATTCATTCAGTGCTAACCATACTTTGCAGGTGAGTAAACCAAATTGGTAATGTTTGGGAGAAGGAAAATATCCCAAGGCTCTGAGAGATAAAAAACAAAGGGCAGATGAAGGGAGAGATTCCCTCTGGTCCTGTGAATTGCGAAGTATACTGTGGAGCCTAAGAAAAGACCAGGGGAAGGGAGCCATTCCCCCTGGCGTAGCGAACTAGAAAAGAAGCCTGAGAAAGGCCAGGGGAAGGGAGACATTCTCCCTACGGTTGCAAACTGTAACAAGAAGCCTGAGAAGGGCCAGGGTAATGGAGGCATTCCTTCGGCAATTGTACATTGTAATAAGAAGTCTGAGAAACGCCAGGGAAAGGGAATCATTCCCCCTGATGTCATGAACTGTGACAATAGAAACCAAGAGAGTCTGAGAACAGAGCAAAGGAAGGTCAGGGGAAGGGAGTATTCTGCAGCACTTTTTACGTTAAAATACTTATGCCATTATATACATGCAATTGTTTAGAAATATTTTTGGGTGCAACTTAGTCTATATGAATATTTTGATGTGTTGGGAACAATGGCCAAATGCTTGAGTTTCGTAAGTTGGAAGGTTAAAGGGGTAAACAATCTGGTCAAGAGGAGAGAGATCCTGACGTTTCTAAATTAAAAAAAGACCAAGCATAGTATTCCTACATGAGACTCATTTGATGGAAGATCAGGTAGGTTATATCTAGAATAAGTTATATGTAAATCTATTTTGCCAGTCATTCTCATGGTGTCTCTATCCTGTTTAGGAATTATTTGAGATATAAGATCGAAGGGGTGTGTGTTGATCCTGATGGGCGATTTGTTGGACTTAAATTATATATAGAAAATGTATTCCTGACGCTCTTGAATATCTACGTACCCAATGTAGACCAAGCGGCCTTCTATGAACAAATAGATGAAATCCTGGTAAGCTGGGCAGTACGGTAGTGATTACTGGAGGAGACTTTAATACCACTCTAGATGCAAGGTTAGACAAATCCAACGAGACTAGCTCATATGCTGAAGCCAAGGCCAAGAGAAGTCTTTTGAGATTGTTAAACAAGTGGGATGTGTATGAAATTTGGCGCTATTTTAACAGTGGGAGTAAATGTTACACTTTCCACTCGGCCCCTCACGGGACAGCTTCAGGTATTTACTTTTTTCTGATTAGTAAGAAACTCTGTGGAGATGTTTGCATAGTTGATATCGGGGATGTTGTGATATCAGACCATGCCCCTATTAAGTTGGCATTAGATGCATCTGTGGGTGGTTTGAAATCTAAGAAACAGTGGCGAATTAATACACAGTTACTCAGTGATCCAGACATTTTCAGCCAAATTGAGAGAGAAATCTCTATGTTCCTGACCGATAATCTGAATTCGGTTGACAGATTGAAAGTAGTTTGGGATGCTTTAAAAGCCACAATCAGAGGTAAAATAATCAGTTTGTCTTCATATAAGAAGCGAGAAAGAGAAAAGGCTATAGTTAAGTTGGAAGATGCGTACAAGACAGCTACGAGACATTACTGTGATATTCTTAGTGAAGAAAATATGTTGGTCTTGTTCCATGCTAAAGATGCTTTAGACTCTGAACTTCACCTTAAGGCAGAGACATATTTATTGAATTCAAGACAAGCATTCTGGGAACGGGGTGAGTGATCAGGTGCATTGTTGGTGAATTCTTTAAAACATAAAGAGAATAATAGGCAAGTGCTCTTTGTTGTTGATGAGGGGCGCGATATTTTGAGGAAAAATGAACAGCTTTATGAAGAGTTCAGACAATATTATGCTTCTCTATATAGAGACGATGGACTTGTGTCTGAAGAGGAGGTTAATAACTATCTTTGCTTGGTAGAAATGCCAAGTTTAGGAGAACAAGATAAATTAGATCTTGATGCAGAGATTATAGCTCAGGAAAACGAAATTTTGATTAGAAATTCAGCAAGTGGCAAGTGCCCTGGGCCTGATGGGTTCCCAATGGAATTCTAGAAGAACTTTGGTCACGCCCTGGCTCCTTTTCTTGTAGAACTACATATGGAAATTATACACACTGGGGCGGTTGCTGAATCTATGTGTTATCACAGCGTTAATTACGGTCATTCCTAAACCAGGTAAAAATGTATCGCTATGTGAGAATTATCGATCTCTCTCACTTTTAAATGTTAATGTTAAACTTTTGGCAAAAGTAGGTTATGGAAACAGTTAAACTTTTGGCAAAAGTATTTCCTAAAATAGTTAATATTAGAGTACCAAATGTTTTATTACCCCCTGGTTTTTCAATGTCTAGATGGCCCCCCTGGCCCACATGATCTCTGCCTTCACCTCCAACTTTCAGTGTTATGCGGATGACACACAGCTCTCTTTCAGGCAACCCTCGTCCTTTTCCTCCTCTTCGCTCATCCCTGGCTGTCTGTCCGCAATTCAGTCCTGGTGTGCTGCTAATGATCTCTGCCTTAATGCCATTAAGACAGAGATCATCCTCATAGGGACTCCTGCTCCCGTTTTCCCCTCTCACTCTGGCCAACCACCCTTGGTCCTGCACCCTCACTCACTAGTGAGGCAAAAAACCTGGGGGTCATTTTCAACTATTTTCTCGCCTTCTCTTCTCACATCTCGGACATGTCCAAAATGTCCCACTACCAACTGTACCTCCTCAGAGGTATTTTACCTTTTCACACCTTCCCCCAGAGGCTCACTGTTTCCAGAACCCTGGTTCTCTCCAGACTGGACTAATGCAACTGTCTCTTTCTCAATCTTCCCACCTCTACACTTCAACCTCTTCAATTTATCCAGAACAGAACAGCAAGTCTTATCCTTGGCCTGAAGCCCAGGGACTGTATCTCTCTGGTGCTGAAATACCTCCATTGGCTCCCCATGGCTGCAGGGATCAAGTTAAAGTCCCTCTGCATAGTCCACAAGGCTTTCTGGGGCCGGGGCCCCCACTATCTACAACGCTCTCTTCGCAAGTACTCTCATTCCAGAGCTCTCCGCTCGACCTCCTCCAACTCACTGCGGGTGAGGCGCTTTTTCAAACAGAGATTTGGGGGTAGATCCTTATCCTCTGCAGGTGCCTCCCTCTGGAACAGCATACTTGCCTCTCTCCATCTTGAGGTTGACCTCCTTAAGTACCGGAAACTCCTCAAGGCATTCCTCTTCTCCTCCTCTTTCTCTCTCCCTCTGCCCAGCTAACTTCCTTTCCCTTCTCTCCTGCTTCCCTCCTCGTTCTCATCCCCAACCTGTTCAGTCAGCTGAATGGTTGACTGGTTTACTTCCAGAGCCTCACAGGTCCCAGGCTCCCCCGCCAGTCCTGCACTTGCCTCCGGACCTCTGCACTCTGCCTGCATTACTGCACTTGGAATATGTTTCCGCGAGAATGGCACACACTCTGTGCTTAACCTTGGCCATTGCAGGACCGGGTGCACTTTTCCCCCTCCCCCGCACTCGCACTTCTGTTTGCTCACTTGCACAATCCTGAATTTACTAGGCTAGCATGCTATCTGTCCTGTCTTCCGCTTTCTCTCATCTTCAGCTTTTCTGTGCCTGCACCTAGAGGCGCATTGTCAAACAACCTTTTGTCTTGTATGCTCCTCTCCTGCCTCCCCCCCGCCCCATTCTTTGTCTGGCACTTACTCTAGCAGAAATGCCCTGACCTAGTATGCTTGTTATTGCTTTTGGATCATTTGGAATCTTCAAGGCCTAAGAATGACGATGATATCCCCTTGTTCCCTTCTCACCTTGAAGCGCTTTGAAGTACTTCACTTGTGTGCAAGCGCTTTACAAATAAACAATTACAATTTACAATTACAATTTACAGAGCACATTGATTCCACCAAAGTAGTTGCCCATGGCTCTCCAGATGTATTGGACTACAGCTCCCAACAGCCTCGACAGCACAGGCAACGGTGAGGGATAATAGGAGTCTTAGTCCAAAACATATGAAGAGCCACTGGTCAAAGAACGCTGTGGTAGAGAATGTGAGAGAGGTGTAGAGTAAATTCAAAGGGTAAAATGTCATGGTTTAAATCTGCGTCTGAAGATGACATAGTTAGCCTAAAGTCACAGGTCAACTGAAAGGGAGATTGACAGGTTACCTACAGGAACCAAAAAGCTGCAAACACTATTACTGCTGTAGCAGCAAAATGCAGGTTTAGCTAATAATCTGAGTGAAGTGGATCCAAGATTTCTGGTGGAAAAATATTGTCTTAAATTACTGATAAGGAAGGGAGCAGCAAACCCAACAAAGGTATTTAAACATAATACGCTTCCTTACTGGTAGCAGAATGCTCAGAACTGTAGTCATGATATCCAAAGGTGGGTGGGCGTCAAAGCTTTTGCAGCTGTAGTTTGAAAAGACTGGAGATACAAACTGCTGGAACAGTCTGATGTGGACTACACCAATGCAATAACTACTTGGGTTTGGTGTGGGTATCAATCAATGGGAAGCGGTGCTTTTAAGCAGAGGTGCTTTTAAACCATTAAAGTAAACAAAAGCCTGTATTTGTATTTGTATTTATTTTGTTTATATAGCGCTTTACTCCAAAACACTGAACATTTAAACAAATTAATACATAAAACATTATAACAGTAGAAGCAAATTACAATTATGAATCAGTCCAACAAAACAGTAAGAAGAGCAATTAAACTGGAGGGAAGAGGGAGAGCAGTGCAGTAGAACTGAGAGGGAGAGGGAGGGGTGAGAAGGAGAAGGGGGAGGGAAACGGAAGGGGAAAAGGGGTGAGAGTGGGATGGAGGGAGAGGGAAGGGAGATGATCAAGGGGAAAGATGAAGGAAGGAGGGGGAGCAAGAAGGGGGAGGGGTTTCATGGTGGGGAATGGAGAAGGAGAGATTTAAGGGATGTGCGGAATGAGGAGAAGGAAGGAATAGAGCGGGTTGAGTGCATTAATAATCTGTAGTTATAGAGGCAGGTTAAAATCGATATACACACGTACAAGTTCTTTACCTTGGCCAGAGGGCTATGACAGTGGATAAAAGAGACAGTTCAGAGCAGAACTGGAGGGTTTCCAATCACTATCAGTTCAGTTTTTGATGGGATGAGTTTAACCAGTTTCTGTTCATCTAATCGTTTAACTCTGGGAGGAATTCAAATAGACAATTCTGCTGTTTACGCATAGGTATAAATTTAGTTGAACAATCATGTGACTATTATTATTAATTTTATATTTTTATAGCATGAACCTAGCATGGGATCACACAGCTCAGTACAGGTCATATAGCAAACCATTAGTAGCGAGAATGAAATGTGTCATCAAGTAAACATTAATAATAATGATCAATGCACAATATATGAATAGGGTGTGCAAATGATAGCTGGAATCTAGTTTACACCAACGTGTTTTTAAAAAAGCAAGGCCTTCGGTTCTTTGCTAAACTGAAGGAGATTTTGAGCCATTTGGATTACCACTAGGTTGGAGTTTTAGAGGACTGGAGGATAGCATAAGAAGGACTGTTTCATAGTTTTCTCCTTGCCAGCCAGTCTACTCTCCAGTCTGGTGTTGGTCTTACTGAGAGATGACTGTATGCCACCAAATGTTTTTCATTTTGCAGTCAGGTAGGCCGGCATACCAGCAGTGGTTACCTTGTAGATGAGGCACATGGTTTTGAACCTAACCCTAGCCCAGACACAGGGTCTTTATAATTTGTGCAAGGTGGGGATTTTCTAGAGCTGGTTTTCAAGGGCAGGTGATGAGGCAAGCCGTGGCATAGTAGGCAGTTTTGAGGGACCCAGGCACACATCCAGGAGCTCTGTGAGGAGAGTGCTACCCCCATCAATAGGCGAGATCACTAAGGCCTGCCCCACCATTTGGAACTGATGGGCAGGAGAAAGTCCTTGATCTTGCAAAGTTGACAGATCTGATAATTAGCCATTTGAGCCTTTTTCATAATGTGTTGATAAACGGATAGATTGCTTTTCACAATGAAGCAATGAATCCTAGGTATTTTGCTAAGTGGGTGAGGTGAGGGTTGAATCCATCCAAGCACATTTCATCCAGCTGCCTTTGAGTGGGTTACTGTTTGGAGGGGTGGCTCAGGAGTATGAATTCAGTCTTGGCAGGGTTTAGATTTAAGAAGGCACTTGTCATCTACGTTTGAATGGTTACAAGGCATGCACGAAGGCAAGCAATATCTTGCAGGTCATTGACCTTTAGGTAAAACTGTGTTATATGCTTACTGGTGTATTGCGATGTTGAGATTGCCTAGGAGTGAGATCAGCAGTCCAATATAGACTTTCAGTCTAATATAGAGTTTAAAGATGGCCGGGGGGCAAAATGGAGCCCAGAGGGACTACTCATGTGTGATGGGGTGGAGTACGGACATGAGGAAGCCCATCTGGACAGCCTGATATGTGCCAGATAGATAGTATGTGAACCATTTTAGGATGGTGCCAGGAAAGCCCTTCCTATGTACAAGGAGGGTGAATAGTGTGTGATGGTCAATCGTGTTGAAAGTAGCCGAGATGTCCAGGAGGGTCTAGCAGGCACAGGTCCCTTTGTTAATGATCTCAAGGGCACCATCAACAATGGTGGTGGTGGTGGTGATGGTGGCTGTTTCATTGCCGCATTTAGGGCAGAACCCACATTGGTAATCATAGTGCTGGCCAAGTGGCTCGATTTTTCTAAGTAGTTAGTTAGCAACTCATATATCAATGACTCTTCCGATATGCCGGAGGCTGCTGATTGGCTGCCAGTATGCTAAGTCCTCAGGGTCTACGGTGGGTTTTGTCATGACTGGGTCTATAAGCACTGTTTTTTGGACATCTGGGAACATACCCTTGCAGAAGGACGAGTTGCCTATCCTAAGAAGAGCAATAAGGGCAGGACCGTTACTTTTTTAAGGGTGGTGGCAGGTATGCCAGTTCAGGGTTGAATGGCTCAAAGAGGGCGAAGGGGCTGGGGTCAGAGGATCTGGAGACTAATGGTATTGTTCTTTTTCATAAAGAACATATTAATAGCCTCACATTTCTCCCTAGATTTTGATACCGCAGGATCTGGTGTGGAGTTCAAGCAGTGTTTGACCGTTGCAAAAAGGCCTTTTCTCCTGTTAGAGGCTGTTGTAACGGTGATGGTGTAATAAGTAGCCTTGGCTTCTGATATCAGGGTCAGCCGTTTGGCACATATGGGCTTGAGGGATAGAAGTTCCTCTGTGGGCCTTTCAAGACCATTTCCCAAGAGCTTCTGGGCTCAAATGAGTGTCCTCAAATGACAGGTCGAAGGAGCGAATAAGCTGGATTTTCTGATATGTGAGGCCCTCTCCCCTCACATATCTGAACAGAGAAGGGCAGCAGGGGAGTGGCAGAAGTAGGCCCGCAGTGTGGTAGATTTTTGTTATCTGCACATGTCATTTCCAAAAGGGGATAACCCAGACATCTCAGTTGGCTGTTTAATATCGATCTAGATTGGGTGTCTGTAACCTGTGGCTCTCTAGATGTTTTGGACTGGCACTCCCATGATCCCTCTCCATTGACTCTGATAACTAGGGCTGATGGGAGTTTAATCCAAAACATTTTGTAGCCAAACGTTGCAGGCTCCATATCTAGATTAACATATCAATAACCAAAAAACAAAAGAATACGTTTTTTAAAGCTATTCCATTACCATTCGGACTATCTGACATGTAAATAACATACTTATGTTGAACTGCGGATTTTACATCCCTAACAGCAAGCTGCCTACCTTTTCTTTCTAAAACAGTATTGAATTTTGCAAATTAATGTAGTGTAACAGCTTACACCAACAATGGGGTTTCCCCATATCCTCCCTCCTCTCCCCTTCCCCAGCAACATCCATCAACCCTATTGACCTTGCAACTCTGTTACTTAGTAAACATATGCTTGTCGCGGTAGTCCTTTACATTTAGGGACTGATCACAGGTCATCTTCTCTCATGAGACCAAATCCCATTTCCCCCTATTCTTTGGTATTTGGTCCTGCAGCCTCTGCTCCTATACATTATCTCTTCATTTGACCTGCAGTGGTCCATTGCCTCCTTCCAACTGGACAATTTCATGAGTTCACCTGTTCCCCATTTAGTCGTCAGGTCTCTCTTAGCTATAATTAATGCTGTGGAGATCCATTTTATATCTCCCTTTACCCTTCTAGATCTCCCCACACATGAAGAAGTATTAGTATGGGGCATTTTGAAATTGGGTGATCCAGTAATCTGTACAGTGTCATGAAGACCTTCTCCCAGAACTTCTGAATCCTCTGGCATTTTCTCAGACAAGGTGACAAAAATCTCCTGCCTCCATTCCGTATTTCGGACAGTGTGAGTCAGAGATTTTACCCATCCTACATAGCCTATTTCTGGCGTAGTATGTTCTGTGAAAGATTTTATATTGCACTAGTCTGATCTTGGGAGACATGTTCGCC
Organism: Ambystoma mexicanum; assembly: GCF_040938575.1. Classification (NCBI taxonomy): domain Eukaryota; kingdom Metazoa; phylum Chordata; class Amphibia; order Caudata; family Ambystomatidae; genus Ambystoma; species Ambystoma mexicanum. The sequence continues at coordinate 715,439,040 of NC_090923.1, forward strand.
TCTCTCACGTCCACTTGTGCTTCGATACATTCCTCTTTACCCATAGATCGCAGGTCAGTCTCCCATTTTGATTGCAGTTTTGTTAGCGGGGAGGAGGTAAGCTATTAATCGCTTAATATAATATTGATACAGCCCTCCCCTCTAATCGTTCAGATAACAGATGGTTTCAAGGGGTTTGTGGTCCGGGATTAATATCGCCCTGTCAAACTGGGTCTGGAAGGTGTGTTTTAGTCTAGTGTAGGTGTATAGATTTCTCTGGGTTGGCTTGAAGGCTCTCAATAATGCTTAAAATGATGCAAATTCGTTTTACGGTAGTATATCACCCATTGTTTTGATCCCCATGTACGCCCATCTTTTTTGTTTCCCTAGTTTGTGGATTTCGGGGTTGTCTGGGCTCTCTCAGAGTGGAAAACTCTTAGTAACTTTCCCCTTTCACCCCATTGCCTTTATAACCTCTTTCTTCATGTCAATCATTCTTTGTTATGTTATGTTACAGATTTGTAAAGTGCTAAACAACCACCTGGCGGGCATCTTGATGCTAAATCCCAACAGAAAGAGGTTAACCATAACAGAGCAAAACAAATTCTCAGAAAAGAGAGGATTTCAGCAATTTGTGAAAAGCAGAGTGATTCTCAGTAGCCCACAATGTCAAAGGAAGGGTGTTGCACAATTTAGCTGCTGCTACCTAAAAGGCATGACCACCCCATGCAGCGCAGTCTGAATCTAGGAACACTGAATATAATGAGTCCCCATAGAATGGCGTTTACCACCCAGGACATACGGGCAACATTTTGATTGCAAGTATTCCGCCACACTCCCATAGAAAGCGCAATGCACCAGACATAAGGACTTAAACTGACTGCGCCTATCAATTGGAAACCAGTGAAGCATACAGATAACCTGAGACATATGGGCTCTAAAAGGGGTTTTAGTGACAATTGTAGCTGCAGTATTTTGGAGCATCAGCAAACGGTGGGTTAGATGCATAGGTTGAGCAAGATACAATGAGTTGCAATAATCAACACTGCTCATAACCAACAAAGCCACAACAGAAGCATGCTGCTAAGAAGGGAGAAGGAAAATAATTTTCCACAGCATCTTAAGTTTATAATAGCCAGTTGCAGCAACATGAGCTTCATTATAAAGTGAGGCATTCATTTTCACCCCAAGATCCCGGACAATAGGTCCTGGGGAAGGGAAAGGGCCACCAACAGAAGGCCAGAACACAGGAGTCCAAAGGGACAAAGCAGAGGAGGGGAGAAACACAAGCACCTCCGTCCTGTCCCTTTTCACCTAAGCCAATTATACTCATCCAACAGCCCACGTCCTCCAAGCAACTCATAAACTGAGTCGCAGTATGTGGCTAAGAAAGATTAAGCATTACAATACGTTGCGTATCAATAGCATAGAAGTACAACGTAGGCCGTGGGAATGGATGAGCTTGACTGAAGGTTGAATATAAATGTTTAAAAGGACGGGAGATAAAAAAAAGCCCTGTATGAACCCACAGTAGAGGGAAGCAGGTTGAGAACGATTTTAATTCTTTACCCTGCCAAAGGTAGTTCCTTCCCACACAGGCTCCCATATAAGATTTGAAAGGGAGATCTGTCTTTCAATAACGTCACTTCTAGCTTTGTATGTGCTTGTGTTCCCTTATTGAAGACCCATTAATTCGCTATTACCAACCGTGATGCCCAGTAGTACTTCTTGATGTTCGGTACTCTTAGGACTCCCTCCCATACAGACCTTGTTAAGTTCTTTAATACAATCCTTTGATGGCTCTGCCCCCAAATGATACTCCTGAGCAGTGTATTGATTTTCAAGAATGTGGTTTTATGGATCTCTATAGAGTGTGTTTTGCTATGTAAAGAACTACAGATGCTTGTCAGAGGCCTAGCTGCGTTGAAAAAGAAATCAATCTGAATCAATCCTGATTAAGATCAAAACAGCAGTTGCAGGGTGTATAGCATACAACCTAATGCTGCACAACTATAACATGAGCAAACAACCACCCATATGCAAGCGCTCTGAAGAAATGATTTAATATCACATTAACATAAGCAGGTCAATCAATCAAATGGTTACTTGCAGTTTGGTAAAGTGAGTTAGTAAGCGAGTGACCATTGAAATAAATCAGAAATTATTTGCATAAAATAACAAATGCAACTTTTGAATTAAGCATCAGTGCTGACTAAGTGGCCACTAGTTTCACCCATAGGGCTTTGTCAAGGCAGATTGTTTTCTAACGATTACACTGCTTTTTGTAGCAACTTTCCTCACAAACATCCTATTATATTGAATAGCCATCAATCAGTCAATTAGGTGGTCTCTCTATCTGTACTATCAAAGTGCTTGGTAATTGTATGACTGATATAATCTGTATGAAGGCCTTAATATCGTATTGCCTCAAAACTCGTCTGGATAGATCCAGGGTACAGTCTTCCCAATGTCACAATGATCAATACCAGTAATTTTGCGCATTCCTCGTGTCCATCAAAGTTATGCAGATCATGTTTGTCTTCTACCGTTGTGTTCCATATGCATGACCAATGCCATGTGAGTGTTATCAACTGTTAGAAGCAGCCCTGTTCATCCATGTGTGCAATTTCGTTAAACTGCAGCTTTCCTGCAGTGTTCTGCAATGTTTTGCAATATATATGGCAGTCTGGGCAGTGTGAACATTTTGAAAAGGTCCGCTCTTCCCATCATGGATAATGGTGGATCCGCCCAGTGCCTGCTGTCTTCCTGCAGTCTGTCGAGCACCAAGTCCAAGTCCAAGTTATTATGTAAGAACTCTGCTTCTTCCCTATATAGTTCAATTCCAAAATACCAGAATGGTTTGTTGGTGACCTGTAAGGTGCAGTCAACTGGTTTTTCGCTTCGGTGCTTCCCTTCACAGGTATGAATACTGATTTGTCGCAGTTAACTTTGAGGCTGCTGTGTATACCATATTCCCTAATTATTTCTATTGCTCTGGGGACCGACTGTGGAAGATCCTCCAGATACACCAGCAGATTGTCCGCATACAGTGTTATTAGGTCCTTCCAAACCCGCATGACATAATGTTATGTCGGAAAGCAGCTTTCGTCTTTGCAACCCATAGAAATTCCAAATGCACTGAGTCGAAGGACTTCTCAGAGTTTAATGACATGATTGCGTGAGGCCCTTGTAATATGTCTGCCTTCGCCAGTGCATTGTGTACTCTTTGCAGGTCCATCATGGTGGCCCTTCCAGGGACAAAACCACACTGGTCCAGGTGTATCAGTGCGCTTATCACTGTCATTACCCTATTCGCTTGAGTCTTGGCAAGTAATTTAGTGTTGCCATTTAGCAATGAGTTAGGTTGATATGAGGAGGAGAGTTCCTTGGGTTTCCCTTTCTTATGGATGACAACAATTGTGGACATCATGAGATCTCTCGGTAGCTCTCCCGTAACGTGACTCTGCTTGAACATTGCTAACATCTGCTTTAGCACCTTGTCCCCCAATCTCTTCCAGTGGAGTGGAATCCCGTTCGAGCCCACGGTTGCAGCTGGTTGATCGAATTCTGCAACTCCTCTGTTGTGATGTCCTTGTCCAATTCCAAAGTTGCCTTGTCACCGATCGTAGGGATGTGAATCCTATCTAGATATGACATGTTACTCTCCTCGTTGGGTCCTTCAACCCTGTTATATAGACTTTGATAAAAGTGGGCAAACCTTTTTTTTAATGTATTTTATTAACTTTGACAATTTACAGACTTTCGTTCCAACCACATACTTATGCATCTGTTAAGTCTGTTCCAACTTCCCTCCCACCCCGCCTTCCCCCTCCCCCAGCCTGTCACTACTACATGTTATGCTTAGTGCCCCACGACTTTGCCAGGCCATGCGAGTCAAGTATGACTTTTTAATAAAGACTTATACAAGTGTCTCTTCAAGTGTCAAAGGTCATGTGTCCGTAGCACCAACAGCTCGTAAAGCATAGTTCTCCATGATTCAATGTCTGTGTTTTCTTCTCTATAGCCAAGACGGACAGCCTCTTGCCACACTGAGGTTCTTGCCAGAGTCCATTTCTGCAGGTCCCTCCACCAACTATGTGCATCTGGGCCCTTCTGTGTTTTCCATCCCATTGCAATCCTGCGTTTCGCAAGGGCATACCCCAAATCTTTCAGTTTATTAACATGTTTCACTTGTTTTGGTTGTGGAAAGACTCCCAACAGGCAGGCTGAGGGAGAATGTACATCTAACACAATGTCCACTCTAGCCAGTAAACGTGCAATTTCACCCCAACATTGTGATATTACCGGGCAGGACCAAAACATGTGCACCATGTCCACATATCTGTATTTACATTTCGGGCAACACTGTTCAGTGGCTGTGTTGAAACGCAACATATTACGGGGAGTTAAATATGCTATATGGGTCACGTATAGTTGCAGTAGCTGCAGTTTGGCATTCCTAGACATCCTTTCATGATATGCAATCACCCGCTCCCATACTTCTTCTGCAAACCATTCTTGCAATTCCTCTTCCCAACACCGCCGGACCTGCATTGTCACATCGTCTTGCTGGTTTATGATCAGCTCATATATCTGCGACACAGAATGTCCCCCTTCAGAGGTATTGTATAATGTTTCTATCACCGCTTCCTCTGTACAGTCAATTTCCAACCCCGGCCACTTCTGTTTAAGTTCTTTAAGTAAGCATATGTATGTGATGTGTTGACCTAGGTGTAAGCCTGTCTCCTGGATAATAAAACTAAAGTCTCTAAATTTCCCTTCTAGGAGCAGGTCTCCCACTGTGGCCACCCCAACCGGCTCCCAATACTTCAGCACTTTCATCCTGAATTGTTCATCCCTAGCCTTCAATGCCACTAGCGGAATTTGGGAGGAATAAGGAACACGGGCCCCCAGTAATTTGCAGGCCCTCTGCCATATATTTTTCCCTAATGTTACCAACAAGGGTGAACTCCTACCAATTGGACTTGTGTAACCACACTGCCTCTTTTTTAAAAAAAACGGAAGGAAGGCTGGTTGTAACATGGGAGTATCTTGGGTTGGCTCATCTGCCAGCCAACTTTTCATGAACTGCATCTGGTTTGCAACAAAGTACACTTCGAAGTGAGGCACCTTTATTCCCCCTTGTTCATGCGGTCTTTGTAATTTAGTCAGGGCTAGTCTACACCTCTTGTTCTGCCAAAGGAAGCCCCTACATATCATGTCAAGCTTCTTAAGGAAGCATTTATGTATATTGCACAGATTATTAGTAAAGTAATGAAGGAGTCACGGGAAGGCCACCATTTTTAATAATGCAGCTCTGCCCATCAACGTAAGGGGTATTCTAGTCCACAACTGCATGGACTTCACTATGCCCTTCACCGCCTTTAGGGTATTATGTTCATATGCTGTTTTTGGATTGTGGTAGACCTCTATCCCGAGATATCGAAATGAGGTGATGGCCCACTTTACCTGAAGAGGTGGTAATGAGTTTGGTGTCATGTGGCAATATCTTGCTAATGGGAACAACCTGGACTTCTGATTGCTGATCGTTATGCCTGAGAGCACTATGTATCATTCCAGCACTTCGAGGATATACAGTAAATTGGTCTCTGGGTGCTGTATATATAGTAGCATGTTGTCTGCATACAGGGAAAACAGGTGCCATCTACCATGTATATGTGTGTCTGCCTCCATATAATCTCTATAAAGATAAGTCATGAGAGGTTCCAGGGCCAGAATAAGCAACATAGGGCACCAGGGACATCCCGGCCTTCTTGTGCCTTTGTGTAAAACCCACTGTTGTGAGATCTGAGGGCCTATCTTTACTCTGGCTACTGGCTGACTATACAACAGCTTCACCAATTTGACATAATTAGGGCCCATTCCAAACCGTTCCTGTGTAGCTACCAACCATGGCCATCTGGCTGAGTCAAAAGCTTTGACTGCGTCAAGTGAGACCACCGCATATTGATTTGTGCAGTCTTTGGTATGGTCAATTATATGGTGTAGCCTGTGCAGGTTCCATGTTACATTCCTATCCGGCACGTATCCCATCTGGTCTGGGTGTATCACTATGGCTATTATTGGTCTAAGTCTAGTAGTAGGGCAGTGAGTATCTTCCCATACTGGTTCAAAAGCGAAAGTGGCCTGTATGAGCCACACTTTGTGTCTGGTTTGTGTGGTCTGAGTAAGGGTATAATAACGGATTCCCGTAATGATAAGGGGAGGGATTCTGTATTTAATGCCTTGTTTAACATGGCTAACAATGGGGGTGTTATCTCTGATTTGTATTATTTATAAAACTCACTAGGTAACCCGTCTGTCCCTGATGTCTTACCCAACAGCTAACCCCTAATCGTGTTTACTAGTTCCTCCAGTGCAATGGGTACTTCTAGCTTCTCGGCTGCCAAAGGGTCCAGCCTTGGGAGCTCTATCTGTGTTAAGGCTGCCTCTGTTTCCAAGGACTGTACATCAAATACGTCCACATACAAGGCTTTATAATACTTGGGAAAACGCACATTAATCTCTGTTTAATACTCGAGAAAACGCACATTAATCTCTGTTTGCATTATACACAGTGTGCCGACACTTCTTTCTATTGCCCTGATTATATCCCACGGCGTATCACTCCTGTATAACCAGGCAAGCATCCTACCCAGTTTGTCGCCCTCAGCGTGCTGTCTCTCAAAATATCTACCATAGTTTAGTTTACCCAGTCTGTCCCAATGTCTGATACATTCGTATGTCAATCTATTTGCTTCTGAGGATGGAGCCACGCCTCCTCTTCGCATTGTTCCCTTTCCTATATGGCCGCTTCCGCCTTACATAGGTCATCTAGTATAGTGGCTTGCCGTTCACCTCACCTGGCAATTGCTAGTCCTCTTAACACAACCTTAACCTTAAAGGCTTCCCATAGCACTCCGGCTAATGTTACACTGCCCGTGTTGTGTTCGAAGTACTCTTTAATACTCTCTCAGAAGTGTTTCTGAAACACTCCATCCTTCAGTGATTTCCCTCTAAGCCTCCACGTCGGTATGGAGGCTCTGGATGGAGTTGACTGCCATGAGACTAGTAACGGTGCATGATCTGACAATACTTTAGCTTTATAGTCCGCCAACGTGAACTCCCCTATCGTCTCTGCTCCAGTAAAGACATAATCTAGCTTGTGTAAAGACATTGAGGAGCAGCATAGTGTGAGTAACCTCTAACCTGCGGTGAAGGTGCTGCCATATGTCTGCTAGTTTATAGGGTGTGACGAGAGTGTTCAATGCTTTAGCTAGGGGATCTGGGCGGGTGTACTTATCGTCTCACCTGTCCAAACTCGGATCAAGCATTCAATGAAAGTCTCCCCCCAAAATTAAAGTGCAATGCCTATATGGTCCGACTCTGGGATATAGAGAGCGGAAAAAAGCTGCTGCATCATGATTTGGGGGAATAGGTATTAAAAATACATACTTCCTACTTTCCCAGAAAGCCATGAATAAGGGCCAAGCTACCCTCATTGTCTGTCACCATCTTCAGCACTCATAAAGTTACTGACAGTGCTATCCATATAAGGACCCCTCTTGCGTACACTGAGTAGGGTGAACCTATCATGATACCGCTCCATTTCTTGGTGAAAACTTTATATTTCTCGTGGGTTAGGTGAGTCTCTTGTAAGAGAGCAATGTCTACTTTATGTCGATGTAAATATGACATTACTCTATTTCGTTTTATGTAGCTATTCAGTCCCCTGACATTCCAGGTAACTAACGTAAGATCCCCGGCCATTAGTAAAGTTTCCACTGAGTCTTATACATCTACGTTTTAGGCCTTGCTTGTCTTATGTGGCACTTGTGGCTGGTCCCCAACAACCCCCACTTGTCCTCAACTTCTCCCCACCCCCCAAAAGTTGCCCAGGTATGTTCCCCATGCTCAGGTATTCCCACCTCTCCTTCCAGCACCAGTTTACCTGTGCCTTCGGTGCCGAGTGTGCAAAGGGCGGATACGTAACCGCTAGTGCCTGACAAAAACAGTATTCATGGGTAAAGGATGAGTCCCCATAACGTTGATCAGAACCTAGAGTTTCCGCTGTGTTGGTCTCGCAGTTTGTAATATCACGCGCCAAAATAGTCCAACAAGTAAAAAGACAACATTTGGTTTCTTGAATGGGCTCCGACTTATTTTCTTCTGGACTTCTGCTGGGTGCACCTTATGATTGGTTTATCCCATCCCTAGAGCGTCATCCATTTACTTCTCTGCCTCAGATGGTAACTGTGCCTCATCCATCCACTTGTGTGCTTCCGCCGGAGTCTCAAAGAAGAGAGCTTGACTCTTATGTACGATTTTCAGCCTGGGTGGGTAGAGCAACGTATATTTAAGATTCGACTCCCGAAGTCTCTTTTTAACTGAAAAGAAGTGCATCCTTAGCTGATGAAACTGGAGAGCATAGTCCAGGTACGCTGTCATTTTCTCCCTGTCTTTGTAGGGAGACAAAGGATTCTCGCAATAATGGGTCACGGCGGTGCCCCAGGTGGTGGCTTCCTGGCGAGGTATCAGTGTGAGCGCTACACTGTGAAGCCTTGTGTGAGGTTACCAGAGCCAATCGCCTGAAGTAGTAGGTTTTCTATGAAGTTCATGGGAGTTGCGCCCTCTTCTCTTTCAGGGAGGCCTATAATCCTGAAATTATTCCTTCTGTCTCTCCCCTCTGCATCTTCTACTATCCCCTCCAGGTTTCTCAGCTGCTGTTGCATTATCAAAGAGTCTTTCATGGAGTCTCTAAGATTAGTCGTGTTTGCCTCCACTTGCTTCTCCAATGTCCCAGTTCATTCTGTGAGTGCCTGTACATCTTGTCTTAGTAAATTGACGTCTAAACTGATGGAATCGATTTTGAATTCTAGTGAATCCTTAACATCAGCTATTGCGCAAACACCAGGTCTCCTCCTGCTTGGTCCTTTGTGCTGGCTTGTGCTGGGGCTTCTGATGTTGTTGTTGCTGCCATCCCACCTATTTTCGTGAATGAATCTATTGTGGACTGTTTGGCTCTGTGTTTAGGCGTATTGGTCGACATGTATGAGCCCCTTGCATGTACGAAATATCTTTATGTCATGTGATCGCTGCTCGTCACTCTTGTTTGGGTTGTAGGAGCTCATGTCACCTTATACGCTATCAGCGATCATTACAGATCCGTACCCGCACTCTGTACCCTGGGTGCTTATGTTGTCGCTTTTAATTGAGCATCTAGTGTGCGGTCGGTACCAGATATGTACATTTCATCATTTTCGTTTGTTTGTTTAGCTGTTTCTTGGCTTTTTTGGCTTCTTTTTTCCCCCTTTCTTTCCCTCTGTTTCTGCGTTCTTCCTTATTTTAGTTGATGCACCGTTTGCATTCTTAGGCTGCCAGACGGAACCTCTCCTGTAGTCTCTCTGTCCCTGGGAGGCCATGTGGCAATGTTCGCGGGACTCGTCAGGTTCCTACCACTTGGGGAAAGGTGCACAGGCTCCCTGCTTCACTCTTATAGACCCTCACACTTCGTCACTTATGGGGGGCCGATACTGCACCTCTTTTATAATGCCTCACCTGTAGTAGCATGTGGGCATCAGTGCGGGGGCTGCTCTGCGTTCCGGAATGTTTATTCCCACTCCGTCTAACCGCAGCGTCCTGGATTCTTGTCGTCCGCTGCAAATGCAGCTGCTCTTCCCAGAGCCTGTGCACAGCTTCCTTGTCTGGCAGTCTGTATTTCCAAACACGCAGGTCCTTTGTGCGAGCACTGACTTGTGTCAGGGACCACCTGGTCTGCCACTCCCAACAAAACTGCTGCTATGTCTCCTCACCTGAGGTAATATGCTGCAGTGTGTACTGCATCCTCTGTTACTTCTTAGCGATCAGTCATCACATATCTCTGCACAAGTGCTCACCACAATCTTGGTCATTCCCTCGGCGCGGAGGCTTGAGACAGATGACGGGCTGGTTTGACTACTTCAGCGGCGCGGTTCACTGTTTCCTTTAGCTTCCACCATCAGCAGGCTGCCAGTTCTTCACTCGTACAGCTGGGCACCATCAAAATATGTATTTGCCGTCTATTGGCAAGGATCAATTCGGATCACACGGGAGCTCCGTGAAACACGTCCTCACAGAATGGAGTATGACTACGCCCCCAAAGTGGGTAAACTTGTTGGCTATTTCGCTACTCTGTAGCATTTGTCCATATTTCTTATTTATTTGACTCATCTGGACTCTTCCTCCCTTTTCTCTATGCAAGCTAACAATTTCCCTGCCTTCTAAACTATTTGATATATACTGGCTTTCGATGCCTGGAATGCCTGCTTGGCTTTTTCCGTGGACACTGCTTTGTATTACTTTGTAGCTTTAAATGGATCCCTTTTGGCTTTGTTGGTGTCATCTACTATGTATTTCTCCTCTCTTAGAGCTATTTCTCACCCGATTCTTTGCTTGCATTTCCTCTTGATGCGGGCTTATTGCTGAAATCGCACTCCCCCTAAGGAATGTTTTATAGGCTGTCCAGAGAGAGGAGCAACTATCCACTGTCCCCTCATATACTTCAAAATGATTCTCCATTTCGTCCGGTAGGACACCCATAACGTTTTTGTTGCCCAGGTAGTAGGTGTTCAGCCTCCACTCACCGTGTCCCCTTTGCCCCTTCCTCTTGATCTTAACATATAGCGTAGCATGGTCAAACATCCCTCATTGTAAATCTTCTGCTTTGTTCACGCTACGAAATGTAGAATACAAAGCATCTATCCCCAGTGTGAAGTCCCATCCATGCATCTCTTAGGCCCGTAGTTTACTCAAATGTAGCTAGTTTAGTGCGTGCAGTGTACTAGTCTGTACCGTCCCGATGTGTAGTTCTGTCTTGATATGATCGCATAACGTCATTGAAGTTGCCTCTCACAACTGTGAGATCTGCCCCGTGTGTGGCCAATAGTTATTGTACTGCCTTCATCAAGTCCAGTTGTAGGGATTGTGGTGCGTATACATTTAGAATCATCACAGTCTCCGGGGGGCGCTGCTGAGCAGCTATGGTAATGGCTGCTTGAGCTGTAATCTCTGCAACCAACAAAATCCTTTTCAACTCCATTCCTATTATTTCAGCACGAAAACCGGCATGCACTATATAATGCTATACATAACTGTGATGGGGCCGAAGTGGGCAAGTACCAGGCTGACTGGCCTCTGTGTGGTTGGACCTAGGTGACGGTGCCTGACCTTGCAGTGCCAGCAAGAAAATCATGTTGCTGGCTAGTGCGGGGGAGGCCTGGAGGAGAGTGAGCCCCTGTGGTGCGGCTGGCAGGCCTGCTCCGGGCTACAGTGACTGGAGCTGTGGACGTGCAAGCGGTAGCGGGGCTATGGTGTGGCCTCCCCGCAGTTGGCGGTGGGCTGCTGGTGTGCGCCGTGATGGTCCTGCAGGCATACCGAGGCGGATAGTTGCAAGGCTGGTTTCCCTACTGTGGCCAGGCACATGGAGCCGAGTTCGGCAAAATACATGTGGCGCAGCAGTAGGGGCTTGATAGATGCCATTTTTCAATGTGCAGACACTCATATTGAACTCCATTACTGGTGAGCCTGCGCCATGAGTTTAGTCTGGGAGGGCCAAACCCTGTGGTGGTGTGTGGCTGCCACTGGGACCCTTGCCTGTGCTGGGGATGTGCAGTTTGAAGCCAGAGTTGGTAACAGAGCAGTGGCTGGTTGTTAAGAGAGTCTGTCCCCTGTCGGACCATTGAAACCCCTGTGTGTACTGTGAGGCTGGGTACCCCGAAACTGTGACTGACTCCCTGTGAGGCCTGGGATCCCTGCAGACATGACCAGGGGCAGTGGGAAACACCGTAAAGGCTTGATGGACTCCTTTACAAGCAACCCCCATAGGGACGCAGTGGTGAGTGGTGCTGCATCACCTGAGCAGAGTGGGGCCCATCCCAGTGTCCCCAATGTGGACCCATATCTGACAGCTATGCAGGTTGGGTTTGCACCTGTTAACATTACTCTTGATGGCATTGTGTCCATTGTAAACTCTTTGCGCACCAAACTGGATAAAGAAAGTGGGTGAATTACGGTGGTGGAGACATGTGTAGGGGACCCGGAGGACGCAATGGGGGAGCATGGCCGAGATCTGCAGACCATCAACAAGGAGCTGACAGCGGTACACCTGAAGTGTGACGATCTTGAATCTCGTTCCCGTCAGAACAACATTAGAATTCGTGGGATCCCTGAGAAGTCAGTCCATGGTCCCATAGAGCCCTTTGTTGGGAGCCTACTGCACTTCATATTTGGGAAGGTGCAATTCTCCTTGCAGTTCCTGGTGGAGAGGGTGCACATCTCGCTTGCCCAGCTTCCAGAGCCTGGGGCTCCACTGCACACTATTATCGCCAGGGTCCTAAATTACCAGGACCGGGATCTTGTTCTTAAGTTGGCGAGGGAGAAGAGGACACTCCACTATGAGTCTGCGAGGGTACACTTTTATCTGGACTTCTGGGTGGTGTTCAGGCATCCAGAAGGACATATGACCATGCCAAGCATCTCATTTGTGATCGGCAGGTGCAATACGCCATGATGTTCCCAGCTAAGTTACGTATACAACATGGGGGACGGGCACATTTTTTGGACACCCTGGAAGAGGCCATGGCATACATTCAGAGCTCTATCCTTGTGCCGGTGGGGCGGGGTCCTGGCACATCGAGGCAGCCTGCATCCGCCACTGATCTATTTTCCTATGTTTAGGCCTAATGTAGGCCACTTGTTGGGTGTACTATTGTGTTGTGCCTTACTGGATGCTCTGCTGTTCATCTTTAAATTTTCAAGATTGAAGTTCACATTTTGCTCCCTGATGTTATGTGCAAAGGGCGTTGGGGAATACACTTTCAAGTTGGGCTGGATGGTGAGGAAGGCAGGTGGAAGGGTGTGGGAGGGGGTTAAAAAGTTAAAAAGTTGGATGGTCATGTGAAAAGCAGCACTATGTAGGATACTGCAGCGTGCTTCTAGTTCTGTGATGGTGGCAATTACATATAAGTGTCGGAACGGGTGGGGGTGGCCTCCTGCTGAATCCTTTGTCATGGAATGTGCTGGGATTGAACAACCCTGTCAAGTGCCAGAAAGAGCCTTTCGTGCAACCTCCATCAGGACTACCCCAAGGTAAAAGACTGAATCGTGGCAAGTAGGGCATTAAAATATTGGCTGCCGGATAGAGACCCAAAAGAGGGGGGTATATCTATCACCACGACTGAACCAAGGTCTGGCAGAAGGCGACCGGAGAGAAGGCCTAGTTAAAAGGCCTTGTGTGAATACTAAACCAAGGTCTGACAGAAGGTGTAGAGAAAAATCCTGAATACAAGAATCAAAGAAGTATTGTGAGGAACCTGAAGGCATCCTCCCATCTACTCCCCCTGGATCTTCCTCTAAGGTGGCCAGGGAAAGACCATCACTCTTGGATACCAACGCTGGGTGTGGATATGCGAGGGAGGATCATCGGGTGGAGGCCCTTTAGTTTTTTCCTACTTAAGCCCGGGTCTCAGCCCCCAGTCAGGCTTTACATACGTCAATGTTCTCTGGGTGTTACGAACCACCCTATTTCGCAGGCATCCCTCAGTCGGGTTCACATTTGCCTTAGCTTTTATTCACTTTATTTCAAGTCTGGATTTTAGCCACAGTAGGGCTTTCTTTTAAGGGCCTCAGTCAGGCTTTCTTGTAAAGCCCCCAGTCAGGCTTTCCTTTTGGTTGAGCATCAAAGACTTTCAACTGTACAAGGTTTTTTTGCATCAACCCTTGTATGACCACTTTGACCACGCGTGACGGGCTCTCCTAGGGCCCTCTGGTATTTGTAATTTTAGAAAAAAGGGGACCAAGCAGTGTCTTTTGATTGAACGCCCACATGGCGCCGGACCACTCTGCAGTGGGTCCTCCCCTGCGGGTTTAACAGTTCTGTAACACACATGGTCTTTGTTCTTTAATTCACTTTATGTTGCCATTTGCAACCTTTGCTCAACATAGTTCGCTTTATTATCGGTTCTCCCTCCGACTCACCGGCTGTGATGAACCGTCAGGTGTTTCTTGTATCTGGAGTCAAGGACAATACCCCGGTAGCGAGCGTCTCTTCCTACCTTGGTTATCAGTGTAGGAGGGCTCCGTGCACCGGTGACAACTGCTACACCAAACGCTGGCTGTTATTCCCGGTCTAATGATTCCTTTCAGAGATGCTTTGCGGGTCTGGGTTGAAAAGGGCAAGGGCTCTTCTCTCCTTGTCATCCTTTCTATTCGACATATATCACAAAGCAGGCAGACAATATTAGAGTTATTTAATTATAACTTCTACCTCTAGGAAAGCCCTACTCATTACTGAATAACCCTACAAAGAGACTAACTTCTCTTTAGGAGGTGAAACTACCTGGTTTGTGACATAAAGATATCGAGCTCCAGGCAGATTCTGCTTGCCCATCGACTTTTGTGGTGACATAAGTCCTTTCTATTCTAGCCACCTTTCTCCTCATCTTGAATTGGCATCCTGGAATAGCTGACCCTTTGTGTGGTCTGCCTTGCTCGTAGTGTGCTCTCGTGCTCCACTTTTTATCCATGTGGGGAAGGGAAAGGGCTGTTAGGTGTGTGTGGTTATTATCAATTGCCTTACTCTGTCTGACCCTTGTGTTGGGGCATGTTAGGTAAACAGCTCTGGTGTTAGTCTGTTGTTTTTCATGGTGTAAGAAAGTGTTTGTGTCAGAAAAGGGGTCGGGGGTAGAACCTCTGAGTATCCTACGGGGTAGGATGGAGAAGAGTTGTTATGAGGAAGGAGGTATTGCGTCTCACCCGTCGGTGGCCCACTTCCACTTCCCGAGGACCCTTCATCCAGGTAATCCCCCCGCACTGGTCCACCCCCATGAACTGGATCCAATACCGATGGCCGTGTCCTGGCCACCTGGATGACAGCTCCACAGGGACTAGCAGGGGAGTTGCTAGGTCTGGAAAAGACCCAGGGCTACGCTGATGTGGGAACTGTTGGGGCTGGGGGCTAGCTAGTCTATTGGCTGTAGCTCCTGAGATTCTATCCGGGGCTACAACCAAAAGATCAGGGGCTATAGCCTCCTTAGCCCCCCCCTAGCAACGCCCCTGGGGACTAGTCAGGGAGCCACCTTCCGGTTTCTTACAGTAAGGGAACGGAACTCCCATCAGGCCAGACCTGCCGGGAATTCAGGCCCCTACCGGTAGTGTTTTCACTGAAAAACAGCACTGTTAGCAACGGTGCTGGTGCTTCAGTGACCCCATTCCAGTGGAGTACTATGGGACTCCACGTGAATGGGGGTTTATTGTTCCGCCGCCTGCCATGATATCCCGGTAGCACTGGGATGTCAGGTGGCAGAAACGGTGTTACAGGGTTGCTGGTAAACTGCCACCTACCAGCGGGTTTTACCAGCAACCACATAATGAGGGCCAAGGTCTTATAAGAACAGGAGAACCAGACGGGTGGGAGGAGAGAATCTGTGGTGGTTCACTACATTTCATTCATACTGACCCTCACATCTTTCGGAAACAGGAATAATATTTCTAGTAATACCTCTAGGAACCGTTAGGTGTTAATCCCAACCTATCCTATGTTGTATTAATAAGAGTATGGTAACAACAAAGGATGGGAATGAAGATGGAGTAAAATCAAAAAATTATTAATTTATTTCATTTTAAGTTATTTTGATATAGCTGCAACAAGCGGGCTTTGACAGAAACAAGGTAAAAAACAGATGGTCTACACACACAATTAACCGAACCACAATACAGATATAGAGTGCAGTGTGCAAAGAATAAGTGAGGAGGGCATCCCCCAAGCAGGGGGAAAGGGTAAGCAGAGAGATAGGTGAAGAGTTTATAAAACAGCTTCCCCTCCTGCTCAATATGGATAAAGAGAACATTTACTGATTGATTCACAATCTGGCCTAATGAAGCAATTTACTCCAGCAATATTTTATACACGATGTATATACTATACATACAATATGTGAGCATCTGGGAGACAATCTGTAGAGGAATTGATTGTCTTCAAACAATAGGGTGTCTTGATCTCTAAAGAACGGGGTGTTAAACTTCCCTTTCTTCCTAGTTTCAAGCATAACCCAATGCAGGAAAGTTGTTCATCGGGACTTAATGTCTGTGTCTGAAAAATACAGAAAACAGAAATAGTAGGTAAACAGGTGCATATCGCACCAGAGAATTACCCGAAGTGCCAAGTAAAGAAAAAAGGAAGGGAGGCACACTTACTTCAAATCAAGTGGAAAGTGTGCGGTTTGCTGGGGGCATCAATGTCTGATCGTCAGAAGAAACCTGGAGACAAATAAACCAGAAGAGATCCCCCCAAGGGTGTCAATATTCTGGGGAAAAGGTCCAAAATGAGCCTAGATATATGCCTAATACATTGGTGTAAATGGGAAGGAGACATTACTCACAGTCTATAGGGGAACCAATCATCCCATCTGATGTCAGTGGACCCGGCAGCACAAAGGGCTGTGGGGATAGAAGGGAAAATAGAAATAAAATGAATAAAAGAGGTCACAAACCTCAAGATCTTGAGTCACTCGTTCCACTACTCTGCTTATCATACCAACCAGGTAAGTCCATAGGCATTAGACTTTATACCTTGGCAGGGGCACATTGGCAGGTCATACAGGAAGGCATTTTCGGGACATAAAGTTCATAGATTGGGCTCAGAGTTAACTGTCCTCTCCAGTTGTCTAAGTAGAGAAACCATAGGGAGCTGATGATTATGTGCAATTTTAGGAAAGTCAGTGAGCTTTCAGAATGTAATGTGTTCTGAAGAACTGGGTTGATGAATTCATATAGAAAATTGGATCCTCCATCATTTTTTCAACCTTGACCTCACAATGCGATAATACATTGCCCATGTGCTACCTCAACAAGAGAGGAGGTGTAGGGTCACTACCACTGTGCAGAGAGGCAATGCAGCTCTGGTTCTGGGCAATTCAAGAAGGAATCTCCCTTTCGGCATTACACCTAGCTGGAGAGGAGAACACGGCGGCGAATGCTCTGAGCAGGCAGCGAACAGTCTCTCACGAGTGGGAACTAGCTCAGGAAGTACCTCAAGAGATCTTTGCCCTTTGGGGAACCTTTCAAGTGGATTTGTTTGTAACCAGTATCAACAGGAAGTGCAAACTGTACTGCTGCAGGGAATTTCCCCCAAGAGGAACTTCAGGGGATGTGTTCATAGTGGACTGGGAGTTTCTTCAGTACGTATTTCCTCCAGTTCCCGTCACTCCTCACATGATCAGGAGGTTGAGAATGTTCGAGAAATCCATGACCCTAATTGCCCCGGATTAGGCTAGGGGGACTTGGTACCCAGACCTTCTGGACATACCCATCTGCCCTCCAATTCGTCTTCCACAAAGAGAGGACCTACTCTTGTGAGAGGAGTACCGGGTTCTCCATCCAGAGGGCGAGACACTCAGCCTTCACACATAGTTTCTGAGAGGCTGAGATATAAGGATTGGGACCTCCCGGATGACATGATGGAGATTTTGCTTTCGCCCAAAAGTCTAGCAACAAAGTCTTTGTACTGCTGCTGTTGGAACATATTCTGAAGCTGGTGCAGGGACAAGAATGTGGACCCTTTGCTTTGCAAAACACCAGAGGTGTTATCCTTTTTGCTGTACTTGACTAATCTTTGGCTCCAGGTTGGGACTATTAAAGGTTACCCGGATTGTCTACTGACACTATGGAATAACTGGTGTTAGGCCATTCTAGATCTCTATGAAATAAATCTGAAAATTCTGCACTAAAACCCAAATCTGGCTAAAATGAAAGTATGGAGACTGGACTGGATTATAACTTGGGCTCAAAGAAGGAATAAAAGACTCATGAAAGATGTGCCCAGTGAAGCCAGAGAGCTTAACAGATTACAAAGAAATGTGGCCCAATTTTCTGATAAAGACAAAAGAGCTTTGTATATGTGTTTCCGTCTCAAAGCATTTAAAACTAAAGACAGGATGAGAACTTGGTCACACAATGGCGACTTGAATTTAAACTGCAAGTTCTGTGCGCAGAAAGAATAAACACTAAAACACCTCAAGCTCTTTTGTACTGCATTACGATTGCAAAGGGCAAAACATCTGGGACCTTTGATGAAAGAGCAGTGGACTTTGAGTGCTGAAAACTGGATGGCAGGTGATGTTTGATGGTGAGGACAAAAAAGTAATGTTTGCTTTAATCTTCTTGGCAGAAGTAGAAAAGCTTTTAGCAACTACAAACGCAGAAAGAGAAGAGTGATGGAACTCTTAGCCCTCTTAGCTGTGACAATGTTAATTGTAAAGTGTTTGGGCAACGGCCTACATAACTTTTGATCTTTGAATTGGACTCCTTACTTTGTTTTGACGCTGTGATTGGATGATTGCTATCCTTTAGTAAGGCAGCGCTTTCCATCTTCAAGCTCTCGTCTGAGGAAACTTCATACTTCAAGATACCTTTGGTGATACCATTTCTGAAGGGACTCACTAATGTGTTCCCTCCATCTCCCTTTCAGGTTCCCATTGGGAAACTTAATCTGGTGTTAAAATTTCTTGTCTGTGCACCATTTGAATCACTCGATTCATGCCCTTTAAGGCTACTAACATTCAAGACCATCTAGTTTATAGCTCTTACATCAGCCCGCAGAGTGTGTGAGTTGCAGGCACTATCCTCTAAACCTCAGTTTACAGTATTTCATAAGGACAAGGTCGCCCTGAGAGTCAAGCCTTCATTCCTACCTAAGGTCATTTCAGACTTTCATTTAGGACACAAGATTGTGTTACCCCCTTTCTACCCTCCACCTCATCCTGGCCACATGAGAGACAGCCACCCAAGGCTAGGGATATCACCCCCGTCCATCCTGGAGCGCTGGTTGGGCTGTGTTATAGAATATCCCTACGGGAAAGGATGGGGACCCTGCCGGGGCTCCCTGGGACTGCCGCTGGGCTTGGGGGCGGTAGACCCAAATGGGAAATTAATGCCCAAGGCCGGTGACATCACCTCCAACCGTCCTGGACTTCTGGCTGGGCGGCATTACAGCTTTTCCCTTCGGGGAGGTATTGACACACTGCCGGGGTGCTATAACGCAGCCCAGCCAGCACTGCAGGATGGTCAGGGATAATGTCCCTGGCCTTTGCCGGCTGTCTTCCATGTGGTTTGACCGTCCCCAAGCCCAGCAGCAGTGCCAGGGAGCCCCGGCAGGGTCCCTGACATTTCCTGGAGGAAGAAGCTGTAACCCAGGCAAGTCAGAGCTTCGGGATAGTCGAGGTAATGTCCCTGGCCTTGGGCGGCTGTCTACCATGTAGGTTCACCATCCCCAAGTTCATCTGCAGTCCCAGGGAGCCCCAGCAGGATCCCCGACCTTTCTCGGAGGGGCAAGCTGTAACGCAAGCCAGCCAGAGCTCCAGGATATTCAGGGGTAATCTCCCTGGCCTTGGGCTGCTGTCTCCCATTTGGGCCGACCATCCCCAAGTGCAGCAGCTGTCCCAGGTAGGCCCGACAGGGTCCCCATCCCTTTCCTGAGGGAAATTCTGCAACGCAGCCGAGTCAGCACTCCAGGATTTGTCGGGGGGTGATGTCCCTGGCTTTGGGTGGCTGTCTCCCATGTGGGTCGACCGTCCCCAAGTCCATTGGCAAATCCGGCAGGGTCCTCATCCTTTCCCTAAGGTAAAGGCTGTAACGCAGCCCAGCCAGAGCTCCAGGCTGGGCTTGGGTACAGGTGCCCAAGGCCTGGGACATCACCCATGACCATCCTGGAGCTCTGGCTGGGCTGTGTTACAGAATTGACCTCCCGCAAGGGAGGGAGACCCTGCCGGGGCTCCCTGGGACTGCCGCTGCACTTGTGGATGGTCAACCCACTTGGGAGACGGGTGCTGTATGCCAGGGACTTGACCCCCAACCATCCTGGTACTCTGGGTGGCCTGCGCTACAGCTTCTCGCTGTGGGAAAGGATGGGGAATGTGCTGGGCCTCCCTGGAACCACAGCTGGAATGAACACAGAAAACAGAGAACATTGATGTGATAGTACTCTGGGTACTGTAGCAGGGGTGAAGAGGCAATACATTGAATCAATGTTACTTTGAAAAGGACATGCCTTTGAAAAGGGTGCAAAAGAGTGGCTTTTCAGCCACTATTGTCCCAAAAGGTGACCAGGGCATCTAGGCCTCTCAGAAGCACTTTATTTTATTCAGATCTTGGTGGCTCCATAGTATACACTTGGCTTTTTGGTCTTGTTCTCCTGGGCCAAGCCAGGTTTGAGTGCAGCAAGTGGTATTGATCCAAGTGGTGAGTCAGCATCGAGTCAGGTTTAAATTGAAGTTCTGAGTGGTTCAGAGGGTAATCAGAACAGTGCAGTTCGAAGCATCCACCATTGTTATTTTGACTGTCGAGCTGGTTTGAGACAATGGGTACCGCAGAGTCGAGATGGCGAGTAATACAATGGGCCTCATTACAAGTTTGGTCGTATTTTGGTGGTAAATCTGCTGAAATACCAGCAATACTGAAATAGTGGAATTACTGCTGGATAACAATTGGTGGTAGGCGGTGTTAGTCCTCATTTATTGGAGTCAATAGGACTCCATGGGGATTTAGAATTCTGCCTGTTTGGCAATGTTTTGGTGGTAAGGTGGAGGAATTGCCTCCAGCATTCTGCTGGAGGTTTTACCTATGCCTTACCTCAAAACCCATAGTTTGGCAGTGCAGTAATGCGGCAGTAATGCAGTGGTAACTCTGTTACCACTGCATTGCCATCGTCTTTGGCCACACCGCCAAACTTGTAATGAGGACCAATGTTTCCAAAGATTCAAGTCCAGGTCCAGGTTGGGTCGATGCAAAGATCCTGGTGGTTCTAGGTGCTGTTCGAAAATGTGGCAGATCGAAGGCCTCCATAGCAATGTGTTTTTGTTCGAGCTGAAGTAGACATGACCGCGGCTGGTACGATATGGCATCCAACTAGTTCAATAGATGAACGCAGGAGTTCGAGGATCATTGAGAGTGCCAAAGGCAGCACCGTGGAACCTGGGTAGTTTGAAAGCTTTGAACCCAGCAGACTCAGCTCAAGGATATTTTGAAGCAGCAGATAACAGAAGTACAGCTGCTTTGGCCTTCTCTGGGTACTGTGAGTCCCACTCCAGTGGTTCGAGGACAAGGTGAGTCCTTTTCCTCTTCACTTCCAGTCCAAGGAGCTTGGATATCATCTGCAGGGGCCCTTGACTCAAGGGAGGAGCCTGTTTCCATTGCAGCTAGCAGAGTGTAGGCCTTTGATCAATAGTTTATCATTCCCAATGTGCCTTGTGGATGGTAAGGGGGCAGATCTCACCTATGCCTTGGAAGGACTCTGTTTTCACCTCACCACTGGAGGACTTTGGGATAATCAACACTCCCAAAGGAGGTCCACAATTTTTTCTCATCTCGATGGAAGTCCAAAATGAATTAAAGGAGGAGTGGGAAACCCATTTCTTGTGAAGGTAAAAAGGCACAGGGAATTGGACAGCATCAAGCCTCCTCTACAAGGCCCAAGCCTTATCTCTGGTATAAGTGACCTTAGACCTCTTGCATCATACCCAGAGTGCTTTCATTCTGCAGGAAGTAGACAGGATTGGAAAGCAAGAGAGCCCCAAAGAAAAACAAGATGGCAAAACCCTTCTCAGTTTCTTTCTGCCCTTTCTGGCTACTCTAAGCCTGCAGCTTCAAATGCCCTATGTCATGCAGCAACCTGGTGTGAGGCTTTGGTTTGGCCTTGGTTTTGGATGTGCCTCTTCTAAGTATGGTTCCCAGGAGATATCCTGGTGAGAGTCCCTGTTCTTGAGGGGAGGTGTTACCTATCCTCCCAGAGAATTAATTGAGAAAGCATTCCTGCCTTTTAACTCAGTTGCTGAAGTGGAGACAGGCAGGCTAGCCTTGAATCCATATAGCCTTTGCAGAGCTGACCTGAGATCACAGTGTTGGCATGTGTATGATATCCATTTGATGTGGATTTGATAATTGCGTGCACTATCAGTCATCATACCAAAACCAGGTATGGCTTATTCTTAGAGTTTACCCTGGCACCAGTCTGATACCGTCATAATAATGATATTTTAGATCAGAGGTGCAGAAGTAAAATGCTGCCTCTATCTGCAGTGACATGGTGTCCCAGGCAGCTGTTAGAAACTGCCCTGTGCCACTGAAGAGCAGGTGCTTCCGATGTCAGGAGACGGATGCAGCAGAGCACGTGTATGTACTATGCTTTTGGTATGGAACTTTAGGAAAAGTGGGCCTGCTTAACAGGCCACCTTTTCTAAAATGGCAAACGCACATCATTTTAATATTTAATGAACATTTTAAAAAAGCTTGGGCTACCTCACCTTCACCAGATTGCAGTCCTTCACGTGGCCCCCAGCAGAATAAGTTGACCGTCACAATTCTTAGGGTCAGGCTCATCTCCAAGGAGAAAATATCTACCGTGGTCATTTGCATGGGCCAAACCATGGGCCAAACCACAGCAAAAGACTAATTTTCAATTATGACCCAGTTGTGCTCTCACTTTGTCAAGCACCTACGAGTTTAGTTGCACTAACTCTGCACCAATTCTGAATTCACAAGTGTGCGTCTGAATGATGAATTACTGCCCATAACCAGGGAATCTTTGCAACAGGGGACTTGTACACACCACCGTTCAAGCTCTAGAAGGCTGTTTGGCAAGATGGCATCCAGGCAACCTTCTATGACACTTTCTTGGATCTCACATTATTCAGGGGAAGGGCAATGTTCCTGTACCCCTTGATGAAAGGCCAGTAGTATCCAGTGAGGTCTAAGAAGGCTTTCATCTGTGTCTGGGTGGTTTTGGTGTCCCAATCCACCCCTGCTTGCGCTTTGGCCTGGCAGGGTTGTTTCTTACTGTTACCCTCTTGGTGCGAAGGCTACGTAAGTCACAGTTCACTGCACTATCTGTCACTTGCAAGCCTTAATAGTCAAGCTAACCTGCATGATCAATGGTCTTGCTAGGTTCGGCTGAAGGCCTGTGAGGCTAAGAACCTCGGGGTCATCTTCGACTCCACACTTTCCTTCTCCGCCCATATCTCTGAGGTCTCTAAAAAGTCTAACTTCATACTGCACCTCCTCAGAGGTACTCTGCCTTTCCTCTCCTTCCCTCAGAAGCTCACTGTCTGCCAAGCCCTGGTTCTCTCTAAATGGGACTATTGTAACAGCCTCTTTCTAAATCTACTGGCCTCTACTCTCCGCCCTCTACAACTTATCCAAAACAGGGCTGCAAGACTTGTCCTTGGCCTCAAGCCCTGGGATCGTATCTCTCCAGCTCTGAAATCACTCCATTGGCTCCTATGTGGATGCAAGGATTAAATTCGACACCCTCTGCATCGTCCACAAGGCTTTCTGGGGCCTGGGTCCAAAATACCTTCAGCTATCCCTCCGCAAATACCTCCCCTCTCGAGCTCTTCGCTCCTCTACCTCTAACTCCCTCCGGGTCAATTGTTTTTCAAAGAAACGTGCTGGAGGTAGATCTCTATCTCCGGCTGGGGCCTCCCTCTGGAACAGCCTCCCTGCCACTCTAAAACTTGAGGAGAACCATCTTTGGTTCCGGAAGCACCTCAAGACCTTCCTCTTTGCTTCTGCCTTCGCCCCCCACCTCCCCTGCTGATCTGCTCTCTCTTGGCACTGTGCACCTGGCCACCCTCTGTCCCCTGGGCCCAGGTACCTGCTCACCCTCCTGCACTGCCTCCCGGCCACCCCTTGCACTGGGGACTGTATCTGTACCCATACAGCCCCACATTTTTCTTTTCTTCTTTTTCTGCACTTATCAGACTACCCAGTCTGCTGCCTTAAACACAGCACTTGCCACTTGCCGGTTGCACTACCACTGTTTATTGCTTCAATGTTCTATTTATTATTTATTCTGCTCTCCTCTGCTCCGCACCTTCCACTCTCCCCCTTCCATGCACTTTTTCCCTTTTTCCCTTTCCCATGCACTTGCGCGTTCTCAATGTCACTGGGCCTAGTAAGATCGTTGTTGTGTTATGTTCTCCCGTGTTCCCCTCCCTTGCCTAGTCGCGCTCTGAAACACTTGTGTACGAGCGCGATACAAATAAAATATCATATCATATCATATCCTATGAAAGGTGATAGTTGAATTTTTTTACCTGAAGGGCATGAAAATAAACTAGTAGTGCCCTTCTGTTGTGGAAAATGCAGACCTCTCTTTTGCTGTATCAGTTATGCAGACCTGTCTGTACTCCGTCATAATGTCAATGCACTTGGAAGCCTCTAATCTGTCATTGAACTTGTCTACACTAAGTACAGGGTGAGCATCTCTAGAAGTGACAGAATTGAGCCCTCTTTAGTCCACACGAAAGCAGACTTCCGCTTTCCTAATACTGGAGTTTTTTAATGCCAATACCACAGGAGTAGCCCATGGACTATGGGAATTCTCAATAACCCCACATCCAAAATCTTGGAGGCTTCCTACTTGATGATATACTTGACCTTGTCAGACATCCAATGAATTCTGCTTTTCACTGGCTTACTATTTCCAGTGTCAATATTGTTGATGCACCAATACATTTTTCCTGAACTCAGTGAGAACAGACCCGAGAACTGGCCAAACCGCTGCTGTGGGTCCCACAATTGATGTTCTAAAATTCCATAATAGACAAATCGGTGGACTCTGCATGCAGCAAATCTGGAAGGGGATCTGTGTCATCATCTGTCACAAGAGTCAACACAAAGTCATCCTGGCTTTAATGAGGTTTCAGCCGGTTGACATGAAAGATACTTTGTGCCATCTCCCTCATGTCTTTTGTATCAATGAGTTTGTTAACCTCACTGATATTCTCCAGAAACACATAAAGAACCACATAAGGCCTAGTTCACTTATCATGAATGGCGCTGGGTTTAACAGGCTGTCGCCGACAGGTATTAGCAGGAATCGTTGACATGGTGTAGCTTGCCGGAGGAATGACCTGTCCTTACCGGAAACCAGATTGGCAGCAGTGAAGGTGTTGCACACTGTACAGTCTGAGCTTCAGGAGGAGCAGAATGTTGGAGGAAAATTGGTTTGACTGGGAAAAACCTCTAGATGTGTGGAGATGTGGAAAGCAGAACCTTTTCGTCCACAGAACTAGGGAAGGCAGACTTCTTATCCACGGTCGAAGGCATCCCATCAATGAGCCTGGGATGTCAAGGAGCAATAATGACAAGAGACCCCACCCAATGTTCTAAAGCGGAAGGAGGAGAAGCAAGGAGGATGGTAGGAGCAGAGGTAGGAGACAGGGCCAAGGAAGGAAACAGCTCATATCGTAGCTCACTGGAGAACAAGCATCCGCTCTGCCAAGAACACAGAGCGCTGAGATAAAATAGAAGGGCCGCCATTAAACCGTTTAACTTCAGCAAGGGTGTCGACCATCTTGGGATGGGATGCGCATGCCTCCATCAAACATACAGTCTCCAGGCTCCGGGAGGAGCTGTAGCACAGACTCCATAATCCAGGCCATCTGTCCTGGAGTATATTCTCTCACTGTGGCTCCTTGATCATGCCATTGCTTGATGAGCTCTTGTCTGACCTTTAGGTTTTGTGTGCTCTGTTCTCTGTACTTGGCAATTTTGTATTTGAGTACAACTACATAGTCTACTATGTTGTGTAAAGGAGTTTGAGGACCACCCAGCCATCCTTCTCACACCAGACTGAGAGGACCCCTAACAGTATGAAAACAGAAGCTCAAAGCGAGTCAACCCTACTTTGACTTGTGACATTTCCCAGCAGGCAAAAAAGATGTATGGCAAGTAGTTTAATTAAAGGGACATTTGCTGCCCAGCCAGACTTACCGGACACTTGGCAAATATGCCACAAACTTACAAACCCCTGTATTTTTACACAGATCTGAGGCCAGTAAACATGAACACAGAGCCTGCCAGTGGTCTTGGTCACTCCTAAGTGACCTGCCAAAGGAATGTCATGACCCAAGTTCAATATGAACCTCCTGTGGCATCAGGACATAAACAGCATTTGGTTGCCCCCTGTCTCAAACGTCTTACGCTCACTGTACAGGAGACCATTCTCCCTTTGTCCCAGTACAACATAAACATTCCAGGGGCTTCCCTCTGATCCTGTTTCTCTGACTGCTCACACAGATCAGCCAGAGTGGGGCAGTCCCTGTGCGCCCTGCAAAAGTCAGCCTGGATTAGACCTCTAGATGCCGACAACTCACTCAGTTGTGGCAGGGACTTGAGGCTTTAAACTACTGTGTCCTCCACCCAAGTTCTGTCCCTATGCCTGTAGGCACTACTGAACTCACTGAAACTAATGCCTCAGCAGTAGGCACTTTAGTGGTCACTAAGCCCGCATCTGCAGGAGAAGGCACGTCTATGGGCTTAGGAGCTGGGCGCGGCACTACCAGCGCCTCCAGTCCTTTTTACTGCTCCAGCACGAAGAGCCCTAGGACCCAGTGATGCTTTCCTCAATGCTTCTCTGACCCTAGAGCTTGTTGCCATAGGGATTATTTCTGAATTAGAAAGTTCATTCCCTAACAGACAGTCCCCTGGAATCACATTCTTTACAGCAACATGGAGCTGAGAGGTCTCCCCTCCCCAGCTAAACTCTAACATTGTCAGTCGGCATCTGGAATGGTCATCAAACTTCCTGACTAACTTATCTGGACCAGGAATGATCTGGGTTTCTTCCACCTACCATTATCAGGCAGCGGTGGTACTCGCAGCAGTATCAGATAGTGCCAGGGCTTTGTTCCCATTCATGAACACATGCTCCAAAATATTGGCATATTTACGGGAACAGGGACTGCTGCAGGGGACCCAGTACCTTTCCCACATGGAGTGACAAGGAAACATTCAGCCAGCCTCTGGACTAGATGGAATTCTTTTTCTAAGATGCCCAGCCTGACTATAACATCTTCAATAAGTGAGGCACTGACTGGCCTGTTAGGATCTACCCTTGCATTGCAAACGGGACCACCTTCCTATGTGAGAGGTCTGCACACAGAAAGCAGCCTCTCGGTGCTGAGGGTACGGTAGCCCCAGTGTTAGGGGGATCATCTCCCCTTTATTCTCTAGAGCCAATAAGTCATGTGGCAAGGGTTTACCATCATGCTGCTATTTGGGACCTTTCTTAGTAAGAGGAGCTGTGCCCTTACACTCCTTTGGTCTACTTTTATGAGATGCCTTCTAATCTATTTTGGATATATTGCTCTGAACCTGTTTCTGCACTTAAGTGCTGACATTCCTGTCGGCAGCCTTTGCAAGCTCTCTAGGGTTTGCAATACTCTTGTCCACTAAATGCTTTTAAGGATAATCTCACATGCTAACAAATTACAAATGCTCTCAAATGTAGCAACTTTGTTACCCATGCCCATCCACTCGTATATCTCAAGGACTGCTTACAACACCTCAAACGTTTAATTCCTCTTCCATGTGAGCTCTTTCAACCACCTGAGTTATTGTTCTGGGGTTTTTCAGGATTTCCCAAGCATGGTCGGTTTAACTTTTTCTTAAATTGGCCTCTCCTCAGGAGCTAACTGAATAGTTCCAGCCATCGGTAGGTGGCTCACAAGTCCACTGCCACCTCCTGGAAGAGGAAAGAGTTCTTGTGCCTCAAACTGCTCAACGATGTCTCTCCCCACCTCGTACGGTTGACTAAGTCCTTGGGGATGTGGAGGCTAGGCTTAGTTTGTTGTCACCACTGGCAACACTACCTATCCACTAGAGGTTTATCTATGCACCAGCTTACACCACTCCAGAATTACCAAATCCTTCTGTTTTTGTTCTGCTAGAAATGCTACCTCTCTCTGTCTCTGCCTCTCATCACTCTGCTAGGGCTATCCTTTTCTCCTCTTGAAGGAACTTTCTTGATGCTAGTTCATCCATAGTGAGTCTACCCTGCAACCTTACTGAGGCTTGCGACCTGGGACCTAACTGAGGCCTATGATTGGGATGATTGCGACCACTGGAAAAAACACCACCACCTGCCCTGTGAGAAGAGGAGAGGAGAGTAAAAGTACAGAAGTGAGAGGACAGGAGAAGAGAGAGTGGATGTGAGTAGAGGGGGGATGAGAGTAGAGGGGAGAGGAGAGTGAAGGGGAGGAGAAAGGAGTAGAGAGGAGAGTGGAGATCATGTGAACATTGGAGGGGCAGGAGAGGGTAGTAGGAAGAGGGAGAGATGAGAAAGGATTACGAGAGCAAGAGAGAGAGAGAACGAGAGAGAGAGAGGGGGAGGAATAACGGCAACGGAGAGAGTGAGAGGATGAACCATCAGGGACAGGAAAGAAAGGGAGCAAGAGATCAGGGGGAAAGGAGCTGGGTATTCTGAAAAGCACTAGTCCCATGAACCTATAGATATAACTCAAGGGAGCTGTTGGATTAGGTCACCCCTAGAAGAAACCCAGAAACCCAGAGGGAGTAAGATTGATAGGGAAACAGCCTTTAGGCCATCATTTTAGCTAGCTTTTAGGCAGTATGGGTTACTGATCTTTACTTGACAACTTTTGGTTTAGGATGGTTGAGCTAGGGAGGGGGAAGCCACGGGGGGACGAGAGAGGGACGTCCATTGGAATGCCACCACCCTACAGTCAAACCAACAGAATCTTTACTTGTTAGAAAAATAAACGCTTTTGAACTACACTTTGAAGTTTACATTTCTTTGAGACCATCTTTGACTTTGAGTACAGTATGTTTGAGTTAGGTTGGTAAATTTAGGGGCCCCAGCTGTGTTATTTTAAGTGGTTTGTTTTAGGAAGTCTTTGAAGCTTTTGCTTTTGATTCCTGTTTCAAGTGAGCAGTTCATCAGTTTGTGAAACTGACGTGCTGGTGTTTTGTTGTAGATGTCCGAGGGGGCCGGGTTCAATCCTAGAACCAGATTTCTTGCTTATTTCTCCAATTGCTTTCAGTCTAGTTCAAATAGTTGCTCAAATCTGTTTATCTCTGTGTTTGCCATTGGCAGGGAGTTGGTTATTTTTTCTATTCCTTACTGCTACATTGATTGCTTGCTCAAAATTTGTAACTTTATTATTTTTTCAAAAAAATCTTTTTTAATGTGTTCCAAACACCAATTCCCCATCTTTGGCTTATCTTCTAGAATTGCCAGTTATTATCAGGACATTCTTTCCCGGTACAGAGAGAAGAATAGCCTTCAGCGCTAGTCTGATTGCTCTCAGCTCCAAAATATTGACGTATGATTTGGACTCCAATGGAGACCAACGACTGCTGATTGCCAGATCA
Source organism: Ambystoma mexicanum (assembly GCF_040938575.1). Taxonomy (NCBI): domain Eukaryota; kingdom Metazoa; phylum Chordata; class Amphibia; order Caudata; family Ambystomatidae; genus Ambystoma; species Ambystoma mexicanum. Next base: position 715,468,224 of record NC_090923.1, read on the forward strand.
TTGGTGTGGGCTCCCGACCCTGTGAGTGAGGCATCCGTCACTACTGTTATCTCTGGCCATGGTTGACAAAAAGGTTCTCCCTTCAGAATATTGTCCTTGCAGGCCTACCACAGGAGATCCTGTGTGACCCTGCTTGGAAACTGAATTAGGTCTGACATGTTGCCCGAGAACTGAGATCATTTTGTCCTGAGAGCCCATTGAAGGGATCTCATTCTCAGGCGAGCCTCTGGCACCAGAAAAATGCAAGATGCCATGAGGCCGAGCAACCACAAAAAGTCAAAGGCCAGGAGACGCTGGGCTCTCTGAAATGTAGTGACCATCTGCAGAATGTCTTCAGCCCTCACCTTGGGTGGCAAGCTCTTTCCCAAGGATGTATCCAGTACAGCCCTGATGAACTGGAGCTTGTGAGATGGTATCATGTGGGACTTCTTGTAATTGAGGGAAAAGCCCAGTCTATGGAGAGAGTGGCAAGTGACGTTGAGATGATCTCGAACTTGTTCGGGAGAATGCGCCCTGATCAGCCAATCGTCCTGGTAGGGGTAGACGTGAATCCCCCTCTCCTAAGACTCGCTGCCACCACCGCCATCAGTTTGGTGAACACCCTTGGGCAGAAGTCAGCCCGAATGGCAGAAGTCGAAACGGATAATGAGAACTGCCAACGGCGAACCTTAGGTACTTTCTGTGCTTGAGATGGATTGGCAAATGAAAATAAGAATCCTGATGGTCCAATGACATCCAATCCTGTATTTGTAGGGGCTGAAGGATCTGAGAAAGTGTGACCATCTTGAACTTTCCTGAGGGACTTGTTCAAGTATCTCAAGTCCAAGATGGGTCTCAGTCCTCCGTCCTTCTTGGGGATTATGAAATATGGAGAATACCATCCTTTGCTCCTCTCTGTTAAAGATACTGGCTCTGTAGCACCTTTCTTTAGCAGGGTGAACATTTCCTGCACAAGGAAAGGATCTGAAACCTTCAAAGAATGGCTCCCCGTTCTGTAACGCTCACCTGGTTCCCCCGGAGGCGCCGGTCTTGATCTGGCGAGGATACTGTCTTCAGTGTTAGGCGCAGGGTTCGCTTTGCTCCCGGACTGGGCCCCCTTCCCACCGACAGTTTAAGTTGAAGAGTGAGATGTCTGCAAGGGTAAACCAAGGTATTAGTGTTTGGAAGATTCGGAAAGTTCCTAGCCCCTCTCGCCCTTTCTTTCCCCGTGGAACTGGGTTGATATTGCGCTTACCTTATATAGGTAAATGCCGGGCTCTCCATCCTGCGTCTTGTGCAGGGGCGCTGGATCCAGTTGCTTCACTGGATGCGAGCTCTGCCTCTTGATAGCAGAGGATTTGCTGAGAGCGAAGACGCCGTTAATGCACGAGCGTGCCTTGTAAGTATTAAAGTTCCTTTCGCATTGTTCTCTTCTCCTTTAAAAGTCTTAAGTCTGTAAAGTCTATGCCTTTCCTTTTTCAGATGCTGGGACGACGATGAAGATTATCCTTCTAATGGCACACGTAAGTAGAAAGACTGCACTAGCGCTGGAGAATGCTCCGTAATGTCTCTTTTGTCTTTGCAGGTGCTGATGTGCAGCGCGAACAGATTGAAAGCGACGGGTAAGCAGTCTTGTAACTAAGCGTTACTAACCGATGTATCTTGCCTTGCAGGTGCCGGAATGCAGCGCGAGCTGAGTTGGAACAGGCGCAACACAGGTAAGCAGAACTTGTCGTTGAATATTACTGACCGATGTTCTTTCTCTTTGCAGATGTCGGATGCCGGAAGAGAAAGGCAGAAAAAGGCGCCTTGGATGCTGCCGTTGGATTAGGTAAGTAGATTTGCTGTCTTTACTTTTGCCTAACCTGTGCCTTTGTTTTGCAGAAGCTGCAGAAGACTGAAGAAGACTGAAGATTGGATTCCAGCAGGTTATTTCGTGTTCACAGGATCTGGAGCTGGAGGTTTCCTGGAGCTGACACGGTGAGCGTCCTGCTGCAGATGCAGAATAACGCGAAGCACGTGAAACCAATCGGGTGTGGTTTAAATAGCCTTCTGTAGTGCTTAGGCGTCTCCTTCCACGGCCCCACCCAGGTAAGAAAAGAGTTCCAGATTTCTAGAAGAGTTCCTGTGTTCTGCTTCCAGGGAGTGGCTCCTGCTCCACCCAGACAGTAAAAGTAGTTCCAGGCAGAGAAGGATCAGGAGACCAGTTTGCTGGTAAGTAAGCTGCATGGTCTGCTACAGGTAGGTCCACCAAGCACTCTTATCTAATATGAGCCCGGCGCTTCCTGTGCCGGGACCAGTCACCATCATGAGCCTGGCGCCACTGGCGCCAGGACAAGGTCCAGAGGGTCCCTATAGGGACTGGCTGGTTCCTGGGATCAGAGTCATGGGCCTGCTTCCAAGGTCGTGGGGCAAGTCCTGACCCCTTGGAAGCAGGGATCATGACAGCACCCCCCCTCAAGGCCCCTCCCAAGGTTGACTTCTCCGGAGGTCTTGGTTTGTTAGGAAATGTCCGATGAAATTTCTTGATTAGACGGGGTGCGTGTACATGTTCTGCAGGTTCCCAAGATCTTTCTTGGGGGCCGTAGCCTTTCCAGTCAATCAGGTAGTGTAGTTTTGATTTGGAGATCTTGGAATCCAGGATATTTTTGATTTCAAACTCAAGTTCTCCGTCAACTAGGATAGGTTCAGGAGATTTAGTCAATCGGGTTTCCGGTTGAACGGGTTTTAGTAGTGAAACATGGAAGACTGGGTGCATTTTCATGCGAGGGGGTAAATCCAACTTGACCGCTACTGGATTTATTATGGCAGTAACAGAGTAGGGTCCTAGGTATCTTGGGTTAAAGGTGCGTGGTCCCTTTAGGGGTAAATATTTGGTAGATAACCAGACTTGATCTCCAATTTGGTATTGAGGGGCTTCCTTTCGATGTTGATCTGCTCCTTTCTTGTATTGTTCCTTGGCCCTTTGAAGGTGGCTAGTAGCTTCCTTGAAGGCTTGGGTGATGGTTGAATGTAGGTGGTCAACTGCTGGTGTTCCAAGATCCTGAGGTGGATCCAGGTTAGAGGTTCGAGGATGATTACCATACAAAAGAAAAAACAGGGTCTTTCCGGTTCCAGAGTGGACTGAGTTATTGTAAGCGTACTCGGCTATCCAAAGGATGTCCTTCCAAGTTCCTCCTGTCTGTTGCAGCATGCAGCGTAGGTACTGTTCCAAAGTCTGATTGGTCCTTTCGGTCTGACCATCGGTTTGTGGGTGGTGACTGGTGGAAAGCCTCACATCAATTTGAGCTAACCGACAGCAACTCCGCCAGAAGTGGGAGATGAATTGACTTCCTCTGTCTGAGATTAAAACTGAAGGAAAGCCGTGCAACCGAACGATGTTTTCAAGAAATTCTCGAGCCAGGATTGCTGCCGACGGTAACCCCTTTAGTGGGATGAAATGTGCCATTTTTGAAAATAAGTCTACGATTACCAGGATTGTATTGTATCCGGAACAGGGAGGTAAGTCGGTGATAAAGTCCATGGAAAGGGTATGCCAGGGATGAGGTGGGATTTCAAGTGGTTGTAAGAGGCCTGCTGGTTTTTCCTTAGGACTCTTGTTCTGGGCGCACACTCCACAGGACATGACAAAGTTTCTGATGTCTTTTCTCCAAGATGGCCACCAAAAGTGACGCTTGACCTTTTCCGAGGTCTTGGCCATACCCGGGTGTCCTTCCATTAAGGAGTCGTGATAACAAGAGATGACTTGATTTTGTAAGCTGGTACAGGGTAGATAAAGTCGTTCCTTGAAGTATAATAAGTCGTTCTTTACTGTGAAGTCTTCCCCCCGAAGCTGCCATTTTTGTATGTCCGTTGGAGTTACAAGTTGTTTAACCTGGGTTTCAATTTCTTCAATGGATTGCATGCTGATCAAACCCAGGATTCTTTGTTCAGGAATAATAGGTACGAGCTCAGGGTTAACCATGTGTTCCTCTACTCCGATTCGAGAGAGGGCATCCGCTTTACCATTCTTATTGCCTGGTCGGTAGGTGATTATAAAATCAAATTCGGCAAAAAATAATGCCCAGCGAAGTTGTCTGGAGGATTGAGCTTTGGCTGATTTAAGATACTGTAGATTACGATGGTCAGTAATGACAGTGACTGTGTGTCGGGCTCCTAAGAGATAATGCCGCCAGGCCTTAAAGGCGGACTTAATAGCCAACAGTTCCTTGTCGGTAATGGTGTAATTGATTTCTGGGGCTGATAATTTACGAGACCAAAACGCAACGGGGTGCAACTGGTTGGTTTCTGGATCTCTTTGTGAAAGCACTGCTCCCATAGCAAGGCTGGAGGCATCGGTCTCGACGATGTAAGGTAGTTCCGGGCGGGGATGTTTTAAAATCGGGGCTGAGGTAAATTTAGTCTTTAGCTCCTGAAAGGCTTGTTCTGCCTCGGTAGACCATTCAAAACGTTTGTTTTTTCTGAGGAGAGCTGTAATGGGTTGGACTATCCGAGAAAAGTCTGGAATAAACCTGCGATAGAAGTTGGCGAAGCCCAACATACTTTGAACCCCTTTTACAGATGATGGTGAGGGCCACTTGATTATTGCATCTACTTTCCTCGAGTCCATGTGAACTCCGTTAGGTGACAAAATAAATCCCAGAAATTCGACCTCCGTAACATGAAAGACGCACTTCTCTAATTTTGCAAAAAGTTTGTGTTTGCGGAGCCTCTCCAGTACTGCGGTTACATGTTTTCGGTGTTCTGCCTCAGAGGACGAATAAACCAGAATGTCGTCAATGTATACAACTACACACACATCAATGAGTTCACGGAGCACGTCATTCATAAAGAACTGGAATGCGGCCGGTGCGTTACACAACCCGAAGGGCATCACTTGATACTCGAACAGTCCATACTTGGTACGAAAGGCCGTCTTCCATTCATCGCCCTCCTTTATTCGCACCAAATGGTAGGCTCCTCTGAGGTCTAACTTAGTATATATGCAGGCGTTTTTGACTTGGTCAAGTAGTTCTGGAATCAATGGCAACGGATACCTGTTCTTAATTGTAATCTGGTTCAGGGCACGGTAGTCTATACACGTTCTTAGGTCTCCCTCCTTTTTTGGCACGAAGAACAGAGCTGAGGAGGCCGGGGACTTCGAAGGACGGATGAATCCGTTAGCCAGGTACTGGTCCAAATATTGCCTTAGGTGGAGATTTTAAGGTTCAGTAAGGGCATAAATCCGACTGCACGGAGGAGTGGATCCGGGAATCAGGTCTATTTGACAGTCGTATGATCTGTGAGGAGGCAAAGAATTAGCTTGGTCTTTCCGAAAGACATCTTGGAATTCCTGGTATTCAGGAGGCAGTTGCGGACTCTCAGAAACAGTTGCAGCTAGTTTGGTGGAGAGCTGAGGGTAGCAGGTAGAAGCGCATTCTGGAAACCGTATTGTCTTTGCTCGCCAATCAATTTGAGGATTGTGTTTCTCCAACCAAGGAACTCCCAAGATGACTTGAAACTGAGGGGCCTTGATCACATCAAACACGATCTTCTCTTGATGCCCATCTTGGCTTACTAACGTTACTTCCATGGTGGTGTGAGTTACGGGTCCGGAAGCTATTTCCGTCCCATCCACGGTGGTAATGACGTCTTTCACCGTCTTTGGACAAAGAGACAGATTCATCCTGGCGGCCAGCTCACAGTCCAAGTAATTCCCGATTGCGCCACTGTCAATGTATGCTTTAATGGCATGCATACGATTAGGTTGTTCAGGACTCACGAGGACCATGGGCATGATGAAATGCGAGGTCAAAGAACTGGTTTTAACGCTCGGCAAGCGGACCTCTACACTTGCCGGGCGAGGTCGTTTCCTGGCTCAGAATTCTCGGTACCTTTATCAGACGCCCCTACTATCTTCTTCTTGGGCTTCACTGGACAATCTCGAAGAAAGTGCCCTGAGTTTCCGCAATAGAGGCATAATTGCAGTTGTCTCCTCCTTTCCCTCTCCTTTTGGGTTAAAGGTCCTTTTACACCCCCTATTTGCATGGGTTCCACGGAATCAGTTCCTTTCGTAGAACTTTGTGGCCTTGAAAAAAGTCGGGTTTCAAATCTGGATCGATCGGCTTTCCGATTCTGAAGTCGATGATCCAATTGCACTACCAGATCGATATATTCGGAACAGTCTTGTGGAGGGTTTACCACTTGAGCCAGAACGTCTTTTAATTCCCCACGCAGACCTCTGTAAAACAGTGTGATCCTCTTATCCTCCGGCCATCTGGTTTCCACTACTAGTCTGTTAAATGATGCAATATAAGTCAGAAGATCTTGATTGCCCTGTCGTAGCGAAAGAAGTTCATTGTCCAAGGCCTGTCCCTGATAGTGCCTTGCAAACAGTTTCTCCATACTGGCTTGGAAGTCCTGGAAGTTATGGAGAATGGGGTCATCTTGAGACACTAAAGGAACGGACCAATCTGCGGCACTGCCACTGAGATAAGAGAGCACGAAGGCCACTTTAGCCTGGTCCGTTGGAAAAGCGGCGGGTCTGCACAAAAAGTGCAAGCGACATTGATTGAAGAACACAGCAAACCTTTTTGAATCACCTGAAAAGCGTTCGGGCGGAGCCAAAGGTATATTTCCTGGTAGATTGATTTGTACTGGATTCGAGGAAGCTGGAGGAGCGTGGCCCCCACTTGGGGTTGGTAGAGGAATTTGTCCAGCTTGGGCTTGCAGCAATTGTCTAGCCACATCGTCTGTTCGCTCTTTGGAGACCACTAACTCCCTCCTGAGGGCATTTGTTTCCTGACGTGCAGCGTGTACTTCCGCCCTCAACTCCCCGAGTAATTGGGCCAACTGGTCTGTGTCTGAGGTTTCCATTGCGCCTGGGCGGGAATTTTGTGGTAAGGCTTCGCGTTCTGTAACGCTCACCTGGTTCCCCCGGAGGCGCCGGTCTTGATCTGGCGAGGATACTGTCTTCAGTGTTAGGCGCAGGGTTCGCTTTGCTCCCGGACTGGGCCCCCTTCCCACCGACAGTTTAAGTTGAAGAGTGAGATGTCTGCAAGGGTAAACCAAGGTATTAGTGTTTGGAAGATTCGGAAAGTTCCTAGCCCCTCTCGCCCTTTCTTTCCCCGTGGAACTGGGTTGATATTGCGCTTACCTTATATAGGTAAATGCCGGGCTCTCCATCCTGCGTCTTGTGCAGGGGCGCTGGATCCAGTTGCTTCACTGGATGCGAGCTCTGCCTCTTGATAGCAGAGGATTTGCTGAGAGCGAAGACGCCGTTAATGCACGAGCGTGCCTTGTAAGTATTAAAGTTCCTTTCGCATTGTTCTCTTCTCCTTTAAAAGCCTTAAGTCTGTAAAGTCTATGCCTTTCCTTTTTCAGATGCTGGGACGACGATGAAGATTATCCTTCTAATGGCACACGTAAGTAGAAAGACTGCACTAGCGCTGGAGAATGCTCCGTAATGTCTCTTTTGTCTTTGCAGGTGCTGATGTGCAGCGCGAACAGATTGAAAGCGACGGGTAAGCAGTCTTGTAACTAAGCGTTACTAACCGATGTATCTTGCCTTGCAGGTGCCGGAATGCAGCGCGAGCTGAGTTGGAACAGGCGCAACACAGGTAAGCAGAACTTGTCGTTGAATATTACTGACCGATGTTCTTTCTCTTTGCAGATGTCGGATGCCGGAAGAGAAAGGCAGAAAAAGGCGCCTTGGATGCTGCTGTTGGATTAGGTAAGTAGATTTGCTGTCTTTACTTTTGCCTAACCTGTGCCTTTGTTTTGCAGAAGCTGCAGAAGACTGAAGAAGACTGAAGATTGGATTCCAGCAGGTTATTTCGTGTTCACAGGATCTGGAGCTGGAGGTTTCCTGGAGCTGACACGGTGAGCGTCCTGCTGCAGATGCAGAATAACGCGAAGCACGTGAAACCAATCGGGTGTGGTTTAAATAGCCTTCTGTAGTGCTTAGGCGTCTCCTTCCACGGCCCCACCCAGGTAAGAAAAGAGTTCCAGATTTCTAGAAGAGTTCCTGTGTTCTGCTTCCAGGGAGTGGCTCCTGCTCCACCCAGACAGTAAAAGTAGTTCCAGGCAGAGAAGGATCAGGAGACCAGTTTGCTGGTAAGTAAGCTGCATGGTCTGCTACAGGTAGGTCCACCAAGCACTCTTATCTAATATGAGCCCGGCGCTTCCTGTGCCGGGACCAGTCACCATCATGAGCCTGGCGCCACTGGCGCCAGGACAAGGTCCAGAGGGTCCCTATAGGGACTGGCTGGTTCCTGGGATCAGAGTCATGGGCCTGCTTCCAAGGTCGTGGGGCAAGTCCTGACCCCTTGGAAGCAGGGATCATGACAGTTCGATTGTTCTGAGGTCTCTGAATAAAGGGGAGGCAGTAACCTTGGGCTCTGGTTTTTCGTGCCCAAGCATCTGAAGTAATGTCTCGCCATTCTTTCAGATGTTGAGACAGTCTGCCTCCCACTGGGGTGTCGTGAGTCAAAACCTCAGAGAGGTTTTGAGGTGGCTGGAACAGTGGCTGTTGGCAAAGATGCTACTGCTTGGGAATAATAATAATTTGGCATTTATATAGCGCTACAAACCCTCAGGTATCTGAGCGCTGCTTATTATTACCCACGGTGTGTGGTGCTCATTTATCGACCTCGTAAGGATGAAAGGCTGAGTTTGGCCTCTTTGACCAGCCATTCCTCACTCTCTTTCAACTGAGGATTAGCAGCGAAAGAAGCTACCCCTCCAAGATGTTCAGCTGTAGTGAAAAGGCTGTGGCTGCCTTATAGCGACACCTAAAAACTTGGCTGCCGCCTTTGAGGTCTGCAGCTTCTCAAGGCTTTCTTCAGTCTTGCTGCCAAAAAGATGAGACCCATCAAAGGACATATTAAGGAGTCTAGACTGAACGTCCGGTGCAAATCCGGACTTCCTTAACCACGCAAATCTGTGAATTATGGTGCTTGCTGCCATGGCTCTGCGGACACTGTCACCTGAAACAAAACCCGACAGAAGAGACTCGCACATTGTTAGGAAAGATTTCATAGTTGAATGTAATTTTCCCTCCACGCGTCAACCCCCAAACTTTTTGCTGCTGTTTAGACACCATTAACTGACTTTGCCAGAGAAGCACAGCCTTCAGCTGCATTCCTCTGGGCTTTTGCTCACTCTTTATGGGGAAACTGACATGCCCTTCAGACAGTCAGTACTGGGAGACTTTGTTTTCCTTAGTCCTTTTCTCATGTTCCAACTTTTGTGCAACATGTAACAAGTGTGCAACGTATCTTACCATACAGCACACTTGGGTCTATAGTCATTTCCAAAGGCCCTAGATACTCTTGCTGGACTTTTTATGAACTATGCAGATGTGTCATGGACAGGACTGATGGCAGCTATTGTTTCGCATTATTTTTAACCCTTTCCTGCCATGTTAACCGCTTTAACCGTATTTGGCACGAATAGGTGGCCTGGCTCCAAAATGGCCGTGCCACAAGGTTCTTTGTCCTGTCCTTTGGCCATCTTGCCCCTTCACCTTCCCCAAGTCGAATCGACCTGGGCCAGTCCTTATTTGGTCATGCACTTTCCCGCAAATCCCAATGTTTTTGCGGGCTTCTGCATGCCTTGTGTGTGTGCCTCCAGGATGTCTGGTCCCAATACACATCCTGGGTGCCAAAGAGTCTGGAGTGCCCTGAATGCCTGAGAACACCGTGGTCTGTGATTGGTCCACGTATGGAGTGTGTGTTTGTGAGCAGATCTCCCATTGGGTCCTCTCCGTTTTGGCGCGAAGGGAACTTTGGATAAGAGGAGGCTGAAAACACCACTACCAGGTCGATCTCCCAAATTCTCACTGAACAAAGGATAGGATCCAAGTATCCTGAAACTACAAAGCTGAGTCGAGGAACCGCTGGTGATCCGCTGGAAGGTTTGGCACCCTGAGCCCGCTGTCCTCCCATGGGCCCCCTCTGCATCTGGTCGTCCTAGAAGGTCTGCGAAGACGCTTCGACCCATTGGAATAGTGGGACCAACTATTCTCGGAACCTTTACCAAACCCTGCAAGTAAGCTTTCTCAGAAGTGTCCCTGGGCCAACCAGTGGGCTGAGCAGTTTACGCAGGACCTTTGCTCTGTCTCCGCCGTCATTTCGTGGAGGCCCTCAAAAATTGGTATACTACTAGCTCTGTGTCCACGGCACCCTCACACCGAATTTTGTACACTTGGCATTCCCAGGTCTAAAGTGAGACGAGTGCGCCCGGACCTGAGTAAACACGTTTACCGTGTTGCCCTGCTGGTGCAACGTCCTTTGCAAGTCTGCTGCATTTGTGACCCTCTTGCCCCTGAAGCCTGCTGCAGTGAAACTGGGTCGATTCATCCACCCGGAACGGAGAAATCACCACTGTCCCGTTTGGGAATCATCGCTGTATCTCAGGAACTAAAAGGTGCTTAGACGTCCTTTTTGCCACATTCGAACCTGCAAGCGAAGTGGACTGACCTGCCGAAGTTTGGGTCTCCTTGCATCAGGGACCAGTGAGTAATCAATACCCCAACCGGTGGCCCCTAGTGCAAGAGACCATTTTTATGCACGAGTGGCCCCTGGGGCCCCTCTCCTGTCCACTGCTATTGCGAAATAGCGACTCCATCCCGAACTCTCGAACTGCCTCTGCCTTCAAGTGGATGTCCTTCTTGAATAGTGGGAACCTATTCTTCATCGCCTCATCCACCTTCCCGAGCTGCTAGAGACCCCTGAAGAGTCCCTGTTTTGCCCATTGGAACAACCTCGTGCGTTTGCATTACATGTACTATTGAGCACAAGGCTCCCCTCTTCTTAGGGCTTGGACTGCCTCTTAGGTGAATAACTGATATTGAACTGGGCCTAAAGATTAACTGCACTGCCTGTTTCCTTCCCATCTAGGTTGTCGACATATTTCGTGCAGTCACCCCTTTAGACCCCCCTGGTCTTGTATATATATATTGTATTGAGTGTGATACATTGGTTTACTTAGTGTTACTGTGAATCTTTGCTATGGTCTATGTTGCAGAGGCCTTGTGATAAATGTGTCTATATTTTTGATATAACACCTGTCTGGAGTAATTTGTAAGTGTCCTTGCTTTGTGTGCTCATTGAGGTCCTTCAGTCACCCTCACCCCTCCTGAGACTTAGTCTTGACCGCCTGCCATAGCTACCCTGATTGGTCTGGCTTGTCCAGAGGTTACCCTGTTCCAAGAAACTAGGCCTTGTGAACCTCTGCCCCTCCTGGTCAGAGTTCAGACATCCTTCTTAAGAAATTTGTGGAAGCGGTGGGATAGGACGGAGGGTATCCAGTGTTGCATACTAGTAAGGGCATTTCAAGTTATTCCTGCCAGGACACTTAATGAATTGTTGTAGTATAAATGAAAAAAGCCATAGTCCTATCTAACAATATGGAAACAAGTACCTTGTTAACTTTAAATGCTTCTAAATCTGAAACATTGAGAACGATGTGTGCTGAGAGAGGTGTCTCTGCTCAAGGCACAACAATGGAAATGATCCAATGAATCATGGACTGGCAAGAAGCTCAGCTTAGTGCCATAGCTCCTGTTGACAGTAAAGAAGGAGGTGGGCTGCTCCCACTGGCAGAACGGACAGTTCTGTCGCTACACTTGTTCATGGGACCCATGAGGATTTGGAGGATGTAATGTCTAGTGTTTCGTCTGCAAGTGCTCAAGGTGGGGCCATGCTTGAATTCATGCTTGAATTCAAGAAGCAAGAACTTCTGTTTAGGCAGAAGAAGCTTCAATTTAACATGACCAAACAGAAAATAGAGCAGGCAGAAAAACAGAAAGACAGGGATCACCAGCTGGAACTGGCCAAGCTTCAGGTTACCAATGGATCCAAGGGTCCTGGACATGGGTCTGGGGCCTCATCTCATCCAAGATTTCCTAAGGATCTGCTCAGTGTGAATGAGGAAAAGAATGGCATTGTGGACTGGCTGAATGAATTTGAGTATGCATGTGAAGTTCAACAAGTTGACAATGCTGATAAAATTGCCTGGTTACTTAGCAGACTGCCCCATTTTGGCTGTAGTGCCATTATGGAAATGTCAAAAGCTGAGAGAGCAGATTTTGCAATGTTGAAGCAAACTCTGATCTTAACGTTTGGAAAGACTCCTGCCCAATACTTAAAGAGATTCAGGTAGTACAAAAAGAAAGAAGGTGGTACTTGGGTATCTAATGTAACTGAATCCTTAAAAAACTCGACTGGCTGGGTTGAAGGTTATAAGGTCCCTACCTTTGAAGGTATGATATGTCTTGTCATGCTGTAACACATTTTTACATCTTCTTCCCCTGAGCTTAAGCACTATTTGGCAGATTCAAAGGAGATAGACCCTAAGAAACTTGCCATAGCAGCAGACTTGTGGGTGTCACATAGAGTGTCCCATAAGGACAAGACTCATCCTGGTAAGCAGGAGGAGGGGAAAAAGTCCAAAGATAAGGAGGGTGGAGAAACTAATAAAACTTCCTCCCATTCGGGCCACAAAAGAAAAAAATAAGGGTAAGACACAAGAGAACTCACAGGGTAGTGGAGGTCAGCCTCTAAAACAGAACTCTGGTTATAGTAAGCCTCCCTATGTAAACAGACCCAGTGGATCTTGTTTTGCTTGTGGAGCAACTGTCCATGTGAAGTGGGATCCCAGATGTAAGGTCAAAACCTTGGGGGTCCACTCTGCTAATCTGGCCTTCTCCTCCTATGAGGAAGAAGAGATTACAGGGGCATCCTTCTCCTCATACTCCTTCTCCAGTGGGATAGAAGCTGAGGTAGTTTTAGTTTCCCTGGGTTCCTGGGAGCCTAAAGTCTCAGAGGCTTATGCTAGGATTCCAGATAATACCAAGCGCTACTTTAAAGACAGCGTGCTGATAAATGGAGTAGATACACCAGCTCTTAGGGATAGTGGGTGCAGTAGAAAGGTAGTGGATTCTACCTTGGTAGATCCAGAGGAAGTTGCCAGAGTTCCTCTGGCCCCCACTTAGTTGGCTGATGGCCCACCTCTCATGTTCCCAGTAATACCTGTTACTCATACTATCAATGGTACAGCAGTCAGAATTCCAGTGAGCATACAGAGGAATGTCCCAGGAAAGGTCTGGCTGGGAAATGATCTCAGAGCTTTAGGGCTTGTGGGAGATACAGCTGAAAGACCCTGCACAAGGTCTCAAACAAGGGCAGCACTGGCCAAGACCAATGCCATGCCCCAGCCAAAGGGGAAACCCAAGGATAAAAGGGGTAAGAAAATCTAAAAGAGGGAAAGAAAACATTCCCCCTAACTCACCTACCACTGAGGTGGAGGTAGTTGGTCAATCACCAGGACCTGACGAGGAGGTGGCGATACCTGAAATAATTGACCCACATGACTATCCTGAACTAAATGATTTGTTAGTAGAAGGTGGTCCTGACAGGGAAGAATTTAGTAAGGGCCAACGTGAGTGCCCATCTCTGAAAGGAGACAGGCCTGCTCCCAGCTTGAGGGTGAACCTCCTGGGAAGCACAGGATTTATTGAGAAGGTGGGCCTCTGTATAGTGAGCCCACAGAGTCTACAGAAGGAGACCATAGGAGGTTGGTGGTTCCCCTTGCTGTAAGACCCTTCCTCCTACAGCTGGCGCATGAAGTGCCCCTTGCGTGTCATCTTGGAATCAAGAGAACCAAGCAAAGGTTATCCATGCACTTCTACTGGCTCAAGATGGGGGTGCACATAGAAGGTCACTGCAGGAGTTGTGCCTCCTGCCAGTTCTCTGGTAAGAGTGGCTCAACAATCCAAGCTCCATTGGTACCACTCCCAGTTGTGGGGGTACCATTTGAGAGGGTAGGGATCGACATTGTTAGTCCCCTTGACCCCAAACATCCTCAGGCAATAGGTTTATCCTGGTGCTGGTCGACCATGCCACCAAGTATCCTGAGGCCATCCCATTGAAAACTGTGACTGCCAAGTCAGTTGCAAAACCTTTGCTTGGCATATTTCCTAGGGTTGGCTTCCCTAAAGAAGTTGTGTCTGGCAGAGGCAGCAACTTTATGTCCCAGTATATGCAGGCCATGTGGAAGGAATGTGGGGTCACCTATATGTTTTCCTCTGCATATCACCCACAGAAAAATGTCCTAGTTGAACGGTTTAACAGGACCTTGAAGAGCATGATTGGGACACTGGAAGAACCCCAAAGAAGAAAATGGGATCTTCTATTACCATGCTCACTGTTTGCCTACAGAGAGGTACCACAAGAGGGTGTTGGCTTCAGCCCCTTTGAACTTCTGTTTGGTCAACCTGTAAGGGGACCCTTAGCCATAGTCAAGGAGGGATGGGAGATGCCCACTCCCCCCATAACTACCAGCGTAGTGGAGTATGTGCTGGGGCTCAGAAAAAGGATGGTACTCCTGATGGGCCTGGCTAGTGAAACATGGAAAGCAGGACACGCTCTGGTGAAACACTAGTATGACCAGAAGGCTTCCCTCATCAATTTCACCCCTGGTCAACAAGTCCTGATCATGAATCCTATAGGGCCTAGAGCTTTACAGGACAAGTGGTCAGGCCCTTACACAGTGATGGAGTCACTGGGTGAGGTCAACTATTTAGTGTACCTTGGAAGGGCTGGTCAGGCTCCAAAAGTGTTCCATGTAAATAGGCTGAAGGCTTTTATTTCAAGAGTTGAAATTGCAGCACTTCTGTTGACTTCAGATGTTGAAGAAGAGGAGTCTGAACCTCTTCCTGACATGTTCCAAAGCAGTCCTTCAGACAGCTTCATTGAGGGTGTCCAAGTGGCCCCTCACCTGACTTCTGATCAACAGGCTGACGTGAAAAATTTGCTTAGGCAGTTTTCCCCCTTGTTTTCACAGTCCCCTGGTTTGACACCTTGGTGCAAACATAACATTGACACGGGAGACAGTGTATCTACCAAAAGTAGAGGATACAGAATGTCAGACAAAGTAAGGTCTTACATTAAGACAGAGGTCAACTAAATGTTAGATCTTGGGGTGATTGAGCCCTCCAGTAGTCCTTGGTCCAGTGGTGTTGGTTCCAAAAGCAGGTACTTCTGAACTGAGGTTCCGTGTGGATTACAGGGCTTGGAATTCTGTCACCAAGACAGATGCACACCCCTTGCCTACAACAGATGAGCTGGTGGATGCTTTGGGTGCCTCCAAGTACCTGCGCACGTTTGACCTCACTGCAGGCTATTAGCAAATAGCGCTTGCAGAGCATGCCAAGGAGAAGACAGCTTTTTCAACACCAGAGGGTCTTTACCAGTTCAGGGTAATGCCTTTTGGGTTGAAGAATGCCCCTGCCATTTTCCAGAGGCTTGTGAATCATTTGCTGAATGGGTTGGATTTGGATGAATTCTATCTTGCATATCTGGATGATATAGCAGTTTTCAGTGCCACCTGTGAAGACCATGTGAAACAACTTGGGATTGTGTTACAGGCTCTTCAGAAGACCCACTTGACCATAAATGCCAGTAATTGCCAGATTGGACAAGGATCAGTGGTCTACCTTGGACATAAAGTAGGTGGAGGGAGGATACAGCCTCTACCCAGTAAAGTACAGGCAGTACAAGACTGGCCTACCCCCACTACACAGACCCAGGTGGGACTCACTGGGTACTACAGAAATTTCATGGCAGACTATGATACCATAGCTGCCCCTCTGACTGCTTTCACTACTCCAAAGAAACCCAAGAAGGTAACTTGGTCTGAAGCATGTGAGAAGACCTTCAATGGCTTAAAAGACTCCTTGTGCCAGGCCCCTGTTCTCAGGGCCCCTGATTATCAAAGACCTTTTATTGTGAGGACAGATGCCTCTGACACTGGGATAGGAGCTGTACTATCACAAGTAGATGAGAAGGGTAAGGAACACCCGATTGGCTTCATTAGTCGCCATCTTAAGGACAGAGAGCTCAGATGGTCCACAGTAGAGAAAGAAAGTTTCTCTGTTGTGTGGGCCCTAAGGATGCTGAGACCCTACCTCTATGGGACCCACTTCACGGTGCAAACTGACCATAAGCCCTTAAAGTGGCTAATGAACATGGAGGGAGAGAATCCAAAGTTGCTTAGGTGGTCCATAAGTCTGCAAGGCTTTGACTTCACTATTGAGCATAGGCCAGGTGTCCAACATAGCAATGCTGATGGGTTGGCCAGAATGTTTAACCGACCTGAACAAGAAACTCATCCAGGGGTGGATTAGTTCCCCCTGTCCTTAGTCTGGGAGGGACGAGTGTTAGGACAGATTACAAAGTTGTATGTAATTTTCCTTCCATGTGTCAACCCCCAAACTTTTTGCTGCTGTTTAGGCACCATTGACTGACTTTGCCAGAGAAGCACAGCCTTCATCTGCACTCCTCTGGGCTTTCGCTCACTCTTTATGGGGATACTGATATGCCCTTTTTGTTTTCCTTAGTCCTTTCTCATGGTGCAACTTTTGTGCAACATGTAACAAGTGTGCAATGTATTTTACCATACAGCACACTTAGGTCTATAGTCATTTCCAAAGGTCCTAGATACTCTCGCTGGACTTTTTATGAACTGTGCAGATGTGTCATGGACAGGACTGGTGGCAGCTATCGTTTCGGATTATTTTGATCCCTTTCCTGCCATGTTAACCGCGTTTGGCACAAATAGGTGGCCTGGCTCCAAAATGGCCATGCCACGAGGTTCTTTGTCCTGTCCTTTGGCCAGCTTGCCCATTCACCTTACCCAGGTCGAATCGACCCGGGCTAGTCCTTATTTGGTCATGCATTTTCCCACGAATCCCAAAGTTTTCGTGGGCTTCTGCATGCCTTGTGTGGGTGCCTCCAGGATGTGGGCTGGGATGTCTGGTCCCAATACACATCCTGGGTGCCAGAGAGTCTGGAGAGCCCTGAATGCCTGAGACCACGTGGTCTGTGATTGGTCCACGTATGGAGTGTGTGTTTGTCAGCAGATCTCCCATTGGGTCCTCTCCGTTTTGGCACGAAGGGAACTTTGGATAAGAGGAGGCTGGAAACACCACTACCAGGTCGATCTCCTGAGTTCTCACTGAACAAAGGATAGGATCTAAGTATCCTGCAACTACGAAACTGAGTCGAGGAACCACTGGTGACCTGCTGGAAGGTTTGGCACCCTGAGCCCGCTGTTGTCCCATGGGACCCCTCTGCATCTGGTTGTCCTAGAAGGTCTGCGAAGACGCTTCGACCCATTGGAATAGTGGGACCAACTATTCTCGGAACCTTTACCAAACCCTGCAGGTAAGCTTTCTCGGACGTGTCCCTGGGCCAACCACTGGGCTGATCAGCTTACGCAGGACCTTTGCTCTTTCTCCGCCATCGTTTCAAGGAGGCCCTCGAAAGTTGGTATACTACTAGCTCTGTGTCCATGGCATCCTCACATCAAATTTTGTACACTTGGCATTCCCAGGTCTGAAGTGAGACGAGTGCGACTGGACCGGAGTAATCGCGGTTACCGTGTTGCCCTGCTGCGGCAACGTCCTTTGCAAGTCGGCTGCATTTGTGACCCTCTTGCCCCTGAAGCCTGCTGCAGTGAAACTGGGTCGATTCATCCACCCAGAATGGATGGAACGGAGAAATTGCCACTGTCCCGTTTGGGAATCATCATTGCATCTCAGGAACTAAAAGGTGCCGAGACGTCCTTTTTGCCGCATTCGGACCTGCAAGCGAAGTGGACTGACCTGCCGAAGTTTGGGTCTCCTTGCATCAGGGACCGGTGAGTAATCAATACCCCAACTGGTGGCGCCAAGCGCAAGAGCCCATTTTTACGCACGAGTGGCCCCTAGGGGCCCCTCTCCAATCCACCGCTATTGCGAAATATCGATTCCATCCCAAACTCTCGAACTGCCTCTGCCTTCAAGTGAAGGTCCTTCTTGAATAGTGAGAACCTATTATTCATCGCCTCATCCACCTTCCTGAGCTGCTAGAGACCCCTGATGAGACCCTATTTGCCCATTGGAACAACCATGTGCGTTTGCATTACATGTACTATTGAGCACAAGGCTCCCCTCTTCTTAGGGCTTGGAATGCCTCTTAGTTAGGTTAATAACTGATGTTGAAATGGGCCTAAAGATTAACTACACTGCCTGTTTCCTTCCCATCTAGGTTGTGGACATATTTCGTGCAGTCACCCCTTTAGACCCACCTGCTCTTGTATATATATTGTATTGATTGTGATGTATTGGTTTACTTAGTGTTACTGTGATTCTTTGTTATCGTCTCTGTTACAGAGGCCTTGTAACAAATGTGTCTATATTTTTGATATAACACCTGTCTGGAGTAATTTGTAAGTGTCCTTGCTCTGTGTGCTCATTGAGGTCCTTCAGTCACCCTCACCCCTCCTGAGACTTAATCTTGACTGCCTGCCATAGCTACCCTGATTGGTCTGGCCTCTCCGGAAGTAGAAGGAGTCGGAGAGATCCTGAGTGGAACGTAGAGGGTGGACACGGTAGTGCTACGGGACTGAAAACGCTTCGCGGACGGTTACACGGCACGTGAGGACCATTTTTTGCTGGCTCGTGCTGGCATCTGTGGAGCTGCAGAAACTGAGACGATACAGAGTCACCCTCTGCTAACGTAGCTCTTCACAATGAGAATGAATTAAGACGAGATCGAAGCACATGAACTTGCCTGGCTACCGCACTTAGTGACAAACGGGTCAAAACAAGATCAGTAATAGAAATACGGGGAGCAAAGCAGAAAGAAAGAGAACCTCAATTTCCTCTAAAGAAGGACTTGACACACAGACTCGATTAATGGGATACCGTGGTTATAAACAGCGAGACGGTCTCTTCCCTAACCAACTTCCAATACACGACCCCAAGGATTTGATGACACGATACAGCCACTGCACAAGACACTAAACGGAGGAGATCTTCTTCTTCCGGGTATAATGACCGAAGGGTAATGCTAACCCATGGACTAAGAAAGTTATTATAACTCCGAGAAAGACATTGCAAAAGATTGTTGTGTAGTAGAAACGAATGGTTTTTTGCCTTTTTGTTTGTTGTTTTTTTTAAATGTGGTGCATGCTTTACTAACCTCTTATGCTAGCCCCTGAAGAATTTCCGTGTATTGAACACAAGACATTAAGATCGGAAAGAAACATGTCGGGCATAATTTGTGGTTGTTGAGTGATTTTTTGAAAGTGAATGAAAAATAGAGTGAATGAAATAGGAGTTTGAGTGAGATGTGTATATTGAGGTATGGCCCCATGTGAACATTAGCACATCACAAGACACTTTTCTTGCATAAGTAACTGAACTAATATGTTGAATTGTTGAGGTGGTAAAGTCTTGCATATACCGCAGTGATTGTGTTCCTTCTCTTGTCTTATTGTAGAAGACTTGATAAACACAATAATACATTAAGTGGTATTTTTAATATTTGTATGTAATTGAAAATAAAATGTGTATATTTTTATATAAAGACATTGGTTTGTCAGAAATGGTTCTTGCTAATACTGCTACTAAACAGAGCAATGGAATAGAAATCTCCCCAGCAAGGTAGCAATAACAACCACAAGCTTTGTATTTCAAAACATTAAGGGTCGATCCCTTGAGTCTAAAGGGTATGCTTGTGGGTTGTATATCCCTTCACCTCCCTTTGTTGTTCGGATTTGTCCAGAGGTTACCCTGTTCCAAGAAACTAGGTTGGCCTTCTGAACCTCTGCCCCTCCTGGTCATAGTTCAGAAATCCTTCTTAACACACATGACCTCCTTGCCATCCTTTAAAATGGAAAAGAAACCGTTTCCCTCCCCCCCATTCGGGGATATGCTCAGCCGTTATAGAAATGCAGTCCCTTAGAGTGTATGTGAACTTTGCCAAGGCACATGTGGAGTTAGCTGATTTAGGAGCCATGCTCCCAGCAGAAAATACTTTTCTTGACCAGGCAGCTACCCTTTTATCATCCTGATCCAGTGCGATGGTCGGATAAGCTGCCATTTTAGAGGTAACGGTTGCTGCCTGCACCACCAGACTTTCTTGGGTAGGGTATTTTGACAAGTAGCTGGGGTCACTACTTGATGGACGGTATATCCTCGCCAGGTTCTTATTTACTGCCAGTTCTTATTTACTGCCGGACTTGCCTCCGGTGCTTCCCAATTGGCACTTACTCTCTTCTGAAGAGCAATATGAAAGGGTAAAATAGGATCCCTTTCAGGACCTTTGTCCAGGATATCTGTAAGGTCATCCTGTTCGAATGGGAGGGCAGGTCTGCTCCATCCCAGGTAATCCACTCCCTTGGTCATCAACTGCCTGTAAGAGGCACCTACATGCGCATCTGACTCAGGCTTTCCAAATTCCAATTCGGTTGAACTGTCCACTCCACTGGCTGGCTGTAAATTTTCATGTAGGTCTTTCAATCTGGATTCCTCTGATATGAAACTATCAGGGACATTCGGCAATGTCCTCATAAATAGAGATCAGAGATTTATAGAAATCTTTCCTTGGTAAAGTAGTAAAGCTTTTCTGTATCTCAGGTAAAGGCGTCAAAAGCTTTGAAGGTTTTGAGCCAGATGCCTGTGGAGCCGTCAATGTCTTTGATGAAAATTTTTTCGATGTCGATGGCACCGGAGACTTTGATGGCATCTATGGAGTCTCGGGCTCGAAGATGTGCAGCATTTGGCTCAAGCCCTTTCCCTACCAGCTTCAGAAGGCGTGGTAGGAGCATGGCCTGCCTGCTACTAGGGTTTCTGGCTCTCGAATATCTTAAGCAATTCTTGTCTGAATGATTCTCATTCAGCTTGGGTGGAGGCCTTAGTGGGACAAGATATCGTCCTTTCAAGGGAGGAGTCGGTTGAGGATGTCAAAGTAGGTGATTTATGATGCCTCTTCTTCGACTTCCTCGACAACGACGAGGATTGATGGGTGCCACTCCGTGACCTGGACCTTTTGCCTTTTTTCATCAAGGAGAGTCGCCTCTTGCTTTGTCAGAAGATGGCTTTTTGACAGAGTAGTTGACAGGGATTTCTTACGGAATCACCCTGCTGCCAATTTCCCCTTATGCTCCTTCAGAGCTTTTCCAGTCATCGATTGACACTTTGAACAGGCTGAGGTCTTGTGCTCCACACTGAGACACCACAAGCCTACTAGGTGCGGATCCGTCAGCGACATCTTGGCTTCTCAGTCTTGACACTTTGTAAACCGATACTTTGGGGTAGTCGGTGTCGAAGACGAAGACATTTTCGGATAGGTCTCAAGGAAATTTCTGAAGCGTGCCGTAGTTCTCAAAGCGTAAGCATACTCGGAAAAATGGAACTGAAGCCAATGGGTTTTGCAGGTGCTATATATGCCTTCGATTACATCATCCTCAAGACAAAGGCCCTTGAGTGACATCGAGTCGACTGCTTCGACGCACAGCTCCCTCTGCTGAAAAAAAATAATCCAAAGCAGCTGAAGCTGGATATCGGAGATGTCAAAGATGAGGAATGCGTGGGAGGACACAATTCATTCGAAATGCAATTATCAGGCTAAAACTCTGTATTTTTGTGAATCTGTGTGGTGGGGGCTATATTCACCGGACCTGCAGAGTAATGTTTTTCAGAAGGGGTATTATTCAACACTCCTAAAATTTCTCAGGACTTTTCATACAAACACTATGTCAAAATATTCAGCAAATTCGCAAATCATTCCCTGAAGGCCCTCCTCTTTCAGCACAGCACACTGGCTCCTCTGATGGGCCACAGAGGAGCCTTCAGGCCGCGTACATATGCAGGCTGGGGAGCAGATGGTCATCAGTCAGAATCACCCAGTATATTGAACATCTAGCACCACAAAATAGATCCACAGGATCATAACCACTCATTGAATGCAGGGATCGAAATTAGGAATGGATAAACAGAAGCTAAATGCAGCTCCCGGGTATCTAGCATTATCCAGTGACCAGAAGCTACCACTAAGGAACAAGGAGCTAGAATATAGTGTTCCGCAAATCTAACATTCATATATAAAATACCTACATATCGTTGTGTCCATTATTTATTACCCCAAATGCTTTAAATGTCATATAGATGTGTACTAATGTTTATATATATATATATCGTTCCAAACGCACAGAGTTAAAAGGTACATAGATATGTTTGTTTGGCATCAGTTGGCCTGCGGAGTAGCTACTGGTAACTGCTAGTGTTAACTAACCAGGCATTACCAGGCTACAAGCAGGAGCTAAATAGCTCCCGGCTCCCCTCAATTTCGAAACTCTGGATGGACTCTAACATTTGATGGCATCCCCATCTATCACCATCAGGATATAATTGAAGGATTTGTGGGGTTAAGAGTGGAGCTCAAGCTCGAGATATCCACTTGGATGTGGCACGCTAGTGCCCCTGGAAAAAAGCTTTCTACAAACACTGAACAGCTTTCCTTTCTTACCAAAGATTTTCCTGGCTCCTTATTTACAAGCTGGGTACACAGAGGGACCCAGGTCAAAGCCTTACAATGGGTGGGAAGAGAATATCACCACATGTCCAGTGTAGTTTTAAAATCTAATATGGTGGCAGACTTTGATATATACTCAAGCCAAACCCCTTTTAGCCCACATCACTACAGACAATTGGCCAAATCGCAAACCAGCCTACCCTGCACTGTATATGTGCATTCTATGTCCCAAAGCACCACCCAAGGCAAGAACAGAACAACTATAAAAGCCAACATGCTAAGTCAAAGAGTATATGGTGTGCAAGAGTGAGCTTGAGGAAGAGGTTTGGTGGAGACTGGTGGAGATTACAGAGCAAGCGTTGTATTGAGAGGAGTGATGGGAGGAGATAGTTGTAGGTTGGAGGGAACATGTTAAATAGGAGGAGGTGAGTTTCCATCAGTCATATTGGAAGATGAGTATTGTCATCCGGAGAACGTTAGATTTGAGGTGTTGGTGAAGGGGTGTCGCCTGGATGGAGTTGAATTGGATGAGGAGGGACACCACCTGAAGAAGTTATTGAAGGTTGGAAGGAAAAAGTATTATTGGAGGATGAGGTTGATTGTTTGGAGGAGAGGATTCAGAAGGGTGCAGAAAGGGGGAGTTGTTACCATTTGGGAAGAAGGAGACTGGGATTGTACTAACTGAACTAGAGGGGGAGATATACCTTCTTAGCCTAAAAAGGAGGGAAGGGTACCAGGGAATCCAGTAAGATCAGTCAGTGATGTTCCAGAGGAGCATGTTTGTGCAGGAAAGACTGTAAATGGTGGAGGACGAAGAAGGCGGGAGCAACCTGACCAAGGGCAGGATGTCTACATCAAGGGTAGCAAGGTGGGAAGTGTCCTGGGACCAAGAACATAGAACACGGAGGTGGCCATGTGTTGGTAGCCCACCCTAACAAACCCTTAGGACCCTTCGATAGTAGACCCATGCTGGAAAAGATCCACCTGGGTCTTAGACTGCTGGAGAATGAACCTAATGCTTTGCCACCTTTTACCTTTTAAGGCCAAAATATCACGGAGTGTTGGATGTTTTGGCCTCAGAGGTTCTTTTCTGGGAACTTTACAGAAGTAGGTTTTATGAACCCAAAATCTGCAATTTGAAGAAAAATATTCATGGTAATAGACTGCATTTGGGAGTGAGGACGAGCTCAAGCCAAGAACTTCGAAAAAATATATTTTTTGCTCATGATTTGTTATTGAAAAGTTCATCTTCTATTTTTTTTGTAAATAAAATGTGTTTTGTTGACAACTGCATTCTTGCGTTGGACTCTTTTGGCTTCCACTGCATGGGCCGCAATAACATCTTTATCAGATATCTGAACTCAAGGGATTGCACAGAGCACAGTAGCTTTAAATGCATTTTTAAAACATGTTTTGTATTTGTTTATGACTCAGTGAGTCTTTACAAAATCATAAACATATTTACAAAACGTATTATAAATTCAATAAAACAATATTTCAAACATAGCTAATTATAAACTAAAAATTACGTTTCTCTCAAATTACCAACATTACATTTGGAAAAATCCAGCTTTTGACCCTCAGCCCTTTACAATTTTATGGCTGCCGATATTAAGCAATGATTTCACAGATTTTCAAAACGCGTACCACTGCAGATGTTAATGCAGCATTGGAGCCCGATACCAATCTGTCCAAAAAAGTTCTGAAATAAGATTTCATTCTTTTTTAACCTTCTCATTCTCATATATGCTTGATTAATATCCCACAGCCTAGTCACTCTGTGTGTAAAATGGGGTTTACAATATGCGCTGATATGAGAGGAGCATGAGTTAGGGAAGTGAGGCTCTCTAGCCAGCACACAGTGGCTTGCATTGTTATACCCTACAATGGCATGTTAAGACACTAGAAGCAAACTAATTCTAGTGTATGGGAGAAGAGCATACTGCTGTTTCAAGAGCCAAGAACAGATTGATGACATGCATAAGTGTTGTGGCGGGTCAGAGGATGGAGTCGGACATATTAAGGACATTATGACCGATTTAATGAAATTATATGAAAAGGCCTAAATATACCTATTGCTAAAGAGATCACCCTGCTTATTTAAAGAAACTAAGGGTGCTTGACTGTCATCAGGAAGTCCCAAGGTAAAAATGTCGTTGGCCCAAACCACACTTTTGCCATGACCCTACCACTAGTTTAAACAACTTAAACTCAGCCAAGATAAGGGCCTCTTCTGGTTTCTGATAGTCTCTGTATGGAAATGTCTCTCTCTTACACTTGAGCTTCTTTATACAATCTTCTTTGATAAACTCTGGATATATCCTCTATGAGCTCTTGTAAAACACGTCTGGGATTGGTGCTCTCTACGGTGATGCTACTTACAGCTTGTTTTGAGATAATCCCTCACACTCTTGTCTTCACTTATGACCCTTTCACAGTCTCTCAATTCATCTTTGTCTACTTTGCATGGGGTTTGATCCCATTTTAGATTCCCCCCACTCCTGAGTTCTCTATGTTATACTCTTTCTTCTATTATCTGATTCTCTTAATAGTCTTAGATCATATTCCTCAGAAGCCATGCTTGGGCTTTACTTCATCCACTCTTTGTCTCTTTGTTCATAAAACATGTTCCCTTCTCCCCAGGATAATTGTCTGTAGTCCCTCTTTTTTATCTTCACAGGGTTATTAGTTACTTGCTTTATGAGCCTTTCACGCTGGCAATCAAACAACTTTATTCCTAGTATCTCGGCTTTATGACTGGGACGAGTTGCCCTCTTCATGTACTCTTGCCTCCGTGGTCTCCCACTTTTCCTGTCCTTCCCTTTACCTTCATCTGCATAGGGGAACGTTGCAGGGCTCAGCACGCACTCGGATATTCGTCTCCATTGTCTGTTTTCCCGTTCTCGTATTCTCCTCAGGCCGCAGCCGTCTACGGACACGCAGGCCTCCCGGCATCTCACTGTGGCGTTCCTTGCCGATTTAAGTTGCGGGCTCCACGGTTTGTCTCTGCAGTGCCCCTCCGAGGCACGATCATGTCAGGGGACTTCCCTTGCATACCATACTCTCTCCTACTCCTACCTCCACTTGTCTCAGTTAAATACATGTCCCTTCTTAAAGAGACATCGGGCCTCATTACGACCCTGGCGGTAGGGGGTTAACAGCACCGGTAGAGCTGCCGGTGCCATTGACCCCCTACCGCCTCATTACCAGGTCTGCTCGCGGGCCCCGCAAGCAGAGTAGGATACTAACAACGGGACCGTCATTAACAGGCCCGTTGTTAGCATCATCCCCATTCCCATTGAGACCTATGGGGGCTCAAATGGGAAAGGGGATGTAGCGGGTCCGGGTTCCTTGAAAGGGGAAATACCGGGCCCTCCAAGGTCTGAATGGCCTGGTATTTCCCCATTCAAAGGACCTGTACCCGGTACCCGGTACCCGGTACCCGGTACCCGGTATGGGGGTAGCCATGCCGCTAAAAGCGGCATGGCTACCTCCATACTTGTAATGAGGACCATCCTCTTTTCCTTTTTCTAATGGATTCACTTTCAGCATTGCCTGCAGCCAAACATAAAGATGTTACATTTTTCCTCCAAGCAAGCAGCCCCATATATGCCAATATGTTGGACAATCTAGGGGGTTCCTCATAGGAATGGGAGTCATTGTCGCCTAATGGGGAGTCACTCCGAGTGAGGTCCCACTAGCCCATACCCCTAGGGAGGGTCCTACAGCGCAGGCACACCTCCTTAGCCTCAAGGTGGGTGGGTCCCCCTTGGGGAGAAAGGACGAATACCCTTGATTCGTCACAGTGTTTTTACTCAGGGTGTCCTGTGCAGTGCATTTCTACTTCACTGGGATATTTCAAACAGTGTATCCCTTGGAATAATCTCTTATGATTGCTAGTACCTTGTGGTAGTAGTGTTCCATTACTTTGAAGGACACCATTCTTTATATATTGGAATGCCTGCTGAGGGTGGAGAGGAAGATGGGGTTAACAATGTTGGGAAGGAGAGGGGGTCTTCTCACGCCCCTAGGCAATACTAAATAAGAACTAGATGCTAATAGAGCACATCAAGGGAGAAGGGGGGTGCATCATCACTGTAGTGCATGCATTATTAGCTATACAGTAGAAGCGGGTGTGAATGCCATCTTGGCAGACGGCAGCCATCTTAGAAGTTACGCTCAAGCGCGGCAAACCTTATTTTGTGTGTTCTTATTAGACCCCTTGCATGAACATGAACACCACCCCATCCCTGGCCAGGTCTTAGAGTTCACAACCTCCTCCATTGTTCAGAAAGTTAGTTGCCCTCGTGCCTGGGAACAATGTGCCTTGCAAGGTCATGAGAAGGGAGCAGAGTGCATCTTGGCAGTACCATCCCATCGAACAGATAACAAAGCCCTCCTGCCCCCAACGATCCCCAAATGAGAAAATACAGCTTTGCCATGCTTTTATCCCATGAACCTTGAATGCCACAGCACCATCCAAATTCAGACCACCGACCATAAACAATGTACAACTCTCTATCGGTCATTAAGATCAGAAGGGAAGGGTATCGCACCTTCAGGAACGGGTCATGTGATGTGTGCAGGGTGGTGCAGAATGGCAACAGAATTATAGTCTAAAACTAAGGTGGAGGACCTTGGGGGTTGCTGATCTGTCTCGGAGTGAGTGAAGTGTGTGAGTTAGTGTGACCTCGGCTCTCTCCCGAGCCCATCCTTGTATCTGCCAGGTGCATTGTTAGAATCATAAGAATAACATTCTGTGTCAGAGTAGCTAATTAATTGTTAGGCCAGCTCACCGCGGATGAGGAGCCCAGCAGCACCCATGTGAACGAAGATGGACCAATGGCTTGGCATTCCATATGAGGCAGGCCATACATCTATAGACCTCCACCAATCCATTTTATAGAATTGTATTATATATGATGATGTCATTAGTGACGCTGTTTGTGCTTATAATGTACCGCACATGCTAACGAACTGCAGAACATTTGACGGCAACAGGATTCTTTGCTGATGCATTGCTATTTTTGTAGAAATAAATACTTGTTATCCTTGTAAGCTTGTCTTGGGCCTTTTTCCCTAGCGGGCTGTGTATTTTCTGGTGTGAGCGTGCAGGGATTTGCCTTCAACGCCCAGCCCGATCCTGCCTTCTCCTGCTCAGTTTTCTGGACCTGGCCTTTCTGCATGTCTCCTTGGATGAATGGCTGTATGGTAGTAAGGACTGTGCTGTGTGTGTTTCCCACTCTGTAAATTAATTGTCATCGCCATA
This sequence comes from Ambystoma mexicanum, assembly GCF_040938575.1. Classification (NCBI taxonomy): domain Eukaryota; kingdom Metazoa; phylum Chordata; class Amphibia; order Caudata; family Ambystomatidae; genus Ambystoma; species Ambystoma mexicanum. The sequence goes on from NC_090923.1 coordinate 715,495,815, forward strand.
GGTTTCCTCTTTATGTGGTGGCCGGAACGCACTAACTGCTGAATAGAATTTCAGAATGCTACGCTGGAGTTCCTGCCCCGGCTATTCTCTGTGCATTTGTTTTGCTTCAGACTGTGAGGATCTAACACAATGGCATGACTATTTGCTGAAAGCTCGTAAAATGCAACAGATCTGATGAAGGGCCTCTGATATTGAAATACTGTCCCAAAAATCCATTTAAATGCATTGTGTTACACGTAAAGCCCTTGCACCTGTTTGGCCGTCAACAGCTCCCTAGGGAAATGGAGACTGCATAATTGCAGGCACTCACCCACGGATTATAGATCATGATGTCAAGGCACACCAACAGTTTCCCAGTCTTGTGCTTGAATGGAGGCCCAAGCAGAATACTAAACAGCAATCACTGATGTCTTCAGTTTATGTGGCGCTGTGCCCCATTCAGTCTGCTACAGTACTCTAAGACATACTAATGAGAACACTTAAAAACCCAGCCTACACCACTTCCACTGGGATACATGAAATTGAGTATTGCCAATCTCACAAGGTGAGATGCCTGCCATGTTGAAAGCAAACCTCCTACAGAAAGAGTGTGCATCACAAACAGGCTTCCACAACTGCTTTTATTTGACAGTCAAGATAGTGTTTTCTCGGTGGAACTGCACTGGGCCATGTGGCTGTGCTGGCCTAGCAATTAGTTTGGGGCCCCAGGAAATCGGACCCTCTTCATGAAAGATCCATGCTGCCAGGATTGTCATTTAGGAGTCTCCCTTGCTACCCCTGTGGTCTCCCTTGCTACCCCTAAAAAAATGTTTTAAAACTTTTTCTTTTAATGGAAGGTCCTGGGCTCGGGCCAGCACCATATGGCTCGTTGTTTCTGGAGTGGCTGGCTTGCTTGTTCAGGCCTCTATTAAAAAAAAACAGGGGGTTTCACAAGTGTACCACTTTGAGCCGTGACCCTAAATAGGAAGGAATATGAATAACAAATAATTTGTCTTTCAGGAATTGTATACAATAATTTCTAGACTCATTAAAGGTTTATTTCAGGCACACTTCAGGGGTGAGTCACCGATTTTGTCTGTTCTTAAACACCTCAAATTCACAATTCAGACAAAAACTTCCAAAAAGCATTTAGAGTAGAACAAGCATCCATTTCGACTATGTATTTTGCAAGTTGCAGTTATAGCATGTTTTTTTCTGCTGTTGTCCCTGTTATGATTATCACAAGACATTCCATCCCAGTGTCCTCGGTCACTTGACTAAATCCTTGTGCCTAAAAGCTTATGTACAGTTTAGAAATGTTTGACCATTGCACATAAAGTGGCCCTTGATTTCCTTGTGCCACAATAAATGCCTTGTTGTAATGTGTCTATCTTAACTATCTGCATGGCATGTTGTTCCGGATGTTTGTTTGCATGTATGAGGTAACAAGTGCCCAGAGTACAGGATGCCATCTGAGGTTAACCTCTGAAGCCTGAAAAGTAGATCCACGCAGGCTTGACATGTGGCAACTTTGCACCAGACCTGCAAATGAACTGGCCTGCTGTTAAATCTGTTACCAGTGTAATGGTATCCACTACAGAGTTTGCTTTCGGACTTTGAGAACATTCAGACATGTAATTGATCATTTTAGTACAGCTGGTAAATAGATCAGTGGGTTGAGTGCTTGCTGCAGCGATGCGTGTGTGATCGGAAGATTGCCGATTTGAATCCCGGCAAGGCCACTCAGCCTTTCATCTTTCTGAGATGGATAAATGGGTACCAACACAGGTTGGGTGATACTGTATATTTGTTCTATATAAAGCGCGTAAGTGCTATAGAATAAGATATCATTATCATTTGGCATTGGACGTCTGCTTGCATTCACAGTAATTTGGTAATATGGGCCTATACACACTGATATGAACGACACATATGGTGATCCTTTCTTGTATGAAATGTATATCACATAACGGAGATATCGTAACCATATTTTTGTAGTGTACTTAGGAACAATGCTATGTGATGCCACTTCCTTTTTGTGAAGGGATGAAAGTTTGTGTTCCGTCACTTCCTGTGATGTCACTTCGGGGTGAGGTCAAATGACATCACTTCCTGTGATGTCATCAAAGGGCAAGGGCCAGGTGACGTAATTTCCGCTAACCCTGGCATTTTGGTGGAATGATGTCCCTGCATGCTGCTAGCGCTGATGGGCAGGGATCCAGATAAGAATCTAAGGAAAGACATGTTTTATTTTACCCTGTGTTTTGGGAAGTAGTACATTTTTAGGGAGTAAAAAATGTAGGTCTCATTCGAGGCGGGTATATGTTTAGGCAAATCCCGACACACACGCCCACAGGAACAAGCAGGGACCACATTGTCACAGGGTAGCAAGTAACAGTAACATGATATGCTGTGTATATAACCTCTGAAATGTTTCTTTCCCTTGATACCTAATACAAAAATGTACACCCCACGAGTGGCAACAGGTGCAGACAATCCCGACTGGCAACCTACGCAATGATAGCAGCAAGCCTCAAGCTGACTAGAAAATGTCTACATTAACACCATGGAAAAAGCACATCTAAAAAACCAGGGACTTCAGCACATCATGTCTCCATGCACAGTTAATGTCGTCTTCAAGATGAAAATCAGGTCCTTCACCTAAACACCAGTGCTGCAGAGCACTTTGTGAAAATCTTTGCATATAGTTGCACCTTCCTGATAACCTTTCTGGGAATACTTAATCCAATACTTCAACACGAATATCCCCTGATGAGAGAGTATTCTTAGCCATTAAATAAACTGGCATTCTAAATAGTTACACCACAACTACAAAATTGGACTTCTTCCAGTTCAAGTTAAGCATCCACATAGCCACCCTAGGAAAACCCCTAGAGGCATTCCAGGTCACGTTTAACAGCGTGTGTGAAGGGCTGAGTAGTCGAGTTACACATTGTTCAAACCTTCCAGTCCTTAGCAGCAAGACATTGGGGAGTACCCTTCTACATGTGAGTACAAGTGAGACATTATTGTCGCTTGAGAAGGGAGGGAAAATCTTAAAGCTAGAAGGGCCCCAGCTATGGACCTTACTACAGTCATCATTAGGAAAGCCAAACAGCCTGGACAGGTCTACATCTGTGTAAGCATGCAACTGTCCAACAAGGCAAAGGGGAAAAGCATTTCAAACACACATTGAAAATCTGACTGCCTACCTGACCAGAGGTAACATCTTCTCCACGCTTCAACTGATGCAGGGTCCCACCAGCTGAAGCCGAGTAAAGAGTACCACTCAAGCACCACAATCTCTGCTCATGTCCCACAACAAAGATATAACAGGATGAACTTCAGAATCTCACCAAGGGCGAAAGTGTTGCAGGTGTGAGAAACCAGATGGTATTCTCCCTCATATTCCCCATGGATCCTCTGCGCTGGTGACAAGGTGAAGGCCATCGCTCTTGAATCCCGACCTTGGGTGCAGAGAAGCGAGGGGGCATCACCTGGGAAAGGGTCTGTGGGGACTGGGAGTAGGATGCCCTTAGGCGAGACGTGGCATCCCCCTTTTCCTATTAAGAAACAACCTAAACCCCCCCTAGCCTTTAGGTACAAGACCTCTCCCCTTATTTTCCCACAATACCCGCCTGACTGTGCTGGGACGAGGAAGAAGCAGTCACGACTAGTAAACACTAGTAACCTAGTTTACCACTCTGGTACTGAGAAGAAGAAGATGCTAAACACTTTCCAGAGGGTCAGGCAATTAGGTTTAATGAGCAACACCTGAAAGTGATTAAGAACTATATAAAGCCCTCCTCCGAGTCAGACACAGAGTCAAACTGGGAGCTGGAATGTAAGTCAGACTGGAAGTCGGAGCTCCGGTCGAAGTGGAAGTCCCGACCGAGAGTAGCTGCAAAGACACCCGTGAAAGAGGGAGGAAAGCGAACCACTGCTGGAAGCTGCAGGAATCTGATCTATGAAGCAGAATCCACCAAAATGCTGAAACTGCAGGTGTGTGAATTGGATCTCTTGTCTGGTGCTGGAGCAGGAGCTCCTTTCTGTATAGTCGGTGCAGCGGGGAGCAGAGCTGGTGAAGTCTGTCCCGATAAGCCCTCCGACGAATGCTTGTTCTATCGGGGTGTGCCAGGAACCCCAGAGTATTGTGTGGGAAGACTGAAGAACCGTGAAGGCAGGAGAGGAGCACAGTGAAGCCTGCATAGCAAGGAGAGACAAGTGCAAACACCAGTGAGTTTCCCTGCACTCAGAAACACTGCTGTGTCTCCTATGCGTTTGCCGCTGAATGAAAGCCTATTTCCGAAAGCGTTTGCATGCAGAAACATTAACCACAAATGGTTATTATGGTGCAATCCATTATCAGAACAGTTAAAATGTCCTGCTTAAAGAAACCCTTGTGCAAATTAACTGTACTTTAATAATGATCTGGGATCTTTCTATCTAACATCACCCAAAGATAAAGAAAACACAAACAATGAATGTTTAACCCACTGGAAGTCAAGAAAGCTGTTGGGTAAAATAAAGAGAGGCTGGAAAACCATCCTTAACCAATTATAGAAGAAAGTGAATATATTATGTAAATGTGTGGTGTCAAGAGCAACCCTAACCCAAATGTACTGAGAAACCTGTATTGTCAAAGCCAAGAGGTAATCATGTGACTGGCAGAGGGGAAGGGACATACTGTGAAAAAAACAAAAGGCTAACCTGGTGAAAGAAAAGAAGGGGGAATCTATATCTAGGGTTCCTGGTTGCGTGACCTGTGATGGTAGACCAGGTGGACCGTGTTGTCTGACAACTGTGCTTAGACCAAGGAACTCTAAAATTGAAAAAGATGAAGACACTGTGAAAGAAGAATCACAAAAGGAGTATTCACTTGACTTGGAAGTGTACTTTGTTTTCCTGTGAAACTGAGTTGCTTTGAACTTGGGGAGTGGAACCCCAAGACTATCTGTCACCCTGCTTTGAACTTGGTGACGGGAACCCCGAGACCTATCTCTGACACTGCTTTGAACTTGGGGAAGGGAGCCCCTGAGACCCATCTGTGATATTGCTTTGGACTTGGAGAAGGGAACCCAGAGGGTTGTTTTGAAATGTATCACCTTTAACTGGAGAAAGTTCATCTTGAGACTTTTTTGTGAAACTTTCTTATACATGGGGAAGGGGAGCTGAAAGAAAGCTGTAAACTGGGAGAAGCTCCGAACCTTGAGTTGAACACATTTTCTTTTGATTTTGATGTCCCTACACATTGGTTAAATTTAGCTGTGAGGGCAGGTTTAGGTTTTGGACACAGACAGACTTTAAAGTTGAACTCATGGACTCAAGTTTCGTTCAGGTTTGCATAGGGCAAGTTAGGCCTTTTACCATCCTGACATTTGGTTTAATAAAGTATTTTAACTTTGAACTTTAAGTATGTTGTTTGTGTCTTGCTTCATGATGCCTTCACACAGGATACATTCTGCGATGCCCTCACATGACTCAAGGGGGTGAGCACCAACATCTTGGTTTACTTTCATACAGAGGATCACATGCTGCGACTGACAGATATGGATTACAATGGATTACAGATTGCAGGCCGAGCATTGACAGAGGCAAATGTGAGTTCCTCCATTGCAAGCTAGAATTCCTTCAAAATATGTGCACCTACGATAGATTCCTTGATATGGCCAAAAGCAGCAACAAGTTAACCAACAGGCTTTTGATCCTGACAGAACCTCGGCGCAAACTCGGCAGGTTGAACACCAAGTCAAAGTGATCGATAGACTATCAGAACGCTTTCACAAATTACAAAGATCTAGCGATGTCTACTGCCATCAAGGCTCACATTGATGCAGCCAAAGACCCAGCGAACACAGTGAATGGAAGTTTGTGTTGAGATGCTTTGCCTGGCACCTGTCAGGTATATGCCACCTTTACAAGTGCTTAGAACACAGCCTTGAAGAGCACTATATTTCTTGAAGACCTTTGAGTGTGTTATGTGGCAAAACAGCACATTACACAATTGTATACGCTTGCCAGATGCATACTGGGACATCCAAATCATAGTCTTAGTGCCAGAGGTTTTATTTTAACACAAATTAATGAATAAATAAGACTCACGTAAACAACATGGGAAATGGTGATGCAGTAGTTGTGCACTGTGCAGCAAACAAATTACTTCCTCCTTTCTCCTTGGCCTGCAAGTACATTTTAAATGACCTTTTTTGCGGTCATCACCTCAGCTCTTTCACACAACTGAAGCAGACCAGGTGCACAGAGCTAACGTCTTCACTCACAATAAGGAGCCACTGATCTCCAAGAGTGAGAGTAAGTCCAATTACAAATGCAGGAGGAAGCGCGATCCACCCATGTTCAGAAAACTCAGAGCCCGTCTGAAAACTTAATGTTGCCTGACATCACAATGGACTTCATTTTGTGAATGCAATGCATTTGATATGCACAAGCTTCATGGGGCATTATAGAGGGGATGCGAGAACCACTTGCAGCAGCATACAGTTCGAGCGAGAGAGGGACATTGTGCAGACAAACCTGACTATGTTGATGTGCAAACCTTTGAAAGCAGGAATGGTATTTTTACTGCTGTACATAGTTTGAAGATGTGTTGTAGTGACTGATATGCTAGTGTACTCACAATTGGACTCATGTGCACACTGGTTAATCAGTTGCATTTCATGAAGATTTATGTAATCTCTGTGCTTTTAGCAAATTGCGTGTTGAACGTTTGCGCTTGAATATTCCGATGGATATGCTGAATAAATGTTTGCAAAATACATTCTCAGTAATTTTCATTGTGTTAAAAGCAATAGACATTTAATGTGTTAGAGAAATGATATACTTCTACCACTGTTCGTGTCCTGCAACTGAATAATCTGTAGCATGTAAGAGTGGAAAGTGCATTCACTGTTAAAAATGATGATGTCTGGAATAGACATAAATAAGACTTCAGGGCTTGGCAGGTAATATCACAACTACATAAGCATCTTGGTGCCCAGGTTAAGTGGTGGCCAGAATGACATGCAAGGCAAAAAGGGTACACTCACATCAGCAAAGCCTAAGAGACACAATCTTTCAAATGCAGAAAGACATACACCATCGACTATGCATTCCCCCCATTTATCAGGGTCATTCCCAGATTGTAGAGGGAGGCTGTTGAATTACTCTGGGGAATAAAACACTTCAACCTGTACAAGTACGGACAACAGTTCTGAAGCATCACTAATCACAAGCCTTTGGTGCCCATGTGCCAAATAATTTCAATATGTTACCAGCACATATACAGAAATGGACAGCGCAACTCCACAAGTTTGATTTTTGAGCTGACATACAGACCAAGTGCAGGCAACCCTGCTGGGTTCTTGTCACATCCACGAACACCAGCAGTGACCCATGAAATACAAGCGGCAGCGTCACCAAAGCACATGTCCACCTGATCCTTGTGACAGCACTCCCAAAAGTACTCTCTCTGGAAGACATCGTTCAAGAGTCCATTTGCGACATGTGCACACAAATCGTTCTGGACAAACCAGAATCATGGCAGCTGAAGAATCTCCTACATCAGCACTGCAGATCAGGGGTTCAAACAGCTCTTTCCGCTATGTCCAAAGTCTGTGTAGAGCTTGCACATGCAGAGGAGGCATGCTGCTTTGTGGCATGAAAATCACTGTTCTAAACTCTCTCACCACTCCTGTTGCATTGCTAACACATTGGATCAATTAGGTGTTGTCAAAACAAAAGACCGACTGTGAAGCAAGATACGCATTTGAGGCCTTGATCAACATGTGGAGAAGTCAGTTGACTCCTGTCTGTCCAATGTTTCAATGACGTAAGGATCATCTATTCCCCATCCACACACAGGATAGAGGACATCAGCTGTTGGAACAAGTAAGTGCATACCTACGCTTGTTAGACAGGGAGCACAACTAGCATTCGTAGCAGAGAAGTACTCCAGATAACAGGTGATACTGAAACTAGAAAGGATTCTAGTAAAATGGGCATCCTCCAACTTCTCCAAAGGTATAAGAGACCATACTGCCAAGGAAATGAGATCCACTCATACCTCAACCAAGTAGGCATCAAACACGCTTGGATTAAACAATGTTAGCTACAAGATAATGGCAACATCTGGAGGTTCATAAATATGCTAAATAAAAGCCCTAAAAAGTCCAAGAAAAGGGCCATGGACCTGAACTCGGGCTATAAAGAGATATGAAAATCCACTGGGCAATCCCCCATTACACTGCATATATTGCATCAATCACTTTCTAACAAGACAAGCCGTCTGTTCCCGATCCCAGCTCAGGGCCCCTGGACTCCCAGCAAGGCTTTGGTAGGAAAAAACGGAAACCCTTAAGGAAACAAGCGATGAACAACAAGTGCAAAGACACGAGCAAAGACATTACATTCACCTGCGCAAAGTAATTCTTGTGCAGAACTGGCCTTCTCAAGGGAGGCGCAACACCCTCTTCAAGCCCATTTGGCTGAATGTCACATAGACCGAATGGACCATTGTAAAAGTTGTGAGGCCCCGAGAGTCAGTGAGCTGCAACTAGTCATTCTTAAATCTTAAAGAAATGGAGAGATGAATACTCCTAGGGCACATCCGCCCTTTCAACCAACAAAATCCAGGAAGACAACTCCCAGAGAGAAGGTGCACTTGTTAAATGACAACGGTCTAAACAGTGAGCACCGCAGATGTTACAGAAGATGTACCAGCCTGGTACAGAATGTCCTCAAAAGCACCAGCTAGGACTTGAGGTACGATTAGAAAGACATTCTGGTCATTCCTCAGAGATCATGGCCTTGGGTTCTGATCAGACATCACCCATTTCAAGTGGCGCTATTTCTTGATATTGAAAGGGATGTAATGCACAGGTTATTCATACCTTTCACCAACTCTGGTCAGAGCTGGATGCCACGCTCACACATCCACCCACTGGCCATGTCAAATAACACTGTAGCTTGAGAGCAAAGGACCCACCAAATGTTCCAGCGCGGGTATGCATGGGATTATTTGCAGTAAAAACCTTTGTGCTGCAGTGCCACACTTAGCTTATCAAAGTTATCTAAACCATAATACACTGGACGCAATGTGATGTTATGTAATGTAAAAGAATGTACAAAGCGTGGTTTTGTACGATCGGACCGAAAAAAAAGTCAGACCGTACAGAACGACTGAAAGTTGCTACCACCAAAGGTTCGAACACCAAAAGTTCTAACCGATGGGGGTAGCATTGCAGGTAAGTAAAAAAAAAAAAAAGACTGCGGGTGCTGCGGTGGTGTCCCCCGCAACACCCTGCTCGCTATACTGTGTGGAATAGTGAGCGGGGTGTTGCGGGGGACACACCCGCAAAAAAAAAAGAAAAAATGCAGGGGTTGCAGGGGTGTCCCCCGCAACACCCCGCTCACTATACTTTACAGTATAGTGAGCGAGGGTTGCAGGGGAATCTCCTGCAGCCCCCGTAGTATGTAAGTGTGTTCACATGAGAACGGTGCGAACCTTTGGTAGTTCGCACCTTTCTCATGTGAACATTCCGGCTGCTGCAAAATTAGCCACAGTTCGATCACTTAGAATCTAAAGCGTAACCAAGGCCAAAAAGGCATCTTCCCGCTAAAAAGACAGAAGCAAGGAAGAGCAGAAAAGGCCACTGCCTCCTCAAAATAAGAAGGTCTTCAGGGCCTTCCGAAAACACAAATGATCTGGAATCTCACACAAATATGCAGGCACAGAGTTCCATAATGTAGAGGCCAAAACCAAAAAGGTGCACCCCCCTGCTTGATATTTGTTGAAGCGTGGAACTTGCAACGAATAAGCGGAAGCGGAGTGCTGGGGGCATAGAGGTATATAGCGAGTAAGTGTTGACTGAACAAAAGTCGGTCCAGTGAGAGAAGTCTGATGTGCAAGGCAGAGTGCCTTAAACTTTAAACAACTTCTCACCAGAAGCCAAAGAAGTCTAGCCAGTAAAAGCGCAGCAGAAGATCATCTCAGAGCATTCAATGCCAAATGTACTGCAGAATTTTGCAGTATCTGCAGCTGTTGGATCAGAAAGTCTGGTCTTGAACTCAAGGAATCCTGATCAGAGCACATTAGGAAAAGGTAGAGGAAATATAATAAAGGTGAAAATAAACCTTACAGGAGAATACACCAGGCATCCTAGCATGACAAAGTTCAAGAATCAAGTTGTTTTGTGCGCTAGTTCAGTTGATGCTCTAGAGACTGATCATCCTGAACAGAAACTAGAGTGAAGAGAAATCCAGGAGAAGGCAATCACCCTCTGGAGCAAGGAACTCTATCCTTTGGAACTTTTTGTGTTGGAGTTAAGCATTTTCTTTTTGAACATTTATTTATTTATTCATTGGGTATTTGTAAGGCGCCTATACAACGAAAGTGTTTCCAGGTGTCACAAGGCAAACGTGGGGAGGGAGCAAGGGGACTAAATAAACAGTAACAATAACAATAAAGCAATAGCAGTCCTACTAGGCCTTGTGACATTCGGAATGAGCAAGTGCAGTGATGGGAGGTGCAGGAGAAAAGGAAAGGGGGAGGGGTACAGGGGGATGAGGGTACAGGCAAGTGCCATAGGGTGCAAAGGGGAGAGGCCCCTGGCTAAGTGCTAGGGCATAGGTGTACCAAGGGCGGGGATGCCAGCCACCAGCCAGTCGTGCAGGGGGCCCAGAGGGCAGTGCTGAGGGGGCTGGGTGCTGGTGTAGACTGGGCAGATGGCCTGGTAACCTATAAGAATCATGAGGGGCCAGGCCGCCAGTCTCAGTAGCAGTGGGGAGATTAGCTGGGGAGGGAGAGAGGGAAAGAGGTAGAGAAAAGAAGGGTTTTGGGAAGTTTCTGGAACTTGAGGTGGTCCAGTTCAAGTCAGAGATGGGCAGATAGCCAGTTCCAAAGGGAGCACCAGCCGAGGAGAGTGATCTTCCCCCCACTTTCTGCTTGGAGAAGCATTTGATCAGCAGAGAGTTGGAACTAGAATATTTATACATCACTCAAGGACAAAGACATTTTCCCTTTCCACTTTAGAAATGCTTTGTTAGAATGTGAGGGTCAGAATAGAACTTTGGACAAAGGATGTTTTGTTTTGGACATTCTGACCACTGATCCTTAGTTTTGGTTTTAGGTAGGGAAACTCCTCTAGTGCATGGACATGGGGCATTTTCCCAACCCCCTTTTATTTTAATAAAAGTCTGCCCAAAACTCCGGACCCCTTGTGTCTGAACTTCATTCCTGACTCCTCACACAAGGACGAAAGAGTGTGCAGCGTACCGATGAGAAAATCCCTGACGGGAGAATATATAACAGGCAGATTCAAGTAGCAAGAGTATTCATGTAAGGAAAACCTTGGCAGGAGAGTCTATCAGGCAGATTCAAGCTGCAAGTGCTTTCATATAAAAAAAAAAGCTCTGGCAAGAAAGCATACGAGGCAAGGTCAAGTTGGACACTATGTAAAGTACATCATATAAGGAAGTCCTGATATAAGGATACATCAGGAATAGCTAAAGACTTTGTTGAAATATATTAAAGATTAGAAGAAGCCTGGCAGGAGATTACAACATGTACCCTATCAAGATTCAGACCAACAGTCAAGTTGTTTTGCATGTCAATTGTGTTGTTGATCAAAAGAAACTCAAGGAACTGATATTCTTAAGAGTGTAAAGCAGAGTAAAGAGAAATCCAGGAGAAGGGAGCCATCCTCTGGAACTGTGAACTTTATCCTTCTGGAACATTTGTGTTAGAGTTATGCATTTCCTTTTTGATCATTTCTACATGACTCAAAGCCAAAGACATTTCCCTTTTCACCTTAGTGTTGATTTTTAGAATGTGAGGGCCAGAATAGTACTTTGGACACAGAGCATTTTGCTTTGGACATCTTGACATTGGCCAGACCCCTGGTTTTGTTTTAAGTAGGGAAATACCTCTTAGAATAGGGACTGAGAGGCATTTTCCAACACCTTTTTGTTTCAATAAAAGTTTATGGCCAAAGCCAGGAGTCCCCTGTGTCCGCGTCTCATTCCTGGCTCCTCACACTGTATTCAGTTAAAATTCTCATTTCTAGTCATTACTGTAATTATTATTCAAGCACTCACTTTATTTAATCAAACACAAACCACATACAAATGTTTTTGTTTCAGATGCTTCCTGTTCTAGTTCATGATGGGTTTGTGTGTAAGGTTAAGAAGCTTCTCTGGCGCTTTCTATAAGATGATAATAATCCAAGGATTTCAAATGAAATGTTGATGCTTCCGAAGACAGGGGTAGGATGAACACATTTTTAGAATACTACTGAGCGATGCAATGTAGGGTTTCAGTGACAGGCAATGAGTCTTTATAAGAAATGTCTTCACCAGTTGCAGGGAGTGAATGGGTCTGAGCTCCTCCAAAGTCTGTTCTAAATGGGATTTGCACTCATCCAGTGGTGGTGGTGCTGTATGAATAATAGAAGGATAGGCATAACACAAAAGATTTATCCCCATGGCACCCCCTCTCAGCAATACGTGGTGATATGTGAGAGCCCCTTAGATTCCAAGAAGGGTTTGAGACTGGACTGGTAAGAGTGGTTCAGCTTTGAAGGGGCCTTTTTACCACAATTGGAGCACAATTTGGGGATTTACCTCTCTGTATTTTATATTTGCAGCTCAAGGAGACTGTATAAGTAGAAAAATTACGCAATAAGGCTACTAGACGTAGTAAGCCTTTTGAAATAATTTTAGATGCAGGAAAATGGACTTAAGGTCTCACATCGACCAAACTCTACAGAGTATTAATTGACAATGGGGAGGAGTCTCTCTTAAGAGACCGGCTTCAATGAGAAAGGGACACAGGGACAACTTTGTAAGCCAAAACTGTGCTGCAAATCCAACAAAGCTTCAGACTCCCTGGTATAAAAAGCTGCAAACTCCCTGGTATAAAACATTTGCCCAGATGCCCATCTGCCCTAAAGAAAGGACAAATCCTCCCTCTACTAAAGAAACCCACTCTAGATCCCGACAACCTAGGTTACGATCGCCCCATCACCCATCTTCCCTTCTTAGGTAAGATTCTGAGGTAAGATCATCGAGAAAGCAGTAGCTGTGCAACTGCAGCAATATATCGACACCAAAAATCTCCTCCAAACCTACCAATCCACATTCAGACCCAGATACAGCTCAGAGATGCCCACCATATAGGTGGTCGACAATGGCCTCAACATCCTTGATGACGGCCACGCTGCCTCCTGGCTCTACTCAACCTCTCTGCAGCTTTCGACACAGTAGACCACCAGGCGCTCATGGACACCTTACACTGGCGCATGGGGATGAGTAACCTTGTATTACGCTGGTTCAAGCCCTACCTCACCAACCACCAGCAGTTTGTTCAGATGGACGCCTCTAGATCGCCAAGTGCTATCTGTCACCTGTGGAGTCCCGTAGAGTTCCATCCTCTCCCCAGTGATCTTCAATCTATACATGGAGCTGCTGGGAGCCCTCCTAGCCACACACAACATCCACATGCAGCAATTCGCCAATAATGCACAACCATTCCTCAAGATCGACTCCATCAAGGACATCCACAGGCTCAAAACCTGCCTCTCGCTGATCCAGTCTTGGGTGTCCAGTGCATACTTAAAGCTCAACCCCTCCAAGACCGAATTCCTACTCCCGACCAACACCACTGAATACCCAGACATACAGACCTGGCTGTCAAACATGAACCCTGAGGGTTTCACACCCAAGCCCACATCCTGGTCCAGGTCCCTCGGGTTCCACATCAACAAACACTTCTGCTTCAAGACACACATAGCTAAGACAACTCAGACAGCTTGGTATCAGCTCTCCCACCTGTGGAAAGTCAAGCCCTTCAGACTCACGCCCACGCTCCTACAATTCAGAAAAGAACTCAAGAGGCACCTCTTCAAGGAGTCTCTCCTCCTCAACACCTAGACCATCATGTCACCCCTCCGTGCTACCTGACTCGCTAGACGCTGTTAACATCTCTACTCCCCACCACCCTGTACAGCTGTACCCCTCCTCTGTGCCCCTCTGTATCTTACCCTCCACTGTATATCTCTTCTGTTGTAACCTCTGAAAAGTGCTCCATTATGCATCTGTACTGTTATATACCTCTGTAAAGCGCTCTGTTGTGTATCTGTACTGTTGAATACCTACCTCTGGAAAGTGCTCTGTTACTTCTCGAAGCTAGGTCCGCACTCAATAAATACCATAAAATGTGTCTATGCATTGCCAAAACCTACTTAAAAAGGAACATCTACTGTTTGCACATCCATGCCTTCAGCTATTAGCTTCAATATTGGAATATCAAAAATGTTCCTTATTTTCAAATATAGTGAACATTTTGTAATTATGGTCACTGTTCTCAGCGATATTGGTCCTAATTCTACGCGTATGATGTAGGCAGACACACAGTTTAGTAAGCCTAAAATACTTTTCAAATTATTGGCTTCTAGTTTATTGAGCCATATAGCTGCATTATAAAGGCTAACCTCAAGCCCAAAATTGTTGATGGCATGAGACTTTGATTGTAGGCTTTTATGAAGCCCATTATTGAATAGCCCCCATATTTTCTGGTGAATGTACGTATCATCAGCATTTTTGCAACACGTCTAGATTTACATTGTTCATTTTGTGAGCTGTTATTGTTAAATTTTGAAAAAGAAACACCAGAATATATGTAAGAGTCAACCATTAATTACAATATGTGTTTAACTTAATGACCAAGTAATAGGAGGTTATTTCTTACTGAAGTACATTATTTTTATTTTGCACTGTTAATAGATAAATGTCAGAACTGTGAATATTCAAAAATAGCCAACCAGGTTCTTTTGAACCCGCTCACCCTGTGATTCAGTAAAATAATGTTGGCGGTGTATCCTAGCCGAGGCACGTGTATGTTCCCAGTTTACAGGATTGTGCCTACTCATTTTGTAAAAAAATTATTGACGAGGGGTGTGCTCCATGTATTGCACAGGGGACGTTTTGTGCGTAAACCAGTGAGAAACTTACAATGCGCAATTCATGGTGAGCAAAAAGGGACAGGACAGCAATGGAGATGGTGCAGTAAGCTATGCGCTTAAGAGGGGTGCACAGGCGAACCGGTAGTGACCCATACAACAGAGTATCACAGTCCAAAATAAAGGGAATGTCCAATCAAGGCTCTACAAAAATATGTATACTTTAATCAAACACACCATCTGCAAATAGAACAAATAGATAATACTGTACAAAAACCCACCATAAAGGAAGAACAGAGAAAGTGCAACAGACTGGAGAAAGTAGCGCTCTGAGCATCGTTTCAGGGGTGGTAGGTAACTAACTAGCCACAAATAATATATATATATTTGATGAAAGTAGGAGCAATCATGACATAACCAGTCTCTAGGGTCCAAGTGGACCCAGGGGGCAGCTCAGAGTCAACAGTACCTGGATTTAGTTATTTGTGGGCCAACAGAGTCAGAGCTGGTATCGAACATCGATGCGAGTGGCTCAAGCTGAGTTCGGGAACATTGGATCATCTAGGCCCAAGCAGCAAGCAGGCGTTGAGTAGGGACGAAGGTGACCGCTCTGTTCTGTCAAAGGGTGGCTTTAAAGGATGCAGCTCGGGGCAGTCCCATGATCACCTAGCTGATGGCCAGGGCTGAGTCAGGCTTTAGCAGTCAACAGGGGTCGACGAGTGACGCCCCAGCGGTTTAAGTCGGTGGGCGATGCTTGTCAGGTGGTGATATTGAGTGCTTCGATGTGCAGTTCAATGAGAGAAGAGTTCAAGGACTAGCTGGTTCGAATTGTGGTTGTAACCGCCAGTCAGAGTTGGCGTGTGACTCACCAGTGATTTGGTTCGGGTCCGGCCCTCCGGTTGCTGTGATGCCCACTCAGGGGGACACAAGGGCACGATGGTCCCGGTCACGGTCTGCTCTCCCACCTGTACGAGATTCTGTTGCACAGTGGTAGGTCCGTGTCCACAGCAGAGTTCACTCTCAATGTGCCCTGGTAGTGGGTAGGTGAACGATCTTCCTTCTGTCTTGGACTGCTTCTTCTTCATCTCAGACTGAGGGCTTTGGAAAGTACAACTTTCCCAAAGAAAGTCCAGTGAGTTCTTCAAAGCAAATCTGCAGCTTTAAAGGATCTGAGAGAATATGAAGAAGGGCTAGGAAAGCCCTACTTTTAAAGGCAAAGGTCCCCAGGTGACTGGCCAAAAACTAGCCTGCCTTGGTGGTCCAATCCCTGCTTTTGAGTGGAGTGGACTTTGCACTTCTGATTTTACACCAAAGTTCTTTGCTGCAGAGGAAATGAACGGGACAGGAAAGAGAGATAGAGAGAGAGAGAGAGAAAGAGAGAGAGAGAGAGAGAGAGAGAGAGAGAGAGAGAGAGAGAGAGAGAGAGAAAAAAATTGTAGAAGTCTCCTTCCATTGACCAGAGCACTCCTACCTATCATAATCCCACCCCCTCCCTACTCACTAGGAGCAAAGATGCAGCACCACGGTGAGAGGCTACTCCTTTTGCATGGGTGAGCTCCTTTGATGCCTGGGCCCAGGGAGCTGCCTGCTGGGCAGCAGTCTCAGGCGGAGTGTGTTACTACCGGCCCTCACAGAGAGATCAAAGAGGAGGTCCAGCCTCCTGTCCTGCCATTTGGTGGGCTACACCCGGCCGACCAGAATACACATAACCTTCCACAGCAGAGCTGACTCACAGGAGCTGAGACATGTGTGATATAATGTGGCGTGCCTGATCATGGAACTCGGGTATAGCTTTATTTTAGTGATTCTCATGGGTTGCATATGATCATCATAGTTTTGGTACAGGGGTGAATTTCCTAAATGCAGCCCCTGTGTGGCAGAGGCTTATCTGTCACTGGGGCTGTCAGTGGGTCATCTGCGACATCTGACCCTGCTCTGGGCCGTAGGTACAGCAGGTGCTGCGGATCAGGATACTGATGCATCAGAACACAGATACATACTATGCTGTTGGCATGGAGCTTACAAACAGGGAATCTGATCAGCAGATTACTATGATGAATCCTGCTGAGTAATCACAGAATCCCAGCCTGAAGTATCCATCCTTCTGGCCAGGGAAAGGCAGACACTAACGGATCCGAACCCTGGCCGTGGTATCAGGGGGGAGGATCACATGGGAGGAGAAGGCTGTCAAAGGAAAGTGGTGACTCTGTCAGGAGAAGTGAAGTGCAGTGTTTATCCTCTTCTGAGGATGAGGATCTCCTAATGCCTGAATATTTAATGGTATGTTGTCACTGTGCGGCCTGCCCTCTCAGACTTACCCAGTACAAGAACTAGAGTTGTAAACTTTGAAATGATGTAAATAAGGGGCAGGGAATTAATGTTACTAAGAGAGAATCCAAACGTCCTTCAAATCTGTCCCCCAAACATGTGTCATATAAACAAAGTGTATTAAAAGAGGTTGAAACAAGAAGGAACATTGTGGACTTCAAGTCCCATAATGCTGCTAGTACTGGGACGAGGAAGAATGATCCAGAATTTGCAGAATATAGTGTGCCGTCTAGTTGTTATAATGACCCATTAAGAAGAAGCAGAAGAAGGAGCATCAGAAATAGCAGGAGAGAGCAGGGGTTGGCACCGCCGCTTTTCCAATAGTGGGACGCATGCAGATAAACGTGTGGAGGTCCTGGTTCCCAGGGGATGCAGATAACGCACAGCGTGAAGCGGTGTGAAGGCTAGCTGTCCTGAAGAGAGAGTCCTGCATCTCACACCGAAACAAGTTCACCGGTGTGCGTATATAGCAGTGTGAGCTCCATTCAAAGGCGAAAGCTGTCATAAGCGAGGGAAGTCCTGATGAGCCCAAAAGCTGAAGCAGCAGATCCGAAGGAGACGCCAGAACAGACTGGAGAGTTGGCCTCACATTGGAGACCCCAGGGCGTTCTGAAATAGACCACTTTTCAGACCATGCACTTTTTGAATACCGGGCTTGTAAAATAAAGCAAAGTGCAGGCAATCACTCTAAAGGGAGAGGTCGAGCAGAAGAATATTATAGCCTGCATTGTCAGAGTGAAAAAGGGGCAATAATTAGGGTAAGTGAAGGTAATCTTTCTAAAGGGAAAGGTCGAGCAGAAGAATATTATAACCCCTAAGGATAGTCGAAGTCTGTAAGTCTCAAAACAAAAACTGTCTGAACGCTGCAGCATTAATAGAATTTCATTGTGCTTTCAAAACGAACGTTTTTCTCCCTGCAAACCAGCATTGAGAGCCGTGAAGGGGCTCTTGCTGGTGCCTGTGTGCTTCCTGGAGGAGGCGGGGCCTGTGCGGCACACGTGACGCATCACGTGACTTTTCACATCCTTAAAACGCTGAGCCATCCACCCAAGGGGCGAACGCTGCAGCATTAATAGAATTTCATTGTGCTTTTAAAACGAACGTTTTTCTCCCTGCAAACCAGCATTGCGAGCCGTGAAGGGGCTCTTGCTGGTGCCTGTGTGCTTCCTGGAGGAGGCGGGGCTTGTGCGGCACACGTGACGCATCACATGACTTTTCACATCCTTAAAACGCTGAGCCATCCTCCCTCGTGGCGTTAAGCCCATCGGAGAAAAGCCCTTTGGCTGTTGTGCGGCTGTTTGTCGCCTGGATGCGCATGTATTCAGGTGAACACAGTAAGAAAAGTTATTAGCGGACTAAAATACTGCATTTTGCAGTGTCGTCTTGTCCTACATCGATTGCAAATGAAGCTTTGTGTATAAGCTGATATCACCTGATAATTATATTGATCTATTGGTGATCTCCTGTGAGTAGCCCTTGTAAACGGCAGGAGACTGTGGGGTGACACCCTTTGATCCCAGTTGTTTCTCGGGCACTTAAATGATGCATTTATAGTATCTTTATTCAGTCTCCAAGTTAGCAAGCTTGTTGCACTGTGGGTGTATCAGTGCTAGTCAGTAAGTCTTGGCAAAGTACTACGGGTTTAAGGTGTGATGTTTTATATGTTCTAATTGTTGCAAGTGGCTTTGTTATATATTGAGGAGATAAAGTGGTTTTCTGTTAATTTTATTCACTCTAGTTCCCGGTAAAGGAAGTATTTTTCACGTGTACTCGTGGAAGCCTCTGCAAGTCTTGTTTTGCCGCTTTACAGCGTTTAAAGCAGTTAGCGATTAGCTGGTATTATTATTTCTTCCTTTTGCAGGATTTTTGTTTGAATTATTTACTTAAATCTTAATATGAAACTAGGCATTGCCACTTTAAAATCAGGCATGCCTGTGCTAACAACCTTGCATTGTACTAATTGTGAGAATTCTCCTCACAACTTGCCCACTTGTCTAGTACAAAGGTCCCGACTAAGCTCAACCCCTCGTGTGGGTGCTATGAAACCTAAAATAAGATCTAAAGCTGAGATGTCGGCATGGATATTCGACCCTTTTGCGTTCGATGGGGTAGACAGAGAAACGCTATGGCAAAACCTGAAAGATCGTGGCTGCCCATTGAGCCTTATCCTGGCTATAAAAGAATTATATTCGCAAACATCTGTAAAAATTCGATTGGACGACCAGGGAAATCACTCAAAATCAATACCAACGGCC
Organism: Ambystoma mexicanum; assembly: GCF_040938575.1. Lineage (NCBI taxonomy): Eukaryota > Metazoa > Chordata > Amphibia > Caudata > Ambystomatidae > Ambystoma > Ambystoma mexicanum. The sequence goes on from NC_090923.1 coordinate 715,515,328, forward strand.
AGAGGGATAAAACAGGGCTGTCCACTGGGCGCTACCCTATTTAACTTCTACATATCAGAAGTGGGTAGGGTGTTTGAGGAAGTGCGAAGCACGCCCCCCACCATAAACGGAAATAAAGTTAGTTGGCTCCTGTATGCAGATGATATGGTAATTTTAGATCTTACACCAATAGGCCTGCAACGCAAATTAACAGCACTTAAAGAATATACAATAAAAATGGGCTTGGAGGTCAATGCAGAGAAATCAGAGATCCTGACCCTAGAAAATCTAAAGGGTACCTCATCAAGAAAACGTCAATTCCAATGGTCACTCGGAAATGGAAAACTCAAAAAAGTAAAATGCAGCAGATACCTAGGGGTGTATATAAACTCAAGCCTGCGAGATGAACCTATGGTAGTTAAGACCCTGAGTAAATGTAAACAGCTGACAGCACAAGCCCGGGTAATCCATAACAAATATGGAAAATTCTCATATAAGCCAGTGATCAATTTCTATAAAAGCAAGGTAATCCCAGCACTAATATTCGGAGCGGAATGTTTGTTCGGATGTTCCAGTGAGATCTGGGCAAGATGTGAGGGGCACTTTTGGAAAAAGATTCTGCAAATACCCCAAAGTTACCCGACCGCTTGTGTAATCTATGAAGTTGGTGTAGCAACGTTAGATGCGAAGATCACATGGAACATGCTAAACCTGTATAGGAAAACAATTGAAAATTGTGTCCCCCAATTCGAAATCTTGGCAGAACGGAACAGTATACAGCCCCACTCGATCCTCCAGCAATGGAGAGCAAACTGTAAAAGGATTCTGAAAGAGATAGAAGTAGACGAGAAACAGCTGGTCAACAACCCAAATGGAGTGAAAAAAAAACTAATGGATCTTGACTGGATTAAAACAATAGAAAAAAGAAATTCACACAAACGTATGAAGAACCATCCTGGAGAAGCAAAAGGGAGAATGCAGCTAACCCAATACCTTGAATTGTTTCCATGTAAAGTCCTAAGGAGGGCATATCTGCGATTCAGATTGAATCTATATGAAACTAAAGAAGCCCAAATCTATAACAGGAAATGGCCAAACGAAGATACAACATGCCGTTTCTGTCGAATAGAGTCAGAATCACTAAAACATTTGATACTTTATTGCAGCGAACTTAAGGAATTAAGAACAAAATACCTGGCAACGGAAAGAAAATTAGTCTCCACGTATAGTGAGGAAGAATGGTGGGGAAGGCTACACTGCAGTAACAACAAAAAACTGGCGGTGGCACTCACATTGTTCTTGAAACAAATAGAAATCATGTGGGGAAAAATGGAGGAACAAACACAGACATAATTCATATACAAAAGAACCACTGAGTAGGGATTCTCCAAGAGACTGCGGCGTCGATCAAATGTTTGATAAACGAGACATTGAGAAATGAGGACGAGGTATTATAAATAGAGGAATTTTAAGGGAAAAATTTGAGCCTCGGACAGAGCTGAGGAGGCAATCGGACATTGTATATTCTATAATGTATAAGTTTTGATATAAAAAGATTTTCTAAAGTTTGTATAAACTAAAGGAAAATAAAAAAAAAAAATAAAAAAAAAAAAAAATCAGGCATGCCTGTGCTAACAACCTTGCATTGTACTAATTGTGAGAATTCTCCTCACAACTTGCCCACTTGTCTAGTACAAAGGTCCCGACTAAGCTCCACCCCTCGTGTGGGTGCTATGAAACCTAAAATAAGATCTAAAGCTGAGATGTCGGCATGGATATTCGACCCTTTTGTCGGGATGTAAGTCATGTCGAACCTACTGATGTGACCAATGTAGATATCTCGGCTGTGCCAGCCAGCCGTGTGGAAAAAGCAACTGCATTATTAATTTGTCATAAAAAAGACGTTCAGCATGGTCCTTCTGGCAAAAATGATGCGGTGGATGGAGGTTTACCTGGTGGGCAATTAAATCATGGGTCAGAGAATGTTACAATGGTAACCTTTGCAAAAGAAAATGTATCTTTAACAGATAGCATTTTGTTGAATAATGTCCTGACTGCCTCTGTCGTTTTAACGGCTTAAATATCTGATGTATCTGTATTCTCTAAAAATGACATTTCCAATTCTAAAATGTCTAACATATCTATGCAAGGGAGGGGACATGCCGGTAATTCATTTAGATTTGAATGCAACATGTTTTTCTGCCCACACCATTTCTGAAAATCTATCTAACTCTCCGATCTTGTTTACCAATATCAGTGCTGCTAACTCAGTAGAAAAGTTGTCTTTTATTGCTCCAACCCCGTGAAAATTTGGGGCAAGCTATGCCCCTGTTGTGGATCCGGTTGAAACCCCAAATATACTTACTGGCATTGCCCTGACTTCAATGAATACTGCAATTTTATCGTTGGCCAAATTGTTTGAAGCATTAGCTAATAAGGCCGATGTACATTCTAACCAACTTAATCAGATTCTTTCTGGGCAATATACAATTACAAGTAAACTTGAAACTTTTAGCGGTTTTATCAGCCTACCATCTTCCAAAAGATCAGTAAGTTGTCAGACTGTTTCCCAGCCTAACACTCCTGTACAGCACTATCAGAACATTTCCCATATATCAGACCCTATCATTGATCTGGCAAACTGTGTAAATGACCCTTTGTCTGTACAAAAAAACCAAATTATGCACTTTTTGGTGGCACATGTACAAATGTACTTGACACATCGTTGAAGTTGGAGCGTAATAATGGTGCCCTTTCTAAGAAATCTAAAAATGTGAAAACTACGGCTAAACGTTCATCACAAATTAAATCATTTGTTAAAAATGTGTCAATGCCCTCAACAACCACCAAAATTGCCTCTAAAGCTATAGTAAAAAAATATTTGATGCAATCGCAGGCAAAGAGAGTAAAGGTTCTGCCAGATCCGAGATTTTCTGTTGAGTCATACAGTCCTTTGAATGACTTGATTTCTCTAGCGGCTAACGCTGCCAAAGACACAACCAAAAATCAAACTGACAATGTTCTATGTTTAAAACCTCCGATAGTTTCGGAAGATCAGAGTTTGTCAAATCGTCGTAAAGAAATAAGACAAGCTGTTGATGAATACATGGCTAATAAACCAGCCTTAAGGAAGCTGAGGTTGGCGCCATGTGAGGCTGCAAGTTCGAACGAGTCTGGTTCACCCTTAATACAGGAGGTCCAGACAGTTCGATCACAAGTTTCTGGCAGTGCTCTCTTAATACAACCTGTCATACAGGCGCAAACGCATAATAAGACAAGCATGCCAATCTCTAGTAATGCGGCTCCATGTGATATTGAAAAGCTAATTCAATCTACACTATTGAAGTTTTTTGATACAGATGCTTCCTCAAAAAGTTGTGACTCTGTAATTAGGAATTTAAATCATCAAGCCCCTTGTAACATGTTTAAACAAAAAATGTCAATATCTTGTGCAAAGCGACCGGCAGTGCATTCCTTGTCTATTAAATGTAGGCCCCTTCCTGCTCGACAATATTATTTGAACCAAGCCTCTGTTCTGGATATATTTAGTGAAATCCCTGCACTTGATGACATTGGCACTATTGATATTGAGCAGGTGGAGTTTACTGATCGGGTGAAACGGTCCTAGTTAACACAATTTGGGCAGTTCGGTCCCAACTTTTCGACCTTGGCTTTATCCTTTCGGCAAATCCACTCTTGCCTGAAAGTGCAGCAGTTGATACACCGACACAAGCTACACAACAACTTATAAACCAAAACCATGGCAATTGTTCTCATAAATGTATCTGTAACCCCAAGGATAGCCAATGTTAGCATATGAATCATGGGGATATTACCTTCTCGTTGATAAGTTGGAATTCTAGAGGGCACATGCATTTATTGAACAATCAGGCAATTTCTCTGATAGACCACAATGTTATTTCGATCCAGGAATCTTGGTTTACCACCGCTCCATTGTGGAATAATTATGATACCCTCTTGATTCCTGCTGTTAAGGGAACTTCAGGACATCCTTCCTCTGGCCTATTAACTGCTGTTAAGCAGAGTTCAACATTAGAGGTAGAACCTTGGTTCTCTCCAAATGCTTTTGTACAAAAGTCCGGATTAACGGGACATAAGTTTTCATGTGCACTTATTAATATCTACTGGAATCCTGCAGGCATTGCTGATGACAGGTTTCTGGAATCTGTGAACAAAGCTTTAGATCTCATTATGATGGATGGCAATTCCGAAATGATTATTCTAGCTGGGGACCTGAACTTGCATTGTTTGGGATCAACCCGCAAATCCAAAATAATACGCCTTACTAAATGGACAAACTTTGTAGAGTCCAGAAGCCTGTTTATGCTTAATGGCTCCTTTTCCAGAGACATTCCGCCCAAGACAACATGGCATCGAGCTTCTAGCAAGGGAATCATTGATTATATATATATGTCAATGCAAGCATGTTGAGTAGAGTAACATCTTTTCAAGTAATTGATACGGAATTGAGTGATCATAACATGCTCAATGCAACATGGCTTCACAAACCAGATATGATACAAGAAGATCCATGTCATCTTACCGGCTCTTATACAATAAACACGGCTAGAAATAGGCCAACTTGGTCGGAGTCATCTTTGGAAGCATTTAGGTCATGTTATGATACCCAGTTAAAGTGTAAGGGGTTTTGGGAACAGGGTTCTGAGGTTGTCTATCATGATTTAATGCAGCTTTTTCAACCAACATCTATTACTCAGAAACAAAAATGAATTCCTCATTTGAATATTTTTGATCATGAGATCAGAATCATGAAATCCCTGGTTCGGGCGGACAGGAGGGAGGCTTATAAACTCCTTTGTGATAAGCGAGCCAAGGTCTTGACTCTCATTAAAACAAGATACAGAAATTGGCTAAGAGGGAAGCATGCTAAATTATATCAATCTGAGGGTAGTAACATGCTAAAATCTTTGGTTAGCAAAAATTCTGCAGAAACGTGGAAAATTATAAATCAGGCATCTGCAGGCCATCAGGTGGCCGTGCAAACTAATGATGTGAGCGAAGAAATCTGGGTTAATTATTATTCTAACTTGTATGCTGCACCCCCGGAAGATACGACTATAGATAAGCCTGAGCCCCTTCCTAACTTCCATCTAACCTTTGATAAAGATGACATTTTATTGTTCATCAATCAAGCTAGCCAATCTAGAGCACCAGGTCCAGATGGATTGTCAAATATACAAATGAAGCAATTTCCGGATATTTGGGCTGACATATTATATCTTATCTTTAAGAATATTTTGCTAACCCAAAAAATACCAGCATCTTGGAAACAATCCATCGTCATCACCATTTACAAAAAGGGTGCACGGGATAACCCGGCTAGTTATAGAACCATTTCCCTGTTAGACGTCCCTGGACAGATCTTTTCCCGTCTAATTCTAAGGGATTTGAATAACTGGTCAAAAAATTGTTTAAAGAGAGATCCTTTTCAATCTGGATTTGTGAATGGCCTTGGTACCCTCCCTAATATTATTTCAATTAATATGCTTAAGGCTCAGTACGCTTTTCGGACACAACCTTTATATTTTGCATTTATTGATTTTAGGACAGCGTTTGATTCTATAAATCAGGATTTATTATTTCAAAAGTTGAGACTGCTTGGCTGTCCATTATCGCTTTTGACCTTATTGATCCAACTACATACAGAAACCTCTATGTGTGTAAGATTATCATTAGAAGGTCTCTTGTCCGCTTCCTTTTCGACGTACTTGGGCCTTAAGCAGGGTTGTATTTTAGCCTCTATATTGTTTAATGTATTCATCTTTGACATGGCCAATTAATTTCTTCAAATTGTCTCTGATGCCCCTGAGCTGGGTGGTCAGCGTATATCTTGGTTGCTGTACGCTGATAACCTTGTACTAATATCACAAACCCCCAAGGGACTTTAGAATCTACTGTCAGCTCTATCCACTTATGTTGAAAAAAATCATTTTATAGTCAATTTGAAGAAATCCCAAATTATGGTTTGGGATTATGGTTTGCAGGCCACAGGCCACAAGGAAAATCTGTACCTGGTTTATACAAAAGGAATCTATGGCAGTTGTTTCGGAATATAAATACTTGGGGCTTGTGGTACAGAATACGGTCACAGATAACAATTATTTGAGTTTTCTTCAGTCTAAATTGACGAATTTGATTTCACAAGCTCGAATCCTCCTTTATAAATATGGGAAATTCACAATAAAACATCTTTTGTTGTTCTTTTGTTGTTCTATGAGCAAAAAGTAATTCCCATATTGTTATATGGTGTTGAATCAAAACTGTGTATGTGTGATAAAACATGGAACAAACTTGAGCCATGTTTTTGGAAAAGGGTTTTACATCTCCCGAATTGCACACCTTTGCCTATCTTACGATTTGAACTAGGCCTAAACTCTTTGGCATGTAGAGTTAAGTGGAGAATGTGCTCTTTTTTTCAAAAGTGCCTGTTGGGCTTGGAAAATGACAACATTTTGAGCATGTTGCCCATTATCTGGTCACTTCAAGTCATGCTTTTCCAGCAAAATGGCGCAACCTTGTTCTGAACACACTGGTAGAAGCTGACATATCTTTGCAGCTCCTAATTGAAAATCTTGGCCGGGCTAAAAAAAGTATTACGGCTGGGATTGGATACAAAATCGTGAAGCTTGCTTAAAATATAAAGATTTTAATAGCCACAATTTTGGCAGTAAGAGGCTGGGACGGGCGGTAGGATACCTGCTGAAATGTCTTCAGGGAGCATACGTAATACATTTCTTCGTCTTAGACTAAATTTATGGCTTACCAGGGAAGTTTTAGTTAGGCGTAACTGCCTACCAAACAATATGGACTTTTGTTGTTTTGTGAATCCCTTTCTGCAAGGGAAACGTTACAGCACTTGATTGTAACTTGTGTTCATTTGAATGAACAACGAGTTTCATTTTTTACAAACTTGTTGAATTTCCAAATGGAAAGGCATGAAAATCAGATATGGAGTATTTTATTTTCTAGTACGAAATTCTCAGTGATAAAGGCTTTAGTGCACTTTCTTGAAACTATTTTGCCATCTGAAATCATTCTGTAAAAAAAAAAAAAAAGTGTCGTGAATTTGGCTTGCAACTATTTCACAGATATTTATGCTTTTGAACTGTTGTGCAAATTTAGTTTTCGTACCTGATTTGATTTTTTTTTTTTTACTGCTTATCTGAACAAGTTTTTATCATGTAATTTTGAGTGTAAATGAAAAGTGTAATACTTGTTTTTTTGAAAAGTTGATTTATTCAGCTATATCAAAAATACATTAAAAAAATGTTTAAAAAAAACTGTCTGTGTCAAACCTATGCTTGCCCTAACTCTGGAAACACATGTTGTGCGCGTATTTTCAAAAGAAAAATTGTGTCTGAAAGAAATATATCCAGAAATGGAGACTTCTTATCAGGATTGGCGCTGTCAGTACAAAAAAATAGTTCAACTTAAATATGCCTGTGGAGTCTTCCAGGCAAGGTTCCTTTGGCATCAAAACAACTGAGTTCACAAAAACTCTTGTATTCGCTTGGGCTATCTTCCCCAAGCTTCTCAAAGTACACTGTTCCTTTAGGCCTCTCCGGGTTCCCTTCCCCAAGCTCAGGCCCCTCTTGTTTCCACAGGATTTGCAGTTTCTTTAGGCCTCCCAGGGTTAACTTCCCCAAGCTTAGGCCCCTCCCATTTCAACAGTTCACAATTCAAAAATCCCTCTTGGGCCTCTCAGGGTTCCCTTCCCCAGATCTAGGGCCCTTCCAACACACTGGGTCAGAGTATCGGTGACCAGCTCTCCTCCAGACTCCTCAGGGTCTCTCTTCTGCAGCTTTCACAGCCCGCTCAGCATCCCCAGCTCGTTCACCTTCTGTAGCAAAAACTGGCTTCAGGACAAGAATGGATCCCCTGCTGGACTCAGCCACGCAACCTCCCTTCTGCTCTCCTCACTGCTGCTCCTGGCACTGCTGAAGGCCCCACCTTTTATACACCTGAGCCCTGTTAAGCGGTTTCAGGTGTGAGTCCTTGGCCTTCCTTGCCTGACTCTTCTTGGGGCAATTAGTGTGACATGCCTGACCCTTAGGACCCCTTTTCTTTGGTCACTCCTGGAAGGGTATTTAAGAGAGTACATATGTTTGTGTGTGTGTTATCCACTGCCTGACTGCCTGACCTCGTTAAAGGGACATGTGGGTGGTGTACTGCAGTGCACCTATTTAATCCTCTTCCTCCTCTCGTTACAATAGGCACTTCTACCATAGTTAATCTTCATTACTCTCGAGTGCCTCTTCCTTGTCTCAGTATGTGGTGGAAATGGGGAGGAGGGAACGGGATAGGAATGGTAATATCCCATAAAGGCTGAGGGAGAGTAGGGTGATGGATAATTGGGACAGAGGGGATATAATTTCTCACCGTCTGGCATTCCCTCCTCAATCCCCAGAGACCCTCTACTCAGGTGATCCTCCCTCGCTTGTCCACCCCCAGGGTCAGGATCCAATAGCGATGGCCCTTCTCTGGCCACCTGAACAGAGGATCCCTGGGGAATAGGTGTGAGAATGCCATCAGGTTTCTCAAAGCTATTTGAAGGTGGCAGTCCCAGAACGGAATATCCTGCGGGAGGAAGTTGCAAACTATATTGTCAATGGCCAATAGGTTGTGTAGATTAGAGATTGCAGGAGAAAAGCCTTCCTTGTAGAAGGGATCAAAGGGGAGAGAATTGTAACTTGCCTTGCAAAAGGCAAACAGACCAATGTGAGAATCATTATTTGTTGTGCGAAAGAAGCGATAAGCCAATTGTGTTACAAGTCAAAAGACTCACTCAAGAACCCGGTATTGGTTCCACCTTGCCTGTTGAAAATTGCAGTGTGGAAAGTTTGGAACAAACCTCACCACAGGGTACAAGTAGTAGTAGTAGGAGTTTCATCCTGGTAGGTGAGTATACCAGGAAAGGGACAAAGAGTGGTTAGTCCTGGCAGGCGAGTGGGCCAGGAAGAAGAGATTTTGAAGTACTGTGAAAGTAGTGGAAGGTTGTGGTGGAAATTAAGTGGCGATTCCAGTATTGCGTTTCCATAAACTGTTGTATAACCATCCTGACTAAAGTGTAACTTTCTGAATGAACCATCCTGATTAAGGTGTTGCTTATGAATAAGAAGTGCAATGTGATACAAAGTGATTTGTCTTTCAAGAAGGAAACCTTTGACATTGTAATTTTTGACTTGATTTTTGGAGAGCGAGTGATTGTGGTTTACCAAGTAGAAGGTTATAAACTGTCAATTATATTAAGAGTGAGAAACCTTTGTTGGATTTGAGATAATCATTTCGCCAAGACAAAGACACATTGGATTAAATGAACTGTTTATTGTACTTGGAGTGGAACTTGGCCAGTGAAAAGAACTTTCGTGCAATTGAACTGTGGTTTTTGAAACATCCTGAATTGATCCAGGGGAAGGGGATCCAACCCTGGTCACAAGGATTCCTATTTTCTTTTATGTTTGAATTCCTATGTTATGTCGTAAAGTTGAAAAAGAAAAATGATTCCTGTATGATTTGTTTTGTATGTATTAGTGTGAGACACAGATATTTTTCAGACATTAGGCCATTTTCCTTTTAGCCTTAGTTGGATAGGTAGGGAACTTCTTGTTATGTTAGGTAAGGTTAGTCGTTTTTCTCACCCTTTATTATTTAAAAAATGGTGATTTGTGAGAAAACTGTGTCCATCTCGCATGTGTGACTCCTCACATTACCCTTTCATAAATGGAATTACCTGCATCATTTTATCATTAAACAAAAATCAAAAAAGCCAGAGCTTTGCACCCTTGCCAGATGGCAATTCCTCACAGTTAAGCTTACTGGGAAAGTGAAACTGGGAGCTTACTGTAAATGTCAAACTGGGAGCCTCTTGCACTTGTCAAACCAGTAATCTTCTTGGAATGTCATATTGGGAGCACACTGGGAATGTCGAATTGTGACCTTGCTATGAACGTCAAACTGGCAAACTGGCAAATTACTGGGAATGTAAAGTTTAGCACAAATGCCAAAATGGGAGATTGTTGGTTGTGTCAAGCTTACTGGGAATGTCCAACTGAAAGCCTGAACTGGGAATTTCAAGCTTGTGGGGAAAGGTAAACAAGGAGCTAACTGGGAATGGCAAACTGGGAGCTTATTTGAAATGCCAAACTCTGATTTTAATGGGAAAGTCAAGCTCAATGAGAATGAATGATCAGGGTGTTATTGGAACTGTGAAGGTTACTTGCAACTTACTGGGAATATCAGGTTTACTCAGAATGTCATCTGGTACTGTAAGTTTACAGGGATTAGCAAAAATTAGGTTACTGGTAATGTGAAGCAGATTACTCGAAATGTCAATCTGATGGAGAAAAGAAATTCAAATTGGGAGCTTACTGGCAATGTCAATCTTACTAGAAATGTCAAAATGTCAATCTCTGAACTTATAGGGAATGTCAACTGAGAAGCGTCCTTTGACTGTTAAACTTACTAAGGATATCAAACTTGCTTGAAATGTCAAATGGAGCAAATTGGGAATGTCAAATTGGGAGCTATCTGAGAAAGTCAAGGTATTTGACCATATCAAGCAGGGAGCTCAATGGTCATGCCAAAGTGGAGGGTTGCAGGTAGTTTCAAACGTACTGGGAATGTTAAACTGGGTGCCTATTGTGAATATTCAACTAGTAGTTTACTTGGAAACTCCAAATTAGTGTGAATGCCATAATGACAGCCTTTTTGGAATGTCAGGTTTACCGGGAATTTCAAACTGGGAGCTTGATAGGAATTGTCAACCATGGAGCTTTGTGGGAATGTCAAATTATGATAATGCTGGGAGTGTCAAGTCTAACAGGTATTGCAAGCAGAGATCCTACTGGAAATGCTGAACTGGTAGCTTACTTGGCATGTCAAGTTTAATGGGAATGGCAAACAAGGAGTTTACTTGTAATGGCAAACTGGGAGCTTACTTGATTTTTCAAACTTACTGGGAATGTCAAGCTTGCTGTGAATGCCAAACTATGGAACTGTTATGCTCACTGGCCGCTTACTGGAAATGCCATCCTTGCTCTGAATGTTATACATATTGTGGTCTTGTGTGCAATTGCAACTTTGGAAATAACTGGCCATGTAAAACAGCTTACTGGGTATGTCATGCTCACTGGGAATGAAAAACAAGAAGTTGATTGTGAATGTCAAAGTAAGAATCTAACGGGAGTGCTGCAGTTGTACATTACTGGGATTGTCAAGCTTACTGAGTCAAATAAGGGGTTTACTGTGAATGGCAAACTGCAAGCTTTCTTGACATGCCAAACTGTGAGATTGCTGGGAATATCACGCTCACTGTGAAAGTCAAAACAGAGTGTTACAGTGGCTGTAAAGCTCACAGGCAATTTAAATGTCAATCTTTCTCAGAATGTCATATGATACTGTGATCGTGCAGGCAATGGCAAATTATGCAATCACTGGGCATGTGAAACAGTTTACAGAGAATGTAAAACTGGGAGCTTTATGACAATGCCAAGCTTACTAGGAATGTCAAGTTTATTGGAAATGTCAAACTGACTTTGCTAGGATTGTCAAACAAAGATCCTATTGGTAACGGCAAACATGATGTCTACTGAGATTGGCAAACTGGGACCGTACTTGAAATGTCAAAGTGTGTGTTTATAGGGAATGCCAAGAAACATCAAACCAGGAGGTTACAGAGAATGTGAAGCTTACTGGCTTCTGGAAATGTCAAACTTACTGAGAAAGACAAATAAGGTGGTCTCACAATGCTCTGTGTCGAAATCGGACTCACCCTTCTTCCTGGTCATTTTGGCTGTCTTCTTCCCTTTAGACTGTCGTTTCCTGGATGCTGAGCTTTCCTTGTGGAGGAAAGGGCATCCCCCTGTGTAGTTAGCGCCTATCAGTAGTACAGACCAGACAAAGAGGCCACAGTTGGGTTGGCCCATGGTTTGGGGAAAGAGCATAGGCTGATAAAACCTCAATCAGCCGACAAAAGGGCCGGAAAGCAAAGCAGGGAGCAAGGCAACATTAGTGTCTTACCCAGGAACCGAAGGGTTGCAACGCATCGACTCTCTGCAATTCTCTGAGGTAATTGAATCACCCTTATGTTCTTGTCTGACCATCCCAAGCTCCCAAGTCCTATGCGACACCCTCTCGCTCCACTTCTACAACGCCGCCAATGAAAGACACAATACCATCATCGTCAAACTAAGAACCCTAACACCACCGCCCACCCGCCCGCAGCACACCATACAAACCCCTCTCCAACCACACTCCTCTTTTGACTCCTTCTACCTCATCACACACCAAGAATTCCTGTCGCTGGTAGCAGCCAGCCGCCCGTCAGGCTCTCCAGAAGACCTGTGCCCACCCACACTCCTCAAGAACATTTTTACTGCCACATGTGCAGGTAACGTCGCCCGCACAATTCTCAACCACTCACTCACCTCAGGATCCTTCCCGAAAGCCCTAAAAACATCCAACACCAAACCCATTCTCAAAAAACCGACGCTTAACCCATTTCTTCCCCAAAACTACCGACCTATCTCCAATACGCGTTTCATCGCCAAACTGATTGACTGTGCGGCCTACAAACAGCTCGGACAATTTGCTCAATCCAATAACCTCCTAGACCCAGCACAATCAGGTTTCAGACTATTAGGAGGAACAGAAGCCTCCCTAGTCTCCATCTGGGATGACCTAAAAAGAACAGCCGACGCAGGCGGCTGCGCGGTTCTCATACTTCTAGACCTCTCCGCAGCTTTTGATATCATCAATCACATGATTCTATTAGACAGATTACAAACACTAGGAATCAAAAGCACAGCTCTTTCGTGGATCTCCTCCTTCATCTCAAACCTGTCTCAAATCATGCACCTCGGCCAATTCACATCCATATCACGTCCAATTAGCAAAGGGGTTCCCCAAGGAGCTTCCACATCACCGCTAATCTTCAATTTCTACATACAACCAATCCCCGCAATCATCGCCTCGTACAACCTTACCTGCTACAATTAAACAGACGACACCCAGATCATCCTCAAAATCCCAAACTCTGAAGGACCTGGCAGCCCGGACCTGTCATCATGCCTCTCCGATATTGATCACTGGATGACGACCAATCGTTTCATCCTCAACTCTGGGAAAAACAAAATCCTAATTTGTGGGAAAACATCCCTCATTCCCCAACCAATCCCATGGCCCGAATAACTAGGACAAGCACCAGCTCTCTCAAACGTGGTGAAAAATCTTGGATGTCGATTCGACTCAGATCTATCCCTCACCCAACACACCACCGGTGTATCCAAAACCTGTATCTTTCACTTACGTGTCCTCAGGAGGATTTTCCCCTACCTCACATTTCCCCAACATTTCTCGGCCATCAACTCCATCAATCTCGCCTGCCTTGACTAAGCAAACTGCCTCTAACTAGGGGCCCCTGCATCCCAACTACAGAAACTCCAAAGAATCCAAAAACGCGGCAGCATGCCTTCTCATTAACCTTCCTGCCAGTGAGCACATCAGCCCTACCCTGAGAGTCCTCCACTGGCTCCCTATTGCACGACGCTCCACCTTCAAAGCCATGTGCATCACCCATTGCGCAATCCACAACACAGGCCCTGAATTCCTGCAAGACAAAATCGTCGCTTACTGACCTTCCAGGAACCTCAGATCTCGCTATGCATCTCACCTAGGGATCCCACCTCATAACTCCACAAGACTTGACGGCTCCTCCTTCTCCATCCAAGCGCCAATCATCTGGTATTCCATCCCCCTACACATTTGCAACATCGAAAACCACCTGAAATTAGGAAGGCCCTTAAAACCTCGCTCTTCCCAATACTCTCCTAAGCCACTCCACCGCGTGAATACACAGTTAATAAACTCCACCGCTTTCAATAATAATTCAGGGGCCGGCAGCCTTCGCAGCGTTTTTCCCTGACACACCACCACATACCGCTCAACAATATTGCCTGCCTACTAGAACTCCAGGTAAGCCAGCAGATTTCGATGGGGCATTCCTGATCCACCTTCACCCCACCCACAACAACACTCCAATCCAACAAGCACCCGAGCTAAGCCAGCAGCCTTCGCTGTGGCTACACTGGCATTTTACTCTCCCCGATCCTGCCCACCGGACCACATGAGAGATATCTAACTGAGATAAGTGCCCCCCCCACAAACCTATTCCCCCAACCCAGGTACAACAAACCATTGATGATTGTGATATTACGGATACCCACTGTACAATAGCCCCCCCGCCTATTTATTCATCAACAGCATCAACCAACAAGCTAGGGGTGGCTCGGTTGTGGAGTAGAGCTGTTACACCGCTCCAGAGAGCCCTGCCACTCTACATTACCCTACCTCGCAATGGTGACCATTAGCTTGTGCCACATTCAGACAAGAATTGTGACTGTAAACCTCTACTCTCTAAGGTATCACTACTGTGTACACCATCCTGCGTCGCATCTAGATCTGACTGTAAACACTAGTATGTGCCTCTCCTGTTCATAACTGTGAATACTGGTGTGGGCCTCACTAGAACAGAGTTTGGAACACTGCTATGTGCCACACTTGGTCAGAATTGTGAATAATGCTATGTAGCACACTTAGTCGGAATGGTGAATATTGTTATGTGCCACACTTGGACAGAATTGCGAACATGTGCCAGCATCGCACTAACTCTTCAGGACTCGCAAGTCTAGATGTAACCCCATCTCCTTCTATTTCTTGTACTCAAATTGCTCTGTTAGATGTAGGCTTCTCTCTCACCATACAGGATTCTGGAATCTAGCTGTGCTTAGCCTGGTACTCAATTGACACTGTTGGGTGTAGGCTCCAGCTCTGTTTAGGCTTGTACTTAAATTTTTGCCATTTTAGGTCTAGGCCCTAGCTGGGCTTATCCCTGTACACAAATAGCACTGTTATGGGCAGGCTGTAGCTCTGCTTAGTCGTGTACTCTGATTTCCATTGTCAGTTGTAGGCTCTAGCCCCATTTAGTCCTATACTCAAATCGCATTGACAGGTGCTGCCCTTCCTCCCACCATGCAAGACTCTCAAATATGGATGTCTCCAGTCATGCATTAAAATTGCATTGGCGGGTGTAGGCCTTTCTCCCACTTTGCAGGTCTCTCAGGTTTGGGCGTTCCTACTCTTGTATTCAAAACTGCACATTTAGGTGTAGTCCTCTCCCCCACTGTAGAGGACTCTCAAATCCTGATGTGCCCAGCCTGGTACCCAATTTCCCACTAGACAGGACTCTAATATCTGGCTGTACTTAGCCTGTTTACTCAAATTGTACTGCTAGGTGTAGGCCTCTCTCCCACCATACAGGTCTCTCAAATTCTAGGTTGTAGCCTCCATCTCGGCTTAATATATGCGGATAGATAATACAGTATGAAAGCTAGGCCCCCTGGTATAGGCCGGGACATATATTGCTCTAGCCGAGCAACATCGCAGCCTACGGTACGCATATCTCACACCACTAGCGTGGACACAGGCCGCAGGGACGGCCAAGCATCCATGCACAATAGAACACGCCTACAGCTAAGCACATCCGGTCTAGTGCATACATAGCTGTCCAGACTGAAACACCTGACGTACCTCAACACCTCTGCCACTAGCATACAGTGACCACAACCCGAAAGGAATTTGGTATAGCTGGCCTCACATAGACTATCTCAACAATAGCAATCTATCTCTAAGCCTCTTCAGCACCCACTCATGCATCTGACCTTTTTTGGGCTGCTTGATCGCGCCTTACCAGCCACCCAAGTCCTAGAACGGCAACATGCACACACGCATCTCCTAAACTAAATCCCCTTGAACTTTCCAACCACACCGACTACAGTCACCAAGGGCGTTCAACCAAGGAAAAAGCACAAGTGGGGAAAGAGCGCTATATACAATACAAATAGAATGGCGGCTGTCATCTTGGAATCAACTAGACCTATAACCTCGTTAGGAGGATACCGTAAGGGCACGAGAGACTGCACCCATTTCCATCTTCTCCACAACGAGTGCCGTAGTGCCGTGAAAGTATGACCCTTCTTTTTCCGGACACCTGGCCTGGGTTTCCATGGAAACCTCATATGAAAACACCACGGTAACTGATTGGCAGAGTTATATGAAGAGGGTTCCCATGTTCTTTCCACTGTGGTGTATCCTTTCCACTGGATCAGGTATTGTAGAGTACCTCGGTGATACCGAGAATCACAGATCTTGGAGATTTCATATTCGGCGGAACAAGGGGGAACAGGTGTACTCGAATGTCTTGTCTTCTGTAGAAATGGGTCAGGGACAAAAGATTTCAATAACGGGGAGTAAAAAACTGGATGCACTTGTCGCCAAGATTTAGGTAGCGACAATTTGTAAGCCACAGGATTAATGCATTCCTTAATCTTGCAAGGTCCAAGCTACCTAGGGGAATTCTTTGTAGGATGTAGCCACCATGGTAGGAATCTAGTAGACAACCAGACTTTGTCTCCTGGCTTCCAGTCGGGATCCTTTCTCCTCCGCCTGTCAGCATATTCCTTGTTGGTCTTCTTACTCACTTCCAAATTAAGATATGCTTGTTTATGATTTTGCTATATCGTATTAAGAAGGGCATCCACAGTAGACATGTTGGTAGGTGGAAGAACAGTTGTAGTAAGAGCCCTTGGATGTGTGCCGTTACAAAAGAATGGGCTCATTTTAATGGCTGAATGAAGAGCATTATTGTACGCAAACTGAGCAGTTGGTAGAACATCTTTCCAATTATCTTAAGTAAGTGTAGAGAAACAGCGAAGATACGGTTCTAGAGTATGATTTACTCTTTCTGTCTGTCCATTTGTCTGCCGGTGGTAACCAGACGAAAGAGCTCATTCGATGCCAAGTTGTTGTATAAAACCCTCCAAAAATGAGATGGATACTCGGATCCCCTGGCAGAAACAGTAACCGTGGGAAGCCCATGTAGTCAGAAAATGTCCTTAAGAAAAACTTCAGCCATATCTGGAGCTGTAGGTAAACGAGTGGGAAAATGAGCCATCTTAGTGAATGAGTCAATAGTTACCATAATGCATGTACAGTTGTCTGAAGGAGGAAGCTCTGAGATACAATCGGTAGAGATGTGGGTGCATTGTCTGGTCACTGTTGGGCCTTTATGGAGAGTACCAAGAGGCTTGGCATTGGTATACTTTCCTCGATTAATACAGGACAGGTGGTGACATACTGTTGAATGCCCTTCTTTAATTTAAGGAGGGCCACCAAAAAGAACATAAAACCAGGTCTGTAGTGGCAGTGATTCCCTCATGACCAGCAGCCTTGGTGTCATGGAACCAGGAAATGACTCTCCTTTGAAGTGGAACTTTAGGTATAAAGAGCCTTGAGTCCAAAAAGAGTAAACCATCCCTCCAAGTTAAGTTGTTGTTATCCGCCTGTATGTTGATGTAGGCCTTTCTGACCTACTTAAGAAAACTGTGTACCACCATCAGGAATTTCTTGCCAGACAGAACCTTTTCAGCCTTCGTCATAGCTTCTCGTGTTACAATACCATAACAGGATAACCCATCCACTAAAATGTTTTTCTGGCCAGGTAAGTATGTTAGATAAACTTCTAACTGAGAGATAAAATATGCCCAATGGGCATTGTCGGCTGTAGCAGCACTCCATTTCTTGGAGGACCTTGAGGTTCTTCTGGTCCGTCTGGATTTCAAGTGGGTAACTGGCACCGAAGCGGGTGTCTCTACTCAGTACAAGCATGTCGTATTGAGAGCAGTTCTTTCTCAAAAACAGAGTAGTTAATTTTGCTTGCTGACAGTGTTTTGGTATAATGCCCTACAGGGTGTTCCAGCCAGTCAGTACCCAATGCGCTGAACGAGGCATCAGTCTCTTCAACAAAAGGCTTGGATTGGTCTGGCTGAATCAGACTGGGGCAGAACAAAATAACACCTTTAGCAATTGGAAAGCCTCTTCAGCTTAACTGTTCCACGAATATCCAACGTCCTTCTTGAGTAGAGAATTGATGGGAAGAACCACTTTGGAAAATTCCAGGTTGAAGCGTCTATAGAAATTAGCCATCCAAGCCTTAGCCAAGCCTAAGAATCTTTGGACATCCTCTATCGAAGAAGGAGAAGGCCACCTGATAATGGCAGTAATCTTGCGTGGATCTATCTCAATTCCCATGGAGGATCGAATGAACCCCAAATAGGAGACCGAAGAAGCTTCGAAGGTACATTTCTCTGGCTTGGCAAACAACTTGTTTGTTCTTAAGTGTAGTAGGACTTCTCTCATGTGAGTAAGGTGTTCCTCCTTAGTTCAGGATGTCATCAAGGTAGACCATAACACTATGAAATGACAGGTCAGAGAACACACGATCAATGAACCTCTGAAAGGCAGCCGGGGCATTGACCAGCCAAAAAGGCATCACGCAATACTCAAAATGCCCATGAAAAGACCTGAATGTGGTCTTTCACTCATCCCTCTTCCTTATGCGCAATAAATGGTAAGCTCTGCGTAGGTCGATCTTTGTAAAGACCTGGGCACCTTGAACAGCATCCAGAATATCTTCGATCAGAGGCATGGGATATCTATCATGAATGGTGACCTTATTGAGACCCCTGCAGTTGATGCATTGTTGCAACTCTGTAGTCTCTTTCTTTGGGACAATAAAAGAGAACCCCTGCCAGAGAACGAGATTCCTGAATCAAGCCGTTCTCCAAATTATAATGCAGATAGCTGCAGAGAGCTTCCTTTTCAGGTAACGATAAAGTGCCATCCAAACGGAACAACAGCTTCTGGATGGAGATCAATGGTGCATTCTTCTGGTCGATGTGGAGGTAAGGCTTCAGGTATCATGTCTTCAAAAATATCCAAAAAATAATGGTAAGTGGAGGGAATTAAATGAACGCTCAAAGAGACCACTGGTTTACAAATTGTGACGACAGTGGTTGTCTTGTAGTACAGAACCGGGAGGACAGTCGTACCTTGTTGGTAGCCCAATCAATACTAGGGTTATGCTTCCATTACCATGAGATACACAAAATAAAAGGGAAAATGTGCAGCATGAATGAAATCGATCTGAA
The DNA here is from genome assembly GCF_040938575.1 of Ambystoma mexicanum. Classification (NCBI taxonomy): domain Eukaryota; kingdom Metazoa; phylum Chordata; class Amphibia; order Caudata; family Ambystomatidae; genus Ambystoma; species Ambystoma mexicanum. The sequence continues at coordinate 715,534,392 of NC_090923.1, forward strand.
TAGTTTCAGAATGTTTGTTTATCCTCATGGAAAGGAGTACCAAGGTTTTGGTAATGGGACCCGAAATCAGGGGTATTCCATCCACCCCTTGCTCAGGCTGGGATTCAGTCTTCAAAGAAAAAGGAATCTTCTTCTCTTTGGCCCACAGTGTGTGCATGAAGTTCCCGGCTGCACTGCAGTCAGCAAGGCAAGTGTCTCAATGGGCTGACCGTTGGGAACAACCAAGGTTATTTCAAGAACCATAACACAGGAATCAAGGTCTCCTGTGGCCACTTGTGAAACAATCGTGGGACTAAGCACACCACCACGATACCTGGTCTCTTCTAGGTTTGGGAGCTAATTTTTCCCTGCCGCCAAGGGAGTACGTCTGGACAGTCTCACAGAAGATGTCCTTTTGATCCACAATAGAGACACAGAGCTGAGTCTCTTCTTCTCTCTGGCTGGGTTAATGGCCCTCAGGCAGTGCCGATTTGCATGGGTTCATCAGATCCATGTGTTTCAGTAGGAGAAGATTGATAGGAGGGTCGTAGGCTAGAGGATGGACCTCTTGTCCTTCTCTTCTCTTCCTTCCGTTCTGCTAAACAGAATTCAATCTGGAGGTTGATAGAAATCGAATCAGACAGTGTGGCAGGACGGGGAGCCCTGGCCAACTCATCCATGATGTCTTCTTTAAGCCCTCTTAAAAGAATTGTGTATTGAGCAGGTTTGGGCCAACCTGCTTAAGCTGACGTATTCTTAAAATTGGTGACATATGCCAATACATCACAGGGACCTTGTCTAATATCCAGAAGGGTTTCGTAGGCAGAATACTGTAGTTCTGGTCTATCAAATATCTCTTTCAAAGTGTGAATGAGGTGTTATATTCAGAGAGCAGAGGACTAGCAGATGTTACAATGGGATTCGCCCAGGCCAATGCATTGCCTGACATGTTGAATATCATGAATCCCACCTTAGACCGATCCATGGCATAGGTGGTGGTCCTAAATGTAAAATGAACACTAGAGGCATCGATGAATTCATTCACCTTCTTGTGGGTTCCATAAAATTTGCCGGACACAAGGCTCAAGGACGGAAGGTCAGAAGCCAATGCTTCTCTGCCAGCCATTGGTTATTTTAATGTGGCATTCTCTGCCTTCAATTGCTGGACCTCCAAAGACAATCCTTGAACTTCTTGAATAAGCTCTTGGAGTTGCTCCATTCTTTTCTTGTGACGTTGCACGCTCTCACAATGCTCGGTGTCAGAATCGGATCAACCTTCTTCCTGTTTGTCTTGGCCGTCTTCTTCCCTTTAGACTGCCCCTTCCTGGATTGCAGAGATTTCCTTGTGGACGAAAGAGCATTCCCAACTAATGCCAGTGCCTGTCAGTAGTACGGACCAAAGAGAGGGGGGAGGGAGGGCAAGGGAAGCCTTCTTTTTTGTTAGAGGGGGGCTTGACTCAAAAAGGCACTATTAGTAGTAAGAGAAAAAGAAGAGTCATCAGCTACCCCTTTTCAACCGTGTTAAGGGTGGTAGGCTTGGAAGAGGCAGGTGGCTAGTTAGTACAACTACATAGCTAGTAGTACAGACCAGACAAAGAGGCTACAGTTGGGTTAGCACAAGGTTTGGAGACAAAGTGTAGGCTGAAAAACCCCCAATCAACTGAAGGTCTTGTTGGCCAAAGGATGTAGTCCATTTCAAAGTATCTTGTGAGGTCCAAGTTGCCATTGGGTGTCACTGTTACCAACTACTAGTAGAATCCAAGTCTGCAGTTGTGGCAAAATAACAGCAACAGAAACAAGTAGGTTCCAATAGCGAAGAAGAGGAAAATGCAGGAGTCGGAGCAACAAAAAAAAGGTAAGTTTAGTCAGGAGGATTTGAAAAAGGCCAGAAGTGGAAAAAGGGAAAAAATACAAAACACGAATAAAACAGGGAGGGTGGAGCGATAGGCAAGAGGAGTCAGGAAGCAAGGCAACAAATGGCGTAGAAAACAGAGTGAGGAGCAGAGCAACACTAGCGTTTTACCCAGGAACCGGAGGGTTGCAACGCATTGACTCTCTGCAATCCTCCAAGACAAATAGAATGGCGGTGGCCATCTTGGAATCAACTAGACCTGTAAGACATGTTACGAGGATACTATAACAGCACCAGAGACTGCACCCATTTCCATCTTCTCCGCAACGAGTGCCATACTGTCGTGGCACGCGGGTACTGGAAATAGCAAACTGGAAGCTTACTCAGTGTGCCAAATTGTGAGCTTACTGGGAATGTCAAACTTGCTGGAAATGTCAAAAGGAGCAAACTGGGAATGGCAAATTGAGAGATTACTGGGAAAATAAGCATATTGGAAATTTCAATCTGGCGCTCACAGGGAATGTCAAATGAGAGCTTACTGGAAATGTCAGACTCGGGGCCTATTGTTAATATCCAACTAGTACTTTAATTGCAATGTCAAACGTACCGTGAATGTCATACTCGGAACTTGCTAGATACATCCGGAATGTCAAACTGGGAGCAGGATAAGAATGTCAACCTTGGAGCTTTGTGGGAATGCCAAACGGGGAACTTAATGGCAATGTAAAACTTAATGGGAGTGAGAAAAAATGTGTTTAATGATTGGAGCTTCCTGTGAATGTCAACCTGAGAGAATGCTGACAGGGTCCTCTTGCTGGGAGTGTCAACCTGGGAGCCTACTGGGAATGTCAAACATGGTGTTTACTGGGAATGGCAAACTGGGAGATGACTAGAAATGTCAATGTGTGAGTTTACTGAGATTGTCAAGCTTGCTAGAAATGTCAAACCAAGAAGTTACAGGGAATGTAAAGCTCCCTGGTAGCTTACTGTAAATGTCAAAAGTACTGAGAAAGATAATTACAGCTTTAACTGGCAAAGGCAAACAGGAAGCTTACTTGAAATCACAAACAGTGAACTTACTGGGAATGTCAAAACGGAATGTCACAGAGGCTGTAAAGCTCACATTTCTCAGCATGTCATATATTATGAGCTTGCAAGGAATGCCAAATTATGAGATTACTGGGAATGTGAAACATTTTACTGGGAATGTCAGACTTGGAGCTTATTGTCAATGTCAAGCTTACAAGGAATGTCAAACTTACTGGAAATGTCAAACTCTCAGCTTATTGGAAATGTTAAATGATGAACGTCATTTGATTGTCAAGCTTACTAGGAATGTCAACAATGCTCTAAATGCCCAATTAAACACACTGGGAATGTCAAATTGAGAGCTTACTGAGAAAATCAAGCTTATTGAGGAAGTCAAGCTGGGAATTCACTGGGATGGTCAAATGGGAGTTTACTGTAAATGCCAAAGGGAAAGCATATAGGTAATGTCAAATGTACTGGGAATGTCAAAATCAGAGTTTACGGGAAATGTCGAACTGGGAACATATTGTGAATATCCAATTAGTAGTTTACTTGGAATGTCAAATGTATTGTGAATGTCATACTGCGAACTTGCTGGGAATGTCAAGTTTACCATCAATGTCACACTGGAAGTGTGATATGAATGTCAACCTTGTAGCTTTGTGGGAAGCCAAGCTGGGAACTTACTCGGATGGTAAAACTTACTTAGACGGATAAACATGGTTTAATGGTAATGTCAGCATGTGAGCTTCCTGTAAATGTCGACCTGAAAGATTGCTGTGAGTGCCGTGCTTACTGGGAATGTGAAACTGAGAGCCTACTGGGAATGGCAAACATGTTATTTACTGGGAATACCAAACTGAGAGCTTACTTGAAATGTCAAAGTGTGAGTTTGCTAGGAATGTCAAGCTTGCTGGAAATGTCAAACCAGGAGGTTACATGGAATGTAAACCTCAGTTGGAGCTTAATGGAAGTGTCATACTTCCTCAGAATGCTAAATCCTAATGTGTGCTTACATGGAATAGCAAACTGAAAGGTTACTGGGAAAGTAAAACAACTTACTGGGAATATCACCCTTACTAAGAATGTCAAACTGGCAGTTTACTGATAGTGTCAAGCTACAAGAAATATCAATCTTACTGGAAATGTTAAACTCTGAGTTCACTAGAAATGACACAGGGGAACTTAAGATGGTATCATGTAATGCCATAACATGGCTCTCTGTCATGATATTATTGGTCATATCATGCCATATTATGACAGTATGACATGACAGTTCATGTTATATATGATATTCTATATCATGACATAACATATCATGACCTAACATATACATATCATAGCAAATGAGGTGTCTATATGGATCTAAGTTAAAAAAACGAATACAAAAAGCTCGAATTACAACTTATTTGCATTTTGTAATTTTGTAATTTATAATTGCATCTATATAGAATTGTAAATGTTGCCGTGTGCCGCACTTAGATGGAATCCTCAACGTAGCCTGCATCGCATCTAGATAGAAATGTGATTCAATGATTGATATAGAACTCTCCTGCCAAGCCTAGACCAAACGTGCAATCATGCATCAATAACCAACCCATTAACAATCTCACTCCTCTGCATACACCTCTCAAACTCGAACGAAACACAACCACAAGCCTTAAACGCAGCAAACCGCACAAACTTCACTACACTGCAACAACAAAACAATCCGCACATAGACTTGCACAACAGCACACGACGACCACCGACTGAAAAACACCCAAGCCCAGCCAACGGAACCACCGGGCTGAGGCTTCCAACAGCACATCACTGCTATCCTGCACTTTTCCTGCTCATTCCTACTAACTCACCCCCCCCCCCGCTTTTCTTTCACAGCCGCCAGAGCGCCAAAGGACCACTCCCGTGGTGATAGTGCGCAGGAACAAATATCCTTTAACATTAACATAACATTCAAGCTTTTCGGATTTCGGTTGTTTGTTCCCCGCTGGGCATCTAATGTATGTGGGGGACACCCCAGCAGCCCATAATACTGAACTAGCGGATCGGGGGACATATCCACAACCCCCGCCCTCCTTGTGCAGTATTGTGGGATTCAATCTTTTATATCAGGCCGAATGCGCACTAAGTGTGTATTCAACCTTTTTTTCCCCACGTCAGTGGCGCGGAGTGGGGGGGTGGGGTTGCATGATGGTGGTTAAACCATTTTAAGACGCCTTCACAATCCTTCAGAAGGGAGAGAGTGGATGGATGGATGGATGGATGGATGGATGGATGGATGGATGGATGGATGGATGGATGGATGGGTGGGCAGTGAAGACTACGTGAACTTTGAAGCACCAATGGATACAGAGAGGCAGTTTTGGAATAATAAATAGTGCTTGAGAGGCACTCTGAATTCCGGCAGGGTGCTCGGGTTGGAAAAGCGCAGGGCACTGTTACGTAGCACTTAACTGGGAGGCATTGAACCCTGACAGAGCCCTTGGTTGAGAGGCACATGATCCTGAAGTAGCGCTGCAATGAGGGGCACTGAATTCTGAAGTAGCACTTGAGCTGTAAAGGCTCTGAACCATTAGGAAGTACTTGATTCAGAGGCGTTGATCCCTGAAGCAGCACTTTATTCAGAGGTGCTGAATCCTGAAGCAGCACTTTATTCAGAGGTGCTGAATCCTGAAGCAGCACTTTATTCAGAGGCGCTGAATCCTGAAGTACAGAAGGGCTTGACTGAGAGGTGCACAATTCTGAAGAAGCTCTAAGAGAGTTTGAGATAGGTGCAGAACTCCGGAGTGAATTTCTAAATGTTGAGATGAGAGTGCAAGATTAAAGATGTGCGAGATGCGGGCCCATCCAAAATGCAAAATAAGGCACCAAAGAAACTGTGGTGGGCTTTAAGGAATCTTGTGTGTCCTAGCAAAGGGCTAAATCCTGAAATGCACAAATTCGTGGCACGCCCAAGATTTTATAATAATTTAATGGGTCATACATGATTCTCATAAATATGGTGTGCTTGACTTGACACAGAAATAGCAACTATAGGTGTACACATATTTTCCACCACAATGTTTCAGAATGTGTCAATCTCAATCCTGTTCCAAAATTCTTTCTGGACATGCCTGGTGAGGTGAGTGGTAGTCGGCATACTGAAGTGTCATGTGAGCTGCTTTTTCCTACCTACCTGTGCCACAGGTTTTAGTAACTCACTCCCTTCCCTGCTCCCTAGTGGAACTTCTTAACCTGAAGGGGGTTCTCTACCCTGGCCACTGGCATTTCTCTGTAACCTGCACCATTCTACCCCTTCAGGTCATACAAACAACCCCCTTTCCAAGCGCATCACCCAGTAGGGCTTCTTAATCTTCCCATCCTCAGACGCTTGATCCCCAACAGGCCTGCCTAACTTGCTCCCTGCCTCATCCATTAGGCAAGGGCAGTGCTGTTGGTCTGGATGCATGTCCAATTTGCATCGGTTCAGAGTGCCACAAACAGGTCACACTGAGAGAAATTTGGGATGAGGATGTTTTGGATTCCTACTTGACCCACCCCAATATCAGATCACTTGTACAATTATTGTGATCACGTACATTGATTGCACATTTTTATAAAAATCAAAAACTAAATTGTCTGCTGTGATTTTTTACAGGTTTTATTGTGCATCTATTGTTGTTTTGTATCAGTGTATGGATGCATGATGGATGTGTGTGGACAAATGACTAAGTGATTGAATAGGATTTGGATGAATTGCTCTTATTTTGTATATTCTTAATTCTCCTGCTGTGTAAATAATATTTGAAGTGCTGATTAAATCATGATTAAACTCGTATGTTGAAATAATGTATCAGGTATAATAAATCCCTTTGATACTCTGTTTTCAAAAATTGTATCCTCTGGACTTCTTTTCCGAGTTAATTAATCACACTCAGAGCAATAACACATCCAATGCGATTCATCACACATACAAAAACGAGCTAGCGCATTGCATATACAAACCGAATATCTGTATTAAAACTGAACAATGCCTCGACTGAAGAACCAAAGCACCATTTGTGGCTCTAGCTGAAGGGAGCTTTAGCCGCCAGCCACAGCTAATTCATCTGAAAGAAACACATGAAAAGAAGGGCCACAAGTCAGTCATGTGATTAAAGCGTAATCAGCATCTGATGGTTCATTGGCCTGCACCACGTCCTTGGTGGCGTAATGCATTTGTGTTCAGGAATGAGTCTAGTGGCAGAGTGAGAAGGGAGGGGGAGTTGCTAGCCCTTGGACTCCCCTAATGGCGGATTGGTCCTCTTGGCCTTCCTGAGCAGGTCACGGCGATCAAGTGCATTATGGGACCTGTTGGCATGCCGGGCATTCCGCTGAGGCATCATTAACAGGTACTCCTATAATTATATGTGATGGTGAGGTAGAGCGAATTCTGTAAAATTGAGTCTTTTGAGGGATTTTGCACCAAGTGAAGTAAAATGCAGTTTCGGATATGAAGTCCTGCGGGGTCTCTGTCCTGTGTTGAGGCCGTGCCCATTCAATTCCATGTAGTCAACACCCAAGGACACCCTCCCATAACAGGCTCTCACCATCATCCATAGAACCTAAGCTTCCAGTCCTTACCTATGGGGACTGGAGGCTGACCCATAGCTATCAACCTTTTGTGACCCCAAGACGGTTGAAAAGACACGATGTTCTTTTTGGCGGGTGAAAGCCCATTGGCTCATGAGGGTCCTTGACGTGGGAGAGAGCTGCTTGCGTGGCGGATGCCACCCGCCAAAAGCGAGTGAGCCAAGAGTTGTGCCGATCCCGTACTGCTCCTCACACTTTTGCACACGATCTTGAACCGTGCTCCACTCATCTTTCACACATAATCTCAAAACCTTCCTTACAACACAAATGTACGGTGCCTTGCTGCTTGCTATCTGTGTTTGTACTCTCTAACTATCAATACCAACACCGATAGCCCATTATGAATCTATGTACTTAGGGAGGCAGCGGCCTTCTGTGAAAAGGAGTCACAGGTGACAGATGTACTGAGGTAGAGTGCATTCTGGAACAAGAAGTTCTGTTTGTACCGAGTAACGCATAGTGCATTGTGTGATAGCCATGTAAGAGATGAGGCAGAATGTGTTATTGTGTGGTCCTTTGGGGCCTCATATGTGAGGGGTGCGTTCTGGGACACATACGCCACTTATTGCATTTGGTCCGAGTGAGAAAGAGGGCATTCTGTGACAGCTAAATAGGGGGCATTTGCACGGGTCAAGCAGAGTGTCTTATGGGTCGTGTGGCCCCTGAGGACCGCATATGTACTGAGTGAGACAGTGTATTATGTGCTCCTGTTAGAACCTTTGCACTGAGTGAGAAAGTGTGCATTCCGGTGCCTCAGTACTGAGTGGAGAACATGCGTTTCCGCACTCATAGTGCTGTATGGGGTTCTCCTTACACAAACGTGTTATACCACTGTGGTAGTTGCAGCAGGACTCATGGGCATGGGTCACCAGTTTGGCATTACTGTCTATCAGGGTAGCCGACTTATGAATTTCCCGGGGGAGGGGCCCAAATACAGGAAGTGACATCACTGGCAGTTATAGGACCGCAAATTTGCATGTAGTCGCCAACTTGGTGCAACGGCGTGTGGGGGGGTGGAGGCGCGCGCAGCGCAGCACAGTGGAAACATTGGCTAGCATGTACTGCATATACTAAGTCAAGTAAGAAGGAGATTTAAGCCTTCGAGTTGCATTCCAGTAGGCCATCACTGCCCCTACTCCACCCCTCTATAATCATCCAGGTTGAAGTAGCCCTCAAAAGGCAGAGCAACACAACTAGGATGGGAGAACGAAATGCCGTCCCATCCTGTGAGTATGTCAAACGTCAGAGCAAAGACTGTGCGTGTGCCTCCTACCTTGGAGCACAATCTCACTAATTTGGTGCAAATCTCACAAGTGGGGGCAAGGGAATTCCCTGTGTGTGTGTGGGCTGCAGACCCCGGATCACATGCTTACTTCTTCAGTGTGAAACTCTGGCCAAGGCTCTTTAGGCAAGCATTCAGGATGGATCTCACATCTATAAACAGTGTAATATATTGAGTGGGCACCTCACTCCTTGGAGCATAGTATACCCGTTGCTGGTAATCTCACAACTGAATGTGCAGTTTCACTCTTGGTCATCTTAGTGACCCCATGTATATTAATGCAGTCAGTCTCCCATCTGGGAAGACAATTATATTTCTGTTAAAACACTGAATTGTCACTCCAGTTTTCTCGATCTATAGATCCATACCATATTCATTCAATGTGTGTGCAGGGGTGATAACTTGTGTCTGAGAGAGCTCATTCTTTCATTCAAGAGAGATAAAGGGGTAACAACCCCCTGTATGTGGGATCAGGCTCATGTTGCCCCATAGCCCCTCCAGAAGGACTGAGCGGGTTTTAAGACCCTGCTGATTCTGCTATTGGACAGGCTCGAGCCTTCTATCCCTTGCCCCATCACGGCTCCCAACATCCTGAGCGGAAGCTTATGGACAGCAGGCAGCTCGGTTCATGCCTGTTGCCAATTGAATGTAGACAGATCTACTATTTAGACACTGGGAGAGAGCCATGAATCCACATTGGTGGTGAAGAAGCACTCAACATACAGAACACAATGGTATAGTGTTGCAGTCCTGCTGAGAAATGACAATTCTGAGCATGTGAGCAGTAGGCTGGATCAGTGCTGCCCCATAAAAGGTGTAGAAGCCTCTGTGAGAAGCGGCAGTACTGTCCCAACGGTGAGAAGTGTAGTATTTCCACATTAACTATGCTTAAGAACTTTGGGTTATTGAATAGTGCTGCTACATTCTGAGTAATCCCATCCCTTTAAATATATGAGCTCTTGTATAACCATGACAGTGTTGAGTTATTCTGATGATGATAGACTTGCTCAATAGTTCTGGTTCTGTATCATTAAATGTACTTCAGATCTTTAGAGTATCGGAAGGATAGCTCAGGGGCAATGTGCTCGCCTTGGAAGCAGGGCGACACAGAGCAACACAGGTTTGATCCCTCGGTCCATGCAACACAGGTTCACTCCCTCGGTCCGCGCAACACAGGTTCGCTTCCTCGGTCCGCGCAACACAGATTTGCTCCCTCAGTCCTCACTTAGAAGCCTCTGGGTAGTACAAGCATTATAAATAACCAATTAAAATAAAAAGAAATACATCTGTTGAGAAGTGCTGGGGTCTTGTCAATAAGAGTGTAGCAGCTCAACTGCGAAGTGCTGATGTTGTCCCATCAAAAGTATAGCAGCCCCACTAAGATGAACTAGCATTGCCTCAACAAAAACATAGTATTATCGCTGAGAAGATTCAACAATTATAGAAGCCCTGTTACAGCAGTACTATCCCATCAAGAGTATAGCGAGCTGAGAAGTACCAGCATTGCCGCATTTCAAATGTGGCAGCTCCACAAGAAAGTGCTGGTTCATACGCCTCCGCTCCCCGCCCATAGCATTCACCCTCACCACGTGCACACTCAGAGACATGCAGTCTCATTTGCCCTCTCCCTGCCCCTGCCCCCTCCCTCGCTTTGCATCTGTACCTCCATTTCTAAAAATCCTTCTGGGTTGGGTGTACCTCTACATCTGTTCACCCCTCTTGCCAAGAGGGGTGCACAGATGTACAAATACACCAAACCCAAAAGGATTTTTAGAAATTGAGAGACAGACTAGCTTTGCATCTGTGCCTTCATTTCTAAAAATCCTACTGGGTTGGGTGTACCTCTACATCTGTTCACCACTCTTGCCAAGAGGGCTCCACAGATGTACAAATACATCCAACCCAAAACGATTTTTAAAAATTGAGGGACAGACTTGTTTTGCATCTGTGCCTCCATTTCTAAAAATCGTTTTGGGTTGGGTGTACCTCTACATCTGTGCACCCTGCTGGGTATCCGTTTCCGCTTCAGTCTCCTAGAGTGTCGGGGACTATTGGGACCAATATGGCAGTGCTGTGGGCCTTTGGATCACTGCATTGGGTGGTTCCAGTTTTCGCATTACCAATATCTAGGAAGACTTTCTTTTCACACGTGCCGGCTGTTTTCTGTCCCTGATTCATGGTGGAGAGGATGATTTTGGGTTTCTGGAGTCTCCAGTTGCAACATGGTCATACTTGCCTGCCACTCTCCTTCCCTCATTAGCCAATATTTAGTGCCACGGTGGATGGTGACGGGTTGGATCACTTCCACCGTCGGCTTGATGCTGCCAAAAATTCTCCTGGTTGTGCTTCCCCACTTGATGCAGACCTTCCCGTTGGCGAGGGGTGGGGGGGGTGGTCGGGGCTCTTCTGAGACGTCATTTCCCTCACTGGAGAATATCTCCCATGGGTCCTTGTCTGTCTCTGTAGGAACATCAAAGGATCAAAGGCAAATGGGGCGGCTTTAGTGAAAGACAGGCTCAGACTGGCCTATGTGGCAATGCCCGAAGTGCCAGCCCATGATTCTAAGCGGTGGGGGCGCTATTTATTGGCAAGAATGGGCGAATTTTTTGGCCAGAATGGGAGGTTGTATGAGGTACTACACTAGTGTTGACCAATGTTACGTAGCAAATATGCTTTCAAATACTTTATTTGCAACACATTTGACCAAAACTCCCCCTTGGGCAGCACTCAAACAATCTGTTCTGAAAAACAACTAACAGCAATTGGCCACTGTGGTTCATGTGTTCATTAATGCCCGAGCCGATTATGACACAGATTCATGGATTTATTTGCGTGTAAAACGGGATTTTGCGTGTCATTTTGCCCCCAAATCCCCATTCGTCAGACTGGGATTTGAGGGCAGAATGGCACCCAAATCCCCGTTTTACACGCAAATAATTCCATGAATGTAGTATGTCCAGGTCCGTCCTGGTGAAAGGTTGTACCTTGCCACGAAGATCGACGGAAGGAATAAAACCGATGTGTGCAGTGAGTTAGTGGCAGAGGGTCCTCCATAGTAAGGAGGAAATACCCCACGGGGGCGGCAATGCATTCCTAAACATGATCTAAATGAGACTTAAGCGCTCAGTGCATTCTGAAACATGTAGCCATTTGGAGCGCACCCTATTGAGAGAGAAGCGTGCATTTTGAACATGTACTTTTGTGGGGAATCTTCATATACTCAGAGAGGCAGAGTGAGTTCTGAGGAAAGTAGCATTGTCGGTACAATGTAGCCTGCGAGGCAGAGTTTACTGACTTTGGGGCCTTTGGGGAGTCATATTTAGATTCTAAGGAAACTCGTGGTGCATTTACCTCACCATAAAAACATACGGTGTAATATATGGATGATGGCATATGGAAATGTTCAGACTGAATGCTGCATATTGCAAGCCTGGGCGCACCCCTTTCACGTCACTGTTAACACAATAACAATTAAATACAAAGCCACTAACTTTACATATAGGCATATCACAAATAAACCTGACGTGTGCCCCCAGCTTTAGAAATATGGGCTTGGCGACCACGCCAGAAGAATATTTCTGTCAGATAAATTCAAACTGACCATAAAATGAGGGTACATTAACAGGTTGAAAGCTGGTATTAAAATGTGGCCAAAATGCATTTTTTGCATGCCAATCTTACCGTATAAATAGATTTCGCTTCCCAATTGGAGAAATGATTACTCTTTAACATCGTCTTGAATTAGAATATATTAAAGAATGCATTAACAGAAAAATGACCTTTACAGAAATCGAACATTTTAACTGGAGCTACACCTGCCAACGTACATGTAGCATCCCCAGAATGTCAACTGAATGAAACGTAAATGACACTTTGCCGTTACTGATTTTGCCCACTTCTTAAATACCAAGTTATGGAGACAGCTGGGTGGTCAGTATTACCACCGAGGTGTCAATATAGCACAGCCCTCGGGCGGCTATGGTTACGTTCCTAATTGTTATTAATTTACGCTTTCACACACAGTGGCATATTCCCATAGCTACGGGCACAGCCCTTTTTTAGTCAGCTGCTTTGTGTGTAGACAGCCGCACGCTTCCCCTTTACTCCAAGTGCTTCACACCTTTCTGTCGACCCCTTTTCCCGCCCTTTCACGGGTCAGGGGGCCGTCCGTATGGGCGTGGCGCGCGGGCTCCTTACCTGCCAACGGGGGGTCTCGCGCTGGTGGCAAACCCTCCCTTCTCCAGAAGCAGTGCACGCGCAGCCGCCTCCTCAGCCTTCGACGCGCGGTAGCAGCAGCGCTCCTTGCTACCACGGAGGATACCCAGAGCCCCGCCCACCACCCCGCTTGCTATTGGTTAGCTGAGCCAAGTGACGGACAGCGCTGTGAGCTGCAATTGGAGGGAAGGGAAGGGAGCGCACCTGCGGAGGCTGTTTCCTGGGGAAACGTTCCAGTGGGTGACGTAACCAAAGGGCGATCAAAGAGATACATAGGCAGAGAAATGTGAGAAAATGGGAGTCAACAGGCTGGGATATTTTAGAGGGCAGGAGATCCACAGGTAGACGCATTTCAAAGGACGGGTGCTCATCAAGACGGGACAACTGGGTGGAGGAGCAAGCAACAAGTAAATACGCAAGGCACGGTAGATGCATCTGAGGGGGTGCTGCGGGTAGATAAGATACATCGTGTTGGAGTTCAAGCGCCGGGAATAGACAGTCAGTGCGGTGGCATAGCAAGGAAAGCAACACGCTGGAAATCGGAGCGACCAGTGGAGGAGAGGGCACGGATACCTTCTCCAATCTCCCAGGACAAAAGAGTCAACGGGGAAAACTAAAAGATCTGAGGCGAGGAACGGGCGAAGAATTAAGCACAAACATGTCGCCGCGAATTACGCAACTGGGGCGAACAAAAGTCAAGAGATGTGGGAATCAACAGGAAGACCGTTTGAGCATAAAGTAGCGCAATAGGCAGAGATTAGGGACGTCCAACAGGCAGAATAATATGAGACTTGCGACGGGTGAAGAAATGTAAAGGTAGAACAACTGACATTGAAATAAGAAGGGCTAATATTGTATCCGAGAATATGCAGTGGCAATAAAGATGCAGATTGGCAAAAACTAGACTCCACAAGTTGTATGGAAATGGGCCATCACGGTGGGACCAGAGGTGGAGGAGGCGACAGGAAAGGCAATTTACTAAAGCCACGCTTTGTGAGTTTGTCGTGAGCTTGTTTACATTGTTCCGGGCTGCATAGCCAGTGTACCGTCAGTCTGTGCTAGGTGTCAAACAACCTGTAACTACGAACTGAGCATTGAATATTCAGAGATACATTCAGCGTGTGGGATTTTTTGACAGAGTGGACGTGATCCCGTAATTAATTTAGAATGAGGCCATGCGAGGCAGTGCCTAGGCCCGAACAGGATGCAAGGAGAGGATAGACACATTAGAGAGGGCAGGGGGGCTAGAACGGAATGCAAGAGACACAGTAAAGACACAACGGCGCCTTGAGCCTGCTGCCAAAAGGAAATTGCTGAAGTTAAGTTTCATATTTTACAGCTTCGTATTCAAAAGCTGAAATTGGTTTCTTATGCACCAACTACTTACTCTCACACTTAGAAGTTGGTTTCTTGCTCGAGCAGCTTTTTAGCCCATGAATAAAGCAATAATGTTGTGTTAGCAGAGCAGCCCGTGGAGGCTATAGCGAGACCGTAGTGTTAAACGGCAGTGTCATATACAGTGCTGGAAATTGATAAAATGTACTGGGGGAACTCCCGCCTCCTCCCCTTCACACGCGTAGGTGGTGGGGAGGGCAGATTGTCAGTGGTGTGGCCAGGACTGGGGCCAGACTGTCGGTGGTGTTGGCGGGATAGGGGGCAGAGCTAAGTGTCAAATTATGTGTGTGGCCTGACTATAGGATGCTGCCTGCTTTGCATAAAAACAAAGTGCATTTTGGGAAAATATGAGTGACCACCAATTTATCAAACATGTCTGTGCTAGTAATTCAAACCTACATTCCTTCCGAGCATGCAATGCACACTTGGTATGGTGCTTATTTCCTCTGTCAGAATAGTCTGACTGACAGTAAAATGTGTGCAAAGCATGAGCCATATATACAACGCTGGCAAGTTTCATTATTTAAGTTTGGGCTGTTGAGCAAAGGACAACTTTCAGATGCAGTCTGTGAAAACGTGCGGCACACAGGAGAGTCAGGAGCAGAGCGCTTGCTGAAGTTGGGGGTGTTTTGGGCCTCGAGAGCCGCTCCATCTTGTTCTGCCCCAATTCCTTTCCATGTCATATAGAATGTTTTGCAAGTGGGGGGATGTTCCTCACTTTTGCCAAACGGTATTTTTTCCTGAAGTTTTCTGGGCAGATTTGTTACCACCTTTTTAACTACAAATCTCTATGTGGTAAATTGGGGAATGGTATATAAAGGGGGAGAGGTGCCCAGGGTGGGTGTGCAGGGGTTTGGAGAGACACGATGGCATTTAAGCTATTTGTGTACTGGTAGGCAGTCAACACCATTATGCTGTTTGTGCTTTAGCCCACCACTGCTATGACTTGATATACACCTGCCTTTTATTTTTTTACAGAGAAAAGTCAATGGTCGAGTACCCCTCATGCAACAATCCCACCCCACAAACTGGGGCAAGAAACAGACTGCTCTTAATCTGAATGTTCTGTGTATGTAAAATCAAAAATCTAAAAATGGAAAGTTATCCCCCAAATATTAATTCTGGGGACGTCACCCACAATATTCCACATATGTAGGCAGCTTGTCTACAGAAAAGAAACACAACCTGCTTGCTATTATCTTGCTAATATTTGCATTCACAATGCACACAAAGACCCATTTGTATAAAACCAAATCTCAATATCTACTACTCTAGACAGGAGAGTAAAATCCTCTCCAATTTGAGCATAAAAAATTACAATTGAAAATCAATACAAAAAAATGAAGACAATTTTTAGGATACAACTTTATACCCTACAATTCACTTAGTTTTCTCTGAATCATCATCATCATAAATAACTTTATTTCAGCTGAGAGGAAATTAAAGCCATTACACATATAATAACAATAAAAAAAATATATCAACATACATCCGATCCGCATTATTGTTGAAACAACCACTCTTGCCAATACGCTTGTTTTGCAGCCGGGGTCTCTTTCGATACAAGTGGATGCCCATGCAGTGGCTACATCAAAATGGACAGTTCTTTTATTAGCTGCTGTTTAGGGTTACACAATGTATTGCACTATATATGCTATTGACCAGAGACTGGAATGCCAACCTACTTAATTCTAAATTAGGGGCATGCCATGAAAGCGGTCTCGTGAACATCAAATCCCTCATGCACAAGCGTTCTTTGTGATGTCTTGGACCAAATGGAATTATCCACTGTCCTTCCCAGAGGAAGTGTGTTTGGGCCGGAGAGTACAGGGTGGGGTGGCTCGGTTTCCAAGGGGCTATGAACATTATGTGGCAAATTTGCATTGATTTCTATCATGCAATTTTGTGGTCGTTGGGATCTCATGCCCATGCCAATATGTCATTGGCCAGTTTCAACTCCCTGAATGCGATTTGTATTGGGTGAATATCGCTTGCTCCCTGGTAATGAAACCTAGTGTCATTTGTGATATCATCGCGGATTACAGACGTGCAGCCATGCACAGCACAGAGCTAATGTATGCATTTGTTAGTAAGGGCATCGCCTGGTTTCATAGGGATTTTGGGGCAATTTTGACACCTTATCCACAAATATCATTCCCCATGCAGCCCCCAGGCCTGTTACTGACTTTCTTGTCCTTCACAGGCTGCGGACATGGTCGTCATGACCGGTGGGACCATAATGATAGAAGTTGGATTTGGCACGGCCATCCCCAATAGCTGACTTGCCAACCCTGCAGTCTGCACTCAGCACACCATCTACCTGCCAAAAAGACTTCGGCAGGGGTGGGGCTGCTGGGGGAATCTGTGTGCTTAGGTTGGGTGCAGGGGTACCCGCGATAGTTGTGACCAGGATCCCTTTTTCTGACATGTGATTTTTGGGCCCAGTATTCGCTGTTTGACTTGTTTCTGCAAAGTTCAGTGGAGTCAGGCCCAGTCCCAAAGGGGCTAGGTAACTTCTTCATCTTCTCTCCCGTTAGTTATGGTTGGCAGAATGGATGGGTTAACAATGGTGGTGGGAGGGCATTTGGTGATGATTAAGGAGTCCCTAGGGGCAGTGGGCATTGTAGTATCCATGGCAACCCCTGTGTCCTTGTATAAGTTGTTTCCGAGTCCAGATTCTGTTTTGTCTAGGGTATCAGGGGTTAAGGAGGGAGGCTACTTTAACATCCCAGGCATCTGCACACCGCCACATGGGGCTGTTATGAATGCCTGCGTTCTTGCTCTCTGTGTATGAATCATTTTGGTATCCTTAACATCCCTGTCTTTAGCTATTTCTTTTCAGGGGCCCAAATCAATGAAAACTTTTATGGTGTCAAGAAACTGGTGAGTTTCTTTAATCAAAATATTTGCCTTCCCCGTTGGTCTTAAACGGCTTTACGGGCATTTCTTGGTGATTCGAGGCAGGTGGTGTTCTGTGGGGATTTTCTGTTTGACTATTTGTATTTTCCGTTTGGGGATTGCAGTCGAAGGTGAATGGTAGGAGGGCAGCTGAACCGCTGGGCAATGGGTGTTGTCTTCGAGTGGGAATCTCCTCAAACGTTTGAGTGTTAGCCTCTACTTAGCATAAGGGGAGGAACGTTGTTTGGATTTCAATGTGGAAAGAGCTTTCAGTTCTCTTAGCCCGCCCTCCCAGTCTGGCCCAGCCTCTCATCTGCTCTGGCAGTCTGCAGGTCTAATAGAGTTTCTGCCTTGTCCGGCTCGGCTGTTGAGAGGTTGCCGCTCCTCCGTGATTTTACAGTGGTGTTGCAGAAAATGGCCTCCACCCTCCAGGTGTCGAACACCCTGCAGGTGTCCAACACTCGCACCCTTGCCACAGGATTTCCCCTGTGGGCCTGCTGTGGTGCAGTTATACTCCAGGGTAGTGTGGGCAGGCACAATCAGGTACAGCAAGTCCCAGGGGTCAGAATCCCCCTGCAGGCACCCAACATTCGTGCCCTTGCCGCAGGCTTCACCCTGCGGGCCTGCTGTGGTGCGTTTATATTCCAGGGGGCATGATTGGTGCAATCAGGTAGGCAAGTCCCAGTGGTCAGAGTCCCCCTGCAGGTGCCCAACACCTGCACCCTTGTCACAGGCTTCACCCTGGGGGCCTTCTGCAGTGAGGTTATACTTCAGGGGGCGTGGTCAGGTGCTATCAGGTATGGCAAGCCCTAGGGTTCAGAGCAAGTGTTAATGGTAAAATATTGGGTTCACAGATTACTTTCTTTTTCTAAGGCTGGCTCAACTCTAAAACGTTAGACACTTGGTTTCTGGCTTGGACATATATACAAGAATGTTTGGTAGGTTTAATTTGTCTACATGCTTGGGTTTAGGGTTGAAGCTTTTATTTTGGTAAATAAAATACTTATTAAAGTGTCACACAAGCACAAGTTCAAAAATGTAAAGTACAAATGGAATCCGCAAATTAACTGTACTTGGCATTAGGAGTCCAATTAGGGCAACACCCTTTCTTTTCTGTCCAATGCTATGTGGAAATATGACGTTGGTTCTTTAATTTGACATTATTTCTTTTTGGATAAAGGGGACAAAATAACCTCCCTTCTCTCCCACCTGAGGGGTTGAACATTCTATTTGTGATTTGTCTTTTATGCAAAATATGTTTTTTACAAATCAATACGTCTATCAGTCCCTGAAAACCTGTGAGTCACCTTGAAAATGCAGAGATTCATTCTTGGGACATGTACCAACATACCCTGTCATTATTATACTTACTTTTGGTTTGTCATATAAGGGCCAAGGGCTGGTTGGGATATCACAGCTCCAGGCAACTCCTTCAGGTAATCTCTTCCTTTTGGTCTCCCCCCCCTGCTCAGCAATCCCCCTCAGGCAATTCAGCTTCTGTCTTGGGCAGCCTTCCTCTGCTACTTCATCAAGAACTTTCCCAACTTCCGATGTGTTGCACTTTAAATACTCAGCAAAGCTCCACCAATGAAGCATCATTTGAGGTAGCGCTTTCAGACTGGATGGAGTTTGTGATAAGTTCTTTTCAATTACTCATACCCAGAAATCCTCATCTTTGCTTTGATCAGTACAGTGTATTTTTCCATGTTGCAGTTACTTCCACCCTGGACTGCGGGAACACAGGAGACGGCAAATGAAGTGTTACCATGCTGACGGTTACCACTACATTAAAGGTGCACGTTGTGTTTAAATCTTGCCATGTTTTCAGCAATGCCACTAGCCCAATGTGCTTTCAAATTCACCATTTAGTGCCAGTTTGCAAAACAGTTTATCAAACATTCCTTGCAGAAGAACAGGGTAGGAACACTCCATGTACCCACAATGATATGTTTACCCTGTTCACAGAAAGTATCTGGAGGTTGCCTCGCCCCACCATTTGAAAAGATAGGCTACCACAACCAAACATTGGGTCTGTTTGCACTGCTGAAGATGGCCACCTGGCACATGAGGGACATTCTGTACAGTCAGTGCAAATAAGATGAACAAAGTATTGCATGTACAGAAATGTATTATAGACGAAGGCACAAGGAAAGAATACATCTAAAAAAATGAAACAACTGCAATCATCTGACACATACTTCTTATTAAATCCTATGCACTACAACAATTACAAAAGAGTACATTTTATGGTTAAAACAATCAAGAATGTGCACAGCAAGCGAGCAAGCACTTTCAGAGTGGCTTCAAAAGGTGTGAATTCACACCCCAAATGTACCTTTAGAAGGATGGAGCCAGGTTGCACATCATAGCACATCTATTTTTAATGTATTATCCCATTAGCCGTGTATGTGATGCTCCAAAAGATCCAGAAACATTGAAGTTCTGCAGAATGGTATTGCCATTCTAGTGCCCATCTGAACATTTTGTGGATGTGCAGTTTGGTTTGGCCACGGGGGCCAGGTGCCATCACTAGCTTCATCAGGCTCGGCCACGGGGAGGTGAATAGGGGATCCCCTCACCACCCCACCCCTCTCCGGTTCTCTGGCAGGGGATGCCACAATCAGCATGCTTCAAACACCTTAATAGGTAATCATAGATATTTGATCATTTCAGTTTCTTGGGTCCTTGAGGGATAGGGAAGAAGGGAATCCACACATGTGAGGATTAATTTTTCCAGTAGCTCTTCCCATGGCTCCCGTGCTGAGCAGGGATTTCACTTACCTAGTGATCGCTGCCGGACATGGAGGCATTCCGTGGTGTGCCTGTCAGACAGAATGCATTCTAAATAGTGGACGGAACTCAATTGGCTTTTGATCCACATCTCTATGCATTGCGGCCGGTCCATATCAAAAACACGTGAGTCTCATGCACAATCTATCATATAACAAAGGTTTGTCCTAAAAGGTTCGTTTAGGAGCACATTGGTGTGTATTTGTAATTTCTTTTCTTATTTAACATTGAATGTCTCCAAATATTTAGCTCTTTTAGCAACAGTTAAATACATTCACAGCTTATGTATTTTTCAATTTATTGATTCCGCTGCTGGAGACTGAAGACTGAGGGATACCGACTGAGGGATGCTTTTGGGAGTCGGAGGACGCCAAGGAAGTGTAGGCAGGTGAATACACTTGAATGAAGGATGACTCGGGGACGCCACCAGCTCCCGAAGGCATCCCACAGCTGGTATCCCTCAGTCTTCAGTCGCGAGCAGCAGAATCACGACCGCGCTGGAAGCCGTCCTAACTCACCTAGACGGGATCCCTTGACTACAACATAGTGCTCAGTTACTCCCGCACAGATATGGTTAATGAAGTCCACCTCTCTTTGTGCCCATGAGCCATCAAGAAGAACCCATAAACAGCCCCTAGGTGGAGAAGTTACATTTTCTACACAAGGGGTTCCGCCTACCCGGTCCAGATGAAGGCAGACCACCTTTTAAAAGCCACTGAAACTGGTAGACCTAGAACACAAAGGAATCAACTGTTATGGCTTCCAGACCCCAGTAGGTCTCTTCCTTGGCACCTCCTAGGTGGTGTGCAAGCCTTGCTTTGTCTTCTATATCTCGTCTCATAATACACCGAAAATGAACAACTGACAAGTTCATTAGTATGTGTTGGGTTAGTAAGGAACCCGTTTTTATCAAACTGATAATTGGTTTTTGTGATTATCTTTTATCAACATCTACACATTCCGGGGGAGGTCTACAGGTTATTAAAAAGTAATTTTGCCATAAGTAGACCGACTCGGTAAATGTGTTGTTTTTGAGCCTTTTTTGCTCATTATTTACTGCTCAGTCATTTCACACTGTGCATGGGATACACAGTGCGTCTGATATTTGTTAGGAGGCTACCTTTACTTCCTAATTCTCTCTTCTGCCTTTGACACTGTCAACCATGCCATCCTTCTCAACCGTCTCTGTGATAAACTGGGTATCACTTGTAAGGCTCTGGCGTGGCTGACCTCTTTCCTCTCCGACCGACCCTCCCAGGTCCAACTTGGGTCCTTCCTCTCTGCTATCTTTTTCTCTACCTGTGGTGTCCCCCAGTGGTCTAATCTCTCCCCCTGGGTGTTCAACCAATAACTGGCTCTCCTTGCCCACCGCATCGCCGCTCTCTGCCCCAACTTTCAGTGCTATGCGGATGACACCCAGCTCATTTTCAGGCTACCCTCGGCCTCCTCCTCTCCCTCCCTCATCTCTGACTGTCTGTCTGCTATCCAGGAGTGGTGTGCCACCAATGACCTCTGCCTTAATGCCAGTAAGACTGAGAGTCTCCTCATCGGCACGTCTGCTCCCTCCTTCCCTGTAGCTTTCTGGCCGGCCTCTCTTGGCCCTCTTTCTGCTCCTACCTGCAAGGCTAAAAACCTCGGGTCATCTTCGGCTCCACACTCTCCTTCTCTCCTCACATCTCTGACGTCTCTAAGAAGTCACACTACCAGCTGCACCTACTCAGAGGTATTCATCCTTTCCTCTCCTTTCCCCAGAAGCTCACTGTCTCCAGAGCTCTGGTTCTCTCTAGGCTGGACTAATGTAACAGCCTCTATCTAAATCTGCATGCTTCTACTCTCTGCCCTTTTCAACTTATCCAGAACAGGATTGCGAGACTTGTCCTTGGCCTCAAGCAAAGGGTTTGTATCTCTCCAGGACTGAAATCTCTGCACTGGCTCCCAGTGGCTGTGAGGATTACATTCAAAACCCTCTGCATCATTCACAAGGCCTTCTGGGGCCTGGGGCCTCAATACCTTCAGCTCTCTCTTCCTATATATCTTCCTTCTCGAGCTCTTCGCTCATCTGCCTCCAACTCCCTCAGGGTCAGTCGCTTCTCCAAGCAACGAGTTAGTGGTAGATCTCTTTCTTCGGCTGGTGCCCCCCTCTGGAACAGCCTCCCTGCCTCCCGTAAACTTGAAGAGAACCATCTCCGGTTCGGAAGCATCTCAAAACCTTTCTCTTTGCTTCTGCTTTTTCTCCTCCTCTTCTCTGCTGACCTGGCTGTAACCGGAACTGCACTGGCTACCTGAACACCCTCTGATCTCAGGCATAGGTCCTTCCCCCGCCAGTGTCACACGCCTGCACTGCCCACCTTGCAACCCCTGCACTCGGGACTGTTTCTGTATCCCTAGAGTCCCCCTACCAGCCCTTGACTCCTGATGCCCACACTTACCCATGCACTTGCCACATGCTGGCCATTTACTTAATTATTGTTATCATCTTTTCCCATGTACTGCACTGTCCCTGATCCCTTTCCCACGCATTTGCGTGATCTGAATGACACCTGGTCTAGTAGGATCATTGTCTGTCCTCCCTTTGTTCCCCTCCCTTGCCTCATCGCGCCTTGAAACACTTGTGTATAGGCAGGTTATGAATGCCATATCATATCAGATCATATCAATTCCAGTTTTGGATGGATGCATACTAGAAATCGGTAAGTTGTTCAACTTCCGTTTACTATCACTTTTAGATAAGCGGAACATCAGCGCTTCCTAATATCAGAGGGGATTCAGCCAGTGGTAGTTAGACTTCACCGCTTTCCTACTGTCTCCTTTGTATGGAGCTCTCCTTTAGGGTTGCTCCTAATTATAATTTTTCTTAGGGTCTCTCCTTATTACTACCTGTGGAAACCTCCTCTTTCTAGGGGGCCCCACATATATACGTGAAACACATTGCTAATATTTATTGACTTAAGGGTGTTGTTGTGTGTTTTTGTGCTTAAGAAGAACCCATGTGGGCTACCATTGGACCATATAGTAAAACGGTTTTGCAGTGACAGGGTGACTTTAGTAGAAGTCCCTCTGACCACAAAAATTAGTCAGAGGTCCCAGAGAGATGGGTGAGGGGCAGGCGGGATTTAGGGCTCCCATAAGTGGGACATTAGAGCCACCAACCTTCTAGCTTTAGCTTTAGCTGATGACACCATCTGAGTGGCTGAATGACCTTGAGTGATTCATCTACTACACCCCAAGCCCCTCCTTTGCCTTTGTACATTATGTACAAAACCATTCCTGTAAAGGTCTCACAGTCTGACATTTGGTACCAGATTAATACAAGATATCATCATCCGGCCCACGTGTACCCCTGGCACTCGGCAATTCTCTTGCACAGCTTGGACTTGCAGCCATCATTCTGCCAGTCGTGTGTACTTGCTGGCTCTGTCACATAGCCAACTCACAATCCACACTCCCCAGTCCCTGCTGTACTCTCAACCAGACTCTAGGTTCTTCATGTGCACATGGCGCACAATTTCTTGCTTGCTCGGAGTCCGGTGTCACTAGCGAATAGTGAGTGCAAATGTTTACGCCCGTGTTACGCATTTGCACTCTCTAGCTCTTAAGCTGGGAACCCAATCAGGTGCTAAACATAGTACTTCACTCTTCCAGTAACATCCTTATTGATCTTACACATCTTACATCCTATAGCATACCACCCACATACATTGGCCACTACATTTTCCAGCCCTATCACAATTTAACCATTTAAGGACATTACAATCTTTCTAGTCTTCTATTCAGCAAACACACAGTGAATCAGAGCTAATGCATAGCCTAGAGAACTTACCATCACTGGACGTAAGTCCATCATATCTCACCTTCCCCTTCCCCACTCTCTTCATGTTTCCCCCATGCATTCATCTATACACATCCAACTCATGGCACTCTCAGGTGGCTTGGCAAATCTAGTGCCCTCCCTAGATACAGGAGTGCCGTTTCATACAAACTACCTGGAAAGCCTTCACACTACTAGGGCCTGCTTGAACACCTCTCAAGTCCATCACGCAACCATTCACCAACACCATCTAGTACTATGCTTTGGCAGGTCTAGATTCTGCCTTCACAGTAAAGCTCTGCTTGAAACCGAGTTCCATGTCCCTTGTTGCCTTCTCTCATGAATACGGATAACTACCCTCGGTTATGACACATGCACCCCTACTATTACAACCATTTCCCACCCGCCCTCTTATTTGTATTTTGCCTTTGTTTGTTTTATTTTCCACTGCTTCTTTACCATGACCACCCCTCAGCTTTACCTTCTCCCATCAACTCATTCCCTAACCCTACTCTTTCATATCATGGGCTCCGGTCTGGCAACAGCCTTGCAGGGTCAAAATATGCTAACGTTCGGAGAGGGCTAGGGTATGGGGATGACAGGCGGAGTATAAATATTGGATAACATAATATAAACAGATAAATATGGCACAGAGCTGACCAATACAGCACAACAATAATTGATATGAAACAGTTGTTCCTGATGTGACACGCACAAGTCTCTGATTGACATTGTGGAGTCCAGGTTTCCAAAGTGATGCTCCATATGACACAATGGTGTTCATTAATACACATTGCTGCACAGAGAAAACGCAAACCAAGTCAGGATTGCGCAGCACTACCAAACTTGACCGGCAGCTGCTAAAATTAGGTGCAGGTGGAATTTCCAGGTGTTTAGAGGGTTGTCACACTGGCAGTTCTGGTGATTACATGCTGGAACTTTTTTAGTTACTGCCCAAGGGCCCTGAGGTTGAAAGCCTTTGGAGATCATATAGGAAGATAAGGAGAAAAAAATATGTTAGGAGGGGAGGATAGTTTATTTATTTGTAGTTGATTTGTAGGGTGGCCACTGTGAATATTGTCACTTTGTGGCACCATAAGTGGAAAGGGGAGAAAGAAGAGAAAAGATGTTAACAGGCTTTCTTTTATATTGCTACTGTGTTTCACATACATACAGAACCCAGCATAAAACATCTCCAATACAATACATACTTATTTAAAACACAAGTCACCATCAGGTGTTTACCAATTCATAATTATCAATGTTATCTTAGTTAAGAATTTTAGCTCCTCAGTAGTTAACACTGTCTCATGTCCACTTGATGCTCTGAATCAAAAGTATTCTGAATCTAACCAACTTACATCCTGGACAAATTGCTCAAACATTTAATTTCTTAGTTTATACAATGCAGGGCACTTTATTACCAAATGTTTTAAGGTTTGCACTTTCTTTAATTTTTCAAATACTGCAATAGCCCAATGTTCCCCCCTGCTTATTTTGAATAGATTGGATTTCTTGAGCTGGAATAATATTCAATCTAAATCTGAGAAATAAATCTCTCATTGACCTGTTTGGGAATTGTTGTAAATAACCAGGTAGCAACCCCAATGGTTTGTCTAAAGTAGGCACAATTTGATGTAACGTATAGGCTCTAATTTTCCCAGTGGTATAAATCCAATCATATTCGATTAATATCCTCTTAAACAATGGTAAACTAGTAATACAATATTCATTTGTAAATCTAATATTTCTTAAATCCCTTTAACATACAATCTAAAATCCAATAGACTAGAGGATTCATTACCAAGCGTAATCTTGTTTAAATGTTCATAAAAGGACTGCAGAGCAGGCCTTAACAATGTACAAAACAACAATACAATTTTCCATTTAAACCATCCACTTACTGAGTTCAGACCCAATTCAAACCTAAGGGTAATTATTGGGACACCAAAGGGAAAGTTAAGCACTTTATTCCCCATTTGACTCTCCAGATAGTCCCATTTAAAATCTCTGAGCTGGTGTTCCACTTCCATACCATAAAGTAGAGCTTGTACACTTTTAACATATACAATTCTATAATAGCCCGAATTGTGAATCTGCAGTTTATTTTATACATTTTTATCATCTAAGAATCAATTGCTCCACCATGGCCTTTATTCAAGCTACTATCATCTTTTTATTCGATGAGCCCCAAAGTGAAACCAAATATTTCACAATTTTTACAGGCAACAATTTTGAACCATTAATAAACCAGCCAAAGCGATATGGCACATTGATACATCTATTAAATCAGATTAATTTCACTGCATACTCTACTGTGGAATTTATCAGTTTCTGGTGGCCCAATGGCGTTAAATCAGCTAGAATTAGGTCATCTGCATACACCATCCATGTTACCACCAGTCATGGATTTTTTATCTTACCAGAGACACCTTATTCAATGCATCCGTTAAATCTGAAAGGTAGAGATTGAAGAGACAGGGCGCTAGTATACATTTCTGCTGCAATCCCTGTGAGGTGAGAATTTCCTCACAAAGTGCGCCCTGTCTATTCAATCTGACCTGAAGTGTATTATTATCATGCAGTTGTCTAATTATTCCCAAAAGAGCAAGTGGGTTTCCCCATTTTTCTAACTTTTGTCATAGGATCAAGCGATTTACGCTATCAAATGCTTGAGTCTGACCTATCATGGCAATATAACGTGCAGGTGCATTTTTCCGCTAAGCATTTTCACATAGACTATTAAGTACAACTCTGCAAAGGACAGTGTTCAGTCCTTTGCAAAAAGCTATTTGGTTTTTCTCAAATTGTCCTGAATCAGAGGCCCACCTTTCTAGTACATTCAACACCAGGCCTGCAAAAATCTTGCTGTCTGTGTCAAGAAGGGCAATAGGCCATTATTTACTAAATCAGACCTATCGCTCTTCTTGAATATTGGGACCATGATGGAGACTTTCTATGAGGGAGGGATACTACCAGTTTGCAAAATGTTCCTAAACAATATGGTCAATACTTTATCCCTTAGACGCACATCACTTTTTAATACAGCGTTACTAATACCATTTGGGCCAGGCACTCTATATGG
Source organism: Ambystoma mexicanum (assembly GCF_040938575.1). Taxonomy (NCBI): domain Eukaryota; kingdom Metazoa; phylum Chordata; class Amphibia; order Caudata; family Ambystomatidae; genus Ambystoma; species Ambystoma mexicanum. The sequence goes on from NC_090923.1 coordinate 715,561,336, forward strand.
TGTGGCCTTCATTATGCTCCGCTCTACATCTATTAAATACAATTTCAATGTCGATGGAGAAATCTGATATATAACATTTTAATCTTCCTGAGCGCATTTATACATTTAAAAAGTGGGTTTTCCATAAGCCTTCAGTTACTGCATTGCATTTTTACATTTCTTGGGGATGACTTAATTGATATATAATCTCCCAAAAATTGTGGGCGTTTTAGTGATTCCACTAACAATTCCTATAGTGTTGTTTTTCAAATGTCTTTTGTAGCATCCTGCACACTGACTACCATTTTCTTACTAACCCTTAGACTACAGGAAAGTTCTCTTTTCTTTATTAGTACTGTAAGATCAGAGGCATGTTTATGGCGCAGTTTTTTGCTATTCATTACTATCCCTATATCCTCCCCATTCCACAAAACAAGACATAAAATGTTTAGTTGTAATGGCCTCACATTTCTCTTTTAATGTAAAATCAATAAAGAATTTGCCAATCAGATCATTCAATTTACTAAGATTTTTAAACAATTTAGCTAATCGATTACCATGTTGCGATGCTATCAGATCACTATGCATTGCTGAGGTGTTCCTAGTTCAACTTGGACTGTATTCCAGTATAAATCCACCAATAATATTGGATTCCGTCCACTATTTCTTTAAAAAATAACTAACAATGTGAAAATACGAAACATATCATTAGATAAAACTTTCACTTTTTCTAAAATAATGTTATCGATTGCCATTAAAAGGCTGCCAAATGGGGGGTGTGGCCCGGAGCCCCAGCGGTGAGGCAGCTCCATTGATGGCCTCCGCGTGGGTCCGCGGCCACAACCAAAACCTTGCTGGTTCCTGCTATGCACCCCGCCAGCGCTTACTGAGATAATATGGCGGAACATCCCCTGCACCACCGGCGGCAACCTGGGAGCTTAACGCCCCCAGGATCACAGAAAACGCAGCGAGGGAACGTTCCTCCGGTGTCCCGCACCACGACCCAAGATGGCGGCCGCAACTCTGAGTCCTCACCTCTGCAGCCCGCCGGCTCCGCCTCGCCTGCCTTGGTCCGGTGTCCACCAACTGCGCACTGACAGCGCCTGCTCTCTCCCGCCCGTCAGCTTCACCCGGCGCCTGGGTGGGGGCCACCCGCAATCGCAGCTGGCCCTGAAGCCATGAGCCGCAGGAACCACTGAACGAGCCCCGCACCATCCGCGTCCCCCAGCCGGACTTGCCTGCCACCGTGAGCCGGGACGCTCAGCCGGGGCGCTCTGGCTCTTCTCCTCCCCAGGGCCTCTCAACCCGAAGGATCCTGCTGTGGCTGCTCCCGCCCCCCTTTTCTGGAGCCAGTCACCCCCCCGAAGCCTGAGCCCCGATGTGCCCCGCCAGCGGGATTCCCGCGCCTTCCCTGCTGGAGATGGGTGCGGCGATCCTGCGACCGCTGGGCGCCCTCCTGGAGGGGGGCTCCTGGCCATCACCTGCAACACACACTACCCATGTGAGCTCCAGTTGACCCCCCATTGTATGTGGCAGGCCCCATCTACTCCGGCCCGGAGGGCTTTGCAGATCTGCCTCCTTCCGCTCTCTCTGGTGCAGGGTCCCCCTGCTCTCTGCTGTGGCCCAACCCGCCACCAGCCTCCGCCTGGGGGACCCCGCTGCTGGGAATGAATGGCCTCTCCGGGCCTGCTGGATCGCCCCCCCCGGGTCACCGGGGACCCTGAATCTTCAGCTGCTGCCCCCCCAACAGTCGGAGTGACGCTTCCCTCGGGCTCCTGGGGCACCCCTGCCCACCTCCTATCTTCACCAGCCAGAAAGAGCCTGCCTTCATTACCCTCACCTACACCTACAGCAGAGGGCGAGTCATGAGCCCGTAGCCATCTTATCCCGCGTGACTTCTCCACTAAGGTAACTCCATTACCCCCTGAAGGCGTAGAAGCACTTCCTGCCCACGCAACCTCCTGGGGTGCCCCGGCCCACTCCATCTCCCCGGCCACCGCCATCTCCGGATCCCGCAGTTATTGGCGGAAATTGCCATACGCTGACACTGGGCCAATTCCCCAGGAGTCGCCCCTCACCTTGGAGCCATGGCCAAAGCATTGAAACCCTCTAAATCTGCTGACATCTCCACTATGCTGCTGGCCCCGGAGAGGGGAAAGAAAACAGACCTCCCTAAACTCACACCCCAGAAGGCCACTGACGACAAAGGGACACTTGCAAACAAAGAGGACCTCCAGGCCTTCATGTCCGATATCAAATCGGAATTCAGATCCTGTATGACGGAACTCACTGCTAAACTAGAGCAAACAGAGCAACGGGTCATCAGTATCAAGCAAAGGATGGTGGAGGCTGAGGACTTAGCTGCAGATCATTCTAACTCACTACCGGAGATGCAACACACCATCCAGACATTAATGGAGAGAACCGAAATCCTTGAATTCAAACAGGAAGACATGGAAAATCGCTCCCGACGCAATAACCTGCGCATCCGAAGGGTGCCCTCATCAATCTCTGACAAGGAGCTCCCTGAATACGTAAGCAATTTCTTCCAGTCTCTGCTGCCGAATCTGGATGAGGCTCAGCTCCAACTTGATCGTACCCACAGACTATGCCCCCGCCGGAGAACAGACACAGACCCCCCTCTGGACGTAATTACAAGAGTTCACTTTTACACGACCAAGGAGTCCATTTCAGCGATAGGCCACTCAAGTGATGAACTCTCTTTCCAGGGCTCCCCACTTCAGATCTTCCAGGACCTCTCCCCTCTAACTCTCCAGAAGTGCAGAATGCTCCGTCCACTCTCACTCTTCCTCCGAGACCAGCAGATCCGCTACCGGTGGCTGTTTCCCATGGGACTACAATTTTCATACAAGGGTACCCCCCACACCATCAGCCACCTGGACGACGCAGCATCAATCCTGCATCCGGACTCCCCCGGGGGCACACCGCTGCCCTTCCCAGGCCGAACAAGCCCTGCTCCGAACACACTCTCCCCCAAGCCGAAACGGGCCCCCTGGTCAAGAGTGCAGAGAAGCCGCAAACCCAAATGATGAGTGAGGACTCTCTTCAAGAACACATAGTGTTGGAACCACCTAAACCCCCTTAAACTCGTCGCGGACTCCATGTGGTCCATACCCACCTCCAAGGTGGATGTCACCATATTACCCTTGGAGAGAATTTCAACCATGTTGGTTATGCTGTCGGATGACAGCCTGGGTGGCTAGGGGAGATACCGATAGTTCAAAATCGGTCCCCCTGGTCACAGTTTAGACCTCCTGTTGGAGGCCGATGTTGGAAGTTCATATCTCCCGTTGGAGATTATCTCTAAAACCTTCAGCCACAGGAGAGCCCAAAACAGCTATGGCTGATTTAACTCTCCCCCAATCCTCCACCCCACAGCAAACGAGCTCGGTGAGCCAGCCTCCACATCTAAAACTAAAGTTCACCACTCTGAATGTCAGGGGCTTGAACTCCCCTGAAGAGGAAATCCATTCTGTAAAGGCTACAAAATGATGGGACCTCAATCGCTTTTCTGCAAGAAACGCATATAATCCTAGCTGACTTTTCTCGCCTGCGAAGCAGACTCTTTCCCCTACAATTTTTGGCATCCAACAGAACCAAAAAGGGAGGTACCACCATTCTCTTCGCAAAAGACCCGAAGCCCCAGATCCTAGACCCGCTACGATGCCAGGAGGGTCGCTTTACTGCAATCAAATGCATCATGGAAGGATTCTATCAAGACCTAGAAGATTCCCCCCTTCCATTCATTGAGGGGCAAGTCGTCTTCCGAGGAGACTTCAACAGGGTCCCGGACCCCCTCAAGGATAGATCCCACCAACCAACATCCAGGGATCTCAAGTTGGCTCCATTCCTGCTCCATTTGTTCTGTACGCTGAACATTGTTGACACCTGGAGGGAGTTGTCTCCGGAAGAGAAAGACTTCACCTTCTATTCGTATGTGTACCATACCTTCTCTAGGATCGACCTGCTGCTGGCCTTCCCCCAGATCCTGGCCTTCACAGACGATGGGACGATTGGCCCCCAGATCCTCTCGGACCACGCTCCAGTCACGCTCACCCTGTGGTCCCATGACCCAGATCCTCCTCCTTGCCGCCAGTGGAGCCTATATGACCCTATTTTGGGGGACATGGCAGTGAGAGACTCGATCACCAGAACAATAAAAAACTTCTTTGCTGAAAACCGCGACGAGGACACCTCCCCGGCTAATACCTGGGACGCCATGAAAGCAGTGCTTAGAGGGGAATTGATCGCCGAAGGCGCCGCATTCCACAAAAAGAAGCAGGCGGCCCGTGCTATTCCAGAAGCCGAAGTCTGTGAAGCCGAAGTCACTCATAAACGAAAAGGGTTGGTCCCCGAAATCTTACAGGGTCTTACAGATGGCAAGGAAGAGGCTTGAGGCGTACTACGCCGACGCCACAGCAAACTTACTAACCTGAACCAAACAATGGTACTACGTCAATAACAACAAGGCTAACAAGCTGCTGGTTAATAAGCTGGCTAAGGAAAAGAGCAGAAATACCATCCTGGGCCTCCGCGACTCAAGGGGGCGGTCCAGTATGCGGATCATGAGAAACTACGACTGGCAGTCACCCACCAGTCAGAAATAATGACAGCAGTCTCGAGGGACTTGGACGAGCAGCACTCATTCATCCAAGAGGCGGCTCTCCCGCTCCTGACTCCGACGCCGAGAGAAGAACTTGAAGCGCCTATTACAAATGAGGAAGTGGAGGTAGCCATTAAAAGCTTGAAGCCTAGAGCCCCAGGCCCGGACGGATTTTCCACCCACTTCTACAAACTCTTCCGCCACCAATTGGTGGGCCCCCTGACCCGCCTCTTCAACTCATTTGCGGCCACTGGAACGGTTACCACAACGATGCAGGAATCCATCACAGTCCTCATTCTCAAGCCTGGAAAGGATCCCCAAGAAAATAGTTTGTATAGACCCATCTCTCTGTTGAACTTGGACGCCAATATATACTCCAAGATCCTGGCCAACCGCCTCACACCTATCCTTCCAAGCATCATAGTCCCAGATCAAACGGGGTTTATTAACCACAGGTCGACAAAAGACAACATTCACAGGGCACTGGACCTAATAGAGGATGCCAGTCAGGACTCCCAACAACTGGCCCTGCTGGCACTGGATGCAACCAAAGCTTTCGACAAGGTGGACTGGTCCTATCTGCGCCTCACTCTTGAGGCTTTCAGTTTTGGCCCGACCTTCAGGAAGATAATCCGTGCGAACCATCAGGCCCCTAAAACCAGGCTGAGAGTTAACGGCCGCCTATCGGACCCAATCCCTCTCACATGTGGTACGAGACAGGGATGCCCATTATCCCCCCTGCTCTTCGCTTTGGCCATGTAACCGTTGGCCCAGTGAGTTCGCAAAAACCCTTGGATCAGCGGCCCGAGGATCGGCTCTGCGCAATACAAAATTGCTCTCTACGCAGACGATGTGTTGCTCACCATCACAAACATCAAAGCTTCCATGAGGACAGCCCTGACTGAAATCCACGGCTTCGGGAGGGTAGCGGGATTCGCCATTAACTTTCAAAAATCAACGGCTCTCGGAGTGGGCCGGATGTGGACCTGAGTCACGGCATAGAGGATCACACATGGGTGGACATCTGGACTAGAATGCGCACAGCATCCCGCTGCATCACTAAACGGGAATGCGCCCACAAACTACTTTTGCGCTGGTACTACCCCCCCTGCGCCTACACCACTTCGAGCAAGCCCTGGACCCCCACTGCTGGCATCTCTGCGGTCACCCAGGATCTTACTTCCACATGTGGTGGCCCTGCCCCAAGGTAAGGGAGTTCTGGATCCAATCCCTGGCCACAATAAAGGACGTCACCCAAGTGGCAATTCCGCTAACGCCCGAGCAAGTCCTCCTAGGGATCCCGCTCCCAGACTCTTACCCGAGAACAGGGAGGAGGGCAATTTTTGTTGGCAGCCAAAATCACAGTGGCCCACACCTGGAAATCCGCGGAAGGGCCCTTGATGACCCACTGCTGGGTCAAACTCTGGGACATTCTGATAGCCGAAAAGGTCATGGCAGCTAAAGCGGGACTGCTTCACTGATTTACCGACATTTGGGCACCAGTGCTAGACTATGATCAGAACTACCCGGCCCTGACATATAAGCCACGCCTGATCGTGAGAGCCCTTCACTCTATGAGCGATCTCTCGCCGCCTGGTCAGGCCGAATGAGGCCCGAGAACAATGCCCACTGGGGAACACAAGGGGCGGGAGGAGGAGATATTGTGTCTTACATGTTGTGAGAAGCTATAAGCAATGTTACTGTGTATGCTCTCCTGTGTGCTGAATTATAAATAAACACATTTTTTTTAAAAAGGCTGCCATATCAACGGCCACTACTCGATTTTAAACCAGTTGTTGTTTAACTGTAAAGCCGTTGATAGCAATTTGTTCTATTAACCAAACCTCCTTTAAAATGACCATAGAGTAATCTCCTAACATTTGTCATCCCTCAATGCTATTCAGAAAGCTGTGATAGCCTCTACTGTTCCAGCTTAAAATTTTCAATTTGTTACTGACACATTCATCTACTAAAGCCCTGTTCCTGGCTCCCTCAATTTTTGTAAATGTATTACACACAGTTTGTGGTAGCCAAAGTCAATTACCATGGGCCTCTGATTTTTTAATGTGATTTGTGTTTTCCACTTGAACTATTTGATTACCCTCTATGTTATTAGTGCAGATGATCTTTAAAAGATCATTACATTTGTTAAATACAGTAGTTCGTTCCAAAATGGAGCATAACTCTTTTGTGTTATTGTTTCTATATTTTGAGGGATAAATATCATAACCAATTTGGTGTATGGCTTCAGCTTCTTCGAGCAACAAACCTGCTACCATTTTTGATCCAATACATAATTCCACAATATCTGTACGGTAATCATTAAAAAAATATACTGATGTTATATCTTTTGAAGCCAATAATAGTAAAGTTGCACTTTGTGAAAAAGGGGCAAAATGTTTTTCCTGTTCAAACCAATTGCAGCGTCTGATCGGCCTATTATTTTCACAGTTAAGTAAGTGGGTATTGTCCTCACTGCCTGATTAATTTTTAAAGCTCTTATTCCGAGAAGTGAAAGAATTTGACTGGTCAGTGTCTTTAAATGGCAAGAAATAGTACAGTTCTGCGGAATCTCCTGCGTTTTTTGCGGGTTAGAGGCAGTCACAATTTGCAAGTGTCCCAAGGTTAACCGGGAAGAGGAAAAGGATCTCCAGCCATTATCTCAGCATATGTTGGAAATTATTTGTTGCTTTACAAGGAGGACAAATCACTATGACTAGGAGACTCTTTGAATTATTTCTGTGGTCTTATTTCTTGATACTGTATCCCCATTGGACAAATGAATATTGCCATTTGATATTTTATTTTTAGGTTGAGCTTGTTTCGCTCGGTCATGCTTCATCACGGTCTGTTTGTTCTGTATTATATTTTGTAAGCTATCAAACATAACGGAGTTCAGATCAGTTGTTTGAGTAGATAGAATAGATTTTGTTAATATGATATCTTTTTGCTTTACGGTAATGGAGCTCTTAAATCCGCTTTAGCAGGCAACTGAGTGTCAAAGGCACTCCCCTCTGCAGTCTCCTCTGTCCCAAGAGACTTCTTATTGCACTGTATTTCTGCCGCTTACTCCTCCAGGTGCACACATATAAGACATTTTCTTGAGTTCTTCTTATTATTTTTCCGACCATCCTTTGATTTCTTTATTGCCTTTCTTGGTCTGTACAGTGAATATTCACAGTATACAGTCAGTAAGATTATAGTTTGGCCGATAGCTGGAATCTTATCTCCCACAAAATTCAAGTTCTCTCTTATATTTGGTTGAGCATCTACCTTTTCACTGATGTACAGCACAACACCTTCACAATTAGTTAACATATGTACCTGCCACGAGTTCGGGGACTCTACTTGATTTTTGCTATAGTTTTTAACAAAGTCATTGTGCAGTGATTTTAAAGTGTCATCTAATTGTTCTATCGAAGTAAGTATGCAATCAAGATTATTTTCGGATTCAATCTTCTAAGGTGGAACTTTGGTTGATACTTTCAGAGCTTTGTAGATTTCTGCCACAAAATTGTAATTAATGAGCAGCCAGTTCCAGCTTAATATTGACGTATAATCTTACAAATGAGGAAAGAACCATATTCAAGGTGGAAATGGACAGGGATGATAATCTAACACCGTCGTCTAGATCACGTAAGGAATGGTGCAAGCGTTATGCAAATAAATGATTACTGTCTGGATGGTCTGACAGTAGTGAAGATAGATCATTTATGTCTATCTCACCTTTTTTAAGCGCGTTACTTTGCTCCATGTGTGCCTCTTTGTGATCCCTTGGGTTTACAATATGTGTTCCCTCCCCTACGTCTTCATCTTGCTGCATTATAGACAAGTCCATTGTTAAAAGACCTCTGTAATATTGCACTCCTCTCCATGGATGTCATTTGAGGGTTGCCAGGGGTTGCAGCTGCTACCCATGGCTTCCTCCTTGCTACCCCAGGGTTGGTAAGGCAGCATTGGTTTTCCTAAAGTATTTCATGAAGGAATGTGCAAACTGTCACATTTAAAAAAGAATCCAGCCTTTATTTTTAAACATGCTAAATTTGTTTTGATGGGAAAGGAATTGCTTTACGGAATGAGACAGTAAGACCTGATTCCGAGCACGTATGCTTTTGCATTTGTAAATATTTTCTGTTACATGCAAGCTCCATGGTAACGCGAGAGGTGCTTATTCATTCCTCTTTTTTAGGTGCATTCTTGGACTTGCAGTCCTGGATTTAAAATGGGAGAAGCAAATCCAACAGTCCTGGAATGTAACATAAAGGACTTAATGAGCATTTTCTTAATTACATGGGTTTGTTGGGCTGCATGCTACTGATGACAAGCTTTGGCAAAGCAAACAGTTTCGGCTTTTATGTAGGCATGGTATCCACATTTTCCAGTAACTCCTATAATGGTGCTAGCTTGCCATAGGAATGCAACAGCCTGAAAGTGGTGGCAGTTCCCGGAATATAATGGTGGAGCATGGAAAATGCCCACTTATTACCTACACAGTAGCCAACACGGTTTGCTTTGCTAATGCTTGCTTTTAACTTTAATTCAGCGAAAGGCACAAATGCAAGAATATACCTACTGCTTACAAATCAAGAGGCCAATGGCGCACTTGGGTAAGACAGTCATATTACACCAGGGGCTGGTTTAGCTGCTTTATAAGTGTAATTAAGCCATTTCCTTTCCGAAAACTGCTCAGAATGCAGAGAACTACACTCAGAGAACCAAGGGGGATGAGTTATGGGCAGTTTGGGGCAGGTAGTGGCGGGAATGGCCATATGGGCTAGCATTGACATCGGCATCCAATTGGTGGGTTAATAACCAAACAGAGCTCAGAGGCTGTGTCCCTCATCACATCTAACCTCTCCCCTAGGTGCACTTCCCATGACAATAGTTTTTGCTTATAGGCATCACTTTCAGTGCCACCTAATATACAAAACAAATATTTCAGAGCCAGACTGTAATACACTATGTCAGCTCCAGAATGTCTTGCCACAATGCCTATCACAATGCAAAGGGACTGGAGACTAGCACCGGAATATTTGAATGGAACGTGCTAATTCCCAAGTACTTACTGTACCCTTATAATGTGGAGCAGTAGCTGTAAACTTGCAGTTTATGTACTTTGAAATAGAATTGCACTATTTATTTCTTCAATCTTTAAGTGGTGCAAACACCGCCCCTTGCTTTGTAATTTGCATGGTGGTGCCTAACTAAAGTTTAAGAGGCCCTTTCAGGTAAGAGTAGTAGCAGGAAAGGATAAATCATAATAGCAGAACCAGCTGATGTTAAGCTGTACCTTCCATACAAAGACTGTATCATACCTATGGAACATTGACTGTCATTAGATATCATTACTGGATCATTTGAGGCTGTCCTTGGTGTATGGTTTCTGCACATTGACATATAATGCTGTACCTTATGTATGGTGGCTATGACAGGTATATGAAGCACTATCTAGCATCCTATTGTAATAGTGGGGATTGTGTGGATGCATTTAGTCTGTGATGCAGCACTTGGATACCAGATGCTGTAACTTATGTCTATCAGAGACATAGTAGGCTTTATCTGGCATTGCATGAGATTGCGTCAACATCTGACCTGGCAGCCGTGAGTTATTTAATACTGCACTTGTCATACTACGGTATTACCTGGCCATGCGATGCATATTAAGACTCCACCTGTGGTGTGAAGCTATAACTGGCATTAGACAGCAGTACCCACACATAGGAGACTACACACATGATGTGTGACTTTATAATTGACATAAGATGGCAATAACAGGTAATTGCCAGAGAAACTGGCACCTGAGGCAGTGCTGCAGACTTATGGTGCTTATATTGCATGCACCCCTCTCATATCATAATCCCACCAATGGTATATCAAGGCAACTCCACTCTTGTTTACATATGGTTGGTAGCTAAAGTCTGTTGTCTACTTTCATAGGAGCTTTTCATTTTATCAAGGACCATATTGTATTGTTTTTCATCTGATTTTCAACCTTCTGTGAAGTCATCAGGGTCAAAGTTACAGGTAGTGTCATTAAGGAGTTAGATGAATCAAGACGTGTCTGCTCATGCTCCTGTCTCCGTCTCATTATGATGCAGCATGCATGAGTGAGACTGTGTGGGCCTGTACTGCATAGCACCGTTAGAAGATTCTACACTGGCGATGAGGTTTTGAATCCATGGTGCCAGTGATCCCTCCTCGCAGTGGCACGAGTGGAGGAAAGGACAGCACAAACAGTCGAAGGGTGGAAGCATCGACCTGCCTCTGTGGGAAGCATGTGAAAAGCCCGGGGCAGTGAAGGCCCACGTGGAGCTCCCCCAGTCCAGCACCAGGGAATGGAGCACAGGCTCTGCCCGCGCATAGGTTACTCGACGGAACAGTTGGAAAACCAAGCACAGCATTGCACGGGAGAGGCGGCATCACTGAAGAGTGAACACTGGCCGGTCCGGAAACAAGTTGAACATTCTAGAACTGCAATAAGTATCGCAGCACTCAATTGGCAGAGGCCTGCAGACCTTTCGGTGAAAAGGTCTGGGGCACTTCCTTTGTATTTCTCTGGGGTATCGCCATTTTTCGCCTTGTATTAAACTGCCATCTTGGAACTGCTGCTTCCTCGTGTGCTCTGCCTCACTCAGAGTCTGCTCTCTTGCTCCGCCTTTTATCCATGTGGGGAAAAGTGTGAAAGATGTCAGGTGTGTATGTAATGATCATTAATTGCCTGATCCTGCCTGACCATCATGTTGGGACATGTCAGGTATATGGCTCGGGTGTTAGTCTGTTTTCCTTCATAGTGAGTTGTCCATGAAAAAGTGTTTGCATCAGAAAAGGGTCTGGAGGTTGAATAACTAAGTTTCGCACCTGGTAGGATGGGGTAAAGGTGTTAAAGGGAAGGGAATACCACGTCTCAACTTTCCTGTGTCCCACTCCCTGAAGACCCCCATCCAGGTGATCCTCGCGCACTGGTCCACCCCCAGGAACTGGATCCAAAAGCGATAGCCGTGTCTTGGCACCTGGATGACAGATTCCCTGGGACTAGTGGATGAGACACCTTCAGGTTTCTCACACGGCAGATCCTGCATGTGCAGGACCTTGACAGGGCATGCATTGTTCAGCTGTGGTAAATCTTCCCCCCTCACATGGCATGTCGATTGTGCTGTGACAATAGTCTGTGTGATGTCACTTGTACTCACTTAATATCCACGTCTGTTTCCCTCTGTGCCTCTCCATGCATTTTGGCAGTGTGCTATTCCGCAGGACCATGGCATCGAGGGTGGAACCAGGGAAGCGGACACAGTAGTGTGTAATGAGGAGGTCATGATCACAGGTGACCTGGACATTCAGATAGTGGCCCTGCTTCCGGTTGTGGAATACCTCTTCAGATGCCTAGGGTGCCACCAACTCCACATGGGTGCAGTCCAGAGCAGCATTGACGTTGTGCATGTGGGCTGCTGCATAGAAACATGCCTTCATGGCATAACCTGTGCCAGGGTGGTGGGCAGGGAGATGTGCTGGGAGACATGACGCAGGAGTGCTTCCAGCACCTGCACGAGCACATAGGAAAATGTGGGCTCGGGCATTCCATGCAGCATGCCCACAGTGTGCTTGAAGGTGCCAGTATCCAGGAAATGCAGGACCGACACAAGCTTCAACAGCAGGGGTAAAGCTGTCTTGATGTTGATCCTGCTCTTTATGTCATTCGGAATCAGGGTGAGCATTTCAGCAATGGTCTCCCTGTTCAGCCGGTATAGGTTGATTAGCTGGGTGTCTGTCAAGGTCCAGGGTGAGGGCCTGACCCACGGGATGGTTGCTCACCTTGCATTGCGTCTCCACCTAACCCTCCTCCTCCTCCTCTCCTCTGTGTCCTGCTCTTCCAGCCTCTGCAGCTCAATGAGGAGCTGGAGCAGCTGCATATACATGTGCAAGGAAGCCAGTGGCAACATGATGGTGTTATAAAGTGTATTTGGGGAAGGTGTAGGCCTACTGTACACTTCCTGAGTGTATTGGGTGCACCTGTGGCTTTATTTCCATCACCTGTATGTGTTTATCTCCACCTTTTAGGTGGAGGTAAATGCACTGTGATTTTGGTGGTATTACCACCCAAGTTCAATGGTATTATCGCCATTTTCCAACTTGTAATACGGCGGTAATACTGTTTTGTGATTTTGGTGGTAATACTGTGAACATGAAATCCGTCTGACGGTAATAGCTTTGCATCCTAATTTGTGAAACAGTAAAAGTGGTGGTTATACCATTAGTGCCACTTTTAACGTATACCGCCAGGCTTCTTATGAGCCCCATTGTATCATATTCTGAATATCTCTGACATGTGATGCTTCTGTGTCAGTAAGTGCATGGAATGTGTATCGATTTAATAAGCCAGGTAAGTGGTTGCAGCGTCAATGCTGCTGCCATATGTAACCTATACTTGATACAAAATAGGTAGGGATCTTTCTGCATCATGATTTCTACATGATCTCTGGTATAATATTTTAGGTTTGTAAATCTTCCCTTCCCGTGCCTACTTTTTTCTCCTCTGCCACTGCATCCTTGCTATCTCTGGGGACTCTCTTTAGATCTTCTTGGGTTATTGCAATACACCTTTGCAAAATGGTTCATCTTTTCACAGCACCAACACTGTTAATTACATGTTGGGCATTTTCTCTCATGTGGTTAATGGCCCCCACACCTCTGAAAATGCCTGTTGGGCCTTTGTCTTTGGGATTGACATGCCACCCGGTGCCATGCACCCTGCCCAACTCTGCTTCTGTCACAGGCTCTCACAGCGCCTGTTGTTTTTTCTCCTTACTTCATTGATTCATGCTTTTTTTTTTCTTTCCAGGTTTGCCCAGGTCCTTTTGAGTCATTCTTTCCTCTGATGTGTTCTCCAGCCAGAGGGCTTACATGCACCTTATTGTTGGGGGTTGATCGGGACCCCCCAGCGCCTTTCGTAAGCCCCCAATCCCGAAGGACTCAGCCGGAGACGTCCTCTCGGTTCGGGCTTCCCGGTCGCTCTGTCGCGGCCGGGAACGCCCCGTTTATTTATGTTGCACGTGGCGGTGTGCAACATCACGCCGCCGCGTGCGCGCCCAGTCATCGGGCAGCGCCACACTCCTCCTTTTTCCAGGAGAACAATAACAATGCTAACACTAGACACTGCAAAAAAAACAAAATAAATCCTTAACACTTTACACAAACCCCATGTTCAAAACACCCCTTTATTGACATCCACCCAGGTCCCCTTACTTAACAGTCCTCATCCTCAGGACAAACAGCCAGGTGACCCAACACGTAATCGTTGAGGTGAGCAGGCTTCCCTCGCCCAGCCCTCTGGGGGTACCTCCTGCTCACCTCCGGCACGGGTGATCTGTCCAGGAGCATGCCCCGGGCCGGGGATTCAGGCAGACAGGGTGTTTCCCTTTCGTCCTCAGGGATCTCTCCTGGGTCTGGATCCGGAGGGGGATCAGTTCTTGGATCCCGCAGTTTCTTGAAGAAACTCACATTGCGAGTTACCGCCGACCGTCCGTCCGATGCAGTCACCATGGATCCCCGGACCGCGACGACATCCAGCCGTTCCGGTTCATACGGTAGGGGGAGTTTCCCATGGGGATGCCTATTCCAAATGAGGACCTCATCGCCAGGCTCCAGCCGCTGCGGGTGAAGCCCACTCCGAGCGTTCTCTTGCTCGATCTTCAGTCGCCGGTCCATCTCGACCTGTTGGTCATTGATCACCCCAGGTTCTTTCTCTCCTACCTCCGGTAGCAAACCCTGAGGACACCGCTTGAAAAATGCCTCAGCCGGGGCCACTCCAGTGGATGCATGTGGCGTGGTGCAGTACACCCTCAGAAACTGGTACAGGGCTCTCTGGAGTGACTGCCCCTGCCCCAGAGCAATTCTAAAGGTCTTATTTAGAGTCCTCATGAGCCGTTCCGCTTCGCCATTGGCCCGGGGCCAGAGGGGCATGATTTTCCTGTGCACCACCCCATAGCTCTCCATCAGCTCCGAGAAGCGTTCACTCTGGAATGGCGCCCCGTTGTCCGAGCACAGCGTGCGTGGGAAACCATGGGCCGCGAACACCTTTTCCATGGCCACCACGACGTGCTCAAACACCACAGAGTCCACAAACTCCACCTTGGGGTATCTGGAGTACTCGTCGACCAGAACTAGGAAATGGGTGCCCATGGTGGTGGATCCAAAGTCCGCATGAACGATTTCCCAAGGGCGCGTCCCCCTCGGCATTGTCTCTATTGCAGGTTCCCGCTGCAGGGGAGATGCCGCCTGGCACCAAACACAGGCCGCCACAAAGTCATCCACTTTTGCCTAGACTCCTGCCGGTGAGTTAACTTTAATTTGGAGCACCTGAAGTGCTTGCTGAGCCCCCATCTTCATTGCATCCATCCTCTAATCCTCTTCTCCCCCACGCGCAGCCCTCGCCACCGCTGCCCGCTTCCTGGTTCCCCAGCCCGCCTCCCTCCCCGCCCACCGTGTCCCATTGGCCCATAGGCCATGTGCTTTGAGGAAGTAGCGGGCCGCGATCGCCCGTAGCTCACTTTTGCCTAGAATCCTGCCGGTGAGTTAACTTTAATTTGGAGCACCTGAAGTGCTTGCTGAGCCCCCATCCGCATCGCATCCATCCTCTAATCATCCTCTCCCCCACGCGCAGCCCTCGCCACCGCTGCCCGCTTTCTGGTTCCCCAGCCCACCTCCCTCCCCACCCACCGTGTCCCATTGGCCCATAGGCCGTGTGCTCTGAGGAAGTAGCGGGCCGCGATCGCCCGTAGCTCACTTTTGCCTAGACTCCTGCCGGTGAGTTAACTTTAATTTGGAGCACCTGAAGTGCTTGCTGAGCCCCCATCCGCATCGCATCCATCCTCTAATCCTCCCCTCCCCCACGCGCAGCCCTCGCCACCGCTGCCCGCTTCCTGGTTCCCCAGCACGCCTCCCTCCCCGCCCACCGTGTCCCATTGGCCCATAGGCCGTGTGCTCTGAGGAAGTAGTGGGCCGCGATCGCCCATAGCTCACTTTTGCCTAGACTCCTGCCGGTGAGTTAACTTTAATTTGGAGCACCTGAAGTGCTTGCTGAGCCCCCATCCGCATCGCATCCATCCTCTAATCCTCCTCTCCCCCAAGCACAGCCCTCGCCACCGCTGCCCGCTTCCTGGTTCCCCAGCACGCCTCCCTCCCCGCCCACCACTCTGATTGGTCCTGACAAAGGACCCCCATTCATAGCCAGTCCTCCCAGGGCAGACCTCAGCCCAGCAGCCCATCGGCTAAGGACCCAAGGCAAAGGACGGCTCCTTCAGTGACGGCTCCAGGCAGTATCTGCAGGTATCAGCAGGAGAAGCAAGAAGCTGACAACAAGTAAGTGTGGCAAGGGCGGGGACAGAAGCAATTACTTCTCGCCATACTACCCTACCACTCAACCTAGAATCCCATAACTGTAATATAATTGCGTTTGGAAACTCAGTCCTATACATGTAAAATTTAAATTTAGAAGTGTGCCCAATAGCCTCCCTTTGAACTTAGAAGTGTGCCCAACAGTCGCTCATTGAATGTTGAATTTAGAAGTGTGCCCAATTGCATTTAGACGTGTGCCCAATTGCATTTAGAAGTGTACCCAATTGCATTTAGAAGTTGTGCCCAATCGCATTTAGAAGTTGTGCCCAATCGCCTCTCTGAGAAAGCTGCATTAGAAGTGTACCCAATTGCATTTAGAAGCTGTGCCCAATCGCATTTAGAAGTTGTGCCCAATAGCCTCTCTTAGAAAGCCACATTAGAAGTGTACCCAATTGCATTTAGAAGTTGTGCCCAATTGCATTTAGAAGTGTTCCCAATTGCATTTAGAAGCGTGCCCAAAAAGAGGAAAGTTGCATTCAGGAGTGTGCCCAATAGCCTCTCTTTGAAAGTTGCATTTAAAAGTGTACCCAATTGCATTTAGAAGTTGTGTCCAATAGTCCAAGAGAAAGTTGCATTTAGAAGTGTACCCAATTGCATTTAGAAGTGTACCCAATTGCATTTAGAAGTTGTGACCAATAGTCTCTCTGAGAAAAGTTGCATTTGGAAGTTGTGCCCAATAGCCTCTCTGAGGAAAGTTGCATTTAGAAGTTGTGCCCAATTGCATTTAGAAGTGTGCCCAATTGCATTTGTGACCAATAGTCTCTCTGAGAAAGTTGTATTTAGAAGTTGTGCCCAATTGCATTTAGAAGTGTGCCCAATTGCATTTGTGACCAATAGCCTCTCTGAGGAAAGTTGTATTTAGAAGTTGTGCCCAATTGCATTTAGAAGTGTGCCCAATTGCATTTAGAAGTCTGCCCAATAGTCTCTGAGAAAGTTGCATTTAGAAGTTGTGCCCAATAGCCTCTCTGAGAAAGTTGCATTTGGAAGTTGCCCAATTACATCTAGAAGTGTACCCAATCGCATTTAGAAATTGCGCCCAATAGCCTCTCTGAGAAAATTGCATTTAGAAGTGTGCCCAATAGTCTCTCTGAGAAAAGTTGCATTTAGAAGTTGTGCCCAATAGCCTCTCTGAGGAAAGTTGCATTTAGAAGTTGTGCCAATTGCATTTAGAAGTGTGCCCAATTGCATTTAGAAGTGTGCCCAAATGCATTTAGTAGTGTACCCAATTGCATTTAGAAGTGTGCCCAATAGTCTCTCTGAGAAAAGTTGCATTTAGAAGCTGTGACTAATAGCCTCTCTGAGAAAGTTGCATTTAGAAGTTGTGCCCAATTGCATTTGAAGTGTGCCCAATTGCATTTAGAAGTGTACCCAATCGCATTTAGAAGTTGTGCCCAATCGCATTTAGAAGTTGTGCCCAATAACCTCTCTGAGAAAGTTGCACTTAGAAGTGTGCCCAATTGCATTTAGAAGTGTACCCAACTGCATTCAGATTTTACACCCAATAGTCTCTCTGAGAAAAGCTGCATCTAAAAGTGTCCCTAATTGCATTTAGAAGTTGTGCCCAATAGTCCCTCTGAGAAAGTTGCATTTAAAAGTGTACCCAATTGCGTTAGAAGTGGTGACCAATAGCCTAATAACCTCTCGGTACAAAGGCCCTAATACCCTCCCTGTATAAAGTCGAATTGAAAGAAGTGCACTTACTAGCGTGCCCGCAATAATCATATTAATATAACTAACAGTATAGCTGTGTAATGTAGAATCTGAAACGGTGACTAATAATCTAATACAAAGTTGATTTGGATTCATGCCTAATACCCTCCCTGTATAAAGGTGAATTGAAAGCAGTCCACCCACTAGCGTGCCCTTTTCAATCCTGTTAGTATAACTAACAATATAGCTGTGTAATGTAGAATCTATAACAGTGACTAATAATCTAATACCCCCTCTAAGCAAATTGAATCTAGAGACTGACCGAATATCTTCTCTGTGTACAGGTGAACTTAGAAGTGTACCTAATAAACTAATATTAGCTCTGTCTACAATTGTATCTAGAAAAGCACCAAATAGTCTAGTATCGTCTTTGAGCAGCTGAACCTGGAAGTCTGCCTAAAAGCGTGCCACCTGCGATCTTAGAACTACAATCAGAAAGCCCTCCTAAATCAACCTAAAAGCTTGCACCAATCATGAGCGCACCCACTCCACCAGAGTCTGTCAGAAACAAACCCCGTGGACCACCCCCACTCTCTGATCTGCCTTCCCTCCTGTCCCCCCTCCCAAATCACCCCACCCTCCCTCACACTCCCTACCTTTCCCCTCTCCAAACACCAAGCCAGGGGGTCACGATGGCGAGCCACTCACCCTAAGACCACTCATCTCCTGAACCCCACCCCCGACCCGCCAGCGTTAACCATACCCGCTCCCCTCACTATCATACCTGGCACACCCCACCCTCTAATCACCCACCCCCCCGCCTTGCCCTCAAACCTCTACCACCTTCCCCCACCGACTGCACCCGTTCCCCTCCCTAAAAACTGCACGCCTAGCCCTGGCAAGAACCAAAGCTGCATCCCTCTCCCCCTCTGGCCCCCCTACCCTCTCTCACACACCAATCGCAGCAAAGAAACTAAAGAGGAAACGTCCCTGGTCCCCCTCAATCTCTCAGCACTCCTCGCCTCCCCTGTCTCGACCCACCACCTCTCTCCCGCAATCTCCTCCTTCCCCCGTAGCTTCCCCCTTCCTGAAACCCATCTCCCTCGATTTCTCATCAACTGCAACGGAAACTCCTAACCGCCCACACCCCACCATCAAATCCCCCAACCCAAACCCGATCATCCTGTCACACGAAGCCACCCAACCCCGCCCGAAGCCTGCCAAATCTTCTGCTCGCCCACTATTCCCATCCAGCATCAACCACCCGACCCCGCTCCCTCCACTCTCTCCGCCACCGCCGCATCCCGCTCCAGCACCGAGACCAACCTTGCCTGCCGATGTGAACTGTATCCTATTTAACGCCCGATCTGTAGCAAAAAACAGACATTGCATCTTTGACCTCCTCGCCTCTGTCAAACCAGACCTAGTTTTCATCACTGAAACCTGGTTCTCAGATGACTTCTGCCCAATCGCCAATGAAGCCTTTCCCCCTGACTACTCCCTCATCCCACTGAACCGTCTGTCCAGAGGAGGGGGGTAGCATTTGTCTTCAAATCTCTCCTCCGCGCCTCAATCATCGACAACCAACCCTCCATTCCATCCTGCGAATCTCTCCTCGTTAAACTATCCCTCTCCCCGTCGCTCTCACAAAGCTTCCTAATAATCAACAGGTCCCCTGGCTACGATAGACAATTCGTAAACAACCTTTGCAATTCTATCACCACCCTCCAACTAAACCATCCCAACCTCACCCCTCTTGGAGACTTCAACATATGGCTCGACATCCCCACCAACCCTATGACACACGCCCTGGTTGACAGCTTAGATGCAATTAATCTCCAACCCCACATAAATGGCCCGACTCACTATAAAGGACACACTCTTGATGCCATCTTTAGCTCCAACACCCTGATTCATTTAAAGCCCCCCACCCCTATCATCTGGTCCGATCACTTCATCCTCTCGTTCGCCATCCACTCACCCAACCCCCCTCCCGTACTCGTATCTGAACCTCCGAATCTACGCAAATGCTGGAAAAAACTAATAATCACCCCAGACCTAGCCGAGGCACTCCTCCAGTCTCCACCACCTACCTGCCATCTCAACAACCAACTTACCCCTGAGGCCTTTGATTCATGGCTCAACGCATCTCTGATGCGGCTCACTCCCCCCCTTGCAAACCATCAACCCGCCGTGGCCTTTTCCCCAAATGGTTCACTCCTGAGTTGAAGACCACTAAACGACAATACAAATACCTAGAACGCAAATGGCAGAAAGAGAAAACCCACGAGAGCAGGACCACCTTGGCCCGACACCTGTACCGGTACAAGGCTGAAATCCGGAAAGCAAAAAAAGCACACTACAACACCCGAATCCTAAACTGCAAAAACCCAACCAAAGAACTCCACAAAATCATCTCCGAATTCACCAATCCGGCTTGTAACACAACTGCCCCGACCCCGTCACAATCACTGTGCGACTCACTCTCCCTCCACTTTTACACCACGGCTATCGAAAGGACAAAAACTCTAACCACCAAACTGGCTCTCTTACAGCCACCAGGCAATCCTCCGCCCGTACCGGCCAGCCCATCAGATGCGACCTCTACGCAACCAACGTTCGAATCCTTTAGTCCAATATCACCAGAACAATTTTTCAAACTTCTATCTGCCTGCAAACCTTCTGGATCACCACTGGACCCTTGCCCAGCCACAATCCTTAAAGAAATGTTTGCTTCCACCTGCGGAGGAGAACATGCAAGATCAATCATAAATGCCTCCCTTTCTTGCGGTATCTTTCCCGACGCATTCAAAATGGTGCACGTCAAACCTCTAATTAAAAAACCTTCACTCGACCCTCTCGAGCCCAAAAACTACTGCCCCATCTCAAACACCAGGTTCCTTGCTAAACTCATTGACCGAACCGCCTACTCTCAACTAAAAGCCTTTGTCGAAGCCAACAATCTCCTCGACCCCGCCCAATCAGGTTTCAGATCACGTCACGGAACCGAAACCACACTAACCGCGATCTGGGATGACCTTAAAATGACAGCAGACTCCGTGGGATGCGCCGCACTAATCCTTCTCGACCGCCTTTGACACAATCAATCACTCAACCCTCCTAGACCGCCTCCACTCCCTAGGAATTCGTGGAACTGCTCTTAAATGGATAGCTTCATTCCTCAAAGACAGGCCCCAAGTAACGACACTCTCCAGCGGAGAGCCGAGGCGGAGGAGCCTGAGAAACTTGGAAAGAAAAACTGCAGCGTTTTCAAACACATTAACGTTGTATTTATGTTTTCGGTCGCTTCAAAAGCGACCGCAAACATAAATACAACGTTTTTAAAGCTGCGGTTTTATTTCTAAGTTTTCCGGGCTCCTCCAGCCCGGAAAACTTAGAAAAAAAAACGCAGCTAGTGCTTATTTTTTTAAAAAAATAAATAGCACTTACCGAGATTCAGCTGCAGCTTTCCTGCTCTGGTCTCCGGTCTCCGTCCTCCGCGTACAGCACCAATGAAGGGAAAGCCACCCAGCGGTAGCTTTTGTCTACTACAGCTGGCTGGCTTTTCCTTCATTAGTGCCGCAAAAGCCAGCACAGGCGGGCATCCATTTCACAAAATGGATGCGCCCATGTGCTTGCTTTTGCGAATTTTGAGCTTGAATAGCTAAAAATTTTACATAGAAAGTTTAAAAAAAAAGGGCTAGTATTTTTTTTTATGTTGTCTATCTATTTTTTAAATAACATTTTTAGCTGGACTACCCCTTTAACGTCCTTCCGCAAACTACTGAAAACCTGGCTCTTCCCCTAAAACCAACCGGTTTTCCAAGCTAACATCATCTCAATAACACCGTCCCAACAAACCACCTGAAGCGAGAAATTGACAGCTAATAAACTTGAATGCAAACTAGAAAGACAAACAGAACTAAACGAGTAATGTAGATCAAAACAGTGAAGTGGATAATAGGAATAAATCATTGGGAAAGTAAGGAGATCTAAACTGATGAAATGGACATAATGAATGAGGAGGGAACGTAGTGAATGATATAGATGAAATAGTTAGAATGGATGGAGCGTATAGAACAGATGAATGCACTAAGTGGAAGAGTGCAGGAGTGGAAGAACAGACGACTAGAAAGATCAAATGAGTATGGAGATTGGATGGAACAGATGAACATACTAAAGCCAATGGGTGTGTAGAGCGGACGAGCGTGTAGAGTTGATGAGTTTGTGTAGAGTTGATGAGTACGTAAATACAGAGTAGCGAATAGAACGCAGGAGGGCGTAGAACTGATGACTATACTGAACGGACGAACGTATAGACTGGATGAACGCTTAGACCAGATGAACGTGTAAGAGCGAACGAGCATGTAGAGAGTTGAGCGTGGAGAACGGATGAGTGTGGGGAGCGGATGAATGTGGAGAGCCGATGAGTGTGGAGAGCGGATGAGTGTGGAGAGTGGATGAGTGTGGAGAGTGGATGAGTGTGGAGAGCGGATGAGTGTGGAGAGTGGATGAGTGTGGAGAGTGGATGTGTGTGGAGAGCGGATGAGTGTGGAGAGCGGATGGGTGTGGAGAGCGGATGGGTGTGGAGAGCGGATGGGTGTGGAAAGCGGATGGGTGTAGAGAGCGGATGGGTGTAGAGAGCGGATGAGTGTGGAGAGCAGATGTGTGTGGGGAGCGGATGAGTATGGAGAGCGGATGAGCGTAGGGAACGGATGACTGTGGGGAGCACATGAGTGCGGAGAGCTGATGAAGGTGTAGAACAGATGACTGTGGAGAGACTGAGTATGAAGAGTGGGTGAGTGTGGGGAGCGGCTGAGTGTGGGGAGCGGCTGAGTGTGGGGAGCGGCTGAGTGTGTAGAGCGGCTGAGTGTGGGGAGCGGCTGAGTGTGGAGAGTGGACGAGTGTGGAGAGTGGACGAGTGCGGAGAGTGGGTGAGTGTAGGGAGCAGCTGAGTGTAGGGAGCAGCTGAGTGTGGAGAACGACTGAGTATGGAGAACGACTGAGTGTGGAGAGCGGCTGAGTGGGGGGAACGCATGAATGGGGGAGCGGATGAGTGTAGGGAGCGGATAAGTGTGGAGCGGATGGCTGTGGGGAGCGGATGAGTATAGGGAGCGTATAAGTGTTGAGTGTGGAGAGTGGGTGAGTGTGGGGAGCAGCTGAGTGTGGAGAGCAACTGAGTGTGGAGAGCGGCTGAGTGTGGAAAGCGGCTGAGTGTGGAGAGCGGCTGAGTGTAGGGAGCGGATGAGCGTAGGGAGCGGATGGCAGTGGAGAGCGGATGGCAGTGGAGAGCGGATGAGTGTGGAGAGCGGATGAATGTGTGGAGAGCGGATGAATGTGTGGAGCAGATAAGTATGTGGAGCGGATAAATACGTAAAGCGGCTGAGTGTGTGGAACGGACGAGTACGTAGAGCGGACGAGTACGTAGAGCGCATGAGTACGTAGAGCGGACGAGTGTGTGGAGCGGATAAATACGTAGAGCGGATGAATGTGTGGAACAGATAAGTACGTAGAGCGGACAAGTACGTAGAGCGGACGAATGTGTGGAGCGGATGAATGTACGGAAAGGATGAGTGTGTGGAGCTGATGAGTAGGTGTTGCTGATAAGTGTGTGGAACGGGTGAATACGTAGAGCGGATGAGTGGGTTGAACGGATGAGTACGTAGAGCAGATGAGTAGTACATGGAGCGGATGAGTAGTACGCAGAGCGGATGAGTAGTACGCAGAGCGGATGAGTAGTACGTAGAGCGGATGAGTAGTACATAGAGCGGTTGAGTAGTACGTAGAGCGGACGAGCAGTATGTTGAGCAGATGAGTATGTGAACCGGATGAGTGTGTAGAGCGGATGAGCGTATAGAATGGATGAGCATACAGTGCAGATGAGCGTACAGAACGGATGAGTTTACAGAGCGGACGAGTATACAGAGCGGATGAGTGCGTAGGCAGACAGGAGTATATGCGCGGGGTAGACTGGAGTGAATGCGCGGGGAAGACAGGAGTGCATGCATATGAAATACATGAGAGCATGCATGGGACACACTGGAGAATGAGGGATTGACTAGAGCACGCAAGGCGGACTAGAGTGCGTGAGTGTGTCGAGCAGACAGGAGTGTGTAGGGCAATCCTGAATGCCTGAAATGAATAAAAATGCATAGAACGGACCTGATTGCATAGAATTGCGTGACATACATAATATGCTTTGGAATGTAGGGAACATTTGAAAGGGCATATATCATACCACACCCCACGCTTACTCTCTTCTTTACACCACCACTCAACTAGAACACAGAGATACTATGACACCATTCGGTGTAACTGTTCTCATATCAACATCTACCGCTCACTCCCCATCACTCTACCGCTCACTCCCCTACCACACAAATTCCGCACCAGCTGCACACATACCTGGTGCGCACACGCACCTTTGAACTCTCTCTACTCTCTCTACTGACCCGAACTTCGGTTCCCAAGGGCGTTCAACCTACCAGCGTCTTCAGACCATAACAATGGTATATAAGGCGCTATATAAATGCAAAATAACATAACATAACACCTTGCGTTCTAGCTCAGGGAACCACACCTTCAGCCGTAGGCGTGCCTTGGTCTTGGCGGCACCCTGATGACCCCGGTGAGCCAAAGCGATCACCTCGTCCACCTTCGATTGGGGCACCACAATCCGATCTCCGCGGAGCACAAGGCCCGATGTCGAGAACGATAACTCCTCCCGGACTTTCCATAGTTGCTCAAGTCCGGTCCTGGCGTCCTGGGTGCGCACCGCCAGAGCCTCCAGCACCGACTTCCAGGAGCCCTGTTGCATCGAGTGTCTTAGGATCTGGAAGCACTCATCTTGCGCTGCAGCTGCCTCCAGCTCCTGGAGAGGCATGGCGTTTGGTGTGGCTGCCTCCACCACCACCCGGACGTGCTCTTCTGCTTCTTCTGCACAGGTGTCCTGGACTTCGCCTGCGTACGCCCCAGGGTGTCTGGAGAGATAGTCTGCAGTGTTGTTCGCCCCTGGCCGGTATACCAAGGTGACTCCATACTCCAAAAGGGCGAGCATCCAGCGCTCAATGCGTGCCGGTGGCTTGGATGACGACCCAGCTAGGATGGGAAGCAGCGGCTTGTGGTCTGTCACCACCGTCACCGGGCGTCCAAGGACGTAGAGCCGGAAGTGCCGGCATCCCCACAGTACTGCCAGCACCTCACGCTCGATCTGTGAGTATCGCTGCTCCACATCGGACAGGGCCTTGCTGGCATATGCCATCGGGCGGACGCACCCACCACTGTCAATTTGTGTTAGCACAGCGCCCAGGCCGAATGGGCTGGCGTCAACGATAATCGCTGAAGGCAGCGCGGGATCGAAGAAGGACATGGTGTCTTCAGCCGCCAGGGCATCCTTTATGTTATCAAAAGCCGTCTGTTCTAGCGGGCCCCAGTTCCAGATGACATCCTTCCTGGTCAGTGCCCTGAGCGGTTCCAATCTGGAGGCCAGATTTTTAATGAATCGTCCACAGTATGTGACCATGCCTAGGAAGCTTTGCACCTCGGATACAGACTCCGGAAGCTGCGCCTTCTATGTGCCCTGCACCTTCTGGGGATCAGGAGACACCCACCTTCTTTGAATACAAAACCAAAGAATTCTATCGATAGTTGGAGAAATTCACACTTCTCTTTGTGGAGGGTGAGTCCCAAGGACTGCAGTCTTCTGAACGTCTTCGCCAACCGCCTCAGATGGTCTACCTCCGTTCTGGCAAACACCAGGATGTCGTTGCTTATGTTCAAAACGCCCTGTAGATCAGCCAGGGCGCCCTGAATAATGTTCTGGAACACCTCCGCCGCCGAGGACACACCAAAGCTTAGTCTCTTGTAGCGGTATAGTCCTTGGTGTTTCGTGAAGGTGGTAATGTACCTCGACTCGGGGTGGAGGACAACCTGGTGATAGCCCACTCGAAGGTCCAGTTTCGAAAAGAAATGAGCGCCCTGTACCTCCGCAATGATGTCGCCAATCATCGGGGTGAGGTGCCTCTCTCTCTTAATGGCCTTGTTCGGGAGCCTCATGTCGACGCAGATTCTAACAGCATCGGGTTGTTTAGGCTTCCGTGCCACCACTATCGGGGACACCCAGGGTGTCGGGCCTTCCACCTTTTCTATAATGTCAAGATTGACCAAATTGTCCAGTTCCTTGTAGACAAGTTCACGGAGGTGGAACGGCACCCTTCGATGTTTCAGGGCAATGGGCTGCACCGATTCATCAATGTGTAGCCTCACGGGGTCACCGGCCATCTGCCCGATCCCCTTGAACAGCGCGGCATACTTTTTGAGCAAGTCATTAATGTCCTCCAAATAGACAGAGTATGCGAAGCTGACGATGCTGAGAGCCTCTGCTGCAGCACAACTGAGCAGCGTGCTGGTGCTCACCGGTGTCACGTAGAATTGTGCTGTAATTTGGGAGCCCTCATGTTCTACTTTTGCCACGAACACACCGTCCAGAGGGATGGGGTCAACACCACCGAAGGCAAAAATGCGGGCCTTGGGAGCAGCCAGTTTGGGGGCTGGTTCATGGCATCATAGTGTCCACGGGCCATTACGTTCACCGACGCCCCAGTGTCCACTAGGACGGGGACTGGAGATCGGTTCACCTCAACCACGCTCCTTGGCTGTCTCCTGTTCTTACTTCTCAGGATCCCCACACTCGAGACAAAAAAGATATTCTCTTCCTCCTCTTCTTCAGCCTCCTCCACCTGGGCATCCTTCTCAGTCTGATCCACCTGAGCGACGTTGGATGGTCGACCCTGGCGATTGAGACTGGACCGTCCCGGGCCCCTCGGTACCAACACTGGCATTGCGGCTTTGCATACCCTCGAGAAATGATCCGGCATCCCACACCGTCCACAGGTCTTTCCAGCCGCAGGGCACTCAGCAGGGTGGTGTAGATCATACCCACATTTTTGGCAGATTTCTCCTGCCCTACCGTCTCGATCCCGGGGACTGCCGCCAGGTCTTCGGGTGCCCCTGCCACATCACCACATCGCACATACCTCTTCGGCCTCCATTCTAGCAGCCCTCGCCTCCGACACCTCATGGCACCTCCCCAGTTCAAGGATGCGCTGAAGTGTAATTCCAGGCTCCCTTAGCACCTGGCGCCTTAATTTGCCTGATGAGCAAGCCTGGATCAGCATCGTCCTGATCATGTCCTCCGCATCACCCCAAGCGCAGGCCAGCGAGAGACGCCTTAGGCGCCCATAGAAAGTGTCCAGAGTCTCATCGTCTTTCTGTTTGGCAGAGAGCATGACAAAACGTTCATAATCCGCATTGGCGAGAGGCAGGAAGTAGGCCTGCAGGGCGGCCTTCGCCTGATCATAGGATCCATCCCCTGGCGGGAGCGATTCAAAAGTCTCTTGGACAGATGGACCTGCCGAGTGCAGCATAGTTGCCAGCCGGGTGTCATCATCTACCACCTGTGCAGCCCGAAAGTACATGTCCAGGCGGTCCACCCACCTCCTCCATCTGGGCCTCAAGCTGGAAGGTGGGCCTGATACATCAAACTCCGGGATGGGCTGCAGAGCCGCCTGTGCACGTACCTGAGCCATAACGGGGAGATTCTGCTGAACAACGGGTGCTGCCACAGGCTGCGCTGGAAGTAGAGGACCTTGAGGGCCTGCCTCACCACCTGGAGGCTGCTGTGCCGGCTCCACTGGAGGCAGCAAACCTTGAGGTGCTGCTGGCGCACGTGTAGGCCGCTGCACCGCCGCTCCGTCCTGGTACTCAGTATCACTCATTCGTTAGAGCGCACAGGCACCCCCAGCGTGAAGGACAGGGGCCGCAACTCAAACACCAAGTCCAAATGCCTCCAGCCAGCACCATTGAAGAAAACAGCTGCTGCACCACACCTCAGTGATGATGAAGAGGATGAAGATCAGTGGGGCCACCAGTCTGATGATGAAGAAGATGAAGAGAAGCCTCAGCTTCCAGCTGTTCCAAAAATGAGGACAAGAAAGAAATGTGGGCTATGCAGGCCCAGCCATTGTAGCCCTCCTTCTTGCTTGCACTCGACGTAGGAGACCCAGGAAAATGCAAAATCACCAACTGGGCAAAGTCACATGCAGGTATCACTGCCTGCTAGCAGGATTTCCAAAAATTAGGCCTGGATGCACTTCTCAGCTCAAACCGGAGCTCGGAGAAGTTTCACGGCCTGGTTCACAAAATGGCCGCCTGCCGCGTGGGTAACGCACGGCCTGCGGGCCGGAGCGAAGTCTCAAGGCGACCTCGCTGCAAATACACAAAAATTGCCAGTCAAGTCACCGCCGGGCCCAGGCATTGTTTCCCCCACTCGTCGCCACTGTTGGGGGTTGATCGGGACACCCCCAGCGCCTTCCGTAAGCCCCCAATCCCGAAGGACTCAGCCGGAGACGTCCTCTCGGTTCGGGCTTCCCGGTCGCTCTGTCGTGGCCGGGAACGCCCCGTTTATTTATGTTGCACGCGGCGTCATCGGGCAGCGCCACACTTATTGCCTGTGTTGAGACAGTGCCCGAAACCCAACGATACATTTTAACTGTACAGTGCCAAGTGCGCCAAAATGGCCACTGGACTGTTTGTCATCTGAGCACATGCGCAATACATGGACAAGCCCTCTGTGAGTGACTTGCTGAATATTGCAGTGTACTTGGAGGTCAAGAAGAAAGAGCTAGATGATAATTTCCGAGCCACAGAGGGAGGCACAGACTGTTAATGGCGGACCATGTGGGAGCCACAGTGGATTGATTACCTCCTTGGGTCTTAAGGTCCAGTTAGACTGAACGTTTGGCTACGGACCTGAAGAAAGTACACCTTCCCTTGGACCTGTGATCTTGGCAGGATAGCACAGCCCGCAGGATATGGGGGCCCTGGTTGTGGTGCAGGATCCCATCACAAACAGGTATACCAGGGAGTGTATGCATGGTTCAGCCCTAATTTACCAACCCACAATGAGGGTAATTGATTGAAGTAAGGTTGACAAGTGCAACTTGTCAACTTGAAGTTGATCAACGCTGTCCAATTCCACGCATAGATGCTCATCAAGGCAGATGGGTGTGGTGCCTCTGTTAGAGCGGATCAATGCTGGAAGAGGGGCTGTGGGGCATATGATGGATATATACAGGCTCGGACAGGCTTATAGGGCAAAAGGCCCAAGGCCGAACCAAAAAGGCAAAATTCTGGTATTGGCCCGTTTTTTTGGTCAAAGTGGCTAATTCAGTTCACTACAGGTGAGCCCTCTTCCATTATGTTGTCTTTGTGAATGTGGGCTCTGAAACCACATTATAAACAGGGTTTGCATGCTTCGACATATAGCTATCCTAAACACCTGAGTGGAGTTATCCAGGTGTACGATTACTTTGACATTGATATCCATATTGTGTGAGACTATCATTCATAAAACACCCACTCATGTGAAATACATCTATTAGAGCTATCTCTGAAGAGTGGTCTCCAGCTAATAACGTCCAATGCATATAATCGTGCCCATCAGCACACCTAAGATTATTCTGTATTTAGCCTCTCTAACCTTAGATCACTTTGCAAAGGAATACTTCTCTGCCCCTAATTTGCGTAACTCTAGACTTTGACATGGCTATAATTCACCCTGTTAGTCGCTTATTTGATGATGTCAATGGAAATAAAACCTGGGATATACAATACTGGATACCAAAAGAGCACCCTATTTCTGTTTTCATTATTGGGAAACCTCCAATAATTGGTACCGGTATCCCAGCCCAGCCTAGGTCAGCAGTTACTGGCATTGGCTCATTCACTTTAACTCTAGGAACTTAGTGGATGTTTCGCAGCAGCTACCCTAACCAACCCGTCCTTTAGAATGGCAAAGCGGAAGTCCCTAATTAGGTGCTTACTAACTGAGCCACCATTATATTCATCCCAGGATATCTTCCTAGACATGGTCCGCAGGCTAATCATTCACCCGAATGAATGTACCAAAGAGATGTGACCACTACCAGAGGGTTTGGCTAGCCAACTAACATCATATGAAGGCAGCACAATGTTTAATCCTCCAATTACCGGTGGACCCCATGTACACCAGGGCTAACCATACATTAAAGGGGAACCTCCTACTCTCTACAACAAAGTAACCAGCTAAAACCTTGTGCCAACCCCCTCGGGTCAATTTTCATATTGTCACCCGAGCTGCACAAGATCATTGTCCACACTACACTATATATAGGTACATAGCAGACTCATGTTCTTCACCCAACCATTCCCATCGAGGCGAAGTGGGAATGTCACATTGGTAAGACCAACAGTGACAAATAATGGGCTTCATTATGAGTTTGGCGGTCCGTAAATAAGGGTGCCGGTAGCAACGTACAGGCACCCTTTCTGGATCGCCAAATTAAGAGTCTGTCGGTAGGGGCATGGAACCCCTGGCAGATCAGGCCTGCTGGGAGTTTAGGCCCCTACCGGAATTCTTTTCCCTGAAGCACCAACACTGTTACAATTGGTTCCACTGCTTCAGGTTTCCCATTCCCATGGAGTCTTATGGGACTCTATGGGAATGGGGAAACGGTGTTACGGGGCCTACCAGCAGGTTTTACCACTGACCCCATAATGAGGCCCATTTTTCTTTAAGAGCACATACACATTGAGTCAGCTATGTATATTTCCCAACCCACATAATTATAATTATTTTTCTATAAGTCTTGCGCTGCGTTGTCTTGCTTCCAAGACAAACGCGTTGCCCTCAAGCTATCCCCCCCTAAGGGGGATAGTTATGGCTATGTCACGGATCATCCCCCATTGCTCCCTCACTCCACCTCATAATCATCCCCATGTGTATCAGTTTCAGATTAGCCAGACTTCCTGGGACATATTCATTGGTGTACAGATGGTTCAGGAGCCCTTCATCTCTTTGCATGTTTTTTCTCAGACCCTATTATTTTCTGTTGGGTAGAAGAATGTGGCATGACGTTTGCTTTCATATTTTCTTATCTCTCAAATTTTACTAGCCCTCAGATTTAAACATTTGACTGTCTCTCGGATGTTCTGATCCGTAGAAGAAAAGGACACGAGCTTCGTTGTTTTTCCTACCGCCTCGAATTCTCTGAATGTGCTGCTGCTGTGAGGATTTTCTGATGTGTACAGCGAAATGAAATGTGTCCCAATTTCCGTCTCTGTCAAATGTTCCTACTCCTCAGATTTTCATATGTTCCTGTCCCTAGGATGTTGTGAAGGGTAGGAAGGAGTTAATGACATTCGATGTCAAATGATCCCACCTCGAGGAACTGTTGACAGCCAGCGATGTATGAAAACACCGGCCCAATGCTCCAGCTTCACTTGTTGCACTGAATATTGCTGTGTTGCCCCTTTCTCCAGCACATCGATTGCACAGGCTAGCAGTGTGAAAGTGATTACATGATGATGTCTGGGTTAGGTACAGGTTAGTGCCTGAACGCTGCTTAGCACCACTGTTGACCAATGGGGCAACCAAGCCCAGATTAGCCAGCCCAGGCCACATTTTAACACTGGTATGCCACATTCTGCCGCAAGCCTTCTTGCACTGGCCGCTTTGGCCGCAGAGCCCTTTTTGGCGCACCCAGAGGGGCGGGAAAACTAATTTGGCACTGGCCATTTGGCTCGAGGGTCCTTTAGACGTGACTGACATTGCAGCAGATGGCCCTCGCACCAAATGAGCAACTTTAAACTTAACAAGTTTACAGAGGCACGCTTAGACTGTGTTGAAATTATGTGGTCAGGTAATATAGTGTTCTAACAATAATTACTTATTAAAAAGGGTAAGACTTGAACTTTGGCGAGATATTCTGCCTGGGTACATGTAATATGTAGATAGATGCTGACGCGCGATATTGAGGTTAATTATGATTTATTATTGTAACGTAAATAATAAATGGAAATGGGAAGGAGACAATGTGAGCCCCACCAGACTCGGCTCTGTAACAGTTTTCCTTCAATCTGATCTCACAGTTCTGTGCACATAACAGGCACTCGTGAGCACACGAGCCGGAGGATTCCACACTGAAGAGTGATGACATAAGCATGGCTGGAATGCTACACATCTCCCTTCCTTTGCAACAGTATTTTACACAAACAAAAGGAAAATAAGTCCTTAAAAGGAAAATGAATCTTCACACAAAATCTTCCATATAGCGAGGTCTGCGTCTGACTGCGTTGAGGTCCCCAACTTGACAAACGAGGCATATCTGTAGTGACACTTGGCAAGGAAAATTCTGACACTTTCCTCTTCTTTTACACGCTCCTCACACTCCCTCTCATATTAGAAGCATCAACATCTGCTCTCTCAACAACAGCTCTGTCATCACGTGCTCGCACCAAACATACTCTCTCCATATTCAATATCCTACCATCTGCTATTCTGATTGGATGCTTGAATACCTCAACCACCTTCACTGGTTGGGACAATTTGCATGGACCCTTCCTCAGGGCTGGTGGAAGTTTAACTCTCACAAATTCCCCCACTGTCGGGGTCACACTGTCTTTTCTTGCAGATAACAGTCAATCATGAGCAGACTTGTTCTTCAATTGAACGTTCCTAATCCTTTCACACACAGACCCAAATCCTTTCTCTACATCAGTTCTCCTACTCATCCATGATGGTAACAATTTGGTGTTAGCCTTACTACCCCTGCTCAGTTCAAATGGAGATATACGAGTTGTATAGTGTGGAGAGAAACGGTGAGAAATTATCTTGTCCATCACCGCCTTCTCCCAGTCTAATCCGTTTGACCAAGCCCATCAAATCGTTTTTTTGAGTACTTTATTGAAACGTTCAACAATCCCATTTGACTGGGGATGATAAATGGCACTCTTTTTATGCACAATAGAATTTTCTATACAGAAATCCTCCATCTCTTTGGAACGGAACTGAGTGCCATTGTCTGTCATAATGCTATTTGGAAAGCCCTCTCTACCACAAATCTCCCATAGAAAATCAGTAACTGTCTTAGTGGTAATACATGGCTCGATCAGTAACTCCACCCACCTAGTTAATAAATCAATTACAACTAAACAGAACTTACATTTCCCATTACTGCAAATAGGGCCTACAGTATCCATACCTAACTCATCCCAAACTTTCTTGGGGAGTTCCGTCACTACCATTGGATACTTCACACTCATGCAAGCTTTCTCACTCTCATTGCAAAGGATACAGTTGCGGATCATCCTCTCAATTTGGAGGTCGCAACCTGGCCACCAGAAATCATTTCAAATCCTCTGTTTAGTTTTCACAATCCCTTGTTGGCCTTCGTGGCCTAGATCAATAAATCTTTGACGAACTCCTGATGGTGGAATTATTGTGTCACCACCTAGTTAATAAATCAATTACAACTAAACAGAACTGACGTTTCCCATTACTGCAAATAGGGCCTAAAATATCCATACCTAACTCATCCCACGCTTTCTTCAGGATTTCCGTCACTACCATTGGATACTTCACACTCATGCAAGCTTTCTCACTCTCATTGCAAAGGATACAGTTGCGGATCATCCTCTCAATTTGAAGGTCGCACCCTGGCCACCAGAAATCATTTCAAATCCTCTGTCAAGTACATAGCTTACAGGCAACACTGCCATCTTCGGATCAAACGAAGAGAACATTTTTGCCTGCATACAAATAAGTAAATAGACTGAAAATAAACTGCTGGGCACCATATTAACATGTGACAGTTGATTATAAACAAAACACTGCGATTTACAGGACTCTAGCAAAAGGGAAAGAAATATTTTACGTTACCAATGTTTCACTGTCTGTCCTGAGACAGCATATGGCATTCCAAATAACGTAAATCTCACCTGGTCAAAATCATTTTTCATAGTCAGACAGGGCACAAGTTGCATTGTTCATCTTGGTCCATTTTCCGTAAACTTTGCCAATAAAATACACAGTACAATATGTCTTTAAACAGCGTTCCTCAACCCATGTTTTTCTTGCCAGAAGTTGGCAAACCTTCAACACCATGGAAGAGGTGGATTAAATCGTTCGAGCATTATGCAGGTGTTGTGTGTGGCCCGAACTGTAGTGTGGAGAAAAGGAAATCTTTGTTATTGCACTGCCTAGGCCCTGCTGGTCAAGAGAAATTTGAGGACTTGTCAGAATTTACAGCCAGTGAGGATATTAATATAAATGAATATGAACGTGTTGTCAAGAAACTGAGTAAACACTATGAAAAAAAGACGACTACCATCTTGGAGCGTACACATTCAGGAAGAGAGCGCAGGAAGAAGGTGAAAGCATTGAACAATACATTACCAGCCTAAGGAAACTTGCGAGGACCTGCAACTTTAATGAACAACTGGATGAGAGATTGCGGGACCAGTTCATGTTAGAGTGCAGCAGTGCCAAGGTCAGGGAGAAACTGTGGTCTGAGGATGATCCACCCCTAGATACTGTCCTGCGGATAGCTAAGGAGGTGAACATACTGAGAAGTGTGTCAAAGAATTAGAGCGTAGGTTCAAGACAAATGAAATCAAAAATGATCTAATTAAATCCAATGTGTCTTCACCCAATGTAATCAATGCTCAAGTAATTTGAGCAACAAATAAACAAAGGACATCAGGACAAATCTGCAAACCCTCGTGGAATGAAGAGAAGAGAAACAGGACACCTTTCAGGAATTCAAATAATTTCAGGAGGAGGAGTCCGGACAAACCAAGAGTCAGCCCAAAGAGAAGAGACCGAGGCAGATGTTTCAGGTGTGATAGTAGTAACCATTGGGCAGATGACCCAGATTGTCCAGCATTGAAAATAATTTGCAGCAATTGCAAAGGAAAGGGCCATTATTCCAGATGCTGTAGAATTCGTAACGCATCCACAAATTGGATAGGAGATGACGGTCACAACGGCCACAGTGACAAAGAGGGAGAGGAGTGCGTTTTTATGATAATGGATGACGAAGATGAAGAAGTTATGGAGAGTAGCAAAGCAACTGTTTGTGTTGATGGAACAGAGATAAGTGGTGCCAAATACACTCTCATACCACATAATCTTTGGAACAGAAATAAGCATAAATACCTACATGAACCCGAGATCAGACCCAGAGCATGTTCAGGGGTCAGAATTGACTTCATAGGGTAGTTTTGGGGTACGTTGAAATTCAAGGACAGAAAAGCCAATGGGAGGATATATGTCACTAATGTAGGCAAGACACCACTATTGAGTTGGACACATCAAAGCAAGTTGAAAGTTAAGTTACATCCCATCCTTGTCGCCACTTGTAATATGTAGATAGATGCTGACACGCGATATTGAGGATAATTATTATTTATTATTGTAACGTAAATAATAAATGGAAATGAGAAGGAGGCAATGTGAGCCCCACCAGACTCAGCTCTGTAACAGTTTTCCTTCAATCTGGTCTCACAGTTCTGTGCACGTAACAGGCACTCGTGAGTACACGAGCCGGAGGATTCCACACTGAAGAGTGATGACATAAGCATGGCTGGAATGCTACAGTACATTATTGTAAGACATACAAGAGGAGCAGGCAATCGTGAAGGGGGGGATACGTTTACCAGGCTAACATATACTTTATTCTGTGAGGCTTCAGGAAAACATGGGTCACTTTTTCTGGCAGCCCTCAAAATGAAGCCGAGTGCTCCCTTCTAAGCAATGTATTGATTGAACTGTGCAATCTATAGGAGGAGGCAAGCACGTCAATGACACGTGACTGATGGAGACGTGATCATTTCCGAGCGCTTTAGTGAACAGGTAATCAGAGCCAGTACCTCTGGGACAAGGTGACTGAAATAGGATTGTGCATAGACTTGCATGTGTGCTCCCCAAAACCCTCCATTGGGAGGGACGCAGAGTCCTTGGTAGAATGCATTCTCATTGAATGTTGACCCGAATATGTTGCAGCAGAAGTGTGAATAAATCCCAGTGTGCCTGAACATGTCAATAGAAATATGAGCGCTGGGCAACCAGTTTTGGCAAGAATGAGGACATGTTACTGCTTTGGGAGGTGGGGACCCTGGTGGGGAACAAAAGGTGGGACGGGCACCGTTCCCACGAGTAGAGCATTAGCAGCTGCTCTTGTAGAAGCCGCTTGGGACAGCAGGCGCGGAGCATCCCTGCCACGGGCCAGGTACGTGCGCAGAGTTTCATCCCCACATGCTCGATGGAGTGTACCATGACTTATTGTTTAGGGGTGAAGGGGATCACTGAAATGCTGTGTGGTGGGCCGGAAAGGGGGTTTAATCCCAAGAGGAGATGATGTCTGGACATTAAACATCCCTGGCCCTGGGCTCTCTCAGCAGACTTTGATGAAGCGTCGGTTTAAGCTACAGCATGCACCGCGTTCCCCTAGTGGACGGTACGCTAGGGGAAACTTCAGACTGGAAACACAATGATGTGGGCTTATTACTTTGCAAAGAATGCCATGTTTCTGTGTGCCAAACCATACTCGTGCCTAAAGGTCCCTATGCCCTGTTGGCCCACGCCGAAAGGGTCCTCCGGCAAAACAGCCGTGCCTAAACGTCCTGCTCCATCTTTACACATGTGCATGGAGGGCAGTCAGCTGCAGGTACGTGATCCGCTCTGGAACATGGTGCATGGTATGTCTGCGCTGTAGATCACTGGTACCGTGATCTACTTGCTGGCCACACCCCTCACACTGCCCCTTGCTTCTGGAGTATACACCACTGGCTCCATCCATTAAACTTTATACTTACTGAATAAAATAAATGATAGAGAAATCTCCAGTGGTTTCCACTCTCAGACTTGTAGTGTAAGTATCTTTTCTCATAAACAGTTACGTTCCAGACACATGCAAACAATGGATGATAAAGCAGGGAGATATATTATTGCAGAAGTGATCTAGAGGGTAATCCATTAATTCTTGTGAATATTTACGTTCCAAATATGAAACATAATGTTTTTATGGTGGAATTGGATAGGTTGTGAGGAAGTCTTCAAAGTTATGATAGTGGAGACTTTAATATACCATTAAATTCCATATTAGACAGATCCTCTTGTGGTACACCGCAGAGTTCGAACACTTCCAGGCAAGTACTAAATTCATTGATTAATACATGGAGTTTGGTAGATCCTCGGAGGTGCTAAAAAGTCTGAGTACTAGGAAGTACACATTTTATTCAGCCCCTCATGGTACATCTTCACGCACAGATTATTATTAGATTTTAAGATCATTGTCATCGAAAGTGATATCAGCCAATGTGGGTGAAATAGTGCTTTCTGAACATTCTGATGTTAGCTTTGTCCTGGATTGTTTGTTAGGTGAGAGGCCTAGGGAACCAGTATGGCAACTGAACAATTTCCTACTTCATGATTTGGTTTTCGTGCAACATAAGAGGAGGTAGGACACTATGTTGCTTAGAATAGAGACTCTGTACTTTGGGACGCCTTGAAAGTGGTTATTAGAGGCAGAATTATGAGTTTTGCTTCTTACAGAAAAAAAGTTAAAATGTTGGAAGGAGAAGATTTGGAAAAAAGTGTAAGGAAGCGGAATAGACTAATATTCACTGTCCGTCAACAAAACATAATGTAAATGTTTTGAGGGCGCGGTTGGCATTAGACCATTGGCTCACGAGTAAAGACATATTTTATATCAGACACTCATATTGGGAGCATGGTGAGAAAATGAGTACTTTGCTTGCTAATCAGCTGAAAGGAATGGAGACAAAAATGCAAATATTGTTTATCGTTCAGGCTGATGGGGCAACATTGATGAATAATGAGAACATTCTTAAGGCTTTTAAACAGTTCTGTATTGATTTAGATAAGGGTTATAACACTTGCACGGAAGACGGTACCTATAGGTTTATAGAGGATATTGACCTGCACAGATTGAGTGTCACTGAATCTAGTGAGCATGACTCTCTCAACATAAATGAGGACATATTTAAAGCTATAGGTTCCCTAAAAAGAGGCAAATGCCCAGGTCTGAATTTTTTTCAATTGATATTTATGGTACGTTTCAGGAATTGCTGATACTGGTGCTGAGGGAGGTTTATATGAATACTGTGGAGAGGGGCATGATACCAGAGTCCATACGTTTACCATTAATTACGTTAATTCCTAAATCTGGTAGAGATCATACTGACTGTGCTAATTACAGGCCGATTTCCTTGTTGAATGTTGACATCAAGATATTGACAAACATATTTGCTTCCCATTTGGTGGCACTGATATTGCGACTAGGGCATAATAACCAAATGGGATTTTTCAGGGTAGACAAAGCTGTGATAATATGATAATAGAAGGGAATTAATAGATGTGATCCGCCTTGGTAAAGATTACTCCGAACCACTTGCTGTGATAAGCATTGATACCGAAAAGGCACTTGATAAAGTGAACTGGTCATTTCACTATTAGGTTTTAGCAAGATTTAGTTTTGGACCTACATTTTTTAGCCTCTTTGGAGATTTATGTAATGAATCTAAAGCTCAAGTTCTTGTTACT
Organism: Ambystoma mexicanum; assembly: GCF_040938575.1. NCBI lineage: Eukaryota > Metazoa > Chordata > Amphibia > Caudata > Ambystomatidae > Ambystoma > Ambystoma mexicanum. Next base: position 715,599,426 of record NC_090923.1, read on the forward strand.
GGGTTACGATCGGACATGTTTCAGATTAATTGCAGAGCCCGCTCAGGTGGTCAGCTCTCACCCCTTCTCTTTGATCTTTATATGGAACCTCTCACAGCACTGCTTCGTTCTCACAAGAGTATTAAAGGTGTTCATTGTGGTTCTTATACCTCTAAGGTTTTATTATATGCTGATGATTTACTTGTTTTGATGTGTGATCCAGAAATTTCTTATAACAAAGTGTTGGAAAAACGTCTACGATACGGCATATATTGCTACTTCAAGATGAATGTTTCAAAGACTGTACATTTCCGATAACAAGAATGTGTTTCAGAAAACTTTTTCGGGGATCAGCAGGTATGATGGGCCAAAGACCGTTTAAAATACCTGGGTATTCAAATAACAACAAGGAATATTCAACAATGCTTTTTCTACCACATTAAGATCAAGTGATAACATATTATCTCTGATTGTAACCCGTGGTATAATTTGAATCTCATGTTATGGGGTAAAATTGGTGTCATCAAGATGGTCCCTCCTCCCTAAATTGCTCTACCTCTTTCATATGCTCACACTTCTACATGCACTCCCAAGCAAGGTTTTGAAGGAGGCCCAGAATATATTTCTTGTGGGGTGCGATGAAGAGACCCCATATCCCTGTGAAGATCTTGAGGCATCCGATCAAGGTTGGTGGTTTCAGTTACCCAATACTGAAGAATTACCACACATCACTCACATTACACAGCCTTCATGGATGGCTAAATACGGCTTCTGATTCCAATCCAGCTTGGGTCCCTATTAAGAAAGATGCTGTGTTTCACATTCCTATGGACTGCTTGTTGACAATGGAAAAACATTGGATAAATAGATTAGTGCCAACACCGGTTCGTCATACTGTACATACATGGAAACATGTCCATAAAGAAAATCACACTAAAATCCGCTATCACTTGAATCAAATCTCTTGTACAACCCAGCTATCACTGGGGGGAATTATTTGATACATTGGCGCTCCTGGCAGAAAGCTGGCATTTGTAAGCTTCAAGATGTCTAGATTAGAGATGGGTTGGCAGACTTTGGCTTTTCATGCTTCAAATATAAGCTAAATGCATTGGAGGTAGAGCAGTATCAATTATTATCCAACATTCTTCTGTCTAATTTTTCCCCTGCTTGAAGCAACATTGCAAAATTAGCCAGATTTGAGCTGTCTTCTGAGAGTACACTCCGTGCTTGTCTCAGTGTTATATCGTCTACTGTTTCCAACTTCCTGCATTGCTGACTCGGAGTGTTTATTCTCGGAGAATCAACTTCAAGTTCCTATATCAGGCGTTGTTTGGTCAGGCATATGTGGCAACATCTTTCGGATGAAGGTAGATCTGGATCTGAAATACACCCAACAGAGAATTTGTTATTGTTTGTATTGGACACCATCGAAGTTGCCAGACTCTAAACTGTTACCAATGGACTTCTGCTGTTTATGTGAAGCTGCGAGGGGCACAAACATGCATATGTTTTGGGAATGTAGCAACATTGAGGATGATTGGGATGATGTTATTAATAGAATGGAGATGGTGACAAATTGTAATATTCCCAGGTCGCCAATGCTTATTGTATTGGGTCAATTGTCATTGATTATGAAAGTATCGTGTGATAAAAAATCCTGGTTGTACAGAGCTTTAACAATGTCCAAGAAAATGATCTTAAGAAAATGGAAAGGTTCAGATAAGCCACTGCATGAGGAATGGACTTATGGTATGGTTTTATTGTCAGCAAAGGAAAAGGTGTCTTTCACACGGAAAACATCTCTAGATGATTTTAATGCAATATGGAGCCCATTTAATGATTTATGTGTGTGAACGTTTTTTTAATAATATGTGTATCTTGTGTTCTTGTTTGGCTTACTGTTTACCTTTACCCCTTCCCTTCATTCCTCTTCTCCTTGCTCTATTTGACTCCAGATTATTTATAACTGTTTTTGCTATAGATGTGCTGTATTAATCAGCTTTTTATGTTTCTATGTTTCTATGTTTATGTACTGCATCTATACTCCTTGGTCTAATATGAGACTTCTTAATTGAACATCTTACAAATAAATATTTTTAAAAACCAAAAGACTCTGAGCGGCAACCTGACAATCACAGAGGCTGCTCTGCGCAGCTGTTGGCCAGATCCCTTACATTAAGAAATGTGAATGAGCCACCTCAGCACCACGAATGCACCAACCAGGCTAGTCCACTTTCATGAATATAAATGGGCCACGAGTGGAAGCAGCCATGCCACTGCATGTGCTCTGCACAGAATATGTTCACTAAGGCCCCGATTTTGGGTGAGCCCCTGCACTTTGTTGGGGAAGGGTATAGGGGTTGCAGGGATGGAGTGTGCGTTTCTACTTAATGTAATGCCGTTGTAGCAGCCCCTGGCATGCAGAGGCAGGAGTGAGCAATAAGAGCATTGTGCACCTGTTTTAAGGTGCAGTGGCACTCAATGGTTTGCTCCACAATAGTACAAATTCACGCATTGGTAATGCCAATAGTTCTGGCTTTTGTTTCAGCACTATATAAGCATTTATCAAGCATTAGCATCACATGCCCAAGAACGTGTACCTTTTGGAAGATACTGGCATTAGTATGGACAGTGTATGGGCATATGACAGTGTCAATTTATGGTCATTTTGGGCTTGTGTGTATGTGTGTGCAATGATTTCATTCACATATGGGCTGATTGCAGGGGCGTTGCTAGGGGGGGTAAGGGGGCTATAGCCCCTGATCTTTTGGTTGTAACCCCGGATAGAATCTCAGGAGCTACAGCCAAAAGACTAGCTAGCCCCCAGTCCCAACAGTACCGACATCAGCTTAGCCCCGGGTCTTTTCCAGACCTGGCAACTCCCCTGGCTGATTGGTTTTGTTTATGTGCGGCAGTGAAATGTTTATGTGCGCTCTCAGCTCATTTAATTGTTCCCAAAATAGCAGCAGAATCTGTGATGTGAGCTCATTATATACAGACCTGATCGGATGGATGTGTACCCTCCAAGTATAGAGCCCTTTCAAGTGTGCTTTCATCCATTCCAAGACATGTTGCAAGGTTAATGTTCTCCCTCTTCGGAGTTTTATGAAATAAAGCATAAGTGGGACTCACTGTTCTTAGGTAGAAAGGATAAGAGAGCGAGCAGCTCCCCTGCGGAGCTGTGTAAGCACGGTGTGAGTAGACACTTATACGCCCATGCATCATTTGTCAATTGTAGTCACTTCTTTTCCTTCCTCATGTGATGTTAGTGATACAAATCATGAGTCATATTCCAGTGTGGGAGATGGGCTCCAGCACGGGGGCTCTTGGCAGCTACAGACAGTGATGTGATGTGAAATATGACAGAGCCAGAGAGGCACACTGCAATTTGCTTCAGAACATTATGATATCGCCTATTAGCATGCCATCAGTTTTCTGGGGGCTGTAAAGAATACCTTCATAAAATGCAACACATGTCCAGATCACTCTGAAGGGGGAGTATATGACGAAGTCCCCTCTCAGGACCTGCATCTAGTGGCCATGAACCAGGAGACTCAGGGAGCTGGGTGCCAAGACAAACCAGTAATGAGGAAATAGGTCTCTCACAATGTCTGCCACAATGCCCCTCAGATGCAGACGCAATGGCCAGACCGGTTTGTGAAGCGTAATTAGGAGCTGGGGAGGGATCTCTGGAAATACACCAAGTCCTATCACTTAAGACCGGGAAGACACCAGAAAACCTGTCGCTGGACACACATATCGAAATGAAGCAGGCAAACCAACCTCAGAGGGACTACATCTATGACAATGCACTTCTCTCCCAACCAGAAAACCCGGAATGGATTAGGGAAATTAAATTATCCCTTGAAGGACCGGGAGGCCATAAAAAAACGCTTTCAAGCACAGGGACAAACATAGAACCCCTTAGAGACCCCCTAACATACTTGCCTTCCCAACAGCAGCATAGCATGATCTCCTCCATACAAGCAGCCTGTTCAGCCTCTCCCTGCACACAGTGTTTCCAAATGGCCACCAGAGTGAGCCCAGACCTCCCAGCTTCAATCTCGCACCCATTCACTGGAATGCCCTACCCCCCACGATCCGAGGTGAGGCCTCCCTCACCACCTTCCGCAAAGCTATGAAAACTATCCTCTTCGCATAAGGCCTCGCACACTAGCATGAATACTCACCACATGACCCAATGCATAAGTTGTAACACAATGACCAAGTGCAATGGCTGTAACAACAGTATGATGTTCTGTAATATTCACAATGTATCAACGACCGCCACTATGCCTGTACCTGTGTAACTAAGTTTCTTGCAAGTAACAGCGCCTCAATGCCCTTGGGCTGCTTGCGCGCTATGTAAATATAAATAAATAAATCTGATTATCAGAAAGTGAGAGAGCCCAGCCAATCCCAACCCTCAAACCCTTTAGGTTCACAGCTGCAGAGTATCAGCTCTAATTCCAATCAAGGGGAGGGTAGCTCTTGCTATACAAGCAAAGCAGGCAAGTTCAGAATGGTGGCTGGCAGGGGCAGATGGCTCCTGTTTGGAGAAGGCTGGAGAGTGGCTATTGCTAGAGAGTAGAGGTGTCAGAACATGAAAACTGCATTGGCCTTGGTCCATATGGCAACGCTGGTTGTGCTGTCACACCCCCACCACATTTGCCTGGTCAAAGATGGCAGCATGCTTGGTCCTCACACTCAACGTCATAAGCAATGAACACAGTATATTATTTATGTCGCTAATCTCCGTTGAGCCGTGACGCTTCTGTGTTGTTTCTCTCCTGCTTGTTCCTCGTTCCTTCATGTCTTCTGCTCAGTCCTGTTCCTCTGCCTTCTCCCTCTGCAGTCCTGGGTTTATTTCAATCTCTTGCTTCTTGCCTTCCTGAACTCCTGCTGCTCGAAGTCTCTTCCGTCCCTCTCGTCTTGCATTCCTGGAACCCTGCTGCTGCTAGTCTGCTCCTTTGCCCAAAATGTCTCCACCTGTCGTGGGAAAGTGCTGCTCCTCTTGCATTTGAAGAATCCTAACATCTGCAGTCTTCAAGGGCTTTCATCCGCACAAGGGATTCCGGTGTGTGTCCCGTTTCGGGTGCACAGTCTACCTGTTCGTCTATCAGGTTCTTATTAGGTGGGTTCTTTCTAACTCCTGAAGCCTCACCAAACCACTTCGCCAAGCACAAGTCAGTGCTCGCTGTTACAGTTTTAACGACGCACATACCAGGACCAGTTACAACCATTCGTAGCAGGCAAACCAACGTTCAGGCACTGACCACAGAGGTCCAGACCCTCATGACCAAGAATATGGCCTTATGACAAATGGTTACTACTTGCAATGTACCCCAATTGGAGGTCGCGCCTGGTTCTCTCCCTGATGGAAAGTATGACGGGAATACCAGGAGAAAAAAGGAGTTATTGGATGCTTGCACAGTGCAGTTCACGTTTAAGCCGCCCTTTTTTCTATCTGACTGAGCAAAGCTTGGGTACATGATATCCAATCTTGCCGGAAGCGCTTTGGCTTGGCCCACCCCTCGGGGTACAACCAACAACTTGGCTCTGGATAACTATAATGGATTCATTAACAGCCTCAGGGCCATGTTTGCTCGTATGGAATTGACCACATCCGCACAAGAAGCTCTTTCGGATTTTAAACAAGGAAAAAAGGAAGTCTTGCCCTACATTACCCAGTTCAAACAGATGGCTTTGGACACCGCCTGGCAAGATGATGCATTAATGATGCTTTTTAGACACAGTCTGACTGACGAGTTGGAGGATGAGGTGGCATGAGTTCCCCGACCTACCAATTTGGCAGAATTATTTTCCCTTGTAATGCAACTGGATTACCGTATCCAAGAATGGCACAACAAGAGGAAGTAAAAACGAGCATCTTGGACTTCTGTGGACCCCATACATACCATGAAGAAGTACACCACCAACATCAAACCTATGCTCCATTGATCCTTGATGCTTCCCTGTTGTTTTGCTCCTGCTTGTTCCTCATTCCTTCTTGTCCTCTACTCAGGCCTGTTCCTCTGCCTTCTCCCTCTGCAGTCCTGGGTTTACTTAATTCTCCTTTTTCTTGCCTTCCTGGACTTCTACTGCTCTAAGTCTGTTCTCTGCCTCTCTTCTTGTATTCCTAGAACCCTGCTGCTGCTAGTCTGCTCCTTTGCACACGACGTCTCCAGCTGTCCTGGGAATCTGCTGCTCCTGTTGCATTTGAAGAATCCTAACATCTGCGGTCTTCAAGGTTTTTTCCCCCCACAAGGGTTTCCCTTAGGTGTCTCATATGTGTCTCCTTTTGGGTGCACAGTCTACTTGTTCATCTGTGGGGTAGTCAGGTTCCTATTAGGTGGCTTCCCGCTAGTTTCTGAATCCCTACCGAACCACTTTGTCAAGCACATGTCAGTGCCTGCCGTTACAAGTGGTGTGGTGCTGCAGAGAATTTGGAAACCAGGAGTGGAGTGTCAGGAAGAGACAAGAGCAAATAGAAGGAGGGAGGAAATTAAACCTGGAGTGGAGTTGAAGGATGGAGTAACATTAGAAGGCTGGAGGAAACAAGTAAGACCCAGGGAGGAGTGGAATGTGGTGACAAGAGACCAAGGTTGTAGGAAGAAGACAGTGATAAAATAGACGTGGAGTGGTAGGCAAGAGTGAGGAGACAGAGGATCATGCATCCTCAGAGGGGTAGAGCAAAGAAGATTGTCTGGGGGTGGGGTGGTGAGCATTGGAAGAGAAAGACGAGAGCCACAGAGAAAAGAGATCAGGATTTTATTAAGTTATTGAAAAGAGAGGCAATGAGCAAGAAGCATTCTAGTAATTTAGAAGTCGGAAGTTCCAGAGGGCAGGTCAGGCCCTAGGCAGGTCTAACAGGTGGTAGGAGGTTCCACCGGGGGTCAGGGAGCCTTGTGACAGTTCAAAGAGTCGGTGGGAAGAACAGGAAGGAAGGCGAGTAGGGATTGGTCCTTTTGCCTCTCTCCTTGCTGACCACAATGCAATCTCTAGGGGACACCTGAAGGGCACAAGGGGAACATCACAAAGCATTTGGAGTAACAACAAAAAGATGTATTCAGGTGGTTGAATCTCGGAAGAATGATTTATGTATGCGAAATATTTAAATTAATTTGTTATATACATGAATTGTATTTTTTTATATTTTAACGCATAGGGAAAGCTAAGGATAGTATGTGGTATTATGTCACTATAATAACACATGAGTAAAAAATGAAGTGAGATTTAAGGTGTTCATGAGTAATATGAAATGTTTGAATAATTGATGGTTAGATTTCTCCCAAGCTATATGTTCAGTATTATTGTTTGATGTAGTACCAATAGTCATTACTAGGTAAAGTTTGCATTCAGGAGAAATGCCTCCAACTGGACCAGAAATGTTCTAACCTCAAGCATGCCTCGGAAACATAAAAAATATGTTGGCACAGGAATAAAAGGGGTGTGATATAAAGCATAGAGGAATCAGGAGATCAGTCTGAGACTCAGACCAAGGATAGGGAATGCATAGGAGAGAAGAGGCCTCTTTTCTATTAGACTATGATTGTAATGTAAGTTCTTTTGGTGCAAGTATCTTTTGCTTCGCCTTAATGTTAGCTGCAATAACGCACAAGCTCTTAAACGTGGGATTGTTTTGCTGAGCTGACACAGGAACATTTACTGAAAAAAAGGCCAACCATGAGTAACATATCTTTCATCCTCTTGGCTTTAAACAAAGTGCGTAAAAGACTAAGCATGTAAAAGACTTATGGACGCACAAAGCTATAAGGTAAAAACGTCACTTACCATCAGTATTTTTATCCTGCAAAAAGAGTGTGAGTTGGACAAGAATTCTAGGAATGTAGGTATCATTGAGTAGGATATCTGCATACCCTTACATTCTGAGGAAGTGATACAAGAGCATTAACACCTTAACAGGACTTGCAGAGAAAATCTTAAAATGGCGGTCTGAAGTAAGCACTTTTTTTTCATAAAAGACAAGTGAAAATCAGAGCTGTGAACGTAAAGCATTTGCATGACTTGAAGCCTGTTCCTTTCCGTGTGTGGATATTTTCGGTGTGCTTTACTTCCCCTGCTGCAAAACCGGCAGTGCTTACAGATTAGCAGTTGAAGGAATGAGGGAACGGTGGCTGTTGTGAGGGAAGAGGCATCAGGACTGAAAGGGTTAAGAGGGACGAGACATGGCAGGAGGAAGAGGAAGAGCCTCAGGGAGGAAAAGGCGGCAGTTAGGAATAAAGTATAGTTGAGAGAAAATGTGTCCTGTCCTCCTTGTGTGCGTGACATATTGACATCCATATTAACAGTGGCCTTGTGCCTGTGGTTGCTAGGAGAAACGCATTGGTCAGCCATTTCTGGTTGTCAGAAGGCGAATTAAGGAGCAGAGGCATATTCTTATGTGATTGGGAAGCCAAAGTAACGAGGGAATGGGAGGAGCAGGTAAGGAAAAAGTAAGCGTAATTAAAGTAAACGTAGCAGGTGAAGCAACATTAACAAAGGAACCAAATACAGATAGTGAAAATTGGAAAAAGAGAGGGAGGGAGTTCACATTTGTTTTAGGTTAGCCATGGGCGTTAACTGGCAGGGCTCATACCAAACCCCACCTGCAAGCTGTCATCCCTCTCCTACCTTCACTTCCCATGACAATAGTTTCGGCTAATAAGTGGCGCAGAGAAAGCCAAAACCTAACAAGGTGATTGAATCACGATTTGAACATTCCATCAAGGATTAAGAGACTAGAGCTTACCTCGGGGAGCTATCTTGCTAATGTTTCAATTGGAAGCACAATTGTTAGAGCTCACTGTAAGATTATAGAGGCCTCTGTTGGTCCGCTAAGTGCGGAGCAGGACATTTCAGCGCCGGCCGATTTGACACAGACTATTGGCCCCAAGACCCGTTTTGGCGTGCCCTGTTGGGCATGACCAGTTGCACGTGACAATGTCACTATTTCTTTTTTTCGATTTTGAAGTAACAGAAGTGAAAAAGAGCACCTATCCACGTAAAGGGTCTAGGTCAGAAGGTGGAGTGGGGATATAAAGTAGAGATGGAGAATAAGAAACTGAAAAGAAAAGAAATAAGAGACAGGATTCCCACCCTCTCCCCCGTCCCGCTTCCCTTTTGTGGGCCTGACCATTGAAGATGGCAATTGACCAGTTGGCTTCATTAGTGTTCAGCGTTTGCCATGGGAGCTTGCCCAAAAGTGTGGGGAAGACTTGGCTTTTCCTTTGAAGAGTATGATGCAGAGGATCAATTCTGGGTGAAGGTCTCTGTCAAGGCTACTTTTGTGTGGGGGCTAGAGTGCGTTTAGGATGCACAGTCTTATGCGGCAGTCAGTCTTGCCTTACGACGCAGGCGTGGGGGTTCAAACTAAAGCGGAGCCGCTTGAGCTTCTCTGTGGAACTGCAAAAATGGAAGCCATTGCTGGTCTATATGGAAGTGTGTTTCCATTAGGAGGGCGGTCAGGCTTTCCATATCATAAATTTCTTTTGCTTTTCTCAGCCATTCCAATTTTGTGGGGAGAGAAGAGGCCTTCCACTTCATTTTGACACCAACACGTGCTGCTAGTAGAACATTTCTTGGTTGTATACGAATTGTTCGAGTCACAATTGCTCGAATGACAATAGACCTTTTCACATTGACCGAATTCTGAAGGTCAATTGGTACATATATGCGGGGGGAAACCCCCCACAACCCCCAAAGCAAACCCCCCCACCAAAACCCCATATATATATATTTATTTTACCAAACCGATATTCGGTCAATTGTGAAAAGGTCAATTCGGACCCTTTAAATTAGCTCAATTGTTAATTCGAACAATTGTGTTAGAACAATTTGGGTAATATCCATTTCTTGGCCCGTGTGGGAGGAGCGTGTATCTGTCCTCGACTTGCTTGACTCCAAAGAGAACCAGAAGGGGAGATAAGTCTCTGCGAATGCCCTTGATTTTGTAGGTCCACCCCAGGATCTCCTTCCAGAACAACTGTATCTGGGGACAACTCCGCCATTGGTGCCAATATGTGCACACCTGTGTGCACCCTCTCCAGCAATATGGGGAGATGCCTTGGTACATTTTGGCTAAACGTTGGGGGGTAAGGTGCCATTGTATAGGTATTCTACAGTTGTGCATCTTGTACTGCATCGCAATGGAGGATTTCCACAGCACCCTGTAAATGGCATCCCAACCTGATTGATTATCCTCCCAACCCAATTTTCGGTCCCACTTAGCTTTGGTGCTTGGAGGGGGAGATGACCTCTGTCGATGAGTGCTTTATGCATGCATGTTATGAGACCTTTGGTGCCTGAATGTGTGTTCAGTATTTTTTCGAATGAGGTTAAGGGGTGCTGCAGCTGGTCTTTCCATTTGCGGTTCGTGAGGACCCCTTTGAGCTGTAAATAAGGCAAGGGTTTGATAGACCTTGCTGTGCTACTTCGAGTTCCTCTTTGGTCAAAAACGGGCCCTCTCTCCACATTTGTCCTACTCTGACCAAGCCCTGCTCGTACTGAGGTTGGAATCGGAGGGGTTCTAGGATGGAGTCTCTGATTGGGGGAGCCCAGATACAACTAAGAAGTGATGGCCATGTTGTAATACCCTTCATACCCGGGTTTCTCTTGTTCCATAGAGCCCAGAATGCTGTTAAAACTGGGTGTTCCCTTGCTCTACGCGGGATAGCGTCCCGGGGGACCCAGAGCCATTCTCCCATAGTTACTGGGGCGAACATCACATTCTCTAGAGCCACCCACTGCTTGCTTTTAGACTCCCTAATTTGATCCACTTGGAAACGGAGCTGGGCCGCTGCGTAATAACTGGATGTCCGGGTAGGCGAGGCCCCCTTTCTGCAATGCGAGGTTTAGCCTTGTCCCAAAGAAATGATAGCAGAGTTTCTTTGACTGTGTTCATCAAATGAATAGATTAAGCATTACTGCCGTCTTGAACCTGGGCCAGCTGGACTACAAGCCCGAAGATCTAACCACAAGGATGTAGATATTTTATTGTGTTTATAAATAGATGTTTCAGAAAAAAGCAAGCAGAGCATCCAGATTGACTTCGGTTAACATATGTAACTTGTGCACATGAAAAGATACGATCTCATTGGCCCTGTGGTTCACGCTTCTCTCTCTCAGCCCTGCAGGCCTTGGTTCACGACCGACCAATGCTTTACATATTTTTTTTAATTAAAATATGGTTGTTGCCCCACACAAACATGCTGACGCCAAAAGATCTCTGCGCCAAACTGGGAGCACCAAAATGGGACCTGAAGCATAATGTCTGCAACAGCCTTGCGCCAAACTAGCCACGCTGAAATGAGGTGTACCGGCCCTAGTGATTTCACAACTACACTATTTTCGTTCAAGTTGTAGCATTAGCCAGGTCGTTCACCAAGGGAAACCATCTCTGAACTCCGCAGGGCAGGCTGAAACCATTATTACCATCTAGTAGGAGCATAGTGCAGGTCCTGTACAACACCATTTCTTTTCCACAGTTTTCTTTTTTGGTCAACACTGTTGAAAAATAGAAGTGCCGTGAAAATGGTGTAGAGACTATGGGCCTCACTGTCGCCATGAGACGCTGTGGGCCGGTTACTACGAAGCGCAAATAGTATTGCACCACTGCCACGTCCTTTTCGAGACAATTCTTGAGTGAACCTGATGGATCACTGGGGCGAAACCGTCATTCAAAGTGTTTGCAATGGAAATGGAGAATATTTGCTTCACCAAAATTGGGCCCTGAGCGTGTCTGGTAGTTTGTGATAATAGCCATTGGTGCTCAGAAATATGTGCCAAATTAAGCACAGATCCAGGATCCATAAGGATGTGGCACGGGATAAGTCTTGCGACCTTGATCTTGGCCAATTTCTGTTGATGTGTTGGACCTCTTCAGGCATAGGTCGCTGCAATGGCAAAGTTTGGACACAATCAAGGCTTGTATCAGTTCTCTTCTGCCGTCTATATTTAATAATGAAGAATTCGTTTTAAACAATTTTAAGTGAGAGAGTTCATCCCGGATCACAGCACTTATCTAGGGAATGCATGTGGCTTCACTGTCATATTTGGCTTTGTTTATCAGTTTGGGAAGATTCCAAGTCAGCCGGTCATTTGAACATTTGGCTGGCTCTGCTGTCGTTTCCTTGTATAAGCATTTTGTAGTATTCTCCATGTAGTCAATTGTTAAACACCCAACCATGGATAGTTGATAGGCAACCTAATAGGTCACTATCTTAAAGGTAGTTTTTTATTAGAGCGCACCAGTATCCTTTATAACATGAGCTGCCTTTCTATGGCGTTGCAACCAGTATTCAGCCTTAAAGGTGGTTTATTATAATTACTATTATTCTAGATTTACATCGCACTTATTGCCAGATTCCGCCAGGTTCTAAGCAACGGACCACAGGTGAATAATGAGGATACTTTAGTTCACCATGTCGTGGGCCGCTTTGTCATCCGCAATGTCCAAGATCAACCATGGTCGTACGGTATCAAGGTCTTCTCATAGGGTAACAGAGGTATGAAAGGATCTGAATTCATTTCACTGTGATGAAGCCTGTGACATAAAGTAGGTAGAAATGGGAAGGCTTCTGATTGGTCAAGTGCGATATTGGTCTTGATGTTGTGTGGTACCCTCTGGTAAGTATATGGACCAATGTAAGAGATAGCAGGGCTCAAGCCAAGGGTACACGCGGTGGACCGAGTCCACCCACTTTTTTCAGAGGATGGATTCAGCCACCTCCCAGCAAAAATGAGAAACATTGAATATCTTCTTTGAATTAATGCCGACCTCAGGGCCAGTGCTGGACTGGCCTATCGGGAACTCTGGACATTTCCCGGTAGGCCTCTGCACCCTGGGCCTTTTTTCTGCGAGCACTCTGATTTTCTGCCCCTAGCTGTCACTCTCTCTCCCATGCACCGCAACCCTTCCTCCCATCTCTCCACACTACTATTTGGACCGGTATTTGCATATTTTCTTGTGCGAGAACCCTCAACCCTACTTACAGGGGTTGATTGCCCTTGCTCATGCTGTGTAATATTGGGCCACTTTCAAAAACATGGCCAGTGCCACTTTTGGTTCGCAGTCCACCCCTGCTCAGGGCTCGAACAGCAGTTTTTAAACGCACAATGCAGGCACTTCACCATTGCACTATATAACCTGATGAAAAATAACAAACAACTAAAGGTGATCTGTCCATTTTCGGTAATGCATGTTCCAGGGAAAACATTGGTATTGGTTCTTGGAGTTTAAAACATGCACACCTTTATAGGTTTTCAAAAACACTGTTAGAAGAAAATATCCTCTCTCTGTTTTGTGTGGGTTGATTTTCATTTCTGGCGACGTCACATCCCTTTGCATTTGTTAATGAGTCCCCCCACTTCTTTTTTTAGGACTTTACCCCTGGAGCTAGGGACAGTGTTACAGATAGGATCATGCTGAGGGCCTGCTTGGCCACCTTCGTTAAGTTGAAAACTGGCGCCTGATTGGTAGAATGGGATAGCAGTCCAGATTCTGCGCATTCTCCAATGGCCCAATGTTAGGGCTGGGGCCCTGGTTCCACGTAGGACATTGCTTAGATAACATTGGGAGATTCCATGTCATTTCCATTAAGTCAATTACTTTGTGGCAATTTACTTTGAGGAAAATACGACAGTTAACATCAACATGTATTTTTGATGGGGTCTCTCCCCACACCCTCTTTCCCCCTTCACTACAACCCTTACCCTAAACCCCTTCCCACCAGGCCTTTTACGCCTTAACCCACAATTACAAATAAATACATTTCGATGTAAACTGACAAACTTTGTTCGAACAACGTGAGACCCACTTTGTGGCCTTTCTGAAGGTAAGCCAAGAAGATAGAGCTCAATGGCCACACATCTTTAGCAATTTCCAGCTGTTGCAATAGATGCTTATGTTCCCTAGAAGACGGGAAGTCGCCAGCAATGTTTTCTGTGTTGGGGGGGGGGGGTGGTATTTGGGGGGGTGCAGTCTCTGTTCCCTCACAGCTGGAGAACATTTGTTTCACGCAAGAAGAGCAGCTGCAGAGCCACTGATTGTGCTGGCATGCTGGAGGAGATGTAGATCTGCTGGAGAGCTGTTGCAGTGTAGCTGTTTTGTTTATTGGAGGTGCAGTTCCGGTTGCAGATGCTGTCCAGTGGAGATAGTTTAGGTTGGAGACAGACACCTCAGAGCACCAATGTTTACTTTGCGTTTTCTAGTCACAGGGTTGCATCAATTCATGCATTTCTGGAGGCTGTCCAATCAGTGGTGGTCGCCACATTCAACCTTTGCAAGCTTATTCCAGGGCGCTCTCCGATGTGTATTTAGGCTAGAATCTGTGTTGCAGCTGGATCGGGCAACTGTTGTTCATGCTGTCTGAGGCTGCCAGTAGCCGTGACCATATATGATTAACACCTTCATAACTGACTCTCTCATAAGAGCAATGTCTAATTGTATGACCCGGAACGAGATTTACTGAGTTCCCTGTAGGGGCACTCCAGGATGCAGAAGGCTGCCCTTTACTAGAATCATACAGAGGCAGCCGGAAACCAGCAGAGCCCATGCAGCCAGGGAGACAGGCTACTTTAGAGCACGGAACACCTTGTCTTGACTGTCTCTGCACCTTTCTGTCTTTTACCTGCATCTCTACCTATCGGTTTCGATACCTGTACCTGACTTTCTTTATCTGTCTGACTCTATACCTGTCTCTCTATATATCGTTTTCTGTTTCTGTACCCATCTCCCTCTCTCTCTCTCTCTCTCTCTCTCTCTCTCTCTCTCCCTCTACACCTACCTGTCTGCCTCTGTACTTGTCTGACTTTATACCCTGTCTGTCTTTATATCTGCACATGGGTGTCTTTATACCTGTACCTGTCTATCGCTGCACTTTTCCCTATCTGCCAGCCATTGCTCCTTCACCTTTCTGTGTCTGTACCTGCCTGTCTGTAGCTGTCTATGCACCATGTAATACTATGTATTTCTCTGTACCTCTCTATACCTGTCTCTCTATGTACCTGTACATATCTGTCTCTGTGCATGTCTGTCTCTGAGCTTGTCTGTCTCAGTACCTGTACCTGTCTATATTTACCTGTCTTTCTCTGTACCTATATCTGTTTGTGTCTCTCTTTGTGTACATGTACTTGTTTCTTTCTGTACTAGTCTGTCTCTGTGTCTGTGTGGCTCTGCGCGTGTATCTATCGGGCTTTGTAACTGTCAATCACTGTACATGTATCCTTCTGCTTCTGTGTCTGTACCCATAATCTGCTGTACCTTTTCATGTATCTTTCTGTCTCTATACCTTTATGTCTCTGTATATGTTCCTAGCTCTGTATCTGTACTTGTACTTGCCTCTTTACCTCTCTGTACGTGTCTGACTCTGTATCTCTCTGGCCCTGCACCTGTCTGCCCCTGTACGTTTTCTCTCTGTAGCTCCACCTGTCTGTGTACCTGCACCTTTCTGTCTCTGTCTGCACATGTACATGTACCCTGTCTTTCTCTGTCCCTATACCTGTAGCTTTCTCAGGACCGTTACATCTCCAAACATGTACATGTCTGTCTCTTTACCTGTGTGTCTCTGTCTCTGTCTAGCTGTCTGTACCTAGACCTCTGTGCCACTTTACCTGTACATGTCTTTATCAATACCCATTATTGCAACTGTTTGTATCTTTATTAGTCCGTCTATGTAGTGCCTGTCACTGTACAGTCTGCTTAATTATAAAGGGAGGAAACCTGGTATATCACTGACTTGTCCAAGTTAACAGTGTATACTCTGTCTATATCCGGGAGGATAGTAGTCAATATATATTAGGAGACAAAGCTAGTATGCAGATGCTAGAGTTTTAAACATCTATAACTCAGATAAAGGGGGACCAGTAACAGTTAAAAGATCAGTATCAATTTTAATAGTTAGTCTTAAAAGTTAAAACATATAATTAAATAAGATGGTCCACATACAATACATAACATCCAATATAAAACAAGGGATAACGTAACAGGCTTAGGTAGCGAGTTAAAACACATTCACAGAAGATACATACACAATTGGTACTTGTAAAACAGATATTGAAGTACCAGATTCTACTAGAATTAATGTGTCCTAGACTTATGTCTCTGTTTTTAGTCCAGAGAGTTGTCTCGACATGTTTCTGTTCTTTTTAACATTAGTATAGAACATTCATCAGGAGGAGATGGTTTTTACGACATAGCCTGATTCTTATTGGATTGTAAATATAGTCAACGTCTGTCTCAGCATCAGTAGGGTTAAAAACACATAAAACAAAGAGTCAGCTTGTGGGTAGCTAGGTACTTTGAAGAGTTCAAATGAAAGCACCAAGGCACCATCTAATAAGGGGTAATTACCTTGAGTTCTCTGCCTATTTATTAAGCCTATGTTTACCCACTACGACTCCTTCGAGCGAGTTAAAACAACCCCTAGCCTTATTAATATTACCAACAAGATATTCACAGGAAATCGCTCCCCTAACGTTCTAACAACTTTTTATAATCTTTTAGCGTTTTTTTACTGTGGAGACACCGACATATACATATTGACACCCCAGTCAAAGATGGCCGCCATGTCTACGCCACACTTTCAGCGTTTCCTTGCATGACTAACACTGAGAAAGGACCACCCACAGCTCCATGACTACCCTGAAGCATTGGCTCCCTCGCGCTAACAGTCGTCTCAACAGAGCCTCCCTGACTAACACCCAGCACCACATACCACGGTCACTCGACAACAGGTAAGCCCCTCTGATGATCGATACGGACACACATCCTGTACTTTCAGTTTTCACTTTCACCTAACGCGTCATCTCCCGCTCTATTTCAGCGTCGAGAAAGGGATCCTTCCCATCCACCAGCCATACCTTCATGGTTACCTCTTCAACCAGACTATTCATTCCCCAGTCTGCAGGTATGACATACAAGCTACCTGCACCCTCTAAGTCTTTGTCCATGCATATGACGTTCACACTCACGGTGCCACGATCGGATATGCATTTCCCGGATAGCTTTTGACAGAAACACTGCATGCGTCTACCTCTCCTGATTTCCTTATTCTATCACCCGAACGACAACCTCACCTTTCACCCTTTGTTCTCCTAACAGCTCGATTGTGATAGAATTAGACTTTTATTCACAAGGTCTATAGCATACACAACATTAACTATTATCCATTCGAGCACTAGCACGACAAATGACCGTACTTTGTCGACCTCCCCACACTGGGTATCTACTTCTCTGCAAGCTTATGCATATTCCACCCCGCCTCACAGCAAAACTCAGCTATTTACGGCTAAATAAACGGCAGATTATATGATTTTGTTATTGTGATGTGAGCACAAATAAGGCTTCTATTTTTAAGCAACTCTATATGCTTAATGTGTTAATTATATACTTTGTAGGATTGATTAATTCCCCAACACCTACTGACTGCCAGAAGTAGAGAGCCCCCACCAGCACCACTCAAGGTAATTACCCCTTATTAGATGGTGCCTTAGTTCTTTCATTTGAACTCTTCAAAGTACCTAGCTACCCACAAGCTTACTCTTTGTTTTATGTGTTTTTAACCCTACAGATGCTATGAGACAGACGTTGACTATATTTACAATCCAATAAGAATCAGGCTATGTCGTAAAAACCATCTCCTCCTGATGAATGTTCTATACTAATGTTAAAAAGAACAGAAACATGTTGAGACAACTCTCTGGACTAAAACAGAGACATAAATCTAGGACACATTAATTCTAGTAGAATCTGGTACTTCAATATCTGTTTTACAAGTACCAATTGTGTATGTATCTTCTGTGAATTTGTTTTAACTCGCTACCTAAGCCTGTTACGATATCCCTTGTTTTATATTGGATGTTATGTATTGTATGTGGACCATCTTATTTAATTATATGTTTTAACTTTTAAGACTAACTATTAAAATTGATACTGATCTTTTAACTGTTACTGGTCCCCCTTTATCTGAGTTATAGTTTTTTAAAACTCTAGCATCTGAATATTAGCTTTGTCTCCTAATATATATTGACTACTATCCTCCCGGATATAGACAGAGTATACACTGTTAACTTGGACAAGTCAGTGATATACCGGGTTTCCCCCCTTTATAATTAAGTTCACAGTGGCTCTTAGTCACAGGAAACTTTTTCAAGTGGGAATCTATCTGTGCTCACACACATCAGAATCTAAGACTATTTTGCAATTATGGCCGAAGACAGAACCCTATCTTACAGCGATGATTATGCAGCAGCCCTTATGAAGGCCATTTCAATACTAAACAAAGATGATATTGGAGACATCACACCAGACAAAGACGAATGGAATGAATTTATACAACTCAAAAAAAGACTTACGCGAACAGAACTTCATGGGGCAATCATGCTTGAATATCTGAAGAACAAATCATTACCTCAAGGACTCACAGTCCTTAACGAACCCAGATTGTTCCTAGACAATGAAAAATGTAGAGTACAATGGAGCTATATAGCTAATCGCTGTGGCCGTGACTGGCTTATCCTAATCATAGACACAGCCAAGGAAACATCTGCCAAAATCGAAATCGAACTATTCAAAATTGAAGAAAACATAAAAAAACTTTTACCACTCCAAAATGATAAAAAAAGACCAGAAGAGATTGAAAAAGAAATGAAAGAATTTAAAACAATCAACACCAATGAACGTATTCAACGGATGAAAAAAGATCTAGCACGATTCGCTCATGAAAAAGCATTTCCATACGTAAAAGATGACTATGTCAATAAATCTCTCCAAACTAATGGGCCGACAAGGAACAACAGACGAGTCAGGTTTCGAAATACTTCATATAGCACCAGCAACGATAGTAGCGACCCAGACGATGCAGGAGAAGGTACATCCACTGGGAATAAAGCGACCAACAAAAGAGGCAGAGGACAACCCACTAGACATTAAAGCTACGGAGGCAGGCGAAACAACCAAGGCCGTTTTTTATACCAGGCCCAAAACAGAAACAACTGGGACGACGGATCCAAGCAAACCCGAAGCGGGAATCGCTTCTATTCAATCTATCCAACTACACATTAACAGAAGCTGAAGAGCAAGTCCTTACTAAAGGACTTGGATAAGTCATCACAAAAGAACATGACCCATTTGAATTCCATAAAGAGTTTAATAAACTTATGAGAAAAATCCATCTCAAAGAATTCTTCGCACTAGAAACGGAAACAACAGGAGATGTACCTATCAACTGTACCGGCCTACACAATCCATCCACTTTTTGTCCGCCTTCCCACAGCTTCTCTCCGGAATCTCTGATTTTCGAAAAGAAAGTCAATGCAGATATTGCCGCCCTTGAAGCTAATCAACAAAGACCTTTTCAAAATCTATCTAGAACGGAACAACTTGCCCTCGACTCCCTATCTAAAAACCACTCCATCATTATCAAAAGGGTCGATAAAGGTGGAGGGATAGTGATCCTTAATCGCAACGATTACATCAATGAATGTGATAAACAACTAAGCAACAATCACTATTACAGACTTCTTACACAAGACCCTACTAAAGAACTCCAAGGCCTAATTTCAGACAAGATCTCTAAGGCCAGAGATTGCGAATGGATCTCAAAACAAGAAGCAGCTTTCCTACACAACAAAAAACCCAGCATCCCGATGTTTTACACTCTACCAAAAGTGCACAAAACCCTCATCAACCCACCGGGATGACCTATAGTGTCAGGAATCAAATCAGTTTTAGAACTACTCTCCACATTCTCTGACCACTATCTGAAAACCTATGTACAGAAAATGCAATCTTACCTAAAAGATTCTAGAGATGTTATTAACAACTATGAAAATCAGGATTTCGATCCCTCTACCAGTTTGCTACTAGGATTGGACATAATTTCTCTCTATACCAGCATACCTCAACAAGCCTCTGTTGATACGATAGAAGAAATATTACTTACACGCGACGATCAAGACCCTGTTCCTACCTCATTCATCCTCGGGTGTGTGGAGCTAGCACTTAAACGAAATTACTTTGAGTTCAATGGAAATTTTTTTCAACAAATTGAAGGAACAGCCATGGGGGCCACAATGGCTCCCAGTATAGCAAACCTTTATGTCGAGACATTTGAAAAGTCCCACTTCTACAACAACAATAACCCATTCATTAATAACATCACCAGATGGAGCCGATATATTGATGACATTCTGGTATTATGGAAAGGTACCCATACGGAGGCAAATAACTTCTTCACATGGCTGAACTCTCTTCACCCTCATTTACAATTCACCATGACGGCTAGTAATGAATTCACCAACTTTCTAGACATAACTATCTGCCATCAAAATGGTGTTCTTAAAATCAAACCATATCACAAACCTGCTGTCATGATGCCCGCTCCCGGGGAGCCGGTTCAAGCCCTGCGTCCCCGAAAGCGGACATCCAGTCCCCAAGGAAGGACCCAGCAACCCCATATAGGGGCCCTTTGGACAGTATCCTGGCGCCTATGGCACCAGGCTCATAAAAGACATCAGTCCTGGCGCCATAGGCGCCAGGCTCATTATGGGAGTGCTTGGGTGCACTTACCTGATACAGACCATGCTGCAGGATCCCGGCCTCCTTGAGGCCTGAAAGGAACTACTTTACCTGTGGGACTAATTTACCATCCGGGCGTGGTCGGGGAAGGATACATACCTGATTGGAGGAAGGATACATACCTGGAACTTCTTCCAAGGCTATTTAAACCCCACCCGAACAGCCACACGTGCTTCGCGTTGTTCTGCATCTAGCAGCTGGACGCTCACCGTGTCTGCTCCTGCATCCTGACTTCTGCCACGCCTGCCAGCATCCTGGATCACCTGCAAAGGAAGAGAAGAAGAGAACAGACGAAGGAAAAGTCCTTACCTGCTAAAAACCGCATCCCGTAGACATCTCGCCGACAATCCTGAAAAGGAAGACTTTAATTTAAAAGCTCATTGCGTCGATAGCTGCAGCGCCGCATTCCACTCACCTTTACAGGGCGCCTCCATGTTCAGCAGCGATCATCCGGATTCGCAGTCACGCCCCAGCGCCTAGGGAGAAAAAGACCAGAACAAAAGGTGAGAGAGAGAAGGGAATAAGGAAAGCTAAATCTCCATGTTAAGACTTACCTGTTGATTCATTCCCTCTTCATTTCGGGTCCGCGCCGCATCCTGGCATTTCCGGACCCCGGCCCCTAAGGGGAAAAAGAGACATCAGCGTTAATGAGCGAATGAAAAGACATTACCAAAAAACGCTCATTAAAGACTTACCTGATTTCTACAAGGATTTCACCTCTCATCTCGGGTCGGTGCCTGTTCCCCGGCATTCCGTATCCCGGCCCCTATGGGGAAAAAGACACTGGCATTAGTACATTAATGCATGGACACAAGGGGAACCTCTTATCAAAAAACTTACCTGGAAGCCAAGCAAGTTTGGTTCTCACCAATCCGAAAATCCAGTGAAGTAACTGGATACCAACGCGCCCCTGCATCAGAAGCAGGATGGAGAGCTCGTCCTTCCAGACCCTAAGGTGAGACGCTACGAGAAATCACAGAAGGGTTTCGAGGAGGGTGAGAGGGGAAAGTGGGAGGCCGATTGCATTACCCCGCAGACAGTTAATCCCCTATTTTCGCCTACAGAAGGATACTTCTGCGAGCCAGGCAAGCCAGATTTGGGGGCCCGGTCCAGTCCGTCTTCCGAACCCTGCGCATCACTTTAGAAGATGTCACAGCAGCGCGAACCAGGCCAGCGCCTCCGTGGGAGTCAGGTGAGCGTAACAGAACGCGAAGCCTTCCAACAAATTCCCACCCAGTCGCTATGGAAAGTTCTGAGACTGATCAGTTGGCCCAATTACTGGGGGAATTACGGGCCGAAGTACATGCCGCTCGTCAAGAGACTAATGCCCTCAGGAGGGAATTAATAATATCAAAGGAAAGAACTGATGACCTGGCCAGACAGCTTTTGCAAGGTCAAGCTGGGCAAACTCCTCTACCCGGTTCTGGAAGGAACCCCGCTCCTGTGGTTTCCAGTAACCCTGTGCAGATTAATCTACCTGGAAACATGCCGCTGGCCACACCCAAAAGCTTTGCTGGGGACCCCAAACGATTCGCCGTATTCATGAATCAGTGTCGTTTGCACTTCCTATGCAGACCTGGGGCCTTCCCTAATGATCAGACCAAGGTAGCCTTTGTATTGTCATATCTCAGCGGCTGCGCTGCCGATTGGTCAGTTCCACTGGTTACTCAAGATGACCCGATTCTCCGTGATTTTCAAAGGTTTTAAGCAAGCATGGAAAGGTTATTTGCTCGACACTCTCAGGGGCAGGCTCTGGATGACGAACTTCTATCCCTGCAACAGGGCAATCAGGACCTCCTATCCTATATTGCAACCTTTAATAGACTAATTGTGGAAACGGGATGGCCAGAGGATAAAAGAGTCACGTTATTTTATCGAGGCCTTCGCGGAGAACTTAAAGATGTCTTGGCCCAAGTTGTAAATCCGCCCCAAGAATGCACAGAGTATATAGACTTAGTGGTCCAATTGGATCACAGACTTCAAAACAGAAAAGCAGATCGGTCCAGGTTTGAGACCCGGGTGTTGGTCAAGACCCATGCTAATCCCAAGGGAGTTGATGTCTCTGAGCCTATGCAAATTGGAGGGGTTAAAGGACCCTTAACTCAAAAGGAACGTGAAAGGAGGCGGCAGTTAAAATTATGTCTTTATTGTGGGAATTCTGGACACTTTCTACGAGATTGCCCGGCAAAACCGCCCCGAAAGGCGATAGGAGCCGCTGATAAAAACCATGAAGACTCTGTTTCGGGAAACGACTCTGCCCGACAAGTGTAGGGGTCCGCTTGCCGAGCTTGAAAACTAACTCTCAGACCTCGCATTTCATTGTGCCAATGGTTCTCGTAGATCCAGAACAGCCTAAGCGGTTGCATGCAATAAAGGCATACATCGATAGTGGGGCTATTGGAAACTATGTGGATCGTGAATTGGTCTCTAGGATTAACCTCCCTCTCCGTCCTAAAACCAGCAAAGATGTCATCACCACAGTCGATGGAACTGAAATTGCCTCTGGACCGGTAACACATTCCACTACTGAAGTGACTCTTATTGGTCCCGACGGCCATCGGGAGGGTGTTGTGTTTGATGTAATCAAGGCTCCACAGTTTCAGGTTATTCTTGGAATCCCTTGGTTAGAGACACATAATCCTCGAATTGATTGGTGAGCTAACCTTCCCGGATTGTACACAAACCTGCTACCCAGAAAACCTGAAGATTAATCTAGCATCTGTAACCTCTGCCTCCATGCAATTACCTCCGGAATACCAAGACTTTCAGGACACCTTCCAAAAGGAACAGGCCAACACGTTACCTCCTCACAGATCGTACGATTGCCAAATCGATCTGGTGCCCGGTGCACAACCCCCTTGTAGCAGGATTTATGCCCTTACCGAACCTGAGAATCTGCATTTGAGACAATATTTGGATCAATACCTAGCTAATGGTTTTATTCACCCGTCAAAGTCCCCGGCATCCTCGGCTTTGTTCTTCGTGCCCAAAAAAGAAGACGACCTTAGAACTTGTATCGATTACCGCGCAATGAACCAGATAACGGTTAAAAACCGTTATCCTCTGCCTCTGATCCCTGAACTCCTTGACCAGGTGAAGGACGCTTGCATATACACCAAGTTAGATCTCCGGGGGGCTTATCATCTGGTACGAGTTAAAGAAGGCGACGAATGGAAAACTGCCTTCCGTACTAAATACGGATTATTCGAGTACCAGGTGATGCCTTTCGGATTGTGTAACGCGCCGGCTGCCTTCCAATACTTCATGAATGATGTCCTTCGGGAACTCATCGATGTTTGTGTTGTCGTATATATCGATGACATTCTGGTGTACTCCTCTTCGGAATCTGATCACAGAAAACACGTCAGGGCAGTACTTGAAAAACTGCGCCAACACAAACTATTTGCTAAATTGGAGAAATGTGTTTTCCATACCACAGAAGTCGAGTTTATAGGTTTCATCCTGACACCCAAAGGAGTCCGAATGGACTCAAGAAAAGTGGATGCCATCCTCAAATGGCCATCACCTAGCTCTGTAAAAGGGGTTCAAAGCATGCTCGGCTTTGCAAATTTCTATCGCAGGTTTATCCCGGAATTTTCACGCGTGGTACAACCCATTACTGCACTCTTGAGGAAAAATAAACGTTTTGAATGGTCTGAAGAAGCCGAGCAGGCCTTTCAGGATTTAAAAGCTAAGTTTACCTCCGCACCTATATTGAACCACCCGCGTCCAGATCTCCCTTGTGTCGTCGAGACTGACGCATCCAGCCTAGCCATGGGAGCTGTCCTGTCCCAAAGAGATCCCGAAACCAACCAACTGCATCCCGTAGCATTTTGGTCCAGAAAATTCTCGGCACCCGAGGTTAATTATGCAATCACGGACAAAGAACTGTTAGCCATTAAGTCCGCTTTTAAAGCCTGGCGGCATTATCTGCTTGGCGCTCGACATACCATCACAGTGATCACTGATCACCGGAATTTACAGTATTTGAAAACCACCAAGGCTCAGTCATCACGGCAGCTCCGATGGGCTTTGTTTTTCGCTGAATTTGATTTCGTGATTACCTATCGACCTGGCTGCAAGAATGGCAAAGCAGACGCCTTATCCCGAATTGGAATGGGAGAATCTGATACAAACTCAGAACCAGTACCAATAATTCCCGAACAGAGGATTCTAGGCATGACTTCGTTACAGACGCTCGAAGACATTCAAGCCAGAGTGAAACAACTCCTGGACCCTAAAACCTTACAAGAATGGATACAAAAGGGATCAGACTTTACCATAGATAATGGTTTACCTTATTTCCAAGGACGCTTATTCCTGCCACATAAGGAATTACACAAACTAGTTATTTCCGGTTATCATGATACATTAATAGAGAGACACCCCGGTATTGCCAAGACAGAGGAAAAGGTGAAACGACAATTTTGGTGGCCCTCTTGGCGAAAAGATGTTAAATCTTTTGTGATGTCCTGTGGTGTTTGCGCCCAAAATAAAAGTCAAAAGAAAAGACCAGCCGGTCTTCTTCAACCTCTAGACATACCACCAGCACCCTGGCACACCCTATCAATGGATTTTATTACGGACCTGCCTCCTTGTTCGGGGTACAATACTATTCTGGTAATTGTGGATTTGTTTTCCAAAATGGCCCACTTTATTCCTTTGAAAGGTTTACCTTCAGCTTCTGTCCTAGCCAAAGAATTCCTCGAAAATATTGTTCGGCTACATGGATTCCCATCTATACTAATTTCTGACCGGGGAAGCCAATTCATTTCCCACTTCTGGCGCAAATGTTGTCAAATGGCGCAGATCGACGTAAGATTATCGACCAGTCACCACCCCCAGACCGATGGTCAGACCGAGAGGACAAATCAGACCCTTGAACAGTACTTACGGTGTATGTTACAGCAGTCTGAAAGCAACTGGAAAGACATTCTTTGGATAGCCGAATACGCATATAATAATTCCGTACACTCTGGAACTGGCCACAGTCCTTTTTATACTTTGTTTGGGCATCACCCTTGAACCTCAATCCTTGACTCACCTCAGAACCTCCGAATGCCTGCAGTAGAACATCTGCATTCTACAATTACCCAAGCCTTCAAAGAGGCAACTACGCATTTACAACAAGCCAAGAGAAAATACAAGGAGAATGCTGATCTACATCGGAGTGAAGCACCTCCGTATCAGATTGGGGATCAAGTGTGGTTAGCTACCAGACATTTGCCACTCAAAGGGCCTCGAACTTTTAACCCAAAATATCTGGGACCTTATTCTATTACGGCAATAATTAACCCAGTGGCTGTTAAACTTGATTTACCAGCTAGTATGCGAATTCACCCTGTTTTTCATGTGTCACTTCTGAAACCAGTGGTACCCGGAACCCGACTACTCAAACCTCCAGAACCTATTCTAATAGATGGGGATCCCGAATTCGAAGTGAAGAACATTTTAGACTCAAAAATGTTTAGGTCAAAACTGTTCTACCTAATTGATTGGAAGGGGTACGGACCTCAGGAGAGGTCGTGGGAACCCAGCGACCATGTGCATGCACCTCGATTAGTCAGGAAATTCCACCGACTCTTCCCAGACAAACCAAAACCCCGGAGGGAACAACCTTGGGAGGGGCCTGGGGGGGGAGTGCTGTCATGATGCCCGCTCCCGGGGAGCCTGTTCAAGCCATGCTTCCCCGAAAGCGGACATCCAGTCCCCAAGGAAGGACCCAGCAACCCCATATAGGGGTCCTTTGGACAGTGTCCTGGTGCCTATGGCGCCAGGCTCATTATGGGAGTGCTTGGGTGCACTTACCTGATACAGACCATGCTGCAGGATCCCGGCCTCCTTGAGGCCTGAAAGGAACTACTTTACCTGTGGGACTAATTTACCATCCAGGCGTGGTCGGGGAAGGATACATACCTGATTGGAGGAAGGATACATACCTGGAACTTCTTCCAAGGCTATTTAAACCCCACCCGAACAGCCACACGTGCTTCGCGTTGTTCTGCATCTAGCAGCTGGACGCTCACCGTGTCTGCTCCTGCATCCTGACTTCTGCCACGCCTGCCAGCATCCTGGATCACCTGCAAAGGAAGAGAAGAAGAGAACAGAAGAAGGAAAAGTCCTTACCTGCTAAATCCGCATCCCGGAGACATCTCGCCGACAATCCTGAAAAGGAAGACTTTAATTTAAAAGCTCATCGCGTCGATCGCTGCAGTGCCGCATTCCACTCACCTTTACAGGGCGCCTCCATGTTCAGCAGCGATCATCTGGATTCGCAGTCACGCCCCAGCGCCTAGGGAGAAAAAGACCAGAACAAAAGGTGAGAGAGAGAAGGGAATAAGGAAAGCTAAATCTCCATGTTAAGACTTACCTGTTGATTCATTCCCTCTTCATTTCGGGTCCGCGCCGCATCCTGGCATTTCCGGACCCCGGCCCCTAAGGGGAAAAAGAGACATCAGCGTTAATGAGCGAATGAAAAGACATTACCAAAAAACGCTCATTAAAGACTTACCTGATTTCTACAAGGATTTCACCTCTCATCTCGGGTCGGTGCCTGTTCCCCAGCATTCCATACCCCGGCCCCTATGGGGAAAAAGACACTGGCATTAGTACATTAATGCATGGACACAAGGGGAACCTCTTATCAAAAAACTTACCTGGAAGCCAAGCAAGTTTGGTTCTCACCAATCCGAAAATCCAGTGAAGTAACTGGATACCAACGCACCCCTGCATCAGAAGCAGGATGGAGAGCTCGTCCTTCCAGACCCTAAGGTGAGACGCTATGAGAAATCACAGAAGGGTTTCGAGGAGGGTGAGAGGGGAAAGTGGGAGGCCGATTGCATTACCCCGCAGACAGTTAATCCCCTATTTTCACCTACAGAAGGATACTTCTGGGAGCCAGGCAAGCCAGATTTGGGGGCCCGTTCCAGTCCGTCTTCCGAACCCTGCGCATCACTTTAGAAGAGGTCACAGCAGCGCGAACCAGGCCAGCGCCTCTGTGGGAGTCAGGTGAGCGTAACACCTACAGACAAGAACTCCTTACTATATTATTGTAGTCACCATATTAAACATTTGCGGGACAACCTCCCTATTGGCCAATTTCTACGCCTCAAAAGAAACAGCTCAAAGATACATACGAAGCAGAAGCTGCCACTCTGAGTAAAAAACTTAGACAAAGAGGCTACCCCAAAAAACTAGTGAAAAAATCAGCTAAAAGGGCATTTAACAATAACCAAGAATCCCTACTAGAACCTAAACCTATAAAACCTAAGGATAACTGTATTGTTTGTGTTAACACGTTATCACCATTATCATCAAAAAACATTGGAAAATTTTTAACACCGCTACTCAATCAATGCCAGTCCCAATATTTGCCTATAAACGAATCACCACTATAGGCAATAGAGTTAGTAACAGCAAATTAAAATGCCTTAATACAACCGACCCTAAATTGACCACTCTATGGGGCCTTCCAGACGCCAACGGACATTTCCCATTTGGCTCCTCCGGGGTATGCAAACTTACCACTAAAAGCAAAGAAGTTGATATTGGCCTTTCAAAGCCCTGGACCCAAAAGAACCTCACCAATTGTAATACTGAGTTTGTGGTTTACTTGATTACATGCCAATGTGGACTGCACTACATGGGAAAAACCATTCGCAAAGTGAAAACCCGTATCGTGGAGCACAGAAGCTGCCTAAGAAATAAAACTGAGAATGCTCTCATGGTCAAGCACTTCATCCACCAGAAGCATAATCATGAAGATTTCACATGGACAGTACTGTTATCCCTGAAAGGGACTAATCGTGAAACACGCAAAAAGAAACTTTTGAGGATGGAACAAAAACTGATTTACACTTTGCACAGTGATGTCAGAGGTCTTAATGAATCCATTGAATGGCACAATTTTTAGTTCCATCTCCCCATGGTACCACTGGCAACTACCAGTTACCATCCTGACCCATTCCACTAGCTCAAAATGAGACCTCTTCTTTTGTTATGTACACTCTAGAAACAGATGTTTGCGTTAACTTAATTGTTATCACCTGTCCTCCTTATGACTAGCCCATCTACCCTGTAGACTAAACACTTTTCGTCTCCCAGTAAGTTCACTCCCAACCATTCACATTTTTCTTTTACAACTACATATCTATATGTAGTGCCCTCGTACACTACTGCCCACTCCCTGTCATCATAGTGGAGTTCTGTGCCTATTTATTAATCCTATGTTTACCCACTACGACTCCTTCGAGCGAGTTAAAACAACCCCTACTCCTTATTAATATTACCAACAAGATATTCACAGGAAATCGCTCCCCTAACCTTCTAACAATTTTTTAGAATCTTTTAGTGTTTTTTTACTGTGGAGACACCGACCTATACATATTGATACCCCAGTCAAAGATGGCCACCATGTCTACGCCACACTTTCAGCGTTTCCTTGCATGACTAACACTGAGGAAGGACCACCCACATCTCCATGACTACCCTGAAGCATCGGCTCTCTCGCGCTAACAGTCATCTCAACAGAGCCTCCCTGACTAACACCCGGCACCACACACCACGGTTACTCGACAACAGGTAAGCCCCTCTGATGATCAATACGGGCACACATCCTGTACTTTCAGTTTTCACTTTCACCTAACGCGACATCTCCCGCTCTATTTCAGCGTCGAGAAAGGGATCCTTCCCATCCGCCAGCCATACCTTCATGGTTACCTCTTCAACCAGACTATTCATGCCCCAGTCTGCAGGCATGACATACAAGCTACCTACATCCTCTAAGTCTTTGTCCATGCATATGACTTTCACACTCACGGTGCCACAATCGGATATGCATTTCCCGGATAGCTTTTGACAGAAACACTGCATGCGTCTACCTCTCCTGATTTCCTTATTCTATCACCCGAACGACAACCTCACCTTTCACCCTTTGTTCACTTACAGCGTGATTGTGATAGAATTAGACTTTTATTCACAAGGTCTATAGCATACACAACATTAACTATTATCCATTCGAGCACTAGCACGACAAATGACTGTACTTTGTCGACCTCCCCACACTGGATATCTACTTCTCTGCAAGCTTATGCATATTCCACCCCGCCTCACAGCAAAACTCAGCTATTTACGGCTAAATAAACGGCAGATTATATGATTTTGTTATTGTGTTGTGAGCACAAATAAGGCTTCTATTTTTAAGCAACTCTATATGCTTAATGTGTTAATTATATACTTTGTAGGATTGATTAATTCCCCTACACCTACTGACTGCCAGAAGTAGAGAGCCCCCACCAGCACCACTCAAGGTAATTACCCCTTATTAGATGGTGCCTTAGTTCTTTCATTTGAACTCTTCCAAGTACCTAGCTACCCACAAGCTTACTCTTTGTTTTATGTGTTTTTAACCCTACAGATGCTATGAGACAGACGTTGACTATATTTACAATCCAATAAGAATCAGGCTATGTCGTAAAAACCATCTTCTCCTGATGAATGTTCTTTTTTTTTTTTTTTTATTGAACTTTACACAGTTAAAACTGAGTTTTGTCAACGAAAACAGTAGCAGATCCGACCAGGGCAAAACTCTTCAGGGATCAGCAGAAGAAGAGAAGAGAGAAGAAAAGGTAAGAGAGACGACTTCCTTTTTGTCATTCCACCATTGTTGAGGACAATGGGGAGGTGGTTTCCACGAACTCATTGGCATTAGTCTGCATGATTTTTGTGAAGACTAAATCGATCAGTTTAGACAGTGCCTGAGACCATTTGGTGCTCTCGCCGGAAATTAGTCTATTCCATATGTCGTTTTTCTGCAAAAACCATAGTCTCTCAGACAAAGGGAGTAGATAGACATTTCTTATGTCATTAATGGCGATGCAATCCATTATCAGATGTTTTAGTGTTTCAGTTGTATTTGGCTTTTTACAGAGACGACAGAGTGTTACAGAACCCTGATTTCTGAGCGCCAATATCTCTCTGGTTGGTAGCAGGTTAAAGCGGGCTCTCATAATCACGTTTCTCAGTTGTTTTTCTGGAAATTTTGCACAGTAATTTAGGGGTTTTTTCAGCTTGTTGAAAGAGGGTGGTAGATGACTCAATAGTTTGTTGTTAGTTGCCTGCTCTATTGTGGTAATCCAATCCATGTCTTCCATTTTAGATTTGATACGATCTGGGTTTTCCTTTAGCTCCGTCGGGGAACATTTGATCATTTCAAGATCTTCTAGTCTCCTGTTAACCCAGTTTTTTAGTGCGCAACAGTTGCCGGTGGAAGTTTCTGCGTGGATGATGTTCAAAATCGGTAGAGTGTCCGCAGAGATGATTTTCCTATATAAGCGCATCGCACTTTGGTTTACCGAGGATGTTAAAGAAACCAGTCCTAGCTAACTTCTGATGGCAGCTATTGCAGTAGACTTGGGGAGACCCAGCAACGTTTTCCACACATATCCTTCCAATTTGGTCCAGATTTGCGGAGGAAGATATAACGAAGCTTCTGCTCCATACGTCAGAGATGGAACTACTTTCGTTTTATAGAACAGGATGGCTGGTAGCAAGGAGAACTTTCCGAACTTACGGTCGATCGCCCTTATTTGAGCCGTTAGGGATTTTACTTTTGCCCACAGTTGAGTTTGAAGACTAAGGTCTGTTTTAGAAGTGTCCAGTTGAATCCCCAAGTATTTAAAGTTGGTGACCACTTCGATATGTTCATTGTCCAGATAAATATTGGGCTTAGAAGTTCCCTTTGCCTTCAGTTTCTCCAATACCAAGATTTTTGTTTTGGATTTATTTATTTCTAACAAGTTGTCCTCCATGTAGTTTTGTAGGTTAGATAGTTTGCGTTGGAGACCCACTTTGGTTTGATCGATGATAGTAATATCATCCGCGTACAGTAGACGAGGGATCTTGACTTTCCCAATTTTTGGAGGGAACGCTCGGATCTTTGTTTCAGAGTGCTGATAGTCGCCTAAAAAGGCGATAAAAAGCGTTGGCGCGAACGGGCAGCCCTGCTTCACTCCTCTTTTCACAGGTATTTCTTCTGACAGATCACCCTGTTGATTGAGTCTTACTCTCATCTTTATATCCGTATTAAGTGCCATAATGGGCTCCAATATTTTCATCGGGCATTTCCAGCTTTGCAGCTTTGCCCATAGACTAGATCTGTCGATCTTATCAAAGGCTTTCGAGAGATCCACGAAAGCCAGGTAGACTTTGGGTGCTCCTTCTTTCACTTTGGCTTTCAAGATGTTCAAAGTGAAAAGGTTGATGGTCGTGGAACCATGTTTCTGAAAGCCCGTTTGGAAGTGGTCATTGGCCTCGCTGTTTTTCTCCCAGATCCGAAAGTGGGCCAAAAGGCGAGTGGCATATAATTTGCTCAGGATATCTAGCAACGCTATTGGTCTGTAGCTAGCCGGGTCCTGCCTTGGTCCTTTTTTGTAAATTGGAACAATGACGGTTCTTTGCCAGGATTCTGGGATCTTCTTCGTTCGGCCACAGATGTCAAAGATGTTGCTGATTACCGCGGCCCATTTAGGGGGGGAGATCTTTAAGTCTACATTGGTCAGACCATCGGGACCTGGGGCTCTGGAGGTTTTTAGTTTTCTAATGGCCGTTTCGATGTCTTCCGGATTTGATAGGTCGACCCAAACAGTGTCTGGGAATGGTGTAACCCCATTCGAGTTATCTGTGGGGCTTTTGAATTGGGTCGTATAGTATTGAATCCAGGTTTCCTCTGGGGCTGCATTTGTAAAAGTCGAACTCTTGGCACAGTTGTTGTCTTTTATCAATGACCAGAGTTGACTAGATTTTTTTCATTGTAGTGCGGACATCATCTGTTCGGCGTCATTTTGATAGCGACTGGCCCTGTTCTGTTTAAGCCAGGTTTTATACTTTTTTGCTTCCAGTTGCCAACTAGTCCAGTCTTCTGTATTATTTGTTTTCTTCGCACATTTTAGTAATCTGCGGACAATCTGTCTTTTTTGTACCAGCTCTTTATTATAGGTGTGCATGTTATTTGTTGTCTTCTTTGTTCCGTTTGAACTTTTCTTGTGAAAGGGAAGTAATAGCGGCAAGTAATTAGGTCTTTCCTCAGTGTCTTGTCAATGTCGCGTTCAGTTAGTCTAAGTCGCGTTTGTTGTATGTTCACTTCTGTCCCCCAGTCGTATGTTTTAGGTTTAATATGGGGAACGACCCAGTCAGATCTCAATAAATTGTGGTCACTATTCACAGTTTTCTGGACTTGGAAGCTTTTTAAATCTTGGATGAGGCCAGACGACACAAAAATGTGGTCTAATGTTGCTTTGGAGCCCATACGTTCCCATGTTGGAATATTATTTTGGGAGGGAAAAACCGTCGCCACGTTTTGAATGTGTCGCGATGTCATGACCTTATTCCATGCCTTTCCTCTTTTAGAGGCGGCGTCTTCCCACTGTCGCTGCAATTTAGAGCAAGCTCGATCCTTCGTTACTTGAATGCATTTAGCATTAAAGTCGCCACAGATTATGATTTCAATTTTTTCAAATTCTGCATATAGGTGATCGATCACCATAGTCATATTATCGCAGAAAGTTTTGATGGACATTCTTTGTGGATTCCAGTAGCAGTTGAGTATTGCTACAGTCTTTTGGAAAACATTTTCCATCTTGGCCTTTCTCTGGGTGTGGGAAGTCAGCGTTACCAGTGTTTCGTAAGATTGTTTCCAGATTTTGGGTTCTGTTAGACCCGAGCTAGATTTTATGGCAGTTAACAATCCTGATGACGGTCGGCCGAGTAGGCCTTTTACTGCCGGAGAGATTGCGACCGAGAACCCATCCAGACTTGGTTGTATTGAGAGACACGTTTCTTGTAAACATAGTATGTCAAATTGATTTAGATTGACGTCTCCTGCCATTATCAAATGCATATGGCCTCTCGTGTTCCAAGAGGCAAGAGAAAAAGAGGTCGCTGTGGGGTGGTCGAGTGTTGTATCTTTGGAGTTATTTTCACGGACCCCCACCGTCGATGATTGCTATTTTACTTGTTTTTTTGTCCATCTTGATGAGATCCATTTCCACGGTCCCATTCTTTGCGATTCCGGCTCTCCTTTTTCTGTGGAGGATTGAAGAGTGTGTGTGTACTCCCCCGAGGCTTTCTTGTTGTGGTTGGTTCGCGGAGGGGTGGGAGTTTCTTGTTCTTTTGACCTTTTTTGTGGTTGTCCGGAGTGCCCCGTTTTATCTTTTATGTTCTTATAACCTGTGAGGTGAGTCCTTATTCTTTCTTTGATTGGCGATTGGTCTCTTCGATCTCTGTCTAGAAATCTTCGATGCTCAGGATATGCTCGAGAGTTTTGCGAGCGGGGAGTTTTCTGGTCCCAATTTCGATTTTCAAATCGGGATCTGAGGGGATACTGGCTGTTTCGTGTTTGTCTCTTGTCCTCCTCGAAGTCTCGGCTGTATGAGCTACTTTTTATTTCCCACAAGTGAAACCCCATTTGGTGCAGTTCTTGATATGCTGATTTGTTGATATATGCAACGCTCTCTGCTTTTAGGTGAATAAAGGCTTTTGCTTTTTTTTCCCTGTGATAGGGTTCCACTAATATCAGATCATCCGAAGTAATTCTTTTCAACGTTTTAACTTTCTTTATGATTTGTAGAACTGTCGATCTATTTAAGATGAGTGAGTATCTATCTGGTCGAATTTGTTCCAGTTTAAAGACTCGAATTATCTTATTTGGTTTTGTTGAAGTGTTTTCCCGGACATTAATTTCTTCCCAATCGGTTTGTCGATTAGGAGATCTCTGCGTCTCCTCTTTTCTCTTTCTCGATGTCTGTGGGCTGGTTCTTAATCTGAGCGCCTGACTATATGTCATTGGTTCATTTGCTCTTTGGTCCAGGTTCTCGGAGGATGCTCTGGTCTCCCTTTTGTCGGGACCCACATCCGTCGCTTTCTCATTGCGGATAGTGGTATCAACCTTGCTTGTTCGTTTCTTTATTTGGACCTCTTTTATAGGTGAGTCCGATATTATATTTGAACCATCCTCAGAATAGGTGGAGATGTTCATTACCTCTACACATTGTAGGAACTCTTCCATTGTTTTCGGTGATCTTGGGGAGCCCGTTGTGGATTCTCGACTTTTGGTCTCTTGTTGTGGTTTCGTGGGGCTCTTTGTCGACAATTCGGTGATCATTTCCAACGAAGTTGGAGTTTGCTTTTGTGAATTAGATTTCATATTTCTCAGCTCTTTTTCAGGTAACTGCGGTTTTGTTGGCTTAGCCCCATTGGGCCCTTGTTTCTGGTTTTTTGAATTTAAGAGCAACATGATGGGTTCGTTATTTTTATGGAGATCTCCCCTTTCACCCAACACGGTAGCAGTATTCGATAGTGGAGTCTCAAGGTGTTTATTTAACATTTCAAGCTTTTCGATCTTTCTTTCCAGGGCTTCAATTTTTTTTTCCCAATGTATTTTTTGGTTCTCAACTTCCTGTGAAATCCCTGGGTTTGTTCCCTTTTTTGTGAACAGGGTACATGCGGGCTCGCTTAATGGTGGTCTCGTGTTCCGTTTAGGATCAAAGGTGTTATCCAGATTAGGTATTTTTTGATTTATTGGCAAGAGGCGAGTCTCTATGAGGGTAAGTTTGTCCATCACATTCGATAAAATTGCCGTATTGTTTTGTACATTTTCCTTAATTGCTTCGTATAGTTTGCAGAAAGGTGCTAGAACTACGGTCATAGCTGACATAGTCGCAATCATATCCGGCTTCTTATTGGGCGAGTCCTTTTGTAGTGAGGCTGCAATTTCACTAAGGCGTCTCTTTTTTGGGGGGGTGAGCAATTTTTCCGATCTTTTTGGCGATGTTCGGAGTTCCAGTGCGGGACTTGATCCCGTGTCCCCCAGCGGTCTATCTGGAGTTCCTCCTTTTCTAAAAGACGCCGTCTCATTCTCATAGATTTTGCTATCAAAACCCTGCCGTGCTTGTTTGACGTTTGGATGGCCATTTTCTTGGATCTTTGTTAGGTGGAGGTTAGTCCAGGCCCATCTATCTTCTTTATTTTGGGGATCTAACAGTGTTGCGTCCATTGGCTTATTTGGAGATTTCACTTCCCTGACCTCCTCATCCTGTCCTTCTTCTTGGATTATTGTCTCTTCAATGCTCGCGGGTCTTTTCATCGGAGGACTTATGGATCGTGTACTGTCCAAACTAATTAAGTTTGGGATACTGGTAGTCCTTGCTTGATTCTTCGGGGTGATTGTTTCAGTTAGGTTTTCAAGGTCCGGACCGGGTGCTTTTCTTAGTGACGGAGCCCTGTGAGATTGAGATTGTTCCACAAGCCCGTTCTTGTCTGTCGGCCCTATATCTAGTTCGTTCTTCTTTGTTTTTGAGCGGGCTGCGAATCAGCCGCGATTTCAAGCATTTCTGCATCCGAGATCTCGGTCTCTATACTCGGTTTTCTTTTAGGTTGCTGAGTAAGAAAAACTTTTAGTAGATGGGACGAAGGTGGATTATAGCGGCCTCGTGGCCGTCGTCCTGGTTTTTTGAGCTCTTTCCTTGGTGTCAGTTGCCCCTGTTGGGTCAGCTTAGCTGGTTTCTCGTTTCCCCTTTTTTTTTGATTTTGGAGACCTGGGTTAGAAATGGTGTTCACTTTAGGTCTCTCTTTAGTTTTCGCCGTTCCTCCTAGTAATTTTTCCTGTTCCGCGTCAGTTTCTTTATTGGAGCCCTCCGACTCCTCGTCCGTTGAGATATTACTCTCAACGTCCTCTTTGTCTGATTCCGAAATCTTCTCTGTGTTATGAGCATTTGGCAGTCCTTTTTGTTCGATTTCTATCTCGGTGGAGTCACAGATGGTAACTCTGGCATTATCCCCCGGCTTGAGGTTGTTATTAGTTCTTTGTTCGTCCTCGTGGAACATTGCTTGGATACGGATAGTGTTAGTTGAACCCAAGATCTTGTCTGATATGGTTGCTGAGTTGGTTGACATTACCCCTCCCACTCTGGGGCACGGGACATCTTTTTGGTTTGAGTCTGTGTGTAAAAAAATGTCAGTTCGTTCAACCCCGGGCTCCTGTCCCTGTCCCAGTGATAGTTCTGAATGCCTTTGCATTTGCCCTGTTGCCTGTTGCCCTCCCATAGACCGCTCCCGCACACTCGAGGGCTGCAGGTCATTGGACTGGCAAGTTGCCGGGAGGTGAGTCTGATCGCGTAGGGCTGGTAGAATTAAATTTGCAGTATTTACCGAACCCAGTGGCTCAGATGGGATGAGTGGGATGCATATGTCCTTCTCTCCCCTCTCCCCCTGCGATTGTAGTGTCGCAGTTTTGGCGCCAAACAAGGTCTGATTAGCATTGGGGGAAAGGTAGCCCCTGATGGAATGCACCCCCCCCCCAGTCCTTTCAGTAGGGAGGCTGACTTACTTCTCCTACGTATTGCACCGCCTGGCTCAATGGGTGCGATGGATGCCGTCATAGTGTTTTGCCTTCTCCTCCCCTCCGTGTCGGCGTTTGTTGGACGCACCTCCGGTTCCATTGGAGTGCGTTTACTGCGCGTTTGCAGCGGACTGCGGCAGACTGCCACACACCTCAGCCACACAGCTCCGCTACACAGCTCCGCGGTATGGTGTGAAAGAAATGCTACTTCCTGCAGCACAACGACGTGGACCGCTCTGGTCTGCCACACACCTCAGCCACACAGCTCCGCTACACCGCTCCGCGGTATGGTGTGAAAGAAATGCTACTTCCTGCAGCACAACGACGTGGACAGCTCTGGTCTGCCACACACCTCAGCCACACAGCTCCGCTACACCGCTCCGCGGTATGGTGTGAATGTTCTATACCAATGTTAAAAAGAACAGAAACATGTCGAGACAACTCTCTGGACTAAAAACAGAGACATAAATCTAGGACACATTAGTTCTAGTAGAATCTGGTACTTCAATATCTGTTTTACAAGTACCAATTGTGTATGTATCTTCTGTGAATTTGTTTTAACTCGCTACCTAAGCCTGTTACGTTATCCCTTGTTTTATATTGGATGTTATGTATTGTATGTGGACCATCTTATTTAATTATATGTTTTAAATTTTAAGACTAACTATTAAAATTGATACTGATCTTTTAACCGTTACTGGTCCCCCTTTATCTGAGTTATAGTTTTTTAAAACTCTAGCATCTGCATACTAGCTTTGTCTCCTAATATATATTGACTGTACAGTCTGCACTTATCTCTCTGTATCCGTCGGTCTATACCCATGATCCTCTATACTTGTCATTCTCTGAGCTGCGTATCTATGTACCTGTCTCTATACATGTATATGTACTGTAAGGGAGGCATGGTATCACAAGTATGACACTGACACAATGGGTACAATTTGTAAAACCTTTATTGAAATTGTTGGAGTTGGAGAAACCCCTATTTTGCCTTAAGTTAGGAGTAGTCTCGACCATCAAATAATAAAGAATGCAGTCCTACTGGAAATCAAAATGGCCTATGCTAACAAAACCTAATGCCTGCCCTATCTCTTGTATAAAAAAGTGTAAAAAGGAGAAATGTATGCAAAAGGGAAAATCATTGTTCAAAATAATGAATGTGGCTGAATCCGCTCTCCTCCTTACGTTAGACCTCAGGCTGTCCCTGTAGGCAGGACGATACACTCTGGCTTAGTTTCCAACACAATAAACAGTTCCGTCTGGCCTTCCACGTTAAAGTCTGTTTTCTTGACTTCCAAAATCATGTTTTAAACAAAAAGTTCATAAAGGTCCCCCTCTGTCGGGCTTAGACCTTTCACCACACAGTTCTCGTAGGTGCCCCTCTCTTAGTCTCAGACCTCCCACGATAAAGTTCAACACAAACTTGCGAGGGGGCTCCTTTCCCCAAGCTTATTTCACTTCAGGGCTCTCTCTGTCGGGCTCGAACCACTTTCGGATGTCGACGACTTTCAAATGTGCATGGCTTTCTTTACGGACCAGTGCAGGACCACTTCAACTCAACGTTTACAGTTCAACTTTCACTCGCCCCTTCTCTAGGAGTTAAATTTCTTTATTTCACTTTTGCTGTTCATTCACTTTATCGCTTTAAACAATTTACTTTTCACAGAGAATTTCGAGTGGGCTACTTCCTTTCCACACACCACTCCATTACTTAGTATCACTGATTTTGCAGCTGTCTTTTACTTCAAAGTTCATTCACAGGTCTGCCTTTCCTCACGTCTCATTCACATACGGTCAGCTTTCGCTTGCAATAAAATGTTGCTACTTCAAACTTTAACACATAAGCTGGTCTTTCTGGTCACTTGCCAACTCAGTGGCTGTGTGCGTCTCTTCGTGGTTTTGCGATTCCCAATTCGCGCTTCAAGGTTAGTACCACAGGCTTGGCCTCGCCTTCCCAACTCTTTTGTTTACCCAGGAGGGTTGCTGGCATCCTTAAAACACAATGCAGTCTTTACTTGTTGGGTTGGCCTTCTCCACATGTCTTTCACAGCCTGTCGGAGGCAACGACCTCCAGTAGGGAACTCTCAGGGTTTTCGACAAGCTGCTCTCGTCCCTTGCTCCATCGCTCTGCTCAGTAGGTTTGCCTTCTTCCCAGAAGCCCTGCTCGTACTCGTGTTCCGCCTTGCTCAGAGTGTGTCTTTGGGTTTTGCCTTTTATTTGTGTGAGGAGTGCTAATTGGTATCAGGTGTATGCAGTTAGAATCAAGTGCCTGACTTTGCCTGACCCGATTAGCGGGGCATGTCCAGTATGATGTGTGAAAGTTAATGGTGTTACTCTCAGTCACCCTACGCCCAGTGTTTGTGTAAAAAGGGGGTGTGAGGGGTTGGGACCTCAGAGCATCCTAAAACATAAGATGGGTTTGATAAAGAAAATAGGGTGGAATACCGCATCTCACCATCAGCTGCCACACCCCACTCCCCAAAGACCCCATCACCCAGGTGATCCTCCTGCACTGGTCGACCCCCAGAAACTGGATCCAAAAGCGATGGCTGTGTCCTGGCCACCTGGATGACAAGTCCCAGAGGACTAGCGGGTGAGACACATTTTGGTTTCTCACAGTACTCACCTCTTTCTGTTTCCATTTCCGTCTGCCTCTCTACCAGTCTGCCTGTGTACCTGTTTATTTCTGTACCTGTCTATCTCTGTACCTATCTTTTTACTTATACTGGTCTGCTTCTGTACATGTATGTCTTTGTACACGGGCATGCTTGAAACTGTCTGTCTCTGTACCTGTTTGTCTCTGTACTTGCCTGTCGATGCCTAAAGCTGTACCTATGTACACTTCTACCTGCCTGCCTCTATATCTGTGAATGTACCTGTTTGTACCAGTGTCTCTGTACCTGTCTATTCCTGTACGGCTCTACACTTGTACCTGCGGCTATGCATACCTGTCTCTGTACCTGCCTTTCACTGTGCCTTTATCTTATGTTATTATTATTTTATTTTTATTACATACCATAGCCCGCAGGCATCAGGGCACACAACAACGCTATAGACGCATCATGACGAGACAAATGACAAAACAGGCATATCAATTAAACAGTATGTTTTAAGATGCTTTCAAAAGGTAAGAAAATGTTCCTCCTTCTGTGGGTCAACTGGCAGTTTGTTCCAAGCTATAACTGCTTGAAAAGGAAAGGAGCGGCCACTCCCCCTCACACGATTAGCTGTAGGGCAAGTCAAATACATAGTATTACTTGACTGTGTATCTCTTGACGAGGTGTGTTGCACAAAGCTCTCTCTAAGATAAGAGGGGGAAAACCCATAAAGACATTTATGCGTCAAGGTGTTCACTCTGAAACAAATTCTCACTGCAACAGGCAGCCAGTGAAGATCCTTCCTGTAGGCGGAGATATGTTCTCTTCTCGGCACACTCTTGATGATGTGGACTGCATCGTTCTGCAAAGTCTGAAATTTATGAATGCAGTTTTTACTGGCGCCACTCAACAGCGCATTGCAGTAGAC
This sequence comes from Ambystoma mexicanum, assembly GCF_040938575.1. Lineage (NCBI taxonomy): Eukaryota > Metazoa > Chordata > Amphibia > Caudata > Ambystomatidae > Ambystoma > Ambystoma mexicanum. The sequence goes on from NC_090923.1 coordinate 715,639,904, forward strand.
CAGTCTCAGCATAATGGTAGCCCGTAGCGACGTTTCACAGTTGTTTTTAGATACGTGTGGCCTCATTAACTGCAACAATCTCAGATGACATTGAGATTTGTTAACAGTGTTGTCAGTCAATAACTCCAAGGGTTTTAACTTTGTCGGACACATTAATACAATGATTGTCCATAGAAAAGCTTGAATATTTGATATCCAGTTTAGCTGTTGCCTGTGGAGAGCCACATATAAGGAGCTAAATCTTTGTGCCATTAACGCATAGCCAATTAGCTGACATACAGGCTTGTATAGTCTTGTAGATGTTCGAGATTTTACCAAAATCACTTGTGTAGTCACTGATTAATTCATTTTGCAGCTGGGTGTTATCGGCATAGTTTGTAAACTGAGTTCCCATGTTCTCCAGCAAATCACACAGAGGGCTGATATAAAAAATTAAAGAGCGCTGGTGAGAGGCATGCGCCCTGTGGTACGCCGCAGGTAAGAAGTGCTGGATCTGAAACAGCATTCCCCAATTAATTTTGGACTCCTTATTTGCAAGGAAGGGGCTCATCCATTTAATAGCTTCCCTGGCGCAGCCTCCTATATTGGAGAGGGTTCCAATGAGCTTTCCGTGGTCTACAATATCAAAGGCTGCTGATAAGTCTAGTAACATCTGTAGACCTGTCTTGCTCCTGTCAACAATACTCAGTATGTGGGTCTGGGGATCTACTAAAACACTCTTGGTACCATGATTTGACTGAAATCCTGACTGTCTAGAATGCAGAATGTGTGCTTGCTCCAAATACCCCTGGATTGCATAGCTGCAATTTTGTTCACGATTTTTAATAACAATGGGACCTTAGTTGTTAACAGTGCCAGTTCTTTAGTGATTTATCTGCCAGTAGGGGCCTGAACTACCGGCAGGTCAGGCCTGCTGGTAGTTCACATCCCCTACCGGCAGACTCGGAGTGAGCCGGTCCAGAAAAGGTGCCGGTAACATGGTATCCGCCACCTAAATTCCAGACCGGCTCACTTGTAATGAGGGCCTAAGTCTCCGTATTTATATTGTGCTAACAGCCCAAGAACATCTAAGCACAGTTTGAGAATACAGACCGTTCATTGTTGCTTCGAAGCTGAAGAAGGAGTGTGTTTCAGTGCTTGGAGGCCAACACTTGAAAGGATTTCCCCAATGTTCGTTGTTTTCTGTATCAAGGTACATAAAGATGTTTTATGTTGACTGGACGTAGCAATCTAAGAGGCTGATCAATTTGAAACTTTTTCTGCAAATAAAGTGGGTTTATGCCATTTACTGCTTTAAAAACAATTGTCAAGGCCTTAAATTTGACTATGGCTGTTAATGGAAGCAAGTGTAGCCTTTTAAGTATTGGTGTAAAATGGGCTTTTTTCAGAGTATGGGTGACTATTCTTACATACTGGGAAGCACCCCGGAGTAGCATGTTTTCATAATCAATATATGACCCAATGATGTCACTGGCTATGACAGCAATTTATTCTTCTATTAAAATTGGACAAACCTGTCTCAGAATCATCACACAATAGTTGGCCGAACACAGTACGTTGGTGTCTTGATTCACCATGGTCGGGGTTGAGTAAAACTGAACACCTAGGTTATTAACAACTGTAAGCATTTTAACTGCTGGATTTAGTAGGGGAACCGTATTATAGAAATCACTTTTTTTTAGTCTTGATGGATTTGTAGACCCAATTAGAAATTCTGTTTTAGATGGATTAAGGCAAAGGCAATTCTGTTCCATCCAATCTTTGCTTCCTTGAAAGATGTTTGTTATATAATTATAATCTGGTCATTAATTGTTTGGAAAAGGAAAAATTAGTTGGGTGTTGTCAGCATAATTATGGAAAATAACATTATGGGACAGCAGTCAATCATGCAGAGGCTTCAAGTACACAATAAACAAAAGGGGTGATAAGCCCGGGCCCTAAGGAAGTGAGCACTCAATGTTGGTATCTGATGATGAACAGGCGTCAATTCACACTTGGGCTACTCTACCTGTTAGAAATGATATTAGCCCTTGTGAGGTTTTCTCTGATGTTCCTACTAATTTGCTAATTCTAGAAATCAGGCTGGAGTGACCTAGCATATCGAACACTGCTGACAGATATAACAACATCAAAAGGCCTGCTGCTTCTTGAAAAATGATGTTCAGTTTAGTTTATTACTTGTATAGCGCACCCCACTAAAGGATATCTGGCTGCTTATGCTTAGGTACATGGTAGGTTACAGATATAACACAATACAGTCCAAAACAAAAAGGTACAAAGATAATCCAAAACAGTGGATGAGGTGGGTTACAAATCACCTTGCAGGCAATATCAACAAGGTTCCTAGAAGAATCGGCTAAGCAGACAGTCATATTTACAAATAGAAATACTATTTACAGAGGTGCAGTAAATAGTCCCGATTCAAATTTACAGGGGAGTATACAATACAATACAATCTCTAAATGTACAAGGTCCGTGCTAGGGTTGGACATGCTAGAAGGTTGTTTGAGCTAGGAGCCATGTTTTGGTTTTGGCTCTGAAGGACCAGAATGACGGCTCTGCTCTGATGTCAGGGGGGGAGGGAGTTCCAGCATTTGGCCGCTAACACTGGGAAGATGGATCCTCCAGCTGTTTTTAGTTTGTATTTTGTGATAGTGAGTTGGTTGAGGTAGTTGGATCTGGTGGGTCTGTTAGTCTGATGTCTCGAGAATTTAACTGTCAAGTATTTAGGGGCCGTGTTAGCCAGACACTTGTGGGTGATACAGGTGACCGGAGAGTGATTCTGTCATGAATGGGTAACCAACGAGCTTCTCTTCTAAAGGATGAGATATGACTGGAGCGAGGGATATTTAAGGCCGCTCTTAAGGCATTATTTTGCAGAACTTGACGTTTGTTTAAGTTCCACACGGATGACCCAAGGAAGCGAATATTACAGTAGTCTAGCTTCGAGAGGATCAGTGCTCTAGCTAGAGTAATGCAACTGTTGGTTGATTAAAAAAAGGCTTGCAAGCATTGATAAGTTTGTTAGTGTAGGCTGTGGAGGAGGCTATAGAGTTAACTTGTTTTTTAGTGTCAGAGTGGAGTCTAAGTAAATCCCCAGTGTTTTGACTTCCTTCGAAACTTTTATTGTGGTCCCATCAATGATGGATGCATCATAGCATTTGTCTAATTTGTTTAATCGAGTTTGGGAACCAATGGTCAGTAGTTTGGTTTTATCATCATTTAAACATAGACTGTGAGTAGCCATCCAAGCTTGGATCTCTAAATAGATGTCATTGATTATTTTTGGTGTCTTTAGTATAGCATCCAGTGAGAGTGATGAGAATCTGGGTGTCATCCGCATAGTTGGTGTAAGTGACACCCAGATTGTGAAGATGGTCAAGTAGGAGCTTTGTAAATATATTGTAAAGCGTTGGCGAGATACAAGATCTTTGTGGGACTCCACAATTGATGGGTACTTTAGGCCCAGAGGCTGAAGGTGAGAAAACTGGTGGTTCTGTTAGACAGGAAGGATTGGATCCAATTGGCTGCACTTGGTGAAAACACAGCTGCTGAGGTTAGGTGTTGAGTTAAGATTTTATGGTCTACCAGACTGAAGGCTGCTGATAGATCTAAGAAGGAGGATGGCCAACTTGCCTTTGTCTTTAAGTTCGTCCATCTGAATCTTTAGATCTAACAGCGCAGACTCAGTGCCATGTCTAGGTCTGAACCCGGACTGCTGGAGGCCTAGTAAGTTATTGTCTTCTAGGTTTCTTTGGATTTGTATATAGGCCGCACGGTCCAGAATCTTCAAGAGGAAAGGGACCGTTGTGATGGGTCTATAATTCGTGGGAATGTTAGGGTCTAAGTTGGGCTTTTTTAGAAGTGGCATGACCCAGGCTTCTTTAAGGTTATCAGGAACTGAACAATTTTTGAATGATGAGTTTATCAGCGTTGTAATAAATGGGGATAATTCTCTAGCACTATCCTTAATAATCGCAGCAGGCCATAAGTCACCCTGACAGTTTGAGGGTTTTATCCCAAGGATTATATTTTCCATGTCTTTGATAGAAACTGGGGAGAATTGGAAGGGAGTGCATAGTGGAACTTGATGATTAGGAGTTTCAGTGATATTGGAGCTAAGGGGTAAGTAATTTTTTTTAGTTTCTATTTTTGTTTGTAAAAGTGCAATTTTATCTGATAGGGCCTTTGGAATATTGGCACACCATGCCGCGTCTTTCGAGCAAGCATCAGTGAGCTGAGCTGGGGACTCAAGATCCCTGAGGATTGTGAAAAGTTCCTTAGTGTTTGAATTAGCATTTTGGATTCTTTCATTGTACATTTCTTTTTTGGTTCTGAGGATCGCTGCTTTATAAGATGAGGCAGCGGTTACATATTTGTCCTTGTTAGTGGTGGAGATCCTTGACATCAACCAATGCTGTCTCTTAGTACTTTTAAATGGCCAAAAACCAGATTGGTAGTCACCAATCAGTAGTTCCTTCTCAAGATGGCTTTGAAGGTGAAGTGTGGCTACTTTGTCAATGATCATTGATAGAAATGGTACATAGGCAATCGAGCAATCATTATTAGGATCTTTATGGTCTAATGAAACTTTCTTTAGTAAAGATGTAATCAAAGTTCTGTTTAATTCCGAGGGACTCTAACCTTCCGCAAACTATCTATTCACAATATTTCTAGTGACTGGTGCCAGTTCAGAGGCGCATGCTTTTACTACTTTTGCGGGACATGGGTACCCAGGACATGGTTTAGTGTACCGATGCTATCTACAATTTGCTCAACGTTTACCTCTGAGAATGTAAATAAAGAGAGGACTTGGGAAGAACTAATGTTTTATACACTTTTGATTTCGCTTTTTCTGTTCTAGCTTATCTGCTATAGATTTGTTTATGTCTTGTATTTTATTATTAAAAGTAACTGAAAGCAAATTACACCATTCTGTTGAGGATGGTGTGTTGAATTTGGTTGAAATATGGTGTTCTAGATTAGCTAGAATTTGAAAGAGTTTCTTCATAGCAGATGCAGCTGTCTCAATTTACTCCATGTGGAATTGCTTTTTTTGCACACTGAATAGCTTGTGTGTATTGTAATCTGGATTTTTGATAGTGTATTTATATCAGGTGAGGGATATCTTTCTTCATTGTTTCTCCAGTTTTCTTAAGTTTATTTTCAGTTTTTTAAGTTCAACATTGAACCATCTTCTACGTGTATTTTTAGATCCAATCTATATTGGTCTCAAGGGAGCAACTAGGTTCACCGTAGTTTTGAATGACCTGTGAATAGATTTAACCAGGTTATCAGGAGATCGATTTCAATAATTCAGTTGAAAGATGTTCTTTTGTTAGAGAACCTTTGTAGCTGTCTATACATGTACCTTCCTGTACCCGTCTGTCTTTGTACCTATTTCTGTGTCTTTACCTGTCTTCTCTGTCTGTACCTCTACATGTCTGTCTTTACCTGCCTTCTATACATGTAGAAATTAGTACCTGCCTGTCTCTGTCTATCCCCATAGCTGGCTTTCTCTGTACCCGCCTGTCACTGTACAGCTACATCTTTCTTTGTACCATTTGCACTCTGCACCAGTACATGTCTGCTTTACCTCAACCTCTCTGTCTTTTTCCCTACGCCTTTCTGTCTCTTCCTGTACCTGTCCACATCCCTGTCGCTGTTTGTACATGTTTATCCCTGTAGCTGTCTTATCTGCCTGTCACTGTACCTTCAACTGTGCCTGCTTGTACCTGTCTGCTCCTGTGTAAATACCTGTGTGTATCTATCTATCTATCTATCTATCTATCTATCTATCTATCTATCTATCTATCTATCTATCTATCTATCTATCTGTTTGGTAAATCTAATTTTCTTTATTTTTACTTAATCCAATAGTGCAATAGAGTAATTAATAAAGAAGAGAAAACAAAACAAAAGCAAATATAAAGATTCATATAGAATGGGCAAAGTACAATAATGTGACATGAACAGTGCTTTGGAATAAAGTGCCATGTGCAATCTAGAAATACGAAACTCACTAAGTGCAGATTGCTTAGGAGCAGCATAGATTGATACAAGGAATGTGTTTGCAATATTCTACAAAATGCCAAATTGCCAAAATGTATCCATTTTTACCCCCTTCCGGACAGATCCCCATATTCGGCAAAGATGCAGTCCTCCAGTGACCCCCAAGGTTTTGAACATGCTATTTTTGCCTCTGCCGTGGCAGTGCCCGCTTTTCTAAATAGCTGTTTGTCACCTTGTCATATCATGATCCTTCCTCAGAGGTAACGCTATGTGACCAGTTTCTGTACTATTGCCAACCGTCCCATGAAAATACCATGAAACATGAGTGCATTTTCCCCATAAGAAACTACATCCCACCTCTTATAAATAAGGAAATCCTCGAATTAATAAGATTGAGCCATTCAGAACTATTATAAATGTACAAAGTCTGAAAGCAAAAACAATCCTACCAAATTCACCCACTCTGTTATAGATATGAGTACTTTCATTCAATTCTACATAAGGATCAAAGCTTCCTTAAAAATCAAAGAAAATGTTTCCTCCCAAACACTAGGGGCTCTTTACATAGTATTTCTCCCAGATATTTCACTCTAGACACCTGAGAACCAATAAACTCAAGACAAATGAAAATCAGAACACTTTGTAAACAGCTTCAGGATGGACATATATTTTTGGAGGTGAACATGGTGAGATCGTCGGCATACAGATATCATTTTATCTTCTTTGTCTTCCATACAAAATGGCAGACCTCCTTATCTCCCAAAGTTTGTGCAAAAGGTTCTACCAAAAAGTCGCAAAAAAACAGCATGCCTGCCTTTTACCCCTATGAATTTTGAAGGGCATAGATTCCCCATTACACCACCTTACCACTGAGGATAACTCTTGATAGCTGGTCTCAATTAGTTCTACAAAGGGACAGGGAAAATCCACCCTTGATATCTTTCCCAGAGAAAGCCCCAATCCTCTCTTTCAAAAGTCTTCTCTGTGTCAATGAAAAGGGAAAAGAAAGCTGGAGCTCTCTCTGGGTAGCAATGCCTGTCACCAGCCGGGGGAAGATTTCTATGCTCAGCCTGGACGGTATTAGGCATACAACCATGTTGAACCTCCTGAACAGTAGTCTAGATCAATTTCATTAACCCAGATACCATAATCTTTGCATGTATCTTGCTATCTACGTGAAGGAGGGAAACTGGGCTATCCCATTGTGCCCAAATCGGTACGTACCTGATGCTGTACCAGTCTGTCTCTGTACCTCTACCTGTTTTCGCCTCTAAATGCACCTATGTACCCCTCTATTATACCCTTCTAACTCTGCCTTTGCACCTGTATCTGTCTGCCGCTATACCTGCACTTTTCTGTCTATGTCCTTGCTTCTACCTGCCTCTGTACCTGTTTTCATTCTGTCTTTGTACATGTCTGCTTGTATCTCTACCTGCCATTCTGTGTTCATGTATGGTATGTTAATGGTTATTTGTAAAGCGCCTATACACAATGCAAGTGTTTGAAAGCTCTCAATGAGGCAGAGAACCAGGGGAAAAACAACAGTCATTCAGAGCACTTGAATTTCTGAACGATACAAGTCTTCACAGGCAGAGTAAGTGCATGTAATACAATTAACAGTGTAGATAACAGCAAATAGGTCTGCAGATGATTCTGCAGTTTTTCCAAGTGCATTGAGGTGCCACCATCCAAGGAGGGGAGATCTCTACCTGGTCTGTGTATGTACATGTCTCTTTACCTGTCTGTGTCTGTATCTGTTTTCCTCTGTACCTGTCTGTGTCTGTACGAGCTTGCCTGTGTACCAATGCCTATACCTCTGTATTTCTGTGTCTGTACATATTCCTTTCTTTCTCTGTAGTCTTGAAGAGTTTTATTTTAATAAATCCACAAGGTTAGAGCAACTTCTATCCGCTGTTCCTTTTTAGTCTACACTTTCTACTTCTGTCTCATGATCACTTTGTGCGCAGCACTATTTATAAAATAATTCCATGACATTGGCTTACTGCTTCTTTTCTAATAAGAGGTATTATGGTACTTTTCCAGTTGAAAAATGTGATGTTTTGCGTCAATGTACCCAGAATTTTGGATATCTAGCGTTAATTATGCTTAGCCTATATACTAATTGAAGTTTGTGGAAATTACACGTTTTGCACATTGTTGTAAATGAAAAACATCATGCTAATGTAAATTTTGTACATATCTTTCCTTAGCTCTTTTGATCTGTCCCTGATGAAGCGTATTGTACCACTCGAAATGCGTTGGGCCATCCACAGTTCCAAAATCAAGAAAAAAAATGAATTTTGGTTCTTGTGACCTAATTTGATTGAATGTTGATTTCCTTATTAGTTGACCTTTTGAACTTTATTTAATGAATTGGTTCCAAATGATATAATTAGAAACATTATTTAAAATATAAACTAATTGTTGGTCTGGTTTTCGTGAGTTCCTTAATTGGGAAATTATTTTGTTTCTTATTACTTTGTGCAACCTAGGTGCCGGGTTTGTGGCCTAGCTGACCAAATAGAGTCAGTCCGACATCTCCTCACCTCCTGCGCAGGACTCGCGGCAGAAAGGCGGGCTCACTTGGCACCACTCGTAACCTACCCTACGACACTTGATGAAGAAACAATATGGTTTCGACTGATTGCGGGCGATTCTACAAGATGGTCTAGAGCGGCAGCCAAAGTTCTCGAAGTAGCCCTTGCGAAAGCAAGTGCTCTTGGACCTGCTTTTTCCATTACATCAAAGCTGACGCCCGAACCTGAACGTTAAACCGGACCTGCAGACCTTTGAGTGGTGTCCTGAGTAGCCTCGATAAGACGAAACATTGGAAAGTGTGCAGGGGACGTGAGTTCCTTAATTGGGAACTTATTTAGTTTCTTCTTGCTTCTTTCTATCCACTCAGAATTTGATTAATTGTGGGTTGAGGGAACATTGCAGGGAGAAACCTTACTTTGGGTGCTTTCTTGTGTAACAGTGGTTTTGAACGTGGACATTTACAGCATCTGTCTTACGAGTGACATCTGTTAAAACAAATTGTATATAGGTATTATTACCTTAGTTTTCCAATTAACATTAACAATATTTACCATTACATAATTGTGCGGTACAGTAAAAAGTATGTATTTTCGACTCATGACAACATGTATTTAACAGAGATATTTATCTTCATTTGAATGTTACTATAATACTTTGTGAACAGACTAGCTGTCTGTAGACAGTAATCATCTTGATGTGTATGCACACACGCAGTTAGGCATTTTATTATTTCGACACTGATTTGTTGTGGTTTCATCACACAAATATTAAGATGTTAGAATTTGTTTACACACAAATAGACGAACGTGATATTGCATACTCACCCAAAATGGCAGACGTTCACGTCAACACACAGTTACCGCACTAGACTACAAGTGAGTATTTGGTAATGGCCGCCTAGCAACATGGCAAGACGCGATAGCTTTTTGCAGACCCTGCGGCTGCGATCTGAGAAAAGGGAGTCAGTGAACTGATACGAGTGAAACCTGTGAGGAGTTACCCTTGTACTTTTGATACTGGATGGTATTATGTGAGGCAGAACAATACGCCATATAATGCCCGCTTAGCAACGCAGCGTGGCATTCAAACCATGATCGAGTAGAGATCTTTATTGAACATTATCGTTCCAGTCCGCACCTACGTTCACCGACCAGTAGGACATCATTTGCAATTCATAAAAGACTGAGAAAATCGCAGGAAATTATACTACAGACTGACTATCTAGCAAGGCACTCGCTGAGAGGTACGAAGAACTTGCGGGTTCTACTCACTTTCATAGAAGACTTTAAACAAGTATTCTAAGCATCGCTCTCATTGTCACAAGATACTGATCAGTGAAGAGATTAGCAGATATCAAAGGTTGACAACACAGGACTACGTACTCTAATGAAATAGAAGACCTAACTATATTTGCCATGAAGCCAGGTGTGTAGGCTTTTAGAAAAATTATGAGTAGATTTTTTTAAAAAGTTACCATTGGTATAAATACTAAAGGGATACAATTTGAATTTTACTTTCAGCTAATGACCACCCGAGAGGTTGTGTTTGCTGTATATACAAATTATAGAGCGTCCAGCTTCCTTTAAGGTCAGGCCACCTCACAGCTTTAATGTGAGTCCAATTTGAGAATACCCACATTATACTTGATTCGATTTACTTACAAATGGTCTCATAGTGGGACACTGCGCTATCCAAGCAACTTGTCCCACGCTACACCATGTTCCAGGCTTCTTAACCAACTTAGTAATCAGAGTGTTTTAAATTTTAGATTCACACAACGACAAGTGAAGGGCAGACGTCAGGTGACGAGCCCACAATCAGGTTAGTGCAGGGATGGTACATTTCTCCTTTCAGTTCAAATAAGAGAACTATTCAGCAATAATGACAGTAATTATTGATTATTTTTCTACTTGTACTTACAGAACTTAAACGCTTCCAAATATCTTTACCTGAAGAAGAACGTAGCTCGCTCGAAACGCATAGTAAACTGATAGGAAGATCCACAAACTACCTATCAAGATATCATATCTAATAATTAGACAATCAAACATATGTGTACCATACACGTTAATGATGTGAATCACAACAAATGTGATTGATTACTTATTATGTCAATGAAAAAGTGTTTATTTCTAAACCTTAATTATTTTTGAATGTATTTTGTTTGAAAAAGTTCTTTCTTTGTAAATTGTTTCAAAAACATATAGAAACATTTTTGTATATCAAGAAGTGAATTTAACTGAATATTTAACATAACCTAAGGATTACTGTGAGTGCCTCTATTTGTACTTCGTTCAACCACGGGGTACCTATCGCTTGCATATGAAATCTGATCCGGTAGCACGGATCCAATAGGGAGCACCAGGAAATTCAAGAGTAATTATACGCAATCCTTGAAGAGTCATATTTATTTGCTAAAGATTAGAGTGTCCCTCTACATCTAATTAATATAATTAGAAGAAATAACAAAACAGGTCACCGCCATGAACCTGGACACGTGGCAGGACGGCGGCCTATTACACCAAGCATTGAGTGAGTTATATATGACTCCAAAAATTAAAGAGGAGCAAATTAAAATGGCCAGAATCACGGCCTACATGTATCTCCACATGGGAGTGATGCGGGAAAAGCATGAGGAAAATACAACTTTTGCGCAAAATCAATCCGAACGTTTAGCCCAGATACAGGCTGAACTAAAATTAGCAGAACAAAAATTACAAAAGAGCCAAGAGTTTGAGGCAGAATCTGGAGATTACATTTAAAAATAAAAATTAAAAGAGGACTTGGTCCTCCAACAACAGAATAGTGTAGACATAGAGGCCCAACTAGAAGCAGTAAAAATAGAGTGTCAGGAAAAGGTTGACTCTCTGGAAGAGAATCAACAGAAGCTGACTCAACAATTAACGTATAACTGGGTCTTCTCAGAACAAATAACCATGCTGCAAGATCAGGTCAAAAGGTTGGAAGAGGAGAATAGCAAATACATGATTAAAGAACTCCACTCCCAAGCAGAATTTGATCAAGAGAGCCAAACATTAAATACACCAAGCAATAAAGGGATGACCTGGCTGAACAGAGGGGCACCCTACATCAGGAGAAAGACCCCCTATGCCAGGAAATAAGCAATTTAAAAACAGAGTTGCAGGGAAGTGGATTGGGCCTCCAGAAACTAGAGGAACTCAAAACGGAATATGGGAATCTACTGCAGCACGCCAGACGGGTAGAAGGTGCTCTATAAGAGAACACCCAAACCAAAAAAGCACAAACTCAGGAGGTGAGTCTCCTACAACAAAAATTAGCTCAGGGTGCCCAAACTATACAGGCAGCAGAAAGAGATAACGAGGCCCTCTTTGAAGAGAATGATGGGCTCTGCAAACAAGTGGCAGCGCAAGAGCTAGTCATAGAGGCTAGTAAAACCCTGATAGCCGAACAAAAGGCTTATATCTTTGCCTATTATCAAGAGACAGGGGCTGAGAAAGAAAAACTAGCGAGGTTGGAGAAGGATTATCCTAGATCTAATACATTCTGGAGGGAACCCGAACGGGTAGAGAGGGGCAGGGCAACCCTTGATCATAGTATGATGACCTCTATACTAAGGGGCTCACACCCATTTAATCCTTTGCGCACTGCTGACTTCATGGCTGCCGGTTCACATGAGCCTGAAACCATGAGGCCATCAGAATTTAAGAGGGCAAGCATTAATGGAGCTGACAGGTCAGCGTCCCCCAGGAATTGATAGAAAGGGGTCCCTATGTAGGTACACAAATATAAAGGCTGATGTCTCTCACCGGGCAACCTCCTATGAGGAGAGAGTCAGGGAATCAGACCTCCATGAGCACTACCTCCAAATGGACCAGTTGGTTCAATTTGATCAGGAACAACAGGAAAAGAGGCCCCATAAGAGCATCCTGAAGACCATCACCCAATCAGGGCAGTGGGGGGGATCCTCTACCAACCCTGGAAGTAGGGAGGAGTCAGAAGCCTACTCTCCTTTGCGCCACAGGGGAGTAGAAACTAGGCCTCACCATTCTGCGAGCCTCTCCCAAGCTCAAAGAATCAGGTAGTGCCGAGATGATCATGAGGGGACCTCAAGTAGCAGTGCCGCTGAGTCTGAGGGCAAGTGGACTCGAGTGACTAAGCCAAAGAATGCAATCAAACTCAAGAGAGTTTTGTCAAAAGACCCCATTAGGCAGATAAAGGCCATTAGGAGTTTCATAACCTCATGCCACAAAAACGCAAAATATTCTGTCGGGGGAACACTTGGAACTCTATGAGCAGATGATGGACACTTTCCACCTGAAAGACAACCAGAACTGCATAGTTGAGTATGTTAAATGGACTTTCTCTCCAGAGTACTCCGGCTTCTTTGCTGGTCTGGAGGACCAGAACCATTCAAGATGGTCCACCTGCAGGGCAGCCATCTTGAAACACTTGTCCGCCCACAGAAACCTCTAAGAGGCTCGCAAAGCGGCCTACAATCTGCAGTGCGGTGAAGATCAGGCCCCACGAGAATTTGTGCAGGAGCTAAAATGCGCCTTTGCACAAACCACTAGGAGTGTGCGCATGGACAGCAGGGAGTTTATAACTACCTTCTTTCATGCGCTCCCAAAGTATATTATGACCCAGCTGGTGAGGGACTTCCACGATAAAAGATCTCTGCACTGGGTCATAGAGCAGGCGACCCGCATTTATGAAGTCCAAAAACCCTCAGAAAACAAGAATCAGACCAAAAACCCAAAGCCAGCCAACACCCTTGTTGCTGCTAAGGTAGCAGAGGTGAAGCTTGCCCCCATTTTAGACCTAGAGATGGGGGAGCCTAAAAATGTACCTACACAAAATCAGCAAAATCAGAGACCCAGAAGGCCTTCAGGCCAATCACAAACAGGTGGCGGTCAGGGAGGTAATCCCACCAATGGAACCCCTAACTCCCCTGATTATATAACTCCCAGGTACAAGGGCAACCAACCAATCTTGGGGTTTGTATGGACTCCCCCAGCCCAAGGGGGGGATCTAATCAGGTAAGTACCGCCCCAGGAAACTTCCCTCCTAACTTCCCCCATGAGGGCAGGAATCCCCCAAATGCTGGGTTAAGTTTCTTTCCCTGGTACCCACAAAACCCCAACCTGCAGGACAACCCTCCTTTCTTTCCCCGCTTTCAGGAAACCAGACAACCCAATCTGGGAGAGGGGAGGTCAAGGGTGGAGAGTTACCAAAATTCGCAATATCCAGGGTCCTACGGGAGAAGGGATTGTTACCCTTCCCGTGATCCACCTAGATTTGAACAAAGACCCCTGTACCAGCCTGAACGGGTGTCCCAATTGGAGCACCAGGTCCAAAACCTTACCCAGGATCTGGGTCGCATGTTGAGGGCTCAACAGAGCCCTCAGATGAACATGGTGGCTCGGAACCCCACAAACCAAGGGTCTGGCAACCCAGAACAATTACGGGTAGAGAACCCTGACAACTCACCGGTTCCAGAGGAGGAGGCACGGGAGAACGGGGGTGTAAAGCCCTAGGGGAAGCTTCCTTCCTTACTTGTGAAAAGCCCCTGGACACCCAGGAACCGGAACAAAAATCTCTTGCCCCCAAAAATCTGCAACCCAGGGAACAGAGGGTGGGTAGGAGAAATAAAGACAGCAAAAAGACCCATTTTGGGGAGGAAGTTAGTGTCCTCCAGTTTGAAGGGGAAGAATCCTCAGAGGATTCTGGGGAAAAATCTTCTCCTTCAGGGACGGGGGAACTCCTCCCAAAGACAAATGGGCCCCAAGAGATCTAAATGAAGACTGGGTGGGTGTGGGGACTGATTCAGTATCGCCCAACCTTGAACCCCAGAATTAGTATCCAGAGAATCAAATATCAAAAGAAGGATCCCAAACCTCACAAACTGATTCTGGTGACTGCCTCCAAAAAGGGGGGGCAGCCCAGAATCAGAAAAGAAGCAGCCCGAAACTCCCCAAATATCGGAATGTCAAATTTTTCTTTCAGATTCCCAAACTCCAACACAGGATTATGCCCAAACTACCCCTTTGTCGGAGACTAAAATAAAGAAATTGACCACCCGGCTTGCCCGGAATGCACATTACCTTTGCCCATTGGAGGAGAAAGAGGTAGCTGTTATGCCCCGGTCCAAGGGCAATGTACATTTGCAGTGCTGGTGGACACTGGATCCCAAGCCACTCTTCTGTCAAAAAGGGCTTTTGATCAGCTAAATTCAGGAAAGGGGGAAAGATACCAGATACCTCTCACCCCTCTTCCTGGACAACTCCAAAACTTCGACCGGAATGAAATTCCTGTCGAGGGGAAAGCGAATTGGAAATAAAAGTTGGGTGACACAAAGTGAAACACCCGGTCATAGTCGTGTCTCCAGAGGGCACACCCTGTCTACTAGGGAATTGCATTCTGCGCAGGTTGTCCCCGCTAATAGACTGTGTGAACAAGGTCCTCTGGACTCAGACTAACAAGCCAATAAAATTGAAACAGAGTGTCAACCATGTTAGTTTAAATGGCACATGCCACATGGTTGAACAAAAACCTGATCATATTGAGTTTCATTTCCAGAACAATCAAATACATGACGTGACAATAATTGCTCTAGGACAACAAACTGGCGATGGGAACTCCTCTCCGTTCCTGAAAATCAACCTTTCTTCCAGTTTCAAGTGGCATTCCACACTGGAAGGAAATACTTTGAAATTTTATACTGATTCACAATCTGAAAACCTCAATTCTATAGCCAAAAGTGATGAGAAACCACCTCAAAGTTTAGCTGATATTCAGAAAATTAGAGAACAGTTGCTCATCCCTATTCAGTTAAATGAGGGGATGGAGTCTGTTCTCACCTGAGTGTGCGTGAACAATGGTACGAGCTTCATCAACGAAGCCACATTCAGGCAGCTCCCAAAAGATCCCGCCATTCCCACATTTAAATTGATCGATAAGTGGGAAATGGGCCTGGAAACTCCCAATTCCAAACATCTCCTGCCTAGCAAGTGTATGCCTAAAATTTCTATAGATAACAAAAGCATAGAACACAACTGTTGAGTCGTGCGAGATGTCCCTGCTGCATTCTATTTAAGCAGTGACATTCTCAATTGGTTTGCCTTTAATTTGGACCTGATTAATTACAAAGCCTGGTCCTGACTAGGGGGAAATCCTATAAACTTTGATGATGCAGAAAAAGCATTTCGATCAGCCCAATTACTGCCCTATGCGGTTGAAGTTCAAATTGGAGAGGAGGCCACCATCCCAGGACGGACCCGACTATTCCCACTTGAATTAAAAATGAAAAGAGGACAGAAACTGCAAAATCCTGACGCATATGTACACCTCAACGCCCATCTCCAACAATAGGGGTTGGGGTTAAAACCAACATCATTAGTCAATGTAGAACACAACACCATTCCAATATTGATGGATACCAGCGACCTTAGGAGTATCACTCTGGGCGCAGGCACCATTATTGGAATGGCGGTTGATGACCGACATTTTTCCATGGATCTAGAAAATGAACTGATAGGACCAATCCCCAATGACTGTTTTGACAATGACAGTGACAATGACTCACCACCAGACAGGATCTTCACCCGGCAAGGGGGGAATTTCCTGGTGTATTCTTCCTGTCCTTACGGTGAGGAAGAGGTGACCTGTGACATCAGGCTGGATGAGGTGATCTTCCAGGTCCATAATGACAGCCTCTCCTACCTGAAACCCTCTGTCCAGGTCAATACTCTACGTAACAGAAGGGATAGCCCTAGCAATGTGGAAGGAAGTAGAGCTCTAATAGAGTGGAAAACAAAAAGGGGGGGCTCCAACCACATATCAATTAGTTTACACTACTATCCTATTTGAGTGTCTACTGCACTGTATCAGTTTCATTATGTATTCAAACTTCAAAAGTAAGCTAAGTATTCCATAGTGGAATAGTTTTATATGGATTTTAGTCGATGCACATATCTTGAGACAAAAATTTTATTCTCAAGAAACTGCTTTATTTAGCAGGTCAGGTCATGCCCTATGACTGGGCAAACACCTGTAGTACTCATGCTTCATCAAATGAACATAATGCAGAAAGCATAATACTTGGCACAGTACTAAGTCACAAAACCAAAGTCTAAATCAATGGTGTGTTAGTACTGTTGGTGTGGTAAATATTACATCATATTTAGACCATATTGTGAAAAACAAAGAAAAGAGTGACAATGTTTACACATAGAGGATGCAGTAGTGCGCACAAAGCACACAGTAATTATACACATATTTCCTAGTACTGACTCGAAACAGAAATATGCTTGGGAACTGTATCTGAAGAAGGGTTAAGGCTAGTCTATTAATTGTTAGCTAGCTTCGAAGCTGGGATTTGCTAGAGTAACCAGCTGTTGAGTGGGTTAAATATTCCCACAGAGGACCAAACCATTGGTTTACGCCAGGGGGAGGATCCCCCTTGGAAGTTCTGGTGGATTGAAGAGCAAAGTCTATGATTGAACCACAGGCGTTTCAGCTCCTTGCTGAAAAGCCTTCATCTGGGCCTCTGGATTTGTCTCTCTGGAGGAAAAGGGGAAAGCAAAGGAGGGAAAGAGAGAGAAAGGGGGTGAGACTCGACCTGTGTCTCTAAAGCTAGATGTGCACCAGAAAGCCCCCTTGGAAGTTCTGGTGGATTGAAGAGCAAAGTCTATGATTGAACCACAGGCGTTTCGGCTCCTTGCTGAAAAGCCTTCATCTGGGCCTCTGGATTTGTCTCTCTGGAGGAAAAGGGGAAAACAAAGGAGGGAAAGAGAGAGAAAGGGGGTGAGACTCGACCTGTGTCTCTAAAGCTAGATGTGCACCAGAAAGAAACTTGCTGCTGCATGGCGTGAGGGCTAATGCAGGGAAAGAGATACTATTAGAATTTCAAGACAAACCATGCAAAGTCTGGTTTGTGCAACTGGAACTAGACAAAGACTGACCTGTTGAAAGTCCTAGGGGGAGGGCTGGGGCCAGAAGTGCCCTTCGGTTGTTGTGACAATGTTCGAAGGTGCCGTCGTGCCGCTTCAAGGGAAAGCAGGTGGTTAGCAAGCTTGGCCGTCCTCCTACATGGGAAAACCCCAGTCTTGATGGTGGAGCTGGGCAAGAGAGAGTATGAGGATTAAAATCATGCTGCTGTTGTCCTTAAGTAGAGATAAAATATGTCTGGTAACTAAGCGTACCTTATGTGCTTGCAGGTTGGCTGGTGCCCTGTGCTTTGTATGTTGGTAGAAGAGTGGGAGGGCTTCTGCCGGCATCAATGCTGTGTCCTCTGCCTCGTTCCCGGGTCCAAGTAGTGATTTCTACAAGGGGAGGAAGAACGGGCAGAGTAAGAAATTAGCATTACAGACTGAATCGCATATGGATCCAGTTCTGCCCGTGTGGTAAAGCGCTCCTATGTGGCAGCTGCTTACCTCAAGACGAGTCCGGGAATCACTGTGATAGCCAAATTGGATCAGGAGCGTTGTTACAGCAGCTCAGTCGCTGTGGGTCTGTGTACGGGAGTGAGCTGTGCTGCAGAGCGAAGGGCGCATGTAAGTGGGATCAGTGTGTCTAGTCCCACGCATGCGTGCTGGGTTCACTCGTGTTTGGTTGCTGTAGCAACCCAATGACGCTGCTGAGGTGGTGTGCTGTAGAGCGTATACACAGTAGGTGAAGGATAAGTCTGGAAGGCGGCAAGATGCCGTTGGGCATCTGTGGTTGGTGCCGCCAAATGTCCAAAAAGTTCAGGACAGGTACAGTGCATGTCCAGCCTGGAGGGCTGGGCGACTGGTCTGGGACATGGATCGGAGGGGCGGTTATAGTTCAAAGAATTTGTCCGGTATGTGCTGGCTGGCTGCTCATGGTAATCATGTGGGTCTAGTGCTGCCGAAGCGCATTCCTGGGTTCGAGTGCTGCGAACAGTGGGCTCTATGTTCAAAAAAAGCTCAGATAATGAAAAGTGTATGGAAAGAGTTACTGGATAGGGGGGTTTGTGATGCAGTCTGTAAAGAGATGCAGGGGCTGGCCCAGATCCAGGGGTCAAAAGTATACACTGCTATTGACGTGACCAATGGGTACTGGACCGTGCCTGTCAGTAGGGAGGACCAATACAAGCTGGCCTTTACCTTCAGGGGGCAGCAGTACACCTGGACCCGGACTCTCTTCAGATACATCAACTCAGGCAACAAATTCAACATCTTTCTTCCTAAATAAGGCCATGCCCGACTTGGGTTAAAGGGGTAACCTGGCTTATGTGGATGATGTCCTGACAAAAAAGGTCAACTGTGGAGCAACACATAGCGGAAATCCGTTATGTTCTGATGCAGTTGAGGGTTGCCAGAGCAAAACTATCCTTCCAAAAGGCGCAGTGGTGCAGAACCTGTGTCAACTTCTTGGACATGAAATAACTCCTGAAGGTCTCTTTCCCCAGGAGAAGAAAGTGGAAGCACTCCTAAAACTCCCACAACTCTGCGGGAGCTAAGAAGCCTCCTTGGACTGATTAATTACCATAGGAAGTTCATTGAGGATTACGCAGAGATCACAAGACCCCTGATCCATCTGTTGAAGGGGGAGGTCAAGTGGGAGTGGGGTCCAAAACAAGCCAAGGCAGTAAAGCAACTCAAAAGAAGCCTTTCACAAGCACCTTGTCCAGCTTACCCTGTCAAAAACAAGGAGTTCTTCTTGGAGAAGCAGTATTATATCAAAGGCATTACAAGGTCAATAAAGGCATCTCCTATGCAAGCAAGAATTTATCTACTGTGGAGGAAAAATACAACGATTGTGAGAAGGCACTCCTGGCAACGGTGTGGGCATTGAAAAATTACCGCCTGTTCATCCAGGGGGAACACATCATAGTGGAGACTCCACACCAGCCTTTGCAATTACTTCAAAGTGACAGAATCCGGGCCGGAAATGTGAGTAATTCCAGAATTACTTCCTGGATTCTGTCAATGCTAGGCTTGCCTGTGGAGGTCAGATATGGCCAAAACAAGAAGAGTCCCCTCGTGCAAGGTCTGGCTGACTTGACTTGCATGATTGTGCCAGAGATAACTGTCTCGAGGACGAAAGTCTTAAAACCCAGAACAACATGGAGGTGTAACTGAATTCCCCGCACGAAATCTATGAAGAGGACAAGTGCGAGGGAATGCCCACAGTTTATGTGGACGGGTGCTCCTACCATGTTGACAACAGGGAAAAGGAATTGGTGGCCGGCGTTGGGAATGCCTGGATGAATGATGCCCCGCAACCCTCCGCTGGGTACAAAATCGGTCCCCATAGTAGTCAGGTGGCAGAGTTGATGGCAGTTCATCAGGCCATCCTCACTGCTGTCCAACACCAACTCCACGAACTGGTCATAATCACTGATTCAGATTATGTCCGGAACAGGTTCGTGGAGCACCTGGTTAATTGGAAAACCAGAGGCATGCTGTGTGCTAATAACAAGCCTCTCAAACATGGCAAGCTAATCCAAAATATTGATGATTTGGTCACCTCCAGTGGGATGACCATCTATTGGAAGAAGATCAAGGGTCATTCCAGGATAGAAGGGCCAGACAAAAATGGAAACGACCTGGCTGATCACCTGGCCAAAACCAGAGCCATCCAAGGGGATCGCCTCGAGATCGAGTCCCTGTTGGGGGAAATCCAGGTTACTGCTATCACTAGGTCCCAGACGAATGCTCACAATGAACTCTGAACTGTCCAGTGGAGTAAGGAGACCCCAGATGCTGATTTAATCATGGCAGAAAAAGGGGATACGATTATTGGTACATTTTATCAACACATTGAGGACCCTGAGAACTTTCCCCTGACGGATACCGCTTACATTGGGAAAGAGGACCTCAAAGTGTTGATGAAGTGTCCCAAAATGTTCTGAATCCAAGACGGTTTGTTGACAAGGAGATCCATATCTGGCTGTGACCAGTGGGTGGTCCCTACCTCATTCCGAAGCCTGATGCTAAGTCACGCCCATGACACGGCACAGCCGGTCATCGGGGGTTTCACACTACATTAGAAATCTTGCGACAGGGTTCCATACTGGCTATTCATGGGGCAGGACCTCGACCAATTCTTAAAGGGGTGTCTTGTGTGTGCACAATTTCAGCCAACTTCACTCACACACCGAGCTCCCCTCCAGAAGAGGGGGATGACACTGCCTTGGTCAGGTTTACAAGTAGATTTCATCGGGCCCGTGATTCGCTCTTCTAGGGGGAACAAGTACATGTTAACCGTAACATGCTTGTTTACCAAATGGGTGGAATGTCTCACGGCCCGAAATTGCAAGGCAGAAACAGCAACTGCCCTGATGATCAACCACATCTTCTCGTGTTTAGGCCTACCCCAAAGGATTGAGTCAGACTGGGGTAGTCACTTCACCAGCGAAGTGATGACAAAGATGAGGGAGATACTTGGGGAAAAAGGAAACTTCACATTGCATACCTTGTCCTCTAGTGATAGAGTTGAGAGGTACAATAAAACCATTGTGAGCATTCTAAAAAAGTTTGTGGCAGATTCTGGGCCATGTTGGGACATCCGATTACTGCTTGTCCTGATGGCCATCAGATCTACACCTTCTTCTGCAACTAAGATGTCTGCATTTGAGCTGATGACTGGATGAAGGATGGTGCTACCGCAGCCAAGTTGACGGGTCCTTTTGAAACCTGTTGCCTACAGACTCCACATCCCCAAAGAAGAACTGACCGAAGAGAAATGGGTCCATATTAACCAGCTAAAGAGTTATCACTCTAGGCACAGTTTGCAGCAAATCAAGGAGCTAAGAGAGAATCAAATGGAGGAGACATCTGAAGCATGAGAATAAGAAAAAGAAAAATCAGAAGGGAACAATGGATTTATAAGTATAATTAGGTAACAGGGAGTATTTCAGGGAGTATTTTTCTTCATTATCAATTGTCATTATTGAATGCACGCGTGTCCCACTGCTGTCAACCCTATTGGAGGGCAGTTAGTGGGAAATTGTAGTAACCAGTTTGTGTGTATTGCATAGATTTGTACTGGTTGCACCTTCACTACTAAGGAGGACCTCCCCGGGGACCTGGAAAGGAGAAGTCGAAGGAAATCTGGGGTGTCACTCTGCACCATAAAGGAAGATCCAAGGGAAATCTGTGGTTGTCGTTCCACGTTCCAACGAGAGACAGCGAGAGGATCATAGCGCACTGCTCTCTGATGGAAGGAGGAATTATACCTGAAAAAATCCTGTTGTGCCTGCCTGCTGATTCTCACGTTGCCCAACTCTCCCTCGACTTGGAATCTCAGAAGAGTTGGGGGGGGAATTTGTGGGATTCCCCCCCACTCAGCAGTACTTCCCCACATCACCAAGGTGCACATCTGCAGTCACAAGCAAAATGGCTGCACTGGCTCCTGTGAGCATCATGGCCTCAAAACTACATTTGCAGCAGCAAAAAGATGGCTGCACCATCTTGCCAAGCACATATTGGGCAGGATGGAACAAGGGGGCAGACTGAGGGAGCTTGCCAGTGTGTTCTTACATATACAAAAGAAATAGAGTGAAAAAGCAGCGCTGCTTTGCTTCCAGCTCCAAAGATCCCATTGAAAAGGGGGTATTTTACCTTCAAATGATGCTGCTATGACGATATTCTTATGTTTTATTCCTCAAACTACTGTTATTAATAAGGCCCTGACAGGCCCATTCATATCCCGATTGTGCTTCAGCAAAACCAAGTATGACCCCTGAATGACAGGCTCTATCAAACCAAATCTAAGAAAAATCAACAAAGATACTTCATTTTCCGCCTCACGGGAAAAGTGCCACGGTTGCCCCCAGACATCAGGAGCAGACTAGCCTGCCCAGGGTACTGGCACCCATGGGAACCTTTAAGGCCCCAAAGGATTGCCTAAGGGCTTCCTGGACTTGGTCCTGGCGCCGTTGGCATCATACTGCCCTTTCAGGCAATGCAGGTTACAAAATAAGAGAACAACTCACCTGAAGGCTGCATTTCCTTGCCTCCCCCAAGACATCATCACGCGATCTACGCCCCGGAGGTACCGCACCTGCAGAATAGAAAAAGAACAGCAGGTTAGTTGCACAGAAGAACAATACCATATGTTAAGACATTATCGCATAACGCTGGCATGGAAACTTACCTTGGAATTCAGCTCAACATTTCTGGGAAGGAGTCTGCTTCATTTTATACACCAAGGGGAAACCTGCAAAGAAGAGGCACAAAAGTGAACTTTTACAACTTGAACTCTAAAGCAAGCCATACCATTGGTATAAAGACTTCCCCTATTGAGTCATAGTTGCCTGGAACTCTTCAGGATCAGTGAAGTAACTAGATCCTTAAACTGCTACGCACTTCTGCATACAGTCGCAGGATGGAGAGTCCACCATTCATAACATTAAGGTGAGACATAGCAGAGGGGTGCACAAGGAGGCCACGGGAGGTGGGTGTCGGTCAAGGTTACATTTCATTTTAACATTTTAGGCAAATCTGCTTTTTGTGACGGAAGGGGCCAAACAGAGGGGGCACGTGGAGCCATTCAGCATCGGACCGTCCAGTTCCGTTCAGCGCCACTGTGGAGACCAGGTGAGCGTAACAAAAAGCTTCACTTTTTAAGTTACAAAGTGTCAATGATCAGTAACTCAAAGACACTCCAGCTGTGGGCTACGTTAATTTCAGTGCATAGGTGGTTCAAATAAACTACTGCCTACAAGAAAATAACGATGGCTGCAAAACAGTGTGGGAATCCAGATGGAAAGTCAAAAACCGAATTTGAAAGCAACCTGCTAGTAGCTTGCACCACATGTGTAAAATGGGCTTTGAAAACTAAAGAGGAAAAATGCTTGTTTGAGAGTACTATGTTGAACAAAAACTTCTTCTTGCCTAGCAATGTGAAAGGGGATTGTACTGTGAAAATACAATGTATGAAATGGTTCTATTTAGCAGGTTTTCTTCCAATTCAGAACAAACATAAATACAATTAAATCAAACTTCAGTGGCTGTAGTGGGGGGTGGGGTGTCAGCCAAAAACAGGTTTCTATTGAGAGGATGACAGAAACAAAAGGGGCCCTCTCAGTAGATACTAACACCCCAGTGATAATTACTAGGTTCGACAGAATCTGGTCTGGGCTGAGCCCTCTATAATGGAATTTCCATGACACAGAAGTGTGAAGTAGAGAAGGGGCAATACACTTTCAATCAAGCTGGGGAACCCCCAACTTACTCTGGAGGAAATTACAGTTGGTGGTAGCTGATGAGGAAAAAGAAAAAAAAATGGTCCAGGGCAGGACAAAGGACCGCCCATCTGTTTCCAGAGACTATGTTATAAATAAACTTGCAAGATTTTTATCTTTGCAGCAGGACTTTGTAAAAATATGAGAATTTTGGGGTTTAAATGTGATTTTTGTGGCTTTAAAATAAGCAGTCTTGGCTGTCAATAGCATGTATGGGCCACGAACGCCAGAAGAATGTGAATCATGGGGAAAGGACATATGATGTAACGTTAAAAATGAACAGAAATAGGCCCTATGGTAGTATGTACGCAAGTGTAAAGTTACAGAATTTTAGGCCGAACATTTCACAATGAAAATGACCAAAGATTTTTAAACGTACAAAACAATGCCTCACAGATTGCAGAGTTGGACTGCAATGGTCTGCATAACATATGTAACCTGTTTATGTAATTTGCTAAGAGTCTTCAACTGTATAAATGCACCATTTCATTTGTGGCAAAATTGGAGTTTAGCTAAACTAACTGTGGGAGGTTTTTGAACATTGTAAAACTCACATCATAAATCTGCCATCCTGCCCTTTAGATCCAACCAGCTGAGAGTGAGGCAGGGACTACCACCCCTGACCAATCTAGTGGGTTAGAGGTGTGTTTAGCTAAGCCTGCCCAGAAATATACTTCTATGATGTCACTATGTATTATAAATACGAGTCCATGACAGGACTCTAGAGACAGACACTCTTCCTGAAGTTCCTGCGCTGCGTTCCTGATCTCCATTCATCTTGCTGATTCCAGATTTTCCTTAAAAAGCCAAAGTATTGTTGACCCTACTGCAGAACCCACTGCAAAACCCAAGCATAGCTGATTCCTACTCCAGCAAGGCCATTTATAGAGAAAAAAAAACACTTTTATCCCATTAACAAAAAGGGGAAAGCGGTGGTACCTTTTGCATCCTGAAATCAGACCGGCTTGCTGCCCACCAACTGCTTGCCCACTGACTGCACCCAGCGGTACCTGTGCCCTCCAGTGACCCTATATGCCCAGCTGTTTGCTGCACATTGACCAGACCTTGCCCAGTTGACTTTTGCCATGGGGCGCCGCCGTGTTGTGACCAGACCCTGATGACTGTCCAAAAATCCCAAAACTAAAAAGTGGACTGTGAGTATAATCCCCACCACATAGAAACACACAGCATACCTTGTCGTGCCTTTGTCCTTTTTCCACCCTCTACGTAGTCATAGTTATACCATGGTAAATTGTTGAAACTCTTAGGATGATCCTCGTATCCTGTCCTTAATATTTAAATGCTAGCGCCATCTCTTTTCAATTTTGCCTGGTGTAAATTATAAGCCCTTAGTTATATTTGGAGTAATTAAACTAATTTCCATCTATTTTATTGTTGGGTTTGAGCACTGGGGGGACAAGGTTGAACTCGCGAATCAACCTTGGAGCTTACTGTGTCTCTCTTTAACAATGTAGTCTAGATCATTTCGTTTTAGGTAACTTTTGCCTTTCTTTTAAAACCAAAGTTTTCATTTTAACTGCTCTATTTCCCTAAAACTGAACCCCATCCCACCCCGAAAATCTCATCCAAATCTTAAGCTACTGCCATCTTTTCACTTCACTAATATCCCTGTGATATACATCTATCCCCTAGCCCAAGAACCGCACACCAAATCAGAGTATTTCACCCGTTTTTATTAAAAACCGTTTGGGTAATTGAGAAAATTGCAATTTTCCAATGTGCCATTTGTCTGCAGCATCTTTTAACTTCCACTCATTTTCGAGTTGTATGGTTCTTGTTGATTCATTGCCTTGTGATTGCTAGTGTTTGTGCATTGTTGCCTTAGTGAGAAATCATATTTACTTCAAAGTTTTAACCGCATATTAATTATTTATTTGCCATTTCCGAGTGTCATTTCATGCTATTGGAAACTACCTGCTGCTTCTTTCTATCCACTCAGAATTTGATTAATTGTGGGTTAAGGGATCATTACAGGGGGAAACCTTACCTTGGGTGCTATCTTTCCTAATTCTAAAAGTGCTCCTATTCACTTGTGCGTTGTACATGTTCTAGGCAAAGGTTATTTAAGTGCATTGCTTCCATTTTCATTGTAATTATCACCCCATTGGTGATTGCTGTCCCATATTAAAAATTGTATGATTTTAAAAATAAAGAAATAAATAAATAAATATTGTAATTTGACCAACCGGCCTGGTTCATGGTCCATTGTGACCTCGGGTATTTGAAAAAGGGGGTTTGATATGAGTAGTGTACCATCTCAAATTGAATTTGCATAGAATAAAGAAAAAGGCATCTTAGTTGTGCGCTACATACTAGGCTGAGACCAAGGTGTGTGTCCCCGATTGAAATTGTTAACATTACCTTTATCTGGTTGTAGCCATACCTGTCAGCACCTAATCTGTCTTTGTACCACTATGTGTCTGTACATGCTAGCCTTCGTGCCTGAATTGACTTGGTGGCGAAGCAGGTTACGGCTCCCCTTGCACGGTTCGATGCGCATTGAGCTGGGAGCCGAGGCCTGAAGACTCAGGATCCCAATTTCCGGTTCTCTTGCAATGCCCACTACAGTGATTGTGTAACGATAGAGAAATAATGACTTGAACACGGATGTGGCTCTACAGAATCATTGACACCTGAAGACGGGTCAAGTGTTGGGTCTAGGTATCCATGACATACACACCTATGCATTGGCATCGAAGCCCTTATGAAGACGTTAGAGGATGTGACCCGTGTATTATCAATGTGTGGCATGACCACTGTAAACAACGAATCTGGGTCCACTGACTGCCGCTAACGTTAACGCGTGGCAGGATTGGCTTTGAAGATGCAGTTGAGGTTATTTACGGTGTATATGACAATCATTCATATTTGTTGTCCTGAAATTATCAGGAGTCTAATGCCATCATTAGCCATTTAGGGTTCCATCACGTATTGAATATGGTCATAATGTTTTTTGCATGACTGTGTTGTGCGGCGCATGACGCGCTATTTGGTTTCTTCGTAATTAAACTTTGCACAACCTACACCAGGTTTTCTTTCAAGTATTTTTTTGTTAAATGGCCATCTGTGAATGCTGCTGTCTTTTGAACCAGACTTTGTACCTGTACCTGTCAAGATCGGGAACATTTTGAAAACGTCTTCAGGACTGAACTGATGGGGTCAGAGGTAAAGATGGCAATTTGTCTGGGTGGCACTAACCCTGCTCCTTGTACTCATTTGCCCTAATGGTGCTAACAAGGCACACAGAGATGCAATATGTAGATGGGTACAGTGGGTTGCTTGTTGTGAAATCCCAGACTCGGTCACACCACACCAATAATATGACCACTATAGTCCGCTGGTTCTAAAAGGAATCGGGATGGGAGATCTGAATACAGCGGTGTGGTTTTGAAGCTACAATTTTTATTTCAATCCAATTTTTGCATCAATTATTTACAAGACTTTCAATAAGCACGAAAGTGACACGGACAGGTTTGATTATATACATAGGAAATACAGGTAAGTATCAACCTCTGAAATATCGAGGTAAAATTTCCAACATAGAACATAGGCAAAAATGACAGTTGGGTGAAAACACAACTGAACAAGGTGCTACCCAGGACTGTAATTGGTCCACGGGTAATTAACAAACAGTGTACACAACACTATCTAGACACTGGAGTGTTTCGGCCATATGGGCTGGGTTTAAGCCCGTCATAGTGGTGGCCTTCATCAGGATGGACGCAAAGTGTGGTTCTGTCTGTTTTATCTGTGGGGGAAAGGGTAGCTGTGAGGATCTCAAATTATTTAGTGTTTTATTTAGAAATTATTAAATAATGGCTGATTGGTGCCACAAGGATACATCGAGGGGTGTATCGAAGTACAGCTTACCTTCTTCTAGGATTGCAGTGCTGTGTATTTCAAGTCCTTGATATAATGCAGGACTGTGAAGTGCTAAATGCACTGAGATGGACCGTGGGTTCCTGAGTGAGTGACTTGCTTCAGGGTCCCGAAGGCCGGAGGTAAGCCTTAGTAGGTCTCAAATCTATTACAGGGAAGAACCAATGTGTCAGTCTAACCTAGTATGGATGGTGATAGCAGCAATGGATGGTGCTCGTGCAGGCTTGTGAAATCCTGAAGAGCGTACCACAGTATGCCTGTGCCAGGTGAATCTCTGTGTCTAGGCAAGCGTGTGTGAAAGAGGACTCTTAACTCGAGTGAAATCAATACATACGTGGTCCCAAATTAAAGAGCAATTCTGTGGGAGCGTTATCCAGTACTATGTGCTGACCTGGAGGCGCAAGTCAGACTTCAGACTAATCGAGCAGTGCTGAGAAAGTGCTGATATTGCGGGTAGCATGACATGCCAAAAAAACGAAAATGCAAAAAGTAATACTGATGGCATAGGGCTCAGTGCATTAGTTCCTAAATTGGTGAGACCCCAGATAATCGATCTGAGCGTGGAAAGCGGGGTGTGTACCTAGGCAATCGCATGCACTTACCAATTTTTGAAGCTTGTACGATCCCGTAGCTCACACAGCATGAAATGGTTGCTGTGGAGCTCTGGACGCTGCGGGTATAAGAGTTCGCCCATGGGGGAGTAGTGGACCAATCGAGTCAGATGTGTGCGCGTCGGCTGATGTGTCACAGCTGCAGGCTCAAGTGGTGCCCAATCGTTGCGAGTAGGACCCATGTGACTAACCGTGTGTCCAATAATGGAGCGGCCGTAAACCGAAAGTAAAAGTGGGTTGCGGACAAGCAGCTCCGTTACTGGGCCTTGTGTTGGGAAAGAGGCGATGCTGCCTGAATGTAAAATGACACCGTAATGCAAGGGGAGTTTATGGGATATGTAGTGCTTTACACGTATGGTTGCTGATGCCAAAGTACAGGAAAAAAACAATGTGATGTTGCATAACAGATTGTAAAAACGTGACACGTGTGCAGATCCTGGTGAGTAATAGTGATGCAGAATGTGACAGGTATGATGAGAAAATTGCACGCAGTTATAACACCGTTGACATGACTTCTGCAGTGTGCTCAAGTAGTATATCGGTTTACAGTGCTATTACAACCAAAAGCCAAATACAGTGTGTTTGAGGCTCTCCGCTCAGTTGAGTGGCGGGCTCATAGGTAGTGGCATACTTTACTGCAGTTATTTAACAAAACAGTGTATAAAGAGTCAAAGTCAGCTTATTGGGGGCTGACATCTCTAAATACTACAAGCGTGCATAAACCATGTCCACCATGGTCATGTTGCATAAGGGATATACGTGTTCATCAATGTATTGGGTGGCCCGACCAGTGAGTGAGTGCTAGAATTGGGCTAAACGGTGATGGTGGATATGTTGAAGTACACAGATTGTCTATTAGTGACACAAGGAAAACCTTCCTAACATGTTATAGTCACCAATCATCTCTTGGGGGTTTCGGGGAAATTCTATAGGAGTTACTCCCAGAAGTGCTTCCACTCGACAATAATGTTCAAACCATTCTGCACTGTGTCCAGTTTGTGCACCCATTTTTGTTCGAATCTGATGAGGGCTAGGTTGATGTCTCCTCCTCGTTTTTGTGGCTGAAGTTGTTGTAGGACGGTCCACGTAAATTGCTCGTGGGTATGACCTTCTTTGCTGAAATGTTCCATCAGGGGTTTGTCTTGTATGAGGTTTTTGATACATGATCTGTGTTCATTTATCCTCTGATTGATGGGCCTAATGGTTTTCCCGATGTAGATGAGGTTGCATGGACATCTGATGGCGTAGATCACATGTTTACTTTCACAATTAGTGTGGTTCTTCATGGTCCAGGTGAAATCCTTGTAGATTAAGGTTTTGCTAGTTTCTGTGTATCGGCAAGCTACGCAATGGCCGCAACTGTAATGTCCCAAGACGGGAGGTAGATTCCACAAAGTTGTTGGTGTTTTGGTAGGTTCAAGGAAGGTATGTACCAAAGTGTCTCAGAGGTTTCTGTTTTTTCTGAATGTGAACATGGGTTTTTTGTCTAGGGAACCCTTGTTTTTGATCAGGTGCCAATATTTATTGATTGTGGTCTTGATGAGGTTGCTGACGGCGTTGAAGGTGGTGACACAGACAGTCCTTTATTAAGTTTCTTTGAACTCGGGATGACGATGGACATTTCCGACGGGTATGACAATTATGACACTTTCGATGTCTATTCTAGTAACAACGTGCAATTTGAAAAGTGCAGAGGCATCTTTTAGTAGTTGAACAGAACACAGTGGTTCTGTTCTTGGAAGCAGGCTGCACACGGGGGAAGAGCCACATTCCATGCTTTGCTATCTATGAGGTACTATTCGTGTCCTGGGAGCCGACACGCTCTAAAGGGTTTTGCGAAGGGGGGGGCGCAGGAAGAGCATAATTCAAGCCTTTAGCTGTTTTATTCTAACATATACTACCGTCGTACGAGACTGGCTGGCAGCTGTGAAGTGATTAAATGCCCTGCAGCTCTCCCTCAAGGCTACAGAGAGGGAGCGTGGGCATTCCTTTCTAGGCTACTCATGAGGAGTTTTCAACGAACTCCTCAGTCCCGCGACCTTGCCCGTTTCATATTCAGACAACAATGTTAACAGTTGAGCAGAGTAAGCAGAAACCGCAAGAATTGCAAGCTGCAAAGCAGTTTTAGACAGAAAGCAATGAGCAATGGTTAACAGGCAAAATGGCGATTCTGCTACGTTTAAAATGGCCGCTTGTTGGTCAAGCATAAAAGTCTATATTTCTATAATTCGGTGCATAAGACGGTTGGCCTACGGCCATCAAGTTACATCTGTCATTCCAATGACGGGTATTCACTTTTCCAGATTGACAAACCCTCCTTTTGGCCGTATGCCAAATGTCTTATTCATTCATTTTATCCTCCTCCGATAAGGATAAGTCTGGGGTATCTATGTCTGAACCTTTCATGCTATTATCAGCAAAATCTTCATCATTAATGTCTATAGCCATGAATTGTTTTAATGTTTTTGTTTCATCAGTGTCTCTGTTATTTTGGCCATGCGTTTGTTTTCCTCTCGACACCATGTGCACACATCTCTTAGTACATCCATCAGTTATTTCAGTGCAAACTATTGGTAAGCATTGTATGCAACAGCAACATGTTATGAACATACCAAGTACCATCATTAGTATCGAAATTAACTTCCATCCCCAAGACCGCAATAATCCCCAAAACCAGGATCCTACCCCCCAACCCCCTTCTTCAGTAGAGAGTGTGGAACTTAGGACATGTAATTTCCGGATTGCTTTAAATATCGTAGGGGAGTAATCATCTATATACACACAGCATGCAGTTTTTACGAGTTTGCAAACTCCCCCACGATCAACTAATATTATATCGAGAGCCATCCTGTTTTGGAGTGCCATTAGTCTTATTCCTTTTTCTTCTAACGTCATATTCAATAAGATATCCGTTGTTGAATCTATTGTATTTTTTAATATCCTAGACAGTTTTCTTATATTGTAAGAATTTTCTATTTGGGACAAGAATGGTATAAATGATTTGGCTATATCTATTGCTATCATTCCATCCTCGCTACTCCTTTGAGTTCTACCTTTTGTTCGTCTAGCTACTTCTGCTGTCTCCAAGAGGAACACTCCTGGAAATAGTGGACCCAGGTAGCATGTACCTCCCCAGTTCCTAGGTAACCATGGATATGCTTTTTTTCCACATATAAAGTAAACAGGGTCCCCTACGTACACGGGTTCTATTTCGTGCTTTAAAACCACTGTGTTGAGGCAGTTGCTAAACGTTCCTACTTTATAGGAACCCTTTTTCTGTAAACATAGGGGAGCAGTTTCAGGGCTGTGATCCACTGTATAGGCAGGGGGCACAGCATCTTTATTCCATTCATCCCTCATCCAAAATGTCATTACTGATGTTTCTTCTGATGGCGGGGTTGGTCTATTTTGCCTATGTAATCTATCTAGTCTTGGTGTCTTTCGTGTATTCGTGTATTCGTGGGATCTGGTGAAAACACGCAAGCTTTATGGAATATGGAACAACCCACAGGTCTCATGATCACTTCCTCAAATTCATTCATATTGGTCTCATCTAGCTGACCCGTATTACTCTTGTTCCATTTCCCAAAGAACATTGCACTCAATGATACTTCACATGAATAAACCAATGGTAACGGTTGTACATACCAGTCTATCCCTTTCCCACCGTGCTGTGGTAAATGGGCACAAACCCAACAATCTTTTTTCTTTAAAACCGCATGGGTCATGTTCATGATGAGCAACAATGTATTGTTGCCGTATCCTTCTCTATGTCTTTCTTCCATTGGGGGCAAAGTACCAGTGATTACATGAACCGGGCTTTCAATAGCTGCTTTTGGCAAAAGTGTTTCTAATGGGTGCACGTACTCCAGGAACCATAGTGTAATAGCTGTTATTGTTGGTACTACCATACTTAAGAAACACAGGACCAATGTCCAAATCAGTACCTTATTCCTTTTACCATGCTTTTTCCCTAAATTTACAGTCTCTAAATCTATCATCTTTTCAGCAGGGGTGCAGGAGGAGGCTGAAACCGGTCTTGATTTGTTCTTCATCGTCCTTCTTCTTGCTGGCAAAGTTCGTCGCAAATGTCTCTCGTTCTTGATGCCAGAAAAGTTCAATGAAAAATGTCACCGTTCAATTCTGCCAGCCCTTTCACAGCCTAGATCACCTATCCACTCCGAGCAAGATTAGTTGTTCTTTCTCCCACTGCCCAGACGATTTCTGAGCAGTTCTTTATTGATAGAGTACTATGTGCATCCAGCTTGTCCCGCTCTGGCTTAGGACACATGTACTCTATCAGCCTTAGTACTTATGTGCATCCAGCTTGTCCTGCTCTGGCTCCTGACACATGTACTTTTATGAGCGCACCGAGGAGCCGTGAGTCTTGAATTGTCCGACTTGCACAAATCTCACACTTCTCTCCTCTACGCCCCTGGCTCCTACTCCGTCCGTGAGTGGAACCAAAGGCAAAAGAAAAGCACCAAAGATCTGTGGATCACTTTGCCTGTCGAGGCCGCAAATTATACCGGTTCACTCCTGGTATTGTATGATCCGTGAATAGTGCCGTTGCACTTCCAGTATCAAGCTCAGTGTCAGCCTGTGGCCCAATGATGGGTAGCGATGAGCGCCGTGGCAATGATGTAGTTTCTTTCTTTGGCTTTGGTGCATTTGTAGAAACTGGTGGGCGCCAAAGGGGTACACGCGTTGTTTCTGCTCGTGTTTGCAATGCAGGGTTTGTGTCGCTCGGCAGTGATGTTGTTTCTGCTGGGCAACGTTGGGGCACTTTTCGCCCTCTCCCCTTACTGGCAGCCTCCTCAGGCTCTGTTTCAAGTTTCACTTCTCGCTCAGGCTGATGCTGTGGCAATGGACTGGCAACGGTTTCTTTCGTTTCTGAGACCGTTTCCTTTCTCTGGTCGTCAGAAGTTGTCAGCAGTCCTGGGAATCTTTTGGCATGTGTCGCGTGGATCCATGCCTTCCGTCCGTCTACTCGGATGGCCGTTTGCGTTGCCAAAAGTACTTGGTAGGGGCCGCGCCACCTGGGTGCTAATGCTGTCTTCCGCTCAAAGTTCTTTATTAAGACCCAACTTCCAGGCTCCAGCGAGTGCCCCGGTTTCATATATCGCACTGGTAACGCCTCCTGCACCTGCTGATGAATCAAACGCAACTTCTGCATTAAAAGGCCACAGTACGTGCTTAACATAGGATGCTCGACCTCACATAATCTTTTGGGCTGCGGTGCGCATCACACATTTGCCAGTCTCCCCATTATAATCTCATAGGGGAGAGCCCAGTCTTATCCTGCACAGACATGTGCATGCACAATAGCGCTAGGGGTAATGCATCCACCCAACTCAACTTGCTCCCAGCGCAGATTTTAGCTATCTTTGACTTTAAGATTCCGTTATGTCTCTCCACAAGCCCGGGATGCCTGGAACTGTGGAATCTCTTCTCTATCTGAAGACCTGCACAGATCTGTAGCACTACTGCACCCACAAAGTGTGGGCCGTTGTCTGACCACAGGACACGGGGCAACCCACACCGGGAGAAATATTCCTTCAACATTACTTTTGCCGTTGACATGGCACTACAGTCTTTTAAAGGATATGCCTCCACCCACTTGCTGAATGCACAAATCACCACTAACGCATATTTGTAGTTCTGGCACCTTTCCATTTCTATGAAATCAAAATGGATCACCTCAAATGGCATAGAGCGTGGGCCAAAACTACCTATTGGAGTCACGGTTCCCTTCCCTACATTGTGTTGCAGGCACGTAATACAATTCTGCACTAGGCTTTCTGCATTCTTTTTTATGTGCTCATTTTTCCATACTGTGGATAAATGCTGTACCATCTTCTTCGTGCAAATGTGGGTAGGGCTATGCGCCATTGTAACCATTGCGGTTACATAACAATTTGGCAACATCCAGTTCTTGGTCTCTTTGTCCACCGAACATCCCTCCAAATCTAACTCAGCAGAGCCCTCAGCCCACCCCTGAATCTCTTTGGTCGTGGCCTCAGCCTGCATTTCTTTGACTGTGGCAGCTCCATTCTCTATCATACAAGGTACTTCTGTACTGTACTGTCATCATTTTATTTCCCAAATCTGTGGCTGTTTGCTTCGCAATCCTGTCTGCAATGCGTTTCCCTCTCCCACTTTACATGTTACCTTTTTATGCACCTCGCACTTCACTATAGCTAAGCGTTTTGGAAACGTGAGTGCAGCAACAATCGCACAATCAAAGGGCCATGCTGAATCCTGGCCCCATGTGATGTCAAGAAACCCCTCTCAGCCCAAAGTCGGCCAAAGTTATGAACTACGCCAAAGGCGTACTGGCTGTCAGTATAAATATTCACGTTCAAATTCTCAGAAAGTTCACAGTCACAGGCTCGGGTCAGTGCTATTATTTCTGCGGCTTGTGCCGAATTGTAGGGGGTACTTCTGCTTTCTACAACACTCTCTAGGGTAGTAATTGCATATGCAGCCGTTGATGTGCCATCAGGTAATTTAAAACAAGAGCCGTTGTTTCTTCTTCAGTGACCATTAAACAATCATGGGGTGGTGATTCGTTGTCACCAATTTCTGCTATGGGCAGTGGCATTAATTCTGCAGGATTCAATGCGCTACACCTCATAATTTGGATGTGGGGTGCAAACAAGATGAGCTCATATCTTGTCAGTCTAGCTGAGGTGAGGTGTTGCGTCTGTGTCCTATTTAATAGAACGTCTATAGCATGTGGCACCATCAGAATTAAAGTGTGCCCCAATACCATTCCTTCCGTTTGTTTCACTGACGCAGCAGCCGCTGCGATGGATCGCAAACATCGTGGTAGTGCGCGCGATACAGGGTCCAGCGCGGAAGAATAATAGCCGAACGGCCTATTTCTTCCACCTTTTTCCTGTGTCAAAACCGCCAATGCACTTCCTTCACTCTCACTCACAAATAGTCTAAAGATCTTTTTATAGTTAGGAGTGCCTAAAACTGGCGCAGCACACAATGCAGCTTTCAATTGCTCAAACGCTTTCTGACATTCCTCATCCCACTGTAAAGGCATCACTGCATCCTTTTTAGTTAACTTTATCATCAGCTTCACAATCAACGCAAAATTACTGATCCACTGCCGACAATAAGAGACCATGCCTATTACAGCTCTCAGTCCTTTTTGAGTTTTTGGAATAGGCATACTAGAAATACTTTCTATGCGTTCTGGTGTTAATCTTCTCCCTTCTTCCGAAAGTAGGTAACCCAAATAAGACACCTCCTTCTGATTATACTGGAATTTCTTCAAACTTGCCTTGTGACCATGGGTCGCTAAGTGTGTCAATAGTAATATAGTATTTTCTTTGCAGATCTCTTTTGTGTCAGCAGCTAGTAATAAGTCATCTATGTACTGCAAGAGTACGCAACCTTCGGGTAATTCTAGCATGTCTAGCTGCTCTTTTAGCGCTCTGCTGTAAATGCTCTGGCTTTCTGTGTATCCTTGTGGAATGCGTGTGAATGTGAATGATCGACCTCCTAGAGTGAACGCGAACAGATATCTACTGCTTTTATCCACTGGAATGCTAAAGAACGCGTTTTTCAGATCAACTACACTAAAGTATTCTGCAGTGGCCGGTATCATTGTCAGTATCGTTGTGACATCTGGGACCAAAGGGAATTGTGGGTCTACCACTTTGTTTAATGTGCGCAGATCAATTAAGAAACGATAGGGTACTTCATTGCCTCCTTTCTTGTAAACTGGAAGAATCGGGCTGTTACACGTGCTACCTGCAATTTCTTCAACCACCCCCAATCTCACCAGGTCAGTAACAATACTTTTTAATCCCTTCTCACCTTCAAAAGAAATTTTATACTGGGGAATTTGTGGTAGTGTGACACCTTCTTTCAAAGTTATTTTTGCTGGCTCTATTTTCAAGCATCCTACATCGTTATCATGCATTGCCCACAGACAGGTTGGTACTCTACTTAGCTCTTCTGGTAACACTTTTGACATAAATTCCGTCAACGGTGCATCGTGAGGCCACATCGTGAGGAACACCCCATCTGCCGTACAATGTATGACTGCCCCCAATTTTCTCAACAAATTTAATCCTAGCAAGTTCTCTCCACAATTTTCTGTCAAAAGAAATGGACACTGTTCCGTAAATGGTCTTATTGTAATTGGGACAGCTTCGGACATGGGGTTAATTACTGGTGTACCTGCGAACCCTACAGAAACATTCTTTTGCCCCGACAGTGGGATCTCCGGAACCAATTGGTGGTCTATCGAGCACTTCTGTGCCCCTGTATCTACAAGGAAACGGTGCTCCTTATTCCTGACTCTCATTTCTACGTATGGTCCTCTCTGATTCACGGGAATAGACACTGGTTCCGACCCCTGCCGTGGGCTGTCCTATCGCGAAAATAACACATCGTCCGATGTGTAGTCACCGCTGCTGCTATAATACGTGTTTGGCTGTGTATCAAAAATATTCCCATTTCCCCCTCGGTGTCCTTCACTCTGATCATTTCTCTGTTGGCCCTGCCCGCCCTGACTTTGGTTTGAAACACTTTGGTTCAATGCCTGGTTCTGTTGCGCTTGGTTTTGACCATAGGATTGGTTTTGAGTACCTCCATTGGTATATCTCTGCTGCTGCTGCATGCTATTTCTGCTTGGGCCGTTTGACCCCTGATGTCCTCTATGAGGCCTTCTCTGACCAAACCCACCTCTATTCTGTAGGTGCGGGCATTGCGCTCGCCAGTGTCCTTCCTCCTTACAGTACGCACATTGATTTGCTCCCAATGACACCCCATGCATATTATTCGAATTTCCCCTGCCTTGTGCATTTCCTCTACCTCTATTGTATCCAATAACCTGCTGCAGTAACACTCCTACTATCGTTCGCATCGCTTCTTTTCTCATCTCCAATGGGTAACCATTACATATCTCACTTACTTCCTTCACTGATGTTCTTTTGTTCGACATCCATCGCATTGTTTCCCCCACCCATACCTGCAATCTTTGTTTATGACCTATTTTTCCCGGTACCGGCAAATGCTTTGTACCACCTGAAAAAACTCTCGGCCACTATTTTTGCATATACAACCTCGACGCCTCCTTCCTACCTGTCTTAATACACTCACTACTATATTCAGGTGTAGCGAACATCTCAGCATATCTGTCTTCCATTTAATTGTTTACTTCAATGAGTTTGTGCACATGTTTTCTTACATCCTCATCTTTTTGCTCACTACATGCTAACTTATTCAAATCTAACAATCGCTGTGGCGGTAAATTCCCAAGTATCTTTTTCCATTCTCCCACCAAAATTTCCCCCATGCATTCCAACACTACCTCTCTCTCGTCGCTTCTTCGGTACCCATACAATGAGGCCAATGCTGCCGTCCCATCGTTTCCTTCTATGTACATTTCTGCCTCTTGCCGTAATTCAATCTTTCTTTCTTTGCTGATCGCGCTTCGAGTTACCCGTCCAAATCCTGTTCCTTCAGCCCCGCCTCTCGCCTCCCCGGTCTCAATTTCGACTTCGGGAGGGGCGGATGGTGCTGAATCTGTCTCTAGAGCGGGAGGTGCGGATGGGACAAGTGACACAGGTGGCATCTGTGAAGGGCCTTCCTGGGTGCTGGAAAATTGTGTGTCCGCGGTCTGTGCTTGTGGGAGGGCTCGAGCTGTGGGTGGGGCTTGGGTTAATGCTTGCATGAGGGGAAGTGCTTGGGCTACGGGAGTGGGTACGAGAGCTACTGGTTGGGCCTGCGCAGTCACTACTGGCGTGTTTGGTTTTGATTCTGGTTTTGGGCCTCAACCCGTGTTAGTAAACAAATTTTCCATTAATTCGTCTGCTATGTGTAGTTCCCGCTGCGGGTATATTCCTTCTATGTTCATTTGGTCACGTCTCCCTTCCTGTCTTAGACTTGCTGTCCACTCCTCCTCCTCCTTTTCTTCTGCTACCTCAAGCTTCGTTTTGTGCCTACGCGCATGCTTCTATCTACAAAAGATAAACCTCTTTCCAGGAGGGTCTGTTCTGAATTATTCAACATTCTTGATGATAAATTGAAAATAAGGATGGATGTCATGTCACGTAGAAATTGTACGGAAAAAGAGAAATTTGAACACCATGCAAAACAATTGCAAACACGCCTGGGAGAGCGGGGCTATCCAAGAAATTCCATCAAAATGGCCAAGAAAAGAGCTGCCAAAACCGACCGCTCAGTCTGCTTGACAGCAAAAACCAAGGATCCAATAGACAGGACTGTCTGTGTCACCACCTTCAACCCCGTCAGCAACCTCATCAAGACCACAATCAATAAACATTGGCACCTGATCAAATACAAGGGTAGCCTAGCCAAAAAACCCTGTTCGCATTCAGAAAAAACAGAAACCACAGAGACACTTTGGTACATACCTTCCTTGAACCTACCAAAACGCCAACAACTTTGTGTAATCTACCTCCCGTCTTGGGACATTACAGTTGCGGCCATTGCGTAGCTTGCCGATAAACAGAAACTAGCAAAACCTTCATCTACAAGGATTTCACCTGTATCGTGAAGAACCACACTAATTGTGAAAGTAAACATGCGATCTACGCCATCAGATGTCGATGCAACCTCATCTACATCGGGAAAACCATTAGGCCCATCAAGCAGAGGATAAATGAACACAGATCATGTATAAAAAACCTCATACAAGACAAACCCCTGGTGGAACATTTCAGCAAAAAAGGTCATACCCACGAGCAATTTACGTGGACCGTCCTGCAACAACTTCAGCCACAAAAACGAGGAGGAAACATCAACCTCGCCCTCATCAGACTCGAACAAAAATGGGTGCACAAACTGGACACAGTGCAGAATGATTTGAACATTACTGTCGAGTGGAAGCACTTCTGGGAGTAACTCCTATAGACTTTCTCCAAAACCCCCAAGAGATGATTGGTGACCATAACATGTTAGGAAGGTTTTCCTTGTGTCACTAATAGAAAATCTGTGTACTTCAACATATCCACCATCACCGTTTAGCCCAATTCCATCACTCACCCACTAGTCGGGCCATCCAATACGTTGATGAACACGTATATCTCTTATGCAACATGACCATGGTGGACATGGTGTATGCACACTTGCTGTATTTAGAAATGTCATCCCCCAATAAGCTGACTTTGACCCTTTATATGCTTTTTTGTTAAATAACTGCACTACCACTACAATGCCACTACCTATGGGCCCGTCACTCAACTGAGCGGAGAGCCTCAAACACACTGTATTTGGCTTTTGGTTGTAATAGCACTGTAAACCGATATACTGCTTGAGCACACTGCAGAAGTTTCCTGTACTTTGGCATCAGCAACCATACGTGTAAAGCACTACATTTCCCATAAACTCCCCTTGCATTACGGAGTCCTTTTACATTCAGGCAGCACCGCCTCTTCCCAACACAAGGCCGAGTAACAGAGCTGCTTATCCGTAACCCACTTTTACTTTTGGTTTACGGCCGCTGCATTATTGGACACACGGTTGGTCACGTGGGTCCTACTCGCACCGATTGGGCACCACTTGAGCCTGCAGCTGTGCCACGTCAGCCGACCCGCACACCTCTGACTCGATTGGTCCACTACTCCCCCGTGGGCGGACTCTTATACCTGCAGCGTCCCGAGCTCCACAACAACCATTTCATGCTGTGTGAGCTACGGGATCGTACCAGCTTCAAAAATCATTAAGGGGGTAATTCATAGAATTCAGCGCACAAGTGGCGCACGCGGCTGGCGCACAGTGTGCACGTGCGAATCCCTGCGGCAGCCGCGTGCGCTAAAATCCATTTCCGCGCACAGCGTATTCATGGATTCCAGCCTCCAAAACCAGCCGTGGCGCACAGTGGCGCAGCGACCCTGCAGCAGCGCCAGTTACGCCCC
The DNA here is from genome assembly GCF_040938575.1 of Ambystoma mexicanum. Taxonomy (NCBI): domain Eukaryota; kingdom Metazoa; phylum Chordata; class Amphibia; order Caudata; family Ambystomatidae; genus Ambystoma; species Ambystoma mexicanum. The sequence goes on from NC_090923.1 coordinate 715,680,064, forward strand.
CAAGAACGCCTCTCGCGCAGGGAAAAGCCATCAATATACCCAATCCAGCGCAAAGGGCTGAGCTAACCCTGTACCAGCACGGCAAGCGGGCTACGTGTATCACTGGGGTGCGCGGGAAGTACCTCACGCGATTGGCCCCGTGCAAGCAGGGTACGCGTATTTCAGGGGTGCGCGGGAAGTTCCACACGCGATTTCCGCAGGGTACGTGTATTTCAGGGGTGCGCGGGAAGTTCCACATGCGATTTCAGCAGGGTACGTGTATTTCGGGGTGCGAGGAAGTTCCACACGCGATTTCAGCATGGTACGTGCATTTCAGGGGTGCGCGGGAATTTCCACAAGCGATTGGGCCCGTGCGAGCAGGGTACGCGTATCTCAGGGGTGCGCGGGAAGTGCCACACGCGATTTCAGCAGGGTACGTGTATTTTGGGGTGCAGGGCAAGTTTCACACGCGATTTCAGCAAGGTATGTGTATTTCAGGGGTGCGCGGGAATTTCCACACGCGATTGGGCCCGTGCGAGCAGGGTACGCGTATCTCAGGGGTGCGCAGGAAGTGCCACACGCGATTTCAGTAGGGTACGTGTATTTCAGGGGTGCGCGGGAAATTCCACACGAGATTGGGCCCGTGCGAGCACGGTACGCATATCTCAGGGGTGCGCGGGAAGTGCCACACGCGATTGCAGCAGGGTACGTGTATTTCAGGGGTGCGCAGGAATTTCCACACGCGATTTCATCATGGCACGTGTATTTTGGGGTGCGGGGGAAGTTTCACACGCGACATCAGCAGGGCACGTGTATTTCAGGGGTGCGCAGGAAGTTCCACTCGCGATTTCATCAGGGTACGTGTATTTCGTGGTGCGGGGGTAGTTTCACACGAGAAATCAGCAGGGTACGTGTATTCCAGGGGTGCGCGGGAAGTTCCACACGCGATTCCATCAGGGTACGTGTATTTCAGGGGTGTGCGGGAATTTCCACACGCGATTGGGCCCATGCGAGCAGGGTACGCGTATTTCAGGGGTGCGCGGGAAGTTCCACACGCGATTCCATCAGGGTACGTGTATTACAGGGGTGCGCGGGGAGCACCACACGTGAATTGCACGTGTGGGTCCTCCCAGGTGTTCCCTCTACACCCTCCACGGCCCCTGCAGGTGGCTCACACCACAGGGGCCTACCCTGCACATGTCCTGCAGGCACCCCATCCACCATGGCCATGCCCCCCAGCCAACCCATATGTCAACTTGCACTACTGCCCACCAATGCATGTCCCCCTGCACCCCAAGCCACCAGGGGCACCCTCCACCAGGCCCCCACCCATGTCTCCCACCACCCCCTAGCAGTGCAGGGGCACCCTCCACCAGGCCCCCACCCATGTCTCCCACCACCCCCCAGCAGTGCAGGGGCACCCTCCACCAGGCCCCCACCCATGTCTCCCACCACCCCCACCCCCAGCCACCAGGGGCAGCCTCCACCAGGCCCCCACCCATGTCTCTCACCACCCCCACCCCCCAGCACTGTGGGGCACCTGCCAGCAGGCCCCCACCCATGTGCAACTCATGTTCCCCAACACCCCCACCCCCAGCACTGTGGGGCACCTGCCAGCAGGCCCCCACCCATGTCCAACTCATGTCTCCCACCACCCCCACCCCCCAGCACTGTGGGGCACCTGCCAGCAGGCCCCCACCCATGTCCAACTCATGTCTCCCACCACCCCCACCACCCAGCCACCAGGGGCAGCCTCCACCAGGCCCCCACCCATGTCTCCCAGCACCCCCACTCCACAGCAGTGCAGGGGCACCCTCCACCAGGCCCCCACCCATGTCTCCCACCACCCCCACCCCCCAGCAGTGCAGGGGCACCCACCACCAGGCCCCCACCCATGTCTCCCACCACCCCCACCCCCCAGCAGTGCTGGTGCACCCTCCACCAAGCCCCCACCCATGTCTCCCACCACCCCTGCCCCCAGCAGTGCAGGGGCACTCTCCACCAGGCCCCCACCCATGTCTCCCAACCCCCCACCCCCCAGCACTGTGGGGCACCTGCCAGCAGGCCCCCACCCATGCCCAACTCATGTCTCCCACCACCCCCACCCCCCAGCAGTGCAGGGGCACCCTCCACCAGGCCCCCACCCATGTCTCCCACCACCCCCACCCCCCAGCAGTGCTGGTGCACCCTCCACCAAGCCCCCACCCATGTCTCCCACCACCCCCGCCCCCAGCAGTGCAGGGGCACCCTCCACCAGGCCCCCACCCATGTCTCCCAACCCCCCACCCCCCAGCACTGTGGGGCACCTGCCAGCAGGCCCCCACCCATGCCCAACTCATGTCTCCCACCACCCCCACCCCCCAGCACTGTGGGGCACCTGCCAGCAGGCCCCCACCCATGTCCAACTCATGTTCCCCACCACCCCCACCCCCCAGCAGTGCAGGGGCACCCTCCACCAGGCCCCAATCCCCATGTCTCCCACCACCCCCACCCCCCAGCCACCAGGGGCAGCCTCAACCAGGCCCCCACCCATGTCTCCCACCACCCCCACCCCCAGCACTCTGGGGCACCTGCCAGCAGGCCCCCACCCATGTCCAACTCATGTCTCCCACCACCCCGACGCCCCAGCACTGTGGGGCATCTGCCAGCCGGCCCCCACCCATGTCTAACTCATGTCCCCCATCACCCCCACCCCCCAGCACTGTGGGGCACCTGCCAGCAGGCCCCCACCCATGTCCAACTCATGTCTCCCACCACCCCCACCCCCACCCCCCCAGCACTGTGGGGCACCTGCCAGCAGGCCCCCACCCATGTCCAACTCATGTTCCCCACCACCCTCACCCCCCAGCACTGTGGGGCACCTGCCAGCAGGCCCCCACCCATGTCCAACTCATGTTCCCCACCACCCCCACCCCCCAGCAGTGCAGGGGCACCCTCCACCAGGCCCCCACCCATGTCTCCCACCACCCCCACTCCACAGCAGTGCAGGGGCACCCTCCACCAGGCCCCCACCCATGTCTCCCAGCACCCCCACTCCACAGCAGTGCAGGGGCACCCTCCACCAGGCCCCCACCCATGTCTCCCAGCACCCCCACCCCCCAGCAGTGCAGGGGCACCCACCACTAGGCCCCCACCCATGTCTCCCACCACCCCCACCCCCCAGCACTGTGGGGCACCTGCCAGCAGGCCCCCACCCATGTCTCCGACCACCCCCACCCCCCAGCAGTGCAGGGGCACCCTCCACCAGGCCCCCACCCATGTCTCCCACCCCCCCACCCCCGAGCACTGTGGGGCACCTGCCAGCAGGCCCCCACCCATATCCAACTCATGTCCCCCATCACCCCCACCCCCCAGCACTGTGGGGCACCTGCCAGCAGGCCCCCACCCATGTCCAACTCATGTCTCCCACCACCCCCACCCCCCAGCACTGTGGGGCACCTGCCAGCAGGCCCCCACCCATGTCCAACTCATGTTCCCCACCACCCTCACCCCCCAGCACTGTGGGGCACCTGCCAGCAGGCCCCCACCCATGTCCAACTCATGTCTCCCACCACCCCCACCCCCCCAGCACTGTGGGGCACCTGCCAGCAGGCCCCCACCCATGTCCAACTCATGTTCCCCACCACCCTCACCCCCCAGCACTGTGGGGCACCTGCCAGCAGGCCCCCACCCATGTCCAACTCATGTTCCCCACCACCCCCACCCCCCAGCAGTGCAGGGGCACCCTCCACCAAGCCCCCACCCATGTCTCCCACCACCCCCACTCCACAGCAGTGCAGGGGCACCCTCCACCAGGCCCCCACCCATGTCTCCCAGCACCCCCACTCCACAGCAGTGCAGGGGCACCCTCCACCAGGCCCCCACCCATGTCTCCCAGCACCCCCACCCCCCAGCAGTGCAGGGGCACCCACCACTAGGCCCCCACCCATGTCTCCCACCACCCCCACCCCCCAGCACTGTGGGGCACCTGCCAGCAGGCCCCCACCCATGTCTCCGACCACCCCCACCCCCCAGCAGTGCAGGGGCACCCTCCACCAGGCCCCCACCCATGTCTCCCACCCCCCCACCCCCGAGCACTGTGGGGCACCTGCCAGCAGGCCCCCACCCATATCCAACTCATGTCCCCCATCAGCCCCACCCCCCAGCACTGTGGGGCACCTGCCATCAGGCCCCCACCCATGTCCAACTCATGTCTCCCACCACCCCCACCCCCCAGCACTGTGGGGCACCTGCCAGCAGGCCCCCACCCATGTCCAACTCATGTTCCCCACCACCCTCACCCCCCAGCACTGTGGGGCACCTGCCAGCAGGCCCCCACCCATGTCCAACTCATGTTCCCCACCACCCCCACCCCCCAGCAGTGCAGGGGCACTCTCCACCAGCCCCCCACCCATGTCTCCCACCCCCCCACTCCACAGCAGTGCAGGGGCACCCTCCACCAGGCCCCCACCCATGTCTCCCACCACCCCCACTCCACAGCAGTGCAGGGGCACCCTCCACCAGGCCCCCACCCATGTCTCCCAGCACCCCCACCCCCCAGCAGTGCAGGGGCACCCACCGCCAGGCCCCCACCCATGTCTCCCACCACCCCCCAGCACTGTGGGGCACCTGCCAGCAGGCCCCCACCCATGTCTCCCACCACCCCCACCCCCCAGCAGTGCAGGGGCACCCTCCACCAGGCCCCCACCCATGTCTCCCACCCCCCCCACCCCCGAGCACTGTGGGGCACCTGCCAGCAGGCCCCCACCCATATCCAACTCATGTCTCCCACCACCCCCACCCCCCAGCACTGTGGGGCACCTGCCAGCAGGCCCCCACCCATGTCCAATTCATGTTCCCCACCACCCCCACGCACTGTGGGGCACCTGCCAGCAGGCCCCCACCCATGTCCAACTCATGTCTCCCACCACCCCCACCCCCCAGCAGTGCAGGGGCACCCTCCACCAGGCCCCCACCCATGTCTCGCACCACCCCCACCCCCAGCCACCAGGGGCAGCCTCCACCAGGCCCCCACCCATGTCTCCCACCACCCCCACCCCCCAGCACTGTGGGGCACCTGCCAGCAGGCCCCCACCCATGTCTCCCACCACCCCCACTCCACAGCAGTGCAGGGGCACCCTCCACCAGGCCCCCACCCATGTCTCCCAGCACCCCCACCCCCCAGCACTGTGGGGCACCTGCCAGCAGGCCCCCACCCATGTCCAACTCATGTTCCCCACCACCCCCACCCCCCAGCAGTGCAGGGGCACCCTCCACCAGGCCCCCACCCATGTCTCCCACCACCCCCACTCCACAGCAGTGCAGGGGCACCCTCCACCAGGCCCCCACCCATGTCTCCCAGCACCCCCACCCCCCAGCAGTGCAGGGGCACCCACCACCAGGCCCCCACCCATGTCTCCCACCACCCCCACCCCCCAGCACTGTGGGGCACCTGCCAGCAGGCCCCCACCCATGTCTCCCAGCCCCCCACCCCCGAGCACTGTGGGGCACCTGCCAGTAGGCCCCCACCCATATCCAACTCATGTCTCCCACCACCCCCACCCCCCAGCACTGTGGGGCACCTGCCAGCAGGCCCCCACCCATGTCCAATTCATGTTCCCCACCACCCCCACCCCCCAGCACTGTGGGGCACCTGCCAGCAGGCCCCCACCCATGTCCAACTCATGTTCCCCACCACCACCACGCACTGTGGGGCACCTGCCAGCAGGCCCCCACCCATGTGCAACTCAGGTTCCCCACCACCCCCACCCCCCAGCACTGTGGGGCACCTGCCAGCAGGCCCCCACCCATGTCCAACTCATGTTCCCCACCACCCCCACCCCCCAGCACTGTGGGGCACCTGCCAGCAGGCCCCCACCCATGTCCAACTCATGTCTCCCACCACCCCCACCCCCCAGCACTGTGGGGCACCTGCCAGCAGGCCCCCACCCATGTCCAACTCATGTCTCTCACCACCCCCACCACCCAGCCACCAGGGGCAACCTCCACCAGGCCCCCATCCATGTCTCCCACCACCCCCACCCCCCAGCAGTGCAGGGGAACCCTCCACCAGGCCCCACCCATGTCTCCCACCCCCCAGCACTGTGGGGCACCTGCCAGCAGGCTCCCACCCATGTGCAACTCATGTCTCCCACCACCCCCACCCCCCAGCCACCAGGGGCAGCCTCCACCAGGCCCCCACCCATGTCTCCCACCACCCCCACCCCCCAGCAGTGCAGGGGCACCCTCCACCAGGACCCCACCCATGTCTCCCAGCACCCCCACCCCCCAGCAGTGCAGGGGCACCCACCACCAGGCCCCCACCCATGTCTCCCAGCACCCCCTCCCCCCAGCACTGTGGGGCACCTGCCAGCAGGCCCCCACCCATGTCTCCCACCACCCCCACCCCCCAGCAGTGCAGGGGCACCCTCCACCAGGCCCCCACCCATGTCTCCCACTCCCCCCACCCCCCAGCACTGTGGGGCACCTGCCAGCAGGCCCCCACCCATGTCCAACTCATGTCTCCCACCACCCCCACCCCCCAGCACTGTGGGGCACCTGCCAGCAGGCCCCCACCCATGTCCAACTCATGTCTCCCACCACCCCCACCCCACAGCACTGTGGGGTACCTGCCAGCAGGCCCCCACCCATGTCCAACTCATGTTCCCCACCAGCCCCACCCCCCAGCACTGTGGGGCACCTGCTGGCAGGCCCCCACCCATGTCTCCCACCACCCCCAGCAGTGCAGGGGCACCCACCACCAGGCCCCCACCCATGTCTCCCACCACCCCCACCCCCCAGCACTGTGGGGCACCTGCCAGCAGGCCCCCACCCATGTCCAACTCATGTTCCCCAGCCAACATGTCATTACAATCTAGATCCCTGGTCCCCATGGTCAGCCTTCAAATGCAAAATACCCACCCGAGTATTGCATCCACCCACTCCTAATTGGCAATTACATCACAGAACACCATTTGCAAGTTCCGAAACAAACACATTTCCCTCACATACACCCAATGGGTGTCAGTGAATCTCAAAACCCATATCATGAAATGCATGAAACCAATGAGATGATACTACACATTGAAGTATGATAAAAAAAATATGTATTAAAGCAAACATAAATAGAATCAAAAATAAAGAAACAAAAATGTGAATGTACAAAAATCAAAAGAAGCATGTCCGTGAAAAAAAGCAAAACCAAAAATCATATACCAAAGTAATGGTGTCCAAAGTCACTCTCCACAAAACAAAATCCAATGGGAAATAAAAAAGAAAGCCATTGCTCCATGGTTAAAATGTGAAAGAAAAATACAATCCAACAGTGAACTATGTACATGGGAACAAGCCATGGTCCATTATCCCAACAAAAGAAAGGAAACCTATCTAACTACACTAACTAATAAAATAAACTATATACAAAAATGTGGCCAATGTCCGAAAGGTCCAAATAAAATCCAAACAAAAATTAAACCTAACACTACCTACATAACTATGTACAAGGGCAGCGGGCTAGTTTGACGGCTCACTTGTGGATGTCCCGGGCAAGGGCATCATCGAACTCCTGCTCAATGTCCCGGAGGCGGTCCTCCTCCATGGCACCGAGGGTCCGCAGGGCCGTCAATGTGTCCACCTCCAAACCCCTGCGGATTGCCTTGAGGCACTCGGCCCGCCTCAGGGCCCTCCGCATGGAGTTCTCCGCCCTGACCATTGTGAGCCGTGCCTCTTCCGCCCGCTGCCGCTCCGCATCTATGGCATGGCCCAACCGCTGCCACACGGAAGACACTCTCTGTCCTGGGTCCTCCTGCCCTCCGGCCGATGCCTGCCCCTCCGATGTTGAAGGCCCCAAGCCTTCATGGCTCCCACCAGGTTGCTGCTGCTGCTGTGCCTCTGCCCGTGCACTGCCTCCTGCTGCCTGCACATCCTCCGCTGGCTGGGGTGCAGTCGTTGAGGTGGCCACCCCTGCTGGACGTCCGACTCCTGACTGTGGCAGGGATGCCTCCTCCACCAGCCTGGCCGCACCGTCAGAGGCAGCTCCACAGGGCACCCAGGTGACTGATGGGTGGGAAGATGGCACAGAGGACGACTGGCGCGTAGGGGGTCCAGTTGAGGAGGGGGTCGTAGCAAGCCCCATCATACGGAGGAATCTGGCCTGGGTGACCTGTCCCAGCAGGCTGACGTGGTCAACGAGCCATTCGAGATGACGTGCAGTCTCCTCATGAAAAGACTGCAGGTCACCTCGCATGGCCCGTTGACGCAATGCCACACCACTCAGAACAGGCTCAACCCGGACCCGGATAGCCACGTCCGCAGGCAGAGGAAGGCCAGTTGACGTGAGCTCATCCCCTGCCTGAAAACGGGTCTGGACGTAGGCATCCCTGCTGGTGCAAGATGATGCAGGGACAGGATCAGGGACAGGATTGCACACAGGCACCTCCGCGGCGGCCTGTGCTGCCTCCTGTCCCTGGTCCTGCACTGCACCACTAGCACCAGTGGGATCCCCACCTCCAGACCCCGTCTCTGGTGCTTGCACGGCCTCCTCCTCCACCAAACCCCCCACCAACCTGGATGACTCTGTGGCATCTTCCCCTGTTGGGCCCTGTGGGGTCCCAGCGGCCCCTTCTGCTGCCGAGGAGTCCAACTCCAACCTCCGCCTCTTGGACCTCCCCCCGGCAGCTGCGGCCTGGGACGCGGCACCGGACTCCTCACTCCCCGACGAGATCACAACATGGGAGGGGAGCCGGGCCTTGCGTCTCTGGCTGGCTGTGGGATCCCCGCCGCTGTGCTCCACAGCACCTTCTCCGCCCTCTTCATCAGTTGACGCTGCAGACAGGGAGAAATAAAACACAGGCATCAGGGCACTGTACAATGGACACATACACACATGACAGTTGTACATGAGTGGCCTTGGCAAACCTCAGACATGTCATCACAATCCCCAACACACATGTCATTTCAACTCGCACACATGAGCCATAACACAACTGCCAGCACCATCTATACCCTTACAACAGCATGAGCAGGCAAAGGTGAGCCAGACATCACATGCAACACAGGAAGTGCACCACACATGTACACACACCACCACACTTGCATGCATGTGTACACCTCTGCCAAGTGTCGCAGTGTTCAGACGGGCATCCATGTCACATCTGCCCATCAGGCTTCCACATACTGCTGTCACATGCATCCATGTTGCATCACTGTTGCACCCTTGTCAAATACACGCACATGCACATGTACACAGTGCTGATACATGCAGCTGAAAACAGCATACATGTGTCACATCACGGACATGTCTACTTACATACACATTCATCCAAACATGTGTGCCCACACAACTGCATTTGGCATGCAAGCCTACACAGACAAGCACCATCCATGTCTCACACATTCCAGCCCTCGCATGTGTTAGCCCCACGGCCCTGTACACCCCCACCCATACTCGACCCCATACAAACAGATGTGCAACCTGCACACTACTGAAAAATCAACACACGCACAGCTCACAATCAGGATGAATGTACACTTACCGCTCGACTCCAGACGGGTCTGCCTCTCAAGGACCTGGACGTGGAGCGCTGGGGATGTGCGTTCCAGGACCCTCATCTGTTCTTCCGACAAGTGGGCCCGGCGCCCCTTGGCATCCGCTGCCTTCAAGAGGCGCCGGGCCTTGTTCAGGGTCCTGGACCTGAAGTCCTCCCAGCGCTTCTTGACATGTTGGAAGTCGCGGACTGCCACCCCCTCCGCGTTGATGGCAGTCATGATGTCAGTCCAGATCCGAGTCCGTCCTTCCTTGTCGGCGCGGGAACTACTGCCCCAGGACTTGCTCCACCAGGACACCAACTTCGGTGGCACTGAAGCTGGTGCCCCTCTGCCTCTCTGGCCGGGGGTTGTCAGTGGTCTCAGATGGTGTTTGCCCCGACATGACAACCCCAGAGGCAGGAGTGGGTGGGCAACTGGGTCCTGGGGCTGGGCTGTGGAGCGATGGAATCCCAGTCGGGAGTCTTCGGTTCCAGCAGGGGTGGTCACAGCAACAGCACCCCAAGGCTGATGTGCAGGCAGCAAATGGCAGGGCACGTGGGCAGCAGGCAGTCAGGCAGCAGCAGATGGCAGGTGGGAGCGTGCTCGGGGCTCTGGGGGGCAGTAGTTCGGCCTTCTGGGCAGGAGCGTGGTCTTCCGTGTGCTTACGCGTGGCCAGCTTGATACAGAGTGATTTGGCACGTGAAAATCCTGCACGTCTGCGTGTAAATCGAGGAAAGGCCCTTAGCGCGTATGCACGTCAGCACGCATATGCGATTTCATTGGACCAAAGGCCCTTAGCGCTTGAGCGCGTCTGTGACGTGAGGCGCGCGGGTGTTTCCCTCATTACACGTGATGACAGAGCACACGTGGATTTCCACCAATCGCGTGTGGAACTTCCTGCGCACCCCAGAAATACACGTACCCAGGCCAATCGCGTGTACGCTCACTTCCCGCCGATTACACGCGATGACACTCAGACGTGCAGTTTTACCACGTGTGCTCGCATATGCGATTCCATTGGCCCAAAGGCCACCATGCGCAGCTGTGACATCACGTGCATGGCCGTAGAGAATGGCGCGTGTAAAAATAAAGAGATACACGTCCGAGTGTCAAAGCAGGTAATTGGTGGAAATGGTCTCATTGCGTATGCGCGTCTGTGACGTGTGTATAAAAGGTACGTGTAGAACACCATTTCCTTGTACGTGCTTTTCGTGGAGAGCGAGTGGGTGAAATCTGTACTTCTTGTCGGTTCACACGCGATTTACTTAACGGCGTTTCCAGTTCGTACTCCCTGTTACCTCTGACAGCTTATTGTCTTTTCCTCTTTTTCCTGGGCCTGTTTCCTCAAACAGCTTCCCTACTACTGTTGTCCTGTCTCCTCAGACAGCGTACAATTCTTCTTTTGGCGGGGGTGTTGCCAACGCGCACACGCGCATATTTTTCACGCTTTTGTTCCTGGCAGACGGTGAGTCGCGCACGTATCTAACATCTGTGCTTGCCCCGTGTGTCGCGTACCCCTTCAGAGGTCATTCTAGGCTGCGTGTGACACGCATACGTTCATTCTTGTGTTCCTGGGTGCCACAGCGTAGTGCAGGTTTATTTTTCCACGCACGTGGTTTAGGAGGGGTTGCGTGCACCTTACTTCGCTTTTTTGGGGTGCCTGTGCGTTGCATGACCCGTCATCTTTCCCCAGGGGTGACATACAGCCTTGCTAGAGCACTAGGGTACGATTACCATCTGGTACCCAACCCCTTTGACCCCCAATTGCCCAGGACAATAGTTCACATCGACTCCCATACGCACAATAACATCAGTGCCATGGCTGGGAGGCGAACAAGCCGTAAGGGTGGGAAAGGTGGCCGAGCCCCAAGTGGTGGCCGTGGTGGATCCGGTAGGGGACGTGGCCATGACTTGCAGGGTGCCCCTAGCCCCCCATGTGTGGAGGAGCAGTCAGGGACACCCATGCCCCCCCCCCTGGTTGAGGTTACCGTGGCAGACACCATCCAGCCCACTGTGGAACCAGACCTGGCACAGGGTGACTCCATGGCTGACTTCCAGGTCAGCAGGTCTAGGCCACGTGCGCCGGTGAACGTTGGTGTCATCAGGCCACGTGGATCAGGGGCAGCTAGGTCATCTGCTGCCCCGCGTAGGCAGGCTGGGGAGGCTCCATCCACCCCACCTCTCACACACCCATCCAGGACAGTGTCAGTCCAAGTCCATCATGCTGACATTCCCCCTGACACCATCACACTTGAGATAATGCCTGCACCAACTCCCATGCTGAGTGTGCAATCCCACGCTCCTGCCCCTAGTGTCCAGAGCGGCGCAGGACACTCCGGAACTCCACCACCTTCCAAGCGGAAGAGGAAGAGTGCTCGTCCAGTAGAGGCTGATGCCCCAGACACGGCTACACAGTCCGGCCCATCAAGGAAGCCCAGCTTCAATGAGGCCGAACTGAATGCACTTGTAGAGTATGTGTCCGCACATGACCGCGAAATGGTGATTGTTGCAGGATCCAAGACCACACCTGCACAACGTCAGGCACACTGGCAGACCATTGCGGACATCATAAGTGCCCTTGGAATCGTGAGGCGCACAGCTAATGATTGCTACAAGCGCTGGAATGACCTGAAGCGCAGGGCAAAGAATAAGCTGGCCTCAAGTCATGCCGCAACTCTAGTGACTGGAGGTGGGTCTCCAGCAGACGACATAGAACTCACTCCACATGAGCAGGTTGCTGGGACCTACGTCACGGAGGAACAGATCCAAGGCGTGGGAGTAGTGGCAGATTACGAGGCATTGTCCGGTGAGTGCACATGCATGTGTGTGTCATCCATGTGCATGTTGTGTGTGGGAAGGCTTCTGTTTGGGTGCCAGGTGAGGGTGTGTGTGCCTGAGTGGTTCGGCTCACCCATGTGCCTCTTCCTAAACATTCTTGGCACCAGCATTTGGGTATAGCAGCATCCCTTCGGCCAACATTAGACATCCAGCCCAACACCACGCCAGTTGCCCTTGGAGTGTCATCTTGCCACTACACTGTTGCTTATTTACCTCTGTTTATTCAGGCAGATTGTTTACATACCACCACTTTTACTCGGGATTTCTCAGTCCTATTGTCACATGCCTGACATGGCTATGGTACAGTGGACTGGCTCAGTTTCGTGGACATGAATAGTTTGGACATGTCCCTGTGCTATAGGACCATTTTTGACTGGCAGCTGCATGTTAAACATTAGAACCATTACAATGAAAATAATCAATCATATGAACAAACTGGACTGAATGAACAATTGGTGACCTCCTCTCCCTCTTCACTTCATGGCTAGGGTACATGCCATCTGTGTGATGGCATGTGTATTTGACCTGCCAATCACTGGCCAATGTGTGATGGCACTGCTAGGCAGCATGCAGCAAATGTATTCATCTTCCATCTTGGTGTCATCAATGTGTGGCATCTGCCTCCCCATCACACGCAGTGACGGTGCATGCATGGGAGTGTTTTAGTCATGTGGGACATGTGTCAATCAAGTACTCTTTCTGTAGCCTCTCAGCCCTCATTGTGTGCCATAGTGCTAATGCCTGTTTCCATTTGTTTTCTTTTATGTCTTTGCAGGGGAAGACGCACCTGATACTGCTGGGGTTGTGGAGATGGTGCAGACCCAGGAGGGGTCTGAGGGCCGACCGACCACCAGTGAGGGACATGGTGTGGTGGTGGGTGAGAACCCACAACTGCTGCAGGTCGTGCTCTCAAGGGGTGTCTCTGGCTGCACCTCCCCCGAGCTGTACTCAGGTGTTGATTCGGATGATGAGACCTATGTGCCGTCGCAGGTGAGTGTTCCTGGGAGGGATTCTGTTCTGTCCGACCCACCTGCACCAGGGTTAGAACCCTCAATGGGGATGTCAGTGTTGGCAGGTACGCCTTTGGTGGTTACGGATGCAGGGTCACACTCCGCGACATCTGATCCTGTTCCTGGGCCAGCAGATCAGAGGGGGAATGCAGTCCTGCAGCCTCAGGCAGTGCCGGCACAGCAAGGCTCAGTTTGCCTTGCCCCAGACAGGTGTGGTGCCCACCGACGTGGTGGCCGTACGCCACCTGGCAATACCGCATGGGAGAAATCCATTTATGGTATGGCAACCCAACAGGCAGCATCATCAGAGATGATGGCTCAGGCCATGGATAGGGTGGCCACTTCCATTGTCCCCCCCGAAAGGCTGATGGAGCGACTACAGCAGGCAACCGACTCCATCTGCCAGTCACACAGGGAGGACATGTTGGCATCCGACAGGGACAGGCGGGCGGCACTGGCGACTCTGCAGGAAGCCATCTCCATAGAGTCCCAGGGCCACAGGGAAGCCCTGAGGCTGGAACTCCTTCACCTCAGGACAACTCTTGTTGAGCTTGAGGCTTCAACAAACCGAAGGACAGAACAGCAGCTGGAGCGTCTCACCCGTACGCTCTCAGCTGAGATGCAGGCAACTAGGGCGGAGGTCCGGGCATCCCGTGAGTTGTTGCATGGGGACCTCCGCACACTCATCCTCCAGAACGAGACCTACCACACCCGCATGCTTGCACCATGGAGGAACAGACTAGGGCTTTGCGTGGGCTGCCTCCCATAGTGCCACCACCTCCGGATGCAGCTGCAGAGGGTGAGAATAGCGACAGCAGTGATACTCCCACAATAGGGTAGCCGTGTAGGCCATGAGCCCATGGAGGTGTTTTTTTTTCGCAAGATCCACACAGGTGGGTTTTGGTGTGCACCCTGTCCTCCGACCTCCTGGGTGGCCTCCCCAACCCCCCCGGGCCCATTATTGGCCATTTTTGATTTTTTTATTTTTTGGGACAGTGTGTTGCCTTGTGTGGCTCCCGTGGGCATACGCTGCATTGTGGCTGGGCACATGCAGGCTTGTCATGGATTTGGTTCAGATGCTTGGGTTTTTGTCACACACACCCCTCCTGCTTCCCGTTTCCATGGGCTTGCAAAGGGTGTGCCCAAGTGACATTGACGTACATGGTGACATTGGACTCCCATGAGCTGTGTGGGCAGTCTGTAGTCAATACTGTGTATACATTCATAGTGCATATTGTTGTTGTAGTGTACACTGCGTGATGTATTGATATGTGCCTCTGCATCCATCTCATCCTCCATATTTGCAGGTCCATTCCTCATGTCTTCACAATGCGGTCCACCTTGGAACTGGAGTCCATGTTGTAAGCAGTGCACCTACACTCTTGCATGGCGCTAACACTGTATACTTGCAAGTGTTCGGAGGGCTGTCATCATCAGGTGGTGAAGCTAGCTAATTTTTAAGTCTGTAATGTCATGTTTAAGGTAGGTTGGAGGTTGTGTAGGTGATTGGTATTCTTGGTAAGTATTTGGTAATGTGGGTTGTAGGTCCTGCATTACTGTGAGCATTTCATGTGTGGACATGTTTCCATTAGGGACACTGTAGCTGCTGACACTTGGGGCATGTTGTGGGGATTCATTTCTTTCCTCTCACATTGCATGACATGCCATGGTGTGCTGTGTGGCCGTGCCGGGGAGGGGGTGGGTGACATGGCACTTTTTTCATGTAGTATTTTGCAAGTGGGTATTCATTTCTGCAGCATGGAAGGGTCTTTTCATGACACTGCATTGGTGGTGTTTGTGTAGGTAGGGATGCACACATTGTGACACTTCCACATGAACAATCTCAGGCTGCTATGGTTCTGACAGTTGACAGTCCCTTTGTTCGTCTTTATTGTCAGGTCGAGTCATCATTGCTTATCAGATGGCATGTGCCAGGCCTGTGTGCACTCCACTGGGGTGTGATTTCTATGTGAAGTAATTAGCCACCAGCTGCGTACGGGCTGCCTCACCCCGTGCCCTCTCCCCTCCCATGCGCAGCGGGCGTGCATGCGGTTGGGGATGTGGGGGCACCACCATGTCCACGGCCAGGCCCCGGCGTGTTGCAACATTGTGCAGGACACATGCTGCCACTATGATCCTGTACACTACTGGGGGCGCATATAACAGCTGCCCGCCAGAACGGTCAAGGGAGCGAAAGCGTGACTTGAGCACTCCGAATGTGCGCTCCACTATGCCCCGGGTTGCAATATGGGCTGTGTTGTATCTTACCTCTGGAGGCGTGATGGGTTTCCGAATTGGCGTCATCATGTGGGTGCTCAGAGGGTAGGCACTGTCCCCTGGTGAGGAGGTGATGGGTATCACTAGTGGGGTAGTGACATAACTCTGCATCTGACATGCATGCATGTGCAGTGGCATTCATACTCACCAAGCAGCCATGTATCACCATGCCGGCCAGCTTCTAGGTGCCGGCTTAGGGTCGACATTCGGTAAATTAAGCTGTCTTGGGTGGACCCTGGATAGTTGGCATATACTGAGGTGATGATTCCCTTAGCATTACATACTACCTGCAAGTTGATGGAATGCCAGTGCTTGCGGTTCCTATAGATGTGCTCAGATGCCCTGGGGGGACGTAGTGCCACATGGGTGCAGTCAATTGCACCTAGCACTTTTGGAAATTGTGCCACACCGTAGAAATCGAGGGTGGCAGCCTGCCTTTCTGCAGGTGTCCTGGGCAGGTATATGTGCCTACGGACTGATGGGCGTGCAGTGATGATGTTCAAGACCTGGTGTAGGCAGCGTGACTGCGTGGCCTGTGACACACCACCCACTATGGCACTTGTCTGCTGAAATGATCCTTTGGCCAAGAAGTGCAGTACATTGAGGACCTTCTCCAGGGGGCTGAGTGCTTGGGAGCACAGGGTGGGTGATGTGAGGTCATCCTCCCACTCACTGACCAGGTCCAGTATTATGTGTGGGGGAAACCTGTACCTCCCATACACCTGGTCATCAGGCATCCCAAAAAGGCTGGTTCTGGGAGTGAAAATTCGGGCCCTCACTATCCTCCTCCTCCTTTGGTAACCCACGGCCACTGCTGCTAGGAATGGTATATTCATCCTGGCGTATGAGCTTGTTTGTTGTTTGCGCGCACTTTTATGCTGCGCGGGTCGACGTACGCCTGCTTCATGCTGGCGTACGTGTGTCAGGATTGGATCCTTTTTTGGCACGTCGTAGGCGAACGTGTGAATCTTCCCGCCCACACCAGGAATACAAGTAGCACGCTCTCACAGGCACAGTCGCGGGTAAATATTCCCGCCCAACCCTGTAATACATGTAACCCACTCTCACAGGCCCAATCGCGTGTGGAAGTTCACGCGCACCCCGAAGTACACGTACAATCGCATGTGGAACTTCACGCGCACCCCGAAGTACACGTACCCAGGCAAATCACGTGTGGAAGTTCACACGCACCCCGAAGTACACGTACAATCGCGTGTGGAACTTCACGCGCACCCCGAAGTACACGTACCCAGGCAAGTTGTGTGTGGAAGTTCACGTGCGCCCCGAAGTACACGTACAATCGCATGTGGAACTTCAGGGGTGGGGGTGGTGGGGGTGGTGGGTGACATGAGTGGGGGCCTGTTGGAGGCTGCCCCTGCACTGCTGGGGGGTGGGGGTGGTGGGAGACATGAGTGGGGGCCTGGTGGAGGCTGCCCCTGGTGGCTGGGGGTGGGGGTGGTGGGAGACATGAGTGGGGGCCTGGTGGAGGCTGCCCCTGCACTGCTGGGGGGTGGGGGTGGTGGGTGACATGAGTGGGGGCCTGGTGGAGGCTGCCCCTGGTGGCTGGGGGGTGGGGGTGCTGGGAGATATGAGTGGGGGCCTGGTGGAGGCTGCCCCTGGTGGCTGGGTGGTGGGGGTGGTGGGAGACATGAGTGGGGGCCTGGTGGAGGCTGCCCCTGGTGGCTGGGGGGTGGGGGTGGTGGGAGACATGGGTGGAGGCCTGGTGGAGGCTGCCCCTGCACTGCGGGAGGGTGGGGGTGGTGGGTGACATGAGTGGGGGCCTGGTGGAGGCTGCCCCTGGTGGCTTGGGGGTGGGGGTGGTGGGAGACATGAGTGGGGGCCTGGTGGAGGCTGCCCCTGCACTGCTGGGGGGTGGGGGTGGTGAGTGACATGAGTGGGGGCCTGGTGGAGGCTGCCCCTGCACTGCTGGGGGGGTGGGGGTGGTGGGAGACATGAGTGGGGGCCTGGTGGAGGCTGCCCCTGGTGGCTGGGGGGTGGGGGTGGTGGGAGACATGAGTGGGGGCCTGGTGGAGGCTGCCCCTGGTGGCTGGGGGGTGAGGGTGGTGGGAGACATGAGTGGGGGCCTGGTGGAGGCTGCCCCTGCACTGCTGGGGGGTGGGGGTGGTGGGTGACATGAGTGGGGGCCTGGTGGAGGCTGCCCCTGGTGGCTGGGGGGTGGGGGTGGTGGGAGACATGAGTGGGGGCCTGGTGGAGGCTGCCCCTGGTGGCTGGGGGTGGGGGTGGTGGGAGACATGAGTGGGGGCCTGGTGGAGGCTGTCCCTGCACTGCTGGGGGGTGGGGTGGTGGGTGACATGAGTGGGGGCCTGGTGGAGGCTGCCCCTGGTGGCTGGCGGGTGGGGGTGGTGGGAGACATGAGTGGGGGCCTGGTGGAGGCTGCCCCTGGTGGCTGGGGGGTGGGGGTGGTGGGAGACATGAGTGGGGGCCTGGTGGAGGCTGCCCCTGGTGGCTGGGGGGTGGGGGTGGTGGGAGACATGAGTGGGGGCCTGGTGGAGGCTGCCCCTGCACTGCTGGGGGGTGGGGGTGGTGGGTGACATGAGTGGGGGCCTGGTGGAGGCTGCCCCTGGTGGCTGGGGGGTGGGGGTGGTGGGTGACATGAGTGGGGGCCTGGTGGAGGCTGCCCCTGCACTGCTGGGGGGTGGGGGTGGTGGGTGACATGAGTGGGGGCCTGGTGGAGGCTGCCCCTGGTGGCTGGGGGGTGGGGGTGGTGGGAGACATGAGTGGGGGCCTGGTGGAGGCTGCCCCTGGTGGCTGGGGGGTGGGGTGGTGGGTGACATGAGTGGGGGCCTGGTGGAGGCTGCCCCTGGTGGCTGGGGGGTGGGGGTGGTGGGTGACATGAGTGGGGGCCTGGTGGAGGCTGCCCCTGCACTGCTGGGGGGTGGGGGTGGTGGGTGACATGAGTGGGGGCCTGGTGGAGGCTGCCCCTGCACTGCTGGGGGGTGGGGGGGGTGGGAGACATGAGTGGGGGCCTGGTGGAGGCTGCCCCTGGTGGCTGGGGGGTGGGGGTGGTGGGAGACATGAGTGGGGGCCTGGTGGAGGCTGCCCCTGGGGGGTGGGGGTGGTGGGAGACATGAGTGGAGGCCTGGTGGAGGCTGCCCCTGCACTGCTGGGGGGTGGGGGTGGTGGGTGACATGAGTGGGGGCCTGGTGGAGGCTGCCCCTGGTGGCTGGGGGGTGGGGGTGGTGGGAGACATGAGTGGGGGCCTGGTGGAGGCTGCCCCTGGTGGCTGTGGGGTGGGGGTGGTGGGAGACATGAGTGGGGGCCTGGTGGAGGCTGCCCCTGCACTGCTGGGGGGTGCGGGTGGTGGGTGACATGAGTGGGGGCCTGGTGGAGGCTGCCCCTGCACTGCGGGGGGGTGGGGGTGGTGGGAGACATGAGTGGGGGCCTGGTGGACGCTGCCCCTGCACTGCTGGGGGGTGGGGGTGGTGAGTGACATGAGTGGGGGCCTGGTGGAGGCTGCCCCTGCACTGCTGGGGGGTGGGGGTGGTGGGAGACATGTGTTGGTGATCAGTGGTGCAAGGTGACATGTGGGTTGGCTGGTGGGCATGGCCATGGTGGATGGGTTGCCTGTGGGACATGAGCAGGGGTGCAGGGTAGTACCCTGTGGTGTGGGCTGCCTGCAGGGGCCGTGGAGGGTGTAGAGGGAACACCTGGGTGGACCCACATGGCCAAATCACGTGTAGCATCCCCCCGCACCACCGAAATACACGTACCCAGCCAAATCGCGTGTGAAACTTCCCGCGCTCCCCTGGAATCCACGTAACCAGCCAAATCGCGTGTGAAACTTCGCGCGCACCCCTGGAATCCACGTACCCAGCCAAATTGCGTGTTGAACTTCCCGCGCACCCCTGAAATCCACATACCCGGCCAAATCGCGTGTGGAACTTCCCGCGCACCCCTGAAATCCACGTACCCAGCCAAATCGCGTGTTGAACTTCCCGCGCACCCCTGAAATCCACGTACCCGGCCAAATCGTGTGTGGAACTTCCCGCGCACCCCTGAAATCCACGTATCCAGCCAAATCGCGTGTGAAACTTCCCGCGCACCCCTGGAATCCACGTACCCAGCCAATTCGCGTGTGAAACATCCCGCGCACCCCGAAATACACGCACACGTTATTTTTCAGTCAGCGGGTGTCCGTGTTTGTGGGTACCCCTTTGCACGTCATTTGTCCTGGAGGGCCACAGTATAGGACATTCATCATAGCTGTATATAGGTGCTATTTGTTGGCGCACCTTTTGGCGCACATTTTTTACAGGCGCAGGGACGCTACCGCCTGCTTTCTTGTGGCGGTCGTGTTTGTGCCTGTGCGCTGGTTTGACCGTGCGCTGTTTTGCCCTATTCGATTCCATGAATACGTGTTGTAGGTGAGCGTGTGGGCGTTCCGTGCACTTGCACCCTGTACTTCCCCCGTGACGCCCACATTTTGGCAAGTTGTTCCCCATTCTGAGTGTTACGCCCCGTGTTCCGCCTACTTTTGTTGTGTGCGCCGCGCTATGTGCGATTTTTGCTGTGGCCTGTGCGATTTTCGCTGTGACCTGGCGCACTCCGTTAGATGGCCTGTGCGCCAACGCGCGCCGCACACTTTTTTAGCGCACATCAAATGTGCGCTGCTTTTCGTGCGATTTTCACACTTGCACTGCGATTTTCGCAATTCTACTACGATTCGCACGTTTTTGCCCACTTGCGCCACGCTAATTATTCCATGAATCGGCCTCTTAATGTGTTCCATCCTGCCGATTATATCCAACCCTGCGGAGGAGCCACGCATAGGGGTGATGATAGGTGACTAAACATTTTCCTTTTTTGTGGACACAGGGGGCGACTAAATTCTGCATCCGGGAGGGGAAATATAGGTTGTCAGGTGATGCCATGAATGCTCAAGTATTCTCTTGGGCTGCGGAAATGGTTCCTTTCACAGACAATATTACACTCTCTATAGGGGAACATGATCTATCCTCTACTTTACTCCTGACAGATACCGGTAACCATACTAGGGAGAGACATTATGAGCAGACTTAACATGACCATTTCATTCACGGACAAAGGGATAGTGTACTCCACACCAGGGATACGCCTTCTCAATGTGAGGCAAATGATTTAAGCTTACTGTGGACAAAAGGTACAGAGGGGGTACCGGTGGACGAGGAGCTGTTCCAATATGGCACTGAGATTACAATAGCATGGCTCCCAGGGATTCAAGAGAAGATGTGGCGTATTCCAAATGAGTATTTGTTCAAACCAGAGATACCATTGGATGAAGAGGAAGGGTGGCCATAGCGAGCAGTGATCACCGTTGCTGAAGGCTACAGGTTGACACAGTGACAGACGAAGAATTATTGAGTGACAACAGATCAGATCATGAGATGGTGTTCGAAATGAGCGTCACATATTGGGTGAGGATACATTACAGAGAGATACCGCAGAAAATGGTGTTGAAGGCACCACCAACCTTTCTCAAGGAAGATTTGGCCAAGGTACACAGCATCTTGTGGATCACTAGTACCTATGATGTTGGGCTTCTGAAGTGGGTGGAAGCAGTAAAGATCAAGCTGAGACCAGGAGCGATTTTACAGTGAGTAAAAATGTACCCACCCTAAAGGGAGGCAGACAAAGGTATCTATAAAATTATTGGGCATCTTAGTACCCATCAGAATCACCATGCAATACGGCTGTGTACTCAGTCAAAAAGGCGCCCTCTTAATCATATTGTAGAAGCAGAATACTGCTGAGCTGATAAGAGTGAATGGATTCCAAGAATAGCAAAGTAATCCAAGAGTAACCAAAAGTAATCCAAAAGTAACCAAATGTAATCCAAGAGAAACGAAGTCTGGCACTTGAAGAATATCCAAAGGCAGAAGGTAAGGATCCAAAGACAGCCCAAGAGTACAATAATAGCGTAGCATAGAGGAGCAGAAAGAATGAATTACACAGACTGCAGGCGGGAGTAAGTAAAGCAGAAGCAGAATGCAGAAGCAGAATTCACCAAACCTATGAGCGGCCAGGCAGCAGGAAAGGTGAGAGCTGAAGCAGAGGCACCAAGCCAAGTGGCGGCATGGCAGCTCTCAATAAACTGAAGGGCGAGAGCAGGCAAGGAGGAAACAGGACGGAAAGAACAGGAGCAGGGAAGGAACGTGATGAAAAAAAAGGCAGCAGCGTTGGAACAAAAGCGGTGAAGAAAGTTGCAACTCATGGAGGGGTAGGGCAAGGAAGTAGATATCTCTGAGGGAAAACGTGCAAGACTAGAACGCACCTGGAGGAGGAAGCGTGGCAGGAGGATCAAATTCGGGTCCTCCACCTACTCCACAGCTTCCAAGAACGACAGTTTGTGACACCATGCGAGCGAGCATTGGCTGTGGCCGCATTCGAAGTGGACAAATCAGAAAGTATTATCATGGGTTGCAGCACCACTCTTTACATTGAGCATTCTCTCTTTGCAATACTAGAAAGACCAAAGAGCACACTGGCAACACAAAGAGCATCAGGGTATGCAGCGTTACTATCAAACCCAGCCCTCAAGGTAGTGAGAGATCGAGGCTGGGCCCTGATCTCATCCTGACGCACTCAGAGCGGCGAAATGTCGGCTCCAGGAAATATTCCCACGTTGGGGCGTGTGGGAGGTCCTGCGGTCTGACCATGGCCTAACATCACCAATGAGATGTTCAAACATATTACAATGTTGCTGGGTATCCAACACAAATGTTCCTGGGTTCATCACCCAGAACCGAACAGGGTATGTGATTGCCTCAACGGCCTGCTCAAGGAATCAATAGCCAAGACAAAAAAAAGTCTCAATAAGAATTGGCTACGCTTTCTGCCTCTAGCCCTGTTTGCATTGTGCAACAAGCCCGGTCAAACTACCATTTAACCCCACACTAGGGCAATTAAGGACGCGCAGAACACTGCAAATGTATTGGGTTAGGAAATGTATGATTGATTGCTAGTGCCTCTTTTATCTCTCACCAGATACAACACCAGGGGTGGCCTGAAGTCGGCAATGACAGTGTCAGTAACCCAGAGGACTTGCTTAAGCATCCACCTGTATATCCAGGAGACAAAGTTCTCCTTCAGAATTTCTCTAGACGGTGGGATGCACCCAGGTTCACGGGTCCCCAAACAGTTGAGGCAGTGACTGAAAGAGCGGTCAAACTATTAGGAAAGACTGTCTGGAATCACATCTGCGACATCAAGCCCTACAAAGCTTTGGCCTCACATGGCAATGAGATCCACAGGGCCAACGATCCTCAGCAAGGTGAGAAAGGAGACACTTCGGGCCAGCACTGCCAAGCAGAGGACACCCAATGGTTACTCGCTCCCGGGCAGCAGAGTTAGGGTAAGGACTTCCTACACATCCAGAGTGAGGGTACACTGTATGTTTGTTATTATTCTCTCTGCACACATTCTTCGTGAAAGTGTGACTGTTTTATTGCAGTTTTTCATGCTGACAATGATTTACAACCTGATACTTTCCAGAGCCAATTTGTCCACTTCATCAGAAGGCCCAACAGATTCTGAGCACGTCTTTCAAGTGTGTACTACCACATCTTTATAGCATATTTGGCTGAAGATTACCCACAACTCGAACGAGGAAACCCATCTGTCCTTCCAGTACTCAGAGACCCTAGAATTAGAACTGTGTGGGAACAGCTATTTATTTTTGCTATGACCAATTACATGATCCACAGGGCTTCAACTAATACAACAGTAGCGCACATTTTTGCACATTTCAGGCGGGAAACTTATATCTTCAAGCTGCACAGGGATCTGCAGCACAGGAAAATGGAACAAGTGATTAAAAACCTTCTCATCTTGTCTTGCCTCCTGTTCCCAAGTGGGGGTTTTGCATTTCTCTTTTGGTGAATATCTCTTGTGTCTAGTGAAACTGCTGTATCCTCTACTAACATTACCCCAACCCCAGCAGGTGGAACGGCCATGTCAGGTGTACAGGGGAGCATGCAGTGCTGACACAGACATGGGGGGTGGACCTATATCTCACTGACACTGGTCCAGTGTCTAAGAACATGTGGTATAAACACATGACCAAAGTAGGTAAGGAAACCTCTGGGGAGAGCTGCTATGTCCGCTCACTAATCCCCTATACCATGAGTGCCTCGAGAACGTTCATAGCAACTGAAATACCAGCAACAAGAGAACAATGCCTCATTTACCTATCCATGTTTACCACCCAAGGAAGATTCCAAAGGAAAACAGCAACATTGAGATGATGTCTCAAATAACCTTTCACTATGAAGGCAGTTATATAAAGATGCTTGACATGATGAACAATTGCTGGCAGTTGGACCAATCTATACAATACATGACTGATGGCCCGAAGAAAGGAGAGACAAAAACAACATCACTGAATAAATTACCATGCCCAAAGAGGGGGGACAAGGCAATAGGAGGAGAGCCAGGATGTTGGGAAAGACTGCAGATGCTTGTGTATGGCTTGTGTATGGCCAAGTATGCACAGAGGATGGGTGGAAAGTAGTAGGAAGCAAAACACACACCCTAGTAAAATCACCAGTGAACACAATGCAAGGAGAAAACGACAAGTGCCTGAAAGAATAGGATGCAAGTGCCAAGTTGCTCACTTGGGTAGACAATGAAGCTGAACAGATTCCCATAATACCACTGAAGAAACCAGCATTGTGCTACAAGAATGAAGGAGCAGTAAATGTTGGAGATAACACAGAATGTAGGTACACAGAAAAGCATAAAGCAATGAAGGTCAGCACAGCATTATTAATGGACCACTATTGGGTGTGTGGATCCAAGGCATATGAGAAACTGCCACCCAACTGGGGAGGAGTTTGCTTGTTGGTGCACATCAATATGCCAACACTGGTAGTGCAACAGAAAGATGTGAAGATAGATGACTATCCGAAAATTACAGTGTGAGTAGAAGAAAAGGGAAGAAAGAAACGGTCTGTGGAAGTGAGTAGAGTGAATAGAGGCAACATTTCTCATCAGAGTCAGAGGCATCACTAGATGATGTACTGCCTGAACATCGGTTATTCAGCAGAACAGAAATGTGTTTGCATCAGTGGTTCCAGCAGTACAGATATAAACAAATGTGAAATGGTTGCAGATAACCAGGTGGTAGCTGATGCAGACAATAAATTCTACAGTAAATGGCTTCAATGCAATAAAAGAAGAGCTCTGCGCACT
Organism: Ambystoma mexicanum; assembly: GCF_040938575.1. Classification (NCBI taxonomy): domain Eukaryota; kingdom Metazoa; phylum Chordata; class Amphibia; order Caudata; family Ambystomatidae; genus Ambystoma; species Ambystoma mexicanum. The sequence goes on from NC_090923.1 coordinate 715,704,861, forward strand.
AAGGTTGATGGCACTCCAAAACAGATATGTTCTAGACCTTCTCATAGCAATGGAAGGAGGAGTTTGTGCCAAGATTGGAAGTTCCTGTTGCACATTCATGCCTGCCAATGACGGAGAGAATGTCACACTGATGGAAGCCGTGACACGGTTATAAAAGATGCATGCTAAGATGGAGGAAGAAGCCAAAGGGACTGGAAAAGACCAGAGCTGGTTGGCGTACCTATGGTCCTGGATGCCGTCATGACTGGTGGACATACTGAAAGTATTACTAGGGGCACTAATATTAGTACTAGTGGGACTGTGTGTGGTGAAGATCTGCATTACACAATGCCGCAAAACTACTGAGAAATCAATAGTAATGAAGGTGATGATGGATGAGAACATAGGAGGAGGAAGAGACAAGATAGTGGAAGAAAGAAATAACCTATGGACTAGGATAAAAGAATTGCTGATGTTTCCGACTGAGTTCATAAAGTTCGACAACCCATATGACAATAATAGATACTGGAGAAAGTGGGTGTGGTGCAACTCAGAAGGAGAATGTACTTATCTGGCCTGAGTTTCAATGATCATGCATGTTTCTATGGACACCTTGGAGGAGTGACAAAGATTTGGATGCCAAAAGCAAGAGTGACAAAGTATGGAGGATTGGTCAACAAGTCAACCAGAAGGGGGACTGAAGAGAGGATCCCAGGAATGCCCCTTCTCACCATGAACATTACAGCCTGAAGAGTCAAGGATGCTCAAAGTCCCACATTCTTCAGACACCCTCCAAGTGCACCACTGACTGGCATATATGCAGAGAGGTATTCCCTCAGACAGCCATTCCAATCTTATCCAGTGCATGTCCCCACGGATAGACGTGACTCGACGGTGATCATGTATCCAACACCATCATGGACTGCATCGATTGATGTTCACCATCCACTCCAGAATCCATGAGAATATGGACGCAAACCAACTATCATCTGCAATGTCCTCTGTCTCATCTTCCATCTTGGTGTCAGGTTGGTCAACAGTGTTATGGCCTCTGTCAAGGTTCCATTCTCGTCATCTTGAGAAGGTATGAATGTGCAACATGATGGCCCGATTTTGGCACAAACTCTTCCTTCCATCGCAGTGATCATGTTGAGGACATATTTGTTCTGCATGGCCATCAATCGTATGGCCCTTAGATCTTCCTTGGTAGCATTTAATCCCTTTATGGTGGTGTTGATTGTCTGCAGAAGCTCGCATCTGGTAATCTGCAACCATTTGGCATTAGCCATCGTCTGGATCCCAGGCACGAAGATAGTCGTGAAGATTGAAGCAGTCTTACTGAACAACCTGTGTTCATATGGAATGGCCTCATATGCGTCTATTGATTTTGCTGGGAAGAAGTACTCCCTTCTGGTTCGATTAAGAAATTCAAGTGATCTTCTCCTTCTTAAATGGGCATCCATCTTTGGAAATTCTCCAATGTTCAAGTCACTCTGAGGAATCACCAACACTGGAACATGAATGAGCACCAAGGAACAAGTTCCTACCCAATCCTTTGGCAGCTTCATGTAGGCCATAGGCTGACAAGCACAATATCGATCCATCAGAACTGCTGTCTCTGCTCCCATTCTGGTAACGTCAACTGTAGTTTTGCAGCCTATGTTATCTCCCACATGCTTCCTTCCTTCTCTTTGGAAACACAATGTCACATTCACCAATGGAACCACAATCATTGGACCTGATTCATCTTCTAGCCATGTCAGCAGTTTGGCATACTTGGCCCATGACTTCAAACACCCATCGTTTACTCTCTGTACCTCTTGCACATATCATGGCTTCAATAGATGAACTGCACAGGACTTAAGTCCTCCTTCCCATCCCTTCTTGGATTTCACTTGTCCATAGACCAAGACTTGAGTTTGTTCCATACATCCAGGCGATCCAGCCATCCTCTTCATGTCTTTCATAACTACCACTTCCTGTCCACTTGTAGGATACACAAGCATCTTGCTCTCCCATCCAGGTTGTTTTTCCATCTTTGAAGTCTTAATATAATCATCCTGGAATGGAAACGACCATGTCCTGGTTGAACGTGTCCAATCTCTAGAACCGTGTCAATTTCTATCTTTCTCATTTTTAATACACTTTACCAAATTATTTTACACCTGCAGTTACAGTATCTGCTCAGTGATCGCAATTAGCAGCCTTATGATCACAGGGCCATTTTTAGGATCCTGTAAAAAAGTGCAAATTTCAACATCTCTTCTGACAAGAGCAGGATAAGCTTGAAGGATAATAATAAAATAATAATAATAATTTAGCATTTATATAGCGCTACAAACCCTCAGGTATCTGAGTGCTGCTTATTATTACCCACAATGTGGGGTGCTCATTTATCGACCTTGGAAGGATAAAAGGCTGAGTTTGGCCCTGCCGGGATTCGAACCTGCGTCTGCAGGCTCTGCACAGATGTTAAAGCGAGTGCTCTACTCGCTGTGCTGTGCTATGGGACAAGGATAAGTACAAAAACAGCAAGCACAAACCTATGCACATCACTGTCTGTGAGGACCATAGAGGTTAGTTACTTAGAACAAGTATGCACCAAGAAATGAATCTGGATATTCAGCTTGTTTCCAATTTCTGATCAAGAACTGACATTTAGGCATAACTTTGATAAGTCAGTGTAATTCCAAAGTAAATTTTTAAAGATTCCTAAGACTCTCAGGAAGGGTTTGCACTCTAACTAAAATATATATAAGGAGTGTTGGTTTGAGTCTTAGTCCAAATGCAAAATCTGTATTTTACAACTGGTCGCCTTATCACCCTTCTTCTTGGTCATCGGTCGAGTCTGCATGCCCTGACATTCTTCTTCTTGTCTTGCTTCTGGATCGGCAATTGTGGCAGGGAAGGTCTCGCCTTTATATGTTTTCACATAACTTAAGTGAAGCCAGGCTTGCCTGCCTTGGACGTTTACTGCTGAAGGGGTTATATTTTCAATGCAAAAGGGGCCATGAAAACGTGGCTCGTGCCACTTTCTGGTGAAGTTTTTCACTAGGACAGAATCTCTAACAAACAACTTGGTTGTCGATAAAAGTTAATTTGATCCGGTTGTTGAATTTTATTAATCTATGTTCTGAGACCGACCCACATGACGCTTGATTTGATCTGAAATGAGAGAGATGCTAGAAGTCATACATGTGTTTTGCTTTTGCTGGGCCATGTGGGGAAAACCCTAGACTTACCTTTCCCCTGCCCCTGACAAAACAAGTTATTGGACTCAAACAGCAAAAATCCCACTTAGACCAGTAGTTGTGGTAAAAAATATAAACACCTCGTTATAGGCCCTTTATTCATTTGTTTTATATATATATATATATAGACACATCATACACAGAATAAACATATAGGGGGTCATTACGAGTTTGGAGGCAGCCATGGCGCTAATAGCGCCATGGCTGCCTCAAAACCCGTGTCCGGGTCCGGGTAGTCAGAATGGGGACTTACCGGGTCATTCCAACCTTGGAGGACCCGGTAAGTCCCATTCTGAAAACCATTCCCCATTCCCATTCGAGCCCCCATAGGGCTCAATGGGAATGGGGAAGGAGCTAATAATGGGCCCACAAATAGCCGACTCGTTATTAGCTCCCTGGTCCCTTAGCGGGTAATGCAGCGGTAAGGGGTTAACGGCACTGGCATCCTTACTGGTGCTGTTAACCCCCTACTGCTACACTCGTAATGAGGCCCATAGTCTGCTATACAGAAACATAGAAAAAGAGAGCATCACCATTATCAATGTTGCAGAAGACACCTTCATCTCTGCCACTATGACACTGCTTAGTACCAGAGAAGGTAGTCAAAGAGATCACACGCAATAACAGGGTCTAGAGCGGAGCGTCCTCCCTTTCAATGAGACTGCATCCCCCGGGGGTCCAGATTCTAACTGCTAACCACAGAGGAAAACCCTCTTCTCTTTATGGGGGCATGTCCCCGCCCTTTTCAGTTATGACTGCCCTCGGCCGAAGAGCAGATCACAAGTGGAAGGGGTAAAGAGTGGAAAAAAACAGCCAGAAGTGGAAAAACCCAGCTTCCCTCTCCTCGCATTTATTCCCAGGACCCCTTATCACTGCACCTGCAGAGCGCTCCGACTCCCTCTCTAGTTTGTCCTTCAGCAGACAATACCATAACTATTCTCCACAGTAAGTCCACTCAGCAACAATATTTATGTGACCCTGCCTTGCCTTTGCTGCCGAGATGCACTTTTACTCAGCTGAGTCCACGAAAAACATAGGCTTTCATGAAGGTGATAGGAGATGTGTGTCCAAGGTGGCTGCGCACCGGTGCCATGTTGTTTTAGCTTGATTTTGCATAAGCATTTCAACATGTCAAATAATCATGCAGTTCGTCACCTAAAGTCTAAGCTACACTCTGGGCATCACTTCTACTTCTAGATGGAGGTCTAAGAGACATTCTCATTCGCCGCCCTGTCACTAGTTTGTGGGGGGGTGAGGTGGGGGTTCGAACCAGCCTCATTCCGAAGGGCATATAAAGCTAAGGGTTGGCAATCTAGCCATCACTTCTTCAAAGTTAATTTAATCTTAGCAATCCTTTCTTTAAAGAGGCCGATGAGTTACTCACATATCCTGTTTGGTTGCGGGTGGTAAATAAAAGAAAATGTGTGTTTTATATTCATTAGGAGCCCTATCTGTTCAAATACCTCATTCACAAAATGTGGCAAAATTGTCAGATCTCAGCACCTTACACACACCCCTTGATTGATTGATTGATTGATTGATTTGTTTATTTATAGAGCGCCTTACACTAAGGCACTGTACAATGGAACAACTAATACAGGGAACAACAACAAACATTGGGAGCAAAAATTACATCATGAATCATTCGACAACAAAACAGTGCAAAGAGCAATTAACTGAGGGGGAGGGGAAGTGGAGTGGGAGTAGGATTGGTGAGGGGGGTCAAGAGAAGGATAGAACGAGTGAAAAATGGAAGGGAGAGTGAGTGAAATAGGAGTGGGGAGAGAGGAGTTAGAAGAGGGAAAGAAGGGGGAGGAAGAGAGGACAGGGGAGGCCTTCAAGGTGGAGAATGGAGGAGAAGGGATTTAAGGGAAGTGCGAAATGAGGAGAGGGTCGTGGAAGAGCGGATTGAGAGGGGGAGTGAGTTCCAGTGAAGAGGAGCGGAACCGGGAGGGAGCAAAGGGGGAAGGAGGTACAGTGAGGAGGAAATGGTCAGCAGAACGAAGTGAGCGAGAGAGGGAGTAAAAGGTGAGAAGGGAAGAGAGATAAGGAGGAGCAAGACCATGTAGGGATTTGAAAACAAGGCAGAGAAAGCAAAATTTTAGCTGTGAGTGGAAAGGTAGCCAGCGAAGGTGAGAGAGCGAGGAGGAGATGGAGTCACGGGAGGTAAGGAGACAAAGGGTACGAACAGCGGAGTGGTAAATGGATTTAAGGGGGGGAAAGCTGAGATGCAGGAAGTCCAAAGATTAAGGAGGAGCAGTAGAAGAGTCGGGAAAAGATGAGAGAGGAGATAAGGAGTTTGGTCGCAGGGAATGTGAGGGAGGGATGGATTTTGCGAAGGTTGTAGAGGTGGTATCAGCAGGAGCGGGAGGTAAATGAAATGTGTTGTGAAAAGGTGAGAGAGGAGTCAAATAGAACACTTAGATTACGAGCATGGGAGGAGATAGGGAGGTTGGAGGGAGGAAAGTGGATGGAAGGGGGAGGAGAGGGAGGAGGAAGTGTGTTAGAAGCGAAGAAAAGGACTTCAGTTTTATCAGTATTAAGAGAGAGGAAGCGGGAGGACATCCAGTTCTTGATGGCTGTGAGACAGGAGGAGAGTTTAAGATGGAGGTCAGGTGTGAAGGAGGAGAAAGAGAGAAAGAGTTGAGTATCATCAGCATAGAACTGATGGGAGATATCAAAGGAGGAGATAACAGGGGCAATGAGGGAGGTGTAAAGAGAGAAGAGGAAACGACCAAGTACAGAGCCTTGAGGAACACCGTATATGAGAGGGAAGGAAGGAGAGGTCTGGCCCCCCCATGAGACGGCAAAGGAACGAGAAGAGAGGTAGGAAGATAACCATTTGCGCAAGTGGTATCAGGTGTGTACACAGACCTGCCTCGATCTACGTAGAGAAGGGACACACCACCACTAATGGATACGTATATCCATTACATACTTGCAACATATTCAATATGTAAATGCTGAAACTGACCATTTGGTCGAGGTATTACCCTTCAAATTGTCCTTATTGTATGCCCAGCAGTAAACTTGACAAATAATGCAATTCACCATGAAGAATGCAACGTGTTCTAACAAACTGGGAATGAGCCAGTTTTCAGCAATCTCTGCAGCAAGACTCACCCTAGTTACATGCACGGGGTAATGCAGCTGCTCAAGCGCGACTTTTAACAATACTACCGGCATCACCGGCTTTCCATTGCTATCTTGTCACAATAATGTTTCAATGGGGGATAAAGAACACCCCCTTTGCTTCCATAATTCCTGCTCATCCTGCGGTACACTCCCTTAAATCAGCATTAATTGGGTTATCAGCAATTTGTTAAACCCTTCTTGCACTAACATGGTTGTGACTACTTTTTCTTTAACACTCAGAGTATCAAAACTCGAAATATCTGGAGAATGTGCAACCCTTTTGGCTTCTACGTCTGCAGCTTCATTTCTGCAAGAGATAAAATCTATTTGCTTAGCGTGAGCTGCGCACTTAACGACCGCTATAGCCACTGGGAGTTGTAGTGCTCTAATAAGCCTGTCCAATAAGGATGCGTGCTGCACTGGAGTGCCGTTCACATGGAGGTAGCCCCTCCTTTTCCAACATGCTAGCCCTGTGTTTATGGTTGACGTTACATAGGCAGAGTCGCTGTACACCATCACTTCCTGCACTTTGTGTTTCTCGAGTGCGACAATACGTGCCACAAATTCAGCTGCTTGTGCTGAAAAGTGACACGGTAGCCTTGCACTTGCTACAACTTCAAATTCCCCATTTAACTTGTGCCTTACTACCGATGTGCCTGAATGCCTTTCCCCACCAGTTTGATCATTTTTTGAAGAACCATCAATAAAGAGAATTTCCCCTCCTGACAAAACATTTTTTTTCATACAGGGTATATCATCAAATATTCAACATAATTAGCACAGTCATGCACATGATCACCATCAGCGATTGGCTAAGCTGCAAACGTGGCATTATTTTACATCTACCAATTTTAATCGCTGGGTTCAAAACCATTACTTCATTGGCTGAAGCTCTTTGGGATGTCAATGTACACTTGGGTTTTTCAAAAATGACAAACAGAGCATGCTATTGCTCATACACGCAAATTCCCACAATTTTTTGTGTAAACTCTGCTGTTTCCTCAATGAGACAATACTCAGAGATTATATCGTAGAGAAAAAAATCTCTCAGACACAATTATTTTATATATTGGAACTGTGTGAGTGGTATACATAAAAGCACAATTCCAGGAAGAAAACAGACATCAAAATGGTTTCTTGGACCACAACAGAACAAACAAGAATATGTTTTCAACACACTGTATCAAGGCGTTTTTCAGGCAAAAATAAAGACAGTGTGTGTATAACAAACCCAATCTGTGCGGGGGTTTGTCAAAAATGCACAATTCAATGGTGTGAAGTTACAAAACAAGGTTCTTAAAACAACATAAAACATTTGCAAGGACACAAAAGAGAAATTTGCATGTGTGGACAGCAATACATGTGCTGTAGTTTCAGGGAAATAGTGCGTCTACACCAGGTGTTTCGGCCATTTGGAGTTGAGCTAGATGAGCCTCATCATTCATATGGCCATCATCAGGACGGGTTCTGTGTGAAATGACGTCTGTGCTGCAGGGGAGGGAGACCACAATCAGACGGGTGTATGAGCAAAATAATTTAAAAAGAATAAATCAGAGGTATTGTGTAATCAATGTGATTAGAAAACACACAGCTTACCTATGGGGTAAATTCACAGGCACTGTATAAGAGATCCGCTAGCCGCGTTGGCTGGTCTCTAGGTAATCCTGTTATACATAACAGAACAAGTACTATTGATGGGGAGTTGAAAAACCCTCCAGTGTCATGTACATAATAGTTATAAAAGTACATGCTTTGTTGAATGTAAATGAGTCTTACCTCTCACCGGCAAAATCCAGGTAAGAAGGTCAATGAGTGCTCTCTCAAAAAACAATCCGCCGTTGGGTGCACGGCTAAAAGATAAATATAAAGTAACAATGAGAGTCCAGAACTACAGGATCCTCGTTTTAGTCTAAGCTGGGGACCGTAGAAGTAGAACTACCTTGGATCGTGTGTGAGGCAGAACTGGTAGTCTGCAGGAAAAACATCTTTTCATCTTCACAAATCCAACCTTGGGTGAGAGCGTGTTGCGTAAGGCTTCTGATTTCATCTTGGAGATCCTTCGTGGGATTATGTTCCAGAGGTTTGTACGCTTCTCGGTCGCTCAATAAACGTAGGCACTCTGTGTTGTAGTCAGAAGTGTCCCAGACGACTATGCCGCCCCCTTTGTCTGTGGGCTTGATGGTTATAGATCTGTCTGTTTCCAGGCTTCTCATAGCACTCCTTTCTTCTCTATCGAGATTGTCCTGGTAGAAGTTTTCTTTTTTGAATCCGGCCATTACTGTCTTGATGACAATCTTTTCAAAAGTGATAATCTCACCCGGGGTAGAGCCCGGTGGAGGGTAGAATTTGGACTGTTCTTTCAGCCCGGTGGTATTCTCTGCGTTGGTGCGTGAAGGTAGTGCAGCCTCTCTAAGGGAGGGTAAATGGATTTAAAAGAAATGCTTCAAACGAATATTCCTAAAGAATTTTCGTAGCTCTAATTCGATTTCAAAAGGTCGTGCCCTTTGGGCAGGGACGAAGGATAAACCCTTGCCAAGGAGCCGTAACTCTGGTGTTGTGATGGTCCGGGTGCCATATAAAACAGCCTCTCTGTCCTGGCAACAGCATTACTAACACTTTGCTGCCGGCTCTCCCCAGTGGCTCAGCAGCTTGAGGAGACACTGCCCGCTGTCTTTTTCCTGCAGACTACCAGTTCTGCCTGATACACAATCCAAGGTAATTCTACTTCTACGGTCCCCAGCTTAGACTAAAACGAGGATCCTGTAGTTCTGGACTTTCATTGTTACTTTATATTTATCTTTTAGCCGTGCACCCAACGGTGGATTGTTGTTTTGTGAGAGAGCACTCATTGACCTTCTTACCTGGATTTTGCCGGTGAGAGGTAAGACTCATTTACATTCAACAAAGCATGTACTTTTATAACTATTATGCACATGACACTGGAGGGTTTTTCAACTCCCCACCAATAGTACTTGTTCTGTTTTGTATAACAGGATTACCTAGAGACCAGCCAACGAGGCTAGCGGATCTCTTATACAGTGCTTGTGAATTTACCCCATAGGTAAGCTGTGTGTTTTCTAATCACATTGATTACACAATACCTCTGATTTATTCTTTTTAAATTATTTTGCTCATACACCCGTCTGATTGTGGTCTCCCTCCCCTGCAGCACAGACGTCATTTCACACAGAACCCGTCCTGATGATGGCCATATGAATGATGAGGCTCATCTAGCTCAACTCCAAATGGCCGAAACACCTGGTGTAGACGCACTATTTCCCTGAAACTACAGCACATATATTGCTGTCCACACATGCAAATTTCTCTTTTGTGTCCTTGCAAATGTTTTATGTTGTTTTAAGAACCTTGTTTTGTAACTTCACACCATTGAATTGTGCATTTTTGACAAACCCCCACACAGATTGGGTTTGTTATACACACACTGTCTTTATTTTTGCCTGAAAAACGCCTTGATACAGTGTGTTGAAAACATATTCTTGTTTGTTCTGTTGTGGTCCAAGAAACCATTTTGATGTCTGTTTTCTCCCTGGAATTGTGCTTTTATGTATACCACTGACACAGTTCCAATATATAAAATAATTGTGTCTGAGAGATTTTTTTCTCTACGATATAACCTCTATGAGTATTGTCTCATTGAAGAAACGGCAGAGTTTACACAAAAAATTGTGGGATTTCGCGTGTATGAGCAGTAGTGTTCTTGAACCTATTCACTTGTGTGCTTTGTTCTTCATTTAACCCTCCTGGGTAGAATAGGTTCCATACCAGGAGCCCAATTGTTTGATTCAAACAGAGCATGCTCCATGTAGAAAGTCATAGAGCAGCCCATGACAATACTTGTAGACTTCTCAACTGCGAACACATCGGCTGCCAATGACTGTTCGCAAGGAAAGTGTTCTTTTAATAACTGGGTCTAAAATCCCACTGTATTGCGCTAAAGGCCTATACCCCAGTGTAGTTATCTGTGTAAGCACTGCTGTCATAACTGTCCCATGTGTGTGTGAAAATAAATAGAACTCCTCAACATAATTGGTCATTCCTAAAATTAGGGGCTGGATAAATAGCTTTTTTCAATTCCTCATACCCTTGCTCCATCTCTTCGGTCCACTCTATCTTCACTTTATCCACTTGTGCTTTCTTTAACGCTTGCAAAAGAGGTATTGTGTATGAACTGTAATCAAACACCCAGGCTCTAACATAGTAGCATAGTCCCAGAAACTGTTGCATCTGTTTCACTGTGTTTGGCCTTGCGTTTTTCATAATCGCCTCAGCCCTTTCCGTTGTCACCTTCTTTCCTTCATGCGAAATTAACTACCCTATATGTAACACTTCTTTTTGGCAATATTGTAACTTCTCTTTGGGCCTCATTATGAGAGTGGTGGTTGTCATGGCGCTATTTGCGCCATGACTGCCACCAATAACGGGTGTTCCCGTTGTTGTTCAATGGGGACTTACCGGTGTAGTCCGACCCTGGTGGGACCGTTAAGTCCCCATTGACCTAACCATTCCCCATTCCCATTTGAGCCCCTATAGGGCCCCTATAGGGCTCAAATGGGAATGGGGAGGGGGCTAATAACGGGCTCGCGACTTGCAAGCCCGTTTTTAGTGCCCCGGTCCCTTAGCGGGACCCGTAAGAGACGTGTGGTCGGACCACACGTTCTTTATGGTTCCGTCCAAGGGACCTCGGAATAGGGCGGTAGGGGATTACCAGCACTGGTCTCCTTACCGGTGCCCAGTATCCCTTACCGCCCTACTCGTAATGAGCCCCTTTGTCTACCTTGTATCCTTTGTCTGCTAGAATAGACATCAACTGAATCGAGTCTTGCCTGCACTCATCTTCCGGCGTGCTACAAATTAAAATGTCACCTACGTATTGTATCACTGCACTCTTACGATCAATATTGCCTAAGTCCATCTGCAAGACTCTATTAAATATTGATGGTGACTCACAGTACCCCTGGGGCAAAAAAGTATGTTTCAGTCAAGTTTGGTAGAACGTAAAGGAAGTCAAGTCTTGTGAATCTTGATGCAATGGGATCAAGAAAAACGCATTCTTCAAGTAGATCACCGTGAAATATTGAGCTTCCACTGGGATACTGCATAGTATCGTCGCCGGTTTGGGAACTAAAGGAAATTCTATCTCTACTATCTGGTTAATCGGTCTCATATCTTGTATAAATCTCCACAACCCTCTCTTCGATTTTTGGATCGGATACACCACGGTATTACACAATGATTCTGATGGAACCAAAATACGTTGTTCCATCAGTGCTGAAATAGTCTGAAATATTCCCTCATGAGCCTCTTGAAACATGGGTACTGTCTTGCTCGAGGTAAAATCGCTCCTGGTTTCAATTTTATTTTGACTTCCCCTTTTCCCTTCAATAGGGCTAAGTTATAAGGGCCTGTGCTCGAACAGACACTTGGCATTTTCTCCAAGTCTTCCTGAAAAAAAGCTGGATGCTGCTGCAATATCGCCATTCACCGTGGGACTTCTCTTTTCTCTATTCTTATCTAATATGTGATGCTCATTAACAACAGTACCTCATCGTCTCTTTGGTCTTACCTAAAAATGTCATCATCAATGATGTCAGTCAATCTGTCCCCTTCTTAGAGAGCTATTACTGTCCTCCATGGTCTACCCTCATCATCCATTCCTTCGAGCATCGCCGTTTCCCTCTGTACCATAGCTACTTCTAATTCTACAGGGATAGTCTCTCCCCCCTCTTCATCCATAGGTATCTGTGGACTAAACAAAAAAAACTCATCAGGTATCCACACAGTTTTTCCCACTAAGCCAGGTAGCCATGTCAGTAAAATGCTCACTCCATACAGAAAAACCTTTGGATCCACTGGAACGATTCGCAGAGCCACTTGCCCTGTGAACGCCGGTATAAATTTGCCCATGTTTAAATAGTGTATTTGTGGAGTGGAGCACACTTTCCCTTGATCCGTAAATGAAATTGTCATGTTAAGTTTCGTCATTAAGTCTCTTCTCAAAATGTTAACTGGTGTCTGTCGTGAATATAACAAAGGAACAGACATGTCACACTCTCCTATAGAGACTGTTAATTCATCAGTAAAAGGAACTCGACTTGTAGCTCCAGGCAACCCTTGAGCATTCATGGCAATCCCTGACACTGGATATTTTCCTTCTCGTATACATGAACGAGTAGCCCCAGTGTCTATTAAAAAAGAAAAAAGATGTACCTCCTATTGTTACATTAACCCTTGGTTCCTCTTGGGGCTCTGGTGTCACAGATAGTACTGAACACATCAACACACCCTGTGAGTTGTCCTATTGTGGGTATAGGCATACTCCCGTCCCTGTGAATGGATTTTGTCCTACCACACTGGCACTTCCTATTCTCGGTGTCAACACTTGTCCTGTGTTTGCATACTGCTGTGTCTGCATAGGTGCTTGCTGTGACTGTCCTTGTGGTGGATTCATTTGCACTTGCTCTGGTTGCTGTACCTGCTGCACTCGCGGTGCTTCTGTCTGATACACAGTTTGATCTTGGGCATACCCTTCGCTCATCTGTGTGCTATATGGCGGAGGATAAGCTGTCCTCACTCTTGAGAATTGACCATTCTGTAAATTCCCTTGGCTCCCACATACCCGTGCAATGTGCCCTGTCATCCCACAAGTCCATCATATTGGGGGTGCTTGTCTGACACGTATCCCTTGATTAAATCCTCCCGGGGTGCTCTAGTTCTCATTCTGTGCATTCTGAAACCCACCTTGATTATTTTGGAATCCCCTTCTTCCTCTATATCCGTACCTCTGCCTTGTGGCACAAACCCATACTCACCTTGGTCCATCAGGCACTGGTTATTCACCTGTGATAAACCCATTGCATCCTTCATTCCCAGTCCTTCTACGCTTGTTAATACTGCCCCTTATATGGCATATTTTGACAATTTCCTCTGGACTAACTTGGCTATCTCGATTTTCCTAGCCTCATCTTTCTTCCTATTTTTCTCTTGCAATAGCCAACAGTGATGCACTATCGTCAACTGTATCTCAGGCGATGGTTTTGCTTGCATCTCCACCTGTTTCTTAATTTGTTTTGGTACTGGCTCAAGTAACCCCTGACATAAAATGTGGTAAAATAGTGCCACTGCCTTTTCTCACAGCTCCCGATTTTCAAGCTGCCATTTCTCTTGAATATCCTGAGTGTAAGCAATAGGGTCTTCATCTTCCTTCATTTTACATGTCATAATTGCATTAATATCTGACATATTGGGATACTGTACACTGAGAGCCCTCCATCTGTTCTGAAATTATTAAACTGTGCTCCATTGTGCACTGTATTGTGTGCTGTCACACTTGAATACCCTGCTCACCTCCATATATCATCAGTTCTTTCTCCAAGGATAGCTGCCAAGACACCTTTAATGTCCCCTATGGCCAATGTATTTCCTCCGTTCATTTTCTCTAGCTTGTATATCTATTTCCCAGCGCCCGAGGTCAAACTCGGGAGCTTGCTCCTTAAATTATCTTTGTCCATCTGCGGCCATGGAATATACTGTGGTCTTGCTCCCCCTTTTTCCATTAAGGGAAACTGTGTAAACCCTAACCCGCAGTTGGCTCCCATCGTCAGCCTATCTATGGCAGGCACGATCATCCCTGACTGTCTCCTTGCTGGCAGCGATCTTAGTATGCTCACATATGGCAGTGGTTCTCCCTTCTCACTATACAATCGTTCTCAGGGACGCTCTGGACATGCTATGGGATCTGGCGTCCTATCCTTAGGTTGTTCTAAATCTGACCATCTCACTTCCTTGTCTGTCTGCAGGGTTCCCTCATGGGTGCATGTGCTCCCTCCTTCTTCCCCAACGAAGGATTCTCTTTCCTCGCCTGACATGTCTCATCCCCAAGATTTCCATAGTTGCTACCTTCCTTTAATACTTCATAGGCCTTATTGATCCTATCTCTGATGCTTCCTGTATCAAAGTTTTCTTCTTTCAATACTACTCTAGATGCCCCTAACGTTACTTCCTTTATCGGAAGTAACTCTTCTGTTCTTTCCCATCGTATTGCTGGGCTTGTCCCTACTGGCTCCTTACGAATAAGGCAGATATCAAGAGCCCGCTGTCTCCTTCTTCATTCTAGTTCTTCGTCTAATTCTTTTTGCTTTCTCACCTCCCTTATAAGTCTGTCATCCGCTTGCCTTGGTTCTTCTTGCCTTACTCGTCCCCTCCTTTCCTCTTCCTCTCTTCATCTCTGTATTGTCGTATCCCTTAATTTCTGTGCTTCCTCCTCTTCTCTCTTCCTTTCTTTTCTATCCGTCTTCCATCGCCTTTTGTCTATTGTCATACTTTCTTTGCTCTTCTGCCCATTCTTCTTTCTTTTCTTGCTCCTCCTGATACATCTGTTCTTGCCATTCCCTGTTCTTCCTTTTCTGCTCATCCTCTTTCAATCTCTTCTCCTGTTCTCTGTCTCTTTTATCTTGTTTGTCCTTACCTTCTCTTTGCCTAACTTCCTCAATGCTTTTCCCATCTAGCTTGAGTAATATCTGTCCACCCATCCATTTGTTCTGCACAAGCGTTACTTTGTCAGCTTTATCCTTCTCTCCTTTCCATCTCTTAATTTCCCTTTCTATTTCCGTCGATATGTTTGACCACTCACTCTTCTCTTCTTTGTCTTGCAGGATCTTAAAGATCTCATCTTTTCTCTTATTCTCCTCTGGGCTATCGTCACTGCTATAAGAGGGAGGTTCGTATATTGGATTACTATACCCTGTTGCTGCTTTCAATTCCTTTAAAGGATACAACCCTGCTTCTTCCATACTATAGTCTTTTACTTCAGATAAGGTAAGGGGAGCTGAAGGCTCAACACCTTCCTCTTTTCACTGACTAAGCATCCACTCCTCAGGTGGCGGATCCTCTCTCTCTTCCTGGTACATCTTCCAGAACTCTAGATAAGCTAACCTTTTCTCTAATTTCTGCCCCGTGTACGCAGCCTGCAAGTATGTAGTCATGTGTCGCAATACTGCTTTTGTCAGCGATCCCCCTCGTCGCCACGGCATGAACATCTTATCTGCGTGCCTTTCACCTATTCCGCACTATAATGCATGAGCTTGGGCATGTGCCTTTGTAGTGTTTTACACAAGTGCATAAGAGGAGTGTCTCCCATTATGATAAGTCCCAATTGACTGCCAATACTTAACAGAATTATGAATCAACCTATATACTTTTTACTCAAATCACCAAGTTTACAACGTTCTAAAACAACAGTATGAGCACGCTCTAGGCTGGACTACTGCAACAGCCTCTTTCTAAATCTGCCTGCCTCTACTCTTTGCCCTCTGCAACTCATCCAAAGCAGGATTGCAAGACTTGTCCTTGGCCTCAAGCCCAGGGATCGTATCTCTCCAGGACAGAAATCTCTGCACTGGCTCCCAGTGGCTGTGCGGATTAAGTTAAAAATTCTCTGAATTGTCCACAAGGCCTTCTGGGGCTTGAGGCTGCAATACCTTCAACTCTCTCTTCGTAACTATATTCCTTCTCAAGCTCTTCGCTCTTCTGCCTCCAACTCCCTCGGGGTCAGTCGTTTCTCCAAGCAACGAGTTGGTGGTAGATCTCTTTCTTCAGCTTGGGCCTCCCTCTGGAACAGCCTCCCTGCCTCTCTGAAACTTGAGGAGAACCATCTCTGGTTCCGGAAGCACCACAAGACCTTCCTCTTTGCTTCTGCTTTCTCTCCTCCTCTCACCTGCTGAACTCATGGCTAAAACTGAAACTGCAGTGGTCACCTGGCTACCCTCTGATCTCGGGCCCAGGTCCCCTCCCCGCCAGTTCCACATCTGCACTGGCCCCCTGGCAACCCTTACACTCGGGGGCTGTTGCTGTATCCCTACATCCCCCAACCAGCACTTGACACCTGATGTCTGCCCTACCTTTGCACTTGCCACCAGCTGGCCGCACTTTTTATTTATTATTTTTATTTTATTTATTTTTACTGTTTATCCTATGTACTGCACTGCCCCACCCTTTTTCCTTTTGCACTTTTCCCCTCCCCACCTTCCCTGGACTTGCGCAATCTCAATGTCACCTAGCCCAGTAAGATCGATGTCTCTGTCTTCCCTCTGTTCCCACCCCCTTGCCTCGTCACGCCTTGAAACACTTGTGTATGTGTGCGTTATAAATGCCATATCATATCATATCACTTCACCAATTAGCCAATGATACTCATTTATGCATTGGAGTGAATTGTTCTCAAAGATTTCATGGCTCAACAAATTCCTCGCCTCCATCCAAGCTTGGATGGCAAGCACCTAGCTAAAACTCAATCCAACCAAAACAAAATTTGTCCTACTAGGCCCTCCAAGGTTTGTTGAATGACATGCAGCTTGATGGTACCTCAATTGGCCCCATGTGACAAACCACTCGGTTTCATTTTTGACAGGAATCTCTCCAACAAAATATCAACAAAACAGTCCAAAACACCTACTATTAACTAGCAATCCTCTGGAAAATATAACCCTATGTTCCACCTGAGGATTTCAGAACCTTGGTCCAGGCACTTGAAATCTCAGATCTCAATTTAGGGTACTCACTGCTCACCCTTAGTGCTGTTGCCCTTAAGGCTGTTTGACAAGTCGCTACACGGCTCATAATTCGAACTAAGAAATGTTGGCACATCAACCCCATATGAAGTGGCAGGACTTGCCCCTCCACAAAGCACAAGCCAAGGGAATAGCAATTCCTCCCAAAGACCCTGCAAGGAGGACTAGATGCACTTCCAAAGATGGAGTTCAGATGAATAGAAAAGAGTAATGCCACACAGCACTCTCCCCAGCTGAAAAGGATAACACAACAAAGCTAATCAGAAGACACTACTCAACAAATCAGAACTCCTACCCGTGCAACCAATTCCCATACCATAGAGGGAGCCACAGATGTCCGATGAACCTAGGCAACAAACTTTCATTGTTACAGACTAAAGTCCAGAGGCTAGATAAACTGGCCAATGACTTGGTGCCAATACAAACAAGATGACGTTGCAGGAAAGTATGCACAGGGCTTATATCAGGCATAATGAGGACTCAAACTAAGGGACGGAATTCGAGTTGGGATTGCAGAGATCCAGACAGATCCAAACTAAGGGCTCTCAGCAACCGCAGGAGCAGGAGTGGGGTAGAAGTTTCGAAGAACCAATGCAGTGCAAGAGGAATGTAAGCCAGGCCAGCAACAAACATAGGAAAGCCTAATACAGTACCAAGGGCAGATCCAAGTCAGGCCAGGGATAGAATGCAGGTCAAGTTCCATCAGATCCATCTTTCAGAATAAAGGGAAAATCCAAGCCAGGTCCGGGACAGAAATGAAGGCCAACATACTGTGAAAATAAACAATAGGATACAGATTACCAGAATGTAGCTCTGACACTCCAGAAGGGCCAGTCAACGCGTTGAGAAGCCTGGTGAACTCGAGTGGCTGGTAGTTATATCCACATGCGTAAGCTTCAACGGGTACTCGGCACATGATTGGGCAAAAGTTCTGAGGTGTGCCAATGCCATAGCATAGAGCCTGATGAGGCTGCAGCATTGTATGTGATGATGTCTCTAAGCATTGGAACACCCAGAAACAAAGCTGGCATTGCCCCAATCTCCATGGCACCGCTAGCCTAGCCTGGCCAGGCAACATAATTTGTGCTGTCAAATTACCAATCATCTATCAAGCTCAAAAATTCTCATTATCTAGGGCCTCGGTTTTATTGACAAATTTACAAAATGCAGACATCCATAAGGTGAGAGTAGCAGAACAAACTATTAGCTGATGTTTGAGAGATTCCAAGGACCCTGCCTCACCACATAGACAACATATCCTATTATTCATAGGAATACCTCAAATGGGTCCTCCAAAGGGAGTGGAATTGCATAAAAATATGACGATACCTAAGATCTGGAAATGTAACCAGATATTGTGGTAGGATGTTAAATGGTCTATGAATCTTAGCAAAGTCAGAATAAAGCTTATACCATAGAATGGTGTCGTGATCAGGACATCATTTCGTAATTTTGATTTTCCTAAAGATGCTCGTGGTCTTATCCAAAACAGCTTTTTTATTAGAATCAATGTTGGCAAAGAGGAGATCACAAATCTGAACAAAATTGTTCATTGGATAACACGATTTTTTCATCAATGCTAAATTAAGATCTACACCTAAAGAATTCACTGGTGAATACCTTCCGATATAGTCTCAATTTTGAGAAATGTACATAAGATCTCCAAAATAGGAGGCCAAACTCATGTGTTATATCAGAAAACAGAGAGGCAGGAAGGCCTAATAGATTTTTCCAGTGCATCCCTTACATAGTATTTAGACGTTTCCAATCAGCTGACAGTAACCCAGGACCACACAGGATTGAAGGAACTACCTTATCGACATAGAATCGTATCAACTAAATTAAGGTGAATTTGCAGTATCTTAATAGGATTTCTCACATTTGTGCATAAAGCAGTGCTAATTTGTCTGTTAGCTTAGCACAAATGTCACCCTTTCTATATTTGGTATAGCACGGGTAACCTAAATAGATTACCTTTGATGTTAGGTTCATGCTAGAGCTTTCTATAAACCACTTAAAGTTCAACTCGGCTTTTGAACAAGAGGTTACTAAAATGTCAGATTTAGCATCATTGAACCGTAGAGTATTCCTGGATAAGTACTGGTACAAAGCATTAAGGGCTCTTTGTAACCCTATTTGAGTCCTATCAAATAGGACTATGTCATCCGCAAACAACAAGGCAAGCATCGTTAAGTGCCTATTTTAGATAGAAATGTACAACAACATATTAGGTCCTCTACAAGGTAAAACAGGTATAGGTTAAAAAGACTGGGTGCTTCAAGGCACCCTTGTCGGAGCGATAACAAGTCTCTACTGCAATATCCAAGTTCCCAGCAGTCTTAAGTATAAATTGAATGGATGCAACAGTTCGAGCTTGTGGGTGAGCCATAGACTAAGTGCTAGGAATGTTGAGTGCTACACGGCCTGGGCCACAGGAGGTGTAAGTGTGAGCCTCCAGAGTGGAGGGTGTGCAGATGCAAAGTGCTGTGGATAGACAGGAGCTGGGAAGAATTGGTGTGGGAGGTCAAGGCCCTGAGGATGCATAAGGGCCAAGGACACCTATTCAGCAACTGTGGGATTAGCAGAGGAGAGAACGAGGGAAGGAGGAGGAAAAGAGCAAAGTCTTAAAGCGCTTCCAGAATTTGAGAATATCCTGCTCAAGGTGCGGGGGGCTATTCCGAAGGAGGGAGACTGCAGAGAAAAGTGAGCGACCCCCTTCACTCTGTTTAGAAAAACACTTTGCACACAAAGAGTTGGTGCCAAAGGAGCAAAGTGGTCTAGGGGGAGAGTATTTAGTGAGATAAAGTTGAAGATAGTGTGGCCCCCATGCCCAGACAGCCTTGTGGATGATGCAGAGGGATTTGAATTTAATCCATGCAGCAACCGGGAGCCAGTGAAGATGTTTTAGTGTAGGAGAGATGCGGTCCCTAGGCTTAAGGCCAAGGATACGTCTTGCTGCCCTATTCTGGATAAGCTGGAGGGGTCGCAGAGTGGAAGAAGGAAGATTCAGGAGGAGGCCGTTACAGTAGTCAAGCCTAGAGAAAACCAGGGCTTGAGTCACATTGAGCCTCTGAGGGAAAGTGAGAAAAGGTAAACTTCCTTTGTGAAGGAGGAGTTGATAGTTGGACTTCTTGGCAATGTCCTGAGTGTGAGGGGGGGAGGAGAGAGAGGAGTCGAAGATGACTTTAAGGTTTCTGGCTTCAGTTGAAGGCGCAGGGGGAGAGTCCAAGGAGGAAGGCCAGAGTGAGGGGAAGAAGGAGGCAGCAGGGGTCCCATGGGAAGGATCGCAGTTTTACAGGCGTTGAGGCAGAGATCATTGGACACGCACCAGGACTGGATGGCAGATAGACAATCAGGGATGATGGAGGGTGCAAGTGGGTCGCAGGGAGTCTGAAGAAGAGTTGTGTGTCGTCTGCGTAACATTGGAAGTTGGAGGAGAAAACGGAGATGAGGCATGCAAGGAGAAAAAGGTAGATGTTAAAGAGCTAGAGGAAGAGTATAGAGCCATGGGGGACACCACAGGTGGAGATGGAAGTAACAGGGGAGAAGGGGCCCAGGGTGACTGGGGAGAGCGTTAGTGAGGGAAGAGGACAGCCAATCCAGTGCCTGTTCCAAGATACCAAGTGTAGCGTGGAGCTTTTGTTTGAGGATGGAATGGTTAACTGTGTCAAATGCAGAGGAGAGTTCAAGAAGGATAAGCACAGCTGGGGAGCTGGCATCCAGATATATGAGCAGTTCTTCATGGGTGTGCAGAAGAGCAGTTTCCGTGCCCCTGGATGCTTGGAATCCTGATTGATGGTCGTGGGGCCACCAACAAGTTCAGTGTCAGAGTTAAGTTTGGGCAAAGCCAGCTTCTCAAGCTGCTTCCCCAGGAAAGCGGTGATGAAGTTAGGGAGATAGCTGGCAGGGCAGGTATGTTCAGAGGATGTTTTTATCAGGAGTGGATGCACAAGGGGATGCTTAAGGGTGGAAGGAAAAGATCCAGTGACAAAAGAGTGATTGCAGAAATCAGCGAGAGCGGGGACAAGAGAGCCAATGTTATCCTTGATGGTCCTGGTTGAGCAAGGGGAGACCTGTTTAGAAGAGGCCTTCATGGAGCGGACAACTCTGGTAACTTCTTCAGGTGTGACAGGAGAGTAGGAGGAGAAGGAGGAATGAGGAGGGGGTGTGGTGGGGTGCTGGCATGGGTTGAGAGGGAGTATAGAAAGGGTGGTCAGAATGTCCTGAGTTTTAGTGGCAAAGTGTGAGGTCAGTGCATTGCAGAGGGCCTGGGAAGGATAAGTAGAGAAGAAGACTGCAGAGGGGTGGGCTAGTTCCCTGCAGATTTGGAAAAGTTCAGCCGAGTTATTGGATGTGCCGGAGACCCGTGTCTGAATGTGGGCTCTTTTCTTTGCACGGATGGCAAGTCTGTATTGCCTTTGGAGCAAGCGGCAGGCCAGTTTGTCAGAGGATGAGTCTGAGGTTGGCCACTTCCGTCCTGCTGCCCTGCTATTTGGTTTCAGGGCTGCAAGTTTGTTGTCGTACCAAGTGTTACACTTTGAGGCAGGTTTCAGACGGATCCTCATGACTGGGGCAAGAATGTCAAGAGTGTTGGTGATGGAATGATGGAGTTTGCTGAGGGCAGAGTCAGGCGTACAGTCAGAGGTGGGAGGTTGAGGGGGGTGAAGGTGGATGCAAAGGCAGCCGCAGTCACTCGTTTCATCGTGCGGATGTTAGTGAACAACATTGGAGGGACTTTTGGGGGGGGCAGTCAGGGGGCCAGGAGAGAGTGGTGACTAAGGGGGGAGAGGACAGAGTGTATGAAGGCATCCAGAGTGTGTCCACCTCTGTGGGTTGGCCCAGAACAATTATATAATTTATTCCACAGCCTGGGGCGATCAACATAGTTGAAGGGAATAGACAAATCAACACAGGACAAAAGAAGAAGGGGCTGACATTTGCAGTGTGAATGTTTTTCTAATAGACAATCAAGCCATTTAAAGAAGTCCTGTGTTGTTTACAAAAGCCTGTTTGAAATTTAGAGGGTCTACCAATTGAATTAGCCTAGGAGTTAAAATCCTCCAATAACAATGATGCAAAAATGTTTAAGGTGGTATCAATGAGGGCATTAGGGCAGTAGTTACCAGTATCATTAAAGTTACCTTTATTACATATTGGGATTATGAAGCATGTTCGCCAAGACTGTGGCAAAGATCCCCTAAATTCAATGAAGAAGGACAATTTATACAGAATATTAGATCATAGTGAAGCAGCATTTTTCAACACTAAATTGGGGAGGCCATCTTGTACATAGCATGAGATGGTCCGGACTTCTTTATAAAACGTTCAACACTTTCATTATCCGTAAGTTAAAATGATCCTTTACAGGGACCAACGAGAGCTTGATTGAAATTAGTTACAGTGTCACTTGGACATCCAAACTCCGAAATAAATAAACTATTCCAGGAAACTTTAGAAATCACATTATCTAAAGCAGATCGCTGTGGCCCATAGTTCACCGGACACACTATTAGCACATTTCCAAAAGTTCAGAGGATTGAACTTATTGGCAATAGTGAGCATCATTTGGCCATCAGCAATATCAAGATGTGACCTAGCAACATTTCTTAGGCCAGCTGGGGGAAGGTTAGACAATAATTTACTGGCAATAGATTCAGATAGCTTAACAAAAGTCATAGGGTCAATTTCTGTATTCTCAACAGGTGATGGAAGATGATCAACAACCGAGCACATGAGGAAATTATATTTGGAGATCATGGTATTGGAGCAGAAAATGCGATTTAGATTTTTTGAGAGAAAACTATGATATCAGTAGGACCCCCACAGGCTTGCTGGTGAAACACCTCTAATAATACATGTAATGATACCTAGGCATGATCACTTGTTGAGGAAAATTGCACCACCAATGATTCTATTTTACGGCGCAGAAATTCAGAAGCAAAGATATAATCTGAGGTTGGCCGGCTAAATCCCCAACGCCAAGTCGGCCGACACGGAATGTCCCCTAATGTTTTGCCATTCAGTTTATGAAGGGCCAAAAACTGCATGATGTCAACCCAACAGACCACTTTATTCGGCGTCACGCCATAAAAGTGTTCACACCAGAGTAAATAGTTACATACATCACACTGTAAAATACATTGAGATATTTTTTCTGAATAAATATAGAAATACAAGTTGCAATTCATAGACACAAGCTCTACTCGTGTTTGGCTCCACCCAAGGGCGATTCCAACACAAGCGGTTAGAATAAGCATATATCATTATCAACAGTATCATCTTCTTAGGTTTCAGGAATAAAAGCAATAAAACACAATACAAACAGCATCCAGCCGGGCTATATACACCTTAAAGTATATGATGAACATGCATGTGTATCTTGTGGGTGCCTGCCTTATATGCTGCTTGTTTGCCAACCTAGTAATGTAGTATACATATACAGTATTAGACATACTAAACCAATTCCTTCCCGGTATGAGACCATGACAATAGCAATGACAGTCAGCCAACTCATAAGAGTATTTAAGCAGAGCAAAATGCTAACAAGAGGTACCGCTCGCTCACTACTGTACTACACAAGATGTTGCTAACTAACCCAATTGCAGTTTTCCTCTTTGCAGGCCTCAAGACTTCGCTCTTTTGAGCCTTGATCTGTGCACAAATTTTGCTGCCTCAATGATGATTGCTGCTTTATACATCCTTTTGTAAAGAGTCATAGCCTCGCTAGTTGTAATGGCACTTTGTAATAAAAACCTTGACTTCAAATACGTCCTCCTCAGGTTCAGATGCAATCGGCCTGCTAGAAAAAGATGCTCTTCTGTATTAACCCGGTTGGTACAATGCTGGCCTTTATTTGAAATGCTATAGTCCCACTTGTTCTCTCTGTGACTGACCAGGCGAATACCAAACCTTAATTTAATATATAAAGTATGGATGAATCTTAGTCTGATGAGGTCCAAGTAAAATGTGTAGCCCATGAAGAGCTAGTTCTCCCCATAAGTACTCAAGGACAATGACCTGGAAATCCTGTTCAGCAAAACCCACTGGCAATTTTAATGAAAGGTGTTCTTGACTATCTCTTTAGTGTTGTTGTTAATGCAAATGGGATGTAGCCAGCAACATGGGTGCCCTATTTCCTAGAGAGTTTTTTTGACATGTATGCACCATACAGCAAACCACCCATCTGTCCTAGAACATCCATTGTGGCCTCTCTATATTTGTACAATTTCTGTCTGCTCCACAACCGAATCCAATATAGGCCTAGACTAAGGGCCACCATGTTGAATTTAGAAGTGTCCCCAATAGCCTCTATGAAAAGTTGAATTTAGAAATGTGCCCAATAGCCTCTGTGAAAAGTAGAATTAGAAGAGTGCCCAATAGCCAAGTTGCCCAGTAGCCCCTGTGAAAGTTGAATTTAGAAATGTACCCAATAGCCTCTGTGAAAAGTTGAACCTAGAAGTGTTCCCAATAGCCTTTTGTGAAAACTGACTTTAGAAGTGTGCCCTATAGCCTCTGTGAAAAGTTGAATTTAGAAGTGTGCCCAATAGCCTCTCTGAGAATGTTGAATTTAGATGTGTGTCCAATACCCCCTGTGAAAGTCGCATTTAGAAGTGTCCCCGATAGCCTCTATGAAAAGTTGAATTTAGAAATGTGCCCAATAGCCTCTGTGGAAAGCTGAATTAGAAGTTTGCCCAATAGCCAAGTTGCCCAGTAGCCCCTGCGAAAGTTGAACTTAGAAATGTGCCCAATAGCCTCTGTGGAAAGTTGAACCTAGAAGAGTGCCCAATAGCGTCTGTGGAAAGTAGAATTAGAAGTGTGCCCAATTGCCAAGTTGCCCAGTAGCCCCTGTGAAAGTTGAACTTAGAAATGTGCCCAATAGCCTCTGTGGAAAGTTGAACCTAGAAGAGTGCCCAATAGCGTCTGTGGAAAGTAGAATTAGAAGTGTGCCCAATTGCCAAGTTGCCCAGTAGCCCCTGTGAAAGTTGAACTTAGAAATGTGCCCAATAGCCTCTGTGAAAAGTTGAACCTAGAAGTGTCCCCAATAGCCTTTTGTGAAAACTGACTTTAGAAATGTGCCCAATAGCCTCTTTGTGAAAGTTGAATTTAGAAATGTTCCCAATAGCCTCTTTGTGAAAGTTGAATTTATAAATGCTCCCAATAGCCTCGTTAGAAGATTCTAGAAAACACTCGAATGACCATTTAACCCACCTTATGCTTACTCTATCCTTACACCACCACTCAACTAGAACACAGAGATACTATGACACCATTCGGTATAACTGTTCTCATACCAACATCCGTCACATACTCCACATCACTCTATGTAAACACTGCTGGTTACACACCCCCAGCCAGGCGTTCTCCTCAGGCCTAACGCAGCCACATCCGGTCTGGATAAATCCTGCCAGAACGAACACATACTCCTGACCCCTCAACCACCACACCTACCGCTAAGAAGCAGCTATTACACGAATACCACACAAGCTGCACACATACATGGTGCCCACACGCATCTTTGACTCTCTCTACTCCCTCTACTGATCTGAACTTCGGTTCCCAAGGGCGTTCAACCTACCAGCGCCTTCAGACCATACCAATGGTATATAAGGCGCTATATAAATGCAAAATAACAATAACAATAACAATGTACTTAAAATAATGCAGGCCTAGCTTGGTGTTGATCATCCTCCAAAGAGGGTCTCACTGCACCATTCCCACGGACGCATGCAAACGTAGCAATTGCCCTGCAATAGCTAGAGAGTGTGGCGGTGATGGTCCCACTTGCAAGAGCTAGCCAATCTCACGCCTAGATAATCATATGACTTGACTTGCTCTATAATCTCTCTTTCCAACAGTAGCTTGCTGGGTGGCTGTTTTTTCTTTTTATTAAAGAATAACATGGACTACGTTTTACCAATTTCGATGTCTAGACCCTTTTCAAAGCAAAACTCTCGAAAGAGCTGAAGCTGTTTCTTCAAGCCCATGAGAGTTAATGAGATGAGAATCACCCGAGAATCTGCGAACAGTAGTACTGGGTACTTTTCCTCTGCTAGGGTTGGGGCAATCATGGGGGGAGGAGGAAGCAATAGTGTTTCTATTATGCCGTTTATATATAGCGGAAACAATGTTGGGGCCACCACACAACTATATCGGACACCTTTTTGCACCTTTAATGGTGCTGTGGTTTCACGCCACCTCGCTACTACCTCATTGTCCTCACATGGTAAAAGAATAGCTGAAAAGAGTGCATGCGGATTACCATGCTCACGCAACGCCCCCTAGAGATTCTGGTGGGGTACAGCATTGAAGGCTGTGTGGAGGTCAACAAATAGGACACATACATTGAGTTTCTTCAGTGGGGTCTATTTCTCAACCAAGAGGAAAAGTCTGCAGCACTGGGCTATAGTGTTTATCCCTTCTCTGGAGCCTGCTGTTCATGATCTAACAGAGAGTGGTTATCGGCCCAGTTCTTCAAGCGCCCCATGACTTTTCATGCACTTGGTTTACGCCGATAAGATCGGGACTAAAACAGTTCAAGTCGCCCATCAGAAGTGTCCCATCAGAGCCCAAGGCGCAATGCCAATCATTCAAAAGATTATCTAAAGAACAAAAACATTTCTGTTCCACAGCCCGCTTAGTGTTTTTTTAAGGGTACCAAGAGAGTCTTACTGCCAAGATGTCATCTGAGTTTGACTCCCACACTTCTGTTAGGGAGCACAAAGAATTTCTGACTCCCATCAGAAGTCCTCCAAAGGGACAACCCTTACAACTCTTCTTAGAGTTATTTAAGTAGATGCAATAACCATCCAAAGTAGAAACCTCCATTAGCCAAACCTCTTATAACGACAAATCATTGAAATTAGATAAGTCTGGTGAGTCATTATGGAGGTTTAGAAAGCTAGAAAATCTATGCTGTTTCACAAGAAAGGTATCACAGCTAAAGGTCACCATTAATTTAAAGAATTCAATTATTCCAATGTCACTAGATGAAATTGTTCAAAGTGGATGAATTTCATGACTGAGAGGTAGGACGTTATGGTGATTCAGTAGAAATTAACATTCAGTCTGGCTCAGGAGTAGCAGGCACCTAGCAATTGTATAAAAACACTTGAAATCCCAAGCCCAAAAAAGATTCAACTTCAATTAAAACCAAGTTAGAGATGAACTTAGATCTAACATGTAGCACCATTAAATCAGTCCTGTGGTCATCCACAAATTCAACTTCAGCTAAATCCTTGTATTAAATAAGCTGTAGCCTAGGGTTCTCAGATAAAAGTGAGAGGATGGGAGCCATATTCGCACCCAGGAAGGGTGCTCAGCCAGTCAGGTGGCTGGAAATGCAGGTGAGAACACACACAGTATACTGTCTGCATTTTCCAGCCACCCCGAGGCCCTTCCCTGGGTGGCGCTATCTTGATTGTGGGGAGTCAACAGGGAGCCTATTGCTGTTGCCTCCTCACATCCCCACCCACCCCCTACCCCCAAAGACATCACACTCCCTTTTCCCACCCCTTAATCCATTCCCACTTACCTGCTGGACAGGAGCTTTGTGCCCATCCTAGGCTTGGGTGGCGGGCAGTCACCAGCCATGTACGCCCCAGATGCGGGGTTGACAGCTATATTCAGGATAAGGTCCCTTGAGTCCTTGATTTTTCCAGCAAAAGCAATGTGTGTATAGTCTGTAACTGCTGGTGGCTTCTTCTTAAAACAGCAGTCCACAGATTTGAACACAGCTTTGTTTGAGACTAGCAAAGAGCATCGAAGATTGTGATACTGTTTTTGAAGGGCCCAAGAGTGCAGCAGAAGCCCATTTAATCCGAAACGATTGTGGAAGCACAGTTTTAGGGTTGGCCAACAAAACCCTTTGGTCCATTGAGTCGGCATCCACAGAGTCAATTATTTTCACAGACTTTGAGACCTCCTCCACAGGCATAGAAGTCACAACTGCATTTGTATCTTTATCACCATCATCTAACATCAATGCCCGGTTAAGCCAGTTATGCTTAATAACTAAGTAGGGGGGGATTCTCATAGAAGATGGGCAGAACCCCTCTCCTCTTCCCTGGATAACAAAGGGAACTTTTGGACCGTTTCTTCTTAGCTCTCGGTTTGCGAGGAATCTCATTTGCATGTCTACAATTTGTATCGCCAGATAAAACCATCATAATGGAATCATTCAGGGTAAGAGATTGAAAACATTTCTTATCATGTCGCCTTTTTGGTGCACTAGAAGTCATGTTCTTGCTCTTCTGGCATCATTTTTTGTTTTAGTATTGAAGTTTTGACAAATTGATTGCGATGATGACTCCTTCCCCTCCTGCGAGTACACAATTATTGGGGACTTCAGCAGACCACAACCCCTACTAGGTACTGCTATAACATCAAGAGTGCTAATTGGCGATTTCAACCCTGACTCAACAGGAGGGAGTCTAGGTGATAAAGAAGACGAGGCGGCAAGCGGATTCCTCAGCAAAGGCGCAACATACCAATTAGGGGCAGGAAAATACCTAGATGGTTTAGCAGATGGCATATGCATGGTTTGGATTGACTTTAGGACAATGACCTAACTCCCCATTAAGCACATCATAAGTCTTAATAAGGGGTGTAATACTACATAAATTGCCAAATGAGTCGTTGAACCTGAATGACCAGCGTCAGTTGAACCATTAAGCAGTGGGTTCTGGCTAGATTGTACGTACTCATGGAAGGAAGAAGTTGTTTCACCCACAGCCTCTGCCCCTCTTTAATGGTGGTATCCAGCAACACTGATGTTTGAGCAGAGGAATTCTCAAAGAGATAGGGAGTCGCCAGTAGGGATTGAATCTCGCGACATGGATGCCTCTTTGTTGACCATGTTTTCCAGGCTATGACACAACTGTAAAAATGGGTTCTCTGCCTCTTCAAGGAGAGGATCCAAAATAGGAGCAGTTTCAATTGGATTAGTGCTTAGTATGGGGTTTCCAGCTCTAATTCTGAATTACACAAATTGACAATAAGCAAACTTATGTCAGACTCGCCGAGAAGTGTGAAATCAGATATAGACTGCATGACAGGCTCTGATGAGCCCTTGGTTTTCACTGGAACAGTGCGCAGGTTGTTGTGGGTAGAACGAGGCAAGGGCATTACACGGATGCAATATAATAAATATAAGGATGTAGGTTACCACAAGACAAGTTGTTGGTGGACCATTGATAGTCCAATTTGAGGATCTCTCATATGAGCACCTCTGTGCCAAATGCAGCAACTGCAATTGTAGTTCCGCACTTTTACGATCCGCGCGTTGAGCAGGTCTCGGCAGATATGAAGCAACGGCTTCCTAAGCTTTTGTGCCATGCCAAAAGTCCTCCTCACAGAAACAGTAGTCACAGCAACTGCGCTTGTAGCATTGAACTTATATGTTACACTCATTTGCGGGTCCAAGCAGATAAGAAGCAACGGCTTCCTGAGTTTCCTCTATGACGCCAAAAGTCCTTCTCATGGAAACAACAGTCCTATCAGTTAGCTATATTTATTAGTATTTTTAATAATTCTTTTTCGATTGGTATCTCTTAAGATTTAATTTTATGGGATAGAAATAATCAATACAATGAATATCATTTAGGTATCCTGGTATGGGAAGTTTATACATTAAATCCTGCATATAGACGACTTCAACTATTGAAATTAATTACCCATTTTCATTTACAGGGAAGGCTAGTGAGCTTGTTGTTTATAATTTCAATTTAGTGTTAGGTATTCTTGATTCTGCTAGTCTTTTTAATTTGTTTTTAATAGAAACTTGAAGAAAGCTAGACTTTTCCACTCCTGAAAAATTGCTTTGCTGTATACTCGAAACACGTTGAGACTAAACAATATCTTCTAATATTATCACTGCACATCTAGCATAAATGTACACATCATTGAGATGTTGTTGAAATACATGCATACTAGTGATATAACAGGAGATATAATAGGATGTCTTACATTGTAGGAGCATTTATTGCTTAAGTGCTAAATAACAATAGATTGATTGATTGTATTATTATTAATTCATACCCAGCGAGGGGGGGTGTTGTGGCCTCCGAGACAATCAAAAGGCTCAGAATGGGGGCTTTACCACATGGTAAAATCCCCGCTCCGAGCCTCCTTGGAAGCGGGAAGCCACCATCTTCCCCGTCAGGAATCCGATAAGTGCGTTCCCTCACTCCACCTTGTCCCCTTAGCCCTATCCCCCTTTTCCACATATCCAATTCCCCCCCAACCTCCACCCCACTTAGATGGTGCTGCCTAGTCCTTCGATAGCACTGGGAACACCTGTGTTCCCATCACATCCCCAACGCGGCAATGGCTATCATGGAAAGAGAGAAGACACTACGTGCAGTTCCCTTCTCCCTCTTCCTTGGTGGCCATCTTGGATTGTAGTTTTTTTTTCAATTTGAATAAAACCTATTAGTGTGCTGTTACAAGGTGCCAGGGTACTAATAACAATAAGGCATGATGGGTGGGAGCTTTAACAGTGCAGATAATGCCCCAGGCTAACGTTAATGCCCCTGCTCGTCGGGGTTTATTGCTTAAATATATGAACTGCTAAGTTGTTTGTATGTAAGAATAAGAACTTTGTATATGCTAAAATGTTGTTGTTATTTTTGAGAATGATCTGAATTTCGTTGTTAATTTGTGTTACATAAACTTGAATTTAGATTTCTTAAAGATTTGTAATATTTTTGCTACCACTTGACTTGGAAGACTGCAGATGAGCAATCAAGTTATTTATGATTTTTTCCAGCACTTCATCAGTTAATCTAAACAATCTACTTCCCATGTTATTACCCGAACGATAAATTACCAATGATCCCTTTACGTTACAAAACCTCAACATTTTCTCCCAATTTAAGGCATGCACTTCATTCCCTTCCTAGCGATTTGTGGATTTCCATTGAGACTCCATCGTGTTTTTCAAAGAGTCTGTAACCCAAAGATAACAGAACCTCATATTCGGCTTTCCTCTTGGCATGAGTAAGGTAGGACTTCAACTACAACTTCCCTATATCAGTCTTAGAAGGTTCAAACGTTTCAATCAATTCAATGTCACTAGATGAAATCGTTCAAAGTGGATAAAGTGAATGAGAGGTAGGACGTTATGGTGATTCAGTATAACTGATGTCACCTTCTCGTATATCACTTCTAGTCCAAGACAGTAGCTCGAAGAAGCTCCCATCCTAGCTGTTTTGGCTGAGCTGAAGATGCAGGTGTAGGGAGCTCCCAAGATCATAGCCTGAGGGTTGCTTGCTTGAGTAAGCGGAGTCGTACTAGTCATACTAGTCATACTGGTTTCAACAGAAAGGCCCATCCTAGATCTACAGATGTTGTCTTCACCATTCACCTGTTCCAAATTAAGTGGCCCAATCTGAACCTCCTCATTCACTGCAGTAATGCTATTATTACACACTACAGCATCATTCAAAGGCATAGTACCCATACTTAGCAAGGAAATAATCTGGAAATGTCCCTAGAAGTCATATCATCCATAATGATGTCCCTTTTTCTCCCCTTCTTTTAGGTTTTTGGGGTTTGGTGAAATTGAGGCTCCTATTCTCAAAGGCTACAGTCTTGGAATCCTTCTTATCGATGATGATCCCAGAGGAAGGCAGGTTCAGTGAAGCTTATTATATATTTGGACTTGAAACGTCATTTCACATTAGTACAAGGTCATACTTCCAGCTGGGAGTTGTCTATGTAATTGATGTCTAAATCCAAAGCAGATTCAATAGATTTGCCAGAACTTGGCTTGGTACATCCTGCACCCATAGCGGTGAACTGGAGCGAACTATTTAGTTGGGCACTGATCTCTGTAATCATCCTCATAGAGGTTCAGCAGGGAGGCGGGTTAATTTTAGCACTGTATCCTTCCCTAACATTTGCACTACATACAATATTGTCATTGAGCAAGCCCTCCATTAATTTATCTTTCATGGATTTTATGGAAATTATATGATGTCTCACCTCCGCATTGATATTGTCGTAGAGTCTAACATTCAGGAGCAAGTTTATGGCTAAGATAGAATTATAGCCCAAATTTGAAGGGTCATTATCCATTAGTTGAGAGATGATCAGGTGAGGTGAGATTACAGAATCAGAGATTAGGCTCACCGAATGTCACTGGTCTAAATACGTTGGAGTGTTCGTCATTAACCGAATGATTGAGTTGAAGCGTTTAAATCCCTTCCAGGGAACACATTTACTCTGGTAGTAGACTTCAGCTAATAGGATCCAGCAAAGAATAACTTCAAAACAACTGAGAGATTTAAAGAGGAGGCAGAGCTATGGGCAATTGTAAGGTCAATAGCATTATTCTCCACTTAATTTATGTTGATTATACGTTTGGTGCCATCCTTACACTTCTCCTTCCTCATGTTGTGATTCTCATTGCCATTAAAGAAGTCATTTATTTGAACTTTAGGGGGTTTAGTAGGAACGAAAGCAGGTTCCGCCAAAGCGGATTCCGCACTCAGGGGAATTGCCTGCAAGCATTGTGCTGCAGGTACCACTATATTTGTACAGATGTATTGGAGGGGTATTGGAGGTAGCAGAGAATCTATCTTTGGTCTTCTTAGGTCTGAATATTGTACATGGAAACAACAACAAAAAGTAAAGAGAGTCACTGCCAACTCCTTATGCCCCCTCCTCATTATCGAACTGCTCCAAACTATAACATTTGGCCCAAACACTTAGCACAGGTGCTTAGCTCCAACTTAAAGGCTCCCCCTCTACTTTCATGGTAACGGCGTAAACAGCCACAACACCAAGAATAGCCTCCTCACTCGGTAGCCAGCTCAGAGGAGACGTGTGTATGGCAGGGCAAAAGGGACCCACAAGGATACCTGATCTAAAGAAGTCAGTTCCCATTGTACACAAAACTTAAATAGCACACGTCAGGATATTTTATAGCATGTGCTGAGGCTCTAAACCTATTACCTGCCTGTTGTTGACAAGTACTATTCTGCTCTGATCAATTAATCATGTAATGGTTTCTGTGTTAACTGTGGTATACATTATTGGTGTATTCACTATGGCATAACTCCTGAAGCATTCTCACCTTTTAGTGTGGAGTATATTGATAATGTGCAATAGCCAAAGTTGAAATGCATATTGCTAAATTTGAGTCCCGCAATGGCTCAGAAGATAGCTCATTGTGTTAACCACTCATTGCAGAGATTTCTGCTCATATGCAAGATTACAATAGCAAATTCCAGCAAGGCCGCCTCAGCCTTTCCTATGTCTAATGTTGAAAAACCTGTGTGTAGATGTACTTTGTATTGTAGCACAATAGGTGATAGTATCACCAATGTACCTGCATCAGTAATACTGGGATATCGAGCGGTAGAGACGGTAAAGACAGTTTTGCCAGTATCCAGCTCGTAATACTGACGGGATACCGGCAAAACTGTAATGAGGGCCTGTGTAACCAAAGCGTTAATGCTGTTGTCCAGGCTTTGCCAGCAGAAAATAGAGTGATCCTGGACAAATCATCTTAGGAATTTCAGAATGGATGCAAATCCCAGCTTCACCTCTTAACCAATGTATGATCCCGGGCTTCTCAATAACCTTGTACTGCCTGACCTGCAAAAATTGCCAGCCCCCAAACTTTTTTAAATTGTCAACCCTTCAGAGTGATTTCATTCTTATGATCTTCAAAAGAGCCTCAATCATGGTTTCACTGGCTATAATG
The DNA here is from genome assembly GCF_040938575.1 of Ambystoma mexicanum. Taxonomy (NCBI): domain Eukaryota; kingdom Metazoa; phylum Chordata; class Amphibia; order Caudata; family Ambystomatidae; genus Ambystoma; species Ambystoma mexicanum. Next base: position 715,738,520 of record NC_090923.1, read on the forward strand.
TTGCTTCATTTATTGTGAGCGTTGATATATAGCACACCACAGATACTTGTTTCTTTGCTCTCTAATGGCAACACCACCAGAAAAACATGTCCCTCTTCTAATCTGTCTGTCTTTATATGGACACCTACTTGATAACTTCTAATCTGCATCTACTATCTATGCTATGCTATGCTATGTTATGTGAAGCTTTTTCCTGCTTTGAATTGGTCTCCTCAATCCATGCTTGATTGTGTTTACATTCTGCGAGGCTTCTAATCTGAGTCCTCCGTCTTATCTGGTTTGTTTGCACCTTTTTCATACAATCTGTGTCCTGCATTTATACTATAGTCGTATACAGGTCCGGCTGAAGAAGTGTGGGGGTCCATTTCAACATGATGGTTGGGGGCCCAATGCTTAGAGTGAAAACAGTCTGAGACACCTGTGATGTGCATACATTACAATGGCGACAAAGAGAAGGTTAATAGCTGCCGATTATTACGAGACTGCCAGCCAGCAGGGACCTTAAACACTAAATGCCCACTGAAGAGCTCTAAACCCTTCTTTGTCAGCAAGTGGCTGATTTGAAGGAACCAGTGTTAGAAGGCAATCCAGTGATAACACTTCAGTAAGTGCCGGCTGGAAGGGCTCCAGGAAACGCTGCTTGTAATGTGAGTACTGTAAAATGCAGACTTTATGGCACAGAACGAAAATAGAGAAAGGAGGATATTGCTGTGTTACAAGACTCCTGATTGGCAACATGAGGGCAGCTGATGGGGCCCCGCTGAGGCTCAAAGCCCCTTTAGTTTCAAAAGGTGGAAAGGCCCTGACACCGCCCCTGCCCGTATTCCTTCCTTGTGGCTGCTATTGATAAAAAAGCATCCTGTACCTATGCTAGAAGACACTTGCTAATGTTAGCCTTGGAATGCTACTTGTTTATTATTCTGATTACAGCAAGAAGGAAGCGAGTAAGGGGACTGAAAGGGAGTACCCATGCTTATTTTGATCACTGCGAGGAAGCATATCAAGCTATGGGTTGTGTTATGATGAAGGAATTTCTTTAGTTTGGTGGAGGGGGGTTGCAAAAGGTGTCCATGCCCCAGGCACCAAAAGTGCTTAAAATTGCCCTGGACCAGTTCCAAAAAGTAACTGAAACCGAGTCTTTACATAAGGCTGTTGGATCCCTTTGTTTTTTATTTTTCATACATCTCATCGCGGTATTCAAGTAATTTCAACTGAGTTCAGTAACCAAATAAGAGAACACGGTTGAAACCTACAGCACTGATTTGGTCACATAGCGCTGAAGTGACATGCAGTATCCTTTGTACGTACTTTATCGATTTTAATGCATGGTTACATGGTCAGGCTCTCCATTACTTGCTCAAAGGGCAGGGCATGGCATGGCCACCACGTCTCAAGCACTCCCTTGTGCACCCTCTCCTCAAAAGGCCTTCTTCTGACCCCTACTTTCCCAGCTAACTACCACCCTAACTCCATTACCCCCTTTCCGGGCAAACTCTTGGAGAAGCTTGTCGTCTCCCAACTGATCCACCTCACTGAATCCGTTGGTTGTCACCACGACCTCCAGTCTGCCTTCAGAGCAGCAAGAGGCATGGAAACTGCACTCCTGAACACCCGTGACAAATTGCTCTGAAATCTTGATTCCAAATCTCCTTCCGTTCTCAACCTTCTTGACCTTTCCTCTGCATTTGAAATGGCCAACCATGCCACCCTTATTAACCGGCTCTGTGATACCCTTGGCATCACGGACCTGGCACTGGACTGGTTGACATCCTTCCTCGATAACCGACCATGCCAGGTTCAACTGGGCCCTTTTCTCCCCTCCATCACACTCCCCACCTGCGGCGTCCCTTCGGGCTCTATCCTCTCATGGTGGCTATTCAACATCTACCTTGCCCCTCCAGCCCATTTGATCTTGGCCTTCAATCCTCCCTTCCAGTGTTATGCAGACCACATGCAGCTCTCCTTCAAGCTTCCCTTCACTGCCTCTTGTTCTTCGTCTCTCATTCTCGACAGTCTGACTATTCAGGCATGAATACTTTGCTGGAATTGTGCTTATTTGACAACAATATCACTACCATATCAATGTTCCAATATATATCTTTTAATGAATTCTCGATGCGTAACAGAGTTCGCCAGGTTTTCCTGATGCGTAACATAGTTTTTTTTAAAACGGTTTTTATTAATTTTTTAAAACAAACAACCAATACAAACCAAACTGGCAGCGCTTTTTGCAACAATCACATGAACATCAATTAGTCAAGACCACTGCTCCCCCAATCCCCCCCCCCCTCAAGAGCTTGGTTGTCCTTCACTTTCCGTATCTGCTACGTGTGGCAGGGTATCACCACCTTCTGAGTCTGCAGAATCCGTTATTGTTCCAAACAGTCCTGCTATTGATACTCTCCATGCCACCAGGGTACCCACTTCTTCTTCCCCTCTCATGCTACATGCCTCCTGCCATACCACCGTTTCAGCCTCCTCCCATTTCTGCAATTCCCGCCACCATACCTCCACCCGTGGCTTATGACACTGCTTCCATCCCATGGCAATCCTCCGTTTTGCGAGCACATATGCCAAGTCCTTCAATTTCCCAACATGTTTAAGTTTCCGTGGTCTGGGAAACCCTCCCAGCAGGCAGGCCCAGGCCATATCTATAATGAGCGTGACCCCTTTGTCTGATAGTTTTTGCGCCACTTCTCCCCAGAAACTCTCAATCACTGGGCAAGACCAAAACATGTGTGTCATATCAGCATTTTCCTTGTCGCATTTTGGGCACGCTTGTCGTCCCGCATTTGCGAACTTAGATATTCTCATCAGGGTCATATAAGCTCTGTGCGTTATATACAACTGTATTTGTGGTAATCTAGCATTTCTTGACACCTTCTTGTGGTATCCCATAGCACGCTCCCACATCCCATCCTCCATCTGTGCTCCCACCTCTGTTTCCCAATCCAACCTCAAATGCGTCAACTCCTTCCCAACCCGGGTCATCACCATCTCATACAATCTAGAGATCTCATGCCCCCCTTCTGATATGTCATATATTGTCCCCATAGTGGCGTCTGGTTCCTCCGCCAATACAGTCTCAGGCCAGATTTTACGAATATTCTGCACCAGCCTTAGGTACGTAACATACTGGCCCCTATGCAAGCCCGCCTCTTCCCCTAGTCCTTCAAAATCCCTAATGGTCCCCTCTTGCCAAACATCCCCCAATGTAGCCAGCCCGACCGACTCCCAGTAGGTCCTGATTATCATCCTTAGTTGTTTGTCTTCGCCTGCCAAAGCAACCAATGGCACCTGCGGGGAACACGGGTACGGGTCCTCCATCATTCGACATACTCTACGCCACATCTTCCACCCCAGCAGCTTCATTCCCGGGCGCTCCTTCATTTCTGAACTAGCCAACCAAATAATTTCCTTCAGGTAAAACGGAGTGCAGTCCTGTCCAAACAGCCTAAATTCGGGAGTTGCCTCATCAGAGAGCCATTTGACCACATATTGCAACTGACCAGCTACATAATAGGCCTCAAAATTAGGCAGCTTAATAGCCCCCCTCTCATACAAATTCTGCAACTTCCATAACGCCACTCTATTCCGGGTGCCATGCCATAGGAAGTCTCTGCACATACTATTCAGCTTGGCAAAAAACTTCTTAGGTATCATATACGGAATATTGCTGAAAAAATGTAAGAGCCTAGGCAGGACCACCATTTTAAGCATTTCCCCCTGTCCCATCATTGCCAACGGCAACTTCTCCCAAAACTTCATGCTTATACAGATTTTTCATACAGCCACCTCGGTGTTATGCAAATGTTCCTCCTCTACCGTGTGATACACATCTATTCCGAGGTAGCGGAAGGAACCAACTGCCCATGGTATCGGCAACACTGGCAACCGCTCCGGAAGGGTTCCTCTGTAGCTACCCAATGGGAACATGCTCGATTTTTGGGGGTTCACCGCTATGCCAGACAGTTCCGCATACCTTTCCATTACCTCCAGAATATATTGAAGATTTTCCTCCGGATATTTCAAATATAATTGCAAATCGTCAGCATACAGGGATATTAGGTGTTTCTCTCCCCCTACCTCGATGCCTATCATGTCATATTGTTGCCGAAGGTACACTGCCAGGGGCTCCAGGGCCAGAATATATAACATCGGGGACCAGGGGCACCCTTGTCTGGCGCCTCTGCTAAATTGCCACCTCTCGGATATCACCGCTCCTCTGCGAACCCTAGCTAGCGGCTCACTGTACAGCAACTTCGCCCACCTAATGTAGCCCGGCCCCATCCCGTATTCCCTCAGGGCATCCAGCAACCACGACCACCTGACTGAATCGAAAGCTTTAACTGCATCTAAGGGCACAACCGCCATTTCGCCCTCACTCTTGCTCCCCCATTCAACCACCCGGTGGAGTCGCCTATGGTTATGGGTTACATTCCTGTTGGGGACATAACCTGTTTGGTCCGGATGTATCAATTTACTAATAACTCTCCGCAATCTATTAGCCAGGACCGCCGTCAATATCTTGCCGTCCTGATTCAGCATTGACAAGGGTCTGTAGGAGCCACAGCTATGCCCTGGTTTGTTGGGCTTAGGGAGCGGTATTATGATCGCTTCTCTAAGCGATTCCGGCAACCGGCCCACCTCAAACGATTCATTAAGCATTTCTGGCATGGGGGGAGTACCTCCTCTCTTATATGTTTTATAAAATTTGCTAGGAAGTCCGTCCGCTCCTGGGGTCTTACTGGTGGGCAGCTGCCTCACCACCTCATCCAATTCCTCCAAAGTAATCGGTGCATCCAGCTCTTCTCTTTCTTCGGCACTAATCTTAGGTAATCCAATATCTCTCAAAGTTTCCCTTATCTCCTCTTGGCTGCCCCCCCCCTTTAACCTCATATAGTGCCCAGTAATAATCCAAGAATGCCTCATTGACTCCTTCTTGGGTGTCCGCTACCTCTCCATCCTCTCTGGTTATCGTCCTAATCGGGGGCCTAGGGGTTTCACTCTTGTATAACCACGCTAAGAGGCGGCCCGTTTTATCCCCACCTGCATGCTGCCTCTCAACATACTTCTTATAGTTAAGGTTGCAGAGCCTTTCCCAAAGTTCTGCACACCGCTGCTGTAGTTTAAGTACTAGCTCTGCATCCCCCCCTCCACGATTGAGTTCCCTTTCCAGTTCATCCTCAGCTCCCCCTAACTCCTTCAGGACCCCACCCTGCAGGCCCTTTGATTTAGCGATGGCAGCACCCCGCAACACCACCTTAAAGGCTTCCCAGAGCGTGCCCGCCGAGTCCACACTGCCAGTGTTCTCTTCGAAATAATGTATAATCTCGTCTCTGATATCCTCTCTGAAGACCGGATCCTTGAGCGCCTCAGCACGGAGGTGCCACGTCGGTATCCGCGCCCTGGGGCGGCAGTACTGCCACCCCAGGACCAGAGGCGAGTGGTCCAACAGGACCCTCGCTTTGTATTCTATTTGGGTGGTCTCTACCACCACATCTGGCGTGGCAAAAAAATAATCAAGTCTCGTATGCAGTTGTTGCGGGGCTGAGTAATGCAAATACTGCTCCCCATTAGGATGTTTCAGTCTCCAAACATCTGCCAGCCCGAAGTCGTCGAGCAGCGTCTGCAATGCCCTGGCTGCTGGAGTGGGCCTATCAATCTTATCATCAGATCTGTCTACCCTGGGGTTCAGCACACAATTAAACCCCCCCCAAATAACCGCACCACCCACACACGTACCCAGGTTGGTACACAGAGTCCTAAAATATGCCGCCGTGTTTTGATTGGGGGCATACGTATTTACAATGCACACCTCTTTATTCTCCACCAGCGCCTTCAATATAACCATCCTCCCCTCTGTATCCACCACCTCCTGTGTAATTTGGAGCGGAACGTGCAGTGCCACCCAGACCAACACTCCCCTAGCATAGGCAGAATACGGAGAACCCACTACAATACCTCTCCACTTCTTCCCCACCAGCTCCAGCTTTTCCCGCGTCAGATGCGCCTCCTGTAACAGTGCAATATCAATCTTCTTTCTTTTCAAATACATCATGACCTTGTTCCTCTTTAAGTAACTATTGAGTCCCCTGACATTCCACGTTATGATCTTAAGATCCCCCATAGCTCATAAGTATCCTCCCCCCTTCCGTGCAGCCAATCCCACCTGCTCATGCGATACAGATACAACCCTCTAGCTCTTTCTCGTAGCCTCATGTACAAACTCGAACCTCCCATGACTATGTACACCCCAAACTCCCCACTTCTCTCCCCACCCTCCACCCATCCCTTCCCCAACACCACACTCCCCAACTGCTGTGCAGCTCCATCCATGGAACTCAGGCACCCCCACATCTAGCCCTGCAAGCACCAACCAATGCCCAGAGCTCAGTAGGGTGAAGTCGCCCTAATGGCCACTTAACTAAGGTTACTAAATGGGGTAAAGAGATCTGCTCTGCAAGGCTCCCCTAAAAACAGCAATAGTCACAGTGCTCATAACATGGTGTTTAACGGTCTGGCCTTCTCTGCCTAAGGCCGCTCAAATGACTATAATCAATTCCCAGAGTCCTATTCCGCGCCATCTTGTAGCGCCCTCCTCGTGCACTACTTATCTCCTCCATCTCCTCTTCCCGTCCGAACGTCTGGCTCCTGGGTCCTGGGGGCATCCCTGCGCGTCGAGCCATCCCATGGCGTCCTCCGGAGTCTCAAAAAACAAAGTCCTGTGTTTATGAAAAACGTTCAATTTCGCTGGATACAGCAACATGTATTTATGGCCCGCCTCTCTCAATCTCTGCTTTACCGTCCCAAAGTTCATACGGCTATGCTACACAATCAGGGTATAGTCCGGGTAGGCCGTTATGTTTGCCGCCCCTCGTTTAATCGTTCCACCCTTGCGGAAGTGTTCTAGTATCCTCTCCCGATCCCGGTAATTAAGGATTTTGGCAACTACTGGCCTAGGTGGGTTTCCTGGCGGCGACTTCCTTGTCAGAGCTCTATGCGCACGTTCCACCGCGAATCCCCGAGATAAAGCTCCTCCGGGTATCCCCTGCAACAGCATAGATTTGATGAACTCCGTGGGATCGTGGCCCTCTGATCCTTCTGGTAGGCCCACGATGCGAATGTTATTCCGTCGGGCGCGTCCTTCCGCCTCCTCCGCCCTGTTCTCCAAGTTGCCCACTCTCTGCACCAGGGCATGCAATTCGGCCTTATGGGAGGCACAATCCGTGGTGTTCGGGCTCACCTCTTTCTCGAGGGTCTCAGTGCGCTCCGCCAGAGACCTGACGTCCTGTCGAAGTAAATTCACCTCTTCCTGCACCTCACCGACCTTAAGGTCCAATGCCGTTTTCAGCTCAAGTTTAGCCTCCCAGGCCGCCTTCAGGTCCGCAATTGCAGCCAGGACCTCCTGGTTAGTGCCCATCACAAGCATGCCGTCTGCAGGCGACTTATCCTTGCTCTTGGAAATTTCCGGACTAGGGGACGTCTTGGCGAAGTCGTCCAACGTGGGCTGCTTCGCCTTCGGTCTCACGGTTCTATTAGACATGATTCTGCAGTCGCTGGGCACGCACGCACAGTCCACAAACTCTGTGAGCTTCTCACGCTGAGCTTTCCATGTACAGTGTCTCGCTACTTCGATGCATCGTAGTGCGGCCTCAGCCCTCTATCACATGCCCAAAGGCCTATGCCAGTAGTAGAACACTCTAGAAATACAGGCCGATTCGCGTTAGTATCCCAACATAGGGGTCCTGCGTTCCGTGCAAGTTACAAATACGCACACAGTCCGCTCCTGTCGCCCGACCACCGTGCAGCCTACTCCTTCCTTTGTTCCGGTCGTTGATCGTCCATTTTGTTTCGTCTTCCGTCTCCGGCGCTCCTTATCTTTTTCGCACAAAACTCCACCGCCATTCCTTCCACGCATTCCAAAAGTTCACCAAGCGCAGTCAGTCCGTTCACACACCTCCATGTGTGTTTTCAGCAGTCATAGGCACGTTGTTATGCACTATTTCGCCAGGATCATTTCAGGATCTTGGGAGCTCCTCCAGATCGCATCCTCTTACATGGCCCACGTAGCCACGCCCCCTGCGTAACATAGTTCACCAAGTTTGCCGACATGTGTTTCAACCTTAGGTCGTTTTCAAGGCATTACATTGAATCAACTCCTCTGTATATCAATAGTCAATGAATCGCAATTAGATCATAACATTGTAAAGACAATTATCCAAAACATTACCATTGAGGGTGTTGAGGAGAACGAAGGGTATAAAAATGAAAAAGAAAGAGGAAAGAGAGAACAAATATATAAAAATTGCAGTTTATGAACATTAATCTTAATGTCAATTTTACATGTCATCAGTTTACTCATAGTGCCCGAGATAATATTTGGGTCCTTATTCGACACTTGAACAATACAGCATTGGTGTCGTGTTAAAAGTGCCAGAACAGTTGCTCTCTCCCACCTGTGCTTATTTCAATGTGTCAGTTACATCAGTGTACTATAACGCTATAATTAGCAAATGGTCAGTGTCCCCATGCAATGTGCATCTTGGTGTATGTTTAGTGGTAATCTGTCCCTTTAGATGAGGGCTCACTGTTTGATCTCTCACTTGTTGGTACCTGCGTTCAATATCAGATCCCTGAAAATGGTAACTGGATTTATCTATAGTTAGCTAACTGATCACTGACTCCAAGTGTCATTGTATAAAAATAGTGTAAATGTAGAGAAGTTATGCTCAACTTACGTGCTGCAAGGAGGCATTCAATATTAGCACGGCTATTAAGTATTCTAAGTCTCTGCTTCACATCTTAAATGATAATTATCAGCATCTAGACGGATTAGAATGTGGTCAAATACTAATTGTTAGTCCAATGTATGTTAGTGTTAAAGTATGTAATGGATATTGAGTATCCTAAGATCCAATAAATTACCTGTATCATTGGTTTTCCTCCGCAAAGTTTTTTGAGCCGGTCGGATCAGCGTTCAGCATTTCATTGGCCTGTGATCGCCATTTTGAAACTTTATTTATGTTTGTCAATAACATGGTGAAGTTAATGTACGAGTTTGCGTTGGTCTTTCTTCACTTGTTGTTAAAGAAGCTTAATGATTACATTACTAGAAGGATGTCTAGAATTCACTGAGATTCTTATGTCCAGCTTTATAATGTGTTTATAACACTGTCATGATATTCGGTCCTTCTGTCCATTTCCATAATGTTTGAATTTGTAACTACTTGTGTCATGTTCGTAGATGCTGAGCATATTATGCTGCCCTGAACTGATCTGGTCAAGTTCTAAATAAATTATCACTCATCGATGAATTCTATTAATAAATAGTACTTGATTAATGCGCGTCTTGATAGACTGGACCTTTAGTGATGAGGTTAGGTCAATTTTGTATCATTGTCTTTATGCTTGGTCTGCGTCAGGAACTGTATCTCAATAAGGCAATCGTCCATAGTGTGTCTATAGTAGCAAGCCGAAACATAGCGGTTAAGCACTTCAAATATAAAAAAATATGTATACATTGTTGAATATTGCATTCATACTGGCTGTCTGTATGATAAATGCCAGCACAGTACAATTATATGCTTCAAATTGCAACAAATAAATTATGTAAAGTATGTAAAGGATGGTCTAGTTAGCATTTTGCTGTCTGTTGCATCAGTTTATCATGCTTATAAAATGCCAAGCATAATGCATTCTACTGTATATTGCATCAATTTCTCATACAGTATAAGTGCAACTTAAGCATATGATAACCTGATATGCAGAATGTTGCATGTTACATGTTTCATCAAGGTTTTCCAAAGTCTAAAGACTGATAGATACCAGATCTTTCATCACAAAAATACATTCATTTCATCCTCTCGATTAAGTCCATTCCTCAAACATTGTAGATGACATATTAGTTTAGATTCAGCCTGTCTCAACATGAGTATTCTGTCGCCCCTGCATATACCAGTTTCTACTTTGCGTAGTACTATGAGATGTATGTTATCTTTATTATTAAGCTGGTGATGTTCCTGCCATTGAACTGCCAATGGTAATCCAATATCCTGTGAACTTAAACTTGACAAATGTTCTGTCATACGAATGCGTAGCTCCCTAATAGTACTGCCCACATAAATGCGGTGACAAGCACAGATAATGGCATATACCACAAACTTTGATCTGCAATTGATCAGATCCATTATCCGCACTTGCATACCATCACTATGCATATTTTGTTTAGTGTCTGGGTGTGCATGTTTGCACATGCTGCAATTCCCACATTTATAAAATCCTTCTGTGCGCGGCCTCAACCATGTTTGTGTTCCCAATAACGGCGTAGTCATGGGTTTAAGAAATGAGGGACTCGCTTTATTTTTGATCGTGGGTGCCTTTGTATGTGTGAAGTTGGGTTTGTCACCTATATATTCATCCAGATCGTCGCCCATCTTTAGTATAAGGCAGTGTTTGTTGACTACATGAAATATCTGATGGTGTCTTCTGAGTATTTAGTGACTCTGCTCACATTCCGTTGTTTGTTTGCTTTTTCAACTGTTTTAGGTTTAATACATCATTATGGGTCACATACTTAATTTTGCCCCCGTGGGGATATTACGTATAGTGGACCTCTTATGACAGCTGGAGGCAAATAGAGTGGAGTTGAACTCAGTTGATTTCCTGTATGTTTTGCTTGCTATTGTTCCATCCTTATAAAGGGGCAGGAACTGCAGTGATGATGTAGATTTTGAGCTACGATGTGATTGGTTCCTCAATCTACCTAAATCCTCCTTTTGCCCCCTTCAACTGATCCAGAATAGAACAGCAAGACTTATCCTTGGCCTCAAGCCCAAGAACCGCATGTCTTCAGCCCTAAAATCTCTCCACTCGCACAGTTGCTGTGAGGATGAAGTTCAAGACCCTCGGCATCATCAACAAGGCTTTCTGGGGTCTTGGACCCTGCTACATCCAACGCTCTTTCCCTAAGTACATCCCTGTTAGAGCCCTTCAGTCTTCCAGCTCCAACTCTCTGCAGGTCACCCGCCTTTCCAAGTAGGGTGGGGTGTAGGTCTCTCTCTTCCGCAGGCGCCTCCCTCTGCAATGGCCTCCCTGCCCCTCTCAGACTTGAGCCGGATCTTCTTAAGGTCTGCAAGCTTCTCAAGACCCTCCTTTTCTCTTCTTCCTTCCCTCTTCCCCTCCTTTGCTAATGTACCCCTCTGCCTATTTTTGAGTAGCTGCCTGGTTCCTTCTAATTCTTACAGGGCACCAGGCCCTCCTCGACCAGTCTACCCCGGCACTTCTTCTCCCCTAATCCCTCACCCCCCTCACTTCCGCTTGCCCTTCCCAGGCTCCCTCCCCATGCATTAGCCTGGCTGGGCCTGCACCCCTATTGAGCCCTCCAGCCCTGTCCTCGCACTTAGCATGTGGACCTTCTTTCCCCTGCACTCTCTGCATTTCCCTGGCACTTGTCCACCTGGCCTCCCCATAGCACTCGCTTAGCCCTTGGCCCTCATCCCTCCCTTCCCCCGTCAGCAATTGAGTGTTTACCATTCCGAACTGCACTTCCTTTTCCTCCTTAGCATTAGTGGATCCCGCTCTGACCGGCACTTCCCCCCTGCCCACTCCCCTGTACTTCTTGTTACTGCACTTGCACGATCCGAATGACACAAGGCCGTGTAGGACCATTTTAGTTTTTTCTTCATCCAAGGCCCCCCACACCCTATGATTTGTCCTGTTGCACCTTGAAACACTACTTGCTGTATAGGCGAATTATAAATACCCAATAAACAAGTAACTAAAATAAAGGTGCAGGGCAAGGCTCTGATATTTAAATAATTTGAGATGGTCTGGTAGGGACGTCCTGGGGAAAAGTAAGGCCCCGAAGATAGGCCATACAAATTGGCTTAGAGCCCACCGTTACCTATTGTCTCAATAGGATAGTGAATAGATGTTAAATGCAATTTCTGCTAAGAATACCGGACATTTCGGGTCACTTATAAATCAATTAAATAAGCCCCAATGTGTTCTCCAAATTAACTGTGCAGAGGAAGATAGGTGGATAACCCACTTTGAGAAGCTGTATGAAGTTCAGAATGAGGGGGCCAATGAATCCTACGAATGCCATCAGTGGGAGCTCCTCTTTGACGATACAGATATAGCTTACCACCCTAACAAGGCGTCTAATTCAAGGGTGGCGGGTCCCAATGGTCTCACAAATCAAATCCCGGAGCCGGGAGGGACGGTAAATTATTGAATCATGTTTAGTGACTTTTATCATTCAAAAGTGCATATATTCTTGTAAACCAATGTCTATTTAGCTGATCAATCACATAGTATACTTCCATGACATTGTTTACTTCGTCGGATTCACGACAGTCCCACCTACAATGTATAGTTATTTGTAGATATTGTAACATTATACCATATAATCACCATCGCAATTTAACTATCAAACGTGCCAAAAGTTTTGCCGATTTCATGCCCCTTCTAGCCACACAGTGGTGTCGTATCACCCGGCTAAGTATTTATCAGGAGCACAACAATCCGCTGTTTTCTAATTAAGTACCTCTATGCCACTACTGCGTACGGCTACTCCTGTAACACTGAAGTCTAAATGCTCTGAGGCTTGCTGCTCCAGTCTGAAATGTTCAGCCCCTGCAAACAACTATACATGCTACTGCCCAGTATCTGTGTTATGCATTGTAGAACCGTTGCTTTCGCCAATGACCTCTGCGAGGAACTTTATATGACCTACCAATTACTCCAGACCTGTATTTCGCGTAGTCGCTACGCCCCATCTGTATCTTGCCCATTTGCCCCACTTCCTGGGATATCACGTACTTGCCACGCTTTGCATCTGCATCTCACGAATGTGACATGATTTACTCACATATATCCTGCATCTGTCACATCACTTTACCTCCTAGCTTATTTCTCCATGAAAGCTCTCGGCGCTTACTGCCCTAGACTGTCTGCACAGCCACCCACCACCCCAAAGTATCGATAAGCGGCTTCCCATACATGCTTACAGCAACATCCCCATACTACCATGCACTGACACCGGAGACAACAAACTAGCCTTTAGTGCCCACTCAGCTACCATCCCTACCCAACTTTACCTTCAGACATATCTAGCCCTGCAAGCATGTACCCATTCAGACTCATTGATGATGCCACTCCCTGATCAGGAGGCACATTCATCCCAGGAGACAAAGGCCTGGCCAGACTGGAATGTCACTGACACCATCCCATCCCTTGCCCTACCCCGTTTCTACCTAACACCCCCGCCCCCATTCCATTTGACCATGGCCCAGAATATTACCCAGGTCACGACAGTAACAACAAACCCATGATGAACACAGCCAGCCCTAGCAAGTTTGCGCTGAAATCAGAGTGTCACCCCACACCTAACAACATTGGGGTCCCTCAGACCACATCAAGGGCCATACCCTTGGTACCATCCTCCATCACCATGTGCCCCATTCAGGGAACCACCAGGTTAAGTAAACTACGAGCACAATCCTGCCACCAAGATCCTACTAGTCACACCATAAAAGTCTCCAGATACACCCAAATGCAAATGTACTGTACTCCTAGTCCTACATAAAAACAAATCCCAACACCCCCTTCTACCACTTCCTAGCGAATCAATGTTGCAACCCAACACAGCACCTGAACAACATACCCCGACTTTGATCATACAGCCTCAGCCCACTATTCCCCCTCGGTCCATCTCTGAACCTATTCAAAGCTTTAAAGTTGCACTTCTCAATGTTCTCTCACTTGGAGCTCATGCCATCGAGACCCATGACCTTATACTAGACCATGAACTGGACTTACTAGTAGTAACAGAAACCTGGCTGCACCAAGCCTCAGGCGCCTTACTAGCACTAGCCATTCCATCAGAATTCAATATCATAAGATCTGATAGAGGGAAACCCACGGAGGCGGAGTAGCCATAATAGCCAAAACCAACTTGCACCTCAGATCGTGCCCACTTGACTCCATAGAAGGATACAAATTACTCCTCGTTAAATTCACGACAAACCCTAAAATGACTGTTAACATACTGGTCATCTATAGAGCACCTAATAATAACACCCATCCCGAACTGGACATACCTCTCCTCCTTATCCCCACCTCAAACCAAACACCAAGTTTATAATCCTTGGAGATATCAGCCTAGGTTTTAACGACAAACATGACCATAAAGCCAACGCCTCTACGCCTTGCTCACAGAAATGAACTTCTGACAGTTAGTCAATGCCCCCACTCCACTCAAACAAGGGTAAAGTATTAGACTGGCTACTCCCTCTAAACACTCATACCACTATAGACCCTATTGCACCAATTGATTGGACAGACCACCATCTTATTAGTTTCACACTAACTAGCAACGAGAAGCTGCATCCTACAACTATTTTAGTGCTTCAAACTAAAATTTCCACCAAAAGAAAGCTTTTGGCTAATAAAACATCACCCCCACCAACCATCGACAGAACCAATAACAACGCTTATACCCAATTCAATTAATTTTCCCCGTAAATCATAACCAAGTGTTAGACACTATATCCAAAGTTAAATCTTCGCACTGTAAACGAGATAGCTTCCCAGCTCACTTAGTCAAACTATGTGCCCCTACACTTACTCCTACCATTACCAAATTTGTCAATGCCTCTTTTAGCACAAACACTGTCTTCACCAGCATCAAGGAAGCCGGGTGACCCCACTGCTAAAGTAACCATCACTGGACGCAACAGTCCCCACAAACTATCGACCCATAATTACGGTACCGTTCTTGCTGAAAATAATTGACAAAATAGCCTACTCTCAAATTCAATCTCACCTCGAACAAAACAACCTCCTCAGAGCCAGACAATCTGGTTTTAGGCCCAACCACAGTACCAAAACAGCACTCCTGGATCTTAAAATCCAGATGGATTCCATAAGAGATGCCGGCAAACTCTGCATTCTGCTGCTATTAGATCTGTCCATTGCGTTCGACCTAGTCGACCATGACAAACTATGTGCCACGTTAGCACAAGACTTTCAGTTTGCGCAAGAAGCTACCTCCTGGGTTAAATCCTTCCTTGCTGATCGAACCGCCAGAGTTTCCATTGGCAAGGAAGCCGCACACCCTATCCCAGTTGCACCAGGAGTTCAACAAGTATCCTGCCTATCACGTACGCTACACAATGCGTATACAAAGCTATTATTTGCTGTCCTGGATGCCATGGGTGTCATCTATACGAATTGCGGATAACACCCAGATCCTGATCCCCATCATAGGCAACTATGACCTGGACACTATGACGATCAACAAAATCTATGCCATAATTCAAAATTGGATGCTTATCAACAGTCTCTGTCTCAGCGATGAGAAAACGGAGATATTCATTGTGGGCTCTCCAGCCAAAATCAATGCCCTCTACTCTGGGTACGCAGCAAAACATATTGAGGGAACTCCCATTCCAGTTCTAAAGCAAGTTAAAACTCTAGGTGTGTATCTAGATGCAAACTTGACAACGTCTAAACATGTGAATGCTATATCATCTACCACCTCCTACACATCCAAATTGATTGCACTAAGCCGGACAACTGTACCACCCTAGCCCGAGCTCTCATCTTATCAAAGCTAGACTATTGCAACATACTATTGCTAGGTACCACCAATGCCAACTTGGCTAAACTGCAATTGCTGCAAAATAAAACCCTGCAAGTAGCCCTCAGACTCAAAAAATCAGACCACATAGTCACCACCACTGGCTACCCATAAAAGCTAGAATCAGATTCAAAACACTCTGTGTCACCCACAAATGTCTAGCAAAGAAGGCACCCACTTACCTAAACAACAGCGTCACCCTGAATAAGACATCAAGAGCACACAGATCTAGCAAATATGAACATCTCTCAATCCAACGTTACAAATGTTCCAGAGCAGGGGGAAGCAGTTTCCCAGTTATGGCTCCTAAAATCTGGAATACTCTCCCAATACACACTAAAAATGAGCCCTCTCACCAGTGCTTCAAGAAGTCCGGAAAAACGTGGCTATTTAATACATTTTAGCTAGCCAACTGATACTCTCAGAGCCCACCATCCTGAGCCAGTGCCTTTATCTGACTGCAATGTAAAGTGAACCTTGGGATTCCAGGTGCCGATGTCTTAACTGAATTTGTACTATTGTAACTGTATCCTCTCACAATGTTCTGCCTGCAAATGTATTGATTGCTAACGTATTTAAAAAATAGACACACACCTCCGCCGTGGAAAATCTCTGTGATTATCCCCATTTACAAAAGAGGCGATCAGACAAATCCAGGTAATTAAGACTGATCGCCCTTCTTGATGTGTATAGTGAGATTATTATGGCCATCCTCCTCAAAGAATTAGAAATTTGGGCACAGAAGTCGGGTAGATTGCAGCAGTATGAGGTGGGCTTTAGAAAAGGTATGTGTACAAATGTGAATGGGTTAGTGCTAAATTGTATGCATGACATGGCTTGGAGTAGAGGAGGTTCACCCTTATATGTGGCCCTTATCAACTTTTCACAGGCCTATGATACTGTCAACCGCGGTCTCTTACAGGAAAAACTAAAGATGTGGGGTCTCCCACCACCTTTGCTGGCTATCATTCAACTTCTTCATGTGGAAACGGTGGTACAAGTTAGATTAAATGAGCAGGGTAATTTATCTAGACCAATAAATACCACTGAGGGCTGTGCCAGGAATGTATCCTGGTGCCCTGTCTCTTCAATCTTTACTTGTTGGACATCGGCCTCTCATTACAAAAGGCAGCATTTGTTAGCCCGAGTATTGCTGCTGTAAAAATAAATTGGCTAGCTTACGTTGTTGGTAGTTTCAACCCCTTTGGGGTTCCAATGCCTCTTGACTGCATTTGGACATTATGCCATTGCAAATGACATAGTCATAAACACAAATACATCCCATATTAGTTGCTTCTCTAAACAGACAAGCAAACCCTATGTTTTAACCTGGCACACAGATGCAGCAGAGGTTATCCCAGTGAAGAAGGTAGTTTATCTATATTTTGAATGTTCTGCATCCCCAAGCCAAAACATGGTTTTGAGTAGATTACAAGGAAAAGCAGACCAGTTTTCCTTTCAGATGCAGAGTATGATGAGTAAATTGTATAGATGTTCAATAATCCTGCTAATAGAGTTTTAGAAGTGGTCCCATCACTATTATATGGTATGGAAATCGACTCACAAACCTCTGGTTTAAATTGGGTGCGTATTGAGGGAAGATTATGGAAGAAAGTGCTCCACCTCTTAAGAGGTTTCCCAATGGCTGCTGATAGATTTGAGCTTCATTAATGTAACGCTCACCTGATTCCCACGGAGGCGCTGATCCCGGCTGGGTTGCTATCGTTTCTTCAATGGAGAAGCGTAGAGCTCGGACGACTCTCAGGAC
This sequence comes from Ambystoma mexicanum, assembly GCF_040938575.1. Taxonomy (NCBI): domain Eukaryota; kingdom Metazoa; phylum Chordata; class Amphibia; order Caudata; family Ambystomatidae; genus Ambystoma; species Ambystoma mexicanum. Next base: position 715,755,934 of record NC_090923.1, read on the forward strand.
TGGGCTTCCTCTTATCGAATGTCTGACTTGCAGGGTAAGTTTTCTGCAGGTGGAAGAAAAAGGGTTAATCACCATTTGATGGGATTCCTTCTCCCACCAATCGCCAGTTTCTCCCACAGCCTAGCTTTCTACTTGTCTCGGCGAGCTCTCACCTTAGGCGTATGAATGCTGTGCTCTCCATCCTGCGTAGCTGTAGTGAAAACGTTTTTTTCTGTTCAGGTGACCAGCAACCGTGCTTTGGAGGGGTGTCGGTTGCTGGTCACCTGAACAGAAAAAAACGTTTTCACTACAGCTACCCGCTAACCCTGTGAATTGTTGTCCATTTTGGGATTTGACCCAGCTACTTATTTTTTACAACAGGTTCGATTGACCAGGACCGGGAGTGCGCGCCTCACCCACCTTCTCTTTTGTACTGAATGCTATGGGAGTCCCGGGCTCCAGAGGCAGCGCCACGGGGTGACTGTGCCCCACTTTGGAGAATCATAAAGATGGTTCTCTCCCCTCCCCCAAATTTGGGAAGGACTTGTGCTTTTGAGGGGTGTCGGTTGCTGGTCACCTGAACAGAAAAAAACGTTTTCACTACAGCTACCAGAATCCTTTGAGTCTAATTAGACACACCTGCTCAACAGCCTCCCTGATGATTATTTGAGATAAGAAAGCGCTAGGAGGAGAACAACTACAGACCACAGAAATGCAGCCGAGGGATCTAACCCTGTTATTACTGAGTACCTGATTTGCAGCAAGGGATCTAACCCTGTTATTACTAAGTACCGGATTTGCAGCAGAAGGGATCTAACCCTGTGAATTTTTGTCCATTTTGGGATTTGACCCAGCTACTTATTTTTTACAACAGGTTCAATTGACCAGGACCGGGAGTGCACGCCTCACCCACCTTCTCTTTTGTACTGAGCATTTTAGAAAACAGGTCCACAATAACAAGAATGGTGTTGTACCCGAACAGGAGGGTAAGTCTGTGATGAAGTCCATGGAAAGGGTATGCCAGGGACACAGTGGGATGTCTAATGGTTGCAGAAGACCAGCCGGCCTCTTCTTCTGACCCTTGTTTTGAGTGCACACACCGCAGGACATCACAAATTCCTTTATGTCTTTTCTCCACGAAGGCCACCAGAAGTGTCTCTTCACCTTTTCTGTGGTTTTGGCAATGCCAGGGTGACCCTCAATTAATGAATCATGATAGCAGGAGATTACCTGTCTTTGTAAATCGGCGTGTGGTAGGAACAATCGTCCTTGGAAATAAGGCAAGTCATTGCTTACGGTGAAATCTTTCCTTTTTGTAACCAGTTCAGTAAGTCTGGTGAGGTTACAAGTTGTTTCGTTTTTTCTTCAATATCCTCAATGGATTGTGAAGAAATCAGACCCACGATCCTTTGTTCAGGAATTATTGGTACAGGTTCTGGATTGGCAACGTTATCTCCCATTCCAATTCGGGAAAGAGCATCCGCTTTGCCGTTCTTGTTGCCGGGGCGATAAGTGATCACAAAGTCGAATTCAGCAAAGAATAGAGCCCAGCGAAGCTGTCTGGAGGATTGAGCCTTGGCGGTTTGCAGATACTGCAGATTTCGATGATCGGTGATCACTGTGACGGTGTGTCTGGCCCCGAGGAGATAATGCCGCCATGCCTTAAAGGCTGATTTAATCGCTAGAAGCTCTTTGTCTGTGATGGTGTAGTTGATCTCAGGCGCCGAGAACTTCCGAGACCAGAATGCCACAGGATGCAGTTGGTTAGTCTCTGGATCTCTTTGTGATAGGACTGCTCCCATTGCTAAGCTGGAGGCGTCGGTTTCAACGATGTAAGGGAGGTCCGGGCGTGGGTGTTTCAGTATTGGCGCCGAGGTGAATTTAGCCTTTAGCTCTTGGAAGGCTTGTTCTGCTTCTGCGGACCATTCAAAGCGTTTATTTTTTCTTAAGAGGGCGGTGATGGGTTGTACCACTCGTGAAAACTCTGGAATAAATCTACGGTAAAAATTGGCAAAGCCTAGCATGCTTTGAACGCCTTTCACGGAAGTAGGAGACGGCCATTTGAACTCCTTTGGGTGTCAGAATAAATCCCAAAAATTCGACCTCAGTGACATGAAAAACACATTTTTCGAGCTTGGCAAAAAGTTTATGTTGGCGAAGTTTCTCAAGGACCGCCCTAACATGATTTCGATGGTCAGCTTCTGAAGATGAGTACACAAGAATGTCATCTATGTAGACGACAACGCAGACATCAATGAGCTCTCTGAGGACATCATTCATAAAATATTGGAAGGCGGCCGGTGCATTGCATAGTCCAAAGGGCATCACTTGGTATTCAAATAGCCCATACTTAGTGCGAAAGGCAGTCTTCCATTCATCTCCTTCCTTGACCAGTACCAAGTGATAAGCTCCCCGGAGATCAAGCTTAGTATAAATACAGGCGTTTTTTACCTGGTCAAGGAGTTCCGGGATCAGAGGTAAGGGGAACCGGTTTTTTACTGTTATCTGGTTCAGAGCACGATAATCTATACAGGTTCTGAGGTCACCTTCTTTTTTTGGTACGAAGAACAGAGCCGAGGATGCAGGGGACTTCGACGGACGGATAAAGCCATTGGCCAGGTACTGGTCTAAATACTGTCGCAGATGAAGGTTGTCAGGCACTGTAAGGGCGTAAATCCTACTGCAAGGGGGAGTTGCACCGGGTAGCCAATCTATCTGACAATCGTATGATCTGTGGGGTGGCAAGGTGTTAGCCTGTTCCTTTTGAAAAACATCTTGGAACTCTCGATACTCTAGAGGTAATTGTGGACCGTCAGCCGTTACTGACGCTAGGCCAATGTTGGGTCGTGGATAACAAGTTGGTGTGCACTCTGGGAACTTTATCGTCTTTGCTCGCCAATCAATCTGAGGATTGTGTTTCTCCAACCAAGCAATCCCTAGAATTACTTGGAATTGAGGAGCCTTGATCACGTCGAACACAATTACCTCCTGATGCCCGTCTTGGCCTAGTATTGTCACTTCAGTAGTGGTATGGGTCACTGGTCCGGAGGCGATTTCCGTCCCATCCACCGTGGTAATGACGTCTTTAACCACCTTTGGACAAAGAGGTAAGTTCATCCTGGAAGCCAATTCGCGGTCCACATAATTTCCAACTGCTCCGCTATCAATGTATGCCTTAATTGCATGCAAACGATCCGGTTGCTCTGGGTTTACGAGGACCATTATGAAGTGTGAGGTCAAAGAACTGGTTTTTACGCTCGGCAAGCGGACCTCTACACTTGTCGGGCGAGGTCATTTCCCAGCTCAGGCTTTTCAGAACTCTTATCAGAAGCTCCCACTGTCTTCTTAGGTGGTTTCACCGGGCAATCTCGAAGAAAATGTCCTGAATTTCCACAATAGAGACATAGTTGCATTTGTCGTCTCCTGTCGCGTTCTTTCTGGGTTAGGGGACCCTTTACAACCCCAATTTGCATAGGTTTGACGGCTTCAACTCCTTTGGTGTGACTTTGAGGCTTAGGGAACACTTGTGTTTCAAACCTGGATCGATCCACCTTTCTGTTTTGTAGTCTGTGATCCAATTGGACCACCAAATCAATGTACTCTGAACAATCCTGAGGAGGAGTCACTACCTGGGCAAGGACGTCTTTGAGTTCGCCACGCAAACCCGTGTGAAAAAGCGTGATTCTTTTGTCCTCAGGCCATCTGGTTTCCACGATTAGCCTATTGAATGATGCAATGTAGGCCAAAAGATCTTGATTGCCCTGTCGTAGGGAAAGGAGTTCGTTGTCCAGGGCCTGCCCCTGGGAATGCCTTGCAAAAAGTCTTTCCATATTTGCCTGGAAGGTCGGGAAATCACGAAGGATCGGGTCATCCTGTGTAACCAGAGGGATCGACCAATCAGCGGCACTGCCGCTAAGATACGAAAGCACAAAGGCTACCTTAGTCTGGTCAGTCGGAAAGGCTGCAGGTCTACAAAGAAAGTGCAATCGGCATTGATTTATAAACACCGCAAACCTTTTAGGGTCACCAGAGAAGCGTTCAGGCGGTGCCAATGGCACATTTCCGGGTAGGTTGATTTGAACAGGATTGGCTGAAGCCGCTGGGATATAGCTCCCTCCTGAATTAGGTAGCAGGGTTTGCCCCGCTTGTGTCTGTAATAACTGTCTGGCGAGATCATCAGTTTGTTCTTTTGATATTATCAATTCCCTCCTAAGGGCATTCGTTTCCTGGCAGGCAGCATGAACTTCAGCTCTTAATTCCCCTAATAACTGGGCCAGTTGGTCTGTGTCAGAAGTTTCCATAGCGCCTGGGTAGGAGGTTATTGGTGGGCTTCGCGTTCTGTACCGCTCACCTGATTCCTACGGAGGTGCTGATCCCGGCTGGGCTGCTATCGTTTCTTCAATGGAGAAGCGTAGAGCTCGGACGACTCTCAGGACTGGGCTTCCTCTTATCGAATGTCTGACTTGCAGGGTAAGTTTTCTGCAGGTGGAAGAAAAAGGGTTAATCACCGTTTGATGGGATTCCTTCTCCCACCAATCGCCAGTTTCTCCCACAGCCTAGCTTTCTACTTATCTCGGCGAGCTCTCACCTTAGGCGTATAAATGCTGAGCTCTCCTTCCTGCGTCTGGTGCAGGGGTGCGTGGATTCCAGTTACGTCACTGGATGAGTTCAGTGTTGAGGCTCAAGTCTTTTGCGGCCTTAGTTGTGGCACTGGTGCTGGGATGCCGAAGAGCGATGCCGCAGTTACTGCACGAGCGGATGCCTGTAAGTATACTGTAGTCTTTAGACTTTAAAAGATGGGCACCTCAATAATGTCCCTTTTCCTTTGTTTCAGGCCTCGGGATGCTGTGGGCGTAGTTTTCCGTTGCCGCTGCACGTGCCGATGCACGTAAGTATAATGTTCGTTGGCCACTTTTAATGGCACCTCTAATAATGTCCTTTTTCTAGTTTTCAGGTGCCGGGATGCTGCAGGCTTTATATCCGTTACCACTGCACGTGCCGATGCACGTAAGTATAATGATCGTTGGCCGCTTTTAATGGCACCTCTAATAATGTCCTTTTTCTAGTTTTCAGGTGCCGGGATGCTGCGGTTGATGCAGCCGCTTCTGCGCGTGCAAAAACTGGTAAGTTAAGATGAATGCGACTGCCTTCACCCGAACCCCTTTTTAATTATGTCCTTTGCCTTTCAGGTGCAGAGAAGCTGCCGAAGAGAAGGCCGCGGTTAGCTCCGTTGCAATCACGGATGGATCAGGTAAGCGGGCGCGGCTGCGAGCGAGTTGCGCTTTTCTAACCTTATGTTTATTCTTTGCAGGTTTTGCCGGTGACTGGATTCCGGGATCTGGTAAGTATTGTTCTGTGTCTTTCTTCATCCACAGGTTGCTGCGCGGAAGCTGAAGATGACTCTGGACCTGGAATGCAGGAGCCGACTCGGTGAGCGTCCTGCTGCTGCTGCAGAATAACGCGAAGCACGTGTTTTCCATCAGGCGTGGTTTAAATAGCAGAGAAGTGCTTCCAGTGTGTGTTCTTCCACCGGTTCCATCCAGGTAAGAAAAGAGTTCCTGAATGGAGGGAATAGTTCCTCCCAGCCCTGATGGCTGGGGACTTCAACCAGACGGGATTGTTCTGGGTAAATATGCAGCATGGTCTGCCTCAGGTAAGTCCACCCAAGCATTATTACACTGTTTATCAATATGAGCCCGGCGCCTATGGCGCCGGGACTGAAACCCTTCATGAGCCTGGCGCCAAAGGAACCAGGACACGGTCCAAAGGGCCCCTGTAGGGGTCTGCTGGGTCCGGAGTAGTGGAAGACGGGTCTGCTTCCGAGGGCGCTGGGCCAGTCCTGGCCCCTCGGGAGTAGCGCCCATGACAATTAAAGGCCTGGTTGGATTAGGGAATTCTGACTGCTGGACCCTGTTTCCCAGTCTCTATTTGCTGCATTTCAGAAGCAAATGGAGTTAGGAAAGGTTTTAGTTGTGATTAAGCTCAAATCAGCAGCGGAAGAAATTATTTTGAACTGTGGAAAAAGTCCAGATGGTTTGTCTGTGAATATTGTCAGTGTAAAAAAAGCAGTGTTCAGGATGGACTGGATTAACACGATAGGGAAAATGTGAAATTATGTGGTACACTCTTCCTTCTCAAAAGCGGATAAACCGATTTTTCACACTTCAGAGGTATTCAGAGAGATTCCCTAATGCATACTGGAGGAATCCATTTTTAAGATTCCGGTTGAATCTGCTCTACACAAAGGAAGTTCTTGCAGTCTGTTCCAAAGAAACTGAGAAGGATAGGTTTTGTAATATATGTCCAAAGTTAAAAGCGGTTCAGACCTTGAAGCATATATGTTACCCCACATTACAGGCTTCACATGATTTGTTAACAAGTTGGAGTGGTAAATTAAGATGCCTACTGGGATAGATTAGGTTCGGGCCAGGAAACCTTTCTTATCCCAGAGGCACTGACATTTTTAAATAAAATAGGTATATTAAATATCAGATGATGAATTTTTACAATAATCACTGGTTAGTGGTTTGGAACTAATGTATACAACTGGGTACAATTGAGTGGGAGATTTTATAATTGCATAAGGAATTTATTTGTAATGTTTTCATTGTTTAAATAGGGCAGCGGATTGTGTGAATATGACTATGTAAAAGGTTTTTAATTGCATAATACTGTTTATAGTACATATTTTGGTATGTGAAAGCAGTGCCCTCTTCAATGCGGGTAAGCACTAAATCAACCCGCCTTTTGCTGATCCAATCTTGGATGTCAAGTGCTTACTTGATGCTCACCCCGCCAAATCCGAATTCCTACTCTTCACCAACAACACTGAACAGCCAGACATTAAGACTTGGCTATCAACCATGAACTCTGCGGGTATCACGCCTGAGCTCACCATTTGCGCCAAGTCCCTTGGGATCCACATCGATAAACTTTGAAAAGTCAATCCCTTCCTCCCTACAGACAGATTTAGATCTACTGTTCAAGCACTGGTCCTATCCCACCTGGATGGGCCCAATGCACTCCTTGAAAGCCTCCCGTCGTCCTGCCCCTGAGAAGTGTCCCACATGCAGCTGCACACCTCATCAAGGTCCTACGCAGCTACGACTACATCACTCCGGCTCTCATCGACCTTCACTGGCTTCCACTACATACATGAATCACCTTCTAGTCTTGCTGCATCATCTATAAGGCAGTCACACTCAAGTCACCCAGCTACCTTGAAGAGAAATTCAGCATTTCCAGCGGCCATTGCACCACAAGAAGCCAGGTCACGTGCAGACTTGAAATCCACCACTGCAAAAAGGAAAGCACCAGAAAACAATTCTTCTCTGCCTATGCCCCAAGACTATGGAACCTCCTCTCTGTCAGCATCAGACTAGCCCCCACACTCCTACAATTCAAAAAAGAACTCAGGACCTACCTCTTCAAGGAATCTCTCTGCCTCAACAACTAGGCCATCAGATCGCCCCTCACCCCTCCTGACTCACTAAATGCTGCCCACCTGTCTCCTCCCCACCATCCTGTACAGCTGAACCCCCCTTTGTGCCCCTCTGTATCCCCCCACCTCCTTACTATAGATCTGTTCTGTTGTTACCTCTGAAAAGCGCTCTGTTATACATCTGTACTGTTGAATGAATCTGTAAAGCACTCTGTTGCTTCCAGCACTGGTCAATGGGCCGGCTCTTGCAGGGTTCAAGATCCGGCATCAGATGTCTGGCCGGCTATACCGAGCCTCCAGCTTCGCAGAGGGAAGCTGGGAGCTTGGTGATCTAATCTGCCCTGTGCTCCTTTCACCGGCATCATTTGCGCGTCTGCAGTCTCTAATCACTCAGCCTGTTTTTTTTTTATTTTGGCCTGAAGAGGACACTACAGGTATCAATGGGCCATGAATATCACTGGGAGTGGGCATCACTGCTGAAAGCAGGCTTTCTACACGCTGGGCACACTATTGGTTTCCAAATGTGCATTTTACGATTCCTTAGAAAAGCAAAAGTAATGTTCAAACTGAAAAATGCTGCTTGCATTCACTAGTTTTCTTTGAAATGTGTTTTATTTTTGTCAGATTTCCACGTCCACTCTGTGATTTGTGTGCCCCTTTGTGTTTTATCACAGGTTATATTTCTAAAGACGTTATATGCTTGTCAAATTGGTAAATCACAAATAAAAGCTTCTGTTGTGCTGACAGCAGTTATTTCAAAATTAAACTGTGGGTTCATGGGTAACAACTTTTGATTTTCACTACAGCGGCAGAAATAAGCCCCCCTTTGCCATGAGCGACCAGCCCAACCCAAACCCTGGCTAACCACATTTTATAGCAGTTGTTTTTTCAATAAGGAATTGCAAAAAGTCATATGATTTAACAACCACTTTTGAATAAATAACATCTCAGCAACGGTCTCCCAACCTGCTGAACCACCTTGGTGGCCTTTTTCTGTACAGCGTGTCTATGAATCCCTTAATGTACTAAAAATCACTGCATTACCAACAGTATTTTGGGTGCACCACTGCCATGGAAGTGATTTAAAGTGAAAATGATGTACAGTGTGGAGTTTGGAAAGAATAACGGCATGAAAGAAATTGCACAATTTTTTAAATATTATTTTGAACATTTCATTTGAGTGGAGTCCAACTGCCAGCTCTGCCTCCTCGGGAGTCGACCCCCTCGGAACGCCACCCATACCTCCAAACTCGACCACCCCCCAAACCTCCCCGCAACCCTCCCGCCACCTCCTCGGCACGTGTGGGATCCTGCTTTACATTTTTTCCATTTCCACCACTGTTTGCTTCTCAAAGCCAGATTCGTGCTCAATAAATACTGTAATAATAATAATAATAGTCATTATTCTGGTAATCTGTATGAGGAAAATTATGTTTGTCTTGGGTTGACTTTTTAAAGGTTTGTAATAAACCACATAAAAAAAATGTTTAAAAAATGTATTTAACCATAGACATTATTAATTAAAAAATGTTTTTCAAAATAAAGGGTGTTTGAGCGCTGGCAGGACTTTGAAATGTTTCCTAGACCTGTAAGGCTATTTTCTGTGCAGGGGGGAAACTTATCGTCAGTGCTCTGCGCAATTATCACATCAGTCGCCTTTTGAGGGTGTTCTGCTGGGTGCTACTGGAAGCCTGAGAATCTTCAGATCCCTGGAGAATGTCCTTCATGTTACACCGACCACACTTTTTAACGTGTTGCGATGATTGGTTGTATTGTGCCTCACGGGAGCGGGCTCCAGGGCGCAGGAAAGAAAGGGGGTAGATGATTAAACGGGACAATAAAGCGCTGGGAATGAGTGTGGATGGCAACATTGAGTAAACAACAGAAGCGAGATGAAGAAACTAATTAGGCGTGCATGTGAATGGCTATATCTATCCAGCAGGTGGCGCTAGGATACCAGTCTTTTTTCCCTGGTCTGTTCTTGTATTGATTGTGGAAGCGGCGGGGTCTTTCGTTTACAGGAAGAACCCTTGCACAGCTCTAGGAAGCTGGGAATTTAATATCACAGAGCTAGCTCTATTGTGGAGGCAATAGGGTAATGTGTTATGTTATGTTAATGAAATGTATAAAGCGCACATACACCACAAAGGGCACCTTGGCGCTAGGAGGCTAAATGGAGAACGAGCTTAACAGCCTAACTAAAATAGTAGAGTTTTAAGAGAACACTGGAATGGAAGATGATACTTCATTTTCCGCACTGCAGGGGGCAGCTTGTTCCAAAGTTGTTCTGCTGCAACCAAAACGGCGCCGCCACCCAACCAGGACCGCCGAAATTTCAGGATAATGACAAGATTAGCCATGGGGCTCAGGAAACGCTGCTTGTAATGTGAGTGCTGTAAAGTGCACACTTTATGGCACAGAACGAAAATAGAGAAAGGAAGATATTGCTTTCACAGGACTCCTGACTGGCAACATGAGGGCAGCTGCTGTGGCCCCGCTAAGGCTCAAAGCCCCTTTAGTTTGAAAAGGTGGAAAGGCCCTGACACCGCCCCTGCCCGTATTCCTTCCTTGTGGCTGCTATTGATAAAAAAGCATCCTGTACCTATGCTAGAAGACACTTGCTAATGTTAGCCTTGGAATGCTACTTGTTTATTATTCTGATTACAGCCAGAAGGAAGCGAGTAAGGGCACTGAAAGGGAGTACCCATGCTTATTTTGATCACTGCGAGGAAGCATATTAAGCAATGGGTTGTGTTATGATGAGGGAATTCCTTTAGTTGGGTGGAGGGGGGCTGCAAAAGGTGTCCATGCCCGAGGCACCAAAAGTGCTTAAGGTGGCCCTTGGCCAGCTCCAAACAGTAACTGAAACCACTTCCGTACTGACCACGAATGGTACACGTCGCCGATCCTGGCACCAGATCAGGCCACCTCGCCTCGACTTGGCACCCCAAACTGGGGGGACCAGCTGCTAACTCCAACACAAGTCTGCTGCCACTTCACCTCTGCCTTGAGAAAAACTTTGGTTGAAACGCGCGTCGGCTGCTTGTTTTCACAAATTCTGGCCAAACTGGCTTGTTGTTCTGACCACGTCTGGCTAGGAATTGTCACATTGACTTTGTTGGTTAGTTACACCAATAAAAACCATATGCACACAAACCTAAAGACTGGACTATGACTAGACATTTGAAAAAAGCAGAACTGCTAATATTGGTCCCATGGATCCAGCCAGCGCCCACATTTAACAAAGGTTTGTCATCCCAGTAAGCATCAAATTTCTTGGGAACCCCAGAGTTGGTCCCCAGACAAACCATGATCCAGGCTGCAGGCTAAACTTTACCCACTAATAGGAGGTGCACAGGGGACCGGGAGTCCCGACCCCAATAACTCCAACCCTTCTGAAACTGTAACTGAAACGAAGTCTTTACATTAGGCTGTTGGATCCCTTTATTTTTTATTTTTCATACATCTCTTCACAGTATTCAAGTAATTTCAAGTATTCAAGTAGTTTCAACTGAGGAGTTCAGTAACCAAAATAAGAGAACACGGTTGAAAGCTACAGCACTGATTTGGTCACAGAGCCCTGAGGTGACATGCAGTATCCTTTTTACGTACTTTGTCATTTTAATGCATGGTCACATGGTCAGGCTCTTCATTACTTGATCAAAGGGCAGGGCATGGCATGGCCACCACTCCTCAAGCACTCGCTTGTGCACCCTCTCCTCAAAAAGCCTTCTTCTGACCGCTACTGCCCGGCTAACTACCACCCTAACTCCATTACCCCCTTTCCGGTCAAACTCTTGGAGAAGCTGGTCATCTCCCAGCTGATCCACCACAATGAATCTGTTGTTTGTCTCCACGACCACCAGTCTGCCTTGAGCAGCCAGAGGCATGGAAACTGCACTCCTGAACACCCATGACGAATTGCTCTGAAATCTTGATTCCAACTCTCCTTCCATTTTCATCCTTCTTGACCTTTCCTCTGCATTTGAAATGGTCAACCATGCCACCCTTATAAACCGGCTCTGTGATACCCTTGGCAGCACGGACCTAGCACTGGACTGGTTGACATCCTTCCTCAATAACCGACCATGCCAGGTTCAACTGGGCCCTTTTCTCTCCTCCGTCACACTCTGCACCTGCAGCATCCCTTCGGGCTCTATCCTCTCGTCGTGGTTCTTCAATATCTACCTTGCCCCTCCAGGCCATTTGATCTCGGCCTTCAATCCTCCCTTCCAGTGTTATGCAGACCACATGCAGCTCTCCTTCAAGTTTCCCTTCACTGCCTCTTGTTCTTAGTCTCTCATTCTCGACAGTCTGACTATTCAGGCATGAATACTTTGTCGGAATTGTGCTTATTTGACAATAATATCACTACTGTATCCAGTTGAAATATATATCATTTCATGAATTCTCGATGCGTAACATAGTTCACCAAGTTGACTGACATGTGTTTCGACCTTAGGTCGTTTTCAAGGCATATCGCAATTAGATCATAACATTGTAAAGACAATTATCCAAAACATTACCATTGAGGAAGTTGAGAAGAATGAAGCGTATACAAATGAAAAAGAAAGAGAAAAGAGAAAACAAATATATAGAAATTACAGTTTATGAACGTTAATGTTCATGTCCATGTTTAAATGTCATTAGTTTACTCATAATGCCTAAGACTATATTTGGTCCTTATTTGACACGTGAACAATACAGCATTGGTGTCTTGCTAAAAGTGCCAGAAGAGATAGAGTTGCTCTCCAGCCCATGCAATGTGCATCTTGGTGTATGTTTAGTGGTAATCTGTCCCTTTAGATGAGGGCTCACTGTTTGATCTCTCCCTTGTTGGTACCTGCGTTCAATATCAGATCCCTGAAAATGGTAGATGGATTCATATATAGTTAGCTAACTGATCATTGACTCCAAGTGTCATTGTATAAAAATAGTGTAAATATAGAGAAGTTATACTCACCTTACGTGCTGCAAGGATGCATTGAATATTAGCACGGCTATTAAGTATTCTACATCTCTGCTTCACACCTTAAATGATAATTATCCTCACCTAGACAGATTAAAATGTGGTCAAATACTAATTGTTAGTCCAATATGTGTTGGTGTTAAAGTATGTAATGGATATTGAGTATCCTAAGATCCAATAAATTACCTGTGTCATTGGGTGTCCTCTGCACAGTGTTTTGAGCTGGTCGGATCAACATTCAGCATTTCATTGGCCTGCGATCGCCATTTTGAAACTTTATGTTTGTCAATAACATGGTGAGGTCAATGTACGAGTTTGCGTTGGTCTTGCTTCACTTGTTGTTAAAGAATCTTAATGATTACATTATTAGAATGATGTCTAGAATTCTCTGAGATTCTTATGTCCCGCTTTATAATGTGTTTAGAGCATTGTCATGATATTCGGTCCTTCTGTCCAATTCCATAATGTTTGAATATGTAGCTATACTTGATATGATATGGCATTTATAACACGCCTATACACAAGTGTTTCAAGGCACCCACTTGTGTCATGTTCGTAGATGCTCAGCGTATTATGCTGACCGGAACTGATCTGGTTGAGTGCTAAATAAACAATCACTCTTCGATGAATTCTATTAATATATAGTACTTGATTAATGCGTCTTCTTGATAGACTTCGCCTTTACTTATCAGGTTAGGTCCCTTTTGTATCATTCTCTATAAGCTTGGTCAGGGTGAGGAACTGTATCTTAATAAGGCAATCGTCCATAGTGTGTATATAGTAGTAAGCCAAAACATAACAGTTAAGCACTTCAAATATCAAAAAATATGTATACATTGTTGAAGATTGCATTCATACTGAGTGTCTGTATGATAAATGCCAGCACAGTACAATTATATGCTTCAAATTACGACAAATAAATTATGTAAAGTATGTAAAGGATGGTCTAGTTAGCATTTTGCTGTCTGATGCATCAATTTATCATGCTTATAAAATGCCAAGCATAATGCATTCTACTGTATATTGCATCAATTTCTCATACAGAATAAGTGCCACTTAAGCATGTTATAACCTGATATTCAGAATGTTGCATGTTACATGCTTCACCAATATTTTCCAAAGTCATAAATCCAATTTATGCCCAGAGTTAAAAGAGGTTCAGACCCTGAAGCATGTTATGATATGTTGCCCCACATTACAGGCAGAGAGAATTAAGCTTCACATTATTTGTTAACCAGTTTGAATGGTGACTTCGGAGGCCTTCTGGCATAGATTAGGTTCGGGCCAGGAAACATTTCTTAACCTGGAGGCACTGACATTTTCAAATAAAATAGGTATATTAAATATCAGAGGGTGAAGTTTTAGAATAATCGACGGTTAGTGTTTTGGAACTAATGTATAGAACTGGGTAGAATTGAGTGGGAGATTTTATAATTGCATAAGGAATGTATTTGTAATGTTTTCATTGTTTTAATAGGGTGGCAGATTGTGTGAATATGACTGATGTAAAAGGTTTTTAATTGCATAATACTGTTTATAGTACATTTTTTTGGTATGTGAAAGCAGTGCCCTCTTCAATGCGATTAAGCACTGCATCAACCTGCTACCTGCCATACCACACTGCATCGAAAAATCCAGCGCCATCAACACCTTTTCATTGACAAAATCAGCAAGATTTGCCAGCACATATAATAATAATTATAATTATTCTTTTATAACACGCTTAATACCAACGATTAGTTTCTAATCACGGGATCGGGATTCCAACCTGTGTTGTGCTGCTTTGTCTTGCTTTCAAGTCAAACACGTTGCCCTTGAGCTATCCTTCCTCAGCATACCAGCTCTGCTTCCACAGACCCACCTCACGTTCGTCCTCACGAAATCTCCACATCCTGGACAACATTCAAGACACTCTTGAGAGAGGACCTGGTAGAAACCTTGGCCGCCCTCAAAGCCATATCGTATACAGCTGACATCCTCCCAGCATCCATCCTGAACACCCTCCCCAGAGAAGCTCTCCTTCCCCACCCAGAGATCATCGACAGCTCCCTAACCTAAGGCACCTTCCCATTGACCCTAGAAACAGGACAAATCCTCCCTCTACTGAAGAAACCCACTCTGGATCCCAACAACCTAGGTAACTATGACCCCATCACCCTTCTTCCATTCCTAGGTAAGATCATAGAGAAAGCGGTAGCCGCACAGCTGCAGCAACACATCGACACCAACAATCTCCTCTAAACCTACCAATCTGGATTCAGACCCAGATGCAGCACAGAGACAGCGACCATACAGATGGTCGACAACGCCCTCAAGATCCTTGATGTGCGCCACCCCTGCCTCCAGGTCTACCCGACCTCTCAGCAGCTTTTGACACAGTAGACCACAGGCACTCACGGACACTCTACATCGGCGCATGGGTATCAGCAACATTGTCCTACACTGGTTAAAGTCCCACCTCGCCAACCGCCAGCAGTTTGTTCAGATGTACTCCTCTAGATCGCCAATGCTATCCATCACCTGTGGAGTCCCTCAGGGTTCCTTCCTCTCCCCAGGGATCTTCAATCTATACATGGTGCAGCTGGGAGCCATCCTAGCCACACAACATCCACGTCCACCAATACGCCGACGACACACTGTTTTACCTCAAGATTGACTCCATCAAGGTTATACATAGGCTCAAAACCTGCCTTTTGCTGATCCAATCTTGGATTTCCAGTGCATACTTGTAACTCACCCTTCCAAGACCGAATTCCTACTCCTCACCAACAACACCGAACACCCAGAAATACAGACCTGGCTATCAACCATGAACTCTGAGGGTATCACGCCTGAGCTCAACATTTGCGCCAAGTCTCTTGCGTTCCACATTGACAAACTGTGAAAAGTCAATCCCTTCCTCCCTACAGACAGCTTTAGATCTACCGTTGAAGCACTGGTCCTCTCCCACCTGGATGGGGCCAATGCACTCCTTGAAGGCCTCCCGTCGTCCTGCCCCTGAGAAGTGTCCTACACGCAGCTGCACACCTCATCAAGGTCCTACGCAGCTACGACTACATCACCCCGGCTCTCATCGACCTTCACTGGCTTCCACTTCATACACGAATCACCTTCTAGTCTTGCTGCATCATCTATAAGGCAGTCACACTCAAGTCACCCAGCTACCTTGAAGAGAAATTCAGCATTTCCAGCGGCCAGTGCAGCACCAGAAGCCAGGTCACGTGCAGACTTGAAATCCGCCACTGCAAAAAGAAAAGTACCAGAAAACAATTCTTCTCTGCCTATGCCCCAAGACTATGGAACCTCCTCTCTGTCAGCATCAGACTAGCCCCCACGCTCCTACAATTCAAAAAAGAACTCAGGACCTACATCTTCAAGGAATCTCTCTGCCTCAACACCTAGGCCATCACATCGCCCCTCCTGACTCGCTAAACGCCGCCCACCTGTCTCCTCTCCACCACCCGGTACAGCTGTACCCTCCCTCTGTGCCCTTCTGTATCTGCTACCCCATACTGTATATCTGTTCTGTTGTTACCTCTGAAAAGTGCTCCGTTATGCATCTGTACTGTTGTATGACTCTGTAAAGCACTCTGTTGCTTCCAGCACTGGTCAATGGGCCGGCTCTTGTCGGGTCCAAGATCAGGTATCAGATGTCTGGCCGGCTATACCGAGCCCCCAGCTTTGCTGAGCTTGGAGCTTGGTGATCATCTAATCTGCTCTGTGCTTCTTTCACCGGCATCATTTGCGCGTCTGCTGTCTCTAGTCGCTCAGCCTGTTTTCTTTCTTTTGGCCTGAAAAGGACACCACGGGTATCAATGGGACATGAATATCACTGGGAGAGGGCATCACTGTTGAAAGCAGGCTTTCTACATGCTGGGCACACTATTGTTTCCCAAATGTGCCTTTTACAATTCATTAGAAGAACAAAAGTAATTTTCAAACTGAAAAATGCTGCTTGCATTCACTCGTTTTCTTTGAAATGTGTTTTTTTTCAGACTTCCACACCTACTTTGTGATTTGTGTGCCCCTTTGTGTTTAAGCACAGGTTATATTTATAAAGATGTTATATGCTTGTCAAACTCGTTAATCACAAACCAATGCTTCTGCTGTGCTGAGACCAGTTATTAGGAAATTAAACTATGGGTTCCTGGGTGCCAACTATTGATTTTCACTACAGGGACAGAAATAACCCCACCTCTGCCATGAACGACCAGCCGAACCCATCCTCTGGCAAACCACATTTTATACCACTTGGTTTTTCTATAAGGAATTGCAAAACGTCATATGATTAACAACCAGTTATGAATAAATAACATCTCAGCAACGGTTTCTCAACCTGATGAGCCACCCTGGCAGCCTTTTTCTGTACAGCATGTCTATGGATCCCTTAATGTACCAAAATTCACTGCATTACCAACAGTATCTGCCATGGAAGTGATTTACTGCCGTGGAAGTGATTTAAAGTGGAAATTATGTACAGTGTGGAGTTTGCAAAGAAGCCGCATGAAAGAAACTGCACTATTTTTGTAATATTATTTTGAACATTTGCTTTGAGTGGAGTCCAACTGCCAGCTCCCCGGCCCGTGTGGGATCCCGCTTTACATTTTTTCCATTTCCACCACTGGTTGCTTCTCAAAGCCAGGTCCGTGCTCAAAAAATGCCATAATGATAATGATGATGATAATAATAATAATAATAATAATAATAATAATAATAATAATAATAATAATAGTATTTAACCATGCAAATTAATTAAAACTTTTTTAAAAAAATAAAAGAGGAGGGTGTTTGAGCGCTGGCAGGACTTTGAAATGTTTCCTAGACCTGTAAGGCTATTTTCTGTGCAGGGGGGAAACTTATCGTCAGTGCTCTGCGCAATTATCACATCAGTCGCCTTTTGAGGGTGTTCTGCTGGGTGCGACTGGAAGCCTGAGAACCTTCAGATCCCTGGAGAATGTCCTTCATGTTACACCGACCACACTTTTTAACGTGTTGCGATGATTGGTTGTATTGTGCCTCACGGGAGCGGGCTCCAGGGCGCAGGAAAGAAAGGGGGTAGATGATTAAACGGGACAATAAAGCGCTGGGAAGGAGTGTGGATGGCAACATTGAGTAAACAACAGAAGCGAGATGAAGAAACTAATAAGGCGTGCATGTGAATGGCTATATCTATCCAGCAGGTGGCGCTAGGATACCAGTCTTTTTTCCCTGGTCTGTTTTTGTATTGATTGTGGAAGCGGCGGGGTCTTTCGTTTGCAGGAAGAACCCTTGCACAGCTCTAGGAAGCTGGGAATTTAATATCACAGAGCAGGCTCTATTGTGGAGGCAATAGGGTAATGTGTTATGTTATGTTAATGAAATGTATAAAGCGCACATACACCACCAAGGGCACCTTGGCGCTAGGAGGCTAAACAGAGAACGATCTTAACAGCCCAACTAAAATAGTAGAGTTTTAAGAAAACACCGGAATGGAAGATGATACTTCATTTTCCGCACTGCAGGGGGCAGCTCGTTCCAAAATTGTACTGCTGCAACCAAAACGGCACGGCCACTCAACCTGGACCGCCTAAATGTTAGGATAACGACAAGATTAGCCATGCCAGAGCATGTCGGAGCCATGTCGGAGCGGAGAGCCCGAACCAGGAGGTAAGGCATACATTTGTCCTGTAGAAACTCGGCACCAAAATGATTGTAAGTACGGTGGACTAGGCAAAGGGCTTTAAACGTAATCCTCTCAGCCATGGGAAGCCAGTGAAGAGCACGGATCACTGGGCTACATATGGAGACCCTGTGTCATCCCTTGCTGCCAAATATTGAAAACGCTGGAGCGCTGGATCAAGCCTTTCAGTTGGGCCAGATAGAGGGCAATGCAATAGTCAACCAGAGAGGGAACCACCTAAGGGTCTAAGGCCCCTGATAAATAGGGAAGTATCTTAAAGAGAAGCTATGAAGAATGTGGGGAGGATTTACTGGTCATCTTCAATACTCCTGGTCCTACTCTTCCTCGTCTCAGTATTGTATTGTATTGCATTGTATTGTATGGATAGTTGGTAAAGCGCGAACAAGACTGATAAAGGCATCAAGGCACAGGTACACAACATGAGGAGTTTCATCTTCTTAGGAACCCTCCTTCTTTTCCTCCCACCCCCTGCTCCACCCCTCCATCGGGGATATAAGGCCCCACCAGCCCGCATGGCCTCAGTTACATCAACCAAGGTACAGCCCCATTCCGCCAGTCAGGAGGGAGAGGCTGGAAAGAGGTACTGGGAGGTGCCGAGTAGGACTATGAGTAATGAAGATTACTGGTAAGTAATCACCACATTACCTCCACGCCCCGCTTCCTCATCCCAGTACACAGGAGGTATACCAAAGGAAATACTGAATGGGAGCAATGAACACACAAGACACCACAATGTGAACACTACCCAGAACCGTTTTATTATCCAACACAGAAAGGATACTGCGAACCCCAGCACCAAAGGCATCTACCCCTGCCCTGTGAAGATTCAAGTGGTAGAGTTACACAAAGGTAATAGGCTCAGCCCACAGGACCGTCCTGCAAATGTCACCAATGGACAACCCCTGTGCCTTCGCCCAGGATGCCACCATAGCCCACGTGGACTTGCCATGGACTCCAAGGGGAGAAAGGACACCAGAGGACTGATAGGCCAATGAGATAGCATCCCTAACCCATCTGATAACGGTAGGGGCCGAAGCTCTAGAGCCAGTCTACTACCCCCCCAAAGGGCACAAAGAGACTATCCGCCTTCCTGATGGAATCCAAACTTTCCAAATAAATCAAGACTGCCCTGTGGGAGAGTGTGAGGGGGTGTGGAGATGAAGTAGGGGCAAGCACGGGGAACAAAGAAAAAGCTAGCGAAACGGACTGGGTCCGGCGGAACTCCCCGTAACCCCCATCTGCCAACATCTTCACCCCAGACTTTAACAGACACAGAGGAAGTTGACCCCCCCCCCCACCAATCCAGGAGGCCTAAAAGAGGAAAGCTGCATAGAAAGGCAGAAGTGTGGAATGGAGGGAGGAGTGGAGGCACCAGAGATGCGGCGCAAAGACGCTCTGCGGCCACACAACAAGGGGTGCTGTTGCGCAGCATAGCGGGCTAGACGCATCTTTGTCCAGCTCTGTCCGGCGCTGCGAATATTGCTGCAGAAACACCTAAAAAAGAAAAATCCCAGACCGTTTCCAGGACTGGCGAGTGGGATACAGAGACGGGAGGTGTCTGAGTTGAATACTGACTAGATTGCCAGTCAGGATAACCCGGGAACTGTGATTGAGTGCAGGAAATTGACGGCCGCCCGCACTGGACAAGATGGGGTTCGGAGGCACATAAATCCGCCGGATGAAGGAAGGAGGAGGTCGAGTGCACCAAAGCTGCACCAGGTCGCTGACGAAGCTCCGGAGTGGTTGAAAAACAGAGCTGCATCAAGGGAAGCAATGGGGGGTGGGACACTACCACAATTGCGGGCAGGAAGAATGGTGCGCAGAGCGGCACACCCCCAGGGAACGGTGAGCGAGCCCGTGGAGGGAACAAGAGGATCGGCGAACCCAGTGCTGGCAAAAAAGAGTGCACTTCCCCCCAGTACCCCATCTATTCCCCCAGGAGAGTGTGAGGGGTGTGGGGACGGAGTAGGGGCAAACAAAGGGGAGCAAAGAAAAAGCTAGCGAAATGGACTGGGTCCAGCGGAACACCCCCTCCTCCCCCATCTGCCAAGATCCTCACCCCAGTCTTTAACAGACACAGAAGAAGCCCCCCCCGACCCCAATCCACGAGGCCTAAAAGAGGTAAGCTGCATAGAAAGGCAGAAGAGTGGAATGGAGGGAGGAGTGGAGGCACCAGAGAAGTGGCGCAAAGACGTTCCACAGCCACACAACAAGGGCAAGGGCCCCTTGAAAGTACCTAACAGTACCTAAGAGCACATGAGTGGTGGACCGGAAGGGGGGAATACCTCGGCTCAGAGAAGGGCGTGAAGGGGAGACAAAAATACAGAGGGGGCAGCTAGGACACATCCAGAAGAAGCCATACAAAGGGTGGGCAAGAGATACTAACGAGGGGAGATTAAAACACCCCAGCAGCACGAAAACAAGGGGCCGAGGCAATACAAAGAAAGGGCCAGAGTCGAAGTAAGCCGCCCCCGCACGCAAAGAGAGTACGGATGGGACAAGAAAGGCACCCTAAAGGCTAAAATGGACGCCTTCATGGTCCCACCCAAGAAAATATCGTGAAGTGACAGAGGAGACTGGGGAGTGGGGGAGGGTCTCCCCCGTCCATGAGTGAGCTGATGCCGGTGATAACTGAGTCAAAAGCTACCATAGAGAGAAAGATTGAAACACTGGGGCTGGATGTGAACTTGTTGCGACAAGATGTGTACAAGATATCGGCAAGGATGGGCTAAGTGGAACAAAGGGTTTCAGACTTGGAAGATGTGACACAACCCATAAAAAAAACCTGCAAGAGCTGCAAAAAAGGACAAAATTGCTTGAGGACAGGACAGAGGACGCAGAGGGTAGGGCCCGGCGTAACAACATCAGGGTGTTGGGCCTACCCGAGAAGACAGAGGGCTGTCAATGCAACTATATTTAGAAAAACGGTTACAGGAATGGATGGAACCGGCAGGCCTTTCACAGTTCTTCTCGGTGGAGAGAAGACATAGGATCCCTAATCGAGCAATACCGGGGGCCTCCTCCAGACCTGTGATTGCAAAGTTACTAAATTACAGGGATGCAATACTGCAGGCCACTAGAAAGAAGGGCCCGGTCATGGTAAATGGAGAAAAAGTGTCAATGTTCCCGGACTTCACGAGGGCTATCCAAAATGCAAGACACTCCTTTGAAAAAATGAAAAGGCGGCTGCGCAGTGCAGAGATAAAAATACACTATGCTCTTCCCTGCCACATTGCGAGTGGTGGGGAAGGAAAGGGTCACATTTTTTCAAAGTCCGGAAGAGGCATGGGACTGGCAGACAGAGTAGGTTTACAAAAAGACTACAATAGCTGCAAGAGAGGAAGTGGGAATGAGACACACTAAGTGACTGATCAGGGGCAACAGTAAATGTACTAGGACCGTCCACATTCAGAGATTGAAATGGTAAACTAGGAGGTGTGCAGCAACCAAACTTTTCTCTAGCTGCCATATACGACCAGAGCGGGGCTAGAGAGACAACGGCACATTGTTCCCCCCTGATCAACGGCAGTAGTGCCGGAACAATCCCACATTGACTAGTGTAATGGGTTTACAGATGCTTTATGTTGGGGGATGCATAGGGTGGTTTGAGTGGGGGATTTGGGTGGTGAGGAGAAGCAAAAGGGAATGTTATTTTTCCGCAGATCAATAGTTTATTGGGTAGTTTCGTGGCTGAGATTAGGGCTACAGAAAGAGACAAAAGTAAGTCACCCACCGGGAATCTTCCTGGAAAGAATCTTACAATAGGCAATGGCCCAGGGAACTAGGACTTGGGAATCAACGTTGAAATGTGTAACATGGAATGTGAACAGGTTGCTCGATAAGATAAAAAGGGGCCTTGTGGTCAAACAGTTAGTACGGTTACAAGCAGATATTGTAATGCTTCAGGAAACGCACTTGATTATGACGGTCTGGACATTTCTAGCAAGAGGACGGTATGGAGTGGTGGAACACACGAGGTATGCTAGAGGCACTAGGGGGGTGACGATACTGGTGAAAAACTCAGTTCCCTTGGAATTGACACAGGTGGTGAGAGACCAGGGCGGGGGAATAATGGGGGAAGGACGGTTTGGGAAGAAGCAGTGCGTCTTATTTCAGTATACACTCCCCCCGGATTACAGGAAGGCACATTTAATTTGGTTCAACAGTGGTTAGCTCAACACGGGGGGCATTGCAGTGGTGGGGGGGACTTTGACGATACGGTACAGCCAAAAGAAGAAGACAGATCACCCTACAGGAGGGACAAGGACCGACACCCCACACCAAATTAAGAGCCTTTATTGAAGCCACGGGGCTCAGGGACGGGAGAGAAGGGGTTCTCTTTCTATTCACACGCACACTCGGCACTGTCAATGGATTGACTATGTGTTCCTCCCAAATGACCTGATGAATAGGGTGACTGTTGCGCAGCTTCTTCCCGAGGGGGTATCTGATCACTCCCCTCTAGAGCTACAGATTAGGGGAGGGAGGAGGCAATATGAAGGAGTGTGGCGCCTCAATGCTTTTTACCTTAAAAAGAGGAATTTGTGGATTCTCTAAAAGCGGCAATGGAGGAGTACTTCAGGATCAACCAAGACACAGTGGAGAAAAGCTCCACCTTATGGGCGGCATATAAGGCAGTGATTAGGGGGAAAGCAATGATCTTGGTCAGAGAATGACTATGAAAAAGGAGAGAGATGATGACACATTTGGAAAGAGAGGTGGAACAGGCGGTGAGGGAGCATCTACGACTCCAAACTGTAGAAAGTTGGAGAGAGCTTGCTAGGACCATAGGTCAGTTGGGGTCGCTGGCATGGGATGAGGTGAAAACTTCATAATGGGAAACGAGGGTGAGAATCTTTGACACAGGGGAGAAATGTGGGAGGATTCTAGCGTGGTAGGATAAGAGGGACAAGGAAGCACGCTGGCTGAAAGAGATTAGAGTGCCAGGGGGGAAGGGTTATGGCGGAAGAAGAAGCCTTTTCAAATTACTACCTTAGGTTAAATGGCGAAGGCGCACAGAGGGACAGGGAAAGTACCCTAAAGTACCCGACAATATTTAACGGAGAACAACCTGCCCAAGTAGACACCAGGGCAGATGGCATGGTTAGAGGAGGACCCCACAGTGGAGGAAATCCAGGCAGCGGCGGTACAACTACAGTCAGGCAAGGCCCGGGACCTAATGGTTTCCCCGCAGAATTCTTAAAAATAGTGGCGGGAAATCGATGGAGGTAATGAGTGCAATGTTTTTAGGAAAGGCTGGGGGTGGGGAGGCTATCACTGGATGTACGTCAGACCACAGTGGAGAGACTAAGATCTTAGCAAGGTTCTGGCTAATAAATGACTACCTGTGATGACTGACCTGATCCCTCCCTATCAATGTGGATTTGTCCGGTGAGAGCGACAAGAATGAACCTATGCAGACTACACACTGTACTAGAGGCTGCCTCAGATGGGGAGGGTCCATTCGCAGTCGTGTCATTGACGCTGAAAAAGAGTTTGATTCGGTGGGCTGGGAATACTTGTGGGCAGCAATGGAAGAATTTGTTTTTGGGCCGAGATATGGATCATGGGTGAAGCTGCTATACAGAGATCCAGAGGCGCGAGTCAAGGTAAATGGGTGAACGTCTGGGAGTTTTCCACTCCGCAGGGGGGCGAGGCAGGGCTGCCCCCTGTCACTGTTGCTTTTTTTGTTGACAATGGAACTACTGCCACGTGCATCAGGGCGGATGTGTATTCCAGGGTATTAGAAGGGCCCACGGGAGGTAGAAGAACGCATCTCTCTATTGTTATATATGGTAGACCCTAAGCGGACAGGACCCAGGCCAATCGAGATATTCTGGGAATTCGCGGAAGTCAGCGGTCTCAAGATAATTTGGGACAAATCGACCCCGATGTCAGTCAAGGGAGGAGCGTAGGCGATCCCGGAAGGATGCCCACTGAGGATAGCTCAATCACGTATGAAATACTTAGGCGTCAAAGTGGGCACGTACCCATCAAGATATTTGGAAATGTATTTAGATCCAGTCATAGATAGGCTGAAGCAAGAATGTGAAGTACTGGAAAACACTACAACTAAACATGGTGGGCAGGTCCAACCTGTTTAAAATGATGGCTCTGGCAAGGCTTTTAAACATGCTACAAAATGCCCCAGTTAAAATACAAGAAATTTAAGACCATTGAGGGAATAAAAAGGGAAATTATATGGGGCAGCAAAACACCAATATAGTGTTGTCCACGCTATGCAGGTCACTGTGTGCGGGCGGATTAGGAAACCCTAAATGTGCTACAATATTATTGGGCCTCTCAATTGTTGATAATTAACGAATGGGTATTCAGAGGGACAAACAAACCACAAATAGCAGCGACGTGGCCGATATGAGGGGGACCCCCCACTACAGGTGTTATATGGGAGCAGGACGAGACACAGATTTCTTAGAACAGGGGAAGTGTACTAGAAGTTAGGATGGCTACCCTGAAGGCTATGGGATGGGAAAGGAAGGTGACACTTAAAGCACCCCTATGGGCCAACATGAATTTACCCAAAATCAAGAAGTTAGGGGCCCAGGAGAGGTGGCAGGAAAAGGGCATTAAGAGAGTTTCCGACATCATAGAACAGGAACAGTTGATATCATTCCAAGGATTGAAGGACAAATATGGGTTATCAGACAGGGACAGATGCACATACATCAGACTACAACATGCGGGGGCAAGGGAGGGGAGAGACACATGGGACTTACCGGTGAGGTCACCGCTAGAAGTGTATTTATTGGAGGGAGAGATCATGGGAAGAGGGATCTCCAAGTTATATGGGATGCTTAATAGTTTTACGGCCAAACCTATGGAGAGACTGAGGGCCGCCTGGGAAAGGGATTTGGGAAACATGGAGGAGGAAGAGTGGGTTGAAGCTATGGGATCACCAAGGGAAGTGAGTATTGATACCAGATACAGAATAATCCAGTTTAAAGTATTGCACAGAGCTTACTATAACAGAGATAGCTTATGTTGTATAGGGAGAGTGGAACATCTGAATTGCATGAAATGTAGAGATGCAGAGGGGTCCTTCTACCACACGATATGGAACTGCCTGGTCGCTCAACTTTTTTTGGGAAAAATCAGAGTAAAAATGGAAAGGATAATCGAAGGAGGGATCCCTGTAGATCCAAAACTGCTGCTGCTTAATGTGTGGGGGGACCTAGGATACGGGATAAAAGCAAAAGGTATATTGAGAACAGCCTTTGTGTTAGGGAAAAAGAGACTAGCAATGGTATGGGGAACAGCTGCAAGACTGGTTTTTCATCAATGGGTGGAAGAGATGGACAGATGTGCAGAGATGGAGAAAAAGATCTATGAGTATAGGGGGTGGCCTCGGAAATTCCCAAAGATATGGTCAAAGTGGTTGGAACTGGGCTAAGAAGTACTCCCCGGGGACCGACAGAAATAAGGACAAGGGAGGAAAAGGGTGAGCGAAGAGAAGGGGAGGGCCTGCAGGATTAATAAAGGGAGGGTGGGAGAAGGGGTTGGGGCGGGAAAGGTAGAAAGGGTGCGGGGGATGTTTTAAGGTTTTTGAGGGGGATGTTGACATTGATGCCATTATTGTTGGAAAGTGTGTTATAAAATACACTATTAAAGTTTGAAAACTAATAAAATGTATTAAAAAGAAAATGACTGCCCTGTGGACATCCAGGTGGCTCAAGCCCACTTGTTCCTGGGTTGTGGGATTAGGGAAAACTGCAGGAAAAACTACCTCTTGACACACATGGAACTTGGATACTACTTTAAGGAGAAAGGAAGGGTTGCAGCAGAGAAAAAAGAGTGTCCTGCTGAACAAGCAAATACAGAGGTCTGCAGGTCAAGGCACACATTTTTCCCAGCCATCTGGACGACGTGATTGCTACCAAGAAGGCTGCCTTGATGGATAACACCTTGCGAGGGACCCCCTATAAGGGTTCAAAGGAGCACCTTGAGGGGCTCTCAAAAAACAAGAGGGAGGTCCCACAGGGGTAACCCCAAGCCCGATATGGGCCTCTCTATAGAAAAACTATTTAGTAATCGGGAACAATCTCCCAGACTAAAATCTGAAGACACCCAAAAGGCTGTGGTGGCTGCACACAGGGCCCTTAAGAAGGACACTACTAACCCTAGGTCAAACCTTCATGCAGGAACTGAAGAACCCCTGGGGTTGAACAAGTGATTGCAGAGAACCCATTCCGCAAGCATCAGGCCTGTAACACACCCCAGTGCCTGGAATATGACTTCACTGTGGAACGCTGCTTGTCCATTCGGATATAATCTACTAACTGTCGGGATAGGCCCCTCCACTGCAGCGTGTTCCTTTCAACTTCCAAACCCCCCAGGATCCGACTAACCCCTGAGCTAATGGCATCAGGATTGGATGAATCAGTAGCAGGAAAACTGTGGAGACAGCCAACTCCAAGAGAAGAGGAAACCAGCTCCTGCGTGGCCAAAACAGAGCCACCAGAATAACCCAGACCTCAGCTCAATTTATTTTCAGAAGAACCCTCAGGATCAGAGGAAGAGGAGGGAATGCATGCAGGAGGCCTGTTGGCCAAGACAGATTCATGGCATCGGTCCCCCAGATCCCCTGACATGGAAATCAGGAGCAGAAACTGAAGGACTTTCTGTTCCGGGGGGAGGTGAAGAGATCCAACCATGGGTTCTCAAAGTTGTAACAAATGGATCAAAAAATGTCCTCCCGATATCGCTGGGGTCATCCATTCTACCTAGCGTTCGAATGGCAGGGCCAGAGATACCAGCTAGTCACAGAAGTAGACATTCAAAGGGCCGCAGAGGACCTGATGGGTGACCACGTGAGATGATCTACAGATCAAACTGGAACCGACGGAGACCAAAGCCGTGCCCCTCGGGGCCCAGACCCCTCACAGGGGAAGCTAAAAGTCAAAGGCTCACGCAAATTTCGGAAGACCACACACCCCTCAACAGATCAAGGGGACCCTACAAGAAAACATAAGTAGCATCTGAGGCTTAATAAATGCCTTGGCTGTCCACAAGGAGCATCAGAAATTCCTTCATTTTGTGCACACTCAACATGCCAAGGCTCAATCTATGTTCTCTTATAACCCTCGGGCATCTGAGGACCTCGTTGGGCATTATATGTTTTCCCCACACCAGGCGGGAAGTTCTTTGTTTAAACGACCTAGGTCGGAGTTGATAGTTTCCCATTTTGGGGCTATTTTCAGGTTTTATAATGGGACACTTGGTATTTCTCCTCAGAGATGTGTTGGTGCCCAGGGACTCCGAGTTGCGATATGTGCTGAGGGGGTCTGCTGAAGCTGCCCACGGGCCTGAGCCGCGGGGGGGTGGGAGCGCCCCCGCCAGATCCTCACCACTGGTGCTAGAAGGCAAACACATAGCGGAGAAAGGCATGACGTAAGGTTTCATATTAAAAAATTCTGTTTCCTGGGGCCGGGGTAGTGACCCTGGCGGTTCGTTGCTCGCTTCAACCCTTCCAGGGGAGCAGGCGGCGAACGCCCTACAAAACGGGTAAGAGAAAGGGAAGGAGGGAGGGGGGATGGAGTTTTTGTCGGGGTTCAGGGGAAGAGGGGAGTCCACCTCAAGTCACGGACACGGGTTTTGCAACAGGCTTTAAGTAGCGAACACTCAAAAGGGTTCAGAGAGCACAATACAAATGATGAAAATGATTGAGGGGAAAATAGGCACGCTGAACGTCAAGGGCCTCAACTCCCAGAACAAAAGGTCCTTAACGAGTAACATGTTCCGCAAACAACGCCTAACAGTCCTTTTCCTGCAGGAAACTCACTACAAGCAAGGAAAGGAATCGAAAATAAAGGGGAAAGAGATCGGTAGCAACTACTGGGCCTCTCACAGGAGCTCTAAGAAGGAGGGGGTGGGCATTCTCCTGTGCAGGACGTTTAATCTCACGAGAGTAGAAACCAAGCGGGGCTTCGGGGGCCGGTTCCTGGGTATTAAGGGAAACTATGAGGGGGAACGTATCACCCTAGCCACTTTATATGCACCCAACTCGGGACAAATACCTTTCCTTACCCAAATCCTCAATCTCATGGACGAATGGGCGGAAGGGGCCATGATACTGGGCAGGGATTTTAACCTGATACTGGATCCCCATCTAGACCGATGGTCCGCGAAGGGAGGGATGCCCAAAGTGATCTCCAAAGACAATCTAGCAATTCAAACTTTGCTGAGGGAACACTATTGGGTGGACGTCTGGCGTGCAGGACATCCAGGCCAGGGCAGTTACACCTTTTTCTCACCCCCGCACTGTACCTATACCAGAATTGATCTTCTGTTGGTTTCCGAAGAGGGGAACGGGGTGGTGTCACAACCAAAAGTAGAAGCCATAACATGGTCTGACCATGAACTGCTTATAGCCAACTGGTCTCTACCCATCTTCCCAAGATCCTCCCGATGGCGATGCAACGACACACTCCTCCGAGACCCCGTATTTTGGGACTTCATGAGGAAAGAAATGTTGGCCTACTTCGAGATAAACGACAACGGTGAGACCGATATGTCTATGGAGTAGGAGGCGGCAAAAGCAACCTTCATGGGCCTCCTTATTGCAGAGGGCTCAAGGCGCAAACGAGAAAGGGGCCTAATTGAAAATAAGATCTGCACGGAATTGGGTGGGCTGCGTGCTAAGCTAGGCCTCCCAGAGGTAGACCGGGGGGCTCTCCTGGAAGAGATGCAGGGCAAAAGGCAAGAACTCCACACGGTCCTCATAGGGGAAGTCATTAAGAAAATGCGATACACCAAGCAAAGGTACTACGAACGAGGGGACAGAGTTGGGACCCTACTAGCACAAAGAGCTAGAGGCTGTAGAATAGAGAGAGGAGTTGCTCGTTTTAAGGACGGAAACGGAGGGACCTGTGGGGGCAGGGAAGAAATAGCGGAATGTTTTGCTGACTACTACAGCAAACTCTACTCCAGACGGGCAGGTGAATCACTAGATGATATCCGCACCTATCTGGCAGAACACCCCCTGCCTAGGCTATCAGAAGCAGAACTAGAGGCCTTGCAGTGGGAGATATCAGAGGAGGAGGTGGAGGGCGCCATCAAGAGGCTGAAAGCAGGAAAGGCCCCAGGGGGTGACGGCTATACGGCCGATTTCTATAAACAGACCCAATCGGTTCTGCTGAAGCGACTGACCAAATTATTTAATCAGATTAAGAGCCGAGACTCAATCCCACGACGTTCCTACAGGCCCTCATCACTGTAATACCTAAGGACCAGATTGAATGCGGGTCCTATATACCTATCTCGCTGCTCAACCTGGACGCCAAGATTTTCGCAAGGATCCTGGCCTCCAGATTAGAACGCTGCCTCCCTCGCTTGATACACCCCGACCAAGCGGGATTTGTCTTAAACAGACAGGGTTCTGATAATATGCGAAAAACTCTTCATGTGCTCACCTCCAGGGTGGTTCGCGATGAGGGTGCACTCCTACTGGCCCTTGACGCGGAGAAAGCTTTTGATAGGGTCAGTTGGGCTTTCATGGGGGAGGTCTTCACAACTTTGGGAATGGGCCCGAGGTGGCTCGGTTGGATGTCCGCGCTCTACTCCTCTCCCTCCACCAGAGTGGTGGCTAATGGGACGGAGTCGAGAATGTTCCCCCTTGAGCGCGGCACACGACAGGGATGCCCTCTGTCCCCGCTAATTTATGCACTTGTGATGGAACTATGGGCGATCTCTGTCCGCAAGGATGAAGCTATCAGGGGGGTACAAATAGGAGACACACATTGTAAAATATGCCTCTTCGCAGATGATGCACTGCTCTACATTACAAAGCCGTCCCAGACAGTCCCCAGGTTCCTACAGGGTCTCTCTCACTATGGGGAACTGTCAGGGTATAAGGTCAACCTCGAGAAATCGGTGGCATTTATAGGGGGAAACCTCCCGGAACCAGAAGTAACCTATGTGGGTGGGCTCCCCTTTAGTCTCCGAGAGGTGGGATTCCGGTACCTGGGAGTCCAGATGACACGTGACCCCAAAGACCTATACCCGGCTAACTCCCACCCCTCTGGGCCACGATCAGAAAAGATATAGAGAGGTGGGCAAGGTCGGGTCTCTCTTGGATGGCACGCCTTAATCTTATAAAAATGGTTATCCTCCCCAAGTTCCTGTTCCTTTTCCAAATGCTCCCGGTGCTGATCCCCAAAAAATTCTTCATGGAAGCGAAGCAAGTCCTTCTCAACTTCCTATGGTCGGGCAAAAAACATAGGATTTCACATGAGGTATTAACCAGGCCAAAGGAGGAAGGCGGGGTAGGATACCCCGACTTCGAAACATACTACAGGGCCTCCCAACTGAGGGTCCTGGTTGACCACTTCACTCCAGGTACTGATGAACAATGGGTGGCCATGGATAACAGGGTTCTTGCACCCGTCACAATAGAGGAATGGCTATGGGTCCCTAGGAAGAACATCCCTAGAAGTGTTTTGAACCACCCAGTCCTAAAAGTATTGTGGTCCCTGTGGAGGGAAGGAGGCTACTAACGCTGGCTCACGACCGGGCCCTCTACATTGAGCTGCATCTGGGCCCCCCCCCTTTCTTAGCCAAGATAGCCGAGCCAGCGGCATACCAATCGTGGTTTGAAGCTGGCCTTAGTAGGACTGGCCATCTCTGGGTAGGGGGCACGTTCCTACCCCTGAGAGACTTAGAGGAGGCCCTTGGAATAGGCACTCTATCCCCATTCCGCTATCTTCAACTCAAAGGGGTCCTCAATGAGCCATCGTGGGGGGACACTCTTAGGAGGGACCTCACAGATTTCAAGAGGCTCCTCCTCTCTGCCAGGGGCTCTAAGGGGATAATATCCCGCCTCTACAAACTCTTTCTGCTCTCCGCCCCAAGAGACCCACCACCGGCACGCACGCAGTGGGAGAGGGACCTAGAAGAGGAAATTGATGATGAACGATGGGCAGCAATGTGCAGGCGGGCCAACCGGTCCACGGCCTCGCTTCAATATCGCCACCAGGCCCTCAAGGTTTTACACCGCTGGCACTACCCCCCACAGAGGATTGCTAGAATGAGGCCAGGATACGACCCACACTGCTGGAAATGCAGAATAGCGAAGGGAGATTATATCCATATGTGGTGGGGGTGCCCAGTGGTCCAGAAGTATTGGGGAGAAGTATTAACCTGGATCAAAGGAGTGGACGGGGTCGAACGACCCTCCTGCCCCTGGCTTCTCCTTTTTGGTATAGACTCTGGTGATGACCACGAAACACCCAAGACCATATGCTACAGATCATGCTGGTGGCAGCTAGATGCTGTCTGGCACAGAAATGGAAGAACCCCGGAATGCCGGGGGAAAAAGCATGGGTCACCAAAGTGCATGCTATCTATGACATGGAATTCCTTCTGCCCTTCTTCGATAAATACGGTCGCCCCGCCTAAAGCAAAGCACCCTCCACAGGAGCTCCTCTCCCGAGGAAGACAGGCTGCCACCCAGTAACTCAACTTGCTTGCGAACCTTTCAAAACTTGGCTCATGACTTTGGCGTGCAAAATAATACATCATGTTAACACCGCTATGCCCTTCACAAACCCGCTAAGCAGACAGCAAATGATACTTTGAACTGGAGGTGGGAGGGGGGAGGGATAAGGAGGGGTTCGGGGGGTTATGTTATAATTATTCTCTTTGTTAATCTTTTCTCTGGAATGCTATGTGATGTTATAACATATGCGATATTCAATAAAATATGATTTTCAAAAAATAATGTCCTCCCAAATTTCCCATTCCCTGGAAGGAAAGACCCTGCTGAGTCAGTCTGCCACCATGTGGACCACCCTGAGGGACAGGAGATTGCAAGTTCCCAGTTCCTCTGCCAACAGGCCAAGGTTTCTGGACCTGGATCCCCCCTGCCTGTTGGCATACGAGATCGCCATGTTGTTGTCTGACTGAAATAGAACAGCTTTCCCCCTCAAGGCTGGGGCAAAGGCCTTAAGCACCTAATAAGCAGCTGCTAACTCCCTCCAGTTGGGGGACCGGGAAGTCTCCCTGTTTGACCACTCCTCCTGAAAGGATCGGGCTGCCAGAACCGTGGCCCATCCCTTGATGCTGGCATCTGTGGTTACAGTGATCAGCCAGGACTGGGACAAGGAAAACCCTGCCAGCAGTTTGTCCGAAACTACCACTGTAGTTTCAATGCCAAGGATGAAAGTATCGGGATCCTTCTGTCCGGATCCAGATCTTCCTCTTGCCAGAACTGATGGAGGTAGAACAGCAGCAGCCATAGAGGGAAGCAAGGCACCAAAAAGACGCCATGTGACCCAGTGATCTGAGGCAGTATCTCATCGATGCCCGGGAGGAGGACAACAGGTACCGAAGTTAACTCTGAAGATTGGAAGCCTGAGCCTGCAGGAGAAGCACCCTCCCTTGTAGGGTCCAGAACCGGGCTCCTATGAATTGAAGATCCAGCGAAGGACTCAGACAGAATTTGTCCCAGTTGACAAGAAACCCCATGTCCTTCTGGATCCTATATATCAGATGGATATGATGACACAATACCTCCCAGGATACATCCCTGATAAACCAATCATCCACCTCAGAGGTGAATAATGTGTATAACAGGATCCAAGATCATCGTAATAATCCTGGGAGTCGATTTCAGCCCGAATGGCAGGACTTGGAACTGGTAATGCTTCCTACCTATCTAGAACCTCAGGAAGCATTGATGGCTTCTCCAAATCGGAATGTGGAAATACGCATCACGTAGATCCAATGACACCAGAAAGTCCTTCTTCCAGATCAGAGGAATCATTCACTGAAAACACTCCATCTTGAAATGGCGGGTCAGTGCATAGTGGTTCAAGAACTTCAGGTCGATGATGAGCCTGAACTTCACTTCCAACTTGGGCACTAAGAAGACAATGGAATATACGCCCTTGTCTCTCTCGTTCTAGGGCACTTCCCCAATTCCTCACTTCATGAGAAGGTCCTTGGTGGCCAGGTGCATTGCAGATCTCTTGACCTTCCGTCTGAGCTGAGGCATCCTGTTTATCCCTGAGATGCTTGGAGGCTTCACAAAGTCAATCCGGTAGCCCCAACGCACTGTCCGGTTGACCCAGGGATCTTTGGACCAAAAAGTCCAAATCCACCAACACCACTGCAGGTTCGCCTCCCCCCCACAGGTTTGGCATCAGGACTTCTGCTGTTTCTGAGGGGAGGACAGACATCTATTTCTAGGCACTGTGATGAATCTGATGATGTGATCACTCCTTTCCACGAGATAGCCTCACCTCATGTGGCCAAGGGATGGCAGCCGCTACCTGATCCTGACCCTGGGGGCGGCTATTTGAGGGAGGACCACATGGGGGTAGATGACCCTCGGTGGGATGGCATGACATCATCGGGTGACACATGGAATCCCCTTTCATTTTTAGGGATGTTGCTTCCATTCCTTCCATTCCCCATGCCCTAATGGCAAAATGACATTAGTCCCCTCAACATATTGACAACTCTACTGACAATACTCCTCAATGTCAAATAACAAGTAAAGGAAGCACTGGGAGGAGGAGGCTGAAGGGAGCAATGAGGATCGGTGAAGTCGGGACACCGAGAACACGCTGTAGTGGTTGTAAGCAAATAATAAGTGCTGGGAAATTCCGACCAGCATGGACGAGAGAGATGCTGTCTGGAGAACCTTCATCCTCTTGGTGCTGACTGAGGGACTGCTGAGCCGCAGAGGAGACCGTGGAGCCTGGATGCATGGAGAAACAGTGGAAGAAGAAGGACTGTTGGAGCGGGTTTGCTGTGCTGGGACTGCAGCAGGAGAAGAAGTCTTCCTGGTGTCCACAGGAACCGGGAAGCAGTACCAGCTACGCCTGAACACATAGAAGGTCTCACCAGCAGAGTGGGAGCCGCGAAGGATGTGGAAGCCACTAGGTGAAACTGGTGAATGGTGTTTACCGCGAGAGAAATGGAGAATGCCACAAAAGGCTGGTGAGTCCTGAGAGGGGAAGCTGGGACACGGGGGCGCTTTGGCAATGCTATCAAGTACCGATAAGAGACAGTGAAGTAAAGCAGAGGGATTTTGAAACCCGATAAATCACAAGGAATAGTAACAAATGTCATGTTTGCAAAGTGTGTAAAGTAAACAACATGAGAAGGCCCTGGCAGGAGAGTATACCAGGCAAAGTCAAGTTTGCAAGTTTATAAAGTGAACTGTACGAGAAAGTCCTGGCAGGAGAGTGAACCAGGCAAAGTCAAGTTTGCAAGTGTGTTAAGTAACCACATGAGAAAGGCCTGGCAGGAAAGTACACCAGGCAAAAACAAGCTTGTAAGACAAATTGCATTGAAAGTGGAGGAGAACCTGGCAGTGGAGTATACCATGTATAATGTGAGGCTGGGACCCGCATCCAAGTTGCTTTGCATCCAAGTTGTTTTGTTGAACAAAGAATGCCAAGGAAGACTAACGTTCTTAGGATTTTGAATTGGTTGAACAGACCTGGGGAAAGGAGACATTTCCCTAGAAGTAGAGTGCAACTCCAAGAGGAAGGAATGATCCTTTTGGACTATAAAGAACTTTGACTGTTTTGTTGATCTGTTGTATTGGTGAAGAGAACCCTGGGGAAGGGAGTCATTCCCTGGAGCTGTAAAGACTATCCATTGGAAACCTTTGTATTGAAGTTACACCTTCTTTTGAACTTGAACATGTGTGCACTTTCAAGCCAAAGACATTACCCGTTGCACCTTAGAGTTACTTTTAGAGTGTGAGGGCCAGGATAGGAATTTGGATACGGAGCATTTTTGCTTTGGGCATCTTAATGAAGAACAGACTCTTCGTTTTTGGTTAAAGTAGGAAAATACCTCTTAGTTTAGGGATAGTCAAGCATTTTTCAACCCCTTTATTAATTGAATAAAAGTTTCTAACTAAACCTTGAGTCCTCTGTGTCCGCGTTTTATTCCTGGTTCATCACAGCACCCATCTGGGCCGATCTCTGCCACATCTCTGGGCGGATAACCCAGAAGGCTGAGTCCTAGGCTGAGAGGAGGACTGAGACTTCAGTTCTCGACTTTCGCCTAAGCTTTTCGGCATGCTTATCGGCCCTGAATAGCTTGTACACCTTGTCCTCAAAGGAATGCCCCTCAAATGGCCACAGCTGTTTGGTGTGAGGCCATACGCCATTCTTTATTATGGAGATGCCTACGGTCAGAAATAATGGAGCCCATGGTCATGGCAGAGACCTTCACCCCATCAGATGCCAAATCAGAGAGAATTTCGACCTGAGATCTACCCAATTGCTGCAGCAGTGCAGGGTCTGGCCCCTCCTGCAAAGCCCTGGAAACAGAACATAAGCCTCTCAGGGCCTTCTCAGCAGCATACAAAAACTATGTCACTGCCCGCAAGGAAAGATATGCCACTCCGTAAACCTTTCGCGGAGCCTCATCCGTCTTCTTATCTGTGGCATCTTTGATAGCGTCATTCGGAGCCATGGACAAACGGCCCACGAAATTAGGGAGGATGGAATCCACCTGAACTGCCTGGGGCAGAAGCTTTGCCTCCCTCTGGAGAGGATATAATTTTGCCAAAAATCTTGGGACCACGGCTCTGTTTTTCGGGTTTTTCCACTCATACAATATGTTAATCTTAGGGGACGGTCAGTCTTCAGTGTCTTTTTAAGCTGAGGCAGAGGAATTCTGCCTGTGGTGTCTGCAGGCAAGGGCTCAGGTAGAACAAACCCTATATAGTGTGCAGCCTGAATCAACATAGAGGCCAGGTATTTCCCTTTGTGATCCTCTCGAGACCCAAGGAATTCCGAAGAAGAGGAGCTGGAAGAAGAGGAGGAGTCAATAGAGGGAGGAGAGCTTCTGTTATTATTCTTAGAACAATCCTTCTCCTCCTGAATTGCTTTCTTGAAGAGCTGCAGCAACCTCTTTGCTGAGAAATCTGCAACCCTCTTCCTGGGCCTTTCAGGAGAAGATGAGCTTGCGTAGCTAGGCCCTACATGCTTTGTCTTCTCAGTATGCTTCCCCATCCTGGCGGCGAAATTGGAGGCAGAAAACAGCAGCAGAGCTGAAAGGAGACAATGATAAATTGGGAGCAGGCTCCCACAACGGCCCAGCTGCAGATTGTTACCATAACCAGATAAACAGTCCACGCCACGAGGAGGGCCACAGCCCAGGCAACACTGTACGTCCTCCTCTCACTCCTTACCCGAGACCCGGAGAGATCGGAGCCGCATCCCAGACCAGAGGTGCATCACGTGCATGATTTCACCTGCTGACCAAACAGGAAGCAGCCCCAGCTTTGCAGGGCTGGCGCCTACCCCATCCAACATCAGCAGCACAAACTGAGGGCCATGCTCGGAGCTTGGCTGGAGCGCAGCACCCGGAAGCTCTCAACCACAACCCCTTGCTCTCCAGAGGTCCCATGAGCCATAATCTGCAGCGGACCCACAGGACAAGGCACAGTCAGTCTGCCACAGGTGCTTGATGGTGCACCCTCAGTTTAACCAGAAAGGGGAAGAAGGTTTCAGTGAGGTAAGTCCCCGCCTGAGGCAGGAACAACAGAATCTGAGGCTGGTTGGACAGGTGGAGCCTTATATCCCAGATGGAAGGGTGGAACAGGGACAGGGGGGAAAAGCATGAATTAGAAGAAGGTTCCTGGCTGGGTGAGACACCTCATGTTGTGTACTGGGTCATCACTTCTTTGCCTGGGATAGCCTCTCCACATGTGGCCATGGGATGGCAGCCGTTACCTGATCCTGACCCTGGGGGTGGCTATATGAGTGACGACCACCTGGGGGGAGGTGACTCTCATGGGAGATGACCTGACATCATTGTAAAAAATCACATACCCCCATTCCCTCTTGGGGATGTTCCCTCCATTCATCAAGCCTTCATGGCTTATCACACCACTCATCCTCATCCATGAATGAATCAAGTATTAATATTCCCTGACATGATAACTAGAGTAATACATTAATTACTGAGAGGAGGGAGAGGCAGAGAGCAGTTATTATTACTCCTATTAGAATCCTATACCAGCTTCCTCAACAACACATAAAGAATCATCCATCAACAACTGAGACGAGGAAGAGACAAAGAACAGTAAAGATCACTAAGGCTGGCAAACCTACACTGCAGTCTGGTCTTTGGAAACTCTTTAATCAGAAACGGAAGTTTAAAACCTGCGCAGCCGACAGCAATGAGAGAGAGCTACAGATGCTGAGCTGTACTGTTGTCTGCATGAGGAGTGGCCGGAATGTGGGGGAGAAGACACTGCAGGAAACTCTACCAAAGCTAATCCGCTCAGCAGGAGAAGGATCCGGAGTGCAGAGAATGCACTGTCCAATAGAGAAAGGCAACAGAACCCAAAGACCGGCACAGCATAGGTGCAACGGATAGCAAGTTGCACGCCAAGCCCACAATCTGAAGAGAACAGAAGCAGAGAGGCGCGGGAGACACTTGGAGCACTCAGTAAACCCAGGGAAGCAGAGCAGGTTACCGGGTTGCCTGAAAGTGTGCGCTGCTTTGAAGTAGCTATCCATAAGCAACGTGAACTATGTCAAGAAGCCAATAAATCTAAAAGCTAGGCCACGAGAGAGCAAAGTGAAGTATGTAAAGAAGCTAAAAGACCATAAGCTATTCCACGAGTGGGTCTTTTGAACCCACATCTTAAAGGGACAGAAAAAGAAAACCCAGTAAAGGTGAACGACCTTGAGAGGGGTGCAAAAGTCTAATATATGAAAGAGAGACCCTTTAAACAAATGATAAGCCAAAATTGGGGTGCTATTGTTTCATGGGTAAAAGATAATTGTAATACAATTATGGTATGAAAGTCCTGGCAGGAGAGTATACCAGGTGAAGAGAATTGGAATAAAGTTATGGTATTAAAGTACTGCTAGGAGAGTACGCCAGGTAAAGAGAATTGTAATAAAAACTATGAAAAGAAAGTCCTGGCAGGAGTGTACACAAGGTGAAGAGAATAATTGTATGGAAGTCCTGGTAGGAGAATATACCAGGTGAAGTTAAAATGTATAAAAGACTTAAAGAAGTCCTGACAAAAGAATACACCTAGCCAAATCAAGTGTGTGTTACGTTACAAAAGAATCTCAAAGAAGATACATGCCCTTGAAATTGCAAAGTAAAATACGAGTGAAGAAGAGCCTGGCAGTATACCGGATGACCTGCAAGCGTGGGACCCGCATCCAAATTGTAGGGTGAAAGTAGAACCATTAGGAAGTCATAAAGCCAAGGATCTTAAACTATTTTTTTGAAACGTGATTCTTTGTTTTGAACCTACCTGCTAAAAGGAACCTGATGAAGGGAACTATTTCCCCGAGAACTGTGTGTGCGCCAAGAGGGAGTAGCCCTCCGCTCGGGCTACAAAAAACATGCATATTGGTAAAAGGAACCTGGGGAAGGGAGCCATTCCTTGGAACTGTGAATATTGTGCACTTGGACCTTTTTGGTTGGAGCTATATCTTTTGGTTGAATTGGAACATTTGTGCACCTTGAGATCCAAAGAGAATATCCTTTGCACTGTAGAGTTAATTTTTAGAGTGTGATGGGCAAAATAGGATTTCAGACACAGGATGTATTCTTTTACTTTGGGCATCTTGACAACGGGCAGTCACCTTAGTTTTTGGTTGAGGTAGGGAAATACCTCCAAGGATAGGGATAGTAAGTCCTGTGTGTCTGCGTTTTATTCCTGGCTTCTCACTGTATGGTCAGGATAATGACTCCCTTCTCCTGATCCACCTCGCACAGCCTTGAATGCCTCCTTAGGATATTCTTTGACAATAGTCCTCAAATGTCTCTTCACTTCTTCCCAAGGGCATCTGAAAGCTTGCTTTACAGTTCCAGCAATTCTTCCCTGGCTTACAACGTTATTTGTTTTTCAATGTTATCTATAAAGAGCAACTCCAGATAGCTTGTGTTCTCTAGGATCCTCTTTAATGCTACTTGGATTATTACTGTGACAAGGGAGATTCCTCCTGATGCACTCTTGTTTTTCAGACCTTTGGATATTACTACTTTGATGAGGAAGTTAACTCCTGAGATTCTCTTGGCTCTTAGTTGTCTGGGTATCATTACAGTGAAGAAGAAAATTACTCCTGAGGATTTCTTGGTTCTCTGGGTAGCACTACTGTGATGAGCGGGTTTACTCCCTATGCTTTCTTTACTCTTGGTTCTCTAGGTATCACCACTGTGACGAGGGAGGTCACTCCTGAGGCTTTCTTGAATCTTGTGTCCTGCCTATCACTTTCATGACGAGGGAGATTACTCCTGAGGCTTTCTTGATGATTGTATCTTTGGATATCACTATTGTGATGAGGGAGATTACTACCAAGGCTTTCTCGACTCTCTGCATCTCTCTGATAAATAATGTGCCAAGGGGAATTACTTCTGATGCAACTTCCACTTTCTGTGTCTTCATGGTAATTACTGTGACAAGGGAAATTACTACCCAGGTTTCCTGAGGTTCGCTTTACCATGTTTGTGTTGGAACATGGGAACATGTGTCCCGTTCTTTCTGGAGTCACAGGGAATTCGCTGTGCGCTCTTCACTTCCTTCTGGTTCCCCTGCACAGCTCCATGAAGGCCTGGGGCTGGCGGTCTCTGTGTCATTGTTGGACCAAATGGTCCACCTGCCACCTCACACCACGACTTCTCTGACGCTGGCGTGAGAATCACAGGATTCTTCTGATGCTTCCACTCTTCTGCGTCCTGTCTTCCGAGGACCAGCTTCTCTGCACAGCTGATAGGTTGCCGGGTTTGAACTTTCCTGGCTTTGCTGGCTCTTTGCCGGCTTCTCCCTTCTTCCTTCAGTCCTTTCTCAGTTTTTATCTGTCTTAGCTGGGCCCACCCCAACGCAGCATCGCAGTCTTTTGGCTGTTTCCATAATGTACTCTTCATGCCTCCCTGTGGCCACCTCTTCCCAGTACGTTTAGAAAATGGTGTGCCATCAATCTTGTTCTTCCTGGTCTCAGTGGTGTCAAGTCTCAAGGAAGGAAGGAAGAGAGGGAATGGTACAGTAACACACAGTAGTACTTTCAGTTGTACTCTCTGCAGACTTCAGAGTTTTTATAGGTTCAGGGGCAAGAGGGTTAGGTAGTTCCTTCACAGAACGGTGCCCTTATCCTCATGGGGGGAGTCTCTCCCTGTGAGGTCCTGATTTCCACCACCCCTAAGGGGACTATTGAATAGCAGCCTCACCTCCCTAGCCTCGTAGGGGAGGGATCCCCCCCTTGGGCAAAGTGACAGGATCCTGTAAAGCATCACATACCCCTGCAGAGATTGGTATTGTTCAAGCTCAGCCAGGTTACAGGAGAATGGTCAGTAAGTAGTCTGAACCTGCTACCAGTCAAATACAATTTTAGGTATACTATAGCCCACTTGATGGCAAGAGCCTCTAACTCAATATTGGTATTGTTTTTTCTGCAAGGAAAGAGCTTTCAGCTAATGTATAGCACAGGATGTTCCACCCCATCATATTCCTGGGAAAGGACTGCTCCAAGACCCACCGTAGATGCATATGTCTGTAGTATGAATCCCTTGTTGAAATTAGGAACCTTTAATACTGGCTCGCTACAGAGTATATATTTCAGTGTGTCAAAGCTGCTCAGATCTTGTTTTTCCCACCGTAACCTTTGTGGTTCTGAATTCTTCATCTTATCTGTTAGACTTGATGTTTTATCATGGAATAACGAGTGATGAATCTACGATAATACCCTGTGAGACCGAGAAATGCGCAAAGATCTTTCTTCGTTTTAGGAGAAAAGGCGTCTTGAACAGCTCTTACTTTTTCTATCTGTGGGTGCACTAACCCATTCCCAACAAAAAGAAAAACAGATATTTCACGGCTGACTGAGCCACATGAAATTTCCTGCGATTGTTGGTCAACCCTGCCTTTCTTGGGGCCCTTAAAACCCCATATAAATGGAACAGGTGTTCTTCCCAAGTTTGGCTGTGGTTTAAAATTTCATCTAGATATGCGCCGGAAAAATGGTAAAAGGGTTGCAATACAGTGTCCATCAACCTTTGAAATGTTGCTGGGACCCCACATAGTCCAAAAGGAAGAACCTTGAATTTAAACAACCCCCGGGGAATGGAGAAAGCTGTCTTTTCCTTGTTGGAGATATTTAATGGAACCTTCCAATAGCCCTTTGTCAGATCAGTCATGGAGATATAAGCCGCTGTTCTTAATTTGTCGGTTAAATCATCAATCCTAGGCATAAGATAATTGTCAACTGGGAGATGGAGTTAAGCTTTCCGAAGTTGATACAGAATTTCTACGACTGATCTGGTTTTGCTACCAGGACTATTGGCAAGGACCAAGGACATTCAGGTGGTTCTATAATGTCCTCATCCAACATTTTCTCCACTTCCTGAAGGACGAAGAAGGGGGTCATTCACCTGGTACTATCGTCATTTGGATGCTGAACCCTTTTGTAGACTAGTGGTATGGTTAGATGAGTTTATTGGACAGAGGACGGGCACTTTTAATTTGGACAAACATCCTGACAGTGAGCACCTGAGTTATATTTGTTTAGGCAGGGATAACCCTTTAAAAGATAAGGTTGAGGTAGGACCTTTTCTTTACTTTTAGATTTAATAAAACTTTTTGAAATATGCCACCCCTTTGTCCAACTCCTGCTCCTTACTGCACCATGCCACATATGGTGTCAGTAGTGGGACCCTGCCTAACTGATAATAAATGGGGCAAGTTTACTCCTAAAGCCTTCAATCCAACTGTTGCTACTCCTGAGTGTATCGGTTTTGATCTTCACAGTAGTAGTGACATTACCATTGCTGTAGGTGTCAGAATCTGAGTCCTCGGATTTGTGACTCACCTGTTTGCTTCTTGTGGATTTCTTCTTTGAGTTTGTGGGTTTCTTTTTCCTGGATGAGCATCCTTTATAAAGGTAAACTCTGGAGTCTTCTTTTTTTTTTCTGAATCCAGTCTGCTGGGTTTAGGAGAGCGTGCAGGTCCGGGACTCCGGTCGCAATGGCGCCGGGGCTTGGGTACGTTCAATTGTTCCAGGAAGAGTCCAGGACGGAACCAGGATAAGGAGGCAGGGCAACTAGGTTCCGAATTGAGCACTTGAAAGGAATAGGAAAGGGGGGAACCAGAAAGGATGGAGATAGATACCAGGATTTGCGAAGTAAAGGGGGCTAGGCACTACAACACAACTTGCCGGGCGAGACGCAGGCAAGCAGAGCGTTGAGACGCGCAGAGGTGTGGGGGCGTGTCTGTTTTCAAGGGAGCATGAAGTCCGCACAGACGACTAGACTGCACTGAAACAGAGCGCCGGCCATGTTGAAGGTGAATGGAGTAATGTCTATTGACTGAGGGACCAGGCAGACCAAAAGGTTCGATATCGCCAATTCATGACAGTAGGTGAATGCAATTAGCTCCCACTGGACTATT
This sequence comes from Ambystoma mexicanum, assembly GCF_040938575.1. NCBI lineage: Eukaryota > Metazoa > Chordata > Amphibia > Caudata > Ambystomatidae > Ambystoma > Ambystoma mexicanum. The sequence continues at coordinate 715,798,400 of NC_090923.1, forward strand.
TCTATCACCCCCAAAAGGCACCCATATAAGATTAGTTTCTAAATCTGAATTGGCTTGGAATCATGGCTGGGATGTCATGGCCGGTGTGATAGATCCCGACAAATGAAGTGACATAAAAATACTAATCTATAATAATGGAAAACAGGCCTATTATGTAAAGGTTGGCGAGAAAAAAGCGCAAGGAATTTTGAAAATGCAATGTTTCCCATACCTGTTGAAGTCCAGTAGCAAGATATTACTGAGAGAGGTAGAAAGGTTTTGGGGAAGCTGACTCAGATCCACCAGAGACAGTAAGACCCTCAGCTAAAGAGGCAGAGGCTATTCCTGATTTAGCTTTTGAACAACGCTATGATCTGATTTTAGCAGAAGGCTTTTGCGAAGGTCATTGCAGAGGCTGGGGGTGGATCACAGGTAGGACCTTTCTTTTCATTAAACATGGGCTGTTGTATCAAGGGGATATGACATCCATGGGTATATCTAGAACACAGCCATAGATAAGTGGTCTTATATTTGGCTCATTCGCATTTGACATCTGGGCATTTGGGAATTGCAAAAACCCAAGGACAGGCTATTCCATGGTTTTATTGGCAGGGTCCATGCGGACATGAAGAACTTTGTTGCTACCTGTTCCTTATGACAAAAGACAGATTCCCGAACAATGCCACCAGCTCCCTTGCAACCTCTCCCTATTATTGAGTTACCCTTCTCTAGGATCGGAATGGACATAGGGGGACCTTTAGAACCTTCAAAGTTGGGGAACAAATACATCATAGTCATATAAGTCTATGCTACCCATTACCCACAAGCTTTTCCCCTTAGGAACAACACCTTTCAACAGATTCCCTTCCTGTCTAGGGTTGGTTTCCCTTGTGAGATTCTAACAGACCAGGGCATCACGTTCATGCCAGAATTGATGGCATAAGTTAAGGAGATCATCCAGACAAAAACATTGCATACCTCAGTTTATCATCTTCAAAGGGAGGGCTAATGGAGCGCTTTAACCAGACTTTGAAAAACATTCTTAATAAGCTGGTTGAAGCTGGAATACGACCAGCCCCTGGGCCCTTTTTGCAATATCAAAGTCCCCACAGGATTCCTTGGGGTTTTCTCCTTTTGAACTTCTTTATGGGCATCACCCTAGGGAAATATTAGATAGCTCCAAGAAACTGAGAGGAGAGAGGAGGCAGCCCTTCCTATTTTCCAAACTGCACAGCTTTTTAAAGAACATATGACTATTGTAAGGCAGGTAGCCAATAAAAATCTAAAAAAGCCCTTAAAACACAGAAGGCCCAATACAATCAAAAGGGTACCTGTTAACTGCTTTCAAAGTGGTATGGGCCTTATGAGATTTTGGAGAAACAAGGTCTGTATAACTATCTTGTAGCCCAACCTGATCGAAGAATGAAAATTCATGTTTACCATAAAAATCTCTTGAAAGAATGCAAAGTGGATCCTGTGGAAACCATCTCAGTCACCATGGCTAGACTTCTAACGGAGGGAGTACCAGAAAATAAGATAGTCTCCCCCGACTTAACAGTTCAGCAACAGCGAGACATTGATGACCTATCAAAGTTTCCTAATGTCTTTAACAGTGAACCAGGGAGGGTAAAATCTTTAATGCACCACTTTCGGACCCACCCCACCCCACCAAAAAGGTGGTAAATCTAAAGCCCTATCGAATTTCAGAATTGGCTCAGTCCTGATCTCTTTCCTATCATTCTTTTGCTGTAGCTTCTGATTCAACAAAGAAAGTTTGTTTAGGAAAATGACTCCCTTCCTGCGACCCTCCTCGCACAGGCTTGATGACTGCCTTGGGATATTCTTTGACAATAGTCCTCAGAAGACTATACACTTCTTCCCAAGGGCCTCTGAAAGCTTGCTTTACAGTTGGAGCAATTCTTCCCTGTTTTACGACATTATTAAGATTAACTCCAGATAGCTCTTGTTCTATAGAATGCTCTTTAATCCTACTTGGATTATCGCTGTGACAAGGGAGATTCCTCCCGATGCACTCTTGTTTTTCAGATCTTTAGATATTACTACTCTGATGAGGGAGATCAGTCCTGAGATTCTCTTGGCTCTTAGTTCTCTGGGTATAGATACAGTGATGAAGGAGATTACTCCTGAGGCTTTCTTGACTATTGGTTCTCTAGTTATCCCTACTGTGATGATGGAGAACACTCCTGAGGCTTTCTTGACTCTTGGTTCTCTGGGTATTGAATTGGAGGGGTGGGAAGACCCCTGTAGATAAGCAAGAGGACATGCCAATGGAAATCCTACACCTAAAAAATGGAAGAGACAAATGATGTGTCAAACACCTGTTTTTTTTACCAATACCCACAGAAAACAGGGACAGCATGAACATGAGTGTTAGGCAGAATTATATGCAGTACCCTTTGGGAACATCACACACAATTAAGACTACAAGTGACAGTACAATTTCACCTTTGGTACAAGCCTGTACTACACAGTTAAAGTGGTAGTAGTAGCAGAGCAGCCAGACTTATCTAAAGGGCAAGTGAGCAATATCAAATAGTTACACAAAGGACAGCAATTACTATGATTCAGGCAAACACTGACTCAAGGTTTCTAAGTAAAAGAATATATATTTATTTACTCGACAGTTATATAACATTTCACTATTATAAGCAAGTTAAAAATCGCAATCATAAATACACCACACCACTTCCTTTAAATTCCAGACAAGTTAAGCTCACAAAACAAAGTAGGAGCAAAATGGCACTCCAGCAATTTAAAAGGGAGGGAAAGACAAAGTTATTAGAAATCAGGCCAACCAACAGTTAAGTACCCAGCGCAATTGAACAAGAGGAACTTCAGTGAGGAGATCAGCTAGAAAAGGCTTAGGGCCAAAGTCAATGGGTCAAAAGTCTTTTGCTCAAGATCACACAATTCAGGGTAGTTTGCGGTAAAGTTTGTGGCACAGATTCCAGACGAGGTTGCTCGATAGAAAAGTTAGTTCAGAGAGAAGAGAAGGACAAGCCCTCGGATTGGCAAAAGCTTTAAAACACTTTTACCACGGTTGAACGAAACGGACAACCGGGTTTGCACAGTACCTTAAAACGGAGAGGGAGCTGTAGCTGCGGCAGACGTTCCTAGCGGTTCCTGCAGGCTCATGGTTCCTGAAGCGATTGTCGGACTGACACGAAGTAGGAAACTGGAGGGTCCTGCGCCACCCAGGGAAGAAGCCAGCAGCAGAGCAAAACAACAAATAGAAGGTGCGCTCCTTAAAACCCAAGCAGCGACCCTCCTGCCCACTCTAGCTCTGTACAGTTAATTCAACCTGAGGAGGGGTCCTGGCTTGCAGTTTGGGCCAACCGGTTGGTCCCACCAGCTCAAGGGATGAAGTTTCCTGGAGGATCTTCTCTGTCGTCAGAGTCTGAAGATTCGGACCTGCAGCAGGGCTTCACCGGGCAGTTCAGTCGTTGTAGGAGTCCTCGTCCATCAGCTCCTCGTAGGTTCTTTCATTCCAGTGGCGACTCTGCCTTTCCAGTCCCAGAGACCTGCTTTTTATGCAGTGTTCCCCGATTCATACAGCCTGGCTGTCAATCACACAGCAGGGTGGCTGTCCTGGCAATGGCAGCCCCCTCAGCCAATCAAACAGGAGTGCAACTTGGATCACAAAGGGAACCCATGGCAGGGGTCCGAAGACCCCTCCCTCACATCCTGCCTACCTAGACTTTCAGGCGCCTTAAGGAGGGCTTCTGTGCAGAATCCCGCGAAAAGACAGCGAACAAAGGAATCATCCCCGGTTTGGCACACAGAGAACAACACGAGAAAGACTTTAACAAAAAGAAATGGCGAATAAGCCCAGCCAGAGCCAAAGTAAAATATATTTAGTTAAGCGGGCTTATGTTTGAGGCTAATATAATAGCCTAAAATAATATCACGTTTATATAAGATAATCGCGGTACGAAAAATAGGGTAGTTACCACTGCCACCAGCCAAGTCTTGATGTAAAGGGAGCAGAACAAGGCTCCAAGAGACACAGACAAAAAGGGATAAGAATGAACCCTTTCCAGTACTCCATGTAATATGGGGTGTACTGGGTCTGTGGTTTAGAGTGACTAAAATAAAGTTAATGGCAACTTTACCTTTTCTGGGGGACAGTAGTCAGCCCCAGAAAATGGAGTCAGGGGGAAGTCCAAAAGACAACCCTTTGTCACTGCACGGAAGGTGCTGTGTAACACACATGAAAAATATGAGGCCATGGAGTAAGTGAGGCTCCAGTGCTCCAGATCACACAAAAAGTGAAAACACACACAGCAAAACACATGTAAGAGTGGAAAAAAGGCTCACACTCTTACCAGGTGAAAAAAATAAACCCTAGAAATCCAGCAAAGCTGCTGAGGGACTCAGTAGGTAAGGGAAATTAGCCATTTATGAGAATTCTCCCTAACAATGAGGCAAAACCTCACAGCTCTCAACAGTTCCAAACTCAACAATACATTTTAATGGGTTATGGCATCATAAGTAACATGTCACAGCCTAAAAACCTAAGGTGGGAACGGGTTGATTGAGGAAATCATCTATGTAAAGTTTAAGTAGGGGTTAGTAAAATCATTGGTCAGCCACTGTCTACTAACTCCGCCTGAGACACCTTCTAAATTGCAACAGGTAAAACATGTCATCTGTACACTACATCATTGGACGATGCATCACTGTGTGAGACACCGTGGATGGAGATTGAAGATTGGTTGGTGGTGGCTTTCTCAGCCTTGATACTTTTGGAAGGTTACCAGCACTTGAGCACCATATGGGTGGTGAGAATGTCACCAACGTGCTCCTTGTCCCAATAACCAATAAGGTTACCATTTCAGATTCTCTAAGTCACAGACCAGGACATTTAGCTTTCAACTTCGCACTACCTTGTTCTTTTTGCACCGAGAAATGGATGGGAATGAAGGTCTCTGTCTGTGTCTGATTCTGATGAACAGACATTATCCTCCAACTGAGGGTCACGTGTGTGGGGTCCGCATTTAAGAATATTCTGCTCTGCATTTATGAGGATTTTAATCCTATTTACTGTGTGTGTTGTGGCCTTCCTTGACCTCGAGAGACTTGTTTGAGCTACTTTCCTCTCAATACTATGCCCAAGTTGGTGGGAATCTGACCTTCTAACATTGTTTCTTTGCTAATCTAGAAGAACTGTATCTCACGTCTGGGAACTGGAATCGTCTGTACCTTTTGGGTGCTGATTCAGGCTTTTATTTCTCATGTACTCTTGGCAAACATGTGCTCTCGTTGTCTGTGCCGTTTGCCTTGGCCTTTTCTACTAACTCAGCGAGCCAGGTCCCACTGCACCCTAGAAGCTTCTTCTCTGTCTCACATTCATCCACATGTGGCTGTGCCGTCCATCTTGTTTTACATGACACCTCAGGTTAGTCAAATTGGGCGTTAGCAAGCATTATGTGTTGTCTTGTGTGTCTTGCGTTTCAGCATAAAAGAATAAGTGTCTTCTAACCTAGTGGATGCAAGCATATTCTTCATGTCTAAATGCAATTTGACCTATTGTTTGTGCATCTTCGTGATGTATGCATATGTGCTTTGTGTCTAATGCACCTATGTGTGTCCCTGCTCAGTAGTGATGTAATTTCAATCACAGCTCGTTCATATCCTCTATAAACTGTAGGTTTAGTGGTTCTTTGATTCCCGTGGGGTACAGTCGGTAGGGTTGTCTCAGTGAATACCATTTCTCCCACCTGCGATACGGTGGTGGGGAGGAGTTAGAAACTACCAGTGATGTACACCTTCCATTTCTGTAGCATCGGAATGGGGGAGGGCCAGATGAAATGAATGACTCCTCCATTTGTCTTTCTTCAGTATCACTATTGTGATGAGGGAGATTACTCGTGAGGCTTTCTTGACTCTTGGTTATTTGGCTATCACTACTGTGATGATGAAGATTACTCCCAAAGCTTTCTTGACTCTCGATCTCTCTGGTAATTACTGTGCTAAGGGAAATGACTCCTGATGCAACTTCTACTTTCTGTATCTTCATGGTAATTACAGTGACAACTGAAATGACTCCGGATGCAACTTCTACTTTCTGTATCTTCGTGGTAATTACTGTGACACGGGAAATTACTTCGGATTCAACTTCCAATCTCTGTTCTCCCCGGACCCCACCCGAGTTTCCTGCAGTTCCCGTTACCATGCTTGTGTTGGGAACGCGTGTCTGGTTCTTTTCGGGGTCGCCGCTGGTTTGCTTTTCGCTCGTCGCTTCCTTCTGGTTTGCTTGCACGGCTTCACGAAGACATTGTCCTGGCGGTCTCTGTATCATTTTGTGACCAAATGGTCTACCTCCCAGAGGTCATTCCACTGCCTCGACTTCCCCGTCACTTCTGTATTCTTCTGCTGCTGTCACTCATCCGTGCCCTATCTTCCGATGATCACCTTCTCTGCACAGCTGACAGGTTCCTTCGTTTGAACTTCCAGAGCTTTGTTTGCGCCTTGTCGGCTTCTCTCTTCATCCTTCAATCATTTCTCAGTTTTTATCTGTCATAGCTGGGCCCAGCGCAGTGTCATAGTCTTTTGGTTGTTTCCATGATGTACTCTTAATGCCTTCTCATGGCCACCTCTCCCCAGTACTCTTAGAAACAAGTGTGTCCTCATTCTTATTCTTCCTTGTCTCAGTGGTGTCAAGTCTCAATGAGGGGAGGGAGGGAATGTTACAGTAACACACAGCAGTACCTTAATTTGTACTCTCTGCAGACTTCAGAGTTTTTATAGGTGCAAAGGGCAAGAGGGTTAGGTAGTTACTTCACAGAACGGTGTCCTTATCCTCTTGGGGGGTGTCTCTCAGTGTGAGATCCTTCTTTCGACCACCACTAAGGGGACTATTGGATAGCAGCCTCACCTCCCTAGCCTCACAGGCAAGGGCTCCTCCAGGAGAAAATTGACGAGATCCTGTGATCAGTCTGAAGGAGAACAGGCTTCATCCTGAGTAACATTGCAAATGCTTGGAGAACAGTCTTTATCCTGAGTAGCGATAAAAATGCTTGAAGGGCTCTGGCGGCTGCTGCCAACTCCCTTGTTTTGGATGAGTGTACTGCCTCTTGCTGTGATCATAGTTCTTGGTGGACTTGACCTTGCACCACCACCCCCAACCTGTCTTGCTGGCATCAGTGGTAACAATTATCAGCAAAATGTGCTTAAAGGGAAAACCATGCAACAGGTTAGGCATCTGCAACTACCACTGCAGCTATTGATGACTGGATGGAACCACTGGGTTCATGGCACTGAAATCCAGGGACTCTTCCATCCAGAACTTTTGGAGGTGTGGAGGTGGATCAGAAGGGGTTTCGGGTGAAGGCGGACCCAAGATACCAGAAAGATGCAGGAGAATTTATGCCCGTGGACCTGTAGCTTGCAGGTGGGCCAACAGCAGCCTCACAGAAGACTGCTGCTTGAGTCGATAGGCAGAAGTACCTTCCCATGTGCAGTCCAGAAGGACACCCCAATAAATGTAATGTCCTACGATGATTGTAACTGGAATTTGGTCCTGTTGAGAATGAACACCATGCTCCCAAGCATGGATCATGATGTTTCCACATGCTACACCAAGAGATCCCGGTAGTGTGCCTTTAGAGAAGACAGTCATCCAAATACAGAAAACCTGGATTCCCTGGAAATGCATAGCTGCCAACACTGGTCCCATGACTTCGGTGAAGATTTATGGGGCTGATTTCAACCCAAAGGGAGGGATCTGAATTGGAAAATGATCTTTGCCCACTGCAAACATCAGGAATTGTTGATGGGGCCACCAGATCGGACCATGGAAATAGGCATCCTGAAGATCCAGGGAGGTAGTGAAGTCAATTTCTTATACCAGGGGGATGAATCTTTGAAGGCATTCAATCGTGAAGGGTTGTGGCATAACGCTAAGGTTGAGATGCTTCAAATCTATGATGAGCCAGAACTTTCCTGATTGCTTGGGCACCAGGAACACATTGGATTATAACCTCGCCCCTATCTCCTGAGTGTGTACCCTCCTGATGGACTTCTTTTCACACAGTTCCTGGATTGCCTCATGCATCACCTTCCAATTTGCCTAGCCCCTGGGAAGTAGTGTGTGGAGGATTCCTGAGTGGGGTGGAGTAGATGAAGATTCTATCGTGTAACCCCACTGCACTAGCCTGGTGCACCAGGTATCCCCAGATAGCCTGCTCCATTGGGTCCAGAATCATTTCAGGTGACCTCTCACCAGCCTGGCACCAGGACCACTTTTGTTTAAGAGGAGAGGGTAATCAGGATTTGCCACTTCTGCCCAGTACTTGGGCTCCTGCGGCTGTTCTGCCCGGATACTTGGGTCCTTGTGGACTGATTGGCCATGAGAGAGGAAAGGAAGCCTTCTATGAAGCTGGATGAAGATTGTGAGGTTGAGGGCGAAGAGGGAGGGAAATGCCTGTGCTGCAGCTACACTTCAACCCTTCTTCTTTGATGGCATTTCTGAACATTTCCTGTAGAGGGTCTTCTGATACCTTATCCTGCCTCCTCTTTTTGCAAGATCTTTCTAGGGAGCCAGAGGGAGGACGAAGGAGATATACGCTCCAAATGGCACTTCTTCTTTGTGTGCTGCCCCATGTAGAGCGTATGAGAAATACAACAAATGGAGATTCAGGGTCTGAAAAAATGTAACTTGCCACCAGGGAGAGGACTAGAAGCATTCCACTCCCTGTGACTGAAATAATGAAATGCCTGCCCTACTGCGAACGGGGGTTGCGTAGCAACCTATGCTAGCACCAAGCATGTCCCTGTGCTTGCCCTGCCACCTGCGTGAGTTGCATAGCGACTGACACCAGCACAGGCACAGTATCCCCCATCACTGTTGCCCCACAACCTTCCACGGCCCCCACCAGCGCCTTACCTAAGCCATGGCTTCTGAAGAACCACTGAGGCTCTGCACTGCAGTCCCGGTGACACTGAGATTCCTTCAAGGTCAGAGACCATCGGCGACGGGAGCAGCAGATCCATCTGCCGGCTCAACCAGAAGGCCCTCACTCAGCAGGACCTCCGGGAATGAACGCTGCAGGCAGGAGAGCTCCTGCTTCAGAGGGGTTGCCAACAGTGGCGTCACCAGGAATCAAATTTAGGAGGGGCGCAGAGGGGGCCTCCCCCCTAGAGACGCCACTGGTTGCCAGCCTGAATGCCTCAGAAATGTTGACCCTCCTGGCAGCCAAGAAAAGCATCTGAAGGTTTTACAGGTCCCTGCCAGAGGCAAGAACATTGTTTGGCTGAGGCTGAGGGATTTCGGATACCAGGGAACTATATGAACCAAAGCAATAAGGTGGGGCCTGGAATGAAAGTGTAACAAGTGAAAAGGAGTTCCTGAAGAGAGGTAAGCTTACCTTGTAAGTAAGTACTAAGTCTTGTACTGTGCACTGTTGCCACTTGCGTGGTCTCTTGGCGCTCTGGCAGACCTGCAAGGGAAGGAGGGTTAGTTGAGAGGGAGAAGGGTAAGAGTGCATTGTGCTGTTGTCAGCTTTAGTTCGGAGAAACCCGTCACTGAGGGGAGGTGCATTTTCAGGTGGTAGCCTTTGTGTGGTGTTGAGGTATGGTTGTGCATGTTTTTTTGGTTTCATGTTGGGTGTTGTGAAGTGTGTGCGATAGAGGTATGGTTGTGTTTAGTTCAGAGTTTGAGGATGAGCATGCAGAATGGTGAGATTTTAGTACGGTTAGTTAGGAGCAACAAATTTCCCATCCACAACAATCCACTTAAGTGCCTTATATGTTCCACTCCCAACAATGCACCAAAGTGCGATACATTGCCCACCTACAACAATCCACCCAATTTCGGCACATTTCCTATCCCCAACAATACACCTAAGTGCAATACATTTCCTACTGTGACAAGGAAGAGGTCTATGTCTAATGTGATTTTACATGACATGCATGCTGTGGGATTGCTTTATAAATGATGTGAATGAAGCAATAGAATCTGTTTTGCTATTAAATAAAAGATCACATTTAAATTGTAGAGCATTATTCACTGTTGGCATCCAGGTGATTCAGAGGATTTCTTTTTGCTTCCTGGCTTCCGTCTGTGTATCCTGTCTGTATGCTATTCTCGCGCATGCGCTGTCCGCCATATTACCGCAGTCTGCAGTGTCATCAAGCGTGAGATGGGGAGGCTTGACAACACCACGTACCTTCTTTTGTTTTACAACAGCTACTCCTTCTTCCACACAGTACAGATCATCGCAATACAGTTCAGGAAACTTTCTTGCTCTCTTTGGTATGGTGATGTTATTTATATGGGCCAGAGTGATTCTTCCTATCAGGAACGGCTTCAGGGCCCTTCACGTTTTCCAGATGAAATGGGCAACGGGGCTCTGGGTACCCCGAGCAGATACCCCATGTTGGCAGTTTTATGACACAGAACCACAGTACATTAATTTGGAACATTAATCGCGTGCAGTAAGCATGCTACGGCGCGGGCTTCCGTTTGCTAGTGCTTTCAGGCCGTCACCTCCCTCTTATCACCTTGTTGCCTTTTGACTCTGGTTTCCCCACATCAGCACCCTTCTGTCAAAGAGCAATTAAGAGCTTTTCAGCAGACATTTAGTGTTTCAGCTGCCTGCTGACTGACAGGCTCCTGTCATAATCTGCAGCTATTCTTTTTGACATAATTACAATGTAAGCGCTTCAAACAGCTTTTCTCGGTTGTAAGGCAGGAAGGTTGAAATGGACCCCCACAAGCCCTGACACATATTTAGCCGGCCCTGCCCACGGGTTAGGGCTGAGAGGTTACGGTGTCATCACAGTCTAATGTGAGGCCTGAAACCTGCCTGTCTAGCCTTCCTTCCCGCCACTCGATTCCAGAGCCGCCGCAGCGGGTTCTTCCTCGAGAGTTCAGCTGCCTCTGAGCTGATTCATCCTGGTCGTGTCATCTGGGTGAGGTTTGGCTATTTAAGTGGATTACTTTTTCTGCTTTCCATGCTTATCTCCTGTGACAACGTGATTCGTGGTCACTTGTATCCCTTGCTGTAGAAGGCAGCGGCGGCTGTGGCGGCGGCAGTGGCCGGGTGGCTTAAAACAATGTTGCGGCCCCCTCGCTCTCCGCACGCCCATGGTCAATGCAGGGGAATAGGGGTGAGCCCTTTTCTTTTTAACTCCCCGCTCCGGCACTTGAGCAGGGAGTTAATCACTGGAATAGTATGCTCATATTAATGAATGAGTGCCCCATTCTAATGAAAACTGCCTCGTTCCCGCGTCGGCTGGGGCAGGCTGGCCTATAGGGAACTCTGTAGATTTCCAGGTAGGCTTCTGCACCATGTGCCTCTTTTATGTGTCATTTCCAAATGTTCCCATAGGAAAAGGGTTGGGATTGCTGAAAATGTGTAATATGGGGTGACTTTGAAAATTATTCCCAGTCCACTACTGTATGTCGGAGCAGCAAGGTAATCGACTCAATAGGGCACCACATAAGCACCCTGTTATTAAATGTGCTCTGCCGCTGTGGGCGCATTTACTAACAATAGGGCGCCTGCTGCGCCTTCTCCCACTACGCCAGCTCGCAGGAGCCCTTGCAAGATTCCCCCGAGCTGGCGTGGCGGGGGGCTAATGGTGCCCAAGGGGCTAATGGTGCCCCGGGCGGTTACCGCCCCCCCCCTTGCCCTAAGGCCAGCCCTGGTAGAAGACCATGTACATAGAGAGGGTGTCTGTGGGTGTCTGATTTCTTTAAACTCTGATCCAGTCCCCTACATTTCCATTCGTCACAAAATGTCTTCGACAGCGACTGATTGATGTCTTTTTGATGTCTACACGCGATGCAGCATCAACCTGGAGCATACTCCCCTTCCTCTCATTAGCTGTACCCGTGACTGTGGGCCTCATTACACGGACGAAGGTGGACCAAGGTGCTAATTGGACCAAGGTGCTATTAGCACCTTGGTCCATGCCGGTAAAATACCGGCACCGCCTTGGTGGAAAGGGGAATTACTGCCCTATTCCAAGGTTGGTGGGGCGGTAATTCCCCCTTCCCCCATTGCCCTTCCCCATTCCCATTTTTGCCTCATAGGGCATAATGGGAATGGGGAAGGTGCTAATTACAGCACCGCAAATTGCGGTTCTGTAATTAGCTTCCTGTCCCTTTGCGGGTTGGTTTTTAACGCCTGCAAAAAGCAGCCATTAAATTCTCCAACCCGCAAAGGGACCTCTTAGTAAGGTGGTAAGGGTTTACCGGTACCGGTAAAATACCGGTACCGGTAAACCCTTACCGCCGTCCGTGTAATGAGGCAGTTTACTGCAAGTGTGAGATAAAGAGCAGCCATTTTGTTGTATGCTGCCACCGGTTTTATTCTGTCTTCAATGAACCTATTGGCCCTCTGAATTTAGCCACTGGCCTGCAGTGATATAAGGCAGTTTTTCATTGAGTAATTCCACAGAGAAATACCTTTTAATTTCAGCAGAGCATAACTGGACCCTGTTGTTGGTCACTGTTTGTTTGGGAAATCGCCTATCTATGAAAATCTCCATTAGAATGCCATTTCGTATTTATATATTTTATTGTTTGCTTGTTAGGCGCTTTTACAATAAGAAAATACGGTTTCAAACCGCCCACAAGGTGAGGGAGGGAGAAATGGTGGGAAACACATTAAAACACAATATTTAAGAGCAGTGGGGGGCAAAGGGAAAAGAGGACACATCTACTATGCCTTGTGAGTATTCAGAACGTGCAAGTGCAGCAAGGAAGAGGGCAGAGGGGGTAAGTGCTGTGGAGTCCGAGCTCATAGGTGAGCCACAGATGAAGTGCTAGGAATGTTGAGTGCTACATGGCCTGGTTCCGCGATAGGTGTAAGAGCAAACCTGCAGGGCGGAGAGTGTGCCAATGCAAGTGCTGTGGAAAGGCAGGAGCTGGACTGATTGATGTGGGAGGTCAGAGGCCCTGAGGATGCATAAGGGCCCGGACACCAATCACAGCAACTGTGGGATTAGCAGAGGAGAGAAGAAGAGAAGGAGGATGTAAAGAGGAAAGTCTTAAGGAGCTTCTCGAATTTAAGAAGGTCCTGCTCAAGGCGCAGAGGGAGGGTGAGGCTGTTCCATAGGAGGGATCCAGCTGAGGAAAGCGAACAACCACCTACCCCCTGTTTAGCAAGATGCTTTACAAAAAGAGTTGGTGCCAGAGGAACATAGTGGTCTAGAGGGAGAGTATTTAGTAAGATAAAGTTGAAGATAGTGTTGTCCCCGGGCCCAGACAGCCTTGTGGATGATGCAGAGGGATTTGAATTTAATCTGTGCAGCATCCAGGAGCCAGTCAACACTTTTTAGGGCAGGAGAGATGCTGTCCCTGGGCTTAAGGCCAAGGACAGGTCTCGCTGTCCTATTCTGGATTAGCTGGAGGGGTTGCAGAGTAGAAGATGGTAGATACAAGAGGAGGCCATTGCAACAGTCTAGCCTAGAGAGAACCAGGGCTCGAGTAACATTGAGCCTCTGGGGAAAGTGAGAAAAGGGAGAATTCCTTTGAGAAGGAAGAGCTGAAAGTGGGACTTCTTGGCAATGTCCGGAGTGTGAGGGAGGAAGGGGAGAGAGGAGTCAAAGATGGCTCCAAGGTATCTGGCTTCAGAAAAAGGAGCAGGGAGAGAGCCCAAGCAGGAAGGGCAGAGTGAAGGGAAGAAAGAGGGAGCAGGGGTCCCGATGGGAAGTTTTACATGCGTTGAGGCAGAGATCATTGGAGGTGCACCACGATCTGGATGGCAGATTGCCAGTCAGGCATGACGGGGGGTGCAAGAGGGTTTTGTCTGAACAGCCCTGATGAATAGATAGGTTTGGAGCATTGATCAGCTCCCTAGACATTATAATGTAACAGTCTTATGAGTGAGGGACCATATTGATTAGTCTCTTTATCTCCTTATTTCTCTACAGGTGTCACGTGTCCCCTGTCTTCGAGGGAAGTTAATTTGCATTTCATCACAACAACAGGAACTAGCTGTATCTGTGAGGGATTCAGAAACAATATATCCCGAGTTGATTACAAACCAATATTTTTTGTAACAATTAACTACCGGCTTTGGTTGTCTGGTTAAGCCACAGCCTACGTAGTTTCCAATGTGGTCTCTTGCCCAATAGGTGTAGGATAAAAATGTGTCTGATGAATTAATCAAGTTGTAAGGCGGTTAGCATAGTTCCGCCCCATTTGACGATCAAACCTGGCACATCGTGCTTTAAAGTACATACCCCTGATGAATTTCCCCTGACTGTGTATGTATGGAATGAGTGAGGAATGAAACATGTTGGGTCGAATGGGAGCAAAAGAGTGTGGAATTTATTAGTCAATCTAATAGTGTTATTTTTCTCCAAACCCCATTTGTGTGGTTTGTTTTAGAATGCACAAACAGACCTAGATATATTTGTTTATGTTATAACCGTATACGCTGTGTCTGTGTAGAACTTGGATTATACACCTTTTTCTTCCCGGTGTACATTAAGCTGTCACTGTTGTGGGTTGGTCGTAAAATTCTCATAAAACTGTTTTTATTGATTGTGCTAAAGACTCGTATTAGATGAGTTATGCCATGTTGGCATTTTTATGATGTACTATTACCATTGAAGGCCTAATAAAATTGATAATTGAATATTTGGCTATATGTATACCACCTTTGCATTCATTGATCACTGCGATGTGCTCCACAGCGAACTACAATCGAGGAGATGAGAACTAGTGTGTTTTTTTCTTTTTTCCCATGCATACTTCCCACTAAGCGGGTGTGGACACGTGACATAGCGATACTATACTGTGGACCTTCTCTTTAGTTTATTGTTTAGGTTTACCTAAAGTTTGGGGGCTCGTTTGGTCCTACAGTCTAATCCCCCGACCTCCTCTGTGTATTAGCCGGGTACAAGAGGGTCAGCAGGGAGTTTGAAAAAGAGTGGTGTGTCATCTGCGTAGCACTGGAAGTTGGAGGAGAAGGAGTACATGAGGCATGCTAACAGAGCAAGGTAGATGTTAAAGAGCTAGGGGAGAGGCTAGAACTGTGGGGGACACCACAAGTGGAGAAGGAAGTAGGAGAGAAGAAGGTGCCCAGGATGACTTGGGACGAGCGGTCAGTAAGGCAGGATGTCAGCCAGTCCGTTGCCCGTTCCAAGATATCAAATGTATCGTGGAGCCTTTGTTTGAGGATGGAATGGTTGATTGTGTTAAAGGCAGAGGAGAGATCGAGAAGGATAAGGACAGCTGGGGAGCTGGAATCCAGAGATGCAAGCAGTTCTTCACGGGTGTTCAGAAGAGCAGTTTACAGTCCTCTGGATGCTCGGAATCCAGATTGATGGTCATGGAGACCACCAACAATGTTGGTGTGTGAGTTGAGTTGGGGCAATGCCAGCTTCTCCAGCAGTTTCCCCAGGAAGGGGGTGATGGAAATAGGGCAGTAGTTGGCAGGGCAGGTAGGGTCTGATGAAGGTTTTTTCAGGAGTGGGCGCACAACAGAATTCTTAAGGGAGGAGGGAAAAATCCAGTTTCAAAAGAGTGATTGCAGAAATCAGTGAGTGCAGGGGCAAGAGAGCCAATGTTATCCTTCATGGTCATGGATGAACAAGGAGAAACCTGTTTAGAAGAGACCTTCATGGAGCAGCCAACTCTGGCAACTTCTTCAGGTTTGACAGGGGAGAAGAAAGAGAAGGAGGAAAGAGGAGGGAGGGGGGCAATAGAGGTGAGGGGGTGTAGGATGGGTTGTGAGGGTGTGTAGCAAGGGTGATCAGGATGTCCTGATCTTTGGTGGCAAAGTGTGAGACCAGTGCATTGCAGAGGGCCTAGGAAGGAGAAGCGGAGAAGGAGACTGCGGAAGGGTTGCTAATTCCCTGCAGATCTTGAAAAGTTCAGCCTTGTTGTTGGATGCACCGGAAACCTGTGCCTGAATGTGGGCTCTTTTCTTGGCCCGGTTGTAGAGCCTGTATTGCCTTTGGAGCAGGCAGCAGGCCAATTTGTCAGAGGATGAGCCTGAGGTTTGCTACTTCCGTTCTGCCGCCCTGCACTTTCGTTTCAGGGCTGCAGGTTCGGTGTCGTACCAGGTGTTACGCTTAGAGGCAGGTTTCAGATGGATCCTAATGACTGGGGCAAGAATGTCAAGAGTATTGGTGATGGAAAGGTGGAGGTTGCTGAGGGCACAGTCAGAGGTAGAGTCAGAGGTGGGGGAAGAAGGGGCTGAAGGTGGAAGTGAAAACAGCCGCAGACACTCATTTCATCAGGCGGTTGTTAGTGAACAAGGTTGGTGAGGCTTTTGCGGGGGTCAGGGGCCAAAGGGACTCAGGTGGGAGGAGATGAGAGAAGGGTCTGACCAGGAGAGAGGGGGGACTAGTGGGGAGGTGAGAGATAGGTCAGAGTGTCTGAGGGCATCCAGAGTGTATCCAGCTGAGTGAGTTGGCCCAGCAGGGAGTATGGAGAGAGAAAGCGAGATGCAGAGGTCAGTGAAGAGAATGGAGTGTTTGTTGGCTGCACAGGCATTAAGAGTTGCCAGGTGGGGGAGGTCTGTGCCTTTGAAGGTTTTCTGAGGTGATGTACAGTGGCGTGGTACTCCAGTTAGAGGAGAGAGAGAGAGAGAGAGTAGAAGGGATATTCAGGAGAAGGAAGAAGTTAATGAGAGAAGGCAGGATCCGGTCAAAGAGACGAAGGTTGGGAAGTTGACTGTAGATATGGTGATGTGTGGTACAATTTTCACTTCTCTCCATTAGGAGAAGTAATCGACCAAGACCACTCAAAAGAGCTATTCCTCCTGCATGTTGTCAAGTGTGTCGATGAACTCTAGCCTGACCTTTTCCCAGGTGGCAGTGGTGATTCCAGGTTCTGAAGGGGGGCTTGTCTGGTCAGTAGTCTCTTGTCACTATCAAGGTATTCCTGGCAGTTTTACACTAAGCTTGCAACATCCTGGTGCATTTGGGGTCACCAATATACTTCTCTGACCCTTCATTCTGTAAAAGTGATGCCAAGGTATCCCCCATGACCATGGTTTAATATAGAATATCCTGTGTCTGTAGCTTGGCTGTAGTATGAGAATATATAGGTGTGGATGTCTTGTTGCCTTCAGGACTGAGTAGATGGACAAAGGACTTATGGTCACTTAATAGGCGACATGGTTCCCTGAAAGACTGAGGTAGCAAAGCAGAGAATGAATGTGTATTGGAATGCTCCTGAAAGGCTGATCACTGCTGTGAGGGATTTAGTGGAATAATGATGCTTCTTCACCTGATGGTAGGCATCTCGTGTGTGTAATTTGGAGAATACCGTACCATTGTGTAACATTAGGAGTTCCCAGATGCTTGGGAAGGGGCAGCAATCCATCACCACTTCTTTGTTGAGCCTGTGTAACTCCACGCGAAGGCAAAGTTGTTTAGATGACATCTTGTTATTCAGTAATAGCGACTCAACTACCCAGTCGCTGCCTTCAACTGCGTCTATGGTTCTTTTGGAGAGCAGTTTATTGAGAACCATATTGAGCCCTTTCCATGCTGTGGCAGCAGGGGCCGGTCTTACTTTGTGTTTAACAAGATTGCGCCTGGGCAAAGCTTAATCTAGGGTTTGTACTTTATGATGCATCCCAGAGACTTAGAAAATGCCTCATGGTTGTTGAAGATGGTCTCTAGTTCGGACAATTAGCACCTCTTGTAGTCAAGGCGGCATTGGTTATACACATGGTGCTTATCCTCAGACAACCCCCATAGGCTATGGGCATTATGTGTAACTTTTCAACTTTTAGCTTCTCTTTGCAAACCATTGTTTTGGAACTATGAATCAGTGACCTGTGATCCAAAATCCCCCACTAATCGGGCCTCGCTACCATCAGCCTGTACAACTCAGTGTGGTTTGGGTCACTTCTTTCCTTTCATGACCTGAAGGCATAGGACGGTGTTCTTGTTGCTGCTGAGTATGCAGCCACTGTTATCTTCTCCTGTTAGCGTGGCTATTGTGTTGCTTCTGTTGACAGACTTTGGAGAAGTGACCCAATTTCCCTCACCTGGCAAACACTATGTTCCTTGCAGGGCATCTTGTGTCATGCCCAGTGTGATCGGGGTTGACCCATCTATAGCAGGGCTGCCCCTCTGAAAGTTTTTTCCTCTGTGTATGTCTCTAGTGCATTGACTTCCTCTCTTGCATCTCATTGCATATTTGAGGTTCAGTGGATGCATTTCAGAAGAGGCTGTGTTGATGGCTGCTTTCTTTTTCTGGTGTAAGTCTCAATGATGGACCTGGCTATCTGGAATGCTTTGTCGAGTTTCAGGTCTTTCTCTTGTACAAATCTCTCTTGTGATTTGTTGCTGTTTGTGTGGACAAAGAGTATGTCCCTTATTAAGTCTTCCACATATATTTTATAATTTCAGGTAGCCACAAATTCTCTTAATATGAAGACATGGGGCCTCGTTACAAGTTTGCCGGTCCGGGAACTACGGTACCGGTAAGTTTTCCGGTACTGTAATTCCCGGACCGGCAAACTACAAGTTGTGCTCGCAAGTGCCTTTCTGCCCGCCAGGGCGGACTTGGCGGGCAGAAAGGCACCTGCAAGCACAGCATGTCGGATGCACCGGCACCGTTACAAACGGTGGCGGTGCATCCGACCTCGCCATTCCCATTCAGCCCTATGGCGCCAAATGGGAACGGGGAGCATCTTTTTTGCAACACCCATAAATAAGCAATTACCGGGTCCGGCAGGGCTGTAATGACTTGGTAATTGCCCATTCGCGGGCGCAGGAAATTTTATGACGTTTGGCGGCAGCCTGTTGGTTTTACCGGCAAGGCTACCGCCAAACTTCTAATGAAGTCCATGGTCACATGCTGGTTCACCAGGCGACCGTACTCTATTGTATAATTGTATTTTCTGTATAATGTTCTCTTTGTTGTCAAATCTTTTGGCAATTCTCCTTCATGCTTTTTTGAAGTTATTGGGCCTCATTACAAGTATGGAGGCAGCCCTCCATACCGGGCTCCATTACCGGGTTCCTCCAATGAGGACTTACCGGGCTATTCCAACCATGGAGGACCTGGTAAGTCCTCATTGGAAAAACCCTTCCCCATTCCCATTTGAGCCCCCATAGGGCTCAATGGGAATGGGGATGGAGCTAATAACGGGCCCGCAAAAAGCGGGCCCGTTATTAGCTCCTTGGTCCCCTCGTGGGACCCGGAAAGGACATCTGGTTTTACCTGACGTCTGTTCCGGGTCCCGCAAGGGAACCTCGTAATATGCGCTTCCGTAATGAAGGGTGCCGGTCCCGTACCAGCAACCTTCATTACGGGAGCGCCTGGGTTATAATGAGGCCCATTGTCTGGCATTAAAGATTTTGGGCCTCATTACATGGAAGGCGGTAAGGGTTAACGGTCACCGGTAATGGTACCGGTGACCGTTAACCCTTACCACCTTACTACGAGGTCCCTTTGCGGGACCCAACATTAACGGCTGGTGTAGGCCAGCCGTTAAAGTAGGGACACGCAAAGGGACCAGGGTGCTAATTACGGTACCGCAATTTGCGGTACCGTAATTAGCACCTTCCCCATTCCCATTATGCCCTATGGGGCAAAAATGGGAATGGGGAAGGGCAATGGAGGAAGGGGGAATTACCGACCCGCCAACCTTGGAATAGGGCGGTAATTCCCCTTTCCTCCAAGGCAGTGCAGTAATTTACCGGCATGGACCAAGGTGCTAATAGCACCTTGGTCCACCGCCTACCGTGTAATGAGGCCGTTTGTGTCCCTCTTCATCACCTCGTTTAGCAGCATGGCCTTCTCCCTGACGGTGTTATAACCAGACCCACACATTGCTCATATGTACGAGGTGAAAATGTACAGCATCAGCAGGAACGGGGGAGGCGGTGTGGCACCCTGCAAGGTAGACAGACCGGTCATCACCAATGTTGTTTACTGTGTAAATGATTAGATTGCAGCTAGAATCTGCTTCGTCAAAAGGTTATTCAGCATAATAAATCATACATTAAAATGGACGCTGCAGGAGCTTTAGCAAGTTCTGTACTTCCCAGGTAATACCGGCGATTTTTGCCGGTAAGGCGCCTGCCTTACCCCTATCTGTTAGCTGGAGGTAAATCGGTTGCACCACCGGCAAACTTATAGTTGGTCGGTGCAAAATGGGGGTCATTCAGAGTTTTGCGGGGTGGTAAAAAGGTGATGGTAATGGAATTACTGCTACTTTTACCACAATGCCATATTCCGATTTTGGAGGTAAAGTGGAAGGAAAACCGCCCGCACTTAGCTGGAGGTATTTCCAACAGTTTACCCCCAAAAAAATGATGGTAATTCCGCCAAACATCAAAGCACCCCTATGGGGCTCAAGAATGGGGAATAACACCACCTCGGAATATGGAGGATTTGACTCTGGTTCAGCGGTAATAACGCGGCGGTTACAACCACTAAATCCACCAAACTCGTAAAGGCCACGTATGTTGCTAATGTTTCAAGCCCAAAGATTTGCTTTCTGAAGTATGAGTGTACGGAATGAAAAATGAGTTGCTGGGACCTACTCTATATTTTTTCTGTGTTCTGCTGCCACGGGCATTGCTCGTGTTAAGCTACCCCCTTGTCATGGAGTCTTGGTGCTGCCCTCTGGCCTGTAACAGGTGTTCAGCACGCCTGTCGAGCGTGCTTTGCGGCATTTAGTTGTAATGTTCAGGGTGAGTCTGGGCGTGTTTGTTGCTGCTGTGACTCAGCGCCATGAGATCATGTGGGCCGTGGTGTTGGAAGGCCATTGAAGCTCTGCTCTGTGTGCTGCCCCGGCAGACAAATGCTGACACGTTCGAATATCAGGTTCTTGTCCAGCAGCAGCCATATTCCAAATGCCCAATCGTTGAAAGGCGTGTTCCGCAGTGAGGAGAATCGATGGCCTGGCCCTGCTGTGAAACCTTTTCTCCAGCCTTTTGCGTGTTGCTACATTGTGCTTCTTGATAATGTTAATGATGCGTTGGTGAATTGAATTGATATTTTATTTCTATTGCGCTCATACATAAGTGTTTTCAAATCCCCTGCTTACACTGCGGTTTCAGGATGCAACATTTTGTTGGTGTGACCGAAAAGGGGATTATTTTAAGGTACGATGGGCCTCATTACAGGTTTGGTGGTATTCTGGTGGTAAATCTGCCAGAAAATCACCAAACAGAATTACTGTTACCGTCACTTGCTGCGGCGGAATTACCGCCAAATTGAAAGTGGTGGTATGGCAGTGTTGGCCCCCATTTACGAAGTCCATAGGACACTACAGTGATTTCAGCGGAATGACCAGTTACGGTAATTCCACTGACAGCAATTCTGCCAATTTTGCCGATTTTTGTCTGATTTACTTCCAGTATTTTGCTAGAGGCTTTTCCTCCACCTCACCGCCAAACCTATAATATGGCAGTGCAATAATGCAGCTGTAACGGAGTTACCTCCGTTTTACCACCCTTTTTCACCACACCGCTGTACTTATAATGATGCCCCGGGACTTGCTGTAGATTGGCTGGTACGGTTGCCCCATTGAAGGCGCCAGTCTGCCACTGGTGACTAGTACCTCGATTGCTTTCATCACTGGCTCTTCGTGCATTTGTTTTGCAGAGATGACTCTTTCTTCTTTGGCAATGCACATTATTTATACCTTTATATGTATTCTTATGAGCCCAGAAAGTGCTCTAGCTTTTGCCTCACGGATGGAGGTGGCCCTGTAAATAAAGACCTCTGATAGGTATCTTATAGAGCTCAGTTGTGGTAGGCCAGTGGTATAGTACATGTAGTATGTGACCTCTGTCGTGGCCTTGTGGGGAGTGGCCGTGTGTTTGGGGAGGTCTATATTAGCTTTAAGAACTGGCCTTTGTCCAGGGCATTGTCTTGTTGCACGTTGGCTTACATGTTGCGAATTTACCTCCTTCATGATACTTTTTGCTGATGCCCTTCTATCACTGGCATAGCAGGGGCCCCCGCAGCCCCCGCGGTGCGGGTAGGCCCCGCCAGCACATGTCCTGGGAGGGGGCCCCACTGGAGAATTTTATTTATTTATTTGTTTTTTTTTTTTTTAATTTCTTTTTGAATTCAGTCTTCATTCATGAAGAAATTATTTCTGTAACAGAAATTATTTCTTTATGACGGCAGAGTGACTCCAAAAAGAAAATGTTTTTTGAAGTCCGAGGGCTCCGCCCTCTCCATGGCATGGAAGACGCTAGGCTTGAGGCCTCCATGTCATGGGGTGAGGGGAGCCCTATGATTTCAAAAAGAAATAGGGCCACATTACGAGGCGGGCGGAATGGGTTTAACGGCGCCGGTAAAGGTGCCGGTGCCGTTAATCCCATTCCGCCCTATTACGAGGTTCCCTTGCGGGACCCGCTCTGGACGTCTGGTTAGACCAGACGTCCTTTGCGGGTCCCGGAAGGGGACCAGGGAGCTAACAACGGGCCCGTTATTAACGGGCCCGTTGTTAGCTCTCTCCCCATTCCCATTGAGCCCTATGGGGACTGAAATGGGAATGGGGATGTGTTCCCTGAATGGGTAAATACCGGGGCCTCCAAGGTTGGAATGGCCCCGTATTTCCCCATTCAGGGACCACGGACCCGGACCCGAGTTTGGAGGCAGCGGCCTCCAAACTCGTAATGAGGCCCATAGTTCATTTTTGAAGTCACTCTGCTTCACAAAGAAATTATTTCTGTTATGGTTTGGTCTATAACGGAAATAATTTCTTTATGAAGTCAGAGTGACCTTCAAGAAGAAACAATAGACTTCAATACGGGTTTGGCGGTAACCGTGCCGGTGCTACTGGCAGGTTGCCGCCGGACCCGTCATGATTTACTGGTGCCCAACTTCCCGGTAACACCAGGGGATTATGACCACGGCGGTCCGGGAAGTCAGGCGCCAGCAAATGGTAAGTAAGACCCAATTTCCATAGAGTCCTACTGGACTCTATGGGAATGGGGACCACAGAAGCACGGGCACCGTTAATAACGGTGCCGGTGCTTCCATGAAAACTGCGGGTGGGTGCCATTCTGCCCGGCAGGTCTGACCTGCTGGGTGGGACTGCAACTGCCCGCAGAGCTGTAATATGCTGGTCCAGAAACAACAGCGCCGGTAAGCTTACTGGCACCGTTGTTTCCAGACTGGCATATTTGTAATGAGGCCCAATTTCATTTTTAAGTATTAGGGCTCCCCTTGATGTGTGCGCGTGTGAAAGTATGGTGAACGGGTGCACACTTAAATGTCTGGGTGGGTGCCTGGGTGTGTGTGCCTGTATGGTGAAAGGGTGCACACTTAAATGTACGGGTGGCTGTATATGGTGTGTGTATATGGTGATTGGTGTGTGTGCTTGCATTCAGGGGCGCAACAAAACCTACATTTCGGGGGGCTAACCTTTCAAATGTTGGGGGAGGCGCTAACTTCATGGGCGGTGGGGGAGGGGCAAACTTATTTGTTTGGGGGCATCTCATTTCTTTAC
Source organism: Ambystoma mexicanum (assembly GCF_040938575.1). Taxonomy (NCBI): domain Eukaryota; kingdom Metazoa; phylum Chordata; class Amphibia; order Caudata; family Ambystomatidae; genus Ambystoma; species Ambystoma mexicanum. The sequence goes on from NC_090923.1 coordinate 715,821,802, forward strand.
TCATTTTAATAAGACTATTCTAGTGCAGCTTCAATGTTACAAGCAGTTAACTCTCTCCTTTAAGGTTGAAAGCACCCACTTATGGACTGCTGTGAGAATGAGTGGTCTCCTGTTCCCTCTCTACCCTTCCAATCACTCCCCTGGCATGCAAGTATTAAACCCATATCACTATTTCAATTGCATAAAACATTTGACATTTGAAAGCAGGTACTAACAGTGAAATGCTTTATATTAGTATTAGCTGGGCTCTTGTTAACAGCGAAACCCAGGTGACATTTAACATCTGTGCCCTGTTCTGTCTGGCAACTGCTCTAAAGGTCAGCCAGGTTGAGTCAACAAAAATAGCCCAAAGTTTCAGGGGGATTGCTGAATCCCAGTCAACTCAATGGTGTTGCACCAATACTTGTGTTTAATGTCTTGATTACTCATTACTACCAGCCCTATTCTTCCTTGTCCCAGTGTGCATGAGAAAGTACTTGTGTATAAGGCACTCTACCTCATACACAAGTACTGGGATGAGGTAGAGGTACATGGAGGTAATGCCTGACTTAGCTACCTGTACTCTTCATTACTCCTAATCCCACTCTTCCTCATCCCAGTACTTACCTATGAGGCAAAGAGCCTCATACGTGAGCTCTGGGACAAGGAAGAGTGACATGGAGGTAATTCTGGGCCATGGAGTTGATTTTGGAGGTTGGGGTAGGGGTGGTAGGGAGAGCGGATGTGTGGGGGGAGGCAGGATTGTGCAACAAATCATAATGCTGTTCATGTCCAGGTTAAGCAGGCATGATATGTGGTATTAGTGGCTAGAGGCAATTTGGTGCAGCCAGTCTAGTCATTCCTCAGTTTGGTATGACTTTTTTTAACTGGGCATTTCTGATAAAGCAGTCCTGCTAAGTGAATTACCTGGCTAGACTGCCATTTGAGTGCTGCCAGTCTAGCCATTTCTTAATGTGGCATGTATATTTTTCTGGGCATCTGTGATCAAATGATATGATATAAGTCATTTAAAATGCACTGTTAAACAAGTGTTTCTAGGCGCGACAAGGGAGGGAAGATAGAGGTAGGACAAGACAAACGATCTTACTAAGCCTTGTGTCATTCAGATCGTGCAATTGAGAGAACGAGAAGTGCAAGGGGAAAGGGAGGGGGGAAGTGCAAGGGAGAGAGGAGGGAATGCAGGGCAGAAATGCTCTGAGTAAGTGCAGCCAGGGCAGCGTGGCTCTGGGTATTGCAAGGCGAACAAGGGACTGTAGGGTTGCAGTTACAGCCCCTAAGTGCTTGGTAGGCCCAGAAGCAGTGCAAGGGTGACTGATCAAGAAAGCGTCTGGACTCAGTGAGACTCTGAGGGTAGCCAAGCAACCAGTCGGTACAGCGGACAGGAAGGTCAGGTAGGCAAGCAGGGGAGGGAGAGAGAGAAAGCAGAGAAGAGGAAAGTTTTGAGCTGCTTCCGGAACTTCAGGTGGTCCAGCTCAAGTTTGAGAGGGGCAGAGAGGCTATTCCAAAGCGAGGCACCAGCAGAGGAGAGAGATCTACCCCTACTCTCTGCCTGGAGAAGTGTCTAACCCTTAGAGAGTTGTAGGTAGCTGAGCGAAGGGCTTGAGAAGGAAGATATTTTGGAAGAGAGCGTTGGATGTAGTGAGGGCCCCAGGCCCAGAAAGCCTTGTGGACAATGCAAAGGTTGTTGAACTTGATCCTTACAGCAACTGGGAGTCAGTGGAGAGATTTCAGGGCTGGAGAGATAAGATCCTTGGGCTTGAGGCCAAGGATAAGTCTTGCAGTCCTGTTCTGGATTGGTTGCAGAGGATGGCAAATTGAGAAAGAGGCTGTTGCAGTAGTCCGGCCTAGAGAGAACCAGGGCCCTGGAGACAGTGAGCTTCTGGGGGAAAGTGAGAAAGGGAAGAGTTCCTTTGAGGAGGAGCAGCTGGTAGTGGGACCTCTTGGTGACGTCCAAGATGTGAGGAGAGAAAGAGAAAGAGAGAGTGGATTCAAAGATGACACCAAGGTTGTTTGCCTCACAGGAAGGGCCGAAGGCGGGCAGCCAGAGTGAGAGAGGGAAAGCAGGGGCAGGAGTCCCAATGAGAAGGATCGCCATCTTACTGACATTAAGGCAGACATTGTTGGAGGCACACCAATCCTGAATCGCAGATAGACAGTCAGGAATGAGCGAGGGAGTAGAGGAGTCTGAGGGGAGCCTGAAGGAAAGCAGAGTGTCAGCCGCATATCACTGAAAGTTAGAGGAGAAGGTAGATTTCAGGTGGGCCAAAGGGGCCAAGCAGAGGTTGAAAAACCATGGCGAGAGGATGGAGCGGAGAGAAAGGACCTGATCTGTGATGCCCAGGTTCTCACGGAGTCGATTGATCAGGATTGATCAGGATAGCGTGGTTGACCGTGTCGAAAGTAGAGGAAAGATCAAGGAGGATGAGGACAGAAAGTATCCTGGAATCAAGGTTAGAAAGCAGATCTTTACAGGTGTTCAGGAGAGCAGTTTCTGTGCCTCTGGCAGCTCTGAAGCCAGACAGAAGGTCATGGAGACAACCAACAGATTCTGTGTGGAGAGTAAGCTGGCAGATGGCCAGCTTTTCCAACAGTTTGCCCAGGAAAGGTGTGATGGAGATTGGGCGATAATTTGCCGGGCAGGCAGGATAGGCAGATGGCTTCTTGAGGAGTGGGGCATAAGGGAGTGGTGAAGGGGATAAGGGAACGTTCCAGTGGCAAAAGAGTTATTACAGAAATCGGCCAAGGCTGGAGCGAGAGTGTCAATATGGTCCTTGATGGTTTTCATGGAGCAGGGGAGCACCTGTTTGGATGACACTTTCATAGATCGGACTTGTCTAGAAACCTTGTCAGGTGTTGTCAGAGAGAAAGAGGAGAAAGGAGGAAGAGAGGTAGAGATGGCCAAAGGGGGCCGTGAGAGGAAGAGGATTTGAAGGACAGGAGTTTTAGCACAGAAGTGAGATGACAGAGCCATACAGAGGGCCTGGGAGGGAACAGGAGAGGTAAAGACTGCAACAGGGTTAATCAGTTGCTTGCAGATTTGAAAGAGTTTGGCTGTGTTGTTAGAGGCCACAGGCTTGAATGTGTGTTCTCTTCTTGATGAGTGTTAATGCTTCGACTGGCATTTTGGCGCAACCAGTCTAGGTATGTCTAAATGTGGCCTGGCATGCTTTACTGTAACGGTATTATGTGTCTACACTGGTCTACATTGTGTAGCCAGTTGGACATGTTTTCATTGTGGCATGGCATTTTTAATAGCAAAGTATTAATGCTCCTGTGCACTGTTGGTTACTTGCATCGATGGGATTGGTGTTACCCTACAAAACAATTGCAAACACTTTGGTTTTTTAGGCAATTTTTCTCAGAAAGTGTGCTGTATATAGCATTAAAACACTTATTTATATCTTTCGCCTAGTGCGGTGTGTGGTATATCCCTTCGGCAGCACGTCCGTGTGTATTTTGCAAGCGTGATAATCTATGCCAGCCCAGAGTTCGGCTTGACCAGTGATTTGTTGCCGAGTTGGGGGGGCCTCCTCAGCATGGCTCGCAGGGGGGTCCCCACCATGTGTTACACCACTGCCTTCTATGCTGTATGTGGTGGTGCATATGGCCACCATTTGGCATGTTAGACAGAGTAGCTGGTGTCTAGATAGATTAGCTAATTATTTCTGATAGTGACTTGGGTCACTATGTACTCTTGGCATCTTGATTATTTGCTTCAAACTTCGATTATAAAGTTTAACTGCACAATTCTTTCCTCATGCTTTGCTCTGCTATGTCAGCTTAATATCATATAGTTATATACTTTGCTACTGGATCACATTCAGATTTTGAATTTACTCATGGTTTTGAACAGTGGTAGAAGTGAACCGAAAAAAGCAGTGTGATTGTGCTCTTGGCAGGTGAGAGGGTAGGCGGAAGCATAGTGCAACATGTCACCAGGAGTTGCGGCCGGGGCATTGCAATAGTCTAAGTGACTAGTAACTAAGGCTACGATTACAACATTACACTTGCACAGAGACATGAATGGGCAAATCCTCTTTATAGAATGGTGAATATGGTCCTAGAACGTAGAGGAATGGTAAAGAGAAAAGAATAAAAGTAGTGGAACACCGCTCCCCACCGTTCCCGCTCACTTCGATCACTTGTTTTGGAGGTGTTAATATCGTTAGGTGACTGCTTGTTTCCGAGGGCTGAAATGAGCTTTCGAGCATGCATATGCCTGCACGTGTACCGGCACTAGAGGCTTTTTCTGAACTCTTGGCTCTCTCTTTATGCCGGGTGTGTTTGATTTTAGGTGTGGTAACAAAAGGCCACCTTTTCTCCAAGGCGTGGCATCTAGTCAGCAACCAGTGAGTGTGGTGTGTTTGCGCATTCCCTGCTTTGTTTCTTGCATATCATGCATCAATACTCCCGCATTTCTTGAAGCCCGGATGCGGGGTTGAAGACGAAGTAGACATCGCCACGAACAGGTCTTCATAAAAAAAAACGAACAGGTTCAACGAACCGAGAAGAAAACAGCAAACTCCAAAGAGTCGAGGCGTACCGAGATTCACGAAGCGAACACGTTCGCGGAAAAACGGAACTGAGGCTATGGGGGTCGTGCGTCCTACTTTTCACATCGGGTGACGTCGGCCGTCGGAGGAGGTCCTCGGGGACAGCGAATCGACGCAAGATTTTCCGAAGCAGCACAGCTGTGGACATTGCCTGTCATAGATATGGAATACGTCGGAGGAACCAACCCCCTCGAATAGTGTCATTGTAGAGATTAGTCATCATGGTGGGGTCGGCATGTTGTCCGTGGGAGACGCCAGGACATGTTGCAATAGTGGGAGCAAGTTGTTGGCTGTGATATTCTATTTGTTTCTCTAGGGAGCTATGGTTTGAATGGCCAGGTGCACTGGGCAGCCCCAGCAAGCTACATTAGCAAATGTCATTAATATTGCCCTTGCCCCCATCGAACACCCATGGACCACATGCACATGCCCCCTCATGTTGATCAATGCTCGTTCAGCAGTCACTCATGCTGCGATTGCTAACATCTCGTACAGCAACGTCTATGCCCAGTTCATCATTGAAACAGGGTTTATCCCATCCTCCTCACATGTTTTTGACATCCTCCTTCCCCAAGGCTACTGCATCCAACATGCAGACCAGCATTGAAGGGCAGGAAGCGGAACAACAATCATCCCCGCTCCCAGAACAAGCTCATTTGAATCACTCAGCTGCCGGTTCCCTCTATCCAACAAGGAATCCATCACCTTCCACCTCATCTACAGACCACCTCACATGAGTGACTTTCATTGCAGACATCTCCAGCTTACTCATCTGCCAAATTAGCACATTCTAGTAATGTCTTTTTTGGTGATATTAACGTCCCAGAGTCACAGGCTGACAACCATAATAAAAGCACGCTTTTCAAACTGACTGCTTCCATGGACCTTAAGCAAATTATGCTCTCTGCCATGCACAACAAAGGCAACACCTTAGACTTAGGGCCTCATTAAGAGTTTGGAGGCAGCCATGCCCTTAATAAGGGCATGGCTGTCTCCAAACTCGGGTCCAGGTCCGTGGTCCCTGAATGGGGAAATACCAGTCCATTCTGACTTTGAAGGGCCCGGTATTTCCCCATTCAGGGAACCCAGACCATCCCCATTCCCATTTGAGCCCCCATAGGGCTCAATGGGGATGGGGAGTGTAAGAGGATTCAATTCAACACTACAGCTAAGTCAACGCCTAGTCTATAATACTGAATGAAAACCCTTATTGATATAACTTTATGTCCAGTTCATGCGTTCTGGATGACTACCCCTATATAACACCCCTCTCTTGGAATCCTCCTGACCCCACTGAGCCAAGAAGTAGTTCTGTTTTGCAAGTTAAAAGTTTATTTGATAATTTAAACAATAGATATATATATCACGCTTTATAATAAATTAATAATTGAATAGCACACTTAATCTGATATGATAAGGATTAACAACGGAGAATCTGGCACTAGCACACTTCTTTATAATCACTAAGGAGTTGACATGAAATGGATAAGATAGCAACAATACTTTTATGGTTTCCAATGGATGCAATGTGGAATGAAATGCAGTACAGAAAATAACTTGATAGGATTTCAGCAAAAGACAATGTAATCACTTTCTTGGACAATTCACCCCCCCTTTTATGCAATGCAAGGAAATGGAAGGAACGCACACAATTCTCAGAAATGCAATTCAAATGTAATTCAGTTCACCCAGCAACTTAGACTACAGAAGTTGAAAACACAGGCAAAATGCTTTGATATGTGCTGGCAATGAAGAAAAAAAATATGCTAAAATGCTTTTAATTCCCTCTAGGAGGTTTAGGGTGAGTGGTATATGCTTTGAATAAGTTCAGGATCACTTTAGCAAGGATCTAGGGTGTAACTAGCAGGTTAAACGAATTTCTGGCAAATGGAAGGCAAGCAGCAGCAGATTTTTACATGTGAAGAAATTTGCAAATCGCGGTAAATTCGCGAGTGCGTTTTCCGCGATTGCGGCAAAACTATAGGGAATCGTTCGTTGAAAAGCCACGATTCTCAGCTTTCAGAGGAAAGTTACTGCAAGTCTCTAGCACAAACGGTCATGGAGATATGAGCGATTAAATAAAGGTCGTTTTTCAGATTTGAAAATTTAAAGTTCAAAAAGACAAGTGCAGCTTGCAACTAGAAAATGACAGGTGACAGCTTTACAAATGACAGGTTACAGTTAGGAGACAGTTCTACTTAGATTAAAATAGGATTGAATTATATTATTTTAACTAAGAGATTGGTTCTGCACAGTTTGCTATGTACTCACAATATATTTAGAAATATGCCTTGCCACGGATCTGGTCAGGTTTAGGACTGGACTCTGGTCTCTGCACTTCACAGTGATCTGGGTCTGCTCTCTCTCTGGATTCTGAAGATTGAGGGATTTAAAGTCTGGATCTTTCTGCACAGCTTTCTCTAGAGATTGATGGAGGTAAAGTATGGATTTTCCAGCAGAGCGTCCCGCAGCAAATGGATTTGAAGGTCCATTTGGCTTGCACTATCTGCTTTTATGTGTTTTTTTTTATGGGTGTGTGTGCAGCATCACTAGACCCTACCCCTCTCCACTTATCATTGGCCAAGCTTTCATTTCTCCCCTGATTGGGGGAGCTAAGTTGTGTCAGAGTGATGTCATTTTACAGCCTGCAGAAAGTCCACTCCTCCTGTCAACTTGCACACAAATCTAGATTTGAACCAAATACATATTTGCAGAGGTACATATTGTTTTAAAATCATATGCACCCATCATGCATTACAGGAGGTATACCCTGTTCAAACTCTGCTCTTCCTGGGGGCTTGCATTCAGAAATGGCAATATTTTGCACTTTTTAACTGGTTTGCAATACCGGACATTACCCCAAATTTACACACATGTGCGCAAGGAGTATGGACATTAGTTGATGAAGTGTCAGATTTTTCAAATGCACACATTTTGAGTAATATCCTCTTTTCCGCTAAAACCCCCCTGAACATGCCACCGGTTCTAAAAACCTCTTAAAATGTGGGCAGAAAAATCACAAGAATTATGGTGTCATTTAAATAATTTTCACAAGTCCGTACTATGAGTTATTCATCTTTTTCTAAAACCATATTCTGGCTATAGAGGTGTGTCTTTTCAGGTCACATGGTACAGAAACCAGTCTTTCCAGTTTCTGCCAAGCTCAGAGACCCTGCCCCTCCCAGCTTCTGCCAAGAGGAAGCTGTTTTACGACATCTGCAATAAAACATTTGCCTGAGTCAGGACAGGGCTTTGTTCAGAGCTCCTGTATTCTGTGGGGGCTCCCCTTAATTCAATTATCAGAGAGATGGCATATCCTTAGTGTGGCCAGCAAAAGGCAGATAGGCCTGGGAACACAGCTGTGACTCAAGTTTCACTCCTGATGGGGGTAGTTGCCAGGCAGAATTCAGTTCCTTAAGCCAGGTTTCAGATAAAATGGCACTTTTTGTTACCCAGTTTAAGTCAAGACATTTTTTTACATATGCAGCTAGAATGCTGATTCTAAGTTTAAAACTATGACATTTAAACAATTGCAACCTATGTGACACTCAAAGTAGGTCACTCATTTCTTTTAAACATTTAAATTTTTAGTGTCTTTCAGTCCAAATTTACTTAAACTGCTGAAATCCACAGCTCAGCCAGTCTTGTTATAAACCTTCAAGTCACTTCAGAATATAACTTTACATTAGATCCACCTCTTAAAATGTCTTTCTTTGGCATGTTTTGGGTTCATTTATTCAGTTTTCTACAAAAAGTAAAATCTGGTGGTTTTAAAACGCCGGCTTTTGGATAGTGGTGACTACTGGTACTGCACCCCTTTTTGGGATTTAAGAAAATTAATTCCCAACATTTATGGGATTGCTTTTGGCAATCAGCATTGCCATTCCCAATGGTTTCAGACTACTGTGTGGGTAGTCCAATGGTGGTTTTAGGCAGTGTCCTTCTGTGCCCACAACATCGGCAAAAATGAGTGGCAGCCTATTCTTCATGCATTTCCCTGTGCATTTTCTGGGAAGCTCTGGCCATCATGATGTTTTCATGTCAGTACTGCACAGTTTTGAGGTAGGGCTCGGATGCATGGGTAAATACATCCCACAAGCCCCCCTTCTTGCGGTGGCCATCTGATCCTTCACTGGTGGGAACCGCAAGATCTGGGATGTAGTTCTCATCTTCTTCCAGTGGATGGCCAGTTCAGCATCTCTTCCTCCATCCGGTACTGGTCGATCGGTTCTCCTCGCCGGTCCTGATGGGAATATTGGGCGGTACCCCGGGCCCCCTTGCGTCATCCTCCCAGTCTCCGGATCATCCTCCTTGGCCCGTCTCCAGGTTTTCTTTCTCCTAGGACGACAAAGGAAGAGCGGCAATACCTACTCATAGACATTTTTCCACCACTGTTGAGATAGTGGGGCAGCATATGCATTTCATCATAACGAAACATTACATTCTTATTTTGAAAAAAAAAAACAGTATAACTAAGAGAAAGTTTCATGCAAATCACAATATTTTAGAGACTAGATGTGGTATGTTTTATCGTTGGAACTGAATTACTCTGAGACAGTACCCGCTAGGATTCCAGAGGATTCCTCCAGTTGTTGCAGAGTGTGCCTGGGATGGCAACATTTCAACTGGTTTATGTGGAACCACTTGTCTTCCCCCGCTGCCAAAGGACCTTTGGGGATGTGGATTTTGTAGGCCACAGGGGAGATCTTGTCGATGATCTCAAAGGGTCCCTTCCATGTAGGCAAGAATTTCTGCTGTTTTGCCTGGTTTCTTTGGAAGTTGTATAGATAGACCCGGTCCCCCACCTGATATTCCTTCCTGGAAGTCTTCAGGTCATAGTGGGTCTTCATGCTATCAGCCGATCTTTCTAGATTCCGCTGAGCGTAAGCAAAAGCATGTTGGAGGTGTTTCCTTAAATTCTCCACATACTCGTGAGTAGTGGAGGCATTTATCAGTGTCTGCTCTTGGGTCCTGTAGAGCAAATGCTGCGGAAGCACCATCTTGCGCCCAGTCATCAACTCAAATGGTGACATTTTGGTTGCAGATGAAGGGGTAGATCTGATGGCCATTAGGACCAGAGGTAATCGGATATCCCAACTTGGCCCAGAATCTGCCACAAACTTTTTTAAGATGCTCACAATTGTCCGGTTGTAGCGTTCCACTGCTCCAGAAGAAGCTGGTCTATAAGCAATATGCAGCTTTCTCTTGACCCCCAGTATCTCCCACATCTTTGTCATCACTTCACTGGTGAAGTGGCTACCCCTGTCTGACTCAATCCTTTGAGGTAGACCAAAACGGGAAAAGATATGGTTAATCATCAGGGCAGCTGCAGTTTCTGCCTTGCAATTTGGGGCTGGGAGACATTCCACCCACTTGGTAAACAAGCATGTCACAGTCAACATGTACTTATTCCCCCTAGCAGAGCGAATCACGGGGCCTACAAAGTCGATTTGTAAATCTGACCATGGCAGTGTCATCCCCCTCTTTTGGAGAGGTGCACGATGCGTGAGGGATGATGGCTGAAATTGTGCACACACAAGACACCCCTTCAAATATTGGTCGAGGTCCTGCCCCATGTGTGGCCAGTATGCAACCTCTCTTAAGATTTCCAATGTTGTGTGAAACCCCCTATGACCGGCGGTGGCCGCATCATGGGCGTGACTTAACATCAGGCTTCGGAATGAGGTAGGAACCACCCACTGATCGTGGCCAGCTTTGGATTTCCTTACCAGCAAACCGTCTTGGATTCGGAACATTTTTGGACATTTCATCAACACTCTTAGGTCCTTTTTCCCAATGTAATCGGTATCCGTCAGGGGAAAGTTCTCAGGGTCCTCAAGGTGTTGGTAAAATTTACCAATTGTGGGATCCCCCTTCTGAGCGGTAATCAAATCAGCATCAGGGGTCTCCTTACTCCATTGTGCAATTGAAAGGTCATTGTGAGCATTTGTCTGGGACCTAGTGATAGCAGTGACCTGGATTTCCCCCAACAGGGACTCAATCTCAATTAGATTCCCTTGGATGGCCCCAGTTTTGGCCAGCTGATCAGCTAAGTCATTTCCAGTTTTGTCTGGTCCCTCTACTTTGGAATGACCCTTGATCTTCTTCCAATAGATGGTCATCTCATTCGAGGTGACCAGGTCATCAATGTTTTGAATCAACTTCCCATGTTTCAAGGGTTTGTTGTTAGCACATAACATGCCTCTGGTTTTCTAATTAACCAGGTGCTCCACGAACCCGTTCCGTACATAATCCGAATCTGTGATTATGACCAGTTCGTGGAGTTGATGCTGGACAGCAGTGAGGATGGCCTGATGCACAGCCATCAATTCTGCCACCTGACTACTTCGGGGACCAATTTTGTATCCAGCGGAGGGTTCTGGGGACTCATTCACCCATGCATTCCCTACGCCAGCCACCAGTTCTTTCTCCCCGTTGTTGTCAACATGGTACGAGCATCCATCCACATAGACAGTGGGCATTCCCTCACACTTGTCCTCTTCAAAGACTTTGTGTGGGGAATTAAGGTATGCCTCCATGTTGTCCTTGATTTTTAGACTTTCGTCCTCGAGACAGTTTTCTCTGGCACAATCATGCAAGTCAGCCAGACCTTGCGCGAGGGGACTCTTCTTGTTTTGGCCATATCTGACCTCCACAGGAAAACCTTGCATTGACAGAATCCAGGAAGTAATTCGGGAATTACTCACATTTCCGGCCCGGATTCTGTCACTTTGGAGATATTGCAGAGGCTGGTGTGGAGTCTCCACTATGATGTGTTCCCCCTGGATAAACGGGCGGTAATTCTTCAATGCCCACACCGTTGCCAGGAGTGCCTTCTGACAATCGTTGAATTTTTCCTCCACAGAGGATAAAGCTTTGCTCGCATAGGAGATTACTTTATTGACCTTGTCATGCTTTTGGTATAATACTGCCGTCAAGCACGTATTAGAGAACCCCGTCTCCAGGAAGAACTCCTTGTTTCTGACAGGGTAAGCTAGGCAAGGCGCTTGTGAGAGGCTTCTTTTGAGTTGTCTTACTGCCTCGGATTGTTCTGGACCCCATTCCCACTTGACCCCCCCCTTCAGGAGATGAATCAGGGGTCTGGTGATCTCTGCGTAGCCCTCAATGAACTTTCTGCTGTAATTAGTCAGTCCAAGGAGGCTCCTTAGTTCCCGCAGAGTTGTGGGGTCTTTCAGTTTCTGAAGTGCTTCCACTTTCTTTTCCTGGGGACAGAGGCCCTGAGCAGTAATCTCATGCCCCAAGAAATTAACACGGGTTCTACACCACTGTGCTTTCTGAAAGGAAAGTTTTGCTCCGGCGGCCCTCAACTGCGTCAGAACATAACGGATCTCCGCTATGTGTTCCTCCACAGATGAACTTTTGATGAGGACATCATCTACATAAGCCCGGTTACCCCTCGCACCCAGGTCTGGCATGGCCTTATGTAGGAAAATATTGAACTCATTACCGGAGTTAAGGTATCCGAAGGGAGTCCGGGTCCATGTGTACTGCTGGCCCCCAAAGGTAAACGCCAGTTTGTATTGGTCCTCCCTACTGACAGGCACGGTCCAGTACCCATTGGTCAGATCTATTGCAGTGAATACCTGTGACCCCTGAATCTGGGCCAGCCCTTGGTCAATGTAGGGAAGAGGCCATCGGGAAGTATGGACCCGTTTGTTGAGCTCCCTAAGCAGACCCTCCAGCTTATTGCGATTTTGCGATCCCGCAAAATGCCGCGAAAACGGCCGTTTTGCGCAAAATGCCGCAAAAATGGCCGTTTTGTGCAAAAAAAGCATCTTTTAAAAAAATTTTTTTTTTTTTTAAGTAATCTGCAAAAATTACTGTTTTGAAAAAAAGAATCCTCAGGGTGCCAGGTGCTCAACTTTTTTTTTTGTTTTTATTTACACAAGAAATGAAATCACTTGCGCCCCAAAAATTGCAGCCCAATCCACAAGGGACACATGAATGGGCACATTTTATATGCGCGCCCATTCAGATGGCCTTTTTCACCTCCTTGATCAAATAAAGTGGCGTTTCTGTCAATTTAAAAGCACATCCCTCATTTCAAGCAAGATGCACTTTTAAATGTGCAGAAATTGTAGGCAACCCTACGCGCACGGGATGTGGGGCTGCCACTGCATGACAGGGTCTTTCCTGACCCTGTCATGCATTTCTTTTAAGGTATGAACCGCTGCTGAGTCGCTTGCATTTCTGTTCCTCAAACAGGATAAAAATGCATTTTTTGGGTCACATTTTACAGCGGCAGGCACCTAGAGTGCCTGTCCCTGTGAAAGGCGCTGGGAGCTTGCAGAACACTGTCGGGAGAGCGATTCTATTCAAAGTACTCCCCATTTTGATGACAAAAATCTATCGAATGTTACAATTTGATCAATTACGTGCAGTACTATTCGATCGATTTTTATAAATACTGAACATGTGTTGCGGGGGTGTCACCCGCTCCCCTTGTTTAGTATTTTTGGTCTAGGGTGGTTGCAGAAGTGTTTTCCCCTTTTTCCTCAAAATTGGAGGCGGGGACAGAAAAAAAAGGAAAATAACGAAAAAAGGACCCTGCAGAGTCGGATCCGACCCGCGTTAGAGGGATGGATCCGACCCGCGTTAGAGGGACGGATCTGGCACCGCAGGGTTGCAGGGGAAGCTGCAACGACCAAGCGGTTAAGTAGGGGAGGGGGTCGGGTGGTGGTGAAAGGTACATTTTGGGTTGTTTGGCTGAAGTGCAAATCAATTTGCAGCAAAATTGACTACGGTCAATTCCGCCGCAAATAATTACACTTCGGTCAAACAACCCAGAACACCATTCAAGGCAGCTGCCAGCGCACAATATGCGCTACAGCTCAAGCCTGTGGAAATACGCCGGTCACCTTTGAGAATAAGGTGACCTGCTCATTTCCAAAAATGGGTTGTCTAAAAATAGCATATCCTCCGTTCTTTTTTTAAATGCCCCCTCATTTGAGGAACTGGGACAAAATCTACATTTAAAAAAAAATAATAAAAATGGTTACACTATGAGAGAGAGGGAGAGTGATGGGTGAGATGTGAAGTGATGGGCAAGAAAGCAGAGGAAGAGCAGTGGGTCAGAGGAGGAAGTGCTGCACAAGAGAGCAGAGGAAGCAGTGATGCGGTGGGCCAGAAATCTGAGAGCGAGCAGAGGTACAGAAAGTAGAGGAAGCGGTTGGCCAGAAAGAGGCAGTGAGCTGCAGATTGGGAAAAAGGATGAGGGAAGAATGTGATAGAATGGGAGAAAAGATGCAAGATGCAGAAGCAGCACAAAAGAATGAAGGACTGTATATTGAGGGAGGAATTGTAGAGTGTAAGGTGTGAGTTGGGAGTATGATTTGGAGTGTGGCAGGGGCTGGGCAGTGCAGATTGTGACTTGACAGTGTGACATAGCACGTGAGTATTTGTATGACAGAGTGAGAGGTTAAGGAATGTAAGTTATGATGGAGAGTTGGTGAGATGTTTGTGGGTGTTTGGGGGATTGGAGAACATAGAAGGGGAATATTTTCAGCATTACAATTGATAATGATCAATTTAGTTAATACTATTAAATAGGCATGAACATTAAACCAGAAATGTAGCCAAATCAAACACTGTTCTGCCAAGCCAGAGACATCTGGGACTCTTCCTGATACCCTGGCTCTCTTCTAGCCTTGCACTCTACCTATTTCCTGCAATGTGGCAATCTTACACCCTCCAGTTAATACAAAATGTCCCGCAAAAATGCCGCAATAAATAAAGGTTTGTGCCGCAAAATTTGCCATTTCATGCCGCAAAATTTGCCATTTCATGCCGCAAAATCCTGGAAGGTCTGCCTAAGGTCAGCACAGAGTCTCCACTGGCCGTTTGGCTTCAATATTCCCAGCACCGGATTATTGAAGGTGCTGTGGACTGGACGGATTATTCCCCGGGACTCAAGGTTCTTAATTATTTCAGTAAGGGACTCCATTGATGCGAGAGGCAAGCGATATTGCTTCACAAACACAGGAGTCACGCCAGGGTCCGTGGGGATTGTTGTTGTGTGGATGTCAGTGCGACCACAGTCATATGAGTCTACCGCAAAGAGATCTTGGAAATCCAAGAAAACTTGTTTCAACTTTTGCTTTTGTTCCAGAGTCACACAGGCCTCAGCTAGGTTGACTCTCTCTTCCACCATCTGCCTGAAGCCTGGAAAGACTTCTGGTTTGGCTATTTCAGCGGCCTCCTCCAGCTGGGTGGAGAAGTCCCTGGTCAGAGTGCTGATTTGGACCGGAGGCTTCAGGTGGGAAAGGCAGCCCTCATGGACCTGGAAAATCACCTCATCCCTCCTGAAGTCACAAGTCACATCTTCCTTACCATAGGGGCAGGAAGTGTACACCAGGAAGTTCCCCCCATGCCGGGGTAAAAATCCTGTCTGCTGTTGTATTGTCATCACTGTCACTGTCAAAGCAGTCCTTGGGGATTGGTCCTAACAGTTCATTTACTAAGTCGATGGAAAAATTGTCGGTCATCAACCGCCATTCCAATAATGGTGCCTGCGGCTAGAGTAATACTCTTTAAGTCGCTGTTATCCACCTCTATTGGAATGGTGTCATGTTCTATGTTGACTAATGGAGTTGGGTTTACCCCCAACCCTTGCTGTTGGAGAGAAGCGTTTAGATGTATGTAAGCATCAGGGTTTTTCAAATGTTGTCCTCTTTTAACTTTCACTTCCAGGGAGAATTGTCGAGTCCTTTCTGGGATGGTGACTTCCTCTTTGATCTGAATTTCAACTGCATAAGGTAGCAATTGAGCTGACCTAAATGCTTTTTCTGGATCATCAAAGCCCATGGGATTATCCGCTAATCGGGACCAAGCTTTGAAGTTTATTAGGTCCAAACTAATGGCAAAGCGATTGAGAATGTCACTGCCTAAGTAAAAGGCGGCAGGGACGTCTCGCACGACCCAACAATTGTGGACTATGCTCTTGTTGCCAATGGAGATTTTGAGCATACACCCAGGTCCATTTCCCATTTGTCTATCAGTTTGAAGGTGGGAATGGCTGGATCTTTTGGGAGTTGGCGGAACATGGCTTCGCTGATGAAGCTCTTACCGTTGTTCACACACACTCGAGCGAGAACAGAGTCCTTCCCATCATTTAATTGGACAGGGATGAACAACTGCTCTCCAATTTGCTGAATATCAGCCAGGCTCTGAGCTGATTTCACATCTTTCTGGACTATAGGAGTGGGAGTTTCTGATTGTGGATTAGTATAGAATTTCAGAGTGTTTCCTTCCAGCGTGGAGTACCACTTTAGACTGGAAGGAAGGTTGATTTTCAGAAATAGAGAGGACCCTCCATCACCAGTCTGTTGTCCTACTGCTATTACTGTCACGTCTGGAATTTGGCTATTCTGGAAGTGAAATTCTACTTGGTCAGGTTTTTGTTCAACCATGTGGCATGTGCCGTTTAAACTAACATGGTTGACACTCTGTTTTAATTTTATTGGTCGGCTAGTCTGGGTCCAGAGGACCTTGTTTACGCAATCTATTAGGGGTGACAACCTTCTCAGGAGGTCATTCCCTAGTAAACAAGGGGTGCCCTCTGGGGTCACAACTATGACCGGGTGTTTCAACTTATGTCGCCCAATTTTTATGTCCAAATCTGCCATCCCCTCAACGGGAATTTCCTTCCCGTCAAAGTTCTGCAGTTGTCCAGGAAGAGAGGTGAGAGGAATTTGGTAATTCTCTCCCCTTCCTGCATTCAGTTCATCAAAGGCCCTTCTGGACAGAAGGGTAGCTTGAGATCCAGTGTCCACCAGTGCCAAAATTGTACCCTGCCCCTGTACTTGTACCGGGGCATAGTATCTTCCCTCCTTCTCCTCAAGGGGGCACAGATAATGCACATTTTTGGACAACTGGTGGGCTAACTTTCTAGATTTGGACATCGCTAGCGAAGAGATTTGGGCAGAATTCTGTGGAGAGCCTTGGGAATCTGAAAGAAAAAGTTGGCAACTGGAGATCAGAGCCATTGTGGGTTCCCCTGGCTCCGGTTCCGGGCCACCCCCCCTTTTTGGAGGCAGTCACCAGGATGGGTTTGAACCAGGGGATTTTCTGCTGTTGGTTCTGGGATGAGATGGTGGGCGGCGGTAGCTCAGTCTCCACATCTCCCCAGTCTGGATTTGCATCCCTAGGGACCCATTTTTCTTTGGGAGGAGTTCCCCCCTCTCTGAAGGAGAAGATCCTTTTCCCAGGATCCTCTGAGGATCCCTCTCCCTCAAATTGGAAGATCTGTACCTCCTCCTCAAACTGTGTCTGTTTGGGTCTTTTGTTTCTCCTACCCCCCCTCTGTTCCTTAGGAGGCAGACTTTCAGGGGCAAGAGATTTTGTTTCCGGTTCCTGGGTTTCCAGGGGCTGTTTACAAGTGAGGAAGGAAGCTTCCTCCAAGGCTTTACACCCCCCTTCCCTTTGTGCCTCCTCCCTGGGAACCGGTGTGTTATCGGGGTGCTGCCCCCGTCATTGTTCTGGAGCACCAGGTCCAGAGTTGGGTGCGTTCTGCGCCGGCACGCCCATCTGAGGGTTCTGCTGAGCCCTCAGTATGTGACCCAGATCCCGCGCCATGTTTTGAACCTGGCGCTCTAACTGGGAAACCCGCTCAGGCTGATACGGGGCCCTGTTTTCTCCCCTGGGCTGATCCCGGGAAGGGTAGCTGTCCCTCCTCTGGTAATACCCCGGGTTGGGAAGATTTGGGTACCCCTCCACCCTTGGCCTCCCCTCTCCCGGATTAGGTTGTCTGGGCTCAGGGAATTGGGGAAAGAAGGGTGGAGGATTTTGGGGCTGGAAATTGGGTGGATACCTGGGGAAAAAGTTCTGCCCAGGATTCGGAGAATTTCTGCCCTCCGGTGGGAAGTTAGGAGGAAAGTTCCGTGGGTTAGGTTCTTGCCTGGATCTCCCCCCTTGGGCTGGAGGAGTCCACACATAACCCATGATGGGTCTGTTTCCCTTGTAACGGGGGCTTACATAATCAGGAGAGCGAGGGACCCCATTTGTGGGGCTGCCTCCCTGGCTCCCTGTCTGTGACTGGCCCGAGGACCTTCTGGGCCTAGCATTATTAGGTGCAGGTAGGTTTTTAGGCCCCCCCATCTCCAAATCCAAAACAGGGGTGACCTTTACCTCTGCCACCTTGGCAGCAGCAGGGGTGCTGTTGGCTTTGGGGTTTTTCTGGGCATTACTTTTGCTATCTACCGGTTTCTGCACCTCATAGATCCGGGTAGCCTGTTCAATGACCCAGTCTAAAGATCTTTTCTCGTGAAAATCCCTCACGAGCTGGGTCATTATATATTTGGGCAAGGCATGAAAAAATGTATTGATGAATTCTCTACTGTCTGTGCGCACCCTTCTGGTGGTCTGCGCAAAAGCACATTTCAGTTCTTGCACAAATTCTCGTGGGGCCTGATCCTCCCCACATTGCAAATTGTAGGCTGCCTTGCGAGCCTCTTGAGGATTTCTATGAATGGAAAAATGTTTCATGATGGCCGCCTTATAGGTGGACCATCTTAAATGATTTTGGTCCTCCAGCCCCGCAAAGAAATTGGAGTATTCCGGGGAGAAGGTCCACTTTACATATTGAATACAGCTTTGGCTGTCCTTCAAATGGAAAGTCTCCATCATTTGCTCAAACAACTCTAAGTGCTCCCAAACAGAATACTTAGCGTTATGGTAAGGCGTGATGACGCTCCTGATCGCCTTAATCTGCTTTAAGGGGTCCTTAAGGGGTCCTTAAGCAAGGCCCTTTTTGCCTTATTGGCCTTTTTGGTTCGGGTAACCCTTGTCCATTCATCCTCTGACTCAGAGGCACTGCTCCCAGAGGTTCCTGTCTGTTCTTCCAGGTTTTCCCGGATTCTGCGAGCCTGGGAATGGCTGGCAGAATGTGCGGACCTGGTCTCCTGTTTCCTGTGGTGCTCAGAGGAGTCCTCAGATCCCTCCTTGCTGCCGGGATTTGGTTTTCAGGATGCCCTTAAGGGGCCTACTCTCCTGGGGTTCCCCACTGAACTGTACTGTACTTGGGTGCCCATACCCGGATGCCCACCCCTCCATTCCTGAGTGGTACTGGCCTATGAGCCCCATACTTTTAGCTGGATAGTAATCTGCCATCCCTGTGGCCCTGTGCTCATGTGCGCCAGGGGACATGGGGGTGGCAGAGTCCAGGGACTGAGAGAGATACAGGCCTCTGGTACTAGGGCTCCTGAGGTTATGCTCAGGAGTTTCCCTTTCCCAGCGAACCTCATCTCTATCCGCCCCTGCTCCATGTTGCAATGCAAGAGCCTGCATTTGTGCTTTCAGTTCCTCAGTCAAGGCCTTACTAGACTCTATCAGTCTCTCCTGCATCGCTACCTGTTGTTGGAGCCTATCATTGTGTTGACAGAGGGCCTCATTTTCCCTCTGTGCTTCCTGGTTGGTCCTGGAGAACTGGGCCAGTCTTTGCTGCAGGAGGTTTACCTCCTGAGTCCCATCCCTACTGGCCTGCTCCTTTCTTGCCAGAGCATCTTCCACCCTTCTGGTGTGCTCTACCAAGTTCAGGTTTTCTTTTTGGAGGTCACCCAGCCCCTGGAGGGCCAGGTGATTTTCTTCAATTTCCTTTTTAAGTGGCAGGCTTCCTGGCCTAAAGTGTCTCTTTCCTGACTGAGATCCTGCATCTGTGCTGCCAGGTCGTCCCTCTGTCGTTGAAAGGCACCAGCTTTTTGGCGCTCCTCATCAAACTCTGCCTGGGTATCCAGGTCTTTCAGAATCAGTTTATTACTCTCCTCTTTCTCTCTATCTAGCTGGCTTTGCAGGGTGACTACCTGCTCCGTGCATGCCCTGTTGAAATTGATCTGTTGCTCCAACTTTTTCTGGTTCTGCTGTAAGGAGTCCAAACTGTCTTGGTGCTCCTTCTGCAGGGCCAGAAATCTGGTATCCTGGTCTGTCTTTTCCTGTTGTAGGATGCCCATATCCTCTTTTATTTTAATGATATATTGCCTACTATCATTTTCTGACTCCTGGCTCCTGAGCAGCCTCTGCTCAGAAGAGTCCAGCTCAGATTGGGCCTTCTGTAATGCCAGCAGTTGCCTACTCGCCAGATCTTGGCCTTCAGCACATTTGTCCTGCATGGCTCCCATATGTAAATACAAATATGCCGCTACCCTGGCAATCTTATTGTGTTCATCTTTGGCTTTAGGAGCCATATATAGTTCACTCAGGGCCACATGTAATGGACCCTGATCTCTCCATAGGTCTGACCCTGTTTCAGTGACCTGTCGCGTGATGGCCTGCAACCAGGCATCCTGGCCCTGTTCAGTCCATTCACCTCTCACAAATAGTTTATGTAAGAGGTGCTCTCTGGCTATTTTCATGTCTACTAAGGTCGTCATTCTAGAGATTGGTCTCTGTCCTGACTTACAGAAATTAGTATTTTATTTTTGCAAAACAGACCTTTTTCTTAGAGCGTTCCTATGAGGAGTGCTTTACAGCGTAACACAGCGTGGTGATCCGACCGGATATGTGTATCTGGTCAGCTGGCACGCTGTATTAATCTGCACAAATGGTAGATCTAACCCAAACGTCCGGCACGAGCCCCCAATTTGTAAGAGGATTCAATTCAACACTACAGCTAAGTCAACGCCTAGTCTATAATACTGAATGAAAACCCTTATTGATATAACTTTATGTCCAGTTCATGCGTTCTGGATGACTACCCCTATATAACACCCCTCTCTTGGAATCCTCCTGACCCCACTGAGCCAAGAAGTAGTTCTGTTTTGCAAGTTAAAAGTTTATTTGAT
The DNA here is from genome assembly GCF_040938575.1 of Ambystoma mexicanum. NCBI lineage: Eukaryota > Metazoa > Chordata > Amphibia > Caudata > Ambystomatidae > Ambystoma > Ambystoma mexicanum. The sequence continues at coordinate 715,842,149 of NC_090923.1, forward strand.
AATTTAAACAATAGATATATATATCACGCTTTATAATAAATTAATAATTGAATAGCACACTTAATCTGATATGATAAGGATTAACAACGGAGAATCTGGCACTAGCACACTTCTTTATAATCACTAAGGAGTTGACATGAAATGGATAAGATATCAACAATACTTTTATGGTTTCCAATGGATGCAATGTGGAATGAAATGCAGTACAGAAAATAACTTGATAGGATTTCAGCAAAAGACAATATAATCACTTTCTTGGACAATTCACCCCCCCCCTTTTATGCAATGCAAGGAAATGGAAGGAAGGCACACAATTCTCAGAAATGCAATTCAAATGTAATTCAGTTCACCCAGCAACTTAGACTACAGAAGTTGAAAACACAGGCAAAATGCTTTGATATGTGCTGGCAATGAAGAAAGAAAATATGCTAAAATGCTTTTAATTCCCTCTAGGAGGTTTAGGGTGAGTGGTATATGCTTTGAATAAGTTCAGGATCACTTTAGCAAGGATCTAGGGTGTAACTAGCAGGTTAAACGAATTTCTGGCAAATGGAAGGCAAGCAGCAGCAGATTTTTACACGTGAAGAAATTTGCAAATCGCGGTAAATTCGCGAGTGCGTTTTCCGCGATTGCGGCAAAACTATAGGGAATCGTTCGTTGAAAAGCCACGATTCTCAGCTTTCAGAGGAAAGTTACTGCAAGTCTCTAGCACAAACGGTCATGGAGATATGAGCGATTAAATAAAGGTCGTTTTTCAGATTTGAAAATTTAAAGTTCAAAAAGACAAGTGCAGCTTGCAACTAGAAAATGACAGGTGACAGCTTTACAAATGACAGGTTACAGTTAGGAGACAGTTCTACTTAGATTAAAATAGGATTGAATTATATTATTTTAACTAAGAGATTGGTTCTGCACAGTTTGCTATGTACTCACAATATATTTAGAAATATGCCTTGCCACGGATCTGGTCAGGTTTAGGACTGGACTCTGGTCTCTGGACTTCACAGTGATCTGGGTCTGCTCTCTCTCTGGATTCTGAAGATTGAGGGATTTAAAGTCTGGATCTTTCTGCACAGCTTTCTCTAGAGATTGATGGAGGTAAAGTATGGATTTTCCAGCAGAGCGTCCCGCAGCAAATGGATTTGAAGGTCCATTTGGCTTGCACTATCTGCTTTTATGTGTTTTTTTTTATGGGTGTGTGTGCAGCATCACTAGCCCCTACCCCTCTCCACTTATCATTGGCCAAGCTTTCATTTCTCCCCTGATTGGGGGAGCTAAGTTGTGTCAGAGTGATGTCATTTTACAGCCTGCAGAAAGTCCACTCCTCCTGTCAACTTGCACACAAATCTAGATTTGAACCAAATACATATTTGCAGAGGTACATATTGTTTTAAAATCATATGCACCCATCATGCATTACAGGAGGTATACCCTGTTCAAACTCTGCTCTTCCTGGGAGCTTGCATTCAGAAATGGCAATATTTTGCACTTTTTAACTGGTTTGCAATACCGGACATTACCCCAAATTTACACACATGTGCGCAAGGAGTATGGACATTAGTTGATGAAGTGTCAGATTTTTCACATGCACACATTTTGATTAATATCCTCTTTTCCGCTAAAACCCCCCTGAACATGCCACCGGTTCTAAAAACCTCTTAAAATGTGGGCAGAAAAATCACAAGAATTATGGTGTCATTTAAATAATTTTCACAAGTCCGTACTATGAGTTATTCATCTTTTTCTAAAACCATATTCTGGCTATAGAGGTGTGTCTTTTCAGGTCACATGGTACAGAAACCAGTCTTTCCAGTTTCTGCCAAGCTCAGAGACCCTGCCCCTCCCAGCTTCTGCCAAGAGGAAGCTGTTTTACGACATCTGCAATAAAACATTTGCCTGAGTCAGGACAGGGCTTTGTTCAGAGCTCCTGTATTCTGTGGGGGCTCCCCTTAATTCAATTATCAGAGAGATGGCATATCCTTAGTGTGGCCAGCAAAAGGCAGATAGGCCTGGGAACACAGCTGTGACTCAAGTTTCACTCCTGATGGGGGTAGTTGCCAGGCAGAATTCAGTTCCTTAAGCCAGGTTTCAGATAAAATGTCACTTTTTGTTACCCAGTTTAAGTCAAGACATTTTTTTACATATGCAGCTAGAATGCTGATTCTAAGTTTAAAACTATGACATTTAAACAATTGCAACCTATGTGACACTCAAAGTAGGTCACTCATTTCTTTTAAACATTTAAATTTTTAGTGTCTTTCAGTCCAAATTTACTTAAACTGCTGAAATCCACAGCTCAGCCAGTCTTGTTATAAACCTTCAAGTCACTTCAGAATATAACTTTACATTGGATCCACCTCTTAAAATGTCTTTCTTTGGCATGTTTTGGGTTCATTTATTCAGTTTTCTACAAAAAGTAAAATCTGGTGGTTTTAAAACGCCGGCTTTTGGATAGTGGTGAGTACTGGTACTGCACCCCTTTTTGGGATTTAAGAAAATTAATTCCCAACAGTTATGGGTTTGCTTTTGGCAATCAGCATTGCCATTCCCAATGGTTTCAGACTACTGTGTGGGTAGTCCAATGGTGGTTTTAGGCAGTGTCCTTCTGTGCCCACAACATCGGCAAAAATGAGTGGCAGCCTATTCTTCATGCATTTCCCTGTGCATTTTCTGGGAAGCTCTGGCCATTATGATGTTTTCATGTCAGTACTGCACAGTTTTGAGGTAGGGCTCGGATGCATGGGTAAATACATCCCACAAGCCCCCCTTCTTGCGGTGGCCATCTGATCCTTCACTGGTGGGAACCGCAAGATCTGGGATGTAGTTCTCATCTTCTTCCGGTGGATGGCCAGTTCAGCATCTCTTCCTCCATCCGGTACTGGTCGATCGGTTCTCCTCGCCGGTCCTGATGGGAATATTGGGCGGTACCCCGGGCCCCCTTGCGTCATCCTCCCAGTCTCCGGATCATCCTCCTTGGCCCGTCTCCAGGTTTTCTTTCTCCTAGGACGACAAAGGAAGAGCGGCAATACCTACTCATAGACATTTTTCCACCACTGTTGAAATAGTGGGGCAGCATATGCATTTCATCATAACGAAACATTACATTCTTATTTTGAAAAAAAAAACAGTATAACTAAGAGAAAGTTTCATGCAAATCACAATATTTTAGAGACTAGATGTGGTATGTTTTATCGTTGGAACTGAATTAGTCTGAGACAGTACCCGCTAGGATTCCAGAGGATTCCTCCAGTTGTTGCAGAGTGTGCCTGGGATGGCAACATTTCAACTGGTTTATGTGGACCCACTTGTCTTCCCCCGCTGCCAAAGGACCTTTGGGGATGTGGATTTTGTAGGCCACAGGGGAGATCTTGTCGATGATCTCAAAGTGTCCCTTCCATGTAGGCAAGAATTTCCGCTGTTTTGCCTGGTTTCTTTGGAAGTTGTATAGATAGACCCGATCCCCCACCTGATATTCCTTCCTGGAAGTCTTCAGGTCATAGTGGGTCTTCATGCTATCAGCCGATCTTTCTAGATTCCGCTGAGCGTAAGCAAAAGCATGTTGGAGGTGTTTCCTTGAATTCTCCACATACTCGTGAGTAGTGGAGGCATTTATCAGTGTCTGCTCTTAGGTCCTGTAGAGCAAATGCTGCGGAAGCACCATCTTGCGCCCAGTCATCAACTCAAATGGTGACATTTTGGTTGCAGATGAAGGGGTAGATCTGATGGCCATTAGGACCAGAGGTAATCGGATATCCCAACTTGGCCCAGAATCTGCCACAAACTTTTTTAAGATGCTCACAATTGTGCGGTTGTGGCGTTCCACTGCTCCAGAAGAAGCTGGTCTATAAGCAATATGCAGCTTTCTCTTGACCCCCAGTATCTCCCACATCTTTGTCATCACTTCACTGGTGAAGTGGCTACCCCTGTCTGACTCAATCCTTTGAGGTAGACCAAAACGGGAAAAGATATGGTTAATCATCAGGGCAGCTGCAGTTTATGCCTTGCAATTTGGGGCTGGGAGACATTCCACCCACTTGGTAAACAAGCATGTCACAGTCAACATGTACTTATTCCCCCTAGCAGAGCGAATCACGGGGCCTACAAAGTCGATTTGTAAATCTGACCATGGCAGTGTCATCCCCCTCTTTTGGAGAGGTGCACGATGCGTGAGGGATGATGGCTGAAATTGTGCACACACAAGACACCCCTTCAAATATTGGTCGAGGTCCTGCCCCATGTGTGGCCAGTATGCAACCTCTCTTAAGATTTCCAATGTTGTGTGAAACCCCCTATGACCGGCGGTGGCCGCATCATGGGCGTGACTTAACATCAGGCTTCGGAATGAGGTAGGAACCACCCACTGATCGTGGCCAGCTTTGGATTTCCTTACCAGCAAACCGTCTTGGATTCGGAACATTTTTGGACATTTCATCAACACTCTTAGGTCCTCTTTCCCAATGTAATCGGTATCCGTCAGGGGAAAGTTCTCAGGGTCCTCAAGGTGTTGGTAAAATTTACCAATTGTGGGATCCCCCTTCTGAGCGGTAATCAAATCAGCATCAGGGGTCTCCTTACTCCATTGTGCAATTGAAAGGTCGTTGTGAGCATTTGTCTGGGACCTAGTGATAGCAGTGACCTGGATTTCCCCCAACAGGGACTCAATCTCAATTAGATTCCCTTGGATGGCCCCAGTTTTGGCCAGCTGATCAGCTAAGTCATTTCCAGTTTTGTCTGGTCCCTCTACTTTGGAATGACCCTTGATCTTCTTCCAATAGATGGTCATCTCATTCGAGGTGACCAGGTCATCAATGTTTTGAATCAACTTCCCATGTTTCAAGGGTTTGTTGTTAGCACATAACATGCCTCTGGTTTTCCAATTAACCAGGTGCTCCACGAACCCGTTCCGTACATAATCCGAATCTGTGATTATGACCAGTTCGTGGAGTTGATGCTGGACAGCAGTGAGGATGGCCTGATGCACAGCCATCAATTCTGCCACCTGACTACTTCGGGGACCAATTTTGTATCCAGCGGAGGGTTCTGGGGACTCATTCACCCATGCATTCCCTACGCCAGCCACCAGTTCTTTCTCCCCGTTGTTGTCAACATGGTACGAGCATCCATCCACATAGACAGTGGGCATTCCCTCACACTTGTCCTCTTCAAAGACTTTGTGTGGGGAATTAAGGTATGCCTCCATGTTGTCCTTGATTTTTAGACTTTCGTCCTCGAGACAGTTTTCTCTGGCACAATCATGCAAGTCAGCCAGACCTTGCGCGAGGGGACTCTTCTTGTTTTGGCCATATCTGACCTCCACAGGAAAACCTTGCATTGACAGAATCCAGGAAGTAATTCGGGAATTACTCACATTTCCGGCCCGGATTCTGTCACTTTGGAGATATTGCAGAGGCTGGTGTGGAGTCTCCACTATGATGTGTTCCCCCTGGATAAACGGGTGGTAATTCTTCAATGCCCACACCGTTGCCAGGAGTGCCTTCTCACAATCGTTGAATTTTTCCTCCACAGAGGATAAAGCTTTGCTCGCATAGGAGATTACTTTATTGACCTTGTCATGCTTTTGGTATAATACTGCCGTCAAGCACGTATTAGAGAACCCCGTCTCCAGGAAGAACTCCTTGTTTCTGACAGGGTAAGCTAGGCAAGGCGCTTGTGAGAGGCTTCTTTTGAGTTGTCTTACTGCCTCGGATTGTTCTGGACCCCATTCCCACTTGACCCCCCCCTTCAGGAGATGAATCAGGGGTCTGGTGATCTCTGCGTAGCCCTCAATGAACTTTCTGCTGTAATTAGTCAGTCCAAGGAGGCTCCTTAGTTCCCGCAGAGTTGTGGGGTCTTTCAGTTTCTGAAGTGCTTCCACTTTCTTTTCCTGGGGACAGAGGCCCTGAGCAGTAATCTCATGCCCCAAGAAATTACTACGGGTTCTACACCACTGTGCTTTCTGAAAGGAAAGTTTTGCTCCGGCGGCCCTCAACTGCGTCAGAACATAACGGATCTCCGCTATGTGTTCTTCCACAGATGAACTTTTGATGAGGACATCATCTACATAAGCCAGGTTACCCCTCGCACCCAGGTCTGGCATGGCCTTATGTAGGAAAATATTGAACTCATTACCGGAGTTAAGGTATCCGAAGGGAGTCCGGGTCCATGTGTACTGCTGGCCCCCAAAGGTAAACGCCAGTTTGTATTGGTCCTCCCTACTGACAGGCACGGTCCAGTACCCATTGGTCAGATCTATTGCAGTGAATACCTGTGACCCCTGAATCTGGGCCAGCCCTTGGTCAATGTAGGGAAGAGGCCATCGGGAAGTATGGACCCGTTTGTTGAGCTCCCTAAGGTCAGCACAGAGTCTCCACTGGCCGTTTGGCTTCAATATTCCCAGCACCGGATTATTGAAGGTGCTGTGGACTGGACGGATTATTCCCCGGGACTCAAGGTTCTTAATTATTTCAGTAAGGGACTCCATTGATGCGAGAGGAAAGCGATATTGCTTCACAAACACAGGAGTCACGCCAGGGTCCGTGGGGATTGTTGTTGTGTGGATGTCAGTGCGAACACAGTCATATGAGTCTACCGCAAAGAGATCTTGGAAATCCAAGAAAACTTGTTTCAACTTTTGCTTTTGTTCCAGAGTCACACAGGCCTCAGCTAGGTTGACTCTCTCTTCCACCATCTGCCTGAAGCCTGGAAAGACTTCTGGTTTGGCTATTTCAGCGGCCTCCTCCAGCTGGGTGGAGAAGTCCCTGGTCAGAGTGCTGATTTGGACCGGAGGCTTCAGGTGGGAAAGGCAGCCCTCATGGACCTGGAAAATCACCTCATCCCTCCTGAAGTCACAAGTCACATCTTCCTTACCATAGGGGCAGGAAGTGTACACCAGGAAGTTCCCCCCATGCCGGGTAAAAATCCTGTCTGGTGTTGTATTGTCATCACTGTCAAAGCAGTCCTTGGGGATTGGTCCTAACAGTTCATTTACTAAGTCGATGGAAAAATGTCGGTCATCAACCGCCATTCCAATAATGGTGCCTGCGGCTAGAGTAATACTCTTTAAGTCGCTGTTATCCACCTCTATTGGAATGGTGTCATGTTCTATGTTGACTAATGGAGTTGGGTTTACCCCCAACCCTTGCTGTTGGAGAGAAGCGTTTAGATGTATGTAAGCATCAGGGTTTTTCAAATGTTGTCCTCTTTTAACTTTCACTTCCAGGGAAAATTGTCGAGTCCTTTCTGGGATGGTGACTTCCTCTTTGATCTGAATTTCAACTGCATAAGGTAGCAATTGAGCTGACCTAAATGCTTTTTCTGGATCATCAAAGCCCATGGGATTATCCGCTAATCGGGACCAAGCTTTGAAGTTTATTAGGTCCAAACTAATGGCAAAGCGATTGAGAATGTCACTGCCTAAGTAAAAGGCGGCAGGGACGTCTCGCACGACCCAACAATTGTGGACTATGCTCTTGTTGCCAATGGAGATTTTGAGCATACACCCAGGTCCATTTCCCATTTGTCTATCAGTTTGAAGGTGGGAATGGCTGGATCTTTTGGGAGTTGGCGGAACATGGCTTCGCTGATGAAGCTCTTACCGTTGTTCACACACACTCGAGCGAGAACAGAGTCCTTCCCATCATTTAATTGGACAGGGATGAACAACTGCTCTCCAATTTGCTGAATATCAGCCAGGCTCTGAGCTGATTTCACATCTTTCTGGACTATAGGAGTGGGAGTTTCTGATTGTGGATTAGTATAGAATTTCAGAGTGTTTCCTTCCAGCGTGGAGTACCACTTTAGACTGGAAGGAAGGTTGATTTTCAGAAATAGAGAGGACCCTCCATCACCAGTCTGTTGTCCTACTGCTATTACTGTCACATCTGGAATTTGGCTATTCTGGAAGTGAAATTCTACTTGGTCAGGTTTTTGTTCAACCATGTGGCATGTGCCGTTTAAACTAACATGGTTGACACTCTGTTTTAATTTTATTGGTCGGCTAGTCTGGGTCCAGAGGACCTTGTTTACGCAATCTATTAGGGGTGACAACCTTCTCAGGAGGTCATTCCCTAGTAAACAAGGGGTGCCCTCTGGGGTCACAACTATGACCGGGTGTTTCAACTTATGTCGCCCAATTTTTATGTCCAAATCTGCCATCCCCTCAACGGGAATTTCCTTCCCGTCAAAGTTCTGCAGTTGTCCAGGAAGAGAGGTGAGAGGAATTTGGTAATTCTCTCCCCTTCCTGCATTCAGTTCATCAAAGGCCCTTCTGGACAGAAGGGTAGCTTGAGATCCAGTGTCCACCAGTGCCAAAATTGTACCCTGCCCCTGTACTTGTACCGGGGCATAGTATCTTCCCTCCTTCTCCTCAAGGGGGCACAGATAATGCACATTTTTGGACAACTGGTGGGCTAACTTTCTAGATTTGGACATCGCTAGCGAAGAGATTTGGGCAGAATTCTGTGGAGAGCCTTGGGAATCTGAAAGAAAAAGTTGGCAACTGGAGATCAGAGCCATTGTGGGTTCCCCTGGCTCCGGTTCCGGGCCACCCCCCCTTTTTGGAGGCAGTCACCAGGATGGGTTTGAACCAGGGGATTTTCTTGCTGTTGGTTCTGGGATGAGATGGTGGGCGGCGGTAGCTCAGTCTCCACATCTCCCCAGTCTGGATTTGCATCCCTAGGGACCCATTTTTCTTTGGGAGGAGTTCCCCCCTCTCTGAAGGAGAAGATCCTTTTCCCAGGATCCTCTGAGGATCCCTCTCCCTCAAATTGGAAGATCTGTACCTCCTCCTCAAACTGTGTCTGTTTGGGTCTTTTGTTTCTCCTACCCCCCCTCTGTTCCTTAGGAGGCAGACTTTCAGGGGCAAGAGATTTTGTTTCCGGTTCCTGGGTTTCCAGGGGCTGTTTACAAGTGAGGAAGGAAGCTTCCTCCAAGGCTTTACACCCCCCTTCCCTTTGTGCCTCCTCCCTGGGAACCGGTGTGTTATCGGGGTGCTGCCCCCGTCATTGTTCTGGAGCACCAGGTCCAGAGTTGGGTGCGTTCTGTGCCGGCACGCCGATCTGAGGGTTCTGCTGAGCCCTCAGTATGTGACCCAGATCCCGCGCCATGTTTTGAACCTGGCGCTCTAACTGGGAAACCCGCTCAGGCTGATACGGGGCCCTGTTTTCTCCCCTGGGCTGATCCCGGGAAGGGTAGCTGTCCCTCCTCTGGTAATACCCCGGGTTGGGAAGATTTGGGTACCCCTCCACCCTTGGCCTCCCCTCTCCCGGATTAGGTTGTCTGGGCTCAGGGAATTGGGGAAAGAAGGGTGGAGGATTTTGGGGCTGGAAATTGGGTGGATACCTGGGGAAAAAGTTCTGCCCAGGATTCGGAGAATTTCTGCCCTCCGGTGGGAAGTTAGGAGGAAAGTTCCGTGGGTTAGGTTCTTGGCTGGATCTCCCCCCTTGGGCTGGAGGAGTCCACACATAACCCAGGATGGGTCTGTTTCCCTTGTAACGGGGGCTTACATAATCAGGAGAGCGAGGGACCCCATTTGTGGGGCTGCCTCCCTGGCTCCCTGTCTGTGACTGGCCCGAGGACCTTCTGGGCCTAGCATTATTAGGTGCAGGTAGGTTTTTAGGCCCCCCATCTCCAAATCCAAAACAGGGGTGACCTTTACCTCTGCCACCTTGGCAGCAGCAGGGGTGCTGTTGGCTTTGGGGTTTTTCTGGGCATTACTTTTGCTATCTACCGGTTTCTGCACCTCATAGATCCGGGTAGCCTGTTCAATGACCCAGTCTAAAGATCTTTTCTCGTGAAAATCCCTCACGAGCTGGGTCATTATATATTTGGGCAAGGCATGAAAAAATGTATTGATGAATTCTCTACTGTCTGTGCGCACCCTTCTTGTGGTCTGCGCAAAAGCACATTTCAGTTCTTGCACAAATTCTCGTGGGGCCTGATCCTCCCCACATTGCAAATTGTAGGCTGCCTTGCGAGCCTCTTGAGGATTTCTATGAATGGAAAAATGTTTCAAGATGGCCGCCTTATAGGTGGACCATCTTAAATGATTTTGGTCCTCCAGCCCCGCAAAGAAATTGGAGTATTCCGGGGAGAAGGTCCACTTTACATATTGAATACAGCTTTGGCTGTCCTTCAAATGGAAAGTCTCCATCATTTGCTCAAACAACTCTAAGTGCTCCCAAACAGAATACTTAGCGTTCTTATGGTAAGGCGTGATGACGCTCCTGATCGCCTTAATCTGCTTTAAGGGGTCCTTAAGCAAGGCCCTTTTTGCCTTATTGGCCTTTTTGGTTCGGGTAACCCTTGTCCATTCATCCTCTGACTCAGAGGCACTGCTCCCAGAGGTTCCTGTCTGTTCTTCCAGGTTTTCCCGGATTCTGCGAGCCTGGGAATGGCTGGCAGAATGTGCGGACCTGGTCTCCTGTTTCCTGTGGTGCTCAGAGGAGTCCTCAGATCCCTCCTTGCTGCCGGGATTTGCTGGGTACCCCCCCCCCCCACTGACCTAACTGGGCAGAGGTTTTCAGGATGCCCTTAAGGGGCCTACTCTCCTGGGGTTCCCCACTGAACTGTACTGTACTTGGGTGCCCATACCCGGATGCCCACCCCTCCATTCCTGAGTGGTACTGGCCTATGAGCCCCATACTTTTAGCTGGATAGTAATCTGCCATCCCTGTGGCCCTGTGCTCATGTGTGCCAGGGGACATGGGGGTGGAAGAGTCCAGGGACTGAGAGAGATACAGGCCTCTGGTACTAGGGCTCCTGAGGTTATGCTCAGGAGTTTCCCTTTCCCAGCGAACCTCATCTCTATCCGCCCCTGCTCCATGTTGCAATGCAAGAGCCTGCATTTGTGCTTTCAGTTCCTCAGTCAAGGCCTTACTAGACTCTATCAGTCTCTCCTGCATCGCTACCTGTTGTTGGAGCCTATCATTGTGTTGACAGAGGGCCTCAATTTCCCTCTGTGCTTCCTGGTTGGTCCTGGAGAACTGGGCCAGTCTTTGCTGCAGGAGGTTTACCTCCTGAGTCCCATCCCTACTGGCCTGCTCCTTTCTTGCCAGAGCATCTTCCACCCTTCTGGTGTGCTCTACCAAGTTCTGGTTTTCTTTTTGGAGGTCACCCAGCCCCTGGAGGGCCAGGTGATTTTCTTCAATTTCCTTTTTTAAGTGGCAGGCTTACTGGCCTAAAGTGTCTCTTTCCTGACTGAGATCCTGCATCTGTGCTGCCAGGTCGTCCCTCTGTCGTTGAAAGGCACCAGCTTTTTGGCGCTCCTCATCAAACTCTGCCTGGGTATCCAGGTCTTTCAGAATCAGTTTATTACTCTCCTCTTTCTCTCTATCTAGCTGGCTTTGCAGGGTGACTACATGCTCCGTGCATGCCCTGTTGAAATTGATCTGTTGCTCCAACTTTTTCTGGTTCTGCAGTAAGGAGTCCAAACTGTCTTGGTGCTCCTTCTGCAGGGCCAGAAATCTGGTATCCTGGTCTGTCTTTTCCTGTTGTAGGATGCCCATATCCTCTTTTATTTTAATGATATATTGCCTACTATCATTTTCTGACTCCTGGCTCCTGAGCAGCCTCTGCTCAGAAGAGTCCAGCTCAGATTGGGCCTTCTGTAATGCCAGCAGTTGCCTACTCGCCAGATCTTGGCCTTCAGCACATTTGTCCTGCATGGCTCCCATATGTAAATACAAATATGCCGCTACCCTGGCAATCTTATTGTGTTCATCTTTGGCTTTAGGAGCCATATATAGTTCACTCAGGGCCACATGTAATGGACCCTGATCTCTCCATAGGTCTGACCCTGTTTCAGTGACCTGTCGCGTGATGGTCTGCAACCAGGCATCCTGGCCCTGTTCAGTCCATTCACCTCTCACAAATAGTTTATGTAAGAGGTGCTCTCTGGCTATTTTCATGTCTACTAAGGTCGTCATTCTAGAGATTGGTCTCTGTCCTGACTTACAGAAATTAGTATTTTATTTTTGCAAAACAGACCTTTTTCTTAGAGCGTTCCTATGAGGAGTGCTTTACAGCGTAACACAGCGTGGTGATCCGACCGGATATGTGTATCTGGTCAGCTGGCACGCTGTATTAATCTGCACAAATGGTAGATCTAACCCAAACGTCCGGCACGAGCCCCCAATTTGTAAGAGGATTCAATTCAACACTACAGCTAAGTCAACGCCTAGTCTATAATACTGAATGAAAACCCTTATTGATATAACTTTATGTCCAGTTCATGCGTTCTGGATGACTACCCCTATATAACACCCCTCTCTTGGAATCCTCCTGACCCCACTGAGCCAAGAAGTAGTTCTGTTTTGCAAGTTAAAAGTTTATTTGATAATTTAAACAATAGATATATATATCACGCTTTATAATAAATTAATAATTGAATAGCACACTTAATCTGATATGATAAGGATTAACAACGGAGAATCTGGCACTAGCACACTTCTTTATAATCACTAAGGAGTTGACATGAAATGGATAAGATAGCAACAATACTTTTATGGTTTCCAATGGATGCAATGTGGAATGAAATGCAGTACAGAAAATAACTTGATAGGATTTCAGCAAAAGACAATGTAATCACTTTCTTGGACAATTCACCCCCCCCCCCCCTTTTATGCAATGCAAGGAAATGGAAGGAAGGCACACAATTCTCAGAAATGCAATTCAAATGTAATTCAGTTCACCCAGCAACTTAGACTACAGAAGTTGAAAACACAGGCAAAATGCTTTGATATGTGCTGGCAATGAAGAAAGAAAATATGCTAAAATGCTTTTAATTCCCTCTAGGAGGTTTAGGGTGAGTGGTATATGCTTTTAATAAGTTCAGGATCACTTTAGCAAGGATCTAGGGTGTAACTAGCAGGTTAAACGAATTTCTGGCAAATGGAAGGCAAGCAGCAGCAGATTTTTACACGTGAAGAAATTTGCAAATCGCGGTAAATTCGCGAGTGCGTTTTCCGCGATTGCGGCAAAACTATAGGGAATCGTTCGTTGAAAAGCCACGATTCTCAGCTTTCAGAGGAAAGTTACTGCAAGTCTCTAGCACAAACGGTCATGGAGATATGAGCGATTAAATAAAGGTCGTTTTTCAGATTTGAAAATTTAAAGTTCAAAAAGACAAGTGCAGCTTGCAACTAGAAAATGACAGGTGACAGCTTTACAAATGACAGGTTACAGTTAGGAGACAGTTCTACTTAGATTAAAATAGGATTGAATTATATTATTTTAACTAAGAGATTGGTTCTGCACAGTTTGCTATGTACTCACAATATATTTAGAAATATGCCTTGCCACGGATCTGGTCAGGTTTAGGACTGGACTCTGGTCTCTGCACTTCACAGTGATCTGGGTCTGCTCTCTCTCTGGATTCTGAAGATTGAGGGATTTAAAGTCTGGATCTTTCTGCACAGCTTTCTCTAGAGATTGATGGAGGTAAAGTATGGATTTTCCAGCAGAGCGTCCCGCAGCAAATGGATTTGAAGGTCCATTTGGCTTGCACTATCTGCTTTTATGTGTTTTTTTTTATGGGTGTGTGTGCAGCATCACTAGCCCCTACCCCTCTCCACTTATCATTGGCCAAGCTTTCATTTCTCCCCTGATTGGGGGAGCTAAGTTGTGTCAGAGTGATGTCATTTTACAGCCTGCAGAAAGTCCACTCCTCCTGTCAACTTGCACACAAATCTAGATTTGAACCAAATACATATTTGCAGAGGTACATATTGTTTTAAAATCATATGCACCCATCATGCATTACAGGAGGTATACCCTGTTCAAACTCTGCTCTTCCTGGGGGCTTGCATTCAGAAATGGCAATATTTTGCACTTTTTAACTGGTTTGCAATACCGGACATTACCCCAAATTTACACACATGTGCGCAAGGAGTATGGACATTAGTTGATGAAGTGTCAGATTTTTCACATGCACACATTTTGAGTAATATCCTCTTTTCCGCTAAAACCCCCCTGAACATGCCACCGGTTCTAAAAACCTCTTAAAATGTGGGCAGAAAAATCACAAGAATCATGGTGTCATTTAAATAATTTTCACAAGTCCGTACTATGAGTTATTCATCTTTTTCTAAAACCATATTCTGGCTATAGAGGTGTGTCTTTTCAGGTCACATGGTACAGAAACCAGTCTTTCCAGTTTCTGCCAAGCTCAGAGACCCTGCCCCTCCCAGCTTCTGCCAAGAGGAAGCTGTTTTACGACATCTGCAATAAAACATTTGCCTGAGTCAGGACAGGGCTTTGTTCAGAGCTCCTGTATTCTGTGGGGGCTCCCCTTAATTCAATTATCAGAGAGATGGCATATCCTTAGTGTGGCCAGCAAAAGGCAGATAGGCCTGGGAACACAGCTGTGACTCAAGTTTCACTCCTGATGGGGGTAGTTGCCAGGCAGAATTCAGTTCCTTAAGCCAGGTTTCAGATAAAATGTCACTTTTTGTTACCCAGTTTAAGTCAAGACATTTTTTTACATATGCAGCTAGAATGCTGATTCTAAGTTTAAAACTATGACATTTAAACAATTGCAACCTATGTGACACTCAAAGTAGGTCACTCATTTCCTTTAAACATTTAAATTTTTAGTGTCTTTCAGTCCAAATTTACTTAAACTGCTGAAATCCACAGCTCAGCCAGTCTTGTTATAAACCTTCAAGTCACTTCAGAATATAACTTTACATTGGATCCACCTCTTAAAATGTCTTTCTTTGGCATGTTTTGGGTTCATTTATTCAGTTTTCTACAAAAAGTAAAATCTGGTGGTTTTAAAACGCCGGCTTTTGGATAGTGGTGAGTACTGGTACTGCACCCCTTTTTGGGATTTAAGAAAATTAATTCCCAACAGTTATGGGTTTGCTTTTGGCAATCAGCATTGTCATTCCCAATGGTTTCAGACTACTGTGTGGGTAGTCCAATGGTGGTTTTAGGCAGTGTCCTTCTGTGCCCACAACATCGGCAAAAATGAGTGGCAGCCTATTCTTCATGCATTTCCCTGTGCATTTTCTGGGAAGCTCTGGCCATCATGATGTTTTCATGTCAGTAATGCACAGTTTTGAGGTAGGGCTCGGATGCATGGGTAAATACATCCCACAGGAGCATGCTAACAATGGGTCCGTTAATCACGGGCCCGTTGTTAGCATGCTGGTCCCCTCGCAGGACCCGCAAAGAACATCTGGTCTGACCAGACATCCAGAGCGGGTCCCGCGAGGGGACCTCGTAATGAGGCAGTACGGGGTTAATGGCGCCGGCACCTTTACCGGCGCCGTTAACCCATTACTGCCTCACTTGTAATGAGACAGTTAGTCTTCACATCATCACCTGCATCACCTGTGCAGACCCTATCCCACTTGACTGGCCTGACCACGCCACCATCCCATAATCAGTCACCCACTGGACTCCGGCTCACAAAGGTCAGGCTAAATGCCCCCTCACTCAATGCCGCTCATTCAAAACCTTCTCAGTCTGTGAGCTAGAAGCAAACTTTGCAGACTTCCCCACCAAAGGGACTCCTGGAATTATTCAGCAACTCTGCAATGAAATTGGTGGACACTCATGCCCCCCTAAAATCCAGCCAGGCTAAGACTAAACTATCCACCTCATGCTACACCCCAGAGCTAGCCTCCAACAAACACTCAATCAGACCCCTAGAGAAACAGTGGTGTAAAAAACATAACTTTGGAGACCTCACCAACCTCAAGTCTCTGCGCGTAAACCATGGGATTCTGATTACAGAGGCCAAAGCTGCTTACTACTCCACCACCATTGCAACTGACTCTAACAGTAGCAAAGCCCTCTTTGAAGTAGTAAAGCATTGCACCAAACCCTCACCCGACACCAAGATACCAGCAATTCTGGAAAAACATGTAGAATCAACTCATTTTATATTGAAAAAATAGACAATATCTGAGAGACCATCGAATCAACCTCCCACAACATTAGCATACCCTGCAGCCTGGCACACACACTGCCCTCTGGACTCAATTCTCTCCTCTCTTGCCCCCTGATCTCCTAAAAATAATTTCCTCCCTGAAACCTACTTCCGACGATATAATTCCAGTCCCCAACATTAAACAATTGACAGGCCTGGCGCTCAATGCGCTCCTCAGCATCATCAACGCCTCCCTTGCAGAAGCATCAATCCCGGGCATTCTCAAGACTGGTCTCATACAACCTCTTTTGAAAAAAACAACCCTAGATCTAGACGACCTGGCTAACTACAGGCCCATTATGAACCTCCCATTGATTTGCAAAATCTTAGAAAAAGTCGTTGCTATACAACTACTTGCCAGAATCAAACAATTCTACCTCCTAAATGACATTCAGTTAGGGTTCCGCCCAAAGTCTAGCATCAAGACAGTCACCATCCAGGTGGTGGATGATGCTCTCCAAATCGTGAATAATGTGGACTCCTCGTCCTTCTTGACTTCTCAGCTGCATTTGACACCGTCAAACACTTCATCCTTCTCTCCCTCCTTGCTGACAGGATGGGATTCTCTGGCACTGGCCTGAATTGGCTTACCTGCTACCTCTCAGGCAGTCACCAGACTGTCCAGATGAACTCATTGCGTTCTTTCTGACTCCAGGTCTCCTGCGGAGTCCCCCAAGGCTCCATTATATCATCAATCTTTTTTAACCTTTACAATGAGCCACTGGGCACTAAGATCCCAAAATAGCCATCCACTAATATGCATACAATACTCAGTTGTACATGAGAGTAAATAGCGTGCAGGACATCATTCGTCTCTGTGATTACCTAGCCATCATCCAGTTCTAGATGTCGACTGCCTATCTCAAACTAAACCCATCCAATACTGAATCCGTCCTCATCAGTCCACCCGCTAAAAAACAACCTGTCCAACAATGGCTCAATGATATTGGTCTAGAAAGATTTGTTCCACAACTCTAAGACTCAGCAAAATCCTTAGGCTTCAGCATTGACAGCAATCTGTCCTTACAAAAACACTTATCCAAGAAGGCCCAAATAGCCTGGCTCAGAATCTCTACTCTTCAAAAATCAAACCCTTCATCCCGCCGCAGGACTTCTGGACCGTAGTGCAGGCCCTTGTGGTCTTGCACATCGATGGGGGAATTGCTCTCCTGATAGGGCTTCCAACTGCTGACTTGGCTCCCCTAAAAGCAGTCCACCACGCTGCAGCATGTCTTATCACGGGAGCACGAATATTTGACCAAATTACCCCCATCCTACGCAAACTAAATCGCCTTCCAGTCCAAGCCAGGATACTGTTCAAGACTGCATGCATCATCTACAAAGCAGTCAAGAGTAGCACACCAGCGTACCTTACGGCTGAGCTTCACATATCTGGTGGCACATGCTCCTTGCGCAGAAAATAGACCAACCGACTTGAATCACAACTTGTGCGCAAAGAAAGGAACCACAAACAATCCTTTCCTTTTCATGCACCCACTCTCGGCAACTCGATCCCGGTGATGGTTCGGAATGCCTCCACAATTCTCAGAATTTGGAAATCTCTTAAAATACGCTCTTTCAACAACACCTGACCAAGAACTAATTCCAATGGATGCACATACTGATGCACAGACCCCACAGTACTGAGCTACTGTTTAAAGATGCCAGCCCAAAAGCCGGCTACCAACACTCTGTACAGCGTTCCGCTGCTCCGGAGCTAGGTCCACGCTTTAAACGATAACATTACAAAAATTACACATACTATGAGTTGGATCAAGGGAAAACGTCCTTTAGTTGAGGTGTGTTCTCTGTTCAGCACCTATTTGAGTGTTGTGGTAGACTGTCCGTACGTGAATAGGATTGTAGGTTTACCACAATGTTCTCAGAATGGAGGCACATATAGAAACGTAAGTTTTCAAGGAATTTTATCACAATTCTAAAGCAAATATTATCAGGATAGTGAAATAACTCAATAGGTGAACTGCCACGCTGTGGTGAGAAGGAAGGGCAAGTCTTTCAAGGAAGGAAGGTCTTCCCTCTTGCTCCAAAGTTGTCTGCCAAAGCAATAGTCAGTCTCATCAAGTTCCATCAAACAGTTCAGATACTTCGATTCAAGTGATGTGTCATACCAAAATGTTCCAAAGTTCTGTTCATTCTCAACAAAAGGTGCAAAGTCAACTCAAAATTACTTCTTATGGAGGATGTCCTCACTCCTCCAAGGGTCAGACCATCTTGTCTTCTGACCCTTAGCTCAGCGTGTAGATTTTCTCCAGCCTCGGACCCACAACTCTTGGGCAGCAAATGCTTGTGGGGTAATCCTGCTCATTGTAGTATGTATTATTATCTATTCAATTACAACATACTACTACCAACTTTTATCAAAAATATCAATTTATTTTCATTTTATAAAGTACATATCAATAAAATGCATAATTTATCATGTTTCAGACACAATTCTAAAAATAATTTTTACTTGGACAAAATTGTCCCATGCACAATCTGTTACCAAGTACATTGGTTCTTTAGCTCCTTATTTTTATATAGAACAAGTTTTTAATAGATATCTATTGTCAACGCCTGTCTGCATTGGCAGGTGAACGCAATATTCCCAGCTCCTTCTGATCATCCTTACAACTGTCACTCATTCATTCAACCATTCAACACTCAAAAACAGAACCCAACATGTTTCTTTCCTTGTTACTTAACACAGTTGACTAGGAAATTATTCAGGGGTATGGTATGTACTATAACAGTTTACTATGGGTTATAGGTCAAAGGTTCGAATGAAAAGGATCGAATGACAAAAGGGTCGAGTCAAAAGGACCGAAAAAAAGGGTCGAATTTTTGGTGTAAAAACCACTTTTTTTACCTATACGAAATCCCAAAAAAATATATACATTTAAAAAAAAAATAAAAAAAAAAATAAAAAAAATAAAATAGAATCGACCCTTTGGTTTTCGGTCCTTTTGACTCGACCCTTTTGTCATTCGATCCTTTTCAGTCGATCCTTTCACCGGACACCTTTACTATGCATATGTCTTTCTGGTCTTCTTAAGCTCTTTGGTGACTGATCTTTTATTCCACTCCCTTGTATCTTTCGTCTGGGCCAGACCACTGAAAGGATATCTGTGGAAAGCAAGTGCACAAAAATGGTTTTGTTACTCAACCATTCTAATTGTAGTTCTATTACTACAAGGAACAGTGTAAAACTCACAGCAGAAGAGGACAATTCATTTTAAACCTCCTTTCTTACATTCGTCATTAACATGCCTCACTTGTAGTGGGTGACAGGTTTTACATAAAAAAAATGTTTTAAACAACAAATGTTTTTCTTTTTTTGTCAGCCATCACATCGAGCTATAGCACATTTGCCTCTCTACTAACTCTGGCTTATTGATTATGATGATATTATAAGCAACATAGGTGATAGTTTATTCTGTACCTTCTTACTCATGCATATGGATTCTCTATCTTATCCAACCTTCTTGCAGTGCGTTCGTATCTGGGTTGTGCTCATGTGTATGGCGTTATCACACTCTTCACACGCACGCACTACCTATTAACAAGAGTTAACAGACGGCCATTTGTAGAAGTCTTACTCTTCATTTTCTATCTTTAATCATTAAAAGGAATGTTTGTATCGATTTCTCAAATCTTCTTACCTCTGTGCCTGATCTTAATTGCCTCGATTTCAAATAGCTATCCTCCCCGGATTTTGGAAAATCATTTTTTTTTCTTTTTTTCTTTTTTCGATCTGGATAACAGTCAGATCACGGTCTTCCTTAGATCCCCAGGTATCTTTCCTAAAAATATTTCACTCTTCAGGGCGTACTTGAATAAGTAAGGAAAAAGAGCTAACATTATCCTGTTGTCTTTAACTATTCACTTTTCTTTACCCTCTTACTATTCGTATCATGTTTACTTACCCAAGGCTTAGATGCAGCTAGGCACCTTAACGGGTCCCGATCATCCTTTGGTACCCAATGACCTCTCCTTGCATTCTTTTCCCAAAACTCTACAGGATGGGCAGATCTAGGTAAATCAAATACTACTATGATCCGTTTTTCCAACTCTTCACATCTCCTTACTCCCCTTCTTATTCTATTTCTTCTTTAAACAGTTTGTTCTCATTTGCTTACCTGAAAGACGTAGTGCCGCTAGTCACTTTCTCGGGTGCCGATCACCGCTCCTTACACCAACGAGAAAATTGTCATCTGACAGTCTGCGCATCTACAGGCTGGCTCCTTCTCTCTTGCTCCGTCTCTTTCCCGGATCTCTTTTTAGGGCGCACTAATCCCTTCGTCATTGTTTCCTGTCGTCGCGTCACAGACCCTACCTCTAAGGTACTTTACTCTGAATTGCTCCAGCTCGCTTTGCCCATTGTCTGTGCAGCCTCGATCAAATGCCTCCCGCAGTTTCTTCATTTTTACAGCAGTCACGTTTCTCCATACTATCATCATGTGATTCCTTCACTTAATGAAGTAAGTCCTGGATTTTACTTGCCATAATCTGTCTCTAAAAGTCCTGGCTTGAACCATATGAAGCAGGATTCCTATGGCAGAGGGCCCGAAGTCTTACTCCTCTTTCTTCAAGATGGTTTTCCTCATTTTCTAGGCTTCGTTGATCTCTTATTGTCACTTGAACCTCTACAAGGTTATCCCAAGTTATATTCAAACTTGTTTTCACAGTTCCTTTTCTTTCCGATGCTACTCCTATAAAAGAGGGATACTATTATTGGTCTACAGATACCTGCCGGTTCATAAGCACATATCCTATGTCGGCTTCCAAGATGATCCATCATTTGTGATGTATTTCTATGCTCTGTGTCTAAAAGGAGATCCTTGGGATCTTCTCAGTCTGGCCTTTCATTCAGTCCCAATTCCATGCTTTTCGTCAGGAATATGAGTTATTTTTCTTTCATCATGAGCCTCTATCCATATTGATGTCATTGCTCGTTTTTACCTGGTATACTATTACTACAATTCTTCTGCTTTATGTATTCTTTCAATAAAGTGTCCCACAAGGGGGGCTGAATGAACTCTATTGTTTATGCAGCTTTTGTGTTCTGTTATCCGAATTTTTATTTTTCTCTAAGTCTTCCATATATTGTTTTTTTTTTACAAGGGCACCATATTACATATACTACAAATTTAGAATTACAGTTAGTTAACACTTTTTGTCTCCATTGGCTATTTAATCCTAAATTTATTTCTGTAGATTTCCTCGTCTGCTGACAACACGAACAACTACCACATAGGTAGTGTCTCTCTAGCGCCCGCATTCCCCATGTTTCTGTGCTTTTATTTGTTTCGTAATGTCGGTCAACACTAAAGAGATAAGCGCACGGATAGCTTCTTGTTGTAGCTCCGCTTCACCCATCTCCCTGTCATGGCTGTCCCAGATATTTCAGGACACAGCAGACACACTTGCTCCTCTGAAAATGATACAATGTCGCAGACTGCCTTCGCAACCATGGGTTTCCGACCAACTCAGAGCAGCGCGACTTAGGCTGAGACAGACCGAACGCAAGTGGCGTACATCTTATTATCCCTTCCTTAGACATATTTATGAATCTTGTCTCTCTACCTATCTGGAGAATATTAAAACCACCGAAGCATGTTATTTCTCCTCTAAGATTGAAACAGCTCTGTGTCAGCCAAAAACATTATTCTCTATTGTCAAATCTCTGGCATCTTCAGATTCACTCACCTCTAGAGTTAAAACACCTCAAGAATTGTGTGACGGTCTCTCTCACTTCTTTACTAATAAAAATCGACGCTATCCGGACTAACATCGCCAAAACACTAGCTACTTCTGCTGATAGTGCGAGCAGTACCCCTAATGTTACATCATCAGATAATATCATTAAATGGTCCACCTTTGCACTTTTTACAGAGGGAGAAATACTAGCAGCTATCCATAAAATCAAATCTTCTTCCCTGTCTGACGCTATTCGGAGATTATGATAGAAATTGCACCAGATCTCCTAGTAGCTTTAACAACTGCTATAAATGACTCATGTCAATCGGGCAATGTTCCACATGAGTTGAAATCTGCTAGGGGGGTCCCACTTCTAAAAAAGCCCTCACTCGATCCAACTGTCTTAGCTAATTTCCGCCCTATCTCTTTGCTCCCCTTCTTGTCTAAACTACTCGAACTGCTAGTTGCACCCCTACTCTATTCATTTCTTGAATCCTCTAATATCTGCAACCCTGCACAGACTGGTTTTAGACCTGGCAGAGGTACTGAGAGTGTGTTAGTATCAGTCCAGGATGATATGTCCAGGCTGGTGGATTCACGTGGGGTGGGGGCCCTGATTTTATTAGATCTATCTGCATCATTCAACACTGTCGACCACCCCATCCTGCTACCCTGCCTTGCCCAGATAGGCATATCTGGACAGGTACTGGCCTGGTTCACCTCATTCCTGGCAGATCTTAAACAGACTCTCTATGCCACCTTTTCCTTCCACTCCTTGTTACATCACTTGTGGTGTCCCACAGGGCTTGTCTCTGTCTCTGATTCTATTTAATATCTACATTTGGGCCTTGGTGTGTCTCATCTGCTCCCATGGCCTTAATTGCTACTCCTATGCCGACGACACCCAGATTCTGATCCAGTTAGAACAAGATCGAACTGAGGTGTTGTCGTACCTTCGGAGTTGCTTGACAGCCGTTGGTGAGCTCAAACTGAATGGAGAAAGAAACAGAGGTCCTGTTGGTTGGGTCCCCCCTTGACCCCTCACTTTTCTCAGGTTTCTGCTTTCTGGCCTTCCACCCTTGGTCATCTCCCTATCCCTGTTGGTAAGGTGAAGAATTTGGGGGTTATTCTCTCTGCCTCCCTGTCTATGGCGAATCAAGTCACGGCCGTCTGCCAGGCAGGCCATTACCAAGGCAAGGTCCTGAAGAGGGTCCTTCCCATGATTCCGGATCGTCTCCACCCGACGGTGGTTGCAGCTTTAGTTCTCTCACCTAGACTACTGCAACTCACTGTATTTGGCCCAGCCGACTGGCCTTATTCAGCGGTTGCAGCGTCTACAAAACCTAGCAGCCCGGTTGGCCACTGGCACTCCTTATGGAGCCCATATCACCCCAGTGCTGCGCTCTCTTCACTGGCTGCCGGTCAGCCAGCGCATTAGGTTCAAGGACCTGTGTATAGTTCACCAAGCTTTTCATTCTCAATGCGCTGAATTTCTCCAATCTAAATTCTCCCGATATCAACCTGGGCGCCTTCTGCGCTCCTCTACTGGAGATCTCCTGACAGTACCCAGGTTTCGGCATACTAGGATAGGCGGCCGTGCCTTTTCCATTGCTGCGGCCAACCTTTGGAATGGACTACCACTCCCGATTAGGAAACTATCGAACCACCTGGTATTTAGGGAAGCTCTTAAAACTGCACTTTTCTAGGTATATTCCTTTCTACCTGCTATCTGGCTTTAACATGTTCTCCCTCTCCAGCGCCATGATGCTCTCGGGTGACCGTGCACTTAAGAAATTAACCTAACATAACATAGGCCTTTTACAAACCCTTTTTGAAGTTCAATAAACACCCTTGAACTGTGGTCACTGTCTTACTGTTGATACCATGCCTTCCTTACAGTACTGACTAGCCTAATGCGATTGGGGGCTGTGAGTCTAAGGAGAGAAGTTGGTTAAACCCTGACACTGCCTTGCGTCCTTGGCTCACTTCCAAGACAAGTAAAGATAAGAGATGAAATAAAGCGGATACATCACTGTGAAACCAGGGTAAACATGAGTCATAGAAGCACTAGCAGAAGCCAAGTCCCGGACACCGGGAAAACTGGAGATATTTATTTGTGCAGTATTTTCATTTCCTGGGAGGGCAACCCTGATACCAAAAGATATTGGGCCCCATTACAAGTATGCCGGTGTGGAATTAAAATGCCGGTAATTCCATTTACTGGCACATTTCTGCACCGGCATACTGCAGAATTGCCAGTGGGGGGTCTGTTTTATCTCCAGCCAAGAGCTGGAGGTGAGTCAGGTACGCCATTGGGAAAAAACAGCCGGTATTACCAGTGCCAGAGTTTGGAATGGGTATTAACATCCCTTACCTCCACTTGTAATCTGCTGGGAATTGCGGCAGACGAAGTGGCAGGAACGGTATCACTGATAGGGACGTGAATTCTGATGGATTTACCTGCGGAATACTACCAAACTCTTAATGGGGCCCATTGTGTACATTTAGTTAGAAACCACCAACTATCCTGCCACATTTTGGTTTCACTTTATGTCTTACCCAATTATTGTTTTTGCCCCTGCACTGTAACATTTACCTAATAAATCACCTTAAAGTTAAGTTTTCTGTATATTTCTGGTCATTGATCCGAGTATCGTATGTGACAGCAGCAAACGCAGTAGAGCTATAAAAAAAATGCAGTGAACTGTGGGGAACAAACTGTTCCAATTGCACTCTCTGCTCACATTTGCTATTATTTCAGATGAGGGCGATAATTATTGCAAGATAGAGTTGCCACAGGAATGATATTATAGCAAATTACATTAAGTTAGACAAAATATGATCAGGCTCTTAAATCTAGTACTAGTAACATGTATTTTTAAAAGTGTGTATTTATTGGGTATTTATAGTGCACTTATACACATTCTGATTCAAGGCATAGCAAGACAAGGGGGGGCAGGGATGAAAAATAAAAATGGTCCTACTACGCCTTGTGACATTCGGATTGTTCAAGTGCAGTAACTACAAGTGCGGGGGAGGCCGGAGGTGGGTGGGGGGGAGTTGTAGCGCTTATGTGAAAAATGAGCTAAAACAGCATAGCACCAGTGAGCAGCTATTTTGGACATTCACTTCCATCACCGTAATGAAAGCCTACGTTTTCGTGTGCGCAGTAAGTAAACGTGCATTTTTGTAGCAGAGGCATGGTCACAAAATGATGTCAAATAAACTGACTGTGGAGAATAGTTGTTGTATTGTCCGCTGAAGGACGAGCCAGAAAGGAAGTCGGAGCGCTCTGCAGGTGCAGTGATAAGGGATACCAGGAACGAAGGCAAGGAAGGGAAGCTGGGTTTTTCCACTGCTAGCTGGATTTTTCCACTCTCTGCTCCTTATGCTTGTGGTCTGCTCTTCGGCCTAGGGCAGTCATAACCAAGAGAGGCGGGGATTCCCCCATAAAGAGAAGAGGTATTCCTCTTGGAAAGACAGTTAGAATTTGGAACGCTGGGTGATGCAGTCTCGCTGAGAGGGAGGACCCTCCGCTACAGACCCCATTAGTATGAGTGATCTCTCTGTCTACCTGCTCTGGGACTTGAGGTGGCCGAGATGAAGCTGTCTTCTGCAACCATTATAACGGTGATGCATTTTCTTTATGTTTATATATAAATAATTATATGTTATGTGTGTTAGTTATGTGTGTATGTAAAAGGTGTGAATAAAAGGCCTATAATGAGCCGTTTTCTTTTCTTATAACTATTGGTCTAAATGTGATTTTTTGCCTATCTGAGTCAAATAACTTGTTTTGTTAGGGTCTAGGAGGACGTACAAATGAGGTCCCTCCACGTGGCCAAGCAAAAGCAAAACATTTTGCCATTGTGAGCAGAGTCTTTGTGCTAATATTGATGCCAAAGAGCCCTGCCAATCTGAGACTTCAAAGTTTTGGACTCAGAAAGGCATCAATTTGAGAAGAGAAATGTGTGTTGTGAGGTATTGACGATAGGGACGTGAAATATCCATTTGGTAAAATGAGTTCCCTATTTAGGAAAAAGGGAAACTCTGCAGGAGGAGACTGTTCTGAGGTGACTATTCCAGGATGGACCAAGAGTCTGTATGATAAAGTTGCACAGACATAGGCATGTGGTGCAGGTCTGAGCGAGACCTGGGACACGAGTATATGAGAGGCGAGTCCAGCTGAAGTGGTGGGCTGCCTGCATAAGGTGCCGGCGGAAAAGGGAAAATAGTGTTCAGCCTTAGGTAGGAGGGGCTGGATTCTGTTGCATGCCTTTCGCAAGATGCACCAACCGAATGTGGAATTGCAGGCGAGTGTCCTGAAATTGGAAAAGGAGCTGGTTGCTGAGAAACAGATTGCGTTAATGAAGCAGCTCCAAAAGAAGTTGTATCATGATAAGGCAGACAGATATCAAGTAGCAGCTGAGCGCGCTGCTGTAAGGGTTGCCTGTTACAAATATAGAAAGAGACGTGGGAGAGTGAATTTGTGTAAAATGGCAACTGTAATTGCCTCCGTAGGGGTGGATTGGGACCATGATAAATGGATTGGAGATGTATTTGATAGTACGAGTGCCGATAGTGGTTCGGAGCCAGAGGTTTTGCCTAGGCCGGAATCTGGCTGTAAGGAGTTAACTGCTAAACCAGTGATACGTAGGTGAATGGGTCCTAATCAGAATAATCCCGGAGCAGGGATGGTGGATATGACAGTGCTCAAGGATTATTCTCAGCAGGAGATTGGGGAAATCATTAGCCGATTGAAACATAGAGCTGATGAATCCTTGTTAACTTGGATGGTCAGGTTATTTGATGGAGGGGCGGCAGCTATCCGTGTAGATGCGAAGTACTCTGCCAGATTTTTGCCCTTGACACAGGAAATCCAGGTGCAGGAAATGTTATGAGTAGGCACCCCTCGAGAAGACGATGAGGGAGAGGTTCAAATATCTTTGCTACATCTAGCAGCCTAAGGGTGTAATCGTAAGTATCCGCTCACCTCGGAGTGGCAAGCGTGGAAAGGAAGTGGTACACATTGAGAGAGGCCATACAACGAGTAAGGGAATACGCCATGAAAGAGGCAATTCATTTAGACACTACTTAAAAACATAGGAATTGTAGCATTGTCTGTTTCTGATAGGAATACAATTATTAGAGCTGCTCCACCCACGTATAAGAATGTCATTATGACCTTTGAGCCGGGTCTGTGGCTCAGTGGACTAATGCATCCACTAAGGAGACCTGTGTTTGACCTCATTGTCACAGGTTCAAATCCTGGTAGGTACACTCAGCCCTTCATCCTTCCGAGGTTGATAAAATGAGTACCATTAAGTTGGGTGTCAATAAACATCTGTTATTAGAGCCAAGATGCCCCTTCGGGGGTGAAGGTGTGCCTTACAAATACGTCTGTTATGTTATGTTATTGGTGGGAATGACAGGCAAAATGACTGATGAGGTGGTGGATGTGATTAGACAATTGGCAGACCTCGGAGAATGGGAAAAAACAGAGGAACGACCCAGAGACCGGGAAAGAGAGGGGAGAAGCGAAAGACGCACCCCTGGGAAGAGATTTGACAGCCAAGATTCCCATTTATCCAGAAAGGATATGTTTTTAGCACTGCTAAAAGATGGAGTGCCACAGGAAGACATTGATGGGATTGAGACGTGGGAAATGTATCAATTGTATAAAAAGCGAGGATTAAAAGAGTGTTACAAACAAGTAAAACAACAGCAAGTACACAAGTCTAGTAAGGAGGTGGGTCCTTCTGCACCACCTACTGGGGAGGGAGGCAATGAGTCCCTAGGGATGTTTCCACAAACCCCTCCAATGTATGCGGACTTGAGGAAAATGGTGAGTGCGATGGTGGAAATGGAGTCTAAAAACACACACTCAAGTACGAATAGGCTAATGCTCAAACTCTGGTAACAACAGCCCTTATTAAGGTAGGCCGACGACCTCATGTAAAGGTGAATGATTTTGGCAATCAGGAAACATACAGGGGGTCCGCCCCTTAATTGATACCTGGGTGGAGGCCTCATTGATACATGGAAATCCTTCAAGGTTCAAGGGACGATATTTTACAATCACAGCTTTAGGGGGGGGAAGAGACCCCTGCCGTTCAGACTGAAATAGATATGAAAATTGGAAGTTTAAAAAGAGACACCTAGCAGGTGTTAGTTGTCCCCACTCCCAAATACATTATTGTATTTGACATTCTAGAGGGGTTAACCCTTGGATTGTGAGGTAAACTTTATCAGTTTGTGGTGAGTGCTTTCACTTGTACTCCCGTGATCATCAGACAATTAAAAATGCCCTCGGAGCAGGTTCCGATAGCCACGAAAAGAGTATCCAAGAAACAATATCGAATTCCCAGGGGTCAGAAGGATATTTCGGAAACCATTAAAGCGTATGCAGAAGCCGGTGTATTGCGTCCCGTAACTACGGCATGGAACAATCCGATCTTGCCTGTTAAGAAATTGGACGGAAGCTACAGGATGACTGTAGATTATCGCAAGTTAAATAAACACACTCCTCTGTTAATACCAGCAGCACCTGATGGAGTGACTTTAATTGAAAATGTAGAAACATTTGAGGGAACCTGGTATGCGGTGCTAGATTTGGCTAATGCCTTCTTCACCGTACCGATTGCTGATGAATGTCAGGAGCAGTTTGCATTTTCCTAGAATAGGAGGCAGTATACATTCCAACACCTACCAATGGGATATATGCATATCCCAACAATCTGTCACCGGCTGGTGGCAGAAAACTTAGATAAGATTCTGTGCAAACCAGATGTGCAAATTGTGCATTACATTGATGACATATTATCCAAGGCAAAGATGAGCATAGTGTGCAAGTGCACCTAGACCTTATCAGGAAAGGACAAAGGAGGGATGGGTGGGAGATTAATGACACTAAAACCCAGGGTCTGGTAGAGACTGTGATTTTTCTGGTGATACGGAGGCACAATGGACATCAAGAAATGGTGCCAAAAGCCAAACAAAAGATCCTTGAGTTTTCTACTCCGAGGACTAAGAAAGAAGCTCAGCAGTTTATTGAGCAGTTTGGATTCTGGAGACAACATATACCATATTTGGGACACATTCTTGCTCCCCTTCACAAAGTAACACACAAGAAAATCATTTATGGCTGTTGAGGGATGGAGAGGTGGAACTCAACGTATCTGTACAGGATGTTTATGTCATTTGGAGTTTGTGGCAAAAACACGACAGGAAGCGAGTGCCTTTAGGATTTTGGAGTCAGAAGTTGCCCAAGGCTGGTGATAGGTATACTCCATTTGAGAAACAATTGTTAGCATATTACTGGGTAATTGTGGATACAAAACAAATGACAGTGGGTCATGACGTATTTATCCGACCCGAAATACTTATCATGTAGTGGATATTGAGCTCCCCTAAAACACATAGATTAGGGCATGCACAAGAGGCCAGTATCATCAAATGGAAATGGTACATTCAAGATCGTGCCAAGACAGGAAAGGCGGAGTAGCAAAATTACACGAACAAGTGGTGAGAGTTCCGCTAGTAGATTAGGAGCCTGAAGAGGAAATAACAACTGGTGAATCTCCGGTCAAATGGGGAATTCCCCATGGAGAATTATCGAATGTGCAAGTGCAGCATGCCAGGCTTACTGATGGTTCAGCCAAATATGTGGGAATTGAGCGACACCGGAAAGCAGTAGCGCAAAATCCCAAATCAAAAAAGGTTTTAAGCACCTCTGGAAAAGGGAAGAGTAGTCAATTTGCGAAACTGTATGCCGTGTATCAGGCTTTGAAACAAGAGACGCCTGGGTGTTGTCACATTTATACGGACTCATGGTCCATGGCAAATGGATTGGTGGTATGGTTGCCTACATGGCAAAATAATGGATGGAAGAATTATGCTAAAGAGTTATGGGGCAAGGAACTATGGCAAGACATTGCTGAGATGCTAATGCATACTACAGTAACTGTGTATCATGTAGACGCACATTGTGCAAATGATTCATTAGAATGATGGTTCAATTCTGTTGCAGACGAACATGCCAAAATTCCGGTCATGAACACAAGAGCTGAGGAGGACGATTTGGAAGGGATTGCTAAATGGGCCCACCAGAAGATTGGACACCTCAGAGAGAAAGCTACTATAAGGTGAGCGCAAGACAGGGGACTTAGCATTCCATTAAAGGTTGTGAATACAGTGATTTTACAGTGTGCCATGTGCCAGCATCAGAAGCAGAGATCTATTCCACATATAATTCATGGCACTCTGAAAGAGGTAAATTGCCTGGACAAATATGGCAGATTGATAATATCGGCCCCTTGCCTATTAGCCGGGGATGTCAATATGCGTCTACAATTGCGGACACATGTTCCGGTTACTTAGTGGAGTTACCATGTAAGAGAGCTACCCAATTGAACACGATTAAATTGTTAGATCAAGTGGCTGTGTATTATGGAGTTCCCTTACAAATTCACAGTGACAATGGGTCCCAGTTTAAGGGAAAGTTGGTTCTAGACTATTGTCAAGACAAAAGAATTGAATGGATCTTTCATGTCCCTTACCACCCTGAGGCTTCGGGGTTAATTGAGAGGATGAATTGATTTTTGAAAAAACAGTTGTGAAAAACTGGTGAGGGTACCTTGAAAGGGTGGCAGAAACGTGTGCTAGAGGCAGTTCAGATACTTAATAATCGTCCCATTGATGACTGTGAAACTCTGTTGATGCGCATGTTAATGCCAGCCTTGTAATTCAGACCTAACAAAGCATTGGAAAGCCTTCTGTATTGGGAAATGTCATCTGGGGCGTTGGCTCCTTATCGTGCCACTCCTGAGTCTGCTGGGGTGGATTTGCATGCAAGGGAAGAAATTTGATTGGAGCCCAGAGGCATCATTGTGATTGAAACAGGGATTGGAGTACAAATTCCATCTGAACATATGGGATTAATTGCCCCTAGATCTGGACTAGCCCTAAGAGGTATTCAGGTATTGGGAGGGATTGTGGATGCAGACTATCAGGGAGAAATGAAGGTCATCCTTATGACTAGTGGAGAAAATATGTTGCCTATTCATAAGGGAGATCGGGTGGCACAATTGATACTGGTATCTGTTAAATTGTCCCTGGTGAAGAAAGGGGAGCCACCAACAGTAGCGACAACCCATGGGGACAGAGGGTTTGGGTCAACAGATAAAATGGTTCTGGGCGCCAAGGTGTGGGTGGAGAAGCCTAATGGTCCGCCCGTACCGGCGGATGTGATAGCACTGGGAGATCATCAAGTGGTTCTTGTGATGGAACCTGGTAAATGAAAATGGACACATGTTCCTGCTGACAAATGTTATTTGAGCGAATGATGTACTCTGCTATCTTGTTTTTGCATTCTGATTTTCTAGATCCTGAGAATGCTGGTTGTCTGTGTGCGGCACGATGGAGTGTATTCAGGAGGGTCCGGGGACATGCTTGGAGAGGTGGCAAATGTCAGATGGAATCGGGGATATGATTGAAAACTGACACACCTGCTACAACCTTTGCACCGGATGATGCGTCCATTGCAGAATACTGCGGTGCTTTGAGAAAACGGCGAGGGCAGAAGTGCAATGCCCTGCTCTTGCCCCCATCTGTAGTTTCTATGCCCTTTGTGCAACACGGCTCATTGTCGGGAAGCCTGAGAATACATTGATTTACCTGGCTCGGCGGCTGGTGAACCTTTTGCGTTTCTGTTTGGCAGATGTGCACGATTCCACAAATCTGATTTCCACCTGCCTTGTAGCTATAACAACGCCTATCCCGATATTAAGAAATCTATTCAGGGTCTTGCATGAAGATTCATTGGTCGAGGATTCTGATGTCAGAAATTCTCTTTCTGTTTACGAGTATTGTAAGTTCTGCGCAGACACAGATGGAAAAACATGACTCGCATCATTACTTACAATATCGCTTCTGCTGATGTTTGTTATCAAATGACTTGTGATTTGAACTATATTGGTAAATGTCAACAACTAGATTTGAATCAGAATGAGGGAAGAACTGGTTTAAGCAGCGCTTATGCGCGCTACCAACAAATGATTGTGTTGATGTATCGAATACCATGTTGTGTAATTTTACCGTATTAACTGCCAGTCCCCTGAACCATGTGAAACTTCCCACGGGCTGGTTGTTCTCCTGTGGGAACTATACCTATTCATATATTCCTGCTAACATTTCAGGTGGCCCCTGTGCTTTAACGCATCTTGGCCTAATGATGTTTCCTTTGCAGCCTGCTATTCGGCAGTCTACGCAATTTGTACTTTATATCACCTGATTGTAATTCTGATGAGCATTTGTTGTCTGAAACCGAAGTGCTGGCATTGGCCATTTAGTTGATAGGGATTTGGGGTCTAGCAGCAGAGGGTTATAAAACCATGATTAAATTGGCTTGCTTAGTAGTGAAAGGGCTTAACGAGACTTCGCAGGCTTTAACAGAGTTATTATTAGATAATAGACATTTTAGAAAAGCTATTTTGCAGAATAAGGCTGCTATTGATTATTTGTTTTTGAAGCATAATTTGGGGTGTGATGCAGTAGAATGGATGTGTTGTTTTGATTTGGAGGACCATTACCGTTCCTTTGAAAAGCATATCAAGGGATTAAAAGATCTTGTTGCCTGGGTCACCCAGGATCAGGACAGGGATTGGTGGGGTCAGGTGTTTGCATGGATTCCCAAGGCATTACGTTCTGTCTTTATTTGGATTTTTGGTGTTATTATATTGATTTGTTGTTGTTGTATTTCATGTATTCCGAATTTGTGGAGGATGTTTCGGAGGTTTTGGGAACCATCCTTTTGTTCATTGGGTTATGGTAGTTGATTGCCCAAGGGGTGGACTGTAGCGCTTATGCGAAAAATGTGCTAAAACAACATGGCGCCCGTGAGCAGCCATTTTGGACATTCACTTCCATCACCGCAATGAAAGCCTATGTTTTCATTGGCGCAGTAAGTAAATGTGCATTTTTGTAGCAGAGGCCAGGTCACATAATGCTGTCAAATAAACTGACTGTGGAGAATAGTTGTTGTATTGTCCGCTGAAGGACGAGCCAGAAAGGGAGTCAGAGTGCTCTGCAGGTGCAGCGATAAGGGATACTGGGAACGAAGGCAAGGAAGGGAAGCTGGGGTTTTCCACTTCTAACTGGATTTTTCCACTCTGTGCTCCTTATGCTTGTGGTCTTCTCTTTGGCTGAGGGCATTCATAGCCAAGAGGGGCAGGGATTCCTCCATAAAGAGAAGAGGTATTCCTCTTGGGAAGACAGTTAGAGTTTGGACCCCCCAGGTGATGCAGTCTCGCTGAGAGGGAGGACGCTCCGCTCAAGAACTCGTTAGTACGAGTGACCTCTCTGCCTACCTGCTCTGGGACTTAGCAGGGTTGAGGTGGTCAAGATGAAGGTGTCTTCTGCAACCATTATAATGGTGTTGCATTTTCTTTATAATTCTGTACAAATGATTATATGTTATGCGTGTTAATTATGTGTGTATGTATAAGCTGTGAATACAAGGCCTATAATGAGCCATTTTCTTTTCTTGTAACTATTGCTCAAAGTGTGATTTCTTGCCTATCTGAGTCCAATAACTTGGTTTGTTGGGGTCCAGGGAGACATATATATGAGGTCCCTCCACATGGCCAAGCAAAAGCCAAACAGGAGTGCTGGTCAGGGTGGAAGGGCCCGTGAGAAAGTGAATGCCAGGGGAGGCCAGGTGGACAAAGCCAGGAGAAAGCAGAGAGTGCAGGGGAGGGACAGTCCACAACCTAAGTGTGAGGTAAAGGGCTGGAAGGGCTCAAGGGGTGAATGCCCTGCCAGGCTAGTGCAGGGGGAGGGGGCCCAGAAGGGCACGTGCAGGTTAAGGGGGGGGAGGTCAGAGGAGCCCAAGTGCAGGGGTAAACTGGACGAGGAGGGCCTGCTGCCCTGTAAAACTATGAAGGAACCAGGTAGCCAGTCAAGAGGCAGACAGGGACATTAGCAGGGGAGGTGGAGAGGGAAGGAGGAGGAAGAGAAAAGGAAGGTCTTTAGAAGCTTCCGGAACTTAAGGAGATCCAGCTAAAATCTGAGGAGGGCAGGGAGACCATTCCAGAGGGAGAAATCTGCTTGGAGAAGAGTCTGATCTCCAGAGAGTTGGAGCTAGAAGACTGAAGGGCTCTAGCAGGAAGGTATTTAGAGAGAGTTGGATGTAACGGAGTCCCAGCCCCCAGAAAGCCTTGTGGATAATGCAGGGGAGATGCGACTTGATGCTCGCAGCAACCGGGAGCGTGAAGAGATTTTAGGGCTGTAGAGATGCAAAGGATAAATCTTGCAGTCCTATTCTGGATTAGTTGAAGGGGGCAAAGGGAGGAGTAAGGTAGATTGAGGAAGAGGCTGTTGCAGTAGTCTAGCCTGGAGAGGACCAGAGCTCTGGCGACATTGGGCCTCATTACGAGTCACTCGGTATGGAAATAACGGTGGCGGTAAACCCGCCGCCACCGTTGTTTCCATACCGGGTGATCTCGAGTCCTACAGGCGGATGTGTCATTCCCGCCAGGTCTGACCTGGTGGGTTAAACACCACCCGCCTGCAGGCGGACATTGGAAACACCGGCACCATCACAAGATGGTGCCGGTGTTTCCATGGTCCCCATTCCTATTGTGTCCTATGGGACTCAATGGGAATGGGGATTTACCGAATTCCGCCTCTGGAATTCCGGGGTCACCAGGGTTGTAATGCCCCAGTAATTCCGGGAATCACGGAGGCAGAATGGTAATACGAGTCCGGCGGTAACTGAGCTGGAAAAACCAGCATGTTACCGCCGGACTCGTAATGAGGCCCATTGAGTTTCTGGCGGAAGATGAAGAAAGGGAGAATGCCTCTGAGGAAGTACAGCTGAAAGTGGGTCTTCTTGGTAAGGTCAGTGATGTGAGGAGAGAGGAAGAGTGAGGAGTCGCAGACGAGTCCAAGGTTTTTAGCCTCACAGGAGGGACAGGGGCGGGGCCCATGCAGGACAGCCGGAGTGTAGAAGGGAAGGAGGGAGCAGGGGTCCCAATGAAAAGGATCTGTATCTTACTGGCATTAAGGCTGAGATTGTTAGCAATGCACCATGCCTGAATAGCAGACAGGCAGTCAGGAATGAGAGAGGAAGAGGAGGAGACAGAGGAGGGAAGCTTGAAGGAGAGCTGCATGTCATCCACATAACACTGGACATTAGGAGAGAAGGTGGAGATCAAATGGGCAAGAGTGGCCAGCTAGATGATCAAAAGCCAAGGCGAGAGGATGGAGCCATGAGGGACACCGCTGGTGGAGGGTGAAATGGAGGAGAGAAAAGGGCCCAGTTGAACCTGGGAAGATTGGTCAGAGAGGAAAGAGGTCAACCAGTCCAGAGCCAGGTCCATGATGACAAGGGTATCACAGAGCTGATTTATAAGGGTGGCACGATTGACCATATCAAAGGCAGAGGAAAGGTCAAGAAGGATGAGAATGGAAGGAGAGTTGGAATAGAGATTAGAGAGCAAGTCTTCACGGGTGTTCAGAAGGGCACTCCCATGCCTTTGGCAGCTATGAAGCCAGACTGCTGATTGTGGAAACAACTAGCAGATTCTGTGTGGTGGAAGCAAGGAGATTGCCAGCTTCTCCAAGAGTTTGCCCAGGAAGGGGGTAATGGAGGGCAGTAGTTATCTGGACAGGAATGGACGGCAGAAGGCTTTTTGAGGAGAGACTGCTTGAGGAGTGAGGGGAAGGATCCAGGGGCAAAGGAGTGATTGCAGAAATCAGCCAAGGCTAGAGCAGGGGAGACAATGTGTCACAAGCTTCTCTCTTTCTCACCTGTTTTTCCTTGCTTGTGGTCTTCTTGGATGCGACTTCCTTCTTCCTCACTGTCCGAGACTGATACAGGTTGGAGCGCGAGTCTTTGGGTTCTAGTGTGGCAGCCTGCTGCTTAAGCCGGATAGCGTTCAGTATCCAGGAATGTTAGCCACGAATCCAGGAAGGAGGAGGTGCAAGTGTCCTATGCTCAGAGGATGTTCGAGACACCTCGGCACGAGCGCAAGACGGAGTCCGGGATGTGGGATTCAGCTAGCGGGTGAGGCAAGAATCAGGAGGGGGTTCCAGGAAGGGAGAAAAAAGGATACAAACTGGATATAGCACGGTTAACAGACTCGAAACATACGTCTAGCAACTCCAAGCAGTTGCGTTGAGACGCGCAGAGCCGTGGGGGCATGCCTGTTTTCTAGGAAGCAGAGTGTTGCGAGCAAAGGCTAGAGCGCAGCGTTTCCCGGCCC
The DNA here is from genome assembly GCF_040938575.1 of Ambystoma mexicanum. Taxonomy (NCBI): domain Eukaryota; kingdom Metazoa; phylum Chordata; class Amphibia; order Caudata; family Ambystomatidae; genus Ambystoma; species Ambystoma mexicanum. The sequence continues at coordinate 715,878,047 of NC_090923.1, forward strand.
TTGGCCATCTTGGGGGAGTCACTGAGCTCATGCCGCGGTACATCATGGACCACGAAGCCCTGAAGGACTGAATTCGGTGGTTCATGACACAATGTTGTTCTTGACAGTTCTAGGGGACAAGGGTAGCACCTGTTTGGATTGCAGACTTGTCTAGTGACCTCATCAGGTGATATGGGAGAGAAAGAAGAGAGTAGAAGGGTTGTGGGGGGGTGGGCCAAAGGAGACCTGAGAGCAGATGAGGGAGAAAGGAGTGGTGTAGAGGAGAGTGAGGACAGGAATCCCTGAGTTTTAGGGACAAAGTGAGAGGCCAGTGCAGAGGGCCGGGAAGGCAGAGGAGAAGTGGAGACTGCAGTAGGATTGGCGAGTTCCTTGCCGATTTTGAAAAGTTCAGCCTTGTTGTTAGTGGTCCCAGAGATGCAGGGTTGGTTATAGGCCCTCTTCTTCAAGCAGATGGAGAGTCTGTACTGCCTTAGGAGCAAGCGGCAGGCAAATTTGTCAGAGGATGTGCTTTAAGCCTACCACCTCCACTCAGCAGCTCTCTACTTGCGTTTCAGAGAGGCCAGGTCAGAGTCACACCAGGAGCTGCACTTGGAGGCAGGCTTCCTGCGGATCCTCAAGACAGGGGCACGGATATCAAGAGTGTTGAAGATGGAGAGTTGAAGTTTAGTAAGGTATGTGTCAGAGTGAGAGTCAGAGGAAGGAGTTGGGGGAAATGAAGGTGGCAGCAAAAGCAGCAACTGACACTCGCTTCATAGGTTGAATGACAGAGAAGGAGAAAGGCAGTGCAGGTGGGGGCTTAGCCAGGGGACCCAGGAGGTCCAAGTGAGAGGACTTGAGAGTATGATGAGACCAGGAGAGAGGAGTAGTGAGAGCATTGAAGATGGGGATGTCAGCAGAGATGAGAGCATCCAAAGTGTGTCTGGCTGAGTGCGTCAGACCAGAGGGAAGAATGGAGAGGGAAAGAGTGTCACAGAGGTTGCAGAATAGTCCGCATCAGGGGAGTCAAGGTGAATATTGAAGTCTCAGAGGAGAAGCTTGGAGATGGAGGCCAGGAGAGAAGAGGTCAGTTCAGACCACTCTGAAAGGAAGAGGGAGACCGGGCTAGGTAACATTCATTTGTAGGGCTCAACTTATCACTGCATACAGTATCAAGGAGCAGATGTCATTTAGCACAAAACAAACGATACAGATCACAAACCAGCATCATACTTAGATAAAACAGAATACAAATCTTAAAAACATTTGACATCAAGGTACATACAGAACTGCAACCCTCCCATTACAGCTGCATGGAAACATCAAACACATCAAAAGACAGCTCATATTGTTTAAGTCTAAATTTAATAGTTGCAAGAGATGCACAATTCTGTATATTACTAGACAAGTGATAAAAAGGTACTGATAATATGTAGACAGGAGTGCTACCTTACAATGAACAATAAAACGCAATAACACACAATGGGCCTCATTCCGAGAGTGGCTGAGTTGTAAAAAAAGTTGTAGTAATAGAATTACAGCCACTTTTCCCGTTTCGCCAAACTCTGAGTTTGGTCTGGGAGTGGAGGATTTATCTCCAGCAAAACGCTGGAGGTAAATCCTTCACCTTACTGATGAAAAATCAGCAAAATAATCAGAATTACTGCCAGAGGAACTACCGTCAGCGGAAGTTCAGTAGAAAACCCCAGAGATACCTATGGACTTTGGAAAATAGGGATTAACATGCCCTACCACCACTTGTAATACTGTGGTAAACCCATGGGACCAACGAGCGGTAACATTATTTCCATTTGGCGCTAGTTCTGCGGTAATTCTGACGAAATACTGCCAAACTTGAAATGAGAGCCAATATATATGAATATAGTCTTTACACGATATGCTTTGAGTACACCGACATTATTATGCAATGAGAATCCAACTAAAACTATTAAAAAAAATAAAACAACAATGGTTGCATGTGAACCTGCAGAGGGATTTATACAGGAGCAGCAAAAGAAAGCCATTCTTTGATTTGTAAAATACAAATGTGCATACAATTTATAATAACCACATCTGAAACAATTTCAATCAAAGTGAAGATTTAGTGCTGATCATTGTGTGCAATATATTACAAGCATGATAAGAACATATATCAACCTTATTAGCAGTAGATACACATGATTGTGTACATAGAACCATAAACAAGGCAATATTTGCTTGAGACACTTTATAAAGGAAACCTAGAAAAAGGTTAAGCACCGGAAATAAAGGTTCAGCCAAATGGTACTATGGCCTAGGGACTAGGAATAGTATGCACATGCTATCCTTAACACCACAAAAGTGTGTTTATCCTTTGATATTATTTTTCATTAATACCCAATGTTTAACAATTTTGTTTTAATGTATTTTTGTTTTGCCTTTTGTTTTACTTGAAAGATAATTGTCCTTATCCTTTCATTTCGTTTTCTCTTTATTTGTTGCTGTGCTTTTTCATTCACTGCATACAGGGACCCGTGTGCAGAATTCCATTGGTCAGCATTTCCAATGTTTTCCCATGGCCCCAAATACTTAACATTGAGGCTTACGGGTAATTTCAGTTCATAGGCCGAGAGCCTTGCTGAAAGTCCAGCTGGACTTGGTAAACGTCTGTAAACAGTTCCTGGTCCTTTGAAAGCACTTTCTGCATTTGTTTTTCTGTATTCTGAAAAGCTACCACTGTGTTACCTGGCTGTGTAGGTTGTAGTTAATTACTATTGGGAAATATCCAGGGTGTTCGTCCCTTCTTCCAAAGGGGAGCCACCCCCTCTGAGGATAGGGAGTGTAGCCCGCTGAGCCAAACCCTCCCTAGGGGCTTGGGCAAGCGGGACCTTACTAGGAGTGACTCCCCTTTAGGGGACAAGGAGCCTCATTACAAGTTTGCCGGTCTGGAAAAAACAGTAGCGGTAAGCTTGCCGGTACCATTGTTTCCGGACGGGCAAACTACGAGTTCTGCTAGCGGGTGCCTTTCAGATCGCCAGGTCTGACCTGCGGGCAGAACAGCACCCGCTCGCAGGTCACGAATGGTGCCGGTGCATCCGTCCTCCCCATTCCCATTGAGTCCAATGGGACTCAAATGGGGATAGGGAGTAATATTTTCTGGCGCCCGGCAATGGGCAATTACCGGGTCTGCCGGGGCTGTAATGCACCGGTAATTGCCCATTGCACGGTGCCAGAAAATGTGTGACTCTGGCGGTAGCCGTGCCGGTATTTACTGGCATGCTACCGCCAGAGTCATAATGAGGCCCAAGGAAGCCCAATTCCATTGTGAACTCCCTATACGGATGATATCTGCTTATATGGGAGAAGGTAACCTGGATAATACTTCCATCTATTTACCTCAAGATAATAGTGACAATATCTCCATGTATGTACCTCAAGGTAATGCTGAACCTTCTACGTGTTTCACAATTTGTGCTGAACAATACGCCCCCTCTCATTCCAGGAAAGAGAATAAAGCACCAATAATCCTGGAGTGGAGGAGGAGAATATCAACACAAAGCGAGTGCCAGAAGTGAGGACGCAGGCAAGGGCAGAAGCCGCACAGAACCGCGTAACTGGCTGTAGCATTGAAGGAAGCGGATGTGCCAGGGAGAAGTCATCTGCCCTGCACAGCATCACAGCAGGGCCTGAGAAGCAGAATGACCACACGTGGTGGGCCCGGTGCCCGCAAACCGATGCCGAGACCAGAAACCGAGGGAGGAATGAGTCCTTCGCTGATAACAAGATAGCAGAAGGAAGAGAAAATGTCAAGACGAGCGGAATCCGAAACCCGCTCGTATCCAGTACAGAAGAGCGGCTAGCCGCGGTGAACACCACTGCTGCCAAAAAGACACACCCTCACTTCAGGAGACCCTGCAATACTAAAGATAAGTGGGTTGCCCAGATCAAAGGGTGTTTGATAAATGAAAGAGCAAGAGGAGGAGAAGGAAGAATTGCCCTAATCCCATATTAGGGTCATAGAGGTCCAGAGAGAGAGAAAGGAAATAAGGACAACGGTTATGAAAGCATGAGAAACCTGAGGAGTACAAACCTCCAATGGGGTCACAGAGACCCACAAGAGCTAAGAGAGCAAGAGAGAGAGGGGTTACCAATATTCCAAGAAAGAAGATAGACATTGGTGAAGAACTGATACAAGGGGAGCGTTGAGGCACCCCATATCTGAAGCAAGTGGAGAGAGACCCACAGAAGTGGCGGATAGGGATCTGGGAAATATCCCTCTGATAAGAACCTTAGTTTAGCTTTGTTAGGAAGGGAACTCCTTTTAGTGATATGGTTAGTGAGGCATTTTACTTTATTATAAAGAATATATTTTAATAGATATATTGTGTGGGCTGTAAGAAAGAAAGCAAGGAACTTGTTGCATATGCAGGTGAATTTTAATGGGCAAATAGGCCCCCCTCATGAGCATGGGTAGGAGCAGACACACCCAATCTCACATCCTGAACTCATTCAGCCATCTGCCCTTGAACTCCTGCACATGTCCACACATTCCACTAACACAGTCCTAACACTCCAAACTGTCATAGCCTCACGCAGTTTCCCCCGTTAACCGGAACATCCCATATCAAAGTCATTGAGCTGAGCTGGAGGCCAATGTCATGAGACATGGCATCCATCAACACTTTTCCAGCACTGGGCTCCAATTGACCAGAATGATTAATGACTCCACTGTTGCTGCAGCAACCCTGCAGATGTGGAACTGTTGCACTGTTATCTTAGAATCCGATTCAGGAATCTGCACTTAACCAGCATCCCTTGGGATAAGTGATACTCTGACCACAAAGTCAAAATTGGAATCAGGGGTAGCATCCGTACCACAATCCAACTCCTGGTAACTAACCAAGTGACCCCTGTCTGTGACAAAATGACTTCTGCTGTGCATGAGTATAAGGATGAGCACTGGCTAAAATGCCTACTCAGCCCTGACACTTCAACAAACCAAAAGTAATCCCAATCATAAGGGTTCATAGGGACAGTTTCTACAGTAACAGTTTCGAATGACAAAAGTTCAGACATAAAAGTGTCGAAAAAAAGTTTCAAATGTTTATTTTTTTTTTATGAGGGGGTCCCCCCAAACCCCTGTTTTTTTAAACACTTATTTTACCATACAAACTTAAAATAAACCCTTTAATATAAAAAAAATACATTCGAAACGTTTTTTTGTTGAAACATTTGTTTCGGAACTTTTGTCATTCGAAACTATTGTTTCAAAACTTTGACTGGACACCATCATAAGGGTAAACCAGGTACAGCTAAGAGATATACCTCCTTTGCCTTTTGTGGCAACGTGGACAGAGGAAAGGCTATATTCTTAGAAGAGATGTTAATGTGAGCCAATAGCAACCCAAATAGAAAAGTTTCAAAACAAAAGAATATCCAACAAAGGTTCTATAAACAATTAGTACCCGGCGAGGGTCAATCAGATAGTAACAATCAAGCTGATTGGCCCTCACCAGGCCTTTACCCAAGCGGGAATCTCTCTCCTAACGTACCTTTCCTTTATCCCCGGTGGAGGCGAAGGGTGTGGCAGCCCCTCAGCCAATGAGGCAGCTCAGAACAGGGTAATCCCCGCTCCGAGCCACCACACGGCTGGACGCTGCCATCTCCCCCGCCCCCCCGGGGATTCAGGTAAGTGTTTTCTCTCCCCCTTCTCCTGTCCCCCAATCCAAAAAATCCCCGCCCTCCCAACCCCACTTACCTTCTTTTTGGTCAATTTTGGGAGCAGATGCGCTGGGAACACTTCTGTCCCCAGCGCATACGATCCGGATCCGTGACAGGCTGTCATGGAACGGTAGAAGTGACTAGACGTAGCCCCTTCTCTCCTTTCCATGGCAGCCATTTTCTTTGTTTACATTTTTCATATTCTTTGAATGGCCACCATGGAAACGGAGAAGGGACTACTTGTAGTCCCTTGCAGTCATTTTATTTGTTTACCTTTTTCCATTCATTTTGAATGGCCACCATGGAAAGGGAAAACAGACTCCGTTATAGTTATAGAACAAAGAGAGAGTGGAAGTAAGTTCCAATTTAGAGGTGCTAAGAGAGAGAGAGAGAAAGAACGGAAATGAGATGGAGCACATGGAGGACGAGGAACTATAAGAAGAAAATGAGACACAAACAAAGTGAATGAGAAGGAAGATAGAAGGAAACAAGTGAAAAAAAATAAGGAGGGGCAAGACCACAAAGACCTTTAAAGACTAAACATAAAAAGTTACATTTTAGGCAGTGATGAAAAGAAAGCCATCGAAAATAGAATCATGAGGTGCAAGCAAACAAAGAGTATGAATAGAGACATTAAAAACGAGATATAGGAAGTCCAAAAAGTGCAGAAGAACAATAAAAAAGCTGTGAAAAGATTAGAGCAGACATCAATAACTTTGTGGCTTTAAAGATTATAAAAGGACAAGCTTTGGGTATGTTATATAAATGAAATCGACAGGAACGAGCAGATAATGAAATGTGATGCTCAAAAGAAAGATCTGAGTCAAAGAAAAGGCCTAGGTTATGAGCCACTGATGAAATGGGTAACTGAGCCGGAGGAAAGGGTGTAAAGGATGGTGAAGTAGAGGAAGATATTTTAGAAGCAGGAAAGAAAATAACTTTTCACAGCATTAAGAACTAAAAAGTGGTCTGACATCCATGATTGGATAGCCAGTAAACAGGCACTAGGTTTAAGATGAATATCATCTGTGAAGTGTGGAAATGAAAGAAAGAGCTGTGTATCATCAGCGTAAAAGTAATGCAAAAACCCAAAAGAAGAAATAACCCCTTCTAGCGAAGAAGTATAAAGAGAGAAAATGAGCGGACCAAGAACTGACCCTTGAGGAACACCACAAGTGAGTGTGTGTGTTTCAGAGGAGTCCCCCGCCCAGGAATCCAAAAAGAACCAGAAAAACCAAAAGAGGAGAGAGCAGACAGAAGAAGAGTGTGATTAACAGTATCAAACGCAGCAGAAAGATCCAAAAGTATAAGAAGAGAAGACTCTTTAGTGTGACGTGCAGAAATACAACAAGGAATTCAAAAAGGATATGTTCCTATTGGAAAAAGGTGCAAAAGTGTCTTCACCAGTCTCTAGGGCCTCAAAAGGTGCACCAGTGTGAAAGAGTTTATTTCAAAGTACCTAATTACAATGTTCGGCGGTTCAACAGCATCGAACAAGGCTTCAAGCTGTACTGCAGAGGGGGTCAAACCAAGTTTGGGTGCATCGAGTCATGCTCGTTCAATTGGCGAGCTGGCATTTAGTTGAGTCGAAGCAGGAGCTTGGTGCAGTTTGAGTGCAGCATTCGGGTCGTGCAGATCAGATGGCTCGCCAGTGAGTGTCGAGTAGGTTTGAAATGTTGGAAACCAGTGCTTCAAGTGACAAGATGCTCCAGCAATTGAAGTCGAGGGCCGTTGTTTTCGATGCAGTGACCTTAATGATCTCAGACAGGGTTAAAAGAGTCAGCGATTCGAGTTTGTCCACATCAGCAAGCTGGTTGTTCGACCTCAACAATGGTCGTGCTCCGCTTGACACAATGCAGTGGCAAGCCGGTTCTTTGGATACAAAGCATGGTGGTTCGAAGTTTGATGGAGTACCAAAAGCAGAACCAGTACTTCCCTTTGGATTGTGTGTGCTGAACATGGCATGAATGCTGTTAGACCAGTTCAATTTGGTATAACAGGGATCCGGGATGTTCTAGCTCTGCAGATGTTGTGAGAATCACTGCATGGGCTATAGGGCCGAGGTGTCCTTTCAAGTTCTGCTCTCCCAACCTTCTGAGCTTTCAAGCAGAGTGGCTGGTCTTTAGCTAGAGTCACCTCCAGTGTGCCCTTGATATGGGTAGGGAGCAGAGCTTACCTCTGCTTTGGAACACTCCTTCACGCCAATAGCTGTGAGCTTTGGAAGGCTCAAACTCTCCCAAAAGAGGTCCAAATGAATTGTTTCTTATGTCCTGAAAGGCCTAAAAGTGAATCAAAGAACATGTGGGAGACCCCCTATTTTACAGGCAAAGATCTACAGGGGATTGGACAAAAGCAACAGTGCTCTAAGTGGTCCAATCCATGTCCTTGTGGTGTTTGCCTTTTTGCATCATATCCAAAGAACATTGTGCTAAAAGGAAGTGGAGGAGATAGGAAGGAAAGGAGCACAGAGAGAAACAAGATGGTCAAATCCTTCTACAACTGTACTGAGCTCCCTATGACTACTAACCACACCCCCTCATCACAGACCCAAAGCATTAAAAGCACTTTGGTTTGCAACACCCTGTTGTGAGGCTAGTCTGTTTGTTTAGGATGTTTTCAGGATTCTGGTAGTTGTGGGTCATGAAGGCTTATGTGATCGTACCATAGAACTAGAGAAGGACTGGGTTTTTATTTAAGAGAGGTCTAGGACGGTGCCCACAAAAAACGTATTATCAAAAACAGAAGGGTCCTAGCTCCTCTCGTCACTGCTCCCTTAGGGATACAAATTTGACTATTCGAAAACCTTGCAACTAATTACACTGACAGCTGTGGTTGAAAAAATATACATATTATTATACTTTATTACAAAATTACATGTTATAAAAATCCATTTAATTTTCTTTTCTTAAAAATAGCATACCGACCACAATAATCACAATGTATTCGAGCAGGAACAATCAATAACTAAATACAAAACTAATAAAGAATAAGTGGAGATAAGAGAGGTGCTCCTAGAATTCCATGTGTGCGTGAAAAAACTACCGCCACCAAAATAAAAAAACGTCAAAAAAGCAGAACAAAACAATTATGATTACAAATACTGCTCTATTGTGGTGGTTACTGCACGACTAAAACGACAACATCCAATTACATGATAGACAGCACAAATGACATAAAAAAATATATATATAAAAAACATTAGCATCCTGGATTAACCCACAGTACGGATGTCTAAATTGGATCTCTTTACTAACTGATAATTTCCTATTAATAGTCCTGGATCCAGAGCGACTCTCAATGCCTTATTATAACTGCGACATCTTTCTCACAGAAAAAAACCTGGCATGTTTCATTCCCATTCTCCTTCGAGAGAGTTGTTACCGGGAAATTCTTCAGGGGTGATGTGCTATGAACAACAATTGGCATTACAATCGTTTAAAGACTTCAAAAATTGACCATGTAACTTGGTGCAAATAAGGGGGGGCAGTATTTAGAGGGAAGCTTTTATCGTTGTATAACGCCAACCTACACAGCAAAAAGGGAGAGAAACAAAGACAAACGAATAAATCAGTCAGATATTGTGAATCAAAAAACTGATTATAGTAGTTAGTCGACCTCCAGGTCTATAAATACCTTGAAGGGTTAACTCGCAGTCAACTGGTAAATAGTTGCAGGAGTAACAAAAACGTCTGCGTGTGCAGGAGTAAAATCCCCTGAAAGAAAGTGGGAAGGCAAAGCCTCATTAATGATATAGCAGTAACAACACGGTGTTATCTGCTAAAATTATGAAGTTTATAAAGCAAGAAGAAAATATTCTATTAAAGTCTATTCCCATGACTCAAACCCCTCTAAATCAAATTCTTTTAACTAAACTGGGTTATTTGTTGACATCGCGTGCCTGTTTTAGGAACGCTCTATAAACCGAATGTGCGCTGACAAGTTCCATTAATTGATGCCAGGCGCATACTGTCAACTTTTATTCATATTACATATTTGTTTAAACATGTATGGTATTTCTATCACACTGGTTCTACCGCACTGAAATAGCTGAAGTGATATGGTCTTGTTAACAGTGTGAAACTCAACTGACCTTAAGCTGGGAACGTTTGATCTCAGGTATCTGTAGTGGCTGGGACGCGTGTTGTCGCCATGACGGTCTAGTGGAAATAGAAAGTTGCAAGACCACCCCCACACAGTTTACTTGTTTCGGTGTTCACCTATATCAGAGGAAACACGGAAGGGAGAAAGGGACGGAAAAGCAAAAGAAAAAGAAAAAAGTTCACTCCGACCGTCAATGGAAAAATGCCTGCCAGCCAGTGGCAATGTTAAGAGAAAACAACGGTAATATGCGACGCACCGCCATTTCGTTTTGGTGCATGCAGAACTCACTTGAAGTCACTCGTACTCCTCTTTGGTTCTAGCTGCGTTCTCCTGTCCGCAGTGGCCCCTTGCGCTAGTTTTAGGTCACCATTAGGCATTACAACGCTGCTGAGTGAAAAGGTAGCTAAATGCTGAAAAAACGCGGAAAGCCCAAACGGTGCGGTCCTAGAAATCGAAAACGGCAAAGGCAACAGTATCTACAAGCAAAAATCTGCGGGCCATCTTGTAACTGAAAATGGGTTTCACTCAAATGTGTCTACCACACTGCAGATTTTAGATGGGAACCCTTTACTACTATATGACATCAGAACTGTTGAGTTATTTGAATAATGCAATTCACATCACAAAAGCCCTTTCAAGTTCTGCTCTCCCACCCTTCTGAGCTTTCAAGCAGAGTGGCTGGTCTTTAGCTAGAGTCACCTCCAATGTGCCCTTGATATGGGTAGGAAGCAGAGCTTACCTCTGCTTTGGAACACTCCTTCACGCCAATAGCTGTGGGCTTTGGAAGGCTCAAACCCTCCCAAAAGAGGTCCAAATTAATTGTTTCTTATGTCCTGAAAGGCCCAAAAGTGAATCAAAGAACATGTGGGAGATCCCCTATTTTACAGGCAAAGATCTACAGGGGATTGGACAAAGCAACAGTGCTCTAACTGGTCCAATCCCTGTCGTTGTGGTTTTTGCCTTTTTGCATCATATCCAAAGAACATTGTGCTAAAAGGAAGTGGAGGAGATAGGACGCAAAGGAGCACAGAGAGAAACAAGATGGTCAAATCCTTCTACAACTGTACTGAGCTCCCTATGACTACTAACCACACCCCCTCATCACAGACCCAAAGCATTAAAAGCACTTTGGTTTGCAACACCCTGTTGTGAGGCTAGTCTGTTTGTTTAGGATGTTTTCAGGATTCTGGTAGTTGTGGGTCATGAAGGCTTATATGATCGTAGCCATAATTTGAAGGCTAGCCAGCCGTGGAGATGTGGGGCCATAGTGCTGCAGACTACAAAACCCACAGTTCCTGGCTGCTGTGTTGTGCTTTGCTTGCTTTGCTGATGTCAGTTCGCTGTTGTCGTAATACTGTCTATGTAATATGGTCCGCTCGTGCAAAGGTACTGTTTATCTGAGGAATTCAGCACATGCTGTGGCATGTTTGTGTTTGTTATGTGTGATCGCTTACGCCTAGGGCTATAGTCAGAGGTTAGGGATGCCACAAGTAGGAGTGGCTCTCACAAGGCTTTGCCGCAGTTATGAGTGGTGGAGGCATATGTGTATGGAGTTATATGGTACAAGCTGTTGTGAAATCATTGAGGGTGTGCAAAACTGTTCCCTCATTCGCCCCACTTCCTATCACATGGGTTACCATAAACCACTATCCAGTTTCCCTAAAATCCCTATACCTATCCACAACCTCTCCCTAATCCTCCTCCCCCATTTACTGCCTCCTGATGACCACTGTAAGCTATTATCAGGAACTTGTGCCAGCCAAGGTGGGAGCGTTGTACTTGATTTGGCTTCCGTGGTTAGAGAAGGAGTGTGGATTTGTCAACTTTCTTCCAGGCTATGACATGTGTGGCCTTTGATTTCTATTTCAAAGGACATCTCCTGCTGAGAGACTGTCCTGCTGGAGACAGGCAGGCGTTACCCCACCTCACAAAGGATCAGTCTCTTTTCCTGCAGGCTGGCAGAGATAGATAGACTGACTGACTAGAATACAGACAACCCTTCTGCAGTCTTTAAATGTAGCCTCTGTGCTGGAGCGACTTTGCTGTGACCTCTGAACCTGCTATGTACCACTGGAAAGCAGGCGTTGCAGATCAGCATACTGATGCAGCTGGGCACATGTTTCACTATGGTTTTGACTTGGAACTTAATGAAAGGGTGGCTCTGGTTGGCAGACTACCCTTTCTGAGATGGAATTACCTATATCATTTTATTAAACAATACAAATTAAAAAAGCCAGGCCTTCTACAGCCTTGACATATGGCATTTCCTCACAACTTCCACCATCACAAATACAAACTCACAACCGTCCGCAGAGAGAAACTGGAAAGTACCTTACTACGCCACCTGGTATTCTTCACGATCACCCAGTCACTGGCTCATAAGATCTCTTTTTCTCTTACCACCTTTTGTATGAATTCTGGCTTTCTTCCACATGCCTCAACAGTTCTCAACCTTTCACCTCCTCAGAGGTTCGGACTCACCCAGCCTCTTTGGCGCAAGTTCACACAGATGCTTAAGGCCCTTCAAAACAACCAATAGAGATGACCTTGTTTATTTGTTTGTTTGTTTACTATTTATAGTGCGCACCACACCCTGAGGTATCTGGGCGCATTACAAGAATATGCATGTTCATGGTATCGGAATAGGTAGTACACACAGTAATTACATATAAAGGTATGGGACAAGCATAACAATGCACAGTTTAAGCAAGAGGCAAGGAATGTACATACAGATACAAAACAATACAATACAATAATACTGATGGGAGATATATACACTTGGGTGAAGTGGAAAGAAATAATGGTCTATAATTATGTGTCTCTGGAGATCAACCATAGTTTGGTGTCCTTTCTGAATTTGTAGAAGGATTGGTTTGTGCGTATTGTGGTGGGGAGGGAGTTCCATAGTTGGGCAGCCATCACTGGGAAGATGCTACCCCGAGCTCTTTCTGATTTGTAGAGGCGTGGGATGTCGTGCAATAGGCCCAAACCATGTCTCTGTTCATCTAACTCCCAACCCAAACCAGAGGCCCTTGCTAAGAGGATAGGGTTATTAACAACCCCATTTATTCTCTCTGCAAGACTGTTTGGCCAGGTACAGTAGAGCCATAATTGTGTGGACCATGTAAGCCGGCTTAAAAAAATCCTGAAAAACCCCATCCAGAATTATGCACTGTTGTGTCTGTCAAAGTGATAGGGAACCCGTTATCCCGCAGCGTAACACACGCTCCAGAAACTGGACCACAATGGCAGAAGTAACATCCTGACCCATGACAACACCACCCATTTCGAGTGGTAGTCCATTGCGATACAACCTAATCTAGCCTAACTACCTAACTCTGAAACAGGCACTCTGATATGCAATGCTGTTGGTGAAGCAATAGCCAGTCCATGTACCCGGCGCAAGAGCGGTTTGGTGCTAATATGAGACCCACTACTCTCGCTGCACAACATACGCAATTTGAAAGCCTCCTCCATCCGCCCATCCATACCCGGCCCCCAGTACCATTTGTGGACACGCTGTTTTGTCATCCTCCAGCCCAGATGGCAACTATGGGCAATGCTGATGATGGTGGGGCTGGGCAAACACCCTTGAAAGGAATTATGTTTCTCCTCTAAACTGCAGCTGACTCGCTACACACAGCTCTTGGAACCTGCTGGACGACCCGCCCACTATCCTGCCCAGGTGGTCACGGCTGGGCCAGTCCACGTCATGTAATGCTTAACTTTCTGCCACTCTACATCCGGCAGAGCATTCTCTGCCAAGACAACTGTTCCGTGAAATTACCCGGCAGTCACAGCCCAACAGTGCTTCCTCCACTGCCTCAGCACCTGCAGCAGTGACCTGGATATTGAAGCAGTGACCTGGATAAGCAATCCCCTACCACGTTCCTTAGTACATTACCCTAAAGTTGGTGGCTTCTGACCTTTATTTTAGAGTGCAGCCATCTTCATGTTAATGAGGAAATAAAGAGGTTGACACACCTCACGTCCCTGTGTTTATTTTTATACATGGAGAAGGAACAAAAGCAGCAAACAAAAGGAAGCAACCTATTTCCTTCAGGGAAGTAATTACTCCACGTGTACCATAAAAAGCAATTGCACTACATCAATGTGGATTTAAGAGATAGCAACCATTTAACCCGTGAAAGAATTATGCAGCATATTTGAAATGACTTTACTGCGGTTTCCTGAGCTCTATGTCATTTTTCCCGTGGTTCAATGCCACTTGTAAAAACATTGCCACAAGCATTCTGATGTTTTCATTGTGTGCAGAGATTAACAAACCCTGTTACATCTGCACCCCTCCCTATGGGTACCGGCTTTTGATTTTCGGTACAGGGATGATATTAATATTTTTTTTTATTATTGTGTACAACCCTTAACCCTAGTGCTTTAAAAGTTTCATGATTTGCAACAAAGAAATGTAAACACCTTAAATTAGTTGAAGCATGTGATTCGTGTTTCAGTTGTCTAAAGGAGTATACAGGTACTTGTCATGTAGCACAGTAGGTGTTGCTATCACAAAAGCGCAGAGACGCCCCTACTAGAATTCTAACATATACAAACATGTTGCATAGGGTCTCAAGAGATCTACATATATGTGTACTAGGCCCCATGGGATGCACCTGCTTGGTTAGGAGAGCTAGATGTTTTCATTTCAGCCACACAACAGTAATCTACATGTCTACATGTCTAAATGCAAATACGCACCCGGCGAAGGGCTATTGGTCAATCAGATGACTGCAACGGCAGGCAAGAATATGCATTCTGCGCCGACGGTTCTAGCCACCCGAGGACCTTCCCGGGGTGGCACCACTTTTTATATTTCTTTTTTATGTGGGGAGGCAAAAGGCAGCCTCTCCCTGTTACCTCCCCACCTCACCCACCCCATAAATCAACAAACACCCTTCCCCACCCCCTCCTCCCCTCCCAACTTACCTGCGGGACCAGAGCTTTGAGCTTCAGTCCCTGTGCTTCTCTGATCCCGGTCGCCTCCATAGAAATGGAAATGGGACTTAGGCAGCCAATCCTTCGAGGATGAAAAAAAAACATTCTCACCCCGGATGAACTCCGGCGTATGAATGGCTTTCACCCCCCCAGCAAGGGGTAGGGGGTGCGGCCATGTCCGTAACAGCCCACAGCCAGAGGAGAGGCCCTCGCTTTGCTGGGGCGTACCATTGCTTTGGGCTGGTGGGCCACTACCGCCCATGTCTGCCCCCGGCTGGGGTGTGAAAGCCATAGTATCTGCTCAATATGAGAATTCTAAAGCCCAGCAAAGCTAATAATGCTGGCAAACCACTGCCCTCTTTTCTCCACCTAAAATCACTACTTAATTAATACTCTTGTTTAGAAAACATATGAGGAAAAATACAGTAGCAGAAGAATTATTATTTTAGGGTGCTGGGTAAACAGTTTCCATGAATATACAGGGGTTTGCAGCGAGGGAGCCTGAAACAACCAAGAGGATCTCTGGGGGTTCTATCCTGTGATTTCTTTATTTTTATAATTGGTTAAAATGGGTATATTTTACATCACACTTTGAGCAAAAAGCCACCCAGTTTAGAATCTGTTTTGTAGGTTACCCAATTAAAAAATCCAATATTTGCAAAGTCACCAACAGTGCACAGAAGCTTTTCACAATGCCTTTTCATGATCCCTTTGTGCACAATATATGCTAGTATTCTGTCAGTGTAAATAAAACGTAATGCTGGCTAGGTATAAACATGTCCAAGTTGGCTGCACCAATATATGCCAGTACTCCCACATAAGGTAAGGGCATACTCATGTAAGGGCATACTCATGTTTGCTTTGCCCATAGTGCCAGTTATGATACTATAAGAAAACATGTCGATGCTGGATCCGCATGTAAGAACATAAACTTATTGGATTTGCTCATATTGGCAGGAAATAAAACTGCACCAAGCCAGTCTGGCCGCATAAGAATACTGATTATGTTGGCTTTGGAGAGTAAAAATGATATGCTGACTCTAAGAAATCATGCCCAACCTACCTGCACCAATGTAGCCTCTGCACCTCCATCTAAGAACACTCGTGTTGGATTTGCCTAGAATGTCAGTACAACTGTATGCCACTGTAAGCAAACATGTCCATGTTACCCATCTGCACCTATGCAGCCCTCCTCCTGCACGCCCATGTAAGAACACTCGTCATGTTAGGTTTGCCTTGCTCATAATGCCTGTAAATATGTATGCCACTGTAAAAGAATATGTTGCTGCTGGCTGCTTGTCCGCCCCCAATCAGATGCTTGCTCCCTGTCCAGACACAACCACAAACTTAATGAACGCATTCTTACAGCATAAAAGCTATCTCTGACACGCGACCACCCATGAACCTCAACATACACACTTAAGGTTCCACTTATTCACAAAAGCAATTACACAGACACAAACCCTTTCATGCATGCACACAAACACGCATGCATCCCCACATATATACATACAGAAATGTTTTTCGTTACCTGCAGCCCTGGACTCCAGACACCACCACCATGGCCCTCCGGCTCACTTGCAGCACACAAACAGGAAACAGGAGAAGCCTCCTGGCCCCTGACCTGAGCTATGAAGGCAGACTGGCACTATCGTGCTGCCCCTTGTATTATATTGACTGTCTAAGGAAAACTACGTTCCTCTGTACAGTTCATAACTCCAGAGGCATTTTCTGTAAATGCAGGCCTTTTTGAAGCATGTCATTTTGAATTCCTTTACACATGACATGGGAGCATAAATGTCAATCAAGGTTGATTATTTCGCACCAGATATTGGAGAACTTGAGCCAAGACCTAAACGCCCCCCTGAAGAGCCTTCATGTGAAACATTACTGCTTGTAGTCACTTTTTGACAAAGGCATGCATCTTATGCATAGTGTGCGCAACATTTGTATATCAAACAATTCACGTGAACATTTCGGTGCCGATAAGATTTTGAGAGGAATGGGCCGCCTATGTTGTTCAGAGTGTTTTCTGCAGCCGCTAATGAAACTGCTGCACATTACAAGTGCACTCATGCAAAGAACATGTGAATGAAAAAGGACTTGCCACCCAGGAGGCCTGCTGCAAGAGTGTCTAGGGCACTTTCCATGATGGATTTCGCAGAGGCAGCAGCTGGGGGAGAAGTCCCACGCACTGCTGCAAAGCTTCTTCTCTTCCCTGCATAGCCTGATCAGGATTCCTGGCGCATACTTGCAGTCATGGCCGGCACTGGCATCTGTGGTGCCCTGCATGGCTAAAGAAGTGTGGGGCCCCATAATTTGTATATGTTGTGACATCACTGAAATTGACATAATAGAATGGGTCTTTACTACGAGAGAGGATCGTAGGAAGTGACATTTACCGAGGTTGCCACAGGTAATCCCAGAGACAAACCACGATGTTCATCATAACAACTGTCACTGTTATTATCACAAATATGTGGCTATATCATGAGTGAAGCGTTTTTTGGATTAGCAGACAATGTGGTCTGAATCCGTTTTAGAGACTTCTAATTTTGGCCGATAAGCGTCACTGAGATAGATAAAACGATGTGTCTGAGAGCACACCGTTTGGTTAAGCGATGAAGCTGGGATTCGACACAAGTTGGCAAGTCAGGCACTTGAACATGTATTTTCCCAGCTGCAGATGGTAGGTCTTTTTGCAGTGCTGGTTTAAAAAATTATGGCTGACTGTGGAATGCAAAGAAATGTGATTGTATTTTGCTAACTTAAGTCAAGTGTTGCTTTTGAAGCAGTTTCATGATTGGTGTATATAATTGGCCATTTTGCCCAAACAAGCAATATGCTTTTAATTTGAAACTAAATATGAGGATCATTTTGCCTGTCTCAAGAAATGAATCTCCAAGCAATGCTTTTATTATTATTATTATTATTATTAGTATTATTATTATTGTATTTATTTAGCGCGGACCTCGCTTGGAGAAGCAGCAGAGAGCTTTACAGAGGTATACAACAATACAGATGCATAATGGAGCGCTATACAGAGGTAACAACAGAACATACACACACACAGAGGGGGTGGGATACAGAGGGGGACAGAGGAGGGGTACAGCTGTACAGGGTGGCAGGGAGGAGAGGGAAGGACGGCGTCTAGCGAGTCAGATGGCGAGGGGGCAACATGATGGCCTCAGGGTTGAGGAGAGAGTCCTTGAAGAGATGGGTCTCGAGTTCTTTTCTGAATTGTAGGAGTGTGGTGACGAGTCTGATGCTGATGGGGAGGAGGTTCCATAGTCTTCGGGCATACGCAGAGAAGGCTTGTTTTCTGTTCCTTTACTTTTTGCAGCAGCAGATATGAAGTCTGCATGTGTGCTGGCTTCTGGTGGAGCACTGTCTGCTGGAGATGCTAAGTTGCTCCGTGAGGTAGCTGGGTGACTTGAGGGCAACAGCCGTATAGATGACGCAGCAAGACTTGAAGGTGATTCGTGCATGCAGTGGGAGCCAGTGAAGGTTGATGAGGGGGCGTGGTGATGTGGTCGTACCTGAGTAGACCATTGATGAGGCATGCAGCCGTATGTAGGATATTTCTCAGGGGCACAGGAAGGACAATGGGAGGCCTTAGAGGAGGGCATTGCCCCCATCCAGTTGGGATAGGACCAGTGCTTGAACAGTGGATCTAAAGCTGTCCGGAAGGTGGAAGGGCTAGACTTTCCACAGGAGGGAGGGCTGATACCAAGCTGTCAGTTTTCTTTGCTATGTGTGTCTTGATGGAGAGGTGTTTATCGATGTGGAACCCAAGGGACTTGTCTCAGGGGTTAAGCTTGCTGTGAAGCCCTCAGAAATCATGTTTTAAGTCAGGCCTGTATATCTGGGTGTTCAGTGTTGTTGGTGAGGAGTAGGAATTCAGTCTTGGAGGGTTTGAGCTTCAAGTATGCACTGGACTTCCAAAACGAGATCACTGCAAGGCAGGTTTTGATCCTGTGGATGACCCTGATGGAGTCGATCTTCAGGTATAGCTCTGTTTCATCGGCATATTGGTGGATGTGGATGTTGTGTGTGGCTAGGAGGGCTCCCAGAGGCTCCATGAATAGATTGAAGATCACTGGGAAGAAGATGGAACCCTATTGGAATCCACATGTTACCGGTAGCATTGGTGAACCTGAGGAGTCTAACTGAACAAACTGCTGGCAGTTGGCGAGGCAGGACTTGAACCAGCGTAGGACAAGGTTGCTGATCCCTGTGCGCTGATGTAGGGTGTCCATGAGCACCTGGTGGTCTACTGTATGGAAAAAAAACAGCCAAGACGTTGAGTAGAACCAGGAGGCAGGGTCGCCATCATCAAGTATGTGGAGGGTGGTGTCGACCACCTGTATGGTTGCCATCTCTTTGCTGCATCTGGGTCTAAACCCGGATTGGTAGGTTTGGAGGAGATTGTTGTTGTTGATGTGCTGTTGCAGTTGCGCGGCTACCGCATTCTCGATGATCTGACCCAGGAAGGGAAGGTTGGTGATGGGGCAATAATTACCTAGGTTGTCGGTTACAGGGGAGTTTTTAGTATTTTCAAAACATAAGGTGAGCTACACACTTATGTCTCCTGCTGTCACTGCAGGTTCCAAGGATATCAAGGCAGAGATTAGGCATGGGGTAGATAGGGAAAATGCCACTACTACAAGATTGCCTTAAACTGCGAAGTACAACCTATATACCAGAGAGGTCTTGCGGCAGTGAGATTAAGATTTTGCAGGTCTTCAAATGTTAATGAAAAGCAGCACTGGACCAGGATCAGGGAATGCAATCTCTCCAGTTTCCAGGACACCAACATATTCTCCCATCTACTAGGAAAATCACCAGAAATCTCTTGCTCTCTCCTCCGTTCCCCTCTTCACCCCCATGTTTGCGTTCAGCTGTACTCTGTTTCATAAGTAGGACTAGAAAAGTACTCAAATCATAAGGTCATATGCATATGTACATCCTTACGGAAATATGTTAAGCAAAAGGCATGATTGTAGTGTTATTTTTCCACATCTCTAATGGAAGACTACAAATACCAGAATGCAATTCATCAGAAGGCTAAAAACATTACATGTGGGTTTTTGAAAATTGTATTTCAAGACTTTAAAACTCGCAACAGATAACGTGTGAAAAGCCATCTTCGTTGTTTTTAAGTGTTTGACAAAGACATGCTTAAGATATGATGTGAGGAAAATGTGGCATGCTACAAAAAATATTTTTGTATCATGAAAATAAAGCAGTCATTTAAAAAAAATGGGTGGCAATTTTAATTGTATTGGAAGAAGGCATATATTTGGGCAACTCACTGATGCGTTCGTTATGTTTGCTTTCAGTATTAAAGTTCCCATTTGCAGTTCCTATCACCTAAACATTAACGTCTTGTCCAAAACAATGGCTTCTAAAACAAAGCATCGCTCATAAACAGCTGTCACTTCAAATGCTCTGCCAAAAGGACGAAAACGACGAAAGTAGGCAAGCATGTGTGAGGCCCCAGTGGGGGGCTTTTGTCTCCAGAGTGTAACAGTGGGTTGCGAGGTGACTGCATGGTTGCACACTGGAGCAGGAAGAAAAGAGCCCCGTTGTTAAAAGCAGCAGCCCATCTATAATCTATGATCTCTCGCTGGTCGCTGTAGGGGCGTGGGCTACGGGATGGACTTTGCCTGCCCAACGTTGGATCTGCTCTCAGCTTCTCCACCTGGGAAAAAGGACATTCCTGCCACGATTGCGGAAGAGCAACGGGGCAGTTGACTCTTCGACCCCATGTACTCGACGCCTATGTTCCTCCCTCCCTATCACATTTACTTCAACCCTCTACCCATGGATAGCGGCGTAAACGAGAACACTGGTAGCATTTTTTACCAGCAGCATTCACCCACAGATAAATGCGCCTAAAACACATTTCCAGCCATGGGACAACCAACATGCATTGGCAAAGGCAGCAGGTTTTGGGTGTCATACGGCAAGTGCAGCTCAAATGAACCAAAAATAACATCATATGCCTAGAATGGTCATCCTATGTTAAGATCAGTAGGTGAAAGTTCTGCCCTTGCATGCCTCGTGCCGCCTTACATGACCCCATAATGCTGCTGTATTCTTGGTTCGCCAGCAAATGCCTGTATGCTTGTATTGTTGGACCTCTCGGCAGCTTTTGAACAGGAGTAAACCATGTGTTGGACCCCGCTCATGCGCACGCACTCAGGCCTACAGATGACACGGAGCCAAATTCACGGTGAACCAACTTTATTCACCTCCAAACTCCAACTGCCGTCTCCTCCCTCCAGCCCCTCCCTTTCCGTCTTTCCTCCCGCTCTTTCTCCTTGGCTGCCCTTAAAGGGGCAGTGTCTTTTTATTCATGTGTAACACCTCCCCCGTGCTTATCATGACAGTCCAGCTACATCTGTTCGATGAGCCTCATCGGTTTCTTTATCGTCCTCAGGGGTCTCCCTGGTGATTCTCTGCTCTCGCCGCTTGACTCTATTGGGGGTTCTGTTTCCTCTTCCTCATCGAGGCTCTCGTCAGGTATTTCTGGTGGTTCAGGTTCTTCCAGATATAGCTTCTTGAAGAATGAGGAGTTACGGGTAATGTCCCCTAGTTCTCCAGTTGCCGTGACCATGGGCCCTTTGATGGCTGTGATGATTCTTGGCTCTGGGTGGTATCGAGTATCCGTTTTCTTGCGCTGTGTTTGTCGGACCAGTACTGTTTGTCCAACTTCCAGCTGTTGTTCTTTTGCTCTCCTTCTTGTGTCAGCCCATTGCTTGGCTTTCCTTCGTTTCTCAGCGTCGCGTTCCCTGATGGCTAGGTCTTCTTCCGGCGTGTAGTCCTCCCAACGTGGGATACGCGTCCTGGGTTGGTATCTCACCATGAGTTCAGCGGGTGGCTTTGCAGTTGCGTCATGCTGAGTATTCCGGTAGCTTCGGAGCATGCTGCAGATGGCTTTCGGATGGGGTGTCTGTTCCGCTACTGCCTTTTGTTGGGTCAATTTGATCGTGGCCATAAACCGTTCGACCATCCCGTTGGCTTGGGGCCAGAGTGGTGTGATCTTTTGATGGGAGAAGCCTAGGTGCTTTGCGAAGTTTGCGAATTCCCGTCCCTGGAAAGGGGACCCGTTGTCAGTCTTCACGACATTGGGGATGCCCCATTCGCTGAAAAGTTCATCCACTATGGGTGCATTGTCAGTGAAGGATGTCGAGGGTGTTTGCTTAACAAACGGGAATCTTGAGTACTCATCTATTATTACTAATAGATACCCTCCCTCTTCTACGGGTCCATAGAAGTCCATTGCGACCTTTTGCCAGGGTCTTGTTGGCAGCATGGTGAGCTGGAGGGGGTTTGGGTTTGGTCCTTGGGCTGCCAGTTGGCAGGGTCTGCAGTGTCTGAGCATGTCCTCCACTATCATGTCCATGTATGGGAACCAGACATAGTTCCTGAGGAACCTTTTTGTGTTGTCTATTCCCCTGTGTCCTTCGTGTGCCAGCGTTGCTAGTGTCTTTCTTAGGTCTCTTGGTGCTACTAACCTCTTTCCTCGTAGTAGCAGCCCTTGGTCAGTTGCTATAAGTTCATCTTTTACTTTGGCTAGCCGGTCCAATTCTTTCTGGTCTACGCCTCCTTCTTCAGTTCTGCTTGAGTGGCGTTCTCTCCATTTGTTGGAGCGAGTGAGTGTGATAGCGGCCCTGATCGTTGGGTCGGCTTTGCTCCTTTCCTCGAACGTCGTGGTGGAGATGGTGGGCGGCATGGCATTTGACGATAGGTACAAGACATATTCAGTGGCCTCATGTGCCAAGGTGTCATCTTTGTCCTGTAGAGGGTGTCTAGATAAATAGTCCGCTGGGTTTGCGTCTCCTCCTGGTTTATGGATAATGGTGTAATCGTATTCCTGTAGTCTTATCCCCCATCGCTCTATGCGGGGTGGCATCTTCGTCCTGGGGTTCCCAAAGATAGATAGGAGGGCTTGGTGGTCTGTCACTAGGGTAAATTTCCGGCCAATGATGAAGTGGTGGTACTTTTCACACGCCCATACCGCGGCCAGACTTTCTCTCTCTGCTTGAGAGTAGGCTTTTTCCGTGTGTGACAGGGCTCGGCTGGCGTAGGCAACTATTGCATGGTGGCCGTTGTCTGCCGAGTCAGTTTGTGCTAGGATGGCTCCCAGCCCCACCGGGCTCGCATCAACTGTGATGATGGTGTGCCAGTTAGGATCAAAGTATGCCAGTTGTTTGTTGTTGGTAAGTCCCTCTTTTATCGCTATGAATGCCTCCTGGCAGGGTGCGTCCCATGTGAACGGTTGGTTCTTCTTCAGGAGGTTGCGGAGCGGGTCAGTCGTTGTGGCGTAGTTCGGAAGGTATCGCGCACAATATCCCGCCATTCCCAATAGCGAGCGTAACTCTGCTGTGTTCGTCGGCGCTCGAAGATCAGTGATGGCCTTTATTTTGTCCGGGTCTGCAGATATTCCGTTGTTTGAGAATGTGTGTCCGAAGAATTTGAGACTTGTTCTGTTAATGACGCACTTGCACTCATTCAGTGTTAGCCCTGCATCTTGTAGGATGGAGCAGATGTTTCTGAGGGCCCTATCGTGCTGGCCTTGATCTTTCCCGAATATGAGGATGTCATCACTGTAGTTTAATGCATTCGTCTCTGATGCTATGAGACGCATGATGGTCTCTTGGAATATTTCCGCGGCAGATGAGATGCCGAAGTTTAATCTTTTATATCGGAACAGGCCATCATGCGTCGCAAATGTGGTTATGGGCCGTGATTCTGGATCCAGGACGAGTTGATGGTAGCCCTGGTTGAGGTCAAGTTTTGAGAAAAATCTCGCCTGGTTTAACCTTATTAGCATGTCCTCCAATCCTGGTCCTGGATGCCTTTCTCTCTGGATGGCGGTATTTGGGATGCGCATGTCTACGCATATGCGAAGGCGACCATTGTCCTTGGGGACAATTACTATTGGTGACACCCAGGGTGTTGGCCCTTCCGCTTTCTCTATGATGTCGTTCCGGAGGAGAAGTTGTATTTCCTTTGATACTTATTCCTGGAGGTGGAAACCCACTTTCCGTGGGTGTTGTGGAACTGGCCTGACATTTTTGTCTATGTGTAGTTTGATGCATGGCCCTTTTAGCATTCCTACTCCTTCGAACAGTTTGGGGAAAGTGTCCTTGAGTTCCCTTTTTGCCAACGGTCTGTCTATCATTGCCCTGACGGATTCGCATGGTAGTGGTAGTCCTTGAATGACCTCCGACTGGTCATAATGTAGGTCAATCAGGGCAAGTGCGTTGGCTGTCCTGTAGCTGAGAAGGCAGCGGCCAATAGCTGGGCTTCTTATCACATGTATCGTGGCGGTTGCTGTGATGTCTCTGTGCCGTAGATCGCATTGAAATTTCCCTTTTGATGTCATGGGTTGGGCTGCTCCCCATTGGAAGATGTGTGTCTTAGACTCTTGGATGGGGTATGCCGAGGCTATTTCACGATAAATGTCTTCATTCATGACGTTTACCGTCGCTCCTGTGTCAACGATAAATCTGTTTTGGGCTCTTCCCATCTGAATTGTTACTCTGGGAGCCGCAGTGTCCTCCTCCTCCACGCTGAGAAGGCATACATACTCTCGGTCGTAGCCGTCTTGCAGGTATTGAGACTGTTCATTTCCACCTGGTGGATAATGTGGTGGGGCGTAGGGGTATGGCTCCCTGTCGCGCTCCCGGATGTCTGGTGCTTCCGCTTTGCGGTTGTCTTCGCGTTCTAGTTCCCGCATGAAGTCATCCTGATAGGCATCATATAGTTCGTAGTCTTTCCTGTCCGGTTCAATCTGAAGTCCCTCCAGAGCTCTCACTGTGTTTGGGCGTTGATATGATGGCGCGAGAGGTACGTTCCTATCCACTTGGTGATGCTGTTCTTTATGTGCGTCCATCGTGCGAGGGGCAGGTCGTGGGCGTATTGATCCCCCTTCCGGTAGTAGTTCCTTGCACATCACTTGGAAGTGGTTCTCCATTCCGCATCTCATGCACCGTTGCCCGATGGCAGGGCATGGTCCTCTGTGTGGATATTCGAATCCACAGCGATAGCATTGGCGGTCACCCTGTGCTCATTGCGTTGGGTACCTCTGATTGGTCCTTGGTTGGGGGTTTGGCTGGCGGGCGTAGGGATGTATTGCGGCTATGGTTTCTCCCTTCTTTGGGTTCTCAATGGCTCCTGCCTGAATGTCCACTCTTTCGTAGACCCTGGCTAGGTCTAGCACTTCTTTTAGGGATAAGGGTTTCTTGAGGAGGTGCTTCCGGAACATCGAGGATACACACCCTTCTATGATGCGTAATCTAATGGCTTCTTCGTCATTAAAGTTAGCAAAGTCACATTTGGATATTTTCCTTTGGAGACGTATTACGAACTCCCCTATTGATTCGTGAGGTAGCTGGCCACATTGGTTGAAGGTGTATCTTTCATAGTCCCGGTTAGGTGAGATGACCAGCTTTTCGTTAATGGCTTGCAGGAGTCTTGCATATGTGGTGCGATCTTGTGGAGGGATTGTGCGTATAATGTTTTTGATTTCTCTCCCTGCGACATTTGCAAATATGCTCAATATGTTGGGAGGTTCTTGCGTGCCAATGGCACCTACGAAGTCGTCAAATTCCTCCATCCATCTTTGCCCCTGGTCATGGTGTGGATTTAACGTGAACGGGGCAGGTCTCCTCATTAGGCTTGCATGAGAGGAGGGTGCTCCTGGTGGTGGTGGTGGAGCGTTGGGGTCTGCTGCGTCCGGGGCTGACATGATGGTGTCCCTTAGTATTCACTAGTCCGTTGGGGTGGTATGTGGGCGTTGTTCGCGGTTTTCTGTTGGTATCGTGGCTTACAGTGCACGTGTGCCCAAGTCTGGACTTGCCGTCTAGGGTGTGGTGCAAAACCTCATCTCTAGATGGCTTTCCTGGTAGGTTCTTGAGGGGTCGCGTGTGTGGAGATACTGGGTTTTCTCCCCTCTCTCTCGTGGTCTTTCCCACTCCTTTGTATGCTTGCTTGTCGCTTTTGGGAGACACGGGATTTCCCTCTGTAATGAGGCTTTCTTGCCGTGTGGTCGCTGTAACTGTCCTGTGGGGGCACTGGGGTGCCCTTGCTCTGGGGTGTTTTCCTTTCCCAATGTCATAGGGGGAGACAGTGTGCTTCTTTCTTTCGTGCTGATGTTGTCCTTTGTGTGATTTATATATGTCACGTGGGGAGACTCGGGGTTTCCCTTGGTGAATGGATTACCCGGTTCCCCTTTTGCTGTTTTTGGTGAATAGATTCCCCCTTTACTATTTGGTGAAGTGTCACGTGGGGGGACTCGGGGTCTTCCTTGTCCTCGTAACGTGGCTCTCCTTTGGATGTGTTTCCGTGAAATGTCACGTGCAGGGGACACGGGGTTCCCCTTTCCCAGTTATCCCGTTCCGGCACCTTACTTGTTAAATTGATGCCGCGAGCCTGCGGGTTTCCTCTCTCCTGGCGTATGGGCCCGCTGTGGTTCTCTGTCCTCCCTCGCGGATGGCGCGCTTTCTCTGCAGTCTTCCTTCTCGTGGGCCTCTTTTGGCTCGTGGGCTCTTCGCGTCGCTGACGTCCTGCAGGTCTGCGAACTTCCTTTTCTTGAGGCGCACGGGCCTCCGCTGGCTCTCTGGTCCACCGCGTAGTTGGTGCGCTGGTCCTCCGGTGGGCGCACTGTCCTCTGTTCGATGACGGGCGCGTCGCTCCTGTCGTCGGCTGCTGCCGGGTGTGCAGGTCGCTGCACTCTTGCGGGGCGCACGGGCCCTCGCGGTGTCTCACTCACTGCTAGGCTCACGGGCCCTTCAAGCTGCTGGGCACACGGGCCCTCCTTGGACGCTGCTGGGCACACAGGCCCTCCAATCACTGCTGGGCTCACGGGCCCTTCAAGCTGCTGGGCACACGGGCCCTCCCTGGACGCTGCTGGGCACACAGGCTCTCCTAGCAGGGCACACGGGCCACTGCTGGACTGCAGGGCACACAGGCCCACCTGACCTGCTGGGCTCACGAGCCCTTCTCAACTGCTGGGCTAACCGCCCTCCTGTCACTGCTGCCGGCACCCACGGGTTCGCATCGGCTTCGTCGCCAGTGTTGGACCCCGCTCATGCGCACGCACTCAGGCCTACAGATGACACGGAGCCAAATTCACGGTGAACCAACTTTATTCACCTCCAAACTCCAACTGCCGTCTCCTCCCTCCAGCCCCTCCCTTTCCGTCTTTCCTCCCGCTCTTTCTCCTTGGCTGCCCTTAAAGGGGCAGTGTCTTTTTATTCATGTGTAACACCATGAGCTCCTCCTAACCAGTTTATCCACACAAATAGAGATGGGTTCTTGTTTGTTTTCCTAAATAAATCTGTCTTCCTTTTTCCAAAGTATTGCATATATGTGAAATTATAATATCAACCAATATATTTCAAACTCATTATCCAGTTCCTGGCATTTAATTCTTAGTGGATAGTTCTATGTAACAAGATATGCAATACATGTAACAGTTATAACCCCCTCCCCAGCTCCCACCCTCCGACCACAGTAATCTTGGATCTTGTAATTGTTGAATCATTGTAAACTGTTCTTTATTCCATAATTGCCCCACTCTTTCCAGTCCGTCTTTGTACAATTGTTGGACTCCACTGGGATCAATCACAAGAGCTCTAATCGAAGGGTCCCATAAAGCACTCAACGGGGATGGACAGGAAGACAACCATCTAGTATCTTTTCTGTTCCCCAATAAGTCCCATAAGGCTCTCTGACATGGTGATTTAAAATGATGTCCAATATGATATTTCTAGGGACCCACAACCACTCACTCACAGATACAGGGAATAGTACTGTGTTCTCTAAAGTGACCCATTTTTTAGCAGTATGAGGGACTATATGGTCAACCAAAAACCCTCATTTGGGTGGATTTAAAATATATTGTAAAGTCTGAAAAACCCACCCCTCCTTTCGCCTTAGGAAGGATAAGTGTGTCATATGCAAGTCCAACAGAGCCTTCTTCAATGTTCCACAGAAGTCACTTGGAACATGTATAGAAATCTTGGCAATATATTCATTGTAATCACAGTAAAACGGCCTATCCATGACAAAAAAACAATTGCCCCATCTTTCAAACTCATTCCTTACTACCTCCAATAACTTTAAGGGATTTTCCTCCCACGTTATCAAGTGATTTGGTTATAATCATCCCTTTTTTATCTTGTCTACATAATGGAGGAAACTGAGTCTAGAAATGAGCTCTCTTGTTAGAGGGGACATTTCTTCCATGGGAAACAGCAATGATTTTTTGAAGTTAACGTTAAAACTTGAGTGGAGGCCAAGGGCCCCCATTACCAGTGCATAAAGCAGTGGAGCAAGGGGACAACCTTGACAGGTACCTGTATGGAGGGATATGGTTTCTGATTGTAACCCTTTCCCCATCATTTTTGCCGAGGGTCTGGAATATCATTTACTCTGCAAGGTCAGCCAGCCCACTCTAAAGCCACATTTCACATCACCTTTATTCCTCACCCAGGGCTTTGGGGAATAAAGGCGGGATCCCTTGATTCAATAGAACACTATTATACATTTTAATGAGAAAAGGGGAAAAGGTCAACAAATATGTTTTGTAAAAGGGGGCCGTGAAGCTATCTTCCCCTGGAGTTTTACCTGCTTTTAGGTTTTTGATCGCATTGTATATCTCCTCCTGTGTTATCGGTTTATCTAGATATGCTAACTCTTCTGGGGATAACCTAGGGCATTCTATAGTATTCTGTCCTTCAAGCCTATTTCCATTGCCATAAAGTGTCTGATAATATTCAGCAAAACCACTGGCTACATCAGCAATGCAGCAAATGGCCCTTCACATCTTATTTTCTTGACCCTTCTCTCAATTACCTGTATTCATATCCTATCAGCTAGGAGTGTCCCCGCCCTATCTCCCTTCTGTTACATTTTATTCAATCCCCTTTCTCCCAATTTGTGCCTCCTAGATTGGATTTCATTAATCAGGTCAACATTTCACCACCATAGGTTATGAGGCATTCTTTCAACCCTGTTACCTTCTTAGCCAATTTGGGCCTCCAAACAGTTTCTTTCATTTTTTCCTCCATGTACCGTTAGCTTTAAAAAAAAAACTTGCTGTGGTCTTAGTCCGTTCCCAAACGGTTTTTAGTTCTACTTCTACATTATCATTTGTTTCAAGATACTGTTTGATGTCTTCCCCAGTGGCGGCTGCTTTCATAGGGCGGCCGGGCGCCGCCCCCCCCAGAAAGAGCAGAGGCCAAAAAGACATTAATCAAGATGGTAAAAGAGATTAATCAAGATGGATGCATTTCCTTTGCCAACAGCGCGGGGGCGCTGTGGCAAGACAACAATTACAGTGTATGTGTAACAATTCCTAAGGGCCGGCCCGGCTTTCAGAGCGGGGCGCGTCCCGTTTTACGCATCTTTTTTCAATAGTAGAGTGCGTGGAGCTCGTAGCTGCACGCACTCTACGTAAGCCCCTTTAATTAACAGGCTGGCGGGGCGCTTCAGGAGTGGCCCCACCAGTATAAAATGTGCACAAACAGCGCACTGAGGAATGAAATTCCCTCCCTCCTGCGTGGATACAGTAATGTCATTGGCTGTTTGCCAGCCAATGACAATCCTTGCATTGGCTGGCAAACAGCCAATGACATTACTGTATCTATGCAGGGTGTGTGCGTGCGCCTGCGCCACCTTCACACGTCTCCAGTCTCCCCCTGGCCCTGATTCTTTCTTTGAGGAGTTGACGACGACACAAACACGACGCAAGCTGAGCTGCTGCCCTGCCCTGAGACCACCAGCTCAGCAGAGACGGCCTGGTCCACGACAAGCTTTCCGGCGGTAAGTACTAGTAAAGTGTACCCCCAGATGTTGTTTGTGTCTGTGGGCCCGGGGAGTGTAACACCACAGCCCCAGGCCCCAGCACTGAACGACGTGTAGGCCAGGGCCTACACGTCTTTCAGTGTTGCTGACTGTCGTGCCGTGTAGGCAACTTGGGGCCTAAACTTGTGTCTGTGTCCCACTCCCCAACGGGGAGTGGGACACAGACACAAGTTTAGGCCCCAAGTTGCCTACACGCACGGCAGACGGGCCCGCTACCACCAAGGCGGGGGCCGCATGCGGCCTGCCTGGGCCTTTCTTTACCCATGGTCCGTGGCCCAAGGGCCTTGGGCCACGGACCGTAATGAAGCAAGGCCCAGGCAGGCATGCTGCACATTGAATCTCCCCAAAAAATGTGCCGTTTTATATTTTCGCCATTTTTCGTGAAAAATGCCGAAAATATAAAACGGCACAACCCAGGGAGAGCCCTGGCAGGGCGAGGGAGATGCCCATGGCTGGTGGTGGCCTAGCATGATGAGAGAGAGAACAGTGTGCCATGAAGGACGAGGGGGATTGGGAATGATTGGGGGAAGGCTGGGGCACTATAGCATGCACGGACGGACTGTATTTGGTAGTCTGCAGCAGCGCAGCCTACTGGAACGCTGCCATTCGCACTCAAGTCCCTGACGCCAACCCACTGGGGGCGGGCGAGGATATAGCGCCTAGCATGCACTCCGAAGCAGTTAGCGTCTGGTTTCCGCTAGCTTCCATTCTCTACACACACATGTGCAATCATTGAAAGGTGTAGAATTGCCCTGTTTATTTCGATGTCATTTATATGTCATATCTGTGTTTTTTTTGTTTCTCCCCCGCCCACCCCCCTGCTGACTTGTCGCCTTGAGGGTCGCTTCTGGGTGCTGCGTACAGGTTGCTCTTTCGATAGATTAGGCGTGTCCGAGCTATCATCAGTATTGAAAAATAGCATTTTGGTGTATCTCTTTTTGATAAGTTGTAGGATTTCTTTTCAAAGTGGATGTTTAGTTTGTGTGCAGTTGCATGGAATTCATTAGCTGCATTTTAACCACAGGAGCCGGGACGCATTACTGATTGTTTCCAGCGCCGGAGCGGCCGGGGCTGCACGAGGCAGAGAAGGTCTTATTTTCCCCAAAATGAATCTTTTCCAGTGCGCGTTAAAGCTGCTCCAGGGCATTAAAGTCTACTAGGGTTTAGTCCCAAGAAGTAACGCACCCACAGAGTCCTGTGTAAAGGATTTCAGAATTCAGATGCTTAGCCTTGGAGAGTTAAAGGTGAGGGCGGAGTCCTGGGCGCAAGGCTGATGGCAACGGTCAGGGAGAGTTAACGGAAGGGTGAGAATATTTGAGGGGCTGGGAAGGACGGGATAAGGCTATTGGGGAGATGATGGACAGGCAGAGGAAGGGTGAGGAGCGGGGAGGGGACCGAAAGGAACGATGCTCATTTATGCAAGGATTGCCTTTTGTAGACAGTGGCGAGGTGAACATTTCGAGAGGTAATGGGTTCTGGAATGAAGGGTGGAAGGCTGCCGGCCGGGATGAAAGATACTGGGAGTGGGAGATGAGAGATTGTGGACACGAGAGGCCGGGGAGTTGAGGAGCACGGTGAGGACACCGGAGGGATGGATGAGGGGCTCTGGGGTAGGGAGGCCCATGAGTAGGCTGACATGCGGTGGCGGGATAGGATAGGAAGCATTACTGACTGCTCTTACCTGCCGAAAAGGCGTTGTGGAGGTTCCTGTGGGGCCCGCTGGGTGCGCTGCTGCTCCTGCGGTGCAAGTAGAAGTTACTGCGGCCTTGTATACATCCCAGGCCCCCCAATGCCCCCATGTCTGTGGGCATCCTGCTCATCCCAGGCCAGGGTCCAGGGATGGAGTTTCCTTCCTGTCCACGCTGCTGTTCCACACTGTCCAAGTCCCTGGAAGTTCAGCTTTGTTTTGAGGCCGGCTACACTCCTGGGACCCTTTATGGAGGTAGGTGGGGTGGATAGACCCCTAGGTGAAAATGCGGCAGGTGTGAGGCCCTCCCTTTCGGTGGGTTTTTTGGACGGTAAATTGCACATTTTGTAGACCATTTTTCCAAAAGTTTCACAGGGGGAGAACCCCCACGCACCCCCCTTGGAGGGGTGGGCTCGCGCGCTGCGCGCACTCGCTACTAAATTCGCCCTGGAAAATGTACGCCCCACCAGCTTTCAAACTCACCAGCCGCCACTGGTCTTCCCTAAGGGAATCATGAAAGATTTGACTGTCAACAAGTCGTCCTTACATTGAGGCATGAGTTCCTTGCCATGTTTAATGCCTTCTGCCCATATGTCCAAACTCGCAAATGTTTTTTTCAATTAAATGTTTACGGTTTGACCTTTGGGGCATACAACGTTGCCATAGTGACCCATTTCCCGGAAAGCTTAGCATCCTTCACCAGTAATATCCTGCCCTCCAGATTCCTTTTAATATGTAAGTTATCTAAAGTTGTATCAGATGTCAAGATGATTCCCAGACCACATTTTGTGTACAACAGGGAAGACCAGAAGGACTGACCAATTTGTCTCCCATATATTTCAGCTTCCTCTCCTCTCTTGTAATGAATCTCATTCACAAACAGCACTGAAAGGCTGTTTCTTTTCATCTCTCTCGTCATTAAAGATCTTTTGGTGGGGGGGGGGGGGTGAAGGGCTTTCATGTTTTGGGTGGTTATTCTCAAGTTACCCACTGTTAGGTGTCTGGAATGGACCAGAACATGTTAGCATCTTCCAAAGAACATAACATTGAACAGTGTTAACTTGTATGTGGTTCAACATAAATCTGCTAGGCTCAGTCTCCTCCCCAGAGCCCCAGCATTATTCTTCACACATGACATAGCTAATAACAATCAAAACCAGTAATTGTCTCATCTTCTGAAGAGGAAAAAAAAAAAAACTCCTGAGACACCTGGCTGAGCTCAGGCCACCAAGGATGTGTCGGTCCCGGTCCCCCACCACCATCTTAGTACATTTTAATTAAACTTTCAGAGCTCGCCAGTTACAACAAAACATTAACGCAGTTACCTCTAAACAATCTGAAAAACTCTTATTATTTCAAGGATGAAAGGCCTTCTTCTACGTTCGAAATTCTATTATTTCAATTGGTTTGTCAAGGGATCTGCAACTTCCTAATGCTATATCCTTTCCCTGTAAAGGTTTTCAAGAACTGTCTTGTTTGTCTTCTGTGGTGAAGGAGAAGTTAGGTTTCCTGTTTAATTCAGTCATCAGTTGTGGAAGGTCTTCCACATCCAATGGGTTTACAGGCAGTTCCATTATACTCAAAAGATAGACAGAAGGGGATGTCCCATTTCTAGCACACACCCCGTTCATTTAGCCAAGATTTCAGGAGTTTACAGGCCTATCAGTGAGACAAAGTTCCTCCTGATAAATCCTGACATTGGAGCCCATGTAAACCATGCGATCTTTCTGTCTTGCCTTTGTTAAGTTGTCCAACTTAACTCTAAAATAGTGGCATTTTACTAAGACCGATCAAGGTCCATCTCTAGGTCTCCCTCCGCTGAGAATTTGTATTTGTAATTTATTGAATTTCCATAGCGCCTTATGTCAAAGCGCTTTACAAACGAAGAGAATGGTATAATACAGTGCAAAACAATATTTAGAAACAATTCAATGAAGCAGAAAGATAATGATCCATGAAATGGATTTTAAAAAGAGAAAAGGAAGAGATTGAGCAGAGGGGAAGGGCATTCCAGTGCTTAGGGGCCAGTAAGGAAAAATAAAAAACGCAAGAGGACGCTGTGATGAATTACCAGATTCAGTCACTTCTCCCCAGACGGCTCCTTGTGAGGCTAGGGTGGTGAGCTCGCTACCCGACATCACCCCCTTAGTGGTGGCGGCAAGCAGGGCCTCACAGGGCGAGACTCCCCTCTTTGGGACAAGGGCTCCTGTTCTGCAGAGGACTCCCTAATACATTTTCTCTTGAACCAACAGTAATATCAAGGCTTCAGAAAGACCCAGCAGACCAAGCCACTGTTTGTTATTATGCCATAAGATCCAAGATCCCATCTGCAGACATATCTGGTAAAACTACCATGAAGAAGAGAGAGTGAGTAATATCGATAGCTCAGAGGTTTGAAACCAGCAATACGGTGACATGGAGAAATGAGCGAGTGCTGGAGCGTGCTCAACTAGAAGAGAAAAGGGACTATAATCCTCTGCTTGGGAGGGCCCAGCAGTGTATAATAAAAAGGGAAGAAGGACCACTGTCAGACAGAAGTGAAACCCTGGATTTTCAAATCAACAGCGTTTTTCGAATGTGACCGAGATCGGGAGATCCTCTGCAGAGAGGAAGCAACCAAGAGAGGTGAAGGCAGAGGAGAGCAGGGAAAGAAAACCCTAAGAGAGAGATAGCCAGTCGTAAGTGGTGTCATGACCCTTAAGAGATGGACTTTTCAGAGAGAGTGGGAGGGAAAGCAGAAACTGTCCTGACCAAACGAAGAGAAGTCCCTATCCTGCCTGCAGTCCCAGTGATGCCAACCACTGGGAAAAACATAATGGGGATGGTGAGAGACTCGTCCCAGCGATACGAGGAAGAACTGAGAGGATGAAACCATTCACAAGACCTATCCCACTTGTCCCAGTGATACAGAGAGTGAACCCCATCACGGGAACCATCCCACTCGTCGCAGTAATACAAGAAAAACGGAGAGAGTGAAACCCATCATCGGACCCATCCTACTCATCACAGTGATACGAAATAGAAACTAGAGAGTGAAACCCATCATGGGACCCATCCTACTTGTCCCAGTGATACGCGAAATAACCAAGAAAGTGAAACATATCACAGGACTCATCCTACTCGTCCCAGTGATAATAGAAGAATTGTAAATTGACAGCAGAGGAGCAAGTGGATAGAAAGGTAGACCAAGAAGGATGCTAGAGCAGTAAAAAGACAAGAGAATACAAGGGAGGAAAGGAAGGATTGTGCAGCTTGAGTGAGAAGAAATTGTCGAGCCTTCCAGATATTATAGGGTTGATTAAGACAGTATCGCTAGATGACAGAAATGTGGTCAGAAAAGGCTAAGGAGGAGTCAAAATGACACCCAGATTATGGGCGACAGACAAAAGTACTATGGAAGCTGGAGGAAAATAAATAGCAGCAGAAAAAAGTGCGGGGAATAGTGAAGACAGAAAAAAAAAGATGACCTCCATCTTAGAGGGGTTCAGGTGAAGGTAATGAGCAGCCATTCAGGGTTGGATAGCAAGAAGATGATGGGAGAGAGTAGATTACACAGAAGGGGTAAAGGAGAAAAAGGACAGAAGGATCTGGGTGTCATCTGCATATGAATGATGGGAGACCATTCACCAGTATGCTATGCTGAAAACATAGAGTTATGTCTTAGAATGTTGTTGACTGAGGAAGTTCGCTGCCTCCTGATTATAGTAATATGGGTGACAGTTGGATTCAGCTTCATGCATTAAAACTAAACAGAGACCTTGGGCCTCATTACGAGGTCAGTGGTAGAACCCGCCGGTAGGCAGCGTGCTACTGCCGACCCCATAACCCTGTTTCTGCTGCCCAATATCCTGGTGCAACCGGGACATCAGGAGTGGCGGTGGAACGGTAAATCCCCATTCCCCTGGAGTCCCATAGGGCTCCACTGTAATGGGGTCACTGAAGCACTATCATGCCCCGCCAGCAGATTCGTAGTTTTGCGGTCCGGAAAGTGTGCCGGCAGCAAAGTACCAGCACACTTTCCAGACCGCCAAACTTGTAAGGATGCCCAACGATATTAAGCATTGCAGACATGGGGCCTCATTACAGGGTCGGTGGTAAAACCCGCCATTAGGCGCAGCGGGATTCCACCAACCCCCTAACAGTTTCCGCCGCCTTAAATCCCGGTGCTACCGCGACATCATGACAGGTGGTGGAATAGTAAATCCTCATTCCTGTTGTGTCCCATAGTACACTGAAGCACCGGCACCATTCTTAACGGTGCCGGTGCTTCAGTTTAAACACTGCTCGTAGGGACCTAAACTCCCGACAGGTCAGGCCTGCTGTGAGTACCGTGACCCTGCCGGCAGACTTGCAGTTTGGCGGTCCGGAAAGTGTGCCGATACGTTTACTACGGGCACCTCTTTTTCTAGACTGCCAAACTTATAATGAAGCCCATGCTGCGGAAATACAGTCCTTGCTCTTTGCCATGGCTTTAAAAGGTTGTTCCCCGGCTCTGACCCCTTTTGTCAAGGTACTGGAATTCTACATTGATTCTCAATTGCTCCTGAAGAAGCACATCCTAATAAAGACCAGGCTGGCTTTAATGCAGCCTGCTCAGAAGGGCACTGACATCATTTCATGTTCATGGGTCAATGTGATTTTAGGAATGCCTGTCAAGGTGTTTTTTGCAATCCCAAAATTGGTCTTGCGAGCTTTGACCCTCGACTGGTTAAAGGTGGGCGAAAATAAGACCATATTTCCTCACACATCAGTTTCTCTACTCTGTCTACCATTGAGCGTTCACATCCCTTTTTGAAACCAACTACCTGGTTTGAAAGGTAATACTTTATTTTTTTTAAAGAAGATTTTGCAGATAATTTGCGTATTTCAGAAGGTTTAAGAATGCGGACCGATTGGAGACTCAAATATACAAGAACGAGACGCCACACACAAAGTAGCCATTTTCAGCGGATGCACCTAAAATTTGGATGACTTTGCTGTTCATCCGCATCTCCCCACCAAACAGCTTGATTTTCTGGCAAGAGGTAAAAACCTTTTTCAGACAGTATTTGGATATTAGTTTACATTTCTGCCGAATGTTCGTACTTTGATGCAGTTATTACGAATGTTTGTATATGTATATTGTTTGGGTTTGTACAGCTCTCTGTTGCCTTGCGACTCAGGGGTCGATTCATGGAATTAATGTGCGCCGAAAATTCCCGCGCAGAGGTGCCAAAACGTGCGAATTGCAGTGCAAGTGGGCGTAACACTCGGCCACCAGGCCCCCACTCATGTCTCCCACCACCCCCAACCCCAGCAGTGCAGGGGCAGCCTCCACCAGGCCCCCACTCATGTCTACCACCACCCCCACCCCCCCGCAGTGCAGGGGCAGCCTCCACCAGGCCCCCACTCATGTCTCCCACCACCCCCACCCCCCAGCAGTGCAGGGGCAGCCTCCACCAGGCCCCCACTCATGTCTCCCACCACCCCCACCCCCCAGCCACCAGGGGCAGCCTCCACCAGGCCCCCACTCATGTCTCCCACCACCCCCATCCCACAACCACCAGGGGCAGCCTCCACCAGGCCCCCACTCATGTCTCCCACCACCCCCACTCCCCAGCAGTGCAGGGGCAGGCTCCACCAGGCCCCCACTCATGTCCCCTATTACCCCCACCCCCCAGCCACCAGGGGAAGCCTCCACCAGGCCCCCACATATGTCTCCCACCACCCCCACCCCCCAGCAGTGCAGGGGCAGCCTCCACCAGGCCCCCACCCATGTCTACCACCACCCCCACCCCCCAGCCACCAGGGGCAGCCTCCACCAGGCCCCCACTCATGTCTCCCACCACCCCCACCCCCCAGCAGTGCACGGGCAGCCTCCACCAGGCCCCCACTCATGTCTCCCACCACCCCCACCCCCCAGCAGTGCAGGGGCAGCCTCCACCAGGCCCCCACTCATGTCTCCCACCACCCCCATCCCAAAACCACCAGGGGCAGCCTCCACCAGGCCCCCACTCCTGTCTCCCACCACCCCCAACCCCCAGCAGTGCAGGGGCAGCCTCCACCAGGCCCCCACTCATGTCTACCACCACCCCCACCCCCCGCAGTGCAGGGGCAGCCTCCACCAGGCCCCCACTCATGTCTACCACCACCCCCACCCCTCAGCCACCAGGGGCAGCCTCCACCAGGCCCCCACTCATGTCTCCCACCACCCCCACCCCCCAGCAGTGCAGGGGCAGCCTCCACCAGGCCCACACTCATGTCTCCCACCACCCCCACCCCCCAGCAGTGCAGGGGCAGCCTCCACCAGGCCCCCACTCATGTCTCCCACCACCCCCATCCCACAACCACCAGGGGCAGCCTCCACCAGGCCCCCACTCATGTCTCCAACCACCCCCAACACCCAGCAGTGCAGGGGCAGCCTCCACCAGGCCCCCACGCATGTCTACCACCACCCCCACCCCCCGCAGTGCAGGGGCAGCCTCCACCAGGCCCCCACTCATGTCTACCACCACCCCACCCCCCAGCTACCAGGGGCAGCCTCCACCAGGCCCCCACTCATGTCTCCCACCACCCCCACCCCCAGCAGTGCAGGGGCAGCCTCCACCAGGCCCCCACTCATGTCTCCCACCACCCCCACCCCCCAGCAGTGCAGGGGCAGCCTCCACCAGGCCCCCACTCATGTCTACCACCACCACCACCCCCCAGCCACCAGGGGCAGCCTCCACCAGGCCCCCACTCATGTCTCCCACCACCCCCACCCCCAGCCACCAGGGGCAGCCTCCACCAGGCCCCCACTCATGTCTCCCACCACCCCCATCCCACAACCACCAGGGACAGCCTCCGCCAGGCCCCCACTCATGTCTCCCACCACCCCCACCCCCCAGCAGTGCAGGGGCAGCCTCCACCAGGCCCCCACTCATGTCTACCACCACCCCCAACCCCCGCAGTGCAGGGGCAGCCTCCACAAGGCCCCCAATCATGTCTACCACCACCCCCAGCCACCAGGGGCAGCCTCCACCAGCCTCCCACTCATGTCTCCCACCACCCCATCCCACAACCACCAGGGGCAGCCTCCACCAGGCCCCCACTCATGTCTCCCACCACCCCCAACCCCCAGCAGTGCAGGGGCAGCCTCCACCAGGCCCCCACTCATGTCTACCACCACCCCCACCCCCCAGCAACCAGGGGCAGCCTCCACCAGGCCCCCACTCATGTCTCCCACCACCCCCACACCCCAGCAGTGCAGGGGCAGCCTCCACCAGGCCCCCACTCATGTCTCCCACCACCCCCACCCCCCAGCCACCAGGGGCAGCCTCCACCAGGCCCCCACTCATGTCTCCCACCACCCCCACCCCCAGCAGTGCAGGGGCAGCCTCCACCAGGCCCCCACTCATGTCTCCCACCACCCCCACCCCCCAGCAGTGCAGGGGCAGCCTCCACCAGGCCCCCACTCATGTCTACCACCACCACCACCCCCCAGCCACCAGGGGCAGCCTCCACCAGGCCCCCACTCATGTCTCCCACCACCCCCACCCCCAGCCACCAGGGGCAGCCTCTACCAGGCCCCCACTCATGTCTCCCACCACCCCCATCCCACAACCACCACGGACAGCCTCCGCCAGGCCCCCACTCATGTCTCCCACCACCCCCACCCCCCAGCAGTGCAGGGGCAGCCTCCACCAGGCCCCCACTCATGTCTACCACCACCCCCAACCCCCGCAGTGCAGGGGCAGCCTCCACAAGGCCCCCAATCATGTCTACCACCACCCCCAGCCACCAGGGGCAGCCTCCACCAGGCTCCCACTCATGTCTCCCACCACCCCATCCCACAACCACCAGGGGCAGCCTCCACCAGGCCCCCACTCATGTCTCCCACCACCCCCAACCCCCAGCAGTGCAGGGGCAGCCTCCACCAGGCCCCCACTCATGTCTACCACCACCCCCACCCCCCAGCAACCAGGGGCAGCCTCCACCAGGCCCCCACTCATGTCTCCCACCACCCCCACACCCCAGCAGTGCAGGGGCAGCCTCCACCAGGCCCCCACTCATGTCTCCCACCACCCCCACCCCCCAGCCACCAGGGGCAGCCTCCACCAGGCCCCCACTCATGTCTCCCACCACCCCCATCCCACAACCACCAGGGGCAGCCTCCACCAGGCCCCCACTCATGTCCCCCACCACCCCCACCCCCCAGCAGTGCAGGGGAAGCCTCCACCAGGCCCCCACTCATGCCCCCTATTACCCCCTCCCCCCAGCCACCACGGGAAGCCTCCACCAGGCCCCCACTCATGTCTCCCACCACCCCCACCCCCCAGCAGTGCAGGGGCAGCCTCCACCAGGCCCCCACCCATGTCTACCACCACCCCCACCCCCCAGCCACCAGGGGCAGCCTCCACCAGGCCCCCACTCATGTCTCCCACCACCCCCACCCCCCAGCAGTGCACGGGCAGCCTCCACCAGGCCCCCACTCATGTCTCCCACCACCCCCACCCCCCAGCAGTGCAGGGGCAGCCTCCACCAGGCCCCCACTCATGTCTCCCACCACCCCCATCCCAAAACCACCAGGGGCAGCCTCCACCAGGCCCCCACTCCTGTCTCCCACCACCCCCAACCCCCAGCAGTGCAGGGGCAGCCTCCACCAGGCCCCCACTCATGTCTACCACCACCCCCACCCCCCGCAGTGCAGGGGCAGCCTCCACCAGGCCCCCACTCATGTCTACCACCACCCCCACCCCTCAGCCACCAGGGGCAGCCTCCACCAGGCCCCCACTCATGTCTCCCACCACCCCCACCCCCCAGCAGTGCAGGGGCAGCCTCCACCAGGCCCACACTCATGTCTCCCACCACCCCCACCCCCCAGCAGTGCAGGGGCAGCCTCCACCAGGCCCCCACTCATGTCTCCCACCACCCCCATCCCACAACCACCAAGGGGCAGCCTCCACCAGGCCCCCACTCATGTCTCCAACCACCCCCAACCCCCAGCAGTGCAGGGGCAGCCTCCACCAGGCCCCCACGCATGTCTACCACCACCCCCACCCCCCGCAGTGCAGGGGCAGCCTCCACCAGGCCCCCACTCATGTCTACCACCACCCCACCCCCCAGCTACCAGGGGCAGCCTCCACCAGGCCCCCACTCATGTCTCCCACCACCCCCACCCCCAGCAGTGCAGGGGCAGCCTCCACCAGGCCCCCACTCATGTCTCCCACCACCCCCACCCCCCAGCAGTGCAGGGGCAGCCTCCACCAGGCCCCCACTCATGTCTACCACCACCACCACCCCCCAGCCACCAGGGGCAGCCTCCACCAGGCCCCCACTCATGTCTCCCACCACCCCCACCCCCAGCCACCAGGGGCAGCCTCCACCAGGCCCCCACTCATGTCTCCCACCACCCCCACCCCACAACCACCAGGGACAGCCTCCGCCAGGCCCCCACTCATGTCTCCCACCGCCCCCACCCCCCAGCAGTGCAGGGGCAGCCTCCACCAGGCCCCCACTCATGTCTACCACCACCCCCACCCCCCGCAGTGCAGGGGCAGCCTCCACAAGGCCCCCAATCATGTCTACTACCACCCCCAGCCACCAGGGGCAGCCTCCACCAGGCTCCCACTCATGTCTCCCACCACCCCATCCCACAACCACCAGGGGCAGCCTCCACCAGGCCCCCACTCATGTCTCCCACCACCCCCAACCCCCAGCAGTGCAGGGGCAGCCTCCACCAGGCCCCCACTCATGTCTACCACCACCCCCACCCCCCAGCAACCAGGGGCAGCCTCCACCAGGCCCCCACTCATGTCTCCCACCACCCCCACACCCCAGCAGTGCAGGGGCAGCCTCCACCAGGCCCCCACTCATGTCTCCCACCACCCCCACCCCCCAGCCACCAGGGGCAGCCTCCACCAGGCCCCCACTCATGGCTCCCACCACCCCCATCCCACAACCACCAGGGGCAGCCTCCACCAGGCCCCCACTCATGTCTCCCACCACCCCCACCCCCCAGCAGTGCAGGGGAAGCCTCCACCAGGCCCCCACTCATGTCCCCTATTACCCCCTCCCCCCAGCCACCACGGGAAGCCTCCACCAGGCCCCCACTCATGTCTCCCACCACCCCCACCCCCCAGCAGTGCAGGGGCAGCCTCCACCAGGCCCCCACTCATGTCTCCCACCACCCCCATCCCACAGCCACCAGGGGCAGCCTCCACCAGGCCCCCACTTCTGTCTCCCACCACCCCCACCCCCCCGCAGTGCAGGGGCAGCCTCCACCAGGCCCCCACTCATGTCTCCCACCACCCCCACCCCCCAGCAGTGCAGGGGCAGCCTCCACCAGGCCCCCACTCATGTCTACCAACACCCCCACCCCCCGCAGTGCAGGGGCAGCCTCCGCCAGGCCCCCACTCATGTCTACCACCACCCCCACCCCCCAGCCACCAAGGGCAGCCTCCACCAGGCCCCCACTCATGTCTCCCACCACCCCTATCCCACAACCACCAGGGGCAGCCTCCACCAGGCCCCCACTCATGTCTCCCACCACCCCCAGCCACCAGGGGCAGCCTCCACCAGGCCCCCACTCATGTCTACCACCACCCCCACCCCCCAGCCACCAGGGGCAGCCTCCACCAGGCCCCCACACATGTCTCCCACCACCCCCACCCCCCAGCAGTGCAGGGGCAGCCTCCACCAGGCCCCCACTCATGTCTCCCACCACCCCCACCCCCCAGTAGTGCAGGGGCAGCCTCCACCAGGCCCACACCCATGTCTCCCACCACCCCCTACCCCCAGCAACCAGGGGCAGCCTCCACCAGGCCCCCACTCATGTCTCCCACCACCCCATCCCACAACCATCAGGGGCAGCCTCCACCAGGCCCCCACTCATGTCTCCCACCACCCCCACCCCCCAGCAGTGCAGGGGTAGCCTCCACCAGGCCCCCACTGATGTCCCCTATTACCCCCACCCCCAGCCACCAGGGGAAGCCTCCACCAGGCCCCCACTCATGTCCCCTATTACCCCCACCCCCCCGCAGTGCAGGGGCAGCCTCCGCCAAGCCCCCACTCATGTCTCCCACCACCCCCATCCCACAGCCACCAGGGGCAGCCTCCACAAGGCCCCCACTCATGTCCCCTATTACCCCCACCCCCCCGCAGTGCAGGGGCAGCCTCCGCCAAGCCCCCACTCATGTCTCCCACCACCCCCACGCTCCAGCAGTGCAGGGGCAGCCTCCACCAGGCCCCCACTCATGTCTACCACCACCCCCACCCCACCGCAGTGCAGGGGCAGCCTCCACCAGGCCCCCACTCATGTCTACCACCACCCCCACCCCCCAGCCACCAGGGGCAGCCTCCACCAGGCCTCCACTCATGTCTCCCACCACCCCATCCCACAACCACCAGGGGCAGCCTCCACCAGGCCCCCACTCATGTCTCCCACCACCCCCACCCCCCAA
The DNA here is from genome assembly GCF_040938575.1 of Ambystoma mexicanum. NCBI lineage: Eukaryota > Metazoa > Chordata > Amphibia > Caudata > Ambystomatidae > Ambystoma > Ambystoma mexicanum. The sequence goes on from NC_090923.1 coordinate 715,920,764, forward strand.
CCACCAGGGGCAGCCTCCACCAGGCCCCCACTCATGTCTCCCACCACCCCCATCCCACAACCACCAGGGGCAGCCTCCACCAGGCCCCCACTCATGTCTCCCAACACCCCCACCCCCCAGCAGTGCAGGGGCAGCCTCCACCAGGCCCCCACTCATGTCTACCACCACCCCCACCCCCCAGACACCAGGGGCAGCCTCCACCAGGCCCCCACTCATGTCTCCCACCACCCCACCCCCCAGCAGTGCAGGGGCAGCCTCCGCCAGGCCCCCACACATGTCTCCCACCACCCCCACCCCCCAGCAGTGCAGGGGCAGCCTCCACCAGGACCCCACTCATGTGTCCCACCACCCCCAACCCCAGCAGTGCAGGGGCAGCCTCCACCAGGCCCCCACTCATGTCTATCACCACCCCCACCCCCCCGCAGTGCAGGGGCAGCCTCCACCAGGCCCCCACTCATGTCTACCACCTCCCCCACCCCCCAGCCACCAGGGGCAGCCTCCACCAGGCCCCCACTCATGTCTCCCACCACCCCCACCCCCCAGCAGTGCAGGGGTAGCCTCCACCAGGCCCCCACTCATGTCTCCCACCACCCCCACCCCCCAGCCACCAGGGGCAGCCTCCACCAGGCCCCCACTCATGTCTCCCACCACCCCCATCCCACAACCACCAGGGGCAGCCTTCACCAGGCCCCCACTCATGTCTCCCACCCCCCCACCCCCAGCAGTGCAGGGGAAGCCTCCAACAGGCCCCCACTCATGTCCCCTATTACCCCCACCCCCCAGCCACCAGGGTAAGCCTCCACCAGGCCCCCACTCATGTCCCCTATTACCCCCACCCCCCGCAGTGCAGGGGCAGCCTCCACCAGGCCCCCACCCATGTCTCCCACCACCCCCACCCCCCAGCAGTGCAGGGGCAGCCTCCACCAGGCCCCCACTCATGTCTACCACCCCCCACCCCCCCGCAGTGCAGGGGCAGCCTCCACCAGGCCCCCACTCATGTCTACCACCACCCCCACCCCCACCCCCCAGCCACCAGGGACAGCCTCCACCAGGCCCCCACTCATGTCTCCCACCACCCCATCCCACAACCACCAGGGGCAGCCTCCCCCCAGCCACCAGGGGCAGCCTCCACCAGGCCCCCACTCATGTCTCCCACCACCCCATCCCACAACCACCAGGGGCAGCCTCCACCAGGCCCCCACTCATGTCTCCCACCACCCCCACCCCCCAGCTGTGCAGGGGCAGCCTCCACTAGGCCCCCACTCATGTCCCCTATAACCCCCACCCCCCAGCCACCAGGGGCAGCCTCCACCAGGCCCCCACTCATGTCTCCCACCACCCCCACCCACCAGCAGTGCAGGGGAAGCCTCCACCAGGCCCCCACTCATGTCTCCCACCACCCCCATCCCACAGCCACCAGGGGCAGCCTCCACCAAGCCCCCACTCATGTCCCCTATTACCCCCCACCCTCCCGCAGTGCAGGGGCAGCCTCCACCAGGCCCCCACTCATGTCTCCCACCACCCGCACCCCCCAGCAGTGCAGGGGCAGGCTCCACCAGGCCCCCACTGATGTCCCCTACTACCCCCACCCCCCCCCGCAGTGCAGGGGCAGCCTCCACCAGGACCCCACTCATGTCTCCCACCACCCCCATGCCCCAGCAGTGCAGGGGCAGCCTCCACCAGGCCCCCACTCATGTCTACCACCCCCCCCCACCCCCCGCAGTGCAGGGGCAGCCTCCACCAGGCCCCCACTCATGTCTACCACCACCCCCATCCCCCAGCCACCAGGGGCAGCCTCCACCAGGCCCCCGCTCATGTCTCCCACCACCCCCATCCCACAACCACCGGGGGCAGCCTCCACCAGACCCCCACTCATGTCTCCCACCACCCCCACCCCCCAGCCACCAGGGGCAGCCTCCACCAGGCCCCCACTCATGTCTACCACCACCCCCATCCCACAACCACCAGGGGCACCCTCCACCAGGCCCCCACTCATGTCTCCCACCACCCCCACCCCCCAGCAGTGCAGGGGCAGCCTCCACCAGGCCCCCACTCATGTCTACCACCACTCCCACCCACCAGCCACCAGGGCAGCCTCCACCAGGCCCCCACTCATGTCTCCCACCACCCCCATCCCACAACCACCAGGGGCAGCCTCCACCAGGCCCCCACTCATGTCTCCCACCACCCCCACACCCCAGCCACCAGGGGCAGCCTCCACCAGGCCCCCACTCATGTCACCCACCACCCCCATCCCACAACCACCAGGGGCAGCCTCCACCAGGCCGCCACTCATGTATCCCAACACCCCCACCCCCAGCAGTGCAGGGGCAGCCTCCACCAGGCCCCCACTCATGTCTCCCACCACCCCCATCCCACAACCACCAGGGGCAGCCTCCACCAGGCCACCACTCATGTCTCCCACCACCGCCAACCCCAGCAGTGCAGGGGCAGCCTCCACCAGGCCCCCACTCATGTCTACCACCACCCCCACACCCCCGCAGTGCAGGGGCAGCCTCCACCATGCCCCCACTCATGTCTACCACCACCCCCACCCCCAGCCACCAGGGGCAGCCTCCACCAGGCCCCCACTCATGTCTCCCACCACCCCCACCCCCCAGCCACCAGGGGCAGCCTCCACCAGGCCCCCACTCATGTCTCCCACCACCCCATCCCACAACCACCAGGGGCAGCCTCCACCAGGCCCCCACTCATGTTTCCCACCACCCCCACCCCCCAGCCACCAGGAGAAGCCTCCACCAGGCCCCCACTCATGTCTCCCACCACCCACCCCCCGCAGTGCAGGGGCAGCCTCCAACAGGCCCCCACTCATGTCTACCACCACCCCCACCCCCCAGCCACCAGGGGCAGCCTCCACCAGGCCCCCACTCAGGTCTCCCACCACCCCCATCCCACAACCACCAGGGGCAGCCTCCACCAGGCCCCTACTCATGTCTCCCACCACCCCCACCCCCCAGCCACCAGGGGCAGCCTCCACCAGGCCCCCACTCATGTCTCCCACCACCCCCATCCCACAACCACCAGGGGCAGCCTCCACCAGGCCCCCACTCATGTCTCCCACCACCCCCACCCCCCAGCAGTGCAGGGGCAGCCTCCACTAGGCCCCCACTCATGTCCCCTATTACCCCCACCCCCCAGCCACCAGGGGCAGCCTCCACCAGGCCCCCACTCATGTCTCCCACCACCCCCACCCCACAGCAGTGCAGGGGCAGCCTCCACCAGGCCCCTACTCATGTCTCCCACCACCCCCATCCCACAGCCACCAGGGGCAGCCTCCACCAGGCCCGCACTCATGTCCCCTATTACCCCTACTCCCCCGCAGTGCAGGGGCAGCCTCCACCAGGCCCCCACTCATGTCTCCCACCACCCCCACCCCCCAGCAGTGCAGAGGCAGCCTCCACCAGGCCCCCACTCATGTCCCCTATTACCCCCACCCCCAGCCACCAGGGGAAGCCTCCATCAGGCCCCCACTCATGTCTCCCACCACCCCCACCCCCCAGCAGTGCAGGGGCAGCCTTCACCAGGCCCCCACTCATGTCTCCCACCACCCCCATCCCACAGCCACCAGGGGCAGCCTCCACCAGGCCCCCACTCATGTCCCCCACCACCCCCATCCCACAACCACCAGGGGCAGCCTCCACCAGGCCCCCACTCATGTCTCCCACCACCCCCAGCCCCCAGCAGTACAGGGGCAGCCTCCACCAGGCCCCCACTCATGTCTCCCACCCCCCACCCCCCGCAGTGCAGGGGCAGCCTCCAACAGGCCCCCACTCATGTCTACCACCATCCCCACCCCCAGCCACCAGGGGCAGCCTCCACCAGGCCCCCACTCAGGTCTCCCACCACCCCCATCCCACAACCACCAGGGGCAGCCTCCACAAGGCCCCTACTCATGTCTCCCACCACCCCCACCCCCCAGCCACCAGGGGCAGTCTCCACCAGGCCCCCACTCATGTCTCCCACCACCCCATCCCACAACCACCAGGGGCAGCCTCCACCAGGCCCCCACTCATGTCTCCCACCACCCCCACCCCCCAGCAGTACAGGGGCAGCCTCCACTAGGCCCCCACTCATGTCCCCTATTACCCCCACCCCCCAGCCACCAGGGGCAGCCTCCACCAGGCCCCCCACTCATGTCTCCCACCACCCCCACCCCCCAGCAGCGCAGGGGCAGCCTCCACCAGGGCCCTACTCATGTCTCCCACCACCCCCATCCCACAGCCACCAGGGGCAGCCTCCACCAGGCCCCCACTCATGCCCCCTATTACCCCCACTCCTCCGCAGTGCAGGGGCAGCCTCCACCAGGCCCCCACTCATGTCTCCCACCACCCCCACCCCCCCAGCAGTGCAGGGACAGCCTCCACCAGGCCCCCACTCATGTCCCCTATTACCCCCACCCCCCAGCAGTGCAGGGGCAGCCTCCACCAGGCCCCCACTCATGTCTCCCACCACCCCCATCCCACAGCCACCCGGGGCAGCCTCCACCAGGCCCCCACTCATGTCCCCTATTATCCCACCCCCCCCCCACAGTGCAGGGGCAGCCTCCACCAGGCCCCCACTCATGTCTCCCAGCCCCCCCACCCCACCAGCAGTGCAGGGGCAGCCTCCACCAGGCCCCCACTCATGTCCCCTATTACCCCCACCCCCCAGCAGTGCAGGGGCAGCCTCCACCAGGCCCCCACTCAGGTCTCCCACAACCACCAGGGGCAGCCTCCACCAGGCCCCTACTCATGTCTCCCACCACCCCCACCCCCCAGCCACCAGGGGCAGCCTCCACCAGGCCCCCACTCATGTCTCCCACCACCCCCACCCCCCAGCAGTACAGGGGCAGCCTCCACTAGGCCCCCACTCATGTCCCCTATTACCCCCACCCCCCAGGGGCAGCCTCCACCAGGCCCCCCACTCATGTCTCCCACCACCCCCACCCCCCAGCAGCGCAGGGGCAGCCTCCACCAGGGCCCTACTCATGTCTCCCACCACCCCCATCCCACAGCCACCAGGGGCAGCCTCCACCAGGCCCCCACTCATGCCCCCTATTACCCCCACTCCCCCGCAGTGCAGGGGCAGCCTCCACCAGGCCCCCACTCATGTCTCCCACCACCCCCACCCCCCAGCAGTGCAGGGACAGCCTCCACCAGGCCCCCACTCATGTCCCCTATTACCCCCACCCCCCAGCAGTGCAGGGGCAGCCTCCACCAGGCCCCCACTCATGTCTCCCAGCCCCCCCACCCCACCAGCAGTGCAGGGGCAGCCTCCACCAGGCCCCCACTCATGTCTCCCAGCCCCCCACCCCACCAGCAGTGCAGGGGCAGCCTCCACCAGGCCCCCACTCATGTCCCCGATTACCCCCACCCCCCAGCAGTGCAGGGGCAGCCTCCACCAGGCCCCCACTCATGTCTCCCACCACCCCCACCCCCCAGCAGTGCAGGGGCAGCCTCCACCAGGCCCCCACTCATGTCCCCTATTACCCCCACCCCCCAGCAGTGCAGGGGCAGCCTCCACCAGGCCCCCACTCATGTCTCCCACCACCCCCACCCCCCAGCAGTGCAGGGGCAGCCTCCACCAGGCCCCCACTCATGTCCCCTATTACCCCCACCCCCCAGCAGTGCAGGGGCAGCCTCCACCAGGCCCCCACTCATGTCTCCCACCACCCCCACCCCCCAGCAGTGCAGGGGCAGCCTCCACCAGGCCCCCACTCATGTCCCCTATTACCCCCACCCCCAGCAGTGCAGGGGCAGCCTCCACCAGGCCCCCACTCATGTCTACCACCACCCCCACCCCCCCCCGCAGTGCTGTGGCAGCCTCCACCAAGCCCCCACACATGTCCCCTATTACCCCCACCCCCCAGCCACCAGGGGCAGCCTCCACCAGGGCCCCACTCATGTCTCCCACCACCCCCACCCCCCAGCAGTGCAGGGGCAGCCTCCACCAGGCCCCCACTCATGTCTCCCACCACCCCCACCCCCAGCAGTGCAGGGGCAGCCTCCACCAGGCCCCCACTCATGTCTCCCACCACCCCCATCCCACAACCACCAGGGGCAGCCTCCACCAGGCCCCCACTCATGTCAACCACCACCCCACCCCCCAGCCACCAGGGACAGCCTCCACCAGGCCCCCACCCATGTCTCCCACCACCCCCACCCCCCAGCTGTGCAGGGGCAGCCTCCACCAGGCCCCCACTCATGTCTACCACCACCCCCACCCCCCAGCCACCAGGGGCAGCCTCCACCAGGCCCCCACTCATGTCTCCCACCACCCCCATCCCACAACCACCAGGGGCAGCCTCCACCAGGCCCCCACTCATGTCTCCCACCACCCCCACCCCCCAGCAGTGCAGGGGCAACCTCCACCAGGCCTCCACTCATGTCTCCCACCACCCCCACCCCCAGCAGTGCAGGGGCAGCCTCCACCAGGCCCCCACTCATGTCTACCACCACCCCCACCCCCCAGCCACCAGGGGCAGCCTCCACCAGGCCCCCACTCATGTCTCCCACCACCCCCACCCCCCGGCAGTGCAGGGGCAGCCTCCACCAGGCCCCCACTCATGTCTCCCACCACCCCCATCCCACAGCCACCAGGGGCAGCCTCCACCAGGCCCCCACTCATGTCTCCCACCATCCCCACCCCCAGCCACCAGGGGCAGCCTCCACCAGGCCCCCACTCATGTCTCCCACCACCCCCATCCCACAACCACCAGGGGCAGCCTCCACCAGGCCCCCACTCGTGTCTCCCACCACCCCCTCCCCCAAGCAGTGCAGGGGGAGCAACCACCAGGCCCCCACTCATGTCTCCCACCACCCCCATCCCACAACCACCAGGGGCAGCCTCCACCAGGCCCCCACCCATGTCTCCCACCACCCCCACCCCCCAGCTGTGCAGGGGCAGCCTCCACCAGGACCCCACTCATGTCTACCACCACCCCCACCCCCCAGCCACCAGGGGCAGCCTCCACCAGGCCCCCACTCATGTCTCCCACCACCCCCATCCCACAACCACCAGGGGCAGCCTCCACCAGGCCCCCACTCATGTCTCCCACCACCCCTACCCCCCAGCAGTGCAGGGGCAGCCTCCACCAGGCCCCCACTCATGTCTCCCACCACCCCCACCCCCCGGCAGTGCAGGGGCAGCCTCCACCAGGCCCCCACTCATGTCTCCCACCACCCCCATCCCACAGCCACCAGGGGCAGCCTCCACCAGGCCCCCACTCATGTCTCCCACCATCCCCACCCCCCAGCCACCAGGGGCAGCCTCCACCAGGCCCCCACTCATGTCTCCCACCACCCCCATCCCACAACCACCAGGGGCAGCCTCCACCAGGCCCCCACTCGTGTCTCCCACCACCCCCTCCCCCAAGCAGTGCAGGGGGACCCTCCACTAGGCCCCCACTCATGTCTCCCACCACCCCATCCCACAACCACCAGGGGCAGCCTCCACCAGGCCCCCACTCATGTCTCCCACCGCCCCATCCCACAACCACCAGGGGCAGCCTCCACCAGGCCCCCACTCATGTCTCCCACCACCCCCATCCCACAACCACCAGGGGCAGCCTCCACCAGGCCCCCACTCATGTCTACCACCACCCCCACCCCCCAGCCACCAGGGGCAGCCTCCACCAGGCCCCCACTCATGTCTCCCACCACCCCCACCCCCCAGCAGTGCAGGGGCAGCCTCCACCAAGCCCCCTCTCATGTCCCCTATTACCCCCAACCCCCAGCAGTGCAGGGGCAGCCTCCACCAGGCCCCCACTCATGTCTCCCACCACCCCCACCCCCCAGCAGTGCAGGGGCAGCCTCCACCAGGCCCCCACCTATGTCTCCCACCCCCAAACCCCCCAGCAGTGCAGGGGCAGCCTCCACCAGGCGCCCACCCATGTCTCCCACCACCCCAACCCCCCAGCAGTGCAGGGGCACCCTCCACCAGGCCCCCACCCATGTATCCCACCCCCTCACCCCCCAGGCACCATGGGCAGCCTCCACCAGGCCCCCACTCATGTCCAACTCATGTCTCCCACCACCCCCACCCCCCAGCCGTGTGATTTGCCTGGGTATGTGTACTTCGGGGTGCGCGGGAACTTCCACACGCGATTTGCCTGGGTATGTGTACTACGGGGTGCGCGGGAAGTTTTACACACGATTGTACGTGTACTTTGGGGTGCGCGGGAAGTCCCACACGCGATTGGCCTGGGTACGTGTACTACGGGGTGCGCGGGAAGTTCCACATGCGATTGTACGTGTACTTCGGGGTGCGCGGGAAGTTCCACGCACGATTGGGCCTGTGAGAGTGGGTTACATGTATTCCAGGGGTGGGCGGGAATATTTACCCGCGACTGTGCCTGTGAGAGCGTGCTACGTGTATTCCTGGGGTGGGCGGGAAGATTCACACGTTCGCCTACGACGTGCCGAAAAATGGTCCAATCCTGAGACACGTACGCCAGCATGAAGCAGGCGTACGTAGACCCGCGCAGCATAAAAGTGCGTGCAAACAACAAACAAGCTCATACGCCAGGATGAATATACCATTCCTAGCAGCAGTGGCCGTGGGTTACCAAAGGAGGAGGGGGATAGTGAGGGCCCGAATTTTCACTCCCAGAACCAGCCTTTTTGGGATGCCTGATGACCAGGTGTATGGGAGGTACAGGTTTCCCCCACACATAATACTGGACCTGGTCAGTGAGTGGGAGGATGACCTCACATCACCCACCCTGTGCTCCCAAGCACTCAGCCGCCTGGAGAAGGTCCTCAATGTACTGCACTTCTTGGCCACAGGATCATTTCAGCGGACAAGTGCCATAGTGGGTGGGGTGTCACAGGCCACGCAGTCACGCTGCCTACACCAGGTCTTGAACATCATCACTGCACACCCATCTGTCCGTAGGCACATATACCTGCCCAGGACACTGCAGAAAGGCAGGCTGCCACCCTCGATTTCTACGGTGTAGCACAATTTCCAATAGTGCTAGGTGCCATTGACTGCACCCATGTGGCACTACGTCCCCCCAGGGCATCTGAGCACATCTATAGGAACCGCAAGCACTGGCATTCCATCAACGTGCAGGTAGTATGTAATGCAAAGCGAATCATCACCTCAGTATATGCCAACTATCCAGGGTCCACCCACGACAGCTTCATTTACCGAATGTCTACCCTAAGCCGGGACCTAGAAGCTCGGCGGCAAGTCGATACATGGCTGCTTGGTGAGTATGAATGCCACTGCACATGCATGCATGTCAGATGCAGAGTTATGTCACTACCCCACTAATGATACCCATCACCTCCTCACCAGGGGACAGTGCCTACCCTCTGAGCACCCACATGATGACGCCAATTCGGAACCCCATCACGCCTCCAGAGGTAAGATACAACACAGCCCATATTGCAACCCGGGGCATAGTGGAGAGCACATTCGGAGTGCTCAAGTCACGCTTTCGCTCCCTTGACCGTTCTGGCGGGCAGCTGTTATTTATATGCGCCCCCAGTAGTGTGCAGGATCATAGTGGCAGCATGTGTCCTGCACAATGTTGCAACACGCCGGGGCCTGGCCGTGGACATGGTGGTGCCCCCACATCCCCAACCACATGCACGCCCGCTGCGCATGGGAGGGGAGAGGGCACGGAGTGAGGCAGCCCGTATGCAGCTGGTGGCTAATTACTTCACATAGAAATCACAGCCCAGTGGAGTGCACACAGGCCTGGCACATACCATCTGATAAGCAATGATGACTCGACCTGACAATAAAGACGAACAAAGGGACTGTCAACTGTCAGAACCACAGCAGCCTGAGATTGTTCATGTGGAAGTGTCACAATGTGTGCATCCCTACCTACACAAACACCACCAATGCAGTGTCATGAAAAGACACTTCCATGCTGCAGAAATGAATACCCACTTGCAAAATACTACATGAAAACAGTGCCATGTCACCCACCCCCTCCCCGGCACGGCCACACAACACACCATGGCATGTCATGCAATGTGAGAGAAAAGAAATGAATCCCCACAACATGCCCCAAGTGTCAGCAGCTACAGTGTCCCTAATGGAAACATGTCCACACATGAAATGCTCACAGTAAGGCAGGACCTACAACCCACATTACCAAATACTTACCAAGAATACCAATCACCTACACAACCTCCAACCTACCTTAAACATGACATTACAGACTTAAAAATTAGCTAGCCTTACCACTTGACGATGACAGCCCTCCGAACACTTGTAAGTATACAGTGTTAGCAAGAGTGTAGGTGCACTGCTTACAACATGGACTCCAGTTCCAAGGTGGATCCCATTGTGAAGACATGAGGAATGGACCTGCAAATATGGAGGATGAGATGGATGCAGAGGCACATATCAATACACCACGCAGTGTACAATACAACAACAATATGCACTATGAATGTATACACAGTATTGACTACAGACTGCACACACAGCTCATGGGAGTCCAATGTCACCATGTACGTCAATGTCACTTGGGCACACCCTTTGCAAGCCCATGGAAACGGGAAGCAGGAGGGGTGTGTGTGACAAAAACCCAAGCATCTGAACCAAATCCATGACAAGCCTGCATGTGCCCAGCCACAATGCAGTGTATGCCCACGGGAGCCACACAAGGCAACACACTGTCCCAAAAAAAAAAAAAAAAAAAAATAATGGCCATTAATGGGCCCGGGGGGGTTGGGGAGTCCACCCAGGAGGTCCGAGGACAGGGTGCACACCAAAACCCACCTGTGTGGATTTTGCGGAAAAAAAACATCTCCATGGGCTCATGGCCTACACGGTTACCCTATTGTGGGAGTATCACTGATGTCGCTATCCTCACCCTCTGCAGCTGCATCCGGAGGTGGTGGCACTATGGGAGGCAGCCCACGCAAAGCCCTAGTCTGTTCCTCCATGGCTGCAAGCATGCGGGTGTGGTAGGTCTCGTTCTGGAGGATGAGTGTGCGGAGGTCCCCATGCAACAACTCACGGGATGCCCGGACCTCCGCCCTAGTTGCCTGCATCTCAGCTGAGAGCGTACGGGTGAGACGCTCCAGCTGCTGTTCTGTCCTTCGGTTTGTTGAAGCCTCAAGCTCAACAAGAGTCGTCCTGAGGTGAAGGAGTTCCAGCCTCAGGGCTTCCCTGTGGCTCTGGGACTCTATGGAGATGGCTGCCTGCAGAGTCGCAAGTGCGCCCGCCTGTCCCTGTCGGACGCCAACATGTCCTCCCTGTGTGACTGGCAGATGAAGTCGGTCCATCAGCCTTTCGGGGGGGACAATGGAAGTGGCCACCCTATCCATGGCCTGAGCCATCATCTCTGATGATGCTGCCTGTTGGGTTGCCATACCGTAAATGGATTGCTCCCATGCGGTATTGGCAGGTGGCGTACGACCACCACGTCGGCGGGCACCACACCTGTCTGGGGCAAGGCGAACTGCGCCTTGCTGTGCCGGCACTGCCTGAGGCTGCAGGACTGCATTCCCCCTCTGATCTGCTGGCCCAGGAACAAGATCAGATATCGCGGAGTGTGACCCTGCATCCGTAACCACCAAAGGCGTACCTGCCAACACTGACATCCCCATTGAGGGTTCTAACCCTGGTGCAGGTGGGTCGGACAAAACAGAATCCCTCCCAGGAACACTCACCTGCGACGGCACGTAGGTCTCATCATCCGAATCAACACCTGAGTACAGCTCGGGGGAGGTGCAGCCAGAGACACCCCTTGAGAGCACGACCTGCAGCAGTTGTGGGTTCTCGCCCACCACCACATCACGTCCCTCACTGGTGGTCGGTCGGCCCTCAGACCCCTCCTGGGTCTGCACCATCTCCACAACCCCAGCAGTATCAGGTGCGTCTTCCCCTGCAAAGGCATAAAAGAAAACAAATGGAAACAGGCATTAGCACTTTGGCACACAATGAGGGCTGAGAGGCTACAGAAACAGTACTTGATTGACACAAGCCCCACATGACTAAAACACTCCCATGCATGCACCGTCACTGCGTGTGATGGGGAGGCAGATGGCACACATTGATGACACCAAGATGGAAGATGAACACATTTGCTGCATGCTGCCTAGCAGTGGCATCACACATTGGCCAGTGATTGCAGGTCAAATACACATGCCATCACACAGATGGCATGTACCCTAGCCATGAAGTGAAGAGGGAGAGGTCACCAATTGTTCATTCAGTCCAGTTTGTTCATATGATAGATTATTTTCATTGTAATGGTTCAAATGTTTAACATGCAGCTGCCAGTCAAAAATGGTCCTATAGCACAGGGACACGTCCAAACTAATCATGTCCACGAAACTGAGCCAGTCCACTGTACCATAGCCATGTCAGACATGTGACAATAGGACTGAGAAATCCAGAGTAAAAGTGGTGGTATGCAAACAATCTGCCTGAATAAACAGAGGTAAATAAGCAACAGAGTAGTGGCAAGATGACACTCCAAGGGCAACTGGCGTGGTGTTGGGCTGGATGTCTAATGTTGGCAGAAGGGATGCTGCTATACCCAAATGCTGTTACCAAGAATGTTTAGGAAGAGGCACATGGGTGAGCCGAACCACTCAGGCACACACACCCTCCCCTGGCACCCAAACAGAAGCCCTCCCACACACACCATGCACATGGATGACACACACATGCATGTGCACTCACCGGACAATGCCTCGTAATCTGCCACTTCTTCCATGCCTTGGATCTGTTCCTCCGTGACGTAAGTCCCAGCAACCTGCTCATGTGGAGTGAGTTCTATGTCGTCTGCTGGAGACCCACCCCCAGTCACTAGAGTTGCGGCATGACTTGAGGCCAGCTTATTCTTTGCCCTGCGCTTCAGGTCATTCCAGCGCTTGTAGCATTCATTAGCTGTGCGCCTCACGATTCCAAGGGCACTTATGATGTCGGCAATGGTCTGCCAGTGTGCCTGACGTTGTGCAGGTGAGGTCTTGGATCCTGCAACAATCACCATTTCGCGGTCATGTGCGGACACATACTCTACAAGTGCATTCAGTTTGGCCTCATTGAAGCTGGGCTTCCTTGACGGGCCGGACTATGTAGCCGTGTCTGGGGCATCAGCCTCTACTGGACGAGCACTCTTCCTCTTCCGCTTGGAAGGTGGTGGGGATCCGGAGTGTCCTGCGCCGCTCTGGACACTAGGGGCAGGAGTGTGGGATTGCACACTCAGCATGGGAGTTGGTGCAGGCATTATCTCAAGTGTGATGGTGTCAGGGGGAATGTCAGCACGATGGACTTGGACCGACACTGTTCTGGATGGGTGTGTGAGAGGTGGGGTGGATGGAGCCGCAGCTGCCCCTGCAGCCTCCCCAGCCTGCCTACGCGGGGCAGCAGATGACCTAGCTGCCCCTGATCCACGTGGCCTGATGACACCAATGTTCACCGGCGCACGTGGTCTAGACCTGCTGACCTGGAAGTCAGCCATGGAGTCACCCTGTGCCAGGTCTGGTTCCACAGTGGGCTGGTCCAACAAGGGCTGAGCATGGATGGTGTCAGCCACGGTAACCTCAACCAGGGGTGTCCCTGACGGCTCCTCCACACATGGAGGGCTAGGGGCACTCTGCAAGTCACAGCCACGTCCCCTACCGGATCCACCACGGCCACCACTTGGGGCTCGGCCACCTTTGCCACCCTTACGGCTTGTTTGCCTCCCAGCCATGGCACTGATGTTATTGTGCGTATGGGAGTCAATGTGAACTATTGTCCTGGGCAATTGGGGGTCAAAGGGGTTGGGTACCAGATGGTAATCGTACCCTAGTGCTCTAGCAAGGCTGTATGTCACCCCTGGGGAAAGTTGACGGGTCACGCAACGCACAGGCAACCCAAAAAAGCGAAGTAAGGTGCACGCAACCCCTCCTAGACCACGTGCGTGGAAAAATAAACCTGCATTACGCTGTGGCACCCAGGAACACAAGAATGAACGTATGCGTGTCACACGCAGCCTAGAATGACCTCTGAAGGGGTACGCGACACACGGGGCAAGCACAGATGTTAGATACGTGCGCGACTCACCGTCTGCCAGGAACAAAAGCATGAAAAATATGCGCGTGTGCGCGTTGGCAACATCCCCGCCAAAAGAAGAATTGTACGCTGTCTGAGGAGACAGGACAACAGTAGTAGGGAAGCTGTTTGAGGAAACAGGCCCAGGAAAAAGAGGAAAAGAGAAAAAGCTGTCAGAGGTAACAGGGAGTACGAACTGGAAACGCCGTGAAGTACAGATTTCACCCACTCGCTCTCCACGAAAAGCACGTACAAGGAAATGGCGTTCTACACGTACCTTTTATACACACGTCACAGACGCACATACGCAATGAGGCCATTTCCACCAATTATGCGCTTTGACACTCGGACGTGTATCTCTTTATTTTTACACGCGCCATTCTCTACGGCCATGCGCGTGATGTCACAGCTGCGCATGGTGGCCTTTGGGCCAATGGAATCGCATATGCGAGCACACATGGTAAAACTGCACGTCCGAGTGTCATCGCGTGTAATCGGCGGGAAGTGAGCGTACACGCGATTAGCCTGGGTACGTGTATTTCTGGGGTGCGCAGGAAGTTCCACACGCGATTGGTGGAAATCCATGTGTGCTCTGTCATCACGTGTAATGAGGGAAACACCCGCGCGCCTCACGTCACAGACGCGCTCACGCGCTAAGGGCCTTTGGTCCAATGAAATCGCATGTGCGTGCTGACGTGCATACGCGCTAAGGGCCTTTCCTCGATTTACACGCAGACGTGCAGGATTTTCACGTGCCAAATCACTCCGTATCAAGCTGGCCACGCGTAAGCACATGGAAGACCACGCTCCTGCCCAGAAGGCCGAACTACTGCCCCCCAGAGCCCCGAGCACGCTCCCACCTGCCATCTGCTGCTGCCTGACTGCCTGCTGCCCACGTGCCCTGCCATTTGCTGCCTGCACATCAGCCAGGGGTGCTGTTGCTGTGACCACCGCTGCTGGAACCGAAGACTCCCGACTGGGATTCCATCGCTCCACAGCCCAGCCCCAGGACCCAGTTGCCCACCCACTCCTGCCTCTGGGGTTGTCATGTCAGGGCAAACACCATCTGAGACCACTGACAACCCCCGGCCAGAGAGGCAGAGGGGCACCAGCTTCAGTGCCACCGAAGTTGGTGTCCTGGTGGAGCAAGTCCTGGGGCAGTATGATGCCCTCTTCGGAAGTTCCCGAGCCGACAAGGAAGGACGGACTCGGATCTGGACTGACATCGTGACTGCCATCAACGTGGAGGGGGTGGCAGTCCGCGACTTACAACATGTCAAGAAGCGCTGGGAGGACTTCAGGTTCAGGACCCTGAACAAGGCCCGGCGCCTCTTGAAGGCAGCAGATGCCAAGGGGCGCCGGGGCCACTTGTCGGAAGAACAGATGAGGGTCCTGGAACACACATCCCCAGCGCTCCACGTCCAGGTCCTTGAGAGGCAGACCCGTCTGGAGTCGAGCGGTAAGTGTACATGCATCCTGATTGTGAGCTGTGCGTGTGTTGATTTTTCAGTAGTGTGCAGGTTGCACATCTGTTTGTATGGGGTCGAGTATGGGTGGGGGTGTACAGGGCCGTGGGGCTAACACATGCGACGGATGGAATGTGTGAGACATGGATGGTGCTTGTGTGTGTAGGCTTGCATGCCAAATGTAGTTGTCTGGGCACACATGTTTGGATGAATGTGTATGAAAGTAGACATGTCCGTGATGTGACGCATGTATGTTGTTTTCAGCTGCATGTATCAGCACTGTGTACATGTGCATGTGTGTGTATTTGACAAGGGTGCAACAGTGATGCAACATGGATGCATGTGACAGTGGTATGTGGAAGCCTGATGGGCAGATGTGACATGGATGCCCATCTGAACACTGCGACACTTGGCAGAGGTGTACACATGCATGCAAGTGTGGTGCTGTGTGTACATGTGTGGTGCACTTCCTGTGTTGCATGTGATGTCTGGCTCAGCTTTGCCTGCTCATGCTGTTGTATGTATATGGATGGTGCTGCCAGTTGCGATATGGCTGTGGTATGGCTCATGTGTGCGAGTTGAAATGACATGTGTGTTGGGGATTGTGATGACATGTCTGAGGTTTGCCAATGCCACTTATGTACAACTGTCATGTGTGTATGTGTCCATTGTACAGTGCCCTGATGCCTGTGTTTTATTTCTCCCTGTCTGCAGCGTCAACTGATGAAGAGGGCGGAGAAATGCTGTGGAGCACAGCGGCGGGGATCCCACCGCCAGCCGGAGACGCAAGGCCCGGCTCCCCTCCCATGTTGTCATCTCGTCGGGGAGTGAGGAGTCCGGTGCTGCGTCCCAGTCCGCAGCTGCCGGGGGGAGGTCCAAGAGGCGGAAGTTGGAGTTGGACTCCTCCGCAGCAGAAGGGGCAGCTGGGACCCCACAGGGCCCAACGGGGGAAGATGGCACGGAGTCATCCAGGTTGGTGGGGGGTTTGGTGGAGGAGGAGGCCGTGCAAGCAACAGAGACGGGGTCTGGAGGTGGGGATCCCACTGGTGCTAGTGGTGCAGTGCAGGACCCGGGACAGGAGGCAGCACAGGCCGCCGCTGAGGTGCCTGTGTGCAATCCTGTCCCTGATCCTGTCCCTGCATCATCTTGCACCAGCAGGGATGCCTACGTCCAGACCCGTTTTCAGGCAGGGGATGAGCTCACGTCAACTGGCCTTCCTCTGCCTGCGGACGTGGCTATCCGGGTCCGGGTTGAGCCTGTCCTGACTGGTGTGGCGTTGCGTCAACGGGCCAATCGAGGTGACCTGCAGTCTTTTCATGAGGAGACTGCACGTCATCTCGAATGGCTGGTTGACCACCTCAGCCTGCTGGGACAGGTCACCCAGGCCGGATTCCTCCGTTTGCTGGGGCTTGCTACGACCCCCTCCTCAACTGAACCCCCTACGCGCCAGTCGTCCTCCGTACCATCTTCCCACCCATCAGTCATCTGGGTGCCCTGTGGAGCTGCCTCTGACGGTGCGGCCAGGCTGGTGGAGGAGGCATCCCTGCCACAGTCGGGAGTCGGACGTCCAGCAGGGGTGGCCACATCAACGACTGCACCCCAGCCGGCGGAGGATGTGCAGGCAGCAGGAGGCAGTGCACGGGCAGAGGCACAGCAGCAGCAGCAACGTGGTGGGAGCCATGAAGGCTCAGGGCCTTCAACATCGGAGGGGCAGGCATCGGCCGGAGGGCAGGAGGACCCAGAACAGAGAGTGTCTTCCGTGTGGCAGCGGTTGGGCCACGCCATAGATGCGGAGCGGCAGCGGGAGGAAGAGGCACGGCTCACAATGGTCAGGGCGGAGAACTCCATGCGGAGGGCCCTGAGGCGGGCCGAGTGCCTCGAGGCAATCCGCAGGGGTTTGGAGGTGGACACGGCGACGGCCCTGCGGACCCTCGGGGCCATGGAGGAGGACCGCCTCCGGGACATTGAGCGGGAGTTCGATGATGCCCTGGCCCGGGACATCCACAAGTGAGCGGTCGAACTAGCCCGCTGCCGTTGTACATAGTTATGTAGGTAGTGTTAAGTTTCATTTTTTTTGGGATTTATTTTGGACCTTTCGGACATTGGCCACATTTTTGTATATAGTTTATTTTATTAGTTAGTGTAGTTAGATAGGTTTCCTTTCTTTTGTTGGGATAATGGACCTTGCTTGTTCCCATGTGCATAGTTCACTGTTGGATTGTATTTTTCTTTCACATTTTAACCATGGAGCAATGGCTTTCTTTTTTATTTCCCATTGTTTTTTGTTTTGTGGACAGTGACTTTGGACACCATTACTTTGGAATTTGATTTTTGGTTTTGCTTTTTTTCACGGACATGCTTCTTTTCATTTGTGTACATTCACATTTCTGTTTCTTTATTTTTGATTCTATTTATGTTTCCTTTAATACATATTTTTTTAGTGAACTTCAATGTGTGGTATCTCATTGGTTTCATGCATTTCATGATATGGGTTTTGAGATTCACTGACACCCATTGGGTGTATGTGAGGGAAATGTGTTTGTTTCGGAACTTGCAATTGGTGTTCTGTGATGTAATTGCCAATTATGAGTGGGTGGATGCAATACTCAGGTGGGTGTTTTGCATTTTGAGGCTGACCATAGGGACCAGGCATCTAGATTGTGATGACATGTTGGCTGGGGAACATGAGTTGGACATGGGTGGGGGCCTGCTGGCAGGTGCCCCACAGTGCTGGTGGGTGGGGGGGTGTGGAACATGAGTTGGACATGGGTGGGGGCCTGCTGGCAGGTGCCCCACAGTGCTGGGGGGTGGGGGAGGTGGGAGACATGGGTGGGGGCCTGCTGGCAGGTGCCCCACAGTGCTGGGGGGTGGGGGAGGGTGGGGAACATGAGTTGGACATGGGTGGGGGCCTGCTGGCAGGTGCCCCACAGTGCTGGGGGGCGGGGGGATGGGGAACATGAGTTGGACATGGGTGGGGGCCTGCTGGCAGGTGCCCCACAGTGCTGGGGGGTGGGGGGGTGGGGAACATGAGTTGGACATGGGTGGGGGCCTGCTGGCAGGTGCCCCACAGTGCTGGGGGGTGGGGGTGGTGGGGAACATGAGTTGGACATGGGTGGGGGCCAGCTGGCAGGTGCCCCACAGTGCTGGAGGGTGGGGGGGTGGGAGACATGGGTGGGGGCCTGCTGGCAGGTGCCCCACAGGGCTGGGGGGTGGGGGGGTGGGAGACATGGGTGGGGGCCTGCTGGCAGGTGCCCCACAGTGCTGGGGGTTGGGGGGGGACATGAGTTGGACATGGGTGGGGGCCTGCTGGCAGGTGCCCCACAGTGCTGGGGGGTGGAGGGAGACATGAGTGGGGGCCTGGTGGAGGCTGCCCCTGGTGGCTGGGGGATGGGGGTGGTGGACATGAGTGGGGGCCTGGTGGAGGGTGCCCCTGACTGCTGGGGGGTAGGGGTGGTGGGAGACATGGGTGGGGGCTTGGTGGAGGCTGCCCCTGCACTGCTGGGGGTGGGGGTGCAGGGGGACATGAGTGGGGGCCTGGTGGAGGCTGCCCCTGCACTGCTGGGGGGTAGGGGTGGTGGGAGACATGAGTGGGGGCCTGGTGGAATCTGCCCCTGGTGGCTGGGAGATGGGGGTCGTGGTAGACATGAGTGGGGGCCTGGTGGAGGGTGCCCCTGACTGCTGGGGGCTAGAGGGTGGTGGGAGACATGGGTGAGGGCCTGGTGGAGGCTGCCCCTGGTGGCTGGGGGTGGGGGGTAGACATGGGTGGGGGCCTGCTGGAGGGTGCCCCTGCACTGCTGGGGGGTGGGGGTGGTGGGAGACATGGGTGGGGGCCTGGTGGAGGGTGCCCTTGCACTGCTGGGGGATGGGGGTGGTGGTAGACATGAGTGGGGGCCTGGTGGAGGGTGCCCCTGCACTGCTGGGGGGTGGGGGTGGTGGGAGACATGGGTGGGGGCCTGGTGGAGGCTGCCCCTGGTGGCTGGGGGGTGGGGAACATGAGTTGGACATGGGTGGGGGCCTGCTGGCAGGTGCCCCACAGTGCTGGGGGGTGGGGGGGTGGGGAACATGAGTTGGACATGGGTGGGGGCCTGCTGGCAGGTGCCCCACAGTGCTGGGGGGTGGGAGACATTGGTGGGGGCCTGCTGCCAGGTGCCCCACAGTGCTGGGGGGTGGGGAACATGAGTTGGACATGGGTGGGGCCTGCTGGCAGGTGCCCCACAGTGCTGGGGGGTGGGGGTGGCGGGGAACATGAGTTGGACATGGGTGGGGGCCTGCTGGCAGGTGCCCCACAGTGCTTGCGGGTGGGGGGGAACATGAGTTGGACATGGGTGGGGGCCTGCTGGCAGGTGCCCCACAGTGCTGGGGGTTGGGGGGTGGGGAATATGAGTTGGACATGGGTGGGGGCCTGCTGGCAGGTGCCCCACAGTGCTGGGGGTGAGTGGGGGTGGGAGACATGGGTGGGGGCCTACTGGCAGGTGCCCCACAGTGCTGGGGGGTGGGGGGGTGGGGGACATGAGTTGGACATGGGTGAGGGCCTGCTGGCAGGTGCCCCACAGTGCTGGGGGGTGGGGGTGCAGGGGGACATGAGTGGGGGCCTGGTGGAGGCTGCCCCTGCACTGCTGGGGGGTGGGGGTACAGGGGGACATGAGTGGGGGCCTGGTGGAGGCTGCCCCTGCACTGCTGGGGGGCGGGGGTGCAGGGGGACATGAGTGGGGGCCTGGTGGAGGCTGCCCCTGCACTGCTGGGGGGTGGGGGTGGTGGGAGACATGAGTGGGGGCCTGGTGGAATCTGCCCCTGGTGGCTGGGGGATGGGGGTGGTGGTAGACATGAGTGGGGGCCTGGTGGAGGCTACCCCTGACTGCTGGGGGGTAGGGGGTGGTGGGAGACATGGGTGGGGGCCTGGTGGAGGCTGCCCCTGGTGGCTGGGGGTGGGGGTGTGGTAGACATGGGTGGGGGCCTGCTGGCAGGTGCCCCACAGTGCTGGGGGGTGGGGGTTGGGGAACATGAGTTGGACATGGGTGGGGGCCTGCTGGCAGGTGCCCCACAGTGCTGGGGGGATGGGAGTCATGGGTGGGGGCCTGCTGGTAGGTGCCCCACAGTGCTGGGGGGTGGGGGGGTGGGGAACATGAGTTGGACATGGGTGGGGGCCTGCTGGCAGGTGCCCCACAGTGCTGGGGGGTGGGGGTGCAGGGGGACATGAGTGGGGGCCTGGTGGAGGCTGCCCCTGCACTGCTGGGGGGTGGGGGGTGGGAGACATGGGTGGGGGCCTGGTGGAGTCTGCCCCTGGTGGCTGGGGGGTGGGGTGGTGGTAGACATGGGTGGGGGCATGGTGGAGGCTGCCCCTGTACTGCTGGGGGATGGGGGTGGTGGGAGACATGAGTGGGGGCCTGGTGGAATCTGCCCCTGGTGGCTGGGGGATGGGTGTGGTGGGAGACATGAGTGGGGCCTGGTGGAGGGTGCCCCTGACTGCTGGGGGGTAGGGGGTGGTGGGAGACATGGGTGGGGGCCTGGTGGAGGCTGCCCCTGGTGGCTGGGGGGTGGGGGTGGTGGTAGACATGGGTGGGGGCCTGGTGGAGGCTGCCCCTGCACTGCTGGGGGGTGGGGGTGGTGGGAGACATGAGTGGGGGCCTGGTGGAATCTGCCCCTGGTGGCTGGGGGATGGGGGTGGTGGTAGACATGAGTGGGGGCCTGGTGGAGGGTGCTCCTGCACTGCTGGGGGGTGGGGGGGTGGGAGTCATGGGTGGGGGCCTGGTGGAGGCTGCCCCTGCACTGCTGGGGGGTGGGGGTGGTGGGAGACATGAGTGAGGGCCTGGTGGAATCTGCCCCTGGTGGCTGGGGGATGGGAGTGGTGGTAGACATGAGTGGGGGCCTGGTGGAGGGTGCCCCTGCACTGCTGGGGGGTGGGGGGGGAGACATGGGTGGGGGCCTGGTGGAGGCTGCCCCTGCACTGCTGGGGGGTGGGGGTGGTGGGAGACATGAGTGGGGGCCTGGTGGAATCTGCCCCTGGTGGCTGGGGGATGGGGGTGGTGGGAGACATGAGTGGGGGCCTGGTGGAGGGTGCCCCTGACTGCTGGGGGGTAGGGGGTGGTGGGAGACATGGGTGGGGGCCTGGTGGAGGCCGCCCTTGGTGGCTGGGGGGTGGGGGTGGTGGTAGACATGGGTGGGGGCCTGGTGGAGGCTGCCCCTGCACTGCTGGGGGGTGGGGGTTGTGGGAGACATGAGTGGGGGCCTGGTGGAGGCTTCCCCTGCACTGCTGGGGGGTGGGGGTGCAGGGGGACATGAGTGGGGGCCTGGTGGAGGCTGCCCCTGTACTGCTGGGGGATGGGGGTGGTGGGAGACATGAGTGGGGGCCTGGTGGAATCTGCCCCTGGTGGCTGGGGGATGGGGGTGGTGGGAGACATGGGTGGGGGCCTGGTGGAGGGTGCCCCTGGTGGCTGGGGGGTGGTGGTAGACATGGGTGGGGGCCTGGTGGAGGCTGCCCCTGCACTGCTGGGGGGTGGGGGTGGTGGGAGACATGAGTGGGGGCCTGGTGGAATCTGCCCCTGGTGGCTGGGGGATGGGGGTGGTGGTAGACATGGGTGGGGGCCTGGTGGAGGCTGCCCCTGCACTGCTGGGGGGTGGGGGTGGTGGGAGACATGAGTGGGGGCCTGGTGGAATCTGCCCCTGGTGGCTGGGGGATGGGGGTGGTGGGAGACATGAGTGGGGGCCTGGCGGAGGGTGCCCCTGCACTGCTGGGGGGTGGGGGGGTGGGAGACATGGGAGGGGGCCTGGTGGAGGCTGCCCCTGCACTGCTGGGGGGTGGGGGTGGTGGGAGACATGAGTGGGGGCCTGGTGGAATCTGCCCCTGGTGGCTGGGGGATGGGGGTGGTGGGAGACATGAGTGGGGGCCTGGTGGAGGGTGCCCCTGACTGCTGGGGGGTAGGGGGTGGTGGGAGACATGGGTGGGGGCCTGGTGGAGGCTGCCCCTGGTGGCTGGGGGGTGGGGGTGGTGGTAGACATGGGTGGGGGCCTGGTGGAGGCTGCCCCTGCACTGCTGGGGGGTGGGGGTGCAGGGGGACATGAGTGGGGGCCTGGTGGAGGCTGCCCCTGCACTGCTGGGGGGTGGGGGTGTTAGGGAGAATTCTCTGTTTAGGCTGAATTTCCTAACCTAGTGAGTCCCCCAGCAGCTTTGCTGGATTTCTGGAGTTTGTTTTTTTTCCATCCTGCCAAGAGTGAGACTCTTTTCTCCCACTCTTGAACATGTATGTGTGTAATTCCTTTGAAATATCAATGTGTTCGATGGGCTATGGGGTCTTTTACTCCATAGGTCTCATATGTTTTTCTATGTGTGTTACACCGCACCCTACGTGCCGTAACACTGGGGCGTCCTAGCGGACCCCCACCATAGACTCCATACCCGGGGACTGACTACTGTCTCCCCGGGCATGTAAAGTCACCATTGGCTTTACTAGACCTAAATTTACTAACAGAACTAGTACAAACCATCTTATTGTGGACGTACTAGTAGGGGTAATTCGATTACTCCTAGATCTGTTACTCGAGGGGGCACTGTCCCGTCCCCCCTCGTCGAGTTTTGGCTGGTGGCAGTGGAAACTACTTATGTTCGACCCCGAACATAACCCTATGGGATTCGTCCCATTGTTGGAGATTGACCCTTTTTCTCGTTAATCTCTAACGTACCCCCGGTCTACTTATCTTAAATAAGTTTATTTTCTGCCAGAACTCGGTTTTTAAAATGGCGTCTGTGTTCGTCTCTGTGACTCCTAAACCAAAGGTTGAGCCCTTTGTTCCACTTTTGGCGGGCCTCTGGACAGAGACCCTCCAAAGTGGTGCCATTCTGTCTGGGTTACCACAGGGGTGTGGGAGGGGGTTTAGGCACCCTGGACCGAGTTGCCTTGCCAACTCCGGTCGCACTCTGGAGTGATTGGCCCAAGTGGTGAGCCTTCCCGCTCACCACTTAGCATGTGTTGATTGACAGCTAGGCTGAATGAATGGGGGTTTTCTGCATAAAAGCAGGGCTTTTGGGACTGGATCTTCAGAAGTCGCCACAGGACCTAAGAATCCAACGAGGGTAACGCTGAGCCGACCTGCACGACGACACCTCCGGGGGAGCCCTGCGGAACCGACTCACCACTTCCCGACGATAGAGGAGATCTCCCTGCCGGAGAGTCTCTTCCCCTGGCTGGTGGGAACAACCAGTCCCCTTTGCTTTTTATTTGCCTCAGGACGCAGTGGTCGAATTGCCCGTGCAGAGCACCTCGGCAACCGGATAGCCACTACCCCTGTACCGCGACCAAAAGGTGGTGCCTTGTGACGGAGCACTCCGCGGCTGGTCTCTTCCCTGGTGGTGCACCGGACTTCACTTTTCTTCGACGACGAGATCATCTCTACTCTTGGCAAAGACCCGACGTGCATCCACCACCAGGAACAACTGCCCCCGCCGGAGCTGCCCTCCACAACAAGGTACCGTGTCCGCCTGGCTTCCCTTTCGATCAGATCGAGTGAGGTGTCTTAATCCTCTCCGTTCCGTTGGGTCGTCTCCAAGCTTTTCTCATTTGTTGTTCTGAAATGGTTCAATCTGCCGATAACAATTTGCTACAAAGACTTGAATGCATCTCCGCTAGAGACTTTTGGGACATCGCGCCTTGCCTCTCTCCGAGTGGGCCTGGCCTCTGAACTTTACGATCTATTGTGATTCTTGCCTTCCTGCCTTGCATTTTATCCGCAAAGGATTGAACTGTGTTGATTTCATAACCTGCCTGTCTTTTTCTCTCCCGTCCTAACTAATGTTTGAGTGTCATCTAGGTTGAGGTATACACCTCTGTCTGAAAATAAGTGGTACCAGTAGAACCTAGAGTTGTCGAAGTATTGCTAGGGGGATTGATCGTTTTCTGCTTCGTAGAGTAATTGTGTTTGATTTGTTTGCCGTGAATTTGCTATAGTGTTTTTCATAGATGTTTTGTTATAAATAAATACCTTAATATCTTTACACTAAGCCTCGTTGCGTGTTTGCTTGTCTTGCTGTGAAGAATTGCCCTATTTTGTATACTCCACATACTGCTCAACTTTTCTTGAGAGAAGTCTGACGGCTCAGCCACAGCTACCAAGTGAATCTGTGTGGTGCAGACTGCTACCAAGTGGGTTCACCGCCAAACGCCTGTAGTCCTAAATCTTTTGCAGTGGTCCCAGAGGGAACTGCACAGGTTTCCGCCTAACAGGGGGTGGTGGGAGACATGAGTGGGGGCCTTGTGGAATCTGCCCCTGGTGGCTGGGGGTGGTGGTAGACATGAGTGGGGGCCTGGTGGAGGGTGCCCCTGACTGCTGGGGGGTAGGGGTGGTGGGAGACATGGGTGGGGGCCTGGTGGAGGCTGCCCTGGTGGCTGGGGGGGGTGGTAGACATGGGTGGGGGCCAGGTGGAGGGTGCCCCTGCACTGCTGGGGGGTGGGGGTGGTGGGAGACATGAGTGGGGGCCTGGTGGAGGGTGCCCCTGACTGCTGGGGGGTAGGGGTGGTGGGAGACATGGGTGGGGGCCTGGTGGAGGCTGCCCTGGTGGCTGGGAGGTGGTAGACATGGGTGGGGGCCAGGTGGAGGGTGCCCCTGCACTGCTGGGGGGTGGGGGTGGTGGGAGACATGGGTGGGGGCCTGGTGGAGGGTGCCCCTGCACTGCTGGGGGGTGGGGGTGGTGGGAGACATGGGTGGGGGCCTGGTGGAGGGTGCCCCTGCACTACTGGGGGGTGGGGGGTGGGAGACATGGGTGGGGGCCTGGTGGAGGGTGCCCCTGCACTGCTGGGGGGTGGGGGGGGTGGGAGACATGAGTGGGGGCCTGGTGGAATCTGCACCTGGTGGCTGGGGGATGGGGGTGGTGGGAGACATGAGTGGGGGCCTGGTGGAGGGTGCCCCTGACTGCTTGGGGGTAGGGGGTGGTGGGAGACATGGGTGGGGGCCTGGTGGAGGCTGCCCCTGCACTGCTGGGGGGTGGGGGTGCAGGGGGACATGAGTGGGGGCCTGGTGGAGGCTGCCCTTGCACTGCTGGGGGGTGGGGGTGCAGGGGGACATGAGTGGGGGCCTGGTGGAGGCTGCCCCTGCACTGCTGGGGGGTGGGGGTGGTGGGAGACATGAGTGGGGGCCTGGTGGAATCTGCCCCTGGTGGCTGGGGGATGGGGGTGGTGGTAGACATGTGTGGGGACCTGGTGGAGGGTGCCCCTGACTGCTGGGGGGTGGGAGTGGTGGGAGACATGCATTGTTGATCAGTAGTGCAAGGTGACATGTGGGTTGGCTGGGGGGCATGCCCATGGTGGATGGGCTGCCTGCGGGACATGAGCAGGGGTGCAGGGTAGTCCCCCGTGGTGTGGGCTGCCTGCAGGGGCCGTGGAGGTTGTAGAGCGAACACCTGGGAGGAACCACACGGCCAATTCACGTGAAGTACTCCCCAGAACCCCTGAAATACACGTACCCTGCTGAAATCGCGTGTGGAACTTCCCGCGCACCCCTGAAATACACGTACGCTGCTGAAATCGCGTGTGGAACTTCCCGCGCACCCATGGAATACACATACCCTGCTCGCACTGGGCCAATCGCGTGTGGAACTTCCCGCGCACCCCTGGAATACACGTACCCTGCTGAAATCGCGTGTGGAACTTCCCGCGCACCCCTGAAATACACGTACCCTGATGGAATCGTGTGTGGAACTTCCCGCGCACACCTGAAATACACGTACCCTGCTGAAATCGCGTGTGGAACTTCCCGCGCACCCCTGAAATACACATACCCTGCTCGCATGGGGCCAATCGCGTGTGGGACTTCCCGCGCACCCCTGAAATACACGTACCCTGATGTAATCGCGTGTGGAACTTCACGCGCACCCCTGAAATACACGTACCCTGCTGAAATCACGTGTGGAACTTCCCGCGCACCCCTGCAATACACGTACCCTGCTCGCACGGGGCCAATCGTGTGTGGAACTTCCCGCGCACCCCTGAAATACACGTACCCTGCTGAAATCGCGTGTGGAACTTCCCGCGCACCGCTGATGCACACGTACACAGGACAATCGCGTGTGGAACTTCCCGCGAACCACTGAAATACACGTTCCCCGCTTGGCGTTTGCAGTTTGCCAGCCCTGTGAACTGGTCCAGGGTTAGCGCAGCCCTTTGCGATTATTTGGGGATTTTGAAGGCTTTTCCTTGCGCGAGGGCGTTCTTGGGGGCGTAACTGGCGCTGCTGCAGGGTAGCTGCGCCACGCTGCGCCACGGCTGGTTTTGGATGCAAAAATCCATGAATATGCTGTGCGCGGAAATCGATTTTAGCGCACGCGGCTGGCGCAGACATTCGCACGGGCATGCTGTGCGCCAGTCGCGTGCGCCACTTTTGTGCGAATTTCTATGAATTACCCTGTAAGTTTATTAATATTTAAAATAATCTTCAATAAAAATATGTAGATGTATGTATAGCCTTGAAGTTTCTGCTTTCATGTACCAAGTGCAGCGCCAAATGGCACAACGTTAGACTGATCGAGTACAACATTTGTATATATTGTTCTTTTATAAACAAATGCTTGTGATGCGATACAAAAGAATGATACGTTTCCAACAAAACATGGCACCCTTCACTGGGCCTTGAACTGCATATATGTCATGCCATTCATCAAGATGGCAGCCCCCCGAAGGCCAAGCCAGAGCAATCAGAAAAGCAAAACGGAGGATCTTCAATTTCTGGATGCATTGCTGTGTTCATTCACAAACGTTATGTTATGTGGGGGTGTTGTCAAGTTTGATGTCTGGCACAGCGCAGGAGCCGGTCTGCAGGGCCGGTGAGGCGCTGCATGGGCAGGCGCAGACCAAACTGACCCTGACACAATAGCTCTGGAGTCAGAGCGGGAACTGCCCTTCGCAGGCTTTTCCCCCACCTTTATTTCTTTGTCCACGTGATGCATATCACCTGGACACAGGGCTCAAGTCGAGGGTACACGCGGGGGACGGAGTCCAACCCACTTTATTCAGAGGGTGGACCCAGTCCCCCCAGCTAAAATGAGAAACATTCAATGTCCTCTTTGAATTTATGAATTAAAGCCGTCCTCTGCAGTCGGCAGATTTGTAGGCCGGCCACTTCACCACTACACTATATGACCTGATGAATGATAACAAACAAATAAAGATGAAATGTCCCATTTCGATACTGCAAGTCCCAGGGAAAACATTTGAACTGGTTCTTGGAGTTTAAAACATGCACACCTTTTAATGTTTTCAAAACCACTATTAGAAGAAAATATACTCTCTTGGTTTTGTGTATGTGTTGATGTTATGAAAAGCAAATGCCATTCGCCCTGTTCAATTTGCGCGGTTATCCAAAGCCAATTTAATGAAATGTGCATATTTCACCTTGATATTCTAATTTCTGGCGACGTCACATCCCATTTGTGTTTGTTGATGAGTACCCCCACTTTAATTTTTAGGACTTGACCCCTGCCTGGACATCACATCAAGCACGACAATCACCAAAAAGTGTATCCCTGCACTATAAAATCAGGAACAGAGGAGCTGAAGTAGTACCCACAGGGAGTTAATGCTGACAATGAGAATGCTAAACCTGGTCAAAAGTAAAGTGTTTAGTTCTTTTCTAGAAATGCCAAGAGATTACTCTCTGTGACGGCCGAAAGGGAGAGAGTTCCTAATTCAGATTGCATGGGCTAGGAAAGGGCAGCCGCCAGCCCTTTCCTTCTGGTAACCAGGGGCAATCGGCTGTCTATGAGATATGTGAGCTCAGTTTTAGGAAAAGGGGATTGGAAGAAGGAGATTTAAAACTTTTTGAAGACCAAACACATGTGTTAGGTTCACTAAGCTAGTTTCAAGTTTTAATTGTTCTTAATAGGGTAAATTTCAAATAAGCATGTGTCTGGTCTATGAGGGACCCAGTTGACTCCTCGCTTCCATGTGATATTACTGCGTTTTAAAAACGGAACACAAAAAAGACAGAATTTATTTGTCTGAATTTGTGTCGGCTTTGAAATACTTAAATAACACTTTCTGCGCCGCCCCTCACAAGGTGCTCCCCACCCTCTCCCACAGATCGTATTCTTAATGGGGCGCTTAACCCCCCCACTCCCCCGAACCCTCCTTCCCACCACAAAACACACACTCGCTACACACATGTGCACTCACACACACAGACCGACATACACGTACCATATACTCCCGTGATGACTCTTCCGGGTTTCTTCTTCTTCTTCTTCTTAATTATCGGAAGCGTGGGCAGACCCACGCAGGCGCTTTCCCATCCTATAGGATGATGTGCACCATACCCACTAATTATTATTTGTCTCCATTTAAGCTCACAACTCCTCCCACCTACCCGTCTGCCTCACAAAATCCAACATCACACTACTCCTCCTCCTGCCTCTCTCCCCATCTCCTCCCAATATAATCCTCTCACTCAGCTCAACCACCCCCAACGCATTCAACCGAACCCTCATCAATTCTCTCTCCGTAACATGTCTTTCACATCTAATCAAAAAATGTCCCACCGTTTCAGGTGCCCCACACACCGCACAGTCCCTTGATTCACGCTTCCCTATTCGAAATAGACAGTCGTTCAGCCCCACATGACCTATCCTCAACCGATTCAGCATCACCTCCTCCCCCCTTCTCCATTCCGAACTCCCTGCATCCACCTTCACCGACACTTTCCCACGAACACCGAACATCCACCTGCCCTTCACCCCATTCACCCAACTCTCCTGCCATTCATCCAGGACCCGTCTCATCATCACAGCCTTCACCTCATCCACACTCAAAGGCAACCTCACCTCAATCGCTCCCCTCCTCATACCCTCACCCGCCGCCAGATCCACCAACTCATTTCCCAAAATGCCACTATGACTGGGAACCCACGCCAACTCCAAATCCATGCCTCCGTGTACACACCGATCAATCTTCATCCTAATGTCCAAAATCACATCCTTCCTATCACCATCCCCTGCCACAATCGCCTGTAACCCACTCAATGAATCTGAAAACACCACCACTTTCTCATACCCCAACTCATGCACCCTGTCAATCACCAATGCAATCGCCACCAACTCAGCCGTACAAATAGACACATCATTCGTCAGTCGTCCTATTTTATACTCCCCAATGCTTTCTAGATAATACGCCATTCCCACTCTCCCAGACACAGGATCCTTTGAACCATCCGTAAACACCTTGTATCCTTCCTTTCCTGCCACATACTCCTGACCCAAAGCTTTGATCTCACCCCGCATACCTCTTTTCTTTGATACTACATTCGCCAACTCCAAGCACACCTTTGGAGCTCTCATCATCCACCTCGGCCTTCTCTCCAAATCCGTATCTGTCACAATCATCAAATCACCCACACCCCACTGCACTCCATTCTCCCACATGTGAAACCCAAAAGTGCCCCCCTTCCTCCTCCACCGATCCCTGTAATAGTCAAACCTCCAGTTATACTTCAAACATTCACGCACCGGATGAGCCACACTCTTCGCACTACACTTCACCCACCATCTCATATTTAACGCATCCCTCCTTATCCCCAATGGCATCTCTCCCACAAGCACCTGAACCGCATTTACTGGAGAGGACCTCATCACACCCGAACACACTCTCAATGCCCTTGCCTGTACTCTATCTAGACGCAACTTCTGACTCGACGTATAACCTACCGACACCTGACACCCAAAATCCATCACACTCAAAATCAATCCCTTATACAACATTCGTAAACACTTCTGTTGCGCACCCCATTCTTTCCCAGTCACCGCCCTCAACAAATTCAGCCTGCGTTTACACTTATCCACCACACCATCCACTTGCACATTCCAATTCAACTTTCTATCCAGAATCACTCCCAAGTATCAAAACTCTTCCACGCTCTTCACCCTCACACCTTTCAAAACCAAATTCAACTCTTGCTGCACTCTTTTCCTTGAGAACACCATACTCACACTCTTATCCACTGACACCGAGAAACCCCATTTCCCACACCACTCCTCCATGCGTACAATCGCAGCTTGCAACCGTCTCTGTACCAACAACAAACACCGCCCTCTTACCCAGACCACACCATCATCCGCGAAGAAATCCACCTGACACCCAAATCCTGCCAAAGCTCGAATCAACCCATCCACCATTGCATTAAACAACATCGCACTAATCACACTTCCCTGTGGTGTCCCATTCTCCATCTTCCAAACTTCAGACAGCACCCCCCTCACTCTCACCTGAAATGTCCTATCTGCCAAAAATGCTTTGATCCACCGAAACATTCTTCCCTTCACACCCATCTCCAACAGTCTTACTAACAACCCTCCCTTCCATACCATATCATATGCCTTCTCCAAATCCAAAAAGAACGCTCCCACCAACTCTCCATCACATAATGCCTCCTCCACCCCAGTCACTAATCTCACTAATGGATCAGCCACCGACCGATTCCTCCTGAACCCACTCTGAAAGTCACTCAAACATCCATTCGACTCTAAATAAAACCCCAATCGCTCAACCACCATCCGTTCCATGACCTTACACAGCACAACAGTCAACGCAATCGGTCTATATGACTTACACTCTGTAGAAACCTTGCCACCCTTCAAAATCGCCACAACAATCGCTCTTTTCCACAACTTTGGCAAAACTCCATTCTTCCAGATCTCATTAAACAACGCTAATACCTCTAACTTACATCCCTCAGGCAACTTCTCCAAAAATACATACATAATTCCATCCACCCCAGGGCTAGACCACTTCCCCTTTCGAATCTCTCCATTCAACTCTGTCATCGAAAATGGAACCTCATATTGCTCCTCCCAAGGTCCAACATTCGCCACCACCTCTCGCGTCTCCTCCTCTACCGCACCCATTCGTATCCTCACCTCTTCTGGGAAGTTCCTCGAACTGTGAACCCCCGCAAAATACTCCCCCAACAAATTCGCCTTATCCCCATCCTCACTAATCACCTCCTCTCCTTTCAACAACACAGACATACCACCCTGCGACCTCATTAATCCGGACATCCGCTTGAACTGTTTCCAAACCTCACTCACATCAGAAGCACTCCCCAGAGATCCACAATAGCCCCTCCAATATCCTCACTTTCTTTCTCTAATCACCCTCTGCACCACCGCCTTAGCCTTCTTATATGCCACCAGATCCACCAACATTCCCGTTCTCACCGCTCTTGCTCTAGCCTTCTTTCATGCCGCCACTGCTCTTGAACATTGCACCGACCACCAAGGAACCTCAATCTTCCCACCCTTCCCCTTCTCAACCTCCGGAATTGCTGCAACAGACGCTGCTCTCATTCCCTGCACCAGATGCTCATTCCATTCATCCAATCCCCCCTCTCTTCCCCTTGGAACAATCAAATCCCGACACACTCCTTTGTACACCTCCCAATCAGCCTTCCTAAAATTCAACCGACTCCCAGTCATACGTGACCTGATCCCTACCTCACCCCTCACAGTCACCAAAATAGCAGAATGATCACTCCCCATGTCTCCATCCTCACGCACCTCCCAATCACATTCTCCTGCAATTGCAGCAGTCACCCAAGTCAAATCCAAGCACGATAGCTTCCCAGTCCTCACGTCCAATCTCGTACCCGATCCATCATTCAGCAATACCAGACTCAATTCATCCGCCATGTCTTCCAACAGTTCTCCATTCATATCTGTCCTATCACTACCCCACAACGTGTTGGCACTGTTAAAATCACCACACAAAACACACGGTCCCACATGTCCTCTTATCACTCCAGTCAACACACCCACTTCCACCACCTCACACGGATTATAATAGTTCAGCACCAATACTTCCGATCCTCCTACCCGAATCCCTGCCCCAATCGCCTCTACTGCTCCATCCACCACAATCTCCCTTGCAATCAACCCCTTTCGAACTGCTAAAGCCACACCCCCCCTCTCCCCTCCAACCTATCCTTACGAAACAACTCAAAACCTGGCATCACAAATCTCAAATCACCCCTCAACCACGTCTCTTGAATACAAACCACGTCAACATTCAATTCTTCACACAACACAGCTTTCAACTCCTGTCCATTCCTCAACAAACTCCTCGCGTTCCACTGCAAAATCCTCATGCCGGCACCCCACTCAGCTTCCGCACTTTAACAACCTTCTTAAACACATCTTCTTCTGATACATCTACAACATTCAAAAACCTCCTCCCAGCTTCCACCACTCCTTTCGTAAGATCTGATGAACTGATGGACGTATTCCCCTGAACCAGATCTAACACATTCACTATAAAGCACAAAAACTCTGTTTTCGGAACAACCACCATTTCTACACCTTTCACTTCACTCACCACTTTCTTTCTTCCCACAACCTCATCCACCACCAATTTTTCCTTACTCACCTCACTCACTACTCATACTGGTTTCACCTTAGCAACAGCCTGCGCATAAGACAGACCTTCCGCCGCCCTCACCTGTACCACTTCTCTCGCCACCCTGTAACTCTCACATCCCCTAAACGCGGAAGAATGCTCCCCCCCACAATTCACACATTTCTCCGGAGTCCCCACCTTGCATTCCTTTATATCATGCTCTCCACCACACCTCCCACAATGTCTCTCATTCCTGCATGCTCTCGCCATGTGTCCAAATCGTTGACATTTATAACACCTTAATGGCATTGCCACATATGCTTTCACACAATACCTCTGATAAGCCATCTCCACCACCTCCGGAAACTCCGTTCTCTCAAATCTCACTGCCACAGTTGTAGACACCACATCCCCATGTGCATCCCTCCTCCCCAGCCTCCATGCCTCCACCACCCCCACTCCCGCCAGTTGCTCCTCCACTTCAGACATACTCATAACCACTGGCACTCCATACAGCACCCCCTTACAAGACACTCCACTTTGATCAAACACTCTAACCGCATGCCTACCCAGGCAATGCACCTCCAGAATCTTTGCTTTGCTATCAGCATCCGACCCCTCCACCAACAACCGACCCCCAGCCACCACTTGTACCCGGGAAACATCTCCCACTGCTGCCTTCAACCATCTAGCAATCTCTGTCGGATTCACCCCCAGAAATGTCTTGTCATGATTTTCAGGTTTCAACACTACCTTCCACACACTATCAGACTGCATCTTCACTTCAGACATACTGCTCACTGAGGCTTCCAGCCCCTCCAAAGCACACTTTCCTGAAGTCCCCGACCCTGAAATGTCCCGGACCAGTCCCCCTTCATCATCCCTCTGAGGGGATCTGCTGCGATGTCGTCCCTCATTTCCCCCCTTCCCCCCCTCCACAGGTGTAAATTTCACAAATGATGACTTCCCCCTCTTTGCCTCCTCCTCCTCCACCCCCCTTTCTTTCCAACCTTCCCTTTCCCCTTACCCATTCTTACCGCCTCCTCTGAGCACTCTCACTCCTTGCATCCGACTCCAGAGACCGCTCCTCCTCCTCGAACCCAGCACCCTCCACCCAGTCGCTGCGCCGCCCTGCCTGGGTCCGCCTTCTCAGAGAGCCTCCTCTCCCCTGCAGCAGAGCCACCGTCCTTAGTTCTTGTTAAAGGAACGGGCCTCTACCAAACGCCCTGGACGCCAGTGTTTCCTCCCTGGTTCTCTTCCTGGGCACGTACGGCGTCCTGCACCCTAGCTCGAGAGGACACAGCGCTTGGCAAAGCCTTCCTGCGCACGCACACTCCTCCTAATCTAAACTCCCCCCTGCGGCCCTGCCTCATTGCGGGAAGTCCTCCGCCGCGTGAGAGAGTGCGTATCGTTTACAAGATACGAGGGGGCCTCTTCCGGGTTTCGCTGTGCACAGGGACGTCATTTCACCAAAATGCCAGGGGTAGCGGAAGTGACATCATATGATGCTTGACCTCTGATGACATCACAGGAAGTGATGTCATTTGACCCCACACCAAAGTGATATCACACGAAGTGATGGAACACGACCTTTCACCCCTTGACAAAACAGGAAGTGGTATCAAATAGCATTGTTCCTAAGTACAGTACGAAAAATATGGTTACGATATCACTATAATGTGTGATATACATTTCCTACAAGAATGGATCGCCATATCTAGTGTTAAGATCAGTGTGGGACCCATATTACCATATTCCCAAATTACTGTGAATGCAAGCAGACATCATGTCAAAATGACAATGATGTGTTATTATTTAGCACTTACGCTTAATCACTTTATATAGAATACATACAATATCACCCAACCTGTGTTGGTACTCATTTATCGACCTCAGAAGGATGAAAGGCTGAGTTTAGGTGTTCAAGGCATACTAAATCAGTGACTCACCCCCTGAAGTGTGTCTGAAATAAACCTTAAATGATTCCAGCAATTATTGTTTAGCATTCCAGAAAGACAAATTATTTGTTATTCCTTTTCTTTCTTATTTAGGGTCACTGATGACTTGCTGAACCCATGTTCTTTTTTTTGTTTTTTATTTTTTTAAGAGGCCTGAACAAGAAAACCAGCCACTCCAGAAGCAAATACCCACATGGCACTGGCCACATGCCAGGGGCTTAATTTTTATTTTTTTAAAAGAAAAGTTCTTTTTTTCTTTTTCCTTTTTAGGGGTAGCAAGGGAGACCACAGGGGTAGCTAGGGAGACCTCAGGGGTCGGAGTTGCGACACCTGGCAACCCCCAAATGACGTCCCTGGCTGTGCATGTCAGCCCCTGCGCGCACACGTGTGCGTTGCAGGGGGGGGGGCAGTTCGATTTAGAAAGACCGCTCTGTCACAGCGCGGTCTTTCTAAATCGATCTTTTTTGGTTCGTTTTTTTTTTAAAACAAAAGGTCTTTTGACCTAATACTAGTTCCTCCAGTGTCAAGAAAACTCCCTCCCATTATTTCTGTAGCACAGTGCAGTGCAAACACATGTGTATTAAACCTGTATGTTGTACCACACATCTAATATAAAGTGGGGGGGATCGGGAGGGGGGGGTTAATGGAAACATTTTATGCAGTGTGACAGGCGTTAAATAAGTCTGATGTAACAGTTTGTTGCACTGTGACAATTAAAAGCAGGCATTTTTTTAAACCTTTTGTGGACATGTTTGTGCGTGTGCATCCGCAGACGTAAGCATCAAATCTTGCCCCCAGTCAGATTTGACTTTGAGTTTAGAGGTCATCAAGGAGGTGTCTAACATTTTTGTATACAATGCAGATATCTTTTTTTAAAAGTAGGAGCTTTTTAAAGAATCTAACACCATATAAACACAATATTAAATAGTTGCAAATGCACATGGTGTCAGGGAGTTAATGAATGGATTTAGTAGGTACTTTGGCATACGATGTTCCGCAAGTTGCTTCAGCTTTTGTTTTTGGTAGGCAACAAAGAAACTGAGTATGCTGTGAACAATCATATTGGGGGGAAGAAGGCACATTAACACCCTGGGATGCAGGCCTGCCCAATCGGGAAGCTCGGAATGCAGGCTGTATTGTAAGGTACAAGCCTGCTTCCATACACCATAGTTAGCCAGCACCCCCTTCACTGCTCCCTTTTCCTCTCACCTTAGCACTCGTGTAGTTTTCTACACAGGTTCTACACAGGTGCTAATACTGTCTTATTTTTTCAAGAAAAAAAATAAAATATGCACCTTTACAGCCCAGCGCAGTGCTGGTGTCCTCAAAGTCCATTTTCAATGTTGATGATATTTATTTATTTTTATTTATTTGTATTTGTAGAGCAGGCTACAGCCCAAAGGCATCAAGGCACTTTTACAGGAAGATGTACGTAAGCTTGATTCAGGGTTACAATGGGATAGTTTCTTGGTTACACAAACATCTTAGGGGCGGTTACAGCAATGATAGAGGAGTGTGAAGTAAGCTTCAAAATGGCATGGAATACAATTATTGCATAAAAGACATGTTATACAGTCAAACAAATAGCCTCGTTTTAATGGCTTTGAGGAAGGCCAGATGGGAGTCAATCATCCTGAGGTGCGTGGGAAGAGCATTCCAGTATGAGGCGGCCATGGTGGGGAAGCTGGTGCCGCCTGCACGCACTCTCCGGGTCTTGGGAGTGGAGATCAAGTTGGTGTAAGCCATTCTCTTAGGCCTAGAGGAGGAGTGCTTCTTGATTCTTAGGGCGAGGTAAGGGGGTGCTAGATCATGGAGGCATTTATGCGCAAGGGAGAGAGTTTTGAAAACAATCCTCTTTGACGGGAAGCCAGTGGACCTGCCTCCTTACATCGAAGATGTGGCCCATCATGGAGATCCCAGTAGCAGCCCTGAGGGCATTGTTTTGGACCTACTGGATGTTTTTGCCGCAGGTCCCTACAAGGAGGGCATTTGAGTAGTCCACTCTTGATCCGATTATTGCCCTAGCAATGGTAAGGCAGTTGGGTAGGAACAAGAAGGGTCTAGCTGCATTAAGTCATTTGGAGAAGTAGGCCGAGGAGGAGACAACGGCGTTCATCATAGTCAAGTCGGAGTCAAGGTAGACCCCCATGGTTTTGACTGTTTGGGACACTGCAATAGGTATATTATCAATGGTAAAGGAGCACTATTGATTATCCAAGTTACCCAGGGTGGTGGGCAATCCGATCAACAGAGGTTCAGTTTTCTGGCTGTCAAGGCATAACCACATTTCTGCCATCCAGGATTGGATCTTGGAATAGATGGAGGAGTTGAGGGTGTTTCTGTCGGCCTCATAGTGACCCGAAAGGGGGATAAGCACCTGCATAGTTGGTGTATGAGATGCCTAGGGCATCCAGAATGTTGAACAAGGGCCTAGTGAACAGGTTATAGAGGGTGGGTGCAATGCATGAGCCCTGAGTGACTCCGCATTTAATGTGACTTGGAGTGGCACAGGCTGAGTCACAGAAGACTTTCATGGCCCTGTCTTGCAGAAACGATGAATGGAGCCGATAAATCAAGGATCAGAAGGAGCGCTGGTTTGCCTGTGTCTCTAAGGTCATCCATTTGATTTTTCAAGTCAAGGAGAGCCGTTTCGGTGCCATGTCATGGACGGAAGCCCGACTGCCGAAGTGGGGGAGGGCTGCATTTTTCTTTTATAATTTAAATCGCATTTCTTTGTCCCTTCTTACACATAGAATTCGTTTTTGGCTAATCTAGTGGCACTTTGACATATATGAACCAACTCTAAAAAATATGCTGTGAAAACTACAAAATTACAATCAGTAGCAAATTCGTTATTAGACAGACTACATTAGAGAAGAAATTACACATCTATTGTCAGACTGTATGCTTCTCGAAAGGTTGAATTAGGCTCTGCAGTTTGGGGTTATCGGCCCTTGAATTTGGGGCAAATACGTACATATCATTCTCACAGTTAAAGGAACGTAATCTTAAATTTAAATACAGAACAACAGAACATGTATTGGCATTTGTACTGGGTTTTACAAAAGCGCACACATTCACATAAACGGCATCCTGGCACTATTTAGAACTATGAGTGAGCAATAAAATCCTGTTTCAGCTGGTGACATATTTTTCCTTGAAGTGGAAAGTCTTCAGTATTTGGCAAAGGCTAATATTGTCCGGTTCCTTCCTTAAGGCAAGCAGCAGTAAAGTCCACTTCACCACTGCCAGATCTCAAAAGGATCAATGATCTTTATCTTGGGCGCTGTCAGTAAGAACCCTTTCCACCCTTTGAACCCTTTCAATGAGCGGCATTGAGTGAGGGGGCTTTTAGCCTGATCTTTGTGATCCATAGTCAATTGAGAGACTGACTAATGGGATGGCAGAGTGTTCAGACCAGTCAGGATCTGCACAGTTGATGCAGAGGGATGATGTGAAGACTAAGGGCCTCATCACGACCTTGGCGGCATCCTGGCAGTAACACTGCCGGGATACTGCCAGCACAAATAGCGTTTCGACTACTCGGTCTGGCGCAATTTGCACCAGATCACGAGTAGTGTTAAGGATGTAATTCCACATTTTTCTAAGAGTCCATGGGGATTTTCGGTGCAATTACTGCCGCCGGTAATAGCACCAGTGCTAACAGTGCCAAAAACGGGTGGAAAGCTGGATTTTTACCTCCACCAAAAAGCTGAAAGTAAAACTCCAATTTTCCACCCAATTCATCATAGTGTTACAGCTGCATTTAAGGGCTAAGGCCCAACTCATGATGTAGCCCTAAGTCTAGGTATTGCCTTTGTTGAGGGTGGGGAAGAGCACAATTTGCTTAAGGTCCATGGAAGCGTCAGTGGGAAAAGCATGCTTTGAGTGTGATTGTCAGCCTGTGTCGTATTGTAACAATATTTATAGAGTGCAACAAGGACCTGTTGGCATCTAGGCACTAATGGGACCAGAGAGAAGAGGAAGACAGCCACCTCTAAAACAGCAATGTCTTGAGTTGTTTGCTGAAGCTTGATAGAACGTGGTTGCTCCTAATATGGTACGGAAGAGCATTCCATAGTGATGGAGCCAACACGGAAAACGATCTGCCGCCAGCCCAGGCACGCCTAAAGCGAGAGACAGAAAGCAGAAGTTGGTTGGAGGAGTGCAGCAAACTCTTTGGTTGGTAGAGGGAAACCTTAATTTGAAGAAATTCGGCTCCCACAGAGTGAATAGCATGATGGACCGTGCATAGGATCTTGAAATTTACCTGGGCTTTAACAGGCAGCCAATGAAGGCGTTGGAGAAGGTCCGGAGAGTGGGATAATCTAGGAGCATTAAAAGCAAGCCTGGCGGCTGCATTTTCCCTAATCTGGTACCTCTGGATTAGCATCTCTGGTTGGCCGAGATAGATGCCATTACATTAGTCTATTGCCCCCATGATGGTAGCAGTCACTACCTTGACCCTAGCCTCATCAGGAAGAAAGGGGAGAACCTTCTTTAGAATCTTCAGTTTAACAAACCCAATTTGGCAAACTACAGAGATTTGAGCTTCTCTGGAGCCAGATGCCATGACCTTAATGCCAAGGCTCTTGACTACAGCAGAAGGAGTCAGGCACGGCCCCAGGGAGGCTGACCAATAGTCGATGGTCCAACAGGGATTGGAAGACTCCTGGCCAATCACCAGTACCTCCGTCTTCTCTCCGTTCAGTTTTAACCAATTTTTAGTCATCCACATCCATACTGCTGAGAGGCAATCTCTCAGCCGCTTGGGGGGGGGACTTTCTTTAGGTGCATTAATACGAAAAAGAATCTGGGTGTCATCCGCGTACATAAAGAAGTGCACACCAGAACTGAAAATAAGTTTGGCCTGTGCAACCATATACAGATTAAAGAGTAGTGGAGAAAGTGCAAACCCAAACACCATAGGAGGAGGTGAAAGGGGGGAGAGACACCACCTGAGTATGGTCAGAAAGAAAAGTTGACTCTGAGAGGTTAAAATCACCAAGAAAGACATTACTAGAATGTGCTCATTTGGCACAGGAGAGTAAGTGAGCGATAACTGCAATGAAAAGTCACTCTTGTGAGGTGGTCTGTAGATGAGGTGGAAGATGATGAAATTCCTTGTGCGATAGAGGGATCCGGCAGGCGAGTGATTCAAAAGAGCTTGTTCTGGGAAAGGGGATGATGGAGCATGGCCAATCGCGCCTGTGGATGATGGCCACTCTGCCTCCAGGCTGTTTGGCATGTTGGATGAGCCTTGGGGTAGAAGGACAAAGACATGTGGGGAGGATGAGGTAAACCATGTTTCAGTGATGAACAGGGCATCAAGCCTGTTGTACAAGCTGAGGTCATTGACCTCTGCAGCGTGAGCAACTGCTGAGCGAGCAGCGATTAACATGAGAGGGCGTGTGCCTGTGGTCTGTGGGTATTGGATGGGGGCAAGGGCAATATTGATGAGGTTCACTAGGGTAGCAGGACCAAGAGCCCAATGATGCAGCTGATAATTTCCATCTTAGATAAGACGAAGACCTGCTGACAATTATTAAAAGGATCTAATCTCCTCTCCTTCAAACAAGTCATATAGTCTTTTACCGCCCACTTGGCCTCCAAGCAGAGAATGCTCCTGTTTCCATACCTGGGGTGAATTGCAGATTCCCAACTATCAGTTTAAAAGGTGAATGGAATGTTGTTGTGTTATATTCTTTAGCCAGGGAATCCCATGCCCCTCCAACCAGTTTCATGACCTGATTTTCATACATATTCCTAGGGGGGAGGGAGAATCAGCTTTTGAAAGCCAAAGAACTTTGCTTAAAGGTTGGGGTATCGCAACTCTGTCCATTTCAGCCCAGATGTTTCCTCTTCCACCACCAAACCATTCATTGATAAGCTTGGTCTGTGCTACCTCATAATGCACTTTAAAGCTTGGAAAAACGAATCCACCTCTGTTTCTAGCGGCCATGAGCACTTTACGAGCAACCTCGGTCTTCCTCCCTTCCAAACAAATTGAAACGAAATTTCTGTGGATACTGAAAAAACTGGAATGGTCTCGGGACCAGAAGCTCTTGAAATGAGAAGAACACTCTAGGCAGAATTGCCACCATAACAGCCACAATTCTACCCAGCCATGAGCCGGCAGGTGGGGACCAGGGATGTCCTTTCACCAATATGCCATGTGTAGCAGAAGTGACATCACGCAACCCTTGAACTCTGATGACATCACAGTAAGTGATGTAATTTGATCCCGCCCCCAAGTGGCATCACAGGAAGTAATGGCACATGGCCTTTCACCTCTTGAGAAAACAGGAAGTGGCATCACATAGCATTGTTCTTCAGGACACTAAGAAAAATATGGTTACGAGATCACCGTAATATGATATACTTTTCATACAAGAATGGATCACCATATGTGGCATCAATATCAGTCTGTATGGGCCCATATTACCAAATTACTGTGAATGTAAGCAGACGTCCAAGCCTCAAGTTTATGGGAAATTTGCAGCAAGGTGGGAGATGAATGTCCCAGAGGAGGTCCTTGTAGGCGCATGCTGCACTGAGTTGGAGGAAACCATTGGGATATCGGCTCGCACTTGCACCTGCCTGGGGACACCTGTGGCAGACAGAGTGGTCATGCATTCTCTGCGCAACCTTTGATCTAGTCCCCCCGCATAACCACAGCGGGCAGGGGCATGATCCAAACTGAGGCAGAAAGCTGGAGCAGTTAGACTAGCACCTTACAAGGTCTACATACATGTACCAAAGACCTACTAAGAAGGTACTCCTTGTGAGCATGGCCTCTGTGTGACAGCATAGGGAGGGCTATCCCGTTGCATGGACTGCCTAAATCCATGGCGTTGGTGCGCAGAGAGGCGGTGGTACCTTGGGAGGAGGGATTGATGGAGGAGAGGCATAGTAGAAAATTTACCTGGAGGTGGAAAAATGAAGCTATGAAGGCATAAGAGGTTTGAGAGAGCATCTGCAGTGCTGCTGGCTTGTTACCATTCATAGTGACCACTGGTTTCCTGTGACAACTAACAAGACAACCGGAGCCCCGCCAAGACCAGACTTTCTCTTACACGACCTTTTCACACTCCCAGGGCATGATGCAGAGTCTGGTACAATCTCCCTGCCGATAGCTGAACCAAGCAAAATCATGCAGCTTTCAGAACAGAGCCAAGTGCCACCTTCTCACTCTCCCAGAGCTGATGCAGAGTATGG
Organism: Ambystoma mexicanum; assembly: GCF_040938575.1. Taxonomy (NCBI): domain Eukaryota; kingdom Metazoa; phylum Chordata; class Amphibia; order Caudata; family Ambystomatidae; genus Ambystoma; species Ambystoma mexicanum. The sequence continues at coordinate 715,962,782 of NC_090923.1, forward strand.
CAGAGTCTCCCACCAATAGCTACACCAAGCCAAACCATGCAATCTTCAAAAGAGTGCCAAAAACACACCTGGTCCAATACCAGAGCCACCACTGCCTCAACTATGAAGCACCAAATGTGCTGTGCCCAAGGGCATAATGGTACAGAGTAAACCGCAATACCATGAGTCAACAGCAAGGAGGGATCACTGCTTCTTAGACCCCTGTGAGACATGGCTGTTGAAGGCCCCCAAACACATGCATAACCCGTGCTGACATTCTGAGGGTCATACCTCCATTTCCTGACCTGAACTTCTCCAGCTGTGATTGTAAGAGTTTTCTGTACTGTCCCAGTCACATCCATAGTGGCCTAACTGCAGAAAGGCTTATCCAGAGAGCGGTGTAAGAGTATATATTGTACATTTCCCAAGTTCTTCAACATTTAAACTTCATATGTAAAAGTAAACATGCAGCTGTTGTGTTATCCCTTTTGCACCCAATGCCCCTGTGCACCCTCTCCCCCTGAAGGTGTGGACAATAAGTTATGAAAGTGGGTACGTTTCACATCCTGTTCCCCCCCCTCTCATTTTTATGGATACAAATAAAAAATGACACGCTTGAGAGCCAATAAATCCCAAAACAGTCGACTGGTAGTTGGGGACACTCCTTTAGGCTTATCCATAGGCATCCGGCACTTCAGAAATCAATCCTCTACTCTAGTGATAAGGGCCTCACAGAAGAAGCTTCAAACCCTATTCAGGGCATACAATCTAATAGTATCTCTCCAACTTAGGTTTTTTGCAAGTCCACTCTAATTAGGTGCCTCACCCAAACCATACCAACAATGCAGATAACGTAATTGTGCAGCTCTATATCACCAAAAAAGCCGCCTACGCCGATGGATAAACTCTGGGCAATTCCGGTTCCCCGGATTGACACTGCAGACAGAGAATGCTTGGAAGTTCAAATTACGGTAGAAGAATGTTAGGATTCCAAAGCACTGTTGGTTGAACGCACTTGGGGACCGCAGTCCAGGTCAGAAGAGAGAGTAATGTAGTACAACGTGCTTGGGTGCACTCGGTATTGTGTGCTGCCAGTGAGCAACAGGTGTTGGGTAGCTGCATACCAGTGCTAGGTGTGTTGCAGTGGTTGCGTAAGATCAGTAGAATGTGTGCAGCAAGACCAATGGACTATGGTATCTGTATTCTGGCGGCGCCAGTGGTTGAGAATGGCTTTAGGTCTGCAGCTAAGCCAATTTCGAGGGCTATAGCTGCATTCTAAAGACTGGTCAGTCAACGTGGAGGTGTAAGTATGTGTGCAGCTAGGCTAAATTAATCGAGGGGTGTAGCTGCATTCTAACGTTTGTTGGTGCAGAGGCAAGCGTTAGCATTGTGGTGTGTTTGAGTGTCCGTGTGTTTTCCAGCAGAACCTTGTTTCTTTTCAGCGTCCAGTGCCTGTTGAGGGTGAGGTATCTCCCTGTGTCTTGACAGTTCAAACTGTTTTGGTGAAGACTGATGGGGTTGACAGGTTGATCTGTCCCAAAACTCCTTTTGTGACTCCATAGGTGATATCAGCGTCCTCAGTCAGCATTTTGCTCATTAGAATCCCTGATAAGTAGTTCTACTAGGACCTTCCCAGAATGTTGGGATTATCAAAGAATAAGTGCTAGAACCTTCCTTGCTATATAATCCTCCACAGGGATTTCCAACTGCATAGGATTAGCAAGCGGGGTCAATTGCTGGTCCTATAGGATAGTGTATATTTTCAGGGCAATGATCAAGTTCATAAGTGCTTTAATGCATGAGTTGCTAGTTCTGCTAGGTAGATTACCAGTGAGTAGTTCAACTACACACATTCAGTGGTAGATGTGATTAGCATATTAACTGCTAGACGGCCCCCCAGTATCTAGTTCTGCTCTTGGATTTCCAGGTCCGTAGAGTTAGCAGGCAAGTGCCTTCTCTGGCTGATTGCATATTGCATAATTGTGTAGCCCTGGTCAAACTCATGAATGTTGTTGGTGCTTGTGTTACGAGTCTAGCACAATCACATCAATGGCGATTGATAGCTTTAGGCATCTACGAGTATGGAAATTCCTGTGGATGAGGTGATGAATAGATTCTGCCAGGTGCAGAATTCTTTCTGGCTGCCGCTAAGATTCTGGATTCATGTCTGGGCCCTAGGTAGTGGAGTTAGATATCGTCAGGCCTAACGGTCAATGACAGGGTCCTTAGTCAGTGGGGTACACAACAGGTGTCGGTCATGGTGGTAGGTCGGGTGGGTCACTGCATCCTCTTGTGTGTGCTCAGGCAAAGAGTAAGGTTTTGAGAGCCTTCCTGAATGCCATGTAGTCTTTGCTGTGTCGAATGCAAGGAGGCAGTGAATTCCACAAAGTTGGCGCCAGGGTTGAGTAGGCTGACCCTCCGATCCTGGATGAATTGGATGTGGTGACCACTAGGAGGAGGGCAGAGCTTGACCTAAGGGTGCGGGTCGGGAGATAGGGAGAAATCTTTTCTTGTAGGAATGTAGGGCCTGCTTTGTGCCCCACTCATGGGTAATACATAGGCATCTGAAGGTGACCCTGCATGCAATTGGGAGGCAGTGTAGGGTGTGGAGAACCAGTGGGATGCAGTCACTTCGTCCCAATGCGAGACGTAGTCTGGCAGCCGAGCTTTCTACTCTTTGGAGTTTGTTTAATTGGTAGGCCGGCGCACCCAGGTAGAGTGAGTTTGCATAGTCAAGTCTGGACATGACAAAATATACACCCTCATTCAGGCATGGATGGCATCCCATGGCCTCTGCCTGAATGACGAAAAAACGGAGTTACTAATCTTAGGCTCTGAAGCTAATATCCAAAAACTCAGCCCAAACTACACATCCTTCAACATTGATAACAACCCTATCAAGGTGATGTCTGTAGTTAAAACTTTAGGATTCTACTTGGACTCCTCTCTCACTCTCAAAAAGCAAGTCAACTCCCTTGCCTCATCCCCAAAGTACACTTGCAAACTCATCAGAGCCTCCAGACCATACCTCTCGAGAGCGAGTTGTACCACACTAGCCAATGCTCTTATTATGTCAAGATTAGATTACTGTAATGCCCTGTACTCAGGAGCCAACAAATATATTACAGACAAAATTCAAAGACTTCAGAATAACGCCCTGAGGGCAGCATTTAACATCCCATACAGAGAGCATATTACCAAATTCAGGAAAGAGGTCAACTGGCTGAAAATAATGGACAGAATCCTCCTCAAAACAGCATCCTTCGCCTCCAAATGCCTGAATAACTTAGCACCACCATACCTAATGGAAAAAATTACTAGGAGAACAGCTCCCACCCTACGAGATCTGCCAGCTCATTTATGCTGGAGACTCCTTTGTTCAAATGCTCGACAGCAGGAGGAACTAGTTTCCCTGATAAAGCTGCACAATGTTGGAACAAACTACCAGTTGACCTCAGACAAGTACAACCCTACCCTAAATTCAGACATAAGATACTCAATTGGCTACATACCAATGACACCTAACTGACAAACCTCATTTATACCTTTCCAGCTCCTCCACGACCTTTTGCTTCCACCAAACTACACTGCAGCTTGGTTAACTGTGCACGTTGTGCATACATAGGTGTGCATATACTGATACTCTTGTTAATGCCTCCTTGACTCACTAAGACTATTGCTTTGCATTTAATGTATCTTGTACCTTGTATCTTGTTCCTATCGCAATTACTGCTCTATGTATTGCCACCTTTGCACTGTAACTAAGTTTTAAGATTTCTTGTTTCTGTTGCACCCGTCTACCTTGGGGCTTGGTGCGCATTACCAAACAAATAAATAAACAAACAAACAAACAAACAATGGACATAATTGCAGCCAGTCTGTTCAGGTAGGTGAAGTAAGGTGGAAATGACAAGCTTTGGGTGTATTGTTGATGTGGATAGACAGAGTTAGGTCCGAGTCCATTGTGAGGCAAGGTTTTTTTTTAGAGTGGTGGTAGTCGTGGGGGTAGGCCGAGTGAGGGTGGCAAGGGAGTCGGATGGGGGAATAGAGCAGAGTTTCTGCATACCGTTATGTCTGTTTTACCTGGGCTCAGAAGGAAGTGGTTAGTCATCATCCAGCGATCAATGTCAGAGACATTCTGCTAGGTCAGGGCTGGGGTACAAGGTTGATTTGGTGATTCTCAGGATGATTTGTGTGTCATCTGCATAGTTGTAGCAAGCAAGGGTGCATGAGCGGATAATCCTGGGGAGGGGGGTCAGGTAAAGGTTGAATAGAAGGGGAGAGAGGCAGACGCATTGGGGCACTCCAGTGTTTACTGGGTGTGCAGCGGAGAGGAAAGGGGGAGGGTGATTTTATGTCTATTAGAGAGGAATGAGGCGAACCAGGAGAGAGCTGAATCATGTATTCCTAAGGAGTGCAGTCTGTCAAGGAGGATTATGTGGATGATGGTGTCAAACGCTGCAGAGAGGTCGAGAAGACTAGGAGCTGCACATCATTCAGAATCTGCTATCACTTTAAGGTCATCCCAGATGGAGATCAGCTTGGTTTCTGTTCTGTGGCGTGGATGGAAGCCAGATTCCACAGGGTCTAAGAGATTGTTAGATTTCACTAAGCCAATCAGCTGTGAGTAAGCAGTGCGGTCGGTGAGTTTTGTAAGGAACCTGGTGTTGGAGATTGGCCATGTAGTTAATTGGTAGTAGAGGGTTGAGGGATGTTTTTTAAGCAGATGTTTAACATGAGCAGTTTTGAAGGAGTCTGGGAAGTTGCCCGAGGTGAGGGAGTCGTTGAGATTGGACCTTGTCAGTTCTCCTGCATGAGGTGTGTGCCTTGTTGGGCCAAGAATTATGTAGGCAGTAGTGTACCCACCACAGGGACAGAGGGCACAGCTTGCCCCCCTCCCTCACAGTTCTACATATTGCATAAAAACTAAACATTTCACAGCAGTCCAGGACTTTTTCCCCGCTGCTGCCTTGTTAGGAGGGCGTTGCAGCTGGGAGAAAGTGTTCTCGGTGGTCATTCTCTGGTGTCCTTGAAGAGAGTTTTCAAACTTCTTTGTTTCATCCAATGCCCTGCAAATATGGAGCAGTTTAATTTAATGGCTAGTTTTGGCCGTTGCTGAAGGGACCTGCTCACCTTCACAGCCGAGCAGGATAAAATACAGAAGCAAAGGAGCACCTTAAGAATAGCCTTGCAATTACTGCTGTAAAACATTTATTTTGTTAGTAGTGCCTTTCTTAGGCATGATTGTTTGGTCAATTGGCAGTGTAATGGGTCATTTCCAACTAAAAGACCTGATACCACTCCAATTATCTATCAAATATTTGTCTGCTACCAAGTCAATTCATTTGAGTAACTTAATGAAGCTTATTTTAAGGATTCATTTATATCCATTAGGATATTCTAGTTATCCATGTAAGAAAACGGTTTGCTTTTATGTGGACGTCCAAATGTTCTTAACATCATGTGTAACACCACACTGGAAGTTTGTGACAAACTCTATTCCCAGGTGAAATTACTACAAAATGTGTTTTAGTGTGTGTCTTAAAGTGGTGTAAATGGGAAATGTTTGAACTGGCATTATTTTGCATTCCGAGACTTGTAGTGTTCCACTTTGAGTACCTTTATAAAGTCACACTCACAGCTCATTTGTCTTTCTTCAGATGCCAAGGAAGAGAGTCAAGGGTGGCTGACGTGGAAGCCAGGAACGGCAGAGCGATTTTTGGTCCTTCTCCACATATCATTTTGTAAATGGACACCAGTTATCTGAGTTGGGGAGCAATATTCCATGGGAAATATTTCCCTGGGGGGTTGGAAGTGGTCAGCTCAGGAAAGGTTTTTACACATCAATTGCCTAGAACTCCTGGCAGGCTCTTTTTCAGTGAAGAGTTTAGTGAATTGACAAATCAATTGCTGTGTCCTCCTATGCATGAACAATGTGTCAGCAGTTTGTTACATTAACCAGCTGGGTGAACCAATTTAAAGAACTTAGAAGATCTAACCAGACAGATCTGGCATGTTTGCCTAATAAACAGGTTCCTTCAAGTGGAATACCTTCAAGGTTTAGCCAACACAGTGCAGATTGAAACTGCGGGTATTTTCTTGACTGGAGTGATTGGAGACTCGATCCCTTTCTGTTTCTCTGGTTAGAGACAGTTTGGGGTCCAGTTCAGATAGACATTTTTCTTCTCACCTGAATTGCCAGGTTCCCATTGTTGAGATGTGGGCATCTGGATTCGGAAGCCTTAGCAGTAGTGGATGCTTTCTTGCAGGATTGTCCCTAAGGAATCAGGTATGCCTTCCTGGCCTGCGATGATAGAGAGGGTGTTAGTGCAAGTGCATTGACAGCAGAGGTCATTGATTCTAGTGATCCAGAACTAGCAATAGACATTCCCACACTCCTTCCAGAACATCGGTCTTTGCTCCTGGACCCAGAGGGTTTTCCTCATGCCACGGTAATCCAGGGTCATTGTTGGAAGATTTCAGCACTTCTGTGGCTTTCAAAGGCCTTTCCGATGATGCTTAACAGGTCATCAGAGATTCTTGTGCCACATCGACAAAAAATGGCCACCTGAGCTAGATAGGTACGCTGGTGTATAGACAGACTCCTGGATTCCATATTTGCTCATCCACTAGCGTTCGTACATTTTCTAGTTTCCCCATTTAAAGAGGGGCAAGTTTACTGAAAAATCAATGCCTTCAGGTCGGCTATTTCAGCAGGACACACTCTGGTGAAAGGAGAACCAGAAGGTATTTATTTATTTATTAAAAGTTCTTGTATCCGCGCGCCACATGCCCGTAGACCTCAGGGCACGCACACACACGACAAGGGACAAACAGCCAGAACAAATAGTGTTGGAAAATATCAGGAGAAACAAATACCAGGGGCAAACTAGAAGTCGACAGTACCGGATCCAGAGGGAGAAAAATTCAAACAAACAGACGCTAGTCCTGAGGCAGATTAAAAAGAAGTGTCTTAAACTCTTTTTTTAATTTAACAGTTAACTCAACAGCTCTCAGATTTGGGGGCAGCAGATTCCGCAAATGCAGGTCTTGCACGCTAAAGCTATGGCCACCAGCCTTTACCAACCTGAATCTGAGTTTAACCAGTCTCATGCTGTATTGGGGTCTAAGAGGGCGAGAGGAAACCTGGAGTTGAAGGCGTGCTGTGAGGTACTGAAGTGTCATGTTCGTCACACATTTATGTGCAAGCATCAAAATGTTATGCCTGATTCTAAATTTTACAGGCAGCCACTGTTGACCTCGTCGGGTCACCGTGACATGGGCCTGCCTGAGAGACCTGAGACAACCCGCACTGCACCATTCTGAGAAACTTGAAAGGCTGCTATTAGAGAGTTTGTACAGACACTAAGTAGACTATTATAATAGTCCAAACGTGTATTGATCAGGACTGATGCCAACGTAGCCAGGTTCTCTGAGGATAAGAATGGTTGAATGTTACCTAAGAGCTTTGAGATCAGTCCACAAGAGGAACGAACGGCCGCCACATGATGTGGCATAGACAGCTCAGACTCCAGGACTACTCCTAGGGTCTTGTCCCTCTGTGCCACCGGGATCAAAGTACCCAGGAGAATGAACTGTTTATACTCTTCTGGCAGAGACCTAAGTCTCATAGTAGGAGCTTGAATTAAGAGCTCTGTTTGGCTGGCGTTTAAGTCCAGAGAATTGACAGCCATCCAAAGATGGATGGCTTTATAGATAACATTCACCGTGACTACATCCTCGGAATATGCACCTGACAATTTGGCAACCACCTGCGTGTCGTCAGCATAATTAGCCACCTGGACACCCAGGTTGATCAACAGGATCAGAAATGGAATCAAATAGAGGTTAAAAAAGGGTGGGGGCAATGAAGGTAGATTTATTTATTGGTAGATATTTTGTTGTTAAAAAAGCACTCAGATCAATCCTGCTCAAAATTCCTCCTAACGCTAACTATTCAGTTTTATCAGACGTCAATCTTGTTTTCAATCTGTTTCAGTTAAGGCCTGATAATGATTGCCTTTCTTTTCATTAACTATTTGCTAAACTCCCAGTGTTACTTGTTTTGATTAAGCAAGTATCTGATGTCAGAGCCTTAGACGTGAATCCTGAAGTCTACAACCCAGAAGTAATTACGTTCTTTACTACCCGCAGAACGAAATGTATGACCACCTCTATTTCATATCCTTATTTTAAAGAGGACTTAAAGCATTATTTTTGTTCATTGTCTCAAATATTATGAACAGAAAACTTTGTGAGGCCGCCCAGGACTTCTCATCTGCTCTTCTGTTACCGTAAACCTCATAATCCATTTCTTCTTGTACATGTGCACGTTGGGTTAAATGGGTAATGCATGAAGCAGGTATTGACACTTCACTCTTTGGGGCTCACTCCTATAGAGGGGCTATGGCTTCCAAATCGGTAGCCATAGGTGGCAAATTGGAAAACACCCTTATAGCAGCTGACTGCTTCAGGGAATCCACTTTCAGAGAGTTTTATCATAAGGAGATAGAACATATTACTTTGAATGTTTTACAGGGGCTTTAAACTTGCATAATAAGAAGCCTCTGGTATGTCAGTACAATCCCCTAATCCCTCTCACTAGTGTGAGCAGGGGTTTAGATTCTATTAAAAGACACTGCGAGTATTATACCTCCCACCCCCGCATGTGATTTTCTCTCCGTCTGCAGGCAGTTTCGGTGTGAAGAAGATCACAGCACATTTCCTCCAGATCGAGTTGAGAACCATTTGCAAGAGTTCATGTTTTCTGCTATGTTCAGTTGTATTGCTTTGATGGTGTAGTTTTTCCTGTGGTTTTATGATAATGGAACGCAGCTACAGAAGAGAATGAGGATCTGACAGAAGCTCCCTTTCATGGACAAGGATAACATGTGATTGGCTGAGCAAGTGGCATGTCCAACGATGCAATCTTGTCTTTGGACTATTCTCTATGTGTATTACATTGTTTACGCTTTATTGAAAATATTGTTTTCTTCTAAAGTTTTTTCTTTGCTGCTAGTTTTACTAAAAAAGATGATAATAGCATAATATTCACCTCTGTGTCTATTAATAAAAATCTACCCCCCTAGTGAGGCGGATTAGACATTGCTACCATTTATTCTGAATATTTTGCTGTGAAGGGGAAGCCATACTGTATTAGTTTAGGTGGGCTTGCTGGGTTCAGTTCAGGGAAAAGATGAACACCCCTCAATTTTACAAATTCCCCAGCTGCAGCTGCTCTAGACAGTATGTTAAATGTTAAATGTTAAAGGTATTTGTACCGCGCACCGTCACCAACGGAATTGGTCCCCAGGCGCTCAAGCGGATCTGCAAACGATAAAGGTGGGATGGGTTAGTAGGTTGAAGAAGGGAGTAGGATAGTGAGAGAAGTGGTGTGCAGTTGGCAGCTTCAACTCAGTATACACCGGGTGCTGAGCTTTGGTGCAGGTATCGGATTGGAGTCAGTCCACGTGTGCTGTTGTTCCGGTTTATGTGTTGTTGCAGTGTTGTGAAGTGCGTGCGGTTTGTTGTGCGAGAGATGGTTGTGTGAGTTTTTGAGTGAGATAAGTATGCAGAGTTTGAGCTTATTGGTTAGTGGGTTACCTGACCTTTACCAATGCTAGTACTCGCGGTTCTGGGGAGAGTGGCACTTGTTGGCCCTCGCATTCCCATCTAGGCACGGCGCAGGCCAATGATTGGGGCTCCATACTGGTGTGATCATGCCAACATTCACACTTTTATCTGGTCGCGGCGCAGGCTAGTGTTTAGAGATCGGTCCAGGAGTGGGCAAGCTACCGTTCACAACTCCATCCGAACGCCACGCAGGTTGGTGTTCACAGCTTTGATTGTGGCATAAGCTAGCATTCACGTTTCCTAGGCGCGGGCGTGTTATCCTTCGAACAGTCCTATCCACATGCGACGCAGGCCAACGTCTATCTAGATGCGTCTGCCAGTCTGGCTGTGTTCGTCCGGTGCGTAAGAGCGGGAGAGTGTAGGTCTAGGTTTCGTCTGGGTCTAGTTAGGTGGTCAGTCTCTGTAGCCTTCCTTTGCGGCTGTCTTCCATGATGTCTTATGCTCTGTCGAGTGGTTGGTTCTTTGGCTTGACCGTTTGTTCAATTTGAGAGTGGCCGAAGTTGGGGTTATTCTCATCATTGTTTTAGTGTATAGGCATTCCTGTGCGTCTCCGTAGTGGTTACGCTTTGAAGAGCCATGATTTGAGGAGTTTCCTGAATGCTAGGTGGTTTGTTGTATTCCGTATATTCTTAGGTAGGTCGTAGTGGAATCATTGGATGGGGCATGGAAGAAAGGGTGAGAGGGTACATTGGCTAGTTCGCTCTTTCTACTTTCTGTGAACACATCTTTGGAGAATCAGATTCCCATCACAAAACAACCTACACCTTTTCTATATTTCGTATCCCATCACACTCCTGCCACGCTAGGTATTCCCCCGACTGTATGTGATGCATTTTTAATTTATAATGTGTTCGTTTCTGCACTAGAAGCTGAAAGTGTACATACTTAAAGTTCACCCAAAAAGCATTGCTTTACACATACATTTTTAAAGAGCGTTCTGTGGAAAACACCTCCGATTATCACCAGCAAAAGGAGGCGGCCATGTCTCCCCAAGGGCAAAATTGCTTCCCAAAGTTTGAGGAATATTGGCTGCTTGGCCACAAGGTGGCAGACGGTTTCGAGCAGGCTGCAGTATGGAGGAGGGTGTCCTCCCTCAGGCTGGTGCTATGCGATGTTGCAGTTGCTACACCCCTCAGTTTCATGTTACACTGCCCCTCCTCCCCCAGGAATCCCGCACCTGAGGCACCCCGGCCCATGGGAGGAGAGGCCAGTTTCAAGTGACTCTCAAGCTACGCTTAGTTCCAGGCAGCGAAAAACAAAGATAATAGGCTACGTTTTTCGAGCGACACACCTTTTCTTCCATTTAACCCCCTTCTTGCTTGTGTGGGCTGGTTTCACCGGCCGAGCCGGACCTGCTGCACCTGCTGGCGCTCCCCTCGCACAATGACAGCTGACAAGGTGATGTTTGCACATTAGCCACAGACCCGCCGCGCCTTCATTGCAAACGTTATCAAATCCCACCTCGCGAATTCCACGCCAACGGGAGCCAATTTGTAAACAAGCATTGACAGAACCAATAGTTTGGGCGTTTACTGCTGCTCTTTGCATACATAGGCACCGGGATGCAAGGAGGAGAGTGCAAGTTTCAAAGAAGGATGCAAAAAGGGGCGTGGGTGGCGGTAGGGTAGGGTAGGGTGACCAGATTTCCAAAACGAAAAACTGGGACAACCAACAACATAAAAGAGGGACTACCACACCACGCACCCACAACCACCACCCAATCCTATTTCCAGCACTTCTCCTTCTATAAACTGTATATTATCTCATTTGTGTAGATTTGTCGGTGAATCTTGGAATTTTACTTCATAACAGGCGTTTGCTCTCAGTGATATAACATGGCTTGCTGTACACTCATTTCCAAGCGGTCTCTGTGGTATAGTCGGTAAGTGTTGTGACTTGAACCTGAAAGGTGGGGGTTCGAGCTAACCCTCCGACTGTGCAAACAATTTACAATTTTAATGGCCGTAGCCACCCAACACTGCAAACCCCAGACAGAGGGTGATTTCCCTGGACTGTCGACTATGTGCAATGATGGACACGGACAACCGTCATTGTGGAGAAAAACAGCCACAGGTGTATTACATTTCCAAAATCTATATCATGAAATTCACACAAAAAAGCATCCGACAGTTATTGCCCCACCCCCTTTTGTAGAGAATACCCTTCCTTCTTTTAGAGGGGTCCTTTCCAGACCCAACCCCACAACCTTGTCCATCAGAGGACTGGCCTAGCTGCTCAGAGTGCTTGTCCTGGGCTGAAAGGAACCCCATGCATTGCTTTGCCAAGGTCAAAGGGGCTAAGTCACTTTTTTTTCTCCAAAGCCCCCCTTGCACTCTGGCATACAGAGGCCACTTGGAGCGTGCGGATCTGGGGCAGGTGGGTAGCGCCCCCCCCTCCCTTCTGTTCACATGTTTATCTTGCACTGATCAGTCTGATCGCTTGCAAACACCGTCCCTGCTACAATTTACCAAGCAGCCTACATATGAATCGAATCAACAGTGTCACTTTAAGAATGATTCCTTTGCTTCTTCACATACAACAATGAACCCCAGAAAGTATCTGAAATTGAAGGAGTATAGCAATTTTTTCCCCTGGGAGATATGATATGGCATTTATAACGCACCTATACACAAGTTTTTCACAGCGCCACGAGGCAAGGGAGGGGGGAAACAGAGGGAAGACAGACAGCGATCCTACTAGGCCAGGTGACATTGAGATCGCGCAAGTGCAGGGGGAAAGGGGAGGGGGCAGTGCAGTACATAGGATAACAGTAAAATAAATAAAGACAATAATTAAAAGTGCGGCCAGCTGGTGGCAAGTGCAAGGGTAAGAGCAGACATCAGGGGTCAAGTGCTAGTAGAGGCTGTAGGCATACAGAAACAGTTCCAAAGTGCAAGGGTTGCCAGGGTGCAGTGCAGGTGTGCAACTAGCGGGGAGGGGACATGGGGTTCGAGACCAGAGGATAGCCAGGTGACCAGTGCAGTTTAAGATTCAGCCAGGAGATCAGCAGGGGAGAGGAGGAGAGAAAGCAGAAGCAAAGAGGAAGGTCTTGAGGTGCTTCCGGAATGGGAGATGGTTCTCCTCAAGTTTCAGAGAGGCAGGGAGGCTGTTCCAGATGCCTAGGAAAGAACACAAACAGGTGTGCCCAAAGAACCACAGCACCCTCTTAAAAGTTGTCACAGGAAGCTTTGATTGGCTGGCCCAAATTTTCAAAATATGCTGGCCAGTCATTTGGCTTGGGGCCATGGGTTCTGCCATATTGCCAATGTCCCTTTTGTGGACAAAACAGCCTGTTTGGTGGACTGTGGTGCCCTTTAAAGGCCTGCCTGTGGGTCTGCTGGAAATGGGCAACCTGCCACCCGCTCTGGCCCATTTGGGCCTCGGCCCGTGTTAAGCTTGCTGTCTTTCTTCCAGCCAGTCTGCGGCTACCCCAAGGCACTGCCATACATAGCTCTTGTCCTTCAGGAAACTCACAGTAAATAAAGGGATGCAGGGGGTGGCAATGATAAGTCACAGGCGCTGCAAAAGGTTTATAGAAATGAAACATTCTAGGCTCAAGCTAACATCCCAAGCCTTAAATCCAGAAGCTTGCACTGTTCAAATTGCAGACATTTTACTGCTATGGTGGGTATTGTGAAACATGTCATGAACACATAGCTTAGTGTGTATTGCACAATTAGAAGGGTTTCATTCTTGAATCACTTTCAGACATATTTTAAATATACTATTGTGTTATCATTATGTTCCCAAAATGCTCTTTGATTTTATGCAAATTGTCAGGACACCACATTGGTGCCTCTTCCTCTTTCTCAGGGGATGTATTTACAGAATGATGAGGATGTATTCACCAGTTGACTTATGTCCTGTCTGATCAAGTGATTCATGAACAAACCTCAGAGAAATTAATTTCGAATAAGCAGACTGGATGCAAAAAATACAAAATGAGGTCATGCCAAGCGACCCCAAGTACATGTTTGCAGGGTGTATTGTTTGGGTCAGGCAGCACCCCATTTAGTTCACACCCATTACTATTCAGGGCACATCTTCTTGTTAGAGGCTCTACTCCTTTTCGCACCCTACTCAGAGCACTGTAGGCCAGGCAGGGGGTGCCAAAACTGTCAAGGGATGTGATGACCAGGAACATGCCCCTCCACCCCTGCACACCAGACTAGCTATTAGTAAGTGAAATGGTACCATTAAGAAACCAATAGCAAAGAGGTGGTTGGCAGCTTCATTTTTGCCTAGTCACTTACCTTGAAATTTGACACCAGAGGCGGCACACAGTCACACCAGGAAGTGCGCATGTTCTGTCCCAGCCAATCACAGTAACTGGGCCAGGACAGGAAGGCAGGCAGGCACGCTACCGAAAGTGCTGCCAGCACATCAGGGGTGTGGTTTTGTGTGTGTTTTGGCAAACATGTTTTTTCCTCCGTTTGTGGGAAGTGGGGTGTGTGCAGGTGGGGTACGTGGCCGGCCCCTGTTTTGAACAGGCATTGACCCAAGAGGAGGGACAGCCCAGAGCCCCAGCTTTGACCCGGGTCGCACCAGGGCCACAAGGCGCGCCAAGCTCTACTGTCCAAAGTAGCAATGCACTTTTCATTCAGAACAATGGATGAGGGTTATTTTGAATGAATATCCAAGACATCCTTTTATTATTTTAAGATGCATACCTACAGCAGATCTCCTGCTGTGACCGCGGATTTCTCGGATGTCAGAGCAGGTATTGAGTCTGGGGCAGCCAAGGAAAAGTCTAGAACGATCGAAGCAGACCATATTTACTGAAAGGCTGTGAGAGTCTTCACGTGTTACCAAGACCGGCAGTGGTCAAGACCTAAAAGAAACGTGGGGGTCACGGGGGCGGGGTCATTGATATACATATAGGAAGTGAGCACATTTTAAGAATCGCCTGTTGAGGTTTTCAAATGTACTTTCAAGACTTCTAGCCAGAACAAAAGCGTGTGAAAAGGCAACCAGGTTATTTGTCCTTGTTTGACAAAGGCATGCTTCATAAAGGATGGGAGGAAAATGTGACTTTCGACAAAAAAACAAGCATTGGCAAAGCCATCGGTTTTGGCTTTTGTGTAGGCGTGAAAGAATCATTTGCCAGGCACTGCTATATGCCACTTGGCCATAAGATGGCAACAGGTTGAACATGGCATGAGTGCGTGGACAAATGACATCCGTGTCTGGCAAAGGTCTAATACCTATACCCAGGCCAAAACGGTTGTCTTTGCCAATACTTGTTTTAAACAGGACTTGGTACAGGAAACCGATGCGAGGAGATAAACGTTGCTTATAAATTAAGTGGCTTAAAGTAAAAAATGATCAGGCCATTTTGATCACAACAGGAGCTACTTTAAAGCTGCAACTAAACCATGAACTCTCTGAAGACTGCCTGGAAATAACACTGACAGGACCTATGCAGCATAACGCACAATCACCCTTACGTTCATCATTAGATTTCATATATTAATCGCGCTGTTTGTGTTTCCAGGAATCTTCAGGGGTTCTTCTGCACGTATAAGCCCAGGTATACTCTTCTTCCTCACCCTCACACACTGGCTGCCTTGGTAATGAAGAACCATCGGGTTAGAGCCGGTTCCTCTTAAAGTCTTCCCCAGTCTCCACCTCCTCTGTTGGTTGGTCCTTTCTGTACAGGTCCTCTTTCTCGGTATAGCCTCGCCATTTATGGCTCCCATCTCCTTTCCATGCTGTCCCATGTGCTCGGGGTCTGCAGGGAGCCGCCATTTTATACAATGTAGATGAACGTGGGACAAATGCACAGGAACCATCTAATACTCTGCTTACTCACCGAAAACAAAACAACATACATACCTCCACTGCAACAAAACATTAGACCATCACAAACCACTAAAAATACACACAACACCAAACGGGACACTGGGCCAACCACACAAACTGTTCACGCATCCACACACTAGGCACAACATTGTAGCCACCGTCCAACTCAAGCCGGCACATGTGTGACCATTTATTCCGAGGTGAGGTTGCCAGCGGTGCGTCAGGGCTCTCTTGCACTTTTCCCACACTGTCCCACTGGCGAGGCTCCCCCGGGCCCTCCTTCCCTTCTGATTCCGCCAGGGTACCACGCGGCTGGTGGCAGTGCACAGTGAGAAAACAGGTAACATAACATAACACCCTTGTCTTAGATGGATTGTTGAAAGTAGGAAATCTTTTGCAATTAGATGGATTTTTCAAGGATAGCAAATGCGCTGCACTTAGCTGTATTTTGGGGGGTAGGAACTGCATCACCCTTAGATGGATCATTTGGGGTAGGAAATGTGTACACTTAGATGGAGTTGAGGTTAGGAAATGTGTCGCACTTGGATGAATTTAGGAAATGTGTTGCACTTGGATGAATTTAGGAAATGTGTTGCACTTAGCTGTATTTTGGCTGGTAGAAAATGTGTTGCACTTAGATGGATTGTTAAGGATGGGAAATGTGTAGTACTTTGCTGTAGCTGTATTGTGGGGAAAGAAATGTGTTGCACTTAGAGGAATTGTTGGATGTAGGAAATGTGTCACCCTTAGCTGTATTTTGGGGGTAGGAAATATGTTGCACTTAACCAACCATACTAAAAGCTCAATATGCGGCATACTCAGCCTCAAACCCTAAACTAAACACAACCCTACCTCTGCTGCACCACAAACCACACAAGTACACACAAAACACCCATGCGCAATCATACGTCAACAGCACATGATGGCTACCAACCAAAACCACACGAACGCTCAGTGACCGGTTTCTCAACATTCCATACTGTTAACCTAAAACATAAAATGCTGCATTAAAACCCGCCCCGGTGCTAATGGGAAGAGGAGACCTACACGTACCAGAGTACAATTAATAAAACTGTAGCTGTTAATGTTACTCACTTGAAGACTGCCATGGGACAACTGACATGTCCATGTGGGTGCTGCAGGCCTATGCCCATAGATGCACATTCCACACAGGATTTATTTACTTTGTCTTCTGAAAGCAGCAATTGCAAACAGGGTTTTCCTCCGGTTTCACTTTCCTGCTTACATGAAAGCATCTTGTGATGAGGGGCTGCAATCAGGGATGTCATGTGGGGCTTGCCTGGGGTTGCAGCTGTGACCCTTGTGGTCTCCCTTGCTACCCCTAAAAAATAAAAATAAACGTTTTATTTGTTTATTTTTAGATGTAAACTCCTGGGATGTGGCCAGTGCCATGTGGCTCTTTGTTTTTGGAGTGGCTGGCTTTCTTGTTCAGACCTCTTCAAAAAAGACTTACCAAAAGTGTAACACTTTGAGCAGTGACCCTAAATAAGAAAGCATAGGAATAATACATAATTTGTCTTTCTGGAATTCCATACAACAATTGCTAGACTCATTAAAGGTTTATTTCAGGCACACTTCAGGGGGTGAGTCACTGATTTGGTCTGTTCTTAAACACCTCAACTCAGCCTTTCATCCTTCTGAGGGTGATATTGTATGTATATTTGTTCTATATAAAGTGCTTAAGCGTAAGTGCTATATAATAACACATCATTATCATTTGGCCTTGGACGTCTGCTTGCATTCACAGTAATTTGGTAATATGGGCCTTTACACACTGATATTAATTATACATATGGTGATCCATTCTTGTATGAAATGTATATCACATCATAGTGATATCGTAACCATATTGTTTGTAGTGTACTTAGGAACAATGCTATGTGATGCCACTTTTTGTTTTGTCAATGGGTGAAAGTTCGTGTTCCATCACTTCTCGTGATGTCACTCCGGGGTGGGGTCAAATGACATCACTTCCTGTGATGTCATCAGAGGTCAAGAGTTATGTGATGTCACTTCCGCTACTCCTAGCATTTTGGTGAAGTGACGTCCCTGGCTGAAATTCAAGCTCAGCAGAAGTGGCTAAGCTGCAGTGCGAGTTTGGCAGGGCAATGTGTGGAAAAAGGCAAAGTGGGAAGAGCTGAACCAGTAGTGGCTGCTACATTCTTTAATGGGAGGCGTGCTGTTTCCTACAACTGTGCAGGAATGCTCGAGCGTAGTGCAGGAGCCTAAATCAACGAAACCCCCCCCCCCCAGAGAAAAGGTTTAAAATAATGGGTTAAAATGGTGTATGCTATAGCACACTAAAAAGAAAATAGGGTGGCAAGCCACACAGGTTGCAATTAGTATTGTAGCATAACCCATGGGAAAATCCATTAGATGCAATTCACCACCCGTGTGCAGAAGCATTTTCATGGTGCCTTTTCCACAATATATAACAGTATAAACACTATTTCATTCTGACTGCACCAATATCTGCCAGCATTCGCACATCAGAAAATATTCATGTTTGCTTCACGCATAATGTCAGTAATGATACTATAAAAAACCATGGCCATGCTTGCTCTGCCTATATATATGCCAGTCCCCCCACATAAGGACATACTACTGATGCCATCCCACAATACCAAAGCATGTCAAGACTGGCTGCACACGTGTATAGTCCACTCTAGCCACATAAGAACGTTCATCATACTGGCGTTACCCTTGATGTGTGTACAAATAAATGCAATTCCATATCAGAAAATCCATCCAGAATACTAGTTGATATTACATAGCTAGACTGGCCTACTTTTTGCACTTACATTTGCTTTACGTCTTGATGCTCATTAAAACATTTAATGTCACAGTAAGAACGTATACCCTGACTGGCACACCAACGTAGGCCAGTATTTCCAACATAATATGGGTGTGTTACTTTTAATTGCCAGTCAAAAAATGGCCTGTCCTGGCTACACAAATACCCTCTTACTCCCGACCACCTGCCTCCACACACAATCAGAGCCCCACTCCCCGGCACACACGGATACATTCTACACATTCATTTCGTGCATTAATTTGTGTGCACATACAACAGACGCTCTCTCATTCACTCATGCACACTTACAGGTACAAACACACGTATACTTGCATACAAATTTACATTCATACATAAAACAAAACATTATTTTTTTTACTTGCAGCCCTGCTTCGGATGCCTCACACTTGAATGGCACTCCGGCTCCCTCGCAGCATGAGCAGGAATCAGAGTGCTTCCTCGTTCCTGAGGGCATGCGTGGTGGAGCCAGAGCATCTCCTGAAAGCTGCCGGGGGAGGGTTAATTGTGGGGGGAGGCACAGAAGCACCCTTTAGGCATCATTCGGCCTGACGTTCCTCAACCTGCATCCTTAATGGGCAGTGTAAGACATGGGCAGCAAAACGCCCCTGGCCTTGCATGGCCCATTGGGCCTACACATTGGGGAACTTAAACTGTCAAAGGTAAACCAAGTTTCCCTTTCGAAGTTAAAGCTAGCCCAGGAGCACTTTTGTTGGGCTGGCTTTGGCTCTTCCATAATGGGCGACAGTGGAGGGTTCGTGTCCATAATGGGTGACAGTGGAGGGTCGGGGTCCATAATGGGTGACAGTGGAGGGTCGGTGTCTATAATGGGTGACAGTGGAGGGTTGGGGTCCATAATGGGTGACAGTGGAGGGTCAGGGTCTATAATGGGCGACAGTGGAGGGTTCGTGTCCATAATGGGTGACAGTGGAGGGTCGGGGTCCATAATGGGTGACAGTGGAGGGTCGGTGTCTATAATGGGTGACAGTGGAGGGTTGGGGTCCATAATGGGTGACAGTGGTGGGTCAGGGTCTATAATGGGTGACAGTGGAGGGTTCGTGTCCATAATGGGTGACAGTGGAGGGTCGGGGTCCATAATGGGTGACAGTGGAGGGTCGGTGTCTATAATGGGTGACAGTGGAGGGTTGGGGTCCATAATGGGTGACAGTGGAGGGTCGGGGTCCATAATGGGTGACAGTGGAGGGTCGGTGTCCATAATGGGCGACAGTGGAGGGTCAGCGTCTTGTCGCCTATTATGGACAAGCCACCCCTGAGCTGAATAGAAGCACCTGGTGATGACACCAAGAAAGCAGTGATACACTTAAGACCTGGCTAGGCGTATGACCTATTCACCACACTACACAACACACCATGCTGCACTTAAAATGAAAATCCCAGTTTAAATATTTATGGAATGTGAGGACCTTGTAATATGTGTGCTCTGCTAGCCCCACGAGTGACACAAGGAAAGGCTGCATGTACACCCAAGTGCACAGTCTACAGGGAACACAGTCTGGCAGTAACAAGCTCCAGTAGAATCAGAAACGCTGCTGCAGGAAAGTGTTACTGTTGGGTCACATAGGTACCACAGCATGCTGTAACATCCAGAAAGCACCACCACAGCATTGGCCTGTTTCTGGATGCAGAAAAGATCCGTGGAGTGTCTTCTCCAATGAGACTAGGTTTCATACACTTTTAGCCATGGTTGGCACAATAGTTCTGCTTTTGTGTATAGGCTCCATCTCAACAAAGGCCTGTTCAAGGCAAGGAGATTTCCACATACAGCGTTAGGCATGGTCCTGCATTTGTTCTCTAGTTTCATGCTCATTAACAAGGTTGGCATGTGTCACCTTCCAGAGACCACTAGCCAGATTGGATATATCCAGCGCAAGGGCTAATCCGGAAAAGGACTGGAGCAAAAACCATATCTTTGAAGTAGAGCGGTAGGACCCAAGGCTCCAGGGATGTGTAGCAAATGTTTCAAAGTCATGGAAAACCCTACGCTTGGGTAATCATTCCTCATCTAATCCTCCTCTGGCAGTGGATGAAGTAGTACGGGGGGCACTGCTCTTTGGGATCCAATGGCTGGCAGAGGTACGGATGTTTCTGTGCATGATTAAGGGGACAACTGCTAAAGATACTGACCTGTAATTGTAGAATAAAGATAACATTACCTACCTCATGATTTGTTTACTGGACTCGCAAGCTTCTGAACAAGCTTGAGTGTAGTAACACTTCAATGCATGTGTTGACTTGAGGGGATTGGAACAAGTATCATAGCTAGGATTCCACTCTACCACCAAATTAGCACATTTGGTTTTTCTGATGTTCTCACCCACCCAGCATTCAATACAACTATTATATAAATAATGTCATTTAATGCCAATGACCAATATATAGAGTGTTCTAACAAAAGAAGAAACGTAATTCGTAAACCGTGACACTTTCAGAAAATTCCCTTAATGAAAACTATCAGGACAAACCTTCTGTGTGGGCTTAGAAAGACCAACCTGTAGTGTTGAAATTCGCTTAATGTATTCCTAGCACTCCATGTTATCTTTCAGAGCAGGCATGCTTTACTGTTAGGAGGGTAGAGTGGGAGAGCAGCTTCAGCTTAAAACACAAACACTCAAAGGAAGCACCACACAGTGTAATTAGTGAAAAATGTACCTTATATAAAGTAGGCCATGAAAAGAAAAATCGGCCAGCCGGTAAGTATTTAAAAATGACAGACTAGCATTAAAAGCGATAATGTGCCTTTATAAAGACACAAAATAATCGAAACAAGTAATCAACGAAGGTTTGCATGGAATCAGGACGTATAGCTACTATCTGGAGGTTTAGATAATTCAAATGTTTTGTCCGTACACTTTAATTAACAGAACAAGGTAATAGGCAGATCCTGGTTAAGGGGAAAAAGGCGGTTAAATGTTACCAAGTTCCAGGGGGAGCTGAAGAAGAAGTGGTACCCTTTCCGCTGGCAATGGTGAGGGAGACAGCAGAGAAGAACCAGAAGTTGAAAAGCAAGAGGCCCCAGAAGTAGGATGGCAGAAGTTACCACACAGGTCGGGAGGGACGTCATTTCACCAAAATGCCAGGGGAAGTGGAAGTGACATCAAACGACCCTTGACCTCTGATGATATCACAGGAAGTTATGTCATATCTACCCTGCCCCCAAGTGACATCACTGGAAGTGATGGCACAAAACCCTTCACCCCTAGACCAAACAGGAAGTGGCATATCATAGCATTGGTCCTCACTACAGTATGAAAAATATGGTTATGATATCACTGTAATATGATATACATTTCATACAAGAATGGATCACCCTATGTAGCGTTAATATCAGTGTGTATAGGTCCATATCAATAAATTACTGTGAATTAATTTTATTTTTATGTTATTTGTAATGCACACTATAGTGTAAGATTGTATTTCACATCAAGACAAAGGGGGTGGAGAGAAAAGAGGAGGTATAAAACAAACAAACGTTCTTAAAAGGTCTTGAAACATTCGGAACGTGCAAGTGCTACAGTATAAGAGAAGGGGATGGGGGTCGGACGTGCAGGAAGGGGGTAGAAGGGAAGAAGACAAACAAAAACGTTCTGACTAGGTTGTGACACAATTGGAAACGTGCAAGTGCTGAACATGAAAAAGGGCGAGGGGAGGAAAGTGCAGGAGGAGAAAGGGGAGGAGGTACACGAAATGCAAAACAGTTATAAGTGCAGGGACAAATAGGAAAACTGCATAAAGGGAAAAAACCAGACATGCAATTATGACAAGCAGGTAAGATTGGCTGCAGACTGGAAAAACCAGACCTCATGGAATTAGTGGCTACATCAGTAAAGCATGCAGGCAAATAAGATAAAGGGTTCTATGTCATTTCATTGCAGGATATTTTTTCGTGGTTTTTTTATCGCAGATTTTTCAATGAAAAAACTCATTGATTTTTTTTATTTTGGGGGGGGTTCGCCCAATCCCCCATCCACCTTTATTTTTTATATGATCCCGAACACCCCAAATATATATTATTCCAACCCCACAAAAAAATTAGATGAGTTGTTTTTCGGAAAAAAATGTATGGTAAAAAACACAGCGAAAAAACATCCCGCGATGAAAGGATGTTATACCAGATAAAGTACAGCGCTGGCTTACAGAGGCTCTCCAGAGGTCGATAGGACGATAAAGAACAGCAAAGGGCTGATGGTGTCCTTCCAGTGGATACAGGTAAGTCAGATAAAGTGCAGCACAGAGCTGCAAGTGTAAGTACGGTGGTCGATGGTAAGCCAATAAAAGTACAGGGCTGGGCTGCAGGAGTCCACCCAGTGGTCACAGGTAAGTCAGATAAAAAAAAAACAGCGCTGGGCTCCAGGTGACACTATTGGACACAGGTGGCTAGATTTCACAGGTTAGGAGATATATGGACAGTGCAGGGCGGAGGATGGCAATCAGGAAGAAAGTTAAGTAAGAAGGAAGGAATGCAGCAGGCATGAAAAGGGAAGGCAAGTAACACCAAGAGTGTGTAAGAGGGGGAACTAGCTTCACAGTACGAAGGCAGGAACTCGGAGAACAGCAGTGCAAAGGGAAGACCAGGAGGGCGAGAAGACCAAGGACTAAAGTGGTGCAAGGAGGCTGTGAAGGGGACGGAGCAAGGTAGCAGGGGACAGAGCAGAGCTTGGTGGGCAGAGTGAGAGTTAGAGATAGTAAAGTGGTTAGGCAGGGATAAGAAGGCAGTAGAAGGAGATGGAGGCAGGTCGGCAATACCAAGCAGGCAGTCAAAAAGCGATGGAGGAGGAAGGGGTGCAAGGCACCGGTCAGAGGCAAGCGGCAAGAAGTACCTAGACCAAGAGGGGAACCAAGGGAGGGTGCAGCAGGTCGGATGGGAGCGGGGTGTAAAATTAAAACAATTGGCTGGACCACATAAGGGAGAGTAGATTCTAATGCACGCTGCAATAACAATGAAGTCAGAGGGCAGATGGTATTATAGGAGGATCAGGGAGCACTACGCCCCACCAGAACCGGAGAATCATTTGGGGAATAAGCGCGCGTAGCACAGTGAATGTCCGGGATGCAGGGGACAGACAGAAAAAGGCAGTAACACCCAACTACCGGGAGAGAAAGGAGATGGAGACAAGAGAGGGGAGGGAAGAACAGGGAAGGAAGAAGAGAAAAGCGGAGAAGGGAGTCAGAGGAGAACCTTATCTGTCAACATAGTGGCCTGAGCATGGGTTTATTAATGAAGTCCAGAATTTGGCAGAAGATGGAGGGAGGGCAGGACCCTTCCAGGCCCAGCCAGGAAAGTCCTGTCATTGCTGTAGTCCTTTGCCGGGGGCCAGCTTTGCCTGTCAGCTCCCTGCCAATCGAGATAAGGGAGGCATCAGCACATCAGGAGAAGCAGGCTCCTTCAGGGATGGAAAGAGCCCTCACATCTGTTGCGGTCGAAATGACTGCCATTTTGATGGAGCTAAAGCTCCGATGTTGTAAAAGGAGGAACAAAGGACAAATTGGGCCCTCAACCCCGGGAAACTCCATCACCATAGTGCAGAAGAGGTCCCAAAAAAGGCCTCCACTCCAGCCGCCCATTTCGAATTACCAGGAACGTTCACACCTAGATATGTGACGTATGATGAGCAAATAAACCAGGAGGGAGCCGCAGTAGGGTTCTGCCCAGTGCCTATCAGAAGAATAATACCTATTGAAGTACCAATAACCAGACAACCATGGACAGTAAGGTACCCATTGAGAAAACCCTACCAGCAAATGAAACAAAATGAAGATTGCTTGAACACTGTCCCGAAGAAACTCAAAAGGCCTTAATTGAAGACGAATGGTGACGTCATGAGGGCCCGGACAGACTCACAGATGAAAGAAACGACAACCAAAAGTTGACACACGGAGACGAAACTCCATGAATAAGAATATTGTGAACTTAGAAAGAGAGACGATGTTGAAAAATAAAGAAACCTAAGCTGTAAGCAGGATGAAGATATTCAACCCGCAAACGCCTGTACATATGCTTGGAACCGCAAGAAGCTAAGACAACAGTGCGGCTTGCTATGCTTAGTAGAAGATAGGCTGCGGCAAGCGCCACCTATACCTATCTACCTCAACAAAGCACACTATACATATGCGAGTCCACTTTACACAAAAAGCAGAATTAACTCAGTGGTCAAACAGGACAGGATTCGTATTCCAGCTAAAACGAGAAGAGATGGCTGAATCGAAACTCAGCATAGGCAACGTGAGCCAGGAAGAGCCAAGGTCAGACCAAGAGAAGGACCGAACAGTAGCTTTGCGGAATCGAAACCTAAGAACAGAACGGCCTATCTCAGGAAAGCCGAGATAAGGAGGCCCAGGCTGGTGGCAAGCTGAACAAGAATTAAATGCGCAAATAGAAGGAAAACTAGGCAGATTCACGGTGTGAGCAGCACATGACCATCCGAGTGGAAAGAGGCACAGTTTCACACCAACGCCTAGCTGTCGCCCAGAGATATCATAACTTTTTCTGACAAGAAGATACAGTTTCGAGGCCGACCACAGCCAACTAATTGACACATAGCCACTAAAGTAATGATTGATGGAAGGGAGGCCGGGTGAATCTTGGGGCATCCTGCACCTGGCTGACCATTCTGCATGTTGCTGAGTAAAGTGGAGATGTATGCATGGGGTTTAAGCCAACCCAATCACAATAGACCAAATAATCTAGGGTCCTATAGATAGTAGTGTAAGAGGATTCAATTCAACACTACAGCTAAGTCAATGCCTAGTCTGGGATACTGAATGGAAACCCTTATTGATATATCTTTACGTCCAGTTCATGAGTTCTGGATGACTACCCCTATATAACACCCCTCTCTTGGAATCCCTCTGACCCCACTGAGCCAAGAAGTAGTTCTGTTTTGCAAGTTTAAACGGTTTATTTGATAATTTAAACAATATATATATATCACACTTTATAATAAATTAATAATTGAATATCACACTTAATCTGAGCAGTAATCAATAATGGATAGTCCGGCACTAGCACACTTCTTTATAATCAATGATGAGTGGTTATAGGATGGATACGATAGCAACAATATTTTGATGGTTTCAAATGGATGCAATGTGGAATGAAATGCAGTACAGAAAATAACTTGATAGGATTTCAGCAAAAGACAATGTAATCACTTTCTTGGACAATTCACCCCCCCTAATGCAATGTAAGGAGATGAATAGAATGGGACTCAGTTCTTAGGAATGCAATCAAATAGAATTCAGTTCAATTCCCCCCCGGCAGTTTATACAACAGATAGGAGTTTTGAAACACAGACCCAAGTGCTTTGAATATGGTGACAATGCAGTGAGAAAAATGCTGAAAATGCTTTTAATTCCCTTCAGGAGGTTCAGGGTGAGTGGTATCTAGTTAATATTAGTCCAGGCTCACTCTAGCAATGATTCAGGGATGGTTCTTAAGAGGCAAACAAATCTTTAGCAAGGAAAGAGATGACTGCTGATGGTTACACGTGGCTGGATTTTTAACCAAATCGCAAATCGCGGTAAAATTCGCGAGTGCAAGAATCGTGATTACGGAGAAAGTATAAGGATTTGAAATTTTAAAAGTTCAAAGCGACCGGTTACAGCCTGCAGCTAGAAAATGACAGGTGACAGCTTTGCAAATGACAGGTGACAGTTAGGATGCAGTTCTGGTTAGATTAAAATAGATTGAATTATATTATTTTAACTAAGAGATTGGTTCTGCACAGTTCTGCTAGGTACTCACAATATATTTTTTAATTAGGCCTCCCCACGGATCTGGTCAGGTTTTGGACTGGACTCCGGTTCTGGTCTCGGCACTTCACAGTGATCTGGGTCAGCTCTCTGGTTCTGCTAACAGCGGTCTGGGTCAGCTCTGCTCTGCTGGTCTAGCCTCACTGGATTCTGGATACTGCTCTGCTTTCTAGGTACTGCTACAGGTTCTGGAGATTGATGGATTTGAAGTCTGGATCTCTGGATGTGAAGTCGTCGATCAGCATGCTCCGCAGCAAATGGAATTGAATGTCCTCTCTAGCTTCCAGTGGCTCTTTTATATGTCTTTTGAAAGTGGGTGTGTGTGCAGCATCACTAGCCATCCCCTCTCTCAACTGCCCATTGGTCAAGATTTCCTTTCTCTCTTGATTGGGGAAAAGAAGTGGAGTGTCAGAGCGATGTCATTTAATGGCTTGCAGAAAGGACACTCCCCTGTCAAATTACACACAATCTATATTTGACCTAAAGACATATTTCATAGATACACAGTGGTTTGAAATTACATGCACCCATCACATATCACATGAGGTATACCCTGTTCAAACTCTGCTCTTCCTGGGGGCTTGCATTCAGAAATGGCAACATTTGGTGCTTTTTAGTGGGTTTTGCAACATCGGATTTTTCTCCAGATTTATACACATGTACACGGCCTGTCCATACATACTCCAGTAAACTCCCATGTCTCTAGCTTAAACACAGAGTCTGTAGTATACATAAATAGCAGGGTTTTGCCCCAGAACATCACACACATTCCCAACGTGTCTGAAAACGTGCACAGGAAAATCACAAGAATTATGGTATCATTTAAATAATTTTGACAAGTCCGCACCATGAGTTATACATCTTTCTTAAAATCATATTCTGGCCAACAGGGGTATGTCTTCCCAGGTCACATGGTGGAGAAACCAGTTTATCCAGTTTCTGCCAAGCTCAGAGACCCTGCCCCTCCCAGCTTCTGCCAAGAGGAAGCTATTTTACGCTCCCCCTAATAAACCATCTGCCTGGGCCCAGGACAGGCCTTTGTTCAACTCCCTGTAGCTGCTCCACCCCTAATCTAATCAGAGAGGTGACAACTCCTTTTGGCAAGGGGAAGAGTGGCTGAGCAGGTTTTAACTCCTGTGGGGGTAGATGTCAGTCAGAATTCAGTTTCATTAAGCCAGGTTTCAGATAAAATGTCACTTTTTGTTCCCCAGTTTAAGTCAAGACAATGTTTACATATGCAGCTAGAATGCTGATTCTAAGTTCAAAACTATGACATTTCAACAGTGACAAACTATGTGACACTCAAAAGTAGGTCACACAGTTAATTTAAACATTTTCGATTTTTGGTAGTTTTAAATCCAGTTTCAGTTAGGCTGCTGCAGACCTGCAGAGCTCAGCCAGTCTTGTTATGAACATTGTTTTGGGGCTCTTCAACTTCCCAGATTTAGTATGCACACATACTTCATTCTGCCAGATGTCCGCTGGTGTTCAGTGAGATTTTTGGATGTGTTGCAATGTTTGAAAATAGGCATTTTGAGCTGGCATTCAGGGAAACAAAAGGTGATTTTAAAGTGCGGTTTTTCCTTTGGCACACATTTCACTCATGGCACCCCGGCCCATCCTGCTCGCACTGGTGGGTGGCAAGTTAGGCAACCATTTTAGTGTGCGCAAACTGCGTGGTTCTCCTGGATTCTGGCGCACTTGTGGGCTTTTTGACCATCTTGGATTTTCTAAGCCCACAGCGCCAAATGTTGCAGCATGATAGCTCAAACGTGGGTCAGGACACCCAACAAAGCCCCCCCACGCGACTGCATTTTGAATTTGAGTCGATGGGGAGTCGGGTGCAAAAGGGTGATGACCCACGCACTGGTATGTCCGCATAATCTTCTTCCAATTCTGCAAATGGCACAGTTCAGCATCTTTTCCTCCATCCGGTCGGATCGATCGGTTCTCCTCGCCGGTCCTGATGGGAAGATTGGGCGGTACCCCGGGCCCCTTGGATCGTCCTCCCAGTCTCCGGATCGTCCTGCTTGGCTAGTCTCCATGTTTTCTTTCTCCTAGGACGACAAAGGAAGAGCGGAAATACCTATTCATAGACATTTTTCCCCCACCATTGATATAGTGGGGTGGCATATAAATTTATAGTCAAAACATATGAACATGCACATTTCTTTTTGCATTCAAAAACGAAAACACCCACATTGAGAAACTCAGAATTTGATAGGCGATATGTAGGATTTTTTAAGTTAGAACTGAATTAATCTGAGACAGTACCCTCTAGGATTCCAGAGGATTCCTCCAGTTGTTGCAGAGTGTGCCTGGGATGGCAACACTTCAACTGGTTAATGTGGACCCAATTGTCTTCCCCCTCTGCCAAACCGCCTTTGGGGATGCGGATCTTGTAGGTCACAGGGGAGATCTTGTCTATAATCTCAAAGGGTCCCTTCCATGTAGGCAAAAATTTTCCCTGTTTGGCCTGGTTCCTTTGGAAATTGTATAAATAGACCCGGTCCCCCACCTGATATTCCTTCCTGGAAGTTTTCAGGTCATAGTGGGTCTTCATACTCTCGGCTGATCTTTCTAGATTCCGCTGAGCATAGGCAAAAGCATGCTGAAGGTGTTTCCTTAAATTCTCCACATACTCATGAGTTGTGGAGGCATTTATCAACGTTTGCTCTTGGGTTCTGTAGAGCAAATGCTGAGGAAGCACCATCTTGCGTCCAGTCATCAACTCAAATGGTGACATTTTGGTTGCAGATGAAGGGGTAGATCTGATGGCCATTAGGACCAGAGGTAATCGGATATCCCAACTTGGCCCAGAATCTGCCACAAACTTCTTTAATATGCTCACAATGGTTCGGTTGTATCTCTCCACTGCTCCAGAAGAAGCTGGCCTGTAAGCAATGTGTAGCTTCCTTTTAACCCCCAGTATCTCGCACATCTTTGTCATTACTTCACTGGTGAAGTGGCTACCCCTGTCTGACTCAATCCTTTGAGGTAGACCGAAACGGGAAAAGATGTGGTTAATCATCAGGGCAGCTGCAGTTTCTGCCTTGCAATTTGGGGCTGGGAGACATTCCACCCACTTGGTAAACAAGCATGTAACAGTCAACATGTACTTGTTTCCTCTAGTCGAGCGAATCACAGGGCCTACAAAGTCGATTTGCAAATCTGACCATGGCAGTGTCATCCCCCTCTTTTGGAGGGGTGCACGGTGCATGAGGGATGATGGCTGAAATTGTGCACACACAAGACACCCCTTCAAGTATTGGTCAAGGTCCTGCCCCATGTGTGGCCAGTATGCAACCTCTCTTAAGATTTCCAGTGTTGTGTGAAACCCCCTATGACCGGCGGTGGCCGCATCATGGGCTTGACTTAACATCAGGCTTCGGAATGAGGTAGGAACCACCCACTGATCGTGGCCAGCTTTGGATTTCCTTCCCAGCAAACCGTCTTGGATTCGGAACATTTTTGGACATTTCATCAACACTCTTAGGTCCTCTTTCCCAATGTAATCGGTATCCGTCAGGGGAAAGTTCTCAGGGTCCTCAAGGTGCTGGTAAAATTTACCAATTATTGGATCCCCCTTCTGAGCGGTAATCAAATCAGCATCAGGGGTCTCCTTACTCCATTGTGCAATTGAAAGGTCATTGTGAGCATTTGTCTGGGACCTAGTGATAGCAGTGACCTGGATTTCCCCCAACAGGGACTCGATCTCAATTAGATCCCCTTGGATGGCCCCGGTTTTGGCCAGCTGATCAGCTAAGTCATTTCCAGTTTTGTCTGGTCCCTCTATTTTGGAATGACCCCTGATCTTCTTCCAATAGATGGTCATCCCCTTCGAGGTGACCAGATCATCAATGTTTTGGATCAAATTCCCATGTTTCAAGGGTTTGTTGTTAGCACATAACATGCCTCTGGTTTTCCAATTAACCAGGTGCTCCACTAACCCGTTCCGTACATAATCCGAATCTGTGATTATGACCAGTTCGTGGAGTTGATGCTGGACAGCAGTGAGGATGGCCTGATGCACAGCCATCAATTCTGCCACCTGACTACTTCGGGGACCAATTTTGTATCCAGCGGAGGGTTCTGGGTCTCATTCACCCATGCATTCCCTACGCCGGCCACCAGTTCTTTCTCCCCGTTGTTGTCAACATGGTAAGAGCATCCATCCACATAGACAGTGGGTATTCCCTCACACTTGTCCTCTTCAAAGACTTTGTGTGGGGAGTTAAGGTATGCCTCCATGTTGTCCTTGATTTTTAGACTTTCGTCCTCGAGACAGTTTTCTCTGGCACAATCATGTAAGTCAGCCAGACCTTGCGCGAGGGGACTCTTCTTGTTTTGGCCATATCGGACCTCCACAGGAAAGCCTTGCATTGACAGAATCCAGGAAGTAATTTGGGAATTACTCACATTTCCGGCCCGGATTCTGTCACTTTGGAGATATTGCAGAGGCTGCTGTGGAGTCTCCACTATGATGTGTTCCCCCTGGATAAACGGGCGGTAATTCTTCAATGCCCACACCGTTGCCAGGAGTGCCTTCTCACAATCGTTAAATTTTTCCTCCACAGAGGATAAAGTTTTGCTCGCATAGGAGATTACTTTATTGACCTTGTCATGCTTTTGGTATAATACTGCTGTCAAGCACGTATTAGAGAACCCCGTCTCCAGGAAGAACTCCTTGTTTCTGACAGGGTAAGCTAGGCAGGGCGCTTGTGAGAGGCTTCTTTTGAGTTGTCTTACTGCCTCGGCTTGTTCTGGACCCCATTCCCACTTGACCCCCCCCCTTCAGGAGATGAATCAGGGGTCTGGTGATCTCTGCGTAGCCCTCAATTAACTTTCTGCTGTAATTAGTCAGTCCAAGGAGGTTCCTTAGTTCCCACAGAGTTGTGGGGTCTTTCAGTTTCTGAAGTGTTTCCACTTTCTTTTCCTGGGGACAGAGACCCTGAGGAGTAATCTCATGCCCCAAGAAATTAACACGGGTTCTACACCACTGTGCTTTCTGAAAGGAAAGTTTTGCTCCGGCGGCCCTCAACTGGGTCAGAACATAACAGATCTCCGCTATGTGTTCCTCTACAGATGAACTTTTGATGAGGACATCATCTACATAAGCCAGGTTACCCCTTGCACCCAGGTCGGGCATGGCCTTGTGTAGGAAAATGTTGAATTAATTGCCAGAGTTGAGGTATCCGAAGGGAGTCCGGGTCCATGTGTACTGCTGGCCCCCAAAGGTAAAAGCCAGCTTGTATTGGTCCTCCCTACTGACAGGCACAGTCCAGTATCCATTGGGCAGGTCTATTGCAGTGAATACCTGTGACCCCTGGATCTGGGCCAGCCCTTGGTCAATGTAGGGCAGAGGCCATCGGGAAGTATGGACCCGTTTGTTGAGCTCCCTGAGGTTGGCGCAGAGTCTCCACTGGCCGTTTGGCTTCAATATTCCCAGCACCGGATTATTGAAGGTGCTGTGGACTGGACGGATTATTCCCCGGGACTCAAGGTTCTTAATTATTTCAGTAAGGGACTCCATTGATGCGAGAGGCAAGCGATATTGCTTCACAAACACAGGAGTCATGCCAGGGTCCATGGGGATTGTTGTTGTGTGGATGTCAGTGCGACCACAGTCATATGAGTCTACCGCAAAGAGATCTTGGAAATCCAAGAAAACTTGTTTCAACTTTTGCTTTTGTTCCAGAGTCACACAGGCATCAGCTAGGTTGACTCTCTCTTCCACCATCTGCCTGAAGCCTGGAAAGACTTCTGGTTTGGCTATCTCAGCGGCCTCCTCCAGCTGGGTGGAGAAGTCCCTGGTCAGAGTGCTGATTTGGACTGGAGGCCTCAGGTGGGAAAGGCAACCCTCATGGACCTGGCAAATCACCTCATCCCTCCTGAAGTCACAAGTCACATCTTCCTTACCATAGGGGCAGGAAGTGTACACCAGGAAGTTCCCCCCATGCCGGGTAAAAATCCTGCCTGGTGTTGTATTGTCATCACTGTCACTGTCAAAACAGTCCTTGGGGATTGGTCCTAACAGTTCATTTCCTAAATCGATGGAAAAATGTCGGTCATCAACCGCCATTCCAATAATGGTGCCTGCGGCTAGAGTAATACTCTTTAAGTCGCTGTTATCCACCTCTATTAGAATGGTGTCATGTTCTATGTTGACTAATGGAGTTGGGTTTACCCCCAACCCTTGCTGTTGGAGAGAAGCGTTTAGATGTATGTAAGCATCAGGGTTTTTCAAATGTTGTCCTCTTTTAGCTTTCACTTCCAGGGAGAATTGTCGGGTCCTTTCTGGGTTGGTGACTTCCTCTTTGATCTGAATTTCAACTGCATAAGGTAGCAATTGAGCTGACCTAAATGCTTTTTCTGGATCATCAAAGCCCATGGGATTATCCGCTAATCGGGACCAAGCTTTGAAGTTTATTAGGTCCAAACTAATGGCAAAGCGATTGAGAATGTCACTGCCTAAGTAAAAAGCGGCAGTGACGTCTCGCACGACCCAACAATTGTGGACTATGCTCTTGTTGCCAATGGAGATTTTGAGCATACACCTGCTTGGCAGGAGATGTTTGGAATTGGGTGCTTCCAGGTCCATTTCCCATTTGTCTATCAGTTTGAATGTGGGAATGGCTGGATCTTTTGGGAGTTGGCGGAACATGGCTTCGCTGATGAAGCTCTTACCATTGTTCACGCACACTCGAGCGAGAACAGAGTCCTTCCCATCATTTAACTGAACAGGGATGAACAACTGCTCTCCAATTTGCTGAATATCAGCCAGGCTCTGAGCTGATTTCACATCTTTCTGGACTATAGGAGTGGGAGTTTCTGATTGTGGATTAGTAAAGAATTTCAGGGTGTTTCCTTCCAGTGCGGAATACCACCTTAAACTGGAAGGAAGGTTGATTTTCAGAAATAGAGAGGACCCCCCATCACCAGTCTGTTGTCCTACTGCTATTACTGTCACGTCTGGAGTTTGGTTGTTCTGGAAGTGAAATTCTACTTGGTCAGATTTTTGTTCAACCATGTGGCAGGTGCCGTTTAAACTAACATGGTTGACACTCTGTTTTAATTTTATTGGTCGGCTAGTCTGGGTCCAGAGGACCTTGTTTCCACAATCTATTAGAGGTGACAACCTTCTCAGGAGGTCATTCCCTAGTAAACAATGGGTGCCCTCTGGAGTCACTACTATGACCGGGTGTTTCAACTTGTGTCGCCCAATTTTAATGTCCAAGTCTGCAGTCCCCTCAATGGGAATTTCCTTCCCGTCAAAGTTCTGCAGTTGTCCAGGAAGAGAGGTGAGAGGAATACGGTAATTCTCCCCCCTTCTGGCGTTTAGTTCCTCAAAGGCCCTTTTGGACAGAAGGGTAGCTTGGGATCCAGTGTCCACCAGGGCCAAAATTGTACCCTGCCCCTGTACTTGTACCGGGGCATAGTATCTTCCATCCTTCTCCTCAAGGGGGCACAGATAATGCACATTTTTGGACAACTGGTGGGCTAACTTTCTGGTTTTGGACATTGCTAGCGAAGAGATTTGGGCAGAATTCTGTGGAGAACCTTGGGAATCTGAAAGAAAAAGTTGGCAACTGGAGATCAGAGCCATTGTGGGTACCCCTGGTTCCGGTTCTGGGCCGCCCCCCCTTCTTGGAGGCAGTCACCAGGATGGGTTTGAACCAGGGGCTTTTGGTATTGTGGGTTCTGGGATGAGATGATGGGCGGCGGTAGCTCAGTCTCCATATCTCCCCAGTCTGGATTGGAATCTCTTGGGACCCATTTTTCTTTGGGAGGAGTTCCCCCATCTCTGAAGGAGAAGGTCCTTTCCCCAGGATCCTCTGAGGATCCCTCTCCATCAAATTGGAAGATCTGTACCTCCTCCACAAAGTGGGTCTGTTTGGGTCCTTTGTTTCTCCTACCCCCCCTCTGCTCCTTGGGAGGCAGGCTTTCAGGGGTAGGGGATTTTGTTTCCGGTTCCTGGTTTTCCAGGGGCTGTTTACAAGTTGGGAAGGAAGCTTCCTCCAAGGCTTTACACCCCCCTTCCCCTTGTGCCTCCTCCCTGGGAACCGGTGTGTTGTCGGGCTGCTGCCCCGTCATTGTTCTGGAGTACCAGGTCCAGAGTTTGGGGCATTCTGCGGTGGCACGCTCATCTGAGGGTTCTGTTGAGCCCTCAGTATGTGACCCAGATCCTGTGCCATATTTTGGACCTGGCGCTCTAACTGGGAAACCCGCTCAGGCTGATCCCGGGAAGGGTAGCTATCCCTTCTCTGGTAGTACCCCTGGTTGGGAAGATTTTGGTACCCCTCCACCCTTGGCCTCCCCTCTCCCGGATTAGGTTGTCTGGGCTCAGGGAATTGGGGAAAGAAGGTTGGAGGATTTTGGGGCTGGAAATTGGGCAGATACCTGGGGAAAAAGTTCTGCCCAGGATTTGGAGAATTTCTGCCCTCCTGGGGGAAGTTAGGAGGGAAGTTCCCCGGGACAGGTGCTTGGCGGGATCCCCCCCCTTGGGCTGGAGGAGTCCACACATAACCCAGGATTGGTCGGTTTCCCTTGTAGCGGGGACTTACATAGTCAGGGGAGTGGGGGACCCCATTTGTGGGACTACCTCCTCGACTCCCTGTCTGTGACTGGCCCGAGGGATTTCTGGGTTTAGGATTATTAGGTGCAGGTAGGTTTTTAGGCCCCCCATCTCCAAATCCAAAACGGGGGTGACCTTTACCTCTGCCACCTTGGCAGCAGCAGGGGTGCTGTTGGTTTTGGGATTTTTCTGGGTATTGCTTTTATTTTCTATGGGCTTCTGCACCTCATAGATCCGGGTAGCCTGTTCAATGACCCAGTCTAAAGATCTTTTCTCATGAAAATCTCTCACGAGCTGGGTCATTATATATTTGGGCAAGGCATGGAAAAATGTATTGACAAATTCTCTGCTGTCTGTGCGCACCCTTCTGGTGGTCTGCGCAAAGGCATGTTTCAATTCTTGCACGAATTCTTATGGGGCCACATTGCAAATTGTAGGCTGCCTTGCGAGCCTCTTGAGGATTTCTGTGAACAGAAAAATGTTTCAAGATGGCCGCCTTATAGGTGGACCATCTTAAATGATTTTGGTCCTCCAGCCCCGCAAAGAAACTGAAGTATTCTGGTGAGAATGTCCACTTTACATACTGAATACAGCTTTGGCTGTCCTTCAAATGAAAGGTCTCCATCATTTGCTCATAGAGCGCCAAGTGTTCCCAAACAGAATACTTGGCGTTCTTATGATAAGGCGCGATGACACTCCTGATTGCCTTAATCTGTTTCAATGGGTCCTTAAGCAAGGTCCTTTTTGCCTTATTGGCCTTTTTGGTTCGGGTAACCCTGGTCCATTCATCCTCTGACTCAGAGGCACTGCTCCCAGAGGTTCCTGTCTGATCTTCCAGGTTTTCCCGGATTCTGCGAGCCTGGGAGTGGCTGGCAGAATGTGGGGCCTGGTCTCCTGTGTCCTGCGCCGTTCAGAGGAGTCTTCAGATTCCTCCTTGCTGCCAGGATTTCATGGGTACCCTCCTCCACACTTCCTAACTGGGCAGAGGTTTTCAGGATGCCCTTAATGGGCCTACTCTCCTGGGGTTCCCCACTAAATTGCACTGTGCTTGGGTGCCCATACCCGGATGCCCGCCCATCCATTCCTGGGAGGTACTGGCCTATGAGCCCCATGCTTCTGGCTGGATAGTAATCTGCCATCCCTGTGGCCCGGTGCTCATGTGTGCCAGGGGACATGGGGGTGGCAGAGTCCAGGGACTGAGAGAGATAAAGGCCTCTGGTACTAGGGCTCCTGAGGTTATGCTCAGGAGTTTCCCTTTCCCAGCGAACCTGGTCTCCATCCGCCCCTGCTCCCTGTTGCAATGCAAGAGCCTGCGCCTTCAGTTCCTCAGTTAAGGCCTTACTAGACTCTATCAGTCTCTCCTGCATCGCTACCGGTTGTTGGAGCCTATCATTGTGCTGGCAGAGAGCCTCATTCTCTCTCTGCGTTTCCTGATTGGTCCTGGAGCACTGGGCCAGTCCTGCTGCAGGAGGGTTACCTCCTGAGTCCCCTCCCTACTGGCCTGCTCCTGTCTTGCCAGAGCCTCCTCCATCCTCCTGGTGTGCTCTAGCAAGTCCTGGTGTTCTTTTTGGAGGTCACCCAGTCCCTGGTGGGCCAGGTGATTTTCTTCCATTTTTCTTCTTAAGTGGCAGACTTCCTGGCCTAAGGTGTCCCTTTCCTGACCAAGAGCTTGAATTTGTGACACCAGGTCGGCCCTTTGCCTTTCGAAGGCACCAGCTTTCTGGCGCTCCTGATCAAACTCTGCCTGGGTATCCAGGTCTTTCAGGATCAGTTTATTGCTCTCCTATTTCTCTCTGTCTAGTTGGATTTGCAGGGTGGCTACCTGCCCTGTGCATGCCCTGTTGAAATTGATCTGTTGCTCCAGCTTTTTCTGGCTCTGCAGTAGGGAGTCCAAACTGTCTTGGCGTTCCTTCTGCAAAGTCAGAATTCTGGTATCCTGGTCTGTCTTTTCCTGTTGGAGTATATCCATGTCCTCTTTTATTTTAATGATATACTGCCTACTATCATTTTCTGACTCCTGGCTCCCCTGCAGCCTCTGCTCAGAAGAGGCCAGGTCAGATTGGACCTTCTCTAACGCCATCTGTCGCTTATTCGCCAGATCTTGGCTTTCAGTACATTTATCCTGCATGTCTCCCATATATAGGTACAGGTATGCCGCTATCCTAACCATCTTGTCTTGTTCATCCTTAGCTTTAGGAGCCATGTATAGTTCACTCAGGGCCACATGTAAGGGACCCTGATCTCTCCATATATCTGACCCTGTTTCAGTGATCTGTTGCGTGATGGCCTGCAACCAGACCATGCGGTCCTGGTGAGTCCACTCACCTCTCACAAATAACTTATGTAAGAAGTGCTCTCTGGCTATTTTCATGTCTACTAAGGTCGTCATTCTAGAGATTGGTCTCTGTCCTGACTTACAGAAGTTTGTATTTTATTTTTGCAAAACAGACCTTTTCCTTAGAGCGTTCCTTCGAGGAGTGCTTTACAGCGTAACACAGCATGGTGATCCGACCGGATATGTGTATCTGGTCAGCTGGCATGCTGTATTAATCTGCACAAGTGATAGATCTAACCCAAACGTCCGGCTCGAGCCCCCAATTTGTAAGAGGATTCAATTCAACACTACAGCTAAGTCAATGCCTAGTCTGGGATACTGAATGGAAACCCTTATTGATATATCTTTACGTCCAGTTCATGAGTTCTGGATGACTATCCCTATATAACACCCCTCTCTTGGAATCCCCCTGACCCCACTGAGCCAAGAAGTAGTTCTGTTTTGCAAGTTTAAACTGTTTATTTGATCATTTAAACAATATATATATATATCACACTTTATAATAAATTAATAATTGAATATCACACTTAATCTGAGCAGTAATCAATAATGGATAGTCCGGCACTAGCACACTTCTTTATAATCAATGATGAGTGGTTATAGGATGGATACGATAGCAACAATACTTTGATGGTTTCAAATGGATGCAATGTGGAATGAAATGCAGTACAGAAAATAACTTGATAGGATTTCAGCAAAAGACAATGTAATCACTTTCTTGGACAATTCACCCCCCCCCCCTTAATGCAATGTAAGGAGATGAATAGAATGGCACTCAGTTCTTAGGAATGCAATCAAATAGAATTCAGTTCAATTCCCCCCCGGCAGCTCATACAACAGATAGGAGTTTTGAAACACAGACCCAAGTGCTTTGAATATGGTGACAATGCAGTGAGAAATATGCTGAAAATGCTTTTAATTCCCTTCAGGAGGTTCAGGGTGAGTGGTATCTAGTTAATATTAGTTCAGGCTCACTCTAGCAATGATTCAGGGATGGTTCCTAAGAATCAAACGAATTTTTAGCAAGGAAAGAGATGACTGCTGATGGTTACACGTGGCTGGATTTTTAACCAAATCGCAAATCGCGGTAAAATTCGTGAGTGCGAGAATAGTGATTACGGAAAGTATAAGGAGTAGGAAGTCGTTTCTAGGCTCATTAAAAAAGCTGAGATTCTAAGCTTTTAGAGGAAAGTTAAACCAAGTTCCTAGCCCAAAAGGTTCCAGAGATACGGACGATTAAATAAAGGTAGTTTTTCGGATTTGAAATTTTAAAAGTTCAAAGCGACAGGTTACAGCCTGCAGCTAGAAAATGACAGGTGACAGCTTTGCAAATGACAGGTGACAGTTAGGAGGCAGTTCTGGTTAGATTAAAATAGATTGAATTATATTATTTTAACTAAGAGATTGGTTCTGCACAGTTCTGCTAGGTACTCAAAATATATTTTTGAATTAGGCCTCCCCACGGATCTGGTCAGGTTTTGGACTGGACTCCGGTTCTGGTCTTGGCACTTCACAGTGATCTGGGTCAGCTCTCTGGTTCTGCTAACAGCGGTCTGGGTCAGCTCTGCTCTGCTGGTCTAGCCTCTCTGGATTCTGGATACTGCTCTGCTTTCTAGGTACTGCTACAGGTTCTGGAGATTGATGGATTTGAAGTCTGGATCTCTGGATGTGAAGTCGTCGATCAGC
Source organism: Ambystoma mexicanum (assembly GCF_040938575.1). Taxonomy (NCBI): domain Eukaryota; kingdom Metazoa; phylum Chordata; class Amphibia; order Caudata; family Ambystomatidae; genus Ambystoma; species Ambystoma mexicanum. The sequence continues at coordinate 716,001,395 of NC_090923.1, forward strand.
ATGCTCCGCAGCAAATGGAATTGAATGTCCTCTCTAGCTTCCAGTGGCTCTTTTTATGTCTTTTGAAAGTGGGTGTGTGTGCAGCATCACTAGCCAGCCCCTCTCTCAACTGCCCATTGGTCAAGCTTTCCTTTCTCTCTTGATTGGGGAAAAGAAGTGGAGTGTCAGAGCGATGTCATTTAATGGCTTGCAGAAAGGACACTCCCCTGTCAAATTACACACAATCTATATTTGACCTAAAGACATATTTCATAGATACACAGTGGTTTGAAATTACATGCACCCATCACATATCACATGAGGTATACCCTGTTCAAACTCTGCTCTTCCTGGGGGCTTGTATTCAGAAATGGCAACATGTGGTGCTTTTTAGTGGGTTTTGCAACATCAGATTTTTCTCCAGATTTATACACATGTACACGGCCTGTCCATACATACTCCAGTAAACTCCCATGTCTCTAGCTTAAACACAGAGTCTGTAGTATACATAAATAGCAGGGTTTTGCCCTAGAACATCACACAAATTCCCAACGCGTCTGAAAACGTGTACAGAAAAATCACAAGAATTATGGTATCATTTAAATAATTTTGACAAGTCCGCACCATGATTTATACATCTTTCTTAAAATCATATTCTGGCCAACAGGGGTGTGTCTTCCCAGGTCACATGGTGGAGAAACCAGTTTATCCAGTTTCTGCCAAGCGCAGAGACCCTGCCCCTCCCAGCTTCTGCCAAGAGGAAGCTATTTTACGGTCCCCCTAATAAACATCTGCCTGGGCCCAGGACAGGCCTTTGTTCAACTCCCTGTAGCTGCTCCACCCCTAATCTAATCAGAGAGGTGACAACTCCTTTTGGCAAGGGGAAGAGTGGCTGAGCAGGTTTTAACTCCTGTGGGGGTAGATGTCAGGCAGAATTCAGTTTCATTAAGCCAGGTTTCAGATAAAATGTCACATTTTGTTCCCCAGTTTAAGTCAAGACAATTTTTACATATGCAGCTAGAATGCTGATTCTAAGTTCAAAACTATGACATTTCAACAGTGACAAACTATGTGACACTCAAAAGTAGGTCACTCAGCTAATTTAAACATTTTCGATTTTTGGTAGTTTTAAATCCAGTTTCAGTTAGGCTGCTGCAGACCTGCAGAGCTCAGCCAGTCTTGTTATGAACATTGTTTTGGGGCTCTTCAACTTCCCAGATTTAGTATGCACACATACTTCATTCTGCCAGATGTCCGCTGGTGTTCAGTGAGATTTTTGGATGTGTTGCAATGTTTGAAAATAGGCATTTTGAGCTGGCATTCAGGGAAACAAAAGGTGATTTTAAAGTGCGGTTTTTCCTTTGGCACACATTTCACTCATGGCACCCCGGCCCATCCTGCTCGCACTGGTGGGTGGCAAGTTAGGCAACCATTTTAGTGTGCGCAAACTGCGTGGTTCTCCTGGATTCTGGCGCACTTGTGGGCTTTTTAGCCATCTTGGATTTTCTAAGCCCACAGCGCCAAATGTTGCAGCATGATAGCTCAAACGTGGGTCAGGACACCCAACAGTAGAACCCTTGGGACGTTGTATTCTTAGTGACGTCCACAGGAGTAATGTTAGAAGGAAGGGCTTAGACGCCCACCTGATAGTGTTTATCCAATCCCCTCACTCTGTTACCATATACAGATATAGTACTTATAGTAAAGTTACCTTTTCCGAACCAATAGATAGAATTGCATGTTAACCTTTGAGTGTTACACGTCAATGATGACAAGTTTTGGGTATAAATGTTATTGTTTGTATGAAGTTCTTGGGAGTTGAAGCGAGACGGGCTATCGCATCACTGTTAATTTCCATGTTTCCCCGTTTTTTGTACTTGTCATTAAACGGACTGTGCCTTTGCCAAACCATTGAGCTGTCCTTATTTATTGGTGTTGGAGTAAGAAAACCTGCACCCCATCCATCTCAAAGTGCAGCTATCTTGTCTTAAAGTACTACAGAGCAAACCCCGAATCTATGGGCCAGCCGGGTGTCTCTCCAGTACACTTGGTAGCAGAGGATGGTTGGAGACTATCGATTATTGATTAAAATAAGACACCTATTGACCGTCGACATAAAGTAACTCTAGGTCTTCGGCAATATCTCGAGTCCTTTGCCATTCGGCCAAGTAGACCGTGAAGCTCCCCGAAGACAATGGTAGCATAGACAAGAAAACTGCAGTAAGGGCCTGAAGGGACCCATTTTCCCACATATCCCTTCCCATTCCTACGAGCAGTTGAGCGAGCGAAAAACCGAAGAAGGTGGTAACAAAGGCGGTGATCCCAAGGGTCCAGAGAAGAACTATGCAAACGGTGAGTGAAGAAAAAATTGAGTGCTTTGGCAAATAGTGCATGCCTTAGAACAAGTAAAGGGAAAGGTAACGGAGGGAGGAGGAAAAACAAAATATAGTTAGAAGTAGAGCAGAATGTGTATATATATATATATATATACATATATATATATATATATAGGGATAATGACTCAGAAGTAATAAAGGGTAAATGAGAGATTACCCGGGTGGACACCCGAGAAGAGAGAGGTTACCAGGGCAAACACCTGAGAAGTGAGAGGATTCCCCTTATTTCTGCGCTTTAATATAGCGGCCAGAAGAAACGTGTACCCAAAGTCCCACATAATGGGGAATTAATAGGCTACCACAATGTTTAAAGACGTTGTGAAAGGGGTACGTTTACACTCCATGAAGGGGTATTGATTAGAGGCAGAGATATTTGTGTCCAGCTGGTGTCTGTCTAGTCTGCTAAGTGTCTGTTTTATATGTTTCTTTGTTGTGACGTCATATGTATTGAAGATTTGTTTAAGAGAACTGTTTTAACATTTTTGCGATTTGATGGCTGAGACAGAATCACACATAAATTGATGTTTGTTGAACAAACTGGAAGTGTCAAATCTTGTGAAAAAGTTGGATTGGAGTGTTGAAGTTGCATGAAAGCATTGACAAGTGTTATATAAGAGGAAAGGGAACAGATTTAAAGCACGGAAGACATAACTTCATTAGCACACTTATGTAAGCAATTGCCAAAACACGCACACAAGCTAAAAAAATATAGCACTGAGTGGGTTAAAGGTACTGCCCACAAGATGTTTATGCATTGGCCACAAAATGGGTCTTTATCCAAAGCTGTCTTGCAACATATGAAGACATATTTGCACGCCACATATACGGGCAAGAAGTTAGAAAAACGCCTTGCTGTTCTCGAGTTGTGGAAAATGTACGAACAGGTAAAGGAGGAAGAGCCGCCAACAGATTGGATACTTAATGTATGCACAGAGGGGGCTGAGACGAATACTGTGCCACCTGCCCCACCCGAAACAAAAACTGAAGGAAGTAAGAACGAGGGATTATATCCGTTCAGGGATCTTAAAGCAGCCACGGGGTACAGCAACCCCGCATATGAGTCACCTACACACAGTGGTGACGAGAATCAAGGGAGAGAAAAGGACAAGAATATTACCTCCACGGTCCCAAGGGAGAAGGGGAGACGCGATGATGAAAGGAAAGATTAGGCACAGACAAGTGCATCTCTTGACAAAGAGACAGAAGGGAAGAGATGGAAAGGGAGCGAAGACAGAACTGATGAGATAGCATTCGCAAAAGATGAATGGATGGGAGGACACATTTTATTGAAATTCGATGGCAAAGGCATTGATGACGCGAGACAAAAGGAGAGGTTAGATGAGACACAGAGAAAGGGGAAAGTGAAGGAGTTAAGAGACTAAAGGATAAGAAGGAAAGACAGACAAAAGCGAGAACAGCTATATCGCGAAGAGCAAGAAAAACAGCTTGATCGCAACCCAAGAGCAGCCAATGATCAAGACAGACAGAAACAGCAAAGGTTAGAAGAAGAGCAAAGGTACGTGAGAGAAGGATAAGGAGACGAAGAGATGAGGAAATGCGAAGGACAGATGAACGCAGAAATGAAAAGAGAAAGGAAGAAGATAGGGTCAGAGAGGGGGCGAGGAAGCGCAAGGAATTTGATGACGACGTAGAATGTAAACGAAGACAGAGAGCACGCGATCTTGAATATCTGGGGTGAGAGGTTAAAAAACACGCTCCAGTAGTAGATTGGAAAGATATCGAAGAATTCTTTCCTGCGTACGATTCAGTACCAGGTACGTCTAGGGCAAATATTGAAGATGACTTCGACACCAGAAGCATTGGAAAAACGATCGATAGAATATATGATGAAATGGGGCTGGAACAAATACCCCAAGGGGAGGGGGAAGACGAGCGCCTGGAAAGCACTCAGCTGTATGACACTGAGGAGCTCACTCGAAGCAGCGGGAACAGAGAGCTGTCCCTGGATAAATTAGAAATAAGTAGGAACAAGGAGGATACCAGAAGTTGCGTGAATTGGGGACAGACAATGTCCGACTCCGAAAGGGAAGAGCGCAAAGAAAACGAGGAAGAGAGGCAAAGTGAAAGGCGACTCTCAAGGGAAAAGTAAATTAGTTGGTCAGTCGCTAGTGAGTCTGCACCAAGAGCGGCAGAGTCTGCCACGCAGCCTGACCGATATGAAGAAGTATCTCACGGTCAGAGAGGGGTATCTTCACCGCCCTATGTGGAGAGACTAAGGACATTGCCAGGTAGACGGCGATGCGGGAATATTACCCCTGCGATAGATAGGAGAACAATGAGAGAAGAGAAAGAGGGCTACGCATTCCAATTTCCGCTACTAGAGATGGGGGGAGTAAGACCACAATATATTCCATGGCCACACATGGATTGAGAAAACTTGAAAAACAAGCTTCCAATGCTGACATTGGGAGCCGGAAAGTGGATACATGAGTTAGAAAAAATGACAGGAGGAAACACGTTAGCTATAGGGTACATTAAGGGTCTCCTAATCGCCATACTTGGTGAGAGAGCAGATGATGTGTGGGCACGAGCAGGCTACCCTGGCGTGACTACAATTAATACTGCACACAACGGAGCGCCATTTAACAATTGTAGAGCCGCAGTATGGAAAGCGCTACGAGTGCTGTATCCAGATACTTCTGACATGGGAGCCATAATCACTCAAAAAATGAAGGATTCTGAGGATCTGTTGATTTATATACAGAATTTCCAAGATGCGTGGGTGCTCGAAACGCATGAATCTTGGACGAAATCTATACCTATGTACTACCACATACTATGCCAAGGGTTGCCAGAACCAGTGCAGAAACAACTCAAGAAATTGGTGGGAATCGAAGCTAAACCTTGGGCAGAAATACAGTTGACCATCGCACATTATTGTAGACTGTTGCAAGAAAGGAATCGCAAAAAGAAGCGTAAGGGTGAAGAAGCGAAGTTGGTGCAAAAGAAATTATCAAAGTATGCTCTTGAAGGAGCCATGATAACTAGCACAGCCGAATCAGGCATGCAGCAGGTGGCTAATCCACAGCAGAATAATCAGGGCAATACGGGATTCTATCCCAGGGGAAGAGGATTTATGGGAAGAGGATGGCAGAGCAATCAGGGGGATTTCCAAAATAATCAAGGAGGCTTTCAAAATATGCAAAATGGTAACCAAGACATGTCAAATGGGCAAATGATCTGACCACTCCCAGTATGTTGGCTGTGTGGAATGACGGGGCATTTGGCGCACACATGCAGAAGTCGAGGCATGATGCAGAACGGCCAAGGAACAGGAGCAGGCATATCGAATCCACCTGCAATTTTACAACAGGGCGTTGCACAGAATCACACGATGCAGCAACAAGCACCAGGAGCGCAACAAGGGGCGCAACCACAAAGCATGGGGAATTATTCACAAGGACAATCCCAACAGGCACTGCTGCAACTGTCACAGACCATGAACCTCCGAATGGGAGGTAATAATGGGAATGGGGGAAATCCACCGGCAGACGGTGGGCTGAATTTATATATAAGTTTGGACAGCTCACTGGGAACCCTGATGTGCTCTATCCTATCAGTGACACCAGACCCTCATAGGCAACCTAGGGTGGATGTCGTTATATGGGGTCAAACATATTCCTTCCTAGTTGTCCGGCGAGGGCATAGATACTCAGAGTTTTACAGGAGCTCACAGTAGAGTTCCCTTTACAGACGCGCTCCCAGTCTCCATAGAAGAGTGCGAAATGAATGTACCTTTATTATATTCACGTCGGACCCCAGTAAATATTTTAGGTCGAGACTTAATGACAAAGCTGAACATGACAATTTCGTTCACGGAGGAGGGCATAGTATGCTCCACTCCAGGAATGCACAATTCAAATGTATGTGAAATGGTAAGAGCATACTCAGGACACATAGCCATGAGGGCCATACCATTAGAGCCAGAAAAGTTCACATATGGTGGGATTGCTAGGCCTTGCAGACAAAACCATGAGAACCCCTGATGAGTTTTTATTCAGACCAAGAAGACCGATGCATGAGGATGAAGGACAAGTATTTCCCTTGATGATACACACATCTGTAGTGCGAGGGAAAGTGGGTTTGGTTGATGGTTACGATCCCCAGGGTGAAAGAAAATGCCTTGGCAAGGGGAGAGATCGTCTTTATTGATGGGTCTTCGAGGATCGTTCAAAGTGATGGGCAAAGATACACAGTCGTCGCTGTGATGAAACACAAAGCAAATGGAGAATTTCAAGTACTTGTTGGGCCCAAATACCATCTCATTATTCAGCACAGGCCGCAAATTATTGGCACTGATACTTCTCATTGAGAATCACGCAGACCAGGAAGTAACGGTGTACAGCGACTCCACCTATGTGACGTCAACAGTGCATGCAGGCCTAGCGCACTGGAAAAGGAGGGGCTACATCCGAGCAGACAGCACGCCAGTGCAGCACGCAGCCTTATTGGACAGGCTGATCAAGGCACTACAGCTCCCAGTGAGCATAGCGGTCGTTAAATACACCGCCCACACCAAGGGGACAGATTTTGTCTTACGCAGAAACCAAGTATCAGACACAGAAGCCAAGCGCATGGCATCCAAAAGTGAGAGGATTATGGAAGTGGAAGTCATCTGCACCCATGAAAGAATGATGGTTGCACGAAAAACATCTGAATCCTATAACGATCTTGGGCAAACGCAGTTAATGGAGCTGCAAGGGTAGGCACCACAGGAAGAGAAAAACCTTTGGAAACGTCGAGGGTGTTCTTTAAACCCCTTTGACAGCTTGTGGCGACAAGACAGCACTGGTAAACCAGTAATTCCTGTAGCCCTATTAAAAATAGCGCTGGAGCAGATACCTTACCCGGCTCATTCAACAAAGGAGAATCTAGCAGCAACGCTCGCGGAAGACTGGTTCATACCGAATTTAGCTGAGCATGTTGCATTCTTTATGGTGAACTGCATCATCTGCCATTAATTCACTGCTGGCACACATTAAAAGTTATGAGAGGAGTCATCCCCAGGCCAAATGGGCCTTTTCAGCACTTGCATGTCGATTACGTCGACATGATTCAAGTATGCAACGGGTACATATACTTAATTGTTGTGGTGTGTCCATTCTCTAGATGGATAGAGGCAGGTCCATGTACACACTCAAATGCTACCTGTGCGGCAAAATTCTTAGTGAGGGAAGTTTTCCCAAGGTGGGGAGTGTGTTAGGTCATGAGATCAGATGATGGAGCCCATTTTGTTAATGCAGTCTTTGTGCAGATTAGCTTGCTGCTTGGTATAAAGCACAAGTTCTTGTTGGCGTATCATCCACAAGGTAATGGGATCTGTGAGAAGCTCAACGGCTTGTTAAAGGAAAGGATTGCCAAGTTGAAGCTTACTCTAGGGAAGGGATGTTTGCACTGCCTTCTACTGGCATTGTATGCACTTCGGAACCAACCAGGCTCCGACCATCATTTTACGCCACACGAGATAGACACAGGAAGAAGAATGAGAACTCCTCTGACACCCTGAGATAGAGCTAGATGTGATGCCCAGTCAACAGGAGAGGTTTTAGGGTGTGAAATGCAAAACTATCTGAACTGCATGACATCTTGCCTTACTGTAATTTCAGACCAGCTGCAGCGATGACGAAGAAGGTGCAGTGCAGCACAAGGCACAGAAGGAGACACTGCAACAGATCCAGCTCATGGTCTACTTATTTCACTCATCTTCCCTGGAGACGCCATCTTCGTGAGGAATCACACAAGGAAAAAGTGGGACGAGCCAAGGTTCAATGAACCGTTCACAGATGAAGACGTTACTCCTTCTGCTGCCAAGCTACAAGGAATAAGAGCTTGGATCTTCCTGGGTGATATCAAGCCATATATCGGAGGAAATCCCCTGCTTGCACCCCACCGCGTAGAGACTATAGACAACGGGGAAGAACCACAGCACGTGCAGACGAGATCCATGATGATGAAGAAGGATGCATGACCAGCAAAGTAAAGACAAAGAACTTTTTGCAAAGTTGTGGCTTAACTTGGACACTTCCTCTAAGCAAACAAGGGGATAAGGACATCAAAACGGACACTCTGTGCATCCTAGTTGCAGGGTGAAGAAGAAAATTGCGCGTATAAGCCACAACATGGTTTGTTGACTTTGAACTTTGAATTCAGGCACACTTAAGCCTTGATGAGAAAAAAAGACTATGACAAATTTTGACAGAGGATATTTACATTGAAAACAAATACAGTATCCCAATTCAATCAGCACCAAGACCATATTCGAAATCACATATGGTGTCCCACAGTAGAGACATCACAAAGGAGGTGGTCACCTATTTCAACCTAGTTCTAAGATCGTACCCATCACTGGTAGAGAGGCTCACCAGTGTCACAGACTTTCTACAAGATCCTGAGAACGAAAAAATAAATCAGACAACTGCTCACTGTCATTGACGAACAATTCATCCTATTCCCTGAGTACAGTGAGAAGGAATCAAATGCTTCCAACACAGGCGGAAATAGATGAGCTCATCAACACACTGTTCTTTGGCATAATTGAAGACTGTCCAACCATTGTCGGGAGAACAACTGATACACGTAAATTTCTTCGAGATCCAGAAAACACTGAACATTTAAGCCATCTTTTAAATAGGATCATCATTGTGGTCGCACTCCACGCAAGCATTGTTTACATCGAGGAAAGAACATATAACCCTGAAACAAGCAAAGACAGGACAAATGTCCTTGTCACCAGAAGACAGCGGACGTGCATACAACTTCTTATTTCACCTCACTGAAGACTTTCCAGAGCTAGTGGGAAGGCCAGTCAATGTTGACATACTTACATTTATCAGAGATCCAGTAAATTGTACTCAGCTAAACATGCTCTTGCATGCTATCATAGCTCAAATCAAAACTTCCAATCTCCATCGAATCCTTAGGAGAAGACCATGAAACCTTCCGCCGAGGGACAGATTGAGGGAGCAGAGTCAAGAACTTTATTTGTTATATTTGTTGTCATTTTTCCCTATTTCATCATACTGATCAGTGTCCAATATGTCCTCCGGACTGAAGCAGATTCGAGGAGTGGACTGGGACCTCACGTACTTTGAACATGCACAGTAAAAGTGACTCACCGAAGTGTCATTTTGATCTGTTTTTCCCATAGTCTAGCAAAGGAACTGTGTCCTGCATTACGAGACAATTGTCAATCGCAAGAGGGGGACACTTGTGAAGCACCTGGCACTTTTGATACAGAACTCAAAGAACGATATTGGGTGGGGGAACAATAACATTGACATTTGGTGAATGATGGAGATGGGGGTCCAGAGCAGTAACCTGGTCCTCCCACAAGCAAAGAGACACCCTTGCTTCTCTGGAAGAAAATGCTGTCGCCTTACATATCGAAACATAATGTACTTAAGCATTGTATTTATCATTATTTTACTGTCATTAATGATCAGAACTGCATTCTTTATTGGTGCACGAAGCGTTCCAATTTGAGTGCACCCACCTGATGATACACGCATGAAACCCACAAGTGCACCCAGACCTTATATAGTTTTTCCAGTCCCTAGAAAATCTGATGGTAGAGTAAATGAACTTGAAATGAACGTGATTAATAGTGATACACACACTTATGGTAGTGTACTGGAGGACGGAGCGACCTCTCAACGGGCCCATGAGATTCAGAGCTCGCCCTCCGGCACCTTAAAACGAGATAGCTGCACCTTGAGGAGGATGGGGTGCAGGATTCTCTTACTCCGACACCAATCACTAAGGACAAGTCAATGGTTTGGCAAAGGGCAGTCAGTTTAATGACAAGTACAAGAAACGGGGAAACAATTGGTAATCAACAGTGATGCGATCGCCTGTCTCGCTTCAACTTCCAACTTATTCATGCAAACAGTAACTTTTATAGCAAATTCTCGTCATCATTGACGTGTAACACTCTAAAGTTTGTCATGCAATTCTATTGGTCGTAAAAGGTAACTTAAGTATAGGTGCTATATCTGTATAAGGTAACAGAGCGTGAGGATTGGATAACTCTTATCGGGTGGGCGTCTACGCCACATCCCTCTACATCACTTGTGATAGACGTCACTACAAGTATGACGTCTTATTGGTTATACAGCTATAGGACCCTAGATTATTTGGTCCATTGTGATTGGGTGGGTTACACCCCTAGGCATAAATCTCCTCTTTTATTAGCAGCATGCCGAATGGACACCCAGGTGCCTTGTGCCCCAAGATTCACCCTGCCTCCCTTCCATCAATCATTACTTTAGGGCTATGTGTCAATTAGTTGGCTGGGGATGGCCTCGAAACTGTAGAATCTTATCCGGAAAAGTTATGGCATCCTCGGGTTCTAGGTGACATCAGACGTTGGTACCTCTTCACGCTTGGCTGGTCACGTGTCTGTTCACCGTGAATCTGCTTCATTTTCCTTCTTTTCGTGTATTTGATTCTTTCGTAGCCTTCCCACCTGCCTGGGGCCTTCTTATCTCGACCTTCACTGGCTGGCTGCTATGCTCTGAAGTTTTGATTCTTCGAGGTTGCCGCTCTCCTCCCTACTTGGAGTTGACCTCGAATTCCCAGGCATGAGCTACTTCTTACTGAGTTTCGATTCCGCTCTTTCATCTGGCTTTAGCTGGAATATGAATCCTGACCTTGTTAGCCCCTTGCAGCCTGGGCTTAATTCTGCTTTTACAAAATGGAGATGCACTTGTATAATATGCTTCATTGAGGTAGATGTATAATTGGCGCTTGCCGCTCTATTCTTCTACTAAGCATTGCAGGCAGTTCCGTTTCCTTGGCTCCTTGCATTCCAAGCCTATTTTCAGGCATTTTGGTAAGTTACGTGTAATCATCCTTCCTTCATGGTTGCGTTCTTTGTGCTGCAACATTGTTTCTTCTTTTAAGTCTTTCGCACCATTATTCATAACTTTTCATCTTGTGTATCATCCTTTAGACGTTGTTTCATTCATCTGTGAGTCTGTCCAGGCCTGTGTGTCGTCACGACTCTCCTTACATTATGGTTCTATGTGCCTCTTCGTGGACAGTCTGCAAGTAGTCTTTGTTTCGTGCTAACTGCTGGTATGGTTGTCTCAGTGGATACCGGGCTGCCCAAGGTTGTCTAGTTATAGGCACTTCAACAGGTATTGCTCTTCTGATGGGTGCTGGGCAGAATCCCAGAGCTGCTCTCTGTTGGCTCATTTGTTCCTCATACGTCACAAACCTTGGTGAATATGTTCCTGGTACCTCGACCTGGGGGGCTTGGTTGCAAGCCATGTTTGGGACCTCCTCTACACTCCCCCTCTGGTCGGTTCATCAACCACTTCTGCATCCTCCTTTGGGTCTGTCTTACTTGACTCTTCTGCATCTTTTTCATCGTCTTCTGGGTTTGTACATGATGGTGCGAACGTGTGTTTCTTTGGAGTCCATATTTTTATTACTCCTTTCAAACTTCCTGCTGTTTTTACATGTTAATCTTTGTTCCAGGTCATTAACTGACATTGTCCATTTGGGCTGCAGTAGATCCATTTTACTTCATATTTTCTTTGTTTTCTGGGATACACAAACTTTGTTCCTTCTGGCACGAATTCACTAGCCCTCACATAGTCTCTGATTTCTTCATCAGTCAGGTCTCTGGGCTTCCATCCTGGTTTGACATCAATCATGATATTCATTCCAATGGCTTTCTTTGCAATTTTCTGGCATGTGTGTGATGATTATATTGACAACACAAAATCCTAGTAGCATCATAATTAGCAGGGCTCCCAAAATCTTGTATGTCTGCTATCCATTGCGGGACCCATAAAAATAGTGTTCCAAACCAACTGTCATCATCAATTTCGTCAGTTTCATGGATCATCTGGTTCTGCAGGTTTGTCAGCATACTTATGGCTTCTGTTAAGGTTCCATTTTCTTCATCATGCGAAGGTATAAATGTGCAACATGATTCTCCAATTTTTGCGCAAACACCTCCATCCATCGCAGTGATCATGTCAAGTACATATCTGTTCTGCAGTGTCATCAATCGGATTGCTCTTAATTCTTCTTTGATTGCGTTGAATCCTTTTATGGTGGTGTTGATGGTCTGCAATAACTCCCATCTGGTTATCTGCAACCATTTAGTATTTACTCCAACTTGAATGTGTGTCAGGAAAATCATTGTGAATACTGTTGAGATGAGGCTAAACAGCCTGTGTTCAAATGGGATTGCGTGAAATGCTTCTTCTGATTTGGCAGAAAAGTAGTTCTCTCTCTTCCTTCGAGATACCAGCTCCACCGACCTCCTCTTCCCTAGGTGAGCATCTGCTTTCGGGAAACTGTCAATATTCAGGTCACTTTTCGGGATAACAAGTGCGGGAACGTTGACGTTCACAATTGTCCATATGCCTCCCCAGCTTTTCGGTAGTCTTATGTATGCTTTGGATCCACATGCCCAGTAATGATCCATAATTACTGTGGTTCCCTGAGTCATTCTGGGAGCTTCAAAAATTCATCCGCAGTTTTGCTTCCCTCCCATCTTCCTTGTGCCATTGTTCCTGAAGCACAGTTTTGGGCTCTCAAGTGGTACTATCTGCAAGGGTCCTCCTCTATCTTTGACCCATGTCAGCAGCTTTACGAACTGAGGCCATAGAGGTTTGCACAGTTTTTGTGAGTTTTCTACTGCTTCTTTGCAGGCTCCAAGGACAATCCACGCTCAGCATATCACTACTCCTTCTTCCCATCCATTTGGTGAAAGAACTGTTCCCCAAATCTGCATCTGGCCTCTATTCTTCCAAATTAGGGCTTCTTCTGGAGTTTTTCTTTGGACATTCAATCTCGGGTTAATTTCCCATTTTGTTCCTGCTCCTTTCGCTTCTGGTTTTGCATACCTGATCACGTGATTCCTAGTATGAGATCTGTTTCTTGTCTTAATGTCCTGGTCATAATCATCTTCATTGGGATATGCTGTTTCCGTTGCCCATATAAGGGAGGCATCTTTTCCCATGAATTGTCCTCTGGTGTGGCACATTGCTACGTGTGACAAACAGTGTGCTGTTGGGACATCAATTTCTACAGCCACGAAGATCTTGGATTTTCCCATGCTGTACGGTAGGAGTGCACAGACGTAGCATTCTCCTTCAACTTTTCTTCATCCGACCTCTTTCATGTGTTGGTACCAAATGTTATTTCCTAGATGTGCCGTGCTGTCCAGGTAATCGTTCAGTTCATTGTTATCTTCATATGGGCTTCTCTTGATTCTTAGTGTCTTTCTGTAGTTAGCTATAACCACATCTTTAAATGCGTCTGTGCGGCTTTTCCATGCGGGGGGACTCTCAGGCATGCTTGTTGGTGAAGCCAGTTTCATTGTCTGTATCTCTGTGTTAAGAGGCGGTTTTGCATTTCTCTTCCTCTCCTCTTGTAATCCTTCGTAGAGTACCCTTACCCACCATCCGTTTGACATCAGCCCAACGTAAGGCCGCATCGTGGGCCTTGTGCTTGTCATTTTTGTTGGAACTGGTATGCTTATTGCTATAGTCTCTGTGGTTTTATTTTTCAGCTCCTCATGTAGTTTCCTTGCTTTAGCTATATATGGGAATAAATGGTCTATCAGCATTTGCGTCCTTGCAGTGAATTCTCTTGTAGCCGCTTCTGTTTTCTTGAGTGCTTTTGCCATATCTTCTTTAGTCGTCCTTTCATTTGCTTGTTTCCAGTCACCTTTATTATTTTCAGGGACTGGTTGTTCGGTAAGCAGTCTCGTGCCTTCTGTTGTCTTTGTTCGAGGTTCCGTAGCCATTGACACTTGCCCTTGTTCGTGTTCATTCCGTGTGTGTGTGCGTGTGGTGGTCAGTGCTATATTTTCATTCATTCCGTGCTGATCCTGTCTCCAGCTTTTCTCTTCATTCGTTACCTCAAGTGTGTATGAATCACTGCTAATTACATTCAATTTTAGTTCGTTTACCTTACCATCAGATTTTCTCAGAACCAGAATGACTATATAGGGTCTGGGTGCTTTCGTGGGATTCATGCGTGCACTATCTGGTGGGTGCACTGAAATTGGAATGCTTCGTGCACCAAAAAAGAATGCAGTTCTGATAGTTAGTGACAGAAAAACAATAATAATCACTATGCATATACACAAAATCGTGCAGTATGACAATTTGCAGCATTTTCTTCCAGGGAAGTGGGGGCACCCTTCTGTTTGTGGGAGGACCAGGTTACTGTTCTGGGCCCCCATCTCAATCATGTCAATATCAGTGTTTAATTCTTTTCACTTACTCCGTCATTGGTTCTCGAGAAGTTTGTAACATAAAGTGTCTTGTGCTTCGTAAGTGTACCCCCTCTTGCGTGCGGCGATTGTCTCTGGTTACGGGATACAGTTCCCTTGCTACACTATGGAAAAAAGATTAGACTAACACCTTTGGTGAGGCACGTTCATTATGCATATTCAAAGTAGGTCAATTCCCAGTCCACCGCCCGAATTTGCTTCTGTCCTGAAGACATGCTGGATCCTGTTTAATGAGAAGTGGAAAATATGGCAATCAGTCAAAATCAGAGTCAAAGTAAAATAAAAATAAGAATACAAAATAAAACGGTGGAGTCATTCCTTCTTTAAAGTAAGCTTCAACTTGGCTAATCTTTCCTTTTACAAGCCGTTGAGCCTCTCAGAAATCCCATTACCTTCCAGATGATACGCCGACGAGAACTTGTGCTTTATACCAAGCAGCAAGCTAATCCGCTCAAAGACAGAGTTTACAAAATGAGCCCCATTGTCTGACCTCATCACCTCACACACCCCCATTTAGGGAACACTTCCCTCATAAGGAATTTGGCAGCACAGGTTGAGTCTGGGTGTGTACAGGGACCTGCTTCTATCCATCTAGAGAATGGACACACCACTACAATTAAGTACCTGTACCCGTTACACACTTGAATCATGTCGACATAGTCGATATGCAAGTGCTGAAAAGGCCCATTTGGCTGGGGGATGTCTCCTCTTACTACTTTTAATGTGTGCCCAGCTCTGAATTGCTGGCAAATTATGCAGTTCACCATAAAGAATGCAACATGCTCCGCTAAATTCGGTATAAACCAGTCTTCTGCGAGCATGGCAGCAGGATTCTCTTTTGTCATGTGATATGGGTAATGCAGCTGTTCCAATGCTATTTTTAGTAAGGCTACAGGCATTACTGGTTTACCAGTGCTGTCTTGCCACCACAATCCGTATAAGGGGTTTAGAGAACACCCTCGATGCTTCCACAGGTTCTTTTCGTCCTGTGGTGCCTCCCCTTGAAGCTCCATCAGTTGAGTCTGCGCCATATTACCATAGGCCTCTGGTGTTGCTTGAGCTACCATCATTATTATTTCATGGGAGCGTGCCACTTCTACTTCCATGATCGTTTCACTCTTGGATGCCATACGCTTGGCTTCCGTGTCTGCTGCGTGATTTCCGAGAGACACAAAATCTGTCCCGTGAGTATGGGTGGTGCTTTTCACGACCGTTATGCCCTCTGGGAACTGTAGTGCCTTTATCAGCCTGTCCAATAGGGCTGCATGTTACACTGGTGTGCTGTCCGCTCGGAGGTAGCCCCTCCTTTTCCAGCGTGCTAGTCCTGCGTGCACATGGATTTCACATAGGCAGAGTCACTGTACACCGTTACTTCCTGATCTGCGTGATTCTCAATGGCGAGCATCAACGCCAATAGTTCTGCAGCCTGTGCTTAATAGTGAGATGGTATTCATGCATGACGAGTACTCGAAATTCTCAGTTTGCTATGTGTTTCATTACGGCAACGCCTGTATATCTTTGACCGTCTTCTTGGTCGATTCTCGAAGAACCGTCAATGAAAACTATCTCACCATCCACCAAGGCATTTTCTTTCACCCTGGGGATTTCGTCACAGAATCCTTCATATTTTGCACAGTCATGTATCGGCTCTCCTTCAGTGACTGGTTCAGCTATGAACGTAGCTGGGTTTACTGTTTTACATCGAACTATTTTGATCAATGGATTAGATATGATCACTTCATATGCAGAAGATCTCTGAGATGTCAATGTTCCTTTTGGTTTCTCTAAGATGGCGAAGAATGAGTGCTCGACACATAACGTCATGGAGCATTCCATCACAATGGTTGTCGCCTACTATATGGCAAACGCTGCAGCAGCTAAGCTTTGTTCGCATGGGAACTGGCCTCTCATTACTGGGTCCAGATTCTCATTGTAATACGCCTTATACCCAAACGAGGTTCTTTGGGCAAGCACTGCCGTCATAACGCTGCCATCTGTGTGCGAGAATAGGTAGAATTCCTCCACATAATTAGGAATCCCAGGAACTGGAGCCGTACAAATCACTCTCTTGAGTTCTGCAAACCCTTTGTCCATTGCCTCAGTCCATTCAGTTTGTTCCTTTGTCACTTGGGCCTTCTTCAGGGCCTGGAGTAAGGGCTTGGTATACAAGCTGTAGTCGAAGACCCATGCTCTAACATAATTGCACAGGCCTAGGAAGCTCTGCATTTGCTTTATCGTGAGTGGCTTAGCCGTGTTCATAATAGCTTCAGCCCTTTCGGGGGTGACCTTTTTGAGAGTCACGGTGCAGCAGGATTGAGAAAAAAGCATTTTTCAAGTCAATCACTGTGAAATATTTCGCCTCAGTCGATATATTACATAGAATTGTAGCTGGATTAGGGACTAGAGGGAACACGGCTTCAACAATATTGTTTAATGC
Source organism: Ambystoma mexicanum (assembly GCF_040938575.1). NCBI lineage: Eukaryota > Metazoa > Chordata > Amphibia > Caudata > Ambystomatidae > Ambystoma > Ambystoma mexicanum. The sequence goes on from NC_090923.1 coordinate 716,018,487, forward strand.
TCTTAAATCTTGGATTAAATGCCAAGACCCTCCCTTTGATTTCTTGACGGGATAAATCACTGCATTACCGGGTGATTCTGACGTCACTAGGATGCCCTGGTCCATCATGCAGCGATTGTCTTCGCAATACCTTCATCCACTTCACTGGACATGGGATACTGTTGCGCCTTTGGTAAAATTGCTCCTGGTTTCAGTTTAATTTTCACATCCCCCGCCCCTTTCAGGAGGCCTACGTCATAGGGCCCTGTAGTCCATACTGAGACAGGCACCCGTGCCATATCGTCATCAAAGTATGCAGGACGAATCAGCGCCCACATCATTCTCTGTGGCACTTCTTGTTTGATCATTTTGACCCAGAATATGAGACTTTCTTCCACCCTCGTCTCTTCTAAGTCCGGGTGTTATTCAAACAGATCGTCATCAGTGATGTCAGTCATTCAATACCCTTCTTCAATGGTGATAATCGCACACCATTGTCTGCCTTCGTCATCAAACCCTTCGACTATTGCTACTTTCCCTCGTACTGCTGCACTATGTATCGTCAAGGGAAATACTTGTCCCCCTTCTTCATGCATAGGTATTCCTGGTCTGAATAAAAACTCATCTGGGATTCTCATGGTCCTATCTGCAAGACCTGGCAGCCCCGCCATAAGCACACGTATGCCATATGCGAAGACTTGTGGTTCTAACGGTATTGCTCTCATGGCTACGTGTCCTGAGTATGCTCCGATCATTTCGCACACGTTTGAATAATACATTCCTGGAGTGGAGCATACTATGCCCTCCTCCGTGAATTAGATCGTCATATTCAACTTTGTCATTAAGTCTCGACCCAAGATGTTTACTGGGGTTTGACGAGAATACAATAAAGGTACATTCATCTCACATTCTCCTACGGAGACAGGCAGATTGTCCGTAAACGGAACTCTACTGTGAGCTCCTATAAAACTCTGAGTATCTATGGCCTGGCTGGACAAGGAAAACTTGCCTTCTCTTATGCACGAGCGAGTTGCACCCCTGTCAACTAAGAAGGAATATTCTTTCTCCCCTATGACGACATTCACCCTTGGTTCCCTATAAGGGTCTGGTGTCACTGATAGGATAGAGCACATCAAAGTTCCCAGTGAGCTGTCCTAGTTCATATATAAATTCGGTCCACTGTATGCTTGTGGATTTTCTCTGTTCCCAGGGTTGCCTCCTCTTCCGGAGTTTGTGCCCTGAGACATTTTCAGTGGTGCCTGTTGGGATTGCCCTTTTGGCAGGTTCCCCATGTTTGAGGGTTGAACCCCTTGCTGTGCACCTTGCTGCAAGCCTGGTGCTTGCAGCTGCACTGTGTGATTTTGTGCACCGCCCTGTTGTGGGCTACCAGTTGGAGTCACCATGCCTGCTCCCATTCCTTGTACATTTTGCCATGTGCCTTGGCTTCTGCACGAGCGCGTCACATGCCCAGTTATACCACACAGCCAACATACTGGCGGTGGTTGGGTTATCTGTCCGTTTCACATATCTGGACTGCCCATCTGCACATTTTGAAAGCGTCCTTGATTACTCTGGAAACCTCCCAGATTACTTTGAAACCCTCCCTGATTACTCTGCCATCCTCTTCCTCTAAATTCCTTTGCCCTCCGGTATAATCCCGCGTTACCCTGGTTGTTCTGCTGCGAGTTAGTCGCCTGTTGAACGTTCGGTTCAGCTGGGATTGTCAGCATGGCTCCCTCGAGAGCATACTTTGATAATTTCCTTTGCACCAGCTTCGCTTCCTCACCCTTACGAGTTGCCTCCTTATTTCGATTCTTTTCTTGCAACAATCTACAGTAATGTACAATAGTCAACTGTATTTCGGCCAGTAATGTACAATAGTCAACATGGTTTAGCTTCTACTCCCACCAATTTCTTGAGTTGTTTCTGCACAGGTTCTGGCAACCTTTGGCACAATATATGGTAGAATACAGGGATAGATTTCATCCAAGATTCATGCGTTTCGAGCACCCACGCATCTCGGAAATTCTGGATATAAATCAACGGATCTTCTGACTCCTTCATTTTCCGAGTCATTACAGCGCCCATATCGGAAGTGCCTGGGTACAGCACTCATAGTGCTTTCCACACTGCTGCTCTACAGTTATTAAATGGCGCTCCGTCATGGGTAGTGTTAGTTATGGTTACACCAGGCTACCCTGCTCGTTTCCATACATCGTCTGCTCTTTCACCAAGTATGGCGATCAAGAGGCCTTTAATGTCCCCTATAGCTAACGTGATTTTCGTGTATTTGTGTTCGTGTATTTGATTCTTCTGTAGCCTCGCCACCTGCCTGGGGCCTCCTTATCTCGACCTTCACTGGCTGGCTGCTATGCTCTGAAGTTTCGATTCTTCGAGGTTGCCGCACTCCTCCCTTCTTGGAGTTGACCTCGAATTCCCAGGCGTGAGCTACTTCTTACTGAGTTTCGATTCCGCTCTTTCATCTGGCTTTAGCTAGAATATGAGTCCTGGCCTTGTTAGCCCCTTGCAGCCTTGGCTTAATTTTGCTTTTACAAAATGGAGTCGCACTTGTATAATCTGCTTCATTGAGGTAGATATATAATTGGCGCTTGCTGCTCTGTTCTTCTACTAAGCACTGCAGGCAGTTCCGTTTCCTTGGCTCCTTGCGCTCCAAGCCTATTTACAGGCATTTTGGTCAGTTACGTGTAATCATCCTTCCTTCATGGTTGCGTTCTTTGTGCTGCAACGTTGTTTCTTCTTTTAAGTCTGTTGCAGCATTATTCATAACTTTTCGTCTTGTGTGTCACCTTTTAGATGTTGTTTCGTTCATCTGTGAGTCTGTCCGGGCATGTGTGTCGTCACCACTCTCCTTACATTATGGTTCTATGTGCCTCTTCGGGGACAGTCTGCAAGTAGTCTTCGTTTCGTGTTAACTGCTGGTACGGTTGTCTCAGTGGGTACCGGGCTGCCCAAGGTTGTCTAGTTATAGGCACTTCAACAGGTATTGCTCTTCTGATGGGTCCTGGACAGAATCCCAGAGCTGCTCTCTTTTGGCTCATTTGTTCCTCATACGTCGCAAACCTTGGCGAATATGTTCCTGGTACCTCGACCTGAGGGGCTGGGGTGCAGGCCATGTTTGGGACCTCCTCTACAGTAACGAATGAGCAGGAAAGTTGGAGACAGAGTCAGCATGAAATGAATGAAGAAAAACACTGCAAAGCAGCAGAGAAGCTGAGTCTGCCTGCTATGAAAACCCTCACAGAAGATAGTGGGATAAAACAAGAAGAATTAAGAGAAAGAGCAACAGAAGCAGTCATATCAGAAACCCTTAAGAAAACAGAAGCGGCCTCAGAAAAACTCTCCGCAAGGACACAAATGTTAGTAGACTTACTATTCCCATACATAGCCAGAGCGGGGAAACAACAAGAGGAACTGAAGAACAAAACGACAGAGACTACATTACCTAGGATATATGTTCCAACACGAGGGACAAGTACCAGTTCCACAATACAGCCATATACCGGACCAGTGTCAGGCTGGTTGGCATGGGCATTCAAACGCAGCAGAGAAAAGATGCATGAGGACCAGGAAAGAGCTGCCAGACTCCTGTCCACTCAAATGGCACAGACGAAGAGGCCTGCACCATGGGCCATGATACCTGAAGTTTCTCCAGCAAGAAAGAGCCATACAGATGCATTCAGTGATGTAGTTATAGCAAACTACAGGAAAACACTAAGAATTAAGAGAAGCATGCATGAAGATAACAATGAACTAAACGACTACCTGAACAACACAGCACACTTAGGTAACAACATTTGGAATCAGCATATGAAAGAAGTTGGAAGACGAAAATTCAGAAGGAGAATGCTTTGTTTGTGCACTTCTACCGTACAGCATGGGGAAATCCAAGATCTTCGTGAGTGTAGCAATCAATGTCCCAACAGCACACTCTCTCACACATAGCAGTGTACAATACCAGAGGCCAGTTCATGGGAAGTGATGCCTCACTGATATGGGCAACTGAAACAGCGTATCCCGATGAAGATGATTATGTCCAGGACATTAAGACGAGAAACAGAGCCCATACTAGGAATCACGTGATCAGGTACAAGAAGCCTGGGGTTAAAGGAACAGGAATAAGATGGGACTGAATGTCCAAGGAAAAACTCCAGAAGAGGCTCAAATTTGGAAAAACAGAGGCCAAATGCAGATTTGGGGAACAGTGCTTTCACCAGACGGATGGGAGCAAGGAGTGGTGATCTGCCAAGCATAGATGGTCCTCGGAGCCTGCAATGAAGCCATTGAAAACTCACAAAGACTGTGCAAACCCCTATGGCCTAAACTTACAAGACTACGGACGTGGGTCGAAGACAGAGGAGGACCCCTGCAGATAGTGCCCCTAGAAAGTCCGAAATTGTGCTTCAGGAACAATGGCACAAGAAAAATGGGGGAGAATCAAAACTGTGGTTGAATTTTTGAGGCCCCAGGAATGACTCATGGGACTGCAGTGATCCTGGATCATTATTGGGCGTGTGGACCCAAAGCATACATCAGACTGCCGAAAAACTGAGGAGGCATATGCACAATAGTGAATGTCCACGTTCCAGCATTAGTAATCCTGAAAAGTGACCTGAACATTGACAGTTTCCCGAAAGCAGATGCTCACCTGAGGAAGAGGAGATCTGTGGAACTGATAACTCGAATGAAGAGAGAAAACTACTTCTCTACTAAATCAGAAGAAGCATTTCATGCAATCCCATATGAAGACAGGCTGTTCAGCATCACCTCATCAGTGTTCACAACGATTTTCATGCCACAAATCCAAGTTGGAGTAAATACTAAATGGTTTCAGATAACCAGATGGGAGTTACTGCAAACCATCAACACGACAATAAAAGGATTCAATGCAATCAAGGAAGAGTTAAGAGCCATCCGACTGATGACTCTACAGAAGAGATATTTACTTGACATGATCACAGCTATGGATGGAAGAGGTTGTGCAAAAATAGGAGAATCATGTTGCATGTTTATACCTTCTCAAGATGAGGAAAATTGACTTTAACAGAAGCTATAAGTATGCCGACAAACCTGCAGAACCAGATGATTAAAGAAACCAACGAAGTTGATGATGACAGCTGGTTTGGATCACTGTTTTCATGGGTTCCACAATGGATGGCGGAAGCATTCAAATTCGTGGTAGCCCTGCTAGTGATGATATTACTAGGAGTTTGTGTTATCAAGATAATAATCTCGCAATGCCAGAAAACTGCTAAAAAAGCCATAGGGATGAAGATCATGATTGATGTCAAACCAGGATGGAAGCTCAGAGATCTGACTGATGAACAAATAAGAGACTTTGTGAAGGCTAGCAAGCACGCACCAGTAGGTACAAAGTTTCTTTATCCCAGAAAACGTAGAGATTATTAAGGAAAATGGATTTACTGCAGCCCAAACGGACAATGTCAGCTGATGACATGGAACAAAGACGAACATGTAAGGACAATAGGAAACCTGAAAGGAGTGATCAAAATATGGACTCCAAAGAGACATTTCTTCAAACCATCGGGGATGAACCCAGAAGATGAAGTGAAGATGAATACAGAGGAATCAAGTAAGGTGAATCCAAAAGAGGAAGCAGAAGTGGTCGATGAATCGACCAGAGGGGGAGTGTAGAGGAGGTCCCAAATAAGGCCTGCACTCCAGCCACCCATTTCGAAGTACCAGGAACATTCACACCGAGATATGTGACGTATGATGAGCAAATAAACCAGCAGAGAGCCGCAGTAGGGCTCTGCCCAGTGCCTATCAGAAGAATAATACCTATTGAAGTACCAATAACCAGACAACCATGGACAGTAAGGTACCCATTGAGAAAACCCTACCAGCAAATGAAACAAAATGAAGATTGCTTGAACACTGTCCCCGGAAGAAACTCAAAAGGCCTTAATTGAAGATGAATGGTGACGTCACAAGGGCTCGGACAGACTCACAGATGAAAGAAACGGCAACCAAAAGATGACACACAGACGAAACACCATAAATAAGGATATCGTGAACTTAGAAGGAGAGACGATGTTGAAAAATAAAGAAACTTAAGCTGTAAGCAGGATGAAGATATTCAACCTGCAAACGCCTGTACATATGCTTGGAACCGCAAGAACCTAAGAAAACAGTGTGGCTTGCTATGCTTAGTAGTAGATAGACAGCGGCAAGCACCACCTATACATATCTACCTCAATGAAGCACACTATCCAAGTGCGAGTCCACTTTACACAAAAAGCAGAATTAACTCAGGTTCTTGGAGGTCAAACAGGACAGGATTCGTATTCCAGCTAAAACAAGAAGAGATGGCTGAATCGAAACTCAGCCGAGGCAACGTGAGCCAGGAAGAGCCAAGGTCAGACCAAGCGAAGGAGCGAACAGTAGCTTCGCGTAATCGAAAACTAAGACCAGAACAGCCTATCTCAGGAAAGCCGAGATAAGGAGGCCCAGGCAGGTGGCAAGCCGAACAAGAATTAAATGTGCAATTAGAAGGAAAACTAGGCAGATTCACGGTGTGAGCAGCACATGACCATCCGAGCAGAAAGAGGCACGTGTTCACACCTACGCCTGGCTGTCGCCCAGACAGAGATATCATAACTTTTTCTGACAAGAAGATACAGTTTCGAGGCCGACCACAGCCAACTAATTGGCACATAGCCACTAAAGTAATGATTGATGGAAGGGAGGCCGGGTGAATCTTGGGGCATCCTGCACCTGGCTGACCCTTCTGCATGCTGCTAAGTAAAGTGGAGATTTATGCATGGGGTTGAAGCCAACCCAATCACAATAGACCAAATAATCTAGGGTCCTATAGATAGTAGAACCAATGATACATCGTACTCTTAGTGACGTCCACAAGAGTAATGTTAGAAGGAAGGGCTTAGACGTCCACCTGAAAGTGTCTATCCAATCCCCTCACTCCATTACCATATACAGATATAGTACCTATAGTAAAGTTACCTTTTCCAAACCAATAGAATTGCATGTTAACTTTTCAGTGTTACACGTCAATGATGACGAGTTTTGGGTATAAATGTTACTGTTTGTATGAAGTTCTTGGGAGTTGAAGCAAGACGGGCTATCGCATCACCGTTGCTTTCCATTGTTCCCCGTTTTTTGTACTTGTCATTAAACGGACTCCCCTTTGCCAAACCATTGAGTTGTCCTTATTGATTGTTGTTGGAGTAAGAAAACCTGCACCCCCATCCATCTCAAGGTGCAGCTATCTTGTCTTAAAGTACTGCAGAGCAAACCCCGACTCTATGGGCCGGCCGGGGGTCTCTACAGTACAATGGCTCTGAGTGATTTTTGAGCCTCGTGGTGGTGGAGTTATGGAGAGGGCCGCAGTACAACGCTGGGTAGATGAAAGCAGATGTCCAACACAACAACCTGGACTATTATACACCCTAGGAGTTGTTCTTGATGAAGAACTATCTATGAAGTCCCTTGTCTCTAGCATCAAGTCTAGCTGCGGACTCATTAACAAGCGAATAGGATATATTTGCCCATTTATCCCTGAAAAAAACTGTGCTCTCCTGTCCACGGCACTGATTAATTCTAGATTAGACTACTGTAATAGCCTTCTATCTGGTACCACAGCTTCCAACATTCAGTCTCTACAAGTGGCCCAGAATAACGCTGTGCGTACTATCTACAACCAATCTCGTCGTACTCACATCTCCATCTTTAGGAAAAGACTTCATTGGCTCCCGGTCAAACATCATATAACACACAAGGTACTAACAACGACACACAAATGCCTGAGCCTCAGCAGTCCTACATATCTGTCAGCACGCATTAGTATCAAGTCAAATGAGAGGAATCTTCGCTCATCTACTGCGGTCGTCCTCAAACACCCCAGAATTAGGACAGCTAAATTTGAAGGTACCACCCTTGATGTTCATGGTCCCCTTCTTTGGAATACACTACCAGCTCGGATACTGCAGATCCAAAGCTATACTGTGTTCAAACGAGCCATAAAAACTCACCTCTTTAACCTTGAATAACTCGCTTATGATTCTTCCCTCCTTTTCGGCCTCTTGTGTTAGTCTGTCTTGTCTCGTCTTCATGTGCGCCCTGAGGCCCACGGGCATGTGGCGCGTTACAAAAATTAAAATAAATAAATAAATAAAATTACTTGGGCTAAACTGTAAACAGGGCATCTTGAAGAGGCCTAAGCCCCAAAGCGCAGACATACAGTGGCTGCCAAGTGTCTGGCCACAGACTAGAAACAGTAACTGACCACCAGAAGTGCAACCAGAAAAACAATGGTCTGGAGAGTTACCCAGAGCTTTGCCAGTGGTTATGTTATGTTGTTTGGCATTTATATAGCGCTCTATATGTGTCAGGAGTGGCACTCTATTAAGAGTGGCACAGGACACCCAGAAAGGGTTTGGGTGGTTGTGCCAAATAAAGTGGACAGATAAGAACACACACAGCGGAAAGAAAAGAGAACGAAGAGTAAGCAAGAGTAGCAAGGGAAAAGATACAGAATGAATACCCTCTTGGGGTGTATGCAGATATAGGAAAAGAGTATTCCACGAACCTTGGAAATACTCTAGCCTTCTGCACAGTTTGCTATAACAGAGGCCCACGCTGATTGCTCATGACTTGGAACAGCAGCTCTGGGTGTCTGTAATGTACAAACAGGACAAGGGAAGGGGCAGAGGTTGACTGATGGGAACCAACAGACAAGCTCTGTACAAAAGGGTCTACAAACAGTACAAGAGAAGATACTACAGACAAATCCAGTAAATGAGGTGATAGCAAACTAGCAGAAGGAAATGAAAGGAAAGTCGTGTAACAGGCTAGGATAGCAGAGGACAGTAAGGAACAAGGTTGAGAGCTCAGAGGAGCAGGAAAGCAATGAGTAAGCCCACAGGGGAAGGACTGTAAGGTAGAACGCCCAGAGGAAAAGGGCTTAGGGCAGCAGAGTAAAGCAGACTGCACGGCAAGAATCCCGTAAGGGCCGGGCAGTAAGGAGTGAACCCTGAGGGACAGGGCCGATGAACGTAGAAGGTAGCAGAGGACTGTAGAGAGCTGCTAGGCCGAGAACCCAGCGGAAAAGGTAGGTAGTAGGCAGCGAAGCGGGATAAGCTGCAAAGTAGGAAGGCCCAGAGGACAAGGGCTGTAGGTAGCCAGAGACAGGTAGGCTGCAGAGCAGGGAGCCCCAGAGGACAAGGGCTGAAGGCAGCCGGAATGAGGCAGGCTGCAGGGCAGGGAGCCCAGAGGACAAGGGCTGAGGCAGGAAAGCAGCAGAGCGTGATCAGCTGCAATTTAGAGGGTACGCAGGGCAAGGGCGGAGGCTGGAAGGCAGCAGAGCGTGATCGGCTGCAATGTGGAGAGCCTGACTGGGCAAGGGCGGAGGCTGGAAGGCAGCAGAGCGTGATCGGCTGCAATGTGGAGAGCCCGGCAGGGCAAGGGCGAAGGCTGAAAGGCAGCAGAGCGTGATCCGCTGCAATGTGGAGAGCCCGGCAGGGCAAGGGCGAAGGCTGGAAGGCAGCAGAGCGTGATCCGCTGCAATGTGGAGAGCCCGGCAGGGCAAGGGCGGAGACTGGAAGGCAGCAGAGCGTGATCGGCTGCAATGTGGAGAGCCCGGCAGGGCAAGGGCGGAGACTGGAAGGCAGCAGAGCGTGATCCGCTGTAATGTGGAGAGCCCGGCTGGGCAAGGGCGGAGACTGGAAGACAGCAGAGCGTGATCAGCTGCAGTGTGGAGAGCCCAGAGGAGCAGGGCTGTGAGGCAGGGAGCCTGGAAGGCTATGGCTGGAGGCAGCAGGGTGGAGCAAGCAACAAGGCAGGGTCCAAGCAGGAGTGAAGGTAAGCAGCATACAAGATCCGTAGAAATAAGCAAAAGGTGGAGGAAGAACTCTCAGATGCAAGAGGCTGAGCCACTGCAGGCAGCAGCCTTTATACTGCCTATCCCAGCACAGAGGCAGGCTAATTGGTTGCACCTGGCTAAACACACCTGCAGGCAATCGGCCACCTCCCTTTCTGTTCCTGGGCTGGTGGAAGCAGGGCAAGTCTCTAGGGCTTCTGGGGGGTGTAGTTCCATTGATAACCAATAGGAACAGCCAGGAATCAATGCTTGTAGCCAGGTGCATTATGGTATGCGTAGTTTGTTGGAAATAATAATTAAGCAGCAAAGTCTTGCAAATGGGAAATAAAGTTTCCAAAGTAAATATAGATAGATCCAAGAGTCTGTTGTAAATAAATGATAAACATATAGTCAAAATTGAGCGTAAATGGTTGCGCCCATGGCGCAGGCATGACAATATGTCATTGGTATGACCTCAAAGCGCTTTTGGGGGTGACAGTAGCCCAGATCAGTTGAGAGAGTAGGGTATTATAGGGTGCTTGGGTGCACTCAATATGCGCGCAGCTGATGCAATTGCCCGATGGTAGCTGTATCCTAACATTAAGTGTGGTGGTATTAAGAGATCAGTTGAATGTGTGCAGTCTGGTGGTTGATCTCCGAGACTGCATTCTTGCAGCATTAGGCCTGTTTAGGATGCTTATGTGTGCAGCTAGGCCAATTTTTCATGGGGTATAGCTGCGTTCTAGCAGGATGTTGGGTGTTCATCGAGTATTGTCTGTATATCAGCAGCTAGGCCGGAATTGATTGAGGGGTGTAGCTGCGCTCTATTGTGTTGGTGTAGAGTAGAGTGAGCATAGGGATAGGAGAAGTGAGTGTCTGGAGTGAATGTTTTATTCTTACGAGCCCACTGTTCTGGATTACATTCATGCAGTTTGTGATAGCTGGGCTCAGAGGGAGATGTCATTGGAGGCAGCTAGGTATGTGTAGTGGTCTCAGGAGGCAGCTAGTCAGTAGTCATAGCTAGCGCCTGCAGGATCCTATGGTTGTCATCTATGGTGAGCGTTCCATGATTCTGTCTTGGTGACTTGTTAGTCGCTTTCAGTCGTGTCATTGCTCGGTATCTTCCCGAACATTTGCCTGCAGCATGTAATTACTTTCCGATGTAATGTCATTGAAGTTGTGGTCCATGGTGTTGCAGGTTTTCAGTGGCCCTAGGTGTCTTAATCAGGTTTATGGCAAGAGCCAGGTTTTGAAAGCTTTGAGCAGGCCATGTAGTCTTGGGTGTGTCAAACATGGGGCCTGGGGGGTGGTTTCCACAGAGTTGGAGCCAAGATTGAGAAGGCAGATCCCCTAATCCTGGCTGAATTGGAGGTTGGAATTACTAGTAAGAGGGCAGTGCTTGATATTAGGAGGCGTGATGGCAGGGATGGTTTAATCTTCTCTTGCAGGTACGCTGGGCCAGTCTTGTCCACTGCTCGGTCGGTAATGCATAGGGTTTTGAAGGTGGTCCTTCCTCCTACAGGGAGCCAGTGACAGGTGCGGAGAACAGGGGAGATGTGGTCTCCGAATCCCAGGGCGAGGAGTTTGGCGGCATCATTTACGGTTCTTTGGAGTTTGTTAAGTTGGTATGCTGGTGCTCCCAGCTATTAGGAGTTGGCATAGTCGAGTCTCGACATAACAATGGACAGCAGTGAGTCTGTTGGGGTAGGTGAGGTAAAATGCATCTAAGGAGCTTGAGCTGGAAGTGACAGGATTTTGATACATTTTTGATCTGACCGTAGAGGGTTAAGAATTGAGTCCATAGTACAGCCAAGGTTTTTGATTATTTTGGAGGGAGAGGAGGGTGCCAAGAGAGGGGGGCCATGGGAGTGGTTGCGGGAGAAGGGCAGTATTGCAGCACACCATGATTTAATTTTTAACTGGTTTCAGAAGGAGGTGATTTCTTTTCATCCATCGATCAATATCACTGAGGCAAGCTTCAAGGTTGGTACGTGGGTTGGTGCTTGTTTTGGGAATTCTTAGGATAATTTGGGTAGCGTCGGTGTAGTTGTAACAGGAAAGGTTGTGCATGCGGATGATTCCTGGTAGAGTGGTCAGATAGAAGTTGAAAAAGAGAGCAGAGAGTCAGGCACCTTGGGGTACTCCAGTGTTCACAGCTCAAGCAGTAGAGACAAAAGGGGAGAGGAAAGCGATTTGTTACCTGTTGCTGAGGAAGGAGGCAATCCATTTGAGTGCTGAGCCATGGATTCCTAGGGAGTGGAGGTGATCAAGGAAGTATGATTACGCAGGATTGAGTAGTTTGTTGGATTCTACGAAGCGGTTGAGCTGGGAGTATGCAGCCCGGTCAATGAGTTTTGCAAGAAATCTGGTGTTGGAGATTGGCCTGTAATTCTTAGGGTCAAGGGGGTCGAGGGATGCCTTTTTTAGAAGGGATTTGACATGCTCTATTTTAAAGGTCTCTGGAAAAGTGCCAGAGGTGAGGGAGTCGTTTGGTATGGAGCTTGTATGTTCTCCTACGCAAGTAGAGGAGAATATTTCTTTCAGAAGAGAGGCGGGATAGGGGTCAAGAGGGGATCCGGAGGGTCTGCTGCTGGTTAGTAGGTTTAGGAACTCGTTTCTCGAGATGGGTTGGAAAGAGTCAAAGGCTGGCATTGCGGTTGTTGAGGCAACGGGATCAGGCGGGCTAGGTGTGGAGAAAGGGGTGAGGGTGGAGATTTTGGTGTTAAGAGTTGCCGTCCTGTCAAGTGCAGTGTTGTATAAATGTAGGGAGAGGGAATCGCAGAGTGTTTGCATGGGGTTCGTTTGGGCATAGGTGCAAGTAGGTTTCACGAATTCAGAGATGATCTTGTGGAGTTCTTTGCTGCTGCCACAGTTCCAAATTCGTTTATTGTAATAGGTCTTTTTGGCTTATCGGATCTCGGATTTGTAATTACGGTGGTGGTGGGCGAACATAGATCTGTGGAGAGCAGTTTTAGATGCTTGCCATTTTCGCTTCAGAGAGTTATTTTGACTTTTGAAAGTTTTCAGGTGGCACATGAACCATTTATGGGATGGTCCTTTCCGTGAGGCTGCGGAGCATGAATGGGTGAGAGGAATTTGTGCATCATTAAGCCAGGAGTCGAAGGATTTGGTGGTTTAGGGTCTACCACAGGTCAGCGTTACTGGGGGCCATAGTAGCAGGGCATCCACTAGGTTGGGGAGTACTTTGACTTTGTTCCATAATTTGTGATCAAAAGTGCGGGCAGGGGGACCCGTGGGAGGAGAGGCTGCTGAGAGGATAGAGAAAGGGATGACAGAGTGGTTTGTCCAGAAAAGCATTTTGGGACTGGATATTGAGACAAGGTCATTGGTGCTAAAGATCGCATAAAGGGTGTGGCCACCTGAGTAAGTTGAACCGGTGGTATGTCGGGAGAGGTTGAGTGTCTCAAGACTGTCGACCAGAGGTTGGGTCATCGGGTTGTTGGGCATATCAAACCAGATATTGAAATCTCACAATAGTGTGGGAGTTGGGTGATTTACCTGAATGGTGGCTATTTAGTCACAGATAATGTTGGCAAAATGTCTGTCATTTCCAGGGTGTCTGTATATGAGTAGGAGGCTGTGAGTGAGTGTTTATGGTAGCAAGAGTTTTACTAGAAGGGATTGACAGTTAGCGTTGCATGTCTAGGTTTCGACAAGTGAGATGGAGAAATGAGGTTTGTAGAGGATTGCCACTCCACCATGAGTAGGGCAAAATCGTTGAACCAAGTTTCAGTGATAAAAATGAGGTCAGGATTATCAGAGGTTAGGAGGTAAAGATGCTGTGTCTATTTCTCGCCACGGAGCAGGCATTGGAAAGAAAGCATGTGACTTCATGAAGGGAGGTGGTTTTCATAATGCTCGTCGCTGGCAGTGCTCGGTGGACATGGGTGCTCAGTGAGATGGGAAGTGGGGTAGGATCAGTCTGGGTGGTTGAGACTAACTGAGTGGGGGAACTGGATGCATGTATTGTTAGAGGGTCAGGTGAGTGGGTTAGGTTGCTGGGGAATGAGAAGAGTAGGCGTGCAGTGGTAGGTATGTGAGAGACATGGTGAGAAGGATCAGAGGGAAGGGTGGCGAGTGGTGCTCGAGTTGTTTGTGGTTCGTGTCTGGAGAGCGCTAGCGGTGAAGGTGTACTGGGTGAGAATTCGAGAGCAAGGGGGTGCAGATGGGGAGAGAGGGGAGGGGAGTGACTGATGGTAGGGGTGGGAAAGGCTGAGAGGTTGGACCGATGGAGAAGAGGTGAAGTATGGAGAGTTGAGGGAGAGGGCCGGTCATCCTTTCTGCGTTTTGTGGGTTTAGCTGCCAGAGGGTTGTGAAAGAGGGTAGGAGGGTCCGAGGGAGAAGCGGATGAAGCAACTGTTTTAGAAAGGGTGAGACGTGATACTTTGAGGGATGGGAAAGGATATGAAGGGGAAGGTCTGTGGGTGGGGGTCGAGTAGGAGCTGGGGGACGGGGAAAGGGCAGGGTGGAAGGTAGGGTTGGAGGGTATCGCAGGTGAAGATGGGGGGTGCTAGGCTGTGCAGAGTTTGCGGGCTGTGGTTGTCCGCGAAGGATCGCGCTGTCAAAGGGATGCTGGATTTTCGAGGGAGAGGTGTTGGGGTGAGGCAGTGAGAGACAAACCCTTGCAAAATTAATTTTAGTCCTGTAACCAGAGACACTTTTGAATCAGGGTTCTTTTACCTCCAGAAACGGCCAATAAAGTGATAATCTTGCCCAAATACAGTTTGGTAATTGCCCATACCCTTCAAATTTAAATTCTCGAGAAGCAAGGGTTTTGTTTGATCAGCGCTGCCGGGGCCTTTCCACATCAAGTATAGTTTTGAATGCAACAATGTCTGCCATCAATCTATTAAGCATCTATGAACGGAAGTAAAAACAAGTTAAAATATGTATAAATTACTCTTTTCTTATTCTGTCCACTAACAGACAGGAGGCCCATTAGCACTGACTAGGGATAGGTCTCCATAGAGGCAGGGACAGTAAGAACTTTCTCTGTCCTTTTTTTGACCTACTATTTTGTTGCTTGATGATAGGGCCAGGCAAATGTTGTTGTCTGTAGAATACATAATAAGCCAGGGCAGTATTCTAAAGTGTGACAGGAGAGCACTGTTCTCATCTCCCTCACCCTTTGAGACATATAGGATCATTCACGAACATTATACTCGCTAGCGTTTGCCCCCCCCCCGCTGTTTATTTTTGTGTTACGAGATAGCGCTTGGTCATAACCCACCTACTCTTGCTAAGCAACCCACACCCCTTGTTTAATTCTTGCTCCTGGGATGTGGCCAGCGCTATGTGGCTCTTTGATTCTGGAGTGGATGTCTTTCTTGTTCAGGCCTCTTAAAAAAATTTAAAAAAACAGGGGGTTCCACAAGTGTACCACTGAGCGGTGACCCTAAATAAGAAAGAATAGGAATAACAAATAATTTGTCTTTCTGGAATTCTATACAATAATTGCTAGACTCAAAGGTTTTTATTTCAGGCACACTTCAGGGGGCGAGTCACTGATTTAGTCTGCTCTTAAACACCTGAAATTCCCAATGCAGACAAAAATGTCCAAAACGCTTTTGAGTAGAATGAGCATCCATTTCATATTTTGCTTTTCGCAAGTTGCAATTTTAGCATGTTTTTTTCTGCCGTTGTCTTGGTAACGATCATCACAAGACATTCCACCTCGGTGTCCTTGGTCACTCTGCAAAATACTTGTGCCTAAAAGCTTGTGTACAGTGCAGAAATGTTTGACCATAGCACATAAAGTGGCCCTTGATTTCATTGTGCCCCAATTAATGCTTTGCTGTAATGTGTCTTTCCTAGCATGCTGTTCAGGATGTTTGTTTGCATGTATGAGGTAACGAGTGCCCAGAGTACGGGATGCCATGTGAGTGTGCTGCTTTCCCTGCGCTACTCTAAATTCTTTAATACACCGTTATGAACCCTCCCAATGGTATGCATTTTGCCAACCTCTGAAGCCTGTAAAGTAGATCCATGCCGGCTTCATACGTGGCCATCTTTGCACCAGACCTGCAGTTGAACTGGCCTGCTGTTAAATCTCAGTTACCAGTTTAATGGTATCCATTACTTTCTGACTTTGAGAACATTCAGACATGTAATTGCTCATTTTACTGTAGATGGTAAGATAGCTCTAGCTGGTAAGATAGCTCAGTGGGTTGAGCGCTAGTTGCTGCAATGTGTGTGTTATCGGCAGGTTGCAGGTTCGAAACCCGAAGAGACCAACTCAGTCTTTCATCCTTCTGAGGTTGATAAATGAGTAGCAATACAGGTTAGGTGATATTCTATGTATATTTGTTACTTCTCACTTCTGCTTAAGCACTAAACACATCGTTTTCATTTGGCCTTTGACGTCTGCTTCCATTCACATTAATTTGGTAATTGTTAGGAAAAATTCCCATGTATGTGTAATCTTCCCTCCAGTTATATACCCCCCAAATGTTTGCTGCTATTTAAACAACATTATCTGACTTTGCCAGTGAAGCACAGCCTTCTGCTGCACTCCTCAGGTCTTTTCGCTCAGTTTGTTATGGGGAAACTGACATGCCCTTAAAGACAGTCATTACTGGGAGACTTTGTTTCCCTTAGTCCTTTCCAATGTTACAATTTTTCTGCAACATATTATAAGTGCACAATGTACCTTACACTACAGTGTGCTTGGGTCTTCCTTTCGTTTCCAAAGGCCCTAGACTCCCTCAAAGGATTTTAGGAGAAGTGTGGATGTGCCTTGGACAGGGCTGTTGACAGCTTATCTTTTTGTGTATTTTTAAACCTTTCTTGTAATGTAAACCGCGTTTGCCGCGGTTGGCACAGAAAGGTGGCCTGACTACAAAATAGCCATGCCGCAAGGTTCTTTGTCCTGTCCTTTGGCCATCTTGCCCCTGTGCCTTCCCCAGGTTGAGCTGACCCGGGTCAGTCCTTATTTGGGCATGCATTTCCCCACGAAACGCCAAGCTTTCAAAGGCTTCTGCATGCCTTGTGTGTGTGCCTCCAGGATGTGGGCTGGACCGGCTAGTTCCAATAGACATCCTGGGTGCCAGAGAGTCTTGTGTGCTGGGAATGACGGGGACCACCGTGGTCCGTGATTGGTCAACATCTGGTGTGGCTGGTCCGTAATTGGTCCACATCTGGTGTGGCTGTATGTGAGCAGGTCTCCCATTGGGTCCTCTTCATTTTGGCGCGAAGGAGATTCTAGATAAAAGAAGGCCCCAAACACCCACACCAGGTCTATCTCTTGAGTTCTCACTGAGCCTAGGATAGGATCCAAGTATCCTGAAACTAAGAAGCCGAGTCAAGGTGTGCACTAGGACCCCAACCGGGCCATAGTGCTGGGGGTTTCCCAATAGTACTTTAAGATGTGGCAGCAGCACCCGTGAGATGGATGGGGATGCAGATTAATACTCTTGCATCAAATCAATAATGACAACTCAATAGTTTAGCAAAGATAATCTGTTTAATGTTAAATGTTAAATGTTAAAGGTATTTGTACCGCACACCGTCACCAACGGAGTTGGTCCCCAGGCGCTCTGGCAGATCTGTAAACGAGAAGGTGGCATGGGTTAGTAGGTGGAGCGGGAGTAGGATAGTGAGAGGAGTGGTGTTCTGTTGGCAGCTTCAACTCGGTATACACCGGGTGCTGAGGTTTGGTGCGGGTATCGGATCGATGTCAGTCCTCATGTGCTGTTGGTGCGGCTTATGTGTTGTTGCGGTGCTGTGAAGTGCGTGCGGGTTGTTGTGCGAGAGATGGTTGTGTGAGATTTTTGAGTAAGATACGTCTGCAGAGATGCTGAGTTTTTTTGTTTGTGGGTTATATGAAGTTTAACATGCTAACATTCAGAACTCTGTCCAAGTGTGACGCTCGCTAATCCTCCCAATCTCATCAGGATGGGCGAAGGGGTTGCGCCTGGTAGGGTTTTAGGTTTGTGTGAGGCTCTCCGTGTGCTTTTCTAACCCGCACTGTAGGTGTTCTAATTCTGATGGAGTGAGTGTTGTGGTTTGGGTTTTAGTTGGTGCAATGAGCTCGCCGTTCTATTCTAGTGAGCTCTGTAGGTGTTCTAGTGCTGATGGATTGGTTAATGTGGGTTGGGTGTCTATTCCCCTCCTTGGGTGATGGAGTAGGTGTTGTGGTCCTCCTCTTACAAACTTCTAAATGTGTCTGCTGGGAGTTTGGATATGGTACGGCCGGGAGGCAGTGGATGAGTCATTTAAGGGCTTTTCGTCTCGGTCTGGGTATGTGATCAGTCTATAGCGACTTTGTCGCCGTTTCCCTTAATAACTTATGGTCTGTCGTGGGGTCCGGTCTTTGGGTTCCGTGGATGTTCATTTTGGGAGTGACCGAGGTAAGTGTTTTTATTCATCATTGTTTAGCGGGTTGGGCATTCTAGTGCGTCGCTGTTGTAGTTGTAATGACAAGTACAAAAAACAGGGAGTTCATGAATATCAGCAATCACTCGATCTTCCTTCTCGCTTTAACAACTCTAACGAAGTTCATTAAAAAACACATAATTTATACTAAAAACTCGTCATCACTGACGTGTAACGCTTAAAATTCGGCATGCAATTGTATTGGTTCTAGGAAGGTAACTTTAATCTAGGCGCTATATCTGTATATGTAAACGGAGTGAAGGGATTGGATAAACACTGTCAGGTGGGGCATCTAAGCCCTACCTTCAAAATGGCTACTGTAAATGTCACTAAAGTACAATGTCTCATTGGTTTTACTAACTATAGGACCATAGATTACTTGGTCCAATATGATTGGGTTGGCAACAACCCCACTCATACTTTTCCACTTGCCTAGCAGCATGCAGAATAGCCGGCCAGGTGCACAGAGCTTGTCTGCACCCCCAGCTTTCCTCCAATTATTGCTACAATCAATCATCACCTTAGTGGTCATGTGTCAATTATTTCTTTGTGGTTGGCCTCGAGACTGTTTCTTGGTCTGGAAAAATTAAGATGAATATGCATGGCACAAGGCCATGCGTAGGTGTGAAAGTTTCATCCCGTCTCGCTAGGCTGGTCACGTGATTCCAACACAGTGAAATCGTCTTATTCTTCATTTAATTTGTGTATTTTATTTAATTCTGCCAGCCATCTGCCTTCTGTGGCTTATCTTGGCCTTTCTGAACAGGATACTCTGTATTTATTTCATAAATTGTATCCACTGTTGGTCTATTTCAGCCGATACGACCTTGGCTTCCTGGCACGATTTGCGCACGTCTGAGTTTCTCTCTGTCTTTAATTTTCAATTTAGTAACCTTTGGTTGATTCTGCTCTTGTGCATAGTGGAAGTATACTTATATAAAGTGCTCCTTTTAAGGTAGATATGTATATGTGGCACTTGCCGCGAACTATTTTACTACTAAGCATAAGCAAGCCTCATGAATTCTTGCTTCTTGCGGTTCCTTGCATATGTACTTGTGTAAACTAACTAAATATCTTCATTGCGCTTGTGGCATTGTTTCTGACATCTTTTACATTGATTATTTCACTTTAGGTTCAGGATGTCACTTATCCATGGTGTTTCGTCTCTTTTCGTCATTCTTAGGTTTTTTAGCTTCTTCAGGGATTGCGTTCTGACAATCTTCATTCTGTTTCATTTGTCGATATGGCTTTCTCAATGGGTACCTTACTGTCCAGGTTTTCTTAGGTGGCGGTACTTCAACAGGTGCTGTTCTTCTGATAGGTACTGGACAGAGCCCAACTGCAGCTCTCTGCTGGTTTATTTGCTCATCATACGTCACATAATTAGGCGTGAACGTTTCTGGTACTTCAAAATGGACGGCTGGAGTGTGAGTCGTGCTTGGGACCTCCTCTACACTCCCCCTCTGAACGATTCATCAACCACTTTCATTTCTTCCTTGGTATCCACCTTTACTTCATGCTCTGGATTCACTTTTACTTCCTCCTCTGGATCCAGACATAGAGGTTTGAATATATACATCTTTGGGGTCCATATCTTTATGACTCCCTTCAGGCTTCCTGCTGTTCTCACGTGCTCATCTTTGTTCCAATACTACCAAAGAAAAGACAATGGGGGTAGCTTAAATGGCCTCGAGATTCGTCCCCATATTCAAACCTTTGTTCTACTTCCAAACTAAAGGAATCTCGTGGCCTTTGTGTTGTGATCTCTATAGCCAAAAAGAACAGACAACGTAGTCCTCTAACATATGTGAGACTATGTAAACACACCTTTTTTTAAACAAAATTACAATTTTATTGAATCATCATGATTGTCCTTAAAAACACATACAATAGTACACATTGGGCCTCATTACACGGAAGGCGGTGAGCCATGGCGCTAAAAGCGCCATGGCTCATGCCGGTAAAATACCGGCACCGCCTTGGCGGAAAGGGGATTTACCGCCCCATTCCAAGGTTGGTTGGGCGGTAAATCCCCCTTCCGCCATTGCCCTTCCCCATTCCCATTTCTGCCCCATAGGGCTCTATGGGAATGGGGAAGGCGCTAATTACGGCACCGCAATTTTGCGGTGCCGTAATTAGCTCCGAGGTCCCTTAGCGGGTTGGTTTTTAACGCCTGCAAAAAGCAGGCGTTAAAGCACCAACCCGCTAAGGGACCTCGTAGTAAGGCAGTAATGGTTAACGGTCACCGTTACCGCCTTCCGTGTAATGAGGCCCATTACATTCATTATTAACAACACAAAAAGTGCAAAAGTGCATAATATAAAGTGCAATTCCAAAGCAATTTTTCCTTTTTCAGATATTAAAAATGAACCGTGTGACCTATTAGTCCCTCTTCCGAAAGACCAACCTAAAACACTAATAAGCTTTTACCCAAAGTCGAAAAACTCCTGAGAAATAATATTATTCGCCAAATTCTTGCAATGAGCTGATTGGGCGAATCCTATTGCTGAAACTGACTGGGTTCTAAACAAACAATACTTGATTTTGCTACACTGTTTTTCTTACAGTGGTAAATAAACCCAACATGTTTCGTTTTACTTTTATCAAAACGCATTTGACAAGAACTTCATCAGGGGAACTTGACAAAGCAGGTCGCATGAATTGTGAAAACTTTCTTTTCTTTCCACCGTCAGATAGAGAACGACGGATCTTCTTGACCTTTCGAGAAAACAACACAAAAGTACAGACGTCAATCATGCTGTCTACTTATTATTAGGAAAAAACCAAAACAGAAGGATACATCCCCTATTCTTGACTCACCACAAAGCAGCAAATTATTCACTCTTTCTGCGGTCAGAGGTAGATGTGTCTTCATTGTAGACTGCCATCTGTTAAAACAACACTAAAAGTAAATTTACTAGATAGGCAATATGCTGAGAAGTGCAAACCAGCCATGTATTCAGATCTTATTCTTGAAAAATCATTAGATAATGATTTTAACATATAGGTCTCAACAAACTCTGAACCAACTTATCTGCAGAGAGAACTCAAGAGTCAGGGACTACTCATAAATTTTTTTTCATAATCTAACGTGCCTTCTATTTCAATTTAGCAACTTACAGATCATATGTTGCTAATCAGTGCCTCTGTCGAACAATTAAAATGTCGACACTGGGAAACAAATAAGGGAAGTTTAATAGCATTCTAACTTACATGATTGAGATGATTCCTTCTGTACCCTTGTTGTACGGGCGACTTGGGAGGCGTTAGCTTTATATAATTTTAGTATAATTTAGTATAAGCCACCAAACAATCAGTCTGTAAACTTTGTATTAAGACACTCGTGGCCAGAGGTAGATGTGTCTTCATTGTAGGCTGCCATCTGTTAAAACAACACTAAAAGTAAATTGACTAGATAGGCAATATGCTGAGAATTGCAAACCAGCCATGTATTCAGATCTTATTCTTGAAAAACCATTAGATAATTATTTTAACAAATAAGTCTCAACAAACACCAAACCAACTTATTTGCAGAGAGAACTCAAGAGTCAGGGACTACTCATACATTTTTTTTCATAATCTAACGTGCCTTCTATTTCAACTCAGCAATTTACAGATCATATGTTGCTAATCAGAGCCTCTGTCGAAAATAAATTAAAATGTCGACACTCGGAAACAAATAAGGGAAGTTTAATAGCATTCTAACTTACATGATTGAGATGATTCCTTCTGTACCCTTGTTGTACGGGCGGCTTGGGAGGTGTTAGCTTGTATAATTTACCTTCGTAGAGATCAATAATGAAAGTTGACTTGTTGGATCTTTTGAGATAGGCTTATAAAATGTTCTGTCTTGGAGCTGGCGTTCGCATACAGTGATGTAAAAATCACGATTAAGCATCACGATCGCACCACCCTTATCAGCCTTCTGTAAAATGATATTGGAATTTGAGGCTAAACTCTTCACCGCTGCCCTCTCAATGTTACTCAAATTCTGGAATGAACAAATCGGAAGTTGTTTCTCAAAGCTGTGTAAGGTCATGTCATAGCCTTTTCTCAAAACGAAGGCTTCTGGGCTATGACTATTCGTGGGGGGACTAAAAGTAGATTTAACACATAAACCACTCTCATTACTCTGTTTATCAAAATCATTGTGGTAAAAGTATTGCTGGAGATGTATCTTCTGTAACAATTGTTCAATTTCGACTCTTATCTTGAATCTGTTATACCTAACGGTAGGGACAAAACCAAAACCTTTATTTAATACACCCACGTCCTCCACACTGGGAGTATATGAGGAAAGATTGACTAGTAAGGACGGTTGCTACGAGTTTGTTGTGGGGCATAATCCCAGTTTTCTGTCAGTGGACCCTGTTCTAAAAATCCTTGTTGGTTCTGTGGTTGTGGTCCCCCTGTATTGCTTTGTTGTCCTGAGAAGAAATTCCCTCTGGTTCTAAAATTCCGACCATTCCTTCTTTGGTTTCGACTATGATTCAGATTGCCTCTCTGGCCTTGTTGATTCCTCTGATTGGAAGGGTTACTATTACCAGAGCCATCAGAACTGAAGGAGGTGTTCCCAAACCTTACTTGACGTGATTGGTTTGTCGTGCCTTGTGGGTTGCCCCCAAAGGGATTATATCCTTCTTTCGTATAGCGAAAGGCACTCTCATGGGAAAACTGGAGAAGATCTTTTTTCATCCTCGTTATTCTATCTTGAGTGCAAAAATCTTTGAGCTCTGTAATCTCTTAGAATTTCCTCTAACGTTTTTTTATATGTTTCAAGGGGGACGGGTTTCTTGAGCTCTTCTTCCATCTTCTCTAGATCACCAGAGATTTTTAGAGTCATTTCACGGGCCGTATCTATAATTAATATAGTACAATCCCTCCCGCATTTTTTTGCTATATAGCTCCATTGAATAATGAAGTCTTTGTTTTCAAGGAACAGACGTGGTTCGTTTCTGACTACTAGTCCTTGTGGAAGAGTTCCTGATCTTAAGTATTCAATCTTTATTGATCCATGCAATTCTGTACGGAACAATCTCTTTTTGAGCTGTAATAATTTGTCCCAATTGCTAGGATTTACCACAAGAGACCCCTCGCCTTCATCTGAAAAGAGTGTTGATTGAGCTAAAAGTTCCATCACATATTTATCGTCATAACTCTTAGTACGTTCCAACGCCATCTTTTCTTTACCCAATAGTTGCAAAGCCCTTTTGTTCTCAAAACAATAAAAAGCCTAATTACGAACTTATCAGAGCTTAATACACCTCTCAGCTGTACATTAAAATCAGTCAAAAT
This sequence comes from Ambystoma mexicanum, assembly GCF_040938575.1. Taxonomy (NCBI): domain Eukaryota; kingdom Metazoa; phylum Chordata; class Amphibia; order Caudata; family Ambystomatidae; genus Ambystoma; species Ambystoma mexicanum. The sequence goes on from NC_090923.1 coordinate 716,042,011, forward strand.
ACTTTTGTGGTCAAAACTGGCGCTAGGCCTAACTCAATAATCTTGCAGGTGTTACCTGTACAAAACACAATACTACCAAAGAAAAGACAATGTGGGTAGCTTAAATGGCCCCGAGATTCATCCCTATATTCAAACCTGTGTTCTACTTCCAAACTAAAGGAATCTCGTGACCTTCGTGTTGTGATCTCTATAGCCAAAATGAACAGACAACGTAGTCCTCTAACATATGTGAGACAATGTTAACACACCTTTTTTTCAATTCTTTTTTACAATTTTATTCACCATCATGATTGTCCTTAAAAACACATAAAATAGTACACATTACATTCATTAATGGGAGGTGTTAGCTTGTATAATTTAGTATAAACCACCGAACAATCAGTCTGTAAACTTTGTATTAAGACACTCGTGGTCTATATCTACGCCGTGGCATTCAGCTAGAAAAGAAACAGGAAACACCCATGAGTGGTCCTCTTCTAAAACAACAGTAGATTTTCTAGCTGCTGCACAAGATAAAACAAAACATTCGTGGTTGTCAATATCATGGTGCAACATCTGGGTGCAAGTTTGGTCCGGAGTACGTGAGTACTTGCAACCCTTACCGGTGGCCCCTAGTGCATTCATCCACTTTTACGCACGAGTGTCCCCTGAGGGCCACTCACCTTTCAACAGGTAGCCTGAGCTACCATCCCTTTCCCAACTCCTGGAACCTGTTCTGCCCTTCTGGGGAGACCCTCCACCAATAGTGGGAACTTGTTTTTCACTGCTTCACCCACCTTCCTGAGCTGCTACAGCCCCTGCAAGACACCCTTTTTCGCCCTTCTGCACTATCGCTTGCACCAGCATTTGAAAGTACATTGAACGCTAAGCTCCGCTCTTCGTAGGGACTGGACTACCTCTGAGTTACCCTATATTTTACGAAGAACTGCCTAAAGACTATTTGCACTGCTTGTTTCCTCCCGTTTTAGGTTGTGGACCCATTCTGTGCTTTTAACCCTTTAGGCCACTTGGTATTGTATATATGTGTTATAGGAGTGTTGTGTTGGTTTGATGTATTGCTATTGATAATTGCTTTGTGTTGAAGTTCAAAGGCCTTGAATAATATATATTTAATATATATACACCTGTCTGGGAGTGATGTATAGTGTCCTTTACTCTGTGTGCTCATTGAGGTCTTTCAGTCACCCTCACCCCTCCTGAGACCTAGTCTTGACCGCCGCCAATGCTACCTTGATTGGTCTGGCTTGTCCAGAAGGTTACCCTGTTCCAAGAAACTAGGCTGGCCCACCAGGTCAGAGTTCAGAAATCCATCTTAACAGTAATATAATAATAATAATTTGCATTTATATAGCGCTATGAACCCTCGGGCATCTAAGCGCTGCTTATTATTACCCAGAGTCAATAAATGGTGCACATTTATTGACCTCGGAAGGATTAAAGGCTGAGCTAGGCGCTACCAGGATTCAAACCTGCGTCGGCAGGATCTGCACCTATGTCAAAGCGAGCGCTCTACTCGCTATGCTATCTGACCGGCTATACACACTGATATTAACGATACATATGGTGATAGATTCTTGTATGCAAAGTATTTCACATTACAGTGATATTATAACCATATTTTATGTAGTGTATTTAGGAACAATGCTATGTGATGCCACTTCCAGGTTTGTCAAGGGGTGAAAGGTTGTGATCCACTGCTGCCTGTGATGTCACCAGAGGTCAAGGGTCGTGTGATGTCACTTCCGCTTCCCCTGGCATTTTGGTGAAATTACATCCCTGGCAGTATGGTAGCCCTATGTGGTCTTTTCAGGACAGAACACAGCACTACAAGCAGGACAAATAAATTTCTCACGAAGGTGGACAGTTGCAGGAGCCTAGCCTTTAAATCTTGCATGAAGTAGGGGCTTGAACCTTTGTGTTGGTGACGCATAGTCAGGAGGTTCCAGGGAGCAAACAGTCTGAAGAGGAGCAGGAGCCAAGAGCTGGATTCCGCTGGCTAGAGAACAGAAGAGCTTCACAATCCCGTGTCCGATACGTATTCTAACAAGGGTCCTCAGTGGCACCTTCTCTCAGCAACATAGACAATTATATATTCACAATATATAACACCCTTTACCCACCCTCGACCCCCCATGGGTGACATCAGCCCTCTTATCAAATCTCATGCACCGTGACAACATTTTTCAGCGTTATTAGGTTAAAAGACCTTTTTTTTTTTAACGAACAAAAAAACGATTTAGAAAGATAGTTCTGGGACCGCACAGAGAACGGGTGTTTCTGTATTGCATGTTCGTCTTCGTGTTGCTTGTTTGTGTGTGTTTTGGTGCTGGTGAGTCTTGAGTGGGTGAGGGAGCCGTGGGTGCTGAAGGAGAGGCGTTCGGGGGGTGAAAGCCCCCGATTTTGAAGAAATCCTGCAAAAGAGGGCGGGGGGCACGAAGGAATGTCAATTTTTCCATTTTTGCAGGGCGCTTATAATCGGCTGAATGAAAATGTGTCTTTTTGTTAGGCGACCTACACAAATCGAAAAATTGTATCACTCATATTGCCTGGATGAGAGAACACCCATACACACACACACCCTCCACACACACACAAAGATCAGGGCAATAAAAGCCAGCAAAAAGTCTAATGGGCCGGTAAAAAGTCCACTCGGCTATCAAAATTGCCAAAAGGAGATAAAATGTGACCTTCTGAATCACTACACAGGCAATTTTAATGCACACATTCCTGAAGAAGCATCAACAGGTCAAGTAATTCTTTTGAAGCATTTTAATGTCTTACTAGATCCCAGTCTCTGCCAAACATCAACTCAAAACATGACCTACCCGAGTCAGACCCTGGATTATTTTTGGAAATTGATCTTTAATTAAGACCTAATTGAATGCAGGCATGTAGGCCATGGGACAGCGGTGAGATTTAGATGTTTCCTCAGCATCCCCTTCCACTTATTCATGTATCCATTTCTCGATTTACTCCCGAACTCTTCTCTTTTCTACCACATCTAATATCCTCCCCAAGTTAGGTTATCCCCGTTTTGTGGGGATTTAATGAATCTAGCTATCACAAGAGTGTAGGCAGGGTTGGGGCGTCAGTGCAGCTCCATGGCTGGATGGCACGCATAGTGTGACTGTACCATGCTGCTCGTCCCCATATTTCAGATCCATCCATTTTACCACACTGCAAAGATGCCAAAAAAGACCAAAATCACAGTATTCTAAACCTTTGTGAGGTAAGCGAGGGTGCAACCAGACAGAGGACCAAGAGAGCACTCTGTTCACCGGAAAGAGGGAAACAATTTTTCTTTGTGCAACGATAAACTTAAGAGGAGCAATAGTGTAACAGAATAAGGTGACATCTCTCTGTAAAAGTGATGAGGGTTAACTAGTGCTGAGACAGTTCATAAAGTAAGTGAAAGTTCAACCAGGGTTTGTAGCATAAGTCAAAGTTCCAAGCGTGAAAATTTGCTCGGGCTTTGGAAGCAGCACTCAACTCCTCAGAGCTTCAGTCTGTGAAGCAATTCCAGATGACCATCAATTTATTCGCCGTCAGTCGTGGGTGTATTGTTAAGGCAGTGTCATCATAGTTCCTGACACATGTACAAACTTGGTAGACTGGATTATCCAGGGGTCAATGTCAGGAATGTCACTGACTTATCTGAGGGAACCGCCAGGTCAGTAGTTGTCCGTCTCCTGACTGCTGAGTGTTGTGATGTACTTATGCTGTCCTGTCCCTGCTGGCTATCTATGAATGCTGTGAGACTGTCGGTGCTAGGAGTGATCGGCAGCTCAGTGGAATGTTGTTAAGTGCTGCTGTGTGTGAGTGTTTGGAGAGTGTCAGATGGGCCCGAGCTGGGTGTGCTAGAGGATGGCCGGTTGGGTGGTCTGATCTAGGCCTCTCTGTCACGTATATAGCTCAAGAGTAACAGGGACCCTGCAACTGTAGATATGTAAATAAAGCCTACCTGGTTTCCTAAAGAAGTGGCTCACAGCTGGTCTTTGTCTAGACTCCATTCCTGTCCGCCAAATCATAACAAGGGTTATGTTTGTTTAGTACTCTTAGTGGACTCCCCACTCCCACCTGATCCAGTTTGAATTACTACCAGCTAGCTTTGACCATCTACTTGAGGTTCAGAAATGGATGAACTTGAGCCCCACTAACATCATGCCCCGGGTTAATCTGGCTCCCCACAGACCATGCCCAGTCAGCCTCGCTTGGCTCCAGTGCACATTCAATTGAAGCCAACCACCTCTAAAGTGCTCTAACGCCCTAAGAGATGTCTCATCTCAGGCTCTCCTCCACCTTCTTGACCCTTCACCTATGTTATAATCTCTGTTCACGTTCTGTTCCCCAAGCAATTTACGCCCTTCCTTCCTCCTCACTCCCCCTGCCACTGCTCTACTTACTTCCTTCTATGCCTCCTCCTCCTCAGTCTCCTTCCTCTCCCCACTCCTCATCTCCCTCCAGCATATCGCACTCTCCAGTCTGTTCCTGACCCTTTTTAGAAGGTCCAGGGAGGGTTAATTGGGGGCTACGATGGAGAAACTGCAGGGACTTGTGTGGTCTTGAGGATCAGGTGCTCCAATTTGCTAGCGCTGATAGGCTACCGATCTTGCATGTGTGCACTTAGTCTGCGAGGCAGGCCATGGCATGATTGAAATAATGTCAGACTGAATCAGGAGGGTCTGTACGACCTTTTGCAAAGATTCTAGAGTCTATCATGGTGACACAGAGGACCTCTATTGTGTTGCTGAGCTGCCCTCGGCACCCTCACTCTACCATCGTTATCATCAGTCTTCAGGAATCTTCTTGTAGGTTTTGTTGTCTAACTTAATAACTATGCCCGTGTAGCTACTGGCATGGGACAGCTCACAGACTCCTGCAAACCAGGGCTCGAGACTACTTTCTCACGCAGATACTTTAGTTTGGTTCAGATTCTCACCATATCGAGAATGTTGTGCCTGCCCGTAGAAGGAGCAGGCCTGGGCCATCCATCGTATCCCGGGTATAGAGAGCTGGTAGTCATTTCCCATTAATTCCTGAAACCCTCAACCTATTCTAATGTCCGTGAATCTGACACAGAAGCAGCGAGGACTGTGTGAGGAACATTGTATCCACCAGAAAGAACACAACTGAAGTAAGGCACTTTGCTCTTCTATTGTACAACTGCTGCCCAGCAAATTCATCATATTTTGAGAGATTGCTGAAGCAGTATCAAAATAGCAGAAGGGTGGGCAATAGTTTACAAGGCATCCCACCATCCAAAATGGGCATCATCACCTGCTAAAGCAGCAATGCCTTTTGACAGCTTAATTGATGCACAGATCTTAAGTGTTGAAGTTGTGGTCTGGCCTGAGGCCTTCATTAACCCCCTTTTTCAGCAGTTCATAGAAGGTCTTGATAGACCAGGCATTAACCGGCAGAGGGCTTGTTTGTTAACAGCTTTGCTCTTCCAAGGGCCAGCAAATTCAACAGCTAGCTTGTTCTCCTTCTATAAAGCAGCAGGAAATATAGTGGCTCTATATGGGTCACTGAAATAAGCCTCCATTCAAATGAGAAGAACACTAAGATGCCTCACTGAGGCCCAGAGAACACTTTTTACAAGAAAGCGTTTACTCTCTGTCGCCATTTCCTATGGAAACACCTAAGAAAACGGATCTATAGCACTGACTGGAGCTCACGAGAAAGCTGGTCTTCCTATCAGGGAAGCATAAAGGATATGAATGCCCTGGGTTAAAAAGAGCTGGAATAAGAAATAGTAAAACCAAGTTCCAGTCACCCCGTCAGGGGTCTTCAACCTTTGCCTCTCCAGATGTTTTGGACTACAACTCCGCTCAGCCCTCGCCAGCATAGTCAATGGCAAGAGATCATGAGAGTTGTAGAACAAAACATCTGGAGAGCCACAGGTTGAAGACCTCTACACTTGGTCTACAAAAGGCATAAACAGGACCTAATAAACCTACTCTTTCAGAAACTACATGGCACTGGGAATCAAAAAATACAAACCTTGTTCAGGGATCATCTTGAAAACAGATGCAGTGGCTAAAAAGCCCGCAATAGCTCATATATCATGGCTGCAATTGAGAAACAAAAACAAACTTAAGTGCAATGAGCCTCAATAACTGGTCAATACCCTTGGGAAGGCACTAAGTGGAAAGCGTTTCCATCTGCAGGCAGAACGTCTCTCACCGGAGGGCCAGTGAGCAGACAGCAGAGCACCTCAGTTCTCTGCAGAAGGATCCCATCAAGGTTCCTCAGCATCCAAAAATTCAGGCTTAAAGACTCCTACTGAAAAGGCTCAGATAAAGGATCCACCGTTGTGCTTGCAAGAAAGTCCTCCATATACACAGTTTTCTGAAGGACCAATTGGCAAGGCCAGATCTAAATACCATGTTCTTCTCACCCAGTCTAGAGAGAGAAAGCTCATGGCTGCCCTGTAGTGTTTTTGTCACAGAACAGGGTACTCAGCCGAACAGGAGTGAAGACACGCAAGATCACACCGCAAATAAACAACCAGGAGATCCCCAGGGAAACTCTATGGAACTGAACAGGGAGGCATGTGTCATTCTGGCTGAAGGTAAATCAATCAACCCAAAGGTGTCTTCATGTTGTAAAGGTTTCTTTTCTGCCGCATCCTGGTACAGTTCCCATGTGTGCTGTAGTCTGCTCAGGGCTTTCAAAACATATTTTCTTCTCAGCCAAATGGGACTCGGAAAAGAAACACCCCCAGTAGTCCAGAACCTAGTGGCAATAGTCTTCCCTCACAAAGGTAAGAGAAACCACACTGCCTCATGTTTTGATAATCCACCAAAGTTGTGCTGTCGGTGAAGACCTGTAGGAAATGTACCCAGAGGAGCAAGGGAAAGGTAACCAGGATGAGCTTGAAAGCTGACAATTCAAAGAGGCCCTTCTCTCCATCATTCGAGCGGCAGAATAACGATTGGTTTGGATAGCCCAACCAAAAGAGGGACAGCATCCATCACCAAGGTCATTTAAGGACAAAGCCAAAGAAATGCTGTCTGCAGAGTACATTGGGCAGAGAAACCACCTATAGCAGGTTCAGATGAAAACAATCAAGCACATAAGCTGGCCAGATCCCCCACAATTTGGACCACTGCATCCCCAACCATGCCCCTGGCACTACAAAGCCACACAAGGCCATAAGACAACGGAGAAAAATTGACCTTTGACACATTGGGTCTTTCCGGAAACCCAGTATTATTGCGAGTCATGCAGTATTTCAGCACGACTGATGTTGCCATGCTTGGGGTTAAGTTTTCCAACCCCTTTATCAGTGTTGTTGGTTGCCCGGCTGTCTAAGCATTTTCTTGCAGTTCGTTTTTTGGACCCCCATGCATACTGTTTAGCTATCATCTTAAGTGTTTAAGTCACCTTTTGTCTGTGTTGCCCCATTGAGGTCTCCTGTGTGCGTTCGTAACTCAAGGATTAGATTCATCCATTTCTCCAAGTCATGTATCTTCTCAAAAGACTTTACTGGGATCACAGTGTTTATATGGCGGCTTGTTATTGGAGCACTGCTGGCAACCATTTTTGGGGGACCGGTTTCCCCCTTCCAACGGACATCTTACTTGCCTGTATTGACCCATGAAATAGACTCTGGAGTTTAATTCAGTTTCCAATACCCATAGCTCTCAACCAATTGTCTTGCAAAGGCGGGTGAAATCACCCGATTTTGTTTCTGGCGGGTGAGATGCCCATTGGAATGAATGGGCGTGCAGGAGGCATGGCGGGTGAGTCAGCCCTTTGCAAGGCGGGTGACACCCGCCAAAAGCGGGTGAGTTGAGCTATGCAATACCATTGCACGGGATCTGCCAGCTTCTATGGTAAACGCTGCTCAGTGTATTTTTCTTGCATGTTTCCAGTCTCTTGTGCTGGAATTTCTGGCAAGCATGAAGATCTTGTGGCAGAGACTTGTTACGGATCAGTGTCATTCTGACCAAGGTAACACGTGATTACAGACTGGCAGAATATAAGTCTTAAAATACACGAGTCAAGATTGACCAACTACATTAATTATTTACGCAACCTGGCACCATCAGATGAAAATAAAGTCACCAATCGCTGCATCAATAGGCTCGACATCAATCTTTTCTCCATCACTCAACTCCATAACCCAAAACAAAACAATTTGAGTAGGCTATAAACTAGAAAGAGCACTGTGGGTAAAATGTACGTCTTGCGTAGATCCAGTTAATGATCGGCACCTGTTGACATCGATGTTAAACTTAGAGGAATGGCAAAACTCCTTGCCAGTAACGTCTCTATGGGGGGGCAGCAAATGGGGCCCCCATTCAAGAGTGAAGTCACGTGAGCGCAGTCTTCCACTTCGCTTGGATGGATCATAAATCATTGTTGCAGGCCATGGCTGGGCCTGGAAAGGACCGAAATGTTACAAACAGCCAATGAAAACTACCATTCTGTTGTTACTATACAGTATTTGATACATTCTGTATAGTAACACAGAATGTGCAGTTTTCATTGGCTGCAATGAAATGACATGGTGACGTGGTGGCGCCACCTTTTTAATTTCACGAGTTGAGGGTGTCTAGGCGTGGCGCGCGATGGTCTTGAGACAGAGCCTGCTGCGTGCATGTGATCTAGTTTGGCCCTGCCGCAGTGTGCCATGTCAGCAGTGTGCACCAGCCACCCCCAAGGCCCCGCCGGCAGCCGAGCCGACTCCAAATCAGGTAAGTGACGACCATAAGTGAAATCAGTGCCAGTGCCCTAAGTGATTCCAAGTCCCCCAGGTCTGGGCCGGGCCCATGCGGTGGCGCGGTCCCTGTGTCTGACTCCTGGTCATCCTCCTAGGCCCAGAGCCCTGGCCAGGACCCAGCAGCCAGGAGGCATCAGGACACCAGTCGGAAATCTGCTAACTAACATGCCCTGCTCTTGCACACACTTTCTTAACGGACCAATCTTGAAATAATAAGCCCTGCGTGCTTTCCAGCTTTGTGTTCGTTCATACGGAAGCCAGGATGGATGCAGTGCATGCATCATGCATTGCAGTCATCATGCCTGCGTTGGAACCAAAGTTGCCTAGGCAAAGCAAACCCCCATAAATAGCTCGATGAATTTGCGGCCGCAGGTCATGTGCAGTCCAGGCTGCGATTAACCATGAGCAGCCGTCCCCGCCCCATTGGGCACCTTGGTGCAGCAGTGCTGATCAACTGCCATGCCATCCGCCTGCTGCTCCCGCCTCCCAGGAGCCCAAGTGGAGGTTGCTCACATGCTCTTACGCCTGCACCGTGTCTCCTCATTCTCACTCTTCCCTTAAAGGCATCTCCTAGGCAACATGCTACCTTTGTCACCAGCCAGCAGACTTAACACAGCCCATGCCATGTACAATTTTTCAAGACGATATTTGTGAACATTGGTTTTCTGCCACACCTGGGTATCAGGTCACCTGTACGAAGGACACATTGATTCCAATTTATTATGCGCCCTGTAAAGGGGTATTATAGCCTGATTAGGTAGTGCCGGTTCCAGAGCTGAAACCGATCACATTGAAATTGTCATTTTCCAAGTCTAGGCTCCCGCTTCCTATTGCCCGGGCCGGCTGTCACTTCCCTCCACGCCGCAGCCACCCGCCACATAGGCTGTCATTTGCTGCCATGCCATTGTTTCCGTCCACTCTCTGCGCTCCTCGTGGTTTCCACTCTGCCTGTCATCCGCTCCCACTGCACTGCATCCCAGTGACATCACCCGTCGCTATGACCCTGCACACAAATGCCGACTGTCCCTTCCCTGCATTCACTTTGTGCTGCATCTCTCCTGCCTGCATATCAAGGCGATGCTCCCACTGCATGCTTTTCCCGCCTCCTCTTGCAGGGGGCTAATATAACACACGTACGCACTCCCTGCTTCCCGGCCCCGACTGCCTGCTTCTCTGTCCACCTTGCCAATTGCCCTGCTTTCTCCCGTGGGGCTCTGCCTGCTTCTCTGTCCACAATGACTGCTGCCCGGCAGCCTGCTTCTTCTTCTTCCGCAGCTCATCACCTCCCATTGCAAGTTTTCACATTACAGATGTGTGCACCTGTGCATTTGCATCCGTTTTTTTTAAGGAACAAGCAGAACACATATATAAAATAAAGTTAAGGGGCTTAGACAAAAAGAAATAAAAGGGGTGCAGTGGGTTTTCCCTCTCCCCATGTTTAAGCAATGCAACTACACAGATGCACATGCGTTCACATGTCATCATAGGCACTGCCTCTGCGGGCTCCGTTGCCGTGTCGGGTGCTGCCCGCGCGAGCATGGGTCCAGTCCTCAGGTCATCACTCACAGTTGCACCGACGCTCTGAGTCTGCACAGCACAAGTCACAGGCGTGCACGTCTGTGTGTGTGGGTGTGATAGAGTGCCTGCACCTGTGTATGCATGTGCAGCACGTGGCCTGCAATTCCTTCTCCGCAGCCGTGCCCAATTTGCCCCACTAAAGAGACGTCCCTGCGCAGCCCATAGATATTTCTTTATGGGATGTCAGCTGGTGTCCTCGTATGGGGAGGCACTCAAGAAACGTTCCCAAAAAGATGAAGATTGCCTTTGCGGTACCCGAATAGTCCAGGAGCATAGCGGATCTCATCTAAAATACCGGCTTGCAAACAGTTAATGCAGCGTGATTCTTGCAGGATGGTAGCGAATGTAACATGTTCTTTTCAGTGTTTTCGTATATGTAAAGTGAATGGAATTTAATTTGGGATATTTTGTGTTATTAAACCACTTTGACTTGAGTGCTAGCGTATGTAAGAGAGTGTGCTGCAAGTGTGTGCTTGTGCAACAGAGTACAAACGCGTGTGTATAGGAGCCAACTTGGCATGTCTGTCAGTGGTTTGTATATAAAAAGTAGACGTGTAAAAGAGTGAACGAGTGCATGCAGAAGACAGCATGTGTAAGCGAATGTGTGGGTCAGTCAGAGAGTAGTTGTAAGAAAGAGCGAGTACGAGTGTGTGTTTATGTTGGAGAGTGAGAGAGGCAGCTGTGTGTCTTTGCGTGACCACTGGCACTTACAAGACGCAAGTGGATGCTCCGACATCAACGGGAAATAACTGATAGCATGACCGCGCATAAGGGTGTGTCATGATGAACACGCGTCACTTCTTTACGAGTCTTTATCTAGGCCATGCTGCAAGGTGGAGGTGTGGGTTATTGAAGTACAACTATGCAAGTGCTGTGTGTGTTACATGCTGCATATCACGGAACGTTGCTGCTCAACACTCATTGGCTGCCAAAACACCCTTTACAGCTGGACACTTGGCCTTGTGACTCCTTTGGCCCTGGAGTCGCTGCAGGGATTCATGCGGCCTACGGGATATAGCGTGGCATGACACACACCCTTAGCTACCACCCTCTGCCCGACTGCCCACATATTTCGATGCAGAAATATTTATTGATGAGGTTCCTGTAGCGGTATCAGTATGGATGACCCTCCACCTTGCCCGGAGCTCTCATTCACTGACCTATTTATGGACCTTGCCTCATCCTCCACTCATCTTAGTGCCCTTGGGGACTTTAACATGTGGGCTGAAAAAACCCAAAGTGAAATGTCCTTAATATAGCATCCTCTTAGGGAAACTGTTCACAGATGTAGAATGTTTATATTTTATTAACAACCATTTAAAAGCTCAGAGGAGTATCTGTTGAATTGGACTCGAGATATGTAATCCCTTCGTTTTTCACATTGGGAGGGGGCATGGGTGTCGTGTCACGGGGGCGACATGGGTTTGGACGGGGGGGGGAGTAGGACATGGGTTTCAGGGGGTGACATGGGTTTCAGGGGGGGGGCCCAAGGCTGTGTGTGCCCTGGGCCCCCAAAACTGTTAAGATGGCCCTGCGCCTTGCCAACGACTAGATGGACTATGTAAATGAAGCATGTCAACATAAAACAGATCCACAAGCTGCAAAAAGGCGCATTAGGACTTAACTAGAAGTCATTGAAATCACAGAAGAGCAAGAGCAACAGACTAAGTTATAGTTTGCATTCTATTTTGATTTTAGGTCTGGTGCATGTCATGATCCAGCTCCCGCTTACTCAAGGATACCCAATACCTTGGAGCGGTTGTAATATCCTGCTCATCAAATCCTTTATTTTTATTTTTTTTACCTCTTTCCTTTCAATTTTCATAACGAGCATCCTTTGTATTTTTCATGTGTCCAGATTCTTTTGTGTCTGCCTTTGGCCATCCTCAACAGCCCTGCAGGGGAGCCAGCCCCAGAGTATCACGACCACTGCCTCCTGCTCAATCTTGTTTTGCATAGCCAGTACTCTCGTGTGCTGTTGCGTTTTAACGCATCTTCTGCACATGCCTGAGTTGTGCATTTTGCCTGTGTGGCAACACCAATTGAAGGCATGTGCTTGTGTGTTCTGTACCCGTATTATTATTTAGCTTCTCAAAGATGTGTTTATCTTCAGCAGGTCTCCCTTACGAAATATCACCCGTTTTCTGTGTCTTGAATCAATCCGTTTTTCATGTAACAAATATTTTTTTACAGGAAAAAAAGTACTTTTTCCATGCACATTTTTCTTGCAACAAAAACATTTTTAGTGTGCATGCACACATTCTTTTTAGTGCGTATGCACACATTGTTTTTATTTTTGATAATGGATCAGATGTTCGCTTTTGTTTTGCTGGCACCAGTTCCACATGAGATCTAGCTACATTGTATTGTATTCGTTATTTATATAGCGCTCTTTCCCCATTTGTATGGCCTCAATGGGCTTTGTGGTTGGAATGCCAAATAATTCTGAAATAATAGAAGGTCGAAGTAGCCAATTCGCTACATTGGCCAAGAAAGCATGTTTTTGGTACGTCTATGAAAAGCCACACGCAAAGCAAATGTTTTAAACTCCTTAAATGTGAACCTTAAAACATTCATCACATTTTTCCAAATTTGGCGTATCTGGGAATGGCCAAACATCTTTAACATTTCACAGACCAAGTCTTAAGTGAAGCAAAACGGTTCACGTTTTCTTACGAAAAGTGTCCTGGGAGCTTATTATGATGTTACTGTGTATTTCATGTGCGTCCATTTGGCAAAGGACATGGAGAGGCACAGACACTGCACAGTGACAGTTTAAACCTTTCAGCGCCTGGAGCCATTTCAAAGGAGGAGGAATCGGTGGAAAATAGAAGATGTCCATTAGAATTCGGTTTTTCCATTTGTAAAGAGAAGTCTTAGAAAACTCATTTAGATACTATAAAAAAAAAATGTGCAATGCATCTATTGGGCATATGATATACAAAATGGTTAGAATGACATCTGATGCGTCATTGTGAAAGTCTAGCCACTATCAGGAGGAGGTCACGTATGTCTGCCAGGATATGGGATACCAACCCTGAAAATGTAGATCGATTATGGGAAATCGTTTCAGTAGTAATGAATTTCTGAGATCCACGATATTTGAACACTAGCTGTTATGATAAATTATGGAAACGGCCACAAGTTTCAATCAATCAATGCATTTGTAGGGTGTGCATTCATCAAAGGCATCATGGCGCTGTCTAGACGCATGGGAGAACACACGGTTTAGGCAAACAGATGGGTCTTCAAACTCCGTTTAAAGAGACCAAAATCGTGCAAGCAGCGGATACCTACTGGTAGTGTATTACATAATTTAGGGCCTGAAATGGAAAAATCCTGGCCACCTACCCCTTTCCCAACGATAGGCAGGTATTTTCAGTGAAGCTGAAATTTTCACACCAGGGTTCTTAACCACTTCGACCGGAGCAGGAAGGAGCCCCAGTGTTAATGGCCAGAAGTCAGAGGTCCAGCTCTCCGATGCAACCGTCTGGCCAATAATGAGAACTTGTCTTCTTGTCATTAAGTTTAAGCCAGTTTGCTTCCATCCAATCCCCAATCACTGTGACGCAGGATCTCAGCTGGGCCACAGTCCCTGCTTGATCCTGGTCCAGCCTGAACAGAATTTGGGTATCATCCAAGTAGAATAAAAATGTAAACCCAAATGAGGACTGCCAATGGTTGGATGTATATATAAAAAAGCAGCGGGGGCTGGGGGGGCGGGTGGATGAAGGGCAAGAGGGTAGCGCCCTGCAGAACCCCACATGTCACATTTCTGGGTGAGGACCTAAAAGAAGCAAGAGACACCAGTTGCGAACGGGAAGAACCATTCCAAAACCAGGCCAGAAATGCCAGCATTCTGTAATCTTGAAAAAAGAAGGGCATGATCAATAGTGTCAAAGGCAGCCAACAGGTCCAATAAAATATGGCCCGCCATACCGCCTTGATCTTTGATCATCGTTAAATCGTCAAGAACAGACAGACAGACTCGGTCCCCATTAGAGGCCGAAAACCCATCTGACAAGGGTGCAGATTATTATGGTCCTCCAAAAAAAGATTGCAGTTGAGGGGGGGATGACTGCTTCTACAACTTTCATAAGGAATGGAAGCAGGGAAAATCGGCCGATAATTAGAGAATTAGAGAAAATTTCTGCATCTAAAGATGGCTTTTTCAGCAGTGGGATCACCAATGCTTTTTTCCAAGGCAGCCGGAATCTGGCGAAGAGTTAATTACCTCCACTTTTATGTCACTTAGACACATAATAGTAGATTTGAACAAGTGTAGAGGCATATCATCTAGAGGAGATGCTGATTTAAGAAAGGTGACAAGCCGAGCAATCTCAGAGCGGTCAGTAGACTAGGAGTCAAGGGCCCCGTGACCCGGGGGCATCTGAGGTGCCTGATCGGCATGGGCAGATTTTGACACCCCCTCCACAACGTTGGCAATACTAGCCATAATCTTCTCAATTTTATCTGTGAAAAAGAGGGCAGATTGTCGCACAGCATCTGAGACCCAGGGCCAAAAAAAACTGTGCCTGGATTCAAGAGGTCTTTAAATGTTTGAAAAAGCTTTTTAGGCACATTAACTGCAGACTGAATCATAGCAGTAAAGTGTGCACATTTAGCCGATTTTAGGGCTTCACGGTATAAGGCAAGCTGCTTCTTAAACTCGTGTTTCAGACATGGGTCATAGGCAGTCTGTCATTTGCGCTCCGCCTGGTGCACCACTAAACGAAAGGAACATAGTTCATTAGAAAACAATTAATAGATCCAAACCATTGATCGAAATAGGTCCTTTTCCCAAACAATTTTGGCCACCATATAAGAACAACAATGCACAATCAATCTATTTGTGCACTCTTCTGTAATCTCAAAATAGTTAATTTCCCTTGTCGGAACTAGTTGTAAGGCTGGAATTCTTTCAACTATTTTAATCAATTCTAAGTGATTCCTCAATGTTTTCAAAACTGAAAATGTGTTAATCAAAAATCTTGATTTGAGTCAATTGTAACGTATGGTCAGTGACCTTATTAACCCCTTCCCCTTGGATCTTATAGTTGCCAATAAATTGTTGACCACACCCCCTAAAACATGAACCCCCTCTTTAGAGAGATCAATCGGGGAAGAGGACTTATGTCACCATTAATAGGGACAGGGAGCATGTCGCATTAGCGTTTTCTTGCTCCAAATGTTGGTTTGATACAACTAGTGGACCCTGTTTATAGACAACTTATTTGTCACACACCAGAAGTCACAGGTTTTTACCAATTTTTAGAGCTATTCAAAAAAACATCTACAGTTATGTAGCCTATGACTAAAGTTGCCCTCCAACATTTCTTCCTAAACACTAGTGATTTTACTACCCCTAGGATGCGCTGACAAGCCGCTTAGCTAGGGTTAGGGGATAGGGAGAAAAACTGGCCCTATCTCATGCTGTTCACCAAGAGTGCAAAATTCAATTTAAAAATGTGTGTGGCCGAAAACATGGATTGAAAATATATATATTTTTTGATTTTAGAACCCGAAAGCTGGGTGTTTTTTTCTAAAAAGGAGAGGGAAGGGGCAAGTAGTGGATAGTATCCCTTCCACTCAGTTTGTTCATAACTGTGCAACTGTACTTGATGTTGCTGCACTCATGCCCAATATGGGTGTTTTTCAAGCTAAAGAGCTTGGCATGAATTGTTATAGAAGATGTAGCCCCCTTCTCTTATATCTATAATTCCGGAAAGAGAGGGAGAGGCCACATCTAGCCTACCGGTTTCAGTGGAGATGGTGGTTAACCCACTTTCTTCAGGGCCACAACACCTTTAATGAGGGTTGTCACAACAGTGTCCCTCTGGGGTATGCACAATTCCCTACACAGGGCCCCACCTGCAGAGGAAACATGAAAGGGGTAGGCGGAGAGAAAGAGAGAGATACAATTTATGCTTTGCCTCTATATCACTTTTGGTTGGGTGTGCTCACTGTCTAGTGCTTAAATCGTATCATTTTACCCTTCTGCTTAGCGTTGTTAGCCTTTCAATTAGTATTTTTTCTTTTGGAAGGGTTTTTTCAGTTCACTATGTCTGTTGTCCCTTTTCTACAGCATTCCGGCGCGCCCTGTAAGAGTGCATATTTCTGTGAGCTATTGCAGGGTATGTGAGATACAAAAGAAGAAGGGACTTCTACAGTTTGTCATTGTACACCTTAGAAAGGGGGTTTGCTAGTGCATTCTTCAGAGTGCAACAGCCCCTTGTGGGCTGTATGTACGATACAGTTTAAAGGAAGCCTGTTCCTTACAAGTCCCAACAGTCTGTGCTGCTGTACAGTGCTGAGGCTTACCTGAGTTTTTCAGGATCCAGGGATTATAGCGTCCCTGGATCGTTTTTAAGTCCAATAAGTGTGTTTATAGACAAATTATGTCATTTTCTTTTGAACCATCAATTTCCCTATCTTGTCCCTAGACTTCGCTTTTACTGGAGTTTGATCCTTGCCAGCACTTACCTCTTCTGAAACATTGTCATTTATTTTTTCCTAGAAGATTTTTTATTACGATTAGTACGCTGTTGATAGTTTGCCTTTTTCGTTGCTCACGTTTTTTTGTAAACTTTTTTTGGTTTGCTACGTGGTTCCTTGCCAACTGTGTCCCTCTCCACAAGCGCATTTTCAATTGGCATATCATCGTCCTCATTAATCTCGGAGTCTAATATAGCCACTATATGAGAAACCAGGCTTTTAGAAGTATGTAACGCATTGTTGGGCATCACAAAACCTACCAGAGAAATCGACAAAAAAAAAATAAAAGTTGGCTTCTTCTACATCATGCTCAATTGGTGGTGGAGTATTAAAGAGCGCTGGCTGGCAATTCAATGAGCAGCTCTCTTTGCATGGGATTTTGAATCCGAAAGTTTGCTTTCAATCAATGTTAACTTTGATGAATTCTCCTGTGTGATGTCCTTAATGTTATCGTATAATCTCAGTAAAGATACCAACACCAAGAGCAAAGCCGAAATAGATGTAGGACCTAGTGAATTTACATGGGGAAGAACGTTGAAATCTCTACGTGTTGCGCATTCCTAGGCGTATAATAGTCTGTTGCCAGCCTCTCATTTTCTTTCTCTCTAGGGTGATGTGGATGGCTCACAAAGGCCACCGGAGGGTAGCATACACTCCTCTTTCTTTGCAACCCCCTCCATCTCACCACACAATACTAAAAATGAGGCAGATCATTTAAGATCACTGTCTGGCACTCATCCCCACCCAATATTCTAACGACCTCCCCTGAGGCGAAAGAAGAGTGGGGTCAATTGCAGACACAGAAGTAGCCATATTGTGTGTCTCCAATACCGCAGAGCAGTCCAAGGCTTGCTGCATCCACTCAGGAGTTTGTGTGGAAGGGTGACCCTCGAACACTTCAGCATAGGTGGCTCCTCAAGGCTCCAAGAACTCTCGTCCACTATCAATGAAATTTGAAGGGGAGTCAGGAACAGACAACGGGATAGCATGCATTTGTGCCAAGGCCTGTTGAAGAACATTCCCGTTACGCAGGTTTTAAACAGCATTCAAAGTAGGTGTTACATTAGGCATCATTATTAAAATGAGAACTTAACAAATTAATCGTGCGCTCAGCCCTCTCCAAGTTCTCACACTTGTCCTAGTGTTTGTTACAGCACCCGTGGTGACTTCTCAGATCACCGTAGACTACTTTTGCACTTTTGCATCCACATCCTGCTAAAATATAATTACTCAGTGTAGTGGTCAGCTCTATCAGAGTGGAGCCAGTTCAAAGGGACCCAACCCCTGCAGTCACTGAACTCTCAAAGCACTACAACGGAGGCCAAAAAGGCACATTCTGTTCACAAACAGCCACCATACCAATATATGGCTCACACTGTGCAGCTTTTAAATATAGCAACATTTGCTACAGCTGACACCACTATGCAGTCTCCCCCGAGGTTATACACCCCATCTGGCGGGCCGGGGCTATGCAGATCCAGTGTGAGCAAATCTTCAGCAACTGTAGCAGTCGGGGCTTTCCGAGCAACAATGTTCTCTTCCCTGCAGACACACATCCACTCGAGCTGCAGAAGGACAGAGGACACCACGTAGGGGAGCAAGGAGAAAGAAAGTAGGCAATCATGAAGCTGCACCAACTACGTGGCTGCCTCCAACAATCTTCAACTGTTTACCTCCTTCAGAGGCTTTGGGCCACAGCATTTCTCTACCACAGGACCTAGAGGGGCAACAATGGGACAGAGCTCTCCTTTGCCTTGGAAGCCTTCTATCTTCCCCTCACTGTTGGAGGACTGGCCTGCACTCTCAATAGAAGCTCAGTTAATTATTCTTGAAAGTCCAAAATTAATCAAGGAAGTAATGCGAGTGAGACCCCTTCCTTATGACAACAATTTAAAAAAAGAAATTTGTCTCTGGGGTTTGGACAAAAGCAAGCCTGTTGTAAGAGGTCCTATCCTTGTTAGCAAGAGACCCTTGCCTCATTACATCATACCAGAGTACCTTCTCCTGCAGGAAAGGGAGGGGCAGGACAGGACATGGCTAACCTATGCTTTTACCATGGAGCTTTTTGAAAGGGGATCCATTTAGCAGATTCCCCTTTCAGAAAAGGAATTACCTGCATAATTTTGTATTAATCAAAAAAGCTAGGGCTTTTATACTGTGAGAAACCTGAAGGTGTCTCACCCAGTAGTGCCCGGGGATCTGTCATCCAGGTGGCCAGGACACGGCCATTGTTTTTGGGCCCAGTTCCTGGGGGTGGACCAGTGAGGGAGGATCACCTGGGTGAGGGGTCTTCGGGGAGTGAAAGTGGGACACTGGATGGCGAGTCGTGGTTTTTCCTTCCCTGTAACACCTTTACCCGATCCTACCAAGTAGAATACTTGGGAAATCAAACTCCTTTGCCCCCTTTTCCAACATGAACACTTTCTCACAGACAGCCTGCTATAAGAGAAAATGGACTACAACCCTGAGCCGTATATCCAACATGTCCCAATACAACCGTCAGGCAATTACTGACACACCTGACTTCCATTACACTTCCCTGCACGTATAAAAAGGCAGAGCACAAGAGCACACTCTGAGCAAGGCAAAGCACAAGAGGAAGCAGCAGTTCCAAGATGGCAGTTTAATACATGGTGAAAGACAGTAAAGCTGAAGCGGATCGCAAGGAGGGAAGTGCCCTTGACCTCTTCGACGAGGAACCGTACTTTCAGAAACTTTCGAGAATAGAAAACATAAGACGAGGAAACAAGGCTGAAAAATCCTTCATTGTGCGTCGGAGTTACCTGGGGCTCTCCAGCGCCGATTGTCAAGGCAGGGATAATCGCTTGCCACTGTGGTACTGTCCTTGTCTCCTATAACAAAGCAGCGCCAAGCAAAGTCAGCACAGCCGGTGAGTTGGAGAAACAGATACCAGACCGGTCTGTGTTGAAGCCAAGGTTGCAAGTGGCAACACTGCATAGTGAACGCTGAAGATAACAGTATGACGCGTATGTGATCATCAACACGAGTAAAATTGAAGAACAAATGAGTGATTGAACTTTGAAGCCAAGATATGATACCTTAGACAAGAGTGGTCCGGCACTGTGTGGGTGCTCATTCGAAAGTCTCTGTAAGGTATCCAACTGAAAGTTCTCAAAAGCAAAAGGTGACCAAGAATTGTGAATCGAAGTGGTCCTGCATTGGGACAAGTAAAATCCTGTGCACAATTGAAAGTCTTTGATGTTAACAACGTAAAGAAAGTCGATGACAATGAAGTTGGTCCGAACCCGGCTGAGGGAGATCAACTAAGAGCTTTTTGGTTAAAGCAAGTTTATGATAAAAAGATAACTTGAAATTGGTCCGAGCCCAGCAGAGGGAGACTAATTGAACTATGTATTAAAGAGGCTCTGAGCCCAGCTGAGGGGGGGTCCCAGTAAACCTCGACACATCCGAGAAATTGTGTACTTGTGAAATCTAAAAGAGGAAAAGAACTTGTGCGTTTGTCGTACGAGGACCTCTGAAAGAAGAAACTTTGATAAGCAGAGAGACTTGGGCACAGAAGGCACTGATCCTAACGATTGAACTGTATCCCAGTGCTAGAGAAGAACAAGTTACTTACCCATGGTAACGTTCTTTCGACTGGATGTTCCTCCCACGTATTCCTTATCTTAGATATTTCCAACATCCAGCTTTGCTGCTTCAGAGAAAATGTTCAGCAGGGGGCACTGTGGGTCGATGCCTGTTGACTCGATGTCCCTCGGAGGCGTCCATCTCAGTGTCAACATCACCGAAGGTATATATAGCACGCACAGCGCCAGTTGGCTTCAGTTCCGTTTTTACGAATGAAGGATCTGTCTTATACCTGAAGGTTACTCCTCCTGAGAGAGCGTAGGCTAATCGCAAGGGAGAGTCTACTGCAGGGTAGGTTGGAACGGGCAATAAGGAATATGTTGGAGGAACATCCAGTCGAAAGAACGTTACCAGCGGTAAGTAATTTGTTCTTCGAATGGATTGTGTCCTCCCACATATTCCTTATCTTAGATACACTCGCAAAGTAGTTTATAGTTTTTTGGAGGAGGAAGTCGGAATTTTATATGACACTTGAATAGCTTTCGTGGGTGTGGGGGTGTGTGTGTGCAAGGAATGCAACACTGCTTTGCCAAATACAGTTTCCTGACCCGAGGAAGAATCCATCATATAATGTTTACTGAAGGTGTATACAGACAACCATGTGGCAGTCGCACAGATTTCCTTAATTGGTACTCCCCTCTGTAAAGTAGAGGAAGTTGCCATGCCTCTGGTCGAATGAGCCGGTAGGCCTTCTGGAGGATCTTTTCCCACCAGTTTGTAGCATTCTGATATTGCCAATATAATCCACCTGGACAGTGTTTGTTTGGTAATAGCCATACCCAATTTGTGACCTGAAGAGCCCAGGAATACTTGGTCATCCTGTCTTAACGTTGTCATTTTAGATATATAAAAGCTCAGTGCACGTTTATGGTCAAGACTGTGAAGCCTCTCCTCTTCCTTCCCAAGATGTGGAGGAGGGTAAAATGATGTTAAAGTTGTTTTTTTAAAAAAGTTTGTTATTAATGCATGCTTCAATTGGTTTACAATTTTTGTAATTGTTGCTTATCCATTTCCAAATTAATGAAAAGAAAAGGAAGAAAGAGGTGGTTGATTACAGGGAGGCCTTGGAGGATTGAGTGAGCAAAGGCGGAGGACAGGATGGAAGGGCTGAGATTCATGGAAAAGAAGGAAAGGTGAGGGGGCAGAACAGAAGGGGAAAGGAAACCAAGGGGGAGACAGCAAAGAGCCAAGATCAAACTGCTGAATTCCAGTCCCTTCTCCTCTCCTTTTTTCTTGGATGGGTACGCTTCACTTCCATCTTTTTCAGTTTGTTGCAATATCTTCGTCCACTTCGGTCATCTTTTGTTTGAGATGAACTCTGATACAATTTTGGGTAGAAAGGTGTGTTTTACCTTCTGCACCACTTTATCTTTGTAAAGGACAGTATAAGGAGGCTTGCAGGATAAAGCCTGAAGCTCACTCACCCTTTGGGCCGAAGTAATTACTACTAAAAAGCTGGTTATTAGGGTGAGTAGCCTCAAAGGACAGGAGTGTAATGGCTCGAAAGGCGCCCCATCATAAACGTCAACACTAAATTCAGATCCCAGACCGGGACTTGAAAGTGAATTGAAGGGAAAACATTTGTTAGTCCCTTTAAAAATGGTACTATTAGAGGTATCCTAAAGTATGAAACTTCCTCTGAAGTGCGCTGCCAAATATCCCATGATGGTACCATTCTGGAGCCCCAGATTAGCCAGATGTAATAAAAAGGATAACACCATTGGTGTGTTACATGTAAATGGGTCAACATTCTTATCTCTACACCAACTACAGAATGTATTCCAATGGCAGCAGAACAAAAATTTAGTTGCTGGCTTTCTGGCCGAATGCAAAATCTCCATTACATCGTCCGGGAGATCCCAAACCTTGTATCTCAGCTCTCAGAAACCATGTCTGAATGCTGAGCGTCCTGACATCCGGATTGGAGAACCTGACCCTCCTCTCTTGAGAGAAGGTTCTCTCTTTGTGGAAGACGTATTGGAGGGCAGATGGACATGTCCGGGAAGGCCTGGGTACCACATCCTCCTGACCCAATCCTGAGCCGTTAGGATCATGGATTTCCTGAACTTTCTCAACCTCCTGATTATGCAAGGAATGACGGGGACTGGAGGAAACACAAGACTATAAAACCGCAAATAGAAAAAGTCTTTGTCTGATCAAAACCAAGATTAGGCTCCAACATGGACAAACTTGTTATGTTGTATTATGGAATATACCAATGAAATATTTCCAAAATATTTATATTTGCCCGATTGAATTTAGTTTTTTTATTGCTTCTCACATAGTGCTTCTTAAAACATTGTTTTTAGTAATTGTTAATTTGCACCAAAGATGCTGTGCTGTAGAAGAATGTTTTTATTTTTTTTTTGGTATAATTGAAAATAAAGTGTATTTTTGAAATATTATCTTGTTGTCTCGTGGCGGAGATGTCTTTCTTTTGACAAATGTAATAGAGGCAGAGTGAATTCTGACAAAAACTTCCATAAGTTTCACCAGCTTGTGTGATACGGGTGGAGAAAGGGGTAATCAGTTTTCCAATTTCTTTGGTCGTCTGGAGGAAACGCATACAGGAGTGGAATTTCCCAGTTCACCACGAATGCGTCTCCTAGAGCTCCTCTTGGGGGAAATGTCCCACAACAGTACAGCTCGCACTTCCGGTTGGCACCGGTCACCAAAAGATCTACTTGAGGGTTTCCCCAAAGGGTCAAGGTCTCTTGAAGGACTTCCTGAGCTAGTTCGCACTTGTGGGAGACCGTGCTCTGCCTGCTCAGAGCGTCCGTCGTCGTGTTTCGCTCTCTGGCTAGGTGAACTGCCAACAGAGAGATTCCCTCTTGTATTGCCCAGAGCTGCATTGCCTCTCTGCACAGTGGTATTGACCCTACACCTCCTCTCTTGTTGAGGTAGTACATAGCCACTGTGTTGTCCATCATTATCAGGACATTCTTTCCCCGTAAAGTGGGCAGAATGGCCTTCACCGCTAGTCCGATTGCCCTCAGCTCCAACAGGTTGATATGTAGTTTGGACTCCGATGGAGACCAGTGACCGCTGATTTCCAGGATTCTGGACTGGGCTCCCCACCCCATGAGTGAGGCATCTGTCACTGCTGTTATCTCCGTCCATGGTTGCCAAAACGGCTCTCCTTTCAAAATGTTCTCCTGACAGGCCCACCACCAAAGGTCCTGTGAGACTCTGCTTGGGATTTGCAGAAGGTCTGACATATTTCCTGAGAATTGGGAGCACTGTGTCCTGGGAGCCCATTGGAGAGATCTCATTCTCAGGCGAGCTTCAGGCACCAGAAAAATGCAGGATGCCATGAGGCCGAGCAACCTCAGAAAATTGAAGGCCAGATGTTTTTGGAATTTGGACACCATTTGCAGAATCTCTTGAGCCCTCACCTCTGGTGACCAGGCTTTTCCCAGGGATGCATCCAGGACTGCTCCGATGAATTGGAGACTGAGATGGTATCATGTGGGACTTCTTGACATTGAGGGAGAAGCCCAGTCTGTGAAGGGACTAACCGGTATAGCTGAGATGTTCCAAGGCCTGTTCTGAGGAACTGGCCCTGATTAGCCAATCATCTAGGTTGTGGTAAACATGAATTAGCCCACTCCTGAGACTTGCTGCCACAACCGCCCTCAGTTTGGTGAACACCCTTGGGGCAGAGGTTAGCCCAAATGGCAGAACTCGAAACAGATAATGAGAACCACCAACAGCAAACCTCAGATACTGTTTGTGCTTGTGTTGGATTGGCACATGAAAGTAAGCATCCTGAAGGTCCAATGATGATATCCAATCCTGAAGCTGGAGAGCCTGAATGATCTGAGAAAGAGTTACTATCTTTAACTTGTCCTTCCTGAGGAACATGTTCAAGTTTCTTAAGTCCAAAATGGGTGACAATCCTCCATCCTTTTTTGGAATTAGAAAGTACGGGGAGTACCAACCCTTGAACTACTGCAGTACAGATACTGGTTCTATAGCACCTTTCTCTAGCAGGGTTAGTATTTACTGCATAAGGAGAGGACCTGGAACTTTGTAAGAGCTGTTTAACGGTGGATGACTGAAGCTTTTGCAGAAAGGTTAGGCAGTAACCCTGGGCAACTGTTTCCAATGCCCATGCATCTGAAGTAATAGCCTGCCATTCTGTCAGATGCTGTGACAGTCTGCCTCCCACTGCAGTTTTGTGAATCAGTCCTCAGAGAGGTTTTGGGGTTGTTGACGCAGTGGCTGAAGGTAAGGCAGCCGCTGCTGTTGCGGTCCAAGTACTTCTTCCCCGTCCTCCTCGGGGGAATCTTCTTTGTCCTCTTTGAGCTAGCTGTCCTCTGCCCCTTCCAAATGTGGAGTAGTGACAAAAGGACTTACCCCTCGAGGGTGTAACCATGGGGCGGTTTGGAGGTTGTCTGATTGCAGCACAAAGTGATTGGCTGCTGCCTTAGAAGTTTGCATCTTCTCCAAACTCTCCTCAGCCTTGCTTCCGAATAAATGAGTACCGTCAAAGAGCATGTTGAGAAGTCTGGATTATACATCTGGGGAAAATCCTAACTTTCTCAACCAGGCAAACCTGCGCATAACTGTACTCGCCACCATAGCTCTGCTGATACTGTGAGCAGAGTCAAGACCAGTCTAGAGGGATTTGCACATCACATCTCTCCCATCTTTGACTATGTTTAAAAACCTGTTTTGCTCTTCCCCTTTAGGGATATGGCACCAATGGGTGTAAGTAAACCTTGCCAACGTGCATGTGGCATTGGCCGATTTCAAGGCCATATTGCCACCAGAAAAAACTTTTTGGGCTAGGGCATCATAACGCTCATCACCCCTATCTGGAGGGATTGTAGGGTAGGCATTCTGTCTACCGGTTGAGGTGGCAGCTTGAACCACCAGACTCTCTAGTGTTGGATGTTTCGACAAGTAAAATGGATCAGAGCTTGAAACTCTATTTTGAAGTCAACTTCTTGTTAACAGTCAGAATAACCTCAGGTGCCTCCCAGTTGGGAGCCACACGCCTTTATAAGCCTTGATGGATTGGCACAATTGGGTCCTCTTGGGGTACCCTGTCCAAAATGTCAGTTGAGTCATCTTGTTCAAAGATTGTAGTCAGTCTCGACCAACCCATATACTCCATAACTCTTGACATCAATTTTCTATATGTAACTTCTGCATGGTCACTGGGCTCTGCATGCCGAACTCAACCTCTGGTGAGGTAACACACTGGCATCATGCAGGCATTCTTGTAAGTTCTTAATTCTGGAATCCTCTGATATGAATGCCTCAGGCACTGATGGCGTACCATACTGTAAACCAAAAGGTCTAGATTCATCAGAAGATTCCTCTGCATCCTCATAAATAGAGGCAAGAGGCTTGAAATACCAAGTCCTTGACAAAGGAGCATATATTTTCTCCATTGTAGTCGATGTCATCATACTGTTAGTGGTCAAAGGATCTGAAATCGTCGAGACGGTCGACGGCTTCAAAGGTTACATCAATGGCTTTGACACCTGTGGCGTCGAGGAGCTCAACACTCGAAGAGTAGATGGCTTCTCATATGTTTTCGACGCTGATGGTGTTGATGTTGAATCTTTCAGCGTCGATGGCTCAGTTAAACTAGAAAGGGGTTGGCTCCTCTTACTCGTCGAGAGACAACTTAACGTATAAACGCAAGCACAGTAAATCAAGCTCAGTTGTATTTTTGAACATAATACCTTACTAGAATGGTTAAATGCAATGTGGGCCACAGAGCTGCGGATTAGCAGAAATGTACCGAGTCCCTACCATAGTAGGAAGAGGCATTGACACCACACCACAAGACTGTTGTTGGGCTGAGTGCTCTAAACAAATGCCTTTTAACATGACGTAACTATTACAAATTGTGAGTTGCCAAGAGTGCATGGTTTATTCTCCAGCAGATCTTTGCTTACACATAAAAGGTCATCTGCGACTGGGTGACTCATGCTGAACTCCTCAAAGTGTGAAGTCCTCTTTCTCCCTGCCTTCAGCACCAACCCCACTCTTGCCCCTGACAACTCTAGCACAGCAGTTTACAGCCCTCACCCACGGCTTGCAACCTTGCTGTTCTCTTTGAAAGCAACCAGAGACTACCAGTTCAACATGGTCACTGCAGTCAGACAACCTAGACCTAGGACGACTGCACATGCCTACTGCTTGGTCTACCCATCTACTATTTACTCCCCTCAGCAAAGTTCTTAAATTGGCAACACATCCTATTCAACCTACCCAGACCCCCCCCCCCCCTTTATCTACCACCTCCACCACCCTGGGAGGTCTCCATACAAAAATTGCTATTTCAATTTCTGCTCATGGCTTTTCTCCCACTACCTCTCGGAATACATCTCACTGTACTTTCCCTCTTCAACTGTTCTCTGCCCATCTCTTCATAACCCAATAGCCCTCTGAACTTTCTGTGCCCCCTCCAGTATTTGCACCTTATCATCCCTAATTGCCCCACTTCACTGTAAGGCTCTCCCCCTAGGCAACACATCCATCTCTTCAGTAGAACTCTTCAAAAGAAGGTCAATACACCAGCTACTAGCAATTGAACGAGACTCCCATCCTAACCAAACTAACTGCACAAACAACCTGTCACATGTTGAACACTCAGGACTACTCTATGTCATTTGTAAATAAGTCAAGACTGGTCACAGGCTCTCAATGGTAAAATCATTTGTCTTCCAGCCCTTGCTCTGGCTTACCCCCTTCACCATCTGGAACACATTCAATCCAACAACAAAGTGTTTATGTAAAGACACATCACCCTAGTTATTGCCCACATTGGAGGTCATTTTTGTACAAAATGACGCCCTGTTCTTAAATAGAGTCAGCACAGGATGTTCCATCAGCATACTAAGTCTTTTCCAACATGTTACCAACTCTTGCATAATCCATTCTCTCCCCTACAGCTCCTACCCACTGCTCCCCACTGACTGATTTTTATGAAAACTATATAGCTTTATGGAGTCAAATAACTTCAAACAGTTTTTGTTAGGCCATTTAATCTCATTCACACAGTCAACATTTTCCTTTCCTCACAAGTCAATACAAATCTTCAAAATTAAAAAAGAAAAACCCTAAAAACTTTGAGGTTTAGCACACACTAAACGGAGAAATCCCTGAAACCGGCAATTCAATTATTTCCAACCCCTATCAATTATCTCTGATTACATTCATTATTAATTTTATTACGTAAAGCGTCATGCCATAGTCCTCCCAGTTCTAAACAATGTAAGAAGAGTACTCAATGAATCCACCTCAGGAGGACAAAGGTCTGGGTCCAGTTGGGCCTTATTGGAATGAAAGCCTGTGACAACATGCTGTACACAGACCTTTGAGTCGAGAACATTGCCCGTGTCACTTCTATCAGTCTTAAGCAATGGTGGATAAATGCTTATCAAGAAAATATCAGTTCCGAACATTCAGAATTTTATTCAATAGTCCTTCACTCAAATGAAAACTCTGTTCTAGGAAAACGTGAACTAACCATAGGAGAAAATAATATGAAAGGAAACAATTGACACCATTTAAAAACTATAGTATCATATTTCATAGGTACCTGTTAATTTAGGGGGGTACCATTTTCCAGGTTTTCAGCCCAACTTATTCCTTTTGAACTTCGACGTGGCGAGCTCATAGTGCCTGAATGAAGAATTTATTTTATTTTCTGTTGTAGCTACCACAACAATTCACAGCAATACATCAACAAAATAGAAAGTAGAATTTTTAATCATCTGTATGTAGACCAAAGGTGTCACAAGCACTTCTTGAATATCTGGGGCGCTATAGGATTAGGACTAGTGAAACTAATTTAAAGTGTCCAACATACACTAATAAGTTTATTACAGAGCTATTTTTTCTTATTCTGCTTGTAAATGGGTATGTTATTGACTTTGGTTGCCCGAATGGAAAATAATAATTCCTTCACTGTGCTTTCCTTGTATGAAGTGTAGAATTCTTATTCTTCCAGAAACAAAAGTATCTGGGAGGGGGAAATGGAACACACAACTCCCAGATCACACTACTAGAGTCCCTTCTATACCATCACATCAAAGATATGTGTGCACTGTAGAGAGTGACTTTTTATGGATCACTTATCAGATTAATTTCATGATGAAAGTCTGGTACACCCACTGGTGTCTCTGGATGTGGGCTGCAGCAATTGTGTGCAGTAGGACGACTCGACTCAAGGGTGGCAGTCTTTCATGGAAGTCTGGTGGTCATGCAAGAGTCATACAGGACTTAAAGTTACACTAACAGTTTAGTTAGTATATTATTTGTAATGCGCTCCAGACCCGAGGGTATTCAGGCGCAAGGCAGAAGGATATTCAAAGCTTGGTTACAACATGTAAAATACATTTGTGTGTAGGTGCCGATTGGTTACACGTGGGCACAATAAGGTGACGATATACACAGGCAGGTACATTGAAGGCATGCAAAGTTTTACAAGTGGTTGGTGCATGCAGTGTAGCGAGAGGTGCCGGGCTAAGTCAGCAAGGTATATGCCTAGATGTCGGCATCTTTGAACCAACTAGTGATGCTCTGGCGGAACCTGTGATGGGTTTGATCGATTCTTAGAGGGGATGGTAGTGAGTTCCATAGGAGTGCTGCCTTGACCTGGAAGCTGCAGCCTCTGATTTTGGCACGTTTGTATCTGGGGACCCAGAGGTAGTTGGTGTTGGCAAGTCTGGTGATTCTTGTGGTAGGCTTCAAAGTGAATCTGTCGGATAGGTAACGGGGTGCTGCATTGTTCAAGCATTTGTGGGTGAGGGAGGGAGGGACACTCCAGGGACACTTCCTTCAAAGTAATATTAACACATTGTGAACTGGGTTTGACGAGTACACAAACCATAAAGTAGGACCAAAGAGAAACATCATTATAAAGTTGCATTGAATCTATAATTGGTCTGTATTGTGTGATCTGGTTAACTTGCAGCTGTTAGGACATACTAGAGGCGACATGCATCCAACAAGGTACGTCTAAACAAGTTTCTACAAAGGTCTGATCTTCACTTGTAATGAATTGAGCAATTCACAACAGCACTACTGCAAAAAAACAGGCAAGATCTGCCAGGACTACACAGGGCAAGCTCAGTAGAAGGTGCTTCTGTGTTCAGGCAATGCACAGAACCCTTACCTTGCATACGGCTCAGACAGGAACTGTATCACTGAAACATATCTACTCCATGAAGCCTAGGCAAGTAAACCCGTAGAAGTACTGAACATTTCCAAACGCGCAAAAGTACACCAATGCACACTGCTAGAAACAGAGGGCACCAATTATTTTCATATTTGCTCAATTGCACATAGTCCTACGCATTTTTGTTGCTGTGTCAGAGAATGAAGACTAAGAGGCAATAGATCCCATTTCAAGGTCATCGTGCTCATGTGCACCCCTCACATACAGACTACCAATCGTACACAAACGCTTCGGCTGCGTGCACAGAAGCCCTGAAACACTTTCTGGGCGCAGGCAGGTATTCGCTTTCCGATGACCACCTCATAGGGACCCACTTCTAACCTCAGCACACGAAGCTCCTTCTTCCAGCCCCCTAACAACTGTAAGATGCAAGGACAGCCAGTGGTAGAGAAGAGATGGCGCAAGTAAAGGAGGACGGGAGACGGCTTAGCGTTATGAAATAGCCAGAGTATCACATGTCATACCTTTAGAAAAATGTCCGAGTAATTTTGGTTTAAGGAAGTGGGCGCTAAAACTGCCAAGGAGCCCATTCTTACCAAGTTCTCATTCGTTCCAAAAGCTCTATGAATGGAATGCACTACTGCAGCCCAACACAGCACTGACCGGAGGAGAAACCATGCACCTTCCAAAAGTGTGCTGGGTGTAAAAGAGAAGGGTGGGGGCTTCCTGAGGAAATTAGATGAATCTGTGCAGTTTACACAACGTTTTGGCCCGAGTTACTTTTTCCCAATTGTTTTACCATTTTTGCTAGAGATTTCTTTAAATGCAAAAAGTGTGTGGGAGAGACCCCTAAACCCCCTCCCAATGGATCATTTTATAAACCGAACCCACATCAATTTTGCAGCTTAAAAACTAAAAGTAGTACAAAATGTAATACGTCAAATGGTTAGCCCAATGCCAACCGGATTACTAAAGAGGAGTCATACGATGGATTCAATCGTCACACTACCAAACAAGCCACTCCACCATGTGCCTGTTAAATGGGTCAAAGAGAACCAACTAGGAGTTATTTAATCAAATCAGAACTAAAAAATGAAACTTGACAGGTTGCAGGTGCGAGTACATAATTCTAATTGCCTGGTCGGAACAGTTGAGCTCTTGAGACTTGCCTGACCTTTACAACACTCTACAGGCCTTGTCTCAGTACTAGAGTGGTGAAATGAGTTACTAGTGTTCACTACTCCCAGCTGCCTCTTCCTTGCCCCAGTACTATGATTGAAATGAGGGGAGCTAGGTTGCAACAACCTATAAGAGCAGGGGAAAGTTGGTTCTCATAAGGAAAAGGGGGATACCATGTCTTGCGTGCGGACCTATTTACCCTTTTCCTAGTATTCCTGATACATTCTGGTGTTAGTTCGGGCAGAGGGAAAAGGGAAGCAATATAAAATAGATGCATAACATAGATGTAGATGGGACAGAGGGATCATCATGGAATGGAAATGGCGGATACTGCGTGTCACCCAAGGACATGCTCTGCCATTGCCCAAGTCTCCTCTACCCAGGCGACGCTCCCTTGCATCTCCACCCCCAGGGTCGCGATCCAAGAGCGATGTCCCTTCCCTGGTCACCTGAGCAGTGGATGATTGGGAGAAAAGGCTGGTCCCTTTATATCCAATAGGTTATATTTGTAATAAATTACCTTACATTTACATGGTAAGAGGTCTTGGCCTTGGGTCATAACAGATTGTCGCAAGTATGAGTAATTCCAATGTTGTCAGTTGGTGGTGTGACTAAGTTACATATCTGAGACTAAAGCATGGGACCGGGGTGACCATGGGAGCCATGAGCCGCCACCTGCTCTGTGACATACATACATACATAAGAGGACATACATGAGGGGGTAAAGGGGTTTCTGTCAAGTCACCACAACCCATCCCTGGGCTTGTGTTTATGACCAGTCCTACTAACTTGAGATGTCTATGGCTTCCAGGGAAGCAGAGCAGATGTAGTGAAAGCACAGAACATTTGAATGAGAAGCAAGCCACTCGTGGCAAGCAGGAATAGGAGGGCCATGCGGTGCTCTTGGAGGAATTTATTCATGGGTCACACTCACTGGAAGAATCGCAGACCTCGTTTCTGCATTTCACAGGGTCATAAAACTGCCAGAATGGGATTAGGAGTAAAGCCTTACAAAGATTCAGTACTATCACTAACTGAGGTGCCTGATGCTCAGTCTTCCCCTCGAGGATCAGTATTCAAAACACAAAACTGGAAAAAATTGACAACCTCCTCTATGTTGTGGAAGCTAAAAATGATCATGTTCCTCATAAAAGGAGCAGGATGATATTTCGCCTCAAAGTACCAACACAGTGTCTCGACATATTTCTATAAAGACGACTAATCGAGGCTGTAATCGATTGAGTTTTGAGAAATTCCCACATTAATGATGGTGGAGGCGGGCAATTGATTCTTATCCCATGTAATTAGATGGATGTTTTTAAGTGATTGCAGATGAATACATTTTGTGAAAAAGAATGTTTTTAATTAAACTCAAAAAGGTGCTCTTGTATATACTCCAGGGGACCTACATCGTAGTTTTTGTTGATACGTAATGTGTATGAAACAATTTTTCCAGTTCTTTCCAGATGATCATGTGTTTTACAGAGATTCAGGGCAGAAGAGGAAGCGGTCTTCAGGGAGAGATGCAGAGGTGTATGCCGCTGTCAGAATGAACATGGTAAACAGATGTTTTGTAATCTCTGCTAATGCTGCCATGAGGCACTCCACTAGCCAAAACGTGTCAGCAGGGGAATCAATATTTTGCACAGGAAGTACCAAATCACAGGACACTTCGATACGGACACAGCGATCACCGTCGGACAATTACAAAACCTGGCCCTAACCTCGTTTTGTCTAGGAGGTGGAGGAGAGAGACCAGCACAGTGGAAGAAGGGAGAGGGCGAAGAGGAGGGGTGGGTCGTTGGAAGGTACAGGAGGGTAGAGGGGGTAGGGGTAATGCCCGTTTTCAATCAGTCACTCTCTCATGAGGGGAGCTTGTCTCAATAAGACTGCGAATCGAACCAGTGATAATTTGGGGCAATGTGGCAAATTATTTTAAGGGTTTCTATTGGTTTTCAGTCCACCCCTGGTCACCCGAGAGGGAAGGATGGGATATGAAAAAAGAAACAGCAAGTGCAACACTCAAGAACCTAGCTTAGGCCCTGGTTTGGGACACATGCCCGGAGACCAACCAGGAAGGGCATACTGATAACCCTCAGGTCTTATCTGAACAGGTGCCTGATATCGCCTACCCCCCAATTAAAATACCACAGGGTACCAGGTGGAGTACGTGGCAGGAGAGTCCAGGTGAACCAACACCAGATACTGACAACTGCAGCAACAACCATAAAACACACAGTGGAGGCCAAGAACAAAGTGTGGGACACTTAAATCCCAGAGACTGCGAGTGATTGTTTATCATCAAAGAGGCAGATATGAATCGAGGCGGAGGAATTGAAGATTATGGTCCTAACAATGTTTGGGAAGACCCAGAAGGTAAGGTGCGTAGACTGTCAAATACATAAAATTCACGAACCTTTCCATGGTTTCAAGTAGGATTAATGAGACCTAAATGCTCACATTATGCGCCCACTACCCACTGCTGAAAGTGGTAAAAGTTGCTGAAACAGCTAACCTCCCATATATAAACACATTTGGTCCTCTGGCTATGATTCATATGGTCCTGTGGACATCATTATTCCACAAACTTAAAGATCCAGCTCCCAGGAGAAACTTAGTCACAATGCTTTAAAACTGAGCCTGGCAGCAAACCACGTCGGAGCGATAGGCAAAGGGGATGATAAAGCTCTGATTAAATCATTCCAAGGCTGCTTTTTCTGTCAAAGAAGTGGACCCTAGCACCAAGGTCATGTGCAAAGTTATATTCCTCTCGTAGGTTGAGGCAATACATGGGCTGTCACAACAGAGAAGCATGACAATTTAGCTCCAACCACCTATCAAAACCTGTTTTCATCTGATGTGGATCTTTCCTTTTCCCCAGTCTTGCTGTTGCTTATTGAAATTATGCCCCGCTACAAAATGCCTCCGATTGAAGTGATCCCATCAGAAGAAAGAGCTAGTTCTTCTTAGTCAAAGAACGGGAATAAGTGTGTAGAGTAGGAAATAAGGTGAAATGCGACAGGGCCACATGTTACCAGCTCTTAGTCTACACACCTCTCAGACTGGTAGTCCTGGCGATGGCACCCTCCCACCCGACGGCCAACTAAAAAGGTATTGCAAAGTCGAGACCTTTGCCTTTAGGCATTGTGTTTGGCCGGAGATTGTTTAGCAACTTTAAAGTGTTTGTGGCACCTGCCAGATCGGTCTTAAGATCTCCAGAATAAATGTGAGTCTAGCCCCCTTCCAGCACCTGCCAATTATCCCCTGACAATTATTGAAGTTCAATTTATCATGGTGAGGATGGATATCATTGGTTCCTGGCCCCTTCCAAAGTTGAAAACGAGTAGTAGATAATTAGGAGGAAGTGAGATGGGTGGGGAGAATGCAGGGTCGTGGCTATCTTGAAGCAGAGCTAGCTATAAACTCTGCCCAGTTGCCCCAAAGAACATCTGACCGTGAAAGAGTGGCCCTTGTCTGTGAGCTACTGAATCAGCCCACATGCAAGGGACAGGAAAATCAAAATGCATCTTTATTATCGACAAGCGCAACTACGCAAATTCACTTTGAGAGATAAGGTCCTGGTTTTACTCCAGATGTTGAAAAAGAAATTGCTTGCGTAATGGCACGTGCTCTAGATCATGGAAGTCACCAAAAAAAGGAATTATGAAGTCCAAAAAACAGACTGTCAGAACCCCTCCGAGGTTTACCTCGTCAACTTGTTAAAAGAATGCAAGGACCCACACGACCCAATATGGCGACCATTGCAAGATGGGACCATCCAGACGAACCAATCCAGTCACAATGTCAAACAACTACACCGGAGTGCCCTCTTCCCTACCGATTCCAAGTTCTTAATTATTATCTTAAAGATTTCTTTCTTGAAGAAACCAAGATGAGTGAACCATTTCTTTCATCAAATATACAACCTGTGTGTGTAAACAGTATGGCTTGGAGTCTACCACCTACCCAAGACACAGGGATAAGTCATCAAAGAAGCGATACAGAGAACATTGGCACTACAAGTCACCAAGCCATTCCGAAGTCACTGGGGCTTTCCAATCATTCTTGTGGGAAAGCTGTTGCTTCTGCATACACTTTCATGTGGTCATTGAGATTTCGTGTTTTAACGCTTATTCAGTATTGCGGATTGATGGGATAATTGAGAGAATAGGCACCTCCACATTTATCTCAACACAAGACCCAATCAAAGGTTATTGACAAATTACTACAACCCCTCAAGATGAGGAAAATACAACTTTGGCACCCTGTACAGACATTTTTAATTCACAGCGTTACCTTTTGGAATGCATGATGCAAGTTCTAGGGTCTCACCAGACCTATGCTGGAGCCTATCTGGACGACACACTAACCCATAGAAGGACCTGGAGCGAGCCCATGAGACGTCTTTGCTTGGTGATCCAACCTCTATGGAAGGTGAGATTCACAGATAATTCAGCAATATGCCATTTGGGCCATTATACCACCATGTTTTGGGGTTTCTAGATTGTATAACGCCTCGTTCTGCCCAAAGAAGGACAAGTTAAGGCAGAACATCCTGCTACCAATCAACAAGAAAGAATGACTTGCCTTCCTCAGTCTAGTCAGATATTACTGAAGGTTCATCATCAGGTTCTCAAGTATCACAGGACCACTGATCGACAAGCTAATGGCTTTGCAACCCAATTAACTAATGCACAAGCCAATGCCAGGAGGCCTATGAGGAATTTAAGTGTTCACTATGCCATCTACCCACCAACCCCGCCCGATCTCATTATTGGCACACTTGTACCAGCCATTTATCCTTCAAAAAGATGTCTCCCGGGTAGAGCTGGCATCAGTTCTTTCACAGAAACTAGGGGGAAGTGAACACCCATTCTATACATTGGTCAGACGCTTTCTTCCTCAAGAGAGAAATTATGCAACGATTGAATTGGAATATCTGGCTATTAGTTGGGTGGTGGGATCCTTGAAATACTACCTCACTTGCCAGCACTTCCGACTAATCACAGACCATGTCCCTCTACCATGGTTGTCAAGGAATCAAAACAATCTCCATATGATGCAATGGCTTATCCAACCCTTTCCCCATTATGCACTAGCAAGGACACCTATAGCCAAACATCCATTGTCTAACCCATCACACATTAGAGGATGCAAATGAGAGCTCCACAGAAGGGGGAGTTAAGCGACAAAGCAACATGTTTGAGGCTACGAGACTGGACAGGGTCCCCATTGTGTCCAAGGACTGCCAACCACTCTGATGCATGCACCAGGTGAGTGATTGTCTACCACCCCATCCCTTGACACATGTTTAAGACCAATGTAACTAACATCAGATCTCTATGGCTGACTTGGAAGGAGGAGAGTAGTAATGGAAACACAAAGGTTTGAATGAAACGCACATTTCTCACAGACTTGCTCCCTTGAGTATCTGCAAGCAGGGTGTTGCATGTGGAAGAACCTGGTTGTCAGAGCCGCTTGTAGGAAGAACCGCAGGCCATGCTCATAGCCACTTGAGTGATCGTGAGACTGTCTTAAGTAAATTAGGAGTGATGCCTTACAAAATAATTCAAAAGAGGAGGTGTCCATCATAGAGGAGCTACAGGAGAGTGTGCCAGTGTCAGAATGCACACTGAGGCCCCTGCGCAAGAAGGGCTTTATAATAAATAATAATCCTAAAATGGCAGACATGTTGTAACCTTAGCTAGTGGAGCCTTGGGGCAGTCCACTAGCCAACACATGATAGGTAGGGAATAAGTAATTTGCGCAGACTGTACCCAATCCTAGAACAAGGACATACACATACCAGTTACACAGTGAATCCCAGTGAGACTTGTGTCCCAACCCTGCTGAGCTATTAAAGGAGAGGGCAACAAAATGATCAGGTACGAGTTAAGGGTCTGAGTGCAGAGGTGTACATTAAAGTATGGTGATGTAGTCAGTGAAGGAAAAAGAGCATGAAGTGGAAAAAGAGCAGGGAGGAGGAGAATGAGGAGAGACAATGGAGCAGAGGGGAGGATGAAAGGAGGGAGAATGGAGAGGAAAAGGGGGGACAAAGTGGAGAAGATGAGATGGTGTAACATGAGAAAGGAGGAAGGAATGTGAAAGGAGGAACATAGTGGGACACCCTTAAACCCATGCCCTAAAGAGGTTCCTGATGTGGTGGAGAATGAGGTCAATAACTAATGAGGTCAATAACCTAGCATAGACCCAGCTGGGTAGTCAGGTCCTCAGAACAACCAGGAGGGGATAACCCTGGGGTCTTACTATCAGAACAATTGCCCGACAGCCATACTCTTCAGAAGACTTAAGGGTACCTGGTAGAAGAGTACTGGTGGACCAACCTCAGATTCCAGGAACTTCAGCAATGACCATGAAAGACATGGCAACAGACCAGAAAGAAGTGGAGGGCACTTTAAATCCCAGAGACTTGTGTGTGACCGTTTACTGCCAAGGAAGCATCTATGAATCAAGAATGAATGAGATGGGGATGCGGGGGGGGGGGGCTGGAAGGGGCGGTGAAACTTACGAGACAAAGGAGGTTTGGAAAGACAAAGAACGTGAAGTACTCAAACCCCGATCTGATTAATTGTGAACCAAATAAATGCTGCTGTGAACTTTTACATGGTCTCAAGTCCACTGGTGATCCACTGGCAGTGACCAGTTGATCATTGTTGGGTGGTTTCTTTAAATCTGTCGAGGTGCCTTTATAATACTTACCTTAACATTCCAAGTCCCCTACCTCCTTGCATACAACAAGCACCCCACAACTGTCAGAATGGAATTAGGAGGGATGCCTTACAGTGAATCAGGGCAGAAGAGGCGGTAGCATTCATGGAGAGTTGGAGGAGTATGGGGGCACTGTCAGAATTAATACAAGATGGAGAATGCATGTTTTGTAGTTTCAGATAGCAGTCCCCTGGAGCGATCCACTCGCCAACATGGGTCATCTGGTAAAACGGACGTTCACGCAGGCCATACCTAAACAGAAAACATACGCACAACAGTCAAACAGCTGATCACAGTCAGACAATAACATAAGCCGGTACCAATATTTCTGATCCATAAAAGGATAGTTCTGTAAAGGGATGATGTGGGAGCTAAGAGTCATAGTGCAGAATTGTAGGCGCACATTAGCGCATGGCGGTGTAATGAGGATATGAAAGAGATGTGACAGAGGAAGAGGAGAGAGGATGAGGAGGGGAAGAGTTAGAGAGCAGAGCAGGGGATGGAGCAAAGAAGAAGAGGGGAATAAGTGGAGAGAATGTGGAAATGAAACCCAAAAACGGAGGGGGGAGCTGAAAGCAGGAACAGCAAGTTGAACAACCTTAATAGCCAGAGCTCTAAAGAGGCTTCTGATTTGGTGGAGAGGGAGCTCAAGAACCTAGCATTGGCCTGCATAGTGAAACAGGCCCCGATACTAACCAGGAGGGGAAGCCCGAGTTCAATCGGGTCAATTCCAGATCCGAACAAAAGCAGCATTGACCAAGAAAGATACCATGTAGGCCAGGAACCGAGTATGGGACAAATGAAATCCCAGAGACTGATTGTTTATCATTAAGGAGACTGCTGTGAACCAAGGAATCAGGAGAAAAGAAGGGAAGATCATAGTCCCAAGGAGGTTTGGGAGGACCCAGAAGTACACCTTGACCTGACTTGCTGTGAAACACAAAAACTCACAGATGGTTTTGAGGGTCTTGTAGATCAACCAGCCCCAGTTGACCATTGGGCTGGTCGCTTTATATCGGTGTGTCTTTTTAATAGATGAACTTCCCTTTGCATGCTAAGTGTCCATGCATACAACAGCCATTCTGAAGACTTAGGCCATTAACGCATTGCTTTTTTTTCCTGCATGTTGCTTGGGATAGTAGACAATTGCTTTTGAATATGCTCTTATCTGGCTTTGCCAAGGGCCCCATTTGGCAAGGCTAACGGGATGTCCCAATATGCAAGGTGTGCACGTTAGGCATATTTGTAGGTATGGCATCATGTAAAGTCTCATATAATTGTTCTTGCCTTAAGTGCCATGCAGGTTAGATCATAATGCCAGCCAGAGATGCAGAAACAGATGGCACACAGGCCCAATTCCTTTTCTAAAATAGGCACTTATGCTTTATTTTTGCTGGACAAGTATCCCTCTCCGCTTCGTCAGCTGCAGCCACAAGGTGAACCAGCAGTAGCGAGATTCGAAGCTGCATCTTGACCGCACTTCAACTCGATGTGGAAGAATCTGATGAGGGAGTCCCGAGCGCCTACAGCTACAAGCTGAATATCTCCTTTTGGGCTATATTGTGGCCCTTACACGGCATCTCCTCGCATAGAACCACGTGGAGCATTACAAAATGGCCTCCGCAACCTTGTTGTTAGTGGTTGCCCAGCAACCTCTCTCGGCGCTCATTGGCTCAACCTCTGTTTATTGCAGGCTCGGATCCGCCGGAAGGCGTGAGCCGGCACCCTTTTAAGGCACCTGGCCTGTTCTGTGCCTGTCCAGTGCCCAGGGCCAGGAACTCTGCCCGTGCACCGGTACCCACACTAAACCCCCCCAGCAACTTATCAGACAAGCAGTAAGAAGCCTAGACCAACTCCCCACTACGGGGAACTAACACTCGTCTTGCTCGCACCCTGAATGCACGCCATGTTAACTCAGTCTACCTTCTCCTCGCCGACCGCATGCTGTGCTCCATGCGCCTCATCATAACTTTATTAGCACATTAACTTTGTCCTCCTGCCACCCGTTGTGGCCGATATTCACTGCTGTAGCCACTCTGCATGTTTAGTCAGCACTTAACGTACTTAACCTACTTACCTGCTAGGTATTTCCTCGTGCTGTATAACACCTTTTGCCTGCATGCTGCACTTTTTTCCTATGCACCTCATCAATCTAGGTGATCCTTCATTGTTAAGTGCCTCGACTTAAAATGCATTTCTAGCGTCTATTACGACTTTTCAAATTTAGGTGACCCTTTACAGCGCTATTGCTACGATTTGCGGCATTATGCTCGCCTAGAGTTCACTCCTGCCACTAATGCTTGCACCCTATGGTCGCTCCGGACCACACTGTAATCCTGCTACACCATATGGTCGCCCTTCTGCTAATGCTGCTCGCAAGCTACACTGACATCAATCATAGTCCTCTGCAATCTATGAATCGTAGCCGAATCCTTACTGCTCAACTGCATCTGTTTGAAAATGCCTTTTTAGCCTTTCTTGCGATTTTTCAAATTTAGGTGACCCTCAATGCGCATTTACTGGTTGCAGCACTAGGGTCGTTCCTAGACCACACTGTAACCTGATTGTGCCCTGTGATCGCTTAGCAACCCTGCTGTGCCTCATGGTCGCTTAGAGACCACATTGTAATTTGTTGTACCTTATGGTCGCTCAATAATCTTGCTGTGCCTATGGTCGCGTGGAGACCACCCCAGCCACTATTGATTGCGCCCTATGCTCGCTTCTAGGCCACCTTCCGGTCGCTTAACAATCCTGTTGTGCCTCATGGTCGCTTAGAGACCACATTGTAATTTGTTGTACCTTATGGTCGCTCAATAATCTTGCTGTGCCTATGGTCGCGTAGAGACCACCCCAGCCACTACCGATTGCGCCCTATGGTCGCTTCTAGGCCACACTAATTATGCTGTACCTCCTGGTCGCTTAATAACCCTGCTGTACCTTAAGGTCGCTTAGAGACCACATTGTAATTTGTTGTACCTTATGGTCGCTCATCTGCGCTTTTGTCTCCTGTTGCTCGCCAGCTACATTGACATCCCTTAGTACCCTAGGATGCACTCCTGCCCACCCAGAACCTAACTGCTCCTTCCCTCCTGGACCACCCTGCCCAACCTGACTGTGCACCCCACCACCGCAGCATACAATCATGCCCCTAGCCTCCTGCAAGCTTGCCACTACCACCTTAGTACTGAGCCTCCTTACTATCACGACTCCTGCACCCACTGCCTCTTGCCCACCTAAAGACAGAAACATGAGACTAAGGGCTAGACTGTCCCAACTACATGAACCATCATCCTACCACACTTTTAGGGGCTATACCAACCTAACTAACCCAACCAACAAACGATCTCAACACCCTAAGCGTGCTCATCTGCCCCTAGGCGCCTCACCCACTAAGCAGCTACTATCGCCAGCTACAATCTCAACTAAAAAGATACAACCCTCTATCACATTACCACCTAGCACCCTTCTGTTAACTGCCGCCCTCATTAATGCTAGATCAATGGTTGCCCACGCTACTGAGGTCTCAGACACCCTAACGAACAAGAACCTAGACGTACTATGCATTACTGAAACTTGGCACCATGAGGCTGCTGGCCCTGCTATTATGCTAGCAATACCAGACGGCTACCAACTGCTAAGAGCTGACAGACCCAACACCAAAGGAGGTGGCTTAGCCATTATCCACAAAACCAACCTGCCTATGCGACTAGCTACTACCACACCACTCCAGTCCTTTGAACTCCTCACTGCCAAACTCAAACTCTCATGCAACCGCACTCTCACCATCCATGTGATCTACAGACCACCTGGACCATTAGGTACCTTCGAGGACGACCTAACCAGTATCCTAACTGATAATACAAAAGACCATGCGCAAATCCTACTATTAGGAGACTTCAACCTTGGTTTCAATGACTGCAACGAGAAACAAGCCACATCTGTTGCAGCACTACTGCACGACTATGGACCAACGCAAAAAGTCACTACCTCCACCCACTCCAAAGGCAGAACTCTTGACTGGGTTGCGGATCTGAACTGCAACACCAGCATCACTAATATAACTCCTCAAATATGGACAGACAACCATTTAATTTCATTCTCGGCCTCACTTGACCTTACCCATCATAAACCGAAAACAATGGCCCCCGCCACTCCCCACTAGAAGTAAAAAAGACATCACAGCAGAACAACTCCTTCCACACCTCCTCCCCACCCTTAACAACGTAGACAACATTACAGACCCGTCCATACTTGTGGAAACCTATAATACCATGACCATGGCACTAGATCTGATCGCCCCTACCAAAATCCGTAAAGGCAAACAACTCTCCCACCTGAATAACTGGTTCACACCTCAACTGAAAGACCTCAGAACTCAAAAAAGAAAACTGCAATCCATATGGCGACACTCGTCCACTGAGGAGAACAAAATCAAGTTAGCCACCCTTGCCAAACAATATAAAAAGGAAATCATTAGTACAAAAAAAGAATACTTACGACGACAGAATAACCAAAGCCAAATCTGATACTAAGGAATTATTCTCCATCCTGCGGGAAATGGAATCGCCCATAGCGCAAACGGATGAAACTCCCAAAAATAAACTCTGGTGCACTAACTTACAAAATGCCCTTGCAGGAAAAATTAGCTCTCTTCAAACCAAAATTGCAATGAAAAAAGCCGCCTTGCTAGTACCACCGGAGCCCACCCCCAAGGCACAGCCTTCCCTAAACCAGGCCGCTAACACTCCTCACCCCTTTAGATTCAAACAAATAACCATACTAGAGACTGAAACAAATCATACTCTCCCTAAAGCCATCCAATTGTAAAGGAGATAACTGCCCTCCTCAAGTTATAAAAGATGCAGCGAGAGACCTAGCCCCCTTCATCTCAAAACTGATCAATGCCTCCTTTAAGACTAACCTAGTGCCCAATAACCTTAAACATTCTTGGGTCCTACCCCTGCTAAAAAAAAAAAACTCTCGACCCTTCCATCCCGACAAACTATAGACCTATCACTACCGTCCCATTCCTACTCAAAATCATCGACAGGGTAGCCTACCTGCAAATCCAGGATTACCTTGAATCCAATAACCTACTTGGCTCACGCCAATCTGGCTTCCGCCCCCTTCACGGCACTGAAACACCCCTGATTGACCTCAAGACTCAAATTAACGAGTTGAAGGATAATGGAAAATCAGCTCCTTGACCTATCGGCAGCCTTCGACCTGGTAGATCACGCAGTTTTATGCAATCACCCCAGCTCCGCTGTCCATTTTTCAAGCGATGCCATAACCTTGGCTCAATCCTTCCTTGCTAACCGGACTATGAGAGTCTTCTCCCCCCTTGCAGCCGCTGACCCCATACAAGTCTCCTGCGGTGTCCCCCAGGGATCATGTGCGTCTCCTATTATGTATAACATCTTTACCAAACCCTTGTTTGACAAGTTGGACAGACTGGGTGTCATCTACACTAACAAAGCAGATGACACTCAAATCCTCATCCCCCTTTCAGGCAACTTTTTGGAAGACTCAGCTTTGGTAAATAAGATAAACCTCCTCATTCAGGCATGGATGGCATCCCACGGCCTCTGTCTGAATGACAAAACAGAGTTTCTGATCCTCGGCACAGAGACAGCGATTAAAAAACTCGACCCCAACTATGCTTCATTTAACATTGACAACAATGTCATCAAAGTGATGCCCGCAGTCAAAACCCTTGGGGTCTATCTGGACTCAGCACTCACTTTCAAGAAACAAATTAACTCCCTAGCCTCCTCCACAGCCTATACTTGTGAACAGATCCGAGCATGTAGACCATTCCTAACAGAGGCCAGCTGCATTACCCTAGCTAATGCACTTATCATATCCAGATTGGACTACTGCAATGCCCTATATGCTGGATCTAACAAGTATATCCTTAAACTCCAAACTCTCCAAAATAATACTCTTAGAG
Source organism: Ambystoma mexicanum (assembly GCF_040938575.1). Taxonomy (NCBI): domain Eukaryota; kingdom Metazoa; phylum Chordata; class Amphibia; order Caudata; family Ambystomatidae; genus Ambystoma; species Ambystoma mexicanum. Next base: position 716,085,430 of record NC_090923.1, read on the forward strand.
TAGCCTTAAACATATCTAACAGAGCCCATGTCTCCACCGCCGGAAGGAACATCCACTGGCTAAAAATTAAAGACAGGATCACCCTCAAAACTTTCACTCACGTCCAAATGCCTCAACAATATAGCTCCTCCCTACCTAGTAAACAGAATCAACAAAAGAACCTCAAATCGCCCCACAAGAATGTCTAACGCCTTCACCCTGCTGGTGCCTAGATATAAAAAAAAGCACAGCTGGCGGCGCCAGCTTTCCAGTGACAGCGGCCCAAACCTGGAACAAACTCCCCTTAGAACTCAGAAAGGACCAACCTTAGCCAAGTTTCAGATGTAAGGTACTCTCAACGATACGATCTAAGGACATCTAATGTGATCCCCCTCTTTAACAGAACCACTCGTCCTTAGAGACAACCTCCTGACTATGCCCTGCTAACCTGTCTCCTAGAGACCCCGACCTCCACTGCTAGTATCCAGCTACAAAATGTGGTTGACTGCCGCTCAGCTCTTTCTTGCTTCCGACACCTGACAATCAACTGCACAAGTTCATTCAAACTGTAAACCTCATTGAACTGTACCACCCTCTATTTCTTTCTGCTTCCAACACCTGGCATTAACTGTATAACCACATGCAATCTATAATGTTGTTGAACTGTTCCTACCGCTTACTTTTGTGTGTGTCACTGTAACCAAGTTCTCAAGTATTCTTGTAATGTTTGCGCCCGGCTACCTGCGGGTTTGGTTTTGCGCTATATCAAACAAACACCACGTTGAAATATGGATATACTATGAACTCTTATAAACAATATATTTAGGTGTATACATAAAATTGCTGGTCTCATTAATGATTGTATAATCCATAGAGGCGCCTACACTTTGGGACTTCATAACGGTAGTTTATGCTCGACAGTGTATGACGTGGCAGCATTGTAGTGCTTGGTGAAGTGCACCATCATGACACTGGAGAGTCAATACATGACATATTGCATGATAAACTCTGAATGTCAAAATATGACTTAGTTGCGTTGAAAGACAACACCCGTCAGAAAATAACACAGTAAATTAGAGTTAAAACGTTAGCGCGTACACTTCAGTAAATTAGGAATTTCATAAGTGAAACTCATCAACACCTCCCGATTTTGTGTGGAGCAATTTACCTCCACATAAAAAGTATTAATTGGGGCATGTGGCATTTGGCCACTGTAGAGATCTGCTGTAGAGATATGTATGCGATATTGTGCATTCTATGCAATAATATCGCATTTCCCCAATCGAGGCCACTGTAATCCAAAACAGGCAAAAAGTGAAGGGTCTGCGTCATTCTGAATCATGCACCCCCGTCTTGCTAGTGCATGCTTCCCGCATGTAGTAATGGGAAAAAACGTTTGGCGGTATTACCGCGACCCATACTGTTAAATGCCATTGTTTTAATCTTTAACCTTCCACATGTCCCCAGGTACTGCATGCCAATGGCTGACAGTGTTAAATATTGTTAACGTGTACATGTTAACGTGTCACTAGAAGACATAAAGGGCATGTTGTTATATAACAGCCATTAATAATTCACGTCAATAAATGACAGGGCATTAAAAGTAAATGCACAAACCGTATGTCGATAAAAGGACATAACGCTAAGTGTGAATATTGAAATCACAATTAATAACGTGTCAGTAAAGCACACGTTATTAATTGTCAATGCGATAAAGTCAGAATGTCTTTAAATGACAGTGGTGTGTGTTAAATTGTAAGAGACAACACCAGATTGACATTCGAAATGAGGCGGGGGGAAAAGGTTAACGCCCGTGTTGACACTCAGACTTTATGAGCACAGCGTCAACTGGAAAAAGAGATAGGGCCTCATTACACGGAAGGCGGTGAGCCATGGCGCTATTAGCGCCATGGCTCATGCCGGTAAAATACAGGCACCGCCTTGGCGGAAAGGGGATTTACCGCCCCATTCCAAGGTTGGTGGGGCGGTAAATCCCCCTTCCGCCATTGCCCTTCCCCATTCCCATTTGTGCCCCATAGGGCTCTATGGGAATGGGGAAGGCGCTAATTACGGCACCGCAATTTTGCGGTGCCGTAATTAGCTCCGAGGTCCCTTAGCGGGTTGGTTTTTAACGCCTGCAAAAAGCAGGCGTTAAAGCACCAACCCGCTAAGGGACCTCGTAGTAAGGCGGTACTGGTTAACGGTCACCGTTACCATTAACGGTGGCCGTTAACCATTACCACCTTCCGTGTAATGAGGCCCATAGTAACAGAATTACTAAAACTGTTATCATTCCACCCAATTCCAAGTCTCCTAAATGTGGTCGAAATTCCTCCAGCGCCAATTCCAAAGGAGGAATTAGCGCCCGAGGAACCACCAGCAACAAATTTTGGTAATTCCTCCCGTGGAATTATCCCCCCAAAAAAAGCAAATTGCATTTCCAGAGTATTACAAGGTGAAATACTACAGAAATACTCCTAAAAAGATTGGAATATCCTCTAACAGTTCCCTGCACCAAAAAGGGGGAGGTAAACGCACCCATGTGCAGAAAATGAATGCACAGGTGCTGCCAATTGGTTCCCATGATGAGTTCGAGACTCTCAAACACATTTTCCAGCAAAAAGCAGCCCATACTAGATGTGGACTACCCCTTCGCCACGTGCTCCTGAGCATAGTCCTGCAGCAAAGGATCCCAGCGGAGGAAAGAGGAGACTCGTTGTGAGAAGGCTGGCCATTGCTTGCATCTGAACAACCCCCTCAAGCCCCCCCCCCCCCTGTCATTCACCGACGGGAAGTTGATTACCATCACCGGAACCGTGACAACATATCAGAACCACTGACCCAGATTCAGGCACACATACAGAGTGGGAGCAACATCAGGACAGCAACCCCTCCTCTCCTGAACATGTTGTCGGTTTTGCACGTCTGTGAAATGGGCATATTTCTGCATACTGTCAGCCTGCTGCATGGCAGGTCACCGCCAACAATCTCTGAAGTACTGCGTCAGGTGCCTGACACACTCAAAATGCATGCACACCATCGCTTTCCCTTGCCGTCCAGACGAGGTGAGGTGTACGAGACAAGAGTCGAATGGGCTCTCAGACTGCCAGGCAACGGTCGGTTTGCCAACCGATGACAGTGCATGATGCAGCCGGAGAGCCATCTGGAAATGGAAGCCTTCGAGAGAGCCTTCCCTTGGTTCACAGGTCCAAAGTTCAAACAGCTGTGATGTCGTCCGCAAACTCTTTGTTCGGTCCACGTAGGACTTCAGCGCTCTAGCTACATCCAGCGAGTGCAAAGTCCTCTCGGCCGGCGACGAAGGCGACGGGAAAAAGACTGGTAACACCAAGGGCTCGTTGAGATGGAAGTCCGACGGCACCATGGGCATGAAGGAGGGGTGCGTCCTCAGCACTACCTTCATATCGTAAACGGTCAGGTATGGGGGCTTGCAGGATAGTGCCTGGATCTCTCCCACACGTCCTGCAGAGGTGATGGCCACCAGGAACGCTGTTTTCCACGACAGAAACTTCAACGGGGCCGAATGCAATGGCTCGAATGGCAGACCCATGAGCCTGGTCCGCACCACATTGAGCTCCCACGCCGGGGTTGGCGCCTTCACCGGCGGGAATGATCGAAACAGTCCCTTCATAAATTCCTTTACCAGGCGATGAAACCACAGGGATGACTGCCCTGGAGTCCTGGTGTATCGGGAAATCGCTGCCAGGTGTATCTTGATTGAAGCATGAGATAGTCCAGCTTTGGCTAGCGACAGAAGGTACGGCAATACTTGAGGGGCCGTAATCCGCAGAGGGTTATTCTTCTGTGCACGGCACCAGATCGAGAACCTCTTCCACTTATGTCCGTAGCACTTGAGAGTTGAGGACGCCTTGGCCTTCACAAGAACCTCTCTGCAGTCGGCCGGGATATCGCATCCTCCAAACTCTAGTGCTGAAGGAGCCAGGCCTGCAAGTTCAGCGACTCTGGGTCGTGATGAAGGATTGCGCCTCCTTCTCTGGGGAGAAGATTTGCGTCCGTCCACAGCTTGACTGGTGGGGGCGCTGACAAGCCCAGAAGGTCCGGGAACCAGATCTGTCTCGGCCACGCCAGTGCAACGAGGATCATTCTGCACCGGGACCTCTTGAGCTGGTTGATGAGTCGGAGCAGCAACGGCAACGGAGGAAACGTATATAGGAACAGGCCATCCTAGGGGAATGAGAAAGCATCGCCCATGCTCCTCAGTTGGGGAAACCTGCTGGCGAACCTCTGGCACTTGGAGTTCGTCGCCGTCGCGAACAGGTCGATCTGGCGTTTGCCCCATCGCTGAAAGAGTCGGTTCACTTGATCCTGGCGTAGTTCCCACTCGTGGCACGAGCGCAGTTCTCTGCTGAGTGAGTCGGTGATAGTGTTTTTTATCCCTGCCAGATGAAACGGCACCAGAAACATCCCTTGAGCAACAGCCCAAATGCCACAGGTCCTGGGCTTCCTTGGATAGGGCCGGGGATCTGGTTCCGCCCTGCTTCCGGATGTACAACATCGTGGTGGTGTGGTCGGTGAAGATCCTCACCACCTTGCCCTTGAGGGACGGGTGAAAGGACCCGAGGGCCCAGAACACTGCCCGGAGCTCCAGGATGTTGATGTGGAGCGGCTTCTCCTCCGGGAGCCAAAGGCCTCTCACGTAAAGATCTCTGGTGTGCGCTCCCCACCCCTCCAGGGAGGCATCCGTCATCACCGTCGCCTGGTGGGCCGGGATCTGAAAGTCTGTCCCCACCGCTAGATGAGCGCAGGTGCCCCACCACCGGATCGCTTGTCGGAAGGTCTCGTTGAGAGGGATCCTGTCCTCGAAGCTGCCCGTCGCTTGAATCCAGCGGGCGTCGAGGAACTCCTGTAGAGGGCGCATATGAAGCCTGCACAGGCACACGAGATAAATGCAAGAGGACATCATCCCGAGAAGGGACTTGATGGACCTCACTCTGGCCATGTCCGTGGCCAGCAGACGCTGCACCTTGCCTAGGATGGCCTTTGTCCTTTGATCCGACGGCGAGGCCATACGCACCACTGTGTCGAGCTTGGCTCCCAAAAACAGTGCGACTTGAGAGGGGACCAGGTGGGACTTGGGGAAGTTGATTGAGAACCCCAGTTCCGTGAGCAGCTGGACGGTTTTCGCTGTGTGTTCTACAGCGAGCTCCCTTGTCCTTGCGTGGATGAGCCAATCGTCCAGGTAGGGGTAGACATGGATCCCCTGCAGGCGCAGCCGTGCCGCCACTGGAGCGAGGCACTTGGTGAAAACCCTGGGTGCCGACTTCAATCCGAACGGGAGGGCCTTGAACTGGTAGTGCTGCCCTTGGACCACGAACCTGAGGAACTTCCGGTGTCCTTTAAGAATGGGAATGTGAAAGTATGCATCCTCCAAATCCAATGACGACAGGAAATCGCCCTCCTCCAGCTGTCCCAGCACGTGCTGGAGGGCGACCATCCGAAACTTCTGTGCCTTGATGTACTTGTTCAGTCGTCGCAGGTCTAGGATCGTTCACCACCCTCCGGTCTTCTTTTTCACAAGGAAGTACCTTGAGTATACTCCGGAGCCCCGGAGCCTCTTTGGGACGAGCTTGATGGCACCTTTGAGCATCGCCCTTACCTCCAACAGTAGTTGAGGGACGTGGTTTTCTTTCCTGGCCACAGGAGGAATGCGGGGGCACTTTTTTGGAAATCGAGGGCATGTGCCTGGGCCAGGGCCTCCAACACCCAACTGTCGGTGGAGATGGACTCCCAAAACTTCACCAGCCAGCCTCCCACCGGGGTGCTTTGGTGGGGGCCCGACGCCACGGTCGGTTCAATCTTGCTTGGAGGATACCTTGCCGCCTTGGCCCCCCCTGGCGACAACAGCGGGATCCGCCCGACTTGCCTCGTCTTCTATAGGCTTCCTGCGACGAGGAGCGGGCCGCTTGGTGGTACATAGCGGAGCCACCGCCGAATCCCTTGGAGGCACCCTGCTGCCTCCGGAGCTCCGAAAGGACGGCCTTCGTTTCTGGCAAACTCCTAGGGCCTTAGCTGTCTCTGTGTCCGCCTTGATGGCTTGGAGGGACTCATCCACTGTTTTCCCAAACAGGTTGTTCCCGTCGAACGGCATGTCCAAAGCCTTGGCTTGTACGTCCTGGCGGAAATCCGTCGCTTTGAGCCACCATCGTCGTCTGAGGCAAACGCCGTTGGCTAGCTGGCAGAAACCGGTGTCGGCAATGTCTGTTGCCACCGTTATGGCGTGGTCCGATGCCACCTCACCTTCCTGCAAGATCTCCAGGGCCTCAGCCCTCTTGTCGTCCGGTAGGAAGTCCAACAGGGGGGCGATCTTGTACCATAACTCCTTGTCCGCCTTAATCGTTGTTGCCACCGACGAGATAACTCATCGTCCCATTGCATCCAGCTTCTTTCCTTCGCTGTCCGGCGGGGAAGTTGACGTTGAGGCCGATGCCCCACCCCCCCGCTTTCTTCTTGGCTGCCACTGAGACGACCGAGTCAGGGGTGGGTTGCGCCCTAAGGCACAAAGGTGCGGCATCGGGGACCCGGTACTACTTCTCGTACCGATTCCTCTTGGCCGGTGTCGTAGACGGGTTCTTGAGAAGGGTGAGACGCTCGTCCCAGATGTCATCCAGCAGAGGCACGGCGAGGACCGTCTTCCTCTTGGCCTCGCGCCGTTGATAAAGGAAACCTTCCTTCTTCTCTTCGGGGCCGAGCTGAAAAACCTCAGATGCCCTGGCGATCATGCGTGGAAAGACCCAATCTCGTCGGGTGGGGAGGCCCGGGCTGGAGGCAATGGGAGCTCCGTCCTGTCGTCACCGCCGTCATCATCCGTACCCGTCGTGGCCGTGTCCGTTCCCGTGTCATCCTCAGGTACGGGGGACGTGGGCAAAAAGCTGAGCAGCCCTTGAGGGCTGAAAAGGCGGGGCTGGATGGGTCTGTCTTCTCTTGTTTGGGGGACTTCCCGACGGGCCTGGCTCTGGCTCCTCCGTCGGGCCTGGTTCCAGCTCCTCTGTCGGTGGTAGGGGCAATCTCGTCCTTATCTCCAAACATAATGATTGTATTGCCTACAAAATGGCCACCGATTTGTCCTGCGGCTCCGGAAGCGACAGGCGCGACGGTTGACTAGGAACGTCACCGGCGCAACCGTCGCTTTCATCATCACCTTCGTCGGGATCCCTCCAGTGGGGCCGGTCCTCTTCGACGCCCTCGTCGAGGCCCTCCAAGACTTCTACCAGTTCCTCCTCGGAGGCTGTGTCCGTGTCCACAATGGCCACCGGCTCCCCTCCCTCTTTTTCCGCCCGGGTCTTCACGGGGGTCTTCTCTTTGGGCTGAAAGAGGCTTCCCTCCGTGGTGGCAGGGAAACTCTGGGCCCTGAGGTTGCCTCCACTGGTGTAGCCTCCTCACGCTGCGCCAGGGCCGCCGCGACTTCCTCGATAGAGGCCTTGGCCGGGTGAATCAAGGCCTTCACCACCTTCTGCGGGCCTGTGGCCTTCACCTTGGGGGGAGATCACCGCCTCGGTCCCCCTCAGCTGGATCCTTCAAGATCGACCGGGGCCTCTCCAGAAACTACACCGGATTCTCGGCCTTCCTCTTTCCTGAGCTAGAGCGTTGGCTCGTGGTTGATGGCGCTGGAGAGGATGCGCCCTGCCTCGCAGCCGAGGAGCCTGACCGTTCAGCGCTCCCGGTGCCCGCGGACTCGCAGTGCTTTGTCTTCTGTTGGGCCCCCGTCGCCGGGGCACCCTCACAGGACTTAGAAGACCGCTCTGACTTCTTTCTTCTTCTGCTCACCTGACGGGCTCTTTCCTTCCAGCCAGTTGGAGAGATGAAGGTGTCGGTCCTTGATGGTCCGTTCCGACATGTTCCCGCAAAATGCACAGTCCGTCTCCACGTGCGTTTTGTCCTTATGAAGGCAGTAGAGACATTGAGTGCTCGTCCTCCTTGAACACATTCTGCAGCTGGCATCCAGGGCAATCCCTGAACAGCTTTCCGGGCGTCGAGCTTCCTTTCTCCTGGGCCATGTCTGGGTAGGCCGCAGAAACTTCTGGACTCCTCCAAGAAGCGTAACTCGACGAAACATCACCCTTGAGGGGCGTAGAAAATCAGAAACGGGTTCCCATTGATCGGATGTAGACACGGTGGAGCTTGAGGCTATATTTGACTGAAAAATGAGAAAATCTTTGAAAAAGCGCGTAAACGCAGCAAAAAGCTCAAGAGTTTAACACGAGGACTCCCAACACTTGAGCATGCGGTACAAATCTGAGGATGGCTGTCAGAGCCGGGGTTTAGGGAGAGGAAAGTCATTGGCTGGGGGCAGTATGACCCAGAGACCAGTGATTGGTTACTACTAAGAAAGACAGATCAGAAATGAAACTGATACTGATTTTGTCTTTACCGAGGATTCCCGGCCTGACGGGGAATAATCATGAGCATGTGAATCCATGCCAGACCCCATGCTGGAGAAGCAATATAATGTGGTCAACATCCAGATGGCCTGCAATCTAGACCTGACTGAGCCACTGCTGTGCTCGATCCCCTGGGTCAACTCACGATGCCATGGCACTTCAAACCAGCACCTTGGCCTTGTTTCTTAGATTAAATAAAGATGCAGGCAGAACATCTAGTATTTTATACGCAATGAGTTCCCATTGACTCTGCCAGATGATAGCCTGCGCAAATAGGTACCATAAGCCATAGAACAATGTATGAAAATACATGCTGCCGATAAAAACCAGAAAGAACCAGAAAATGGAGGAATAATGAGGAAACATGCCTCGTCTGTGTCGTGCAGGTACGGGGACACCGAATTGCACAAATATTTTGCAGTGAAAGAACAGAACGCCTCGAGTGTTTAGCCACACCCCTCTCCCCCAAGGAAAGGAACAGAGGAATACATTTGGCACATGTATCGGCAGCAGAGACTGGGACAATAGATACAGAGGAGTTTATGATATCTCGATTCTCATCACCTGAATGCACTAGGGATACATTCCCGGTTATCCATCCTCTCTGACTTATTCCAGCCCCAGAATTTATGCTAGCCCTTATTTGATGTCAACAGCTTGCAAGCACTTTGAAACAACTCCAGTGTTGGTCCCCCTGTGAGAACAGCATGGGGTGGAGAGGATACATGCCACATTTAGGCTGTAGACGCACCGTGGTGCATGCATCAATAACAGGAACTTCAATTTGGTAACCAGTAGAACTAGAATTCAGCATCTAGGACAGACTATACCAGATTAGGTCTGGATGAGGCCTTCGAAAATCTGTTTTAGGTCGAGAGGATTCGCCAGATTGTTGGGATGAAATTGTCCAGGAAATACTAATTGCCTGGTTGTGGGAATTGTACAAATGATCATGCATGCATCACAGGCTTCGATTTCCTACCGATGTCTGGGCTAGGCATGCCTAAAGATTCTGCAAACCTGTGATTCCAAAAATGGAGGATCACCATGGGAACCAGTTGGGAGACTAGAAAGAAAGCAAATGGTGTTCAAAGAGTGGGTGGTTCGAGACCTAGCACTCAAGTCATTTATACTGCATCAGCTACCAGTGTCGTGGTCGCCCAGCACTAGGCTTGCCCAGAGTGCATATCAGGCTTATGATCCAGAACTGGGTATATGGGCATGATAACAAAAGCAAATGGAAGAGGGTTCAGGTAGTGCCAAGTGAGTATATTGGAAAAGATAAGGGAGGTGGTGCAAAGTGTGGTTCTGCTTGAAAGTGCGGGCTCTTGTAGATTAATGACAAAGTGAGGTCAGCTCTCAAGAACTGAGATGGGCACAAGCATACTGTATGAAGTGGATTGTGAAGAGCACAAACAGGAGCCGGGGCAGAACCGAGAAGCCAGTGGACGGAGGCAGAGAAACAAAGATTAAGGAAATAATACATTGGTTTAAAAGATGTCAAGTGCCCAACCCCTACCACCCAAATGACATGAGTGATGTTTTCAGTCAATCCCAGTATTGCACATTGCATGGTGGGACTTATTTGTTTTGTCATTTATGCAACACACAGACCCGGGGGTATCACAGCATTATTGAGTACAGGCATGAAGAGGTAGCATACCAAGTCACAGTCATACAATACAGGAAACATCGTGGTGTACTGAGTGGACAAAGTAGTAGGATGCGTGGCAGAGTTAAGTGTACAAAATTACTGATTTATCGGACAGCCAGTTCTTCACAAGTTCTTTGAAAATGGGTAGTGGGTGCTCATTTCTGATGTGGGTATGAAGGGCATTCCAAAGCGAGGGTCCCATGACGCAGAAGCCAATTCCGGCGGCTCGAATGCTCTTAAAGCGGGGGTGAACAATGAGGTGTAGGAGCTCGGTATTTGAGCCCGTACTGGGACAATGGGTGAGATACTGTTGTTAAGATAGAGGGTGGGCATCCATGTGAATGCAGCAGTGAGGAATGGTTAGAGTTGTGAACTCTACATGAGCTTTGATGGGGAGCCAATGGGCTTCCTGTCTTGTGGTAGAAATATAGTCAGAGCGGTTAAGTCCAAGGGCAGCACATAGATCTTTGTTCTGGAGCAGTTGGGAGTTTAGCCCTGTTCGTGTTCGAGGTGCCCATCAGTAGGGCATTACAATAGTCCAGTTTAGACAGGATTAGGGCACGTGCAAGTGTGAGGCAGTTGGTGGGTGAAAGGAACTGCCTACTCCGTAAAATCAACCTTGCTGTATATGCGGTGGATGAGGCTAAAGCATTTATATGCCTGGTCATGGATTTTGAATGATGCTGTAAATTGCATCGATTGAGAGTGTGTCGCTGGTGTGGCCACCTGATATAGGGATGAGAATGTGCATGTCATCAGCAAAGTTAGTCTAAATGACCTCACAGAAATCGAGATCGAAGATGGGTTTATCATATGTATTCTACAGGTTGGGGTAGAGGCAGGACCCTTGTGGTACAACAAAATGGAATCAGCTGCATGGTCACCATTAAAGGCTCGGGCGGTACGACCACTGAGAAAGGAATTAATCCACTCAGTGGCTTCCCAAGAGAAGTGGAGTGCAGGGTAAGGCTGTTGTGGTCGAACGCCGCCGAGAGGTCCAACAGGAGTAGGATAGTAAGTTTGCCAGAATCCATTTGAATTTTGAGGTCCAAGAGAGCAGTTTCTGTGCTGTGCTTGAGACGAAAGCTATATTGCCTTATGCCAAGGTGTTTGAGCTTCAGGAATGATTGAACTTGGGAGTAGGCAAGGCGATCCAGGATTTTGAGGAGGAAGGGGACTGTGGTGATGGGTCGATAGTGGAAATGTTTTTTTCTTGGTTTTTTTGGAGGGGTGTGATCCCCGCTGCATTGATATTGAGGGGTACTATATTAGTGGAGAAAGAAGCATCCACGAGTTCCGTGATAGGTGTGAGCAAAGCAGCACAGAGTTTTACAATGTGGGCAGGACAAGCGTCTCCTTACAGTTGGATGGTTTGAGGGCTCTAATGGCGGTTGCTACTTGCTCAGGATTGACGGGACTAAATAAGAAAGTGGGAAATGCGTGGTGTGGGCTCGGTCAGTGTGAGCCTCAGGGGCCGGTATGGACATTTTGTTCGCAAGCACAGACTTTAGTGCTGATTTTGTTTGTTTATTATTTATAATGCGCGCCTCACCCAGAGGTATCTGGGCGCATTACAAGAATATTCATATTCATGGTTACAGACATTGAGAAGGGTTTCAATTTTTTGGGAGAGGGCATATTGAATCGCGGTACACCAGACTTTGTCAGCACTTATGCTTGAGATGGTAGCGGAATGGACGGAGTTTCCAACTCTGCCTAGCGCAATTAGCACTCTGGAATTGGCGCTGGCGATTCTGTCATAACTGTTGGATCTGCTGGTGATGACCACTTTTTTGTAGGAGCAGGCCACTGGTGAACACCAGACAGATATTAGCAGTGGAATGTTTTTAGCAGAGATGTTCAAGGGCTTTTTTTCTCTGTTATTGGAAGACTTCTTCTGAGAACAAGGGTTTCTTGGGCTTGGGAATTTTTTTAATGGAAGCATGCAAATCGAGGCTCTGGAGCAGGCAGTCATGGAATTGGTTGGCAAGGTCCTGGACTGAGCCGACTTGATCTCGGGCAGAAGTATTGAGCGACAAAAGAAATGAGGGCATAAGAGCCTCATGAGTCAGGTTGCGTGTATTGTGGACCTGTATAGGACTTAGGGTACTGCTGGGGCTTTGTGGAGTTTCGACAAGGAGATTTTGAAGGAGCATGAGAAAGTGGTTGGACCACGGAACTGGGTTAATGAAAGATGTTGACAGTAACGTAAGTTGTGAGTAACCAATCAAGAGTGCGCCCTTTGGAATGGGAAGGGGCAGTGATAAGTTGCAAGAAGTTCCTATCTGTGAGGTTGGAGGTTAATGCAGAGGCTTTGCCATCAGAGGTGTCGTTAAAGCCCACATTGAGATCTCCTAGGATGTGATGTTATGTTAGGATGATGCATTTAGTTGAGGGTTTCATGATAGGTGTAAGGAGGAGTGGGAGGTCAATATCGAGACAACCAAGACCATTGGGTTGCCTCTAGAGATAAGTTAAGTGTGGTTTGTGGGTCGTTGGTCAGTTTAAGTAACAGGATTTCATAGCCTAGGTTGGAGGGGAGAAGTCAAGCACAGATTTGCAAGGTGGATTTAGCAATGAGGGCTACTCCACATCCTGCTGCATCTATACGGTCGATTCTAAAGATGGAGTAGTCCGGAGGATGGCCAAGGAGAGCTGGGGGCCAGATGCAGTATGAAGCCAGGATTCTCTGGTTGCTAGGATGTGTAGTTGATGATCCGGGATGAGATCATGGATGTCAATAGCATGCACCCCTAATGATCAAACATTGATAAAAGCACCATTCAGGGGTTCAGTAAGTTGTGCGGGCATGGGAGGCTTGCAGGGGATTCATGAGTCTCCAGATATTTGGGCATACATGCTCTAGTGTACAATGTGTAAAACCTGGACTGTGTGGGGGTGTCACGCATGGCACAGCAGCTCTGGGTGACTGGAAGCTAATCAAGGGACATCAAACCGAAATCGGCAGATCTATGAAGGGAGCCAATTTATTGAATGAATACATGCCTGCGCAAAGAAACCTCTGGTACAGTGTCCTGCCGCTAGAACATTTCATGTGGTAAGATGAAGGGGGGGCTCATTGCTTAAATACATATCACTTTCGTACATTGCTAATTAATTTTGCCGGATTCAGTCAGGGCTGTATCAGTGGTTGTGATTAGTGCTCTCCCAATAATACAATTGAGCAACTCAGACGTTCGCCTTCTCGCCTACTGCCTAAAACTGGACAGCATTCTAAGCAATGTCTTGTGAATGGACTGCCAGATACAGTAATTTCTTTTATTTTATTTTTTCAGAAACCAGGGAGAGGGCAACTTCAGTCAGAAGGAAAGGCATTCTGCACATGAAGATTCTGCTACTAACCTTCATTAATCCAGGTCAGTGGGCCTCAATACATTCAACTCTCTCTTCCTAAATATCTTCTTTCTCGAGCTCTTCGCTCATCCGCCTCCAACTCCCTCAGGGTCAGTCGCTTCTCCAAGCAACAAGTTGGTGGCATATTTCTTTCTTCGGCTGGGGCCTCCCTCTGGAACAGCCTCCCTAAAACTTGAGGAGAACCATCTCTGGGTCCGGAAGCACCTTAAAACCTTCCTCTTTGCTTCTGCTTTCTCTCCCCCTCTCCCCTGCTGAATTCCTGGCTGAAACTGAAATTGCCCTGGTTACCTGGCCACCCTTCTGATCTCGGGCCCATACCCCGCCAGTTGCTGGCTGTATTTTTTTTTATGTATCTTATTTATTTTATTATCCCCATGTACTGCACTGTCCCCTCCCCCTATGCACTTTCCCCCTTGGCCCTTCCATGCACTTGCGATCTGTATGACACCTTGCCTAGTAAGATCGCTGTCTGTCTTCCCTCTGTTCCCCCTACCTTGCCTAGTTGCGCCTTGAAACACTCGAGTATAGGCGCGTTATAAATGTCATATCATATCAGTGAGATGATACGCTAACATAAATTAGGCCCTGGGGAAAAGAAGGTCTTGGAACACGAATGCAGTTTTTGAAAGACAGTTTAGCAAGGAGACTGAGAATGACAAAGGTGTTTGAATGTCTACTTTTATTATAATTATAACATTTCCAACAGGCTTTAGAAAACAAATAAGTGTCCGAGGCTGCAAACCAGTCCATAGATCTACAAAGGCACGTCTCAGCCTTGTGAGAAACAGCCGTAGGAAGTGGTGTGTAAACACGGAAGGATGGGAGGTCAGGCGTATCACTCTCTCCTGTCCACTCCGCACATGAGTTAATTTAAAAAGTAGGCGTTTGGCTTCTCCGCTAAACACACCAGCTACTGATGTCTCAAGTGACACTGGTGAAGCAGGGAAGAGGACCGGCAAGATTCCTCCAGTTGGTACTTCCATCCGACACCCCTTTGCTCCAGGTCACAGGTTGGGGGTGGTGTTTGCTATACTGAGTCCAAAGAAAGGAGACCATCCATGTTTTCTTGAACCAAGATATGGAGGTTGGCACCTAAACGAATACAATGTTTGTATAAATCAATATGAAGACCTCCTGGTCCATATTGAGCCTACACTATGTGATTGGAAAATCCATTAAAAAAGAAAAGTTACTTAGTGGAAAAATGGGGTGCGCAGAAGCGCAGATACATAGCCCGCCAAAAGTGAAGATGCAAAGCAGTAGTTGCAAGTGGCTTCTTTCAGGGTAAGAACTAGTCAGGACTCGACAGCAAAGGCAGCTCCCTTCCTTTGGGTCCTCTCCTTAGGAGTACATGGTCAGCTGCAGCCACTGCAAAGACAGAGATCGAGTTTAAGGATACAAACAAGGCCTGACACGAAATAATATGATTGCAAGAGTTGATGTATACAGAAGGCAACAGGAAACCCAAAATGATAAAATACATTCAAGACAATTACGATTCCCTTAGGTCTTGCTCTCCCCTTGACAGCCTTGTTGGGAATTACCTGCATGGCAGTAAGCAACTCTAAAATGACAGCTGTCCCTTTAAGAGTTTTTGCAATGTGGTGACATGTAAAACGGATCATTGCCAGGTATGACAACTTCTTCCATAAGCGATTTGTCCTTTACCAATAAGGTTGCAGCATAGTATATGCTCAGGGATGGTTGGGGTTGACTTTTCTGCTTTCCTGCCTGGTGAAAGACCATTACGAACAGTGCTCCAGATAAGTATTTTAAGTGGGAGTATTTTACTCCCTATTGTTCAAAGTTTAGAGTAAAAGTGATTTTTTTAGGGAGTAAAAATGTAAGTCCCATTATTAATGCGAGTATTTTCTAAGCAAGTAAAATTCTGTTTTAACTGTAAAAAAGAAATATTTCTTTGCACGTTCAAAGATACATTTTCAGATCAGGAAGTAATAAACAAAAAGTAGTTTCTTCCTGTGGTACAGCGTGTACTACTATTCCAAACATATCCACGGTGCTCTGTGGGTGAAAGCAAGGGCACAGGCACATTTTTTGTGTTTGCTATTTTTTGGGGGAATATTTATACTCCCAATTTTTCTTTTGTGGGAGAATTTGCCTATTTTTAGGGAGTAAAAAATGGGTTATATAACCCTTATATGTAGGGCTGACTGCGAATGACAAAAAGGGTACCCGTAGCTCCAAAAAGGTGGAATCCTTTCGAGGTTGAATGTCAATGCTGTAAATCCATCACAACTATGAAAAGTTCTCAGCTAACGAATCCTGAGGTCTAGGCTGAAAGACTGGAAGGACTAGCTTGTGCTCGAGATTCAAGTTGGAAAGGATTTTATGGATACAGGATGGCAGTATCGCTTTGTCCCTGGGAAGTAAAGTAAGGCTGTGGTTCACCAATTCTTCTCATCAATGTTAGAGATCACAGGAAGCTAATGCTTGAATGATTTGCCATTACGGGAAGATGGCACTGAACTCAAATCTCATCGTAAAGGCCGCTCACTAAAACAGAGGATAACAACGAAGGCCACATTAGGTACCCCCAGTAGTGACACTTTAAGGAAACACGTGGGAGGATTTCAACTCTCATTTGGGGCAGTCCTGAAGAATGTACGGTTTCAGAAACGTAGCTACCCCAAAGCTCCCTTACCCATCCCACCAATGCCACTTTCCTAAATGACTTGGTGCCAACGCTGTGGCCCCCTTCTGCTGTACTTTTGTACCACTACCAGTGGGTTCCTAGTCTGAGAACATTCCCTTTAACTATTACCCTGCTAGGGTGGCTGAAAGTTCCAAAATGCATGTGTTGATATTCACATCAAGAACAAAAAAAAGACACTACAGGCTTCAGTACTGTGTCCGGCCGTGAACATCCCGCTCCGCCCCCCCCAGCTCCCCATTCCAACCTCTCTCAGCCCCCCTCCAATGTCCGACAACTTTCAGTAATCAACAAGATTCGGCTCTCGTCCAGTTTGGGGACCTGTGCACATCAGCTGGAGTCACGCTCTTAAGGACCTCAGCGTTTCCAGTTGGTAAAACATGCAAGTAATCCCCCAGAAGGAAGGCCCCGAGACACCTTGTGCAGGCCCGGTGTGGGTAAGCATGACAAATGTTTGCAACAACCAATGTGTTCAAGCTTGTCGTATGGTTTATAGCAAGGGAGTTGATGGATAAACGGACACTCTTTTTTTTATAACCAACTGAAAAAGAAAAAAAGCCACTCTCCTAGACAGATCAAATGAAGGCAGAACAAATAGGGAAGGCAGTGACAAAAATAGCTGCGTTGACACACACATGGGCTTAACAAAAAAACAGTTATCAGGATGTGGCTGCATTTATACAGTATTCGAAGGGCCACAGCACACTCGGCCTCAATCCAAGTCTTTGAAATGCAGCCATCTTTTCATAAATGCTTCCTGGGCCTGCCTTCTATGCTGGAAATTCACATTCAGGTTCAGGAGGGGGGAGAGAGCAGAATGACAAAGGCAAAACAGGCTTCTTGCGCTGCAAGGTCACCATATCTAGTGCTATCCGCTCTGAGGGTGTATGGACCTTGAAGCATTCTCGCTCTTGTTGAAAAGGTAAGAAAGCCAGAAAGAAGAGAAAGCAGTAGACATCCAGTTCCATCACCTACCTCTTGCAAGGTGACTTTCACTTTACCATCACCGTCTTTATCCAGGGCTTTGAAGGAACCTGCAGAGAGGGAGACAAACGACAGGGGATCATCAGGAGAGACGCTGGTTATCTGCATGATGGACATGAACTAAGGAATAGTTCCCAGAACTACGAGTCTGCAACGATCACTCAAATATATAATCAGACTGACGTGGTGGCTTAGCGGATGGTGAGCAGACCCATATGTTCCGCCTCCAAGTAACTGTGGACCAATGATCACTTTGGAGGGGAGACTGAGGCAACTGAGGTACTGCTGCACAGTCAAGCTTATTGCTTCTTTAGTTAAAAGCAACAACGTTGCCCTTTATCGTGGAATGACCAAAATACAAAATTGCAAAAGCCAAGGAAGTGCATGTGTTACTTAAGCATAAGAGGGTGGAGGGGAGGGTCTGTCTGAACAAAACTTGCTTACAAATCAAATGGCTATAAAAAAAAAAAAGGAAAAAAAAAGAAAAGTAATACGCACGGAACATAGAGTCAAGTCGCACAAGGCAACCAATATAGTTGTCGAAGTCCATGTTTCCGTTTTCATCGGAATATCTCCTAATGATCATTTTGTAGAGCTGCTCATTCAAGCGAAACCCTGAAACAGAAAGCGGCACCAGAATGAGACAGGAAGGAATACAAAGAGGTGTTTTGCGAAAATAATGGAAAGAAAGGGCAGACCAGGAGAAAAAAAGCAAAGAAGAAAGTACAACATGAAGGCTCAAATTCCCATTTCTAAAATGGTCGTGGATGAAGACTATACCCAATTCCAAAAACTTGGCATTTTCTTATCACAGCTTCGTAACCATTTCAACCCCAATAATGGTTTCACCAACACAGATTTTCCCCACTCACATACAAGGAATGGAATGCACTGCAAAGAAAACTAGGAAGGCGGTTACTGTACAATGTGCTCAAGTGCCATGACCCCTGCACCCCCCTCCCCATCTCAAGAACGCCTTACATCCAAATCCCAAACAGCCTCCAGCACAACCCATTTTTTTTTCTTTAGCAAAAAAATAAACGATAATTCCAGCAAAATACTTGGCCCACACCGGGTTTATCGTTGTACATTCCTTTCAAGCTTCGTCAAGTGTATGCAGTGTGAAATGTCCGTCTATTTGGGATGCGTATTATTGTAACTGACCTGCAGCTTCAAAGGCACCTGGTAGCTCATTCGGCCCAATGGTTCCAGATCGATCAGCATCGAATCGTTTGTAAGTGCACTGGAAATAGAAACGAACATTGGAAACCAACATATAGTCATGGCTAAATTAGATTTCCCCTATGGCAATCTGTGCTCCTACAGCACCAGGAATCTGGGGGTTTGCTCTTGGATACTTGTTAAACACTGTGCCAAACTACACACTGGCACTACTACAGGGTGGAGAGTGACTACAGTCTTTCCAAGCATGAAACTACTACTTTGGATGAAAAAGGAAACCGATTGAATCCTATCCCCTGCAGCTTCTTAAAATCAGCTGTGCAAGTGGGCCTGGGCAAAGTAAGCCATCCTTGGATTGAATCCTCCTGTCAAAATGTAGATTGTTGCAAGTCGGTTAAGACATCAGGAGGTTGTTCAATGAACCTTAGAATAATACAATAATTAACAGAATGCGTGTTTTAAAACGTTTGCTCTTTTCATTTTTCCTAAAAAAAAATATTAGGGTAGCCAGGGGTGGGCAGGGAACCAAAAGAGGCTCTGGAAATAATTTTCAGAGTGGCCCAATATTATACATTTGCAGCAAGCCCAACCCTTTTCCTGTGGGAAATTTGGGAATACCACACAACAGAGGCCCAGGGTGAAGAGGCCCAGGGTGAAGAGGCCCAGGGTGAAGAGGCCCGCCGGGAGTTGCCTGTAGGCCAGTCCACCCCTGAGGTAGCACACATGTCGTTCCATCACATTGAAAGGTTCATTCGTTTGGCTAGATGAAGCCGTTTTAAAGGTATCCGATGACGCCGGAGCTTTCAACTCTGCTGAGTCGCTCATCTGACCATGCTCTGCATGCATCAATTGAAATAAAAGTAGGGGGAAGTCGCCATCTGGGGCGATGAGAACGTACAAGCGTCGTAGAGAAACTACTGGAAGAGATGAAACTCTTGACTTGCAAAGTTTGCATTATATAAATCTTCAAATACAGGCTCAGGAAAACAAAGTATTATCAGTTGCATTAAGCCTAGCATAACGTGGTATCTGTTATGCTCCCTGGTGCCTTCATGATCATTCATCAATTAAGGGTGTGCACAACGCCTGTCCTCTAGGGGGCGCACACGGGTCTGATTAGGATATTATTCAACATGAACATTATAAGGTAAATCTGCATCCACCAATCCAGTTTATTTAGAGTTTACATACACAGCAATTGTGCTAAAAACAATAAATCGGTACTTAGGTCTGAGGCCAAAGTTGTGCGTCACCGCAATGCGTGATGAACAGCAAGAACGCGCTTCCACTGTTCTGTCCTGTTCTAATTTACAAAATTGGGAAAAATTGGATACAGACCTACTATTCTGAGGTTTAACAGAGGTATTTGCCTTTTGACCTTCGTAAAGGAGAACCTTTCATGCATGGTTTGCAAATACACAAAGATCTGACAACTGTGGAAATTGGTAGGATTGCCTGGCTGCACAGTAACAAAAAAAAAAATAATCCTGGGTAGTGTTCTGGACCTCGTCTCTGATGGCAAGACACTTTCTGCTCATTCAACAGATGCACATGAGCAAGGTCCCAAGGCAGGAAAAACCATTGGAATTAGCACAGACCTACATTTTTTATTTTTTTTTATAACGCGCCTAATACCAGAGTTTGGTTTCCAAGCACTGATCCGGGATTCGATCCTCTGTTGCTCCGTGTGGTCTTGCTTCCCAAGACCAGCGCGTTGCCCCTGTGCTATCCTCCATTCACGAGGGCATGTCTGCTCCTCATTTCATCAAGGAACTTTCAGTCATGTTAAGCAGCACTGGTTCGCCACATCACAAGACCTCCAGTTGGAGGCTCCTCCGGTGGCTACAGGACTAAAGCTTGAGCAGCTTTTCCTGTGACAATACGGATTGGCCTGGAAGAAGGCAATCCTTCATGGGTGTAAGCCATGCCTGCAGGCCCCATAAGGTGGGGGCAGATGTAAAAGCATAGACCATGTTACAGTGGCTCCACTGGATGGCTTGGGCGTACCTTAGGCAAAGTGCCCACGGGGCATAGTCACGGGGCATAGTCACAGACCGTGCCCGGTATGATAACAGATAGCATTAAAGACATGAAAGGGATGTCTTGTTTTATTTACAGTGATTTAAGAGGCTGGGGCTTTGCGAATGGACTTACCAGACCAGATTTCTTCCCAGTAGTGATTAAAATAAAAAGATGAGTAACACTACGGATCTCCACCAGTAGCCGTCACCATCACCCATGTTTAGAATCACATCGACATTGGGAAATCAAACAAGTTTGATTTATGCAATACATTCTATTGTCATTACATTGATTTTAATTCATTAGTATCACAGATTTTTTTCCAAAGGAACTGTGGGATTCCATGGTGACCAGACCTATTTTTATTTGATGTTCCAGATTTGAATATATTAATTTTGGTCAATATGCTTAAAAGACATTAAATAAATTAAATGTGCTCTAAAGTGGAATGTACTCCCTTTATTTGCATGCATGGAAACTCGATTGGGTCTTTGAGGCCAATCCTTTAATTACATAGGTCCTACCTCTTTTAACGCATTAAAAGACATGGGGTTGGAGGCTGCACTGGACCCTTTTTAAGTCCGACCCCAAAATTATTGCATCACGACAGAGCCTTAACCCTGATTTCATATCCCACGTAAAGCACAACATTTAGCTTACAAAAACCTTCGAAATTCAGTGAAAGAAAAAAGGTTTGGTTGAAGGGATATCAAGGTTGCAGTTCAGAACAACGAAAAGACACAACTTCTCCAGTTAAGGTTCGTAAAATAACCATAACTCCATGACCGCCAGGCATGTTTCATGATATAATTAATCTTTCATAACACACTTAATGCCAGAGAACAGTCTGGGACCGGTATTCGAACCTGTGTTGCTCAGTGATGGCTTACTTCCAAGACAAACTTGTTGTCCCCGAGCTGTACTCCCGGCCCGATACATGCCATGCACCTAACAATTCCTACAGGGGATGACAAACCAAGAACGCCAAGAAAAAAACAGTAGTACCTAGACTGCTTGTTTATTTCGAATCTGAATTGTGAGAACGCAAAAAGTCGAAATTGACCAAGGGTTATAATCTAGAGCGTGTTGTGAATTCGCACATCATGAGACATGAGCGGCACCAAGGGAAGTCGGAGTTCAAGTTGCTTTAGGAACAATAACGTGAGAATGTGTGGCCTTTTCTGTTTCGTCGTTGAACATATTGTACATCTAGATGCACACCCCCACGAGAAAGAGAAAAGGATCATTCTGTCAGCATGCCAATGCTCTGATGTTTATGACCGTGGTCTGCGTACCTGCCATTTCTTGATGTTGTCCCACAAATATTTGAATTCAGAAAATCCCAGTTTACCCGTGCTGTCACTCTGATCACTTGATTAAGGAGCATCAAAAGGCAGATTTAGCAAAATATTCAGCAATCAGGCAAACTACACCCACTTCTTAAAACCCCGCCATACCAACCCTCTAGTCACTTCATGACTCGTTCCGTCCAACCATCTGCAGAGTACAGCTTGGACATTTTCCACATTTGAAATTTTCTGATGCCCATTAGAAGGTTGAGTGGTAATCGTATTGCAATGATATGCTAAAAAGCAAAAATGGTATCCTGTTGCTCTTTTACGCTGCTTCATACTGTTGAGTTCTTCAAATACCTTCCAATTGGGGACGAACTACACAGATGGGTCTGCATGAAGGCCAGGCTGTTTTGCATGCTCAGAAACCCTTGAACGTTCCAATTATCAAAGAATCGAGCTGAATCCCTAACGTACCATAATTTTAAAAAAGCTAGCGAATCCAAGAGCAGCGCAGTTTAAAACGAGAGCAACTTTCAAGGGCACTGCATTCTCCACAAGCCATGCACTGATCTCCTCCAAGGCAAGCCTACACACTACCAACCCATCAGAAACCTTAGATCTGGCTCTGCACTCCTTGTGACCCCCCCCCCTTTTCAATTCCAACAGATTTGGAAGATCCTCCTTCTCTGTCCAAGCTACCACACTCTAGAACTCCCTTCCACTCAACATCCGTCGCAACGAGGACTTACTCTCCTTCAGGAAGCCCCTCAAAAACTGGTTATTCCCTCCAGCAACCTACCAAACCTTTCCCATTTCACGCTTACCTTCATGATATATGATTCATTTATAGACCTCCTGGCCCAATCACAACTTTTGTTGAAGACATATCAGCCCTTCTCACAACCAACACCAAACCCAACTCCCAAATCATTCTACTTGGCAACCAAAATTTAGGCTATCAAGATCCCAATGACTCAGGAGCCCATGATCTAGCCAACTCGTTAACAGATTCAGGATTCACCCAACATATTCAGGTTCCTATGCCCACCAAAGGAAGAACACTGGATTGGCTCCTTGACCTAAATTGCTCCTAAATTGCTCCATCAATCTTGGTTCTGTCACACCATGCACTTGGACTGACCACTATAAAATAACCTTTACCATTAAAGCGAACCCCAATAGCCCTAAACCCAACTCTGCACCCTCGGTTCACACCAGAAATAAGAAGGACATCTCTAAGGAGAAACTCCTCCCTCTAATCTTGCCCCTTCGCCATAAAGCCTCAGTGTCCGACTCTAATCCCACTGCATTAGTTGAGACGTATAACCAAACTATTCTGAAGGCAATAGATGCCATTGCCCCTCTCAAATTGAGGAAATCCAAACTCCGAGCCCATCTCAACTCCTGGTTCACCCCACAGCCAATAGACCCACGCAAAGCCAAGCGAAACGCTGAAACACGTTGGAAAGGCCATCCTACAGACTACCAAAATCACCCTAAATATGGCTTCAACTACTTACAAAGATGCTGTATTCTTAGCCAAAAAAGAAACCTACAATAAGCACATTCTTCAGGCTGAATCTAACACCAAAGAGCTATTCAAGATCTTCAAAGAACTTGAATCGTCAATAGCCCCGATAGACAACTGTATTACTGATAACACATGGTGTTCCAAACATCCAAAACGCGCTCCTTGAGAGAATCTCTACATTAAAAACTAAAATCAACACCAAAAAAAAGACAGCCTTCCCACAGACCACCTTCTCAACCCCCTCCTCAACAACCCCCCCCCTCTCATTCACACACGACCAAACCCTTCAACTTCTGCCCACCTTCTACCTGGGAAGTGGAAAATATCATCAGAAAAATCAAACCCACTAACTGATGATTGGGGCTGGGCAGACATCGCCTTGGCAAAGAGGCCGCACACGAACTAGCCCCCTTCATCACCTCATTTATTAATGCCTCCTTCAAATCAGGGTCGGTCCCTGATAACCTCAAGGACGCCTGGGTTATCCCCCTAATCAAAAAACCCTCCCTTGACTCCAACAACCCCGCTAATTACAGACCTATCACAATGGTACCTTTCTTTTTGAAAATCCTGGACCTTGCAGCCGAACTTCAAATACAGGCTTACCTAGAAGCCAATAATCTCCAAGGTCTCCGCCAATCTGGTTTCCGACCTAGACATGGAACAGAAACCACTAATTGATTTAAAAACACAAATCGAGGACTTAAAAGATAACGGCAAACTGGCTCTAATACTCTTACTCGACCTATCAGCAGCTTTTGATTTGGTGGACCACCAAATACTATGCCACCATCTCAAAACTGCTGCCCATTTCTCACATGCAGCTACCTCTTGGATTGAATCCTTCCTGGCTAACAGAACCATGAGGGTCTTCTCACCTACCGCATCGGCAGAACCATTACCTGTACTCTGTGGGGTTCCGCAAGGATGCTGCGTTTCACCCACTCTGTACAACGTATTTACTAAGCCACTCTTCGATACCCTTGACTATCTGGGTGTCACATATACAAATTAAGCGGGTGACATCCAATACTCATCCCTATCACAGTTGACTATGTAGCTGACTCAAAAGCTCTCAACAAAATCTATGCGATCATTCAAGCCTAGATGGCCCACAATGGGCTTTGCTTGAATGACGAAGAGAGCTCCTCATTCTAGGCTCCCGCGTCAGACTGAACAAACTAAAACCAACCTTCAAGGCATTTAAGATCAATGGGAACACGATTAACGTATCCAACGACACTAAAACCTTTGGCATATACCTTGATTCCACCTTGTCATTCAACGGACAAACCAATGCCGTGGCCTCAGCAGCAGCCTACACCTGCAAGCTTATAACAGCCAGTAGGCCTTTTCTCTCTACCTCCAACTGCATCACCCTTGCCAGAACCCTCAATGTCGAAGATAGAGCGCTTTGCAATAGTCTATCTTGGTACTAGCGCTAGGAACATCAATAAACTACTGATAACCCAAAATAACGCCATCGGGGCTGCCCTCAACATACCTAGGAAATCTCACATCTCAGACACCAGACGCAACCTTCGCTGGCTACCCATCAAACAATAGCGCTGAAAACACTCACCCTAACACACAAGTGGCAAACTAATTGTGCACCCGATTACTTATCAAATCGCTTCCTTGCGCACACCTTCTCTATACGACCTATACGGTCTTCTCAAACACATTCTCTGCGCATACCTAGATTTAAGCTACAAAAAGCTGGGGGGGCAGTTTCCCAGTCCTGGCAG
Source organism: Ambystoma mexicanum (assembly GCF_040938575.1). Lineage (NCBI taxonomy): Eukaryota > Metazoa > Chordata > Amphibia > Caudata > Ambystomatidae > Ambystoma > Ambystoma mexicanum. Next base: position 716,110,288 of record NC_090923.1, read on the forward strand.
CCAAATTATGGAACACCATACCCTCCCTAACACACTAAGAACTGTCCCTGCCTTTAACTCATTCAAGCACAAAGTCAAGAAAGCTCTTTGACACGGACAATTCCCGGTTTTAATGCTAACACCAACATAATGTCCCCTGAATGCATTAGCATACTAGTAACTTTGTATAGTACTCTACACTTCTGTTACTGAATAAACTTCTCTTGTATATACTATATACTACAACCTGCTATAACCTGTATATATGCCCTGTTAAGATTACTTGTACTGTATGTAACCATTATATCTGCTTTATGTGCCCAGTTGCCCTCAGGCCCGGATGCACTTTATAAATAAAATAAATATATACATACATGATATCTAGGCATTGACAGTCAGTGCCTCCCCAGTATATTCGCCAGAGCAAGGGAAGATATAATTTCAGAGCAGACCACCCGCACGTATTCGCCTCCATGCACCAGACTAAAACACAAAGCACAACATCTCTGCCATCATAATGCAACTACGTCCTATGACAAAACTGGTCTAGCTGGACACAAGTCTCTCATACTAGAGGCACTCTCCTGACGACCGCTCTGCACCCAAACACATGCCAGACAATCTTGGGTAGTTTACTGAGGTTCGGCCATCCCACTCAACTCTCTATTTTAGCCAAATGCACACATGCATTCTAATCCTTCAGACAATTGTCCCATACTTTGGACTTCAGTCCCCAAGGTGAGCTCCCCCACAAGCGTGTGGAGGCCATACTAATGATAAGTTATTTATATAGTGCCTTTATCCAATACTAATGGGATAAAGGCGCTATATAAATGACAAACTACTACTTGTTAAACTGACCTATATTGGCACAGCCAGTCTGGATGTACTTTCTTTGGCATGGCATTTGTTAACTGGCTTGAAGTGCTTATATGGCAAGTCTGATTATATATATATTGGTGCAGTCTGCATACACATGTATAGCCAATATTCATCTATTGATTTTCTTCATGTGCTACCATACAAAGAGAAAAAAGCCCTCTTCCCAAACGCCACCCCCTTCCCCAACTGTTTGAGCGCACTTGCTGCGCTCGGTCACTCCGGCATATGAAGTCCAAACATTTATGCCCCTCGCCAGCCACCACCGCCTGTCAAGGCTTTAAAATGGCAAACGCTGTCGGAATTTGTGGGAAACCCCCTTCAGCAGGTCTGCAGACTTGACACCTCCAAGTGCCATGAGCACAACATCAAGGGAGTGATGTGCAGGCCAGAACCTGAATACCTCTGTGAAAGGCTTGGCCAAAAGCCAGCCAGCCAATCACAAAAAGGTTTTGGGCAGAGAGTCAGATGGATAACTATATTGGTTGGTCAATGGGACTGCATCACTGCCAAAGCCACCAGTTAGGACCAGTAGGGAGGCTGCCATGATTGACTCCCGAAGAAACCACATGGTTAGGACAGCCATTTATTTTGACCAGACCTCATGGTCACATAGACCAAGGGAAGCCCTAGAAAACAAAATGGTGGGAGCAGGATTAAAAAAAAAAAACAACATTGGGGTACCAATGGCTACCAAAAAGGTGCATTGGACTACCAATGTGGTAAAATCAAACTGAATTACTAACCGTCATTCTAGAGCAGAACTGTAGTGCCTGAAAGGGACCTCTGGGACTGGGACACCTTAGGGGTGGCCCAATACCATATACTAGGTAAAAAGGTGACAATGGCAGGGTGACTTCGGAAGAAGTCCCCTCTGGCCAAGAAAAAATCAATAAATAAAAGAACAGGAAAAAGCAAAACGTGGAGGGGCCCCAGGCAGTGGCCCTAGATGCGCCAAAATAGGAACTCTGACTTAACACAGTATGGCATCCTGTAGGAATGCATCTATAATAGGGGCATAGAGTATATCTCAGATCATCCATTTCCAGTCAATATCCACAATTTGTCATTTTGCTCTACTTTAGCAACTTCTATGACACTGGACTAGATGGCAGGGGAATATGATCAGACAATTGCTCCCCTGGAATTCCAATTGAAATACATTTCTATCGGTGTCCGGTCAAATGTTCGAATGCATTTGATCGCATGACAAAATGCTCGAGTCAATTTGACCGAAAACAAAAAGGTCGAATATTTTTTTTAAAGTATATATATTCTAGTGTAGGTAAAAAAAAGTGTTTTAACACCGAAAACGGAACACTAAGGAGCACTACAATGTGTAAATGCATAGGAAAGAAGAGCCTTGAGGAAAATGGGGTTTGAAATTTGTGGGAGCTGGGAGCTAATTAACACCTGCTTATAGCCTAGAGGATATTTCTTAGCTTCGTATCAACAGCATCCTAGCGTCCAAACTGCGTGTCTAAGTAGCATAAGGACACACAGAAGAGATATGAAGCATAATGGGTCATATTTAACAAATATCAATGTATATAAAGTCAGATTTGTGTAAAACGACTAGTTTCTAGCTACTGCTTGCTTGGACATGCCCAATACCCAAGATCTGATTTTAGCCTCTGCTATAAACTATTCCCATCCATGGTAAAAATATGTAACACCCAGAAAATAGTCGCAAGAGGTCCAGAATCATTAAACAGCAAAGGCCAAGTAGCGAGAGCTCGGCTGCAAGGAGGGTTACAGAACTGGCAAGAAGAGGGTGATGAAATCTGAACTCTTACATATAATCCAAACTCCGGAGTGTACATTGACAAGGTTCTGATTGGCCACCTCTTAGCCAGTAATATACCTCCATCGCACCCCTCCATTTGACTGTGCACTTTGCATTCAAGAAAAGGATACATCCATTACTGCCACCATACTACGACACGAGTCAATGCTGAATCCGTCCGTCTTGAGGTCCTGATCTATAAGGATGAGAAAATTAAGAATTAGAAAACCTGCAGGGGAAGCGCCAGCCAACTAGGAATGTGGGCTTGATTAGCCGGTAAATGCCTGCATTCTATGCCTGCTGCCGGCGCCCCCACCTTCTCAATAGTCTGCCCGGTTGGCGGCAACAAGAATCCCAGACCATCCCCTCCCCCATCACTGAAATCTCTCGTCTGCAATGCTTCGGACATCACCAAACCCTTCACTGGATGCAACACCATGGAAACACGGAGCTCGGACTCTGCACACTCATTATACCAATCACATGCATGGTGGCCATGTTTTTGTAGTTTTCTGGACACGAAAGTAATTGCTCGCTCTGCACTTGCCTTTCTTTCGACAAAACAGATCCCTTTTTCTCGTCACATCTGGGATGCTAATTGTGTTAAACGCCTTTTGCTTTGGGACTAGAATAACTTAACTTGGGGAAGTGGGCCACTGCCACCATGGTGAGCCCCTACCATACCCCTCATGGGACATTAATGCCTCATTAATACTAAGTGAAAGGAAACACCTGCCAAATTACAAGGCATAATGGAAAAATGTCCAAATGATGAGGGTTCAGTGCATCATGGTAAAAAGCACTTCATATGCATTTGGTCATAGGCAAGCGTGAAAGCGTGCAACACTCTGAAAAGACCGCAATTCAGAGATTAAGGCATCCAAGAAGGGACAACCCTTTCCAATTATAGCACGTTTTCTGCTGGCAGCACTGCAACACAACATGGAAAAAGAAATCCCTCTTCCTACTTACGTCTGGTGACAACCTTGTTTAGGATTCCCATCAGCTCGGAGGGACTCACTTCCATATCCTGCAAAACACAAGAGGGGAGAAATGTGATATGCAATACTGTGTAAAACGGGCCTGGGTCAGGACAAGGTTTTTAGGCCTTCAACGGCAAGCATGTCAATTATGGGGCAGAAAGCGGAAGGTGAATATACAGTTACCAGGGATGTGAACTGCTGCGGCGATTTGGCTTTTAGGTGTAGCCTAGAAGAACCTGGTTAGCATGACGCCATTAGGTGCCACAAGCTACCTTTGACTCCCTAGGTCAAGTGGTGCCATAGAAGCATATCCATGCAATGGATTTTTAGCTCCCTTTCATCACAGCCTTATTTTGATTCCTGTGGATTTTTAGCTCCCTTTCATCACAGCCTTATTTTGATTCCTGTGGTTGCATGAAGTGCTTCATTTTTAGTGTAAAAGACAGGGGAAGCGCTATGCTGGGGTGCAAGATGCAGACCAAGAATCCCATCAGCAGAGCAAAAGCTGGGCCCAAAGGAGGAGGTTGAAGGGGGCAACAGTGATGACTGCTATTCCAGTGTGTGGAAAAGAGGGAGGGGACCTAAACTAAACCCGTACCACTCGCCCCTTGTAAATAAATGTTTTTTAAAAAAAAAGATAATCTCATTTTGGGAAGAATGCTCTCTTTGGATAAGCATTCAGTTTGTGACAACAGCAAAAGGTTTGGAAGTATACTGGAGGGCAGTCAGAAAATGACCAAGTTTGCATTAAGTGACAAAAGAATAGAAGGGAAAAAGAAAAACCAAAAACGCTCCTTTGTGGACATTCTTGGAAAAGTTGTTATTTTGGGGCTAGCTTCCCCAACTAATACCGAAATCAACCATAAATCTCAAACAAATCATTACAAAAATAAAACGTTGAAAACAGATCTAAACCAGTTTTTCTGTTCCAATGCCAGTCCCCCTCTATACGCTGTGGCGAACCAGAAGAAGTCAGACTAGAGATGAACATTTCAAGGGTGTTTATTTGAAAAGATAAAATGCCTTCCTGACCCTATTACTGCCTAACAACTAAACTAAGGGTGCCAACCAACTGTTCAATTCAAACCAGCCCACTGTCCGAAACCTAACCTCTGTCTGGCCCTACCACTTTTAGAAAAACTTCACATAAAAAGTAGCCAGAGTAGTAGGCCTTTCCACTCAGGTTTCTTCTGGCCAAATCTACTTGGGTTGCTCCAAAGTACTGTCCATCAGTCTAACATAGTTTTTTCCACATGTTATCAAAGTAAAGTTTTCTGTCCTCTCTAAGGTTGCTTACAACAAGCTAAAGCCAATCCAATGGTTAAATGATTCTCGTAGTACAATTCTACCAACTTGGACATGTCCTTCAAATTGTTCTCGATTTAGAATGGAGTAATTGAAACCTTCAGGTTCCCTGTTTTCAAAGTGTTGAAAAAGGTTCCTCATTACTCTGGGGCTCCCCAATGTCTTCTGGCCCTCAGATTGGTTCAACTCACCAATGTCTCTTGAGCATTTGCCCATGTCCAGAAATCTGGTTTCTCTGGCTCCCGTAACCCTTTCGGCTTCTCCAGCTTCTTGTTTCACTCTCTTTAAGTTAAGCCTCTTTTGCTTTTGGATTTCCTGATCAACTCAAGGACGTAACATTCGGTCCCGCTCCCTGGCTTTACCTTCCCGGGAGTACTTGCTTCCCTCTGCCGGCCCGGCTCAGCAGTCGTTACACTTCTCGCAGAGAGACTAGGGATTTGGTTTCCCCATTGTAGTCTGTCTCTGCGTACCTTAACGGGTCCCAGGCCCACCATGGCTGCTGTGTGGTCATGCCACCAGGCGGGACGGTCACTCTCTCGTCCCAAGCTGTCTCTGTTTTGGCATGGTTGCCCTTCAGAATGCTAGCCTTTCAGCATCTTTCTCTTGTTCTGCTCTCCCTCCAGCTTCCTGGTCCCTTTATTCTCGTCAGCGTATTCCCACGGGGAGTCAGCTGTTAACTTCATGAGGATCCCAGCACTGCCTTCAGCCAACTATCTGGAAGTGATGTTACTATATTGGGTATGCCAAACCACAGCAATAATATCAGTCTTTTCTATTCTCAAAGGCAGATACAGTTCCCTTTGTAGGGCATTCTGGGTAGGAATGGGAGTTCTTGTCCCCTAGAGGCCAGTGAGGTCCCACTTTCCCAGACCCCTAGGGAGGGTTTTGCTTAGGGGGCTCACATCCATTAAACTGAGAGGGTGTGGTTCCTCTCCTGGGAAGAAGGGACGAATTGCGCAGATTAGTCACAAAGTCCAGTGATAGGCAAGTGCTTCCACTGCCGATCACTCCCCTCAGACTTGCCTCTTACAAGTATTGCCCTATGGATTCCAGATTTGCAACGACCTGTTAAAGTGCCTCTTCTCCATGCATGGTTACTTTCTCGCTGCATATCTACCGATCACCACCTCTTCCAGAAAATGCCTAGTCGCATAACTTCCTTCCGAAAGGAGTCTGATACCTTATCCCAAACAGGATAACAACGATTTATCCTTTGAAGAACTCTTACATCCCATCCCCTGTCTTCTAAACCACTGGGATGTCGTCCCCACAACAGGGATTGCCCTGGAGCACTCTTCCCCCACTCGGCTACCAGTCACCTTCTCCACATGGTCAGGTAAGGAGCACACTCTTTCAGCTGCCCCCTCTTGACTACAAACATTTTTTGTATCAGTCTCCTGCCACTTAGGTATTTTATTGTGCTAGTCTGCCTCTATGCTCAGTTCTTGGGGCCTTACTACCTACCACAATTTCGACAAGGTTTTTTTTTTTCGATGGCAGGCGCAACACCGCACGTCTGCCCTCTTCAGACCCACAGTAGGCGCGCCCTCTTTGCAACACATGCTCTCTCAGGCCACTCATGTCCAGACTTCTGCTGGGAGGAACTTTTCCAGCAGCCAGTCCCACAATGATTTCAAGACTTTGTACGAGGTGAGACACAGATGCTTTACAACCACGCACCCTCCACCATGGCTAGCCTGGAAGACAGGCTCCAATGACTATGCAGGATTGCACATTGTCCACTACCAGCTAAGTTAAAGGATCTTCGGTGACTATGTTGGCTCGGTCAGTTACTAGACCTAAAGTTCCCAGGGCCTCAAGAGCCACCGCCCTAGCCAAACCCAGTTGAGTGCTGTTGTGCCTCCAGGAGGGACCTACAAAGCAGAGTTGGTACACCTCATGCAGGGGATTACCATATCAAACTCATGCACGCTGGTAGTTCCAAAAAAGGTGATGAAAAGTTCATCCACGGAGGATCCTTCTTTGCAGCTGAAGCAGTTGGATGCCTTGGGGAGTATGCCAAGTACACACTAACATGGACATGTATGCACACTCTGCAGAGAACTTTGCAGAGGGGACTCAACTGAGGAAGTGCCTGCATCAAATTTTTCTTCACAGACTGCTGCAGGAGAAGCAGGCCGAGCTTTCCGATCCAGGACTGGCTGGCTTAGACTGCACTGGTAGAGTGGTCAGCACAGATGCTACCACATATGGGGTTTTACCCCACAGCTTATAGGACCATAAAGTACAGGCTCCCTGAAACCATCTGAATACCTCTGATGTAGTGCTTACCCCCCGTGACCTATCCCCTCTACCCCTTGAGCTGCAAATTGTTTCTTTGATTTATTGAAAGCCTGAATATTGTTCCACTTCCTTGTGCAGTGCTAGAGTGTTGGAGGATTTATAAACTCCAACACTGGAAACTAGCCTTCACGTGGTTTTGACATTTTTTTGTAGCCTTCCCAGCTCGTTGCATTCTGCTTCAGTGGGAAGCCTTATTGAGACTTCATCTGCCAGTGACCTACCTTCCGCTCACGGCATGCTCCAGCTGCTATATTGCAACTACCGGACTGCTGGTGAACTAAATCTCCCAGCAGCCCGGCAACCGCATATAGAGAAACGTCAGGCACTTCAGCGCTGGCACTTATGCGGGAAACCGGTCTGCGCCGGATAACGGCGTTCGGTGCAGAACTCTGTTCACAGTGACCACCAGCACTCTGACTCTGCAGGTAACCAGGCATGGAATATCTGGAAACATGCAAACATCTGGCTCAAACAAAGCAGCTGCATCAAATAGCATTGGTAAAAAAAATATTGAAGCCAAATATGATTCCATGCAGACATCAAATCCAGGTCTCACGCTGCACACCTATGACACAGGTCACACCCGCAACCCCTCCCCCCACCCAATGAAACTCTTTGTGCCATTCCATTCACCCTCCCCACCCCACAACCTGATACAACTATCAATCCGGCCCACACACCATCAGCAATTACACCTGCACCTAACGCTGCAAAACTCCAGGACATCAAAATAGGACTCCTAAACACAAGGTCCATGTACAATAATGCACAAGACATCCATGATTACATCACTCACGATTAACTTGATATACTATGCATGACGGAAACCTGGCTACAAGAGCCGGCAGTACCCACAATTGATGTTGCAGTCCCAAAAGGATATAACATTGACCACAAAAATAGGGAAGTTGGCAGAGGAGGGGGGAGGGAACAAGTTACTTACCTGTAACTGTTGTTCTCAAGCATGGGTCTGGCATGGATTCACATGCTCATGAATATTCCCCGTCGTCAGGCCAGGAATCCTCGGTAAAGAAAAAAAAAATCAGTATCAGTTTTTTATTTCTGATCTGTCTTTCTCAGTAACCAATCACTGGTCTCTGGGTCATACTACCCCCAGCCAATGACTGCCCTCTCCCTAAACCCCGCCTCTGGCAGCCATCTTCAGATTTGGCAGCAGGCAAAGTGGCAGTAGGACCAAGTGAAGAGCCGCAGAGGGGTAGGAGGGAGGGTTCACGTGTGAATCTATGCAAGACCCATGCTGGAGAACAACAGTTACAGGTAAGTAACTTGTTCCTTCTCCAGCATGGGGTCTGGCATGGATTCACATGCTCATGAATATAAGAATACATAGCAGTACACACATGCACAACCAATGGGAGGTGGCAAAGGCTCAACATTTAGCATTACATCAAAAACTCAACATTAAGCAATTCTTACCTCCTCACCAGGCTCACCTTAGGCGAACAGGTTGCGCAGCACTGCTTGGCCAACCCAGGACTCCTCCCTGGAATCCCGGTCGACGCAGTAGAATCTCGTGAAGGTGCGCGTCAACCTCCACGTAGCAGCCCTGCAGATGTCCAGCAGGGGCACACCAGACAAGAACGCCGTGGTAGCAGCGATAGCTCTGGTCGAATGGGCTCTCGGACGGCCAGGCAACGGTCGGTTTGCCAACCGGTGACAGTGCATGATGCAGCCGGAGAGCCATCTGGAAATGGAAGCCTTCGAGAGAGCCTTCCCTTGGTTCACAGGTCCAAGTTCAAAAATAGCTGTGATGTCTTCCGAAAACTCTTCGTGCGCTCCATGTAGAACTTCAGCGCTCTAGCCACATCCAGCGAGTGTAAAGTCCTCTCGGCCGGTGATTAAGGCGACGGGAAGAAAACAGGTAGACACCAAGAGCTCGTTGAGGTGGAAGTCCGACGGCACCTTGGGCATAAAGGAGGGGTGCGTCCTTAGCACCACCCTCGTGTCGTGAAAAGTCAAGTATGGAGGCTCGTAGGATAGGGCCTGGATCTCTCCCACTCGTCGTGCAGAGGTGATGGCCACAAGAAACGCAGTCTTCAACGACAGGAACTTCAACAGTGCCGAATGCAGGGGCTCGAATGGCACCCCCATGAGCCTGGTCAGCACCACGTTGAGCTCCCACGCGGGGGCAGGGGCCTTCACCGGCGGGAACGATCGGAGTCCCTTTATAAATTCCTTCACCAGGCGATGGGACCACAAGGACGCCCGTCCTGTGGTTCTGGTGTATTGGGAGATCGCAGCCAGATGTATCTTGATGGAGGCGTGAGCCAGTCCAGCCTTGGCCAGCGACAGTAGGTCCGGCAGCACTTGAGGGGCCGTAATCCGTAGAGGGTTAATCTTCTGTGCACGGCACCAGACAGAGAACCTCTTCTACTTATGTCCGTAGCACTTGAGAGTTGAGGGCGCCCTGGCCTTTGCAAGGACCTCTCTGCAGTCAGCCGGGATATCGTACCCTCCAAACTCTAGTGCTGCAGGAGCCAGGCCTGCAAGTTCAGCGACCCCGGGTCGTGATGAAGTATGGCATCTCCTTCACTGGAGAGAAGATCCGCGTCCGTCGGCAGCTTGACTGGTGGGGACGCTGACAGGTCGAGAAGGTCCGGGAACCAGATCTGCCTCGGCCACACCGGTGCGACGAGGATCATCCTGCACCGGGACCTCTTGAGCTGGTTGAGCAGCAACGTAGGGAACGCATATAGGAACAGGCCGTCCGAGGGGAACGGGAAAGCATCGCCCATGCTCCTCGGCTGGGGAAACCTGCTGGCGAACCTCTGGCACTTAGAGTTCGTCGCCGTTGCGAACAGTTCGATCTGCGGTTTTCCCCCCATCGTCGGAAGAGTCGATCCACTTGATCCTGACGTAGTTCCTACTCGTGGCACGAGCGCAGCTCCCTGCTGAGTGAGTCGGCGATGGTGTTCTTTATCCCTGCCAGATGAAAGGGCACCAGAAACATCCCTTGGGCGACGGCCCAATGCAACAGATCCTAGGCTTCCTTGGAGAGGGCTGGGGATCTGGTTCCTCCCTGCTTCCGGATGTAGAACATCGTGGTGGTGTTGTCGGTGAAGATTCTCACCACCTTGCCCTTGAGGGACGGGAGAAAGGACCCGAGGGCCCAGAACACTGCACAGAGCTCCAGGATGTTGATGTGGAGCGTCTTCTCCTCTGGGAGCCAAAGGCCTCGCGCGTGAAGTTCTTCAGTGTGCGCTCCCCACCCTTCCAGGGAGGCATCTGTTGTCATCGTTATCTGGTGGGATGGGGTCTGAAAGTCTGTGCCCGCCGTCAGATGAGCGCGGGTGCCCCACCACCGGATCGCTCGTCGGAGGTTCTCATTGAGCGGAATCCTGTCCTCGAAACTGCCCGTTGCTTGGATCCAGCGGGCGTCGAGGAACTCTTGCAGAAGGCGCATCCGAAGCCTGAACAGGCGCACGAGATATATGCAGGAGGACATCATCCCGATGAGGGACTTGATGGACATCCCCCTGGCCACGTCTGTGGCCAGCAGACGCTGCACCTTGACCAGGATGGCCTTCGTCCTTTCCTCCGACGGCGAGGCCAGACGCGCCACTGTGTCGAGCTTGGCTCCCAGAAACGGTGCGACTTGCGTCGGGACCAGGTGGGATTTGGGAAAGTTGATGGAGAATCCCAGGTCCATGAGCAGCTGGACGGTCTTCGCTGTGTGATCTACGGCGAGCTCCCTTGTCCTTGCTCGGATGAGCCAGTCGTCCAGGTAGGGGTAGACGTGGATCCCCTGCAGGCGCAGCCGCGCCGCCACCGGTGCGAGGCACTTAGTGAACACCCTGGGTGCCGACTTCAATCCGAACGGGAGGGCCTTGAACTGGTAGTGCCGTCCTTGGAACACGAACCTGAGGAACTTTCGGTGTCCTTTTAGAATGGGGATGTGGAAGTATGCATCCTCCAAATCCAACGACGACAGGAAATCACCCTCCTCCAGCTGTCCCAGCACGTGCTGGAGGAGGACCATCCGGAACTTCTGTGCCTTGATGTAATTGTTCAGTCATCGCAGGTCCAGGATGGGGCGCCATCCTCCTGTCTTCCTTTTCACGAGGAAGTACCTTGAGTATACTCCGGAGCCTCTTCGGGACGAGCATGATGGCACCTTTTTTGAGCATCGCCCTTACCTCCAGTAGCAGTTGAGGGACGCGATTTTCCTTCCTGGCCACGGGTGGAATGCGGAGGCACTTTTTTAGAAATTCAACGGTGTGCCCCTGGGCCAGGGCGTCCAGCACCCAACCGTCAGTGGAGATGGACTCCCACACGCTGACGAACTTCGCCAGCCGGCCTCCCACCGGTGTGCTTCAGTGGGGGCCCGACACCACTGTCGGTTCAATCTTGCTTGGAGGACCCCTTGCCGCCTTGGCCTCCCTGGCGACGACAGCGGGGTCCACCCGACTTGCCTCGTTCTCTATAGGTTTCCTGCAACGAGGAGCAGGCCGCTTGGCAGTACGTAGAGGAGCCACCGCCGAATCCCTTGGAGGCACCCTGCTTGCCTCCGGTGCTCCGAAAGGACAGCCTTCGTTGCCGGAGAATGCCTAGGACCTTAGCTGTCTCTGTGTCCGCCTTGATTGCTTGGAGGGATTCATTCACTGTTTTACCAAAACAGATTGTTCCCGTCGAACGGCATGTCCACAACCTTGGCTTGTACGTCTTGGCGGAATTCCGTCGCCTTGAGCCACCCTCGTCGTCTAAGGCAAACGCTGTTGCCTAGCTGGCGGAAACCAGTGTTGGCAATGTCCGTTGCCACCGTAATGGCGTGGTCCAACACCACTTCGCCTTCTTGCAAGATCTCCAGGGCCTTGGCCCTCTTGTCATCTGGTAGGAAGTCCAACAGGGGGGCGATCTTGTACCATAACTACCTGTCGTAGCGGACCACGATTGCGAGGGCGTTGGCCGCCTTAATCGTTCTTCCCGCCGACGAGATAATTCGTCATCCCATTGCGTCCAGCTTCTTTCCTTCGCTGTCCGGCGGGAAGTTGAGGCCGAAGCCCCCCCCTCCTGCTTTCTTCTTGGCCGCCACTGAGACGACCGAGTCAGGGGTCGGTTGTGCACTAAGGCACAAAGGGGCCACGTTGCGGACCCGGTACTTCTTCTCGTACTGATCCCTCTTGGCAAGCGTCGTAGACTGGTTCTTGAGAAGGGTGAGACCCTCGTCCCAGATGTCATCCAGCAGAGGAACGGCTAGGACCGTCTTCCTCTTGGCCTTGCGCCGTTGGTAAAGGAAACCTTCCTTCTTCTCTTCGGGGCAGAGCTGAAAAAGCTCAGATGCCCTGGCGATCATTGCATGGAAAGATCCGATCTCGTCGGGCAGGTAAGCCCGGGCTGGGGGCGATGGGAGCTCCGTCCCGTCGCCACCGCTGTCATCGTCGGAAACCGCCGTGTCCGTTCCCGTGTAATCCCCAGGGACGGGGGACGTGGGTTAAGGCTGAGCAGGCCGTGAGGGCTGAAAAGGCGGGGCTGGATGGATCAGTCTTCTCTTGTTTGGGGGAGGGCTTCCCGCCGGGCCTGGCTCTGGCTCCTCCGTCGAGCCTGGTTCCGGATCCTCCGTCGGTGGGAAGGGCAATCTCATCCTTATCACCGAACATAAGGATTGTATCGCCAACAAAATGGCCGCCGAGTTATCCTGCCACTCCGGAAGCGATGGGTGACTAGGACCCTCGCCGGTGCCGCCGTCACTCTCGTCATCACCTTCGTCGGGATCCCTCCCGTGGGGATGGGCCTCTTCGACACCCTCGTCGAGGCCCTCTAAGACTTCTACCAGCTCCTCCTCAGATGCTGTGTCTGTGTCCACAATGGCCACCGCCCCCCCTCTTTTTCCGCCGGGGTCTTCACAGAGGTCTTTTCGATGGGTCTGAAAGAGGCTTCCCTCCGCAGAGGGAGGGAGACTCTGGGCCCGAGGTCGCCTCCACTGGTGTAGCCTCCACAGGCTGCGCCAGGGCCGCCGCCACTTCCTCGATAGAGGCCTTGGCCGGGTGAATCAAGGCCTTTTCCACCTTGTGTGGGCCTGTGGCCTTCACCTTGGGGGGGGAGGGTCACCGCCTCGCTCCCTCTCGCCCGGATCCTTCGAGTTTGACTGGGGCCTCTCCAGAAGCTTCGCCGGGTTCTCGGCCTTCCTCTTCCCTGAGCCAGAGCGTTGGCTCGTGGTTGATGGCGCTGGAGAGGGTGCGCCATGCCTGGCAGCTGAGGAGCTGACCGTTCGGCGCTCCCGGTGCCCGCAGACTCACAGTGCTTTGCCTTCTGTTGGGCCCCCGTCGCCGGGGCGCCCTCACAGGACTTAGAAGACCGCTCTGACTTCTTCTCACCGGACGGGCTCTTTCCTTCCAGCCAGTTGGAGAGACAAAGGTGTCGGTTCCTGATGGTCCGTTCCGACATGTTCCTGCAAAACGCACAGTCCTTCTCCATGTGCGTTTTGTCCTCATGAAGGCAGTAGAGACATTTCGAGTGTTCGTCCTCCTTGAACACATTCTGCAGCTGGCATCCAGGGCAAACACTGAACAGCTTTCCGGGCGTCGAGCTTCCTTTCTCCTGGGCCATGTTCGGGTAGGCCGCAGAAACTTCTGGAATCCTCCAAGAAGCATAACTCGACAAAATCTTCACCCTTGAGGGGCATAAAAAAATCCGACACGGATCCCCGTTAATCGGATGTAGAGACGGTGGAGCTTGAGGCTCTATTTGACTGAAAAATGAGAAATTCTCCTTTAAAAAGTGGGAAAACGCAGCAAAAGCTTGAGAGCTAAACACGAAGACTCCCAACACATGAGCGTGCGATAAAAATCTGAAGATGGCTGCCAGAGGCGGGGCTTAGGGAGAGGGCAGTCATTGGCTGGGGGGCAGTATGACCCAGAGACCAGTGATTGGTTACTACTGAGAAAGACAGATCAGAAACGAAACCGATACTGATTTTTTCTTTACCGAGGATTCCCGGCCTGACGACGGGGAATATTCATGAGCATGTGAATCCATGCCAGACCTCAAGCCGGAGAATGGCTATTACAGGCAATCAGAACTTGAACCTTTTTCCCCCCCTCACCCACACACTGTAATGGATGTGAGATCATTATGTTGAAAATAGCAACCTCGAAAAATAGCAGTAGTAACCTCATAGTTCACTACAGACCACCGTCCTTAATGTCAGATTTTAACGACAAGCTAGTCCACATACTGAACATCCTTAAGGGACCCAACACAGGCACACTGTTATTGGGAGACCTCAATAGGTGGAAAGGAAATCCCCAAGATAAAGACGCAATTTCTCTTGAAAAGGAGCCAATTACTATTGACTATCATGTTCTGAACTCCAAACCCACCTGTATTAGCGGAAACCAACTCAATTGGATCATTTGACAATATCAATACCACTAAACTTGACACATCCCTGTATATGGTCCGACCACCACAAAATCAAACCTTTTTTTAAAAAGATTACCCCCAGTCCACCTTGAGCAAGGTATCACTTATATACTAAATTCCACAAAGGAAGATGATTCATGTGAAAAAATAGCCACCTACAATGACCATTTCACAAAAATTCTCAACCAATACGCCCCCCCTAAAACAAAAACTAGTAAGGCCCAACAAAAATCAGCAGCATTGGTTTAATACTGAAACCAATTGCCTTAAAACAGCGAAGAGAAAAGCCGAAAGGAAATGGTCTAAAGACCCCTCGGTTAGTAAAAAAGAAAATTGCAAATTGCTATCATCAGGCATTCAGAGAAAAACTGACGTTAGCAAAAAAAAAAAAGCTACTATAATGACCAAATCAACTCAGCAGCCAACTCAACAGGCAAACTTTTCCAAATCCTCTAATCAGTTGACAAACCTTCTACCCTGTCTCCTCCATTTCAGCTGTCTCAAGGAGACTGTGAAATGGTACAAACAGCGTTTCATAACAAAGTCATGAATGCCAGGGAGAAAATCCAAACATGTACCACATCAAATCAATCCTTAATTCAACCCAACCACAAAACAAACCAAGACTATCCACTCAAAATTGATCTTGCATCCACTAAGTGCACCTCCTGTACTGAAAACATAATTCCCGATTCTCGACAACATCAGGTTTTTTGCCCCATTTCTGTGCAGAATGGTTAAATCTTCCTTTAGAGACCGCAAGGTACCCACATCCATCAAACCGCAAAAGTGACACCACTTGTGAAAAAACCCGGCCTAGACCAACGTGACCCAGTCAATCTTCAACCCATCACGAATTGCAGCTTTCTCCTTAACATTCTAGATAAGGTTACAACAGGCCAGCTGCAAAAATATATCGACCAGAATAATCTATTACATCCTCAACAGTCAGGATTCAGAGAGGCCCATGGCACGGAATCGGCCCTACTGAACCTTCAGACCAAAATGCTGGGTATAATGGATAGGGGCTAATCAGGACTACTAATCCTGCTGGACCTCTCAGCAGCTTTTGATCTGCTAGATCACCAGAAGCACCGAGAGGCCCTAGAGAAGTCAGGCAACTGTTCTCCGGATGCCATTGAATGGATAACTTCTTTCCTGGGAAATAGGAGCTCCAGAATCCAATGGGGCAACCACACATTGGCCTCTAAGCAGCTAGATTGTGGAGTCCCTCAAGGAGACAGTTTTTCACCGCTTCTATTTAACATCTATATGCTTTGTCTCTGCACCCTTCTGACCAACTTGGGCATTTTCTTCACAAACTTCGCAGATGATACGCAATTGGTATTATAACAGGCTGCCACACCACAGACAATGATCGGCTCAATTCGGTCTACAACTTCAATGAGGCCTGGAGGAAATCCAACTGATGTGCCTCAATGGAGGGAAAACTGAACTCCTGGTATTCGGATCCCCTCAAGCAAGAGCAAAACTAGATCCAGCGTATGCAACCTTTAACATTAAAGACTCACCAGCGAGGGTCTCAGAAAAAGTGAAGACTCGGTGTATACCTGTAGGCTTCTCTGGTAGCAGAAGCACAGGTGGCATACCTTAAAAGGACATGTCAATACCACCAAAGACTGTTAAAACAAATAAATCCCCACCTGAGTCAACAAATTAGCTCCAATATCGCTACAGCCATTATATTATCCAAACTAGATCATGGAAACTCCCTAATGCTAGGTGCCAAAAGTGCCTTAAGCAATGCCAGGTCATCTAAAAGAATGCTAGAGCAACAATCACTGGCAAATCTAAAAGAGACCACATCACTGAAGAAAGAAAAGCTCTCCACTGGCTCTCCATCGAGGACCGAATCCCTTTCAAGTCCATGTCCATGTCTCTTTACCACCATTGTCTCTATGGCTCCGCCCCGGACTATCTCAAAACACAAATCAAACCTTAAGTACCCAACCGGACGTTAAGATCAGGAAATAAATGGTTGATCAAAACTGGACAAGTAAATAAAACCAATGGCTTGGGCAGAGCCTTCCCCAGCCTAGCCACGATTAAATGGAACAGACCCCCACTTGATCTCAGACTCAAGCCCAAATATCTGATATTCAGAAAAAACCTGAAAACGGCACGGTTTAAGTAAACACCCCTACCTAGCTCCGTCCCACTATCTGACCAATCTGTTGCGCATGTCCTGTCGTCCTATGTTGTCCTGCATCTCCTTGTTAGCGCCCTGATGCCCACGGGCTGCAGGGCGTTATAAATACATAAATAAGCAAGCCACACGAGCCACAGAAATGAAGTTCTTTTTCTAGAAATTCATGCCTATTACAAACATGAATAAAGTGTTTTACTCGGACATTGTGAAAGACATGCTCCCACAAACACCTCCAGTCATACCCCAGTCTCCACTGGCTGCGCCACCAGCTTTCACAACACGTTTGGGCCCTTCAACTCCTCAAGGACCTCCGGTCACTATTCTACCTTCGTATCTATGTCATACTTCTCGATCCTTTGGGGAAAAGAGAAGGCACTGGAGAATAATGGCAAGGAGTATGCACCCTCCCACCCCACAAAAGCTACTCCATCTTCACCAGGCAAAGGCGGAATTCTTTTCAGGCATTGCAGAGGCCAAGGGCGCGACAGACCTGTTGGAAGCTGATGCAAACCACATGCCCATGAATCCAAAAGGTATGTGCATTACAACCGACATGAAAAGACAGACATGGTTGAAGAGCAAGCTCTTCAAAGATGCTTAGGAGAAGGTACGCAGCCCCCCCCCCTTCTCCTTAGCGGTTCCATGCCATAACAGATGAGGTTTTGACCAAAAAGAAAGCAGACCTGCTTACAGTCAACACCTTAACCACATTTTCAAAACGAGAATGGAAACCTCTGCCTCCTCAGTTAGAAATTCAGGGCTTTAGGTGGTCCCAGGAGAGCATGGTGGGACTGGTCTTCTGGGGATCCAGTCAATAGGAATTCCAGGACAAAGGGGGTTACCCCTGCCCTATGGCAACATACCCCAAAGCTAAGAAACTCAAAGCTATTGCAAATAACTCCTCTCACTCACAAAGGTCAGGAGACTCGCACCAGGATCAATGGAGGCCGTCAACCTGGGAATCATTAATTCACTCACTCTGTAATTGCTGGGCAGGAGGGAGACCTCCCCCTTCCACTCCACCAATCTAACTTTGGTGTCAAATTCAAGCTACTGTATATAGGGCTGCAGAACGGGGTGGGTGGGGGACAGAGGAGGGATCTCCAGCTCAGAGAAAGGCATTGGATTCTATTCCCAAATCTCTGTATTGACAAAGACCAGGATAGATGCAGGCTATCTGCCTCCCAGCCTGCTTCCCCCACCCGATTGGTCACACTTTCCCATTCCCTCATACCCCCTGCCCCATAATATTCAAGATGATCACCCCCATGCAGACTCTGGATTCCCTACAGAAGGGGGAACTGGCTCTGTGTAGTGGACATTCAGGAAGCCTACATGCATAGCACCAATTGGCCTCATCACACAATTTTAGAGGTTTTCCATGAAGTCCCCTCACCTAACTAAATCAAGAGTTTTTCTTTTTTGCCTCAGCACAGCCTTCGGATTTTTCAAAGTTGGTGGATTCTATTACAGACAATACGGAAGGAAAGCAAACACAAATGACCTTGCTTGGATGACGGACTGGTGAGAACTCCCTCCCAGGAATCAAGGGCTATGGCGAGGTTTGCCAATTAATTGGAGAATGTCCAGTATTAAGGTCTGGGATTTCTCAGATGCACAACAGATTCAGGAATGCTCATTCCTCATGGTGCTAGTGTGCCAGAGACTCCCGAGCCTCATCTCATGCGTTCTAGTGGTGTCCCAATGCCAGACTAAACTTCCCAATCACTGGAAGCAGGATGTCTTGCCGCAGTCCATCTTCGTACCAGTCTCACTGGAAATGCAGGAGAACCTCAACTGAGGTTTAAGGAATCATATCTTTTAGTGGGAACCTTTTGTACATCCTGGTCCCCTCTATCAGTCATATTGGATGCATCTTGGGGTTGGGGTACCAACTTGGGGCATCTGCAAATCCACAGCCATCAGAACAAAGGCCCCATATTATGCTCAAACCGAAGGAGATATGGCATGCTCTTCTAGCTTTCCTAGAGGGACAATGTTTTGGTCCTGAGAGAACATGAAAACAATGCACTACTTGAACAAGCAGGTGGGTTTGGTGGGGGCTGGGGGGGGGGAGAAGAAGGGGGGATTTCGCTCCTCCATGCAAACTAGCAATCTGGCCTTGGTACTTGGTCATCCGACATTACATTACCCCCCCAAACATGCCAGCCACCTGGATGGATCTCTCAATGTGCAAGTGATGCCCTTATGCACCTATAGGACTGGCGTTAACAGAGACATGTTGTCCCAGATCTTTCAATCACATGGTTCTATTCATATGGACCTTTTATTGGTGGCACAGAAAGCAAAACCTCTGCAATAGTCATCTCTATGACGCTGCAGCCCCTCGAACACTTCAAGACAGCTTTCTTCTTACAATAGATTTACCACCAATCCCCTCTTGGGCAAAGTAATTCACAAAATCAGGAAAGCCCAGAAATGCAGGATGCTATTAGTAGCCCTTTAATGGCCCAAGAGATGCTGGTTTTCAGAGCTACTGTAATTGGCAGTGTATCCTCCTCAGATTCTTCATCTCATCAGCAGGAGGGTCAGGTTTTCTAGCTCTCCATTCAATCAATTTACCTTATCTCTCTGGTACCCAATGACCTAGTCTACTGGCACATGGGACTCTCAGAAGAGAACATGTTCATTCTTCAGGCTGCATGCAAGACTCCAAGAGAAGGCAATATTACAGTAGGTGAACAAGGTTTTACCGTGGCTTGCCTGGTAGGGTTGCCTCAAATACACTGCAGGTGTATCAGTTCGACATCCCGGCATGTATCTCAAGGCTGGCCACATCAGTGCTGAAGCTGGACTCTTGATGTACCTAGTTAAACCACTGTTGGCGCTTATCCCCAAATAGCTATGTGTGGGTTTCACCAGAATCTATCCACCAGTTAGACGGCCTATACCCCAGTGGAACCTTAACCTGATCCTTGTTGCCCTCATGCATAAGCTGCTTGAACCTATGGTTTCCACAGACTTAATATTGGTCAAGTAGAAGACAGCTTTTTTAGTGGTCCTCCCATATGCATCAGGGAGCTGCAAGCTCTATCTTCAAAGCACCCTTTATTCAGTTTTACAAGCAGGTGATGCTGCACACCTAGCCTTCATCTGTTCCTAAGGTAGTGAGTGACTGAATTCCACCTTAACCAGGAAATATTTCCATATTTTTTCTCAAGAGTCAGAAAGAGCTTTCCAGAATGGTGACTTTGCAAGTTCGCACAAATATTACTTTGAACATAAACAGTCCATCAGAACTTTTGGTGGATTTTGTAACACTTATGTCGAGCTTCCACTGGTACCCTAGCACCAAAAGCATCTACTACTAGGTGGGTGGCGTTGTGCATTCTGGAAGAATAAAAGGATTAGTGGCACCCATCTACCTGCACCAACACAGAGTGCCTTTGCATGCATTTAGTGAGAGCCAAAGCAGTGTAAATATTCTAAAGAGGTACAGGCCTCTGGAATGCCATCTGCAGGGCTGTCACCTGGTCCACGCCTTAAGTGTTTTGTAAGCACTAAGCCCTCGATACAAGCTCTCTAGCAAACGCACGCTTCGGCCAGGTGGTTTATGGGACCTTTTTGGTTGGCAGTCTTCCATTTGTGAAAAAAAATGGTTATATATCTGCAGTCTTCAGTAGTCATCCATCCGAGGGTTGAGTTTTTAAATTGGGTAACACCACCACTTATTTTTACAGCAGGAGGGATCCAGCATGAATAGTTATGTCGAACAGGACTGGCAATCTGGGACAACAAATGTTTCTCATCCTCCTTGCATATTTGTACTATCTAGGTCAGTTTGTGTGGTTTTTAAAGTTTAAAAATAAAGCACCAGAAGGCCTTAGTGTCTCGTGCGAACACCATCAAGTATTCTTCAACTCTGGTGTATAGACTGCAGCAGACTCCAATAGAGGCAGTGCTGACCAAGCCTTTTATTTTTCCCAACTCGATAAGAGTACCACTGTTAAATTCAGTAATCGTCTCATCCATTAATGGAGGGAGCAAGCGGTAGATCAAATAAGTTCTAAAAAACGATGTTCAACAGCAACAGACATCTGCACCCATAAAGTGACTGCATATTGTGGTTAGACTTCAAAAAAAGAATATTGCTGTCAATACAGAAGTTGCAAGGCCATCCTAGAAAGTGCTTGGGGCAGATATTCTTGCATCATCAGGAAGCATGATACTGATATTACAGGAGAGATTAGAGTTACAGATTAACCAGACTGCAGAGTAAATGGAGATTAGCAGAATTTGACATTCAAGGAGAGCGGAGACAGCAATCTATACTGGACGCAAGGGTCTGCTTTTTCAGGAAAAGAGAGCAAGAAATCCCTTCGACATTAGAGAGGACTTAACATACTAGTCAGAAGTCAGAGATAGTGGAGATAAAGATCAAAGACAGATATTGGAAAAGGGTCTAATTCACCAGGTAAGAAGATTGAAACACTATATTAACATGACCCCACACTGGGGGCAGGATTGGGGGGGTAAGGGGCTCAAGCATGAACTGTCAAAGCATTCAAAAGGATTCTTCAAAATCATACAAGGCTGAAGATACTTTAATAAAGGGGATGCTTTTCAAATACTCACATCACCAGCAAGTTGTGCGAAAAGACGCCGAAACTGCCGGGTCTCTTCACTTTCACTGGCCTCAACAACAGAAGCATGGCTACGAGGTGGCTGGAAAAAGCAAAATGGTATATAATAACTACAGGCTCACAAAATAATCAATAGTTCTGAATATGGTAAATAGAGAGGTTTATAAACCCCATTCTGGGGAGGGGATACATGGTGCCCAATTCTATCCATACCAAATAAAGGAACGTACACATAAAGCATACTGCAATCTGTTCTGCTTCGAATGTCCACAAACACAAATAAGTGAGAGAAATGCAATCAATGGCTGCTAACTCCTGCCCCTCGACCGCATGCCCTCACTGTGTTGTGTAGGGCATAAGCACGGCACAACTATAGTCTAGCAGCCCCAATGCTGGGAAGCCTTGTTAACAAGCCCAGGACTTTAAAAGAAGAAAAAAGAAAAACACACCACCAAACATCTACTTCGAAAGGGAGCTAACGCATTTAGAAATTACTGAAGATGCGGAACACTTACTGTTGGCTCTGGGTTATACTGGGCAGCAGCCTCGCTGGAACAGAAAAAAAAATACATATAAATACAAAAACAGAAAAAAGGTGCCGAATTATCAGGTGGCATTTTTTGATTATATTTAATGTAGCACCCTTCTCAATTAGCATTGCTACGATAAACAGTTTGAAACGGTTCAAATACAACAACAGGTAAGAGAAAACTTCATCTAGCACACACCAAGCTGACCGCCACTGAAATACTTCAGATTTAGTGAGCAGTGAGTTATGCAAGGCGCTTTAAGCATCTCAGTCCATGCACAGCCAATTGTTAACTCCATTAAAAAAAAAATAGAATTTTCTTGTTTGGTTATATTTCCACTGCGTAACTTCACAGTTGTAGTCCATCTTTACAAGACTTCATCCTTTAGGTCAAACCCTTGCTTGTTCAAAGCAAATGGAGACTGGTCTGCAATATGAACTTGGAGAAAAAAAAAGGTCTAAAATGTTGCTTTAGGTGGAGAAAACCACTCCCTTCAAATAACAGACCATTGACTTGAGGACACGGATGACAGAAGTTATGTAAATAGTGGATTTCCTGTGGGTTGGGCGTTTTATGGGTCATAGATGACAGTATCCCCGTAAGGTTTAGCAAGAAAGGTGGCCTAGATCCCGAAAGGCGAGTCAACTGGTTAAGTCTCCTGGAGTGAGATGTTTTGCACACGAGGCGACGCAGCGGGTACAGTTTGATTACAAGAGAATATTGGTATACTCTGCCTGGAGGCGGGAAGAGAGCTGTGGGGTTTGTGTTGGGGTTTTGTGCATTTTGGGATTAACAGGTTGTAGCATTGTTCACGCAGTATTGGATTATGTGGTATTTGATTTCTCACCACTACACAGTTAATAACTTTGTGACGTCACTCATATGTTTGTGCATAGGACACAAGAGCACGAGACGGTGAGGAGCTAGCATTGGAAACTTGGATTGGCAGAGTAGGTGAACGAAGGCGCACACGCAAGATTCTGAGTGTGCCTGAGGAGGCAGCGATTGTGGAGAGTCCAGTCCGGAGTACGCCAGGTAAGGTGTGGGGCCAGAGAAGTTTGTAGTAAAGTAATAACATCGTGATTGCATTGTTTTCGAAACCTCGATTTGAGGTCAGGTAAACCTAAGAACAATGCATCATAGGAAGTGTGGAGCGGACACACCCCTCCAGCACCTTTGTAAAACACTCCCCCCCCCAACCCCCCTTATCGGGAGAAAATATGCAAATATAGCATAGAATGGCCTAAAGCTAATGAGGGGAATCGCAGAGAAAGGAAGAGCGAGAAACGAGATCAGCGGTACAGAAGCATAAGGGAAGTAGAAGAGATTGAGCGACAGAGGGCGATAGAGCAGGAAAAGCACTTGAGGGACCAAAGGAAGTTGCAGGTGGACAGATTGGTAGGGGAACGCGCATGCAAGGAGGCAGACGAGCAAGCAATAAGGGTGGTAAGGACACAAGGGACAGCGGAGAGGGGACGCGACAGCCTTCAGTCAGGGGGCAGACGAGCAGAGCCAGACAGCACAAACTCACAGGACAGGAATACAATGGACCGGGACAGAACAGGCGTAAGGGCCTGGTGGGGAGGCAGCAGATACGACTTGCGAGAAGTAGAGATTGACTTGAAACCTAGCACAGACACGACTACTATGAGACTGAGCTTCATAGAAGCTTTTGTAGTAACATGGACTCAGGGTCTGATAATGAAGGACGAAACAGTAGGGATTAGAGGGGGACGAAACAGTAGGGATTCGAGGGTGGAGCAGAGTAAGCCTCAATCAACGGGGACTAGCACAGACAAGCGAGTGACATGGGAAACAGACAGATGGAGAGGGGGGGGAAAAGGAGGGGGCAAGGACAAGCACACTCCACGATCAGTGGACGAGCTATGTAACATCAATGACCTTGGACCAAAAGTAGACAGGCTTAGGGACCTCCCAGTATGAAGGAAGGGGGTGAAAGCTATGGTGTGCTCAAGGGAAAGGATCCCGGAAGGACACAGATGACATCAGACTACCCATAACGGAAACCAAACCACGTGTACACTGACATTAGGAACGCGGACATAGACGTTAGACTGACCAGAAGTGTGAATGGGGAGGTAGGGTTCACACAGATGCCCGTTAGAAAAGGGAGTGGGGCTACCACAGTATATACCATGGAAACATGGACAAGGAAAATGTGAGGTGCAGGCTACCGTCGCTGAGCATGGGAGCGGGAAAGTGGATTTACGAGATGGAAAAAATGACAGCAGGACAGAGGTTAGCAGTGGGAGACGTAAAGGGACTGCTAGTGGCGATGCTCGGAGATGCTGCTGATGACGTATGGAAGAGGGCAGGGTTCCCAGGAGTGACAACCCAAAACATGGCGCATGATGGTTTAGCCGTTTGCAAACTGCAGAGCAGCCATATGGCGAGCACTGAGGACAATACCCAGAGTCATCTGACATTAGGCGATTATGTCCCGGAATATGAAGTGGGACGAAGACCCAGTAGAGTACGTTCAGGTGATCCAAGAGCTTTGGTACCTTGAAACTCGTAAACCGTGGGATTAAACAGTAGCAGTGTTCTACCATATACTATGACAACGACTGGCAGAAGTTAATCAGCATGGAAGCAAAAGCTTAGCCAGAAATATAGCTTACAATCGTTCACCGCTGTAGGCTGTTGCAAGAAAGTCTTAAGAAAAAGGAGGACCGAAAGATAGACGAGACGAAGTTAGTGCAAAAAAGATCCAAGTATGCAATAGAAGGGGCAGTACCGACGAGCGCAAGCAGCAACACACAGAGCCGCCCATTGGGGGCGGAGGGTTCATGGGGTGGGGTCACATACAGCAAGGATTTAGAGGAACAGTGGGGCCCCCCCATCGAGAGGCCGTGGGTACGGACCGCAGACCCATCGCAACCAACAGGGTTTTCCAAAAGGGTTTCGAGGGTATGCACTGCAGGGCCCATGGGATTACGGGGGTGGTTTCCAAAGCCAAGGGATGGAACCACCAAAGTGTTGGTCATGTGGGCAGCTGGGACACATTTCAAAGGGTTGCAGGAACAGGGAGATGCAGCAAAATTGTGGAGGACCATATCAGCAGATGCATCGGGGGGGGTGATCAGGGTGATTACTATTTGCAGGACCAGCCACTGATACAGCAAGGGCAGACACAGAGGGTGCCCCAGCAGGCACACCAACCTATGACACGGACACAAGCACCCGTACCACAGTATTTCAAGCACCACAGATTTGAGGAGGCACACAGCAGATGCCACAAATACAGGACAGCATACAGCAAAACGACGGCACGGGCCCACTCGTGAACCTCATGGGCACTGTACCCATTAGGAAACTGGAAGGGGTCACCAGGATAGGGAACAACCCATTTACGGGAAACAAGCTGTCCATGTATCCTCAAACGGAAACCCACAGACAGACTTGATGTGCTCCATCCTGTCCATCACACCCAACCCTGCAGAGGAACCTTGCATAGGAGTGGTGATTAGTAACAACACTTTTTCCTTTCTTTGTGACACAGGAGCAACTAGGTCCTGCATTCAAGAGGGGACATTTAAATTGTCAGGCGATGCCATGTGTTATGTACCTCTTTCATACCTTGAATAATACCCAAGACGGTTTACACATCGGTCCTTCTTTATTGATCCATATTAACTGCCTGCCTTTCTCTCCTTTTCCTTCCATTCCCATTCCAGTACTATTCTCACTGCATTCCACATTCTATAAGACACAACATCCCCCCCTTGCTTTTCATGTAAGTTCACCCTCCATATGTCCAGCAGGATCACCTCTACATCTGCTCAATCAGACGAAGGTTTACGAATAGTTCTTTGAGGCCGAACATTGGCTGCCCCTCGAACTCCCTCACCAATCAAACAAGGTGGAGAATGTCCACAGTCTTTGAGTGACATGAGATCAACAGGTTCTCCAATTCCACACTCCTTGTGCAATTCTTCATTCCGTCTCTCCTCATATACTTCTCCCCCAATTGAATCATCTTGCAACATTGAATGAAAGAACGAGGAATCCCCAGTCACTTCACTACCATCCCTCTTGGCATGGACCATAGGCTTTTTAGTGTCCATCCCAATTAGGGGCTCTGACTCATCACTAGGGTCCATCTTCCTTCACTGCCTCTGCCCCACTAGCAAACTCATCTCCTGGCATCTGATGTTCTTTATGTTCAACTCTCCTCTTGCGAGTTGTCCAAACTTTGTCCCTCTTTCTCACTTCCCTTTTATTTTCACCACTCCCTTCTCCATTTATGCAGTTATAACCTTTATGCCCTGGGCTGTGATCCTTCAGCTGATATTTGACCATTCTTTGAAAAGCAGCACATACTGAAACGTTATGGGGAATCTCTCGATGACTTATTAGGATTTGTGAGTTGTCCTGCAGCTCTTCCCAAGACAGCCACCTTCTCCTAATCATTAGTCCTTGATCCGGTGTGGCCACATTATTCTGTTCATTTTGACTTCTCACCAGACTCTTTACATTCGGCTCACCTCCCCTTGCTCAGAATGTCTCACCACTATGCATGGTCTCCCATTCATTATTGACTGGGCATTAGATCCACAGGTTGACAATAAAGTTGCTCTCTCTTTGCACATGAGCCAAAAGTGACCTCTCCGACCACATGCCACACATATTCTACCAATAGCTGGACACCAACCTTTGTGCGGAAATCTAGATCCACATCTATAACACGATCTTCTCAATCTACTTTTGTCGATACCATTCCATGTGCCTTGACAGAGTAGCATGTTTGAGTGTTGGAACTGTTTCTGTACATTACTTCTGATGCCATCTAGTGTCTCTTGCTCCCCTCTGTTTTCCATGTTATCCACTCGTTTATCAATTCTCTCATACATTGTTGCTAGTTCCAGAATATCTTTAAATGGGAGGGGCGCTCTTAGAAGATGTCTCTGAAACTCCACTGATGTGCAGCTCTCAATTATTCTCAACCTTATTGCTTCTTCATCATCAAATTTTGCAACCTCACAATACATTTCCTTCTCCTGAAGCCGCAACACAAATTGTGCAATTGTCTCCTGTGGCCCCTGTATGGACTGGTTAAATGCATACCTTTCATAGTCTCTGTTCGGAGCCACTATTAACCGTTCACTTATAGCAGCAATAAGGGCTTGATATGATGTTCTCTCTTCAGTCGTCGTTAATGCCCTTATGACACTTCATTTCTCGCCCTACCAGATTCATAAATATGCCCAACTTATTTGGAAGGCTCTCATTTCCTACTGCTCTTAGAAATGTTTCAAATTCATTGACCCATTCTTGCCAGCGCCTTCCTCGATTATCATGCGGCTCAAGATCAAATGATGCTGGACGGTGCAGATAATTCACTAAATTCGTGGATATAGGGATTCCTGCCATGTCTTGAGCTGGGTTAAGATCTCCTCTTATGTTGTCGGACAACATTTTGAATTGTCAACTTCTTTTCACCTTGGTGTTTTGCGGTTTTGTGTATACACAGTTAACTGTTCCCCTGCACTGAAACAGCTGTGTTGTGCAAATACTGGTGCAGCAACTTTTCTGCATCACTCTTCTATGATGCACCTGCTGCACTTGCATGTTTCTTTTCCATTATACTATGTAGGAAAAAAAAATAAAGTCTATTTTCTACTGCTGTCACATTGGCTGATGCAAAGCCCTTATCTTTCCTCTTTATGTACTTTTCATTCCGTGAAGCTTGCTTGTAACCTGTGAAGTCTCTCTTTGATGATTAACTTTCTTTATCCTTCATGGGTTTCGTAAGTCATACAGATGTCGAGCTGTCAAATCACTGCCACCTTTCACCATTAGTATAATGTGCACTTTTGGAACGTTACGCCGCAATACTGAAAGTTACTTTTGATTGTGGGCGTTCATTTGTTGTTTCAAAAGCAGTTATTTTACTCTTAAGGTTGTATTACTCATATCATAGAAGCATGATTATTCATTTGTATTTCTTGTCTAAACTTTGTTTATTTATACCTTTGCCAGCTTTGGATGCACTCGCAGCCGTATCCGCAACATTTCATTTTCTCACTGTCACATTGTAGCTATGGCAATGATTCATTGTATGTAACATTGTCACTTAAGCCAAAATGGCCGCACGTTTTACACGCACGAGGGGCCCTTTCTTTAATGTTTTCTTTCTTGCGCGCTACATCACACGCTCCCGTTCCGGCAACGTCAATCCTAGAATTTCCAGGCTCAGCACTCTGGTAAATGGTGCACGCGTGCATGCATTTTTTTTTAAAAAAAATCTTTGTAGATGGCAGCTATTTAAAAAATGCTTTCCACTTATCACTGTCAATCCTTACTCACAATTACCATAAAACTGTTATAAAATGTTCTGCGCACCTTACCACTTTTGTCAATTGCCACTTGCACCTCCTCCTCAGATCATTTACATATTTGTTTTCCAGTTTTGTGCTTTTAACTTCTTTCTTCAGTTATGCTACAGAAGCAGCTTTGTCTGGTTTTCCAAAAGATTCACTTGTTGCTTTTCTAATGTTCCACTCTTGATATGAGACTTGCTACACTCTTCTTACTGTCTTAGCTGGTTCCTTTGGTATCCTCTGTATATTGTCTTTTTTTGTATTAGCCACCTCCACAGGCTGTGTTTCATCAGTCTTCTTCCCAGGCCGCCAATGTTCCTTTATCCTTCGAGTTAATTTTCGCAGGTTACTTCTTCTCGTCGCCAAAGGTTATGTACCTCTTTCATACCTTGAATAATACCCAAGACGGTTTACATATCGGTCCTTTATTGATACATATTAACTGCCTGCCTTTCTCACCTTTTCCTTCCATTCCCATTCCAGTTCTATTCTCACTGCATTCCACATTCTACAAGCCACAACACCATGTATAGTCAAAGATTCTCTGGGGCTCGGGAAGTGGTTCCTTTTACAGACAAGGTCTCCCTCCCTTTCTATAGCGGAGTATGATTCGTCTCTGCCATTACTTTACTCTCAGACATCCGTAAAAATACTGGGACGAGACATTATGAGCAGACTGAACATGACGATCTCATTCGCGGACAAGGGGATAGTGTGTTCCACACCAGGAATACACATTCTAAATGTAAGAGATAGTTCAAGTCATATGTGGACGGATGGTACAAAGGGACGAATGGTACAAAGGGGGGCACCAGTGGACAAGGAGCTGTTACAGTATGGAACGGACATGGCAATTACATGGCTCCCAGAAATTGCAGGAAAGATGTGGCGGATGCCAAATGAGTACTTGTTCAGACCACAGATCCCTATGGATGAGAAGGAAGGGACAATTGTGCCAATAGAAATCGAAGCAGTAATTCTGAGGGACAAGTGGATAGCAAAACATGGGATGGATGATACAGGTCAGTCATGGCGAGCAGTGATCGAGGTGGCAGAAGGGTGCAGGTTAACCACAGTGACAGACTAAGAATTATTTAGAGACGAACGATCAGAACACCAGATGGTGTTTGAGATGAGTGTGACATACTGGCTGAGGATACACTACAGGTAGGTACCACATAGGATGGCAATGGCGCTGGAGGCACCCTCATCCTTCTGCGAGGAGGATCTCCCCAAGGTACCCAGCATCCTATGGACCACAAGTCTCTATGATGTGGGGCTTCCGAAAGGAATAGGGGGAGTGAAGCTAAAGTTGAAACCAGGAGCAATTCTACACAGAGTAAAACAATATCCCTTACAAAGGAGGCAGATGAGGGAATCTAGAGGACGATTGCAGCACTAGTAGAGCAGGGCATCCTAGTACTATCAGAGTCCCCATGCAACACGGCTGTGTACCCTGTCAAGAAAGCAAGGGGGTGGGGGTTCGGGTCACAGCATTTCATCCAGGACTACGCCCCCTAAACCACAGGGTCAGAGTATCCTTTGGTCCCAAACCCAGCAACAATTTTGTACAGCATTCTAGCGGAAGCCACCTGCTTCATCGTCAGACTTGAAAAATGTATTTTTCTCAGTGCCATTAAACCCAGACTCACAAGACTTGACTTCCTTCACATATAGAAACCAGAAGTGGAAACACACAAGGCTCCTACAGGGGTACTGCGAGTCACGCTCTATATTCAACATAGTCCTCCGGCTGGACATAGGCAATGTGCAGATGGAAAGCACGGTCTTGCAGTACGTAGATGATATTTTGATTTGCTGCACGATAGAAGACATGTAGAAATTACTCAGTGCTCATGCTGACAGTGTTAGTACACAAGGGGTACAAGGTAGACAAGGCCAAACTACAGTACTGTCAGAAATAATACTATACATTGGACAGACAATTTCCCAAAATGGCCGACAGATCATGCCGGAGAGGGCGGAGACAATATGCAGGACAGCCAAACCCACGATTTAAGAGAAAGGCAGCAGTTCTTAGGGTTGTGCATTTACTGCAGAGCATGAGTATTCGACTGCAGTACATACACACAGCCATTACTGGGTGCTCTGAAAGAAGCACAGAAGGGACACAAGACAATGAAATGGACGGATGAGATGACTGAGGCATTCAATACACTAAAAAGCAACACACCCAGCTCCAGTGTTAGGGATCCCAGACTACAAAAAGGGATTTTTTTCTGTTCGCACACATTGATGGGATAGTGATGAAGGCAGTACTGACACAGAGGGCAAGTTTGGGGC
The DNA here is from genome assembly GCF_040938575.1 of Ambystoma mexicanum. Lineage (NCBI taxonomy): Eukaryota > Metazoa > Chordata > Amphibia > Caudata > Ambystomatidae > Ambystoma > Ambystoma mexicanum. The sequence goes on from NC_090923.1 coordinate 716,140,859, forward strand.
ACAAGCCCATAGTTTACGACAGTGGGAAACTTGACAATAATGAGAGGACACTATCAGTGCGAACAAGCTTTGGCTGCTGCCGCGTTTGCAGTGGAGACATCAACAGGGACTACCATGGGGTGCACTACCATGCTTTACATAGAGCATGCACTTTTCGCGATACTGCAGAAGTAAAAGAGCACCCTGACGTTAGAGCATCAATATACGAGGTGATACTATCAAACACCTCACTTAAGATGGTGAGGTGCAGACTTGTCAATCTAGCAACTTTTCTCGCAGACGTGTACAGCAAACATACAGATGTTCAGCGACACCTGTAAAGTTCATGAGGACGCACTTGAGGGGGGGGGAGGGGTTGGGGTGGAGAGGAGGTTGTACATGGATGGGTCTTCAACAATTGACCAAACAGATGGGTTCAGACATAGGGACAGCAGTGGTGAGATCGAGGGAGTGTGGAACAAGTGAGGCAGCAGCAAGTGCCGCGATTACCACCACATTATTCAGCACAAGCTGCAGGATTAATGGCATTAATACTAGCATTAGAAAACTGCAGGGGAACCGAAGCGACAGTAAACTCTAACTCCATGTACGTGATGTCAACAGTACATTCAAGACTGTCAGGATGGATCAGGAGAGGATTCAGGGGGGCAGATTGGACACCAGTAAAGCATGCACTTTTATTGGGCAAACTGATCAAAGTGATTGATTATCTTGCACAGTTGGCAATAGCGAAGTGCCAGGCACACACACGATGGGAAGACACGACTTCAAGAGGAAATGAAGCAGCAGACTCAGAAGCAAAGCATGCAGCATATTGTGGAGAGTTGCTAGCATTGGCGGCAGCATCAAATGTCCGTAATACAAGGACAATGATACTAAAGGAAGGGGACAGTGTGGTACATGGGATAAAAGACAATAAGTAAAAGTATGGCCAGAAGGTGGCAAGTGCAGACATCAGGTGTGCTGGTAGTGGGACTGTAGGCAAACAGAAACCCCAAGTGCGTGGGTTGCCAGGAAGGCAGTGCAGGTGTGCGACTGGTGGGGGAGGGGACCTGGGCCCGAACTCAGAGGGTGGCCAGGTAACCAGTGCAATATCAGCCAGGAAGTCAGCAGGGGAGAAGAGGGGAAAAAGCAGAAGGGGAGAGGAGGGGGGGGGGAGCAGAAGCAAAGAGAAAGGTTTTGAGGTGCTTCCAGAACCGGAGAGGATTCTCCTCAAGTTTCAGGGAGGCAGGGAGGCTGTTCCAGAGGGAGGTCCCAGCCAAAGAAAGATCTACCACCAACTCGTTGCTTGGAGAAGCGACTGACCCTGAGGGATTTGGAGGCGGATGAGCGAAGAGCTTGAGAAGGAAGATATTTAGGCAGAGAGAGTTGAAGGTATTGAGGCCCCCGGGCCCCAGAAGGCCTTGTGGACAATGCATAGGGTTTTGAACTTAATCCTCACAACCACTGGGAGCCAGTGCAGAGGTTTCCGTCCTAGAGAGATACGATCCCTGGGCTTGAGGCCAAGGACAAGTCTCACAGTACTGTTCTGGATGAGTTGCAGAGGGAGCAGAGTAGAAGCAGGCAGATTTAGAAAGAGGCTGTTGCAATAGTCCAGCCTACAGAGAACCAGAGCTGTGGAGACACTGAGCTTCTGGGGGAAGAAGAGGAAAGAAAGAATACCTCTGAGGTGGTGCAGCTGATAGTGTGACTTCACAGAGACGTCAGAAATGTGAGGCGAGAAGGAGAGTGTGGAGTCGAAGATGACCCCAAGGTTTTTAGCCACACAGGTGGGAGCAGGAAGAGGGCCAAGAGAGGCCGGCCAAAGAGTGACAGGAAAGGAGGGAGCGGGTGAGCCGATGAGGAGAATTCCGGTCTTACTGGCATTAAGGCACAGATCATTGGCAGAACACCACTTCTGGATGGCGGACAGACAGAGATGAGAGAGGGAGAAGAGGTGGCTGACGGTAGTCCGAAAACGAGCTGAGTGTCATCCGCATAGCACTGGAAGTTGGGGCAGAGCGCAGCAATGCGGTGGGCAAGAAGGGCCAGATATTGGTTTAACAGCCAAGGAGAGAGATTAGACACCTGGGAACACCACAGTTAGAGATAGAGGAGAGAAAGGACCCAAGTTGAACCTGGGAGGGTCGATCAGAGAGTAAAGAAGTTAGCCACGCCAGGGCCGGACTGGTGATCCCCCAGGAGTTGCAGGGAGCTCCAACCAGGGAAGAAAAGGACATACGGACGAAATGAGGATGTACAGTATTTCCAACAGACACCCTATGGTGGCAAAATAACACAGGGAAGGTGGCGATGCCTCTGGCACTATTGAATATAGCATTGACATATTTGCACTATCCCACGCACACAGGGAAAGGGGTCCTTGTCGCCCATATTGGAGAAACATGGTTCTGTCCTAATTTGGCAGACCACATGGCTGAGTTTGTGAACAAGTGTCTAGTATGCAAACAGTACACTGCAGGACATACATTGAGAGGTTAGAGGAGCCATGCCATGTCCAGCAGGTCCATTCCAGCATCTACATGTTGACTACGTTGACATGATCCAAGTGTGCCAAGGGTATGATAGTGGTTGTATGCTCATTCTCTCGATGGATTGAGGCAGGCCCCTTGTCTCATGCTGATGCCCTCAGGGAAGCCAAGTTTCTGATCAGGGAAGAATTCCCGCAATGGGGTGCCTGTGGTCTGCTAACGGCCCTCACTTCCCCAATGAGATGTTCAAGCACATCACCACGTTGCTGGGCATTCAACACAAGTTGTCCTGTGCTTATCACCCGCAAGCAAACTGGGTGTGTGAACGCTTGAACAGCCTCCTGAAAGAGTCAATAGCTAAGGCAGAGCACAGAGAAGTATTGGCTGCACTGCCTACCACTCGCATTGTTTGCATTGCCCAGCAAGCCTTGGTCCGAACACCATTTCACACTCCATGAGGTGGTGACAGGATGGCGCATGCAACTCCCACTGGCTCCGCCCAGTAGTTCTTTGAAAGTTGCTGATAGTAGCGCAGATGTGTTAGGTCAGGCGATGTACAATTATATTGCTTCCTTGATTGTTGGTGCCTCTGATCTCTCACCAGATATAGCGGTACCGGACAGGACCAGAAGACAGAGAAAGCAACTGAGACTGAACAAAAAGACAGGTTAACATTGGATACTCAGTGCTGCTACGCAATTTTATCAGAAAGTGGGATGCACCAAGATTTACAGGCCCCCACACCATTGCACCAGTAGCAGATAAGGCTGTCTGACTGGAAAGAAAGACAGTCTGGCACCACTTGTCTGCCATCAAGCCCTACAAAGCAGCAGCCTCGCCTGGCAACAAGTTCAACAGGGCCAACGGCCAGCAGCAAGACAACTCTGAACTTGCAATGCCGAGTGGAGGACACCCAGTGGTTACTCGCTCAAGGGCAGTAGAGATAGGAAATGGACTGCTCATTGACTTAGAGTGAGGATACACTGTTATTTTATTCTCTACATACATTTGTCGAGAAAGCAGACTGAAATAATTGATGTTTCTTCATTTTACCCGCTGTATCACACAGATACTTTTTCAGACCAGTTTGTCCAAGGTATGAGAAGATCCTGCAGATTTCAGGCCAACTCCCCCAGAGTCCATTTTCTTGCATTTGTGGAATATTTGGATGAGGAATACCCACATCTGGAACAAGGTAACACTTCAGTTATCAGAACTCTGAGAACCTGTAATCAGAGAGGTGTGGCAGCATACATTCCTTTTTGCTGTTAACGATCATTTGATCTACAGGGCTTGAAAACTAAAAAGACACTAACCCAATAACGTCTACTCTTGCGCATTTCAAGCTTACAACTATATCTTCAAGCTGCACGGATCAGGCAGCACAGATAAAGATTGGTGAAATAACAAAGAAGTGATTATATTGCTGTGTCTCTATTACAAGTGGAGTTTTTGCTTTTATATTTGGCGGCTTTCGCTTGTTGCTAGTGCTACAGCTGTATCCTCTACTAACATTCCCCCGGACCTCAGCAGGTTGAACGACCATGTCCGGTGGACAGGAGAGCACTGCAAGCACAGTAAGGAAAATTAAGTGTAGTGCTGACACAGGCATGAAAGGGGTAAACCTCTCTCACTGACAATGCTAGAGTACAACATGTGGTACAAACGCATGACAAAAGTAGGTAAGGAAACCCCGGGGGAAATCAGTTATGTCTGCTCATTAATGCCCTATGCCACGAGTGCCTCCAGAACGTTTATAGCAACTGAAATACCAGCTGCAAGAGCTCAATGCCTGATGTACCTGTCAATGGTAACAACTCGAAGATTTCAGGGGAAAACAGCAACACTGAGATGGATGTCTCGAGGAACATTCCCATACAAAGACAATTATACATGAAAAATGACTGGCAGTTAGATGAAGCAATACAATACATGACTGATGGGCCTGAGAAAGGAGACATAAAGACAGTAACACGTGATGGAACTAACATGGACAGGAGTGAAAGAGACAGGAGGAGAACCTGGGTGCTGGGAGTGATCACACATACTTGCATATGGTCAAGTGTACACAGAAGACAGATGGAAGGATGGGGTGGTGGGAAGCAAGGCACTGACACTAGCGCAATCCCCGGTGAAAAAAGTATGAGAAGAAAATGACAAGTGACTGAAGGAATAAGACGCAAGTGGGAAGTTGCTCACATGGGTGGAAAATGAAGCTGGGCCAATGGCAATAATACCCTTGAAGACACCTGCACTATGTTACCAAAATGATGGTGAAGTTGAAGTGGGAGAAAACATAGGCTGTCCAAGCATAGAAAATCATACAACGATGAAGAAAGGCACTGCAGTTCTAATGGATCACTACTGGGAGTGCGGCTCAAAAGCATATGGGAAGCTGCCACCCAAATGAGGAGGAGTTTGCTCATTGGTGCCTATCAACATGCCATCATTGGTTGTGCCGCGAAAGGATGTGAAGCTCGATGAGTTTCCAAAAATGGACACTAACAGAAGGAAGAAGAGGTCTATAGAAGAGGAACAGATATGCAAGAGTGAAAAACCAGCAGAATTGGAAAGTAAAGAGATGAAGTAATTACTTCTCAGAAGCTTCAGAAACAGCACTGGATGAAGTACCGGCCGAACACCGGCTGTTCAGACCACCGCCGATATTCTTCGCATCATTTATCCCATCTGTAGCGACTCATACGAATGCGAAAGGGCTGCAGATTACCCGTTGGGAGCTGGTGGTGACTATCAACTCCACAGTGAATGGGTTCAACGCAATAAAGGAAGAGCTCCGAGCAGTATGGTTGGTGGCGCTCCAGAACCGATATGTTATGGATATTTACTAACAGCAATGGAAGTAACCACTTCCTCCAGCACTATCTGAAATGTCGCCAAGCCTAGTATGTTAAGTCGGTTGTTTTGTTCCTCCCCTCCCTTTCTGCACCCCTCTCCGGCTCTACAAGAAATGTTGTCAGGCCTAGTACAGTAGTCGCCTGTCTATTTCCATTTCCTTCCCACTCTCCCCCTCCCTTCCTTATCTATGTTTTAGCTCTTGCACTATCTGAAATGTCGTCAGGCCGAGTACGATAGTTAATTTCACATCCTTACTGTTCATGGCCTGTAAGAATGTGGTTGTATTTTCCCTTGTTCCCTCCCTTGCACATTGTGTATAGGCGCTATATAAATAAATCATATCAAGGAGGAGTTTGCGCAAAAATTGGGAGTTTCTCTTGCACATTCGTACTTGCCAATGACGAAGATAACCGCACATTGACGGAAGCGGTAAATCAGCTATCACAGATGCATGCATAACCGCAGGAAGCAGCCAAGGGGACTGGAAAGGATCAGAGTTGGATAGCATGCATACGGTCATGGATGCCGTCATAGCCATCAGATGGACTGAAGGTGATTTTGGGAGAGCTAATATTGGGGAGGAGTGACGTGTGTGGTGAAGATTTTCCTCACTCAATGCCGAAAGAGAGTAGAAGAAACTATTGACTCAAATGTGGAAGAAAGACAGGCTAAGAGAGCGTATAGTGAACTGTCAGACCCACATGAGGCAATGAAGCTAGACAACCCGCTCGATGTGAAGTACAATGCATAAAAATGGGTGTGGAGCAGCCCGGAAGGAGTGGGCAGTTATATCGACGATCATGTGAATTACAATGGACACCTTGGAGGGATTACGAAGATATGGCAACCAAGAGCAAAAGGATTAATTTATAAAGATGTGGTCGACAGGTCAACCAGAGGGGGGACTGAAGAGGGAGTACCAAGGCCACCCCTACGTACATTTAAGTTCTTGTTAGGACGAAGAGCTAGAAACACTTAAGTTGAACGAATCCAGAGTGCACCAATGATCGACAAGTACACTGAAAGATATCCTCTCAGCCAGCCATGCAGACCGAATACAAAGCAAGTCTTCCTGTGTGTGGGAGAAGAGCCAGTGATCATGGACAGAGACACCTATATATGGACAGCCTCGACTAAGCACCAAGAAGCCATGGTACTGACGTCATTAGTGACACCACGACATAGCAGCGTTCGACATGAAGCACATGTGCAGTCTGCACTGGACCACATAAATGCACCCTTGCAAACATGAAGACCATGAGCGCACAGTTCCATAGCTAGAGCCAGATACATATACATACTGTCGAGGCTTTTATTATTGGGTCATTAGCCAAATGCATTAACTCAGAACCACAAAGCACAAGAGATCCTGAGCAAGCTTGCTGATGCATAAAGCCAATAGTCATGTGGACATACAGGAGTGTATATATAGAACCTGATCGAACCACGTATAGCTAACCCATATGGAACGTAGTATAACATGGACAATGTAGAAACCGCACTATAAGGTTTAGGAAAATTAGTGCAGGCTGCAAGCCACTGAGCAGGAGACAAGCAGAGCGGACTGGACTAAGGGCTGCACAGAGAGTCAGACGTTTGAGACAGGCCCACAGCCAAGTTCAGAGATTTGAAGACACATTCCAATAGCCAAAAGACAAAAGGGACCAGCTGCAGAGAAACAGAATATAGCCTCATAATTGTGAGCTGCAGAGCTCAAATGTGTGGTCTCTAAACATCTACAGCCACATATTCGCCCTTAAAGAGGTGCACAGCAAGCCGAGAACTCGATCAAGTCCCAGGCCTGGGGGCATCAGCTCGAACCAATCACAGTTTGGTATTCCAGGGGTGGATGGCAAAACGCAGGAGCCAATGGTAAACCCAATACTCTGCACAATGTAATAGATTGTGCCTTGGGGATGGGACAGGCCAGCCACCTGACATGCGAGGACTGGTGGAATAACACCTATAGGGTCCACTATAGGTGGTAGAGACCACTCAGTGATCGTTTTTTACGGGAAGGGCCAGAATGATGACATAATTGTGCTAGAAAACCAGCCTGCACGTGTGGAGCCTCGAGCTATACCTGACCCTTGCTGTGTTTGTGTACGGATCCCCGGTTGGTTTTATTTGCAATAAACTGCAGTTTTTACTTGCCGTCTGACTGAGTCCTCAGTTTATTCTGGAGAGGGTGTTGGGCCCCCAGCATAGCTCTGGCATACCTGGGAGTCCTACCTAACAAAGACTGATAGCAGGACTATTGTGAAGCCCAAAATAGAGAAATGACCAACAAAAGCAACATACCCTAGAGCGCACCAAGCCCTGCAGCGTCACCCACGAAGAGTGAAGGTACCAGGGTGAACTGGAGAAGGGGAGGCCATGGGGGAAACCGTTTATAAACAAAGGAAGCTGTGAAAACCATTACGTTGATATTGGGACAGTGAATCAGCATAAGTATGCATCTCACAAACTACTAAGGAATGTCAAGTACAAGATTGATAATGAGACTGAGAAAGTTGGAATGTCCTGGAAAGGATGAAGAAAGCCACAAGAGATAATTATTGAAGAGTGGGGAGACCACCTAATGAGACTGTGAAAAGTGTTGCGAGTTAAGATTTCAGAGCAACCCAAGTAACCAGAGTATGAGCCCAGTAGAGAGGCACCAGAAGTGGTGTGTCCCACCCCTGAAGTTATAACAAACTCCAGAAGGGGTGGAAAGAATGTAAAAGATGCAAAGTTAAAGGAAGGAATATCTCGAGGAGAACAGTGACAAGTGCCACACCGTCTAGAATAGAAGACCCATGAACAATTGGGAGGAGCAGCAAAAACGCATGAATAAAACCCTGTGAACCAAAAGAGATCTTCACATTAAGGATAGATGTGAATTAAGAACACCTCGACACAAAGCCTCAAGATAGATGGCCAAAGGGAAGCACCCAGTAGAGAGACATTTGTTTGGCAAACCTCAGTTAGTATTAGTGGTAGGGTCAGAGAGATGATTTGGACATACAGGGATGATCAACACCTCTAGTTCATTTAGTAGGGTAGGTAACACCTGTATAGCAATAGGACAAGGTAGGCCTTTTCTTTATTGTTTTACTAAAAGATCAAAGAAATGTCCTAAACGTGCCTGGCTCCTTGCGACCCCCCACAAGACGCATCCATTTTTTTGTAATCTATGGTAAACAATGGGGAGATTTATGATGCCAGCAACAGAAAACCCTCTCTCCCATTCCAACTTTGTGAGCACTTGGTTTTTGCTGTTGTGCAGATTTTAAATGTATGGGGTGGTGTAGTGAATGAACCCAGGAATACAGAACTGAGGTCTAACCCTCAATAAAGTGGCAATACATCCATACTACAGCACCAAACACACATCCGAGATGCTTATGAAACAACCCTTGGGCCATTTTGATTGCAATGGAGTGAGTGCCTGGCTTCAAACTTCAATACCAGCCAATGCGGTTAGCACTGAAGACTAGAAGGAAAATATCATGTATACAACGATGCCTCCCAAGTGATGGCAGTATCTAGGCATGAAGGCGCAAACAGGCCATAAGGTGGCAACAGCTTGAAAATACTGTGATTACACGGCTGTATGCTGGCAGTTTCTTGTATGTGACCACTGAATGCTTATGCAAATGTGATACTGTGGACTTTGCCAAAGCCATTTTCTATGATCATCCCGCTGCCCATTTACTGGCCCACTTATTACTGGTACATATGGTAAACACATATATAGAACAAGGTTTTCAAATGCCAGTTGCTTAAAATGCTGCATTTGCATTGTGTCAATTATGTTAAGTTCTTAAGTGGTCCTGGTTTCAGCCCAATGCCATGGCAACTTTAGCAAGATGTTTTGTTTCAGCTTTGACTCAGCCTAGACCTTCCTCCACTTCACTTTTATGTTCTGCTTTAATTTTCCATCCCTCCTCCCCCCCTCCCCCCCGGCACTCACATGACTAAGTGCGCAAGAAGGTCATATGCACCCGACGATTTACAGATTGTGTCGCTTCCCTTTGAGCGCATATAGCAGTAGGGCTGTGGGTACATGTTATCGACTGCGCCCACGTCATGGTGGTCTAAATAGTTTAGTGGAATGTTAGCCACATGACTCAGCCCAGCAAAAATATTCCAGCAACTGTTGGGCTGAGTGTGGGGATGTGTAGTGTAAGACCTCCCAAGTTCACATTAATCCCCCCAATATATTGAGAGTGTAAGCCTCATTATTTGAAGTGGGGGAAAATATATATATCCCACTGCCAGAGTGGACATGGAGACCATTTTATAAAAGGAGTGGGGGGGGGGGAAGCTCCTTTATTATGTATAAGTAGCTGAGGCAGGTCTGTAGCAGTCAGGTGGCCTATAGAGGGGCCAAGGGAAATTGCCTAGAGTAGATCTTTAAATCACCCGACATGGCACAAACAACTTTTTTGGTGCATCCAGCCCTACGGAGTGTATCAGCCACTTTTACTCCATAAAAACAGGCAAATACTGCCAAAAAATACAAATAGTTAGTAAACTTAGTAAAAATAGGAAACGGACACGTGGGGCCTTGTGCCCCTGCTTAAACCCACTCAGCTCCATGTCTATGTTTGGAACAGTAGTGCACATAGTACCAAAAGGAAGAAACTTCCATTATTACTGCCCGATCAAAAGAAGTAAACCTGTAACCTTTAATTTGTATGAATAAGTATGTGCAAAGGCATCATTATTACAAAAACATTTTGGATCTCCAGTTAAAACATGTTTTCTCGCTTATAAAATACTCCCATTGGGAATTGGACTTGCATGTTTACACCGTAAAAAAAACATTTTACGCCCAACTTTATAAAATAGGCATTAAAATACTCCCACCATATATGGAGCACTGGGTGCATCGGATTCCTGCTACACAGGTAAAACTGCATTGGTGGCAAAAGCAGACTCTGCTGGTCGTTTGCCCAAAGCTCTGGGTCTCTTTCGTCTGTAGTTTTACTATCGCTGGTTAATCACCTTCTGGTGATCCACTAAGCAGAATGAAAGTATGAGATGTGTAGGACGTCTGAGGCTGCGAAGGGGGACCTCCTCCTCTTCTCAGTGAGCATGATGGGGTCTAGGTCACAAAGGAGCATACAAGAGATAATCTAGGGACTATAACTCACATCAGCCCTAAGCAGCATAGTCAATGACAAGGGATCATGGGAGCTGTAGTCCAAAACACCTGGAGAGCCACAGGTTGCAGACCCCTGAATTCTAGACGATAAACGGGAAGCAGTGACCATCATATTGGGGAGCGTTTGAGGGGCATAATGACCAAGATCGAGAAGTGGTATTTGAACAGATACCAGGATCAATACAGTGAACAAATTTAGGACAAGTAAGGGTCACCATTTGAATGCAAGGAGGCAGTCGAGCCATCCGAGCATGAGCTGCGGCCTCAAAACATTAAGTGCTAGTGTGGTGGGGAAAAGAGGGAAGAGTCTGGTTAGCGGTGAAGGAATTTGCTAGTAGCAAGGCTGGAGGGGAGTCAAGAGGAACGCTCCGAAGCGAGGAGGCGAGCTTTCAATTAGCTTTTGAATACATCGGAGTGGACTGTTTCAAAATGCAGAGGGGAGGGAGTTCCATGTAAGCGGTGCAAGAAGAGTGAAAGGGCGCAAGTGACCAATCACACAGAGGGAAGCCCATACTTGGAGCTCAGGCTGCACTATGTGGTGGAATGAACCCATGTGGTTTTCCCCACAGCCATGCCCGCAGATGTATTATTTATTTGCCTCAACTGCCCCTGTATCGGAAGAGCCAGGGAGAGGGAGTAGGATTGCCCCACATACACCATATATTGTACTCCCATTTCCATCTGCATATACCTCTGCTCCCAGTTTCTGCCTTTTTTCTTCCTGAGCGAGATGCCCTTTTGGATTTTAAGTACTTTTTTTCACATTTTCTAGAACGGGTTTTGAGAAAGACCCGCAAAATCACCTGTTCTGTACGAATGGTACAAAGTAGTGGCAGGTACAAACTGAGCACACCTTACTGCTTGCACTCAAATATGTAAATGGCTCAGTTACTACATAGCTAAACCTGCTGGCATTGGCTCACAACACAACCACAGCGGAGGGCGAATAGTGAGGAAGCCAGCATGAAGTGGCAGTACCGATTGATAAGGCACACTCTTTGGGGAAAGACATCGTCATTTTTTTATTTGCCCGAATGGCAGTGGGGCACCGATTTGGCAGCTGCCGTCGGGTATATGCAGAGGGCGGAAGTGATCACCAAGTGCAGCATTCCATGATGTGTGCATCTATCTGTATGCAAAGTGATGAAGTGGAAATTGATAAAAAGATCATGGAATGTTGTGAAGGTACCAGATCATTTTACCACAGTTGATATATTCTTGCCACTTAGTGGCACAGCATTCTCAATGCAGCCACAGAGCCAAGAGGATGAGCCACAAAATGAGTGCAGAGAAAAGCAAAGGCAAAGAGTTTAGCCCCTCTAACACCATGGTGCTGATTGTTTTCTACATTGCCAGTGGAGTCATGGCATTTACAATCTCCAGTCATCAAGTGGTGATAGTTTGAATTCCGCAGCCAAGTGACTTTGCGTCAAGTCAAACCTATGCCTTTTAGGTCTGGCTGAAGAAAGTGCTTTGGCACGCCAAACAGCAGTCGAAGGGAGGTACATCAGTTAGAAGTGGTTGATTCAAGTGCATCCACCAGTTCTGGCCCCATAACATGGGCAACTCGTTCAACTTCAGTCCATGTGGCCAAAGCGCAAGCTTCAAATTTGAAAAAAGGCCCTCGCCCTCTCTTTGCCCACAGATCAGCCAGTCGCCGTCCTCTTGCTAGTAGTATGTGCATCTCAGACAGTGCCTTTCCATACTGCTTGTGCTAAGATCTCTGCCTCCGTGGCCCTTATTGAGTCCCACTTAGACTACTCCAATTCTCTTTATTTGGCATTCCTGCTCCCAGTCACCCTCAAACCTGCAAATCGCTCATCCTCTTTTGTGCTTCACAAATCTTCTCCTTTACTAAACTTCACTGGTTCCCTATTAAAACAGAGAAACAATTTGAAACCCTTTTTGTCCATCGCCGATTGCACAATACAAGACATTTGGCTTCATTACGAGTATGGCGGTGTGGGATATTTCGGTGATAAAACAGCAGTAATTCGTTACCACTGCATTCCCATACTAAGACTTTGGCGAGAGGTGGAGGATTTTACATATACTAGAAGCCCATGTAATTTCAGATGCAGATAATTTAGACGAAGAATCCTTCATAAACCTTGTCCTCTACAAGATAAAAATACTGCATCTCCAGCAATGCTGCAAGACCTGGACACAAATGTAGTTATCACTTCAACCCCCATAATTGAAAACCTGGATCCAGAATCCGTAATTTACAGAATTACTTCCATCACACCATGGGGGTGCACTGTAAGACCTGGAACACTATGCTTTAGTTCTACATTCACCACAGTGCTGCTTTACTTGGGAGCTTTGAAATAGGAATCTTCACTTTCCAGCATTAGAGATATTGATCCTGGATACAATGCATTTAACCTGTCGACTTTATAGCATGGAGCCTAAATGCAGGAATGGGGGAATGGGAGGAGGTACATAACCACTTAAAATAACCTTCAAATGTTTGTCTCAGGGGGCTCAACAGCAGCAAGCTAGGCTTTTAGGCACTTTGCTGCAGTTCAAAACTGTCGGGCTGGGTCAAGTAAATTTGCAACAAGGCCTCCCGAGGGGCGAGCCTGCACTCGAGACAGCGGTCAAGGCACGCAGTCAGTTGCTTCCACAGGACGGAGCCAGCCGTCGGCTTTAATGGGTCGAATCGGCATAGAGGAGGCTTGAAGACCGTGCCAAAGGCAGCACTGCACAAGTTCTTAGTGAGACTAGCCAAGTCGAGCTGGTTCAAAACGAGTCTTGAGGTGGGAAACAGGCTTTGGGCTGCTTCGGAGTTGCTGGTAGACCCTGAGAAAGGTTAAGTCGTTTCTTCTGCATGTTCCCAACTAGGATTATTTGTAGAGAGCACTTGCACGATTTGGTCACTTCTAGTGATCAGGGTCCTGAGCACCAATTGTCTCGGTCACATTGGGTCTTATCAAGCCAGCAGTCACTCCAAATATTCCCTAGGAATTGTAAGTGAGAAGAGGATGATTCTTCCTTGGCATTATTCGAGCAGCCAGTACTCCCAACCATCTTCCAGATGAATCCTTGTTCAATAGTCCGATCGGGGGTCGGGTGGGGGGGGTTGTGGGGGGATGAGTCTCCCCCCCCCTCCCACAGCTCCACTTATATAGGCAAACTGCTACAGTGGATTGTTCCCTTATATCTAGGGTCACGTCCAGGTAGCTGAGCAGTTTCATATTCTTCTGCCCAGTCATGTCGTACCAAGAGATCTTGGTGTGCAGGATGTGGGGCTGGGATACAGGAGGTTTAGGAGCCCCAAGAATCCCAAAGACTGTGGAAGATTTCTCTTACCAGGCTGTTCTTCCCTGACCTACTCTACTCCGCCATCTCTTACCATCTGCCTTCACCGAAGGGTCTCTTTTCGGTAACACCCCGGAATGACATCTTGGTTTGGCCTGGCAGAATCTGTCTTTTGAAGCACTGGAGTACTAGCTGCCACTTGGGAGGTGACCGCTCTTTACTGGGGAAGACCAAATGCTTTTGCTGTGACCCAGACAAAATGGTTTGTTTTAGGCAAAACTATGTTCGTCACTGAAGGAACTGGGGCACCAGACCAGAAAAGGCCACTAGCATAGCAAACAAGCTGATAAAAAAAAAAAAAATAAAAGTACATCAAATGCTTGTGGCTGTATAATTATGTAATACCAATACCCATAGCCACCACATTGAAACCGGACATGGCTTATACTCATCAAAAACTGCCACCCGACATCTAGGGGCACACAACTATAATATTTGGAGTCAGGGGTGCTCACGGGTAATAGACACCCATGTCAGTCGAAACGTAGGGTGTCAGCAGCTGTGTTTAGAAATGCAAAGGTGACCTTTGAACTGGTCATGTTGCGACAACAAGATAATGTCAGACAGTCCCAGCAGAGGCACATGTGTGCATTATACTTTTTGGTATAGCATTATAAAGTGAGCTTGATAACCCACAGCTCACTTTCAGAGGGAGAATTACTATCATTTTAACAGAAAAATGTTTTTTAAAAGTCCACCCTCACATATCACATTCTATCCCTGGTGGGCACTTGGGGGGTGGAGGGGAGGGGAGCAGGGGGGAAGCAACGGCGTGCAATGTGTGCAAAGGGCTGCATCACACGATGTTTTCTTGCAAGAAGTGGGTATGGAGCCAATGAATGGCCCTGTACGTGACAAAGACATTAAAACGGAATGTTGTCACATTTGAGTAATTGTCGCATAATGGGAATATCATGGATTAGTACCCGGCGAGAGTCAACCATGTAAGAAACATTCTGATTGGCTCTCACCGGGGCATTACCCGGCGGGGGCATGGCAGCCCCTCAGCCAATGAGGACTACCCCCGCTCCGAGCCTCCACACAGCTGAGAGGCTGCCATTGTCCCCCGCCGGGGATGCAGGTATGTGTTCCCCCCCCCCGCCCTCCCAACCCCACTTAACCTTCCGATTTCTCCTTTTTCAGGAGCGAACGCGCCGGGAACACTTCTGTTCCCAGCACGTCCCAAGTCCGCTCCCGAAGGCCACCATGGAAAGGGTAAACAGACTCAGTTTTCCCCTTCCCTGCAGCCATTTCCTTGTACATTTTTTTTGTTTCTTTTCTGATCCGAAGAAGAGAATGCTATTAGTACCCTGGTCTTGCAGGCCAGGGTACTAATAGCAATATGCCTCTCGCTGCGGGGGCATTACAGAGGCAGGTAATGCCCGAGGCCTATGTTAAGGCCTGAGCGAAGCACTACTGGAGCACTGCCTGGTAGTATGCTTAAATGGACAAACTGGTGTGCAATGTATTAATGAGCAGGGGAGCATCAATTTACAGGTAGATAGGCTGGGTGTTTTACAAAAGCCATACGAGTGGACAACAGCCAATCCAATTCTAGCCACGAACACCAGGGCAAAAAGCCTCGAAGATCATCACCCAGGTTTATTCCATGGTCATGGAGAATAAAGTGGAGGAGAACTCACGGAATCAGTTGAAGTCGAGGACTACGATAAGGTTGTGTGCAAGCTCCCCTCCAGGTCTGTGTTTATATCAACAAGATTGAGGAACTAGTCACACACAACCCCAACACCCCCCTCAAAGATGGGTAACGAATGGTTCCCAGCGCTGTTCTTTGCCCACAGGGAAAGTTTCCAGGCACCCCGGTCTCAAGCTTGATAACAAATTGAATACGATTTTATTGGCTGCAAACCTAACCCGGTTGCCATGACGCTGATGGACCCAAAGGAAAATTCTAACCTTAAGGCGCAAAATCCCAACTGCTCCCTTACCATCACTACCATCTGGTGCTGAAAAGCAAGGGCCCAACAACCACAAAAGACTATCAGGGGATGCATATATTATTAGTGAAATACACCAATTTCTTGGCTCTATAATTGTCCCTACAAGCCTGGACCCTTGAGCGGGCAATGAAAAGGTACTGGCCACCGGAGCCAAAAAGATGACCCAGGCACCAGCAGTAATGTTATAAATCATGAAAAAGGGAGTGTTGCTGTGCCATGGGTTTTAAAGCAAACGGGTTAATACAATTTGGTAACCTCTTCTCCCCAACCCTCCATTTAGCAGTAAATAAATTAGTGCGCGTCACATCTATTCCTTTGAAAAAGAAAAGAAAAACACCAGAGAGACAGAAAAAAAATACTAAAATGATTCTGCATTTGGCTGCACAAAAGAGTAGAATAACTATTAAATGGTGATATTCAAACAAAACATACAATACAGACAACCAGCATATAAGTAGTGTAAATAAATACAGAGAACAAAAATTATATTATTGGCAATTGGTTTGTAAATACATTTTTTTTTAAAAAAACAGCTATATATTCATGTTCAATGATCACAAAGATGTAGGTTTTAACCAAGGAACTGGAAAAGGAAAGGAAGGGGAAATAAACGGAGAGGCAATGGAAAAAGTAGCAAAGGTGTGGAAAGACACAAAGTGATAGTAGCAAAGAAGGGACAGGGTTATTCCTGTCCTAACATGATACTAAGAGCAGATCGTTGAGCTGAACGGTACTTATACAGCTCATGTTTTGAATTATCACTTTGTCAATCCCAATTTGAATCTAGAGATGAATTCAAAAGATGCAAACAAAGAAATGGTGGTACATCTCGGGAATAGCTTCGTTTTCCGAGGTTAGGTCAGCAGTAATGGTAGCGATGCAGTTACCAGCAGCACTCATCGGCTTGCAGACCACTTAGCTGAGTCTGTAGCCAGTCCTCCAAAGTCAGTTTAATAGAACCCCCCACACTCCCCCCCCCCCCATCCGAGCCAGATGGACACGGTCCAAGAATCCCCATGGATCATAGCACCGACATCTTCACGCCACCTGCTCCCTTGATCCCCAATCATTGTAGGCTGGTCAACGTCAACACTCTAGGCACCCATGAAGCACCCATGAAGTCAACGCAATCAGTGGGGGGAGAAACCTTTGAATTAAGACTGTATAGCCCCCATACACCAATGCAAAGTAGCAAACTGCAGGGTGGGGCATGGATTGGGGGATGGGGTAGTGACAAAATGGCAGATATGTTGGTGCTGATGCAGGCCGCACCAATGGGGGCCCACAGTGACTCCCCCCTCGGCCCAGTGGAATTAGTCAACCCTGTCCCGTCTGGTGTGGGAGGACACACAGGGGCTCATTCGTGTAAACGTAGCTTAGCCCGATTCGAGTTGGAGGTTATAAAGAACCTACTTCTACAGCTGATGGAAGAATACGGGAAAGAAGGGAACAAGGAGGACCTATCAAACGAACTGGAGGGCAAAAAAAAAGACCAATGTTCGGGTTATAACGGCGCCTGCTAATCCCACCACCTGTTTAAGTAATCTCAATGCTCATCAGGATAAGATGGGAGGCACTCGTGGAAACAGAGCCCTCAATCAGAAAGCACCCTATGTGAGCAACTGACCCTAGCCCCAACAGAATCATGTGGCTGCGAACATACTTCGATCTCACATAAGCCCAAACCACGTCCATCTTTGCATACCACTACATGGCAGGCAGACAGCACTCCTGGGGTTAATGTTCCCACTGTAAAGCCACGCGATGGACCCACTTGTGTGACATTCATCCCTATGGCCCAAATCAACAAGACTGCAGGGGGGTAGGGGGGGGCAGTGGTCCAGCTAGGATTTTGAAGTGATATTTTACTCCCTCTTATTTAAAGTTGGGAATAAAAGGATTTTTAGGGAGTAAAAATGTAAATCGAATTTGCATATTTTATAAGCGAGTAAAAATAGATTTTAACTGGTAAACGGAAATGTTTTAATAATGATTTATTTACACCTAGTTATTCATGCACATTAAAAGATAGGTTTACTTCTTCCAATCAGGCAGGTATAATAGTAGTTTCTTCCTATGGTACTAGGTGCACTACAGGTAAAAATATATCCATGGAGCTGCGTGGCTGAAAAAAGGGGCACATGGTTTTACATGTCTTGTTTTTTTATTTTTTGTAGGGAGTATTTTTACGGCCTTTTATTTTATTTCTTGGGAGTATTTGCCTATTTTTAGGGAGTACAAGTGGCCGAAACACCCTTTATCTATAAGGCTGACGGGGGCATCAATATTTTTGTACAAGGTTCCTAAATTGGCCCTGAAATACAGTGAAATTAGGGAAGGACTTGCGAACAAATGCACCCATTGGATTTGGGCCATACAGGGTTTCTTATTTGTGAAACGGGAGAAGATTTTAAGATGCACCAGGCTGTCCCAACAGGGCGAAAGACCCCATGACACTGTCTGTATTGACTTTAGGGAGCCACAATGGTAAAAAAGCAAACTGGGCTTTGTCAGGAGATGCTATCCCCCAGCCAACAGTGCAATTGAAGTTAGAGCCACCCCTGTGGAGAATATCAACTCTCACCTGGGAAATAGGCCCATTGGTTTGGGCGTTCGGGTGAAAATACACTCCCGCTGGGGAAAGGTACATGGTTCAACACCTCCCAGGATAAACTACAGTCCCAAGTGAAGCAAGAAGTTAGTGCCCCTGCCCACGAGAAGAAATGTTGCGGTCCTGTTAGCCACCACACCAATGGACTTAAAACACAATTTAGCTGTCTTTAGTAAGAGTTGTAAAGAGCTGTGTATTGAACTAAATGAAGAGAAAACCAAGACAATGGGCTCATAAGTTTGCCGGTCTGGTAGTAACGGAGCCGGTAGTTTACCGGCACTGTTACTACCGGACCGGCAAACTATGAGTTCTGCTCGCGGGGCCTTTTCAACTGCCAGGTTTGACCTGGCGGCCGTACAGCACCCGCGAGCAGAGCATGTCGGATGTACTAGCACCATTCACGAATGGTGCCGGTGCATCCAGCTTCCCCATTCCAATTGAGCATTGAGGAAAAGAATATTTTCCGGCACCCGCGATTTGGCAATTACCGGGTCCGGCAAGGCCGCAATGACCCAGTAATTGCCCATTTGCGGGTGCCGGCACGGCTACTGCCAGTATCATAATGAGGCCCAGTGTTTTTTTAGACATAGGTTGGCAAAGAGCACAAAACAGACCATTGATAGCGCCATTCTGGAGCAGGTGCCCAACTATGCCTATCTAGGCACCAGATTCTCAGAGAATTGCTTATGGACCCATCAAATAACTAAAGCAGCTGTAACTCTAGAAAAACACAGTGGTGGGCTAAGAATACTTCATGCAGTGCATGGGGGGGCTACAATGCCTGCACTTCACCCATATACACAGCAAGCCCGCCTCGCAGCCATATATGGTGCCGAGATATTGGGGCACACAAACACCCACGCATTAATATTTGTCGAGAACCAATTTCTTAAGCAACTACTTTTGCATTAATCTGTGCTCCCTCGGAAACCCTGCAAATGGAATGGTTCCTTTGACCAATTTTAGATTTTATGGGACCAAACCCTTTGCTTGTTTGGGCGAGAATATGGTCTTCCCCCCACCCCATCTAAATATATAGGAGTTTTAGCCCACTTAATGCCCCTCAAGGGTTCACGATCACTTCCATGGCTTAAGCCCGTGCGGCTAGAGCCATCAAAGCTGAATTTGGTTCATCTATGGGAGCGACCGGAGAGCATGACAGGGGCAGCAAAAGAATGGATTAAAAAAAAAGCCACCAGATTGTAGATGGTTGCCAAGCGTTATGAACAGACCGACAATATCTAATAACCATGACCATCTATGGCTAAGAAATATACCTAGATATCAGAAGTCCATGCTATACGCTAGCACTTAATTTTGGAACGCCACATTAAAACTGGCAACCTTCACAAGGAACTGGCATAAATGGCCGCCATCTTTGTTTGTCGATAGGTTGCTTAGCAACAACCTTGCAGCTGATTGGACCGAAGCCGATAATTTTCTGGGCCAGCCCGGCTCGAAGGCGCAAGCCAGCTCTCCCATCGAAGGCACCCATTTAAGGCACTTGCCTCTCTGTGCCTGTCCGAGCTGACCGTGCCGCCGGCCTGTTACGCTGCCTCCCTGGACCGTGACCTGTGCTCCGCTCTCCTCTTCTCCGCCCCCCACAGAACTGCGAGTAATCTCAAGCTTAACTGCAGCAGTTGACGAATATTTGCTGACATTTTACCCCCATACTGCGGTCCATGACTGTCCATTTAGGTAGTGGATCATAGTCGCTAGTGCAATATAATCTCACCTATTGGAATTAACAGCTTATGCTCCACTAATATAACATGAACGCGTGCGGAATGTAACATGTCTATTTCAATTCTACTTACTGTAATGTGTACACACCCCTACGGCGTAAGCCTCTAGCCCACTCAAGTTTTCCTATTCTGACAAGTGACCCATATATAGCTCTGTTCATTGCCCTACCGATGACACAATGCTTTGATGTTCTCACCCTATACAGCATTGTATTGTCTCCCCCTTGCCTCTCCCTTCATTGTTCACTCCGTTTGATGTTCCCCGCAATGCCCGGCCGCCTATAAAGTGATGCCACTGCTGGATTCTCGCATCTGGACGCCCTGTTCTCCCGACCACCTGGTCAGTCACCATGCTTCCTACCATTGCTGAACGTAGCTCTGTAACAGTGTTTGACTACCCATTGTTAACCTCATGCGATGTCACGGCATCCCTCGCAACACATGAGAGCGCCTCCCTCAGTTATACCTGTACTGTGCAACCAGAAACTATTCTTGCCTTGTAATTATGTAATACTCGTGCTATGTATCCAAGGAAGTATCTCGGTAATGGAGCTATGAAAGTATTCTTGTGTGGTATCTATACGTATTCTTGTCTTGTGATTAGGAAGTATTCATACATAAAAAGTGTTCTTGTGATAATGTAGCTATGAGAGTAGTCCTGTGATGAAACTAAAACTATTCATGGGATAAGGTAACTAAGAAATTATTCCAGTGATGAAACTTAAAAAATATTCTTGTGATGCAACTGAGAAAGTATTCATGCAACAGCGCCACGATGTTAAAAATAATAATAATAATAATAAAAAAACCTACTACTGGTTCAGAGTGCAGGCTCTGCGGGGCGCCAGAAGAGTCAACTACCCCTTTCCTATTATTCTATCCTGCCTCAGGTCTTTATACCCTGATGTACCTCCTGCAGTTATTCAGACTTGAGAACACTGCAAATGCACAACTGACCTAACAGTCTCTTCTGTTGCTAGATTCCTGCATGGAGCAGGACTAAGAAGGAATTGGATAGCAAGACCAAGGTTGTAAATGGTCTGGACCTATAATGCCAACAGTATGAAAACTTTTGAGTCGTGTAAAGGCGTGCGCTCTGCTTAACCTGCTTTCAATCACGTTAGGCACTTTTTTTTTATTTCCCCCTTGACCTAAAACTGTTTTTATATTCTGGTGGCCCTGGATGTCGCATGGGATTAGGCCCAATCACCAGCTAACTTTTTATTGATCATTCCTGCTCATGTTTTGAATTTTGTAGCTGCTATCATGGCTCCCAGAAGGAAATAATCCAATGGTGTTTTGCACCAGTACCTCAACTTTCTCTTATGATTGTTATACTTAGTATGATATGATAGGTTATAATGCGCTTAATACCCAGAGGTTTCTAAGCGCGGAATCGGGGATCGAACCTGTGCTGCTCTGTGTCATCTTGCTTCCAAGGCGAGCAAGTTGCCCCTGAGCTATGCTCCAGAGTACGCTTTTAAATGTTTTATCCTGGCGCTTAATGTATAATGAAATATTTATTGTGCATAATGTTTTATGAAATTGTTCTAGATGTGCTTTTATGGCTTAACACTGAATAAAGTATAAAGTTGAGGATTGTGCCATCTTTGGAGCATAGCCCAAATGAGCAGTCTCTATCTTATGGCTCCCACCAGGTTGCTCCCCCTTGGTTTTTACATCCCCACACTTACACGAGGGATATACAAACCTGTGGCTTTTTTGATTAACACACCCCTTATTGGATCAATAGTGAAATGACTATTCAGAAGGCAATATTAGAATTGCCAGGAGGGTAATGTGGGTTGTCCTTAGTAAGAAAACCATGCAAATCTGGTTTTGACGCTTGTTGTTGCCAACTATTTTGGCATTTTGAGAAGTAATTGAGGGAGAACTTCGAATATTGCCTTACATCACCCACATTTTTCTACACCCTAATTGACCATAGAACACGCGATTGTACACAAACCCAGGATGTTGGTTGGCAATAGCCCAAGTCAGGGATCCCCAAGACAAGGGCCTGCAACCTTCGGCTCACTGGATGTTTTGGACTGCAACTCCCATGATCCCTCACCACCTAGTATGCTGGCTAGGGTTGATGGGAGTGGTCATCCAAAACTTCTGGGGAGCCAAAGCTTGTAGACCCCTGGATGAAGCAGTTTCTCAGGGCTTCTTCGTATTAAATCATTCTGATGCGCTTTCCTTCTTTGGACCAGAATGATCGACCATACAGCCCCTCCAATATAGGTGTCTTAGTAAGGCCACTTAGTCCCTGCTCAAATATTGAGGTAGTTCAGGGGAAAATTAATCATAGGGACTCCCAAGAAGTTACCAAGACTCACTAGAATAGAGGTTATGTGTAGGCCAGGGAGCAAACATTCAAGTTACAAGCTACTAGCCAGCCATAAAGAAAAATCACTTGCCACCTCAATGCTATACATACACAGCACACCATTTCATGCTTGCCAAGAGTCAAATCTCACTTGGTAATGGCTATTGGTGAATGCAGATTTTCGGGTTCTATGATATATGATATGATATGGCATTTGTAACGCGCCTATACACAAGTGTTTCAAGGCGTGACGAGGCAGGAGGGGGACAAGGGGAGACAGACAACGATCCTACTAGGCCAGGTGTCATTCAGATCGCGCAAGTGCAAGGGAAGAGGGGACTGGGAAAAAGTGCAAGGAGAAGGGGAAAGTGCTGTACATGGTTAGTAGAATACAAGATAAATAATAGGGCCAGCTGGTGGCAAGTGCAAGGTAAGTGCCGGGAGAAGGGGCTGTAGGATACAGAGACAGTCCCGTAGTGCAGTCCAGGTTCAGTGTTTTTAGCAGGGGAGAGAGGGAGAGAAAGCAGAGACAAAGAGGAAGGTTTTGAGGTGCTTCCTGAACCGGAGATGGTTCTCCTCAAGTTTCAGGGAGGCAGGAAGGCTGTTCCAGAGGGAGGCCCCTGCTGCAGAGAGAGATCTACCCCCAGCTCGTTGCTTGGAGAAGCGGCTGACCCTGAGGTAGCTGGAGGTGGATGAGCGAGGAGCTCGAGAAGGAAGATATTTCGGAAGAGAGAGTTGAAGGTATTTTGGCCCAAGGCTCCAGAAGGCCTTGTGGATAATGTAGAGGGTTTTGAACTTAATCCTCGCAGCCACTGGGAGCCAGTGTAGTGATTTCAGTCCTGGAGAGATACGGTCCTTGGGCTTGAGGCCAAGGACAAGTCTTGCAGTCCTGATCTGGATAAGTTGCAAAGGGCGGAGAGTAGAGGCAGGAAGATTTAGATAGAGGCTGTTACAGTAGTCCAGCCTCGAGAGAACCATGTGAAAAGACCTCACGTTAAAGCTCTACAGAGAAAAGGACCGATTTTCTCTTGATCGCAAAACCAGCATTGTCAACAGTCTTTCACTGGAGAGCTTTAAAAGCAGTTTAATAAAAAAATAAAAAAGTATATATATTCAGGGGGTTAACACTGAGCCCCCATTGCTCTTCCCTGCCACACACCCACCCACTGTATTCCCACCAAATGGTGGGTTTTGCAGCCCAAACCCCATCCCTATCCCCCAGCCCCCGCCTTCACCCTCCCCACCCAAGACTCCCCCAAGCCGATAACTCACCACACACCACACAGTGCACTTCTGGGTCTCAGTGTGCCGGTCAGCCCCTGAGCGCACTCGCATGCGGCAGGGGTGTGACAGTTCAATTTAGTCACGAAGCAATCTTTCTAAATAGATTGTTTTTTATCTCGTTCTTTTGAAGACAAGAATTTCACTTAGGACCGATTTTCACCCTGGTGCAGCCCATTACTATTTAAATTACAGAGGGCCCATCATGAGTTTAAAAAGAAAGCAGTCCCATCAAGAATGGTTTCACCATAAGATCTAGATCCAGGAAAGGGATCCATCTGTTGGATACAATTAAGTAGAGGAATGGGGTGCAATGCCTCACCTGGAATACAGTGGGGTTGCAAAAAGAGAACGGTAGTAGATTGGGTCCGTAAAGCCTGCCTTCTGGCAAAGAGGATTGAAGAGTATTTAAAGTTTAAGAAATGTGCTTGAAGAAATCGGAGCTGACGTCCGTCAGAAGGATTGGTCACCTGGTTTACCATTCATTTGGATTGGTCGGCGATTATTATTATTTTTTTTTTTTTTTAAATCAGTTTCCTATTCTTTCTCAGTGTGAAAGGAAAGAAAAACTGCCTGGTGAGCTGTACTGGTTGGTAGTGCATTATTAAAACAAAGCAGTTCCTGCACAGATTTAAGAAGAACGAGAGAATTACATATACTTTAGGAAAATAGGGATGAAATGTAACTTGGGTTGGCCACCAGGCTTTTTCGTAATGCACCACTGCAATGCCAAGCTGAAAATAAATTCAGCCAAAGTACCTCGTTTTAGAGGATGGGGATTGGGGTATTCAGACATTATTCACGTTGGAGAAATCAGACAAGCACTTATGGGAACTACTGCCTAGCACACCATTGAGAGCAATTAGTCAATCAAAAGTGCTAATAAAGATAGGGCCCATGTCTCCCTAATAAGAGCTCAATTCCTCCTCTCGATCATTATAAACCAGAGGATTCAGTGACCATGATCCGAGTGTACGAGACCAAAAGGTATGCAGCATTTGTAGGTAGTAACCTTTACATTAACAGCTTGCTTTTTTCACTTTATATAAAAATCATATCGCACAATTAGAGGGCTAGTAACATCTGTAAGCCGCAAACTACGGGGAATGTGTTCCTTTATAGATCAGTTTGTGCGGTGAAAGAAGATTATCATGCTTTTTGGCAATACATTGTCTGTTTAATTAACAAGTTTCTTTTTTTGTACTCACTCCTCAAATACAGTTTGCCTTTTCCTTTGAATGAATGCCGATAGCCTCCTCAGCCCTGCAAGCCAGGCCCAAACCCAGCTTTTCCAGACTTCCATGCTGCTTACATGATGTTCCGATTAAAGAAAGGAGTGCACCCTTATCGCAAGAGGGGAAGGAAATGTTTCAGATGTGGTGGATGGGGGGCTGCCCGCTTGCTAAGCAGCAGGAGAAATTTGCAAACCAAGTTCACCTGTAAAGATCGCTCATTTGCTTACGAGACGGTAAGGACAAGCTTTGAATATTCACTAGGAAACAGGTACTCTGTGATAGTAGGTAATTTGACGTTTTTTGCAATGCAAATCAAACAAGAAAACAGATTATGATGGAAGCAAGGGCAATGGAGGCACAAGCAAGGGTGTAAAGACATGCGTTTGTCAGAAGAATCACACCAGCAAAATAAATAGGGCTGACCCCATACATTGATACATGTACATCAGGAGTCGCAGATGCCGAAAAGGAAGGCGGACACCACCAGTCTTTTCTGCTTTACTCTATGTGATCAGGCAAATACAATAAACTAAATGGCAAGTTTTGTCTTTTGTGTAGGCATAGACTAGGCATTTGCCAGACACTGCCCCAATGGAATGCAACCAAGAGACTGGAACACCTGTCAATTGATTCGAGTACCTAGACATATTATTGTGGTGCCTGTCAAATGGCCCAAACTATTAGGATTGTCAAAGCATGTCCTTAAAATTATTTCACTGAAAAGGAACAAATACGAGTACACCCATATTTCTTAAAAATCAAGGGGCTGGGGCAAATTTAGCGAAAACATTACTACACTAAAAGCTCATTTACAACTGCGATTAAACAATTGATTTTCAGAAGAATGCTTCGACATAGCAACAGCAGCCTCTTAAAAGCCCACAGCTTGAAGTTACTATAGGATAGAGCTAGCTCAAAGGAGACCCCATGAGGCGGTTTTTGGCGCACGTGTGCCGTTAGTGGGTGTGAATGTCCATAGGATGAATGGTCGAGGTGTCAGCCAAGACAACATTAACGAGAACTAAAACAGCTGTACACCAATTACTGCAGCCTGCAATGCTGTATTGATCAGAGGGGTCAGCACACATGGCACAGAGGATCTCGAATATTATGTTATCTGATCGAGGAGGACATACATTCAATATTTAAAAATCACACACGCCCCCAAAAGTGATGGTGGGTTTAAAAAGGTTTGGTATGTAGTAGTTGTCCTGGAAGCCTTTGAAATGTCGGTTTTGGGTTGATTAAGCCATGCATAAAGTAGCACTGCGCTCTTAGGTTTGCATTTGAGCTAATTTGCATACCCACAATGCCCTGCTGTTGTGGATCAGAACTGGAGGTGAACTTCCAGCGATGGCTACTAGGTGGTGTTGTGGAATGTGTGACTTGGCTCAAATGGATAGAAATTATATATATATATATATATATATATATATATATATATATAATATATATATATAACAAAAAGTATGTTACAACAAAAATAGCAATTTTTAAAACTAAAATCCTCACTCAACTTTCAAAAGTAAGGCAATAAAACACTTGCACCTCTCAATCTTCTTCAGAGCTCTGAGGACACGGGCATACATTTTGCAAGTGAAGACCAGACAGCAAGGGTCCACAGAGCAGGTTAGATCAGACTCACAATATGGTAAAATCGCAGTGTCAATAAGGACTGACATGGCCTTACATAGTCGGGGACTAAGGATTGGCATTGCTCTAGGCATCACGCAGTTCTTCTGCTAAACCAATGATCAAGTTATCTAGAGCTAGGACCGCAGCATTGTGGCGAAGGGCTAAAACAGTTTAACACCAGCTGAAGGTCAGCTGCTTACCGTATGAGCAGAAAGAAACAGGATATGTATTTTGAATTACGGGATGAAAAAAATTCAATTAATTTTTAAAAAAAACAAACTAAAAGAAGTGCTGAAGTTTGTCCTGGAGCTGGCTGCGGCAGATGGATGCCACCAGCTAGAACACTCTGAGCCAGACCTAAACAGGACTCCCACCCCCCTGCCCCCCATATGCAAAGGGTTGGAGAGGTAGACTTCCCGTCTTCCCCCAGCCCTCGCCCCAACCAGCTCAGGCACTACTAGAAAGAAGGCAACTATAAAAGGCAAAGACATGTGAGATAAATCCAAACGGGAATCAAAGGTTTATAGTAGATGACTTGATCCAGACTGGACTGGGGATACACCGTATTTAAAGTAAGCGAAGTGAAAAAGTCCACTACTCCAATGAAATGTTGCTATTTTATCCTAACAAAAAGGATATCATCATCTGGCTACGTGACAACTTAACATTATTCACTTGCCCCGACCCGTCTAAAAGCATGGCATTGAACAAGAACAGGGCTTATTTACAATCAGCCCTGAATTTCCTATGAAATGGAAGCGAGAAGCATGTAAGGCAGGCTGAATTATGAAACGCTCTTAAAAAAGGTGAACCAGAGCATTCAGAGGCATGAAATATTGGTCCCCATATCGCTGCTCAACGTAATCGTTGCCCTGAAGGATCCCATACCAGATTGGACATGTGTTCCACTAGGCTGAAAAGTAATTTCAGGAGATGTGGTCCCTCACTATTCAGAAATAGTCTGACCGCTTTAAGTGACCCTCTGGACCGACAGCAAATGGATACTAGGATCAGCGACAAAGAGAGCTGCCCTCCAAGAGTTACCCACCACTCAAAAGCTGAAAGACCTTAAGCAGGATGTGCAAGAACACGAAGTGTAAGGCAAAGAGCAAAAGAACTGTTTCAGAATGAACATAAAGATGAAGAACCTGCAAGGAGGACCAAAGAACACGACATCACTGCATCTATGCAGAGGCTATTCTGAGAAATCTTGGGGCCCGTATTCGCACTTCAAACTGAAAATGAAAGAGCCAACTGGGTTCAACAACCTGAGGCAGATAAGTCTACTTTGCGTGAACACAAGCATATCAGAGCTATAAAACAAGCTGTGCTCTGCATCTTGGGATCAGGAGTCCATCTATGGAGGATAGAACACCCTCTACCGAAGAGAAGGAGTCGTCAAGACATCCAAGTCACCCTTCCCGATTATCTCTCACCAACACCAGAGTAGATGTCCTACTCTGAATTTGTTCCAGGTTAATCTACTACTTCAATCCCCCACACCCATATCACCCCCAGTACACGTGCCAACTATGCACTGCTTGCCAATCCTTTGTAAGGCACCATGGGTCTGCCATGCCGAGTGTTCATCAGTATACAAGCTTTTCAGATTGGCATATTTATTAAGGAGGGCATATGCAGCAAACAAAAAGAAAACAACCAATGGGTTAGATATAAATGGCCCTTTCGTTCTGGCCTACAATTTCAACCAGTCTGTTGAAATTGCAGTATCTCCACAAGTGCTGCATCCGAGGAGTGAGCACAACTAACATAAAAGAAGAGGCAAGGACAGCAGAGAATCCAAAACCTCATTGACACTAGAAATGACCAGCCAAAGACAGACCAAGTACAGGTGTTCCAATCAGAGGAGTCAGATTGTGGTTCTAGGAACTAGCTCCTTAAGAACCGGATCCAAGTGACTAATGAGACATAGGACCTGCCACAGTGGATCAAGGGATGGGTCTTTGCTACAAAGGATAGGCAGTACGATGACCATTTGCAGTCCCTCCTTTCACCATGTGTCTGTCCGGCGAGGTCTAAATAGACTAGCAAGGAGGGAATGGAAGGAGGCAGCTAAGGGGTGGATGAGAGACATTGAAGGGAATGTGCTGGTTCAAAATAAGAAGGGAGCCTCTAACTGCAATGCTGGCAGGGAAGGGGTTTGATCGTGCGCAGTCTTTCAGGCCATGAGAAAAGGTTCTCCATTGTTCATGCCCACTAGTTGGATTCAGGGGTTTGATTTGCATAAAAGGCTGCCTCCGATTCAAAAGACGCATACTTACAAAAAGGAACCAACTTCCTTTAGATACAATGGAATATGAACCGGATGACATTTAACTTATCAACGTTAGCTGCTTATACACGCCGAATCATATGATTTATGCCAGGTAGCTATTGAGTGGATTTTACTTAAGGCATCGAAAGAAATCATTTTGCTTCACTTAGTATATATTTCCCAGAATTCGTACTTTCATTACGTAAAAAGGTTTTCTACAGCCATCAGACAAAACCATGTAAGCAACTATGGTGCCTGCATACGCAAACTGTTTTATGTACAAATTCGAAAGCGATCATGTAAGTCACCCTGAATGGCATTAAGTGCATCAAGTATTAGGGTTGATGCACCCACAAAAGAAATTCCGTTTGGCATGGTCCGTTGACACCGCTTGACTTTATACCATACATTACCACTTACAATGTGTACAATTCACTGCTGAGGTACACTTTCTAGATCTTAAAATCATGGTAGTGCAAGGTAAATTGTCCACAACCCTTTTCCAGGAACCCAACGACAGGAACAATTTGCTTCACCATTTGAACGTCCCTTCTCCTGGGACTATTCAGGGTGTGCCATTTAGTCAATTACTTCATGTAAAGAGGATTGTCAGCGATGAGTTATGCCGGGGAATTTGGATCTAGAACATCCCTCTTCTAGGACAATATAACTTCTAGGACACAACCAACCCCCTTCAGTTTATGTCTCTACATTCTCAATACACAGGCATTGTGAAAGATTTGAGAAGGATGCTAGGACTAAATGCTTATTCAACACCTCCTATTTTTGCTTGCAGGAGGGGCAACAACTTGCGTAACCTTTTGGTAAAGTCTGTCACATCAAGTATAAATGGAGACACGCAGAGGAACATATCCATGCTTACACGGCATCACTTGTAAAAATGTTGTAAAGGGTAAAATCGTGCTCCACTGCATGACAGGGGAAAAGATACAGCTTAGACACTGCAACACGTGACAGAGAATATAGTTTCTCCAGCATGGGGTCTGGCATGGATTCACATGCTCATGAATATTCCCCGTCGTCAGGCTGGGAATCCTCGGTAAAGAAAAAACCAGTATCAGTTTCGTTTCTGATCTGTCTTTCGTAGCAATAACCAATCACTGGTCTCTGCGTCATACTGACCACAGCCAATGACTGCCCTCTACCTAAGCACCGCCTCTGGCAGCCATCTTCAGATTTTTACCGCACGTTCATGTGTTGGGATCCTCGTGCTATTGCTCTCGAGCGTTAGTGCTATTTTTTCACGTTTTTTTCTCAAAAACTTCGTTTTTTCGGTCAAAAGAGCCTCAAGCTCCACCGACTCACTATCCGATCAACGGGGACCCGTGTCGGATTCGTCTGCGCCCCTCAAGGGTGAAGATTCGTCGAGCTACGCTTTTGGAGGACTCCAGAAGTTTCTCAGGCCCGGTCATGGCCCAGGAGAAGGGAAGCTCGACGCCCGGAAAGCTGTTCAGGGTCTGCCCTGGATGCCAGCTGCAGAACGTCTTCAAGGAGGACGAACACTCCTTTTGTCTCTACTGCCTACATGAGGACAAGACGCACGTGGAGAAGGACTGTGCGTTTTGCGGCAACATGTCGGAGCGGACCATGAAGGACCGCCATCAACGTCTCGCCAACTGGCTAGAAGGGAAGAGCCCGTCCGGCGAGAAGAAGAAGAAGAAATCTGAGCGGTCTTCTAAGTCCTTTGAGGACGCCCCGGCGACGGGGGTCCAACATAAGGCCAAGCACCGCGAGTCCGCTGGCACCGGGAGCGCCGAACGGTCGGGCTCTACGGTCGCCAGGCAGGGCGCACCCTCCCCGGCACCATCAACCACGAGCCAACGCTCTGGGTCGGGTAAGAGGAAGGCCGAGCACCCGGCGAAGCTCCTGGAGAGGCCCCGGTCGAGCTCGAAGGCCCCATCGGAGGGGGAGCGAGGCGGTGTCCCCCCCCTCAAGGATAAGGCGGTGAGCGCACCTAAGGTGGTGAAGGCCTTAATCCATCCGGCCAAGCCCTCTATCGAAACTGTCGCGGCGGCCCTGGCTCAGCCTGGGCAGGCTACACCAGTGGTGGCGACCTCGGGGCTCAGAGTCTCCCTGCCACCTCGGAGGGAGTCATCTTTTGTGCCCATCGATAGGACCCCCGTGAAATCCCCCGTGGGGAAGAAAAAGGGGGGGCAGGGCGTCGTCGTAGATTCGGCCTCAACCTCGGAGGAGGAGCTGGTCGAAGTCTTAAGCCACGGCCTCGGCGTGGAAGAAGACCGACCCGTCGGGATGGATCCCGACGCAGGTGACGACATCATCGAGGGTACCGACGGGGTCCCTGATCGCCCGTCGGATTCCCCTCTGCCAGCGCCGCGAGACAACTCGGCGGCCATTTTGTTGGCTATACAGTCCTTATGCTCAGAGATAAGGACGAGACTACCGTTGCCGACGGAACCTCTCCCGTCGGGGGACCCAGAACCGGGACCTTCTGGTGTTCCCCCTACCAAGAAAAGAAGGATCCACCCTCCGCCTCCTTTTCAGCCGTCGCGCCCCTTCCAGCCCTCCTCCCCGTCCACCCGAGGGGATGATACGGGGACTGACACGGCAGCGACGGGTACGGACGACGAGGTATACGACGAGGATGTACCGTCGTCGCCTCCCACCAGGGCTTCTCCGCCCGACGAGATTGGATCGTTCCACTCCATGATCTCCAGGGCATCCGAGCTTTTTCAACTCTGCCCTGAGGAGAAGAAGAAGGAAGGTTTCCTTTATCAGCGGCGCGAGGCCAAGAGGAAGACGGTCCTCTCAGTGCCTCTATTGGACGACATTTGGGATGAGGGCCTCACCCTCCTCAAGAACCCTTCCACGACACCAGCTAGAAGAGACCGGTACGAGAAGAAGTACCAGGTCCCGGACACGGCCCCCCTGTGCCTCCGGGCGCAGCCTACCCCGGACTCCGTCGTCTCCGCGGCGGCCAGGAAGAAAGCGGGGGGGGTGCGGCCTCCACATCGACTTCCCCACCGGACGGTGAGGGAAAGAAATTGGACGCTATGGGACGCAGAGTCATCTCGTCGGCAGCGACGACGATTAAAGCGGCCAACGCCTTGGCTATCGTGGCCCGCTACGACAGGGAGCTCTGGTACAAACTGGCTCCCCTGCTGGACTTCCTGCCGGACGACAAGAGGACAGAGGCCCTGGAGATCCTGCAGGAAGGTGAGGTGGCTTCGGACCACGCCATTACCGTTGCGACGGACATCGCCGACACTGGGTTCCGCCAGTTGGGCAACGGCGTTTGCCTTAGGCGGCGTGGATGGCTCAAGGCTACGGACTTCCGCCAAGACGTTCAGACCAGAGTCCTGGACATGCCCTTCGATGGGAACAACCTGTTTGGCAAAACAGTGGACGATTCCCTTCAGGCCATTAAAGCGGACACTGAGACGGCCCGGGCCCTGGGAGTTCTGCAGCAACGACGGACGCCCTTTCGGAGCAGCGGAGGCAAGGGCGCCTCCAAAGGTTCCGGCGGCGGTTTCTCCACCTACCGTCAAGCGGCCCGCTCGTCGTCTCAGGAGGCCTACAGAGGACGAGGCAAGTCTGGCGGACTCCGCCGTCGTCGCCAAGGAGGTCGAGGCGGCAAAGCCTCGTCCAAGCAGGATTGAACCGACCGTGGGGTCGGGCCCCCACCGAAGCACCCCGGTGGGAGGCCGGCTGGCGAGCTTAGTCAGCGTGTGGGAGTCCATCTCCACCGACCGTTGGGTGCTGGACGCCTTGGCCCGGGGCCACGCGCTCGAGTTTCAAAGAAGGTGTCCACGCGTCCCCCCCGTGGCCAGGAAAGAACTTCACGTCCCTCAACTTCTCCTGGAGGTAAAGGCGATGCTCAGGAAGGGCGCCATCGAACTCGTCCCAAAGAGGCTTCGGGGCTCCGGAGTGTACTCGAGATACTTCCTCGTGAAGAAGAAGACGGGGGGATGGCGCCCCATCCTGGACCTGCGACGTCTGAACAAGTTCATCAAGGCGCAAAAGTTTCGGATGGTCACCCTCCAGCACGTCCTGGGTCAGCTGGAGGAAGGAGACTTCCTGTCGTCGTTGGATTTGGAGGATGCCTACTTCCATATTCCCATCCTAAAAGGGCACCGAAAATTCCTCAGGTTTGTGGTCCAAGGGCGTCATTACCAGTTCAAAGCCCTCCCCTTCGGTCTACGGTCGGCACCCAGGGTGTTCACCAAGTGCCTCGCACCGGTGGCGGCGCAGCTGCGCCGCGAGGGGATCCACGTCTACCCCTACCTGGACGACTGGCTCATCCGAGCCAAGACGAGGGAGCTCGCCGTGGTTCACACGGCAAGGACCGTCCAACTTCTCACGGACCTGGGATTCTCCATGAACTACGCCAAATCCCACCTGGTACCCGCGCAAGACGCTCTGTTTCTGGGAGCGAGGCTCAACACAGTGTCCCTTCTGGCCTCCCCGTCGGAGGAGAGGACCAGGACCATCCTGGGCAAGGTGCAACGGATGTTGGTGGCCGACGCGGCCAAGGTGAGGTCCATCAAGTCCCTCCTCGGAATGATGTCTTCCTGCATCTACCTCATTCCCATGTGCAGGCTCCGGATGCGCCCGTTGCAGGAGTTCCTGGACGCGCGCTGGATCCAAACGACGGGCAGCTTCGAGGAAAGGATCACACTCGACGAGAGTTTCCGACGAGCGATCCGGTGGTGGGACACCCGCGCGCATCTGACGGCGGGCATGGACTTCCAGACCCCAGCCCACCAGGAGACAGTGACCACGGATGCCTCCCTGGAAGGGTGGGGAGCGCACACCGAAAATCTACACGCAAGGGGCCTTTGGCTCCCGACGGAGAAATCTTTACATATCAACGTCCTGGAGCTCCGTGCAGTGTTTTGGGCCCTCAGGTCCTTCCTTCCGTCCCTCAAGGGCAAGGTGGTGAGGATCTTCACCGACAACACCACCACCATGTTTTACATCAGAAAACAGGGCGGAACCAGGTCCCCAGCACTGTCCAAGGAGGCGCAGGACCTGTGGCATTGGGCAGTCGCCCAAGGGATGTTTCTGGTGCCGTTTCATCTGGCAGGGATAAAAAACACCATCGCCGACTCACTCAGCAGGGAGCTGCGCTCGTGCCACGAGTGGGAACTACGGCAGGATCTAGTGGATCGCCTCTTCCGACGGTGGGGCACTCCCCAGATCGACCTGTTCGCGACGGCTACGAACTCCAAGTGCCGGAGGTGCGCCAGCAGGTTTCCCCAGGCGAGGAGCATGGGCGATGCTTTCTCGTTCCCCTGGGAGGGCCTGTTCCTCTACGCGTTCCCTCCTTTGCCACTGCTAATCCGGCTCGTCAACCAGCTCAAGAGGTCACGGTGCAGGATGATCCTCGTCGCACCTGCGTGGCCGAGGCAGATATGGTTCCCGGACCTTCTGGATTTGTCAGCGTCCCCGCCAATCAAGCTGCCGGTGGACGCGGATCTGCTCTCCAGGGAAGGAGGCGCCATCCTCCACCAGGACCCGAAATCGCTGAACTTGCAGGCCTGGCTCCTGCAGCGCTAGAGTTTGGAGGATACGACATACCGGCCGACTGCAGAGAGGTTCTTGCAAAGGCCAGGGCGTCCTCGACTCTTAAATGCTACGGACACAAATGGAAGAGGTTCTCTGTCTGGTGCCACGCACAGAAGATTAACCCTCTACGGATTACGGCTCCCCAAGTTCTGCCGTACCTGCTGACGCTGGCCAAAGCTGGACTGGCACACGCGTCCATCAAGATTCATCTGGCTGCGATCTCCCGATACACCAGGACCACGGGACGGACGTCCTTGTGGTCTCATCGTCTGGTGAAAGAGTTCATGAAGGGACTGTTCAGATCGTTCCCGCCGGTGAAGGCTCCGGCCCCGGCGTGGGAGCTCAACGTGGTGCTGACCAAGCTCATGGGACCTCCGTTCGAGCCTCTGCACTCGGCCCCGTTGAAGTTTCTGTCGTGGAAGACAGCGTTTCTTGTGGCCAACACCTCCGCACGACGGGTGGGAGAGATCCAGGCCCTTTCCTGCAAGGCCCCGTACTTGACGTTTCACGACACGAGGGTGGTGCTCAGGACGCACCCCTCCTTCATGCCCAAGGTACCGTCGGACTTCCATCTCAACGAACCCTTGGTGTTGCCTGTATTCTTCCCGTCGCCTTCGTCGCCGGCTGAGAGGACTTTGCACTCGCTGGATGTGGCTAGAGCGCTGAAGTTCTACGTGGACCGCACGAAGTGTTTTCGGAAGACGTCACAACTCTTTGTGAACTTTGGACCTGTCAATCAGGGGAAGGCTCTCTCGAAGGCTTCCATTTCCAGATGGCTCTCCGGCTGTATCATGTACTGTCATCGGTTGGCAAACCGACCGCTGCCCGGCCGTCCGAGAGCCCATTCCACCAGAGCGATCGCAGCTACCACGGCGTTCCTTTCTGGTGTGCCCCTGCTGGACATATGCAGGGCTGCTACGTGGAGGTCGACGCACACCTTCACGAAGTTCTACTGCGTCGATCGGGATTCCAGGGAGGAGTCCAGGGTCGGCCAAGCAGTGCTCCGCAACCTGTTCGCCTGAGGTGAGCCTGGTGAGGAGGTAAGATGCTTAATGTTGAGTTTGATGCAATGCTTAATGTTGAGCCTTTGCCACCTCCCGTGGTTGTGCATGTGTGTACTGCTATGTATTCTTTATTCATGAGCATGTGAATCCATGCCAGACCCCATGCTGGAGAAGGAACAAGTTACTTACCTTTAACTGTTGTTCTCCAGCATGGGTCTGGCATGGATTCACATGCGAACCCTCCCGCCTACCCCTCTGCGGCTCTTCACTTGGTCATACTGCCACTTCACGTGCTTCCAAATCTGAAGATGGCTGCCAGAGGCGGTGCTTAGGTAGAGGGCAGTCATTGGCTGTGGTCAGTATGACGCAGAGACCAGTGATTGGTTATTGCTACGAAAGACAGATCAGAAACGAAACTGATACTGGTTTTTTCTTTACCCAGGATTCCCAGCCTGACGACGGGGAATATTCATGAGCATGTGAATCCATGCTGGAGAACAACAGTTACAGGTAAGTAACTTGTTCCTTATGCCTCTGTTGTGAGACTGCTCAACGAACATGAACACACCATTACACAATTGTGCTTCCAGATTCTAGAAGCAGTTAACGGACATGGCTTTTCAGGAGATATTAGGAATAAGTTTGAACAGAAGGAAGCTTTTGGATTCACAAGCCTAATTCACTTATTCCTCGTGGCATGACTAAAAAAGATGAACCTGCATTGCTTTTTGTAATTGTACATTACCACTCCATGATGGTTGACAGTACAGTAGTGCACACAATGTTGTATTTTCATGTATAGTAGGGTATGCAAGTGGTGTGTTCCACATCCCCCTCTCCCATCCGTGGTGATTTACTGGGTACATGGATTCTTTTCCTCCACTAAGGTTTTGGTAGGTTTAAAAAAAAAATGGACTTGAAAAAAGCCTTTTCACCAGACATGTGAAAGTAGAATATAGCCAATTACGCAAGGCCACCTAATAGCCATCGCTGGAAGTTCACCTCCAGTCTGAGCCACATCAGCAAGGGATTGTGGCTATGCAAATTAACCCAAATGCAAATACTCGGGTCTGTCTTGGGATGATTAAGCCATGTATAAAGTAGCAGTGCCCTCTAAGACAAAGACAATTTCCTGGACAAACAGATTTGCCTTTGGGCTAATTTGCATACCCACAATCCCTTGGTAACGTGGCTCAGAACTGGAGGTGAACTTCCAGCGATGGCTACTAGGTGCCATTGTGGAATCTGTGGTTTGGCTCAATTCTACACATGTATTGGGGGAAACGAATGACAAAATGATATTTGTTTAAGGGATTGTGGCAAGGCGGTGGTTCAAAGCCAGACAGTGTGCAAGAGAAAAAAATAAAATTAAAATAAAAATAAAAAACACTTGAACAAAATGATGGACAATTGCATCAACTACAAACTACACAGTGAATAATCCATGCTATAAGAATGGATGCCTTTTAGGATGCAACTGTACACACTTAATCGTTTCTATGAAGAAGGGATGCAACAGATTGATTTGGGATTTGTACCCTCACTTCCAGGTCCACCCCTGCTCTGTACTTTAGTGGCCGGGTGGGTTGGCTGGGGTTCTTCACAGGTTCACTATGTCACCGATCACATAAGAAAGGGTCTATAGAGCAGGGATTACAGCAAATAAGGATCCTGAAGAAATGGAGGCGAGTAAGCAATCAATCCATGCAGGGCCACTGGCTTTTACTCACATTTGAAAAAAGAATGGATAACCCTATTTTTTTTACCGCATGTTTTGTACACCTTATGTATGCCCCCGCTTACACATACACAATCCTAGTGGACTTCACTGAAGGCCAATTTTTGCTTGTAAAGGAGTGTCATTTTCATTTTATTCAAACAAGCACGTTATCATAACA
This sequence comes from Ambystoma mexicanum, assembly GCF_040938575.1. Taxonomy (NCBI): domain Eukaryota; kingdom Metazoa; phylum Chordata; class Amphibia; order Caudata; family Ambystomatidae; genus Ambystoma; species Ambystoma mexicanum. The sequence goes on from NC_090923.1 coordinate 716,178,186, forward strand.
CACTGCGTTCGGCCATGCTAGAGTGTAGATCTTTTTTTTATATTTTATTTGAAATCTCATGTCGCTGGTGCAAGGCCAAGGGCTGTGAAGCAGACATCGCAATCCACAGCCCACCAAATAATGAAACGATATATAGGTTAGCGACACTCCGTTCAGGAAAAGGACCATATTGCCCATTGTAGACCTGTTTTCGCATTCACGCTCCTTTCTCCCTCTATTAGCTTCACGCACACTCGACCCCAAGCACAAATTTGTCCAACCAATACCTCATTCACACACTCTTCCAGCAATCCTCCTCTGCATGGTCCTTCCTCGGTTTTGTCTTTTATAGCTCTCCTCCTCCCTTGAATGTATCCAAATATTGCATACTTTCCCCGTTTCGTGTGTCCCTTTCTCCATTGGCGTTCTCCCTCACCTGGTTCACAGGCCAACAGCTGCCTCTCCTTTCTCGAGGGCACCAGTGAGCAAACTCACAATGGCGGTTTTTAACCCCTACCCCTTTCTCAAACACAGGTCTGCACGCCTTTGGTATAGGTGGCCAACTAATCTGCAACTCTTCTGAACCCAAGCTTACCCTGCGGTCCTCTATTAACAGCACGATGTAGTCCAGGTTGAGTAGGGTAGGCAAAGCTGAATCAGATGAACTCCCAGAAGAGCACAGTCTCAGGGCAGGAGGTATCCAAATTCCCACATTACCATTACTACCCCCCTACCCCCATCCGCCAGCATCCAGAATTTCCAGGCAGCACAATTCAAGGCCTTGCTTGCAGTGGACCCACAGGCCAAACTCAATCCTCAATTATGGGTGCACTTAATTCCTCCCAGTTTCCAGTCTACAGAACCCGGCCAATCGGAGGCCCAAGGAATTTAGTGTCAATAGGGTGTATTAGCCTGCTCCTTTGAACATCTTTTGAATATACCTAGCCAGGGCAGGATTTGGTCACCGCCATTAACACTCACACATTACTGATTCTAAATGCATACCGCATCATTCTAAATAATGTTTTGCAAAGATATCTTAATTCCTGGAATCCTTCTCCAGATTCTTGCTTTAACCCTTTCCACAAACCTTTTAAACATAAGCCACACATTTTGGACTAAATCATCCTTGGCAATAACTGCTCTAAAATTATAAAGGTCATGGTCTATGCCAAATAGTGACCCAGTCAATTACACTTTGGATAGGAAGAGCACTTCGAGCCCCTTATGCATCCATACAATACAACTGGATGTCATTATTACATCCTTGCTATTCACATGTTCACACACTTCCAAGCTTCCTTCCATTTCCATGTTCCTCCCTCCCCATCCGTTCTATCCCATCTTCCTCCTTTTATTTTCATTTTCCTCCAGCAAACAAAGGTCTGGTGTTCCCAGGGCGGGCACATCATATGCCCAAAAGATCAGACGTGGATAGGATTGTGCAACCACTACGGTGGTGACTCAATACATTCTAAACGCTAAATTAACTGGACTTATGATCGAGACACTGCACAAGAGAAAAGGTAATATTCTTTAAAAAAAGAACTTGAGAGAATAGGACTCATTCTCGACCACCTTTAAGGACTTTAAGGTTCGGGGAAATGCAGCACACAATAGTACAGCGTGTGTAGTACACACAATAGTACACAGTATGTAGTACACACAATAGTATACAGTATGTAGTACACATAATAGTACAGAGTGTAATGTTCAATTTTTCCGGTCGTCTCCTACTTGTGCAAGACCATTTTATAAAAGCACACTGTATTGCAACAGTGGCTAAAACAGTTCTGCTCACTAATCGCAGAATGAAACCTTGTCTCAAATAGCTGTTTGACTCGTTTTAAATAAAATATTTAAAAAAAAAAAAAACAAGGCGTCAAAGAGGAGTAAGAGCAGCGGACTGGAAACGGCATGTAGAACCAAGAACGAGATATAGATCCAAAAAACTAAATCAGAAGATTCACGAGAGAGGAATGACAAAACAAACAAATAAATAAATAAATAAATAAATAGAAATGGGAGCAAGATAACCAATAATAGAGCCAGAACACATGCCATGCTACTTTAGAGCAACCCCTCGTTCTGTCCCAACATCTCCATGTCATACCTGGTTATTGTATCTCCCCTTACATAACATTTTGAATTATAAAAGTTGTATCCACTTTCTGGGAATGTCCAGTCAGCTGTACGTGCTTCTCCCCATTCCAATAAATACAGACACCTGAAGTACCCATCCATCGACACAAGACGCCAGATGTACACAAGAAACGAGCACTTACCTGATCATGCCAAAGATGCTTCCCATGACACCAGCTGCTCCACCACCACCGCCACCGCCACCTCCGGAAAACCCGGGGATGCCCCCACCTGCAAGCTGTTTGATTAGGAACATCGTAGCAACTCAAGCAGCAAGTTTGAAGAGAAAGCTGAAAAATAAAAATATATAAAAGCTTCCATTAATGACAAATCCTTGATGAAAAAAACTGCAAGGGTGCAACTCTCCAAAAAGGAAGTGTAAACATGCATACATGCGGCCAAACCCAGATGCAGCATCCCATCTCCCACTAAAACCCATATTAGGACCTGGTCTTTATTGTTGACTTATAAAATGTGATATACGCATATGCAGTGGCTTCATAGAACCCCAACGAGATAAGGAAGGAAAGTGGGTTGGTGGGCTGGGGAGGTGTCTGATCATTCACAACCTTTGACCATTCCAGATCATTTGAGCGCTGGAGGAGTAGAAGGAAGGGGTGCGTGCCTGTGGGCAGGTAATCTTTTATAACGCACTTAATTCCAGAGTACAGTCTCTAAGCGTGGGACAAGGATTCAAACCCGTGCTGCTCTGAATGGTCTTCTTCCAAGACAAACGCGTTGCCCTCAAGCATCCTCCCGGCCTAGCAAAGGGAAATTCAGTACATGTAGAAGCATTTTGAGAGGTAAGTGCAAAAGCCAGGAGTAAGCAGTGCGCAGCAGGAATGAAGCGAACGACCTGGGATAATTAGAATGGCAACATGCATCATCAAGACATGCAGTCCCTAAATCAGGATAACCAGGTAGGATTCAGAAATCCTAAGGTGGATATCCTTCTCCTCCCCCATTCCAACCACCAAGGGATACCGGCAAGACATTCCATAACCATACCCCCGTGCTGTTCAAAGGTTTGCCTCCCAGGTTCTTTTTAAACGAAATGTTTTAAAGGTGACAAAGTGGGTGGTGTTATCCTTGAAGATCTTAGAAATCTGGTAGTTTGTTTCAGAGGCCCAAAAAGCACTGTGGGGAATACAAAGTGACTTGAACATAAAACTGGCATCAACTGGTAGCCATTGGAGGGCATCCAGCAGACAATTACCCAATTTTGCTTATGTGAGGCATGTTGCGGGAGTTGGGAGTCTGAAAGTGTTCCTCCCAATGTGAAAGTGATGTGTGGTCTGTGTAGGTTTGGCATGAGAAAGAAGCTATTGCCCCAAAGGAGGTTTTAGAGAAGTATGAAAAGGAGAAAGGATAGCGCTAAGGCGTATAACCCTCCCCATCCCTGCCCCCGCCCCGTCCCCCAACTGCAGGCCAGGTATGGCCCCCAACGTAATGCCAGGCAATTCTATCATTTGATATTCCCAGTGCAGGCTTATGTTGAAAATAGCAAACATGCCAGGCGACTCCTCTGAAGACACAGGAAGACTGCACATCAGATGGAAGAGCTCCTATTCACACCTGGGGAAGGGCCACTGGCCAATCAGGTGGCTGGAACAGCAGGCGAGAATATACACATTCTCTGCCTGCTGTTCTAGCCATCCAAGGCCCTTCCCCGGGTGAGGCAATTTTTTTTTTTTTTTATGTGGGGTGGCTCCACCACACCCTTGCTCCGTTCACACTTATCTGTGGGAATGGAGCTTTGAGCTCCAGTCAGCTGCACCTCCTGCTCTGGCCACCACCATAGAAATGGAAAAGGGACCAAGTCCGTTTTGCCTATGGTGGCGGCCATCTTTTTACCTTCCTCCCCCGTGGACTGGCTGAGCAAGCAGCAGCTCGAATCTCCCAGAGGGGGAATAATAAAAGGCCATTTGCACCCCGGATGAACCCTGGGGTGCAAATGGCTTTCACATCCTTGGAGGGGGGGGGGGGGCGAAGAGAGCTGGGCATGTCCGGCAACAGCCCACAGACGAGAAGATGCCCTTGCTTGGCTCTGGCCTTCCATGGCTCAGGCTGATGGCCAGTTACCGGCCACATCCGCCACACCCAGCCCCACAGAGCTATAATGCCATATTAAGACCACATAATGAGGCTGCTCTCCCAGTATTTATCCCTCCTGGTTCCAACCCAGATGAGGAGGCTCAGGTGAAGGAGGTAAAATAAAAAAAAAGTTCTTAAAACTGCAGCTGATTCCAGGAACTTCGTGCCACTTCCTGGTGACATCTATCAACAAGATATGGAAGAATTCCCTCCTAAAGCCCTCCCTTCATTTCTTCCCCTCTGGCACTGGCTGTTAGGAAAGATTCCCATGTATGTGTACATTTCCCTCCAGTTGTGAACCCCTCAACTTTTTGCTGATGTTTAACACCATAGTCTGACTTTACCAGGAGAGCCCAGCCTTCTGCTGCGATCCTCTGGGTTTTTCGCTCACTTCTTATGGGGAAACCAACATGCCCTTAAAACAGTCAGTACTGGGAGACTTTGTTTCCCTTAGTCCTTTCCAATGTTGCAACTTTTCTGCAACATGTAACAAGTTTACAATGTACCTTCCAGTACAGTACACTTGGGTCTATTAGCCATTTCCAAAGGCCTTAGATACTCTCGAAGGATTTTTTAGGAGAAGCGCTGATGTGCCTTGGACAGGGCTGGTGGCAGCTTATCATTTCGTATATTTTTAACCCTTTCCTGACAGGTAAACCGATTACCGCGTTTAGCACGAATAGGTGGCCTGGCTCCAAAAAGCTAAAGACTCTGGGTAAGGCTCTTGTAACCAGGACTAATGTCTGGCAGAGAGTCTCCCAGGACCCCCCTTTGTTATTTGCATATTTCAAGTAGCTTTGGGTCTCACCCTAAGTTACTAGGGGAATCCAGACGTGGACCCCTTGTTCACTATTCTTAGAGAGGCACAGCTACACCCTACCGATGAGGTTCAACCAGACCGAAACACGTGTCTGGGGTTGCTGTTGGTACTCTTGTTCAGAAAAGAATTGCCTAGCATTTCGGTGCTGGACTGCCCCAGGGCAGGACAAAGACTGATATGTTTAGGATATTTCTCCTCTGTGAAAGACAGTGAGCTAAAGACTCTGGGTAAGGCTCTTGTAACCAGGTCTCATGTCTGGCAGAGAGTCTCCCAGGACCCCGCCTTGTTATCTGGCTCCAAAATGGCCATGTCACAAGGTTCTTTGTCCTGTCCTTTGGCCATCTTGCCCCTTCACCCACTTCACCTTCCCCAGGTCGAGCCGACCCAGCTCCGTCCTTATTTGCGCATGCATTCTCCTGCGAAACGCCAAGCTTTCGCAAGCTTCTGCATGCCTTGTGTGTGCCTCCAGGATGTGGGCTGAACATCTGGTTCCAATACACATCCTGGGTGCCAGAGCATCTGGAGTGCTGTGAATGCCTGGGAACTCTGGTCTGTTATTGGTCCACATAGGTTTCCAGGCATTACATCGAATACATAGTATCGAATGCAAAAGTATCAAAAAAAATGCTATTTTTTTGTAGGTAAAGTTTTTTTATTACTATAAAGGGTTTTAAGGGGTAAAAAAACGGGATCGGGGGAGCCACCCCATTAAAAAAAAGAATGCATTCTTTGATGCATTTTTTTCCGATGGTTTTGCATTTGATGCTTTTGCATTCGATGCAATCACTAGGAACCGTCCACGTATGGTATGCCTGTATGTGAGCAGATCTCCTCCCTTTGGGTCCTCTTCGTTCTGGCGCAGAGGAGATTCTGGATAAGAGAAGGCCCCAAACACCCATACCATGTCGATCTCTGGAGTTCTCACTGAACGAAGGATAGGATCCAAGTATCCTGAAACTAAGAAGCCGAGTCGAGGAACCTCTGGTGACCCGCTGGAAGGTTTGGCACCCTGAGCCGCTGTCGTCATGTGGGACCCCTCTGCATCTCGTCATCCTACAAGGTCTGCGAAGATGCTTCGACTCATTGGAATAGTGGGACCAACTATTCTCGGCACCTTCATCAAAACCTGCAAGTAAGCCTTCTCGGAAGTGTCCCTGGGCCAACCAGTGGACTGACCAGCTTACGCAAACTCTTTGCCCCGATACCACCGCCATTTTGAGGAGGCCCTCGAAACGTGGCATATCGCTAGCTCTGTGTTCACGGCACCCTCACACCGAATTTCATACACTTGGCATTCCCAGGTCTGAAGCGAGACGAGTGTGCCAGAAGCGGAGCATACGCGGTTACCGTGTCGCCCAGCCGTTGTGACGAACTTTGCAGGTGCCCTGCATTTGTGGCCCTCTTGCCCCTGAAGCCTGCTGCAGTGAAACTGGCCTGATCCATCCACCAGGAGCAGAGAAATCGCTACTGTCCAGTTTGGGAATCATCACTGTATCTTCGCTGCTGAAAGCCGCAGAGCCGTCAAATTGCCGCACTTGAACCTGCAACCAAAGTGGACTCTACTGCCGAAGTTTGGTCCAGAGTGCGCCGGGGGTCGGTGAGTATTCACAAACCTAACCGGTGGCCCCTAGCACCTCCATCAATTTTTACACACGAGTTGCCCCTCGGGCCGCTCTCCTTTCCACTGCTAGTGCGAACTAGCAAACTATTCCCAACTCTTGGAATCAACTCTGCCCCCAAGTGGAGACCCTCCTCGAATAGTGGGAACCTATTCTTCATCGCATCACCCACCTTCCTGAGTTGCTAAAGACCCTTGAAGAGACCCCATTTTGCCCATTTGAACTATCGCGTGGCTGGCATTGCATGTACATTTGAGCATTAAGCTCCACTCTTCTTAGGGATTGGACTGCCTCTTAGGAGTGTGTTGGATGCAGAAGGGACTAAAGACTATTTGCACTGCCCATTTCCTTCCCCTTTTAGGTTGTGGACCCATTTTGTGCATTAACCCTTCAGACCCTAATGGTCTTGTATATATGTATTTAGATAGGATTGTGTTGGCTTAATAGTATTACTGTGATTTGATTTGTATGTTGAAACTCAAAGGCCTTGAAATAAATATGTTTTTTTAATATATCTACACCTGACTGGGAGCGATTTGTAAGTGTCCTTTACGTCTTTCAGTCACCCTCACACCTCATGACACCTAGTCTTGACCGACGCCAAGCTACCTTGATTGGTCTGGCTTGTCCAGAAAATGACCCTTTTCCAGGAAACGAGGCTGGTCTCCTGAACCTCTGCCCGCCAGGTCAGAGTTCAGAAATCCATCTCAACACTGCCCAGTAAAGATTGTGATGGGGCAAGCCAAGTGAGGGTGAAAGGTTGCACAAAGAAGAGCCACAAGGGGCTAGAACAATATGGAATCCATTTGAGATGGAAAGAAAAATAAAAGTAGAGTTAAAAAATTAAATATGGAAAGAAAGGATGCAGGTTAAGCAAGTAAAGGCTGGCCCCTGTTTCTGGGTCAAAGGTTCCACAGGTTTGGTCCTGATGAAGATAAATTTCTGAGAGTTTCCAACAAATCCGACGGCAATGTTAAGTCCTCAGCCCTGCATCAGCAATTCCCTCTCTTGCCTCTCTTTGGTCACATTCATTACTATCCATCAACACATTCTTTCTAGAAGTCATACTTCACCACACCCTAAACAAAACCGTGCCCCTTCTTAAAAGGTGGTGGTAAGCAAAATAGGTTGCTTGCGATTTACCTTTTAATGAAGGACCACGTTTTCTGTTTTTCCAACTACAGACGAAAATCACCCTTTCCTTTCCGTATTTATTTGTAAAAAAATACAAATGGAAATGCATTTCACTTGGTTGGGTCTTTGAGTTGTCAATCATGCATTGCAGGTAAACGGCTCTGTAAAATAAGAGCATGAAAAAGGAAAGCAAGTTGTTTAAATGGCTGCACATATACAGCCATTGACTTGTTGAGCAAGAACGCAATTCTTGGAACTTCCCACTATAGGCATCCAAGTGCTGATGTGTTTTTGACATGTGGAAAAATACAAATAAAATGAGACCAAGAAAATATGGTTAAAAGAGGGAAATGGTGCAAAAAGAAATGCCATAAAACCAAGAGCATGTATATATTATATGGTGGCAGTTGCCAGCCTATAGTTAAGGTGCATCGACTCCCATAGGAACCTTGGAACAATGAATTGCTAATATCTTTTTACTCTTTGCCAAAAATGTGTAGTCAATTAGGGATGCGCAACGGCAGCCCCAACCGCATCCCCCCCACCCCCGCCTGCAGAGTTTGGTAAAGATTGGTTAAAAAGTTGCAGCCTACTTCCCGTTCATTTCAATTTTTGCCGAACCACACAACCCAAACCGCTGGACGGATTTGAACCAGATCCGAAACAAATTGGGCACAAAGCGCTGACCAGAGGCCTTTTTGTGGTTCGGGGTTATTCCACGTTGTAGTTTTAGAAAAAAATATTTGACATAGAAGGGGGTGCACCCTTCTCCAAAATAGATAGTTATATCTCGTAAATTGGCAGAACCAGGTTGAAACAGCTGCCATCTTCGTTTTTGCTCAATGAAAGGATGGCCATGGCTATAGCCGAGAATATTGGAAAATGAAAACGCAGGGAAAAAAGCCATTTGCAGGTAAACAAACATGCAAATGCCATCAGTCTAGAGGTGAGGGCAAGAGGACGGCAAGTTAAATTTGGGAAATGGAGGGGGTTCAGGGACTGAGTTTGCAACACAAAGCTTTTCTGTAGCCTCAGCTATGTACAGAATAGCCGACATTAGAAAGAAAACGGTCACGTAAACAGTGTGTGCTCTGGGGGGAAATGGAAGAGGGCAAGGCAGGGAAGGAAGCTATCATGGGTGTATGGGAAGCAGGCAGAGTGGAGGGAGACACATGGTGAGGGGCTGGGAGGCAGCAAAGCATTTTTTGGCAGTTTTTCCGATCTTCACGGCTATAATGTGACTACAGATAGCAAGGGTATCTGTAGTTCTGTACCCGGAGCAATAGAAAACGTTTTTTTTTTTTAATAGATACACCTACAGTAACATTGGGGTTAAAACTATTTATTTTTTTAAATCACTGCCCATGTCCCGAAGGCATTGGCCAGTGACACGATAGCCATCCAGCTCTCCCATCCATGCAGACCGACCCTTCTGAACTTCAAAGCGAGGAAGGGGCCAGCCTCCTCAGGCCAGGATGTCTAATAAATGAGCCCAGGTTACAAAACCACTTAGAGCAATATGGTCCCTTCCTCGCTTTGAAGCTCAGCAGGGTCAGTCCTGGTTACTGATTGATGGGAGACAGTCCACAATCCCAGATGCCATGCATTTTCTTCGTTTTAAATATCTCATAACACACTGAGAAAACACACAGCATCTGTATTATTTTTTTAAACCGTGCTAGTGTCAGTCCTTGAAGGTTTTGCACTCAGACCATTTTTTTTCCTTTTCCTGAATGGTTCTTATAGTCTCCTAGTCAAAACGGGGGGCGGGGAGATAATGCCACAATTGTATACTTTTTGCCCAACATAGTTCTATAAGGATTTATATATTTGAGTGGCACTGTGGTATGTGTACCTTTCAAGTTATCTTTATAAAGCAGAGTATTGTTGAAAGCCAGACATGGAGGTTGGGGGGGAGGTGGGGGAGGGGGACAATGAAGAGTACAAGTATAATGAGTATTTTCCCCATGATGTGGCAAGAGTTTGCAATCCTGGACACTGGTGCAGTTATTTGGCCCCAATTGTGGCTACTTTTCAGGGCACATGTATAAGGACACATGTGGGTGCACAGCGTAACTTTATCCCCCCCCCCCAGAGGGGGGATGCAACACCTTGTTATTTATTTTTTTAGGTTGACAAGCTTGCTCAAGTGTTTGGCTACCAGAATTTTACTGAGGTTGCCATGTTCCCAGTGCAGACGCTTACCCACAAGACCACAAGTACTTTTTTGGTATTGAGATTATGTTTCACAAGGAATATTTCACAACAGATTGCAGGGTTTAAAAAGTGAGCACCTTTTATACTTTGCCAGGATATTTATTGGAACATTCCCTCTTGTGTTCTTTTTCTGGTGTTCATTTTTTTGTTTTGTTAAGTCCAATGCTATTTTGTCTTACGCACTTTCTTCTAAGGGGAAGGTCAACTGAACTACAAATGTATATGTTCACTTAGTCGGTGTATATTCATGGGTGCCAGCTTTTGATTTTCACTATGGGGTAAAAGCAACCGACATGTGTTATTCTTGCAGATGGTCATTCTTTTCCCCCCCTTTGCCGTACTGCTTAAATGCAGATAGTTCGGGTTGTGCGATGTATCACAACAGTTACAGAGAGACCGGCTATAAAACAATGGGCTTGTATCATGCTGCTTAACCAAAGTGTGTGATACTTGGCAAATAATGTTCTCACTGCACGTTGCCTAAAAACATTTTGAGTTCTCAAAACCTGTGATCTTTTATACATAACAATACCACTGTCAAAACAGGTCAATTGATGAACATCTTTGAGCAAGGGTTTTAAAATATAGAGTGGTTGTGCACACCCCCATGGCCAAACGCCATGGCTAGTGGTCTGGTAGTGTTCTACAATGGACAGTGGCCACAGCCGATGAAGGTTTTTGTGCAAGGAAGACGGTAGGGCATTATGGGGCTAGTTAGCCATTTATATATGGTTGCAATGGATGGGTTCCACACTGCCGATGACAACATCAACATTGCCATACCTGCCCCCTCTAGTATTCCACAAGCAATTGTGTGCTGAGTTTTGAACATAGGAAGTGTCTTTTTTTTGGGGCGGGGGGATTTGGGGGCAGGGTAAGCCAAGTTCAAGCAGAAGCATAATAGATGAGCGAGTAGGGCGACGCTCAGTTACCCGGTGGGCAGAGTGGGAACAAACATTCAGAAGAAGGGAGGATTTATGAGGGGGAGTGGCAAAGGGCACACACTCTCTGTAAGGCTGGGCGTATAAGCCACTTTTACTCCCAAAAAAAAGGGAAATACAATGCACAGACACGTAAAACCTCATGTTCCTGCTTTCACCCACAAAGCTCCATGGATATGTTTGGACCAGTAGTGCACATAGTACTACAGGAAGGAACTATTATTACTGCCCAATTGGAATTGAAAAACCTTTATATATCTTTTAATGTGTATGAATAACTATGTGCAAAGGAATAATTATTACAAAAACATTTCCGTTTTCCAGGTAAAACATTTTTTTTCCTCACTTAAAAATACCCCAATTGGGAAAGGGACTTCATTTTACTCGCAACTTAAAAAAAAAAAAAAAAAAGTGTAAAATACTCACACTTCCAAATCTTAATTGGAGCACTGTATTACCTGCCAGTGATTCAGGAATAATCAGACATTGTGAGTCCAGGTTACTAGGGGAGGGCAAGCTTAAACCAAGATCAGCGACGGTGAGCCGAGGGACTAATGAGAAGTTAATGAAAGTGGTTAGCAGCAGGACCTATTTTTCCACAGCTCTGCTTTCGATTATATAGTTAGTCTCTGTTATTTAGCAGTAGATACACAGAAGCTTCCCACCATTTTACTTCAGTATTTGTCCACGAGTAGATGGTTCTCAGATTAGTTTCATTCGACTTTAACATGTATATGTTTTATGAATTGGTCTTCCTTCAAGTTTTGTTGCATTTGCTAGCATCCTACGTTAAGTTAAACTGGATGCTATTGCATCATTATTCGTATATGTTTTCTGATGAAGTTCTGATTAAATCCTTATGCATATACTGATGTAAATAAAATAGCATTAGCTAAGTCTAACATCTGTTATTCCAGGATTGTTTTTCTCACTTAGTTTATAGTTAATATTGAACAATACAGGCTTGCAACCTCGTAACCTCCCTCCGGAGCTACAGGAAACAGTCTTCCATTAGTGTAGAAATACAACTTGAATAATAATTCCGAGTGGGCACATTTATTTTGTGTTTATCAGTTTTGGACTGGTACACTATTTCTCCAGCATTGGATCTTTCATGGATTCACATGCTTAGAATATTCCCCGTCGTCAGGCTGGGAATCCCCGGTACATTATATAGACCCTTTCCCGTAGGAAAACTTTTTCGACGCTATACGTCCTATCCACCTCGTTTTGTATCATGCGTGCCCGCGCCGTCAGGACGCCATGATATAAATACAGGACCCGCCCCCGCGCTCCCTCAGATTTCAACCGTCTTTCAAAGTAGTGGGATCCTCGCGGTTACTGCTAGTCGAAATTAGGTTGTATTTTCGCTTCGGCGACGTTACACTCTGGAAAAAATATGTCCGGAAAAGCTTTATTTCATCCTTGTGCGACATGTGGACTCAAAAAAGTCTATGAAGGTGATGCCCACATGGATTGTATCTACTGTCTCCACCCGCACCACACGGCGGACACATGTGAGATATGCCAGGGTTTCTCCCAAAAAACCCTTAAAGACCGAAAAAGGAGGCTGGTCGACTGGCTTAACGACGGAGCGGGTGCCTATCCGGCATCAGAAGTTGGCTCCACGGCCTCCAGGAGCAAGTCGGAACCTCCCTCGAAGAAGGTGCGGCCTGTCGAAAAACGCCCTGCGGACAAGCAGACGGAGAAGCATGCTGGGTCTTCCTCATCACACAAAAAGTCCTCCTCCTCCTCATCCTCTAAAACGGAGAGGCAAGCGGCATCAAAATCCTCCTCAGGGGACCGTCCTAGGTCTTCCGTGAGTCGAGACTCTTCAGCAGGGAAGTCGGCAACGAAATCAGCTACGAAGTCTAAAGGCTCGGTGCCGGCTACTTGCTCGTCGACCCCGGTGTCGCTGACGATGCCTATTACTATTCAGGCAGCAGCGGTGGGGATTCCTTCGTCGACGGTGACTCAATCTATGGCCTGGCAGCTAGAGGTCTGTGACCCGGCCCCCCCTGAGGTCCTACTGCAGCCAGACACGGCCTTGTCGGTGTCGTCGGTGGACGGAGAATGCATGGTTATGCAGCCGCCGGACTTGGGCTTACGGCCTTCCAATACGTCGACGATGAGTGCGAGCGGGGGTGTGGCCCCTCTATCCTCGACGTTGCTGACCCCCCAGACGGTTTGGTCTCTGGATGTGCTTAATACACTTCAGAAGCTCCTGCAGCGTCTGGATACGCAGATCCCTCAGCCTGGCACTTCATCGTTGATGTTTTCTGCACCTTCCGTCGACGAACAAGCTCAAGCAGCTCGCTCGACGACCAGAAGCCCGTCGGCCTCCCAGGCGGTGAAGGATCGTCCTCGAGCGCAGGAGGAGGGTGAGCTATCGGATTCCGATTCTATACGAGGTGACTCGGGGTCGGACATTTCCCTGTCACCGTCGAGAGACCCAACATGGAATTCGGATGTAGAGGTAGATTCTACGAGGAGCCAGGCACAACCATCTCCTCCGGATGACGTGGGAGCCTTCCATGCAATGATGGGAAAGGCGTGTTCCGAGTTCGGCCTAATTCCTGAGGAGCAAAAGAAAGACTGTTTTCTTTTTGATCACATGGGTCAAAGGAGGAAATCGGTATTTGCCATCCCAATCCTGGACCACGTGTGGCAAGAAGGCCTCAAGACGATGCGTCATCCGTTCTCGGAACCGGCTATTAAGGGGCGTACTGAGAAAAAGTTTAAAGCTCCGGAGTCCACTCCAAAATGTCTGACATCACAGCCTCTGTCAGACTCTGTGGTATCGGCGGCAGCGGCTAGGAAGGCCAGAGTACAGCAAAAATGTTCAACCCCACCAGAAAGCGAGGCCAGGAGGCAGGACGCCTTTGGAAAAAAGGTGCTCTCAGTCGGCGCCACGACGGTAAGAGCAGCCAACTCCTTGGCGATTGTATCACGATACGATGAGGAAGATGTGGCATAAAATAGCCCCTATCCTAGAACATTTGCCGGAAGAACATCGAAAAGCAGCCATGTTGCTAGTACGAGATGGTGAGGAGTCCTCGAACCACGCTATTAATATTGCGGTGGACCTAGCAGAGGCTGGTTTCAAACAAATCAATCATGGCGTAGTACTGCGTCGACAAGCGTGGCTCAAATGTACTACTTTCAGACCTGAAGTCCAGTACAAAGTCCTAGACATGCCATGCGAAGGAGAACATCTGTTTGGAGACAAGGTAGATGAAGCCTTGAAGGGGATGAAAGAAGACACGGATACCGCTAGGTCTCTCGGCGCCCTCCAGACAGGTAGAAGTTTTCGCTCTTTTCGCCCCTTCAGGGGTGCTTCCGGAAACTCCCGCTTTGGAGCCTCTAGGGACCGTGGATTTAACAGGCCCTCATACTCCTCACAAGGTTACAGACGTGCATCCCAGTCGGCACGTAGAGGCAGAGATTATCAAGCCTCCAGACGACGCGGCTCGGGTCCCTCGTCGACGAAGGGCAAGCAAACCAGCAACCAATGACGGCCTTCGGAACGTCCTGGGGGGTCGAGTCTCTCATCATATCGACCAATGGAAATACATCACCACAGATCGATGGGTTCTGGACACGATTCGCATGGGTCATGCGCTGCAATTCAAAAACAAGCCTCCAAGTCTGCCGCCGGTGTTTTCGGCCCAGCCCCACCTTCGAGTTCTAATACAAGAGGTGGCGCTTATGCTACAAAAAGGAGCGGTAGAACGGGTTCCTGTGGCACAGGAAGGACAAGGGGTTTATTCCCGGTTCTTCGTTGTCAAGAAGCCAAATGGAAAATGGAGGCCCATTCTCGACCTGAGGGTACTCAACAAATGGCTAAAGAGCTTAAAATTCAAAATGCTAAAGCTCCAGGAGGTGATCAGGTCAGTGCAACCCATGGATTATCTGTCGTCGCTAGACCTTCAGGATGCACATTTTCATATCCCAATACGTCCACGACACAGGAGATATTTAAGATTCGTCGTCGGGCGAAAGCATTTTCAGTTCAAGGTCCTCCCGTTCGGTCTCAAGTCCTCCCCCAGGACGTTCACCAAGTGTTTGGCCCCTATAGCGGCCCATTTAAGGAAGGACGGTCACCATGTCTACCCTTATCTAGACGACTGGCTGGTCAGAGGTTCGTCCATGGAACAAACACGAAACAGTCTGGGGGCCACGATGTCCCTCTTACAGGAACTGGGCTTCGCGATAAACTTCAGCAAGTCCTCCGTAGAGCCTTCGAGGACCTTGGTCTTTCTAGGAGCGGAGTTTCATACGCACACAAGCCTTGTAAGACCATCCAGCGAAAGGATACAGAAGCTACAAAGCAAGGCGTCGGAATGGAGATGCGGTACCAGGGTGTCGGTGCGCAAATACATGTCCCTGCTAGGGACCATGTCATCCTGCATTCCGTTGATAAACAACTGCCGTCTGTTTATGAGGCCTTGCCAGGAATTTCTAGCGGACCGTTGGGCGCAGAGCCAAGGTCGCTGGTCCGACAGACTGATCATCGACGAACAACTGGTACAAGCACTCTGTTGGTGGAGAGCTTCTACTCATTTAACTAAAGGAATGCCTCTGGTGGAACCGGAGTTCCAGAAGACGGTGGTGACGGATGCATCGCTGAGCGGATGGGGAGCTCATCTGGATACGTTACAGGTACAAGGCCGGTGGTCGTTACAAGAGTCCTCCCTGCATATCAACCTGCTAGAACTGAGAGTAGTGCGGTGGGCTCTAAAATCTTTTCTTCCTCAATTGAGAGACTCCGTGGTGCGTGTCATGACGGACAACACGACTACAATGTTTTACCTACGGAAACAAGGAGGAACACGTTCCAGGTCCCTGTCGATGGAGGCACAGAAAATCTGGCATTGGGCCCTGCAACACAACATGCAAATCTTGGCGTTCCACCTGCCAGGTGTGAGAAATGTGGAGGCCGATGCCCTCAGCAGGGAAATGAACGAAGTTCACGAATGGGTGCTGAACGACCAGCAACTACAACATGTATTCAAGAAGTGGGGACATCCTTCCATCGATCTGTTCGCGATGAAGGACAACAGGAAATGCCCGCAGTATGCAAGCAGGTGGCCTCAGCAGGGCTCACTGGGGGATGCGTTCTCCTTCCCATGGACGAACAAATTCCTGTACGCATTCCCTCCATTTCCTCTTATCCGCAGGACTTTGCAATGGATCCTCAAATACCCATGTCGGATGATTCTGGTGGCCCCGTATTGGGCCAGACAGGTGTGGTTTTCAGACCTGCTACACATGGCGGCGGCGGAGCCAATGAGGTTCAGGAAGATCCACAACCTTCTGTCTCGACAGGAGGGTATTGTTTGGCATCACGACCCGGACAGCCTCAAGTTGACGGCCTGGCTCCTGACTTTGCCGAATTTGGTCAGCTAACGATTCCGGAGGAGTGTCGTCGTATTCTGCAAGCGGCAAGAGCACCTTCCACAAACACTTCATACTCGTACAAATGGAGGAGTTTCTGTCAGTGGTGTGGGGGATCACCCAGGTCTGGTTCCGCAGTCGATTACGCCGGAACAGCTCCTTCCATACTTACTGTTCTTAGCTCAAAAGGGCTTATCGGTGTCGTCGATAAAAGTACACCTGGCCGCCATCTCCAGGTTTACACGTCAACGACATTCTGCACCATTATTCAGCGACCGCCTGATTAAGCACTTCCTTAAGGGTCTGTTTAGGAGTTTCCCTCCCGAGAAGAGATTTCCTCCGGTGTGGAGCCTCAATCTGGTGTTAGCGTCTCTTATGAAACCTCCTTTTGAACCAATGTCATCATCGTCTCTAAAGTTTTTGTCGTGGAAATTGGCCTTCCTGGTGGCCATCACTTCAGCCCGACGTATTTCGGAAATCCAAGCTCTAATGGTAGACCCACCATACTTAATATTTTTCAAGAACAAGGTGGTCCTTGCCACTAACCCACAGTTCATACCGAAAGCTCCTTCAGTGTTCCATAAACATTCTTCTATTGTCTTACCTACGTTTTTTCCAGAGCCATGCTCGGGAGCGGAGCGCACGTTACACACATTAGACGTGAAAAGGGCTCTCAAGTTATCTGCATCGCACGCAACCTTTCAGGACAACGAGGCAATTGTTCGTGGCCTATGGTTTGGGTGCTAAAGGCAAAGATATTTCAAAGCAAGGACTGTCGAGATGGGTATCGTCTACCATTTCGTACTGCCATTTCAAGGCTGGTAAGCCTCTTCTGCGACGCCCAAGAGCTCATTCAACTAGAGCGGCGGCATCGTCGACGGCGCTGTGGTCTGGAGTCCCTCTGGGGGACATCTGCATGGCGGCTACCTGGGCGGCTACACACACTTTTACCCGCCATTACTGCCTGCCACAACAACATGCCGAAGATACTCGGATGGGACAGGCGGTGCTTCGACACCTATTCCAATAAGGTACGCCCCGGTTGAGGGGTTAGATCTTGTTGCAATTATGATTGAATATTGTTCGTTTTTCTATGTTAACTATTGCTGATGGGTACACGACCATAGGGAACGGACATTGTGAGGAAAGTATGTGAGTTTGCATGCACGCCTCCTCTTTTCGGGGTGGTACTGCTATGTAATCTATTCTAAGCATGTGAATCCATGAAAGATCCAATGCTGGAGAAGGGAGTAGTTTCTTACCTGTAACTCCATTTCTCCAGCATTGGTATCTTTCATGGATTCACATGCGCCCGCCTGCCTCCCCTGAGCATGCAAACTGGTTCCCCCACTACTTTGGGGGCCGAAATCTGAGGGAGCGCGGGGGCAGGTCCTGTATTTATATCATGGCGTCCTGACGGCGCGGGCACGCATGATACAAAACGAGGTGGATAGGACGTATAGCGTCGAAAAAGTTTTCCTACGGGAAAGGGTCTATATAATGTACCTGGGATTCCCAGCCTGACGACGGGGAATATTCTAAGCATGTGAATCCATGAAAGATACCAATGCTGGAGAAATGGAGTTACAGGTGAGAAACTACTCCCTTCCCCGACTTGGGTTACTCCCGAAACAAGGTGGTAGGGGATTTTAGGTCGATTTCTCCAATTGGTCATGACTGTGAAGGACTACAATGGCCACAGTACAGACGATGATTTCAGGGGGTTGCAAGATGGTGGATCAGGCAGCGGTGCTGGTATGGTAGTGCACGACTGAGGGGATTCGATGGCGAAACCTAATAGAGTCCGTTTTTCGATTCCTGAACACGCACCCATGTTTGTTGGGAATGCAGTTTAAAAAGGGAAAGATCTGTGTTGACCAGTTTATACCACTAGATAGGTTTGGTTTCTATCCAGTACATACTTCAGCATTTTAACACTATTCTTCAACAGGAAGTTTGCTTCAGGAAATGGCCAGGCCAGCTATTAACTCAAATAGTTGGCTTTCTCCTTTGTGGGTAGGGGGACCGTAAGGGAGGGGAGTGTGGGGATCTTAAAGGATTCGTAATGGTGTGTTGCTGTTCGTGGATGAGAAGACTAACCCTCTTGGGGTTAAAAAAAAACATCTGGAAACCTGGCTATTTAACCAAAACTAATATCATAGCCTCAAAACAGCATGTAAATATTTCTGCTCCTAGGTATATATTTCTGTGCTGTGAACATTTGTCCTTTGTATTTTTATTATGTATTGTTTGACAATATAACTTTGCATACCTGTTAATGTATCTTCAAGCTGTCTGTAACCTCGCCGTGATACCCAAGGGTCTGGGCGAGTAACAAATGTAATTTAAAGAAATAATAATAAAGGTCTGAGCAAGCGGTTAGCTTTTTAAAGAGCTGGATTAGACCAAAAAATAAAACACAAATCTCAACGTGACTGCGGGAGAAGATGCAAATGCGTAGGGCTGCTGAATGCAGCTGCAAAGAAGATGGAGCAGAGGGACGTAAAGGTTGCTGGGCCATTTGAATTTTGCAAAGTGGTGGGAGCACCCTTTTGTAGAATGTTAGCAGAGGCAATGAACGCCACAAGATTAAGATTATAGGTTCAGTGAGAGGATTTCAAGGTATGGTTGACTTTCTTGCACAACTACAATGGGGTGCCTGGTTTGCGCTGGAAGGAATAGAATGTTATCATAAGGACGTGTGCCATAATTGGATAGTAGATGGCAGGTATGTTTCAGGGCGTCAGATAATGTGGTCTGGCAACTGGTGCGGATGCAGACAACGTGCAGTTGGCCCAATTATTCTCTCAAAAGAGCCTCTCCCCACCAAAGCGGGGAGGGGGGGGGTTGAGGTAGCTCCACCTGAAAGGGTTCCAAAAACGTCCCAGATTCCCAGGAATAAATTCGAATAGTTTAGAGTGCCAGCCTACAATATTAAGCGGAAAAGGAGCAACTTACCCTGAGCTTGTTTTTGTATACACTTCAGAAAGAAAAACATTTTAAAGTTTGGCTGCAATGCCCCCCCGAAAAACACAGACTCTCCCAGCACTAGTTATTGGGTGCCCTCAGATTAAGGGAGTCGTGCTTTGCACTGGAGTCAGTGGCAAATCACAAAAGGCCTGCCGGAATTTTGCAAGCAGTACTTCACACTGTTGCACCAGGCGATAAGGATAGAAGTACTAGAAGGACGGCATGGTAAGGTTTCTGTCGACCCTGATGGAAAAGCTTGCGGGGACTTTATTTTACAGAAACTTTTTCTGGGAGTTTGGCCCTCGGCTGGGCAGTGGGAAAGAAGGCCGGAGGGCCCCAGTGACTATACAGTTGCTCAGTAAGTGGGTGTTGCGATTGCTCAGTAAGTGGGTGTTGCGATTGCTGAGGAGGACAATATGTTCCTTGAAGTCAGAATGAGGTCTATTAGGGGCCACGTTTTATTCACTTATTTTAAAAATTGGTCGATATGGAGTGGGCCAGATACAATGAGTTACAGTAGTCTATCAGTGATAAAGCCATGGCTGCCACCAGGGGAGGGTGCAATGGGGTTGTAGTACCTTCCTTAAAATTGTCAGCTGGAAATGGCCAGCCTGACATACGGCAGTGATCTGTTGGCCCATGGACAGTGATGCAGATAACACCACACCCAGCTTTTTCACTTTCTTAACCGGGATCGGCAGAGGTCCCAGGGAAGAGGGCCAGAAGGAGGACACCTGGAGAGGAGGATTAGGGAGGATAGCCCACCACCATTACCTCAGTCTTGTCACCATTCAGTTTGAGCCAATTGTGTTTCATCCAGTCTCCAATAGCAGTCAGGCACCTCTGCAGGCTAGACGACACCTCAGACTGATCAAGATCTAGTCGGATCAGTATCTGGGTGTCGTTGGCGTATGAGTAGCAGCTGATGCCGAAGGAGCGGATGAGACACACAAGGGCCCAAATGTAGATGTTAAACAAGATAGGCGACGGGGAGGAGCCCTGCGGCACTCCATAGCTGAGGTGACAAGGAGCAGGGAGAAAAGGAGGCATTGACAGGGTCTGTGTGTGATCTGCAAGGAACAACCTGAACCAGACTAGTACCTGCTCCGATATACCAAACTGGGCAAGACGGGATAGCAGGATGGAGCGGTCGGCCGTATTGAAGACCGCTGACATCTAATAGCATAAGGGCCCCCAATCTACCTGCATCAACCAGCCTTGTCATGTCGTCCAAAACGGCGACAAGAACGCTCTCCGTGCCTCGACCAGGACGGAACCCAGACTGAACCGGGTCCAGAAGATTGGTAAATTCCAAAAAAGTAGAAAGTAAGGGAGACACGAGTGACTCTAGAAGTTTAGCCAGAAAGGGGAGGAGAGAAATAGGGTGAAAGTTAGATGGGGAAATCGCAGGATCCAAGGTAGGTTTCTTCAATAGGGGAATCACCCTGACTGACTTCCAATTCCCGTGGGGTAGATCCCATTAGAAAAGAATCATTAAAAGCACTATAGCAACTTCGGAGAAATATCTTTCATAACCCATAAAGGGATAGCATCCGAGGTGGAGCAAGAATTAATCTTTTCAATAGCCATCAGGACAGTTTCCTCAGTAAAAGTCGGAAAGGTGGACCAGGTGTTAACTGTAGTAGGAACAGCAGTAGCAACAGAAGAGACAATTTTATCTATAGGTGCAGCCCCTGTCACTATAGAGGAGATGTTTTGCCTAATAGTATCAATTTTCAAAATAAGAAAAATGGGATAGAGCATTACAGAGTTCTTGTGTAGGCAAGACAGTGGGGCGAGTCTCTCAACTGAGGCGAGATCCTTAATAGCAGAGAGCAAAGCCCTCGGCTGAGAGAAAGAGGACTCGATATTGGTGGTGAAGTATACCCTTTTAGCAGCTTTGATTTTGGCAGAGTAGGTAGCCGAATGTATTTTATATTGCGCTTTAAGAATGGGGTGATATGTTCTACGCCACTTGCGTTCCGACTGACGCAGTTTAAGGCATTCCTCTTTCAAGAGATCGGTAAACCACGGTTCAGGTGACAGTCTGCATGGTTGGATCAGTCGAAGGGGGGACAACAGTATTTGCGGCCTCGAGCAATGCCTTGGACAAGGAGGCCAATGACACTGACTCATTGCAGCATTTGGCTTGGATCGAGGTGGCCAGTCTTGAAGTATCCACAGCATGCCAGGAGGGCTGCCAGATTTTCTCTGTTGGAATTTCAGCAGGCTTGCCTACATCTTCCAGCCTACAGGAGACCAAAATGTGGTCAGACCACAGAATGGGTTCAATTGACTGTAGTGTAAGGAGTCACTCATTCAGGCGCCAACCAAAGGCAAGAGGATAGGTTTGTAGGAAGGAGATTTTAAAATATCAGAGAGCTATGAGCCTGGTTGCACACAAAGTAAATCTACATGAGATTGGAGGAAGTAGGAACAAAAAAAAGATACAGGGCACCTACCCCCTTTTATCCTCTATTTTCTGCTCATCCGTGTTTATTTTCAATTCTACAGCTGGTGCTACAATGATGGAAAAGGAAGTACGGAAAGCTGCGCACTCCATGGAGTCACACAGAGAAGGCTGGGGGGTTGGGGGGGGCACAGTCACGGAGACTGCATGCTAAGGGTAGGGGAGGGGCTGTTGGAGCAGTTTGTCAATGTTGGTGCACATGTAGGAAGGGCACCCTGCGACAGCAAAGACATCGATTTAGGAGGAAACAAATTGGCATGTGGGCCCAAATGTGGGACTTTAAAGAACGAAAATGGATTTGATGCAACGAAAGATAAATTGGCCCTACAGGTAAAATTGATCAAATTGCTGCCAATCAGGGTACATCTTGGAGCGCACATGGTGGAAGCAGATGAGCAGGCAAGGAGAATGGGGGGGTGGCCATGTCTGAGCAGGATGTCATTAATGTCTGCACGATGGGGAATCAATTCTATATTTTAAAATGGGCTGTGGTCATTATTTTGTGCAGCTGTCGCAGCAAGGAAGGGGGCAGGAAGTAACTTCGGGGATGGTTTTATCGAGTGGCAGGTGGTACAGGGATTTGGTCGAATGGTTTTATAGCAGCTTTGGTATGAAAAGGTTTGGTTATAATTAGCGACGGGTTGGTTAGATCTAGCCCGGTTTATGTAAAGGAGAGGGGGCGAGGGAAGGTTGAGTGATTGGGTCATATTGGCAGGAGCATAGTTAGTAAACCATTTCGAGTTTGGAAATGGGTTTTTAAAAAATGGACACTATGAATTGGGTTTGGGGTGGGGTTGTGCATGGGGGGGGAGAAAGAGTACAAGAAGGGTCACTGTATTCTCCGGATTCCCCCTCACATGAGGCTGCTGAGATGGTGTTTTCAAGCATCCTGATTTAGACTTTGCAAAATAGGCGGCCAGGAACATAATTTGCCAAATCCAAGTGAAATGGCACACCCCAAGTAATCTGCTATGGAGTTCATCCTTAAAGTCACCCTCTAACTGGCAAGCTGCAAGGGTGCATGCGACCAAGAAGGTTGGGTGAGGCCCAATTCTATTGCATAAACTTCCTCAAGTTGAAAGAAAGCGGTTGTCCATCTATACTAGTTTCCTACTAGTACAGATGGACAACACACCCAGTATAAAATGATTCAGGCATGGGGAGGGGGTTTGGCTGGCAGGGTGGAATTGCCACATACTCAACATACTTGAGGAGTTTTAAAACTATGGAGATTTGCAGCGTCCTTGTTCCACAATATGATGCACTTGCGTCAGAAACTCCCGAGTGTGCACCACGGAAAGGGAAGCTCCCCAGGATAGTCCTCAAATATAGGTGTGCAATGAGAAACGCAAAAAGAAATCTGGATTCCTACAAGCTTTTCTCCGAAATCCCTTGCGCAAACATCAGAATCGGTAGCGGCCAGGCCATTATACCTTGGTGGCCCCAATATGGGCCAAGAAGGTCGCCATTACTATCAAACACATCTCTTGCCTGTTACAGCTTCCTCTCCAAGCCAGATCGACAGCTCAGGGGTGGACCACAACCTACAATGTCTGCACTTCCTATCTTGGCTTCCCACATCCTCATGGAAATCTTAAGACAGGGATGCTTTCAACCAGAAAGTGCTCTGCATGAAAATGTGGGGTGGAGTGGAGGGGTCGTGGGAGGGGGGGGGGGATACTGCTCATGGTGCCAACAGCTCAGGCACAATCGTTTAACCTGACAAAAGGAGGCACTGACCCAACATCCAGCACGTCTAGCCACAGCTTGCCTGAAATATACTTATGCGGGTATAATTCAGTATTATTTCAGTAGGCAGGTCACAAGAATCCACATGACGAGCATTATTTTTCAAGGTGCAGGTTATTCACGATTTTCTGCGAGGTCTAAAAATACAGGTTCGACCAGCTAGAGCACCTCCAGCGACTTAGGAGTGGAATGTGGCATTGTTAAAGTTTGGGGAGCTGCACCTTTTAGCCTACGGCCAAATCAGACCTTGGCGTGGACAGTAGCTTTTCAGGCCGACAACACCAGAGGCAGGAGGATAAGTGAAATACAAGCACTTGCAAAGGAACACACTCTTCTTTGTGTTTTAAGTGATTTTAGTGTTTAACATTAATCATACTATTAAAAGGGGACCGTTTTCACAAAAAAATGTTTTGTGGTTTACCATTAATGTTTTACCATAGGCAAATCTACCAAACTAACAGTTCCTGGCATAACATACGCCATTCCAGCAGATCTTAAAGGTCATTATTGATCAGTAATTCATAGTATCACTTCTGTCCCCCTTATTAAATATTGGAATTGCCACGGATCACTTCCAGGAAGTGGGTGTAGGTCCCTGTGACTTATTAATGGTCATTACAAAGGCTAAACGTATCAGATGGAATGAGGGGTATGCACACTATAGGAACAATATGTACGTTCCAGCGATCATGCGGGCCTCTATGATGTGTCTTTGTAGACGCAGAAATGCCAGCCTTGTTCCATTGCAGATTCCCTGTGATGGCATAAAATTACGTAGTAGCAAAATGACAGCACCTACTTTCAGTTTTAACTTGCAAGAAGGCATTTGTCCTACAGTGTTTCGCTCTTATAGACTGAAACGATAAACCAGAAAAGAACTGTTCATTGACACTAGAACCGCTGTGCCCTGTGTGAAGAGAAGTGGGGGTGAAAAGAATGTACTTCCGAATGTTTGCGATAGTGGAAGGTGAAGGTGACCGCATAGAACCGTGATCATTCGGCTTGTTGAAAAGGTAGCTGTTGTTGAAGTGTGTGCACTTTGCCATTTGGACAGCAGAGGGCAACCCAACACTGATAAATTGCATCAGCCGAGTAGGAAACATACCCAGCCGTTTTATAGCTATATAGCTTTTTACTTTCAATATTAAGTGACCGACTCAAATCCATGGCTTTATCATCAGTATGAGGATGAGGTTTTGCTGGGGAAAACAATTCCAAGCTTAAGCTGGGATCAGGAGAGATAAGAGAAACAGTACCTTGCACCCCTTTCCCCAGCCCAGTACAGACAGCAACTAAAGAAAACTGGGATTTCTTTGTTGTGGGTGCAACTAAGTGCAGTTTGCAACTGCAGCTGGCTGCCAGGGCTTGCAGTCTGGCAATTATTTTGTTTCCGATTGAAAATAAAAGCGGTCAGGAGAAAAAATGCTGTCTGGAATTGGGCATGCCACATTTCCCCCCCCCCCCCCCAGGCTGCAACCCCTGAGCCAAAGTCAGGTAGGGGCTCCGATTGGCCATGATGATGGGCAGCAGCAAGCAATGCTATGGTATGGTACGCAGGTGCAGGATAGGTACCAGAATCCCCACGCTCAGTGGCTGCATCACCGACGGACAGACCTACCATTTCAGCTGTAAAGGCCACTGTTCTATTCATCACTCGGTCCACAGTGACCATGATGACGCCATAACAAAATCTCACAGGGTCCTCGGACTGCGTGTGGCCACAATTTTCCTCACCAAAGCACTTCCACA
The DNA here is from genome assembly GCF_040938575.1 of Ambystoma mexicanum. Lineage (NCBI taxonomy): Eukaryota > Metazoa > Chordata > Amphibia > Caudata > Ambystomatidae > Ambystoma > Ambystoma mexicanum. The sequence continues at coordinate 716,203,467 of NC_090923.1, forward strand.
TCAGCTAGAACCCGGCAAAGTGGAACCTTCTTGATGCTTCAAGGGTCTCGATTCGTTTTACAACTAAATGTAGTGGTATTTTCTTTACATAAACTACAGGCTTTACACATGTTGCCCAATTTATTTGTTTCCACTTTTGTGCCCTGGGCAAGAACTACATGCGTCAGAAAATAAATGAAGTTTTAGTTCCATATTTCTAAATCCCCATTATCTGTCGGAGCGAGAAAATGTGTGTGCGCACGCGCGCCCCATGTTTAGCCATGGTAGAAAATGTTTCAACTAAATTGTACTTTACTGTTTCAACTAAATTTAGATTTACTGAACAAGTTCACATATCTAGTACTTCTGCTTCGCTAGTAGCAATAATTTAGTAATACAACCAGTAATGTAAGTAAGAGTACGACTGCTAGAAGTATTATTACCAATTGTGAAAGCATTGCTACTGCCATCAGTACCATTACTGGTACTACTGTTATTTGCAGTAGGAGTTCTACTGGCGATACTGTCAGTAGCACCAAAACTACTTCTGGAACTATTACTAGCACCACAGGTGATATTACCAGCCGAGGTACTCCCCAGCTACTAGCAGCTGCTAGTAGGATTCATTAGTACAACCCGCGCTACTATTGGTAGCAATGCATCTCCAACACGTAGGTATTAAAACCAAGGCTACTGGCGGGGGGAGGGGGGAATAGCATTAAAACCAAGGCTACTGGTGGGGGAGAAAAGCATTAAAACCAAGGCTACTGGTGGGGGAGAACAGCATTAAAACCAAGGCTACTGGTGGGGGAGAATAGCATTAAAACCAAGGCTACTGGTGGGGGAGAATAGCATTAAAACCAAGGCTACTGGTGGGGGAGAATAGCATTAAAACCAGGGCTACTTGTGGGGCTAGGCTTACTAGAGAAATACCAGTTGTTGGAGTAAAGTAAAAAAAGGTTTTACTTTGCATCTTTGCTCATACACTGGATTTGCAGGCAGCATTTCCCCCAAATGTCACTTCTCGTTTCATGGATTGAACCCATTTCACAAAATAGCAGGAAAAAAAAATAAAAAAGGGGAAAAAAGTGTAAGAAACGCTTACAAACATTGTAATACTACACGAGTTTGTGCTGGAAAGGGGAAAAACATTGATCCATTTGTCCGCTTCAATCATCCTATATGGTAATTTAAAAATCAGAACTAGCCCTGAATACAATGGATGTGAAAATCATGCTAAAATGTATTACTTATACAGAAATAAATAAAAAAAAAATGTAAAAGTGTCTAGGTAGATGAAAGAACTTCTTAATATGGACAAAATATATTTGGGAAGACGGTCTACACGGGTGACTGGTGGGTTGTATCATGCATCGTAATACGCGATGAAAAGAAAGAAACTAAATCAGACCATGCCAGAGTACACCAGCCAGCCGCAGCGCAATATTCCACTAAACCAACAAGCTAGCTTTCAACATGAGAGTCCCACCCAGTATTATTACCCGATTATAATGTTGAGCAAACATCTTTAGGAAGTATTTTTGCTCGGGTCAGCCTGTGCACCCTCCTTCCGCTGGCATCATTGCTAAACACTGCATTCACAAGATTGTGAATCTTGGCGCAGTGGGAGGTCTAGGGGGCGTCGCTGGTTTCCTTGGTAAAAGTCACTCACTTGTAACAGTTCTTCAGCAAATGTACCCACCTTAAACATATAAGCATCATTCCCTTTACACGGTGATACAGAAGTCCATCTAAGTAATACAACTTTTACAGACCACCTGCACACTAGCCAGCAGCCTGGGGCCCTGAAAATATAATGCAGCAGAGTGGCTTTGTTGTCACGAAGACTACTGTATCCATTTTCCTTTTTCATTACTGCTTCTTTAAAAAGAACTTCGGTGTTGATAATATTAAGAACGTGTGTTGGGGTACAGCCAAATAGTGCAGAATAAACTACAAAATGAGTAGAGGTTAACCTCGCTGGAGAACTATTGTTACAGGTCCAACTTTTCCTTACAGAGATGACCTGAATGTCTACCACCATGGATGTCAAGCAGCCTGGCCTGTATTCGAGGGCATATTTACACCTACTTTTGTGGAGCACTGCTGCAGTGCATTTGCAGTCGCCCCGACACTATGAAGGGAGATGCAATCTTACTTCTAAGGCACCCCTTCCCATTACGAAACAAAGTAACAGTTGTGGCTTTTGAGTAGACATGGGACAGGCACTTGCCAGGTACAGCCATAGTGGCATTAGCTGACCATTGATGGTGGCAGGAGCAAAATGGTGCAAGTACCTGGACATATAATAGCAGTGCCTGGCAAATGCCTGATACTTATACACAACCCAAAACTGTTGGCTTTGCCAATACTTGGTTTTAATAGGACTTCAGTGAAAAACACCCATACTACTTCTAAATCAAGTGGCTGAAGGCAGGCCTGGTTAAAACATTTGTATTACACCAGTAGCACCTTTACAGCTCTGTCAGAAGACTGCTTTATCGTAAGTCTTGATAAACCTAGCTAAAAGTGATCGTAGGAGGATGCGTTTTGGGCAAGGAACGGGACATGGGTGGGAACGACCATAGGTATTAATTAACATGGCCATCGAAAGTCAATTGGTGGGCAAATAACCAAACAAAACCTACAAGCTACATATCCATCATCGTGTGCCATTTCTCCCTAGTTGTACTCTAATGCAATAGTTTTGGCTTATGGATGGTGCTGAAGCGACACCCAATATGCCTTCCCCGAGCTCTCAAAACAAATAGCACGTGCGCTTCTACTTTTAACCAGCGTGTCTGGGAACCCAGAAAGACACCAAAATTAGACACATAAAAGCTGGCAGCAGCAGTCAACTGAGCCATAGTTTTCGGAGGCCCCAAACCACAGCATGCAGCAGTGGCCCACACGTGTAGCTTGTGGCGGGATTGGAATGGTGTGCATTGTGCACGCAGTAGCACCACAAGGTTCAACGTGATCCAACCAGGTGAACCCGATGCCTTTTTAAGAAAATAAGTACGCGCGCAAGGCTGGACCGAGGCAAAAAACACAGACCTAGGCACAAAAACAACGCAGCCATATTTGGTCTGCGGCTTGTGATAAACTGTTGTCAGCAGTTACTTTAAACCCTCCTCGATAAGAGCCCTAGTGGAGATTTTGTGAGAGGCATGCTGCATCCCGATTGGTCAGTGCCCGTGTCAAACACTGCAGCTAGCCTCAGAAACTGCATGGTTGACACATTTGTCAATTACACTACACGGACTACACTATGCATCAGTAGGCGCGAATGCCCGTGCACCAAAGGGCCGGGGCATTCTTAGGGTCAGGGAGGGTGGCTGGAGTATAAAACGAAGAGCAATGTAGCTCTCGTTGGGGGGGGGGGGGGGTTGGGGTGGAGGCGGCGGGGTAAAAGGAGGCTGCTGTATATTACCACGTTACAGGCACACTGCATAAGCAGAGGAAGAGCAATGTCGAGAGTATGCACGACGAGTCACAAGGAGTATTGATTAACCAAATACGAGCCATCAGCACGATTGTAACTTGCCACTGTATATGTGTATATTACTAGGAGATCGGGTTACTTGTAAAATAGAGTTGGTCCAGTCGACAAAAATGCGAGTAGGACGTTCCGGAAGCCAGTACGGACGTTATTTTATTATCCCAACATGCACTGTCATCCATTCTGTTTCTCTCGCTTAATAATGGCTATGTTTGAGCAGATGTATTCCCTTAAAAGGGTGCACAGAAAAGGGTCCGCGCCTTTTCGTATGTCGAAATGAAGTGGGGCGGGGGTTATTTATTGTTGGAGCAGTCCTTGCGTCAACAAATCACAATAGGGGCATTTGGTAAATTAAGACTCTGAGAAGCATTTAAATGTTTGGCAAATATGTATTTTTGGCTCTATGGGGCACGGGGACGACATATAATTCAGGAAACTGTTCACGCGCGCGGCTCTCCGCTATGCAGTCGCACGAGAGGGAGGCCTCTCCCAGCACCGCAGGGACCGACTTCCGGCCATAGAGACGGGGGTTTTGGCCAGCTGCCTTCACAGCAATGTTTCCGAGCTGCGCAGCTGCGGTGTATTCAGTCAGACTCTTCTTAATGCAGCTTCTTCAGCGTATGCTGACCATTTCTCGTGCATCATTCCACTTAAAAATTAATTGCCATACAAGGAGCTTTAAAAAAGTTAATGGAACATCAAACTCTAAATTGGAAAATATCGGCAAGTAGCTGCTTGCACAAGCGGGTCGATGGCGGATGATTGACAGGGCGCTTGTTCAGGCCGATTGTGGACACGGAGTAAGTACATGGGCACGATTCAATACACAAAATGCTTGGGCACCTGGCAGTCCCCGTAAGAATATCAATCATCAAGGGGAAAAAAATGTTTTTAAAAAATCGGGGTGGGACACGCCCCGCAAGTACCCACCAAACTTGCCTCTGTAGAGTAAAAAAAAACACACCTCAAACAATGAACCCCCTCCCCTTCAGCAATTACGTATCCGTAAACGCTTGAAGTGGTATTAAAAGTCTGTCTTGTGGTGTTCCATTTACTGTTTTAGGTTCCTGCCCCACTATGAGGGTCGAGTTATAATATATCAGCTACAGTAGGCCCCTGCAAACTGACTGCTCCAGCCATCAATATAGCCTTTACCCTGAGCTCCTTTAGCAAACACTTTTCATTTTCAATAAATAATTCTTATGTTCGCAGAGGCCCTTTTTACTGTACGCCCCACGTTTTAATTTACTTGAGAAGGTTATCAAGCATTACTGGGATACATTCTTGGAGTTCCATTAGTTGCAGAGCACCTTGTCCTGGTTTCCAAACGTAATGGTTAATGTATCCCAAGGTAGACAAATAACGATTTACCAAATATTGCAGATGCATGATCCCTGGGAATCCATTGTCACTCTTGGCAAGAAAGGACCGAACAGGCTTCACAATAACTGATCTAGAAAAAATGGACCCTCAAAAACTAAAAAGGGGAGATAAAGTGTTTAAATGGCTAGCTGGGTGTCCTTGAGGGACGGCAGGCCACCAAAATCCCCATCGCCTTCTCTCTGGAGAAGGATGTCCCAATTCTTAAAAGGCATTTAAGGATGGTTGAGAGGACATGGGCGAAAGGTGGGTTAAGGAAAATACTGAAATGGTTCACGGGTCAGATTTAACCTTTCCTGCAGTCCCACCTATTCTCCAGCATGGGGTCTGGCATGGATTCACATGCTCATGAATATTCCCCGTCGTCAGGCTGGGAATCCTCGGTAAAGAAAAAACCAGTATCAGTTTCGTTTCTGATCTGTCTTTCGTAGCAATAACCAATCACTGGTCTCTGCGTCATACTGACCACAGCCAATGACTGCCCTCTACCTAAGCCCCGCCTCTGGCAGCCATCTTCAGATTTTTACCGCACGTTCATGTGTTGGGATCCTCGTGCTATTGCTCTCGAGCGTTAGTGCTATTTTTTTCACGTTTTTTCTCAAAAACTTCGTTTTTTCGGTCAAAAGAGCCTCAAGCTCCACCGACTCACTATCCGATCAACGGGGACCCGTGTCGGATTCGTCTGCGCCCCTCAAGGGTGAAGATTCGTCGAGCTACGCTTTTGGAGGACTCCAGAAGTTTCTCAGGCCCGGTCATGGCCCAGGAGAAGGGAAGCTCGACGCCCGGAAAGCTGTTCAGGGTCTGCCCTGGATGCCAGCTGCAGAACGTCTTCAAGGAGGACGAACACTCCTTTTGTCTCTACTGCCTACATGAGGACAAGACGCACGTGGAGAAGGACTGTGCGTTTTGCGGCAACATGTCGGAGCGGACCATGAAGGACCGCCATCAACGTCTCGCCAACTGGCTAGAAGGGAAAAGCCCGTCCGGCGAGAAGAAGAAATCTGAGCGGTCTTCTAAGTCCTTTGAGGACGCCCCGGCGACGGGGGTCCAACATAAGGCCAAGCACCGCGAGTCCGCTGGCACCGGGAGCGCCGAACGGTCGGGCTCTACGGGCGCCAGGCAGGGCGCACCCTCCCCGGCACCATCAACCACGAGCCAACGCTCTGGGTCGGGTAAGAGGAAGGCCGAGCACCCGGCGAAGCTCCTGGAGAGGCCCCGGTCGAGCTCGAAGGTCCCATCGGAGGGGGAGCGAGGCGCTGTCCCCCCCCCTCAAGGATAAGGCGGTGAGCGCACCTAAGGTGGTGAAGGCCTTAATCCATCCGGCCAAGCCCTCTATCGAAACTGTCGCGGCGGCCCTGGCTCAGCCTGTGCAGGCTACTCCAGTGGTGGCGACCTCGGGGCTCAGAGTCTCCCTGCCACCTCGGAGGGAGTCATCTTTTGTGCCCATCGATAGGACCCCCGTGAAATCCCCCGTGGGGAAGAAAAGGGGGGGGCAGGGCGTCGTCGTAGATTCGGCCTCAACCTCGGAGGAGGAACTGGTCGAAGTCTTAAGCCACGGCCTCGGCGTGGAAGAAGACCGACCCGTCGGGATGGATCCCGACGCAGGTGACGACGACATCGTCGAGGGTACCGACGGGGCCCCTGATCGCCCGTCTGATTCCCCTCTGCCAGCGCCGCGAGACAACTCGTCGGCCATTTTGTTGGCTATACAGTCCTTATGCTCAGAGATAAGGACGAGACTACCGTTGCCGACGGAACCTCTCCCGTCGGGGAACCCAGAACCGGGACCTTCTGGTGTTCCCCCTACCAAGAAAAGAAGGATCCACCCTCCGCCTCCTTTTCAGCCGTCGCGCCCCTTCCAGCCCTCCTCCCCGTCCACCCGAGGGGATGATACGGGGACTGACACGGCAGCGACGGGTACGGACGACGAGGTATACGACGAGGATGTACCGTCGTCGCCTCCCACCAGGGCTTCTCCGCCCGACGAGATTGGATCGTTCCACTCCATGATCTCCAGGGCATCCGAGCTTTTTCAACTCTGCCCTGAGGAGAAGAAGAAGGAAGGTTTCCTTTATCAGCGGCGCAAGGCCAAGAGGAAGACGGTCCTCTCAGTGCCTCTATTGGACGACATTTGGGATGAGGGACTCACCCTCCTCAAGAACCCTTCCACGACGCCAGCTAGAAGAGACCGGTACGAGAAGAAGTACCGGGTCCCGGACACGGCCCCCCTGTGCCTCCGGGCGCAGCCTACCCCGGACTCCGTCGTCTCCGCGGCGGCCAGGAAGAAAGCGGGGGGGGGTGCGGCCTCCACATCGACTTCCCCACCGGACGGTGAGGGAAAGAAATTGGACGCTATGGGACGCAGAGTCATCTCGTCGGCAGCGACGACGATTAAAGCGGCCAATGCCTTGGCTATCGTGGCCCGCTACGACAGGGAGCTCTGGTACAAACTGGCTCCCCTGCTGGACTTCCTGCCGGACGACAAGAGGACAGAGGCCCTGGAGATCCTGCAGGAAGGTGAGGTGGCTTCGGACCACGCCATTACCGTTGCGACGGACATCGCCGACACTGGGTTCCGCCAGTTGGGCAACGGCTTTTGCCTTAGGCGGCGTGGATGGCTCAAGGCTACGGACTTCCGTCAAGACGTTCAGACCAGAGTCCTGGACATGCCCTTCGATGGGAACAACCTGTTTGGCAAAACAGTGGACGATTCCCTTCAGGCCATTAAAGCGGACACTGAGATGGCCCGGGCCCTGGGAGTTCTGCAGCAACGACGGACGCCCTTTCGGAGCAGCGGAGGCAAGGGCGCCTCCAAAGGTTCCGGCGGCGGTTTCTCCACCTACCGTCAAGCGGCCCGCTCGTCGTCTCAGGAGGCCTACAGAGGACGAGGCAAGTCTGGCGGACTCCGCCGTCGTCGCCAAGGAGGTCAAGGCGGCAAAGCCTCGTCCAAGCAGGATTGAACCGACCGTGGGGTCGGGCCCCCACCGAAGCACCCCGGTGGGAGGCCGGCTGGCGAGCTTCGTCAGCGTGTGGGAGTCCATCTCCACCGACCGTTGGGTGCTGGACGCCTTGGCCCGGGGCCACGCGCTCGAGTTTCAAAGAAGGTGTCCACGCGTCCCCCCCGTGGCCAGGAAAGAACTTCACGTCCCTCAACTTCTCCTGGAGGTAAAGGCGATGCTCAGGAAGGGCGCCATCGAACTCGTCCCAAAGAGGCTTCGGGGCTCCGGAGTGTACTCAAGATACTTCCTCGTGAAGAAGAAGACGGGGGGATGGCGCCCCATCCTGGACCTGCGACGTCTGAACAAGTTCATCAAGGCGCAAAAGTTCCGGATGGTCACCCTCCAGCACGTCCTGGGTCAGCTGGAGGAAGGAGACTTCCTGTCGTCGTTGGATTTGGAGGATGCCTACTTCCATATTCCCATCCTAAAGGGGCACCGAAAATTCCTCAGGTTTGTGGTCCAAGGGCGTCATTACCAGTTCAAAGCCCTCCCCTTCGGTCTACGGTCGGCACCCAGGGTGTTCACCAAGTGCCTCGCACCGGTGGCGGCGCAGCTGCGCCGCGAGGGGATCCACGTCTACCCCTACCTGGACGACTGGCTCATCCGAGCCAAGACGAGGGAGCTCGCCGTGGTTCACACGGCAAGGACCGTCCAACTTCTCACGGACCTGGGATTCTCCGTGAACTACGCCAAATCCCACCTGGTACCCGCGCAAGACGCTCTGTTTCTGGGAGCGAGGCTCAACACAGTGTCCCTTCTGGCCTCCCCGTCGGAGGAGAGGACCAGGACCATCCTGGGCAAGGTGCAACGGATGTTGGTGGCCGACGCGGCCAAGGTGAGGTCCATCAAGTCCCTCCTCGGAATGATGTCTTCTTGCGTCTACCTCATTCCCATGTGGAGGCTCCGGATGCGCCCGTTGCAGGAGTTCCTGGACGCGCGCTGGATCCAAACGACGGGCAGCTTCGAGGAAAGGATCACACTCGACGAGAGTTTCCGACGAGCGATCCGGTGGTGGGACACCCGCGCGCATCTGACGGCGGGCATGGACTTCCAGACCCCAGCCCACCAGGAGACAGTGACCACGGATGCCTCCCTGGAAGGGTGGGGAGCGCACACCGAAAATCTGCACGCAAGGGGACTTTGGCTCCCGACGGAGAAGTCCCTACATATCAACGTCCTGGAGCTCCGTGCAGTGTTTTGGGCCCTCAGGTCCTTCCTCCCGTCCCTCAAGGGCAAGGTGGTGAGGATCTTCACCGACAACACCACCACCATGTTTTACATCAGGAAACAGGGCGGAACCAGGTCCCCAGCACTGTCCAAGGAGGCGCAGGACCTGTGGCATTGGGCCGTCGCCCAAGGGATATTTCTGGTGCCGTTTCATCTGGCAGGGATAAAAAACACCATCGCCGACTCACTCAGCAGGGAGCTGCGCTCGTGCCACGAGTGGGAACTACGGCAGGATCTAGTGGATCGCCTCTTCCGACGGTGGGGCACACCCCAGATCGACCTGTTCGCGACGGCGACGAACACCAAGTGCCGGAGGTTCGCCAGCAGGTTTCCCCAGGCGAGGAGCATGGGCGATGCTTTCTCGTTCCCCTGGGAGGGCCTGTTCCTCTACGCGTTCCCTCCCTTGCCTCTGCTAATCCGGCTCGTCAACCAGCTCAAGAGGTCACGGTGCAGGATGATCCTCGTCGCACCTGCGTGGCCGAGGCAGATATGGTTCCCGGACCTTCTGGACTTGTCAGCGTCCCCGCCAATCAAGCTGCCGGTGGACGCGGATCTACTCTCCAGGGAAGGAGGCGCCATCCTCCACCACGACCCGAAGTCGCTGAACTTGCAGGCCTGGCTCCTGCAGCGCTAGAGTTTGGAGGATACGACATACCGGCCGACTGCAGAGAGGTTCTTGCAAAGGCCAGGGCGTCCTCGACTCTTAAATGCTACGGACACAAATGGAAGAGGTTCTCTGTCTGGTGCCACGCACAGAAGATTAACCCTCTACGGATTACGGCTCCCCAAGTACTGCCGTACCTGCTGACGCTGGCCAAGGCTGGACTGGCACATGCGTCCATCAAGATTCATCTTGCTGCGATCTCCCGATACACCAGAACCACGGGGCAGACGTCCTTGTGGTCTCATCGTCTGGTGAAAGAGTTCATGAAGGGACTATTCAGATCGTTCCCGCCGGTGAAGGCTCCGGCCCCGGCCCCGGCGTGGGAGCTCAACGTGGTGCTGACCAAGCTCATGGGACCTCCGTTCGAGCCTCTACACTCGGCCCCGTTGAAGTTTCTGTCGTGGAAAACAGCGTTTCTCGTGGCCATCACCTCCGCACGACGGGTGGGAGAGATCCAGGCCCTTTCCTGCAAGGCCCCGTACTTGACTTTTCACGACACGAGGGTAGTGCTCAGGACGCACCCCTCCTTCATGCCCAAGGTACCGTCGGACTTCCATCTCAACGAACCCTTGGTGTTACCTGTGTTCTTCCCGTCGCCTTCGTCGCCGGCTGAGAGGACTTTGCACTCGCTGGATGTGGCTAGAGCGCTGAAGTTCTAAGTGGACCGCACGAAGTGTTTTCGGAAGACGTCACAACTCTTTGTAAACTTTGGGCCTGTCAATCAGGGGAAGGCTCTCTCGAAGGCTTCCATTTCCAGATGGCTCTCTGGCTGTATCATGTACTGTCACCGGTTGGCAAACCGACCGCTGCCTGGCCGTCCGAGAGCCCATTCCACCAGAGCGATCGCAGCTACCACGGCGTTCCTATCTGGTGTGCCCCTGCTGGACATATGCAGGGCTGCTACGTGGAGGTCGACGCACACCTTCACGAAATTCTACTGCGTCGATCGGGATTCCAGGGAGGAGTCCAGGGTCGGCCAAGCAGTGCTGCGCAACCTGTTCGCCTGAGGTGAGCCTGGTGAGGAGGTAAGATGCTTAATGTTGAGTTTGATGTAATGCTTAATGTTGAGCCTTTGCCACCTCCCGTGGTTGTGCATGTGTGTACTGCTATGTATTCTTTATCCATGAGCATGTGAATCCATGCCAGACCCCATGCTGGAGAAGGAACAAGTTACTTACCTGTAACTGTTGTTCTCCAGCATGGGTCTGGCATGGATTCACATGCGAACCCTCCCGCCTACCCCTCTGCGGCTCTTCACTTGGTCATACTGCCACTTCACGTGCTTCCAAATCTGAAGATGGCTGCCAGAGGCGGGGCTTAGGTAGAGGGCAGTCATTGGCTGTGGTCAGTATGACGCAGAGACCAGTGATTGGTTATTGCTACGAAAGACAGATCAGAAACGAAACTGATACTGGTTTTTTCTTTACCGAGGATTCCCAGCCTGACGACGGGGAATATTCATGAGCATGTGAATCCATGCCAGACCCATGCTGGAGAACAACAGTTACAGGTAAGTAACTTGTTCCTTATTGTGCCCTTATAGAGATTTCGGTAGCCACTTGAGTGTTTGGCGGAAACCCTCTTAGCCACCAGAATGGAAATCCTATCTGCGAGTGGAAGGGTCTTCCTGCATCAAACCTGGCTTGATTTCACTTCCACAGACACTGTGCACAGTGCATGCCACAAACCACCAGCACACACTTCCCTGGGCATTTACACTCCTCTAGCTAAGGCGTATACAGTGATCCTCATGTAACAGAGCAACTATTACAGTTCTATAAAAAACACATACAACCATGTTCAGTGCACCTGCGATACCCCCCCCCCCCACCTCAACTGCACTTCCTCAGGGCTAACAGATGCTATGCTAGTTAACGTCTGTATGCTAAGCAATTCCTACTTATTTTAGGAGATGTAGCAGGTCACATTGCTGTGTCTTGTTATGCACCAACGCCTTCGCCCCTCTCCGTATTGCCACTCAATTCTTACTGAGGGGTATCTGATGCCACGACATGCATTTTCTCCAGTATGCCCAGGATACTTCTCATTTAACCCCCCGGAAGTGAAAAGGCCCTCCCACTCGGTACACTTCCCGTTTCTTTGGACAGCACATAATCCGGACTGGGCCAGTGTATTGTGCTGTACCCGTATAGTAGAAGGGCCACAGCGGTGTCGGGCAGGGGCAGAACAGAGGAAAAAAAAATACACACACGCACACCCCCCCCCCCCCCCCCCGAAACGAGACAAGGCCACCACTACAGCTCTGACCTTTCTAGAAATGAGACTATCAACAGGGGCAGCACTATTAAATGACCCAGCCGATGCACAACATTGGAAATAAGGTGGGCATTACAGGAAGGGCAGGTATGGTTCTGACTTTGAAAGCAAGGCGCCATTCATGGAAGGAGTGCCTTTGGACCACAAACAGGTGCAGGGCACGGCAGGTCTGATGCTCCTCTTTAAAATGTTTTCTCCTCTTTTAAAGGTATTCTGGTGAAAGCTCCTGAAAGTCTCAGTCTGAGGAATTATCCTTTCTCCTGCTACCTTTTCTCATATTCTTGCATGCCCTTTCTTCTGCCACCTCCTCCGAGGGGCGGCAAGCACATGGGTGCTGAGGGCCTGGGCACCTTCTACCCTCCAGGGAAAAGCGCTTTGTGCTAAGTGTCCAGATTGTTTCAATACAACTTCCCTAAAAATGGGGACTCCTGGACCCCTAAGGAAATTAAAAATGTGCCGCCCCAGCTTCTGTACTTCCCAGAGACTTTCATTACAGTTTTAGAGGTGGTTTTTGGGGATGGTCTACCAACTCGGGGAACGTTTGAATTGCCCGACGTCAGCAGCCCTCTCCCCAAGTGTCTAACAAATTAACCGGTTTCCCGATCAAGGAATATCAAGGCAGTTATCTGTAAATATGAAAGATGGGGGGGGGCATGGAAAGGATATAAGGGAGACACATTAGGTCTGACCCAGGGATCGAAATAAATATTTGATTAGCAGAAGCTAAAAGCAGCTCCTAGGTCCGGCACCACCAGCTCCTGGGTACAGCAGGCCGCGCATTTAACGCCCACATGACGTACACTATTATACATTCTATTAGACTCCTGGTAGCCGTTGGTGCAAAGCCAGCAAGGACTCCTAGGCTATAACCAGGAGCTAAATAACTCCCAACTATTTTGAACCCTGCTAACCAAACAATCCTTGCTTCTAGAAGCCACCGGGCTCTGCGACCCTCCTTGCAGCACCCTTTGCCTCATGTAAAGCAAGGGGCCTCAGCCTTCCACTTGGGCTCACACCGTGGGGCCATCAATGTGAGAGAGGCGACTTATCATTGAGATTCTACAGATTATAGGGTTCAGTCCATTAGGTTATGGATTTGGGGCGATTTTTTGGGCTGAACTTCCCTGGTCGGTCGGAGTTAAGTTTTCAGGGCACCCCAGACTGGGGTTCCCACCACTAACCTGATCTTCAGGGGCAAAGACTTTTCCCGGAGTACCCACACACTCATTTGCCCCTGCCTAGCGCAGTCACATGAGCTCCAGGAGGAAGACACTTCAATATGCAGCGCTGGCTCAAGGTGCACTCAGAGGGTGTGGCCGCACAAGAATTCCCCTGTCCCCACAAATAAAGGGCGCTTTGCCTCCAGCTCAGTGTCATGTAAACGTAAGTATTGGCCACGAGATGCCACCGGGCGCGACCTTTAAAACACACTTTCCAAGAACGGGGGGGGGGTCGACAGCCAGTGCTTCAAGAGGGCTGAGGCGAAGCCCTGGCAGTTTCCCAAAAGTGGAGCTGAGCCCAGGACCTGTCGGGCCTCTCTCCCTGCCCCTCCCAGTCCCACCACATTGGTGGGACACATTATCCCGCTGCAGCTGCGACGGGAGATGCGCACGCCATTAAGTCAGGCAAGCTGACACAAGTGCCAGGCAGCCACAGACTGGCACTTCTGTCAGTCACTGTAAATTCCACTGGTGACCGCTCGCGCGAGGGGTCATCAGGGGCAGTTGCTGTCCTTTGTTTCCCACCCACTTATTTCTGTGTTTATAAAAGATGGCTTGAATGTGTACTAGTCAAGCCATCTTTTATAAACATAGAAATGTTTTTAAAAAAAGATGGCCTGACAAGTACACAAATCATAGTAAGGTGCGCACTTAAATGCTTTCATTTATATACTTGTTTGCGTGCCTTATTATGGTTTGTGTACTTCAAGATGTGCAAACCATAAAAAAGGTACACACACAAATGTATAAAATGTTATATATTTATGTGCGTACCTTACTATGGTTTGTGGACTACGCAAGCCATCTTTTAAAAACCTAGAATTATTTCTAGGTTTATAAAAAAGATGGCTTGCGTAGTACACAAACCATAGTAAGGTACGCACACAAATATATAAATGCATTTATATATTTGTGTATTTGTTTAGGCCACGACCATCCCGCAAGCCACGCCCCCAAAATGAGGGCCCCTCCTCGAATTCTTACCCCACTTAAAGCCCTGGGGTCAGCCCTGTTCAGCAGCTAATGCTTGATGGTCATTATTGAGTGGGTTGGCGCAATTACACAGGACTGCTTGCTGAGGGGTTCCTGCAGCGTCACTAATCGCGGCAAAAAAGCAGTGAAAAGATCATCCTGCGAGGCATAATTCGCCCCAAAAGAAACTGAACATTTTTCCCTAACTATGTAATACCTCATTTTACTGCGATTCCTTCCAAATCCTGATTTTCAAAAGTCCATGCTATTTGTGCACGTTTATAAATGTCATGTGTTTTTTAAAGCGCCTATTTGGCGGCTAACCCATTTTTGAGCACTTCGACTTTTCCATTTTAGTAAACCGAGGGACAGGGAGGTAAAGTTTCCTACGTTTGTGTGTTTTATTCTGATCATTAGCACATCGAGAAGTTACTTTTTCGGGTACTTGGAATGCTTCCCGGCCCTTTTAATTCATTTAATCGATTAATGAACGTATTCATTGATTGATCTTTTCTACAATCAGGGATTTTGGAGCTCCAGGAGCGGGAGAGGCACCGAAAGATCTCACACAGGGTGCAGACAGACCTGGACCCGGCTCTGCCAATACGTAATGAATGTGACAAGGAGGAGGTGTAGCACTCCGAGGAATGAAGATGACCATGTGTAATCAAGGCGCTACTATATGCCATCTTTTGAGATGTGACCTTATCATTTGATACAGTCGGAGATGTGTGCAGTTGTTGTGGTGGACATTGTGTACCAATATGTGTACACTATAATTGGTTACGCACCCTCTATAAACTGCATCAGACAGCCCAAAGTCGATGCCAGTGACAAAAGCAGTTATCCTCCTGTCCACGAGGCCACATTAAATAAAATAGATCAGTGCCATAAATGATCTAAAAGCAGGTTGCATGCGGCCAAGCTGAGGTGATGACCACCGCCTAAAAAGGACCCAGAGCCATACTTTTCTGCAACTTGGGTTTTACGCAATAACTGTAAAATATACATTTCTACTTTTGGGCAAACTAAAATATATATTATTAAAGTCTGGACCCTGATTTTCCTAAAGTTTATTCCATTTTCAACGAGCACTATAGAGAAGTCACCCGCTGAAATGAAACATTGGCTGCATACGTGCACAGTGCAAAACAACTGTTTCATAACAGCGCAAATAGCATTGCTTTGTATTCGGGAAACTGGCTTCCCATTCTCCCGTTCGCATTAAAATTACACTATTCAAATAATGTACACATGCCACAAGGTAACAAAAAGTATACAAAAGGGAAAGTTGTGGCGTATGCAAAATACAATGAAACTTAACATGGCCCTCCCGTACAGATCATTCATTATACAAAACAATGCTCTAGGCCTGGGTCCCAGTCAAGAAGCCAAGTTCTCTCCTTCTCCTGCGCGGTGCTCCCTCAGTGCCTACTATTGCCTGCAGCACGCCCTTCCTGTAAACCACGTAACACTCCCTCCCCCGCCTCTTACTGTACAGCTCGCAGGATCCTCTCACTGCCCCCGATCGCGTGCTTCCGAGTACTGCTGCCACCACAAGAACCGGTCCCCTTCCTGACTCCTGCAGTTCCACAAGGCTCCCCGCTGCCGCTCCAGTCCACGCAATCTTCTTACACCGCCACTAGGGTTCTCGTCCGTGCTGGCTTTACCCCACCTCCCCCGCAGCAAGCACCCTTACTCCATGCCTCCGCTCCAACGGGTCAAGAGAAGAGCCCGCTTCAAGCAAGCGCTCCTTTTGGACATACTGCATATTTTCCGGCTTGCACCACACAACCCCTTGTGCCTTTTACAGTTTACACTCCTGCCTGACTAACGCGCACACCGCCTCCCACTGGGCCTAAAACATGCACACTTCCTCGCGAGTCGCGACCCTCGCCCTACAATCTCTCACAGCCGAACTTCCTGGGATCACTACCCCTACTTCGGGCCCCAGTTCCTCTTCAGTAGCCCTCACAGGGAGAACCCCACGTCTGGGTCCTCAATATAAACTCTTCTGCCGCAACCTCCACTGTAACCAAATCACAACTCATTATTTCATGTAGCCACTGGAAGACCTCCTCTCTTCACCCCCGGAGAGGATCCCTCCCCCACAAGTAACACATCATGATTGTCATCTCCAAGAACCCGCAGCCCCTTACTCACCAGCGGGGTTCGAGGTAGCAGCAGCGAAGAGCAGTCGGGTGGATTGCAGCCGCTGCTTCTGCTGAGCTCAGAATGAGACTGGGGAATCTCCGGACACACCCGCCACAGCCTCCTCCCTGGGCTGCGTACGAGGCCGTGAAAACTGAAAAAGGACTATGAAGCACCAGCAAGTACTGACACAATCTGTCAAAAATAAAAAGAAATAAATAACACTGTAGCACCGCCCCAATGCCTGAGAGGCACCATTTTAAAGAGGCTTCCTTTGGCAAATAGAAAGTCTGTGCATGCGGAAATGAGTGGAATGTTTTTCAAATTAATGTTTCATTTCTCTCCTTGCCAACCCTACAGATTTAGGCAGTAGGCTACTGTTAAATAGTCCTACTGCCTGCAGATGTAGTATCAGGCCCTACTGCTTTGTTTTACGTAAACACAAGGACAACTCAGAAGTGGTTACATTTATTTTTTAAATAGGCTGTGGATAAATGGTTTGTGGAGTGCTTCTGCCATTGGTGCCAAAATGTTTTTCTTTATTTAGTTCTTGTCTTCATTTTTGACATTTTTGTGAGGTCTAGTACTGCTAAGTGGCTTAAACCGTGATAATCACAATCCAGGGGACACAGATTCAAATCTCGATTGAAACCCTTGAGCAAATTGTCTTATTCTGGTCAAATTAGATTTTTGAGGATGCAATCCGTGAAACGCCTCTTTCCCTAAAAGGTTGACAAAAAGTACCTGTTTATGCATTATAATAACATGTTTTCTGCAAATTTCTTTATAAAGAGACATTGGGCCTCATTCAAAGTGTGCCGGTCCGGAAACAACGGTGCTGGTAAGCCTACCGGCACCGTTGTTTCCAGACGGGCACACTACGGGTTTGTCTGCCGGAGCTGCTGTGCCCAACAGGGCAGACCCTACCAGACACAGCGGCCACGATAAGCAAGCCGTAACAGAAGCACCGGGACCTTATTAACAGTGCAGGTGCTTCCATATTTTCCATTCCTATGGGACTCAATGGGAGTGGGGAACTACAATTTACCGGTGCCTGACTTTCCAGAACGCCGGGGTTGTAATCCCCCAGTGGTACCGGCAAGCCAGGTGGCGGTAAATCTTACAAGTCCGATGGCAACCTGCCGGAATCACCAGCAAGGTTACCACCAGAGTTGTAATGAGGCCAATTACCTAAAACCTTTTTTTTAACCACCCAGCACTAGCGACCGTCCTACGGGAGTTCCACCTGACCCTCATTTAACTCTTAGTTTTTGTTAAGGAGTACTCAGAGCCTCCCTAGAATAAGGCCCACACACAGTGTTAACGTTACTGGGACTGGCACCCGTGCCTGGGCGGGTCCCAGCTGTGAGGAATTCGACCATCCACACAGTGGGTGTGCCTGGGCATTTTTGAAATTTGAAATTCAATTGAATTATGGTAGATCAACCTCCAGAAAATGTGTGGGGCTAATCCGCACACATTTTCCTATGCTCACCGTACGACATACGCATAGACCTGTGTACTCTGGGTGGACACAGCCTACAGACGCAGTCCCCCATCATATTTAGTTGGGATCTGACAGGTGGATTACATGATGCATCTCCAGAAGCGGGAGGGCCAAACCTCCCCCTGCCATGGCCTGCCTAATTAACTAAAAAAGGCTCCATAGATCCACCATGTCCTTTTGTCGAGCCTTGTAGCTGGTGGCAGCATTTGTATAATAATCAGTGTTTAATTCAAACAGGTCCACATGGGGCCTGGCTGCACAGGCTAACAAAGGAGACAGGAAACCCCAACAAGCTTTCATATGCACTGTGTCAACCTGAAGCCAGCTCTCGCCCTCAGTATCGATTGACAGCTAAATGACATGTCTGGGACTGTGTGTATTATAGTAGTCATCCCTGCAGGGGGACCCCATTCAGAAGGAATGAGAATGTGGGAGCAGGACAGTCTGGTCTCGCCACAGCTTCAAGGGGGACCTGCCGCTTTAATCAGGAACCACAGAAAGCTCCATTAACCAGAGAGACCTGTTAAGGGCTTGCGGATGGGGCCTCACAGCATTTGTCCAGATACCTTGCAGAGGAACCTGGGCCCATCAAAGACTCCCCACCACAAGTACGAAAGACTCAGCCATGGGGCAAAATATACTGGCCCTCATTACTACCCTGGCGGTAAGTAACGTACATTGCTGCCATGGCGTAATTAACATTTCCGTGCTGGGTCGAAGCCGTAAAAAGCTGGACATTACGACCCATCGGGCACGAGCATTGCGTCATGGCGGTAATGTAAACTGCGCCATGGCGTAAATGCCCCCAAAACGGCACCTACCGGCATCGCATGCCGTGTAAGGTGCACTACCGCCATCCCGGCCACCGATCTTAGCACTGACCGTAATTAGCGGTCACCGTAATTAGCGGTGACCGCCAGTAAGCGGAACCAGAAGTAGCATCATCGTGGCGGAACGGGAAAGAGCACGGGGCCATCTTTAAAAACACAATCCATTGTAATCCTCCACTACCACTGCACATCTGACCCCGAGACCTTGCAGAAAGGTACAGCCACATCCACGCATCCCCACAATGCCAAAAGTTGTTAAAAAAGCCTGCGATCGGCAGCGGCAGGACCGCTTCAGCAGGGAGGAACTAACAATGTTGGCTGAAACACTACAGGAAAAGGCGGACATCGTCTTCTCCGCAGAAATGACAAGACCAGCCATAGCCCGCAAAAAGGCCATATGGGAACTCATAGCACAACGGGTCAGCGCTGTAGGAACCACCCCACGCACCTCAAAACAGTGCCGCAAAAGGTGGGATGACCTCCGGCTCCGAGTAAGAAGCATACTGTCGGCCAACCGCAACATGGCCATGGCAACTGGCGGAGGAGCAGACTCCCCAATTAAGATGCAGCCATGGGAGGAGACATGTGCCTCGACGATCGGCATGGAGAGCATCGAGGGGGTCGGTGGAATGGAGAGAGGAGCCCCGACATCAGGAGACACAGGTAGGTGCCTCTAATTTAGCCATGCGAAACCCCCTGAATTCCACTTACATGTGCATCACAATGTTGCCCTATAGGGTTAATGCACCACATCAGCAGAAGACCTACACCCTGCACACATGCAACATGCACACTCCACAGCAGGCACCCACATTCCTGCATGTTCAACCCACCCAAAAGGGAGACAACCTGTATGTCACAGCCTACAAAGTGCACCATCTATCCATCAAATTCATGGCAGTCAACACAATGCCTGCTCAATGTCTGCTGACCCATCAATAACACATTCCCTCCTCTGCTCCACCACAGGCTCCCAATCGGACACCGGCAGGGACGAGAGTGGCACCACACCTGCCAAGAAGGCCAGGCCAGAGGCAAGAGCCCACCAACCATCCACCTCTGCTGGACCCAAAGACCAACCACAGCAGGCAAAATTGCCTGTCGCAAAACAGCCCAGGGCAGCAATGATCCCCGAGGCAAGCAGCATGTGTCATGGTGCCTACCCCCAAAGAGCCAGACCGGGCCCAGCAACCCCAGAGGCAGACATCATGTTCCTGATGGAAGTCCTAGCGGCCCCAGGTAGAGGCCCTTTGGACTCAGTCCTGGCGCCTTTGGCGCCAGGCTCATGTTGGACAACAGTCCAGGCGCCATAGGCGTCAGGCTCATAAAGGATGACTTTGAGTTAAGAAGTGCTTGGTGTGAACTTACCTGATGCAGACCGTGCTGCAACATCCAGGCCACCTAGAGGCCTGAATGGGACAATTTTATCTATGGGACTACTTTACCACACGGGTGTGGCCGGAGGAAGAATACATACCTTAGAGGAAGAATACATACCTGGAACTACTTTGAAGGCTATTTAAGCCACGCCCAAGCAGCAACTCACGCTTTGCGTTGTTCTGCACCTAGCAGCTGGACGCTCACCGTGTCTGCTCCTGCATCCGGACTCCAGCCACGCCCGACAGCATCCTGGAACACCTGTAAAGGGAGAAGAGAGGAGAACAGGAGAAAGAAGAGACATTACCTGCTTAATCCGCATTCCAGAGTCATCTCGCCGACGATCCTAAAGGGAAGACATTCATTTTTAAAAGCACATCGCATAGCTCGCTGCAGCGCAGCATTCCACTCACCTTTACTAGGCGCCTTCTTGCCCATCAGCGACCATCTGGATCTTCCGCCGCATTTCAGCGCCTAAAGGAGAAAAAGACAAGAACAAAGGTGAGCTAGGAAGAGAATAAGAAAGGCTTAATTCCCACCATAAGACTTACCTGTTGGGTCAATCCCTCTTCACTTCGGGTCGGCGCCGTTTCTTCGGCATTTCCAAACCCCGGCCCCTAAGGGGAAAAAGACATTAGCATTATTGAGCGAATGCAAGGACATTAGCGGAACGCTCACCAAAGACTTACCTGATATTTACTGGGACACACCTTCTCACTTCGGGTCGGCGCCGTATCTTCGGCATTTCCGAACCCCGGCCCCTAAGGGGAAAAAGACACAAGCATTAATGCATTAATGCAAGAACACAAGAGGAACCACTCATCAAAAACTCACCAGAAGTTTCCTTCGACGGTTCCATTCCCTAACTCGGAATCTTCATTCAGCACCTGAAATAGAGAAAACAGATAATGGTTATTTAAAGCTTGAACTTGCAACAGAATTCTTACAATACCTTACCGGAAAAGTCAAGCGAACTTGAACTCTCACCAATCCGAGATCCAGTGAAGTAACTGGATAACAACGCCCCCCTGCATCAGAAGCAGGATGGAGAGCTCGTCCTTTCAGACCCTAAGGTGAGACTTCACGGGGAATCGCAGAAGGGTTTCGTGGAGGGTGAGAAGGGGAGTGGGAGGCCTACGCATTATCCCGCAGAATGTTAATACTCCCTTTTCACACACAGAAGGATATTTCTACGAGCCAGACAAGCCAGATTTGGGGGTCCGGCCATTCCATCTTCCGAGTCCTGCGCATCACCCTAGAAGAGGCCACAGCAATCCAAACCAGGCCAGCGCCTCCGTGGGAGTCAGGTGAGCGTTACAGAACGCGAAGCCTACCTACAATTTCCTACCCGGGCGCTATGGATACTTCCGAGACAGACCAGCTGGCCCAACTTTTGGGGGAATTACGGGCAGAAGTACATTCCGCCCGCCAGGAGACTAACGCTCTCAGGAGAGAACTGATCCTATCCAAGGAACAAACTGATGACCTGGCCAAACAGCTGTTGCAAGGTCAGGCAGGACAAACTCTGTTACCTGGTTCCGGGGGTAATCCCACTCCTGTGGTTTCGAATAACCCGGTACAAATCAATCTACCTGGAAATATGCCACTGGCCCCGCCTGAACGTTTTGCTGGGGACCCCAAGAAATATGCCGTTTTCATGAACCAATGTTGCTTACACTTTCTATGCAGACCTGGGGCCTTCCCTAATGACCAAACCAAGGTAGCTTTTGTATTATCTTATCTCAGCGGCTGTGCTGCCGATTGGTCAGTTCCTTTGGTAAGTCAAGATGACCCAATTCTCCAGGATTTTCAAGGCTTCCAGGCAAGCATGGAAAGATTATTCGCTCGACACTCCCAGGGACAGGCCCTGGACAACGAACTGCTATCCTTACGACAAGGTAACCAGGATCTCTTATCCTACATTGATTGTGGAAACAGGGTGGCCAGAAAATAAAAGGATCACATTATTTCATCGAGGCCTGCGCGGAAAACTTAAAGACGTTCTAGCTCAAATTGTAAATCCGCCCCAAGCCTGCGCGGAATACATAGACTTAGTGGTCCAACTTGATCACAGACTTCAGAATAGAAAAGCAGATCGGTCTAAGTTTGAAACCCGAGTATTGATCGAAACTCACGCTAACCCCAAGGGTACCGACGTTTCAGAACCTATGCAAATCGGTGGAGTTAAAGGACCGTTAACTCAGAAGGAACGAGAAAGAAGGCGGCAGAAGCAATTATGTCTTTATTGCGGGGCTTCTGGCCACTTTTTACAAAATTGTCCGGTAAAACCACCCAAGAAGGTGGTTGGAGCCATTGACAACAATCTAACGGAACCTGATTCGGGAAACGACCAAGCCCGACAAGCATAGAGGTCCGCTTGCCGAGCTTGAAAACAAACTCTTTGACCTCGCATTTCATCATGCCAATGGTCCTCGTGGATCCGAGACAGCCTCGGCGGTTGCATGCTATAAAGGCATACATCGACAGTGGAGCTATCGGAAACTATGTTGATCGTGAATTGGCCTCCAGGATTAATCTCCCTCTCCGTCTGAAAACCAACAAGGATGTCATTACCACAGTTGATGGAACCGAAATTGCCTCAGGGCCGGTAACACATTGTACGACAGAAATTACACTAGTGGGTCAGGATGGACATCGGGAAGCTATTGTGTATGACGTAATCAAGGCCCTACAGTTTCACGTAATTCTAGGAATTCCTTGGTTAGAAACACATAATCCTCGAATTGACTGGCGAGCAAAGAGAATAACCTTTCCTGATTGTACACAAACTTACTATCCAAGAAATCCAAACATGGGCCTGGCCATAGTAACCTCCGCCACAATACAACTACCGCCTGAGTACCAAGAATTCCAAGACGTTTTCCAAAAAGAACAGGCCAACACGTTACCTCCCCACCGGTCGTACGATTGTCAAATCGATCTGGTACCTAATGCTCAACTGCCTTGTAGTAGGATCTATGCCCTTACTGAACCTGAGAATCTTCATTTGCGACAGTATTTAGATCAGTACCTTGCCAATGGTTTTATTCGTCCGTCAAAGTCTCCTGTTTCCTCAGCTCTGTTCTTCGTGCCGAAAAAAGAAGGCGACCTTAGAACTTGTATTGACTACCGCGCCCTAAATCAAATAACGATTAAGAATCGTTATCCTCTGCCCCTGATCCCTGAACTTCTCGACCAGGTAAAAGATGCTTGTATATACACCAAGTTAGATCTTCGGGGAGCTTATCACCTGGTGCGTGTAAAAGAAGGCGACGAATGGAAGACTGCTTTCCGCACCATATATGAACTCTTCGAATACCAGGTGATGCCTTTCGGATTGTGCAACGCACCTGCTGCCTTTCAATACTTAATGAATAATGTTCTTTGGGAACTTATCGATGTTTGTGTCATCGTATATATCGACATTCTGGTGTACTCCTCTTCGGAATCCGATCTCAGAAAACATGTCAAGGCAGTTCTTAAGAAATTGCGCCAGCACAAACTGTTTGCAAAACTCGAAAAATGTGTTTTTCATGCCACAGAAGTCGAGTTTCTTGGATTCATCCTGACACCAAAGGGAGTCCGAAAGGACTCACGAAAAGTGGACGCCATCCTCAAATGGCCATCTCCTAGCTCTGTGAAGGGTGTTCAGAGCATGCTTGGTTTTGCCAATTTTTATCGAAGATTTATCCCGGAATTTTCTCGGGTGGTTCAACCCATCACTGCACTCTTACGGAAAAATAAATGCTTCAAATGGACTAATGAGGCAGAACTGGCCTTTCAAGAACTAAAAACTAAATTCACCTCTGCACCTGTACTGAAACATCCGCGCCCAGATCTCCCTTACATTGTTGAAACCGACGCATCCAGCTTAGCCATGGGAGCTGTCCTCTCTCAAAGGGATCCTGTAACTAACCAATTGCACCCTGTAGCCTTTTGGTCCAGAAAATTCTCGGCTCCTGAAGTTAATTATGCAATCACCGACAAGGAGTTATTAGCTATTAAGTCCGCCTTCAAGGCTTTGCGTCATTACCTTCTCGGCGCAAGACACACCATCACAGTGATTACAGATCACAGAAATGTGCAATATTTAAAAACGGCCAAAGCTCAATCATCACGTCAACTCCGATGGGCTTTATTCTTTGCGGAGTTTGATTTTGTAATCACATACCGCCCTGGCTGCAAGAATGGCAAAGCGGATGCTTTATCCCGGATTGGGGTGGGAGAAACAAATTCAAGCTTAGAACCAGTACCGATTATACCTGAACAGATAATTTTGGGGTTGACCTCTTTACAAACTATTGAGGACATTCAAACTAGAGTTAAACAACTTTTAGACCCTACAGCCTTGCAAGAATGGAGTCAAAAGGGTTCACACTTTTCCGTCAATAATGATCTACTGATGATCTACTCGGAATCTTCATTCAGCACCTGAAATAGAGAAAACAGACAATGGTTATTTAAAGCTTGAACTTGCAACAGAATTCTTACGATACCTTACCGGAAAAGTCAAGCGATCTTGAACTCTCACCAATCCGAGATCCAGTGAAGTAACTGGATAACAACGCGCCCCTGCATCAGAAGCAGGATGGAGAGCTCGTCCTTTCAGACCCTAAGGTGAGACTTCACGGGGAATCGCAGAAGGGTTTCGTGGAGGGTGAGAAGGGGAGTGGGAGGCCTACGCATTATCCCGCAGAATGTTAATACTCCCTTTTCACACACAGAAGGATATTTCTACGAGCCAGACAAGCCAGATTTGGGGGTCCGGCCATTCCATCTTCCGAGTCCTGCGCATCACCCTAGAAGAGGCCACAGCAATCCAAACCAGGCCAGCGCCTCCGTGGGAGTCAGGTGAGCGTTACAGAACGCGAAGCCTACCTACAATTTCCTACCCGGGCGCTATGGATACTTCCGAGACAGACCAGCTGGCCCAACTTTTGGGGGAATTACGGGCAGAAGTACATTGCGCCCGCCATGAGACTAACGCTCTCAGGAGAGAACTGATCCTATCCAAGGAACAAACTGATGACCTGGCCAAACAGCTGTTGCAAGGTCAGGCAGGACAAACTCCGTTACCTGGTTCCGGGGGTAATCCCACTCCTGTGGTTTCGAATAACCCGGTACAAATCAATCTACCTGGAAATATGCCACTGGCCCCGCCTGAACGTTTTGCTGGGGACCCCAAGAAATATGCCGTTTTCATGAACCAATGTTGCTTACACTTTCTATGCAGACCTGGGGCCTTCCCTAATGACCAAACCAAGGTAGCTTTTGTATTATCTTATCTCAGCGGCTGTGCTGCCGATTGGTCAGTTCCTTTGGTAAGTCAAGATGACCCAATTCTCCAGGATTTTCAAGGCTTCCAGGCAAGCATGGAAAGATTATTCGCTCGACACTCCCAGGGACAGGCCCTGGACAACGAACTGCTATCCTTACGACAAGGTAACCAGGATCTCTTATCCTACATCGCCACCTTTAATAGGTTGATTGTGGAAACAGGGTGGCCAGAAAATAAAAGGATCACATTATTTCATCGAGGCCTGCGCGGAAAACTTAAAGACGTTCTAGCTCAAATTGTAAATCCGCCCCAAGCCTGCACGGAATACATAGACTTAGTGGTCCAACTTGATCACAGACTTGAGAATAGAAAAGCAGATCGGTCTAAGTTTGAAACCCGAGTATTGATCGAAACTCACGCTAACCCCAAGGGTACCGACGTTTCAGAACCTATGCAAATCGGTGGAGTTAAAGGACCGTTAACTCAGAAGGAACGAGAAAGAAGGCGGCAGAAGCAATTATGTCTTTATTGCGGGGCTTCTGGCCACTTTTTACGAGATTGTCCGGTAAAACCACCCAAGAAGGTGGTTGGAGCCATTGACAACAATCTAACGGAACCTGATTCGGGAAACGACCAAGCCCGACAAGCATAGAGGTCCGCTTGCCGAGCTTGAAAACAAACTCTTTGACCTCGCATTTCATCATGCCAATGGTCCTCGTGGATCCGAGACAGCCTCGGCGGTTGCATGCTATAATGGCATACATCGACAGTGGAGCTATCGGAAACTATGTTGATCGTGAATTGGCCTCCAGGATTAATCTCCCTCTCCGTCTGAAAACCAACAAGGATGTCATTACCACAGTTGATGGAACCGAAATTGCCTCAGGGCCGGTAACACATTGTACTACAGAAATTACACTAGTAGGTCAGGATGGACATCGGGAAGCTATTGTGTTTGACGTAATCAAGGCCCTACAGTTTCACGTAATTCTAGGAATTCCTTGGTTAGAAACACATAATCCTCGAATTGACTGGCGAGCAAAGAGAATAACCTTTCCTGATTGTACACAAACTTACTATCCAAGAAATCCAAACATGGGCCTGGCCATAGTAACCTCCGCCACAATACAACTACCGCCTGAGTACCAAGAATTCCAAGACATTTTCCAAAAAGAACAGGCCAACACGTTACCTCCCCACCGGTCGTACGATTGTCAAATCGATCTGGTACCTAATGCTCAACTGCCTTGTAGTAGGATCTATGCCCTTACTGAACCTGAGAATCTTCATTTGCGACAGTATTTAGATCAGTACCTTGCCAATGGTTTTATTCGTCCGTCAAAGTCTCCTGTTTCCTCAGCTCTGTTCTTCGTGCCGAAAAAAGAAGGCGACCTTAGAACTTGTATTGACTACCGCGCCCTAAATCAAATAACGATTAAGAATCGTTATCCTCTGCCCCTGATCCCTGAACCTCTCGACCAGGTAAAAGATGCTTGTATATACACCAAGTTAGATCTTCGGGGAGCTTATCACCTGGTGCGTGTAAAAGAAGGCGACGAATGGAAGACTGCTTTCCGCACCATATATGAACTCTTCGAATACCAGGTGATGCCTTTCGGATTGTGCAACGCACCTGCTGCCTTTCAATACTTAATGAATGATGTTCTTTGGGAACTTATCGATGTTTGTGTCATCATATATATCGACATTCTGGTGTACTCCTCTTCGGAATCCGGTCTCAGAAAACATGTCAAGGCAGTTCTTGAGAAATTGCGACAGCACAAACTGTTTGCAAAACTCGAAAAATGTGTTTTTCATGCCACAGAAGTCGAGTTTCTTGGATTCATCCTGACACCAAAGGGAGTCCGAAAGGACTCACGAAAAGTGGACGCCATCCTCAAATGGCCATCACCTAGCTCTGTGAAGGGTGTTCAGAGCATGCTTGGTTTTGCCAATTTTTATCGAAGATTTATCCCGGAATTTTCTCGGGTGGTTCAACCCATCACTGCACTCTTACGGAAAAATAAACGCTTCAAATGGACTAATGAGGCAGAACTGGCCTTTCAAGAACTAAAAACTAAATTCACCTCTGCACCTGTACTGAAACATCCGCGCCCAGATCTCCCTTACATTGTTGAAACCGACGCATCCAGCTTAGCCATGGGAGCTGTCCTCTCTCAAAGGGATCCTGTAACTAACCAATTGCACCCTGTAGCCTTTTGGTCCAGAAAATTCTCGGCTCCTGAAGTTAATTATGCAATCACCGACAAGGAGTTATTAGCTATTAAGTCCGCCTTCAAGGCTTTGCGTCATTACCTTCTCGGCGCAAGACACACCATCACAGTGATTACAGATCACAGAAATTTGCAATATTTAAAAACGGCCAAAGCTCAATCATCACGTCAACTCCGATGGGCTTTATTCTTTGCGGAGTTTGATTTTGTAATCACATACCGCCCTGGCTGCAAGAATGGCAAAGCGGATGCTTTATCCCGGATTGGGGTGGGAGAAACAAATTCAAGCTTAGAACCAGTACCGATTATACCTGAACAGATAATTTTGGGGTTGACCTCTTTACAAACTATTGAGGACATTCAAACTAGAGTTAAACAACTTTTAGACCCTACAGCCTTGCAAGAATGGAGTCAAAAGGGTTCACACTTTTCCGTCAATAATGATCTACTGATGATCTACTCGGAATCTTCATTCAGCACCTGAAATAGAGAAAACAGACAATGGTTATTTAAAGCTTGAACTTGCAACAGAATTCTTACGATACCTTACCGGAAAAGTCAAGCGACCTTGCATCAGAAGCAGGATGGAGAGCTCGTCCTTTCAGACCCTAAGGTGAGACTTCACGGGGAATCGCAGAAGGGTTTCGTGGAGGGTGAGAAGGGGAGTGGGAGGCCTACGCATTATCCCGCAGAATGTTAATACTCCCTTTTCACACACAGAAGGATATTTCTACGAGCCAGACAAGCCAGATTTGGGGGTCCGGCCAATCCATCTTCCGAGTCCTGCGCATCACCCTAGAAGAGGCCACAGCAATCCAAACCAGACCAGCGCCTCCGTGGGAGTCAGGTGAGCGTTACAGCATGGCACCACCCACAGGAGACACACAACAACTGCTGCCCACTGAGGGGAATGTATCTGCGGGGAGCAGTACAATTGGGGAGACTGCTGCCATCGCAGCCTGCTCTGACAGCGATGTGGGGAATGAGGAGGATGACACAGAAGGTCCCCCCACTGGCCACCTTCATTCCCCCCACCTGTCCCTAAGTAGCCTGCACGGAGACGGCACACAGGGGCTATCCCCTGAAGAGTCATGGCCAGCCACTCCCAGCCCAGTGGGAGGAGGGGAGTAGCCCAATTACCCCGGCAATTGCAACATCCAATGCCCCAGATTTCCAACAGTCGCTGGACCAAATAATGACGAGGCAACAACAACTGTCCTCACTACTCACGCAGCATGTGGCTGATTGTGGAGGTGCCAGTGCACACATGGAAAGATGTGCTGAGACTGTCAAGGCAGCCATCCAATCCGCAAGCAAAGACATATGTGCGGAACTAGCCGCGGTGCGGAATGTGCTCGGTGAGCTTGTACAGACAATAAGGGACACGCGGCGTACCGAGCAGCCCAGTACCTCCTCCGCTGCCAGTTCTGCCGCAACCAGCCCCGTCTGCAGGTCAGCCAGGAACCTGCGGGATACAGGCAGGGGGGCCCCAGGGGCTGGGAGAGGGGGCTGCCAATAGTAGCCGCCCAGTGGACGAATGGAACATTACCCACTTCATCAAGGGCACCGTCACACCTTTGCAGGGAGTTCTGGGTGGAGCGAGGAGCGGGGATTGGGTGTGTTGGGGAGTTCAGGGGGGAGGGGGGATTGGGTGTGTTGGGGAGTTCAGGGGGGAGGATAGAGGGGGGATTGGGTGCGTTGGTGAGTTCAGGGGGAGGGGGATTGGGTGTGTTGGGGAGTTCAGGGGGGGGATTGGGTGTGTTGGGGAGTTCAGGGGGGAGGGCGGAGGGGGGATTGGGTGTGTCAAACCTATTCACATTCATAATACACTTTTTCCTTTTGCACAAATCAAATGTGTGGACATTGCTCATTTCGTATGTGTGCTTTATTGGTGTACAGTCCACAGTGTGTATGTCCCAGACACACACAGTGCCCCAAGTGCCGTCTCCATGTTACACACACCAGCCGTGTGTGCTAGAAGCATTGGTCAATGATATTTTGACGCATTTCACGCCCCTCCTGTGCATTGCTGCCTCCATGAGGTGCTGCCCCATCCACACCCTCCTCATCCTCATCGTCAGGTGGTTGCAGTTCAGCGTCAGGGGGCAGGGCCACATTTCGTCTGACGCACATATTGTGTGGCATGACACATGCCATGACGATCTTTGCCACCTTCTCATGGCGGAACAGGAGTGCCCCACCAGACCTGCTGTGGCAGCGAAACCGTGCCTTCAATAGGCCAAATGCCTGCTCAATCACCACACGGGTACGTGTATGTGCACGGTTGAAGTCCTCCTCGTGCTGGTTCTGTGGGTTCTGGACTGGTGTAAGTAGCCACCTCTTCAGGGGATAGCCTGCATCACCTGTATGTGGGCGAGAATGTATGTGTCAGTCATGACGTCAAACTCAAAACTTGACGTGCCACCATGGCTTGCATCCAACTGTTACTTCGGACCACTTTGAAATGCACTAATTGATTCACACTATGCGACAGGAATATGCTCATGGCTCTTATGGACTGTTGTGCATGCCATCAACCAATGTATGCAGGGGGGTCATGTGCCTCCTTCGTGTGCAGTTATGGGGGACAGGCCTTTCAGTTGATGGTGTTTGGTGACGTGCATGTAGGTGCATTTTGTTGAAGTCATTGTGGTCTGAATTGGTTCAATGCACTTGCAGATGGTTGTGTTATGGTTGGGACACACCTTCATTCACATGGTAGGGCTGCATACATCAGGCCTTAGGTTTACTGGTGTCAGCTGAGGTTTGTGATGCATTAGGTTATGATCTGGCTCTGTTGTCTTTGCTACTCACAGCCAGGTGGAGTATGCATTGGTACGTCGTTCGTCTACCCACTTCGCAATTCCATGGTCATGACATTAGACTCACCGAGTAGACAGGATCTTGGGCTTGCATGTCGCTCCATGTGGCGTGCTATTGTGGAGTTCCTTAGGACCCTTGAATCATGGGTTGCTCCGGGGAATCGGGTACAACAATGTGTGAAGATCCTGTTGGAGTCACAGACCATTTGCACGTTGATTGAGTGAAATAGTTTACAGTTGCGGTACGGTGCCTCCATGGCATGTGGGACCACCAATTCCACATGGATGCAGTCGATGGCACCAATGCAACCAGGTATGCCGGCTAGTACATGGAAACCCACTTTGGAGTTTGCAATCTCCTGGGCAGTCCGTGGTAATGAGATGTGGTCGTCTGTGTGCTTGAGGAGGGCATCAAGCACTTGGATCAGCGTACGAGAGAATAATGGTTGTGAAATGCCATGCAAGTGCCCCACTGTCTGCTGGTAGGTGCCTGTGGCCAGGAAGTGGACTACAGACACTACCTTCAGTAGGGGTGGGATGGCGGTTGGTGTTTCTATCATGCTGACAATGTCGTTGTGTGTCATGTCTACGATGGCGGTGATGGTGTCCCGGTCCAAACGGTACAGGATGTGGATCTACTCAGCGGTGAGGTTGAATGGACTGGCTCTGATGCGTGGGATTGTGGGCTGCCTGCGTGGTGCCACTGGCTGTGCTGGTGGGGCTTGCTGGCCCTGCCTTGCCCTCCTTCTCCTCCTGCGTCTCCTCTGTGCAGCCTGTTGTTGTAGCACTTGCATTGCTATCAGGTCCTCCAGCCCCAACATTGCTAGTCCTATTGGTATCATTGTGGAGTGTGACTGGGTGTGGGAAGGGATGGGGTGTGCTCTTTTCGTACTTGCTGAGTCTGTATTGCCTCCACCTGTGCTGATTCTGTGCACCTGTGGCAGCTGGATTCACTGCACATGGCCATTTACGGTTGGTTCGCGATTTCGTAATTAGCACCATGGCAGTAAGGTACTTAACGGGCTTAGTGATGGCGCTAGGTGCTGTCCGCTTGGGTCGTGATCCGCGCAGCTTTGCGCCATGCCGGTATTTACGGGGTGGCGGGTCGCGTGCGCGCGACCTTGTTGCAGTTAGCGGCAGCGTTAACTACGATGCCGCTAATGGCATCGTAGTTAACAGTCACGGGTCATGATCGGACCTAGCGGAAAACGATGCCGGTAATCATTTACCGCCATCGTTTTTCGCTTACCGCCAGGGTCGTAATGAGGGCCACTGTCTTTATTATTCAACACAGACAGGGATCATACAGAACAAACAATTCTACAGCATTCTCAGCTACTGAACCTGTGTCACATGGTTTTCTGCACCGGTGATGTCACAAAAATCGTGTCCACACCGAAAACCTTCGGGGTGTCCTCATAGGTCAGTTTGGGATGACTATGTATATAAAAATTATACATTAGTCTGTTTATTGGTCCCCCATATCAGGTGGCTCTGCCTGAGACTACCCCTAAAAGTTACAAACAACACTGTTGCAGGTTCGCAGGGAGACCATTGGCCCATGCAACATTTTATACCACGGCACAAACGGAGCTTCTGGATTGGCTAGAGCGGGTACTCCTAGGCCTGGAACCCTTTCTGGTCACAGAGTTCAGTGTACCTTTTCAAGGTGATGGGAAGGAATATGGAGGGCTGTGTGTTCTATATTGTGGCCACTGGTCTGATAACCTAGCTCGAGAGAGTGCCTGCAGGTAGCAGTTTTGGTGGGCAACACTTGTATCATTCCACACTGTCTCGCTGGGAACAGCTTCTCTTACGACCACAAGTAAATAAGCATTGTCATGTTCTGCTGGGTCACGTGTGCGAGGACCACAAAGTGAAGCCCTTCTGCCTACAATTATTATGATTTCATTCTGAATTCTTGCAGGTGGCGTGCTGCCTCGGGACCCAGGAATTTTCCACCCGCCCTTGTCCTTGGCTGTGAACACCAGCTCTGCGAACACCAGCTCTGCGCAACGTGCTGCAGGGATCGTGTCTCCCCTTCCATGTATCTGAGGGCTGTCTTTCCAACCTGATTCACTTCAGTCGCCCTATAGGTTCCCTATGTGTATTTATGGCTTCTTATGGTTAGTTGCAATAAAGCATATGCAAGCTTGGTCCACGTTTATTCTGCATCTTGTTGTTTCGCTTTGGCAAAAGAAAGGAAAGGTTCTTAGCATTATGTAAATGTATCCACCCTCTACCTACAGGAGTCATAATCATGTTTTTCATGTCTACAAGCAATAAACTAGTGCATGTCTGTGTAGCTTCATGAATGGATGCATATTAGCTTCATGGCTAACGCAGCTATGTCGTGATGTCTCCAATGACACCATCAATATCCTGGCTTTGTTGTCAGTGGAACTGGTCCATTGATGGGACCTCTGTCTCCTTGAAACCATCAACTGGATACGGTTTAAGTGGCAGTTTGTCACGATCCTACCCACCTGCCACCCAGCACTGCTACATGTGTACATACCTAGACTCTGTTTATGGCAAACCTGCAAAGTTAAAACCTACAAACTGCTTTTGCATTTGTTTACTTGTTTTATCGCTGCAGTTTTGGACCAATCTAATTTCATTTTACATTCTGGGTTTTGGATTAAACCAGCAGGTGCATTCTGGTACATGTTTGCTGTCCAAGAGGCAAAGGGCTCGAGTCGGCATACTAAGTACATTTGTTTGCAGCAAGCTACTAAGAGCTGGACGAGGCATACTAAGTGCATTTGTTTTCGACATGTTAAGAGCTGGAGAGGCCCTGGTTGCATTCCCCTGTTCCACGCTACTGCAGTTTAGGCTTCTGAGAACTGGAGAACCCTTAATTACAATCCACTGCTGCAGGCTACTGAAGCCAGGTCTGGGCTTAATTGAACACAGCTGCATGAAACTGCAATCGGCTCCACCTTGTTGGGCTGTTGGCTGGGAGGACTTTCATAAGCTCACTTTGAAAAGAAGCAATTCTATGGCACGACAAGGAGGCTCATATTATGCTTTCAATTTTTACTACTGACAACCTAGCAGCAAAGAAAAATTTTGTTTAAACATTAACCTTTTTTTAATAACAGAAAAGAAACACATAGTCCATAAGAACACAATGTAGGAACCCAGTCCAAGATGGGGGCTAGGAAGCAGCCCATCAACCAATCAGGATGAACCCACCCCCACAAATGTCCTTTACTCTAACAGCAACTCCTCTTTCTTTGCTGCTGACGCACAAGATAAGTCCTTTCGTATACACGCTCGTCTTTTCTGTGAGGAGAGTGTTTATTGATGCATTGTTTCTGTGCTTTTATGAATAGATAGTGTAACTTTACATTACGTTCGCTCATTCGAACTTTGGGAATTATCTTTGTTGTTGGGACCGCTCGGCGTGAGGCGTTTTCCTCGCCTCAGTCACGCCCCGAGTTGGCCTCCTTTTTCTGTTCCTCCCCGCCCTCCTCCACCCTCGAGAATTATCATTCGCCTGCTCGGCGAACAGTGTTATTTGTAGCAGCGCTGCTCGCGCCTCCCTCCCCTGACTTTCAGCTCGCCTGCTCGGCGTGGATGCGCAATTAATTATTTATAAAATACAACGGCTCCCCTGGTGTGGAGCGGCATGAGCGCGTTGCACTCCGACACACATTTCATTACTAAAGAGTTTCCTTTGTTTTCACTTTGCCTGCTCGGCGTGGTTAATGAATATCTGCCTCAGGCAGTATTATTGTGTTTTAAACTTGCGTTGCTCAAGCAAGTTTGGGGGATAATATTCCCTAATTTAGTGGCTGTGTGTGTTTCTCCCTGTTGGTCCTGGGTTCTACCTGGGCTAGTTTATTTACTTATATATATTTTTAGAAAAATATATGTATACATGCAATTCCACAGAGTTTAGGTGAGATTTATTTTGTTAGGCCTGGTTGGTCCTCTGTTGGGTTGGTGCCACTTCTGTTTTTTCCTGTTTCATTCCATTGTCATTGCTGTTTAAAATGCAGTCAAATAAAGGTATAGAGGGGGTTCCCTCGGTAAATGGCAGTACCCAGGTTAGGGCGGCTTCGAAGAAAAGTGATAGACCCAGTGAGGATTCAGGAATGAGGTGGTTAGGGGAGGCTTCCCTGGTCCTACCCCCTTCGGTCTCCAGGGCCATAAAGGATTCCATGGATTTGGCGCTGTTGAATCTAAATTCAATCTTAGCCTCAGCTTTTGATCGGCTAATTAATAAAATCGCCGACTTCCATCCTAGTCCTGTTCAAGGACCTACTACAGCACCCAGAAAGTGCACAACTAAAACAAAGCATTTGCAAGGGCAACTCAGCCCATTTCAGAGTTCTCCCTCTTACCCTGATTCCCCTATTAGAGCGTTAAAACGTAAGTTTGGTGAGGGAGTTGCTCAAGGTTCAGCCCCAATTAGGGTGGCCTCTACACCTTTGTCATCCCCTGATTCCTCTGAAAATTCAGATTCCCCACCCAAGAGAAGGAAAATAAAGGTTTCATCTGTGGGGGTGTCCCAGACTCCTAAGGAGCAATTGTTAGATGACAGTGGGGTCCCGTTTTTTGATCCCTCACTCATTCAGCACCCTAGATCTGCTGAATGGCGCCCGTCTGAGGCAGTCTCCTCTTCCCTTCACCATTGGGTTAGGAAGGCTCTTCCTACTGAGGACAGGAATAAACTACGTTCAGAATGTCTACGTCCTGTTATTCCTGACAAGGTGGCAATTACTCCCACTATTGATCAGTCCATGGTGGGTTTTTTGTCTCAGAGGGGTAAAGACCCAAAGAAGGGAGTTAATGGGGCACTTAAGAGTTGTCAAGATAAGCCTTTGGACATGCTGGGGCCCTTGACCCAAATTTTTGAATTGGCAGAAGAAGCGGCCATGAATGAGTCACAAATAGATGTAGAAGCGCTCAGGGGCTGGGTACAGCGTTCTGTTTGCCTGCTAGTCAATGCTAATTCCAGTATTTCGAAGGAGAGACACAAAGCGCTCCTTAGACGCATAGATCCCAAGCTACAGGATATGGCAGATGGAGAGGCTGGTCCCAAAGCTCAAGGAAATCTTTTTGGGGATAAGTTCATCAAGGACCTCTATGCTTATGTCCACACCTTTACGGCATTGGACAAGGCCCAGACAAACATTAGAAAGGTTTTTGCACCTAGAATTTTTGATAAGGCCGGACGAGGAAGAGCCCGCTGTTCTGGCCGCTCCTATTTCAGGGGCTCTACCCGACCACAACAATATGCCTTTAGAGGGGCCCATCATTCTTCCTCTGCTCGAGGAGCGCGGACAACCTTCTATCCCCAGAGAGGAACTCAATGGAGAGGTTGGAATGGCAGAGGTGCAAGTAGAGAGAGATCCGCTCCAGGTATTGTCTCGTCTCGTAAATGTTTCTTCCCGCAAAGGTTTGGGGTGCAGGTTGGTAAGATTTCTTCATCAATGGGAAAGGCTCACTTCAGATCCATGAGTGTTACAGACTGTTCGGGGATTTCAGATAGAATTCTACTCGCCTCCATGTCAACTCTCACCGCCTCCACCTCTTGTGTTCAATCAAGAGAAGCAGAATCTGGTGGACGCAGAGATTCAAGAGCTTGTTTTCAAAGGTGCGGTAGTCCCGGCCACATACAAGGCTTCTCAATTCCTCAGCATGATCTTTCTGGTTCCGAAACCCGAAGAAGGGTTTCGACCCGTGATAAATCTCAGAGCCCTCAACTCATTTGTAGTTTACCATCATTTCAAAATGGAGGGCATTCATCTTCTGAGGGATACGCTGCTTCCAGGGGATTGGATGGACAAGTCAGATCTCAAAAATGCTTATCTGGTAGTCCCTGTTTTCCCCCTCATCAGGAGTTTCTTCAGTTCCTTTGGGGGGGGGTCGCCTTTGGCAGTTTGCTTCTCTCCCATTCACCCTCTGGTGTTTCACCAAACTAATGAAGCCAGTGATGGCTTTTCTCAGGTCAAAGGGGATCAGGAGTATAATTTAACTGGACGACATTCTTCTCCTAGCCCAAGATCTCCTGATTCTACAGGTTCAATTGGATCTGACAGTCTCCCTTTTGCAGGATCTAGGATTTGTTCTAAATGCCAAAAAGTCCATATTTTGTCCTACTCAATGTATCCAATTTCTTGGCTTCAATATTGATTCAAAGCAGTGCATCCTTCTTCTCCCAGACTCCAGGCTCTTAAAGATTCGGAAAGAAATTCGCCTCATTTTAAGGCTGGAGATTGTGTCCCTTCGGCAGTTAGTGAGGGTAGTGGGAATGTTGTCCGCCTCCATTCAAGCTATACTCCGGCGCCTCTTCATTACAGGGCTCTTTAGCGTCTCAAAGGAAGACATTTGCGCAAGAGTCTGTTTTATGCTCAAAAGCTGAAGCTGGATCCAGAGGCCCGATTGGAGCTTCTTTGGTGGCTCAAAGATATGAATGCCTGGAATGGCAGAGCGATCTATGGGCCCTCTCCGGATGTAGTTCTAGGGTCAGATGCCAGCAGAGCAGGTTGGGGGGCCAGGATAGGTCAGATTTCCACGGGAGGGAAATGGTCAGATCAGGAGAGACTGCTTGTAATTCTAGGCATAAATTTCCTAGAATTACTCGCAGGCTCCTTTGCGGTCAAGAGCCTTCTCAAAGATCAGGGGAATTGCTGCATTTTCCTTCGGATGGACAATGTTTCAGCGGTTCGATATATCAATCACCTGGGGGGTCCCGCTCGAAGGCGCTAGCAGACTTGGCAAGGGAATTCTGGCATTTTTTGCCTGGACAGAAACATTCTGCTTCAAGCAGAGTATCTTCCGGGGATAAGCAATTCAGTGGCAGACTGGAATTCCCGTTACCTTAAGGCCAGCAGCGATTGGATGCTGGACAGGAATATATTCGCATTGATTCAGTCTCTTTGGGGTCCCATTCACATAGACCTTTTTGCCTCTCGTCTCAATTGCCAGGTTCCTCGGTTTTACAGTTGGAGTGTCAAGTCTAAGAAGGGATCAAAGGGTTTCAACCCCCTCTCCTGAACCACTGAAGCTGAATAGATCGACCCTCCCACTGTGGTTGACACAGGCGTCTGAGAGTAAAAACACAGATAACCACGTGGCAGCCAATGGGGGGAAGACGGAGTTAGGGAAAGGGGGTGGAATGACAAAGGGAAGGTAGGGAATAGAGAACATGCGCATATATATATATATATATATATATATATATATATATATATATATATATATATATATATATATATATATATATATATATATATATATAAAAAACAGAATACTAAATACTGAAACCCCTGTATACCTGTCTACTGCCTGAATGTACGAAAGTAGGGACTTGGGTTCTTGATTGCCCTACACCATACCCCTGACCATACCCATGACTCTGACCATGGAGATATCACATATAGCAGACATAAAGCAACATCAACTGCATGGTACACACAAGGGAATACTCCCTACATGAATTCAACATGACACATGGCCCTGTGGGCTGACATTTAACATAAGCAAACAGAAGCAAAGCACATAAATCGTGACATTCCTGTCATAATAGGACTGGACCACCTTGCCCCTTCCCATTGATAGAGAATCTTCTCTGCACTGAGAGTATTGCCTCATACTCCCGGTGTAACCCGTGTAACTTGCACTGGTTTACATTAACTCATAAGTCTCTCAAACGTAGCACACCATATAGTGTTCTTAAGATTCACATGAATACTAGGACGTACTTATCTTAGCGTCCGGGTGCCTCGCAAGAACACCCGGACATCAGGAACTGTCGCTGTGAAGTGCCGTAGCCTCAGCGTGCTACATGCCGCGCATAGTCTACAGGCAGCGATAGGAATGAAGTCACCGCCGCGGCCGCTGTAGAAAACGAACTTGCAGGAGGCTGCTGCGGGACTCACGTGAACACTAGAGTCAGACCGCAAGGGTCCGCGAGTGCGAACCGGCAACGCTCACTCTCCCTGTCGTGTTGCCTTCCATGAACGCTTCTTCCCCGCTCGCCATCAGCTCGTCCAAGGCTCCTCAAACGCTGTCATGATCGCCCGTGCTGCATAACTTTAATTGTCGGCACCTGTGGCCGGGCGGTCAACGGCTAAATACTCTCTTAATGGCTCAGCTGTTCAATGGCACGAAGTGCATAGACTACAACTCGTCCCTTAAGCATGCTGGGAATCGTAGTTTCTTCCTCATTTTCTCGTATACTGTCTCCTGAGCTTGCCCCAGACCCTACTCCTGACATGGAGACCGGATCCCCAAGCTCTGGCAACCGATGCATTCCTCCAGGACTGGTCAGATCCTCTCCCCTATGCTTTTCCTCCATTCTCCATGATAGCAAGGGCTCTGGTACAGCTGCGCAGACAGTGCACTACCTTGATAATAGTGACCCCGTTCTGGCCTTCTCAGGTTTGGTTTCCCGCTCTCCTACAGTTGGCCGTGGACGTTCCTCGCCTTCTTCCTTTTGATCCCCAGCTCCTGATGGACCCGTCGGGTCGCCCTCACAGCCTGGTTCTTCAAGGACATCTTTCCCTTATGGGTTGGAAGATTTCAGCTCTTCTTGGTGCTTCTGAGGCCTTTCGCAGGACTCTATTAGTGTCATCAAGGATTCCTGGGCCACATCCACCAAGACAGGATATTCATCAGCATGGGGCTGCTGGGTTAGCTGGTGTTTGGTTAGACACCTCAATCCCATTTTTGCTCCACCAGTAGACATAGTAAACTTTCTAGTGGAATTGTTTAAAGAAGGCAAAGCTTATCGAACAATTAATGGGTTTAGATCGGCGATATCAGCTGGCCATGTTCTGGTTAAAGGGGAGCCGGTGGGTAAACATTTCCTGGTCAGAAAGGCTCTGAAGTCAATTAGAGTTAAGGTGCCTCCTGAAACCAGGTATTCAGTTCTGTGGGATGTTAATAACGTTTTGAATTTATTTATAGCATGGCCTCATAATCAGGAGTTAGCCCTGCAACATCTTTTTTCAAAGTTAGCAATGCTGCTATGTCTTGTCTCCATTAAAAGAGTATCTGATATTAAAGCTCATGATGTGGACAACAAGATTTTCTCTCCTCAGGGAGTTACCTTCTTTGTGACTAAAATAACTAAATGTATGATTTCTTCTGTTTCTTATCCGGCGTTTTCTGAAAATAGTAAATTGTGTGTGGTTCAATGTTTGAAATGTTTTGAAGATAGAACTGTGGATGTTCGTCCCCCAGGTACCTCTCAGCTGCTTATTTCATACCATAAACCTTACAAGGCAGTGTCCTCCGCTACTCTGGCTAGGTGGGTTAAATGGGTGATGGAAGAAGCTGGTATTGACATTTCCTCCTTTGGAGCAAACTCAGCTAGAGGTGCCATGGCATCAAAAGCAGCTCTCCTTGGGGGAGGGTTGGAGCAGATCCCAAAAGCAGCTGATTGGTCCAGGGAATCCACTTTTAAGACGTATTATCATAAACGGATTGATCATGTGGTTTTCAATGTGATGCAAGGGCTTTAAACTTGCATAATATGGGCCTCCTTGTCGTGCCATAGAATACCTAATCCCCCGCACTATTGTGAGTGGGGGTTTAGATTCTATTAAAGACAAGGAGGCGAATATTAGCCTGCCCACCCACCCAGTACTAACATCTGTCTCCTTTTTCAGCTTCGGGTTGATCACCTTGGGAAACTGGATCAGCGTAATGTCTTCAGAGTCTGCGCCTGGATGTGTTGCCTGGAATGTTCTTTAGTTGGACTATGGACCTTGTATGTTTTGCTGTTTAAGGCATCATTTGCAGCTTCAGAAGAGGTGTTGTTGTTAGAGTAAAGGACATTTATGGGGGTGGGTTCATCCTGATTGGTTAATGGGCTGCTTCCTAGCCCCCATCTTGGACTGGGTTCCTACATTGTGTTCTTATGGACTATGTGTTTTTTTCTGTTATTAAGAAAAAGTTAATGTTTAAACGAAATTTTTCTTTGCTGCTAGTTTGTCAGTAGTAAAGATTGGAAGCATAATACTCACTACCTGGTCTTTTCTTATGGACTATGTGTTTTTTTCTGTTATTAAGAAAAAGTTAATGTTTAAACGAAATGTTTCTTTGCTGCTAGTTTGTCAGTAGTAAAGATTGAAAGCATAATACTTGCCACCTTGTCTTAAATAGAATCTAAACCCCCACTCACGATAGTGCAGGGGATTAGGTATTGTTCAGTGAACTGTTTCCACTGGG
The DNA here is from genome assembly GCF_040938575.1 of Ambystoma mexicanum. Lineage (NCBI taxonomy): Eukaryota > Metazoa > Chordata > Amphibia > Caudata > Ambystomatidae > Ambystoma > Ambystoma mexicanum. The sequence goes on from NC_090923.1 coordinate 716,244,077, forward strand.
AGTTTGTGCTTTTTAACCTTTTTCTGAGTATACTGATTTTTGGCTTTTGAATCGTGTTTTTTGTTGCTGCTTTGCAGCACCCTTTCCAATCTGCTTTTGCAGCCTGCTTGTTTTTGAACCTCTCCTTGATTTCCAGTTTTTGACTTCTGAAACCTTGTCCTGTTTTGCTGTTAAAGTCATTCAGTTCTTTGCTGATATCTTTTCTCCCTTTCTGTAAACATCCTGTTTTGTGTAGACATTTCTGCTTCACAGACATGTACTGTTTCTGCTCAGCTTTTCTCTCTGCAATCCCAGTCTCTTGAAGTTTTCCTGTTTGTTCCTTGCCTGCAATATTATCAGACTTCAGTCCATAGTTCTAGTGCCTGTTCCTAAGTACACTGAGTTTCCTGAATCCCTCTTATTCGCTGTTTTGTCAGCGAGATGTCTTGTTTGAGTCATTTGCCTTGTGTATCCTGATATTCCAGTCTCTGCTTTGTACTTTGTTTCTCTATCCTGTCCTGTACCTGGTTATTTCTTTAAATGCTACTTTCTGCCTGCATTACATCCTGGTCCACTGCTGTGCATCCGCTTTGATTCCGATTACAGTGTGACTCCTCCGTTCTGATCAGATAAGAGAAATACTTCTGTTGCAAGTCTTACCTGCCTCAGTATATGATCTCCAGTTTTACCCTTGCACTGAGTACAACAGTCTCTTCGGCAAGTCTTACTCTTGATGCTGCTGTATGACAGTGTTCTGGAGGAGAGGAATTCGCTGACGGGCCCATTGGTCAGCACTCACCCTCTAGAACTTGTAAGACAAGATAGCTGCACCATGTGAGGACAGGGGGTGCAGGATTCACTAACTCCAACATGACTCAATAACGAGGACTCAATAGGTTGGCAAAGGGAAGTCTGTTTAATGACAAATACATCAAACAGGGAAACAAACGGGAATCAGCTGTAGTGCGATCACCTGTCTCGCTCCGACTTCCTCGAACTTCAGTCGGACAGCACTTCTTATAGTCAAAAATCTTCATTACTGACGTCTAATTTCTATAAAAAATCATCATGCAATATAATTGGTTAGGAAAGGTAACTTAAGTATAGGTGTTATATCTGTATATGATAATAGGGCATGCGGATTGGATAACTCTTATCGGGTGGGCATCTACGCCCATCCCTCTACATCACGCGTGTTAGACGTCACTACAACTATGACATCCTATTGGTTACAATATCTATAGGACTCCAGATAACTTGGTCCATTGTGATTGGGCAGGTTACACCCCTAGACATAAATTTCCACTTTTAATTAGCAGCATGCAGAATGGACACCCCTGTGCCTGGTGTCCCAAGTTTCACCCTGCCTCCCTTCCATCAATCAGTGTTTTAGGGCGACGTGTCAATTAGTTGGCTAAGGATGGCCTCGAACCTGTAGTCTCATATTGGGAAAAGTTATGGCATCCTCGGTTCCTGGATGACATCAGGCCATGGTACTTCTTTGCGCCTGGCTGGTCACGTGTAAATTCACCATGAATCTGCTTCAGTTTCCAGCTTTTAGTGCATTTAATTCTGTGTCCGCTTAGCCACCTGCATGGGCCCTCCTTATCTTGACCTTCATGAGGCAGGCTGGTATGCTCTGAAGTTGGAGTCTTGTGAGCTGACGCTCTCCTCCCCTTCTCTGGTTGACCTCGATTTCCTAGGCATGAGCCGCTCTTTGTTGAGTTTCGATTCTGCTCGTTTTCTTGCCTTTGGCTGGGTTTCGAAACTTGGCCTGTCAGGCCTCTGGCCACCTGGGTACCTTTCTGCTTTTACAAAATGGAGTCGCACTTGTATAATGTGCTTTATTGAGGTAGATATATGGTTGGCGCTTGCCACTCTATCTCTACTAAGCATTGCAAGCAGTATCGATTTCTTAGCATCTTCCGTTTCAAGCCTATTTACACACGTTTAACAGGACGGTTGCTTCCATCTTGTCTTGTAACACTGTTTCTTCATGTTGCAACATTGTCTCCTCTCTGTGCCTATTCCATTCAATTTCGTAGTTACTCGCACTGGCGTGTTATCTTCGATAGCTGCTTTTGTTCATTCACGGATCTGTTCAGGCCCTTGTGTCATTTCCACTGGCCTTCCATTAAGGCTTTTGGGGTCTCTTCGTGGACCGTGTGTAGGTACTCCTCATTTCGTATCTGTGGCTGGTATGGCTGTCTGATAGGGTACTGTGCTGCCCAGGGTTGTCTGGTTATGGGTGCTTCAACCGGTATGGATCTTATGATGTATAATGGGCAGAGTCCCAGTGCAGCTCTTTGTAGGTTCATTTGCTCTTCATACGTCACATACCCTGGCGAGCACGCTCCTGGTACCTCGAAATGAGGGGAAGGGGTGCAGGCCATGTCTGGGACCTCCTCTACACTCCCCCCTCTGGTCGGTTCATCGACCACTTCTGCAATCACCTTTGCATTAATTTCTTTTGCTTCTTCAGTGTCATGCTCATCGTCCTCTGCGTTGGTACATGATGGTGTGAATGTGTGAGCCTTTGGAGTCCATATTTTTATCACTCCCTTCAAACTCCCTGCTGTCTTCACATGTTCGTCTTTGTTCCATGTCATTAGCTGACATTGTCCATTTGGGCTGTAGTAGATCCATTTTCCTTCATACCTTCTTCGTTTCTTAGGGTATGTGAACTTTGATCCCTCTGGCGCAAATTTGCTGGCTTTCACAAAGTCTCTTATTTCTTCATCAGTCAGGTCTCTGGGCTTCCATCCTGGTTCGACATCAATCATTATTTTCATCCCTGTGGCTTTCTTTGCAGTTTTCTGGCACTGTGTAATGATTATCTTGATAACACAGAATCCTAGCAATACCATTGCTAGTAGAGCTCCCAGAAACTTGAATATATCTGCCATCCATTGTGGGACCCACGAGAATAGGTCTCCAAGCCAGCTGTCATTGTCTACTTAGTCACTTTCATCGATCATCTGGTTTTCCAGGCTTGTCAGCATGCTTATGGCCTCTGTTAGGGTTCAGTTGTCTTCATCGTGTGATGGTACAAATGTGCAACATGATTCTCTGATTTTTTCACAAACACCTCCATCCATTGCAGTGATCATGTCAAGCACATATCTGTTTTGGAGGGTCATCAGTCTGATTGCTCTCAGCTCTTCTTTGATCACGTTGAATCCTTTTAATAGTGGTATTGATGGTCTGCAATAACTCCCATCTGGTTATCTGCAACCATTTAGTATTCACTCCAACTTGGATGTGGGGCAGGAGTAGTGTTGTGAATACTGTTGAGGTGAGGCTGAACAGCCTGTGTGCATACGGGATTGCATGGAATGCCTCTTGTGATTTGGGAGAAAACTAATTTTCCCTCTTCTTCCTGGATACTAGTTCCACAGATCTTCTTCTTCTTAGATGAGCATCTGCTTTCGGAAAACTGTCCAACTTTAGGTCATTCTTAGGGATCACTAGTGCGGGAATGTGGAAGTTCACTAGTGTGCATATGCCTCCCCAGTTTTTCGGCAGCCTTATATATGCCTTGGATCCACACGCCCAGTAATGGTCCATAATAACTGCGGTTCCTTGTGTCATTCCCGGAGCTTCAAAGATTCATCCGCAGTTTCGATTCTCTCCCATCTTCCTTGTGCCATTGTTTCTGAAGCATAGTTTCGGGCTCTCCAGTGGCACTATCTGTAGGGGTCCCCCTCTATCTTCGACCCATGTTCGCAACTTTACTAGCTTTTGCCACCAAGGTTTGCATAACCTCTGCGAATTCTCTTTTGCTTCCTTGCAGGCTCCAAGGACCATCCACGCTCGGCAGATTACTACTCCCTCTTCCCATCCATCTTGGGAGACCAATGACCCCCAGATCTGCATTTGGCCTCTGTTCTTCGGGATTTGAGCCTCCTCTGCAGTTTTTCCTTGAACGTTCAGTCTTGGGTTTATTTCCCATCTTATCCCTGATCCTTTGACGCCAGGGTTCTCGTACCTGATCACATGATTTCTGGTGTGCACTCGGTCTCTTGTTTTAATGTCCTGGACGTAGCCATCTTCATCCGGGTAATCCGTTTCGTTGGCCCATATCAACGAGGCGTCTCTTCCCATAAATTGTCCTCTGATGTTGCACATTGCTACATGTGACATACAGTGTGCTGTAGGGACATCAATTTCTACAGCCACGAAGATCTTGGATTTTCCCATGCTGTATGGTAGGAGTGCACAGACAAAGAATTCTCCTTCTGACTGCCTTCGTCCTACTTCCTTCATGTGTTGTTACCATATGTTGTTTCCGAGATGGGCTGTGCTGTCCAGGTAATCATTAAGTTCATTGTTACCTTCATGAGGGCTTCTCTTGATTCTCAGCGTTCTTCTGTAGTTTGCTATGACTACGTCTCCGAATTCATCTGTGCTGCTTTTCCACTTCGGGTATCTCGATGGAGCAGGCTGCCTCGACTGCATCGCTGTGGTAGGAGGAGGATTTGTGCTTCCTTTCCTTCCCTTTTGTAGTCTGCCATAAACTTCCTGTAATCACCATTGGTTTGCCAACCTCCCAACTCGTGGCTGTGTTGTAGGCCTGCGGCTTGTTCCTTGCGTTGGAGCAGGTGTGCTTGCTGTTATAGTTTCTATAGTTCTGTTTTTCAGCTCCTCGTGCAGTTTCTTTGCTTGGACTATGAATGGGAACAAATAATCTATTAGCATGTGGGTCGTCTCTGTGAGTTCTTTCGTGGCCACTTCTGTTCTTTTGAGGAATTTTGCTATTTCCTCCATCTTTGGTAATTCACTTGGCTTTTCTTGGTTATCTCCACTATTCTCTGGAATTTAATGTTCGTCAGGCAGTCTCCCCTTCTCTGCTGCCTTCGTTGTAGCCATTGACACTTGCCCTTGTCTGTGTGCATCCATTGTGTGGGTACGTGCAGTGGTCAGTGCAACGTTTTCATTCATTCCGTGCTGACCCTGTCTCCAGCTTTTTTCCCCATTCATTACCTCAAGTGTATACGTATTACTGCTAATTACATTCAATTTTAAATCATTTGCTTCATCATTAGCTTTTCTTGGAAGTGGAATCACTATGTAGGGTCTGGGTGCTTTTGTAGGATTTGTATGTTCATTATCTGGTAGGTGCACTGAAATTGGGGCGCTTCGTGCACCAATGGAGAGAGCAGTTCTGATAGTCAATAACAGAAAGACAATGATGACCACCAAGCATATACACATGATAGATTTGTAAGACATCTGGCAGCATTTTCTCCCAGGAAAGCGGGGCCGCCCTTCTGTTGGGGGTAAAACCAAGTTACTGTTCTGGGCCCCCATTTCGAATGAGTTCATAGTCAGTTATTTATTCCTTCTTTTGCTCTGGTCTCGTATTTCGAGAGTTTGTTACTATTAGAGGGACGAGTGCTTCTCCAAATGTCCCCCCTCACGTGAGTGACGATGGTAGTCTCTGGGTCCTCAGTACAGTTCCTGTGCTAGACTAAGGAAAAGGGTTAGGCTAGCAGTTCTGAGACATCACATTTATTTATGCGTATCTAAAGTAGGTGAGGTCCCAGTGGATGCCTCGAATTTGCCTTGGTCCTGAGGACATGCTGGTAACAGTTCAATGCGAAAGAAGAAACTGAAAGGACTGCTACAAATTACACAAAAATAGAATGCTTGAAAAATAAAAATGAAAATAAAAGTGAATGTGTGGCAAAATAGGAAAAATGAGCTAATCTTACAAAAATAGAGTTGAAAAAATAGGAACAAAATAAAATAAAAATGAGAATATGGAAAAAATAGAAAACAAGTCAAAATCGCAAAAATAAGATGTTGTACAAACAGGAACAAAATAAAAGCAGAAGTCAATATATGAAAAAATAGAAAAAATGAAAAGGATGCAGAAAAGGAAAAATAAGATGGCGAAGTTCTTGTGTCTGCTCCTTTCGTTCGGTCTCTCGGCGACAAGTTGAAGAACAGTGTCTCTTTTCTCTATCTGCTCCATGGTGAAATGATGACGACAAAGTTCTATTTTGGATTTCCTCCTTCTAAGGCTCTTTTCAGCAGTGGATGTCCATAATTGCTTCTTAGTTGCGCTATGATAGCCCTCAGGAGCCTGTTTAATTGCACGTTTTTTGCTGGATCTCAGACGAATGTGGGTATGTCAACATTGCTGGGTCTACCCACTAGTTCTGGAAAGTTTTCAATGAGGTGGAAGAAAACACGGTATTCATATTGGCTGTCTTCTGGTGTTAATGACATTTGCTCTGATTTTCTAGCCTCTAGATCACAGGCCTTTCTTGCAGTGTGAACAGTCTTTGTCTCCTCGATCTGTCCCTCCGCTAAAGGTCTCACTGGAATCTCATTAGGAATTCTCACTGGAAGTTGGACAGTTCCACTTGGAGTATTATGCTATGGAGAAGTGTGCCCATGTATGGGGCGCTGGCCGGATCTCTAAGGAAGGTGATGACGTCAACATCTGCAGGCCTTCCTACCATTTCAGGATAGTCTGTGACTAGTCTGAGCATGCCATTGTGGGCTAGCTGGGTATCTGCGGGAGTCAGGGACATCTGCCTTGTTTGCTGGGTCCTGATCACAATCCTTTCTTTTGACGTGAACAGTTTTCACACTTTCCTGCTGCGTGGATTGCAACCACGTAATTTAATTTGTACCACACTTGGTTTAGGAATTCATTGTTTCTTGGATCTCTGATGAAGGTTAGGGTGTCTCTGGTTCTCTCGATGAGTCCTGGGCATTCCTCTATGATGCGGAAAAATAGGGTATATGTAAGTTCATCAATGATCACTTGTGGTGGAAGGATCTGTACCCTTATCACCGTACTCTGATAGTACAATGAAGGCTTCCGTGATGACAGTCAGTAGTTGCCAGATTATTTTCTTGTTGGCTGGATCTTGGATAAAGTCTTTGACACTGGCTCCTCTCCCTATGAGTGATGGGTATGATAGCACCACGAGTTGGAAATAGGTTAGCACATCCCACTTGAGACCTCTGCCGGAGGTCCCATAAATTCTGTGAACAAAGTCTCAACACTGATTGCTTCAGGATACTGTTTTACACTCTCAGGCAATGTCTTATTTGCAGTCTATCAGAATCTTGATTCTTTGTACTAATTGAGTATGTCGTGCTTTCGAACGCTCATTTTATCAATGTTGTTGTTAATTAGGATGTGCTTCTCTTTACCCTGCAACTGGGATGTACAGAGTGTTTGTTAAGTCTTTATTTCCCCTAGCTTGGGGAAGCTGTCCTGTTTTATGCCACACCTTGCTCGGTGTCTGCTTCAGCACTTCCTGCTGTGTTTTGTGCTGCGCCACCCCCTCTTCGCCGTCGCTGCAGCTGGTCTGAAATGACAGAGGCACTGGATGTCAAACAGTTTAGGTAATTTTGCATCTCTGTTCCCAGAACCTCCCTAGTCGGCTGGGCATCACAACTAGCTCTATCTCTGGGGGTAAGAGGGGTCTTCATCCTTCTGCCTGTAACTATCTCGTGCGGCGTGAGGTGATGGTCGGAGCCTAGTTGGTTCCGAAGTGCATACAATGCCAATGGTAGACAGTGCAGCCATCCCTTCTTTAATGTGAGCTTCAACTTGGCTATCCTCTCCTTAAGCAAGCCGTTGATCCGTTCACATATCCCATTCCCCTCTGGATGATACGCCGACAAGAACTTGTGCATTATACCAAGCAATGAACTAATCTGTTCGAACACTGAATTTGCAAAGTGGGCCCCATTATCTGATCTCATTACCTCGCACACCCCTATCTAGGGAACACTTGTCTCACCAGGAACCTAGCAGCACAGGCAGCATTGGGGTGTGTACAGGGACCTGCTTCTATCCATCTAGAGAATGGACACACCATCACAATTAAATACCTGTACCCATTGGACACTTGAATCATGTCGACGTAGTTGATATGTAAGTGCTGGAATGGTCCGTTTAATCTGGGAATAATTCCTCTCACTACTTTTAATGTGTGCCCAGCGGTGAATTGCTGGCAGATAATACAGTTCACCATGAAAAATGCAACATGCTCTGCCAAATTCGGTGTGAACCAGTCTTCTGCGAGCGTTGCAGCAAGATTTTCTTTTGTCAAGTGGATGGGGTAGTGCAGTTGTTCTAGTGCTACCTTTAGGAGGGCGACAGGCATTACTGGTTTACCAGTGCTGTCTTGCCTCCACAACCCGTCAGAGGGGTTTAAGGAACACCCTCGACGCTTCCATAAATTCTTCTCCTCCTGTGGTGCCTCCCCGTGGAGCTCCATTAGCTGAGTCTGCCCCATATTACTATAGGCTTCCGGTGTGGCACGCGCTACCATCATTCGCTCATGGGTGCGTGCCACCTCCACGTCCATGATTGTTTCATTATTGGATGCCATGCGCTTGGCTTCAATGTCTGCTTCATGATTTCGACGAGACAAGAAATCTGTCCTCTTGGTACGAGCGGCGCATCTCACGACCGCTATGCCCACTGGGAGCTGTAGTGCTTTTATTAGCCTGTCCAATAAGGCTGCGTGTTGCACTGGCATGCCGTCTGCTCAGAGGTAGCCCCTCCTTTTCCAGCGCGCTAGACCTGCATGCACTGTGGACGTCACATAGGCAGAATCACTGTACACATTACTTCCTGGTCTGCATGATTCTCAATGGCGAGTATCAATGCCAATAGTTCTGCAGCCTGTGCCAAATAGTGAGATGGTATTCGTGCACTAACGAGTACTCAAAACTCCCCGTTCGCTAGGTGCTTTACCACAGCCAGGCCTGTATACCTTTGTCCGTCTTCTTGGTCAATTCTCGAAGACCCGTCAATAAAGACGATCTCTCCACCTGCCAGGGCATTTTCTTTTACCTTGGGGATTTCATCATAGAATTCCTCATAGTTTGCACAGTCGTGTATAGGTTCTGCCTCTGTGACTGGCTCGGCTATGAACGTAGGAGGGTTTACAGTCTTACATCGCACTATTTTGATCGATGGATTAGAGATAATCACCTCATAGGCAGATGCTCTTTGAGATGTCAGTGTGCCCTTTGGCTTCTCTAATATGAGGAGCAGCGAGTGCTCAACATACAATGTCATGGAGCACCCCATCACAATGGATGACACCTTCTTGATGGCGAATGCGGCAGTAGCTAGGTTTTGTTCGCATGGGAAGTGGCCCTTCATGACCGGGTCCAGACTCCCGCAGTAATATGCTAGGGGCTTGTACCCCAGCGAGGTTCGCTGTGCGAGCACTGCCGTCATAAAATTGCCATCAGTATGTGAGAACAAGTAGAATTCCTCTGCGTAATTAGGAATCCCGAGAACTGGGGCCCTACAACTTGCCCCCTTGAGTTCTGTAAACCCTTTCTCCATTGCTTCATTCCATTTAATTTCTCCTTTTGTTGCCTGGACCTTTTTAAGGGCCTGTATCAAGGGCTTGGTATACGAGCTGTAGTACCCATGCTCTGACATAATTGCACAAGCCTAAGAAGCTTTGCATGTGTCTTATCGTGCATGGCTTGGCCGTGTTCATGATAGCTTCAGCCCTTTCTGGGGTTACCTTCTTCCCCTCATGTGAGATCAGTTGCCCTATGTACAACACCTGCTGTTAGCAGTACTGCAACTTATCCTTGTCTACTTTGTATCCCTTCTCACCCAGTATAGTCAATAGCTGGACAGAGTCGCACCTGCATTGCTCTTCAGTGGTGCTGTAGATCAGAATGTCATCTACATACTGCAAAACAACACTGTCCACCGCAATATTGCTTAGGTCCATCTGCAGGACTCTGTTGAAAATGGATGGAGACTCACAGCACCCCTGTGGCAACCTCATACTTTTCAGGCGCATTTGTCTGAAAGTAAATGACGTCAGGTCTTGAGAGTCACGGTGCAACGGGATTGAGAAGAACGCATTTTTCAAATCAATCACCGAGAAATATTTTGCCTCAGTGGGTATGTTGCACAGAATTGTGGATGGATTAGGGACTAGAGGGAATTCGGCTTCAACTATATCGTTTAATGCTCGTAAATCTTGGATTAAATGCCAAGACCCTCCCTTTGATTTTTTTGACAGGGTAAATCACTGTGTTGCAGATGGCCGCGCCCAGGGAGCCGGGAGCCCGGACCGCGGTACGCCGAAGAGAAAGGCGCCAACGCGGATACAATCTCCAGGAGGGAGACCGCCGTAGCTGAGGACCCCGACCCCCAGAACAGGCGAGTGGCGCGCGCCGCGTGACACCATACCCCCTCCCGGACAACCCCGGGGCACCAGGTTGCCAGGGATAGCGACGGAAGAAGTCCCGAACTAAGCGCGGGGCATGCACAAAGGAGCAAGGCTCCCAAGTGCGGTCACAAGCCGGATAGCCTTTCCAACTGACCAAATACTGAAGCACCCCACGCCTAATCCGCGAATCACAAATCTCCTCTACCTCAAACTCAGGGACCCCCTGGACCAACACCGGGGCAGGACGGGAACATGGACGGCCAAGAACATCGGGCACACAGGGTTTCAAAAGGGAGACATGAAAAACAGGATGAATCCGCCAAGAGTGAGGCAAAGACAAACGAAAGGCAACAGGGGAAATGCGTTGAAGGACGCGAAAGGGCCCAAAAAAGCGGGGAGCCAATTTCACGGGCAAATTGCGAGCAGGCAGATTCTTGGAAGATAGCCAAACCATATCGCCAACCTGAAGGTCGGGCTCAGGACTCCGCCGTTTATCGGCCTGAACCTTCATACGTGCTTGTGCCACTGCCAAGGTACTGGCCGCCAGGCGATGTTGATCGCGGATGAGAGCCACCATGGCATCAGCCGACGGAACGGCACTAGGAGGCATCGGACGAAGAGGCAGCAGCTTGGGGTGCAGACCAACAGAACAAACGAAGGGACTGAGTCCGGTAGCAGAATGAACAGCATTGTTGTAAGCCACCTCCGCGGTGTCTAACCAATCTGACCAGTTGTCCTGAGTGGCATTGGCGTAACATCGCAGGTACTGTTCTAGGGATTGATTAGTACGCTCGGTTTGCCCATTGGTTTGGGGATGGTAACCGGAACTCAGAGCGCGCTGAATGTCCAAATGACGACACAGTTGATTCCAGAAAGAAGAAACAAACTGCGAACCACGATCCGACAGAATCTTCTCAGGAAGGCCGTGAAGACGATACACCTCATGTAAGAAACGTCGAGCCATCTGGGAGGCAGTGGGCAGCTTCGGAAAAGGTATGAAGTGAGCCAACTTGGAAAAACAATCCACCACCACCATGATACACGTATTCCCACCAGAGGGTGGTAATTCAACAATGAAGTCCGTGGCAATAGTATGCCATGGGTACGGTGGCGTAGACGTAGGTCGCAGTAGACCAAGGGGTTTCTTGCGTGGAACCTTCACTTGAGCACAAACAGGGCAAGAATCCACATATTGCTTAACTTGTTTGGCCCATCCTGGCCACCAGAATTGTCGTGCAACCAATTCCTGGGTGGTATTGACCCCACGATGACCACAGACAACGGAATCATGACAATTCTGTAGGACAGTCCTTCGAAGATTCAGAGTGGGGACGTACAGGCGATCCTTGAAGAAAAGCAATTCGTCGCGTTCACAGATGTCGTAATGTCGCAACACCAGGGATCTGGAGGGATCCGCCCGAGTCGCATCCAAGAATTGCTGAAGCTGAGGAGTCAACATCGATAGGAAATGCTTTGAAGCAATCAAGGGTTCCTTGGTCTTGGCTCTGTCTATGTCGTCCTCCAAGGATCGGGACAGGGCATCGGCCTTTATGTTCTGAGAGCAAGGTATGTAAGTCACCACGAAATCGAACTGAGAAAAGAAAAAGGCCCAACGTGCATGCCGTGAGGTTCTGCATTGCAAGGAACGTAAAAATTGAAGGTTACGGTGGTCTGTGCGCACTTCCACTGGATATTTACCACCCAGCAAGTGATGTCGCCACTCTTCGAAGGCTGCTTTTATGGCCAAAAGTTCCTTCTCGATCACAGCGTAGTTTCTTTCGCTGGGTGACAGCTTCCGCGAATAGTAGGCCACATGATGTTCTATTTCTGTAACTGGATCACGCTGCAACAGGACTGCACCAACTGCATAGTCCGAGGCATCCGTTTCAACTAAGAATGGTTCTTTGTCATCCGGATGTTTCAAAATAGGAGCTGACATAAAGGCTTTTTTTAATTCCTGAAATGCCACTTCGGCCTGAGAATCCCAAAAGAAAGGAATCTTGTTGCTGGTCAGACGAGTCAACATGGCAGTTAAGTGAGAAAATTGTGGAATGAAACGTCGGTAGAAATTAGCGAAGCCCAAGAACCGTTGCAGTGACTTAACATCATGGGGCTGTTTCCATTCCCGTATGGCTTGCAGTTTCGTGGGGTCCATCCGAACTCCTGTGCTGCTGATTACATAGCCTAGGAATTCCACACTTTCCAGATGAAATTGGCATTTCTCAGCTTTGGCATATAAATGATTGGCAGATAATCTACGGAGGACTTCCTGAACATGTTCAACATGAGCCATGCGAGTAGAAGAAAAAATCAAGATGTCGTCCAGATATACCCATACTGACACTCCTACAAGATCTGAAAAGACAACATCCATGAACCGTTGGAAGACGGCCGGGGCATTGCAGAGTCCAAACGGCATTACCCTATACTCGTAATGCCCAAAAGGTGTTTTGAAGGCCGTCTTCCACTCATCACCATCCTTAATCCGCACTAAGTGGTAGGCTCCTCTTAAATCCAACTTGGTGAAGATCCGAGCAGAATTCAAGGATTCAATGATGTCCCGGATGAGTGGCAGGGGGTATCGGTCCTTGCACGTGATTTCATTCAACCGGCGATAATCAATACATGGGCGCAAAGTACCCTCTTTCTTGTTGACGAAGAAAAGCGGAAATCCCGCAGGGGATTTAGATGGTACAATGTAGCCCTTATCAAGGCAATCCTCGATGTACTCCTGCAGGACACCCTTTTCTAATTGCGTCAAAGAATAAACCTTGCCATGAGGAATGACTGCATCAGGCAGAATATCAATGGAGCAGTCGAACTGTCTGTGAGGAGGCAATGGAATGTCTTCTGGTTTGGAAAATACCTTGAGAAATTCAGCATATTCCTGAGGTATGGACTGAGTAACACATAGGCGGACAGAGGTGTTTCCTGGAGTGGGTAGCCCCAAACCAGATTTTGCCGGAAGGGTATCACGAAGACGACATTCCTGAGAACAACGTGCAGAAGAAAAGACCATGGTTCGGGAAGTCCAATTGACCTGTGGATTGTGGTAAAGCAGCCAAGGCAAGCCGAGCACTACCGGGAAGGAGGGAGACTTGATCACATCCAACGAAATCCGTTCAAGATGTTCTTCCACTGATAGCCATAACTGACCGGAATGTTGGCACACAGGACCCGAAGACAAAGGTGTACCATCGATTACCTCAACCACTGCTGAATGTTCCTTGCGATACAGGCGGATCCCATTGGAAACCGCAAACGAGGCATCAATGTAATTGCCCGATGCTCCACAGTCCAGAAGAGCCCTGGTCGTAATGCATTTCCCTTGCCATGCAATACCGACTTCCAAGACCAATAAGGGCACCGAGTGCATGGGAGGAAGGTCTGAATCAGAAAAACGGCCCACCGCTGCCTTCTCACCACACAGCGGGCCCGTTAGTTTTCCGATTTCTTCAAGGGACGTAGAGGACAGGTACCTAGATAATGTCCAGTCCCTCCACAATACAGACATAGGTTTTGTTGACGTCTTCTCTTCTTCTCAGCCTCAGATAATGGTCCGCGAATAGCTCCCAGTTGCATGGGCTCAGGACCCGCGTCAGTTGGGGTTGTAGATCCCGAAGGGTGTACTGAGAGTCCCGGATGGTATCTTTCCGTTCGACGACGTTCACTTCTCCTTTCAGCCAGTCGGTGGTCGATACGGAGGACCTGATCCAACAATGCGGGTAGGGTTTCTGGTTCAGGAATATGCAGCAATTCATCCTTGTATTCGTCTCGTAACCCACGACGGAATAAAGTCTTCTGAGTGATTTCGGGCCATTGGGAATCGGTTGCAAGCTGCCGAAACCGACTAATGTAGTTAACGATGTCACCAGATCCCTGTTTGATTTCCATCAGCTGGTTCTGGGCCACGGCAGCCAGGTTGGGTGGTTTGAAGATATCCAGAAAGGCCTTTTCAAAAGCAGCAAAATCACTCAACAAGGGACTATCAGCGGAAACCAGGGGAGCAGCCCAAGCTAGAGCGTTGCCGGTCAAGTTACCAAGGATGTACCCTATCTTGGCTTTGTCTTGGTTGAAATGGCTAGATCGAAACTGAAAATGAATCCGGCAATGGGTACAAAACTCCGCCACTCGACGTGGATCACCATCGAACTTCATAGGAGTTGTGTGGGCCATAGAATTCTCAGGTAGTGGAGCAATATTCAATCCTCGACCCATTGCTTGCCGAAGAGTGTCATTCTCCTGGCGAAGGGTGGTCATCTCGAGACGCAGGGCTCGTACTTCCTCACGTAGTTCTTGCATGTCTGCCATGTCGGAGCTGGAGGAAAGGCGTCTCAATCTGTTATAAGAGGCGTCACGAGATCGCTGGTTACCTTTTCTTCCTGGGGAGCGAGGGGATGAGGCTGCCAGTCTGTCGATGGATCTTCGCAAAGATGAAAGAGCAACGCGGGGAACCGACCCAACACCCTCCTGACAATAAATGACAGGATCGAGCTGAACCAGCTCCCAACGTCACGGGTAGCACTTCTCTGTATTTGCGTGACGTCAGGACAGTGTAAACACTGACAGAGAAGGCCAGGTGAAGTCCGCTTCGGTACCAGCAGTTCGAGGGACAGATCTTCGGTAATTCCTCGGTGGTAGTAATGGCACAGATACCGGCAGGGCACAAGACCAGCAGAAAGGAAATGGGGAGGCAACCATTCAAGGAGGAAAGGAAGAGCAGGGGAAGAGAACGAACACCCCAGGACCGGACCCCTTCCCAACCAAGGAATGGTGCAGGGCTAGAGAGGAACCCAGGCAGGGACCTACCTTACCCCAAAGACCAAGTACCAGACTGGAACCCAAAAGGGCAACTAACAAGGCAGGGCAGGGCAAAAGGAACAAGGCAAGGATAAGGAGCACTGGGCTAGCACGAGGTAGAAACAGGAACAGGACAGGAGCAGTACAGAGATTCAGGCTAGTAGGGCTCCTGGAGCGCAAACACGGAACAAACCGCGTTGAGACGCGTTGTTTCCGGGTCTGCAACGGCTATTTATAGCCTGGGACCAAAGTGAGGCTTGGAACGCAAGCCGCTGTCACTGCGCATGCGCGAAACGTCGGATACTGACGTTCCGCGCATGCGCAGGACATTCAAGATGGCCGCGCCCAGGGAGCCGGGAGCCCGGACCGCGGTACGCCGAAGAGAAAGGCGCCAACGCGGATACAATCTCCAGGAGGGAGACCGCCGTAGCTGAGGACCCCGACCCCCAGAACAGGCGAGTGGCGCGCGCCGCGTGACAGTTGCAAGGTGATTCTGATGTCACTAGGATGCCCTGCTCCATCATGGCGGAGATTGTCTTCGCGATTCCTTCATCTGCCTCTCTGGACATGGGATATTGTCACGCTTATGGTAAAATTGCTCCTGGTTTCAGTTTGATTTTCACTTCACCCGCCCCTTTCAGGAGACCTACATCATAGGGCCCTGTAGTCCATATTGCGGCAGGCACTTGGGCCATGTCGTCCTCAAAGTATTCTGGGCATACCAGTGCCAACATCATTCTCTGTGGCACCTCTCGTTTGATCTCGGTGACGTCAGTCACTCGGTGCTCTTCTTCAATGGCAATAATCTCACACCATTGTCTGCCTTCATCGTCATATCCTTCAACCAATACCACTTTTCCTTGCACTGCGGCAGATTGTATTACCAAGGGAAATACTTGTCTCTCCTCTTCGTGCATGGGTATTCTTGGTCTGAATAGAAACTCATCAGGGGTTCTCAAAGTTTTTTCTGCGAGGCCTGGCAATCCCGCCATGAGCACCCGCACCCCATATGCAAGGACTTCCGGTTCTAACGGTATAGCTCTCATAGCTATACGTCCTGAGTATGGTCTGATCATTTCACACACGTTAGAATAATGCATTCCTTGGTTGGAGCATACTACACCATCCCCGGTAAACGAGACGGTCATGTTTAATTTAGTCATCAGGTCCCGACCCAGAATATTTACTGAGGTCTGGGGTGAATATAATAGAGGTGCATTCATTTCGCACTCTCCCACTGAGACTGGGAGTGCATCTGTAAAGGGAACTCTACTATGAGCTCCAGTGAAACTCTGGGTATCTATGGCCTCGCCGGACAAGGAAAATTTGCCTTCTCGTATGCACAAACGCGTTGCACCCGTGTCAACTAGGAAGGAATATTCTTTACCCCCTATGGTGACATTCACCCTAGGTTCCCTATTAGGGTCTGGTGTCACTAATAGGATAGAACACATCAGAGTCTCACGTGAGCTGTCCTATTTTATATATAGGTTCGGTCCACTGTACACTTGTGGGTCTCCCCCATTTCCAGGGTTATTTCCCCCTCCGGGATTATTGCCCTGAGCCATCTGCGGCGGTGCCTGCTGGGGTTGTCATTGCGGCAAGTTCCCCATGTTCGGTGGTTGAACCACTTGCTGTGCACCTTGCTGCAAGCCTGCCGCCTGCTGCTGCACGGTGTAATTTTGTGCACCGCCCTGGTGCGGGATGGCAGGTTGATTCACCATGCCTGCCCCCATCCCCTGGTTATTTTGCCACATGCCATGACTTCTGCACATGCGTGCCACGTGTCCAGTCATTCCACACAGCCAACATACTGGCGGTGGTTGGGCCATCTGTCCATCTGGCGTAGTTGGATTGCCCATCTGTGCATTCTGGAAGCCACCTTGAACATTCTGAAAACCTTCTTGGTTACCTCGAAACCCTCCCTGATTATTTTGCCAACCTCTTCTCCAAAACCTCTTCCTCTTGGGTAAAATCCTGTGTTACCCTGATTATTCTGTGATGAGTTAGTCACGTGTTGTGCACTTGGCTCGGCTGGGCTGGTGAGCATGGCTCCCTCGAGAGCATACTTCGAGAGTTTCCTTTGCACTAGCTTCGCCTCCTCTCCCATACGAGTTGCCTCCTTTTTCCGATTCTTTTCTTGCAACAATCTACAATAGTGTGCAATTGTTAACTGTATTTCGGCCCATGGTTTAGCTTCGATTCCTACCAATTTCTTGAGCTGTTTTTGCATCGGTTCTGGTAACCCTTGGCACAATATATGGTAGAATACAGGGATGGATTTCGTCCAAGATTCATGCGTTTCGGGGACCCACGTGTCTTGAAAATTCTGGATATAAAGCAACGGATCCTCTGACTCTTTCATTTTTCGAGTCATTATAGCTCCCATATCAGATGTGTCTGGATATAGCGTACGCAGCGCTTTCCACACTGCTGCTCTACAGTTATTAAATGGCGCTCCGTCATGGGAGGTGTCAGTTATGGTTACCCTAGGTTAGCCCGCCCTTTTCCACACGTCGTCTGCTCTTTCATCAAGTATAGCAATTAGGAGCCCCTTAAGGTCCCCTATGGCTAGGGTGACACCCCCCTCATTTTCTCTAATTCTTGTATCCACTTTCTGGCTCCCGAGGTCAGCATTGGAAGCTTATTTTTAAGGTTCTCTCGGTCCATGTGTGGCCATGGAATATATTGCGGTCTTGTTCCCCCCTTTTCTAGAAATGGGAATTGGAATGCACAGTCCACTTTCTCCTTCCCCATACCTCTCCGGTCTTTCACCGGGGTGGCGTTCCTGCCTTGCCGTCTACCTGGCAATGCCCTTAACCTGTCCGCATAGGCAGGTGCTGACGCCCCCCTCTGACCGTGGGGTGTTTCTTCATGTCGGCTGGACTGTCCAGCAGACTCCGGTGTCCTACTTGTGGACCCGCTAGCATCTGACCATCGTACCTCTCGGTCCCTTGGGAGCCGTTTTTTGCACCGTCTCCCTTCATCATATGCCACTTCCTCTGTTTCCCCACCGGATTCAGACTCTGAATACTCCCAGTTTACGCAACTTCTTGCATCTTATTCGTTCTGCCCAATCTCTAGCCTGTCTAGGGACAGTCGCCTGGTCCCACTACTTCGGGTGACATCCTCAGTGTCATATAGCTGAGTGCTCTCTAAGCGCTCATCCTCTCTTCCCCCTTGGGAAATTAGTTCCAGCCCCATTTCGTCATAGATTTTATCAATCGTTTCCTCGATGCTTCTGGTGTCGAAGTCATCTTCAATATTTGTCCCACTTGTACCAGGTACCACATCGCTTGCAGGAAAGAATTCTTCTATGTCTTCCCATTCTACAACAGGATTGGGTTTTTTAACTTCCCGTTGCAAATATTCTAAATCATGTGCCCTCTGTCTGCACTTACGTTCTGCTTCCTCATCTATTTCTTTTTGCTTCTTCGCTTCTTCTCTAGCCTTATCTACTTCCCTCATCCGTTCATTTCTACGTTCTTATGCCCTTCTACTTTCCTTGTCTTCCCGCTTCTTTACTTTCCTTTCTTGCACTCTCCTTTCTTCCTCTAACTTTAGCATGTTCTGCCTGTACTTTTCGTAGGCAGAGTATTGTGTGCAACTGAGCGGTATTCCTTGCTCTTCGCGATATAGTTGTTCTCCCCTCAACCTATCCTTCTTTCTTACCCTCTCGTCTCTCATGTCCTTTTCTTTCTCTTTTTCCTTTCTCTGCGCCCCATCGGACCGTTCACTCGGCCTTACGTCATCACTTCCTTTTCCATCTAATTTCAAAAGTATCTGTCCTCCCATCCATTCGTCCTTTTCGAATGTAAACTCATCATCCCCTTTCCGCTTTTTTCCCTCTCTCTTTTTCTCGAGATATGTTCTATTCTGTGCCTGATCCTTTCCTTCATCGCTGCGTCTCTCCTTGTCCCTCGGGACTACTGAGGCAAGATTACTTTCCTGCTCCTTTTCTTTGATGTCGTCACTACTGTATGTAGGCGACTCATATGCCGGGTTGCTGTACCCCGTGGCTGCCTAAAGTTCTCTTAATGGGTAAATACCCTCTGACTTACTCCCTTCAATTACTGGCTCAGGCAGGGCAGGTGGCGCGTAGGCGTCTCGCCCCCCTCTGTACATACATTTAATATGCAATCTGCGGGTGGTTCTTCCACCTTCGTTTCTTCAAACATTTTCCACAACTCAAGAACAGCAAGACGTTTCTCTAGCTTCTTCCCTGTATATGTAGCGTGTAGGAAGGTGGTCATGTGCTGTAAAACAGCCTTAGAAAGTGACCCGTTCTGGGCCCATGGCATAAACATCTTATTAGCTGTACCCTTAACCCACTCCTGGCTATATTTCTTCAGTTTTATTGCATGCTTGAGCAGTCGCTTGGATAAATGTGCAAGCGGGGTAACTTCCTCCATTCCTTCTTACGTCACCACAGTGATTATACAATTCTATGACCCTTCAATAGTATGAGCGAGCACCAAATACGCAAGCTCCAATCCAATCTTTTCCCGCCAAATTTTGTACCAACAATTTACTCAAAACTCATCAATTCAGTGGCGATTCCCTCTTAGTTATGAAATCGCGTAAAGCCAAAATGCATTTCAATGAAATCATGAATACAGTAATTTCACATTTAACATACACAGGACATATATGACAGACGCTTGACAGACTAGACGGACGCCAGCTGGTCACACATATACCTGCCTTCTAATCAATACCCCACCATGGGATGTGAACGAACCCCTTTGTGACGTCTTTAATCGTCACCGTAGCCTAAATTGTCCCCCCATTGTGGGCTCTGGGTTCACGTTCCTTCTGACCACTCTTTCAAGTTCAGGAACAAGGTGAATCTTTACGTTTTTGCTCAGGTGCCCCCCTGGTATTCCTTACGTTTTATTCTTCTCGGGTGCCCCCCGGTATTCCTTACGTTTTACTTCAGGTGCCCCCTGATATTCCTTATGTTTTATTTCAGGTGCCCCCCTGATATTCCTTATGTTTTTATTTCAGGTGCCCCCCTGATATTCCTTATGTTTTTATTTCAGGTGCCCCCCTGATATTCTTTACATTTTATTTCTTATTCTCGAGTCATTACCCCCTATATATATACAGTCTTCTCTACTTCTAACTATTTTATTCTTTCTCCACCACCCTACATTACCTTTCCCTGACTTACTCTAATGCATACACGACATTTGCCAAAGTAACAAGTCTGTTGTTTTACTCACCAATCGCATCTTTTCCTCTCCGGAGCTTCGGGATCACCGCCCCTTCCTCTTCCTGCTTTTAAGATTTTCGTCCGATCCGCTGCCCGTGGGAATCAGAAGGGTTATGCTTGAAAAGGCGGATTCCTTCAGACCCACTGCAGATTTTTGAATTATTACTCTATCATTGTCCATGGGGAGCTTCTCAGTCTACTCAGCCGGAATGGCGAAAGGACTCGTGATTTTACCAAAGGCTTGGAGTTACTTTGTGCCGACGGTTTAAAGGTGTCTTATAACTATCAATTGATAATCAATAATCGATGGCCGAAACCATCCTCACGCTACCAAGTGATCTGGAGGAGAGGAATTTGCTGACAGGCCCATTGGTCAGCACTCACCCTCTAGAACCTGTAAGACAAGATAGCTGCACCATGTGAGGGCAGGGGGTGCAGGATTCACTTACTCCAACATGACTCAATAATGAGGACTCAATAGGTTGGCAAAGGGAAGTCCGTTTAATGACAAGTACATCAAACAGGGAAACAAACGGGAATCAGCTGTAGTGCGATCACCTGTCTCGCTCCGACTTCCTCGAACTTCAGTCGGACAGCACTTCTTATAGGCACAAATCGTCATTACTGACGTCTAATTTCTATAAAAAATCACCATGCAATATAATTGGTTAGGAAAGGTAACTTAAGTATAGGTGTTATATCTGTATATGATAATAGGGCATGCGGATTGGATAACTCTTATCGGGTGGGCGCCTACGCCCATCCCTCTACATCACGCGTGATAGACGTCACTACAACTACGACGTCCTATTGGTTACAATATCTAAAGGACTCCAGATAACTTGGTCCATTGTGATTGGGCAGGTTACACCCTTAGACATACATTTCCACTTTTAATTAGCAGCATGCAGAATGGACACCCCTGTGCCTGGTGTCCCAAGTTTCACCCTGCCTCCCTTTCATCAATCAGTGTTTTAGGGCGACGTGTCAATTAGTTGGCTAAGGATGGCCTCGAAACTGTAGTCTCTTATTGAGAAAAGTTATGGCATCCTCGGGTCCTGGATGACATCAGGCGATGGTACTTCTTCGCGTCTGGCTGATCACGTGTTAGTTCACCTTGAATCTGCTTCAGTTTCCAGCTTTTAGTGCATTTAATTCTGTGTCGGCCTAGCCACCTCCATGGGCCTCCCTTATCTTGACATTCATGAGGCAGGCTGGTATGCTCTGATGTTGGAGTCTTGTGAGCTGATGCTCTCCTCCCCTTCTCTGGTTGACCTCGATTTCCTAGGCATGAGCCGCTCTTTGTTGAGTTTCGATTCCGCTCCTTTTCTTGCCTTTGGCTGAGTTTCGAAACTTGGCCTGTCAGGCCTCTGGCCGCCTGGGTACCTTTTTGCTTTTACAAAATGGAGTTGCACTTGTATGATGTGCCTTATTGAGGTAGATATATGGTTGGCGCTTGCCACTCTATCTTCTACTAAGCATTGCAAGCAGTATAGATTTCTTAGCATCTTGCGTTTGAAGCCTATTTACACACGTTTAACAGGAGGGTTGCTTCCATCTTGTCTCGTAACACTGTTTCCTCACGTTGTAACATTGTCTCCTCTCTGTGCCTATTCCATTCAATTTCGTAGTTACTCGCACTGGCGTGTTATCTTCGATAGCTGCTTTTGTTCATTCACGGATCTGTTCAGGCCCTTGTGTCATTTCCACTGGCCTTCCATTAAGGCTTTTGGGGTCTCTTCGTGGACCGTGTGTAGGTACTCCTCATTTCGTATCTGCGGCTGGTATGGCTGTCTGATGGGATACTGTGCTGCCCAGGGTTGTCTGGTGATGGGTGCTTCAACCGGTATGGATCTTCTGATGTATACTGGGCAGAGTCCCAGTGCAGCTCTTTGTAGGTTCATTTGCTCTTCATACATCACATACCTTGGCGAACACGCTCTTGGTACCTCGAAATGAGGGGAAGGGGTGCAGGCCATGTCTGGGACCTCCTCTACAACAGTTGTTGAAACTGCCAGTACAGATCGCTATGGGCTTTCCCTAATCCCTGCAGACCCCTTATCATATTCCAGCACACCCTTTATTCTGATCAATTCATGTTGCCCGGTATATCTGCTTGTATTTTCCTTCTCTCTGACTCTTTGCTTATAGCCAGCTTCTGCCCCTGCAGTTCCTGTGAATACCTGTTTCAACTCAGATCAGCTTGGTATGTACTTTGTTTCTGTTATATGCTAGCATAGCCTTAGGAATGTCCCCTAATCTACAGTGCATACTGTGAGATATTGCCTTTGCCCTGTGCTCTCCAGCCAGACTCCTGACATTGTCTGAGAGAATATCTCTTGTCATATCTGTGATACATTGGTGCAGTCGGTGTCACGCTCACCTGGTCTCCACGGGGGCGTAGCACATAGCCGTACAAATGATGTCTGCACTGGCATAGCTCTGGTGGTATGATGATGTCCTCTCCCCTGTTACCACCCCAGGAGGCGTTTGTCTGCAATGTTGAAACAAGATATTAGCTTTTGAGTGGGGGCTGGATTGGTCCCACCTCCTTCAACCTCCTGATGTTCAACTCCTCTTCTGGCTCACCTTTGAGTTTTGTGAGGTTGGCTCTCTGTCCTGCTTGACTTTCAGCAGGGGCGCAGTAAGCTCAGTCTTTCCACGGACACAGTTACTTCACTGGTCCAGAGTGGCTGTTGCTGTATCTGGAATATCTGGATTAAGCAGGTAAGTCTCTATGCCAATGGATGCTTGGTATATGTGCTCAATGTCTTTATTTCCCAAGGTTTAAACATGTTTTGTCTATCTTGCAGGTGCGGATTCGTACGGAGGTTTGGATAAAGATTTGACTCTCCTAGGATGCTGGGCAGGTTATCTCCAGGTGAGTATTAGCGCGGGTGAGTGGCGCTGGATGGCTGAATAATTGTTCGTTTTTGTTTTGTGTGCGACTAACCTGCTGTTTTCTGTTCTTTCTATGCAGGCGCGGCGCGGCCCCAGGATGATGGATGGAAGAACTACTCCGACGTATTCCGGAGGAAGGCAGATGCGCGGGTGAGTATTGGAGGCCTGTGCGGATGCCCTCTTCCCAACAAGGACGGCGATCCGAAGATCAGCTGAAGGCGAGACCGGTGGATGAGAATTGCAGGTAAGGCCTTTGTTGCTGTAATAACACCTGTTCTTCTCTCTTTCTTCTTTCAGGCACCGATGGATGGAAATCTCAGAACAGGTGTGGCTGTAGAAGCTCGAGGACAGAGCAGACATAGTGAGCGTTACGCTGCAGGAGTGCAGAATAACGCAAAGCGTGTTCTGCCTGCAGGGTGTGGCATAAATAGCCTTGCAAGCATTTTCAGGCAAATAGTCCCATTACCACACCCTGTCTTTCAGGTCAAGTAGTCCCTCGGTCACGCCCTGGATATGCAGAAAGGCTCAGCCTCATTAGGCAGAGTAAGTAGTCCATATGGTTGAACCCATCTTATGAGCCTGGCGCCAACGGCGCCAGGACTGAGTCCAGGAGGTTCTGGGACGCTCCTTTGGGGCTTGATAAGCCCTATTGGGTGTCAATGAATGGGGTGGGCCCATCAGTTCCTGTCAACAATCTCGATGTCAATATCTCTGCTTCCCTCTTCAACCTCCTCACCTGTTGAATCAGAGTCCTCTTCAATAGATCTGAGAGTTCGATGCGCTCTGTAGTCCTTTTCTTTTTTTCTTTGTTGCGGATATCTCCCACGAGAATAAGCCACAGTGAGAACGATAGGAACGCCCTGACCGTGACCCCCTCCCGGGAGAGACCTGGAAAGGGGAAAAAGCCAAGTGAAGGTAAAAACCCCAAGAAATCACAACGGCAGGTGGGAATACTGATGGAGGTTGTAGCAGTTGAAATCAACGGAAATCAGCACTAGTCAGTAATAGAAATCGAGGAAGGAGTAACAGGAAACAGGAAGTGTAGGAAATGCAATAACTCCCACAACAAGTAAAACGGAAAAAATAGAAAGCAAAAGAGGATGGATTAATGACCCAAAGAAATAAGAAGAAAAATAGAGAGAGAACGGTCCTGAGAATCGGAACCTGAAAGGACGAGGAGGAGTAGAGAGAGGAAAGCTCAGCGGAGCAGAACACAGCGTACAGCAAACCGCGGCAGCAAAAGAATGCAAAGCTGACCGGAAGGGTTGCAACGCACAGAAGGAAGATAGGGTGTGGCTTAAATAACGCCACGTTCGCTAAACGGAGAAAGACTAGACCGTCAAGTGGACGTGACGTGAATCACGTGACAGGAATTAGGAAGTGTGTAATCGGAATCGGGGCCACAGACGCCAGGTAGGAATGCGTCACATGACAGTATGCCCCCTTCCAAGACACAGACCTCCCGGTTTACCAGGATGCAATCGATGAAACTTTCTTAGAAGTATTGGGGCATGAATATGTGAACGAGGTTCCCAAGAGTCCTCCGTATGAGAAAAACCTTTCCAATGGACCAGGTATTCCAGGCGCCCTTTGCGATACCTAGAATCCAACAACTGGGAAACCTCGTATTCAGATGAATCAGAGGAGTGAGAAGAAATAGGTAAGGATCGAGCCTTGTGAGACTGATCGACATTCTTAAGAAGTGAAGCATGAAACACCGGGTGGATCCGTCTCAATGCATGTGGTAATTTTAGACAGAATGCCACTGGATTGATTTTCTCAGTGATAAGATAAGGTCCAATGAACCGAGGGGAGAGTTTAGACGGACAAGACCATCTTGGGAGGTATTTAGTGGATAACCACACTTTAGATCCCACTTTCCAATCAGAAACCACCTGTCGGTGTCGATCTGCTTGTTTCTTATAGACTTGTAAACTGTCATTCAGGTTTACCTATGCTTTTTCTTGGGTATCTTTTAACCTGGACAGTGTTTCAGCAACCGCCGGAAGGGTAGGTTGAAAGGTCGAGAGAGGAATAATGGCTCAGGGATGAAAACCATATGAACAGTAGAAAGGAGACATCCCACTTGCTGAATGTCTGGCATTGCTATAGGCGAATTCCGCCGTAGGCAAAAGTTCCACCCAGTTGTCTTTTTCCAAGTTCGTGTAACTGCGTAAGTATTGTTCCAAGGTGGCATTCAAGCGTTCTGTCTGGCCATTCGTGTGGGGATGAAATCCAGACGATAAAGCACGCTGAATGTTAAGAGCAGCACAAAGCGATTTCCAGAATTTAGAGACATATTGTAACGCTCACCTGATTCCCGTAGAGGCGCCGGTCTTGACTGGGTGTATACCGTATCTTCAAAGGTGATGTGTAACACACGGCTGGCTCTTTGGGCTGGACCTCTGTGCACTGTATGTCTGGCTCGAAGGGTAAGATGTCTTAGGTAAGTGAACGCCGAGCTCTCCATCTGCCTCGAGGCAGGGTGCTGTAACCAGTTTCTTCACTGGTTAAGGGGAGCAGGCCTCTTGACTTCAGAGGACTGCTGTCCGTCGTTTACTGCACGAACGGTAAGTTTCGAGTAATTCTAATGTCTTTAAAGTCTTTAGTAATGATGTCTCTTGTTTTGCAGGGTTCCGGCGATGGCGGATTGCGGGCTGAAGTGAGTTGAAGATGGAGCCCGTGTGAGGAATAGAAGCGCCTGGAAGCACGTAAGTAAGCGCTTGTTGCCTGCTTCACGACCCGCTCTAACTGTCTTTTTATTTTGCAGGTACAAGTTCGGGGCGGCTGCAGGGTGCCGGAATACCCACTGGGTTAGATGTGGAAAGGAGTAATGGCACGTGAGTATTAAAGTTTCCCAATGTCTTTAAACGCACCTTGTTTTGTCTTTCAGATGCGGGATGCAGCGCCGAAGGCCTCCGGAGCGTGCGAAGAGTTGGTAAGCTTTTGTCTTTCAGATGCCGGAATGCAGTGTGAAGACCTCCGGAGCGCACGAAGAGTAGGTAAGCCTTTGTCTTTCAGATGCCGGAATGCAGCGCGAGGCGTTGGTGACAGCCGATGGACCAGGTAAGTGAAGAGCTGTCACTGAAGACCATAATGCTAACCTGTTCTTTCTTGTCTTTATAGGTGTTGCTGAAGACTGGATTCAGAATGGTAAGCCTTTTTCCTTAGGCCCAGGATCAGATGCAGAAGACACGATGAGCGTTCTGCTGCTGAGGATGCAGAATAACGCAAAGCAAGATTCATCCATTGGGTGTGGTTTAAATAGCCCCCTGTAGGGCTTAGGTGTCTCCTTCCACAGCCACGCATAGGTAAGAAAAGAGTTCCTGCTTTCCAGAAGAGTTCCAGTGTTCTGAATCTAGGGAGTGGCTCCTGCCCCACCCAACAGGAAAAGTAGTTCCAAACAGAAGAGGATCAGAGACTCAACTGGCAGGCAAGTAAGCAGCATGGTCTGCTGCAGGTAAGTCCACCCAAGCATTATGAGCCCGGCGCTTCCAGCGCTGGGACTGGGCATATTTATGAGCCTGGTGCCACTGGCGCCAGGACTGGGTCCAAAAGGTCCCAATTGGGACTGGTTGGCACTCGGAACCTGGGTTATGGATCTGCTTCCAAGGGAGTTGGGAAAACCCTGACCTTTTGGAAGCAGAGATCATGACAGTACCCCCCCTCAAGGCCCCTCCCAAACCGGGCTTCTCCGGGGGTTTTGGCTTGTCAGGAAATGTTCGGTGAAATCTTTTGATTAGGCGAGGAGCGTGGACATATTCAGCAGGTTCCCAGGATCTCTCTTGGGGGCCGTAGCCTTTCCAGTCAATTAGGTAGAATAGTTTAGATTTGGAGATCTTGGAGTCCAGAATGCTTTTGACTTCAAACTCGAGTTCTCCATCAACTAGGATAGGTTTTGGAGATTTGGTTAGTCGGGTTTGAGGTTGCACGGGTTTTAATAGAGAGACGTGGAAGACCGGATGTATCTTCATGTACGGGGGCAAGTCCAACTTGACCGCTACTGGGTTTACTATGGTAGTGATGGAATAGGGACCAAGGTATCTTGGGTTGAATGTGCGTGGCCCTTTTAGAGGTAGATATTTGGTGGATAACCAGACTTGATCCCCTACTTGATATTGAGGGGCTTCCTTCCGATGTTGATCTGCTCCTTTCTTGTATTGTTCTTTAGCCCTTTGAAGGTGAGAAACAGCTTCCTTAAAGGCTTGGGTGATTGTAGAATGCAGGTAGTCTACTGCTGGTGTTTCAAGATCTTGGAGGGGATCCAACTCCGAGGTTGGAGGGTGACTGCCGTACAAAAGAAAAAACAGGGTTTTCCCAGTTCCCGAATGGACAGAGTTATTGTAGGCATATTCGGCTATCCAAAGGATGTCTTTCCAAGTTTTTTCAGTTTGTTGCAGCATGCAGCGTAAATACTGTTCCAGAGTTTGATTGGTCCTCTCGGTTTGTCCGTCGGTCTGAGGGTGGTGACTGGTCGATAGTCTCACATCAATTTGAGCCGACCGACAGCAACTTCGCCAAAAATGAGAAATAAATTGACTACCTCGATCCGAAATTAGAACCGAAGGACCGAAGGAAAACCGTGCAGTCGGACGATGTTTTCGAGAAATTCTCGGGCCAGAGTTGCTGCTGTTGGCAAGCCTTTGAGCGGAATGAAATGCGCCATCTTGGAGAATAAGTCCACGATTACTAGAATCGTATTGTATCCGGAGCATGGAGGTAGATCGGTGATGAAGTCCATAGAAAGCGTATGCCAAGGGCGAGGTGGGATGTCAATAGGGCGTAAGAGGCCTGCTGGTCTTTCCTTTTGACTCTTGTTTTGGGCGCATACTCCACAGGACATTATAAAGTCTCTGATATCTTTTTTCCAAGACGGCCACCAGAAGTAGCGCTTGATCTTTTCTGAGGTCTTGGCCATACCGGGATGTCCTTCCATTAAAGAATCGTGATAACAAGAGATTACTTTTTTCTGTAAATCTGTGCTGGGTAGGTATAATCGTTCTTGGAAATACAATAAGTTGTCCTTTACTGCAAAGTCCTTTCCCTGCATATGCCAATTCTGTATGTCTGCTGGAGTTACAAGTTTCCTCTATGGATTCTGTGGCGATTACACCCACAATTCTTTGTTCGGGAATGATTGGTACAGGTTTAGGGTTGATCAAGTGTTCTTCCACTCCCATCCGAGAAAGGGCATCAGCTTTACCGTTTTTTGTACCAGGTCGATAGGTAATTATGAAGTCAAACTCGGCAAAGAATAATGCCCAACGGAGTTGTCTAGAGGATTGGGCTTTTGCGGTTTTCAAATATTGCAGGTTTCGGTGATCCGTAATCACAGTAACGGTGTGTCGGGCCCCCAGCAGATAATGCCACCAAGCCTTAAAGGCAGACTTGATAGCCAGAAGTTCCTTGTCAGTAATCGTGTAATTGATTTCAGGAGGCGAGAATTTGCGGGACCAAAATGATTGGTTACCGGGTCCTTTTGTGATAGAACTGCCCCCATGGCAAGGCTTGAAGCATCAGTTTCCACGATGTAGGGGAGTTCGGGGCGAGGGTGTTTTAAGATTGGTGCAGAGATAAATTTAGTCTTCAAATCCTGGAAAGCTTGTTCCGCCTCGGTAGACCATTCAAAACGTTTGTTTTTCTTTAACAAGGCAGTGATGGGCTGGACTATTCGAGAGAATTCGGGGATAAACCTGCGGTAAAAGTTAGCGAAGCCTAACATGCTTTGCACACCTTTTACGGAGGATGGTGATGGCCATTTGAGAACTGCATCGACCTTCTTTGAATCCATACGCACTCCGCCAGGTGATAATATGAATCCCAAGAATTCAACTTCAGTCACGTTGAAAACACATTTTTCCAACTTAGCGAAAAGTTTGTGTTGACGCAATCTTTCGAGGACCATTTTCACGTGTTTCCGATGAAGAATAAACGAGGATGTCGTCAATGTAAACAACAACACACACATCTATGAGCTCTCTGAGGACATCGTTCATAAAATATTGAAAGGCGGCCGGGGCATTACAAAGTCCGAAGGGCATGACCTGATATTCAAATAGCCCATACTTGGTGCGGAAGGCCGTCTTCCATTCATCGCCCTCTTTTACTCGTACCAAGTGGTAAGCTCCTCTAAGATCCAGCTTTGTATATATGCATGCTTTTCTGACTTGGTCCAGGAGTTCAGGGATCAAAGGTAACGGATATCTATTCTTAACGGTGATCTGGTTCAGGGAGCGATAATCTATACAAGTTCTAAGGTCTCCTTCCTTTTTTGGAACGAAGAACAAAGCTGAAGAAGCAGGGGACTTGGAAGGACGAATAAACCCATTTGCCAGGTATTGATCCAGGTATTGTCGAAGGTGAAGGTTCTCAGGCTCGGTGAGGGCATAAATTCTACTACAAGGAGGACTAGATCCAGGTATCAGATCGATCTGGCAGTCATAAGACCTATGAGGAGGTAGAGAGTTAGCCTGATCCTTCCGGAAAACATCTTGGTATTCTAGGTATTCGGGAGGTAACTGGGGAGTCTCTGAAGAAATTGCTGCCAGTGCAACACCAGGTGGAGGGTGACAAGTAGAGACACATTCTGGAAACTGGACCGTTCTTGCTCGCCAATCGATCAGAGGATTGTGTTTCTCTAACCAAGGTATTCCTAGAATAATCTGAAACTGAGGGGCCTTGATCACATCGAACACGATCTTCTCATGGTGTCCATCTTGACTTACTAGCGTTACTTCTTGAGTGGTATGCGTTACTGGCCCGGAGGCTATCTCCGTACCATCCACCGTAGTAATGACGTCCTTTACAGCCTTGGGACAAAGAGTTAGATTCATCCTCAAAACCATTTCATGATCCACATAATTGCCGATGGCACCGCTGTCGACGTAAGCTTCAATTGCATGTAATCGATCCGGATTATCAGGGCTAATGAGGACCATAGGTATCACGAAATGCGAGGTCACGGAACTGGTTTTCACGCTCGGCAAGAGGACCTCTATTCTTGTCGGGCGAGGTCGTTTCCCTGCTCAGAGTTTGTAACTTTGGTAACTGCAGCTCCTACTGCCTTCTTGGCAGGTTTCACCGGACAGTCTCGAAGAAAGTGCCCTGAGTTTCTGCAATAGAGGCATAATTGCAACTGTTTTCTCCTTTCCCGCTCCTTTTGTGTTAGAGGACCTTTCAGACCCCCTATTTGCATGGGTTCCCCGGAGTCTACTCCTTTGGAAGGAGTTGGCGGTTTGGAAAATACTCGAGCATCAAACTTGGAACGATCGGCCTTCCTGTTCTGCAGTCTGTGATCTATTTGAACGACTAAGTCTATATAGTCCGAACAATCTTGTGGGGGATTCACTACTTGGGCTAACACATCTTTGAGCTCTCCGCGTAGACCTCTATAAAACAGCGTAATCCTTTTGTCCTCAGGCCAGTGAGTTTCCACTATCAGTCTGTTGAAAGACGCAATATAAGCCAAAAGGTCTTGATTACCTTGTCGCAACGAAAGAAGCTCATTGTCCAAGGCCTGCCCCTGTGAATGTCTTGCGAACAGTTTTTCCATACTGAGCTGAAAAGCTTGAAAATCATGGAGGACCGGATCATCTTGATTTACTAGAGGGATCGACCAGTCTGCCGCATTGCCACTAAGGTACGAAAGCACGAAAGCTACTTTAGCTTGATCAGTTGGAAAGGCTGCTGGCCGGCATAAGAAATGCAACCGGCACTGATTGATAAATACTGCAAACCTCTTTGGGTCACCAGAAAATCGTTCGGGCGGAGCCAGAGGTACATTCCCAGGTAGGTTGATCTGCACTGGATTCATAGAGGATGTAGAAGGAAGATTTACCCCAGATGCGGGTAACGGGGTCTGTCCGGCTTGTGACTGTAGCAATTGTCTAGCGAGATCATCTGTTCGCTCCTTGGAAATGATCAGTTCCCTTCTTAGAGCGTTCGTTTCCTGACGGGCTGCATGCACTTCTGCCCTTAGTTCCCCAAGTAACTGGGCTAGCTGGTCGGTATCCGAGGCTTCCATAGCGCCTGGACGGGAGTTTTGTGAGTGGCTTTGCGTTCTGTACGCTCACCTGATTCCCGTAGAGGCGCCGGTCTAGACTGGGCGTATACCGTATCTTCAAAGGTGATGTGTAACACACGGCTGGCTCTTTGGGCTGGACCTCTGTGCACTGTATGTCTGGCTCGAAGGGTAAGATGTGTTAGGTAAGTGAACGCCGAGCTCTCCATCTGCCTCGAGGCAGGGTGCTGTAACCAGTTTCTTCACTGGTTAAGGGGAGCAGGCCTCTTGACTTCAGAGGACTGCTGTCCGTCGTTTACTGCACGAACGGTAAGTTTCGAGTAATTCTAATGTCTTTAAAGTCTTTAGTAATGATGTCTCTTGTTTTGCAGGGTTCCGGCGATGGCTGATGGCGGGCTGAAGTGAGTTGAAGATGGAGCCCGTGTGATGAATAGAAGCGCCTGGAAGCACGTAAGTAAGCGCTTGTTGCCTGCTTCACGATCCGCTCTAACTGTCTTTTTATTTTGCAGGTACAAGTTCGGGGCGGCTGCAGGGTGCCGGAATACCCACTGGGTTAGATGTGGAAAGGAGTAATGGCACGTGAGTATTAAAGTTCCCCAATGTCTTTAAACGCACCTTGTTTTGTCTTTCAGATGCGGGATGCAGCGCCGAAGGCCTCCGGAGCGTGCGAAGAGTTGGTAAGCTTTTGTCTTTCAGATGCCGGAATGCAGTGTGAAGACCTCCGGAGCGCACGAAGAGTAGGTAAGCCTTTGTCTTTCAGATGCCGGAATGCAGCGCGAGGCGTTGGTGACAGCCGATGGACCAGGTAAGTGAAGAGCCGTCACTGAAGACCGTAATGCTAACCTGTTCTTTCTTGTCTTTATAGGTGTTGCTGAAGACTGGATTCAGAATGGTAAGCCTTTTTCCTTAGGCCCAGGATCAGATGCAGAAGACACGATGAGCGTTCTGCTGCTGAGGATGCAGAATAACGCAAAGCAAGATTCATCCATTGGGTGTGGTTTAAATAGGTGTCTCCTTCCACAGCCAC
The DNA here is from genome assembly GCF_040938575.1 of Ambystoma mexicanum. Taxonomy (NCBI): domain Eukaryota; kingdom Metazoa; phylum Chordata; class Amphibia; order Caudata; family Ambystomatidae; genus Ambystoma; species Ambystoma mexicanum. The sequence goes on from NC_090923.1 coordinate 716,276,203, forward strand.
GCCTAGGTAAGAAAAGAGTTCCTGCTTTCCAGAAGAGTTCCAGTGTTCTGAATCTAGGGAGTGGCTCCTGCCCCACCCAACAGGAAAAGTAGTTCCAAACAAAAGAGGATCAGAGACTCAACTGGCAGGCAAGTAAGAAGCATGGTCTGCTGCAGGTAAGTCCACCCAAGCATTATGAGCCCGGCGCTTCCAGCGCTGGGACTGGGCATATTTATGAGCCTGGTGCCACTGGCGCCAGGACTGGGTCCAAAAGGTCCCAATTGGGACTGGTTGGCACTCGGAACCTGGGTTATGGATCTGCTTCCAAGGGAGTTGGGAAAACCCTGATCTTTTGGAAGCAGAGATCATGACACATATTGACTCCCCCGGTCTGATATTATTTTGTCTGGGAGACCATGGAGTCTAAAAATGTCTTTTATGAAAACCAATGCCATGCTGTCAGCCGTTGGAAGACCTGGTAGCGGAGAAAAATGGGCCATCTTGGTGAGAGAATCGATAGTCACCATTATACATGTGCGTCCCTGTGAGGGTGGTAAATCCACAATGATATCTGTGGATATATGACTCCACGGGCGATCAGGAATGGTGTCTTGTTGCAACAATCCAAGGGGCCTCGTAGTACTGTTTTTTGCTCTGACAACAGATTTTGCAGGTCCTGACATATCGTCTAACATCCTCAGGCAAACCCTGCCAATAGAATGTTCTTCTTATCAAGTCTAAAGTACTAGCTTGCCCTCTATGGCCTGCTGTTTTGTGATCATGGCACCAAGACAAGATGTCTTTCTGGAGGGTCTTGGATGGTACCCATATCTTTTTGTCTTTGAAGAACAGGCCATCACGTTCAGTCATGCCATGGGGCTCCGGTTGAGAGGAAGCAGCTTCTCTAATCTGTTGAAAAAATTAGGTGATGGTAGCCACTATTCGATTCCTTGGGAACAGTCTTTCAGGGTAGGAAGAGACTGACTGGGAGGCAAGTGTCTATCTGGATAGAGCATCAGCCAAGGTATTCTGACTTTGGGGAATGTAAGTAATCTGGAAATCGTATTGTGAAAAAGAATGTGCCCATCTTGCTTGTCTGGAGTTGATGCAATCCATTGACTGTAACACCTGTAAATTTTTGTGATCAGTTCGAATTGTGAAGGGGTGGCAACTCCCTTGTAGAAGATGTCTCCAAACTTCGCAAGCCTTTTTCATAGCTAAGAGTTCTCTTTCAATAACAGAATAATTCCGTTGGCTTGTTGTAAGAGTCTTAGACAAATAGGCTATTGGATGTTCTGTATTGTCGTGTTCCTGTAACAAAACCGCTCCTATGGCTGCAGCTGAAGCATCGGTCTCGAGGATAAAAGGTTTCCTTTGATCTGGCTGACGTAGGATGGGAGCACTACAGAAACATTTCTTCAAGAGTTGAAAGCTGTCTTCAGCCTGAGTGTCCCAGAAAAAAGGCATGGCTGACTTCTTAAGTAGACTGATGATGGGTAGAACGATGTTCGAGAACCCTGGTATAAATGCCCTGTAAAAAGTTGCCAAGCCCAGGAATCGCTGTATATCCTTAACAGATGAAGGAGCTGGCCATTGTAGAATGGCATCGAACTTCTTTTGGTCCATTTGAATTCCTTGAGATGAAAGAATAAATCCCAAGTAGGGTACAGAAGAAACACCAAATACACACTTTTCCCTTTTGGCTAGTAGTTTATGCCTTTTGAGTCGTTCCAGTACTTCTTTGAGATGTATTAGATGTTCTGGCATGGTATGAGAGAAAACCAGTATGTCGTCAAGGTAAACGACAACAGACACAAATAACAAATCTGAGAAGATACGGTCGATAAACCTTTGAAAAATCGTGGGAGACTTCACTAATCGGAAGGGCATCCCGTAGTATTCATATAGGCCAAATGGTGTTCTGAACGCAGTCTTCCATTCATCTCCGGAACGTACTCTGAGTAAATGATAAGCGTTACGCAGATCCAACTTTGAGAAAACAGTTGCTCCTTGTACGGATTCTAAGATGTCTGGGATCAGCGGCATGGGGTATCTGTCCTTGAGAGTTACTTTGTTAAGTCCCCTATAATCAATGCATTGCTGAGGTCTTTGGAATCCCGTTTGGGGATAAAGAACAAAGGAGCACCTGCCGGGGACTTTGAAGGTCTAATGAGACCATTACACAGGTTATCGTCCAAGTATTTCTCTAGTACTTCCTTTTCAGTTTTTGATAACGCAAACATCCTGCCAAAGGGTACGAGAGCGTTGGGAGCCAGGTCAATGGCGCAGTCCTCAGGTCTGTGAGGAAGTAAAGACATGGGAGCAGCTTCTGCAAATACTGATTGGTAATCCTCCAAAACTTTGTCCAGAGAGTGTACTCAAATGGTCGTCTGAAGAGTGGTGGGATGGATCTTTACCTTCTGATAAGGTGTGTCCTTGAAACAATGTGCTTGACAAAAATTAGTGTTGAAATGCAAACTGTTGGATTTCCAGTCGATGTTGGGATCATGTTGACGTAACCAGAAATCCCCAAGATCAGAGGAAAATGAGCTGCCCTGATAATGTTGAATGTGATGAATTCTGAATGCTGAAAAATGGTGAGAGACAGAGGTTCAGTTGTTTGCACAATGAGTCCAGAACTCAATGGTGTACCGTCTACCCCCTCAACCTTTTGGCCGTGTCTGCGATCAACTCGCTTTGCTCCAACTTTGTCCACCCAGAGTGTATCAGAAAAATTTCCTGCCGCACCACAATCGAAAAGTGCCAGAGTCTCCAGTTGATTGCCATGAATGGTAACTTTTACTGTCAATACCATAAGCCGTGAATCTTCTGAGGGATCTGAAGAATCAATTGACATAGTCACATAGGGACTGGAAGATTGCCCTCGATAACCCGTCCCGTTTAGGTACGAGGGTTTGCGTTTTCCGCCGGTTTCTGAGGCAATTTTGTACAATTATGTACTGAATGACGATCTGAAGCACAATAAGCACATAGGCCAAGTTCCCTTCTCCTTTTCCTTTCTTCAGAGGTCAGGGACCGACGAGTAGCACCGATTTGCATGGGTTCGTCACTAAGTTTGAGTGAAGCTGAAGCAGGTGCGGAGGTTCTTGTAAAAGAGGGGCGTGTCTTGCATCTCTCTTGCCGCCTTTCTTGCATCCTGAATTCCATCTGAAGCGCGGCAGTCATCAGATCCGGTAACGAGGTAGGACGAAGAAAATGAGCCAATTCGTCTTTAAGTTCCTCTCTGAGGCCTCGGCGAAATAATATAAATTGAGATTGCTCTGACCAACCAGTCTCCAATGCCAATTTTTTGAAAGAGGAAATGTAAGACAACACATCAGCTTGGCCCTGACGAATGTCTAGCAGGTCTTCCCCTGCTGCCATAGATATTTCTGGTCTCTCGAATGTGCGTTTTACTAAATCCACAAAGGTATCGAAATTTTGAAGAATTGGGTCGGTTCCTGTGACTAGAGGGGTAGCCCAAGCAAGAGCATTCCCTGTCATGTTTGATATTAGAAACCCGACTTTGGCATGATCAGAAGCATAAGTACGGGTTCTAAATGAAAAATACACCCTGCAAGCATCAAGGAATTCTTTTAGGGTCTTAGGAGACCCATCGTACTTCCCAGAGGACAAAGACATAGGAGGTAGATCTGTTGTGGGTGGTTTGCGTGCCGACACCATTTGTTTCAAAAGGTTATTTTCAGCTTTCATGTTTTGCATTTCGAGAGAAAGATTTTGCACCGCAGCTATTAACTCTTGCACTTGCTCAGGAGTAGCCATTCCTGATGTTTGGTGGCGTTGCAAACTATCAACAATCTCGATGTCAATATCCCCGCTTCCCTCTTCAACCTCCTCACCTGTTGAATCAGAGTCCTCTTCAATAGATCTGAAGTTAGATGCGCTCTGTAGTCCTTTTCTTTTTTTCTTTGTTGCCGATATCTCCCACGAGATGAAGCCACAGTGAGAACGATAAGAACGCCCTGACCGTGACCCCCTCCCGGGAGACACCGGAAAGGGGGGAAAAAAGCCAAGTGAAGGCAAAAACCCCAAGAAATCACAACGGCAGGTGGGAATCCTGATGGAGGTTGTAGCAGTTGAAATCAACGGAAATCAGCAATACTTAGTAATAGAAAGCGAGGAAGGAATACCAGGAAACAGGAAGTGTAGGAAATGCAGTAACTCCCACAACAAGTAAAATGGAAAAAATAGCAAGCAAAAGAGGATGGATTAATGACCCAAAGAAATAAGGAGAAAAATAGAGAGAGAACGGTCCCGAGAATCGGAACCTGAAAGGACGAGGAGGAGTAGAGAGAGGAAAGCTCAGCGGAGCAGAACACAGCATATAGCAAACCGTGGCAGCAAAAGGAAGCAAAGCTGACAGGAAGGGTTGCAACGCACAGAAGGAAGATAGGGTGTGGCTTAAATAACGCCACGTTCGCTAAACGGAGAAAGACTAGACCGTCAAATGGACGTGACGTGAATCACGTGATAGGAATTAGGAAGTGCATAATCGGGGTCACAGACGCCAGGTAGGAATGCGTCGCATGACAGTTCCAGGGGATTTGGAGCACACACCATGACAGCACTCCCCCCACAAGGCCCCCCTAACGACGCGTTCTTCCATTGGTCCCGGTTGGTTCAGGTATTTATGATGAAACCTTTTCAGAAATCGTGGTGCATGAATATGATCACTAGGTTCCCATGATCTTTCATGTGGTCCATATCCTTTCCAGTCTATTAGATAAAATAGTTTTGATTTGATGATTTGTGAGTCCAGAATGTCCTTAACTTCATATTCATGGTTCTCCGTCGACCATGATCGGTCTTGGTGGTTTCAGTACTCGGGTTCCTGGTTGCACTGGCTTCAAAAGTGAGACATGAAACACGGGATGAATCCTCATGTGTGGATGTAAATCGAGTTTCATAGCTACCGGATTAACAGTATGCCCCCTTCCAAGACACAGACCTCCCGGTTTACCAGGATACAATCGATGAAACTTTCTTAGAAGTATTGGGGCATGAATATGTGAACGAGGTTCCCAAGAGTCCTCCGTATGAGAAAAACCTTTCCAATGGACCAGGTATTCCAGGCGCCCTTTGCGATACCTAGAATCCAACAACTGGGAAACCTCGTATTCAGATGAATCAGAGGAGTGAGAAGAAATAGGTAAGGATCAAGCCTTGTGAGACTGATCGGCATTCTTAAGAAGTGAAGCATGAAACACCGGGTGGATCCGTCTCAATGCATGTGGTAATTTTAGACAGAATGCCACTGGATTGATTTTCTCAGTGATAAGATAAGGTCCAATGAACCGAGGGGAGAGTTTAGACGGACGAGACCATTTTGGGAGGTATTTAGTGGATAACCACACTTTAGATCCCACTTTCCAATCAGAAACCACCTGTCGGTGTCGATCTGCTTGTTTCTTATAGACTTGTAAACTGTCATTCAGGTTTACCTTTGCTTTTTCTTGGGTTTCTTTTAACCTGGACAGTGTTTCAGCAACCGCCGGAAGGGTAGGTTGAAAGGTCGAGAGAGGAATAATGGCTCAGGGATGAAAACCATATGAACAGTAGAAAGGAGACATCCCACTTGCTGAATGTCTGGCATTGCTATAGGCGAATTCCGCCGTAGGCAAAAGTTCCACCCAGTTGTCTTTTTCCAAGTTCGTGTAACTGCGTAAGTATTGTTCCAGGGCGGCATTCAAGCGTTCTGTCTGGCCATTCGTGTGGGGATGAAATCCAGACGATAAAGCATGCTGAATGTTAAGAGCAGCACAAAGCGATTTCCAGAATTTAGAGACATATTGACTCCCCCGGTCTGATATTATTTTGTCTGGGAGACCATGGAGTCTAAAAATGTCTTTTATGAAAACCAATGCCATGCTGTCAGCCGTTGGAAGACCTGGTAGCGGAGAAGAATGGGCCATCTTGGTGAGAGAATCGATAGTCACCATTATACATGTGTGTCCCTGTGAGGGTGGTAAATCCACAATGAAATCTGTGGATATATGACTCCACGGGCGATCAGGAATGGTGTCTTGTTGCAACAATCCAAGGGGTCTTGTAGTACTGTTTTTGCTCTGACAACAGATTTTGCAGTTGCAGGTCCTGACATATCGTTTAACATCCTCAGGCAAACCCTGCCAATAGAAAGTTCTTCTTATCGAGTCTGAGGTACTGGCTTGCCCTCTATGGCCTGCTGTTTTGTGATCATGGCACCAAGACAAGATGTCTTTCTGGAGGGTCTTGGATGGTCCCCATATCTTTATGTCTTTGAAGAACAGGCCATCACGTTCAGTCATGCCATGGGGCTCCGGTTGAGAGGAAGCAGCTTCTCTAATCTGTTGAAAAAAATAGGTGATGGTAGCCACTGTACGATTCCTTGGGAACAGTCTTTCAGGGTAGGAAGAGACTGACTGGGAGGCAAGTGTCTATCTGGATAGAGCATCAGACAAGGTATTCTGACTTTGGGGAATGTAAGTAATCTGGAAATCGTATTGTGAAAAAGAATGTGCCCATCTTGCTTGTCTGGAGTTGATGCAATCCATTGACTGTAACACCTGTACATTTTTGTGATCAGTTCGAATTGTGAAGGGGTGGCAACTCCCTTGTAGAAGATGTCTCCAAACTTTGCAAGCCTTTTTCATAGCTAAGAGTTCTCTTTCAATAACAGAATAATTCTGTTGGCTTGTTGTAAGAGTCTTAGACAAATAGGCTATTGGATGTTCTGTATTGTCGTGTTCCTGTAACAAAACCGCTCCTATGGCTGCAGCTGAAGCATCGGTCTCGAGGATAAAAGGTTTCCTTTGATCTGGCTGACGTAGGATGGGAGCACTACAGAAACATTTCTTCAAGAGTTGAAAGCTGTCTTCAGCCTGAGTGTCCCAGAAAAAAGGCATGGCTGACTTCTTAAGTAGACTGATGATGGGTAGAACGATGTTCGAGAACCCTGGTATAAATGCCCTGTAAAAATTTGCCAAGCCCAGGAATCGCTGTATATCCTTAACAGATGAAGGAGCTGGCCATTGTAGAATGGCATCAAACTTCTTTTGGTCCATTTGAATTCCTTGAGATGAAAGAATAAATCCCAAGTAGGGTACAGAAGAAACACCAAATACACACTTTTCCCTTTTGGCTAGTAGTTTATACCTTTTGAGTCGTTCCAGTACTTCTTTGAGATGTATTAGATGTTCTGGCATTGTCTGAGAGAAAACCAGTATGTCGTCAAGGTAAACGACAACAGACACAAATAACAAATCTGAGAAGATACGGTCGATAAACCTTTGAAAAATCGTGGGAGACTTCACTAATCCGAAGGGCATCCCGTAGTATTCATATAGGCCAAATGGTGTTCTGAACGCAGTCTTCCATTCATCTCCGGAACGTACTCTGAGTAAATGATAAGCGTTACGCAGATCCAACTTTGAGAAAACCGTTGCTCCTTGTACGGATTCTAAGATGTCTGGGATCAGCGGCATGGGGTATCTGTCCTTGAGAGTTACTTTGTTAAGTCCCCTATAATCAATGCATGGCTGAGGTCTTTGGAATCCCGTTTGGGGATCAAGAACAAAGGAGCACCTGCCGGGGACTTTGAAGGTCTAATGAGACCATTACACAGGTTATCGTCCAAGTATTTCCGTAGTACTTCCTTTTCAGTTTTTGATAACGCAAACATCCTGCCAAAGGGTACGAGAGCGTTGGGAGCCAGGTCAATGGCGCAGTCCTCAGGTCTGTGAGGAAGTAAAGACATGGGAGCAGCTTCTGCAAATACTGATTGGTAATCCTCCAAAACTTTGTCCAGAGAGTGTACTCCAATGGTCATCTGAAGAGTGGTGGGATGGATCTTTACCTTCTGATAAGGTAATGCAAACTGTTGGATTTCCAGTCGATGTTGGGATTATGTTGACGTAACCAGAAATCCCCAAGATCAGAGGAAAATTAGCTGCCCTGATAATGTTGAATGTGATGAATTCTGAATGCTGAAAAATGGTGAGAGGCAGAGGTTCAGTTGTTTGCACAATGAGTCCAGAACTCAATGGTGTACCGTCTACCCCCTCAACCTTTTGGCCGTGTCTGCGATCAACTCGCTTTGCTCCAACTTTGTCCACCCAGAGGGTATCAGAAAAATTTCCTGCCGCACCACAATCTAAAAGTGCCAGAGTCTCCAGTTGATTGCCATGAATGGTAACTTTTACTGTCAATACCATAAGCCGTGAATCTTCTGAGGGATCTGAAGAATCAATTGACATAGTCACATAGGGACTGGAAGATTGCCCTCGATAACCCGTCCCTTTTAGGTACGAGGGTTTGCGTTTTCCGCCGGTTTCTGAGGCAATTCTTTACAATTATGTACTGAATGACGATCTGAAGCACAATAAGCACATAGGCCAAGTTCCCTTCTCCTTTTCCTTTCTTCAGAGGTCAGGGACCGACGAGTAGCACCGATTTGCATGGGTTCGTCACTAAGTTTGAGTGAAGCTGAAGCAGGTGCGGAGGTTCTTGTAAAAGAGGGGCGTGTCTTGCATCTCTCTTGCCGCCTTTCTTGCATCCTGAATTCCATCTGAAGCGCGGCAGTCATCAGATCCGGTAACGAGGTAGGACGAAGAAAATGAGCCAATTCGTCTTTAAGTTCCTCTCTGAGGCCTCGGCGAAATAATATAAATTGAGATTGCTCTGACCAACCAGTCTCCAATGCCAGTTTTTTGAAAGAGGAAATGTAAGACAACACATCAGCTTGGCCCTGACGAATGTCTAGCAGGTCTTCCCCTGCTGCCATAGATATTTCTGGTCTCTCGAATGTGCGTTTTACTAAATCCACAAAGGTATCGAAATTTTGAAGAATTGGGTCGGTTCCTGTGACTAGAGGGGTAGCCAAAGCAAGAGCATTCCCTGTCATGTTTGATATTAGAAACCCGACTTTGGCATGATCAGAAGCATAAGTACGGGTTCTAAATGAAAAATACACCCTGCAAGCATCAAGGAATTCTTTTAGGGTCTTAGGAGACCCATCGTACTTCCCAGAGGACAAAGACATAGGAGGTAGATCTGTTGTGGGTGGTTTGCGTGCCGACACCATTTGTTTCAAAAGGTTATTTTCAGCTTTCATGTTTTGCATTTCGAGAGAAAGATTTTGCACCGCAGCTATTAACTCTTGCACTTGCTCAGGAGTAGCCATTCTTGATGTTTGGTGGCGTTGCAAACTGTCAACAATCTCGATGTCAATATCCCCGCTTCCCTCTTCAACCTCCTCACCTGTTGAATCAGAGTCCTCTTCAATAGATCTGAAGTTAGATGCGCTCTGTAGTCCTTTTCTTTTTTTCTTTGTTGCGGATATCTCCCACGAGATGAAGCCACAGTGAGAACGATAAGAACGCCCTGACCGTGACCCCCTCCCGGGAGACACCGGAAAGGGGGGAAAAAAGCCAAGTGAAGGCAAAAACCCCAAGAAATCACAACGGCAGGTGGGAATCCTGATGGAGGTTGTAGCAGTTGAAATCAACGGAAATCAGCAATACTTAGTAATAGAAAGCGAGGAAGGAATACCAGGAAACAGGAAGTGTAGGAAATGCAGTAACTCCCACAACAAGTAAAATGGAAAAAATAGCAAGCAAAAGAGGATGGATTAATGACCCAAAGAAATAAGGAGAAAAATAGAGAGAGAACGGTCCTGAGAATCGGAACCTGAAAGGACGAGGAGGAGTAGAGAGAGGAAAGCTCAGCGGAGCAGAACACAGCATATAGCAAACCGTGGCAGCAAAAGGAAGCAAAGCTGACCGGAAGGGTTGCAACGCACAGAAGGAAGATAGGGTGTGGCTTAAATAACGCCACGTTCGCTAAACGGAGAAAGACTAGACCGTCAAGTGGACGTGACGTGAATCACGTGACAGGAATTAGGAAGTGCATAATCGGGGTCACAGACGCCAGGTAGGAATGCGTCGCATGACAGTTCCAGGGGATTTGGAGCACACACCATGACAGCACTCCCCCCACAAGGCCCCCCTAACGACGCGTTCTCCCATTGGTCCCGGTTGGTTCAGGTATTTATGATGAAACCTTTTCAGAAATCGTGGTGCATGAATATGATCACTAGGTTCCCATGATCTTTCATGTGGTCCATATCCTTTCCAGTCTATTAGATAAAATAGTTTTGATTTGATGATTTGTGAGTCCAGAATGTCCTTAACTTCATATTCATGGTTCTCCGTCGACCATGATCGGTCTTGGTGGTTTCAGTACTCGGGTTCCTGGTTGCACTGGCTTCAAAAGTGAGACATGAAACACGGGATGAATCCTCATGTGTGGATGTAAATCGAGTTTCATAGCTACCGGATTAACAGTATGCCCCCTTCCAAGACACAGACCTCCCGGTTTACCAGGATGCAATCGATGAAACTTTCTTAGAAGTATTGGGGCATGAATATGTGAACGAGGTTCCCAAGAGTCCTCCGTATGAGAAAAACCTTTCCAATGGACCAGGTATTCCAGGCGCCCTTTGCGATACCTAGAATCCAACAACTGGGAAACCTCGTATTCAGATGAATCAGAGGAGTGAGAAGAAATAGGTAAGGATCGAGCCTTGTGAGACTGATCGGCATTCTTAAGAAGTGAAGCATGAAACACCGGGTGGATCCGTCTCAATGCATGTGGTAATTTTAGACAGAATGCCACTGGATTGATTTTCTCAGTGATAAGATAAGGTCCAATGAACCGAGGGGAGAGTTTAGACGGACGAGACCATCTTGGGAGGTATTTAGTGGATAACCACACTTTAGATCCCACTTTCCATTCAGAAACCACCTGTCGGTGTCGATCTGCTTGTTTCTTATAGACTTGTAAACTGTCATTCAGGTTTACCTTTGCTTTTTCTTGGGTTTCTTTTAACCTAGACAGTGTTTCAGCAACCGCCGGAAGGGTAGGTTGAAAGGTCGAGAGAGGAATAATGGCTCAGGGATGAAAACCATATGAACAGTAGAAAGGAGACATCCCACTTGCTGAATGTCTGGCATTGCTATAGGCGAATTCCGCCGTAGGCAAAAGTTCCACCCAGTTGTCTTTTTCCAAGTTCGTGTAACTGCGTAAGTATTGTTCCAAGGTGGCATTCAAGCGTTCTGTCTGGCCATTCGTGTGGGGATGAAATCCAGACGATAAAGCATGCTGAATGTTAAGAGCAGCACAAAGCGATTTCCAGAATTTAGAGACATATTGACTCCCCCGGTCTGATATTATTTTGTCTGGGAGACCATGGAGTCTAAAAATGTCTTTTATGAAAACCAATGCCATGCTGTCAGCCGTTGGAAGACCTGGTAGCGGAGAAAAATGGGCCATCTTGGTGAGAGAATCGATAGTCACAATTATACATGTGTGTCCCTGTGAGGGTGGTAAATCCACAATGAAATCTGTGGATATATGACTCCACGGGCGATCAGGAATGGTGTCTTGTTGCAACAATCCAAGGGGCCTTGTAGTACTGTTTTTGCTCTGACAACAGATTTTGCAGGTCCTGACATATCGTTTAACATCCTCAGGCAAACCCTGCCAATAGAAAGTTCTTCTTATCGAGTCTAAAGTACTGGCTTGCCCTCTATGGCCTGCTGTTTTGTGATCATGGCACCAAGACAAGATGTCTTTCTGGAGGGTCTTGGATGGTACCCATATCTTTTTGTCTTTGAAGAACAGGCCATCACGTTCAGTCATGCCATGGGGCTCCGGTTGAGAGGAAGCAGCTTCTCTAATCTGTTGAAAAAATTAGGTGATGGTAGCCACTATTCGATTCCTTGGGAACAGTCTTTCAGGGTAGGAAGAGACTGACTGGGAGGCAAGTGTCTATCTGGATAGAGCATCAGCCAAGGTATTCTGACTTTGGGGAATGTAAGTAATCTGGAAATCGTATTGTGAAAAAGAATGTGCCCATCTTGCTTGTCTGGAGTTGATGCAATCCATTGACTGTAACACCTGTACATTTTTGTGATCAGTTTGAATTGTGAAGGGGTGGCAACTCCCTTGTAGAAGATGTCTCCAAACTTCGCAAGCCTTTTTCATAGCTAAGAGTTCTCTTTCAATAACAGAATAATTCCGTTGGCTTGTTGTAAGAGTCTTAGACAAATAGGCTATTGGATGTTCTGTATTGTCGTGTTCCTGTTACAAAACCGCCCCTATGGCTGCAGCTAAAGCATCGGTCTCGAGGATAAAAGGTTTCCTTTGATCTGGCTGACGTAGGATGGGAGCACTACAGAAACATTTCTTCAAGAGTTGAAAGCTGTCTTCAGCCTGAGTGTCCCAGAAAGAAGGCATGGCTGACTTCTTAAGTAGACTGATGATGGGTAGAACGATGTTCGAGAACCCTGGTATAAATCGCCTGTAAAAATTTGCCAAGCCCAGGAATCGCTGTATATCCTTAACAGATGAAGGAGCTGGCCATTGTAGAATGGCATCAAACTTCTTTTGGTCCATTTGAATTCCTTGAGATGAAAGAATAAATCCCAAGTAGGGTACAGAAGAAACACCAAATACACACTTTTCCCTTTTGGCTAGTAGTTTATGCCTTTTGAGTCGTTCCAGTACTTCTTTGAGATGTATTAGATGTTCTGGCATGGTCTGAGAGAAAACCAGTATGTCGTCAAGGTAAACGACAACAGACACAAATAACAAATCTGAGAAGATACGGTCGATAAACCTTTGAAAAATCGTAGGAGACTTCACTAATCCGAAGGGCATCCCGTAGTATTCATATAGGCCAAATGGTGTTCTGAACGCAGTCTTCCATTCATCTCCGGAACATACTCTGAGTAAATGATAAGCGTTACGCAGATCCAACTTTGAGAAAACCGTTGCTCCTTGTACGGATTCTAAGATGTCTGGGATCAGCGGCATGGGGTATCTGTCCTTGAGAGTTACTTTGTTAAGTCCCCTATAATCAATGCATGGCTGAGGCCTTTGGAATCCCGTTTGGGGATAAAGAACAAAGGAGCACCTGCCGGGGACTTTGAAGGTCTAATGAGACCATTACACAGGTTATCGTCCAAGTATTTCCGTAGTACTTCCTTTTCAGTTTTTGATAACGCAAACATCCTGCAAAAGGGTACGAGAGCGTTGGGAGCCAGGTCAATGGCGCAGTCCTCAGGTCTGTGAGGAAGTAAAGACATGGGAGCAGCTTCTGCAAATACTGATTGGTAATCCTCCAAAACTTTGTCCAGAGAATGTACTCCAATGGTCGTCTGAAGAGTGGTGGGATGGATCTTTACCTTCTGATAAGGTGTGTCCTTGAAACAATGTGCTTGACAAAAATAAGAGTTGAAATGCAAACTGTTGGATTTCCAGTCGATGTTGGGATTATGTTGACGTAACCAGAAATCCCCAAGATCAGAGGAAAATGAGCTGCCCTGATAATGTTGAATGTGATGAATTCTGAATGCTGAAAAATGGTGAGAGGCAGAGGTTCAGTTGTTTGCACAATGAGTCCAGAACTCAATGGTGTACCGTCTACCCCCTCAACCTTTTGGCCGTGTCTGCGATCAACTCGCTTTGCTCCAACTTTGTCCACCCAGAGTGTATCAGAAAAATGTCCTGCCGCACCACAATCTAAAAGTGCCAGAGTCTCCAGTTGATTGCCATGAATGGTAACTTTTACTGTCAATACCATAAGCCGTGAATCTTCTGAGGGATCTGAAGAATCAATTGACATAGTCACATAGGGACTGGAAGATTGCCCTCGATAACCCGTCCCTTTTAGGTACGAGGGTTTGCGTTTTCCGCCGGTTTCTGAGGCAATTCTGTACAATTATGTACTGAATGACGATCTGAAGCACAATAAGCACATAGGCCAAGTTCCCTTCTCCTTTTCCTTTCTTCAGAGGTCAGGGACCGACGAGTAGCACCGATTTGCATGGGTTCGTCACTAAGTTTGAGTGAAGCTGAAGCAGGTGAGGAGGTTCTTGTAAAAGAGGGGCGTGTCTTGCATCTCTCTTGCCGCCTTTCTTGCATCCTGAATTCCATCTGAAGCGCGGCAGTCATCAGATCCGGTAACGAGGTAGGACGAAGAAAATGAGCCAATTCGTCTTTAAGTTCCTCTCTGAGGCCTCGGCGAAATAATATAAATTGAGATTGCTCTGACCAACCAGTCTCCAATGCCAGTTTTTTGAAAGAGGAAATGTAAGACAACACATCAGCTTGGCCCTGACGAATGTCTAGCAGGTCTTCCCCTGCTGCCATAGATATTTCTGGTCTCTCGAATGTGCGTTTTACTAAATCCACAAAGGTATCGAAATTTTGAAGAATTGGGTCGGTTCCTGTGACTAGAGGGGTAGCCCAAGCAAGAGCATTCCCTGTCATGTTTGATATTAGAAACCCGACTTTGGCATGATCAGAAGCATAAGTACGGGTTCTAAATGAAAAATACACCCTGCAAGCATCAAGGAATTCTTTTAGGGTCTTAGGAGACCCATCGTACTTCCCAGAGGACAAAGACATAGGAGGTAGATCTGTTGTGGGTGGTTTGCGTGCCGACACCATTTGTTTCAAAAGGTTATTTTCAGCTTTCATGTTTTGCATTTCGAGAGAAAGATTTTGCACCGCAGCTATTAACTCTTGCACTTGCTCAGGAGTAGCCATTCTTGATGTTTGGTGGCGTTGCAAACTGTCAACAATCTCGATGTCAATATCCCCGCTTCCCTCTTCAACCTCCTCACCTGTTGAATCAGAGTCCTCTTCAATAGATCTGAAGTTAGATGCGCTCTGTAGTCCTTTTCTTTTTTTCTTTGTTGCGGATATCTCCCACGAGATGAAGCCACAGTGAGAACGATAAGAACGCCCTGACCGTGACCCCCTCCCGGGAGACACCGGAAAGGGGGGAAAAAAGCCAAGTGAAGGCAAAAACCCCAAGAAATCACAACGGCAGGTGGGAATCCTGATGGAGGTTGTAGCAGTTGAAATCAACGGAAATCAGCAATACTTAGTAATAGAAAGCGAGGAAGGAATACCAGGAAACAGGAAGTGTAGGAAATGCAGTAACTCCCACAACAAGTAAAATGGAAAAAATAGCAAGCAAAAGAGGATGGATTAATGACCCAAAGAAATAAGGAGAAAAATAGAGAGAGAACGGTCCTGAGAATCGGAACCTGAAAGGACGAGGAGGAGTAGAGAGAGGAAAGCTCAGCGGAGCAGAACACAGCATATAGCAAACCGTGGCAGCAAAAGGAAGCAAAGCTGACCGGAAGGGTTGCAACGCACAGAAGGAAGATAGGGTGTGGCTTAAATAACGCCACGTTCGCTAAACGGAGAAAGACTAGACCGTCAAGTGGACGTGACGTGAATCACGTGACAGGAATTAGGAAGTGCATAATCGGGGTCACAGACGCCAGGTAGGAATGCGTCGCATGACAGTTCCAGGGGATTTGGAGCACACACCATGACAGCACTCCCCCCACAAGGCCCCCCTAACGACGCGTTCTCCCATTGGTCCCGGTTGGTTCAGGTATTTATGATGAAACCTTTTCAGAAATCGTGGTGCATGAATATGATCACTAGGTTCCCATGATCTTTCATGTGGTCCATATCCTTTCCAGTCTATTAGATAAAATAGTTTTGATTTGATGATTTGTGAGTCCAGAATGTCCTTAACTTCATATTCATGGTTCTCCGTCGACCATGATCGGTCTTGGTGGTTTCAGTACTCGGGTTCCTGGTTGCACTGGCTTCAAAAGTGAGACATGAAACACGGGATGAATCCTCATGTGTGGATGTAAATCGAGTTTCATAGCTACCGGATTAACAGTATGCCCCCTTCCAAGACACAGACCTCCCGGTTTACCAGGATGCAATCGATGAAACTTTCTTAGAAGTATTGGGGCATGAATATGTGAACGAGGTTCCCAAGAGTCCTCCGTATGAGAAAAACCTTTCCAATGGACCAGGTATTCCAGGCGCCCTTTGCGATACCTAGAATCCAACAACTGGGAAACCTCGTATTCAGATGAATCAGAGGAGTGAGAAGAAATAGGTAAGGATCGAGCCTTGTGAGACTGATCGGCATTCTTAAGAAGTGAAGCATGAAACACCGGGTGGATCCGTCTCAATGCATGTGGTAATTTTAGACAGAATGCCACTGGATTGATTTTCTCAGTGATAAGATAAGGTCCAATGAACCGAGGGGAGAGTTTAGACGGACGAGACCATCTTGGGAGGTATTTAGTGGATAACCACACTTTAGATCCCACTTTCCATTCAGAAACCACCTGTCGGTGTCGATCTGCTTGTTTCTTATAGACTTGTAAACTGTCATTCAGGTTTACCTTTGCTTTTTCTTGGGTTTCTTTTAACCTAGACAGTGTTTCAGCAACCGCCGGAAGGGTAGGTTGAAAGGTCGAGAGAGGAATAATGGCTCAGGGATGAAAACCATATGAACAGTAGAAAGGAGACATCCCACTTGCTGAATGTCTGGCATTGCTATAGGCGAATTCCGCCGTAGGCAAAAGTTCCACCCAGTTGTCTTTTTCCAAGTTCGTGTAACTGCGTAAGTATTGTTCCAAGGTGGCATTCAAGCGTTCTGTCTGGCCATTCGTGTGGGGATGAAATCCAGACGATAAAGCATGCTGAATGTTAAGAGCAGCACAAAGCGATTTCCAGAATTTAGAGACATATTGACTCCCCCGGTCTGATATTATTTTGTCTGGGAGACCATGGAGTCTAAAAATGTCTTTTATGAAAACCAATGCCATGCTGTCAGCCGTTGGAAGACCTGGTAGCGGAGAAAAATGGGCCATCTTGGTGAGAGAATCGATAGTCACAATTATACATGTGTGTCCCTGTGAGGGTGGTAAATCCACAATGAAATCTGTGGATATATGACTCCACGGGCGATCAGGAATGGTGTCTTGTTGCAACAATCCAAGGGGCCTTGTAGTACTGTTTTTGCTCTGACAACAGATTTTGCAGGTCCTGACATATCGCTTAACATCCTCAGGCAAACCCTGCCAATAGAAAGTTCTTCTTATCGAGTCTAAAGTACTGGCTTGCCCTCTATGGCCTGCTGTTTTGTGATCATGGCACCAAGACAAGATGTCTTTCTGGAGGGTCTTGGATGGTACCCATATCTTTTTGTCTTTGAAGAACAGGCCATCACGCTCAGTCATGCCATGGGGCTCCGGTTGAGAGGAAGCAGCTTCTCTAATCTGTTGAAAAAATTAGGTGATGGTAGCCACTATTCGATTCCTTGGGAACAGTCTTTCAGGGTAGGAAGAGACTGACTGGGAGGCAAGTGTCTATCTGGATAGAGCATCAGCCAAGGTATTCTGACTTTGGGGAATGTAAGTAATCTGGAAATCGTATTGTGAAAAAGAATGTGCCCATCTTGCTTGTCTGGAGTTGATGCAATCCATTGACTGTAACACCTGTACATTTTTGTGATCAGTTTGAATTGTGAAGGGGTGGCAACTCCCTTGTAGAAGATGTCTCCAAACTTCGCAAGCCTTTTTCATAGCTAAGAGTTCTCTTTCAATAACAGAATAATTCCGTTGGCTTGTTGTAAGAGTCTTAGACAAATAGGCTATTGGATGTTCTGTATTGTCGTGTTCCTGTTACAAAACCGTCCCTATGGCTGCAGCTAAAGCATAGGTCTCGAGGATAAAAGGTTTCCTTTGATCTGGCTGACGTAGGATGGGAGCACTACAGAAACATTTCTTCAAGAGTTGAAAGCTGTCTTCAGCCTGAGTGTCCCAGAAAGAAGGCATGGCTGACTTCTTAAGTAGACTGATGATGGGTAGAACGATGTTCGAGAACCCTGGTATAAATCGCCTGTAAAAATTTGCCAAGCCCAGGAATCGCTGTATATCCTTAACAGATGAAGGAGCTGGCCATTGTAGAATGGCATCAAACTTCTTTTGGTCCATTTGAATTCCTTGAGATGAAAGAATAAATCCCAAGTAGGGTACAGAAGAAACACCAAATACACACTTTTCCCTTTTGGCTAGTAGTTTATGCTTTTTGAGTCGTTCCAGTACTTCTTTGAGATGTATTAGATGTTCTGGCATGGTCTGAGAGAAAACCAGTATGTCGTCAAGGTAAACGACAACAGACACAAATAACAAATCTGAGAAGATACGGTCGATAAACCTTTGAAAAATCGTAGGAGACTTCACTAATCCGAAGGGCATCCCGTAGTATTCATATAGGCCAAATGGTGTTCTGAACGCAGTCTTCCATTCATCTCCGGAACATACTCTGAGTAAATGATAAGCGTTACGCAGATCCAACTTTGAGAAAACCGTTGCTCCTTGTACGGATTCTAAGATGTCTGGGATCAGCGGCATGGGGTATCTGTCCTTGAGAGTTACTTTGTTAAGTCCCCTATAATCAATGCATGGCTGAGGCCTTTGGAATCCCGTTTGGGGATAAAGAACAAAGGAGCACCTGCCGGGGACTTTGAAGGTCTAATGAGACCATTACACAGGTTATCGTCCAAGTATTTCCGTAGTACTTCCTTTTCAGTTTTTGATAACGCAAACATCCTGCAAAAGGGTACGAGAGCGTTGGGAGCCAGGTCAATGGCGCAGTCCTCAGGTCTGTGAGGAAGTAAAGACATGGGAGCAGCTTCTGCAAATACTGATTGGTAATCCTCCAAAACTTTGTCCAGAGAATGTACTCCAATGGTCGTCTGAAGAGTGGTGGGATGGATCTTTACCTTCTGATAAGGTGTGTCCTTGAAACAATGTGCTTGACAAAAATAAGAGTTGAAATGCAAACTGTTGGATTTCCAGTCGATGTTGGGATTATGTTGACGTAACCAGAAATCCCCAAGATCAGAGGAAAATGAGCTGCCCTGATAATGTTGAATGTGATGAATTCTGAATGCTGAAAAATGGTGAGAGGCAGAGGTTCAGTTGTTTGCACAATGAGTCCAGAACTCAATGGTGTACCGTCTACCCCCTCAACCTTTTGGCCGTGTCTGCGATCAACTCGCTTTGCTCCAACTTTGTCCACCCAGAGTGTATCAGAAAAATTTCCTGCCGCACCACAATCTAAAAGTGCCAGAGTCTCCAGTTGATTGCCATGAATGGTAACTTTTACTGTCAATACCATAAGCCGTGAATCTTCTGAGCGATCTGAAGAATCAATTGACATAGTCACATAGGGACTGGAAGATTGCCCTCGATAACCCGTCCCTTTTAGGTACGAGGGTTTGCGTTTTCCGCCGGTTTCTGAGGCAATTCTGTACAATTATGTACTGAATGACGATCTGAAGCACAATAAGCACATAGGCCAAGTTCCCTTCTCCTTTTCCTTTCTTCAGAGGTCAGGGACCGACGAGTAGCACCGATTTGCATGGGTTCGTCACTAAGTTTGAGTGAAGCTGAAGCAGGTGAGGAGGTTCTTGTAAAAGAGGGGCGTGTCTTGCATCTCTCTTGCCGCCTTTCTTGCATCCTGAATTCCATCTGAAGCGCGGCAGTCATCAGATCCGGTAACGAGGTAGGACGAAGAAAATGAGCCAATTCGTCTTTAAGTTCCTCTCTGAGGCCTCGGCGAAATAATATAAATTGAGATTGCTCTGACCAACCAGTCTCCAATGCCAGTTTTTTGAAAGAGGAAATGTAAGACAACACATCAGCTTGGCCCTGACGAATGTCTAGCAGGTCTTCCCCTGCTGCCATAGATATTTCTGGTCTCTCGAATGTGCGTTTTACTAAATCCACAAAGGTATCGAAATTTTGAAGAATTGGGTCGGTTCCTGTGACTAGAGGGGTAGCCCAAGCAAGAGCATTCCCTGTCATGTTTGATATTAGAAACCCGACTTTGGCATGATCAGAAGCATAAGTACGGGTTCTAAATGAAAAATACACCCTGCAAGCATCAAGGAATTCTTTTAGGGTCTTAGGAGACCCATCGTACTTCCCAGAGGACAAAGACATAGGAGGTAGATCTGTTGTGGGTGGTTTGCGTGCCGACACCATTTGTTTCAAAAGGTTATTTTCAGCTTTCATGTTTTGCATTTCGAGAGAAAGATTTTGCACCGCAGCTATTAACTCTTGCACTTGCTCAGGAGTAGCCATTCTTGATGTTTGGTGGCGTTGCAAACTGTCAACAATCTCGATGTCAATATCCCCGCTTCCCTCTTCAACCTCCTCACCTGTTGAATCAGAGTCCTCTTCAATAGATCTGAAGTTAGATGCGCTCTGTAGTCCTTTTCTTTTTTTCTTTGTTGCGGATATCTCCCACGAGATGAAGCCACAGTGAGAACGATAAGAACGCCCTGACCGTGACCCCCTCCCGGGAGACACCGGAAAGGGGGGAAAAAAGCCAAGTGAAGGCAAAAACCCCAAGAAATCACAACGGCAGGTGGGAATCCTGATGGAGGTTGTAGCAGTTGAAATCAACGGAAATCAGCAATACTTAGTAATAGAAAGCGAGGAAGGAATACCAGGAAACAGGAAGTGTAGGAAATGCAGTAACTCCCACAACAAGTAAAATGGAAAAAATAGCAAGCAAAAGAGGATGGATTAATGACCCAAAGAAATAAGGAGAAAAATAGAGAGAGAACGGTCCTGAGAATCGGAACCTGAAAGGACGAGGAGGAGTAGAGAGAGGAAAGCTCAGCGGAGCAGAACACAGCATATAGCAAACCGTGGCAGCAAAAGGAAGCAAAGCTGACCGGAAGGGTTGCAACGCACAGAAGGAAGATAGGGTGTGGCTTAAATAACGCCACGTTCGCTAAACGGAGAAAGACTAGACCGTCAAGTGGACGTGACGTGAATCACGTGACAGGAATTAGGAAGTGCATAATCGGGGTCACAGACGCCAGGTAGGAATGCGTCGCATGACAGTTCCAGGGGATTTGGAGCACACACCATGACAGCACTCCCCCCACAAGGCCCCCCTAACGACGCGTTCTCCCATTGGTCCCGGTTGGTTCAGGTATTTATGATGAAACCTTTTCAGAAATCGTGGTGCATGAATATGATCACTAGGTTCCCATGATCTTTCATGTGGTCCATATCCTTTCCAGTCTATTAGATAAAATAGTTTTGATTTGATGATTTGTGAGTCCAGAATGTCCTTAACTTCATATTCATGGTTCTCCGTCGACCATGATCGGTCTTGGTGGTTTCAGTACTCGGGTTCCTGGTTGCACTGGCTTCAAAAGTGAGACATGAAACACGGGATGAATCCTCATGTGTGGATGTAAATCGAGTTTCATAGCTACCGGATTAACAGTATGCCCCCTTCCAAGACACAGACCTCCCGGTTTACCAGGATGCAATCGATGAAACTTTCTTAGAAGTATTGGGGCATGAATATGTGAACGAGGTTCCCAAGAGTCCTCCGTATGAGAAAAACCTTTCCAATGGACCAGGTATTCCAGGCGCCCTTTGCGATACCTAGAATCCAACAACTGGGAAACCTCGTATTCAGATGAATCAGAGGAGTGAGAAGAAATAGGTAAGGATCGAGCCTTGTGAGACTGATCGGCATTCTTAAGAAGTGAAGCATGAAACACCGGGTGGATCCGTCTCAATGCATGTGGTAATTTTAGACAGAATGCCACTGGATTGATTTTCTCAGTGATAAGATAAGGTCCAATGAACCGAGGGGAGAGTTTAGACGGACGAGACCATCTTGGGAGGTATTTAGTGGATAACCACACTTTAGATCCCACTTTCCATTCAGAAACCACCTGTCGGTGTCGATCTGCTTGTTTCTTATAGACTTGTAAACTGTCATTCAGGTTTACCTTTGCTTTTTCTTGGGTTTCTTTTAACCTAGACAGTGTTTCAGCAACCGCCGGAAGGGTAGGTTGAAAGGTCGAGAGAGGAATAATGGCTCAGGGATGAAAACCATATGAACAGTAGAAAGGAGACATCCCACTTGCTGAATGTCTGGCATTGCTATAGGCGAATTCCGCCGTAGGCAAAAGTTCCACCCAGTTGTCTTTTTCCAAGTTCGTGTAACTGCGTAAGTATTGTTCCAAGGTGGCATTCAAGCGTTCTGTCTGGCCATTCGTGTGGGGATGAAATCCAGACGATAAAGCATGCTGAATGTTAAGAGCAGCACAAAGCGATTTCCAGAATTTAGAGACATATTGACTCCCCCGGTCTGATATTATTTTGTCTGGGAGACCATGGAGTCTAAAAATGTCTTTTATGAAAACCAATGCCATGCTGTCAGCCGTTGGAAGACCTGGTAGCGGAGAAAAATGGGCCATCTTGGTGAGAGAATCGATAGTCACAATTATACATGTGTGTCCCTGTGAGGGTGGTAAATCCACAATGAAATCTGTGGATATATGACTCCACGGGCGATCAGGAATGGTGTCTTGTTGCAACAATCCAAGGGGCCTTGTAGTACTGTTTTTGCTCTGACAACAGATTTTGCAGGTCCTGACATATCGTTTAACATCCTCAGGCAAACCCTGCCAATAGAAAGTTCTTCTTATCGAGTCTAAAGTACTGGCTTGCCCTCTATGGCCTGCTGTTTTGTGATCATGGCACCAAGACAAGATGTCTTTCTGGAGGGTCTTGGATGGTACCCATATCTTTTTGTCTTTGAAGAACAGGCCATCACGCTCAGTCATGCCATGGGGCTCCGGTTGAGAGGAAGCAGCTTCTCTAATCTGTTGAAAAAATTAGGTGATGGTAGCCACTATTCGATTCCTTGGGAACAGTCTTTCAGGGTAGGAAGAGACTGACTGGGAGGCAAGTGTCTATCTGGATAGAGCATCAGCCAAGGTATTCTGACTTTGGGGAATGTAAGTAATCTGGAAATCGTATTGTGAAAAAGAATGTGCCCATCTTGCTTGTCTGGAGTTGATGCAATCCATTGACTGTAACACCTGTACATTTTTGTGATCAGTTTGAATTGTGAAGGGGTGGCAACTCCCTTGTAGAAGATGTCTCCAAACTTCGCAAGCCTTTTTCATAGCTAAGAGTTCTCTTTCAATAACAGAATAATTCCGTTGGCTTGTTGTAAGAGTCTTAGACAAATAGGCTATTGGATGTTCTGTATTGTCGTGTTCCTGTTACAAAACCGCCCCTATGGCTGCAGCTAAAGCATAGGTCTCGAGGATAAAAGGTTTCCTTTGATCTGGCTGACGTAGGATGGGAGCACTACAGAAACATTTCTTCAAGAGTTGAAAGCTGTCTTCAGCCTGAGTGTCCCAGAAAGAAGGCATGGCTGACTTCTTAAGTAGACTGATGATGGGTAGAACGATGTTCGAGAACCCTGGTATAAATCGCCTGTAAAAATTTGCCAAGCCCAGGAATCGCTGTATATCCTTAACAGATGAAGGAGCTGGCCATTGTAGAATGGCATCAAACTTCTTTTGGTCCATTTGAATTCCTTGAGATGAAAGAATAAATCCCAAGTAGGGTACAGAAGAAACACCAAATACACACTTTTCCCTTTTGGCTAGTAGTTTATGCCTTTTGAGTCGTTCCAGTACTTCTTTGAGATGTATTAGATGTTCTGGCATGGTCTGAGAGAAAACCAGTATGTCGTCAAGGTAAACGACAACAGACACAAATAACAAATCTGAGAAGATACGGTCGATAAACCTTTGAAAAATCGTAGGAGACTTCACTAATCCGAAGGGCATCCCGTAGTATTCATATAGGCCAAATGGTGTTCTGAACGCAGTCTTCCATTCATCTCCGGAACATACTCTGAGTAAATGATAAGCGTTACGCAGATCCAACTTTGAGAAAACCGTTGCTCCTTGTACGGATTCTAAGATGTCTGGGATCAGCGGCATGGGGTATCTGTCCTTGAGAGTTACTTTGTTAAGTCCCCTATAATCAATGCATGGCTGAGGCCTTTGGAATCCCGTTTGGGGATAAAGAACAAAGGAGCACCTGCCGGGGACTTTGAAGGTCTAATGAGACCATTACACAGGTTATCGTCCAAGTATTTCCGTAGTACTTCCTTTTCAGTTTTTGATAACGCAAACATCCTGCAAAAGGGTACGAGAGCGTTGGGAGCCAGGTCAATGGCGCAGTCCTCAGGTCTGTGAGGAAGTAAAGACATGGGAGCAGCTTCTGCAAATACTGATTGGTAATCCTCCAAAACTTTGTCCAGAGAATGTACTCCAATGGTCGTCTGAAGAGTGGTTGGATGGATCTTTACCTTCTGATAAGGTGTGTCCTTGAAACAATGTGCTTGACAAAAATAAGAGTTGAAATGCAAACTGTTGGATTTCCAGTCGATGTTGGGATTATGTTGACGTAACCAGAAATCCCCAAGATCAGAGGAAAATGAGCTGCCCTGATAATGTTGAATGTGATGAATTCTGAATGCTGAAAAATGGTGAGAGGCAGAGGTTCAGTTGTTTGCACAATGAGTCCAGAACTCAATGGTGTACCGTCTACCCCCTCAACCTTTTGGCCGTGTCTGCGATCAACTCGCTTTGCTCCAACTTTGTCCACCCAGAGTGTATCAGAAAAATTTCCTGCCGCACCACAATCTAAAAGTGCCAGAGTCTCCAGTTGATTGCCATGAATGGTAACTTTTACTGTCAATACCATAAGCCGTGAATCTTCTGAGGGATCTGAAGAATCAATTGACATAGTCACATAGGGACTGGAAGATTGCCCTCGATAACCCGTCCCTTTTAGGTACGAGGGTTTGCGTTTTCCGCCGGTTTCTGAGGCAATTCTGTACAATTATGTACTGAATGACGATCTGAAGCACAATAAGCACATAGGCCAAGTTCCCTTCTCCTTTTCCTTTCTTCAGAGGTCAGGGACCGACGAGTAGCACCGATTTGCATGGGTTCGTCACTAAGTTTGAGTGAAGCTGAAGCAGGTGAGGAGGTTCTTGTAAAAGAGGGGCGTGTCTTGCATCTCTCTTGCCGCCTTTCTTGCATCCTGAATTCCATCTGAAGCGCGGCAGTCATCAGATCCGGTAACGAGGTAGGACGAAGAAAATGAGCCAATTCGTCTTTAAGTTCCTCTCTGAGGCCTCGGCGAAATAATATAAATTGAGATTGCTCTGACCAACCAGTCTCCAATGCCAGTTTTTTGAAAGAGGAAATGTAAGACAACACATCAGCTTGGCCCTGACGAATGTCTAGCAGGTCTTCCCCTGCTGCCATAGATATTTCTGGTCTCTCGAATGTGCGTTTTACTAAATCCACAAAGGTATCGAAATTTTGAAGAATTGGGTCGGTTCCTGTGACTAGAGGGGTAGCCAAAGCAAGAGCATTCCCTGTCATGTTTGATATTAGAAACCCGACTTTGGCATGATCAGAAGCATAAGTACCGGTTCTAAATGAAAAATACACCCTGCAAGCATCAAGGAATTCTTTTAGGGTCTTAGGAGACCCATCGTACTTCCCAGAGGACAAAGACATAGGAGGTAGATCTGTTGTGGGTGGTTTGCGTGCCGACACCATTTGTTTCAAAAGGTTATTTTCAGCTTTCATGTTTTGCATTTCGAGAGAAAGATTTTGCACCGCAGCTATTAACTCTTGCACTTGCTCAGGAGTAGCCATTCTTGATGTTTGGTGGCGTTGCAAACTGTCAACAATCTCGATGTCAATATCCCCGCTTCCCTCTTCAACCTCCTCACCTGTTGAATCAGAGTCCTCTTCAATAGATCTGAAGTTAGATGCGCTCTGTAGTCCTTTTCTTTTTTTCTTTGTTGCGGATATCTCCCACGAGATGAAGCCACAGTGAGAACGATAAGAACGCCCTGACCGTGACCCCCTCCCGGGAGACACCGGAAAGGGGGGAAAAAAGCCAAGTGAAGGCAAAAACCCCAAGAAATCACAACGGCAGGTGGGAATCCTGATGGAGGTTGTAGCAGTTGAAATCAACGGAAATCAGCAATACTTAGTAATAGAAAGCGAGGAAGGAATACCAGGAAACAGGAAGTGTAGGAAATGCAGTAACTCCCACAACAAGTAAAATGGAAAAAATAGCAAGCAAAAGAGGATGGATTAATGACCCAAAGAAATAAGGAGAAAAATAGAGGGAGAACGGTCCTGAGAATCGGAACCTGAAAGGACGAGGAGGAGTAGAGAGAGGAAAGCTCAGCGGAGCAGAACACAGCATATAGCAAACCGTGGCAGCAAAAGGAAGCAAAGCTGACCGGAAGGGTTGCAACGCACAGAAGGAAGATAGGGTGTGGCTTAAATAACGCCACGTTCGCTAAACGGAGAAAGACTAGACCGTCAAGTGGACGTGACGTGAATCACGTGACAGGAATTAGGAAGTGCATAATCGGGGTCACAGACGCCAGGTAGGAATGCGTCGCATGACAGTTCCAGGGGATTTGGAGCACACACCATGACAGCACTCCCCCCACAAGGCCCCCCTAACGACGCGTTCTCCCATTGGTCCCGGTTGGTTCAGGTATTTATGATGAAACCTTTTCAGAAATCGTGGTGCATGAATATGATCACTAGGTTCCCATGATCTTTCATGTGGTCCATATCCTTTCCAGTCTATTAGATA
Source organism: Ambystoma mexicanum (assembly GCF_040938575.1). Classification (NCBI taxonomy): domain Eukaryota; kingdom Metazoa; phylum Chordata; class Amphibia; order Caudata; family Ambystomatidae; genus Ambystoma; species Ambystoma mexicanum. The sequence goes on from NC_090923.1 coordinate 716,302,623, forward strand.
AAATAGTTTTGATTTGATGATTTGTGAGTCCAGAATGTCCTTAACTTCATATTCATGGTTCTCCGTCGACCATGATCGGTCTTGGTGGTTTCAGTACTCGGGTTCCTGGTTGCACTGGCTTCAAAAGTGAGACATGAAACACGGGATGAATCCTCATGTGTGGATGTAAATCGAGTTTCATAGCTACCGGATTAACAGTATGCCCCCTTCCAAGACACAGACCTCCCGGTTTACCAGGATGCAATCGATGAAACTTTCTTAGAAGTATTGGGGCATGAATATGTGAACGAGGTTCCCAAGAGTCCTCCGTATGAGAAAAACCTTTCCAATGGACCAGGTATTCCAGGCGCCCTTTGCGATACCTAGAATCCAACAACTGGGAAACCTCGTATTCAGATGAATCAGAGGAGTGAGAAGAAATAGGTAAGGATCGAGCCTTGTGAGACTGATCGGCATTCTTAAGAAGTGAAGCATGAAACACCGGGTGGATCCGTCTCAATGCATGTGGTAATTTTAGACAGAATGCCACTGGATTGATTTTCTCAGTGATAAGATAAGGTCCAATGAACCGAGGGGAGAGTTTAGACGGACGAGACCATCTTGGGAGGTATTTAGTGGATAACCACACTTTAGATCCCACTTTCCATTCAGAAACCACCTGTCGGTGTCGATCTGCTTGTTTCTTATAGACTTGTAAACTGTCATTCAGGTTTACCTTTGCTTTTTCTTGGGTTTCTTTTAACCTAGACAGTGTTTCAGCAACCGCCGGAAGGGTAGGTTGAAAGGTCGAGAGAGGAATAATGGCTCAGGGATGAAAACCATATGAACAGTAGAAAGGAGACATCCCACTTGCTGAATGTCTGGCATTGCTATAGGCGAATTCCGCCGTAGGCAAAAGTTCCACCCAGTTGTCTTTTTCCAAGTTCGTGTAACTGCGTAAGTATTGTTCCAAGGTGGCATTCAAGCGTTCTGTCTGGCCATTCGTGTGGGGATGAAATCCAGACGATAAAGCATGCTGAATGTTAAGAGCAGCACAAAGCGATTTCCAGAATTTAGAGACATATTGACTCCCCCGGTCTGATATTATTTTGTCTGGGAGACCATCATGGAGTCTAAAAATGTCTTTTATGAAAACCAATGCCATGCTGTCAGCCGTTGGAAGACCTGGTAGCGGAGAAAAATGGGCCATCTTGGTGAGAGAATCGATAGTCACAATTATACATGTGTGTCCCTGTGAGGGTGGTAAATCCACAATGAAATCTGTGGATATATGACTCCACGGGCGATCAGGAATGGTGTCTTGTTGCAACAATCCAAGGGGCCTTGTAGTACTGTTTTTGCTCTGACAACAGATTTTGCAGGTCCTGACATATCGTTTAACATCCTCAGGCAAACCCTGCCAATAGAAAGTTCTTCTTATCGAGTCTAAAGTACTGGCTTGCCCTCTATGGCCTGCTGTTTTGTGATCATGGCACCAAGACAAGATGTCTTTCTGGAGGGTCTTGGATGGTACCCATATCTTTTTGTCTTTGAAGAACAGGCCATCACGTTCAGTCATGCCATGGGGCTCCGGTTGAGAGGAAGCAGCTTCTCTAATCTGTTGAAAAAATTAGGTGATGGTAGCCACTATTCGATTCCTTGGGAACAGTCTTTCAGGGTAGGAAGAGACTGACTGGGAGGCAAGTGTCTATCTGGATAGAGCATCAGCCAAGGTATTCTGACTTTGGGGAATGTAAGTAATCTGGAAATCGTATTGTGAAAAAGAATGTGCCCATCTTGCTTGTCTGGAGTTGATGCAATCCATTGACTGTAACACCTGTACATTTTTGTGATCAGTTTGAATTGTGAAGGGGTGGCAACTCCCTTGTAGAAGATGTCTCCAAACTTCGCAAGCCTTTTTCATAGCTAAGAGTTCTCTTTCAATAACAGAATAATTCCGTTGGCTTGTTGTAAGAGTCTTAGACAAATAGGCTATTGGATGTTCTGTATTGTCGTGTTCCTGTTACAAAACCGCCCCTATGGCTGCAGCTAAAGCATCGGTCTCGAGGATAAAAGGTTTCGTTTGATCTGGCTGACGTAGGATGGGAGCACTACAGAAACATTTCTTCAAGAGTTGAAAGCTGTCTTCAGCCTGAGTGTCCCAGAAAGAAGGCATGGCTGACTTCTTAAGTAGACTGATGATGGGTAGAACGATGTTCGAGAACCCTGGTATAAATCGCCTGTAAAAATTTGCCAAGCCCAGGAATCGCTGTATATCCTTAACAGATGAAGGAGCTGGCCATTGTAGAATGGCATCAAACTTCTTTTGGTCCATTTGAATTCCTTGAGATGAAAGAATAAATCCCAAGTAGGGTACAGAAGAAACACCAAATACACACTTTTCCCTTTTGGCTAGTAGTTTATGCCTTTTGAGTCGTTCCAGTACTTCTTTGAGATGTATTAGATGTTCTGGCATGGTCTGAGAGAAAACCAGTATGTCGTCAAGGTAAACGACAACAGACACAAATAACAAATCTGAGAAGATACGGTCGATAAACCTTTGAAAAATCGTAGGAGACTTCACTAATCCGAAGGGCATCCCGTAGTATTCATATAGGCCAAATGGTGTTCTGAACGCAGTCTTCCATTCATCTCCGGAACATACTCTGAGTAAATGATAAGCGTTACGCAGATCCAACTTTGAGAAAACCGTTGCTCCTTGTACGGATTCTAAGATGTCTGGGATCAGCGGCATGGGGTATCTGTCCTTGAGAGTTACTTTGTTAAGTCCCCTATAATCAATGCATGGCTGAGGCCTTTGGAATCCCGTTTGGGGATAAAGAACAAAGGAGCACCTGCCGGGGACTTTGAAGGTCTAATGAGACCATTACACAGGTTATCGTCCAAGTATTTCCGTAGTACTTCCTTTTCAGTTTTTGATAACGCAAACATCCTGCAAAAGGGTACGAGAGCGTTGGGAGCCAGGTCAATGGCGCAGTCCTCAGGTCTGTGAGGAAGTAAAGACATGGGAGCAGCTTCTGCAAATACTGATTGGTAATCCTCCAAAACTTTGTCCAGAGAATGTACTCCAATGGTCGTCTGAAGAGTGGTTGGATGGATCTTTACCTTCTGATAAGGTGTGTCCTTGAAACAATGTGCTTGACAAAAATAAGAGTTGAAATGCAAACTGTTGGATTTCCAGTCGATGTTGGGATTATGTTGACGTAACCAGAAATCCCCAAGATCAGAGGAAAATGAGCTGCCCTGATAATGTTGAATGTGATGAATTCTGAATGCTGAAAAATGGTGAGAGGCAGAGGTTCAGTTGTTTGCACAATGAGTCCAGAACTCAATGGTGTACCGTCTACCCCCTCAACCTTTTGGCCGTGTCTGCGATCAACTCGCTTTGCTCCAACTTTGTCCACCCAGAGTGTATCAGAAAAATTTCCTGCCGCACCACAATCTAAAAGTGCCAGAGTCTCCAGTTGATTGCCATGAATGGTAACTTTTACTGTCAATACCATAAGCCGTGAATCTTCTGAGGGATCTGAAGAATCAATTGACATAGTCACATAGGGACTGGAAGATTGCCCTCGATAACCCGTCCCTTTTAGGTACGAGGGTTTGCGTTTTCCGCCGGTTTCTGAGGCAATTCTGTACAATTATGTACTGAATGACGATCTGAAGCACAATAAGCACATAGGCCAAGTTCCCTTCTCCTTTTCCTTTCTTCAGAGGTCAGGGACCGACGAGTAGCACCGATTTGCATGGGTTCGTCACTAAGTTTGAGTGAAGCTGAAGCAGGTGAGGAGGTTCTTGTAAAAGAGGGGCGTGTCTTGCATCTCTCTTGCCGCCTTTCTTGCATCCTGAATTCCATCTGAAGCGCGGCAGTCATCAGATCCGGTAACGAGGTAGGACGAAGAAAATGAGCCAATTCGTCTTTAAGTTCCTCTCTGAGGCCTCGGCGAAATAATATAAATTGAGATTGCTCTGACCAACCAGTCTCCAATGCCAGTTTTTTGAAAGAGGAAATGTAAGACAACACATCAGCTTGGCCCTGACGAATGTCTAGCAGGTCTTCCCCTGCTGCCATAGATATTTCTGGTCTCTCGAATGTGCGTTTTACTAAATCCACAAAGGTATCGAAATTTTGAAGAATTGGGTCGGTTCCTGTGACTAGAGGGGTAGCCAAAGCAAGAGCATTCCCTGTCATGTTTGATATTAGAAACCCGACTTTGGCATGATCAGAAGCATAAGTACCGGTTCTAAATGAAAAATACACCCTGCAAGCATCAAGGAATTCTTTTAGGGTCTTAGGAGACCCATCGTACTTCCCAGAGGACAAAGACATAGGAGGTAGATCTGTTGTGGGTGGTTTGCGTGCCGACACCATTTGTTTCAAAAGGTTATTTTCAGCTTTCATGTTTTGCATTTCGAGAGAAAGATTTTGCACCGCAGCTATTAACTCTTGCACTTGCTCAGGAGTAGCCATTCTTGATGTTTGGTGGCGTTGCAAACTGTCAACAATCTCGATGTCAATATCCCCGCTTCCCTCTTCAACCTCCTCACCTGTTGAATCAGAGTCCTCTTCAATAGATCTGAAGTTAGATGCGCTCTGTAGTCCTTTTCTTTTTTTCTTTGTTGCGGATATCTCCCACGAGATGAAGCCACAGTGAGAACGATAAGAACGCCCTGACCGTGACCCCCTCCCGGGAGACACCGGAAAGGGGGGAAAAAAGCCAAGTGAAGGCAAAAACCCCAAGAAATCACAACGGCAGGTGGGAATCCTGATGGAGGTTGTAGCAGTTGAAATCAACGGAAATCAGCAATACTTAGTAATAGAAAGCGAGGAAGGAATACCAGGAAACAGGAAGTGTAGGAAATGCAGTAACTCCCACAACAAGTAAAATGGAAAAAATAGCAAGCAAAAGAGGATGGATTAATGACCCAAAGAAATAAGGAGAAAAATAGAGGGAGAACGGTCCTGAGAATCGGAACCTGAAAGGACGAGGAGGAGTAGAGAGAGGAAAGCTCAGCGGAGCAGAACACAGCATATAGCAAACCGTGGCAGCAAAAGGAAGCAAAGCTGACCGGAAGGGTTGCAACGCACAGAAGGAAGATAGGGTGTGGCTTAAATAACGCCACGTTCGCTAAACGGAGAAAGACTAGACCGTCAAGTGGACGTGACGTGAATCACGTGACAGGAATTAGGAAGTGCATAATCGGGGTCACAGACGCCAGGTAGGAATGCGTCGCATGACAGTTCCAGGGGATTTGGAGCACACACCATGACAGCACTCCCCCCACAAGGCCCCCCTAACGACGCGTTCTCCCATTGGTCCCGGTTGGTTCAGGTATTTATGATGAAACCTTTTCAGAAATCGTGGTGCATGAATATGATCACTAGGTTCCCATGATCTTTCATGTGGTCCATATCCTTTCCAGTCTATTAGATAAAATAGTTTTGATTTGATGATTTGTGAGTCCAGAATGTCCTTAACTTCATATTCATGGTTCTCCGTCGACCATGATCGGTCTTGGTGGTTTCAGTACTCGGGTTCCTGGTTGCACTGGCTTCAAAAGTGAGACATGAAACACGGGATGAATCCTCATGTGTGGATGTAAATCGAGTTTCATAGCTACCGGATTAACAGTATGCCCCCTTCCAAGACACAGACCTCCCGGTTTACCAGGATGCAATCGATGAAACTTTCTTAGAAGTATTGGGGCATGAATATGTGAACGAGGTTCCCAAGAGTCCTCCGTATGAGAAAAACCTTTCCAATGGACCAGGTATTCCAGGCGCCCTTTGCGATACCTAGAATCCAACAACTGGGAAACCTCGTATTCAGATGAATCAGAGGAGTGAGAAGAAATAGGTAAGGATCGAGCCTTGTGAGACTGATCGGCATTCTTAAGAAGTGAAGCATGAAACACCGGGTGGATCCGTCTCAATGCATGTGGTAATTTTAGACAGAATGCCACTGGATTGATTTTCTCAGTGATAAGATAAGGTCCAATGAACCGAGGGGAGAGTTTAGACGGACGAGACCATCTTGGGAGGTATTTAGTGGATAACCACACTTTAGATCCCACTTTCCATTCAGAAACCACCTGTCGGTGTCGATCTGCTTGTTTCTTATAGACTTGTAAACTGTCATTCAGGTTTACCTTTGCTTTTTCTTGGGTTTCTTTTAACCTAGACAGTGTTTCAGCAACCGCCGGAAGGGTAGGTTGAAAGGTCGAGAGAGGAATAATGGCTCAGGGATGAAAACCATATGAACAGTAGAAAGGAGACATCCCACTTGCTGAATGTCTGGCATTGCTATAGGCGAATTCCGCCGTAGGCAAAAGTTCCACCCAGTTGTCTTTTTCCAAGTTCGTGTAACTGCGTAAGTATTGTTCCAAGGTGGCATTCAAGCGTTCTGTCTGGCCATTCGTGTGGGGATGAAATCCAGACGATAAAGCATGCTGAATGTTAAGAGCAGCACAAAGCGATTTCCAGAATTTAGAGACATATTGACTCCCCCGGTCTGATATTATTTTGTCTGGGAGACCATCATGGAGTCTAAAAATGTCTTTTATGAAAACCAATGCCATGCTGTCAGCCGTTGGAAGACCTGGTAGCGGAGAAAAATGGGCCATCTTGGTGAGAGAATCGATAGTCACAATTATACATGTGTGTCCCTGTGAGGGTGGTAAATCCACAATGAAATCTGTGGATATATGACTCCACGGGCGATCAGGAATGGTGTCTTGTTGCAACAATCCAAGGGGCCTTGTAGTACTGTTTTTGCTCTGACAACAGATTTTGCAGGTCCTGACATATCGTTTAACATCCTCAGGCAAACCCTGCCAATAGAAAGTTCTTCTTATCGAGTCTAAAGTACTGGCTTGCCCTCTATGGCCTGCTGTTTTGTGATCATGGCACCAAGACAAGATGTCTTTCTGGAGGGTCTTGGATGGTACCCATATCTTTTTGTCTTTGAAGAACAGGCCATCACGTTCAGTCATGCCATGGGGCTCCGGTTGAGAGGAAGCAGCTTCTCTAATCTGTTGAAAAAATTAGGTGATGGTAGCCACTATTCGATTCCTTGGGAACAGTCTTTCAGGGTAGGAAGAGACTGACTGGGAGGCAAGTGTCTATCTGGATAGAGCATCAGCCAAGGTATTCTGACTTTGGGGAATGTAAGTAATCTGGAAATCGTATTGTGAAAAAGAATGTGCCCATCTTGCTTGTCTGGAGTTGATGCAATCCATTGACTGTAACACCTGTACATTTTTGTGATCAGTTTGAATTGTGAAGGGGTGGCAACTCCCTTGTAGAAGATGTCTCCAAACTTCGCAAGCCTTTTTCATAGCTAAGAGTTCTCTTTCAATAACAGAATAATTCCGTTGGCTTGTTGTAAGAGTCTTAGACAAATAGGCTATTGGATGTTCTGTATTGTCGTGTTCCTGTTACAAAACCGCCCCTATGGCTGCAGCTAAAGCATCGGTCTCGAGGATAAAAGGTTTCGTTTGATCTGGCTGACGTAGGATGGGAGCACTACAGAAACATTTCTTCAAGAGTTGAAAGCTGTCTTCAGCCTGAGTGTCCCAGAAAGAAGGCATGGCTGACTTCTTAAGTAGACTGATGATGGGTAGAACGATGTTCGAGAACCCTGGTATAAATCGCCTGTAAAAATTTGCCAAGCCCAGGAATCGCTGTATATCCTTAACAGATGAAGGAGCTGGCCATTGTAGAATGGCATCAAACTTCTTTTGGTCCATTTGAATTCCTTGAGATGAAAGAATAAATCCCAAGTAGGGTACAGAAGAAACACCAAATACACACTTTTCCCTTTTGGCTAGTAGTTTATGCCTTTTGAGTCGTTCCAGTACTTCTTTGAGATGTATTAGATGTTCTGGCATGGTCTGAGAGAAAACCAGTATGTCGTCAAGGTAAACGACAACAGACACAAATAACAAATCTGAGAAGATACGGTCGATAAACCTTTGAAAAATCGTAGGAGACTTCACTAATCCGAAGGGCATCCCGTAGTATTCATATAGGCCAAATGGTGTTCTGAACGCAGTCTTCCATTCATCTCCGGAACATACTCTGAGTAAATGATAAGCGTTACGCAGATCCAACTTTGAGAAAACCGTTGCTCCTTGTACGGATTCTAAGATGTCTGGGATCAGCGGCATGGGGTATCTGTCCTTGAGAGTTACTTTGTTAAGTCCCCTATAATCAATGCATGGCTGAGGCCTTTGGAATCCCGTTTGGGGATAAAGAACAAAGGAGCACCTGCCGGGGACTTTGAAGGTCTAATGAGACCATTACACAGGTTATCGTCCAAGTATTTCCGTAGTACTTCCTTTCAGTTTTTGATAACGCAAACATCCTGCAAAAGGGTACGAGAGCGTTGGGAGCCAGGTCAATGGCGCAGTCCTCAGGTCTGTGAGGAAGTAAAGACATGGGAGCAGCTTCTGCAAATACTGATTGGTAATCCTCCAAAACTTTGTCCAGAGAATGTACTCCAATGGTCGTCTGAAGAGTGGTTGGATGGATCTTTACCTTCTGATAAGGTGTGTCCTTGAAACAATGTGCTTGACAAAAATAAGAGTTGAAATGCAAACTGTTGGATTTCCAGTCGATGTTGGGATTATGTTGACGTAACCAGAAATCCCCAAGATCAGAGGAAAATGAGCTGCCCTGATAATGTTGAATGTGATGAATTCTGAATGCTGAAAAATGGTGAGAGGCAGAGGTTCAGTTGTTTGCACAATGAGTCCAGAACTCAATGGTGTACCGTCTACCCCCTCAACCTTTTGGCCGTGTCTGCGATCAACTCGCTTTGCTCCAACTTTGTCCACCCAGAGTGTATCAGAAAAATTTCCTGCCGCACCACAATCTAAAAGTGCCAGAGTCTCCAGTTGATTGCCATGAATGGTAACTTTTACTGTCAATACCATAAGCCGTGAATCTTCTGAGGGATCTGAAGAATCAATTGACATAGTCACATAGGGACTGGAAGATTGCCCTCGATAACCCGTCCCTTTTAGGTACGAGGGTTTGCGTTTTCCGCCGGTTTCTGAGGCAATTCTGTACAATTATGTACTGAATGACGATCTGAAGCACAATAAGCACATAGGCCAAGTTCCCTTCTCCTTTTCCTTTCTTCAGAGGTCAGGGACCGACGAGTAGCACCGATTTGCATGGGTTCGTCACTAAGTTTGAGTGAAGCTGAAGCAGGTGAGGAGGTTCTTGTAAAAGAGGGGCGTGTCTTGCATCTCTCTTGCCGCCTTTCTTGCATCCTGAATTCCATCTGAAGCGCGGCAGTCATCAGATCCGGTAACGAGGTAGGACGAAGAAAATGAGCCAATTCGTCTTTAAGTTCCTCTCTGAGGCCTCGGCGAAATAATATAAATTGAGATTGCTCTGACCAACCAGTCTCCAATGCCAGTTTTTTGAAAGAGGAAATGTAAGACAACACATCAGCTTGGCCCTGACGAATGTCTAGCAGGTCTTCCCCTGCTGCCATAGATATTTCTGGTCTCTCGAATGTGCGTTTTACTAAATCCACAAAGGTATCGAAATTTTGAAGAATTGGGTCGGTTCCTGTGACTAGAGGGGTAGCCAAAGCAAGAGCATTCCCTGTCATGTTTGATATTAGAAACCCGACTTTGGCATGATCAGAAGCATAAGTACGGGTTCTAAATGAAAAATACACCCTGCAAGCATCAAGGAATTCTTTTAGGGTCTTAGGAGACCCATCGTACTTCCCAGAGGACAAAGACATAGGAGGTAGATCTGTTGTGGGTGGTTTGCGTGCCGACACCATTTGTTTCAAAAGGTTATTTTCAGCTTTCATGTTTTGCATTTCGAGAGAAAGATTTTGCACCGCAGCTATTAACTCTTGCACTTGCTCAGGAGTAGCCATTCTTGATGTTTGGTGGCGTTGCAAACTGTCAACAATCTCGATGTCAATATCCCCGCTTCCCTCTTCAACCTCCTCACCTGTTGAATCAGAGTCCTCTTCAATAGATCTGAAGTTAGATGCGCTCTGTAGTCCTTTTCTTTTTTTCTTTGTTGCGGATATCTCCCACGAGATGAAGCCACAGTGAGAACGATAAGAACGCCCTGACCGTGACCCCCTCCCGGGAGACACCGGAAAGGGGGGAAAAAAGCCAAGTGAAGGCAAAAACCCCAAGAAATCACAACGGCAGGTGGGAATCCTGATGGAGGTTGTAGCAGTTGAAATCAACGGAAATCAGCAATACTTAGTAATAGAAAGCGAGGAAGGAATACCAGGAAACAGGAAGTGTAGGAAATGCAGTAACTCCCACAACAAGTAAAATGGAAAAAATAGCAAGCAAAAGAGGATGGATTAATGACCCAAAGAAATAAGGAGAAAAATAGAGAGAGAACGGTCCTGAGAATCGGAACCTGAAAGGACGAGGAGGAGTAGAGAGAGGAAAGCTCAGCGGAGCAGAACACAGCATATAGCAAACCGTGGCAGCAAAAGGAAGCAAAGCTGACCGGAAGGGTTGCAACGCACAGAAGGAAGATAGGGTGTGGCTTAAATAACGCCACGTTCGCTAAACGGAGAAAGACTAGACCGTCAAGTGGACGTGACGTGAATCACGTGACAGGAATTAGGAAGTGCATAATCGGGGTCACAGACGCCAGGTAGGAATGCGTCGCATGACAGTTCCAGGGGATTTGGAGCACACACCATGACAGCACTCCCCCCACAAGGCCCCCCTAACGACGCGTTCTCCCATTGGTCCCGGTTGGTTCAGGTATTTATGATGAAACCTTTTCAGAAATCGTGGTGCATGAATATGATCACTAGGTTCCCATGATCTTTCATGTGGTCCATATCCTTTCCAGTCTATTAGATAAAATAGTTTTGATTTGATGATTTGTGAGTCCAGAATGTCCTTAACTTCATATTCATGGTTCTCCGTCGACCATGATCGGTCTTGGTGGTTTCAGTACTCGGGTTCCTGGTTGCACTGGCTTCAAAAGTGAGACATGAAACACGGGATGAATCCTCATGTGTGGATGTAAATCGAGTTTCATAGCTACCGGATTAACAGTATGCCCCCTTCCAAGACACAGACCTCCCGGTTTACCAGGATGCAATCGATGAAACTTTCTTAGAAGTATTGGGGCATGAATATGTGAACGAGGTTCCCAAGAGTCCTCCGTATGAGAAAAACCTTTCCAATGGACCAGGTATTCCAGGCGCCCTTTGCGATACCTAGAATCCAACAACTGGGAAACCTCGTATTCAGATGAATCAGAGGAGTGAGAAGAAATAGGTAAGGATCGAGCCTTGTGAGACTGATCGGCATTCTTAAGAAGTGAAGCATGAAACACCGGGTGGATCCGTCTCAATGCATGTGGTAATTTTAGACAGAATGCCACTGGATTGATTTTCTCAGTGATAAGATAAGGTCCAATGAACCGAGGGGAGAGTTTAGACGGACGAGACCATCTTGGGAGGTATTTAGTGGATAACCACACTTTAGATCCCACTTTCCATTCAGAAACCACCTGTCGGTGTCGATCTGCTTGTTTCTTATAGACTTGTAAACTGTCATTCAGGTTTACCTTTGCTTTTTCTTGGGTTTCTTTTAACCTAGACAGTGTTTCAGCAACCGCCGGAAGGGTAGGTTGAAAGGTCGAGAGAGGAATAATGGCTCAGGGATGAAAACCATATGAACAGTAGAAAGGAGACATCCCACTTGCTGAATGTCTGGCATTGCTATAGGCGAATTCCGCCGTAGGCAAAAGTTCCACCCAGTTGTCTTTTTCCAAGTTCGTGTAACTGCGTAAGTATTGTTCCAAGGTGGCATTCAAGCGTTCTGTCTGGCCATTCGTGTGGGGATGAAATCCAGACGATAAAGCATGCTGAATGTTAAGAGCAGCACAAAGCGATTTCCAGAATTTAGAGACATATTGACTCCCCCGGTCTGATATTATTTTGTCTGGGAGACCATGGAGTCTAAAAATGTCTTTTATGAAAACCAATGCCATGCTGTCAGCCGTTGGAAGACCTGGTAGCGGAGAAAAATGGGCCATCTTGGTGAGAGAATCGATAGTCACAATTATACATGTGTGTCCCTGTGAGGGTGGTAAATCCACAATGAAATCTGTGGATATATGACTCCACGGGCGATCAGGAATGGTGTCTTGTTGCAACAATCCAAGGGGCCTTGTAGTACTGTTTTTGCTCTGACAACAGATTTTGCAGGTCCTGACATATCGTTTAACATCCTCAGGCAAACCCTGCCAATAGAAAGTTCTTCTTATCGAGTCTAAAGTACTGGCTTGCCCTCTATGGCCTGCTGTTTTGTGATCATGGCACCAAGACAAGATGTCTTTCTGGAGGGTCTTGGATGGTACCAATATCTTTTTGTCTTTGAAGAACAGGCCATCACGTTCAGTCATGCCATGGGGCTCCGGTTGAGAGGAAGCAGCTTCTCTAATCTGTTGAAAAAATTAGGTGATGGTAGCCACTATTCGATTCCTTGGGAACAGTCTTTCAGGGTAGGAAGAGACTGACTGGGAGGCAAGTGTCTATCTGGATAAAGCATCAGCCAAGGTATTCTGACTTTGGGGAATGTAAGTAATCTGGAAATCGTATTGTGAAAAAGAATGTGCCCATCTTGCTTGTCTGGAGTTGATGCAATCCATTGACTGTAACACCTGTACATTTTTGTGATCAGTTTGAATTGTGAAGGGGTGGCAACTCCCTTGTAGAAGATGTCTCCAAACTTCGCAAGCCTTTTTCATAGCTAAGAGTTCTCTTTCAATAACAGAATAATTCCGTTGGCTTGTTGTAAGAGTCTTAGACAAATAGGCTATTGGATGTTCTGTATTGTCGTGTTCCTGTTACAAAACCGCCCCTATGGCTGCAGCTAAAGCATCGGTCTCGAGGATAAAAGGTTTCCTTTGATCTGGCTGACGTAGGATGGGAGCACTACAGAAACATTTCTTCAAGAGTTGAAAGCTGTCTTCAGCCTGAGTGTCCCAGAAAGAAGGCATGGCTGACTTCTTAAGTAGACTGATGATGGGTAGAACGATGTTCGAGAACCCTGGTATAAATCGCCTGTAAAAATTTGCCAAGCCCAGGAATCGCTGTATATCCTTAACAGATGAAGGAGCTGGCCATTGTAGAATGGCATCAAACTTCTTTTGGTCCATTTTAATTCCTTGAGATGAAAGAATAAATCCCAAGTAGGGTACAGAAGAAACACCAAATACACACTTTTCCCTTTTGGCTAGTAGTTTATGCCTTTTGAGTCGTTCCAGTACTTCTTTGAGATGTATTAGATGTTCTGGCATGGTCTGAGAGAAAACCAGTATGTCGTCAAGGTAAACGACAACAGACACAAATAACAAATCTGAGAAGATACGGTCGATAAACCTTTGAAAAATCGTAGGAGACTTCACTAATCCGAAGGGCATCCCGTAGTATTCATATAGGCCAAATGGTGTTCTGAACGCAGTCTTCCATTCATCTCCGGAACATACTCTGAGTAAATGATAAGCGTTACGCAGATCCAACTTTGAGAAAACCGTTGCTCCTTGTACGGATTCTAAGATGTCTGGGATCAGCGGCATGGGGTATCTGTCCTTGAGAGTTACTTTGTTAAGTCCCCTATAATCAATGCATGGCTGAGGCCTTTGGAATCCCGTTTGGGGATAAAGAACAAAGGAGCACCTGCCGGGGACTTTGAAGGTCTAATGAGACCATTACACAGGTTATCGTCCAAGTATTTCCGTAGTACTTCCTTTTCAGTTTTTGATAACGCAAACATCCTGCAAAAGGGTACGAGAGCGTTGGGAGCCAGGTCAATGGCGCAGTCCTCAGGTCTGTGAGGAAGTAAAGACATGGGAGCAGCTTCTGCAAATACTGATTGGTAATCCTCCAAAACTTTGTCCAGAGAATGTACTCCAATGGTCGTCTGAAGAGTGGTGGGATGGATCTTTACCTTCTGATAAGGTGTGTCCTTGAAACAATGTGCTTGACAAAAATAAGAGTTGAAATGCAAACTGTTGGATTTCCAGTCGATGTTGGGATTATGTTGACGTAACCAGAAATCCCCAAGATCAGAGGAAAATGAGCTGCCCTGATAATGTTGAATGTGATGAATTCTGAATGCTGAAAAATGGTGAGAGGCAGAGGTTCAGTTGTTTGCACAATAAGTCCAGAACTCAATGGTGTACCGTCTACCCCCTCAACCTTTTGGCCGTGTCTGCGATCAACTCGCTTTGCTCCAACTTTGTCCACCCAGAGTGTATCAGAAAAATTTCCTGCCGCACCACAATCTAAAAGTGCCAGAGTCTCCAGTTGATTGCCATGAATGGTAACTTTTACTGTCAATACCATAAGCCGTGAATCTTCTGAGGGATCTGAAGAATCAATTGACATAGTCACATAGGGACTGGAAGATTGCCCTTGATAACCCGTCCCTTTTAGGTACGAGGGTTTGCGTTTTCCGCCGGTTTCTGAGGCAATTCTGTACAATTATGTACTGAATGACGATCTGAAGCACAATAAGCACATAGGCCAAGTTCCCTTCTCCTTTTCCTTTCTTCAGAGGTCAGGGACCGACGAGTAGCACCGATTTGCATGGGTTCGTCACTAAGTTTGAGTGAAGCTGAAGCAGGTGAGGAGGTTCTTGTAAAAGAGGGGCGTGTCTTGCATCTCTCTTGCCGCCTTTCTTGCATCCTGAATTCCATCTGAAGCGCGGCAGTCATCAGATCCGGTAACGAGGTAGGACGAAGAAAATGAGCCAATTCGTCTTTAAGTTCCTCTCTGAGGCCTCGGCGAAATAATATAAATTGAGATTGCTCTGACCAACCAGTCTCCAATGCCAGTTTTTTGAAAGAGGAAATGTAAGACAACACATCAGCTTGGCCCTGACGAATGTCTAGCAGGTCTTCCCCTGCTGCCATAGATATTTCTGGTCTCTCGAATGTGCGTTTTACTAAATCCACAAAGGTATCGAAATTTTGAAGAATTGGGTCGGTTCCTGTGACTAGAGGGGTAGCCCAAGCAAGAGCATTCCCTGTCATGTTTGATATTAGAAACCCGACTTTGGCATGATCAGAAGCATAAGTACGGGTTCTAAATGAAAAATACACCCTGCAAGCATCAAGGAATTCTTTTAGGGTCTTAGGAGACCCATCGTACTTCCCAGAGGACAAAGACATAGGAGGTAGATCTGTTGTGGGTGGTTTGCGTGCCGACACCATTTGTTTCAAAAGGTTATTTTCAGCTTTCATGTTTTGCATTTCGAGAGAAAGATTTTGCACCGCAGCTATTAACTCTTGCACTTGCTCAGGAGTAGCCATTCTTGATGTTTGGTGGCGTTGCAAACTGTCAACAATCTCGATGTCAATATCCCCGCTTCCCTCTTCAACCTCCTCACCTGTTGAATCAGAGTCCTCTTCAATAGATCTGAAGTTAGATGCGCTCTGTAGTCCTTTTCTTTTTTTCTTTGTTGCGGATATCTCCCACGAGATGAAGCCACAGTGAGAACGATAAGAACGCCCTGACCGTGACCCCCTCCCGGGAGACACCGGAAAGGGGGGAAAAAAGCCAAGTGAAGGCAAAAACCCCAAGAAATCACAACGGCAGGTGGGAATCCTGATGGAGGTTGTAGCAGTTGAAATCAACGGAAATCAGCAATACTTAGTAATAGAAAGCGAGGAAGGAATACCAGGAAACAGGAAGTGTAGGAAATGCAGTAACTCCCACAACAAGTAAAATGGAAAAAATAGCAAGCAAAAGAGGATGGATTAATGACCCAAAGAAATAAGGAGAAAAATAGAGAGAGAACGGTCCTGAGAATCGGAACCTGAAAGGACGAGGAGGAGTAGAGAGAGGAAAGCTCAGCGGAGCAGAACACAGCATATAGCAAACCGTGGCAGCAAAAGGAAGCAAAGCTGACCGGAAGGGTTGCAACGCACAGAAGGAAGATAGGGTGTGGCTTAAATAACGCCACGTTCGCTAAACGGAGAAAGACTAGACCGTCAAGTGGACGTGACGTGAATCACGTGACAGGAATTAGGAAGTGCATAATCGGGGTCACAGACGCCAGGTAGGAATGCGTCGCATGACAGTTCCAGGGGATTTGGAGCACACACCATGACAGCACTCCCCCCACAAGGCCCCCCTAACGACGCGTTCTCCCATTGGTCCCGGTTGGTTCAGGTATTTATGATGAAACCTTTTCAGAAATCGTGGTGCATGAATATGATCACTAGGTTCCCATGATCTTTCATGTGGTCCATATCCTTTCCAGTCTATTAGATAAAATAGTTTTGATTTGATGATTTGTGAGTCCAGAATGTCCTTAACTTCATATTCATGGTTCTCCGTCGACCATGATCGGTCTTGGTGGTTTCAGTACTCGGGTTCCTGGTTGCACTGGCTTCAAAAGTGAGACATGAAACACGGGATGAATCCTCATGTGTGGATGTAAATCGAGTTTCATAGCTACCGGATTAACAGTATGCCCCCTTCCAAGACACAGACCTCCCGGTTTACCAGGATGCAATCGATGAAACTTTCTTAGAAGTATTGGGGCATGAATATGTGAACGAGGTTCCCAAGAGTCCTCCGTATGAGAAAAACCTTTCCAATGGACCAGGTATTCCAGGCGCCCTTTGCGATACCTAGAATCCAACAACTGGGAAACCTCGTATTCAGATGAATCAGAGGAGTGAGAAGAAATAGGTAAGGATCGAGCCTTGTGAGACTGATCGGCATTCTTAAGAAGTGAAGCATGAAACACCGGGTGGATCCGTCTCAATGCATGTGGTAATTTTAGACAGAATGCCACTGGATTGATTTTCTCAGTGATAAGATAAGGTCCAATGAACCGAGGGGAGAGTTTAGACGGACGAGACCATCTTGGGAGGTATTTAGTGGATAACCACACTTTAGATCCCACTTTCCATTCAGAAACCACCTGTCGGTGTCGATCTGCTTGTTTCTTATAGACTTGTAAACTGTCATTCAGGTTTACCTTTGCTTTTTCTTGGGTTTCTTTTAACCTAGACAGTGTTTCAGCAACCGCCGGAAGGGTAGGTTGAAAGGTCGAGAGAGGAATAATGGCTCAGGGATGAAAACCATATGAACAGTAGAAAGGAGACATCCCACTTGCTGAATGTCTGGCATTGCTATAGGCGAATTCCGCCGTAGGCAAAAGTTCCACCCAGTTGTCTTTTTCCAAGTTCGTGTAACTGCGTAAGTATTGTTCCAAGGTGGCATTCAAGCGTTCTGTCTGGCCATTCGTGTGGGGATGAAATCCAGACGATAAAGCATGCTGAATGTTAAGAGCAGCACAAAGCGATTTCCAGAATTTAGAGACATATTGACTCCCCCGGTCTGATATTATTTTGTCTGGGAGACCATGGAGTCTAAAAATGTCTTTTATGAAAACCAATGCCATGCTGTCAGCCGTTGGAAGACCTGGTAGCGGAGAAAAATGGGCCATCTTGGTGAGAGAATCGATAGTCACAATTATACATGTGTGTCCCTGTGAGGGTGGTAAATCCACAATGAAATCTGTGGATATATGACTCCACGGGCGATCAGGAATGGTGTCTTGTTGCAACAATCCAAGGGGCCTTGTAGTACTGTTTTTGCTCTGACAACAGATTTTGCAGGTCCTGACATATCGTTTAACATCCTCAGGCAAACCCTGCCAATAGAAAGTTCTTCTTATCGAGTCTAAAGTACTGGCTTGCCCTCTATGGCCTGCTGTTTTGTGATCATGGCACCAAGACAAGATGTCTTTCTGGAGGGTCTTGGATGGTACCCATATCTTTTTGTCTTTGAAGAACAGGCCATCACGTTCAGTCATGCCATGGGGCTCCGGTTGAGAGGAAGCAGCTTCTCTAATCTGTTGAAAAAATTAGGTGATGGTAGCCACTATTCGATTCCTTGGGAACAGTCTTTCAGGGTAGGAAGAGACTGACTGGGAGGCAAGTGTCTATCTGGATAGAGCATCAGCCAAGGTATTCTGACTTTGGGGAATGTAAGTAATCTGGAAATCGTATTGTGAAAAAGAATGTGCCCATCTTGCTTGTCTGGAGTTGATGCAATCCATTGACTGTAACACCTGTACATTTTTGTGATCAGTTTGAATTGTGAAGGGGTGGCAACTCCCTTGTAGAA
Organism: Ambystoma mexicanum; assembly: GCF_040938575.1. NCBI lineage: Eukaryota > Metazoa > Chordata > Amphibia > Caudata > Ambystomatidae > Ambystoma > Ambystoma mexicanum. The sequence continues at coordinate 716,320,793 of NC_090923.1, forward strand.
GATGTCTCCAAACTTCGCAAGCCTTTTTCATAGCTAAGAGTTCTCTTTCAATAACAGAATAATTCCGTTGGCTTGTTGTAAGAGTCTTAGACAAATAGGCTATTGGATGTTCTGTATTGTCGTGTTCCTGTTACAAAACCGCCCCTATGGCTGCAGCTAAAGCATCGGTCTCGAGGATAAAAGGTTTCCTTTGATCTGGCTGACGTAGGATGGGAGCACTACAGAAACATTTCTTCAAGAGTTGAAAGCTGTCTTCAGCCTGAGTGTCCCAGAAAGAAGGCATGGCTGACTTCTTAAGTAGACTGATGATGGGTAGAACGATGTTCGAGAACCCTGGTATAAATCGCCTGTAAAAATTTGCCAAGCCCAGGAATCGCGGTATATCCTTAACAGATGAAGGAGCTGGCCATTGTAGAATGGCATCAAACTTCTTTTGGTCCATTTGAATTCCTTGAGATGAAAGAATAAATCCCAAGTAGGGTACAGAAGAAACACCAAATACACACTTTTCCCTTTTGGCTAGTAGTTTATGCCTTTTGAGTCGTTCCAGTACTTCTTTGAGATGTATTAGATGTTCTGGCATGGTCTGAGAGAAAACCAGTATGTCGTCAAGGTAAACGACAACAGACACAAATAACAAATCTGAGAAGATACGGTCGATAAACCTTTGAAAAATCGTAGGAGACTTCACTAATCCGAAGGGCATCCCGTAGTATTCATATAGGCCAAATGGTGTTCTGAACGCAGTCTTCCATTCATCTCCGGAACATACTCTGAGTAAATGATAAGCGTTACGCAGATCCAACTTTGAGAAAACCGTTGCTCCTTGTACGGATTCTAAGATGTCTGGGATCAGCGGCATGGGGTATCTGTCCTTGAGAGTTACTTTGTTAAGTCCCCTATAATCAATGCATGGCTGAGGCCTTTGGAATCCCGTTTGGGGATAAAGAACAAAGGAGCACCTGCCGGGGACTTTGAAGGTCTAATGAGACCATTACACAGGTTATCGTCCAAGTATTTCCGTAGTACTTCCTTTTCAGTTTTTGATAACGCAAACATCCTGCAAAAGGGTACGAGAGCGTTGGGAGCCAGGTCAATGGCGCAGTCCTCAGGTCTGTGAGGAAGTAAAGACATGGGAGCAGCTTCTGCAAATACTGATTGGTAATCCTCCAAAACTTTGTCCAGAGAATGTACTCCAATGGTCGTCTGAAGAGTGGTGGGATGGATCTTTACCTTCTGATAAGGTGTGTCCTTGAAACAATGTGCTTGACAAAAATAAGAGTTGAAATGCAAACTGTTGGATTTCCAGTCGATGTTGGGATTATGTTGACGTAACCAGAAATCCCCAAGATCAGAGGAAAATGAGCTGCCCTGATAATGTTGAATGTGATGAATTCTGAATGCTGAAAAATGGTGAGAGGCAGAGGTTCAGTTGTTTGCACAATGAGTCCAGAACTCAATGGTGTACCGTCTACCCCCTCAACCTTTTGGCCGTGTCTGCGATCAACTCGCTTTGCTCCAACTTTGTCCACCCAGAGTGTATCAGAAAAATTTCCTGCCGCACCACAATCTAAAAGTGCCAGAGTCTCCAGTTGATTGCCATGAATGGTAACTTTTACTGTCAATACCATAAGCCGTGAATCTTCTGAGGGATCTGAAGAATCAATTGACATAGTCACATAGGGACTGGAAGATTGCCCTCGATAACCCGTCCCTTTTAGGTACGAGGGTTTGCGTTTTCCGCCGGTTTCTGAGGCAATTCTGTACAATTATGTACTGAATGACGATCTGAAGCACAATAAGCACATAGGCCAAGTTCCCTTCTCCTTTTCCTTTCTTCAGAGGTCAGGGACCGACGAGTAGCACCGATTTGCATGGGTTCGTCACTAAGTTTGAGTGAAGCTGAAGCAGGTGAGGAGGTTCTTGTAAAAGAGGGGCGTGTCTTGCATCTCTCTTGCCGCCTTTCTTGCATCCTGAATTCCATCTGAAGCGCGGCAGTCATCAGATCCGGTAACGAGGTAGGACGAAGAAAATGAGCCAATTCGTCTTTAAGTTCCTCTCTGAGGCCTCGGCGAAATAATATAAATTGAGATTGCTCTGACCAACCAGTCTCCAATGCCAGTTTTTTGAAAGAGGAAATGTAAGACAACACATCAGCTTGGCCCTGACGAATGTCTAGCAGGTCTTCCCCTGCTGCCATAGATATTTCTGGTCTCTCGAATGTGCGTTTTACTAAATCCACAAAGGTATCGAAATTCTGAAGAATTGGGTCGGTTCCTGTGACTAGAGGGGTAGCCCAAGCAAGAGCATTCCCTGTCATGTTTGATATTAGAAACCCGACTTTGGCATGATCAGAAGCATAAGTACGGGTTCTAAATGAAAAATACACCCTGCAAGCATCAAGGAATTCTTTTAGGGTCTTAGGAGACCCATCGTACTTCCCAGAGGACAAAGACATAGGAGGTAGATCTGTTGTGGGTGGTTTGCGTGCCGACACCATTTGTTTCAAAAGGTTATTTTCAGCTTTCATGTTTTGCATTTCGAGAGAAAGATTTTGCACCGCAGCTATTAACTCTTGCACTTGCTCAGGAGTAGCCATTCTTGATGTTTGGTGGCGTTGCAAACTGTCAACAATCTCGATGTCAATATCCCCGCTTCCCTCTTCAACCTCCTCACCTGTTGAATCAGAGTCCTCTTCAATAGATCTGAAGTTAGATGCGCTCTGTAGTCCTTTTCTTTTTTTCTTTGTTGCGGATATCTCCCACGAGATGAAGCCACAGTGAGAACGATAAGAACGCCCTGACCGTGACCCCCTCCCGGGAGACACCGGAAAGGGGGGAAAAAAGCCAAGTGAAGGCAAAAACCCCAAGAAATCACAACGGCAGGTGGGAATCCTGATGGAGGTTGTAGCAGTTGAAATCAACGGAAATCAGCAATACTTAGTAATAGAAAGCGAGGAAGGAATACCAGGAAACAGGAAGTGTAGGAAATGCAATAACTCCCACAACAAGTAAAATGGAAAAAATAGCAAGCAAAAGAGGATGGATTAATGACCCAAAGAAATAAGGAGAAAAATAGAGAGAGAACGGTCCCGAGAATCGGAACTTGAAAGGACGAGGAGGAGTAGAGAGAGGAAAGCTCAGCGGAGCAGAACACAGCATATAGCAAACCGTGGCAGCAAAAGGAAGCAAAGCTGACCGGAAGGGTTGCAACGCACAGAAGGAAGATAGGGTGTGGCTTAAATAACGCCACGTTCGCTAAACGGAGAAAGACTAGACCGTCAAGTGGACGTGACGTGAATCACGTGACAGGAATTAGGAAGTGCATAATCGGGGTCACAGACGCCAGGTAGGAATGCGTCGCATGACAGTTCCAGGGGATTTGGAGCACACACCATGACAGCACTCCCCCCACAAGGCCCCCCTAACGATGCGTTCTCCCATTGGTCCCGGTTGGTTCAGGTATTTATGATGAAACCTTTTCAGAAATCGTGGTGCATGAATATGATCACTAGGTTCCCATGATCTTTCATGTGGTCCATATCCTTTCCAGTCTATTAGATAAAATAGTTTTGATTTGATGATTTGTGAGTCCAGAATGTCCTTAACTTCATATTAATGGTTCTCCGTCGACCATGATCGGTCTCGGTGGTTTCAGTACTCGGGTTCCTGGTTGCACTGGCTTCAAAAGTGAGACATGAAACACGGGATGAATCCTCATGTGTGGATGTAAATCGAGTTTCATAACTACCGGATTAACAGTATGCCCCCTTCCAAGACACAGACCTCCCGGTTTACCAGGATGCAATCGATGAAACTTTCTTAGAAGTATTGGGGCATGAATATGTGAACGAGGTTCCCAAGAGTCCTCCGTATGAGAAAAACCTTTCCAATGGACCAGGTATTCCAGGCGCCCTTTGCGATACCTAGAATCCAACAACTGGGAAACCTCGTATTCAGATGAATCAGAGGAGTGAGAAGAAATAGGTAAGGATCGAGCCTTGTGAGACTGATCGGCATTCTTAAGAAGTGAAGCATGAAACACCGGGTGGATCCGTCTCAATGCATGTGGTAATTTTAGACAGAATGCCACTGGATTGATTTTCTCAGTGATAAGATAAGGTCAAATGAACCGAGGGGAGAGTTTAGACGGACGAGACCATCTTGGGAGGTATTTAGTGGATAACCACACTTTAGATCCCACTTTCCAATCAGAAACCACCTGTCGGTGTCGATCTGCTTGTTTCTTATAGACTTGTAAACTGTCATTCAGGTTTACCTTTGCTTTTTCTTGGGTTTCTTTTAACCTAGACAGTGTTTCAGCAACCGCCGGAAGGGTAGGTTGAAAGGTCGAGAGAGGAATAATGGCTCAGGGATGAAAACCATATGAACAGTAGAAAGGAGACATCCCACTTGCTGAATGTCTGGCATTGCTATAGGCGAATTCCGCCGTAGGCAAAAGTTCCACCCAGTTGTCTTTTTCCAAGTTCGTGTAACTGCGTAAGTATTGTTCCAAGGTGGCATTCAAGCGTTCTGTCTGGCCATTCGTGTGGGGATGAAATCCAGACGATAAAGCACGCTGAATGTTAAGAGCAGCACAAAGCGATTTCCAGAATTTAGAGACATATTGACTCCCCCGGTCTGATATATTTTGTCTGGGAGACCATGGAGTCTAAAAATGTCTTTTATGAAAACCAATGCCATGCTGTCAGCCGTTGGAAGACCTGGTAGCGCAGTAGAATGGGCCATCTTGGTGAGAGAATCGATAGTCACCATTATACATGTGTGTCCCTGTGATGGTGGTAAATCCACAATGAAATCTGTGGATATATGACTCCACGGGCGATCAGGAATGGTGTCTTGTTGCAACAATCCAAGGGGCCTTGTAGTACTGTTTTTGCTCTGACAACAGATTTTGCAGGTCCTGACATATCGTTTAACATCCTCAGGCAAACCCTGCCAATAGAAAGTTCTTCTTATCGAGTCTAAAGTACTGGCTTATCCTCTATGGCCTGCTGTTTTGTGATCATGGCACCAAGACAAGATGTCTTTCTGGAGGGTCTTGGATGGTACCCATATCTTTTTGTGTTTGAAGAACAGGCCATCACGTTCAGTCATGCCATGGGGCTCCGGTTGAGAGGAAGCAGCTTCTCTAATCTGTTGAAAAAATTAGGTGATGGTAGCCACTATTCGATTCCTTGGGAACAGTCTTTCAGGGTAGGAAGAGACTGACTGGGAGGCAAGTGTCTATCTGGATAGAGCATCAGCCAAGGTATTCTGACTTTGGGGAATGTAAGTAATCTGGAAATCGTATTGTGAAAAAGAATGTGCCCATCTTGCTTGTCTGGAGTTGATGCAATCCATTGACTGTAACACCTGTACATTTTTGTGATCAGTTCGAATTGTGAAGGGGTGGCAACTCCCTTGTAGAAGATGTCTCCAAACTTCGCAAGCCTTTTTCATAGCTAAGAGTTCTCTTTCAATAACAGAATAATTCCGTTGGCTTGTTGTAAGAGTCTTAGACAAATAGGCTATTGGATGTTCTGTATTGTCGTGTTCCTGTAACAAAACCGCTCCTATGGCTGCAGCTGAAGCATCGGTCTCGAGGATAAAAGGTTTCCTTTGATCTGGCTGACGTAGGATGGGAGCACTACAGAAACATTTCTTCAAGAGTTGAAAGCTGTCTTCAGCCTGAGTGTCCCAGAAAAAAGGCATGGCTGACTTCTTAAGTAGACTGATGATGGGTAGAACGATGTTCGAGAACCCTGGTATAAATCGCCTGTAAAAATTTGCCAAGCCCAGATGAAGGAGCTGGCCATTGTAGAATGGCATCAAACTTCTTTTGGTCCATTTGAATTCCTTGAGATGAAAGAATAAATCCCAAGTAGGGTACAGAAGAAACACCAAATACACACTTTTCCCTTTTGGCTAGTAGTTTATGCCTTTTGAGTCGTTCCAGTACTTCTTTGAGATGTATGAGATGTTCTGGCATGGTCTGAGAGAAAACCAGTATGTCGTCAAGGTAAACGACAACAGACACAAATAACAAATCTGAGAAGATATGGTCGATAAACCTTTAAAAAATCGTGGGAGACTTCACTAATCCGAAGGGCATCCCGTAGTATTCATATAGGCCAAATGGTGTTCTGAACGCAGTCTTCCATTCATCTCCGGAACGTACTCTGAGTAAATGATAAGCGTTACGCAGATCCAACTTTGAGAAAACCGTTGCTCCTTGTACGGATTCTAAGATGTCTGGGATCAGCGGCATGGGGTATCTGTCCTTGAGAGTTACTTTGTTAAGTCCCCTATAATCAATGCATGGCTGAGGTCTTTGGAATCCCGTTTGGGGATAAAGAACAAAGGAGCACCTGCCGGGGACTTTGAAGGTCTAATGAGACCATTACACAGGTTATCGTCCAAGTATTTCCGTAGTACTTCCTTTTCAGTTTTTGATAACGCAAACATCCTGCCAAAGGGTACGAGAGCGTTGGGAGCCAGGTCAATGGCGCAGTCCTCAGGTCTGTGAGGAAGTAAAGACATGGGAGCAGCTTCTGCAAATACTGATTGGTAATCCTCCAAAACTTTGTCCAGAGAGTGTACTCCAATGGTCGTCTGAAGAGTGGTGGGATGGATCTTTACCTTCTGATAAGGTGTGTCCTTGAAACAATGTGCTTGACAAAAATTAGAGTTGAAATGCAAACTGTTGGATTTCCAGTCGATGTTGGGATTATGTTGACGTAACCAGAAATCCCCAAGATCAGGGAAAATGAGCTGCCCTGATAATGTTGAATGTGATGAATTCTGAATGCTGAAAAATGGTGAGAGGCAGAGGTTCAGTTGTTTGCACAATGAGTCCAGAACTCAATGGTGTACCGTCTACCCCCTCAACCTTTTGGCCGTGTCTGCGATCAACTCGCTTTGCTCCAACTTTGTCCACCCAGAGTGTATCAGAAAAATCTCCTGCCGCACCACAATCTAAAAGTGCCAGAGTCTCCAGTTGATTGCCATGAATGGTAACTTTTACTGTCAATACCATAAGCCGTGAATCTTCTGAGGGATCTGAAGAATCAATTGACATAGTCACATAGGGACTGGAAGATTGCCCTCGATAACCCGTCCCTTTTAGGTACGAGGGTTTGCGTTTTCCGCCGGTTTCTGAGGCAATTCTGTACAATTATGTACTGAATGACGATCTGAAGCACAATAAGCACAAAGGCCAAGTTCCCTTCTCCTTTTCCTTTCTTCAGAGGTCAGGGACCGACGAGTAGCACCGATTTGCATGGGTTGGTCACTAAGTTTGAGTGAAGCTGAAGCAGGTGAGGAGGTTCTTGTAAAAGAGGGGCGTGTCTTGCATCTCTCTTGCCGCCTTTCTTGCATCCTGAATTCCATCTGAAGCGCAGCAGTCATCAGATCCGGTAACGAGGTAGGACGAAGAAAATGAGCCAATTCGTCTTTAAGTTCCTCTCTGAGGCCTCGGCGAAATAATATAAATTGAGATTGCTCTGACCAACCAGTCTCCAATGCCAGCTTTTTGAAAGAGGAAATGTAAGACAACACATCAGCTTGGCCCTGACGAATGTCTAGCAGGTCTTCCCCTGCTGCCATAGATATTTCTGGTCTCTCGAATGTGCGTTTTACTAAATCCACAAAGGCATCGAAATTTTGAAGAATTGGGTCGGTTCCTGTGACTAGAGGTGTAGCCCAAGCAAGAGCATTCCCTGTCATGTTTGATATTAGAAACCCGACTTTGGCATGATCAGAAGCATAAGTACGGGTTCTAAATGAAAAATACACCCTGCAAGCATCAAGGAATTCTTTTAGGGTCTTAGGAGACCCATCGTACTTCCCAGAGGACAAAGACATAGGAGGTAGATCTGTTGTGGGTGGTTTGCGTGCCGACACCATTTGTTTCAAAAGGTTATTTTCAGCTTTCATGTTTTGCATTTCGAGAGAAAGATTTTGCACCGCAGCTATTAACTCTTGCACTTGCTCAGGAGTAGCCATTCTTGATGTTTGGTGGCGTTGCAAACTGTCAACAATCTCGATGTCAATATCCCTGCTTCCCTCTTCAACCTCCTCACCTGTTGAATCAGAGTCCTCTTCAATAGATCTGAAGTTAGATGCGCTCTGTAGTCCTTTTCTTTTTTTCTTTGTTGCGGATATCTCCCACGAGATGAAGCCACAGTGAGAACGATAAGAACGCCCTGACCGTGACCCCCTCCCGGGAGACACCGGAAAGGGGGGAAAAAAGCCAAGTGAAGGCAAAAACCCCAAGAAATCACAACGGCAGGTGGGAATCCTGATGGAGGTTGTAGCAGTTGAAATCAACGGAAATCAGCAATACTTAGTAATAGAAAGCGAGGAGGGAATACCAGGAAACAGGAAGTGTAGGAAATGCAATAACTCCCACAACAAGTAAAATGGAAAAAATAGCAAGCAAAAGAGGATGGATTAATGACCCAAAGAAATAAGAAGAAAAATAGAGAGAGAACGGTCCCGAGAATCGGAACCTGAAAGGACGAGGAGGAGTAGAGAGAGGAAAGCTCAGCGGAGCAGAACACAGCATATAGCAAACCGTGGCAGCAAAAGGAAGCAAAGCTGACCGGAAGGGTTGCAACGCACAGAAGGAAGATAGGGTGTGGCTTAAATAACGCCACGTTCGCTAAACGGAGAAAGACTAGACCGTCAAATGGACGTGACGTGAATCACGTGATAGGAATTAGGAAGTGCATAATCGGGGTCACAGACGCCAGGTAGGAATGCGTCGCATGACAGTTCCAGGGGATTTGGAGCACACACCATGACAGCACTCCCCCCACAAGGCCCCCCTAACGACGCGTTCTTCCATTGGTCCCGGTTGGTTCAGGTATTTATGATGAAACCTTTTCAGAAATCGTGGTGCATGAATATGATCACTAGGTTCCCATGATCTTTCATGTGGTCCATATCCTTTCCAGTCTATTAGATAAAATAGTTTTGATTTGATGATTTGTGAGTCCAGAATGTCCTTAACTTCATATTCATGGTTCTCCGTCGACCATGATCGGTCTTGGTGGTTTCAGTACTCGGGTTCCTGGTTGCACTGGCTTCAAAAGTGAGACATGAAACACGGGATGAATCCTCATGTGTGGATGTAAATCGAGTTTCATAGCTACCGGATTAATGATGGCCTTAATGGTGTATGGACCTACATATCTGGGATTGAATGTATGGGTTCCTTTCATTGGTATGTGCTTTGCCGTCAGCCAGACTTCATCTCCAACTTGATACTTTGGAGCTTCACTTCATGTATGTTTCGTTAGCTTGTCTCAGCTGATCAGTTTCTTGTTTGAAGGCTTGAGTAATAGTAGCGTGAAAACTTCTTACTGCTGGCATTTCCAGGAGTTGAGGGGGGCCAAGATAAGAGGTTCGTGGATGTAGCCCGTAGATGGTATAGAAAGGGCTCTGTCCAATGCTGGAGTGCAGAGAATTGTTGAAGGCGTATTCGGCTATCCATAAAATGTCCTTCCAAGTGCTTTCCATTTGGTGTAACATACATCTGAAGTATTGTTCTAAAGTCTGGTTGGTCCTCTCAGTCTGACCGTCAGTCTGGGGATGGTGGCTGGTGGAGAGTCTTATGTCGATTTGCGGTAGCTTGCAGCATTTTTTCCAAAAATGTGAGATAAATTGGCTGTCACCATCTGAAATCAGGATGGACGGGAATCCATGAATTCTGACTATTTGTTCTAAGAATTCTTTAGCCAGGACTGAAGCTGAGGGTAACCCCTTTAGTGGGATGAAATGAGCCATTTTAGAAAACAAGTCCACGACCACCAAAATTGTGTTGAACCCATTACAAGGGGGAAGGTCAGTTATAAAGTCAAGAGATAGTGTATGCCAAGGCGTAGGTGGAATATCCAGTGGTTGCAGTTGACCTGGCGATTTCTTCTTTAGGGCCTTGTTTTGTGCACAAACTCCACAGAATAATACAAATTGCTTGATGTCCCTATGCCAAGGTGACCACCATCAGTGTTGCTTGATCTTAGCTTCGGTCTTCGCTATCCCCGGATGACCTTCCATCAGTGATTCGTGGTAGTTAGAGATGACCCTTTCCTGAAGTTTTCTACTGGGTAGGTAGAGACATCCCTGAAAATATGGTTTGAGACTGAATGGTGAACACTTTTGGTAGGCCAATCTCTCAAAGTGTGAGTATCTATGAGATGTGTGATTTCTTCGTGGATGTCATCTAAGGTTAGAGACGTTGTTATTCCTAAGATTTTTGGGTTGGTGGATTCCTCTTCTACCCCAATGCGAGATAGAGCATCTGCCTTGCCATTTCAACAACCAGGTCTGTAAGTAATCACAAAGTCGAATTCAGCAAAAAATAATGCCCATCGGAGTTGGCGGGATGATTGAGCCTTTGACACCTTCAAGTATTGTAGATTGCGGTGATCAGTGATTACTGTAATAGTATGTCTTGCTCCTACAAGGTAATGCCGCCAAGCCTTGAAGGCCACCTTAATGGCCAGAAGTTCCTTGTCCGTAATGGCATAATTCAATTCTGGTGCCGTGAATTTCCGTGACCAGAAGGCCACTGGGTGGAGTTGACCCATTTCAGGATCTTTTTTTGCGAGAGGACCGCTCCCATTGCCGAACTGGAAGCGTCGGTCTCAACCACATACGGTAGGTCTGGACGTGGGTGTTTCAGGATCAGGGCTGAGATAAATTTTTGTTTTAAATCCTGAAAGGCTTTCTCGGCCTCCTCTGACCATATAAAACGTTTGTTCTTTCGCAGTAGAGAGGTGATGGGATGTACTAGCTGCGAGAAGCCTGGAATGAAGTGGCGATAGAAGTTCGCAAATCCGAGCATACTCTGAACTCCTTAAATTGAGGTTAGAGAAGGCCAGTTGAGAATGGCGTCAACCTTCCGCGAATCCATGCGTACACCATGTGGGGTTAGGACAAACCCAAGGAACTCGACCTTCGTAACATGGAAGAAGCATTTTTCCAGTTTTGCAAATAGTACACGGATGTGTTTCACATGTTCCTGTTCAGACGATGAATATACCAGAATGTCGTCTATGTATACTACGACACACACATCAATCAATTCTCGCAGGACGTCATTCATGAAATACTGGAACGCCGCGGGGGCGTTACAAAGGCCAAAGGGCATCACTTGGTATTCGAATAGCCCATATTTGGTGCAGAAGGCGGTCTTCCATTCGTCCCCTTTCTTGATTTGTACCAGATGATATGCTCCTCGAAGATCAAGCTTGGTATAAATTCGGGCATCTTTAACTTGGTCCAATAGTTCAGGAATTAGTGGCAAGGGGTAACGGTTTTTAACTGTGTCAAGGTTCAATGCGCGGTAATCGATGCAAGTCCTAAGGTCTCCTTCCTTTTTAGGCATGAAGAATAAGGGCGAGGCTGCCAGGGACATAGATGGGCGGATAAAGCCGTTAGCCAGGTACTGGTCCAGATACTTTTTTAGATGCAGATTATCAGGTTCCGTGAGTGCATGGATTCGCCCAACTGGAATCTGTGCGCCAGGTATAAGGTCGATCTGACAGTAGTACAATCTATGGGGAGGAAGAGTATTAGCTTGATCCTTCTGGAAAACATCCTGATAGTCTTGGTATACCAGAGGTAGCGGATGAGTCAGACATGATTGTTGTCGCTTCCTTAACCAAAGGTTCCTTTGATAACAGGTACGAGCACATTCGAATGAGAAGTTCAGCCTCTTAGCACGCCAGTTGATGCAAGGATTGTGTGATTCTAGCCATGGCATTCCCAGAATTATTTGAAATTGTGGAGCCTTGATTAGATCGAACACAATGTCTTCCCGATGTCCGTCTTGGCACAAAAGTGTCATCTCTGTTGTTGAGTGCGTTACTGGACCCGAATCAATCTCAGTTCCGTCGACAATGGTGACTAAATCTGTTGTTGCCTTTTTGCACAGAGGAAGATTCATCCTTGTAGCTAATTCTTGATCCATATAATTTCCAATGGCTCCGCTATCGATATATTCTCTGACTGCATGCATTCAGGACGGCTGTTGGTGATTTATGAGGATCATTGGCAAGACTAGGTGCGAGGTCTGAGAGTCCTTCTTTTTGCTCGACAAGCAGACCTCTACGCTTGTCGGGCGAGGAAGTTTTCCGACTCCGGCTCCGTTTCCACTTTGCCAGCAACCCTGACTGCCTTTTTGGGTGGTTTTACAAGGCAGTCTCGGAGGAAATGGCCGGCTGAGCCACAATACAAACACAGCTGTTGTTGTCTTCTTCTATCTCTTTCAGCCTGTAACGCTCACCTGATTCCCGTAGAGGCGCCGGTCTTGACTGGGCGTATACCGTATCTTCAAAGGTGATGTGTAACACACGGCTGGCTATTTGGGCTGGACCTCTGTGCACTGTATGTCTGGCTCGAAGGGTAAGATGTCTGCAGATAGAAAATGTGGGATTAATGAACTGGGTTATTGAATGTCTCTCTCTTCTTCCCTTTCTCTTCTCCTGTAGAACCCCAAAGGTTAACGCTCTCACCTTAGGTAAGTGAACGCAGTGCTCTCCATCTGCCTCGAGGCAGGGTGCTGTAACCAGTTTCTTCACTGGATAAGGGGAGCAGGCCTCTTGACTTCAGAGGACTGCTGTCCGTCGTTTACTGCACGAACGGTAAGTTTCGAGTAATTCTAATGTCTTTAAAGTCTTTAGTAATGATGTCTCTTGTTTTGCAGGGTTCCGGCGATGGCGGATGGCGGGCTGAAGTGAGTTGAAGATGGAGCCCGTGTGATGAATAGAAGCGCCTGGAAGCACGTAAGTAAGCGCTTGTTGCCTGCTTCACGATGCGCTCTAACTGTCTTTTTATTTTGCAGGTACAAGTTCGGGGCGGCTGCAGGGTGCCGGAATACCCACTGGGTTAGATGTGGAAAGGGGTAATGGCACGTGAGTATTAAAGTTCCCCAATGTCTTTAAACGCACCTTGTTTTGTCTTTCAGATGCGGGATGCAGCGCCGAAGGCCTCCGGAGCGTGCAAAGAGTTGGTAAGCTTTTGTCTTTCAGATGCCGGAATGCAGTGTGAAGACCTCCGGAGCGCTCAAAGAGTAGGTAAGCCTTTGTCTTTCAGATGCCGGAATGCAGCGCGAGGCGTTGGTGACAGCCGATGGACCAGGTAAGTGAAGAGCTGTCACTGAAGACCGTAATGCTAACCTGTTCTTTCTTGTCTTTATAGGTGTTGCTGAAGACTGGATTCAGAATGGTAAGCCTTTTTCCTTAGGCCCAGGATCAGATGCAGAAGACACGATGAGCGTTCTGCTGCTGAGGATGCAGAATAACGCAAAGCAAGATTCATCCATCGGGTGTGGTTTAAATAGCCTCCTGTAGTGCTTAGGTGTCTCCTCCCACAGCCATGCCTAGGTAAGAAAAGAGTTTCTGCTTTCCAGAAGAGTTCCAGTGTTCTGAATCTAGGGAGTGGCTCCTGCCCCACCCAACAGGAAAAGTAGTTCCAAACAGAAGAGGATCAGAGACTCAACTGGCAGGCAAGTAAGCAGCATGGTCTGCTGCAGGTAAGTCCACCCAAGCATTATGAGCCCGGCGCTTCCAGCGCTGGGACTGGGCATATTTATGAGCCTGGTGCCACTGGCGCCAGGACTGGGTCCAAAAGGTCCCAATAGGGACTGGTTGGCACTCGGAACCTGGGTTATGGATCTGCTTCCAAGGGAGTTGGGAAAACCCTGACCTTTTGGAAGCAGAGATCATGACAGTACCCCCCCTCAAGGCCCCTCCCAAACCGGGCTTCTCCGGGGGTTTTGGCTTGTCAGGAAATGTTCGGTGAAATCTTTTGATTAGGCGAGGAGCGTGGACATATTCAGCAGGTTCCCAGGATCTCTCTTGGGGGCCGTAGCCTTTCCAGTCAATTAGGTAGAATAGTTTAGATTTGGAGATCTTGGAGTCCAGAATGCTTTTGACTTCAAACTCGAGTTCTCCATCAACTAGGATAGGTTTTGGAGATTTGGTTAGTCGGGTTTGAGGTTGCACGGGTTTTAATAGAGAGACGTGGAAGACCGGATGTATCTTCATGTGCGGGGGCAAGTCCAACTTGACCGCTACTGGGTTTACTATGGTAGTGATGGAATAGGGACCAAGGTATCTTGGGTTGAATGTGCGTGGCCCTTTTAGAGGTAGATATTTGGTGGATAACCAGACTTGATCCCCTACTTGATATTGAGGGGCTTCCTTCCGATGTTGATCTGCTCCTTTCTTGTATTGTTCTTTAGCCCTTTGAAGGTGAGAAACAGCTTCCTTAAAGGCTTGGGTGATTGTAGAATGCAGGTAGTCTACTACTGGTGTTTCAAGATCTTGGAGGGGATCCAACTCCGAGGTTCGAGGGTGACTGCCGTATAAAAGAAAAAATGGGGTTTTCCCAGTTCCCGAATGGACAGAGTTATTGTAGGCATATTCGGCTATCCAAAGGATGTCTTTCCAAGTTTTTTCAGTTTGTTGCAGCATGCAGCGTAAATACTGTTCCAGAGTTTGATTGGTCCTCTCGGTTTGTCCGTCGGTCTGAGGGTGGTGACTGGTCGATAGTCTCACATCAATTTGAGCCGACCGACAGCAACTTCGCCAAAAATGAGAAATAAATTGGCTACCTCGATCCGAAATTAGAACCGAAGGAAAACCGTGCAGTCGGACGATGTTTTCGAGAAATTCTCGGGCCAGAGTTGCTGCTGTTGGCAAGCCTTTGAGCGGAATGAAATGCGCCATCTTGGAGAATAAGTCCACGATTACTAGAATCGTATTGTATCCGGAGCATGGAGGTAGATCGGTGATGAAGTCCATAGAAAGCATATGCCAAGGGCGAGGTGGGATGTCAATAGGGCGTAAGAGGCCTGCTGGTCTTTCCTTTTGACTCTTGTTTTGGGCGCATACTCCACAGGACATTATAAAGTCTCTGATATCTTTTTTCCAAGACGGCCACCAGAAGTAGCGCTTGATCTTTTCTGAGGTCTTGGCCATACCGGGATGTCCTTCCATTCGTGATAACAAGAGATTACTTTTTTCTGTAAATCTGTGCTGGGTAGGTATAATCGTTCTTGGAAATACAATAAGTTGTCCTTTACTGCAAAGTCCTTTCCCTGCAGATGCCAATTCTGTATGTCTGCTGGAGTTACAAGTTGCCTGGCTTTATCCTTAACTTCCTCTATGGATTCTGTGGCGATTACACCCAGAATTCTTTGTTCGGGAATGATTGGTACAGGTTTAGGGTTGATCAAGTGTTCTTCCACTCCCATCCGAGAAAGGGCATCAGCTTTACCGTTTTTTGTACCAGGTCGATAGGTAATTATGAAGTCAAACTCGGCAAAGAATAATGCCCAACGGAGTTGTCTAGAGGATTGGGCTTTTGCGGTTTTCAAATATTGCAGGTTTCGGTGATCCGTAATCACAGTAACGGTGTGTCGGGCCCCCAGCAGATAATGCCGCCAAGCCTTAAAGGCAGACTTGATAGCCAGAAGTTCCTTGTCAGTAATCGTGTAATTGATTTCAGGAGGCGAGAATTTGCGGGACCAAAATGCCACGGGATGCAACTGATTGGTTACCGGGTCCTTTTGTGATAGAACTGCCCCCATGGCAAGGCTTGAAGCATCAGTTTCCACGATGTAGGGGAGTTCGGGGCGAGGGTGTTTTAAGATTGGTGCAGAGATAAATTTAGTCTTCAAATCCTGGAAAGCTTGTTCCGCCTCGGTAGACCATTCAAAACGTTTGTTTTTCTTTAACAAGGCAGTGATGGGCTGGACTATTCGAGAGAATTCGGGGATAAACCTGCGGTAAAAGTTAGCGAAGCCTAACATGCTTTGCACACCTTTTACGGAGGATGGTGATGGCCATTTGAGAACTGCATCGACCTTCTTTGAATCCATACGCACTCCGCCAGGTGATAATATGAATCCCAAGAATTCAACTTCAGTCACGTTGAAAACACATTTTTCCAACTTAGCGAAAAGTTTGTGTTGACGCAATCTTTCGAGGACCATTTTCACGTCTTTCCGATGTTCAGATTCCGATGAAGAATAAACGAGGATGTCGTCAATGTAAACAACAACACACACATCTATGAGCTCTCTGAGGACATCGTTCATAAAATATTGAAAGGCGGCCGGGGCATTACAAAGTCCGAAAGGGCATGACCTGATATTCAAATAGCCCATACTTGGTGCGGAAGGCCGTCTTCCATTCATCGCCCTCTTTTACTCGTACCAAGTGGTAAGCTCCTCTAAGATCCAGCTTTGTATATATGCATGCTTTTCTGACTTGGTCCAGGAGTTCAGGGATCAAAGGTAATGGATATCTATTCTTAACGGTGATCTGGTTCAGGGAGCGATAATCTATACAAGTTCTAAGGTCTCCTTCCTTTTTTGGAACGAAGAACAAAGCTGAAGAAGCAGGGGACTTGGAAGGACGAATAAACCCATTTGCCAGGTATTGATCCAGGTGTTGTCGAAGGTGAAGGTTCTCAGGCTCGGTGAGGGCATAAATTCTACTACAAGGAGGAGTAGATCCAGGTATCAGGTCGATCTGGCAGTCATAAAACCTATCAGGAGGTAGAGAGCTAGCCTGATCCTTCCAGAAAACATCTTGGTATTCTAGGTATTCGGGAGGTAACTGGGGAGTCTCTGAAGAAATTGCTGCCAGTGCAACACCAGGTGGAGGGTGACAAGTAGAGACACATTCTGGAAACTGGACCGTTCTTGCTCGCCAATCGATCAGAGGATTGTGTTTCTCTAACCAAGGTATTCCTAGAATAATCTGAAACTGAGGGGCCTTGATCACATCGAACACGATCTTCTCATGGTGTCCATCTTGACTTACTAGCGTCACTTCTTGAGTGGTATGCGTTACTGGCCCGGAGGCTATCTCCGTACCATCCACCGTAGTAATGACGTCCTTTACAGCCTTGGGACAAAGAGTTAGATTCATCCTCAAAACCATTTCATGATCCACATAATTGCCGATGGCACCGCTGTCGACGTAAGCTTCAATTGCATGTAATCGATCCGGATTATCAGGGCTAATGAGGACCATAGGTATCACGAAATGCGAGGTCACGGAACTGGTTTTCACGCTCGGCAAGAGGACCTCTATTCTTGTCGGGCGAGGTCGTTTCCCTGCTCAGAGTGTGTAACTTTGGTAACTGCAGCTCCTACTGCCTTCTTGGCAGGTTTCACCGTACAGTCTCGAAGAAAGTGCCCTGAGTTTCCGCAATAGAGGCATAATTGCAACTGTTTTCTCCTTTCCCGCTCCTTTTGTGTTAGAGGACCTTTCAGACCCCCTATTTGCATGGGTTCCCCGGAGTCTACTCCTTTGGAAGGAGTTGGCGGTTTGGAAAATACTCGAGCATCAAACTTGGAACGATTGGCCTTCCTGTTCTGCAGTCTGTGATCTATTTGAACGACTAAGTCTATATAGTCCGAACAATCTTGTGGGGGATTCACTACTTGGGCTAACACATCTTTGAGCTCTCCGCGTAGACCTCTATAAAACAGCGTAATCCTTTTGTCCTCAGGCCAGTGAGTTTCCACTATCAGTCTGTTGAAAGACACAATATAAGCCAAAAGGTCTTGATTACCTTGTCGCAACGAAAGAAGCTCATTGTCCAAGGCCTGCCCCTGTGAATGTCTTGCGAACAGTTTTTCCATACTGAGCTGAAAAGCTTGAAAATCATGGAGGACTGGATCATCTTGATTTACTAGAGGGATCGACCAGTCTGCCGCTTGCCACTAAGGTACGAAAGCACGAAAGCTACTTTAGCTTGATCAGTTGGAAAGGCTGCTGGCCGGCATAAGAAATGCAACCGGCACTGATTGATAAATACTGCAAACCTCTTTGGGTCACCAGAAAATCGTTCGGGCGGAGCCAGAGGTACATTCCCAGGTAGGTTGATCTGCACTGGATTCATAGAGGATGTAGAAG
Source organism: Ambystoma mexicanum (assembly GCF_040938575.1). Taxonomy (NCBI): domain Eukaryota; kingdom Metazoa; phylum Chordata; class Amphibia; order Caudata; family Ambystomatidae; genus Ambystoma; species Ambystoma mexicanum. The sequence continues at coordinate 716,338,737 of NC_090923.1, forward strand.
GAAGATTTCCCCCAGATGTGGGTAACGGGGTCTGTCCGGCTTGTGACTGTAGCAATTGTCTAGCGAGATCATCTGTTCGCTCCTTGGAAATAATCAGTTCCCTTCTTAGAGCGTTCGTTTCCTGACGGGCTGCATGCACTTCTGCCCTTAGTTCCCCAAGTAACTGGGCTAGCTGGTCGGTATCCGAGGTTTCCATAGCGCCTGGACGGGAGTTTTGTGGTAGGCTTTGCGTTCTGTAACGCTCACCTGATTCCCGTAGAGGCGCCGGTCTTGACTGGGCGTATACCGTATCTTCAAAGGTGATGTGTAACACACGGCTGGCTATTTGGGCTGGACCTCTGTGCACTGTATGTCTGGCTCGAAGGGTAAGATGTCTGCAGATAGAAAATGTGGGATTAATGAACTGGGTTATTGAATGTCTCTCTCTTCTTCCTTTTCTCTTCTCCTGTAGAACCCCAAAGGTTAACGCTCTCACCTTAGGTAAGTGAACGCCGTGCTCTCCATCTGCCTCGAGGCAGGGTGCTGTAACCAGTTTCTTCACTGGATAAGGGGAGCAGGCCTCTTGACTTCAGAGGACTGCTGTCCGTCGTTTACTGCACGAACGGTAAGTTTCGAGTAATTCTAATGTCTTTAAAGTCTTTAGTAATGATGTCTCTTGTTTTGCAGGGTTCCGGCGATGGCGGATGGCGGGCTGAAGTGAGTTGAAGATGGAGCCCGTGTGATGAATAGAAGCGCCTGGAAGCACGTAAGTAAGCGCTTGTTGCCTGCTTCACGATGCGCTCTAACAGTCTTTTTATTTTGCAGGTACAAGTTCGGGGCGGCTGCAGGGTGCCGGAATACCCACTGGGTTAGATGTGGAAAGGGGTAATGGCACGTGAGTATTAAAGTTCCCCAATGTCTTTAAACGCACCTTGTTTTGTCTTTCAGATGCGGGATGCAGCGCCGAAGGCCTCCGGAGCGTGCGAAGAGTTGGTAAGCTTTTGTCTTTCAGATGCCGGAATGCAGTGTGAAGACCTCCGGAGCGCTCATAGAGTAGGTAAGCCTTTGTCTTTCAGATGCCGGAATGCAGCGCGAGGCGGTGGTGACAGCCGATGGACCAGGTAAGTGAAGAGCGGTCACTGAAGACCGTAATGCTAACCTGTTCTTTCTTGTCTTTATAGGTGTTGCTGAAGACTGGATTCAGAATGGTAAGCCTTTTTCCTTAGGCCCAGGATCAGATGCAGAAGGCACGATGAGCGTTCTGCTGCTGAGGATGCAGAATAACGCAAAGCAAGATTCATCCATCGGGTGTGGTTTAAATAGCCTCCTGTAGTGCTTAGGTGTCTCCTTCCACAGCCACGCCTAGGTAAGAAAAGAGTTCCTGCTTTCCAGAAGAGTTCCAGTGTTCTGAATCTAGGGAGTGGCTCCTGCCCCACCCAACAGGAAAAGTAGTTCCAAACAGAAGAGGATCAGAGACTCAACTGGCAGGCAAGTAAGCAGCATGGTCTGCTGCAGGTAAGTCCACCCAAGCATTATGAGCCCGGCGCTTCCAGCGCTGGGACTGGGCATATTTATGAGCCTGGTGCCACTGGCGCCAGGACTGGGTCCAAAAGGTCCCAATAGGGACTGGTTGGCACTCGGAACCTGGGTTATGGATCTGCTTCCAAGGGAGTTGGGAAAACCCTGACCTTTTGGAAGCAGAGATCATGACACAGCCTTGGATAACGGTCCACGTACTCCTCCAATCTGCATAGGCTCGGCCAAGTCGGTGGTTTTGGATGCATTCTCCTTTGGGTGCACAAAAACCCGAGTGTCCATTCTAGCTCAATCTGCTTTACGGTTCTGTAGTCTATGATCAAGCTGAACCACCAAATCTATGTATTCCGCACAATCACTGGGAGGGTTGACCACTTGAGCTAAAACATCCTTTAACTCCCCTCTTAAACCACGGTAAAACAGAGTTGTTCTTTTGTCGTCTGGCCAATCGGTTTCCACTATCAGTCTATTAAAGGTTGCGATGTACGTCAACAGATCTTGGTTGCCTCGGCGTAGGGACAAGAGTTCATTATCCAATGCCTGACCCTGAGAGTGGCGGGCAAACAACTTCTCCATGTTCATTTGGAACCTCTGGAAGTCTTGCAAGATGGGATTGTCCCGATTGACTAGAGGTACCGACCAGGCCGCAGCACTGCCACTGAGATACGGCAATACAAAGGCTACCTTAGATTGGTTGTTTGGAAAGGCCCCTGGCCTACATAGGAAATCTAGTCGGCACTGGTTTATAAAGACTGCATACCTGGGGGGGCGTGGCTAACCGCCATGCAGAGCGGACGTGTCTCCTGAGAGCTCTGCGCTGATGTTCCATGATAAGCTGTCTTTAAGTGACTTTAAAGTGCTCCGGAACCCTACAAGTTGCACCATCCGCGGCAGAACCTCCTCGGCAACTTTTGCACCATCTCCCAAGCGAAGCAGAGACGGCTAACACCCCTATCCGGAAAGCGAAGAAAGTCACTGAGCGGATTCAAAATGGCGGCTCCCGCGCCCTGATCCCTTGAAAGGCCGGAGCGCACTACCATCGCTGGCGAAGCTGCCCGCTGGCGGTAGGAGAGGATCCTGAGCTGCCGACTTGCGCTGGACCCGGAGGAGGGGACCGAACAGCTACACTCATCGATCGAGAGGACCGATCTGGACGTCTTGACCGGACTGCGCCCTGCCTGCGGCGCGCGACCGGGCTTGGGTGTGCCCTGGACAGTCGAGAGGGCCCCCGGCGTGAGCGGTGGCCGACCGGTACTGCAGAGGTAAGCAGGGGCGGCGGAGGACCACCCCGGACACCTACATCGGAGGCAGGGTGAGGGGGGCCTATTCTACCCCCTGCGCCTGACTTTGCCGCTGGTGGCAACGCAAGAACTTGGGCTGGCCTCCTCGAGGTGTTGTGACCCCCGCTGTCTTCCTACCCCCCGCCTGCTGATCCTTCACCGGGGGGAGGTGTGGGCGAAAACACCTGACCCCTGCTTGCAGATTGACACTCCGGTGGCGGAGGGGGCCCACCACGTCTGCCTGATCCGAGATACCTTTGTTTCCCGAAACCGGCCTGCTACCCTGCTGCTTCTTAACATCGCCCTGTCGGCCCTGCGACAGGAACGAGACCTAGCGGCCTCTCGATTGCCCCCCCGGCATTTTCGGTGCGGGAAGGCCCTGTGTTGACGACATGTCCGGCAGGAACAGCAGGCCCAAGCAGCAGCGCCAGACCACGATGGACACCTTCGCAGCCTGTGAATCCCCGAATCCTGAGGGCACAAACAAAGCGGCCCCGGACGCTCAATCTAACTCAACGGCGGCCGCGGCTTCAGAGCCTAGTAACACCCAGATACTCAAAGCCATCAAGCTTTTCCAGGCAACAATGGAAAACAAAATAGATGCCGTTGTCACAGACCTGGGCCTCCTGCGTCAAGATGTCCGCTAAGTCCGGGAAAACACTGAATCCAAAACTCACCTTCTTCGAGACGTCGACAAGCTTCAGCAAAGGGTAAAAAACTTGGAGGACAGAGCCGAGGAGGCAGAAGGAAGGGCTCGCCGGAACAATATACGCCTTCTCGGTATGCCAGAGGGTTCCGAAGGCTCCGACCCCACTAACTTCATAGAGACCCTCCTGCTACAAGAGGTGGGAGCTGGCAAACTCTCCCAGGGCTTCACCATCGAGAGGGCCCACAGATCCCTGGCCAAGAAACCACCGCCGGGGGCCCCACCCAGGCCGGTGATAGCGAAAGTTCTCAACTACAGGGACCGTGAGGTCATTCTGGCCTTTTCCCGAGCTGGCGGCCAAATCCAACGGGACTCTGCTAAAATCGCCATATACCCTGATTACACCTTTCAGGTTCAAATGAACAGAGTGCAGTTCATACACACCAAGGCCAGATTGAAAGCCGCCGGGCTGTGTTATATGCTCCTGTATCCTTCCAGACTTAAAGTACTGCATAACAACAAGGCGCACTTATTCGACACCCTGGCCCAGGCCAGGGACTGGATGGACGGATTACAGATCCCTGATATTGAGGAAAGGAAACGGAGACCGAGATAACGATCCTCCTGTCATTCGGGGGGGGGGCCTATATTTGCTTGAACCGTTACACAGCAGAATGGATCCTCCCCGCAGAGACCCGGAGTCCTTGTTCACTCCACCTCCTGATTGTTTTCCCCCTTTTTTGGATACATATACCCGCCCGTAAGGCACCTGGAGACCGATGCACTATCCAACGGAGCAGAAACGGGACAGTCATAACGAGGGTAACCTCGCTGGGCCAGTTCTATGTTTGGAGTTTTTTTCACAGTTAAGTAGGGAGGGTGGGAATACGGGAGTTTTTGTACACGTTTTTGCACAAGTTGGGGACACGCACTGGGACATATCGAGACCACGGGAACAATTCACATGCAACGCAGCACCTCCTAGATCCCGAGCTCCACCCGCTACACAGAATAAACCACACCACGCCTATGGCTGACACAATAAGGGTCATTACCTGGAACGTCAGGGGCCTGAACAGCTTTGTTAAACAACGACGGGTCCATACTTACCTGAAAAGATGTAAGGTCGGAATCGCCATGCTGCAGGAAACTCACTTAATACCCAAGAAACTCGAAGCCCTGGCAAAAACTTGGCGGGGTACCCTAATAGGTTCGACTTACTCCTCCTACGCCAGGGGGGTCCTGATTTGGCTTGCCCCCACGGTTCCTATAAAACTCACTAGCACTAAAACAGACAACGAGGGTAGGATGGTGGTGGTGTGTGGCTCCATAGAGGGCAAAGAGGTTTGCTTGGTCAGTACTTACGCACCCAACCATGACGCGACTGCCTTCTTCCATTCCCTTCACGCGTGACTCAGCCCATATGTGGACAGAATTATGATATGGGGGGTGACCACAACTGCACCCTTGATCCTCTACTTGACAGATCTGATAACAAACATGACCGACCCTCCCCCCCAGCCAAAATACTTTCCAAACTAATCCAACAGTTGCAACTCAGTGACCTATGGAGGGTCCAGCACCCTGAGCAATGGGAGTACTCCTTCTACTCCCCACCCCATGCTGTACACACCAGGCTGGATTACATCTTTCTCAGCCTAACGCAACAGTCCATATTTGTTGATGCGCGCTACCTGCCTAGGGTGCTGTCGGATCACTCTCCCCTTCTGGTAACCTGGGAGGTGTTTCCGCCCACACCCCCCATACCCACATGGTAGCTGAGGTCTGAGGCCCTACTTGACTCTGCATTCAAGGAACGCATAAAAGATAGCACTGAAGAATATTGGCAAAATAATCTGCATAGAGTTAGACACTTGAGCACAACTTGGGAAGCATATAAGGTGGTCATGAGGGGCGAGATGATTGCAGCAGTTGGGGGAGCCCAGAGATCTCTTACATCCTCGCTTGAGCGTGCAGAAAGGGAACTGAGTACGCTCGAAGGTAGGGCTGACCCTGACCACTTACAAAAAATGGCCGAACTCAGACAAACCTGCCTAACTCATTGGGAATCCCTTGGTAAACTGAGTTATGCCAAGCACACAGAAAGAATCCATGCCCTGGGAGACAAGCCCGGGAAACTCTTAGCTTGGCTCTATAAAAAGGAGACCCCGAGGCCACCCACCTGCCACATACTCACCCCCGACAGCACAGCCGTACATACCCAACAAGAAATCAATTTGGTCTTTACTGACTTCTATCGTAACCTGTACTCTGAAGCCCTGTCCCCCTCTGGTACCAGGATCGAGGACGCCCTTGACGCCATCGACCTACCTAAACTAGACCTGCAATTGGCTGAGACCCTTGATGAGCCCGTCACCCCAGACGAGGCCAGGGTGGTAATCAGATCGCTACCAGCTGGGAAAACCCCGGGTTCGGATGGGCTCCTGGGGGAATTCTACAAGACCTATGAGGAAACTCTTGCCCCAATATTGGCCCAGGTCTTTAATGAGGCCTTTGAGCGTGGCATCCTGCCGGACTCCATGAATGAGGCAGTGATTATACCCTTGCTTAAACCGGGAAAGGACTGGGCAGATTGTGGTTCTTACATGCCCCTCTCTATGCTTAATGTTGACTGTAAGATCCTCACCGCCCTGCAGGCGAATAGACTGCGCAGAGTTATCCCTCTGTTGATCCATCAGGACCAAACGGGATACGTCCCAGGGCGCTCCATCACTGAGAACCTGCGCAGGCAGGCTGCATCATGTTATTTATAGCACTCAGGGAAGGCCGCAGAAACTTGCAGTGGCATCACTTGACGCCACCAAAGCTTTTGATTCGGTGAGGTGGGACTGGCTGTATGCCACCATGGCCAGAATGGGGATAGGCCCTGTGTTCCTTAAGTGGACCCGGCTGGTTTACGCCAGCCCCACTGCGAGGGTATGTACCAACAAAACCTATTCCGCTAAATGGTCCTTACACAGAGGCACCCGCCAGGGGTGCCCTCTGTCCCCCATGTTATACATCCTTGCTGCTGAACCAGTGGCGGCCTACCTGAGACAGGAATATGGAGAGGGTGGCATTAAGATAGACGGGGTGACCCACCTCATCTCTATGTACGCTGACGACACCCTATTGTACCTATGGGACCCTGAGCACATCCTTCCCTACATCTTGGAAATCCTGGACTGTTTCCACAAGCTCACCGGTATCCAGATCAATAGGAGCAAGTCTTAGCTTTATCCCCTCGCAGCACTCTTCACCGATGAATACAGGTCCCTCCCCCCTCTGGATCTCGAATGGCAGGCTACTTCCTTCCAATACTTGGGGATAACTATACTCCGCAACCCAGCCACCGAACACATCCTTAATACCGTAAGGGCCAAAGACTCTCTCACGAAATCTATGGAGTTCTGGGGCCGGCTCCTGCTTTCGATGGCCGGGAGGGCGGGGCTCCTCAAAATGGTCGCCCTTCCCCGCCTATTACATAACTTCACTAACGTCCCCTTCAACATCCCCCCTCTTTTTTCAAAGATCTCAACAAACTCTGTAGGTGCTTCCTTTGGCAGGGAGGCAGGCACTGGGTGGCATTAGAGACCCTCCAAAGACCGTACGAGAGGGGCGGACTTAAGATCCACAACTTTGAGCTGTACTTCCTCGCCAGCCAGCTGAGACATGTCACGCAGTAGATGGCGGACGAAAGCACGACAGACACTCGCCTCCTTCAGCCGGCCCTCCGCCATACTGTGGGCCGGGGAGCGTCCTACGAGTCACTGCCCTTACCTCGCCAAGCTCGGGATCCGGCTTTGGAAAAGGGCCTGCAAACTAGTCGGGTCAGACGACCCGTTCTCCCCACAGATCACTATCGCTGCACTCATGGTCAATCACTCTTGGGGGCATGTCGAAACACGTACACAATGGGAGCCCCTCGGGGTGGCCACGCTGGGGGACTTGATTCAAGAACAGGAAATACTAACTTTTTTGGAACTCTGTGAGACCACGGGCCTCCCACAAAGGACAGTTCCTGTTGCACAGGGTGGTTGTACAGGCATTCTGCAGAAGATGGCCGGTCGCAGCTGACCTGACTGAGGAGAACGAATGCATCGAAATGATATTGAACTCCACTGAGGGGGGCCGTGAAACCTCACGAATCTACGAAGCCCTGTTATGGGGTACGACCAGGGGAGACCTCAAATGTAGGAGTAGGTGGGAAACTGAACTGGGCCTCGCCTTCGAAGACAAAGATTGGGGTGACATAACCCACTATCATAAGAAGGTCTCCAGGAACGCCCGCTTACAGCTCATTCAACTGTTTATCACCAATAGAGCGTACCTCACACCGGACGCCATATCGAGATTCACGGGAGCTGGAACCCAGTCATGCCCCAAATGCAGTGAACCCAGAGCGGGAATGACTCACATGTTCTGGGGCTGCCCAGTAATCAGGGAGTTCTGGTCACAAGTGAAGGACAGAGTGGCTGGCGCAGACATCGTAGTTGAGGTGGACGAGCCTACGGCCTGCATCCTTGGCAAATACAGGCGAAACCGGAAGAACAAACCCCTATCTAAGCTCACTGACCTTATATACATTACAGCCAAAAGACGTATTGCCATGGGGTGGAAAAGCCCCAGAGGTCCACATATGCCCCTATGGTGGGGTGACCTCACGAAGTGGATCATAGCTGAAACCGCGGCATGCGAAACGGCTATTCATGTGCAAAGACTGGATTCCAGCGAGGAACTACACCGCTGGGTGGCCCTGACGGTGCCCTTGCTCCACCCTGAGGCGGATGATACGGAGCCGAGTGGAGAGAGTTGCCCGGATACGGGCACGAACTAGAGAGGAACAGTGAACTAACCATGGTCTTGGGGGTGTGGGGGATGGGGTTTTGGGTTGTTTTCTTAATATGCTTAACCAATCGCCATTGATGTTTTTCTGTACTCTTTGTTTATTTCTTGTTATGAAACCAATAAAAATATTAAACAAAAAAAAAAGACTGCATACCTTTTTGGGTCTCCTGCAAAGCGTTCTGGAGGTGCCAAAGTTACGGCTCCTGGAAGGACTACGTGAACTGGATTGCTGGGTGTAGTCGGAACCGTTGACCCCAATCCTGGTAACAGTGTTTGCCCCGCCTGGGATTGAGCAAAAACAAAGAGGTGATGGCTGGAAGGTTTAGAATGAATCTTAACCTCTGGCATTGCTCTGGGCAACCCTCCAGACCATCGTTCTTCGCCTGCCAAGCCATTACAGAAGGGGAAAGACCATATGCAAATCAGGCTTAGCCCCACCCCAAGAGGGGCAGTCCAGCCCGAACTGCTAGGTCACATCCCTTCTGCACGAGACCACAAGCATCCCCAAACATGTTTCGGCCTTGTTGGGCCTCATCAGTGAGGAGTAGCTTGAATCTCTAGGCCCAGCAGGCACGGGACCCACGTCTGGGCATACCCGTCCCACTCGGGGTGACATAGCAAAAACAAAGAGGTGATGGCTGGAAGGGTTAGAATGAATCTTAACCTCTGGCATTGCTCTGGGCAATCCTCCAGACCATCGTTCTTCGCCTGCCAAGCCATTACAGAAGGGGAAAGACCATATGCAAATCAGGCTTAGCCCCACCCCAAAAGGGGCAGTCCAGCCCGAACTGCTAGGTCACATCCCTTCTGCACGAGACCACAAGCATCCCCAAACATGTTTCGGCCTTGTTGGGCCTCATCAGTGAGGAGTAGCTTGGGTCTCTAGGCCCAGCAGGCACGGGACCCACGTCTGGGCATACCCGTCCCACTTGGGGTGACATAGCAAAAACAAAGAGGTGATGGCTGGAAGGTTTAGAATGAATCTTAACCTCTGGCATTGCTCTGGGCAACCCTCCAGACCATCGTTCTTCGCCTGCCAAGCCATTACAGAAGGGGAAAGACCATATGCAATTCAGGCTTAGCCCCACCCCAAAATGTCTGGGGATGCTTGTGGTCTCGTGCAGAAGGGAAGTGACCTAGCAGTTCGGTCTGGACTACCCCTTTGGGAGTGGGACCAAGCCTGATTTGCATATGGTTTTTTCCCCTTTTGTAATGGCTTGGCAGGCGAAGAACGATGGTCTGGAGGGTTGCCCAGAGCAATGCCAGAGGTCAAGATTTATTCTAAACCTTCCAGCCATCAACTCTTTTGTTTTGCTATTGTCACCCCGAGTGGGAAGGGTATGCCCAGACGTGGGTCCCTTGCCTGCTGGGCCTAGAGACCCTAGCTACTCCTCACTGATGACGCCCAACAAGGCTGAAACATGTCTGGGGATGCTTGTGGTCTCGTGCAGAAGGGAAGTGACCTAGCAGTTCGGGCTGGACTACCCCTTTGGGAGTGGGACCAAGCCTGATTTGCATATGGTTTTTTCCCCTTTTGTAATGGCTTGGCAGGCGAAGAACGATGGTCTGGAGGGTTGCCCAGAGCAATGCCAGAGGTCAAGATTTATTCTAAACCTTCCAGCCATCAACTCTTTTGTTTTGCTATTGTCACCCCGAGTGGGAAGGGTATGCCCAGACGTGGGTCCCTTGCCTGCTGGGCCTAGAGACCCAAGCTACTCCTCACTGATGACGCCCAACAAGGCTGAAACATGTCTGGGGATGCTTGTGGTCTCGTGCAGAAGGGAAGTGACCTAGCAGTTCGGGCTGGACTACCCCTTTGGGAGTGGGACCAAGCCTGATTTGCATATGGTTTTTTCCCCTTTTGTAATGGCTTGGCAGGCGAAGAACGATGGTCTGAGGGTTGCCCAGAGCAATGCCAGAGCTCAAGATTTATTCTAAACCTTCCAGCCATCAACTCTTTTGTTTTGCTATTGTCACCCCGAGTGGGAAGGGTATGCCCAGACGTGGGTCCCTTGCCCGCTGGGCCTAGAGACCCAAGCTACTCCTCACTGATGACGCCCAACAAGGCTGAAACATGTCTGGGGATGCTTTTGGTCTCGTGCAGAAGGGAAGTGACCTAGCAGTTCGGGCTGGACTACCCCTTTGGGAGTGGGACCAAGCCTGATTTGCATATGGTTTTTTCCCCTTTTGTAATGGCTTGGCAGGCGAAGAACGATGGTCTGGAGGGTTGCCCAGAGCAATGCCAGAGGTCAAGATTTATTCTAAACCTTCCAGCCATCAACTCTTTTGTTTTGCTATTGTCACCCCGAGTGGGAAGGGTATGCCCAGATGTGGGTCCCTTGCCTGCTGGGCCTAGAGACCCAAGCTACTCCTCACTGATGATGCCCAACAAGGCTGAAACATGTCTGGGGATGCTTGTGGTCTCGTGCAGAAGGGAAGTGACCTAGCAGTTCGGGCTGGACTACCCCTTTGGGAGTGGGACCAAGCCTGATTTGCATATGTTTTTTTCCCCTTTTGTAATGGCTTGGCAGGCGAAGAACGATGGTCTGGAGGGTTGCCCAGAGCAATGCCAGAGGTCAAGATTTATTCTAAACCTTCCAGCCATCAACTCTTTTGTTTTGTTATTGTCACCCCGAGTGGGAAGGTTATGCCCAGACGTGGGTCCCTTGCCTGCTGGGCCTAGAGACCCAAGCTACTCCTCACTGATGACGCCCAACAAGGCTGAAACATGTCTGGGGATGCTTGTGGTCTCGTGCAGAAGGGAAGTGACCTAGCAGTTCGGGCTGGACTACCCCTTTGGGAGTGGGACCAAGCCTGATTTGCATATGGTTTTTTCCCCTTTTGTAATGACTTGGCAGGCGAAGAACGATGGTCTGGAGGGTTGCCCAGAGCAATGCCAGAGGTCAAGATTTATTCTAAACCTTCCAGCCATCAACTCTTTTGTTTTGCTATTGTCACCCCGAGTGGGAAGGGTATGCCCAGACGTGGGTCCCTTGCCTGCTGGGCCTAGAGACCCAAGCTACTCCTCACTGATGATGCCCAACAAGGCTGAAACATGTCTGGGGATGCTTGTGGTCTCGTGCAGAAGGGAAGTGACCTAGCAGTTCGGGCTGGACTACCCCTTTGGGAGTGGGACCAAGCTTGATTTGCATATGGTTTTTTCCCCTTTTGTAATGACTTGGCAGGCGAAGAACGATGGTCTGGAGGGTTGCCCAGAGCAATGCCAGAGGTTAAGATTTATTCTAAACCTTCCAGCCATCAACTCTTTTGTTTTGCTATTGTCACCCCGAGTGGGAAGGGTATGCCCAGACGTGGGTCCCTTGCCTGCTGGGCCTAGAGACCCAAGCTACTCCTCACTGATGATGCCCAACAAGGCTGAAACATGTCTGGGGATGCTTGTGGTCTCGTGCAGAAGGGAAGTGACCTAGCAGTTCGGGCTGGACTACCCCTTTGGGAGTGGGACCAAGCCTGATTTGCATATGTTTTTTTCCCCTTTTGTAATGGCTTGGCAGGCGAAGAACGATGGTCTGGAGGGTTGCCCAGAGCAATGCCAGAGGTCAAGATTTATTCTAAACCTTCCAGCCATCAACTCTTTTGTTTTGTTATTGTCACCCCGAGTGGGAAGGGTATGCCCAGACGTGGGTCCCTTGCCTGCTGGGCCTAGAGACCCAAGCTACTCCTCACTGATGACGCCCAACAAGGCTGAAACATGCCTGGGGATGCTTGTGGTCTCGTGCAGAAGGGAAGTGACCTAGCAGTTCAGGCTGGACTACCCCTTTGGGAGTGGGACCAAGCCTGATTTGCATATGGTTTTTTTCCCTTTTGTAATGGCTTGGCAGGCGAAGAACGATGGTCTGGAGGGTTGCCCAGAGCAATGCCAGAGGTCAAGATTTATTCTAAACCTTCCAGCCATCAACTCTTTTGTTTTGCTATTGTCACCCCGAGTGGGAAGGGTATGCCCAGACGTGGGTCCCTTGCCTGCTGGGCCTAGAGACCCAAGCTACTCCTCACTGATGACGCCCAACAAGGCTGAAACATGTCTGGGGATGCTTGTGGTCTCGTGCAGAAGGGAAGTGACCTAGCAGTTTGGGCTGGACTGCCCCTTTGGGAGTGTGACCAAGCCTGATTTGCATATGGTTTTTTCCCCTTTTGTAATGACTCGGCAGGCGAAGAACGATGGTCTGGAGGGTTGCCCAGAGCAATGCCAGAGGTCAAGATTTATTCTAAACCTTCCAGCCATCAACTCTTTTGTTTTGCTATTGTCACCCCGAGTGGGAAGGGTATGCCCAGACGTGGGTCCCTTGCCTGCTGGGCCTAGAGACCCAAGCTACTCCTCACTGATGACGCCCAACAAGGCTGAAACATGTCTGGGGATGCTTGTGGTCTCGTGCAGAAGGGAAGTGACCTAGCAGTTCGGGCTGGACTACCCCTTTGGGAGTGGGACCAAGCCTGATTTGCATATGGTTTTTTCCCCTTTTGTAATGGCTTGGCAGGCGAAGAACGATGGTCTGGAGGGTTGCCCAGAGCAATGCCAGAGGTTAAGATTTATTCTAAACCTTCCAGCCATCAACTCTTTTGTTTTGCTATTGTCACCCCGAGTGGGAAGGGTATGCCCAGACGTGGGTCCCTTGCCTGCTGGGCCTAGAGACCCAAGCTACTCCTCACTGATGACGCCCAACAAGGCTGAAACATGTCTGGGGATGCTTGTGGTCTCGTGCAGAAGGGAAGTGACCTAGCAGTTCGGGCTGGACTACCCCTTTGGGAGTGGGACCAAGCCTGATTTGCATATGGTTTTTTCCCCTTTTGTAATGGCTTGGCAGGCGAAGAACGATGGTCTGGAGGGTTGCCCAGAGCAATGCCAGAGGTCAAGATTTATTCTAAACCTTCCAGCCATCAACTCTTTTGTTTTGCTATTGTCACCCCGAGTGGGAAGGGTATGCCCAGACGTGGGTCCCTTGCCTGCTGGGCCTAGAGACCCAAGCTACTCCTCACTGATGATGCCCAACAAGGCTGAAACATGTCTGGGGATGCTTGTGGTCTCGTGCAGAAGGGAAGTGACCTAGCAGTTCGGGCTGGACTACCCCTTTGGGAGTGGGACCAAGCCTGATTTGCATATGTTTTTTTTCCCCTTTTGTAATGGCTTGGCAGGCGAAGAACGATGGTCTGGAGGGTTGCCCAGAGCAATGCCAGAGGTCAAGATTTATTCTAAACCTTCCAGCCATCAACTCTTTTGTTTTGCTATTGTCACCCCGAGTGGGAAGGGTATGCCCAGACGTAGGTCCCTTGCCTGCTGGGCCTAGAGACCCAAGCTACTCCTCACTGATGACGCCCAACAAGGCTGAAACATGTCTGGGGATGCTTGTGGTCTCGTGCAGAAGGGAAGTGACCTAGCAGTTCGGGCTGGACTACCCCTTTGGGAGTGGGACCAAGCCTGATTTGCATATGGTTTTTTCCCCTTTTGTAATGGCTTGGCAGGCGAAGAACGATGGTCTGGAGGGTTGCCCAGAGCAATGCCAGAGGTCAAGATTTATTCTAAACCTTCCAGCCATCAACTCTTTTGTTTTGCTATTGTCACCCTGAGTGGGAAGGGTATGCACAGACGTGGGTCCCTTGCCTGCTGGGCCTAGAGACCCAAGCTACTCCTCACTGATGACGCCCAACAAGGCTGAAACATGTCTGGGGATGCTTGTGGTCTCGTGCAGAAGGGAAGTGACCTAGCAGTTCGGGCTGGACTACCCCTTTGGGAGTGGGACCAAGCCTGATTTGCATATGGTTTTTTCCCCTTTTGTAATGGCTTGGCAGGCGAAGAACGATGGTCTGAGGGTTACCCAGAGCAATGCCAGAGGTCAAGATTTATTCTAAACCTTCCAGCCATCAACTCTTTTGTTTTGCTATTGTCACCCCGAGTGGGAAGGGTATGCCCAGACGTGGGTCCCTTGCCTGCTGGGCCTAGAGACCCAAGCTACTCCTCACTGATGACGCCCAACAAGGCTGAAACATGTCTGGGGATGCTTGTGGTCTCGTGCACAAGGGAAGTGACCTAGCAGTTCGGGCTGGACTACCCCTTTGGGAGTGGGACCAAGCCTGATTTGCATATGGTTTTTTCCCCTTTTGTAATGGCTTGGCAGGCGAAGAACGATGGTCTGGAGGGTTGCCCAGAGCAATGCCAGGGGTCAAGATTTATTCTAAACCTTCCAGCCATCAACTCTTTTGTTTTCCTGCCGCCTGGGATTGAAGCAATTGTCTTGCAAGCTCATCGGTACGATCTTTGGCCACGATCAATTCTCTCCTTAAAGCATTGGCCTCCTGCCGGGCCGAATGTACCTCGGCCCTGAATTCCCGCAAAAGCTGGGCTAGTTGGTCTGTCTCCGCAGTTTCCACGACGCCCAGTTAGTGATTTTATAGAAGGCTTCGAGTTCTGTCACGCTCACCTGGTCTCCACGGGGGTGTAGCACGTAGCCGTATGCATGATGTCTGCACTGGCGTAGCTCAGGTGGTTTGATGATGTCCTCTTCCCCTGTTATCACCCCAGGAGGCGTTTGTCTGCAATGTTGAAACAAGATATTAGCTTTTGAGTGGGGGCTGGATTGGTCCCACCTCTCTCAACCTCCTGATGTCCAACTCCTCTTCTGGCTCACCTTTGAGTTTTGTGAGGTTGACTCTAAGTCCTGCTTGACTTTCAGCAGGGGCACAGTAAGCTCAGTCTTTCCCCAGACACAGTTACTTCACTGGTCCAGAGTGGCTGTTGCTGTGTCTGGAATATCTGGATTAAGCAGGTAAGTATCTATGCCAATGGATGCTTTGTGTAGGTGCTCAATGTCTTTATTTCCCAAGGTTTAAACGTGTTTTGTCTTTCTTGAAGGTGCGGATTCGTACGGAGGTTTGGATGAAGATTTGACTCTCCTAGGATGCTGGGCAGGTTATCTCCAGATGAGTATTAGCACGGGTGCGTGGCGCTGGATGGCTGAATAATTGTTTGTTTTTGTTTTGTGCGCGACTAACCTGCTGTTTTCTGTTCTTTCTATGCAGGCGCGGCGCCGCCCCCGGATGATGGATGGAAGAACCGCTCCGATGTATTCTGGAGGAATGCAGATGCGCGGGTGAGCATTGGAGGCCTGTCCGGATGCCCTCTTCCCAACAAGGACGGCGATCCGAAGATCAGCTGAAGGCGAGACCGGTGGATGAGAATTGCAGGTAAGGCCTTTGTCGCTATAATAACACCTGTTCTTCTCTCTTTCTTCTTTCAGGCACCGATGGATTGAAATCTCAGAACGGGCGTGGCTGTAGAAGCTTGAGAACAGAGCAGACACGGTGAGCGTTACGCTGCAGGAGAGCAGAATAACGCGAAGCATGTTCTGCCTGCAGGATGTGGCTTAAATAGCCTTGCATGTAGTTCCAGGCAAATAGTCCCTTTACCTTACCCTGCCTTTCAGGTAAAGTAGTCCCTCAGTCACACCCTGGATATGCAGAAAGGCTCAGCCTCATTAGGCTGAGTAAGTAGTCCATATGGTTCAACCCATTTTATGAGCCTGGCGCCAATGGCGCCAGGAGTGAGTCCAGGAGGTTCTGGGACGCTCCTTTGGGGCTTGATAAGCCCTATTGGGTGTCAATGAATGGGGTGGGCCCATCAGTTCCAGGGGTTTTGGAGCATGCACCATGACAGTCGGTGGCTGGCCAAACAGCGAGTTACTCCTTTAATTCTTCACTATACCTGTTGACCGTCGCATAGGGGTGATAAGAGCCATTCCCAGGACCCTCTCATCAATCCCCCCTCTGGTCAACTTGTTGACCACACCTTCAGCTTTATTCAGCTTCAGAAGCGAGATCTTTGTCACTCCCCTATGTGTCCATAGAATCTTGCATGATCATCCAAAATCCATGTCACGTAATTGCAGTCTCATCCAGGGTTGCACCAAACCCATTTTCCCCAATAGTCTTTGGTGTCATAGGGATATTTGAACAATATTCCAGCCGGATACAGAGGACAGTCTGTTCTCTGGGCTCTCAGTGCACCTCGAGCCTTTATTATCTTGTCACTGTCCACTTCCAAGTTTACTAACACTTTCACTGTTATACTCTTTTCAGTCATCTTTCGGCATTGCGTGATGCATATTCTGATAACACAGAAAGTCAGTAATACTAATGCTAGTACTGCTGCAAGTACCATAAGTCTGTTGGCCATCCATGTTGGTACCCATGAGAAAATATATGCCAGCCAACTTTCATCTTTTCCTGCAGAGTTAGTTTCTGCCTCCATTTTGGCATGCATCTTTGATAACCTGGTAACCACCTCAGTGAATGTTCCATTGTCTTCGTCATTTGCTGGAATTAATGTACAACAAGAAGCCTCGATCTTGGCACAGCCTCCTCCTTCCATTGCTGTTAGTAGATCTAACACATATCTATTCTATAGCGCCATTAACACAACTGGTAGGAGCTCTTCTTTGATTGTGTTGAACCCCTTGACGGTCAAAATGATTGTCTGCATCAGCTCCCATCTCGTAATCTGGAGCCATTTTGTGTTTCTGCTGGCCTGTACTGCTGGAATGATGGATGCAAAGAATATTTCAGTTCTGCTAAACCCTCTATGCTCTGGTGGTATTGCATCCAGGGACTCGTCCATTTTTAATGATGCAGTTTCCCTTCTTCACTCTTGTCAGATCTACAGACCTCTTCTTTCTCTTGCTACAGTCCATATTGGGGAATTCATCTACCTTGACATCCTTCCGGGTTACTATCAATGCTTGTGTATTCTGGTGCACCAATGAGCACACCCCTCCCCCCCAGTTGGGTGGTAGTTTCACGTATGCTTTTCATCCGCAGGCCCAATAGGGATCCATCAATGCTGCTGTTCCAACCTTCATCCCTCAAACCTTTACTGTCTGTTTGCATTTCTTGTTTTCTCCAAACTTTACTGGACCATCGTTCTCGAAGCATAATACTGCTCCTTTGATTGGTATTATGGGCATTGGCCCAGCTTCGTTCTCCCCCCATGTTAGTAACTTCGCACTTGCTTCCCATTCTTTCAGTCATTTTGTTTTCCTCTTGTACTATTTGAACTGGAACTGTTAGCAGTGCATGTGCCTTGCTCCCCACCACTCCTTCTTTCCAACCGTCAGCTGTGTATATTTGTCCACACACTAGCATTTGTGGTCTTTCCCAGCACCCTGCTTCTCCTCCTATCTCTACTGGTCCTATTTTGGGACATGGTAACTCTTTTTGTGTCATTACCCTTGTTTCTGCCTTTTTTTTTACCTTTGGTTATGTATTCTATGGCCTGATGTTTCTTCCAGTAATCATCCATCACTTCTAGAGTCTTTATATAGTTATCTTTATATGGAAAAGTCTTTTTGGACATCCATTTTAAGGTGGCTTTTTCCTTTGAAATCTTCCCCTTGTGGGGAACAACGATAAATGCATGAGGCATTGTGCCCTTGCTGCTGGGATTTCAGTTGCCACAAATGTTATGGAGGCACTCATGGCATAAGGGATGAGAGAGCAGACATAACAGCTTTCTCCAGTAGTTTGTTTACCTACTTTGATGATCATGTGCTTGTACCATATGTTATTAGATACACGGGCTGAATCAGTTAGATATTAATCAAACTGACCTAAATCTAGGTCTGCCCTGCGTCTACCCATCTTTACTGGTTTGACAGTGCTTGTCACCCAACCTGGTATGGTGGCCATGCCTGCCTGGATTGGGGTTACATTAGTAGGGGGTCACAGCTTGTGCATCTTCAAAAAATAATCATCGTACAAGGTTGAGGGTAAAGAGGTAGAGACAACAGAAGGCACAACATATCATAATTTATTTTATTGTTTTTTGTAATGCGCCTAATACCATACCTGAGTTTGGTTTCTAAGCGCAGATCCGGGATACGCACCTCTGTTGCTCTGCGTGGTCTTGTTTCCAAGCCCAGCGCATTGCCCCTGTGCTACCCTCCATTCACTTTTAATAATGGTACCCATACCTTACTCGTCTTCGGTATCTTGTATTGCTCCAAATGTGGAGAAGAACCAGCCTGAAATTCCTAAAAAATGCGTGATTATGTTGTTAATGTATGTTAGATCAAGCTGTATGGGTGTAGTACTGTGCGAGTGCGATGAGGAACAGTCATTCCCACACAATGTAGATTCTGAGGTCACTGAGCACGTCTATGACAGATGGATTTCCAGATGAAGTCGTGGATACACGTGGGCAAGATAAAGCAAAAAAGAATGAAAAAATAAACCCAGAGGCGCCCTTCTCTCTTGTTCAAACTGTATGATGAATTGAACAAAGTGATCCTGGAAAGTTAGGGGCCTCTGGGAAAGCATGGAACACAGAAATTAAAGTCACCACTTTCACGAGGAATAGCTATTTGTAAAAAAAAGACAGTGGGCCTCATTTTAAGTTTGCGGGTCCGGAAACAAGGGTGCTCACCGGCACCCTTGTTTCCGGACTGGCAAACTATGAGTCTGCCTGCCGGAGCCACTGTGCCTGACAGGTCAGAACCGGCTGGGCTCAGCAGTCACAGTAGGCAGACTGCTCACGGAAGCACTGGCACCGCTGGCAACGGTGCAGGTGCTTCTGTGTTCCCACTCCCATAGAGTCCCTTAGAACTCTATGGGAATGGGGATTAACAAATATACTGACGCCTGACTTCCCGGCTGCTGGACTCGTAATGAGCCGGTGGCACCGGGAGGTCAGGCACCAGTAAATTATTCCGAGTCTGGTGGCAACCAGCGGTAGCACCAGCAGGGTTACCGCCAGACTCGGAATGAAGCCCAGTGTGCCTAATCTAGATGTACGGGAAGTCTTTGCCCTAGTTCTCTTGCTCGAGAGCGTGTGAGTCTTGGCTGCAAGTCTTCTGCCTGTCTTTGTCTTAGTTTGGTATTTGTTCTTCCTCTTGCCTCGAATTGCCATCTTCTTCGCAGCTTGGAGAGGTATCTGCCAGACAGGGTTTCACATCTCCAATGTAGTTCCAGGCTCTCTTTCCTCACATTGTCACTGCTCTATCGGTTGTTACCTCCATGGTATAGGGGCCACTAAACCTGGGCTTTTACCAGGTCCAGGTAAAGTTCTGAAGCAGCACAGATTCCCCAGGGTAAAGTGGTGGCAGTGGCAAGTGAGTTTCATTGGCCTCTAGGATGTTGCCCTCCTCGCTCTTCTTTGACCTCTCCTGCCGTGCCTACAGTTGGTGAAAAATAAAAGATGCATTAGCCATCAAAGGAGCCACATACTCTTATGTCACTTTACCCAACACATCAGCAACAGAATTGGCATCTGTCAAAGCCCTAGTGGGAGAAGCCAGGGTAGTCGCTTGCAACATTGGTTACCACCTCATGTGTCGTTAAATGGTGGCCGGACCCAGGCTGGCTGCTCAATGCGAACAGGGCTAAGGGTAGACAATGCAGCCAACTCTTATTTAGAATTGGTTTTATTTTCGCAATTTCTTCTTTCAATAGGATGTTTAGGCATTTGAACACCCCATTCGCTTGTGGGTGATAAACACAGGAAAACCTATGCTGTATCCCCAGTAGAGTTGTTATGTGCTGGAATACTTCATTAGGAAATTGAGGACCATTGTCAGACCGCAGGACCTCACACACCCCACAGCGTGGGAAAACCTCTCTAACCAGGCACCTTGCAGCTATTAGAGCATCGGTGTGTGAACAGGGACTGGCCTCGAACCATCGGAAAATGGGCACACAATCACTATTAGATAGCGGTAGCCTTGACACACTTGGAGCATGTCTATATAATCTACATGAAGGTATTGAAAAGGACCTAGTGGATGTGGTATGGCCCCTCTCACTACCCTCAGAGTATGCACCGCAGTAAAACTCTTACAGGTAACACAATTGTCTACAAAGGCAGTCACATGTTCTGCTAAATTGGGACAAAACCACTCTTCCCCAATGTGAGCAGCAAATACATCCTTCCACATGTGGGTAGGATTGTGTAGCTGTGTGAGTGTAGTCTGTAATAATGACAATGGCATCACCAGCTTGCCTGTACTTTCTTGCCACCATAGGGCATCTGATGGAGATATAGAGCATCCCCTACTGACCCATACTTCTTTTTCCTCCCTGGGTGTACTTCCCTGTAACTACATTATCTGTGTCCCAGGTAACATGCTGTCCCCTCCTGTAACACCATTGTGTACAGACCAATATGTGTGTGGGAATGGAGTGTCAAAGTCTGAACTATCAACAAAATATGCTGCACACTTCTGCATGTGCTGCTTTGTTGCCCCTGGAGACGTGGTCCTGCCCGTTGTGTGGGCCTGGCACTTCAAGACCACTATGCCTACTGGGAGTTGATGCACATCTATGAGTCTGCCCAATAGGAGCGTGTGCTGCACTGGCGTGCCATCAGCATGTTGAAAGCCCCTCCTCTGCCACCGTGACAACACAGAGTGTACTGTAGACATCCCTGCTTTGCTCTAATGCCAATATAATAGCCACTAACTCTGCTGCTTGCGCTGAAAAATGTGATGGTGGCCGTGTGCTTGCTAGTACTTCAGTTGTCCCACCTGCCTTTATTTTCACTACCGCCATCCCAGTGTGTCTCTCCCCCGTGGTCTGATCTATCGTTGAAGAACCATCAATTTAAAGCACTTCTCCCCCGCAAGTGGCCTTTCTCCCACTCTTGGAAGGTCTTCATAATGCTCTTCATAATGCTCCAAATATGTGGTGCAATCAGGTATGTAGTGTCCCTCCTCGATTTGTTTGGCTACAAATGTCACCAGGTACACAGTCCTGCATCGAACTACCTTTATGGCTGGATTCAATAGTATTACCTCATACCCTGAAGCCCTCTGTGTTGTCAGAGTACTCTTGGGCCATTTGAGTATTGCAAAAATAGCATGCTCTACAAAAAGGGTAGTGTTACACCCCATTGTGATACTCGCAGACTTCTCTAAATGTAGCAGCAGCCAGTGCTTGCTCACAAGGGAAATGTACCCTTGTTACTGGATATCATTTCCCACTATAGTATGCCAATGGCTTGTGTCCTAAAGTATTCTGTGTGAGCACCGCGGTCATCGCTACTCCATTGAATACAATTTGTTTTGATAATCTTGGCTCCCTAACACGGGAGCTGTGCATATTGCTTTCTTCAGCTCCTCAAAGGCATCTGTCATCTCTTCTGAACATTGTCGTGTGCCCTCCCCTCTTTGTGCTTTTTTGAGTGCACTTAACAGAGGCCTTGTGTATGTGCTGTAGTCAAATACCCAAGCTCTGCAGTAATTACAGAGACCTAAAAACTGTTGCATCTGTCTCACTGTCATAGGTGTCGGCGTGCTACGTATTGCCTCCACACTTTCTGGTGTCACTCTCCTACCTTCCTGTGAGATAAGCTGGCCAATGTACAGCACCTCCTTCTGGCAATACTGTAATTTTGCCTTAACTACCTTGTACCCTTTCTCTACTAATACTGTCAACATGTGCACTGAGTCTTTTCTGCACTGCATTTCTGACTTGCTGCAGATCAAAATGTCGTCAGCTTACTGTATGCCGGTACTTTCCAATTGTACGTTGACTAGATCCATCTGGAGGACCCTATTGAATATGGAAGGTGGCTCACAGTACCCTCGTGGTAGTCTAGTGTGTTTCCACTTCCAGTTTCTATATAGGAAGGAAGTCAAGTCCTGTGACTCTATGTGAATTGGTATAGAGATTAAAGCATTTTTCAAATCTATTACCGTGAAGTGGGTAGCTTCTGTGGGAATGCTACATAGAATTTTTGCTGGGTTTGGTACTAAAGGAAATTCTGCCTAAACAATCTGAATCAAAGGACACAAGTCCTATTTAAAACACCATGACCACATGTTGCCTGTTTCACAGGGTTCTGTAGGAGAGGCATGGTATCACAAGTATGACACTGACACAATGGGTACAATTTGTAAAACCTTTATTGAAATGGTTGGGGTTGGAGAAACTCCTATTTCGCCCTATAACTAAAATGGGAGTAGTCTTGATCCTCAAATAATAAATAATACAGTTGTAGGGGAGTCTCAAATCAAAATGGCCGATGCTAACAAAACCTATTCCTGCCCTATCACTAATACAAAAACGTGTAAAAAGGAGACATGTATGCAAAAGGAAAAATCAGTGTTCAAATGAATAAATGCGGTTGAACCAGCTCTCCTCCCCACTTTAAACATCACAGGGTAAGGATGTCTCTGTAGGCAGGATGATGCACTCTGGCTCAGCTTTCAACACAATAAACAGCTCCAGAACTGCCTGTTTCACAGGGTTCTGTAGGAGAGGCATGGTATCACAAGTATGACACTGACACAATGGGTACAATTTGTAAAACCTTTATTGAAATGGTTGGGGTTGGAGAAACTCCTATTTCGCCCTATAACTAAAATGGGAGTAGTCTTGATCCTCAAATAATAAATAATACAGTTGTAGGGGAGTCTCAAATCAAAATGGCCGATGCTAACAAAACCTATTCCTGCCCTATCACTAATACAAAAACGTGTAAAAAGGAGACATGTATGCAAAAGGAAAAATCAGTGTTCAAATGAATAAATGCGGTTGAACCAGCTCTCCTCCCCACTTTAAACATCACAGGGTAAGGATGTCTCTGTAGGCAGGATGATGCACTCTGGCTCAGCTTTCAACACAATAAACAGCTCCAGAACTTGGAGCGAGGCCTGTCTTGCCTTCCATGTTTAAGTCTCTTTTCTTGACTTACAAAACAATGCTTCAACCAAAAAGTTAACAAAGGTCCCCTTATGTTGGGCTCAGACCTTTCACCACACAGTTCTCATAGCCCCCTCCCCTCTGCCAGGTTCAGACCTTTCACAATAAAGTTCAAGACAAACTTGCAAGGGGGGGCTCCCTGTCAGGGTTCCATTGTATGCCCCATCGGAGAATCAGAGGAGGAGTAACGTAATAACCAACTGTCTAGTAAACCCAGGAGATCTAACATTTTTGGGTCCAAATTGAGAGGGTCTGCTATGACTCAGACCCTTTCTCCCTTGTTTCTGGCACATCCTTTTGCAGAACGCTATGGGTTACTGTGAAAACACTGGCGGCCATGGTATTCGCGTAGACGCTCAGGTCTACGGCACCGTCCCGTGCGTAAGGTCAGGTGACCTGTATTTAAGCCGCGCCTCCATGCACGGCGGCGCTTCTGAATTTGTCTAAATTCCTAAAGCTCCTTACCTCGTATCTTGTTTTCTTGGCTTCTTGTATCCCCGGCCCTGTCTTGTTACCTGCATTACCTCCTCCTTGTCATTGCTACCAAGCCTTACCTGCTTGTACCCGACCCAGAACGGCCACGGACTGCTTTTGTCTGAATCCTCAAGTCTTACCTGCTTGTACCCGACCCGGAACGACCACGGACTGCTTTCGTCTGAATCCTCAAACTCTTACCTGCTTGTACCCGACCCAGAATGGCCACGGACTGCATTCGTCTGAATCCTCAAGTCTTACCTGTTCTTACCCGACAACAAAGCAGCACATGCAGAAGTGTGCATTCGTCTAAACCTCAAAGTCTTACCTGTTCATACTCGACCGGAATGGCCACGAACTGCATTCGTCTGAATCCTCAAGTCTTACCTGCTCATACCAGACCCGGAACGGCCACGGACTGCATTCGTCTAACCCTCCAAGTCTTACCTGCCCTTACCAAAACTGGAACCTCCACGAATTGCAACAACTTCATCCCATTATAGGCGTCCTCGTGCCGGTGGCTATAGGAAAACCAAAGACATTGTGTTTCCCGGACTACCAACTCTTTTCCCACATTTTCTGCAGCGACTATCCAGGACACTCATTTGGTAAGCACAAGACTATTATTTCTGCCTTCCTAGTTATTTCTTGTACTCTTGGTAATAGTCCCCTTTTGCTTTGAGGGTACCACCTATCTAACTTGGAACATTCGGTACCAGTCTGATTTTCTTGTTTGTGAGTATAAGTTCAGTATCTTGCTTTGGAGTTGTCATTACATTTAGCTTCATGTTAATGCCTGATTAATTCTCTTGCAGCCAGCTGTTGAAGTACCAGGGTGTACCTTATTTCGGGCAGTGCTCACCTCAAACTGTCCTTATGTACATTTGTGGGGTATATTGTCAGAAAGCCTAAATTGCATCACGACGTATAAAACCACCACTACTATATTGCGCTCCTGGATCCTGACATATTCAGAATCCTACAAAATGGAAGAGGCCATTGATCATTTGGCGGCTCTATCCAAAGTGGTGGAAGACCTGAGGGCTGACATGACAGCCGCTCATGATGCTACCCAATGTCGTATTAATGAATTACATGCTGGGCTGCAGTCAGGGGCTGGAGCAACTAGTCCAGGAGTGTGTTCAACTCCGGGAAAAGCTCAGTCAGGAAACGAGTCAAGTCCAGTCTATATGACTACGCAGTTTCCTCTAGCCCCACCAGAAAGGTTCTTAGGAGACCCTAAGACTTTTCGAACATTCATTAATCAGTGTCATTTACATTTCTTGTGTAGGCCTGCATCTTTTCCGGATGCTACTACTAAGGCAGCATTTGTTCTGTCTAACCTTGGGGACACTGCTGCAGTGTGGGCCAATCCCCTGCTGGAACAGAGTAGCCCGTTACTTTACGATTGTGAAGCCCTGGTTACGGCTATGACCCGTGTGTTTGATACCAGATATAAGTCACAGGCACTGGATTTGGAATTGCTTTCTCTACAACAGAACGACAAATCCTTTTTGGTGTATTTGGCAAAATTTTACGAGTTAGTTGCAGAAAATGATTGGCCTGACGTAAAGAAATCTGCACTGTTTTACAAAGGTCTTTCAGAAGGCTTAAAGGATGTTTTGGCAACAGTACCAGTGGTTCCTACTGGTTTCTCAGAACTGGTTGATCTGGTCTTACAAATCGATGCCCACCAGGCGGAACGTAAAGGAGAACAAAGAACCATCCTAACTGTTCCTATGCCAGTGACTCCTGTTTCAGCTTCAGAGCCAATGCAAATTGGTGCAATTCGAGGTCCGCTTACTCGCTCAGAAAGGGAGCTTCGAAAGCTCAACCATTTATGCTTCTATTGTGGTTCATCAGGTCATTTCCTGAAACTTTGTCCTAAGAAACCTAAGAAGGCGGGAAACTCCAAAGCTTGACAATAGAAGGGGTCCCTTTGTCGAGTCAAACTGTCATGGACCCCAGATCCTCGGTTCCTTTCTCAGTTTTGACTACTTTGGGCCTCATCACCAGTTGGGCTGTAGCCCTTAAATGCGGTGGTAACGGTATTACAGCCGCATTTAAGGGCTGGCCCTATCACGAGTTGGGCGCTAAATGGGCTGTTTTACCTCCAGCCTTTCTCTGGAGGTGAAAATCCCCTGTTTTCGGCTGTATTACCGCCGGCTGTATTAGCCCGCATAATTAGCGCTGAAAATACCCCATTGAATCTAATGGACCCAATGGGGAATGGGGATTTACCGTTAACACCCAACTCGTGATCCGGTGATAATACAGCCGGACCGGTCGGTGCTAGGGCTATTACAGTCGGCGGTATTACAGCCGGGAATACAGCCCAACTCGTGATGAGGTCCTTTGTGTTGTACTCCTGAGACTACTTGGTCTGTTGAACCTATGATTGATTCCGGTGCAACTAGAAACTATGTGGATGTACAATTTGTACGTGATCATTCCATTCCTCTAATTCCCAAGAAAACACCAGAATTAGTGAATGCAGTAGATGGTGCATCGCTGATTTCGGGGCTGGTAACAGAACAAACCATCGACCTAGTTTTGTCGATTTGTGACAGTCATTCGGAGAACATCCAGTTCAATGTCATTTCAGCTCCTCAACCTAAACTGATTTTGGGGTTACCATGGCTAGTGAAACACAACCCTTCCATTGATTGGAGGTCACGTGCGGTGGAGTTTACCCCAGACCAGGATTTTGTCATACAGATGTGGTTAAACTAGGAAGCCCTAGTGCAAGACTCCTAGATTCAGCCTTAACTATTGGGGCGGTTACCACAATGCTTCTTCCACATGAATATGATTCTTTTAAGGACGTGTTTGATAAGAAAGCGGTGGAAAAACTACCTCCTCATCGCCTTTATGATTGTCGAATAGAATTAATGGCTGATGCCTGTATTCCCTCTGAAAGAATCTATTCGCTTACACAAAAGGAGGATGTGATACTAAAAGAGTATTTAGATCAAGCACTCCGGACGGGTTCATCCGCTCCTCCAGGTCTCCAGCAGCATCACTGCTTTTCTTTGTACCTAAGAAAGAGGGAGACTTACGCCCCTGCATTGATTGTAGAGAGTTGAATGCTGTGACTGTACGGAATCAGTATCCAATTCCCTCAATATCTGTTCTGTTGGATCAACTAGGTTCTTCCAAGTTTTTCACCAAGCTTGATCTAAGGGGGCATATAATCTGGTGAGAATCAGAGAAGGCGACGAATGGAAGACAGCTTTCAAAACCAAGTATGGGTTGTTCGAGTATTTGGTTATGCCATTCGGCCTTTGCAATGCCCCAGCCACCTTCCAGTATTTCATCAACGATGTCCTCAAGGATTTACTGGAACGGTTCATGGTTGTTTATCTTGATGACATACTCATTTATTCTTCTACTTATAAGGAACACGTCAAACATGTAGCCACTGTTTTACAGAGATTGCGTGAAAACAACCTGTATGCTAAATTGGAAAAGTGTGTCTTTCATGTTGACCAGGTGGAATTCTTCGGCTACTATATTACCAGTGAGGGGGTGAAGATGAGCAAGAATAAAGTTAAAGCCATCTTGGACTGGCCTGTCCCAAAAGATGTAAAGTCCCTTCAGTCTTTTCTAGGGTTTGCAAACTTTTACAGGCGGTTCATACACTCTTTTTCGGCATCGCAGCACCCTTGACTGCATTGATCAGTGCTAAGAAACACTTTGTATGGTCTGATCAAGCCCAAACAGCCTTTGAAACACTAAAGTCCACGTTCACTTCTGCCCCGGTCCTACAACATCCAGATCAAAAGCGCTCATTTATTGTTGAGGCCGATACCTCGGATGTGGCTGTCGGAGCGGTGCTGTCCCAAAGATGTGAAGACACTGGTCTTCTACATCCTGTGGCATACCATTCCAGAAGGCTCACTAAGTACGAGATGAACTATACAATCACGGAACGTGAACTTTTGTCTATACGCGATGCGTTCTTGGTATGGAGACACCAACTATTGGGTACTATTACTCCTGTACAAGTCTTCACTGATCATCATAATATTCTTGCTCTTAAGTCTGTATGGTGTACCACCGCTCGCCATGCAAGGTGGCATGAATTCCTTTCCATGTATAATTTCCAGATCACGTATCGTCCCGGCAAGATGAATTCTAAGGCTGATGCATTATCAAGACTGAATGAAGACGATCTGACGCCTCACCGGGAAAGCACTGTGTTACAACCATCGTTTGTCATTTGTTCTTGTACCATAGATTCATCCTTGAAGGGTATGATTACATCTTGGATGGAGACAAACCCTCCTGAACTCCACAATCCTGAAATACATATTGTCAATTCCATGCCTTATGTACAAGAACAGTTGTATCTCCCTACCTCAGAAACACATATCTTGGCCCTGCCTGCATTGGTGTCATGATGCCTTGATGGCCGCACATCCAGAGAGACACAAAACGTTCGAATTGTTAAAACGTTGGGCGTTCTGGCCTTCTCTGGTTAATGATGTTTCGGATTACATCAAGAAATGCGAAGTTTGTGCTCAGTGTAAAGGTACGGTGTCTAAACCTATGGGTTTAATTCAGCCTATCCCTGTTCCTAAAAAATCCTGGCTGATGATCTCTATGGATTTTGTGGTGGAACTACCTCATGTTCAAGATTATGATACCATATGGGTGGTCATTGACTACTTTTCCAAGATGGCCTTGTTTGTACCATGCCAGGGTATACCTACAGCACCGGTTATAGCGGATATGTTCGTGCAGAATGTGTTCCGTCTTTTTGGACTCCCTGAGATCATCATTACCGATCGTGGCTCACAGTTTACCTCCCGTTTCTGGTGCCACCTGGTTACTGCATTGGGCATCGGTGCTTGCTACTCTACGGCTTATCATCCCGAAACGGATGGACAAACCGAAAGAGTTAATGCCACCATGGAACAATTCTTACGTTGTTTGATTACCCAGCATCAGGAAACATGGTTAAAGGTGCTTGGGGTGGCAGAATTTGCATACAACAACTCAGTACATTCATCTATTGGTACTTCTCCGTTCTTTGCTCTTTACGGTCTCCATCCTAAGTCATTTCCTGAGGATCTAATACCTACCACTGAAAATCCAGCAGCCCAGGCTTGCATTCATGATTTCATCTCCCTTAGGGAAACGGTCTTTGATCATTTAAAAACCACTCAACAGCAAGCCAAACTTTAAGCCGACAAACACCAGAGGCCGGCTCCTGATTATCAAACTGGAATGTTGGTCTGGTTATCCTCCAAGAACCTCCATTTGCCTGGTCGTAAATGTTTGGCACCTCGTTTTGTTGGACCTTTCCCTATTAAGGAAGTGATCCATCCTTTGGTGGTTCGTTTAGATCTACCTTCCCAATGGAAGATCCATCCGGTATTTCATGTATCCCTGCTAAAGCCATGTCCTGCAGGTACCCGTCTCCCCTCTCGTCCAGCTCCAGTGATAGTGGAAGGAGTAGAGGAGTACGTGGTTAAGGCCATTCTGGATACTAAGTTGGAGCGGGGAGTCCGTCATTTCCTTATTGATGGGAAGGTTATGGTCCGGAGGAGCATACCTGGAAACCTGAGTCTAATGTACATGCTCCATGTCTCTTGGCTGCACATTCCGGGGAGGCATATTTGGGGGAGGAAACTATCAGGGTTCCATTCTATGCGACTTCGGAGAATCGGAGGAGGAGTTCACGTAATAACCAAATGTCTAGTAAACCCAGGGGATCTAACGTTTTTGGGTCCAAATTGAGAGGGTCTGCTATGACTCAGACCTGTTCTCCCTTTTTTCTGGCACGTCCTTTTGCAGAACGCTATGGTTACCATGGAAACGCTGGCAGCGATGGTATTCGCATAGACGCTCAGGTCTACGGTGCAGCCCCATGCATAAGGCCAGGTGACCTGTATTTAAGCCGCGTCTCCGCGCATGGCAGCGCTTCTGAATTTGTCTAAATTCCTAAAGCTCCTTACCTTGTATCTTGTTTTCTTGGCTTCTTGTATCCCCGGCCCTGTCTTGTTACCTGCATTACCTCCTCCTTGTCATTGCTACCAAGTCTTACCTGCTTGTACCCGACCCGGAACGGCCACGGACTGCTTTCGTCTGAATCCTCAAGTATTACCTGCTTGTACCCGACCCGGAACGACCATGGACTGCTTTCATCTGAATCCTCAAGTCTTACCTGCTTGTACCCGAACCGGAACAACCACAGACTGCATTCGTCTGAATCCTCTAACTCTTACCTGCTTGTACCCGACCCGGAACGGCCACGGACTGCATTTGTCTGAATCCTCAAGTCTTACCTGCTCATACCAGACCCGGAACGGCCCCTGACTGCATTTGTCTAAACCTCAAAGTCTTACCTGTTCATACTCGACCCGGAATGGCCACGGACTGCATTCATCTGAATCCTCAAGTCTTACCTGCTCATACCAGACCCGGAATGGCCACGGACTGCATTTGTCTAAACCTCAAAGTCTTACCTGCTCATACTCGACCCGTAACGGCCACGGACTGCATTCGTCTAACCCTCCAAGTCTTACCTGCTCTTACCAAAACCGGAATGTCCACAAATTGCAACTTCTTCATCCCACAAGTCTTATCTGTGTTTAATCTTCTTTCTGGAACTGTCAAAAGACTTTTTTGGACATTCAGGATTACCGCGCATCGGCGCAAGGACCAAAGGACATTGGCGTATCGGCGCAGGATTTCAGGAACATCAGCGCAACAGCGCCAGGATCATTTAACTTTTTAGGCGTCCTCATGCCGGCGGGTATAGGAAAACCAAAGACATTGGGCCTCATTACGAGGTATGCCGGTAAGGCAAAAACGATGCCGGTATGCTAATACCGGCATCGTTTACCGTCCCATCGCATTCCGACCCTCAAACCCGGTATTAGCGACACACTAAACAACGGTGCCGGTAATAGCGGCATAGGCGCGTACACGCGCACCATCAGAGAGCAAATACCGGCATGCCGGTGATAGGGGGTAATTCCAACCCACGGATACATGCAAATACCGGCATCGCAAAGCCGGTAATCACGGGCTGCACGATGCCGGCCATATTGGCATCGTGGACCACCCGCAAACAGCAAGCAGGATACAAGGCAGCTGCCACAGGTGCACACAATCCCCACCGGTGGAGTCAATGGAGGCTGTGCCAGTATAAACTGAGCACACCCACACACCACAACCCCCGCCCCACAGGTGTAGGCAATGTTGAGTGGCCCAGAACAAAAGGAGCACACCTACACACCACCCCACTTCCTACACCAAAATGCTACCACTAGCAGTTGTAATCATGGCGCTGGAGGACATGCCTATACTGCTACAACTGCAGCAACAACAGCAACAACAACAACTACAGCAGCAACAACAGGCAGCACAGATGAGACGCAGGAGGAGAAGGAGGGTGAGACAGGACCAGCAATTACCACCAGCGCAGCCAACAATCCCTCGCACCAGACCCAGCCCATTCAACCAAACCCCTGAGCAGATCCACACCCTGTACCGGTTGGACCGTGACACCATCACCACCATAGTGGACATGATACAGAACGACATTCCCAGCCACATAGAAATACGCACTGCCATCCCCCCACTACTTAAGGTGGTGTATGTGCTACACTTCCTGGCCACAGGCACCTACCAACACACAGTGGGCCAGCTGCATGGCATTTCACAACCACCATTCTCACGCATGCTGGACCATGTGCCTGGCTGCTCGGTGAGTTGCACAACAGGCCCATGGCCATGCTATGGGGTACTGATGTGTGCGGATGCAGAAGGGGGGGCCTACTGTACCCGGGTGGGAAGGGGGGGGGAATAGTGCACCTGGGTGGCAATAGCCAGTGATTGGAGAATGCATGCAGATCTAAACACACCTCACCTGCACTAGCCAAACGGAACATGACACATTACTGGGCCACATATCCCAAATAATGGATATGGATGACTACAAGTAAGTGGCACAACCAGGGCACCATGGTGATGGCAAGCAATGCATGACTGATGGCAACTGTGGCAATGCGGCTAGTGTGACCATGCATAGTAAAGAATACACATCATGAATTGGAGGCTAAACATTGTTGCACTACCACTGCACATCTGCCAGAGCATGCATGATTAAACCCTGCATCATCTATTGAACCCCATCCAGTGTACCGCACCTCTTTACAGTATACATTGCATATAGGTGACTATTTTGTACACGTACTGGGACATGTGCATGCCCACACCAAATAGCTGCTGCCATGACTGTGCTCCCTGAAGGTGGCAGTTCAGAGTGACACACACCTATTTGTATCTGCTTGCAGGTGATGGAGGATATCCCTTGAGGCCGTGGCTACTTACCCCTGTGCGGAACCCGCAGAACAGCCATGAAGAGGAGTACAATCGTGTGCACACTCATACCCATGTTGTGAATGAGCAGACCTTTGGCCTGTTGAAGGCGCGGTTCCACTGTCTAGCAGGTCTGGTGGGGCACTCCTATATAGGCCTGAGAAGGTGGCAAAGATCACCATGGCCTGTGTCATGCTGCACAACATGTGCGTCCAAAGGAATGTACCACTGACACCTGACATTGACATGCATGGGCCGGGTGAGGATGAAGGGGATGGAGACGGAGGCGAAGGAGCCCCCCTGCCAGTACGTGATGCATGGGATGGCCCTGCTGTACGCCAAGCACTAATTGACGAATACTTTTGAAACGCAGGGACCATGAAAGTAATGTGCCTGTGAACCACTGGCTGCATGTGGACATGCACACTTGTTTTGTCAGAAGTGCCCCACTGCACACCATCACACATTAAATGTACATGCACAAAAAGAAGTATGTCCAGCCAATGATTTTCTTGCACACAACGGGTGTATTTTCCAGACACGTGATAATGTGAACATAATCCCCTCATAACTCCAGTGAACTCCCTCACCCATCCTACAAACCCCAAAAATACCCAAGTAAACTCCCTCACTCACCCTACAAACCCCCCAAATGTCCCCATATGTACAACAAACACTGGTCCCTTGACCAACGTACATTTTTCAAATGTCATTGTCTGCCCACTCTATTTCTTTGTTTTTTTGGGATCCAGGGGTGCCATGGTCAAGCGCCGTGCACTCCTCGGGGTCATCCGCACAGGGCTCGATTGGGCCGAGGTAGAAGGGGTTGGGGCAGTGGAGGTGTCGATGGTCAGTCCCATGCCTGCCCCAAGGTGTGGGCGCTGCATATGAGGCAGGTTTGAAAGCAGGGCCTGCGTAAGTGCCCCCAGACACTCCCTCATGGCACTTGTGGATGCCTCAACAGCAGCAGTGTTGGCTGCGATGGCTGTGGGAATGGCCCTCATGGAGTCATTTCCATCTGATATTTGTTGCCGCATCAGTTCAAGCATCGACTCCTGTTGTGCCTCAACCCTTGACAGGCGAGCCTCGAAGGAGTCGTTGGCTGCAGGAGTGCTGGTGACCGGAGTGGTGGTAGGCAGGGTGGTGGATGGCACTTGTGTGGTGCCCACGTACAGGGCACACACCTCCTCAAAGAGGCATATGTCTGACTCATCAAGGTCCGAGTCGTGGAGGCAGGGATCGTACATGCTCTCTGCCTCTGTAGGGGTAGGGATGCTGATAATGGGGTTTGGGGTGGGTGTGCCGGACATGATGTCACCCTCATTCTCCACCTCTGCATCCACAACGTCCGCGGTGGTTGGTGGAGCATGAATAGAAACGCATCCCACTGTTGTGGGTGGCTGCTTCTGGACAGTGGGTGCAGGTGTTTCCTGCAGGGTTACTGCCCGGTGGGCAGTTTCTTGGCCTGGGTGGTGGCGGTGTCCCTTGCCGTGCAGTGGATGAACTTGCACCCCTGTCCTGCATGCCATCTTCCTCATCGGTGCCTGGGGGATGGAAGAGATGCAGGTCATCAGTGATGGTGTCACATGGCAGAGATAATCCATTGCGCTGTGATATGTTCATACATTTATGCATGAAATTATTTTAGGGGTGTGGCAGTTGATGTTCTGAGGGGGCATGTGCACAATCAATGCATGGCTAGTGGCATGGCATTGGTATGGTGGATGTGTGGTGAGTTCCATGGGCACGGTTGGGTCATGTTGCACTTGTGTTGGGATTGGGATTGGCACTCAGCATGCGTGTGTATCAGGGTGTGGCACGCATTCTTGACTGGATATGTTGATGTGGGCCTGGGACATGCATTGCCTTGGCTAGTCTCACTTCCACGTCACTTGTGCCACATCATGGTTTAGCCTACACGGATGTGATGGGTCATTCACCTTCTTCTGTGGATGATGCGGCGCCCCCCTCCTGGTCTCTGATTCCCTCTATGGATTCAGGATCTATAAAGGTACTGGCTGTCTCCTCTGATGCCGTCTACTTCACTGGGGAGTGTGGGCCTCCGCCTGTCGCCATTGCGGCCCTCCTGTTCTCCGACAGGATCTTCCTCACCCTGAGGCGGAGGTCATCCCACTGCTTCGGACAGCCCCGCACACTCCTTGGGGTGGTTCCCACTGCCGACACCCTCTGTGCGACCTCCTGCCACACCTCCTTCTTTTTGGTCTGGGCCGCATGCTTTATGTCGGTGCTCCTGATGGTGTCCGCATGCTGGGCCAGGGTGTCAGCGAGCATACTTAGCTCAGCATCTTAAAAACGCTGTTTGCGCTTCCTGGGGGTCGCCTTCCTGGTAGCCTTGGACATCCTGCTTCTATTCTGCCACAGCACAACCATACCTCTCAACCATTTCTGTTGCAAAGGCGGGTGAAATCACCCGATTTTGTTTTTGGCGGGTGAGACGCCCATTGGAATTAATGGGCGTGCAGGAGGCTTGGCGGGTGAGTCAGCCCTTTACAGAGCGGGTGACACCCGCCAAAAGCGTGTGAGTTGAGAGCTATGGCACAACACAAAAGAACTGGTGGTTGGGGAGGATGGCAATGGATTGTGTTTTTAAAGATGGCCGCCGACCCATTTCCCGTTCCTGCGCGATGATGTAATTTCCGGGTCAGTTTTTTGTGAACACGGTATTACCATGCCGGTATTACCATGCCGGTATTTAGGAGTTGGTATGAGGCGGTACCGCTATGGGCTGGTCCCGCGATGCTGGTATATGGGGATTGGAGGGCCTTTAGCGGCATGCCGGTATTACCATTACCGGCATGGGGGCTCGCGCGTGCTCGCGCACTCGTAATCACCCGCTATTAGCGGGTTCATACAAGCACGGACCCGCTCTTACCGGCATGCCGGTAATGGACCCGTTTTTACGGCCAACTCCTAATGAGGCCCATTGTGTTTCCCGGACTACCAACTCTTTTCCCACATTTTCTGCAGTGACTATCCAGTATACTCATTTGGTAAGCACAAGACTATTATTTCTGCCTTCCTAGTTATTTCTTGTACTCTTGGTAACAGTGCCCTTTTGCTTTCAGGGAACTCACTGATCTAACTTGGAACATTCGGTCCCAGTCTGATTTTCTTGTTTGTGAGTATCAGTTCAGTATCTTGCTTTGGAGTTCTCATTACATTTAGCTTCATGTTAATGCCTGATTAATTCTCTTGCAGCCAGCTGTTGAAGTACCAGGGTGTACCTTATTTCAGGCAGTACTCACCTCAAACTGTCCTTATGTACACTTGAGGGGTATATTGTCAGAAAGCCTAAATTGCATCACAACGTGTCAAGCCACCACTACTATATTGCGCTCCTGGTTCCTGACACTCCCTTCCCCAAGCTTATTTCACTTCGGTCTCCCTCTGTCAGGCTTGGACCATTTACTATAAAGTTCAACACAAACTATCAAGAGGGCTCCCTTCCCCAAGCTTATTTCACTTCGGGTCTCCCTCTCTCTGGCTCGGACCATTTACAATAAAGTTCAACACAAACTTGCAAGGGGGTGCCCTTCCCCAAGTTTAGTTCACTTCAGGTCTCTTTCTGTCGGGCTCAGACCAATTTTGGATGTCGAAGACTTTCAAATGTGCGATGCTTTCTTTACAGACCCCTGCACTACATGAGAAGCGGATGGGTGGTGATGGTTTAATCCCTCTGGGTTCTTCTCTACATAGCTCTTCCTTAACCTTCATGTAAAGTTTTTTTTATTTCTACTCTCTCTTTCCTTTCGGGATCCACTCTCAGGTTTTAGAGAGTCCCCCTCATTCTAATGTCAGCTTTTGTGAGCGGTAGGTTGGTTTTTGATCTTTCCTATCTTCATTTTTATGTAAGGAATGGAAATGTTTTATTGCATCCGAATGATTTTGGGCAGTCTCGATAGCCATGCTAAGAATGGGCCGATTTATTTGCAATACGGCTTTCTGTAGAAAAGGCAGTAACGAGTTGGCAAACAGTTCCAAGATAATCATATCTATTAACTCATCCGGAGTATTATTGCCAACCCACAGGGAAACTGTGTTTTTTATTAATTTCCCTACTTCAAGTGGGGTGTCACTGAGGTTTAATCTGATGGACTTTATTTGTTGTAGATAAAAATTATTGGTCGGACCTACTGTTTTAATGAGTCCTTCCTTGATGAACATGAATGTAGCTCCCATGGCTAGATTGAGTAACTGGTAAGAGGTCTGTGGCTCACCTTTTATTAAAGGTCCCAAGTAGCATTTCTTCACATTTTCTCCCCATCTCAGCTGTTCAGCTAATCGCTCAAAATTCAGAATAAAATTCCCTAGGTCTTCTCCTTCCAGGTATCGTTGTAATACCCCTTGAGGTAATAAGGATCTGGCTTGTAATTCAACCAACTTCGTTAGATTTTCTTGAAGTCAGGCTACGGCCTGCATTCGATGAGTGGCCAGTTGAGCCATGGCTGTTTCAATATCGGCCATATTTTCAGGAGGGGTGAGGGTTCCCTCTGTTGGGGTTTCGGACTCAGAGAAGAAAAGGGTCTCAACCTCTTCAGAGAGGGTTTTCGAAGTTGTCTGACCCTTGTAAGTTTTATTTTGATGAGGGGGGTTTGGGCCTGAAAAAAAGGGTTTGGGGAAAAGGTGAGTTTAAGGCGCTAGGTCTTATGAATATATTGGAGGGTCTTATTTTTAAGACTATTCAGTCCCACTGTTGTTTTTGATAATGGGCTATTGGTAAGGTGTCTAATAGAACCTGAATTTTGTAAAACAAATCCTGTTGGCTAACTAGGATTTGAAGCTGGGAGAATAAAGTATTTTTAATGGTGGATATTTGATCAGAATCAAGAACTTCGATAATCCTATGCTCCCCTTCCTGTGGGATGACAATTACTAGCATGGGTTCTCAACTTCTCTAAATTGAGTGAGTTCCCACCTCTTACACCATATGTAGGGGAGGCATGGTATCACAAGTATGACACTGACACAATGGGTACAATTTGTAAAACCTCCTATTTTGTCCTATAACTAAGATGGGAGTAGTCTTGACCATTAAATAATAAATAATGCAGCCCTAGTAGAGTCTGTCAAATCAAAATGGCCTATGCTAGAAAAAAGGTAAAAAGGAGAAATGTATGCAAAAGGAAAAATCAGTGTTCAAATGAATACATGTGGTTGAACCAGCTCTCCTCCCCACGTTAAACCTCACAGAGTAAGGATGTCCTGTATCCTGTAGGCAGGATGACACACTCTGGCTCGGCTTCCAACACAAAAACCAGTTCCAAAACGTGGATTGAGGCCCGTCTGGCCTGCCACATTTAAGTCTCTTTTTTGGACTTCCAAAACAATGTTTCAACCAAAAGGTTCACAAAAGTCCCCCTCTGTCGGACTCAGACCTTTCACCACACAGTTCTTGTAGGTCCCCCTTTGCCGGGCTCAGACCTCTCATGATAAAGTTCAACATAAACTCACAAGGGGGCTCCCTTCCCCAAGCTTATTTCCCTTCAGGTTTCCCTCTGTCAGGCTCGGATGACTTTCGGATGTCGAAGACTTCCGAAAGTGCGTGGTTTTCTTTACAGACCACTGCAGGACCACTTTGACTCAAAGTTTACAGTTCAACTTTCACTTTCCCCTCTCTAGGAGTTAAACTTCTTTATTTCACTTTTGCTGTTCATACGCTTTATCGCTTCAAACAATTTACTTTTCACAGACTTTCGAGTGGGCTACTTCCATTTGCCGGACCACTCTGTTACTTAGTATCGCTGTTTTCGCAGCTGTCTTTTACTTCAAAGTTCATTCACATGTCTGCCTTTGCTCACGTTTTCATTCACATGTGTGCAGTCTTCCCTTGCAATATAATGTTGGTATTTCAAACTTTAACACACACCAGTCTTTCAGGTTGCTTGCCAACTCACCAGCTGAGTGCGTCTCTTCTTGGTTTTGCGATTCCCAATTCACAAGTCAAGGTTAGTACTACAGGCTTGGTCTCACCTCCCCAACTCTGCCGTTCACCCGCAGGGTTGCTTGTGTCCTTGAAACACAATGCAGTCTTCACTTGTGGGATCTGCCCTTCTCCACGTGTCTTTCGCGGCCTGTCAAAGGCAATGACCTCCAGTAGGGAGCTCTTGTGGTTTCGACCCGCTGCTCTCGTCCCTTGGTCTGTGGCTCTGCTCCAGTAGGTTTTCCTTTGTCCCGGAAAGCCCTGCTCATACTCATGTTCCGCCTTGCTCAGAGTGTCTTTGGGTGCTGCCTTTTATTCGTGTGAGGAGAGCTAATTGGTATCAGGTGTATGCACTTAGAATCAAGTGCCTGTCGTTGCTTGACCCGATTACCGGGACATGTCCAGTACAATGTGTGAAAGTTAATGTTCTTACTCTCAGCAACCCTCTTCCTCAAGCCAGTGTTTGTGTAAAAAGGGGGGTGTGGGACCTCAGAGCATCCTAAAACATAGGATGGGTTGGATAAACAAAATAAGGGGAATACTGCATCTCACCATCGGCTGGCTCACCCCCACACCCTGAAGACCCCTCACCCAGGTGATCCTCCCGCACTGGTCCACCCCCAGGAACAGGATCCAAAAGCGATGGCCATGTCCTGGCCACCCGGATGACAAGTCCCAGAGGACTAGCGGGTGAGACACCCTTTGGTTTCTCACAGTACACTGCAGTATTGCTCTGTGATTCTTATGGTACCAGAATGCCCTGTTTCACTAATGCTGCAATTGTCTTGAAGAGAGGGTCCCAGTAATGGCCCTCATGTCCCCAATGCGAATGTCAACCCGCAGAATGAAGAATGAAAGGTGTAACTCATTGTTCGGCCAGCCACCAGGTGCACTAACATATCAAAGACGTGGCAAGAGATATTGTCTCAGACTGCCATTTAAACCATATCCAGTTGATGGGTTCGAGGACACAGGGGTCTCATCAATGGACCAGGTCGACTGACAGAAAAACCAAGCATCAATGACGTCACTAGAGACATCACGACATAGCAGCGTTAGTCATGAAGCAAATCTGCACTCATGCATGAATTACGCAGGCATACACTAGATCATTGTTTGTAGACATGAAAAACATGCTTATAACTCCTGTAGGTAGAGGACAGATACACTTACATAATGCTAAGAACATATTCTTTCTTTTGCCAAAGCAGAAAAGCAAGACAGCAAGGTATACATGGACCAAGCTTGCATATGCTTTATTGCAACTAACCTTAGGCAGCTAAAGAAACATATAGTGAACCTGTAGGGTGACTAATGTGAATGAGGCTGGAAACACAGGTCTCAGATCCATGGAAGGGGAGACACAAGTCCTGCAGCATGAGGCACAGAGCTGGTGTTCACAGCCAAGGACATGGGCGGGTGGTAAATTCCTGGTTCCTGAGGCAGCAAGCCACTTGCAAGAATTCAGGATAAAATCCTCATAATTACAGACAGAAGTGTCACAGAATTCCCCCCTTCTCACCTGAGATCGCTCCTTGCAGGATTTCTTGGAGGAAGTCTTCTTGCGCACGGATCGGGTTTTGTACAAGCCCGCGCGAGTCTCCTCTGACTCCAGCATGCGTTCAGCGTTCCAGGATACTCGGATGCTCAGGACGTCCAGGAAGCGAGGATGGGTACACGAAATCCGGGAAACAAGGTAAGAGATGAGGGAGAAATTAATTGGGAAATCAGAGGGTCCAGGAACCAAGGACAGGAGAAAGTTCAGCGAACTACAGAGCACACGTCTAGTCACTACCTGCGATAGCGTTGAGACACGCGGGGCCGCAGGGGCGTGGTCTATTTGTGGAATGTGCTACGTCCGTCGTGGAAGATGGTGCAAGGCGTACCACGTTAGATGGCCATGTTGGGAGTATCAAAGAGTGCAAGCCCCGTTGTGACAAGGACCAGGAAGTCCAAAAGGGACGTGTTCTGTGGATCATGACAGCATGCCTCCTCCGAAAACTTGTTCCACCAGATTTGCCCGGGTGTATGAGATGATACCTTCTGAGCAATCGGGGGGTATTCAGATTAGAAAGTGGTTCCCAGGTTCTTTCACTCAGAGGATATCCTTTCCACTCAACCAAATATTGAAGTTGACCCCGTTTATACCTGCAGTCACATATTCTGGATACTTCATATTCCAGCTGATTGTCCACAACCACGGGGTTGGGTCTGCAGGATTTCCGGGAGGATCTGATGTAAGGTTTTAATAAGGAAGTGTGAAAAACTGGATGAATCTTCTTCCAGGAGTCTGGTAACTTGAGCCGGAATGAGACTGGGTTTATTATTTCCTTTATGGAAAAAGGTCCATAGTAACGGGGGGCTAGTTTGTTTGGTCGTAAATGTCGAGGCAGTAGTTTCGAGGACAGCCAGACCTGATCACCGACGGCATAAGAAGGCCCTGGTCTTCTTTTGGTACCCGCATGATGTTTAGCGTGAGTCCAGGCCTTTTCTAAATGTTCTTTGGCTTCCTTGTGAACATTGATGAGAGTTTCAATCCAGGAGTCAACTGTTGGTACAGGTGTGGGATGTAGGAGAATGGAAGGTAGAACTGACGGGTGGAATCCTTGGCTGCAATAAAAAGGGCTGGTCTTGACTGCTGAATGATCAGAGTTGTTGTAAGCGAATTCAGCCACGGGTATAAGCAGTAACCAGTCATCCTGTACCTTGGTGGCGAAACAACAAAGGTATTGTTCCAGGGTCCGGTTTACACGTTCCGTAGCTCTGTTAGTCTGTGGGTGATAACCCGATG
Organism: Ambystoma mexicanum; assembly: GCF_040938575.1. Classification (NCBI taxonomy): domain Eukaryota; kingdom Metazoa; phylum Chordata; class Amphibia; order Caudata; family Ambystomatidae; genus Ambystoma; species Ambystoma mexicanum. The sequence continues at coordinate 716,379,266 of NC_090923.1, forward strand.
AGAGAGCATGTTGGATTCCTAGAATACGACATAGATGTTTCCAGAATTGAGAGATGTATTGAGGTCCTCAATCTGATATGATCTTGGAAGGGAGTCCATAAAGGCGAAATATATGTTCCAGGAAAATGGCAGCGAGTTCTGAGGAAGATGGCAATTTGTACAATGGTGTAAAATGGGCCATGTGGGTGAATAAATCAATGGTGACCATGATTGTCGTATAGCCCCTAGATGGTGGTAATTCCACGATAAAGTCTGTAGAGATGAACTCCCAGGGCCTAGAAGATAGTGTAGGTTGAAGTAGGAGACCTGCCAGTTTCTTGTTATCATGTTTGTTTTGATTGCAGACTGCACAAGCTTGAATGTACCGTTGAATGTCTGTTTTCATTCTTTGTACGAGACGAAGGGTGTTGGTGACACCACGATGCCCGGAGTGAAGAGTGTCATGACAGAGGTTAATAATCCGTAGTTGCAGTCTCTGTGTAGGAATGACCAGGGCATTGTACTTGAACAAATATCCGTCTCTAGTTTTTAGACTCCATCGATTCTTTCCTGTGAATTCTTTCCAGATTTCAGAGGACTGGGTTTGCATTCGAATGTCTTCCAGGAGACTGACTGCTTGAGCTACAAAAATTGTGTGGGGAAACATCTTTGGGTAGGCCCGATCTTCAAGAGTTTCGTAATCAGGACGTCGAGATAGAGCGTCAGCAATTATGTTCTGTAAACCGGGGACATGATGGATGTGGAACTAGTACTGGGCAAAGAAGAAGGCCCAACAGGCTTGACGGCTATTCCTACATTCCATAGATTACAGAACTTGAAGAATTCAATGGTCCGTACGGACCTGGACAGGATGTTTAGCTCCCAGAAGTAGATGCCGCCATTCGGTGTGGGCTTGACGGATGGCCAACAGTTACTTTTCCAAGACGGAGTAATGAGTCTCGCTGGAAGTTAGGGTTCGGGAGAGGTAAGCAATGGGGTGCTCTAATTTATCCTCAAAATCCTGCTTTAACACTGCTCCTATGGCGTAGTTAGAGGCATCCGTCTCCACTAGGAATGGTCGATTAATATCGGGTTGAGCAAGGATAGGGGCTTCAGTAAACTCAGTTTTAATCGTTGAAATGCCTTGTCCTGGGCTGGCGTCCAGAGGAAGGGGGTGTCTTTTTTTCAATAATGTAATGATCGGTTGAAATATCTCAGAAAAGGATGGTATGAATTTCCGGTAGAAATTAGCAAGCCCCAGGAAGGATTGTATCTGTTTCACAGAAGTGGGAACAGGCCAAGATAGTATAGCTTTACCTTTGAATGGTCCATTCCTATTCCTTCTGGACTAAGGACAAATCCTAGATAATGAACAGAAGTGACATGAAAAAGGCATTTCTCGGGTTTAGCTAGGAGTTTGTGTTCACATAGCCGTTGCAAAACTGCCTTTACATGCTCTTCATGCTTTTGAGGATCCTTGGAGTAAATCAAGATATTATCCAGGTAAACGATGACGAAGAGGAACAACATGTTAGAAAACACCCTATCCATGAAGCGTTGGAAGACTGCGGGGGCATTTGCAAGCCCGAAGGGCATGACCTAGTACTCAAAAAAACCAAAGGGTGTTCTAAAGGCTGTTTTCCATTCGTCTCCTTCCCTGATACGGATCAGATGGTAGGCACCCCTGAGATCCAACTTCGTGAAGATTATAGCTCCTCTCACCGCTTCCAGGATATCAGAGATTAAGGGCAAGGGATAGCGGTCCTTGAGGGTGCACTGATTCAATCCACGATAATCAAGACAAGGTCTAAGCTCTTTAGTGTCTTTCTTGGGAACAAAAAACAACGAAGCTCCAGCTGGAGATTTAGATGGTTTTATGGTGCCATTTTCAAGGTTGGTATCCAAGTATTCTCTAAGGGCCTTTTTTTCCGGTTCGGATAGAAGGAACATCCTCCCAAAGGGAATCACTGCTGAAGGTTCTGTATCTATAACGCAGTCTTCAGGTCTGTGAGGGGGAGTAGCCTGGACTATAGCAGTTGAAAACACATCAGCGTATTCCTGATAGGTCCTGGGAACCTGTATGATGTTTGAAACCATGAGTGGGCCTTGCTGGTCTGTTGGCGTGCTTTCGGAAGTTGTCAAGGAGGAATCCGGGAATAGACAGTGAGACATGCAAAACTCAGAACCAAGAAACAAGGATCCTGCTGCCCAATTGATGTAAGGATTGTGTTTCTGCAACCAGGGCATACCCAGTACCATGGGGTAATGGGCTGACTTGATGCTGTCAAATTTGATCAACTCTTGGTGATGGTTTATTGAGAGTTGGATTTCTTTGCTCTGCAAGGATATAGGTCCTGAAGAGAGAGGTCTTCCGTCGATCGCCTCCACAGATTTCATGATACTTCGTGTTTCATATGGAATGTGGTGTTTAAAGACCCAATATTGATCAATGAATATTCCCATAGCCCCACAATCCACCAAGGCCAAAATGGGGTAGGTCTCATTCTTGGAACACGATAGGAAGGCTTGTAGAATCACTAGATTGCTCTGTCCAGGAGAGTTCAAGGATGGAATAGATGTGGAGCAAACATCTCTCTCCCGAAGCCTTACTCCATTTAGGATCGGGAGCTGGCATTTCCCGAACGCCATGGAGGGGCTAGAGGACATTCTCTAACTAGGTGTTTATCAAAGGCACAATACATGCATAAACCCGTGTGGATCCTTCTCATCCTTTCTTGCGGGGATATGGGTCCACGGAAGGCCCCTATTTGCATGGGTTCTGGATTGCAACCAGAGACTGGAGTGGGGTCGGGTTTCAATGAGGTCTCAAGGGAAACCTTCTGGAAAGGCATCTTGGTCTTTTTCCTCTCTGCCTTCCTTTCCTGGATACGAAAGTCTATCTGCATGGCAAGATCCATAAGGGCCTGGAATGAACTTGGACGAGCCACTCTGGCTAATTTGTCTTTTATCTTTTCATTTAGCCCCCTTCGGAAAAGAGTAAAGCTTGCTTCTGAAGACCAATCCGCTTCCTTGGCCAATTGTTTGAATCGTGTGACATACGTAAGCATGTCCTGGGATCCTTGCGTGGGCACTATAGACCTGTTCTGGGCGATCAAACAGGGTCTTAAGGGCCTGTATGAATCCATTGTAATCATCCAGGAGGGCATCTCCAGAATTGACTAAAGGAGTAGCCCAAGTCAGTGCATTCCCAGAGAGGTGCGAGATTATAAAGCCCACCTTCGCCCTGGGTGTTGAAGAATAGTAGGGCTTAAAGGTAAAGTGGACTAAACAAGAGTCAAGGAATCCACGAAGGGTTTTTGCAGACCCATCGTATTTGTCTGAAATGCCACCCAGTAGCACGCTTTCCTTTGTGGCAGAATCGCGGGACAAAACTAGCTGTTTCAATGCGGCGTTTTCCGCCTTTAAATTCTGCACCTCGGTCGTTAATTCTTGCATGCCACGATGAGATCCTGAACGGCCTGTTCCATGTTGGTTTCAACTTCGGTCGTTGGGCGTCTCAAACTGTCACGGAATTCCCCCCTTCTCACCTGAGATCGCCCCTTGGAGGATTTCTTGGAGGAAGTCTTCTTGTGCACGGATCGGGTTTTGGACAAGGCCGCGCGACTCTCCTCTGACTCCAGCGTGCGTTCAGCGTTCCAGGATACTCGGATGCTCAGGACGTCCAGGAATCGAGGAAGTGTACACAAAGGAGGTACACAAAATCCAGAAAACAAGGTAAGAGATGAGGGAGGCTTGGTCTATTTGTGGAATGTGCTACGTCCGACGTGGAAGCTGGTGCAAGGCGTACCACGTAGACGGCTATGTTGAGAGTATCAAAGAGTGCAAGCCCCGTTGTGACAAGGACCAGGAAGTCCAAAAGGGACGCGTTCGGTGGATCATGACAAGAAGAGCTCGGTTTTGCGGTCTCTTCCCACGTGACTCAGCAGAGCAAGACAATGCCCATTGACTTGAGGTGAGAAGAGAAGCTGTTCCCAGTGAAGCAGAGTGAAATGATACACGTGTTGCCCACCAAAACTGCAACCTGCAGACAGTCTCTCAGGCTATGTGATCAGACCATTAGCATCAATATGGAACACACAGCACTCCAAAGCCATTCCCATTACCTTGAAAAGGTACACTGAATTCTGTGACAAGAAAAGGGTCCCAGGTCTGGGAGGACCTGCTGTAGCCAATCCAGGAGTTCCATTTGTAAGGTGATATAAAATGCTTCACCTGCCAATGGTCTTCCTGCGTCCCTGCAACAACGTAGTGGGCACCCTTTGGGGTAGTCTCGGGCGGGGCCACCTGGCATGGTGAACCAATGGAATAGATTAATATATGGGACCTCTATAGGTTGTGAGAACCCGGAGGGTGTCTTCCGAACTAGACCCTGGGGATATGTCATCCAGGTGGCCAGGACATGGCCATCGCTATTGGAACCACTTCCTGGGGGTGGACCAGTGAGGGAGGATCACCTGGATGGGGGGGGGGATCCTTGGGGAGTGGAACGGGAATGCCACTGTCCAAAGTCAACTGGACAAAAGTCTAGGTGAGCTGAAGCAATTCTTGCAGGTAGGTAAAAGTCTTGCACAATGTTTTAGAAGTAGGGCCACAAGCTGATTAGGCTTGCAAGGTAAAGAAGCTGATAACAACTCTACAGAAGCAACCAAGACAAGTCTCCACTGAGAGCAAGTGAGGCTACACAACAAGAGGTAAGTTATCTTAGACTGTACAGTACCTTTGGTTAGAAGAAATTGTTCCAGCTGGCTTCTGTTCCTGTGCAGCTCTGCAGATCCTGTGTTCCTGGGCCTCAGTCATGGGGACAAGAGGAAGGATGTCTGTAGGACTCCTGCACTGCAACGAGACAGTCGGCGACAGAAAAGGACCAACTTCTATTCAGTGGCACTTCACGGTTTCAGCTTCTCGCGTCTCAGCAAATGGCACCACTGTGGACTCTTGGCTGTTGAGATGGGCTTTCCTTGCATCTGGGGTCAGCACTCTGTTGAGGTGGCTCAGGCACGGTCAGTCCTGCTTCCTGGGAGTCTGGAGGATCTTCCTGGAGTTCTTGGCCAACTTAAAAGCAACGCACACAATCTGGTGTTCCTCTCCCTGGCTCTTCGGTTTCAGCAGCAACGGCAGTGGAAATACAACCATCTTCGAGAGGATGTTCAGGTGGCTTACTTTGGATTTGATTGGTCCCACCAACTCAAGGGACGAAGTTGTCCTTGCAGGGCTTCTCTAGTCGCGGTGGATTCAGAACTTCAGCACAGCAGCAGGGCTTCACTGGGCAAACCAACAGTCCAGGAGTTGCAGCAGGTGTCTCTTCCAAGTTTTTCTTCGGATTCCTTCATTCAATGGTCGACTCTGCTTCCAAGCCAAAAAGCCTCGGCTTTTATGCAGGTTTCTCCCATTCATTCCAGCCTAGCTGCCAGTCAAACAGCAGGGTGGCTGTCCTAGCCGGGCAGCCAGCTGGCCAATCACCTTTGGGTGTATTCCTGTAACCAAGGGGATTAAGCACAGTGAGTTTCGGGCACCTCCCTCACTTCTGCCACCGCCAGACATACCGGAGCCAGAGGCGGGCTTCACTTGTGAATTCCGCCAAATACAAAATGAACAAAGGGACCAAACCTGGTTTGGCGCACAGAGTAAATCTCAAGAAGGACCTTTCCACAAAGAAATGGCGAAAAAAGAAGACTGTGGCCATTTTGACAAAAATGGCACCCTTGGGTGCTTTATTGCAGCCGTGAACGCAGCTCGTGGTAAAAGCACACCACGGTAGTTAAAAGTAAACCACTGCCACCAGCCATTCATCGAGGAAATGGTAACATAAAAATGTCACATGAGAAACTAGACAAAGGGGATACTAAGTAACCCCTCCAGCATCCTATTTTATTATAGTGTGTGCTGGGTCTAGAAAGTTACAATGTAAGTAAAGTCAATTTCACTTCACTGCTCTTGGAAACAGTAGTTTATTCAAGAGAAGGTATTTAAACCTTTTGGGAAATCTGAAAGACTTTCCTGTGCCACTGCACTGAAGGTGCTGTGTGGTACAATGTAAAAGATGATGCCTATGGAGTTTATCAGACTCCACAACCAAAAGAAAACACAGTGCTCAAGTCATAGCAAAACTACATGAGAGAGTGGGACAAAGGGTCTCACTCTCTCCAGGTAAAAAATTTAAGTCCTCAAAATCTAGCAAAGGTGCTGGGGTCTCTAAGGTAGAGGGGAATTAGCACATTTCTGAGAATTCTCCCTAACACTCGTCGCCTCCCCCCCCCCCAGACTAAGGGACAGGAGGATTTAATCCACCCCTGTATGAATCTCCTTACTCCAGTCAATCATACTTTCTGGAGAGACCATCAGCATTTTGGTGATTACACCCTGACCTGTGTTCTATGGTAAAATCAAACACGTGAAGGCTGATAGACCATCTTAACAATTTAGGATTTTCCCCCTTCGTCTGCATTAACCATCTGAAGAGTTGGTGGTCTGTTTGAATTACAAAAGTAGACCCATACAAGTATGGTCTAAACTTCTTCAAAGACCACACAATGGCAAAACATTCACGTTCTATGGTTGCCCACCTTGTTTCAGGGTCCTTCAGTCTCCTACTGATAACTGTTCCCTGCCTTTCTCATACAGCTGACTCAGAACTGCACCTTTCCCTGTATTGGAAGCATCAGTTTGTACAATAAAGGATCGGTTGTAGTCAGGAGCTCTCAAGACTGAAGCTTGACAAAGGGCTTGCATAAGTCCTTCAAATTCCTTAGTGCAATCCTCATTCCACCTGACCTTCTTGGGGAATTCGGGTGAGATCATCACATTCAAGGGAGAAGCTATGGTCCCATAGTTCTCAATGAAGTTCCTATAGTAACCCGTGAGACCTAGAAAGGCTCTCTCTTGGGTTTGAGTAGTAGGGGTGGTCCAGTCTTGTACAGCTTGTACTTTGCTAGGCAATGGCCTTATTTCACCTCCTCCTACCTCATGTCCAAGGTACACCACTGTACTCTGACCAATTTCACATTTACTTGCCTTTATGGTCAGATTGGCCTGCTCAAGAGCCTGCAATACACATCCCAGGTGGTCAATATGCTCTTTCCAAGTAGGGCTGAACACTGCAATGTTATCCAAGTATGCCATGCAGAAGCCCTTCATCCCATTCAGAATATGATTCACCATCCTTTGGAATGTAGCAGGTGCATTCTTTAGTCCAAAAGGCATAACCTTAAACTGATAGAGGCCTCATGGAGTTGAAGATGCAGTTTTTGGGCTTACTGCACAAAAACACCGAGAATTGCTTTAGGTGGAAAAGATCGCTTTAATGTGACAGGCCACAGCTCACAAAGAAACGCTAACCTGGCTCCCTGGCCTTACAGACTAACAAATCCGTTTTGACAAATTGCCAAACAATTAAATTAATAAACAATTTCCATTCCCCCAAACTTAAATAATTAAAGCATTTCACATTCCTCCCTTCCTATCCCTTGCTCCCTTGTGTCTCCTTAAAATCCTCTCAACCTTCATTCACGCTTTCTCCCATCTTTACCCCAAGGCCACGCTCCTCCTTCTTCAATACCTGTTCCCCCTCTTTGTACCCCAGGGTAGCCTGTTCGTGCAAACAGCACCACCCCCTTCCTTTACCGCACTAGTACCCCATTGTGCTTCCCCCACCCCTCCACCAAAAGGGCCATGTCCCCGGCATCAAGAAACTTCTTACCCCCGTAAACTCCCCTCAACACCAATCACCTCCTTCCTATGACCTGCAGCCAGGCTGACCTGCCACATCAGCAACATTGAAACTTATATCACAAATCGCCCCGTCTAACGCCCCGGCCTGTCACACGAAAACTACCAGCCCCTCTATCCCTTTCTAGCCCTTCTCAAGGACCCTGGTCCTACAAATAGGGGGAAAACACAAAATTCTCAATTAAGGTCCCCCCCCCCCCCCGCACTTATTAACCAAAAACCGGGGGTGGGAGGGCAGGGATAAACACTCATCCCAACTGTCGCTTGCTCCTAAACCTTCCCTGCCCACTTTTACACCCCCCGTGGCACTCTGTGCGTAGACCAGCTTGCCTGTGCAGCGCCCAAAATGACCCTGGGGGAAACACTTCGCATTCCCCCCCGGTACTCCCCTTTGGGCTTACTGCACAAAACACACAGACTCGCTTTAGGTGGAAACGGTCGCTTTAATGTGACAGGCCACAGCTCATAAAGAAATGCTAACCTGGCTCCCTGGCCTTACAGACTAACATATCCATTTTAACAAATTGCAAAACAACTAAATAATTAAAGTATTTCACATTCCTCCCTTTACTCCCTTCTGTCTCCTTAAAATCCTCTCAACCTTCATTCCCGCTTTCTCCCATCTTCTCCCCGAGGCTATGCCCCTCCTTCTTCAATACCCGTTCCCCCTCTTTGTACCCCTGGGGTAGGCCGTTCGTGCAAACAGCACCACCCCCTTCCTTTACCGTGCTAGTACCCCATTGTGCTTCCCCCACCCCTCCTCCAAAAGGGCCATGCCCCCGGCACCAGAAAACCCTCCCCTGATGTGTTCTTTCTGCCCACCACCTCCTAACCTATGTTTTCCTCTATTTCCAACTCTTTATTGTGTCTTCCACCGACAACTTGCCGTCCAATAGGTAATAACTGTTTCCATATACCGAGAGCTGTACTCCATCCTCCCGAAAAACTGAACAATCCTCATAAATGATCTCCTGATGCTCCAGCACTTGCATACCCAAAGCAGTACCAAAACATCTCCATATCCCTGTTAATCTTCTTCCTTGTCCTTTCCACTGCCCCTTCATTCGCCACACCCCTCCAAACTCTCCTCGGCAATAACTTTGTCCAAACCAACCTAACCCTGGGCCATATCTGTCTTAACCAGCTAAGGTCCCTTTTCATCTTCCTTAACAATGATACTCCTGTGTCTCTAACTAAGTCATTCTACCCTGTGTGTACAATTATCCCCTCCGGAAACCCGTGGCGCTCCCTCAATCCCGCTAACATGGGCAGCAGTTGGTCCCACCTGAGCCCCCCTAACCATCTCAATAAGGCAATGTTGTAGTTACAACCCAGTTGTGTTCCAAAAATCCTTTATCTCACCTCTTTCCCTGCCCATTTTACAATTAAATGCCCACAAATCCATATATGCGGCAACTCACCACTCCTCTGTGCCACATCTGCAAAAGAAATATTGTTGTGAGTTTCTCTCCGCCACTTTCAACGAGCACCCCTGTCCATGCCTTCCAATCTACATAACCTGCCACTTCACGTCACATCTCGGCGCACTTATCCCCTTGAGTGCCGCTCTTCTTCTGATCCTTCCCCGAGCGCAAAACTGTGCTATAACCCCTTTTTTGCCTCCAGTAAATACCTTCCATAATCCTAGCCAACTTGCAATTCTCCCTGACAGCACCTGCCAATTTCACCTTGTGATGTGGGTGCTGAGCTCCCGCCATAGTGCGCCATGACCTCTACCAAAATGCGAAACCGGAACCACTACCAGCCACTCCAAATTGAAGATGCCCAATTAACCTCTGTATATCTCTCAGTATTATTTTCCGGGACGCTATGACCCTCTCAATCCACCCTACAAGCCTGCTCACCTTGTCGTGCATCAAGCGTGAGGGCCGTGCCACAGCAATCAACTCCCTCCCTATAAAGGTCAACACCCCCCGACCTGCTCTTCAGTTATATCCTCCCCTCACGCCACTCCACCTTCCTGGCTTAATGTCCGGTGACCTCGACACCCTCTGACATTCCTGTTTACTGCCCGTTCCCCTGCGCTCGTCCCGCTAATGCAAGTAACCGCGCCGCACCCCCAGATCTAAAGCATGCAACCATGCACCTGAAAATGCCGAGCCCTTATGCAACGCTTTGTCCACGTAACTTTGGCCAATGAACTGCATCCTCCTCATCCTTGGACCTTAATAAATTACCTAAAAGACCTACGTGAAAAAACCTTTCCCAAACTCTTGGCCCCCCTCCCTTTCCGGGTAAACTGAGCCACTCCTCCAGAACCACAACTTTAACTGGCGTACGGGTCTTCCCCCCATCTCCTTGCCCTGCTCCTCGCCCTCTCCCTCTGTCCCCTGATTGGAAACATTGCATAATTGGATGCCGTCCTGCGCATCTGCTGCACTCGTGCTTGTACTTGCATATTGTCCTCATGCAGCCTTCCTTAAAGAAAGCCCAACATGCTGCTGAGGGCTGACCTCTGCCGCATCCTCCTCCCACCCCTCCGGGCCGGGACAACCATGAAAGGGCCAGTAAGGCACTGTTAATCCACTCGCTGTTTGCAACGTTGGTGCTGGCCATGAAGGCGCCATCCACTGCAGCCAGAGATTCATGTCAATCTCTCCACACACTGCCTGGCTATCCTCTGCCATCCTATCCTCGCCCTAAACGCATCATCATATCTCACCCAAGCGAAACCCCCAAAACTCGTAAACGCCTTCCTTATTACATACATGTATTTCAATAGCGTTACACACCTCACTGGATACATTTCGCAGTAAACACTTGCATATATAACAAAGGCTGCCGTCCAATTGTCAATCGTGGCCGGCACCATTGGTCTTGTGGCCAACTCCCTCTCCTCTTCCTTAGACCCTTCCTTCACTCTCACCTCCCTGTGCAGGAGTTTGAAAACATCCACAAACTCTGCAGCCCATATCTTTTCTTTTGTCGTCCCCATCAAGTGCGTGCCCAGAGGCTTTGTATTGCCCAAATAAGGCATCCTTTTGTCCTCCCTGTACCTTCCGCAGCCTTTTCCTTAGGCACCTGCATTACCTCTGGAGCCACGGGCTCCCCCACCTTGTCTGTTTGCACTTCCACCGAGGATACACTCTTCTCCCTCTCCAAGGCCCCAAGGTGTGAAACCCTGTTTCCTCAACTGTTCCCCATGCCCCAAACCCCTCCTTGCATATCCCCCACCTCCTGTCCGACCTGTACCAAGCCGCTGACCACTCCCATTCCCGCTCACCTCTTTCTGCCCACCGTAACCTAGCCGCAGCAACCTGGCCTCCACTCCGAAACTCCTCATCTCTCTTCTCACGGGGCTCCTGCTGCGGGGACAAAAAACATCAGCAGACTCCCCTAACCAATTTCCCCTCCTTCTTCTTGCACTTTCGCCCCTGCTCCCCATACTGACCTTCCCCTTCAAACCTTAAACCCCTTCTCAACCTTTTCCTCCCCCGCAAACTATTTTGCTCTTCATCCTCCCACTGTCCAACATACTCCTCCTCCCATTCACCATCCCCAATGAAATACCATTGTTGGTGCGAGCGCACGCTCGGGCTGGGTAGCTCCTCTTCGGGTGGGCCTGGGGTGTCCACCCCACCGCTCCATTGACGTCTTCTTGGCAGGGCTGTGCTGACCCCTGCCTGCGCCTCTCTTCTTGGGTGAGGGGTCTCTCCTCCACCCTTTGCTCTTCCGTGCTAGGGGCTGTGCTGCGCCCTCTAGTCTGCTCTCTGCATTCCTCAAGAGGGGCCGTTCTGAAGTCCTTTCCTACCGCCGCCTCAGGAACCATGGGGGCTGTACTATGCCCTCCACCTGACGTCCTCCTAGGTGGGGAGGTCGTACTGCACCTTCCCCTCTCTTCCCTAACTGACGTGGACGTCTCCCTCCTCCCACCTGCACTCTTTTGCAGGTATTTCCCCCCTCTCCCTCTCCGCACCGGTGGCTCTCTTGGGTCCGAGACACCCCTAACCTCACTCCTAGCCTGCTTTGTGCCCACCTCTGCCCCCCACTTGAGACCTCCCCTGTATGTATAGCTCCTGAGCCACTGCCTGACCCTTCACCTACCTCACCCCCACTCCTAGAATTTCTCCTAGGTACCTCCCTCCTGCTCCTTCTGGCCCCTTTGTCCCACACCCCCACTCCCCCTAACTGCTGATGGGCTACACGCCACCACTGCAGCGAGGGCCCCAACCGCTGCCGCTCTGTGTTGTGGCCTCCCCTCCCCTGCACTCTTCTCCCCCGTAACTTCCATTACTACCCACACCCCCCAGCTGGATTTTTGATGCCCTGCTAATAATGCTCAGAGCCTCCCTCAATGACTGGGCGTCCACCAGGCCCCTGGACCCAGAACCCTGTCTTGCCATACTACTACAAAAGTGACACTAGGTCACTTAAGAACACCGACCCCCGACGCAACCCCACCAAGCTAGTCCCTAGTCGAAATATCTCTCCCTGCGTGGCATGCTACCTAAAATATCTTTTGGAAGTAATACCTACTTCTAAATATATATCCTATCAAAAATCCGCTGTAATCTATCACTCCTGTTAGCAGCAGGGGCTGTCCCAGGTAAAGAAAATTATGCTCCCGGCGAGCACAATGCTGACTGGGCAAAACGTATCCCCAGTAATATATGCCATGCACACCTAAATAACAATATTTCTTTTACATTTTTTTCATATCTTCCCCTCCCTATAACGTGCTGCTGCAGGGCTGCTTGCCTATGTGCGCGGAGAAACACAGCTATCACCTGCAGCTGAGCAATGCCTTCAATAAGGCTGCAGAGCACACTGCCCCCCATCTTGTCCAAGCCCTGCACCACTCTGGCTTTAGCTTACCCGCCTAGAGCCTACGTAGTTCCCAATCTACTGGTGCTGCTCCTTTAAGAGTACTGCACTGTCCTCTAGTGGTGCTCTACCCGTACCGCACTTATTGGTTGCACCAGGAGCAACGGCAGAACTCTGAAGCATGCACGCTCCTGCCATGTTCCAGTCACCGTCCCCCATGCCCACAACCCCCACCGACACACAGAACCACGCGGGAAGAACCTGGGTCCACAGGAGTGACTCCGACCCCAGCCAGAAATGACCCCTCTGGACGCGGGCCCACCGAGGGAAAAGAAACGGTTCCAGCATTCCTGGATGAACACCCATAAAAGGTAAAGACAGGGCGTTGCCTTATTTATGGCATCCCCTACTTCCACCGTTATATTCACTTACATTTTTCTTTTTTTCCTTTTTATATAATTAACCCCTCCTGGCCCTCAAAGGACACCTCTGTCCTCTATGTGCTCTAAACCCTACCTATAACCGCCACCAACCAGGCCAAAGCAGGGAAGGCTCGGGAGCAGCAACTGGGGACTGTCTCAACTGTCGCTTGCTCCTGAAACCTTCCCTGCCCCTTTTTATATCCCCCCTGCGGCGCTCTGTGCGCAGGCCAGCTCGCTGGCCTGTGCAGCACACAAAAATCACCCTGGGGAAGATGCTTTGCGTTCCCACCGGGGCCCCCCTTCTCCTTGGCATAGTCTGTCAGAGCTATTTGCCAATAGCCTGAGGTTAGGTCAAATGTACTGAGGTACTTGGCTGAACCAAGGTTGTCCACCAGCTCATCTGTCCTAGGTAAAGGATGGGCATCAGTCTTGGTGACTGCATTAAGAGCTCTACAGTCCACACAGAATCTCAACTCCTTGGATCCTGCCTTTGGCACTAGTACAACAGGACTAGCCCATGGACTTGTAGATGGCTCTTTTACCCCAAGATCAAGCATCTTCTTGACCTCTTCCTTTATGTGGGTTCTTACATGGTCTGACATTCTGTAACCCCTCCTATTGACAGGGACACTGTCACCAGTGAGAATCTCATACTGGCCCTAAGGGGTCAAGCCTGGTGATAGTGAAAACGGAGATTTAACAGAATTTTGCACTCCTCCTGTTGTTCCAGTGTCAGATCAGAAGAGAGATTAACTTCTTCTATCTTTCCATCTAAAGGTTGTCCACTGAAGTGGTCAGGTAGAGGCTCACTCTTCTCCTCCTGAGCAGAGGCTAAGAGCCAAGCTCTTAGTTCTGGTCTATAGACATAGGCCTTTAGGCGGTTGGTGTGAAAGACCCCGGGGGCCTTCTTATTTATTTATGTATTGCATTTGTTGTACGCCCAAACCCTGGGGTATCACGGCGTAGTTACAGACACCTTAATTATAATTTGGGAGCATTCAAGGTACATACATATACAAGAAAATACCACAATGTTTATAGTTGCATAGGTAATATTTACTTAATTACATAGTCTGGTGGCGGTCCTCATTTAATAAGCATCTATCTAGAACGGAAGGTGGCCGACTCGTATTAGCTAAGTATCGACTGTCTAAAATTGCCAGGTTTTTAGTAGTTTTTTGAAGCACTGTAAGGAGTCTTCATTTTTGATGTTTAAAGGGAGGGTGGTCCAGTGTTTAGGGGCCATGACTGGGAAGCTGCTTCCCCTGCTCTGGAATGTAGCGCAGGACCACGAGGAGCGAATTTTTGTTAGATCTGAGCGCTCTATTAGATTCTTTTTTGACAGTTGAGTTATTGATATATATGGGTGCTTTTTTGGCAAGACATTTATGGGTAACACACAATGATTTGAAGATAATTCTCGCCTTGATGGTAACCATTGGGTCTCCCTCCTGATGTTGGAAATGTGATCTGATTTTTTTTGTCCTAGGGCTGCTCGTAGTGCTTTGTTTTGCATTAGTTCTAATTTGGCTAGGTTGGTGTTAGAGGTACCTAGTAAGAGTACATTGCAGTAGTCCAACTTGGATAATATGTAATGTAGTACAATTTTTGGGCGTGAGGAACTGGTGATTTAGGGCAATTCATTTAGAAGTGTAGGAGGTAGATGAGGATGAGGCATTTACATGTTGCATCATAGTTAGGTTGGCGTCTAGGTAAACACCTAAAGTTTTTACCTGTTTCCGTACTGGAATAGGAGTACCATCAATGTTGATTGATGTATAATCTGAGTGGAGGGCGTTAATTTTAGCTGGGGAGCCCACAATGTGAATCTCAGTTTTCTCATCGTTGTGGCAGAAACTGTTAAGAGCCGTCCAATTTTGTATTATTGCATACATTTTGTTAATGAGCAAAGTGTCATGGTCATAGTTCCCAGTGATCGGAATGAGGATCTTGGCGTCATCGCGAAGTTGGTATAGATGACACCCATGGCATCGAGTGCCGCAAATAGGAGCTTGGTGTATGCGTTATAGAGGGTGGGCGACAGATATGACCCTTGGGGTACCCCTATGGGGACTGGGATGGGATCTGCAGCCTCCTTACCGATGGATACTCTGTAGTTACACTCAGCTAAAAATGATTTCACCCAGAGGGTGGCCTCCTTTGAGAATCTGAAGTCATTCGCTAGTGTATTGTAGCACAGAGTTTGTCGTGATCCACTAGATCGAATGCTGCAGATAAATCTAGCAACAGAAGTATGAAGAGTTTGCCTGCGTCCCTGATGGTGTCCATCTGGATTTTCAAATCAAAGAGTGCCGTTTTGGTGCTATGGTTGGGCCGAAATCCCGATTGTCTAGCTCGCAGGAGCTGGTTTTGTTCAAGATTGGCTTGAATTTGGGTGTAGCTATTTTATCTATAAACTTGAGCAAGAACAGGACCGTGGTTATTGGTCGGTTGTTCGTAGGGACTGTTGAGCCAGAGATGTTTTTTTCAGAAGTGGGTGTAGAGGATGTCCCAGGCATGGCCTGCACTCCTACCCCCCATTTCGAGGTACCAGGAGCGTACTCGCCAAGGTATGTGACGTATGAGGAGCAAATGAACCAACAGAGAGAAGCACTCGAGCTCTGCCCAGTGTACATCAGAAGAGCAATACCTGTTGAAGCACCCTTAACTAGACAACCGTGGGCTGCACGATACCCTCTTAGACAACCATACCAGCAGCTGAGACGAAATGAAGAGTACCTACAGACGGTCCACGAAGAGACCCAAAGAGCCTTAATGGATGGCCAGTGGAAATGACACAAGGGCCTGGATAGACTCGCAGACTAACAAAAACGGCTATCAAAGATAACACGTCAGTGCGAGCAGCTGTGAAAATAGACGTAATGGACATAGGAGAAGAGACAATGTTGAAACGTAAGGAAACATTGTTATGAGGCAAGATGGAAGTAGCCAATCAGTTAACGCATGTAAATAGGCTTGGAACGCAAGAAGCTAAGAAAACGATACTGCTTGCAATGCTTAGTAGAGGAATAGAGCGGCAAGCACCAACCGTATATCTACAAGGCACATTATAAAAGTGCAACTCCATTTTGTAAGCAGAAGGGTGCCCAGGAGGCCAGAGGCCTATCAGGACAGGTTTCAATTTCCAGCTAAAGCCAGGAAGAGGAGCGGAATCGAAACTCAACAAAAAGCAGTTTGCAAAGGTAGCGGGCGCCCCTCTCTCGACAGAACAAGGCCTGATAACCTGTTCAGTGGTTATTAACCACTTGAGAGTTCGCAGCCACTGCTTTTACTCACTGTGCCTTTCACAGATGGGAAATATCCATTTGCATATCAGTCTTTGTCCTGCCCAGGGGCAGTCCAGCACCGAAATGAAATGGCAATTCCAGCCTGAACGAGAGTACCACCAGCAACCCCATACACGTGTTTCACCCTTGTTGGGGATCATCAGTGAGGTGAAGCTGATGCCTCTCTAAGCACAGTGAGAGGGAGACCACGTCTGGTTGCCCCCAGGAGACCTAGGGTTACCAATCCCAGGTTCCTTGAAATTTAGTTTGCAAAGGTAGCGGGCGCCCCTCTCTCGACAGAACAAGGCCTGATAACCTGTTCAGTGGTTATTAACCACTTGAGAGTTCGCAGCCACTGCTTTTACTCACTGTGCCTTTCACAGATGGGAAATATCCATTTGCATATCAGTCTTTGTCCTGCCCAGGGGCAGTCCAGCACCGAAATGAAATGGCAATTCCAGCCTGAACGAGAGTACCACCAGCAACCCCATACACGTGTTTCACCCTTGTTGGGGATCATCAGTGAGGTGAAGCTGATGCCTCTCTAAGCACAGTGAGAGGGAGACCACGTCTGGTTGCCCCCACGAGACCTAGGGTTACCAATCCCAGGTTCCTTGAAATTTAGTTTGCAAAGGTAGCGGGCGCCCCTCTCTCGACAGAACAAGGCCTGATAACCTGTTCAGTGGTTATTAACCACTTGAGAGTTCGCAGCCACTGCTTTTACTCACTGTGCCTTTCACAGATGGGAAATATCCATTTGCATATCAGTCTTTGTCCTGCCCAGGGGCAGTCCAGCACCGAAATGAAATGGCAATTCCAGCCTGAACGAGAGTACCACCAGCAACCCCATACACGTGTTTCACCCTTGTTGGGGATCATCAGTGAGGTGAAGCTGATGCCTCTCTAAGCACAGTGAGAGGGAGACCACGTCTGGTTGCCCCCAGGAGACCTAGGGTTACCAATCCCAGGTTCCTTGAAATTTAGTTTGCAAAGGTAGCGGGCGCCCCTCTCTCGACAGAACAAGGCCTGATAACCTGTTCAGTGGTTATTAACCACTTGAGAGTTCGCAGCCACTGCTTTTACTCACTGTGCCTTTCACAGATGGGAAATATCCATTTGCATATCAGTCTTTGTCCTGCCCAGGGGCAGTCCAGCACCGAAATGAAATGGCAATTCCAGCCTGAACGAGAGTACCACCAGCAACCCCATACACGTGTTTCACCCTTGTTGGGGATCATCAGTGAGGTGAAGCTGATGCCTCTCTAAGCACAGTGAGAGGGAGACCACGTCTGGTTGCCCCCAGGAGACCTAGGGTTACCAATCCCAGGTTCCTTGAAATTTAGTTTGCAAAGGTAGCGGGCGCCCCTCTCTCGACAGAACAAGGCCTGATAACCTGTTCAGTGGTTATTAACCACTTGAGAGTTCGCAGCCACTGCTTTTACTCACTGTGCCTTTCACAGATGGGAAATATCCATTTGCATATCAGTCTTTGTCCTGCCCAGGGGCAGTCCAGCACCGAAATGAAATGGCAATTCCAGCCTGAACGAGAGTACCACCAGCAACCCCATACACGTGTTTCACCCTTGTTGGGGATCATCAGTGAGGTGAAGCTGATGCCTCTCTAAGCACAGTGAGAGGGAGACCACGTCTGGTTGCCCCCAGGAGACCTAGGGTTACCAATCCCAGGTTCCTTGAAATTTAGTTTGCAAAAAAAAAAAAAATCAACAAAAAGCAGCTCATGCCTGGGAATTCGAGGTCAGCCCACGGAAAGGGGGAGAGCGGCAACGCTGGAGAATTGAAACTTCAGAGCATACCAGCCTGCACCGTGAAGTTCAAGATAAGGGGGGCCTAGGCAGGTGGTGAGGCTAAGGAAGAATCAAATACACAAAAAGCTGGGAACTGAAGCAGATTCACGGTGAACAGACATGTGACCAGCCAGGCGCGAAGAGTTACCAACGTCTGATGTCACCAGATCCAAGGATGCCATAAATTCTCCAGATAAGAGGCTACAGTTTCGAGGCCATACCCAGCCAACTAATTGACACATAGCCCAAAAGCACTGATTGATGGAAGGGAGGCAGGGTGAATCTTGGGGCTCGAGGCACCAGGGTGTCCATTCTGCATGCTGCTAATTAAAATGGAGATTTATGTCTAGGGATGTAACCTACCCAATCACAGTGGACCAAGTTATCTAGGGTCCTATGGATAGTAGAACCAATAGGACGTCGTACTTGTAGTGACGTCTATCACGTGTGATGTAGAGGGAGGGGCGTAGTCGCCCACCCGATACGAGTTATCCAATCTGCATGCTCTGTTACCATAAACAGATATAGCACCTATAATTAAGTTACCTTTTCCAACCAATTATATTGCATGACAAACCTGTAGAGTTAGACGTCATTGATGACGAGTTTTGACTATAACTGTTGCTGTTTGAATGAAGTTCGGAGAGTTGAAGCGAGACAGGTGATCGCAACGCTGCTCATTTCCAATTGTTTCCCCGTTTTCTGTACTTGTCATTAAACGGACTTCCCTTTGCCAAACTACTGAGTCCTCATTATTGAGTTGTGTTGGAGTAAGTGAATCCTGCACCCCCATTCCTCACATGGTGCAGCTAGCAGCTATCTTGTCTTACAGGTACTAGAGGGTGTGTTCTGACCTATGGGCCCATCAGAGGACAATCCGCCTCTCCAGTACACTTGGTAGCGTGAGGATGGTTTCGGCCATCGATTATTGATTATATAATTTTAAGACACCTAAAGACCGACGGCACAAAGTAACTCTAGGCCTTCGGCAATATCACGAGTCCTTTCGCCATTCCGGCTGAGTAGACTCGGAAGCTTCCCGTGGACAATGATAGAATATTTTTGAAAAATCTGCAGTGGGTCTGAAGGAACCTGCTTTCCAAGCATAACCCTTCTCATTCCAACGGGCAGCCAATCGGATGAAAAGACCGCAAGAGGCTGAAGAGGAAGGGGCGGTGATCCCGAGGTTCCAGAGAGGAAAAGATGTGAGCGGTGAGTGAAACAATAAACTCGTTACTTTGGCAAATGTCTTGTAGGCATTAGAACAAGTAAGGGAAAGGTAACGGAGTGTAGCGGAGGAAAAAGAAAATAGTCAGAAGTAGAGAAGACTGTATATATATAAGGGGTTAATGACTCAAGTATAAGAGAAAAAAGTGGTTACCGGGATAGACACCCGAGATAAAAAGTGGTTACCGGGATAGACACCCGAGAGAAAACGAGTGGTTACTGGGGGGACACCCGAGAGAAAACGAAGGATACCACGAGGGACACCAGAGATTAAAAAGTAAGGATTTGCCTTGTTCCTGCGCTTTAATACAGCGGTCAGAAGAAACATAAACCCAGAGCCCACATAATGGGGGACAATTAGACTACGGTGACGTTTAAAGACGCATCAAAGGCGTTTGTTTAAACTCCATGGCAGGGTATTGATTAGAAGGCAGGTATATGTATGACCAGCTGGTGTCCGTCTAGTCTGTCAAGTGTCTGTCATATGTGTTCTGATGTATGTCAAATGTAAAAAGAACTGTATCATTGATTGTTTGAAATGAAATTTGGTTTTACGCGATTCTGTAACTGAGAGGGAATCGCCAATGAATTGATGTTCTTGAGTAAATGGATAGTATACAATTCTGGCGGAAAAGATTGGATTGGAGCTTGCTTACTTGGTGCTCGCTCATACTGGTGAACGTGGTGACACTGCATAAGTATTGTTGGTAACGAAATTGAGAATGGAGGAGGTTACCCCACTTTCACATCTGTGCAAGCATTTACCCAAGCATGCACCTAAGCTTAAAAAGTACAGCACGGAGTGGGTTAAGGGTACCGCCCACAAGATGTTTATGCCTTGGCCACAAAATGGGTCCTTATCTAAAGCCGTCTTGAAACACATGATGACTTACCTACATGCCACAAACACAGGCAAAAAGTTAGAGAAACGCCTCGCTGTTGTAGAACTTTGGAAGATGTTCGAACAGGTGAAGGAGGAAGACCCACCCGCAGACTGGATATTAAATGTATGCACGGAGGGGGGTGAGAGGCCTACCGCGCCATCAGCCGAACTGGAGCCAGTCATCGAGGGAAGTAAGTCAGAGGGACTCTACCCGCTAAAACACAGGGTATAGCAACCCTGCATATGAGTTACCTACGTACAGTAGTGACAAAATCAAAGAGAAGCAGGAGGAAACTAATCTTACCTCCGCAGACCCGAGGGACAAGGAGAAACGCGATGATGAAAGGAAGGACCAGGCACAGAGTTATGCACCTCTCGTTAAGGAGAGAAAGGGAAAGAAATGGAAAAGAAGTGAAGCAAGAACAGATGAGATAGCATTCGCAAAAGACGAATGGATGCGACGACAGATATTATTGAAACTCGATGGAAAAGGAAGTGATGCTGTGAGACCGAGAGAGAAGTCTGATGAGACGCAAAGAAGGGAGAGAGAAAAGGAGAAGGAAATGAGGGATGAAACGATGAGAAGGAAGGATAGGCTGAAGCGAGAACACCTATATCACGAAGAGCAAGAGAAACAGCTCGATCGCAAACAGAAGGCAGCCTATGACCAGTACAGACAGAATAAGCAAAGGTTGGAAGAAGAGCAAAAGGTATGTGAGAAGAGAGTGAAGAGAAGAGAAGAGGAGGAAATAAGAACGGCAAAGGAACGTAGAAACGAAAGGATGAGGGAAGTAGATAAGGCTAGAGAAGAAGCAAGGAAGTGCAAGGAAATAGATGAGCAAATAGAATGTAAGCACAGACAGAGGGCACGAGAACTTGAATATTTGGAGGAGGAAGTTAAAAAACCCAATCCTATTGTAGAATGGGAAGACATCAAAGAATTTTTTCCAGCGAATAACTCAGTACTGGGTACGAGTGGGACGAATATTGAAGATGACTTCGACACCAGAAGCATTGGAGAAACAATCGATAAAATATACAATAAGATGGGGCTGGAATAAATTTCCCAAGGGGGAAGAGAAGACGAGCGCTTGGAGAGCACTCAGCTATCTGACACTGAGGATGACACCCGAAGTAGTGGGAGCAGGGGACTGTCCCTAGACAGGCTGGAGATTGGTCAGGACGAAGAAGATGCAAGGAGTTGCACGAACTGGGAGCAATCAGCGTCCAACTCTGGTGAAGCGATAGAGGACGAAGGACGAGGCACTCAAAGAAGGGAGACGGCGCGAAAAGTGGCTCCCAAGGGACCAAGGGGTACGATGGTCAGACGCTAGCGAGTCCGCAACTAGGACACCGAGGTCTGCCGCACAGTCCGGCCGACATGAGTGAACTCCCCACGGTCAGAGGGTGGTGTCAGCACCTGCCTATGTAGACAGATTGAGGACATTGCCAGGTAGACGGCGATGCAGGAATGCTACCCCAGCAATAGAAACGAGCGCTATGGTGAAAGAGAAGACTGTGCATTCCAATTCCCGCTGCTAGAAAAGGGGGGAGCAAGAACACAATATATTCCATGGCCACATATGCATCGAGAAAACCTGAAAAACAAGCTTCTGATGCTGACTTCGGGAGCCGGGAAGTGGATACATGAGTTAGAGAAAATTACCTTAGCTATAGGGGACATTAAGGGCCTCTTAATCGCCATACTTGGTGAAAGGGCAGACGATGTATGGAAACGAGCCGGGTACCCTAGAGTAACCATAATTAACACTTCCCATGACGGAGCGCCATTTAATAACTGTAGAGCAGCAGTGTGGAAAGCGCTATGAACACTGTACCCAGACACTTCCGATATGGGAGCTATAATGACTCGTAAAATGAAAGAGTCAGAGAATCCGTTGATTTATATCCAGAATTTTCAAGACGCGTGGGTGCTCGAAATGCATGAGTCTTGGACGAAATCTATCCCTGTATTCTACCATATATTGTGCCAAGGGTTGCCTGAACCGGTGCAAAAACAGCTCAAGAAATTGGTGGGAATAGAAGCCAAACCATAGGCCGAGATACAGTTAACAATTGCACACTATTGTAGATTGTTGCAAGAAAAGAATCGAAAAAAGGAGGCAACTCGTAAGGGTGAGGAAGCGAAGCTGGTGCAAAAGAAACTCTCAAAATAATGCTCTCGAGGGAGCCGTGCTGACGAGCCCAGCTGAGCCAAGCGCACAATTAGCAGCTAACCCATCTCAGAATAACCAGGGTAGCGCGGGATTTTACCCGAGGGGTAGGGGATTCAGAGGAAGAGGATGGCAGAGTAACCAGGGAGGGTTTCAAGGTAATCAGGGAGGTTTTCAGACAACCAAGGTGGATTTTAAAATGTGCAGATGGGCAGTCCAGCTATGCCAGATGGACATATGGCCCGACCACCACCAGTCTGTTGGCTGTGTGGAATGACAGGACATGTGGCACGCGTGTGCAGAAGCCAAGGCATGTGGCAAAATGGCCAAGGAATGGGAACAGGCATGGTGAATCAGCCTGCCGTCCCACAACAAGGCGGTGCACAGAATCACATAGTGCAGCAGCAGGTGTCAGGCTTGCAGCAAGGTGCACAGCAAGGGGTTCAACCCTTGAACATGGGAAACTTGCCACAGGGACAATCCCAACAAGCACCGCCGCAAATGGCTCAGGGCATTAACTCCGGAGGGGGAGTCAACCCTGGAAATGGGGGAATCCACAAGTATACAGTGGGCCAAACTTATATATGAAATAGGACAGCTCACGGGGGACTCTGATGTGCTCTATCCTATCAGTGACACCAGACCCTAATAGAGAACCTAGGGTTAATGTCGTCATAGGGGGTAAAGAATATTCCTTCATAGTTGACACAGGTGCAACGCGCTCATGCATACGAGAAGGCACGTTTTCCTTGTCCGGCGAGGCCATAGATACTCAGTTTCACAGGAGCTCACAGTAGAGTTCCCTTTACAGACGCGCTCCCAGTCTCTGTAGGAGAGTGCGAAATGAATGTACCCCTATTGTATTCACGTCAGACCCCGGTAAACCTTCTGGGTTGAGACTTAATGATGAGTTGAATATGACTCTTGTTCACAGAGGAGGGCATGGTATGCTCTACTCCAGGAATGCATTATTCAACGGTATGCAAAATGATCAGAGCATACTCCGGACGTATAGCCAGAAGGACTATACCGTTAGAGCCAGAAGTTTTCGCATATGGCGTGCGGGTGCTCATGGCAGGATTGCCAGGACTCGCAGACAGAACAATGAGAACCTCTGATGATTTTTTATTCAGACCAAGAATACCGATGCATGAAGAAGAGGGACAAGTATTTCCCTTAATGATACAATCTGCCACAGCGCGAGGGTAAGTAGCATTGGTCGATGGCGAAGGATACGATGACGAAGGTAGAAAATGGTGCGTGATTATCGCCATCGAAGAAGGGTATCAAGTGACTGACGTCACTGATGACCATCTGTTCGAAGAACACCCTGACCTAGAAGAGGCAAGGGTGGAAGTGAGTCTCATATTTTGGGTCAAAATGATCAAACAGGAACTTCAGAGAATGATGTTGGCACTGATACATCCAGAGTACTTTGAAAAGGACATGGCCCAAGTGCCTGTCACAGTATGGACTACAGGGCCCTATGACGTAGGCCTCCTGAAAGGGGCAGGAGAAGTGAAAATTAAACTGTAACCAGGAGCAATTTTACCAAGAGCGTGACAATATCCCATGTCGAAAAGGGATTGCAAAGACAATTTCTGCCATGATGGAGCAGGGCATCCTAGTGACATCAGAATCACACTGTAACACAGTGATTTACCCGTTAAGAAGTCGAAGGGAGGGTCGTGGCGTTTAATCCAAGATTTAAGAGCATTAAAGGATATTATTGAAGCCGAGTTCCCTCTAGTCCCTAATCCATCTACATTCTATGCAACATACCCACTGAGGCAAAGTATTTCACAGTGATTGGCTTAAAAAATACCTTTTTCTCAATCCTGTTGCACCGTGACTCACAAGACCTGACGTCATTTACTTTCAGACAAATGCGTCTGAAAAGCATGAGATTGCCACAGGGGTATTATGAGTCTCCGTCCATTTTTAACAGAGTCATGCAAACGGACCTAAGCAATATTGCAGTAGACAGTGTTGTCTTGCAGTATGTAGATGACACTCTGATCTGCAGCATCACTGAAGAGCAATGCAGGCGCGATTCTGTCCAGCTACTGACTATACTGGCTGAGAAAGGATATAAAGTTGACAAGGAAAAGTTACAATACTGTCAACAAGAGGTGTTATACATAGGTCAACTAATCTCACACGAGGGGAAAAAGGTAACCCCAGAAAGGGCTGAAGCTATCATGAACACAGCTAAGCGGCTCACGATAAAACAATTGCAAAGCTTCTTAGGCCTATGCAATTATGTCAGAGCATGGGTCTTCGATTACAGCTTGTATACCAAGCCCTTGCTTCAGGCTTTGAAGAAAGCCCAGGCAACAAAGGAAAAAATTGAATGGACTGAGACAATGGAAAAGGGGTTTGCAGAACTCAAGGCGGCGATTTGTAAGGCCCCAGCATTAGGGATTCCAAATTATGCAGAGGAATTCTACCTGTTTTCCACATACTGATGGTAATTTTATGACGGGAGTACACGCTCAGCGAACCTTGCTGGGGTATAAGCCCCTAGCGTATTACAGCGGGAGTCTGGACCCGGTTATGAGAGGCCACTTTCCATGCGAATAAAATCTAGCTGCCGCCGCATTCGCCATCAAGAAGGCATCATCCATTGGGATGGGGTGCTCCATGACTTTGTACGTCGAGCACTCATTATTCGCCATATTAGAAGAATCAAAGGGCACGCTGACATGTCAGAGAGCATCCGCCTATGAGGTGATTATCTGTAACCCATCGACCAAAATAGTTCGATGTAAAACTGTAAATCCAGCTACGTTCATAGCTGAGCCAGTTACAGAGGGAGAACCTATACACGACTGTGCGAATTATGAGGAATTCTATGATGAAGTCCCCAGGGTAAAAGAAAATGCCCTAGCAGGTGGTGAAATCGTTTTCATTGACGGTTCATCAAGAATCGACCAAGAGGATGGACTAAGATATACAGGCGTGGCCGTGGTAAAACACCCAGCGAATGGAGAGTTTCAGGTACTCGTCAGTGCGCGAATACCATCTCACTATTCAGCACAAGCTGCAGAGCTGTTGGCACTGATACTCGCCATTGAGAATCATGCAGACCAGGAGGTAACGGTGTACAGTGACTCCGCCTATGTGACATCTACTGTGCAGACGGCACGCCAGTGCAACATGCAGCCTTATTGGACAGGTTGATAAAAGCACTACAGCTCCCAGTGGGCATAGCGGTCGTGAAATGTGCCACCCACACCAAAGGGACAGATTTCGTGTCACGTGGAAATCATGACGCGGACACGGAAGCTAAGCGTGTGGCATCCAAAAGTGAAACAATCATGGACGTGGAGGTGGCACATACCCCTGAGAGGATGATGGTAGCACGAGCCACACCTGAGGCCTATAGCTCCAAGGGGAGGCACCTCAGGAGGAGAAGAATTTATAGAAGCGTTGAGGGTGCTTCTTAAGCCCCTCTGACAGATTGTGGAGGCGAGAAAGCACTGGTAAACCAGTAATGCCTGTCACCCTACTAAAAATAGCATTGGAGCAATTACATTACCCTATTCATATGTCAAAAGAAAATCTGCAACGCTCGCAGAAGACTGGTTTATACTGAATTTGGCAGAGCATGTTGCATTCTTCATGGTGAACTGCATAATATTCCAGCAATTCACCGCTGGGCACACATTGAAAGTAGTCAGAGGAGTTATCCCCCGGCCCAACGGGACATTCCAGCACTTGCATATCGATTATGTCGACATGATTCAAGTGTGCAATGGGTACAGGTATTTAATTGTGGTGGTGTGTCCATTCTCTAGATGGATAGAAGCAGGTCCCTGTACACACCCAGACTCTACCTGTGCTGCCAAATTTCTGGTGAGGGAAGTGTTCCCTAGATGGTGTGTATGCGAGGTAATGAGGTCAGATAATGGGGCTCACTTTGTCAACGCAGTCTTTTAACAGATCAGCTTGTTGCTTGGTATAAAGCACAAGTTCTCGTCGCTGTATCATCCGGAAGGAAATGGCATTTGTGAGAGGCTCAATGGCTTGTTAAAGGAGAGGATAGCCAAGTTGAAACTCACATTAAAGAAGGGATGGCTACACTGTCTACCACTGGCATTGCATGTACTTCGGAACCAACCAAGCTCCGACCATCATCTCACGCTGCACGAGATAGAGCTAGATGTGATACCCAGCCAACTAGAGAGGTCCTGGGAACCGAGATACAGGAATATTTGAACTGCATGACATCCAACATCTCTCTCATTACAGGCCAACTGCAGCAACAGCGAAAGGGTCGCAACGCAGCACAAAACGCATGAGGAAGTGCTGAAACAGACGCAGCTCAAGGTCTATGTGCTCCTCTCGTCTTCCCTGGTGATGCTGTTGTAATCAAAAATTATACAAGGAAAAGGTGGGACGAACCAAGATTTAATGGCCCTTTCATCGTGGAGGACTGCACTCCATCTGCCATCAAAGTCCAGGGTAGAAGGGCATGGCACTTCCTAAATGACATTAAACCATATATAGGAGAGAGCCCTCCAGGTGCATCTAACCGCGAAGAAACTACAGACAACAGGGAAGAACCTCAGCACGGTCAGACAAGATCCATGGCGAGGAAGAAGGACGCATGAGCAGCAAAATCAAGGCAAAAGAACTTTGGGGCTTCCAAAACTGGACATTACCGCTGGAAAAAAGAGAGAAAGGTGATAAAGGACAATAAAACGAACACTCTGTGCATCACAAGTTGCAGGGTAAAGAGAAGCGCATCCGAAGCCACAACAACGTTGATAACACGAACTTTCAAATCAAGTCACCCAAGCAGTGTGAAAACCTAAGACTCTGATAAACTACAGACAAGACTTTTCTGAGAGCTTAACACAGTATCCTGAAGCAACCAGTGTCAAGACTTTGTTTACAGAACTTATGGTATCTCCCAGCAGAAATCTCACGTGGGATGTACTCACTTATTTCCAGTTAGTGGTAATATCATATCCGTCACTCGTAGGGCCAGTAACCAGTGTCACAGACTTTATTCGAGATCCTGCTAACAAGAAAGTAATCTGGCAACTGCTGACTGTCATCACGGAAGCCTTCGCTGAGTTACCCGAGCACAGTGAAAAGGACACAAATGCTTCCACCACAGGCAGACATTGATGAACTCACCTTCACGCTCTTCTTCCAAAAAATTGAGAAGTGCCCGGCACTTGTCAGAAGAACCACAGACACACGCACTTTTATCAGAGACCCAAGAAACCTAGAACAATTGAAC
This sequence comes from Ambystoma mexicanum, assembly GCF_040938575.1. Classification (NCBI taxonomy): domain Eukaryota; kingdom Metazoa; phylum Chordata; class Amphibia; order Caudata; family Ambystomatidae; genus Ambystoma; species Ambystoma mexicanum. The sequence continues at coordinate 716,406,828 of NC_090923.1, forward strand.
CAGCTGTGGACTAAGCTAAATTACCTAGTGGCAATCCACGCAGCAGGAAAGTGCAGAGACTGTTTGAGTCAAAAGAAAAGCTTGTGATCAGGACCCAGCAAAACAGGACAAATGTCCCTGTCACCCGAGGACACACAGCTGGCACATAATGTCCTGTTCAGACTAGTCACAGACTATCCAGAAATGGTGGCAAGGCCTGCAGATGTTGAAATCATCAGCTTCTTCAGAGATCCAGCCAATATCTCACACATGGGCACACTCCTCGACGGCATCATGCTCCAGGTAGAGCTATCTAACTTCCAGCGAGAGTACCTAAGGAGGTTCCAGTGAGACTTTCCGCCGTGGGACAGATCGAGGAGACAGAGAGACAGTGCTTTATCTTTCTGCCATGGGACAGATCGAGAAGAGCGGAAACAAGAACTCCACCATCTTGTTTTTCTTTTTACTTTGATTTTTCTTCTATTTTTCTTATTTTTATTTTTTCATGTTTATTTTTATGACATTCTATTTTTGTGTGATTTTTGGTAATACCATCTTTCCATTCCTTCGCATTGAACAGGTTCCAGCATGTCCTCAGGACCTAAGCAAATTCGAGGAGTGCACTGGGATTTTACCTATTGTAGATATGCATAATGAATGTGACGTGCCAAAGATGCTAGCCTAACCTTTTTCCATAGTCTAACAAAAGAACTGTACTCCATACCCAGAGACTACCATCATCACCCGCAAGAGGGGGGACACTTGAGAAGCACTCGTCACTTTAGTAATTCCCAAACTCTTGAGCGACGAAATCGGAGTAAGAAAAAGAATTAAATGCTCACAATAGACTTACGTTCGATATGGGGGCCCAGAACAGTTACTTGGTTTTACCACCAACAGAGGGGCACCCCCTCTTCCCTGGAAGAAAATGCTGCCAGCTATCTTATAGATCTATTATGTGTTTATGCATAGTAATTATCTTTGTGTTTCTGTCATTGACAATCAGAACTGCATTTTTTATCGGTGCACGAAGCGCCCCAATTTCAGTGCACCCACCAGACAATGAACGCCTGGGTTCCACGAAAGCACCCAGACCTTACATAGTTATTCCAGTTCCAAGAAAACCTGATGGTAAAGTTAACAAACTAAAATTAAATGTAATTAACAGTGATTCATACACATTTGAGGTAACGAACGAAGAGAAAAGCTGGAGACAGGGTCAGCACGGAATGAATGAAAATGCAGCACTGACCACTGCACGCACCCAAACACAGGATGCACACAAACAAGGGCAAGTGTCAATGGCTACAGGACCCCAAACGAAGGCAACAGAGAAAACGAGACTGCCTACCGAACAACCAGCCCCAGAAAATAGTGGAAGTAACCAAGAAGAACCAAGTGAGAAACCAAAGGGAGAGGGCATAGCAAAATCCCTCAAAAGAACAGAAGTAGCCACAAAGGAACTCAGAGAGAAAACACAAATGCTGATAGATCATTTGTTCCCGTTCATAGTTAGAGCAAAGAAACTGCACGAGGAGCTGAAAAATAGAACTACAGAGAATATAACAACAAGCATGCCAGCTCCAACGCAAGGAACAAGGACCAGGCCCACGACACAGCCACGCGTTGGGAAGTTGGTGAGCCAATGGTGGTTAGAGGATATCTATGAAAGATTACAAAAGGAAAGGAAAAGAAACACAAAACCTTCTCCTACCAAAGCGATGCAGCCAAAGAAACCTGCTCCACCGAGACGCCCAGAGTGGAAAAGCAGCACAGACGCATTCAAGGACATAGTTATAGCAAACTATAGAAGAACGCTAAGAATCAAGAGAAGCCTGCACGAAGATAACTATGAACTCAATGATTACCTGGACCGCACAGCCCATCTCGAAACAACATATGGTACCAACACATGAAGTAAGTAGGACGAAGGCAGTCAGAAGGAGAATGCTTCGTCTGTGCACTCCTACCGTACAGCATGGGACAATCCAAGATCTTCGTGGCAGTGGAAATTGATGACCCTACAGCACACTGTATGTCACACGTAGCAATGTATAACACCAGAGGACAATTTATGGGAAGAGACGCCCCACTGATATGGGCCACCAAAAAGGATTACCCAGATGAAGATGGCTACGTCCAGGATATTAAAACAAGAAACAGGGCGCATACCAGGAATCACGTAATCAGATACGAGAACCCTGAAGTTAAAGGATCAGCAACAAGATGGGAAATAAACCCGAGACTGAACGTTCAAGGAAAAACTGCAGAAGAGGCTCAAATCTGGAAGAACAGAGGTCAAATGCAGATCTCGGGAACAGTAGTTTCCCCAAATGGATGGGAAGAAGGGGTAGTAATCTGCCGATCACGGATGGTTCTTGGAGCCTGCCAAGAAACCATAGAGAACTCACAGAGGTTATGCAAACCTCTATGGCCGAAATTGGTAAAGCTGCTAACATGTGTCGAAGACAGAGGAGGACCCCTGTAAAAAGTACCACTGGAAAGCCCGAAACTATGCTTCAGAAGTAATGGCACGAGGAAGATGGGAGAGAATGTAAACTGTGGACAAATCTTTGAAGCCCCAGGAATGACACAAGGAACCGCAGTCAATATGGACCATTACTGGGCGTTTGGATCCAAGGCATATATAAGACTACCGAAGAACTGGGGAGGCATATGCAAACTGGTGAACGTCCACATTCCTGCAATATTGATCCCTAAAAATGACCTGAATTTGGACAGTTTCCCGAAAGCAGATGCTCATCTACGAAAAAGGAGATCTGTGGAACTGGTATCCAGGATGAAGGGAGAAAATTACTTTTCTGCCAAATCAGAAGAGGCATTCCATGCAATCCCATACGAACACAGGCTGTTCAGCCTCACCTCAACAGTATTCACCACAATGCTCTTGCCACACATCCAAGTTGGAGTGAATGCTAAATGGCTGCAGATAACCAGATGGGAGTTATTGCAGACCATCAACACTACCATAAAAGGATTTAACACAATCAAAGAGGAACTAAGAGCAATCCGATTGATGACCCTCCAGAACAGATATGTACTAGACATGATCACAGCGATGGATGGAAGTGTTTGCGCCAAAATCAGAGAATCGGGTTGCACATTTATACCATCGCACGATGAAGAAAATGGAACCCTAACAGAAGCCATAAGTATGTTGACAAACCTAAAGAACCAGATGATCGATAAAGGTGATGAAGTAGACGATGACAGCTGGTTTGGAGCCCTGTTCTCATGGGTCCCACAATGGATGGCAGATATATTCAAGTTTCCGGGAGCCTTACTAGCAATGGTACTGCTAGGATTCTGTGTTATCAAGATAATCATCACACAGTGCCATAAAACTGCAAAGAAAGCCATTGGGATGAAAATCATGGCCAATGTCGAACCAAGATGGAAGCCCAGAGACCTGACTGATGAAGAAATAAGAGATTTTGTGAAAGCCAGTGAATTTGCGCCAGAAGGAACAAAGTTTACATATCCCAGGAAACGAACAAAGTATGAAGGGAAATGGATCTATTGCAGCCCAAATGGACAATGCCAGCTAATGACAGGGAATAAAGATGAACATGTAAAAACAGTAGGAAGTTTGAAGGGTGTGATAAAAATATGGACTCCAAAGACGCACACATTCACACCATCATGTACAAACCCTAAAGACGTTGAACAAGACACCGAAGTATCAAAGGAAATAAATGCAAAAGAGGAAGCAGAAGTGGTCGATGAACCGACCAGAGGGGGGAGTGTAGAGGAGGTCCCAGACATGGCCTGCACCTCTGGCCCCCATTTCGAGGTACCAGGAGCGTACTTGCCAAGGTATGTGACGTATGAGGAGCAAATGAACCAACAGAGAGCAGCACTCGGGCTCTGCCCAGTGTCCATCAGAAGAGCAATACCTGTTGAGGCACCCGTAACTAGACAACCATGGGCTGCACGATACCCTCTTAGACAACCATACCAGCAGCTGAGACGAAAAACCGACGGTCCACGAAGAGACCAAAAAGAGCCTTAATGGATGGCCAGTGGAAATGACACAAAGGCCCGGACAGACTCGCGGATGAACAAAAACGGCTATCAAAGATAATACGCCAGTGCGAGCAGCTGTGAAAATAGATGTAATGGACAAAGGAGAAGAGACGATGTTGAAACGTAAGGAAACGTTGCTATGAGGCAAGATGGAAGTAGCCAACCAGTTAATGCGTGTAAATAGGCTTGGAACGCAAGAAGCTAAGAAAACGATACTGCTGGCAATGCTTAGTAGAAGAATAGCGCGGCAAGCGCCAACCATATATCTACCTCGATAAGGCACATTATACAAGTGCAACTCCATTTTGTAAGCAGAAGTGTGACGAGGAGGCCAGAGGCCTATCAGGCCAGGTATCATATTCTAGCTAAAGCAAGGAAGAGGAGCAGAATCGAAACTCAACAAAGAGCAGCTCATGCCTGGGATTTCGAGGTCAACCCACAGAAAGGGGGAGAGCGGCAATGCTGAAGAATCGAAACTTCAGAGCATACCAGCCTGCCCTGTGAAGGTCAAGATAAGGGAGGCCCAGGCAGGTGGTGAGGCTAAGGAAGAATCAAATACACAAAAAGCTGGAAACTGAAGCAGATTCACAGTGAACAGACATGTGCCCAGCCAGGCGCGAAGAGTTACCGACGTCTGATGTCACCCAGATCCAAGGATGCCATAACTTCTCCAGGTAAGAGGCTACAGTTTTGAGGCCATACCCAGCCAACTAATTGACACATAGCCCAAAAGGCTTGATTGATGGAATGGAAGCAGGGTGAATCTTGGGACATGAGGCACCTGGGTGTCCATTCTGCATGCTGCTAATTAAAATGGAGATTTATGTCTAGGGTTGTAACCTGCCCAATCACAATGGACCAAGTTATCTAGGGTCCTATAGATCATAAAACCAATAAGACGTTGTACTTGTAGTGACGTCTATCACGTGTGATGTAGAGGGAGGGGAGTAGACGCCCACCCGATAAGAGTTATCCAATCCGCATGCTCTGTTACCATATACAGATATAGCACCTATACTTAAGTTACCTTTTCCAACCAATTTTATTGCATCACAAGAGTAAGACGTCATTGATGATGGGTTTTGACTATAACTGTTGCTGTTTGAATGAAGTTCAGGGAGTTGAAGCGACACAGGTGATCGCAACGCTGATTTCCAATTGTTTCCCTGTTTTTTGTACTTGTCATTAAACAGACTTCCCTTTGCCAAACTACTGAGTCCTCATTATTGAGTTGTGTTGGAGTAAGTGAATCCTGCACCCCCATTCCTCACATGGTGCAGCTATCTTGTCAGACAGGTACTAGAGGGTGTGTTCTGACCTATGGGCCCATCAGAGGACAATCCGCCTCTCCAGTACATGGGGTTACCTATGCTTCTTTTATACTGGCTGGGACCGTATTCGTATTGAACGTGGCATTGACAAAATTAGTAATGATAGGAGTGAGGGTGGGGGCACAAAGTTTAACTAAATGGGCTGGGAAATTGTCCCCTTTACAATTAGAGGCTTTTAATTTAGATATGGTATCTAACACTAGATCTTGGGTCACCGGAGTAAAGTGGAATAGTAAATTAGCATTGTCAATAGTTATGTTAGGAGTGGAGGCGGGAATGTTTTTATCAGCTAAGAGCTTTCTTTTTGTGATGATTTTATTTTGTAGTAAATCGATTTTCCAAGCTAATGCTCTTTGTATAGTGGTACACCACACTTTACTAGAATTAACCGGTGTGGTAGCTGGGATAGGATTCTCCAGTTCTCTGAGAATGCTGAAAAGCTCCTTAGAATTAGAGGAGGCATTGCTATTGGGAGTGTTATATGCATTGGCTTTATGAGTTATGATTGCTGCTTTGTATGTTTTGTTGGCCGCTATGAAAGCATTGGCTGAGTCTGTTGTAAGAGTTTTTTTGTCGATGTGTCCAAGAGATCTTTTGGTGCGTCTGAGCTAAACTAATTCATCTTTAAACCAGAAACCTGTTCGTTTGTCAGCACAACGTGTTTTAGTTATAACGGGAGCTACTGAGTCAATGGTGGTTGTAAGACAATTATGGTAAATGTCTGCGAGGTGACATGGGTTGTCACTTGTAACAGTGTTGGTTGAGAGGGCTTCACTTAGGATGGGGGAGAGGTTGTCTGCTGTTAGCTTCCGGATGTTTCTTGTTTGATAAGTATGCACTGTCTTGGTTCTGGGGGCCATTTCTCATTACTGATTAGAGTAAAATTGACGCTATGGTGATCTGTCCAATTGAGGGGTACAATAGAATCGATAGATACCTGGGAGTTTAGCGTAAGTATCCAATCGAGTAGTCTGCCCTTATAATGGGTGGGAGCATTCACTAGTTGTATGAAGTTCATGTCTTTGAGTACGGCATGGAGGGCATATGCTTTGTGATCCTGCTTATCATTGAATCCTAGGTTAATGTCCCCAAGGATGATGCATCTGGGGGAGAGGGCGCTAGAGACCCAAACAAGATGGCCGCTCCTCTGTGAGCTCCCGCGCGGCCGTTTAGAATCCTTATTAATCCTGTGCATTCCGGCAGTGCAATTGCTTTAACTTTTAAACTATCGCTCCCACGAGATGACAGAGAGGAAAATCAACCTAGCGGAGCTCAGCTTCATAGCCCCTGGCCGCCTGAGCACCACCTGAAGCTCCACAGCGTTCCTGAGCGATGAGAGATAACCAAGGCCTCGCCAACAACCGACGGAGCGGCTCGGGCGAGCATGCTGGAGGGGCATGGAGGCGAGCAGTCCGTTTCTCCTGCGGTGCCGGTGCTGCGGGGAGCTCGTCCCGGCCCTGCCTCCTCCTCCCGGGGACTGCTGACGTCGGTCCTGACCCCGGCCTCGCTCCTGCCCCCTCCCTCGGTGACAACAGCGGTCGGCTCTGCCCGGGTCGGCTGGCCCTCCGCGGGTGGCGGACACCTCAGCCCGGCCGCACGGGCCCCCCCTGCGGGAGAGGCCGCCAACTCCAGGGTCCCAGGTGGGGGCCTGTGGGGACTGTGCGGCGGCTCTGCGGCTGTTCACTGCAGGGCGAGGAGAAGGCGCAGCAGCCGGGCTGCGCACTAGCAGAGCTTTTCGGTCCCTTGGCCGGTTGCCACCGGCGACCCCCAGGCTGCATCCGTAGGACGCTCGCAGAAGAGGAGGCCCGGGGCTGGGGCCCTGAAGGTACGGAGCGGGCTGGGGGGGTGGCCTGGTGGAAGCGCGCGCAGTGGAAGGTGCTTCAGGCCCGCAGCGCTGATCCCAGGCCCATTCTCACTGGCTCCCCCACCCGGAGTGACTGTCCCCCTTTGGGATGCCCCCTCCCGGGACTCCACCACCACCCGGCGGGAGGACCCAGCGCTCCACAATCCAGCGGGGCCGCCGAGGTTGGACTGCACCGGCTACAGCTCCGCAGTCCCTTCCAACTGGAGATCCCACAGACGTGGCACACGCCGTCTACACAAATCAGGTAGCATACACCCTACTGGCCCCAAAAAACATATGACAGGCCGTGGGCCTGGCCCTGCAGAGTACTGGTGAAGATAATTAACATCAGGTGAAGAGCCCACGGAGACACAAGAACCCTCACGAACAATACTGATACTTGGGGGTTGAGCCCCCCGCCTGGACTGCTTCCCAAACTTCATTATTAAGTGACCAGCGACACCTCCCACTCATACTTGCTATGGGGAAAATCGATAAACAACAGAGTAAACTAAAATTTGATGCAGGCACTGCTGCGAAAACCCCGAGGCACAATAGTGAACCAGTACACTCGCCTCCCTCGCCACATCAAGACAATACTGAACCCCAACCACTCGATATCGGGGCGCTCCTTTTAGAACTGAAATCTGGAATCAATAACTTGGACAGCAAGCTAGAGGGTCTTTCGTCCAAGGTTGACCAAATTCAGCATTGTCTGGACACTCATAATGAGCGCCTAGACGCAGCGGAGCAACTGATTTCTAGCTTGGACGACGGGGCATCATCCCTAAACGCTAGAGTGACATCCCTTGAAACTCAAATTAAACTGATCAATGCCAAAAACGAGGACCTTGAAGGACGTTCCAGAAGAAATAACATTCGGATAGTGGGGCTGAGACAGAAACAAACCCAAGGCAAGATGGAAGACCACATTGAGGAAATGTGTAAAACCCTTTTTGGCCCCGACACCCTCTCACCCTTATTCGTTGTTGAAAGAGCCCATAGAACACCACCATCAAGACCCGCCCCCGAAGCGCCATCGCTTCCAATCATTGCAAAACTACTTAACTACAAAGACAGAGACGCAATACTCCGGGTGGCCAGGGAGAAGGGCGATCTACAGTATGACAGCGACACTGTCCACTTTTATGCCGATTTTTCTCCAGCTGTCCAGGCGCAAAGGAAGACCTTCACTAACGTCAAACATAGAATCTGCATGAACCAAATCCCGTACTCGATACTGTTCCCGGCCCGTCTAAGGATACAACACCAGGGCAAAGCCCAGTTTTTCCAATTCCCCGAAGAGGCCAACGTATACCGTGATCTGGCAGACTGTCGGCCACCCGAAAACAATCAAGCACGAACACAAAGAGACAGAGCCCAGAGGAATCCGCCATAGATATAAAGACACACTAGCCTACAGATCACTACGATCATCAATGCTGCCGGAACACGAAATAGAGGGTTTGAAACCCTCAAGGCCACGCGTCTTGGGAGGATCCAAGCGCCCCTAGCACAGCAATGTTCATGTTCATAAGTTACACATCAAAGATGGGGGGAACCACGCCGAGCCAGTTGGGGGTTGCTCGCGGAAACTGGGAGGGATACGCGTACAAGTTGGGAGTTCACAAGTTCTAGGACACCCCGGGCACCCCACGTGCTCCACTTTGGAGAGGAACACGTCTCACACCAGCTCACCCCGACAAGATCCAACCCCTCCGCCCCTCAGCGCCCGAACGCCAAGAAATGCATGTACAAAGAATTACAGACACAGCGCCTTCACCGTAGCCACATGGAACATTAAAGGTGGGAACCGGCCAGCAAAGGTTAGGAAAATGACCCGATACCTACGCCGACACAAAGTGGACATCGCCCTCATCCAGGAAACACACCTACGCCCGAACTCCGAGCATTCATGGGCAAGGGAGTGGGGATGCCATTGCTACTTCGCCTCCTTCTCGTCCTATGCTAGAGGAGTGGCTATAATCATCAATAAAGCGATAAATTTTAGACTTATCGCCCTTAAGAAGGATACAGAAGACAGATTGCTCCTGCTACACGGAAGAATAGACGGGGAAGACATCACCCTAGTGAATTCTTACGGCCCTAACGCGGATGGCCCTAACAACTTCGAATGGGTAATGCCACAGCTGAGCACGATTAAGCAATCCACGATCATATGGCGTGGTGACCTCAATATGACGCTGAACCCAGCCAAAGACAAATCTCATCACACGACGTCGATCCCATCCAAGGCGTCGCTACAAATTTCTGAAATCTGCAGAGCCTACGACCTAGTCGATATCTGGAGGCTAAAGAACCCTAACACACGAGACTTTACCTTTCATTCCTGGGTCCACAAGACCAGCTCAAGAATAGATTACCTCCTCGTATCCAGCCACAGCCGCTAACAGTGGGAGGAATGCCACATTCTGCCAAGAACCCTGTCAGATCATTCCATGCTGTACCTAGTATGCAACAACACACACGCAACTAAACCACGTCCCCACTGGAGATTCAAACCACGAGCACTGCAAGACACGGCCTTCGCAGAAGAACTCAAAAACAAACTGGAACTTTTCCTTGACTCCAACCGTGGCTCGGTACACTCAACCAGGACTCTGTGGGAAACTTTGAAATGTTTTATTAGAGGGGTCTGCATGGCTAAAGAATGCGGAATTCTAAAACTATTACGGAGGGAGCTGAATGCCAGCAAATCAAGACACAAAGACCTCGAAGGAACCCTTCGAACAGACAACACCCCACAAGTGTTAGCAGCTATCAAGAAAGAATTAGAGGTGTTCTGAAACACAGCCGAAAAGGAAATAAAATTCCTGGACAGACACCACACGGTCCGGCAATACGGCGAAGGCCAGCAGCCCGGGGCCCTCCTTTCGAGGCTTATAGCCGCCGATAGACACCCCACCGTGATCGACTCGATAAGAGATCCCTCAGGCAATACTGTCCACTCAACAATCGACATTGTTGAAAGCTTCCGCAAATTCTACCAAGATCTGTACGACACAAGCTACTCAGCCGACTCGGCTGAGCTGACACGATACCTAGATAAAATTGAACTGTATTGGGTCGGCCCCGAGCTCAGAGAACCACTGAACGCCCCTATCACCGTTGAGGAGATCCTCGAAGCCATCAAGAAACTACCTAACTCCAAAGCACCTGGACCAGATGGCCTATCCGGTGATTTCTATAAACACTTCGCAATCATTCTCGCCCCACTGATCCTCCAGGTCTACGAGGAGGCCCTCACTAGGGACCTGCTTCCTCCAACTTTATACAGAGCCAACATAATCCTTCTACACAAGAGCGGCAAGGACCCAACGGAATGCGGCTCTTACAGGCCAATTTCATTAAGAAAACCTCTAACCAAAAGGCTTCTGCCGCTCATGCCCGCCATGGTGTTAGGAGACCAGGCGGATTTTGTCCCTGGGAGGAACACATCGTATGGAATAAGGAGGATGTTCGTAGCAATGGAGGCCCTCGATCCGGACAGTCAGGCAGTGGCGGTGCTGCTGGATGCCGAGAAGGCTTTTGATTCGGTTGAATGGCCCTTCATGTTCACGGTCCTGGATAGGATGGGTTTGGGCAAGCGGTTTCTGCACATGGTTTCTCTACTCTACAAAAGGCCCATCTCCAACATCCTGCTAGGTGGCCACAACTCTACCAATATCCACCTACGAAGAGGGACGAGACAAGGATGCCCGCTTTCTGCACTTCTGTTCGCTCTAATAATGGAACCCCTGGCCTCGGACATCCATATGCATCACCTCCACAGGGGCCTTGCCCTTGGCCCGCACAGAATGATAATCTCACTCTACGCAGATGACATAGCCTTGTTCCTACAAAACGCAGATGTGAACCTGAATCCGGTGATGAGGGCAGTAATACAGTTTGGACACTTCTCAGGGCTGAAAATCAACAACAGCAAATCCGCAATTTTCCCACTTACCCCTGCCACTACTGAATTCACCGACGACTTTGGCTTCCAATGGCAACACAACCGTGTGCAGTACCTCGGCATTTACATGTCCCGTCCGAAAGACAAAATCATTCACGATAATTACGAAGCCGTCATGGCCACCATCCAAACCAGGATTGACAGGTGGAAATCGCTACCACTCAACCTTTGGGGCAGAGTCTCGATAGTCAAGATGATCATCTTACCAAAACTATTATACCTCTTCTCGAACATTCCCTTGGTCCTCACACAAAAACTTCTTCAACGCATGAAGAGCACGGTCCTCACCCTTATATGGGCCGGTAGAGTAGCAAGGGTCGCATACTCCACACTAACCCTTCCAACACGGCAGGGTGGACTAGCCCTGCCGGATCTGGAACGTTACTACAGGGCAGCCCAAGCGCAATACCTCAGTCACTGGTACGCAACGCAATTCGTAAGACCACACGTTCAGATAGAAAGAGCACTGGCAACCCTATATCTCCTTCGATCCATCATCTTTGGACGACTCCCAGTCTCACAATCTACAATGAACCCAGTGGCTACTACATACTCGGTCTGGAAGAAAATCGCCAGAGAGGATGGCGCCGTCTCCAGGTATTCTCCGCTTCTACCTATCAAATTTATTCCCGGCATAGCCGTCACATCTGAAAAAGTCTCCCTACTGTGGGCGGAAAAGCTGCAATTACACTCCATGGATGACCTCTTCCCTACAGGGTCCTTCTTGACAATGCAACAATGCCCACTGCGCCTGTAATGTAGTCATTGCCTATGCTTGCTATTCTATGCCCACTGTGCCTGGTGCAATCAAACCATTGCCCATGCTGTAACTTATAGCTAGTGCTTGATTCAGAAACGCAGCATTTGAAGGTCTCTTAATCTCCAAATGACAATAGTCACCCTAAAACCGTACAATTCTACAACATTGCATTTGCTTATCAAATCACACTTGATTGTGTTGTGCCTTATGGTCGCTTACATACCACATTTGATCTGTGTTGTGCCTTATGGTCACTAATAGACCACATTTGATTTGTGTTGTGCCTTATGGTCGCTAACGGACCACATTTGATTGGTGTTGTGCCTTTAATCGCTAACAGACCACATTTGATTTGTGTTGTGCCTTTGGTCGCTAACAAACCACATTTGATTTGTGTTGTGCCTTATGGTCGCTAATAGACAACATTTGATTTGTGTTGTGCCTTATGGTCGCTAAGAGACCACATTTGATTTGTGTTGTGCCTTATGGTCGCTAACAGTCCACATTTGATTGTGTTCTGCCTCATGGTCGATAGCTAGTTGCTATCTTAAATTTGCCTGTTAGTCGCGCCATTTACAAGCCTTTTTGCAAGTGTGCCTCAATTTCAAATCCAGCGCTACCTAAATAGCCTGTCTGCCCCAGGGTTTACAAGCACCAGCACAGCTAACAACATCCACCATCCCTCTAGTGCCTTCATCATCCCGCCCGAATCTATATCTAAACTATGCCAGCCTGGCTAGTATTCATCATGTTCGCTTTTTGCATTATGCCTGATTGCACGCCATGCAGCAGAAACAGTTATATCCCATTCAGTAAGGGACTCGCCAAGCTTGGCTGTCCTAGACACCACCCTGTTCCTTGCCCCACACCCTTCCTGCCATCCCTACCTCCTTTCAGCGTTAACTTAGGTAACCCTCCACCGAACCTTGCCACAGATGACCATTCTGACAATATCCAGAAATCACACAATATGCTAGAACATCACCCTACTGCCTACCCTAACCTCATGACCCGTAACGACAGACTAGGCTGTATACTCCCCACTCTATTCAGCAAAATGACCAACAATCCTACAACTAAAGTCACCAATAAAAACAAGATTGCTAACTCTGTACCACTCAAAGGAGCCCTACTTAATGTTAGATCCCTGTAGCCCACCCTACGGAAATTGCCGACATCATCCGTTCAGCAGACCTGGACTTCTTCACCACTACAGAAACCTGGCTCCATGCAGCAGCAGGTCCCTCTCTAACCCTCGCGGTTCCAGACAACTACTCCATCCTCAGGGCCGACAGACCTAATGCCTGTGGAGGAGGTGTAGCACTTATATTCAAATCTTCGCTTGACATTAGATCTGTGACCTCCCACCCTCTAAATTCCTGTGAACACTTATCCATCAAAATTCAAACCACTCCTAAGAATACTATCACCCTGGAACTAATATACAGACCCCCTGGTCCGATAGGTTCCTTCGAGGAAGATATAACCTCCCTCATAGCTGAAAAATCTAAACCTTTATCACAGAATATTATTCTAGGTGACTTTAACCTGGGATACAATGATCCTCACGACACTCCAGCATCCTCCCTTGCTACTGCACTTTGCGAAAACAACTACACTCAACTTAACACCTTACCTACACATCAGAAAGGCAGAACCTTAGACTGGCTCGCTGCCCACAACTGTAATATTACCTGCAAAGACCCCCCAACTACTTATATGGATCGACCACCTCCTACTTTCATTTGACATTAGCACTAACAACCCACACCACATACAGTGCCCACCTGCACCAGCATGTCTGACGAGAAATAAGCGGAACATCACCGCTGAAGCCCTCATCCCATTGGTTCTACCCACCCTAAACATGATCCCTAACACATCAGACCTTAACTCACTAGTAGAGACCTACAATAACGCCATGACCAAAGCTATCGACCTTGTTGCCCCTCTAAAACTACATAAAGGTAAACCTAAAGCACATCTTAACTCCTGGTACACACCAGAACTTAAAATACTAAGAAATAAAAAGTCCAAAATGGAAACCCTTTGGAAAATGAACCCAAAATCAATCTCACAAATGCATCCTCCCTTTTTAAAAAAGAAATAATTCGCACTAAAAAGGAAGCCTACAATACAAGAATAAGTAATGCAAGTTCCAATACCAAAGAATTATTCACCATCCTGAAGGAGTTAGAAAATCCCAATCCACCTACGGACATGTCCGTGAAGGAGCAACTCTGGTGCACTAGCATCCAAGATGCCTTTGCAAACAAAATCACTGGCCTACAAACTAAAATTGGAAATAAAAGACTACAACTCTCTAATAGTAGCCCCACTCCTAACCCCCAATCCCTAGCCCACCTACCACCCCTAACACTAACAATGGCTTCACCTTCAAAAAAGTAACCGTACTTGAAGTGCAAAAAATCAAAACCTCCCTCAAACCGTCAAATTGCAAAGGGGACAGCTGTCCCACACAGATTATAAAAGATGCAGCAAGAGACCTCGCCCTTTTAATTTCCAAGCTCATAAACGTGTCATTCTCTACCAATTCGGTACCCAACAATTTGAAACAGTCTTGGGTCCTCCTGCTACTAAAAAAACAGACCTTGGACCCAGCAATCCCCACAAATTACAGGCCTATCACAACCATTCCCTTCCTGTTAAAAATCCTTGACAGAGTTGCTTACTGTTAGGCTCACCTGGACCCCACAGGGGTGTCGATCGGACCCAGACAGCTGCGGTCTCCGTCAACGTGATGCGTAGTGCAGAGATGACTGTCTGGACTGGCCGGCCTAGTCTTGTCTGCTGGACCCGAAGAAGTATTTTCCTGCAAGTGGAGACAGGGATTAGCCACCTATGGGTTTTAGTAATGGCCCCCCAACTGTTCTCACTCTCCCCCACTAATCACCTCCGATATCCCCTTAGTAGCCTTATCTTATGTTTGTAAAAGATGAACTTTCCATCCTGCGTGTCTTGCAGGGGCGCGTAGATACCAGTTACTTCACTGGTTTGAAGGCGTTGGGAGAGTTCCGGTAAGCATTGACTCTGAAGTCCCAGGCAGGATTGGTAAGAATCAAGTTCAAAGAGTTCAATGTGCCCGATGTTCACTCTTGTCCCCTTCCTTCCTTAAGTTGCAACTGAGTTCATGAGAAGAAGGTCTCGTAGCTGCTGCTGGCGTTCAGGTAAGAGTCTGTGTTACCCAACGCTGTCCGGTAACTATTGCATGCGTTAACGTGTTGTTTTTCTCCCTCTTTACAGATGCGGCATATGAAGATATGGAGAATAATACCGCCGGTGGTAAATCAGATAAGTCTATGGTGGTAAGAGGTATTTGTTGATTCCCTTGGCTCACCTTGTTATTCTCGTGCCACTAGGTGCTGGAGTACGGCGAAGAAATGATGGAGACAGTGCCGGATCGAAAGATGCTGTGAGAACTGGTGAGTATGGCGCCGTGCTGGAGCTGGCGAAGCGACGCGTGCAGGACTGATGTACTTTCGAGGTCGGGAGATGAAATGGATCTGGAATCAGGAGAGGAATTTGAAATAAGTTTGTTTTCTAACCTTGTCCTTTTCTTCCTCTTTATTCTAGGAGCTCCGGATTCTTGGCAGAAGACTAGATGCTGGCTGCAGGCACGCGGGCGTGGCAGAAGACTGGATGCTGGCTGCAGGCACGGTGAGAGTCACGCTGCTGGATGCTGAATAACACGAAGCATGTGCTGCTGTTCGGGCGTGGTTTAAATAGCCTCCAAAGTAGTCCCAGGAAAGAAGTTCCCCAGGACCACACCCGAGTAAAAAATAGTCCCTGTAGTAAAATAGTCCCATCCAGGCCTCACGTTGGCTTGGATTTATTTGCAGCATGGTCTGCATGAGGTAAGTAATGTCTATGAGCCTGGCGCCTATGGCGCCAGGACTGATTTTTATTATGAGCCTGGTGCCTACGGCGCCAGGACTGAACCCAGACAGCCCCTAGCTGGGGCTGCTGGGGTTTTTGTAAATGTCTGGATGCCTGCTCCCGAGGCTGATGGGCTTGATCTGGATGCCCGGGGGTAGGCATCATGACACTTACTTGCAAATTCAGCATTACCTAGAGTCCAACCAATTACTTGGATTGCGTCAGTCTGGCTTCCGGCCTCAACATGGAACAGAAACGGCCCTTGTTGATCTTAAAAGTCAGATTGACGAAATTAAAGATAAGGGTAAGGCTGCCATCCTACTCCTTTTAGATCTCTCAGCAGCCTTCGACTTGGTCGACCATAAAATACTCTGCAACCACCTCTCCTCGGCCGCCCACTTTTCCCCCTCTGCTGTCATGTGGATACAGTCCTTCCTGGCCAATAGAACTATGAGAGTCTTCTCTCCGGTGGCAGCAGCAGACCCCATCCCTATCACCTGCGGTGTCCCACAAGGCTCATGTGTTTCACCCACCCTATACAATATCTTTACAAAGCCCCTCTTTGATAAACTGGATCGTCTGGGTGTCACCTACACAAATTACGCGGATGACACCCAGATACTCCTCACCATCTCGGGCAACTACAATACCGATGTAGCCAGGATCAATGAAATCTTCTCTGTCATTCAGGCATGGATGGCCACACATGACCTCTGCCTGAACGACGAGAAGACTGAACTGCTCATTGTTGGTTCTCCGAACAACCTACAAAAACTTAGTCCCAACTATTCCAACATCACCATTGATGGCAATACCATCCCGGTCGCCAAAAACATGAAAACACTTGGCTTCTACCTCAATGCCAATATTAACCTCACTAAGCAAGTCAACTCAACAGCTTGAGCCACTGCCTATACAGGAAAACTAATTAGAGCTTCTAGACCATTTCTTTCCTCTAACAGCTGCCTCACACTAGCTAGAGCTTTTATACAATCTAAACTAGGTTATTGTAATAGCCTCTACTTAGGGGCTAACCAAGCAATAATTAGTAAACTCCAAGTTCTTCAAAATAATGCGCTACGGGCAGCGCTAAACATTCCCAGGCGTGAATACATCTCTGCCACCAGAACTACATGCAAGTGGCTCACTATCCAACACAAAATCGATATAAAAACCCTCTGCCTCACTTACAAAGCTCTCAATCATCTAGCCCCCCCTACCTGACTAACAAATTCACCATGAAAACCTCCATCAGAACCACGAGATCTTCCAATACCGTATGCCTCACAGTACCCAGATTTACCTCTAAAAGAGATGGAGGCTCGAGATTCACTGTCCTCGCCTCCCAACTCTGGAACGCCCTGCCACTGAATATTAAGTCATCCAAATCCTTCCAGTCGTTCGGGAAACTTGCCATTGGGTGGCATTTGACAAAAAGTCAACCTTTAAGTTAGACTTAGCTATAAATTGTACATATTGCACATGTCTCATTTTTGTCTTTATGGGTTGCTATTACTTCCACTGTCTGTATATTCTGTATATAACTGTTATTCAACTATTACTGCTTACTACCATGTACTGTGCCTTGTAACTTGTACTAAGTGCCCTTTTACTCCCGGGTCCGGAGCGCTATTGAAATAAAATAAACAAACAAACAAACAAAGCAACAAGCCTACGAGAGAGGGGCCAACAATGCTCTAGATTCATTCATATACCACAGACTGCGTCATTCGCTTCGGGAGGTTATGCCAGACTTCCCACAACAACCGCCAATCTGGCCACTGCTTCACTACGCAATCCAAGCCCAAGGAGACGGGCACCTCGTAACAAGCATCTACAAGGGTCTATTCCACACTCTGACTCCACCCTGTGTAAACGTCAAAAAAAGGTGGGAAAACACACTGGGCAGCTCAATCTCTGACGAAGAATGGGCCTACACCCTAAAACTTAAACACATAGTGGCAATCAATGCTAGGTTTAAGCTGATTCATTTCAACTTCCTCCACCAAACATATCACAATCCTGCAAAACTTCACTCTCAAAGAGACTCTATTTCAGCGGAATGTTGTAGGTGCGAAGCTCCCACAGCAGACTTTCTTCATCTGGCATGGTCCTGTCCCCCAGTGGCTACCTTCTGGAGAGCCGTGCTTGAAAAAATCTCAGCAATAATAGGAACGGATCTCGTCTTTGAACCATAGGCGGCTCTCCTAAACCTAACCCAGTCACTACCGAGCACTGATCAAAGACTGACAAATGTATTGCTGGTTCTAGCGCAAAGAAGAATAGCCTATACATGGGCCAGAGGCCCTCCCCCAACACTGCAGCACTGGCTGAAAGACGTAACATTTTGTCAAGATGTGGAAACAGATTTCATTAGGACTATGCCATTACATGCACGCCCCCCCGGACATATGGGGTCCGTATGTCGCATATTTGCTTTCGACGACCGACGATGTTGATACGCGTCAATCAGATCTAATGCAGGACTCATCAGACAACTTGGAAGTGCTGGCAGCACCTTCTCGCTGATAAAATCCAACGCCATATTGACTCACATAATCTCAGTGGGTGAGGAGGAGGGGGAATGGGGAGGGAATGGGGATGAGAGGAGTGCAGTTCGTACAGTACGACCAATGCCCAATCTTATTTTTTGTTTTGTTGGAAAATGCTAATAAAGAAATTTGGAAAAAAAAAGGATGATGCATCTGGTATTGGGTTTGATGTAAGTATTTAGTTGGAGAGGGATATCTTAATCCGGATGGGTGTTGTTGTTGGGTGATCTGCAGATGACCAAAATATTGGTTGTTGTTTTTGCGTTAGATGTGATTTTGACTACGAGGAGTTCATATCCTTCTATTTCTTTGAGGGGGCAGGACCTAATTTGTACGTTTGTTTTAGCTATTATGGCTATGCCGCCTCCCTGTGCATTGGATCTATCAGACCTGAGAATGTTGAAGCCTGGTGAGATGGCAAGAGCTAGTAGGGGGCCAGATGCTTGATGCAACTAGGTTTCTGTAAAAACTAGGATGTCCAGACGTTGGTCAATGATGAGATCATGGATCTCAATGGCATGGGCTCCAAGTGAGCGAGCATTGATGAGAGCACCTTTGAAGTTGAGTGGGGGTTCTGGTGGAGGGGTTGTGGTCAGTGCCTGGGCTCCTTTGGTGCCGAGGAGTTGTTTGACCGTGGCTCTAGGTGGTATCTTATGTTGTTGGATGTCCAGGCGAGGTTTGGGTTTGTAATGCTTTTGCCTGGCCAGAGAAGGGTTATGCCTTGAAAGGAGAAATTCGGTACGTGATCTTAAACGACTACAATGTAGATGTTTGGTACGTGATCTTAATCTACTTAGTCTAGTATTGCCCTGAATGGGGTTGGTGGAAGAGGAGTCTATATTGGTAGGTACAAGTTCTAGAGTCGTCATAGGGGTATTGATGATTGGCTCTGAATTATTAATAATCCTTATAACACTTTGAGTACTTTTATGGTACTGGATGGGCAGGAAGGGTGGGGTAGAGGGTAGGAATGGAGTGGGACAGGGGATAGGTTGATGCCGGTAATAGCCAATTCTGGAGGGGCCATTTCCCTGGGTAATAAAGGCACTTCGTGTGCATGGTAGGCAATCTTTTAAGATGCAAAATGGAAACATAGTGGCGAGTAGAAAACCTAACCTGCTTGTATACTAGATGGGAGTGGAAGTGTATCAAGGCTAAGGCTCACAAAACAGAGGAGGCACCTAGTTGAAGGATACAATACTCATTGATAATAAAATCAGACTGACATTGTATATTCCATATTGAGGGTAGATTAAGCATTGTCACCCCACATAACATTGGATATAAAATTAAACTAACACAATGTAATCCATGTTAGGGAATAGAAAAAAGTTATCACAACGCAATTCACATTTTCGAGTAGAGTCGTACTAACAGTGGGCAATGTGTGCCCACAGATAGAGAGCCTATGTACGGTTCTAGGGGTCTAAATGACAAATTGTAGGCAATGTGTATACGAAGCTAGATGACTAATCTTAAATGTCAGGCCAGTGGCCTAAACTATTCACAAATTGCATTATCCAGGCAATGCTATGGTTCATTGGGAGAGAGTACTAATGGTGTTAAAGATTGTGGTTAGAATTGTGCAAACTCTCTAATGATAATCCGTTATAAAAATAAGGAGGGCGTTGTGTGGAATAGGCAGTTACAGTCGACGGGCAGCATACTAGTAGAGTGGCACAAGTATTAATTCAACACTGAGGTAGAGAGCCATATGGTCCAGCACTTATCCGGTGGCAGAGACATACAGGGGCAAATCATGTATGCAGGCAAGGTGCCCTTTCATAATACAGTTAACTGAACAGTAGTACAGACTAAGATGATCAAGAAGACAAAATGAAATACAATGAGCAGCGTGGCACTGTGCTTACGCCACGGCAGAAAAGGTGTAAGTCAGACCAAACACAGCGGGCCATGTACTATTTCAAACAAATATGATCGTTATTTAAGGATTTGATGTGGCGAGCAGATCCGGATAGGATAAAGCTAAGCAATGGCATACAAATCGCCAATGTTAAAATAGTTCAGGGCGATGACTTGCAGTGGTTGAGTAGGCGTCAGAGTTACTGGGCTTTTCGTGGCACACTTGGGTGCATGACACGTGGGCGAGATAAAAGTGCGTGGGTAGATCATATAGTACCATGGAAGTGGTGAGAACCAGAATGGTCAAGGCAGTGTACTCACGGTTGTGAGAACCAGATCAGAGTGGCAGCATGTCCGGCTGACGGCACGGTCAGCCACAGAGAGGCATTTTTTCACGGCCCTTCTACGGATGACCGGCTTCGACCTACCGGTGGAGGCTGTGGGCGGAAGTAGTGGCCTGCAACCAATCAGAGGCTGCAAGGCGATATTTTCGGTACGATCCTTGTTAGTGCATGCCTGCCGCGACCATTACAAACGTTGCTGGCAATGGCGTCCTATGAGCCAGATCAACACAGCAGCAGCTGTGCGTTGTAGAAAGCAGTAAGACTCTTCATTTTAGACGTCAGCATACTTCGGTGCACTGATACTGATTTATGGTGCAAGATAGAACAAAAGTGCTGAACTCCAGCCAGAGCTTGCTATCTCACTGTTTTGCGAAAGGGTGCTGCTGGGACTCCTCACTGGTGCACAGAGTGAAGAACAGGGAGAGAAGGCTCCTGCCCTCTCCTCCCAGCGTCTGTGCAGAAGTGAAATCTCCAGGGCACAGCAGGCCCTTTTTCATGGCCCTTCTATGGACGGCCGGCTCCCGCTTACTGGTGGAGGCTGTGGGCGGAAGTAGTGGCCTACAACCAATCAGAGGCTGCAAAGTGATATTTTCAGTATGATCCTTGTTGTTAGTGCATGCCTGGCGCGGCCATTAAAACACGTTGCTGGCAATGGCGTCCTATGAGCCAGATGAACACAGCAGTGGCTGTGCATCGTAGAAAGCAGTAAGACTCTTTGTTTTAGATGTCGGCATACTTCGGTGCACTGATATTGATTTATGGTGCAAGATATAGCAAAAGTGCTGAACTCCAGACAGAGCTTGCTATCTCACCGTTTTGCGCAGGGGGTGCTGCTTGGCCTCCTCACTGGTGCACAGGGTGAGGAATAGGGAGAGAAGGCTCCTACCCTCTCCTCCCGGCATCTCTTTAGAAGTGAAGTGGCTTAGGATTGCCTAAATCCACAAATAATTGACCTCTCCAAGTTTGCCCACAATCTTGAAGGGTGCAAACCATTTGCCTTGTAAGGACCTCTGCCTTGTAGGTACCATAACTAGAACTAGCTGGTCTTGAGTAAACTCAACCATGTTGGCCTTCTAGTCATGCCAATGTTTAACCAGAGCCTGACCTGCTCTGAAGTTATCAGAAGCTCCTGTTATCATGTGTGTTATTCTCCTTCGGAGACCTAACACATAGTCAGTGACTCTCAATGGCTTGGGGGAAGGAGCACTCTCCAATCCCTCCTTGATTAGAGCCAATGGACCTCTAACTGGATGACCATAGAGGAGCTCAAAGGGGCTGAAGCTAACCCCTTCTTGAGAGACTTCTCTATAAGCAAAGAGAAGGCATGGCAGTAGAAGGACCCACTTTCTTCTAAGGGGTTCTACTAAAGCACCTATCATGCTCTTCATTCTTCTATTAAACCTCTCCACCAACCCATTGGTCTGGGGATGGTTGAGAACATGTAGGTCACTCCACAGTTTTTCCACATAACCTGCATGTAGTGGGATAGAAAATGGGTCTCCCTGTCTGAGATAACCTCCTTAGGAAAACCTACCCTGTTATAAATACCAAGGAGGGCCTTAGCCACTGCCTGAGCAGTAACAGTCCTCATAGGCATGGCTTCATGATATCTGGTAGCGTGATCTACCACAACCAATATAAATCAGTTGCCTGAAGTTGTGGGAGGTTATAAGGGATGAACAACATCCATCCCTACCCTCTCAAAAGGGACTCCCACTAGTGGGAGAGGCACCAAAGGTGCCACGTTCTTGGCTAAACTCTTGCCAGAAGTCTGACAAGTGTGACAAGCTACAGAATTTATCTACAAGCCTGGTGGCTTCCTGCTTCCTGCTTTTTTTCACCACTTAGCAAGCCACGACCACCTGGTGCCTTCCTGCCTGCCGCTCTGTTTCCCTACTTAAGGAGCCCTGCAGCTTCTTTTCCTTTGCAGATGGGGAGCAGATGCAAGTGGATCTAGGTCACCTGGCCTAAGCTGCGCCCACCTGGTGCCTTCCTGCCTGCCGCTCTTTTTCACCACTTAGCAAGCCCCACCCAACTGATGGCTTCCTGCTTGCCGCTCTTTTTCACCACTTAGCAAGCCCCGCCCACCTGGTGGCTTCCTGCTTCCCGCTCTTTTTCACCACTTAGCAAGCCAGGCCCACCTGGTGCCTTCCTTCACCATCACTGTCTTGTGGCCAATGCTGGATTTGAATTTTATGGACTTCATTCATTCATGGTGCGTCACTCTTTCTTAACTCTCATGCTGGACTGCCTTTGCATTTTGTACTCATGGTGACCCTGAATCATGCTGTTCCCATCTTCATCTTGTATCCTGGCTTGCAACATTATGTGTTACTACTGACTTCTGCAATTGTATTTGCTCTCCACTCTTGCTTCTCCACTCTTTTTGACTGCTTACTCTCTTTTCTCTCCTCCTTTCCCTTCTCCCTTTTCCTATCTCCTCCCCTTACTTTCTTCTATGCACTTACTCTATCAGAATTGTCCCTGGACTTAATATGATAGCAACCTCGTCTGTTTCCTCCACCCTCCCATTACTGTTTTTTTCCTCCCCACCACCCCTCCAGCACTATCTGAAATGTCGTCAGGCCTAGTATGATAGTTGCTTGTTTGGTTCCTCCCCTCCCTTTCTGCACCCCTCTCTCTCACCTTTTGTTTTTCTCTGGCTCTACCAGAAATGTCATCAGACCTAGTATGGTAGTCGCCTGTCTGTTTCCATTTCCTTCCCACTCTCCCCCTCCCTTCCTTATCTATGTCTTAGCTCTTGTTTAACACAGGGGCATGTCAGTACTCAACAACAGCACTTCCTTGCGCACTGCACCGCAGATCATTTTTGCCTGCTTTCCATGAACACAGTGCCGACAGATGCAGCACTTAATTCAGGGTGTGTGGCACTGTTTCCAATCAGAGCACAGCTCATGCTGTGCCTTGCATGAACAGCGAGCACACACCCACCTTACTGACCCAAGTCCGGTCTCATGCCCGCACAAACAGTCTCCTCTACAGGAGCAGACTCACCCGTGATGGCGCTCTCTTTACGGCACACCTTCCTCAGCTCAGTGCCTCTCAGCAACCCTCACAGTTTTTTTACTTCTCTCGCCAGTTCGGCTGGCACGGTTTGGAGCGGTTACTCCGACCCCAGGTCTTTCCTTAGTCACTTCGGTCTGGTTCCGCATTCCTGACGCAAGAACCAATCAGGTCACTACACTCTCCGCGTTTCGATTGGTTGCGAAACACACACACCCTCCTTATTTACAGACGCCAGCAGTGCAGACCCTCATAGCCTGCAGCAGCACGCTGGCTGGGTTCTCGCAACTGCATCCCCGGTTCCATTCATTGCAGACCAGATGAACTTAACGTGTGCGCATAAGCACACATTTACCACGTCAGGCACAAATTTGTACGTGCTTTTGAACTACTCCCCAGGTAATGCTAACAGCTTGTTCCTTGTGACACGTTCACTACAAGCACATTTTTTTAAACCTGTCACTGAAGGCTTCTTTTGTCTCCTCCATTTTTCTTCGCACGTATCGGAGCTGCCAGGCACCAGTTCTTTAGCTGCTAGAGTTTTACCTTTACGGCGACGACACTTTCCAGTAGAGGCACGTTCGGCCCTCTACAGCTGTTCTCCTATTAAAAGACTCAGGGAGCAACCCAAGCACAAGCTCAGGTATCTCACTATCTGCATGCTTAACTTTGTATATATTGCATGAGCATTTCAGATTAACATTAGCAGCTTCCCATCCAGTCTGGGTGGGCGCACACTTTAAAATAAACTCAACATGTCATTCTATGTTTGACCTGTACTACTGCTCTATATGTGCAGCACGCAGCTTTATTAGGCTCTTTTAAAACCAATCTTTTTAATCTGTTTCCAGAGCACGCTGTTCCTGTGCTGCCCACTTTGGGGCCTTGCTGCATATTTTCCTTGGCCTGCAACTATAGCGCAGCTTGACTGGCTTGACCTGTTCGGGGAGCCTGCCCCACATTGAGATTCATTACAAGGCCACAGTGGTGAGTTAGGCATTCCTTGCCCCCCCACTTTTCAACTATAGGTGCAACCATTTCCACCTTCCCCCCTTTTTCCAGCCCCACTTTGTTACTGAATCAGTTTTATACGCCTGGATAACTGTCCTTTCAATAATATGTTTGTTGTTACTAATTAACCCAGTTATGTCCAGAAAGGACTAAATTTCTGACCTATAATAATTCCACACTTATTTTAAATTTTTTATTTACTTTTTCTCTTTTTTCTTGTTGTTCTTACTATAGGGGCCGTCCATCTGCCCTGATGAAGGCGGTTCTCGTATAATAATACACATCCCCCAGATGTATTCTCAAGTTGGATGATTCTGCTGCCGAAACGTGTACTATGTGCAAGGGGGTTGTATAAACCCATATCTTCGGGGTTTTGCTATTATATATTGTGTATATAATATCCACTATTGTTTGATGGCTAGAATTCAATATTTAATCCTGGCCATGTTCCCCCTGCCACTTTGGCACCTGTAAGACCAGATGCTTTGGCACCTGAAAGATTAGATACTTTCCGCATTTAAGCTATTTTAGGACCTAGAAGGTTACAGGTCCACTAGAGCCCAAGTTATCGGCGCTTATGATCTTCATATGTTTCATTCATGGGTTAAGTTTTGCATTTCAAGCAATCTAGGTACCTTTCCCTCTTGGGTTATGCCACATATTGCAAACTAATCATGTACTGAAGACGATTTCAAATTTTGTTTTCACGATTTGTCTGTGTTCAGAATATTGTATTCTGCTATATGTATACTTTCACAATTGCTTTTTGATATTTTTGGTCACAATTGTGTTTTGATGTTTTTGTCTCAATACAAATTATGTATATCCACAGTCTTTGATGTGTGTGAGTTTCTTTTTCCCTTCTGGACAATTCCATGGGTTATGAATTAAGGGATTCAATCCATTAGTACTAACATACCAGGTTCCCCATTGTAAATTACTTGTTTTGTTTCATTCATTGACAAATATTGGTGATGAACCTAGGCAGTAGCAGCTCTACCTCCTTTTTGGTTTTGTATCTGAAATGTCATCAGGCCGAGTACGATAGTTAATTTCACATCCTTACTGTTCATGGCCTGTAAGAATGTGGTTGTATTTTCCCTTGTTCCCTCCCTTGCCTTGAAGCGCTTTGAAACACATTGTTTATAGGCGCTATATAAATAAACAATCATATCATATCATATATCAGACCCCATCTTGGGCCAGTAGAAATAAAGAGACATCCTTTCCTTGGTCTTCTTAAAACTAAGTGACCAGCTAAAGGAATCTCATGGGCTAACTGTAGAAACTGGGGTCTCACCTCCCGAGGTACTACAAGTCTTCTGTAGTCCCCTGGGGTAGACTCAATAGGCTCACTGTAGAGGGTGCCATCCTCCCAGTACAACTTGTGCTTCCCTGGCTCTTGCCCATCCAGCTGGGAAGCTGCCTGTTGGCAAAGTCCTTCATGAGTAGGACACTCTCTTTGACCTCTACCTAAGTCCGCCCTACAGGGGCCACCTTCTGCAAGCAAAGTCTGCAGCTCAGGGTGGACTTTAGGATCCAGATCACCAACAGGGGGGAGGTCTTCTTCCAGCTCTGTGTCATCAGTAGCTGTTTCACCATCCTCTGGTTGGTCCTCCCACTCAGCCTCAGCTGGTAGAGGTGTCAGAGATTTGACCTTGCACTGTCCTCTCGGGGATGTCCTGGTTTTGTACACAGGAGTGATACTTTTCTTCTCCTTGGGTTTCCCCTTTGTGTCTTTCTTCCTGGAATCAGAAGGTTGTTCTTCCTGTGGACTGGGAGTTATAGGTACTTCTGTAACTTCCCATTGAGAGTCATTTAAAGTGAGCTCTCTGGCCTTCCTAGTCTGCTCCTGCTTCCTTTTGCTGGGAGGCCTGTGGGTGCTTGATACAACTCCTAGACCTTTTAAGTCATTCCCCAACAGGACTCTCTGAGGCACCTCATTTTGTACACTGACAGGTATTCTGACAGTCATATTGTTGCACTGGATGAGAGCTGGTAGCATTGGAACCATCTGGACAGGGGCTCCAGCAAGCTTAGTGGGGCCTTTAGGTGCCTTAGCAACAACCTCAGGTTTGAAAAAGGTTTCATCCACCACTGTAATGCTGGCCCCAGTGTCTCTAATGGCAAGGGTTTCGTGACTATTGAAGTACACTGTCCTTTTGGTATTCTTTGGTGTTATCTGGAATAGAGTTATACACATCTAAATTCTGTTGTTCCCACAGACCCACAGACCCAGGGACACTAAAGAAACACTGGCTGAGACTCCAATGGGGCCTTCAGCCAATAGTTTCCACTTGCCATATGAACTTCTTTCTCAGGGATGAAGACTAAGAAGGCAGTGTGGACCCCTTACGTCTGGGATCCCCTTTGACATGGTCATTTGACCCACAAGCATAACATTTACCAAATGTTTTGACAAATGGGGGCTTCTGCTGACCTTCCGCTGCTCTGGCACCAGAGGGTTCACTAGACTGGCCTGGTTTCCCATATGGTTTACCCTTCTTATGTTTGTGGCCCTCTTTTGGATGGGGGGATTTAGAATTCTCTTCGTCATCTTTCTTTTTCTGTTTCCCCTCATCCTTGTTGTGAGTGGCCCCAGAATCCTTGTGAGTGGCCCTGTTGGCAACCCACAAGTCAGTAGCATTTGCTAGCTTCTTGGGATCAATCTCTTTTTAGTCAGCCAAGTGCTGTCTCAGCTCAGGAGAGCAGGCATCAAAAGTAGACTCCAACAAAAATAGATTTCTCATTCCTTCAAAGGAGTTCACTCTGTAAACCTTAACCTAACCATCTAGGTTTTCCAAACATTCACACACCCAGGTTGGTCAAGGGCTACCATCAGTTTTTTTGAGGGTACAAAACGTCTTAAGGTACTGGGAAGGAATTTTCCCAAATCTAGCTATCAAAGCTAGCTTCACATTTTCTTACTCCAACCTTTCAAGTTCCCCACCTCCATTACAGCATCCAAGGAATCGACTGATTCCCTGTGAAACCCTAAATCCCATAATTGTATTCCAAAGCAGCCAACCAATCCAAAATGTCAAGTATTACATCATACATACTCACTGCTTCTTTGGGCATGCAAGGCCTCTTTGGACCGGAAGACCTAGAGGACTCTGTGAGGGAAATGTTTTCAGGAGACAATTTCTTCATTTCAAAAGCATGCTGCATTTCTAACTCCCTGAGTTTGATGTCCTGATGATTGGTTTCAGCTTGGATGTGTAACCTTTGGAATTCCAACTCAAGTCTTATTTTCTCAAGAGTCACACATTCTGGACTCAGTAACGGACCTTGTGGGGTCCCAGTGGCTAAAGGTTGAGGCATAATGGCCTGTTGAGGCAAAGAGGGGCTCCCTTCATGGGACTCCTCTCCCTCTTCTGACTCTTCTAAGACATTAGAGTTAGACTCTGAATTATCATCCTCATTCTCTTTTTCCACATGTCCTGGGTTAGTAGGTGTGACAGGACTACTACCCAAACTTTGATGATCAACAATCTTGCAATCAATTAATTTGTCTTTCCTTTAACAGGGAGATTCCTGACTTAACACATTTCTTTCAGTTTCTCTACTGTTAAAATGATCAGGATTTACTGACTGAAGTTATCCATAGTTGGCATGTTACAATTGCTTTTCTAGTGGAGCTTAACCTTGTGAAGGTTTTTACTTGAACAAAAGCAAAGCAAATACTTAGTGTAACAACTCTACAATAGATCCCACCACTGCCACCAGTGTTAGGCAAGATTGTATACAGTACCATTTGGGTGCACTACAACAACCCTGACCTCCTGGCAATAGGAACCCAACCTTTGGTATAGGTCTGTACTATACTACACAAGTTGGTAGCATGATGAGCAGCCAGGCTCATCTCAAGAGAAGTCAATGTGAGCAGTAGGGGAGTTACACGGAGATTCACAGTGACAAGTAATCAAATAAACTCTTACACACAAGGTTTCTTGATTAAACAATTATTCATTTATTTAACAGTCAGGTTGAGTAAGCCTTCTTCAGAAGGGGCAATATAATAGTAACACACAAATACACTCCAAAATACACACTCTTAGTTTCTCTAAATCAGCAAATGCCCATTTGGGATGGCACACAGACAATTCCTACACCCTCAGGTGACTTACATAGCTAGGACACTGTGGACATTAATAAATCACTGTTGCATTTAGAGCAATACGTCAAAGTATGTATGGCAAAGAAAAAGTTTATTAGAATAAAACAAGAGATCTTACAAATATTCTAAAGCAGGTAAGTAATTTTGGTAACCCCCAATGCAAAGTAAGTTAACCTCTTCCTAGAAGGAAGACCAAACACAAAGTCAGAGGGAAGAAGAGTCATTTAGGGAGCCAGGCCAGGACAAAGTCAGTTGGACAAAAGTTTAGGTGAGCTGAAGCAATTCTTGCAGGTAGGTTAAAGACTTGCACACCTTGTATGTAGGTTTCTCCCATTCATTACAGCCTAGCTGTCAGTAAAACAGCTGGGTGTCTATCCTTGCAGGATAGACAGCTGGCCAATCACCTTTGGGTGCATTCCTGTAACCAAGGGGATTAAGCACAGGGCGTTTTGGGCACCTCCCTCACTTCCTGCCCCCGCCAAACATACTGGAGCCAGAGACGGGCTTCACTCGTGATTCCCGCCAAAGACAAAATGAACAAAGGGACCAAATCTGGTTTGGCGCACAGAATAAATCTCAAGAAGGACCTTTCCACAAAGAAATGGCGAAAAAAGAAGACCGGGGACATTTAACAAAAATTGCACCCATGGGTGCTTTACTGCAGTCGTCAACTCAGCCCGCAGTAAAAGCACACCACAGTAGTTAAAAGTAAATCACTGCCACCAGCCATTCATCGAGGAAAGGGTAACATAAAAATGTCACATGAGAAACTAGACAAAGGGGATACTAAGTAACCCCTCCAGCACCCTATTGTAAGATAGTGTGTGCTGGGTCTAGAAAGTTACAATGTAAGTAAAGTCAATTTCGCTTTACTGCTCTTGGAAACAGTAGTTTATCCAAGAGAAGGAATTTTTAACCTTTTGGGAAATCTGAAAGACTTTCCTGTGCCACTGCACTGAAGGTGCTGTGTGGTACAATGTAAAAGATGATGCCTATGGAGTTTATCAGACTCCACAACCAAAAGAAAACACAGTGCTCAAGTCATAGCAAGAATACATGAGAGAGTCGGGAAAAAGGGTCCCACTCTCTCCAGGTAAAAAATGAAAGTCCTCAAAATCCAGCAAAGGTGCAGGGGGTCTTTAAGGTAGAGAGGAATTAGCATATTTCTGAGAATTCTCACTAACACTCACGGATGACACGCAGTATTGGCCGTCTGTTAACCCCTCTTTCCCATCTTATTACATAGGACACTCAAACACTCTGCCCCGCCCCCCCCCTCTTCTGAAACAAACACTTTTGCACAACACAAAAGACCACAAACTAACATCAGAGCCGTTTTTCAAGGGTCAGGCCAAATCAGGCAATTGACCAGAATCACACACACCTGATGGCCCTTTACCTTCGCCACATGGATATAAGGTGGGGCACGAAAGCACAGGATGGGCAAGGCAGACCGCGCAACGTGTGAGCTAACTCAGCACGGCAGAGGAGGTGAAAGACATTGCAGACAGAGAGGGTGACAAGGACAGAAGCGACCTTGCCATTTCCGATCAAGGCCCGTGAAACCTCAGCAGACGGAAACATAAGACCGCAAACAACAACCAGCGTGTGTTGCAGCAGGTGTCAGCAGTACACAAGGCTCTCCTCTGCTAACCACCAAGCTGGGAGAAACGCTTGTATCAGAGGTACCAACCTTGACTCGAAAGGGAAAGAAAGCCAAGCGGTTCATCACAGCCACTGAGTCGAAGGGAGAGTCGATAAGAAGCCGAACTGTGTTGAACGAAAAAAGTATCCAGCAGCTTAATTGAACTTTGAAAGAAACTATTGATGAAAGAGGGTGAAAACCCGCAACAGAGGTGTCTGGCACACATAGGTGCTCACGCAGGAAACTCTGGGCGATTACCAAATGGTAGGGACTACCATAACCAGAAGGCCTTGGGAAGAGGCGAAGAGAGGTCGAAGTGGTCATACAGGGGTCTTGTAAAATCCTCTGGACCGTCGAAAGTCTGTGACCTACAGATGATTGTGAAAGCTAAGGGAAATGAATCCTGCATGGTGAATTAATAGATGAACAGTACATTGCAAAGGTTGGCAAGAGTGAACCCAGCACAGGGATGCTAACAAGGGACACAGTCCTAAAGTCCCCTGAACAGTGGGTTGACAGCCATAGTGAACCCGAAGGAGGAAAGCTGACATTTGAATTGTTTAACAGGATATTAGGAATGAAGTAGGGATGTACACAGTGAATTGTTTGAAAAGACATTAAAACTCCTGAAAGTAAGAACAGCCATAGTGCACCATAAGGAGGGAGGCTGGCATGTGAATGGTTTAACAGGACATTGTGACTGGTGAATGAAAGAAAAGCCATTGTGAATTTGAAGGAGGGAGGCTAACGATTGAAGACACCACTTTGTGGAACAGCCATTGTAAATCCAAAGGAGGAAGCCTGCCAGTTGAAAAGGGGTCCAAACCCGAAGGAGGGAGACCTACGGGTGGAAAGTCATCACCCATAATTAGTTGACAAAGGAACTGGTTAACTGATTTGTCGTATACGACTGGTGAGGGGTCTGCGCCCGGAAGAGGGGGACCCAGGGGTGAAGCCGTCACCCAGAGCCTTACGTGGAACAGAACCTGGTGTTTGTTGAAAATATCAGGCCCTCGAAGGCAAGAGACCTTTCAGTAAAAAGAGACTTAACCATCGAAGAACCTGATAGCTGGAACAGAACTGTCAACTTGTGCTGGGAATGCTCAAGTGTGTGCTGTGCTCAGGAGACCCACCTTGTCCCATGCTCAATATGTGGGGAGGGGAGACCCCTGGCAATCACATCCTGACTTACTATTTGTGAACACTTCTTTCTTTATTGAAACCCTAGCCCACACTCTTTCTGTAATTAGATGTAAGGATTTGTCAATAGTTTTATTTTTTTTAGTATAGGCCTTTATTTTGACAAGACGCAACAAGGACTGCCTTATTTCTCATTTGATGGTCGAAGCTTGCTCCCATCTTAGATTTAGGTTTAGGGTAGGAATTTTTCCACCCTGCATTTACAGTTTAATAAACACCCTTGAACTGTGATCACTTGTGTCTGTCTTTACTGTTGCCACCACGAGTTCCTTACAAGGTGATTAGTACAAACTAACCAATGGGGATACCTCATAGGTTTTTTGAGTGGAACTGGGTTTTGTAACGTCATTGGGACATAAAACCATGTGACACAGGTCCGGGAGCTAGATTGCTGGAGAATTTGCTTTCCTGTATGATCCCTGTCTATTGGAAAAATAAAGACAGTACCCTTGGCCCATGGCTGAATGTTCGATTTTTGTATTGGGGAGACTTGCTGGGGCTAACTTACTTTCCTTATTTTGGACATTGTTATTGCAAACCCTGATTCCTCTGGCATACCTCAGTCTCATAGATTCCTTCATCTGCCTCTTTTGACAAGGGATACTGTTTTGCCCTTAGTAAAATTTCTCCTGGTTTAAGCTTTATCTTTACTGCCCTTATCCCTTTCAATAGCCCCACATCATAGGGACTTGTGGTCCATAAGACACTGGGACCCCTTCCCAAGTGTTCCTCGAGAAATGGTGGTGGTGCATTATGCAACATAGCCATTCTCTGTGTATTATCACCCAATATGTAATGCTGATGTCAAACACCACTTCATAATCTGATCGATCGTCCTGGAACAGTTCTTCGTCAGTCCCGTCAGTCAACCTGTACCCCTGCACTACTGCAATCACTGTCCTCCAGGACCATCCTGGGTCATCTATCTCATGCAATGTTATCCTGTCTTCCCCCGCTATTACCGCCTCAAGTTCTATTCAGACCACTTTCTCTTCAGGCTCATCTAATGGAACATCTGACCCAAATATATATATACTTGTTGGGTAATCACCATAGCTTTCCCTGACTCCCTGCAAGCCATGCTATCAATACCTCCCCTCCTTATTGAACAGTTCAATGTCTGCTGGCACCCCCCTCTGTACCCTGTTCCCACACTATGCTGGAATAATCTCTCTCACATTCATGTAATGAATTGCTGGTGTTGAACACACTATCCCCTGTTCTGTAAATGAGATAGTCATTTTGATCTTACTCATAATGTTGCTTCCCATTATGTTCACTGGTGTCTGTCAGGAATACAATAGTGGTAAAGCTAAGTCATGCTCCCCTATAGAGAGTGAGAGTTTGTCTGTAAAAGGAACCAAATCCATCACCCCAGAGAATCCATGTGCATTCATGGCATTGCCTGACTTTGGGGATCTCCCTTCCCTGATACAGTATCTAGTTGCCTGTGTCCAAGAGAAAGGAAAAAAAGTCTTGTCATCTATCTTCACCCCTATACGCGGTTCCTCTGCCATGTTGGGTGTAACCAATAGGATTGAACGCATCAGGTCCATCTGTGGGTTGTCCTATTGTGGGTATAATGACATCTCTGTCCTCGTAAACTGGTTGCTCCTCGCAACAGTCGCCCCCTTACTTCCGAATGGGAGTCGATCACATGGAGTCTGCAAGTGTCAGTGTCCCATCTTCCTTCTCTGCTGTTTCTGGTGGCTGCATGTGTGTCTGCATCTGCAGTGCGGGTAGTGCCTATGGGTATGGCTGCATGGGTCCCTGTATTTGTGGTGCCTGTGTCATAGGCTGAAATGCTTGCATGTATGCGTCTTGGGTCGTGCCTGTCGCTGTGTTTGGTCCTGGGCATAATAGTAAGTCTGTTCTGCCTGGTATGTGGGTTAGTGCGGCATTCCCCCATTCTGTTGCATCCCACCTCTGCTTATACACACTAGAGAAATTTACCCTCTCTGTCTGCACACCCAACACTGTGGGGGTTCTCCAATTGGTCTTTGATAGCCCCCTTAAAAGCCTGCTGGTCCTTGCCGTATTTGATGTCCATATCCCTTTCCCCTGGGTGTTCCTCCCATCCCTCTAAACCCTCGGTGCATGTCTTCCCACCCAGCAAAGCCTCCCCCGCTGGTGGTGGTCTGTACTGCGCATGCAGCATACCCGCTCCTTCCGCGCTTGTTAACATTGCTAAATCCATAGTATACTTTGATAATTCTTTCTGTCCTAGTTTTGCTTCCTCCTCTTTTCTGTCCTCACACTTTTTTCTTGTGTTCTCTTGCATTAGCCTACAATAATGTATTATAGTAGGCTGAATTTCTGACCAAGGGTTGGTCTCCATTGCCACTAGTTTCCTAAACTGCTTTTGCACCTGTTCATGTAACCCCTGACACAATGTATGATAAAATAACTTTACTGTTTTGTCCCACGATTCACACGTCTCCAATCTCCATTTCTCTTGAATAGCTTGATATTTATTATTATTATATTATTATTACTGTGATACAGTTTTATGCAAACATTTCACAGACAACAATGTAAAATACTGCATAGCAGTAAGTCCCCCATCCTTATCAAATATTTACAGACTTTCCTAATAAAACCACAGTAGGTGTCAAATAAATATTGCATAGCAATATGTCCCACTTCATCTGCAAGCGGGAATACTTTCCCAATTAATCAAAAGAGTTACACACCAATACCATATGGAATCGAATGGAAGTTATCATTCCAACCAACTTCACCACATTTGTAGTGGAGATGGTTACATCAGACACACAAAATCTCACAGACTTTCCTCCACATAATGGTCAAATAGACGATACATTCCTCATGATTCCCGCTTAAGTACAAGGCCGATGTTTCTTCTGTGGTTAGGCCAACTGGTAGGCCTGGGGACCGAAGTGGCAGTAGGGACTCGCATTGAGTCAGAATATGTTTTACCATTTCTGGTATGTCGTCCCCACATAAATGACAGACCCTGTCCTCTCTCGAGAGGCATAGCCATTTTCCCTCCAAATCCTGTGTTTTGACTGCATGTAGTTTTATCTTAATGTAGTCCCATAGCATCTGATATTCTTTGGAGCAGATCCCTTCCCCAGTTTGTAGTGGACAAAATCAGCCGCCCGTTCATGTGTTACCAAGTTGACAATTAGCTATTCTTTGCTGACATCGGAGAACATACACTTCACCTTTGCCTTGATTGTAGAATAGTCAAAATTGGCCATGGCCACTGGGATTCTGGGTAACCACAGAGATGCAACAGCCTTAAGCATGGCAACTCAACTGCTTGGCATTAGGTGGACTTTGGACCTCATAGTCTCGCATATGCAGACCTGGAGTGTATTGTTGGGCACTCTAATGAGTTTCCAGTATGTTGTAAGGCAGCTGGATTGAATCCTCACTGCCATAGGCAGGTTGTAATATTTGAGATTAAGCCTTTCTATAGATGTCCAAATGGGTAGCCTCACGAGTTTCTTGAGCCGAATCCGCTCAAATCTGTCACTCTTTCCAAATGGGTCATAGCAAATTTATTGTAATAGGGTTGGGGTAGGCCTTAGGTTTTCTAGTTTAAATCTTAAGGTTTTGACTGACATGACTAGGACCGTTTTATCTATCATTTGATGGTCGAGATTACTCCCATCTTAGATAATGGGCTAGATAGGCGTTTACCATACCCTTGTTGAAGTTCAATAAACACTCTTGAACTGTGGTCACTTGTGTCTGTATTACTGTTGATACCATGGCTTCCTTACATCAGTCATAGAGCCTCAGATCCCTCTATTGCCACATAAGAATCCATAGGCTTTGATATCTGTAGCAGCATATAAGCTACTATCCTTCCAGGGAAAAGATGAATGATTCCCACACACTTCGACTTGATACCCTCTCCTGGGTGTTATATAAGATTGGCTACAAAATCTGGCCTGGCCTGTTGGTTCGGTCTGGATGTCCTAGCGGGCCTCATAGATCCCGGTTTACGGGGAGACATAAAGGTTCTCCTACAGAACCATGGCAACATTCCATTTGAAGTACATTGTGGGGACAGAATTGCACAGGGAATTCTTGAAAGGACACTATTTCCCCGTTTTATAGAGAGTGAACCAAAAGAAACTGAAAGGGGTACCTTAGGCTTTGGGGAAGCTGATGAACTATCTATGGCGGAGGCAAAAAGGGAAGAAGAAGCTACCATCCTTCCCGTCCTAGCCTTCGTCCAGCGATATGATCCAACACTCGCAGAGGCTTTCCTACAGGTGAATCCTGAAGGGGAAGCATTGGAGAAGTGAAGTACCTTTTTCTTACAAAGACAAGGATTACTGTGCAGAAAGGAAACCTTATCAGAAGGCATAAGTAAAATTCAGTTAGTAATCCCTAAAACTCATCGGAAGATCGTGCTAGAAATTGCCCATTCTCATTTGACAGAGGGACACTTAGGACAATCTAAAACCCAGGCGCACATCAGTGGAAAGTTTTACCAGCCAGGTATCCTTGCTGATATAAAGAATTTCATTCAGACATATGCAATAGGTCAGAAAACCAGTACGCATATTCCCTTACCTGCCCCTCTGAACCCTTTACCAATAATAGAAATCCCTTTCTCCTGGATTGGGATGGATATCATTGGACCATTGGAAACCTCTAGACTGGGTAACAAGTATGTCCTTGTAATCGTCGATTACGCCACCCGATACCCAGAGGAATTCCCCCCAACCCAAAAGATTTTAAAACATCATTGTTTCAGGGTTGGTTTTCACAAGGAAATTCTAATGGATCAGGGATCTATTTTCTGAGCAAACTCGTGGGTTAAGTCAAAGAATTGCTCCAGATTGCAAACTTAAGAACCTCACTTAACCACCCCCAAAGGGACAGATTGGTAGAAAGATTTAACAAAACATTTAACATGATCCTAAGAAAGTTGGTAGACAAGGACGGAAAGGATTGGGATCGCATCATTCGCTGGGCCCTATTTGCAGTAAGAAAGACCCCACAGGCATCCCCTGGATTCTCTCCTTTCTAACTACTTTATGGTAGAGAACCAAGAGATGTCCTAGACATGCTACGGGAGACCTGGGAGGAACGAGAAGAGGCACCTATTCCCCTCTCACAAACAGCTGCCAGATTGCGAGAGCATATGAACTTGTTCTAAATCTAGTCTATACCCACATGGAAAAAGCCCAAGCACAACAAAAGTCCACCTACGACAAAAAGGTAAACTTAAGACAAACGGTATTAGTCCTCTTACCTATCTCTGAAAATAAACTTGTTTAACAAAGTGGCATAGTCAACAACAATAAGACTTAAAAGATTTAGGGGGTCATTACGAGGTTGGAGGTAAGGGGTTAACGGCGCCGGTGCCGTTAACCCCTTACCGCCCCATTACAAGGTCCCATAGCTTGGGTGAGAATTTAATGCTCACCTCATAGTCTTTAATAGAATTAATACTCGCTGCGCAGTTAGCAGGGGTAATCTTCATTCTATGACAAGACTGGAGGCGAGCATTATGCTTGTTCAAAGCTTCCCAACATAGCGACCGCTAAACTCTCGGTCGGCTTGAAATAAAATTCTTTAAATGTTCGATCAGTCGACCAGTCTGCTGTTAACATAATATCTCTAAGGGATACTCCTGTCTTAAAGGCTTTAGATGCCATAGCTCCGCGTACAGAATGTGCCCCATACTTCCCCACATCTATCCCTGCTGCATGCATGACTTCTTTAACTCATCTGGCGATAGTAGCTGTGGATACACCCTTGAAAGGCTTTCTAAGCGCTATAAGCAATTGTGTGGTATTTGCTGCTCTGTGTTCCGCTGTCCTGCTTTCATATTCTCTGACGCAGTTTGCCACACACCATTTAGGTCTACTCGGAAAATATGGGTAGTGTACTGAAGATGTACCTGTCTTAGTTCTCCTCACTATTGTAAATGTTACGCCCTCTGGTCCAAATGACTTCCTATCTACTTCTAGAGCTCTCACGTCTGACACGCGTTTACAAGAGACTAAGCACAAAAGCATTGCTAACTTCCCCGACAATTGTTTCAGGGATAAATATCTGTTCCCGGGCCAACTCTCCAATAGCTTAAGAACTATTAGTACATCCCAGACTGTCTTATATCGAGGTTCTGGAGGTGCTTTAAATTTGGCTCCTCGAATGAGCCTAATCACTGCTGGATGCTCACCCGCTGGTACACACTTAATTGGCAGGTGCCACGCGGAAATGGCAGACCTGTACACTCCTATGGTAGGGAACGCTTTACCACCTTGTAGTAGCTGTGCTAGAAAATTCCAAATCATCACTACAGACGCAGAAATGGGATGAACACCTCTCCCTTTGCACCAGCTAGTCCACTTGGCCCAAGCCGCGTCGTAGCTCCTTCTTGTGGATGGAGTCCAGGATTCTGCGATGAGCTGAGCAGCCTGTGACGAAATGCCTGGCAACGCCCAGCGTCTCCTGATATCCTGCACGCGATGAGCGGGAGTGTCCTTCTCACTCTCAGAGGATGATATGACCCAACTGGGTCCGTGAGCAGGTGCTCTCCTTCTGGGAGTATTCTCGGGTAATCCACTGTTAGCTCCATAAGAGTCGGGAACCACATTTGAGACTTCCAGAACGGTGCTACTAACAGCAACTCTGCCTTCTCTCTCCGACACTTCACTTCACCATCATGAATGGGGGAAACGTGTAGTGTGGACCTCCGCTCCATTCTTGCAGGAACGCATCTGTCCCTTGAGCCCCCGAGTCCAGCCTCCAGCTGAAATATTCTGCTGCATGGGCGTTCAACCGGGATGCGAAGAGGTCTATATGTAGCGGACCCCATCTCTCAGTCATCCTCTAAAACACTGCTGGATCCAGCCTCCAATCGCTGGAGTCCGTGAGGTAGCGTGAGTTCCAGTCCACTATTACGTTCAGCGTCCCGGGGAGGTACTCCGCTATGACCGATGTCTCTGATTGCAGGCAAAAGTGCCAAAAGTCCTTTGCTAGCTCGGCTAACATCCTGGATTTGGTGCCGCCTAGATGGTTTATATATCGCACTACTGATATTTTGTCCATCTTTAATAGGAAGCACGATCTCATCTTCCCCCTCGTGAAGGCTCTGATCGCAAAGGACCCTGCTAGTAACTCTAGGCAATTTATGTGTAATCGGAGTTCTTCTTCACTCCATTTCCCCCCTGTCTGTAGGTCTCCGCACCCTGCATCACAGCCCAGCCGGCTGGCATCGGATTCTATAATCAAATCCGGTCTGTCTCCGAAAATGGCAAGTCCATTCCAGGCGTCCATATTCTTTAACCACCATTCCAGTGCCGTCCGGGATTTCCTGATCCAACGGCACCGATTGATGGTATCTCAAGCCTGCTACAGATGCCTTATCTTCATCCTCTGCAGTGCTCGATAATGTAAAGGTCCGGGAAATATGGCTTTAATCGAAGCTGCTAACAGCCCCACTATTCTTGCCAGTGTTCGGAGTGACACTACCTGTCTTTGTAGGCACCCTCTCAATTCCCTCTTTATGTTGCAGATTTTCCGAGCTGGAAGCTCGAGCGTCGCTTTCCTTATATCCAGGACAAAACCCAGAAAGTCCAGCCTTTGGGCTGGTTCGGTGTCTGACGTCTCTCTATTTACTAGGAATCCTAGGGATGATAGCAGGTCCTGGACCCATCTTGTCTGGTATACGAGTGTCCCTCGGTCCTCGGCTAATAGCAGGAGATCGTCTAAATAAATGATCAATCTTATTCCTTTCTCTCTTATTGCTGCCGCTATTGGCTTCATCAGCTTGGTAAAGGCCCAGGGCGCTGAAGCAAGCCCGAAGGGCATAGTCTTGAATCGACAGAGCTGTCCTTTCCATCGAAAAGCTAGGAAAGTCCTGAACTCTTCTGCTATTGGGATCGTTAGATAGGCATCCTTCGGATCCAGCCTCGTCAGCCAATCTTTCTCTCTGAGCGAGTCTCGGAGTTGATGGATGCCCTCCATCTTGAAATGCTGGTAAACTATACAACCGTTCAGCTCCTTTAAGTTTATCACTGGACGCACTCTCCCCTTTGTGTGCACCAGAAACATATTGCTTATAAAGTCGGAGTCTCCCGGACACCTCTCTATGGAGTTCTTCTTCGCTAATAGATATAGCTCTTGGTCTAGAAGCCTCTGCTCTGCGCACTCTAAACGCTGCTGGTGAGGCCTGTGCTCCTGTACGGGTGGTTGTATAAACTCTAGACGCATACCCAAAACTGTTTGTAGCACCCAGGCATCGCTGGAAAGCACGCACCAGTTTCTCAAGAACATGCCAGTTCTCCCCCCTACAGGGGGGTAATGCGCTGCTCTCACCTTGTGTGAATCCTTGACCACGGCCGGATCCTCTTCCTCTGCGCCCTCTTGGGAAGCGTCCTCTGGACGAGAAGAAGGAGTCCTGCTGCCTATTCTCCCAGTATTGGGCCCTGGGATTCTGGGGTCTTCTTCCACCCTGTTTGCGACCAGTCGAACGACCCCTGTGGCGACTGGCCCCCCCAAAAACTTGGTTCGGAAATATCTTTCGGATTGAGGCCTGTGCCTTCTCCAGTGACGTGTAGGTGCCGACAAAGCAGGCCATTTCTTTGCCGAAGGTCTCTCCGAAGAGGAGTCCTTGTGCTGCCTCTCTGGCCTCGTATGAGGCGAGGTCACTGTGCTTTGCGTCAATTTTAAATAATAGACCTCTACGGCGTTCCGAGGCGATGGCGCAGTTAGCATTCCCTAAGGGGCATACTGCTCTCTGTGTCCAGCCTGCCAGGGCGTCAGGGTCCACCTCTTCTCCTATATCCCTGGCCCTTTCTGCCAGGTCCATGATTTTCATGAGTGGGCCGGCCAGGTCAAGCACCTTCTCTTGACAACTCCTCCAAGATCTATCAATGCCTTTACGGGGGTCCTTGCTTGTTTTCAATACGAATGTCAGCATCTTGGGGTCTAATTCTGGCATCTCGGCCACTTTCCCCGGAAGGTCCGGCCTAGGGCACTCTGCCCAAAGGCGCTGGCGGACTTCTTTGTCCAGAGCTTTTCTTAACCTCTTGGTCATATACTGAGCTACTCTTGGCGAGGGTTGCCAGTCCGAGGAACTTGGGTTCTGAATGCTGTCTGGGTCAAACATATCCTCTTCCACCTCCTCGAGGTGCTTCTCTTTGCGGATTCTCTTCCCTCCGCTGGGTTTGATTTCCTCCTCCTCCCTTGATTCCTCCTCATCTTGGGAGGGGGTTTACCTTCCTCCAGCTCCTCTTCCGAGCCTGGGTTCTCTTCTCCATCTTCTTCCCCTGGAGTGGGGGTTGTGAGGTCCGGCACTCTTCTCTCTTGCCACATCCGAAGGGGCCTGGGGGTCGCGAGAGGCTTTCCTCTTTCGGGCCCTAGTACTCCCCATTTACCCTGTTTCAGAGGGTTCTGCGGGCGTGCGATCATTCCGTCCTGTGCTGTCAATGGGCTGGTGTAGCATTGCCTCTAGGGACTCCAGCCTATCTTGCATGAGTTTAACCCCTTGAGCCACTACATCCATAAGTGAACTCCCCAGCACCTCCTTGAAGCTGGCAGCAAGGTCTGATGGCTGCTCCTCTTCACTCCACTCAAATTCCGACATCTTGGGAGGGTGCTTTGTGCCTGATGTACCCGTGAAGGTGTCTCTATACGCCCTTTCACTATAGGTGCTTCAGATGTCCTTAAAATGCTCTAGTATTTTTTCGAGTTGTGGCTGCACCGGACTTAATACAGTTCTTAAATGTGCCTGGTATGGGCATTTTTCTTACTGTCCTCACTGTCTGTGAGGAGCGCTGTACATAGCCTAGGCAAAAGCCCTGGTTCGCCTTGCGAGGCCATAGCTCTTTTGAAAGGGGCCCCTAGGGGTCCCTCGTGATATGGAAACAAGGCAATAACCATACACGAAAAGATGCGCCAGACACAAGGTTCAAATTCCCAATGCTAGGGTTTATTGCAAGCAAAAATAGTCTCAATTGGCCAATTCTGGTCTCACGCCCCGCGACGTGAGTTTCCTAGACCTCGAGGGACGCAAGAGAGCGAATTACGTACATCAGTTACATATATACAAAATGCATATCATACAATCAGCTATGTCATGTTTAACACCCTCCTTTGTTCAGTTTCTTTGAACTCGGAATGACGATGGACATTTCCAACGAGTATGACAATTATGAGACTTTTGATGTCTATTCTAGTAACAATGTGCAATTTAGAAAGTGACGAGGCATCTTTTAGTTGTTGAACAGAACACAATGGTTCTGTCCTTGGAAGCAAGCTTCACACGGGAGAAGAGCCACATTCCTTAATTTGCTATCTGTCAGGTGCTCTTCGTGTCCTGGGAGCCGACACGCTCTACAGAGTTTTGCGAAGGGGGGCCGTAGGAAAAGCATAATTCAAGCCTTTTAGCTGTTTTATTCTAACATATTCTACCATTGTACGAGACTAGCTGGCAGCTGTGAAGTGATTAAATGCCCTGCAGCTCTCTCTCAAGGCTATAGAGAGGGAACGTGGGCATTCCTTTCTGGGCTACTCATGAGGAGTTTCAACGAACTCCTCAGTCCCGCGACCTTGTCCTTTCATATTCAGACAACAATGTTAACAGTTGAGCAGAGTAAGCAGAATTCGCAAGAATTGCAAGCTGCAAAGCAGTTCAGACAGAAAGCAATGAGCAATGGTTAACAAGCAAAATGGCGATTCTTGCTACGTTTAAAATGGCCGCTTGTTTGTCAAGCATAGCAGTCTATATTTCTATAATTCGGTGCATAAGACGGTTGGCCTACGGCCATCAAGTTACGTCTGTCATTCGAATGAAGGGTATTCACTTTTCCAGATTGACACTTTCGGAGAGCCGTTTGCTGATTGAACCTGCGCTCTGGGGCGCGCGTGTTACTCCGAGCTCCTACGCTCGGTAATTCAAGCAGATGTGCTTGTTCTGGCTACTTGCGTAGCTTATTATCAAATCACCACCGGGCCCGGCTCCCAAAGAGTGCTCTGCTCCGCGTCGCTGGAATAAATGCGACGCGGAAGCGAGCTCTGTGTCCCGGTCCCACCCCTGCAAAGGCGGGGGCCATAGGGCCTCGGCATACTAGAGCGCTGCTGGCTCTGCCTCCCCGAGGGAGTGGGCCGCAATCTTAGGTGCTCAGAGTCCCCGCTGCCTCTGCCTCAGTGGGGGAGGGGGCTGGGGACTCCCTACTGGCAGATGTGCTGTGGGGTACGCCCGTACGAACGGGCTATTCACGCGAACGCTAGATAAAGCTGCTCGCAGTCAATGAACGTCGCGCTGCCGCGCTGCTCACGTCGATATGCCAAATATTAACGATCGAAGATCAAAAGAATAAAATATACATTCCTGCGCTATTGTGCCTGCGCTGCCCAGTCGTACTCTGGCAAGATATGCTTATCACTCTATCCTATCCCTACACAATGCTGAAACTAATAAAATTCCACATTAAATAGGTAGATAATCAGAATAGTACTTATCTGCTTGAAGAGCAGTAAAAGAAGAGGAGGAGCTCAGGGACAGGAAGTGGTCATAGCTGAGCATGGAGTGAGATGGACTACAGAGACTATGGGGATTGTAGTTTCAAAGGAAGAAAACTCTGTTCAGACATTTTTCAGTGTTTTGTTATGGTTTTATGAGTTTGTTGATACTGCTGAAGAGTAGTAAATTAAAGAAGTTGAAGCATAATGCTCGCCTCCAGTCTTGTCATAAAATCCTGATGTATTCTGTGAGAAACCAGGGATGAAGCAAGGCACTTATCATTATATCAACACTCAAAAGGGAAAAATGGTCCATTTCAAACCATATAGACTCCCGGAAGTTGAGGAAGTGAACAAAATGCTAAGGGCAAATATTATCAAACCTTCTTCAAGCCCATGGTCCACCCCTATAGTATTGGTCACAAAACCTGATAATTCCTGGAGGTTTTGCATAGACTTCTGACAAGTCAACGCTATCTCTGACTTCGATGCCTATCCCATGCCACGCATTGACAAATTGATTGATAAACTCGGAAAAGCCACCTTCCTATCAACCCTAGACTTAACCAAGGGGTACTGGCAGGTCCCGGGGCATGGACCTGATAAGGAAAAGACAGATTTCTCAATGCCCCTGGTACTATTCCAGAACAAAGTCCTCCCTTTTGGCTTACACGTGGCCCCTGCCACTTTCCAACGGCTTATGGACAGGATATTACAGCCCTACTCCGATTTCTGTGAGGTTTATATTGACAACATAGTCATTTATAGTAAGACTTGAGAAGGCCGTCTTTTCCATCTCTTTACTATTATGAGAGCCCTCACAGAAGCCGGTTTAACCCCATGCCTAAAACCAAGAGAGACCTCAGAGCATTCTTAGGGTTAATCGGTTATTACCGTAAGTTTATCACTAATTTCACGGATAGAACAGCTAGTTTGACAGACAAATTAAAGAACTCCGAAACCCAGAAGATGCATTGGACTGACAAGGATGATGTATGTTACAACAGCTTAAGACAAACCCTGTGCAAGTACCCGATCCTAAAGGTAGTAGATTTTTCAAAAGTGTTTGTGTTACAAACTGACGCATCTCTTACAGGCTAAGGAGAAGTTTTGTCACAGGTTTGTGATGGATTAGAACACCCATTCCTATTCACTAGTGGAAAACTCTTCTCACATGAAAAAAACAAGTCTGTGTTAGAATTAGAGGCCCTTGTCATCAAATGGACCATCACCCATCTAAGATACTGTCACACTCACCTGTGTCTCTGCGGGAGCGATGGAGTCT
The DNA here is from genome assembly GCF_040938575.1 of Ambystoma mexicanum. Classification (NCBI taxonomy): domain Eukaryota; kingdom Metazoa; phylum Chordata; class Amphibia; order Caudata; family Ambystomatidae; genus Ambystoma; species Ambystoma mexicanum. The sequence goes on from NC_090923.1 coordinate 716,451,165, forward strand.
CAACCTATTTTCCCGTGTGCTCACTGCCCAACCTGGTGCAGGAAGTCCGCCTGTTAATAAAGAGGATATGTTACACTAAAATACTGGACAGAATTCACCACCGGACCCCCCTCCCTCTTATGCCTTGTGTAGAAGAGGTTGGATTAGGCTGTTTTCCCTGGCTCACCTTGAGGATTAGTTGGGCAAGCTCTCCATCCTAAAATTGGCCGGGGCGCTATTCTTTGGGGGCAGGTGGTCCGGTTGCCCCGCTTGTGGGTCTTTCCCTTGCTTTTGTAAGAGATTTTGAGGCTGCTCGCGTTGCGTGTTGAGTCGCTGTTCGTAGTTCATAATGGAAACCCCTCGAATGCGGCTGCGGGGTGCGTGGTAAACCAGTTACTTCACTGGTACTCCTTAGCTGACTGGTTTAGCAGGTGTCTTTTGTTCCAGCCAGGTGTGTTTTAGAGAGCGGGGCGAATGATGCTATGCAGGTAAGTGTCATTCAGGTTCTCGCACCACGTTGAAGGATGCAGGGTGCTGCGCGGAGCGCATCTATTTGTTGTTTGTATTTTCATAGTTATAGTTCAGGTGAGTATGCGCTGCATTAGACTGATACAGGAGTCTGCAATTACACAAGCGCTACTTGACTTTCTTGTCTTCTTTCTTCACAGGAGCTGCTGGGGCGTTTGTGCGATGATCCGGAGAAATGATCCGATGACTGAAGATGGTCCGATGACTGGAGACTGAGACCGCGCACACGTGGGCTGGAAGTTCTTCGACAGGAGCACTGTGAGCGTGTTGCTTGTAAATCTTACAGAAAACAACACGAAGCGCTGATTGGTCTTTGGGCGTGGCTTATATAGCCAGCCATGCCCAATGACTAGAGCACACAGATTGTTCAGTGTATTTCTTCAATGGACACTGGAAATGAACAGGAAGTGGGCAGGAAATGAACAGGAAGTGAGCAGGAAGTGATTATACTCTGACCCCCGACAGACATGAAATCAAGGAGTCATGATTACAGAGGTACTAGTGAATGATGTCATGGGGTAAGAGACTATATGCCTCATGTGTGCAAAAAGGGGGTCATGTTTTTATCCCAAAATTGCCAGGCCCTTATCCATCTTGCCACAGCCAGGCACCGAGCATTCATGACAGTCTTCCCCCTCAAGGCCACTCCTAACGGTGTGTTCACTAACCTAAGTTTGGTGGGATGGTCCTGATAGAAATTTCGTAACAACCGAGGGGCATGTACATTTCTGCTAGGCTTCCATGATCTTTCTTGTGGTCCATACCCCTTCCAATCAATTACATAGTATAAGGTGTTCCGTACAAATGTAGAGTCTAATATGCGTTTAACCTCGTATTCTTCATCGACCCGTACTGGTGCGGGAGGCGTGGATACTCGGGTTCCAGGATGTACCGGTTTTAATAATGAGACATGGAATACAGAATGTATACGTATGTGGTGTGGTAAAGACAATCTCATGGCTGAAGGGTTAATCACTGCCTCAATTGTATATGGGCCAATATACCTGGGTTGGAATTTCTTGGGGCCTTTCATAGCTATATGTTTAGACGCTAGCCAAACTGAATCCCCAACCTGATAGTTCGGGGCTTCCTGCCTGTGACGGTCGGCATGCTTTTTTTGCATTTCCTTAGCTGCTTGTAAATGCATACATGCGTCTTTTGCTGCTTGAGAAATGCGTTCATGTAGGGTCTTGACCGCAGGCATTTCAACTGACTCTGGTGGGTCATATACTGACGTCCTTGGATTCCTACCATATAAGCTGAAAAATGGGGTTGCCTGAGTTGAAGTATGCATAGAGTTATTGTAGGCATATTCCGACATCCATAACACCTCGGTCCAGGCCTGATTTGTTTGGTATAAAAGACAGCACAGATATTGTTCCATGGTTTGGTGTGTGCATTCAGTCTGCCCGTCGGTTTGGGGATGGTGACTGGTAGATAGGTAGATTTCGACTCCTGCTAAGCCACAACATTTCCTCCAAAAACAAGATACAAACTGACTGCCTCTGTCAGAGATAATCCCGGAAGGAAATCCTTGGAGTTTTACGATTTGATCCAGGAAGACATGGGCTAACTTCTGAGCCAATGGAATTCCTTTCAGCGCAATGAATTGGGCCATTTTAGAAAAAAGGTCGACTACTACAAAGAAGGTATTATACCCAGAACTGGGAGCTATATCGGTGACAAAGTCCATTGACACGTTATGCCAGGGAGCAGGAGGAATGGCAATAGGCTGTAGGAGATCTGCTGGCTTCTGCCTTGATGTTTTACATTGTGTGCAGTCTGCACAAGAATTGATGAAAGTGGTAACATTCTCACGCCAAGTAGGCCACCAGTATGCTTGCTCAATCTTTTTAAGGGTTTTTGTTACACCGGGATGTGCTTCTATGGGTGCATAATGGTAATTAGACATTACTGCTTTCTGGAGGGCCTGTTTCGGAACATAAAGGCAATCCCAAGGGTATGGTAGACCGTTATGAACGGTAAACTGATTCCCCTTCTTGTTCCAAGCTTGAATTTCCTCCCAGGGCATGCTTTCTCTGACCACTTCCTGGAATGCGCCTAGCGAGGATGGACCTTTGCAGAGGTCTAAGATCTTGTGACCGGGTATGAGATCTACTGGGTCAGGGGTGTTATAGGCTTCTTCTCCCGTACCGATGCAGGACAAGGCATCCGCTTTTCAGTTTTTTACTCCAGGGCGGTATGTTATCACAAAATCGTATTCCATCAAGAACAAAGCCCAGCGGAGTTGTCTAGATGACTGATCTTTGGCGGAACATAGCTATTGTACGTTCCGGTGATCGGTTACTATGGTGATTGTATGTTTTGCCCCAAGCAAGTAGTTCCTCCATTCACTGAGGATGTCCTTGATCGCCAGAAATTCCTTATCGGTGACCGCATAGTTCAGTTCTGCTGGGGAAAACTTCTTTGACCAGAAGGCTATTGGATGGAGGCATCCTGTTTCTGGATTTTGTTGTGACAGTACGGCGCCCATGGCGACGCTTGAAGCATTGGTTTCCACTATGTATGGCAGGTCCGGCTGCGTATGTTGTAGTACTGAGGCTGAGGTAAATTTTTCTTTCAGGGCTCGGAATGCTTCTTCCACTGCCGGTATCCACTCGAATCTTCGATGTTTGCGCAGTAGAGATGTAATGGGGGGCAATAGATGGGAAATCCTGGTATTAAGTGCCAATAAAAATTTGCGAAAACCTAGGAAACTATGTACCCCTTTCAGGGATGTGGGTGAGGGCCAGGTGAGGATTGCCTCTATCTTTCTATTGTGCATCCTGATGCCCTATGGGGAAAGTACATACCCTAGGAACTCCACTTCGATGACATGGAAGGAGCATTTTTCAAGTTTAGCGTACAAGTGATTTTCACGTAATTTATGGAGTACTGCTCGTGCGTGCGACACATGTTCTTGTTGAGTAGCTGAATAGATTAAGATGTCATCGATATAGATTACTGCGCAAACGTCTAGAAGTTCTCGTAGTACATTGTTCATAAAAGTGTTGGAATGCTGCCGGGGCATTGCAAAGCGCAAACAGCATTACCTGGTATTCGTACAGACCGTATCGGGTACGGAATGCGGTCTTCCATTCGTCACCTTTTTTCATGCCCACCAAGTGATAGTCTAATTTCATGAAGATCTTTGCCTGCCTCACTTGGTCAAGCGGTACCGGGATCAAAGGTAAAGAGTGTTTGTTCTTTACCGTGACTTTGTTCAGCGCCCAGTAGTCAATGCATGTTCTTAAGTCTCCTTCTTTTTTGGGAACAAAAAAGAGTGGAGAGGCTGCGGGTGACTTTGAGGGTCTGATGAAGCCACTGGCTAGGTATTGATCCAGATAACTCCTAAAATGGCATTTTATTCTTTGGTCAAGGCATAGATCTGGCTGCAGGGTACCTACGCCCCGGTAGTAGGTCAATCTGGCAGTCATAAGCATGATGTGCCGGTAGTGTGTTTGCCTGTTCTTTAGTGAAAACATCCTGAAATTCTTGGTACTCTGTAGGTAGGACTCCCATTAGAACTAGTCCGGATAGCGTCCTTTGTGAGGCTGGCAGCGGATTTCCCGAAACTCATTCCTTATTGTAACAGGAAGTGCATTCCTTGGGAAAGGTTATGGTTCTCGCTCACCAATCAATACGTGGGTTATGCAGTTCCAGCCAAGGAACACCAAGTATCAACTGAAATTGGGGTACGGCTATGAGGTCAAATGTGATGCTTTCTCTATGTACCACAGTGACCAAAGCAAAGTGGTCACTGTGGTACATTGTGTTACGGGGCCTGAAAGGAGCTCCGTTCCATCCATGGCCATTAAGTTTTCAATGGAGGCTTTAGGGTGGAACGATAAGCCCATCATCCTTGCGGTTTCTATGTCCAGATCATTTCCGACCGCCCCAATATCTATGAATGCCTTCAGAGCGTGCATCTTGGCAGGTTGCAGTGGGTTTACCAAGACCACTGGAACAGCAAAGTGTGAGATCTGATGATTCTGTTCTATGCTCGACAAACCGACCTATAAGTCTGCCGGGCGTTGGATTTTTCCATTTCCTTGCCTTCTTTAACATTGTCCATAGCTCCCACTGCCTTCCGTGGGGGCTTTGCCGAACAGTTTCGAAGGAAGTGACCGGCCTGGCCACAATATAGACAGAGTTGTTCCTGGCACCTTCGTTCGCGCTCTGCCTTGGTAAGTGGACCCCGAAGAATGTCCAGTTGCATGGGCTCGGAATGTGTCTCAGTCAGCTGTCGGATTGGGGTTTCCTCGGGTCAGATGTACACCGGCCTATTCTCTGAACAAGCGTGATCAGTCTTAAGGTTCTATAGATGATGGTCTAATTGCATTGCTAGATCGATGTACTCGGCACAATCATCAGGGGGGTTAACTACTTGTGCTAGAACGTCTTTTAATTCTCCACGCAATCCTCGGTAAAACAGTGTGATTCGTTTTTCTTCGGGCCAACCTGATTCGGCAACTGGCCGATTGAATGTGGCTACATACGCAATGAGATCCTGACTGCCCTGTCGCAGAGAGAGTAACTCGTTGTCTAGGGCTTGGCCTTGTGTTCGATAAGCAAACAACTTTTCCAGTTTGCGTTGGAAGCCGGTGTAATTCCTAAGTAGTGGGTCGTCCCCATTTACCAATGGGACTGACCAGTCTGCAGCATGCCCCCCAAGGTACGAGAGGACGAAGGCAACCCTCGCCTGATCGGTCGGAAATAACTCAGGTTTACATATAAAGTGTAGGCGACATTGATTCATTAATGTCCCAAACTTCTTGGGGTCTGCCAGAAACCTCTCAGGGAAGCTAAAGGAATGTTGCCTGGGATGACCACTTGAACCGGAGCCACGGTTGGTAATGTGGAAGCCTGTCCTTGGGCAGCCCCTCCTGGCAAAGGAGCTAAACCAGCCTTGTCTGCAGTAGCTGTCTAGCCAACTCATCGGTCTTGTCCCTATTTACCACCAGCTCTCGCCGTAAGTCGTTGGTTTCCGAGCGTGCCTCATGCACCTCTGCCCGCAATCCACCTAGTAATTGTGATAGCTGGTCAACCTCAGAGGTCTCCATCGCTCAGGCAGAGTGGTAAGAAAGGCTTTGTGTTCTGTCACACTCACCTGTGTCTCTGCGGGAGCGATGGAGTCTCAACCTCTTTCCCTGTGTGCTCACTGCCCAACCTGGTGCGGGAAGTCCACCTGTAAATAAAGAGGGTAAATTACACTAAGATACTGGACAGAATTCACCACCGGACCCCCCTCCCTCTTATCCCTTGTGTAGAAGAGGTTGGACAAGGCTGTTTTCCCTGGCTCACCTTGAGGATTAGTTGGGCAAGCTCTCCATCCTGCAATTGGCAGGGGTGCTATTCTTCGGGGGCAGGTGGTCTGGTTGCCCCGCTTGTGGGTCTTTCCCTTGCGTTTTTAATGAGTTCTTGAGGCTGCTCGCGTTCCGTGTTGAGTCGCTGTTCCTAGTTCACAGCGGAAACCCATGCAATGCTGCTGTGGGGTGCGTGGTAAACCCTGTTACTTCACTGGTACTCCTGAGCCGAATGGTTTAGCAGGTAAATGTCTTTTGTTCCAGCCGGGTGTGTTTTAGAGAGTGGGGTGAATGCTGCTATGCAGGTAAGTGTCATTCAGGTTTTCGCCCCACGTTTAAGGATGCAGGGCGCTGCGCGGAGCGCATCTAATTGTTGTTTGTATTTTACAGGTGCAGCCAAGTTCGTAACAAAAGGAGCAGTGTGTGTGGTCTGGCGGCTACAAGTTCAGGTGAGTATGCGCTGTGTTAGACTGATACAGGAGTCTGCAATTACACGAACACTACCTGACTTTCTTGTCTTCTTTCTTCACAGGAGCTGCTGGGGCGTTTGTGCGATGATCCGGGGAGACGGTCCGATGACTGGAGACTCAGACCGCACCTACGTGGGCTGGAAATTCTTCGACATGAGCGTGGTAAGCGTGTTGCTTGTAAAGCTTACAGAAAACAACACGAAGCGCTGAATGGTCTTTGGGCATGGTTTATATAGCCAGCCACGCCCAATGACTAGAGCGCACAGATTGTTCAGTGTATTTCCTCAATGGCCAGAGGAAATGAACAGGAAGTGGGCAGGAAATGAACAGGAAGTGAATGAACAGGAAGTGAGCAGGAAGAACAAGTTACTCTCTTACCTGGTAACGTTCTTTCGATGGGATGGTCCGACGACGTATTCCATATCTATGACAGTAATCACCACAGCTGTGCTGCTTCGGAAAATCTTTGGCGTCTGCGTCCTGCATCGATGACGTCGATACGCCGCCCTCGAGGACCTCCTCTGACGGTCGACGTCACTAGATGTTATAAGTAGGACGCACGACGCCCGTAGCCTCAGTTATAGTTTTTTCCCCCAGAACGTGTGGCACCAGTCTTCTGCCAGTCTGACACACAAAGCCTTGCGGAAACGTAAGCTCAATCGCATAATAAATTCTGTAGTGGGGAAAGCAGGGAGGGAGCGATATGGAATACGTCGTCGGACCATCCCATCGAAAGAACGTTACCAGGTAAGAGAGTAACTTGTTCTTCGAGGGGATTGGGTCCTCCGACGTATTCCATATCTATGACAGACTCCCAAAGCAGTACCAATGCAAGGAGGTGGGAAAAGAATTTAGAAAACAGAAATTTAGAATGCCCAATCAAATTGCGGAGTAAAGGACCGCCTTGCCAAAGGCCAGATCCTGCCCCCGGATGGAATCGAGGGAGTAGTGACGTACAAAAGTATGTACCGAAGCCCAGGTGGCTGCATCACAGATGTTACGAATAGGAACACCCCTCTGTAGGACAGTAGAGGCAGCCATACCTCTGGTAGAAAGGCCCGTAAGCCGACCAGTGGGTCCTCACCCACCAAGCGGTAACATTCAGAGATAGCCAAAATAATCCAGCAAGACAAAGTCTGTTTCGTCACAGCTTGTCCCAAATGCTTTCCAGCGTAACCAATGAAGAGTTGATCGTCCACTCTGACCCGGGACATGCGTGAAATATAAAAGCTTAACGCTCTTCTAGGATCAAGCCTATGGAGCCTCTCCTCTTCCTTACCAGGATGTGGAGGAGGATAAAACGCCAGAAGAACAACCTTCTGGCCTAAATGAAATTCCGACACCACCTTCGGAAGAAAGGAAGGACGAACTCTAAGGACAACCATGTCCTTATGAAACACAGTGAAGGGTGGCTTAACTGAAAGTGCCTGTAACTCACTCACTCTGCGAGCGGAAGTGACCGCAACCAAAAATACAGTTGTAAGAGTTAACAGTCTCAAAGGGCATGAATGCAAAGGCTCAAACGGAGCACCCATCAGAAACTTGAGAACAAGGTTGAAATCCCAACCGGGCACCTGGAAAGGTGACGGAGGGAACACATTAATGAGCCCTTTCAGAAACTGAGAAATTGAAGGAATTTTAAAATAGGAACACTCTTCAGATGAGCGCTTAAATATGGACAGCGCCGCCAGGTAACCTTTAACGGTACCCACTTGCAAGCCCCTGTGGGCCAAAGAAAGCAAAAAAGACAGAACCATGGGAATGTCACATGCAAAAGGATCCACATTCTTAACCCTGCACCAGTCACAGAACTTACGCCAACGGCAACGGTACAGGGACTTTGTTGCTGGCCGTCTGGCCGAGAGCAACACCTCCATCACGTCTTCAGGGAGGTCCCAATCCTTATACCTCAACCTTTCAGAAACCAAGCGTGAAGGTTGAGGGATCTGACCTCTGGATGAAGAACCTGACCCCTCTCCCATGAGAGCAGATCGTCTCGGTAGGGAAGACGACGTGGAGTGCAGATGGAAAGTCGAGACGGTCCGGGTACCACGTCTTCCGGGCCCAACATTTTCTTCCCGAAGGAAACCCATTCCTTCGGCGTCGCATGCTTGGTGGGATAAGCGACCCGCCGACGGGCGGAGTCCTCGGATGAGGACGGGGAAGGCGACTGATGACGGCGCTTCCGGGAGTGCTTCGAAGAGGCAGAGGAGTGGCAGGACCGACTCCGGGACCGAGACCCACTGGACTTCCAACAAAGACGCGGAGAGTCGCCCCTTGAATCGTCCGTCGAAAGCCCCGCAGACCTCGACTTCCGTGGCTTGGACACCTTACCTACCGATAACTTCTTGCACTCCTGCAAGGCTTTGGACGTGAGCAACTGGCAGTCGACACAGTCATCCGTGTCATGGGCCTCCCCGAGGCACCAGAGGCAGGCGTCGTGCGAGTCCGTTACCGACATCTTGGACCCACAGTCCCCGCACTTCTTAAGGCCCTTATGCGGTGTGGAAGACGAGGTAGACATCTTCACGAAGAAAGACTTCACAATACGAACAGGTTCGACGAACCGAGAAAGAACAGGAACTCCAAAGAGTCGAGGCGCGCTGAGATCTCCGGAGCAAACACGTTCACAGAAAAAACAGAACTGAAGCTAAGGGCGTCGTGTGTCCTACTTATAACATCCAGTGACGTCGGAGGAGGTCCTCGAGGGCTGCGTATCGACGTCATCGATGCAGGACGCAGACGCCCAAGATTTTCCGAAGCAGCACAGCTGTGGTGATTACTGTCATAGATATGGAATACGTCAGAGGACCCAATCCCCTCGAAGTGATTATACTTTGAACCCCGATAGACATTAAATCAAGGAGGCATGATTACAGAGGTGCTAGTGAATGATGTCATGGGCTAAGAGACTATATGCCTCATGTGTGCAAAAGGGGGGTCATGCTTTTATGCCAGACCTGCCAGGCCCTTATTTATCTTGCCCCAGCCAGGCTCCCAGCATTCATGACAAATACTATCATCTACGAAGGAAGTTCACACTCATCACAGATCATTCTCCACTAATGTGGATAAGCCAAAGAAAGGACTCTAACCCTCGGGCCATGTGATGATTCCTATACCTGCAACCCTACGGTTTCACTGTGGAGCACCGAAAAGGTAAAGACCAGGGGAACATTGATTTAATTTCTCGGTTTCCCTGTGAAACATATGCTGCTACATCGCATCGGGGAAGAGCATGTGAGAAACCAGAAGATGTCTCACCCGCTAGTCCCGGAGATCTGTCAACCAGGTGGCCAGAATACAGCCATCGCTTTTGGATCCAGTTCCTGGGGGTGGACCAGTACGGAAGGATCACCTGGGTGAGGGGTCTTAGGGAGTGGGAGTGGGACATTGGATTGTGAGATGCTGTATCCCCTTCCCTGTCATACCTTTACCCCATCCTATTTGGTAGGATATTTAGGAACTCTACCCCCACCTTTTACAGCACAAGCACTTTCTCAATGACAGCCCGCTCTAAGGGAAAAGAGACTAACACCTGAGCCGTGTACCTGACATATCCCAATACTATGGTCAGGCGAGGTCGGGCAATTATCTGCCCCACATTGATAAAAGGCGGAGCATGAGAGCACACACTGAGCGAGGCAAAGCACAAGAGGAAACAGCAGTTCCAAGATCGCAGTTTAACGAGAAGAAGAAGACGGCGAAACAGAAGGTGGTTGCAAGGAGGGAAGTTCCCTTGACCTTTTCGACAAGGAACCGTTACTTTCACGAAACCTCGAGAACAGAAATCGAAAGACCAGAAAACCAGGCTGAACAGTCCTGCAATATGTGTCAGAGGTACGCGGAGACCTCCCGCGTCAATTGTCAATGCGGGAAGAAACGCCAGCTGCCATGGTACTGTCCTTGGCTCCAAGAACAAAGCGGCGTCAGTGAAATCAACACAGCCAGTGAGTTGGGGAGACTGATACAAAACCGGTCTGTGTTGAAGCCAAGGTTACAAGCAGCAACACTATATGGCGTACGCAGGCACAAACATTGTTAAAATGTGTGTGATAAGAGACGCAAATTAAGTTAAACTGCTGATGAGTGATTGAACTTTAAAGCAAGCTACAATACCTTTAACAGAGTGGTCCGGCATCGCGTGGGTGCTCAATCGAGGGTCTCTGTAAGGCACCCAGCTGATAATTGATAAAAGTAGATAAAGTTGGTCTGAGCCCGGTTGAGGGAGATCAATTGAAAGAGAACAAATAAATGTAAATTGAAGTTGTCCTGCGACGGGTCAAGTCATATCCTGCGCACAGTCGAAAGTCTTCGATTGTGATGAAGTAGAGAAGGTTTAGATAAACACATGAATTTGGTCCGAGCCTGACAGAGGGAGATCAATTGAAAGCTTTGTGTTAAAATGGGTCTGAGGGGGGGCGCTGTTGCGCTCGGCGAAGATGGCCGCCTTCTGATCAGCTCCGAGCCGCGAGGCGCTCCTTGTGCTGAAATCCTCCTGTTTGCCTCGGCGTTTCAAACAACCAACCGATGGAGGGGAAAGCTGGTGTGACTGGGCTTCTGCTGGTCTCGTCCCGGCTCCCGGACCTCTTTTACCGCAGAGCTGCGGGCCCCCGCGGGTGAGGCGGGAGCGAGTGCTTCCTCCGACCCCCTTCGGGGTTCCGGAGGATCGCGGCCGTGTCCCGCGGCTTGCGGCCTTCCATGGGGGGAGGGGCGTCCTTCCCGCCCTGCGCGACCGCTCTCTACTGCCTCACGGGAGAGCGGCTGACCGGCGCCGCGGCCTGTCCCCTGGACCTTCACAGGATTCGAGAGCGTTTCGCTCCGCTGCCCCGTCCTAGGCGGCGTGCCGACTTGGACCGAGCCTCCATTCCTGGCTCCAGGCGGTGAGTTGGGCCCCTGGTCTCCGCTGCATACACCCTGCTGACGGGCGGCCTTGGACGGCGTGGGGTCGTCCCCGAAGCACGTTGGGCCCGGCAGTATTACATTCTCTACACTGGACTCCCTCTCATGATTTCGGGCGCTACACCTGGCCCTGTCTGGCGGCAGTAACTACATTCCTCCTGTATCCTGATACCCTGTGAGGCAGTGCCCGGCTGCTCCGGAGCCCACCCCCCGGCGGATCTCTTCTACGGCCACGCCGCTCTCCGGGCCCATCAGCCTGCTTCGTGGACTAGCCGGGGGACGGCATGAGGCATCTGTTCCTCCCTACTTACCTACTGTTGGTCATTTTACTGTACCGAGGTACGCTCTAACCCCCGAATCTCCCATACGGATGCACCATTGATCCGGGACATACTCGCCTTATTAGTCTACCAGAGTGCTGACCACCTTGCAGCCGCACACAGTGGTATTCCCCGGCCCCACCACATCGCAATGGCTACCAGAGGCTTCTCCTGTTTCTCTTATTAGTCACTGTCTCCTTGGCCCTGGCCTCTACAAGTTTTCGGAGGTCTACTTGTGGTTCACTGGCTACTACACATATTAGCCGACCTGGGCGACCCTCCTGGCCCAGACCCGGCAGCCCAGCATAGATTGGTCCCCCCCCATCTGGATTTGAAACACCGCATCTCGTGTTGCTGGCCGGCTGCGGCCCCACACATACCTGGTGCCCTCCCTTGGCGTCCCTCTCGCTCCCCCTGTCCGGCCCACCGGTTTTGAGTTCACCTTCTGCCGGCATCATGTCAACGCGGACGGGAAAGAAACAATCCTCCATCAATATGTTTACGAAGCCTCCGGGGGGATCTGGTGCGGAGACACCTGCACAGGAACCATCCACTTCACATGTACTGGAACCATCCGAATCTCAGAAAATGATGGAATACATCCGTGAGGGGTACACCACAATCCATAGCAAACTAGACGACATGAATGGTACGATATCCTCTATTAAGGCACACATGGAGAGGACTGATGGTCGTGTGACTGAGATTGAATCACGGGTGAGCACCGCTGAGGATGGTCTGGGCTCCCTTCGGGTGGAGGTCTCCACACTATCTGCCCGCGTGACAGAGGTGGAAAAGAAGAACGAGGATCTTGAGTCTCGCTCGAGACGCAACAACCTCCGCATAATCGGGGTTCCGGAGGATGGCATACAAGAACCCATGGAGGACTACGTGGAGAGCATGCTACTCCGACTCCTTGATTCCCCAAAACTCTCCTCACAATTTGCAATCGAGAGAGCCCACCGTGTACTTACAGCGAAGCCCAGGCCTGGCGCTCCTCCTCGCCCGATTATAGCCAGGGTCCTAAATTTTCGCGACCGAGATGCCCTTCTCAGGGCGGCGAGAGTCAAGGGAGACCTTTTATTGGGCGCAGCCAGAATCCACCTATACCCGGACTTCTCGATGGCGGTCCAGCATGAGCGTAAGTCCTTCCTGGCGGTGAAGAGAAGACTACGCGAGCTCCAGGTCAAATACGCTATGCTATATCCCGCCAAACTCCGAATCGAACATGCAAACCGAGTATATTTCTTCACGCTACCGGAGGATGCCTCTAAGTTTATAGATGAACACTTTCCCGGCTGAACTGTACTCGCAACAATTTCTACCATTGCTTTATGTCTTGTTACATTGAACCACACGCTGTGTCTCTGGCCTAACACCACATGCTCTTATTGTGGAGGCGACATCATTGAGCCCTAACCCAGAACTCAGTTGGACTTGTAACATTCCGTCATTCCCAGTTGCGCCATTTACGAAGGCTTTTGGGCCGAGGGGATGCCACCCATCTCGTCCTGTTGACATTGTGATGGAGAATGTTTATGTCTTTGTTTTCTCTCTATGCGATGCACCTGTTGGTTTTGGGTTTTGATACAGTGGGTTCTGGCTGCTGAACGGTTGACGGCACTGACTTCTCTCCGTCGGTGCGTCCCAGCTATTCACCACATACATCCTTTGCCCGTTTGATTGTCCGGGAACTCTGTGGTAATCCCTCGTTCCTAATGTTGGGACTGACCACATACACCATCTCGATCAAGCTGTTCGGATGGTTACTCCATATAATCTCGTTACATTGGTTCATTATAGATGGTCGTGCCTTCCCTCCCCCTCCCCGCGGGTCCATCCCCGTATGAGACTTGCTATCATTGCCAGGCATTAAGTTTATCCTAAAATTGCCTCAAGGTACGGAGCATCGCCGCCAGGCCGATTTACAGGCCCCCCAGGCGTTGATGCCATTGTTTTGGATTTGGTTGGTTGTATACGGGGTGTTCATCCCTCTGATTGGGGGAGGGATGTGGGAGGGGGTGGGGGGTAGGGGAGTTTACGTTAAAAAAGGCTTGGTAATTGCAGAGAAGGTAGAGTTCAGAGCACCAGGGTCTCAATGTCATCACAGATCTGACTACAATAGGGACTGTTTATGGGGGGCACTGTTCCATCCACCTGTATTCCTCTATGTCTACCTTGGGAGTGTCGAGTGAGGAAACCCTGACATTCCTGAGTTGGAACGTGCGGGGGCTGGGGAACTACAAGAAAATTAGACTACTACAGCTTCAGGCTGAACGGCATGGGACTAAGATCCTGTTTCTCCAGGAGACACATGCGGTTACTGAGTATTGTGAGAAGTTTGCTAAAGCATGGGGACCACAGAGATACTATACCTCCTATTCTACACAAAGCCAGGGGGTTATGACCCTTATTCACAAGAGTATTAGATTCAACCCCATAGCCACGACAATAGACCCTCTGGGCAGATACGTCTTACTTCATGGCACTTTACAGAATAGGGAAGTGGTCCTACTAAATATCTACGGTCCCAACATCGACGATCCTGAATTTTTTACACATCTCACGTCTCTCCTAGATGGCTTCCCGTTGGTACCGATTCTCTGGGGAGGCGATTTTAACACGATATTTGATGTGGATCTCGATAGATCTGGCTCTCGTCCTCGTCAACTCACTAGGGCTGCATATACTACACTCTCTTCACTTCCTTGCCTGGCCCTGTTTGATGCATGGAGGCTTCTTTACCCCGACTCCCGCGCCTACTCATTTTATTCCTCGGTGCATGACTCCTTCTCCCGGATTGATAGATGGCTAGTGTCTGATATACTTATAAGGAGCGTCTCAAGCTTGACGATCCTCCCCAGGACTCTTTCCGATCACTCACCAGTGACTATCACCCTATCCTGGGGCTCGGATCACGACCGTACTAGACACTGGAGGATGAAACCACTTACCCTCCTCGACCCGGTCTTCAGTTCGGAGTTGGAGTCGGCGATTGAGGAGTTCTTTGAGACCAATACCGGCTCCGTCTCATCACAAGCCACCCTCTGGGAATCTTTTAAAGCCTACATCAGAGGCATCGCTCTCTCTAAGGAAAATGGCATCCTTAGAACCATCCGTAGAGAGATCGCCGAGAGCGAGGCCACACTGTCCGAGTTGGAGGCCCAATATGCATTAAATCAAACTCCTGAGACCCTTGCGTTGATCGGCACGGAGCTAGATACTTTTTGCGCACTTGCGGACCGTGAGCAGAGATTTCTCGATAACCCTGGGCTAGCGAGGAAATACAGTGAGGGTGAACGTCCATCCCGTCTCCTGGCTAGGCTTCTCCGCCATGAGTTTGGTGCCCCTCCCATTCCTGGCGTTGAGAGACCTGACGGTTCCCTAGCCACTTCCCCTGGTGATATCAATTCCGAATTCCTCTCCTTCTATCAATCCCTGTATGCTAACGCGGACAATGCCACTATATCAGAAATCGACATCTTTCTTGACAAGCTTCCCCTATCGGTTCTCTCCTCCGATACCATCGGAGCCCTTGAGAGCCCGTTCACTTCCCTGGAACTCTCGGAGGCCATAGACTCCCTCTCATCAGGCAAATCCCCGGGATCTGACGGTATACCTGTTGAGTTCTATAAGCGGTTCAAGTCTCTTCTACTCCCTCGTCTGGTCGCGCTTTGGGAGGAATCGGTGGAGGTGGGTCAGCTCCCTCCCACGCTCCGCGAAGCCACCATAACCGTCCTGTTAAAACCTGGTAAATCCCCCACTCAATGCGGCTCTTACCGCCCATGTAGGGGAGGACAGGCCTTGAAGGCCCCCCTCTCCTGCATTATTCTCCCCAGGTGAGGACCATGGCTCGCTGAGCGTCCCCTCATGCCACCCGGGCCCAGGTGGAGGAGGGCTCGCCCGCCGATGACATTGCCCCCACGTATCCATCATACACACACACACTAAAGTTTAGACAGGCCTAGAAGCCATCTTGCCCAGCAAAGATGGCATGAGTTCAGCGCACTGTAGCGCGGCCCCCACCCTTGGAGGGCTTTCCAAGCATCCCTGCCGCCGTAGCACCATGGTAGATCCGCTGCGAGCGCGTTCCCATGAGAAAGCCGGGTATGAGCTAACCCGAGATGCTAACACTGTAACATTTCATCGTTCACAATGTAATACTGCACCCCGCATGACCTGGTCCGCGAGGCCGGGGCGACGGGGAAGAAACTGGAGCATCACTATCTGAAGAAAGTAGAAAATAATTCAAGTATTGGTATTAATGAACTACCTCTGTTTAAACAGATTCTGTAAACTGTGAATCAACCATAAAGATGTAACGTTTATATGATGTCACCCCAGGTCTGGACTAATGCTGCTATAACCACAGAGAAAGATGTCGACGAAACGTATAACCTTTATCTGCATAAGTGTTCTTTCAATTTTATGTAGAAACCTGAACTCGTATATGTTTTCTTAATCACCCATAGCGGCGAATATCAATCTCTGTAGGCCATAACCTAGAACTACCTCATGGAACGTCTAATGTACATAAAATAATCAAACACTGTAGTGAATATAATGTTAGGTAACAAAAAGGTACTCGGACTGAATATATTAACGAAATGTTTAATGAACTCGAAGTATATATGTATGGTACAGTAGTTTAAATAAGACAAATGATATAAAAGTTTTGTATTCAAAATTAGGCAACACACGAGGAAAATACCTTTTGTGAATATATGCAAGGCCATTCTCCCTCCCACCCTACGAAGCCTGCCAAGTAGAAAAAAGCTAAGGCCTGTGCCGTGCTCCCCCACCTCCCCCGACCAAGCTGAAACCGCTTCAGAGAGTCAGAGGCCCCAACACAGCATCCAAGGCCACCGGCCGCCACCTGTGTTATTTACAGCACGGTAATAAACTCACGTTTGAATCCACTGATCTACCAGCACCCTCTCGTAAATCCCACAATCCCCCAGACCATCCCAAGAAGTCTGACCCCGCACAAACACTACCCCCGACAATGGGACAAGACACAGAGCCCCCCTTCATAGTAGCCTCTAACGTAGTAATAAAACATGTACCACCCGGCCCAAGCCCCCAGAGCCCAGCCCCTCGACCTGAAATACCAGACGTCAGAACACCGGTAAATCCAATAGATGACCACCAGACCCCTCACAAGGTGCATTCCTCCTGTGTTGTATTGATTGAAAGATTTACTGTAGAAGTTAGATATTGGGTTTTAAGTAACTGCAATGTGCATGATTTAGAGCACCCAAGTCAGGGAAGGTATTCATCTTTGTCACAGGCTGCCCCAGCGTACCAACACCGCCCGGATGACCTCAAGCCGGCCTGCCAGGCCCAACCCAACCCACGAGGCTGACCAGTGACGTCCTCCCACCCGGACCAACCACGCTGCAGCAACACCTATAGTTAGTCGACGCCACCCAATCCCAATTAACTTGTGCCCCCTATAGTGTGTAGGTTCTGATGACGTTTTTTGTATTAGAAATACGCCTGCCTTTGCGATTGTCAGGCAGAGCGCTCTCGGAGGTTGCAGAGTTCTTTGCATGCCATATTCTTTTGATAAACTCCCACTTACGCTCACCCGCACTCTGTCTTGGCCTTATTCCCATTGCGGGAGTGTCCATTATTGTCTCCCATTGCGGGGAGGATCGTGCTAACTTGGGGGCGCTTCCACTCAGTGGTGACCCCGATAGCGTGATATTTCCAAATTAGTTTTCCTAAACTCCTTTTAACGACCCCCTTTTGGCACGAGAATCTCCGGTCAAAAAGGGAAACGCACGGTGAGCCGGCTCCGGGAAGCTACCCGCCAACGGCGACCGGTACGCTTAGAAGTGCGCACTCAAACTAGAAGGGGTACGGGATCCCCGTTGCAAAATCCCCTTTGAGTACCGCTCGCCGGAGCCGGGGCTGACTGTTGAGCAGAAAGGCAACACCGCCTGGACGGACCCAGTTTCGGAGACTATCGGTTCAAGACGGGCACGTGAGTACCGAGTGCGAGCGATCATAAAGGGAGAGGGAGGGGAACTTGTGAACAGGAGAACGTGGGCAGATAGAGGAGGGAATCACGGGTGTCTACTAAAGACAGGTCTTAAAACTTTCTTTATCTTTTCTTTGCATATGGCCATTAGGAGTAAGAAGTAAGTGAAGAAGTAGAAGTGACGGGAACCTAGCTCCGAAAGGGGGTGGAAGGCGGCGCCGCATAGTACTATCTAAACTAGTACTGGGAATATATGAAGAAGTAAAAAATAAGTTATTGGTGTCTGGCAAAGGGAGACACTTAGGATACTTTTAGTGATTGCTACTCTTTCTATTTCTTTTTTTTCATTTCACGGGGCCAGGGTCGAAAGCGAAAGGGGTATAAAATAAATATACTTGTAGAGGAACTATAAAATAGGGAGATCATTTGTAAGAGTGGGGATTAAGTAGTGGCACGTACAGACGTGAACACAGTAACTTTAGCAGAAAAACAGGGACAGCTGGCCAGGGAGGAAAGGGAGGAAAAAAGCGAGGTGTGAGTGGGAAAGCATTGTGAGGAGTGTGCGCATCGTGTGAGTATTGGAGATGAACGGTTGACCGCGAGGGGGTGCCCGAGAGTGTTGGCCATAACTAGTAGTGATTGGTCGTGAGTGAAACCATATGAGATTGTATGGGAATGGGAAGGAGATAAGTTGTGGTGAGTAAAAAAGAATTTGCGTAGTGAATAAATTTGGGTGATATCGCTGAGACGTCCGCTCTTGTCTGTGCCATAAAGGTATACATACATATATCTACACCTAACTAAAAGTAAAGGAGTTGGACACGGTCGTTGCTAGTGATCTAGAATATGGGGGCAGAAACTCCCTTGTCACATATCTGTAAGAGCCTACCGGGGTACGCTGAACGAATAAATAAATATCACGATCAATGGGTAACAGAATTAAAAGGGGAGGGATTGCCCCAGATTTGGCCCGAGGGAGGGTCTTTTGACAAAAGCGTTCTAGATATGGTACGAACATGCATTCGCCTCAAGTATAAGGGAAAACAGTGGCAAAACAGGAAGGAGATATTAGATCTCTGGAGACTGTTTGAGGAAGTACCCCCACCCAAAGATCCGGCACCAAATGTCGATCTACCGTCCACAACAGACAACCCACTCATGATTCCAAGAGAGGAAAAGGACCAGCTAAATACAGAACAACCTACAGAGGTGATTAGTTTGTACCCAATATTGAACAAACCAACCCCCGCAGCAGGATATAGTGATCCTACTTATGTGCCCCCCCCACAACTGTTACGCCACAAAGACCAACGGCCCCCCCACCATACGAAAGCACTAGAGAGCGTGCCCAGGCGAGCACACAGAGAGTGGATATAGAAAAGCTAACGAGTGACTTAGAATCAAGGCTTTCTGTAGCCAGGGATGAACTTTCGAGAATAAAGGACATATGTGAGCGCACAGCATGCGCTCCTGCACGATCAGGACGTACGTCTAGAACGTCAAGCGAAAGTAGACAAATTGAGGAAGGATGGAAAAAGGGGGAAATACTGTTCAGAATTGAGGAAGAGCCGACGCGAATAATAGAGGTGGGAGCAGCAGAGGGGAGCATTGGTGATGTATCGCGGCAGAGAGGGATCAGAGAGGACCTGCTATGTGATGTTAGAGGAGAGATGGATGAGAGTGATAGGTTGAGTATGGCAGTAGGAGGGGAAAGCGAGGAGGTGGACGGTGCATGCTCGCTAGGGACTATAGATGATGAATGGATGGGACGACTAAGAAATAGAGTGGGGAAGATGGCGTCATTGGAGTCAGCAACGACTAAAGTGGGAGAGGGTGCAACCCCAAAAGGGAAGTTACAACTTCCGTTGATACACAGAGGGGGGGGGAGACCAAACTACATACCCTGGGCCCAGATGGACAAGGCTAATTTAATAAAGTTATTGCCCCCGTTGTCAGGAGGGGCGGGCAAGTGGATATATGCATTTGAGAAAAATACCGCCGGCATACCGTTGGCAGTAGGAGATGTGAAAAGCCTACTAGTATCAGCAGTAGGAGACCAAGCAGACAGAGTATGGGCTAAGGCTGGTTTCCCGGGCGTGACGTTAGATTGTGATCGCCATGATGGGGCTTCATTTAATACAGTGCGAGCAAGGGTGTGGGACGCATTGCGGGAGACGTTCCCAGATACCCCAGATTTACAGTCAGTAATGCAATGTACAATGAATGACGGGGAGGATGCTATGGATTACATTCTCCGGGTGCAGGAGATGTGGAGAGCGGAAACGGGCACGCCCTGGCATCAGTCAACGTCACTGTTTTATTTTATCATCAAGAGAGGGCTCCCAAAGGAGGTACAGAAGGCACTCGACAAAATAGCAGGTGTCGAGGCGAAGGGGTGGCCAGAGATCCAAAGCATAATAGTGCACCATTGCAAAAGAATAAAAGAAAGAGAGAGGGAAGTAGCGCAGAAAAGGTTGGCAGACGAAGCGAAGTTGGTACAATCGAAACTAGTGAAGGTTGCAGCAGCGGTAGCCGGGCTCCCACTCATGAGGGAGGGAGAAGAAGGGGAGGAGGGGCAGATAGCAATACAAGGGAGAATAGCAGCTAATTGGGCAGGACAAGGACAGCGACAGTGGAACGAACAAGAGCAGAACGGAGGTCCAATGTGGCAAGAGTGGGCCCCACGAGGGGGAAGAGGTGGGTACAGGGGCCGAAGAGGAGGACAAGGGTATGGAGGAATGGGAGGAAATAGGTGGCAGGGCCCCAGAGGTCCACAGGGGAGCTGCTGGAATTGTGGGAGATGGGGACATTACTCAAGGGAATGCAGAAACAGACAAAACAACGGGTTTCAGGAAACAGAGCAGTACGGTCACCCCCACCCAGGAAGCCCATACGGCCTCCCCATGGGACAGTACCAACAGCCAGAAAATGCAGGACAAAGAGGTAACGCACAACTACACGGACATCAGTACAGAACACAAAACCACCCACAGAATAATGACAATATGCAATACACGCCAGGAAACACTTTCGCCACAGTAGCTAATGGAACGCCTGCCCCCGCACCCTATAGCGGCGTGTCAGTAGTTTCGGGGAACATTTTTGATCAGGGGGGGGCAATGAGACACCCCGCATAGGACAGCCCACAGAGAACACTTGCGTGTCCAGTACTATCTACGACCCACAATGCATCAGAGGAACCATTGATAGGAGCGCAGATAGGAGACAAGCAATTCATATTCATGGTGGATTCGGGAGCGGAAAAATCATGTATTAAAGAGGGCCGGTTCCCGTTATCTAATAAAACGTTAGAGACGCAGGGGTTCTCTGGGGCTGTAATTGAAGTTCCTTACACAGAAGCATTGGATGTGACAGTGGGGGGTAAAACAGTGAAAGCACCCTTACTGTACTATGAACGCTCTCCCATTAATTTGCTGGGGAGGGATCTCTTAAGCAAACTAAATATGACAATATCATTCACAGAAAGTGGTATAGTATGTTCAACACCTGGCATATGTCCCCTCCGCATAATGGCAGTAATACAGGGCCACACAATCATGCAAGAGATTAGAGGGGTACCAAGAAACAAGGAAATGTTTATTGAGGGCATGAGAACATTGGCTCTCATAGTACCAGAACTAAAAAGGATGGATTGGAGGATCCCAGCCGAATTCCTTTTCCGCCCCATAGTGAGCCCCGACACAGCTCCCGGGTCAGTGCTATCGTTGGATTTACACGCAGTACACGTGTCAGCAAACAGAATATGTGTGATTGGCATTGACATGGAAGGATGTGAGTGGCGGACAGTACTGTGTACAAATGCAAATATCCCACTGCGGGAGATATCGGACGAGGAGCTATTTTCCGACACTGAGACAGATGGCGAAATAGTGATGGAACTAGCAATGCCGTGCGACATTGTAGTTACAGCCAGAGAAACTCAAGTTGAATTAATGGCAGTGGTAGGAGCACCACATACATTTTTTGATGACGACATGAGGGTAGTACCAACTAATATATGGACTAATGGCCCCCACGATGTGGGGTTACTACATGGGGTTCAGCCTGTGGTAATAAAATTGAAACAGGGAGCAATTCTACCCCGGGTAAAACAATATCCACTGTCACGCGAAGCAGAAGAAGGAATCAGAGAGACAATAGATGCACTGCTAGCGCAAGGGATAATAGTGCCTTCAAACTCCCCATGTAACACATGCATTTACCCGATTAAAAAGGCGAAGGGAGGTTCCTGGAGGATGATACAAGATTTACGCCCACTCAATGATGTGATTCAGAAGGAGTTCCCTCTAGTGCCGAACCCGGCGACAATACTATGTAACATTCCAAAAACGGCATCCCATTTCACAGTTATTGACTTAAAAAATGCATTTTTCTCAATTCCCTTAGCAGAAGAGAGCAGGTACTTAACAGCGTTTACACTCGGGGGAGGAGGTTTGAACATTGCAGATTACCACAAGGATATTGCGAGAGCCCGAGCATATTCAACAGGATACTACATGAAGATCTGGGGAATTTGTCTGTAGAAAGTACGGTGATTCAGTACGTTGACGATTTATTGGTTTGTGCACAAACGGAGGAAGAGTGTAGAAAGGATTCAATAACACTCCTGACATTATTGGCCAATAAAGGGTACAAGGTGGACAAGGGTAAGTTACAATACTGTCTGACAGAGGTCCTATACTTGGGACAGCTGATATCAAAGGATGGCAAGCGGATCATACCAGACAGAGCACAGGCGATTAGAGCAGTTGGGGAGCCCAAAACAGTAAAAGAGATGCAGAAATTCCTGGGTATGTGCAACTACTGCCGAGCATGGATATTAGATTATGCAGCATACACAAGGCCCTTATTACAGGCGCTCAAAGAAGCCCAGCAGGAAAACAAACACATAGAATGGACAGAAGAAATGAACACATCATTTAACTCACTGAAGGAGCTGATATCAAGCGCTCCAGTACTGGCAAATCCAGATTATGGGCGCGAATTCTTCTTATTTTCACACTGCAAAGGAACACTGATGACAGCAGTGCTGACACAAAAGACCTTGTTAGGGCACAAGCCACTGGCTTACTATAGTGGCACTTTGGACGCAGTAATGCAAGGACACTTCGCGTGCGAACAATCATTAGCTGCAGCCGCGTTCGCTATTGAAAAAAGTGCCACGATAGTAATGGGCTGTCCCGTGACACTGTTTGTGGAACACTCACTGTTTGCAATATTGGAGCGATCAAAGAGCACATTGACAACACAACGCGCCACAGCATATGAAATAATATTGTCCAGTGCAAACATCCATATAGTAAGATGTAAAACAGTGAACCCAGCCACATTCATCACAGAGGCGTGCACCATAGAAGACATGCAGAACCACAACTGCGCAACGTACACAGGTGACAAAGGTCAGGACCAGGTGGTTTTTGAGAATGCCCTGAACGAGGGAGAGGTGTATTTCGTGGACGGGTCAGCCTCAATAGACATGGAGACAGGAGAGAAACATGTGGGTATGGCAGTGGTACGATTAGAGGAAGGTGAATACGTGACACTAGTGCAATACCGCCTCCCATCACACTATTCAGCCCAAGCAGCAGAACTAATAGCGCTAATAGAAGCATTGCATGCAGCTAAGGGATGCGCAGTGACAATCTATACAGACTCAGCATACATGACAACAACAGTACACGGCGGGCTGGCACGGTGGGGGCGGAGAGGGTTTCGACGAGCAGATGGAACACCGGTTCAGCATGCAGAATTATTGAAAGAACTGATTGAGGCCCTGCAAGACCCCACGGCAGTGGCCATCGTAAAATGCCAAGCCCACACTACAAACACAGATCTTATATCTTTGGGGAACGCGGCAGCAGACGCCGCCGCCAAAGAAGCTTCGTATTTTCAGAAAGGTGAAGTAGGAGAGTACATGTTACACCACACAGCAAGCCAAGAGGTCCCCACAGGATACAACATGATGCCTACACAAGAAATAATAGAGCTGCAAGAGGGAGCAAGTGCAGAAGAGAAATTGCTGTGGAATAAGAGGGGATGCAGCAAATCGCCGACAGATTTATTGTGGCGACAAGAAAGTTCAGGAAAAGCCGTGATGCCAGTTACATTGTTAGAAATAGCATTTCAACAACTACACTTTCCCGCACATAATGCAAAACAACACATAATGGCGGAGATACAAGAAGATTGGTTTGCACCTTGCCTCCAGGAACACATCACAAGGCTGGCTTTGGAATGCACGACATGTCAAATTTACAACTCAGGTATGACATTGCGCACACTGAGAGGTACGATACCAAAACCAAATGGCCCATTCAGAGAGCTCCACATCGATTATGTAGACATGGGAGAAAGATGCAATGGGGCTCGCTACATGATTGTGGTTGTATGTCCCTTTTCGAGGTGGGTGGAGGCAGGTCCCTGTGCGCGCCCTGATGCGAAGAGCGCCGCAAAGTTCCTAGTAAGGGAAGTATTCCCGCGCTGGGGAATTTGCGAAGTCATTCGCTCAGACAATGGTACACATTTTGTTAATGAACTATTCAAAGAAGTGACTACGTTATTGGGAATAAAGCACAAATTATGCTCGATTTATCATCCTCAAAGTAATGGCGTAGTGGAAAAGATGAACGGCCTGTTAAAAAGCAGATTGTCAAAATTATGTTTTTCCCTCAAAAAGACCTGGATGTACTGCCTACCTCTGGCCCTGTTCGAATTGCGCAATCAGCCAAGTAAAGACCACCATTTGTCCCCGCATGAGATCGTCACGGGAAGGAGAATGCACACAGCACATTCACCTCTCCGTGAACGTTCTGATGCACACAGAAGCGCAGCGGTATTGGGAGAGGAGTTCACAGAGTACTTGAAAAAGCTGACACGGGCAGCGCGCATAATAGCGAAGCAACTAGCCCCCCCCTCTACAAGAGAGGAGGGGAATACAACAGAAACAGTAACACTGCCTGACAAACCATTACAGCTAATGCCCGGTGACTTTATATATGTCAGAAGTTTTGTGCGAAGGTGGAATGCGCCACGTTTCCATGGCCCTTATGAGGTAGTGTTTTGCACGCCCACGGCAGTAAAGGTGAAGGGCCTAAGATACTGGGTGCATTTGACAGACGTACGCAGGGCCTATAGCGCCGTGGAAGGTGAGGTACAGGACGAGGCACAGGCAACAGCGGACAGTGGAGATGTGCAGAATGAGTGAAGGTGATTTTGTGTATGTGCAGCGATTGACAACGAATGCAACTGATGACATGGCATTCGTACGAAAAAAAAAAAAAAAAAAAAAAAAAAATTTTTTATTGAATGTTTTTGTTCTCTCATTTTTTGAAATTTTTCTTTCTTTTGAAGAAGTTTTTTATATATATTATAGAATGATCTAAAAGTATTGATTGTAAATACCCTTGTCTGTGGAAAGAAACCCTTCCCCTACCCACGTCCATGCTTTATGAACAAAAAAAAAAAAAAAAAAGTTAACAACAGTGGAAATGTTCACATGCCTGTACTTAATGCACTTTTGTATCTCAAACAGGAATTACCATGGCATCTAATGGGCAGCCTGCAACTAATCGATTTGTTAGAATTAAAGAAATATTGATAGACAGACTTACATATTCATACGAATGCGGATTGTTAATGTGTGTTATTGTGTTCTTCATATCGATATTTTGTCTGGTGACATACTGGTTTATGGCGTTCATCTCTATCGAGATGACCGAGGGGGGAGGGGGGAGTAACATCACCCGAGCTCCTGGGAGCAATGCAACCACAAGTGTAAATAATAAAGAAGGTGATTTTTTAGTATGGGATGGATCACACTTTATATGGGGTTACTACACTGAACCACCCACGGTCGCCCTGTCAGATTCAAGAGGTATACAAACAGAAATAGAAAACAACACAATGTCCATACCTGAAATATATAGCAGCCCCAATACCCTCCCCACCCCATTAGAAGAAAGTGACTTGTTGTTTATTGAGGAAGATGGGAATATTGTAACTATGAAAGAACATAAGGAAACATATCAGAAATTTGACAAGGGGGGTGGGAAGGAGGAAGATGGGCCCATTTTTTCATCGATCCAAAGCAGCAGACGTAGGAGAAGCAAGGATAGTAGGCGGAGAAGAGAGACAAGTAGGAGGGGGTATGATGAGTACTATGGGTTAGGCTTAGACAAAATGGAAGACCCTCGGCACCCCCACCAAGCAAATAAATGGTATGCTGATATGAGTGCCACAGCCAAACAAACGACAAATGAGAGCTGTTATGTCTGCTCGCTCATCCCCCATGCATCAGGCACACCTAAAGTGTTGTTGCCCAGAGAATTGCCCATTGTAGATGCCCAGTGTCTCCTTCATCTCACGCTATGCCGAATAAAAAACACCTTCCAGGCACACGACGTCACTTTCAAGATTATACAGACTGAAAAAACGTGCTACCCAAAAGCAGCTGGAGTGGTATGTCTCAAAGAACCATTTTTTGTGATACAAGGGACACTGTTTTCGGAAAACAAATGGAAAGATGAAGAAGTACTGTGCAAAGCGGAAGCACTGAGAGGTGTCCAACCAGCCAGGCTGCGATGGATAGAAGAAACGTGCACATCAGTATGGAAGGAGCACATTTCCAAACTAACATGGGTAACAGCAATGGAGAAACCCTTCAAACTACAAAGTGAGATCAAGAACGAACTATGTTTTAAGGGAGAAGGAAAAGTGGCAATAGGGACGAATAAAAACTGCAACAAAACTCTCACCATCCCAGACATGAGAAAAGGAACAGCCGCATTAATGGACACATACTGGGTATGTGGGAACCAGGCCTACTTGCACCTTCCCCAGGCATGGAGCGGCAGCTGCTCGATGGCCACTCTGCACTCGGCCCTAATGGTGATTCCAGAGAGCCACGTTGATGAAAATAAAAGGACGCCAGGGAACATGCACCAGGGTGCGGTTCCTCCCACTGCAAAAGCACACCTCTATCTCCTGTCCTCCGGAGGGAAGGGAGAAGAGCTATCACGGAACAGACGGGCATCAAATTACATATCTCAAGCTTCGTCCGATTTATTGGCACAGATCCCAGACAGGTACCGACTGTTCAGTTCTGTAGAAACATTCTTTGCCTCGCTGATTTCAAGTGTCCAAGCAAGGGCAAATGCAAAATGGCTCCAGATAACACGGTGGGAACTGATTCAGTTAGCCAATGACACTGAAGAAGGGTTCAACATAATAAAAGTAGAACTGCGAGCTCTACGCCTGATGACCATGCAGAACAGGTATGTTCTGGACCTACTGACAGCGATGGACGGAGGTGTTTGCCGCAAAATAGGAAGTGCCTGCTGCACTTTTGTACCTTCTGAAGACGCGGAAAATGGTTCCCTATCCCACGTGATCGAAGCAGTACACAATCTGGGAGAGAAGATGAAGATGGAAGGTGGAGCAGAAGCCAGCACGTGGTTCGACAATATCTTCTCCTGGGTTCCCTCATGGCTTGGAATGACGATGAAATTTCTGGTACCAGCTGTGGTGTTCCTCCTCGTGGCGTTCTGCCTGTGCCAGGTGGGCCTCCGATGTTGTGCAAATGCGGTCCCTAACGGCGCAATGATGATGGTGACAATGGGCAACTCTGGTGGTACAATGAGGGCAACACAAGAAGTACATGTGCAGACAGGAACAGACAACACCCCCCAGTACCGGTTAGTGCCTATGTACCGTGACAAGTACATAGTAGACAAACTATGGCATACCACTATCCAGGAACCCCGAGACGTGGAATTAGAATGGTACACAGAGGTCTGGGTAGACTTGGAGGAAAGTGGTGACTGTATATATTTAACGTGCACACCAGATGAATATGCTAGAAGAGGGGAGAGCTTAAGGGGGGTGTGCAGGGCATGGATGCCCATCAAGGGAACACCTGCATGGGATGACGCGGTAATAGAGGAACAAGAGTGCAGAAGGTTAGAAGACCTGAAGAATTCGTTACTTTAGTAACGAAAGGGGGGAAATGTAGGGGAGGACAGGCCTTGAAGGCCCCCCTCTCCTGCATTATTCTCCCCAGGTGAGGACCATGGCTCGCTGAGCGTCCCCTCATGCCACCCGGGCCCAGGTGGAGGAGGGCTCGCCCGCCGATGACATTGCCCCCACGTATCCATCATACACACACACACTAAAGTTTAGACAGGCCTAGAAGCCATCTTGCCCAGCAAAGATGGCATGAGTTCAGCGCACTGTAGCGCGGCCCCCACCCTTGGAGGGCTTTCCAAGCATCCCTGCCGCCGTAGCACCATGGTAGATCCGCTGCGAGCGCGTTCCCATGAGAAAGCCGGGTATGAGCTAACCCGAGATGCTAACACTGTAACATTTCATCGTTCACAATGTAATACTGCACCCCGCATGACCTGGTCCGCGAGGCCGGGGCGACGGGGAAGAAACTGGAGCATCACTATCTGAAGAAAGTAGAAAATAATTCAAGTATTGGTATTAATGAACTACCTCTGTTTAAACAGATTCTGTAAACTGTGAATCAACCATAAAGATGTAACGTTTATATGATGTCACCCCAGGTCTGGACTAATGCTGCTATAACCACAGAGAAAGATGTCGACGAAACGTATAACCTTTATCTGCATAAGTGTTCTTTCAATTTTATGTAGAAACCTGAACTCGTATATGTTTTCTTAATCACCCATAGCGGCGAGTATCAATCTCTGTAGGCCATAACCTAGAACTACCTCATGGAACGTCTAATGTACATAAAATAATCAAACACTGTAGTGAATATAATGTTAGGTAACAAAAAGGTACTCGGACTGAATATATTAACGAAATGTTTAATGAACTCGAAGTATATATGTATGGTACAGTAGTTTAAATAAGACAAATGATATAAAAGTTTTGTATTCAAAATTAGGCAACACACGAGGAAAATACCTTTTGTGAATATATGCAAGGCCATTCTCCCTCCCACCCTACGAAGCCTGCCAAGTAGAAAAAAGCTAAGGCCTGTGCCGTGCTCCCCCACCTCCCCCGACCAAGCTGGAACCGCTTCAGAGAGTCAGAGGCCCCAACACAGCATCCAAGGCCACCGGCCGCCACCTGTGTTATTTACAGCACGGTAATAAACTCACGTTTGAATCCACTGATCTACCAGCACCCTCTCGTAAATCCCACAATCCCCCAGACCATCCCAAGAAGTCTGACCCCGCACAAACACTACCCCCGACAATGGGACAAGACACAGAGCCCCCCTTCATAGTAGCCTCTAACGTAGTAATAAAACATGTACCACCCGGCCCAAGCCCCCAGAGCCCAGCCCCTCGACCTGAAATACCAGACGTCAGAACACCGGTAAATCCAATAGATGACCACCAGACCCCTCACAAGGTGCATTCCTCCTGTGTTGTATTGATTGAAAGATTTACTGTAGAAGTTAGATATTGGGTTTTAAGTAACTGCAATGTGCATGATTTAGAGCACCCAAGTCAGGGAAGGTATTCATCTTTGTCACAGGCTGCCCCAGCGTACCAACACCGCCCGGATGACCTCAAGCCGGCCTGCCAGGCCCAACCCAACCCACGAGGCTGACCAGTGACGTCCTCCCACCCGGACCAACCACGCTGCAGCAACACCTATAGTTAGTCGACGCCACCCAATCCCAATTAACTTGTGCCCCCTATAGTGTGTAGGTTCTGATGACGTTTTTTGTATTAGAAATACGCCTGCCTTTGCGATTGTCAGGCAGAGCGCTCTCGGAGGTTGCAGAGTTCTTTGCATGCCATATTCTTTTGATAAACTCCCACTTACGCTCACCCGCACTCTGTCTTGGCCTTATTCCCATTGCGGGAGTGTCCATTATTGTCTCCCATTGCGGGGAGGATCGTGCTAACTTGGGGGCGCTTCCACTCACCCACTCTCGCTAATCAATTGCGACGTCAAGATTTATGCAAAGTTTCTTGCCTTACGACTGGCCCCCTTCATGCCACATATCATTCATCCGGACCAGGCGGGGTTTATTCCGGGACGCTCTATCTCCCTGAATCTGAGGCGCCTTTTCAATATTATAAGCAGGGTGAGCCCGGATGTCCACGCAGTGGCCGCCACGCTCGATATGCAAAAAGCTTTTGATTCCGTCTCATGGAGGTATCTCTGGCGGGTACTCAACAAATGCAAATTCGGCCCCACGTTTCTTTCCTGGGTCAGGCTGCTATATTCAAACCCCGTTGCCAGAGTCCGCACTGAGGACCGGTGCTCCTCCCTCTTCCAAATAGCTAGGGGTACTAGACAAGGTTGTCCCTTCTCTCCATTGATCTTTGCTGTGGCAATGGAGCCGTTCGCGGATATGCTTCGCCAATTTCATTCTCATAGAGGCCTACGCACCGCCGGTTTCTCTGATATAGTCTCCCTATATGCTGACGATGCTCTACTCTTCATTCGCTCCCCTGAAATCAACCTTGCCCCAATACTGGAGGATGTTGTTCTTTTTGGCCGTATCTCTGCCCTGACGGTAAACTGCGCTAAATCAACTCTTTTCCCGCTCACCCCCAGCACACTCCCCCCTCCCGATACCCTGGGATTCACTTGGGCCCAATCTGAGTTTACCTATTTAGGTATAGTGGTGTCGCGTCACATTGATCGGGTTTTCCAGAAGAATTATCAAGTATACCTCACAAATCTTACGCTAAAAATTCAGGGTTGGGACAAACTTCCGATTTCACTGGCAGGTAGGGTGGGAATACTGAAGATGGTGGTACTCCCCCAGCTATTGTATAGATTCGCTAATATCCCGCAGTGGCCGGGAGTCGAGTTTTTTCAGACACTGATACGAACCCTCAATACTTTCCTCTGGCACTCTGGTGCGGTCCGCCTTAAGTTCAAGACCCTTGCTTCCCCGATGGAAGTGGGTGGCTTCGGTGCACCTGACTTCCTCAAGTACTGGCTGGCAGCTCAACTTCAACACATTGCACATTGGTTTAATATATCTGACCCCCCTCCCCATGTCAGACTAGAAAAGTTATCGGTTGGTGACCGCGATATCAGATCCCTGGTGATCGCACCCTTGCCAATAGAATCGGGCTCACTAGATCCGTTGAGGTGCACATCCCTGGCTTTATCCAAAACGTGGCAAATATTGGGCGCCACCCATCCCTTCCATGGTAACTTCCCGATCTGGAACTTTGTCCCGGGGATCCCACAGGTCCCCCCATCGGTTGTTCGCACATGGGCTGAGGCGGGATTTGAATTGCTCCGAGACATATTTGAAGGTGGTAATTTCATAGAATGGCCTGACCTCCCACCGTCCCTCAGACAGAGACCCTCTGTGTGGCTTCAATATTCATCCCTCCGTAGAGTCCTCAAACATAAGTACACATGCTTCCCAGCATTGCCACCTGATGAGCTGGCGATCACTGAACTGTCCTCACCTTTCCCTATGAGGGGGAAAATTTCCAGACTATACACCCTGGTACAATCCAGATCGCCCCCTTCATTCTCCAAATTAAAGCTCGCTTGGGAGTCTGATCTCGGATTGGAAATGACCGAAGACCGTTGGTCACATATGTGCTCACGTATCCAGAGGGTCTCCTTCAACTCCCGATTCAAGTTAATTCAATTTAAGCTACTCCACAGATACCACTACACCCCAACCAGACTACACCGTATCTCTAATGGTTCCTCCCCTAGATGCCCTAGATGTGGCCATGATGACGCCGACTATATCCACATGATCTGGTCATGCCCCCGCCTAACCCAATTCTGGGACGCAGTCTGCTCCACTATCTCGTCTATTCTTGATCACCCTATCTCCCCAACCCCAATGAAATGCTTATTCCACGACTTTCCTGAGCTCCACCGAGATTCTAGGAGACTGGCTGGCCTCTGTATGCTTCTGGCTATGCGGGCTATACTACTTTGCTGGCTTCGGCCTACCACCCCGACTCACGCACAGTGGCTCAGAGCAGTCACTTGGGCTTCCGATACGGAGGAATCATGGGCGGTACAACAGCCCGCCTGCTCTAGACCCAGAGACATCTGGTTGAAGTTCCGCTCATTTATGTCCCCCCCCCGACACCGACTCAGGTCCTACATCCCCAGCCATCTCTTCTCGTTAATCCCCAGTTGTCTCTTGAATGGCCCTCCACCGAGTTTTGTACTGTCCTGCTATGTACCCTCCCTTGTTCGCGAGGCGAGTCCCTCGATTTATTGTATGAGTCTGTGATGTTTTAAGTTGTTTTGATTTTATATGCTCTGTTGTTGCTCACCTGTATCTGTGCTACCAAGTTGAATAAAAATAAAAGTTTAAAAAAAAAAATGGGTCTGAGCCTGGCGGAGGAGGGCTTTGGGGTGAATCGAAAATCATTCAAGAAGTTGTACATGAGAATCCTGAGGAAAAACAAACTTTTGAATGTTTGTCGCATCATGCCTTCTGAAGTAAGAGACTTTGAATCGCAAAGAGACTTTGGCACAGAAGGCCCTGATAGTGAGGTTTTCAACTGCATCCTTTTGCTAGCGAAGCCAGAGTATGTGCTAAGCTCGAGTGTGCACCTTGTCCTCTGCTGAAAACGCACGGAAGGGAGGCCAACGGCTTGAAAATCCTGACATATCATTTCTTGAACACTTTTCTTTTGCATAACATTGTTTCCCACACTATTTTGTATTTTTGTAAGGATTGGAAATAGGTTTACTTATTAGCCCTTTCATTTGGACAGACTTGACTAGGACTACGTTATTATTGTTTGATGGCCTTAGCTTGCCCCATCTTTAGATTTAGGAATAGATAGGCGTTTTTAAACCTGATTCAATTTCAATAAACACCCTTGAACTGTGATCACTTGTGTCTGTCATACTGTGATACCATGCCTTTCTTACAGAGGAAATAATGACCCTCCTTCTACGATATCACCCACCCACCCACAAATCAATTGGTTATCAGAGATCTTATTAAACAAATCATAAGACAGGAAAAAAATACTGGAAGTTTTTTCCGAATGTAGAGAAAAACTTCACACTCAAGCCTCAAGTGATCTATGGCTAGAGGACAACCTAAATAAAACAGCTATTCAGTCCTCCCAATATGTTGGAGGTCTGGAAAAATTAACGATTGGAACACGTGTATGGGGTTGCTGTTGGTACTCTTGTTCAGAGAGGAATTGCCATAGCATTTCGTTGCTGGACTGCCCATGTGGGCGGGACAAAGACTGATATGCAAATGAATATTTCCCATCTTTGAAAGGTACAGTGAGCAAAAAGCGTGTGCTGCAAACTCATCTCAGAACAGGTTATCATGCCATGTTCTTTCTGGAGAGGAGCGCCTGCTACCTTTTTTTGAAATATTTGCAAGGAACTTGTGGTTGGTCACCCTAAATTACCTGGGGGCAACCAGACGTGGACTCCCTGTTCACTGTGTTCAGAGTGGCACAGCTTCACCTCACTGATGAGGCCCAACAAGGCTGAAACACGTGTATGGGGTTGCTGTTGGTACTCTTGTTCAGAGAGGAATTGCCATAGCATTTTGGTGCTGGACTGCCCATGTGGGCGGGACAAAGACTGATATGCAAATGGATATTTCCCATCTGTGAAAGGTACAGTGAGCAAAAAGCGTGTGCTGCAAACTCATCTCAGAACAGGTTATCATGCCATGTTCTTTCTGGAGAGGAGCGCCTGCTACCTTTTTTTGAAATATTTGCAAGGAACTTGGGGTTGGTCACCCTAAATTACCTTGAGGCAACCAGACGTGGACTCCCTGCTCACTGTGCTCAGAGTGGCACAGCTTCACCTCACTGATGAGGCCCAACAAGGCTGAAACACGTGTATGGGGTTGCTGTTGGTGCTCTTGTTCAGAGAGGAATTGCCATAGCATTTCGGTGCTGGACTGCCCATGTGGGCGGGACAAAGACTGATAGCAAATGAATATTTCCCATCTGTGAAAGGTACAGTGACCAAAAAGCGTGTGCTGCAAACTCTCATCTCAGAACAGGTTATCATGCCATGTTCTTTCTGGAGAGGAGTGCCTGCTACCTTTTTTGAAATATTTGCAAGGAACTTGTGGTTGGTCACCCTAAGTTACCTGGGGGCAACCAGACGTGGACTCCCTGAGCACTGTGCTCAGAGAGGCACAGCTTCACCTCACTGATGAGGCCCAACTAGGCTGAAACACGTGAATGGGTTGCTGTTGGTACTCTTGTTCAGAGAGGAATTGCCATAACATTTCGGTGCTGGACGGGACAAAGACTGATATGCAAATGGTTATTTCCCATCTGTGAAAGGTACAGTGAGCAAAAAGCGTGTGCTGCAAACTCATCTCAGAACAGGTTATCATGCCATGTTCTTTCTGGAGAGGAGCGCCTGCTACCTTTTTTTGAAATATTTGCAAGAAACTTGGGGTTGGTCACCCTAAGTTACCTGGAGGCAACCAGACGTGGACTCCCTGCTCACTGTGCTCAGAGTGGCACAGCTTCACCTCACTGATGAGGCCCAACAAGGCTGAAACACGTGTATGGGGTTGCTGTTGGTACTCTTGTTCAGAGAGGAATTGCCATAGCATTTTGGTGCTGGACTGCCCATGTGGGCGGGACAAAGACTGATATGCAAATGAATATTTCCCATCTGTGAAAGGTACAGTGACCAAAAAGCGTGTGCTGCAAACTCTCATCTCAGAACAGGTTATCATGCCATGTTCTTTCTGGAGAGGAGTGCCTGCTACCTTTTTTTGAAATATTTGCAAGGAACTTGTGGTTGGTCACCCTAAGTTACCTGGGGGCAACCAGACGTGGACTCCCTGAGCACTGTGCTCAGAGAGGCACAACTTCACCTCACTGATGAGGCCCAACTAGGCTGAAACACGTGTATGGGTTGCTGTTTGTACTCTTGTTCAGAGAGGAATTGCCATAGCATTTTGGTGCTGGACTGCCCATGTGGGCAGGACAAAGACTGATATGCAAATGGATATTTCCCATCTGTGAAAGGTACAGTGAGCAAAAAGCGTGTGCTGCAAACACATCTCAGAACAGGTTATCATGCCATGTTCTTTCTGGAGAGGAGTGCCTGCTACCTTTTTTTGAAATATTTGCAAGGAAATTGGAGTTGGTCACCCTATGTTACCTGGGGGCAACCAGACGTGGACTCCCTGCTCACTGTGCTCAGAGTGGCACAGCTTCACCTCACTGATCAGGCCCAACAAGGCTGAAACACGTGTATGGGGTTGCTGTTGGTACTCTTGTTCAGAGAGGAATTGCCATAGCATTTCGGTGCTGGACTGCCCATGTGGGCGGGACAAAGATTGATATGCAAATGAATATTTCCCATCTGTGAAAGGTACAGTGACCAAAAAGCGTGTGCTGCAAACTCTCATCTCAGAACAGGTTATCATGCCATGTTCTTTCTGGAGAGGAGCACCTGCTACCTTTTTTTGAAATGTATTTGTTTCTGCAGCTTTGTACAATATGAAGAGTTCTTTTGAGGTGGTTCGTAACGACTCTAGTGACCATGCGGTGTTGATCATCGGCTTTGAATGTAAGAAATCTAATTACAGTGCATTGTTCTATAATTCTCAGATGAAGATAAACCCTCAAGGTAGTCGTCTTCGATGGAACGATAAGAAGATCTTCACATTCAATATGACTATTTTAAATGATTTTGAGAGCTCGTCATTAGAATGGAAGAGGTCAATCTATACCTCATTCTCTTATAATCCGTACATTGAGAGGTTGTTGCCTAGAAATGGTAAAAGAAGGGCGACCGGGGTTCCAGGTAAAATCCATTGTCATCGATTTGAGCCCAGCGTCCAATGCATGAAAAGGAATGCCAGCAAAGATATTGGGCATGTAAAAGCCTCTTGGTTGGGTGATCCTATGTCTTTTAAGATTAAGATGAAAGGAATTAAGCAGAGATTGAGGAATTGGTCCAAGAGGTATAGGGCCAAGCTGCTTCAAGCCTATAGTGAGGCCACGTTGTCTTCTTTAAAGGAAGTTTTGGGTTTGATTAACAACTTGGAAAGAACTCAAAATCTAATCCAAGCAAATCCAATTAGGGATGAAATATGGGATTCCCCTTTTAGGGAACTATATAAAGTAGGAGTGCAACCCTTCTTTTCACATTATACAGAGAATGAAACTACTTGGACACTCCAGTTTACTCTGGAAGATATTGCTAAAGGTATATTGAGTGCAAGCCCTTGAAGAGCTGGGGGCCCAGCTCCTTAACATACATTGGGCCTCATCACGACTTTGGCGGTAACCCTTAAATCTGGCGGTCGCACTATTACCGCTGGATTTAAGGGTCTGCCAAATAAGACTTCGGCTGATTGCACCCCAGCTCTTGGCTGGGGGGAAATCTTCCAAAAATGTGCGCTATTACCGCCGGCGGGAAATCCGCCGGCGGTAAGAGCGCGAATTTTCCCCATTGAGCCCAAAGGGGAATGGGGCATTCCCGAATGGGCTCAATGTGGAATGAGGAATTACATTACCGCCAAACTCGTGATCCGGCACTATTAGCGCCGGGGAGTTCGGTGGTAGAGCTAATACCGCCAAAGTCGTGATCAGGCCCATTATCTTGAAACAGAATGTCGTCCTATGGTCAAGTATTCTTTTTATTCTGTTTACCGATATTGTGAAGACCCAGAACATTCCAATCTCCTGGAAAATCTCTTATGTCTGCCCAATATGTAA
Source organism: Ambystoma mexicanum (assembly GCF_040938575.1). Lineage (NCBI taxonomy): Eukaryota > Metazoa > Chordata > Amphibia > Caudata > Ambystomatidae > Ambystoma > Ambystoma mexicanum. The sequence goes on from NC_090923.1 coordinate 716,487,336, forward strand.
GAGGGGTGATAGGTTATCCCCAGAGAATTATAGGTCTGTCTCTGTAATGGATGGAGATTCCGAAATCTTTGCTGCAATTGTTCTGGGACATATAGAAGATTGGTGTTGTGAGGATAACATATTGCACATGTTTCAGCTGGGTTTTCGTAAAAGGATGGGAACAGATTGTGGAGGCCTGATTTTGACAAGTTGCAACAGGCGGCTATTACTCACCGAACCAGTTGCTCCGAAGGAGTCAAGAGGTGAGTGCTGGTCCCTTGGTTGGACTGTTTTGATTGAAGAGCCTGGGTTATTCCTTAACCCAGGCCTCCTCACTCAATATAACTCATTTTCTATGATACACCCCTCTGCTGTAGGAATAATAAAACAGCCAGAGGAACAAATGCCATAAAAGAGTGGGGAGAACACACTGCCACGTAACCAGGCTGTCTGGGCTCTGGAATGTTCCAGAACGAGTTGGTTGATGTGGATGTAACCTTCTTAATCCTAATGTCCGAGTAATGTTTTGTGGAGATGGAAGATGCAGAGGAACTGAAACAGGAGAAAGTCCAAAAAACTATGACAAGGATAACACAAAAAACAAGGTAGGTTAGTAAGGGATACTGAGCCCGGGGGCACGAGGGATGCACTAGAGCCAGGATGTTTCACAGGAGACCTAACCTGCAGAGAGTCCTGAATGTGCACTAATTCCAACAGGCACAGAAATCCTTCCACGGAGTGCAAATAACAGAGATAACTGAAAAGTCCTAAAACAGATGCTGACATAACAGCACAGAGTTCGTAGCGCCAAAGGGAGGTGGAGCTACACTCAAGGACAGGACTGTAGCGGAGAAGCGGAGAGGATGACAGAACTGGCGATGCAGGTAAGGACCAGCGGCAATGGCAGTACGTACAGCGGGCAGGAGTCGTAGCCATAGTATCAAATCAGGCACAGGGACCATAGGCAATGGCAGTCCGTGCAGGAGTCGGAACCGAGAAATCAAGACAAGCCCTGGGACCAGAGGCAATGGCAGTCCGAGCAGAAGTCACAGCCGTAGTATCCAATCAGGCGCAGGCACCAGAGGAAATGGCAGTCTGTGCAGTGGGCAGGAGTTGGAACCGAGGAATCAAGACAAGCACAGGGGGCAATGGCAGTCCGAGTAGCGGGCAGAAGTCATAGCCGTAGTATCCAATCAGGCACAGGGACCAGAGGCAATGGCAGTCCGTGCAGGAGTTGGAACCGAGAAATCAAGACAAGCCCTGGGACCAGAGGCAATGGCAGTCCGAGTAGCGGGCAGAAGTCACAGCCGTAGTATCCAATCGGGCGCAGACACCAGAGGCAATGTCAGTCCGTGCAGCGGGCAGGAGCCGAAACGAGAAATCAAGACAAGCACTGGGACCAGAGGCAAAGGCAGTCTGGGCTGGAGTCAGCAATGAATAAAACAAGATATGTATCAGGATATCGGAACACTGGTAATACAAGGAAAGTGGCCGCAATCAGAAGCAGCGAACTCCCGCTTTGCTATGTTTTATGCTGCCGTAAGAGGCGGGGTCAGTGGCGGCAGGCGGCTGACCTGATCACATGACCGCATCGACGTGGTAGTCATGGCAATGGATTTCCAGACAGCCAGCGTTGCTGCAGCTCGTTTCCAGGGTAGCCTCCAATGATAAAGGAAGAGAGCAGCTAAACGCTGGTTCCTACATAAAACAGATCTTAGGTTGTGCAAACGTGGATGCTGGGCCAAGGTACGAGATTGTGGAATCATAACAGTATCCACCCCGAAAGGCAGCGTCACCCCCCTGGATGCATGAAATTTGTGCAGGAGGACCGGGGCATGGATGTTAACAAGAGGTTCCCAGGTCCTGTCCTCAGGACTGTAGCCTTTCCAGTCCACCAAGTAGAATTGTCGACCGTTGCTTGAACGGTAGTCCAAAATAGCCATCACTCCTCCTTGTCACCCACAGGGATAGGAACAGAACAGTCAGGAAGGCGCGTGTCATTGTGGCAGGGTGTTAGCAGAGACACTTGAAAAACAGGATGCATGCGCCATTTGGCAGGAAGGGACAAGCGTACCATCACTGGATTGATGAGCGTAGATCTCATATGGCCCAACATAGCGAGGGAGGAGTGTTTTTTTACACGGAATAGAAATATTCTGTGTGGAGAGCCAGACACGTATCCCCACCTTGTAGTCCGGCGCCGGTGTTTGGTGGGTATCCGCAAAGCGTTTGGCCCTCTCTTGTGCCTGAACAAGGTGAGCATGGATATCCACGTGTAGTTTATCCAAGTCACGAACACAAGCGTGAGCAGCCGGATTGTCAACAGGTAGTGTAGGATACAGAGTCAGGGAACGTTGATGTTGACCGTACTAGGCAAAAAAGGGAGAGGCGCCGGCAGCCAAGTGAACTGAATTATTGTAGGCAAATTCTGCGTGTTGCACTACCGACAACCAGGTATCTTGGTATTGTAGACACAAACACCTCAGGTATTGTTCTAAAGTAGCGGTGGCCCTCTCGGTTTGACCGTCCGCCTGTGGATGGTGAGAAGTGGGGTACCTGTAATCAATGCCAAAAGAGGAAGTCAGTGCATTCCAAAAATGAGAGGTGAACTGGGTGCTCCGGTCCGTAACAATGACAGATGGAAATCCAAAATACCTGAACACATTCCAGAGGAAAAGTGTGGCCAAAACGGGCGCAGAAGGGAGCCCAGCACAAAGATCGAACAGGGCCATTTTGGAGTAGTAATCCACCACCACCCAGATTGTGTCAAAACCCTGTACCGCTGGTAATTCCACAATGAAATCCATTGAGATCATGTACCAGGGCTTATGCGGCATGGGGAGCGGTTGCAGAAGACCCACGGGTTTGGTTCTAGCGGTCTTACACTGGGTGCAGACTGCACACGGGGAGATATGGTCGATGACATTGCAGGACATAGAAGGCCGCCAGGACCAGCGACCTAACAACTGCAGAGTCTTCTGCTGACCCGGATGTGCAGTGATGAGAGAATCATGAGACCAATTGAGGGACCAAGCCCGGGCCTCCTCGGGAGGGATGTATAGCCTTCCCTGGATATACGGGAGTCCCTGAACGATATCCAGGTTTAGATTCAAGATCTCCTCTGGATTGGTGGACGCCCATTCCCGGATAACTGACTGCAGCAAAGGTTGAGGAGTACAGCCACAGGCAACATGGCTGGGTAGAAGCAAGGAGACGTCTCCACCGACAGAATGGGAACCAGGATGAAGACAGGAGAGGGAATCTGCACAAGAATGTAAACAGGCCGGGCGGTAGGTAATCAGAAAATCAAACTGAGAAAAGAAGAGATGCCAGCGAGCTTTTCGGGCCATGAGACATTTCATAGACTGAAAAGCCAAAAGGCTGCGATGGTCAGAACAAACAGTGACCTGATGACGAGTCCCTAACAGATGATGCCTCCACTCCGTGAAGGTGTCCTTGTTGGCTGGCAGTTCTCTTTCAGTGACGGTATAGTTTTGTTCATAAGAGGCGAATTTCCTGGAATAGAAGGCAACAGGATGTATCACAAAAGAATCAGGACAGTGCTGCGAAAGAATAGCCTCAACGGCCATGCTGGATGCATCCGCCTCCACCAAGAAAGGCAGCTCAGGGTTGGAATGCAGCAGGACTTGCGGCATGGAGAAAGTGACTTTTAGTGTCTCAAACTAAAAGCGTTCTGCGCCTCCTGATTCCAACAGAACGGCTTTTTGGCACTGGTCAGGATGTCAAGGGAGCAGCAATGCGAGAAAAGGAGTGAATGAAGTGACTGTAAAAATCGTGAATCCCCGAAATGACTGGAGAGCCTTGATGTTAGCGGGTACGGGCCAATCCAGCACGGATTGAAGTGGCTCATTCTGGTGTCATTATCAGTCAGAATGTACCCCAGGAATTCCACCTCTATGGAGGCAAAAACACACTTTTCTGCTTTAACTAAGAGATTATGATCCCGTGAGCGCTGGAGTACTGCGCAAACGTGGCTGACATGCTGCTCACGATAGGGAGAAAATATCAAAATGTCGTCGAGATAGACAACTAGGTACTGGTCAAGTACATCATGAAAACATTGTTCATGAATGCTTGAAAGGTAGCTGGAGCGTTACACAGGCTGAAGGGCATCACAAGATATTCATATAGCACATAAGGGGTCTTGTAGGCGGTTTTCCATTCGTACCCCTCTCGTATGTGGACCACATTGTAAGCACCTCTAAGGTCCAGTTTTGTAAAGATGACCGAGGAATCCAGCTGGTCCAGGAGGACCGATATGAGAGGCAACGAGTACTGTTTTTTTAAATGGTTATGGCATTCAAGGCACAATAGTAAATGCAGGGCCTGAGGTCACCCTCCTCCTTCGGGACACATTGAGGGGAGAGGCCGCCGGTGATCTAGACGGTCAAATGAACCCCATGGCAAGAGCTTTGTCGATATAGTCTTTGAGGACCTGATCTTCCCTCAGAGTGAGAGAATACACTCTGCCAGCAGGTATCTTAGACCCCGGGACTAAATCGATCGGGCAATCGTAAGGCTGATGTGGAGGCAGACTTTCTGCCCTACACTTATCGAAGATATCCAGGAAGGCAGAGTATTCATCCAGGATGTTTGGAACAGGTGTGGTCATAACTGACCCAATAAGAGACAACGTGGCAACAAAATGGCGGCCAGACCGTGCAATCGCAGTGCACTGCAACTACATTAGAGAGAGCCTGCGGCTCTTGAGCGCTGCTGCCGGCCAGGAGAGTAATTTTGCTAGGCCCATTACACTATGGGCTACGGCTGCGGACGGTGCTGACTAAGAGAGCTACGGATGTGCCACTCCGCACTGCTTGGAGGCCTCTGTGGGGAACATCTCACCTGGACCAAAGGAGGTTTGTGCACCCGGTGGCGGCTCAGCCGATGACGTGGTGAGTGCGCCTGAGACCCAGACACATGGAGCCTGACCCTGGTGCTGGGCTTATGTGCTGAAAAGCTAAGGGGGCCGCGAGAGTGACAGATGCTTACCTCTGCCTTGGAGAGATCACGCAGGATCCCGACCCATCCTACACCCGCGGACACCGCGCGGAAGCACTGATATCCCTGACCAAGTTGAAACGCAGGCGGGTAGACGGGATCTGCATAGCCCGCCCCGGCGATGCATCCGGTGGCTTGGGGAGATAACTAGCAGTGCGGCTGCCTGGGGGCAGGCGAGAGACCGACCTGACTCGGGTGCAGACTTCCCCACTGCACCACACAGAGCATGGCTTCCCTGCCAGGCACACACCGCCACGAATCGAACCGCCCGTGAGGGGTGACTGGGGGCTTTCGGAGTGGAGACATTGTTCACTCGGCGGGAGCCTGGTAGGAGATTACCTTGCCCTAGCCCGGATATTAGATATTGACGGTGCTCCATACGCCACTGATAGCAGATTCCCCTACATACTGTTGCCGCGCACCGGCACATTGATCTGGCTCTAATGTGCTATTGTTTGGAGGAGAAAGCACCGGCTGTGTGGGGGCATTACCTAGGGCAGGATCAACATAATTGCTTGACAGAGGGCCAGAGAAGCGATCAGCTGCCTCTGACCAGTGCACATGTGAGAACCCGGGTCTCCCAGCGCAGTGGACCCAGACCCCGCCTGCTGCACTGCACGGCGCACATATCTCCGGACACATGCCACAGCAGGATATCACCCGCGAGAGGATACTACAGACTCCCTTTCTCTGGCAATTAGAGACAGTGCATTGCCCGGGCACTGGGCGCATTACTTTGACTGTAACAACACAAGGGGGGTAGAAGCAGAGATCACTGGGGTAAGTGCCCAACACACACAGGCACGCATGCACACGGACTGCGCGAAATTGGGTAAGCAAGTCCTTGCAGACCCTGAGAGGGTGGGCCGGAAATAGGAAGCCTCGCTGCACTAGACTAGGCGACAGGCAGTGCCTGCCTACTGGAGTGCTGGCCAGCAGAATCTGCTCTGCCCAAAAGCACGCATCAAAAGGGAGGTGCACCTGATGGCCCACACGGCGACTACAGCTGCGGTTTTGTGGCGGCTGCGCTGGACTAGGGCAGCGTCACTGTTGATTCGGCAGCACGTGGCTGTCAGCCCTCCACGCTTGAGAGTGTGTGGCTGGTCGGGAAAGGAGGCATCACCATAGTCAAGCAAGACATCCTCTTAGACACTCCTCACCTCTGCCGACGGTACAAAGCCTTGACTGCTCCTCAGAGCAGGGATATGCCCATCAACAAGCACAAACAAAAAGGCACCATAATGGTTTCTTTTACAGGGCGCGGGAAAATGCAGGTCTCCACCGAGGCAAAGAGCGACACAGAGTTAATGGATAAAGAGACATGCCTGGAACAGCGAGAAGATAAGGTGCTGACAGCGATAGCTGCACTTCGAACCTCCCTGGAACACAAGGTGGATGAGATCAAAATAGATGTCCAACTCTTGCGACACGACGTGAGGTCTCTGGCAGAGTGAGTCACAAATGCGGAGGAACAGCGGAAGAAGTCTGTGGATGCAACCACCAACTTGACGACCAGACTGAAGACCTGAGGAAACCAGGAACCGCTTTGTAGAACAAAGAGCTGAGGATGCAGAGGGTCGCTCCCGCCGGAACAATGTTTAGGGTCCTTGGCATTCCGGAGGGTAGAGTCATGAAACTTTGTTCCAACAGGAAGTTGGCGCAGGCAAACTGACGCAAGGATTCTCATTTGAGAGGGCACACAGATCCCTCCAGAAGAGGCCCCGCCTGGGTCACATCCCCACCCAATCATAGCTAAAATTCAGAATTTGTGTGATCGAGAAGTACTGCTGCAGTTTTCCAGAGACGGCGGAGTGATAGAGTGCGGAGGCTCTGGGGTTGCCATATATCCAGATTACACTCCTCTGGTGCAGCAACAGCGGAATCAATTCATCTCCGTCAAGGCCAGGCTCCGTAAGAAGGGCATTCGATATATGCTTACGTACCCAGCGAGACTCAAAGTGATTTATGCAGGCAGGACGAGATTCTTCGAAAGGCCGGAGGCAGTGACAATGTGGCTGGAACATAATAACTTGAAGACCCGATACTGCAGGAGACGGAGCCCGTGAGAGAGTGAGGCATGAGACTCAAGACTGACTGGTGGCTTTTACTGGCACAGATCACCTGGACACCAGTGATTGCCCCCCTCTCCTTTTGGACCACTGAACTACAATTCTGTTACTAGAATAGCTTCTGCACCGGGGCTGGAGACCTAGCCCACTGAGTTCTGATGGATCCGCCCGATCAGAACGGATAGTCGACAGGCAGTCCCTGTCGTATTCCTTGGCTGGTGCCAAGTCGCTCTTGCTGGCACTGGCAGACCCGAGCGGACCGTGTCTGCTGGGCACAGTTGGTACCCCGCGTTCCAGTGGCTGTTGGTTAAGTATTGTATGTTTTATCCAACCAAAGTAATGCTTATGGGGGATTACTCCTCATGCTGCTTGAAACTTGTAGATTTTCAGGTGAAACTGTGGTTTGGGGAGGGTCTCTCACTTCCTGAGTTCACACACATATGCAGCTTCCAGCACACAGGTCTCTGGGTCACTTTAGCGAAACAGTACATGAGACAGTATGAGGCAGGTTAACATTATCACATGGAATGTGAGGGGTCATGGCACATAGATGAGGAGGAACAGAGTTAAGTTATATATCCAGCGTTAGAAAATATCAGTAGCCATGCTGCAGGAAACTCATTTGGCGACCAAAGAGCAGGAGTTGGTGCTGAAGTACTGGGGCGGGGCAATATATGGGGCTCCATATATGCAAGGGGTGTTCTCACGTGGATAAGTAGCACACTTCCATTTCAGTATATAATCAGTGATAGCGATGTGGATGGCCGGTATGTTATACTTAGAAGATATATTGAGAGGTTAGAGGTGGTCATAGTCAACTCTTATTTTACGAACCATGCCATACCTACACATGTCCAAAAATGGACTGCATGTATTGCACCTAATAGGGATGATTTCTCTATATGGGATGGAGACTTTAATTGTGTACATGACAACATGCAAGATAGATCCAAACCACTTAGGTCTGGGACTACCCCAGCGGGAACAGCACTCAACACTGCTCTGACTGACCTAGCCATCACGAATGTGTGGCGAGAGATACACCAGGATCGGACTGAATACTCTTACTACTCCCCATTACATAGTCTCCATACATGGCTAGATTATGGGCCTCTTCACGAGTTTGGCGGTAACCCTTAAATCCGGCGGTAACGCTATCAGCGCCAGATTTAAGGGTCCTTCGGATCAAGAGTACAAATACCGCCGGCGCCATTACAGTCGGCGCAAGTACAGCGGCTGTCAAAGCGTCGGCTGTAAAACCGGCAGTATCCATTCCCGCTAAAACATCGCAATCACGAGTCTGGTGTAGGCGCTATTAGCGCCAGAAAAGCAGCGGATAATCCACCGAAAATACCCCCAGCAAAATGCTGGAGATAAAAGAAAACAGGGCACAGCAATAACGGCCCAGGTGAAACCAATGCAAATCAGATGCCAACAAAGGACCCACCCATGCACAACACACCCTCTTCAACACCATTACACCAGCAGGAGCAGGGAGGAGACAGCAATAAGGGCCCAGGTGAAACCAATGCAAATCAGGGGCATACAAAGCACCCACCCATGCACAACACATTCTCCCCAACAACATTACACCAGCAGGAGCAGGGAGGAGACAGCCATAAGGGCCCAGGTGAAACCAATGCAAATCAGAGGCCTACAAAGGACTCACCCATGCACAACACACCCTCCCCAACACCATTACACCAGCAGGAGCAGGGAGGAGGCAGCAATAAGGGCCTAGGTGAAACCAATGCAAATCAGAGGCCTACAAAGGACCCACCCATGCACAACACACACTTCCAAACACCATGCTGCCATTTGGAGCCGGGAGCCTTGATGTGGACATCTACCTGCTGCGCCTGGAGCTACAGAGGCCACCCAACCAGGCCAGGGCCCTGGGAGCGCAGGGGGCGGTGGGGATGAGGAGAAGGAGGAGGAGAGCAGCACCAGCAAGGCAGCCAGCCATCGCCAGGGTCAGGCCAACACCCTGGGCCCTGACTGATGGCCAGTTGGTGACCGAATATAGGCTGGACAGGGCAACCATCACCCAGTTGCTGGGCACATTCCAGGCTGACATCGGCAGCCATATAGCCATCAGCAGAGCAGTACCCCCGCTTGTGAAGCTTGTGTCCGTGCCACAATTCCTCTGGACTGGACTGGAAGCTACCAACACACCGTTGCCATGATGCACGGCATGGCCCAGTCTACCTTCAGTGCCATGCTGGGACAGTGGCTGGATGCACTGTTGATCCATGTGAATGAGCACATTGCTTTGCCAGCCACACAGGCACAGGTGAACCAGCTGAAGGGTCAATTCCATGCCATTGCCCAAGTTCCAAATGTTATAGCAGCCCTGGACTGCACACACGTGGCACTCGTACCACCCCAGGCACATGAGGCAGCCTACAGAAACCGGAAAAAATTACCATTCCCTGAATGTGCAGATGACATGTATCCCTGACCTCACCTTCAGCCACTGCTGTGCCCGCTACCCAGGATCCACCCACGACTCCATGGTCCTGCGCAACAGTACCCTGCCAGTGTACATGGAAAGGCACTGAGGCCAAAACACATGGATGCTGGGTGAGTACAAATGTAGTCCGTAATGCATGTTGAATTACATATGATGGGGCTGGTCATACACAGTGAAATCCCTGCATGCCAATAGGCAGGACCAGCACTGCAACATTCCCATGCATGTACTTTGCACAAGAACCCTTGGACATGTCCAACACAGCAGAACACTCCCAGTCTGGATGGGAAAGACATGTGGCAGCACAGCCACATATGGAAGGCCTACTACCACAAAGCCTCCTGTGTGTGTTGCAGTATAGCTTCCCACCCTGACACAGCACAGACATCCCACCCTGGCCACCCGACAGTCATGCCAATGCTACACGAAAGTCGGCACATCCCCAAAAGCACTACACAAAAGTAGTCTGATTAACGACAATGTACATCCCTGAAACACTGACCCCTGATTGGCCAATCATATGCCTGGAGAACTGTACATATTAGTGCCAACCAGCAAATGCAACAGCAGCCAAAGGGAATGCCAATGGCACATGGGCATGCACAAGCAGATAGAAGGGTCCCCTCCTCCATTGACAAGGGACAGAGTACTGTTACATTTAGAAACAGAGGTGTTTCAAGTTGCAAGTACTCCATTGATTCAATGATGCTCCTAGCACAGCACACTCCACAATGTAAGTGACCAAATGATAAGTAGGCCACATGTAATACATGAGTGTGATGCACATAACAACTCACAAATACATAGATACACAGCTGTATGGCAACCTCACACCATGCATGTCCTGGAAGTCAAAGGGTGGATGCCAACATTGCAATGAGATAGCATGACCTCTTCGACAAGAACTTGACCCTGCTGACAATGTCACTGATGACTGAGCCTTGTGCACCCACTGAACCTACCTTGTACCCATACCTGCATTCTCTCCCCTGCAGGTGATTCTGGATATCCCCAGTACACATGGCTCATGACCCCTGTGCGTCATCCACACGCTGCAGCTGAGCGGGAATACAACATTGCCCATGGACGTACACTGTAGAGGAGGTCCCAAATATGGCCTGCACTCCAGCCATCCATGTTGAGATGCCAGAAGCATACTCGCCAATATATGTTACGTATAAGGAGCAAATAAACCAACGGAGAGCCACAGTAGGGCTCTGTCCAGTGCCCATCAGAAGGACTTGTATACCTATTGAAGCACCAATAACCAGACAACCATGGGCCGCACGATACCCATTGAGACAACCGTACCAGCAGCTGATGCGAAATGAAGACTACTTACAAACTGTCCCAGAAGAGACCCAAAGGGCTCTCATTGGAGGCGAATGCTGACGTCACAATTGTCCGGACAGACTCACAGATAAAAGAAACGACAACTAAAAGGTGATAAACAAAGACGAAATGTTGTGAATAAGGATGTAATGCACATAAAAGAAGAAACAATGCTGAACTAAGTAGAAACGTAACCATTTAAACAGAATAGAAGTATGTTTGTGACAAAATGCCTGTAAATAGGCTTGGAACGCAAGAAGCTAAGGAAGCGATACTGCTTGCAATGCTTAGTAGAAGGATAGAGCGGCAAGCGCCAACTATATATCTACCTCAAGAAGCACATTATACAAGTGCGACTTCATTTTATAAACGCAGAATTAAGCCCTGGACGGTGAAGGACAAACAGGCCAGGATTCAGATACTAGCTCAAAGCCAGACAAAGAGCGGAATCGAAACTCAGCAAGAAGCGGCTCATGCCTAGGAATTCGTGGTCAATTCCAGGAAGGGAGGAGAGCGGCAACTTCGAAGAAACGAAACTTAAGAGCATAGAAGCCTGCCCCGTGAAGGTTGAGATAAGGAGGCCTAGCAGGTGGAGAGGCCGAACAAAAGAAACAAATACACAAATTGAGGGAGAATGAAGCAGATTCACGGTGAACTGACACGTGATCAGCCAAGTGCAAAGAAGTACCAACGTCTGATGTCACCCAAACCAGAGGGTGCCATAACTTTTCCTGATAAGAAGCTACAATTTCGAGGCCAACCTCAGCCAACTAATTGACACATAGCCCTAAAGCGCTGATTGATGGAAGGGAGGCAGGGTGAATCTTGGGGTACTCCGCATCTGGGTGTCCGTTCTGCATGCTGATAATTAAAGTGGAGATTTATGCCCAGGGGTGTAACCCACCCAATCACAATGGACCAAATAATCTAGGGTCCTATAGCTACTAGAACCAATGAGACGTCATACTTGTAGTGACATCTATCACGAGTGATGTAAAGGGATGGGCGTAGACGCCCACCGATAAGATTATCCAATCCTCACACTCTGTTACCATATACAGATATAGTACCTATACTTAAGTTACCTTTCCCAACCAATAAGATTGCATGTCAAACTTATGAGTTTTACACGTCAATGATGATGAGAATTTGCTATAAAAGTTACTGTTTGCATGAAGAATTTGGAAATTGTACACCCTAAATAACGGTGCCGCTAATAGCGGCATTGGCACGTACACGTGCCCCTTTGGGGAGCAAATACCGTATGCCGGTAATAGGAGGACATCCCAACCCACGCAGACATGCAAATACCGGCATCCAGAAGACGGTAATCACAGGCTGCACAATGCCGGCCATACAGGCATCGCGGACCACCCGCAAACAGCAATCCGCAATCAAGCCAACTGCCACAGGTGCACACAATCACCACAGGTGGAGTCAATGGAGGCTGGGCCAGTATAAAATGAGCACACCCACACACAACACCCCTTCCAACACCAAAATGCTACCACTAGCTGTTGCAATCATGGTGCTGTAGGACATGCCAATACTGCTACAACTACAGCAACAACACCAACTACAACAGCAACAACAGCAGCAGCAACAACAGGCAGCACAGAGGAGACGCAGGAGGAGAAGGAGAGTGAGACAGGCTGAGCAATTACCACCAGCGCAGCCAGCAGTGCCTCGTAGGCAGCCACCAATCCCTCGCATAAGACCCAGGCCATTCAACCTAACCCCTGAGCAGATCCACACCCCGTACTGGTTGGACCGGGACACCATCACCACCACAGTGGACATGATACACAACCACATTGCCAGTCTTATAGAAATACCTTCTGCCATCCCCCCGCTACTAAAGGTGGTATCCGTGCTCCACTTCCTGGCCACAGGCACCTACCAACACACAGTGGGGTAGCTGCATGGCATTTTACAACCACTTTTTTCACGCATGTTGAACCAAGTGCTGGATGCCCTCCTGAAGCATGCAAGCACCCACATATCCCTCCCATGGACTGCCCAGGAGATAGCCAACAACACCAAAGTAGGCTTCCATGCACTGGCAGGCATGCCCAATTGTGTTGGTGCCCTGGACTGCACCCATGTTGAATTGGTAGTCCCCCATGCCATAGAAGCGGTGTACCGCAATTGCAAGCAATACCACTCCATCAATGTGCAGATGGTATGTGACTCCAGCGAGATCATCACACATTGCTGCGCCCGATTTCCCGGATCAACACATGATGCCATGGTGCTGCGCAACTTCACGCTACCCCGTCATATGGAGCGACATGCTGGACCATGTGCCTGGCTGCTTGGTGAGTTGCCCAACTGGCCCATGGCAGTGCTTTGGGGCACTGATGTGTAGGGATGCATACTCCACCTGGTTGGGAAAGGGGGGGATGCATACTCCACCTGGGTGGGAAAGGGGGTGATGCATACTCCACCTGGGTGGGAAAGGGGGGATGCATTCTCCACCTGGGTGGGAAAGGGGGGGGATGCATACTCCACCTGGGTGGGAAAGGGGGGATGCATACTACACCTGGGTTGGAAAGGGGGGGATGCATACCCCACCTGGGTGGGATATGTCGGTGATTGTAGAATGCATGCAGAGCTAAACACTCCTGACCTGAACCTCCCAAACAGAACATGACACATCACTGGCACACATTTTACCATTTATGCATATCGAACACAACAAGTAAGAGGCATGACCAGGCCACCACGGGTATGACAAGCAATGCATGACTGAACAGGATTGCAACTGTGCCAATGTGGCTAGTGTGACCATGCACAGTGTAGAATACACAGCATGAACGGGAGGCTAAACATTGTCGTACAACCACAGTACATCTGCCTCAGCATGCATTATTACACCCTGCATCATCTATTGAACGCCATCCAGACTACCACGCCTCATTACAGTATAGTATGTATCAACGTAACAATCTTGCAAACGTACAGGGACATGTGCATGTCCACACCAAATAGCTGCGACCATGATTGTGCTTCCTGAAGGTGGCAGCTCAGGGTGACACACACCTATTTGTATTTGCTTGCAGGTGATGGAGGATATCCCCTGAGGCTGTGGCTACTTACCCCAGTGCGGAACACGCAGAACAGCCATGAAGAGGAGTACAATCATGTGCACACCCATACCCGTGTTGTGATTGAGCAGACCTTTGGCCTGTTGAAGGCGCATTTCCGCTGCCTAAGCAGGTCTGGTGGGGCACTCCTATATAGTCCTGAGAAGGTGGCAAAGATCACCATGGCCTGTGTCATGCTGCACAACATGTGCGTCCGGAGAAATGTACCATTGCCACCTGACATTGACATGCATGCACCGGGTGAGGATGATGGGGAGGGAGACGGAGGTGAAGTAGCCCCCCTGCCAGTACATGATGCACGGGATGGCCATGCAGTACGCCAAGATGCACGGGATGGCCATGCAGTACGCCAAGCACTGATTCACGAATACTTCTGAACCACAGGGACTATGATAGACATGTGTCACTGACACACTGGGTCCATGTGGGCATGCACACTGGGATTGTTGGAAGTTGGCCACTGGACACCGTCACACATTAAATGGATATACAAAAAATGAACAATGTCCAGCCATTGAATTTGTTTGCACACAACGTGTGTATTTGTTCTAACAGAGAAAAATGTGACCACTGCCCCCCCCAACCCCCAGTGAACTCCCACACCCACCCAACATACCCCAAAAAACCCCAGTGCACTCCCAAACCCACCCAACAAACCCCAGAAAACCCCAGTGCACTCCCAAACCCACCCAACAAACCCCAAAAAACCCCAGTGCACTCCCAAACCCACCCAACAAATGCCAAAAGTCCCCAAATGTACTCCATGAAATGATCCCCTTCACCCACAACCATGTGTTCCAATCCCATTGTCTGGGCACTCTACTTCCAGGACTTTTTGTTGTCCGGGGGTGGCATCTCTGAGTGCCATGCACTCCTCTGGGTCGGCCGCACAAGGCTTGCAGGGACTGAGGATGCAGGTGTGGTGGCTGTGGATGAGTCCGAGGCAGGTTCCACGCCTGCTCCAAGGCGTGGCCGCTGCATATGGAGCAGGATGGAAGTGAGGACTTGGGTTACTGCCCCCAGACAGTCCCTCATGAGCACAGCCGACGTATTCACGGCGGCTGTGTTCGCTGCGATGGCAGCTGTGGTCCCCGCAATGGCAGTTGCAATACCCCTCCTTGTGTACTCACCATCGGCAATATACTACCGCAGGAGATCCAACATTGCCTCCTGTCGGGCCTCCACCCTCGACAGGCGTGACTCCAGGGTGTTGGTGGGAGCTGGAGTGGTGGGAGCTGGAGTGGTGGATGGTGCATGCACAGGGCCTACATCCTGGGTGCTATCCTCCACGAAGGGGCACAGGTCCGAATCCCTCAGGTCAGAGTCATGGAGGCAGGGATCATCACTGCTGTACGTTGTTGAGGGCTCCATATGGGGTGTGGGGGTGGTCAGAGGGCTTGGGGTGGGTGTAGAAGTCACTACTGTGACTCCCTCAAGCTCCACATTGGCATCCAAGACGTCCACAGTGGTGGGTGGCGCAGAAATGGACCCCCCTCCAACTGGTGTGGGTGTGTGCTGCTGGTCCTGATGTGTGTCCGGCACACTGGCAGCAGGTGTAGGTGGCTGTCTTTCCACCCAGTCAGGTACACTGCCTGTGGGTGTGGCCTGCTTGTCTGGCTGGGGGGTGGTGGTGGCCTTTTTCTTATGGTGTGATGTGGATGCCCTTGCGGTCTTCTCCTGACTGGCATCTTCCTCATCGGTGCCTGGGGGGTAGAAGAGATGGAGGTCATCAGTGATGGTGTCACATGCCAGAGGCATACAATTGTGCTGTTCAATATTCATACATACATGCATCCATGTCTTACAGGTGTGTCACACTTGGTGTTCTGAGGGGGCATATTGGCATTCAATGCATGGCAGGTGGCATGCCGTTGATTTGGGGTTTGTGTGATGTGTTACATGGGCACGGTCCAGGTGTATTGGCCGTGTGTTGGTTATGGGATTGTCACTCAGCATGCATTTCTGTGTGGCAGGGTTTGGCCCACAATCTGGACTTGGATATGTTGATGTGGGTGGAGGGACATGCATTGCCTTGCCTAGTCTCCTCCACATCACTTGTGCTAAGTCATGGTTTCCCCTACTGGGATGTTCAGGGTCACTCACCTCCTTCTGGGGATGATGCCACACCCATCTCCATCTCCCCGAATCCCTCTATCGACTCAGGATCGATGAAGCTGCTCACAGTCTCCTCCCAGGGCATCATCTTTGCAGGTGAGTGGGGACCCCCGCCGGTCGCCATGGCCACCCTCCTGTTGCTTGACATGATGTTTTTCACCCTCAAGCGGAGGTTGTCCCACCTCTTACGGCAGTCACGGACAGTGCGTGGGGTGGTTCCAATGGCCGACACCTTCCGGGCAACCTCCTGCCAGATTTCCTTTTTTTTTAGCTGGGCCTCACACTTCATGTCATTTGCTTTAATGATGTCTGCATGTGCAGCGAGAGTGTCCGCCAACATGTTCAGCTCTGCGTCTGAGAAACGCTGTTTCCGCTGCTGGGGGGTGGTCTTCCGGGTAGCCTTGGACATCCTCAGGGTATTTCCACAGAGCACAACAGGATTCGACTGGTGGTTTGGGAGGATTGCAATGGATTGTGTTTTTAAAGATGGCCGCCAGCCAATTTCCCATTCCGACGCGATGATGTTATTTCCGGGTCCGGTTTTACGGGCCCGGTATTAGCATGTTGGTATTACCGGGTCGGTATTTAGGGGTTCCTCCTAGGGGTGGCGGTATCGGCAGGTCCCGTGATGCCGCTATCTGGGGGTTGGAGGGCCTTTAACGGCATGGCGGTATGGCCAATACCGGCATGAGGGTTCGCGCGTACTCGCGCACTCGTAATCACCCGCTATTTGCGGGGTCCTACGAGCACGGACTTGCTCGTTCCACCATGCCGGTAATTACCCAGTTTTTACCGGGCTACTCATAATGAAGCCCAGTGTGTTTGTTGGGGACTCAATACAACACCAAAGTCCCCACTTCATGCATTTACGTAGAGTCTTATAGACACAATTCCATAAGAGTACAGTAAAAATT
This sequence comes from Ambystoma mexicanum, assembly GCF_040938575.1. Taxonomy (NCBI): domain Eukaryota; kingdom Metazoa; phylum Chordata; class Amphibia; order Caudata; family Ambystomatidae; genus Ambystoma; species Ambystoma mexicanum. Next base: position 716,504,347 of record NC_090923.1, read on the forward strand.
TCATTTAATCAACATGAAGCGTACCAATGCGGTATAATTCAAACAAATTCACACAAATTAAACATAACGGTAAGGTTCAGAACACATACTTTTTTTTGTCATAACTTCAAAGTTCAGTCTTCTGCTAACATATGAAACTACTACTAACGCATAAATCTGCTGCGTGCATCAGATCAATTCAAACATTAAATCAATTCAAATAAAAAAACAACATGCTTCACATTATTCATCGTTTAAAAATCAACATGTCGCCACTGTAACATCTTTCTTTAGTCCCACATAATACAACTCCATCCTTTGATGTCACGTATATTCAAATGTGTGGAGAAAAGGTCAAATTGCTTCCTTTTGTATAAATATCCAAGTAGACTTCTGTATATGTTGTTAGAAAGCCAACGTGTTTCGGATTTGAAAACAATCCATCTTCAGGGCCAACAAAGCCTAATCGTTCCGAATGTCGTTCCCACCTGTGTAAGTTCACCCCCAATCGGTGAATCTAAACATCACTGAAGTAAATGGAAGCTGGGTCAAGAGATTCCAGAATGTCCCAGAATATCAAAATCCTACGTGCAGATCAAACAGACCTCCGGCATTACACCGTACAAATATAGTTGTCACCAATCACCCATGCAGTGTCTTGAATTAGTGCTGGCCTGGAGTTTGTGGACCCTGCGATGGTGCTGGCCAGCGCTTTGCTTTGGGAGAGACAGATGGCACGTCACCTTCATCTCCACAAGACTTTCTGTTTCCAGAAACAGTAACGTCCCGTTCAGAGGTCGCTCCACCCTCCAGTACAACACGCATCTGCGTGGAGAGGGCATTTGGACTGCTGAAGGCACGCTTCCGGTGCCTAGACCGTAAGGGAGGGGCATTGATGTAGGCACCTTTAAAAGTTGGAAAAATTGTACTTACATGTGTCATGCTACACAACATTAGCTGTCGCAGGAATGTGCCACTGCCCCCCGATGCTCATGTGCAGCCACCTGAGGATGGGAGTGAAGATGATGATGTGCCAGAAGGTGTTGCACATGCACACAGGAATGGGGTGAAGGCTCAAGGGATCCCTCCATGGGTGTAGTGGAGGTTGATGGGACTGACCCGGTTGCCTGCAGATGCTGACGGAGAAGTTTGTTTGATTCCCTTGTCTGCTCAGCTAGTGCAGATACTGCCTCGCACAACTCCCGTACCCTTGGGCCAAAACCTGTCAGGGCTGAGGTGCATTGCTCCACCACTCTCAATGTGCCGGCTTTGTCTCGGGCATGTACTTGCAGCCATGCCATATGGACCCGCTGATGGCCTTGATGTGCCGGCTGTGCACTTTGGCCATGGACTCCACTTTTGCCTGTTTGGCCTCAATTATGTCCAGACGACCCATCACAGTTGCTCCGGTGACAAAAGGTACCCCTGGTGTGGCAGGTACCGGCCTGCCAGTTGTGTGCTGTTGGGGGAGGGGCTGCATGGGGACATGTTGGCACTTTGGATGAGGCTGCCGGGCTCTGAGGGCCGGTCTTCTGGGTTGCCATATGATGATGTGTCTACATCTGGCTCTGGCGTGCGGACATGACGCACATGCACACGTGGGGTTTGTGCTCCCTGTGTGACTGGCCCTGGGCTCCCCTGTGGTGTGCCTTTGGTGTCGCTGCTTCTGGGGGAATGCAAATGTCCTGCCTGAGGCGCAGCTGGAGGTGTCTGTCCCACATCAGGCTCTGACCCACAGGTGACTCCCTCTGCATCGGAAGTCTGCATGGTGGCTTGGGGTGAGCTAGGCGCTGACACCCTGCGGCCATGTGGGTGCTGCAGTGGTCTGGTTGGGCTGCGGTGTGGTGATGTGGGATGGGTCCGGCGTCGGTTCCCTTCCAGGCGGCCCCTTTGCGGGTGGTGGTGCTGTTCGAGGGACGCTGCCTCGGGCGCTGTGATGGAGTGGCCTCCTCACCGTCATCGTCATCCCATGAAGATTGCTGTGTGCCTGTGGGCTACATAGGGTGTGGATTGAGTTCAGGGTAACCTACATAAGTATCAAGCAGTTCATGCCATCAAGTGGGATTGTAGGCGGTAGCGATTATGCATGGCACTTGCATTTTGTTCAATCCCCATGTAGTGATTGGTGGAATGTGTGAGTGTAGAGGAACACTGCATGGAAATGTTTGTGTGCCATCATCACATGCGGGATGGGGATGCACCATGCACAAGGTCCTGGGGGTTTATTCATGCACACTCTACGTAGCAGTCCCATGGCAATGGATGTCTGTCCCCTGCCCCTTGTGTTGATGCAGTGCACGTGCAGAGGAGTCTAGGCGGCACTACGGTTCAGTGGTTCAAGGGCTCAGTTATGGGTGTCTGCAGTGCCTCACACACATTTCATCACATTCATTCACGCAGGGTCTGCATGTGCGGTCCTTTCAGATGCATGCAATTGGGGTGGGACTCACCTGCAGTCGGCTGGATACCAGTGTCAGCCTCCGCTCCACCTATTCCCTCTATGGTGCCCATGTCGATTAGGGCAGTCATCTTCTCCCAGGGGGTGAGTTTGGGTGGTGGTGGTGGTGGCCCTCCTCCAGTGCCCCTGCTTGCACTCCTGTGCTGTGAGAGTATGCCGCATACTCTGACACGCAAGTCATTGAGGGGCTTGCGACAGTCCTCGCCATCCTGGGGCAAGCGCCCCACTGCAGACACCCTCTGGCTGATGTTCCGCCAGATCTATGCACGACGCTGCCCACTTGTCTTGCGCTGCTGTAGTTCATCATGGTGGATCTCTGCCTCCTCCACCAGTACGGACAGCTCCTGGTCACTGAACTTTGGTTTCCTGACCCTGACTAGGGCTGACTTGCCCCTAGTGCACTCCTGTGACATAATTTACTCTTCCCAGGGGTGGATGGCTTGCAGGGGCTGTGATATCCGACGGATTGTGATTTCCAAAATGGCCGCCGCTTTATTTCCCGTTCCGGCGGTGACGCGTTTCCCGCGCGCTATTAGCACAGTATGGCAGTACCGCACGGTGCGCTGGATTTACGGGTTCTTGGACATTTTTCCCATTGAGCGCTATTTGCGCTACCGCCATGTCCATGTGCGCGTGCACGCAAACTCGTGATTTGGAGGACTATCCGCCAAGGGGCTTGGCATTAGCGCTAATAACGCTCAACAGTAAAACCGTCACATTACCGCCAAACTCGTGATGAGGCCCTATTTCTTTGTAGGTGTTGAGCACTTGCAGCACTTTTCCAGTGCAAAGTATATGGGCTGCGTGATCTCGGATCACTCACCCCTTGTTGTGGTATGGGATTGTCAAGCACCGCAAACCCCGGTCCCGACACGGTGCCTACCCACAAACGCTCTGCGAGACACGGCCTTCTATGCGCAACTCCAAGACGCTCTGTCCTTTTACCTCGAGGAAAACATTGGCAGTGTTAGTAGGTGGGCAACAGTCTGGGAAACTTTAAGCGTAGTCAGTAGAGGGGAGGTCATAGCTAGAACGGGGTGTCCGTAGGCAGCTCAAAACTGAGCTGGATGTGCTTCAAAGTAGGGTGCAGGATTTGGAAGTTAAATTGCAGATAGAGCAGGCAGCGGAATGCCCCCTCCGAGAAGCACGGCTCAACTGCCAGACCACTTGGGAGCGGCTGTCAAAGTTTGATTATGCCACAAAGACAGCGCGCATGCATGCAGAGGGAGACAGGTCAGGGAATCTCCTAGCATGGCTATGTCAGAAGGAACACCCCAAAACACCAATTACGCTCTTAAGAGATGAATGTGGAGAGCCCTGGAGAGCACAATCCACTATTAATGACATATTTACCACCTACTATGCTACACTATACAGTCACAGTTCACATATTTCAGCGGAGGAACTAACAGATGCCTTCACTGAAGTCATGCTTCCCTCGCTTACTAGTGGTCAGCGTGACCTCTTAGATCAACCTTCCACCTTACAGGACCTGGAGGAAGCTATAGCAACATCTGCTGCTGGCAAAGTGAAAGGAAGCAATGGCATCACGGCTGAATTTTACAATACATACAAAGGAGAGCTGGTACTGACACTCCTGAAGGTCTTTGAGGAGGCTTTTGAGACGGGAAGACTCCCGGACTAAATGCGGGAAACGTGGGTTGTACCTATTCACAAGCCGAGGAAACCGGCAGACACATGTGACTTGTATAGGCCACTGGCTATGTTGAACTCTGATGTTCAGCTACTGACAACTATGCTTGCATCCCGTCTCCGGAGGTGTATAGCGACGCTGATACATTCAGACCAAACCAGTTATGTGCCTGGCTGTAGTACCACCCTGAACTTGTGTAGGCTGCAACACATAATTGAACAGACAAACAGAAGTCCGGAGCAGTACCTGGTGGCCTCACCTGAAGCTGTAAAGGCCTTCGATTCAGTTTATTGGGAGTGGATAGAAGCAGCATTGAAAGCCTTTGGATTTGGGGCGCATTTCAGGAGGTGGGTTAAGATACTTTATACCTCTCCCACTGGTAGAGTTCGAACGGGGCGACACATATCCAAATTATGGGACATACAGAGGGGGATGCGACAGGGGTGCCCTCTCTCCCCGATGCTGTATATACTAGCACTCAAACCCGTTGCAGCGTACCCTTTGCAAGAATATCTGGAAGCCGGGATACATATAAGAAACACTACTCACTTGCTTTCATTGTACGTAGACGACGTACTAGTCTACCTCTGCCAGCCGCAACACAACCTGCCCCTGATATTGGAAATATTAGATAATTTTGCTAGACTGTCAGGATTCACATTTAACAGGCACATGTCATGTTTTTTCCCCCTAGCAGGGCTGAACGATACCAAACTAACCTCCATGCTAGACTGGGGATGAAAACGGGAACACGAATGCTTTAGGTACCTGGGTATAAGGTTGGCACATACCCCAGAACGGACACATGCACGAAACTCATTGAAAACAGTGGAGTGAGTAAAAAGGTCAATGGCATTCGGGTCTCGCCTCCCCCTCTCGCTCATGGGCAGAGTGGCCATCACAAAGATGATCATACTACCAAGGCTGCTATATGGCTTCACTAATGTTATCTACTATATAAAGGTCCACTTTTTCCAAGAGCTAGAAGCGACACTGAGGGCCTTTTTATGGGGCCCTAAGAGACATAGATTGTCTTTAAATATACTGACACTCCCATTCGAACAGGGTGGGGTTCACCTGCCTAGGCTAGAATGCTACTATTTAGCAGCACACCTTAGTTTTCTCACCAGGTGGTTGACTGATGTACACAATATGGAACACACCCTGCTTGAAGCCCAGATCCCCCCTGTGTTGTTGCAGGAAACACTTTGGTATTCGGCCTGCACACAGTACACTCAGCCATTGTTAGTATCAGTAGGAAGACAGATTTGGCTGAGAACAATGAAAATCCTGAAGACTCTCCACTCGTACTCTCCGCACTGACCTATACTAATCAGTAGGAAATGGTATCCTGAGGAACTTAAGACTGCGCGATGCTGGGAGGAGGTGGGCATTGCAACATGGGGGACTTGTATGAGAGTGGTGCCTGTAGGGAATTCTCTGACCTTACCCAAAAGGAGGCCTCTCTAAGGGGCAATTCCTGAGATATATGCAGATTACCAAATTTGCTAAACACGCCTGGCCAGATTGGCCGACGGACCCCAACCAAATGCACTCCTGTCGCTCATGTTTGAATTGGAAAATGGCTGGAGGCCAGTGTCCCGATTGTATAAAGCCCTCATTGATTGCACACTTATGGAACACACACAGCTAAGGACCAGGTGGGAAACAGCCTGGGTACGGACTTTACGGATAAGCAATGGCTATGGTGTGCTCAACCACGGCAAAAATGATTCACGCAATATGAGATTTAGACTCCTCGAGGTCAACGTTTTGCGCTGCACATATTTGATCCTGGTCAGGGTTTGGTAAGGATGCGACATCTGACTGCCCTAGTTGTGGCAGGGCAGATGCACATATAATGCACATGTTTTGGGATTGTGTATACGTGCAAAGGTTCTGGAATGCGATCAAATTTACCTGTGTAAATGCTGGGATTACCAGATACCAGTGGACCCCGTAGGAATGTATTATAGGGATGTACACCAAGGCCAGCAAACATAAACACATATCCAGACTTATGGATCTGGCCTGCATTTTGGGTAAGAGATGTATAGCTATGATGTGGAAGTCGAACAAGGGGTCGAGGTTTGAGTTGTGGTTAAAAGAAATGCAGCCCTTGAGTACTTCCGAAATGACAGCATGGGGTCGGGCCATCGATGTGCATGGTGGAGAAGTGGGCCTCCTCTTTGAGGCATGGAAAACACTGGTTAACTCTGCATTGTAACCCTCTGATGATAAACCCCCATGAACCCCTGATAACTGGTACATCTTGCCTTTAACCTTGCTCAACAGACAGCTAGCGGAGGTGGGGCCTGCTGCCTCCTCTCTGCCAAGCCAGAGACAGAGACTTGCACCCATACCTATATAGGAGACAGTGTTGTCGGAGATCAGTATGAACATGTGATACATAAACATAACTGGTTGGTTTATTTCTCTCTTGTTTTTTTCCCTACCTGGTGTTGTCACCCTTCCCCTTTGTCTTGTTGTCTTTCCTGTATGAAGTACGTAAATGCATTCATGAAACTAATCGTTGTCTAAGTGCTATGTTTAACAAAATGCCAATAAAAATGTTTTTTTAAAGAAATTACAGGGTTATGAAACTGCAGCGATGGGAGGCCCAATATAACTTGAAACTGGGGGTCGGTGATGAGGTCAAATGAGATGACCTCTGCATGTCCTCCCTCTGTGCGCTTGTGAATCTGAGTGGTTTTCTGGGTTACCAGCCTGGAGACCAGGGCAGTACCGTCCACGGCGTTCACTGCCTCCGGATTGGGCTTAGCAATGGTAGGAATGCCAGAGGAGAGTATATATTGGAGGTCCATATAATTACCCGTTGCTCCAGAGTCAATAACAGCCTAACAGCCAGTGCTGCAAAGGAACGTGTGGCCGACACAGACAAAAACACAGGAAGAGTTAAGGGAACAGAGGGAACTCTTTCGTGGGAGTCCGTAGGAGGTAGCCCCGGCATAGGGACTCCATCTATCGCCGGTTTTTCGCATTTCATGTTTTTCGTGCAGGTTTTTGGGGCATTCTTGGAGGAGATGTTCAGAGAAACCACAGTGCATGTAAAGGTTGTGGGAACGGCAGTATTTTCTTTGGGCAGGCGTAAAGGGCCACGGATGGCTCCCACCTGTATGGGTTCTGGCATGGGAATGGAAGAGGTTGCTGGTTCGTGCACAGTGGTGACAGGTGTCACTGGCTCCCATTCGCCTCTTCGCTCGGCACAGCGCGCATCGATTTGCAGGACCAAATCTAGCAATTTATTGAACGTCGTGGGGACCACAGGGACCGTGGCCAGTGTGTCCTTGCGATCCTCAGAGAGTCCTTTATAGAAGACCACTGCCTTCTTCTCCTCGGGCCAGTCCGTCTCAGCAGCCAGCTGATTAAACCTGGCCAGGTAAAGCAACAAAGGGGTTGTACCCTGACAGAGATTCAGGAACTCAAGGTCAGTAGCCTGTGTCAAAGACCCTATTCATGGCTGTGATTAAGGTGGCACAGTCATATAATACATGACGTTGGTTTCCAAAAGAGGATTGGGCCAGGCCGTCGCGGTACCCCCCAGATAAGACAAAACAAAAGCTGCCTTCGTAGTGGAGTTCGGAAAGGAGGGAGGGCGACATAGAAAGGGCAGTTTACATTGATTTATAAACGTGCGATACTGCTTGGGGTCTCCCGTGAACCTTTCAGGGGGGGCCAAAGGGAATTGGGTGGACATCAGGACTGGAGTCCGTTCCTGTCTGAGTAAAGGATCCCGAAGCAGCAGCCAAATACATGTCCCTCCCCTGGGCACGAGACTTGGCCAGATGCAGTAAGGCATCAATCCTGTGATGCAGGGCATCATGAGCAGCAGACATGTCCATCCGGAGGTCTGCGACCATCTGCATCAACCTGGCCAGCGTGTCAGATGCTTCCATGGCTTCTGATTCTGTTACTGACCGAACCAGTAGCTCCGGAGAAGTCAAGAGGTTAGTGCTGGTCCCTTGGCTGGACTATTTTGATTGAAGAGCCTGAGTTATTCTTTAACTCAGGCCTCCTCACTCGAGGGAACTCTTTTCTATGATACACCCCTCTGCTGTAGAAAGTGTAGAGGAGGACCCAAATACAGCCTGCACTCCAACCATCCATTTTGAAGTACCAGGAACGTTCACACCAAAATATGTGACATATGATGAGCAAATAAACCAGCAGAGAGCTGCAGTGGGGCTCTGACCAGTGCCCATCAGATGAATAATGCCTATTGAAGTACCAGCACCAAGGAAACCATGGACAGTAAGGTATTCATTGAGGAAACCCTACCAACAAATGAAACGAAATGAAGATCGCCTAAGTACAGTCCCTGAAGAAACCAAAAAGGTCTTAATGGAAGACGAATGGTGACATCACAAGAACCTGGACTGACTCACATATAGAAGAAATGACGACCAGAGAATGACGTAAAGAGACAAAATGCTGTGAACAAGCATATCATGTACCTAAGGTGAAAGGACGATGTCAAATGTAAGAAGCTTAAACTGTAAGCATGATGAAGATATTCGACCAGTTTACACATGTACATATGCTTGGAACCGCAAGAAAGCTAAGAAAACCATGCGTTTTGCCATGCTTAGTAGAAAGATAGTGCGGCAAGCGCCACTATACAGATCTACCTCAAAAGAGGTACGTTTATAAGTATACTTCCACTTTGAACAAAAAGCAGAATCAACACAAGGTTACTAAAGGCCACACGAGGAAAGCTTCATATTTAGCAAAATCGAGAAGAAGCGGCTGAAACGAAACTCAGCAGAGGCAACTCATGCCAGGAAAGCCAAGGTCGTATCAGTAGAAGAGAAGAACAGTAGATACAATTAATTGGAACTAAGAATCTAAGAACAGAATATCCTGCTTCTGAAAATAAGAAGACGAAGACAGGTGATGGGTGAAACGAAAATCAAATATACAAATTATGTGGAAAAGAGGCAAATTCACGGTGTCTGAATCACGTGACCAGCCGAGCAAGAAGAAGCGAGAGCTTTACCCCTACGCATGGCAGCAGGCCAGGCGAAGATATCAGAACTTTTCCAGACAGGAGATGCAGTCTCGAGGCCAACCACAGTCAAATAATTGACACATAGCTACTAAAGTGATGATTAATTGTACCAATAGTTGAAGGAAGGCCGGGGAACCAAGGGGCACCCCGCACCTGGCCGACCATTATGCGTGCTGCTAAGCAAAGTGGAAAAGTATGCATGGGGTTGGTGCCTACCCAATCACAATGGACCAAGTAATCTAGTGTCCTATAGTTAGTAGAACCAATAGGACGTCGTACTTTTAGTGACGTCTGCAGTAGCCATTTTGAAGGTATGGTTTAGATGCCCCACCTGACAGTGTTTACCAAATCCCCTCACTCTGTTACCATATACAGATATAGTACCTATATTAAAGTTACCTTTCCTGAACCAATAGAATTGCATGGCAACTTTTAAGCGTTACACATCAATGATGATGAATTTTTAGTATAAATGTTATGATTTTTATGAAGTTCGTTGGAGTTGAAACGTGAAGGAAGATCGCGCCACTGCTGATATTCTTAACTCCCCGTTTTTTGTACTTGTCATTAAATGGACTTCCTTTGCCAAACCGTCGAGTTGTCATTATTGATTTGGTGTTGCCGGATTAATCTGCACTCCCATCCATCTCAAGGGTGCTATTATCTTGTCTTAAAGTGCTTCTGGGCAAACCCCGACTCTATGGGCCGGTTGGGGGTTCCGGAGTACACTTGGTAGCAGAGATTGATGGTTTTTGATTATCGATTAGAATAAGACACCCATTGACCGTCGACATAATGTAACTCTAGGTCCTCGGTAATATCACAAGTCCTTTGCCATCTGGCTGAGTAGACCGTGAAGCTCCCCTTAGACAGTGGTTTGATTAAAAGTAGAATCTGCAGACAAGGGTCTGAAGGGACCCGTGTTCTCCACATAACGCCTTCCCACTCCTACGGGCAACTAAGCGGGTGAACAGCAGGAGAGGAGGTGACGGAGGCGGTGATCCCGAGGATCCAGAGAGGAAACATGCGAACGGTGAGTGAAAAAGACTAAGAGGCCGATTCATGGAATAATTAGCGCGGCGCAAGTGGGCAAAAACGTGCGAATCGCAGTGGAATAGCGAAAATCGCAGTGCAAGTGCGAAAATCGCACGAAAAGCAGCACACGTCGATTCATGGAAGGCCGTGCGCGAGAAAACCAGCGGATGTGCGATAAAAAAGTGCGCGCCGCACGTTGGCGCACGTTGGCGCACAGGCCATCTAACAGCGTGCGCCAGGTCACAGCGAAAATCGCACAGGCCACAGCGAAATTCGCACATAGCGCGGCGCACGCAAAAAAAGTAGGCGGAACACGGGCGTAACACTCGGAATGGGGAACAACTTGCCAAAACGTGGGCGTCACGGGTGAAGTACAGGGCACAAGTGCGCGGAACGCCCACACGCTCGCCTACAACACGTATTCATGGAATAGAATAGGGGAAAAAAGCGCACGCTCAAACCAGCGCACAGGCACAAACACGACCGCCACAAGAAAGGAGGCGGTAGCGTCTCTGCGGCTGTAAGAAATGTGCGCCAAAAGGTGCGCCAACAAATAGCACCTATATACTGCCATGATGAATGTCCCATACTGTGGCCCTCCAGGAAAAATGACGTGCAAAGGGGTACCCACAAACACGGACACCCGCTGACAAAAAATACGTGTGCATGTATACCGGGGTGCGCGGGAAGTGTCACACGCGATTTGCAGGGTACGTGCATCACAGGGGTTCGCGTGAAGTTATTCACGCGATCGGGCCTGGGGGAGCGGGCTACGTGTATTACAGGGGTTCGCGTGAAGTTTCACACGCGATCGGGCCTGGGGGAGCGGGCTACGTGTATTACAGGGGTTCGCGTGAAGTTCCTCACGCGATCGGGCCTGGGGGAGCGGGCTACGTGTATTACAGGGGTTCGCGTGAAGTTCCTCACGCGATCGGGCCTGGGGGAGCGGGCTACGTGTATTTCAGGGGTTCGCGTAAAGTTCCTCACGCGATCGGGCCTGGGGGAGCGGGCTACGTGTATTACAGGGGTTCGCGTGAAGTTCCTCACGCGATCGGGCCTGGGGGAGCGGGCTACGTGTATTACAGGGGTTCGCGTGAAGTTCCTCACGCGATCGGGCCTGGGGGAGCGTGCTACGTGTATTTCAGGGGTTCGCGTGAAGTTTCACACGCGATCGGGCCTGGGGGAGCGGGCTACGTGTATTACAGGGGTTCGCGGGAAGTTCCACACGCGAATAGCCTGGGCGCGTGAATTTGAGGGGTGCGCGGGAAGTTCCACACGAGAATAGCCTGGGCGCGTGTATTTCAGGGGTGCGCGGGAAGTTCCACACGCGAATAGCCTGGGCGCGTGTATTTCAGGGGTGCGCGGGAAGTTCCACACGCGAATAGCCTGGGCGCGTGAATTTGAGGGGTGCGCGGGAAGTTCCACATGCGAATAGCCTGGGCGCGTGTATTTCAGGGGTGCGCGGGAAGTTCCACACGCGAATAGCCTGGGCGCGTGTATTTCAGGGGTGCGCGGGGAGTTCCACACGCGAATAGCCTGGGTGCGTGTATTTCAGGGGTGCGCGGGAAGTTCCACACGCGAATAGCCTGGGCGCGTGTATTTCAGGGGTGCGCGGGAAGTTTTACACGCGAATAGCCTGGGCGCGTGTATTTCAGGGGTGCGCGGGAAGTTCCACACGCGAATAGCCTGGGCGCGTGTATTTCAGGGGTGCGCAGGAAGTTTTACATGCGATTTCTGCACGGTACGTGTATTTCAGGGGTGCCGGGGAGTCCCACATGTGATTTGACAGTGTGGGTCCTCCCAGGTGTACCCTGTACACCCTCCACGGCCCCTGCAGGCAGCCCACACCACAGGGGACTACCCTGCATCCCTGGTCATGTCCCGCAGGCAGCCCACCCAACATGGGCATGCCCCCCAGCAAAGGCACATGTCTCCTTGAACTAATGAACACCAACACATGTCCCCTTGCACCCCCACCCCCCAGCACTGTGGGGCACCTGCCAGCAGGCCCCCACCCATGTCCAACTCATGTCCCCCACCACCCCCACCCCCCAGCACTGTGGGGCACCTGCCAGTAGGCCCCACCCATGTCCAACTCATGTCTCCCACCACCCCCACCCCCCAGCCACCAGGGTCACCCTCCACCAGGCCCCCACCCATGTCCCCTATCACCACCACCCCCGAGCCACCAGGGGCACCCTCCACCAGGCCCCCACTCATGTCACCCACCACCCCCACCCCCCAGCCACCAGGGTCACCCTCCACCAGGGCCCCACTCATGTCCCCCACCACCCCCACACCCCAGCAGTGCAGGGGCACCCTCCACCAGGCCCCACTCATGTCTCCCACCACACCCCCAGCCACCAGGGGCAGCCTCCACCAGGCCCCCACTCATGTCACCCACCACCCCCACCCACCAGGGTCACCCTCCACCAGGGCCCCACTCATGTCTCCCACCACCCCCACACCCCAGCAGTGCAGGGGCAGCCTCCACCACCCCCACACCCCAGCAGTGCAGGGGCAGCCTCCACCAGGCCCCCACTCATGTCACCCACCACCCCCACCCCCCAGCGACCAGGGGCACCCTCCACCAGGCCCCCACTCATGTCTCCCCCCACACCCCAGCAGTGCAGGGGCAGCCTCCACCAGGCCCCCACTCATGTCTCCCACCACCCCCACACCCCCAGCCACCAGGGGCACCCTCCACCAGGACCCCACTCATGTCACCCACCACCCGCACCCCCCAGCCACCAGGGTCACCCTCCACCAGGGCCCCACTCATGTCTCCCACCACCCCCACACCCAAGCAGTGCAGGGGCAGCCTCCACCAGGCCCCCACTCATGTCACCCACCACCCCCACCCCCCAGCGACCAGGGGCACCCTCCACCAGGCCCCCACTCATGTCTCCCACCACCCCCACACCCCAGCAGTGCAGGGGCAGCCTCCACCACCCCCACACCCCAGCAGTGCAGGGGCAGCCTCCACCAGGCCCCCACTCATGTCACCCACCACCCCCACCCCCCAGCGACCAGGGGCACCCTCCGCCAGGCCCCCACTCATGTCTCCCACCACCCCCACACCCCAGCAGTGCAGGGGCAGCCTCCACCACCCCCACACCCCAGCAGTGCAGGGGCAGCCTCCACCAGGCCCCCACTCATGTCACCCACCACCCCCACCCCCCAGCGACCAGGGGCACCCTCCACCAGCCCCCCACTCATGTCTCCCACCACCCCCACACCCCAGCAGTGCAGGGGCAGCCTCCACCACCCCCACACCCCAGCAGTGCAGGGGCAGCCTCCACCAGGCCCCCACTCATGTCACCCACCACCCCCACCCCCCAGCCACCAGGGTCACCCTCCACCAGGGCCCCACTCATGTCTCCCACCACCCCCACACCCCAGCAGTGCAGGGGCAGCCTCCACCAGGCCCCCACTCATGTCTCCCACCACCCCCACACCCCCAGCCACCAGGGGCACCCTCCACCAGGCCCCCACTCATGTCACCCACCACCCCCACCCCCCAGCCACCAGGGTAACCCTCCACCAGGGCCCCACTCATGTCTCCCACCACCCCCACACCCCAGCAGTGCAGGGGCAGCCTCCACCAGGCCCCCACTCATGTCTCCCACCACCCCCACACCCCAGCAGTGCAGGGGCAGCCTCCACCAGGCCCCCACTCATGTCACCCACCACCCCCACCCCCCAGCGACCAGGGGCACCCTCCACCAGGCCCCCACTCATGTCTCCCACCACCCCCACACCCCAGCAGTGCAGGGGCAGCCTCCACCAGGCCCCCACTCATGTCTCCCACCACCCCCACACCCCAGCAGTGCAGGGGCACCCTCCACCAGGCCCCACTCATGTCTACCACCACCCCCACACCCCCAGCCACCAGGGGCACCCTCCACCAGGCCCCCACTCATGTCACCCACCACCCCCACCCCCCAGGGTCACCCTCCACCAGGACCCCACTCATGTCTCCCACCACCCCCACACCCCAGCAGTGCAGGGGCACCCTCCACCAGGCCCCCACTCATGTCACCCACCACCCCCACCCCCCAGCCACCAGGGTCACCCTCCACCAGGCCCCCACTCAGGTCTCCCACCACCCCCACACCCCAGCAGTGCAGGGGCAGCCTCCACCAGGCCCCCACTCATGTCACCCACCACCCCCACCCCCCAGCGACCAGGGGCACCCTCCACCAGGCCCCCACTCATGTCTCCCACCACCCCCACACCCCAGCAGTGCAGGGGCAGCCTCCACCAGGCCCCCACTCATGTCTCCCACCACCCCCACACCCCAGCAGTGCAGGGGCAGCCTCCACCAGGCCCCCACTCATGTCTCCCACCACCCCCACACCCCAGCAGTGCAGGGGCACCCTCCACCAGGCACCCACACATGTCCCCCTGGCCCCAGGTCCTGACGATACACAATCATGGCAGTAATGGGCAGCATACCCAGCACAAACACCCAGGCAAGGATAGCATCCACCCACATAGTGAATGCAATTACATGATACAACCCCAATGGCAACAATGTAAATGGACACATGCCCGACACACACACATACACAATGGGTGCAAGTGAATGTCAAAACACATATCATGACATGTATGAAACCAATGAGAAAATAACACAAGTGAAAGTAAAAATAAAAAATGTATTATAGATTCAAAATAAGTAAACAAATCAAACATACAACTATGTGGATAAGCAAATTAATGGTCCATGTCCGAGAACAAAAGTCATAATCAAAAAAACAAAGGAATAAAAAAAAAATGTCGTCCAAAGCAATATCATGTAGTATGAAAAAAAAGGAAAAACCATTTCCTCATGGTGAACACAATAAGAAATGAAAAAGAAGTATCTACAAAAAGCAAACTATATACATGAATGTTCCAGGGTCCATGAGCCCAACACCATAAATGAAACCTACTACTACCTAATCTAAAAAATATATACAAAAAAGTGGCCATTGTCCGAGCGGTCCAAAATAATAAAACAAACTAAAGGAAACCTAACACTAACTAACTAAATAACTATATACAAAGGCAGCGGGCAAGTCCTGCGGCTCACTTGTTGATGTTGCTGGCCAGGGCATCATCGAACTCCATGTCGATGTCCTGGAGGCGGGACTCTGTCCTGGCCCCGAGGTCTCGCAGGGATAACCCCATGTTCAGCTCAAACTCCCTGCGAGCTTCCTCGAGGCACTCAGCCCGCCTCAATGCCCGACGCATGGAGAACTCCGCCCTGACCATGGCGAGCCGCTCCTCTTCCGCCCGCTGCCGCTCCGCACCTATCCGCTGGACCAACTCCTCCCACACGGAAGACACCACCATCCCAGGGTTGCCCTGCCCTCCGGCCGATGGCTGCCCCTCTGATCTTGATGGCCCCGAGCCATTATGCCTCCCACGTCGAGCCCGCTGCTGCCTCCGACGCCACTGCCTCTGCCAGCACGACGGCATCCAGGCTGATGGAAACCACCGACGCCGTCGTGCACGTGCCCTGCCTGATGATGCTGTCACATCTTCCATCTGCTGGGGTCCAGTTGCAGTGTTGTCCACCCCTGCTGGACCTCCGACTCCCAACTGTGGCAGGGATGGGATCCCCACCGAGCTGGCTGCATTGGTCGGGGCAGGTCCACAGGGGGCCCTGGTGGCATCTGGCCCGGAAGACGGCAAGGAGAACGACTGGTGGATAGCCTGCACAGAGGAGGAGAGGGCCGCCACATTGGCCAACACATGCAGGAAACCCCCGAACATGGCCGATCCCAATTGGGCCACGTCGGCACGGTGCACTTCGTGATGACGTGCGTGCTCCTCCCGGGAAGCACGCACGGCATCACGAATCACAGCCGTGCGCATCGCGACCCCAATCAGGACCTTCTCCACACGGCCAGGGGTTCCCACGTCCGCAGGTGGAGGGGAGTCAGGTGACATGGACATCCCCACTACCTGCGGACGGGCCTGGGACGGGGCATCCCTGCTGGTGCATGGTGGTGCACTCACAGGGTCAGGGACAGCGACATGCACAGGCCCCTCCACGGTGACCTGTGTTGCCTCCTGCCCCTGGCCCTGGACTGCACCACTTGCACCAGCAGGGATGCCCCCACCAGGCCCCATGTGTGCCCCAGTGGCGGCCTCCTCCTCCTCTGTGCAAACCACCAACCTGGATGGCTCCTCACCGTCTCCCGCCGTAGCAGGCCCCTGTGGGGGCTCACCCACCCCTTCCGCTGCAGCCTTGGGTGCATCCCCGCCGCCTTGCTCCACAGCGCCGTCTCCGCCCTCTTCTTCACTAGCCGCTGCGTAGAGGGAGACAAAGAACACAAGCATCAGGGTACTGCACAATGGTCCCCTAGACAGGAAGCAATAGCAGATGAGCACCACTGTCAAAGTACACTTCCATCATGTCCCTCCACAACACATGGGTCAGCCCAGGCAAAACACACACAGTAACAGGCATGCTGCATGCCATGGATATTTCCATGCATGTCCAATGGACTCTTGAAACATTCAATGATATGCAACTCACATGCATCATGGCTCATGCATATCACATGCACACACTTCACCTCAGTCACATCCATCTGGCCCCAAACACACCAAACACAGCCAAAACAAGGGTAAGTTGGCTGCTTCACTGAATCTGTGCATTGTCACACATGTGTCATGCATCCATGGCATGCACAAGTCACAGACACGCAGGTCAGGCACACAGACATGGCTACCATATATGTACCTGGCATCAGCACCCATCCCTCACCCCCACCCGTGTCCAGGTACAGAGACTGGCATGCTCTCATGTTCAAAATCTGCATAGGGCTCCCCATGCCGCATTTGGACACATGCAACAACCACGTGGGTCACACATCACTGGTCGCACATGCATTACCATGATGTCCCTGCACACATACATGCATACATGGCCTATGGCACACATACAGGCAAGTATCATAGAACCAGCACACCGCAACATGCCCTGTCTCACACAGTAATGCTTGGACACTTACCGCTCAACTCCAGACGGGCCTCCCTCTCAAGGATCTGGGCGTGGAGCGCTGGGCGTACGCGTTCCAGGACCCTCTTCTGGATGGAACTCATGTGGCCCCGGCCCCCCTCCACGAGGCGCCGGGCCTTCACAAGGGTCCTGGACCTCAAGTCCTCCCAGTGCTTCTTGATCTTCTGGACGTTGCGGGTTGCCACCCCCTCCGCGTTGATGGCAACCACACAGTCAGCCCAGATCCTCTCCCGTCCTTCCTTGCTGGCGCGGGACGATCCAAAGAGGGCATCATACTGCCCCAGGACATGCTCCACCAGGACACCAACTTCGGTGGCAGTGAAGCTGGTGCCCCTCTGCCCCTCTGGCCTGGGGTTGCCACTGGTGCCAGATGTGGAAGTGCCCGACATGGCAACCCCAGAGGCAGGTGTGGGTGGGCAACTGGGTCCTGGGGCTGGGCTGTGGAGCGATGTAATCCCAGTTGGGAGTCTTCAGTTCCAGCAGGGGTGGACACAGCAAATGGACCCCTGCAGATGGCTGATGTGGAGGCACCAAATGGCAGGGCACGGTGGCAGCAGGCAGGCAGGCAGGCAGGCAGCAGCAGATGGCACGTGGGAGGCTGCTCGGGGCACTGGGGGGCAGTAACTCGGCCTTCTGGGCAGGAGCGTGGTCTTCCGTGTGTTTTCGGGTGGCCAGCTTGATACGGAGTGATTTGGCACGTGAAAATCCTGCACGTCAGCGTGAAATCCGAGGAAAGGCCCTTAGCGCGTAAGCGCGTCAGCACGCATACGCGATGCTATTGGACCAGAGTCCCTCAGCGCGTAAGCGCGTCTGTGACGTGACCCGCACGGGTGTTCCCCACTCAGCACGTGATGACGGAGCACACGTGAAAATACTGCACGTCCGAGTGTCATCGTGTGTAATTGGACAAAAGTGCGCTTACACGCGATTGGCCTATGTACGTGTATTTCAGGGGTGCGCGGGCACTTACACACGCAAGTACGTCAGCGCACCTGTATCCCGTGGTGCGTGGGAATTTCCACACGCTATTGGACTGGGAACTAGATTCCAGGGGTGCGCGGGTCACGCGCTCGCCTAGTACACGCGCAAAGCATTAATTTGCGCACTTATCAAATGACAAGCCAGATGCCAGGATGAACATACCGTTCCTAGCAGCAGTGGCAGTGGCCTACCAAAGGAGGAGGAGGAGGAGAGTCAGGGCCAGAATATTCACACCCAGAACCAGCCTGTTCGGGATGCCTGATGACCAGGTGTATGGAAGGTACAGGTTTCCACCACACATAATACTGGACCTGGTGAGTGAGTGGGAGGATGACCTCACATCACCCACCCTGTGCTCCCAAGCACTCAGCCCCCTGGAGAAGGTCCTCAATGTACTGCACTTCTTAGCCACTGGATCATTTCAGCGGACAAGTGCCATAGTGGGTGGGGTGTCACAGGCCACCCAGTCACGCTGCCTACACCAGGTCTTGGACATCATCACTGCACGCCCATCAGTCCGCAGGCACATATACCTGCCCAGAACACCTGCAGAAAGGCATGCTGCGGCCCAGGATTTTTACGGTGTGGCATGATTCCCCAAAGTGCTAGGTGCCATCGACTGCACCCATGTGGCTCTACGTCCCCCTAGGGCATCTGAGCACATCTATAGGAACCGCAAGCACTGGCATTCCATCAACGTGCAGGTAGTATGTAATGCCAAGGGAATCATCACCTCAGTATATGCCAACTATCCCGGGTCCACCCACGACAGCTTCATTTACCGAATGTCCACCCTATGCCGGGACATAGATGCTGGGCGGCATGGCGATACATGGCTGCTTGGTGAGTATGTATGCCACTGCACATGCATGCATGTTGGATACTGAGCAAGGTCACAACCCCACCAATGATACCAATCACCACCTCCACAGGGGACAGTGCCTACCCTCTCAGCCCCCACATGATGACGCCAATTCGGAACCCCACCACGCCACCCCAGGTAAGATATAACACAGCCCACATTACAACCCGGGGCATAGTGGAGCGCACATTCGGAGTGCTAAAGTCACGCTTTCGCTCCCTTGACCGTTCTGGCGGGCAGCTGTTATATGCTCCCCCAGTAGTGTGCAGGATCATAGTGGCAGCATGTGTCCTGCACAACGTTGCAACACGCCGGGGCCTGCCCGTGGACATGGTGGTGGCCCCACATCCCCAACCACATGCACAGCCGCTGCGCATGGGAGGGGAAAGGGCACGGGGGGAGGCAGCCCGTACACAGCTAGTGGCTAATTACTTCACATAGTATTCACTCCCCTGTGGAGTGCACACTGGCCTGGCACATTCCATCTGACAGTCAATGATGACTCAACCTGACACTGATCCTGAATGTCTGGAGATTCAACCGTGAAAAGCATATCAGCCTGAGATTGTTCACCTGGAAGTGTTACAATGTGTGCATCCCTACCCACACACAACACCAATGCAGTTTTGTGAAGAAACACATTCAAGCAGCCAAAATGAATACCCACTTGCTAAATGCAACAAGAGGACAGTGCCATGTCACCCAACCCATCCCCAGCACCGCCACACAACACACCGTGCCATGTCATGCTATGTGCAGGTAAACAAAGTAATCCCCACAACATGACAAGTGTTGCAATGTACAGTGTCCCCAATTGAAACTTCCTACACCTGAAATGCTCACTGTAATGCAGGACCAACAACAAACTTGAGCAGGTACTACCATTAACATGACTTCAGTAATGTAATAAATCAGTTGTCTCACCACCTGGATATGCCTGCACTCCCACCACTTCCAACTGAACAGTGTTGGTGCCATGTAGAGTTGTAGGTGCACTGCTGCCAACAAGGACCCCATCTCCAGACTAGAGGGCCTTGTGTAGACATGAGGAAGGGACCTGCAAATTGGGAGGCAGACACAGATGATGAGTTACACATCAATGCAACATGCAGTGTACAACACAACAGCAATATGCACTAGGAATGTATACACAGTATTGACTAGACTACCCACACATGTAGTGGGAGTCCAATGTCACCATGTACTTCAATGTCACTTGGGCACACCCTTTGCAAGCCCATGGAAACGGGAAGCAGGAGGGGTGTGTGTGACTCAAACCCAGGCATCTGAACCTAATACATGACAAGCCTGCATGTGCCCAGCCACAATGCAGCGTATGCCCACAGGAACCACGGAAGCCAACAAATTGTCCCAAAAAAATTGGGAAAAATATAAAAATAAATATAAAAATAAAAATTTAAAAAAATCAAAAATGGCCATTAAAGGGCCCGGGGGTGTTGGGGAGGCCACCCAGGAGGTCCGAGGTCAGGGTGCACACCAGAAACCACCTGTGTGGATCCTGGGGAAAAAAAAACACCTCCATGGGCTCATGGCCCACACGGCTACCCTATTGTGGGAGTATCACTGCTGTCGCTATTATCACCCTGTGCAGCTGCATCCGGAGGTGGTTGCACTATGGGAGGCAGCCCACGCAAGGCCCTACTCTGTTCCTCCATGGCTGCAAGCATGCGGGTGTGGTAGGTCTCGTTCTGGAGGATGAGGGTGCGGAGGTCCCCATGCAACAACTCACGGGATGCCCGGACCTCCGCCCTCGTTGCTTGCATCTCAGCTGAGAGCGTACGGGTGAGACGCTCCAGCTGCTGTTCTGTCCTTTGGTGTGTTGAAGCCTCAAGCTCAACTAGAGTCGTCCTGAAATGATGTAGCTCCTGCCTCAGGGCTTCCCTGTGGCCCTGGGACTCTATGGAGATGGCCTCCTGCAGAGTCGCCAGTGCCGCCCGCCTGTCCCTGTTGGACGCCAACATGTCCTCCCTGTGTGACTGGCAGATGGAGTCGGTTGCCTGCTCTAGTCGCTCCATCAGCCTTTCAGGGGGGACAATGGAAGTGGCCACCCTATCCATGGCCTGAGCCATCATCTCGGATGATGCTGCCTGTTGGGTAGCCATACCGTAAATGGATTGCTCCCATGCGGTATTGCCAGGTGGCGTACGGCCACCACGTCGGCGGGCACCACACCTGTCTGGGGCAAGGCGGACTGGGCCTTGCTGTGCCGGCACTGCCTGAGGCTGCAGGACTGCATTCCCCCTCTGATCTGCTGGCCCAGGAACAGGATCAGATGTCGCGGAGTGTGACCCTGCATCCGTAACCACCAAAGGCCTAGCTGCCAACACTGACATCCCCATTGAGGGTTCTGACCCTGGTGCAGGTGGGTGGGACAGAACAGATTCCCTCCCTGGAACACTCACCTGCGACGGCACGTAGGTCTCATCATCCGAGTCAACAGCTGAGTACAGCTCGGGGGAGGTGCAGCCAGAGACACCCCTTGAGAGCACAACCTGTAGCACTTGTGGGTTTTCACCCACCAGCACACCACGTCCCTCACTGGTGGTTGGTCGGCCCTCGGACCCCTCCTGGCTCTGCACCATCTCCACAACCCCAGCAGTATCAGGTGCGTCTTCCCCGGCAATGACATAAAAACAAAGAAATGGAAACCCGCATTAGCACCATGGCACACAATGAGGGCTGAGAAGCAAGAGAACCAGTACTTGATTGACACATGTCCCACATGACTAAGACCCTCCCATGCATGCACCCTCACTGCGTATGAAGGGCAGGCAAATGGCACACACTCATTACACAAAGATGGAAGATGAACACATTTTCTGCATGCTGCCTGGCAGTGGCATCACACATTGCCCTGTGATTGCCAGGTGACACACACATGCCATCACACAGATGGCATGTGCCATTGCTGTTGAGTGTAGATGGAGAGGAGGGCAGCACTTATTCATTCTGTCCAGTTCCCACATGCAATAGCTTTTCTAATTGAAACAGGTCTGCTTTATCACCTGGAGCTGCCAGTCCAATATGGTCCAATTGCACAGGGACATGTGTGAACATATGATATCCAGGTAACAAAGTCACTCCACTTTACCATGGCCATGCCAGACATGTGACTAGAGGACTGAGGAATGCCTAGTATAAGTGGTGGAATGCATACAATCTGTCTGATTGAACATAGGAAAATAAGCAACAATGTTGTGGCAAGGTGACACTTCAAGGGCAACTGGGGTGCTGTTGGGCTAGATGTCTACTGTTGGCAGAAGGGATACTGCAATGGCCAATTGCAGCTGTGCAGGATGTATTGCATGAAGCACATGGCTGACACATTCGACTCAGGCGCACACACTCTCACCTGGCACACAAACAGATGCCCTCACACACACACCATGCACATGGATGACACACACATGCATGTGCACTCACCGGACAATGCCTCGTAATCAGGCAGATCTCCCACGCCTTGGATCTGTTCCTCCGTGACGTAGGTCCCAGCGACTGACTCATGTGGAGTGAGTTCCATGTCTTCTACTGGAGACCCACCTCCAGTCACTAGAGTTGCGGCATGACTTGAGGCCAGCTTCTTCTTTGCCCTGCGCTTTAGGTCATTCCAGCGCTTGTAGCAATCATTGGCTGTGCGCCTCACGATTCCAAGGGCACTTACGATGTCCGCAACGGTCTGCCAGTGTGCCTGGCGTTGTGCAGGTGTGGTCTTTGATCCTGCAACAATGACCATCTCGTTATCATGTCCGGACACATACTCGACAAGTGCATTTAGTTCGTCATCCGTGAAGCTGGGCTTCCTCGACGGACCGGACTGTGTAGCCGTGTCTGGGGCATCAGCCTGTGCGGGACGAGCACTCTTCCTCTTCCGCTTGGAAGGTGGTGGTGATCCTGAGTGTCCTGCGCCGCTCTGGACACTAGGGGCAGGAGCCCTGGTGGGCTCTGTATCAGGTGTGTGGGATTGCACACTCAGCATGGGAGTTGGTGCAGGCATTGGCTCAAGTGTAATGGTGTCATGGGGAATGTCAGCAGAATGGACTAGGACGGACACTGTCCTGGCTGGGTGTGTGAGAGCTGGGGTGGATGGAGCCGCAGCTGCCCCTGCAGCCTCTCCGCCCTGCCTACTTGGGGCAGCAGATGACCTTGCTGCCCCAGATCCACGTGGCATGATGGCATCAACGTGCACCAGCGCACATGTGGTAGCCCTGCTGACCTGGAAGTCAGCCATGGAGTCAGCCAGGTGTGGTGCCACAATGGGCTGGTCCAACAAGGGCTGAGCATGGATGGTGTCAGCCACATCAGCCTCAACGGGAGGGGGGGAGGGGAGGATAATGGGTGCCCTTGACTGGTCCTCCGCACATGGGGGGACAGGCTCACCCTGCAAGTTACGACCACGTCCCCTACCGGATCCACCACGGCCACCACTTGTGGCTCTTCCACCTTTGCCACCCTTACGGAATCCTCGCCTCCCAGCCATGGCACTGATATTAATGTGCATATGGGAGTGGCTGTAGACTATAGTCCTGGGCAATTGGGGGTCAAAGGGGTTGGGTACCAGATGGTAATTGTACCCTAGTGCTCTAGCAAGGCTGATTGTAACCCCTGGGGAAAGATGACGTGTCACGCAACATTTTCCTGCACGCGCATATGCTGTTGATGGGTTTACACGCTAAGGGCCTTTCTTCGATTCACACGCAGACGTGTGGGATTTTCACGTGCAAAATCACTCCCTATCAGGCTGTCCACGCGTTCACACACGAAAGACCACGCTCCTGCCCAGGAGGCCAAATTACTGCCCCCCAGAGCCCTGAGCACGCTCCCACCTGCCATCTGCTGCTGCCTGACTGCCTGCTGGCCACGTGCCCTGCCATTTGCTGCCTGCACATCAGCCAGGGGTGCTGTTGCTGTGACCACCCCTGCTGGAACCAAAGGCTCCCGACTGTCACCCCACAGGCCAGCACCAGGACCCAGTTGCCCACCCACTCCTGCCTCTGGGGTTGCCATGTCGGGCACTACGACATCTGGCACCAGTGGCAACCCCCGGCCAAGGAGGCAGAGGGGCACCAGCTTCAGTGCCAGTGAAGTTGTTGTCCTGGTGGAGTATGTCGTGGGGCAGTATGATGCCCTCTTCGGAAGGCTGCGCGCCGATGGACGTCGTGACTGCCATCAACGCGGAGGAGGTGGCAGTCCGCGACTACTAATGTGTCAGGAAGCGCTGGGAGGACTTCAGGTCCAGCACCCTCAACAAGGCCCGGCGCCTCATGATGGCAGCAGATGCTAAGGGGCGGGCGGGGCCACTTGTCGGAAGATCAGATGAGGGTCCTGGAACGCATATCCCCTGCGCTCCACATCCATGTCCTTGAGAAGCAGACCCGTCTGGAGTCGAGCGGTAAGTGTACATGCATACTGATAGTAAGTTGTGCGTGTGGTGGTGTGCCAGAAGTGTGCAGGTTGAACATGTGTTTTTATGTGGCCAAGTAGGGGGGGTGTACAGGGCTGTGAGGGTGACACATGCCAGGGGTCTCATGTGTGACACATGGATGGTGCTTGTGTGTGTGGGCTTGCATGGCACAGGATGTGGAGGAATGATTGTCAGGTGTGACATGGATGTCGATGGAGACACTGCGACAGTTGGCGGAGGTGTACACATGCATGCAGGTTTGGTGTTGTGTGTGCATGTGTAGTGTACTCCCTATGTTGCATGTGATGTGTGGATGACCTTTGGCTGCACATGCTGTTGTATGTTAATGGATGGTGCTGGCTGTTGCATCATGGCTGTGGTATGGCTCATGTGTGCAAGTTGAAATGACATGTGTGTTGGGGATTGTGATGCCATGTCTGAGGTTTACCTATGCCACTCATGTATAACTGTCATGTGTGTATGAGTCCATTTTACAGTGCCCTGATGCCTGTGTTTTCTTTCTCCCTGTCTGCACCGTCAACTGATGAAGAGGACGGAGCAGGTGCTGTGGAGCACAGCGGCAGGGGTCGCACCACCAGCCGGAGACGCAAGGGCCAGATCCCCTCCCAAGTTGTGATCTCGTCGGGGAGTGAGGAGTCTGGTGCCGCGTCCCAGGCCGCAGCTGGCAAGGGGAGGTCCAAGAGGCGGAGGTCGGAGTTGGACTCCTCAGCAGCAGAAGAGGCAGCTGGGACCCCACAGGGCCCAACGAGGGAAGATGGCACGGAGTCATCCAGGTTGGTGGGGTGTATGGTGGTGGGTGCCCCTGCACTGCTGGGGGGTGGGGGTGGTGGGAGACATGGGTGCGGGCCTGGTGGTGGGTGCCCCTGGTGGCTGGGGGGTGGGGGTGGTGGGAGACATGGGTGGGGGCCTGGTGGAGGCTGCCCCTGCACTGCTGGGGGGTGGGGTGGTGGGAGACATGGGTGCGGGCCTGGTGGTGGGTGCCCCTGCACTGCTGGGGGGTGGGGGTGGTGGGAGACATGGGTGCGGGCCTGGTGGTGGGTGCCCCTGGTGGCTGGGGGGTGGGGGTGGTGGGAGACATGGGTGGGGGCCTGGTGGAGGCTGCCCCTGCACTGCTGGGGGGTGGGGTGGTGGGAGACATGGGTGCGGGCCTGGTGGTGGGTGCCCCTGCACTGCTGGGGGGTGGGGGTGGTGGGAGACATGGGTGCGGGCCTGGTGGTGGGTGCCCCTGGTGGCTGGGGGGTGGGGGTGGTGGGAGACATGGGTGGGGGCCTGGTGGAGGCTGCCCTGCACTGCTGGGGGGTGGGGTGGTGGGAGACATGGGTGCGGGCCTGGTGGTGGGTGCCCCTGCACTGCTGGGGGGTGGGGGTGGTGGGAGACATGGGTGGGGGCCTGGTGGAGGATGCCCCTGGTGGCTGGGGGGTGGGGGTGATAGGGGACATGAGTGGGGGCCTGGTGGAGGCTGCCCCTGCACTGCTGGGGGGTGGGGTGGTGGGAGACATGGGTGCGGGCCTGGTGGTGGGTGCCCCTGGTGGCTGGGGGGTGGGGGTGGTGGGAGACATGGGTGGGGGCCTGGTGGAGGCTGCCCCTGCACTGCTGGGGGGTGGGGTGGTGGGAGACATGGGTGCGGGCCTGGTGGTGGGTGCCCCTGCACTGCTGGGGGGTGGGGGTGGTGGGAGACATGGGTGCGGGCCTGGTGGTGGGTGCTCCTGGTGGCTGGGGGGTGGGGGTGGTGGGAGACATGGGTGGGGGCCTGGTGGAGGCTGCCCCTGCACTGCTGGGGGGTGGGGTGGTGGGAGAGATGGGTGCGGGCCTGGTGGTGGGTGCCCCTGCACTGCTGGGGGGTGGGGGTGGTGGGAGACATGGGTGCGGGCCTGGTGGTGGGTGCCCCTGGTGGCTGGGGGGTGGGGGTGGTGGGAGACATGAGTGGGGGCCTGGTGGTGGGTGCCCCTGGTGGCTGGGGGGTGGGGGTGGTGGGAGACATGAGTGGGGGCCTGGTGGTGGGTGCCCCTGCACTGCTGGGGGGTGGGGGTGGTGGGAGACATGGGTGGGGGCCTGGTGGAGGATGCCCCTGGTGGCTGGGGGGTGGGGGTGATAGGGGACATGAGTGGGGGCCTGGTGGAGGCTGCCCCTGCACTGCTGGGGGGTGGGGTGGTGGGAGACATGGATGCGGGCCTGGTGGTGGGTGCCCCTGGTGGCTGGGGGGTGGGGGTGGTGGGAGACATGGGTGGGGGCCTGGTGGTGGGTGCCCCTGCACTGCTGGGGGTTGGGGGTGGTGGGAGACATGGGTGGGTGCCTGGTGGAGGCTGCCCCTGCACTGCTGGGGGGTGGGGTGGTGGGAGACATGGGTGCGGGCCTGGTGGAGGATGCCCCTGGTGGCTCGGGGGTGGGGGGGAGTGGGAGATATGAGTGGGGGCCTGGTGGTGGGTGCCCCTGGTGGCTGGGGGGTGGGGGTGGTGGGAGACATGGGTGGGGGCCTGGTGGTGGGTGCCCCTGCACTGCTGGGGGGTGGGGGTGGTGGGAGACATGGGTGGGGGCCTGGTGGAGGATGCCCCTGGTGGCTGGGGGGTGGGGGTGATAGGGGACATGAGTGGGGGCCTGGTGGAGGCTGCCCCTGCACTGCTGGGGGGTGGGGTGGTGGGAGACATGGGTGGGGGCCTGGTGGAGGGTGCCCCTGGTGGCTGGGGGGTGGGGGTGGTGGGAGACATGGGTTGGACATGGGTGGGGGCCTGGTGGTGGGTGCCCCTGGTGGCTGGGCGGTGGGGGTGATAGGGGACATGGGTGGGGGCCTGGTGGAGGGTGCCCCTGCACTGCTGGGGGGTGGGGGTGCAGGGGGACATGAGCAGGTGTGCAGGGTAGTCCCCTGTGGTGTGGGCGGCCTGCAGGGGCCATGGAGGGTGTACAGGGTACACCTGTGAGGACCCACCCAGCCTAATCGCGTGTTTAAGTTCCCACGCACCCCTGTAATACACGTACCCAGCCAAATTGCGTGTGATAATTCCCGCGCACCCCTGTAATACACGTACCTGGCCAAATCGCGTGTGATTATTCCCGTGCACCCCTGTAATACACGTACCCAGCCAAATCGCGTGTAAAACTTCCCGTATACCCCTGTAATACACGTACCCAGCCAAATCGCGTGTGATAATTGCCGCGTACCCCTGTAATACACGTGCCCTGGCTAATCGCATGTAAAACTTCACGCGTACCCCTGTAATACACGTACCCTGGCCAATCGCGTGTTGAACTTCCCGCGTACCCCTGTAATACACGTACCCTGGCTAATCGCGTGTAAAACTTCCCGCGTACCCCTGATATGAACGTTACCCGCTTTGCGTTCCTTGTTTGGCAGCCCTGTAAACTGGTCCAAGGTTAGCGCAGCCCTTTGCGATGATTTTGCGATTTTGATGGCTTTTCCTTGCGCGAGGGCGTTCTTGGGGGCGTTACTGGTGCTGCTGCAGGGTCGCTGCGATACTCTGCGCCACGGCTGGTTTGGGAGCCTAGAATCCGTGAATACGCTCTGCGCTGAAATCGGTCTTAGCGCACGTGCCTGGCGCAGACAATCGCACGCGGACACTCTGCGCCAGACGCTTGCGACACTTTTCTGCGAAATTCTATGAATTACCCTGTAAATGCTTTGGCAGAAAGTGCATGCCTTACAACAAGTAAGGGAAAAGGTAACGGAGGGAGGTGGGAAAACAAAACATAGTCAGAAGTAGAGTAAAATGTATATATATATATATATATATATATATGTATATGGGGAAGGAAATAGTGACTTAAAGGGTGATTAAGAATAGCAAAAGAGGATACTGGGGAGGACACCCGAGAAGAGAGAGGATACCGGGAGGTGACACGAGAAGAGAGAGGATTCGCCTAATTCCTACATTTAATATAGCGGCTAGAAGAAACTTGTATCCAGAGTCCTGAATGAAGAGGAACAAATAGATCACCACCGCGGTTAAACACGCCTGTGAAAGGGATACTTTTAAACTCCATGTCGGGGTAATATTAGAGGCAGAGGTATATGTGACCAGCTGGAGTTCATCTAGTCTGTTAACATCTGTCTTATGTGTTATTTGTTGTGATGTCATAGGGTGACATTTTTCCTTCAAGGAACTAGCATAAAATGTACGCGATTAAGTAAATGAGATATTGTAGTGTACGAATTGATGGTTATTGATTAAAAAGGGAGATATAAAAAAAATTGTAAAAAAACAGGATTGGAGCTTGCGACAATTGGTGCTGACTCATATTGTTGGAATTGTTTAAGTGACGAAAGACATTAAAAAGTGTTGTATAAAGTGAAAGTGAACAAAGTTAAATATGGAAGACATGACTCCATTAGTACACCTGTGCAAACAGTTGCCAAAACACGCACCTGAGCTGAAAAAGTACAGTGAAGAATAGGTTAATGGAACCACCCACAAAATGTTTATGCCTTGGCCCCAGGGTGGATCCTTATCTAAAACGGTCTTGCAACACATGACGACATATTTGCATGCCACATACACGGGAAAAAAAGCTAGACAAAGGCTAGCTAGTCTAGAGCTGTGGGAAAATGTACCAACAGGATAAAGAGGAGGAGCCGCCAGTAGATTGCATACTTAATGTATGAACAGAGGGGGTGAGGTACCCTCAGTGCCAACCGCACCTTCTGAAACAAAAATTGAAGACAGTAAGGACGAAGGGTTATACCGGCTAAGAGAACTTAAAGCAGCCACGGGGTATAGCAAACCGGCATATGAGTCACCTACGCAAAGCAGTGATGAAAATCTAGACCAAGATCGAGATAGAGATATCACCTTCAAAGTCTCGAGGGACAAGGAGAGACGTGAGAATGAGAGGAAAGACCAAGCACAAGCAAGTACATCTCTCGTCATGCAGAGAGAAGGCAAAAGATGGAAAGGGGATGAGTATAGAACTAATGAGATAGCACTCACACAAAACGAATGGATGGGAGGTCAGCTTTTATTGAAACTCGATGGCAAAGGCATTGATGATGCAAAACAAAAAGAGAAGCTAGATGATGTGCAGAGGAAGGAGAAGGAAAAAGAAAAAGGATTGAGAGGAAAAAAGATGGACAGAGACGAGAACAGTTATATCGTGAAGAGCAAGAAAGGCAACACGATCGTAAACAGGGAGTAGCCAATGATCAAGACAGACACGAGCAGCAAAGGATAGAGGAAGAGCAAAGGATACGACAGAAAAGGATAAAGAGACGAAGGGATGAGGAAATCCAAAGGGCAAATGCATGTAGAGACACAAATAAGGAGGAAGAAGATAGGGTCAGAGAAGAAGCGACAAAGCGCAGAGAATTTGATGATGATGTAGAACGTAAGAGAAGACAGAGAGCACGCAATCTCGAATATCTGGAAAGAGAGGTTAAAAAAGCTGAGCCAGTAGTCGATTGAGAAGATATCGAAGAATTCTTTCCTGAGTACGATTCAGTACCAGGCACGTCTAGGGCTAATATCGAGGATGGCTTCGACACCAGAAGCATTGTAGAGACGATCGATAGAATATATGATGAAATGGGGGTAGAACAAGTACCCCAAGGGGAGGGGAAAGACGAGCGCCTGGAGAGCACTTAGCTTTATGATACTGAGGATGTCTCCCAAAGTAGTGGGAATAGAGAACTGTCCCTAGATAGGTTGGAAATAAGTAGGAACAAAGAGGACGCAAGAAGTTGCACGAGTTGGGGACAGACAATGTCTGACACTGAAAGAGAGGAGCGTGAGAAAAAGGAGCAAGAGAGAAGATGAGAAAAACAATTCTCAAGGGGGAAAGGGATAAGATGGTCAGACACTAGTTAGTCTGCACCGAGGGCATCAGAGTCAGCCACACAGTCAGACCGACGCAAAGAAGTATCTCACGGTCAGAGGGGGGTGTCTCCACCACCCTATGTGAGCCGGCTAAGGACATTGGCAGGTAGGCGGCGATGCGGGAACATTACCCCTGCAATAGACAGGAGAACAATGAGAGAAGAGAGAGAGGGCTATGCGTCCCAATTTCCATTGCTCGAGAAAGGAGGAGCAAGACCACAGTATATTCCATGGCCACACATGGATCGGGAAAACCTGAAAAATAAGCTTCCAATGCTGATATCGGGAGCCGGAAAATGGATACAGGAGCTAGAAAAAATTACGGGAGGGAACACGTTAGCTATAGGGGATAGCAAAGGTCTCTTAATCGGCATACTTGGCGATAGAGCTGACGATGTGTGGACACGTGCAGGTTACCCTGGTGTGACCAGAGTTAATACTCCGCATGACGGAGCTCCATTTAACAATTGCAGAGCCACGATATGGAAAGCATTATGATTGCTATATCCAGATACTTCTGACATGGGAGCTATCATGACTCGGAAAATTAAAGATTCGGAAGACCTGTTGATTTACATTCAGAATTTCAAAGACGCGTGGGCACTCGAGACTCGGGAATCTTGGGGGAAATCTATACCTGTGTTCTACCATATATTGTGCCAAGGGCTGCCAGAGCCGGTACAGAAACAGCTCAAGAAATTGGTAGGAATGGAGGTCAAACCGTGGTCGGAAATACAGCTGACCATCGCACACTATTGCAGGCTGCTGCAAGAAAAGAATCGCAAAAAGGAAGCTGCACAAAAGGGTGAAGAGGCAAAATTACTGCAGAAGAAATTGTCAAAATATGCCCTTGAAGGAGCAATGATAATTAGCATAGACAGATCGAACATGCAACAAACCAATAATCCAAAGCAGAATAAAAAGAGCAATACAGGGTTTTACCCCAGAGGAAGAGGATTCAGAGGGAGAGGATGGCAGAGTAATCAGGGAGGTTTTCAGGGTAACCAAGGAGGGTTTCAAAATATGCAAAATGGCAACCAAGATATGTCAAATGGGCAAGCGATCAGACCACCGCCAGTATGTTGGTTGTGTGGGATGACAGGACATCTAGCACGCACATGCAGAAGTCAAGGCATGATGCAAAACGGCCAAGGAGCAGGTAAAGATATGGTAAATCCACCTATGTTCTTACAGCAGGGAGGAAACAGAGTTGCACAGAATCATACGGTGCAACAACAAGCGCCAGGAGCACTGCAGAATTTGCAACCTCAGAATTCGATGAGCTTTCCACAAGGACAGTCTCAACAGTCGCCTATGCAACTGTCACAGACAGTAAGTGCAGGACAGACTGCGGACCCTGGAATGAGGAGTAACATTGGTGATGGTGTAAGTCCATTCACACAAGGTGGGACAAAATTATATATGGACTAGGACAACTCACTGAGAACCCTGATGTATTCTATCCTATCAGTGACACCAGACCCTCACCAGGAACCAAGGGTGGATGTCGTTGTAGACGATGAAGAATATTCCTTCCTAGTTGACACGGGTGCAATACGCTTGTGTATACGTGAAGGCAAATGTTCCTTGTCCGGCGATGCTATAAATACTCAAGAGCTACAAGTCGTGTTACAAACGCACTTCCAGTCTCTATAGGAGAATGTGATATGAATGCACCTTTGTTATATTCGCTACAAACCCCAGTAAACATTTTGGGTCGAGATCTAATGACAAAGTTAAATATGAAAATCTGGTTCAGGTAGGAGGGCATAGTATGTTCCACTCCAGGAAGGCATTATTTGAACGTGTGCAAAATTATTAGAGCATACGCAGGACACACAGCTATGAGAGCTATCCCATTAGAAACTGGAGAGAGAGGGGCATGTATTACTACCTGCCAACCCTTAGTGCACTCCCAAGGGAATATAATCCCAAAACATATAAATGTGGCAGGCACGTGAGCTCCGATAAAGCTTCCACTGCTTGCGATTCTGAGTTTAGCTAAAGGTGTCGATCTCTTTTATCTAGGGTTCACAGTTGGTGGGGTAAATAGAATGGTCTAAGTTCACTTCACAGAGTTTTACAATAAGTATATTAATTCATTGATGTAAACCAATACAACTTTTGGGAAAGTAAAGAGACCCTTCAGGGGTTGTTTTTTTAATCAAACCAAAACAATTTTTTCACTTTCAAAATTCGTCAAGATCCATAATTTGTACAGTTAATGACATCTTATTCATAAATACATAAGGTTTGTTTCTTTATGTACATAAATTCACAAAGACCCTTTAGGGTAACAACAAAACATAACTAATTTTTAGAGTAGCAACAAGAAAGGTAGTCACACAGATTTCCTAGTTATAGTCAACAAAACAAAATAGTATCCAGATTTATCAATGTGTTGCCAACGCGTTTCGGACTTTTCTGACAGTCCATCTTCAGGGCTAAATGATACTACTTCTTCCAAAATACTAGCTATCCCATTAGAGCCAGAAATATTCGCGTATGGAATATGTGTGGTAATGGCAGGGCTGCCAGGCCTTGCTGAGAAAACCATGAGGACCCCAAATTAATTTCTATTTAGACCAAGAATACCTATGCACGAGGAAAAGGGACAAGTACTTCCCTTGGTGATACACACAGCTGCAATACGAGGGAAAATGGCTTTGATCGATGGTTGTGATGATGAAGGCCGTCAATGGTGCACAGTAATTGCCATTGAAGAAGGATACAGATTGACTGACATCACTGATGACGATCTGTTTGATGAGCAAGCAGATGAGGGAGAAACAGCAGTTGAGATGAACCTCACCTTTTGGGTGAAGATGATCAAAAGAGAAGTGCCTCAGAGAATGATGCTGGCACAGAACCGTCCTGAATATTTCACGGAAGACATGGCCCAGGTGCCTGTCTCAGTGTGGACCAGCGGCCCCTATGATGTAGGCTTACTAAAAGGAGTCGGAGAAGTGAAAATCAAACTGAAGCCAGGAGCAATTATTCCAAAAGCACGGGAATACGCCATGTCCAGGGAGGCAGAAGAAGGAATTTTTAAGACAATTTCGGCTATGATGGAGCAAGGCATCTTAGTGATGTCAGAGTGTTCATGCAATACTGCAGTTTACCCTATCAAGAAATCAAAGGGAGGGTTTTGGAGGCTAATTCAAGATCTGAGGCTGATAAATGATATTGTTGAAGTTCCCTTTGGTCCTGAACCTGGCTACAATGCTATATAATATACCTGTTGAGGCAAAATATTTCACAGTGATTGACTTGAAAAATGCATTTTTCTCAATCCCATGGCACAAAGACTCACAAGATCTGACGTCATTTACGCTCAGACAGATGCGTCTGAAAAGCACGAGGCTACCCCAGCGGTACTGTGAGCCTCCTTCTATTTTTAACAGAGTCCTGCAGATGGACCTAATCAACATTGCATTAGAAAGTGTTGTCTTGCAATATGTGGATGACATCTTAATTTGCAGCACGACAGAGGAGCAATGCAGACACAATTCTGTTCAGCTATTGACTATATTGGCTGAGAAAGGATATAAGGTTGACAAAGAGAAGTTACAATATTGTCAGCAAGAAGTGCTATACGTAGGTCAGATGATCTCACACGAGGGGAAAAAGGTTACCCCAGAAAGAGCTGAAGCCATACTGAACACAGCCAAGCCACACACCGTAAAGCAGATGCAGAGTTTCTTAGGCCTTTGCAATTATGTCAGAGCATGGTTTTTCGATTAAAGAAGGCACAAGTGACGAAAGAAAAGATTGAATGGTCTGAGACCATGGAGGAAGGATTTGCCGAACTCAAAAGAGCCATTCGCACAGCACCAGTTTTAGAGATTCCCAATTATGCAGAGAAATTCTACCTGTTCTCACACACGAATGGCAGCGTTATGGCGGCAGTGCTCACACAGAGAACCACATTGGGGTACAAGCCCCAGGAATATTATAGTGGATATTTGGACCCAGTGATGAGAGGCCATTTCCCTTGCGAACAAAGTTTAGCTGCCGCAGCGTTTGCCATCGAGAAGGCTACTACCATTGTAATGGGATGCTCAAGGATGTTGTATGTCGAGCACTCGATATTTGCTATTGTAGAAAAACCGAAGGGCACACTAACATCTCAGAGAGCTTCTGCTTATGAAGTTATCATATCAAATCCTTCGATTAAAATAGTCCGATGCAAAATAGTGAACCCAGCTATGTTCATAGCCGAGCCAGTCACTGAAGGAGAGCCAATACATGACTGTGCGAATTATGAAGAATTCTATGAGATTCCCAGAGGGAAAGAAAATGCATTGGCAGAAGGAGAAATTGTCTTTGTTGACGGTTCTTTGAGAATCAATTTAAAGCGGTGGACAAAGATATACAAGCGCTGCTGTGATGAAACACACAGCAAATGGAGAATTTCGAGTGCTTCTCAGTGCACGATTACCATCTCATTATTCAGCACAGGCTGCCGAATTATTAGCGTTGATACTCGCTATTGAGAATCATGCATACCAGAAAGTAACAATGTACAGTGACTCCGCCTATGTGATGTCGACAGTGCATGCAGGCCTAGCGTGCTGGAAAAGGAGGGGCTACCTCTGAGCGGATGAAACGCCAGTACAGCACACAGCCCTATTGGACAGGTTGATCAAGGCACTACAGCTCCCAGTGGGCATAGCAGTCGTGAAATACGCCCCCCACACAAAGGGGACAGTATGATCTCACGAGGAAATCAAGCAGCAGACATGGAAGCCAAGTGTATGGCATCCAAGGGTGAGGCGATCATGGATGTGGAAGTCACACATGTACATGAGAAAATTATTTTTGCGCGGAGTGAGCCTGAGAGTTATAATAATGTGGGACAAGCACACTTAATGGAACTCCAATGGGTGGCACCACAGGAGGAGAAAAACCTCTGGAAACTACGAGGGTGTTCTTTAAACCCCTCCAAAAGCTTGTGGCGACAAGACAGCACTGGTAAACCAGTAATGCCTGTAGCCCTGTTAAAAATAGTGCTGGAACAGTTACACTATCCAGCACACATGAAAAAAGAGAATCTAGCAGCAACACTCGCGGAAGCTGAGCATGTTGCATTTTTTTATGGTGAACTGTATAATTTGCCAAAAGTTCACGGCTGGGTACACACTAAAAGTAATCAGAGGAGTCATCCTAAGGCCCAATGGACCTTTTCAGCACTTGCATGTTGATTACATCGATATGATTCAGGTATGTAACAGGTACAGGTATCTAATTGTTGTGGTGTGTCCATTCTCTAGATAGATAGGAGCAGGTCCATGTACACACCAATACTCTACCTGTGGGGCCAAATTCCTAGTGAGAGAGGTATTCCCCAGGTGGGGGGTATGCAAAGTCATGAGATCAAATAACAGACTCACTTTGTAAATTAAGTTTTTGAGCAGATTAGCTTGTTGCTTGGTATAAAGCACACGTTCTTGTCGGTGTATAATCCGCAAGGTAACGTGGAATGTGAGCAGCTCAACGACTTATTAAAGGAAAGGATAGCCAAGTTGAAGCTTACTCTAAGAAAGGGATGGTTGCACTGCCTTCCTTTGGCACTGTATGCACTCAGGAACCAACCCGGGTCCGACCATCATCTTACGCCGCTTGAAATAGCCACAGGAAGAAGAATGCGCACTCCACTGACACCCCGAAACAGAACTAGATGTGATGCCCAGTAAACAGGAGACATCTTGTATCTGAAATGCAAAATTACTTGAATTGCATGACATCTTGCCTTACTGTAATTTCAGGCCAGCTGCAGCGACGACGAAAAGGGTGCAGGGCAGCACGGAACACAGAAGGAGACCTTACTGCAGACACAGCTCAAGGACTACATCTTCCATCCATCTTCCCTGGAGATACCGTCCTGGTAAAGAATCATATGAGGAAAAGGTGGGACGAGCCAAGGTTTAACGGTCCCTTTACAGTGGAAGACTGCACTCCCTCTGCAGTGAAGCTACAAGGAAGAAGAGCTTGCATCTTTTTGGAGAAGGCCCCCTGCCTGCAACCCACTGCGAAGAGACTACAGACGACAAGGAACAACCACAGCACGTGCAGACGAGATCCATGATGAGGAAGAAGGATGCATGACCAGCAGCAAAGCAAAGACAAAGAACTTTTGTGAAAAGATTGTGGCTTCATCTTGGACATTCCTCTGAGCAAAAAAGGGGATAAGGACATAAGAACGGACACTCTTCACATCCTAGTTGCAGGGTGAAGAAAATTGCATTCATAAAGCCACAACATAGTCTGTCGACTGTGAACTTTGGACTGAGGCACACCGAAGCCTTGATTAGGAAAGAATATGGCAAATTTTGATCGAGGACACATACATTGGAAGAAAATACAGTATCCAGATTCCTTCCACACAGAGACCTTGTTCGGAATCACTTATGGTGTCCCACAGTAGCAACCTCACCAAAGATGTACTATCATATTTCGATCTAGTGCTAAGATCATACCCGTCATTGGTGGGGAGGCTCACCAGTGTCACTGACTTTCTTCAAGATCCTGAAAACGAAAAGACTATAAGGAGGCTGCTTACTGTAATTGCCCAACAGTTTCTCCTACTTCCTGAATACAGCGAGGAAAAACCAAATGTCCCAAGTGGAGGAAGAAGCGAATAGGCTTATCAACGTACTGTTTTTTTGCCTAATTGAAGACTGTCCAGATCTTGTCGGAAGGACAAAAGATGTATTGACATTTCTTCGTGATCGAGCAAACATAGAGCGTTTAAGTATAATCCTAAATGGAATAGTCATCCAAGTAGCTCTTCACGCACACCGAAATTGTAGAGACTGTTCACAGTAAGTGAGAGCCAACAGTCCCAAACCGCAGCAAAGACAGAACAAATGTCCCTGTCACCAGAAGACAGCAGATTGGCAAGTAATGTTTTCTTTCGCCTAATCACAGATTTCCCAGAACTTGTGGGGAGACCTGTAGATGTTGACGTCCTCACATTCATCAGAGACCCAGCTAATTCTACACAGATGGGCATGCTCTTGCATGGTATTGTGATACAAATGGAACTTTCTAACCATCAACAGAACTATTTGAGAAGATTTTCAACTTTCCGCCGAGGGACAGATCGAGAGAGAAGTGCCAGAGATTTCATTTCTCATTTTCATATTGACAAGGAAACAACATGTCTTCAGGAATTAATCAAATCAGAGGCACAGACTGGGAGTTAGTATATTTTGAACATGCACAGTAAAGAGACCTGTTGAATTATTGCCTGATTTTGACACTTCCCATAGCCTAGCAAGAGAACTGTATCCAGAGATAATATACAATTCATTGTTCAAGACAAAGGGGGACAATTGTTTAGTACCCGCAACTCACAAACAGAATCTAGAGATAACATTGTTTGGGGGGTGTATTAAAAGTTAGCATCTTTCCGAGGAAGATCGAGATGGGGATCCAGAGCAGCAATCTCATCCTCCCGTAGGAGGAAAGACGTCCACACTTTTCTGCAAGAAAATCCTGCTGATTGACCTACAGAGGCATAATGTATTTATGTATTATATTCATCATTGTTTTACTATCATTGACGATCAGAACTGCATTCTTTATTGGTGCACAAAGCATCCCAATTCCAGTGCACCCACCTAATGATACACGCATGAAGCCTACAAAGGCACCAGACCGTGCATAGTCATTCCAGTCCCTAGAAGATCTGATGGTGGAATGAATGAACTCGAGATGGATGTGATTAGCAATGACACACATAATTGTGGTAACAAGCAAATCGAAAAGCCAGAGACAGGGTCGGCAGAGTATGAATGTAAAAAGGTTACTGACAACCACACGCATGCAAACATTGAATGCACACACACATCAGGCCTAGTGTCGACAACTGCAAAACCACAATTCAACGCATGGGAGAAGAAAAGACTGCCTACTATGAGAAGTTCCACTACAAGTGAAGACAAAAGGCAAATGGAAAAAACTGAACTCCTGAAGAGACAAGAGGAGTCGGAGAATAAACCCACAGCGACAATATTGCCAAACACATATGTTCCAGTGAAAGGGACGAGCACATGTCCTACAATACAGCCATATACTGGACCAATGCCAGAGTGGATATGGGCATTTCTAACTAGATGAAAAAAGATACAGGAGGGCAAAGAAAGAACTGCCAGACTTTTGTCTACTGAAATGGCACAGATGAGAAGGCCTGCACCATGGATCAGGATACCTGAGAATCCTCCAGCAAGAAAGAACCATACAGATGCATTCAGGGATGTGGTTATAGCAAACTACATGAACATTTTAAGAATTAAGAGAAGCATACACGGAGATGACAGCGAACTAGACGATTAATTGGACAGCCCAGCACATTTGGGAAACAACATCTGGTACCAGCGTATGAAAGAAGTTGGAAGACAGAGTTCAGAGGGGAATGCTTTGTTTGTGCACTCCTACCGTACAGCATGGGAAAGGCCAAGATCTTCATAGCTGGAGAAACTGATGTCCAGACAACACACTGTCTTTCACACGTAGCAATGTGCAAAACCAGAGGCCAGTTCATGGGTAGTGATGCCTCAATGAAATGGGCAACTGAAGCAACCGATCCAAATGAAGACGATTATGTACAGGACATAAAAACAAGAAACAATGGAAAGACTAAACACATTGTGATAAGATACGAGAAGCCTGGAGTTAAAGGAGCAGAAATCAGAAGAGAAGCAAACCAGAAGCTAAGTGTCCAAGGAAAAACTCTGGAAGAAGCTCAGAGATGGAACAACAGAGGCCAAATGCAGATTTGGGGAACAATGCTTTCACCAGACGGATGGGAGAAAGGAGTAGTGATATGCAGGGCATGGATGGTCTTCGGTCACTACGAGCCTACCATCAACATAGTGCGAAATGGATGCAAGCCATTGTGGCCAAAGCTTTCAAAACTGCTGATATGGATCGAAGACAGAAGAGGAGCCTTGCAGATAGTGCCACTGGAAAGCCCAAAAATTCTGCTTCAGGAATAATGGCACAAGAAAGATGGGAGAGAATCAGAACTGTGGATGAGTTTTTGATGCTCCAGGAATGGTGTATGGAACTGCAGTAATTATGGATCATTATTGGGCATGTGGATCCAAAGCATACATCAGAATGCCAAGAAACTGCGGTGGTATATGCACAATAGTGAATGTCCACGTTCCAGCGTTAGTGATCCCGAAAAGTGACCTGTACATTGACAGTTTCCCGAAAGCAGATGCTCAACTGAGGAAGAAGAGATCTGTGGAACTGCTGAATAGAATGAAGAGGGAAAATTACTTCTCTGCAAAATCAGAAGAAGCTTTTCATGCAATCCCATATGAACACAGGGTTTTCCGCCTCACCTCATCAGTGTTCATGACAATCTTCATGCCAAGATTTCAAGTTGGAGCAAATACTAAATGATTGCAGAAAACCAGATGGGAATTACTGCAGACCATCAACACAACCATAAAGGGATTCAATGCAATCAAGGAGGAGTTAAGGGCAATCCGACTGATGACTCTCCAGGACAGATATGTACTTGACATGATCACAGCTATGGATAGAGGTGTTTGTGCAAAAATTGGAGAATCGTGTTGCACATTTATACCATTTCACGATGAAGAAAATGGAACTCTAACAGAGGCCATAGGTATGCTGACGAAGCTACAGAATCAGATGATAGATAAAACTGACTAAGTTGATGATGACAGCTGGTTTGGATTGCTATTCGCATGGGTTCCACAATGGATGGCAGATGCATTCATGTTTCTGGGAGCCCTGCCAGGGCCATAGGGATGAAGATCATGATTGATGTCAAGCCAGGATGGAAGCCAAAAGACGCAACTGATGAAGAAATAAGAGACTTTGTTAAGGCCAGCATTCATGCACCAGAAGGAACAAAGTTTCTATATCCTAGGAAGCATAGAAATTATGTGGGAAGATGGGTTTACTGCAGCCCAAATGGACAATGTCAACTGATGACGTGGAACAAAGATGAACATGTATGAACAGCAGGAAGTCTAAAAGGAGTCAAAACAATATGGACCCCAAAGAGACATTTCTTCAGACCATCATGTATAGACCCAGAAGATGAAGAAAGAATGGACTTGGCGATGAAGTGAAGATGAATCCAGAGGAACCAAAGAAAACAGATCCAAAGAAGAAGGTGAAAATGGTTGATGAATCGCCCAGAGGGGGGAGTGTAGAGGAGGTCCCAAATACAGCCCACACTCAAACCGTCCGTTTTAAAGTACCAAGAACGTTCACACCGAAATATGTGATTTATGATGAGCAAATAAACCAGCAGAGAGCAGAAGCGGGGCTCTGCCCAGTGCCCATCAGAAGAACAATGCCTATCGAAGTACCAGCACCAAGGAAACCATGGACAGTAAGGTATCCATTGTGGAAACCCTACCAACAAATGAAACGAAATGAAGATTGTCTAAGTACAGTCCCTGAAGAAATCAAAAAGGTCTTAATGGAAGAAGAATGGTGACGTCACAAGAACCCGGACTGACTCTCATATAGAAGAAATGACGGCCAAAGAATGACGTAAAGAGATGAAACGCCATGAACAAGGATATCATGTATCTAAGGTGAAAGGACGATGTCAAATGTAAGAAGCTTAAGCTGTAAGCATGATGAAGATATTCGACCAGTTTACACATGTACATATGCTTGGAACCGCAAGAAAGCTAAGAAAACTGTGCGGCTTGCTATGCTTAGTAGAAAGATAGTGCGGCAAGCGCTACTATACATAATCTACCTCAAAAGAAGTACGTTTATAAGTATACTTCCACTTTGCACAAGAAGCAGAATCAACCCAAGGTTACTAAAGGCCACACGAGGAAAGCTTCATATTTAGCAAAATCGAGAAGAAGCGGCTGAAACGAAACTCAGCAGAGGAAACTCGTGCCAGGAAAGCCAAGGTCATATCAGTAGAAGAGACGAACAGTAGCTACAATTAATTGAAACTAAGTACAGAATATCCTACTTCTGAAAGGTCAAGATAAGAAGACGAAGACAGGTGGTGGGTGAAACGAAAATCAAATACACAAATTATGTGGAAAAGAGGCAAATTCACGGTGTCTGAATCACGTGACCAGCCGAGCAAGAAGAAGCGAGAGCTTCACACCTACGCATGGCAGCATGCCAGGCGAAGATATCAGATATTTTCCAGACAGGAGGAGCAGTCTCGAGGCCAACCACAGTGAAATAATTGACACATAGCTACTAAAGTGATAATTGATTGTAACAATAGTTGAAGGAAGGCCGGGGATCCAAGGGGCACCCCGCACCTGGCCGACCATTCTGCGTGCTGCTAAGCAAAGCGGAAAAGTATGCATTGGGTTGGTGCCAACTCAATCACAATGGACCAAGTAATCTAGGGTCCTATAGTTAGTAGAACCAATAGGACGTCATACTTTTAGTGATGTCTGCAGTAGCCATTTTGAAGGAAGGGCTTAGATGCCCCACCTGACAGTGTTTACCCAATCCCCTCACTCTGTTACCATATACAGATATAGTACCTATATTAAAGTTACCTTTCCTGAACCAATAGAATTGCATGCCAACTTTTAAGCGTTACACGTCAATGATGATGAGTTTACAGTATAAATGTTATGATTTTTATGAAGTTCGTTGGAGTTGAAGCGAGAAGGAAGATCGCGCCACTGCTGATACTCTTAACTCCCCGTTATTTGTGCTTGTCATTAAACGGACTCCCTTTGCCAAACCGTTGAGTTGTCATTATTGATTTGGTGTTGGAGTATTAATCTGCACCCCCATCCATCTCAAGGGTGCTGCTATCTTGTCTTAAAGTGCTTCTGAGCAAACTCTGACTCTATGGGCCGGTTAAGGGTCCCAAAGCACACTATAATAAAACAGCCAGAGGAACAAATCACATAAAAGATCGGGAAGAACACACCACCGCGTAACAAGGCTTTCTGGGCTCTGAAATGTTCCAGAACGAGTTGGGTGATGTGGATGTAACCTTCTTAATCCTAATGTCTGAGTAATTTTTTGTGGAGATGGAAGATGCAGAGGGGCTGAAGCAGGATAAAGTCCAAAAAACAATGACAAGGATAACACAAAAAACAAGGTAGGTTAGTAAGGGATACTGAGCTCGGGGGCACGAGTGATGCAATAGAGCCGGGATGGTGCACAGGAGATCTACCCTGAAGAGCTTCCTGAATGTGCACTAATTCCAACAGGCGCAGGAATCCTTCCACAGAGTGCGAATAATAGGGATAACTGAAAAGTCCTGAAACAGGTGCTGACGTAAGAGCACAG
Organism: Ambystoma mexicanum; assembly: GCF_040938575.1. NCBI lineage: Eukaryota > Metazoa > Chordata > Amphibia > Caudata > Ambystomatidae > Ambystoma > Ambystoma mexicanum. The sequence continues at coordinate 716,546,916 of NC_090923.1, forward strand.
AGTTTGTAGGCCAAAGGGAGGTGGAGCTACACTCAAGGACCGGACTGTAGCGGAGAAGTGGAGAGATGACAGAACTGGAGATGCAGTTAAGGACCAGAAGCAATGGCAATCCATGCCGGGGCAGGAGCTGTAGCCGTAGTATCCAATCAGGCGCAGGGACCAGAGGCAATGGCAGTCCGAGCAGCGGGCAGGAGTCAGAACCGAGAAATCAAGACACGCACTGGGACCAGAGCCAATGGCAGTCCGAGTGGCGGGCAGAAGTCATAGCCGTAGTATCCAATGAGGCGCAGGGATCAGAGGCAATGGCAGTCTGTGCAGCGGGCAGTAGTCAGAATCGAGAAATCAAGACAAGCACTCGGACCAGAGACAAAGGCAGTCCGAGCAAGCAGGCAGGAGTCGGCAATGAAGAAAACAAGATAGGTATCAGGATACTGGAACACTGGTATCACAAGGGAAGTAGCCGCTATCAGAAGCAGCAAACTCGTGCGTTGCTATGCTTTTATGCTGGGGTCTCTGGTGGCAGGCCACTGACCTGATCACATGACCGTGTCAATGCGGTAGTCATGGCAATGTATTTCCAGACACCCAGCGTTGCTGCAGCTTCTTTCCAGGGTAGCCTCCGATGATAAAGGAACGGAGCAGCTAAACGCTGGTTCCTGCATGAAACAGATCTTAACTTGTGCAAACGTGGATGCCGGGCAAAAATACAAGATTGTGGAATCGTAACAGCGGCGGGGAAAGACGATTTCTCAAAGGTTTATGTTGCTCCAATGGACCTGTCCAAGGCATTCGATTTGGTTGATCGCCACCATAAACTCTGGCGAAAACTAAATGAGTTAGGAATGCCTGAAGGACTGCTGAATGTTTTGATTTGTCTTCATAAAGAATCCTCTATTAGGGTGAGACTCAACAATGAGTGTCTAATGTCTTGGTTAATTACAATTTCAAATGGCTTAAGACAGGGATGCCCATTTACTCCAACATTATTTAATGTCTATGTATCTGATCTTGGCCATCATTTAATTAAAACTTCCCTAGTTCCACCCAAAATTGGCAATATTCAGATTTCCTGGGCTGCTTATGCAGATGTTTTCGTATTAATGGATGCTACACCGATTGGTCTACAAAGACTTTTAAACTCTTGAAATCAATATATGCAATTGAATAATTTGATAATCAATCCCCTAAAAACACTTATACTGAAATTGTGTAGAACCAGCAAGAAATTTTCATTCGCTTGGTGTATTAATAAGACTAAGATTCAAGCCAAAGATCACATGGTCTATCTGGGCTATCCTATTGTCACTCACCCTAATAAAGGTTTTCATAGGGATTAACTGAGGAATAAAGCCTTGTTATTTCAACGCAAATGGTTAAAGTGGATAAAAAATATGAACATTTTTCGCTTGTTCCGGCAATGAAGTATTACATTGCTAAGGTTGTTCCAAGGCTTCTATATGATTTTGCATTTTTCACAGAGTGGATCTACAGGGAGTTGTATCTATATGAGACCCTAATCGGGAGGAAAGACTTGTTTCATATTCCTCCTTGTGTTTTAAGGAATGTGTCCTGTGTACGCTGCGTACCTGAGCTCCCTGGGGGTGTTCGTGAAGGATTAGCCAGTCTGTCTGGTAGGTAGATGAACCGAAGAAGGGTGACGCAAGGAACCAGCCCCACTCCCACCTGTGCAACACAAGGTTGAAGGGGAACCGGCTCCAGATGCCACGGATGGGCACTTCCCTGGTTTTCACGTGACATCAGGACAGTGCAAGCACTGACGGGGAAGGCCGTCTTCGAGCTTGTGGTATGCTGGACTGGTTGTGGACCACAATCTTGAGCAGGTGTGTAAAGATGGTGAGCCGTCTTCAGAGGAGAGTTACCCAAGCACAGACAGGAGGATAGGCAAAGACTAGCAAAAGGGAAGGACAAATCCTAGGCAAGGACGGCAGACAGATAATAACCAGGACAGAGGTCAGACTGGGAAAGCCTCGTGAGACTGGGAGCAGGGACCCAAGATGCCAGTGAACCAGGGAGGCTTGGGGACAAGGGAGGCCAGACTACCAGGTAGGCCAGGGACCCAGGAAGCCAGGAACCAGCAGGGCCACGAGACCAGGGGGTCAAAACCCAGGAACAGAGATCCAAGGGGCAGGGCAAGAGGGAACAGCAAGTAAGAGACAGGCAGAAAGGCCATGAGCGAAGCGGAGGGTCAGGAACTAAACCACGTTGAGACGCGATCAGTTCCTGATCCGGCTGCCAATTAAGGGGGCGTCAGCAAAAAGAGGCCCGATGCCCAAGCCAGAATCCTCCGGTCTGCGCATGCGGGCAATCACCAGAATGAGGTTTGAGACGCATGCATGCGAGCCGGAGTCCTGAAAGGACAGCGAATGCGCGGAAGGCCGAACACGGCCAACTGCGCCTGCACGAACTGGGGGTAACGTTATCCAAGGTAACGGAGGTCACGAGGAAATGCGGCCTCCAGAAACAAAACCGAGGATAAACCCTCCAAGGCTGGACCCGAGGCGCTTGGCCACCCTGATCCACCTGCCGGGTAGGTGTCCTAACATTGTGTGACTTTTGCCGCCTTAAAATATGAATTAGGTCTGCAATCATTGGCTAGCCTGGTGGAGTGAAGACAACTGTCGCTGAGGAGCAAATTACTTTTGAGCCCTGTATCCAATCTCTATGGGTTTGTTGGAAGAGTGGGTTGGGAGGGTGTGGGAAATAAAGGCTTTATCCAAGAGCTATGTATTAACGGTCTATTAACCCTTGAAAATATCGGGCCATCACAGTTGGTACTGTTAACAAATCCCAATTTTGTATAAAAGAAAAATCGGATTTTTAATTGGTCCAAAACTATAGATTTTACTGTAAAATTAAAGCTACATGGGCATATGTATGTATGATAAACTGAGCTCATCATACTCCTCATTTGCTATTAAAAATGCACAAATTGCAATATCCGAAAAGGTGAAGACGCTCGGGGTCTACCTGCAGGCATCTCTGGGAGCAGAAGCCCACACTTTGTACCTGAAAAGGAACTGCCAATACCACCAGAGACTCCTCCAAAAAATTAGACCTCTACTTTATCAGAAAAACAGTAAAACTATTGCTAGAGCCACAATACTTTCTCGACTAGACTACGGCAACTCCCTACTTCTGGGCGCAAATAACAAATGCCTGAAGCAATGTCAAGTGATTCAGAACAATGCCATTAGGGCTATCACGGGCAAATCACGAAGGTAGCATATTACAAGTGATAATAGAGACTTGCACTGGTTGGCCATTGAGGAGAGAATCATATTCAAGTCCCTCACACTAGTCCATAGATGCCTATATGGCAAAGCCCCTGTATACCTAAAAAAGCAATTCAAATGGCACGAACCAAGCAGAAACCTGAGATCTTCTAATAAAGGTCTTCTACAAACAATTCCATCAAAAAAGATGAAAGGTCTAGGCAAGGCCTTCACGAGCAGAAGTGTTCTTAAATGGAACAAACTACCCGTGACTTTAAGGCTGGAAACAAACTACCTACTCTTCAGAAAGCAACTAAAGACTTTGCTATTCAAATAAATTCTGGCTAGACCTCCACATATCAATGTATTCTGCCTGTTGTGACTTACTTGTGTGGTCCTGCCACCGTCCCGCTCTTGTCCTGTCATGTCCTGTCTTTTTGGAACGTGCTCTGATGCCCGCAGGCTGCAGCGCGTTATAAACAAATAAATAAAATAAATAAATATAATTTCTTATAAAAAAAGAAGTTGGAACATTAGAATCGTATTTCATTCGATTTCCAGAGAAATGTGCTAGAAACTATTTTAGGCACTTTCGTTTTAATGTTTTATTAACTAACGAAATTCTTAATATTAGGTGGGCAAATAATATGCGTGTGTCTCTCAGCAGGCTTTAGAACTATAGAAAATTAGACCATCCAGACCAGAGATAACATCCGATTACTCTTTCAATTGTAATCGTTGGCTATTTATTTTACAAAAACCGTATACCAAATTACACAATGACAATTATATTCATGTAAAAATGTGGCTCTTTGAACCAGAACAAACACATCCCTCCATACAAACTTCATTCACAACTTCTTCATGCATTCGTCATATTGACAAACGATAGAAAATGATATTTTGTTCATATCACAATAACAATGGCAATTAAAGCATTTCTTAATTCAACACTTGATTAATTTACAATGTGTCCATCTGAAAACATTCAGAGGATAGAAAAACTGTTTGTCAACATGTTTCGGTTTAGTTTTTAACGTGGGCAATTGATTCCCTTTGTGTATTATATTCAACCTTCTTCAGGACAAGAGACGTTCGCCAACTCCGCGTAGTATCACAGAAAAGTGGGGGTGTGTATGGCAAAGAGGCCTTGGGTCTATAAAATAAGAGAAATACAAATAGATGTCATCTCTGTTTCATGAAAACCCATTTATTGAGTAACAGCTGACTAATAAAGCTGCGTAGAACCGGCTCACCTCCTCTGATTTTTTCAGTGGCTGGCGTGTCGGTTCGTTGGAATAAATCCCGGCATGAAAAATCTCAAATAATGAGCTTCATGTGGTACGTCCTACAAGGTGAAAGGACATATAAACTTGTAAGTTTATGGAAGGAGTATAGCATACTATTAAAACTAAACATTAGTGGATCAGTACTCACTCGATTAGAATGAAAGGGCTCGAGAAAGTAAACGAGCTGTGAGTTCGAGCGAGCTGCAGAGGAGGAAACAGAACAGGACATGGTTCATAAATCTGGGTGCTCCTAAATGCACGACCATGCATCACATTACTAACATAATTAGTACGGAAGGCTTACTTTAAGGGATTGTTGTAGGTGCCAGCTCCATATAATGGAATAGACTGTGAACCTGCAATGTGGAGACAAAGACAAGGACACGTAAGTCTACAAGTATGAGCCTTGGTGTGTCTAATCAAGCTAACACGCATTAAAATTAGAAAAATTGTGAGAAAATGCAGCTTACTTATTTAGTTCCCTGTAGTAATTCCCTTAGGGAAGAGTTGCTGATCAGTCACAGGTAACAATATCACGAGGCTGTAACAACAAGCACGATGCGTGATGTTAAATATAGAGCAGGGTGAGCATGGACTGACATAGGCTATATCTGCTCTTATTTGCTTACTCAGTATTTTCCTCAGCTTGTTCATCAAAGAATAGTGTACGCGCTCCTCCGCGGTCTGTTCACTAGTACTCGCGGCGTCTCGGCATGTGTTACAAATAATAATAACAACACGCGGCCGCTCAGAATTCTGGTCTGTGTGGCATGCAGCTGCTCGGCATTATGGACAACGTAGTTCCCGAGGTTAATAATGCCTCCATAGTGATGTACACACAGTTACTGGACGTTCCTGAATGGCAACGATGCAGCGGTAGATATGCTGCATACGGCAAACGACCACTATTCATTAACACAGACATTATGGGATATGCAGTCCCAAGGTTTAAAATAACCTCAATTGCTGGTGTTACATTGCCTAATTAGTAGAGGCTATGGATGAATGGAATAGTTTACTTGCCTGTCTGTTGATGCTCTCCAGCCCGACAGTTACATAAAACAAACGGCCAACTGGGCGTTATAACTGAGCATTATGGGATATGTAGTTCCAAGGGCCTCGAATGGCCCAAGGCCTCAAATGCTGGTGTGAAATAACCTAATTCATGCACCCTGACCTCCCATGTCGAGAGGCTACGGAAAAAGACTATAGGATGAATGAGATAGTTTACTTAGCTGTCTGTTAATACTCTCCGGCCACCGAAGTTTATGTACTATTCAGGACGTTCCATTCCACCGAAACATTTAAACCAAGTCGGACCGTATCTAAAGAATAGATCCATTTCTGTTCCAGGCGGTGTAGGGCACTAGCCATGTCTCGGCCTCTTGACTTGGTGCACAAGGTTTGTAATACAAACCACTTGATGTCTGTATCTTTATGGTGAAATCTGTCAAAGTGGTCAACCAATGGTTTGTCAGCCGTATGATTTCTAATGCACGAGCGGTGTTCTCCAATACGTATTTTGACCTCTCTTGTGGTTTTCCCTACGTATAGTAGCTGGCACTGGCATGAAAGGACATAAATTGTATTTTTTGTGCGGCAATTGGTGTGATTCTTCATCGTCCATGTGTTAGTCCCATATTGAAAAATGTGTTTGGTCTCTGTAAAAGGACACACACTACAATTCCCACATTTGTAGTGTCCAGTGATGGGTGGAAGTCCCCATTGATTCAAAATGTAATTCTCTTTGGGTTTTTCATAATAGGTATGCACCAATTTTTGTCGCAAATTGCAATTTTGTCTGAATGCAAACATGGGTTTTTTTGATAGTGTACCCGGGTTCTTAATTAAATCCCAATTCTTATTGATGATTTTCTTAATAGCGTTACTGATTGGATTGTAGGTTGTAACACAAACCAATCTCTCATGGGTCTTTTTCTCCTGGCTTTGTAGAGTAAGGGCCCTGTTGGTGTTTGCTGCTCTCTTCATATTCCTTTTTACCAGTTGCTTAGGGTAGCCACGTGTATCCAGTCTTTCTTTAAGTTGTGTCGCATGTGTTTGGTAAACGGCCTTATCTGTGTGTAAATTATGACAAAGAATGCCTGAGATTGCTCAATGACACGAGATCATATAAAAAATTGGACCAAGATCCTACTACATGATTACAGGAAGAGATAAAAAGTTTAACTACACATGCCCTGACAGAAGAATGGATCTGCCCGGATGAGGCAAAATTTCTGAACAAAGAATATCCTAAAAAAGCGGCTTTCTATATTCTTCCCAAGGTGCACAAGAGTCTTGAGAACCCACCAAGGAGGCCAATCGTGTCAGCGATAGATTCCTTATTGGAACCGCTTTCCATTTACAGTGAATTTTTCTTGAAACCCTTTGTTCTGGCAATGCCTTCATACATCAAGGACACTAGGGATATGATTCGAATCCTTCAAGATGTTGCAATAGAAACAGGAGATCTGCTAGTAACCATGGATGTGGAAGCACTATACACGTCTATTCCTCAAATGGTGTGTCTAGAAGTACTAGCCGAAGTACTCGATACACGCAGTAGACCACATAAACCACCAACAGGGTTCATACTAGAGTGCTCGAGACTCGCAATGACAAAGAACTTCTTTCTCTTCAAGAAACAGCTTTTTAAACAACAAAAAGGGGTAAGTATGGGGGCCACCTTTGCCCCACATGTGGCCAATTTGTACATGGCCAATTTTGAATCGAGAAACATTGCCGAAATCCTAAAAACACAAACGCATGGACAGCTAAAGATGTGGCGCCGCTATATAGATGACGTGTTCATCATATGGCGGGGTGACAATACATCTTTACTCACCTTCCACAAGTGGCTTAACACTTGCGATTCTAATATAAATTTCACCATTGAATGGAACAAGGATCAAGTCAGTTTCTTAGATCTACTGATTAAAAGACAAGGGAATGGGTTGGTCACCTCACTCTATAGGAAACCTACAGACAAGAATACCTTACTCCACTATTCAAGTTTCCATCCGGAGAGCTTGAAATTCAATCTGCCATATGGGCAATTCCTGAGGATTCGACGCAATTGCACAGATAGGGCCGATTACCAAACACATGCGACACAACTTAAAGAAAGACTGGATACACGTGGCTACCCTAAGCAACTGGTAAAAAGGAATATAAAGAGAGCAGAAAACACCAACAGGGCCCTTACTCTACAAAGCCAGGAGAAAAAGACCCATGAGAGATTGGTTTGTGTTACAACTTACAATCCAATCAGTAACACTATTAAGAAAATCATCAATAAGAATTGGGATTTAATTAAGAACCCGGGTACACTATCAAAAAAAAACATGTTTGCATTCAGACGAAATTGCAATTTGCGACAAAAATTGGTGCATACCTATTATGAAAAACCCAAAGAGAATTAAATTTTGAATCAATGGGGACTTCCACCCATCACTGGACACTACAAATGTGGGAATTGTAGTGTGTGTCCTTTTACAGAGACCAAACACATTTTTCAATATGGGACTAACACATGGACGATGAAGAATCACACCAATTGCCGCACAAAAAATGCAATTTATGTAATTTCATGCCCGTGCCAGCTACTATACGTAGGGAAAACCACAAGAGAGGTCAAAATACGTATTGGAGAACACCGCTCGTGCATTAGAAATCATACGGCTGACAAACCTTTGGTTGACCCCTTTGACAGATTTCACCATAAAGATACAGACATCAAGTGGTTTGTATTACAAACCTTGTGCACCAAGTCAAGAGGCGGAGACATGGCTAGTGCTCTACACCGCCTGGAACAGAAATGGATCTATTCTTTAGATACGGTCCGACATGGTTTAAATGTTTCGGTGGAATGGAACGTCCTGAATAGTACATAAACTTCGGTGGCCGGAGAGTATTAACAGACAGGTAAGTAAACTATCTCATTCATCCTATAGTCTTTTTCCGTAGCCTCTCGACAAGGGAGGTCAGGGTGCATGAATTAGGTTATTTCACACCAGCAATTGAGGCCTTGGGCCATTTGAGGCCCTTGGGACTACATATCCCATAATGCTCAGTTATAACGCCCAGTTGGCAGTTTGTTTTATGTAACTGTCGGGCCGGAGAGCATCAACAGACAGGCAAGTAAAATATTCCATTCATCCGTAGCCTCTTCACATAGGAGACCATGCAGATTCTACTAATTAGGCAATGTAACACCAGCAATTGAGGTTATTTTAAACCTTGGGACTGCATATCCCATAATGTCTGTGTTAATGAATAGTGGTTGTTTGCCGTATGCAGCATATCTACCGCTGCATCGTTGCCATTCAGGAACGTCCAGTAACTGTGTGTAGATCACTATGGAGGCATTCATTATCCTCAGGAACTACGATGTCCATAATGCCGAGCAGCTGCATGCCACACGGACCAGAATTCTGAGTGGCCGCGCGTTGTTATTATTATTTGTAACACACGCCGAGACACCGCGAGTACTAGTGAGCAGACCGCGGAGGAGCGCGTACAGTATTCTTTGATGAACAAGCTGAGGAAAATACAGAGTAAGCAAATAAGAGCAGATATAGCCTATGTCAGTCCATGCTCACCCTGCTCTATATTTAACATCACGCATCGTGCTTGTTGTTACAGCCTCGTGATATTGTTACCTGTGACTGAGCAGCAACTCTTCCCTAAGGGAATTACTACAGGGAACTAAATAAGTAAGCAGCATGTTCTCGCAATTTTTCTAATTTTAATGCGTGTTAGCTTGATTATAGCGTAGACACACCGAGGCTCAGACTTGTAGACTTACAGGTCCTTGTCTTTGTCTCCACATTGCAGGTTCACAGTCTATTCCATTCTATGGAGCTGGCACCTACAACAATCCCTTAAAGTAAGCCTTCCATACTAATTATGTTAGTAATGTGATGCATGGTCCTGCATTTAGAAGCATCCAGATTTATGAGCCCTGTCCTGTTCTGTTTCCTCCTCTGCAGCTCGCTCGAACTCACAGCTTGTTTACTTTCTCTAGCCCTTTCATTCTAATCGAGTGAGTACTGATCCACTAATGTTTAGTTTTAATAGTATGCTATACTACTTCCATAAACTTACGAGTTTATATGTCCTTTCACCTTGTAGGACATACGACTTGAAGCTCATTATTTGAGATTTTTCATGCCGGGATTTTTTCCAACGAACCGACACGCCAGCCACTGAAAAAATCAGAGGAGGTGAGCCGGTTCTACGCAGCTTTATTAGTCAGCTGTTACTCAATAAATGAGTTTTCATGAAACAGAGATGACATCTATTTGCATTTCTCTTATTTTATAGACCCAAAGCCTCTTTGCCTTACACACCCCCACTTTTCTGTGAGACTACGCGGAGTTGGCGAACGTCTCTTGTCCTGAAGAAGGTTGAATATAATACACAAAGGGAATCTATTGCCCACGTTAAAAACTCAACCGAAACATGTTGACAGTTTTTCTATCCTCTGAATGAATGTTTTCAGATGGACACATTGTAAATTAATCAAGTGTTGAATTAAGAAATGCTTTAATTGCCATTGTTATTGTGATATGAACAAAATATAATTTTCTATCGTTTGTGAATATGACGAATGCATGAAGAAGTTGTGAATGAAGTTTGTATGGAGGGATGTGTTTGTTCTGGTTTGAAGAGCCACATTTTTACATGAATATAATTGTCATTGTGTAATTTGATATACGTTTTTTGTAAAATAAATAGCCAACGATTACAATTGAAACAGTAATGGGGGCACCTCCAAGATGGCCGCCGTGGAGGGAGGACGTGCGTGAGCGGAGCTCCGTCTCCCCTCCCCGAGCCACAGTAGCAGCAGGAAGCATCCGACACACATGAGGGTGGAATTCGGCCCTCCCATCTGAACTCGCAGGCCCCGTCGACGCGGGAGCCGAGCGCCCCCCCCCCACACGGGCACAACACCCGGCGGCGGACTCAACAAGACACGAGAAGCCTACCGCCGAGAACGCCGAGAACTCAGCGACGCCAGAACCGAGATCCCGTCGGAGACGGCCAGCGCTCCCGGGGCGACGGCGGACCCAGCGACGCACTCCGCCAGTAAAACCCGAGAGAGAATATACCCGCCCGGCGGCAAAGGGGGCACCGTAAGATCGAGCAGGGTGGAGGCAAAACGAGGCGGCCTCATCCCGCCGGGAAGGAGCGGACCCGAGACGTGGGGTGGAGACGCAGCCAAGGGCCCGGTAGGGGACGCACCCGTGCCCGCACGGCCTACATTCCACGATCGGAGCAGAGGCAGGGGACCAGGACGGAGGGTTCCTCTCGCTGCTGGAAGCGGACGGCCAAGAGCGAGGACCAGCCGACAGCGTTGGGGATTGCCGGTGAGTGCACCACAACTTACGAGAAGGTCCCGTGCTGCGCCAGGGCCCACGATCGGGCCTTCACCGCCTCGCGGAAACCAGTCAGCGCAATTTCGCAACGTCCCAGATGTCACAGACAAGAGGGAAGCTCAAACAGTCGACCCCCTCGTCCCACACACAGAAGCAGGACCAGAATCTGGTCCACCTTTGGGGGGGAGACAAGACGAACCCGGACAAGGCCGAAAAACCCAAGGCACCGAGGGGCGCTCAGGAATCAGACGCTCCCCACGGCGAAATGGCCACAAAGGAGGACCTGAAAGCGTGGTTTGGGGAATTTCAGCAGCAATTTATGGATTCTATGAATACGCATCTGGATACCATGAAGCACGAATTCAAATCAGCCCTCCAGGAACTAAGAACAGAGGTCGATGAACTGGGAGAGAGGACGGATACCTTGGAGAGGGTGGTGCAGAACATGGAGGAGGAATCCCAACAAGTGGCAGAACTGCAGGAACAACTGACCCGACTGACGCACAATCTTGAGATTCAATGCGAAGATTTAGAAAATAGATCGCGCAGATCCAACATCAGGATCAAAAACATGCCAGAGTCGGTCGAGGACAAAGATCTCAAATCGGCGGTACAACAAGTCTTCCGGGAAGTTCTCGACCTGCAGCGGGAGGAAGAAATTCCGATCGATCGAATCCACAGAGTGGGCCCAAAGAGAACGAAAACACAAGGCAACCGCCCCCGGGACGTGCTGGTGGCCCTCACCCGGTACGCTCAGAAGGAGCAAATACTACAAAAATCCAGAGCAATGGACCACATCCGAATGAACGGAGAGGAGGTACAATTTTATCAGGATATTGCAATATCAACACTCCAGAAAAGAAGGGCCATGGCCCAAATCACAAAAGAACTCACCACGCGCCAAATTAGGTACAAATGGACGTTCCCATTTGGCCTATTATTCACGTGGGAAGGCGAGCAAAAGAGAATAACAACGACAGAAGAAGGACTGACAATTCTCAACATACAGGAGCAGGATGATGACTCCCCACAAGCAAGCGGATCGTCCCCACTCCCGAGGAAGATCAGGGGAGAGTGGAAGACAATCAACAAAAGGGTGCGGCGCCCTAGCAAACGGAAATAAAGCACACGAAGGACAGATCTGGCCGAGCGGGAATCAGGAGGAGGAGGTACGCAAGAAGCCCAGATATATGGGGGCAAGAAATGTGAGTCGGACACAATAGGTCTCGGGAGGGGAGCGGAGTGAAGACCAGGAATCTCCCAAGCCTCGAGGAAGGGTTTAGGATCCCCTTCAAAGTTTTCCCTGAGTATGTTAGAGGGTATGAGGCACAAGGCGACACGCCTGAGCACCAATAGCACATAATGCCATCCTCAGGGCAGTTGGGGCAAGGGGGGGGGAAACGCGCCAGTTGGGGTTTGCGCAAGTTTCGGGGGTAGAAGGGACGTGGGGAACTGGGGGAATACCGAGCTTCACACAAATACGAAGAGCGGGAGAAGGGAGCATAGGATGAGCCAGATATCACGTACACATCAATGGGGATAAAGATCTTGACACACAACATCAGAGGCTTCAATTACCCAGTGAAGCGAAAAAAAGTGGAACACTCCATTAGGCAAGGCACATACGAGATAGTAATGCTACAGGAAACACACATTAGAGACCGAGATAAACAGAAGGTGCGCCTCAGGGGCTTCAATCAAATATTCCAGGCAAACGCACAGGATAAGAAAGCGGGAGTCCTTATAGCGATCAAAAACTCCCTACACGCACAGGTTAAGTCTACATGGAGAGACAAACTGGGAAGATCCCTAATACTAACCCTGACGATCGAGGGCAGACCCCTCACTTTGGCCACAGTTTACGCACCGAACACAGGGCAGGAGGGCTACCTGAGGGACATCTTGAATAGAATAGAACAGATAGCGGAAGGGGAAATCATTCTGGGCGGGGACTTCAATTTGGCGTGGGACCCTTCCTTAGACCGATCGGGACCCAGACACCGAGACCAAGGCACCCCATCCAAAACCTTGAAGCAGAAATTTACATGTATAGGGCTGACAGACGCATGGAGGAACGGCAACCCCACACAGAAGGCTTTCTCATACTTCTCACATGTACACAGTACCGCTTCTAGAATAGATTATCTATGGGTCTCGGCCGGGCTTCTGGGGAGGATAAGACGAATAGAGATGGAACCCATCACACTCTCGGACCATGGTCCGCTGTGGGCTGACATTGACTGGTCAAGACATGGCCACAGGTTATGGAACTGGCGCCTCCCAGAGGACATCATTAGAGACCCGGTGATGAGCCAGACGTTAAGGGAACACATACTAGAATACATGGCCACTAATAATCTCCCCGGAACGAACATGAACACTCTGTGGGACGCTCACAAGGCGGTCGTCCGGGGCCATCTCATCGCGCTTAGCTCTCAAAAAGAGAAGGCGCACCGTCAGTGGGAAATAGAACTAGAAAGGCAAATCGGGGCGATCCAAGCAGAGATAATACAGACTCCCACGAGGAAACTCCTGCGTACGATGAGACACGTCCAGGGGCAATTGGAAGCACTCAGAACGAAGAGAGCAGAAAGGGCACTACTCTTCACAAAACAATGGTACTATGTTAAGGCCAACAAAGCAGATAGACTCCTGGCAAGACAGCTGAGAGGGAAACAGCAGGCCCACACAATACGAGCCCTAAAAGAAGAATCTGGCCAACTTAGAACACAAACGGCAGAGATAGGAAGAATTCTGGGTAGATACTACCAGACGTTATACTCCTCCGACTCTCCGAGGAAAGACCAGCAGGAGGCCTTTCTGGCAGGGACTCACCTACCCGGCTTGACGGAAGTAGATAAACAGGCCCTAGATAGGGACATCACCATAGAAGAAGTCCATGGAGCCATACAATCCCTCCCGAACAATAAAGCCCCGGGCCCGGACGGATACACAGCTATCTATTATAAGACATACAAGGACATACTAGCCCCCATACTTACTTCTCTATTTAACACACTTGGGGAGAAGGGGAATCTGACACAGTCCATGAACGAGTCCAAACTCCTGGTCTTCCATAAGAAGGGGAAAGATGAGCAACTCCCTGCCTCATATCGCCCGATAGCCTTAATCAATCTAGATGCTAAACTATACACAAAGATATTGGCGACTAGATTGCGTCCAATACTCCCCAGAATAATTCACCAAGATCAGTCGGGTTTCGTACCAAACTGCCAGACACATGACAACATTAGAAGGGTCATACATCTCGTTGAAAAGATAGGCATCAAACAAACCCCTGCCGCACTGGTAGCACTGGATGCCGAAAAGGCGTTTGACAGGGTTGAGTGGTCTTTTCTATTCCGGGTCCTCCAGAAGATGGGGATGGGCAAAAGTTTTATAGACAAAGTCAGAGCCAATTATAACTCCCCGTCGATGAGAATAGCGGTAAACGGTGAAATATCAGAGGTAGTGCATCTACGAAGAGGGACGAAGCAAGGGTGCCCGCTCTCCCCCCTCCTATACGCCATATACCTGGAACCTCTTCTAGCAAGAATCAGGGACACACCAGCGGTGCAGGGAATAGAGATGGCGGGGCAGGCCCATAAGGCGATGGCATACGCGGATGACATGTTGTTAGCCTTGGGAGACCCAGAGAAGTCACTCCCACATCTTATGGGATTAATTGAACGTTTTGGAGAAATTTCAGGGCTAAAAATAAATAGTTAGAAATCGGAGGTGCTGATACTGGCCGGGAATGGTGAAAGAATTAGTGCAGTGGCTACAGACTGCCAATTGAAAATCGCCACAGCGGGCGTCAGTTACTTAGGAATCACCCTCACAGATCATGTAAATAAACTATACTCCCACAATTATCCGCAAGCTCTAGAAAGGGTCAGGAAGGACCTGTCAAAATGGAACCCTCTATCGATCTCCTGGTGGGGCAGAATCACGGCAGTGAAAATGACAATTCTACCCAAGTTATTGTACCTATTCCAGGCGCTCCCGATAAGACCCCCCGAGGCCTTCTTCAAAGCGCTACGGAAGGCGGTCTCTGGGTACATCTGGCAACATAAGACTCCAAGAATCTCAAATGCGGTACTAACAGCTCAGAGAATGGCGGGAGGCTGCGCCATGCCACATTTCAAAAAATACTACGAAGCAGCCCAACTCTGGGTCATGAGGGACTGGATATCGGAACAGGGGGAAAAAAATCTGGGAAAAACAGGACAGAGCAGTGGCGACTACACCCACCAGGCACATGCTATGGCTCAACAAACGATACAGACACCCAAACACTAACATTAGTGTAATAATGAAGGCAGCATTAGAAATATGGGACGCAGCCACAACAAACGAAACCTTAACCAAGGACCCCGCCCCGTTTATGCCTTTGTTCGGAAATCCCGAATTCCCCCCAGGATTGGACAAGGGCGCATTCAGCAAATGGGAGATAGGGGGGTGTAAGATGCTGGGGGACATGCAACAAAACCAACAGATTAGATCATTCAAAGACTGCAAAACTCTTCTGAACTTAACATCGAAAGATCGCTACAAGTACGAACAGTTATATCACTGGCTCAGCACCCCTCGCATGAAAGAAGCGATGACCAGGGACCTGACCCCCTTCGAACAATACATCATGACGCAGTCGGGATCTAAAAAATTTGTATCCACTACGTACAAATTCATTAACACACTAAAGGAACCTACCACTTGGCAGTACATGAAAAAATGGGAGAAAACCTTAGGCTACGCACTCTCCAAAGAGAGGTGGGAACACCTATGGGGCTTGATACCAAAACTAACAAGAGCCATCCAATTGAGAGAAATGTGGGTGAAAATGATGGTGCAATGGCACTACACACCGGAGAGACTGAAAACTATGTTTGCGACCTCCCCGAACATCTGCTGGAGGAAATGATGCGGACGGGGTGATTGGAAACATATCTGGTGGGATTGCCCGAAACTTCGCCCATACTGGGGGGAAATCAAAACCCAAATGACCGGAATGTTCCCGGGCACAGAACATCTGGGGGAGGAAATATGGCTAGGGGGCTTCTGGGATCCGCAAGACAAAACGCTAAACACCCCCCAAAAAAGAAACTTCATGGGCCTCCTAATAGGAGCATGGCTGGAAATCGCAAAAAACTGGAAGAACGATTCCCCGCCATCAGCGATAGACTGGTCAAGAAGGGTGTGGGCGCATCTGGCCCTTGAGCGAATAACCTACAACATCCAAGGGGATCACGGGAAATTCAGAGACCACTGGGGACAGGTTCTGGAATTTCTGCAAAAAGAATATAAAGAACAATGGTGCCCTCACAATATAAGGATACTGGACTTATTCACGTGAATGAGAACTTTCTCCCGCGGAATAATGTACTTAGACAGAGACATGAAGCTCGGGGGGTGGTGGGGGGTGGGTTCGTTTCTTATAATTTGTATCTTCGTTATGTTGTAATGTTAACAAACCTGAATAAAAACATGTTTAAAAAAAAAAAAGAAACAGTAATCGGATGTTATCTCTGGTCTGGATGGTCTAATTTTCTATAGTTCTATTATATTGTCTGATAGACCACAGACAATAAAAGCAGGCGTCCCTTATATTTTCTCTACTCTCAGCAGGCTTTGACAGGACAGCTCAGTGGTTGAATCTTTTAGGCATCTATTAGTTTACTGTCCCGCCCTAAGGTCTCAAAGAATTCTGTATTTTGGAAAATATGTTTCTAATCTATATTTTGTGTCACTGGATTGTCTTTGTTTTAATATGTTGCATGGTAAAAATGTTTCGTTAAAAATTAGTTTATTAAGATTTTTGAAGGATGTTTGTAAGTTGCTTTGACAGTTTAGTGTTCAAAGGAAATCTGTTCATATTTATTTTTTGTTAACTTTACTTGAGATTGTTTTCTCTGTTTATTAATTGATCATATTGTAAATTGAAATTCATTTGTTTTGACACTATTTTAATGATTTGTAAAGGTTTTTTATAAAACCAAAAACAAATAAATAAATATAAATTATCACTATTAATCGTCAAATATCATTTCTCTCTGTTTTTCCATCAAAAATCTCACTTGGGTGCTTCCAATGTTTTGTTTATTTGCAATAGTTACAAAATTGGTATCCCTATAGATGTTTTAGCAATGAACTGTGAACTTTCATCGGCCCTAGCCAACATGGCCAGTGGCGAAGGATGGTGGAAGCTGAAGTCGGAAACATCTGGAGGGTGACATAATGTGTAGTGCTAGAAAAAGGCCAAACAGGCCCTACTCGGCCCATTTCATTACCAGTCAGAACATGGTTTCTGGATTTACCTTCGCTGCTCCCTCTCTTTTTGCTTATCGTGAACCTCTGTTGGCTGCTGTAGACTAGAAACTTCTGGATCCTGCACACTAGGCTGCTTGCACATGCAACTTTAGGTAACGCTCTTGTCAAAAAGCCATTTTCGCTAAACCGGTTTCAAGTCATCCAGTCCAACCGGTGTATGTGTCTTGAAGGCAGCTGGAATGGGCGGAGCAGTTCTCCAACTTTGCGGGATAAAGTTACTCTCCAGGAATGAGGAGAAAGGGGGCGCCTAGGCTTCAGATAACCCTTTGAATGACAGGCAGGGGCAAGTGAGGGCGTGCCACTGAGCGAGTGTAGAATTCCATTGAAAGTATATTTTATTTTTCAAAGCTATTTTTTTTCGCCCAGTCGGTGGTGCTCCCTTCAAAGACAGATGACTAAACTGGTTGTCTGGCGCAAGGCGCTGCCCTAATCCTTTCTCGCTGCCTTCGTGGAGGGAGCTCCCCTTCCTCCCCCGCCGCGGAAGCAGGTACTGTACCTCGCGCTGCAGCAGGTACTGTACCTCACCGGAGCCTTGACGTGATTGCTGTCAGGAGTGGATGAATCGCACTCAATATCTACAGTACAGTAAACTAAAGCCAGGCTAATCTCAGGAGGGTAAAGCTGGCCCCTGTCTTTGACCTAAAATCACACTGAGTGCAATACACGGTGTCTGCGTTGGGACTCGCCCTCGCGATTGGGACTTGGTTTCGGCCTCAAAATTGAGGATTAAGCCACGTTCAGAATACAGGAGAAGGCCCCGAGGAAGAATGCGCTGTGGTGTACCAAGAACCCAGGGCGCGGGAGGCCGTAGGCGTTAGCTTCTCTCTGGTATGAAGCGCAGTCCGGAAGGGATCTGATTAGAATGGTTGACACCTCGTGCTGAGTTCGGTGATTTCAATTGGAGCCAAATTGTCTGCTATCTACGTCTGTACACGCCAGGGTAGAGTCTCTAGCACAGCTGTTATACGGCATGTTTTCATTGCAGACGATTCCGGAATCCGACAACCTGTTTTGCGACGTTCTATTCTCTGCCTTTGAAAGGGCGCGGCAAAGGGCGGGGCCACAAAGTAGATAGTACTGCAAACACGCACCCCGCATATGCAAACCGCTTCAGGTAACAGGATTATTCCAAATGAAGTCTGTGGGGCCCTCTGACGGGTAGGCGTGCCTGGTCATGGTGAAATGCATTTCCTTGTCTTAGTGTTATTTTTGTGCCAAGAGTAGAAAAAACAGTTTACTTTAGAAACCCTACATTTTTTTCTCTCAAAAAAGCTGTTCTCTTTCAAGCATGATGATATGCCATTTATACCGCGCCTATACACAAGTGTTTCAAGGCGCGAGGAGGCAAGGAAGTGGAAACAGAGGGAAGACAAACAGGATCTTACTACGCCAGAGGCCAGGTGTCATTCAGATCGCGCAAGTGCATGGGAAGGGTGAAGGGGGAAAAGTGCAAGGGAGAGGTGGAGGGGAGAGTGCAGTACATGGCATAATAGACTAATAGCCTAGTAAGTACAGCCAGCTGGTGGCAAGTGGAAGGGTAAGTGTAGACATCTGGTGTCAAGTGCTGGTGGAGGACCTGTAGGGATACAGCGGCAGTCTAGAGTGCGGCGTTTGCCGGGAAGGCAGTGCAGGTGTGCGACTGACGGTGGAGGGGACCTGGGCCAGAGATCGAAGGGTGGCCAGGTAACCAGTGCAGTTTCAGCCAGGGTTTCAGCAGGGGAGAGGAGGAGAGAAAGCAGAAGCAAAGAGAAAGATTTTGAGGGGCTTCCGGAACCGGAGATGGTTCTCCTCAAGTTTCAGTGAGGCAGGGAGGCTGTTCCAGACGGCAGCTCCAGACGAAGAGAGAGATCTACCGCCAACTCGTTGCTTGGAGAAGCGACTGACCTTTAGGGAGTTAGAGGCGGACGAGCGAAGAGCTTGAGAAGGAAGATATTTAGGAAGAGAGAGTTGAAGGTATTGAGGCCCCAGGCCTCAGTAGCCCTTGTGGACAATGCAGAGGGTTTTGAACTTAATCCTCTCAGCCACTGGGAGCCAGTGCAGGGATTTCAGTACTGGAGAGATACGATCCCTGGGCTTGAGGCCAAGAACAAGTCTCGCAGTCCTGATCTGAATAAGTTGCAGAGGGCGGAGAGTAGAGGCGGGCAGATTTTGAAAGAGAAAAAGGTGGTTTCTGCACTCATCTATTACTGCGACACTGTAATACTATCATGTTGTATCAAATCGCGGAGGTCTAAGAGTGACTATAAAAAAGTTCCCCAAGTCATATTGTTTTGAAATAATCACTCACCGCGCTGACTACAGATCTGAGTTGAATATAATGGCTGAATACCTAGAAAACCGAGAAGAGGAAGCAAGTAACCTGTTCACGCCTAAAGAAAGTAATGTACATGCATTTGGAACCAGTACACCGAAACGTGAGGACCTGAGATACAAGTTTATCAAGCTAGAAAGAATCTCCCAGAAGGAAATAGACAAATACTGGGAGATCGTCTCACTCAATAATTATCTCAGCAAGAAACAAATACCCAGAGGGTTACGGATCTTGATTTTTCCCGATTTTAACAAAGATGATGACCAGGATCTTTCAGAAGACTGGGAGAGAAATTTAGGTGCCTGCTCCACACGGATGTTGGAGATGTTGGTAGAACACGCAACTCGAGAGCAAAAGAGAGCCAGCGAACAAATAGAAATAATCAAAAAGGAAATAGCAGACGCTAAGGCACTAGAGGTAACAAATGAAAAAACTACCTCAAGATGTATGAAGTATTAAAAGAATACCAAGATGATATCAAATTGCGCAAATTACGGAAATTCTTCAGGGACGAAAGAGATTATAATGAGGACAGAGTTTACACATTTCAGGAGAAATATAATACATTTCCTAAATCACAATCCAAGGAAAGTACACCCAATACATCACCTGCTAGCTCAGCACCAAGCTCAGATGTAGAAGAAACAGCAGAAGGAGAAACAAACACAGGAGAAGACAGTAGCAGAAATGGGAAAGGCTTCCTCAATCAAATACGCAGATATAAAAAAGGAAATAGAATCCAAACACCTAAACAAGTCCGGTTTCAAGTAACGAATTTACCCACCAAGAAACAACCTTTACTCGGAGAAGAGGAAGGAGGGGGGCAGGTAGACTCCGGCAACCCAGATGCCTTAGAAGATTATCGAAGACAAACAAGAGTGGCAACAAGGGAAGCAGCCAAGAAGAGTCAATAACCAATTTAGTGATTAACCTATCAGACGTTGAACTAAACCAGGATGAAATCAGTTTGTTAAATAAAGGATTATCATTTGCTCCCACAACGTACATGGAACCCATGCAAGTACATATTGATCTTTTCAAATTTGTGCAGAAACTTAAACTTAAGAAATATTTTGCGACTCAAATCACCACACATAAACACCCAACAGAGGTAACCACAATGAGTGAAGTCACAATAGAGGAATTAGGCAATATTCATCTCCTAAGATCATTACAAGAAACTGAAACGTTTCCAATTCACCAAACAATGCAAGAACTAACAATTGCACCAATCAGTCTAACTAAAAAAGAATTTAAACCAACCTCTAAATTCCTACCTCAATTTTCCAAGATAAGATGATTGATGCCTTCTACAAATCAGTAACGAAAGATTTACATAAAATAGAAGACCAACAGAAGAGGATAGGCAGGACAAAAGAACGGGAAAATCTCACAGTACAGGAGAGAACTGCTTTAAAGAAATTGGAGAAAGAACATACGATCGTTATTAAGGAAGCTGATAAAGGTGGAAATATAGTCATCATGAATCGTCCAGATCATATTAAGATGGCCCCAAACCATCTGGATACACCTAATTGCTATGAAAGACTACCAGGCAACCCAAAGACTCGGATTGTTCAAGATCTTAGAGACTCAATTGATGGTTGGTACAGACAAGGCCTCATCACCGATGAGGAAAAAAGGTTCCTCTTTATACCCAAACCAATATTGTCGACGATTTACTTCCTTCCAAAGGTACATAAACCTTTTACAACTATCCCTGAAGGCAGACCGATACTAAGTGGAATAGGCTGGGCCACGGAACCCATTGCAGAATATATTGACAACATACTAAGACCCAAGGCAAAGATGGTACAGGCATACCTTAAAGATTCGACTGCAGCAATTAACATTATTTAAAGTATACAATGGCATCCATCTTACTATTTGGCAACATGGGACGTTAGGGCCCTATATACGTCCATTAGTCACGACCTTGCTCTAGACACAATTGACTATATATTTAGACAAGAATCGGCATCTCATTTCCCGTTCGTTTGTATGCTCATAGAAATGCTCATGGCCACTTTGGACAACAGTATTTTTACGTTCGATAATACTCTCTTCAAACAAAAACGTGGGGTAGCCATGGGTGTAAAGTATGCACCAGCCTTAGCAAACCTGGTGATGGGCATGTTTGAGGACTTGCAAATTTATACCACCAGAACATACAATCAACAGGTTGTAAAATGGACCGTTATATAGATGATGTGCTGATCATATGGAAAGGCACACCACAAGAACTGGAACTGTTCAGGCAAGAAATTAACAATAATGATATGGGGATTGAATTTACAGGAGAATGGAGCAATACAGAAATAAACATTTTGGATTTGACAATATATGTATCAGGAGATCATCTTGAAACCAGAACTTACCGCAAAAGTACTGAAGTGCATTCAACATTACATGCCACCAGTTGTCATTACGAACCGATAATTTGGAACATCCCAAAGGGAGAATTTATCAGAGCAAGAAGGAACTGTTATGATCAAAGCAGCTTTAAGAAAGAATGCGAAACCTTGTCCACAAGATTTGAAGCAAGATGTTACTTCAGAGCTAGCATTCAAACCGCTTACAAGAAAGCGCAGCAGACACCAAGGTTACAAACACTTAGCCAGCGAGACAGACCAATCCAAGAAGATAAGGTCCATTTCATTACAACCTACTGCGCTAACAACCATGTGATTAAGAAAACCCTTAAAAGACATTGGGAATTGCTCAAACTAGATCCTCATATAGGACCATTCATCCAGAACTATCCATCTGTAGTTTACAGAAGGGCAAGAACTTTAAAAAGGAGCCTTAGTCCTTCATTATTACCCGACGACACCAAAGATACAGCAGGCACCTGGCTTCAAGAATGTCGACCAGGTTTCAGGAAATGTGGAATGTGCTCCATGTGTAAACATGCAGTTACTATGACAGACTTTTTCAAAAATAAGGATGGAATTCAGATGCAAATAAGAGACCAGATTAATTGTCGTACGTGATATATGCTATCCTATGTACTTGTGGGAAAATGTACATTGGAAGTACGATCCGACAGCTTCATACCAGGATTCGTGAGCACTTGACAGCTATTGGAAGCCAAAACAGGAATCTGCCATTAGCTGAACATTGGCAGATGCATCACCATATGGAACACAAACAAAATATTAAATTCATTGGACTCAAAAAAGTGACCCTTGGACGCACAGGTGGAAATCAAGAGCTGCGATTACGATAGGAACAAGCTAAGCTTATAAACTACTTTAGATGTATAGAAAATGGCCTGAACACGGACAATGAAATGTCCAAATTTCTGTAGAAAACGAAATGTCTAGACTGATTTGTACCTACTGCAATGTATAGTTGTAATCATGAGTGCCCCAAAGGTCTCCAACTGCACGAATTTATATATACAAGACATGACATTACTGTCATGATAACGAGTAACACTAGGGAATGACTAATTTATTGTATGTGGTATATTTTCCATTAATATACAAGGAACTACATCTCCCATGAAGCCGTGAGCAGCGGTTTTAGAAATGACGAACTCACTAGCATGCGTAAATTGATTCAAACAAACATGGAAACATGTACAATCGTCCGCGATGAGAAATTACATAGCTTATGAAACGCCTAGTGCTTTTAGGGAACCTATTTAAAGCTCAGTATATGATTTGTAATAGGATACTTTGGACTCCTCCAGGGGAAAAACTACATTTCCCATGTAGCTCTGGGAATAGGGCTCCCCAATTACACGTAACATGGCCAGTGGGACAATATATGTAATTTCGAAAAATAACTTTTCACCCTTGCGCCCGTAGGTTGTTTTTCCTTTTTTTTTTAATTTCAAAATGACAAGGAATATTTTTTGGTAAACTAACATGCTTAGACTGGAAATGATAGCCTGTGACTTAACGTAGTATAGTCTCTTCAAGAGTCATCATTCCCAAAATATGGCCGACAGCCGTATCATGACGGAAATAGAAGAAGGACATTCCAGTTACCTAGACATTATATAAACACTTCATGGCTGCCCGAGAGGGCTCACAGTAGAACCCGACGCTTTAAGCATAAACCAGAATTTTGAGGTAAGCCCTGAGGGCCGGCGCAAGCCCACCCTGTTAGCCTCCCAATTTAAAGAAGGTCTGCAGAAAACAGGCAGGCTTCCAGTTGCCGCTATGTTTTGTGACGACAACCATTTTACGAATGCACACACAAATACATGTGCAAATACGAGATATGTATGTAACAAGAAATTACTTTTTTGACAGTTATTGCCAATCGCTCTTCGATAACGATTATCTGTATATCATAAATTCCACAATGAACGTAGGAATAGTGGAAACCCGAACCCTGACATGGTAGACTTATGACTGAAGCTCTGCATGACGCAGGAAAATAATATATTTTTCCATTGTTTTCTTTTATATGGATTAAGTGCGTGCAGCGCTTGTGAGTCTGATGGGACTCTTTCTGACAACACGACATCAGTGAGCTATTTGTACTCCGACGATAGGTAAGCCCTATCTCAAGGCGGATGTAAATTAAGTCAAAATAGCAAATGAAAATTAACCTAACTTGAGCTCATGTCTATTATATCTTTTTTCTTTCCCCCCCTTATTTATCACGATGTTTCCCTTCCCTTCCTCCTCCCTCCACGATATTCTCTTATGTCCGATCACCCCAACTGGGCGCCATGATGGTATGTTTAATTTATTTCATAATGGATTTACACTTGATTTGTTTTAATTGTTATTATGTGGATACAAACTTGTGATTCTGTTTACACTCAATTTGTTTTAATTGTGATTGTGTGGAAACTAACTTGTGATTTTTTGTTTTTCTGTAAAAATTGCTAATTCATTTGGGTCATATGATTGATAATATGATTGATATGAATACTGAATCTGTTCTATTGACATATCATAAAAATTATGTTTATTCATTATTTTTTACTATCTTGTACACAGTTTATTAAACAATCTATGCCCAGATTTGAAAAAGGCACATGTAGGGTGCCGAAACACGTGCCATCCTTATGGTCGATCAAATAAATAAATATATGATGAACTAAGAGAATTGGTGTTGGTTGATACCGAACCTCCTGTGGCGTAGTAATAGATGAGTGCAGAAACCACCTTTTTCACTTACTACAAACGGAGTAGGGGAACTCTGTGTCTTCGTTCTCTGCACGCATCAGTGCGACACTGTAATACTATCATGTTGTATCAAATCTCGGAGGTCTAAGAGTGACTATAAAAAAGTTCCCCAAGTCATATTATTAAGATTTTGAAAGAGGCTGTTGCAGTAGTCTAGCCTAGAGAGAACCGGAGCTCTGGAGACAGTGAGCTTCTAGGGGATGGGGGAAGGAGAGGAAAGGAAGAATACCTCTGAGGAGGTGTAGCTGGTAGTGTGACTTCTTAGAAACGTCAGAGATGTGAGGAGAGAAGGAGAGTGTGGAGTCGAAGATGACCCCAAAGTTTTTGGCCTCACAGGTGGGCGCAGGAAGAGGGCCAAGGGAGGCCAGGCCAGAGAGTGACAGGAAAGGAGGGAGCGGGTGTGTCGATGAGGAGAATCTCAGACTTACTGGAATTAAGGCAGAGGTCATTGGCAGCACACCACTCCTAGATGGCGGACAGACAGTCAGAGATGAGTGAGGGAGAAGAGGTGGCTGAGGGTAGCCTGAAAATGAGCTGAGTGTCATCCGCATAGCACTGGAAGTTGGGGCAGAGCACTGCAATGCGGTGGGCAAGAAGTGCCAGGTATTGGTTAAACAGCCAGGGAGAGAGGTTAGACCCCTGGGGAACACCACAGGTAGAGATAGAGATAGAGGAGAGGAAGGACCCGAGTTGAACCTGGGAAGTTCGGTCAGAGAGGAAAGAATTCAGCCACGCCAGGGCCTGACCGGTGATGCCCAGGTTATCATGTAGACGATTGAGCAGGATGGAATGGTTGACCGTATCAAAGGCAGAAGGAGATCAAGTAAGATGAGGAGACAGGGGCTGTTGGAGTCAAGGTTGGAGAGCAGGTCTTCTCGGATGTTCAGGAGAGCAGTTTCCGTGCTTCTGGCAGCTTGGAAGCCAGACTGATGGTCATGGAGACAACCAACAGATTCAGTGTGAAGATTAAGGTGGGAGATGGCCAGCTTTTCCAGGAGTTTGCCCAGGAAAGGAGTGATGGACATTGGACGGTAGTTTGCCGGGCAAGACGGATCGGCAGAGGGTTTCTTAAGAAGAGGGTGCACAAGGGAATGCTTCAGCGGGGAGGGGAAGACTCCTGTGGCGAAGGGGTGGTTGCAGAAGTCGGCCAGGGCAGGAGCCAGGGAGTCAATGTGGTCCTTGATGGTTTTGGAGGAGCAGGGGTGAACCTGTTTTGATGAGCCTTTCAAAGATCAGACTTGTCTGGAAACCTCGTCAGGGGAGAACAGGGCAAAGGCAGAGAAGGAGGGAGGAGAGGTGGCCGAAGAAGGGCCAGAGGAAGAGCAGGGAATAGAGGGAGAAAGGGGAGAGCGGCTTGAAATGACTATTGCTGAGCAGGAAAGGAATACAATCTATATTCAGCCCTACAGTACTACTAAACCAGCACTGCAGTAATCCAAATCATAAAGGTAAAACAGGCACATCCCTAGTTACACTTCATTTGTCTGGTTAAGCTAGTATAGCCTGGGGCCATGCCATATACTCTTCAAGAGAAGCAACAAAACAACAATAGTACTGTGGTACCAAAATAAAAGAGAACGGGAAAGCAGACTTTAAAATAAGGAAACAGTCAAGGTTTGTAGACAGGGGCGCTCATACAAAGATTTCAGCAGCAAATTGTCAAAGCTATTGAATATGTCCTTCAAAAGGTAGAGAAAGGGGGCCTATAAGTGATTAGGGTCCTTTAAGATGGACTCGGGGCACTTAAAATACCTTTCTTTCTCATCTTTCAGAGCGAAACAGCGTCAATCCAGGCTTCTAGGTTCGAACTAGCCTATAGGGAATAGGCCCATGGCCGAACCAAAAACAGAAAATGCTGGTGTGTGCCCATTTTTTGGTCAATTTTGGCCAATTTGGGCCAGTTTGAGGAGTTAATGCACTCGTTGGCTAGTAGTATTGCCAGTGCTGCTGAATAAATATTCTTTAAAATGCACAATTTGCATCACAGTTTATAAAAAAAAACCTCCCCCCTTGGTTACTATTCAAACACTATCACAAAAGGAATGAATAGTCATTTGTAACTGTAGTCACTCTTTCATTGGTGCCCGAGACAATTTTATGGCCCAGTCCAACCCTCCAGGTTTCTAGGTACTTTACTGCAGTGAAGTCGGTGTCGAGGCAGTAGAATCATGCTTTCCCAATGGCGAATCTGCATACAAACCATTTGAGGCAATGGCTCCTGGTGTATTAAGTCAGTGTTTGAGACAGATCGAGTCAGTGTCTTCCGGCGGGTCGAGGTGGCATCGGGTCGATGCTTCATCTAGATCGAGTCCACATTTGAGACAGGTGAATAAATGGCTTCCAGCAGATCGAGTTGGCATTCCAGTCGGGTCATGTTGATGCTTCCATTGGATCAAGTCACCTATCGAGAAGCAGCAAGTTAGTTGTTTCCACAGAGTTTAGCCGGCAGAGGTGTTGAGTCGGGACTATACGCTTCTATGGGTTGATTTGGTGTTGAGACAGCTTGAAAGGCAAGTAAGCGAATCAAAGTACTTGGAGTGATTAAGGCAGCACAGCAGGGCCTGTGGCATCTCAAATGGAGTCAAACACAGCTGAGCTTGCTTGAATAGTGCCTCGAGACAGTGGACAGGCTTTGGGATGCTTTTCGCACTTAACAGTTGCAGGTAGGGCCAGTCCAGGGTTTCGAAGGCAAGCTGAGTCCTTTCTTCTTCCCTTATGTGAGGGAGGCATGGTATCACAAGTAGACACTGACATAAGCGGCAAATTTCAAAACCTTTATTGGTGGTTTAAAATGGGTTAGAAAACTCCTATCCTGCCCTATAACTAAGATGGGAGTATTCTCAACCATCAAACAAAATGAAACAGTCCTAATCAATTCTTAGTCAAAGTAAAATGACCTATACTAATAAACCTAATACCTGCCCTCTTTCTAATACAATAAATGTGTAAAGGGAATGTGCAATGCAAAAAAGGAAAATCAGTGTTCAAAAGAACTGTCAGTATGGCTGAGTAAACTCCCTTCCCCATGTTTTGTAGCACGGGGTAAGGTGGCACACTTGTACCTTGCGACGCACTCTGGCTTCGGACACAAGGATGCAGTTTGTTTCGTGGACCAGGGCCCACTTGGCCTTCCACCAGAAGTCACTAGTTTATCCACTGGATCTCTCGGCTTACTCTCTCTCCAGCCCAGATCACCTTTCAGCATATCATACAGTTCAACAAAGTCAATTTCCTTCTAGTTAGCACAATTAAGTACAGGTTTCCCTCCGCCGGGCTCAAACCTTTCAATCACAATTTGTGGGTTTCCCTTCCCTGAGTTTCAAGCACACTTTCATAGGCTTCCCTCCATCGGGCTGGAGCCTCCTTTCACTTTCCTTTCACTATCCAAGACTTTCGAAACTGCAAGGCTTTTGCTCTTACCTCAGCATGACCACTTTGACCTTCTTTCCTCAAATGTTACTTTTTCTCTCCTACGCCAAGACCTCTTGGTAAATGTAGTTCTGAGCACAGTACTTATTTCAAAGTTCAAAGATATTTCTTATATCCAGGTTTCCCTCTGCCGGGATCAAACCTAACAGTTCCAAGACATTTCTCACAACCAGGTTTCCCTCTGCCCGGATCAAACCTAACAGTTCCAAGATATTTCTCACATCCAGGTTTCCCTCTGCCGGGATCAAACCTAATAGGCCAAAGACAGTTCTCACATCCAGGTTTCCCACTGCGGAGATCAAACCGAATACTTCAAATACCCAGATTTCCCTGTGCCTGGATCAAACCTAACAACAGTTTAAATCTTGCATCTCAACTTCTTTCTCTTCCTGTCACTTGTACGGCATCAGACATTTCACAGAGACTTTTTTATATGGGCAATCTTCTTTCGCCGGACCACCTTGTTACTTTGGATCTTTAATTTACAGTTATTTACAATGCTTTGCTTTCTCTCGCGTCTTATCGGCACACGCGCAACCTTCATTCATCGGTTACTGTTGCTGTCAAGATTCATTTAACACAGACCAGACTTTCATTGCTTTCATCAACTCACTGGCTGCGTTAATTTCTTCTCGTCTTTCGCGGTTTTGATTCTGAAGTCAAGGCTGATGCCACAACTGCTGCTGTCCCTCCCCAATTCTGCCATTCACCCAAGAGGATGGCTGCTATCCTTGAAACACAAAATAAGTTTGTCGCTTGTCTCCAGCTGGGCTTCCTTGCACAACCTTCAAGGCTCTTCGGAGGTAGAAATCTCTTGCCGGGGTGTTCAAGGCTTCTCTGTACCTCAGTTCCGTCCCTCGGTCTGTCGCTCTGCTCCGCCTGGTTCGCCGCCACCCTGGATGAACAGCTTCTTCTCGTGCATCACCTTGTCCAGAGTGTGTCTCAGATTTTCACCTTTTAACCATGTGGGGAGAGCTAATAGGCACCCGGTGTTTGTAATTAAGATCAAGTGCCTGACCCTGCCTGATCTTATTAGTGGGACATGTCCAATGTATTGCATGGGTGGTACTCATTTCAGCCTCAGATCTCCTCTTCCTCGGCTCAGTGTTTGTGTAGAAAGGGGGATCTGGGAAGTTGGAATGTCCTATAAAATAGGACGGGACAGGGGTATTTGGAAAGGGGGGATACAATGTCTCACCATCGGGTGCTCCACCCCCACTCCGCTAGGACCCCTAACCCAGGTGATCCTCGTGCACTTGTCCACCCCCAGCGTCTGGATCCAAAGGCGATGGCCATGCCCTACCCACCTGAGTAAGGGATCCCCAGGGTTTAGGTAGTGAAACACCCTCTGGTTTTTCACATACTCTTCCCTTATGCAGTGTGGATGGATCTGTTTCGCTGGCGAACCGGGAAACTAAGTCAACATTCCCCTGGTCTTTACCCTTTCGATGTACCACCACAAAATAGTAGGGTTGCAAGTCCAGGAACCAATACATGACTCGATAGTAAGATTCTTTCCTCTGACTTATCCAAAATAAGGGTGAAGGATCAGTAATAAGGGTACATTTCCTTCCCAATAGGTAATACCTGAGAGGGAGGATCGCCCCTTTGATGGCAAGGGCTTCAAGTTCTAACAAAGAGTTGTTTTTCTCTCTGGGAAATAGTTTATGACTGGTAAATAATATAGGATGTTCCACGCCATCATAGATCTGAGACAGTACCGCTCCTAATCCAGTCAGGGAGACATCAGTCTGTAAAACAAACTCTTTCAAGAAGTCTGCTACTTTTAATATGGGGTTCTGACACAATGTTTGTTTGAGGTTGTTATAACAAACATCATCCTCGTCGGTCCAACATATTTTCTGGTGTTTTGCATTTTGTAATTTATCTGTCAACCATGATATTTTGTCTGAAAATGTTGGGATAAACCTGCGATAATACCAAATCAAGGCCAAGAATGCTCTAAGATCTCTTTTGGTCTTGGGTGTGGGGGCATCTAAAACGGCTTTTTCCTTTACTTGCTGAAGGTGTACATTACCATTCCCAACAAAAAAGCCAGCATACACTTCCTATGGTTGGCAGTCAATCCAACCTCTCAGCGAGATCTCATGATAGTGTAAAGATGGGAAAGATGGTCCTCCCAGGTTTTATTATAGATAACTATATCATCAATGTAGGCGCGACAGAAATCAGAATAAGGCTGTAGTATTCTATCCATAAGTCATTGAAAAATTGCCGGGGTCTGTAAGGAAGGCATGGTATCAACAGTAAGACAGCCACAAGTGACCAGAGTTCAAGGGTGTTTATTGAACTTTCACACAGGTGAGATAAACACCTATCTAAACCTAAATCTAGTGTCGGGAGCAAGCTATGACCATCAAATAATAATAATACAGTCCTGGTGGAGTCTTGTCAAATGAAAAGGGCCTATACTAAAAAACCTATTGCCAAACCTTAGTACTAATGTACAAACAATGTGGGGGATGTTCATAAAAATGAAAGAAGTGTTCACAAAATATTAAGTCAGGATGTTCGGGTTGTTGGCCTTCCTTCCCCAAGTTTTCAGTACGGGGTAAGGCAGTTCACTCGAGCAAAGCACACACTATGGCTTTTGGAGCACAAGGATAGTGTTCCATTTACAC
This sequence comes from Ambystoma mexicanum, assembly GCF_040938575.1. Classification (NCBI taxonomy): domain Eukaryota; kingdom Metazoa; phylum Chordata; class Amphibia; order Caudata; family Ambystomatidae; genus Ambystoma; species Ambystoma mexicanum. The sequence continues at coordinate 716,577,683 of NC_090923.1, forward strand.
AGTTCAAGACCTTCTGGGTTCAGGTATCTTCGCTTCTCGCAAGTTTCTTGACTCAGAGAGCCTGTTACACAAAACAACACAAAAACATTATTTTCCTCTTCTCAGTATTCAATTCTGGGTGTTCACCCTGGATCCCCCTCCGCCGGGCTCAGATCCCTTTATACAACAAAGGTTCAACGGGGGATATCCCTCAGTCGGGCTCAGATCCCTTTCCAAATACGTTCAGATAATTCTTTCTTGGGTGACTCATGGTTCACACCGGATGCCCCTCAGCCGGGGTCAGATCTCTCTCTTTTGCTCGGTTAGTCTTCGTCAGCCGGGCTCGGACCAATTGTGATGCATCTTAAACTATCGAAGACTTTCAAATGAGCACAGGATTTAGCTTGACCCGTTGCATGACTTCTTCGATCTCATTATTCCTTTTTACTCACACTCAGCATCAGTTGAATACCTAACAGAGTCTTCCGAATAAGCACTGACGTGGTGCCGGAACACTCTGTGTATGGCATCTTTTGCTCGTCTCCCAAAGTTCATATTATAACTGTGTCGCTCTTTGCCCACGCCTTTCACACTGTTCTCTTTGTACAATGTTGCCGCTTGCAACCTTGGTTCAAAACACACAATCTGGTTGGTATCAGTCTCTCTGACTAACCGGCTGTGCTGTCTTCTCTGTGGCTGCTTTGTTGTGGGAGCCACGGACAGTACCACAGCAGCAATCACTCCTCCCCACCTTGGTTATCGAGACGGGAGAGCCCCAGGTACTTCTGAAATAATTTACAGGTTTGATCAGTCTTAGTTCCTGGTCTTCGGTTTCTTACTTTCCAAGGCTCATGAAAATAACAGTCTTTAGAAGTCACGGGTACTTCCCTACTTGCGACTCTCTCTTGTCTTGCCGTCTTTCTCCTTGTACTAAACTGCTATCTTGGATTGCTGTTTCCTCATGCAGTTTACCTCGCTCAGAGTGTGCTTTCATGCTACGCCTTTTATCCGTGTGGGAGGTGTGATGGAGGTCAGGTGTGTGTTATGATCCGTAACTGCCTGACCTGGCCTGTACATGGTGTTGGGACATGGATCTGGTGTTAGTCCATTGTCGCTCACGGTGAACTGTCCGTGAGAAAGAGTTTGTGCCAACAAAGGGGCAGGGGTTGAATTCGTAGGTATCCTACCTGGTAGGATGGATAAAAAGGTGTTGTTGGGAAGGGGATACTGCGTCTCACCCTCCGGTGTCCCACTTCAACTCCCACAGGGCCTCTCACCCAGGTGATCCTCCCCCACTGGTCCACCCCCAGGAACTGGAACCAAAAGCGATGGCTGCGTCCTGGATACCTGGATGACATATCCCCGGGGACTAGCAGGTGAGACACTTTTTGGTTTCTCACATACCCTTCCCTATACAAGGTGGATATGACTGGTCTTTTTCCTGGTCTTTCTTTGTTAAGCCCTGGGAAAAAAACAGGGATGAGATATATCCAAGGACTCTTGCATATTCCACAGATTTTTCTTTGACTGTATACATAGAGGCGAGGTTGTTTTATTGGTCTCTCGAAAATAGCCAACAAGCTGGTCTCTAGGGGTTGACGCTGGTTTTATGGGTTCTTTATATCTTGTGGGAGGTTCAGGGAATTCCATCTTTTCCCAGTCCCCTATTGGAGATTTTTGGGAATAATAATTAGAGTGCCAGCAGTCCTGGGGTGAACACTCTCAATAGGAAGGTGGGGTGTCTTGCAAAAGGGTAGAAAACGTAGTGAAATCCCAACCCACAATGACTTCCTCAGGGAGTCCAGGAATGTTGGCTGAAGATATTAACATGAGTCACCTGTGATGTTAATGTACACAGGTATTTTTGGTTATATTTCATTGTCCACAATATTGGAACCTAGTTGGGGGATCTGAAACTCAAATCTTCCCTATCATAATATCACAATTTGATTTGAGTCAATTCTATTCCGGTATTGCTTTTTCTTATGGGGGTTTACTCCACACTGTTGGATTCCTGTTTTTTCTTTATCCTTCAAGGTTTTGCACATAATATGTTGTTTCCTAAATAAAACATATCATTTTTATTTTGTTTCTTTGGAATGCAACCTTTATTAAAAAATTAAAGGTGTTGATCTAATGTCTCTGAGCTGCAGAAGGGATTATATAAGTTGAGAGGTAGAACTCATGAAACTGTTTCATAGGTCATATTTGTTAAAAAACATCATTTGGAGTGTATGGGCCAGGAATAGTCAATGACGACTCCTATTTCTTTTGATTCGGAGATGTATTTCTTGATGCGAACTCCGAACCAAAAGTTTTTATAGAATTTGCACGATCCCTTTTCGTTTTGGGATCAGAATTGTGGCTTGATTTGGGGATATCTCTGATCCGTAATTATTCCAATCAGGTCACATGGAAGCCGACCGGTTTCAGTGGTATTAAAGTTATTGGGACCACTTTCTTCAGGGCTAAGGACCAACAGCCCTTAGTGTATGGTCTGATTTCTTCTGCTGGTAGTGGTGCATCTCTCAATTCAGAATAGGAGATTTCCCTATGTTTGAAAGAGCAAGGAGGGAGAAAAGAAAAACAAGGCAGAGTGCCATTAGAGACATATCCCGTGAGTAGCCTCATAGACATAAGAGGTCATAATGCACACATCTTACCCATTATAGATGAGGCAACTCCCAAGTGTCAGGGTCCTGGATTCGAGTAGGTACATTATTTACAGATTCCCGAATCCGAGATGATCGCACATTCCTTGTTCGCCTACAGAAGAAATATGTTCTTTTAGATTTAGGTGAAATATAATGGAACTTGAAGGATGACTATGTTTGGATCAGTGGGCATTTAAAACACAAGATCATTAAAAAACTAGCTTTTTTCAATTTGTAGGTCGACTCCTGAGGAGTTTGACCTGTGGAGCTCACAGGGCCAGTTAGTTATCCCCTTGTCACGTCGCCAGAAAGCAACCCATTTGGTCACTCTATATAATTTGTAGCCCATATGGTACTGGGGATTTTACAAACTATAGTTTCCCAAGCCAACCTTATACATAGAAATAAAGTATGTGTGGGGCCATGGAGGTAGGGTTTTTTTTTCCTGCCCGTGGTCTAATTTCACAAAAGGAGAGGAGACAGCCCAGGACACGGTTCACATCTGTGGATACTGGGGTCTCACTGTGTATAACGCGTATCTTTTTTAAGAAGGACCGTGTGTTCCGTTAGGAATGAATGGGAAGAAGGAGCTGCTACGAAGCGTCGGTAAAGGCTAGGGGGCCGTGCATGAGCAGCGTTAGCGTATCAGGTGTTGCTTACCTCCCGGTTGATGAGGAGTACCCCTCGAGATTCTAACCAAGTCCGATGTCGATACACGGAGCGGCATCTAGGCTGTCGTGTATTCAACGTGTTGTCCATCGTGTGGACCATAATGGACACTAAAAATGGACTAAACACGGACCGCATGAATAGCGGCCATCTTAGTATGGGATGTTGATGACGGGAAGCAGCGGATCTGTCTGTAAATAGTCAAAAACAGGCCGTTTTGGGATTTGACACATCTCTTGCATAGATAGGCAAATTATTTTAGCCAAACTATGGGCTAAGCTCTTAAGGAACCAGCCAGAGTGGTAACGGCTGGATCGTCAGAAAAATTGAGAAGCTTATTTAAAGATAACATATTTGGAGAAAATATTGTTTCGAAGGAGCCTTATATAACGTCCTGATGTTTTTACAATGTGAACTCAAAAATTACAACTCAAGAAATTACTTACAAAGGATAATGAAAAATATCCTAAAAGTGGTATGGTCTCATTGTGTATAGGTCTGAATGGTACTTCACATGATCACAATAAATCAGAAGGAGATTTTTATACACCAATACAGTGAGTGTGATGGTTGGGGGTGTGGTTTGTCTCCAACTGTTACGCTCACCTGACTCCCACGGAGGTGCTGGCCTGGTTCGCGCTGCCGTGACCTCTTCTAAGGTGATGCGCGGGGTTCGGAAGACGGACTGGACCGGGCCCCCAAATCTGGCTTGTCTGGCTCGCAGAAGTATCCTTCTGTAGGCGAAAATAGGGGATTAACTGCCTGCGGGGTAATGCAATCGGCCTCCCACTTTCCCCTCTCACCCTCCTTGAAACCCTTCTGTGATTTCTCATAGCGTCTCACCTTAGGGTCTGGAAGGACGAGCTCTCCATCCTGCTTCTGATGCAGGGGCGCGTTGGTATCCAGTTACTTCACTGGATTTTCGGATTGGTGAGAACCAAACTTGCTTGGCTTCCAGGTAAGTTTTTTGATAAGAGGTTCCCCTTGTGTCCATGCTTTAATGTACTAATGCTAGTGTCTTTTTCCCCATAGGGGCCGGGGTACGGAATGCCGGGGAACAGGCACCGACCCGAGATGAGCGGTGAAATCCTTGTAGAAATCAGGTAAGTCTTTAATGAGCGTTTTTTGGTAATGTCTTTTCATTCGCTCATTAACGCTGATGTCTCTTTTTCCCCTTAGGGGCCGGGGTCCGGAAATGCCAGGATACGGCGCGGACCCGAAATGAAGAGGGATTGAATCAACAGGTAAGTCTTAACATGGAGATTTAGCTTTCCTTATTCCCTTCTCTCTCTCACCTTTTGTTCTGTTCTTTTTCTGACTGCGAATCCGGATGATCGCTGCTGAACATGGAGGCGCCCTGTAAAGGTGAGTGGAATGCGGCGTTGCAGCGATCGACGCGATGAGCTTTTAAATTAAAGTCTTCCTTTTCAAGATTGTCGGCGAGATGTCTCCGGGATGCGGATTTAGCAGGTAAGGACTTTTCCTTCTTCTGTTCTCTTCTTCTCTTCCTTTGCAGTTTGCAGGTGATCCAGGATGCTGGCAGGCGTGGCAGAAGTCAGGATGCAGGAGCAGACACGGTGAGCGTCCAGCTGCTAAATGCAGAACAACGCGAAGCACGTGTGGCTGTTCGGGTGGGGTTTAAATAGCCTTGGAAGAAGTTCCAGGTATGTATCCTTCCTCCAATCAGGTATGTATCCTTCCCCGACCACGCCCGGATGGTAAATTAGTCCCACAGGTAAAGTAGTTCCTTTAAGGCCTCAAGGAGGCCGGGATCCTGCAGCATGGTCTGCATCAGGTAAGTGCACCCAAGCATTCCCATAATGAGCCTGGCGCCATAGGCGCCAGGACTGATGTCTTTTATGAGCCTGGCCCCACATGGCGCCAGAACACTGTCCAAAGGGCCCCTATATGGGGTTGCTGGGTCCTTCCTTGGGGACTGGATGTCCGCTTTCGGGGACGCCAGGCTTGAACCGGCTCCCCGGCAGCGGGCATCATGACAGCACTCCCCCCCAAGGCCCCTCCCAAGGTTGTTCCCTCCGGGGGTTTTGGTTTGTCTGGGAAGAGTCGGTGGAATTTCCTCACTAATCGAGGTGCATGCACATGGTCGCTGGGTTCCCACGACCTCTCCTGAGGTCCGTACCCCTTCCAATCAATTAGGTAGAACAGTTTTGACCTAAACATTTTTGAGTCTAAAATGTTCTTCACTTCGAATTCGGGCTCCCCATCTATTAGAATAGGTTCTGGAGGTTTGAGTAGTCGGGTTCCGGGTACCACTGGTTTCAGAAGTGACACATGAAAAACAGGGTGAATTTGCATACTAGCTGGTAAATCAAGTTTAACAGCCACTGGGTTAATTATTGCCGTAATAGAAAAAGGTCCCAGATATTTTGGGTTAAACGTTCGAGGCCCTTTGAGTGGTAAATGTCTGGTAGCTAACCACACTTGATCCCCAATCTGATACGGAGGTGCTTCACTCCGATGTAGATCATCATTCTCCTTGTATTTTCTCTTGGCTTGTTGTAAATGCGTAGTTGCCTCTTTGAAGGCTTGGGTAATTGTAGAATGCAGATGTTCTACTGCAGGCATTCCAAGGTTCTGAGGTGAGTCAAGGTTTGAGGTTCGAGGGTGATGCCCAAACAAAGTATAAAAAGGACTGTGGCCAGTTCTAGAGTGTACCAAATTACTATATGCGTATTCGGCTATCCAAAGAATGTCTTTCCAGTTGCTTTCAGATTGCTGTAACATACACCGTAAGTACTGTTCAAGGGTCTGATTTGTCCTCTCGGTCTGACCATCGGTCTGAGGGTGGTGCCAGGGTGCTGGTGGTATGTCTAGAGGTTGAAGGAGACCGGCTGGTCTTTTCTTTTGACTTTTATTTTGGGCGCAAACACCACAGGACATCACAAAAGATTTAACATCTTTTCGCCAAGGGGGCCACCAAAATTGTCGTTTCACCTTTTCCTCTGTCTTGGCAATACCGGGGTGTCCCTCTATTAATGTATCATGATAACCGGAAATAACTAGTTCGTGTAATTCCTTATGTGGCAGGAATAAGCGTCCTTGGAAATAAGGTAAACCATTATCTATGGTAAAGTCTGATCCCTTTTGTATCCATTCCTGTAAGGTTATAGGGTCCAGGAGTTGTTTCACTCTGGCTTGAATGTCTTCAAGCGTCTGTAATGAAGTCATGCCTAGAATCCTCTGTTCGGGAATTATTTGTACTGGTTCTGAGTTTGTATCAGATTCTCCCATTCCAATTCGGGATAAGGCGCCTGCTTTGCCATTCTTGCAGCCAGGTCGATAGGTAATCATGAAATCAAATTCAGCGAAAAACAAAGCCCATCGGAGCTGCCGTGATGACTGAGCCTTGGCGGTTTTCAAATACTGTAAATTCCGGTGATCAGTGATCACTGTGTTGGTATGTCGAGCGCCAAGCAGATAATGCCGCCAGGCTTTAAAAGCGGACTTAATGGCTAACAGTTCTTTGTCCGTGATTGCATAATTAATCTCGGGTGCCGAGAATTTTCTGGACCAAAATGCTACGGGATGCAGTTGGTTGGTTTCGGGATCTCTTTGGGACAGGACAGCTCCCATGGCTAGGCTGGATGCGTCAGTCTCGACGACATAAGGGAGATCTGGACGCGGGTGTTTCAATATAGGTGCGGAGGTAAACTTAGCTTTTAAATCCTGAAAGGCCTGCTCAGCTTCTTCAGACCATTCAAAACGTTTATTTTTCCTCAAGAGTGCAGTAATGGGTTGTACCACGCGTGAAGATTCCGGGATAAACCTGCGATAGAAATTGGCAAAGCCGAGCATGCTTTGAACCCCTTTTACAGAGCTAGGTGATGGCCATTTGAGGATGGCATCCAATTTTCTTGAGTCCATTCAGACTCCTTTGGGTGTCAGGATGAAACCTAGAAACTCAACTTCTGTGGTATGGAAAACACATTTCTCCAATTTAGCAAATAGTTTGTGTTGGCGCAGTTTTTCAAGTACTGCCCTGACGTGTTTTCTGTGATCAGATTCCGAAGAGGAGTACACCAGAATGTCATCGATATATACGACAACACAAACATCGATGAGTTCCCAAAGGACATCATTCATGAAGTATTGGAAGGCAGCCGGCGCGTTACACAATCCGAAAGGCATCACCTGGTACTCGAATAATCCGTATTTAGTACGGAAGGCAGTTTTCCATTCGTCGCCTTCTTTAACTCGTACCAGATGATAAGCCCCCCGGAGATCTAACTTGGTGTATATGCAAGCGTCCTTCACCTGGTCAAGGAGTTCAGGGATCAGAGGCAGAGGATAACGTTTTTTAACCGTTATCTGGTTCAATGCGCGGTAATCGATACAAGTTCTAAGGTCGCCTTCTTTTTTGGGCACGAAGAACAAAGCCGAGGACTTTGACGGGCGAATAAAACCATTAGCTAGGTATTGATCCAAATATTGTCTCAAATGCAGATTCTCAGGTTCGGTAAGGGCATAAATCCTGCTACAAGGGGGTTGTGCACCAGGCACCAGATCGATTTGGCAATCGTACGATCTGTGAGGAGGTAACGTGTTGGCCTGTTCCTTTTGGAAGACGTCCTGAAAGTCTTGGTATTCCGGAGGTAGTTGCATGGAGGCAGAGGTTACAGATGCTAGATTAATCTTCAGGTTTTCTAGGTAGCAGGTTTGTGTACAATCCGGGAAGGTTATTCTCTTAGCTCGCCAATCAATTTGAGGATTATGTGTCTCTAACCAAGGGATTCCAAGAATAACCTGAAACTGTGGAGCCTTGATTACATCAAACACAACACCCTCCCGATGGCCGTCGGGACCAATAAGAATCACCTCAGTAGTGGAATGTGTTACCGGTCCTGAGGCAATTTCAGTTCCATCGACTGTGGTGATGACATCTTTGCTGGTTTTAGGACGGAGAGGGAGGTTAACCCTAGAGACTAATTCACGATCCACATAATTTCCAATAGCCCCACTATCGATGTATGCCTTTATTGCATGCAACCGCTTAGGCTGTTCTGGATCTACGAGAACCATTGGCACAATGAAATGCGAGGTCGGAGAGTTAGTTTTCAAGCTCGGCAAGCGGACCCCTACACTTGTCGGGCGGAGTCGTTTCCCGAAACAGAGTCTTCATGGTTTTTATCAGCGGCTCCTACCGCCTTTCGGGGCGGTTTTGCCGGGCAATCTCGTAGAAAGTGTCCAGAATTCCCACAATAAAGACATAATTTTAACTGCCGCCTCCTTTCACGTTCCTTTTGAGTTAAGGGTCCTTTAACCCCTCCAATTTGCCTAGGCTCAGAGACATCAACTCCCTTGGGATTAGCATGGGTCTTGACCAACACCCGGGTCTCAAACCTGGACCGATCTGCTTTTCTGTTTTGAAGTCTGTGATCCAATTGGACCACTAAGTCTATATACTCTGTGCATTCTTTCGGCGGATTTACAACTTGGGCCAAGACATCTTTAAGTTCTCCGCGAAGGCCTCGATAAAACAACGTCACTCTTTTATCCTCTGGCCATCCCGTTTCCACAATTAGTCTATTAAAGGTTGCAATATAGGATAGGAGGTCCTGATTGCCCTGTCGCAGGGATAGAAGTTCGTCATCCAGAGCCTGCCCCTGAGAGTGTCGAGCAAATAACCTTTCCATGCTTGCTTGAAACCTTTGAAAATCACGGAGAATCGGGTCATCTTGAGTAACCAGTGGAACTGACCAATCGGCAGCGCAGCCGCTGAGATATGACAATACAAAGGCTACCTTGGTCTGATCATTAGGGAAGGCCCCAGGTCTGCATAGGAAGTGCAAACGACACTGATTCATGAATACGGCAAATCGTTTGGGGTCCCCAGCAAAGTGTTCGGGTGGGGCCAGCGGCATGTTTCCAGGTAGATTAATCTGCACAGGGTTACTGGAAACCAAAGGAGCGGGGTTCCCTCCGGAACCGGGTAGAGGAGTTTGCCCAGCTTGACCTTGCAAAAGCTGTCTGGCCAGGTCATCAGTTCTTTCCTTTGATATTATTAATTCCCTCCTGAGGGCATTAGTCTCTTGACGAGCGGCATGTACTTCGGCCCGTAATTCCCCCAGTAATTGGGCCAACTGATCAGTGTCAGAAATTTCCATAGCGCCTGGGTGGGAATTTGTAGGAAGGCTTCGCGTTCTGTTACGCTCACCTGACTCCCACGGAGGTGCTGGCCTGGTTCGCGCTGCTGTGACCTCTTCTAAGGTGATGCGCGGGGTTCGGAAGACGGACTGGACCGGGCCCCCAAATCTGGCTTGTCTGGCTCGCAGAAGTATCCTTCTGTAGGCAAAAATAGGGGATTAACTGTCTGCGGGGTAATGCAATCGGCCTCCCACTTTCCCCTCTCACCCTCCTTGAAACCCTTCTGTGATTTCTCGTAGCGTCTCACCTTAGGGTCTGGAAGGACAAGCTCTCCATCCTGCTTCTGATGCAGGGGCGCGTTGGTATCCAGTTACTTCACTGGATTTTCGGATTGGTGAGAACCAAACTTGCTTGGCTTCCAGGTAAGTTTTTTGATAAAAGGTTCCCCTTGTGTCCATGCTTTAATGTACTAATGCTAGTGTCTTTTTCCCCATAGGGGCCGGGGTACGGAATGCCGGGGAACAGGCACCGACCCGAGATGAGCAGTGAAATCCTTGTAGAAATCAGGTAAGTCTTTAATGAGCGTTTTTTGGTAATGTCTTTTCATTCGCTCATTAACGCTGATGTCTCTTTTTCCCCTTAGGGGCCGGGGTCCGGAAATGCCAGGATACGGCGCGGACCCGAAATGAAGAGGGAATGAATCAACAGGTAAGTCTTAACATGGAGACTTAGCTTTCCTTATTCCCTTCTCTCTCTCACCTTTTGTTCTGGTGTTTTTCTGACCGCAAATCCGGATGATCGCTGCTGAAAATGGAGGCGCCCTGTAAAGGTGACTGGAATGCGGCGCTGTAGCGATCGACGCGATTAGCTTTTAAATTAAAGTCTTCCTTTTCAGGATTGTCGGCGAGATGTTTCCGGGATGCGGATTTAGCAGATAAGGACTTTTCCTTCTTCTGTTCTCTTCTTCTCTTCCTTTGCAGGTGATCCAGGATGCTGGCAGGCGTGGCAGAAGTCAGGATGCAGGAGCAGACACGGTGAGCGTCCAGCTGCTAGATGCAGAACAACGCGAAGCACGTGTGGCTGTTCGGGTGGGGTTTAAATAGCCTTGGAAGAAGTTCCAGGTATGTATCCTTCCTCCAATCAGGTATGTATCCTTCCCCGACCACGCCCGGATGGTAAATTAGTCCCACAGGTAAAGTAGTTCCTTTCAGGCCTCAAGGAGGCCGGGATCCTGCAGCATGGTCTGCATCAGGTAAGTGCACCCAAGCATTCCCATAATGAGCCTGGCGCCATAGGCGCCAGGACTGATGTCTTTTATGAGCCTGGCGCCATAGGCGCCAGGACACTGTCCAAAGGGCCCCTATATGGGGTTGCTGGGTCCTTCCTTGGGGACTAAATGTCTGCTTTCGGGGACGCCGGGCTTGAACCGGCTCCCCGGGAGCGGGCATCATGACACCAACACAGCAGAGTATTCGGGGGGAATGCAAACTCTATATAGGTTGTAAAACAGAGGCAAAACATACAATGGATAGCCAGCAGTGCAGTTTGTTACACACATTACATTTAGGAAACATGTAAAAGAGGGTTAGAGGGTAGCAAGTGATTGCCAGCACATTAATTCATTTAGGCCTTCCACATCAGTTCTTAATCTGTATATCCACAATTGTTCACATCTGAAAAGTAAGTTATGAATGTTCCCTGCTCTTGTTGGTATCTTCACTTTCTCAAGGATTGTCCATTGCATGTCTTTGGGGCTGTGCTTTTTTTCTAAGTAGTGTTCCACCATAGGGGCTGTGATCTTTTTTGTTCGTATGCAAGAGCGATGCTCTGCCAGCCTCGTTCTGATCGGTCGGGTAGTCATCCCTACATATCTGAGTGCGCATGGACAGGTGATCAGATAGATAACATTTTTCGTGTTACAGTTAGTCATTTCTTTTTGTATCCATGGGTTTTGCCATCCGATGTTTATGGTTTTGCTTCTCGTAGTCCCAGGGCAGGCACTGCATGACCCACATGGGGTATGTCCTGTCGGTTTTTCATAGTTCCAGAGTGTCTCATGAGGCAAACTTTTTTCTTTGTAGGTTTGACGAGGGAATCCCTCAGGTTCTTGTTTCTTTTCATGGCAAAGCGTGGAGTGGCCAAATTTGATTCCCCCACATTCAAGATTGGCCAGAGTCTTAAAACTTCCTGTTTGAGTTTGTTAGTAAGCGGTGAAAACGTGAAGACCGCTGTAATTTTATCCTCAGAACTTTTTTGTTTAGCGTGCTGATCTAGCGTAATATCACGTGGAATGTTACGTGCCCTCTTTCCTGCCTGCTGGATGGTTTTTCTAGGATATCCTCTCTTTTTTAGTTTATTGGCCAAATGTTCCGATTGTCTTTCAAAATCTGTGATGTTCGAACAGTTCCTTCTGTATTTTAGAAATTGGCCGAAGGGCAGATTGTTCTTCAGGCTTGCAGGGTGGAAACTTGAGAATGTTAACAGAGAATTCCTATCGGTGGGTTTATTAAATACCGAGGTAGTTATGATGTTGTTTTTGATTTCAAATTGGAGATCTAGAAAATGTATCTCGAATTTTCTGTGCGTCTCAGTGAACGTCAGGTGTCTGTTTCGTTCATTGAGCCAGATCATGAATCTTGTTAGTTCTGGTTCAGTGCCTTTGAAAATCATAAGTACGTCGTCGATGTAGCGTGACCAAAGTTCTATATGGGCTTTCCAAGGATTTGTTTCAGGGTAGATGGTGTCCTCCTCAAAGGCTGCTACATACAAATTGGCAAGGCTTGGCGCAAAAGTTGCACCCATGGCTGTGCCCGATATTTGTTCAAAATATGTATGTTCATACAGAAAGTAGTTCTTGGTGAGCGCTATTTCTGCCATCTGCATAATCAAAGTAACCGGGGTATCTAGAGGTGGATCCAGATTTCTGAGGATATTTTCTACTACTTGTAACATGGCCATTTGCAGGATCCGTGTGTATAATGACTCGATGTCTAGAGTGACAAGTAAATGAGTTTCAGGGTCAAAATTTCGGTTTTTGAGGAGCAGTAATGCCGCAGTGGTGTCCTTGAGGTAGGAGCGCATTTTATTTACACTAGGTCTCAAAAAGAAGTCTACGAATTCAGAGAACGGTTCCAAGACAGATACTATGCCTGAAACTATAGGCCTTCCTGGAATAGGTATTTTTTCCTTGTGAATTTTAGGTAAGGCATAAAATGCCGGTCTCCTCAGTGTTTTTGGAGATAAGAATTCACATTCTTTTAGGCTAATGTGGCCTTCAGCAATGGCTTCCTCCAGAATTGGTAGGATCAATCTCTGGATTTTCTCAGTAGGGTCTTTTCCCAGCTGTCTATAGCTCGTTCGGTCTTCTAGTAGAGTTAAGACCATTTTGTTGTAATCCACCACATCTTGTATTACAGTTGCTCCAGCTTTATCTGCTGATTTTATTACAATCTGGTCATTATCTGCCAGTGTTTTCAAGGCTATATGTTCTTGTTTTGAAAAATTGTGAAAAGTATGCTGTTGTTCTTTTTCAAGTTTTTCAATGCTCTTGAACAGGGCTTTTTCAAATGTGATGGATTCTGGACATATCCCATTCGGTGGTGGGTAGAAGGTAGATTTGTTTTTTAGGTCTGTGGCGCATTTTCCAGCCCTCTGATTGGGTTCTGTTTCTGTTAGAGTGCCAAAGTATTGTTTTAGCCTTATCTTGCGTATCAGTTGGGCAGCCTCAATTCGAGTTTGGAAAGGATTATATTGTGAGGTAGGTACGAAGGAGAGGCCCTTCTCCAACAGCATGTGCTGTTCCCGTGTGAGGACCAATTGGGAAAGGTTTATGACCAGAGACTTGTCATAAAGTGGAGGAATATGAGTTGTAGATGGCTGTATCAAGTGTGTTTGCCTTTGTACTTCTTCAGTGGTATTGTCATTGGGGCGTCTTGTATTAGGTGTATCCGTGTCCATCTGCCAAGTTACTGTTTTCTTTTTTATGGCAGAGCGCCTGACCATCCCCGTCCCCTGCTGCGGGTGACACGGGGTGACTGGTTTTACCACTGGGCATTCCATTGGCCTCTTCCCTTGTTCCTTGTTTTTCCCTATCCCCGATGAAAAAACTGGGGGGCTGTGGGAGTGTTGCTGTTGGGTAAGTTTGAGCCACTTGCTGTTGCTAAGCTTTGGTTACTTCCACTTGAACTCCCACTTGAAAAGGTCCAGTTAGCTGGTCTTGGGCGTGATTGTATTCACTTCCTATTATATTGATTGTACTGTTGGCCAGATTTTGCAGTTGCTTGGCTCTGATCTTCGTAATAGGCATCCGTTATATAGGCTATACCTTCTCTTGCGTAAAACTCGCAAGGTCTTTTCTTAGTTTTGCAACTTTTTTTATTGAAATTGAAGTCCTTGAAATCTTTCATTATGGTATCAAGGTCTTTGATACTTTTTTTGTAGATGGCAATGATGGTAGCTGTTTTTAAAGAGTCTTGTTTTTCTTGTATCTCTTTCATAATTTTTCGGAGACTGTCTTGGCTGTGCTTATAATAAGCACAAGCCAGTCTCTTGTACATTTATTAGATATGTACGACCAATCTTTTCTAAATTGGACCTGCTCCAAGAAGATTCGAGGTTCGATTCTGATTATTAGTCCCATCGGGGCTGCATGTGCACTCAGATATTCTGTCATTATGGTGCCGTGCAGTTCGGTGCGGATCAGTTGTTTTTTCAGTATTTCAAGTTCGTTCCATTCGTTGCCACTATTTCCTGCTTCCGGTATGCTCTCTGTGCCTAAAATGGATGGGTTAGCCAAGATATTTTCCACTAGGTCCTCTGCAAAAGCCAGATACCTGGCCTCTGCCATCTCTTTATATGTCTCAGACCTCTGTGATTCTGATGAATTGCTCGGACGAAGAGCACTGGGGAGGTTTTACCGGACCAATGTGCTCCTAATAGCTAGTTTAGGAAAAATGCCTTTTTTTGGCATAGGTTCACAGCCACTGGCTGTCCGATGAAAAAGTATCCACAATATTGGAACCTAGTTGGGGGATCTGAAACTCAAATCTTCCCTATCATCAGTCCTTTTTTAGTGTCCATTATGGTCCACACGTAGTTTATCACATGATGGACAACACGTTGAATACACGACAGCCTAGATGCTGCTCCGTGTATCGACATCGGACTTGGTTAGAATCTCGAGGGGTACTCCTCATCAACCAGGAGGTAAGCAACACCCGATACGCTAACGCTGCTCATGCATGGCCCCCTAGCCTTTACCGACGCTTCATAGCAGCTCCTTTTTCCCATTCGTTCCTAACTAAACACACGGTCCTTCTTAAAAAAGATACGCGATATACACAGTGAGACCCCAGTATCCACAGATGTGAACCGTGTCCTGGGCTGTCTCCTCTCCTTTTGTAAAATTAGACCACGGGCGGGAAAAGAAAACCCTACCTCCATGGCCCCCACACGTACTTTATTTCTATGTATAAGGTTGGCTTGGGAAACTATAGTTTGTAAAATCCCCAGTACCATATGGGCTACAAATTACATAGAGTGACCAAATGGGTTGCTTTCTGGCGACGTGTTAAGGGGATACCTAACAGGGCCTGTGAGCTCCACAGGTCAAACTCCTCAAGAGTCGACCTGCAAATTGAAAAAAGCTAGTTTTTTAATGATCTTGTGTTTTAAATGCCCACTGATGCAAATATAGTCATCCTTCAAGTTCCATTTTATTTCACCTAAATCTAAAAGAACATATTTCTTCTGTAGGTGAACAAGGAATGTGCGATCATCTCGGATTTGGGAATCTGTAAATAATTTACCTACTCGAATCCAGGACCCTGACACTTGGGAGTTGCCTCATCTATAATGGGTAAGATGTGTGCATTATGACCTCTTATGTCTATGAGGCTACTCACGAGATATGTCTCTAATGGCACTCTGCCTTGTTTTTCTTTTCTCCCTCCTTGCTCTTTCAAACATAGGGAAATCTCCTATTCTGAATTGAGAGATTCACCACTACCAGCAGAAGAAATCCGACCACACACTAAGGAGTGTTGGTCCTTAGCCCTGAAGAAAGTGGTCCCAATAACTTTAATACCACTGAAACCGGTCGGCTTATATGTGACCTGATTGGAATAATTACGGATCAGAGTTATCCCCAAATCAAGCCACACTTCTGATCCCAACACGAAAAGGGATTGTGCAAATTCTATAAAAACTTTAGGTTCAGAGTTCGCATCAAGAAATACATCTCCGAATCAAAAGAAATAGGAGTCGTCCATGACTATTCCTGGTCCATACACTCCAAATGATGTTTTTTAACAACTATGACCTATGAAACAGTTTCATGAGTTCTACCTCTCAATTTATATAATCCCTTCTGCAGCTCAGAGACATTAGTTTAATTTTTAATAAAGGTTGCATTCCAAAGAAACGAAATAAAAATGATATGTTTTATTTGGGAAACAACATATCATGTGCAAAACCTTGAAGGATAAAGCAAAAAAAGGAATCCAACAGTGTGGAGTAAACCCCCATAAGAAAAAGCAATACCTGAATAGAATTGACTCAAATCAAATTATATTTCATTGTCCCCATGTACACAGGTAACTCTAAATAGGGTGGTGTTCGCGAGGTCGGTCATGACCAAGTAAGCTTTTATGGCGGTCTGCTTGCTGCCTGAGTCAAATAACGCCTTCACTTGTTTCCCATTCACCCAAGCTTTTTCATATGTGAAGTCAGCAGACTGACATAAACATATGCTGATGGTCTCTAGATCTTCTTCGGGTTCTTCGGGTTCTTCCCACTCTTCTCCCTTTAAAAAGCCTACATTTGTCGGACAGTTCTTGGCCAAATGCCCAGTTTCTTTACATGAAAAGTAGATAAGGGGGGTTGGTCTGCTTCCTTTAGGTTCCTCCCTTTTACCTTCTTCTCTACTTTTTAGGGTGAGATCTTTTTGTTTCTATTCTTTCCTTCGATATTCATTCCTTGATCTGGTATGACCCTCCTTGTTTATCTACTTCTTGAGGTTGCGGTCACTGGGTAGGTTTGTACTCTTACCGTTCCTCACCTTGATGTACCGAGCGGAAGTGTTTGGCTACATCCGAGTGGTTTTGTGCAGTTTCAATGACCAGGGCTAGGGTAGGTCGATTTAATTGTAACACAGCCTTTTGCAAAAAAGGGGGTAAGGCATTGGTGAATTGTTGTAACGTAATAATTTCTATCAATTTTTCTAGGGATTTGTTATTGATCCAAAGGGCTACAGTATTTTTGATATGTTCATCCATTTTAAAGGGGGTTTCTCCCAGATTTAATCTAATGGCCTCCATTTTTGTCAATAGAAGTTACATGTTTGCCCACTCTCTTCAATAGCCCTTCTTTTATGGATACAAAAGTGGCTCCGTGGGCAAGATTGAGTAGTTGCTAGGCGATCTGTAGTTCAAATTTCAAGAGGGCCCCAAATAACATCTTTTAAAGGTTTTCTTCCCATCCTAACTGTTTGGCTAGCCATTTGCAATTTAGGAAGCAGTTATTTGCCTTCTAAGTATGGTTGATGTATTCCCTGTGGTAGCAGGGGGTCTGGCTTGCCATTCGACCAATTTTGTCAGGTTTTCCTAGAGTCTAGTTTCGGCCTACATTTGATGGGCCGCTTACTGGGCTATGACAGCTTTTAGGTCAGCCATTTCTTCCGGTGGGATGAGGGTTCCGTCACTGTTTTCTTTCTGCATCAGAATAAAACAGGTTTCGACTCCTTTGGATAAAGTTTCGAAGTCATCTGATACTTCTGAGTCTGATCCCGATGAAGGGAGTGGCTTAGGTACGTTGATCTCTAACCCTGATGGCCCTGCGACTGATAGTAACTGGGTACCATGAAAAAAAAAAGGTTCAGGAGTGGGGGAATTTAGGGCACTAGGTCTAATGAAGGTAAAGGCTGGTCGGATTTTCAATAGTATTCGATCCCACTGTTGGATATTATAATGAGAGAGTCAGAGGGTATCTAACCGCACTTGAGTTTTAAAGAATAGGTCTTGTTGACTAGTTGGGATATGTAGTTGAAAGATCAAAACCTCTTTAAGAGTGTATACACAATCAAAGTCAAGGAGTTCAATGATTCTATTTTCCCCTTCTGGTGGTACGATAATTATCAGCATGGATTCTCAATTTTTAACAATCGAATCACATCCCACCAGAGACACCATATGTACGGAAGGCATGGGATCAGCAGTAAGACAGACACAAGTGACCACAGTTCAAGGGTGTTCATTGAACTTTCACAAAGGTGAGATGAACGCCTATCTAAACCTAGATCTACAAATCGTAGAAAGCTACGACCATCAAATAATAATAATGCAGTCCTGGTGGAGTCTTGTCAAATTAAAAGGGCGTATACTAAAAAACCTATTGCCAAACCTTACTTATTACTAAACTGCCATCTTGGAACTGCTGTTTCCTCATGCGGTTTGCCTCGCTCAGAGTGCATTTTTGTGCTCCGCCTTTTATCCGTGTGGGGAAGCATGATGGAAGTCAGGTGTGTGTAATAAATTGTAATTGCCTGACCTTGCTTGTTCATGGTGTTGGGACATGTCAGGTATACGGGTCTGGTGTTAGTCCGTTGTTGCTCACGGTGAACTGTCCGTGAGAAAGAGTTTGTGTTGAAAAAGGGGGCGGGGGTTGAATTCCCAGGTATCCTACCTGGTAGGTTGGGGAAAAGGTGATATTAGGTAGGGGATACCACGTCTCACACTCTCATATCCCACTTCCACTCCCACGAGGGTGCCATATCCAGGTAATCCTACCCCACTGGTCCACCCCCAGGAACTGGATCCAACTAGCGGGTGAGACACTTTCTGGTTTCTCACAGGCCCCATGCAGACCAAAAGGGAGAACATTCAATTGGAATAGCCCTATGGGTGTGAAGAAGGCTGTTTTTTCCTTATCCGGTCGTTGTACAGAGACCTGCCAATACCCTTTAGTTAAATCTAGAGTAGACAAGAACACTGCATTTCCCAGTTTATCTATCAAGTCATCGATGCGTGGCAAAGGATATGCATCAAAGGCAGAGATGGTGTTGAAGTGCCTAAAATCTGTGCAAAATCTCCAAGACTGGTCGGGTTTAGGTACCAACAGGATAGGGGAGGACCATGGGCTTGAAGATGGCTTGATAATATTTGCCTTCAGCATATTCTCAACCTCATTAATTGCTATTTTCTTTCGCGCCTCTGGGAGTCTATATGGTTTTAGATGAACCACTTTGCCTTTTTTTCGGTTCTGATGTAATGATAAGTTCCATGTGCTCTCCCTGGTTTTTCACAAAATACGTCGGGGGAAAGTGGAAACAAGGTAATTTACATGTTTTTGTTTGTCGTTAGATAGTTCTTGGGAATGAGTTCTAGGTTATCACTCTCCTCGGGTACCAAACAGGATAACATGGAATAGTTAGAGACAGAAGGGTTCTCTTTCCATTCTTTCAGGAGATTTACGTGGTATAGGTGGGTCTTTTATCTTCTATCAGGTTGGGCTACCCTATAAGTACATTTTCCAGTTTGCGCTAGTATTTCACAGGCCCATACCATTTTGAAACAAGCTTATTTTCAGAGGTAGGTAAAAGAACCAGAACTTTCTGACCTACTGAAAATGATCTAAGCTTTACCTTTTTATCACAGGAAAGCTTCAGTTGTTTTTGATCTTTTTCCATATGAGTATGAACTAGAGTTCTGACTAGATGCATATGTTCTTGCAACCGGGTGGCTGTCTGTGAAATAGGTATTGGTGCTTCTTCCCTTTCTTCCAAGGTTCCCCTCACCATGTCTAGGACATATCTTGGCTCTCTATCATACAATAATTCGATGGGGGAGAAACCAGTAGATGTTTAAGGGGTCTTTCTTACCGCAAACAGGGCCCAGGGGATCATGCAATCCCAATCTTTCCCATCCTCGTCTACTAACTTTCTTAGAATCATCTTGGGGGTCTTATTAAATCTTTATACCAATCCATCGGTTTGGGGATGGTACACTGAGGTCCTTAAGGTTGTAATATGTCACAATTCCTTTATTTCACCCTTAAGCTTACTCATGAAATGTGTCCCCTGGTCAGTTAGAATTTCTTTGGGGAATTCAACTCTAGAAAAGAATGGTAGCAAAATGCTTTAAGATTTGCTGGGTGGTGTTATTCCACATGGGAAAGGCTTATGGGTACTTGGTGGCATAATCAACGATAAACAAGAACAAATTAGTTGCCCAACTTAGACGTTTTTAATGGTCCGATAATATCCATCTCAATTCAGGAGAAGGGAACTTCGATTATCGGTAGTGGATTTAAAGGGGCAGGTAGAGGAATATGCGAGCTAGTCTTTTGACATATCTCAAATGTCTGAACAAATTTTTTTATATCGGCATGTATCCATGGCCAATAGAATTTTCCACTAATGTCAGGTTGGGTCTTAGACTGTCCTAAGTGTCCCACTGTCAAGTGAGAGTGTGCAATTTCTAACACAATCTTCTGATGGGTTTTAGGTATTACCAATTGGGTTTTACTTATGCGTTCCTCTGAGGTTTCTCTACGATATAGCAGCCCCTGTTTCAGAAAGAAAAAGGGGTTCCTTTTTTCTTGGCCTTCTCCATCATGAATTATTTGCATGAAAGCCTCTGCCAGCATTGGGTCATTTCTTTGGGTGAAGGCTAAGTCTGGAAGGATGGTGGGTTCACTCTTCCACTTTAGAATTTATTTAGGGAATCCAACTCTAGAAAAGAATGGTAGCAAATGCTTTAAGATTTGCTGGGTGGTGTTATTAAAGGCTACTGGGTACTTGGTGGCATAATCAACGATCACTAGAACAAATTTGTTGGCCAACTTAGATGTTTGTAATGGTCCGATAATACCCATCCCGATTTGAGAGAAGAGAACTTTGAATATCGGTAGTGGATTTAAAGGGGCAGGTAGAGGAATATGCAAACTGGTCTTTTGACATATCTCACATGTCTGAACAAAGTTTTTTATATCAGCATGTATCCCCGGCCAATATGATTTTCCACTAATGTCAGGTTGGGACATAGACTGTCCTAAGTGTCCCCCTGTCAAGTGAGAGTGTGCAATTTCTAACACAATCTTCAGATGGGTTTTAGGTATTACCAATTGAGTTTTACCTATGCCTTCCCCTGAGGTTTCGCTGCGATATAGTGTTCCCTGTTTCAGAAAGAAAAAGGGGTTCCTTTTTTCTTGGCCTTCTCTCTCAGGAATTATTTACAAGAAAGCCTCTGCCGGCATTGGGTCGTTTCATTGGGCAAAGGCTAAGTCTGGAAGGATGGTGGGTTCATCTTCTACTTTGGCTCCGATTTCAAGTCTCTCAAGGTCCTTAAGGTTGTAATATGTAGCAATTCCTTTATTTCACCCATAAGCTTATTCATGGAATAGTCCCCTGGCCAGTCAGAATTTCTTTGGGGAATCCAACTCAATGGTAGCAAATGCTTTAAGATTTGCTGGGTGGTTATATTCCTCATGGGAAAGGCTTCTGGGTACCTGGTGGCATAATCAACTATCACAAGATCAAATTTGTTGCCCAAATGAGATGTTTCTAATAGTGCAATAATATCCATCCGATTAGGGAGAAGGGAACTTCGATTATCGGTAGTGGACTTAAAGGGGCAGGTAGAGGAATATGCAAGCTGGTCTTTTGACATATCTCACATGTCTGAACAAAGTTTTTTAAATCAGCATGTATCCCTGACCAATAGAATTTTCCACTAATGTTAGCTTTGGTCTAAGACTGTCCTAAGTGTGCCCCTGTCAAGTGAGAGTGTGCAATTTCTGACACGGTCGCCTGATTCCCACGGAGGCGCAGGTCTGGCTTCGAGTGCTGATGCTTCTTCTATGGTGAAGCGCAGGACTCTGAAGATGGACTCACTGGCTCGCAGGAATATTCCCCTGTGCGTGAAAAGGGAGTATTACCTACTGACGGAATAATGCTCAAGCCTCCCACTCCCTTCCAGCCCTCCACGATACCCTTCCTCGATTCCCCGTGAAGTCTCACCTTAGGGTCTGGAAGGATGAGTTCTCCATCCTGCTTCTGATGCAGGGGCGCGTTGAAACCCAGTTACTTCACTGGATTGAGGTTTGATGGGAGTTCAAATAAGCTTGACTATTCAGGTAAGGCGCTGTAAGAGTTCTGTAGCAAGTTCAAAAGTTCAAGCTTAATAATAATGTTCATTGTCTTATTGCAGCAAGCGCTAACGCTTATGTCTTTTTTCCCCTTAGGGGCCGGGGTTCGGAATGCCGGAGATATGGCGCCGACCCGAAGTGAAACGTGCAGTTGCAGTAAATGATGGGTAAGTTCTGGATGAGCGTTCGGGTAATGTCTTTGCATTCGCTCATTCAATGTCTTTGTCTTTTTTCCCCATAGGGGCCGGGGTCCGGAATGCCAGGAAGCGGCAGGACCCGAAATGAAATGGGAATGATCCAACAGGTAAGTCTTAGAAGGAAACTGAGCTTTTCCTATTCCCTTCCTTCTCTCACCTTGTGTTCTTGTCTTTTTCTCTCTAGGCTCTGGGAAGTGGCTGCGGATCCGGATGATCGCTGCTGAAGATGGAGGTGCCCAGGAAAGGTGAGTGAAATGCAGCGCTGCAGCGATCGAAGCGAAAGGCTTTTAAAATGATGTCTTCCCTTTCAGGATCGTCGGTGTGAAGTCTCCGTGATGCAGCTTTAGCAGGTAAGGTCTTCTTTCTCTCCAATTCTCTCTTAGCAGGTGTCCCAGGATGCTGACAGGCGTGGCTGAAGTCCAGATGCAGGAGCTGACACGGTGAGCGTCCAGCTGCGAGGAGCAGAACGCGAAGCGTGAGTTGCTGATCGGGCGTGGTGGGAAAGTAAGTCCACAGGTAAAGTAGTTCCATTCAGGCCTCAAGAGGGCCTGGATGTAGCAGCATGGTCTGCATCAGGTAAGTGCACCTTAACACACTTGAACACATGTCTAGCTTTATGAGCCTGGCGCCTAAGGCGCCAGGACTGTGTCCAAAGGGCCCCAGCTTGGGCCCGCTGGCACTTCCCTGGGGGAAATGATGCCTGCCTCTGGGGTTGCTGGGTCGGACCTGGCTCCTTGGAGGTAGGCATCATGACAGTACCCCCCCGCAAGGCCCCTCCCAAGGTTGTTCCCTCTGGGGGTTTTGGCTTGTTCGGAAATCTCCGGTGGAACCTTTGTATTAATCGAGGTGCGTGAACATGGTTACTAGGTTCCCACGATCTCTCCTGAGGTCCATATCCCTTCCAGTCAACAAGATAGAAGAGTTTGGACTTTAACACCTTGGAGTCCAAAATGTCTTTAACTTCGAATTCTAATTCCCCTTCAATTTGAACTGGGTCTGGAGGCTTGGACAGTCGGGTCCCTGGTTGTACTGGCTTCAAAAGTGATGCATGAAAAACTGGATGAATACGCATGTTAGACGGTAAATCCAGTTTAAAGGCCACGGGATTGATTATAGCCTTGATGGGATAAGGTCCTATGAATCTGGGATTGAAGGTTCGCGGGCCCTTGAGGGGTGAATGTTTCGTTGCTAGCCATACCTGATCTCCTACTTGGTAAGGAGGAGTTTTACTTCGGTGCAAATCAGCGTTTTCTTTATACTTTTTCTTGGCTTGCTGTAAATGAGTTGCAGCTTCTTTGAAGGCTTGCGTTATTGTGGAATGCAGATGATTTACTGCAGGCATTTCCAGGGTCAGAGGTGGATCTAGATCAGAGGTCCGAGGATGGTGACCATACAAAGTATAAAAAGGAGTTTGTCCGGTTCCAGAATGCACTGAATTGTTGTATGCATATTCTGCGATCCAAAGGATGTGTTTCCAATTTAACTCGGATTGGTGTAACATGCACCGAAGATATTGCTCGAGAGTCTGATTGGTTCTCTCGGTTTGTCCGTCGGTCTGGGGGTGGTGGCTGGTGGATAGCCGCACATCTATTTGTGCTAGTTGGCAACACTTCTTCCAAAAATGGGAGATAAATTGACTTCCACGATCCGAGACTAATATGGAAGGGAAACCATGTATGCGAACTATATTCTCCAGAAATTCCTTGGCCAAGGTGGAAGCTGAAGGCAAACCTTTTAAAGGGATAAAGTGGGCCATTTTGGAGAATAGATCCACAATTACAAGGATAGTGTTGTAACCAGCACAAGGAGGCAGGTCAGTTATAAAGTCTATTGACAAGGTGTGCCATGGTGCCGGTGGAGTATCCAAAGGTTGAAGTAGGCCGGCTGGCCTTTTCTTTTGACCCTTGTTTTGGGCGCAAATTCCGCAAGACAAAACAAAAGACTTTATGTCTTTTCTCCAAGAAGGCCACCAGAAGTGGCGTTTGATTTTTTCCTCCGTTTTAGCGATACCAGGGTGACCTTCCATTAATGATTCATGATGATGGGCAATAACAAGTTCTTGCAATTCTTTACTAGGCAGAAACAACCGCTCCTGGAAGTAGGGTAAGTCATCCTTAACGGTGTAATGAGGACCCTTTTGACTCCATTCCAGCAAGGCTGAAGAGTCTAGAAGTTGTTTTACTTGCGTTTGGATGTCCTCAATAGTTTGCAATGAAGTTAGGCCTAAGATTCTTTGTTCTGGTATGATTGGCACAGGTTCTAAACTCGAATTGGGTTCTTCCATGCCAATCCGGGATAAGGCGTCCGCTTTACCATTCTTGCAGCCAGGGCGATAGGTAATTACAAAATCAAATTCCGCAAAGAATAGAGCCCATCGGAGTTGTCGTGAAGATTGAGCCTTGGCCGTCTTTAAATACTGTAAATTTCTGTGGTCCGTAATTACGGTGATGGTGTGTCTTGCCCCGAGAAGGTAGTGACACCAAGCCTTGAAAGCAGATTTAATAGCCAGTAACTCTTTGTCGGTAATTGCATAGTTGATTTCAGGAGGAGAACATTTCCTGGACCAAAAGGCCACAGGGTGTAGTTGGTTAGTTTCTGGATCTCTTTGCGACAGGACAGCTCCCATGGCCGAACTGGATGCGTCGGTTTCCACAATGTAAGGGAGAACTGGGTGCGGGTGCTTCAATAAAGGTGCAGAGGTGAATTTGGTTTTCAGGTCCTGAAAGGCTTGTTCGGCCACAAGAGTCCATTCAAAGCGTTTGTTTTTCTTTAGGAGAGCTGTGATGGGTTGGACTGTTCGGGAAAATTCCAGGATGAATCTTCGATAGAAATTGGCAAAGCCGAGCATGCTCTGAACTCCCTTCACCGAGCTAGGAGATGACCATTTGAGGATGGCGTCCACCTTTCGCGAGTCCATTCGGACTCCTTGAGGTGTCAGGATAAATCCGAGAAACTCCACTTCTGTGGTATGAAAAACACATTTTGCGAGCTTTGCAAATAGTCTGTGCTGGCGCAATTTCTCAAGAACTGCCCTAACATGTTTTCTGTGATCGGATTCTGAAGAGGAGTGTGATGCTGGAAATGCATCAGAGGGACAGGACCTCTGAATCCTTGTCCTTTACTGCTTTTTATCGTGTGTTCTGTCGTGTTTTCTGCCCAGGAGTCCATGTGGGACTCCTGGCAGTGCAGCTCTCTCTTTTGGTTTGGTGAACAGACCCATGGGATACCCTTATGGCACCCATGGGTAGGGGTACAACCCTGTGCCCCTAGTGTATGTTTTTGGGCACCTGTGGGTGGCCCACAGAGCAGGGTATGGGCTGGTGGCAGCTCCATGCTGAATTTGACAGGTGCTCTGGGTGCCCTCCATTTTGGGATACCCAGGCCCTGCCATTGGGATCAGTTGATTCCTGATAGGAAACAAGATGGCCCCTGTGGCATCTTGCTTTCTATTGCCTGTTACCTTGTTTCCCAAAGTCCTGGGAAGCCCTGACTCTGTCCCTTCCCCCTGACTGGCTGTTGGGTGGAAGTTCCATATATGGTGTTATTGTGAAGGCCCAGCTAGACTGACTGGAGCCTTCCCAGTGACTGTATGTTGTGGGTACCTCCTGTGGGTGGGACCTGGGTGAATGGAGTGTGTGACCAATATACACTCCTTGTTGTGGTTGTCTGGTTTCTGGCATGAGAGACAAAGACTGAGACAGCCCTGCCCGAAACTGGCCTGAATGCAGTGTGTAGTGTTGAATGGCTGGGTACTTGTCCCAATCCACATTCCTTGTTGTAAGTGTCTGAAAGGGAGGAGTGAGGCCTGAATGCACTGTGTGCCTGATTGGCTGGCTGACTGCATGAATGCCCTTCTGTATGATTGGCTGCTGAGTGTGTGCCAGCAGTGTGGATGAGAGACAGAATAGTATATCTGGGGACCTCTCACCACTGGTAATTGTTCAGAAGCGTTCTGGAGCTGAGTCTCCACTCTAAGAGTAACTGGAACTGCTGATCCTCGACGCCCAGCTGGAAGAAGGAGACTTGCTGCTGCATTTGCTTCGACCGATCCGAAGGCTGCCGAAATCGTCGAAGACTGACCCGAGAGAGGACCTGGTAAGGCACCCTCTTCCCGTGCTCCGAGGGACCATTGAGCACCGCTCCATCTTCCCCGAAGACAGACCCTCGAAAGGCTGCCGACCCGAGACGGGGCCGCCGAGGATATCGAAGTGAAGCACCCGGACATCGCCGCCGTCGAAGTCCATTGCCGTCGACCAAGGTTCGCAGGTCTGTGTAACCGCTGGAGGCCCGTCGAAGTCGTGTTGCCCAGCCGTGGGAACCACTTGACGCCGTGCCGCCGATGACCGGAGCCGTCCGCTCCTTTGCCTAAGAACATTCGAATCGAAGGACTCCCTCGTCCGCACCGTCGACCGCTTTATCCTGCCGGAGAAAGTCGAGGACGACCAACGCGCCGAGGAGAAACCTGCCGGTGGGTTTCCCGCCACCCGAAGACCACAAAGACTCGAACGACTCGACGCCCTTGCTGGGCCCCCGTCTCCACAATCTTTGCGGTCCAGAACAATTGTCGTCGAGGTGCCCCGCACGCCAATGCCTTGCAGGACGCCAACGCTCCTTCGTCGACGAGCACCGCTTGGATCGAAGCTGCCGCCTCATCGACGCCGTTCTACCCTGTTTGTTGTCGGACGTTTGACGCCCCGTGTCTCCCGTTTGAAAGGGAAGGCATTCAAGAAGGGCCGTCGATTCCCCGCCGCCGAACGCCGAGTTCCTCGACGCTTCTCGACGCCTCTCGACGATCCGTGACTCCCGCTTGAAAGGGGGTCGCTCAAGAAGGATCTGTCGACGCCTCTTCGAAGAACTCAACTCCACCAGGTACATTGGGGGGGTAAAAACATTATAGGAGGGAATAAGACTTGCAGAACAATATATGGACTGGGCTTGTGCTATATCTTTATTTTACAGGTTGCCCAGGTGGGGGGGATCTCCACACAGAACTGTGTCTAGTGGTAGGGGCCAGTATTCTGCCTATTGCTCAACCATCTTATTTTCTCTCCTCTCTCTATTGCTGGTTTCACTCTATTGATCTGTGTGACATTGTTACAGTATGGTTGATGCACTTTAATGAGATCTAATACAAAGGATGGTACCACTTTAGAATTGTATATATTTGCCATTGTTGATTTTCCTAAGTACAAAGTGAGTTATTATGATAAGTGTACATAACCTTGAATATTGATTATATAAAGACCGTGTTCTAACCAATACAGTGTGTGGACATTCCTTTGTGGGGGATTGGGGACTACACTGTACTTAAGAACCAGCCTGCATCACCTCCTTAGAAGCTAGGCCTTGATTGCTCGACCATAGCTACCGAATAGAGAATCTAGGCTGGGGTCCTCTGTGCCTCCCCTCTACCATATATAGAGCAGAAGCACAGACCACCCCCTACCAGTCCCTCTTTTACAAGGAGTACACCAGGATGTCGTCAATATAAACAATGACACAGACGTCGATAAGTTCCCGAAGAACATCATTCATAAAGTACTGAAAGGCGGCAGGTGCATTGCACAAACCGAAGGGCATCACCTGATATTCGAAGAGCCCAAATTTGGTGCGGAATGCAGTCTTCCATTCGTCGCCTTCTTTTATACGCACCAGGTGATAAGCTCCTCGGAGATCTAACTTGGTGTACACACAAGCGTCTTTCACCTGGTCGATAAGCTCAGGGATCAGGGGCAGAGGATAACGATTCTTAATCGTTATTTGATTTAGGGTGCGCTAGTCTATACATGTTCTAAGGTCGCCCTCTTTTTTCGGCACGAAGAACAGAGCTGAGGAGACAGGAGACTTGGACGGGCAAATAAAACCATTGGCTAGGTACTGATCTAAATACTGACGGAAATGTAGGTTCTCAGGTTCCGTAAGAGCATAGATCCTACTACAAGGTAGTTGAGCATTGGGTACCAGATCGATTTGGCAATCATAAGACCGATGGGGAGGTAACGTGTTAGCCTGTTCCTTCTGAAAAACGTCTTGGAATTCTTGGTATTCTGACGGTAGCTGTACAGGGGTGGAAGTTGCTGAGGCTAGACCCATAACTGGATTTCTTGGGTAACAAGTTGGTTCACAATCAGGAAAACTTATCTTCTTTGCTCGCCAGTCAATTCTGGGATTATGTGTTTCTAACCAAGGAATTCCAAGAATTACTTGAAATTGTGGGGCCTTGATCACATCAAGCACGATTGCTTCCCGATGTCCATCCTTACCCACCAGTGTAATTTCAACAGTGGAATGCGTTACAGGCCCTGAGGCAATTTCGGTTCCATCTACTGTAGTAATGACATCTTGGGTTACTTTCGGGCGGAGAGGGAGCTTAATCCTGGAAGCCAATTCACGGTCTATGTAATTTCCAATAGCTCCACTGTCGATGTATGCTTTTATAGCATGCAACAGCTGAGGCTGTTTTGGGTCCACGAGCACCATTGGCATGACAAAATGCGAGGTCAAAGAGTTTGTTTTCAAGCTCGGCAAGCGGACCCCTACGCTTGTCGGGCTAGGTCGTTTCCCGAATCAGGTGTCAATAAATCGTTATCAGTGGCTCCAACCACCTTCCTAGGTGGTTTAACCGGACAATTTAGAAGAAAGTGACCGGAAGTCCCGCAATACAGGCAAAGTTGCATTTGCCGCCTTCTCTCTCGTTCCTTCTGTGTTAATGGTCCTTTAACATCGCCGATTTGCATAGGTTCGGATACGTCAGTACTCTTGGAGTTAGCGTGGGTTTTGATCGGTACTCGCGTTTCGTACTTGAACCGATCTGCTTTTCTATTTTGAAGTCTGTGATCAAGTTGAACCACCAAGTCTATGTAGTCTGCGCAGACCTGGGGGGGGATCTACTATCTGAGCTAGAACATCCTTAAGCTCTCCGCGCAAGCCTCGATGAAACAATGTGATCCTTTTGTTTTCTGGCCATCCAGTTTCCACAACCAGTCTATTAAAGGTGGCAACATAGGACAGAAGATCCTGATTACATTGTCGTAAGGATAGCAGTTCGTTATCAAGGGCCTGTCCTTGAGAGTGTCGAGCAAACAATCTTTCCATGCTGGCCTGGAAACCCTGAAAATTCTGGAGAATGGGATCATCCTGATTTACCAATGGAATTGACCAATCGGCAGCACTGCCACTGAGGTAAGATAGTATAAAGGCTACCTTGGTCTGGTCGTTAGAGAAGGCCCCGGGTCTGCATAGAAAGTGTAAACGACATTGGTTCATAAAGACGGCATATTTCTTGGGATCCCCCGCAAAACGTTCAGGCGGGGCCAAAGGCATGTGTCCAGGTAGATTGATTTGTACCGGGTTATTCAAACCCATTGATGTGGAAGTATCTCCGGAATTAGGTAAAGGAGTGTGCCCTGCCTGGGCCTGCAATAACCTTTTGGCCAGGTCATCTGTTCTTTCCTTGGATAGGATCAGTTCTCTTTTGAGAGCGTTAGTCTCCTGGCGGGCAGAGGGCACTTCTGCCCGTAATTCCCCCAAAAGCTGGGCCAGCTGATCTGTCTCGGAAGTCTCCATAGCGCCCGGGTGGGAAATTGTGGGTAGGCTTCGCGTTCTGACACCGATCAGGTATGTATCCTTCCCCGACCACACCCAGGGGAAAGTAGGTCCACAGGTAAAGTAGTTCCATTCAGGCCTCAAGAGGGCCTGGATGTAGCAGCATGGTCTGCATCAGGTAAGTGCACCTTAACACACTTGAACACATGTCTAGCTTTATGAGCCTGGCGCCTAAGGCGCCAGGACAGGGGTCCAACATGAGCCTGGCGCCTAAGGCGCCAGGACTGTGTCCAAAGGGCCCCAGCTTGGGCCCGCTGGCACTTCCCTGGGGGAAATGATGCCTGCCTCTGGGGTTGCTGGGTCGGACCTGGCTCCTTGGAGGTAGGCATCATGACAATTTCTAACACAATCTTCCAATGGGTTTTAGGTATTACCAATTGGGTTTTACTTATGCCTTCCCCTGAGGTTTCTCTATGATATAGTAGTCCCTGTTTCAGAAAGAAAAGGGATTCTTTTTTTCTTGGCCTTCTCCCTCAGGAATTATTTGCAAGAAAGCCTCTGCCAGCATTGGGTCGTTTGGTTAGGTGAAGGTTAAGTCTGGAAGGATGGTGGGTTCATCTTCCACTTTGGCTCCCATTTCAAGTCTCTCATTGGCCACCCCAAAACCTAAGTTACTTCTCTCAG
Organism: Ambystoma mexicanum; assembly: GCF_040938575.1. Taxonomy (NCBI): domain Eukaryota; kingdom Metazoa; phylum Chordata; class Amphibia; order Caudata; family Ambystomatidae; genus Ambystoma; species Ambystoma mexicanum. Next base: position 716,607,657 of record NC_090923.1, read on the forward strand.
TTTCCTCAGACTCTATCTCTTCCTCAATATGGGGAAATAAAGCTTTCTCAAGAATTCCCTGTGCAATCTTGTCCCCAGGACATATCTCAAAAGGGGTTTCTCCATGATTTTACAAAAGTACTTTTATGTCTCCCTGGATCTATAACGCCTGCAAGTACATCCAGACCGAATTTCCAGGCTAAACCAGATTTTGGTGCCAGTGTAACATAACAACCAGAGGGGGGGTGTTAGAACTAAGTCAGTGGGAATCAGTCCTCTTTTCACTGGAGGTATGGTAGCTTCTCTACTGCTGTATGTATCAAAGTCGATAGATTCTTTTGTGGCAGTAGTGGGGTCTGAGGCTCGCTTACTAGGTTTATGAAATTTTAGGGTTCAACAACTTGTTTCAATTGAGTCGTATCTCACTTTTATGTGAGGGAGGCATGGTATCACAAGTAGACACTGACACAAGAGCTGCAAGTTTCAAAACCTTTATTAATGGTTTAAAAGGGGTTGGAAAACTCCTATCTTGCCCTATAACTAAGATGGGAGTATTCTCGACCATCAAACAAAAAGAAAATACAATCCTAGTCAGTCCTTAGTCAAAGTAAAATGACCTATACTAATAAACTTAATGCCTTCCCTCTTTCTAATAACAAAACATGTGTAAAGGGAATGTGTAATGCAAAAAAGGAAAATCAGTGCTAAAAAGAAATGTCAGAGTGGCTGAATAAACTCTGTGAGAAACCTGAAGGTGTCTCACTTACTAGTCCCCTGGTGGCCAGGACACAGCAATCGCTATTGGATCCAGTTCTTGGGGCTGGACCAGTGCAGGAGGATCACCTGGATGAGGGGTCCTCGGGGAGTGGAAGTGGGACACTGACGGGTGAGATGCGGTATCCCCCTTCTTATAACACCTTTTCCCCATCCTACCACGTAGGATACTCAGAAACTCTACCCACCTCCCACCCCCCCTTTCTGACATGAACGCTTTTGCGCACTACGAAAGACAACCGACTAACACCAGAGCCGTTTACCTGACATGTCCCAACACAAGGGTCAGGCAAAGTCAGGCAATTGACCAGAATTACACACACCTGACTGCCCTTTCCCTTCCCCACATGGATAAAAGGTGGAGCACAAGATCACAATATGAGCAAGGCAAACCGCACAACGAGACAGCTATCTCAGGGCGGTGTTCAAGAGGAGGAGAAAGGTGGTCCGAACTGAAGGGGCGACAAGGAGAGAAGAGACCTTGCCCTTTCCAACCCAGACCCGCAAAGCCTTCATGGAAGGAATAATAAGACCGCAAACAATAGACAACGTGTGTTGCAGCAGATGTCAACGGTACACAAAGCCCTCCTACACTGATAAGCAGGACAGGGAGACACTTGCTACCCTGGTACCGTCCTTGACTCCAGAGACAAGAAAATACAAGCGGTTCATCACAGCCTGTGAGTCGAGGGGAGAACCGATAAGAAACCGAACTGTGTTGAACGAAAGTGGCAAATGGCAAATTAAGGGAAGTTCAAAGAACTGTTAACATTTTAGAGGAAAAGCAGCTGCATAGGGGTCTGGCACCATGTGGGTGCTCACTCAAGAGACTCTAGTCGATTCCCCTTTTAGTTGAAACTACCGATACCAGAAGGCCTGTTATGCTTGAACTAAAATGGCGCTGGTGCGCAGTGCATTCTGGGAGCGCTCAGAGCCATGATGGATATTTACTTCATGCCACAGTGAAAAGCTGCACACATTTTGCTGAGTGCTACATTCACGGTGCAGAGGAAAACATGCTTTCCAAACCTGGTATGCGGTCAAGGACATTTCTGCTGGGAAAGCTAACTTTGTTATGATTTGCTACTGTTCTCCGTGGAGCGTGTTTTTAGAGGAGGGAGGAACTCTGCTCCTTGAGGGTGGCTGTCGATTGTCCCAGCTGGCAACCGACAGCTGCTCATCAACTGCGCAAGTGCCATTTCCAGAAGGTTCGAGAACTGCCACCCCTTTTCGGAAACCCAGAGGTGGTCAGGTGAGACTTCAGCCGGAGGAGGACGCTTACGTCCGGCACTCCTGTGAGCTGTGGTGCTCTCGGCCTGGCTGTTCCCGGGATCTTCCAGCCGCTTCTGGGCGAGATGAGGAATCCAGTTACGCTCACGGTGATGTATTTCCTTTTAAAGTCTTTGCTTCTTCTGTGATTTATGTCTATATTACTTCTGTGAGTTATTTCTATGTTATTATTGGTTGCTTCTAAACTTTGAATAAATAGCCGTATAAGAGCTGATTATCTTCTAAGAGTGTGTGGTTGCGAGTTATTGCGTCTTTCTGAGTTCAAAGTATTTGCTCTGTAATTGCATTGGTGATTTATGTTTTTCCGTGCACTCTGGGGAGAGCAATACATTTTTGGCGTCACAAACAGGATACTTGTGATGAGTTGTTCCGAGTATTCAAGAATCTGTTTGAACGTAGATAGGATTCGGTTGTCTTGCAAGTGAAGTTTTTGAGTAGTGAAGTTTTTTTTCCTTTGTCAGTGTGTGCGTGGCTGTGGGAGTGATTGCAGTGTGAAGAGAAAAATATATAGATATACAGAGATTTTGTTTTGTTTGCGATAATGAGTAGTTTGTTTAGGAAGAAGAGCGTTACCGCTGGCGGTGACTGTTCTGATGTTATTCCAGGCTGGACTAAGAGTCCATATGATAAGTTGGCCCAGGCGTGGGCATGTAGTGCAGGTCTAAGTGAAACATGGGATCAAGGATTGGGAGATGCCGATCCGTCTGATGTAATGGCATGCTTGCAACAAGTTCCAGTAGAACGTGGCAGAGAATGTGCGGCATTAGGTAGGCGAGGTTGGATTCTTTTGCATGCTTATAGGAAAATACATCAAATGAAGGTGGAAATGAAAAATGAGGTTTTGCGATTAGAGAGAGAGCTGGCTGCAGAAAGGCAGACTGCGTTAATGCAGCAGATTCAAATGAAACTGTTTAAAGATAAGGCTGACATAAGTATAAGTATAGGAAAAGACGGGGAGGGGTCAACAAATGAAAGGTGGCAGCTGTAATCGCTACCGCTGGTGTGGACTGGGATACGGATAAGTGGGATGGTGATATTTTTGATTCAACCAGTCTAGAAAGGAATTCCGCAAATGAGTCTGACCCCAAAATGGAAGTGAAACAGAAAACAGTGGCGGCTAAGCCCGTTAGAAGACGGCGAGCCGGACCCCACCCACAGAATCCTGCTGGCGGAATGGTGGATTTAACCACGCTGGAGGATTACACACATCAGGAGGTTGGGGAAATTATTACCCGTTTGAGGCAAAAATCAGGGGAAGCTTTATTGACATAGATGGTGAGATTACTAGATGGGGGGCTGCAGGGTTGTTGGTAGATTCTACGGATTCACCGCGTTTTTTACCCCTGTCAATTGACACCAATGTACAGGAGGTCTTAAGGACAGGACCGCCCTCTGACGCAAATGGTCAAGATACACAGGTGTCTTTGTTGCACCTGGTAGCCCAAGCATGTAACTGTAAATACCCCATTACCACAGATTGGCCTAGTGAAGAAACGAAGTGGTATACGTTGAGAGAAGCAATTCAAAAAGTCAGAGAGCATGCTATGAAAGAGGCTATTCACAAAGATGCTCCTGATCACATGGGAAACATGTGATTAGAACCGCGCCACCCGCATACAAAAGTGTCATTATGACTTTCCTCGTAGGTATGACGGGCAAAGCTACTGATGAGGTAGCGGATGCCATTCGGCAGATTTAGGGGAGTGGGATAAGAGCGATAACAAGCCACGGGAGGGAGAGGGGCGTAGTGAGAGAAGAACCAAAGGCAGGCGTGTGAGAGAGCGGGCCTCAACGACCGGTGGGGGGTGTCTGTACTTCCGCTCCCTATATGGTGGAGGAGAGGCACAGGAGACCCCAGCCAAGATTCTCTATTCGGTAGCAATGGTCGAGCAATCAAGGCCTAGCTTCTCAGGAGGTGATGCAGGCTGGTTCCTAAGTACAGTGTATCCCCAAGCCCCCACAAAGGAATATCCACACTCTGTATTGGTTAGAACACAGTCTTTATATAATCAATAGTTAAGGTTATGTACATTTATCATAGTAACTCACTTTGTACTCTGGCAAAATCTACAATGGCAAATATTTACAATCCTAAAGTGATACCACCCTAGATCTCATTGAAGTGCATGAACAATACTGTACAATGTCACACAGACCAATAGAGGGAAACCAGCAATAGAGAGAGGAGAGAAAATAAGATGGTTGAGCAATAGGCAGAATACTGACCCCTACCACTAGGCACAGTTCTGTGTGGAGATCCCCCCACCTGGGAAACCTGTAAAGAAAGATATAACACAAGCCCAGTCCATATATTGCTCTGCAAGTCTTATTCTCTCCTATAATGTTTTTACCCCCCCAATGTACCTGGTGGAGTCGAGTTCCTCGAAAAGGCGTCGACAAACGTCGAGGGACTCGCTGTTCGGCGACGGGGAATCGACGGCCCTTCTTGAATGCCTTCCCTTTCAAGCGGGAGGCACGGGGCGTCGAACGTCCGTCGACAAACGAGGTAGAACGATGTCGAAGAGGCGGCAGCTTCGTCCGAGCGGTGCTCGTCGGCGTCGGGGCGTCGGCGTCCTGCAAGGCGGAGGTGTGCGGGGCACCTCGATGACAATAGTTCTGGACTGCAAAGATTGTAGAGAGGGGAGCCCAGCAAGGGCGTCGAGTCGTCCGAGTCTTTGAGGTCATCGGGTGGCGGGAAACCCACCGGCAGGTTTCTCCTCGGCGCGTTGGTCGTCCTCGACTTTCTCCGGCAGGATAAGCGGTCGACGAAGCGGTCGAGAGAGTCCTTCGATTGAATGTTCTTAGGCAAAGGAGCGGACGGCTCCAGTCGTCGGCGGCACGGCGTCAAGTGGTTCCGACGGCTGGGCAACACAACTTCGACGGGCCTCCAGCGGTTACACAAACCTGCGAACCCTGGTCGACGGCAATGGACTTCGACGGCGTCGATGTCCGGGTGCTTCACTTCGATCTCCTCGGCGGTCCCGTCTCGGGTCGGCAGCCTTTCGAGGGTCTGACTTCCAGGGTGCTTCGGCGAAGATTCAGCGGTGCTCGATGGTCCCTCGGAGCACGGGAAGAGGGCGCCCTACCAGGTCCTCTCTCGGGTCAGCCCTCGACGAATTCGACAGCCTTCGGATCGGTCGAAGCAAATGCCACAGCAAGTCTTCTTCTTCCAGCTGGACGTCGAGGATCAGCAGTTCCAGTTACTCTTGAGTGGAGACTCAGCTTCTGAACGCTTCTGAACACAATGGTCGCTTCTCAACCAATGGTTCCTTCTGAACAATTTCCAGTGGTGAGAGGTCCCCAGATATACTATCCTCTCTCTCATCCACGCTGCTGGCACACACTCAGCAGCCAATCATACTGCAGGGCATTCATGCAGTCAGTCAGCCAATCAGGCACACAGTGCATTCAGGCCACACTCCTCCCTTTCAGACACTCACAACAAGGAATGTGAATTGGGGCAAGTACCCAGCCATTCAACACTACACACTGCATTCAGGCCAGTTTCGGGCAGGGCTGTCTCAGTCTTTGTCTCTCATGCCAGAAACCAGACAACCACAACAAGAAGTGTATATTGGTCACACACTCCATTCACCCAGGTCCCACCCACAGGAGGTACCCACAACATACAGTCACTGGGAAGGCTCCAGCCAGTCTAGCTGGGCCTTCACAACAATACCATACATGGAACTTCCACCCAACAGCCAGTCAGGGGGAAGGGACAGAGTCAGGGCTTCCCAGGACTTTGGGAAAAACAAGATAACAGGCCATAGAAAGCAAGAGGCCACAGGGGCCATCTTGTTTTCTATCAGGAATCAACTGATCCCAATGGCAGGGCCTGGGTATCCCAAAATGGAGGACACCCAGAGCACCTGTCAAATTCAGCATGGAGCTGCCACCAGCCCATACCCTGCTCTGTGGGCCACCCACAGGTGCCCAATAAAACATACACTAGGGGCACAGGGTTGTACCCCTACCCATGGGTGCCATAAGGGTATCCCATGGGTCTGTTCACCAAACCAAAAGAGAGAGCTGCACTGCCAGGAGTCCCACATGGACTCCTGGGCAGAAAACATAACAGAACACACGGTAAAAACAGTAATAGGACAAGGATTCAGAGGCCCTGTCCCTCAGATGCATTTCCAGCATCACAGTCGCCCCCCCCCCAGACTGAGGTGGAGGGTGTCTAATCTCCCACGGGATAGACACCCTCATCCAGACGGTCAACATACCTTCTGGAAAGGCCATCTGCATTATCGTGACTCTTCCCTGGTCTGTGCTCTATGGTGAAGTCTAGCCCTTGCAGGCTAATGGACCACCTGAGCAATTTCGGGTTCTCACCCTTCATTTGCATAAGCCACTTCAGGGGCTTATGATCTGTTTGGACCTTGAAGGTAGACCCGGTAAGGTAGGGCCTAAAACGCCTAAGGCTCCAAACTATACTAAAACACTCCTTTTCAACAGTAGCCCACCTAAATTCTCTACCCTTGAGTTGTCTACTGATGAATATGATAGGGTGTTCTCTCCCTTTGTCATCTAACTGGGACAAGACAGCTCCAATTCCGGTGTCGCAGGCATCCGTCTGGACGATAAAGGGTCGGCTGTAGTCAGGCGCACTTAACAAAGGTGCCCTACACAGACTTTCTTTCAAGCCATCAAAGGCCCTCTGACAGTCTTCGGTCCAATTAACCTTCCTAGGCTGCTTGGGTGACGTTAGAGCTGTCAGGGGGGCAGCTATGGTCCCATAGTCTGCCATGAAATTGCGATAGTACCCAGTGAGGCCCAAAAAGGCCCTCACCTGGGTTTGAGTAGTGGGAGTCTCCCAGTTCTGTACATCCTGTACTTTACTGGAGAGAGGTTGGATTTGACCCCCTCCTACCTCATGACCAAGATAGGTAACTTTCCCCTGAGCTATCTGGCACTTGGTGGCCTTGATAGTGAGGTTAGCCCTTTTCAAGGCCTTCAACACCTTATCCAGATGTGTCAAATGCTCTTCCCAGGTGGAACTGTAGACGGCAATGTCGTCTAAGTAAGCCACACAAAAGCCTTCCAGCTCACTGAGCGCATGGTTGACCAATCTCTGGAAGGTGGAAGGGGCATTCTTCAACCCAAAAGGCATGACCCTAAACTGGTAGAGTCCCTCAGGTGTTGAGAAGACCGTCTTTTCCTTGGCATGGTCCGTCAGAGCTATTTGCCAATAGCCTGAGGTGAGGTCAAAGGTGCTCACAAATTTGGCAGCACCTATGGTGTCCACGAGCTCATCAGCCCGGGGCAATGGGTGCGCGTCAGTTTTGGTGACGGCATTGACTCCTCGGTAGTCCACACAGAACCTCCAATCCTTGGTACCCGCCTGGGAACTTGCCTTGGGGACAAGGACCACTGGACTGGACCAGGGACTGGTTGAGGGTTCAATAACACCCAGATCCAACATCTTGGCGACCTCAGCCTGGATGTGGTTCTTGACGGTATCTGACATACGGTAGCACCTGCTTTTGACAGGCACACTGTCACCAGTGTCAATTTCATGCTTACACCACGGTGTAAGGCCTGGCTTCAGTGAAAACAGAGAGGCGTACTGTTGGAGCAAAGCCCTACAGGCCCTCTGTTGCTCTGTTGTCAAATCTGGAGAGAGATGTACTCCCTCCACTGAGCCATCCTGAGGGTTGCTATGCAGCAAATCAGGAAGGGGCTCACTCTCATCCTCTTCTTGCCCTGAAGCTAGCAAGAGACATGAGACCTCTGCTCGCCTGTGGAAAGGCTTGAGCCTGTTGACATGGAATATCTGAGGGGCTACCCCAGAGGCACCCATGTCAACCAGATAATTGACTTCGCCCATCTTGGAGATTATCCTGAAGGGTCCAGTCCACTTGTCTGCCAAAGCTCTAGGCTTGGTAGGCTCCATCACAAGGATTTCCTGTCCCGGAGTCCAATGCACTTGCGAAGCTTTAAGGTCATGCCAGTACTTATTCAACTCCTGGCTGGCCTTGAGATTTGCTGTTGCCTGACCCATCATTTGTGTCATCCTCCGCCTGAGGCCTAACACATAGTCCCCCACTTGCTTGGCGGGACCCGGAGGAGTGGCTTCCAAGCCTTCCCTGATCAAGGCGAGGGGCCCCCTCACGGGGTGTCCAAAGAGTAACTCAAAGGGGCTGAAACCAACACCCTCTTGAGGTACCTCTCTGTAAGCAAACAGCAGGCATGGCAGGAGGAGATCCCATTTCCTCCTTAGGGGCTCTTCCAAAGCACCTAGCATGCCCTTGAGAGTTTTGTTAAATCTCTCAACCAGACCATTAGTCTGGGGGTGGTAAGAGGTGGAGAACTTGTAGGTTACCCCGCACTCTTTCCACATGGTTTTCATGTAACTCGACATGAAGTTGGATCCTCTGTCAGAGACAACCTCCTTGGGGAATCCAACACGGGTGAAAATGCACAGGAGAGCCCTGGCAACCACCTTGGCCGTAACCGTCCGAAGGGGTATCGCCTCAGGGTACCTGGTGGCATGATCTACCAAGACCAGGATGAACCGATGTCCACCTGAAGTGGGAGGGTCAAGGGGACCGACGATGTCGATGCCCACCCTCTCAAATGGGGTGCCAACCACTGGCAACGGCTGCAGTGGGGCAATGACACTGCCTCCAGTCTTGCCAGACAACTGACAAGTTGGGCAGGTCCTGCAGTGGGACTCCACTTCTACTCCCATCCGTGGCCAGTAGAAATGGGCAGAGAGCCTCTGCTTAGTCTTCTTGGTCCCAAGATGACCAGCCAAGGGCACCTCATGCGCCAACTGCAGTAGGAAGGGCCTGTAAACCTGGGGTACCACCAACCTCTTGCGGGCACCAGGTTCAGGCTTAGTGGGCTCACTAACAAGGAGCTCACCCTCCCAATAAATCCGGAAATTCCTAGGCACCTCTCCTTGTGCCTGGGCCAGGGCCTGTTTCCTCAGTCCCTCGAGAGAGTGGCACTCTCTCTGTCCCTTACAGAAGTCCGCCCGGGAGGGTCCCCCTTCAGCTAACAAGCATTGAAGGTCGGGATGATCCTCCGGGTTGAGAACCTCTCCCACAGGAGAGTCTTCTGCCTCTTCTCCCAAAGGAGTTGAGTTGGGGTTTTCCACTGGACCCAGCCCGTCCGGAGCATGGATCCCAATGGGTGCAGCAGGAAGAGAAGGTGCTCCCTCCACAGAGGTGGCCTTCTTGGTATTCCTCCTTCTTGCCTTAGGCCTCGCCTTTGGCTCGGGTATCTGACCCACAGCCAGACCCGGTGTCACCTGTGATCTAGTGACTGCAGCAGAGGTCATGGGAAGACCATCCGAGATCAACCCCAACTCTACTAGATCATTCCCTAACAAAATGTTAGCAGGGACATTGTCCTGAACCAGGACAGGAAGCTTCGCTGTCTTGTCGCCAATCATGAGTGTGACTAAGGCTACAGGTGATAATTTGGGAGGCCCACCAGCTAACCTGGTGGTTTGCAGAGGAGCACCTTCATAGTCCTCTGGCCTGAGCAGGGTCCTGTCCACCACTGTCATGCTTGCCCCAGTGTCTCTCAAACCAGTAGAAGGCTGGCCATTCAAGAGGACCCTTCTCAAAAACCTACGGGTGTTCTGTGGGATAGTCGCCAGTACTTCTGCGTACTGGTCCCAGGCCCCAAGGGACACTAAGGAAATCTCCACCGGAGCACCAAATGTGATCCCGGCAGAGGAGGGGAGGACAGTGGCCTCCACCTCAGACACGGGGTAAGGGTAGGTCAGGCTGACAGCCTGTACTCCAAGTGCCTTACCTTTACACTTGGGGTCACCCCTTCTGTGATCCAGAGCCCCACAGTCCCAACAAGCGCCAGGAGTGCGGGGTACGGTACTGGAACCACTGGGAGCCTGCTTTGCAGCAGGTGGACCACTACTCTTATTCCCACCCCCAGATGACTTATCCCCACTAGATTTTTGGGTCTTAGGAGAGGAAGGTTTTGGTTTACCCGACTGTGACTGCTTGGGGGACTCCTCAGCTTTCTGAGAGGCCCCCTTCTCTTTGTCCTTGTCCTTCCCACTGGAGTCCTTAGGGGACACCCGGTGGGAGACCCACTTGTCAGCCAACCTAGCCAGCTTAAAGGGGTCCAAAATGTTCTGGTCAGCCACATACTGACGCAGCTCTGGTGAACAGGCTTCAGAGAAATGCTCAAAAAACAAGAGGTGGGACAATTCAACAAAAGTCTTAACCTTGTATCCATCGATCCACCCCATCATGTTCATGTGCGCAGCACTCACCCAGTCAACCCAAGACATATTCTCCTTTTTCTTAAAATCCCTGAACCTTCTAAGGTATTGGGTAGGTGTCTTGCCGAACTTGGCAATCAAAGCAGACTTCATACACTCGTACTGACCCCTTTCTTCCACACTCAGCTTCAGAATACAGTCATACCCGGTTTGAGGCACTCTGGTTAACAAACACTTCGCCCAATCTCTTTTATCCACATCATGAATCTCACAAGCCATTTCAAACGCTTCAATCCATTGGAGGATATCCGAACCCTCCACAAATACACCAACCAAATCTTTCATAAACTTGGTGGCTGGGGACCTGACACTCTCACTGGTTCTAGCTGAAGTCTCCACTCTAGCTTTCTCTAGCTGGATCCTCTGACATTCAGTGTCCTGGCTCTTGAGTTCAAGGTCCTTATTTTTGAGTGCAACTTGTTGAGCCAACTCCTCTTTCTTAAACTCAGCATCTATTTCCAACTTGCGGTATTCAAAGGCCAATTTCATCCTTAATAACTCAAGCTCTAAGGAATTGCTGGAGTTTGGAACAGAGGCAGCAGGAATGGCGGCATTCCCAGAAACAGATTCAGCAGAAACCCCAGGGGCAGAGTCCTCATTGGTTGCATTCCCCCCCTCATCAAGAGTTTCACTATCAGTCTGGTAGTCCACCAGGGCAGCTATCAGCTCAGCCCTAGACTTCTCCACAAAGTCTAACTCCCTAGCTTCACAAGCACTCTGGAGAGCCTCCAAGCTCATCCGAGTTAATTTGCCATTCGCAATAGACTCCATTGTTTGTAATGCAGTTACCTTGTACACAACTAAACCTTAATTCAATAAAGGGCAAATATCCTTTGTAAGTGGCACGGTTATACACTGATTCTTAAAACCATAAGCATCCCACCGCTTGCCACCAGTGTGAGAGAGCGGGCCTCAACGACCGGTGGGGGGTGTCTGTACTTCCGCTCCCTATATGGTGGAGGAGAGGCACAGGAGACCCCAGCCAAGATTCTCTATTCGGTAGCAATGGTCGAGCAATCAAGGCCTAGCTTCTCAGGAGGTGATGCAGGCTGGTTCTTAAGTACAGTGTATCCCCAAGCCCCCACAAAGGAATATCCACACTCTGTATTGGTTAGAACACAGTCTTTATATAATCAATAGTTAAGGTTATGTACATTTATCATAGTAACTCACTTTGTACTCTGGCAAAATCTACAATGGCAAATATTTACAATCCTAAAGTGATACCACCCTAGATCTCATTGAAGTGCATGAACAATACTGTACAATGTCACACAGACCAATAGAGGGAAACCAGCAATAGAGAGAGGAGAGAAAATAAGATGGTTGAGCAATAGGCAGAATACTGACCCCTACCACTAGGCACAGTTCTGTGTGGAGATCCCCCCACCTGGGCAACCTGTAAAGAAAGATATAACACAAGCCCAGTCCATATATTGCTCTGCAAGTCTTATTCTCTCCTATAATGTTTTTACCCCCCCAATGTACCTGGTGGAGTCGAGTTCCTCGAAAAGGCGTCGACAAACGTCGAGGGACTCGCTGTTCGGCGACGGGGAATCGACGGCCCTTCTTGAATGCCTTCCCTTTCAAGCGGGAGGCACGGGGCGTCGAACGTCCGTCGACAAACGAGGTAGAACGATGTCGAAGAGGTGGCAGCTTCGTCCGAGCGGTGCTCGTCGGCGTCGGGGCGTCGGCGTCCTGCAAGGCGGAGGTGTGCGGGGCACCTCGATGACAATAGTTCTGGACTGCAAAGATTGTAGAGAGGGGAGCCCAGCAAGGGCGTCGAGTCGTCCGAGTCTTTGAGGTCATCGGGTGGCGGGAAACCCACCGGCAGGTTTCTCCTCGGCGCGTTGGTCGTCCTCGACTTTCTCCGGCAGGATAAGCGGTCGACGAAGCGGTCGAGAGAGTCCTTCGATTGAATGTTCTTAGGCAAAGGAGCGGACGGCTCCAGTCGTCGGCGGCACGGCGTCAAGTGGTTCCCACGGCTGGGCAACACAACTTCGACGGGCCTCCAGCGGTTACACAAACCTGCGAACCCTGGTCGACGGCAATGGACTTCGACGGCGTCGATGTCCGGGTGCTTCACTTCGATCTCCTCGGCGGTCCCGTCTCGGGTCGGCAGCCTTTCGAGGGTCTGACTTCCAGGGTGCTTCGGCGAAGATTCAGCGGTGCTCGATGGTCCCTCGGAGCACGGGAAGAGGGCGCCCTACCAGGTCCTCTCTCGGGTCAGCCCTCGACGAATTCGTCAGCCTTCGGATCGGTCGAAGCAAATGCCACAGCAAGTCTTCTTCTTCCAGCTGGACGTCGAGGATCAGCAGTTCCAGTTACTCTTGAGTGGAGACTCAGCTTCTGAACGCTTCTGAACACAATGGTCGCTTCTCAACCAATGGTTCCTTCTGAACAATTTCCAGTGGTGAGAGGTCCCCAGATATACTATCCTCTCTCTCATCCACGCTGCTGGCACACACTCAGCAGCCAATCATACTGCAGGGCATTCATGCAGTCAGTCAGCCAATCAGGCACACAGTGCATTCAGGCCACACTCCTCCCTTTCAGACACTCACAACAAGGAATGTGGATTGGGGCAAGTACCCAGCCATTCAACACTACACACTGCATTCAGGCCAGTTTCGGGCAGGGCTGTCTCAGTCTTTGTCTCTCATGCCAGAAACCAGACAACCACAACAAGAAGTGTATATTGGTCACACACTCCATTCACCCAGGTCCCACCCACAGGAGGTACCCACAACATACAGTCACTGGGAAGGCTCCAGCCAGTCTAGCTGGGCCTTCACAACAATACCATACATGGAACTTCCACCCAACAGCCAGTCAGGGGGAAGGGACAGAGTCAGGGCTTCCCAGGACTTTGGGAAAAACAAGATAACAGGCCATAGAAAGCAAGAGGCCACAGGGGCCATCTTGTTTTCTATCAGGAATCAACTGATCCCAATGGCAGGGCCTGGGTATCCCAAAATGGAGGACACCCAGAGCACCTGTCAAATTCAGCATGGAGCTGCCACCAGCCCATACCCTGCTCTGTGGGCCACCCACAGGTGCCCAATAAAACATACACTAGGGGCACAGGGTTGTACCCCTACCCATGGGTGCCATAAGGGTATCCCATGGGTCTGTTCACCAAACCAAAAGAGAGAGCTGCACTGCCAGGAGTCCCACATGGACTCCTGGGCAGAAAACATAACAGAACACACGGTAAAAACAGTAATAGGACAAGGATTCAGAGGCCCTGTCCCTCAGATTCATTTCCAGCATCACAGTCGCCCCCCCCCCCAGACTGAGGTGGAGGGTGTCTAATCTCCCACGGGATAGACACCCTCATCCAGACGGTCAACATACCTTCTGGAAAGGCCATCTGCATTATCGTGACTCTTCCCTGGTCTGTGCTCTATGGTTAAGTCTAGCCCTTGCAGGCTAATGGACCACCTGAGCAATTTCGGGTTCTCACCCTTCATTTGCATAAGCCACTTCAGGGGCTTATGATCTGTTTGGACCTTGAAGGTAGACCCGGTAAGGTAGGGCCTAAAACGCCTAAGGCTCCAAACTATACTAAAACACTCCTTTTTAACAGTAGCCCACCTAAGTTCTCTACCCTTGAGTTGTCTACTGATGAATATGATAGGGTGTTCTCTCCCTTTGTCATCTAACTGGGACAAGACAGCTCCAATTCCGGTGTCGCAGGCATCCGTCTGGACGATAAAGGGTCGGCTGTAGTCAGGCGCACTTAACACAGGTGCCCTACACAGACTTTCTTTCAAGCCATCAAAGGCCCTCTGACAGTCTTCGGTCCAATTAACCTTCCTAGGCTGCTTGGGTGACGTTAGAGCTGTCAGGGGGGCAGCTATGGTCTCATAGTCTGCCATGAAATTGCGATAGTACCCAGTGAGGCCCAAAAAGGCCCTCACCTGGGTTTGAGTAGTGGGAGTCTCCCAGTTCTGTACATCCTGTACTTTACTGGAGAGAGGTTGGATTTGACCCCCTCCTACCTCATGACCAAGATAGGTAACTTTCCCCTGAGCTATCTGGCACTTGGTGGCCTTGATAGTGAGGTTAGCCCTTTTCAAGGCCTTCAACACCTTATCCAGATGTGTCAAATGCTCTTCCCAGGTGGAACTGTAGACGGCAATGTCGTCTAAGTAAGCCACACAAAAGCCTTCCAGCCCACTGAGCGCATGGTTGACCAATCTCTGGAAGGTGGCAGGGGCATTCTTCAACCCAAAAGGCATGACCCTAAACTGGTAGAGTCCCTCAGGTGTTGAGAAGACCGTCTTTTCCTTGGCATGGTCCGTCAGAGCTATTTGCCAATAGCCTGAGGTGAGGTCAAAGGTGCTCACAAATTTGGCAGCACCTATGGTGTCCAAGAGCTCATCAGCCCGGGGCAATGGGTGCGCGTCAGTTTTGGTGACGGCATTGACTCCTCGGTAGTCCACACAGAACCTCCAATCCTTGGTACCCGCCTGGGAACTTGCCTTGGGGACAAGGACCACTGGACTGGACCAGGGACTGGTTGAGGGTTCAATAACACCCAGATCCAACATCTTGGCGACCTCAGCCTGGATGTGGTTCTTGACGGTATCTGACATACGGTAGCACCTGCTTTTGACAGGCACACTGTCACCAGTGTCAATTTCATGCTTACACCACGGTGTAAGGCCTGGCTTCAGTGAAAACAGAGAGGCGTACTGTTGGAGCAAAGCCCTACAGGCCCTCTGTTGCTCTGTTGTCAAATCTGGAGAGAGATGTACTCCCTCCACTGAGCCATCCTGAGGGTTGCTATGCAGCAAATCAGGAAGGGGCTCACTCTCATCCTCTTCTTGCCCTGAAGCTAGCAAGAGACATGAGACCTCTGCTCGCCTGTGGAAAGGCTTGAGCCTGTTGACATGGAATATCTGAGGGGCTACCCCAGAGGCACCCATGTCAACCAGATAATTGACTTCGCCCATCTTGGAGATTATCCTGAAGGGTCCAGTCCACTTGTCTGCCAAAGCTCTAGGCTTGGTAGGCTCCATCACAAGGATTTCCTGTCCCGGAGTCCAATCCACTTGCGAAGCTTTAAGGTCATGCCAGTACTTATTCAACTCCTGGCTGGCCTTGAGATTTGCTGTTGCCTGACCCATCATTTGTGTCATCCTCCGCCTGAGGCCTAACACATAGTCCCCCACTTGCTTGGCGGGACCCGGAGGAGTGGCTTCCAAGCCTTCCCTGATCAAGGCGAGGGGCCCCCTCACGGGGTGTCCAAAGAGTAACTCAAAGGGGCTGAAACCAACACCCTCTTGAGGTACCTCTCTGTAAGCAAACAGCAGGCATGGCAGGAGGAGATCCCATTTCCTCCTTAGGGGCTCTTCCAAAGCACCTAGCATGCCCTTGAGAGTTTTGTTAAATCTCTCAACCAGACCATTAGTCTGGGGGTGGTAAGAGGTGGAGAACTTGTAGGTTACCCCGCACTCTTTCCACATGGTTTTCATGTAACTCGACATGAAGTTGGATCCTCTGTCAGAGACAACCTCCTTGGGGAATCCAACACGGGTGAAAATGCACAGGAGAGCCCTGGCAACCACCTTGGCCGTAACCGTCCGAAGGGGTATCGCCTCAGGGTACCTGGTGGCATGATCTACCAAGACCAGGATGAACCGATGTCCACCTGAAGTGGGAGGGTCAAGGGGACCGACGATGTCGATGCCCACCCTCTCAAATGGGGTGCCAACCACTGGCAATGGCTGCAGTGGGGCAATGACACTGCCTCCAGTCTTGCCAGACAACTGACAAGTTGGGCAGGTCCTGCAGTGGGACTCCACTTCTACTCCCATCCGTGGCCAGTAGAAATGGGCAGAGAGCCTCTGCTTAGTCTTCTTGGTCCCAAGATGACCAGCCAAGGGCACCTCATGCGCCAACTGCAGTAGGAAGGGCCTGTAAACCTGGGGTACCACCAACCTCTTGCGGGCACCAGGTTCAGGCTTAGTGGGCTCACTAACAAGGAGCTCACCCTCCCAATAAATCCGGAAATTCCTAGGCACCTCTCCTTGTGCCTGGGCCAGGGCCTGTTTCCTCAGTCCCTCGAGAGAGTGGCACTCTCTCTGTCCCTTACAGAAGTCCGCCCGGGAGGGTCCCCCTTCAGCTAACAAGCATTGAAGGTCGGGATGATCCTCCGGGTTGAGAACCTCTCCCACAGGAGAGTCTTCTGCCTCTTCTCCCAAAGGAGTTGAGTTGGGGTTTTCCACTGGACCCAGCCCGTCCGGAGCATGGATCCCAATGGGTGCAGCAGGAAGAGAAGGTGCTCCCTCCACAGAGGTGGCCTTCTTGGTATTCCTCCTTCTTGCCTTAGGCCTCGCCTTTGGCTCGGGTATCTGACCCACAGCCAGACCCGGTGTCACCTGTGATCTAGTGACTGCAGCAGAGGTCATGGGAAGACCATCCGAGATCAACCCCAACTCTACTAGATAATTCCCTAACAAAATGTTAGCAGGGACATTGTCCTGAACCAGGACAGGAAGCTTCGCTGTCTTGTCGCCAATCATGAGTGTGACTAAGGGTACAGGTGATAATTTGGGAGGCCCACCAGCTAACCTGGTGGTTTGCAGAGGAGCACCTTCATAGTCCTCTGGCCTGAGCAGGGTCCTGTCCACCACTGTCATGCTTGCCCCAGTGTCTCTCAAACCAGTAGAAGGCTGGCCATTCAAGAGGACACTTCTCAAAAACCTACGGGTGTTCTGTGGGATAGTCGCCAGTACTTCTGCGTACTGGTCCCAGGCCCCAAGGGACTCTAAGGAAATCTCCACCGGAGCACCAAATTTGATCCCGGCAGAGGAGGGGAGGACAGTGGCCTCCACCTCAGACACGGGGTAAGGGTAGGTCAGGCTGACAGCCTGTACTCCAAGTGCCTTACCTTTACACTTGGGGTCACCCCTTCTGTGATCCAGAGCCCCACAGTCCCAACAAGCGCCAGGAGTGCGGGGTACGGTACTGGAACCACTGGGAGCCTGCTTTGCAGCAGGTGGACCACTACTCTTATTCCCACCCCCAGATGACTTATCCCCACTAGATTTTTGGGTCTTAGGAGAGGAAGGTTTTGGTTTACCCGACTGTGACTGCTTGGGGGACTCCTCAGCTTTCTGAGAGGCCCCCTTCTCTTTGTCCTTGTCCTTCCCACTGGAGTCCTTAGGGGACACCCGGTGGGAGACCCACTTGTCAGCCAACCTAGCCAGCTTAAAGGGGTCCAAAATGTTCTGGTCAGCCACATACTGACGCAGCTCTGGTGAACAGGCTTCAGAGAAATGCTCAAAAAACAAGAGGTGGGACAATTCAACAAAAGTCTTAACCTTGTATCCATCGATCCACCCCATCATGTTCATGTGCGCAGCACTCACCCAGTCAACCCAAGACATATTCTCCTTTTTCTTAAAATCCCTGAACCTTCTAAGGTATTGGGTAGGTGTCTTGCCGAACTTGGCAATCAAAGCAGACTTCATACACTCGTACTGACCCCTTTCTTCCACACTCAGCTTCAGAATACAGTCATACCCGGTTTGAGGCACTCTGCTTAACAAACACTTCGCCCAATCTCTTTTATCCACATCATGAATCTCACAAGCCATTTCAAACGCTTCAATCCATTGGAGGATATCCGAACCCTCCACAAATACACCAACCAAATCTTTCATAAACTTGGTGGCTGGGGACCTGACACTCTCACTGGTTCTAGCTGAAGTCTCCACTCTAGCTTTCTCTAGCTGGATCCTCTGACATTCAGTGTCCTGGCTCTTGAGTTCAAGGTCCTTATTTTTGAGTGCAACTTGTTGAGCCAACTCCTCTTTCTTAAACTCAGCATCTATTTCCAACTTGCGGTATTCAAAGGCCAATTTCATCCTTAATAACTCAAGCTCTAAGGAATTGCTGGAGTTTGGAACAGAGGCAGCAGGAATGGCGGCATTCCCAGAAACAGATTCAGCAGAAACCCCAGGGGCAGAGTCCTCATTGGTTGCATTCCCCCCCTCATCAAGAGTTTCACTATCAGTCTGGTAGTCCACCAGGGCAGCTATCAGCTCAGCCCTAGACATCTCCACAAAGTCTAACTCCCTAGCTTCACAAGCACTCTGGAGAGCCTCCAAGCTCATCCGAGTTAATTTGCCATTCGCAATAGACTCCATTGTTTGTAATGCAGTTACCTTGTACACAACTAAACCTTAATTCAATAAAGGGCAAATATCCTTTGTAAGTGGCACGGTTATACACTGATTCTTAAAACCATAAGCATCCCACCGCTTGCCAATAGTGTGAGAGAGCGGGCCTCAACGACCGGTGGGGGGTGTCTGTACTTCCGTTCCCTATATGGTGGAGGAGAGGCACAGGAGACCCCAGCCAAGATTCTCTATTCGGTAGCAATGGTCGAGCAATCAAGGCCTCGCTTCTCAGGAGGTGATGCAGGCTGGTTCTTAAGTACAGTGTATCCCCAAGCCCCCACAAAGGAATATCCACACTCTGTATTGGTTAGAACACAGTCTTTATATAATCAATAGTTAAGGTTATGTACATTTATCATAGTAACTCACTTTGTACTCTGGCAAAATCTACAATGGCAAATATTTACAATCCTAAAGGGATACCACCCTAGATCTCATTGAAGTGCATGAACAATACTGTACAATGTCACACAGACCAATAGAGGGAAACCAGCAATAGAGAGAGGAGAGAAAATAAGATGGTTGAGCAATAGGCAGAATACTGACCCCTACCACTAGGCACAGTTCTGTGTGGAGATCCCCCCACCTGGGCAACCTGTAAAGAAAGATATAACACAAGCCCAGTCCATATATTGCTCTGCAAGTCTTATTCTCTCCTATAATGTTTTTACCCCCCCAATGTACCTGGTGGAGTCGAGTTCCTCGAAAAGGCGTCGACAAACGTCGAGGGACTCGCTGTTCGGCGACGGGGAATCGACGGCCCTTCTTGAATGCCTTCCCTTTCAAGCGGGAGGCACGGGGCGTTGAACGTCCGTCGACAAACGAGGTAGAACGATGTCGAAGAGGCGGCAGCTTCGTCCGAGCGGTGCTCGTCGGCGTCGGGGCGTCGGCGTCCTGCAAGGCGGAGGTGTGCGGGGCACCTCGATGACAATAGTTCTGGACCGCAAAGATTGTAGAGACGGGAGCCCAGCAAGGGCGTCGAGTCGTCCGAGTCTTTGAGGTCGTCGGGTGGCGGGAAACCCACCGGCAGGTTTCTCCTCGGCGCGTTGGTCGTCCTCGACTTTCTCCGGCAGGATAAGCGGTCGACGAAGCGGTCGAGAGAGTCCTTCGATTGAATGTTCTTAGGCAAAGTAGCGGACGGCTCCAGTCGTCGGCGGCACGGCGTCAAGTGGTTCCCACGGCTGGGCAACACAACTTCGACGGGCCTCCAGCGGTTACACAAACCTGCGAACCCTGGTCGACGGCAATGGACTTCGACGGCGTCGATGTCTGGGTGCTTCACTTCGATCTCCTCGGCGGTCCCGTCTCGGGTCGGCAGCCTTTCGAGGGTCTGACTTCCAGGGTGCTTCGGCGAAGATTCAGCGGTGCTCGATGGTCCCTCGGAGCACGGGAAGAGGGCGCCCTACCAGGTCCTCTCTCGGGTCAGCCCTCGACGAATTCGTCAGCCTTCGGATCGGTCGAAGCAAATGCCACAGCAAGTCTTCTTCTTCCAGCTGGACGTCGAGGATCAGCAGTTCCAGTTACTCTTGAGTGGAGACTCAGCTTCTGAACGCTTCTGAACACAATGGTCGCTTCTCAACCAATGCTTCCTTCTGAACAATTTCCAGTGGTGAGAGGTCCCCAGATATACTATCCTCTCTCTCATCCACGCTGCTGGCACACACTCAGCAGCCAATCATACTGCAGGGCATTCATGCAGTCAGTCAGCCAATCAGGCACACAGTGCATTCAGGCCACACTCCTCCCTTTCAGACACTCACAACAAGGAATGTGGATTGGGGCAAGTACCCAGCCATTCAACACTACACACTGCATTCAGGCCAGTTTCGGGCAGGGCTGTCTCAGTCTTTGTCTCTCATGCCAGAAACCAGACAACCACAACAAGAAGTGTATATTGGTCACACACTCCATTCACCCAGGTCCCACCCACAGGAGGTACCCACAACATACAGTCACTGGGAAGGCTCCAGCCAGTCTAGCTGGGCCTTCACAACAATACCATACATGGAACTTCCACCCAACAGCCAGTCAGGGGGAAGGGACAGAGTCAGGGCTTCCCAGGACTTTGGGAAAAACAAGATAACAGGCCATAGAAAGCAAGAGGCCACAGGGGCCATCTTGTTTTCTATCAGGAATCAACTGATCCCAATGGCAGGGCCTGGGTATCCCAAAATGGAGGACACCCAGAGCACCTGTCAAATTCAGCATGGAGCTGCCACCAGCCCATACCCTGCTCTGTGGGCCACCCACAGGTGCCCAAAAAAACATACACTAGGGGCACAGGGTTGTACCCCTACCCATGGGTGCCATAAGGGTATCCCATGGGTCTGTTCACCAAACCAAAAGAGAGAGCTGCACTGCCAGGAGTCCCACATGGACTCCTGGGCAGAAAACATAACAGAACACACGGTAAAAACAGTAATAGGACAAGGATTCAGAGGCCCTGTCCCTCAGATGCATTTCCAGCATCACAAGGCGGCAAGATAGCAGAGACTCCCGAGTGTCCCGAAAAGACATGTTTTTGGCTTTGTTAAAAGATGGTGTGCCACACGGAGAAATTGATGGCATTGAAACCAGAGTAATGTATGAATTGTACAAAAAACGAGGACTTGCAGCCAAAGAGCGCTACAAACAGGTTAAGAAACCACGCCACAGGGGGACACCTTACCGTCTGCTCCCCCTGCGGAAGAACAAGACGAAGGGTCTATGGTGACACCTTCCCCGTACCAGCCAACATACGCTGATTTGAGAAAGGTGGTGAGTGCAATGTTAGAGGCGGAGTCAAGTCACACTCATTCGAAGTTTGACTAGGGCTTCGGCCAAGCTCCGGCAGCGTCTGCCCGCATAAAAGTTGATAGGCGGCCTCATGTTGATGTTAAGAATTTTTGGGGGCCAGGAAATACACAAGGGGTGCGAGCATTGATAGACACCGGGGCGGAGGCCTCTTTGATTCATGGCAATCCAACACGATTTAAAGGCAAACAGTTTACTATTACAGGTCTAGGGGGAAAGAAGACCCCGCAGTACAAACGAAAGTGGAGATGAAAATAGGCAATTTGAATAGGCAGAAATACCATGTGTTGATTGTCCCGATACCTGAATATATAATTGGCTTTGACATTTTGGAAGGGTTAACCTTGGGACTTGGCAGTAAAACGTACCAGTTTGGGATGAGTGCATTGATCTGTACCCCCATTACCGTAGGCAAATTGAAGATGCCCCCAGTGCACGTGCCGGTGACAACCAAGCGGGTAGCAATGAAACAATACCGCATTCCTGGGGGGCACAAGGAAATTTCAGACACCATCAAAGAGTACGTGGAGGCGGGTGTATTACGCCCTATTACCACCGCATGGAACAATCCTCTCTGGCCTATTAAAAGGGAGATGGGTTGTGGAGGATGACGGTGGATTACCGGGAGTTGAATAATCACACTCCTCCCTTAGTGCCCGCAGTCCCAGATGCCATTATCTTGATTGAGAATGTTCAAAGGTTTGAGGGGACTTGGTATGCAGTGATCGATTTAGCCAATGCATTTTTCTCTGTGCCAATTGCCGAAGAGTGTCAAGAGCAGTTTGCATTTTCGTGGAGTGAACGTCAGTACACCTTCACAAGGCTACCTATGGGGTACATACATAGCCCGACTATCTGTCACCGGCTGGTGGCAGAGCACTTAGACAAGATACCATGTAAACCTGACATACAAATCTCTCATTACATTGATGATATTTTGATTCAGGGCAAGGATGAGCACAGTGTGCAAAGTCAGTTAGATGTCATTATGGAAGGATTGAAGAAGGGTGGGAGATTAACCCGAGTAAAATTGAAGTCCAGCTGAAACAGTGGTATTCCTAGGGATTCAGTGGCATCATGGGCATCGAGAAATGGTGCCAAAAGCCTGACAGAAAATACTTGAATTCACCACTCCAATGAACAAAAAACAAGCTCAGCAGTTTATAGGGCTGTTTGGGTTTTGGAGAACGCACATTCCCCATTTAGGGCAGTTATTGGTCCCCCTCTACAAGGTGACACGAAAGAAATATGAGTTTCAGTGGGGGGAGGAGCAGCAGAAAGCGTTTGAGCTGGCGGAAGACACCGTGCAGCAGGTGCTTGATTTATGGCCATTGAAGGAAGGCGAAGTGGAATTTAATGTGTCTGTACAAGACAATTATGCTAACTGGAGTGTGTGGCAGAAACAAGACAGGAAACGTGTGCCATTTGGGTTTTGGAGTCGTAAGTTGCCCGATGCTGGTAACTCATACACTCCGTTTGAGAAGCAATTGCTGGCGTGTTATTGGGCCCTTGTTGATACCGAGCAAATGACGGTGGGCCATGATGTATTTATGAGACCAGAAATACCAATCATGCAATGGGTACTGAGCTCTCCTAAAACACATAGAATACGACATGCTCAAGAAGCCAGCATAATTAAGTGGAAATGGTATATTCAAGCCAAATCAGGAAAGGGTGGAGTGGCAAAACTACATGAGCAAGTAGCCAACATACCGCCCTCAGACTAGATCACACCGGAAGTGCCTGAAAAACGTGAGTCTCCCATGAAATGGGGAGTACCTTACAGCGATTTGACCGTGGAGCAAACAGAGCATGCTTGGTTCACGGATGGTTCAGCTCGATATGTGGGAACTGAGCGGTACTGGAAAGCAGTGTCGTACAATCCCAAGACAAAAAAGATGTTGACAACGTCAGGGAAAGGGAAGAGCAGTTAGTTTGCAGAGCTTTACGCAGTTTACCAAGCATTGAAACAAGAGACCCCTGGTCAATGTTATGTGTACACAGATTCATGGTCAGTGGCGAATGGATTGGCAGTATGGTTGCCAACTTGGCAAAAGAATGGGTGGAAGATTCATTCAAAAGAGTTGTGGGGAAAAGAACTGTGGCAAGATATTGCAGAAATGTTATTACAAAGTGAAGTCACTGTATATCATGTGGACGCGTATTGTGCCACAGACTCATTAGAACGTTGGTTTAATTCTGTTGCAGACAAACACACCAAGATTTCATCTGTGGATGCAGAGGCTCAGGAAGACGATTTGGAGGGTTTGGCCAAATGGGCCCATCAGAAATGTGGGCACCTTGGAGAAAAGGCTACTATCAGGTGGGCACAAGCTCAAGAAATCAGTCTTCCTTTAAAGTAGTGAAAACAATCATTTTGCAATGTCCAGTGTGCCAACACCAACTGCATAGACCTATCCCTCAGATTGTTCGAGGTACATTGCGAAGAGGAAAATTGCCAGGTCAAATTTGGCAGATTGATTATATCGGTCCCATGCCAATCAGTAGAGGTTGTCAGTATGCATGCACTATTGTGGATACATACTCAGGATATTTGATGCTTTTGCCGTGCAAACGTGCAACACAACTGAACACCATCAGGTTGTTAGATCAGATCATACTACATTATGGAGTGCCTTTGCAGATTCAAAGTGACAATGGGTCACATTTCAAAGGCAAATTAATCCAGGAGTTTTGTCAGGAAAAGAGCATTGAGTGGTTGTACCACGTACCTTATTATCCAGCTGCTTCAGGGTTAATTGAACGAACGAATGAATGGGTTGTTGAAAGAACAGTTGCGTAAATCGGGAGATGGCAGTTTGGCAGGCTGGCGTGATCGTGTGTTTGATGCGGTGCAAGTATTAAACAATAGACCTGTGTAGGAACATGAAACTCCTTTGATGCGATTAATGACTCCTACTTTACAGGTTCAACTCAATTCAGTCAGAGAAACACTATTGTACTGGGAAATTACTCCGGGTTCTTTAGCTCCCTATCGAGCAACTCCAGAGTCAGCAGGGGTAGACTTGCATTCCCATGAAGAAATCAGATTAGACCCGAGAGGGATGGTTGTAATTGAAACAGGGATTGGAGTACAAATTCCCTCAGAGCATATGGGATGGATTGCCCCTAGATCTGGCCTAGCATTGAAGGGAGTTCAAGTGTTGGGAGGGGTAATTGATGCTGATTACCAAGGCGAGATTAAAGTCATCCTAATGAATAGTGGGGACCAATTGTTATCAATCTACAAGGGTGATTGAGTGGCCCAATTGATCATTATTCCCGTTAAATTGTCCATGATTAAGAAGGGGGAGCCTCCTACAGTGTTAACTACCCGTGGGGATCGCGGTTTTGGCTCTTCAGACAGTATGGTACTGGATGCAAAGGTGTGGGTGGAAAAACCAAATGGCCCAGCAGTGCCCGCAGATGTCATTGCATCAGGCAAAGATCAAGGAGTTTTAGTTACGGAGCCTGGTAGAAAGAAATGGCAATATGTGCCCGCAGACAAATGTTACCTGAGAGAGTAATGTGCAACACTGATATCTCTTTTCTGCGTTTGCCTTGTAGATCCTGTGTCTGGCTGGTGTAATTGTGGTACTAAATGGACTCCATTTGGGAGAGTTAAACAGCCTGATGCTACCAACGAAAAATGTCACATCTGTGCCAGTGATCAAGGGGATACTGATAGTGATGAATAATGTTGTCCCAAAGCAGCCTTATGCCGATGCCGAAAAGCCAGCCAGACCGAAGACATGGATTCGTGAAATGCGGCAAACACGTCAGGAGCAAGTGAAAACAACCTTGATGCCAGTCATGCAAGAAGCATTTTCAGGACGGCGAAAACATTCTCCTATGATCACCCAGACAGAGAATATGTGGATATATCTGGCACAGCAGGTGCTCAACATATCGCACTTCTGTCTTACTGATGTACCCAATGCTGAAGCTTTACTGACCACGTGCTTAGTAGCAGTGCCGACGCCTGTTCCAGTTTTAAAGCATATCTTCGGCGTCACACACAATGATTCTTTGGTTCAAGATTCGGATATTAGGCAATCTTTTTCCGTTTACGAGTACTGTAGGTTCTGTCAAGAAACCAATCGCAAATGGAGAAATTTGACACGTGTTATTACTTACAATATAACCCAAGGTGATGTATGCTATTTTATGACCTGCAATGCACAAGAAATTGGCAAATGCCAACAGATCGATTTAACCAAACAACACAATCATACAAAGTTTGAGCAGCGACTGTGTTCGCGAGTGCCACGTAAATGCACCAGTGTAAATAATACTATGTCTTGTAATCATACAGTGATAGCTGCCAGTCATTTGAATCATGTGAAACTTCCAACAAGATGGCTCTTTTCATGTGGCAACATCACATACACTTATATTCCAGCTAACATTTCCGGAGGTCCATGCGCTTTAACTCGATTAGGACTAATGATGTTTCCTTTACACCCAGCGATAACTCGAGGTAAACGGTCAACTTTCGAATCTGTGGGTCTATCTCCTGATTGTGATTCACATGTACACTTGTTATCAGAAGCTGAGATTCTAGCATTAACCCTTTCATTCGTGGGAGTGTGGGGTTTAGCTGCTGGGGGTTACAAATCTTTTATGAAATTAGCATGTTTAGTAGTCAAAAGCCTTAATCATACTTCTCAGGCATTAGAAGAATTACTCCTTGATAGTCAAGTTATTTAGAAAAGCAACTTTGCAGAACAGAGCTGCTGTTGATTATCTATTGCTAAAGCATAATTTAGGGTGTAACGCATTTGAAGGTATATGTTGTTTTAATTTAAGTGACCATTCACGATCCATTGAAAGTCATATTCGAGGTTTGAGAGATCTCATTTCTCAAGTGTCTCAAGATCGTACTGGGAATTGATGGGATTGGTTATTTTCATGGATACCTGATATTGGGGGTACACTACGTTACGCTTTTGCTTGCATTTTTATTATATTAGCTATCATAATAGCTTGTTGTTGTATTCAATGTATTCCCAATTTAGTTTTAATGTTTCGTAAGGTTTCAGAGACCAGCTCCTTTGCCATCGGGCTATGGAAGGTAAATATCCAAGGGTGGAATTGTTATGCTTGAACTAAAATGGCGCTGGTGCGCAGTGCATTCTGGGAGCGCTCAGAGCCATGATCGATATTTACTTCATGCCGCAGTGAAAAGCTGCACACATTTTGCTGAGTGTTAGATTCACGGTGCTGAGGAAAACATGCTTTCCAAACCTGGTATGCGGTCAAGTACATTTCTGCTGGGAAAGCTAACTTTGTTATGGTTTGCTACTGTTCTCCGTGGAGCGTGTTTTTAGAGGAGGGAGGCACTCTGCTCCTTGAGGGTGGCTGTCGATTGACCCAGCTGGCAACCGACGGCTGCTTATCAACTGCACAAGTGTCATTTCCAGAAGGTTTTGAACTGCCACCCCTTTTCGGAGTGTGTATATATGCGGAAACCCGGAGGTGGTCACGTGAGACTTCAGCCGGAGGAGGACGCTTACGTCCGGCACTCCTGGGAGCTGTGGTGCTTCGGCCTGGCTGTTCCCGGGGTCTTCCAGCCACTTCTGGGCGAGATGAGGAATCCAGTTACGCTCACGGTGATGTATTTCCTTTTAAATTCTTTGCTTCTTCTGTGATTTATGTCTATATTACTTCTGTGAGTTATTTCTATGTTCTTATTGGTTGCTTCTAAACTTTGAATAATTAGCCATATAAGAGCTGATTATCTTCTAAGAGTCTGTGGTTGCGAGTTATTGCGTCTTTCTGCGTTCAAAGTATTTGCTCTGTAATTGCATTGGTGATTTATGTTTTTCCGTGCACTCTGGGGAGAGCAATACAAGGCCTTAGTAGAGCCGCCAGGAAATGTTCAAAGTTGTCATAGAAGGGTCTAGCAAAATCCCCTGTACAGTCGAAAGTCTTTGACCGACAAACCATTGGAACACTAAGGGAAGCGAATCCTGCATAGTGAGAAAGTAGAAGGAAGTAGAAGGAACTGCAAGGCTGGCAAACGTGAACCCGACAGAAGAATGCCTGCAAAGCGGGGTGAAGCATGATGCCGCAATGAACATTGTGTTGACAAGAGTGAACCTGACAGACCGATGTCCACAGTTAATTGTCTAAAAGGACATTAAGACTTGTGAATGCCACATGTGACATTGTTTTGGAATTAAAGCCGTAGTGAACTCGACGGAAGGAAGCAAACATTCGAGAAGCGTCTGAGCCCAGAAGAGGGGGATGCAGGGGTGGAAAACCTTCACCCAACGACATATGAATATAGCAGATGTAATCTTGTGAATACAAGCAATAGTGAACCCGACAGAGGCAGGCTGATATTCAAGAGGGGTCTGAGCCCGGAAGAGGGGGGCTCAGGGGTGAAGAATCATCATCTTAAAGTCCAATCAACATATCAGGCCCTCAGGCGCAAGAGATTTAACCACCGAAGGGCCTGATAACGCTAGGAACATTTTGTGGATCTGAGCCCAGAAGAGGGGGGACCCAGGGGTGAAAAGTCATCACCCAACGTACATACGGAAAGTAACATTTTGTTATTTTAAACACATCAGGTCCTCAGAGGCAAGAGACTTTTTGTAGAAAAGAGACTTACCCACCGAAGGTCCTGATACCGGAGAACGGAGTTGTAGTCTCATGCTGGGAAAGCTCAAGTGCGTGCTGTGCTCAGGAGTCCTGCCATGTCCCGTGCTCAAAACACGAGGAAGGGAGACCCCCGGCTACCACATCCTGACATGTCATTTGTGAACACTTCTTTCTTTCTTGTGAACCCTATCCCACACTCTTTTTGTATTTAGTTGTAAGGATTGCAATAGGTCTTTCTTAGTATAGGCCCTTTTATTTGACAAGACGCCACTAGGACTAGCTTATTATTATTTGATCGTCGTAGCTTGCTCCCATCTTAGATTTAAGTTTAAATGAGGCGTTTTTCTAACCCACCTATGCAGTTTAATAAACACCCTTGAACTGTGATCACTTGTGTCTGTCTTTACTGTTGCCACCATGAGTTCCTTACAACTCCCTTCCCCACGTTTTGTAGCACAGGGTAAGGTGGCACACTTGGACCTTGCGACACACTCTGGCTTCGGACACAAGGATGCAGTCTGTTTCGTGGACCAGGGCCCACTTGACCTTACATGAAGAGTCACTAGTTTATCCGCTGGATCTCTCTGCCACACCAGCCCAGATCACCTTTCAGCGTATCATACAGTTCAGCTAAGTTTGTTTCCTTCTAATTAGCACAATTCAGTACAGGTTTCCCTCCGCCGAGCTCAAACCTTTCAATCACAATTTGTGGGGTTCCCGTCCCCAAGTTTCAATCACACTGTCATAGGCTTCCCTCCATCGGTCTCAAGCCTCCTTTCACTTTCCTATCGCTGTCGAAGAGTTTTGAAACTGAGGGTTTTTTCTCTTACCTCGGCAGGACCACTTTGACCTTCTTTCCTCAAACGTTACTTTTTCTCTCCTACACCAAGGCCTCTTGGTAAATGTAGTTTCGAGCACAGCACTTATTTCAAAGTTCAAACTTATCTCTTATATCCAGGTTTCCCTCTGCCGGGATCAAACCTAACAGTTGCAAAACATTTCTCACATCCAGGTTTCCCTTTGCCAGGATCAAACCTAATAGTTAAAAAAAACAGTTCTCATATCCAGGTTTCCCTCTGTTGGGATCAAACTTAACAACAGTTTAAATCTTGCATCTCAGTTTCTTTCTCTTCCCGGCGCTTGTACGGCATCAGACATTTCACAGAGACTTTGGATTGGGCAATCTTCTTTCGCCGGACCACTGTGTTACTTTGTATATTTAATTTACAGTTCTTTACAATGCTTTGCTTTCTCTCATGTCTTATCGGCATGTGTGCAACCTTCATTCATCGGTTACTGTTGCCATCAAGTTTCATTTAACACAGACCAGACATTCATTGCTTTCATCAACTCACCGGCTGTTTTAATTCCTTTTTGTCTTTCGCGGCTTTGATCATGAAGTCAAGGCTGATACCACAACTGCCGCTGTACCTCCCCAACTCTGCCGTTCACCCGAGAAGGTGGCTGGTATCCTTGAAACACAAAATAAGTTTGTCTCATCTCTCCAGCTCGGCTTCCTTGCGCAACCTTCAAGGCCCTTTGAAGGTAACCTTCAGGGCCCTTTGGAGGTAACGATCTCTCGTCGGGTGGTCCAAGGTTTCTCCGTACCTCGGTTCAGTCCCTTGGCCTGTCGCTCTGCTCCACGCAGTCCGCCTCCCCCCTGGAAGAACTGCTCCTTCTCGTGCATCGCCTTGCCCGCAGTTTGTCTCAGTGTTCCACCTTTTAACCATATGGGGAGAGCTAATAGGTACCAGGTATTTGTAATTAAGATCAAGTGCCTGACTCTGCCTGATCTTATTAGTGGGACATGTCCAATGTATTGTATGGGTGATACACCTTTTAGCCTAAGATTGCCTCTTCCTCAGCTCAGTGTTTGTGTGGAAAAGGGGAGGCGGTTCTGGGAAGTTGGAATGTCCTATAAAATAGGACAGGACAGGGGTATTTGGAAAGGGGGGGATACCATAGGCCTCATTACACGGATGGCGGTACCATGGCGCTCATAGCGCCATGGTTGCCGCCGGAGTCCGGCATGGTGAATGGTGGAATTACCGCCCCATTCCAAGGTTGGCAGGGGCGGTAATTCCCCATTCACCATGGCCCTTCCCCATTCCCATTTGTGCCCCCGTAGGGCTCAATGGGAATGGGGAAGAAGCAAATAACGGTACTACAATTAGTGGTACCGTTATTTGCTCTGAAGTCCCTCAGCGGGTCCCGTCCTTAACGTGTGATCTGACCACACGTTAAGGACAGGACCCACTGAGGGACCTCGTAGTAGGGCGGTAAGGGATTACCAGCACTGGTGCCCTTACCGGTGCCGGTAATCCCTTACCGCCATCCGTGTAATGAGGCCCCATGACTCACCATCGGGCGCTCCACCCCACTCCCCGAGGACCACTCACTGAGGTGGTCCTCCCACACTTGTCCACCCCCAGGGTCTGGACCCAAAGGTGATGGCCGTGCACTGGATCCCCAGGGTTTAGGCAATGAAATATCCTGTGGTTTTTCACACTTCCCAACCTGGAAAGTTTGTAAAGAGCACTTGCAGAGTTCTGTAACATGGGTCCAGGGTACCATTGTCTCTGTGGTAGTAGGCCTTGGCCAGCCAGCTGGTCATTTCAAACTGCCCTTGGGATAGTTTGAGAGAAGAGTTTTCCTCTTCCTTGGAGTCCCTGGCAGAGGACCTTGAAGTAGACTGTGCCCCAATCAGGTTCCAGATGAATCATTTGTGGTAGTTCAGAATCAGGCGACAGACAAGGTGTCATGGTGACTAACTTTCCTTTATTCTCAGTTGAAACCCTATGCTGTCGCCAATGTCTAAGACCCTTTTCTATTTCAAAGGGTGCTCATCATGATGGTTATTATAAAAAGAAGCAACTCCTTGCTCCGTAAACCTACATTAACCTAAATTCTGTCCCTATTTGTGAATGGTGGCTGGTGTCTGACCCCCACCCAGGTGTGTGTTTCCTTCCAAGTGCTCCTTGTCCTTACTGTATAATTTATCCAGTGATCTGAATGTCTTTTCAAGTATTCTCTCTCTAGCATAGTTCAGGCGTGTCCAATAAGTATCTTTTATCTGATTCTAGCCCCCCCCCTTTGGTGGGAGAATGTTCTGGATATCCTCTACCAGGAAGGGTCCAGACTTCCTCTCCCTTCAGGTGGTTTGTTCTGTGTACCCTGTTTTAACCTTTTGGTTTCCCGCACCCCGCCTTGGCGCTGGTGTCTATCCTCTGCCTGGGGTACTTGTCGCTCTAACCCCTAGTGGGTAGCTCACCTCTCTCACCTGCCTTGGGGCCCTACTTCTCTCACCCCGCCTTGTCGTATGCGTTCTGTCACCCCACGTTGTGGTCTTATCTCACTCATCCCGCCTTGGGGGTCTGCATTCTCTCACACCACCTATGGGTCTTGCCATGTTTACCCCGCCTTGGGGTCTTGTCTCGTTCATCCCGCCTTGGGTTAATCCTTATCTCACCTTGCATTGGGGTTTTGTCTCATTTTACCTTTCTTGGTATACCCCACCTTGGGGTCTTGTCCCGTTCACCCCTCCTTGGGGTGGTCCTTCATGCACCCTGCCTTAGAGTTTTGTCTCGTTGACCCTGTCTTAGGGTTCACCTTCTCTCACCCCACCTTGGGGTGTTGCGGCATTCGCTCCGCCTTGGTATATTTTCTTGCTTACCCCACCTTGGGGTTTTCCTTTGTTCACCTCGCCTTTGGGTCTGGATTATCTTAGCCCGCCTTGGTGTCTAGTCTCACTCACCCTGCTTTTAGGCCTTGTCTCGTTCACTCCGCTGGGGTTTGTTCTTCTGTCACCTTTGGCCTTTCCTCCACTCTCCTGCTTCCCCGGAACAACCGCATACCTCTGTCTTCTTGGTGGTGTTCCGTGGGAGAATCGGGGAGTTGGACCCCCACGTTTCCACTCCTGTAACACATTCTCATTGGTCTGCATCAGGCAGAGCTGATTGGCAGACTGTATGCATGACTCTGTTGCCAGTCATTTGACACACCGGTTGCTCTGTGGTCTTGGTTCCTTGTGGTTCCTCTTGGCTGGGTCCTGCAGGCCTTTAGTCCTGCAGGGCTCTCAACATTCCAAGGGCTCCTTTGTGGTCAGGTTTGCCACACCTGACGTGCACTCAGGGTCTTCTGCCACATCTCCCAGGCTCCTGTGTCTCTCCAGCTCCATGGTTGTCGGCCCTCCTTCTCTACAATTCTGACTGCTGCTTTATCCTTCCTTCTTCCAGGGGGTGGAGCTACCCACTGTTCTTTCACTCCCAGCAAATATTGTGCATACCAAGGGACAGAAGCCATGCCAGTCATTCTTACAGGCATTTTCAAGTTATCACATAGTTTAACCCCATGTACCCAACAAAGGTATTAAGATCTTCGGAATAGGGAGAACCCTTTATAACCCTGTCTAATGTACTCAGAGGGGTGGAGTAACCCCAAGTGGGATCCCGCTTGCCCTGTCCCCTAATGGCATGAAATAGAGTTTGTGCAGTTATGGTGCTCAGAGGACTCCGTATTCAAATGGTCAGATCCTCAATAGTAAAACTAGAGCTCAAATTTCTTTGAATAAGCAAGAAATCCAATAATGTGGAAAGTGATGTATTACGGTCACAGCCTAAGGTCGTCCTCAGGGCACAAAATGTAACGGGTTGAATCCCTATTTCGTGCAATTTAGTGCAATTTCAGATTCAAATTCAACATTAATTCACCAATAAAATACTGTTACACGTAAAAATTAATTTTGACGATATTACATCAAATAGAAATTGAGGCAAATCCTACGTAGCATACCGAAAGCAGTATACTATTCCCAAGTTTTAAGGTCTGGAATATTTTTAAATCATCCTTAATGTTGCCAATATTAAGGAGACCTTCGAGCCTGCACAAACACCAGACCATCGGTGGTCACATGACGGAGGTTTGTCCTTGTACAAGACAACTTTAAAAGAAATTAACCGCCCAGCTGGCCCAACATGCACATTTCCTTTGCCCCGTGGAGGAGAAAGAAAACAGGTTTTATGCCCCTGTCAGGGTACAAGGCCAGTGTGCATTTTCAGCGCTGGCGGACACAGGGGCCCAAGCCACCCTTCTATCCAAAAAGGCATTGGATAAAATTAATTCAGGAACGGTTGAGAGTCACCAAGTTCCCCTCACACCTCTTCCTGGACAACTCCAGAACTTTGACAGAAATGACATTCCCGTCGAGGAGACTGTGAATCTAGAGTTCAAAATTGGGTGACACAAGGTGAAACACCCGGTCATAGTCATCACTCCAGAGGGTCACCTCTAATAGACTGTGTGAACAAGGTCCTCTGGACCCAGACTAACCGGCCAATAAAACTAAAACAGAGCACCAACTATGTAAGCTTAAATGGCACATGCGTGAGCAGTGGGCTGACCAAATTGAATTCCACTTTAGGCACAATCAAGTCCCCGACATAACTGTAATCTCTGTAGGAGAACAAACAGGTGATGGGAACCCGTCTCCATTTTTGAGAATCAACCTTCCTCCCAGTTTCAAGTGGCATACCACACTGGAAGGAAATACCCTGAAATTTTATACTGATCCATAATTTGAGGAAAAACCAAATCCCATGATAAAAGGTGATGAAAAACCAGCTGAAAGCTTGGCTGATATTCAGAAAAAGGGTGAACAGCTGTTCCTCCCCATTCAGGTATATGAGGGGGGAGCCGGTTCTCGTCAGAGTATGCCTGAATAATGGAAAAAGCTTCACCAGTGAAGCGTTATTCAGCTAACTCCCAAAGGATCAGACCATTCCCACATTTAAGATGATTGATAAGTGGGAAATGGGCCTGGAAACTCCCAATTCTAAACATCTCCTGCCTAGCAGGTGCATGCTAAAAATGTCCATTGCTGAAAAAAGCATAGAGCATAATTTTGGGTTGTGCGAGATGTTCCCTCTGCCTTCTACTTAGGCGGTGACATTCTCAATCGATTTGCAATTAATTTGGACCCAATTAATTACAAAGTCTGGTCCCGACTGGGGGGGCAACCCCATGTGCTTTGACAATCCTGAAAAAGCCTTTTGGTCTGCTCAATTGCTGCCGTATGCGGTTGAAATTCAAACTGGAGAAGAGGTCACCATCCCAGGACTGGTCTGACCCCCTAAAAATTAAGAGAGGACAGAACCTCCAAAACCCGGACGCTTATGAAAATTTAAATGATCACCTCCTGTAGCAGGCGTTGTATTTGAACCCGACACCACTAGTTGACTTAGAACACAACACCATTCGAATATTGGTGGATAACAGCGACCCTAAGGAGTATCAATCTGAGCGCAGGCACTTTCCTTGGAATAGCAGTTAATGCCCAACATTTCTCCATTGGCTTAGGGAATGAACTCATGGGACAGATCCCCAATGATTGCTACGACTGTGACAATGACTTGCCTCCAGAAAAGATTTTCACCCGGCAAGGGGGGAATTTCTTGGTGTACTCTTCCTGCCCTTACGGGGGAGAAGAGGTAACCTGTAACATCAGGAAGGATGAGGTGGTATTTCAGGTCAACACTGACTGCCTCTCCTAATTGAAACCTCCTGTCCAGGCCAACACCATCACAAGAGATATTTCCACGCAGCTGAAGGATACCGTGGAAATTGCAAAACCTGAGGTATTTCTGGGCTTCAGGCAGATGGTTGAGGAACAGATCAACCTCGCTGATGCCTGTGAGACCGAGGAGCAAAAGCAGAAGCTGAAACAGGTGTTTCTGGATTTTCAAGAAATCTTTGCATGGCTCCCGTATTCGTCAAGCAATATCGGTTTCCTCTTGCGTCTATAGAATCACTTGCGAAGATCATAAAGAACTTAGAGTCCTGTGGGATAATTTGCCCAGTCCACAGTACCTTTAATAACCCAGTACTGGGTATACTAAACCCCAATGGCCAATGGAGACTGTGCATTGACCTTAGGGAGTTAAACAAATGGGTCCACATGTCCCAATGGCCTCTTCCCTACATTAATCAGGGACTGGCCCAGATCCACGGGTCAAAGGTGTATACCGCCGTTGACCTGACCGTTGGTTACTGGACAGTACCTGTGAGTAGGAAAGACCAGTACAAGCTGGCCTTTACCTTGGGGTTTAGGGGGGGCCAGGGGTAGCAGTACACTTGGACCTAAACCTCCTTTGGATATATAAACTCTGGCAACAAATTTGGGTGAAAGGAGAAACCTGTCCTATGTAAATGATGTTCTAATTAAAAGTGCCACCGTGTAGGAACATATAGCGGAAATCTGCTATGTTCTGACCCAGTTGAAGACAGCCGGAGTGAAACTGTCCTTCCAGAAGGCACAGTGGTGTAAGACCCGCGTGAACTTCTTAGGGCATGAAATCACCCCTGACGGCCTCAATCCCCAGGTAAAAAAGGTGGAAGCCTTATTAAAATTGAAAGACTCCACGACTCTGATTGAACTAAGAAGCCTTCTTGGACTGACTAATTATAGTATAATGTTCATAAAGGACTACGCAGAGGTCCTGAGACCCTTGGTCCATTTATTAAAGGCCGGGGTCAAGTGGGAGTGGAGTCCAGAGCAAGTGAAACAACTGATGAGAAGCATTTCACAAGCGCCTTGTTCACAAGCGCCTTGTTCACAAGCGCCTTGTTTAGCTTACCCCATCAAAAACAAGGAGTTCTTCTTGGAGACGGGGTTCTCAAATACTTGCTTAACAGCAGTATTATACCAGAAGCACGACAAGGTCAACAAAGTCATCTCCTATGCAAGTAAGACTTTGTCCTCTGTGGAGGAAAAATTTAACGATTGTGAGAAGCAGGGGTGTTGCTATGTCCGGAAAAGATCAGGGGCTAAGCTAATGTCGGACTGGCGTGATTCGGGGCTAGCTATAGCCTTTTGGTTGTAGTCCCTGAGCTTCTATCCGGGGCTACAACCAAAAGACCCGGGGCTATAGCCCCTCAGCCCCTCCCAGCAATGCCTCTGAAAGGCATTCCCGGCAGCAGGGTGGGCATTGAACAAATACTGCCCGTTCATCCAGGGGGAGCACATCATTGTTGAGACTCCTCGCCAGCCTTTGCAATATCTTGAAAGTGACAGAATCCGGGCGGGGAACGAGAGTAATTCCAGAATTACTTACTGGATTCTGTCCATGCAAGGCTTTCCTGTGGTGGTCAGATATGGCCAAAACAAGAAGAATCCCCTCGCACAAGGTTTGGCTGACTTGCATGATTGTGCCCAAGAAAACTGTTTCGAGGACGAAAGTCTAAAAACCAAGGACAACAGGGAGGCGTACCTGACTTCCCTGCACAAAGTCTATGAGGAAGACACGTGCCAGGGGATGCCCACAGTTTATGTGGACTGGTGCTCCTACCATGTTGATAACATGGTTAAGGAAGTGGTAGCTGACTTTGGGAATGCCTGGGTGAATGATTACCCGGAGCCCTCCGCTGGGTACAAGATCGGTCCTCGAAGTAGTCAGATGGCGGAGTTGATGGCAGTTCATCAGGCCATCCTCACTGCTGTGCAACACCGACTCAACGAACTGGTCATAATCACTGATTCAGATTATGTCAGGAATGGGTTTGTGGAGCACCTGATAAATTGGAAAAACAGAGGCATGCTGTGTGCAACCAACAAACCACTCAAGCATGGGAATCTAATACAATACATTGATGATCTTGTCACCTCTAATGAGATGACCATCTACTGGAAGAAGATCAAGGGTAAATCCAGAATAGAGGGACCAGACAAAACCAGAAATAACCTGGCTAACCAGTTGGCTAAAACCAGAGCCGTCCATGGGGATCTCATAGAGATTGAGTCCCTGTTGGGGGAGATCCAGGTCGTTGCTGTCACCAGGTCCCAAGCACTTGCCCAAAATGAACTCTCAACTGCCCTGTGGAGTAAGGACACCCCAGATGCTGATTTGATGATGGCACAAAAAGGGGATCTGATTATTGGGAAATATTATCGACACATTGAAGACCCTGTGAATTTTCCTCTGACCGAAACACATTACATTGGGAAAGAGGATCTCCGGGTGTTGATGAAGTTTCCCAAAATGCTCCGAATCCAAGATGCTTTGTTGGTACAGAGATCCATCTCTGGATGTGACCAGTGCATGACATCTACCTCATTCCGAAGCCTGATGTTTAGTCACACCCATGACGCGGCCACAGACGGTCATCGGGGGTTTCATACCACTTTGGAAATCTTGCAAGAGGTCGGATACTGGCCACACATGAGTCAGGACCTCAACCAATACTTGAAGGGGTGTCTTGTGTGTGCGCAATTTCAGCCAAGTTACCTCACAAACCGAGCTCCCCTACAGAAAAGAGGAATGACACTGCCTTGGTCAGATTTCCAGGTAGATTTCATTGGGCACGTGATTTGCTCCTCTAGAGGAAACAAGTACATGTTAACTGTAACATGCTTGTTTACCAAATGGGTGGAATGTCTCCCGGACCAAATTGCAAGGCAGAAACAGCAGCTGCCCTGATGATCAACCACATCTTCTCGCATTTCGACCTTCCCCAAAGGATTGAGTCAGACCGAGGAAGTCACTTTACCAGCGAGATGAGGACAAAGATGTGGGAGATACTTGGGGTAAAGAGAAATCTCCATATTGCCTACCACCTAGCCTCTAGTGGGGGAGTTCAGAGGTACAATAAAACGATTGTGGGCACCCTAAAGAAGTTTGTGGTGGACTCTGGGCCTAGTTGGGACATCCGACTACCGCTTGTCATGATGGCCATCAGGTCTACACCATCTTCTGCGACCAAAATGTCTCCATTCGAGCTAATGGCTCGACGAAAAATGGTGCTACCTCAGCATCTGCTCCACAAAACACAAGAGCAGACCCTGATCAACGCATCCACTACACACAAATAAATTGGGAATCAGAGAAAACACCTTCAGCTTGCTTTTGCGTACGCTCAATGAAATCTGGAAAAATCAGCAGAGGGGATGAAAACCCACTACGATTTAAAACCACCAAAAAAGAATAATATCAAATAGGAGACAGGGTCTACTTGTACAATTTTCAAAGGAACCAGACCAAGGAGCGGAAGCTCCTTCCCTCTTGGCGCGGCCCCTTTGAAATTGTAGATACATTCTCACCTGTCGCCTATAAGATCTGCATCCCTACAAGAAAACAAACAGAAGAGAAATGGGTGCACATCAATCAGTTTAAGAGCTGTCACCCCAAGCAGAACTTGTGACTGATCGAAGAACCCAGTGAGGGTAGAGCCCAGGAATCCTCTGAGGAGTAAAGGTAAGGAATTGGAACCCGGATAAAGAAAATCATACATTTACAGGGAGTAGAACAAGTATTCTTATTTTGAGAAGATAAATATGGAAAATGTAAGGAAAAATGTGTGATTGAAATAAATATGTAAGGAAAAAAATGTGTATTTGAAATGTATGGCTTCTATGTGTCTCTCCTGCTGTTTTGTTGTCTATTTTCACGTCCTTACCTGGGAAAAGGGTTTTGTATAAAAATACTTAATCGCTCCGTTCTTTTGTCAGATGCATTAACTCATTGCCTCTATAGGACAGAGGGGAGCTGCCAAATGTGAGAGGCCCAAGAACCACAACCTAACAGAAAATAATTGACCATATTGTCGGAAACTGCGGCATCCAGCATGTAAATAAAAATGACCAGATTGTGTTCGAGCCTGCACAGCAGAAATTAGCTTTTTACTATGACAGAAATCATTGCATGCAAAAATCAGTTTGTCCCTTTATATTAAAGACTTGCTCTTCAAAATGTATAAAGGTGTAATAAAGGAACTATAAGTTTTGTTCATCATGTGCCTATCACAAGAAGACACAATAATTTGCAGAATCTACATGGAGATTTTGAGATTTTGAAGTTCCAGCAGAGTGAGAGCCATTCACCGTCGGAATTGACAAAGGACATTTCAATGATGTCTTAAAGGGATACTTTGAACTTCCACATGTATAGCTAAAGTCTTTAAATATACATTATGGTGCCCTTCAGTAATCACTGTTTTGCAGGTAACCACTGTGCAAGGGTTTTACATGTGAAAGTGTGCAATTCTAAGAGTTGATTTAAATGTAAAATGCTTGCAGCCGAGACAGGCCAGAATTGTGGTTTAATTTGTTTGCTGTGAATTCCCCAAGAGTGAAACTAGATTCCAAGCTCCATTGTCAGGGGGACGAGTTGAGGAATTCTCCTGCTCACCAAGTTGTATGACTAAAACCACTTAGGCCATCATAAATACTGGCCATTAGCCATTCAAGCTCTGGGCTAATCTAAAAAAAATGCCCTTTTGACATCAGAGCTAAAACCAGACCCCGTCCAAGGGTGGGGGTAGAGCCTGGAGTAGTCTAACACCTATTGCACATAATGCGAGATATGTTGTTTCGGGGTTAAATTGGGAAATATTAATCGTACACTATTAATGTTCGTATTTCTGAAAAAGCTGTTAGTGAGCTGCTTCTGATGAGCCAAAAAAACAATTTTTTTGTGACACCAACATACCACAAGTTACGAGAAAAAACTTGATTGTGATCTCTGTGTAAATGTGAGAACCATAACCATTTGAGGAAATAGGTAAAATGGTATCTGTAGTCTGCCCACCGAGGGCTGGATTTTTCATTGATATAGTTTGGTAGAAAATGAGAAAATACTGTAGCTTCGCACCAATAGGTCGCACAGATATCAAACAAGGTTTATGTGATTCCCTGGAGTATTAAAACATGCTGACATTTGTGTCCTAATATGATGAGAAAGGGCATTTGTCATACAGTGAGATGTTCAGGTACAGAAACCAGTCTAAGTTAGAAGATGGATGGGGTATCCTCCCTTTGCTTCCCAAAACATGCCCATATTCTCTGGACCTATCGGTCCACAGATGGGAGGAAACCCTTTAACAATGCTCTATCAATTCTGCGAGAACTACGACAAATTGGTGATGTCATTTGCCTTATAAATAGGCTGCTCCACCTCAAATCATGACTCTCTTCCTGCCATATCTTGAGGTGTACAGCTGACCAAATTTGGAACCATCCTTGCAGAGTTGGGACTAACTCTTGTAAAGAAGCCAGGAGCTGGAGTGGGACCTTTTTGAAGGACAGAGAGAGGCCTTGACTGACCTCTTGATTGTTTCTGCCGTGAGGTCCTGGTGCTACCTTGATGTCCATCAAGCCCTCTCTTGTAAGTATAGACATCCCCAGCAATAGATTAAATGAGCCCTATATTATTCAGCATTGCCACAGAGATGCCCCCCATGGAAAAAACCCTATTTCCTTTGTGTGTTGTGTAATTTTGTTATTTTCCCAATGAAAAATATTTCACTTGACTGTGCATTGTAGTAATTGTTTCCATTGAAAAACTGTTGTTTGCCCATACATTTCTGTCATTTTCCATTGAAACCATCTCCAGTTGCTTGTGTAAATTCCTAGCATATTTTTCAGTAAATCAATTAATTCCCACATTATTTCATGGGATCGAGAGAGTAAGAATTCAAAACTAACTCTCTCTTTCTAGTGTCTTGTGAGCCATTAGAAGTATAAAGTGTTCCCCAAAGAATCAAATCCATTGCGAGCTAAAAATGAATGTGTCCATGCATTTAAAATGTGTTTTACAAAATTAAGTTCTATGTGCATCTGTCATTTTGAACCCAAACCATTTTTCCTAATGTGAGTAATCCCTTTGCCCAGAGCCTACCTGCTTAAATGAAAACCGATTTTCCTATGTGTGTTCCGCATTGCTTCAAGCGTGCCTGTCATTTGCAGACTGAGTAAAAACGAGTGTCATTTACATTTTCGTTTTCCTGGAAATTTCGCTTAACCTGTCTAAAACCGTTTTTCCTAGTCCATCCCTCTGCCCTACCATATTTTGATAACGGATTTACAATTGCATTCCCCTTTTATTTTTTCATGTGTTGCATGTATTAAAATCGAGTTTCCCATTGTGTGCTCGCTAGTCTGTTTTGAAGTCCTATTTGTCTCCTAAAAGCAAGCAGCATGAAGTGCCCTTGTGTGCTGTTCCATAGCAGTTGTCCTAATAAATTAAAAACCCATTTACCTGGTGCAGAAAACGAATTGTCCCATTCACTGCTGTTCCGATATTGTTTATGAAAAACCCATTTAAAATCCGATTTTAACCTGGTGTTCCCAGTCCTTGCCACTGCTTTCCATCCTAAGCTGACAAGCCTAGTGGAAATCTATGGTGGTTGAGGGTTGCTGGGACTCAAGAATCCTTTGTGTGGACATGCAGTTTCTTGTGGGTTGCATTCATTGTCATGGTGTTTTGAAGTGTTGATTGTAGTGGTAAAATCAGTAAAGTACATCCTTGTGCCATACATGTTTGAGTTGTCTTAGTGTGTCACTTGACTAAGAATACTCTGAAGTTTGTGTTGCCAAACCTTGGTGGCTATTGTAACTGTTTATTAAATCTTCCATTAAATCATAAATTAATAAAATACTCATTGACAACACACCGGCCTGGTTTCTGGTCTACTGATCACGGGGTGCAAGACGGGTTGGAGGCCTCCTTAAAAGAATCTGGTTGTAGAAATAAAAAGCACTTTTATTGTGCGCACACTCATTGCGGCGGGGGGGAAGAGATCCATGACTTGCTTGTGCTGTATAATATATCGTGACAAACTGAAGCTCCCACGAAGTATGATTAAATTCCTTATAAAACAGCAGTGGGGCCAACCCAACACAATGTTTATTAGACTTACTAACAAAATTGCAATAGGATTGTCCCAGCTCAAAGGCACTTGAGGAAATCCTACAATGATGATGGAACTAACCCATAGCAATTCTGATTATTAAATGAAATAATGAAAAAGCAGTGTGGAACAGGGAGGGCAGCTTGATGGAAAAATTGATTCCTGCGCTGATCTGGTTAGTAATTCTAGAATGCCTTCTGCTGCCGTTCCTGGGTTCCTGCAGGACAAAGCTCATGTAGTCCCGTGGGTTTGGAAGGAAAAACTTGTGTTGGATCCCTGGTGATATTGGCGCTGGATGAAGATATTATCACTTATTTCAGTGGTGCCTCCATGTTGGGGAATGAATCAGTCTGGAAACTGTTTGGTGCTTGTAATCGGGTTCTTTTTTTTTGTAAATGTCTTTTTATTAGATTTTATCAAGATCATACAGTAATTGAACTAGACAACATGAGGGAAATACCCTCCAACAATAGAATTGACAATGTGTTGTGCTACACCCTTGTTCCCCCTTGACCCACACCCACCCAGGTTACGAGTGAACCCTCTTTTTAGGCAGTTTAAAGATTGAACCGTATCCTCATGTGTAAGTCTTTGGCTGAGTGGGCTGTAGCAGTATTGTCCCTGCCCCCGTGGTGTATGTGGTGCTCCTCTCCCGTTTTTTATATTATCGGGCCGAATCGGTTCCTCTCTTCAAACCGTGTGCCCCCCCCTCACTTCATTGAAACATTCTGTGAAATTGTAACCATTCAGTTCCCACTGAGGAGCTACCTCCGTGGATCACTGCAGAGATCTTCTCCATGAGATATATGTCTTTAGCTGTGCTGGACCACTCCTGCACTGTGGGGAGGTGCCCCCTTTTCCAGTGTCTGGCCCGGGATGCTCGTGCCGCCAATAGAAGAAAATGCACTGGGGGAGATGGCGCACCCCACCTATCATCACACCTTTCTAACCCGAACATTACAAACAAGGGATCCAGATCGTGTGCTCCCCCACCTACGTCCCTGATCCACCCCAAAACCTTGGTCCAAAACACCTGCACCCTGGGGCAATCCCACCACATGTGCCAGTAGTCAGCTCTGGCTCCACACCCATGCCAACAGTGGGGGTCCACCGTTGGAAACATTCTAGACAAGTTCACTGGGTCATATTGCCATCAGTGAAGTCGTTTTATCACATGTAACTTATACTGGCATGAAATGGAGGTCTTGAAGGCACGCCTACACATTTGCTGCCACAGGCTATCTGCTATTTCCACGGCCAGATCTCTCTCCCATCGTGTTCGGAGTCCTCTGGTGACCCCCATCCTGGGTTCCAACAGTGCCCCATAGAGGCTTGAAATTAGGCCATTCATGTCTGCGTACCCATCTAGAACTTTCTCTACTGGGGTGAGATCCCTCTGAATACAGTCCTTCCATTTTCTGGACATGAATATCCCCTTGAGCCTGAGGTATAACAGCACTGGCAATCTACCAATAGCCAATGCTTCCTCAAGCTTTTGAATGCTTATAAATTCCCCTTTTTGTACTAGTTGGCCCACCCAAGTCAGACCCGCCTCAAACCAGGACTGGTAACGCTCGACCGCCGGTATGTCATCTCTAACCGGTGGTGCCCAAATATGACTCATGGGGAGAGCCAGGTGGTGATTCCCTCCCCCTTTCCCCCCATAGGCATGACTTCCCAGTGTACCCCCAGGATTGGGTGATCTCTAATACGTCTCGGGAGGCTATTCCTAGGGACCCAGCGCCACTCCCCCACTGTTGCCAGGAGTAGGTGTTGGTTTTCGAGGAATACCCATTGCTTGTCTGGGTCCTCCCTCAAGTGTGGGACCATTCCCTGAGTTGTTCCGGCCTATAGTACGTCATCAGGTCTGGCAGGCCCACCCCTCCCCTTTCTTTCGGCAGAATAAGTGTCTCATAACCCACCCTGGGATTCTGACCTTGACAAAGAAACCTTGTTATGCGTTGCTTGGCCTCTTTCTGGTGCTCATCTCGTGCACTGATCAGGAGCATCTAAAATAAATATAGTACCCTTGGGAGAAGGTTCATTTTATCACATTTAGTCTCCCCATCCACGACATGTGCCGCTTCACCCACGCCTCCAATTCAGAAAATAGCCTATCAAACAGGGGGTGGGGGGTAGTTGGCCTGGCCCAGATCCTGACCCAGACGAATAATGTCAATCCCGAGATATCTCACCACCTCCAACTGGATCTGCAACCCCAGGGACTCTAGTTCCTATATCTTTCTGGCTGAATCCAGAGCAAAAGGGAAGACTACCGACTTTCCAATGTTCACCTTGAACCCCGAGAACCTCCCAAACTCTCCAATAACCTTCACGGCCACGGGGATGGACTGGGCGGGATGCCTCGGGTGGAGCATGACGTTGTCTGCATACAGCCCAAGTTTGAACTCTCTGCCACCCACCTTGATGCCCTCTACCTGTGGGGATCTCTTAAGATACTCTGGCAATATTTCCAGTGTCAGGGCAAAGAGCAGTGGTGACAGTGGACAGCGCTGCCTCGTCCCCCTTTGTAGTGGGAATGTCTGGGACAATCACCCGTTGACTGTGACCCTGGCCGACGGGCATTCATATAAGGCCTGGATGCCCAGTTGGAACCCTTGCCGAAGCCAAATTTCCAGAGTACCCCATTAAGAAAGCCCCAGTCCACCCGGTCGAAGGCCTTCTCCACATCTATGGCCACCAGTACCGGGTTCCCCTCCTCCTCTGCAGCTGTTCTCATGAGGTGGAGTGTCTTACGCATTGGTGTCTGCCCCCTGTCTGCCTTGGATAAAACCCACTTGATCTGAATGGATAAGTCTGGGCATAAGGCCCTCCATTCGTGTGGCCAGTATTCTTGTGAAAATGTTTGCATCCACACTGAGTAGGGAGATGGGGACGTTGGGATTTGCAGTCATCTGGGTCTTTGTCTGTCTTTGGAATGACTGTAATCAGTGCCTTCCCAAAGGACAGGGGGGGCCCGCCCAGTGGCCATGATGTTGGAGAATAGAACAGCTAAGTGTCTTGCCAAGGGTCCTGCAAAGGTCTTATAAAATCCTGCCGTGTAGCCATCCTCCCCCAGTGCTTTACCCAGCTTTAGTCCTGCTATCGCTCTCAACA
This sequence comes from Ambystoma mexicanum, assembly GCF_040938575.1. Classification (NCBI taxonomy): domain Eukaryota; kingdom Metazoa; phylum Chordata; class Amphibia; order Caudata; family Ambystomatidae; genus Ambystoma; species Ambystoma mexicanum. Next base: position 716,652,357 of record NC_090923.1, read on the forward strand.
CTTCCTCCTGTGTAATAGGCTTATCTAGTTCGAGACTCTCCCCAGTCTGGAGTTTCGGAAGTGGCACTCCTGGAAGGTATTTCGCCAGCATGTCTTCGTCAGAGACCCCTTCTTGCCCATATAGGTTTTCGTAGAATGCAGCGAATTCCCCTGTCACTGCCCCTGCTTCTGAGAACCTCTGATCCCCTTCTCCTCGAATCATTGATACCCACCTCTGCGCTCTCTGGCCTTTTGAGTTTCGCCACCAATAGCGTGTCAGCCTTGTCCCCCTTCTCATAGTACCTCTGTTTCAAGTATTGAAGGCTTGAGAGTACTCTTCCCATCTCTATATCCCTCAGCTCCTGGTGCTTACCTCTAGCTACCTTGAGGTTTTCCTCTCTCTCCCCCGCCTCCTTGCCCTCGACCTTCTCTAAGAGGCCAATTTCTCCTCTGAGGTTTTGGGACAACAGGGTCCTCATCCTTTTCTTGGCGGCCCCCTCCCTAATGAGGAGGCCACTCCATGATGTCTTCGCAGCATCCCATACCATGCCCCTTTCAACTTCCCCTGTGTCATTGAGTAGTAAAAATTCTTCGATAGCCTCCCCCATTTCTTCTACAAAGACAGTTGTCTCTGAGGAGGAGGTTGTTACATCGCCAGAAGGATTCCCTGGATTTCATGACTGAGAGGACTACTTCAATCTCTACCAAGTCATGATCTGACCAACTGATCAGGAAATGTTCACAGGTGCCCACCCTATTGATATACAGTTGTTCCATGAACAGGTAGTCTATTCTCATTCTGGAACCGTGGACCAATAAATAGAAGGTGTAGCCCCTCACCGTTGGATTGGAGTCCATGCAGACATCAATTAGCCCCTGGTCCCACAAGTAGTCCATAGTAGTCCATAAATCCTCTATTTGCGCCCCCCCCCCGCTCCCTGAGGGGACTTGCCCACCACTGTGGTCCATTTCCCTGTCCGCCCACATGTTAAAGTCTCCCCCTATAATGAGAAGGCCCTCCGTTCCGTCCATGATCTCTCCCATGGCTTCCCTCAAGAACTGCATTTGACCAACATTTGGGCAGTAAACAGACACTATGGTTACCCTGGTGTTTTCTATGGACCCTGAGACCACCAGTACTCTCCCATCCATTTGACCCCAGGCCAACGGTTCTGAGAGCCTATGTCTATGGTTCAATATAATCCCCACTCCTTCCTTATTTATTAGGTCCGGAAGCCCAGAAGACTTGGCCAATATGTGCCCCCAGGATGCGCCTCTCTTCCCTGAGTACTCTTCGGGTTTCTTGTACCAGGGGTATGTCTAGGTTGCAATTTCTCAATTCTTTTCCCAATAAGGAGCGTTCCGTGGGGGAATTTAGGCCCTTCAAATTCTGGGAGCCTATCTTGAGAATCTCCACCCAGTCTACAGTAACAGGGCGTGCCATCAAGAGCTGTGATTTCCCCTCTCGACCACTTGGTGCTAAGAGTCTCCCCTCTGTACCTCAGATCTGCCTTTCCATGTGTAGATCCCAAGGTCCACCCCAATCCATTCCCCCCTCACCTCCTGTATGCAATTACGCTTTCTGAGACACCCACACTAAGGTGTACCACTAAGGAAGAAAACACCACTCAACCGTTGATTCTATTATCCCCACACCTCCCCCTGGTGGGGATTATGGACTTTTGATCACCCCCTTGCCGTTAGTCGATGACTTTCTGTTTGTCATTTCTCATTCCCCCTCTCCTCGAGGGTCGGGGGTATTCAACTTCTTAAGTTTTCTGCCACCTTGCACCTTCTTCTTTATAGCCTGTGGCCTCTGGACCCCTGCTGTTGTTCCATGGGTGCTGCCACTGTCCCCTCCAGATCCCCTGTCCCCTCTTCATTTTTGATGACCTGGAGCACTTGTCCACTGGTCACTCGGTAGTCCACTTCTCTGCATTCGAATGTAAGGGCGAAGGAGATGGACCAGCGGTCTCTGATGTCCTTGTCGGAGAGCCATTGCGTACGTGGACAGCAGTCTCTGCGACGGGCCAACATCAGGGCTGAGAGGTCTTGAAACACCTTGATTGTATCACCTTCAAAGCGGAAGCTCCCCAGGCTCTTTGCTTTTTCAAGAACTTCCATCTTCTCCCTGTACCTAAGGAAGCGAACCATTATGGACCTCGGGTCCTTTCCCTCTTACCCCCTCCACCTCTGTGGGCCCTTTCCAGCTGCACCTCTTTGCCCCCTTCAATAGCGAACAGTTGGTTTATCAGGCAATGTACCTTCCGTCCGACTTCAATCACTGACTCCCCTTTCTGCTCACTCACTCTGAGAATTAGTAGGTTATTGCGTCTCTCTCTGTTTTCTAGGTCGCCCAGCTTCAAAGTTTCTTCTTCCCTCATTTCTAGATCAGCTAGACGCGCTTCTTATTTCATGTCGAGGATGTCTATTTGCAGGTGGTTGTGCTCCATTCCCTCCACTTTGTCCTCCAGTTTGTCCACCCTGCCCTTGAGGTCACAGATTGAAGCTTGCATGTCTGTTCTTATTGCTTTGATCTCGTGAAATATATACTCCAAGTCTTCCCTGGTCAATGCAGGTGCAGGATTTTCCTCCCGTCGCCATTTCGTGAGAGGTGGAGGGGGTCAACCATTCGATGGTTCTCGAGGGTCTCCGAAAGCGTTGCAGAGACAGAATCCCTGTGGAGGCCCTCCTTGTGATAGCAGCCTGTCCTCGTGTCTCCTCCAGGGCCACTCCCTGATGCTCCGTCAGGGCGTAGCTCTCTGTCTTCAGGGGCCGAGCAAAACCAAGTGTGGAAGGGACAGTCCGTAGCTCTCCGTGTCTTGGCGAGGACTAGGCGTCCCGACCTGGTCTCTTGTGTCTGTCTTCTGGTTGTTCTGAGATTCTGGGCCGGTTGGGGGCCCCTGTCAGGCCCCGTTCTGGAACTTGAGCGGCTACCGCCCATGTCACCTCAACTGCGTAGAGGGTGCTTGGGTTGTGTGCCTGAGGTAGGGCCTTTCTCTAAGTGGGCTTGTCTACCACTGCAGGTTAGCCCTCTCAGGAGGTGCTTCTCCCCCACGGCGATTTAGGGTGCTGGTTCAGAGCTTTTCGGCAAGTGTGTGAATTTGTGTCCCTTGACACCAACTTGGTGATGTCCTGTTCCACATCCCGAGTAGCCCACGTCCGTTTCTGCTCCTAGGACACTCCCAGGTCCGGAGTCTGCCTTCCGTCGGAGCTGCAGGGGGCCTCAGTACAGAGTGTCCTTCGAGTACCCCACTGAACTCCTCAATGTTATGTCTCATCTCCTGGGGCCGCTCACCTTGTCCATATAGGGTAGACTAGCGCTTAGGCTTCACCCTTGGGCTTCTTCCAGGAAGTGCTCTGGTTCTCCTTCTTGTGGGGGCACTGCGCCCCTGCTCTCGGTCAGGCAGCCCTCGATCCAGTTGCTGCTCTGTGTCCCCCGCAGACTCCTCCAAGACAACACTGGGGCCTCTAGACCCACCCCTGGTCGAGCCTGCCTTTGTGGTCCCTCTCCCCAGGACAATGCGGGATATGGGTTCCCTCGTTGTTTCGTAGTTCCTCTCCCCTCTTTTCTCTTTTATCTCTTTTCATTTTTCCCCCTCCTCCTCCACTTTGAAAAATGTCCAGGTGCGAGCCCCAATGCACTTCCTTGGATCTAGTCTAAGACTTTCTTCACAGGTGCATATCTCTTGCCTTCCCCGTGTTCGATGGGAGTTGGGGCCTCTGTGTGTTTGCAAGGCCTCTAGGCCGGGGCGTGTCTTGGAATGGGTCCTGGGGGGTATTCGCCACCCGATGGTGGGTGGAAAGTTAGTGCTTTCCTGGGGAGATCTGATTTCACCCTCTGGGCCCCGGGTCGCTCTTTCAATGATGTTCCCCTTGTTGTCTGGGCCTCCCGCCGGGACCTGCCCCCAATAATACAGGCCCCTGCGGTGTTGGGGGTCGGTCATCACCCCCATGCGTGCCCGTGAGCCCCTCAACCCACAGACCTCACTCGCGACACGTCTGTGCAGTTCGGGCTCCCCGGTCGCTCTGACGCGGCCGGGAACGCCCCGTTTATTTAAGCCGCACGCGGCGACGTGCAACGTCACGCCGCCGCGTGCGCTTACCCTTACGGGGCAACGCCACACTCCTCCTTTTTCGGGAGGAACAACAATAACACACTTCTAACTATTGCACTGCACACAAAAACAACAATTGAAAACTGAGAGCCCATGCCCCTTTAATATCAGCCACCCGGGTCCCCTCACTCCGGAACGCACTCAATCGGTCCTAGTATATAGTCACCGAGGTAGGCAGGTTTCCCTCGCCCAGCCCTCTGGGGGTACCTCCCGCCTACCTCCACCGCAGGACTTCCCATCGTTCCAGTCCCTCGATCTGGCGACACCGGGATTTCCCCCCGGGGTGCGCCTTCATCCGGGAGGTCCACCTCATCCGGGTCTGGCGGGAGCTCAGCTCGAGAGTCACCCAGCTTCTTAAAGAAACTCACATTCCGAGTGACGGCCGATTTCCCATCCGAGGCCGTCACCATTGACCCTTTTACGGCAACCACATCCAGTGGATCCGGTTCATACGGGAGCGAGAGCTTGCCATGAGGATGTCGATTCCGGATCAGTACCTCGTCACCCGGCTACAGCCGCTGCGGATGGAGACCCCGCCGGAGATTTTCCTGGTGTGTCCATGTCTGTCGCTCAGCGTCCACCCGTTGATCGTCTATCACGCCTGGCTCCTTCTCTTGTACCTCCGGCAGGAGGCCTCGGGGGCATCGTCGGAACAAGACTTCTGCTGGGGCAACCCCAGTCATGGCGTGGGGGGTGGTGCGATATACCCTCAGGAACTGTTATAGTGCCCGCTGGAGGGGCTGGCCCTGCCCTTGGGCTATCCGGAATGTTTTATTCAGTGTTCTCATCAGCCGCTCCGCGTCCCCGTTCGCACGGGGCCACAGCGGGGACACCTTCCTGTGTATCACTCCACAGCTCTCTAGGAACTCCGAGAACCGTGCACTCTGGAACAGGGACCCATTGTCCGAGCATAGAGTCATTGGGAAACCATGTGTGGCAAAGATCTTCTCCACTGCTCCCACCACGTGCTCAAACGCCACTGACTCAACGAACTCTACTTCGGGGTACCGGGAGTATTCGTCCACTATGGCCAGGAAGTGGGTGCCCACTGCCGTGGATCCAAAATCCGCATGTACGATCTCCCACGGCCGGGTCCCTCATGGCATCACCTCGATCTCCGGTTCACGCTGCACCGGGGAGGCCGCCTGGCACCACACACAGGCCGCCACGAAGTCGTCCACCTTCCTCTCTAGCTCGGGGAACCACACCTTCAGCCTCAGTCTCGCCTTTGTTTTGGCGGCTCCTTGGTGTCCCTGGTGCGCCAGATTGATGACCTCATTGACTTTGGAACCCGGCACCACCAGGCGATCACCCCGCAGCAGAAGGCCTGACTCCGAGAAGGACAGCTCGTCCTTCACTTTCCAGAGCTGCTCTAGGGTCACTTTGGCCTCTTGAGTGCGCCCCGCCACCAACTCAAGCACGGACTTCCAGGATCCCGACCGCATCGAGTTCCTCAATATCCGGAAGCACTCGTCGTTGGCCGCGGCGGCCTCCAGTTCTGGTAGCGGCATTGCGTTGGGGGTGGCACCCTCTACCACCATCCTGATGTGGTCGTCAGCCTCCTCGGCGCAGGAGTCTTGCACTGGTCCTCCACTACCTCCCGGGTGTCGGGACAGGTAGTCAGCCGCATTGTTGGCACCCGGCCGGTAGATCAGGGTGACGCCATACTCCAAGAGGGCCAGCATCCACCTCTCGATCCTGGCCGGCGTCTTCGATGATGATCCAGCTATGATCGGGACCAGTGGCTTATGGTCAGTCACCACCGTTACAGGTCTTCCCAGCACATACAGACGAAAATGCCTACAGCCCCACAAGACGGCCAGAGCTTCGCGTTCTATCTGGGAATACCTCTGTTCGGTTTCTGAGAGGGCTTTGCTGGCATAGGCCACGGGTCTGATCCCTCCATCTCGGCCCACCTGAGTGAGCACAGCTCCCAGACCAAATGGGCTTGCGTCCACAACAATTTCCGACTCAAGGGCCGGGTCGAAGAAGGCCATGGTATCATCTGCCGTCAGGGCGCCCTTAATGTCCTCAAACGCCGACTGCTCCAACGGACCCCACTGCCAAGCTGTTTCCTTCTTTGTCAGGGCCCTGAGTGGCTCCGATCTCGAGGCCAGGTTCTGGATGAAGCGCCCGCAGTATGTCACCATACCCAGGAAGCTTCGCACGTCCGATGCGGACTCAGGCGGGCGTGCCGTCTTGATGTCACGGACTTTCCTTGGGTCCGGCGACACACCGCCTTCCTTAAATATGAACCCAAAGAACTCAATGGTTGGGCGGAGGAATTCGCATTTGTCCTTGTGGAGGGTGAGCCCCAGCGACTGCAGCCTCTCGAGGGTCCTGGCAAGGCGTTTCAGATGGTCCAGCTCAGTCTTGGCGAAGACTAGAATATCGTCACTAATGTTGAGGACGCCCTCCAGATCGGCGAGGGCGCCTAGAATTATGTTCTGAAACACTTCGGCTGCTGACGATACTCAGAAGCTCAGCCGCTTGTATCGATAGAGCCCCCTGTGGGTGGTGAAGGTCGTGATGTAGCGGGACTCCGGGTGGAGGACGACTTGATGGTATCTGGCTCGAAGGTCCAATTTGGAGAAGAACCTTGCCCCCTGTACTTCTGCAATTATGTCATCGATGGTCGGGGTCAGGTGCCGTTCCCTCCGGATGGCCTTGTTGGGCAACCTCATGTCCACACAGATACGGACAGAATCTGGCTGTTTCGGTTTCCTCGCAACCACGATGGGGGACACCCAGGGTGTTGGGCCCTCCACCTTCTCGATTATGTCCAGATTCACCAGGTTGTCTAGTTCCTTGTCAACCTGGTCCCTCAGGTGGAAGGGGATCCTCCTGTGCTTCAGAGCCACCGGCTGCACCGACTCATCAATGTGGAGCCTCACCGGGTCACCATTCATTCTCCCAATACCCTTAAAGATGGCAGCATACTTGTCCAACAGGTCGTTTATGTCTTCTAGGTAGACTGAGTATGCGAAACTCACGATGCCAAGAGCCTCCGCCGCAGCACAACTCAGCAGAGTGTTGCGGCTCACTGGAGTCACGTAGAAGCGGGCCTTGATCATGGACCCATCATGCTCCACCTTTGCAACGAATGCACCGTCCAGTGGTAAGGGCTCCCGCCCCCCAAATGCGAAGATGCAGGCCCTCGGCGTCGCCAGACTCGGTGGTGGTTTCAGCGCGGCATAGTGTCCTCTCGCCATTACGTTGACTGATGCCCCAGTGTCGACCAGCACCGGGACAGGCGAGGAGTTCACTTCCACGACGCATCTCGGCTGTCTCCTGCTCCTCCCTTTGAGGACTTCCATGCTGGAGACGAAGAAAATGTTCTCCTCGTCCTCCTCCTCAGCAACCTCCGCCGCCACATCCTCTTCCATCTGCTCTACTTGAGCCACATTGGGCGGGCGATTCTGGCGAGGAGTCGAAGGTCGGGGTTGTCCTCTCGGAGTCAGTACCGGTAGGGCCGCCCTACACACCCTCGAGAAGTGGTCGGGTATCCCACAGCGGCCACAGATCTTCCCTATTGCCATGCATTCCGATGAGTGGGGGAGGTCATAGCCGCACTTTTGGCATGACTCCACAGGCTTTCCTGCTCTGTCTCTGGCAGCTCCTCCGGGCCTTCGCACCCCTCTGCCGCCCCGCCAGACGGCGCACACCTCTTCAGGCCGCGCGGCGCGGGATCCGGCTTCCATTTTGTTGGCACGGGCCTCGGCTACCTCATGACAACGCCCGAGCTCAAGAATGCGGGGTAGAGTGAGGCCGGGCTCTCTCAGGACCTGCCGCCTCAGTTTGCCAGATGAACAAGCCTGGATTAACATGGTCCGCATCATGTCCTCCGCATCCCCCCACGCACACCCTTGGGAGAGGCGGCGCAGGCGACCATAGAAGGTGTCCAGAGTCTCATCCTCCTTTTGCCTGGCCGACAGCATGACAAATCTCTCGTAGTCCACGTTGGCAAGGGGAACAAAGTGTGCGAGGAGAGCGGCTTTGGCTTGGTCATAGGAGTTGTCCACCGGAGTCAGTGATTCAAATATCTCCTGGACAGAGGCTCCCGCTGAATATAACATAGTGGCTACCATACTGTCATTGTCCGTCACCTGGGCGGCCCTGAAGTACATGTCCAGGCGTCCGATCCATCTTCTCCACCGGGGGCCCAGGCTGGACGGGGTTGCAGGGCTGCTTGCGCCCTGGCCTGGGCCATGGCCAGAGGAGGTGGTTGAGCGCCCTGCAAGACCCCAGGTCCTGGCTGGTTCGGGGGAGCGGTGGCACCTACCGCGTGTCTCGGCAGTCCAGATGTTGCAGGTGGTGGTGGCCGCGGGGGATCCTGCCGAAATAGATCTGCCAAACCTTCGTCCTGTGAATCCTCCGAGGTCATGGCAGCTACACCCTCCAGGGCGCCGATGTCACTCATAGGACCAAGCGCACAGGCACCCTCGTTTCAGACCTGAGGGCCGCAACTCAGTCCTCTCCCCACACTGCCACCACCCTCGTGTTGATGAAGGGGTTAAAGAAGAATGCGACAGAAGGACACTGCCGCAGACCACCTTGAAATGGATGTCCCAAAAATTTAGCTTGAAAATTGGAGTGGGCTGAGAAGGCCCAGCCACCTCAGTCCTTCTCCCAGCTGTTACACGATGTCAGAGACTCAAAATTGGTCAAAACATCAAAACCCAGGCATAGGCCTGCAGGTTAGGCTGCCCGCAGTCAGCATGTCCAAAAATTAGGCTCGGATCACCTTCCGACTCCAAACCGGAGCTCTTGGAAGTTCCGCAGCCACGTGTGCAAAATGGCCGCCAGCCGCGTGTATGGTCTGCGGCCACAGCGTGAGACGAAACATCCGCGGATGTTCCGACGTATGGGAAAAATTCCGGGATGGCTCTCACCGCCGGGCCCGGGCGTCCAGTACCACTCGTCGCCACTGTTGGGGGTCGGTCATCACCCCCATGCGTGCCCGTGAGCCCCTCAACCCACAGACCTCACTCGCGATACGTCTGTGCAGTTCGGGCTCCCCGGTCGCTCTGACGCGGCCGGGAACGCCCCGTTTATTTAAGCCGCACGCGGCGACGTGCAACGTCACGCCGCCGCGTGCGCATACCCTTACGGGGCAACGCCACATGCGGTTCACTCTGGCGGCATCACCCCTGCGTGGTGGTCGAGCCGCTCATCCAACGTCGTCTTCCTCGTCCCTCCGTGTCCCTGCCACCCCTTCTTCACAGGTCTCCTCACCTTCCCATGGTGCTCACCGGCAGAATGTTGGGCTGTGGCTCTTCAGGACTCTGCCTCTCCTTGTGGCTGCCCATGCGGGAGGTACTGCAGTCTGTCTGTAGGTGTTGGGATGGCGTCACCAGACACTTCTCTGCTGCGGATCGGGATTCAGCTCTGGGCCACTGCCCCTGCTGTGCGCCCTCGGCTGCAAGCTCGTCCTTCCGCACCCCACAGGCACGCCACTCAGCCTGGTCTCTGCTGGGCGCTTCTGCAGCGCTCATGGGTCCAGTGGCCTAGGCTCCAAGCCCCGGTCCCCCTGCCCGCTGATGTTCGGGGGCCGCCGGGGACCCAAGGGGCACTCCGGCTTTCGTTCCAGCCCTGCACCAGGTCACAATGCCTCCACTGCTTCTCTCCACGAGGCAGGACGTCTGGGTTCTCTCTGCCCCAGGCGCAGGAGCCGGGAGCTTCTCGCTTCTCAGGGTTTGTGCCTCTGCACCGTCTTCCCAGCCTCCGTCTCCAACCCGGACTGGGGGGATCACTGTTCAGGACACCTCAAGGGCCACGGGAGCTCCAAGGCGACACCAAGCAGCCCGCACGCCACCGGGGGGAGAACAAGCTTCAGTAGGCCCAATGGCTAGGAGCAGAGCGACGTCTTCACGCGTCCATGCTGGCACGCATCCCCTGGCAGTCTCATAATCATGGTTTTTAATAGGCAAAGGATTGCCAGGATCTTCAAAGCAACGATGTTGCCATTTGCATGTAAAAAAGCCAGCACGTGTTTCGACCAATGGGTCTTTATCAAGTCTGTGATTAGGTGTAAGTGCAAGGGTGCGAGGTGGAGATGTGGTGTATTGCCAGGAGTTGTCATGTGATAGTTGTAAGCATATTAGGCATTGACATTACACATTTCAATTTTCATATGCACACATGTAGTTGACAAAAAGTGGTGTGTGGTGGGTGTGAGGTGACATATATTTGCATATTCATGGACTTACATTAACATCATCATTTATCATAAGGTAAGCAGTGGTCACTGCCGTGACCAGTACCAGAACGGTGCCGTATAACGAAGTTATAGGAGGAGAAGAACAAGTGCCAGCGGACTTGCCGACTGTTCACACATTTAAAGGTTGCTAGGTCCTGTAGATTACGAGGGTCAGAATACACTGTGATCTGGTGTTTGGCCCCTAACAAATGGTGTCTCCACACCTGAAATGTATCTTTGACTGCTAGTAGCTCCTTTTCGGTGACAGTATAGTGTTGTTCCGTAGGAGTGAATTTACAGGAGTGGTAAGCAACAGGGTGTAGTAATCCCGTGGTAGGACAATTCTGGTATAGGACTGCTCCCAAAGCGAAAGAGGAAGCGTCTGCTTCAACCACAAAAGGTAGATCAGGATTCGGATGTTGCAAGAGAGGGGCAGACGTAAAAGCAGCTTTCAGTGTCTTGAATGCCTTATCTTGTGACTGAGTCCATCTATAGAGTTCCCATGGACTAGTAAGGCTCATCAGTGGGGCTGCGATGGAGGAAAACCCTGCAATCAATCTCCTGTAAAATTTTGCAAATCCGAGAAATGACTGTAAGGCTGTGACTGTTGTAGGTACTGGCCAGTTGAAAACAGCTTCGACTTTGGCTGAAGTCATGGAAAGACCCTTGGAAGTAATGTGGAACCCTAGAAATTCCACTTCTGCGACATGAAACAAACATTTCTCGGGTTTAGCAAAAAAGGGCATTGGTTCTGAGTCTGTGGAGTACCTCTTTGACACGGGTTACATGAATTGAGGGGGATGTAGAATAGATTAGGATGTCATCTAGGTAAACAATGACATACGCATCCATAATGTCGTGAAATATGTCATTCATGAATCTCTGGAACGTCGCGGGGGCGTTGCAGAGACCAAAGGGCATGACGGTATATTCAAACAACCCATGTCTGGTACAAAAAGCTGTTTTCCATTCATCCCCTTGTTTTATTCTGACCAGGTTGTAGGCACCCCTGAGGTCAAGCTTCACGCACGGGCGTAAGTCGCCTTCCTTTTTGGGTACGAAGAAGATGGGACTCGCAGCGGGAGACTGAGACAGGCGAATGTGCCCGATCCTCAGGGCAGTTTGGAGGTATTCTTTCAGGGCCTGGTCTTCCGTGGGGGACAAGGAATATATTCTACCGCAGGGTATGACAGCTTCTGGAATGAGGTTGATGGGGCAGTCATACGACCTGTGTGGCGGGAGGTGTTCAGCTCGTTTTTTGTCAAAGACGTCAAGATAGTCCTTGTACTCCACCGGAATACCGGAAACAGTGGCCCCAACGACGTGGCTTTGGGGTTCGCACTCCATGGCTTGTTCGTCATTAAGCTGAAGATGGGCCAATGCACCCAGCACCTGAGAAGGAGAGGACACCAGATCAGGAGTTACCAGACAATGATTTTGGCAATAGACGAACTCAAAGAACAATTTACCACAAATCCAATCAATGACAGGGTTGTGGGTTCTTAGCCACGGGAGACCCAGTATGAGCCCGAACTGCGGGGTAGTGATAAGATCAAACGAAAGGGTTTCCCTATGTGTTTCCTGAATGATTAGAGTCAAGGGTGTGGTTTGTTGTTTTATTGGACCTGATATGAGTGAAGACCCATCTGTCATGATCTCTGCTTCCAAAGGATCAGGACTTGCCCGACTCCCTTGGAAGCAGACCCATAACCCCGGTTCCGAGTGCCAGCCAGTCCCAATTGGGACCTTTTGGACCCTGTCCTGGCGCCAGTGGCACCAGGCTCATAAAGATGCCCAGTCCCAGCGCTGGAAGCGCCGGGCTCATAATGCTTGGGTGGACTTACCTGCAGCAGACCATGCTGCTTACTTACCTGCCAGTTGAACCCCTGATCCTCTTCTGTTTGGGACTACTTTTCCTGTTGGGTGGGGCAGGAGCCACTCCCTAGGTTCAGAACACTGGAACTCTTCTGGAAAGCAGGAACTCTTTTCTTACCTAGGCGTGGCTGTGGAAGGAGACACCTAAGCACTACAGGAGGCTATTTAAACCACACCCGATGGATGAATCTTGCTTTGCGTTATTCTGCATTCTCTGCAGCAGAACGCTCATCGTGTCTTCTGCTTCTGATCCTGGGCCTAAGGGAACAAAGGCTTACCATCCTGGAATCCAGTCTTCAGCAGCACCTGTAAAGACAAAGAAAGAACAGGTTAGCACTACGGTCTTCAGTGGCAGCGCATCTCTTACCTGGTCCATCGGCTGTCACCAACGCCTCGCGCTGCATTCCGGCATCTGAAAGACAAAGGCTTACCTACTCTTCGCATGCTCCGGAGGTCTTCGCACTGCATTCCGGCATCTGAAAGACAAAAGCTTACCAGCTCTTCGCACGCTCCGGAGGCCTTCGGCGCTGCATCCCGCATCTGAAAGACAAAAGAAGGTGCGTTTAAAGACATTGGGCAACTTTATTACTCACGTGCCATTACTCCTTCCCACGCCGAATCCAGTGGGTATTCCAGCACCCTTCAGCTTCTCTAAAGCTCCGAACTTGTACCTGCAAGATAAAAGGGACAGTTAGTGCGCATCGTGAAGCAGGCTACAAGCGCTTACTTACGTGCTTCCAGGCGCTGCTATTCCTCACGCGGGTTCGATCCTCAACTCTCATCAGCCCGCCATCCGCCATCGCCGGAACCCTGCAAAACAAGAGATATCATTACAAAAGACTTTTAAGACATTTGAAGTGCCCAGAACTTACCGTTCGTGCAGTTAACGACGGACAGCAGTCCTCTGAGGTCAAGAGGCCTGCACCCTTATCCAGTGAAGAAACTGGTTACGGCACCCTGCCCCGAGGCAGATGGAGAGCTCGGCGTTCACTTACCTAAGGTGAGGGTGTTAACCTTTGGGGTTCTACAGGAGAAGAGAAAGGGAAGAGGAGAGAGGCACCCAATAACCCCAGTTCATTAATCCCATATTTTCTATCTGCAGACATCTTACTCTTCGAGTCAGACATACAGTGCACAGAGGTCCAGCCCAAAGAGCCAACCGTGTGTTACACATCATCTTTGAAGATACAGCATTCACCCAGTCAAGACCGGCGCCTCTGCGGGAATCAGGTGAGCGCTACAGAACGCAAAGCCTATCGCAAAACTCCCACCCAGGCGCTATGGAAACCTCGGATACCGACCAGCTAGCCCAGTTACTTGGGGAACTAAGAGCAGAAGTGCATGCAGCCCGTCAGGAAACGAATGCTCTAAGAAGGGAACTGATTATTTCCAAGGAGCGAACAGACGATCTCGCTAGACAATTGCTACAGTCACAAGCCGGACAAACTCCGTTACCCGCATCAGGGGCAAATCTTCCTTCAACATCCTCTACGAACCCAGTGCAGATCAACCTACCTGGGAATGTACCTCTGGCTCCGCCCGAACGATTTTCTGGTGACCCAAAGAGGTTTGCAGTATTTATTAATCAGTGCCGGTTGCACTTCTTATGCCGGCCAGCAGCCTTTCCAACTGATCAAGCTAAGGTAGCTTTCGTGCTTATCATAAGGTAAGCAGTTGGATAGGATTAACATAGGCAGAAAGTTGTATCAAAAGCGAAAGAGAAAAGAAGATAGGGTTAGATGAGGTGGGCATATTGCCTAGACTTGATGTATTAGAAATGGGTGGGGTGGTTCTTAACGAAGTAATGCAATGTTGAATTGGGTCCTTGAATAAGGTGCTGGATAGCATCTAGAGAGAGAAAGAATGTCAAGTGGTCAGGATATGTGGGAACACCTGGATTGCTGAGTGGAGGTTGGGGGTCAGGTTGTCGAGCGCATAATGTGGTTCAGGGATGCCTGTTCCAAGTCTAGTGCTATTAGGCCATGGTCTGCCAAGGGCCGAGCGGACTCTATGGTGGCTGGCAATCTTGAGTAGCAGGAGGCTGATGGGGGCTGGGGATGTTGGTGGTGCACAAGTCCGAAGTGTGGTGTGTATGGGAGTGCAAATGCTAACGCACGAAGGTTGCGGGATCTCCCCAGGCTAGTGGCCAAGTTGGACCTATAAAAAGCGAGTTGTCAGGAGGTCTTATCACTGCCGTACCAAAAATGCGATGAGAGTAGAATTGTTGCTGTGGTGTCGGGCTGACTGTGGCTGAGGCCATTTCCATCAGCAGTGGTTGTAGTGCGGGATAGGTAGCACTACCTCAGCGTTTAGAGAGCATCTAGAATGCTAGCCAAAGCAAGATCAATGTACTGTGCTGTGCAGGGTGTCCGTGTTGGGGTGGGGGGTGGGCAGACTGGGGGCTACCCAGTGGGGTCAGGAAGGCACTGAAGTGGGCAAATAATTTGGCACTGGTGCCACGCTAGGTTAGTGAAGGACAGACATATATCAGCGTGTACTCGAACAGTGTGTGGCAAAGCCCTACAACAGTAAGACATTGGTTAATCCCTGAGAAGGGGATGGCGCGATCTGTATATATACAAAAGAAAAGAAATGCTTCCCTGTGGGGTCATCAGGGCCGCTCGTACCGCACTGGGCATGTGAGAGACAAATGTAAACAGGCAACTCTACTCTGGTTGTTGGAGGATTGGCGTCAGAAACTGTGAGAGCTTAAGCTGTCGATGTGGATTGAAACCCTGCTAAGCCTCTCACCATTTCCTCTAGAGTTGTTAGTTCCTCTGTCTTAGAGCTAGGTACTATCTCACAGTCAAACATTGTGACCAGGTCTCCAAATCAGATGACAGACTTGTCATACCCATCTTCAGAGAGGACTAATAGTACCTTACCTGTATGGTCAGAATCAATCCCCCTTGCTTTCACCTAATGGAACAGAGCCAGGTTGAATGGTGGGGCAAGCCTCCAATATGTTACAGTGGGTAGCAGGGCTTCATGTCCAGGCTTAACGCTTCCCCTTCCCACTTCCAGAATCGTGATCTCATCTACACTCAACAGGTCCAGCCCAGCCGTCCTGGAGTGGTGTGCAGTGGTAGGATGGCATTAGGTGAGTTACAGATGACTTTCAAGATCTTATCATGATTGTGGCATTGGGTCGGAGTCATTGTATCACAACTCATTTCCACTTCTGATGCCACTTGTTGGAAGGTTGATGGCAGGCCGAGATTCTGCCACGTCTATGAACACCTCCGTCCCCAGGCACCAGTCAGGAGGAACCCAAAAAATATCTCCTGACCAGTTATTGAGGCCACAGGTGCCCAAGGGTCATGAATGCGGGCACCAGGTATCTGCAAAGGAAATAGGTTAGGAACACGTGAATACAGGACCCACAATCACGAAAGGGCAATATAGCAAGGAAGAATGAATGGCACCTACCGATGTTGTAGTGTGGGGAAGGATAGAGGACTCAGGCAGTTCCCTGGTGGAAGAGGGTAGGGAGAAGTCCACAAGGGGAATGGGTACTCTGGTTCCCCTTGAAATGGAAGCACCTGATGAAGATCACAGAGTTCAAAAGAAAGAGTTCACTCCAGCAGAACGGAATCCAGAGGCAGTCCCAAGTCCATGAGCCAAGAGGTCGAAAATCCTGAGAAGCAAAAAGTTCCAAAACGCCAAATCCAAGGTACAATCGAAAGCAGTCCGGAAACACGAAGCATAATGTCAAAAATTCAGGAAAACAAAGTTCCAAGCACCAAATCCGAGGGAAAGAGCGGAAGCAGTCCAATTTACCAGAAATCAGGGTCTAATAGCCAGGAGAACGGAATCCAAACAAGACGAACGCCACTCGAGCACTGAAGAACAGCTGAGAAGCGGAGTAAATGATAATCAGTGTTCCTTTATGCCGGAGACTGGATCATGTGACCGCATCTCTATCGGGTCACATGGGCGGCATGGCGTGCCACGTGATGCAGGGGAGCAGAAGGCAGCAACGGGATTCGTTAGGTGAAGTAGCCTCGGAGTATCATGTGACCGGTATCGGATGGCGCTATACCAGTAAGTAGTGCCGGCGTCTCCTGGTGCTCCCCATCGCCATCGTTGCCACAACCGCCAGGAGCCTGAGTGGTGCTTTCCCCGCGCAGGGCCTCGCGCGTAGTGGATCTTGGAGAGGCAAACCCGCGTGGAGCACCTGGCGCAGGTAATGGACTGCGGGGATCTCTGGGTTACAAGTGTGGGTTTCATGACAGAGTCCCCCCCCCAAGGACCCATGACCGCGTGGGCTAGATGGATGGTCTCGATGGAACCTAGCAACCAGGAGGGGGGCGTGCACATTAGAGGCGGGTTCCCACAATCTTTCCTCAGGGCCATAACCAAGCCAGTCCACCAGGTAGTACAAAACCCCTTTTCGGAGGCGCGAACCCAGGATACTCTTGATTTCATATTCAGTAGAGGGACCCTGAACGAGCGGAGAAGGTGGCAGAAGTGGTCTGGTATGAGGAAGGCAGGGTTTCAACAGGGAGGTGTGGAACACCGGGTGGATGCGCCAAGAGGGGGGCAAGGACAAACGGAAGGCCACCTGATTGATAAACTTGGTGACACGATATGGGCCGACAAAGCGTGGGAGGAGTTTACGACAACCTGGTATCCGTAATTGCTGAGAGGACAACCAGACCTTGTCACCAACTGAATACCTAGGGGCATCTGCACACTTCTTATTGGCAGCGGAGCACATGGTGGCTTGAGCTTCCCTCAGGTCAGTAAGGGTCTGTGCATGAACGTCCCCCAAATCTCTGAGACAAGAGGCCGCGGCCGGGGCAAGAGCCATGGAGAAATCAGGTATGGGCAGAATCCGGGGATGTTGGCCTTACATGGAGTAGAATGGAGAAAACCCAGTGGCAGTATGTGGTGCGTTATTGTACGCAAACTCCGCTAAGTGTAACACTTGGTACCAGGTTTATTGATGTTGTAGAGAGAGGCAGCGGAGATACTGCTCCAATGTTTGATTAACACGTTCCGTTTGGATATCAGTTTCGGGGTGATATGAGGATGAATACCTGGCATCTATGCCCAAAAGGCTGGTGAGGGAGCGCCAGAATCGGGAGGTGAATTGCGAACCTCTATCGGACACTATAACAGAGGGCAACCCAAAAAGACAGAAGACGGATTGAAAAAACAACCTGCCTAGTGTTGGGGCGGAAGGGATACCAGTGCAAGGGTTGAACCGCGCCATCTTAGTGAATGTGTCTACCACCACCAATATTGTATCATGGACCTGGACTTTCGGCAAGTCGGTGATGAAATCCATGGTAGCTGTATGCCAGGGACGCGGAGGAATGGGTAGAGGTTGCAACAGCCCTAAGGGACGTCCCTTCCTATTCTTACATTGAGCGCAGATGGAACAGTTCTAAACATAGGTGGTTACGTCTCTGCGCATGGTGGCCCACCAACACCATCTGTGCAATAATGCAAGAGTTCTTTTCTGCCCGGGATGTCCGTTGATTGGAGCATCGTGCGACCATTCAAGAGCCTGAATACGGGTGTCTTGGGTGGGAAGATACAACCGGTCCTGCATGAAAGGTAATCCCTCATGGAACGTCAAATCCCATTCATTGATGTCATGGGCATGCAGGGATACCCACTGGCGGATGGACTCGAGAAGGTCGACAGAGGGGGTACAAAGACAGATTACATGTTGTTTGTCAAGCAGGGTCTCAGGAAAAACAGGAAGGGATTCACCACCCGGCAGGCATGACAGAGCATCCGCCTTGCCGTGACCAGTACCAGAACGGTGCCGTATAACGAAGTTATAGGAGGAGAAGAACAAGTGCCAGCGGACTTGCCGACTGTTCACACATTTAAAGGTTGCTAGGTCCTGTAGATTACGAGGGTCAGAATACACTGTGATCTGGTGTTTGGCCCCTAACAAATGGTGTCTCCACACCTGAAATGTATCTTTGACTGCTAGTAGCTCCTTTTCGGTGACAGTATAGTGTTGTTCCGTAGGAGTGAATTTACAGGAGTGGTAAGCAACAGGGTGTAGTAATCCCGTGGTAGGACAATTCTGGTATAGGACTGCTCCCAAAGCGAAAGAGGAAGCGTCTGCTTCAA
The DNA here is from genome assembly GCF_040938575.1 of Ambystoma mexicanum. Taxonomy (NCBI): domain Eukaryota; kingdom Metazoa; phylum Chordata; class Amphibia; order Caudata; family Ambystomatidae; genus Ambystoma; species Ambystoma mexicanum. Next base: position 716,670,624 of record NC_090923.1, read on the forward strand.
CCACAAAAGGTAGATCAGGATTCGGATGTTGCAAGAGAGGGGCAGACGTAAAAGCAGCTTTCAGTGTCTTGAATGCCTTATCTTGTGAACGAGAAATGACTGTAAGGCTGTGACTGTTGTAGGTACTGGCCAGTTGAAAACAGCTTCGACTTTGGCTGAAGTCATGGAAAGACCCTTGGAGTAATGTGGAACCCTAGAAATTCCACTTCTGCGACATGAAACAAACATTTCTCGGGTTTAGCAAAAAAGGGCATTGGTTCTGAGTCTGTGGAGTACCTCTTTGACACGGGTTACATGAATTGAGGGGGATGTAGAATAGATTAGGATGTCATCTAGGTAAACAATGACATACGCATCCATAATGTCGTGAAATATGTCATTCATGAATCTCTGGAACGTCGCGGGGGCGTTGCAGAGACCAAAGGGCATGACGGTATATTCAAACAACCCATGTCTGGTACAAAAAGCTGTTTTCCATTCATCCCCTTGTTTTATTCTGACCAGGTTGTAGGCACCCCTGAGGTCAAGCTTCACGCACGGGCGTAAGTCGCCTTCCTTTTTGGGTACGAAGAAGATGGGACTCGCAGCGGGAGACTGAGACAGGCGAATGTGCCCGATCCTCAGGGCAGTTTGGAGGTATTCTTTCAGGGCCTGGTCTTCCGTGGGGGACAAGGAATATATTCTACCGCAGGGTATGACAGCTTCTGGAATGAGGTTGATGGGGCAGTCATACGACCTGTGTGGCGGGAGGTGTTCAGCTCGTTTTTTGTCAAAGACGTCAAGATAGTCCTTGTACTCCACCGGAATACCGGAAACAGTGGCCCCAACGACGTGGCTTTGGGGTTCGCACTCCATGGCTTGTTCGTCATTAAGCTGAAGATGGGCCAATGCACCCAGCACCTGAGAAGGAGAGGACACCAGATCAGGAGTTACCAGACAATGATTTTGGCAATAGACGAACTCAAAGAACAATTTACCACAAATCCAATCAATGACAGGGTTGTGGGTTCTTAGCCACGGGAGACCCAGTATGAGCCCGAACTGCGGGGTAGTGATAAGATCAAACGAAAGGGTTTCCCTATGTGTTTCCTGAATGATTAGAGTCAAGGGTGTGGTTTGTTGTTTTATTGGACCTGATATGAGTGAAGACCCATCTGTCATGATCTCTGCTTCCAAAGGATCAGGACTTGCCCGACTCCCTTGGAAGCAGACCCATAACCCCGGTTCCGAGTGCCAGCCAGTCCCAATTGGGACCTTTTGGACCCTGTCCTGGCGCCAGTGCCACCAGGCTCATAAAGATGCCCAGTCCCAGCGCTGGAAGCGCCGGGCTCATAATGCTTAGGTGGACTTACCTGCAGCAGACCATGCTGCTTACTTACCTGCCAGTTGAACCCCTGATCCTCTTCTGTTTGGGACTACTTTTCCTGTTGGGTGGGGCAGGAGCCACTCCCTAGGTTCAGAACACTGGAACTCTTCTGGAAAGCAGGAACTCTTTTCTTACCTAGGCGTGGCTGTGGAAGGAGAGACCTAAGCACTACAGGAGGCTATTTAAACCACACCCGATGGATGAATCTTGCTTTGCGTTATTCTGCATTCTCTGCAGCAGAACGCTCATCGTGTCTTCTGCTTCTGATCCTGGGCCTAAGGGAACAAAGGCTTACCATCCTGGAATCCAGTCTTCAGCAGCACCTGTAAAGACAAAGAAAGAACAGGTTAGCACTACGGTCTTCAGTGGCAGCGCATCTCTTACCTGGTCCATCGGCTGTCACCAACGCCTCGCGCTGCATTCCGGCATCTGAAAGACAAAGGCTTACCTACTCTTCGCATGCTCCGGAGGTCTTCGCACTGCATTCCGGCATCTGAAAGACAAAAGCTTACCAGCTCTTCGCACGCTCCGGAGGCCTTCGGCGCTGCATCCCGCATATGAAAGACAAAAGAAGGTGCGTTTAAAGACATTGGGCAACTTTATTACTCACGTGCCATTACTCCTTCCCACGCCGAATCCAGTGGGTATTCCAGCACCCTTCAGCTTCTCTAAAGCTCCGAACTTGTACCTGCAAGATAAAAGGGACAGTTAGTGCGCATCGTGAAGCAGGCTACAAGCGCTTACTTACGTGCTTCCAGGCGCTGCTATTCCTCACGCGGGTTCGATCCTCAACTCTCATCAGCCCGCCATCCGCCATCGCCGGAACCCTGCAAAATAAGAGATATCATTACAAAAGACTTTTAAGACATTTGAAGTGCCCAGAACTTACCGTTCGTGCAGTTAACGACGGACAGCAGTCCTCTGAGGTCAAGAGGCCTGCACCCTTATCCAGTGAAGAAACTGGTTACGGCACCCTGCCCCGAGGCAGATGGAGAGCTCGGCGTTCACTTACCTAAGGTGAGGGTGTTAACCTTTGGGGTTCTACAGGAGAAGAGAAAGGGAAGAGGAGAGAGGCACCCAATAACCCCAGTTCATTAATCCCATATTTTCTATCTGCAGACATCTTACTCTTCGAGTCAGACATACAGTGCACAGAGGTCCAGCCCAAAGAGCCAACCGTGTGTTACACATCATCTTTGAAGACACGGCATTCACCCAGTCAAGACCGGCGCCTCTGCGGGAATCAGGTGAGCGTTACACCATCAACAGCCTGCACAGGTTCTGGTCATCGCTTATTCAGTAGGGGGAGATTGAGAGAGGCAGCTAAAGTTATGTCTACATAGTTACCCGTAGCCCCAGAGTCGATGGCTAAGTGTACTTGATGATGAATGTTATCTACGGAAATCAGAAGAGCCTGGATATGCATGGGACCGACAAGTCCCGGGCTTGTTTCTGAGGAGGAAAGAGAAGGCGAACCCATCCGAACCCCCTCATTTACGGACGGGCTTTCCGAAAAACCGACGGCTTTGGTTTGGGGCGCCGGGGGCATTCTCTAACATAATGACCGCTAAGGCCGCAGTAGAAACACGCATTGGAGGATATACGTCGCTCTCTTTCTGAGGCTGTGACAGGACTGCAAACACCACCTATTTGCATGGGTTCGCCCTGAGTATTGTTGGAGGGCAGACTAGGTGAGAAGGGCGCAGACTTTCTGGTCTTGTGTCTTCTCTCTGCCCTTCGGGCATCTACTTGTAAGGATAAATCCCCGAGTTTGGGGTATTGGTCTGGCAAGGATGGTATTACCGCCAATGCGTCTTTCATAGCATCGTTGAGACCACGATAAAACACCACAGCCTTTTTGTTTTCTGGTCATGCTGTCTCTACTGACAACTGGTTGAAACGGGTTATATAGTCGACCAATGTAGTTTTACCCTGGCTCAATTCAAGGAGTTCTAGATCTCGAGCCTGTGCTTTGTGTCTGGTATCAAATACCCTGGTCATTTACGGGATTAATAGGTCGAAGACATATAGCACAGGGCTGTTGGTCTCAAGTAGAGGGTTCGCCCAGGCGGCAGCTATCCCCCCCAAGTGTGAGAGTGTAAATGCTGCTTTTGTCGTGGAGTCTGGAAAGGCTTGCGGACGACACAGGAAGTGGAGCTTGCACTGATTTATAAAAGTGCGGAACTTCCGGGGGTCAACCAGAAACTTCTCAGGAGGGGCCAGGGGAAATGGAGTTGGAACATAAACAGGTGTAGGGTTTAGATCAGGAGCCGGTGGGGTCCCCTGAGGGGGGTATTTGCAGCTGCTGAATGAGGCCCTTCGGCTGAGATGGATAAAGGGAGTTACAATAATCGAAGCGGCTGAGCTGAGCACAATCGCGGCCACCACTGGCAGATCGAGATGAGTAGGGACAAAAGAAAGAACCTTCCTAAGAATATGCAGATGAAAGTGATCTTCTTTGCCTACGACAGCAAGCTGGAGCTCCATGGAAAGAGTGGCCGAGATTATTTACCCTCAGGTTCCTAACCTTATCAGCAGGGTTCAGGAGGGGACCCAGTGAGGAAGGCCAAAATGAAGACACCCAAAGTGAAGGATCAGAGGAGGATCCCACCAACAGCACCTCAGTCTTATCCCCATTCAACTTCAGCCAGTTGTGGTTCATCCAATCTCCGACGGCTCTCAGACATCCCCTCAGGCACAACGACATCTCAGCCTGATTGATATCCAGATGGATCAGGATCTGGGTGTCGTCGGCATAAGAGTAACATCTGACACCGAAGGAGCGGATGAGGCACACAAGAGGCCAGATGTAAATATTGAAGAGAACAGGGGACAGGGCAGAACTTTGAGGGACACCACAAAGAAGAGAGAAAACAGGAAACAAATGGAGTAAGTGAAAGAGTCTGAGTTCTGTTGGCCAGGAAGGAGGCAAACCAAGCGTGAACCTGGCCAGAGATTCTGACTTGGCCCAGGTGGTCAAGAAGGATCGGGTGGTTGACAGTGTCAAAAGCCGCTGACAGATCTAATAAAATCAGGGCACCCACCCCTGTGTCAACCAGCCTTGCCATATCGTCCAGGACCGAGACCAGAACACTCTCGGCCCCCTGACCTGGCCTGAACCCAGATTGGGTTGGTTTGAAAAGTCCAGTAGACTCCATAAAGGAAGATAGCAGAGGAGAATCCAGTGTGTCAAGGAGTTTCATAAGAAATGGCAGAAGAGAAATAGGCCGGGACAAATGCATATGGGCATGACAGAACAAACAAAAATGATATGCAGCTTCCTAATGAAACAGTGTTAAGTATGCAACAAGACAGCTATGACGTGGAATGCCCAGCAGGGCCCACAGGTGGAATGCTGGTGGAATGACCTGAAGCGTTATTTATTTATTTATTTGCATTTGTTAAGCGCACTTGCAGCCCAAAGGCATTGAGGCGCTGTTACAGAGGATACGCAGATTTAGGATTAAAGAGAGGTGCCAGGAGGGCTCTTAGTTACCGATTGGCAGGCATATATGAAGTGGATGATGATACAGATTCAAGTTAGACAAGGAGTCTTGTTTTGATAGCCTTACGAAAGGCTAGGTGGGACTCAATGAGTCTTAGGTGAGGTGGCAGAGCGTTCCAGTGCGTGGCTGCTTGGGTGGGGAAGCTGGAGCCACCAGCGCGCACTTTACGTGTAGTAGGTTGGTCAGTTTCAGAATCGGATGTTTGGTACAGAGCCATGAAAAGGGGGATGAGAGAGGGTAGTGACAATGTGGCGGCCTGCAGTGTCTTGATACGAAGGGCGTTTTTCTCACAAGATGATGAACTACCTTGAAGAGTAAGACAGTGGTTGGAAGGTATAGCTATGATGGGAGAGGGATGCACAGGGGTGGGACTAGGAGTGAGAAAATATAGGCATGAGCTGGACGATAGGTGGTGGAAGGGGTCGAGGTGGGAAAGCAATGATTTGGAGTCCCGACTGGAAGCTTTTTTGTACTCTCTTTTGGCAAGCCGTAGGGGGAGGAAAGAAGTCAGGTTTGTGGGGGGAGGTAGGGACACACTGTTTGTAATCATTGATATGTTAAGATTATGTACAGAATAATGTGTATCTACCAGTTATTTAAAATAAAAATATTTCATTTTTCAAAAAAAGATGCAACAACACAAAGTAGGATCTTTTCAGAGTAACCAACACCTCCATTGGAGTTTCTCAAAAATCATAAAGTACATACGGCCTCATCACGAGTTGGGCGCTAGACGCGGCGGATTAGCCCTACCACCAAACCCCCGGGCGCTATTAGTGCCGAATCACGGATTTGGTGGAACGGTAAGTCCCCATTCCCCATTGGGCCCATTCGTGAATTTCCCATTCCCCATTGGGCCCAATGGGGAAACTTCGGTGCTATTACCGCCAGCGAAAATCGGCTAAATTGCTGCGGATTTGCCCCCAGCTCAGAGCTGGGGGTAAATCCGCCGGGCCCGTGATTTGGCGGACCCTTAAATGCAGCGGTAATAGCGTTCCCGCCGCATTTCAGGGTTACCGCCAAACTCCTGATGAGGCAGATAATCTAGTTTTAAAATTCCTTACCCTCCAAAGACACCCTAATTTAAGAAGCGATGTTCAGAGATGTGGCCAACAGAAAGAACCCAAACCTAGTCTTAACAAGTTATTAGCCTCTTGATTAACCCTAAAACAAAAATCTTAGCCAACAGAAGAGTTTATAAATTCTTAAGTCTTAAATTGTCTGTTGGGCTACTCACAGTTTGGAGGTTCCTTTTGTCTTCCTGATTTTTCCTTCCACATCTGGTCCTGTCCAATGTCTCTAGTTTCTCAGACTATTCTTGTAGGCTTCTCCTCTGCCTCTTTGTCTTCCAGCTTGAAATGAGAATTCCTTCAGCACCGCTCGCTGTACTGCTGGGTTTCTTCTCAATGTCTGATACTTCAGACCAGCAGGTAGGTCTCCTCCATAGCTCTCACTTCTTATCAGTCAAGACAGGTATCTGCCAGACCTCGGGTTCTTTTACATTCACAATTACCGTCTTTCACACATCACAGATTCCTCAGCATTCACCTGTTCAAGTCTCTCATAGACATCTGGTTCTTGAGCATTCACTTGATCTGGTCTCTCATAGAGCCCAGGTTTCTCAGCTCAGCGTTCACTTGTTCAGGCCTCTTATAGACCTCAGGTTTGTCAGCATTGCCTTGTCCGGGTCTCTCACAGACTTCAGATTTCTAAGCATTCACAGGTCACACATAGATCTGAAGTTTCACAACATTCACTTGCTCAGGAATCTCATACACCTCTGGGTTCCTCAGCATCTCAAATTCAGATCTCTCCTGGACCTCTGGCAGGCATTGCACACTTGTATCAAGTCAGGGTGGCAAATAGGGACTCGAGCAAAGTAGCCACATTGTGCCGATAGGCGGTTTCCCTGTCTCGGCCGTGAATGAAAAAAGAGATGACCTTCATCTGCAGATCTGCTGCTGACTCTGCTGGGCTCCATTATCCTTTATTATAGTGGCGTGTTAATTGGCTTATGTTTTTGTGATGCCCCTTGTGATTGTAGGGCTTTGCTAGGGTGTTGTGTCATGTATCAAGATTGTTGTTTTCTAGTATTTCAAACATATAAGCAGCAGCATACATGCATTGGCCTATTGCCAGACTACTCTCAACTGGCAGCTCCATGGGTGTATAGCTGCAGTGAGACGTTCACACCATCTTTGATTATGGAACACAGCTTGTGGTTGCTCTGCTTTAGTTTTCTTCTTTACAGGTAAACCTAGAACATGTTCCCATTAAAGTCCGGTGGACTCTGCAACGACGTGCATTTTTGTTTGGTACATTGATCTGTTATTTACCACAAACTGTGTCTGCCTGGCCGGAAAGGGTGTTACAGCCCTACTCCTAGTTGGGACTGGAACTCAAGAATGTCCCGGGTGACTAAATAGCATGTCTTAGGTGGGGTGGCAAGCCTGTGATATCTGCTCCATCCAACCTCTGGTAGGCAGATCGGGTAGTAGCTGGCCAATCGAGTCCCTGGCGCTCTCCCCACCCATGTAAAAGTGGTATCAGGTAATAATATCCCTATATATATGGTTGCGTATATAATGTCACTGGGAAAAGGTGTTGGCAATATTATATAGGTGACCATATATATAGGGACAGGGGCAGAAGGGGTTGCAGGGGTGTCCCCCGCTCCCCATGAAAAATAAAAAAGGGTTTGGGTGTTGCAGGGGTGTCCCCCGCATGTTCCATGTAATAATTCCCCCACAAAAAACAGCAATGTTTCTGCGATTTCTTTAGCATGGCGATATTTTTGAGGGGACATTATTACATGGAATCCTAAAAGTATGGGAGTACGGTCAACTCACCACACCTGATGTCAGTTTCTAGTGCGACAGGCTCTGTAATCTGACCCTTCCAAAAGCACATGGGGATCCCACTTAGCCTGGGTGGGAGGCCTACCAGGGGAAAAGGTTCAATTACACAGCCCTGATGAACTCTTACATCAACTGGAACATTTACCATAGCGGGTCACCATTGACAGCCTTCTGCGGGCCCACACACGAGTTGTTGGAGCGTATACCCTTACATTTAATTGGGTGAATGTAACACTTCCTGGATGGGGAAGACATGGAATTTTTGGTCCGGGAATCAGTAGGGCAGAGTCAATAGAGGTAGGTTGGTTAGGATAAAAGAGGGCAGAGGAAACAGGAAAGTGTGTGTTGTTCGATGAGGTCAGAGGATGTGGAGGTGGACCAAGAGACCAGAAGGAGGAAGCACGGTGTAGAGGAGCATGCAGGTGGTTTATGGAAAAGGTGAGGTATTGGCTGGTAAGAGAAAATGGTACTGCGGTGTAACTGTGTGTGCAAGGTGTGTGAGTGGGCTTGGTAGTAAGAGAGTAGGAAGTGGGTGAAAGGATGACTGAGGGACTGAAAGAAGAATGACAGAGAAGAAGGTGGAGAGGAGTAGTAATTGTGTGTCGTATGAGAAGTAGTAATATGAAGGCAGGAGTAGAAGTGGTGTTGAGGAGGAAGGATGAGTAATGTGGACATGTGAGCAGTGTTGTGGAGGGTGTGGACGTCTGAGCAGTAGTGTGGAGGTGTGAGTAACAGTAGTGTGGAGGTGTAAATAGCAGTAGTGTGGAGGTGTAAATAGCAGTAGTGTGGAGGTGTAAATAGCAGTGGTGTAGAGGTGGGAGTAGTAGTGTGGAGGAGGAAGTAGGAATAGTGTGGAAAGGGGAAAGTACCAGTAGTGTGGAGAGGGGAGAGCAGTCGTGGTGCAGGAGGGGAGAGTGGGAGAAAGGCGGAAGAGAGAGATAATATTGGAGTGATCAGTAGAGGGAGAGAGTGGGAAGACAGAGAGGCAGGGAAGGGGGAGAGTAGCAAGGAAGGGAAATAAAGTTCAGGGAAAGGAAAAGAAGGCCATGGACAATTAGGAGAGTGCCAAAAGTGATTGAAAGGCGCTATCCAACCAGGCCCCCCGATAGGTGTCACCTAGTCTGTTCCCAGAGGAAGTCTAGAAGGGTATGCCTTTAGGCAATCAAGAGAAGGCAGATAGCTTTTAGATAGTAGGGTTTACAAATCTTTAGGACCCGTCTAGGGTTCAAGGACACCTGGTTAGGCCCTGTTTCCCCCCCTAAACTAGAGAGAGAAAGGGATAGCCACTAGCCTTTTTTCTGATTTTAAACAAATGAAGACCCTTGAACTATCTCTTGGAGTTGGTGTATTCCTGAGGCCATATGTGGCACTAGGAAATGCCTATTTTAAAAAATAAAAAAAAAAAAAAAAAAATATTTTGTGTTTATCAAATTTCTTTGATTTTACAAAAAGCTGCTCGGTCTGTGCAGGAAAGATCTTCATCTTTTGTGTTGGGAGTGAGTTACTCTGCGGGTAAAAACGTTTGATTTACAGATGCTTGGAGGTTATCTTCTTTGAGGCATTTTGCCAAGGATAAGTCTATGATCTTTGCTGCTGCAATCGTCCAAGATGTTTTGTTTCCACTTATGAGTCGGTTCCACCAGACTTCTTCTTCTCGTAAAACAGAGGGCTTTAGTAGCGGGAGTAAAAAAGCTTGCCTTAGGTCGATTGTTTTTGTGCAGGATATTAAAAGATGGCGTATTGTTTCGGTTTGTGTGGGATCTTTGCACAGTCTGCAAGTACTCACGTTGTACAGACCTCTCAATGCTCTAATTTCATTTGTTGGTAAGAGGTTTAGTCGTGCCCTTAAAAACAGTTGTCTTGTTGTTTTGTCAGGAAATCTTCTCACGATTAGTGGGTGATCGTTTAGTTTTTTTGTGTGTTGCGGCAAATGGGCGAGAAGTTTATTTGTTGTTGCTTTTTCTTGCGTGAGTATCCAGTCTTGTAGATCCATTTTCTTTTTGATTTTGTTGGGGGTGAGGAAAAGTTCTTCTTTGGTGAAACTGAGTCCTATCAGAGTATTTTCCTTTTTTTTATCCCAGGCGGATAACGATTTGCAGTTTCCTCTTTGAATTTCTTGATTGATTAGTTTGTACTGACTTGGAGCGCCTGGCATGATTATTTTCCTGTATAGCAACATTTCATTTGCATCCACTGTCGCTTTCAATGAAGTTAGTCCTAGTTCTCTTCGGATTGCCGCTATCACTGTTGATTTTGGGAATTGCATTACTTCTCGCCAAAAGTAGCCCTCCAACTTGTCCCAGATGGTTTTTGGGATTGTCAGGAAGGCTTCCCCACCATATGTCAGTGCTGGAACCACTTTGCCCTTGAAAAACTTTATGATTGGGAGCAAAGAGAAGCGGCCAAATTTCCTGTCCATTGCTCGACCCTGAGCTGTTAGTTTTCTAGTCTTTTCCCAAAGATTGTGTTGCATTCTTACTTCGTTGCCTGAGCTGTCAATTAGTACTCCAAGATATTTTAACTCTTTTACCACTTCAATTTTGGTGTTCTCGATTGACCAGTGGAATGTTTTTTTTCTAGCAGTTGATTTCTCGAGGATCAGAATTTTTGTTTTCTCCTTGTTTATTTCGAGGTTGTTTTCTGAAATATAGTTTGCTAAGTTGTCTAGTTGGTGTTGCAGCCCAACAGTGGTTTGATCAAGGAGTATAATATCATCTGCGTAGAGAAGCCTTGGAGTTGGGATATCACCCAGTTTTGGTGCGAAGGTTCTGAGATCTTTACCGGAGTCTTTGTAATCCCCAATGAAAGCCGTAAAAAGTGCTGGAGCCAACGGGCATCCTTGCTTTACGCCTCTGCTGATTGTGATTTCTTTTGATAGAGTTCCAGCGTGGTTTAGTTTTACCCTCATTGATGTGTCTTGATGCAGTGCCTTTATAGGCTCTAGTAATTGGGGTGGGCATTTCCATTGTTCCAGTTTGGCCCATAGCCTGCTTCGGTCGATTTTGTCAAAGGCCTGTGTTAAGTCCACAAAGGCTATGAAGACCTTACGTTGCTGTGCTCGAGTTTTGTTCTTTATGATATTGAGTATCATGATGTTTACTTGTGTACCAGTGTTCTTCGTAAAGCCTGATTGGAGGGGATCCCAGCTGGGTGAGGTTGAAGCCCACCTTTGGAAGTCTTTTAGCAACAGTGAGCCAAAGATGTTCCCGATGGTATCTAATAGTGCTATTGGGCGGTAGTTAGTGGGATCAATTCTGTCGCCCTTTTTGAAAATCGGGACTACCGTGGCCTTTGTCCATGAGCGGGGTATCAATTTTGAGGTTGTTACCATTTTCGAAAACAAGGCTTATAAACTCGGCCCATTCTTTTGGGTTGTTTTTTACGTCTACATTTGTTGTTCCATCTGGTCCGGGCGCACGACTAGGCTTTAGTTTGCGGATTGCATCTTCTATATCTTCAATGTCGGAGATGTCTTCCCAATTTGAATTGTCGTTAGCGGTGTTTAGGGTTTGTAGTCCGTTGGGGTTTTGGAATAGGGTGGAAAAGTGGGTCGTCCATCTTTCTTCACTCACTGTGTTGGCTAGGTTGTTGGCCTGGTTGCTGTCTATCTTTTTTATGAGTGACCAGAAATCTCTGGAGTTTCTTCCCATTACCTTTTGGAGCATTTCTTCGGAGTCTTGTTGGTATAGTAGAATGTGGTAAGATTTTAACCAAGCTTTATATTTTGCTGTTTCTTCTCTTAGTTTTTTTTCCATAAGTATCGATCTTGATTTTGCTGCAAGGCGTTTTAGTTTCCTTAGCGCACGGCGCTTGAGTACCAATAGTTTATCGTACTTATGATGTCTTTGGGGGTTGTCTTTTTTCTGACCCGTTGTGGGGTTTGTCTGGTATTGAATTAACAGGGGTTGTTAGTCTGGTTCAGTTTTACACCGGTTAGGCTCTTTGGCAAGTTTCCTTTTGTAGTTTTGTGCCAGATCTTTTATCCTTTCAGCGTTCAGTCTTAGGCGATTGCCTTGGGTTATTACTTCCACTTCTTCCGACATTACGTGTTTGACTGGGCGTTGTGTGGTCCATGATATTAGAAGGATGTTATGATCGCTTTCCTCTGTGCGTAGGACCTCAAATGAGGTTAAGAGTTCTAACATACCTTCTGAAGCGAATATATAGTCGATTGTTCCCGCTTGAGATGCTCTTTTCCAATTTGGAATTAGGGGCTTTGTTGTTGACAGCAATGCCGTGTTGTGGAGGTTTCTGGAGTCCATTAATTTTAGCCATTTTTTGCCTCTTGAGTCTTCTCTTGTCTCGCTGTTGGGTGCTTTTGGGTAAGAGCTTTTATGGGGACATTTAGCGTTCAGGTCTCCGCAGATAATTAATTCGGTGGTTTCGGAGTTTATTTGGGTCTCGTCTATTTCTGTTTCAATTATACGAAGAAAATCGTCATCTGAGATTTTGTCTGGGTTCCAGTACGTTGTTATTATTATGATCGGGGTTTCCCAGCTTTTGTTTGTGATCGTGTTTTGTCGGGTCCACTTCACCTTAATTGATAGATGGTTCTGTGAGGACGATAGCTCTTTGTCTATTTCCAGACCGCTTCCTGTTCGAACTGCGATCAGGAGGCCTCCAGATGGATGGCCTGTATTTCCTCTTACGGCTTTTGAGGTTGTCAGTTCGTAGCCGCCTAAAGCTGGCGAGGTTGTAAGCCAGGTTTCTTGTAATGCTAGAATGTCAAAGTCTCCTAGATTAGTTTTTCCTGTTTTCATCAGGTGTTTGAATCCTCGGGTGTTCCACAATGCCATTTTCTAAGTTGTTGTCGTTGAGAGCAGGTTTGTTGTTTTTCCTAAGGGTGAATCTTTCTCTGCTCTCGTTGGTCGTTGCTATTTAGTAGGCCTGTTTGGGGTTGTTTTAGGAAACTAGGACCATAGCTGTTTTATTGGTCCAAGGGAGAGTCCGGTTGTCCTTTTCTGTTCTTTGTCTTTAAGGTTGATTCTTGGTGTTGGGAGCTTTTCTGCTGTCGTTTTGTTGCCAGCGTCGTTGTTTATCTTTCTGGGTTCTCTCTGTTTCAGTTGATGGGGTATTTCTTTCTCGCCTTCTCGACTGGTTTTCAGCATTGGATGACAGGTTTTTTGCGGGGTGTTTCCGGTGGTGTTATCACCTTTTCTGTTAGCTCCGAGGCGGTGCGACTGGAAGTTGTCCGGGCTGGACTGGATCTGCTGGTTGGGTGTTTGGTTGTCGGTCCAGTATTCCGTCAGGAGATAGCCTATTTGTCGTAGATCTGTGTCGGTTTCTTTAGACTGGGTGATTCTTGCATTCTTTTTTATGTGTATGTATGCTTTTGCTTTGCGGGCTTTGTGGTATGGTTCTACTAGAGGGATGTCTTCTGGTTTCAGGTGTCTAAGGGACTTGATGTTTCTGAAAATGTTCATTATCGTTCCTCTATTTAGAGTTACTGCTTCAGAGTTGTAATCTGTTTGTTCCATTTTGAGGATTATTGTCTGGCGGTTTTCATCATTCTTTTTCTTTAATGCGCAGGAGGTCCATTCTTTTCTGGGCTTATTCCAAGGGGCCTTTTTTCCTGATCGGGATCGGCTTATTGGTCTGCGTCGAGGGGTTCTTTCCTTTGACCTCCTGGTTTTATTTCTTTCAATGTTGGGGGTGTCTTTGTTGTTGACGTTGCATCTTTCATCCAAGAATAGGGCTTGACTTTTTTGGGATACTGGCAGGGTTGGCTTTGGTTGGGTGGAGAGGTTTGGTCCTTTCGGATATCTTAAGTTCACTCTGGGGGTGTTGCGATGTGGTGTTGCGCTTTTTCGTCTTCTTTTTGTTTGTTGCTTTGATTTTGGTGGGGTCGAGTCGATGCTGATTGTTGAGACCTCTTCAGCATCTTGATCTGGCGTTAAGTGTATGGACAGGTTCATTAAGTTTGTATCCACCAAGAAGTCTTCCGTTGTTCTTGGCGATTTTTGAATAGATTGTTGTCGCAGTTGGTGAGTGGGGGGTGATTTTGGTTGCTGGTTAGTAGAAGTAGTTTGTTTTGGAAGAAGTATTTTTTCTGGTCTGCCACGATCGGTAGTTGAATTTTTGGTCATTGTGCGATTTTCTGCCAGTGTATTTTTTTCTGAGAATTGGGTTGGTAGATCTGTTGTTGTGTTGAGTTGGTTGGGTGACTGATTCTTCTTGCGTGTTTCTTTTCCTTTGGTTCCCAGGATTTTCTTTATTTTGGGCTCTTCTGGTAGTCTGCTTCGGAAACTGAAGATCTGGGCGCATAGTGGTTGCTCTGTTTGCGTTTCTGCAGTCGAGTAATGTTTTTGTTCTCCCTTTTCAGCTCTCGGAGTATGGTCTTTAGTTTTTATTTCTTGTTCCTTGGCCGTGATGAAGCCTTCTAGAAAGATTAGTTTCGTATGCATGAGAGCAATTAGGGTTGTGTTGTCTTTTAGCGTGTCATTCAGGGTCTCGTAATGTTTGCAGAAAGGAGCTAGAGCTATGGTTATCGCTGACATTATGGTCATCATGTTTGAGGGAGGCTTGTTCTGCCGGTTCTAGCCAGTGATGTTTGGGGCTGTTCAGATCTTGATCTTTCTTGTGTCTGATTGTGTGGCAGGTAACCTCCTCTTTGGTCCCTTGTTAGGGTGCTTGTTCTCATGGGTCTGGGCGTTAGCAAAATTTCCCAGTCTGCTCCGACTGCTGGAGCTGGTGGGTCTTGTCTTTGATCAATGATTTTATTTGTTGCTGTTTTGGGAGTTTGGGATTCCGGCGGCTTGGTTTGGGATCCAATGTTTGTTTCTGTTTCGGAGTGGGTTCCATTGGCTATGGAGGGTGCATCTTCGTCCAGCTGTGACTTGGTTTCCTTTTGAGGCAGAGGGTCGATAGAGTGCTGTGGGTGTTCGTCTATGATTGCCGCTTTTGGTGGTGGTTTGTCCATGAGTTTGCCAATTGGCATTGTCGGGTCCTGTGTTATGCTGTTGAAGTTTTGACTAGGCTGGTCACCTTGTTTGGCAATGTCTAACTTTTTTCCTCTAAGTCTAGGGCCTTGGATGTCGTTTTGCGAGCTTTAGTTGTCGGCACTGGGTCAGTTAGGGCCTCCAGTATCTCGTCGTCGGTTAATTCGTTGAGAATATCGTGTTTACGTTTCCCCTGTCTGGAGAAAAAGTCTTTCAGGGAATTGCAGAAGGTGGTTTTTAGTAGTGCTTCATTTGTGGGGTCCTGTTTCCCTTTTATCGTTTTTTGTTGATTCCGGTTTTTGTTAGTTTTTCTTTTTGTCTGGCAGCCATTTGCCTGCTTGGTTTTCTGGGTTTTTTGAGCAGGATGTGTCAGACATTTTTTTTTCTTGTTAGTTTCTGTGCCGGGTGCTGAGTCTGTTTCAGCTGTGACTTTTTTGCCTGGAGCGGACTCTTCCCAAACACTGTTTGGTTGAGTTCCGTCGATCACCTCTAGGGGCACTCTTCCAGACTGCGGGGGTGTTGGAGCGAGGGGCCGGGGAGGCGTGCTGTGATTCTCCCAGCCCTCAGTTCCTTCTGCTTCCTCCGCGGTCTCCGACACGTGAAACATAGCTGCGAAAGTGCTGCGAGCCGGTCTCTCCGCGGGAGCTGGAGCTGCCGGCGACCTGGTCGAAAGCCTCGGCGTTGGTGCTGGGAGCCGGTGAGATTTCTCAGTTTCCTGCAGCGCTCGTTTTATTGTTGTGAGCGGGCTCATCCGCGGTTGCTCCCCCCGCTGGGGCGAAGCCCCTCGCAGCCTGTCCTCCGACCTGCTGCAATGGGCTGCTCTCGGCGGGGGGGACTTGGCGCGAGGTCGGGTCTTCGTTCGGCTCCGCATTTGATTCTTTTGTGATTTGCGGCTGAGAGGCCGAATTATGGTGCGTTGTCACGCCGGCTTCAGTCGCAGGCGACGACTGAATGCTTTGAAAGTCTTTAGCCAATGACATGGCTTTTTTTGGTGCTGCAGGGTTAAAGATGCAGTTTGAGCGTCCGCTGGGAGTCCCGCTTGGGGTGGTTGAGAGTAGGGGGGGGGGATTTAGGGCCAGGATTTGCTTGAACTGGTAAGCGTGCTTTAGGTGCTTGTTTTGTGGCTGGTTGGTTTGTTGATTGTGAGGTTTGAAGTATTGATGGAGCCGGGCCCGTACTCCTCAGATATCTTTTTTCCGGTTCTTCGACCTCTGTTGTTGGTCTCCCCTGCGAAGATTGCGCGGGGTACGCGGGTTTTGGGTTCATTTCTTTTGCAGCCTGACAGCCTTTCAGTCCTGACAAGGACTGCAAAGACTGCTCAACTCTGCTCGAGCTCCGCGACCGCTCTGCGGTGCTAGGTAAGTTTTGTAGGTCCTCCCACAAAATGGTGGCTGTAGAATGGAGCACAGAGAGAGGCAGCCAGGGTGTCTCCTGCAAAGACTACTCAACTCTGCTCGAACTTTGAAATGCCTATTCAAATTCTATACAGAACCCAAAACTTTGGCTTTACCACTGCCTGTTTAATAAATGTTCGAAAAAGTTGCATTTAGGTGCATGGGTAGAGCTTCTTCTTTTCATGCAATGGGTCAAATACTGTTTCATCCAAGGCGCTGTCTGAGCAAAGGCTGGCTCTGACTGGAATGTATTACATTGAAAAATATGTATTTCCCTTGTGCTTTGCTTTCCATGTTCCTTGTTGGTGATATTATTATTATTATTATTATTATTATTATTATTATTATTATTATTATTATTATTATTATTATTTTTATTATTATCATGGTCATCCAAATAAAAAAAAATGGACTTCAAAAGAAGAGTGACGTCAGGCATATCTATACATTTTGATATTACTCAGAATTCCTAAATCTGCCAGCTTCGGATTTCTCCCTGCAATGGCTAGCCCACGAATATCAAACAGACAAGCGAAGAAAGAGGGCTCGTCACTCCCAAGCCAGAAGTGTGCCGGCGCTGCCTTACCTGATTTCTCGACGCTTTACTACTTTGCGCCACTAGATGTCAGTATCAAACAAGTTTAGAGTCACATCATCCGCCAACGACTTTGGAGGAAGAGTATTTGTTTTGTAATATACTCTGAAGAGAAATATAATACAACTAATACATAGTTAGATTGTTGCAACTTGTACTGCAGTCTCGCCACTAGAATGATTTTTCCATCTTGTTCCTTGTGTCCTTGTGGGGGCACCTCACCTGCCCCCTCCTTGCCTTGTGTCGGTGTGTCGTCTTTAGGCTGATCAGGGCCGATGCCCGTATTTGAAGGAATCTTGGATCCACACGTTGTTGCTCGGCTGGTCTGCACTCGTCACCGAGACTGTACTTTTGTGCCTTATTCTAGAAAAACCGATAAAAAAAAAAATAATACTTAACAATCATGGTCTTCCTTCAAAAGACCTTTGGGATTAGAGCCTGCATTGATCTATTTTTATATAACTTGGGTTTTATATTTGAAGAGGTTTTATGTTAGTCACTGTTTATGACTGCTGGTCAATTAAATTAGAATTAACATCTTTTAATATAGATGTTACTGCCTTTTCAGGCTAGGTACAAAAATGCAACTGCCGTCGTTTAAGGCTCCTTAGCTACTTGCAATTTCTATGCCACGCCAGACACTTCTTAGGCCCTGCCTCCAAATATAGTTCCCGATTCGTTGGGCCCCAGCTCCTCGGTTTCTTGCCCTACTTATAGCCCTCCGCTTCTCCTTGATTGGCCCTTTACTGGTGTCCTCTTGTGCATCCTTAGAGACTGAAGAAGGAAAGGCAGAGCAGTGCACTGGCTTTTTGCAGTGGACAACGCATGAGCATTGTTTTCCAAATCTATGTCAAGACCCGGAGGCTCGGATTATGCTTTCTCTTATCTTTACTTTCTTGAGCAGCATCAAGTAACAATATCAAAATGTACAACAATAAAGCGAAAAACTACAAATGCCAACATAGTTCAAGTCTTTGGTAGTGCTCAGTGTTATTGGTCTTTAAAATAAACACGTAACCTTCTTAAACCAATAGTCCATAACCAACTCCTCAAACACTGTCCACAATCTTAATTCTTCCTCTTTCTTTTGCTGGTCTTCCAACTTTTGCGTCCCAACCTGTAAACGCTTAACTGTTATCGAACTCCAATCTGCAAATAACATCCCTGTCTGTTTGTTATCGCCATGGAACCCGAAATATAAACCACATCTCAGACATCTTGTGTAAATGCACTGTATATTTATATGTAATATAAGCTGGTGTGATACGAATTTAGGTAAGAACTCACAAACAGCTCACCTTGGCAATCGATGACTCCAAGTGGGAGAATCAAAGCAGCTGTGAAGATTTCCCAGTGACAGCCCTGGCCACTCAGCCCAGGGTAGTGTGACCCAGAAGAGCGGGGAGGACTCCCAGGGAAACCCTCAATGGGAAGAAAACCCTGGACGAAATCCCAGCTCGTGCAGATCAGGCTAATGGTGGAAGGTTGGACGTCTCTGACAGGAACCCCCGGGAATCACACAAGACACCTTGCCTGCAGGAATGAGAAGGGAAGAAATAGGGAGCAGGTTAGAGGAGAGCCCAAAGAAGGGAAAGGAAAGGAGAGAACAAAGGAAATCCTCTCACCTGAAACGGACTGAGGGAAGGGGACAAGAGTTCGGATCTGGAACCTGGCTGAGTAGGAAAGCTTCGGGAGAGTCTGGAAGGATAACAGGAGATGAGGACCAGGTAAAATACTCAAGGGAGTCCTAGAGGAAGGGAACTTACTCAGATGGGGAACTGGCTGGAACGGGAGACAAATAAGATTGATCCGCGAAGCTGACTGAGAACGAAACCAGCGAAAGCAGAGGGAAGGATCTGAAGAGAGAAAGTAACACAGGGTAAGTCGGAACCGCAAACACAGAGGGAAATGAGAGCATGGAGAGAGAGGATTCAGAAGCGAACTCACGGAGCGGCAAAGGCAGAAGCGACGCAAAGCACTGGCCGCTTTGTTTCTGGATAAAGGATCACGTGATCGGTCGTCCGCACGTCAAGGGAGCGTGCAACGACTAGACAGCTGCCAGCCGGTCGGGGAGAATCACCAGCTTCCAACTTGGAAATGTTAGGAATCAAAGCGCTGCACAAGCGGGTCCGTGCCCATAAAGACCACTTGCGGCGATGTGTAACATCTTGTCCCTTTGGGTGGGTAATCGTGCTACATCAAACATTTGCTTAAAATAATTGCATCATATATTACATCATAACATTTATCATTGTTCACGAGTGTCTTTAATAGAATTATGACTTTCTATAAAGTATGTGTTGAAAATCTGAATTCTATGTCAAGACCCGGAGCCTCGGATTATGCTTGTTCAAAGCTTATTTTGTCACCAACTCTGTCACCTTTTCGACTGGTTTGAAATAAAATGTCTTGAATGCTGATTCATTCGACCAGTCTGCTGCCTTCATGATGTCTTCCAGTCGAGCTCCCACTTTAAATGCCTTAGACGCCATGGTTCCTCTCGTGGAGTGGGCACCGAAGCACGTAACATCAATGCCTGCTTGGCTCATCATCCATCTTGCCAGGTTTGCTGAAGCAACTGCCCGAAGGGTCTCCTCGACGCAATGAGCAGCTGTGATACCCCTGGAGGTCGAATGTCTTTTGTCATGTCTTTGTATGTCTGTAAACATCATACTGGGCATAGTTTGGGTTGGCCCAGGAATGAATCATAATCTATTGTTCTCGGGATCGTTTTTGTTATCTGAGAATATTTTCTTTTTTTACCCCTGCAGGCGTAAAGTATCTTTTGTTAACTTCTAATGCTCTCACTTCCGATACCCATTTGCATGACAATACACATAATAGCATTATCACTTTTGCCAGCAACTCTTTCCTGGATAATTCACTGTTGTAAACATTCTCAACACATTGGGCCTTATTACTAGGAAGGCGGTAGAGGGTTAATGGCGCCAGTAGAGTAAAACCAGGCGTCCTTAGCGGGACCCGCTAGCAGACGAGGGTGCTAACAACAGGCCCGTCATTAACGGGCCCGTTGTTAGCATCCTCCCCATTCCCATTGAGCCCTATGGGGCTCAAATGGGAATGGGGATGTACCGGGTCCGGGTTCCAGGAAAGGGAATTACCGGGCCCTCCTAGGTCGGAATGTCCTGGTAATTCCCTATTTCTGGAACCCGGATCCGGTACCCGTTATGGGGCTAGCCATGCCGCTAAAAGCAGCATGGCTACCTCCATTCTCATAATGAGGCCCATTGTCTACATCCCACAATTGGTCATATTTCACTTTAGAAGGTCTGATCACTCTGACATCTTTCAGTAATCTGCATATCAACGGGTGTTCCCCTATTGGCCATACTTCTACTTGTGTGTGTCCTGCTGATATCGCTGAGTGGGATGTATTAATGGTCCTGTATGCTTTGAAATAGGTGTCAGAGAGAAAGAGTAAGGGTCCTGCCTAAGATCCTCAAACATGTCCAGTAAAACTCTTCAACCGACTCTGAGATTTGGAGTGATTCTTGTGCCATCTGTGACACAGCCTACTCTTTTTTTAGATGGAAGCTTCACTTTTTCCATGTTCTTACCATGTTTACTCTGGCGGCTAATAGCATATTATGCACCTTGTGGTCTAGAGTGGGAACATTTTCTCCGTCTTCTCCTAAGCTAAAGAAGACTAGGAAAGAGCTCAATTCTCTTGGCTGGACATCAAGCTCACATTACCAAGAAAGGAAGTCCTGCTAGTCTATTTGTACATGGGCACAAATCAACCACATAGGCCAATATGTACCAATAACTCCACAGCTTCTCTAGAAGTACAGACTATTTTGGGGTACATCCATTAGAGTTTTAGGAGAGGGTATTGCCAGCAATGTAGTTGTTTCAATACTTGCAACTTGTGTAGTGATCGAAGTCTACGAAAGTGACCTAGAATGCCTATTCCATTGCTCGTCCTCCATATCCTTGCCCGTGTCTGATTCCCATCACCTGCTAACTCTGAACACATCATAAGGTTCAGCCATCAGTATAACCATGTTAATTTTATATATTAGACCGCTACCACTTTCCCATGTTAAGAGAATCTTTACAAAGGGTTCAAGCACTCTCCTCACATTCGATCCCCATTTATTGCCAGTGAGCACTCCTTTGAGCTGAAGATGTGAGAAAACTGAGAGTGGTCCTATATTTAGTAAGTCCTGTAGTTGGGCTATCGATCTGTATTTCCCCTCGTCCCACATTTGCCCTACTCTTTCTAGTCCCACTTCACACCAGCTTTGGAACCTATAAGGTTCTAGTATGCCATCGGTAAGTGGTGGTATCCAAATACAGCTTAAAGGAGAAGGCCATGTTGATTGGCACTTAGTGTCTTTTTGGTCTCCCCAAAGTTTCCACAAGACTTTCAACACTGGATGTTTGAGGATTCTCTTCAGTATTTTATTTCTAGGGACCCACAACCATTCACCCAGAGTTCCTAGGGAGTTAACGCATTTTCAAGCCTAACCCATTCTTTAGAGGCCTGAGGATCCACATGACCTGCCATTACTTGTTACTGGGAGGCTTTATAATATATTTAAAAATCTGGAAATCTTACTGCTCCCAGCGTCTTAGAAAGAACATGCACTTTATATGTAATGCAGGGTTTCACCTCTTTCCATAGAATGCCCAATAATGATGTCCTTAATTGTGCGAAAACGGTTTGAGATATAGAGATAAGTAGCGTCTGAAACAAGAAAAGAAATTGTGCAAGGATATTTATGTTAATGGTATTAAGCTTCGCGATCCAAGGACATACGATTTTGAGTTTTTCTAAAATATTCTGCACTTTGCCTGATTGCTATAAAGCCTACCAGAATGGCATGAAATAGGGGTAGAAGACATTGGGGTTCATTACAAGATTGGTGTTATCCCAGCAGTAAATCTGCTTAGATACCTATAATGGTTGGGCGAAAAGTCCCAGGCCTAAACAGACGAGATATGCCGGGAAATCCTGGCCCCAAGAAATAGAAGGTGAATGATAAAGGCCTGCTTTATTAACAATCACTATCAAACAGGGACAGCAACAAACACAACTTGTCTCAGCGCTCTCAAATAATTGAATGCACAACATTAGCTTATAATCCAAAAATATATCCTAGGTGAAGTTGTATTTGCTAAAACCTACACAAAGGTGGGATTAGTGCAGGGAATTATCTACATGTAGAATGCATACTGGTCCGTGTATTCATTAGATATAGAATTGTGGTGGCCCCACCTCGGACCTAAAGGTGATAAGGCAGTGGTCTTCAAACTTTTTTGGCCTGGGCCCCCCTGGACAAAATGTGGACAGGCCAGGACCCTCCAAAAAGAACAAATGGACAGTAAGCCTAAATAGCTATGAACTATTGTGCGCCGTCACCGCACCCTACTCCCAGTATAGTCCCTGGGCTCCTCTACCTGCTCCCAACACTGTCACTGGGCCCCATCACCCCACTCATAGCCCTGTGCCTGGGCTCTCCCCACCCCATATAGACCCTGAGCTCTCCCCATCCTACTCCCATCATTATCCCATGGCTCGACGCATCCTGCTCCCACCACAGTCTCTGTGCTCCCCCCACCCCGCTCCCAGCACAGTCCTAGGGCCAGCTGCGACTGGTGAATTTATTTATGCCATCGCGACTGAGCACAGTGAGGGATCCCGAACCAATCAAGAAGGGTTTGGGGGGTTCTTCCCCAGAAAATGTTTCAAAATAATGAGTTAAAATGCTCCATTTTAGAGCAGACATTTTTTTAATTAACACGGTTTACCACTCTTAGTCCCTTCCCTAAACAGCATAACTAATTAACAAGTCTTTCTAGAGCAAGGGTCATCGTGTGAGGCAGTAGAAGGAAAGAAGTAGCAACATTATACTACATGCTAAATCTGATCTTCAGTATGCAATGAATGCAATGAATATTGTGTGTAACGATAGCCATGTGCAAGTAAATGTTACTATTACACACGGAATTCATTGCATGCGAAAGACCAGATTTGTTTTGATTCTAGAATCTAGACTGCTGTCTAGATTCTAGATTTTAAAAAAATTGCATTAGAAAAAATATTTTCTTTTAGTATTTTTTTTATTTATTCAGACTGTGGGTTTTGGACCCCTTGGACATGAGGACACAGCCCCCCCCCCAGGTGGACGTGCCCCACAGTTTGAATACCACTGTGATAAGGTAAGAGAATACATCACAGCAGCAATTAAAATGCTCCTGCAACATCTCGGGAGGATAGCTCAGGGGCAACGCGCTCGCCTCGGAAGCAAGACGATGCAGAGCAACACAGGTTAGATCCCGAGGTTTGCACTTAGAAACCTCTGCATATGAGCTCTCCCTCTGCATATGAGCTCTGCGTATGAGCGCGTTATAAATAACCAATTACAACAGTTGTAAAACAGCACTCAGAGAGCAATATTTGGTTGGTGCTAGTTTCACCAACTTTGGAACTTTTAGCAGGTCATCAGCACAGGAGCAAAATATAGTGGTAGGAGAAGAGGCACCAAAGAGCCTTTTTTTTAATTACCTAAGATACCATCCCCAATTTCCTAGGCCACAGGCCAGGACTTCTGACTTTGAACCTAGCTGTATTCAGCACCTTTGCTCTGAGAATATTTAGGGAGTTAGAGCACGTGCGTCTCCATAGCTGGCACTAAAGAATAGACACTGGGCCTCATTACAGGTATGGAGGTAGCCATGCTGCTTCCAGCGGCATGGCTACCCCCATACCGGGTACCGGGTCCAGGTTCCATTCAAGGAACTCGGACCCGGTACATCCCCATTCCCATTTGAGCTCAATGGGAATGGGGAGGATGCTAACAAAGGGCCTGTTAATGACGGGCCCGTTGTTAGCATCCTGGTCTGATCGCGGAACCCGCTAAGGATGCCTGGTTCTGCCAGGCGTCCTTAGCGGGACCCGCAAGCAGACCTTGTAATGAGGCAGTAGGGGGTTAAAGGCACCAGCAGCTCTACCGGCGCCGTTAACCCCCTACCGCCTGGGTCGTAATGAGGCCCACTGTTAGTTATTTATGATTCACGTGTGAGGAGACCACATCTTGAATTATCCTGCTCAGTTTTTACAGTGAATTTAGCTCTTATTAATATGGGTGCTATTGCATTCTCTGGCCTCTGAAGACTTGGTTGAGTTACTCTTCATGGGTATTTAACTTTTAATTAACTGGCACCTGGCATCCAGAGGTTTTTTGTTCTTCTACCTACTCTAAGAGAAATATGTCTTGCACTTGGGAAATGTTATCTTTTGTTCTACTTTAGGATCTCCCTTCCCTGCTTTAACCTTGGAAGGGGGCCACATAGCTCTTGTCTGATCTGTGCCGTTCTGGGTTTTAGCTAATTCTGCAAGCTGAACTTTTCTGCAGATTTGAGGCATCCCTAAATTCTTCATTTGATCTAGCGTGCTAGCGTGGTGGCACTGTCCATTTTCTCCAAAATGGACAATTGTTTCTGTTGCTTCTTCTGCGTTAAATAAGCTTTATGCATCTTGCGTTTCGTCATATACATTGATTATGATATGTTTCTTGTGTCTGTTGAATGCAGGTAATTTTCTTCATGTCTAAATTTGAGGTTGACCTAATGTCTGTGTGACTTCATGGTGAGTGTGGCGTATCTGCTTCTTGTCTAATGCATCTATGTGTGTCAGTTCCAGTGATAATGTCATTTTTCTTTTGTAATTTTTGGTAACATGTCAATTTCTGCTAGAGCTTGCAGATTCATCTCTTCTTCAATCGTTAAGGGGATAAGGTCGGTAGGGCTGTCTCAGCGAATACTGTCACCCGTGCTTGCGGTACGGCGGCAGAGAGGGGACAGGTTCCATAAATCGTGCACGTCTTCCATCCCTACATTATTGAGGCGGGGAGGGGCCGACGCTATGGATGATGCATGCATCTGCCTCTTGACATACCACCAAACGGAATTACCAGTACTGCCACTTGTACTGGCTGTAC
This sequence comes from Ambystoma mexicanum, assembly GCF_040938575.1. NCBI lineage: Eukaryota > Metazoa > Chordata > Amphibia > Caudata > Ambystomatidae > Ambystoma > Ambystoma mexicanum. Next base: position 716,695,248 of record NC_090923.1, read on the forward strand.
TACCGCTGGATTACAAGTGGTGGTGGAGGTGTTAGTCCTCATTTAATTGTAGTCGATAGGACTCCATAAGGCATTTCGGCAGAATTACCACAGCTGTAATTCTGATGAAATTAGGTGGAATGTTGTTGGATTTACCTCTAGCTCATAACTGGAGGTGAATCCTCCAACTTTTCACCCAATGAAGCGGTTTGCGGTAATACCACCGAATTTAACTCGCACTGCCCAAATTGTAATGGTGCCCATTGTCTCAGTCTTGAGGCCAAAATCTTGTAAGTATCTTGACATTTATCTTGACATTTAAATTAAGCAGCGAGATGGGTCTCTAGGATGAGCACATTGTAGAATCTTTCCTCCACTTTCTGTAACACAGCTATTAGTGCTTCAAGAAACGATACCGCAATGTCTTCTCCTTTTTTTTTTGTAAAAAGACTGGTAATACTAAGCAATCTCAGGTGGATGCTCCCATCTTATGCCCTCACTATTCCTAATCATATTTACCCTCCTATCTACTCTCTAAGCCTTCAATGTATTTCCTAAAGTGGCTCCAGACTGGTCTCCCGATTCATAATACATCTGTTTCGTCTATTTCATCTTCTGAGGTATTTTATTAGGGCCATTTTCCACAAGATGCACCTTTTGCTTTTTATTTCAATTAACATGCCTATGTCCTTCCCCCCACCCCCTGGCTTTTAGGTGGTCTTCAAGCTTTTGCACTTCCTTTGTTAATTTATATTTTTTAAGCATTTGTCTTTTCTTTTTCCTAGAACGTTCTATTATAAGAAGCCCTGTTATGCCGGGGTTCACTGCTTCCCAGATTATGCCTCTTGTCACTGTACTGATTAGCCTCCTTTACCCACCTCACCCCAAGAACCTGGAACGATCTACCAAAGAACATACGTAACACAAGACATCACCTCCTATTCAGAAAACTCCTAAAATCTTGGCTCTTTACTGTGTAACTAGGAAGAATGCTTATGGGGCACTTACACAGCTAAACAAAGCTGAGAGAGTATACCGTTCTCCCCGTCTCCCTAAGCTACCACCCATCCACTCAAGTAAGTAAGTAAGAAAAAACCTATGTACGGCATATCCTAGCAATTGAAAGATAGAAATCTAGAATCATATCAAAGAACGATCAGGGACATATCAGGATGCAAGGGGAAGGATGATATGTCAAAATATCTTGGCATACAAAGTAAACAGAGGTAACTAAAAGATAGAAAGCTAGAAGCATACTACAGAACAAGCAGGGAGAGATCAGGATGAAAGGGGAAGGATGATACGTCAATAATATCTTGGCCTGCAAAGTAACCACAGGCAGTAATGGATCACCAACAAGGAATAGATAGGAAGGAAACAGGGGTTAGTAAATAACCCAGTAACCCAAAAGCTCAAACTTCTGCATACTTATCTCACCCAAATATCGACACAACCACCCTCTCGCACAGAAAACCGCACACACTTCACCACATTGCAACAACAAACAATCAACACATAAGCTACACCAACAGCACACAAGGTCTCACATCGATCCGATATTCGCACCCAAGCTCAGCGCAAGGTGAAAACCGAACTGAAGCGACCACCAGGACATCACCTTCTCACTTTCCTACTCCCTCTCCACCCGACTAAACACCCACCCCACCTTCTTGTTTGCACATACGGCTGAGCGCCTGGGGATCAATTCCGTTGGTGATGGTGCGCGGTACAAATACCTTTAACATTAACATCATTTGTAAATAACTGCTTCATCTCTTACTTGAGATTCTGTCTCTCAGAAGTATGTTATTGCACCCCATCTATATTTACGCATGGTCCAGCCATTCCACTACTGATATCCACAGGCTTCCTTTTACCATAAACAATCTGTCTGTGCTCATATATGACTTATCGGGATAAAACAAAATATGCCTTAACATTGTGGTACAGTTCACTTCATACATCACACCAGGAGTATTATTCTAGGCATTCATCAAACTCTGATTTTAATCTACTCTGTGGCCCTCAATACGAGTCCGGCGGTAACCGTGCCGGAAAAACCGGCAGGTAGCTGCCGCACCCATAATGATTTACTGGTACCTGACTTGCCGGAATAACTGGGGCATTACAGCCCCGGAGGTCCGGAAAGTCAGGTGCAAGTAAAATGTTGATCCCCATTCCCTAGCTACCGCAGAGCTGCTACGTAATTTTAAAACCAACTTGAGGGAAGTTGACCTGGAAATAGATGCTGATCCTAATATCTCTGATCCCCAGTGGCCGACCCAGATGCCAAGTCCAATTATGGAAGAAAGGACCATAGCACAGCTACCTAAAGATGACTCTGTACAGTTGGCAGATATACAGAAGGTGCTCAAATGGCTAATAGAGTCTCTACCAGGAATAACATCAAACCAATGAGATAAAACCATAATATCTTGGAACTGCCGGGGATTCAGCCATCTATTATCGCCTGATGGCTCAATCCCCTTATTAATGGGCCATACCTGCATATGCTTGCAAGAGACGTGGCTTACCTCCCGGGCCCTGCTAAATGGGTACACCATACACCAGGAATTGGCAAAAAAGGGTCCCAGGGGAAGACCATATGGAGGCCTATTAATTGGCATTTTGCATCCGTTAAGATCGACCAGCATTTACACGAAAATGGACGAATATGTATTAGCAGTTGAACTGGAGCTCCCTGGCAAAGATAAAATGGAACATGTTCTCTTAGTTAATATATATAATCCACCTGAATCTTCTCAGAGCGAGTTCATCCAGGAAGCTTGCCACGATTTGTTGATCAACTGGCTGACGGAGCCGAAGAAAAATATGGTCATCTTTGTTGGTGATTTTAATTGCCACTTAATTGGCGAGTCGAGTACCAGTAACAACCCCCTGCTGAAGAAAATAGGCAAATTGAAACATGGAAGCGTAAACACGGAGGGACAGCTATGGTTTAACTTCTTTAAGTCATGGAACTTTGAAATATTAAACGGCAGAACCATCAGTGACTACCCGGGAAAATCAACATGGTGAAACTCTATATCTAGTAGTACATTGGATTATATATACGTGAGTCCCACCATGACTACCTGGGTCACAGATATGAAGATCAAGGACAATGATTGGAGTGACCAAGCTACTCTTACACTCTTTTTCAATTATATTACACAATATACATCGTATAGATCTATTGGAGAGTTGAAGACGAACCATGCTCTCTCCAAGATTCGGTGGTCTGATAATAACATCAAACGAGCCACAGAATATACAACCAACTATCCCAATCTGTGTCGTACAGAACTCTCAGCTATGACCAGCAAGGAGATTGAAGAATGGATCGCAGCATTCTCAAACACCTTTGCAGCAGTTAAAACAAATATGCGGGCCCCTGAGACTAAGACCACTAATATATTCGACATTAAAATTAGAGACGCCAAACGAACTCTAAGAGCTGACCTGAGGAAATTACGTAAAGTTTTGATTACATCGTACTACTATTTGACTTTAAGTAAGAAGTTGAAAAACGCCTATAGAACATGGCTAAAGCAGAAACGCTATGCAATAAAATTGCTCAAATGGCAAACAACAGTCCAAACACTATGCACGGGGAACTCCCGAACCATATGGGGATTACTCAGTACGGCTCGTGGTGACACCAGTATCCCCTTAACCAACTCAATTGGTATTAGCCAATGGGAGGAATTCCTGAAAACCCGAAACGGTACGGATCAGGCAAAGCCACAGGAGAGGATTCTCCAGGATCTACCTATGACCCCTTTCAAAGTGTTAGTCGAATCTCTGATAATTAGGATAAAAAAGCTCAAATCCTCAAGAGCCCCGGGACCCAATGACTTAGCAAATGCCGTATTAAAGAGCAACCCCGAATACTGGGCAGAGATACTCGTGATCCTCTTTGAAAAGATTATGAAGGAAGGTCAAATCCCTGAATCCTGGCAGACAGCAATCTTGATTCCTGTACATAAGAGAGGCGACCGTTCAGACCCTGGTAACTACCGTCTACTTTCCATGTTGGACTGCACGGGCAAGTTATTTGCAGCATACCTTCTACAAGAACTCCAAACATGGGTAGAGAAAGAAAAGATCCTTGACCGTTTCCAATGTGGATTTAGAAGCGGATATTCTACTACACACAATCTGGTAGTAATGGATATTCTCTGTAACAAAGCCAGAACATCAGGTAATCCACCTTTATACGCCTTGTTCATAGACTTCAAGTCCGCTTTTGACCTAGTCCCCAGGGAATTACCATGGGCCAAACTCGAAAAATTGGGGTGTCCCAAAGAAATACTATATTATCTCAAGTTATTGCACCACAATACCACAGTCTCCCTGAAGCTGGACTCTAAAGGGAATATGACTAATAAGATCAATCAAAACTGTGGCGTGAAACAAGGATGCGTTACGGCACCATTATTGTATAACCTATTTGTTCACGATATACCTAAAATGCTATCATTGGTAAATAACTGCCCCCCTAAGATTGGACCCACCCATTGTGTGGTGCTAGCATATGCGGACGGCTTAGTCATCTTGGACCACACCATCAGGGGCATGCGAAGATCAGCTGAGGCATTATGGTCCTATACTCAATCAAATGGGCTGGCTATTAATCTGAATAAAACACAGATGGTAATGTTCAGTTCCAAGAAGACAGCAAGAATCGGTCTAAACATATTTGGGACGGAAATTAAATATACCCCATACTACAGATACCTGGGTGTCGAGGTTGAGCCCAACGGGCAATATACCATCTGCAAACAAATCAGAATCACAAGAGCTGCCCAAGTCACTGCACTTATTTATCGTTTTTCTACATCCTATTGTGGTTACACCATCTGGGCAGCACGCCAACTCTACCTTCAGGTCTTAACACTGATGATAATCTATGGCCTTGAGGCATTACAATTGATAGACCTTGACTGGCTTCAAATCCTCGAAGGAAAATTTTGGAAAAAAATACTCGGTCTCCCGGGCTGTATACCAATGGCCATCCTTAGATTAGAGCTCGGCCTTATTTCCTGGAAGTCTCTTGTACTCAGGAAAAGAGCTGAACTATATCTAAAAGCAACACCGGATACAGCCAATTTATTGTTAGCAGCGATTCACTGCGAAATTAACAAAGCGTCTTCATATTCTATTATGAAAAAGAATATTATCAACTACCTTGAAGCTATTGGCTGGACACAAAAACAACAAGTGGTCTCCACTCCTTTGCTGAGAGCGCTAGCCAAGAAATCTGAATTACACGATTGGATCAGCAATTTTGCGCATTTGGAAGATCTGAAGCGCTATAAATTTGTGCAATTCATGAATTACACTATTAAAAAACCATTACCATACCTGAATCTATGCCCTTCACCACGGCTACGTCGATTCATTCTTCTGCTAAGGATCGATCAGCTACCTGTACTGGCCATAAGTGGGATTAAGAACAATCTCCCCCTACCTGAACGTTACTGCAGGCTGTGCAAGGATAAAACGGAATCTGAAACGGGCAAACATGTCCTTACTAGATGTGTTGCTATGGCAAAGGTCTATACAATATTTTATACAGACTTTGTCCATAACTTGGAATATGTTGGCAGTAACGAATTCTGGCAAAGAGCCGTTAATGCAAAGGGAAAAGGAATGAAATTATACATTGCTATGTATAATGTTTGGACGATTGTTGAGAAATCATTGGGCATAAACATATAGCAAATTGCCAACTCGGGGATGTTCTCTTTGGGAACGTTACTCTTAGGAAAAGGAAAAAAAAAAAAACTAATATTCATTCATTGGTGGATTTATGAATCCTTTTCTGCTCATCTGTGCCTTTTATGCTATTATTTCCTTTATTTAACTAAAAGATAGAAAGCTAGAAGCATACTACAGAACAAGCAGGGAGAGATCAGGATGAAAGGGGAAGGATGATACGTCAATAATATCTTGGCCTGCAAAGTAACCACAGGCAGTAATGGATCACCAACAAGGAATAGATAGGAAGGAAACAGGGGTTAGTAAATAACCCAGTAACCCAAAAGCTCAAACTTCTGCATACTTATCTCACCCAAATATCGACACAACCACCCTCTCGCACAGAAAACCGCACACACTTCACCACATTGCAACAACAAACAATCAACACATAAGCTACACCAACAGCACACAAGGTCTCACATCGATCCGATATTCGCACCCAAGCTCAGCGCAAGGTGAAAACCGAACTGAAGCGACCACCAGGACATCACCTTCTCACTTTCCTACTCCCTCTCCACCCGACTAAACACCTCACCCCACCTTCTTGTTTGCACATACGGCTGAGCGCCTGGGGATCAATTCCGTTGGTGATGGTGCGCGGTACAAATACCTTTAACATTAACATCATTTGTAAATAACTGCTTCATCTCTTACTTGAGATTCTGTCTCTCAGAAGTATGTTATTGCACCCCATCTATATTTACGCATGGTCCAGCCATTCCACTACTGATATCCACAGGCTTCCTTTTACCATAAACAATCTGTCTGTGCTCATATATGACTTATCGGGATAAAACAAAATATGCCTTAACATTGTGGTACAGTTCACTTCATACATCACACCAGGAGTATTATTCTAGGCATTCATCAAACTCTGATTTTAATCTACTCTGTGGCCCTCAATACGAGTCCGGCGGTAACCGTGCCGGAAAAACCGGCAGGTAACTGCCGCACCCATAATGATTTACTGGTACCTGACTTGCTGGAATAACTGGGGCATTACAGCCCCGCAGGTCCGGAAAGTCAGGTGCAAGTAAAATGTTGATCCCCATTCTCTAGCTACCGCAGAGCTGCTGCGTAATTTTAAAACCAACTTGAGGGAAGTTGACCTGGAAATAGATGCTGATCCTAATATCTCTGATCCCCAGTGGCCGACCCAGATGCCAAGTCCAATTATGGAAGAAAGGACCATAGCACAGCTACCTAAAGATGACTCTGTACAGTTGGCAGATATACAGAAGGTGCTCAAATGGCTAATAGAGTCTCTACCAGGAATAACATCAAACCAATGAGATAAAACCATAATATCTTCGAACTGCCGGGGATTCAGCCATCTATTATCGCCTGATGGCTCAATCCCCTTATTAATGGGCCATACCTGCATATGCTTGCAAGAGACGTGGCTTACCTCCCGGGCCCTGCTAAATGGGTACACCATACACCAGGAATTGGCAAAAAAGGGTCCCAGGGGAAGACCATATGGAGGCCTATTAATTGGCATTTTGCATCCGTTAAGATCGACCAGCATTTACACGAAAATGGACGAATATGTATTAGCAGTTGAACTGGAGCTCCCTGGCAAAGATAAAATGGAACACGTTCTCTTAGTTAATATATATAATCCACCTGAATCTTCTCAGAGCGAGTTCATCCAGGAAGCTTGCCACGATTTGTTGATCAACTGGCTGACGGAGCCGAAGAAAAATATGGTCATCTTTGTTGGTGATTTTAATTGCCACTTAATTGGCGAGTCGAGTACCAGTAACAACCCCCTGCTGAAGAAAATAGGCAAATTGAAACATGGAAGCGTAAACACGGAGGGACAGCTATGGTTTAACTTCTTTAAGTCATGGAACTTTGAAATATTAAACGGCAGAACCATCAGTGACTACCCGGGAAAATCAACATGGGGAAACTCTATATCTAGTAGTACATTGGATTATATATACGTGAGTCCCACCATGACTACCTGGGTCACAGATATGAAGATCAAGGACAATGATTGGAGTGACCAAGCTACTCTTACACTCTTTTTCAATTATATTACACAATATACATCGTATAGATCTATTGGAGAGTTGAAGACGAACCATGCTCTCTCCAAGATTCGGTGGTCTGATAATAACATCAAACGAGCCACAGAATATACAACCAACTATCCCAATCTGTGTCGTACAGAACTCTCAGCTATGACCAGCAAGGAGATTGAAGAATGGATCGCAGCATTCTCAAACACCTTTGCAGCAGTTAAAACAAATATGCGGGCCCCTGAGACTAAGACCACTAATATATTCGACATTAAAATTAGAGACGCCAAACGAACTCTAAGAGCTGACCTGAGGAAATTACGTAAAGTTTCGATTACATCGTACTACTATTTGACTTTAAGTAAGAAGTTGAAAAACGCCTATAGAACATGGCTAAAGCAGAAACGCTATGCAATAAAATTGCTCAAATGGCAAACAACAGTCCAAACACTATGCACGGGGAACTCCCGAACCATATGGGGATTACTCAGTACGGCTCGTGGTGACACCAGTATCCCCTTAACCAACTCAATTGGTATTAGCCAATGGGAGGAATTCCTGAAAACCCGAAACGGTACGGATCAGGCAAAGCCACAGGAGAGGATTCTCCAGGATCTACCTATGACCCCTTTCAAAGTGTTAGTCGAATCTCTGATAATTAGGATAAAAAAGCTCAAATCCTCAAGAGCCCCGGGACCCAATGACTTAGCAAATGCCGTATTAAAGAGCAACCCCGAATACTGGGCAGAGATACTCGTGATCCTCTTTGAAAAGATTATGAAGGAAGGTCAAATCCCTGAATCCTGGCAGACAGCAATCTTGATTCCTGTACATAAGAGAGGCGACCGTTCAGACCCTGGTAACTACCGTCTACTTTCCATGTTGGACTGCACGGGCAAGTTATTTGCAGCATACCTTCTACAAGAACTCCAAACATGGGTAGAGAAAGAAAAGATCCTTGACCGTTTCCAATGTGGATTTAGAAGCGGATATTCTACTACACACAATCTGGTAGTAATGGATATTCTCTGTAACAAAGCCAGAACATCAGGTAATCCACCTTTATACGCCTTGTTCATAGACTTCAAGTCCGCTTTTGACCTAGTCCCCAGGGAATTACCATGGGCCAAACTCGAAAAATTGGGGTGTCCCAAAGAAATACTATATTATCTCAAGTTATTGCACCACAATACCACAGTCTCCCTGAAGCTGGACTCTAAAGGGAATATGACTAATAAGATCAATCAAAACTGTGGCGTGAAACAAGGATGCGTTACGGCACCATTATTGTATAACCTATTTGTTCACGATATACCTAAAATGCTATCATTGGTAAATAACTGCCCCCCTAAGATTGGACCCACCCATTGTGTGGTGCTAGCATATGCGGACGACTTAGTCATCTTGGACCACACCATCAGGGGCATGCGAAGATCAGCTGAGGCATTATGGTCCTATACTCAATCAAATGGGCTGGCTATTAATCTGAATAAAACACAGATGGTAATGTTCAGTTCCAAGAAGACAGCAAGAATCAGTCTAAACATATTTGGGACGGAAATTAAATATACCCCATACTACAGATACCTGGGTGTCGAGGTTGAGCCCAACGGGCAATATACCATCTGCAAACAAATCAGAATCACAAGAGCTGCCCAAGTCACTGCACTTATTTATCGTTTTTCTACATCCTATTGTGGTTACACCATCTGGGCAGCACGCCAACTCTACCTTCAGGTCTTAACACTGATGATAATCTATGGCCTTGAGGCATTACAATTGATAGACCTTGACTGGCTTCAAATCCTCGAAGGAAAATTTTGGAAAAAAATACTCGGTCTCCCGGGCTGTATACCAATGGCCATCCTTAGATTAGAGCTCGGCCTTATTTCCTGGAAGTCTCTTGTACTCAGGAAAAGAGCTGAACTATATCTAAAAGCAACACCGGATACAGCCAATTTATTGTTAGCAGCGATTCACTGCGAAATTAACAAAGCGTCTTCATATTCTATTATGAAAAAGAATATTATCAACTACCTTGAAGCTATTGGCTGGACACAAAAACAACAAGTGGTCTCCACTCCTTTGCTGAGAGCGCTAGCCAAGAAATCTGAATTACACGATTGGATCAGCAATTTTGCGCATTTGGAAGATCTGAAGCGCTATAAATTTGTGCAATTCATGAATTACACTATTAAAAAACCATTACCATACCTGAATCTATGCCCTTCACCACGGCTACGTCGATTCATTCTTCTGCTAAGGATCGATCAGCTACCTGTACTGGCCATAAGTGGGATTAAGAACAATCTCCCCCTATCTGAACGTTACTGCAGGCTGTGCAAGGATAAAACGGAATCTGAAACGGGCAAACATGTCCTTACTAGATGTGTTGCTATGGCAAAGGTCTATACAATATTTTATACAGACTTTGTCCATAACTTGGAATATGTTGGCAGTAACGAATTCTGGCAAAGAGCCGTTAATGCAAAGGGAAAAGGAATGAAATTATACATTGCTATGTATAATGTTTGGACGATTGTTGAGAAATCATTGGGCATAAACATATAGCAAATTGCCAACTCGGGGATGTTCTCTTTGGGAACGTTACTCTTAGGAAAAGGAAAAAAAAAAAAAACTAATATTCATTCATTGGTGGATTTATGAATCCTTTTCTGCTCATCTGTGCCTTTTATGCTATTATTTCCTTTATTTATTCAATATGTTAGTATTTATTTTTAATGATTAATTGTTGTCTAAATGTAATTTCTTATGTCATGTGAAAAGCTTATAATAAGCTGTAACACATAATAATAAATTAAATTAAATGTTGATCCCCATTCGCATGGCCGCCCATAGGACTCCATGGGAATGGAGACCACGGAAGCACCGGCAGCGTTAATAATGGGGCCGGTGCTTCTGTGAAAGTCTGCTGGCATTCCGCCAACAGACTCGTAGTTTGCCGGTCCAGAAACAATGGTGCTGGTAAGGTTACCAGCATCATTGTTTCCGGACCGAAAAACTTGTAATGAGGGCCTGTGTTTCCCTACCTTTGCTGGTCCTTGCATCAAGTCCAGACCCTGATTCCTAATTCCATTAAAATCCACCCATTTATCTTAATGTCTTCAGCCCAGCCTTCAATCAGTTTCAGGGATCTCTTAATAAACGATATCTGTTGTGTGATTGGAGCATATACAGCTATTAATTGTAATTGTTTATTTACGCAGTGCTTATACACAAGTGAAGTGCTTCAAAGCGCTTCAAGGAGGGAAGGGAGCAAGGGATTACAGTAGTCACTCTTAGGCCTTGAGGTTTCCGAATGATCTACCCAATAGTTACTGGCGTACTAGGCCTGACGGAATTTCTCCTAGTGCAAGTGCATGAAGTGTTTCAGGCGCAACCAGATAAGGGAGGGGAGACAAAAGGCGGGACATGAAAGAACTTACTAGGCCCTGTAAATTCGAGTCATGCAAATCTACACATGGACGTGCAAAGGAGGGTGGTGGGAGAAAAAGGGCACCCAATCCAGCAGGGCACTGCGTTAAGAGCAGAGTGGGTCCCCTTCCATTGGAACATACGCTGAAGGTGCAGTAGTGCTGAACATAGTCCATAGGCCTAGAGGCAAGTCCAAAGACTGGCGGGGGAGTCTCGGACCTGTGAGGCTCTGAATGTGAACCAGGCGACCAGTCAGCAACAACGGAACAGAGTTAGGGAAAAGATGGAGGAGTGAGGCAGGAGAGAAAGAGAGGAAGTTAGCAGGGGAGAGGGAGAGAGAAAGAGGCAGAGAAGAGGAAGGTCCTGAGGAGTTTCCAGCACTTAAGGAGATCCGGCTCAAGGCAGAGAGAGGCAGCACTGGCGTAACAGAGGCCCCGCAGCTCCTGCGGTGCAGGGGGACCCATGCTGCCCATGCCCAGTGGTGAGGTGGGTAGTGGTGACTGGGGGCCGCCTCAGCAGGGCCTGCAGGGGGGCCCCTCATTTTGTGTTATGCCAGTGAGAGGCAGGGAGGCTGTTCCAGATGGAGGCACCTGCAGAGGATGAAGACCTACTCCCAAATCTCTGCTTGGAAAAAACGTCTCACCCGCAAATAGTTGGAGGACAAGCGGAGGGCTCTAGAAGGAGAGTATTTAGGAAGAGAGCGTTGTAGATAGTGCGGGCCTTGCCCCCAGAAAGCCTTGTGGACTATGCAGAGGGTCTTGAACTTCATCCTGGCAGCCACGAAGAGCCAGTGTAGGGATTTCAGCGCCAGAGAGATGCGGCCCCTGGGCTTGAGGCCAAGGATAAGTCTTGATTCTGTTCTGGATGAGTTGTAGCAGATGGAGAGTAGAAGTAGGAAGATTGAGAAAGAAGCTGTTGCAGTAGTCCAGCCTAGAGAGAACCAGGGCTCTGGAGATGGTGAGCCTTTGGGGGAAAGTGGGGAAAGGTAGAATACCACTGAGGAGGCGCAGCTGGTAGTGGGACGTTTTGGAGATGTCCATGATGTGAGAAGAGAAGAAGAGAGTGGAGTCGAAAATGACCCCCAGATCTTTTGCCTCACTAGCAGGTGGGAATGCAGGGCCAAGGAAGGCTGGCCAGTGAGAAATTGGGAAAGCAGGAGCAGGGGTCCCAATGAGGACGATCTCTGTCTTACTGGCATTGAGGCGGAGATCGTTAGCAGCACACCAAGAATGAATTGCGGACCGTCAGGAATGAGTGAGGAGGAGGAAGAGGCCGAGGGTAGCCTGAAAGAGAGCTGCGTGTCATCCGCATAACACTGAAAGTTAGAGGTGAAGGTAGAGATCCTGTGGGCTAGAGACACCATGTAGACATTGAAGAGCCAAGGGGAATAGGTTAGAGAGAGTGATAGAGGAAAGAAAGGACCCAAGTTCCACTTGGGAATGACGGTAAGAGAGAAAGGAGGCAAGCCACGCCAGGGCAAGATCTGTGATGCCCAGGGTATCATGGAGATGGGAGATCAGGATGTTGTGGTTAACAGTGTCGAAGACAGAAGAGAGATCGAGAAGAATAAGAGCAGAGTTACAGTCAAGATTTGAGAGCAGGTCTTCACGGGTGTTCAGAAGAGTAGTTTATGTGCCTCTGGATGGTCTAAAGCCAGACTGATGGTCATGGAGACAACCAACAGATTCAGTGTGGAGGGTAAGCTGAGAGACAGCTAATTTCTCCAGGAGTTTTCCTAGTAAAGGAGTTATAGAGATCGGGCATTAGTTTGCCGGGATAGAAGGGTGAGCACAGGGTCTTTTGAGCAGAGGGTGCTCAAGAGAGTGCTTGAGATCAGTGGGGAATACTTCAGTGGCAAAAGAGAGGTTGCATGGTCGGCCAAGGCTGGACCAAGAGAATCAATCATGTCTTTGATGGGTTTTAGGAAGGCCTTTTTGGAGGAGGCTTTCATGTACCGGACTTGTCTAGAGACCTCTTCAGGTGTGAAAGGGGAGAGGGAGGTGAGAAGAGGGTAGGAGAACGAGGGGGTCCCAAGAGATGTGGGTGCAGGTGAAGGTACAGGGGAGAGAGAGGACAAGGCCGAGCAAAGGGCATGGGTGGGTGCAGTAGTGAAAGAGGCTGCAGTAGGATTAGCCAGTTCTTTGCCGATTTTGAAGAGTTCAGCCATGTTGTTAGATGCCTCTGAATTGCAGGCTTGAATATAGACTCTTTTCTTGGAGCAGATGCAGAGTCTATATTGCCTTTGACGAAGGCGGCGGGCCAGTTTGTCAGATGGTGCACCTGAAGATCCCCATTTCCATTCCGCTTTTCTGCACTTTCGTTTAAGGGCAGCCAGCTCTGAGTAGTACCAAGAGTAGCACCAAGAGTACCACTTTTTGGAGGGCTTCAGATGGACCCTCACGGGAGTGGCAAAAAATGTCGAGTTTTGGTGATGGAGATGTCAAAGTTTGAGAGGGCTGTGTCAGAGTGGGAGTCATAGGCAGGACTAGAAGGAATAGAGTAGGTGGAGGCAAAGGCAGCCACTGTCACTCTTTTCATGGGTCGGATGACCTTGAAGGCAGGAGGCAGTGAAGGGAGTGCCAGTGCTAGAGGAGAAGAGAGATTAATGTGGGAAGAGAGAAGAGAATGATCAGTCCAGGAGAGTGAGGTAGTGAGAGGGATAGAGAGAGGTATGTCTGTGGAGATGAGGGCATTTAAGGTGTGGCCAGCAGTGTGCGTCGGGCCAGAAGGTAAAATGGAGAGAAGGAGAGTTGCATAGGTTGCAGAAAGGACCTGAAGAGTCGGGAGAATCAAGATTTATGTAAAGATCCCCCAGCAAGAGGAAAGGAAAGCAGAGGCCAGGTCAGAGAGGACGATGGTGGACTGGCTCGGCAACCGATAGAAGGTGGCCAGAGTAAGGGAGGAGACAGGTGAGAGAGAGAGAGAGAGAGAGAGAGAGCCTGCAGACCAGACAATCAAAGGAAGAGTAGACCTGAGTGGGAATGATGGAAACAAGGATCCACTCAGGAAAGATCAGGGCTACTCCCCCTCTTGGCCTGTTAGGCCTGGGCACAGACAGAGAGGATTGTGTAGCCTTCAGGGAGAAGTGTGTCACAACTCGTGACAGAGCTGTCGTTGAGCCATGTCTTAGTAAGGGCTAGGACACCGAGATCCAGGAGTTCAAGGAGGTGGCAGATATCAGAGGAGTGCTTGACAGCAGAACAAGAGTTAAGCGTGGCAACGTGGGGCAATTTGCTGTTTTTGAAAGACTTAGAAGTGGGGTACAGGGGACAGTGGTCCCCCCAGTGAGCGGCGAGAGTGCCTGAGAAATAGAGGTAGGAAGGGGCAGAGGAGCTGAGGCTGACAATGATGTCAGTGAGGGGAGTGTAGGCAAGGGAGCCAGGACAGTAGTAGATGGCAAGGGAGCCAGTGTAGAAGGGGCACCTTGGGGGCAAGGGAGCTCCAGATGCAGCGGCAATGGGTGGCAAGGGTACCAGAGAGGTGGATGCTGACGAGGTTGTCAGAGCAGTGCGTGTAGACAAGAAAGCCTGTACAGTTGCAAGCGACAAGGGAGCAGTTGTGAGAGAGGCGGTGAGGTTAGTAGGAGGCAAGGTAGCCAAGGTAGGCATAGCTGGTAAGGGAGCCCGGGGGGCGTAGAAATGTTAGGAAATCCCAGCGTTCATACTGGAAAACGTGGAAACTACACCATGCTTACTACCTGCAACAGAAACCAAGATGGCGCCTATTTGGTTCCGTTTTTTCCCACTTCTAAGAGCGGGTCTAATTTATTCCAAGATGGCGACCTCCTCACGCCAAACGCTATATCTGTCTTGCTAGGATCCAGGTAGGTGCGTCGCTACTCGCTCCACACCCTGTGCAGCCTCATAGCAGCCTTCGCTCCTGCCTTTTGCAATCCTTTTCCCTGCCTTCCTGACTTCAGTCTTCCTTGTTATTCTCTCCGTTATATCCTACTTTCCTTTCTCCCTCCCCGCAGCTGTTCCTTCCTATGGCGTGCTCTCCTCCTCGCTCCTTTCCCTCGAGCGCTTTGGCCTCGCTGTGCTTCTTTTGCTCCACCTCCTTGGACTCCTTGTCGCCCCATTGGGCTTCCAGTTACTCCTCGCTGGGCTTTGTTCAGCCCCTCTGTGCATCTTCAATGCACGTTTAACAACTACGCTCCGGCTGCCATTCTGCCCCGTTGAGGGTCCTGATTACTTACCTTCTCCCGGATTCATTTTCCTGTTGTAAGTCCTGTGCCGAACCTCTTCTTCCCGAACTTGGCTACACGGCGCTGTGTGTCACGGCTACTAACAGCTGGACACTTCTGCTCACGGCACAAAGGACTGTTTACAAGAAACCTTACCTGACCTGCACGTCTTTTGGAGGTATCCAGATACTTCATCGGGTTTTATTCCCCAGAGGGTTTCCCGAGGGTGTCGCCCACGAGGCGCTTGGAGCCCATTCTCTGGTCTCTTCAGCGCCTTCTGGGAGGCATACCACAACTTCAGTACCACAGGAACCAAGAAGCCAAAGGAAAAAGAACACTAGTACTGTGAGTACTATCTTTATTATTGAGAGTCTAAGAAGAAACAGATGACAAGGTAGCCCATGAGATGGAAAGTGGTAAGTTGATAAGGTAAGGAAGAAGCCTATCAAACAGTAAGAGATTGGGTTGAGGCCCTTGTACCAGGATGGTACCATTTTAATAGGCATTTATGATGACCCTGGAGGTGGTGAAGAAGGATCTCCCAGTGGGTGCCAGCATTAATGTGTGAGGAAGAGTAAGGTGAGAGCAGAGCGACCATATGAAAAGTCCATAGGCCGGGAGAAGGAACGACAAAGAGGATGCCAATGAGAGTCTCTCTGGCGGAGGCACTGACGTAGGCGTCAGCGATAGGCAGGCCTGGGTCCTTCTTGAGTTTCTAATGTAAGCCATTTGCCACTTATCAGTCCCTTCAGCGGCAACAGTCTTCCATCTAAGTATTTTTTATCTGCACATTGTCTAGGGGGATCCCCTTTTCCAAAATAATTCCCCCTCCAGATTTTAACATCTCTGCCGATGACCAGAAGAGTTGGGTTATACCTTTTCTAAATATTCTGTATTCTTCACCTCGCCTATTGTAAGTTTCTTATAGGAACAACATTGAAAGTTTGTGCCTAAATAGTTCCCTCGCTAATAACAATCCTTTTGTGGGGAAGTTTAACGCAAATTCAAAGTAACTACCCTCATTATCTTTAGCTGCACTGCCATATTTTAGTGGAAATGTCTCATGCCCCATGGAAAACTCAGAGAAAGCCTCTTAGAACAGGGTGATTCCTCCTTCCATCCGTTCCCTGCTCCCCCCCATTGCCTCATATACCTTTCGCCAACTCTGAACATAATCTAAACCTTCCTTGCACTGCAACATTTGAGACACCTAAAAACTTCCAGTCCACCTCGGCAATACTCTCCCAACCCATTAGCTTCAAACAGCACAAGCGCAAAATCATTAGTACCACCCCCTAAATAAATAATCCCCCAGCAATCCCCGCTAGGTGGTTCACTTCAGTGTACTCTGTCCTCCCCATGTCTTCAGATAGCTGCCCTCAGGAGAAAGATCCCCCAGCAAGGAGGAAAGGAAAGCAGAGTCCAGGTCAGAGAGGACGATGGTGGACTGGCTCGGCAACCGATAGAAGGTGGCCAGAGTAAGGGAGGAGACAGGTGAGAGAGAGAGAGAGAGAAAGAGAGAGAGAGAGCCTGCAGACCAGACAATCAAAGGAAGAGTAGACCTGAGTGGGAATGATGGAAACAAGGATCCACTCAGGAAAGATCAGGGCTACTCCCCCTCCTGGCCTGTTAGGCCTGGGCACAGAGAGAGAGGATCGGGTAGCCTTCAGGGAGAAGTGTGTCACAACTCGTGACAGAGCTGTCCTTGAGCCATGTCTTAGTAAGGGCTAGGACACCGAGATCCAGGAGTTCAAGGAGGTGGCAGATATCAAAGGAGTGCTTGACAGCAGAACAAGAGTTAAGCGTGGCAACGTGGGGCAATTTGCTGTTTTTGAAAGACTTAGAAGTGGGGTGCAGGGGACAGTGGTCCCCCCAGTGAGCGGCGAGAGTGCCTGAGAAATAGAGGTAGGAAGGGGCAGAGGAGCTGAGGCTGACAATGATGTCAGTGAGGGGAGTGTAGGCAAGGGAGCCAGGACAGTAGTAGATGGCAAGGGAGCCAGTGTAGAAGGGGCACCTTGGGGGCAAGGGAGCTCCAGATGCAGCGGCAATGGGTGGCAAGGGTACCAGAGAGGTGGATGCTGACGAGGTTGTCAGAGCAGTGCGTGTAGACAAGAAAGCCTGTACAGTTGCAAGCGACAAGGGAGCAGTTGTGAGAGAGGCGGTGAGGTTAGTAGGAGGCAAGGTAGCCAAGGTAGGCATAGCTGGTAAGGGAGCCCGGGGGGCGTAGAAATGTTAGGAAATCCCAGCGTTCATACTGGAAAACGTGGAAACTACACCATGCTTACTACCTGCAATAGAAACCAAGATGGTGCCTATTTGGTTCCGTTTTTTCCCACTTCTAAGAGCGGGTCTAATTTATTCCAAGATGGCGACCTCCTCACGCCAAACGCTATATCTGTCTTGCTAGGATCCAGGTAGGTGTGTCGCTACTCGCTCCACACCCTGTGCAGCCTCATAGCAGCCTATGCAGAATTTGAAAGATCTGCTATGTTAGAGTGGGGTGATGGCTTTTGGGCCTCTTGCAAATAAATAACGTCTCTCTATACCGCATAAATGATGGACAAGGAGTGGGAGAGAATGTTCAGGGGGGCTGCACATTCAATGGTGGGAGGCTAGCCAAGCAAAGCCTGCAATAGTTTTGTCTCACTGCCCATGTTTTAGCTGTTTGTCCCCAGCTTTGTTATATTGGTGCTGGGCTGCCTTCTAGTGTGGCTCGCCGGAATTATCTTTTAAAATAATGTAGCCAGCCAACACTTGAGTGGTAATGTTGCCTGTTGCTCATTCACGCTGTTTACCTGGCAAAATATAAAAAAATAAGAAAATGCCATCATCTGAAATCAAAGTTCATCTTCCCCTCAAAGGCAACCCGCTGTACAACAGATTAATCTTTGGTATTGTTGATGATATGCTCGACATCTGCTCATCTTCATATTCAGTTCCAGCCATCATACCACCACATCTCTCACCAAACTTTACCCAGTCCATTTTCTTGATACGATGTCCCTAAAGTGTAGAGCTAATCTATTTCACTATCCTGGCGTTTACCTCCATTACTACAGACCCATGGTCACTGCCCATTTGCCCATCCGCCCACATCTCCCATAAGAATGTATGGACCATATTTGCTGAGACCCACGTTAAATTAAGGCAGGACCTTTTTTAGTGTATTTACATCCGCCCTGCTGTACTCTTTAGTGTTTAATAACATAAGACCAAATTCTACTGCCAGTGCCTTAAGTCTATACCCATTAATGTCTGTCACATGGTTGTTCCATAATGTATTATGGCTACTGAAATCACAACCATACTCTCCTGTGAGGACTTTTGCCAATGTTGTAGCACTGTCATATGTTCAAATTCTTTTCCATTCGATTATTGGGCCTTTGCCAGCCTTTCATTTGCCACTGAATCTATAGTTAACATCTTACCCCATGGCTTTCTGTAATGCGCTGAATGTTTAGTGGTTTACATGGGTTTTAGAAGTTTAGTCCAACTATTGTTCCATTACCCCCGCCCCCAGTAATTTCATTGCTATAAGTTCCATATCGTCATCAAACTTAATTTCAGATCATTGCATATGTATCTTTAATATAATTCAAATGCCCCCACCTCCACTATTAGCTCTATCCTTCCTATAAAACATATATCTTGGAAAGTAGAGACCGTCCCTTATCCAAGTCTCCTGAACACAAACTAGATCTACATCACCCTCTCTTAACAGCTCTATGTTTAGTTATTGTCCATCTGCCAACCGACTCGCTCAGTTTCATTGCCAGAGTTTCAGGCCCCTGAACTGGGCTATTTCTCCTGCTCCACTCACCAGTCTATGAATGTCTCTATCTGTAACATTCCCTACTCTCAGGTACATTTTTGCTGCCCTTAACACCACCTGCCGCCTGTCTGATTTCAACTGATAATCAGCTGTCATATTAATGGTTGCAATGATAATAAATAACAAGTCTTCCACTTTAATACTTAAATATCCTGCATTGATTAACCAGTTACTATTTTGTGTGTCTTCTCCTGCAACTCTGACACCCTTTTACCTTTTGTTATGTGACAAATCTAATGAACTGTCACTAACTTCCCAGAGACGGGCAGAAACTACTTGACTCCAACCCTGGGTGTGGCTATCTTTGGGAGAACCGGGGTGGGGTGAAGATGACTCACCAGAAGAAGACCCGTCATACACAATCCCCCTCATGAGGGGTAATAGTCACCACTCATTGCCTTCCCAGCTATGTATGGCCTATTGTAATATAGAACTTCCTATTAAAAACCATAGACAAACACATACTTGTTCCTATGGGCCTGGGACGAGGAAGAGTGCTTGAGTAATGGAGAACACGCCTGCCAAGAACCACACAGTACAGGCTAGTTCTTCAGAACAGCTGACCAATTTCGGGAACTTTAAAACACCCAACAAGCCAAGAAGATGGAGTCGCATCATTCCCAAGGCCTGTTGGGAAACTGGAGGGATGCCAAGGAGACTGGAGAGAAGGCGAGATCATGGTGGTGTTGGAAGAAGAGGATCCGAGACCAGAGGCCCACTGCACGAAAAGAGCAAGAGATGCTCTACTGGGAGAGCCTCTGCAGTGCAAGGACCGGAGAGACTATGCAACACTGGCCAGAAGACAAAGTTTACCACTGGGCAACGCGCAGAGTGCTGAAGCAGCAAGAAGAGACCGTGAGCTCACACAGGGAGATTGGGGAACTGGGGCGCTTCGAGGCATACACCACACTCCAATTGAACATATTTGGAAAGCCTGGGAGAACCCGAACAGGGGAGCTGGGGGAACCTTGCAAGCATGTCAAGTTGCGAATGAAAGGCTGGCAAAGGCCCAATAATCGAATGGAAAATAATTTGACGGTGCTACAACATTGGCAAAAGTCCTCACAGGAGAGTATACTAGGAACCTTTAATGCAAGTCTGGAACCCGCAACCAAATAATGAAAACAAGTCTGATAATGTCCTGACAGGTGAGTATACCATGCAATTCGAATGCAAGTCTGGGACCCGCCCCCAAAATACAAATAGTCAAGTTTAAACCAAGTCCTGGCAGGAGAGTATACCTGACGTTTTTTGTTCAGGATTCAAGAGACTCACACCTGAACTGTGCGGAAAGCAAGTGTTCTAACTTGATGGGTCCGACTTGATGGTCGTGCAGTTATGTAATGCCTCCGTCCCCTAGTACCGCTCGAGCAGAATGTAAAATACTGCCCTAGCAATCTTTGAGGCCACAGGTGGGAGTGTCGTCGTCAGCCTGGTATCGGGAACGCCGGAAGGACCCCTGAGTGCTGTAAGGCAAAGGGTTATAATCAAGGAAACACCCAAAAAGGCAATTGGCAATTGGCAGAAGGAGTAAACAAGATGCAGTGACACCAGTTTACCTAAAAGGGGTGGAGTATAGGTAAGAAACCTATGCAGGGGAACCCACAGCAGGCTGAGATGATGTAGTTGGCACTCCGGAAAGCACCTGGTGGAGCAAGACTGGATCCGTGGCAAAACGTGACGCAATCCGAGGGTTGCAAAAACAGAAGGGCAATCCAAAAAGCAAGTCCAGAGTACAAATAGGTGTCAGATATCCGGGAAATCAGAGAGCACGCCAGAGTCCAAGGGTAATCCAAGAGCAGGTCCAAGTGAAGCGTTCCAAGGTCGAAGCAAGGAGAGAAACAGGAAGCCAAAGGTAACGCCTGGCAGTCCTCCGTAGAAGTAGCTGTGAAGCAAAGAGTCTTGTTTGCCGGTTTCTTTTGAAGCGGCGAGCGGTATCACGTGATGCATCACGTGACCGCTCGCGCACGTTGCGTGGAGCGCAACGCGGCCAGCGATTGGGGCTGCCGGTATCTCCTGGTATCCTGGCGTCGTCGGCTGTGCAGGAGGCGCCATGGCAACCGCCAACGCGGAAAAGGGCGAAAAGAGGCGGGTCCGCCCAACATGGTATTCCGCCTGCCGTGCTTCCCCCGCTGATGTGGATGGAGAATACGACGGCGAGAAGCGCCTGATGAGGGAGACAGGTGTGAGGGGGGAAGTGAGAGATGGGTTGTGTGAGAGGGCGTGACAGAGCCCCCCCTCAAAGGCCCACGACCGCGTGGGCTGGATGGATGCTCCCGGTGAAACTGGGCCACCAGGCGAGGAGCGTGAACATCCCGGGAAGCAATCCAGGAGCGGTCCTCAGGGCCGTACCCCAGCCAGTCTACTAGATACTGTAACCCGCCCTTGTGTATACGAGAACCCAGAATAGCCCGCACCTCAAATACATCGGGGGACGAGACAGAGACCGGGGCAGGAGGGGCAGTCAATCGGGTAGGGCCAGGGCATGGCTTAAGCAGGAAGACGTGAAATACCGGGTGGATCCACCAGGCGGGGGGCACTGCCAAACGCATAGCCACCGTGTTCAGGACTTTGACCACCTCATATGGACCCACAAAGCGAGGGAGAAGTTTGCGACAGCCAGGGATGTTTAAATGGCGGGTAGAGAGCCAAACCCGGTCCCCCACCTTGTATGCAGGCACATCCGCCCTCCTCCTGTCAGCAGCGGTTTTCATGGAGGTTTGGGCCTCACGCAGGTGGACCAATGTTTGGGCATGGACTGATACCAAATCCCGAGCGCAGGCTGAAGCGGCGGGGGTATCAGAAGAGGGGAAGTCCGGAATGGGAAGAGTACAGGGATGTTGGCCATAGAGGGCGAAGAAAGGTGAGAACCCAGTAGCAGAGTGCAATGTATTGTTATAAGCAAACTCGGCGAGATGCAAGAGGTTAAGCCAAGTGTCCTGATACTGTAACGTTAGGCAGCGTAGATACTGCTCCAATGTCTGATTGACCCTCTCGGTTTGCCCGTCGCTCTCTGGATGGTAAGCAGAGGAATAATGAGCATCAATACCCAACAGAGAGGTGAGGGCCCGCCAGAAACGGGAGGTGAACTGTGTGCCTCGATCGGACACCAAAACATGGGGCAGGCCATAGAGACAGAATACAGACCTAAAGAAATGCTTAGCTAAGACCGGGGCTGAGGGTACCCCCTTGCATGGTATGAAACGGGCCAGTTTGGTATAGGAGTCGACAACGACCCAAATAGTATCGAAACCCTGTGTACGAGGCAGGTCGGTAATCAGATCCATTGAGACCGTGTGCCAGGGACGTGGAGGAACCGGGAGAGGAAGAAGAAGACCCAAAGGTCGGCCCCTGCGTGACTTGCCCTGGGCACAGACTGAGCAGGTATTGACGTAGTTCTGTACGTCGCGTTTCATAGTCGGCCACCAACACCAGCGTTTGAGTAGTTCCAGAGTACGATGCTGCCCGGGGAGACCATTAATGGCAGCATCATAAGACCACTCCAACGCCAGGTTCCTGGTTTCACTTGTGGGAAGAAAGAGTTTCCCGTGTACAAAGGGCAGCCCATCCTGCATAACCGGATCCCATTCTGTTAGTGATTGTGGATAGCGGGAGACCCACTGTCGTATGGTGGACTGTAATGAAGGTGATGGTGTGCAGACACAAACTACATGAGTCTCACTCAACAAGGTTTCAGGGATGGATGGGAGAACCTCCCCCCCCAGGGGAACGAGACAGAGCGTCTGCTTTCCCATGCCCAACACCAGGTCTATGTTTGACCACGAAGTCGAACGTGGCAAAGAAGAGATGCCAACGTACTTGTCGGCTGTTTGTACATTTCAGAGAGGCAAGGTCTTGAAGATTCTTATGATCGGAGAACACCACCGTCTGGTGTTTTGCGCCCAGGAGGTGGTGTCTCCAGGTCTGTAGAGCGTCCTTAATGGCCAATAGTTCTTTTTCTGTGACTGTGTAGTGCAATTCGCTTGCCGTGAACTTACGAGAGTGAAATGCAACCGGATGCAAACGACCAGTGGCAGGACATGGTTGGGACAGTACAGCGCCTAGTGCATAGGACGATGCGTCTGCCTCGAGGACAAACGGGAGTTCAGGGTCAGGGTGTTGTAACACCGGAGGAGTGGTGAACATAGTTTTCAGAGAGTCAAAGGCGTTTTGTTGTGTCACGGACCAGACATAGGGGACGGAAGGGCTAGTGAGCGCAGTGAGTGGTGCTACAATAGAGGAGAACCCAGCTATGAATCGTCGGTAAAAGTTGGCGAAACCCAAAAATGACTGCAGTTGCTTGAGTGTGGTCGGAATTGGCCATTCGTTGATTGCCCAGACTTTGGACTGATTCATAGAGAGACCCCCGGGAGAGATATGGAACCCCAAGAACTCAACCTGATTGGTGTGGAAAATGCACTTCTCGGGTTTAGCAAATAGTGCGTTGGCTTGGAGACGCAACAACACTTCCTTGACATGCGTGATGTGTTAATCGAGGGAGGAAGAGAAAACCAATATGTCATCTAAGTACACTACCACGTAAGTGTTCAAGATATCACCAAATATGTCATCCATGAAGCGCTGAAACGTAGCAGGAGCATTACAGAGGCCAAACAGCATAACTGTATACTCAAACAACCCTTGTCGTGAACAGAAGGCCGTCTTCCATTCATCTCCATCCCGCATGCGTATGAGATTGTACGCTCCCCGCAGATCCAGTTTGGTGTAGATCGTGGCATGAGTGAGTTTGTCTAACAATGGGGTAATGAGAGGTATGGGATAGCGTTTTTTTACCGTGATGGCGTTCAAACACCTGTAATCTATGCAAGGACGGAGATCCCCTTCCTTCTTTGGCACAATGAAGATAGGACTTGCAGCTGGGGATGTTGATGGGCGAATGTGACCCAGACGCAGGGCCTGCTGTATGTATTCTTGCAGGGCTCGCTCTTCCGTCTGGGTTAGGGAGTAGATCCGCCCCTTTGGGATGGGGGCGTCCGGGACTAAATCAATGGGGCAGTCGTAGGATCGATGCGGAGGAAGACCTTCCGCAGAGCCTTTGTCAAACACACCCCGAAATTCATAATACTCAGGAGGTATGTTGTTCGTGACCGCCCCTATCATGTGAGTGTCCTGGGAGTCGGGTCTGTCTTCTATGGCTAAAGAAGCGACTACCCCTAGAATGTCTGCGGGACTGGAAACCCGAGGTGTCTCGAGCAGGCAGTAGTATTGGCATGTTTCTGATTCAAAGGAGACCTGACCCGTGCCCCAGTTAATCAGAGGATTGTGCCTCTTTAGCCAAGGAATGCCCAGGATAACTCCAAACTGAGGCGTGGCTATGAGATCAAATGACATGGTCTCTCTATGGACTTCCTGTATGACTAATTCCAACGGGGCTGTCTGTTGCAAGATTGGTCCAGAGGCTAGGGACGTCCCGTCTACTGCATGAACCGGTTCGGGGTGTTTCTTTTTGATCAGAGGTAAGTTTAGTGAACTGGCTAGCGCTATATCTATAAAGCAGCCTGTAGCTCCAGAGTCGATCACTATTTGTACTGCATGGGAGACTCCTGCAGCTGGGTTTAAGGAAGCTTGTACCACCACAGATCGGACGGGACCAAAAGCTGGATCAGAGGTATTTTGTATAGGACTCGCCCCAACCCCTGATCTCAAGGACGAGTCTTCGGAAAACCCGGAATTTTGTTCCTTGGCCGGCGGGGACACTCCTTTACAAAATACCCATTGAGATCGCAGTAGAAGCAAGCGTTGTCCGCCCTTCTGCGCTCTCGTTCGGTATGAGTAATTGGACTGCGTACCCCGCCGACCTGCATGGGTTCAGGTAAGGTGCCAGATGAGGCTGAAGGTGAGGTATGGGATAACCCTGCTTCCCCCTTACGTTATGCCTGCCTGGCGTCGATTTGCAAGGTCAAATCAACTAGGTCGATATAGAGTGAGGAAAGAGAAGGCACCACAGATAAAGCATCCTTCATGGAACCACACAAGCCCCGATAATAGATCACTGCTTTCTTGTTCTCTGGCCAGGAGGTCTCAGTAGCGAGTTGGTTGAACTTGGTAATATATTCAATGAGAGTGGATCGGCCTTGAGTAAGATCTAGGAGTTCCATGTCTCTGGATTGGGCTTTATATCTAGTGTCAAAAACCTTGGCCATTTCTTGGGTCAATAACTTGAAATCGTACAGAGCAGGATGGTTGCCCTCCAACGATGGGTTAGCCCATGTGGCTGCCACACCCGACAAATGGGAGAGAAGAAAAGCCGCCTTAGAGACCGGATCAGAGAAAGCCTGGGGTCGGCACCAGAAATGCAGTTTGCACTGATTTATGAAGGTGCGATATTTCAAGGGATCCCCCTGATACCTCTCAGGGGCTGCTAGTGGAAATGGGGTCTGAACCACCACAGGCGGGGCTGGCAGAGTGGGTGGTGTGACGGGAATCATGTTTTGGGATGGGGCAGCATCGCCAAACTCGGCGTCAACAGGTAACGGATGTCGTGTGCTTTGCATGGCATCAAGACGGTGGTTCAGTGCAGTGGTGGCAGTGGCCAGGTCAGTGCGGAGGGCAGTGGTAGCAGCTGCCATATCTGTCCTAAGCGATGTCACTGCTTGCATTAAGGCAGTCACAGGGTCCCCGGCTGAAACATCCATAACTGGACGACCATAAGGCTTCACAGTCTCTTCTAACTTGATGGGTCCGACTTGATGGTCGTGCAGTTATGTAATGCCTCTGTCCCCAAGTACCGCTCGAGCAGAATGTAAAATACTGCCCTAGCAATCTTTGAGGCCACAGGTGGGAGTGTCGTCGTCAGCCTGGTATCGGGAACGCCGGAAGGACCCCTGAGTGCTGTAAGGCAAAGGGTTATAATCAATGAAACACCCAAAAAGGCAATTGGCAATTGGCAGAAGGAGTAAACAAGATGCAGTGACACCAGCTTACCTAAAAGGGGTGGAGTATAGGTAAGAAACCTATGCAGGGGAACCCACAGCAGGCTGAGATGATGTAGTTGGCACTCCGGAAAGCACCTGGTGGAGCAAGACTGGATCCGTGGCAAAACGTGACGCAATCCGAGGGTTGCAAAAACAGAAGGGCAATCCAAAAAGCAAGTCCAGAGTACAAATAGGTGTCAGATGTCCGGGAAATCAGAGAGCATGCCAGAGTCCAAGGGTAATCCAAGAGCAGGTCCAAGTGAAGCGTTCCAAGGTCGAAGCAAGGAGAGGAACAAGAAGCAAAAGGTAACGCCTGGCAGTCCTCCGTAGAAGTAGCTGTGAAGCAAAGAGTCTTGTTTGCCGGCTTCTTTTGAAGCGGCGAGCGGTATCACGTGACGCATCACATGACTGCTCGCGCACGTTGCGTGGAGCGCAACGCGGCCAGCGATTCGGGCTGCCGGTATCTCCTGGTATCCTGGCGTCGCCGGCTGTGCAGGAGGCGCCATGGCAACCGCCAACGCGGAAAAGGGCGAAAAGAGGTGGGTCCGCCCAACATGGTATTCCGCCTGCCGTGCTTCCCCCGCTGATGTGGATGGAGAATACGACGGCGAGAAGCGCCTGGTGAGGGAGACAGGTGTGAGGGGGGAAGTGAGAGATGGGTTGTGTGAGAGGGCGTGACAGCAAGCCATAGTAGAAAGTAAAGAAACATTGTGAATGTGTGAAACATAGGATAAGGGGAAAAAGTCTTTTGGAAGGAAGAGATTGTCCATTCTTCTCCTTACAATCGCATGATATGAAATCCTTACCATATATTTGAAAGTAGAGGAAAGGTTGAGAGGAGGCGAACACCCTCATGGCACTTATGAGATTGAACTGTGAAAGAACTAAAAAAACGTACAGGACAGAAAACCCCTTCCAACGAAGCTGGAACTTTTGGTTGTTTATTTCTTTGACACCCTTTTGGAACTTTGAGTTGTAAATTGTGAACTACAGCTGCAAGTGACAGCTGGAGAACATTGCCCATTTGCACCTTATGATAGGTTCAGCGTGTGAATGTCAGGGTAGGGTTCAGGACATAGAACGGAAGACTTTTTACTTTGGACATCTCGACAGAGACCATAGTTCATTTTTTTGAGGCAGGGAAAGTCCCGCCTTGAGTTAGGGAAAGACAGGCTTTTCTTCAACCAGTTTCTTTCAATAAATGTTTATAGCAATCAACACTATGCCTCTGTGTCCGAGTCTTACTGTGTCCGAGTCTTACTCACGATACTGCACACATGGTGTCAGCAATGCGATTCGGCTCAGCTGACCTAACCTGGGGGATCCTTAAATTCACAAAATTGAGTGAAAGTGCTTCCAATGCAACAACTGCCCCTAAATAGTGTTTTGGTTTCAATCTAGCTAGTAGTCGGGAGTAAGTGATATCACTGGGAGAAAGGGTGTTAATTTCTTCAGATTTGGTCTTGATTCCGCCCCAGGGAGTTTATATAAGATTAACCTCCAAGTCAGGATTGGCTTGAAGACATGGCCTAGACGTTCTGGCTGGGGTGGTGGATCCAGATTATAAGAGTGATGTGAAAGTACTAATCCACAATTACGGGAAACACCCATATCATATTAAAGAAGGAGAAAAGGTAGCACAGGGAATTCTAGAGAAAGCATTATTCCTCAAACTAGTAGAGACTACAGAAATAGCCAAAACTGTTAGGGGAGAGTAAGGTTTTGGGGAGGCCCACCAAGAGCCAATACCCCCAGCTGAGATCTTAAAACCTAATCTACAGGAGTAGGAGCCTGAAATTATTCCACACCTAGTGTTTGCTCGACGCAATGACCCTATACTAGCTGAAATCTTCCTTCAAACCATCCCAGAAGAAGGAAAAAAGGAGTGACCTTTCTTTTTTCTGAAAAAAGGCCTGCTCTGTAGGGGTGATGTTAACCCAAACGATACCCCCAGATCTGACTTGTGGCACCAGAATAACACTGAAGAATGGTATTAGAGATTGCCCATTCTCATTCAACAGGGGGAAACTTGCGAACATCTAAAACACATGGGCAGGTGATCAGTAGGTTTGACTGGCCCGGCATTGTTGCTGAGATAAAGGATTTTGTTACCAGCTGTGCCCTATGTCAAAAGACTAGTACCCGAATGCAGGTTCCAGCACCCATGCAGCCCTTGCCCATTATTGAAATGCCTTTTCCCGTATTGGTATGGATATAGTTGGTCTCTTTAACCATCTAAATTGGGCAATCGGTTTATCCTGTGGGTCCTAGACTATTCTACTAGATATCCTGAGGCCTTTCTACTAAGAAACACATCCAACGTAATTTTCAAACACTTGATACTGTTTATTTCCCAGGTATTCCCTAAAGAGATCCTTATGGATCAGGATACTACCTTTATGAGCAAGTTGATGACTGAAATAAAACAAGTTCTTCAGATCCAGACGCTCCAGACCTCAGTGTACCATCCCCCAACTGATGGGCTTGTTGAGCATTTTCATAAAACACTTAATAGCATTCTCAGGAAACTAGTTGAGGCAGATGGAAAAACGTAATAATAACTTGGGCCCTTTTTGCCACCCCTTGCTCACTATTCTTAGAGAGGCACATCTCCACCCTACTGATGCGGTCCAACCAGACTGAAACATGTTTCTGGGGTTGCTGTTGGTACTCTTGTTCAGAGGAGAATTGCCTAGCATTTCGGTGCTGGACTGCCCCAGGGCAGGACAAAGACTGATATGTTTGGGATATTTCTTCTCTGTGAAAGATAGTGAGCTAAAGACTCCGGGTAAGTCTCTCGTAACCAGGACTAATGTCTGGCAGAGGGACTCCCAGGACCACCCTTGTTATTAAGGAGAGTATACCAGGCTGCTTGAATGAGAGTCTGGAACATGCACCCAAAATACAAATAGTCAGGCTTTAATCACATCCTGGCAGTAGTGTACACCAAACCTTCCTTTGTTCATGAGTCAGGAGGCAAACACCTGAACTGTGTGGAAAGAAAGCCAGAAGAGAAAGTAAAGAAACCTTGTGAATGTGTGAAACCTAGGGGAAGGGAAACAAGTCGCTTGGAGGGAAGAGTTTTAAGGAGAAGAGAAGGACAATCTCTCGATACAAAATCCTTAACATATATTTGAAAGTGGAGGAAAGGCTGAGGAGGCTTATGAGACTTTGAACTGTGAAAGAACTAAGAAACCTAGGGGAAGGGAAACCCCTTCCAATGATGCTGGAACCTTTAGCTGTTTATTTCTTTGACACCCTTTGAGTTTAACTTGTGAAGTACAGCTGCAAGTGGCACTTAGAGAACATTTAACCTGTTTGCACTTTATGATAGGTTTAGCATGTGAGGGTCAGCATAAGGTTTTGGACATACAACAGAAGACTTTTCACTTTGGACATCTTGACAGAGACCTTAGTTCATTTTGCTGAGGATGGGAAAGCCCCCTCTGTGAGAAACCTGAAGCTGTCTCACCCACCAGTCCTTGGGGATCTGTCATCCAGGTGGCCAGGACACAGCCATCGCTTTTGGATCAAGTTCCTGGGGGTGGACCAGTGCGGGCGGATCACCTGGATGAGGGGTCTTTGGGGAGTGGATGTGGAACACTGGATGGCGAGAAGCAGTATCCCGTTCCCTGTACCACCTTTACCCCATCCTACCAGGTAGGATACTTAGGAAGTCAACCCGCCCCCACTTTTCCAACACAAACACTTGCTCAGAGACAGCTCACTGTGAGAGAACATGAACTAACGCCCGAGCCATACACCTGACATGTCCCACTACAATAGTCAGACAGGGTCAAGCAATTACTGATCATTACACACACTTGACTTCCATCACAATGCAATATTACCTAGAAAGACGGAGCAAATTAAGGTTATTGGGTTCATTCCCCAACAAGAGAACCCAACCGCCGTTGTGTTGTCTCATCAAACCTCATACACAATCCTGGCGATACAACACAATTCATTCAGATTATATCAATTGTGACTAAAAACCACAAACTACAACATTTTATCAATTATACATTTTATTCAAATGTATCAACAATGGTTAAATACACATAACAAAATCTAAACAACACATGTATTACAATAATGCCACAATAGTGACCAGTGCAGTGCAAAACAAGGATAAACATCCTAATAATGCGTTATTACAAAGGTCAGTACAATGACACTAGATAATGAAAAGTAGATCTTCGAACCTTTACCTACTGATAATCTGATAATAGTAGAATGCCCTTTTGATTTTTAGCTATTCCCCACTAATACAAGTATAAATATAGCAGGTCCTAAATCAATTTAATAAACTGATATAAATCACTGTTAAACATTACAGTGGCGACGAGAAAAAGGAGATGAACAGCGCCGTTACAGGGGCTCCCCTCCCACTCCGTGGGCCGTAGCAGTGCAGCGCTGCCGAGGGAAGTTACGGCGGGCACCGGACGAGACCAGACCACAGCGGAGAAACCCCAGGGAGAGGAGCGCGGGGCTTGGAGCCGGCTGGCGGGACACGGCTCGCTACCTGCCTGTGTCGCTGAGATCCAGTGCCCGCTCCTGCGCCTGCTGGACAGAGCCGGGGCGGTCTCGCGGGCGGGATTCCCCGAGCTGCGCGCCAGTGCGGAGGATCTCCAGAGACTGGCGCTGGCGGTGGGCGCATAAGGCGAGCGACTCCCCCCCGGTTGCCCTCCCGCATAGAAGCCAGTAGGCACCACGAAGGGGATTACAGACGGGGGATGCCCCCCATGCATATTACCACAAGCCCTGCAAGCACAACAGGGGAGAGTCTCCCCCTCCTCCTCCCCCTCCAAATTAATCAACGAGGCCACATCCAGTGGAGGGACACGGAGGCAAACTTCAAGAAACAAAGGAACCTCCCTTCCTGAACCACAGCCCCCCAGCCTGAGGGGAAAGAAAGGTGTTATCCTCCCCCACCACATTAGAAGGAGAGCAGGGTGGATAAGAGTCAGTGGACATCTCAGGGACGTCTAACCAGAGGCCACAATTAACACAGCGGCGATTTCAAGAGCAAAGGGGAAAGGAGCCTCATCCCATCTAAACCCACAAACCACTAAACAAGATGCGAGCTTGATACAAATGTGGTCATCTGAAGCCCCAGGAAACGTCAGGGGAAAGTCACTGGAAGACCCCACAGCTGATGACACACTCCCCCAGCACAGGCAGCATGCCTCCCTCAAGGGAGGACATGCATGCATGGTTTGTGGAACTGCAAGACAAATGTATGTCTACGGTGCAAGATCAGTTTACCATGATGAAGAATGACATGAAACATGCGGTCCAAGAATTGAAATTAGATGTAGCTAAATTGGAAGAAAGAACAGACACATTTGAGAAAATTGTTCAAAATGCAGAAGAAGAAGCAATGCAAAATAGTGAGACGCAGGAACATCTGGTGCGACTGACCCACAACCTGGAGATCCAATGTGAGGATTTGGAAAACCGATCTCGCAGATCCAACATCCGCATTAAGAACATGGTAGAGTCAGTTTTGGACAAAGATCTCAAAAACATGGGCCAGGAAGTGTTTAGAGACATTATAGAGGCGCAAGATGGGTACTCCATTGGGATTGACAGAGTGCACAGAGAGGGCCCAAAAAGAACAGGTGCCCCAGGGGAAAGGCCTAGAGATGTTCTGGTAGCCCTTTCATCATACCCGCAAAAGAAACAAATCTTAAGAAGAGCGAGGCAGATGGACCACATAAGGATGAATGGGATAGAAAACCATCTATATCGGGACCTCGCTTCTGTCACGCTATTAAAAAGGAGAGAGATGGCACCATTGGTAAAGGAGCTGACAGCGAGGGAAATTAGATACAAATGGACGTTTCCGTTTGGGCTGCTCTTCGAATGGGAGGGGAAGCAAAGGAGAGTAACAACTTCTGAAGAAGGGCTCCACATGATGGACCTGCAAATAGAGGGGGCAGAAAGCAGGGGTGGCAAGCAGAAGGGGGGAAATGCAAAAGAGGCCGAGAGGATGGGAAGAGGTACGGCCAAAAAAGAAACAGAATGGTAGGGGAGGCTCCACAAAGATATCAGGGGACTAGAAGAGAGACTCAGCCAAAAGTCAACTGTAGGGGAAAGATTGAAACCGAAGAACACGGGGGAGGGGAACTCTGAAGTCGATCGGAGGACGCAATATTCAGCGGCCCGGCGGGGAACCAGGATCAGGTACCCAGTAAAGGGCTGAGGGAAATGCAGGGTTTAGGACTTCCCGCAAAGTTTACCCCGAGTTCTCTGAGGTCAGGGAGCGGTAGGCGCAACACCCTAGCATCCTTAGGTACCCGAGCCCTCCTCGGGAGCTTAGTTGGTTCAAAGTTACGAGTTGGGGGGGAGTTGGGGAGTTTGGGGAGAGGACGAGGGGGGGAAATCCGGACGGAAATAGGGTTTACCACACTCGGGAACTAAGGGCACCGATAATGAGATAACAAAATGGGGAAACTAAAAATTATATCATACAACTTGAGGGGCCTGAATTCTCCAGTGAAGAGGAAAAAGTTAGAGAGCATGCTCAGGGGGGAGAAGGTGGACATCCTGCTGCTCCAAGAAACACACATAACGACCCAGGATAAACAGAAGGTCTATATAAGGGGATACAAGATATGGGCACAATCAAATGCCATGGATAAGAGGGCGGGGGTGCTGATTGCAATAAAAGGAGGAGCGGAAGCAACACTAATAGACAAGCAAACGGATAGAGAAGGGAGGTTTGCGTTTGCCAGCCTCATGCTAGATGGTAGTCGCCTAAACCGGACGCAATATATGCATCCAACTGGGACCAAGATGGCTTTCTGCGGGATACGATGGGGAAGTTGGAAGGCTTTGCAAAAGGGGAGGTAATACTAGGGGGAGATCTAAATTTAGCCTGGCAACCTCAACTCGATAGGAGCTCAGGGGGATCTCACCAACATGGGGCACCATCCAAACAACTCAGACAAAAGATGGACAGGCTGGCGCTATGTGATGTTTGGAGGGAACTGAAGGGCCTAAAGGGGGGGATCACATACTACTCGCATGTGCACAACTCAATGTCAAGAATTGCTACTTCTGGTTTTCGGTGGGGTTGTTGAGCAAAATTCAAGGAATGAAATAGGCCCTATCGGGCTATCCGACCACGCCCCTATATGGTTGGAAGTTCAGACCCAAGGCAAGGGGGGTGGACTGCAGAGGTGGAGGTTGCCACAATATCTTCTTACAGACCCAGTCATGGGAGAAGCGATAAGGGGGAAAATAGCAGAATACTTTACTCAAAACGATATGGGAGACGTCCCCCTGTGAACAGTATAGGAAGCACTCAAAGCAGTGATCAGAGGACATATGATAGCACTGAAAGCCACCAAGGACAAGCAGAGGCACAGCTGGGAAAGAACTAGAAAAGAAAATTGCGGATATTCGAGAGGAATTAATGACACACCCTACCAGAATTCTCAAGAAAGCCCTGAGACATACGCATGGGCAACTGGAAATGCTGCGCAACAAAAAGGCAGAAAAATCCCTCCTTGATCTCAAACAGTGATATTACATCAAAGCCAACGAAGCGGATGGTCTCCTAGCAAGACAACTCTGTGCAAAAATAAAATCTAGGACCATTATAAACATCAAGAATGCACACCAAATACATAGGGGAGGTCTTTAGGGCAATCTACCAAAAATTGTACGCTACGGAGGACCCAGATGAAGGGGACCAAAACAGGTTCTTACAATCCCTCTCCATCCCAAAAATCTCAGAGGAAGACAAGCAGGCATTGGAGACCCCGATAAGTGAAGAGGAGGTGGAAAGGGCAATAGCGGGACTCCCAAACAACAAAGCACCGGGCCCTGATGGCTTCACGGCCCCCTTCTATAAAAAATATGCAGGCATACTCACCCCAGTACCGACTAGACTGTTCAAAGACACCTTCAAAGAAAGCGGAAATGTTACTCCATCCATGAACGAGGCGAACGTTCTGGTGTTTCATAAATCTGGCAAGGATCCCTCCTTCCCAGGCTCATATCGCCCTATAGCCTTGATT
This sequence comes from Ambystoma mexicanum, assembly GCF_040938575.1. Lineage (NCBI taxonomy): Eukaryota > Metazoa > Chordata > Amphibia > Caudata > Ambystomatidae > Ambystoma > Ambystoma mexicanum. The sequence goes on from NC_090923.1 coordinate 716,729,435, forward strand.
ATCTTAGACTCAAAAATCTATACCAAGATACTGGCTGCTAGGCTATCCCCACTATTACCTATCCTAATAAACACAGATCAATCGGAAATTTATCCCGGGCAGGCAAACGCATGACAATCTAAGAAGACTCATACACCTAGTGGAGAAGATAGGCATTACAAATACACCAGCAATCCTGCTCTCGTTAGACGCCGAAAAGGCTTTCGACCGGGTCGAATGGTCGATTCTCTTTAAAACTCTGAAGCACATGGGATTCGGAGAGCACTACATTAATATGGTTAGGGCCAACTACCATTCCCCATCAATAAGAATTGCACTTAATGGAGAGGTCATGGACAGGGTAAGGATAACAAGGGGAACCAAACAGGGCTGCCCCCTCTCCCCCCTCCTCTATGCCATTTTCCTGGAGCTACTACTGATTAAAATCAGGGAATCCACACTAATAAGGGGGATTGAGATGGCTGGTAGTCAGCACAAGGTAATAGCCTACACCGATGACATGTTGCTGGCCCTGGAAGACCCAGGGAGGTCCCTTCCACAAACTATAAAAGAACTGGAGGCCTTTGGGGCAATTTCTGGTCTTAAGATTAACAAGAAGAAATCAGAGACACTGCAGCTAGCAGGGGAGAGAAAAGTACTGGGAAGGGAGGCATCCGCTCTGGGCTTAAAAATTGCAGATGAGGGCATCAAGTATCTGGGGGTCACTCTCACTCATATGATAGAGTTGTTATATAAGGGGAACTATTCTCCACTCCTAGAGCAAGTGAGAAGGGATTTAGAACGATGGTGCCCGTTAACGGTCTCATGGTGGGGTAGAATCCAATCGCTTAAAATGACTATTCTCCCCTGGGTACTGTACTACTTCCATGCTCTCCCTATATCAATTCCTAATTCATTCTTCAAGGCATTGTCTAAAGCTATCTCAACCTATATTTGGAAGAGGAAACCACCACGGGTCGCCAGGGCTGTCCGCACGGCACCTATTGGAGCAGGGGGTATGGCACTCCCACATTTCAGAAAATATTATCAAGCAGCAGAGTTATGGGTACTCAAGGAATGGCTGAGGGATGACCAACATACGATGTGGGTGACGCAAGACAGGGCGGTTGCAAGAACTCCTGTGGAAACCTAAACAACACAGACATCCAAATCTCTGGATCAGTGAGGTCATGAAATCCACACTGGTAGCCTGGGATGAACAAACCCGGAAGGGAGTCATGACCACATTGACAGCTCCCTTCACACCAATTCACGGGAACCCCCAGTTCCCACCGGGAATGGAGCCGGGGGCCTACAAGAAGTGGGAAGATGCAGGCTGCAGGAAAATAGGAGAAATGTTCCATGACAAAGTAATAAGATCTTTCGAAGAGTGCAAAAAGTGGCTGAACCTCGCAGAATCTGACAGGTACAAATATGAGCAGCTCAAGCACTGGCTGATAACACCTGAGGTCACAAGTGCTGCAACAAGAGACTTAACACTGTTTGAAAGATACTTTTTAACTAACTCAGGAACAAAGAAATTAATCTCCTCTCTCTATAGCTTTATCAACACGTCGGATGAAGAAGTCAAATGGGCCTACATGATCAAATGGGAGAGAACACTTGGGTAAGAGATTTCTAAACAGCAGTGGGTGGAGCTCTGGACAAACCTACCAAAAATGACCAGGCCAGCGCAAACCAGAGAAATGTGGATAAAAATTGTTACCCAATGGCACTACACTCCGGAAAGACTCAGCACTATGTACCGGGAATCATCTGATCGCTGCTGGAGGGGGTTCTCAGAGGTGGGCACGTGGAGGCACATCTGGTGGGACTGCCAAGGGGTTAAAGGTTTTTCGTCTGAAATTAAGAAAATGCTCCCGGAGGTGGAACAACTGGGTGAAAAAGTATGGCTTTGTGGAATGAAAGACCAGCAGGCCAAGAAGTACACAAAGGCTCAATGGAGAAGTTTCATGGGACTGGTCATAGCGGCTTGGGCGTCTATAGCCCAAAACTGGAAAAACCGAGACCCACCACTACTTTACACATGGTTGCAGAAGGTCTGGTCACAAATGACCATGGAAAAGTTAACACATCTCTTACAGGGCACGAGCGAAACCTTCATGAAGGAATGGGAGGCGGGGGGGGTTCTGCAATATCTACAATCAGACTATATGATACAATGGTGCTCCCACAATATCAGAATAACAGACATTTTCAGCTCATAGAAGATCCCGAGAAACAAAACAATACAGAACAGTTCTTCCGGAGGGGGAGGGGGGATTTGAGGGTTGTTCTAAATTGCAAGCTGTTTGTATGTGAAAACAATAAAAATATGTTTAAAAAAAACATTACAGTGGCTATGTATACCCAACATGTTTTGTTCTTAAACTTTTCAAAACATTTAAACAAGAACTTCTTCAGGGCACCCAACTGAATATGTAAAGTCTGCACACACTTCCTCTGTGATTCTGTATGCGAACACCGGAAGGACAACCAACAATTCTCAATATCAGTTCTGTTCAAGGCTGTAGAGACAATACAAAACAGCTCTAATTAATGCTGTAATCTAACACAAATATGCATCTCTATAAAAAACTGAATAACGTATAGGGGACGCACCGTGACAGAAGTCCAATTGTGAAAACACATGGTGTGGTTAAAGCATCTAATCAATAAACTGCAATCTGTGGAAATGCAACATGAAAAGTTCATCAGGGAGAGTCCAACGCCTGGCAAGTGTGGCACCTGAAAATCTTCTCCAATGCGTTAAGAGCAAACACTTCCTGAACTCATTAACAGCAACTACTATCGCTAAGGTTGGGAACACATTTACTAGTAACACTTTTTATAAACGCAGATGTCTAAAATTGACCTATGTAGTTAATACTATACACCAGTTTAATAACACATGCACGCACTCACCTAAGCGTGTCGAAACTAAACAGCATAATAACTGCTGCCTTACAACTTTACTCTCCTTCCTTGACAAGAGTGAGCAAAATCACTGATGACTCCCCTCTACCTAAACCATGCTGATAGCTATCGTAACTGGCTTACCTTAGAAATTCGACTTGACAAGGTGAGCGCCACTCAAAGTGTACTGCTGCGCGATACTGTAACAATGAATGCAGTTGCGTTGTTATCTAACTGCAACCAGTAAACGTAAACGAGGTTGACGTGCGAGCGGTCAACAACAAGAAGCAACAAAGTATCACCGTCTTGAAAAGACTTCAAGTTCGGTGAGAGTTTAGCCACAAGACGCCCGTTTTCATCAACTCATAAATGGCATCTGCTGAATACCCATTCACCTTCCTATGTGTTAAAGCGTCTCACTTCATGGGCGTACTGCCTCACACAGATAAAAGGCGGAGCATGTAAGCACACTCTGAGCAAGACAAAGCACACGAGTAAGCAGCAGTTCCAAGATGGCAGTTTAATACAAGGCGGAAGATGGCAAGACCGAAGAGCATTGAAAGGAGGGAAGTGCCCTTGATCTTTTCATTGAAATACCGTTACTTTCATGAGCCTTCGAGAATAGGAAACGCAAGACCAGGGATCAAAGCGGAAGAATCCTGCATTGTGTGTCGGAGATACCCGTTGCTCTTCTGTGCCAATAGTCAGGCGGGGAGAATCGTTTGCCGCCGTGGTACTGTCCTTGGCTCCTACAACAAAGCAGCACCAGTGAAGTCGGCACAGCCGGTGTTGGGGAGACTAATACCAGCCCGGTCTGTGTTAAAGCGAAGGTTGCAAGCTGCAACATTGTATAGTGAAACCAAAGAGAACAGTGTATGAAGCGTATGCGGCAAGCAACACAAATTAAACAGAAGAGGAGTGATTGAACTTTGAAGCAAGATACAATACCATAAACAGAGTGCTCCAGTACCACGTGGGTACTCATTCGAAAGTCTCTGTCAGGTATGCAGCTGAAAGGTGGCAATTGTAAAGTTGAAGTGGTCCCGCGCATTCGAAAGTCTTTGATATTTGATGAAAAAGTATGTTCATGAACTTGGTCCGAGTATGTTGGAGGGAGATCAGCTAAAGGCTTTTGGTTAAAGCAAGTTTGTGTTGAGAATTACAATTGAAATTGGTCTGAACCTGGCGGAGGGAGACTAAATGTGTTAAAAGGGTTCTGAGCCCGGCTGAAGAGGATCCGAGGGTGAACAGTGAGTCACCAGAGAAAGAATATCCTATTGTGTGAACATGGTAAAAGGTGGATCAGAGTCCGAATGAAATGTAGTATTTGTACAAATCCTAAAGAAGAAAGGAACTTATTGTTTGTTGGTTGCATCATACTCTCTGATTCAAGAGACTTTGAGAGGCAAAGAGACTTGAGCACGGAAGGCTCTAATGCAAATGTGTGAACTGTATCCTCATGCTAGAAAAGCCAGAGACTGTGTTAAGCTCGAGTGCCCTCCGTTGTCCTGTGCTGAAAACTTGGGGAAGTGAGGCCAATGGTCAGAACATCCTGCCATATCATTTTGTGAACACTTTGTTTTCGTAACATTTATTTCCACACTATTTGTATTTAGAGGTAAGGATTGGCAATATTTTGTTTTAGTATAGGCCCCTTTTTTGTTTTGACGAAACACCACTAGGACCGCATTATTATTATTTGATGGTCGTAGTTTGCTCCCATCTGTAGATTTAGGATTAGTTTGCCGTTTTTAAAACCCTTTGTTAAGTTCAATGAACACCCTTGAAAAGTGGTCACTTGTGTCTGTCTTACTGTCGATACCACGCCTTTCTTACATGTGGGGTCAGGTGTGGGATTTGATTTAATTGATAAAAATTGAGATCCATGCTGATAATCATTGTACCACCAGAAGGGGTAAATGGAATCGTTGGAACTCCTTGACTCGACTGTGTATCCACTCTTAAAGAGGTTTTGCTCCCTCAGTTGCATATTCCAACTATTCAACAATATTTGTTTTTTTAAACCCAGTTGTTATTAGATGCACTCGCTCTCTCCTATTATAGCATCCAACAGTGGGATCGAATAATAGAAAAAACACGGCCAGCCCATACTTACATTAGACCCAGTGCCCTAAATCCCCCTTGTCCCGAACCTTTATTTTGGTACCAGGTTACTGTCGATCCAGAGTCCATCAGGGTTAGAGACCAGATTATCAAAGTCCTTGGCTTTGGCGGAAACAGACTCAGAAGGGTCACATGACTTCAAAACTCTATCCGAAGGAGTCGAGACCTGCTTCTTTTCCAATTCCGAAACAAACACAGAGGGAACCCTTAACCCACTGGAAGAAACGGCTGACCTAGCAGCTGTCATGGCCCAGTTGGCAACTGTCAGCTATCGCAGATCTCACCTGTGGATCTTTGTCGCTGGTTGAGATGTCTGTGTCAGAAGGAACTGGAATTTTCTCTTCAGGAGACCCCTTCTTTGTGAAGAGATAGGGTCTGTTCCGGGAGCTCGCCACTTTTGTCAGGCTGTGGAACAGTTCTGACACAAGGGCAAACCCCCTGCACAGCCCTGTATGGGGAAAAAGCAAGATGGCACAAAAAACCACAGAAGACAACAGATGATGTAGTCCGAGATGGGTAAAGTCTCAAGGGCTGCAGATGAATGTAAGATGACTTGAAGCCCGGTGGGTATCCGTAGGCTGAATGGAATGAAGGGCTCAGGGGCAGGAGCGGAGACTGAGAGCAACAAGCAACATGAAAGGGCTTTGGTGTTGCTAGTATAATGACACAGTTCCCAATAGACCATGTAGATGGGAACTACAAGGACACGAGAGTGGTCCAAACATAAGGGTAAGCAAACGCTCAGCCAAGAGGAAGTAACAAGAAAGTGAAGGAAAAGTACTAAAGGGGAAGGCAATAGAGAAAATAAACAGGTAAGAAAGAGACAAGCCCCCAAAAGTGAAGGATCAAATGATGTGAAGCAGAGATACTTAAAATAAAATGTGGAAGTGAGTCTGCGAGCCGTGGAGCACAGTAAATGGTGGAGGAGGCGCTCCCATGGAACGCGAACTCAAAGAGTAAATGAATAGGAACCAAACTTACTGAAGGATAGAAGAAGCACCACGGGCATCGGAAAGGCTGGTAAGAAAACCGGGCGGATGCCGAGTCCCAGAGGAGACGAGTTAGAAAGTCTCGAAACCGGAAAAAAAGATGGCGCGCTGCAAGGATGCAAACGCATGTCTCTGAAAAGAACCGCAGGGGAGGAGAAGAGGCGGGAAGCAGCAGAACCTCGAAGGGGTCTGTGGAAAAGGGTACTCAGGAGAAGGTTTGCTTGAGAGCGAAAGGCTAGTGAGCAGGAACAAAGCAGGAAACTCCTAGAGCTGCAACGCGCGGAGTGGGCAAAGCAACAGTCTGGATATAGCAAAGGAAGAAGGAAAGACTAGACTGCTCATCCGCACTTCCGCAGAACACTAATGGCGGATCTTCCACCGGCTCCAGAGCCTCCATAATCCTGCCCTAATGACAGTATGCCTTCTTCCTCAGGGCTGCGTCCCGTGTTTGCCTGGGTGGAGGTGATGAAACCGTCTGATGGAAGCGGGAGCAGATATATGGTGCACAGGCTCCCAGGAGTCTTCTTCTGGAGAATATCCTTTCAACCAAACTAAATACTGTAATCTTCCTCTTCTGTAGTGGGAGTCCAGAATCCGGTCCATTTCATACACATTAGAGGAGGAGTCAGTGGTTGTCACCTAAATTCTGCCCTTCTTCTGGTAGGTATCTGGTACAAACGTCTTCAACAATGAAGAATGATAAACTGGATGGATTCGGTCTAGCGGCTTGGGTAATTTCAATCTGAAGGCCACAGGATTTATTCGGGTAAAAATAGGGAACTGACTCAAATATTTGGGTGTCAATTTGGAAGGATGTGCCCAGCGTGGCAAATATTTCGTGGATAGCCAAACCAGATCTCCTACTTTCCACTCTGGTACTTGTCGACGATGGATGTCCATCTGTCTTTTATAGCGGTTATGGCTTTCTTCTAGGTTAGAGATAGCCATGTTTTGAGACTCAACAATGGCATCCAAAAGGGAGTCGACTGAGGGTTAACTTGACTCCTGAAAAGAACCCGCAGGAAAGGATCTTGGATGTCGACCATATGTGCAGAAGAACAGTGACAGCTGAATGGAAGAATGGATGGCATTGTTATACGCGAATTCTGCCATAGGGAGTAGAGAGTACCAATTGTCTTGCTCCTTGTTGGTAAAACACATGAGGTACTGTTCTATAGTGGCATTCACTCTCTCTGTTTGAACGTTGGATTGGGGATGATACCCTGAAGTGAGAGCTGTCTTGACTCCCATCAGATCACATAATGTCTTCCGGAATCGCGAGGTGAACTGGGAACCTCGATCAGACAAGATAGTGTCATGTAAGCCGTGTAACTTCACCACATCTCTGAGGAAAATGTGAGCTATTTCAGAAGCAGTGGGAGTGCCTTTTAATGTACAAAAATGTGCCATCAAGTTAAAACTGCCGATGGTGACGATTATGGCGGTGTGTTGTTGAGAAGGAGGCAGGTCAACCACCAAATCCGTGGATATGTGAATCAAAGGTTCCCTGGGTAATGTAGGTTGTTCCAGTAAACCTACAGGTTTTGCTGTGGACCCCTTGCTCCTGGCACATATAGGACAGGATGAAACGTTATGCTTGATGTCCTTAAGCATGGCTGGCCACCAAAACATCTGGGAAACAAGGTCAGAGGTGGCAGCCACCCCTTTGTGTCCAACAAGTTTAGAATCATGCCCCCAGGACATTACCAAGGTTCTTTGGCTCCCTTCCGGCAGGAGCAGTTTGTTTCAGTGAAACCAAAGACCATCTTTTTCAGTTAATATGTTTAGGACGTCTTGAGGGAGAGAATGAAGTGCGGGTACACTGGCAATTTTGACTTCCTGCAGGAAATTAGACACTGATCCCACGGACATAACATCCTGAAACAGACAATCTCCTTGAAAGCGTGGATTGAGATAAACTAAGGGATTCCTGGATAGACTGTCGGCTATGATGTTTTTACTGCCTGGAAGATACATGATTATAAAATTGTATTGTGCAAAAAAGTAAGCCCATCTTGCTTGACAAGTGTTTTTGCAGACTATTTGTTGCAACAATTTGAGATTGCTGCGGTCTGTACGTATCTCGAAAGGATGAATTTAACCCTGAAGCAGATGCCTCCACTTCGCACATGCTTGCTTAATGTCCAACAGTTCTTTTTCAATCACTGGGTAGTAATTTTCACTGGTAGCCAGGCTGCGAGAAAGGTACGCTACTGGATGTTCCATCTCCCCATGTCTCTGTTTGAGGACAGCTCCTATTGCTCCGGCCGAAGCATCAGTCTACACAATAAAAACCTGCCGTTGGTCCGGCAGTTTCAGTATTGGGGTAGAACAAAAGACAGACTTGAGTGAGCGAAAGACCTCACCGGCACTGCAAGTCCACTCAAAATGCACTTCTTTCTTCAGTAGGGCTGTTATGGGAATAAACTTCCTATAAAAGTTAGCCAGCCCAAGGAAGGCCTGGACCTCCTTCACGGAAGTGGGTGGTGGCCAATCAAGAATAGATGATACTTTCTTGGGATCCATTGCTACACCTTTCTCTTAGAGGATGAACCCTAACTAGGGCACAGTGGGAACAGCTATCAGGCATTTCTCAGGTTTAGCGTAGAGTTGATGTTTTCGTAATCTTTCCATGACCTCTGTGAGATGTGTGTGAAGCTCAAGATTGGGAGAGTACACCAGAATGTTGTCTAAGTAGATGATGACATTGACAAAGAATAGATCAGCAAATAGTCGATCCATAAAGCGTTGGAATACCACTGGTGCATTAACCAGTCCAAACGGCATAACGCAGTATTCAAAAAGACCAAAGGGAGTGCGAAACACAGTTTTCCATTCGTCTCCCGGTTTCACCCTTAACATATGGTAGGCTCCCCTTACGTCAAGTTTGCTGAAAACTGCTGCTCCTTCAGCAGTTTCCAGAACGTCTTTAATCAACGGCATAGGATATCTGTCCTTCATGGTGACCCTATTAAGCCCCCTGAAGTCTATACAGGACCTCAACTCCTGTGCATCCTTCTTTGCAATAAAGAATAAAGATGCTCCTGCAGGGGATTGAAAGACGAATAAGACTGTTCTGTAGATTCTGATCCAGATATTTGCGAAGCGCCTTGCGTTCAGGGATGGTAAGTGAAAACATTCTTCTGAAAGGAACGATGGCGTCTTTGATACTGCAGTCTTCGGGTTTATGAGGAGGAAGAACTTTAGGGATGTGATTTTCAAAGACGTCAGCATATTCTTGGAAGATGTAAGATAACTTGTATATCTTCAAGGGTTCAGGTGAGGAGTATGATACTGTGACAGGTACGGTCACTCAGGATTGAAGACATTCTTTCTTGCAGAATTCAGACCCGAAATTAATAGTATTGTGTGACCAATTCACATACGGATTGTGGATTCCCAATATGATGGGAAAATGCGCCGCTCTTATGACGTCAAACACAATCGTTTCTTGATGGTCTAGAATGGATACTTGCCTCAGGATTGTGGTCTGAACTATGGAACAAAGAGGCTGCCCGTCCACTCCTATCTTTTGTTCTTCCTCTCTGGAGAGAAGTGGCACATTCTGTTTAGTGGCCCATTGAATGTCCATAAAATTACTGGCTGCCCCACTGTCAAGTAATGCAAGAACTTGGGTCTCAGGAGAGTTCTTCCACTTCAGAACGATGCTTATCACCATCAGACGGGTATCGCCCTCTTTGGTGGAGGAAATCTTGGAACCTTTAGGTAAACCCTTATTAGTGGTTCCTCCTACAACCGGGGTTTGTCGTTTCCCCGTCTCCCTGGGGGAACTTCGGGGCTATGCCGTAGCAAATGGGCATCTGACGCACAATACACGCAGAGTTCCATGTCTTGGCGCGGATTCCTTTCAATCGGTGTCAAAGGCCCTCTTGTTGCCCCAATCTGCATAGGTTCTGATGTTGGACGAGAAGATGAAGGATTCGTAGGGTCGGTGTGCTGGAGAGGGTAGGTGGTCTTCCTTTGCGTCTCTCAGTTCTTCTCTCCGTGAGTCTGTAATCAATCTGTAAGGCTGCAGAACACAGCTATTCAAAGGTAGCAGGGCGTGAGATGCGTGCTAGTTCATCTTTAAGGTCTTCATGAAGACCTCTGCAGAAAACTGTGAACTGTACTGACTCAAGCCAGCTACTTCACAGGCTAACCTCTTGAATGCAGATATGTAAGTCAGAAGGTCATTGGTTCCTTGACGGATGTCTAAGAGGGCTCCTCTGGCCGGGAAACCTATTTCTTGTCTCTCAAATGTTTGTTTCAAAAGTGTTGTAGTCTTGTAGGTCTGGATTCTATGAGGTAACCAACAGTGTTGCCCAGTCCAGGGCGTTGCCTACCATGTTGGTAATAAGGAACCCCACTTTCGAGCGGTCAGACGCATAAGTAGTGGGTCTGAATGTAAAATAGATGACACATGCGTCCAGAAATTCCTCTACCTTCTTCGAAGAGCCATCAAATTTCCCAGCCACTAGACTTGACTATTGGGCATCTCTCATGGCCACCATCTGCCTCAAAATGGCGTTCTCTGCCTTGATTCCTTGCTTTTCCATTGAGAGACCTTGGACTGCGTTCACTAGTTCCTGTACTTGTTCGGCCGTAGCCATCGTATGGTGTTGCAATCTGTCAGCTCTCGCTGATCTCATCTGTGGATTTTCGTCGCTGTCGCTGGTTGAGAGGTTTGTGTCAGAAGGAACTGGAAGTTTCTCTTCAGGCGACCCCCTTCTTGGTGAAGAGATAGGGTCTGTTCCGGGAGCTGGCCACTTTTGTCAGGCTGTGGAACAGTTCCGACACAAGGGCTAAACCCCTGCGCAGCCATATATGGGGAAAAAGCCAGATGGCACAAAAAAACCCAGGAGACAACAGATGATGAAGTAGTCCGAGATGGGTAAAGTCTTTAGGGCTGCAGATGAATGTAAAATGACTTGAAGCCTGGTGGGTATCCATAGGCTGAATGGAATCAAGGGCTCAGGGGCAGGAGCGGAGACTGAGAGCAGCAAGCAACACGAAAGGGCTTGGGTGTTGCTAGTATAATGACACAGTTCCCAATAGACCACGTAGATAGGAACTACAAGGACACGAGAGTGGTCCAAACATAAGGGTAAGCAAACGCTCAGGCAAGAGGAAGTAACAAGAAAGCGAAGGAAAAGTACAAAAGGGGAGGCGGTAGAGAAAATAAACAGGTAAGAAACAGGCAAGTGCTCAAAAGTGAAGGATAAAATGACGTGAAGCAAAGATACTTCAAAAAAGGGGGTAAGTGAGTCCGCAAGCCGTGGAGCACGGTAGATGGTGGAGGAGGAGCTCCCACGCAACGCAAACTCAAAGAGTAAATTAATAGGAACCAAACTTACCGAAGGATAGAAGAAGCGTCCCGGACGTCGGAAAGGCTGGTTAGAAATCGGCCACACGCTGAGTCCTAGAGCGGACGAATTAGAAAGTCCTGAAACTGGAAAAAGAATGGCACGCTGCAAGGATGCAAACACGTGTCTCTGAAAAGAACCGCAGGTGATGAGAAGGGAAGGGAAACAGCAGAACCTCGAAGGGGTCTGCGGATAAGGGTACTCATGAGAAAGGTTGCTTGGGAGCAAAGGGCTAGCGAGCAGGATCGGAGCAGGAAATTCCTAGAGTTGCAATGTGCCGAGTGGGCAGAGCAACAATCCGGATATAGCAAAGGAAGGAAGAAAGAAAGACAGAATGCTCATCCGCCCAGAGCCCCAATAATCCTGCCCTCATGACAGCAACCCATCAAATTCAGGTTGAAGCTAGGCTTCAAGAAAACTTGACGAAATTGGTTGAGTTACAACTACTGCAATGGATACTTCAACCAAACCTGGAGGGCGAAGATTAGCCGAACAAATGGGTTGGGAAGAAAAACGAAATGTTTTTTGTTTAGGACCTCCTCTGTTGAAAGGTGAGCTACAAACTGCCTAGAAGCTATTTAATCTTGCCCAGGGAGCCACCTTTATATCCATAAAAGAAGGGCTATTGAAAAGAGTAGGCCAAACCTGTAACTTCTATCGGCAAATATTGAGGCGCATTAGATTAAATCCGGGGGTAACCCCCCTTGAAATGGGCTTAAGGATTAAAAATACAATTGCTCTTTGGATCAATAACAAAACCCTGGAAGAATTGGTAGAAATGATTACTTTAGAACAATTCACCAATTCTTTACCCTCTTTTTTGCAAAAAGCAGTATTACAATGAAATCAACCTGCCATCGCCATTGAAACTGCCCAAAACCACTCAGATTCAGCCAAACACTTCCACTCCGCACATGCTACAGAAATTGCTGACCTAATCCTAATTGAGGACCTAGATTTCCTAGCCGTCACCGAGACATGGTTACACCCTGCAGCAGGCCCCATGCTCATGCTCGCAGTCCCGGACGGCTACACCATACTGAGACATGACAGATCTAAATCCAGAGGAGGTGGCATTGCTATCATCTACAAATGTAGCCTCGCCATAAGACTGTCTCCCCCAATTGAAGTTCCATCCTGCAAATTGCTTTCTGTGAAAGTCCCAATCTCCAATGCCCAAACTCTCAACATCCACTTGATCTACCGACCCCCCGGGTTCCCTGGGAACATTTGAAGATGACATTAACACCATCCTGTCTAGCAACCTTAAACATTCTACACAAGTACTTCTACTTGGAGACCTGAACATGGGCTTCAATGACCCACTAGACCAGCTCGCCCTGACCACACTCAACACTCTGAACTAGGATTCACCCAAAGAAGCAATGCACCCACCCATATTAAAGGCAGAACACTTGACTGGGTGGCAGACTCCAACTGTCAAGCTAACATCCTAGCTATCTTTCCACTAGCTTGGACTGACCACCATCTTGTGTCATTCATGCTGTCCACTAACAGACCCCTGCCTCTACCAACCATTAGGGCTCCACCTACACTAACCAGAAATAAAAAATGCATTACGACGGACAGGCTTATCCCGGCCATACTCCCTACTCTTAACACACTCCCAGATAACACAGATCCCGAGATTTTGGTTGAAGAATACAATAAAATTATAACTACCTCGCTGGACTTGATCGCTCCCGCCAAACTCAGACCAAGTAAACCTAAGATGCACTTGAACAACTGGTTTACGCCTGCTCTAAAAAACCTCAGACAACAAAAAAGAAACTGCGAGGCCGCCTGGAAAAAGCTACCCTCAGCAGCTAATAAACTAAATTCAACAAACTTTCCTCCCTTTACAAAAAAGAAATATGCCTAGCAAAACACATGTCTTTTGACACACGTATCTCCTAAGCCAAATCCAATACAAAGGAACTATTTTCCATCCTCAAAGAAATAGAGACCCCCATCGCACCACTCGACACAAGTATCAAAGACAAAAAATGGTGCTCAGAGATTCAAAATTCATTAGCGAACAAAATTCTCACCCTACAACATAAGATCTCTGGAAAAAAGCATCCTTAAATAACTCATCTACTCCCGTAACTACAGAAAGGATGACCACTAACGAACCTACCCAATTCAACTTTTCCAAAGTCTCGATCCCGGAAGTGGAAAGAATCATCCTGTCCCTGAAACCTACTAATTGTCAGGGTGACCTCTGCCCCGCACAACTTATTAAGGATGAAGCTCGCGACCTATCTCCCTTCATCACAAAGCTTATCAACGCATCCTTCTCCACCGGCACCATCCCTACTAATCTGAAAAAATCTTGGATACTTCCTTTGCTAAAAAAACCTACTCTCGACCCAGCCGTACCGACCAACTACCGGCCAATTACAACGGTACCTTTCCTCCTAAAGATTCTGGATAAGGTTGCCTATGTACAAATCCAAAAACACCTGGAACTATTCCATCTACTAGGAGCTAGACAATCAGGCTTCCGCCCACAACACGGAACCGAGACAGCTCTTATTGACCTTAAGACCCAAGTCGACGAGTGTAGAGATAACAGTAAAGCGGCCCTTCTCCTCCTCCTAGACCTTTCGGCCGCCTTCGACTTGGTTAATCATACCATCCTATGCAACCACCTCAACTCGGCTGCTCACTTCTCTGACAAGGCTATCATCTGCATTAGATCCTTTTTAAATGGCAGAACTATGAGGGTCTTCTCGCCCACTGCAGTGGCCGACCCTATACCTATCACCTGTGGCGTTCCCCAAAGCTCTTGTGTCTCGCCCACGCTGTACAACATTTTTACCAAGCCCCTTTTCGATGATCTGGATCTTCTTGGTGTCACCTACACTAACTATGCAGATGACACCCAGATCCTCCTACCGCTTTCCAGGGATTATGGAAAGGATTTGGCCTTGGTGAATAGGGTGTACATCATCATCCAAGCATGGATGGCCAGACATGGACTATGCCTGAATGATGATAAAACTGAACTCATCATCCTTGGCACTACCTCCAGCCTAAAAAAACTTGGACCCGACTACTCTTCATTTCTAATATATGGTATTAGCATTAAAGTCGGTCACGAAGTAAAAACCCTGGGCTTTTACCTGGACCCGAAACTCTCACTAACAAAACAGGTTAACTCTCTGGCGTCTTCTACGGCATATACATGCAAACTTATCCTATCTGATTTTAGCTGTATCACCTTGGCCAGAGCCCTTATCCTCTCTCGCCTAGACTACTGCAACGCCCTCTACTTGGGGGCAACCAAAGCTACCATCAGGAAACTCCAAATCCTACAAAACAATGCCCTCAGGGCGGCTCTGGGCATCTCCAGAAGAGACCATATCATTGAGAGTAGCCGCCAGAACAACTGGTTACCAACCTCGGATAAAATACATCTAAAAACCCTATCGCTCACCCACAAATCCCTTAATAACGCTGCACCTTCTTACCTGGTCAACAAATTCCATAGACAACAATCCTTGAGACCGACCAGAATGGCCTACAAGGACTGCCTCTCTATCCCAAACTTCAATCGCTCTACCGTAGGAGGTAACTGCTTCCCAGTGAAAGCAGCTAAACTGTGGAACTCCCTACCCCACACTTTAAGAACTGACCTCCCCTATCAAAACTTCAGAACCAACACTATCCTATGGTTGAAAGCGAATGCTCACCAACTGCAATCACTGCACTTCAAACCTGTATATTTTGCTGTATATTTTACTATTGTAAATTTTGTACCATGCTAGTGTACATATGTCATATGATAACTTTACTATGCATACCCGGTACACCCAATAACTGTATGTAAATTTAAACTTGTGTAACCAAGCTTCGCATATTCTTGTACTTGCTGCGCACTGTTACCCCAGGGTATGTCTGTGCATTATAAATAATAAACAAACAAACAAACATCGAGGTGAGGAACAGAAAGATTACAAACCTACCCAACAACCTCAACCTCAGGTAGCAGATAAGGGAGGAGGGCATATCAAATCAAGGAATAGATAACGAAGGAAAGAATGGAAGTTAAAAGACCTGACCATAAAATTAGGGAATAAAGTAGAAGAGAGGAACCTAAAGGAAGCAGACCAACCACTCCTATCTGCTTTTCATGTAGAGAAACTAGTAATTTGGCCAGACACTGCCCAGAACATTTCAAAGAAGAACCTATGGAAAAAGGTTGTTTAAAAGGGGAAGAATCGGAAGAAGATCTGGAAACCTTCAGCATATGTTTTTGTCAGTCCTCTGCTGACCATATATGAAAAGGCTTAGTTGAATGGGAAACAAGTGAAAGCATTAATTGACTAAGGTAGCAAGCACACCACCATAAAGGCTGATTTGGTCCCAATAACAGACCTCAAGAAGGGTACCCTAGTTTGTTATCTGTGTAAACAAATGCCCCAAAATACCCATGTACATTAACATCAGAGGCAAGTAATGTCTGATATCATCAGCCATTATCCCTGGGCTCCCCGAAGAAGTCATTGTGGGACGAGATTTCCCTACATTCTCCTCTCTTTTGCAGGAATCCCCACCTTTCCATAGAGAATGCTCACCTCAAGACTACTGTCACTAACTACTATTCCCAAATCTCTCCCATATGGGACTCGAAGGAGACAGAACATAATTTTTTAAAACAATGTGTTTATTAGTTTTATCCAACATATTATCATTAGACAGCTTTGTTATTCAATCGACTCATCAGATAACCCAATTCCCACCAGCCCCCAGCCCTCCCCATCTGCTACTGCCCACCCTAAACCCCAACCAAACAACAACATAAAACACAGCTTGCAATCTGCTCATATCTCCAGAGAACGTTATTGGTAGCCAATCTGTGCAGGATGTAGAATTGGCTAAGCTTCAATCTGGCATTTCCTGAAACAGTTTTCGGCATAGTAGGGCTTTGGACCACTCGCTGTCCGTCATCATGTTACCTGTATCGGATTCCCATTTGCCCTTTCCCTTGGTCACCTCTGTCGGCATAGCCTCCAATAAACTGATACAGCCTTGACACCCCATGTCCTCCTTCTGACACATCATATAGGAGCACCAGCACTTTCTCTTCGTCTGGGGGGGGGTCTGGGGAGCTCGGCCATCTCGTATGTATTGCGTGCATCACTGTGGAGAATGTCAGGGACTGTACCTTATGCACCCAAATTATATAACTATCTCTGGGAATCCCAGATACCTACCATGGGACAGCAAATCTCACACTGTTACTATCCCTTTGCTTTCCCAATACGTCCTGGTCTGCGCCTGGTCTTTAGCGTTATTCCCACAGATGGCCACCAGTGGTATCTCATGTGAAAAGGGTTCTCCCAGTTTAAGTACCGCCTTGGTTCTGGGTCAAATTTCCCTACCTATTCACAAAATGATGGGAGGGTCAGGGATCCTACTGTTTTCCAGCCAAAGTACCACCTTTAATACATTTGGGGCAATCCCTCGTGAAGACAGGGTGTGTTCTATGTTTTCGTGGTCTGCTAACCATCCCGCTACGTGTTGTAGTTGTCCCACCAAATAGTAAAGCGCAAAGTTCGGTAGTCTCAGTCCTCCATTCTTGTATTCTCATTGTAAGGTGTCTAGGCCAATTCTCTGTCTACCCCTCCCCAGATGAACCCTCATATCACAGAGTTTTAATTCATTAAAGAAGGATCGTGGTATGAGATAAGGGACATTTACAAAGTGATATAACAAACGAGGGAGGGCCACCATTTTTAGACACGCGACCCTGCCTGTCCCTGAGAGGGGCAGCTTTCCCCAGAATCTAATCGAAGCCTCCAGCCCAGTTCGAGCTCCCACTGTATTCCACCAGTGGGTCTCCGCTACATCGTGGTGGATATTTATACCCAATTACCTGAATGTTTAAGGTTTCCACTGCAGGCCCAGACACGAGAGTCCCGACTCAATCACTCCAACCCAACCTACCAAGGTAAATATTCAGGACTTTTCCCTACTGATCGATATACCCGATAAGTCGGCAATGTTGTTAATACCTCCAGGTACACCTCCAACGAGTCCTCCGGGTTCCACACATATAGTAGTATGTCATCTGCATATAATCACTCATGGTGCATCCTGTTTGCTTGTATCCCTATCTAATTCCCTCCTAAGGAAAACCGCAAGGGGTTCCAGGGCTAAGATATAGAACATGGGAGACAGTGGGGACCCTTGCTTTGTGCCTCTCTGTATAAGGAATGGTTCTAATATGCGTTTACCGGTTGTCACTCTAGCCACAGGTGGGGTGTAGCAGATCTGGACCCATTTCATAAACTGTTCACCAATCCCAAAGCTTCTCAGGGAGGTGACAAACCATTCCCATCGGACCGATTCAAATGCCTTGATGGCATCTAGTGCTATCACTGCACCGCCCTCTGACCAGTCTCTTGTATCATCATTGATTGCATGCAATTGTCTCAGGTTGTCTGTCGTAGCCCTCCCTGGAATATAACCTGTCTGATCCGGGTGTTTCATTGATTCAATCACCCTCTTTAGCCTCTCTGCCAGGACTGCTGTAAGGAGCTTAGTGTCCTGATTTATTAGTGATATTGGCCAATACGATTCACAGTGCTTTCCGTCTTTCCCCGGCTTCAGGATCGGGACTATGATGGATTCCTCTACTCTTGGGCAGTTTACCTATCTCAAATGCCCCTTCTTACGTACATAGTAACTTGGTATCAGCTCCCCCATAAATTATTTATAAAATTCCGCTGGGAGCCCATTCCCCACCTGGAGTCTTGCCGGTGGGCAGCTCTATGACAACAACTCCCTGCACCTCTTCCAGCGACAGGGGCGCCTCCAGCATATTTCTGTTCTACGCCCAAAGTGGGTAAGTCTATTTCGGTCAGTGTCTCCTCATTTTCTCTCATTCTAGTTCCCCCTGGGTCCTCGTACAGGTGTTGGTAGAATGTCTGAAAGGTTTCATTGATTTCTTTCTGGGCCCTCCATAATTCATCTTCTATTTCTAAAATATTTTCTAAATTTTCCCTGCTCTTGCACAGCCATGCCAATAGCTTCCATTGTTTGTCCCCCTATTGATGTAACCTTTCGGTATATCTTGCAAAACTGTACTTATCCAATCTATCTCATTGTGCCAACCATTCTTGTGTAAGTTTAGGAGCTCACCCTGTCGTCCTGCCACACCCTCCTGTGTCCTCTACTTGTTTAATTTTGTCCTCTATAAGTGACAGATCTCGTTCCAACTCTTTCTGTACCCCCTCTGCCTTGGTTATGGCCGCCCCATGAATCACCACCTTAAACACATCCCAGAGGGTATGTTCCTTACTTCATGGCCCTTATGCAAAGCAAAGTAATTATCTATTTGCTGCCCCGATTCATCCCTAAACGGTCTATCGTGCAGGGATTCAGCTTGCACCCTCCACGTGGGTATCAGTGAAGGTAGGCGGCTAACAATCCAGCCCACTAGTAGGGGTGACTGATCAGAAAGGGTCTTTCCCTCATATGAAGCCCCCACAAAATCCCCCAGCTGATACACCCCGCCAAGGAAGTAATCTATCCATGTATAGACTTTGTGTACACCCCCCTGAGTAATATGAGAAAGCTGTCTTAGGTCCCTTCCACCACCTCCATATCTCCTTCAATTAAAATTCTCTCATAAATTCTAGCAGGACCCTTGCAGGAGGGGACAGCTGTATATTTTTGCCATCAGATCGATCTAATTTCAGATCAATTGTACAGTTGAACCACCCCCTCCCCCCACATCCAAGGGAGCGAATCTTCCATACAGGGATCTGAAAAAGGTGGCAGCGTTGTGGTTGAGCGCGCATTTGTTAATTAAGGTACCTGTGTACTAATACCATTCTGCCTTTGTTATCTTGTGTATGCCCACTACCTTAAAGGACGCCGATGGGGGCACCCAAATAAGTGCTCCTCATGTATAACTAGAATACATAGAGCAAAAACCCTTCCCGCCCCACTTCTTCACCACTTGCACCCGTCCCTCCCCAGTGAAGTGTGTTTCCTGGATCATTGCTATCTTTTTTTTTTTAAATTTATTTTATTACATTTTGTAGCAATGCAGTCAACGGGGCCGTAACATGGCCTCCAATAACCAAAGTAACCAAATAAAAGTAAATAAACATTCCCTTCCCCTCTTAGCCTCCCTCCCACCCTTCTTCCCTTCAAGACCGTTGTAGACTACACAGTGAGATATCTATGTTCCACCTTTCATTCTGGAGTGATTGTACTCTCACTCGACGAGTCTGTCATATTGGGGCTGAATAGTGTCTCTGTGAGCTCTACCCATTGTAGTAAATCATTGGAAGTATCTTGTCCTTGTTGACGTTGGGCTATTTCCCAGGCTCCTGTTTCAGCCTGCGTCCATTTACGGAGATCTTCCCACCATGTTGTTAAACACGGTGCTTGGGGCCTTTTCCAACCCATGGCGATGCGTCTTTTCGCAAGTATGTACATTAAATCCTTTAGCTTATTCAGCGGCTTGTTTTTGCTGTTTCTGGGGTATTTTCCCAGAATGCATGCAATGGGCGTTTGCACTTCCAGGGTAATGGCGGCCTTGGCAACTCTGGTTTGGATTTGCGCCCAGAAGATTTGTATAGCGGGGCACCCCCAGAACATATGGGTCAAGTTCGCCTGGGGTTCGTGGCATTTGGGGCATCCGACGATGTTAGCACCAGTGAAACTGGAGATGACTCCTGGGGTAAGGTATGCTCTGTTCAGAATGTAAAATTGTATTAACTGGAACCTGGCATTTCTAGATACTTTTTTGTGGTATCCAGTGATGGTTTCCCATTCTGCTTCTGTGAATTGCTGCCCAATTTCCAATTCCCATTTCGTCTTGCACTTAAGATTGAGTCGGGCCGCGTTATGGAGCAGCGTTTCGTAGACCCTCGAGGTCTCATGGCCACCTTCAGCTGTTGCCAGTAGGCCTTCTAACACTTCATGGCCAGTGTCTAACTTGACCATTGACGGCCAGCGGGCAGCTATTCTTTTTACTACCGCAGTGTGCAGCAGAAACTGTCCCGTGTGTATGCCCGAGGCTTCTTGTAATTCAGCAAAGGTCAGGATGCCCTGTTCGTCCACCAGGTCTCCAACGGTGGCGACGCCGCATAGCTCCCATGTGTTCCTTATTAATTTCAAGCTCTCTAATCTATTTGCCATGAGTGCCGCAATCGGGATCAGTGGGGAATAAGGGTCTTTGAAGTCCATGACTCTACAGGCTCTTTTCCATATCTGGATACCTAGTTGGGCCAACAGTGGATATTGGTGTTTGTGGCCTGCGTCGGCCCATAGCAGGTCTTTCATTAGCATATGGGTGATACCTGGCTGCAGTAGGCGGGTGTCCGTGGAGGGGTCGTCTGCCATCCACTGGATCACATGTTTCAGCTGACCTGCCAGATAGTAAAGCTCAAAATTAGGGACCGTCAGGCCACCCTTTTCGTATGGTCTCTGCATGGTGTCCAGGGCGACTCTTTGCCTTCCATCTTGCCACAGGAATTTCCTGCAAAGCTTGTGTAGGTCGTTGAAAAAATGATGTGGAATATAGTATGGTACATTGGTAAAATGGTAAAGAAGTCTGGGTAACGCCACCATTTTGAGCAGTCCTACTCTGCCAGCCACCGAAAGCGGGAGTTTGCCCCAGAAGTCCATCGATTTCGCCAGGCCCTCCTTGGCTCTCACTGTGTTCAGAGCGTGCTCTGTCTTGGGGTCCCGGTGGATCGTAATCCCCAGATATTTAAAGGAGATGGGTTCCCATTTCAATGATAGTGTGGGGAGTTCATCTGGCTTAAGTCTACTCAAGGCTGCTAGGGGGAAGAGGCAGGATTTGCTGTGATTGATTTGGATCCCAGTGACTTTATGAAACCCCTCCAATGTTTCCAGTATGTATGGCAATACGTATTCGGGGTTCGTTAAGTAAAGGAGCATATCGTCTGCGTACATAGAGACTAAATGGGTTACCCCGTCTATTTCAATGCCCGTGTCTCCATATTCCTGCCTGATGTATGCTGCTACAGGTTCGATGGCAATGATGTATAACATGGGAGATAGGGGGCAACCCTGTCTAGTGCCTCGGGACAGCTCCCATTTGTCAGAGAAGGTGTTGTTGATCCGCACTCTAGCCTCTGGGTTAGTGTAGATGAGTGTAACCCATCTAATAAAGCTGGGCCCTACTCCCATTTTGGACAAGGTGGCTAAGAGCCATTTCCAACGGACCGAGTCGAATGCTTTGGAGGCGTCAAGGGACACCACCGCGCCTGTATCTTGCCTGCTGTCAGTGCTGTAAATGACATGGTGCAGTTTCCTTAAGTTTTCGGTGATAGTCCTTCCAGGCACATACCCCGTTTGGTCCTGGTGAATTAGGACATGAATGGCCTTGCGTAGCCTCATGGCAAGTATTGCCGTCAGAAGCTTACTATCTGTGTTTAGAAGGGACAGGGGCCTGTATGATCCGCATTCTGTGGTGTTCTTATTGGGCTTTAGTAGTGGGATAATAGTTGCCTCTCTCATGGTGTTCGGGAGGAGGCCTAGTTCGTATGCCTCGTTGAAGACTTGGGCCAATATCGGTGCTAGTGCGTCTTCGTATTTCTTGTAGAACTCTCCTGGGAGTCCGTCTGGCCCGGGAGCCTTCCCAGTGGGCAGTGATCTAATAACTGCCGTAACTTCCTCTGGGGTGACAGGGCCCTCCATGGACTCCGCTATACACTCCTCTAAGTGTGGTAGCATTATACTATCTAACACGTCCTCTATTTCCGTGGCTGTGGGCGGTGAGGAGTCTGTGTAGAGCTTATGGTAGAACTCTGCGAAGGTGCGGTTTATATCTACTTGTGAGTGTATGTCTTGGCCGTCTGCATCCAGGATTTGACAGATGGGTTTTCTAGGTGCTTCACGTTTATACAACCACGCTAGTAGCTTTCCTGGTTTGTCCCCCAATGCATGATTTCTTTCGATGTGTTTGGCATAACTAAGCTTGCTCAGCGCCTCCCAGTGTTGCAGGCAAGCCTGCTTGAGTTCGACTTTCCTCCGTGTGTGGGCAGGGTCCGATGAGGTATCGGACTCTAGGTGTTTGAGCTCGTCTTCTGCACGCGTCAGTAGTGAAGTGATGGACCTCTGGGCTCCCCCCACTGCGGCTATCATTTCTCCCCTGATCACCACCTTATATGCCTCCCATGCAGTGCTGATGTGCTGGACACTATCAATGTTTATCTGCCAGTAGGCAGATGTGCTTTGTCGTATTTGTTCGCAAAAAGCCTTATCCAGTAACGCCTCACTTCGGAGTCTCCATGTGGGTATGGGAGGCCTGGGTGCAGTCAGGGTCCATGTAGTCATCAAGGGAGAGTGATCTGACAGCACTCTAGCCAAATATTGCGTATCTTCAAATGTGTCTAAGTGTTCGCCACTAACTAGTATGCTGTCTATCCTGGTATGTACCGCGTGTGGCGGTGAATAAAAGGAGTATTTCCTAACATCAGGGTGCTGTGCTCTCCAGAGGTCAATTAGGTCATATTGTCGTGTGAGGGCCTTCAGTATTTTAGCAGGGGGGGAGGGCTCGGATCGTTTGCTGTCCGATCTATCTACACATGGATCTAAGGTACAATTGTGGTCTCCTCCCCATATGAACGTGCCATTACGACTTGGGTTCAGCCGCGTGTACAATGAGCGAAAGAAAACTGTGGCATCATGGTTAGGGGCATAAGTGTTGACCAGCCAGAGTTCTTTACCTTCTATGGTGCACTGCATTTGTATCATTCTACCTTCATCATCAATGTTTGTTTGTAACACCTTAATGGGGATGGTGGGAGCTATCCATATTAGCACTCCTCTAGCATAACTGGAGTATGTGGTTCCTATTAGGGTCCCCCTCCACGCTCTGGCCATCGCAGCTAATTTCTGCGCATTAAGATGGGTCTCTTGTAGGAGAGCGATACCTATCTTGTGGCGTCTAAGGAAAGTGTGAACTCTGTGCTGTTTGATGTAGCTACTCAATCCTCTGACATTCCATGTCATAATCTTGATCGTGTTAGCCATGAGTATGGATTATATAGAAGTTCTTGGGCGGGCCATGTGGCGGTGCCTGCCATGAGTCTCTTAGTGTGTCATATGGTATTTGGCGTCGGTGGGTTCTTAGGACATTATTTGCCCAGAAAGGTGGTATGCGGTGGCTTCGTTGGTCTTGTTCTTCCCTGTTCCAGTAAACAGTAACTTTGAACTGAACTAATAACTTAACACGTCTAGCGGGGTGTCCCCCGTTCTGACTTTCCCGTTTCTGCATCATGGACCTGGTCCCTGGATGCCCTACGGGCGGGTGAGTTACCCAAAAAAAGAGAAAAATTCGGGGCGGGTGTGGTTTCACCTCCTGATGTTGCTGATAAGGGATGATGCGTCGCTAGTGTTGCTCTGGGTTTATCTGAGTTGCCGCTTGTCAATGTGTTTCTAGCTCATTTAATGACTAAGTACTGCCTGCAGGTAGCATGAGCAGGCCCTTATGGTTCGATTGATTTTGGTTTGCGCTGTTTCGGTTCTAAATCAGGTAACTGCGTTCTGTCCATCCATTCCAACACTTCGGTCGGGGTTTCGAAGAGGTGAGCCTTGTTATTGTGTAGGACCTTTAATCTAGCCGGGTATAGTAACATGTATCGGAGTCCTGCGTGTATCAGTCTGGCTTTGGCGTGGCCGACCAGGGCCCGGCTTCTCTGGACCTGCAGGGTGTAGTCGGGGTAAATGGCCACCTTCGCGGAGTCTCTATGTATGGAGCCACCCATCCTGGAGAAGGCTAAGATTGCCTCTCTGTCCTTATAGTTTAGTACTTTAGCTATTATGGGCCTAGGTGGGTTTCCGGGAGGCGGCCGTCTGGCAAGTGATCGGTGGGCCCTTTCAATAGTGAAACCTTGTGACAATTTCCCGGCGCCGATTTCGTGTAGGAGTAGATCTTCAACGTAGTTTGTGGGGTCATTACCCTCGATACCCTCGGGCAGCCCGATGATTCTGATATTACTTCTTCGGGCCCTACCTTCGGCCTCGTCGGCTCTATCTTCAAGGTTCTTCACCTTTTGTACCAAGGCGTCTACTTCCCTCGCCAGCTGCGCTTTGGATTCGGAGTGTTCACGGACTTGGGTCTCTAGTGTGTCTGTTCTGCCGGCGATGGAGCGCACGTCCTGTCTCAACAGATTCAAGTCAATCGCCACCGCGTCTATCTTATTTTCCATGGACTTCTGCAATGTCATGATGGCTTCCAGAAGCTGTGAATTAGCTGGTTCCAGTGTATCTGCCTCTGGTGACTCGCCGCCGGCGTGGGCGGCCTCCCGCCCGGCCTCCCGCCCTGGAGCGCTAGTGGCGGCAAAGGTTTCCATGGTGGTCTGTCTGTGCTTGGTCCTGGCGTTTTTGGCGGACATTGCTGCAGTGTTGGCCATCCACCGCGGCCCTAGAAGTTCCGCTGTGGTGATAGGAGCTGTATAATCTTGGGGGGTATAGTGTTGGGCAGATCACAGCCGCAGTGGTCTGAGCGCGTTGTTCTCTTTCCTTTAGGGACTGGAGTAATCAGCGGCAAGGCCCGGGCGGAGGGCCGTTGCGGCGTCCAGGCACAGCAGGGAGGTTTGTATGTGGCGTGTTTTCAAACGCCGCTCAGAGGCAGTGGCTTCGGTGCCCCCAGCTCTGGGGGGCCGCTTATCTAGTGCAAAGTATGCCCTGTATTTGACAGTCCAAAGTTCCGTAGCACTGTTCGTGTTGCCAGCTGCCACTGCTTGGGGAGGTGAGTGTTTGCGCCCCCTGTTGGTCACCCGGCTCTGCCTTGGTCGGGGTAGTCGAGGTTCTCGTTTCTGCCCCCCAGCAGCCACACTACGCTTCCCAGCGCATTGTGTGCGAGCGCAGGGTCTACGTGGCATGTGCTAAGGTCCGGCAGCTTGGTATTTGCGCTCAGCACCCCTCCCCCGACTCCTCACCGTTCTCTCCCAGCCGCTCCACAGCCACCTTTAACGCCCGCGCTGGTCGCGGCGTGCTCCGTGGGGGCCAGTCCGCCCCTGGATCCTAGTGTGCCGGGCACCGCTCCAGCGCCGTCCGCTCTCACGGACCGCGGATCTGCGTGTGGGTCAACCGAAGATCGAAGCGCTCCTCGCTTCCAACCCGGCGCCAGCCCCCGTCCTCGCCGGGCTCCCCTCCCCCTACGACCAGGGGTGCGCCGATGCTGGTCCGGATCTCTCTCCACGCCGGCTCACTCTGGCAGTCGCGCGCCGCAGGCTAGGCTGCTTCGCGGCCATCAGTCCCACTGTTTCACAGCCTCGTAGCGCTCCCGCGCTAGGCGTTGGCGCCCCCAGGGCAATGATCCGTCAGGCGGCCGCCATTTTCAGGGTCGCAGCGCTCCAACTTTTCTTCGCAGCGGCAATCGAGCGGGCTTACGGAGCCGCTTCAGGTTTTACACATGGGTACTTCAGGCTTCCGCGGGTTGATGAGACGGCTTTCCGATAGATTAAGGCAGTATTGTCATGATTAGCGGCGGATCGTTGTTCACATCATCAGGAGCTCCACCAGAACACGACTTATTTACATGGCGGTTAGCCACGCCCCCTGGATCATTGCTATCTTGACATTCTTGCAGCGCAGGGTATGTCGCTACTCTTAACCTCTTTACATAGTTATTTAGGCCTCTCACATTTTTCCACCTTTAGCACCTCAGCCATATTCATTAAGTTTGTGCTGTACCCTTCTTCTTTGCCCCATGTGAAATTAGTCAGCTTCTCAGATTTCCTTCAAAACCAGACAACTCAAGGCCTTTGGGTTTCTTGTCTATAATGGGACCCCCACCGAGGACGGCACCGCCTCCGCTCCTAATCCTTTCTTCTGTCATTGGGTTTCGGCCCTCACTCTAAGCGGAGGCTCTGCAGTATCTGCTAACCTTTCTGCTTGGATTAACTCCAGGGGGGTAGTATGCACAGGTAGAGGATCCAGCTCAATGTCACCATGTGTAACCAAAAGCGCAAGTAAGCGTGGGCCACCAAGTTTCTGATTTGATGTGTTTGTCAATGAGTGGCCTCAATTGCTCCCTCCCGCTTTATGGAGACAGAACACCATGAACCTCCCATGAGACATAAGGAGCCCACAAATCCAGGATCAACCCCTTGAGACCAATTTGTTGGATACCAATCGAGAGACAACTAAAAACATCTTGCCTCTGCCTATACAGAGGGAAAGGAACCTGTGGAATATGCAAGAGTGCCTGGTGTTAGGAAAGATTCTCTTCACTGCACCTTTCCTTCCATCTTTATGGAACCCCTAAACCTTTAGCTTTTATTTTTGAATCTGACCTGTACGTTTTGCAGTACAGTGAAGCCTTAAGCTTCACTGCACTGGCCTTTGCTCATATGTTATGGGGAAACTGATATGTCCTTCAGGCTATCAGTACTAGGAAACAGTGTTTCCCTTAGTCGTGTTACTGTGTTACTACTTTTATATCACTTGCGTTAACTTTTTATCATTGCACAAAGCAGTTTACACTGCAGTGCAATGGGGTGCATATTTGTTTTGCTCTAGACTAACATAGATGTGCTTAAAAGATGGGCTAGTGGCAGCAGTGACTTTTCCCCACTTTTCGGGGAATTTCGTTTTAGCTTTAACGCAGTTGGCTACTAACTGTGGCTACTGGTCAAACATGGAAATCCGGAAGAAATGTCCAGAGAGCAAAACTGTGTTGCTTACAAGTTGTATCAGTTTTTATTTTATCATGATACAGAAATTTGAAAAATAGTCAATTAATTACACAATACTTTAAAGAACATATTATTACATATCAAAACAGCAAGGGTAAATATTACACATGGCTAAAATTAGTCCATCATCAAAACCATTCATAGTGCAGCATTCAAACCATACAACATTCAATGTGACATTTATCCAAACAGCAATAGCTAAAAATGACAAAGTTAATTCATAATCTTGAATGAGCACAATCCTCGCATCCCGTCTAATGATTTTAATATATATTTTTTGTTTTTTTAGAAGTAGAAAAGCATACAACAGAAATGATTAAAACAATCTAACATAAGGGCGGATCTAAGTGTGAAAATTTAGTGTAGATCACATCCCTGGGAAACAAAGCTCAACCGGTTTTGATGTGGTATGTCTATTGCACAACGTCTTCATCAGGAGTTATGGAACGAAAGACTCACACAGTCAGCTAGACACTGGCATGATGAATGGATAGGGTGTCAGTGCTGAAATAAGGGCCCAACAAGGGGCTACAGCTGTCCATGAGCTGTCAAGAGCAAAAGAACTGTGCTTGATGGTGCCCAACATCATGGAATCCGATGAGGAGGCCTACTGGGCGCTGGATACGGTAAGGAAATTCGTATCGACTTCAGATGCCTAGGCTGGTTGATACTAGGTGCACAAACTGGAACCACGGGTAGCTGTATGGAAATCGAGCAACCCGCTCGGGAAGGACTGCGCCGTCACGTCCTACGTGATCGAGAGTGTGGTGAACGCACTGGATCAAACTCAGCTCGCGGTGTAGGTCACTGGTCAAACATGGCCATGCCACGAGATTTTTCGCCTGTTCTTTTTCCATCTTGTTGTTTAGCCTTCTGACTTCCAGTGCCCGGGAAAGCAGAAGCTTTTGGCGGGCTACTGGAGGGCGATGTGTGTTTGCAGGCAGGATATGGGCTGGGTCAGTCCGACTCCAATCCATATACTGGTTTCTGTGTGTCTGAGTGGTATGCATGAATGTTCCCACCAGTGGTCCTGATTGGACCAGTGCTGGGGTGTGTGTGTGCTAGTCCTTCTATTGGCTAGTGGGAGTTTCAGCTCTTAGCTGGCTTTTAGGATAAGAGGACCCCTGCACCCATTCTTCAGAGATCCCGGTGAAACCTGAAGGAGCCAAGTATCCTGTCCAGCTGCGAGACGCACGAAGAAACCTGACTGAAGGAGGACTGGCAAACAACTTCTGCTGCAGCCCTGGTGGAGCCCTGTCTTGCTTGCGATCTTCAGTAGTCCAGCGAAGGAGCTATGACACTTGGAGTGGAGGGACTATGCATTCCCGAAGTCTGCTCGAAGCCCTGCCAAAGACAGCCCTCGGAAGTGCCCTGGAACAGTCCTGTGGCTGCAAATGAACGGTCCTGGGAGTCTCTCTGCCAGACATTAGTCCTGGTTGCAAGAGACTTACCCAGAGTCTTTAGCTCACTATCTTTCACAGAGAAGAAATATCCTAAACATATCAGTCTTTGTCCTGCCCTGGGGCAGTCCAGCACCAAAATGCTAGGCAATTCTCCTCTGAACAAGAGTACCAACAGCATCCCCAAACACGTGTTTCGGTCTGGTTGGACCTCATCAGTAGGGAGGAGCTGTGCCTCTCTAAGAATAGTGAGCAAGGGGTCCACGTCTGGATTCCCCTAGTAACTTAGGGTGAGACCCAAAGTTACTTGCATATGCAAATTAACAAGGGGGGTCCTGGGAGTCTCTCTGCCAGACATTAGTCCTGGTTGCAAGAGACTTACCCAGAGTCTTTAGCTCACTATCTTTCACAGAGAAGAAATATCCTAAACATATCAGTCTTTGTCCTGCCCTGGGGCAGTCCAGCACCGAAATGCTAGGCAATTCTCCTCTGAAAAAGAGTACCAACAGCATCCCCAGACACGTGTTTCGGTCTGGTTGGACCTCATCAGTAGGGAGGAGCTGTGCCTCTCTAAGAATAGTGAGCAAGGGGTGACCAGCTTTGTTTTTGGGCTACCATGCTAGCGACGTCACTGCACCAAGTTTTGGCCTGAAACTTGGTGGACCCTCAGCTGCCACTGCAAGGCTCCCACTTGCGAAACCTCGGCATCCTAGCACAAAGGGGACCCGAGATAGACCGGAAGAATGACAACGGCTACTGAGTCCTGTTGCATCAATGTGCGTGGCGTGCCCCGTTCGAAAACTGCTTACCTGACCAGAGTCTGTCCCGAGTCTGTCCTGACAGGGGTGCTGCATCGAGTGTTTTTGCATTCTTCGACCGAGAGTCCTTGCACCAGCAAAAGACACCAACCGGACTGGAGCTCGAACATGCATCCCCTGGAAATCGAGGACCGCGGATTTCGGCGGGAAAAGCAACGTAGGACACCCTTCCTTTGTTTTACCAAGTCTCGGGATGATTCAGAGTAAGGGGGGGTACATTACTGAGCTTTTAACCAACCCCTATACTCCCATTTTAAGTCAATGCACTTATAATAAACCTAATTCTAATACTTTTGGCTTTTGCCATTATTTGCCTATGCAAGACTTCTGACTGTTGGGGCTAATTTTGGGGATTAGTCTACATTTAACCCTAACTCTAAGAACCCTTCACTGGACCCCAGAGACCCTACCTGCATTTTTTCCTGCATCCTAAGTTCTGTGGAACTGTATCCCGAACAATAGGGCAGGACAATTTTAACTAGGGATCATCTCTGTGGACCTTTTTGTGTATAATTTCTGTCTAATCTTTCCTTTACAGGAGAACCCGATTTGTATTATGCATTTGAACCAAGTGAATGCATATATGTATTTATTTTAATTGTGTTGTGTGATAGGTCTACCTGCTTGTAGACATTTTTCTATAGTGTGTTTTGGCCATGATTAAATAACTGTATTTTTATACATCCTGTCTAAGTGTAATTTGTGATGCCCATTGTGTGGCCTCATTGTGGACCCTTTACAAGCTCACCCCCTCAGAAGAACTTAGCCTAGACCGCCTGTCACAGCTACCTAAACTGGTTTGGCTAAAGCTTCCCAGAGTTGTTCCTGTCACAACATAGGTTGGCCTTATATACATCTGTCCACCAGGCCAGAGTATAGAAAATCAGTCATAACACCTGGATGTATCTCGTTCTTGCTCTTTCCCAGGTCTTAAAAGTAAAGAGCCTGGAAAAAGACTAATTATATCCACCTTGCATAGAGTAAGGGTATGTGAGAAACCTGAAGGTGTCTTACCCGCTAGTACCCACCTTGCATAGAGTAAGGGTATGTGAGAAACCTGAAGGTGTCTCACCCGCTAGTACCGGGGATCCGTCATCCAGGTGGCTAGGACACAGCCATCACTTTTGGATCCAGTTTCTGGGGGTGGACCAGTGAGTGAGGTTCATCTGGGCGAGGGATCTACAGGGAGTGGAAGTGGGACACCGGATGGCAAGACACGGTATCCCCTTCCCTGCAACACCTTTACCCCATTCTACCACCCTAAGTCTACCCCATCGCCCCCTTGCATTTTACATTCACCGCGGGCAGACTGCGGGATTGTGGGTTAGTGATAGCTCCTTGCCCCTCTTCACTGCCTCCAATAGGATTACATGCTGAATAAATACCCCATCTCGGCATCTTCTATTGTTACCACTCTCACCCTTTCTGCCACTCTTTCCAGTGCCTTCCTGTTGTGCCCGCTTGTCCCTTGCTCTACCAGTTTTGTTCAATATTTTACTTCGGTTTTTTGCTCCTTGCCTCATTCTTCCCTGCAACACGTGAAGCACGTATGTCATTTCTGCAGCCTGTTGTAATCCTTTCAGCAAACATGGCCTTCTTTCTTTAAAGAGTAATATCACCTCAGAAGGGCGCCCAGCCGTCCGCCCGCCGCCCCTTTCTCCCTCTAGCCAACTCAGAACTCGGTATAGGCACCACCGAGAAAGCTGCCGCACAGTAGAAGACAATGCGCACATAAACCATACCCTCCGACCTCCACCCCCTCTCAGATCCCGTATCGTGTAGAGTCTAATGGGAAGTATTCCTCCATACACTCACGTCGCTATCTATCACCCTCCTGTGGTGAATCTCTGTCACTCACAGATAGTGGAGTCCAGAATCTCAGTTCAATGATGACATCTCTATGATTGTAGGTACTGTTCTCCACCGATTTACTCTCTATGGTTGAGTCTTCCTAGCCACGTCCCAATGTTTACGGAAAAGTAGTCCTCTTTCTGTTTTCATGATCCCTGCTCCTTTCACCTGCTATTCATTTCTCTATGGTTGCACAATTTCATCTGTACTGCTGCACGGGTTCTTGTTTCCGGGTTGCATGTGGTGTTAGTTCCGGGATGGCGCTGTCAGGACCGGGGCTGTTTATGCTGTTATTGCTTCTGGGCCCGCAGGTCCAAGCCGTTTCCGAACCGGGAAAGTGGAGGGAGACTCTTGACAGCGTGAGCATGGCTGATTAGGGAATGGTAACGGGGTGGTGGGTGGAGAACCGAGCATTCTACAGACACGTTTTATATCTCCCCCTCCTACCTGTTTCTGAGATTCTCCTTATTTAGGGTCCCTCAGTTTCCTTCACACCCTATAGGGCGGTCTGTAAATTTCGCTAGTGCAACTCTCCCTCTATAGGATGCCCAATTCCCCTTTTTTCATTGCATGCTCACACAGACTTCAGTGGTGGTTTCAATCTATAGTCTCACCAGAGGTAAACTCACTACCTGTGGTTTAGCTCTCTGCCACCTTCTATAGCTTACAATTGCTGTCCCCCGTCCATAAATTGCAATCTATACTGAACCATCCAGTCGAACCTTTGCAGGGTCTTGCATGCTTCCCATCTTCATTCTCCCCTTCCCCCCACAAGAATGTCAATGAATCCTGTTGGGTAAGAAACGTTGAAAGTGGTTTCTCCGCTTTACAAGGTTCATTGGAATTCGCATATTCCACTTCGGCCTTTACTTAAGCAAATTATTGCTGTGATTGGAGAAAAAACATTTACTTATGACAAATGGGCTAAAGGCAAATGACCATGTACATACATACTTATATACATCTAATGCAACCTGCGTTGCAATTCTGACAGGCATGTCTCTGCCTTCCATTATTTTCATTCGATGTTATGTCATGGTGCATTTGTATAGCGCCTTAAGTACCATTGGTATGATCTCAAAGCGCTGTGGGTTGCACGCTCTTGGGGACTGTGGTCTCGGTCAGTGGAGAGAGTAGGGTAGTAAAAAGTACTTGGGTGCACTTGGTATGTGTGTAGCCAGGGTAGTTTGGGTTGGCTTGGCTGTATTAATGCTAGGTGCGATGCAGTGGCTGTGAAAGATCAGTGTAATGTGTGATGCATTGAATACCACGAGTTTACTAATTTTAGCATTAGTCTTTACAATAACGTGGAGCAGCATACTGCAGCACCAAATGTTTAACTAAAAACGAATTATTGTTCTTGACGTAAACCGAGAGAGGGATGCTATTGTATAATATGTATGGGCTTGAGAAGTAACAGAGATGAGAATAATTGAAAGGTGTAGTTTTATCGTGATGACGAGGTAGGAGCACATTCAGATCTTGTGATCAGCTATGGAGGAAATGGTGACTGCTCTGCTCCGTTTTTTTTTTTCTTCATGCGTTCCCACTCTTTTGCTCCTCTTGTGCTTTTTAATAGTCCATGAAAAGCATTAGGGGTGGTAGTAAAACTCGTGACCGTTCAAAAATAGTCTTTTATTTTACATCCTTCACAGAATTACTTTCTTTCCCTAACAGGGTCAATATTGGCTTTTATTTGACTGGCCATGCTTGAACCGAAAAACCTCAAACACATTTTATTGACATGATTTTATATATCTTCAAGGCTCTTTTACTTATTTAAACATCGTGTACTTTGGGTTGTGTATGGACGTGTGTATCAACCTCTGTTGAAAGCAACAGTATAAGGCAAGAGCTGGAGCTAGCACCACTATCGCTAGAATAATGCATGTAATTGTTTGGTGTATCGGTGACTTGGAAGCCGACCCTTCTGAGGGTGTGTGGCTTCAGTCCACTGGTTGTACTTCTTCAGCACTGTTGCTAGTGTGTGGTGACGCAGTGGATGCCAGGCAGAGGGAAGACTGGTTTTGCAGCAGGTGTGCTGTTTGGAGGGGGCATATGGATCCAGAACACAGTGGACTGTAGTGCTGCAGTGGGCCGAGGCAGAGCAGGGCAAGTGAGTGCTATACATCAGCCCACTTCAAGACTTTGTGAACCGTTGTACCCAAGTAAAACATAGACTTTGTACTTGTCTTTGTTTATCAGAAGTCTGTAACAATGGAGTGACTACAAATACAATTCCCTGTGACTCTGCATTAACCACCCATAATTCTTTTGGTGTTCTTATGGATGATGCAGGACACTAAGGATTTGGAGAAAGAGGTAGATAGTTTCTCCTGGAGCAGTCATTGACTTGGTGAAGGAACCCCGGGATAAGGCATATGCCAAAAGGGATCCTCTTGGTGGCAGTGGGGACTTCTTAGAATCGAATGGCAAAAGTCGAGCATGTCAAGAGATTGATCTAAGAAGGGGCAGTGTTTGTGTGAATAATGATCTGATCTTTTATCAACTCATCAGTGCCCATTCTTGCTGTGAACTCGCAACTGCTTGCCAATGTCCTCAGTGCACTGACATACTCCTCCACAGATTATTGCTCCTTCTGCTTCCTGTTGTAGAAATTAAAGTGATTTATCACTATATTGGTCTTGAATGCAAAAAATAGGTCTAATTGCATGAGAGCCTTTTGATATTCATCCAAATCCCACCTCCTTGGGCTTCCGTCACAAGCGGCACCTCTCTGTACTTCTGCCCTTCTTGCCCCAAGGAATGCAACATTTTCCTTTCGACAGGGGTCATCCCTTTATATTCGACAGCACCCAAGTAGTTCTTCCAAAACTCCTTCCACATTCCACCGTGTGTTGGGCGTACCTGGACTCGGCAGGAAGGTCTACGGGGGGAGGGGGGTGTACAATCACTGACATTTGGTCTGCACAAGGCACCGCCAATGCTTGTCCCCTTATCCCCACTTCTTTATTGTCACTCCAACTAACCCCTCCCCCACGCTGTGCTTTCTCACTTGTGATGACACTTCACCACAAACTCCTTGAAAATTGATGTCTCCTCCTTCTTGACCCAACACCTGAGGGCTGGCGCAGGGTGACAATCAGGAAGGTGAATTAAAATTAAATTACTGAGACGGAAAAGAGCATTGTACAGATGACTGGGGGTGTTTGCAGTGTGGAACTTTCAAATGCAAGGCCTGCACTAGATACTGCCGGCCTAACATTAGGTAAAACCTCTGGTTTATTACTGGCTACTGCACAACAAAACTTCCACCCTCATGATTCATATATCTCTGACACGGCTCTGTTAGGCTCACTAACTCAAGGATTGACTCTTCCCACTGCCATACCAAGTTCATCACAAGCGGCAGGGGATGCTGCCATTATTGACTTGGATATGAATGGTTCAGCATTCTCTGACAAATGTATGTCGGACAATCTGTCTAGTACACCTTTGATGTTTACAGACTCATCCCAAAGCTTTGATGAGTCAACTACATCGAACGCGTCAGTGAGAGCTAGCCCAGGTGTGTGCACCCTGAGCATGAACCCTTCCACTTACCCAGAGATGCACTCGCGTGGGACTAACACTTGTGTGGATTTGAATGCTCCGGCCCTGCTTCAGTCCAATATCTCTCTACAAGCGTTGAATTTGGCTGTCCAATTATTAAGAGATTTGTTATGTTCCTTAAATCAGAAAGTCACGCAACAAGGATATGAGATCAATGAGTTAAGGGCTATATCAGATGGGAGAGGGAAAGTATCTGGTATTACCCAAATTGTTCGAACACAATTGTTCGAATTACCTAATTGACCGAAAGTCGAGGGTCCGAATTGACCTTTTCACAATTGACATATATATGGGTTGCGGGGGGATTCCCCCCGCACATATGTAACAATTGACCTTCACAATTCGGTCAATTGTGCAAAGGTCAATTGTAATTCGAACAATTGTAGTTCGAACAATTCGTATACAAGTATCTTTGTGTTCAATAGCCACACAAACACACTTAGTGGTTCCCCAACTGACGGTGCCACACTCGTCGGGAGGCACACCCCTTAATCAAGCATACAGGAGTAGTTTACCCTGTTTTGAATCTGTTATACATGAAATACCCCCTGTGCCGGTAATTGAAGAACTGAATCCACTTTTGATACGTAATTCACGACCCGAGTGTGCTCTTCCATCGAAGTTTACTTCTACTCAAAAGGTGTATTCAATTTTTAATTGTGCCAATGACAAAGGGACTAATGTGAGAATGGGGGATGAGGATCCAAAAAATAAACAGGCCGATTCATGTAATTCCTCACAAACGTGTCGCACGCGGCTGGCGCACAGCGTGCCCGTGCGAATGTCTGCGCCAGCCGCGTGCGATAAAATCAATTTCCGCGCACAGCGTATTCATGGATTCTCGCCTCCAAAAGCAGACGTGGCGCAGCGACCCTGCAGCAGCGCCAGTTACGCCCCAAAGAATGCCCTCGCGCAAGGAAAAGCCATCAAGATCGCAAAACCATCGCAAAGGGCTGCGCCAACACTGTACCAGTTTACCGAACTGACAAACAGCAAATGCAAAGCGGGGAACGCGTATTACGGGTGTCGGGAACACGCGTGCGCAAGAAGATTCACACGCGATCAGACTGGGGGAGCGTGTGCGTGTATT
The DNA here is from genome assembly GCF_040938575.1 of Ambystoma mexicanum. NCBI lineage: Eukaryota > Metazoa > Chordata > Amphibia > Caudata > Ambystomatidae > Ambystoma > Ambystoma mexicanum. The sequence goes on from NC_090923.1 coordinate 716,765,239, forward strand.
TCAGGGGTGCGTGAGAAGTTCTACACGCGAATGGCCTGGGTGCGTGTATTTCAGGGGTGCGCAAGAAGTTCCACACGCGATTGCCCTCGGCGCGTGTATTTCAGGGGTGCGCAGGAAGTTTCACACGCGATTGGCCTGGGCGCGTGTATTTCAGGGGTGCGCGGGAAGTTTCACACGCGATTTCAGCAGGGTACGTGTATTTCAGGGGTGCCGGGGAGTCCTACGTGTGATTTGGCAGTGTGGGTCCTCCCAGGTGTTCCCTGTACACCCTCCACGGCCCTTGCAGGCAGCCCACACCACAGGGCACTACCCTGCATCCCTGGTCATGTCCCGCAGGTAGCCCACCCAACATGGGCATGCCCCCCAGCAAAGGCACATGTCTCCTTGCACTAATGATCACCAACTCATGTCCCCTTGCACCCCCATACCCAGCATTGCGGGGCACCTGCCAGCAGGCCACCACTCATGTCCCATTCATGTTCCCACCACCCAGCACTGTGTGGCACCTGCCAGCAGGCCCCCACCCATGTCCAACTCATGTTCCCCACCACCCCCAGCACTGTGGGGCACCTGCCAGCAGGTCCCCACCCATGTCCAACTCATGTTCCCCACCCTCCCCACCCCCAGCACTGTGGGGCACCTGCCAGCAGGCCCCCACCCATGTCCAACTCATGTTCCCCACCACCCCCACCCCCCCCACCCCCCAGCACTGTGGGGCACCTGCCAGCAGGCCCCCACCCATGTCCAACTCATGTTCCCCACCACCCCCACCCCCCAACACTGTGGGGCACCTGCCAGCAGGCCCCCACCCATGTCCAACTCATGTTCACCACCACCCCCGCCCCCCAGCACTGTGGGGCACCTGCCAGCAGGCCCCAACTCATGTTCCCCAGCCAACATGTCATCACAATCTAGATCCCTGGTCCCTATGGTCAGCCTCCAAATGCAAAATACCCACCCGAGTATTGCATCCACCCACTCAGAAATGGCAATTACATGACGGAACACCAATTGCAAGTTTCGAAACAAACACATGTCCCTCACATACACCCAATGGGTGTCAGTGAATCTCAAAACCCATATCATGATATGCATGAAACCAATGAGATGATACTACGCATTGAAGTTCGATAAAAAAATATGTATTAAAGGAAACATAAATAGATTAAAAAATAAACAGAAATGGGAATGTACAAAAATGAAAAGAAGCATGTCCGTGAAAAAAAGCAAAACCAAAAATCATAATCCAAAGTAATGGTGTCCAAAGTCACTGTCCACAAAAGAAAATCCAATGGGAAATAATAATTGAAAGCCACTGCTCCATGGGTAAATTGTGAAAGAAAAAGAAAATCCAACAGTGAACTATGTACAGACGCAAGCTAGGGTCCATTATCCCAACAAAAGAAATGAAACCTATCTAACAACACTAACTAATAAAATAAACTATATTCAAAAATGTGGCCAATGTCCAAAAGGTCCAAAATAAATCAAAAAACAAAGGAAACGTAACACTACCTACATAACTATGTACAAGGGCAGCGGGCTAGTCTTGACGGCTCACTTTTGGATGTCCCGGCCCAGGGCATCATCGAACTCCTGCTCAATGTCCCGGAGGCGGTCCTCCTCCATGGCCCCGAGGGTCCGCAGGGCCATCGACGTGTCCACCTCCAACCCCCTGCGGATTGCCTCGAGGCACTCGGCCCGCCTCAGGGCCCTCCGCATGGAGTTCTCCGCCCTGACCATTGTGAGCCGTGCCTCTTCTGCCTGCTGCCGCTCCGCATCTATGGCGTGGCCCAACCGCTGCCACACGGAAGACACTCTCTGTCCTGGGTCCTCCTGCCCTCCGGCCGATGCCTGCCCCTCTGATGTTGAAGGCCCCGAGCCTTCATGGCTCCCACCACGTTGCTGCTGCTGCTGTGCCTCTGCCCGTGCACTACCTCCTGCTGCCTGCACATCCTCCGCCGGCTGGGGTGCAGTCATTGATGTGGCCACCCCTGCTGCACGTCCGACTCCCGACTGTGGCAGGGATGCCTCCTCCACCAGCCTGGCCGCACCGTCGGAGGCAGCTCCACAGGGCACCCAGGTGACTGATGGGTGGGAAGATGGCACGGAGGACGACTGGCGCGTAGGGGGTTCAGTTGAGGAGGGGGTCGTAGCAAGCCCCATCAAACGGAGGAATCCGGCCTGGGTGACCTGTCCCAGCAGGCTGACATGGTCAACGAGGCATTCGAGATGACGTGCAGTCTCCTCATGAAAAACTGCAGGTCACCTCGCATGGCCCGTTGACGCAACGCCACACCAGTCGGGACAGGCTCAACCCAGACAGCCACGTCCGCAGGCAGAGGAAGGCCAGTTGTCGTTTGCTCATCCCCCTGCCTGAAAACGGGTCTGGACGTAGGCATCCCTGCTGGTGCAAGAATGCAGGGACAGGATCAGGGACAGGATTGCACACAGGCACCTCCGTGGCGGCCTGTGCTGCCTCCTGTCCCTGGTCCTGCACTGCACCACTAGCACCAGTGGGATCCCCACCTCCAGACCCCGTCTCTGTTGCTTGCACGGCCTCCTCCTCCACCAAACCCCCCACCAACCTGGATGACTCCGTGCCATCTTCCCCCGTTGGGCCCTGTGGGGTCCCAGCTGCCCCTTCTGCTGCCGAGGAGTCCAACTCCAACCTCCGCCTCTTGGACCTCCCCCCGGCAGCTGCGGCCTGGGATGCGGCACCGGACTCCTCACTCCCCGACGAGATGACAACATGGGAGGGGAGCCGGGCCTTGCGTCTCCGGCTGGCGGTGGGATCCCCGCCGCTGTGCTCCACAGCACCTTCTCCGCCCTCTTCATCAGTTGACGCTGCAGACAGGGAGAAATAAAACAAAGGCATCAGGGCACTGTACAATGGACACATACATACATGACAGTTGTACATGAGTGGCATTGGCAAACCTCAGACATGCCATCACAATCCCCAACACACATGTCATTTCAACTCGCACACATGAGCCATACCACAGCCATATCGCAACTGCCAGCACCATCCATACCCATACAACAGCATGAGCAGGCAAAGCTGAGCCAGACATCACATGCAACACAGGAAGTGCACCACACATGTACACACACCACCACAATTGCATGCATGTGTACACCTCTGCCAAGTGTCGCAGTGTACAGATGGGCATCCATGTCACATCTGCCAATCAGGCTTCCACATCCCGCTGTCACATGCATCCATGTTGCATCACTGTTGCACCCTTGTCAAATACACACAAATGCACATGTACACAGTGCTGATACATGCAGCTGAAAACAACATACATGCGTGACATCACGGACATGTCTACTTACATACACATTCATCCAAACATGTGTGCCCACACAACTGCATCTGGCATGCAAGCCTACACACACAAGCACCATCCATGTCTCACACATTACAGCCCTCGCATGTGTTAGCCCCACGGCTCTGTACAGCCCCTCCCATACTCGACCGCATACAAACAGATGTGCAACCTGCACACTACTGAAACATCACCACACGCACAGCTAACAATCAGGGTGCATGTACACTTACCGCTCGACTCCAGACGGGTCTGCCTCTCAAGGACCTGGACGTGGAGCGCTGGGGATATGCGTTCCAGGACCCTCATCTGATCTTCTGACAAGTGGCCCCGGCGCCCCTTGGCATCCACTGCCTTCAAGAGGCACCGGGCCTTGTTCAGGGTCCTGGACCTGAAGTCCTCCCAGCGCTTCTTGACATGTTGGAAGTCGCGGACTGCCACCCCCTCCGCGTTGATGGCAGTCACGATGTCAGTCCAGATCCGAGTCCGTCCTTCCTTGTCGGCACGGGAACTTCCGAAGAGGGCATCATACTGCCCCAGGACTTGCTGCACCAGGACACCAACTTCGGTGGCACTGAATCTGGTGCCCCTCTGCCTCTCTGGCCGGGGGTTGTCAGTGGTGCCAGATGTTGCAGTGCCCGACATGACAACCCCAGAGGCAGGAGTGGGTGGGCAACTGGGTCCTGGGGCTGGGCTGTGGAGCGATGGAATCCCAGTCGGGAGTCTTTGGTTCCAGCAGGGGTGGTCACAGCAACAGCACCCTTGGCTGATGTGCAGGCAGCAAATTGCAGGGCACGTGGGCAGCAGGCAGTCAGGCAGCAGCAGATGGCAGGTGGGAGCGTGCTCGGGGCTCTGAGGGGCAGTAATTCGGCCTTCTGGGCAGGAGCGTGGTCTTCCGTGTGCTTACGCGTGGCCAGCTTGATACGGAGTGATTTGGCATGTGAAAATTCTGCACGTCAGCGTGTGAATCGAGGAAAGGCCGTAAGCGCGTCAGCACGCATACGCGATTCCATTGGACCAAAGGCCCTTAGCGCGTATGCGTGTCTGTGACGTATTGCGCACGAGCGTTGCTTTTTCGTGGGGTGCGGTGCGGGCGTTGGGGTTCACACGCTATTACTTCACAGCGGGTGGGTGTTGGCTACGCGTTCTTCTACACGCAAGGCAGACGGTGAGTGGTACCCTGCTCCCCCAGGCCCGATCGCGTGTAAAACCACCCGCGAGTCCCTGAAATACACGCGCCCAGGCCAATCGCGTGTGAGAAACTTCTCGCGCACCCCTGAAATACACGCGCCCAGGCCAATCGCGTGTGGAACTTCTCGCGCACCTCTGGAATACACGCACACGCTCCCCCAGGCCCGATCGCGTGTGGGCCTTCTCGCGCATGTAGGACTTTGGCGCACATTTATTTCCTGCGCAGGGATGCTACCGCCTGCTTTCATGTGGCGGACATGTATGGGCCTGTGCGCGTCTTTGGCCGTGCGCTGTTTTTCCCTATTCGATTCCATGAATACATGTTGTAGGCGAGCGTGTGGGCGTTCTGCGCACTTGCCTCCTGTACTTCCCCCGTGACGCCGACATTTTCACAAGTTGTTCCCCATTCTGCGTGTGACGCCCCGTGTTATGCCTACTTTTGTTATGTGTGCCGCGCTATGTGCGAATTCGCTGTGGCCTTATCGCACGGCGTTCGATGACCTGTGCGCCAGCGTGCGCTGCACACTTTTTCAGCGTACATCCCACATTTTACGCGTGCACGGACTTCCATGAATTGATGTGCGATGTTTTCTGTGCCAGAAAGTAATCCATTTCGACTCCAATAGTTGCAAATAGGAAACCATGTGTAAATGTTTCTTATGCAATTAAAAAGAAATGTATGATGATGATGAATCGAGATAAGCCAAGAGAACCCATTAAGGCCCTTAGCATAGGGGTGGTGGATAAGTATCCCCCTTTAGATGCCTTGATGAAAGAGGTTGCACAGCTGAAGTGTCAGGTCTGCCCCTCTAGATCACTGTTGACGACTACAACCAGTCAGCAGAACGCAAGTGAGACCATTATCACATCCTGTACAGAGGAGGTAATGCGACATAGAGCACAAATAAGGAAGGCGGTGGATGCGTATATGCAGGGTCAGCATCTTCCCCCTTCATTAGTGGGAGCACCTGTTGTAGTGCAGTGCTTGTCGAACGAGGGTTCCAATACATTAGAGAATGGTGTGAAGAAGTTCACAATCAATGATGATATAAGTAGAAATGGAAGCACTGATTTAGTAGCCCCCACTTTGAGCACGACCCTGGTTGCTATTGATAACAATTACCTGACCATAAGCAACTCCACGGCTTGTGTGAAGCCGACAACACCATCCCACATGAACAATCCAGGTGCCCTATCAAATATAGTGCTATAACTCGTTAAAAATGCACTAGGTAACTTGGGTTTGAACATGAATGGCAAGGAATCTGTTCCCGCCGGCTCATTTGTAGGAAAACAAGAGAAAGAGTGATTCATGGTCCTGTTATTTAAAAAGGATTGGACCCACGCTATTGCGTCCTTTAAGTGGCCAGCTGAGGCTAGGTGTTTCCACAGAACTTCGTGACCAAGTCAAAGGCGGCTGACAGGTTGAAGAGTAGTAGCATGGCAGTTTTCCCTTTGTCCTTGAGCTCGTCAATTTGGGTTTTCAAATCTGAGTGCCATTTCCGTGATGTGTTGTGAGCTGAAGTCTGGTTTGCGGGCACCTAGGAGATGGTTAGTTTCGAGGTATTGCTGTATTTGAAGATATGCTGCTTTGTCGAGTATTTTAAGAAGGAAGAGCACCGTTTTAATGGGCGCATAATTAGTTGGGATGGAGGGGTCCAGGGTTTGTTTTTTTAACAAAGGTAAGACCCAGGATTAATTTAGGTTAATTGGGACAGTATTGGTCGCAAAGGAAGCGTTAATTAGTTTGGAAATCAACGGCGCTAAGTCTCTAGCTGCGTCTTTGATTATTTGGGCAGGACAGTTGTCGCCCTGGCATTTGGACGGTTTCAGGGAGAAGATAGTTCTTTCAGTTTCAAGGATGGATACTTTAGAAAATCTGAATTGATCAAGAATGTTAGGAGATTCATTAGTACCTGTAAATTGCATCTTGTGATTGGGCAAGGTTTCTTGTCAGCTATCTTATTTTCGAGTGATGTTATTTTGTTTGCTAAGGCATTCTGTATGCTTGTGCACCAAGGTTTGTCCTTTGCCACATTCTGTTGGAGGAATAGGAGATTCCATTTCACATACAATCACAAATAGTTAATTAGTGTTGGAACTGGCGTTGGTGATTCTTTCATTGTAGGGTTCTTTTTTTGGTACAAATTATCTTTTTTATTTTTTTTTTTTATAGTTGGATAGGTTTATCTTGTTTACATCAGGAGGGGTCTGTCGCCATAAGGGTTCCAGTTTTCTTTTATGTAGTCTAAGGGCTTTAAGTTGAGGTGTAAACCAGGCATTCAGATGTGCACTTTGTTTACTTTTGCGCATTTTGATGGATGCAATAATGTCGAAGGATTTAGACATGGTATTATTATATGCCTCGACTAATAGGTTAGGATCAGAGGCATTTGGGAGTGCATTTAACATTGGTAGGATATGTGGTAGTATCCTGTCCGCCGTGATATGTCTTTTGCTCCTAGTAGGAAGAGGTAGTGCGTAAGTTTATGCATAAGACCCCACAGCACAGCCTCCCTGTTACACCATCAACCCTCTTCCAACTGACAACCTCCCGCCTCAACATTCCACAACACCCCAAAATTCCACAGGCTGAGCGCCTAAGCTATCACAAGTTTGAAATCGGGTTTCACCAAACTCCACTGACTCAATCTGGCTAGTATTCCCTGGAATTCCACAGGCAACGAGTGCCTGGTTTAATCTTCTTTGGCAGATTGAACCACCACTGCTCCACTGTCATTTGCCTTCTCAAAATTCTTGCAGCGGAGGGAGACCCTATTCCTACTCTCCGCAACCATTAAGTTTGTTGGACCCACTGCCGTCATGTTATGGGTACCCTTTCCCGTCCCACCCCTGGGTAGTCTGTTCTAATCTCGCATGGTCACTCAATGCTGATGATTTTATTTCCAGTTTCAATACTTGCTCTTTGTCCATGTTTTTAAGAAACATGTAGTCCATTTTGGACAAAGTCACTCCATTCACCCCCCACGTAGGTAATGCGCTCAGACTATCCTTGAATGAGAGGTTAGTCTGCAGAAACCTCAGCCAGCTAAACATTGTGAACATACTCTCCCATTGTTGTATGTATTTAAAATGTTTGGCTCCATCAGCCAAGTCAGCAATTGTCCCACCTTTTTCTAACAGGACCACCTTGTTCACACCCACATTACTCCTACAATTAACATTTTCACCCATAATAATGGGTGCACTACCATTCTCTTTGCTATCTTCCAAAGCATTCAACACATTGTCCAGCTCCATCGGGACAGGATTTAAGTTAATATTGAGTAAGAGTATGCTGTTATTGTCCTCCTTACAAAAGTCCAATACTTCTGTTGCTAGAATGCTGTTGAAATGACAATGCCCGTCTGAAGCCAATCGGTTTTTTAGAATCTTGACTGCTGTGAGTAGGCCATGCCTAGGTCCCCAACGTACTCCTTCGTTAGTGTCTCGAGTATTAATCATGTACCCATCTAAAGTGGGCATATTTATCTGCCAAGTCTCTTGTAGGAGAATAAAGTTGCATTTATCATATGCCAGCTTAATTTGTGGGTTCAGAAAGGAGTTAAACCCTTGAGTAGTCCAGCAAGCTGTTGGAATTACTTTCTTCCAAACCCGGGTCTGATCCCATGTATGGCTCTAAGGGATGAAGCGAGCTAGCCCCATGTTGAAGAAGATGAAGGTCTTGTATCCTGCCTCTGTTGATCCGACTCAAAGTAGCACTGAATTCTGAGATTTACATGCTGCCTCTTCGTTGGATCATTTCGGCATTGTGGAGGATGGTAGCTTTCAAAGCCAAGCAAGAGAAGGTCTTCTTGATGATCAGTTACCAGCCTCTCTATCAAGTGGAAGTGGACAGCGTATTTCCCCAACTGCTCTCGGTCAAACATATGCACACATTTTATATCTAATGACGCAATACCTTTAAATCGGGAATCGCAGTGAGAAGTGCTGGTATACTTGCTCTGTTCATGGGGAGTATGTTGGTTCTAGTGAAACACAGATTCAAAGAGAAGTGGGGACAGAAAATCCTTTTGCGTAGGCCCCCTCACAGCCGGACTCTCCCCGTGCCTTTGACCTTTAAACCTGATCCCTTCATTGACCTCAGAGACCATCTCCTGCTCTCGGTAGGATTGATGAATTTGAGGCCGGGCCCCTGCATTACCACTCTTTCTTCCACTCCTAGGGCGCCTCCCCTGATTACAGCAGCATATCTCACCATCCCTTCTTAATTCTCCAGTTTTTGATGGAACGGTATTCCAATGGCTGGGGGACATCAATCGAGGCACTACATGATTTGTGCTTGCTCATCTCGTAGCTTCTGGTTGCCTACGAGTTGACAGGTGCTGAGGATTTCCCTTTCAGCCCACTGGCTCACAATGTACCCAATCGGACACTTTTTTCTTTTTTTTTCTTTCCCCACTGGCCTTTCCCCTGTAACATGGGCCCCACCCCTGGACGTATCATCGCCCCTGCGTTCCTGGCCTTCTCCACAGATGTTATCCTTCCTAGATTCCTCAGGTATTTTTGCGACACGCTATTTTTCCTCTTTTATATTCTTAATTTTCTTTCCAAGGTGTGGCTGCACTTTCTTTCTTTGGCTTCCTCTTTGATATTACCAGTCTTTTTTTCTCTTTCTGTTTTACTTGCACCGACTAACCCCAATGTAACTGGGCTTTGCGAGTCAATCTGGATGGGCGATGCAGCATCATTACAGAAAGAGTTTCTCTTTACAAACCTTTGCTCTGCAGCCTCTTGTCCTGTTTCACCGGTGGCAGACCCACCATCTGGCTGAAACAACCGAATCTCATTCAGCAGTACCGAGTTTGCTCTCATCTCCAGTACCACAGTATCTTACAGGCGGATGAATGATTGTAAGACCACATTTAAAGCCACTAGTGTGCTCATACTGGGGTCAGCCACTTCGGACCTCTTCTCCATGTGCTGAAACGGCAGGGAGGATCGATCTGTCTGCCTCCTCCAAAGCCAGAGTACCTTATACTCCACTGGGCATGGAGGCATCCAACGTGGCCTCTGTATCCTCTATAGAAGGAGAGCTGAATAGCATGGGCGTCATACTTAATCTTTCCTGGCTGCCCTCCAGCGCACGGATTTCGGATTCAAGACTAATGCACTCATTCAGTAGGAACAGAGTTGCCCCATGCTCCACTTCCATCAAGACAGGCCCAGAGCTGTCACACTCAGAGCAACCTGCCTCCTCCACCCTCCTTGAGCAAGTGACCTCTGATTGCAAAGTTCGGCTGTATAATTTGTTTTGGATGGTAGGAAAAAACGTTATTTTGTCTTGCTGCGTGGGCACAGCCCGTAATGTTTATTGACCGAGCGCTTCCACCATTTCTGAATCCAGCAGCATGTGGTCTGCACCTCTTGGGTGATATCGCTTTTGCTGTTGGTGTTTCTCTTTCATACCCTCCCAAAGGGACCCACCACTGTTCAAATTCCCTCAAATACTAAAGGGAATCAGGGAGGCAGCCACTCTTAACACTACAAAAACAGCCCCCGATTAATTCATAGGGAGGCTAAACTGCATTTCCCGCCCGGCGGGAGTCTGTAAGGGCACTCTAGGCTAGGTCAGATCAAGCTTACCTGCATTCTCCTGAGCACCAGCCCAAACTGTAGGCCACTGGCTGCACCTCACAGGGTTTGCGGTCTGTTTCACAGGGGCTGCAAGTTGTGTGAATTCTGACCGGAGCTCCGTAAGCAACCACATTTGGGTGTCAAGGTCGAGACACAGCCGTGGGATAATCTGCCAATTGCCAAAAATGCCAAAAGGGATCTGCAACGGAGCTCGTAGCTTCCTCACCATTGCCTCGGAAACCTTGGAGGAAAGGCCCCCCTCAACATATCAAGTCACACTGCGCTGCAACTACTTTTAAGCAGCTGCTTCCGACACCAGCCGTTCTTAATTTGTAAGACGATAAGTGCCAGGGCCCAAATATTTTCTTGCACGTCACTGACACTTTGGGGCGGGCAGCTCCCTGCCCATTGACCCCACCCATGCCTGCTTCATACAGTACCAACATAATTGGTGTTAAGGCTGCAAATGCCACCGGTTCATTGAGGGTGATGGATGCATGGTGTGATTTACAGATACCAATCGACATAACATATTGTGACGTGAATTAATATAAATATTTGTTACTTTAAAACACATTGTTAATATTTTGCATCAGTGGCACATTTTAACAATCTGTCAATTGAAAATAAGAGCCAACATGCTTTCCTTCTCTGGCAAATTATTGGACAAACGCAGGCAAAATCATTACTGAACTGATCAATGTGTCTGTCAAACACTGCAGCAAGATAATCTTCCTTAGTTTGGCACTCATGCTAGGCACTCCTCTTTGATAGTGGCCTTTTCACTGACCTTGTCCCTGTTAGGGTTGCTGGCTGGTGCCTGTCCTGTTGTCAACCCACTTTGCTAGTTATTACTGTAGAGAATGTGCAGGGATGACAAGCAGGTTGATTGGAATTGTGTGCAGGAATAGCCAGCCTCATTGGTCAACATTGTTGCCTTCTAACTCGTTGTTCTTCATGAAAACGGATAGTCATTTTCTGCCAACCTGGGTTATCAAGTTTGTGAATAACAATGAGCAAGACCAGGATGAAGAGACCCAGGTCAGTGCACAATGTTGTTTTTAAATTAATATGACTGATTGACAGTTATATTTTAAAGTTGCCAAAACACCATAACATAATCAAGCTAGGATTAGAAATGTGCGTCGTGGCTAAGCCCTAGTAAGCCTCCCCCAAATTGAGCACTACTTCAAAGACTAATCAAGAAGGTGATTTTGCTAGTGCTGCTGCGGCATCTGGTTCCATTACGAATTACTTGTAGGACGTCCCTGCAGTTTGTAGCACGCTACTAAAGCGTGTGAGAGCCCAGCTTGCTCGCTTTCAGATTATTGCATACCAATCTTGGTTAAAGTCTGATGCAAATCAGCAGTCTGGCAAAGCATTCAATATTGGTCCACAGCAGGTCAACAGTGTTCCCTGATTGAGGCTTTTGAACAGCATGTGTATCCCGAAGTGCAAACAATGATGCTATTGATGCAGAGGGAGTTAATTACGTTGGGCTACTACTGAACAGATTTGGGGGTGTTTTCTGGAAGCAACAGTGTGCCTGCAAACAGGACCGGGTGGTCTTGAGACAAAAGGGCCTTGCCAGCAGATGAATGTGTGAGGCTGAATAAATTGTATAGGGTTCAGTAAGGTACAGGCCCCTCATCTGGAGCTTCACCTGCATAAAACACTCTCTAAGGAAAATAAATGGTGGATTTCTCTCTGCATGGGAACACCATCAATTCACATATGATTATGCTTTTGTGAGCCTCGTCCCTAGGTGCTGCTTGACTCCGTAATCAAAGCAACAAGTGACTAGTGTCTGTGTGTACTGCTGCTGACATGTCTTGGATTCCTTTTCTCTGTACTCCAGTCTAACATTTCTTATGCTCCTATACGGATGGGATGCTGTGTGGAGTTTGGACTGTACAGCTCTCTTAATGGCCATTCCCTTTCTATAGCAGCATATACACACTAAAGAATGTTGGAATGGAAAACTGCCCAGATAAACTCACATTTGGGTATGGATAATTTAAAGCTTTCATCCATCAGTGTTTGGTGTATATAGCATACATCGCAACACGTAAGATAGCAGTCTTTTGAGACATCTGGTAAAGAACTCTTTATGCAAATATATGTCAACGGTTCTAATACCTGCAAAATGTCTGACTGCAGGGCTCTCGGTTTAAACTGCAAGTCACAGCCTGCAAAGTTTGACTAAAACTACTTCCTCAAATTGTGTCCTAATTGCCAAATAGTGTGAAACTGAACACCTCACTACCTCCCATTACCTCTTTTCCGCCTAATCTTCCAAAATCTTTAGAAACCGGCTATATGTTGGCAGCGAGAGCTGTCGCAGCTAAGGGATCAACCGCCAACTTGAAGCCAAGATGTATGTTCTGAGTTTTTATGACAAACAATAGAAAATAAGGAGTTGGGTTTAACTCGGGTCACGTGGAAAAGGGGGGAACAAAACTACAGGCTTCTTCTAAGAACATGGTCCTTGGTCCTTCCTTCTCTCTCTCCTAAATGGGGGGGAAAAAGTCACTCTGCCTTTGGGGTTTGTCTTGGCCTGATGTCTTATCTTTCTTGTGTTTTTGTAAGGTTTGTTAGGATGTCTCGCCCCTTCTCCACTGGCAGTGACGGACCCCATAACCCTTGTGCCTTGTTGTCTGGACTTGCATCAGGGGTCCCTCTTAAGATCACTTTGGACCCCTAGTGCTCAGGCTTAGCCCACTTGTGTAGGAATTTGGGATTCTCCTGGCTGCTGCTACTATAACGACTTGAGAGCCTCTCCAGGGCTCTGGCTTCCAACCAGCTCCTATACATCTCTTCTTTGACACTATTTACTTATCACTTGCCAACCCCTCTTCCGCCGTCCCCCATTCCTACCTTCTGTTAATTTCACCTTCACTCGCTTTTTCATCTCAAAGGTCTGCACACGTTGTGTCCCTCCTCTTTCATTCTTCTCCAAAGCCAGCGAACCGCTGCATGCGTCCTGGAAACGGCACTCAAGCTACCTGAGTGCATAAAAAAACACTGGTGACATTGTAAGACTGGGTGAACAGGTCTGCATCATGGAACCTGTAAAGTGAATGGTCTATAATGTGTGATCTCAAGATTCCATGCCCATTTAAAGGATGCTTCTCACTTGATTAAGTTTATAACTAAAAATATATTTATCGAATATACAGGTGGGGGGAGATGGGCCGGATCTCAGTCTCTTTTCTTTGGGACCAAGAGGTTACTTTTTATTCTGTTGGTCCTAGTTGCCTTCATTGAAGATCTGCTCTGGGCTTCATACAATGCTTCTGCTTTTTGTGTTGCTACTCCTTTGACTGGGCCTGTACCTCTCTTCCCCAATCTACCAATGGCTTTATGTAATTGCACAGTCCTAATCTTCAGTCTTTGGTTTCCAACAGATGGTGTTCACTGTTTTAAATCAATCCTTCAGGCATTTGCAATACATAATTTGGCTTCATTGTTTTTTAATAGATGATCTAGCAAGTAGATTCCCTTTACGTTCTTGTCAGCGACTTGGAATTTTCTATCAAAGGTACCTCTGTAAATGCTGATCAGACTTAGCTTTGGTCATTGGATTTCATCTCCAGGCATGCATCAAATGTTAGTCTTCTCTCATTGGACACTGTACCAGCCTGCACCAATTCCCTCTCACTTTTGTTTGTTAATGGCAACCTTATGTATGCATAACCTGGGTATTTGACTTTGTTCACCATTGGCGTCAAATGCTTTCAGCTCTCAAATTAACTTGTTCAAACGATTCACCTGTTCTCTGCTGGGTCTTGTCCATGTACCTCTTTGCTGCCTACTTTCCCTCTGCTTACACTTGCAGTTTCTACAGGGTTCTTGTTGTGTTCATCGTCCCTTGCTTTCTTGCTGCTCTCTCCCTCGTCAGAGAGGCTTTTCTGTGTCACCTTCGTCTGGTGCAGATATCCTGGATTAGCCTCTTTTCCTCTCCCACTCTTGTTTACCAGTTTGCTGTAGTGATCATGTTTCGCATCCACTCGCCAAATTACATCTTATTTAAATATGAGTTTCCTTCTTCAGTAGTATGACAATTATCTTGATCCTCAACAGGCTGGCTTTCAGCCATCGAGAAGAATGTAATCCCTGCCTCTCGGTCCTTGATGGTTTCTGTTTAGCTGTGGATGGTGGCGTTGTCTCTGCCTTGATTGCTATTAGATCTGACAGCTGTTTTTACACAGTTGCCATCCACTGCTGCCCAAGAGGGCAGAGATGCAGGCATTCATTTGAATGCTCTATCTCGGCTAGAATGTTATGTGACAAATCTTTCAATGTCGTCGCTTCTTCCCGAGGAAGAGCTCCTTCCAATGAGGACAGGGAGGTGAGGCTGCTACCCGATAGTCCCGCTGGCGGTGGGACTCAGCGGGAGGATCTTGTGGGGCGAGCTCCCCACCCTTCTAGGGACAAGGGCGACCATCTAGGGAAAACGCGGTACATCACCTCTCACCCTATACACCTCCTTGCAGTGTAAACCTCAATACCTTACCCAACCCTTCTATGTATCTCTGCAAACCTGACAATTTAACCACTACTGATAGTAGAGCCAGGTATTGCTTCAGTGCCTGGAAGAACCCGTGACAACTACCTGGGAGATTTGAACCAGGAGAAGGGGTCGAGACGTCGCTGAAGCAGCAAAGGAGCCGGCAGGAGGCAGTCTCCTACCGGGATTGCCAAAATATCATCCACTGAAGAGGCACCATAGCTGTAATGGACACCTTCTTGAATTGGAACTCCTGTGGCCCTGGAATCTCACTGCCTGCAGTAGATGCTCTTTACCTTACATTTTTATTTTTAACCTTTCAGATAACACACCTGTGTGCTGTGACTTTTGTGACTTCCTAAACCTTCCTACCCAAGTTTACCTC
Organism: Ambystoma mexicanum; assembly: GCF_040938575.1. Lineage (NCBI taxonomy): Eukaryota > Metazoa > Chordata > Amphibia > Caudata > Ambystomatidae > Ambystoma > Ambystoma mexicanum. The sequence goes on from NC_090923.1 coordinate 716,780,258, forward strand.
TGGACTGAACTCTTTTAGCAAACTAGAATTTGACTTACTTGGTGTTATATAGCAACACCAAGAAAGTTTGGTGGGTTTAAAAACGTTTGGAAACATTGTTATTGGCTTCCATTACAACCATGCATCACCATCAAAGCCCAATGTATTGTGCAGACAGCTTATTATGGCTTTTGTCCTCCTTTCAGCCCTGAGAAAACCCAAGTACTCTTCTCTGCCTTCCTTCTGCAGGTTCCTTCGTTTCGAAAGAAAATGAAGGGGTGGCTCTGCGTTCTCAGGGCGAGCACCTCTTTTTACCCATGCTGTGTCTGATTTTTCTATGGAGGAGAGCATTGAAATCTTAATTTCCTGAACTAGCCCCCTCCTGAGAATAATTTCTCTGCTAATTCCACTGTAACTGTTGCGCTCTATAAATCGGCTACAAAATAAAAGTAAAAAATTGGCATCTTCCCCCTGGTGCCCTCAGTGGACTCCTTCGACCGATACTGGGCCCGATGGCAGTTCCACTACATTTTTCCAGCATATCTCTGCGCATTCACTTTTGGATGCCCACCACCACTTTTTTGAGGCCTGCGGCTCTGCATGTTTGGTCACTTGGTGACTGACATTCACGACACACTGGTGTTCTTTGGCACAATTTCCCAAGAACAGACCACTCATTTACACACCCCAATGAGCACTGTGGTAGTGAGAGAAATTCCAGTGAACATTGTGAGAAGGAGATGGAGAACAACCACTGCATTCAGAAATTTGGAGTGAAGGTATTGAGGTGCATACTAATAGTAAATGAATATTGTGCGAACAACCACCCCTTATGCATTCTGGAACTTGGATGGAAGGTTTTAAGTGTGTCATAATAGTGAATGAACATTGTTTTGGTTCAGAGTTCCATTTTTGGGTTTCTTTTTTTTCTGTGAGTCCCCTAAACCTTTTTTTGGCTTTCTTGGTTCCTTAACTTTATTTTTACTTTCCCAGGGATCTTTACTCTAGTCCTCCTGTGTCCTCAACTCTTGATGGACTGCCCATATGGATACCAGGGCAAGCGTGTTCTTCTAGCACTACTTTTGGTTCCTGGGTGCTGCTGGTAGCTGTATGTTGTGTTTTTGGCTACACCATGCTGTAGCCTTTTTGCCGCATTTGTATTCAAATTCTGCTACATGGTGCAATGTGGTTACCAAAGCATTTTAAAAGTTCTAGATCAGCCCATTTTGATTATGGGCTTTCCCTTGTTTTGATCATGAGGAGCAGCCAAAATGGAATTTCTGCTTATTTAGGCTCTTTTGAATAGCCTACAAAGGCTTCCCGGTTTGAATGGCTTCTTGTGCACACTGGTTAATCTGTGTGGGTGTGTCGGAGTGCATGGTGTCTGGCTGGTACAATCGTATAGGAGGGCTGACAAAACTTTGAAAGGGGCAAGGTTATGAGTAGGGTTACCCCTGCTACTGTGTTTTAGAATATCTAGGGAGACCCAGACCATTCTAGAGATGTTTGGCAGAACTTACCTCAAAGAAGCTGGAGGGATCAGACTTCTCTGAAGACCCTGCTGCAATGCTGTTTGTCCTCCTGCTGTGCCTGTCTGCCTCTGAGATTTAACCACAAAATACCCCCCTTCCCTCCAATCCCCACCCCTGTCTTTCTGCCAGCCTTCTCTGCTGGCCCCTCCATTCTTGCGGCTCTGGTGCCCCCTAGAAGTCTTCTTGTGGTGTTTGCTGGACCAGATGCGAGTGCTCCCTGCTGCCTGGCGCATTGTGATGCTGCTCCCAGGTGTGATACAATGCCTTGAACTCCTGCTGCTTTTCTCTTGTGGGACTGTTCCTCCTGCCTTGTTCTTGGTCTTTGCCCTAACCTGAGATGCCTTTGGCCTGTCTGTCTTTTAGTGACACCCTGGAGCGTGCTGTTGTTACTGTGCTTACCTTTTCATTACAAATCACCTCATAAAATCCTCCCTTGTCCTGTGCCCTCCCTTGCTGGTCCTTCCAGCCTCTGGGATTCTGCAAACTAGAGTCCTGATCCTTGACTAGCTGGACCCAATCCCAATCTAGATGCTAAAGGTAACCTCTGCACCTGTCTTTTGTGTACCTTTCACACAGCAATCCTTGGCCTGGGTCTTCAGACCCCCATCCTTTCACTGGTCCTGTCTTTCAAAGTCCCTGTGTGCAATGTGAGTCTTTCTTCAGGGACCTTAGGGATGCTACAGTTTTCTTCACAGCTTGTGGTTCCAGTCATCCATCAGCAGGCGTCTGATTGCCAAACCTGGGCCTGCTTATACTCTAGAGGGGTTCCATGATACTCCGCTGGATTACTGCTTCCTGTCTTGCTTCTTTGATTTATAAGTAGAAAGGGCTTGCATTTTCACTGTAACCACGAGTGGACTATTGGGCTTGTCCTGTCTTGTAGAAGGGGTACTGTGACGAATCACATGATCTATCAAAACCAAGTAGGTTCTTCATGGACGTCTGGGGATAAATCTGTAAGCCAAAACCAGATGTGATGCCTCACGGAGCCACTATTGAGTTTCTATTATTCTGAAAAATAGGACCATAGGTCATGTAGAAAGCTATAGGTCAAGGCTCAGTGTGAGTTATTTGTGAAACAAACTTGTTATCAAAATCTTTCTTTTCTTTTTCTAAAAAAGCCATACATATATATCGTAACCATGACTTCAATATTTTTCCTTACAATTTACTTAAAAGATAATACATATATCAAAAAACAGCCAATTCATTTACTGTATAAGATAGATCCTTATTCATATACAAGATAAATTGTGCAAATGTTAGAAACTATTCAAAACAAACGCCCTAGGTCGTTTAGTATTCAGTATTATCTAGCCTATTCTATTGATCTCTTTAATAACTAGAGCAGTGGGGAAAGGGGCAAGAAGTAAATGAAGAGAACCAAGGGACCAATCATACTCGTCCCAGTATAAGTGAAGGTTGGCAAGCTAGTGAAATTATTTGCTTAAAGCTAAAAGAAAGGGAGTGGAAAAGGGCCAATCGTCCTGTATAAGAGAAGGGCTATTTGTGTAACTAAACCAGGGGAGGACACCAGGCATACCAGAAGTTGTGAAACGACATACATTGTTGGATTGGGAGAAAAGAAAAACCCAGAGTCTGTGTTCATCAAAACGAGGAACTTGACCTACAGTAGCAAAGGGGAAGCCCCGGAGGGATAACAGCCTCTTTGAAGAACTAAAGAAACCTATTCAGAGTATCACCAGAAGCCATTGCAAGAGACACGGGCTGAGGCTATAGAAGCCTGTCCAGGAGAAGGCAGTCGTTTTCATGGACCCGTCTTTTCATTTGAGCTTTTTTGAAAAGTGGTAGGGACAGAACAGAGTAGTTTGTGACAGAGGACAGACTATTACTTTGGATAATCTCACAAACGACGAGCACCCTAGTTAGTTTTTGTGTTTGGTAGGGCAAACACCTTACCATTGGGGATAGATGAGCTTTCCTATTTAAATTCATCTACTTATGAAAAGGCCACGCTGACCTACTACTGTACACTTTCCTGAAATTCTTGAAGTCCCTAAAAAAGAAATCCGAGGCCATTCCATACCTTTGAAACTTCAGTGTATCTTTGTTTGCCATGTGGTTCTTGATTTTTTAGAAGTATCCTCTGCTTTCTTTTTTAATACTTGTGATTTTGTCCATCACATTGAATGATAAATCGCTGCACTCCACTTTTTTTCTAAAAGCATTACAAAGTAGGTAGTTTGTGCTAGTGTGCTCCCTGTCAGAAGGAGGACCAACACTCGCTGTACTCTGAAACGTCGAGTGAAGGAAACCTGACTACCAAACATTCTCATGAAAAATAAAATATGTTATTGATATTATCAGTTTAAGACTCACTGTGGCTTACACATGCAAAATAAGGATGTCTGTTTATAGGTTTCCAGCAGAAAACTAGCCCGTGTGCATGCTCTTTTGACAAACCAGTGGTTTGGGGTTCTAGTCTTTTCTGAAGCTTGGGCCCCTTCAAGCCAGTGGTATATGGCTCTGTGAAGCCTGTGCATAAACCATTCTTTGCTAAGATGTAGTTGCAGTAGGATGAGACCCAATTGTGCACAAATAGAAAGGTAGCTTGATTAGGACACAGGAAGTAATTGCATTAATCATTTTGATCAATCCAATCACCTATATCCCTGAGTAAATAAATGGTTTCAAAATTATCCTTTGCCATTGTTTTAATGTCTGTAGTACAAACCTGACATTGTATTTGGGTGCACGGTTCCTGTCAGTGGAGAAAGTCCCCTTTATGGTGGCTTGACCATACCTTCTAGGATCAAGTAGTTGGCAAGAGGGTAACTATCGGATTTCCTGCAGGTTCTGTAGTTTCTTGTTCATGCCCTGTCCACTCTGCAATGATTTTAGACAGTCCCCACGGTATTTGGCAATGGTGCATGCCTCTGCCACAATGCCTGCGAGTGTCAGATTGTGAGTTAAACCTCACTCTAGCCAGAGGCATGCAGTTGTCCATTCAATGCCAGGATAACTGACTGATTTTCATCAAGGCTGGGTTTTGGATGTCGTACACTATTCGTTAGTCCTGGCCGGTGGACATTTGCAGGTATTCATCTAGGAAACTAAGCTTAATCATGGCTCTTGCTTGAATACTACGGTTTTTGCATGTCTGCAGCAACCTGTGAGGATGCCTTCTTGAGGCTACAAGTTGGTCATGAGTTGTCGTTCCGCACTCAGTGGGAGCAAGGCCAAGCCTTCTCTGCTCCAAAGAGCCTTCTCTTAAATGACATTGAAATCCGACGTCTATTGCAGTATGCTGGCCCATGTGGATTCCTACCCCTTCTCCACTCCCCATATCTCCTACGGCCTCCACAGATTTTGCAGTACATAGGCACGTTTCAGTCATATAACAATCCACGACTTAATGCATGCAGAACGACACATATGGACAATGTCTCAATCTTTTGAAGCTCTTGATGTACTTTCTTCCTTTTTCTCGAATTGTGACCAGTTAACTCTTTCTTGCAAAGAAAGTACTATACAGCACTTTTCAAAACGTTTTCTCCTCATCCTCTGTCTCTCATTGGCATTGTAAATCAACAAATATGTTCTTCTAATACAGACCCTTCTCAGTCTTGCGCACTGTCTGCCTCTGATTTTGCTACCTTTTCTTTTGAATTTCTAAAATTGAGGCTCTGTTAATCTTTTTCTTCTTTCTCCTTCTAGTGTAGCCCTTAGTTCTGCTTCCTAAGTGGGTTTTTTGCCACCTACTGATGCCACTTTGGCTATGTTTTTTAGAGATGCTAATACTACTGCCAATCAGATCCTCTTCTGTCCAGTTTCATGCACACTATATAACCTCTAATGTTTGCTTATTTTACTAATTTCTGTAATCTTTATTTCTCTTGATCTTCCATTTCAGCCACAAGGATGCCGCCATTATTCCGATCTTAACGCACCTTTGTGTTTGTATTCCTGCTAATTACTGAAGTGGCCCTCTCTATTTTTTTTTCTTGAAATAATTCTTTAAAAATGTGTTTAGTCCCTGTTTTCTTCTTATCTTGATATTCATTCTTTTAAGCCTACTGTTAAGTTTGTCTTTGGTCCATTCCACTCTATTAAGAGTTCTCTTCTATATATAACTAATGTAACCAACTCTCTCTTTCCAGCCTGTTACTTCAAGCGATCATCGCTGTTATGTTGTTGGGATTAATGCTGCACCCTGATGCCATCTTCATGGTTTCCAAGCACACTGGTGGAACTGAGCAAAGAAGGGAGTGGGTTAGGTTAGTGGGAGAGAGGGAAAATACAGGATGGTTTTGCTGTTGTGTTAATTTATGCAGACTGGAAGTACAGAGTTCTGAGGGCCCAGAGGCATGTGTGTCCAGAGTGGAGACTTGTGTGCCCATGGTACTCGGATGCATTTGCAGGCACTTACGGACGAGTATGTTGATTGTAGAGATGTAGCATTCTGCTGTTTATCCTAAAGCCTTGAAATCTATTATGAACACATATTATTCTCATGTAGAGGGTGTGTTGTTTAGTTGGTGTGTATAGTGCATCTGACCATAGAGTTGGAGAATGTTAGTACAGGGCCCGGTGGGAAACTCTGAGCATCCATCTGTGGCCATGCCACAGTCTCTTGTTAGTGGTGCTCTTCTGGTAAGTTAATTGTGAGGATATGTCCTGAGACACCCTCAAGTGGGGTGACATGTGTGTCAGTGAGTACTTGTTAGTGCCATTAAGTCTAGGTCTTTCTGCTGCTCTATCCACAGTGGATCACTCCATTTTATGACTATTCTTTCATCACTGGGGCGTCCGAGAATGTTGTTCACTGTTTATTTTTATACCTCGCAGATCATACTTATTTGGTATCTTGGTCTGATAAATTTTCCTCTTCTAATCCTTTTGTTACGGGGTCCCCCAGCGAGGGCTGGGAGCTTGATTCCTTACTCTTCTCCAGCATCGGGTCTGGCATGGATTCACATGCTCATGAATATTCCCTGTCTTCAGGTCAGGAATCCTCGGTGAAAGAAAAAACAGTTTCACTTTCTTTTACAAACTGTCTTTCTCCTATAAACCAATCACTGAGCTCTGGGTCATAATGCCCCCTTCCAAATACTACCCTCTCCCTAGGCCCCTCCTCTGGCAGCCATCTTCAGATTTTTACAGCACGTCCAAGTGTTAGTAGTTCTTATGTTTTGCTCTTGGAGCTTTCTGCGTTTTATTTGTGCTTTTTTGCTAGGAAAATCCGATTTTTGTTCGATGGAGCACACAGGCTCGAATCGTTTCTTCATCCGACTAACGCAGATCGTTTTTTGGCATCTTTCATGGTCCCTCACGGGCGGAAACGTGTTTTCTTTGAAGTTTCCAGAAGGCCATCGGGCCTACATCGTACCGGACCATGTCGGAGAAGGACGGAGCCTCACTCTTCAAGTTCTGCACCAGCTGCGGTTTGCGGAATGTTTTCATGGAGGACCAGCATTCCCAGTGCCTTCATCCGACGCACAAGGAGGAGGATTGCGAGATCTGTCATGGCTTTACGAAGCGCACTATGAAGGATTGGCACATCAGACTGGCAGCGTGGCTCAAAGCCAAGGCCCCTGCCCTGTGTGATTCACATCCGGATCCTCATCCGGATCCAGCCAGCATGTGCGAGTTTCCAAGTCCTTTGAGGGTGCTCCATCCATGGGGGCCCAAGACCAGGCCAAGCACCGCGATCAAGTTCCGTCGGGTCGCTGTGCAAGGGGGTTCTCCGACGGTCAGGCAGCACTCATCTCCCGCAGCCTCAGTCTCCAGCCATCACTCCAGTTCTTTGTCGAAGAGGAAGTCAGCTACCCCGGGGAAGTTGCAGGAGAAACCGGAGAAGGCCAAACAGGACAAGGTGTCCGACCTGCCTGTGAAGGCACAGGTGATGCAGGCTAAATCGTCCTCTATCGAGCTGGTGGCAGCTGCCCTTTTGAAGGCGAAAGGGGCTGACCCAGTCCAGGGTACCCCGACGGCGGCCAGAGTGGCTCTTCCTCCCAGGCAGGAGGCTTTGCCCAAACCAGCGGAAAAGACCCCGGAAAAGAGGATGCCGTCCCTTAGCCTGAGACCGACCCCTCGGGACCCAAAAAAGGGGAGTGGGGGGGTAAAAGATTTTCAGGGCACGAATATTTCTTCTTCCGACGTGGAGGGGCAAGGGTTCCGTCCACACCATCCCAGAAGACATTGGGAACGACCACGGGAACGTCAAGGAAGTAGTTGCCGCCGGAGGGGGCAGCAGTGACGACGTTGGCGGGGAAGATAATCCGCGCTGGGCCCAGCAACCTACTCCCCAGGCACCTCCAGAGGTCTGTCACATGACATTCTTTCGACCCTAAAAAAATAGTGGTTGAGTGGGCACCGCTTCTTTATTCGTTGTCTTAAAAATCCTTGTAGCTTGAACAGAATAATTAGCTAATCATTCGTGGGGTGCAGCCCACTAATATGTGCCACCTTGTCAGGCACCATAAAAGGCTGTGAGGAAAAAGAGAGCAAGGCTAGTTGGCCATCGGTGTGGGCAGCACACCCCCTTACCCACTCGGGGTTAATTATATTCTTTGAATGTTAGTAAAAAAGACATTCTTCTTTTTTTTTTTTTCATTTGTTCAAAAAAAATTGTGTTTTAATGTATCAAAAAAAAGTGTTAGTTTAGCAAATGCGACTATCTGGCCAATGCATTTCGTAAGTCCTTCGTCCGGGCTTTGTCTGATTAAATTAATCATCATTACATCGTTATTCATCATTGATCGAAACAAGAATATATACATATTTCAACAAAATGAAATTCATAGCAATCACATGCGTATGTATTTTAAAGGGTAATCACAATAAGCAGGGTACCCACAAGACAAACATATAACAAATAGAGAAAGGACATATAGAAAAGGCATTTAAACAGGTTCATAATTCAGAAAGCTATCCATATGCACCTTGTTTATCTTTTTCATTCCGTTATAATTGTAAACCTTCAGCCAAGTCACCAATAACTGTGACTGTAAATCTCTTAATGTCATGTTAAAGCATCCTGTATTGTAAGTTATCAGATGTCCTTCACCTTTGTTAGTGCCCCCTATGCAGTCCTCATGGCGTAATGGTTGAACATGTAAATCTAAAGTTCCAAGTTGTATAGGTAAGTATAATACTGCCAGTGCCCGAGGTTAGTGCTCTATCTTAATAACATCTGTGTGTCATCTAAGCAGTGCTCCAGTGTAAAACGTGCCAACTATATCTTCTAACATTACAAGGTCTGAAAAAATTACTGTAAAGCATGCGCATGTGCTTAAAACAAGTCTAACCTCTCCTGCGAACGCCGTTCGCATCCCTTACGAACATGGTGTGCTCTGTGAAAAGTAATGATATGTAAGATTCAAAAACTGTCAATTCAAAAAACAGATCGTGATACGAGTATGAATACACTAGTTCGCTTACCTGATGTTCATTGTACAGCTGGATCTAAGCGCGATCGTGTTGCTGTGAAGCACGACTGTGGCGCTTTCGCATTAATGTTAGTTTCTCTGCATAGTCATGGTGATTTTGCCTGATAAGATAGCCGTCTCACTGGGACAGTGGCGGCCATCTTAAACCAGTCTGTGGCGTAGTTCATGTATATCGTGATGTATTCTTAGCGCAGATCTCATCTGTGCTAAGAATGAATGACTGAATGTAGAAAAAGCTATATTACTATGTTAGTTTGCAATTCCGCTAATTCTTATTCTTAGTGTTTGTCCCTCAATTCTATGAGTGTAAAGATCATGACTGATAAGCTGCTGTCTGTCTGATACACCTTCAAAACATATACTCATAAACTTGCCTTTAACCTCGCTGTTAATTATCAGTACATACTAAGAAAAGTGTTAGCTATAAGTTATGAACTAGCTGCTGTGATGACACCGTTCCTGACTATGTCTCTCACAAAAATACTTATTACACAGCCACAGCAGTGGCTGTGTAGTTATGGTTAATTTGCTGTTTCCATAGGAAGAGCACTTTTTGGGCGGCTTATAACTTAGCTCCCCCTGGACGAATCCGCACCAAACTTTGCAAAAAAAAGTATATGGGCCACTCTGAAAGTTTGGTGATGTTTGGTCCAGGAGGGGGGGGGAAGTTATAGGGGGGTGGTCCCAAAACGTCTTTTTTTCCCATAGACTGGGAGAAGAACTTTACGTACGCCTACATTCCAAACCGCTGGATGGATTTTTACCAAATTTGCGGCTGGGGCAGGGGCTTGGTCCCGAAAGCGTGCTTTTGTAGATTTGGTGACAATCCGTCCAGTAGTTTTCTTTAAAACGACCAAAAGTAGGTCTAAAGAAATGTGTGATCTATGTCCGCTCCGCGGTCCCACTTCCCTGTTCGCTCCGCGGACAAGATACCGATTGGCTAAGGGGCTGGCGTCATGACCGCGGACACTCGACGTCTCTGCCGATTGGCTGCAGTGAGCCGTGTTCTGCATCAGATTGTTTGGATGCGTCCGACATCTTGGATCCGCTGACAGCGCGGCGGCGACCAGTGGTGAAATGCTATTTCGGAACCTGTTTTGGTGTGTCAGAGTGCTTGGGGAGGTTCAGAGAGTAAGAGATGGGTGAAATACTGTATTTGTTTAGGCGGTAGGTGGTAATGATGTATTCCCTATGCCTGCCTTGTTCGGGATGTTTGTAAGTACAGAAAATGAGGGGTCTGATGAGGATTGTATTTTAGTCTGTGGTGTGCGCAGGCAACTTGAAACTGTTCTAAAGACACGTGTGGTGTTAGCGAACATTGAAATTGAGTACATGCCGTAGTTAAATTTTTTTGTTTCTATGGGTGTGCTGGGTGTGCTATTGATTTATGCTCCGCCATGGGTGTGACATGCTGCGGTGGTTGTGGCCAAGGCCTAGAGTCTTGGGTGCATGGCCGTAGGCCATACTCCCAAGACGCTAGGCACTGGCCACAACCACTGCAGCATGTCACAGCTATAGATACACCCGTAGTATTGCATATCGATCAGGTGGTTGTGGGGAGGGTCTAGAGTTTTGGTTCCATGGCCAAAGGCCATGCACCCAAAAACAAAGTTATAAGCACTGGAGTTATAAACCACTGCACACCCATACATTCAAATATATATGGCCTTACACCCAAGACTCTAGCCTTTGGCCACAACCACTGGAGCATATCACAACTTAAAGGTATACCCGTAGTATCAAACATCAATCGGGTGGTTGTGGGTAGGACCTATAGTCTTGGTTGCTTGGTCGCAGGTTGTAGGTGGTAGGTTATACATCTAATACGCTGGGCCCTGCGTACAGCCTCTGCACCATATTACTGCCATAGATTTGAAGTATAGATTCGAATATGTATGATATGTGTGAAATTATACTTACTGTTTACTTTGTTGAGAATCCATGTATTTCTTACATGACTTTAGTACTTGGCGGAAATATCCTTTTTTAATTTCTGTGATAAAAGAAAAGAGCATGTTGGTGTTTGTATTTTATAAAGACTGTACAGTAGACATTTTAGCTTTTTCTTTGACCCTCATATTTAGTTTACAAACCAGTGTGCTGTGCCTTTTGCTCAGTTTCTGTGTATATTTTTCAAATCCTTGAGTCTGGGGGGAAAAAAAAATCTGTGTCGGATTAAAAAAAAAAAAACCTTTCTTTGCTATGCTACAAACTATTTCTTTGTTTTCTTTGAGTGTTTACTTGATGTTTCTGATTGATGCCATGTCTGTTGGATTGTTGCAGATTTTTAAAAACAGATATCTGTTGGCATATTCTAACTGTGCATTTTCTGTTATGGATCTGTGGTATTCAGTTATCTGTGTGGATGTTATACACTCTTGGGCAGTTAGATACCTGTTGGCATATTCTAACTGTTTATAGTCTTTTACTTGAGTTTTTGTTCCTGTTGAAGTACACATTAGTTATTCAATTTTGGCTTTAAGAAGATTAAATACGCATTTGTAAGATTATTTGGCAATCTCTGCTTTAGAGTAATGGTGCTATCATTACATTCAAACCATCCACATTTTTTCTTAATGTATGCAGTGTAGTGACCTGCATTGGTTGTAGCTCCTGCGTGGTAGATTATACCTATTGTTGTAAAGGTTTTCTTCCCAAGTTACAGTTGACCGTGTGTGAATCCAGTCCGCTTGCAGTTGTTTTTGGTACCATCTGCATTGTAACGTAGAAGCATAAGTATTATGTACTTACTATGTGTTTGTATCAGTAAGGTGGAGCGATTATCTGAATTGCACACAGCACATAATCTGCCATGGTTTGCATTCTGTACAAGTTGCTGAAATGGAATGGATTCACAATTGGGTAGGGATACATACACACATACACAAATCGCTCATTTGGGATTTGTTCCTGTATCACATTGTTACACAGAGTGCATGTATGTTTCCACTTGTATGAAATCTGGAAGATTTCATTTATAGGTATGTTTTTGTTTTCCAGTACTTGTAGTAAGTACATTAGAAATTCTTGTGGATCTTCTTGTGAATTTATAGTGAAGCTTACCGTTCCAGCACAGTAGTCCAATTCTTGTCTTATTCCGTGAACACTGTATGTGTTGTCAGGATTGTTTTGTTGCGTTTCTATGGAGGACTAACATTTGCAAACACAATTGGTCTGTACTGTGTAAGTAAATATTGTTAACAATTGGTGGCAATTGAAATAGAATATTCATTGCTACATTTGCATAGCAATTATCACTTTAAAATTTGAATGGGCCAGCTAGTTCTGTCTTGAGTGCTTTTTTCAGAGTTTCTGTTCCTTCTTTGAAGAAGTACCTGATTTACTTTCCCTATTAGGTTCTTCTTTGCTTGTGGTAATTGATGAAGTTTTAGCTTTTGTTTTCTTTTGAAGGATTTGCCGTCAGATTCTGTTGCATTTCTCTTTGAATTAGTTTTACTTTTTCTGGAACAGGATATGATTTGAGATGGGGGTGGGGGGTGTACAGTGAACGCAGTCTATTGTATTCTAAAATGCAAGGAATGTCTGCGTTCAGTTTACTTGCATCAAAGTTGATTAGAAATAGACCGTCAAGTGTACGTAAGCGTGGTAGTGCTACGTAGCTCATGCCTTCTTTAAAGACTGTGTTTCCTATATCTATCAATGCTTTGTCTAGGGTAAGATCTTGGGATTTATGAATGGTGAGTGCATATCCAAGAGTTAGAGAAAATTGTTCTCTACGTACATACATGTCTTTGAAGAGAAGGCATCGAGCAGTTGAGTGCCCTATCATTCTCACTTCTGAAAGTTTGTCAAAGCGAATATTGACAGACTTAATGTTGTTATGTGGGTATATTTGAAAGCCAACAACTGTACCCAGTGCCCCATTAACTAGCCCTTGCTCCACGTCAAGGTTACGTTTAAGCATTACTCTACAATTTAAGGATAATTTTTATATTTTTTCCAACCCAGCTGGGTTGGAGATTGAATTTTCTAAGGTATTTTTAGTCTTGTTGTGGCTTGCTCACACATGGGTAGTGTCATACCATGTACGTCTAGTTTGTCTGTGGCGCAAATTTCCATTATTGGTTGCATTTCTTTTTTTAACATTGTTTAATTGAATTTGAAACGGCTTGCAAGAGTTGGCATTAAGGCCATACAATTGACATTTGTGTGCGCTAATTGTTCCATAACATCAGTAGCACATGCGTTTTCGCCATAAAGGGCATGAATGTGCCGGTTTTTAATTATTGCTTGTGATTCTTGAGATAGTACACCAACTCTTAATACTTTTTAAAATGTTGGTGTAAGTGAGATCTGAGATCTGCAGATTGCGCATGTTTTCTGTTAATTCTCTGTATTGGAAATGTTGCCAAAGGTTGACATTTCCTATGCTGCCAACAGTTTTACAGCAGTGTGTGTCCCCTATGGTTTTAAAAATAGGTTCACCTTTTACTGGTGTCAATTGTAGAAGATCTCTGAAAACAATGTGTTTCCCTGCAAAGAGTTCTTCATAGTTTGTTTTAAGTACTTCTTGCAATCTGAGGTGAATCAAAGCCAACATTAGGTTGGAGACCATGCTCACTTCATCTATTAGTAGTATTTTCATTTGTTTTAATACTCTGCGTAGTTCCATTGCAACTTCTGCACAAAGTTTGTAATAGTCTAATTTGTTTTGGTGTTCTACTGGAAGGAGTAGTAATCGGTGTAAAGTGACACCGCCTATGTTGTAGGCAGCTAAACCTGTGGGGACCGTTACAACAGCTGACAGTTTGTCAATTGTTGAAGGAATTTGCTGATGATTTTGATTGAGTGTTTTTCCTGTCCCAGCTTCACCACTGACATACAGCAGAATAGGTTTGTAATTTTGGCAGGTACATTCTGTATTATCGTGTTCTATACCATGTACAATTTGTTTTGTTACTTCTTCAAAAATGGTGCGCTGATCTTTAAGTTTTGCTTGTAGTACACTTAAGTCTCCTATATCTTCTTCATAGTGACGCATGGTGTTTTCCACTTCTGTCATAGCTAATTCTGCCTCATTTGCTCTTAGTGGCTGTCCTAGTGGTTCTTGGCTTCCTGTTACAGAAGGTTGACTATTGTCGAAAGTGTCCTTATCTATTTGGGCCTGAAGTAGTTCTTCGTGTTGCTGTTCATTGAGCAACATTGTTTTGTACTGCGTAAAGTTCACATCGGTGATGGCGCTTTCATTTGCTTTGAAAGCATCTTCATAGCAGTCATAGTTATCTATCTCTTCCGCTTTTCTCCATGGTTTATAAAGTTGTAGCAGAGACATATAATATAGTTCTTTCTGTTGAGGGGTTTTTAATGACAATTTGACATGATTAAGCTTTGTTTGGTAAGTTTCACTAAGCTGCCTTCACAATCTGTCACTCTATATCTACCTTTGCTTTCATCGGGTTTTATATTGTATGAAAAGTTTTGAGCTATGTGGTATAGACGCATGCTTTCCAAAGTGCTACTCCTGTTCGGATAGTATGTGTCCAGTAAATTGTTTTTTAAAATGTCTTGGCTGTTGGGATCATTTCTGGAAATTGTTTCTATGTCCTCATATGATTTCAGAACTCTTTTTCTAGATTTAGCAGGACCAAGACTTAGCCATACTATGTTGTCTGATTTTCCATACAAAGCAGTATCGGTTAAACGATCTGCCGCTTCATAGGCACCACATTCTCTGAGAGAGCATTTTTATGCCTAGGCTGTACAATTTCTGAGATAGTGTTTTGCCTGATAGGTAATTCCAGAGGTCTTGAAGCTCTGTTTTTTCTGCTTTTGTTAAGTAGGCTGTAACCTATTGTGCAACTGCAGTGGAATTGTCTGCAATGTACTGCACATCTATGTTTGCATTCCATAAGAGGGCAATGATTGCATTGTAATCCTTGATATATTTTGATTCTTCTGTTCTTTTTATGTAATACATGTTCTTAGGTGATTTACCTTTAACACTATGTTGAACTGAATACATGAAGTTGTTCACTTCACCTGTTTCTGTAACTGGTCTAGGGAAACCAAAGCGGCATTAGGTGTAGTATTTCCCTTTGCTTTTGTATTTGCGACGACAACATTTGCCACATTTGTGTCTTTTGAAATTGTAAAATCTGGCCATGCAGGTCACTATGTGCCCGTTGTGAAGGGATTTCACAAGTGACATATTTTTGGATGAACTGCAAAACAGTGGCATCACTGTCGTGACCAAATTTAGGTGCACCTTTTTGATCCATAAAAGCATGTGAATATGTGGTGCTCCTCTCGCTTGGTACTCTTTTCTCCAAAAGAAGTGTTGCACTTCTCTGAGGTGAGGAACAGTTTTATTACAAATAAAGTGTAGCATAGCAATTAAACGATGATGGAAATATCTTGACACATTAACTGGATCTAGAGGGCAAAGTTCTCCAGGTGTTAATATATCTATGTTGGTTTTATTGTTGTTTGATATGCGTAAGAACTCATGTAAATCTTCCTGTGCATACTCTGCCGTCGGAACCAGTATTCCTTTGTACCACGCATGTTTGCAAACAGATTTGTTATATTTGATTGTAAAACCTCATCTTTTTCTTGTACTTTTTGTATTAATTGCGTAGCTGACATATGAAAGTGGGTTCCAGATTTCAAAATGTGTGCAACTCCGTAGCATAGGTTTGCTAGTTCACTTTCCAAGAGTAGGTGGAATATGTATTGGACATTTTGTCTAAATCTGGGCTCTTGAGAATACATTTGTAATGAGCGGTATTCTGATGCCGTAATCTGAGTGGGTCTATCATCGTATTTTACGCCTTTGCCAGTAGGAAATAGCAGTGGAAAAGCACGTGCTTCTATACTTTTTTCCCATATGCTCATTGGTGACACTTTGGTTTGTCGCATTTGGTAAGTTTCTAGTGCATCATCTATCCATTCATTGGAATGCAATGGATGAATTGTGTAATGGTCTAAAAGAGTGGATACTGCAGCAGGATCCAGAAGTTCAAATTGACCAGTTTCTGATGACTCTTCAATTATTTCATTTGTTTCCCTTAAGCTTTCTTCAATATTTATTTCTTTGTAGTATTCTTTATTCTCTTTCAG
Source organism: Ambystoma mexicanum (assembly GCF_040938575.1). Classification (NCBI taxonomy): domain Eukaryota; kingdom Metazoa; phylum Chordata; class Amphibia; order Caudata; family Ambystomatidae; genus Ambystoma; species Ambystoma mexicanum. Next base: position 716,796,261 of record NC_090923.1, read on the forward strand.
ATATTGCAACGCTTGCCTAACCTTATGTAAGTCCACCAGTTATTGCCACATTTTTTTGTCTTTTGTTGGTACACCATTTACCATGACAATTAAGGAATGCTCTATTGGACGTTGCACTCCTAGATTGTGTACATTTTCTGTCAGATCTAATGGCAAATAAACTACTTTGCCACGAATGCCTTCACCAATTCAGAGGGAGGTAATTGTGCTGTTTTTGGTTGAAGGCGTATTATTGCTTGAAATGGGTGAACTGTTTGAATTATGATGCGCTCGTACAAATTGAGTTGTTGCAGGGATTTTGGTAGTGGGAACAATTCCAAATTATTTGTGATAGCACGTGAAGGAGTTTGGTTGTTGTCCAGTTTTGTAGTGCAGTAACTGCAACATATTAGGGGTTCACTTATTTGGTATTTGTTTTCTGCTAAAAGGTAGCGAGCTAATTCAAACCATTTGGAATCTTCATTGTCTTCTATTTTGTATGTTACGTTTATAGTTTTTGTGTCCCTTTTGTAAAACGTTCTGCAGCAACACACACACACACATGGTTTGGTACTTCAGCTGATGCAATTTTAAATTTTAGTATTTCTTTTTTGTATGTGTGTAATAAAAGGTTGCTATGTGCAGAATTGTTGCTAGTCTGTTCTAAAACTATTGCATTTTGTAAGTGGCTTTCACTTCCAAAATATTTTCTCTGGATACGGTCGGTTTCTTCTTGTAGGTATTTGGGTGTAATATGTAGAAGAGTGTTATTTAAATTGGCTAATTCTAAAGGTGGCCATTTTGCATAGTACAGTTTATACACTAGATTTCTTACATTTGCATGATGTATTGATATCCTTTTGATATCATGGAAGGTGCTTTTGCAAATATGTCCTGAAATGCAGGCTAATTAATGTCCTGGTAGTCCTGTGTATTTGCGGACTGGACAGATATCCATATTTTGCAGCACTTTCATTTTACTTTTGTCTTTACCTTCCACATACTGATTGAGGAACTGACGTAAAGATTTGAAAGATTTGTTATGAATGTCACACATTGACGTGCACGGCCATTTGTATACTCAACGATCTGGTTCAGTTGAATGGAGAGGTAATTCTGAGCTTTCAGGGGATACTTTTGTAAGCAGTGTTTCCTGTTCCATGATGGTATTATAGATTTTTTTTTTTTTTTCTTTTCATACCCTCGTCCACTGCTATGTATGGCAATTGTGTTTGTTTGATGTTGTTTGTATGCTTCTTCATTAAAATATGGTTCTGTGGTTGTTCTGTGACTCCATTCACCTCCACAAATATTTAAGACGTTATTTTTGTTGACATTCCCGTTTATTGATAAGTTTCTTTTGTAGTTTAGTACTTAGTTTTGTTAGTGTTTTCATCCTATTTAACACTAAAATAAATAACTTCCTTTTGAGAAGGATTGCACCGCATACGAGAGCTTGTAGGATACATTTTTTTACGGTAGGTTTTAAGGGTTGAGGATGATTTCGGCCCTCTTCTTATTAGATTCTGAAGGACTCTGTGGCGAAACATTTTTGCTAAAATACTTTTTTTACTACGGGTTCTTGTTAATATATCAGGATTAATAGGAACATTGTTAGCAGTACTGTAGCTGATTTATTTTTTTTTTTTAGTTTTTTTTTTTTTGTAAAGCCTTTTCTGTTTCGTGCTACAGTTTCGGTAGTAGAAGCTTCTTTTGTTGCGCTAAACGACTATTAGCTGTTTTGTTCCAATGTTCTCTACAAACTCTGCTACAGATGTATGCTTACTTTGGACAGTTTTGTTTTCATTTGCTCTATTTCTCCGTTCCTTTCTACGGACTTGCTTTTTGGAAGGCATTCTTTGGGGTCTGTTGAAAAAAAAAAAAGGCATGGTTTGGTCTGTTGTACAATGTATGTGTGCTGTGTGCATGGGTTTGATGGACAAGCTCTTTGTGGTGGTGTGTGAATGTGCATTGGGCAGTTACAATGAGTTGGGAAGGCTATTTTTCTGTTTGTATACTATTACACTGTGCTTCAGATGAGAGTACAAAGTGAGCTAGTGGTGAGGAGAAGCATTATTAGTAAACGTAATTGTATAAAATTGAAACAGCGATTTGTTTTCTAGTACTAACATTCTAAGGCTTCTGTATGTTTGAGTTCCAAAAACACAGGGATTTGTGAGCCATTCTACCTGTTATTCTTTCTTTAATAAATGGGGATTTGTGGGTAGAATGGTTCAGAAATCAATGTTTGTTTTGGTGAGCAAATTAAATAAATAACCCACACAGTCTCTTTGAGGAACCGTAAGAATATAAAGGTAGTACTGTACTTACTTTTTTTTGCAGAATGACCAGGTTTCTTCGGCTATGTCGTTTGCAGTGTAGATGCTGTTGATTTTCAGGAGAGTAGTCTTCACTGCAATTATAAAAAGAAGTTAGTAACTTTGTGTTTAAAGCAGTGCTCTTACTGTACACGTTAATTTAGAATCTTTGGTCGGTTACCAGACATTTGGTCGAAAAAAATTGGTCGACCAGACAAATGGTCGAACCAATTTGGTCGAAAACCAAATGGTCGAATTTTTTATTTTTTTTATTTTCACCCCTTTTTTTATTTTTTTGGGGGGGGTCCTCCAACCCCCTTTTTTTCTCTAAAAACCCCTTTTTTTTTTAAAAAACGAAAACCCGAAAAATAAATATATAAATAAAAAAAAAATTCGACCATTTGGTTTTCGACCAAATTGCGTCGACCAAATGTCATTCGACCAGTTTTCAGTCGACCAAATGACTGGACACCTCTTTCGTCTGAGTATTCTCCTTTGATATCTCAACACAATGCATGTGTGCATTTCACTTCACTATGTGCTGCCTTTGTATGTTATTTGCAGTATGTTAGTTGAACCTGATTTCGCAAATGAGTACTATTTTTATTTTACGAAAATGTCTTGTTTCTTTTAAAGTTACGTTGTTCATAGCAGAGAGGTTTGTAACTCATAGGTCATTATAGTAGATGGGGGGGGGGGGGGACATTTCACTACTTTACTATACAAATGCGAAAAATCGGGAGACCCTCAGAGGGAGATGTCACCACAGCAATCGGGAGAGTTTATTTTTCTCATACGATCGCATTGGAAGTAGCACTAATGTAGGCGTACACAGTAAAAAATGGTGACATTTTCTAATGGAAAATAGAGTTTCTCGCTAAATAGGGAGGATTGTTACGTATGTATAGGTTATGCCGGAGACAGTAAGGAGTAGTACGATTTTTCAATGAAAAATCGGAAGTCTTGCACATAAACGGGGAGCTTTGGTATATATTGGCTATGCAGATTTAGTGGCATTAATTTGTTTAAATGAAATCATAAGGGTTGCACATGTTCTCTTCATACTCATGCATGTGCGCATGCATGGAGCTGTACGCAGAAATCCGCGACACTTGCACAGTAGTTTTTGAAGTAGGTGCTTTGCAATGATAGTCGACTTGCATTCAGAGTGATCAATAGTACATTTGAAGTGCGAAATTTTGATGACTGAGTTAGATGTAGAGATGTTGATGTGATTGGTGGATAGTTGTGTGACTGCTTAGCTGTGTCCAATGAGGGAATGGATTTGCGAGTGATGTGGACAGGGTAGAAGGACTGGCTAAGAGTTACGTGCCGCACGTAGACAGGGCGTGCCACATACGGGGTTCTACAGCAAATCCAGCATTGAAAGGTGACTGTAGGCATCAGCCAATCAGATGTTCACATTGTTCTTTTGTGTCGAAAGACGGTGCATGTACTGAAGATGGCAAAGGTGGGGACAGTCAGGGTTTTGGTGCTTGGAGATATTTTTGTCCATGGTTTACAGCACTATTCAAAAAGTAGGCATGTGGCGCACAATTTTGATGTGAGATGGGTGGAGGTGGTGTGGAGCACTGAGACTGATCGAAATGTTGCAGCAATTCTCCAAGTTTGCAGGGACGTGCGTAGGTTGCATAGTCCCCATGCGTTACTTTTGCACTATGGTGCTTGCCATTTGGGCTACGCGAGTCCACGTACTTTGTTGGAAGATTTGGAACAGTTGGTACAAGCAGTCATTAACATCTTTACAAATGCGAGTAATTTTCTTCTGGCTTATTCCCTAGAGGAAAATGGGACAACAGTTCTGTTTTCTGTCCTGATCAAAGTATTGGGAGGTGTAACATCAATCGCGGCATGCATGCTTTCATGTTCCGAGCTGGTATGTTTTTCTGCAGCCACGAGAACATTGTTCCCAGTAATGCAGCTTATTTTGAAGCAGATGGTTTGCGTTATCTTCTTTGGGAAATGCCATGTTCTTTTGAAGACATATATAAAAAAATATCAGGTGTCTGTAAGGCATCTGCCCAAAAAAGAAAAAAAAACTGCTTTTTTCAGAGCCCACCTTGAAGGGGGAAAAGGGGGGAATAATATTTAAATGTACAGTTGTCACGCTCTGATCCTCTACGTGTCAGCGGACATGGCGGTAGTCTGCAGGCAGCGCGTATTACCAGCAGGGATTCTTGGTTGGAGATGCATTCAAATGAGATTGTGCGAAGTTAGGGATTGGTCAGTAAAGTTCAGTGGGTGTGTTCTGAATGGAGGAATTTAGTGAGAACGTCTTTTCCCTGACAGGAGACCAGACAGCCATGGCTCTGTGTGCTTGAAAACAGATTATCTGGAATTTGGGAGACTCATGGATACATTGGTTGAAGGTGCATGCAGAAAGTTGTAGTCTATCTGCAGATCTTGGATTTCCTCATTTGGAAGTGCACTGGCATGCAGTGGATGGAATGAGGTGGCTGGACTTGGTACCTCTCTGTGCCACTTTACAGACAGAGCTTCATCCTGATATAATTATCATTCATTGCGGAGGAAACAGTTTAGGCCATGTCTCTGGAATTTCTTTGCAATTTGCAATGAAGGAAGGACTTGCGAAGGCCATGGACATGTTTCCAAATTGCCAAATAGTTTCTTCCCGTATTGCACAAAGACAAATATGGCTGTGTTCTTCTGCATTTGGTCCACAAATGGAGAAAGCGAGGCACAACGTGAATAAGGTTGTTTGTGCCTTTCTAAGAGATGTTGGCATGTCCTCATTCCACGATGAAAATATTTTGTTTCGCTGCACTTTCATTTTTCGCAGAGATGGAGTCCATCTCGCATATGCTGGCAATCGGATTTTTCTTCGCAATGTACAAAATGCATTGCGATCTTTTTTGGATTCATAGTCACCTATTTGTCAATCTGTTTTTTTCGAATCCACAGTTTTTGAAATGCACAAAACGCCACCAAAAGGCTCTTTTTCAGAGCCACCACTTACTCTCTGTGAAAAGTCCATTGGTTTTGCTCCGCTTGCACCCTCCATTTTTGTGCGTCCTATGACGGTCCGCGGACTGTTTGAAAAATGCGTGGTGGCGTACACCGGTCACTTGATAGTTCTATTGTTAAACTGAGAAATGCGGCTTCGAAAAGAGCCATTTTTGTAATTTTTGTTGTTTTCCAGCTTATTGCTTTTCAGCACACTAGGAGAGGAGGGTAAGGAAGAGACACCAACCATGGGGATAAGAAAGGCCAGATGGAGAGAGAAAGATGTAGGGTGGCCTTTACTTAGGTAGGGGGCAGTTCTTCTGGTGCTCTGTGACCGTAGTCTAAAAAGCACTTCGAAGAATCCCCCCCCACCCCCTGCAGAGTTCTGCGTCGCAGTATATACAATATTGTGACCCTCGAAAGGTAAGGGTCAACAGCATTGCGAATGGCCTGTGAGGCAGCTGGAGGGATGCACTCCCCCCACAGGAGTCTCTTGTGGTGAGAGGATCTGACATGGAGGATGCTGTGGAGGAACTCAATCTACCACGTTCTTCACATGGCACCACCTTGCGAATGTCCGCACTATGGAACGAAGTTTGGTGTCGCTTCATGGTTGTCGTACCAAAGCTGTACGCACCAGGTCTCCCGCGACTCAGCACCAAATAGCACTGCTTACACGGTTTGCACATGCTTTTGGTACGTTCCCAAAAACGGTAAACAACCGCCACACCCACGACTCCCGGCGAGTGCTTGTAGTGCGGAGTTCCGCCACCTCATTCTCTTCTTCCTCTACTTCCTCGCTCTCTACATCCTCACCCGTATTTCCCTCTGCAGGCTCTTGGGGAGGTGGTGGCGGTGGAGGGTTTGGGGGTGGTGCTGAGCCTAATGAAGCAACAGCAGCCATGGATGCCATAAGGATTAGTCGGCTAATGTTTGCTACAGCAGTAAAGGCAGCATAACTCAATCTGCTATAGCCAGAAACACAACGAAGATGAGCTCGGGGGTGTGGCCATTTATAGGGGTGGAGGGGTGTGGCTCGTGACCATATTGATCACTCAAAAGCATTGCAAAAATTCTAAACAATACTTTGAAAGGTTGGCCCATTGTATGGAACATGTGAAATGGTGGTTTTATACTGTAAAATAATTTCCCATGTTTGTATAAGTTGTTTTGAAATGCTGCGGAAACAAACTGCGCAAATTAGTTCACACGCTCAGTGTGGGTGCGGTCACATGAGGACGTCGTGAACACATCCGCGAAGGAAATGGCTGCCCGCTGGACACCAAATGCAGAGTAATGGACGTGCGCAGAAGTTCTACGGACAGTGTTCGGGTCCTCAAACTAATTAAAAAGTGCGAAACAAGTGAGATGGACAGTTAGGGACAGGCGCGATGTTCGCAGTAGTTATGGGTGTGGAGCGCATGTGCGTAGATGTTCTGCTGACTGCAAGGCCAGGTGCAGTGTCCTTAGGACACCTCCATTTTGTTTGATTACGGACATGCCGGAAACCGCGCCTGTTCTACGGACAGTTCCATCCTTTCTGAGGACGGTACGGATAGGTATACTGTCCTTGGGACACTCCCATTTTGTTAATTTACAGACATCCCGGACAGCTGGTGTGTTCTAAGAACATGTTTTATATTGGTTGTGACCAGTACGGAGAGGTCTAATGTCCTTAGGACGCCCCCATTCTGTCCAATTATGGACAACTTGGGCACCTGGTGCGTTTTATAACATTAGTTCCAAATTGGTTGCGATTGGTACAGGTAGGTGTATTGCCCCTAAAACATCCATACTATATTGATTACGGCCAGCCAGAAAAGGCGCGCTGTCCGGACATTTTAACTCTTTTAAAAAATTGTTTTTACCTCGAACCATTCCACTACAACTAACATAAAAACATTTTCAATACACACACACACACACATCAATCAAGAGAAATACAGGGGGAAGCAGATACTGAAACGAATATAGGGTAATTAGGGTTTAACACGGGCTGGTTGTGAGGGAATGAAATGTGAGGGGATGAAGGGATGGATGTTTCATCAAAAGGTTTATTTTCTTCTTGATGGTTTGGGGATGCTTCACTAGGAAATGGAGAAGGGGGCAGCTACAGGTGGGACAGTGATACCGTATTTCTCCTCACATATTCCTCCTCAAATTGCCTTAAACTGTTAAAATTGTCATTTAGTATGTTCATTTTCACTTCTATCCTTTTCAGCCTGCCTTGCTTTGTGTTCTTTGTTGAAGTTTATTTATTTATTTTTTTTAAACCTGGTCTATATATTATTAAATGCCCATAAAATACTGACCATTAATTTGCTTATGCAGAGTACTGTGTACCATTATTATCGCTATCTTACGACATTTCCCCAATTGGAAAATTCTCCTCCAGCCACTCCAAAGTACTGCACATTTCTGTGTCAAAACAGAAATACATTATTTGTTCTGCCCCTTATACAAAAAAAATACACACACATATAAATCAAATGAAGGGTACTTACTATTTTGTTGTAATTTGTCTTCGATGTACTGTGTGCGTCTGTCGCTCCTGGCTGCACAGTTTCTGTGAGGTAATTACGTTGGAGGCATACCTTTTTTTGTTGTGGTATAATCCATTTCATTCTACATGGTCATTAAATGCATGGATAATGTTTCAGACATTTAGGTTCAATTGGTTATTTTTTAGTACTTATGTCTTAATGTGTTTTTTTAAAGTTGTGCATTTTTCATATAACACAATAGTACAATTTCAGATACCCCCCGACTGTTTGGGTAGTGGTGATCTCGTCCGTGCCCATCCGCAGACAGGCACTCAATCCGTGCCTTTCAAATATTATTAGCGAGGGGGTTCACTATGTTTTATGTTACATGTATATAAAGTAAGGAAATTATAGTACATATCTCCCAAAATCACATGATGAAAGTGTACCTTCAGTTACAAAAAACTTTAACGGGATGTTATGAGTAAGTTCCCCTTCTAAAAACCTGTGACATTCAGTAAAAAAAAACTTTATAAACGTGACATTATGGTTCAAAGTAAAAGAAAAAAAACTTTATAAACGTGACATTATGGTTCAAAGTAAAATCTAACAACCCCTGACATTCGGCAGTTATGGTAGGCTAAGCAACCATAACTGCCTGCACCTCTGTGCACTGCTAGCACGAACACCCAGGACATCAAAGATGACATCACACCCCCCCCCCTCCTCGTTCTCTTCCTCTTTGGCTGTTCTTTTTAAAAAAAAAAGGTCTTGATCCCCTTGCTGCTTCAGCATCCGGCTGACTGGTGCTGGTGTCTGTGTCAGTTGCTCAGGTTGATGTCTGAAGGTTAGGGTCTCCTTTGGTTAACTCTGTGTTCGAGCTGCTGTTATCAGAAGCTGGATTCTTGGTTCTTGGAGGTTGAAATTGGTACTAATCTGCTCATGTGTACTCCTCGTTATTCAGGTAATCGCATGTATCACGGCGAAATTCGCGCTGGTGTCGGAGATGCAGAAGAGGATGCCGGGCCTTCGGGGGTGTCCGCCGTTGTCGTCAAGGCTACCAAGGCGGCGCACCAGCCGCCAAGCAGGACTGAACTGGCCAAGACGTCAGGCCCCCACCCCTGCACCCTGGTGGGAGGCCGGCCGGCGAACTTCATCAGCATGTGGGAAAACATCTCTACTGATTTATGGGTGCTGGACGCTTTCACCCACGGACACACTTTAGAGTTTCAAAGTGTCTGGGAATACCACCCGGGGTCCGGCAAAAAACAATCCATCCCTCAACTGCTGCTGGCGGTTTGGGCCATATTAAAAAATAAATAAATAAAAAAGGGGGGGTGGTAGAGCTAGTTCCGAAGCGACTCAGGGGTGCCAGAGTTTATTCCAGATACTTCTTAGTAAGAAAGAAGACCGGGGGCTGGAGGCCCATTCTCGATCTACGACGACTCAACAAGTACATCAAGTACCAAAAATTCAGGATGGTCACATTGCAGCACGTGCTCGGACAACGGGAGGAGGGAGACTTCCTGTCGTCGTTGGATCTACTTCCACATCCCCATTCACGAAAAAATATTAGAAGTCCCTGCGCGTAGTTGTACAGCTGAAATGTGTAGGTGCCTTTGCCCAGCTTACTACGTGTGAGAGAAAATAAAATAACCACCCCTGTCGGGGAAGGAGGCACTGAGACCCGGCTGCAAGAGTTCAAAGGATGGTTTATTCCTCCAGCTAGGAAATAACCCAAAAAACTCCTACCAAACATTTACATCATACTTGTATATATATATAGATCAATTAAAGTAACTCTAACAAAAAGTGCTAAATGGACCCGATTGGCCAGGCGATGTGGTGCTGTAGGTGTGGGTGGCATCTCTTTCTTCTGGTTGGCTGAGTGGCTGACGAAATGACGGACGTCAAATATCTTGTGTTCCACGCAGGTCAGGGTCTGGTCACTGTGGTCACTACCTAAGCTAATATGTTGCATTCGAAAAACACTAAATAACAAATGATCTAAAACATTTTATGCTACTTTTCATATTTCTACACAAGTTACACATAATAATTATTGTCAGTACAATTGGGTCATTTGTGGCTTTAATTAGAGGCCTTGACCTTTATTGTGCATGCAAAAAGATTCAAGCGGTGTTTCACATATCTCCTAAACTTCAAACCTATTAGTATGAGAAAAAACATATATTGTAGTAAAATGCTTAAGGTTAGTAGTGGGTGTGTTGGGTGGGTTTAGCAGCACAGGCGAGGGTCTGGCACTTGAAAGAAATACCTTACAGGGAGCGCAGGGTCAAGATGGCAATAAATTGTTCTAAATGGGGGTGGGTGGCTTGCACGTTTAGGGGGGCGAACGAGCAGAAAGTGCTTAGCTCATCCTGGTTCACATGCTGGTTCTCATGCTAGCAGTGATCTCAGAGGAAGAAAACTGTATCATATTGGTTGTTGCAACTTTCTCCGGCTTCTGCGTGAGAATGGGAGCACAGAGCTTTCCTTCGCAGGGGGAGTGCAAGGGTGGGGGCCAGCCAGCTGCCTGCGCGCCTTGTGTGTGTCTGTCCTTGGCTGCTGCGGTGGAAGGGGAGCTGAGCATTGCTGTACTATCGCAGTGAGGCCTGTTTACCCAAGATGGAGTCGAAAGGGGGTACAAAAGATGGATGCCCCGTGTCCTGCTCAGTAGTCCCATCTATGTAGCAGTCAACCGTGGTTAACTTTACATATTGATCTGATGTTCTCGTTGAACTATGCAAAGTCCTGCTTGATTCCATCACAGGATGTGCTGTTCGTGGGGGCCAGGCTCAACGCGGTATCCTGCTTGACGGCCCCCTCAGGAGAGAGGATAGCAGCAATTTTGGGCAAAGTGCAACGGCTGTTAGCATTGAAGATCGCCACGGTGAGGAGCATCAATTCGCTGCTCGGCATGATGTCGTCGTGTATCTACCTGAACAGGCTTTGCAGGTTGCGGATGCGTCCACTGCAGGAATTGCTGGATGCCCGTTGGATCCAGGTGTCCGGAAGCTTCAAAGATAGGATTGTGCTTCACATGGAGTTCTGTCGAGTGATGAGGTGGTGGGGGGTGTGCTCCAACATCACCAGAGGCACGGACTCTGGCATTTTATCTTCCAGAGCCCCCCGTACCAGGAGACGATCCTGACGGACACTTCCCTGGAGGGCTGGGGAGCCCACACCAATGTCTCCACGCCAGAGCCCTGTGACTGCCAGAGGAGAAGGTGCTTCACATCCACGTCCTGGAGCTGTAGGCATTGTTTTGGGCCCTCAAGTCATTTCTTCCATCACTCAAGGGCAAGGTGGTTAGAGTCTTCACTGTCCATACCACGACAATGTTTTACATCAGGAAGCAGGGGGGCACCAGGTCCCCAGAGCTCTCCAGAGATGCGCAGGAGCTATGGCTCTAGGCCGTCACACGGGATGTTTCTCGTTCCTTTTCACCTTACGGGAGTGAAGAACACTGTCGCCGACTTCTCAGCAGGGAGCTGTGCTCTTGCCATGAGTGGCAGCTTCGGCAGGATCAAGTGGACAGCCTCTTCCTTAGGTGGGGCAGGACCCAGATCGATCATTTTGTGACGGCAATGAACACCAAGTGCCGGAGATTCGCCAGCAGGTTCTCCTGGCCGGGGAGCATGGGGATGCATTCTCTTTCCTGTGGGAAGCCCTGTTCCTTTACAAGATTCCTCCATTCCCACTACTACGACGAGTCATCAGTCAACTCTGCCGGTGCAGGAGGATCCTTGTTGCACCATCTTGGCCGAGTAAGATTTGGTACCCGGACCTTCTCAGCATGTTGGTGGCACCTCCAGTCAAGCTACCGGTGGTCGTGGATCTGCTCGCCAGGGAAGGAGGTGCAATCCTGCACCACGTCCCAGGATCGCTGAACCTGTAGACCTGGCTCCTGCAGCATTGGAGTTCTCTGGGCATGAGCTCCCGATGAACTGTAGGGTGGTCCTTGCCAGGGCGTTGTCGGCTCTTAAGTACTATGGGCACAAATGGAAGCGTTTCATGACTTGGTGCTGGTCACAGAAGATTAACCCTCTTAGGGTCTCGGTCCCCCCAAGTCCTGCTGTACTTGTTGTCGGGGCTGGCGCACATCTCCATCAAAGTACATTTGGCGGCTATCTCTCGCAACACCAGGTCTCTGGGATGGTCTTCTTTGGTCACACTGTCTAGTGAAGGAGTTCATTAAAGGATTGTTCCGATTGTTTCCTCTGGTGAAAGCCCCTGCCCTGGAGTGGGAACTCAACGTGGTTCTGACTAGGTTCGTGGGGGGGGGGGGGGGGGAGTGGGCGCCCTTCGAGCCTATGCATCAAGCACCTATCCAGTTCCTTTCTCGGAAGACGTTTTTTTTAGTGGCCATCACCTCTGCCAGGAGAGTGGGTGAGATCCAGGCCCTGTCCTGTAAGGGACACTATTTGACTTTCCATGAGAGGAGGGGGTGCTGCGGATGCACTGCTCTACCATGCCCAAGGTTCCGTCTGAATTTCATCTCAGCGCACCCTTGGTGTTGCCTGTGTTTTTTCCAACGCCTTTGTCGCCGGCTGAAAGGACTTTAAACTTGCTGGGTGTGACTCAGGCGCTGAAGTTTTATGTGGCCCACACTAAGAGTTTCCGGGAGACTTCTCAGCTTTTTGTGAACTTTGGTCCTGTGAACCATGGGAAGGCCTTGTCCAAGGCTTCCATCTACAGGTGGCTCTCCGGCAGCATCGGTTATTATTACTGGTTGGCTAAGCGTCCGCTGCCTGGCCGTCTGAGAGCCCATTCTGCCAGAGCCATCGCTGCAATAACAGCGTTCCAGTCTGGTGTGCCCCTGCATCTGCAGGACTGCTACTGCGTCGACGGGGATTCCAAACAGGAGTCCAGGGTCAGCCAAGCAGTGCTGCGCAACCTGTTTGCTTGAAGTTGAGCCTGGTGAGGAAGAGTGGTTGCTTTTGTTGAGCCTTGCCACCTCCAATGGTTGTGTATGTATGAACTGCTATGTATTCTTTATTCATGAGCATGTGAATCCATGCCAGATCCATGCTGGAGAAGCAACAAGTTACTTACTTGTAACTGTTGTTCTCCAGCATGGGTCTGGCATGGATTCACATGCAAACCCTCATGCTGGCCCCCTCTGTGGCTCTTCTTGTTCAAACTGTCACTTTACGTGCTATCAAATCTGAAGATGGCTGCCAGAGGAGGAGCTTAGGGAGAGGGCAGTCATTGGCTGGGGGCATTAAGACCCAGAGCTCAGTGATTGGTTTATAGGAGAAAGACGGTTTGTAAACAAAAGTGAAAGTTTTTTCTTTTACTGAGGATTCCCGGCTTGACGACAGAGAATATTCATGAGCACGTGAATCCATGCCAGACCAATGCTGGAGAACAACCGTTGGAGGTAAGTAACTTGTTCCTTTTCTCTTTACACATCACCTCTCCCTAATATTATCTCAATATTCTGGTCATTTCCATGCTGATGATTCCAAATCTTTTCTTTTTCCTGCCCTCTCTGACTCACTTTCTTCTATTCTTTCGTCTTGCTTGTCAGCTATCCAGGATTGGATGCTTGTGCACTCTGCATCATAACCGTTCAAAATACTTTAATTTGCTGCTTCTTTTCCTTCTTCTTTCTGCCATTATTTTTTTTTTTCTGCTCTTCCACATTCCCCTCTGGGTTGCCGTTTAAGGGTCTCATCGCTTTATTTTTTTCTCCTTTGATTTGTCACCTATGTCGAGGTCGGCTAATGTTTTCTGTTAAAATATTTCCAAAATTGTTCCGTTTCTTACTTTCCTTGCTACTAAAATTCGAAATGCTTCCCTTTTTGATTGTCCTGCTCTTAGTTGGACTTCCTGCAAAGGCCCTTGCTCCCCGTTCGTAATGTCTTGAACTTCTCTCTTCACTTCCTTACAGTTTTTGTTCACGGTCATTGACTTTCGTTTCATCTACATATTCTTTTTCACTTTCTTTGTATTGTTTAAATACATCTGTGGCCTATATACTCAGGGTTATTTCTTATTTCTTTAATTTCTCTTTCGCTTCCTCTACGCTCTGCATCTCAATTTCTTCATGCTATCCCGCAAGTTCCTTTTGCCATATTCCGTTTCCGGTCTTTTGCCATATTGACAGTAAAACATTGAATTTATTTCATCTTTACTTGTACTGTCTGGACTTTTTCTCTTCTTACTCTAATTGTCATTGGTAATTTAGTTCTTACATTGGTTTGGTCATATGCATAAAGGTCACAGCATTTTGTGTTCATTCAGTGCTTTGACCAAAGTGCATCATAAATCAAATGAAAATAAAATTGGTGAATAAAAGCGTTAGGGTTCCCATTCTTAATGAGCTTTAAAGTGAGGGGGGGTCATGGGGGCAGGTCCTGGATGAGTTGCGAGCAGTGCCTCCATCCCGCATGGTCTACGTTTTGTGCATTTAGAGTCTGAGATGACAGTGGGTGTTCTAGGAATGGGATTAGGAAAGTAGTAGCATTTCTGGTGTGATAACTATCGGGAAGATTCTCTTTTTCTACTTTTGCGATTTTCCCCCGTGAAAGTTTTGTAGCGTTCACTGTGATGCCTCAATTTCTCACCTCCCCACCCACAATTCCTCCCCAGATTTTTCTGGGATAACCTTTGTGTGTGATTTCTTTTTGAGCCTTAAGACTACAAGGTGGGGGTATTGGGAAGATACCCCTTCCTAGCCGTAATTGTGGAACCACACCCATACAGTATGCCCATGTAACAGCTGGTGTCCTGGTAACCTTGTATTGTGGCTGTAATTGACACAAGCTCTGGGGTGGTTGGGTGGGCCTGTGCCTACCGGGAGAGTGGGATGTTGGATATGTTCTAGAACTTTTATAGTGCACAAAATTGCCAACATAGTTGTTGTGCAGTGCCAAAGACTTGTCAGAGCTGTTGGTGTATTTCTCCCCCCCCCCCACGGATGCCAAGTGGAGGAGAAGCGAAAAGATGGATGAAGTGGGTGAAAGGTTTGGCCAACGGAGTAGCTTTAGGTAGGGACATGTACTGGTTAGAGCAAGGGTAAAGTTTATGGGTTTTTGGATGCATGTGAAGCCAACAGTGTAGATTAAAGGTATTGCAGAATTAGGAGTGAGTTATTTTGTTCTTGTGCACGCGAGGGGGACTTTCATGAAGGCTGTATCTGGATGATGCAGTATGTGGATGTGTAATGGGACTGGTTATGTGACTTAAACGGACCCTTGTAGGGTGGAGGCTAATTTGTTTGTGCATGCTGTTGCTGACCTGGAACTAGCCCTACCCTGGAATGCTGATTTAGGGACTGCCCAGTGTGGCTGACAAGAGAAGTAGTCAAGTGTAGCCTGTGTAACAGGATGTGGATAGAAACCTCATTAGCAAAAGGCAAAGTTGGGGATAGGGCAGGATTGTGCCCTTCGGTGTACCGAGAATGTTTGCAAATATATTTGGTAGTCTAATCAATAACTGTGAAAAAATGTCTTTCCTTCAGGTAAAACGTTAATGCTATGTGTGATGTTTTCTGCCACAACTACATAAAGGTCTAAAGATTGTGCTTGGATGCTTTGTAAGAAGCCTAATGCATTACAATGTAATGGGTGCTGTGTACTGCCAAACTACCTATGATGGTAGCTGGCATGGCTTTGCATAGATGCTTGTATGAAGCCTGAATTTGAATGGATCTAAGCTTCTACTTGTACTTAAATCATTCACCAAGCATGCACTAGTTGATAATTAGTAAAATGATTTGGAGTTGAGGGAATAGAAACACAAAGTTTCAAAACCCAAGGAGAAATCTACCTTTATTTTATTACAGGCATTTGCTAGCACAACCCTGACTGAAAAACACACAGTGCTGTACAGACATAAAAAAAATAATAATAATTGTCACATAAAATAAAGGCACACTCTCAGCAATACAAAAAAGAGAAGACCAGCATGGACCTATAAAGGAAACAAAATTGTTTCTGAAAGATGAAAAGAGAGGGAGCCGAACGTAGAGAATCGTTCAGAGCATTTGAAACACAGGGAATAACTACTGAGATTCCTGACTGGTAAGCATGTTTTGCTTAACACAAGTAATTTCCAGTTATATTATGTAACCTTTCTGCAAGATAAGGGAGCCACTGCAGATGAAGAGCTTCATGGGCAATGCAAACATTTTAAACCAAATGCTGGATTCAAAAGGAAGCCAATGGAGTGCTTTTAAGATGGGTGTGATGTGCTCAAATGATCTATCGTGCAGCTGTATTGAAAATAAATTTCAGTGGTCTCAAAACACATTTGGGGAGGCCCAACAGAAGGGCATTTCCCTATCAATATGTGAGAGTACAAGAGCATGTACAACTGAAAGAAGTCTCTTGGGGGAGAAGGGATTTGATCTGACATGAGAAAACCTGTTAGGGAGCAGTTTTGGTCCATCATGGAAAGTCTTATCACCTAACCACAAATGAAGAGTGGGCAGGAGAAACAAGTGCAGGAGAAATCCCATTCTTACCAAAAATGGTCAGTCAGTCTTGAATAGCGGCCTCCTGTTTCCCTGTTTTTGATGGATTAAACATTCAATTACAGGCACATCCCTGGGTGGAAGACCTCCTCATAGATCTGTTCAGGTACAACTGGATGTTCTCAACGTATTTGTGGATGCCTACTATATACTCTGCCACCAGACCTTATATATATTTTACAGCTTGGGGAGTACCAGTAGCAAAACCATGGCATTGAATATACAGTGTTGAACAACCCAGAGGCAAACTGTCAACCCCCAGTTTCAAGATCACTGGGAGCACAAGCCAAGAGAGGCTGCAGTAGGGCACAAGACGAGGAGTATTATCACAACTTTGAGCAGAAAAGACAGCGGGGCAAGACCACCACAGTATCATAAAACAAGACTTGGGCAATTATAACACAATTATATGACCATTATGACCTAAGCAAGTCATGTGAATGTAGCTAAACGGGGAGCAATGTTAAAGAAACAATTCCCATTGCTAGGACCCACCTGAAAGAGGAGCAAGTTGTCTCCTGGGGGGGTCATCCCAAGCATAATGTGTTCAAAGGATCTCAGGGTCTGTTCTGGTGAACCATTTCCCCATACCGATTCTGCACCCCTTTTATGTTTGAAAGGCAACTCTCATGCTTGATCCTATGCCATCCATGTACCACCATCCTACACCCCTTCAACTGATCGCCCTGTGGTTGATGCAAAACTGGATTTATGCAACTTCTAATTTTTGGGAGCTTCCTAAAAACTGTTCAACGCCTTCCTGTCCTGATTTCTGTCGCTTGATTGATAATTGGTACGCCTAGGCAGACTCACATTAACCCCATGTTGAGGAAACTGCACTGACTGCGTGAAATCTCAGATTCCTTTCAAAGCCATAAATCCATAGGGCCCTTTATGGTTCAGGCCCTCAATATTTTAGGAATACAATCCGATGGCAAAGCCCTGTAAAACTCTTATATTACAGACCTATATTTGGTTTAGTTGCCTAATGTCAAAAAAGGTCCACGACTATGAGCAGATCCTTTCAGGTTTTGGCCATCCGGCTGTGGTGGGAGAACCTGACATTAATGAACTTCTCTCATTTAGGAGCAGAATATAAACGGTCCTTTTTAAAACTCTGCTGTACCATGCTGCACTTTCTTACATAGTGTTGAGATACCTGTTGGGCTGTAGCTCTTCTGTTAGATAATGCAATAACAATACTTCCGTTTTCCTTTGAGTCTAGCTAATAATTTCAAGATATCATGAAGCACCAGGACAGAGTGTTAATTTTTAAAAACGCTCAGAGAGAGATTGGTTTATTAACGGCTGCAGCTTTACTCGGCATGGTGTGAAGACGCAATCTAAGCCCTCTCTCTCCGTCTCTGCCTCTCCACCATTCATAAAGAGTATTTATACGTTTTACAACATGTATTACATTACGACAGCCATTGACTTAGTGCTAAAATTGAACTCCAGCCCTAGTTTCACATTTCCTCCTAGAGCTGCTCTTGGCTAATTTAACACTCTTCATATGTGCTCTTGACTCGGGCCCAACAGCTGTGACCTAGCAAGGACATTCTGTTTTTTTGCAGGCTAAGGCTTTTTATAAACTATTTTTGCAGTTAACTGTTTTTGAAGAATTTATGTTACACTTGCAAAGCCTACAATTTTAATACATATTGCTAACAATCCTTTTTTTTTTTTTTTTTTTATAAAGCATAATTCTCCAGCTTTACCCATTTAATCAATTAACCTAATCTTCCATATTTATAGCTAACATGAGGTGGAGAATGGTAGTGGGAGTTGCTACAGTGGTACTCCTTACCTTCACCAGCATAGGTTGGGTAATTCCGACGGATGTAACGATTGCTTCTGTTTGATGATTTCATGTCTGTTATGTAGCAGTGAAACAAAAGTATTTTTCTCCATAAATGTCTCCCTGTGTTATTTTTGCCTTGTGGATAAAGTAGGCACAACAATAGTGGTATTAGAGACAGCTGGATACACAATATATTCTACCAATAACGCATAGTGTAATAATAATCAACATAACATGAATAAAAATCTTGGTCGTATACCACTTATTCGTTCTTTCCTCATTGGATGAACTGCTATGGAGTGATAGAACGGTATTCTCTAGCCGTGCCATTTTGTATTTCTTCAACCATGTAATGCTAAGGCAAAGGAACAGGCTGAAATAACGCTGCAATTTTATGGATTCTTTTTATTTTTTTCCCTCGCTATCTCACCCCTCCTATAGTCAAAAGATGGTGGGCTCGCCACCTGGCTGCTATTTTTCAGGAACGGAATTCCTTATCAGTTTGTAGTTCCACTTACAGCTTCCTGGGTCGCAAGTTGTATTGTCGTCCATCTGTTAATCCACTAATGTCCTCGGGCATGATGTCTTTGCAAAGGTCAATAGTCTCACCACCGAGAGGGGCCTTTTGGGTCTCATTACCGGCAATGTACTATTCACCAGGGCAGGCAATGACGAGAATGGTGCACGCTTCATGTGATTGGTGTGTATCCAGCTTTTATGGCTAAAGCTAAAAAAATCTGGTCAAGAATCTCAAAACCGGGACTAATGGCCAGCAGAGTGTACACTGTTTCTGTTTTTAAGTGAAGTATTCTGTAACAGCGCCACGATGCCCCAGGACCGTTGCACGATTTATAAATGCAAATAAAAATTAGTGACTCCCAGAACCCCCCTTCTTGTGTTTGCATTATTAAAGTAAATCACCCTGACTTTCTAGGGTAATCCTGATGTGGACCCCTTGCTCACGCCTCTTAGAGAGGCAGAGTTACCACCCTACTTATGCGGTCCAACCAGGCCGAAACACGTGTCTGGGGTTGCTGTCGGTACTCTTGTTTAAGAGGAGAATTTCGGTGCAGCACTGCCCCAGGGCAGATATTTCTCCTCTGTGAAAGAGCTAGTGAGCTAAAGAATCTGGCCAAGACTTTCAAAACCGGGACTAATGGCCGACAGAGGGACTCCCAGAACCCCCCCTTTGTGTTTGCACTGCACTTCACAGCAGTCTGAGTAGTCAGCAGCACTTGTGCTAGGCCCTTCCATCTGGGTTGCAACCCAGATGTTCGCTGGAGCTTGTTCACGAAAAATTCAGTTGCCTGGTTGAATATTGTATCCTGGCCCCTCCAGTGGGTTTGGTTATTTGTCAGTGACCTGTGTAAGGAACCCATGGTGGCAACAGTAAAGACAGACACAAGTGATCAGTTCAAGGGTGATTATTTATGCAGGTTGAAAAAACACCTAATATAAACCTAAATCTAAAATGGGAGCACGCATCGAACATCAAATGACAAATAAGGCAGTCCTAGTGGCGTTGTGTCAAATAACAGGGCATATGCTAAGAAAAACCTATTGCCAATCCTTACAACTAATACAAAAAGGGTGTGAGATAGTTTTCAAGAAAAGGGTTCACAAATAATATCTGGATGCGGTAGCCTGGGTCTCCCTTCCTCAGCACGAGACAGTTCTGGTTTCAACTTCTCAGAAGCCTAGACCACCAAGTCTCTTCAACTAAAGTCCTTGCCTTCGAGGGGTCAGTAAAATAAACAAAATGAAAGTACTACACTCCTAGTTCCCCTTATTCTGGGCGCAGACCCCTCTCGATTCTCAGCCTCCGTCGCCAGGGTTCACTATGGCTTTTCTCGTTCACAGATCTCAGTCTTTTTATACAGTTCAAGTGGACATCCCTCTGCCGGGTTCACCTTTGTCGACACACTGTTTCTTGGGACTTTGATCTTTGCCCCTTCTTCATTAGCATCCTTCTGCCAGGTTCACTCTTGACAACTTCACACGATGCAGGAGTCGCTTCCCTTGCTTTCTTTACAGTTCTTAGCTCAAAGGTTTGCGATTATACAGGGATTTTGCTAGACCGCCTGTATGACCACAATGAAATGTCTTGACGGTTCTCCTACGGCCTTCTGGTATCTGTAGTTTAATCAATATGGGATAAACCAGGGTTTCTCGAGACAGCACCCACATGGTGCCGTTCCCTCTCTCAGCTCGTTTTCCTTAATAAATTTGCAGTTCTTTGAACTTCTCCCAATATGCCACATTTCATTCAACACAGACAGGTTCTTATCGGTTTTCCCTTTGACTCACCGGCTGTGATGAACTGCTTGGCTTTCCTTCTATCTGGAGTCAAGGCCGATACCACGGTAGCAGGAGTTTCCCTCGCTGACTTATTGGCATAGGCGTGCCCCGTGTACCGTTATCATCTGCAAGACTGTATAGCTATTGTTCTCCGTGTTACGTTTTCTTCCGTGAAGGTTTCGAGGGTTTGGGCCGGAAAGCGCAAAGTCGTTTCTCTCCTTGGCACCCGTTCGATTCTCACGAGCTTTCTCCTTCTCCTGAGCTGCCAGGGTAGATTAGCTGTCTCGTTTTGCATTCTGCCTTGCTGTGGGGAAGGGAAAGGGCCATCAGGTGTGTGTGATTCTGGTGAATTGCCTGACTTTGCCTGACCCTTGTATTGGGATATGGCTCTGCTGTTAGTCCGTTCTCTTGCATCTTGTGCGAAGTGTTCATGTTTTAAGTGTTTTTGAATGTCATACATGGTAGGATGGGGAAAAGGTGTTGAAAGAAGGGGGATACCACGTCTCACCCGTCAGTCTCCCAATCCCCGTGGCCCCACCCAACCATGTGATCCTCCCTCACTGGTCCACCCATGGAACTGGATCCAATAGCGATGGCCGTGTCCTGGCCACTCGGATGACCGATCCCGGGCACTAGCTAGGGAGACACCTTGAGGTTTCTCACATACGCTTCCCCCATGCAATGTAACAATTTGTTTCACAGGGGAATCTGGAGGGAAAATGCACGTTCCATGGTCTTTTCCGTTCCAGTGTTCCACCGTGAAACAATAGAGTTGTAGGTCTAGAAACCATTGCATGACTCAAGGTTTGGTCTCTTCCATTTACTAATTCAAACTAGGGGTGAGTGGTCTGTAATGAGTGTGAACTCTCATCCTAATACCCAAGATGAATAATGGCCCATTTGATGGCGAAGACCTCTAGTTCTACCACAGGATCGTTTTTTTCACGTGGGACCAACTTGGAAATTCGTCGCAAATTTGGGACAGGATGGCTCCTAACCCTGGAAAGGAGGCATCCGTCTGTAACACAAACTCCTTTTGATAATTCAACTACCTTCAGGATTGGGTTCTGGCATAAGGTCTGCTTTAAGATGTCGTAGCATACCTCATTGTCGTCACAATGAAGTTTCTGGGGTTCAGTTTATCTGTCAGGCTGGCTGTTTTGTCCGAAAAGGTAGGGATACACCTACAGTAATATCCTATTAACCAGAAGAAAGCTCTAAGGTATCTTTTGGTCTTGGGAGTTGGTGTATCCAAGACGTCTTTTACCTTTTCATGTTGGGGTTGTACATTCCCATTCCCTACGAAGAAGCCAAGATATTTTATGGCTGATTGGGCCAGTCTGAATTTAGCTGGGTTAGCAGTTTGGCCAGGGTTTCTGAGGACCTTCATGATGATATAAAGATGGAGAAGATTGTCCTCCCAGGTCTTAATATAAATGACGATATCGTCAAAAGAGGCTCTGCAGAAATCGGAATACGGGTTCAGGATGTTATCCAGAAGTCTTTTGAATGTAGCTGGCGCACCGTGTAGGCCAAAGGGAAGGGTTTTTAACTGGAATAATCCAAGGGGCATCGAACGCTGTTTTCTCCTTATCTAGCCCACATACGGGTACTCGCCAGTACCCTGTGGTCAAATCTAGGGTAGATGAAAAGGTGGCTGTCCCAAGCATATCAATAATCTCAAGGAACGGTCTGGTTTAGTGACCAACACGATAGGAGAGGACCATGGATTTGAGGAGGTCTCAATAATATTGGCTTCCAACATTTTGTTGAATTCCTCGATCACTATCTGTTTTATGGGCTTCTGGTAGACTATATGGTACTAAGTGAACCACTTTACCTTTAGGCGTTCAAATATAGTGGTATGTTCCTTTCACTCTTCCTGGTTTTTCTGAGAATACATCAGGAAATGAGACAATTACATCTTTTAGATCTTCTCTGTTGAATAGATAAATCTGAAGGAATTAAGCCAGTTATCTATGTCTTCGGGAACCAGGCAGGCTAATACTTTGGCATGGGTGGCTGACTGGTTCTCTTTCCTCTCCTTCAGGAGGTTTGTGATACAAGTGAAGTGTCTGTTTCCTGTCTGGTTGGGCTATTTTATATGTGCAGGTTCCCGTTCGTTCTGTTATCTCATAAGTGCGACTTGGAGACAAGTTTGTTTTCTGAGGTGGGTAAGAGGACCAGTACTTACTGTCCTATAGAGAATGATCTTCTACTTTTTTAATCATAACTGGCCTTTTGTTGACTTTGGGCCTTTCCCATATGAGTGCAGTGCAAGTCTCAAACCAACTTCTTGGTGTTCTCGCATTATAGTGGAAGTTTGTGAGATTGGAATTGGTGCCTCTTCTCGTTATTCCCAGGTTTCCCGGAGCGTGTCCAGGACGGCTTTGGGTTCTCTTCCATAGGGTAACTCGAAGGGAGAGAAACCCATTGAAGCCAGGGGGCTATTCCTCACTGCAAATAGTGCCAATGGGATCATTTATTCAGTTTTTCCTGTCCTTGTCCACAATTTCTGTAAAATCAGTTCAGGGTCTTATGAAATCTTTCTACCAAGCCATTGGTCTGGGGATGGTAAACGGAAGTTTGCAAGGTGGTAATGTGGAGTAGCTCTTTGAAATTCGGCCATAAGATTACTCATAAAATTCGAACCCTGGTCTGTTAGTATTTCTTTGGGAAAGCCAGCCCTAGCAAAATATGGTAGAAGATGTTAAAGGATCTGTTGTGTGGTATTGTTTCGCATTGGGAATGCCTTGGAATATTGGGTTGCATAACTCTATGATCACCAGGACGTACCTATTGCCTAGTTTAGATGTTTCAAGAGGTCCTATTATGTCCATACCAATTCTTGCAAAGGGGACTTGTATGATCGTCATCTGGTTCAGAGGGGCCGGTAATGGGATTTGCGAGCTGGTCTTTTGGCAGATTTCGCATGTCTGTATGAGTTTTTGTATTGGCGCACATACCTGGCCAGTAAAACATCCCACTGATATAAGCCTGTGTTTTATCTTGTCCTAAATTGCCCCCCTGGTAAGGTGGGAATGTGCGATCTCTAGCACAACCTTTCGGTGGCTCTTGGGTATCACCAGCTGTGTTATTACCAATCCTTCTGTAGAGGTCTCTCTCCGGTAAAGTAACCCTTGCTTTAAGAAGGAAAAAGGACTTCCCTTCTCTATGCCTTCTTCCAAAATTGCTTGTAAAAAAAGCTTCAGCGAGAGTTGTATCATTTTGATGGCCAAAGGCTAGGTCGGGATAGATGGTGGGTTCTTTCCTTTCTTCGATTGTCGAGAGATTCCCCAAAGCCGAAGTTAACTCTTAATAGAGCTCTTGCCAATATTCTGTGGGCAATTTGATCTCCCCAACGTACCTCAAAAGGGACTTCACCATGAATATGTAGAAGAACCTTCACATCTCCCTGGAAATCCGGATCAATAGCACCTGCTAAGATATCTATCCCAGATTTCCAGGCTAAGACAGATTTCTGGGCTAATCGTATTAGCATCCCGTGGGGGGTATCAAAACCAAGTCCATAGGAATCATTCCACTTTTCCCAAGGGGGATAGTAGCTTCCACCAGGCTACAGATATCGACCCCTATTGATTCATTGTTGGCTATTGAAGGGTTAGAGGCTCTCTGGCTAAGTCTTTGAAATTGTATTCTTCCCCAATTAGTTTCAATTGTCACATCCCACTTCTGACACCATGTGTTAGGAACTCATGGTGGCAACAGTAAAGACTGACACAAGTGATCACAGTTCAAGGGTGTTTATTAAACTGTTTGCAGGTTGGGAAAACACCTAACTAAACCTAAATCTAGGATGGGAGCAAGCTTCGACCATCAAATGAAAAATAAGGCAGTCCTCGTGGCGTTGTGTGAAACAAAAGGGCCTATACTAAGAAAAACCTATTGCCAATCTTTACAACTAATACAAAAAGGGTGTGGGATAATCTTCAAGAAAAGAAAATATGTCGGGATGCGGTAGCCTGGGTCTCCCTTCCCCGTGTTTTGAGTATGGGATAACGTGGGACTTCTGCTGAGCAGAGCACACTTTTTGAGCTTTCCCCAGCACGAGACGACTGTTCCAGTTTCAACATCTAAGAAGCCTCGACGGCCAAGTCTCTTCAACAGAAGTCTCTTGCCTTTTGAGGGTCAGTAAAATAACAAACAAAATATACGCTTTTTTCAACTGGGATTTGGGATGATGATGCTTCACCCCTGGGTCGCACTCTTCTGGGCGCAGAACCCCTCTCGATTCTCAGCCTCATCTTTGTCAACACACTGTTTCTTGGGACTTTGTCCCCTCTGCACCCAGGGACCACATATCTCGGGCGCTGAAATCACTCCACTGGCTCCCTGTGGCTGCAAGCATCAAGTTCAAGTCCCTCTGCATAGTCCACAAGGCTTTCTGGGTCCAGGGCCCTTACTGTCTACAACGCTCTCTTCCCAAATGCTCTCCTTCTAGAGTCCTCGGCTCGGCCTCTGCGGGTAAGCCGTTTCTCCAAACCGAGATTTGGGGGTAGATCCTTATCCTCAGCAGGTGCCTACCTCTGGAACAGCCTACCTACCTCTCTGACCACCTTAAATTCTGGAAACTTCTAAAGATCTACCTCTTCCCTTTCTCTTTCCCTCCCATGCTAAACTCCTTTCTCTTCTTTCCCTACTTCCTTCTCTTCCCCAACCTGCAAAGCTAGCTGACTGATCATCTGGTGCACCTCCAGAGCCCCACAGGTCCCAGGCTCCCCCGCCAGTCCTTCACTTGCCTCCGGGCCTCTGCACTCTGCTTGGCACTACTGCATTATGCCCCATGAGAGGGGCAACCACTCTGCACTTAACCCAGGCTCCTGCTGGACTCGGCGCATTTGTTGTCGTCGCCCCCTAACCCCCTCCCGCACTTCCTGTTCTGCCTCTGTCTCCCCTCCCTAGCTTGGTCGTGCTTGAAATTCTCATGCATACGTGCATTGGGTGACCAACTACCAAGCAGTCTGGAATGTCGCCGGGCCAGTATCGTAGTTTTTGATCTTTATGCCACCCCCCTTATACTCCCCCATTTTCTCCTGTTTTGTCAAGCACTTACTAGTAGATTTGCCTCTGGCCTAGTATGCTAGCTATTGTTATATCATTCAGAATCTTCAAGGCTTAAGAATGACTACTCTATTGTTCCCTTCCCGCCTTGAAGCTCTTCACTTGTGTATAAGCGCAAGCACTTTACAAATAAACATTTATAATTTCGTCAGCATCCCTCCCCCGTGTACACTCTGACCAACCTTTACCACACAGTTCATTGTGAGACTTTTAGACTTTGTCCCTTTTTAGCATCCCTCTGCCGGGTTCACATTTGCCAACTTCACATTTACTTTGTTAAGATGCGGGATTCACTTCCCTTGCTTTCTTTACAGTTGTTAGGTCAAAGGCTTTCGATTGTACAGGGATTTTGCTAGACCTCTTGTATGACCACTTCGACCTATCTTGACGGCTCTCCTACGGCCATCTGGTATCTCTAGTTTCATCAATATGGGATATAACAGGGTTTCTCGAGACGGCACCCACGTGCAGCTGGTTTGCCTTCAATAATATTACAGTTCTTTGAACTTCTCCCAATATGCCGCTTTCATTCAACACAGGTTGTTATCGGTTCTCCCTTCGACTCACCGGCTGTGATGAACCGCTTGGCTTTCCTTCTATCTGGAGTCAAGGCCGGTACCATGGTAGCAGGTCCCTCCCTCAGACTTATTGGTGTAGGCATGCCCCGTGTACCGTTCACATCTGCTGCAAGACTGTATAGCTATTGTTCTCCAGCTTACTTTTTCTTCCGTGAAGGTTTTGCATGTTTGGCCCGGAAATGGCAAGGTCGTTTCTCTCCCTGCACCCTCTCGGTTCTCGCCGCCTTTCTCCTTCTCCTAAAATGCCTGGGTAGATTAGCTGTCTCGTCGTGCTGTCTGCCTTGCTCGTACTGTGCTCTCTTGCTCCACCTTTTATCCCTGTGGGGAAGGGAAAGGGCCGTCAGGTGTGTGCTATTCTAGTGAATTGCCTGACTTTCCCTGACCCTTGTATTAGGACATGTCAGGTAAACTGCTCCGGTGTTAGTTCGTTCTCTTGCGTGTTGTGCAAAGGTGTTCATGTTGGTGTCGGAAAAGGGGGGGGGCAGTATTTTTCAATGTCCTATGTGGCGGGATGGGGAAAAGGTGTTGAAAGAAGGGTGGATACCGCGTCTCGCCCTCCGGTCTCCCACTCCCTGAGGACACCCCTATCCAGGTGATTCTCCCTCATTGGTACACTCCCAGGAACTGATCCAGTAGCGATGGCCGTGTCCTGGCCACCTGGATGAGAGATCCCCCAGGGACTAGCTATGGACACCTTCAGGTTTCCTCACACCTGTTTTGCGAAGAACAGATAATGTTTAGTCGGCTCCCTACAGTAATCCTATCAATGAAGGGTAAGGTACGGTACTTAATGCATTTGGCACAACCCACACATTAGCTGGCTGGCCCATAACTCCAACACTTGAATGCACAATATTTCTCATTGAGAATAACGCTAATGGCTACCCATCCTAGGGTGCTACTGGTGCAGCTTGTGGATAGTATATAGTGTGAAATTTCTGCCTGATCCTTAATGCTTTGCATACCATTTCCATACTGGCATTAACAGAATGAACACTATTATCACTCCAAACTGTGTCTGGTGACCCAAATCGGGGTACATATTCCTTAACTAACACCTTTGCAGTGCTCCAAGCAGGATTACCTTTTAATGGGAATGCTTTTACCGATTTGCTGAACTAATGCCTATTTCTTTCCTTGACATGGAAGCAATTCAATGAAGTCCATGTGCAGGGCTTCAAAAGGGATTTTGTCTAAAATGTCTTTTGGTGCACCTTCTCCCTTACTAATATTATGAACAGCACAGACATGACTGTTTCTACAATACGCAATTGCTGCTTGCCTTAATTTCTTTTTTTTTTGTGTGATCCTGGTTGTACTGAGACAACCTTACACAACATTAAATATTGTCAAAACATAAAAACCCTTTAAATTCATTGCATAAACTTTAAAAAAATGATCAACACATATTATAACAAATTATCTAAAAACATATAGCCTAATCTCAATTACTGTAGTATTACATCAAGTTTATCAAGTTTGCTTCTTGTAAAATTTTGAGAACTGCGATCGTAGCTAGGATTTCCTCATCAATAGAGAGATCCTGTTAAAAAATAGTTTGACATCTAAAACTGCAGAATTATACATACAACGACCTAAGTATTAAACTCTTGTCAACGCTGTACAATATGATATAATGTGCTTCCTATTTTGGATTGCTGTTCTATTGTTACATAAAGTGCATCTTGCATCCGGTTCTTTGTCGTGCCCTCTGGCTTGGCAAATCTCTCTAGTCGGGAGAAGTTTGAGGTGATAGCGTAATTTGACCGCCCAGTACGAGTTTGGGAACTTCATTAAGTAGTTTGGTAATCTCCCCAGACTCTTATCCAAAGCAGACAAACTATGCCTCATTGTTGCTATCCAATCTGACCTTAACATGGCCTTCTTGACTTCATGAGGATTGCTTATGAGGTCCTCGGTAGTTAAATCCAAGGTGGTTAGTATTGCTTCGACTCTTAGCCTTAGCAGCAACTTTATAGCTCCCAGATTTCAAGATGTGTGCCAAGTCAACATACACAGAATCCTGCAAGGGCACCAGACACTGTCTGTGTGATGCTACTATTCTTGGCTCCACCAATCGGCTCAGTGAGGTTAACCCCAGCTCATACCTTAGTGAAATCATGGGTACACAATCTGGAAAACCCAGTGCTTGGTTTCATGGTAGGGACTCAATCTTAACAAAGGGAAGTGAACACATTTGTCAAGCTCTATTCCATATAAAGGACCAGGTATCACCTTCATTTTATAAAAGAGAATTTACAATATTTGTATTTGATTCTTGTCATCTCAGCTCCTGCTTGGATAGCTTTCGTCAAGAGCTTCATCAACCTCTGACAGTTATCTTCTAAACTTAGAGTAAATCCCAAATAGGTCCTGGATATGGAAGGCGTTCATTCATAGTCGCCCAAATACCATTTAAATCCCAGTCTCTTTTTCTTACTATGGGTAAATCTCATGATCTTTGTTTTTTTATTATTAATGCATAGATCATTCAACCGAGCATACTCCAAAATAGCATCCAATTATTTCTGCAGGTCAGTTTGAGTCCTATCCATTAATACAACATCATGCGCATATGCTAAATATGGTATTGTCGGGTTGAAAGTTTTTGGTGGAGCAAATGGGAAACTCGTTAAGAAGGGATACAAATCGGATAAATACAAATTTAAATGGAAAGGATGCCAGCACACAGCCCTGACAAAGGCCCCTATAAGCCAATAAAGCCTTTGTAGTTTCTCCCATCCTATTCAACCTCACTCGTAGGGTAGTCTGATCATGAAGATGGATCAATATCATTGGTAAATGATCTGGGATTTTCCACTCATTTTAGCTTCCACCACAATATATTTTGATTGACATAGTCAAATGCTTGTGTAAAATTGATTGCAGCAAAATATAGTGGCAGGCTTCCCAAGGTAAGAGCCTCTTCTGTCAGCCAACCTACCACTAAGCCATTCTAATCGGTGCCTATCCCGAAACGGAAGCCTGTTTGATATTTCTGCAGACGGCCAGAGTCAGCTGCCCATTGTTTCAGATTTTTTTTTTTTAAGACCAACCCCGCAAATATCTTCCAATAACTATCAATGAGCAAAATTGGGTGATAATTAGCACGGCTTGATCTATCACCCCGCTTATAGATCGGTATGATAGTTGCGGAAAGCCATGAAGGTGGTGTCTTACTAACTGATAGTACAGATTCAAACAGATTGAATAAGATATTAGCCCACATCTCCGGGGGCCAGTTTGAAAAGAGCATTTGATAAGCCATTTGGTCCTGCTGCTCTACAATTGGAGGCCTTCTTAAACAAGATTTCCATATCGTCCACTGTCGTAGAATTTCCACTCATGATCCTTCTTAACACTTTTTACATTAGTCTCTAGTTGCTTGTATACTTCTTCAAAATGATTAATCCATTCGCTTTCAGCAATCTGGATAGACTGCAGGCAACACTGTTTTTTCCATTGAGTTGCCTTCATTTAGTGTTACTCCATACTGTGGTTAGCAGACTAAACATACCATCTGCTCCTACATGAGATGGACCATGGGCATGAGACAACATTAATTTATTACGTAACTTAAATTTATGTTCATTCCGTGAATCCTCCCAACGCTCATCTATATATAACCCATGCAGTTTCCAATCCTCTAGCTCTTGCTCAGTGGCCTCAGCCTGAATGTTTCGCACTGTCTCAAAGGTATTATCAAATACAAAATTATCTGTCTGCATCATGTGTGTAATATACACAAGTGATATAGGGGACTGTGCCTTTGCAGTTTGGTCAGCAAAAGCATTAACTCTCCCTATATCATTTACAATGGCCTTATGGGCGTTACATTTAATGACGGCTAATTTCTTTGGCAGGGGCAGTGCATATAATACATTTGAAATTAAGGTACCATGCTGTATCTTTGGTCCCATTTGAAGTAAAAAAAATCCTTGCTCAGCCCATAAGCAACCGTTGTGAGCCACTCCAAATGTATACTGACTATCAGTGAAGATATTAACTAGAAGACAGTAGCTTAACTCGTAAACTCTGGTAAGGGCAATAATTTCAGCTGCCTAGACAAACTGCTGAGATATTCTACAAGCCTCAACAATGGCTTTCAATGTTGTAATAGCATATGCTGCTATGGTAGTAACATTTGGTAATTTAAAACATGAACCATCTGTATACAATGTTCCAACAGGTTTTTCAATTGTAGCATCAAGTTTACCCGTCCCTTCTTTTCTTCAACTGTTAGTAATATACAATCATGCTTTACTTTTGATTCTTCCGATGGGAGGGGTAGCAATGTGGCAGGTTTTAGAGTGTTAAATCCTTGTATGACAATATTTGGAGCCAATAAGGTCAGCTCATATCTAGTCAATTTGGCATTTGTCAGGTGCTGTGTTTTAATTCTATTCAATAAAATATCAATTGCATGTGGCACAGACAATGTAACTTGGTGTCCCAATATTATGGCATTGGCTTGTTTTGTAGACATGGCTGCAGCCGCCACACCCCTTAAACAATTTTGAAGTTCTTTTGCCACTGGGTACAGTGTGGAAGAAAAATATGTACACTGTGTTTTTACACACTTTTTGTTGAGTTAGTGCAGATAACGCACAGCCTTGCACAAACATAAAAGTTTTAGTATAAACTGGGGTGCCCAACGCAGGGGAGTTGCACAATGAAGATTTTAGAACATCAAAACTCTTGCTGAGCAGCAGTCCATGGTAAAGGAACCGGGGTGCTGCTCAGTGTTAGTTCAAAGTGAAACATTGGGAATCCATTGCATACAAAATGAAATCCTCCCCAAATAACCTCTGACATCTTTCTGTGTGATGGGAACAGATATTTTCATTAGAGGCTTTATGCACTGTGGGTGTAGTCTACGCCCTCATTTTGACAACAAATGTCCTAAATGGGTGATCTGAGTTTTTCCAAACAGCAATTTCTTTGACACTTTGTCCCAGTGGCGCTAAAAACAGTAATAACTGTACAGTGCAATCCATGCATAGCTCTAGGGTATCTACAGCTATCAACGCATCATCAACATATTGAAGCAGTGTAGTATTTGTACTTGGTGTGAACGTGTCTAGCTGTGCTTTCAGTGATTGGCTGTAAATACTTGGGCTTTCAGTGTAACCTTGGGGGGGCCCTACGGAAGGTGTAGGACCGCCCCTCCACATTAAAGGCAAATAAATACTGACTGTCTTCATGGATCGGAATGCTAAACAAAGCATTTTGAAGGTCTATAATTGTGAAATACTGAGCTGAAGGTGGTATCCTGGTAAACCAGGGGTTGTCTGGTGCCACTGGTTACTATGGTTCTACAATTTTATTTATTGCTCGGAGATCAATTAGTCTCCATTGTGCTGGAACACAGGGCTTCCCATCAATTCATTTTTTATACAGGAAGAATTGGGCTATTGCAGGGACTCCCCACAATTTCTTTTAAAATCCCTTTAACTAGAAAATCCTGTAATACAGCCTTGATTCCTTCCAGCCCCCTCCTTGGGTATTTTATACTGCGGAATTTGCTGTAATATGGCAGCGTACTTGGCTCTTATTTTCACTGTATCAACTGCCATACATCCTACGTCATTCTATCACACAACCCACATCACAGGGTCAATTCCCTTAAGTTTAGGTTGCAGTTCATTAGTAACAGTGACAAAACATTTTTGAAAAGGACTCTGCATTACATGTTAGGTATACTCCATCAGGCGAACAATAGATGTTAGCATGCAAAAGTTTTAACAAATCCATTCCTAACAGATTTAAAGTACATTCATCATTGACAACAAGCTGTGCCATGAAAGATATAGGACCTATGCTAAACTGTAGAGGGTCAGATATCGGACTTTGGACCAGGTTATTCGAGAATCCCACTGATCTGTTTACTTTCCCAGCAAGGGGAATATGGGGCACTCATTTGTGGAAAATTGATGTATTAGATGCACCTGTATCAACGAGGAAAGTTGCCTGTTTGCCTTGCAGTGTAGCTTTTACAAAGGGCCCTTTTTAATCTACAGAAATACTTATGTGCCCTCTTTCCTCTCCAGGGCAGCTCCAGGCTGTGTAATTCATGGTACTTTAATCCTCATCATAATAATTCCTAGCAGAATACTGCTGACCTTATCTAGTGTCAAAATAATGATGCTGTTGCTAATTATTCTCTTCTGATGTCCCAGTATTTGTTACTATAGTGTTCCAAGCCTCAATTCTTAAATTCCCCTCGTCATTCCTCACCCAGCGCAAAAGACACTCCTGTATCCAGTGATTTCCTTTCTGCCTTACAGAAATGCCACCCAGTGTCCATCATACCTGCTCTTATATTTGGCAGGGCAATACCACTTCTTCCTCCTCTATACATAATTTTTCCCCTTTGTATGCGCATATTACCTTTGCCCCTTTCTGGAAAAGCCTGTTGCATTAGTACACTTGCTTTTAATTCCTTCATTTTCGGTTCTTTCTCGCCTTTATCTCTAGCATGGCGATTTACATAATATCCAGCCATAGTCCAAATCTGAGTTGGCCATGTAGACACATAGGTTTGTATATAATTTTTTTAATAAGGCAACAATCCTTCTACACAATGTGAACAAAAGGCTTTCTGTCCCTCTGGCATAGCCATGTCCATTCTGTTAAATGAAGTAAAAGCTTCTTCCTTTCATGCAAAATATTTTTCAACTGACTCCCCTTCTTCCTGTCTGCAAGCAGTCGGGTTATCCCAATTCATTTGCTTGCGGGAACCACTTGCTGGATATGTGTTATCAATGGCGCTGGAAGAGCTATTATTTGTTTTTCCAATTTCTCAGTCTGCGCCCCTTTTCCCTAATGCCTCTATCGCCTCTTCCCACTTTGACAAGATCTAAACTGTCCTGGATTCTGCATTGGTGCCATATATCTGCTGGTAGAATGCATGAAAACAACTGATCTATATCTCCCAATGTGAGCAGACCTGTTTTAAGTACCCAGTCTGTCTTGGTGTACCACTGTTCTGGATTCTGTCTAATATCTGGATAATCTTTAGTAAAGGACAGTAATTCCATACTGTTCCAAGGGGCATGAACCTGGTGTGTCGGATTATCAGTGTCAAACCCAGGCACTCCCCTCATCGGGAAGACTTGAGTTACCATAGACTTTGAGGCATTTATGATCCAAAATAACATTGTTGACACTATTGCAGGACAGAACTTTGCATCAAGTTTATACTTCATGACTGCTCGGTCTATGTCCTCATAATCCTCTGGCAGGGGGTCCCTACCGTTTATTCCCACATTTGTTTGCACAGCCTCTGTACTATTGCAAATGCAAGCGTAGCTCGTTCCTGGAGCACATATACTTTAGCTTGCGCCACTCCTTCTACCCCATTTTTAATCCATGCCACTGCTACCTTTTCTGCAATTTCCATGTCATGGGATGTAATCCTGCAAGCACGAGGTGGCGAAGAGACCACCTTGTCACTAGGTACTTGATGGGGCGGTGGGGGGAGGTCTTTTAACCATTAAACATTCTAACAATGGCTCTGTCTCCGCCTTTAAAGTCACTTTTGATTCGGGTGCCAGGGATGAGGGGTAAGCCTTGGCTACATACACAACCTTTATCCTCATTGTATCTTCACGATCTCCTTCATCCCAATCTCTTCATCTTTTCTGATCATATGCGCGCACTTTCTCTTTTTTCAGTTTCTGGCTTACGTTTCTTAATCTGTGCTTCTCTCATAGTTTGTCTTGAAAATGCTACCCATTGCTGTTATTTCCCATTAGAGGGGTCTAAAGGCCTGATCACCCTTAGTCGCTAGTACTTCCCTTAGATATCCTATCTTTCCCAGGTCAAAAGATCCATGCACTGGGAATTGCAGATCAGGGTTGTCGGCAGTGTATTCATGCCATTTATTTCAGAAACATCACTACGCCCAAGCCTCTTTTAATCATTAATTCCCAGCCTGGGGTAGAAGCATGTTTTTCCAACTCCTGTTGGCTCTTTTTTTTAATACCATTTTTTTTAATCTACTTACTTTGTGATCAGACAGTTGTGTTGATAATGTCCCACTTAAATGCAGTGTCTCCACAATCAATGCAATCTACAAGCTCATTTCATGATTCATCCATGCCATGGTTTCTAACTTTTTATACACCAAGTGTTACTCCTACGTCCCGTCCCCTTTCCTCCATACTTGTGGGACATCTCTCCGTCCTGTGGGACGGGACCGGAGCACTTTGTAAAAAGCATCCAAATTTTTCCAAAAATGTGTCCTTCCTCTCTTTCCTGCGCGGGGCCCGGCACGCGGTTGTAACCCCGCCCACCTTGGCTCCGCCCCGCGCATCGCCCCTCAGTCCTTTTCTCCGCTCGATCGGGGCCGGACGCACTTGCATCTCTGAAGATTTTCTTCCCTGCTTTCCTCTCTGGCTCTCGCTAGCGTTCGTCTTCTAGTCTGTCTATGTCTTTTAAATTAGACTTTCCAGACTGCTCTTCGTGTCATCGTCGCTTAGCGAGGGCGGATCCCCATCCTCTTTGTTTAGAGTGTTTGGGTCCGGAACACCGCTGGGACTCCTGTTTTTACTGTGACTCCCTTTCGGTCCGGGCTCTTCAATGTCGGTTGGAACGGTGGGAGGAGGTGTTCCGACGCGCACCTCCATCTCATTTTCAGGCGTTCATCGACGAGAAGAAGAAACGCCCGGTAAGTTCTTTAGTATTCAGAGCACCCCAGCCGGGGGGATACCTTCCCGGGTTCCTCTCGAGCCGGGAGGGGCGTTGATCGCTCTGTCACCCGGGTTCGCCCTGAGGTGCCTGTTGGGCCTAATAATTCTACCGGAGTTTTCTCCGAGGGTCTCTGTAAGGGGTCTGTGTACACCGGAGTAACTTCCGAGACCCCTCCTGTGGGGGCTGTGTGTAGACCAAGTACTGCTGAGTCACAGGGTACCGGAGCTTGCTCTGAGGCCTCTCTTTCGGCTCCCCTTAAAAACAAGACCGGGGTGGGCCCCGAGGCCTTGGCTGGGCTTGTGTTTACCGAACGGATGTTCGAGGCCCGTGCCGATAAGGCTATTACCGGGCTTATGCCCGAGGTCCCTCGTACAGGGGCTAAGGCTACCAGCCATTCTGAGGGGCCGGGCAGGGCTCTGTCGGTGAAAGCGGTTTCTCACCATTCCCGCTCGTGTGGTGATACCAGATCTGTTGAGGGGGCAAAGAAGCAAGGTTCTTCTTTTACCGGCAGTGCCGAGGTCCTTCCTTCGAAGGCTCAGTTGGCGGTTGGTATGTCGCAGAAACATTCCAGGCCTCATAGTACCAGCTCGGCCGAGGTTCCTTATGTTAAGGCTAAAATTAAGACCCCTGATCCATCGACGGGGACCCCTGCCTCACCTCCTCACGTGCCGCAGTTCCCCTCAGATGAAGACAAAATGGCGGCCGTTCCCGCCACGATCACGGCGGCCATTTTAGGTACTACCCCTACAACTACGCCATCGGCCTCTGGTGTAGGGTTCGGTCCCTTGGGTGAACATAATGTCACTTGTGCGTATCCTTACCGGCCCGTTTATGATTGGAACGCCCGGATGCCTCTTCCGCAAAATGTTTCATTGCCTGCAGGGGCGGCCCCTTTGATTTATGTGGATACGTCGGCGGAGGGCCCGGCGTGGCACCCTTCTCCGTTACATCCCTGGATTTGTCCACCTCATGAGAGGCCTCCTCAGGTTCCGAAGCAATCTCCTGAGGATGCTTTTTTTCAGTAAATTTCAAGCGCTTAGGCGCACCGACCCTATGAGGGAGTATTTCAAAGGGCTTTTTAAGGAAATTTGTCCACCAGCGCCTTCGGCTCCACCCGTTCCTCTGGTGGTTCCGCTGATGCCTCCTTTGCCCGTGGTACCTGCCCCTGCTCTTCCGCCTTTGCCACTGTTGTCCCCAGTGGACAAGGCAGTGCCTGACCCGGTTCAGCAGGATCCTGACCTGGTTCAGCAGGATCCTGACCTGTCAGATGACCCTCAAGGCGAGCAGGACAACGAGGACCTTCCCCGCTCTGTTAGAGCTTTTCATGACCGGGTATTGGACATGATGAATTTCTTAGATGTCCCGGTTCCCGAGGCACCTGCTCCACAGGAGGGCGTGCTTTCTGGGGCGTTCACCCTGTCTCCTTTGGAGCGTACCAGCCTTTTCCTGCAGAAGGATGTTTTGGCTGAGGTCCGAAGAGTCTGGGAGAAGCCACACTCAGGACTTTTCCTCAATAAAAAGATTGACGCGAGGTACAGGCTGCACTCTTTGGAGGAAGTGGCCTTGTCTTGTCCGCCTCCCTCCTCCACAGTGGTGGCTGCGGCCACGTTGCAGTCCAGACCTGCAGCATCCTCTTCCGCGACGGCTACTCAGGTCTTGGGAAAGGAGGACAAGCTCCTGGACTCCCTAGGGAGGAAAATCTTTGCCAATTCGGCCTTGCAGCTCAGGCAGGCCAATGCCGAATTGATTTTGGCAGAAGCCAACATGCGGATGTGGAAAGGTCTGTCGGAGTTTGAGGAGCACATTCCGGTCGAGAAGTTGGAAGATTTCAGAGGTGGCCTTTCCGATGCCAGGGCCTTGGCCCAGGATCTCCTGGAGGCTGCGGCTCATCACATAGACACCTCAGCTCGGGGCATGCTGCTCGGGGTTGATGCCTCGAGGCAAGCGTGGTTGCATGCCACTAAGTTTTCAAAGGAAGTGCAATTTAGACCTTCCATTCGATGGTAAGGAGCTTTTTCATTCTTCTACTGATGTAGAGCTCACCAAAACCAAGGATAGCACTCAGACGGCTAAATCATTGTCTGTTCTGGTTAGAGCTCCTTTCAAACCTCAGAGACCGTTATCGCAGAGTCGACCGTCTTCTGGTTTCAGGGGCTTCGTCGACCGCAAATCGTGCAGAGTGGATACTCCTGCGGGAAATAACCGCCGTAGACAACAGCGTATGTGGTATTTCTCCCGCTCCTCAGCCTCCTCATCAGGTTCAGGTGGCACCGCCATCGATAAACTTGCCAAATGAGGTTTTTCCGTGCTCGCACGGACCCCGGTGGGAGGACGAATCGCGTCTCATTGGGAGGCGTGGCAGACCATCACAGAAGACAGATGGGTCTTGTCGGTCGCTTGGGCGGGCTTCCGCTTACCTTTACCCCCTACCCCACCCCTCAACCCTCCTTTTCAGCTGTCAAGCTCACCCTCCCTCGAGGCCGAGGTTCAGAAACTTCTGCTCCTCAGAGCTGTGGAACCCGTTCCCCTTGGGGAGCGAGGGGAGGGCTTCTACTCCCGGCTGTTTACGGTGCCCAAACCCAACCAGGCTAGCCTGCGCACCATCCTAGACCTTTCCCAGTTCAATCTTTCCTTACCCCAAGAGAAATTCAAGATGATCACGCCCGGCCAGATTCGCTCCTCGTTGCAGGCGGGCGATTAGCTCAGCGTGGTGGACCTTCAGGATGCGTACATGCATATCCTGATTTGGGCTCCACACAGGAGGTACCTCCGTTTCTTTTTGGGAGAGGAGCACTTCCAGTTTCGGGTGCTTCCTTTTGGCCTCAGCTCGGCGCCGCGTGTCTTCACGAAGATGATGTCGGTGATTGCGGCCTATCTTCGTCTTCAGGGTATCCATGTGTATCCTTATTTGGACGATTGGCTTCTACGCAGCCCTTGTCCGCTGGTGGCAGCGGGCAACCTCCAGTCTCTCCTTCAGCTCCTGTTCCATCTTGGGCTGTCGGTGAACTGGTGGAAATCCTCCATGACGGTCTCTCAGGACCTGATTTTTCTGGGTTTTCGTTGGAACACGATCGACTGCAGAGTATACCTGACTGGGGACAGAATGGCAGATCTGTTGGCTACGTGTCAGATGTTTGCGCAGTCGGAGAGTATGTCGGCCTGGTGGTTCCAGAGGCTTCTGGGCCTCATGGCCTCGTGTGTGCTGGCTCTTCCTCTTGCTCGTCTCAAAATGAGACAGGCAGTGGACCCAGACTCCATGCGGATAATGATTCCGGATTCCATGAGAGTAGACCTGGACTGGTGGTCATCTCTCAGCAATCTGTCTGGGGGCGTGGGTTTCAGGAACCGGTCCCTATGGTGACGATCATGACAGACTCCTCCCTCTTAGGGTGGGGTGTGACGTTAGATCTCCTTCAGGTCTCGGACCTCTGGTCGTCTCAGGACAAACTCCTGCATATAAACCATTTGGAGCTTCTGGCGATTTTCTTGGCGCTCGAGGTGTTCAGACCGGTCATTGTCAACAAAGTGGTCCGCATAAGAACGGACAATGTGGTGTCAATGTATTACATCAACAAGCAGGGGGGAACGAAGTCTACCCCCCTCGTGGATCTGTCCATCCAGATTTGGGAGTGGGCCGTGCTTCATGGTGTCTGGCTGCTTGCAGTGCACATCCCGGGCCAGCTGAATGTCACAGCAGATGCTCTCAGCCGGCGGACAGTGGTCAGCTACGAGTGGGAGTTGAAGGCGGAGGTCCTCTCAGGGATTTTCTCGCGCTGGGGCACACCGCAGGTAGACCTCTTCGCGACGGCGGCGAACAAGAAGCTTCCTCTGTATGCCTTCAGAGGGGGGCTGGGAGGCTCCTCTCTGGGAGATGCTCTAGAGATTCCATGGCACAACATGAGAGCTTACGCCTTCCCGCCTCTGCCTCTAGTTCACCGGGCAATTTGGAAGTTGAAGAACTCGGTGAACTGTTCTCTTCTACTGATAGCCCCGTGGTGGCCGGCCAGGTTTTGGTTCTCAGAACTCCCAACACCTGTCGGTTTATCCGCCGATCAGGTTGCCTGTAACTCCCGATCTTCACCAGGGGGAGCAGCAGCTGTGGCACCCCTCCCCACAATCGCTCAGCTTGGCGGCTTGGTGCCTGAGTGCAGGTCTTCAGAGCATCTGAATTTGTCTGCGGATAACATGCGCATTATCCAGGCAGCCAGAAAACCTTCGACCAGATCTCAGTACAAGAGTAAATGGCTCAGGTTCTGTCATTGTTGTCTAGAGAAGAAGTTGGATCCAAGGGGGCCACGGTTGACGCAGTGTTGTCCTTCGTGTCCTCCCTAGCAGAGTCAGGGGTTCATGTTCTGTCATGCAGGACTTACCTGTCAGCGGTCTCTGCTTATCTCTCTACGGATCAGTGTTCGTACTCTGGCTAACCCAGTGGTAAAGAGGCATTTCGCTGGTTTAACACGCCTTTACCTTCCAGTTCGTAATCCGCACCCGCCATGGGACCTGAATGTTGTCCTGACGGCGCTGTGCCATAAACCCTTTGAGCCGATGGCTACTGTGGACCTCAAGTACTTGTCTTGGAAAGTGTCCTTTTTGGTCGCCGTCACATCGGCAAGGAGAGTGAGTGAGCTCCAGGCATTGTCGGTTGAGCATCCTTTCTTGGTCTTTCACAAGGACAAGGTAGTCCTTCGAACTAATCCGGCTTTTCTGCCGAAGGTGGTGACCGAATTCCATTTGAATCAATCGATCTCCCTACCGGTCTTTTTTCCCGAACCCCGCCTCTGAGGCGGAGAGGGTTCTACACTGTCTTGATGTCCGAAGAGCTCTTAAGTTCTACCTGGATAGGACTTCCGAGCTTAGTTCTTAACTTTTTGTGACTTTCGGCAACCCTCAAGGCAAACAGGCGTCTAAGGCAACTATTTCTAGG
This sequence comes from Ambystoma mexicanum, assembly GCF_040938575.1. NCBI lineage: Eukaryota > Metazoa > Chordata > Amphibia > Caudata > Ambystomatidae > Ambystoma > Ambystoma mexicanum. Next base: position 716,835,888 of record NC_090923.1, read on the forward strand.
TGGATTGCCGCCTGTATCACGGAGTCTTTCACTGTCCAAAAGCTGAAACCTCCTAAAGGTATTCATGCACACCTGGTGCGGGGCAAGGCAGCTGCGGTTGCTTTTCAGAAGTATGTTCCCTGGGAGTCCATCGCTAGGGCAGCTACTTGGGCCTCTCCATCTGCTTTCTGTAAGCATTACTGCCTCGATATGAGTTCTAGAGCTGATGCTCAGTTTGGTCAGGCTGTGCTGAAGAACCTTTTTCAGTAAGGGGTATTTCCATCCACCCGTAGTTCCTGTAAGGAGTGCTTGGGAATCTCCCACAAGTATGGAGGAAAGGGGACGGGACGTAGGAGTATTACCAGGTTACTCACCGTAGTGACCACCTTACTCCTAGTCCATAGTCCCCTTTCCTCCATACGCCCGCCTGCCGTCCCCTCTAATAAGGTTCCTCTGTATTGGATTGGTAATGGGTCTCTGACCTGGCAAAGAAAAGGACTGAGGGACGATGCGCGGGGTGGAGCCAAGGTGGGCAGGGTTACGGATGTGTGCCGGGCCCCGCGCAGGAAAGGGAGGAAGGACAAATTTTTGGAAAAATGTTGATGCTTTTTACAAAGTGCTCCGGTCCCGTCCCGCAGGACGGAGAGATGTCCCACAAGTATGGAGGAAAGGGGACTATGGACTAGGAGTAAGGTGGTCACTACGGTAAGTAACCTGGTCAATTTCTCTTATAATTCATTACCAGTACGCTTCTCATAGATGCATTAAATTACATATCCAAGTGTGTATCTCTATGGCTCAATAACCATATGCTTTCACCGGGAACACATCACTACATATTGAAGTGTATTGCTCTATAGTTCATTTAACAGTATGTTCCCTATAGGAAAGACATTTCATCTTACAATATTGGGAACGGTCTCACCCTTTTTCTGCAGTCTTCAGTTAGTGCTTTACCAGGAGTATAGAGTATAAATACTCTTTTCACACAGACTGGGGATCCTCATTTACGGAGATCACCGTGTCGAACACATCAGCTGGTGAGAGAAACTGTGGCTGTTTGGAAAACTTCATGTCCCGATAACAGCAGTGCGCTCCACGCCCGACTCCCGCCTTTGCCTGCTTTCCGACAGTGGCAGCTTAGTCCAACCAGATATTTCTGGAATCTGGTGGTGCCAAATCTTTAGATGAAAAATAATACTACTACTATTTTCCTTTGAGTCTAGCTAATAATTTGAAGACACCCTGAAGCAGCAGGGCAGATAAAACAAAGACAAATCGCTGTGACACAGCAAGGACATTCTGTGTTTTTGCAGGCTCAGACTGCTTTAAAAAAAAAAAAAAAAATCACAATTAACTGTTTTTTTGCGAATTTATGTTGGCCAACCCTACAATTTTAATACATATTGCTAACACTTCAGGCTGGTCAGATAGCACAGCAAATTGAATGCTCGCCCCTGACATCTGTGTGCAGCCTGCTGTGGCAGGTTCGAATCCTGGCAAGGTCAACTAAATCCTTCATCCTTCCGAGTTCAATATATTGAGTACCACTCTGTGGGATGATAATGTCATCGGTTTATTTCAGCGCTCAGAGACTTCCTCCGTGGACCCCTCGCTGGTTACACCTCCTGTCTCTCCACTGCCCCCTCAGTATGTGACAGGCTGAGTACGCAGCAGTCTCCTTCTGGTTGTCCCCTCCAATGCACACAATGGCAGAATGAACAGAGAACAGCTCAAATTGTGGAGACAAACACTAATTGACTTGGCACCAAAAAAGTAAAGGTGTGTGTGATTTGGCAGTTGAAAGTCACCCTCGGTCCCTGATTTGGGGATAAAAGTGGAAAAACTGCAGCTTCTATATTATGACCTGTGTTGCCTCTTGGGGTCACCATATTGCAGTCTTCTAAGCAGGGTTGTAGTGGCTAGTTCGGTCTACAGAACATAATATTTTGGGTACCATGGCTTCATCTGGGGTCTTTGTTAATTTCTTCCAGGCCTGAGGTTTTCAGTTGCAGACCCTATTCTCCAACACGTGCTGACCCTGCGTCATTGCCCCCCCTCTACAATCTGTAACATTTATTAATACTTTTTGTATAGGTACTTTAAGGTCAAGGTTGTAAAACTATTTTATTGCATGTATGTGAATTTAGCATTCGCATAAATATATGCCCCGGAGAAAACTTAGGCACCAGATCTTGGTCTTGTTTGTTAAAGGAAGTACTTGTTTCAAATGTAGGCATTTGTCTTGCTTGTTGGAAGAGAACATTTGTTTCAAATGAGGAAAAATAAAGCCACACGTTTAAAAGAGTAAAGGTCTCTAAAATTTTAAAGCAGCAAGTTGTAAGTGTAGGTGATATTTAGGGATTTCGGCTTGTTCTTATATTATGTATTATGAAAGGCTACAGGGTGTTGGACCCAGCATCTACAGGACATAAAGCGGCCAAGGGCAGAAATGTAGAATTACCTGTTTTTGCTCTTCTTGTAGAGAAATCACTACATCCTGCTTGACTAATTAGATCACAGCTTTACTCTTAAGACCATTTCAATGAGTCTGTTTTGTTTTAGAGAGGCCTTTGAGTTTCTCCAACCTATCTGTTGGACTTTGTAGAACTTCTGAACACTTACGTGACCCTATCGGGTGACACATGCAAAAAGGCTATTTGTTCATCAAAAGTCCCATACCTGTAAATTATCATCTTTTACGCACCTCTATAGAAGGAATACATTTAGGTAAGTATATTGTATGTCTGCTATACCTGCTAAATAAAACTTTTAGGAAGCAACAGGATAGTTTGACTGCTCAATTTTTCTATTACTTGGAGAGTCCAGGTAGTCTAAAACACCCTGTAAACCAAGAATAATTGCCCAAAGAATAACCTCTCCACTAAGTAGTGATTAAACACATGGTCACCTGCTTTAAAGTGCCTCAGGTCTACTCACCTCCTGCATTTCCTTTGCCTAATGATACTAGGGAAGCTTTTAGGAATTCTTGTTTTGACTTATTTGTGTTATAACTGGGTACTGTAGCTTCCCAGGTGGTAGCCCAGGTAGCACACATTTCATAAATAACTACCTCTCCTTGGTTGTAACAGTCAAGTGAGTTTCGCGCACCCTGCACAGTACATCTACCTCTTCAGACAAAGTGGCCTACCAGCCTTCCAGGTGCCTTATGCAAATTTGGACAAGAGGCAACCATTCATTAGACAAACGGAGCAGAAATAATCCAAGAGAAAAGCCCACTATCTACATCATATCGACTCGCGGCCTGAAGGAAATCTTTAAAATCAATAGACCGAACCCCAGAACTTGCAACACTACTCCCATACCCACACGATTTCTTTGACACTTCAACAGCACAGTTCAACAAATCCAGTACCACCTCGACACTGAAGGAGCAACACTGCCCTACACACCTCCATGGAAGAAACTCCTGCAGCACCTCCACACAATCTTTAACTCCTTTCACCTTTTCTCCATTGAGGAACTGCTTTCCTCAAGCCACTCCAGTAACCTGGCAGGCTCCCCAGAAGCTCTGTGCTCCCCACCATCTACAAACTATAATCAAACACCAAGGTATAGCGCAAACTTTCTGATGTCTTCTCAGAACCTTAATCTGTCCCTAATGTTTTCACAACTGCTGTTAAAATCCTTCCTCAAAAAAGAAACATGGCAGACCCAATTGATTGAACCAACTACTGACCAATTTCTATTACCCCTTTTTAATAGGCAAAAGCTTTGTGAATATGTATATACCCGTAACCTTCTCCATGAATCCCACCAGAGTCAGACCAACAAAAGGAACAGAATCAGTGCTTCGTTTGACCAGGAACATGCTAAACTGAAATGAGATGCCTCATACGGGACGTCTAAGCGGCATTTGACACAGCCATCGAATTGTAATGTAGCGGTTTAATGACATTGGAATTAAGGGAATCTCTCTTTGCTGTATCGCATTCTTCCTGACTGGAACAACGAACAAAATTCATGGACCCGATCAGATAGTCTCCTTGAAACCAGACTTTGGGAGTACCGTGAGTCTCAAGCCTCTTGCCCGCTCTATTCAGCATACGCATGACACCCTTCCTGGAGCTCATACTGGTGTAACCTGTTTCAACTATGCAGATGGCACCCACATTTTCTACAGACTCATGAACGAGGCATCAAAGGACGTCGGCACCTCTTGCCCATGGATGGACTCCCATCAACAGACTGAAGCCCAACCCATCCAAAACAGAACTCCAAATAGCTGCAGTACACCTTCAAACTCTGGACCAGTGCCCCAGCTTGGTGTAATGGGACCTTGGCCATTTGCTACCCCTACTGTGAGAAATCTAGTAGTCGCAGTGAACAGCGACCTCCAGCTACAACAGCGCAAAGCCATCATACGGGGCGGCTTCACCCAACTCTGCATCTTATTGCGCATCATGACTTACCTGACCTTCACACTCCATGGCAGCCATCTCCATGGTACTATCAAGACTCAATTATGCTAAGGGCTTCTAGCTTTGGATTACCCGACTACCTACTGGAACGGAATCCAAAGAGTCTGAAACCTGACGGCAAGATTACTATTAGACTGAAAAGAGATGACCACATGTCCACAGCGCTATTTCTAGGTTAAATAGAAAGAGGGGATTTTTAATCTCATTTCCCATTTTCTCCTAGCACATATATTGTGCCCAATTTAAACAGGCACCTTTTGAGTTCAGAAAATGGTGAACTAGGGTATGAGCTATTTTTAGAAAATAAATGTTCACATATCCTGAAGAAGACATACAGATCAGGTCTTGAGGAAATCTATCAGACCCTATTGAGTCGAAACTATTGTTATAGTGGAAGCCCTTTATAAATGAGAGAATCATAAACAGGGACACCTATAGTCGATAATGTTTATAATGTGGACAATTATTAGTGAACACCATGTGTCACCAAATACATTGTAATTGAATAAGTTTATATGAAAACTGAGCTCTTTGAATAATGAACTTTTTTAGAATTGAATGGGATGTATGCAGAATGAGTGAATGTGTTTTTGAATTGGAATTTACATTTGTATACTTTTTACAATTTGAATTTATTATCTATATTTAATCAGAATGAAATAAAACAATGATCATATTTACAGCTCTAGTCTTTATCTCTAGTCTCTTCTAATCCACCTGGCACCACATTTGTTCTGTTCATAATTGTTCTACCTCAAAGTGCCAGTGTATTAGAGGTACCCACCCTTGGGTTTTTTGACAGATCCTTTAGAACACATTTTCTAAATGTGAGCGCATATCTCTTGGGATTTGACTATCTAGGGGGGTAAAAGTTGAGGCTATATGGAGACCCGAATCATCATCCCTTGGGTAGTCCTGGATGGCTATGAAAGAAAATTTGAAGATGGACATTTATAAAAAGTCTCCTTATCTCCATCTCTAACCGAACCAATCTGTGGCATTAGTTGGAACAAAGGTGAGACCCTTTCATAAATTCGATGTGCAGGTGATAGTTCAACACCGGAAAGATTGAAGATGGACATGCATAGATGATAATTTATCGGTAGTGAGTTCTCCTCCGGTAACTTTGGCGTCACCACCCTCCTCCGTTCTGGGATTCTTGTTGGGGTGGGGCCCATATTCCACCTCTTGGGTCAGACCTCTAGGTATGGTTGTTGTAAGTGTTGTTGTAATAGTCCTCTACAGGACAGTAACTGCTAGCATCGGAAAAGGTTACCCTTCTTCGGAAACTAGGCACCATCTCAGCAAATGTACTTGATGCTGATTAGTCACCATTCTCTCTTTACTATTCAATTTGTTGTCTACTTAAATGACGTATGTTTTTCTCTTTTACAGAAGACAGTCCCAAATGTGTTTTGGTTCCAAAAGACGATGTTCAATGGGACTCTCATCTCCCTGAAGTGTAAGAACCTTTGGTATTTTTCTTGTAATACACAGAACCATGTGTGTACACACTCTAGCAACAATCCCTCATAGTGTGGTTCTGCAACCAACACATAAAAAAAAAACATTATTTCACTTTGGCCAACCCAGCGAAACCCGATATTGTTATCAACACTCACTACACAGTTCGATATTGTAGTGTTGTGACTTGCACATACAACATCTGATTATGTTGCAATACTGCGAAACACAAGCCCAGCACAAACCATACCCCTCAGCTATTCCAGTGCTGAAAACCACCTCCCTCCCTAAAATGTCCTAATTTCCAAACTGTAGCACTCTCTGCTTCTATTATACAAACTGGTCAACCCACATTTCAATAACCTCTTAATCCTGACCTCCATACTTTCCCAATTTCGTTTTTGGGGTCTCTAATCTGCATTGAGTTTATCCTAAACAAAACTGTAGCACCCTCTTAATTGTACCCCTTAAATCTTCTTTACTATATTCTTACTAAGTTATTGTTTTTTTACCTTTTCATTGTAGTATCCTGTTTGCCTGCAGTAAACCTCACAGTCTCGTGGTACCTGCGAAGTTTCCGATGTCAGAATGAAATAAAAAACGTAAGTGGGCCAGTTTCTGAATATTGTGGACATGAAGTGCAGGATGATGGCTGTAAACATATTTTAAGAATAGGTTAAATATTAAGCACGTTTAGAGTACAACAGGTATTCAAAGAATCTCTTCCTTAAGTGGGACGTATTTGTTAGCATTCTTTTTGGCACATTTCTTCTGCAGAAGTAGCTTCTGGCATTGCTCAAATGTGAATAGGTTTTAAAATGATAAACGTAATCAAATCTATATTTTTGATGTGGAGAGAAGTCAGCTACTGTTGCTCCACAACATGGCATTGCACCTGTGCTCTACAGAATCTGAGGTTGGATAGTGGACTCTCTCTATCTGGGGACATAAACACGTAAGAGCTGACCTCCTCTGTGGTATTGAGTTTGCAAGGAAACTGACTCAATGCCAGCCAGATTCATCAATGGTAGTCTGCATCTACTCCTGGTACATGGCTGCCCTGATGGACCCAGATATTCGCGGTGGCACTGTGGTGTCATAATTTCACTATCTTCATGCATCCCCTTGCATTCTGGGGGAAGTGTAGAATGGATGACTCCGGCAAGCTTCCATAGCTTTATTGAGGTGGAACATTGTAGTGGGAGCAAACAGGAGCAGGTGCAATATCTGTGATGATAAAGCTGACCCTCCCCCCACCCCCACCCCCATCCTGGGTGACTATTAAAAAAAAGGCCTATGCCATTGCGCTCTTACCCAAATCTAATTTCCATGAACTGATTTGTCAGGATTATGGGGGTTGGGGCAAATGAGTGCCTCTGTGGCTGCAGCCACCATGAACTGGCTAACAAGCCCTGGAGATGCGGGATGATTGGGGCCAGGGCTTCTTGTCTAGGTGTTCTGGCGGCAGCGCTTACCAACAGGAAATTCATTTAAACCTTGTCCGTGCCGGGTGTTGATTGTTGCTTGCGGCACGGGCAAGGAATGAGTGGCAGACTTATCCGCAGTGTGCCGCCGAGACTGAAGGCAGCTTGGGTCACAACCACCCAGACGAAGGTACTGTGCTCTCCCTTAACGACAGCCTACACAGAGTAAACAATCACTCTCAAACCATGCCGCAGTAGGTGGTGTACAGCTCCTAGTTTTCGGAGTTCCTCGCTCTTACTACTGTGCCCGGGGAACTCTTGTGCGGGTTCACAATGTGACAAATCCGGTTATGTCGTCCCTGCTCCCAGGGCAAAGGGAGGGGAAGACCCTTTACATGAGGCCAGGGAGGTGAAGCCACTACCCGATAGTACCTGCCCCCTCCCCCCTCGGGGGTGGTATGCAGTGGGAGTCCCCAGCCCCTCTCCCCTCGGGGGTGGTACGCAGTGGGAGAATCTCATGGGCAGGGATTTCCACTCTGCGGTACAGGGAGGACATCATGGGCAGACACAGTATTCCGAACATTCACAGATCTCTTTCCCACCTCCTTCCTTACTGTTCTCTAATAAAGTATCCTCTCTATGTTTGTAAGATCAGTGATAACCCCATTTCTGTGATGGGGGGGAAAAGAAGTTTTGATTCCATTGAATGCCCTTTGCAAAGTACTGGGACGAGCAGGAGGCGTGGAGGCAGCATGTATCCTCATCAGAATTGGCTTGAACGTTCTAGCTTTTGAATGACCAGTGGGTAAAAGATGAAGGAAGGAAAGACACAGTTGTCAGACCCTGCTTGGAGTCACCGCAGGTGAAGCATCCAGTCCGCAAACCGAGAAGCTGAAGCTGCTGACTGGGACACCCTCGGAGGAACTACGGCATCCCTTTTCCAGGCACGAGAACCCACTGAACCCCGCAGTCTAGCAGAGACGTGCAGCCCAGCTCCAGTGAAGTGCTGCAGTGTCGCGGGAGGCAGCACAGAGACCGAAGCACCAGACAGAGACACATCGGAGGCAGCAGGGTAGACTAAAATCGACAAAGCAGACTGGGAGCTCCTATTGAAGGTACAGGGCTACCCGGGTCCACAGAGTAAATGCAAGAAATCATTTTAAGAGGGTCTGGGACCCAGAACTAAAATATAGGAAAGTTTGGGCTAAGCACTATACTTGTCAGGATAGTGAACTGGGTATAGTAGAAGTCGAACCGAGTGAAAGTGACTGGGTCGGGAACCCGCAGGTGAACACAGAGGAATGCCTCAACTATATCTTCCTTGTGGCTGTACCTGGCAGGAAAGTGTACCAGGTCTGCCTACCAGAGCCACTGGAGAGGCTCACAACAAAGTGCTTGAGAGAGGCCAGGGGAAGGGATACATTCACCCCTGGTTTGTGGAACTGAGACATTGAGCATGAGACAAAGCAGGGGATGGGAGTCATTCCACTAGTGTTGCAGATTACTCATCGGTGCTTCAATGTTGAAGAACCCAGGGGAAAGGGAGGCATTTTCCCCTGGTGTTTTGTTCTACCGCAAAGAATCCCTCAAGAGGACAATTGCGAACATTATGTTCTGAACATTAACAGGTTGGCCAAAAAGGGAACATTACTACAAACAAGGCCAAGCTAAAGTCCTGAAACTAAGTTTTGATCGCCCGCCCAGAAGAAGGGAGTCAATCTTCTGGGCCAAGAAGATCAACACTTTCCTTAGTTTAGTCGGGAGCGTAAGGGACGGAAATAGGTTTTGACACATTACTGTGGGCTTTTTAATTTAGACTGACAATCCTGACAGAACCCTTAGTGTTAGTTGAGGAGGGGAAACCCCTCTTGGAGATGGGAACAGGTACGTGTTCCTTTTCATTTTGATAGCAAGAAGTCTATAGAACCCACCATGCCAGTCTCGCACCAAACAATAGCCTATTGCATGATTTTTTTAAATATATATATATATATATATATATATATATATATATATATATATATATATATATATATTATTTTTCTTTTCACTTATGTTTGTGTAAATGTTAAATACAAAACTCTGTGGAAACTGAGTGGGAGAAGTGTCTGGCAGCTCAGAACGTACAATATATTAGAAATGTATGCAGGGGGTTAAAGTGAATGAATGCACCTAGCCTGCTCATTTAGCTGTATTAAGCTCATGTTACTTTGTGTTTGTTGTGCTTTGCATGACATGACAGGTTATCTATCATTGGGCTGTATAGTCAAGTTATTTATGTTCGTACTAGCAGAAACGCTTCAGCATTTGTGTCCGCAAGCTTCTAGGTGTTATGCTTTGTTTGCAATGTATGGGTTATGCTTGAGTTTTATAGGAGTATACTGAAGGGGTTGGACAGGACAGGCGCGCCAGAAACCAGAGTGGCCATTTCTGGGTTTAGTCTAAAGCAGTAAATTAATACAAGGCACATTTGCAATTTCTAGTAGATGTGCAACAGGTTTTTCCCTCGCATCCCCCTTCCTATCCACTTGCGTATCCCTAATCCTCTTTCTGGTGTTCCTAAATCCACACCCATCCACAGCAGCTCCCTAATCCTCTGCCACAATCCTCCTCCATTGGCTACCCCGTTTTCGAAAGCTCTGGAATCTGTGCCAACCAAGGAGGGAGGGCAGTACTCCATTTGGCCTCTGTGGTTCGAGGAGTTGGGGGGGGGGGGGTGGGAAGGGGGGCCGAGTGTGGATACTCAGACCCCCTCCCACCTCGCCTCCCCCTCACCCCTCTGAGCCTGACAGCTAGTTACTCAATGTCACAGAACACACCAACTCTCTAAGGGTTTTATTTGTAGATTCAAAAAGGGGTTCACCAAGAGTTGTCTCTCGTCTTGGAGAGCCAGTTCCCTCCCTAGTGCCAATGTCCCTCAATCCCAGGATGGCCTCTAGAGGTGTGTAACCCCTACTGTCTAAAAAGCTTTGACTGGTCGGGGTTGCCCACAGGCAAACGCCACCTCTTTCTAACTCCCTCCAGGAACAATCTAGGTGGTCTAAGTTCCCCAATACAATCTTGGTATAAGGATAGGTGCCTTCTGACCCCACTTGGTCTTTCCCTTCCATGACGTTATACTCCTCCCCTGATCTAGCTTTCCCTTCCTACTTCTCTCCTCCCAACTTGGGGTTCCCCCCCCGCCTCTTTCTCTCACCTCCAGCCTCTGATCGTATCCTCTTCTTACTCTACCCTCTCCACACTTCTATTACTCCCCCTTTTACTCCCTCGATTACATATTCATATTCACTTGTGTACGGGCATGATGGAAATACATTGCAAGGCAAAAAATGGATCTTTAGCGCCTGGCAATCTCTTTGTATGCAAGTTTGCTTGTGTTTTGTAATGGCGGCCCGCTCTGAACAAAGTAAATTTTATAGTTTGCATGCCTGCCAGTGTTGGACAATGGTGGCGGCTTGTCCAAGTTGGATCCAGTTTTCATGATTGTGGCAAGAATGTACGGCACGTTTGGATTGTCGCCTTCGCCTTCCCTGTCCTCCTCGGAGGATGGAGCTGCGAGGAAAGTGGCTTGGCCAACAAAGTCCTGGACTCCGGAGGAATTGGCTGCCTTTAGGGAGCAGATGTTGGCGATTTTTCAATCACATGGCACAGTTCTGTCTGCGCCTTCTAATGAAGCCGGCAAGAAACGGTCTCATACGGTGGCTCGCATGCCTTCGGGCTTGGGTCCTCGACGCGAGTCATCGGGAACCTTCGAAGTCCCGTTCGGACAAGGCTCAGGGTGGTCGCAAGGGACGTGGTTCCAGGTCTCGGTTCTTGTCCCCAGTGAGACCGCAGAATCCTGCGAAGGGCTTGAGGTCGGCGTCTACTCTGTCGGCGCCGTGTCCGTCGGATTCGGATATCGAAGCTTTGCCTTCGTACCAGCCCTCAGCATTGTTGGCGCCCCCGATACCGAAACCGTTGGCGCTCTCGACGTCGAAGCCTTCGGCACCCTCAACACCTTTGGGGCTTTTTGCCTGAAATTTCCCATTGGAGATCCCTGCTACTGTGGATCCTCCAAGGAAGGCTACTTCTAAGTCTGTGGACTCCAGAACCTCTTCTGTCCCGAGGCAGGGCTTTTACCTCCCTCTGGATGACCTATATGAGGTGGAGTAAAAGTCTGACTTTGATATGGACCCTTTTGAGCCTGATGTGGCTCCTGTCTTTTCTGGAGACAATCGATTGGAAGAGTTGAGGCAAACTCTTCATGATGCCAGTGGTTTGGACACTTCTCCGGAAGTGGAATTTGGCAGGCCTAGGCCTGGGGCTCATTCTGGGGAGGTTGGTGGGGGAGAGGGGTGGTTAGGTTTGGGGTGTGTGCAGAGGGGTGTGGTTGGGGGGGGGAGGTTACCAATGTGGGTGGGGAGAGGAGTTGTGAGGGGGTGTGTCCGGTTCTCCATCCAGAGGTTAGGACTTGCATAAGGATTGGGACCTCCCGGATGAAGTGATGGAGGTGGCGTAGGTTTTACGACTGGTGCAGAGGACAGAATGTTGATCTGTTTCAGTGTTCCCTTTCCAATGATTTTATCTTTTTTGCTTTCTTTGGCCCACAGGGGCCTTCAATTGGGTACCATTTAAAGGTTACCTGGGGCGCTGTCTATCTTAAAGTGCTTGTCTGAAGAATGTTCTTACTTTAAGATTCCTTTTGATTTCCCAATTTCTTAATGGACACTCTGTGTTCCCGCCGTCCCCTTTCCAGGTGCCGGTTTGGAATCTGAATTTGGTTTTGAAATTTCTCATGGGTACTCCGTTTGAACCTTTTGCACTATTGTCTTGAGATTACTGTCCTTCAAGACCGTGTTCTTGTTTGCGGTGACTTCCGCTCACACTGTGTGAATTGCAGGCACTTTCATCTAAGCCGCCCTTTACTGTGTTCCACAAGGATAGGGTTGTATTGAGGGTGCGTCCTTCCCATCTACCTAAGGTAGTGTCTGAATTTCATTTGGGCCAGAAAGTAGTTCTTCCTTCTTTTTATCCTCTGCCTCATCCTGGTAAGGAAGAGGAGAGACTCCATAGGTTGGACTCTAGGAGAGCTTTGAGCTTTTATATCTTAGGATGTCCAGGGTCAGAGTGGACGATCAACTCTTTGTGGGGTATGCTGGTCACCAATTGGGCCAGGCTGTTACAAAACAGACCTTGACAACCTAGCGAATTAGACACCATGCAGTCCAAATGTATGGTACAAACATGGATAAAGAAGTTGCTCGAACAGAATCATTCTCTAGAGCTCAACTACTTGAAGTAAAACCAAATAACACCACAACCAGACTCATCCACACCATGAAGTTTTCAAGTCAGAGTTATCAGATCAAAAAGATCATCACAAAAAATTGGGATCTCATAAAATCAGACTCCAATTTAAACAGACTTTTTCCGGAACCCCCAATGCTGGCATACAAAAGAGGGAGGAATTTCAAAGACCGCCTCATCAAAGCAGAAAGGAAGAAAACCTCGAGTCAAACTACACTTACGAAACAAAAACCGGGAACTTACCCATGCTTACAGTGCCAACATTGTTCCAATATTTTCAAGAGAGATCACGTCCGCCATCCCAGTAATGGCAAAAAAATCCTTCTTCACGATTTTGCTACATGCGATAGTAAAAACATCATATATGCCCTCAGATGCCCGTGCGGGAAATATTACGTTGGCAAATCGATTAGAAAGGCTAAAGAACGCTGGACGGAGCACAAGTCCAATATCAGAACCAAAAATGAAAAATCTCCAGTCTTTAGACATTTGAAAGAAAATGGTCACAATATCACCCAACTACGATGGGTAATTTTGGAATCTGTACACTCATTACCGAGGGATGGGGACTTTGCTAAGAAACTATCCCAGAGGGAATTATGGTGGATACATAAATTAGACACGGTCCAACCACATGGTCTCAATGAAGATTTTTACTTAGGATCCTTCCTCTGAACAAGGTTGATAATGATACTGCAAAGATTGTTGACAAAATATGCTTCATACCTTAAATGGTTATAGGAAATCAGATTGTACATTCTATGTTGAATGGCCACTACCTACCTGTATTTTTGACTTATTTTGTGACATGTCTAGTACTGCATCAGATTGTGCACTCCAGTTTTAGGAGACAGGAACCATCTTAGTTATACAACATATATACCATAGCACCATACTATTTATTCTGACAAGGACAGTCTTTCTGACACTTCACTGCTCTTTGAGTCCTAGAAATACCCTTACTGATATGGACTAAGCAGTGAAAGGTATCCCAGATCGCATGCTATCGCTCCCATTATAAGATTCTTTTGATTTTTTACATACACTCACAACACGCGATTTTACCTGCAGACAGGATCAGATAATTCGGTTGTATATCTCGCACATTACTCTTTGGTCCTTCCATTACAATAGTAATAAGAACGGTGTTCACAACGCAATCGCGTCACAAACATAGCCAACAAACGCCACTTGTTTACCTTCGTGACGTCAGACACGTTCTCGACGTGATGACGTCACGCGCATGACATATATTTATGCCGCCATGTGCTGCTGCTTTGGACAAGGCAAGAACTGGATAGCTCGTGATTCCTCCTATTGTAAGTACTTTTAGGCTCGTTCCGCACCATTCCTTGGCATACTTCAAGCCCGGGTCCTTATTATTCTTTACTTTTACCCCGTTTTGTTGTCCATAGCAACACAGACTTCTTGACCGTGAGACTTGTTCTCGGTTTACCCGCTTCAGCCACACTTATTTGGCCGCTTTCCTACATCTGGAATTTAGCCACACCCTATACTTGAGTAAGTGCTTTAACTTCTCTTTCACTTATGTAGTCAGAACCCTTAGTCCAAAGTATAGACCTATTCTTGAGGCTATTCTCTAGCATATCTCATCATTTACAGAATGCTTATTTTTTAACATATGTTTTCTCTATTTTTGACATGGTATTTATCATTTTCCAAAACTTCCCTATTGTGTTCACAATCATGAATTATATTCAGAAATTATAATTTAGGATGGGCAACATTGTAAAAAATTCTGGTTTCTTTAAATTGTCACATTATGAGAAATCTGATCAGGTGTTGACATATGATGATTGAACTTGATTTCTGTACAAGGACAATTTTTAGATGATTTACACTATGATAACTTTGGATGTTATACACTTATTGATTCGTATTTTTGTTGAATATTTATAGATAAATGGAAATTGATTGAACTCACAGCCCCTGATGAAGAGAATGAATCTCGAAACGCGTTGGGCACATACATTTGGAATAAATCACTGTTAAAGATAAAAAGACTTTGTGAATTGACTACTTTAGGTCTTATTTGCATAAACAGATCCACAGAGAAAACACTGACTTGAATTGAAATACTTATTTCTACTATTCGAAAATTACTGGGCCATTCTAGCCAGAGATAGTGTGCAGAGGACGGGAGTTCCCCAACAGGGAACTTACTCTTGTTCTACAAAACTGACCTTGTCCAGGTGGATTATCCTCACCATAACTGAATGTTACCGGTTGGCGGCCAAGGACCTGCCTGAAGGGTTGAGAGCTCATTCCACTAGGGGTGTGGCTACTTCCACGGCCCTGCAGCAGTGAGTTCCTATAAGGAATATTTGTGATGCAGCCACATGGGCTTCTATCCACACCTTTGTTAAACATTATACCCTGGATACTATCCATGGTCAAGATATGGCCTTTGATAAGGTGGTTCTTTAGTCTGCCATCTGATTGGGTGCTCAATTCTTTTCCCTCCATTTTCTGGTACTGCTTTGGGAGTCTGTCCAAAGATGTGGAATACGTTGGAGGACACAATCCATTCGAAGAACAAGTTACTAACCAACTGGTAACGTGCTTTCGATTGGATGCTCCTCCAACGTATTCCACATCGCCCTCCCAGCCTGCCCCTCTGGAGAATTTCCTATGCGATTGCAGCTTACATTTCCGCAAGGCTAGGTGCAGTCAAGCAGGCAGTGGTGTCACACGTTATGGAAGAAAAAACATACACTGAGGCTACGGGCACTGTGCGTCCTATTTATAACATCCGGTGACGTCGCCCTCGACGGAGGAATTCGTGAGACATTGACCCGATGCCGGCGACGTAGGACGCCCTCTGCCGAAAGTTTCCGAAGTACACAGCTGTGGACATTACATGTCAAAGATGTGGAATATGTGGGAGGAACATCCAATCGAAAGAACGTTACCAGTTGGTAAGTAACTTGTTCAACTGTCTGTTTGGGTGTACAATCAACGCTATGCAAATGGCACTAAACACCGGATGAGCACTTTGTACCATCACTGGGGGCCCATGTTATGTATACATGTTATGGTTCTGTATAAAATTCAATAGAAATTATGATTTTTTAAAAAAGGCTGATACAACAACTGAAGAGTTTGACTGGGATAGAGCACTGTGAAGGCATCATGAGTAAGACACAGACAACAGTACATGTTTTCGCAACACAACTTTATTAAACTAAAAAGGCAGGGTGGATGAATATCTAACTTGGCCTATGCTAAGGTGGGATTTCCCTACCTAAAGAAAACTAAGGGTAGTCTAAGTCAGGAAGTCCAAAGTAAAATATAATTCTGTGTCCAAAACCTATACTTGCCCTCACAACTAACTGCATACAATGTGTAGCGATGTCCGCATCCAAAAGGGGTAGTGTTCAAAGTAAAGTTCAGGGATTCTTCTAGCTCTTTGGCTTGTAATCCACTCCCCTTCCCCAGGTTCAAAGTAGTTAATCAAATACATGGTGTCCCTTCCCCAAGTTAATTTCTTCTAGCTGTCAAAACAACGCTTGACTTCAATGACATAAGAAGGTCTTTGCTCAACAAAAGCTTCTTTATACAAGTGGCTTTTCCATTCAGTGCACAGGGTCTACCCATTACAGGTCACGCAACCGGTACCCTTGGTTGTCTGCTTATCCTTTTAATGCCAGTCCACTGCTTCTCCTCAGAAGGTCTTCTGCCGCGCGGTTCCCGGTTTCTCTGTGTGGTCGATCATGCCTTCTCCCGGTAGTGTTCTTCTGGCTCGCACCCACCCAGCAGAGCTTCCTCTGCGAAGCAGGATTCTCCTGACCGCTTTTCTCTGTCCTGCTTGCCGGCCTCCGTCCTTCGGCTTACCACCGGCCTCCAGTTCTGTATGCCTGTGCTTCCTGCTGCATACACTCTGCACTGCTTCACGGGTCCTGAGCGCTCCTCCTTCTATGCCACCACACCGGAGAGGTCTGCTTGCGCAAAGCTGACTCTGCCTCAACAGCTGACCGTGCTCCTACAGCTGATGCCATTTAGCTTCCGCTTCCAGCTTTTAAACCTCCTTCCTCCATTTCCATTACAAAAAGGACTAGACTGCTCACCAGCAAAGTCGTATTCCTGCCTTGCTTTTGTCCTCCTCCTCGTTGGGGCTTTTAAATATTTGTGTTTATTAAATGAGGATGTGTTAGTCCAGTTGTCCTCTTCTTCGTCCCAGTACAATATTGATGCTATTTGAGAAATACATTAGGGTAAATCATAGTGACAGTGCTGACAAAAGCCTATGAAGGCGTGAAGGCTTGAGGGTTCATGGTGAAAAGGAAATGGTGATACGATGGCTCACCAAAGTACGTTCTCCTCCCCACTCTCCTCCACCCAGGTGATCCTCCCTCGCATATCCACACCCTGTGTTGGAATCTGGTACCGATGGCCCTTCCCTGGCCACCTGGGAGCAGGATACCTGCGGAAAAGGTGAGGACGCCCTCGGGTACCTCGCGGCACCCAATGTTTGAATGTGGTAGCGCCAATTGTTTATGTACCTGTATGTAGCTGTAATATGTTTAACTCCGTTTGTTGGGGCAGAATTTCATTGTGTGGGTGGTGGGTTATGGCTCCTCCTAACATTTTTGCTGGCTTTTATTTTTAATTTTAATTTTTACTTCTCCTTTGTGGTTGAAGGCACTTCACTAACCTCTGTCACTGCAACCCTTTTTCTGGTGTGCCCCGTTTTGTTTGTGTGATCTGCTGTACAATATGCTGGTGTCGCCTGTGATTTTGTTTTGGTGAAACCACGCATGTAGCTGTTTAAAGCTCCTGCATGCGAGAATTCAATGGTTCAGCAACACCTCTTTGGAGCTGCATGCTTTGAATATGGACCAACCTTAATTAATTCCTATTTCGTGCCACATTCAGGTCTGAGAACCAATTTGGCACAGCAATTCTTGTGGTGGACTTGTAGCGCCCCAACAACTGTGACTAATTCGATACAAGTACTTTCCTGCTTACTTCTACCTTTCCCAGACATCACTTCAGGCTTATCAGAGAAGACCATTTTTTAAGGCACTCCTCTTAAATGCTGAGTTTCTCACCAATCCCTCACAGTACAAGGGGATTTCAATATCTGATTTGGCGTCCCACATAAACCCATGACACAACCCATTCTGGACAACCTGTAATCCCTTCATCTGACAGTATCGGTACCCACACACTCTGTAAAACGCACACTAGATGCCATCTTCAGCTCTCCTGAACTGATCACCACGTTCCCTCCTCTGCTAATAGTCTGGATGGACATGCTGCCATCTTCACTCCTCGACCGTAGACCCTCCATCCTTCCCGATCGCCCTAGTACCTCCCACCCGCTACCCTTTATGGGATAAGGTCAAGTAACCTCAGACCTAGCAGACTGCCTGCTTGTTTCCCTACTCTCGCTCACGCTCCATTTGGGAGGGCTCTCCATCAGCTGCTTTGGTGGCTCTCAGAGGCTCTTGGTCCACTCAACCCTATCGGGCCCATCTCCAACAGAGAGCCTCCCACGAATGGTTCCCCTCGTCTCGTAAAAGTCGCAAAACGCAGAACACACACCCTTGAATGCAGATGGCAGGCAGACCCAACAGTGCAGAATGGTATTCGGTCATATTTTCGAAATAACATTTTGTCAAACAATTTGCCGAATGCGTTTTTTTTTTTTTTAGAATGTATTATTATTTTTTTGGTTTTTTTGTTTCGTAAGTCAAAAAAAGTGTTACAAAAAAAACAGGGGTTTCTGGGGGAATACCTTCATCCATCATCTTCAAGATCTCGAAGGACCCTTCCAAGTCCACCTCTGACATTGTCTCCTCACAAAAATGACCACTGGATGACTGCTAACCACCACCTTCTGAACCCCAGAAAGTCTGAAATCATGATCTTCAGGAAGAGTGCCCTCTTCACCCCCCCCCCAACCCACGCATTGCCTGCTCTCCCTACGCCCACCAACCTTTACCTACAACAAAGTAAAAAAAAAAAAAGAAACTTGGATGCACTATGGAGTGAGACCTGACACTATCGCATCATTCGGTGTCATCCTGCGATCTACACCTATGCATCTGTAACGCTCACCTGATTCCCACGGAGGCGCCAACCCGTTCTGGACTGCTGCTTCTTCCACGGTAAAGCATAGTGCTTGGAAGATGGACTGGACTGGACCCCCAAACCTTGTCTGTCTGGCCCGTAGAATAATCCTTCTGTAGATGGGAAAAGGGAGTTAACTGTGCTAGATTGTGTGAGATTCCCCCCTTTTCCCCTTCTCACCCTCCTCGAACCCTAGCTGTGCCTTCCGCAGACTCTCACCTTAATTTCTGTATGGACGAGCTCTCCATCCTGCTTCAGACGCAGGGGCGCGTAGATTTCCAGTTAATTCACTGGATCTCGGATTTGGCGAGGGTTCGATGTCTGCTTGCCTTTACCAAAATGCTGCCGGAAGTATATAGTTCAAAAGATGAATTCTTATTTGTCCCTTGGCCTTTGTTTAATTTTCAGGGACTAGGTGAGGAATCCGTGTGGAGGAATGGATTCGCCGAGGTAAGCTCAGGTGAGTACTTTTAATGAAGATGTGCCGTAGTGGTTTGCTCCGACACCTTAATGAGTGCATCTTATTTCCCCATAGGGGCTGGGGTACGCAAAAGCCAGAAAAGCCGCTCCGACCCAAAAAGGGAACTGAGGTCCCAACAAAATTCAGGTAAGACTTAAGGTGAGTAATCTGTCCTTTTGCAATTAGTTCGTTGCTCACCTTGTTTTGTCCTTTTTCTCCGTAGGTCTTGAATGCGACCGATGTCGCCTATGGGCGCTGAAAAGGTTGCCGGCGCCACGTGAAGGTAAGTGGAAGCGGCGCGGCAGCGTGAGAAGCGGAGCGCTTCTAACTATTGTCTTTCTTTTCCGTAGGTGCTGGGATGCAGCCGATGTCGCCTATGACCGCTGAAGAGCTAGACAGCGCCACGTGAAGGTAAGTGGAAGCGGCGCTGCAGCGAGCGATGAGATGCGTTTCTAACCCTTGACTTTCTTTTGCAGGATCGACGGAGTGAAGAATCCGGATGCTGGATGAAGGTAGGTAATGTCCTAATGCTTGCCTTTTTCTCCTTGCAGGTGTTCCAGGTGCTGGTGGGCGTGGCAGGAGCCAGGATGCAGGAGCCGACTCGGTGAGCGTCCTGCTGCAGATGCAGAATAACGCGAAGCACGTGTGGCCATCCGGGCGTGGTTTAAATAGCCTTGGAAGAGCTTCAGGTGAGTGTTCTTCCACTGGCCCCACCCGAGTAAGAAAAGAGTTCCTGAAAGAAAATAGTTCCTCCCCAGCCTTAGTTGGCTTGGAGCTTCAGACAGCATGGTCTGCCTCGGGTGAGTATGCAGCATGGTCTGCCTCAGGTGAGTTCACCCAAGCATTACCATATGTTCTGCCATGATGAGCCTGGCGCCAGGACAGATTCCTTTTATGAGCCTGGCGCCAAAGGCACCAGGACAAGGTCCAAAGAGCCCCTATAGGGGTTTGCTGGGTCCTGCTTGGTGAGTATGAAGTCTGCTTCCGGGAACGCTGGGCCTGACCTGGCTCCTCGGGAGCAGGCATCATGACAGCATCTTCTCCTACCTGACCTTCCCACACATTTTTTGCAATCACGGCTATCGTCCTCTAACGCCTAGGCTATCCTGACAACCTATACTTATGCGCCCTTACATCACAATTTAAAAAACTATAAAGGGTTCAAAACACTGCAGCAAGGCTCCTCCTTGCCCTAGGCCCCAGAGAACACATCACACCCACCCTCCATGTCCTTCACCAGCTACCAATCGGGGGTCGATCCTCCTACAAGGCAATGTGCATAACGCACCAAGCTCTGCACAACACAGGACCAGAATATCTACAAAACAAGCTCACACCCTACAGAAACCCGAGAGAAGGCATAGCGCTCCTTGTCATCCCAGTCGCAAATTCAACCAGAATAGGGTGATCCTTTTTCTCTGTCCAAACTCCCACCACCTGGAACTCTATTCCATTCAGAGTCCGCTGCATAGAAGATCACCTCGCTTTCCCAAAGACACTCAAGACCTGGCTCTACCCTTCTGCGTCTTGACTTACCTAGTCCACCTCTTAGGTGAATTATCATCCCCAGATAGACTGGTAGGTAAGGGTACAGATGAGTCACTTGAGACGAGATAGTATTGAGTCTGTACAGAATGGATCCCGGTCGACCGGTATGATACGGTCTGCATACCCTGATCGCAACTAGATGGCAGTCTTGATTCTCTGGTATGTATAGCACTCCATCTCAATGGAACATGGCCTTATCCCTCCCGGGGCACGGGCAATCACCCGTATAAATCTGCAACAATTCATGACTCGACTCCATAACGCACATCACCTCTGCCATTAGGATGCAGCTGAGTCTCACAAAAGCAATTTGGTCCAGCTGGGCACATAATCAGTCACATTGACTCACCTATTCTCATGACTGACTATCACCGCACCTATACACAAACCGGATCGCCATGGCTTGCTAGCAGGGACTCAGCCACCCCACCCCCCCAATTCAAGTAGGCTAAAATGTACATGCGCATTCTAATAATCCTCCTTTCAATTCTTATACCACAGACTTTGGTCTTCCAACGCATTCAGCCCACAGCGCTTTGGGGGTCATACCAATGGCTAGGCGCTATAAAAATGCCATATAACATTACCTAACATAACTTGGCTGTTAAAGAAAAAAATGCTTCCAATTTATTATACTTGATTTTTATTCTTGAATTTGATCATTACCTATTATTTTATTGATTTAAGCGTGGAAATATCTCAAGAGCAGCAGAGCACTGTACTGTGTGTGAATTGCCAGCATTTGGGCTGGCATCTTAACAGTAGCGCAGTACTGTGAGATCTGCATCGGTATGCGCTTCCGTTGGAATTAGTCCTTGGTCAGCTGTTTATGGAAGAGCCATGTTTTGAGAGATTTGCGAAATTGGAGCATTGTGGGGGCATTCTGAGTCGACACCAGTGTTAGGCGGAAACCTGTGCAGTTCCCTCTGGGACCACTGCAAAAGATTTAGGACTACAGGTGTTTGGCAGTAAACCCACTTGGTAGCTGTGGCTGAGCAGTCAGACTTCCCTCAAGAAGAGTTAGGCAGTATGTGGAGTATACAAAATAGAGCAATCTACACAGTAGACCAAGCAAACACGGAACAAGGCTTCGGTGTAAAGATATATAGTTATTTATAAAAACACATCTATGAAAAACACTCAGGCACTAATACGGCCAACAACTTCAATCACAATTACTATCAGAAAAAAAATCAATCCCCCTAACAATAGTTCGACAAGTCTAGGTTCAACGGCACCACTTATTTGCAGACAGAGGTGAATGCTTTAACCTAGATGGCACTCTAGTATTCGTTAGGACGGGAGAGAAAAGGCAGGTTATGAAATCAACTCGGTACCAACACTTTTACGAACAAATGCCAGGCAAGTAAGGCAGGGTCTACTGTAGATCGCAAAGTTCAGAGGCCAGGCCCACTCGGAGATAGGCAAGGCGATATGTCCCAAAAAGTATCTCAGTGGAAATGCACTTTGAGTCTTGGTCGCAAATTGTTATAGAAAGATTGGACCAGTTCAGAACAGAAAGTTAAGAAAGCTTGGAGGCGACCCAATGGAGAGGCGAGGATTCAGACACCTCACGCTAACCGACACAAGGGAAGCCAGG
Organism: Ambystoma mexicanum; assembly: GCF_040938575.1. Classification (NCBI taxonomy): domain Eukaryota; kingdom Metazoa; phylum Chordata; class Amphibia; order Caudata; family Ambystomatidae; genus Ambystoma; species Ambystoma mexicanum. The sequence goes on from NC_090923.1 coordinate 716,858,187, forward strand.
TGGACACGGTACCTTGTTTGTCGAGAGACAGCTCCGGCGGGGGCAGTTGTTCCTGGTGGTGGATGCACGTCGGGTCTTTGCCAAGAGAAGAGATGATGTCGTCGAAGGAAAGTTGAAGATCGTTGCACCACCAGGGAAGAGACCAGCCGCAGAGTGCTCCGTCCCAAGGCACCAACTTTTGGTCGCAGTACAGGGGTAGTGGCTATCCAGTTGCCGGGGTGCTCTGCACGGGCAATTCGACCACTACGTCCTGGAACGAAGAAAAAGCAAAAGGGGACTGGTTGTTCCCACCAGTCAGGGGAAGAGACTCTCCGGCCGGGAGATCTCCTCTGTCGTCGGGAAGTGGTGAGTCGGTTCAGCAGGGCTCCACCGGAGGTGTCGTCGTTGCAGGTTGGCTCAGCTTTACCCTCGTCAGATTCTTGGGTCCTGTGACGACTTCTGAAGATCCAGTCCCAAAAGCCCTGCTTTTATGCAGAAAACCCCTATTCATTCAGCCTAGCTGTCAATCAAAACACGCTAAGTGGTGAGCGGGGTGGCTCACCACTTGGGCCAATCACACCAGAGTGTGACTTGAGTTGGCAAGGCAACTCAGTCCAGGGTGCCTAAACCCCCTCCCTCACCCCCTGTGGTACCCAGACATAATGGCACCACTTTGGAGGGCCTCTGTGTAGAGGCCCGCCAAAAGTGGAACAAAGGGCTCAACCTTTGGTTTAGGAGTCACAGAGACGAACACAGACGCCATTTTAAAAAACGAGTTCTGGCAGAAAATACCAACCGATAGATTTATTGAAGATAAATAAGCCGGTGGTATGTTGGAGATTAACGAGAAAAAGTATTAACCTCGAACAATGGGAAGAATCCCATAGGGTTATATTCGGGGTCTAATATAACAAGTAGTTTCCACTGCCACCAGCCAAAACTCGACGAGGGGGGACGGGACAGTGCCCCCTCGAATAACAGACCCAGGAGTAATCGAATTACCCCTACTAGTACGTCCACAATAGGATGGTTTGTACTAGTTCTGTTAGTAAATTTAGGTCTAGTAAAGCTAATGGTGACTTTACATGCCCGGGGAGACAGTAGTCAGTCCCCGGGTATGGAGTCTATGGTGGAGGTCTGCTAGGATGCCCCAGTGTTACGGCACGGAGGGTGCGTTATAACACACATAGCAAAACATATGAGACCCTATGGAGTAAAAGACCCCATAGCCCATAGAACACATTGACATTCAAAGTAATTAACCACATTCATGTCCAAGAGTGGGAGAGAAAGAGTCTCACTCTTGGCAGGATGGAAAAAAACAAACTCCAGAAATCCAGCAAAGCTGCTGGGGGACTCACTAGGTTAGGAAATTCAGCCTAAACAGATAATTCACCCTAACACTCGGGATCGATTTCCAGACGGTGTGTGCATGACAAGCGAAGGATTGTTTGTGGGTTTTCTTTGCGGATGAGTTGTGATTCAAGCCGGTTGGTCGTTTTTGCTGCGCGAGGAGCATGTACTACCTGATATGTGATGCGCCGCGGCCAGTTACGCTGGTGTGCTACTTGGGACTGCTTTGTAGATGTTACATGCAGTGTTGAACAGCATCCTGGCTTGGAGTGGAAGCAAATGTAGTTCGCGTAGGATGGGGGTAATTCAGTAAAATCTGTGCTCCCATAATCTGACGTGCTGCAGCATGGTGGGCTGCTTTTAGGGGAGCCAAGTGAGCAGCTGGGTGCCCCGTTGGGAGAGCATTTCCCCCCACTGATGTGAAAGATCACAAGATCCCACACTACGGTACGGACATCCTGCTGCGGGATGAAGGGTTTGATTATGATTTTTTTTTTTTTCTGAAGGTTAGGGGTTCTGAGGCAGCTTTCTTTACAGGGACTTGAATTTTTGCTTATAAAGTATCTGAACTTAATGATCTCGCACCACTGGTCTACTATGCTATTATTCACACACCCCAGAACAAAAACGAAGTTGGTGCCTTGTAGACAATGTTAACTGCAAGACTCATGTAAATCAAAGCCAGTGACTTGTGGCATAACCTGGAAACTCAACAAGAAATCTGGTGTGTAGGATAGAACTCTTGGCCGATAAGAAAGTTGGCTGGGGCGGATGGAAGTAAGGGGTGGAAAGTAAAAGCAGGAGTATTTTTAAGCTGTTCACATTTGTTGCTCAGACATTTGATTGAAGGGGTAATCTGGTGTTGGGGAAGCTGAGTGGGGGCCATAGGCACAGAAGGGGTGGGGTCGCGGCATGAATTCTTCCAAATGTACAAATGTTTCTGCTATGCAAACAATCTGTTCACCTGCTGTATTGGGAGCATGCTGCTTTAGTCGGGAGAAAGAATGGTGTGGGTGGGTTTGGGTCTGGAGGAACAATGGCGGGAATGGGGGTTGGGGACATATGTCCTACTGGGATCTACCATTGCATGTTGATTTTATTAGACTTCTGAGCTCTGAGACAAGGCTGTCAACATGTTTATAGGTGCTAGGGACTGGATTTGATATAAGCCATGACGCTAATGTTTTATTTTGTATTAATTGATTTTGGGGTATAAGATAGTAAATTCAAATATGCTGATACTGTGGGTTTTACAAAGGTCGACCTGCAAGTCAACAAATGGAATCTGTCTAAAAGCTATTCCTCTTTCTCTTGCTACAGAAAACACGCATCGATGATTACCTGAAGCATTACAATGAGGTGATTGATTTGGAAGATTCTGGCAAATTCATTAACCACGTGGCAAGCTTAGGACAATGCTCCCAACATATGAATGGCAATCCGGTAAGGGAAATTTTAGCTTCATTTCAGGACCACTGTATCCAACTGATGAGAAAAGGTGAGGCTAGTCAGTAAAGTGAACTCTAGACATGCCAATGTGAATACAAATTGTAAGCCGTAAATCCTTGAAAATAGAGACCGCAGAGTAACAACTCCTCTTTAGGCGTTAAATTTGCTGACATTACTTTATAGCATTCTCAAATTGACTCGGTAGCCAGTTAGGATAAAGCAATCAAATTTCAGGAATTTTAAATTATTTTGATGATTATGGTGTTTTTTTAGTTTTCCCAGCTACTATATATGAGGACAAATCCTTAGGCATTTGTTGATATGGGTCCAGAGTTTGAGGTATAAGTAACCTTAATATTTTACTGTTAATCAAAAAGAGATACCTTTTAGTTTAATCCTGTTCGACTATGGTTCAGGATTTGGGCAAGTAGTATGCAGTTGAATAAACTAATCCTAAACGATATACTATGACTTGAGAATGTGCTTAGCATTCTGTGGATTAGTTGTGCAAAGCACTCTTTAGAACTATTGGGTTTAGTATATGTTTAATTAATGTGGCTGCTGGTCCCATTTTAAAACAGGCTATAAAAATGCATATGCACTGTGCTTTGCAGGTTATGAGGACCAGCCACCTGTTAGAACATATTCGCCACATGTTATCTGTACCTAAGCAACTGAATTATCTGCAGTTCATAACAAATAGATGGGCAAGGAAGTTAATGACACAATTGTGTTTTCACCAATTACCTTTACAATTGTATACTAAGGGATGGAACAAGGAGCAGTCTGTGGCTTTTGGTTGTGACATTCAGACGATTGAGTCAAATGTACACCAACTGTTCCTTTGTACATGGTATAAGCTACGCAGAAAGCGGTTTTTTAATTCCCTTACCGAAGGAATGTAATTTTAGGCATTGTAATGAGGATTACTAATGCCAAATGCGTTTGAGGCTTTGGGAAGCTTCTTAATTGTTGCTATGAGAGTTAGTTATAATGAAATGTATTGCTGTTAAATTTTGCATATACTATATTTTTATTTTGTGTTCAGAGTTTTATGTTTTTTAAATAAGCTATGTTACTAATACTCCTCATCCTCTTTACACTTGGTAGTTTAGAATTAGCTTTTTGGGGCTTTTGCTGAAAATTTAGCTTTTTCCTCCTGGTTTTCTTATATCGAGGTTCTTTTTGTGGTTTGAAGGACTATTGAAGTGCAACCCTTTTTCCTATGCTAATCTTTCTAAGCACCCCACTTTGGCCCTCAGATGATTATATCACCATACAATAGTTTTGTGGAGTAGGCTTCTGGCAGCTCATTTTAGTTTTGGCTTCAACAGGGGGGTGTAGCTGGTTCAACTGTATTAGTTGCCCAATGTAACAGTATGGTAGCTATTGCGGTACTAATGCATTTTCTTAAAGTCCTACCCTCAGCCATTTTGCTTTTCCTTTGTTGGAATGAGAAGGCAGGTCTAAAATGCCCTGACACACACATTGCCTCACTCCAACCCTATGTTGTTGTGTAGAATGGTTTTACCTGGTGTCCTGCCCCAGACGGCTCAATACACAAACTGTATGGATGCAGTTTTTTTTCTCCCTTTAGGACCAGCCAGGCTGACTGGCTGCCAAACCTTAGAGTCCTGCCCGGTGTATGTTTGGTGGGCTGGAGGGTCAGTTCTGAAGGGGGGATAGCTCAGGGGAACTCGTTTGTCTTGGACGCAAGACAAAGCAGCACAACAGGTCTGCATCCCGATTCCCCCGCTTAGAAACCAATCTCTGGTATAAAGTGCGTTATAGAAGAACAAATATGATTATATCTAGGAAAGGCAATGTGCATTCCTCAACTCTGCTGGATTATTACCTGAATTGTTGGAGAATGTGTCACAAATGTGGGCTGCTGAATCTTAGGACTAAGTTTAGCCATACTTGCCTGAGCCCTTTTGCCTTTTTCCCAGGGTTTCATATTTTGGCTTGTGGGTGCCCTGTCCTCCTGAGATTGTTTCTGAACCATTTTACGGTTACCTTCCCATTTTACCCTCTTTGTCCTAGTGCCTCGATGTACTAAGCCTCCATCGTCCAGAAGGGTAGTGGCACACCACTGCTTTATCTTTGAAACATCTTGGATCCCCTACACTGTTGCCCCCATCATGGGACTTTTCTACTGTCTGGTTGCCCAGTTTTGCCTCTTGAGCAATCTGGGTCCACTTAGTCAGATTACTACGTCTTCTATCCATCGTTGCTTCTGCTCCTTCGAAGGACCATTCTATGCTAAGGGTGCAGGCCCCTAAGTACATGATCATGTAACACCACCTGGGGAAGAAGCTTATAATCGCCAGGTTTCTTTACCTGCTCATCCATGAGCCTACTTCCCTAAATCTGGAGCCATGAGTACTTACTTACGAGTCCTGTGCTGGTGGATTATTTGTTGAATTTCCCATCAAAGGGGTCCCCCTGGTTGTGGGGTTTTGCGGGTCCCCTTCTCCTGCAGTTCACCATTGACTCGCTTTGGCCTGTGTCCTGCTTTCCGTACTTCCCGATTCTTAAACCTGGCACCAGAGTTTAAGTGGGTCTCCTGGTGTCCTCTGGGGTTGGGTACGCCTTTGTTCCCAGCTATGCAGTAGAACAAACGTACCTGCCCTTTTCCCCATAACCGTAGCTCTGCCTATTGGAGTTGTCCTGTTATTTCCTATCAGTAACTTGTCTACAAACTTTAAACTCTGGCTATGGAAGATATTGAAATTAACCCTAACGTTTCTCTTGGGCCCTCTTGGATCCCTGGGATTTTCTACACAAGACTGTACTTCTGGTGAATACCATTGATTTCTTGTGTATTTTACATCCTTTCATTGCCCTCCTGTCTACGAAAGGTGCATTGTTACAAGGTAGATCTGCTGGTTAATTTGTGTTACTTTATTTCCTTTAATGAAAACCTTCTGGTCTGATATTGTTCTACATTTTGGTGGTCCTCTGTGTCCTGGTGTGAATTGTCAATCCCTTTTACTCCCTGTAAGGACTGTATTTAGCATATGGCTTAAATGCGTAAGCATCATTTTACTATGTGTTGGAGGAGGTTGGAGGTTTGCTTTTTGGATCCTCATCATGACTGTGAATGCACTTTTGCTCTTGGCCAGGTTTCCCTTTCTCCCTCCCCCACCTCTCTATTGCTTAGCCTTATGTGTACTGTCCTTGCCACTACATACATGTAGCTTAGGAGTGGGTAGGGTCTCTCTGACCTTTGAGGAATCCAGGGAATTCGTCCCTTCTCCCCTTCTCCCCAAGGTGGAGCCACCCCCTTTGGGACTAGAGGTGAGCCTGATATACAACACAGACCCTATGGGATGGGGCAAGAGGAACCCGCCCCCACCACCCCTCTTTAACAGACAAACCCTCTCCATGCAGATCTGTTAGCATGCCTCCCTGTTATTCAGACTCCAAGTATTTGTGGGATATATGGCAGTTGAGCCGTGTCCTAATGTGCAAGACCCTTTAAAAGCTACTGGATATGTTTCTGACCTGGTTCTATTTACACCCCCACTTGAAACCGTGTTAGGGAGAATTCTCTGTTTAGGCTGAATTTCCTAACCTAGTGAGTCCCCCAGCAGCTTTGCTGGATTTTTGGGGTTTATTTTTTTCTCCTGACAAGAGTGAGACTCTTTTACCCTCACTCTTGAGCATGATTTGAGTGTGTTTCTTTGACTATAGATGTGTTTAATGGGCTATGGGGTCTTTCACTCCATAGGGCTTCATGTGTTTTTGTGTTGTGTTACACAGCACCCTCAGTGCAGTAACACAGGGGTGTCCTAGTGACCCCCAAGTATAGACTCCATACCCTGGGACTGACTACTGTCTCCCAGGGCATGTAAAGTCACCATTGACTTTACTAGTCTCAAATTCTGAACAGAACCAGTACAAACCATCATACTGTGGACGTACTGACCAGGGCAATTCAATTGCCCCGGGGTCTGTTAGTCGAGGGGGCACGTCTCCGTCCCCCCTGATCGAGTTTTGGCTGGTGGCAGTGGATACTACTTTTTATATTCGACCGCAAATATTTTCCTATGGGATTTTCCCATTGTTCGAGGCTACCAACTTTAATTATTTAATTCCTATAGCTTCGAACATACCGCCGGTTTATTTATTTAATATTAATTCTCCGGTTGGTATTTTTTGCCAGAACTCGGTTCTAAAATGGCGCTTGTGTTCGCTTCTGTGACTCCAACCCAAGTTGAGCCCTTTGTTCCACTTTTTGGCGGGCTTCTCCACAGAAGCCTCCAAAAGTGGTGCCACTCTGTATGGGTACCACAGGGGTTGTGGGAGGGGGTTTAGGCAACCTGGACTGAGTTACCTTGGTAACTCAATTCGCACTCTTGTGTGATTGGCCCAAGTGGTGAGCCGGCCGGCTCACCACTTAGCATGTTTGATTGACAGCTAGGCTGAGTGAATGGGGTTATGCTGCATAAAAGCAGGGCCTTGGGGACTGGAACTTTAGAAGTCGCCACAGGACCTAAGAATCCGACGAGGGAGAAGCTGAGCCGACCTGCAACGACGACAACACCGGTGGAGCCCTGCTCAAACGTCTCACCACTTTTCCCAACGACAGAGGAGATCTCCAGCCCGGAGAGTCTTCTTCCTTCGACTGGTGGGGATAACCAGTCTGCTTCCTTTTTGGCTTCCTGGAGCATCTCGTGGCCGCCTTGCCTGTGCCAAGCACCCCGGCAACCGGGAAACCACGTTTTACCACTACCGCGAATCAAAGTGTAGTACCTTTAAGCGGAAAACTCAGCGGCTGGTTTCTTCCCTGGCAGTGCAACGACCTTCAGCTTTCCACCACGTCGAGATATTCTCTTCTTCTGGACGATGCTGCAACTTCCACCCGCTGCCAGGAACAACTGCCCCCGCTGGAGGATCCTTTCCACCTGGCTTCCCTTGCAACCAACTGTACAGGGTAGATTTAGCCCCGGCTTTCTAACCTGGGTTAGCCTGGGACACCATGGCTAAACTTTTCCGAGCCTAACTAAAACCTTTCTGAACTCCCTGCAAGACTTTGTAAGCCTGTTGTCATTGTGTGATCTTGGGTGCATTTGTGCTCTGCTCTCTCCAAGAGTGGGCCCGGCCTATGGACTTTGGCTCACAAGTAACTGTTGACTTTCCTGCCTTGCTTAAGAGTTCCTAAGTATTAGTGTGGTGTATTTTCCTACATTCTGCCTTTTTCCCCTCCCTTTTTCGTTAACTTATTGGAGTGCCATCTATAGTTAAGCGCTTACCTCTGTCTGGAAATAAGTGGTGTTAACGAAGACTTGTCTGATAAGGAATAAGGGATGTGTATATATAATAATAGTAACTGTGTTGAGTGTGATTTAAAATGGTGCTGGAGTGTTTCAATCAGTGTGTTTTTAAATGAATAATTATATACCTTGATACCAAAGCTCTGGTCAGTGTTTGCTTGTGCTATTGTGTCTGAGTGCCTATTGTGTATACTTTGCATACTGCCTAACTCTTCTTGAGGGAAGTCTGACTGCTCAGCCACAGCTACCAGGTAAATCTGGCTGTTACAGACTGCTACCAAGTGGGTTTACTGCTAACACCTGTAGTCCTAAATCTTTTGCAGTGTTTCCAAAGGGAACTGCACAGGTTTCTGCCTAACGGTTGAGCCATGTCCTAATGTGCAGGACCCTTTAAAAGCTACTGGCTTTGTTTCTGACCTGGTTCTATTTACGCCCCCACTTGAAACACTGGACACTGGACTAAGTGACTACTCACTAGTTCAGGAAGAAACTTAAAATTTGAGGGGGGTTGGGTGGGGGACTATTACACTACCCTAACATACCTGTTATAACGTGAAGGTTATTAGAACCTTCATGACTCTGGTTCGGTGTGTCGTTCCTCGGGCGGCATTCGATTCGGAAGCCAGCTGGAGGAAGGACGCAGCGGACCCAGAGAGGGAGCTCTCCATTTATAAATAAATACCGAAGTAATTAACTGAATACAAGGCTACGGAGCATTTATGTACACACATCAACTTAACAAGTGGCGACGAGGAGGCTGCTTGATCCGCACGAAGGAGAGTTCCCGTAGCACAGAGTTACAAGGAGCGGGCGGCCGGAACCAATACATACAAACGAGGCAACTACAGAATTCTGTTCATTTAAGGTACTGCAGGACAACATATTTTAAGAAAATATACATACATTTACGCGGCGATTAGCTAACGGAAAAGTGCATCCTTCAAAGGGGGTGCGAGCCTCGATGAATAACGGCATACGCATATGATGTGAAGCGTGTACCGACGTCCCCATGGACATTAGAGGAAAGGACCTTAAAGCGTCCTGTGCTTGCCGCCATCTTGGGTTACATCATGTAAAGTGAAACGAACATGAAACGCGTGTCACAATAGTAAAGAATAACTTTGTATCAAGCCACGTTATGCGAAATGCCTGACAACTATTGATGAATACTTAAAGCCTGTCAGTTCTTTGATAAAGCAAGCTGCCAAATTAGAGTGTTGATGTCACAAAGGTGTGTACCAATATGGTGCAAAACGATCTGACTCATACAAGTTGGTAGATGTGAGACAATTACAGACAATACTTTCCAGCCAACAACAAAACAAAAAAAAACAAAAAAATGTTTTGAAAGGATAGTAGAAGACATACAATATCAGCATGCAAAGCATAGTAGCACCGGAAAAATTCTTGGCACAACCTGGAACCCCAGTTTTTTCGTGGGAACAATGGTTGGACAATTTCCAGGTTTATATGAGGGCCATTGGCGGTGCCAAGTTCAGCGATGATTTGAAGGAGGCCACCTTACTCAGCTGTATTGGGACAGAGGCCTTGAGAATTTTTCGGACGCTACCTGATGGTGGTGATACTGCAAGTGGCTCTGGTGACTCCACATCTAGTTCTAGGAGATATGAAAATGCCTTGTTGAAACTAAGCAAACATTTCGGAAACAAGACTAATGTAGTTCTGGAAAGATACAGATTTTTCACGCAGAAAATGTCTATTGACATGTATGTTGCAGCGTTAAGAGGTCTCATAGCTACATGTGAATTTACCGGGTTAACAAATGAGTACCTGAGAGACCAGATCGTCCTTCATGTTGCAGATCCCAAAATACAACAAAGGCTGTGGCAAGCAAAGAACCCGTCCTTGGAACAGACTTTGGAGATTGTACGGTCCATTGAATTGGGGGATAAGTGCATGAGAGAAGTGCAAAATAAACAGGAACTGTTTGACAGAGGCTCTGTCCAGGCTGTAAATGGTGATGAAATCAGTAAAGATGAAGAGTCATTAATTGCAATGGTAAAGAAGATAGTAAGATCTGATTTTAACAAGGGTCCCAGACAAAATAAGGAAGTGCCATCTTGGACTCAAACCAACTGTAGTAGGTGTGGTTGGTACAAGCATAATAATCCCGATAGAGACTGTCCAGCTAACGGGATGGAGTGCTTCAAATGTGGCCAGGTGGGGCACTATGGCAAAATGTGTAGAAGCACCAGAGGGAGAGGAAGAAATATTGTGCGTGGGAATTTCAACAGAAGTTATCGCCAGCCAATCAGAGGCAATGCCTCGGGTGTGAGAGCCGTAGAAAAAATATCAGGATCTGATGATGTTGTAGCAGTCGTAACGGGAATTGATGAGGAAGTACAAATTCTGGCCCTCTCTGCTAAGGAGAATAGGATAGGCTTGTGGGTACCAATGTCCATTGATGGAATTATCATACAAGTCATGGTGGATACGGGATCCCCGTATACCATAGTGGATGAAGACACGTTTCAAAGACTTCTTAAGAAGAAACCTGAGGATTTGTGTCTAAGCAAAGTCAAAGCAACAGGATATGGCAAATCTCCGATAGACATTATAGGTTATGTCTGGGTCCACTTAGCTTTTGAAGGGAGACAAACCTATTGCAAATTATATGTGGCCCGTGAAGGATATGCCATAGTTGGCTGGTGGGAACAAGCAGCCTTGAAGATTAGAATTCATCCAGGAGAAAGCATTCCCGTCATGAGTGTTATAGACAAGTGCTGCAATTCAGATGAAAGTTTAGTACAATGTTTTCCAGAAGTGTTCAACGACAGAATTGGCATGTTGAGGGGTTTCAAGCATCGCATTATTCTAAAAGGGGGTGCCAAGCCCATTGTACATAAATTAAGGAATATACCGGTTGGTACCCGTGAACCTTTGAAGAAGGAATTAGAAAGACTGTGTGCCCAAGATATAATTGAACCAATAGAAAGCTCTGAATGGTTATCCCCGATAGTGATTGTGAGAAAGCCTGGGGGGGGAGATTCGCATGTGTGTGGACTTGAGAGATTTAAACAACAGTATATGGGTTGATCGCCATCCACTGCCAAACATAGGAGAGATGCTCTCCACAATGGAGCTGGCTAGATAATTTACCACACTCGATTTGTCATCCGCATATCATCAGGTAGTGTTGTATGAGGAATCTAAGCATCTTACTTCCTTTATAACCCCTTTGGGTGCTTTTCGCTTTAAAAGGATGCCATTTGGATTAGCATCCGCAGCTGCCGTTTTTCAAAGGCTAATGCAGTGTCTTTTTGAGGGCTTACGGGGTGTATATTTTTTCCAAGATGATATCTTGATTTCAGCAGTATCAGAAGCAGATCATGATGCCAAACTTGTGGGTGTACAGATTCTACAACAAAAAGGACTCACACTAAAGATTGAAAAATGTAGAATAAAAAGACAGGAAGTAACGTATTTGGGCCATCGTATTGACGCAGAAGGGATAAGGCCTAAATAAACTTTGGTGGATACTATACTAAAAATGCCGGATCCATCTAGTAAGGATCAATTGAGGAGCTTGATGGGACTAATGGAGTATTACTCCAAATTTATTGATCATTATACCCATAGAACGAACCACATGAGGAATTTGTTGAAGGGCGTGAATTTTGATTGGTCAATTGAATGTAAAAATGAACTACGAGATATCAAAACATCAATAAACAAAGCTCCTGTGTTGAAGATGTTTGACTGCAGAGCCAAATCCATTATATCAGTTGATGCAAGCAAGGTGGGTCTAGGAGGCGTGTTGGAACAGATTCAGCATGGAACAAGAGTCCCGATTTGCTTTTGCCTCTAGGACACTGAAAGATGCAGAAAAAAATTATTCCACTATTGAAAGAGAGGCTCTGGCAGTGATGTGGATACTAGAACATTTCAAATGGTTGATTTGGGGAAGTCCCATCGAAATAAAGACGGATCATAAGCCTCTCATTCATATTTTAAATCCCAAAAATTTGCATTTAATGTCTCCTCATTAGGAGGTGGATATTAATCATAATGCAATGCAATCTTACTGTCAGTTTTACTCCTGGTAAGATGAACAAAGTTGCTGATTGCTTGTCTTGCCTGCCATGCCCTGCGACACATGATGTAACTAAGGAGGAAGAGATGGAAATGGATTGTGTGATAGCACAAATACACCCCAGTTTCTCTAAAGAAGAATGGGTTGAAGCTTGAGAAATGGATGCTGAACAAGAGCAACTCAGGAGAGCAATTAGGAGTGATTGGAAAGAAGTGACAAAGCGTTGCATCGTGAGAGAATAAGAAAGATGAAATGTCTTGTGATGGGGTGTGCATTTACCGTGGAGATCGCATAGTTCCACCCTCAAATTTAAGAGAGAGGATAATGGAAATAGCGCATGAGGGGCATATTGGAAGAAACGTAACGAAAAGGAGAGTAAGAGAAACATTTTGGTGGCCCAATATATGGTGTGACCTACAAAACACTGTAAGAGAATGCTCTGCGTGTGCAGTGAGTGACAAAGGGAAGGTGACCAGAGCTACACCATTGCAGCCTGTAACAATACCAGAATCGGTTTGGATGAAGCTGGCTGTTGACATTTCAGGTCCATTTGAAATACTAGAACCTCACAAAGTCTACATCATCGTGTTGGTTGATTATACCTCTAAGTGGGTAGAATGTGGCATAATGGAAGACTCAGTTACAGCCAGGAAGATTAAGACATTTCTGGAGGAGATTTTCAATAGAGAAGGGGAACCTCAAGAGCTTATATCTGATAATGGTGCACAGTTTTTGTCGATAGAAGTGCAAGAGTTTCTCAAAGAGAGAGCGATTAAGCACAGGACCACAGCCCTGTATCATCCCATTGGTAATGGGTTGGTAGAAAGAATGAACCGTTTTATTAAAGATACCATCCAATTAGCTGTGGCTAACAATTTACCATGGAGAGAGACTCTCAAGGAGGCCTTAATTACATATAGAGTCACACCACATTCTACTACAGATGAAGAACCTTTTACGATGATGAGAGGAAGAATTGCCTCCAACAGATTGAGACCAGCCTGGTTGCCGTTAAAAAAGAATAAAACTGTGGATATGGATGCAGTCATTAGGAGAGTGAAGGATAAACAAGAGAAGTATAAAAAATACTATGATAGTCAAAAACATGTGAAAGAAAACAAGATTGAAGTGGGAGACTGGATTAGGGTGAAAGAACCCAGGAGAATACTGAAAGGAGAATCTAAGTATCGTGATCCGCAAAAGGTGGTGAGCTGTTCGAATAAATCAGTGACATTGGAAGATGGAAGTAAATGGTCATGTGATGATATCATTATGACTGAAGGAAGAGTAGAGCGGATTATGAATGGCAACATCAGGACGGAGAGGGGAGACATGTGGGAGGAAGGAGATTCCACATCATCCAAGGGTGCATGCCATACTAGCACCATGAACAATGATGCTTCTGGTTTGGGACCCAGGAAAAGAGTGCCACCTGTGAAAGAGGATTTCATTTATTAGCAGTAAACATGTTTATCAGCTGTGGATCCTATGCTATCTTGATGGAGATGAGACAACGTGTATCCTTTCAGTCAATATTTCCCAGCGGCTTATTGTTCATCCTTTGTGATTTTATTTGTCTTGTTTGTTTTCTTTTGTCCATATTTGTTATTAGTATTGACGGAGGGAGATGTTATAACGTGAAGGTTATTAGAACTTTCATGACTCTGGTTCGGTGTGTCGTTCCTCGGGCGGCATTCGATTCGGAAGCCAGCTGGAGGAAGGACGCAGCGGACCCAGAGAGGGAGCTCTCCATTTATAAATAAATACCGAAGTAATTAACTGAATACAAGGCTACAGAGCATTTATGTACACACATCAACTTAACAATACCCTAACCATTTAGCCCTTGATGGGCAGACAGGAGAATACCTCAGTGTGAAAGAAAACCCAGAATCCGATGGGCCCGTTAGCTCATTTTTGGCTAACCTATATACAGACATTATCAGAGCTGATCACAGTAAACCAGAGATGCATTGGAATTGTGCCATTCTAGTGTGGCAAGGACGTTTTTGAACTGTGAGTCACATTGCATGGGGGTCCCGAGTAAGTTTCTCCAGGGGGAGAGAAAGACTTACAAGACTTACAAGACTGAACTTTGAACACTATCACGAGGGCGGAGCCTGATGGAAAGAGAGAACCAAAAGCCACAAGTGGGTGGGCGTCAGAAACCAGCCACCAGAAGCCCAAGTATAGTGATAGTAAAACGTACTTTTACGCCAAGTTATATTGTTTAGTGTTAGTGGTAGGGCGAGCGTAGGATAGAAAAAGATTTGAATGGAGGGCCAGTTCATTATTTTTTTTTTTTCCAAAGTTGCTGTACCATCGTCCAAGTTATATGGTTAGTTGAGGTTTTCTTTACTTTAAGCAGAGTTAAGTGAATGAGGGAACCGGGACGTTTACCCCCGGTATAGCGCTTGGAACGTGTTACTAACGCTATTAGCACCCCGGATTACCAAAGTGGTAACCCGGGGTGCTAAAACAAGTATTTCTCCAGCATGGATTCACATGCTCATGAATATTCCCTGTCGCCCGGCTGGAAATCCTTGGTAAAAGGAAACAAAAGCTTAACTTTCACTTTACAACTGTATTTCTCCTCTAAACCAATCACTGTTCTGTGTCATAATACCCCCATCCAATGACAGTCCTCTCCCTAAGCCCCGCCTCTGGCAGTCCTCTTCAGATTTTTACTGCACGCTTCAGTGTTGGGAGTCTTCGAGTTGCTATTTTGTACTTTTTTCCACAGGAAAAATTATATTTTTGTTCCATCGTGTCCTATCTTTATTGGCCGGCAAACGGGGATCTGTTGTCGGTGAAGTGAACGCACTGCTGCAGGGCAGTTGCTCGTCGAAGTTTCTGGAAGGCCGGCTTGGGCATACTTTGCACCCTCTGACCGTGACGGAGGAGGAAAAGGAGGGAAGGACCCTTTTCAGGCCCTGCGCCCAATGCGGGCTAAGGAACGTCTTTGTGGAGGACAAACATCAGAAGTGTCTGTACAGCCTGCACCCGGACCACAACGAGGATGGGTGTGAGATATGCCTGAGCTTCTCAAAGAAATCAAAAAATGGTATAGCAGGCTGGCAGCATTGCTCAAATCGAGCAAGGCCCCTGACCCCTCCTCCGAGCAGGGTCATGTTTCAACCAGGACCAATCGGTCCGAGGAGCGGTATCCCTCTGGGAGGCGGTTGAAGTCCTGTGAGGTTGCCCCATCCGTGGGGGTCCAAGGCGAGGCCAAGAACTGCAAGACCGACTCCGTCCGGGTTTGCTGCTGTTGCGGGTCCCAGGTCGGGTAGACCGCGATAGCCATCGCTGTCCGCCACATCAGCCAGCCTGCCATTAGGGTTCCACTTCAAATAGGAAGTGCTCCACCCCGGGCCAAGTTAAGGGGACAAATCTGAGAAATGTAGGCTGGAGGATGAGTAGAAGGCCTCACAGCAAGCGCAGCCAAAGACACTGTCGACAGCTTTGTCGGCAACCACTAAGGCTGGTGGTACCGACCCGATGTCCACGTAAGAAGAGGAAGTGTCACCCGCTGCTGCATCAGCCGCCTCCACCACGTCGGGACCAGACTCCATCATTGGACAAGAATACACATGGGCACTGGTACAGACACGGCCACAGGAACCGACAAAGATGCAGACAACAGATCACTGCACCTAGATGCCTCTCATAGAGGCGTTCTACCAGACGAGGTGGCATCATTCCACTTGATCTTTGAGCTGATCTAGCTGGTGCCAGAGGAAACCAAGGAGGGCTTCCTATACCAGAGATGGGAGTCCAAGAGGAAGACTACCATGTCAGTAACCTTTTGGGCAGACCTTTGAGCGGAAGCTGGTACAAGCTGGGCCCTATCCTGGAATCCTTACCAACGACAAGAGCGAGGCTCTTTTCCTCTTCCAGGAAGGAGGGGTGGCATCGGGCCATGCCATTACAGTGGCGGTCGACATCGCTGACGCAGGCTTCTGACAGATGGGAAATGGTGTTTGCATTCGTCGGCAGGGATGGTTATAGGCCACTAACTTTCGCCAGGACTTTCATGAAATGGTGCTGGACATGCCTTTCGACAGCGGAAATCTGTTCGGGAAGACGGTCGACGAATCCCTTCAAGCCATAAAGACTGACACTGAGACAGCATGTTCCCTTGGGGCGTTGCAGCAGCATCGCTCGTCTTTCTCTCCTCCAAGGGAAAATTGAGCAGATCATCCAAGGGATGCTCCACAACATACAGGCAACGTCCCTGATACTCAACGCAGGAAGCCTACAGGGGTCGCACCGTCGCTGTCCTACAGTACTGGAGGACAGCGTCACCCTCGCCCACAGGGCAGGGCGCCTAAGCAAGCCTGAACCGGTCAAGACATCTGGCCCCCTCTCATTTATTTTTAAATTTCTTTATTGGCATTTTTTCATAGTTACATAATAGATCTGGTGTTTTATTCATAAGAAATAGAAATAAAGAAGTAAGGAAAGAAGAAGAATTCAAAGGTAACATAAACAACATGGCTGTCTCCATGCATTGTCTGTGTGTTCCTGTGTGAGCAGTTCCTGCTCGAAGGGGACCGACCGGGGGCGGGGGGCGCGTGGGGGTATTGGGGGATTCCAGACATTGTTTCAGGATGTTCCAGCTCGGGTGTCATCTCGGATGACGGGTCGTCGTGACGTTCATGAGGGGGTATTCATGGGGGCATGTTGTCTGAGGGGTGGAACATGTTCCATGTTAGTTCTTTCAGGCGTCCAAGGCCGCGCTTGTGCCATCTGCAGATCTGGCAACGCTATCTTCCCAGGCTTTGGTCTCTGTGCCCACCCAGCGTTCCAGCTCTTTGTACCATGTGTTGTGGACCAGCGGGACGTTTCCAGGCCATCGCGATTGTCCTTTTAGTTAACACACACGCTATGTCCATGAGTTTCATTGTGTGTTTAGATTTGGCCAGCCTGGGATAGGTTCCTAATAGGCATTCGCTGGGGGACCATTTATATCTTGTCATGCCTGCCCCACTACAGACCTGCTCCACTCCCGCCCAGAGGGCCTGCACCTTTGTACATGCCCATAGCATGTGGAACAGGTCAGCCCCCTCAGTGTTGCACCAAACACAGTTAGGTGATGTCTGCGCATTGAACTTCGCTATTTTGTGTGGGGTTAAGTACGTGCGGTATAGTATGTTCAGCTGTATGTAGCGGAATCTGGAGTTCCTAGATACTTCCTTGAGGTAGCTGAGCGCCCTGTCCTATTCATTGTCAGTCATCGTCGTTCCCAGGTCGTCTTCCCACCTGGACCTCAGCGTAACGCTGCAGGGGTTTGAGGTGTCATTTAGTTGGCCATATATTTGGGATTCTGGTCTCCCTCCCTCCCCGAGGTTATACAGCAGCGTCACTAGGGGGTCTGTTTCTGGTTCTTCAGGCCAGGTCGCCCACTTGGCTTGAGCTATCCCTCGGATTCTTTGGTACCACAAGAACTGGCCACCAGGCATGTCGTCCTCTTCTTGTAGTGAGGCAAACTCCCGAAAAGTGCCCCCTGCATATAGATCTCCCCAAGTGTATACTCTGCTTCTCTCCCATCTGGCCCCCACTCATGCACCCCGTTGGGAGGCCGGCTGACGAGGTTGGTCAGCGAGTGGAAGAAGATCACCACCGACAGATGGGTGCTTGAGGCTCTTGCCCAGGGGCACATCTTGGAGTTCCAACGCAGGTGCCCTTGTATTCCACTGGTTTCCCATCAGGAGCAGCAAATCCCTCAGCTCCTAGAAGTGCGAGCCATGTTATGGAAAGGGCCAATAATGCTTGTTCCCCGACTGCTCTGGGGCTCAGTCTATTCCAGATTCTTGCTTTCTGGTCAGAAAGAAGACTGGAGGGGTGGTTTGGAGACCCATCCTAGACCTACGCTTTCTGAACAAGTACCTGAAGTCCCAAAAATTCAGTATTGTCATGTGGCAACACATGCTCTGCCAACTGGAGGAAGGGGAATTTGTTGACGTTGTTGGACCTAGAGGATGCATACTTCCATGTTCCCATACACAGCAAACATTGGAAGTTCCTATTGTTCGTGGTACAAGGACAGCGTTACCAGTTCAATGCCCTACCATTCATCTTAAAGTTGGCCCCATGGGTGTTAACAAAATGCCTGGCCCAGGTGGCGACCCACCTGCGTCTGCAGGGCATACACGTATACTCAGTACCTGGACGATTGGCTGATACGTACCCGCTCCCGGGAACTAGCCTACAAGCACACGGAGACCCTCCGGCTACTGACAGAGCTGGGGTTCTCCGTAAACTATCTGAAGTCCTGCTTAACGCCATCACAGAACGCGCCTTTTCTCGGTGCCAGTTAACAAAGTGGCATGCCTGGTATCCCTCTCGGTGAGGCTAGCGCCCCTTCAAGGGCAGCGACTTTTGTCTGAGAAGACTGCCATGGTTTCGGCCTTCAAGCCGTTGCTTGGCATGATGTTGTCGTGCATCTACCTCTTACATCTCTGCCGGTTGGAAATGGGACCGCTACAGAAATTCTTGGATGCACTTTGATTACAGGTGTCCAGGAGTTTTGCGGACAGGATTTCCCCTCAGCTCAGTGTTCCGGCTGGTGATAGAGTGGTGGGGCGTACACTTCCATATTGCCCAGGGGATGGGGATTTCAAACCCTGCCATACCAGGAGACGGTCACCATAGATTCCTTGCTGGAAGGTTGGGGAACTCGCACCAGAGGTCTGCACGCCAAAGGTCTGTGGCTTCTGGAGGAGAAGGAGGAGAGGTGGTGAGGATCTTCACAGACAACATTACCACCATGTTATAAATCAGGATGCAAGGGGGCACTTAATCCCCAGCACTCTCCAAGGAAGCTCGGGGCTTGTGGCATTGGGCCATCGGACAGGGGATATTCCTCATCCCGTTCCACCAGGCAGGCGTCAAGAAAATCATTGCCGACTCCCTAGGCAGGGAACTGTGCTCCTGCCACGAGTGGGAACTTTGTTAGAGTCAGGAGGACCATCTGTTAGTCAAATGGGGGCCGACCTCTGATCGATCTTGCATTTTGACTTTGTCGCCATGGCAAAAACCAGTTTGCCAGCAGATTCCACCAACCCAGGAGCATGGGGGACATGTTCTCCTTCCCATGGGAAGGTCTGTTTCTGTACACTTTTCCGCTTTCTTCTCCTGCTACGTGTGATCAACACTCGATGTCTGTGCCAGATGATACTCATTTCCCTGGCATAGCCGAGGCAGATTTGGTATCCGGACCTACTCAGCCTATCTGTGTCGCTGCCAGTCAAGTTGCCGGTACTTCCAGATCAGCTCACCAGAGTGAAAGTCGCAATCCTTCATCACGACCCAGGATCTCTGAACCTGAAGGCATGGCTCCTGCAGCCTTATGGCTTGGAGATTATGAACTGCCAGCAGACTGCAGGTAGGTCCTTGCCAAAGCCAGGGCATGGTCGACACTAAACTGCTACGGTCATAAGTGCTGCTGGTCGCAGAAGATTACCCCTCTGAGGGTCACGGTCCCACAGATTCTTCCATACTTGCGTTTCTTGGCAAAAGCTGGTCTGGATCGTGCGTCCATCAAGGTACTCTTGGTGGCCATCTCGTGCTACACCAATTATCCGGGAAGATCCTCATTGTGAAGGGGCTTTTTCGATCTTTCCCACCGGTGAAGGCGCCTGCCCCGGCATGGGAACTCGCATAGTCTTGACAAGATTCATGAGGGCACCTTTCGAACCTATGCATCAGGCCCCAGTCAAGTTTCTCTCTTGGAAGATGGCGTTCCTATGGCCATCACCTCAGCCAGATGAGTGGGAGAGATCCAGGCCCTGCCCTGCAAGCAGCTGTATCTGACTTTCCACGAATCGAGGGTGATGCTGCATACGCATCCCACTTTCATGCCAAAGGTCCACCTCAACGAGCCTTTGGTGTTGCCTGTTTTTTCTTCCCAAACCCTTTGTTGCTAGCGGAGAGGACCTTGCAATCGCTGGACGTTGCTCGTGACTTGAAGTTCAACGTGGCACACACAAATAGTTCTCGGAAAACCTCTAAATTATTTGAACTTTGGAACTGTGAATCATGGGAAGGCTTTGTCCAAGGCTTCCATCTGAAGATGGCTCTCCGGCTGTATCATGCACTTTCATCGGCTGGCTAACCGGCCTCTACCGCGCCGTCCGAGAGCCCACTCCACCAAAGCGAACGCTGCAACGACAGGGTTTCTTTCTGGTGTGCCCTTGCTTGATATCTGCAGGGCTGCAATGTGGAGGTCCATGCATACCTTCACAAGGTTCTACTGCGTCAACAGGGATTCCAGGGAGGAATCTAGAGTCGGCCAGTCAGTGCTTCGCAATCTGTTTGCTTGAGGTGAGTCTGTTCCAGGGGTAAGTGTTAATTGCTTCTGTTGAGCCTTGCCACCTCCTGTGGCTGTGTAATGTGCACTGCTGTGTATTCGTTATTCATGAGCACATGCTCATGAATAACGAAGGCACAGCAGTGCATGCCAGACCCCATGCTGGAGAAGGTTTAAGTTACTTACTTGTAACTATTGTTCTCCAGCATGGATTCCCATGCAAACCCTCCACCCGGCCCCCTGTGGCTCTTTTTGGTCAATAGCCACTTTACGTGCTTTCTAAATCTGAAGATGGCTGGCAGAGGCGAGGGCTTAGGGGATAGGGTTGGGGGCATTATGACCCAGAGACCAGTGATTGGTTTGGAGGAGAAATACAGTTTTACGATCAAATTGTTTTTTTCTTTTACCGAGGATTCCCAGCTTGACGGACCCATGAAGGAGAATTATAGTTACAGGTAAGTAACTAAACCTTCCATTCATTGAACGGGATGCCCTGCGTGTCCTGGTACTAGTTTTCAAAGATGGCCGCCATGGCTGTAGAAGGCCAGGCGCCATACGGAACCCCCTCTTCCATTTCCATGGTGGTCAAAAAAGCGGTATGAAGGGAAGCTGGTACGCTGCGTCAACAATACAGGAAAATTGGGCTGGAGAGGGGGTTGAGCGGAAAAAAGTTGAAAGGAGGGTAGGGGACAAGATGGCTTTCGGGGGTGGGAGAGGCAGCCTGCGGGCTCCGTGGTACGCAGCCTGATATCTGCGGTTTCAGCCTGTGATTGGCAGAACTTGATTGGCTGCGCCCCTTACCCCGGGTACTAATTGAGGTGTTTTCCTCGACTCACACACTCTGTACACTTTGGAATCCCGGCTGCAGCAAAGTGGGAGACTACCGGACCTGACAGTCATGTTTGGCGTAGGGGTGGTTCCATCGCTGGTGCTGCACTACGGAGTGGAGAGATGTCGGCGGAATCCATGTCAACTGGGGACAGCCTGGGACGGCTCGGGCCCCACAAGTTGCTGCACTGGAGGGGAAGAGCCTTGGCTTCTGTGAGGAGCCAGGAATGCGACTCAGACACAGAGTGGACCGGTTTGTGGTTACAAACCTTTATTAATACAAAAAGGGGTTGGAAAATCCTTAATCCAGGAGGAATTTCCCTATCAACAAAACTTGAGTCTGTCAAGAGGTTGAAATAAAAGGTTTGTCCTCTGTCTGTAATCCTATCCTGGCCCTCACACTCCAACTAAACTTCAATGTGTAAGGGAATTGACTCTTGCGGTTTCCAAGTGCTCAAATGTTCAAGTGCAACACAAGTTCAAATCCAACAAAAAGGTTTCCAAGAAAAAAATGTTTGCAGTTCCAGGGATCAGCTTCCTTCCCCAGATTCTTTATCTTAAGTTAAACCACTTCAAAAAGAATACTTACGTTCCAAAAGGAATACCCTCTTGCTTTGGTACGTTTTGCTTCTTTTGGGGGTATATATATATTTCTGATGCTTGTTAATCTGCTTAGAATCACATGCTGTACATCTAGTCTGACATCCAGTGGTAACCGCACAGTATTACATCTTGTCTTTCGAGAAACGAAAGGGGTCGTTGACATTGGCGTACCTGTAACACTATCACTACGTGACGTGTAGTGTACCCAAAATCCCTCACGCGTCGAGGTTCCTCAGATTGTTTTTTTCTGCCCAGTATACTGGTCGCCTTATGCAGAGTTTGTCCTTAGACATTGCTATTGTTATCCTCGACCTTTGGTCGTATAGTATGAGCTATTGAATATTATCCTACCGTCCCTTCCATCGATGGCAGGTTCCACGGATCTTTGACGGACAGTGTTCTGGTCAGCGCTGCCGACCACGTGGCCCGGCCTTCTGGCCGGCCTCCACAGTAGGGGGTAGCGGGGTCTGGGTGGAAATTTCCTTTTCTAAGAATGATATGGCATTTATAACCAGCCTATACACAAGTGTTTCAAGGCATGATGAGGCAAGTGAGGGGGAACAAAGGCAGAACAGACAACGATGCTACTACTAGGCCAGGTGTCATTCAGATTGCGCAAGTGCATGGGATGGGGGGGAATGGAAAGTGCAGGGGGAGGGAGAAGGGACAGTGCAGCACAAGGGAGTAAGTAGCCAGCAGGTGGCAAGTGCAAAGGTAAGTGCAGAAATCAGGTTTCAAGTGCTGGTGGTGGGACTGTAGGGATACAGGAACAGTCCCAAGTGCGGGGGTTGTCAGGCAGCAGTGCAGGTGTGTGTGTGTGTGTGTGACTGGCGGGGAAGGGACCTGGGCCTGAGATCAGAGGGTGGCCGGGTGTAGCCAGTGCAGTTTCAGCCAGGAGGTCAGCAGTGAGCAGGGGAGTGGAGGAGAAAAAGCAGAAGCCTTGAGGTGCTTCCGGAACCGGAGATGGTTCCCCTCAAGTTTCAGGGAGGCTGTTCCAGGGGTAGGCCCCAGCCGAGAAGAGATCTACCACCAACTCGCTGCTTGGAGAAGCGACTGACCCTGAGGTAGTTGGAGGCGGATGAGCGAGGGCTCGTCAAGGAAGATATTTAGGACGAGAGAGTTGAAGGTATTGAGGCCCCAGGGAAGGCCTTTTGGACAATGCAGAGGGTTTTGAACTTGATCCTCGCAGCCATTGGGAGCCAGTGCAGAGATTTCGGTCCTGGAGAGATACGATCCCTGGGCTTGAGGCCAAGGACAAGTCTTGCAGTCCTGTTCTGGATGAGTTGCAGAGGGCGGAGAGTAGAGGCAGGCAGATTTAGAAAGGGGCTGTTGCAGTAGTCCAGCCTAGCCTAGAGAGAACCAGAGCTCTGGAGACCGTGAGCTTCTGTGGGAAGGAGAGGAAAGGAAGAATACCTCTGAAGAGGTGCAGCTGGTAGTGTGACTTCTTGGAGACGTCAGAGATGTGAAGAGAGGAGAGTCTGGAGTCGAAGATGACCCAGAGGTTTTTAGCCTCGCAGTTGGGAGCAGGAAGAGGGCCAAGAGAGGCCGGCCAGAGAGAGAAACGGGAAAAGGAGGGAGTGGGTGTGCCGATGAGGAGAATCTCCGTCTTATTGGCATTAAGGCAGGAATGCCTTTCCCTTTCCTCTTTGTTCCCTGGGTCTTTTCGTCACTATTTATTTCCTCAGCTATGGAGAGGACTCCATTTATGTTTTGTACTTCTTGTAAGGCCAAATTCCCTTGGAAGGATAAACACCGTAAGTGTAATCAGTGTTTGCCCCTTAATCACGATGAGATGGTTTGTGCGGCTTGCAAGCTCCTGTGCCCGAGGGCACTGAAAGAGCGTTGTGTTAAGCGGTGGGCAGCCTACGGAATGTCGCAGGCCAAGTCTAGATCTCCCGCTGCCTCAACTGCCGATTGTGACGAGGGGCTGAGTGACGAGCAGGCCTCCGATTCTGAGGCGATTGACCTCTCGGCGGAGCATTCTCGCTCTGAGTTGTCTTTCCCCAGCCCCATTAGGCAAGACTCACGTCCTACTATGGGAAGTGTACACCCCCAAATGCACGTTTCATACACTAAGAACACAACCCCTGAGACGTCTTCGACGAAACAGTCGAAGCGGTCCATAGCGCAAACGGGCACACCGATAACTTTGGCTTTGCCCGCCAATCGTCCGGATCGGCAGCCCTCCCCGCAACCGCAGGTGTGCCTTGCGACTGGGCCCTCCTGAATCGTAGGGCGCTGCCCCAATATTCTGGAGTCCGTCAAGACGCATGGGGGTGGGGGAAAAGCGTCCACGGTCGGGAAAGCCCCGGTTCCGCTGAAAGTAACTGCGCAACTGCAGGCCCAAACTTTACAACTTCCCGACTCTGAGCTGATTACCGAAAGCATTGCTAGGATTATTTCGGCGGATGTTCCGAAGCAACGGTCCAAGGATTTCGCGAGACCCAAGGACAATTCCAAGGATTCCTTAAAATCCAGGGATAGGCCGAAGGATTCATCAGAACCCACGAAGAGGCCCAAAGACCAACAAAAGGACACGCAGTGTTAGGTAGAATCACCTGCAGTATCCTTTGGGAACACTACAGGCAATTAGGACTACAAGTGTAAGCACAATTTCACCTTTGGTACAAGCCTTTAATACACAGTAAAGTGGTAGCGATGGCTCAGCAGCCAGACTTATCTCAAGAGTTTAAGTGAGCAGTAGAACAAGTTACACAAAGGACACTCTGGCGCCAGAGGAGGGCTTCAGCACTGAAGCCTGCCAAAGGCCAACGAACAAAGGGACCAAGCCTTGTTTGGCACAAAGAGAAAAACGCAAGAAGGACCTTTCATAAAAGAAATGGTGAAAAAAGATGACCGGAGTCTGTTTTTACAGATAGGTCTTGGGCGCCATATTGAAAAACATGGCTGACCTGATTTTTAGCTACCTTTGTTCGCGGTCGGGAAAAATCATGGTAGTTTGATCTAAACCACTGCCACCAGCCATTTAAAGTAGGAAGGGGTAACATTTGACTGTTACGTGAGTGTTTTGACTCTGGGGAAGCTAGGCAACCCCTCCAGCACTCTATAGGAAGATAGTGTGTGCTGGGTCAGTACATTTTTAAAGAGATTAGTAAAGTAAATTTAACTTTACATGCTCTGGGAGACAGTAGTCTGTCCCAGAGAAGATATTTAAACCTTGGGAACTCTAAGACATCCCTGTGCCACTGCACTGAAGCTGCTGTGTGACACACATGTCCAATGGCATCATCTTTTTCTGTTTTAAAACTCCTTAACCAAAGAACACAAAAGTAAAACGCATACAAAATACATGGAAGAGTGGGGGGAAAAAAGGCTCACACACTCCCCAGGTACAAAATCCAATCGGATCCTAGAAATCCAGCAAAGTTGCTGGGTCTCGAAAGGTAAGGGAAATTAGCACATTTTGAGAATTCTCCCTAACACGCCTCCACCGTCGGTCCCCCGAAAGGACTTTGCAGAAGGCACTGGAAGGATTTCTTCAACGTTAAAGGAGAAATCTCGACATTTGTTGGCAGAAGATCCAGGGGTGGAACGCTTTCCACCCCTGGACTCCTCTGGTTAATCTATTTGGACCAGAGAGAAATTTGAGGGATGTATGGATAGGCTAGAGAGGTTTGTAGAACTCTCTGAAAAATCACACCCAAAAGACCTAGAGAGGAGAAGCACCCTCTCCCTGTGGCTAAGCTTCAGAAAGTCTTTGACCCTTCTCAAGAGGAAAAGAAGAAGAATATATTTATGACCTCACTGAGGAGAAGGGCCCCTGTGGACCTATACAATCAAGATGAAGATCCCTTTGACACGGAGGATGTTCATTTGGCCTCCATAGAGGTTTGGGGAGACACCCCCGACCCAATTGATCCTCGCCCTTGGCAGTCACCTACTCCAACACCAGAACCTGATGCCTTGTGCTTGGTCCCCAACCACACCCACTCGACAAGCCTCCCCGGTCAACGACCAAATGGCGTTCAACACAAGATTGAGGAAAGCAGCGAAACATTTACACATTGCTACCCAGGAGGCTGTTAGCCAAGCTGTTCCTCTGTTAAATTCGATCAAGAAGCGGTTGGCCCCTTCTTTATTGATGCCTGCCCTAACTAGAGCAGTAAATCCTAGGGAAGAAAAATAGTTTTGACCCTTCCCCTCTCACCCCCTTTACATCCGGGGTCTTGCTACTCCAGATTCACTGGTAGTAACAACAACCAGGAAGAGAGCAGGGGTTCTCCTATCAACTGGGGAGGCACCCCCCTGACCAGGAGCGGAAGGCGATATGCTCTAGGGTAAAGGGTCACGGCTGCCGCAGCCTTTTCCACTCGCATCGCTAATAATACTTGTTGGCCAGCTATGCCGATGCACAATGTGCCAGGCTACTGGAAGGCCTTCAAGAAGTCCCTGAACCGCTGCAAGCTCGCCTGCTCTCCACGGTTGCAGAAGGCAGGCAGGTTAATCAGAGTATCCTTAAAAATACTTTGGATGCAGCAGAGACAGCTGGCAGATCCTTGGCTCAAGGTACCCTCCTGAAGAGGCACGCATTAATAAATGAGCCAGTGGAGGAAAATAATTTATTTGGAAAGGCAGTTGACGAAGCGCTCGAAACTGCTAAGAAAGAGCATGACCACCTCAAGACCCTGGATCAGATCACCTAGAGGCCTTTTCCGAGGAGGGGGAGTGGGACTAAACCTTCCTTTCGTGGTCAACGTTTCCCTCGGAACCAATACAGCTTGGAAAATAATTGGTCCTCTACCCAAGGAGCCAACACCTACACCACCCTGTATCCCCCAAGGGGCCAACAACGGGGTAAATGAAGGAGTTGGAATTCTACTCCTTTAGGCTCCTCGGCCTCAGGCCAAAAATGACCCACAGATCTATGTCCCCTGCCATGCCTCCCGGGGATAACTACAGACCAGTGGGTACTCAAGACCGTTGCCCACGGGTACTGTATAGAATTCAGCCAGTCCCCCCAATTCAGACCTCCACGAGCAAGACGTCTGACGCCAGAACATCTGTGCATCTTGCTACAAGAAGTTGAGACCCTGCAGGAAAAGGGCGCCATAGAAGTCGTGCCTCTTCTACAGGTAAACAAGGGTATTTATTCAGTGTACTTCCTTGTACCCAAGAAGGATCTCGTCCTGCCACCTGTACTAGATTTGCACCCAGCAAACTAATTTGTGAAGCCCCAAAAGTTTTGCATGGTCACTCGGCAGGAATTCCCCTACTCACACAGGGGGATTACATGGCAACATTGGACATGAAAGATGCATAATTTCATATTTCAATGTTGCCGGTGCACAGAAAATACCTCCAGATTCATGATACAGAGCAAGCACTATCAGTTGAAGGTACTACCCTTCGGCATAGCCTCAGCACCAAGGGTGTTTACAAAGGTGCTGGCAGTGGCAGCAGCACACCTGTGCAGGTTATCCATCCCGGTTTATCCATACCTTGATCATTGGCTCTTAACGGGATTCCTACGAAACATGCCTGTCAAATACCCAAAAGACAATAGACCTCTTATTCAGCCTGGGATTCTCCATCAAAGAGAAGAAGTCCAGCTTAGGCCCCAGTCAAGTCGAACAGTTCCTAGGGGCTCTTATTCGAACAAAGGATGGCCTTGTCTTCCACTCCGAGAGGGTTCAAAACATGCTGTTTCAGATCCCTCAATATGTAGCCAGCCGAGAGGTGACGGTACGCAAGGCTATGCGACTGTTAGGAATGATGGCGTCATGCATTTATTTGGTTCCACACGCGATTACGTCCAATGCAGGAGTGGCTCAACAGCCACTGGCCAATGGGATGATCTAGTGGTTGTCTCGCCAGCCCTCATTCTCTCGCTACGGTGGTGGTCGAGGGAGAACCTCTTGAAGTGGAGGCCACTCTTAACTACAGACGCATCTCTCACAGGGTGGGGGAGCTCACCTGCTTCAACAGACAATGCACAGAGTTTGGTCGTCAGACATAGCATCCAACCACATAAACCTGTTGGAACTGTTAGCAGTATTCAAAGCACTGAATGTTTTTCAGACACAACAACCTGGGGAAGACGGTCCTGATCCTCACAGACAGCACCACGGCCATGTACTATCTGAACAAACAGGGGGGCAGCCACTCTCCAGGGCTGCCCAAACTGTCCCAGAACATTTGGAAGTGGGCTCTCAAACACATGTTCCTGTCATCACAACATGTTCCAGGGGAAGTCAAATCTTCTGGCAGACTTACTCGGCAGAGATTGCCCACTACCATTGGAGTATGAATGGTGATTACATGAAAACATTTTCTCCAAAGTTTTCGCAGAATGGGGTTTCCCAGAGATCGAGTTGTTTGCAACTCTGGAGAACGCTCAATGCAAAGACTACGCCTCCAGGTACCCACAGAACCGCTCCAAGGGGAACGGACTCTGGATCACATGGTCAGGGAAATTTGTTTACGCTTTTCCCCCCTGACTCCCCTTCTCAACAAGATAGTGCACAAGATGCACCAGGAACCAGTCCCCATGATATTGGTGGCCCCCATGTGGGCCCGCCAACCTTGGTTCGCTCATCTGATGGAGAGGTCTCTATCCCCCCCCAGTGAAACTACCTTGCCTGTTCAACATGTTGTCTCAGGGCAAAGGAGAGACACATCACCCATGCCTGCCCACATTGAACTTGGCGGCCTGGCTCCGTAGTTCATAGAGTTCCGACATCTACAAATCCCTCAGAGATGCATGGACATACTTAAGGAAGCGAGAAAACCCTAACGCCCGATTTTGCTATTCCAGTAAATGGAAATGCTTTATCTGGTGCAATACCAAGGGCATCAATCCCATTGACTGCTCTCCTACTCACATTGTACTGTACCTGACTAACTTGCTTGACTCGGGCCTGGTTTTTAATTCCCTGAAGGTTCACTTAGTTGCTCTCTCAGCCTACACTACGTCACAGCAGAACGTGTCATGGTGGAAGATACCAGTTGAGGCTTTCATGGAAGGGGTCAAGAGGATTCACCCCCCCCCCGCACCCCCCCCAAATGTCAAACCCAGCTCCCGGATGGGACCTGAAAGTGGTATTAACCAGACCTATGGGGTCTCCATTTGAGCCTATGCATAAGGCAAGTCTCAAATATTTTACCTATAAAACAGCCTTCCTAATGGCTATCACTTCTATAAGAAGGGTTAATGAACTACAGGCCCTTTCAGTTCTAGACCCTTTCGTTGCAGTTCAGAGATAAGGTGGTTCTGTGCACTCGCCCTCGTTTTGCGCCTACATTTATCTCCAAGTTCCATGTGAAACAATCGATAGAACTACCTACTTTCTTCCAGAACCCTACTAACATGGCCGAGAGAAGCCAACACACGTTAGGTGTGCGTAGGGCAGTCATATTTTGCCTGGACAGAACTAAACCACTGAGAAAGACGAACCAATTTTTCGTTTCAGTGGCAACTGGTAGAGAAGGGGATCCTGTCTCTAAATCCGCAATCTCTTAGTGGATTGTTAAAATGCATCGCACTCTGTTAAACTCTTGCTAAGGGAGAACTGCCCTTCAAGCCTAGAGCACACTCTACTCGGGGCTCTGGGGCTTCCATAGCATTAATTGCAAATGTTCCTCTAGAGTCCATTTGCAAAGCGGCAACCTGGAGTTCTGTACACACCTTTACAAAACACTATTGCCTAGACACTCATTCTAGGTCTGATTCTCAGGTGGGACAAGCAGTAATAAGACATCTTGTCACTACTGTTCCTTCTCACAACCCACCTCCAACTCCAGGTACTGCTCGCTAGTGTATGCACAGCATGTGATTCTAAGCAGATTAACAAGCATCAGAAGACGTGTATTACTTACCGTAAAAGCATTTCTGATGATTGTATCTGCTTAGATTAACATGCGCCCACCCTTGCTCCCCGCTCGGATGGAAGGAACATAGACCTCTTACTACTTTCTCTCTTTTCTGTACTCACTCAGGATAATCGTAGGCTCCCTCACAGCAGAAAAAATACAATCAGAGAGACCTCGATCTGTGAGGGATTTTGGGTACACTACAGGTCACGTAGGGATAGTGTGACGGGCACGCCCATGTTGATGTCCCCTTTCGATTGTCGAAAGACGAGATGCAATACTCCGTGGTTACCACTGGATGTCGGACTATATGCACAGCATGTGAATCTGAGCAGATGCAATCATTAGAAATGCTTTTACGGTAAGTAATGCATGTCATATACACACCTTCACCTTGTACACTTTCCTGCTAGGACCTTGTTACACAACTACTGAACTTCACCTGGTTTACTTCTTTACCAAAATTTTCTTATGCGAGTCACTCTTTCTTTCAATTTGGGGTTTAACAACCCATGAACAATTTGCTTTACAAATGCTCTCACTTCTTTAGCACGAGTGCCGTTCCCCTTACGCTGTGTTTTCTAGAAGTGATTCACTTTATTTGACCACCCGGTAACGCAATTGCTTCCTTTTGGTTCACTGGTTGTTCCTATGGCTTTAATGGAATTAAATATGCTTGCTGCCAACCTGATAACCCTTTTTCCTTTGCATGGTTTACCAGTTGTCTCCAGCATTTCTCTGCTCTTCCCCTGCTGTGGCATATTGGCTTTGCGGCCACCCTGTCGATTGCTGCACTCCCGTTGTGTTGGCTTTCACAGCGCGCGGTCCCCACTGCCTTCTCTCTTGCTGCAGCGGACTGGCCGCACCCTGGTTTCTCTGTTTCACCCCTAGGTCACCTGCCGAGGCTTGCTTGCCTTCAACGTAGTGCTCAACTGTCCTACGGGCTGCGAGGCAGCTCAGCGTATTCAGCTCTCTTCTCTCCTTCCTCTCATCAGCTGCAGCCTGTCCGCATTTGAACTTCCCGGATTGCTTACTCCTTTGCCAACAACTAGACCGCTGCGTTAGTTGCCGGACCTTCGTAATCCTCATTACTCTTCCTCATGTCAGTCATTATGGAGTTACTTTCTGATTGGATTAAAAGAAGGGGAATACTCCCCTGGGAAGTCTCCTGGGAAGTGATCCTCGCTACTCCCTGCCTTTTCCTCATCCTATTTGCCAACATATTCTCCCTAATAGGAGTTTGGGGATTAATCACAATATATCTATTAGGAGGTGGGGGGGTGAGTGTAACAATATGCCATTAAGGCATAGAAGGCATGGGGGACTGAGGAAACATCCCTGGAAGGGAATGGGGAGCATGTGGTTTTCGCCAACGATCTCACCTGGTCACCCCAAGAGTTAACCCCCGCCGCCCCCTTCCTCCCACACACATGGTGCTCCTTCATATAGCCACATAAGGGGAGGTCATCTCCGCAAAAGAAGTGATGATATAGTCTGATTCATCCCATCTTCCTCACAGCTGAATGGCAGCACATCCGACATAGCCCATTGATGTTAAGTTCTTGCCTCCAATGTAAGGAGATCTGGGTTTGATTCCCCATTAAGGACCTTATGCAAATCTGGTTTTATCAATGGAGTTGAAGGGGGAAAAGAACTTAAATGAGTAGGAGGAACACCAAGAGTCATACCTACCAACTATTCAGGATGAGCAAACCAGATAAACTGGAGGAGAAAACAAACTATATAAGGTTAATTGGAACCTTCAGTTGACTAAACAGTTATTCAAACTAACCAATGAGCGGAACAAACTATCCTGGGAGGCCTATGATGTACACACTGCCTCCTCCAATCTTCAGGAAGCCAGAGAAGTTAGCCAATCGGGAGTTGGCTAGTGGAGAGAGGAACTGTATAAAGGGAGACTCGGTTCAGTTGAAGTTTGACTTGGCACTGGTTCCCTATCTTGTTTGGGGAAAACCGCAAAAGAGGAAACCTGAAGAAGTGTAAGGAAGGCTGCCTTGCGCCTGGAAGCTACACTGCTATGCTGAAGAGGGTAACCGGAGGGAACCCAGCTGAACCCAGAGTGAAAGAGGCCAGAATCCCTCTGAATCAGGAGCCCAAAGGAGCTGGAAGAAAGACAGCCCTGCTAGCCTATGAAAAGGGCTAGGCAATCTAAAGTTCCCCATTGAAGAAAGAGTGGGAAACCTGAAAACCTCTGAGGAGGAAGCCCGTGGAACGGGTGAGCTCGGTTCGAAGGAGTCGCTTAAGAGACTCAACCCATCATTCCGAGTTGAAGATGCCCCAAGAGAAGGGGAAGAGAGCATAAGACTGCTCAAGAAAAGGGGAGGGGCGGGGGAGCTATCCCAAGAAGAGGGGTGAAGGGGGGGAAGCTATTCCAAGAAGAAGGGGAGAGGGGGGAAGCTATCCCAAGAAGAGGGGGGGAGGGGGGAAGCTATCCCAAGAAGAGGGTGAAGCTGTCCCAAGCAAATGGGGAGGAGTAGGGGGAAGCTGTCCCAAGCAAATGAGGAGGAGTGGGGGGAAGCTGTCCCAAGCAAATGAGGAGGAGTGGGGGGAAGCTGTCCCAAGCAAATGGGGAGGAGGGGGGAAGCTGTCCCAAGCAAATGGGGAGGAGGGGAGGAAGCTGTCCCAAGCCAATGGGGAAAGGAGCAAAGATGTCCCAAAAGAGGGGAAGAAGGTACCAACGAGAAAGAGGGGAAAAAGCAGGAAACCTGAGGGAAATATACCCAAAGGGGGAGAGAGAATGTGAATCCCTGCATTGGAAGTGGACACTCCAGGAGGGATTATGGGGGGAATAAACAAGTGAAAATGGCCTTCAGGATTTGCAAGAAAAGATTGAAATAACAAAGAAAGACTTTTTGAACTGTTGGGAAAACCTGGCCATTGTATTGGCACCAGAAGATGTTTTCTTTTGTCCAGGGAAACCAAAGTCTGCAGAATTAAGGGTCTGAAACCGTGAATCCTATTTTTTATTGTTCTATTTAGACACCTTGAGACCTGTGTTCGTTTTCTGGGGAAGGTATTAGGCTCTTCCTGACCAGTAGTACCCTTTTCTTGAACTTTGGGGGTTCAATTAGGGAGGAGATCTCTTCAAGGTTATGAAACATTTTACTATTTTTTTTTCTTTAGGCTGGTCAGGCTAACTTGAAGAAAACTATAAATATAGACCCATGACTATGACGTCCCCACATCTGAGTCTTAATTCTGGCTCACTGCAGTGATTAACTGTACTGTTACACTATGTTCCAAAACCCCTGAAGTCTGCCTTATTGCTCAGCGTGCGTTACCTCAATTGCATTTTCCTAGAATAAGTGCCAAAACCGTGTTCACAGATAATGTTGATCCCTCGGAACCACCCATAGGGCTGTTCTTGAAAATCCACTTGAACATCTACCAAGCTGGTACCATTTTGTCCCAGGGTGAGTATTTGCAAGCAGAATGTTCCATTGTTGCAGACTAGTGGCAATTATATACTTATTTGATTGTGCTGTGGTGTTCCTTGTATGCCTCTATGGTAGTCGTCCCCTGTTCCTTGGAAAGGAGTAAAATAGCAATCTTGTTTTTTTTAAGCCCCCTGACCTTGACCTAGACCCTGACCTAGATGTTTTCTTCTTTGAGGGCCTTTTTGTTCCTATTTCTCAACTGTAACCGCCACATTGGTGTTGGCTATGTCAACTCTGTTTTCACAAAGGCCTCTCTTTGGATGAAATCCAGTTTGCGGTCTTGCTGACATCTCAATCCATACCCATTTGTGTGTGCCTACAATATGGCTTGACTTCTCTGATTGGAAGGCCTCTCAATGTTTGCAAAGTTGGATGTGATGTAATGGCGGGGTAATTTCCCATCCCTGTGCATGCCAATCTGTGTGGACCCCCGAGTGTTCACGAGACTACTAATTGGAACTAAGTCCTGATGTAGCTGCAAGAATACTGAGCACTTCAGAATCCTACTTGAAGCTCTGTTGTAGACTCCTGTTCCCTCTGATGGCAAGTGTTCTGCAATGGCCTTGCCACAGATACCAGGAGCCGCAGGTAGAAAAGGAAACTTCTTTATTAGTTACAGTTTCAGGATAGGTCCACTCCAAAGCTCGCAGGAAACATCCACTGGAACACCCACTTTATCTCCAGCTGTCCTCCAAGGAACATTCATCAGGCAGGCAGCACTCGCACCACATTCCACTCTCAGAACACTCATGGCCACACATTCATGCAAAGCATATCACGCAGGAAGAAAGTACATCACAACATTTCTTAACAGCGCACGTGCATCCTCCTGCATGTATTATTAGCATAACTTCGGTCTTCACTTGCTCAATCGAATAGAACAAATTGTGTTTAAAGTATTATACTGACTTTTTACTCTGGCGTTACTCCCACACTGTTCACCAGTTCTATTTATGTCTTGAGTCATTGCACTGTTCACTTGATTCTGCCCGTACCTTGCTCGCGCATAGGTACCACTAATATTGTCTTTATTTTTCAAGATTCATCTTCTTATTTAATGAAAGTGCAATGCGCTGTGATATTATCTGCCAACATGTTATGGAATGCTCTGTGCTACACCAACATTAATGCTATTCTTAAAGTGTATTGCAACCCACATTCAAGGCGCCCCTTTGATGTAAGTGCCCTTGCATTGGTCTCACCTCTGCGCTCATACAATACATAACTATGTTAGCCTTATTATGCACCACCTTTGTTTCCATTTTGCCTTATCGAAGACTGGCTTCCCTGTAGAGGAAAATCCTTTGTTACCTAGGGATCTGGCCTCTCCAGAACAGGATGCTACAGACATCATCCCATCCCTTGTCCTATCCCTTTCCTACCCACCACCCCACATTTCTGTCCTGTCCAGGACTCCATTTAGACCCAAAACAGTACAATGACCTTTTTAAAAAGTCTGAGCCCACTAACATCACCCCCATAACGCCTTTAGAACTTGCACCTACTAATATGGATGGCATTGCATCCTATCCTGTTCAGGGCAAAACTAGACTATGTCGCCCAAGATCTTGCACCAAACAGCTCTCTATTAATCACAAGTCGCTTCTAGCCATGCAAAAGCAGAATAAGCCCAATCCTCTCCAAAACAATGAACATCATAAAACAACAATGTTGGACACCTCCAAACAACCTTCAGAACCACAGGTAATGACTAGCACCACTCGCCTACAATTGAGCCACCACCTAGTTTGAAAGGCGCCCTCATCAATGCCCGCTCACTAGGAGCCCATGCTATTGAGATCCATGACTTCATCGAACAAGAATTGGACCTCCTAGTAGTCACAGAAACCTGGTTGCATCAAGCATCTGGTCCCTCTCTAACTCTTGCCATCCCACCAGGCTACACCATTATCAGGACTGACAGATCAAATACACAAGGAGGGGGCGTGGCCATAAGCTCTAAAACCAACATGCAAATTAAGTCCTGCCCCCTTGAAGAAATAGAAGGGTATGAACTCCTCAGCCAAACTCTCATCCAACCCTAAAACTACCTTTTAACATTTTGGTCATTTACAGAGCACCCAATAGTAACACCCAGCCAGATCTAGCTATCCCTCTCCTATTAACTCCTAGCTATCCCTCTCCTATTAACTCCTCACATCAAACCCAACACAAGATGCATCATCCTTGGTGACCTCAATTTAGGCTTCAAAGACCAGCAGGATCATAAAGCAGACACCTTCCATCTAGCGCTCAGATATGAATTTCACACAACTAGTGAACGCTCCCACCCACAATAAGGGCCGAATACTTGATAGGATACTTGCGCTGAACTCCCAGGTATCTTTGACTCGATTGTACCCCTTCACTGAACCGATCACCACATTATCAACTTTACTCATATGAGCAACGAGATATGCTCCCCTAAGACTAATATAATGGACACCTATGAAACAAGAAATATCCATAATATAACAGCTGACCACTTATTTCCCATTTTAAGCAAAGCTTTTTCAACATACTCTGTCATTAGTGACAACCTATGTCGCCTTGCAGACATCTACCACAAGTGCCTCACCACTACTATAGACTCAGTAGCACCCAAAATAACCAAAATATGATGGGCTGACAAACGAACAAGCTTCTGTTTCAACGAGGAGTTAGCATCGCTTGGGTGTACGAAAAGATCCCTTGAACACATTCATTAAAAATCCCCTACAACAGACTCCGCTAATGGTTCATAGCTGCCAAAAAAAATATACAAAGCAGCAACCATAACCCATAAAGCGAATGCATATAATACCCATATCAGCAATGTGACTTCGAACTCAAAGGAGCTTTTCACTATTCTCAGAGAATTGGAAAACCCGACCCCAGTCACCACACTGGTCGACTCCAGTAAAGAGTGGTGTACCACCATCCAAAATGCGCTAGCTTCTAAAATTGAATTACCGCAGAAAATCCTCATAAAAATCATATCTAATAAAAACGCTCCCAATACCCCTCTCGACATAACTAAAGATAATATAAACTTGCCATTCCACTTTAGTCCAGTGTCCCAGGATCTAGAGACAACACCATTTCCAAATTAAAGGCTTCCAAATGCAAAGGGGATAAATTCACAGCCAACTTAGTTAAACTGTGCGCAACCACCCTGACCCCCATTATTACCAACTTTGTGAATGTATTGTTAAACACATTTACAGTCCCAGCCAGTATAAAAGAAGCTTGGGTGACTCCACTTCTGGAAAAAACATCCCTGGACTCGACAGTCCCCACAAACTACCGTCCTATAACCATGGTCCCGTTCTTGCTCAAGATCATAGATAAAATTGCTTGCACCCAAATTCAAACTCACTTACAACAAAACCAGCTCCTAGGAGCTAGACTATCAGGATTTAGGCCAAACCATAGCACCGAAACGGCACTCCTTGATCTGAAAATTCAGATGGACCCCATCAGGGATGCAGGTAAACTTTTGTATACTACTGCTGTTAGATTTATCTGCAGCATTTGATCTGGTGGATAATGACAAACTATGTGCTACACTAGCGAATGACTTCAACTTTTCTAAAGATGCCACTCTCTGGGTAAAATCCTTTCTAGCTGAACGTACGTCTAGAGTACCTATTGGTAAAGAGGCTGCAGACCCAATCCCAGTCCCCATTGTGGTACCCCAAGGATCATGCCTCATCAACCCTATACAATGCATATACTAAGCTCCTTTTCCTTGCATTGGATGCCATGGGTGTCATCTATACCAACTTCTCAGATGACACCCAGATCCTCATACCAATCACAGGGAACTATGACAGTGCCACGTTGATCATCAACAAAATATACGCCATCATAAAAATTGGATGGCTCTGAAACCGAGATTCTCATCATGGGCATCCAAACTAAAATGAACACCGTCCACTCGGATTACTCTTCAATATTGACGGCACCCCGATTACAGTATCTAAGCAGGTAAAAACCCTAGGAGTTTACTTAGTCTCCAATCTGACTATGACAAAACATGTGAATGCTTTATCCTCATCCACCACCTACACGTCTAAACTAATTGCCTTAAGTCGCCAGTTCCTTACTCCTTTAAATTGCATTACTCTAGCTAGGGCTTTTTATATTATCCAAGCTTGATTAATGTAACATACTCCTACTAGGTATGTCTAACACCAACCTTGGCAAACTACAACTAATGCAGAACAAAGCATTACGAGCAGCTTTAGGAATAAAACAAACAGTCGGCATCCCCAACATCAGAAGGGAGACCCACTGGTTACCCATCAAGTCTAGATTCGTATTCAAATCTTTGTGCATGACTCACAAATGCCTAGCCAAGAAAACACCTATCTACATCAACAACTCAAATAAGAAATAGAGAGTCTTGCAGAACACTTGGATCTAACAAAAATTCACTCCTTATGGTCCCGCGCTACAAAAGTTCCAGAGCAGGAGGGAAGTAGTTTCCGAGTCATGGCCCCCAAACATTGGAACACCCTCCCACTGAATATAAAAAATGAAGACTCCTTCCAGTGTTTCAAAAAATTACTTAAAACGTGGCTATTCAATTCTATCCAGCAGATACCTAGTGAATTACCACCAGACACCCTCGGCTCCATACAAACGCCAATGTAAAGCAGTCCAGCATCAGAACTTGTAAATATGTATATATCACCCATACAATTAGAACTCTTGTCTCCTAATTATGTAATTTTGTTGTATACTGTATCATATTTGCATGTACCTTAAACTGTCAAACTGTTATCAAGATGTCTGTAACTACGCTGTGATACCTCCGAGTCTGGACGTATAATAAATGTAATAACTGAACAGCAAACTCTCTTCTTTCCTGACTGAGGGATCCTGCTTCAAGCACACCCTTCCTATGATCGGATTGGGATAGTCTGCCAAGTGGCTCTCTAAGAAGCCCCAATACTGCTTAATTCGCTAACATAATTGGTACCCCCTTCCTGCTCTGCGGGAACCAGGCTGACTTCCTGTGCAACACCATTCAAAGGCTTGTCAGTCAAAACTTCTGTAGTTGACCGATGAAACGTCTTAATCTTTCTCTGAAAGGCTCACTAACCTCTTCTGAAGGGTCTGTATTTAAATATTGGCTCCAAAGGAAAGGAATACGCTCAATAATAGTCACCTTAATCCTTGTATCTTCTTTTCACTTCCACCGTGAATTTGAAAAATGGTTACGGATTGAAAAAATAGCCACGAGGAAAGCAATCTCGAGCCACAGACTCTATAGAAACATAAATGGTTCTCCTCTGTCATCTAGTGGCCAGCAACTGTATTGTATTTTAGAATGGTACGTCTTTTCAAATGACGCAGTTTGGTCCTGAGAGCCTGTGGTGTAAAACTCAATGGACACCCATGTGCACTTAGGATGCCAGGTATAAACTTAAGTAAGCTTCTTGTCTAATCTTTGCCTTAATTCAAATTCAGAAATGGGTTGCTGTGTCCCACATGTTATTGTTTGAAGGCCACATCAACCTATGTATGTATGGAGCGTGCACTGAGTGCAACTCATGTGCTGAGCGGCTACTGTTTGCTTTAATATGCTGTCAACCAAAGCATTGTATTTTTCCATGATTTGGTTGACTATATTTAAATAAAACCTACATATCTCGGCATGCAGATCCTTGCGACCCGCTGGCCCGGTCAAACGGGGCGTGTCCAAAGGGCACCTGCGGCAAAACGGTCAGCATCTAAAGTGCTGCACCTAAACATGGCATTCATTGTTTGGGCACACTAAAGCGCTAAAATGGCACAACAGTGGCATCATTGGACAACGGAAATTCTCAAACGATATGATATTCTGGTCAATATTTGTGACGTGTTGTCACTAGTTTGTGGGTCCAGGAAGACATTGTTGAGCACACCCTACTCTGGCTTTGAATATGAGGCCGAAATGCGACTTCTGCAGGCAGTAACTGGAGTTGGAAGTGCAGCACATCGTGTTTGAAGCAAAACAATGTTGTAATAGCTTAATTGTATATGTATCTGGCTTTAACTCATTTATAAGAGAAACGCCACAGTGAAGCTGGTATGCTGGGCGCTTACATTAACACACACCTCACCCACACATACGCAAAGGTTCTTGTCAAGTACGATCTTCGCTTCGTGGGACTATGCTCCTGTATGTCTGTCTAAAATCATTACATTATAATTGATATCGACAGATGCACAAGTTAAATTAGCATACTCTGCTTTTATGGTACTTCCTATATTAGGACTCGAAACGGGGTTCCTAAATTATGATCTCGATGACTGATGGGGCAGAATAACAGCAAATGGAATACAAATGCTTATTTTTGTCAATGTGAAACGTAAGAGAAAACATGCGACTTAAATTGAGTAGTTAAATGTTATTAAATCAATAGTGGCCTTAATAAGTGAAGAGAACACACTGTAAGAAAGCTTCATTTGGACTTGTGGTTATGTGCAGGGCTTTAAAAACGTGCGGCCTGTGTTGGCATCCCGACCGCAGGCACCACCAAATAAAAAATATATGAAAATCCATTTGAACAAAGTGTCACTCCACAGCGCCCCTAGTAGCCATCGCTGGAAGTTCACCTACGGTTCTGAGCCACGACAGCAGGGCATTGTGGACATGTATATTAGCCCAAATGCAAACGTTTCTCCAGGAAATTCTTTAAGAGGACAATGCTATTTTATACATGGCTTAATCAACCCAAGACAGACATTTGCAAGGCTGCCAGGACAACTACATACCTAGTTTCACTCTTATTGATCATCAGTGCAGTATAGTGCCGACAGCCTTGTGGTTGGAGCATTTGGCCATGAAAGTTATGGTGGGTTTAAAAAGGTTTGAAAAAAGGTGATCAGGCAATTTACTAATATGTTGCAATGTCTGCTGCCAAATAACATTTAACAGCTATACATAAATTAGGGGTGTACTGATTTAGTAGATCGAAGTATTCGGCCAAATAGTTGCCTTTTTAATAAAGTTACGTACACAAGAAAAACATTTAGTAAATTAAAAACACACTTTAAAATGTGTATATCTATTCTTTACTGCATTTCTTTACTTTGCGGTCTGTGGAAGATGTTTGTGTAAAACATGAAAGGAATAACTTATCAGACAATAACAATAATGCGCGGTTTGTATTTTTGTGCGTTCATAGGTGTTGCTTGTTGGGAAGGGCCCAAACATCTAATACTAGCCAAAAACTATATTATGTATGTATGCAAATACTGTAAGGGAGACTGGTATGTTTCTACTTGTACTTTCAAATGGTCCTTGGGGCCTGCCCCCCTTTAGCCTTCTGGATCCAACAATGCACTGAAACAGAGTGATTATATCAATTAGCACCCTGCTGACTGCTGAATTGCTACTGAATGCAAACATTTGGGATGCTAAATCTATGCTTTCTACCTTTGGTACTGAATGCGGATGAGGCATTTGAAAAATGTCTTTTCATTGACAGACAGTAATTTTCTTTCTTTTTCGGGTTGGGCATGATTGCAATGTTTTGGGACACCAGACAAAAATATAGGGAATGCAGAGTTCTTCATGGCTCTCAGCTGACCCTACAGGGAAGGGACAGTGCTTAATTGGCACATGCATGTTTATTTTACTTATTTGTTTCACTTGCACATCCATTTGGTGCAATGTTTCTAAATTGTAAACTTGTATCTCCTTTTCTTTATTACACAAATATTCCTTTTTTTTAAACTGTTAGGAGTAATATTTCTGCCACAGAGTGTGGCATTTTGGTTAAAAAGGTATATTTGTATTTTGTATTTGTATTTTTTGAGTCACTTTTACTCCATTCAAAGGACTCCTTTTGACAGCGAGAAAGATGGAGGGCAGGAATTGTAACTATATTACAAGCACATGTCTGCTGGAGGCATACTTCCCACTGTGCCATCTTACTTGCTGTGATGATTCCTGCAGAGTCCTTGCAGAATCCCTGCCTAATGTCTCCTCCAAGGTGGCCAGAGGAAGGCCGCTGCTACCTGATCCTAACCGTGGGGTGGTATTAGCCGGTGTATCACCTGGAAGGATAAGGCTCCCAAGGGAATAAGAGGTCTCTGCTAGAAGAGATACGGATATCTATGGTGCCAGAATATCTAATGAAATGAATATCTAATGACGTGTTGTCAGAGTCGGGCTTCCCTTCCCAAAGATACTCCAAATGTTAGCAATGAAATCCTATGGTCTGCATAAAAATATAACTTGTAAGGATCAGAATATCAATAACATTACTTCAGAGAGATGTGAATTCCCATTTAGTGCGAGTTGTGAAATTAAGAACCAACCATTCATATTTTTAAAACCTTTACCAAACTCACTGTTTATAAGACACATTTTTAGGTAAAGTTAAAACCAACATCTGTGAAGAAAATAGAACAAAAAGGTTGGACTTCACGTCCCATAATGCAATGGGTACTGGGACGAAGACCTCTGAGGCACAGAACTGCAGTAAACAGTCTAGTG
The DNA here is from genome assembly GCF_040938575.1 of Ambystoma mexicanum. NCBI lineage: Eukaryota > Metazoa > Chordata > Amphibia > Caudata > Ambystomatidae > Ambystoma > Ambystoma mexicanum. Next base: position 716,899,807 of record NC_090923.1, read on the forward strand.
TTTCTGACAACCTACACCTGAGTGGAAATGTTGACTTCAGGGCAGGTAAGGAGGAGTATCAGTGGTTGCAGTAGAAGTTGCCGTGTATGCAGCAGGGGCAGATAGTTGAGGACGCCTGGACCACTGCCGTGTCTGTAGCGGCTGTTGCTGCTGAGAGGGTTGTGAGAAGACAGAGCCCTAATTTCAGCAGGAAGCGCTGCTGTTGCAGGTTACCCCGTGGGCGAGAAGTGCTCTCTGCGCCGTATGCCAGACTCTGGCGGCTGGCGAGCACCAGAAAGCAAGAGGAGCATCATGGGCACTTGTTGGGGAAGGCACAAGTCATGGGACTGCAACCGGAGCTGTAGGAAGCTCTGAATTGAAAGATCAGAGAAGTGACCGCGGACATGCAGGGCGAGACCAGTGAGTTGGCCTCTAATCGGTGACCCCGGGGCACTCCGTAGTGAACCGCTGACTGCTTATAGACCTTTCGAACTAATGAGTGTTTTTGGCCTAAAACTCATGTGAAGAGGAAATGAGAAGAGACTTTAACTATCACTACCCAAGTAAAGGGAGAATACTATTTAAGAAAGGCTCCGACTACCATTGCCCAATGAAGGAGGGGGCAATAGTCAACCAAAACTAAATCCAGCATTGCCAAAGTAAAGAGGAGGTAATATGTGAGACTGATAACAACCAGCATTGCTTAAGCCAAAGAAAGGTTATTGGAAGTAAAAGGGAAAACCACTTTCTTAAAGAGAGAAACCTGAATAAAAGACAGTACCAACAATGGTGTGATGGTGGAAACCGAAAGGTGGCAGGAAAGTTGCACTCCTTATGGAGAATGACAAGGGGGAGAAAAACACAACCTGTATCGCATGTGGCCAATCAATCAATGGAACAAACGGCATCAATGGGTGTTTTTTTGTATCCTTATGGAAGATGCTGTGAATTGTACTTTTGTTGAAAGTCAAAGACCCCATTTGAAGTGAACCACACCACAGAGTACTTGTAATAGTGTTAGGAGATGTATCCTGGCAGGCGAATATACCAGGAAAGGGATCGTTGGTGGTAGTCCTGGAAGATTTGTAAACCAGGAAGAAGACATTGAAGTACTAACTTGTGGTGAAAAGAAAGTGGCAAGGCCACTAATGTGTTTGAACTTTGATAAAAACCGTCCTGACAAAAACATTGGTGTGTATCAAGAAGAGGTTTATAGTAGTCCTCTTTTCTCAAGATATTAAGTCGTATTGAGATATTCATTGGAAAGGTGAAGACAAAGACTTTTGGTTTGATAAACAAAAGCCAGTGGGAACTTCATGCTGAAGTGTTAAACTGTGTTTTCAAGATCATTATGAAGCCAAGTGAAACCCTCCGTAAGTGAGGGAACTTGGAGTTGGAAACAGAACTTGGTTATTGAGAGAAAGCTTTGTGTTACCTTTTTGAAGTAGAACTTGATTATTGGAGTGAACTTTATCCATTGGAACTTTTATGTTGGAAGTTCCACTTTGCTCCTGGGGAAGTGGATCCAACCCTTGTGATAAGAATATTTGGTTACAATTTATTATTTTGTTGAATTTTAACAGTCATACAAATACCTGAAAAGCTTTTGTTGTATGTAGAAGTGTAAGGGACAGATGCCTTTTCATGTTAAGAGCATTTTCCTTAGCCTTGGTTTCATTGGCAGGGAAACCCACGTTCCGTTTTGGAAAGGGAGGCGTGTGTATCACACCCTTTTAAGCTGATAAAGGTTTTCACCAGAAGCCATTATATTAAGTTGTCTGCCTTGCATTTCTGACCCCTCACATTGCTGTATAACCTTGGCCTGCAGGCTGAAGGCAGTTATTTGCTGTAGACCCGCTACCTCCTGAGCTATTTAATTCAGTCTTTGGAACTTACTGGGATTTCTGCAGCAGCTACATTAATCCACTCAATTATATTATGTGGATGTGGAATTGGCAGGATAGAAACATGTTACTTTCAGATTTCTCCACATGTCCTCAGCAAATCAGTAAGCGCTTATTTTCCAATAGCGACTTCATAAAGTATTGTTCCAGGGCAATGGACTTAATTTGCAAAATACAGGGTAGACTAGAGGTACATTTGATTTTGCTTCAGCTCTCCCCGCCAGAGCAAACCACAAGATGAAAGTCTGTCTAGCACATGACAGGCAGGGACTTTGTTTTCACTTTAAAACCTCTGCTCTGCTTGTACTCTATTCAAAAAGTGACGGCAGCGTTTAAGGATTCTTTTAAAGGCTGGACATGATATACCTGAATGATTGCAGGCACATAGTCAAAGCAGTACTTAATGTATTTTGTAGATTAAACTATTCGTCTTTGAGTGATTAAGTATTCGTCTGAAGCCGAAAAAATCTTACTTTCAGCCGGAATTCGGGTGAATACTTACTCAAAGCTGAATTTCGGTACACCGCTAATATAAATCGCCCTTGCACCAAATCGGTGGCGCCTAGTTGGCTGTTGTGCCACTGTGACCACTCTGAAAGGGGCCCTGTGGTGACAGTGGTGTGCGCGAAACATGCCGCATTGCATGTCCCTATAAGCACACCATTATTGCAGCAATGTTTTCACCCAGTGGACAGCTACGCACAGTGAAACTTTGATTTGTCATTTGTATTAAATGTCAAATTAGTTTTAAACATCCCCGTGCTCGCCAGCAAGGTAGAGTACTATGCAAATGGTACTGAACCTTCATAAAATCTCCTCGACTATGTGAGGGCACAAGGAGATTTAGAATTTTGACCTTTAAGACTGTATTTTTAGTTGCGGTTACTTCCGCTCGCCGAGTGAGTGAATTGCAGGCACTGTAAGACAAGCCACCTTTCATGGTGTTCCATAAGGACAGGGTTGTCCTTGGGGTTCGTACTTCTTTTCTTCCGAAGGTTGTGTCGGAATTTCCTTTGAGCCAGAAGGTAATTCTTCTGGCGTTCTATCCTCCTCCGCATCCTGGTAAGGAAGAGGAGAGGCTCCATAGGTTGGATTCGAGGAGAGCTTTGAGCTTCTATCTCTCACGGATGTCCCGGGTCAGAGAGGACGATCAGCTATTTGTAGGATATGCTGGAAGGCGTTTAGGTCAAGCTGTTACCAAGCAGACCTTGTCCAGATGGATCCTTTTGACGATCTCTGAATGTTACCGTTTGGCGGGTAAGGACCCTCCGGTAGGCTTACGGGCCCATTCTACTAGGGGTGTGGCTGCCTCTACTGCTAAGCAGAGGGGTGTTCCCATTCGTAATATTTGTGAAGCAGCCACATGGGCCTCTGTCCATACTTTTGTAAAGCACTATTCCCTGGACTCTCTCCATGGGCAAGATTTGGCCTTTGTTAAGGCGGTCCTCTATTCTTCTATTTGATTGGGCATGCTGAAATTCTGAATTCTTTTCCCACCTCCATACGTGTGTACTGCTTTGGGAGTCTGTCAGATGTGGAATACGTCAGAGGACACAATCCCCTCTAAGAACAAGTTACTTTCTTACCTGGTAACTTTCTTTCGATGGGATGTTCCTCCAACGTTATTCCACATCAAACCCTCCCAGCCTGCCCCTCTGCAGAATTTCTTATGTGATTGCAGCTTACGTTTCCGCAAGGCTTTCTGTGGTCATACTGGCAGTAGATTGGTGCCACACTTTCTCGGAAAAAAACTACAACTGAGGCTACAGGCGTGTTACGCTCACCTGGTATCCACAGGGACGCCACCCAGCCCTGTTTGGATGATTTGCACTCTCAAACCCTCTTCTGGTCCCCTGGTAAGGCCTCTGGTTAAAGATGGGTCTGCAATATAGGAGAGTTGGATTCAATACCAGATTGTCTTTGTTTTCTCACCTCCCTTGGCCTCAACTCTTCCTCTCCCTTGGGCCCTCTCATCACCTTAATATTGTAAAAGGTGGATTCTCTGTCCTGCTCCTCGTGGCAGGGGCGCGTAGATGTGGGGGGCGAGCAGTGACCAAGTTACTTCAGTGATGCAAGCCTCCCTGTGGGAATCCAGGCCTGCTGCAACTCCGTAGGTTTGCTGCTTTACAGTCTTTATATGCAGTTCTTATGTTCCTCTTAGTTCAAATAATAATGTCTTGCTTCTTTCTTTTTAGCTATGGAAAGGTATTTTGGTGTTGTCATGCAGTTTGAAGATGAGCATGCGCCGGTAGGCGAAAGCGCGTTGTGCTTGATGCTGTCCGGTGAGTAATGTGCGATGCGCGGTGCTGTTTCGCCTTTTATATTGCTAACCTGTGTCTTTTCTCTCCTTGCAGGTTGCGATGTTCCAGCAATGATGCTGACCAGGAGATGACTACCCAGGTAAGAATTGTGTGGCTTTCTTCATTCGGGAGGAAACGTGAGTAAACGCTTACTAATGCTGTCTTTCTTTCACCTCTTTCCAGGTTATGGTATTCCAGGATGCATGCAGTGCCGGATGATGGAGTTCGTACCTTCAGGTGAGTGGAACTGAACTCGGCGATGGATTGAAGACAGGATACTGTTCCAGGTAAGTTTCATAGTGTTCTTTCTCTTTCTGCAGGTCCTTGGTTTCAGGTAAGCTGGCATCAAAGAACTGGACACGGTGAGCATTACGCTGCCCACAGCAGAATAACGCAAAGCATGTTCTGCTGTTTGGGTGCGGTTTAAATAGTCTGAGGTAAAGTAGTCCAGGTAAAATAGTCCCAGCCTGTCACACCCAAAGTAGTCCAGGTAAAGTAGTCCCAGGCCTGCCACACCCAAAAGACTAGACCGCATAGCTCAGTTCCTTGTAATTGAGCTATGTGTGTGCCTCCATGTTGGCTGAACCCCCCCCAAGTTAAATAGTACCAAGTAAATCGTCCCATTCTTATGTTGGTCTTCATGATGGTTATGAGCCTGGCGCCAAAGGCGCCTGGACGGACTCCAAGAGAGTCTTGGATGAGGTTTTAAGGCCTTTGACCTGGCCCTAACTGGAAGGCTGACTTGCCAGTGAGGGCCACGGGCAAGGGTCATGACAGGGCGTTGTGCGTCCTACATATAACATCTGGTGACGTCGGCTCTCGACAGAGGCCCTCGAGGTACAGCGTATCAACGTCATCGACGTAGGACAACGACGCTGAAAATTTTTCCAAAGCAGCACTCCTGTGGACATTACTGTCAGAGATGTGGAATACGTCGGAGGAACATCCCATCGAAAGAACGTTACCAGGTAAAGTAGCTTGTTCATCTATAACATAACACATTCTTGGCACACTCGTCTTCATGTAGAAGGGACAGAGTTTAATATTAAAATCAAAGCTTTGTTTAAAGCACCTGTCTCGAGATCAAATACTTGTCGACCTGGTGACCAAGGCACAGCGGAAAATACATTGAATACTTGGGTCAGCGCCATACTTCACCGGGCTGTGCATACACGTTTCTAAATATAATTTTACGAGAATACGAACATTTTATGCAAACTCAAAGAATCACTGGAGGTATTAGGAGAAAGAAAAGCCCTAGAAGAGCAAGAATATGGAGTGTGTGTGGTATTCATGAAGTGGAAACCACAAGGCTTCTGCTAATGGAATGTGAGAGCCTAGAGTTTATTTGCAGAACATACTGGTTGGCATATGGACAGATGGAAGTTGTAAGTGGCATTATTGAGAACATTTGGAACTTGTCCATGCCTGGCAATGATTTTAGTCTTATTTCACATCTGATTAATGGATTTGTATATGTGATCGTATGAACACAATTTGTAATTGGTGATTTTATGCGCATGTATAAAAATGTCTTAAATGACTGCATTACACAAAAAGTCCAAACACTTATCTGTAGAAATACACTCCACCCATATACTGAAAATAGTATATTTGTATTATGTTATACATATAGATACCTATCAGATCAAATAAGAAGTACTTAGCACATAATACACAGTGTATTATAAAAACAGTAATTGTGTTTCAGGACTCTCCTCACCCCAGTACTTGTATGTGTGCCCATTATCTCAGATAATCGCCTAAAATGACTAGATGGGGAGGAGAACGGGGGCACCAGGCAGTCTAACAAAGCAGATAAAATCCCATGTGGCCTGCACACATTTAGTACAGTGTCCCAAAGACACAGCTCACCCTTGTAATGTATGGTAGGTCCAAGACCAGGTGGTCGGTTCCCAACACATAAAGTCAAGCATTAGGAAGAAAAGGGAACCATAAATGTTTTACTTAAAGGAAAAATAGTCCTAAAAGCGCCAACAGCAATAATCCACATACATTCTGGCCCTCTAGGGCATAGTTTGAAAATAATGTAAAAAAAGGCTTGGAGGGTGGCAACCAATTTCTAAACGCAGCACAATGCTTAAGAAAATCAGATTAAGTTTTAGCAAGGATAACCGGTACACCTGTGTCCCAAAAAAGTCACTTACTAAATATTTACAGCTTAGCAAGCATTCACGTTTACAGTAGAGAAGGAATTTGAAAGTATATTACAAATCTCTAATAATTACTAAAAATCCAATTCTTGGCCTACAACTGCCTGAACTTCTTGTGTGTACAGGAAAAATGTTCAGGCACAGTTTAGTACCACCAAAGTCAATTTAGAAGAGTTCCACGAGGGGTAGAAAGTTCCATATAGCCATTGCGGGGGGGGGGGGGCCTGTTCTATCTCCCAGGTGCAGCCTCTGCGGCAAAAAAACCTAAGGACCGGAGGAGAGTATAAATGAAGAGATCAAGAGGTCTGTTGCAGAACGAGAAAACCTAGCAAAGCAGGAAACTTCCAATGTAAATCAATGGGAATTGGTTAAGACTCTCCTCCAAAGAGTGGTGTCCCTGGAGCAGAGGCCCGTGAGGGTGAGCATTTTGGCATTTTGAATAATCGCCCACCCCAGGACACTGTGGTAACTAGTTACCATGGCAGCTTCTGCAAAAAGCACAGGGAAATAACACAGGTAAGTACAGGCTACTATCCTAGGTACGGTTTACAGGATCTGGTCCCCATAGCCAATAAAAAATATAATGGAAAAGAAGAAATAAGTCTTCCCTCGATGATGACCTTCAAGCCAGGAGTGAAGAATCAGGCGAAGAAAATTCTGGGAAGACGAGGGCACCAGTGAAGATTGATCCCAGTGGCTCGGTAGACAAAGCAGGTTGTTTTCTGCCCAGCAGAAAACAATACCAGCATGGGGTTAATGGCCAGGGCACCCTATGATGCAGATGAATTGGGGTGTTGGTCACTTAACCTCCTTCCAGTCGGTGGCAGCTTCCAGCACCAAAATGGGAGACCCTGGCAGTAAACTGTGGGAAATGGCAGTAAATGTCCCAGAAAACCGTTCCAGTAAAGTAAGTTAGTAAATTTCACAGTTTTAAAAATTCCAGAAGGGGCCGTCTATTGGATTCAATGGGACACATGCAAGCAGTCTCTCGCATTTATGACCTGTAAGTAAGAATTGCTCCCCTTTCAATTTAGGTGCAGGTGAGGCGACAACCACCAAGCTATGAATCTTGGGTGACATAAGCAGAACAGTTCCTGAACCAAAGGCCTGGAACACTGGATGGTTGCAGTGGGATTTTACAGGTCACACTTATTACTCGTGGTAGAGGTGGCACAGAAGAGACCCTGTACCCGGCACTAGGAGACATATAGGAGAAGTTCATTAATCCAACATAGGTCCAAGAACCTGGGGGACAGCTACTTGTGGGGCTGGCTGCGAAATTGGCCAAATGAGCACAGGTAAGTTTTACCAACTCCAGGACAATGGAATCTGAAGAAGAAACCTGTGAAGACTACCCATGGCAGTGACTGACCGATGAAGAGGGCCCAGCAGCAAGTCCGGGGAGAACCGGATTGGGCTGGAGTTCCAGAGGACAGGCAGGCAGCAGGGAACAGTCAGTTGACAAAGACCAGTGGAAGGGGGTGACGCCAAGATTCACATGAAAGAGCAGGATCAGGCAGAGTGCTTTAGGACATTCAGGTTTCCAGCCAGGCAATTAGGCTCCCACCTCAGTAGCACAGCAAGGACGGGAGTGGCTTCCTGAGCTACCAGGTCTGCAGTTGCAGAGATTCCAGCATTGAGGGCAGGAGGTTCCAACAATGAAGGCTAGGGGAAGCGGCAAGAGCACCCCAGAGAACAAGGAGAGGCTGTCAAAATCGAAAGGAGAAGGCTCAGCCAGTAGTACAGGTCACAGCAGCTTGAGAAGGCCTCTGTCTTGCCAGTAGAGCTTTCAGGTATGTTCAAAAGAGTGTTTGTTAGGAGGACTGGTTGATAACCCAGACCCCAACACCCTTATAAATAAAGAAAAGGGTTTTGATAAAAGAAATTGATTCAGTTATCAGCACCCATATTTTCTCTCCACTATACCATAGTGTTGAGAAAGTAGATTGTTTTTAAACTACCTCTATTGACCAGTATGGTCATAGTCACTTTGTTTTTTTTTTTTTAACGATAAGACCCACACTGTGGGGGCGGAAAGATTAAAATACAAAATACCGACCTCCATGTTGTGTGCACTTGTAGACACTAGGAAAGTGTTTTAGAGAGTTTAGGGTCAGGATCTCGACATCCCTTGTCTCAGCAGCTCTTACTAGGGCCCGCTATCAAGCGATATGAGATTTTTTACAGTTAGGGTCATTTAACTTTGTGCTAGGGATCCAGCGTTAGGAATAACTTTGTAATTAATTAGCCTTCTGTTTTTGGTGTGTTACAATACTGAGGTATGAACGGGAGGCAATTGCCTTTCAACTCCATTTTGTAGTTCATGTTCGAAAGAGGGTCTTGGAATGATGCAGGTGGTCTTTCACATGGTATACACACATGTATACATTCACAGAGGAATTTGGCTACGCCAGTCCACCAATTCAGGACCCTGCAGCATTCATGTTTTGGCTGCTGGGCAAACTAGGATGGCCAGCCAAACATCCAAACTCTCTGCCCCATCCATACGTTTGTGGATTGTGGAAGGAAAGGCATCCACTTTAGGGAATTGTGTGCTCTGAAAAAGCCTAATTAGGCTGAACAGCTAGTTTAGCCATCCCTTGTGGGACAAGCAAGCAAAGGGCACAGAACCTAATGGAAGTGGTTGCAGGACTTACAAAAATGCAGTGGTACCCAAATGGTCACCCTATGTGGGTATTTCAATGTACCATGGTTAACCTACACTAGGGTGTAGCCAATAGTAAAGTGTAAGGGAGTAAGAGTAGAACACTGTATTATGCTTTGGTTTTAAATATTCCCATCTATCCCTAACTTTACAAGGCTACCTCAACAAAACTAAGGACCGTCTGTGTGTCAGGATGTGAAATAAAGCGTCCTCAGTCCTGTGCCCAAACCCCCAACTGACCCTTTCAGCTAAACTAAATACAAGGTGAAAAAGAGGATTTCTCTGACCTATTAACTTATAGTTTATTCTTGAAGTTTCAAACATAAAGTTCTAAAGTGCAGAAACTATAAAGAATAATGTTTCACCAAGAAAAAGCGGTTCTCCCTTTCCCCTATTTTTCTTCTGGTTTCTCACAATTTGTCCGGCACTTCTGGTAAAGTCAATAAGATTCCAATGTTTTGCAAGGCAATGATTCTCCCTGAATATTCCTTTTTATCCACTTTATCCCACATTTCAAAGAGGGGCAGGAGGGGAAAAATTCCACCCTTTATGCCTTCAGTCTTCACTGATTCGATGGTCTTCTTGTTACTCAGAAGAACAGTTCTCTTAGATATTTACTTTCTCTCTTTGAAGGGGTACTGCTTCCCCTTTTGTCACTAGTCCACAACTTCAAGCTTTTCCAGTTCTCTTCTTCTGGTTTACTCTCCAGTTACTGTTTTGTTACTTCTCTATTTTCCTTTATTATCAAAAGGGTAAGGATCTTCCCTTTCTGCGTCAACCGTTATCGTTTCTTTAATCCTTCTCCTCTGCCTGGTATGCACTCTTGCCAGCGTTTTGTAGTTTGTCTTTACAAAGGGGTTTGATCAATGTTCCATAATTTCAAGGTGGGGTTCTTAACCCCCTTTACTCACTCCTTCTTTCACCCCTGGTTTACTTTCCTGCCATGGCTGCTTTGCTTTCTTTTCACTCTTTCTTGTATCCAAGAACCAACACTTCTCCAGAAATGGGTCGCTGACCCTTTCTTTGCAAGATTTGCTTCAATTTTACTGTCCTTACTTGGGTTTTCAACACTGTTTGGATATGTAACAATTCTATTGTCTTCACGGATGCTTTTCCCAATGTTCGTATCAATTCTATTACTTTCTCTTAGGGTTTTTGCAGTGTTCATATCCAGATCCATTATATTGCCTTCTCTTACGTTCTTTGCAATGTTCGACTGTGTTAATTACATTGCCTTCTCTGTTTGGGCTCTTTCGCTATGGGGCCGGCATGTGGCATTCGCCCTGAAGCGCCCCGGTAACCAATGTGCTGTCCCTGGGCTTACTGGTATTTCTAGGCGTCTTCGGTATTTGTCACATTCTCAGTCTCTCCCCTCTCCTCGCCCATTGGTCGGCAATGCCTTCCGTTAGCCGCTTCATTCCCACTTGGCTCCCCTCTGTGTTCAGCTGCCTGTAACAGTGTCTTGGCAAACTTCTCCCAGCTTGTCTTCGCGGCACAACGTCTCCATCAGCTTTTGAGCTTCATTCCGCACTCTGCTGTCGTCCGATGTGCCAAACAGCATCAGAACAAGTTGGATGCAGTGGCAAGCTCTGTCTCTCCTTTCCTCCTAGTCGCTCAGCTGTGTGCATTTTAAATGTCCCAGTCTTACTCAGTATTTTCCAACAAATAAAACGCTGCGTTGGTTTGCCTTGTTCAGTCATTCTCATTACTCCGACCCTCTTTCCCGTCTCTGTACTAGAACAGGGCGGGGAGAGGTGCATCACATTGTTGGCTAAGAAAGCCTGGGAACTCAGCATCCACATTACAATAAGCCATACAGGAGTGTGGTATACATCCTTGGCTTTTACTAGGGTTTAACAGTGAAGGTTTGTTTAGATCTAATATTATCTTGCCTCCCTGGAGTTTGTCTTCCCCTACGTGGTTCTCCTGCAGATAACCACCCCCACAGGTCTGTGTTGGGTAGCTTCTGCTTTTACATGGCCACATAGGAGCAGCTTCCCTCCAGAGAACCAGTGACGACATCGCTAGATTCGTCACAATAGCTACCACCACCCTTCTCTCCTGTATGCTTTCTCACTGCTAGAAAATCCAAGGAAGCCAATAAAAAGTTTAGCGGACTCAAAAGTTAGATATGGAAGTTTGAAATTGGTTTCCACACATGGGAATACCACGGAGAGATCCCTTCCCAACAAGGGAGAAAGTGAAATGCCCGGTCTTTGCCTCTATGGACCCATAGAGTTGGTCACTAGGCAATGCGCTATGGATCAGATGGGCAGGGATATTTGTGTATGCCTTTCCATCAACACCCTTGTTTCCCCTAAGTGATCCAGAAAATGCAAGTGCTGTGCAGATATGAATTCTCATTGTACCAACATGGGCGAGACAAATCTAGTATCCGCACTGTAAAGGTATCGGGAAGTAGACACAGACAACAGTAAATGTTGGACTACAAAGTTTTATTAAAATCGCAAAGAGGTTGGGATAATACATACCTTGCCCTATGCTGAGGTGGGATTTCCCTACCTAACTAAAACTAATGATGGTCTGTGTCAGGAAGTTCAAAGTAAATGGCAGCCTGTATGCAAAACCTATACTTACCTCACATCCATTTGTTCAAACTGTGTAGGGATATCTGCCTCCAATGAGAAGTGTTCCAACAAAGGTTCAGAGCTTCTTCCAACTCTTGGTCGGAAAGGGGCTCTCCCTTCACCATTATTCAAAATAGTTCACTTTCAATCACAAATGGGTTCCCTTCATCAAGCTATCAAGTCTCTCTGTTTTCATAACACAATTCCTCCGGATTCTTCCCAGCTTTCAGCCCTTTTGGCTCTCATTAATATCACAAAGTTCAACTCTCCCAGTTCATCATATGCAAGCTCCTCAGGCTATTTTAACCATAAGCTTATGGCTGAATCAAGTGGCTTCTCTTTAGTGGGGTGTGCTCGGTCTAGGTGAAGTTGTCGGACCACATGGTCCACCCATTACAGGTCACACAACTACACACCTGATTGGCTTCTTTTCCACAGTTGCACCACCACTGCTTCAGCTCAACAGTGGTATTGGACTTTAATTCTCAGTTCTTGTTCAACATTTGTTTTGCCACCATTCCCTTGTCAGATTATCAGGCTTTCTCTTACTGTTGCCTCATTTTCAACTTGTAAATTGTATAGTTCTTCTTTTTCTTATGGCTCTTGCCAATGCTTGCTTTTCTCTCAACTTGTACAGTTCACAGTGCTTTAAATTCATTACCAACACTTGCTTTCTTTAGATTCCATAATTCCCAGCTCCTTTGTATCAGGGAACAATTTTCTCTACTCTACACTCGTGTGTCATTCACTCATTAGTTTCTTTCCTTTGGTCACTATTAAAAAATTCAGCTCATTCATATTCAAGCCAATTGTAATTGCAAATTCCCAGTTCACACTCCTGCTGGGAATTTGCACCCTGCTCATGGGCTTCTCCTTCGCTTCCAAATGTACTGTTTTTTTCTGGCCTTCTCCGCTGCATTCTTCACTGTTCTTACAGTTCAGTATTCACAAATCACTTCTTTCAAACATCAGTGTTTTACAATTCCAATACCAGCAATCACATTGTCGCTCCCTCACCTCCGAGCAATTCAACCTTCTTTCACCACGTCGCCTGCACCTCAGCGTCCCAGAGTCACTCAGCCTCAAGTGACTCACCGGGTACGCTGTCTTCCTGTGCCTTTCTCTGTTTCGGTCGACCCTTGGCTGCTGCAGCTGCAGCTGTTGCCAGCTCGGCAAGCCCCTCGTCCTGGGCATCTGAGAACAGTGGTTACTGGGGCACGGCAGCCAAACCCTGCTGCCAGAGACCTCCCGGCAACACCAGCCACACTTTGCTTCCTCTGAAGCGACTCTGCAGCACCTCAGTGTCTCAGACACACGTCTCTCCGCTTTCTGCTCTGACTTCTCTGTCTACAAGTACCTGGCCTCCTTCTCCTTCCCTTTCTCTTTCTCCATTAGTCTCACCTGAGCAGGCCATTTATTCCACCTCTTCAACTCCAGGTTCAGGCTATTCACATTGAGTTCACAACGGTTTTGGTACTCTGCATCCCTCTTCTCAGTACCAGAATGGGGTGTGTACATGTCTGAGTCAATAAGGAATGAATGTAAGTTCCTTTTGTGGTCTCTTCCTCGTCTCAGTACAATAGTGGTAGAAATTGGGAGATGGTGTTCTAGCAGAGTAGGGTATGGGTTGGAAATATCCTGTAACATCCTGGGGGATATTTGATTATTGATAAAGAGAAATGGGGGGCGGGGGGATACAGCGTCTCACCCAAAGGTGCTTCACCCCGACTGTCAAAATTTTCCTTCTCCCAGGCGATTCTCCCTCGGCAACCTGGGGGGAGGAATCTTGGGTAAAGAAGGGAGGACACCCTCCGATTCCTCACATAACGTAATGTTTCGTCTCTTGCCTGTTTGCTCAGTCTTATGGTGAAACTGATTAGTCCCTAAACTATTGGTACTGTGAGACTGTCTCTCTTTGTGAATATCTTGTAATGGTACATTTGCACAGCTCACCCAACAGTGAAGTTCAGTTGGGATATTTTGTATCCTTATTTCTGATGCTTGTGAATCTGCTTAGTCACATGCTGTGCATATAGTCTGACATCTAGTGGTAATCGCGGAGTATTGCATCTTGTCTTTCGGGGATCGAAAGGGAACGTCGACATGAACTGAACTTGAATCACCCCCTTCAGGCCTCTCCCTCAGTAGAAAAGCTGTGAGCGGTGGTACGTGGTGATACTGCTCCTGCGTGGAGATGAGTGTGCGAGTGCGCCAATCTGTGATTCTTGTGCCTCTCGAACCCTTCACCCCAAAGTACGGTTTCTGTGAGCATACGCCAGCCCATAAAGCTCACCTGTGAATTATGGAAGATAAGCTCTCCGTCCTGCTACTGCTACTTCTGGCAGGGGCACGTCGAATGGGATCTAGTTCCTTCACTGATCCCTGATAAGGATTAGTCCAGTCCAGCTGCGACTATGCTTCTCCTTATGATTAAGTCTTTCTTGAGCTCTTGTGATGCTGTTCATTCTGTTTAATGTCTTTATATGTTTCTCCTATTTATGCCCGCAATAATGTCTCTTCTGTTTTCTTCCCTTAGATGGAAATGTGGCCTCAATGCAGCTGTGAGACGCGAGACACGGCCGGAAGGAAGATGGATGCTACCGCAATGTTTGACAGCAGGTAAGTGATGGTTTAAGGAAAAGCGCAAAGTATGGCAAAGCGCAACCTTAAACTGTTTTTTCGATGTCTAACCTGTTTTTCCTTGCAGGCGCTGCTGTCAACGATGGAGCGTGTCATGCTCCGGTGCCAAGATGAAGATTTCAGTGTTCCGGAAAGTGTAAAGATTAATACTTGGTTCGCCGAAAAGATGTACAGGTAAGAACAGATTCCCCCAGTTGGTAAGTATGCTGGCAGGAAGCAGGATGTCCAGGAAGCAGGATCTTCAAAGGTAAGTCTCTCATTCGACTGTGAGCGTTACACTGCATGCAAGTGCAGAATAACGCGAAGCGTCTGTCTTGAGGATCGGGGCAGCTTATATAGCTGAGATCGTGGGCACGTTTGTTAAGGCCGGCTAACCAGCCACTCCTAGAGAGTAAGCACGTGCAAAGGCAATCCATTAGCAGCCACACCCAAGAATACACTTGGGGCTGCTTAATGGATGGAATGTTCAAGGTTAATGCATCTTGATTAATGGATGGAATCTTCAAGGTTAATGCATCTGAATTGCTGTGTCCATAATAAAAGCTTTTTCGTGTTAAATGGAAGTTCTTGTTTACTTTTTTTCATGAGCTTGTCCCCAGGGCAGTGTCCACCCAGGCCTCCTGTGCATGCGGCCCCTGCATGACTGTGCCCCTGACTTCATGACCATGACATCGCCTTATGCAGAGCGCGAAAAATTGCTAATATAATATGTTGGTCCACAACCTCCGGTTGTTTTTATTATTCGTCACCTTCGACTACTACTTCACAGCCAACGCCAAAGACCACGGAAGACATCTCCAGACTTCGGCGGGTGGTGCTCCTGTCGACCGCGTGGCCTCGGCCCTCAGGCCAGGAATACACAGTAGGGAGAGTGGGTCCAGGGCTCTTGTTTCTTTTCAAAAATGCATTTCCTTCTCCCCTCTTTTCCCTTCTGGTTTTGCTGTCGCTATAAACCTGAGCTATGGACAGGACACCTTTTTAAATGTTGCCCTTCTTGCAAAGGCAAGTATCCCTGGAAAGACACGCACCGGAGGTCTAATAAATGTCTACCTCGATATCACCACGAGGAATCCGGTCGGTCTTGCAAGCTTTTACATCCTAAAATGATAAAAAAACGATGAGTTGTACGGTGGGCGGCCTACGCCATGATGCAGGCAGAAGGTATCTCCCTGCCGCCAGAGGTGCCGAGAGTGACAAGGAAATGAGCAACCGCTGTGACTCCGAGGCGGAGGCCATTGACCTATCTTCGGAACAGCCACGCTTCAAGTCATCCATCCCAGGAAGGCAGGCCACCGGTTCTGCTCTGGGGAGTATACACTCCGGCGTCAGGGACACACTACACACAAAGGAAAGCACACAACCTCCCGGGCCTTCTCGACTGACTCATCGGGACGGCCAAAGACACCAACTGATTCACAGGGTTGGTAGCCCTCCCTGCAACTGTCTAGGCGTCATGTGTCCGGGCACTCTAGTGACATGGGCGTCAGCACCAAAGTTCAAAAGAGTGCTGAGACTCCTCACAGGAGAGCAGCGGTGCATAAGGTTTCAGCAGCGTCAAGTGGCGACAAAGCTGCTAGGGCTGCCAAAATCCCTTCCAGACACGCCAGAGATCCGCGAGAGTCTTGCAAACATCATCTTGGCGGCAAATGGGCCGAAAAGACACGTCGAGATGGTCAGGAAGAATATTCGGAATGTTCTCAGCCCCTAAGACTGTCAGACAAAACTTGACTGCCTAAGAACACAGGTCCCCAAGAAGAGCCTCACCCCTCCCCAACCCCATTTCAGACCCCTCTGGGTCATCCTTATGGACCAGGGACCGGTTTGAGGAATGTATGAATAAACTTTTGAAACGTGTGGATTTTTCAGAGAAGTTTATCACTTCTAAAAGGCATAGAGAGGAAAACCTCCATCCTACTATGTCTACATTTCAAAGGACCTCCAGTCACTCTTTTAATGAGGAGACCCCTCAGGACCCTTATTAGGGTGAGGATCTCTTTGAAGAACCAATAGACAACTCCCCAGATTGGGGTGAGGAAGCACCATGGCTGTCACAGACTAATACCCCTGACCCAGACACATGGATCCTCTCGCATCTCCTATAAAACAGGCATCTCCCATAGATGGCATTCAATGCTATCCTGAAAAAAGCACCAGAACACTTCCAGATTTCCACGCAAGAGGCAGTGCAAGACACTGACTTTGTGGAGGACATTTTGAAAGAGGAACCACCTTCAAGCCAGGCAATACCTCTTTTAAACTCCATCAAAAGGCGTATCGCCCCTTCTTTGCTCACTCCATCGCAAACAAGGGCAGTTGACCCACAGGTCAAGAAGCTTTTTCGTCCCTCGCCTACAGACCCACTCTATATCCGGGGACATGCCACTCCAGATTCCCTAATGGTAATGACTAGGAAAAGAGCAGGGGTACCCTTGTCCACGGCAGAGGCACCGCCTGACAAGGATTGCAAGTAGTTGTATGCCATGCGAAGCGCATCACAACAGCAGCAGCAGCCTATTCCACGAGGATAGCCAACAATACCACGTTGTTACAGCGATGCCTATTGGAATCTAATCCATCCAGGAAGGCCTGGAGGAATTCCCAGAGCCAACAGGATCACGCCTGCTGGTGGTTGTGTCAGAGGGGAGGCAGGTGAATCGAAACAGTCTTAAAAACACCCTGGATGCTGCAGAGACAGCAGGTAGAACTCTAGCCCAAGGTACCTTGTTGAAAAGGCACGCATGGTTGAAGAATTCAGGGTTAAAACCGGAAACTCAGGCGTCCCTCATTAACAAACAGGTAGAACAATCTAACCTGTTTGGAAAGGTGATGATGAGGCGTTGGAGACTGTGGGCCTCATTACGACCCTGGCGGAAATCCAAAAACGATGGCGGAAATGCAATACCGCCATCGAATAGCGCTCGGTGCGACTATGACCCGTCACCGCAAAGTACGAAGCCATTAGCGACACCGTAGTGAACGCCAACGCTAACTGCACCAAGCACGCGCGCGCGCGCCATGCCAAACCGTAAATACCACCATGGCGCAAGGGTACGCGAATTCCGACCCTAGCGGACATGTACCTAACGCCATCAAGCACGGCGGAAAGCACCATACCGCCATGGTGAGAAGTACGGCATCGCGAATCAACCGTAAACGGCCCCACTGAGTGCCTGTACTCCACTCCCTGGCCACATTGCACAACCCCTGGCAGGCGCAATGTACTCACACAATGCAACCAGTGAAATCCACAATTCACCCATGCATGCCAACGTAGAAATGCATGCAGGGGCTCAAAGCGCCCCGTGAGTGGGCATCCATGTACGGCATGCCACCATAGCCGTACTGATGCAGCACAGGCATGTGAAGGTACAATACATCAAAATGAAAATCAAGAACACATGACACAAAACAACAGTAGTCCCCCATCGCTTGCCAACAGCGCAAGGCAACATCCAAAACAGCATCCTGAGGGGGACTGCACCAGCCCTGTACTCTTGCCAGTAAACAAACCAACCATCAGCAGAAGCATGTACCACACAAGTTGGCAGAGTGACTGAGCAGCCAGGCTCATCCCAAGAGGGGCCGATGGGAGCTGCAGGGCACAGATGGCATGAATACAGAAGCTATTCCAATGGACATGACCCCAGTCCCCCTCCAACAAACGCACGCAAACACAGGCACCTGTGACCAGCCACATTCTGAACATCCCATCATTCCACCAATCGACCTGGCTGACAGGCACCAGTCGGCCAAAAGCCAATCCCCCGCCCCTGAACAGCACATCATGTAAACAGTCACAATGGCAGCCCCTATCCGTGACCATACTGTGCTACGTAGGCAAACGCGGCCAGTACAGTACCACACAACTCAACTCAGAAGGCGGAACACAATGCAGATCATCTCGCAATACATACCGCCACAAATCGAAAATCGCTACATCACCTGCAAAGAATAACGCAACACGCCAAATATCGGAATACAATTTAAATGCACATCCAAATGACAAAGGCCTCACAGCAATTTGCAAAACACCAAAACATCCATCATCACCGAGGGCTGCATCTGCAATAATTGACCAGCTTCCACTTGTGTGACGCCCTGTACCATCATGGCACACAGGGCCTACATCAACGTTCCAAAAGGCAACATGGAAGCGGCAAGAACCGCAGGTCCGTCCCATGAGGCAGGCACTAGTCCAGCTGAAAGGCCGAAATGTTGCACCTAGCCACCAGTACAGCGTAAGGGCATGTGGCCCATTGGCGATCGTCCCATAAGATCGTAATGCTGCTCCACTGATTCACCCGAAGCTGCAGGTGTCGAGAGTAAAAACCATCTGGAGGAGTGGCGTACAGATGGCATCTGCAATAGGGCAGCAGATACCTGTCACCCAAATGAAACACAAATTAACCGATTGCATTACGGGACTCATGATGCATTACAATCTTCATTCAACACACCAAATCCAGACCCATATGCATGCTAGCCCACTCCAAAGGAATATACACACCCCTAAATCAGTATCGATTCATAACGAAATCAATCGAGGTAAATACACCATTGGCAACGTCGGTTACTGTGCATGCGTCCGTCAAGACAGAACCCATGACATGGGATTAGTAACGTGCCTAGACACAAGTGTATGAAGGCGCGTCGAGACAGGGAGGATCCGACAAGGGCAGATAGACGTAAGTCCCACTATGGCAGCCTTGCATCACATAGCGCAGGGGAAGGGGATTGATTCAAAAAACCCATGTACATGGCAGACCCTAAATGGAATCATCTGTCCATGCATCCATTCATCATTCCCTCATCCCGCAATGAAAACGCATGAATATTCACTCACATAATATTTGAAACTTCCATCGCGTCTGTGCGTAATGCAGTCTGCAAAAACCACTGTGCTCCTGGCCGGATCTGTAGTGTTGTGAAGCAAGATGGATTTGGGAACGTCCTGCCTTATCGTCCACTACGCTATTGCGCATCCCATTCAATTCATATCATTCATTGCTTGCTCGTTATGGGCCCTGTCCCAAGGTCATTCAACAATAGAACGTTACATTTCCAGGCAGACCTGTGGGCGTCTCCTCACCGCTACTTCGAAACCAAAAATGCTGGCCTTCGAATTCCACACTTGCAACATTACGTCGAAAAGGCTTCTGTGAACGCTTGCATTCACAATTACATCAATGTAGTGCGGCTGTGTGTCATAATGCTAACTGGCTGCAATCACAAATGGGACGCCACGCCCGTCGGTGAAGTTCGTTACTGTGCTGCATGAGGGTCGGCCATCGATCGAGCCCTACATACCACTGACTCTTCACAGGTATGTAAGCGGCTGCAATCATAGCATGTGTAACAATGGGAGCATAGCATGAAAATCAGTCAAAGTACATCACACTGCCATCGGGATTTGATACATGATTCCTATCCCAAGATGCCATGCGGCCAAATGCAGCCTTACGTGCGGGACGTGCTCGGCCAGAAGGGATTGCATCTGCCACAGATTCATTCAATCAGCACAGGTGGAGGCCATACAGGCCGACAGCACATATATAGCAGACCCAAACCCCTCCCACAACCACTCGCACTCCAAAATGCTACCGGCAGGACTAGCGATGTTGGCCCTGGGGGACCAGATAGCACTGCAAGTGCTACAACTACAAGAAGACGACGAACAACAACAGGTACAACAACCGGGCGCACAGGGGAGACGGAGGAGAAGGAGGAGGAGGAGGGCAAGGCAGGGTCAGCAAGGCCCACAAGCACTGCCACTACCACCACGCAGGCGGCCCGCAATCCCACGCCTCCGAGCTGATCCGTTCAACCTCACTGCTGAGCAGATCCACACCCTCTACCGTTTGGACCGGGACACCATAATCGCCATTGTGGACATGACACATGCTGACCTCGTGAGCATGATAGATAGCCCAACCGCCATCCCACCCCTACTGAAGGTGGTGTCTGTACTCCACTTCCTGGCCACAGGCACCTACCAGCACACAGTCGGACAGTTGCATGGCATCTCACAGCCACTGTTCTCACGGACACTCTTCCAAGTGCACGATGCCCTCCTGAAGCACGCCGACGACCACATCACACTACCACGCACGTACCAGGAGATTACCAACGCAAAAGTGGGATTCCATGCACTTGGCGGCATCCCGGGTTGCATTGGTGCCATCGACTGCACCCATGTTGAATTGGTTGTCCCACATGCCATGGAGGTCCAGTACCGCAACCGCAAACAATATCATTCAATCAATGTGCAAATGGTGTGTGACTCCAACAAGATCTTTATGCATTGTAGTGCCAGATTTCCAGGATCTACCCATGATTCTATGGTCCTGAGGAACACAAGAATACCACGCTACATGGAGCGACACGCAGGGCACAGATCCTGGCTACTCGGTGAGTCTCATTCCATGCATGACATCGTGGCCCATTTGATGCGTCAATGACCTTGCAGGAAGGGGGGGGGCTACTTAGCACTATCATTCCACTGACACCCTTTATTCGTCTCATACAGGTGATGCCGGGTATCCACTGAAGAGATGGCTCCTTACACCAATCCGGAACCCACAGAACCAGCATGAGGAGGACTACAACCATGCCCACTCACGTACCCGTGTGGTCATTGAACAGGCATTCGGCCTACTGAAGGCTCGTTTCCGCAGCCTCAGCAGGTCTGGCGGGGCACTCATGTACAGCCATGAGAAGGTATCTAAGATGGTCATGGTATGTGTCATGCTGCACAACATGTGCATACGTAGGAATGTGCCCATGCCCCCTGACGCTGTACTGCATGCACCTGAAGATGATAATGATGAGGGTGGGGATGTGGAGGCACCTCAAGGAGTCCATGAGGCACAGGATGCACGTGCAATCCGACAGAGCATCATAGATGCATGCTTCTAGCAACCACGCATGGTGCCTATTACATGGAAAGGGGACCTGTGGCACTGTGTGTGTGTAGTACGGGCACATTGTGGACTGTACGCCTATGAGGGCCTCGTACGCAAATATCAATGTCCACACATGTCATTGGATGATAATGAAGTACTGTATTGTTGATGTGATTTGATTTATACACCCTATGGACCCGCCACCCAGTGAAGCCCAACACACCCCCTCCACCCTACTACCTCCCCCCCCAACACCAGTGTCCAAATATGCATGCTGTCCGTGGGTAGACGCTATTGCAAGCCCCCTCTACGGGTATCAGGGGCACCCCTGCCCGTGGAGCGCAGGTTCCTGCCAGATCTGCGTTGGGGGCTGCCCTGGACGGAACTTGCCACGGATGATGACTCTGCCTGCTCGCGTCCATGCATGTCTCTGAGGGTTTGTGAGAGCTCCGAGAGCACACGGCGCACAGCAGCAAGTTCAGCACAGACGTCTTTGGACGTCGCATGCAGTTCCCCCCTCAGGCTCTCGGTGCTTTTCTCCATTTGTGCTCTCAGGCTCTCGGTGCTTCTCTCCATTTGTGCTCTCAGGCTCTCGGTGCTTCTCTCCATTTGTGCTCTCAGGCTCTCGGTGCTTCTCTCCATTTCTCCCCTGAGGCTCTCACTACTTTTCTCTATTTGTGCCCCGAGTGTCTCGGTGGATGTTTCCATGGCTGCCCTGGAACCCCCGCATTCATTTGCATGGTCCTTGAGTAGCGTGGACACTTCCTGCTGTTGCTCGATCAGCAGGTCGAGGGACTGTTGCCTCTGCTGGGCCATGGACATTTGCGGTGGTGTGACAGGGGGGCTGCTCAACACATGTTGGCTTGGCACAGGACTTGTGGGGGTTGGCCAGTCGTCGTCTTCAGGGTGCCCCTGCGTGGTTTCGTCATGGTGTAGGGGATGGGACATGCAGGGGGATTGGGAAAGGTCATGGATGGTACCTACGTCGCCAGCACTGTTTTCCGTGTCGGAGCATGCTGGCATGACAGCTGTGTCACCTATGGTGCTGCTACCACCAGAGGCAGTGCCATCAGATACGTTCTTTGGGGGGACCTGTGGTGCTGGGGTTGTGGACTTGCTGGCTACTGGGGTGCCTGTTGCAGTCCCCTCCAGTGTGCTGCCACTTGATTCCTGCTGCTGCCGTGTCTTGATCCTTGCACCTGAGGTGGAGGCTCTTGGGACGTTGGTCCTGGCCCTCTTTGCAGGCGTGCTGGTCGGGGTGTCCTGCAGCTCGTCGTTGGTATCGGACCCTGTGGTGGAGTAAAGAGGGGCGAGCGTTAGTTATGGGTCTGTGGGATTTGGAATGGCAACGTATCATATGCATTGGGGTGGTACATGAGGGTGATTTGGGACTGGGCCTTGGAGGTGGTCTCATTTTCGTGTGGATTGAGGATGCATTCATTTGGCTGCCTGCAGTTAGGGGGTGCATGCTGCACATGTAGGGGTTGTTTATGGCATCTTGATTAATTTGTTTATTCTTTCTGACTTTTAGAGGGCGCTGTCAGGGCAAAGTATGTATTGCACTATGGGGTCACATGGTACTGCACATGTTCGTGCTTTGTGGATTTCGCATTGTTTCTCTTGACCAACCTACCTGATTCTCCGGATGTCGGCACTCCTTTCTCCATCCCTCCGACTCCCTCTATGCTCTCCATTCCTATGGTGGAGGCGCAGATATCCTCCCAGGGGGTCAACTTGATGGGCGACTCTGATCCCCCCCCGGTAGCTGTGGCGATGTTCCTGTTCGCAGAAAGTATGCTGCGTACGCGAATCCGCAGGTCGTCCCACCGCTTGCGACATTGCTGTGGCGTGCGGGGTGTTGTCCCCACCGCACTTACGCGCTGTGCCACCAGGGCCCATATGGCCTTCTTGTTGGCAAGGGCCGTCCTGGTCATTTGACTGGAGAAGACGACGGCGGCATTTTCCTGCAGGGTCTCGGTCAGCACGGTCAGTTCCTCTCGGGAGAAGTGGACCTGCCGCTTGCGATCACACGCTTTCTTGGCTACCTTTCCCATATTTATTTTTTTAACTGGGGTTGCTAAGGGGTTGGGATGTGTGTCAGGGTCGGATTTTTAATGGTTGTGTTGGGATTCGGTTTTATAGTTGTGCGGCGTGCTGTTTCCCGTTCCGGCCACATGCTTTTACTTCCGTTTCCGTATATTTACGGTGCCCGCTCATTACGGTGCCCGCTCATTACGGTGTCCGCTCATTACGGTGACCGCTGAGATGGGTGGCGGTATTGCACCTGGTGCAGCGTACGGCGGCGGTAAGGGCCGTTTTGGGGTCATTTCCGCCATCGCAGCCTTTCGGATTCCGCCATGGCGTAATGCTCGTGCCCGATGGGTCGTAATTAGCCGCACTTTGCTCCTTCGTGCAATGGCGGAAACGCTATTTACGCTGTTGCGGTCCGGTCAGTCACTTTCCGCCAGGGTCGTAATGAGGCCCTGTGAAAAAAGATGAGATCTTGAAGTCACTAAATCAAATAACTTGGTCGTACAAGTACAGTACCTCTTGCACCATTGCACGTACCTCCAGTGCATTTGTATTATATGCTCTGTTAATATCTTTATATAATTCAAACACTCTTTAATTTGAACATTAGAATGACTTTTTCCTTTAACAAGTTGACGCACGCACAGTGGGCTGTACACACAGAGCACGCTATAACACTTTTCTTCTATCCGTATCTGGACGTACATCCTTACCCAAGATGGCGGCCCATTTTGGGCCACAGCTCGACTTTTGACTCGCCCACACTAGTGGCCGTGTTCCCTACACATCTTATTTAACTCTTATTGCGCGACTGCCCACGATTCTGAAAATTTACTTTCTACATTGCACTGCCACCAGGTAAGACTCTTTTCTCACGGTCCCTGAGAGTCTGCCCACCGTTAATTGTTGCCGCTAGGCTTGTCGACCACGGCGGTATCGCTCTGTTTAAACTAGATAAATCTGTTTCACAATTCCAAGCAAAGCATTTTGTCAATATAAGCCAAATATTTCATAAAATGCAGTTTCCATAACTGATTTAATTTCGGTTTAGTGCAACTACTTGCATAGTATTTTAATCAAATCCTTTCTGATTTATTCTTTGATTTATAGATCTTTCCACAACTGCGAAGCATCAGAGGTAGGATCCTATCCCAAATTATGCAGCCCCAGTTTTACGGATTTTGGAATGAACCTATTCCTCATTAGTGATTTTTGTCATTACAGCAATTAGTTTGCAGAACAGGCACTTTTTTTGCCTTAAAATCCGTTTGACTTATGCCTATCCACATACAAGATATTGTTTTCTCACCCTTTGCAATATGGCAGAATCTGGGTTTTTCTTGGTCACATTAGTCAATCAGTACCCAGCACTAATGATCTCGTTTTTTGTCTTATTACCCCCTCCTCCCTTTTCTCTGTCTCCCCCTCTCTTGTTTACTGGGCTGTTTACCGATGTGTGATTTTAAACTACATTGTAGTTTTGTGATTATACCATGCATTCGCCACTAATATCCATTATGGTGTATCCACCCTTATGTGACCCCCTGTGTTGCTTACCATGGATGCATTTGTTACTTTATTTGATTTATTTATGTTAGTATTGTGTATTATCAGCCCCAGATGAAGAGCTAGGATAGCTCGAAACACGTGTCAGGCTGCCTATCGTTTTGGAATAAATACAAAAATGTGACTTATTATTGCACAAGTGTGGCGCAGTGTTACTGGGGGCCCTTACTTATCCCTAAAAAGGATCGCATCACTCGGGTGAGGAAGGAAGCACACTGGCTACCGGTAAAAGAATGCATACTCTTCAAAACACTGGCCATTACGCACAGGTCCCTCTCCACCGATGCCCCACCTTACCTATCAGAACGAATCACCATCAACCCGTCAAATAGACCCATTAGATCACACCTGACCAACCAGATCTACGTACCAGCCTTCAAAAGGACCAAAGCTGGTGGGTCTAGCTTTCAATACATGGCTCCCAAAAATTGGAATGCCCTACCCACTACACTCAGAAACGAAGTTCCCACACTGCCTTCCGCGAAATGCTGAAAACTACACTGTTTCGCTAACTTACCAACATGTGTGTGTATATATACGCTGCTCAACTGTAACCATACTGACAGCTCTTTTTGCCTTTCACTGTACTTTTATATCGTTCAATGTTTTGTAATATGCCTGTTTTGCCAAGTGAATAAGCTGTAACAGCGCCACAATGCCGTATTTATAAATGCAAATAAATAAAAAATATTATCTAGAAAAAACGAGATCACTAAGAAAGACAAATCTGTTTTTCATTTCAGTGGCAGCTGGTAGAGAAGGAGATCCTTTCTCTGAATCAGCCATCTCAAAGTGGATTGTAAACTGCATCACACTCAGCTACACTCTTGCCAAGAGAGATCTGCCCTTCAAGCCGAGAGCACACTCTACTTTGGGCACTGGGACTTCCATTGCATTCATTGCAAATGTTCCCCACTCTAGTTCTGATTCTCGGGTGGGACAAGCGGTACTAAGACATCTTTACTGTTCCTTCTCACACCCCACCTCCAACTTCGGGTACTGCTTGCCAGTCCATGCACAGCATGTGACTCTAAGCAGATTCACAAGCATCAGAAGACATGCATTACGCACTGTAATTGCATTTCTAATGATTGTATCTGCTTAGATTCACATGCGCCCACACTTCCTTCCCACTCGGGGTAGAAGGAACATAGACATCTTACTACTTTCTCTCTATCTGTACTCACTCACGTTAGTCGTAAGGCTCCCTCACGGCAGAAAAAATACAATCGGAGGGACCTCGACATGTAAAGATCTTGGGTACACTACACGTCACGTTAGGGATAGTGTTACAAGCACACCCATGTCGACGTCCCCTTTCGATCCTCGAAAGAGATGCAATACTCAGTTATTACTACTAGATGTCGGACTATATACACAGCTCCTGGGATACCTTGCTGCAGCTAATGTCGTTCCGAGTGTATTCGTGGAACTTGGAGGATCATCAACTTGTGTAACAAGACGCCTGCTCCTGTGTTTTCAGCCTTCTTCGTTGAATGGAAACTGTGCTGGGCCTGGTCTGTTCTTTGCCCGTGGACGATAGTCTGTTGCCGCCGGACCGTGGTGACTCCCGTTGCAACACTCCTTCGATCCCTGGAAGTGTCCTGAGGTGTTCTGTCCCACAGTAATCCTAATATTTCCTCTTTTGGAAGCTGTCTGGAACCGATTCCTAAGCACTTTGACCGACTAAATCTAAATCCTACGTGAGAAAGGAACGCTTGCACCCAAGTCGTTTATTCGACGGGACCAAGCATAGGGAAGTGTGTCCCCAATGGATACAAACACACCAGCAGTGGTGTGTGGAGAAATTGAAGTCTCGGGAGGGGAAATGGGGAGGGTTGAGAGGGGGGTAGGTTTACATACTTGTTGTCCATCCCCCACTGTTTTCGGTAGGGTTACATGGGCGTAAAGTACTGTCCTGAAATCGCACTTTCCTGAATTTGGTCAGTGGAGGCCTGGTTAAGGATCTCTTCCTAGGATTATCCTAAGGACTGAGATGAGTGAGTTTACTTACCTGACCTTTGCTAACTTTTTGACTCTTATTAAATTAATCATAACCACAGGCATTGCCAATCTCTTTTCTAAACTTACTTGTGAAGTATCTACTTTGGATCTGGTGACTTTTAGGTACAAGGCCCCAAACCATCTTAGGGTTGGACTTGAATCTGTTCAATGAGTATACTGAAGTGTTTTTTTTTCGAATGGATTGTGTCCTCCCACGTATTCCTAGTCTTTTGATTAATATACTTCCAGCTTCAGCTGCTTCAGTAAAAATATTTGTCTCGACCCTGGGCGTTGAGGGTAGTGTTGATGATTCAGTGTCCCTCTAGTGACTCCGTCCGACCGTCAATGTCATCCGCAGTATATGTAACACGAGCAGCGCCGGTTGGCTTCAGTTCTGTTTTTCCAACGCAGCTTTCGCTTTGAGAAATTATGGCGTGCTTTGGTTCTTGTAAGAAATCGTCATGGCTTCATCACCGACTCCATCGCCCAAGACTGTTTTTAATAAATGTCAGGATTGTGGTTCGAAGATGTCCATCACCAACCCCCACCGCGTTTGCCTGTGGTGCATCGGCGTGGAGCATCGTACAAAGGAGTGTAATTCCTGTCAGGTGGTGACTGACCAGTCTCTGAGAGAGCGTTGAGATAAATTGGTGGTGGGTAGAATTCCTAAATCCCCCTTCTGTTCCAAAAAAATGCACTTCTGATGAGTCGAGAGATTCTCCTCGTCGAAAAAGATTGAGAAGTCGTTTGCATCATTCTTCATCTTCCTCCAAGAAGTCGAACAAAAGACGTTGTAGGTCTCTATATCTACCTCGAATGACTCCTCACCCGAGAGAATCACATGTACAACAAAGTCCGACTCCTCAGCTAAATGGGAAGAGTGTTGGAGGGAAATGATGAAAATCTTTGAGAGAAGCCCCTACTCTCTTGAAAGAACGGAAGAAAGAAGAAAGACCATGTCCCCTTTGTCGTCTTTTTGCAGAGCGACAGGAAGTCTAAGGCAAATCCATGTGCACCCTCGAGTCCGGGATGCAAGCCTGATGATCATCAAGAGCCTTCGAGACCTCAAAGTCAAGTGAAGCCCTTTTGAAGGCTTTGTCGAAAACAACTTCGACAACAAAATTGGTTTCCTCGATGTCGAAACCTTCGACGCCATTGGCCTCAAAGCCTACTGCGTAGACTTTTTTGGAGCCATTGAAGACAACACAAGTGCAGTCTTGTTACCCTTTGCCACAATAAGATTTTTTCAAATCGCTTTCTTCAATTTATGAAGAACATGAACCATCTGACGATCCAGCGCCTTTTGGCCTTCAATGTGGCACCCCAAATGTGACAGATGAATTTATTTCAGAGGAATCTAGGCTTAAAATACCTGTATGAAAATCTACAATCAGCCAATGGTGTATATGCATCTCCTGAGCTGGAATTTGGGAAGCCAGATACTGCAGAACACGCTGATGGCTCATACAGACAATTGATGAGCAAAGTAGTGGATTTTTTGGGATGGGGTAGACCTGCTCCTCCTTGTCAAAAGGATGACTTAACGGACATATTAGACTAAGGTCCACAGAGGGATCCCATTTTGTCCTTCCATATTTTACAAAAAAGGTTTAAAACAAATTGGGAAACCCCAGATTCTAATGCTGCCGTTAATATGAACTTTCCCCAAAAATATAGGCCACCCAGCAGTGACCCAGATTATTTAACCAAACATCTGACTCCGGAAAGTTTGGTAGTCCAGGCAGCGACATCCACAGAACAATCTGCTTACCCCACAACTCCTACAGCCAGGGATGATAAACAGGTGGACACTTGGCCGCGTAGTATTTACTGCTGTAGCATGGCTTTACAAATCAGCAAATGCCACTTGTGCCTTGTCTAAATGTTGGTTTATCCTGTGGGATTGTGCAGCAATTGTGGCTGAACACATCCCTGAAGGGGAAGATGGAGACTGTTTCCTGGCTAGCAAGGATGGTAAGGAAGCAATGTGCGAGTGCCTCCAGATGGCTCTGGATACTGCAGATAGTATTAGTGGATCCATGGCGACTAGTACCGTGCTACGCAGATTTGCCTGGTTGAAGAAGTCTGGATTTGCACCGGAGGTGCAATCTAGATTACTGTCATGATCATGAAGTCAGGCGCACCGGCATGCAGGGGCCGTATGCACAGGAGACCTGGGTGGACACTGTCCTGGCGCCTTTGGCGTCAGGCTCATGAACAAAAGTAAACCAGAACATCCATTTAAGACCAAAAAGCTTTTATTATGGACATAGCACTTCAGGTGCATTAACCTTGAAAATTCCATCTATTAAGCATCCCCAAGTGTATTCTTGGGTGTGGCTGATAATGGATTGCCTTTGCACATGCTCACTCTCTAGGAGTGGCAGGGTGTGGCTGGTAAGCCGGACCTAATGGGTGTGCCCACGACCTCATCTATACAAGCTGCCCCGATCCTCAAGACAGACGCTTCGTGTTATTCTGCACTTGCAAGCAGCGTAACACTCACCGTCGCCTGAGGTCACACTTACCTTTTGAAGATTCTGCTTCCTGGACATCCTGCTTCCTGCCAGCATACTTACCAACTGGGGGAAGCTGTTCTTACCTGTACATCTCTTCGGCGAACCAAGTATTCATCTTTATTCTTTCTGGAACGCCCAAATCTTCATCTTGGCACTGCAGCATGACACGCTCCATCGTCGACCGCAGCGCCTGCAAGGAAAAACAGAAGACAGGGTTAGACATCGAAAAAGTCTGTTTAAGGCTGCGCTTCGCCATACTTTGCGCTTTTCCTTAAACCATCACTTACCTGCTGTCGAACATTGCGGTAGCATCCATCTTCCACCCAGCCACGTCTCGCGTCACACAGCTGCATTGAGGCCGCATTTCCATCTAAGGGAAGAAAACAGACGAGCGACATTGCGGGCATAAATAGGAGCAACATATAAAGACATTAAACAGAACGAACAGCATCACGAGCTCATGAAAGACTTACCATTCATAAGGAGGAGCATAGTCGCAGCTGGACTGGACTAATCCTTATCAGGGCACAGTGAAGGAACTAGGTCCCATTCGACGTGCCCCTGCCCGATGTAGAAGGACAGAGCTTATCTTCCATAATTCACAGGAGCAGTATCACCACATACCACCGCTCACAGCTTTTCTACTGAGCGCGAGTCCTGAAGGGGGTGATTCAAATTCAGGGAGGGCTGCAACCGTGCCCCAACACCTCTGCAGAGACCAGGTGAGCGTAACAATTGCTCAGTATGCCTTTTGACGGCTCGAGGTTGTTTGGTAGCAAGGCTGATGAGAATCTGGAAAAGCTACAGACCTCAAAAGCGGCGGCTAAATCTTAGTGCCACCATTGGACCGCCTCAGCATTCCTACTCCGATGCATCATCTTGGAGGGGTAAATCCTTTCGTTTCTACTCCTCACTTGGAAGAGAGCGAGGAAAAGCCAGTAGACCAAGACGATTCCCTCGTGGTGGACTAGGGAAAGGTACTAAATCAGCCCAAGCAGCGGCAGCTTTGCCCTCAGCTGCTGCTTCAGCCGCCTCGAAACCTCTGAGGCATTAATCCACAAAACCCTAGTGGGAGGCAGGCTCTCACCTACTGGAACGACTGGCTGATCAGGGCTCGTTCTCCCGAACAGACCCTATAACATTGCAGCGTGACTTGCCACTTTCTCCCCAAACTGGTCTTCTCCCTCATTTACAAACAAGATACCATCTGAAAAACTCCAATGTATCAGAGCAGTCCTGAAAGCCTCGCCACCCGAGGGGAGGGCTCTTCACATTCTGCAAATGGTCACCAAATTCCAGAGTGTCCAGTATCTTCAGGCCTTCAAATCTTTTCAAGGTTGCTTTGCCTCATGGCATCCTGCATTTTTCTGGTGCCAGAGGCTTGTCTGAGAATGTTATCCCTGCAATGGGCTCTCGGGACTCACTTCTTCAGGTCCGAGTAGCAGAAGACCTCCTGTGGTGGACCTGCGAGAACAATATTCTAAAGGGAAAACCTTTTTGGCAACCATGGTCTGAGATAACAGTAGTGACGGACGCCTCACTCACTGGGTGGGGAGCCCATACCAACAATCTGACAATCAGCGGTTGTTGGTCTGTATCGGAGTCTAAACTACACATCAATATTTTGGAGCTGAGGGCAATCGGACTAGCGCCGACTGCCTTCCTGCCCCCTATATGGGGTAAGAAAGTCCTGATAATGATGGACAACATGGTGGCCATGTACTATCTCAATGAGTAGGTGTAGGGTCACTACCACTGTGCAGAGGCAATTCAGTTCTGGTTCTGGGCAATTCAAGAAGGAATCTCTGTTGGCAGTTCATCTAGCTGGAGTGAGAACACAGCGGTGGATGCGCTGAGCAGGCAGCGCACAGTCTCCCATGTGTTGGAACTGGCTCAGGAAGTCCTTCAAGAGATCTTTACCCTTTGGGGAACCCCTCAAGTGGATCTGTTCACGATCAGTGTCAACCAGAAGTGCAACCTGTTCTGCTCCAGGAGATTTCCCCCAAGAGGAGCTCCTAGAGACCCGTTCGTAGTGGACTGGGATTTTCCACTCCAGCCCCCGTCATTCCTCACGTGATCAGGAGGTTGAGGAAGTTCGGGAAATACATGATCCTTATTCCTCCGGACTAAGCCACAAGGACGTGGTACCCGGACCTTCTAGGCATATTCATCTGCTCTCCAATATGTCTTAAACAAAGAGAGCTCTTTCTTTCTGTCTTTCTTTCTGTCTTTCTTTCTGTCTTTCTTTCTGTCTTTCTTTCTGTCTTTCTTTCTGTCTTTCTCTGTCTTTCTGTCTTTCTTTCTCTGTCTTTCTGTCTTTCTTTCTCTGTCTTTCTGTCTTTCTCTCTTATGGATTCACATGCTCATGAATATTCCCGGTCAGGCTGGGAATCGCTTAAAAACTGTATTTCTCCTGAAAACCAATCACTGTCCTCTGGGTCATAGTGCCCCCATCCAATGACAAACGGTCCTCTCCCTAAGCCACTGCTCTGGCAGTCCTCTTCAGATTTTTACTGAACGCTTCAGTGTTGGAAGTCCTCGAGTTTGCTCTCTGAGCTATTTGTACGTTTTATTTGTGTTTTCAACGGAAACCGTTCTATTTTTGTTTCAAAGAAGTCTCTGTGCTTTCTTCATCTGCTGACAGCAGAGATCCGTTATCAGTTAAGTTCCGCGCCCCTCAAGGGCGAAGATCCATCTAAGATTCTACAAGGCCTCTTGGGCCTACTTCTTGCCTTTCGACCATGAAGGAGGGAAGGTCCCTCTTCAGGCCCTGCACCAAATGCGGGCTACGGAATGTGCTTGTGGAGGACAGGCACCTGCATCCAGACCACGAGATATGCATTGGTTTCTCCAAGAACGTAAATAGCGGAGCAGCCGAACGGGGTACATTTATACCAAAGTGCCTAACGTTAGTTTGGGACCATTGAAAGTTCTCACAATGTGCACCTGATACTGCCCTCTGTCAGGGGAGATAACTGAGACTTGCACCAGTTTATGATGTTATGGTATATAATTAGGTCCTCAGTTTTGTCAGGATAGATTTTCAGATAATTCGGGTCCATCCAGACATTAATTGGCACCAAACAGTTTTTGATCTTGCTTGATAAATGGTACCTCTGTTTTTATCTGCCAATATGAAAACAAATGAAAAATGCCAAACAGTCTACTCTATTGGAAGTTGACCACTCCGGAAATTCTCAAGTTTTGGTTCTGTGGCATATCAATGGGAATACATTTCGATAGCTGTCTGGTCTCGCCCACAAGGACTGCCAAGCCGAAAATGGCATATAATTCTCCTGTGCACAGCGATCGCTTCAGCTTCGCCGTCCTCATTGTAATGCACCTCTGCTCAGCATGCTTTAGTGTGACATTTTAATACTGGCACATTGTGTCATTGGAACGGTTTGAATTGGATGAGTATTGTATGGGGTCACAGAAGAAAAGTTTCCCCACTAAACGGGGTGAAATCTGTCTTTATGTAGGTTTGCAGGGGCCTTGTGGGAGTCACTGTGTACCACTATGTTTCACTGTTTGCCTCTATCTCTGGTTACCTGTTACTGTGTCTATCACTGAGTATCTGCCACTATGTTTGTGTCATTAGAGTGTAAGATTGGGATGGGCATTTGCTTATTAATTCCTGACTCAAATATGTAGATATATGAATTTGCTTTGGCCTAAGGCATGAGTCTGCAACCTGCAGCTCTCCAGATGCTTTGGATAACCACTCCCATGAGGTCTGACTGTGCTCAGAAGGGCTGAGGTTAATTGTAGTCTACAACACCTGGAGAGCCAAGGTTTGCAACCCCTGGCCTAAGGGTACATAATGTAAATAGAAAACGATGTGCCAAGTGATATACTGGAAATTGACTATGATGTGCCAACTAGACATAATAGAAGCTGAACATGATCTGTTAAGTAGGCATAATGTCAACGGCCAATCATGCTAAATGGGTTCAAATATACACACTAAAAATGTGAACAAACCCTATTCACAGTGTTTGGAAAGATGCTCTTTTTGCACCTTTCCCTCCATAGATTCCTATGGAACCTCCAGTATTTTTGCTATTTTTTTAACTGTCCTGACTTGGATATTTGTAAAACCTTCTGCTTTTCTTCCCTTGCCTGTTTTGATCATTCATATGGGGAAACTGACTAGTCCCGAAGAGTCCGTACTGAGAGACTGCTTTTCTTTTGGAAATATTGTTTTTGTACAATTGCATACCTCCCTTACAGTGAAATGCAGTTGGGATACTTTGTATCCTTCTAATTTTTTTACTTCATGTTTTCTTTGGGTTACTTTGATGTGCGTAAGAAAAGATGGTGCAGATGTGATTTTTACAGTTTTTTGTGAGGTTTTTCTTGTGCACTTTTGCATTTACTGCGAATGGCTACTGAAAGTGGCTAGCACCCTAAAATAGCCATGCCATGAGATTCTTGCTCCTCCTTTGGCCAGCTTGTCCTTTGGCTGCCTTTCTGACTTCTCAGGTCAGGAAATGCTATATACGGTAACACGTTTTCTGGTGAAAGCTGCTGCTTTCGTGGGCAAGTGGGCTTTTGTTTGAGAGTCTGTTGCTGGACGGATGCGATGACCAGTTGATGTCCAGGGTTGGACAACCATGGGGTGTTTAAATGTTGCAGATCCTTACCATTGGTGGGCTTCAAAATCTTGAATGAAAGGAGGGCTCCTGCAGCAATTCGAGAGCTCATTGTTGGAACCAAAACTACTACGAGGAAGAGCAGCCCGAGGACAACCCCTGCAGCTGACCAGCACCGACTCCAGTGAAGCCCTGCTCCTGAATCCCAGAAGCGTGCTTCAACCCTTCTACCAGTGGGAACAATCTGGATCCCCGTTTTGGAAGACTTTGAAGTGCCCCCTGTACCACTTGATGGCAGTGGACTGACTAGCCCCCTTTTGGACTAACACGCTGCAGCCGTTGCCATTCCAAGCAGAGCCATGGTGCTCACAGGATCTTCAGTTCATGCCATAAATCGCCTGTCTTTGCAATTTTATCCTTCTCACGATAAGGAAAGCTGAGCTGGGGCTGCCTTTGTGTTCACTCCTGGACGATCGCCTATGACTGCCTGACTGTGGTGACCTCAGCTGGAACCATCCTTGTGCACTTCTGTGAGGTGTCCTGAAGGGTCCGCAGCGCAGCAGTCTGCATATTTCCTTCATTTGCTGCAACCAGCTCCTGACAAGAAAAATGACCTATACACTGCAAGCACTGGGCTCACCCGAACCAAGTACAGATGATTTGAGCCCCAGCAAATTTTGGAAGACCTGCAGTGTCACCTGGAAGAATGGGGAGTCGGTGTGTAAGTGAACATGCCTGCTTTTTTCTTCACTTGTCTCCCATATGGTAGCTTTGGGTGGAGAGTCCTTGTCCCTAAACTACATCTGGCCTGACCTTAAGACAGGATCCTTGACCCAGGTTTGACGACCAATGACTTACTTTTGTAACAGGATAGAGGGCAGTACTTACCTTGTTTGAAGGAAATACTTGCATTGCTTTAAGGAACTTTTCAATCACCACCTCAGCCCGCTGCATCAGTTCTGAAATATCTTTCGTGGAGAACCTATAGTGGAACCTGTGACTTTTGGACCCAAGGCCCTATACAACATAGGGTGGGACTTCATAAATGGACAGAGGGAACTGTGTTTAATTATTCAATCTAATCGAAATGTTTTTCTTACATTAAACTACTTGACTGCTAACAAGTAATAGCTCTCAAGGTGAATGTGTATATTTGTGATGTTTTTTAATTATCTTTTTTACCTGTGACAATTTGATGCTTAGTGTGTTTAGAAAGGCCTAATAAATAATTGTATTTTCATATACTTGCTGACTCACTTGAATTATTGGTTGCGGTCTGTGTGGACTCATTGTATCCCTAGACCACTTTCACACTTTTCCTGAGACTAGGCCTTGACTGCGCACCCACCCAACTTGATTCGGTTTTGGCTAACCGCAGTGTATTCCCAGTTTACCATAAATAGAATGGCTTCCTAAAATTCTCCCTGGCCATTGGGTGGGGGTGAGCTTGTGGGTTGTAGTTGCATTTACACCCACATTAGAATGTCATCTTGCTTATTGATTTTCTGTTTTTGTTTTTCTACAGGAAAGTTGGAAGGAATTCAGTCATCAAAAGGATTTGAAACCACTAGCAAAGGAGGTAAACTCAGAACATCACTAGCCTACCTCTCCTAAAAAGCAGGAAGATTGGGTTGTGGGTTCCAAACCTCTTGGCAAAAGTGCTGCATCTGAAAGGGATGACATGCCTCGTAGGTGGTTGTGTGATTACAGAAGTGTCTTGACGAAGGTCACTTAATGCTGTTTTTGCAAATGAACAATGAGGTCAAAAAGGGCTTGTGCGTCAATTGGTGATTGTATTTCTTCCCCCTCTAACTTCTTTTATCCTTCTGAGCTCCATCCTCTAATTCTTCCCTTCCTCCCAGATCTTCCCTTCTACTCCTGTCATTCTGTGGCTCTCTTCTCCTTGTTCACCCATAAAATTTAGCATTGCATGATGTAGTGCGGCTGAATATTCTGCTCACCCTGAATAATACGGCAAAGGAAAGGTACTGCAGTGAGTTCAGTGATCTCCCCATCTTGATGGGAGTATGGTGAGCCGCTAGTTACTGGCTTGGTCTTGCTGCTACCATTTGTGCTTCCCAGAGAGTGTACGAAGTGGGGGTTTTGCAGGCTTGCTATCCACACCAAGGTGTGGTATTGCCCCTTTACTTATGTTGCAGGTCCTGTTTCAAAAACACTTGGGTAAATATCATTCGCGATTCCTAACAAAACCCAGGTACAGATCCCTCCTGCATCCCTGTATGATGACTCTAATATCGAGAATGTACCCTGAAACATACGATCACCCATTCCCCCATAGGAATTCTTTTCTTGTCAATGAGCAAACTAGGTGCAGTGTTTAAAAAATTAAAGTACAAAATACATGCATCATGAACCAAAACGTTCCCAAACTCGGAGGAATGTCTGAACAATGGCGGTTCCTGCATTTGGGCAGAGACGGTGAGATGCAGCAGGTCATTACTGTGATGAATCTGAGGATGTTATCACTCCTTTCCCTGAGGTAGCCTCTCCCTATGTGGCCAGGGTACGGCAGCTGCTACCTTATCCTGACCTTGGGGGCGGCTATATGAGCGAGGACCACCTGGGGGGAGGTGAACCTTCGGGAGATATGACCTCGTTGGAAGAAATCACATACCCCCCACTCCCCTTTAGGGATGTTTCCTCTATTCCACATACCCTCATGGCATATTGTAACACTCCCTCAATCTCTTATTAGATCTACTTTTAGTACTCCCCAACAGGCCACAAATAACACTATGCTAACAACTGGGAAGAGGCAGGGAATAGTAAGGATCATTCCCAATGAGAACCAGCATCAGCTTTTATTATGGTATTTATATCGCAGGCCTAGCTTTGAGAAGCAACGGAGCGCTTTACCGAGGAATATATAGATACATAACATAGTGCTTTGCAGATGTGTACAACATTACAGATGCATAACATTAGAACAGAGTGATTTTCAGTGATAACTACAGAACAGATATACTGCAGGGGATAGGATACAGAGGGGGACAGGAGAGGTACATCTGTACCTGGTTGCGGGGTGGAGAGGGGCGGGCAGCGTCTAGCAAGTCAGGTGGTGCTAGGGGCGACACGATGGCCTAGGTGTTCAGTTTCCTCAACATCATTCACAGCTGATACGAGAAAGAGCAGTGGAGCAATGCGGAACCACGCCATAGGAGATGGTGGCGGAGGCAAGCATAAACAAGGGAGAGAGGCCAGGTGAAGGCGGTTTCATGCCTAAGAACGGAAGGCAGCAGGAACCGCGCACCGTAGAAAGGAACACGATTAGAGCGCAGCGGCTATCGGGGTGCCCACCTAGTCAGCAAGTTGGGAAGACCCTGAGCGAAGGAATGCGAGACAGGCCGGTTACCGGGTTGCCTGCAAGCGTATGCCACTCCATAAGAATGCGCAGAAGGAAAGGAACCGAAGCGAGAGATCAGAGGGCAACCGGTAAGCCCAGGGAAGACTGACTGTTTAGCGGATTGCCTGACAATGTACCGCTTCATAAGAATAAAGCGAAAGACGCAGAAAGAAGTCAATGAAGAAGTTAACATATTTGTGAAGCAAACTACGAACTGGTAAATAAACCCATAATCTCAAGGGCTAGAGCAAAGTAAAAGGGACTGCTCTTGGAAAAGGGGCAAAGAACCCTTTGATGAAAGAGGAAGCGAATATTGAGGGCATGTTTTGTTTCATGGATAAAAAGTTTTGGCTAGAGAATACACCAGGTGAATAGGTGGGGGGTGTGTGTGTGTGTGTGTGTGTATATATATACACGTGTACACAAAAGTAATCTGGGGAGGGGAGCCATTCCCTGGAACTGTGTCCATTTGAAACCTTTTTGTTGAATTCAAATTTTGTTTGATTGTAACCTTTTGTGCACTTTTGAGAATCCGAGACTGTACCCTTTGCACCTTGGACTTCGTTTTCGAGTGTGAGGGCCAGAATAGTATTCTGGACACGGGACATATTTTGCTTTGAATATCTTGACATAGGAGACCTATTCATTTTGGTTGAGGTAGGGAAACCCCTCCAAGATTAGAGATAATGAGGCATTTTCTATCCCGCATTTGTTTCAATAAAGGTTTATAACCAAAAACCATGAGTCCTCTGTGTCCGCGTCTCATTCCTGGCTCCTCATATTACTCTTTAACCTCGGAAACACCACAGATGCCTACACGTGCACCACAAGGATCCCAAGACTGACCATATGAGACTCATTTAAAGGAATGTACAAACTGGTGAGCAAAATCACCTAATTGGCCAATTCAGTTAGATGAAAAGATTTGAACATCTGTTGTGGTGGGGGGTGTAAATTCGAAGCCTTGAAAGAAAGCTAGAACTGCCCCAGCCAATCAAAAGTGCTGTGACCAGTACCAAATCCTTGGAGAATCTATATAAGAGGGGGAAGGGACACAAGGAAGGATGAATGTTGGAGGGAAGCTGATGCGCTTCCAATCCGTCCTTGGATCGGAATTTGCTAACTGGGGAGAGAGCACACATTTTAGCAAATCTGCTGCAGTCCCTCTGGAGAGGGACTACACCAGAGAACCGACCAACAGGAGTGTATGCTAAACCCGACCTAGAAAAAGGTCCCTAAATCTAGCAGAAAGTGGCTTGTAGGTGAAGGCTTCCTAAGGAGGTGAGACCCTTGGTAGGAGGGTGACCTATCTTCTGCCTGAAAAGGCCCTAAATAAAGAGGGCGGAAATACCCATTGTGATAAATTATTTAGACATCCAGGATCTGGCAGTGATCTAGAGTGAATGCTTGGAAACCCAGTCCCACAAAGAGTAGTGCAGGAAACCATGTTCTTGTTGGCGCAGCCACAGGCTGAGGTAAAGCGAGAGGAAAGGAACCTGAAGTCTTGATGGACACACTGAAAACTGGTTAACTGAACTGAAGAGGGGTCTAGACTGAGCAAACCTGGAAGAGCCTTTGCATGTTATCGGTTTCTTTCGTTAGACTCTGATTAGACCAGATTTGTTGGCCAAAGCTTAGGGTAGCTGTAACGTAGAAACACTCGAGTAGGATTTGGAACTTTCTGTTGGCCACATCGTTCAGATATTTGTAGAAAAGGGTGTTCAGGGGGCAAGGGGACTCAACAACTTCTAACAATGGGTTAAGAGTTATATGATTTAGACTCTCATCTTCGAAGGCATTGGACACCTAAAGAAATCCCCTGTTTGTATTGACCCATCCCTGACCCTGTTTGCTTTGAGAACACTCTTATTTGTACACAATTCCCTAGCCCCTAAAGGTGTTTTGTCTAACCCAGTTCAGTGTTGAATGTTATTGCTTGGCCTTACCACAGTACACTTAGTTATCTGTATCTTTATTCCTGGGAAGACTAGTGTAGCTGTCACTGTGCTACATCTTCATGCTCAAGTTTCACTGTGACTGAAGGGCAAGGCTGGAAGAGGATGAGAGGAGAACAAAATGCAGGGCGTCTGACAGGACAGTGTTGAGGGGTCAGAAATGTGAGGCGGACAACTTTGGTAAAGATTAATCAAAAGATGCCATTTTATTAACTCAAAGGGTTTGACAATGCCTCACTATCTCTACCCTAAAGAGGATTTCCCTGCCTATCAACCTAAAGGAAACACTCTAACAAACAGAATCTGTCCCTCACACATTTGCATAGACCAAACCCATGAAGAGAATATATGGCAATTCAAATATAACAGAAATAACAGTTGTGTTCAACATAAAAATAATACCTGTGTATCCTTGTAACCTGGGTTGGATTCCCTTTTCCGCAGGATTTTCAATTAGCAGTTCATAATAGAAAAATTCTGTTTTGCAACCAAGTCCTGATTATAAAGTTCTTCTTGCTCCAAAAGTCTTTCTCTTGAATTTCACCAATAGTTCAACTAGCCGATAAGTCTTTGTCTCTCCACTTGCAACCGAGTTCAACACAACTTCATACGTTCTTAGGAAACTAAACACTTCCACATTCATCTGTGTCAACAATATTTTGTCAGGATAATTCCACAACAGTTAACAAATACTTCTGTGGTCTTGCCACTTATTATTCTCAACTTTTAACCACAACACAGTACTTCAATGACTTCTTCCTGGTCCACTAACTGACAAAGACTAACATACAAAAGTCCCTATCCTGGTATATTCACCTGCCAGGACAAAGATCTACTAACACTACTACAAGTACTTCTGTCGTGGGGTTCTGTGAAGGAATCATGGGTCCGGCACAGACAACAGGTTCAAGTTTGTTTAACAAAGTTTTATTAACTCAAAAACAAGGATGGAGAAATGCTTAACTTGCCGTATTCTAAGGTGGGATTTCCCTACCTAAGGAAAACTTAAGGATAGTCTGTGTCAGGAAGTCCAAAACCTATAATTAACCTCACAACTAACTGCATACAATTTGTAGGGCTGTCGGCATCAAAATTAATAATGTTCAAAATAAAGTTCAGCGCTTCTTCTTGCTGTTGGCTTGTAATCTGCTTCTCCTTCCCCTCGTTCAGAATAATTCTTGAAGCAGGGGGGGGGGGGGTTCAAATCTTCCAGCTTTTTAAAACGACACTTGACTTAAAAATCACCTATAAGGTTATTGCAAAACAAGCTACTTTATGGGTGTTTTCAGTGACTTTTACATGCAGAGGCCTAGTTGCAGTTGTCGGACCACACGGTCCACCCATTACAGGTCACGGAACCGGTACCCTTTCTTGACGGCTTTTCCATCAACACCAGTCCACTGCTTCTCTTCAACAGTGATGCTTGCTTCATTCACGTGTGCCACTCTCCTTACACTGTACCATGGCTTGGTTGTCCACCGTGCACTTGTTAAACTTGCTTATGTTCTCTTGGCTTTTGCCAATTCTTGTTTCCTTCTAACATATATCTCCTTGAACTCTCTTGGCTTTGGTTAATGCTGGATTTCTCATATCATGCAACCTTTTGTGCTCTCTTGGCTTTGCCAGCACTTGTTTCTCAGGTAATACAGTTTCTTGTAATCTGGCCATTGCTTGGTTTCTCATCATGCAGTTCACTGTGAACTATCAAGAAATTCCATAGAGCAGGGTATTTGACCCATGTTCGTTCTCAGTAGAGGGGCTCCCACACTCCTTTGTAAAACTTGGGGGTTTCACCCTAGGCAACCCAGGGTAATCCAGACGTGGACCCCTTGTTCATTGTGTCTTAGAGAGGCTCCGCTTCACCTCACGGATGAGTCCCTACTAGGCCAAAGCACGTGTCTGTGGTTTCCTATGGTACTCCTATTCAGAGATTTTCCTAGCATTTCAGTGCTGGACTGCCCTTGTGGGTGGGACAAAGACTGCTATTCAAATAAATATTTCTCCCCTGTGAAGGGTGCAGTTAGCTAAAACGTGGTTGTAGACCCTCCTGAGTGGAAGAAATTCCATAGAACAGGGTATTTGACCCATACTCATTCTCCGTAGAGGGGCTCCCACACGCCTTTGTTACTGTTTCAGTACAGTTCACTAACTTCCTTTCATTAAGATTCACATTTTTAATGTCACTCCTCTCAAGGTTCAAGAGTTTTCACAACTTGCTTTCATTTAGATTGGTATTCAAATGGCCTTGTATCTGCTTTCATTCAAATAGCAATGCGTGCTTTTGTTTAAATCATTGTCCATTACTCGTTTTCAATGCCTGCCTGCCAGCCCAGTGTTCCTCCTTCTGGTTGCAATGACCGGTCGGAATTTAGGGCTTCTTATGAGGTCCTTTGCAGGCAAGGGTTCCTTTCCCCCTGTGTGGTACCTCACGTCTTATCCCAGTGGTCCTCTGCAGCTCACACTTACCCAGCAGTGCCTCTTCTGCATCTCAGGACTCACACAACCGTTACCCTTGATTACGCTGGTCTCCTTCCTACGGCTTGCCACCAGCATCCAGTGTCCCGTACCTTCTCTTCCTGCTGCATAAACTCTGCACTTTTCCACGAGTCTCGTGTGCTCCTCCTGCCACACCGCTACACCAGAGAGGTCTACCTGCACCTAGCAATTTGTAGGCATTCTCCCACAGCGAACTGTTTCCATCTTGATTCCGGCTTTTAAAGCTCCCACTCCATACTTATTCCAAAAAGGACTAGACCGCTCGCCATTAAAGCAGTAGTCCTGCTTTACTCTTGTTGTCGTCCTCCTCGTCTCAGTACCTGGTTGGGGTTGAAATGTGCCTGCATTAACAAACTTAGGAGGTGTTGCTTGAATTGTCCTTTTTCTTTGCCCCAGTACCTAAATGAGGTTGATATGTGTATGTATTAATAAAATGAGGATGTGTTGTTCTAGTTGTCCTCTTCATCCCCGTAGCATACTGGTGTGTTATGGGGAATGTTTTGGGGGAAGAACAGGGAAAGGGCTGACCAAAGGCTTGAGGGATGGAGGGTTTGTTGTGAAAGGGAAATGGGGGAATACGAAGTCTCACGTATGGACGTCCTCTCCCCACTCCCCAAGTCTCCTCCACCCAGGTGATCCTCCCTTGCATATCCACCCCTAGGATCAGGATCCAAAAGTGATGGCCTTTTCCTGGCCACCCAAGAAGAGGCTACAGGGGGGA
The DNA here is from genome assembly GCF_040938575.1 of Ambystoma mexicanum. Classification (NCBI taxonomy): domain Eukaryota; kingdom Metazoa; phylum Chordata; class Amphibia; order Caudata; family Ambystomatidae; genus Ambystoma; species Ambystoma mexicanum. The sequence continues at coordinate 716,942,210 of NC_090923.1, forward strand.
AAGAAGTGAGGACGCCCTCAGTTTCCTCACAATTCACTTCAAACCACTTGGTAAAGTCTTTGACTTTCAACGACATCAAACTTTAATATTTCTTCTGGGAAAATGATGGACATTGGTGTGTGTTCTACGCTTGTGATTGCCAGATGCAATGCAGCTCCTCCCCTGAATACCCTCTATCAGAAGAGCTCCTCTCATTCCACTCTTGTTTTATCACTTTTACATCAACCAAATGCTGACAATGGCCCTCATTACAACACCAGCGCTAAACCATGGCGCTATTAGCACCATGGTTGGTGCCGGTATTGTAACGAGTCCGCCATTGTTCAATGGGGAATTACCACCCCATTCCAAGGTTGGCGGGGCGGTAATTCCCCATTGAACATTGGCCCTTCCCCATTCTTGCCCCATAGGACTCAATGGGACTGGGGAAGGCGGTAAGTACGGTACCGCAAATTGCGGTACCGTACTTACCTCGAAGAGTACCTTTACGGGCCCCTACTTTAATGGCTGGTCTAGACCAGCCATTCAGGTCGGGTCCCGCAAAGGGACCTCGTAGTAAGGCGTTAAGTGGTTAACGGCGCCGCAGCCTTTTACGGCGCCATTAACCACTTAGCGCCGGGGTCGTAATGAGGCCCAATGTCTCTCTAGCACACTTGCTCTTCTTTGTCTTAGACAATTGTTGAGGTTGTTTCCAACTATTGCCTCTTCCTCAATCTGGCAATAAGGGTTATAATTGGCTTGCTTCAATATGGCCCCTTCTTGGCCTTAACAATGATGGTTGTTAACTTGTTCTAGTGTTGACCGCTCCTGACTTTGACAATGGTAGTTAGTGCAAACTGATGTTTAGTATTGCCCTCTCTTGGCTTTGGCAGTAGTGGTTATTGTTAACAAGTCTTAGTATTGCTCTCTCTTGACCTTGTTAATAATGTTGGCCTTTATAGTGATAATGACCTTTCCTTTCTTGTCTGTTTTGAAAGTTCTTATCACGCCACTTCAACTTCTTTGTCAGTTCAAAATAAGCGTGAATGGCCAGAGGGCGATTACAGAGCATACTGGGGTTACCCAATTGTGGTGAACTCACTGGTTGCTGCATATGCGTCCGCTCACTTCGCTGCATTGTGCCTTCTGTATCTCTGGCGCCATGCTGCATGGCAAACTGCTTTGTTTTGCTTCCCAAGGCCTGCGCCGGTCGACAAAGGAGCGTTCCTTGCTCCTGAAGCACTCTGGTGCTCGGCTGGCACCGGAGCACACCTCACAACAGGGAGAGCTTCTATCTCCAGTTGGAAAGCTTCCCACAACCACGCTTCCTGCTGCGCAACCTCTGCATACACCGCTTTTAAGGGTAGAGACCCTCATGGGACTGTCATCCGCTCTGCAGACACTGCCGGTTACATTGCCCTTTTTCCTCTGCAACGTGGCGTCTCTGCAACCACTCCACCTCCTACTTCTCAGGGCCTGCACATCAGGGGGTCCTATATATTAAAATATTCAAAAGTCCCGCTCGGGTGTGGGTAATTAAACCACTAGACTTCAAGGTGCTGCAATCTAGTGCCTCTGAATCCCTCCTCCTCATCCCAGTACTTTGGGCATTGTGGGACTTGAAGTCACCAATGTTCAAATTACCATTTCGAAGGGATTGTGTCCTCCGACGTATTCCTCATCTTAGATATCTCCTTCCAGCTCTGCTGGCCTCGGAAAATGTTTCTCTCTAGAGGGCGCTGCGCATCGACGTCCGAGTCGATGTCCCTCGACAACCGCCGTATCGACGCCGACGTCATCCAAGAAGCTCTCCTAGGTAAGATTGCCACTCTCCAAATTAAAATCAACAACAAACAATCTATCCTTCAATCTAACCCTCTACAGATCCCTATACCTACTATAAACCTCTCTATCACAGACTCTCTGACTCCTTTTAGCTTCTCTCCACTCTCCATTCTCGAAGTGGAAAAGATCATCACTAGCCTTAAACCGTCCAATTGTCAGGGTGACCTCTGTCCTGCACCTATTATTAAGGAAGCAGCTCACGACCTAGCACCATTCATCACTACGCTCATCAACTCCTCCTTTAGCTCTGGGATTGTACCGGACAATCTTAAGGATGCGTGGGTCATCCCGCTTCTGAAAAAACCTACCCTGGATCCCAGCATACCCACAAACTACAGACCAATTACCACTGTACCTTTTTTACTAAAAATCCTTGACCGCGCGGCCTACCTACAAATTCAGGAATACCTTGAATCAAATAAACTTCTGGGACTCAGGCAATCAGGGTTCCGGCCTCGCCATGGCACTGAGACCGCCCTTATCGATTTAAAAACGCAGATCGAAGATCTCAAAGACAAAGGCAAACTGGCGTTATTACTTCTCCTGGACCTCTCTGCTGCTTTTGATCTTGTCAATCACAAAATTCTCTGCCATCACCTCAAATCAGCCGCACATTTCTCAGAAAATGCCTCTACTTGGATCAGATCCTTCCTGGATAATAGATCAATGCGCGTGTTTTCCCCACTTGCGGCCGCACCACCCGCTCCGGTCTCTTGTGGTGTGCCTCAAGGGTCTTGTGTCTCGCCCACGTTATATAACGTGTTTACCAAACCCCTTTTTGATATTCTGGACCATTTGGGCGTCACGTATACTAATTACGCTGACGACACCCAGATACTAATCCCCATCACAGGAGACTACACAACTGACTCCCTCGCCATCAACGCCATCTACCAGGTCATCCAAGCGTGGATGGCCCAACACAGCCTCTGCCTAAATGATGAAAAGACAGAGCTCCTCATTCTTGGTTCACCACAAAAACTCACTAAACTTGACCCTGCTTTCAAGTCTTTCACCATTGATGGGAACACCATCCCTATTGCTAAGGACACGAAAACCCTAGGGATTTACATTGACTCAACCCTATCCTTGACTAGACAGTCCAACGCAGTCTCATCTGCAGCAGCGTATACTTGCAAGCTCATCACCGCCTGTCGCCCGTTCCTAACCACAGCCAACTGCGTAACCTTGGCCAGGACCCTCGTACTATCCAAGGTCGACTACTGTAATGCCCTCTATCTAGGTACTAATCTCCGCAATCTAAACAAGCTACAAATTGTCCAAAACAATGCGATCAGAGCGGCCCTTAACATTCCTAGGCGCCAGCATATATCTGACACCAGGCGCAACCTGCACTGGCTCTCTATCCCACATCGCATCTCCTTGAAGTCCCTGGCTCTCACACACAAATGCCTCCACAACCAAGCCCCTCGCTACCTGGCAAATAGATTCTCTTTCCACAATTCCACCAGACCTCGCAGAGCGGCCCAAGCCAACTGCCTTGTCATCCCGCGTTTTAATCTCCAAAGATCAGGTGGAACCAGCTTCCCCATCCTGGCAGCCAAACTTTGGAACTCACTCCCCAATGACCTTAGAGCAGAACCTTCCTTCCTGAAATTCAAACACCTTACCAAAGCTTGGCTATCCGCCCAAGACAGCTAACACCAGTTTACTGCCCTACTTGCACTTTGACCTACTCTGCATCCCTTATTAACTATCCTGTAAATCACTGCCTTATCGATATTCGCTTGAATGTATATTCTGTAAATTCTGTAAATTCTCCTGTAATACTCCTGTAATACTCTGTCACATTGCCTTGTCATGCTTTCTTCTTGTTGTAACTAAGTTAAGCGCCCGGTTGCCCCTGGGCCTGGTGCGCTATAGAAATAAATAAAATACAAATACAAAATATAAAGGCCGCACGCAGCGCCCGTTGCTCAGTTCTGTTTTTCTGCGCGTACACAGTGCCTTGGAATACCGTTGCTCAGTTTTGTCAGGTTAAACCTATTTACCTGGAGTTATTCGATCCGTACTCGATGGCTTCTTCGTTGGAACCGACAACTCCTCGATCCGGCTTCAAAAAATGCCGAGATTGTGGGAAAAAGATGTCGCTGACTGACCCTCACAGAGTTTGTCTGTGGTGTTTGGGAGCTGAACACCATTGTTCGGAGTGTGAGGACTGTATGTCCATGACAGCTAAGGCCCTGAAGGAGCGTAGGGGGAAGCCGGAGAAAGGTAAGACTTTTAAAGCTTATTCTTCGTCGACGAAGTCGAGACAATCGTCTCCTCTTCACCATTCGCGCTCCAGATCTCGGAGTGGGTCTCATCACTCCTCAAGATCGAAGCACTCGAAGAGGAGACGTCGAAGATCCCCTTCTCCGTCTTCCTCTTCCTCTGTTTCGCCAAAGAGAATCCCGTGCCCCACGAAACATAGTTCCCGGGCTGAATGGGAGGAATTCCGCAAAAATATGAGTGTCTTCGAGAAAGCGGCCTCGACCCCCTCGAAGACTGCCGAGAGCGATGCTCTGGTCGAAAGACCCGAAGGTCAAAAACGCTGCGAGTCGCAGTACCCGGCGAAGGAAACCTCTCGAGCGCGTCACAAACCCTCGAGCAGGACTATGACCTCCAAACCTTCCTCGAAGGTTCCGTCGACGCCGTCGACGAAAGTTCCGTCGAGGTCGATGTCTTCGACGACGTTGTCGAAGGGACCTTCGACACACGAGTCTGTCGACTCGACGCCAGCTTCGACACCGGTGTCGACGCCAAGAAAAGTCACGGTTACGACACACCCAGTGTCTAGCCCCTAGTCCTCGACGTCGATGACTTCGAGATTGTCGAGTAGAATCCCAATTCTGTCGAGGTCTTCGAGGCCTCCGCCTTTGATTTCGACGCCACGCTCGAAGCCTTCGGCGTCGACGACATCGACGTTTTCGAGGCCGATTATGACAAGTTCGGCACCCTCCGCCTTGGAAATGGGGTTTACACCCTTTATGAGTTCAGAACAATTGAGAACTATGTCCTCAATATTGGAAGAGGGTGAATTGTCTGAACAGGAAGACACAGTTGAGTTGCAGGGACCTGTAACCCCAATTAGAGAGGAATTTTCCTCTGAAGAACGCAGGTTAAAGGATCTTCATGATTCCTTACATGAGGCAAGTGGGTTAGACACCTCCCCTGAGGTGGAGTTTGCTAGGCCAGACCCGGGGAACATGCTGAAACCCCCTATAGAGCCTTAATGGCCAGGATCACAGAGTTTATGGGGTGGTCTGCACCTTCACAATCTTTCCAACAAGATGACCTCACGGATATTCTTGACAAAGGCCCACAGGAGGATCCTGTGGTGCCTTTTCATAAAGCTCTTCAGAGGAAGATCATGACAAACTGGGAAACCCCAGATGTCATACCAGCAGTAAATAAAAAACTGTCTACAAAGTACAGGGTATCCTCTACAGACCCGGAGTTTTTGTCTAAACACCCATCCCCAGAAAGTCTGGTGGTACAGGCAGCATCCTCTACCGATGTCAAGACGGCTTATCCTACCGTCCCACAGGACAGGGACGATAAAAAATATGATGCTATGGCAAAGAAAGTCTTTTCAGCATGTAGCATGGCGTTAAAATCTGTTAATGCTACTTGCACCCTTGCTAGATTCAGCCATACACTTTGGGAGTATGCTTCTACAGCAGCTGACTGCATCCCGGAGGGAGAAGAAAGGGATGCGTTCCTGAATATCATACAGGACGGTAAAGACGCTATGTGCGAATCCCTCCAGATGGGCATTGATTCGGCTGACAGTATCAGCAGAGCAATGGCGGCAAGTACAACAACCAGGAGATTCGCTTGGTTGAGAAAGTCTGGTTTTGCCCCAGATGTGCAAGCCAGGCTCTTGAACATGCCATTCGATGGCTCTTCTTTGTTCGGGAAAAAGGCGGATGACAGTTTAGAGAAACTGCAAACTTCAAAAGCAGCAGCAAAATCCCTAGGAGCTGCAATCTGTCAGACACGTTTTCGTCCCACAGGAACCTCTGCGAGGGGCAAGTCCTTTCGCTTCTACTCCGCATTCGGAAGAGGTAGAGGACGACCGGCTCAAAGGGGACAAAGAAGAACTACCCGAGGTGGACGAGGTAGATATTCAAAAGCCGCAGCAACAGCAGGTGCCTCTTTACCATCTGCATCAGCCGCCCCAAAACCACTCTGAGGACTTCCCTCACAGGACACCTGTAGGAGGCAGGTTGACTCAACATCTGGCGGTATGGCAGGCTATCACGTCAGATGCTTGGGCATTGGAAACAGTTGCCCAAGGTTACTGCCTACCTTTCCTACGTATACCTCGGAGTCATCCACCGGGGATCAGCTCTCAGAAAGCTCCAGATCTGCTCCTCTTGCAGGAAATTTTAGACCTGCTAGAGAAAGGTGCCATAGAACCGGTACCTGCAGCGGAGAGGAACAAGGACTGGTACTCCCCTGACTTTCTCATTCCGAAGAAAGACGGAGGACTGAGACCCATCTTGGACTTGCGAGAATTGAACAAATTCCTCAGGAAAGACAAATTCAAGATGGTCACTCTTTCTCAGATCCTCCAGGCCCTTCAGTTCCAGGACTGGTTGGTATCTCTGGACCTTCAGGACGCTTATTTCCATGTGCCTATCCATCTCAAACACAGGAAATACCGGAGGTTCGCAATTGGCAACTCTCACTATCAATTTCGAGTGCTGCCATTTGGGCTGACCTCCGCCTGAGGGTCTTCACCAAGTTAATGTCGGTAGTGGCGGCAAGTCTAAGGAGGGAAGGGATTCACGTCTACCCCTACCTGGACGATTGGTTGATCAGGGCTGTTTCTTCGGAACAAGCTCAGATCCAGCTAAATCACGTGTGCCACTCCCTTCACAGACTGGGCTTCTCCCTCAATTTAAAGAAGTCACAAATGATACCATCGCAGAGACTCCAGTTCATAGGAGCGATCCTGGACACTTCCCTGGGAAAAGCCTCGCCACCAGAGGTGAGGGCTCAAGATATTCTACAGATGGTTACCAAGTTCCAACATGCCCAACGTCTCCCAGCCTTCGACTTTTTGAGGTTGCTAGGCCTCATGGCATCCTGCATTTTCCTAGTGCCAGAGGCTCGCCCGAGAATGAGATCCCTCCAGTGGGCACTGAGGACTCAGTGGTCACAATTCTCAGGGAGAATGACATCTTCAGGTTCCCGACAGAGTAGCTCAAGACCTTCAATGGTGGGCCTGTCAGGAGAACATTCTAAAAGGAGAACAGTTTTGGCAACCCTGGCCGGAGATAACCGTAGTCACGGATGCCTCACTCACGGGGTGGGGAGCCCACGCCAACGACTTGACCATCAGCGGTCGTTGGTCTCCATCGGAGTCCAGACTACATATCAACCTGTTAGAGCTGAGAGCCATCAGACTTGCGCTGAAGGCGTTCCTGCCAGCTGTACAAGGGAAGAACGTCCTGATAATGACGGACAACACGGTGGCCATGCATTACCTCAACAAAAGAGGAGGCGTAGGATCACTACCCCTGTGCAGAGAGGCGATGCAGCTCTGGTTTTGGGCAATCCAAGAAGGAATCTCTCTATCGGCAGTTCACCTAGCCGGAGAGAAGAACTTGACAGCGGACGCTCTGAGCAGGCAGAACACAGTCTCCCACGAGTGGGAGCTAGCTCAGTAAGTCCTTCAAGAGATGTTCGCCCTTTGGGGAACCCCTCAGGTAGATCCGTTCGCCACCAGCCTCAACAGGAAATGCGACCTGTTCTGCTCAAGGGAATTTCCCCCGAGAGGAGCTCTGGGAGACGCGTTCATAGTGGACTGGGAGTTTCTGATTCTGTACGCGTTCCCACCGGTCCCTGTCATTCCTCAAATGATCAGGAGGTTGAGAAGATTCCGGAGAACCATGATCCTAATTGCCCCGGATTGGGCCAGGAGAACGTGGTACCTGGACTTTCTAGACTTGTCCATCTGCCCTCCAATTCGACTTCCACTCAGAGAGAGAACCTACTCTCATAGAAGGGAGGTCAGGTTCTCCATCCAGACATCAAAACCCTCCACCTTCACGCTTGGCTTCTGAAAGGCTGAGGTACAAGGATTGGGACCTCCCTGGTGATGTTATGGAGGTGTTGCTTTCGGCAAGGAGGCCAGCAACAAAGTCTTTATACCGCTGTTGTTGGAACAGATTTTGCAGCTGGTGTATAGAACAGATTATCGACTCTTTTTCATGTGGTACACCAATGGTTTTGTCCTTCCTACTATATTTGGCAAATTCAGGCCTTCAAGTTGGCACCATTAAAGGCTATCTCGCAGCGCTATCCATCTTTAAGCGCACTGCGGAAGAACCATCCTATTTCAAGTTACCCTTGGTAATACAATTTCTTAAGGGGTTATCCCCCAAGACCATTCCAAGTTCCCCTATGGGATTTAAACTTAGTCCTAACTTTCCTGATGGGCACACCTTTCGAACCACTCCATTCTTGTTTGTTAAGATTCCTTACCCTTAAAACTGTTTTATTAATAGCTCTTACATCTGCTAGAAGGGTGAGCGAATTACAAGCTCTTTCTTGTAAACCCCCTCACACTATCTTTCACAAAGACAAAGTTGTCCTGCAAGTGAAGCCTAATTTCCTCCCAAAGGTGGTTTCTGAATTCCATATCACTCAGAAGTGATACCATCTTTCTATCCTCCTCCTCACCCGGGGAAAGAGGAAGAGAGGTTACACAGGCTAGAACCTAGAAGGGCTTTAAGTTTTTACATCAGTAGACTAGCCAGGATAAGATAGGCAGACCAGCTGTTTGTAGGTTACACAGGTCACAAGCTGGGGTTACCAATAACTAAGCAGACCATTTCCAGATGGATCATCCTAGCCATTCTGGAATGTTATAAATTGGCAGGAAAAGAGCCCCCTCAAAACCTTAGGGCTCATTTGACCAGAGGTATTGCAGCTTCATCGGCCCTCAAAAGAGGTGTGCCGGTTAAAGACATCTGTGCGGCCGCTACATGGTCGTCTGTCCATACCTTTACACGATTTTACAATTTGGATTCCTCCTCCAGTCAAGAGACTAGGTTTGGAAGGGCTGTACTGCATTGTATTCATCAATAGACAGCATGAAGTCAGTACTCCCTCCTCCAATAATAGAATACTGCTATGAGAGCATATCTAAGATGAGGAATACGTCGGAGGACACAATCTCTTCGAAGAACAAGTTACTTCTTACCTTGTAACGTTCTTTCGACGGGATGTTCCTCCCTACAATCAACTCTGAGTGGATAAACAGCCACAGATGATCAACTCTGAGTGGATAAACAGAAGCCACAGGTAATCGGGAATAAGAAACGGGAAACAGAATCCAAATCTGACCTTCCCCTCCCCAAATAAGAGAGAAAAACAGATTTTTAAACTCCTTGCAATGTTATGAAATGGCACTCGGAAATTGACAAATAATGAATGTCTTAAAAACCTTGAAGCAAATATAATTCCTCACTAAACAATGCAAAGACACTAGTAATCAGAAAGAATGGATTACCAAAAGCATACAGTTTGAAATTGAGTGGAAAGTTTAAAACAGATTGCAGCAACATGACACGTTGGAAAGGTTGCAATTTTGCAATTCCCGCCTGAAATTACCCAAACTGTTTTTAATAAAAACTGGTGAAATACACTGATTCTGAGTGCGGTTTTTTGGTTGCGGTGTAGAGCTATATCCCAGCTGTGATATGGAAGTGAAATTAAGTCTTTAGTTGGTAAATTGGATGAGTTATACAAGGTATAAAAAGGTGCGCTTTGAGTAAAATGAAGCTCTGAAATAGGAAAGGAAATCAGTTGTGACAAGAACAGTTTTACTTTACACTAGAGTATTCAGGCCAGGCCACCAAAGAGGGACACATTAAGCTCCAGGGTTGATTCGCAAGTTCAACCCTCTCACCCCAGCGGCAAACCCTGGCGGAAATCACTAGAAATAGGACTAATGGTTTCGGATTATACAAGGCAAAATTACTAAAGAGGTGGCGCTAGCACTAGAAATCAAGGGCAGGGTTGCAAGAATGATTCTGACAGTTTGAACAAGTTATCAGGATAAGGATATGATGACTTGGGAGAGTGGGTTAAGGAAAAAGACAAGATAGGCTATGGGTTTAGATGGGGTGGAGATTATACTCACAGTCCACTTTTTAGTTTTGGATTTTGGACAGTCAACGGTTCTGGTCACTACACGGCAGAGCGCCTGGCAAACAGCTGGGTAGTTCTGGTCACCGGATGGCACTTCTGGAATGGCAGTTCTGGTCACTGGATACTAAAGGTCAGCTGGATGGCAGGATTGCCGCAGCATGCAGTTAGTGGTATCCGGATGCTTCCCAAAAACACCACAGCTTTACCCTTTGGTTATTTGGGAATTTTAGTGGGATTTCAGAATTGAGGCCTTGCTGGGAATAGGATCAGCACTGATTGGGTTTTGCAGTGGGCTCTGGAGTAGGGTGAGCAATGCTTTGGCCTTGTAGTTGGGATCTGGAGTCTGGATGGAACAGGAACGCTGCGCAGGAACGTCAGGAAGAGTGTCTGTCTAGAGTCTTGTACGGGACTCTTATTTATAATGCATGGTGACATCATCAGAGTATGACTGTGGCAGGCTTAACTAAACACGCCTCTAACAACGGGATTGGACAAGGGTGATCGTCTCTGCCTCGCTCTAGCTGGTTGGATTTCAGGAAAATGTCAGATTTATGATGTGAATTTTACAATGTCCAAATACCTCCCACAGTTACTTTAACTAAAATCCGATTTTCCACAAACATACATTTATACAATTGAAATCTCTTAGCAAATTATATACACAGGTTACATATTTTGTGCAGCACATAGCAGTCCAATCCTCCAGTCCGTGAGAACTTGTTTCACCCTTCTACCAGTTTTTCACGCTTTTCAATGGGATTTATATTACTCAAATTCTATAACTTTATACATGGGTGTGGATGATCATAAGGGATGTATGTACAAAAATTCGCTTTTTCAACTTGGATGCTTTTCTAGTAATCTGCCACATTTTGCCATTTCTGTCCCAAAGGTGTCAGTTCTACATTTTTACAAAGTCTTGCTGCAGAGATACGTTTTTAAAGATTTATGATATAGTCTTTGGAAACAAATGGCAGTCCTTTGTGCTTGGATTATTTTATTTATTTATTTTCTTCAACTGCGATCAACTGTCATTTCCTTCAAAGCAAGGTGGGGGGTTTCTCATCTTGATTGAAGGATTATTGCCCCTTCAGACTTCAAACGTCCTTGTAGTGGGAGTCTCCTTGTCTGTGGGTTAGCCTAGCCTAGATTCTTTCCAACCTAGTCATTATCATTTAGGCGTTAGTATCTACTGAGAGTTTATAGTGTGGCTCCCTTCCTTAGAGGGAAGTTTCAGGGCTGCCATCTGAAATAACTTTTTTGAGAGCTTGCAAATTCAACCCATGTGTTTTTAAAATCTCTTCTTATTTTGGGTCCTGAATTAAAACAAACCTGTGGAATAAAATAGCCCATGTGTGTATCACCAGCAACACAGCCACTTCACATTGCTAGGTAATGCAAGCTTTCATTCAACAATTTACTTTTTAAACTGGCCATTTTTTTTTCTTTCAGTTTGCAAAGGCCCATTTTTACATGTGTGGTGAAAAGCTAGCATTTATTTCTTTAAATTTGGTTTTGGCAGCTCCACCAGATTCCCCCACTGTCTTTGCCGCTGTATTCATTTTCTTGAATGCAGGAGTTTTGTCTGAAGCACAGATATATTGAAACTGACCTGGCTCAGAGAGTTAGTCTCTTTGAACTGCTGAGCTTTGGATACTTTTGTAAAGAAATAAACGCGTGTTCCCGTACGAGTAAAGGTGACATTCCTTGTTGATTTCTGAGTACGTTTGACAGGGCCTGCCATTCAGGGATTATGCCTGGTTTTGGTGAAGCACAATGCGAGATGCTGGGCATGGCCGGGCCTTATTAATCACAGTGGTTTTCAGAGAGAACAGATGGAATTAGTGTCAAAGCAGCATTTTTAAAGGGTGAAAAAGTTTCATTTTGAAGGGGAATTTTGGGTTTTCAGCAAAGCAGTGCTGTCTTTTCACTTTATTTCATTTATGTTTCAGAACACACTGAAACGCTCCTTCAGTGTGTCCCCTTGTTCCATCCTGCCTGAAGTGTGCTTGGCAGGACAGTGCAGCCATCTTTTTTGTTTCTACAAAAACGTAGTTTTGAGGTCCTGGTGCGCACAAGAGCCAGCGCAGCCATTTGCTTTTTTATGCAGACGGGCAGCTTGGTGATGTGGTGAAATACTGTTGAGTGGGACAATATATCCCATAATGGCTAGGAACGGGTCTAAAACAGTTTGAACAATTATAGAGGGTGTCATATTGAGCTCACACAGCCCACACACCACCCACGTGCACACACCAGCACCAGCCATTTTAGGATTGTCCCATCTTTTTCCTGAACAAAGAAATGGTACCCCTGACGTTACCATAAAGGTACATTGGACTACCGTCCCTGGGTGAAGCCACAAGTAAATATCTACTGTGAGACTAGTCCCCAAAACCAATGTAGGGGGCTATAATCACCATAGGGCACACAGTGGGTGTGTACGAAGTACTTCTGAGCCTGCAAAAAAACAAAATTGAATTTTGACCTAGCACAACAGAAGGAATCTTAAAACCAGTACTCCACTGCCCATAGTAAAATATCTGTATTTTATACAGTTATAAAGCTACAACCTTACCTGAAATGACCATAGCACTGTATGATAAAGGTAGCACATATACAATGTAACAGGAATAAGGGAAAAAAACAGCATGCCTAAAAATTATACAAAATAAATGGTGTACAATCATATGGATTTATATTATTATTAAATGTATCTTGATGTCATGTATCTCCTTATGATTGTACACTATTTAATATGAATTATTTTTAGGCATCATCTAAGTAAACAAACCGGGTACCCTAAAAGTAAGCAGTTTTAAATTATGTTTTAGGGGCTGGTCTAAACTCTAACAGCAAAGGCAGAAGGTGTATTGATAAAGGAAGAGAAATCCAGGCCCGGGAGCAGCAGATAGAATGCTTGGGCCGTATAGTGAGAATTTTTGAGAAGTGGGGTTTCAAGCACAAAATGTCAGCACTCACAACCAATCTGTCAGCTATGGCTGCCCCATCAGCATTGCCATGTATGTGATGCAGAAAATCTTGAAAAGGTTGCTAACCCTCTCTTGGCAAATCAACAGCGTCTCAAAGTCCTGCCATTACCACCTCACTATTCGTAGCTACATTTTTCCGTACCTCTCCTTTCCCAACAGACTCGCCGCTGTCAAATTTATTGTAATGTCAAGGCTGAACTATGTCAACTCCCACTACCTCGGGGTCCAAGCATACCACCTCATAAAACTACAAAAAGCACAAAACGCTGCAGCCAAATTGCTTCTAGCACTTGGCCCAAGAGATCACACTTCTCCAGCCCTCGGAACTCTCCACTGGCTCCCGGGTGGACGAAGGGTGACTTTCAAAACCTTATGCATCTCCCACCGAGCAATGCATAAAGTCGGACCTCTGTACCTACAGGACAAGTTAAAACCCTACCACCCACTGCACACTCTAAGGACGAGCTCTGCCCCCCCTCCCAGTGATACCAAACACCAACTCAGTCAGGTTAGGAGGATCATCATTCTCAGCCTTGGCCCCCACCCTGTGGAACTCGCTTCCACCCTGCATTCGACTTGCCAAAGACAACGTGTCATTCCGCAAACTACTGAAAGTGTGGCTCTTCTGTTTTAAAATGTGGCTCTTTTTTTAAAATGTGGCTCTTTTTTTAAAATGTGGCTCTTCCCTTTTTAAAATGTGGCTCTTCCCTTTTTAAAATGTGGCTCTTCCCTTTTTAAGATGTGGCTCTTCCCTTTAAAAAGTGGCCCTTCTATTAAAAAATCGACGCTCGGAACAAACGGAGTAAATAGCCACAATAAACAAACTCAAGGTTGTGGAACAAAGAAAATAAAAGAGCAAAGAGTCGATCGAACAGATTGAAAGACTAAAACGAACAGTGTAACTAAAACAAATAGACTGATTGGAACGGATGAAGTGGATGGAACGGATGAAGTGGATGGAACGGGATGGACAGAACGGACGATGGAGTGGATATAGTAAATGCAACGGATGAAGTGGATTACAGGGGTGAAGTGGATATAGTAGATGGAACGGATGGAGTGATGGAGTGGATGGAGTAGATGATGGAGTGGATAGAACGGACGATGGAGTGGATGACGGGATGGAAGTGATGGAGTGGATGGAAGTGATGGAGTTGGTGGAACTGGACAGAACGGATGATGGAGGGGATAGAACGGACGATTGAGTGGATATAGTAGATGGAACGGATGAAGTGGACGGAAAGACTGCTATATACCTGTATCCCCATGTTCTCCAGCATGGGGTCTGGCATGGATTCACATGCTCATGAATATTCCCCGTCGTCAGGCTGGGAATCCTCGGTAAAGAAAAAACCAGTATCAGTTTCGTTTCTGATCTGTCTTTCGTAGTAATAACCAATCACTGGTCTCTGCGTCATACTGACCACAGCCAATGACTGCCCTCTACCTAAGCACCGCCTCTGGCAGCCATCTTCAGATTTTTACCGCACGTTCATGTGTTGGGATCCTCGTGCTATTGCTCTCGAGCGTTAGTGCTATTTTTTCGCGCTTTTTCACAAAAACTTCGATTCTTTCGGTCAAAAGAGCCTCAAGCTCCACCGATCCTACATCCGATCAACGGGGACCCGTGTCGGATTCATCTGTGCCCCTCAAGGGTGAAGATTTCGTCGAGCTACACTTCGGAGGACTCCAGAAGCTTCTCAGGCCCGGTCTCGGAGATGGCCCAGGAGAAGGGAAGCTCGACGCCCGGAAAGCTGTTCAGGGCCTGCCCTGGATGCCAGCTGCAGAACGTCTTCAAGGAGGACGAACACTCTTTCTGCCTTTACTGCCTTCATGGGGACAAGACGCACGTGGAGAAGGACTGTGCGTTTTGCGGCAACATGTCGGAACGGACCATGAAGGACCGCCATCAACGTCTCGCCAGCTGGCTGGAGGGTAAGAGCCCGTCTGGCGAGAAGAAGAAGAAATCTGAGCGGTCTTCTAAGACCTTTGAGGGCGCCCCGGCGACGGGGGCCCAACATAAGGCCAAGCACCGCGAGTCCGCTGGCACCGGGAGCGCCGAACGGTCGGGCTCTACGGGCGCCAGGCAGGGCGCACCCTCCCCGGCACCATCAACCACGAGCCAACGCTCTGGGTCGGGTAAGAGGAAGGCCGAGCACCCGGCGAAGCTCCTGGAGAGACCCCGGTCGAGCTCTAAGGCAGAGGAGGAGCGTGGCAGTGCCCCCTCCCTCAAGGATAAGGCGGTGAGCGCACCTAAGGTGGTGAAGGCCTTGATCCATTCGACCAAGCCCTCTATCGAAACGGTCGCGGCGGCCCTGGCCCAGCCTGTGGAGGCTGCACCAGTGGTGGCGGCCTCGGGGCCCAGAATCTCCCTGCCTCCTCGGAGGGAGTCTTCTTTCGTGCCCATCGATAGGACCCCCGTGAAACCCTCCGTGGGGAAGAAGGGGGGGCAGGGCGTCGTCGGAGATTCGGCCTCAACCTCAGAAGAGGAACTGATCGAGGTCTTAAGCCACGGCCTAGGCGTGGAACAAGACCAGCCCGTCGGAATGGGCCCCGACGCAGGTGACGACGACGACATCGTCGAGGATACCGACGGGGCCCCTGCTCGCCCGTCGGATTCCCCTCTGCCAGCGCCGCAGGACAACTCAGCGGCCATTTTGTTGGCTATACAGTCCTTATGCTCCGAGATAAGGACGAGACTACCGTTACCGACGGAGGAACCTCTCCCGTCGGGGGATCCAGAACCGGGACCTTCTGGTGTTCCCCCTACCAAGAAAAGAAGGATCCATCCACCGCCTCCTTTTCAACCATCGCGCCCCATCCAGCCCTCCTCCCCGTCCACCCGAGGGGATGATACGGGGACTGACACGGCAGCGACGGGTACGGACGACGAGGCATACGACGAGGATTTTCCGTCGTCGCCTCCCCCCAGGGCTTCTCCGCCCGACGAGATTGGATCGTTCCACTCAATGATCGCCAGGGCATCCGAGCTTTTCCAACTCTGCCCTGAGGAGAAGAAAAAGGAGGGCTTCCTTTACCAACGGCGCGAGACCAAGAGGAAGACGGTCCTCGCAGTGCCTCTGTTGGACGACATTTGGGATGAGGGCCTTTCCCTCCTCAAGAACCCTTCCACGACGCCAGCGAAAAGAGACCGGTACGAGAAAAAGTACCGGGTCCCGGACTCGGCCCCCCTATGCCTCCGGGCGCAGCCTACCCCGGACTCCGTCGTCTCCGCGGCAGCCAGGAAGAAAGCGGGGGGGGGTGCGGCCTCCACGTCGACTTCCCCGCCGGACGGCGAGGGAAAGAAATTGGATGCCATGGGACGCAGAGTCATCTCGTCGGCGGCGACGACGATTAAAGCGGCCAACGCCTTGGCTATCGTGGCCCGCTACGACAGGGAACTCTGGTACAAGATAGCTCCCCTGCTGGATTTTCTGCCGGACGACAAGAGGGCGGAGGCCCTTGAGATCCTGCAGGAAGGTGAGGTGGCCTCGGACCACGCCATCACCGTGGCGACGGACATCGCCGACACTGGGTTCCGCCAGATGGGCAACGGCGTTTGCCTTCGACGGCGCGGATGGCTCAAGGCTACGGACTTTCGGCAGGACGTCCAGAACAGGGTCCTGGACATGCCCTTCGACGGGAACAACCTGTTTGGGAAGACAGTGGACGATTCCCTTCAGGCCATCAAGGCGGATACGGAGACGGCCCGGGCCCTTGGAGTGCTGCAGCAACGGCGGACGCCCTTTCGGAGCGGCGGAGGCAAGGGCGCCTCCAAAGGTTCCGGCGGCGGTTTCGCTTCCTACCGTCAAGCGGCCCGCTCGTCGTCGCAAGAGGCCTACAGAGGACGAGGCAAGTCTGGCGGCCCCCGCCGTCGTCGCCAAGGGGGCCAAGGCGGCAAGGCCGCGTCCAAGCAGGATTGAACCGGCCGTGGGGTCGGGCCCCCACCGAAGCACCCCGGTGGGAGGCCGGCTGGCGGGCTTCGTCAGCGTGTGGGAGTCCATCTCCACCGACCGTTGGGTGCTGGACGCCCTGGCCCGGGGCCACGCGCTCGAGTTTCAAAGAAGGTGCCCGCGCGTCCCCCCCGTGGCCAGGAAAGAACTTCACGTCCCTCAACTTCTCCTGGAGGTGAAGGCGATGCTCAGGAAGGGCGCCATCGAACTCGTCCCAAAGAGGCTTCGGGGCTCCGGAGTCTACTCGCGTTACTTCCTCGTGAAGAAGAAGACGGGAGGATGGCGCCCCATCCTGGACCTGCGACGCCTGAACAAGTTCATCAAGGCGCAGAAGTTCCGGATGGTCACCCTCCAGCACGTCCTGGGTCAGCTGGAGGAAGGAGACTTCCTATCGTCGTTGGATTTGGAGGATGCCTACTTCCACATTCCCATCCTAAAGGGGCACCGAAAATTCCTCAGATTCGTGGTCCAAGGGCGTCATTACCAGTTCAAAGCCCTTCCCTTCGGACTGCGGTCGGCACCCAGGGTTTTCACCAAGTGCCTCGCACCGGTGGCGGCGCAGCTGCGCCGCGAGGGGATTCACGTCTACCCCTACCTGGACGACTGGCTCATCCGCGCCAAGACGAGGGAGCTCGCCGTGGTCCACACGGCAAGGACCGTCCAACTCCTCACGGACCTGGGATTCTCCGTGAACTACGCCAAATCCCACCTGGTGCCCGCGCAAGTCGCACTGTTTCTGGGAGCGAGGCTCGACACAGTGTCCCTTCTGGCCTCCCCGTCGGAGGAGAGGACCAGGACCATCTTGGGCAAGGTGCAACGGATGTTGGTGGCCGACGCGGCCAAGGTGAGGTCCATCAAGTCCCTCCTCGGGATGATGTCTTCCTGCATCTACCTCATTCCCATGTGCAGGCTCCGGATGCGCCCGTTGCAAGAGTTCCTGGATGCGCGCTGGATCCAGACGACGGGCAGCTTCGAGGAAAGGATCAAGCTCGACGAGAGTTTCCGACGAGCGATACGGTGGTGGGGCACCCGCGCGCATCTGACGGCGGGCATGGACTTCCAGACCCCAGCCCACCAGGTGACTGTGACCACGGATGCCTCCCTAGAAGGGTGGGGAGCGCACACCGAAAATCTGCACGCAAGGGGACTCTGGCTCCCGACGGAGAAGTCCCTGCATATCAACGTCCTGGAGCTCCGTGCAGTGTTTTGGGCCCTCAGGTCCTTCCTTCCGTCCCTCAAGGGCAAGGTGGTGAGGATCTTCACCGACAACACCACCACCATGTTTTACATCAGGAAACAGGGCGGAACCAGGTCCCCAGCGCTGTCCAAGGAGGCGCAGGACCTGTGGCATTGGGCCGTCGCCCAAGGGATTCTTCTGGTGCCGTTTCATCTGGCAGGGATAAAAAACACCATCGCCGACTCACTCAGCAGGGAGCTGCGCTCGTGCCACGAGTGGGAACTACGGCAGGATCTGGTGGATCGCCTCTTCCGACGGTGGGGCACACCCCAGATCGACCTGTTCGCGACGGCGACGAACACCAAGTGCCGGAGGTTCGCCAGCAGGTTTCCCCAGACGAGGAGCATGGGCGATGCTTTCTCGTTCCCCTGGGAGGGCCTGTTCCTCTACGCGTTCCCTCCCTTGCCTCTGCTAATCCGGCTCGTCAACCAGCTCAAGAGGTCACGGTGCAGGATGATCCTCGTCGCACCTGCGTGGCCGAGGCAGATATGGTTCCCGGACCTTCTGGACTTGTCGGCGTCCCCGCCAATCAAGCTGCCGGCGGACGTGGATCTACTCTCCAGGGAAGGAGGCGCCATCCTCCACCACGACCCGAAGTCGCTGAACTTGCAGGCCTGGCTCCTGCAGCGCTAGAGTTTGGAGGATACGACATACCGGCCGACTGCAGAGAGGTTCTTGCAAAGGCCAGGGCGTCCTCGACTCTTAAATGCTACGGACACAAATGGAAGAGGTTCTCTGTCTGGTGCCACGCACAGAAGATTAACCCTCTACGGATTACGGCTCCCCAAGTGCTGCCGTACCTGCTGACGCTGGCCAAAGCTGGTCTGGCACACGCGTCCATCAAGATTCATCTTGCTGCGATCTCCCGATACACCAGAACCACGGGCAGGACGTCCTTGTGGTCTCATCGTCTGGTGAAAGAGTTCATGAAGGGACTGTTCAGATCGTTCCCGCCGGTGAAGGCTCCGGCCCCGGCGTGGGAGCTCAACGTGGTTCTGACCAAACTCATGGGACCTCCGTTCGAGCCTCTGCACTCGGCCCCGTTGAAGTTTCTATCGTGGAAAACAGCTTTTCTCGTGGCCATCACCTCCGCACGACGAGTGGGAGAGATCCAGGCCCTTTCCTGCAAGGCACCGTACTTGACTTTCCACGACACGAGGGTAGTGCTCAGGACGCACCCCTCCTTCATGCCCAAGGTACCGTCGGACTTTCATCTCAACGAACCCTTGGTGTTACCTGTGTTCTTCCCGTCGCCTTCGTCGCCGGCTGAGAGGACTTTGCACTCGCTGGATGTAGCTAGAGCGCTGAAGTTCTACGTGGACCGCACGAAAGGTTTTCGGAAGACGTCACAACTCTTTGTGAACTTTGGACCTGTCAATCAGGGGAAGGCTCTCTCGAAGGCTTCCATCTCCAGATGGCTCTCCGGCTGTATCATGTACTGTCACCGGTTGGCAAACCGACCGCTGCCTGGCCGTCCGAGAGCCCATTCCACCAGAGCGATCGCAGCTACCACGGCGTTCCTATCTGGTGTGCCCCTGCTGGACATATGCAGGGCTGCTACGTGGAGGTCGACGCACACCTTCACGAAATTCTACTGCGTCGACCGGGATTCCAGGGAGGAGTCCAGGGTCGGCCAAGCAGTGCTGCGCAACCTGTTCGCCTGAGGTGAGCCTGGTGAGGAGGTAAGATGCTTAATGTTGAGTTGATGTGATGCTTAATGTTGAGCCTTTGCCACCTCCCGTGGTTGTGCATGTGTGTACTGCTATGTATTCTTTATTCATGAGCATGTGAATCCATGCCAGACCCCATGCTGGAGAAGGAACAAGTTACTTACCTGTAACTGTTGTTCTCCAGCATGGGTCTGGCATGGATTCACATGCGAACCCTCCCGCCTACCCCTCTGCGGCTCTTCACTTGGTCATACTGCCACTTCACGTGCTTCCAAATCTGAAGATGGCTGCCAGAGGCGGTGCTTAGGTAGAGGGCAGTCATTGGCTGTGGTCAGTATGACGCAGAGACCAGTGATTGGTTATTACTACGAAAGACAGATCAGAAACGAAACTGATACTGGTTTTTTCTTTACCGAGGATTCCCAGCCTGACGACGGGGAATATTCATGAGCATGTGAATCCATGCCAGACCCATGCTGGAGAACAACAGTTACAGGTAAGTAACTTGTTCCTTACCCTATGCATCCTGTCGCTTTATATACGTATGCCGCTATGTACGCCCCCTGTCCTGCTCTCGTGCCTGACCGCAAGCGCTTCACTGATAAACCACTGTATCACACTACTACGCTTACTCTCTCCTATACACCATCATTCAACTAGAACACAGCTATGCTATGACACAATCTGCCTAGCTGTTCTCATACGATCATAACCCCACAAACACCTCATCATCCTAATAAAACACAGCTAGCTGAGCACATTCCGGCTAGTTTAGGCGTCTCCTCAGGCCTAACGCAGCCAGAACTCAGTCTGAGTGTCCACCCTCCAGACTGAACACATCCAGCTGATTTCCTCAGCACCACACGTACCGCTATGAAGCAGCTATCATGCAACAACCACACCAGCTGCACACATCCGGTGCGCCCACACACCATACCACATTCTCTCTACTGACTCAAACTTTGATTCCCGAGGGCGTTCAACCTACCAGCGCTTTGAGGTCATACCAATGATGCATAAGGCGCTCTATAAATGCCAAGTAACATAACAATTGTGAATAGGAAGCCAATGAAAAGCAGTCAAGGTAGAAGTAATGTTTCAACTTGCGCACACCAATGATTAATTGGGTAGCTGAATGTAATTCTGCCTTCAGAAGGGCCATGGCGGAAGACAGACCACTTATTAAGACAGCATTGCAGGGTCCAGGCTAGAATGAGCCAAAACCTGAATGGCAGTGCAGAGGTCAGAAGGAGCAAAAAAGATTTAATTTGCAGAGCAGAGAAAGCGGAAGTAAATGGGATTCTGCGAGACGAGATACATATGCTTTTAAAGTTTTATACCAGAATCAAGATTAATACGCATGGATTTGACACCGGTGTGAGGGTGATGCCTAAAGAAGAGTGGGGCATGCCACTCCAGGAAAGGTGCCAGTGGAGTGGCAGGATACCAGGAGAACTCTTTTAGACTGATTTGTAGCTTTAAAGAAATCGGACATCCAACTCTTGATAGCATGGCACGTGGGCAATCTCGAAGTTGCAGTATATCACCTGGAGATTACACTTTTTTTTTTTTTATCTAGTTGGTTGTGTGCAGTGATACCCATTTTTGTCACCAAATCTCCCAGTGGTTCCATGTAGATATTGGATTCCATAGGACAGAAGCCTAAACAACGTCTTAACATAGGTGCAAAAGGTCTGATATGGATGTGCCCACCTTCATAAACAGAGTATGATGAGACAGAGGAGAACAATGCCTGTACAGCACCACAATGCCTGTACAGAACCAGTCAAACCCAGATAAAATGTTAATCAGGACTTTGCATCAGTGTCAAACGCTGCTGAGTGAGCAAGAAGGACTACGAGATGTGCATTTCTGGAATCCAGTACACACAGGGCATCATCGACCACCTGAAGCCTGCCTGTCTCAGTGCTGCAACGAGGTCAAAAACTGGATTGAAATCCACACACTCATTTGAGGGACTAAGTGCTGGGGAAGCTTAAGTACACCACCAAGGAATTTCCCTGAAACAGGGAGTTCAGTTTTGTTTTATTCATCAAATTCGTAGGATAGCATTGTTTTCTTCAACAGGGGAAGTACTTGAGAATCCAGAAAATGTCCTAATCAAGTGAGGCATTGACCAACGAAAGCCATAGGTGACAGAGAATCTGGAATAGATTTGACCAAATAAGCAGTAAGAGGATCATCAACATGGGTGTTACCTTCATAGTTTATATTTCGATTAGGAAGTCTGAGATGAAGACAGAGCTAGGAATAACTGATGAAAGAGGAACTGAAGAATTAAAAGGTAGAAATTGAATAGTAGTTGTGGGGTTGTTGTAGTGATTGGACTTTCTGATGAATCCCTGTGGGAACTGGGGGGCTTTTGGAGTTTGGGGGCTGAGATAGCTTGCAACTTTTCTTCAAAGTAAAACAGGGCAGGTAAGTGGTGTTCATTGGGGGCAACTCCCTATGCCTTTGGTTCAGTTGCAGACTGCTCAAGGGTTGAGGGTCTAGTGGTAGTTTTTGGTGTCAAATTTGGGTCAGTCTAGGAGTGGTTCTGGTCTCTTGCAGGACTATCAATTCCAGTGATCCACTAGCTAGTCAGGGCAGACGATGTGAAGGACAACCTCTTTGACTCCCACAATGTTGGTGGTGCCCCAGGACAGTTGAGGCACTGTTGCTTTGGTGATTCTGCATAGTGCTAGTCCGGCTACAGATCAGAACACAGGCTCCAGCAAGGCCCATCGTCCTAGAGTAACTGCAGCAGGTGACAAGATGTGAGTCCCACAGGAAATAGATCTGCAGTGTCATTTGCCTCCTAGCAATAGTGCCCATACAGCAATGGTGTCCCCTCAGAGGATGGTCCAGGCAATGGGGAATTTCAGCGACGGTTCAGATGTCAGAGGAGATCCAAATCCCTTTGCAGAACTTGACTGGTTAGGCACGCCAGTCTAAGGGAGAAAGACATCTGGTGGATACCTTCCTTACTGCTCACAGATGGGCTAGAGGTCCCCTGATGGATGTCTTTGGCAATGATTTTCGACAGTCCTCTGTTACTTCCTGGTCTTCAGACTCTTGCTTGCAGTAGGCGACCCCAGAAAGGGGCCAAACCCTCTCCCTATCTCCCAAATCCAAATGGGGAGCTATCCCCAGCCTTCCAATGGTAGGGATCTTCAACATTCAGATATTCAACATTCAAATACAGTGGCTATCCAATCACAGGAGTGTTGTGCTATTAAAACAAAGATAGAACTAAAGGGGGCAACCTCTCACGCTACTGGGAGCCATAAGGACTACCCAGTCAACTCCAAATGACATGGGTAAAGCAAGTCAATGAGGCAAAGAAGGCCTCTAAAACAAAAATCAATCTGAAGCTTTGGTTTGGGCACCATTGAAATCAATAGCGGGTAATTTGCAAAAAGTGAAAGACCGCCTTAGTGGACCTGCAAAGGTTAAACCCAAAAGTATAACCAAACTCAAACTTGGTAATGGGTCTGTTCAGTAACAAAGAGACTTAAGAGATCAGGATCTTTACATAAAGTACAGTTAAGATACAATGGATATGGTCGAGCAATAGATTCTCTACGCAGGTAAGTATAACGTTACACCAATGTATTTAGCTACTAAAGTGCATTAAGTTGTAATACTTCAAGTAAGTAACATATATACAATCGTGGGTCTCCCATTGGGATATCCTGTAGTTTAGAAGTAATACAGTTCAAAGCACTACTGTTGCAATGACTTCTAGTCTGTGAAAAGTTATGAAAGTTATAGAACTTATAAACGTACACGGCAACACAAGTACAATGTTAATAAACTGACTGTGTCCAACCCTAACCTTAAAAATAGTTGAACACAGTTTCAGGTTAGCAAACAAGTTTTGCGTATTGGAAATAACAGGGAGGTTAAGTGTGGTTGATTGGGATATTTTCTGAAAAGTTTCACTAGGGTAGGTTTCCTATGTAGGAATGGAGGGATCTATGTGATCACTGTGCCGCACGTAATTCCGCGGGTGAAAATGTCGACTGAAATTACGGCATGGCGCAGTGATCAGATCACTCCTGCCCGCCTGCCCCGGCCCACAATCCCTAAAACCACAACTTCCCACCCCCCAAACTCCCACCACTACCTTTACTGCAGCGCTCTCCTGTGTGCGCCACTGGCATCCTTGTACCCCTGCGGTGTCAGCTCCTCCCGCGTACGTGGGGTGCTGCTGAAATCGCATGGTCACTTTAAAAAAAATTTTTTAAAAATCATCTCCCATTTTACTGTAATGGTAAGCGGGGGACACCCCTGACCCTCGTTACTGAGCCCAAGGCGAGTGGGGGACACCCCAGCAACCCCTGCTCTGCTTGGACACAGTAATGGGGGTTGGGATTTTTGTACCGCGCTCCGGCGCAATTGTGTTTTTGTCACCACAATGGTGGAGACATTATGGTACAACACCGGAATGGAGCAGCTACCAATCCTGGATGTTCAGGGTGGACTTTAGAGACTATTGCAATGCCAAGGTTCCACCATATAGTGCCAGGTGAGGGCAGCTGCAGGGAAGGACTTTACGCCCAATAGTAATGTATGGAAAAGAGGAGGCCTTAAATACAGGAATGCTCACCAGGCCCTCGAACCCCAATCAGGATGAATAACTACACTAGTGAAGTCTAGGCAGTTGGGGACGACTACTTTGATCTTTGGTTGCAGCACTCTGGGGGGGACGGGCAGGAGTCACAGGTTCAAGGGGTGTTTTTGGGCCAATATGACAGAAACTTTCAGAGGGTTCTGGCCTCCATCAGTGACCACACAATTCAGAAGATCACCAGACTAGATTTGGTACCTCTGCTTCTAATCCCACAATAAGAGGACAGCAAGGATGCATGTGATGAGATGGGATGAGCAGATGGTCGCCCCTCGCAGGCACAAAAACAAAGTATAGAAGGACTTGGGGCCCCATCAAGGCTACTTGGTACAAGATAGCAGCAAAGCTACAATGTCCAGGTCCAGTGATGAGCGTGTGCACTGCTAGGTTCAGGTCCACATCTCTTCAGAACTCCAGAAAGACCGTCTCAGTGATGCAGGAGTCTCAAGGATAAGGACCACTAGGTCAAGTGAGGGAGGTTTTAAGGTCTTTGCACAATCCTCTGGTGAAGGCTGTGTAACCCTCTAACCTAAAGGTGGGACTGTTTCCCACCTAAAAGGTAAACCAAAACTCCGGTTGGGAAGGTTTCTCAAAGTCACTATGTGAGATGGGACTTTGAAAAGCCAACCTAGATTTAGCAAGGCTATTTGCATCCCCATTTCAGCAAAGCCACCCTCTTAAATAGTGTTGCCGAAGCAGCAAAGCTGAACTAAGGAGCAAGGGGCAATGTGTTGTAGATCAGTTGATACTAAGTAAAAGCCCACACAGGTAAGTTAATAAAAGTCACACTTTATCTCAAGGTAACTGGGTTAGACACAGTTACACATCAATGCATTCATTAAAGTTGGGAGAACAGATATTCATCACATATTGAAACATAGGTCTTATAGTTATAAGGGCACCCAGCACGGATGTACGTGATTATTTCGTATACGAAAATGTCGAAAATCACGAATTCAACATGACCGTTTAGAAATAATCACATGCGTGACCCCCGCCTGCTATTCCCCCACCTCGCTACCCTAAAAAACATAACTCTTGCTCCTTACCTCTGCACGGCCACGGCCCCGTCCCTGCGACGCAAGTTCCGCCTACCCATTGAGAAGCGGAAAGTCCACCGCAGGGTCCGCTTTAAAAAAAATCTTTCTTCATCCCCCTCTGTCCTTGTTATGGAAGCAGTGACACCCCTGAATTGCCTTAAAGTCCAAGAAGGGCAGCAGGGGATACCCCGCAAACACCTGGTACCCTTCTTTGACATTTTTAATCTTCTGCGTTTTTTTCACTTCTAAATTCATTTTGTTTCGTGTTTTTATTTTTTTTGTTTGTTTTTTTAGCATAACCCACTCCGTCCCCCCTCCCCCCCACCATACCACCCAGCACCATATACTTAAAACTTCAGAAGTCCAGCCCTAGGCTGTACCAAGTATCTGCTAGTCTTTTAGGTGCCCCAAAAGGTTCCTGTGGGAAGAGGTGAGAAGCGAGAAGGGCCCACTCGGCTAGTGCTTGTGAATGACTGAAGTTCAGTTAATGCAGGGCAAATGCAAACATGC
Source organism: Ambystoma mexicanum (assembly GCF_040938575.1). NCBI lineage: Eukaryota > Metazoa > Chordata > Amphibia > Caudata > Ambystomatidae > Ambystoma > Ambystoma mexicanum. The sequence goes on from NC_090923.1 coordinate 716,968,239, forward strand.
AAAATACTTAAGGGTCTTAAATTGAGTTTCAACAAAAATGAGCAGCAGCTTCCACCCCTGGGCTTCTCGGGGATGTCCACAGGCGGCAGTAAATTGCTGGGGAAAACAAGTCTCATCATTGTGATCGTGTGCAGGGTGGTCCGGCCATGAGTTTGAGGATGTTCACCACCAGTTGGGTTTGTTCCTCTGCAGACCTCAGACTATGGGGGGGTGGGGGTACCTCGAGCAGGACAGATGACTGGTTTGTCACACCAGTCTTTGGGAGGAAGGCACCTCACAGAGGTCTGTCGATTTAAGGAGGTCGAGGTTCGCAACGCAATGGTCTACAGCCTGTTCGGTGGATGCCTGGAAAGTAGCAAAAGGCTACTTGGAACAAAGGGAAGTGGACACCATGTCTCATTGGAAGATAGTTTGTGCAGCAAACAGTCAAGTACAATAGTCATAAAAGGGGGATGACCAAAGCTTTATTGAAGGTGGGAGTGCTGCCATAGGTTAACATGGAGCAAAAACTAAGGGGAGGGGTCTCCCCACCCCGGACCTTTTTATAAGCCGGGTTCAGTGTTTCCAGAGCAAATGTAAATGAAGGTATTGAGGGAGATTTAAAGGAAAATTATTCACCCGTCTTCAAATTCAGTGAAAAATTCCAGTCATTTCAGCAGTAGTGCTTGGGAGGCTGCCATAACATCAAATGGCTTCTCCTGTGATTGCTGCTGACTTGAGATGTTTTCAGCGAGTGGAAGAACGTCAAAACTGTTTGTCAGACCTCTTATAAATACTCCATGCTGCCATTGTCCTGCAGTCCTGCATTTCCTTTTTATTCCCTTTTTACAAATGCAGACACAAAGCAGGAACCGAAATCAGGGCGCCTTTCATTTAAAACACTGCATAGAAATACACAGTATAATATAAAAACAGAAAATCGTCTTTTAGCACTCGCCTATACTTTAATGTGGCTCCACTATATAAAGATAGTCGCACAGCATATAGTGACCAGGAGGAGAGGGGGTGGCGGAAGCAGACACTCTAAACCACCCTAGCTCATGCACAGCATTTTTACTTTGACCTAAAGGCACAACCCACTTCTGTAATCTTTTGTAAATCCACTACCTGGTGATGGGCACACAACACATCTAGAAAAGGCACGCCGCATGTTGACACACAGGAAATACAGGGTCCCTAATCACAATGCACCGACTATCCAGTTATTAACGCCCGTAGCATAGCTCAGCAGGTTGAGTGATCGCTTCTGCAATCTGTATGTGATCTGCAGATTCGAAATCCGTCAAGGCGAACTGTTCCTTTCACCCTTCCGAGGTCGAGGCAGAGTGGCTAACCGTACCGTACTGAAATAAGTTGTGTCTTGGGAAAGGCACACACCCTCTCCGGCAGTAGAGCGGCTCTCCCAGCCGTCTACGACGCATTGTAACACGTTGCCCTGTGTCAACATAGCATTCCCACGGAGCAATTAGACATTGATGGATGAGAGAGGGACTTTTGTCCCTTAACAAATAGGAATGGTTGGTGATGACAAATGGGAAGGGTGTATACAGCTCTGCAGGCGAGTGAAATAATTACTTCAGGTTTAAAAAGCACGGGAGATCTATTCAGGCTCAAATGACTTTTGTACAGTATTTCATAAAGGGTGAAGAAAATAAAGCTCGAGCAATACGTTTTGCTGAATACATGTCTATGACTATTTACATAGTGTAAGTTTAGTTTTATCATGCAAGGTGAGTTTACTATCTAGTGTCTTTTTCCAAGACATTGCTATAAACAAATTATTATTTAAACACTTGGAACCCAACCTAAAACCTTAATAAATATTTATATAAAGTAAACCTGGGAAGATATGTGGTCAAGTACTTAAATTGCCCACATCCCATTTTCACGACTTCATATCATCTAATTTCACTGTATTTTATATGGCGTCCATGTAAGCGATTCCGTTTTAAGCTTATCATATTGTTTTTATATGCTATTATAAAACAAAAACCTCGCTCAGTTTAATGTACTATAAAGTTGCTTCACGTACAATAGTGACCATTCATGTATTTCACATCACAACATTATTGGTCCCTCAGCTTACTAATGGAAACTTCTTGTAATGTCCCTTCCCATGGTGCTACTAACCATCAAAGATTGATGATGCTCCTCGAAATTCCTTTTTCTGTGAAGTCACTTCTGTTGGTGTGAATACATATGCAAATTAGGAGATTTACATATCTTTGGAGGCCCTGTGGAGTAAAAGGCGTTTAAACTGGTCAGTGTCCTGCATGCATAATGAGGCTACAATTTTGTTATTTTTGTGTGCTGTGTATGCGTTTAAATTCCATCTGTCAGTAATGTTACCCAAAAGTTGATTTGGCGGGAGGAGGGAGGTAAGGAGGGGTAGATGGACTAGAATGACACTGCATGGAACAGCGCACACTGCAGGATGCTTCGGATGTGCTACCATGTCAAGTGTCCTTCAAAAACATTTTGTAAAATTGTCCACCCTATAAATGAGTACCAACTTGGGCTAGGTGATAATTGTAACATCTTCCATGTATAGTGCGTTGGAGAAAGCACAATATAAACAAATCATATAATTATCCTCCTTTCTTGCCCTCTAGGACATAGTAGTTGAACAATACAAATGTACACATCAGTTACACAATCCTAGAATGTGCATAGCAATTCTGAAACGGAAATCCAGCCATAGGCCTCCGCAAAATCTAAATACATTTTAGAGACCTGTCGCTACAGGCAAAAACAGTTAGTGTTAAAGGTACACAGGAGTAGGGCACATGCCTTTAAAAATTCATTAGGAGTCACAGGTAAGTGCTAAAAATCCAGTTCTTTGCCTAGAACACCCTGAACCTGCTCGGTACAGGAACAATACCCTCGGCAGGTTATTACCCCATAGTAATTTTTAGAAGTTTCCATGCGTGTAGGAAGTTCTATAGGCAATAACTGGATAAAGTCAGTAGGCTATATGCGTGTATGGGGAACATTTAGCAAAGTCTCAGTTCCACCCCACATGTGCGGATTTGATGTGAAACCACCCCAAGTAGGCCCCGAAGATACCCCCATAAAGAGATCTAGATTGTGATTCAAGACCCAGAAGGCCTAGGAGAGGATGCAGCAAAGCAGGTATACCCAAATGTTAACCAATGGTATATGTGGCAAAAACTTGCTTCTGAAAATGTACCCCGGTCAGAAGGACCCCTGAGAGTGAGTATCAAGAAAAAGAGCTCACCCCAGACCCAGAGGTGCGAGTACTCATGGTGTTGGTTTCAAGTGATTGCTTGAGAGAGGCAAAACCACTTAAGTACAGGGCTTCTTTTTTATGTGCCATTAACAGGGATTTGGTTCCCAGGGACTTGGACACTGGGCCAATGAAGGCTCTGATTAAAACGAACAACAAACTGCCATGACACAATTGGGCCCCTCAAGCCAACCTCGACCGCACTGGTGAGGAAGACGTTTGAACCCAGCAAAGACTATTCTGGGGACTTGATGGCCAAATGGAGGCAGCAACCCAGCAAAAAATGATCCTATGCTGGGGATAACTGATGAGGGTGACTCAAGATGGCCCAAAGGGCAGATGAGGCAGAGTAGTAGCGTCCCACTACCCTTTCAGGTGACCCCAGTGACTTGCGCCAAGGTGGGAGACCCTGGTGTTAAGCAGTGGGAAGCAGGGATAAAATCTGTCTGGGGATGGTCCCGGCAGAGGAAGGCCCTGCTCAACACGCAAGTGGAGTCATGTAAGGATTGCATGGCATCAAGAATAGACTGATACACGTGATCAGAGTTCATGGGTGTTTATTAAACTGTATAGGTAGGGTGGTATTCACGTGATCACAGTTCATGGGTGTTTATTAAACTGCATAGGTAGGGTGGTAAAACGCGTAATCCAAACCTAAATCTAAGATGGGAGCAAGCTACGACCATCCATTCAAATTAAGGCCGTCATAATTGTCAAAATAAAAGGGCCTATGCTAAAAGAAAACGATTGCCAATCCTTACAACTAAATACCAAAAAGAGTGTGGGATAGGATTCAAAAGAAAGAAATGTTCAAAAATGATAAGTTAGGATTGTCTCCCTTGACAACATTTTGAGCACGGGACAAGGCGGGACCCCTGAGCACAGCACACGCTCCAGCTTTACCAGCATCAGACAACAGTTTTGCTTTAGGCATCGTGGCCGTTGGTGGTTAAGTCTCTTTTCTACAAAAATCTCTTGCCTCCAAGGACCTGATGAGTTGCAAGCCACAAACGGAAATCCTTTTTCGTATACACGTTGGGTGATGACTTTTCACCCCTAGATCCCCCTCTTCCGGGCGATCTCCCTCTTTCGGGCTCAGATCCAAAAAACATTCTTAACGGTTTCAGGACCTTCGAAGGTTAGCTTTCTTGCTTCCGATGTTCTGATAGATCCAAAATAACAAAGAAAAAGTTCCTTTTGTGTTGCACTTGAGGTGATGATTCTTCACCCCTGGGTCCCTCTCTTGCGGGCTCAGACCCCTCTCGAATATCCGCCTCCCTCCATCAGGTTCACTCTGGCTTGTATTCGAAAACGATGCATTCACATGTTGTTGGGGTGATGGCTTCTCACCCCCTGGATCCCCCCTCTTCCGGGCTCAGACCCTGGACTGTTTGTTAGCCTCCCTCTGTTGGGATCACTACGGCTTTCAACGCAATCTTCTGTGACATCACAAATCTTAATGTCTTTTTAAACCGTTCACTGTGAACAAACATCCGGGTTCACTCTTGTCATCACCCTATTTATGTTATGTTAGCGGTACTTGTATAGCGCACTGTCGCCAACGGAATTGGTCCCCAGGTGCTCTGGCGGATCTGTAAACAAGAAGGGTGGGGTTAGGGTTAGTTGGGAGGAGGGGAGAAGGAGAGTGGGAGAAGTGGTGTGCTGTTGGCAGCTTCAGCTCGGTATACACAGAGTGCTGGGCTTTTGTGCTAGTATCGGATCGGATGAAGGCCTCGAGTGCTGTGGGTGAAGTTTGTGTTGTTGCTGCAGTGTTGTAAAGTGCGTGCAGATTTCTGGGAGAGAGATGGTTGTGTGGTTTGTGTGGGCTTAAGTATGCAGAAGATTGAGGGCTTGGTTAGTGGGGTCTGTATCCTGGTTCAGGTACTTTTGATTCCGTTAGAGTTGTATACCTGTGGGTTCGGATGTCGCTGGTTCCTCATGGGCCGACTCGATTAGGTGGTGTTGCGCTGATCCAGCTGTATCCTATTGAGTATAGTTTGGATTGGTGGGTGCGTCTGAACCTAATCTTCAGGTGTGGGACTGGGTGGGTGATATCTATTCTCAGGTGACCTAGTGTGACCTTGGTCGGGTAAGGCTTTGAGTGGTTCAGGGTCGGTGTCGTGTTGAAGTGTTGTCGTAGTGGATCCGTCTTGGTGAGTGTGTGTATTCAGACGTTCGTATCCTTCTTTCCTGACTGGTTCTTTGATTTCCGTGGGGTGAACATCCTTGGGACTGTTTAGTTGTAGTTTTGTGTGGTGGGGCATTGTGCTTACTGCTTTGTATTGGTGGACCGTGTGTAGTGATGAAACATTCTGTTTCTCACCCATCGCATTGGGCCCGTGATGCAGTGCTTCCTTTCCCTCTCCGTTTGTTCTAAGGGCTATTGGGGAAGGTCATAGTTAGGTCCTGGTCCACTTGATGATTTGTTCTTGTCTTTCTGTCTTAGCTTGCTATGTTTACTGTCTTTGGTCGTATTGCGACTGTCTCCTGTTTGGTCCTTTTAGTATGCCGTGGGATATTTACCTCCGCTTTTCCCATTGATTGATCGGTGCGTATCGCGGTTGCTCTACGTTCATTGATGTTTTTAGTTATGTTGGTGCCCCTGTGGCCAGTCTTTCTAATTATGACGTGAAGAGCCAGGTTTTGAGTAATTTCCTGTATTTATCAGAATGTTTGACTTGGCACCCTCTTGATCGGCATCCCTCCGTCAGGTTCACTCTTGCCAACTTTGTCAGTCATTCAATTCCTTGAACAGTTCTTATGATGCGGGATTCAGGTCCCTGGTTTCACGATCATCTGCCGGTCAAAGACATTCGATTGTACAGAGGATTTTACTAGACCCCCGAATGATATGGCATTTATAACGCGCCTATACACAAGTGTTGACCACTTTGACCCTCTTATCTCCTTTACTAAGGCCTTCTAGTAACAGTAGTTTCAACAATAGGGTAATCGCCTAGAGTTTCCTGAGTGAGCACCCACGTGGTGCCTGACTCCTCTGTAGCTGGTTTTCCCCTTTCACATTAACAGTACATTGTACTTTCTGCAATTTGCATTTGCTACTTTTGTTAAACAGTTTGGTTTCATATCTGGTCTCCCCTTGAAATCACTGGACTGTGATGAACCACCTGGCTTTTCTTGCATATTTGGAGTCCAGGCCGGTACCAAGTTGGCAAGCGTCTCCCCCCAGCTTGGTTATCAGCAGAGGAGGGCCCTGTGTACCGTTGACATCTGCTGCGACAAATGTTCGCTATTGGCGGTCTTACGATTCCTTCCGTGGAGGTTTCATGGGCCTTGGTCGGAAAGGGCAAGGTCACTTCTCTCCTTGTCGCACTCTTGGTTTGCTCCATCTTTCTCCTCCTCTTGAACTGCCGTGCTGAGTTAGCTCTCTCGTCGTGCGGTCTGCCTTGCTCGTATTGTACTCCCGTGCTCCACCTTTTATCCCTTTGGGGAAGGGAAAGGACCGTCGTGTGTGTGTGTGATCCCGGTCAATGTCAGGTAAACGGTTTTGGTGTTTGTCGTCTTTTGTGGTGTGCGAAAGTGTTCGTGTTGGAAAGGGGTTGGGGCTGGGCAGAATGTTCGAGTATTCTACGTGATAGGATGGGGAGAATGTGTTCTAAGATGGGAAAATTGTATGCTTCCTCCTAAGGGGGTAGGTGATTTCGGAATGGTAAATTTAGTTGGGTTTGTGAAATGAATGGGGGGGGAGATTATGGGAACAGTAGTGTTTTGTTAATACTGACTGGGAGTTGGGAAAATAATAACAAGAGGGACGTGGAGTAGAAAGATTAATAATATTTGGATACGCATCGGGAGAACATGGGTTCTGGGAGATGTAATGTCCTAGTGCAGAAAGTTTTGAATTCCTATTGCATTTACCAGATATGGGGGGTCTTTGTATTTGGGTAAGGGGATTCTTTCGGTGGAAGTGAGGTAGATGTGGAATAACCTAAAAAGGCCTGAGAGACCTTGTCCTCTTTGCCTTCATCCCTGGTTTAATACTGCGTCTCACCTGAGGCATTCCCTTGAGCATAACCCTAGTTATGCTCAAGGGAATGGTCTCTCAACCAGGTGATCCTCCCCCCTTCGTCTACCCCTAGGGTTGAGATTTGAGAGAACCGATGCTTCCCTGGCCACCTGAATAAGGGATTCCCAGGATCTACTCAGGAGAATACCCTCGGGTTTCTCAGTCAGCATGAGTATCCAGGAAGCCATGGATTGATTTTTCGCAGCAGAAAATCAAAACCAGAGATGTATTCGGACCACTGCAGCCAGCATGGTCAGATGGGGCTGAAAATGCAGCAAAGGCGGAAAATCTTCCAGGGGTAAGCAAAGGTGCTTCTTCCAACGTTTTCAAGACGAGAGCCTGACGAATGTTTGGGTTTCTCCTTAAGTAACACTACTCGAAGGGGTTAGCTAAAGTATGCTTACCAGTCACAAAAGGGGCTAGTGGCAGAGGGGTCAGATGGTCAACCAATCTGGTTGGCCCTTAGAACTGCCACTCAGCCCGCACCAACTTCCACCCCAGGATATAGTGTGAGAGGAAAAGTCCAGCAACCTATACTGTTTTAAACCACTAAACCCCAACATGGAGGCTCCCTTGTGGGTTAACAACCATTTTAAAACCTTGCTTGTGATTCCCTGGAACAAAGGAAACCCTAAAAGACAAAATGGCTGAGAGCAGGACTTCAAAAAACAAATTGGTGCCGCAGCAGCTACCAAATAGGTACATTGGCCTAGCAATGTGATGAAATGGCTTGCACCCCCGGTGAAGCCAAAATGAAATTACAGCAGCGGCACGCCTACCCCCTAAAACCAATGGAGGGTGATGTAATCACCCTTGGGCCCATATGGGGTTCTAAGAAACCACACCTGGCACTGTGGGAGCCTTATGGGCGACGTAGGACTATTTTCTCTAAATGAATGAAAAAGGGTTTTTACAGCTCTGACAACCAAACATAGGTCAGTCATTCAAACAAATGTAATGGGGGGAGGTGCAGAGGGAAGGGAGCAAACATTTTAATGGATGCTCAAAGGTGTCCCTAGAATCCACAAAATTGTTTTCTGTCCTAGCAGTTCGCAAGACATCTAGGGAGACTGCCATAAGGACAGTGAGCCACAAAGACTGGGTTTAGTCAACATAGCCACACATTTTGAGCACTGTAGTGAACAATAAGCTGCCATGCAGTAAATAAGTGCATTGGAGCGCTCCCGTGTAAAGTGAAAAACGTAGATGCTGCTGCCACCAGCCAGTTTGGGCATCATACCGTTTTGGAAAATAAAAATGCCTGTATAGTCAAAGAAAGGCATAAAGGTAGGAGTGCTACACCATTGACTTAAATGGGGTACATGGGTGCCCCTGCACCGGTAACCTTGAGGACTCGCCAGTTCTCACCTCCTACCCCGAAAAATAAAGTTTTGAAAATGCTTTGCACCCAAAAATGGGGTCAAGATCACTAAACCATAAGGTTTGCTGGGGTTCCCATTGAAATAGATGCAAAACATGCAAAAAGAACAATCTTTTGTAAAAGGAAATCTAAAGGGAGAGTATAAAGGGGACTATGGGAAAAGGTGTACAATCATGGCAACGGCACTTCAAAACCTGTGAGTGCAGAGGGTTCAGAAATGTGCCCTCCATTTGACCTTTATAGAATGTGCTGTGTAGCAATCCGGAATCCGGAGACTGCAAGATTACATGTTTGATGGCTTAACTGTTTATTCACACAAACTCTCCTTAGTCCTTAACAACTATGCTGTAGCCTAAAGAAAGCATTATCTGAAAAGGGTGCTAGTCATTTCCAGAAACATAAGATTTGTCCATCGTCCTAGCTAACTGAACTCCTATCAATACCACTAATAAAGAAAAGAAATGTGATGAATCTGATCATATCATCACTTCTTTCCATGAGGTAGCCTCTTCCTATGTGGCCCGGGGACGACGGCTGCTACCTGATCCTGACCGTGTGGGCTGCTATATAAGGGAGGACCAATTGGGGAGACGTTACCCTTGGGACGAGACATTACCACTTCGGGGAAAGACATAGATCCAAAATTTCCCTTTTAGGGATGTCCCCTCAATTCATCAGGCCTTAATGGCTTATTGCACCACTCATCCATCTATTGGATCCAGTATTAATATTCCCAGACATGACAACCAGAGTTCTACATTTGTTACTGAGACGAGGAAGAGGCAGGGAACAGTAATGCTTACCAACAACACATAAAGAATCATACATCAACTTCTGCGACGAGGAAGAGACTAGGCACAATAAAGTTCACTAAGGCCGGGAAACCTACGCTGCGGTCTAGTCTTTGGAAACTCTTTAATCGGACCGGGAATCTTAAAACCCATGCAGCTGACAGCAATGAGTGAGAGCAGCAGATTCTGAGCTGCGCGGTTACCTGCATCGGCTGTAACGTTGGGGGAGAAGACGCCACAGGAAAAGCTGCTGAAGCTAATCCGCCCAGCAGGAGAAGGAACCAAAGTGCAGTGGACTCATTGCCCGAGTGAGAAAACCAGCAGACACAGAGGACCGGCACGGCAGAGGCGCAGTGGCTGGCAAGTCGCCCACAACACGAAGCGAATGGTAGAAAAGAGAGGTGTGACTCACTTGGAGCCCCAGGTGAGCCCAGGGAGGCAGAAAGGGTTACCGGGTTACCTGAAAGTGTTTGCTGCTTTTGAAGTAGTTATCCGTAAGCCAAGTGAAGTATCTGAAGAAGCTAATAAATCTACAAACTATATCATGAGTGAGCAAAGTGAAGTATGTGAAGAAGCTAAAAGACCCATAAACTGTTCCACGAGCGAGTTGTTCAACCCGCACCTTGAAGGAACAGAGAGAGAAAACCTAGTAACAGTGAACCAACTTGAGAAAAACGCAAAAGTGAAATATATGAATAGGAGAACCGTTCATGGAATGATACGCCAACATTGGGCTGGTATTATTTCATGGGTGAAAGAGAATCGTAATATAATTGTTATGGAAGTCTTTGCAGGAGAGTACACCAAGTGAAGAGAAATGTTAGTTATATGATATGATAGCCCTGGTAGGAGAGTACACCAGGCACAATGCACTCTTTGAACGCCTCCCGTCAACCTCCCTTGTGCTTCTGAGAAGTATCCTACATGCGGCTGCACGCCTCATCAAGCGTCTGTGCAGATACAACCACATCCTCTCGGCCCTCATCGACTTTCACTGGCTCCCACTGCACGCACAGATCTCCTTCCAAGTCTTGCTGCATCATGTCTAAGGCAGTTGCCCTCAAGTCGCCCAGCTACCTTGCAGAGAAACTCAGCATCTCCGGTGGACAGTGTACCACCAGAAGCCAGGACAATCTGTCGTTGCAAAAAGGAAAGGACCAGAAAACAAGCCTTTTTTGCCCACTTCCCAAGACTATGACACCTCCTCCCTGTCTTCATCAGACTCGCACCCATGCTCTACAATTATATACCTCCTGTGAAGCGCTCTGTTGCTTCTCGAAGCTAGGTCTGTGCTCAATAAATACCAAATACCATAATAATACACCAGTGAAGAGAAATATTGTATGGAAGTCCTGGTAGGAGAAAATACCAGGTGAAGTTAAAATGTGTAAGAGACTGTAAAGAAGTCCTGGCAAAGAATATACCAGGCCAAATCAAGTGTGTGTTAACTTACAAGAGAGCCTCAAGGAAGAAACATGTCCTTGAAACTTTAAAGTGAAATGAGAGTAAAGAGGAGCCTGGCGGGGAGTGTACCAGGTGACCCTGCTAGTCTGGGACCTGCACCCAAACTGCAAAGTGAAAGGACAATCCTTAGGAAGTCACATGCCCTACGATCTTGAACTATTTGAAACATTATTCTTTGTTTCTGAACTATCTCCCAAAAAGAACCCGACGAAGGGAACTGTTTCCCCAAACTGTGTGTGCATCAAGGGTAGAAGCCATCTTCTTGGGCTACAATTGGTGACAGGAACCTGGGGAAGGGAATCATTCCCTCGAACTGTGAACTTTGTCCATTTAGAACCTTTTTGGTTGGAGTTATCTTTTTTAATTTCATTGGAACATTTGTGCTCCTTGAGATCCAAACAGAATATCCTTTGCACCTTCAAGTTACTTTTTAGAGTGTGAAGGCTAGAAATTTCAGACACAGGATGTATTTTTTTTACTTTGGACATCTTGACCACGGACAGACCCCTTAGTTTTTGGTGGAAGTAGGGAAATACCTACTAGGATTGGGATAGGAAGCCATTTCCCCAACCCTTTTCATTTCAAATAAAGGTCTATAGCCAAAACTAGGAGTCCTCTGTGTCCGCGTCTCATTCCTGGCTCCTCACAGAAAGCGGTGGTTGGCTTCGGACCCCCTGTTCTTCTCTTTGGCTTCAAAACGGGCTCCCTGGCTCTAATGTCCAGTTCGCATAATTATCTCTTTTACCTCCCCTGTGCTGGATAAAGAGTTCTCTTTAGTTTAGTGTCTTTTCCCTTGCTAGTTTTGCTGGTTTTTACTTCTGTTGTATGCTTCATAGCAGTACCAGGTATGTGATACTTTTGGGCTTGCCAAATTAGGTTCCCTGCTGTCTCTGGGCTTGTGTGTATCACAGGTTCTTAGTTTGTTTTCACTCTTTCTTGGGATGGCTCTTCCTTACCACCTCTCTGTTTCGCTTGTACTGCCTACCTCCAGACTACCCTGAGCAACAACGTACCCTTGCTGTCTCGCATTGTTTCTCTGGTCTGTCGGAGAGGCGGTCTTCTTCTCATGGTCTTCTGATTGTGTAGTGGGAGCCACTGTTCCCTCCTCGCCAACATCTAGCAGTGCCCTGGTGGCGTCTCTGCGTCACCTCTCGCTCTGGAGACTCTGGTATTTCCCGCTAAACTGCCTTCATCAGGACCCGCTTCCTCCTTGCTGTGGTTCGCTGCCCAGGGCTACCCGGGAGGCCGACCGTTTTCCCAAACAGCACAGCTGCATTTTCGCCATGCCGGGCCATACCTCCCAGGAAGGCTCATCCATCTGGCTCTGCAGTCCTCGCTGTCCTAGAAACAACCTGAATGTACTCTTCCCACCTTACGATAGCTGGGTGCAGAGGCTTAAGACTGGTCCTCTGGTTTGACTTGGGTATGGTGCCTGCAGAGAGTCAGACACACCACCACCTATAGATGCATGCCTTAAACCCTTTTACATTAGTCACTCCCTATGTAGCCAACAAACCTATGGGATTCTAGAGACAAGGTGGGGTCGGGGGTCACCTCCATTGGGATTTTGCGACCCCTGCCCCCTGTGGGCTGTTTAGCTTAGCTGGTTCGCCAATTGTGTGCCAAAGGGGAGTTGCCCCCCTTGTGGGGGGGGGGGGGAGTGAGCAGTGGGGGACGACAAATTCCCTGCATTTGTCACAACTGTCAGACTAGCTGTGCAAGAATTATGTAAAGAAGGTGGTGTTTCAATGGACAAAAATGCAGAGTGAGTAGACTGCCTATGATTACTGCACTGAAACCTCTGACTTCCCCAAGCACAGGGAATACCTCGGCCCGCCTAGAATTATTTAACAACTTTGCTACGAAACTTGCCGTTATTCATGCCCCCTAAAAATCAGCCTTACTAGGGCCAAAGCATCCACCCCTTGGTGCATCCCCGAGGTCACCTCCAACAAATGCTCAATCACAGTCTTAGAGAAGCAGCGTCTCAAAAATCATAACTCTGGAGATCTGACAAACCTCAGATCTCTTCACCGATTGTAGGGTTCTGATGAGAGGCCATAGCATCATCCTTCTCCACCACCATCATGGCAGCTTTTAACGGGAGCAAGTAGTAAAGCATTGTACCAAACCCTAAACTGACCCCAAGGTGCTAGCATCTCAGCAACCCATTAAAAATGGGATGGAATCAACGTTCTCCTTGAAAAAATACACAATTTGATGGATCATCGAATCGGCCTCCCCCCAGTGTTAGCCGCCCCTGCACACCAGCGCACATACTGCCCTTCTAGACCGAAGTCCCTCCGCTCCGTCTCCCGCGGTCCTTCTTAAAACGCTCACCATTCCACAAACCTACCTCCTGCTCGGACAATATCATCCCAGACTGCATCATTAAATAATTGTTGGATCCTGTGCTTAACGCAATCCTCCACACCAATAATGCCTCCCTCACTAAAAGGGCAATCCCTTCACACTCTCAAAACTGAGTCTAGGTTTTTATTTTTCTCCAAATGCTGTTTGAGACCAGACTATGTGGCCAACTATTGGCCAGTCATGAAAATCTGTTTATCTGCAACATCTTGGAAAAAGCAGCTGTTACCGAACTACTTGCTGGAATCAAACCGCACATTGTAAATGACCATCAGCGGGGGGTTCTGCCACAAGTGTAGTATCAAGACTGGTGGTGGATGATGCCCTCAAAATCATCGATAAGGGCGACTTGTGCCTTCTTGTTCTCGTCAACTTCCAGGCTGCATTTGACACAATTGACCACCACATCTTCATTTCCCTCCTCGCTGACAGGATGGGATGCTCTGGCACTGTCCTGAATTGGTTTACTTCCTACCTCTCGGGCAGTCCCCTACATAGCCTCTGCGCCCCTCCACACTGCTTCCCGGCCAACCCCCGCCCCCCACCCTCAAGGCTCCACTCTCTCACCATTCCTTTTTAATCTTTACATGGAGCTCCTGATACAGCCATCCACCAATACGCTGATAATTCTCAGTTGCACATGAGGGTAAAAACCCCACAGGACATCAGTCATCTCTGTGATTACATAGCCATCGTCCATCCTGGATGTCGATGCCTACCTCAAACCGAACACTCAAAGTCCCAATCGATCCTCTTAGGCCCCCCCCCACCCCTAACTCTACCGCACTTCCCCTGCTAAGCAACTCGTCCAACAGTGGCTCAGTGATATGCACCTAGAAGGATATGATTCACAAATCTTGGGTGCTGCAACACTCGATCACAATGCACTAAAATAGGCCCACCAAGGGATCCATGACCAGGGTTCCACCATCCAAAGTCAGGAAAGAGTGAGATGGAGATCGCTTACCCCCCCTGACTCTGATTGCTCCAGCACGCACTCCTGAGGTTAGAGAATCCGTAGGGGACACAATCTTCTGTGCTTGGGCTGGTCTGGGGAAGCCCATGGGTCGCTGCTGCAGAGGTCACTTTCGGATGCAGAATTTAGTTCCAGTTGGTCGTAGTGCTTAGATATTGGTCCCAGGCACTGTCTGGCTGAACACCCTTGCAAAGAAAAAATAGACCTCTATGGAACATGAGACCTCCAGCACCCTGAGGGAGAAAAGAAGACTGATTGCACACTAGTCACCACAGTCACCCGGCGACAGATCTTCAGTGGACGAACAAAGGAGCAGGTCCTGCACCTCTCCCATTGATGCAAGAAGGCTAAAATTCGGGAGCAGGCATCTTCTAGTACAAGTTGAAGATCCATCAAGTTGCGAAGATGCACTTGGAGCGGCAATGGCTGCAACGAGTTAGCTGAGGAGAGAGCTGGTCAGTCCACCCGTTGGTCCAAGGACACTTCAAAAGGTGTAGATCCTTGAGCTGGTGCTGAGATTTTTTGTTCCCCCGGGTCCAGGGGTTGAAGCCCCGTCAAGGTACTTCTTGAGATCGGGGACAGGAGCAGGGCTTTACCAGGACTTTACTGGAGTTGGTGATCGGTCAGAGCTGCAGCAGTCATCCTCCAGTTGTTAGCAGGCTGCTCTTCTTCTTGGGGGTCTTGGCTCCAGTGATGATCTGTGGAATGGCTGCAGGAGTCCCATCTTTTATCCAGGATTTGGACTAGAAGCTTGTCCACTGGCAAGAACAGTAAGTATCTGCAACGTTCAATCCGGCATTGGCTATCCAGTCGTGGATAGCCACTGGCCACACATTCTGCCAAGTAACGGTCATTCAGGCACCAGGATGTGTACTGGAACCAGAAAGTCTCAGCCCCCTCATCTGGCTTCACACACAGACCCCCATTATCCCGTGAAAGAAGCAGCTTTTCCCAGGAAATGGCATTCCACATAAGGCACTTCCGGCCCTGACTGTGCATAAAGAAGGCCTAAGAACAATATGGCCAAAGGACAGGCAAGAACCTCGTAGTAGGCCATCTTGGGGTGCTAGCCTCACTTTTTAGCCATTTGCGGTAAAAGCAAAAGTTAAAAACACAGTAGGAAAACATCCACTGCCACCAGTCCATCCTGGACACAGTGAAGTTGGAACCCAAAAGTTACTACAAGATATAAGAATACAGAGTATCTTAACTGCACTTCACTTTAAGGTGAAAATATAATTGTTCTTTTGAAGGTATTTAGATATTGTCCAAAGTTTGTTATAAAAGCACTTCATAAACAGTAGTTTATATACTTCTGAAACACTAGACATTCATGTTTCTTTTTAATTTATATAGCACTCTAAACCCAGAGGTAGAAGGGCGCTTAAAGAAGACGGTTACATAGTGTGATCTATACAATTTCAATATACAACAATTTACAGAATTCACATAGTTAGGCAGATGGCAATGTTCACAAATATCTAGGGGTGGGGGTACGTGCTACTCTTTGTTCAGAAGCCAACCAATATCATGTTTCCTGAAGATCTGAAAGGACTCAATAGTTTTAATGTTGAGTGGTAGGGTGTTCCAGAGTTGGGAGGCAAACACTGTGAAACTAGCACCTCTGGCTTTTTTTAAGGAGAATCTAGGCACTGTCAAGCATAACGTGTTGTAGTATCTAGTGGTTCTGTTGGCGGGTTTAATGGTAAATTTATTAGTGAGATACAGTGGGGCTAGGTGGTTTAGTGCCTTGTATGTGAGACAAATGGTTTTCAAGGCAATTTTTTGTCGTATGGAGAGCCATTTGCACGATTTCCTAGCAGTGGAGATGTGCTCTCACCTGGGGATGTTGAGTGCTGCACGTAGTGCGTTATTTTGAAGTACCCGTCGTTTGTTTATTATAGATTGGTTAGCACCTAGGTACAGGCTATTGCAATAGTCCAATTTGGACTGTATGAGGGCTCTAGCGAGAGTGAGGCAACTATTAGATGATAGGGTCTACTGGCCCTAATTAGCTTGCCAGTGTAGGCAGAGGCTGAGGCGCTCATGTTGGTTTGTTTGGAGAGGTTAGTGTTGGCATCAAGGTAAAAGCCAAGGGTTTTCTCACTTTTAGCGATGGGGATGGTGTGACCATCAATAATGATGTTGTAGTCAGGGCTGAGTTTTGACAAGTTACTGGGGGAGCCGACAATGAGGAGCTCAGTCTTCTCATCATTCAGGCAAAGGCCATGAGAGGCCATCCATACCTGAATGATGGAGAAGATTTCATTAATCCGGGTGACGTCCGCCTAGTAGTTGCCTGTGATGGTGAGGAATATCTGGGTGTCCTCTGCAGAATTGGTGCAGGTGACACCCAGACGGTCCAGTTTGTCAAATAGTGGCTTTGTAAATGTTATACAAAGTTGGGGAGACACAGGAGCCTTGTGGGACTCCGCATGTGGTAGGGATGGGATCTGCTGCAGCTGTTGTAGAGAAAACCCTCATGGTTCTGTTCGCCAAAAAAGAATTGTATCCATGTGATTGCAGAGGAGAAGTGATCTGCGGTGGATAGGTGGCTGCAGAGGATTTTGTGATCGACCAAGTCGAAGGCCGCTGAGAGGTCTAAGAGGAGTAGGATAGCGGCATTACCTTTTGTCTTTGATTTCATCAATCTGACTTTTGAGGTCAACAAGGGCAGTTTCTATTCCATGTTGAGGTCTGAAGCCAGATTGACATATTCCTAGCAGTTGGTTGGATTCCAGATATTCCTGAATTTGGAGGTAGGCGACTCTGTCCAAGATTTTTAATAGGAATGGGACTGTGGTGATGGGTCTGTAATTGGTGGGTATGGCTGGGTCTAGTGTTTGTTTTTTTAAGAGTGGGAGAACCCAAGATTGTTTTAGGTTACTGGGGACTGAGTTATTGGTGAATGACCGGTTGATGAGTTTGGTGATGAAGGGGGATAGATCTCTAGCAGCGTCTGTTATGATCTGGGCTGGACAACTGTCCCCTTTGCAATTCGAGGGTTTTAAGGAGGTGATGATTTTTTGAACTTCTACAGTAGTTGCTTTCTTCTGTAAACATTACCAAGTACTATGTTGGAATGGATTCTCAACTGGGAAACGTCCACTTGTTGAACAGGCCAATGTTGATGGTGAGAGGCGTAAGAGAATGCTGTGTGTAAAATGTCTCCTTCCAGTAACATGGTGTTTAATTTAATTTCAGGGTTCTGAAAGTGCAGCAAATCCAGATGAGAAGCCGGAAAACTCTAAAAAGAAAGCCGACCATGATCGGGATAAAAGCAGCACCACTTCAAAGGTTTGTTTGTTTGGTTTGTTTATTTTTTTCTTCTTTTTTTCTGTAGCTAAGCAACTACCTATGGACACCCCCATGCTGGCATTATCACAGTTAGTTGCCTTGGCCTGTGACATATGCACACCAATATCTTGTGCTTAGTAAGGGAGATTTTTCTTATGCTCTTTCTGGGGTCCAGATGTATCAACCTACCTGGTTTACAGGGGTTTCCTTTGATTTTGTAACCCTACGAGTGGTAGAATGGCCAGTCAAATCAACTGTTGGGGGAACTTTTTCAAATATCCTCTGGTGATGGCTTAGAAAGATCCAACTTTCATGTTTGTCAGAGCTTTCAACCAAGTTTGTCCTAACCTGCATAATGGTGGTGTGGCTGAGGAATCTGACTCCTAGAAGGTGGCACTCATAATGTATTTCTACACAGTATATTTACTGAAAAAAATATATTCCATATAATATTGTCCTGTATTTTGAAATCTCGCCGCTCAGTCAAGTACTTTAAAACTATAACACTAATATTGTAAAAACAGCATAGGGTCTAGAAAAGCTCCAATTCACAATTAAAACCAATAGGAAAAAGACAACCTTACACGGTTTGGAAAACAGTCAATTACAGTAATCTTTCACAGACCGTGTAAGGCATAGAAAATTGCTGATCAGTATTAAAAACCCACTAAGAAAATTATTAAATGGTTTTACTTATCTTACATTAGGACTGTGAAAATATCTCCCAACCCTACTGGTAAGACGAGGACCCCAACCAATTGTAAGACCAGTCAGTCATCACTCGAGGGATGTAGGCTGGCAGTGAAGTACAGTTAGTCCAATAATCACCCCCAGAAGATAAATCGCACTGGTATACTGCAAAATATGCACTTTTTTTAATAGCATTTCACAAAGTAACTATAAGGTGAATACATAGTAACATAGTAAATGTATAAAAACAGTAAAGGACATGTGTGACCACTCCTAAAGTAATTTTTTATTTTTAAATTTGTTTATTGCCATTTTTCAGCAATATCAATCACATAACATTCAAAAGTGCCGTGCACATATATGGTTGCAATACATTTTTAACTTAACATCAAACATTATCGTAAACAACAACTGTCTCCATGTTCTGTTCCTATAATTTCGTACCTTTCATACTAGGGGTGGGTAGGGGGGGTAGTTAGACGGTCCAAAAAGGGGGCTTGGGGATGTCCTCAGAGGGCCAGCTTTATCTTCAGTGGCCTCGCCCGTGTCGTTTCTGATTATACTGCGAGTATGCTTAACCTGAGGCCTTTAGTTCATGGGGGTTTATCGTCAGAGGGGTGGAACATATGTCTGGTGAGTTCTCTCCATGCCTCTAGCGCCCTGCTAGACTCATCAGTGGATCTAGCGACGCAATCCTCCCAAGCCGTGGTCTCGGCCTAAACCCACCGCTCTGCTTCACTGGGACATATTTTGTATTGTGGTCCCGCTGGTTTTTTCCAGGACATGGCAATGGTTCTTTTGGCCAGTATGCATACCAAGTCCATGAGTCGTACCGCATGTTTAAGCTTGGCCAATCTGGGATAAGTTCCTAATAGGCACTCCTCGGGTGTCCATTTGTAGCTGGTCATGCCTGCTTTTTCGCACGTCTGTTTTACTTTGCCCCACAGCAAGCTAGTCTTGGGGCATTCCCACAGCATATGTATCAGATCGGCCTTTTCCCCCCTTACACCAGGTGCAGTTCTGTTGAGCTTGCTTGTTAAATTTGGCTATTCGGTGTGGGGTCAAGTAAGTTCGGTGCAGTACATTCATCTGTATCTGTTTGAATCTGTGGTTTCTTGAGACTTCTTTGGGGAATGTGAGCGCCCTGCTCCACTCCCCCTCCGTCATTTCTCTGCCTATGTCCCTTTCCCATTTGTTTTTCATTTCCATACTCCGGGAGTTGGTTATGTCGCTTAGATGGCCATATATTTGTGATATTGGTCTGCTGCCCTCCTCCAGGTTGTATAGCATCATTAAGAGTGGTTCTGTGTCCGGTTCTTCAGGCCACGTGTCCCACTTGCGTTGTGCAGTGGTGCAAACCCTTTGATACCATAGGAACTGTCCTGGGTGGATGCCTTCTATTTCTTGTAGGGATGCAAACTCTATGAAGGTGCCTTCTTCGTAGAGATCTCCCCAGGTGTAGACCCCCTCTCTTTTCCATAAATCTAATTTGTTTCAGATCTGTGGCCGTTTTACAGAGGTCTGCGAGCAGTGGTACTTCTGTTGCATAGGAGTTCCGTGAATGGGTGAGCATCTTCGTTCTATGCCATATCTTTTTCCCCAGGGTGGCTGGGGGGGGGTTGCGTTTCCCAGTAGTTGTAAGGGTATCCAGATCAGTTCTTTCAGTTGGTATGGGATTACTATAGCCTGCAACAGAGGGGTTTCAGATATGGGCTCATCGGCTAGCCATTTGGTCACAAAGCTTTGCTGGGCTGCAAGGTAGTATTTTTCCAGGTTAGGAAGCCTGATTCCGCCCTGACTATATGGTAGGGCTAATGTCGACAGCGCCAGTCTGTCTGTTTTTGCCCCCATAGGAACTCTTTTATTAATGTCTCAAGCAGTCGGAAGAAGGGTTTGTTAATGTAGTAATGCACTTTCTGGAACCCGTACAAGAACCTTGGCAGTACAATCATCTTGACTATCGAGGCCCGTCCCATCTTGGACAAGGAGTTAAGCCCAGAAGTTCATTGATTTCCGCAGGGCTGGGAGTGCTGCTTTTGTGTTGTGCTCGTGCATCAGTGCGGGGGTGTACATTATTTGGATTTCGAGGTATCGGAACGAGGTGGTCTGCCATCTTATCCCTACTGCTGGAAGTGTCTCCACGTCCTCATGTCTCAGGGCCGCTAGGGGGAACAGGCAGGATTTTGACTTGCTGAATTGGATTCCTGAGACCTTGGAGTAGTAATTATCCAAAACATCTAGTATGGTGGGCACATTGTTTTGTGGGTTCCTGACCTATATTAGTACGTCATCTGCGTAAAGTGAGATGACGTGATCTATTCCTCCCAGCCTTATACCAGCATCGAAAAATTGCCTCCTAAAGTAAATGGCCAAAGGCTCCAGTCCCAGTATGTACAGCATTGGGGACAGTGGGCATCCCTGCCTAGTCCCCCTTTGTATGTCCCAGGCCCCTGACACGTATTTCCCAGATTTCACCCTAGCTCTAGGCTTAGCGTATAATATTGTGATCCATCCAATGAACCCCGGTCCGAAGTCAAATTCCTTGAGTACAGCCACCAGCCACTTCCCATATATGGAATCGAATGCCTTTATGGCGTCTAGGGAAAGTAGTGCATACGGGTCCCCATCATTGTCGGTGTGTGCTATGTGTTGCAGCCTGTGTAAGTTCATGGATGTGTTGCCGACGGGTATAAAACCGCACTGGTCAGTGTGTATTATGTCTCCTATGATTCTGGACAGCCGCTTAGCTAATATTGTAGTTAAGATTTTTACGTCATAATTAAGCATCGCTAGTGGGTGATAGGAGTCACACCGGTCCGCCGGTTTGTTGGGCTTTAGGATCGGGACCACCAGTGTTTCTCTCATGCTCTCAGGTAGTATCCCTCTCTCATATGCCTCCTGGTATATCTCATGTAAAAGGAGCGTCAGGGAGGGCTCATAAGCTTTATAAAATTCTGGGGGTAATCCATCTGTGCCAGGTGCCTTGCACGTGGTCATGGACCTAATAGCCTCCGTTATATCTTCTGGTGTGATGTCTCTTTCTAGTATGTTGGCCTGTTCCGGGGACATCCTGGGGAGCTCTATCTCGTCCAGTGTGTCCATTATCTGTTCCTGGGAAACCTGTTCATTATGGGAATATAGGCGTTCGTAGAAGCATTTGAAGGTATTATTTATGTCCTGCTGTATGTGATGCGTGTTCCCTTCCTCGTCCTGCAGTGTGGTGGTAGAGTGTCTGGGATGTTCCTTTTGGCAGAGCCATGCCAGTAGCCTGCCTGGTCTGTCCGCCTCTACATGTGCTCTGTTCGTTTTGGCAGTGTAGTCAAACTTTTCTAGCCTGCTCCAAGCGGTTACATTCTTTTCCCTGAGTTTCTGGAGTTCAATTTCTCTCTGCTGTGTGCCTGTGGGGGCGGCCTCTAGCCTTTCAATCTCCTTCTCCACATGTTCTAGTTCCCTCCTTAGTGTGTTCCTGATTCCCCAGGCCTTTTCAATGATTTCCCCTCTTATGACTGTTTTTAGGGCGTCCCATTCTGTGCTTCGGTGTTCGACGCTGCCCGCGTTAGCTTCTATGTAGTTGTCTGGAGACTCTTGTAGTTCCTCTCTAAAGGCTGGGTCCTTCAGGGCATCAATGGGCATTTTCCACATGGGGATCGGGGAGTCTAGGGCCACTGTGGTTCCATGTCACTAAAAGTGGTGAGTGGCCAGAGATGGTTCTCCCTAGGTACTGTGCTTCCCCCACTTGGGGTAAGTATTCCCTGCCTATAAGGACGTAATCTAGCCTTGTGTGTAGATTATGCGGGGTCGAGTAGTATGAGAAGCCTCTCGTTTCCGGGTGTGTTTCTCGCCATGCATCTGCCAGGTCCAATCTGTCTATCATTGTGGCCAGTGCTGTTGTTGCTGCTGATGGGCCTTTCGGATTGGGTATGGACCTATCCAGTGTTGGGTTATGTATACAATTGAGATCTCCACCCCAAATGAACAGGCCACTTCTATGTTGCGTAATCATGGGATACAGTGAGTGACACTCCTAAAGTAAATATATGCCTAGTGGTAAGCATGTTGCATGTAAGGTTATTGGTAGAGAGAAACCGGGGGGGGGGGGGCGAGGGGACCCTAGACAATAGTAATGTTAATTTACGTAGTCCTAATCAAGACCCAAAATGCCATCACATGGATTATCACAGTCCTCCCCCAGGCCCCTGCCGCGCCCCCATCCTCTAGCATAAAGTCAAATTATTACACAATAATAACCTTATACTATAGGGGAGGGAAAAGAGATGGGGTAGCACTTTCCCAACCATTCCCAGAAGGCCTCAAACTTTAAACATTTAGGCTCATAATATCAGACTTTGAAACACAATTTATTTGTTGTATAAGCGCCTAACAAATGCACAATAAATAAAAAATAAAAAAAATAAAAAAGAAATGGTCATATTACACTTAAGGAAATACAGTGATAAAAAATGACCAACATTTATACATTTATATATTTGGTATTTATAAAGCGCCTATACAGCAAATGGTGTTTCAAGACGCCACAAGACAAAAAGGGGGGAAGTGGAACAGTTGAGGAATAACCAAAACGGTCCTCCTATGCCTTGTCATTCAGATGGTGCAAGTGCAGTAACAAGAAGTACAGGGGATTGTGGTCCACATGTTAAGTTTGAGTATGGGGCTGAACCTGGCTCAGCAGGGGTGCAGCCCCGCCAGGCTAGTAAGGAGGAGGGAGCCTGGTAGGGCAAGTGCGAAAATGGCGGGCAGGTCTGGGGAGACTGAAGAGTAGGGGTGGACGGGCGAGGAGGGCCTGGTGGCCAGTATGACTCAGAGGGAACCAGGCAGCCAGTCAGAATCAAAATGTGGCAGAGGGGGAAATTAGCAGGGGAGGGGGGGAGGGAAGAAAGAGGAACAAAGGAGGGCTATTGAGGTAGAGACTGTTGCAGTAGTCTAGCCAAGAGAGGACCAGAGTTCTGGAGACATTGAGTTTCTGGTGGAAGGTGAGGAAAGGGAGAATGCCTCTGAGGAGGTGCAGCTGAAAGTGGTCCTTCTTGGCAAGATTTGCGATGTGAGGAGAGAAGTCGAAGATAAGGTTTTTTGCCTCACAAGAGGGTGAGGGGAAGGGACCCATGGAGGGCGGCCAGAGAGTAGGAGGGAGTGGGGCTCCCAATTAGAAGGATCTCTTTTCCTGACGTTAAGGTAAAGATCATTGACAGCGTGCCATGCCTGAATAGCAGTCATACAGTCAGGAATGAGGGAGGAAGAAGAGGAGGCAGAGGAGGGAAGCTTGAAGGAGAGCTGTGTGTCATCCACATAATACTGGAAGTGAGGAGAGAAGGTGAACATAAAATGGGCCATAGGGGCAAGGTAGATTTGAAGAGCCACAGCGAGAGGATAGGGCCCTGAGGGACGCCACAGGTGGAGAGTGTGATGGGGGGGGGGAGTGTGATGGATGGGAGAAACGGGCCCAGTTGAACCTCGGATGGTCGATCAGAGAGGAAGGAGGTCAATCAGTCCAGAGCCAGGTCCGTGAGGCCAAGGGTATCACAGAGCCGATTTATAAGGATGGCATGATTGACTGTGTCAAAGGTAGAGGAAGGATTGAGAACGGAAGGAGAGTTGTAATCGAGATTCAGAGTAAGTCTTCACAAGGGTTCAGGAGTGCAGTTTCCGTGCCTCTGGCTGCTCTGAAGCCAGACTGGTGGTTGTGGAGACAACTAACTGATTCAGTGTAGTTGATCAGCTGGGATAGGACCAGCTTCTCCAGGAGTTTGCCCAGGAAAGGGGTAATGGAGATAGGGCGGTAGTTAGCCGGGCAGGAGGGGTCAGCTGAAGGCTTTTTGAGGAGATGTTGCACAAGGGAATACTTGAGGGGTAGCGGGAAGGAGCCAGTGGCAAAGGAGTGATGCAGAAATCAGCAAGGCTGGGGCAAGGGAGGCAATGTTGTCCTTGATAGTTCTGGAGGAGCAGGGGAGCACCTGTTGGGAGGAGACGTTTAAAGAGAGGACTTGTTTAGAGACCTCATCCGGTGCTATGGGCGAGAAAGAGGAGAGATGGAGGGAAGGGTGGGGGCCTGGGGTGGCCTGAGAGCGGGTGGGGGAGAAGGTAGGGGTGTAGAGGAGTTAGGACAGGATGTCTTGAGTTTTGGTTATGAAGTGAGGCCGGTGCAGAGGGTCTGGGGTGGCCGAGGAGAAGTGGAGACTGCAGTGGAATTGGCAAGTTCCTTGCAGATTTTGTGAAGTTCAGCCGTGTTGTTAGTGGCCCCAGAGATCCAGGCTTGGATATAGGCTGCCTTCTTAGACTGGATGGAGAGTCTGCATTGCCTTTGAAGCAGGCGGCAGGCCAGTCAGTCAGAGGCTGTGCTCGAAGCCTGCCACTTCCTCTCAGCAGATTTACACTTGTGTTTCAGAGAGGCTAGGTCGGAGTCATGCCAGGTGTTCTGCTTGGAGGCAGGCTTCATGCAGATCTTCATGACTGGGGCAAGGATGAAATGGTGTTGGAGATGGAGAGGTGAAGGTTAGCAAGGTTTGTCAGTTTGAGACTCTGCCCTGGGTGGGAGGGGGAATGAAAGTGGTGGCTAAGACAGCAATTGACACTCGATTCATCGATCGAATGTCGGAGGAGACTGGCAGTGAGGGCAGAGACTTTGCCGGGGGCCTCAAGATATCCAGGTGAGAGGACTGGAGAGCAAAGTGAATCTGGTTGCCACTTTCGAAAGTCTTCCGAGGAGGGTTACAGGAATGTGGTACACCTGTTGGTGATGGTGAAGGGCCCAGAGGGGTGGTGGAGGCAAGAGAAGGGAGGGGTTGATGAGAGACAGAAGACGCCTATGAAGGAGTAGGAGGTTGGGCTGAGAGCCTTGGATGATGACCGTGCCGTTCTGGTAGATATTAATGATGCCCCTAGAGGTAGGGAAGTATGTCAAGAGTACTTCCCATAGAGTTCCACCGTTAATGGGCGAATAAGACATGGGGGCGGGGGAGGACTCGGACCATATGGGGAATCCAAAGGTCCAGAGGCGGAACAACAAAGAGGATGCCGGTGACAGGCTAGGGCAATTATGTCACGACTGGATTATGTTAACGCTTTGCTCCTAGGTGCCTCCAATAAAGAAATAGAAAGGTGTCAAGTTATGGAAAACCACACTATTAGAATAGTGAAGGGCATCAAGATGAAAGAGCACATCACGGAAGGAAGAAAATCATTGCATCAGAGAATTGAGGATAGAATCCTCTATAAATCCATGACTATATTTCACAGATGCATCTATGGCACAGCACCAAAGTATCTAGAGAAACCGTTCTCGAAATGCATTCCCCCAAGGTCCTTACGATCAGAAGATCAGGGATTCCTAAACGTACAACGCTTTTGCCGGGCTACCGGTAAGGGTAAAGCTTTCGCAGTACAGGCAACTCGGTACTGGAATAAGCTACCCCGTTCCCTCCGGTTGGAAACTAACCTGCTGTCTTTTAGAAAATCTCTGAAAACACATTTGTTTAGATAAAGGGACATGTGATGGTTTCAATCTTAACCGCTTGCCACAATTTGTGCAAATGTTTGTCTCTGTGTGATGTCTGTTCTATGACCCACGCGCCCTGATGCCTGCAGGCTTTCAGCACGACAGAATAAAATCTACCTGGAAGAAGTGTTGACGTAGGTGTCGGCGAACGGGCATGCTTGGATTGCAGACCAGGAGACCTTTCTTGAACTTTTTCCTTCCAGGCTTAGAAACCTAGTATAGGTGATAAAGTAGCAGTTACAGTAGATGGGGGAGATGGAAAGTGCCATGGAGGGAGGGAGGGAGCAGAGAGATGAAACGGGGGCGAGAGAGAGGGACAAAGCAACAGCACAGTGGACAACGAACTGACCAGGCACCCTAGCGGCAAGATGGGCACAGACGAATCGGGTGCACAGGGGGTGTGGGGAGATCCAGGCCAGCGAAGAGTCTACAAGGGAAAAACACAGCAACTGAACTCCTTTCCATAGGCAGGAGCAGTGCTCCAGATAAGATTTTGAGGTGGGAGTATTTTACTCTCTATTTTTAAACTTTGAGAGTAAATGCGATTTTAAGAGTAAAAATGAGTTTTCTCCTTTACAAAAGAGTAAAATGTATGCGACATCCAGGCGACATGTGAAAAAACTGTATGAAATTATTACTATGCGGCAGCTTTCTGCATTGTGACACAATACACCTTTCATTATTTCTGGCCATTTGATCTCTCCTGTATATATTTAAATGTTGAAATCACAAACACCTAGCCAATTATATAGTAAAGCATACATTCATTTTTATTGTGTGTTTTGAGATTCAATAGCAGAATTGTCTTTTGATGTTTAATGAAAGTCCTAATTTCCTGGAGCTATTACTACCTAATGGTATGCCAATGTTATGATACAACAGTGCAGAGAGGCAAGGACTCCATGCTAAATTTTATATCTAATCTAGTGGTCAAATGGTTATTTATATAGCTCTTTTGGCAAAGCACTGTACATAGAACATATTTATCACAATTACCACCAAACCAAAGTCGGTACTCCTTTATCAACCTCGAAAGGATGAAAGGCTGAGTTGGACTTCCCGGGAATTGTACCCACAGATCACAGAGATTGCAGCAACGAGTGCTCAACCGGCTGAGCTATCTTATTGGCTAAGATCCTTCAGAGGTTGGTTAACTGAGTATCGACTGAGGTATAATGATCACAGTACCTAGATGTATGACAAACCATTAATGAAGCGCTACATAAAGTTAAATACCTATCTGGATTATAACAGGGACAGGTTTGGTTGAGTTTCTATTTCAATTACCAATGCCACTTTCATTTGTTTGTTTTTGAACAGCGCTTGCACTTTCTTGAGTCAGGTTTTGGATGTTTTATTTGCAGTCTTGAAGATTCGAGAGGCTAGAACACCTGTGATCAGTGTAATGACAATTACTCACCCTTGAGCAAAGACTCTGCTGCCTCTGACCATTTATAGTAATGCACCCCACTGACCCCAAGGTTGAATGGATGTAAACTAGACTGTGCATAGTCATTATTTTACACACTTTTTTATAATTGGACTGTAAATTAAATTAGTCTAAACATGATCTGCCTCTGCACGATTATGCACACAGCATTGGAACTCTGAAAAATACAATTGTACAATACTGGTTTGCTTTCACTGGAAAAAAGCATAACTTGTTAAAAAAAAAATATATATCAATTGCAATTTAGTTTTCCATTTTAATAATTATACCATCCTAAAATTCGAGGAAAACTCATGCACAGTGCTTCTGAAGCTGAATGGAAAGAAACCACTCCTTTTATCAGTGTGCAGTTTATTTTTTTGAAAGGCTTCAGAGAAATACATTCTGTTTCAGAGGTGGCTTGCAATTACATCCATGTAGATAAAATTCACAAGAAGCCTTCTGGTTTCTGTCAAGTAATTTGACCTTTGCACTGCCCTCTGCTCTAAACCTGTGTGTAAATGTACCCAGGAAAATAATAAAGCTGGCGTATTTACAAGATTTGCGTGCGTAAAAAGGCCTGGTACACTCCTTATCTGGAGCCCTGGGCAGGAGTTAATGCACAGATGTATAAATACCTAATAAATCGATGGTATAATGTACAATTTTAGCTCTTGGTATGAAACTCTAGGGTTCCATGGTGGACCTAGGAAAAATGTCAAAAGTACATTCCAAAGTAACTTTAGAGGAGTAGTTAGTAAGTTCCCCTTCGAAAGTAATAGGACACATCCAATAGGCAAAATAGGGATTATTGGTTAAAGGCAGGTAAATGTGTGCTACCTCACAGGTGCGGATAAAGGTGCAGCTACCCCAGAGGACATCAGAGAAGGAGCACCTTGCCCCCACACCAGGTTCGAGACCTAGAAGGCCGCAGAAGGAAGGAATAGAATGGCCAATAGAAGTCTCTGGAGAACTGCGGTGTAGTGGGCCCACAACACCCCACCACTCCAGAACCCTGCAGGAGAAATCTAAATGATTGTCCAGGAGTCCAGGGCCTAGTGCTCTTGGGGCCAGTTTTGGAGGAATTGGCTTAGGAATGGCAGAACAATCTAGTTGAGTATAAGGCTTCTTTCACAGGGCGAGTTACTGGATCTAGTACCCAGGGACTTGCACCTCAGGACAGTGATGACTCAAATGACCATAATTAGCCTTTCAAGGAGGATAACCCTCATACGCCATGAAGGTACCGGGAAGGTGTAGGGACCAGACCAATCGGATCTGGATGACTTGGAGAGAAAAATAGACGAGGTAACGATCAGAAATCTGTCCAACAGGGGCAACAGTGAAAGCAACCCAAGACAGCCCAAATGAAGAGCAGAGGCCAGGTCATGGTGTCCCACCATACTTCTGGACAACCAAACTTCTTTCGTCAAGATGGTAGGTCCAGAAGACTTTGATAAAAAGCCCCAGAAACAGTCCCAGGATGGGACATCGGATCAAACCATTGAGGATGATGAGGAAGAGCCGAAGAAGGATGAGCTTGAGCCTAAATTCGGAAACTCAGCAAGAGGGAAAGGACCCAGAGTTCAGGTAGTATGGCCACCTGGTCCTACAGTTCAGCAGCCCTGCTTTGTAGCAAACCCTCCAGGACTTCAGTTAAGAACCAGCAGTGTTGAAGGATGCAGAGGGGCCCTTAGATATACACAATTGACACACAGGCTGGCATAAGCCTTCCCTCCAATCACACAAAAGGCATATGCGTAAAGGTTTTGGCGGCCAGCCAATCTGTTTGGGATGAAGGAAAAAATACAGCGAACACTCAAATGCACCCTTCGGCTGTCTGGGGCCATGGACCAGTGTACGGGGCTCAATGTTAGCCTATGTGTGTAGAAAGGCCATTTAGTACCTGCCTTGTGGTTTCCACAAAGGTATGACACAAAACAAAAATTTCTTGGATAAAATTTAAGAAAAAAAATGCATTTGTACCCAAATACCTATTATACTAGTACATTGGGAGACTAATGCGATAAAACAATCTTCACCCGTGGTGAATCCCAAACTAAACGGCTGCCACTAGCCTACTCTGCAACACAAGTGGAGGGTGATAAAAGCACGCTAGGACCAAAATGGGCTGCTTAAAAACCACCTCTGCCATATGGGCTACCAAAGGACAATACAGGAAAAAGGGTTGCAGTGGCAGGCAGACTCTGTAGAAGTCACTTTGACCACTAAAAGAAAGTCAAAAGATCCTAGAAATCTAAGTGGGGTAAAAAGCAATACCTTTAGTGGTCCCATAAAATGGTCCAGCAGTACCTGCACAAATGTAATTTTGCCGTAAAATCACAGTAAGTAAATGTCTTAAGTATGTTTACAGGTTAAGGTTTAGAAAGATTTTCTCATAGAAACCGATTGGACAAATTCAGTAATTCCCTTGTATTTATGGTGACAATGTTGGTTAGTATTGCTTGCAGGTGTGAAAGAGGCAGCAGCTCCAGTTGGGGAATGTTGGAGACCTAGGCTACCTGAATACTAGTGTCCTGTGAATGGGTAGTATGGGGGGTTAGAGCACTTGGAGAAGGCTACACAGGTGGAAGGAAACTGAAGGAAGCCTGAGAATTATGGATGCAGTGGTCCTGCTGGCTGTGCGGTTTGGTTCTGGCTAGGTGCCAATTCCAGTTGTTGGCAGAGACTGAAAGTGCTAAGATCCACAAAAAATATAGCCTTCAGATGAGCCACAGAGATGGAAATGTCTGCAGTAGCAGCAGCAATATGAAACAGTTGACCCTTTAACGCAAGCCACATAATTATAATTGTTCTTTTTATAACACGCTCAAGACAAGAGATTGGTTTCAAAGCATGGGATCGGGATTCAAACCTGTGTTGCGCTGTTGCCCCTGCGCTATTCCCCCCCTCCCTGATGAGATGAAGTAGGGACAAAAAAGGTTCAGCTTAAGTATAAAGACCTTCCCACCTGGTTCGGACTGGCCTATAGGGCAATAGGGTCATGTCAAAAACAAAAATGCAAAACGCGTGTTTTTTTTTCTCTTTTTTTCTTTTGGGTCAAAGTGAGACATTTTATTTTACCAATGTGGGCCAGTTTGATGAGGTACTTCACTATGCAGCTAGTAGTTTTGACCATTGTTGCTGAATAAATTTTATTTAATTTGCACAATTTCTATCTCATTTTCTTTAAAAAAAACTCCCACTTTGGTACTATTCAAACAGTCTGTCACAAAATGAACGAATTGTCATTTGCAACTGTGGGCCACATTTTCATTGGTGCACGAGACATTTGTAGACCCCAGTCCGACCATGCTTCCCACAACTACTGCGAGCAGCTGCAGGGAGGAAGTCGGGATAGCCCACAATGGAGCAAGGAGATTGTTGGAGCAGCAGCAAACAATTTGGGTTCTGACCAGGCCATAGGGGGTGGGGCTCTTGCCCCCCCCCCCCCCAGTCTAGTGGATACTACGGCGACCAAGAGGCTTCAGGAGAACTGCATGGTCTGCAGGTCTGGATATTCCAGCATAGGAGGGCAGGTGAAATGGAAGTAGGAGCTTGACTCAATATTTCTCAGCTCCTAGAGGTAGAGTTGCTGAGGCAGGAGAACAGTTTAGCAGCAACAGTATCCTCTGTATTGGCGCATCGCTCCAGCTTCTCCAAGATTGATAGACCGAGTGAGATACTTATCGAGGGAGAGACGGATAGAACGAGGGGCAGAGAAGAAGAGACCCAGAAGGTGGGGTAGGGAAACCGAGAGTCAGAGAGACAGAGAGATGGACTGAAAAGAGAGCGAGATGGAAAAAAGGAGGGGGCTAGCGAGAGACTGATGTACGTAGAGGGGGAAACGGGTGGAGCAAGAGACTGACAGTGAGAAATGGAGACAGACAGAACAAAGGGTAGGGAGAGACTGGCTGAACAAGACAGAGGGGAAAAGAGAAAAATAGATGGATGTAGGGTGTGATGGATTAATGGTGAGACTGAGAGGCACAGAGATTGCCTATTGGTTATCTAAGATGTGCCTAAAGACAAACTGGTGGATACAAATTAGCTGGGTTCAGAATATAAACATTTTACCGAAATTACATGTAACGTGACTCCTTCGAAAGTTAGTCAAACACTTTTATTTGTGTTGCCATTTACTAATGCAATGATAGGTTGCTTTCATGCATTGATCTCAGGCAGTTTTTCAACATACTGTTGTAAACGTTGTTTGTTTTAAAAAAGAAAATATTTTTATTGGCATTTTTCAAACAAACAGTATTGCCCCTCCTCCTGTCTCCCCCCAACCCATCCCTTCCCCCTATCCCCCCCTTCCGGACAGAAGTGCTTAAGATTTACACATACACTTTTTTTATAATCATAAGCCTCATTTACATGTTCAAAATCCTCAAATTATGTGGGCACCATTGTTGTACAAAGTCCCCATGGAGATAGTCCAACACTACAGCCCAGTCCTGCTTGAATTGTCGTTGGTCCCCTTGCAAGTTATAAGTCATCCATTCCATGGCAACAAACCCCACAGCTTAATCGACCAATCCCGATCCCCCGGATGCTTTTTCTGCTTTCAGGCGGCTGCTATAATCAACCTTGCAGTTGCCACCATCAGCATATTAGCCTTACTCTGTATTTTAGAAAGTAAGGTATTCTCTTGTATCAAATAAATGGCCTCCTGAAGTGTAGCGATGTGGTTTATCTACCTGGGGAAAACAATTTAGTTACCTGTTCCGTAATCTTCCCCCCAATAGTTTTTCAGTCTTAGGCAATCCCACCAGATATGTTGCCAATCCCACGGCATTCCGCATCCTCACCAACATCCCTCCGAAGTGGTTGGAAACATATGACGTGTCTCAAGCGTGTAGTGCCATTGGTATGTAACCCTATACCATGCCTCCCTCAGCTGTATAGGTCTCGTTCGTTTACGGATATTTTTCCACAATAGTTCCCAATATTCCTTTGGCAATTCTATCCCCAATGTTTTCTCCCATTTGTGCATAAATCCCCATATCTATTCACTTTTTTCTTCCTGAAGAATCGAATACAGCTTTGACACCATAAGTCTATTTCCTGAGTGTGTAGTATTTCTCAAATAACATAAGCTCTCTCCCCAGAGCTTCCCCCACCCCTGGACTAATTAACCATTGTCGTAATTGATCATATTCCAGCCGATTTTCTCTCCTCTAGCCCCATTCTTTATTTACACTCTTCAAACCTACTTTAGACTCCTCTTTGCACCATATCCCCCACCTTTATGCAGCCTACACTTCGCCATGGCTTAAATTATCCCCTCACCATTCCTGGGCGGAATTGTGGATTCTCCAATAAAGGAGTAAATGGTGACGGACGTGTGGATAGGGCACCTTTATCAATCAGGCGATCCCACACCTCTATAACTACAGATTATACTCTACTAGCTTATTGTTGGGGTTCTGTCTTGTTTTTCCAACCATAAAATCCCTTCTAGTGGGCATCCTGCCACTGTGCGGGTCATGTGCACCCATAGTTTCCTGGTATTATCCTTAAACCATTCTCTGAGTACCCGTAATTGTGCAGCCTAAAAATATTTCTAAAAATGCTGTAAGCCCAATCCCCCATTTTGTTTAGAAGCCTGTAAAATCTGAAAGGCCACTCTCTGGACTTTACTACACCAAATCTGTCTCCTAATTTCTTTAAAATAAGACCTAGGGATCTTAACGGAAGAGTTTGTAATTTATATAGTAATCTGGAAAGAGTCACCAACTTAATCGTAGCTATCCTTCCCAGCCACGAAATATGCAAAGGGTTCCATCTCCCCAGATCTTTTTTTCACCTGCTGTAACACTGGCAGGTAGTTACATTCATACAACTGGGAAACCGTCCTTGTAATATTAACCCCCAGGTATTTTATATGTGTATCCGCCTCTATGAATGGCGACTAGGAAGATAACTCCTTCTGACTTGGAGGAAGATCTAATTCCAAGAGTTCTGACTTACCCATGTTAACTTTCAACCCTGCCACTCGTTCCATTCCCTCCAGTTCCTCCAATAAAGCTGTAATAGATTGTCTAGGATCCTGTAGCATCAGTGACATGTCCTCTGCGAAAGCCGCAATCGTATGTACCCCATTCTCAAACCTAATACCCTGTATTTACTCTCTCTCTCCCTCACTTTGCTAAGAAATGGTTCCGGATATATAGCATATAAGAGAATCGATAGTGGGCACCTTTGGCGGGTACCGCTACTTATTCTGATGCTACGTGAAATCTGTTCATTAATCGTCAATCGCAATGAGGGAGACTGATAATTGGCTCACACCATTTGAACAAATTTAGTACCCATACCAGTTTGGCCCATCACTTTAAATAAAAAAGGCAATTCTACACGATCAAACGCCTTTTCGGCATCTAAAGAAACTAGAACTGTGGGAATTTGTTTGATTTGAACCTTTTCCAGTATATGAGCGACTCTTCTAATATTATCAGAGGTTTGTCTCCCCATTATAAATCCCAATTGGCCTATATGTATTAATGTAGGTAGACAAAGTGCTAATTTCGCCGCCAGGACACTTGTATACAACTTTGCATCGATGTTTAGCAAAGCTATAGGTCTGTAGGACCCACATCTCATCAGATCTTTTCCAGGTTTACCAAATACCACAACCTTGGCATCTGCCATCGTGGGCGTCACTGCCCCTTTAATCCAGAGGACATTAAACTGTTCCTTCAGCGTCGGGGCCAGCTGCTTAGCATACTTCTTATAAAACATAGCCGGAAATCCATCTGGTCCCGGAGCCTTATTCATTGGCAAAGCCTTTATGGCTGTCATCACTTCATCTGTTATTTCCTTATCCAGGTCTTCCCACTCTCTAGGAGTTATTTTAGGTAAATTTATCGCGCTCAAATATTTTTAAATCTCCCATTCCCACGGATAATCTGTCGCATATAAGATTTCATAAAATTGAGTAAATGCTTCAGTTCTCTACTGTTACCGTAACCACTGACCCATCTGGCAGAGTAATTTGTTGTATCAATTTGGCAGCTTCCGCTCCCTTCAACTATCGAGCTAACAATCTGTCTGCCTTATTGGCCCGGATATAATATCTCTGCTTTATCAGCAAAGACCTCTCAGCCTTTCTGGTTCTCAATAAATTTAGCTGACTATTCAACATTTTCAGTTTATTAGTTAATACCTGCATTCTCCGATTCACGATTTCCATTTGGGTCTCTCGCACTTGAGCTACTAAATCTATTTCCATCTTGGCACTCATCTTCTCCTTCTGTACTTTGAGTGCTATAAACTCTCCCCAGATAACCGCTTTGAAACATCCAATGTAGCCTCTAGTGACACCTCCTGAGAGGTATTTATGGCCAAATATTCCTCAATTGTAGTCCCAACATCCTCGGCTATTACCTCATCATACAGAAGATCTCTAGGAAACATCCACACCGATAACCTCACTGGTGGACCAATCTCTCCAAACCGAACGATTAGGGGGGCTTGATCCGACAATGCTTTTGATCCCACTTCAATTTCTTTCACCCCACCTAGTAATGCTGCCGTGTCCCACACATCTATTCTTGATAAGGAATGGTAAATATGTGATAAACACGTATATCCATTGTCATCTCCTTTTCTCATCCTCCACACATTCCGCAATGTCATAAACACGTATATCCATTGTCATCTCCTTTTCTCATCCTCCACACATTCCGCAATGTCAGGTTCTCAAAACTTCTCTTCGGCACTCGCGAGGGTTGTATCGTGCCTTTCCCCACACCTCCTATCTACCTTCGGATCCCAAGCCATATTAAAATCCCCTGTAAATATTATGTCACTCCTAGCAAATTCTTCCAGTTTGTTTAAAACATTCCATTTGTACGCTTTGACGCATACACTGTGGCTAGAGTATACCATTTATGTTCCACCTGCAGTTGTACGAAGAAAATCCTCCAGGTCCTCTTTCTGCCGCATCACTGTTGCCTTCAATTCATTTTTAACACCTATCAGAACACCCAATATCCCCCCCACCCCACAAACCCCCCCTGCATTGGACTGGTACACACTATCAAACATGCAAAATCTTCCCAGCGCCTTGTCCCCTTTTCTAATATGCGCCTCTTGCAACATTATAATGTCCACATTTTCTCTTTTAATTATCATCTCTACCTTTCTCTGTTTAATCGGGGAGTTCAGTCCCCTAACATTATATTATAACACCTTGAATGTTTCTAAAACAAATAATTTTGCTACTAACAACTTTTCCCCTACAAATATCACTACCCTTACCTTCTGTCCAGTGGTTCCACCCCCCATGACCCCTCTCCTTCCCTCCCTTCCACCTCCCCATTCCCCCTCACCAAGCCCAGGCCCATGATCCTATGATATCCTCATGAAAATACCCCAAGCTAAGGCCCGATGTAAATCCTGGGGATATTCCCAGCGGGAAGTTTCCTACCACCTCCCATGAGTTCCAAGACTTTCCCCACCAGCCCTCCACCCTGACCTACTTTAGATCTGCTAGTTATTCAATCAGCAATACCAATTAAAATCCCCTGTTCTTTAAATTGAAAATTGTCTACCTTTTTAGGCAGCACCTGCACCACTCCCTTCCTGCCCACCCCCTGGGCCCATACCTCGGGGGCCTTTCAAATAGGTTCCACGTCCCCCTTTCTTCCCTTTAACCATTGACCAATCCCCTCGCTGCATTCCTTGCTGTGCAGAAGACCCCGCTCGGCTCTCTTCTTGCCCCCCTCTATATTAAGCAGCGCCATGCCCTCGGAGCTCGTAGTTGTATGATGGTGTACCCCATCCAGAGTAAATAACAGCCCAAATGGGAAGGTCAATTGTATACAAAATTTGCTTTGCTTTCAAAGCCCTTGTTACTTGGCCCATATCCCTCCTCTTCTGGAGCGTCACTAGTGCCAAGTCCTGATACAGTTGAATCTGCATTCCATTGATCGCTACTTCTCCTGCTGCTATTGCTGCCCGTAAAATGTTCTCTTTCACAGCATAGACCGACATGGCTACCACAACAGCCCTGGGTCTAGCCCTGGTTTCTCCCCTTCTTGGGCCCACCCTATGGATCCGATCAAGCCCTGTGTCTTCCGGTTGCATTTCCATTAGCAAACTGCCAAAACATTGTGGAACCATATTCAAGTCTGTGTCCGTGATTGTTTCACTTAAACCTTTTATGCAAATGTTAGTTCTTCTTGATCGATTCTCTAAATCTTCAGCTTGTAATTATAAATTATGAGAAACTCTTGCCAAGTGTTCCAGCAGTTCACTGTTTTGTCGCACCTCTTTCGAAGGCTCTGCCAGGCTTTGTTCTGTAGTATCAACTCTCCCACCCAACTCTTTCACTTCCCCCTTAACTTCCGCCAAGGAGGATCTCAATTCTTCCCGCAGTGATATAAATTGCTGTTGAAAATTATCTGGAAGTCTCCCTTCCATCTCCTTCAAACATTTTTTGAGGTCCGCTTTGCTAAACGCCATTTCACCAAGTTCTGGTCAGCCTCCTTTCTCTTCTTAACCACTTTGTTTTTTGTTTGAGCCAAGCTGTGTTTCTCCACCCTGTTTCCAACACAGCTCAAGCAATCCGTCTTGTTCTGCCTTTGGTTGCCTCCGTTTAGCATGGGCACCCTTGTCTTTTGATTTTGACATTAGAGCCCAGTTGACTTTATATATTCACTTACAATGGTACTATTATAGTTCATTTACTATTTCTCACCTACTCCCCCTGGGCAGTCATCCACAAACATTAATTTTCACTTCTAGTTGTTACGAGATTCCGCCGCCTCATCCATCGCCAAAGCTTGTCTTCCCTTATTCCCCTTCCAATGGCGATATATCAAGTAGCATAGTTAACAATTCCCACCCTATATTCAATGTGAAGCTTCTGCACTTCCACCAGTTTCTGCTCCAGTCAAATGTAATAGCCCATCTTTCCACCTCTCCTCATTGTTCAAAGTGCAGTGCTCCGAGACTCTTTGTTGTTATTGCAGCAGACTTCTCGCCCTCTCCTTTCCCACCTGAATATTGCTCTTGCTTCAGGGGTGAAGCCAGTCCCAATAAGACTCACTTATGCAGCCACTGTTTCATGCAATACCTCCCAATGAGGTCTATAAAGTACCTAAATCCACACCTATTGCTGACAATTCAGTAATCCTCAGCTGCCAACCCTTTCATTGAGCTCAGTCCCATATTTGACTTAACCGTATGCCCAGCGCATCCATATGCAGCCTTCCCCAATACAGTATCATTACCACTTCCAAAATTCACAGATACACTAGAGGGCACTTACTATAGTGGACCCGTTGGTCGGAAATGGCAGTGATCCGGTGAGTCAACACCTCCTCCAACCTTCCAGAAGTCACTCCTTGCAGTGTCCTTCTCTTGCCCACTGATTCCACTCACTGCATTACGAATTCTACTGAACTGCGTACCTTTGAACGTTACCAAGCTGTTTGTGTAAGCTGTCACTATCTGGCACCATCAAGCATTAATTTCGGTGATCCCTTCTTAGCTGCGCGTCGGTCCTTCCTTATGTAGTGGCGGTGCTCCGTCCCCCGTTTCAAGCTGCCTTTCACATAGTCCACACTTGGTACGACAGCCATTCTCCGTATGTCTGAGGGGCGCCCTTCCCCACACTGCCACCAAGCAACCTATTGGTCCAAATGGGGAAAATTACCTGCCCACTGATGCTTCTACCCGGATGCCCAGCCCACGTTAAGATTTCAGAGTTTCCTGCCGTCTACAGGGACGGCATACACCGTCAGCTGTATCTGTGTCTTTTCCTCTCCCTCTGTTTCCCCACAGGCAGCCGCAGTAACAGCTTAAATCGAGTTCCCCCCTTCACATATGGCCCCGCTTCGGCTCCAGCACCCACCTGCTGTACTTTCCCACCAATCTGCCCTGACCTTGCTGTGCTGGCTCTCGCCCTGTCCTCCGCCATTGCTAATCCGGGACTTCTCACATAATGTCTGTCCCTGTGAATTACTGTAATGATCACCTCTTGCTGCTTCCACTCTGGTCGGGTCGCTCCTAACGGCTGCATTCCAGATCACCCCTTCTCGTGCGGCCTCCGCTTGACTCCAGCACCCAACTGCTGAACACTTTCTTCAGCCCACTGCTACGTCGCCGCACTGGCCCTCACCACCATCCGCCTCCTCCTGCTGTTACTAATCAGGGGCTTCTCATATGGAATCGATTGTCATAGCTCACTTCAGTATTCATCTCATGCTGCTTCCCCTCTGGTCGGGTCGCCACTTTCTTTATTACAAGGCTGCGCCCCAGCTGGTTCTGCCGCCTCGACGTTCCGAACTTGCACGAAATGGAGGAGGAGGAGGAGGGGTGCCCCTCTGCCCCCTAAGTCTCCTACAGTGTGCTCTGTTCTACCTTTTTCAATAGTGCCCAGCCCACCTACAAATCATATAGATGGACCTGCTTATTATTTTTCTTTTTAAATATTTATTTATTGTGATCTATAAGAACGTGAAGGAAAAGAAAATTTGGATGGGAGTAAGAAAACCGAGGACAGAAAGAGAAACAGTGAAGCGGTCCACCCCTCTAGCCCCCTCCAACCACCTGGGGTCCTGACTGCACAGGTTTTTTGGTGTAATGTGAGATTTGTGAACTTGCGTAGTTCACTGGGAACATGCAAGCTGTGCAAAAGGTCTTCTGAGTATTTAGGTAAAGAACAGGATGTTAATAGAGTATGCTGACTGGGTAATGGCAGCGGGCTACTTCCGGGCTAGTGTATGTGTGGGTCCAGGTGGCGAAGGTCTGACTGACCATGTACCATGTTTTGTGGCACTAGATGGGGCTGGTGAGCTAGCATGGGTCAACTTGTGCTTCTATGAAAAAAATGGCAGGAACAGAAGCCACTGTGCGTCAATGTGCGTGTGCGATTCCTTCAGCAGGGCCGTTATGCTCTCCATTTCATACATTTCTTTCGCGTTACGCAGCCAGTCTGCTTTAGTGGTGAGAGAGTTGGCTTTTCCGTTTTATCGTAATGCAAACGTTCGCTGCTAGCAGCAAGTTCCTAGGCATGTGAGGGAGGAGCAGGTATCTCTCCTCAGTTTGTTCAACCCCAAAAAGGACCAGGAGGGGCGTTAAGTCCCTGTGGATACCCTCAATCTGATAGATCCATCCCAGGATTTCTTCCCAGAACACCTGTATGCAGGGGCAACTCCACCACTGGTGCCGGTACGTGCATGCCTGCGCGCATCCCTTCCAGCAATAGGGGGGGGGGGTTATACCCTCATACATTTTGGCTAACCTTTTGGGGAGTCAAGTGCCACTGTGTAAGAATTCTGCAGTTATGCATTTTTTACTGCATGGCGATAGAGGACCTCCACACTGCCCTGTATATGGCCTCCCAGCCCTCCTGGTTATCGTCCCAGCCCAGCTTTGTCCCACTTTGCTTTCATGTTCGGGGGTGGGAGGTGACCTCTATCTATAGGTTCCCTGTACATGCTAGTTATGAGTCCCTTGGTGCCCGAGTGAGTGAGTATTTTCTCGAAAGGGGTGAGGTGGCGTAACTGGCCTTTCCATTTCAGGTCTGTGAGGACGCCTTTTAACTGCAGATATGGAAGAGGTTTGATGCTCCGGCCTTGCTGTGCACGTTCGAGTTCTTCCTTAGTCAGGAAGGTTCCGTCATGCCACATTTGGCCGGCCCTGACCAGGCCTTGTTCGTATTGGGGCTGGAATCTCTAATTGGGGGGCCCAGATGCCGCTGAGGTACGATGGCCAGGTTGTAACTCCTGCCATGCTGGGGTATGTCCTGTTCCACATGGCCCACAGAGCCTCAGGACTGGGTGTTCCCGTGCTTTATGCGGAATCGCGTTCGAGACCCCCCACAACCATTCACCCATGGTGACTGGAGCGAAGAGACAATTTTGCAGATCGACCCATTGCTTTGGACTCCCTGATGTGATCTACGAGAATGCTGCGTAATATATGTGAAGATCTGGGTAAGTCACCTTTCTCTTTGGGAGGATTCATGTATTGTATGCAATTTGTGGCTTCTTTCCTTCCCACGGGATTGCCAACAGCGTTCTTTTGGCTGTGTTTAAGAATGCGTCCGAGAGCTTCAGCGGGAGGGATTGGAACAGGAAAAGGAGCTGTGACAAGATGTTCATTTTTATTACGGTTAGTCGGTCTAGGCCAATTTTACTGAAAATAAAGGGTCGCACTGACCAAAAGTTCTAAAAAATGCTACCACCAAAGGTACGAACACCAAGTTCGAACCTTTGGTGGTAGCATTGTAAAAAAAAAAAAAGAGAAAAGGACCCAGTGGCGCCGGCTCACGGAAGTGAAAGGGAACTGGCGCTGCAGGAAGCCAGTGTGAAAATGAAGGTAAGTGGTGTTTATGTTGAGGGTGTGGGTGGGGGGGGTGTTATGGGTGTGTTTGTGTGGGTGCGAGTATGTGTGTGTTCGCATGAGAAAGGTGCAAACTTTTGCTAGTTCGCACCTTTCTCATGCGAAACGTTTCGGCTGCGGTAGTTTCAACCGCGGCCAAATCACTTAGAGTCGGTTAGTCTAACCGCCCATTAAAGGTTAAGCTTGCTCCAGTTATCCAAGTCTCGCTGAATCACGGCCCAAAATGGTTTATAGTTAGCCTGATATAGATCCCGCAGATTTTTTATTATGATCCCCAGGTAGCGTATGCTGGATTGTGCGACTTTGAGGCCCCAGTTTTGCGGAGTCCCGTCAGGTTGCACTTCACTGCCTTTAAGGGGGAGGGTTACTATTTTGCTTTGATTTATTCGGAACTCAGAGTGCAACCCATATCACGTGTAGGAGAGCTGGAATTGATTGCGAGGCGTGCGTTACATAAGCCAGCACATCATCTGCAAATAAAGTGAGTTTATACTCTCTGCTGTATCTGACAAACCCTCTAATCCTGTTGTTATTTCTGATCTGGGTGAGAGGTTCCATTACCAGAGTGTAGACTAGTGGACAGAGGAAGCACCCCTGTCTAGTTCCTCTGGTTAATGTAAACTGTTGTGATGCTACCCCATTCACTACCACTCTGGCGCAGGTGTTTTTATAGAAGGCTTGCGCTCCCCTAACCCATTCAGTCCCCAGGCCCGCCTTATGCAAGATATGTGACGTGAAGCCCCATTCCACCTGGTTTGAAGGCCTTTTCGGCATCGACCGAGATCAGAGTGAGTTCCACTTCTGGGGCCTCGATGGAGGTCATTAGATCCAATGTCTTGAGGACATTGTCCCCTCCCTGCCGTTCCGTGATGTACCCTGCTTGGTCCTTGTGGACCAACTGGGGGAGGACAACACTCCGTCTTTTGGCTAGGACGCCTGCATATATTTTAGCGTCAACATTTAACGGAGATATCGGTCTGT
The DNA here is from genome assembly GCF_040938575.1 of Ambystoma mexicanum. Taxonomy (NCBI): domain Eukaryota; kingdom Metazoa; phylum Chordata; class Amphibia; order Caudata; family Ambystomatidae; genus Ambystoma; species Ambystoma mexicanum. The sequence continues at coordinate 717,009,761 of NC_090923.1, forward strand.
AAGAACCACATTTTAACCTGTCTTTCCCCTCTTTGGGTATAACAATAATCCTTGCCTCTCTAAACATGGGCGGGCTTGGCCGGTGGCCATGATGTCATTGAAAAGGAGGGTTAGGAATGGGGTTAACGCACCCTTAAATCTTTAGTAGTAGGCTGTGGTAAACCCGTCTGAACCCGGTCCCGAGCCTGCCTTCAGGTGGGAAATAGCATGCTCGACCCCCCTCCGTGGAAGTAGGACCATTCAGTTTGTCTCGATCTATGGCTGACAACAATGGGAACCTAAGTCTGGCCATGAACTCCACAGTGCTTTCTGGGGGGGGGCACGGGGGTTGGCACCTGATGTATATAACTGCTCATAGAACTGCGCAAAATGGGCTGTGATTTCTGTTGGATCAAAACTGTTCCCAAGGCAGAGTTAATTTTTAAGACTGCCCTTTCCGCTCTTTCTTTTGAATCTGGCAGCGAGTAGTGTGTGTGCTTTGTCCCCTTTCTCAAAGAATCTTTGTTTCACATATCGCAGGTGGGTTAGTGCCTTCTCTTCCCAGATCTTTCAGGTCCCGTCTGAGACCCCTGATCTCTGCCCTAGTGTCTGACGTGTCACCCTGCTCGCCCACGAGGGATTTTTCCTTATTTTCTATCGCCTGCTTAACCTGGGTTTCTCTGAGAAGTTTTAATCTCTTTACCGAAGATCCCAGGGCTATTATCATGCCTCTTATTGTGGCTTCGCTGCTTCCCACTCCGTGGGGAGGGGGATTATTCCAGTGTTTCTTTGTGTATTTCCGTGTCCAGCTACTCCCTAAAGGACCTGTCTTTAAATAACATGTCGTTACACGTCCACCGTTTGTCAACAAGCTTACCTGGGCCTATATCTGGGTCAATTGTGATCATGTCATGATCCGACCACCCCACCACTTCTATGGCCGCCTCTACAAGTAAGTGTTCAAAGTGCCCCTCCAGCAATGGGTTTGGTGTGGGGGAAGAGTAGAACGTGTAGGCTTTGCTTAGTGGGTGTTTCGTTCTCCATGCATCGATTTAATAAGTGCTCTGAGATAAGGTGTTGGAAGGCTTTTCTGTCTGGGTGGGGAGGGTGCCCTCTCTGTAAGATTTCCAGTCTAAGGCCGGATCCATAATAAGGTTGAAACCCACCCCACAGATGAGCGAGCCTGATCTTTCAACATCTAACTTTGCAAAGAGGTCTCTGCAGAAAGATAATTTCTGGGTGTTCGGGGCATAAACCGAGCACAGCGTTACCGCTTTTGGATCTAATGGTGCCCTGTACGACGAGAAAACTCCCCGCTGGGTCTCTGCGTGTTTGTGATATTTGGAGTCCCAGAGAGGAGCGAACAAAATGCCTACTCGCCCTTTCTCCCTGATGCCCACATGGTTTTTCCCCCAAGTTCGTTCCTTTCAAGTCAAATTCCCTGTTATGCCTAAATTTAGTTTCCTGTACAAAGAGAATGTCTAAATTGGACTGCATGAGTGTGCGGACTAGCATGGATCTCGTTTGAGGTGAATTGAGGCCCTTATTGAGGGACCCAAATCGAAATGGTGTCATCCGCCATCGTCTTTATGCGGAGCATACACGTCTGGGGAAAGGCGAGTTGTGTTCTGTCCCGCCCTCTTTGTCTCTCTTCTCTCTTATGAGGCCAGCGCTTGTGAAGATGCATCTTCCCTGTTGGTAGGTGAGTGCCTCGTTTACACTGTGGTAGTAGACTCACCATATTCCCCTGTACCCCAGTGTACCCCTCCTCCCCAACCCATTTGTAAAAGAGAAAAGAGGAAGAAAGTGAAGGCAATCTCCCGGTAACAATGTAGACGCCCTGATCGTGAACATAGGACCATACAACGGGTGTTGCCCCGGTAACCCTGAAAACAATTGCTGTCTTCAAGCAGTAAGTTATGCAAAAGCTTGCTGTCGGCATTTCAAAGTGCCCAGCCCGGCTGCTTCTTTGACTGTCTAGCCAAGAGGGATAGGTCGCAAAAACGGGTTGAGTGTCAATGTATTGGGTGAAGTTTTGGTGGTGGCTCATCCTGCGTGGGTGGCATCGCCAAGTGTCTTCTGAGACTCATTCATGGTGCATCATGCCTCCCCCCCCCCCACAACTTGCCTTAAGTGCGATTCTCTTCCCCCCTCTGGCCTTGTCAAGAAGTGTTCAATCTTTTAAACTTCCTTCTACCCTTGGATCGACTTCTCTGGGCCCAGGGGCCTGAGGGTACTCTGGGCCGCTCCGATGAGGAGGGCATTTCTTCTCCTTCGGGTGTGTCACCCTCTCTCTGCAGGCCTCTTAGAACCCCATTGGCCTCCTCTCCCGAGGTTACTCTATAATCTTTGCCTGCATAGCTAAAAACCAGGGCTAACGGATGATTCCATCTGTATCTCGTGCCCTTGTCCCGCAGCCATTGAGTGAGGGGGGCGACAGGCCCTCCTTTGAGCAAGGGTGGCAGCACACAAGTCCTGAAACATCTTAACTTTTGAATCCTTGAAGTCTATGGAGTCTTTCTCCCTAGCTCGCCGGAGGATGTCCATCTTTTGCTTGTAGTGGTGACACCTCGCCAGGACCGATCTTGGGCCACCTGGGGAACCGCCGGCACGGTGGACCCTCTCGAATTTGAGTTGTGGTGATATTGGAGAAGGCAAGATGGTGGCTGAGTTCCGTAACCCTTCTCTCCAGTGAAACCAGCGTTTCGTTGGGGGTTTCTTTAAGACCTTGAATCCTTATGTTTGCCCTCCTCTCACTGTTCTCCAAGTCTTTTGACATTGGCTTCTAGGTCTCGATTTTTCTGTTCAAGCTCCTGGAATTGGCCCTCAGTTTTCATCAGTATTATGTCCACTGACTGCTGGTAGTTTTAGAGCGCCTCAACCTTATCCTCTATCCTGCGGACCTTTTCCTGGAGTACACTGAATGTTGTGTTCATGCTGGTTCTGAAAGCGCAGATTTCATCCAGTAAAAGGCGGATATCCGCCTTCGTTAAAGTTTGTTGGTTATCTCCCGGGATTAGGGGCCCCTCTTGGGATATGGAGGCTGCCATAGTCATGCTCTCCCTTCGGAATTCCTGTTGTTTTTGATCTGTGGAGGGGCTGTCTCGTTTTGCACTTGTGGCGCTCTGCTTTCGCAACCCTGAAGAAGGCTTACTGCAATCTCCGTAAATTAGCAGCGCGTGGCGCGGGTTCACCCTTTGTTTGACCCTCGGGGAGGAGGGGTGAGGGGGTATCTCCAGATAGGAGCTGATGCTGTTCCTTCCCGCCAGGATTAGCTTGGTGAGCCGGGTGCTGGCTTTGTGGAAGCACCCTTGGTACACTGTGGGTGCGGGTGATTGTTCTGGGTGCCGGGCTCCAGGGTGAGATTGCTGTATTATGGCATCCCCTGTGTGGGAGTGAAGCGGAGAGCCCAGTGTCTGGCTTTTAGCAAGGTGAAAGTTACTGTTACCTATAGTCAGCCATAAGGGGTTGCTGTTCGCTGTTGCCAGGTTTCGTTATATGTCACTGTTTACACCGACTTTGAGCGTTTGGGTGGTGATCTCCCTACTGGGTCTCCTGAGGGTGTTAGGGGAGCAGTGTGGTGCTTACTTCTCTTTCGTACCTTGGGAATCCCCCCAATGCCTCTTCCACTTAGGAGAATGTTATGGGCCTCAATGTTTAGCCGGGTACTCCTCCGCACTGTCTCCGGGTGTCCTGCTCGGAGGAGGGTGCAACTTCTTCTGTGCTCCTTTTGGGGTGGTACGGGCTACTGTCGACAGGCGCAGTGCATCTGGCCTGCCAGATCATGGACCCCTCGGGGGCGACCTCTTTGTTCGACCACTTTAAGGACTTTCGGGGACATCAGTCAGCCCGCTCACTCCCTGTTCCACAGGCTCTAGCTGGAACCCCGCTCCCCCTGGCAAGTGGAGCGGATTTTGGGGTCTGTCGGGGAGCTCCTTCCCCCAGCCTCAGTGACAGTTCTGATCCTGTCTTCCTGTGCACAGGCTATATGTGCCTGGACTCCCTCCGCTGGTGAGGCTGGGGGATCGTGTGATGGCCTCTGAGTGTTGGCGATCAAACAACAGGATTCTTGCAGGGGGGTGGGGGAGACAGTGTCTTGGGGGTCCGCTCTATGCTTACCAGGCGGCTTACTGCTTGGTTCAGCTGTCCACTTCACCCCCAACCAGGTCCCTCCCGCTCTCCTTACCTGATCAGTGTGCTGGCGGGGGAAAGGGACCTCCTCCCGGGGCCGCCGATTAGCTCGGGCCGGTGGCTGGAAGACCTGTACAGTGGCGTGGGATCTTCTCCGGGGCCTGGGCGTTCCCAGGCCATCCTTGTGCCGCTTCACTGTGTGAAGTTATAGAGGTGCCCGCGGGTGGCGGCCGCCCACTAGGCAGTCTTGTTTGAGTGCAGTGTTGTGGCTTCTGAGCTTTTCTTGCTGGCGTTACACACGTGCCTGGAGCGAGCTGGCACCTTTCCTTGCGCTGGGGTTATTTTAAACTTGCGATTGCCGTGGCTTCGAGTGCTGTCGTCTTGGTCCACTCGAGGGGCCTGCAGGTCGTTAATATTTGTGCCCCCGCCGCACGCCATTCAGGGCAGGAAACTCTTCAGGGGGCCCGCGCTGGTGCCAACGTTGAGGGGGGGGGGGGCGTAATGATGGAGGCAGGTGACCCGGCTCCCCCCCCTCACTGTCCTTCCTCTGGTGCCTCTACTCACTGCCTGGAAGGGGGGGAGGCACAAGAAGGCATTGCTGATCAGTTATTGTAGCCACTGTGTTGGTTGCGGAGCCGGGGGTGGCTGACGCTCTGACCCTGCTGTGTTTGCACTCCCGGCAGTCATGTCAAGCCCGGGGGACGTTGCTTGCGTCTATCGTGATAATTGCTGTTTTGGGGTCCACGCTAGCCGGCGGGGCCCTGGAAGGTGCAACGATGTCTGGTTCGCCAAGGAGCTCTCCCTCGCAGCCTGTCTTTGCTGTCTGCCCAAGCTGGTCTACCCTATAACGATCCTCTATACCCAGCCGCAGGCCGCGTGGCGTGGACAGCACGCAGCCTTGGTTTCGCTCGGCCTCTACTCTAGTCCGTGCAGCGTCCCCGGGCGTCCTGCCTATGTCAACCCACCGTCGAGCGGGACGGCCTTGCTGCGAAGATCCGGGCCCCCGGAGGGGCAACGTCTTGGTCCGATTTCACTTCGGCCAAGGATTGGAGGCTCCCCACCCCTTTAGCTTATCTGGTGGCGGGTTTCCATTGCTTACGGGTTGGGCAAGCTGTTAGGTTCCGCCATGAAACAAGGGTTAACGGGGAGATAAGCAATCGGGCGTCCATGCTGACTGCGCCCCCGGTGGTCTCCCGGGCCTGCTTATTTTACAGCCAGGGTCGGAGCGAGGGATCACACGTCCCTACTCACCGGTGGCATCTTGGATCCGTAAACGTTTTTTTAAAATATTCTTTAACATTTGTTTTTCTCAGACATAGTTGTGCATTTAAGATAACACATACATTTGTGATACAATCGTGAGTGACAAAAATATATACCACATACATAACATTTGCAATTCAGTGCTGGTGCATAGGATTTTCCTACAAACCAATTCTTATAGTACAAAACGTATGCGTTTAAGCATAGAAGCACATTAGTAACTAGAGTATGTCTGTCTCGGTCGTATTTTTAGACCGATACAGGTCCTTCTGCAGACAAGGTAGTGCCCAATCCACGGTCTATGTCTGGGTATAGTTCCCTCAATGTTTTATGGACTATGTAGAAACAGTTTGTGCTGTGTACATAGACGTTTTGGCTGCATTAAGGGCTGCCTTCTTCTGGCCCACGGATCGTGTCTCTAGGGGAACAAAAGAGCATGAAGTGTTCAGTGTGGTGAAAACTGGGACATTAGTCTAAATGGCTGGGCTATCGAAGGGTGGAGCAAGTGAATAAAATCAACTAAAATTGCTAAAAAAAAAAATATAGCTTTTCTTGCTAAGTCACCATCGGAGCACCCCGGGGGTGGCGCGGTGTTGGTTTTGTTGCTCTGTATAGGCTGGCAAGTCTCCGTTGTTACTGTGTTAGCCACGTGTATTGCGGGCCCATAGTCGCGGACCCAAGTTAGATGGCACACGTGGTCTTGGATTCTATCTGAAAAGCGACGGTGAGGAGGGATAAGGCACTAAGAAGACTCTGCTACTGTCTAATACACTTTAGTGCAAATATATGTATGTGTGGTATATATATTTTTTGTCACTCATGATTGTATCACAAATGTGTGTTTTGTCTTAAATGCACAACCATGTTTACAACAGTATATTAAACTGCCACAGATCCATGCATGAAAGCAACCTATCATTGCATTAGTACATGGCAACACAAATAAGTGTTTTCGACTAAATTTCTAAGGAGTCACGTTACATGTAATTTCAGTACACGGTTTATATCCTGAACCCGGATAATTTGTATCCACCCTACACTACGCTTCCTGAAGGGTAGCTTTTAGGGCTGACTCACCTCCGCCACCCACGTGATGAATTGTTACATACATGACTTGGAGTATGTTCATCTTGTAAGTGGCAGGACTCCCTTTTTACCTTTCCTTCTTTAGCCCTTCTGGCCTCCCACTCGGGGGCATCCCTCTAGTTCCCTAAAGACAAACTGGTGGCAGCAGTTACTTTTTCACTATTTTTACTGTATTTTCCTTTAGCTGTCACATTTCCTGCGTTTTCCTACTAAGCTAGTGTCTTAACATGGCCCTACCACAAGGTCTTTTTGTTTTTTCTTCGGCCGTCTTGTCTTTTTGCCTTCTTCCTGCCTTCTCAGATAAAGAAAATCCTTTTATGGGCATGCATTTTCCTGGGAAAGCTGTGCTTTTCATGGGCTAGTTCAGGGCCTGTGTGTGTGGAAGCCAGTAAGTGGGTTGGGACTGGCTGGTTCCAATACACAAACTGGTTTCAATATGTCTGGAGTTGTATGCATGAGTTTTACCAACACTGGTCCGATTGGACTACTGCTGGGGTGTGAGTGAGCGACACATCTTCATTGGTTGACGCTGAGTTTCTGTGCTCACATGAGTTTTTTCCATAAGAGCGCTGCAGCCATTCCCCTGTGCTCCTGCAAGGAGCGAAGTATCCTGCATAGCCGTGAAGACTTCAGAACACATGTGGATCAATCCTGGGACGACCTGATGATCAACATTGGCTGCATTCAGGTGGAGTCTTGGTGATCTTAGAAGACCTTCATCAGTGCTTTGACCATTAGCGGTTATGGGAGCAATCATTCTCGTCAGTTTGAGCTAAAATGGTAGAAGAGTAATCGTTCTGTGTTTCGACTCAGAGCTCGAGGGATCGTCAGCTTGTCCCGCAAGATTGCTTCCTGCAAAATGTAGTCTTCCTAGCATCGATGGTGCCTGAGTTAGATGACCGACTTCGACCGCAGCATCTGTGTCCCCTGCTGTCGCTGTCCATCGGTGACCGGATGACCGACTTCGACCGCAGCATCTGTGTCCCCTGCTGTCGCTGTCCATCGGTGACCGTCCCTGTAACTGGCGGTCCTGCATCTGGTCGACTGCCCTGAAGAGTCCTGCACCAGTGCCTGCTGCGTTGTTCATCGAGAAGAGGATGCACCAAGCTCCTGTACCAAACCTGAAGTCTTCTTTCACCTGCAGCTCCTGGGCACCAGCGACCCAAACCAAAAGCAGGAAAACCCTCCAACGATCTGCCAAGTCTGGAGAAAAATAGAGTACTGGTGGTAAGTTGTAGCAGTACTTAACTATCCCCCTCTCGTCTCCCTTTGAAAGATGTTAACTTTTAGAACTTTTACAGCTGTTTGGCTTCGGCAAAACCTGTTGCCAAAAGCCCTTCAAAAGATAGGAACAGTCTTATTCCCCAGTATACGTTGTCTTCTGACTTTTAGAACCAATCTCGCATCCACAGGACCCTCTTTAATTTTTTTCCCAGCTCCTAAAACTCTTGGAAAACCTTTTGAACGTTTTATGTACAAGGCCTCATACAACTTGGGGTTGGACTTTCTAAGTGAGAGTTTTTCTTCCTGTGCAAATATTACTTTTCCTTCCAGGTGTTGTGGGTAGTGAATTGATTATTTGTCTCTTAGTACTGTGATGGTAAATATGTATTTTACTATAGGTGTTGTGTAATATCTGCTGTTCTCCAGCGTGGGGTCTGGCATGGATTCACATGCTCATGAATATTCCCCGTCGTCAGGCTGGGAATCCTCGGTAAAGAAAAAAAAAACCAGTATCAGTTTCGTTTCTGATCTGTCTTTCGTAGTAGTAACCAATCACTGGTCTCTGCGTCATACTGACCACAGCCAATGACTGCCCTCTACCTAAGCACCGCCTCTGGCAGCCATCTTCATATTTTTACCGCACGTTCATGTGTTGGGATCCTCGTGCTATTGCTCTCGAGCGTTGGTGCTATTTTTTTCACGTTTTTTCTCAAAAACTTCGTTTTTTCGGTCAAAAGAGCCTCAAGCTCCACCGACTCTCCATCCGATCAACGGGGACCCGTGTCGGATTCGTCTGCGCCCCTCAAGGGTGAAGATTTCGTCGAGCTACGCTTTTGGAGGACTCCAGAAGCTTCTCAGGCCCGGACATGGCCCAGGAGAAGGGAAGCTCGACGCCCGGAAAGCTGTTCAGGATCTGCCCTGGATGCCAGCTGCAGAACGTCTTTAAGGAGGACGAACACTCCTTTTGTCTCTACTGCTTACATGAGGACAAGACGCACGTGGAGAAGGACTGCGCGTTTTGCGGCAATATGTCGGAGCGGACCATGAAGGACCGCCATCAACGTCTCGCCAACTGGCTGGAAGGGAAGAGCCCGTCAGGCGAGAAGAAGAGGAAGAAATCCGAGCGGTCTTCTAAGACCTTTGAGGACGCCCCGGCGACGGGGGTCCAACACAAGGCCAAGCACCGCGAGTCCGCTGGCTCCGGGAGCGCCGAACGGTCGGGCTCTATGGGCGCCAGGCAGGGCGCACCCTCCCCGGCACCTTCAGCCACGAGCCAACGCTCTGGGTCGGGTAAGAGAAAGGGCGAGCACCCGGCGAAGCTCCTGGAGAGGCCCCGGTCGAGCTCGAAGGCCCCATTGGAGGGAGAGCGAGGCAGTGTCCCCCCCCTCCAGGATAAGGCGGTGAGCGCACCTAAGGTGGTGAAGGCCTTAATCCATCCGGCCAAGCCCTCTATCGATACTGTCGCGGCGGCCCTGGCTCAGCCTGTGGAGGCTACACCAGTGGTGGCGACCTCGGGGCTCAGAGTCTCCCTGCCACCTCGGAGGGAGTCCTCTGTTGTGCCCATCGATAGGACCCCCGTGAAATCCCTGACGGGGAAGAAAAAGGGGGGGCAGGGCGTCGTCGTAGATTCGGCCTCAGCCTCGGAGGAAGAGCTGATTGAGGTCTTAAGCCACGGCCTTGGCGTGGAAGAAGACCGGCCCGTCGGGATGGATTCCGACGCGGGTGACGACGACATCGTCGAGGGTGCCGACGGGGCCCCTGATCGCCCGTCGGATTCCCCTCTGCCAGCGCCGCAAGACAACTCGGCGGCCATTTTGTTGGCTATACAGTCCTTATGTTCAGAGATGAGGACGAGACTACCGTTGCCGACGGAGGAACCTCTCCCGTCGGGGGATCCTGAACCGGGACCTTCTGGTGTTCCCCCGCCCAAGAAAAGAAGGATTCACCCTCCACCTCCTTTTCAACCGTCGCGCCCCGTCCAGCCCTCCTCCCCGTCCACCCGAGGGGATGATACGGGGACTGACACGGCAGCGACGGGTACGGACGACGAGGTATACGACGAGGATCTACCGTCTTCTCCGCCCGACGAGATTGGATCGTTCCACTCCATGATCGCCAGGGCATCCGAGCTTTTCCAACTCTGCCCTGAGGAGAAGAAAAAGGAAGGATTCCTATATCAACGGCGCCAGGCCAAGAGGAAGACTGTCCTCGCGGTGCCTCTACTGGACGACATTTGGGATGAGGGCCTCGCCCTCCTCAAGAACCCTTCCTCGACGCCAGCTAGAAGAGACCGGTACGAGAAGAAGTACCAGGTCCCGGACGCGGCCCCCCTGTGCCTCCGGGCGCAGCCTACCCCGGACTCCGTCGTCTCCGCGGCGGCCAGGAAGAAAGCGGGGGGGGGTGCGGCCTCCACATCGACTTCCCCACCGGACGGCGAGGGAAAGAAATTGGACGCTATGGGACGCAGGGTCATCTCGTCTGCAGCGACGACGATTAAAGCGGCCAACGCCTTGGCCATCGTGGCCCGCTACGACAGGGAGCTATGGTACAAACTGGCTCCCCTGCTGGACTTCCTACTGGACGACAAGAGGGCGGATGCCCTGGAGATCCTACAGGAAGGTGAGGTGGCGTCGGACCACGCCATCACTATTGCGACGGACATCGCCGACACTGGGTTTCGCCAGTTGGGCAACGGCGTGTGCCTTAGGCGGCGTGGATGGCTCAAGGCTACGGACTTCCGTCAAGACGTACAGACCAGAGTCCTGGACATGCCGTTCGATGGGAACAACCTGTTTGGGAAAACAGTGGACGATTCCCTTCAGGCCATTAAAGCGGACACTGAGACGGCCCGGGCCCTTGGGGTTCTACAGCAACGACGGACGCCCTTTCGGAGCAGCGGAGGCAAGGGCGCCTCCAAAGGTTCCGGCGGCGGTTTCTCCACCTACCGTCAAGCGGCCCGCTCGTCGTCTCAGGAGGCCTACAGAGGACGAGGCAAGTCTGGCGGACCCCGCCGTCGTCGCCAAGGAGGTCAAGGCGGCAAAGCCTCGTCGAAACAGGATTGAACCGGCCGTGGGGTCAGGCCCCCGCCGAAGCACCCCGGTGGGAGGCCAGCTGGCGAGCTTCGTCAGCGTGTGGGAGTCCATCTCCACCGACCGTTGGGTGCTGGACGCCTTAGCCCGGGGCCACGCGCTCGAGTTTCAAAGAAGGTGCCCGCGTGTCCCCCCCCGTGGCCAGGAAAGAGCTTCACGTCCCTCAGCTTCTCCTGGAGGTAAAGGCGATGCTCAGGAAGGGCGCCATCGAACTCGTCCCAAAGAGGCTTCGGGGCTCCGGAGTTTACTCGAGATACTTCCTCGTGAAGAAGAAGACGGGAGGATGGCGCCCCATCCTAGACCTGCGACGTCTGAACAAGTTCATCAAGGCGCAGAAGTTCCGGATGGTCACCCTCCAGCACGTCCTGGGTCAGCTGGAGGAAGGAGACTTCCTGTCGTCGTTGGATTTGGAGGATGCCTACTTCCATATTCCCATCCTAAAGGGGCACCGAAAATTCCTCAGGTTTGTGGTCCAAGGGCGTCACTACCAGTTCAAAGCCCTCCCCTTCGGACTACGGTCGGCACCCAGGGTATTCACCAAGTGCCTTGCACCGGTGGCGGCGCAGCTGCGCCGCGAGGGGATCCACGTCTACCCCTACCTGGACGACTGGCTCATCCGAGCCAAGACGAGGGAGCTCGCCGTGGAGCACACGGCAAGGACCGTCCAACTTCTCACGGACCTGGGATTCTCCGTGAACTACGCCAAGTCCCACCTGGTACCCGCTCAAAACGCACTGTTTCTGGGAGCGAAGCTCGACACAGTGTCCCTTCTGGCCTCCCCGTCGGAGGAAAGGACCGGGTCCATCCTGGGCAAGGTACAGCGGATGTTGGTTTCCGACGCGGCCAAGGTGAGGTCCATCAAGTCCCTCCTCGGAATGATCTACCTCATTCCCATGTGCAGGCTCCGGATGCGCCCGTTGCAGGAGTTCCTGGACGCGCGCTGGATCCAAACGACGGGCGGCTTCGAGGAGAGGATCACACTCGACGAGAGTTTCCGCCGAGCGGTCCGGTGGTGGGGCAACCGCGCGCATCTGACGGCGGGCATGGACTTCCAGACCCCAGACCACCAGGAGACAGTGACCACGGATGCCTCCCTGGAAGGGTGGAGAGCGCACACCGAAAATCTGCACGCGAGAGGCCTTTGGCTCCCGACGGAGAAGTCCCTCCATATCAACGTCCTGGAGCTCCGTGCAGTGTTCTGGGCCCTCAGGTCCTTCCTTCCGTCCCTCAAGGGCAAGGTGGTGAGGATCTTCACCGACAACACCACCACCATGTTTTACATCAGGAAACAGGGCGGAACCAGGTCCCCAGCACTGTCCAAGGAGGCGCAGGACCTGTGGCATTGGGCCGTCGCCCAAAGGATGTTTCTGGTGCCGTTTCATCTGGCAGGGATAAAAAACACCATCGCCGACTCACTCAGCAGGGAGCTGTGCTCGTGCCACGAGTGGGAACTACGGCAGGATCTGGTGGATCGCCTCTTCCGACGGTGGGGCACACCCCAGATCGACCTGTTCGCGACGGCGACGAACTCCAAGTGCCGGAGGTTCGCCAGCAGGTTTCCCCAGGCGAGGAGCATGGGCGATGCTTTCTCGTTCCCCTGGGAGGGCCTGTTCCTCTACGCGTTCCCTCCTTTGCCACTGCTAATCCGGCTCGTCAACCAGCTCAAGAGGTCATGGTGCAGGATGATCCTCGTCGCACCTGCGTGGCCGAGGCAGATATGGTTCCCGGACCTTCTGGACTTGTCAGCGTCCCTGCCAATCAAGCTGTCGGTGGACGCGGATCTACTCTCCAGGGAAGGAGGCGCCATCCTCCACCACGACCCGAAATCGCTGAACTTGCAGGCCTGGCTCCTGCAGCGCTAGAGTTTGGAGGATACGACATACCGGCCGACTGCAGAGAGGTTCTTGCAAAGGCCAGGGCGTCCTCGACTCTTAAATGCTACGGACACAAATGGAAGAGGGTCTCTGTCTGGTGCCACGCACAGAAGATTAACCCTCTACGGATTACGGCTCCCCAGGTACTGCCGTACCTGCTGACGCTGGCCAAAGCTGGACTGGCACACGCGTCCATCAAGATTCATCTTGCTGCGATCTCCCGATACACCAGAACCACGGGCCGGACGTCCTTGTGGTCTCATCGTCTGGTGAAAGAGTTAATGAAGGGACTGTTCAGATCGTTCCCGCCGGTGAAGGCTCCGGCCCCGGCGTGGGAGCTCCACGTGGTGCTGACCAAGCTCATGGGACCTCCGTTCGAGCCTCTGCACTCGGCCCCGTTGAAGTTTCTGTCGTGGAAAACAGCGTTTCTTGTGGCCATCACCTCCGCACGACGGGTGGGAGAGATCCAGGCCCTTTCCTGCAAGGCCCCGTACTTGACTTTTCACGACACAAGGGTCATGCTCAGGACGCACCCCTCCTTCATGCCCAAGGTACCGTCGGACTTCCATCTCAACGAACCCTTGGTGTTGCCTGTGTTCTTCCTGTCGCCTTCGTCGCCGGCTGAGAGGACTTTGTACTCGCTGGATGTGGCTAGAGCGCTGAAGTTCTACGTGGACCGCACGAAGTGTTTTCGGAAGACGTCACAACTCTTTGTGAACTTTGGACCTGTCAATCAGGGGAAGGCTCCCTCGAAGGCTTCCATTTCCAGATGGCTCTCCGGCTGTATCATGTACTGTCATCGGTTGGCAAACCGACCGCTGCCTGGCCGTCCGAGAGCCCATTCCACCAGAGCGATCGCAGCTACCACGGCGTTCCTTTCTGGTGTGCCCCTGCTGGACATATGCAGGGCTGCTACGTGGAGGTCGACGCACACCTTCACGAAATTCTACTGCGTCGATCGGGATTCCAGGGAGGAGTCCAGGGTCGGCCAAGCAGTGCTGCGCAACCTGTTCGCTTGAGGTGAGCCTGGTGAGGAGGTAAGATGCTTAATGTTGAGTTTGATGTACTGCTTAATGTTGAGCCTTTGCCACCTCCCGTGGTTGTGCATGTGTGTACTGCTATGTATTCTTTATTCATGAGCATGTGAATCCATGCCAGACCCCATGCTGGAGAAGGAACAAGTTACTTACCTGTAGCTGTTGTTCTCCAGCATGGGTCTGGCATGGATTCACATGCGAACCCTCCCGCCTACCCCTCTGCGGCTCTTCACTTGGTCATACTGCCACTTCACGTGCTTCCAAATCTGAAGATGGCTGCCAGAGGCGGTGCTTAGGTAGAGGGCAGTCATTGGCTGTGGTCAGTATGACGCAGAGACCAGTGATTGGTTACTACTACGAAAGACAGATCAGAAACGAAACTGATACTGGTTTTTTTTTTCTTTACCGAGGATTCCCAGCCTGACGACGGGGAATATTCATGAGCATGTGAATCCATGCCAGACCAATGCTGGAGAACAACAGCTACAGGTAAGTAACTTGTTCCTTCTTGGTCATTTTCATAAATATAGTATTTTTAAAACATATTGTTTAAGTTTAATCCCTAATTGCTTGCTGTGTAAACATATTGTGGACCCCTTATCGCACGCACTCACTGCTTTGCCTTGGCCACTATCCAGGCTACCCTGATTGGTTTGGCTAACCTCCGCAAAGTTGTCCCCTGTTTACTATAACTAGGGCGGCCTTCTACACATCTGTCCACCTGACCATAGAGTAGAAATCCAATCTGACAGACTGGCAGGCAGGGCAGAGAGGAATGGTTGGTCAGAGGTACGGTCAGAGGGTAGAAATGAAGCAAGCGAAAGGGGGGTCAGAGGGGGAGCGACTGGCAGGAACAGCGGAATAGACTGACCGGGACAGAGAGAGGGATTGACTGGGGCAGAGAGAGGGACAGACAGAGGGTGAGGGGTGGACAGAGACTGATAGAGATGGAAAGAGAGGGATGGACAGACTAACGTAACAGACAGAGTAATGGACGGAGAGGACGAAGTGATGGACAGAGGAGACTGTGAGGGACGGGTAGATTGACAGAGGGACCTGGAGTGCAAGATACACAGGCAGAACGTGAGAGGGACACAAATAGGAGCGTTCACGGGGGGCGGACTGAAAGCGTATTTGGGGGACAGATGAAAGGAGCATGCACGGGGACGACAGACACACATTTACACACTTAAAGGGATGGATGGATGGATGGACAGAGAGAATTAGACCGACCCACAGAGAGGAGGAAATGGACACAGACAGATATAGGGAGCAAGGGATGGAAAGACAGATGGAGGTATAGATGGAGAGGGAGAGTGTAAAGGACCGATGTAGAGAGGGCAGGATGGACAGACTGAACCAGTGTAACTGTCTAGGTCAGTGTACTCGCCTTGTGAGACTAAGGGGGATGTTGTAGTGGTATCTACCATTGGTACGACATCCTTTCATCGACACCCGTTTTTTTTTGCCCTAAAAACCTTTGTCATTTTTTTGGGTTGTGGGAAAGGGCATATGAAGGGTTGGGGGATCGTGAATAACAAAATATAGGTAGAGGACGGGGCTGAGAGGGGGAAGCCCCCAAAAAACTATTTTTAAAAAATTCAATTCGTTTTTTTGACAAACTCAATGTATAAAAACCCGTTGTAAAAACAGTTGTCGATAAAATGACATAGAACCCTACCATTGGGTGCTGTAAGCATCCCCATGGTGCCACAGATGTGAATCTTGTCGCCATTGGTATTTGGGTTTAACTTGCTGCACGAGGGGGGGAAATGGCCAGTGCGTCATAAAGAATAGGCAGAAACTTGATTATAGTCTCAAAAAACAACTTTATTCCTTTCAGGCATTTGTTTATTCTTTCTTCTCCAACAGTATTCTGACTTGGATTGGTCATTACCAGTATTCACAATTTTTCATATATTTTCATAAGCAGATACTGGGCTCTAGTTCCAACATGGATCAAACGTTCTCATGCAACGGTTCTTTAACTTGGGCTTGCTTGCTTTGATTTGTGTCTTCCTTCACAATACCTTTAGTCTCTTGCTTTCAATAGCTATTTGACGTAACCTGGATTGTACTAATGCATTAATGTTAATTTCTTGTTTTATGGAATTTTGTGCTACACATCTCGCGTGTCTCGCATGATTCTTAACACAGCCTGTAGTGCACCAGCGTATTTACATCTGCCATTCTCAGTGGGACCCTGGATGAACAGTCCCAACATGCATTGCCTCTTCTTTCTTGATTTGGCCCGGATTACCATAGTGTGTTAATATTACTATTACTTGATGGAAGCTTGAACCCGAAGTCCCAACATTGTTTACTTTTCTTCTCACCCACACTTCTTCTTTGACTTCGCCTGGATTTTATATACCATCTTGTTGATCTGTTTAGGCATGCCATGGTATTACCGGGCCCAGGCACAGCCTGAGGAATGGGCCATCTGTGCGGCTGCCCAGGGCCCAACAGTCATAGGGCACTTACATGCACCAGCTGCCTGGCTACAGAACATGAAGTCATAAGCCACCTTGAGAAGGACACCCATTTAGGCACACTTTTATGGCACTTTACTTTTCTTTTTTAATTATATTTGAATCTTAATATACGTCAGTGTCTCCAAGTTCCTCTTTTTGTCAAACTTAGAATATTTATTCCAGTGTTTTTATTATAGAACATAATGATAATGGTAATTCAATATGTATTGCTTTATAGTGTTTGATGTTGCCTAAGTCTGTGATGGGGTAACCTCCGCTGCAGTTTTTTGACAGCGTTGCCTTTAAAAACTCACCCAAAAAATTATAAAAGTAATCCAAAAAGGAGTGTACACCAGGAAAGAAGTAACACAATTTATTCAGGGCCCAGGCGCAGCTGGGAAAGCAAAATTCACACAGAGCGTGGAAGAGAACTGCATGCAAAGCGCTATCAAAGAAACGCCCCCAAATCAAAAGCTTTTATAATCCTCTAAATTAAATATCAAAACATATTGACACATTTGATCTATACTTTGAATGAACATCATTGGAGCAAATATGTCATTCCCCTATATTGGGACATACATTAGCCTGCAATGATTGGGTCCCGAAAATCTTACCACACCGCCCTAGACCCACAACGTGATGTCACAGTCCCACCCACAATTCCCACATCATGAAGCCAAGGTATTGAAACATTTGGAATGACCAGCAGATCTTTTTTTCACCTGCCACCGATCATCCCCCATCTGCTTCCCATGAGAACGCTACAGATCATGACACTGATGGAACCTTGAACTTCAAACTGCTTTCCAGGCTGAGTTGTGTGTGTTTGAAGCCACCATTGGACACTCTGAAACTGCCAGCAGACCAGTTTCATAACTAATATGCTAAAATATTAAAGGTATTGTTTGCTGCCTTTCCACTACACCTGTGAGCTCGTCTGTGACCTCGAAAGTATCATAAGTTGTTCATTCCCTCACGTACGATCCTGGAAACGTGTACTTTTGCAATGTGCTTTCAGCCCTTGTGGCTGCTAAGCTATTCAAAACGCGTGAGTTGGTTTATACTAAAGCAACATGCAACGAGGACTGTTTACAGCACCTCGATCTATTGTTAAACCTTGCATACTTAACTGTCACCTATCTTCGTTTATGTTCAATCTACTTAAAATTCAATTGTTATGGGGATTCTAACACCTAAAATTATTTAAGCTGGTGAGTCCCCTCATCTTTTAGTGTGCTATTCCCGCAATTGATATGTGCACGCCTCTTTTGTTCTGAGTTTGCATTTCCACCACAACAATATTGTAATTGCACTTTAAATTATGACTTGCATTTTATTCTTCTGAATAATCTATTTGTATATGATCTCTGCATATTTGTAATGTATGAAGGGACTATTTGTTGAGTAGCCTGATGTTTAGGACCTTTGTTTCACTATCCATGCTAAAGATATCGTCCGTAGATCTTTGGTATGATATTTATTATCAGGCACTTGCACATTGTTTGATTACAAAATTATTTGTTGGCCATCTTTTTTATTGCCTTTATTTTTTTTCCCAACTTTATTTTCTTCTCATGGACTCAAATTGCAAGCATACATGTGGGGAGCAGTATACAGAAATGTTGTCATTGTACTCTTTCCCCCTCCCCCCCACTTCTCTTTTCAAGTCTGTAGGAAGTCCATGAGTATTAACATTTATAACCCCCCCCTCTTTGTCTTCAGTGGAGCAGATCACATATATCCCCTTTCAACCCTCCCTCCCCCCAACTGGGCTGGTTCCGCTTTTCCACACGGTTAGTCTATGCAATTACAGTTCGGGCCTTGTCTGCCTGTGTTATCGGTTCCTGTGGGCCATTTTCGAGTTTCCGTCTTACCGGGGGGCCTTAGTTCAGAATCGTTCTCATCAGGTTAGGTTTGTGGATGTAGGCTTCCCTGTCTGTAACATAGTCTATAAATGGGTCCCACACTTCCCTGAATTTCAGGTATTTGTTGTCTTTTATGGCCCTTACCTTTTCCATTGCCAGTATGTGCCATATTTTGACCCAGCAGCATGCGACCACTGGGATTTCAGAGTTTTTCCATCCTTGGGCCAGGGTTATTTTTGCCGCGTTTAGTAGCGAGTGATCAGGTTTGCGTTATTGCCTGTCTCTGCCTAGACGCCTTCAACTGCAGTCCCCAACAGTATTACCTTTGGGTCGTATGGGAGTTGTCTCCCTGTGATTTCTCTTATGTGTCCCAGTATCTCTTTCCAGTATATTTCAGCTTCAGGGCAGGTCCACCACATGTGGTATAGGTCCCCTCTGTTGCCACATTGTCTCCTGCAGTTGGGGGGGTGAGGGGGTAGGCTGGGTTTATTTTGTTTAATCTGTGTGGCGTTAGGTACCCTCTTGTTTGTAGTTTATATGAGGTCTCTTTGATTGTGGTGCAGTTGGATGCTTTCTGGGCCCTCTTCCAGATTTGTCCCCATTCCTCCTCCGTGATGGGGGTTCCCAGATCTTTCTCCCAATTGTCTCTGTATGAGATTTCATCCTCAATTAGTGCGCTGTCTAGTAGCTTATATATTCTTGTTATTGCTTTGTGGGTCTGGGCTTCCTGTAGGGTGAGTTCATGTCCTATGGGAGTCCTAGAGGCTGCTTTTTTCACCCCTTCCTGGGAGATCCAGTGCCTGATTTGTATATACTTGTATCTCTCACTTTCCCCTATGCCGAATTTCTGTTTCCATTCCTCGAATAGTAATGGGGATCCTTCGTGGTAGACTTCTTTTAGGGGGATCGGTTGTGTTTGCCCCCAGTTTGCCCAAAATATGTCTCGTTTACCCGGGGTGAAGTCCTGATTGTGTGCCATTGGTGTAAAGGGGCCCAGTCTGGGGACTATGATGTTTTCCGAGTGCTGTGTCCCATGCTTTTAGTGAAGTGCGGGTAGATTCTAGTAGATGTCAGTCCGCCCCTCTAGCCCCTGTCCGTAGGGCATGTAAAGTCCCAAGAGGGATACTGGTTTCTCCCTGTTCTATTCCCACCTATCCCTTATGTGGATTTCCTCCCATCCATTTCAGCATAGGGGCTATTTGGGCTGCCAGTGCGTATTTTTCCACGCCGGGGAGTCCCAGCCCTCCCAGTAAGGGTGGCCTAGTTAGGATTTCTTTTGTATTCTGGGTTTCTTCTCATTCCATATGAAGGTTACCAGATCCTTTAGTAGTTTTCTGCACATTTTGGGGGGAATCTCTATCAGGAGGGAGCTAATTACATATAGGAGGCGGGGCAGGAGGGTCCTCTTGAGTGCGGTTATACGCACAAACCATGAGAGTTCCTGGGCATCCCATCTCGAGAGATCCTCCTTTAATTGTTTCCACAGCGGCACTATGTTCTCCCCTTATAAGCGTTTGTATTCCCATGTCAGTTGGTCTCCTAAGTAGTCTATGGCCTTGGGCTCCCAGGTTAGTGGATGCTGGGCCGTCATTCTTTGGGGTATCTTCTCCTCTGCATAGTTAATCGTGAACCCTGATACCTTAGCGAATTCCTGTAATCTTTCTAGGGTTTTGGGTAGTGATTTGGCAGTAACTCTTAGGAACAGTAGGATATCGTCCGCGTATAGTGCTATTCTATGTTCTATCCCTCCTGCTAATACCCCTTTTATTTCTTGGTCCTGTCTTATGGTTTGTGCCACTGGCTCCATTGCCATTGCAAATATAAGGGGGGTTAGTGGGTATCCCTGCCGCATGCCTCTACGAATTTGTTTTGTTGTGGTGGGTCTGCTGTTGATTTTAAATGTTGTTGAGGGGAAGTTTGTAGTTCGCCAAGACCATCCTTATAAAGGTGGGGTCGCAGACGTATTTCTTCAGGGTTAGCTTCAGGTATGCCCAGTCTAAGCTATCGAAAGCTCTGTGTGCGTCTAAGGCCGCTATGGAAAAATTACTGTTTTGTTCCCTATTTCTATAATGTCTACCGCCCGCCTAATGTTGTCCTGTGTCTCCCTATGATAAATCCCGCTTGGTCTTCGTGGATTATTTGGGGTAGGACCTTTGCTAACCTGTTTGCCAGGATTTTTGCATATAACTTGGCGTCGCTATTAAGTAATGATATTGGCCTGTAACTTGTGCAGTCTGTGGGGTCTTTCCCTGGTTTCAGGATGACGACTGTGGTCGATTTGCCCATGTTTGGCGTGACTGCCCCGGTTTCCCTGATGTAGTTGAAAAGGTTTGTTAGTGGACCCAGTAGCAGGTTCCTAAAGGTTTTATAGTACCCGTTCCCGAACCCGTCCGGCCCAGGTGTCTTATTATGTGGGAGATGTGTTATGGCATTACTTATTTCTTGGGCCGTTATGGGAGCCTGAAGGTTCAAGTTGTCTTCCGTTATCTGGGGGAGGGCTATTTTGGCCATGTAGTCTAGCTGGAGTTGCGGGGATAGTTAATCTCTTTCGAGGAGATCTAGGTGGAACTTTTCCATGATGTCTAGTTTTTCCTCTTCCGATGTGCTTGTCCCCCGTTTTGGGTCCTTGAGACTCACTATGTAGTTGCAGGTTTTTTGTTTGTTGAGTTTAGCTGCTAGGAATTTGTTAGCTTTACCTCCGTTTGCGTAGTAGGACTGTTTAGTGCGTAGTATGGATTGCGCGGTGTGATCTGCCATGTGGGTTTCTAGTTGGGCTCTCACTTTTCTGAGGTTTCTTACTGTTTTAGGTGTTTGGCCTTATGTTGCGTTTTTTGCTTCCTTCAGTTCTAGCTCTAGTTTCTGTTTGAGTAGCTTTCTTTCCCGTATATATGCTGTGGTTTGTGATATGAATTCCCCCTGCATTACTGCTTTCCCTGCGTCCCATATTACCCCCCAGTTCATTTCTCCGTTGGCGTTGTCCTGAAAATAGTTATTCAACGCTGTTTCCATGTGGGCTCTAAGAGCAACGTCTCTGAGTATGATCTTGTTAGCGCGGGGTGTCTCTTTTAACGGGGTCATTTTTACTATAACTGGGGCATGGTCAGTGAGGTATTGTACTCCTATTTGTACATCTTCGATTTATGGGATGAGGGTGGATGAGGTCAGGATCATGTCTATCCTCGAATAACCCCTGTGTACGGGTGAGTAATGGGTGAATTCCTTTTCTGTGTTGTGAAATAATCTCCACGTCTCTATTACCCCTAGGTCTCTGAACAGTTTGCCTAGTGCTTGTCTGTTCCTGCCGTCTGCCACAGTGGGGGGAAGGGTCTTATCTAGAGTGGGGTCCATTATGCAGTTAGTCTCCCCCTATTATGATTTGTCCCTCACACCGGCTAACCAGGTTCCGCAGGATTTCGCCCAGGAAGATGTCTGGTCTATCATTTGGGTCATATAGTGCTATTAGAGTGTATGTTTGTTCGTGCAGGGTCTTGTATTGCCTTTATTATACTATACCATATATGCAGCATTGCATTGATTAAATGTATTGGTATACTTTTATGAATTTAAAAAATAGATTACCATATAGACCTGAAAAGTATTATGCATTATTTAGTGTTCTTAAATATTTGGAATGATTCCTAGATGGCACTCTGCTTTACCTTCTTGAATTTGAGAACAGTCTTTAGAATGATGGAAATTAAAAATGGACTACATTTTTGCTCGTTTCTTTAGAATTTTTTTTTTCTAAACACCAAACCCGATGAAGCCCTTGTGGGTAAAATGTTTTGTTTTGTATTGCACCCTCAGACTGGAAATATTGGGAAAGATTTGTTAAAAAATGAAAAAGTTAAGAAAGCAACAAAAAAGTGCTGTTTTCGGCCTACTCCCATTAATTTTTCCATAAAGAAAAAGTAAAAATGTCATAAAGCCAAAGTACAAAAACTGCTGGGTGGATTTGGACCAAATAAGATTTGGGCATGAAGTGTTGACTTAATTTCCGTGACAGGTTTGGGGTAAATCCATCCAGTAATTTTTAAAAAGTTTAAAGGGCAATGGGGTGCCCCCTGTTCTAAAAATAAATAGCTATATCTCCCATGGTGCTCTACAGCAGAGAGACTTTTCAGAAATGAATAGTCACTATTATCTTTTCCTCTATGCAAGTGATTACTGGGGTAATGCGAAAAATGAAGTGCTCAAAAAGCTATTTGGCAGAGGTACAAGGATTCAGTTGCATCAGGCTACAGGTGGCGAGGGGGGAAAGAGGATACCATGTGAAAGTGAAGAGTTTGGGTGGCCAGTTACAGTAAGAATATTTTTGAGATTCCCGTGGCTACAATGGATGATGTGCTCATAATAGAAAATGCACCACACAAACCTGTCGTGCGCCGGGGACCCCTCCCGATATACCTCCTCACCTGGGTCTTCTGTAGAACTGTCTTGGTCCTCCGATTACTTCTTCCTTCTTGACTTTTTAGTGTTCTTGGTCTTCTTTTCTCTGGTCTTCTTGTCTTTCTTATCGTGAAGGTAAGGCCGCACTGCCCCAGAGGCCACCTTGATTGGAGAAGGACCCGAGCCAAAGGGAACCCAAAGGAGCACACACCTAAACCATGGAAAAATGCCTTTAGGCACCGAAGAAACCTGGAGGTGTGGATGGAAATCTTGGCTGAGGATCTTTGGATGGCAAGCTCTAATATCAAGTCTGTGTGTGACCAAGAGTCTTCCTCAAGCAGTCAAAGCGTGGGATTAATACCCAATAGTCTTTGAGAAGTGATGGAATTCGGCTCCAAAACAAAATGAGGGAAATCCTCATCAAGGACAAAGGTAGCTGGGGTACGGTGGTACTTCCTGTATGGAGGAGCGTGACCCCAGCGCTCGAGAAAGCAGAAGTGCCCTGTTAGTGTAACAGTCCAAAGAGGGAGTCGAATGCACCCCAAACTGGAAGTGGGAGCGGAAACAGAAGATGGGAAAGTACAGAAAGACAAGGCAAGTCTAGGAACACAGGGATAGGGCAGAGTGAGCGCAAACGTTCGTGATAGCAGACTGCAAGAGAGCGACCTAACAGCAAACCCAGACTAGTCAGAAAATCAGTTGAAAGGACTGATGGAACGTGAGCTAGAGACCCGAGGGATATGTGGCAGAGACGCCGGAGAAACAGACTGAACACTCGCAAGAGCGGTGGGTCTGAAAGTCTGCTGGGAAACGCCGGGAAGAAGTACTTCAAGGTGCGGTATGCAGAGACAGACGTAAGGAAATAAGAGAAAGTAGGACTACACCACTGGCCGAGAGCCGACAGGATAGACAAACGCGCAAAACAAGCTACGGAACTGTAGCAAAGCAGCAAGGTCCAAGGAGACGGACACAACGCACCGTTCCTAAGGCACGGTGTGGTGTTATAGGTGCAGCGGCCATGTTGGGTGAGGACTAGACGGCAACCTCTGCTTTGTGAAATGACTATATGATTCTATGCTGAACCTTCCACCTCTGCCAAAGCTTCCATGGGCGCAGCATGACAAAACCAAAGATTAAAAGGGGGTAATGGAGAAGGCCAGGGAGGGAAAATCAGCTTTGTGGGGAACCATGGAAGGAGGAGGGGGGCACTTGGGAGTGCCTGAGCGGACTGGAAAGAGTTATTGATTTTCAGATTATCTGGGCAATACTGTGGGCATTGTTGGTGCTTTGTTGTTATATGTGTAGTTCATTGCCATTATCGGGGGAATCCTGTGGGAATCGAAGAGTGGAGATAAAAAGGAAATGTTACACCTAAAGTGATCACATCAACTAGGCAAAGGGGTAATGGGTCTTTGTGCCGCTGGCCATGGCTAGTGGTCCCCAAAGAAACCTATTGGTGCAACATATACAGTGGTCACAGCTAAAGGCCATGTCTAGTGGACCCCAAATAAATCTATTGGTACAACTTGTACAATGGTTACACTGGCCATGGCCGAAGACCAGGGCTAGTGGGCCCCAGAGCAACCTATTGGTGCAACATGGACAGTGGCCATGTAACTTTTTAACATTGCACACAGCATCTAAATTGGGATACTTTTTTATCACCTTAGCTTTTTACACTCAGGATTGCTTCTAGATGTGCCTAAAGACAAGCTTGGCCATATTATTGTTTGGTCTTCTTCCTGCCTTGCTAGGTCAGGAAATGCCATATAAGGTCATGCATTTGCCCGAGAAAGCTGCAGCTTTCGCGGGCTAGTTATGCCTTTGTGTGCGCTTGGCTCAGGAAGTGGGGTGGACCGTCTGGTTCCACGCCACATCTGATGCTAGCTAGTATAGGCGTGGGGTATGAGTGAAATCAGCAGTTGTCCCTGATTGGACAACTACTAACTGAATGGTGAGGATCCTTGCCATTGGTGGACTTTGACTTGCATTCATGCTGGATTTTGGATAAGAGGTGGACTCCTGCAGCCATTTCTTAAGATCAGCGCTGGAGCCAAGAGTCCTTTTGTAGAAGAGCAGCTGACTGAAGATCAGAATACAACCCTTGAAGAGTCCCCGGCATTCCTTCCTGCGTCTGGCCCAGTGAAGCCCTATTGGACTACCTGTTTTGCAAAGTGTCTCTGCAGTGCTTTAATCGCTTGACTGATGGAACCAACCAGTATCAATGTTATTTTGAGGATCCAGCCATCCTGAGTCGTTTGGAAGTGTCCCTGGACCACCCGGTGGACTGACCAGCTCTCCAGTGGGCTACCTCGCTACAATTGTCACCCTTCCATGTTTGCAGCTGGAACTTTGTGTGGTATAAGTCATCTTCCTGCTGAATTTCAGCCTCCCAGCTACAAGGGATCCTGCTCTGGAAGGACTTCTAGAACCGTAATAGTTAAGACACCATCTGTTTGGCGGCCGTCGCTGGAATATCACCATCCCCATTCTGTGAAGTGTCCTGAACAGTGCTGCATCAGTGCATTCTGCATTTCCTCATTGCCAAGGGGTGCACTCTGCTCCAGTACCTGGCCAGATGAATGCTTGCAACTGCCTGTCCTCCATAGGATAATATTGAGAACAAGTCTATTTGTATCCTTCCAATTACACTGCTTTTTGGTAGTAAAACCTGAAAGATAAGAACACATTTTACTTACCCAGTAACTTTGTTGCATCCCTTCTTTTGAACAATCAACAACACAATTATTATACCTGCATCGGATACATTCTGGGGAGAAGCATTGTAACTTTTGGCATAAGGTCTCACTCTTTTTAGAGATTGGACTTCTGAAGTTAGGCAATATCTCTTGTGGCTTGGTTCCATCTTACTGCATCACTTTACTTGCTCATTTTATTGATTTAAGTCATTGAATGTATTTTAAGAACCTATGCTGACTATATATGTTAGTAATTGAGTGTTGTGTGATATCATCACCTGATCGTTTCACCTTTGTGTGTGTTTAAGGCCTAGAATAAATATTGTATTTGTATGCATTCCTGTCAAAATTGAATTGTGTACTTCACTGTGTGGACTCGTTGTGGAGCTCTGGCGCCGCTCCCACCCTCCTGAGAATAGCCTCGACTGCTATCCATTGCTACCTTGATTGGAGAGTTTCCTTATTCACTATAACTCGGGTGGTCTCCTAAAATCTGTCCACCAGACCAGATTTTGAAAATCAATCTTAACAGCCTTTTAACAGGTGATCCGACCATGAGCAAGCATCGAACTACTCAAGATCATACCATCTCTATCTTGATTAGTAATCTGATGCTGGAATAAGTCACAGAGCCACGGGTAATGACCAAGTGAACTTACATGCAGCTCCAGAGGATAACTGGGAAATTACTTCCCCAGCAGAATTCTGAAATCACTAAAGGACCGTTATCGGGCTGATCTGATATCATTAGTGGATCTGCACCTGGGCGACCTGACAAATCTGTACACTTGAACAGTGATCTATACCTCAAGCAACTTGTACCCTATTGATATTAAACAAAGAGATCAATATGCCAATGGGCTTTGCCTGGTTTACCCAAAGAAGTCCTACTTGGAAGCAATTTTACCTTATTTGACTAATGTCTTAGAGGTTCAGGAGTCAAAAGCACCTTTTGGTGGCGGTGTGTGATGGCACCTGCCATCTGACCCCCTGGACTGCTGCCTGCCATCTGTACCAGCTGCCTGGAGCCTGGCGTCCTGCTGGTGAGGAGCCCCTCCTCTTTTTTTGCAGCCAGATCACTGTTTAAGCTGCGCATGGCTGATCTATCTTGCGCACACCTCCCTGTGACGTGGATCAGCGTTCACATGAATCCTCACGTGACTGCATATCGGGAAGTCTTTCCAAGGGCGTCCCTAGCCATAGGCGTCCATTCACCCGGCGTTATTCTAAGGGCACTGTCTAACCTGTTCGTGACTGGAGTGACGTGTGACACCATCCTGCTCAGTTCCATCTGCAAAGAACCTTCCATCTTGGCCATGATATTCCCCTCCAGCCCGAGCCAGCTTCATCCCTTTGGATGAGACTGCCATCCATTCAAAGCTGTGCCCGATCTTTCCATATATTTGCCCTGCCATTTCTCCTTTCATACATATTCTTCTTCTGCTCACTACTCTTTTCCTTACAGTGCCTGCCTGCATCCATGCCAGTGCACTTGTCAGCTCACTCTGCTCTTCCTACGGTTACCGTAACTCCAATAATCTGATAGCTAGTTTTCCTCAGGATGGCCCCCCTCCTATCTCTATAGCTCTTATGCACGTTCTGTTTGCAATAAAAATCATTCTCTTTTTGATACTTCAATTTGAATTTACACTTTTTGTTTAACTTAGACCTGGATCTCTATTTCTGATACGATCAGTTATGCCTCACTCACAACAGCGCTGGCTAGCTTCCCAAACTCCCTGCCAATCCGGCAGGGAGGTGGCTTGGGACTGGTATACTCTTCAATTCCTTATACTGTGCTTCCTTTTACCGCCCCCCTGCCTCAGTTCCCCTCGTTGGAATTTAATTTGATTTTATCAACGTTATCCCATTGCATTTCTGATTTATGTATCGCTCTCCTGGTGCTCTTCCTTCTATGCAGACCTTGACACGTTACTTTCGTCTCTGCTCCCTCGGTCCTCTATGTTCATTTTCGTGGATGACTTTAATCTCCATTTACTACGCATTCTACATATCCGTTTCTTGCTTTAATAGACTCCTACCATCTTTGTCAATACCCATCTTCCCCCATATCATTCTTCAGGCTCCTCGCTTGATCTTGTTTTCTCTTCTCTCCCCTCTGCTTCTGCCATCTCTGCTTGTCCTTTCTACTCTTCTGATCATTTTCTTCTTACCTTTCCCTTCCTACACCACGTCTCCCCATGTTCTACACAAACCTTTTTCCGTCGGAATCTTCATACTTTTGACATCTTTCTGTCTTACCTCTCTCCTCTCCCTTCTTTCTTCCCCCGGCCACCTTTTTCTCTCTACTCTCAGTACTGTCCTTTGTTCCTCTCTTGACTTGTTTCATCCCTTTTGCCCCTTTCGACAGTCAGCCGAGCCCCCTCAACCTCGGCTGGCCCCGGAACTCTGCTCTCTTTGCTCCTTAGCTAGGCATGCAGAGCATCTTTGGAAAGACGTGTTCTCCCTCTGACCTTTTCTCACTCTTCTCCCTTCACTCGTCCTTTGATTCTGCTCTTCAACTTTATTTTAACTTGCACAGACATAACATATAGTTAAAGTATATTATCAACATCAGTATCATTCTCTTTCAAGGCGAGCGGGTACACTTCTATTTATTATTATAGTGTCTCTGATTCCCCATCTCTTACAACTTTATCAGACAAATACTGCTTGTATCTGTTCCATATGTCTCTGGGACGGCTATGCCTGGGTAATAAGCCTGCATATACTACTTCACAATCACTGGCCCAAGTCATGTCTCTTTACCAGTCATTTATCGTGGGTGATTCTGAGCATTTCTATCGCATCAATATTGTCCGTTTAGCCAGCATCAAACTAAGATTAAGCAACTTACGCCAGGTAGGGTTCATTTCTCCCACTGTGCGTAACATGCATATACCTGGATCCCACACTATGGGTTGATCTGACATTTCATCTAGTATTTTGCACACACCTGCCAAGTATTTAAACAGTTGCGTGCATGACCATAACATGTGGAGCATGCCTGCTTCGCTTCCACATCTGGGACACTTGCCATCAGCCGTGGGGTATATGGTTCTGATCTTGCCCGGGGTATAGTAGGCACTGTGCAATACCTTCTAATGTATTAGCCGAAACATTTCTTGACAATGCACACAATTTCACCCACTGCTGGTCGGTGATAGTGCAGCCCAGGTCAACTTCCCATTTCCCCTTATCTAGGGGTAGTACCTCTTTGGTGGATTGTGCGATTTTATATAATGTGGAAATTGATGTCTTGCTTGTGTTGGCAGTGAATATGTATCCCAAGGCCAGATGTATCTGTAGTTCAGAAGGGAATACGGCCCATACTTCTGCCATGGCAGAACGCAGCCGTTGATATTGTAGCTTCTGTGTTGGGTTAACCCATACGGTCTTATTGATCTCCTCCAAACTAATGAACAGTTAATCTGTGAATAAATCGCCAAACCAGAGTATTCCCTTGTCCGTCCAATGTGTGGCAAGGGTCTTGTCCTGCGTTGGGGGGAGATAGTTAGCTTCCCAGAGTGGCATGTTTAGATGATAGAAGACCGCATGCCCAGGGCGACCTGCCATTCTGGTCCAGGCTGAATATGTTACCAATGCTGGGACCATAGTGTTGTCATTCCTGACCTTGGCTTCGGCCTCTCTATGCAGGAGTTTCAGTGGGCCCATTGTATGCGTTTCAATTGCCGAGTGCAGTGCCTGGTGGTTTCCTTCTATCCAGCATATGGTTTAATGTGCCTGCTCTGCAAGATAATACAATTGAAAATCGGGAGCAGAGAAGCCGCCCTGAGGGTAAGTTTGGGTAAGTCTTTGCCAGCTCACTCTGGGTTGCCTGTTCCAGACAAATACTGTGCATGCCCCTTGGATTCTAGCGAAGAATGATCTGCCTGGCCATACGGGGACAGTAGTGAACAAGTAAAACAGTTTGGGTAGGATGAACATCTTGATCAAGGCTAGCTTTCCCATGAGCGAGATTGACAATGACCGCCAACGTTCGAGTTTGGCACATAGCACATCTACAATAGCTGCGTAGTTTAAGGCTTGGGCGGTTTGTGTGTTGTGCACTATTTCTACACCCAGATATTTCACCTGTGTGGGGGCCCATAAAAGCCTATGAAGCTCTGCGGGTCTGAGTGGCCTCTGTGAGGGGAAAGATATCCGATTTGGTTGAAGTTGGCTTCAGCCCCAAATATTCCCCAAATTCCTTGATGATTGGTAGGGCCCGGGCCAGATTGGTTTCAGGGTTTTTTAAATACAACATTGTCGTCTGCATATAGTGTAATAATCTCTATCCTGCCTGCCAGCAAGATTCCAATCTTGCTATGTCGGACTCTCATCAGATCTGCGAGGGGTTCTATAACCAGTGCAAACCGCAAGGGGGATAGCGGGCAGCCTTGTCTGGTGCCTTGGCGAGCTCTGGAGTCACTGATAGGATTCAGTTAACACAAATTCTGGCGTACGGATTTGTGGACAGTATCCTTACCCATCTCACAAAATTTGGCCAAAATTCATAATTGTTGAGCACCCTGACTAGGAAGGGTCAGTAGACCGTGTCGAAGGCCTTCTGCATGTCAAGTGCCAGTGTGATCCCCTTGCATGTCTTCAGCTATCGTTGCAAGGATATTGTAGCAGCAGCAGATATTAGTCGCCGGGGAACTGCCCAGTACAAAGCTGGCCTGGTCCTCATGGACCATGTACAGCATCAGGGGGTTTAACCGTGTGGCCAGTATCTTGGCAAATATTTTTACGTCTGTTTTAATTAATGAGAAAGGCCTGTAGGAGCCGCACTTCACCGGGAGTTCCTGTGCTTTAGCAGCAAAGTGATGATTGCTTCCCGTGTTGTTTCTGGTAGTTCACCGGTATTTAAAGCCTCGGTCCAGACGGCCAGGATTCGAGGCACCAGGATCGTGGCAAATTCTTTATAGAACTCTGCTCCGAGTCTGTCAGATCCAAGTGCCTTCCCACTTGGTACAGATTCGATGGCTTCTGTTATCTCTAGACTGGGTCAGGGGATTTTCTAGTGCTTCCCTTGTCTCGGGGGACAAAAGTGTGGTGGGTATCCCGGCCAAGTATCTGTCGATTTCTTCTGCTGTGGCTTCGCTCTGGGGAGAGTACAAGCTAGCGTAAAAGTCATAAAAGACCTTCCCTATTTGTTCCTGATAAGTAACCATTGTTCCGTCTGGGCATGTTATACATGGCATATTGGAGTATCTGCGTTCCCCTCTCACCATCCTAGCCAGAAGTTTACCCAGGCGCTCTTGCTCTCCGCATCGCCTAGCAGCCGCTGGTCGGTCAAAATAGCAAATTTCCCGTTCTGCTGCCTCTTTATGTTTCTCGAGCTGAGTTTTAATATCTAGTTTAGTCTGAGCAGCTGGGTTAATGGCATATTGTTATTGTAGTTGGGCTATATTTGCCTCAAGCCTCCTGAGCTCATTGCAAATGTCTTTAAGCACTCCCAGCTCGGTCAACATGGCGATCCACCTCATGTAAAACTTAAAGGCCTGCCATAGAGTCTCTTGGCTCTCTACCGTGCCTTCATTTGTCCTGAAGTATTCAACAATATGTTGGGTCAGGTTAGTCTTATACACATGATCAGATAAGGCTGCTGCCTTAAATCTCCAGGGGTGTCTTTGTGGGGAGACTTTGGGAATATATAAGGTCAACACCACCGGGGAAGGATCTGATGGGGTTCTGGGCAATATCGTCGCCTCAGACACCCATCCCAGGGTTTCTTGGGACGTCAGCCAAACATCGATCCTAGAATGCATGTCGTGCACCGACGAATAAAAGGTGTACGCTCGCTTATCACTGTATAGGGATCGCCAGACATTGCACATGTTCATGTCGGTTATGTGTGTTTATTGTGCGTGCTGCTTGGGTGAGTGTGCAGGGCCTATTGGATGTGCGGTCCAAGTGGGTGTTTAGTATCGTATTGAAATCTCCCCCCCGCCCCCCATGATTATGTGAGTTTATGTGAGCGGTAGGATATCTGGCACACTTTTGAAAGATCTTGGTGTAGTAGTCTGGTTTGTCTGTGTTTGTGCCGTAGAGGTTGATGAGCAGCACCTCCTTCTCGGCCAGTTTCCCGGAACAATCACGTATCTCCCTTCCGGGGGTCACACTATGCCGCTAAGTGCGTGTACGGTAGTGTTTTGTGTATTAACGTGAGTACCCCCCGTGCTCTGCTTGAGTAGGACGTGTAGAAGTGGTGGCTGCCCCACCCAGGTGCTCTTGTCTGCATGATGACCCAGCAGATGTCTCCTGGAGGAATGCGATCTGGGTGCCTGATAGTTAATATACGCCATTATTTTCTGTGTTGTCACTTGCATCCCCAGTCCCCTTACATTCCTGCTTATTAATTTAAATCCCTTCGGGTCTCTTTCAGCCATACTCCACGCAGTATCTTAATAGGAGTCTTAGTGATCAGGTGTCCTTTGTTGTCACTATATGACCGTCTTTAATATGTCTGTGTATTTTTAACTTTAACTCCCCACACATTCTTGCATCCCCCACCCGCTCCCTCATAGACCCCCGAACTTCAACTATCCATCCCCCCGCCCCCCTTCTCTGTTTAACAAAGCCATGCACCCGCATTGGAGGGCGCTTCTGCGGCAGCCGAGGTCATGTAGCATAACATGACTGCCCTTTTAGGTCACCAACAAGAACGTTTCCACAACACATAATGAACAGTGGCATCCAGTAGTGTGGCAATGTCGCAAAAACAAATATTTAGGAAAAAGATACAAAGCAATAGTGTCTGCTACTGTGGCCTTGTGACCAATGTCCTTAAATGTAGTTTTGATTCCATTGCTTAGGTCATCTCGTCCGGGCAGTGATGGGGTGCCGCCTTTCCCGCCAGTGGCCTTGTGTGTCTGTTTGGATGGCAGTGGGATAATGGATTCTACAACGGTGGCAGCTATTTCAGGAAAAGTATAGAAATATGATGTTATTATGCTGTAGGCGGAACCTGGCGGGGTACAGCATTGCATAGGTAACTCCCCTGTCGCGTACCATCTTAACGCCTGTAAATGAACGTCTCCTGCTGGACTGCCAATGTACGGGAAAATCCTAATTACACTGGAGCCCAGATTCAGTTCCTGTTTCTCTTGCTGCTCGGAGCTCCAAGTCCATGTCTCTATAGTTCATCAATTTAGCTATAATAGGTCTAAGGTAGGCGCTAGGTTTAGGGAGAGGTGCAAGGAATCAAAGTGCCCTTTCGATGACAAACATTGTAGACCAGCCAGGGTCACCCAACAAGTTTCTGAGCAGTTCCTCCACTGCGACTTCCATCAGACCTTTCAGCGCCTCTTCAGGCACTCCTACTATGCGCACGTTATTAAGACAGGCTCTAGCTTCCAAATCATCACACTTGAGTTTCACTGTACCCAGATCTTTGGCCATTTCCGTCACAGTATTCAGTAGTGTCTCGAGCGCATCCTCTGTGGTGCTGATCTGGTTCTCGGCCTCTGTGATGCGGGTAGTGGCTTTCTCCAGTTGGTTTTCGATCGTGGTCACATTTGCATTGATTCCATCTAGTCTATCATTTAAGGCCGCAAAGCCTTGCTGCATAGAGGCAAAGACCGCCTGAGGGTCCATGGTGGCTGCCGTGCCTGTAGGTGCATTCTGCATGGTTGATCCGGGGCTGATGCTGCTCGTGCCGCTTGCTCTAGACGTCTGTGTTGTATACTTCTTGATGGAGCCTGTCCTTTTTTTGGGCGCTGCCCCTTTGGGCATTGTGTGTCTTCTCACCACCTTGCCAGATGTAAGCGATATGCTTCGTGGTATTGTGGGCCTGCGTTTGTGTCTTCAGTATCAGTTGTCCAAATGCAGCTTAAGTGTAGGCTGAGTTACAATGGCAGTTTTGGCCGTGGTCCCCGTCTCTAGGCTGCGGATCTGATGTACTGTTGGGATTTGTTATACGCACAGTGCCTCTTGTGCCAGTCGTTGGGCGTCTGTGGTCTGTCCTGAAAATGTAATGTCCTCCTCTTATGCTTGGTGCTGGCTGCAACCGCAGCAGCCTTTCACACCATGTGCACAGACCTCTCTGGAGGGCAGGACACATCTCTGTGAGGCCAACTAGCTGTTCCTGAGCAGTGTGCCATCCTGGCTTCAGTGTCTGTGCTGACGCCCGTCTGGATCTTGACAGCCTCTGAGGTCACAGGTGCTCAGTATGCCTGGGTCTTGTGATCCTGATTCTTCTGCCCCCTCCATGGCCCTGATGACTCCACAAGCACCAGCCAATATGTATTGCAGGCTGAGCCCAGGCTTCACATTCTGCCCCAAACTTCCTTGAGCTATTATCTGCAGTGCAGGGTCACACCATGCAAATTGTGAATGTGACTTCTTGGCCTCGATGTCGCCTCTCGTCTCCCGTTGGTGCAAATGTGTGCATGGTGTGTGCAGTAGGCCGGGTCGGGTAGATGGCATTATGTGATTTAGTTCTGTGGCAGGTGGTGCGTTCCCCCAGTGCCTATGTTTCGAGGCCTCGGGTAATTTTCTGGCGAGTTTGTGGCCCTTGGTCATAGAGGACAGGGGGACGTATTGCCACAATGCAGCTGCCGTGGATGTAAGTTGCGGTTGATCTGTGCTGCATACTGTTGGTGGCCTTGTCCCCTTCTGTGTTACGGGGTATATGTAGGGCCTTGCCGGTCCATTCTGTGTGGGGCAGATAGTGCGTCGCTCTAGAGAGCTGTTACAATGTTAGGTGCGGCAGGGCAGGTAGTTTCTTGGTGCATATAGTTCATTTATGGAGCATCCAGTGGAGTGGGCCAGACGAGGTGTTCCGCTGTTAGGGTGTGGGCTCCAGGTTCCAGTATTGATCCTTGGAGTGGCTCGTGAGCGGCTGGATGGGAGCCTGTAATTTGTGCAGGGGAGGAGCTGGGCCCTCTATTCACTAATGGCCATTTGCGCAGCAATACCAAAGAGTATCTTTTTCTGTGCAGGTTTATTAATATCTCCCAAGTCTCTCACACTGTCCCTACCCTGGGCTGGCGGGTCAGCCGGTGTCATGTGCAGGCGCGATCGCGTGGTATGGGCCAGGGACGGCAGGAGGGAAAAGGGCAGTCTCACTTTGAGGGATGCGCTCCACAATTATCAGCGGTCTCACGTTCACATGTGCAGACGATAGACTGTGGTTACCGGAGCACCCGCATGCTTCCCATAGCTGTACGTGTCCTTGATGCCTGCGGGACTGCAACTACCCCGAGACTTCCGTTCGCCTGTCGGATGAAGTTGAGGCAGGCGGCCCGGCGACTCCCTCACTGTGCTACAAGTGGCGGCGCTGCTCCAAGAGTCATGTGGTGTTCCGGGAGCTCAGGTTTCCCGGGGCTGCTGTTAACACTCGACGTTGCTCGAAAACCACTGCACCAATTTCTCAAACTTGGTGGGTAGGAGGACGATCGATTCATCTGCCACTAGGACCAATTTGGTGAAAAACCGGGTTGTAATATGCTGGCTTTTGTCTCTGGACTTTGGCTCGCCTGCAGAGCTCATCCATCCGGCAGCGTGCCCAACAGCGCCCCCCTGCTAAAATATTTTATTTTTCTAACCTTATTATTTCATACCATTTAGAGTGTAGCCGATATATATTCCAATCTAGGTGAATCTTAATGGGCAGTGTGAAGGTATCATGAAGCAAGACACAGACCACAGATTCAAAGTTTAAACAAAAGTAGTTTATTAACTTAAATGTCAGGATGGTTGAAGGCCTAACCTGCCCTATGCTAAGGTGGGATTTCCCTACCTAAAACCTATACTTGCCCTTGCAACTAAAGCTAAACAATGTGTAGGGATGTCAGCAATGAAACGGTGTTCAAAATAAAGTTCTGAGCTTCTTCCAGTTCCTGGCTTGCTTTCCAGCTCCCCTTCCCCAAGTTCAAAACAGTTCCACAAAGTCTCTGGGTTCCCTTCCCCAAAAAGACAACACAGTTCCAAAAAGAGGGCCTCAAGGTTCCCTTCCTCAAGACAGCAACAAAGTTCATAAGGTCTCAGGTTTCCCTTCCCCAAGACATTGGCTTGTGCAGCTTGCCAACTTGTATTTAATCTCAGTCTATTAGTATTAAAAAAAACAGTTCCAGGTTAACTTTACACGCCTGGTTTCTTGACAGTTCATACATATTGCTTTCTTCTGCTTCATTTTGTTCATGGGCTGCATAACCGGAAGCTCTGAGTTCAAGTGGCGGTGCTTATAGCACCTGCCAAATTTCATGTCTTTTGCTGCATTAAACCAGCACCTTTAGTCTTTAACAAATGTTTTTTTAGAGAATAGATGTATAGTTCCGAGGCTTGTGAAGCTGGTTAGATCCACATGCTTTGCATAGACCAATGTCTAGTGGTTGGCCCGGAGTATTGCGTATTGATTTTTTTTCCAATCCGAAAAAGGGGCATCCCAGTCACACTATCCCAATCCTGCGTCTACAAGGATCCATGATCCTTCATGCTTCAGTGTCCTAATTGTTTTTGTTTTTTCCACATTTGGGTTGGACATATATATGTAGAGTTGAGAATTGTTTAGTATTTGCTATTAGTTTGCTTAATGATCGAAGCTGAAGATGACCACCGGTTTCGACAAGGAGCAAGCAGTGGATCTGAAGTTTTAAGAAATTTGCTTGACATCTCTTAGAGTGGCACACACTAAGGCGATTTAAGGGTCCTCAGAATCTTACATATAGGTGTCTATGGAATACCACTAACTTTTTTCACAATAGCTTGCTTGATCTCTGTATCCAAGGAAAACACCACATTTAGGTTTTGCCTTCTGTTCACCAAGTTCGCCTGGAAAGAAAAGCCTTTTCTGTGCAATAACTGCCTTTTTTTGAGGGACCAAAACAAGGGTTGGTGCCAGCGTGCCAACAATTTAAACCAAAAAAAACCCAGCACCCTACCAAGCTGTGAGCCGCAAATGTGATGCAGGCTGAAAAATCAAGGGCGAGTTCACAGATGTCATGGAGGACCTCACCATTTGCGGTGTTGCTGTAGTCACCCCGAGTGGGACGGGTATGCCCAGACGTGGGTCTTGTGCCTGCTGGGCCTGGAGACTAAAGCTACTCCTAATTAGGCTGAAACATATCTGGGTTGTTTGTGGGCTTGTGCAGATGGCATGTGGCCAAGCAGTTCAGCCTGGACTACCCTGTTTGGGGTAGGACCAGGCCTGATTTGCATATGGTTTTTCTCCTTTTGTAATGGCTTGGTAGGTGACGAATGATGCGCTAGAGGGTTGCCCAGAATAATGACGGAGGTTAAGATTAATTCTAAACCTTCCAGCCGTCACCGCTTGTGTTTTTGCTAGGACATTAATTCCGCTCCTTAGGCACACGTTAGGTCTTGCCTTAGGTCAGCCCATGGCGTCCAGAAGACTTTCCCAAGCCAGACAGCAGGTTCGAAGTAAAGCACTGAATTGTCAGTGTCGGACCACAGCAGGCAAAAAGTGCACTAGGCAATTGACAATGGACAACCCAAAAAAGACCCATATGAAAGAAAAGCCATGACCAGAATGAAGGGTCAACGCAGTAAAGACCATTACACAAGTGTCAGTTTCCCTGTGTGGGAAACCTTCTTTGTGCAAATTTTGCACAAATTTTGTCCTGAGCGTCACGACCATTCTGCTGGACTCACTGGCCTTTTTTAAATTATCTTTAAAGGCGAAACTTTTTCTCATTCGCCTCCTGGATTTGCTTTGTTTTGGGACACTGGCCTGTCTTTTTAAGGTCCCAGTGAGGGGAGACCCCCGCCCCTTTTTTTGGTATCCATGTTTTCCTATAGCAACATTCCCGTTTTATGTGGTTCGCTGCAAGGGCCATTAGTTCTGGTTTGTGATGTAGTTTTGGGTGCACTGGGCCTCTCGTGTCTCAGTGCAGGAGTAGGCCTCTCCTTTTTATGACCTATTCGACCCTAGCAGCAAAACCATCTTACATGGAGTGCTGTAGGAACACTTGCTGTCCCATATTATTTTTCCTAAAGTAACATTTTGCTACTTTCTAGACCTCCTCTGAAAAGGCTAGTGGAGGTCGTTGCATTTTTTCCTTTTGCGTGTGCACTATTACGTGGTGTGTTTTTTGCCCTGATAATGCACTTCAGGGTACCATATAATCAAAATGGCCCCTCTGCCTATTTGAGGCCTTGTTCAAGATGGCCTGCCACTCTACCTTGCCAGGTAGGGGAGGGTCACCTTTCTTCATGCACCTTGGTGGGTTTCGTTCAAGAAGCCAGTATGTGTGGGCTGCTGGAGAAAGGGGGGGGGATTTCTGCACCAATCCATTCCTCCAGTGGCTTGAGTGTTGCTGGGTAGAATCTGGGAATCTGGCTATCAACTGTTGGACTGCCACCTCAAAGTATGAATGTCGCAAGTGTCCTTTGTTGGTGGGCTAGTACCTCCCAGTCCACAATCTGGACATAAGGAGAGGAGCATGATCCTCTGGAGCTTAGAAGACACAAAGAACTTGATGACCGAGGGATACCACAGAACTGCTGCAGTACCCAACATTACAACATCCCGAACATTGACCTTGTAATTGACAGGAAAGACCTCTGTAAATTGCTTTTCACTGATGGGCCAAACCAGTCGCCTGTCCTGCTCAAGGTAGTTTGCCTGTTTTCGATCATCGAAGTGTGCATCTTTGCATTTTCTCAGTAAGGCGTGGGTCCAACTGTTCATTGTTGCAAAGCCTTCCAGCTGGCCAAATGGTTGGAACCCCTCATTGGTACCCTCGAGACTCTGCTGGGCCACTGGAAATCTGGTTTAATGCCTTCCAGGAAGAAAGTCTGCTGGAATACTGAAATCCTGTGGCTGAGTTGAAGAGTGCCTTATGACCCTTCCTGGGTTCCATGCAAGATGTGCATCCCTGAAGACCTCAGTGAGGGACCAAATCTGGGTGTCTCCCTCCACCCATCACCTGTCCGAGGGCACCACAGCACTCTGGACAACCCATGGTGACCATCCTTGAACCTGCGACCTGACAAACCCACACGAAGAGTAGGATTGTGAAGCATGTCTTCTGTAGCGATTTACTGTGACCTAGGACTACTTTCTACAGTTTTGCGAACCTGAGATCTCTTATCTCTTGAACCACCCTCCTGCCCATTGAGTTTGCATGGTGTGTAAAGTCAAGCTTACCTTAACGTTCAACATTGCTGGCTCAGGGTGGTGGTGGT
Organism: Ambystoma mexicanum; assembly: GCF_040938575.1. Taxonomy (NCBI): domain Eukaryota; kingdom Metazoa; phylum Chordata; class Amphibia; order Caudata; family Ambystomatidae; genus Ambystoma; species Ambystoma mexicanum. Next base: position 717,048,029 of record NC_090923.1, read on the forward strand.
GTCTGAGGTCAGTACTTTGGGTCATCCTTTTGGATCTCAGGGTTGGTAGCTTGTAAGGGCAGAAATACCTTTTTGGGGGCTCTGCAGTCTTATCGTAGGGGCCCCTACTCAATTTCTTTTTAACCTTTTTTGGGTGTTTTTTTTCATTCATCTTGGTTGTCGGAGGAACTTATGCTGAAGATGCCCTGCCACTACATCCTTTTTTATACCTTAAGGTGTATGGTATTGGATCACCCATAAGGCGTCTAGTCCCTCAGGCACACCATGTTTACCCCATGTTTTTTTTTTTATCACCTTCCATTGGTCTAAGTGGTAGGCTGGTGTGGCCATTGGGGTACATATGGGATTTAAGTTGGACTCTTGGCCATTTTGTTTTAGGGGCTTCCTTTGTTCAGGGAATCCACGAGGCAGACCTTAAAGCTTTAGATCGGCAAGCCCAAGATGGCAGCCTGCATAGTCCTTTTGGACTGGTTTGGACCATTTCCTGGCACTGGGAAGGCCATAGCACTTCCTGAAGCAGTGGGTTTGAGTGCTTGGCAGTTTGAGAGGCCAAACTGATTGTCCACCAAAATCTTTGTTTCAAATCCCTCAGTGGGATTGGTGGACTGACAGGAGCCAGCCCCTCTGAGTGAAGGGATATATAGGGGAAACAATGTTTGTGAACTCGGTGCTGCTGGAAAATTCCATGTGATCATCTCCCACTTCTCCAGAAACCAGTTGAGGCGCTTGTGGAATGGAGCCACCACCAGACCATATGGTACAGGTTTTACTCAATGTTTTTCCTTTCTCTAAAGTATGACCAAATGGCCCATATTAGACATACGCCCAGTAAATATGTATGTAAAACCCCAGAAGTTCAGGATGACTATGCGCCAAGAAATAATTACACTGCTGTAAAAGGGGATTACATGGTAAAACTGGACATGAAAGATGCATGCTTTCATATTTCATTATTCTCAGGGCATCGCAAAGATCTACTTAAGGTAGACAAAGTGTGTTTTCAATTCAAGGTGTTTCCTTTTTGGGTTGGATTGAGATGTCTTTATGAAATTGCTTGCAGTGGTGGCAGTCCTCTGCACTGCAAAAACATACCAGTATACTCTTATCTGGACGACTAGCTAATATAGCTTGGCAATTTGTCACAAACATTCACAGGAAATAATTAATCTCCAGCATCAACTGGATTTGCCCATCCACTAGCAACCCAGACACATGTTACTGCCTTGTTGGAACTCCTCAGTGAGGTGAAGCCGAGCCTTTCTAAGTGAAAGTGAGTGTTAGGAAAGATTTTCTTGTTGCACCTTTCCCTCCATAGTTCTTTTGAACCCCATTCTTTTTGCTTGTTTTGAATCCTGCCCTTACTTTTTGGATGTCAGTAAAGCCTTCAGCTTTACTTCCCTTGTCTGTTTTACTCATTTTTATGGGGAAACTGACTAGTCTTGAAGATTGTCAGTACTGAGAGATTACATCTTTAGAAATTGTTCTATTTTTTACAATCCCTTACTGTGACGTGCAGTTAGAATACTTTGTCGTCTTATGATTTTTCTTTTATAATGGCTTTTTGGTTTCTTTAACAATGTGCCTAAAACAAGCTGATGGCAGCTGTGATTTATTTATTTTATTTGATTATACGTGTGCACTTTTCAATTTACCGCAAATGACTAATGAAGGTGGCTAGCACCCTAAGATGGCCGTGCCATGAGATTCTTCTGTTATCTAGTCATATTGTTGTTTGGCCTTCTTCCTGCCTTCTCTGGTCAGGAAATGCCTTCTATGGAAATTCCTTTCCGAGCAAAAGCTGTGGCTTTTATAGGCAAAGGGGCTGTGTGTGTAAGCTACAGGAGGGGGACTGGGACTGTCTAGTCCAGTGCACAAACTGTGGCTCCTGAAATTCTGGTGATGGACAGTTATGTGGTGACAGGTGGTTGTACTGGATTGGACAACCCCTGGCTGTTTGAATGGTGCAGATCCTTCCCATTGGTGGGCTTCAGCTTGCTCCCTGCCTGAATCTTTGATAAAACTCCAGCAACTGTTTTTGATATCAGTGTTGGAGCTGTGATGGGTCATGAGTAAGAGTAGACCGAGACCTGTTTTGATTGCTATATACCTTTTATTCAAGAAAAATGGGTTTCAGGAACACCTACCTTTCCCTATAGCTATGAATAGCAACCAAAATAACTAGTGTCCAAGTCAAGCTGTCCAAAAGTAAAAGTCCTCTGTCCTGTTTCCAAAACCTAAGCTGACCCTCACATTCTAAACTAATCCTAAAGTGAAAGGGTGAATGTCTGCGTCCTTGCAGCTATTCTTTGCCAGTTCAACTTAAAGTTTCAAAAGGAAACAGTCAATGTTCTACAAGGATTGTTCTAGGGGTTCCTTTCCCCTAGAATTCCACAGGTCCTTTATAACCCACAGTCTCAAGATATCACCAGACCCTCACTTTCTTCTGGTTTTCCAATGTTGACACAAATAAAATCTTTTTCTCTTGTTCCCAAGGCTTGCAGCGTCAAGATATAACTTCTCCTCTCCTGACAACCACAAGTTTCAATGCTTTAGTTTGTGGTTCGCAACACTTTGAATGCTCCTTCTCTCTTAAAGAACAGAACTTCCTCTTTTGCAGATTTCACAGGGTGAAGAGATTTCTTCTCCTCACTTGACAGAATGACCCGAACATGTACGGCTTTAATGTCTTTGAAAACAGTCTACCTGGTGTACTCTCCTGCCTGGTATTACTCAAGTTTACGTGTATTATACTTTAGAGTCTTCTAATCTCTTCACATGCCTGGTATACTCTCCTGCCAGGACTTTGCCAAACCTCATAGAGTTTTCCCTTCCGCCAATATTGGGTTCTTGCCCCTCTCCTGTTGACTGTTGTCAATGCTCGTTCTTCACTACTTCCCCTGCTGGGATTTCCTGGTTTTCTCAATTTCTTGCTTGCAATACAATTATTGCTTGCTATAATGTTCCAGCTCCCTTGTTCATGTTCTCTGAACGGAGCCCTGCCTTCTCAATCGCTGTGCGGTTCATGCAGCGAAGCGTCCCAGTGTCGTCCCCTCCCTTCCCCACCCCCTTTGCTTGCCTGGGCTCATTGGTAGTTTGTCTGTTTTGGTGTCCTCCGCGAGTGGTGTGCGCTGAAGCGGTCTTCCTCCTCATGTCGGCGTCTCCTGCATGCTCCGGTCTTATCACTGTTCTGGCATTCACGTCGGAGCTTCCAATGCTCCGAGTATTGTGACAGCGGTCCTCCCGGTCTCACGTCTCTTCTGCCGCCGTCTTCCCGACTGTTTGTCTGCTCTGCTGTATGCTACGACCCGTCTGCTTCCCGAACCGCATTGAGAGAGGAGGTTCTCCATCCTTCAGTCTTGCTGTAACTGTTTAACATCCTGGTATAGGTCACCTGAACAGAACGACTAGACCACATCACATGTTTCCTGTTGTTAATCTGCATTGCTCTTGTCCTCGTCCCAGTGGATTCATGGGAATCGAGATGTATTAGTGTTAGGCAGAAACCTGTGCAGTTCCCTTAGGGACCACTGCAAAAGATTTAAGACTACAGGTGTTTGGCAGTAAACCCACTTGGTAGCAGTCTGTACCACACAGATTCACTTGGTAGCTGTGGCTGAGCAGTCAGACTTGCCTCAAGAAGAGTTAGGCAGTATGCATAGTATACACAATAGGCACAGAGACACAGTAGTACAAACGAACACTGACCAGAGCTTTGGTGTAAAAGTATATAATTATTTATTTAAAAACACACTTGTGATTTACACTAGCAAAAACGAGGTAAGTAAATTCAGCACACAGTCACTATCATATATATACAACCCTATTCACTTATTAGACAAGTCTTAGTGAGAAACACCACTTATTTTCAGACAGAGGTGAGCGCTTAACATAAAATGACACTCTAATAAGTTGTAAAGAAAGGGAGGGAAAAAGACAGAGTTAAGGAAGCACACAAGTTTCAATACTTTTACAAGGAACCACAGTAAGGCAGGATAGGCAGAGTTCTACTGGAGAGCAAGGAAGTCAATTGCAAGGCCCACTCTTGGAGAGAGCAAGCAGAAGGGGTCCAGGTTCACACAGTGTGGTTATGCCCAAAGAGTCTTGTAGATAGTTTGCGCAAAAAGGATGAAATGAAAGTTAGGAAAAGTTAGCTAGGTTATCCCAGGCTAGCCCGGGTTAGAAAGTCGAGGCTTTACTGTCACCCCGATCGATCTGTCACAAGGGAACCCAGGCGGGACACAGTACCTTAAGTGTGAAGGAAGCTCCAGCGGGGGCAGTTGTTCCAGGCAGCAGGTGCAAGTCAGTGTTTCGTCCAGAGGAAGAAGAGGTCTCGCCGTGGAGGAAAGATGAAGGTCGTTGCACTGCCAGGGAAGAAACCAGCCACGGAGTTCTCCGGTTAAAAGGAACTACCCTTCTCTTCGCGGTAGTGGTAAACCATGGTATTCCAGTTGCCGGGGTGCTTGGCACGGGCAAGGCGGCCACAAGATGCTCCAGTAAGGTGAAAAGAAGGCAAAACTGGTTATCCCCACCAGTCAAAGGAAGAAGACTCTCCGGACTGGAGATCTCCTCTGTCGTCGGGAAAAGTGGTGAGATGGTTCAGCAGGGCTCCACCGGTGGTTTCGTCGTTGCAGGTCGGCTCAGCTTCTCCCTCCTCGGATTCTTAGGTCCTGTGGCGACTTCTGAAGTTCCAGTCCCCAAAGCCCTGCTTTTATGCAGCACACCCCCATTCACTCAGCCTAGCTGTCAATCAAACATGCTAAGTGATGAGCCGGCCGGCTCACCACTTGGGGCCAATCACACAAGAGTGTGACTTGAGTTACCAAGGTAACTCAGCCCAGGGTGCCTAAACCCCCTCCTACACCCCCTGTGGTACCCAGACAGAGTGGCACCACTTTTGGAGGCTTCTGTGGAGAAGCCTGCCAAAAAGTGGAACAAAGCGCTCGACTTGGGTTGGAGTCACAGAAGAGAACACAAACGCCATTTTAGAATCGAGTTCTGGCAAAAAATACCAACCGGTAAATTAATATTAAAAAAATGAACCAGCGGTATGTTCGAGGCTATAAGAATTAAATAATTAAAGTTGGTAGCCTCGAACAATGGGAAAATCCCATAGAGATATATTCGCGGTCGAATATAAAAAGTAGTATCCACTGCCACCAGCCAAAACTCGATCAGGGGGGACGGAGACGTGCCCCTCGAACAACAAACCCCAGGGCAATCGAATTGCCCCGACCAGTACGTCCACAATAAGATGATTTGTACTGGTTTCTGTTCATAATTTGGGACTAGTAAAGCCAATGGTGACTTTACATGCCCTGGGAGACAGTAGTCAGTCCCAGGGTATGGAGTCTAGGTTGGGGGGTCGCTACGACACCCCTGGGTTATGGCACGGAGGGTGCTGTGTAACCCACATTAAAAACACATGAGACCCTATGGAGTAAAAGACCCCATAAAACACATGGAAAGATAAAGGAACATCTCAAATCATGTCTAAGAGTGGGAGTAAAAGAGTCTCGCTCTTAGCAGGAGAAAAAAAATAAACCCCAAAATTCCAGCAGAGCTGCTGGGGGACTCGCTAGGTTTGGGAAATTAGCCTTTACAGAGAATTCTCCCTAACAATTAGCCCATGTCATTTTTTTTTAAAAATAATTTTTATTGCCATTTTACAAAGTTAACAGAACAATACACCCCCCTGGACCTCCTGAGCTGCTGCACCTTTAGCATGTAAGATGTCCAAAATCTGAATGTGTAATGGGCACAGTTCAATCCGATAGTCATCACTTTAAATAATCCAACAGGACACCCCAGTCTGTCGTGAACTTTTGGTTATCCCCCTGTAAATTATAGGTGACCCACTCCATGGCCAATATATGCCAAATTCTTTTCAACTATTCATTGTAGGTAGGAATAGCCGCCTCCTTCCAGTTCTGGGCAATCCTACGTAAAGCTGTCAATGTCAAAACCATGCATGCCTTAAAGCGTCCCCTTCCTTGTGGTGCCATTTCCTTTGTCGAGAGTCCCAGAAGACATTCTCCTATCCCAATGGGTGTATCTATCCCTACCACCACCTGCATTGTTGAGCACAGTTAGGCCCAGAATGGTTTCAAGGCTGGACAAGACCACCAAATTTGGAGCCATTCCCCCCACGCATATATCTTCGCCAGCAATCCGGAGCTATCTCCTGATACATAGATTGGGCGATATGACCCGCACTGTGTCGGGTCTTTGCCCGGTTTCAGGAATATCGCCAATTTGATCTATCGAGGCTATAAAATGCCCAGTTCTTTCAAAGGAGATATGCAGTCGCGTTAGATGGGGGACAAGGGTTTTCAAATATTTCTTATAAAAACTGGCTGTGAAGCCGTCGGGGCTTGGAGCCTTGTTCAAGGGAAGTTTTCCAATAGCTGCACTAACTTCCTCCTCTGATGTCCTACTCTAAATCTTCCCGATCTTCTCTTGGCAGCATCGGAAGAGTTACATCAGCCAAATAAGTGTTCAACGGGTCATCCCGAGGCCTATCTGATGAATACAAAGCTCCATAAAAGCGTTCAAAACACCCTATGATTCCCTCTGTATCTTCCACAGCCACCCCCTCCTAATTCTTAGGATTGTTTGGGTTGCCCCCCTCGGTCTCAGTTGTTGTTTTAATAGCCTCCCCGCTCTAGTCTCCTTTACATAGTAATATTGTTTAGCTCTAAGGAGGGTCCTCTCTGCCTTTCCAGCCCTTAGTAACTCGAGCTTCCCTCGAATTGCTTAGTAAATCGAGCTGCCCTCGAATTGCTCTATGGGTTTTCATCATGTCCCTCATTGGATAGTTACACATTTTCAGCATGATATTCTTAAGTTGTGCCTCGATGTCCTCATCTAGCTGCCCACCCAACTTTTCTCTCAAGGCCTTGCATGCAATCACTTCCCGCCTCATTACTGCTTTAAAAGCGTCCCACCCATATTCCTGGGGAGGTATCCGCTCACTCATTCTCTCCAAAATAGATCTCGGCTGACAAGACTGTCTGCTGGAATCCTTTCCAGTAATACCCACGGACATAGCCCCCTAAGTGTCATGTCTAATATCGCCCCCAAGGGTGCATGATCAGATAAAGTAATCGCCCTCGGGGATACTTCCCGAATTCATCCCGCCAATCAGGAGAACACCCAGATATAATCTATACCCGACTGGGTTCAATGAACATGTGAAAAGAATGTGAATCCCATTTCCTTTCCCCTACAAACACGACGCTCATCTACTAACTCCAATTGTTTACATTTATCTTAAGTTGTTGGGACGGTGTGCCCCGTGGCACATATCCTACTCGACTTCTCCACATCCCAGGCTATGTTTATTTTTTATTAAATCTTTTTTTAATTCAGGTTTTCCATAACAGTAGAGTACAACAATAGCATCGCTCCTCCCAACGTCCTCCATCCTTCCTCTAACTCCCCTGAACAGGTGCATACGTAACTTCAGTAGTTAAAGAGATTCATGCTAAACTTGGGTATGGTAAGGCAGATACAAATGCCCTAGTGACAGTTGGGGGACATACCAGTAGCCACATGTGATGCAGGTCATATCGTCTCATTCGATAATTGAGCAGGTGATGCGACATCGACTATATTGAGGAGATCTGTCGAAACTGGGCCCCCGGGGGTCGAGTTCCTGTACGATGATTCTCGGTGTTCAGATTTTCAGCATGTGGATCAACTCCTGCAGGGAAGGGGTTCTAGTCCTTCTGCACTTTTTAGCTATCAATGTCCTTGCAACCACTGAGGTCATAGCGAGGAGTTTCCTCTCCGCCTTCCCCGGAACATCGGAAACGGCAAGCAGCCAAGCCATTGGGGCGTCACCTGGATAGTCTGGGACCATTCCGCCCACGGCACCTTACACTCCCTCCCAGAAGGTTTGTTTATAACCACATTCCCACACCATGTGTATATAGTCAACTGGGTCAAAATGACATCTGGGACAGGTGGAGGGTCTCTCAGGGTATTATCTGTGAAGTCAAGCAGGGGAATAATAAGACTGGTGTATACATTTAAAATGTGTCATGCAGGACCTAGAATTAAGATATCTTCCGGGGTCATCTCACCGATCACCTGCCACTGGAGCTCTTTACGGGGTGTATCCAATACCCTGTTCCATCTAGCCCTAAACAATCCGGGGGAGGTTGGCTGCGAGGATTTAATAAGCTTATATAATGTTGGGACCACCCTACTTAGTGTAGGCGGGTTAGTCACAAACTGAGCCAGCAGGCAGGGAGGAGGCTTCCGGTGGAAACCCTCCCAGATGTCACTGAGGGTTTCTCGTAATATAAAATATACCTGCATGGTGACCGGCATCCAAGGGCCTCGTCTCTTTAGTTCTTCCCAATTAAATAAACTCTCCTTCCCGAACTAAATCAACCAGGGAGTGGAACCCCAATTTCTCAAAGCGTGTTCTAAAAATGTGTTCCTGAGTAAGTGAGATCCCATAAACTGCATACGAAGCGTAGTCCGCGTGATGGCCTCTTCCCTGGTTAGTGCGGGAGGTGGCCTGATCCCATGCCCAACGGGTAACGTCATTAGGCTGAATCTCATTCCTAGGGATGCGTCTAGGAGTCCCCCACAGCATGCCCTTTAAGTCGTCTGGTCGGGCAGTAGCTCTCTGCAGTTTAATGTGCGGTAGGTCCGCCGTAGCGTGCCACCACCATATACCGTATTGTGTCTGGCAGGCATGATAGTAGCCATGTAGGTCTGAGTAGTCAAGACCTCCCGCATTGTATATTAGTGTCAGTGTATCTAGTGCGACCCTCGCCTGTACCCCTGTGGTATGTTATTAAAAATATAGAACATCTTGAGGACAGCTATCATCTTGGCCAATGCTAGTCGTGTGACTTGTGATAGGCGGATCCAAATGGTGACCCTGCGCTCCAGATGTTCGAGGGCCGCAAGATAATTGTCCTTAAAGAGTATAGATGGAGAAGTGGAGACTCTTATGCCTAAATACCTCATTCCTCCAGGACACCACCGGAAATCTGTGCCAACGTCAGTCGGAAGTGCTGTAGAAGTTAAGGGTAGGATTTCTGATTTGGAACAATTGATTCGCAATCCTGAAAATCCTCTGAACATTGCAATTTCGTGCACTAGAGTTTGTAGATTTTGTTTCGGGTTTTGTATATATAATAGGATGCCATCCGCAGAAAGGGAAATTATTGATGTATGTGAGAAAATATGCACCTCTCTGTGTGAGTGGAACTCTCTGATGGCGCATGCATGGGGTTCAGCCTTCGGTGCAAAAAGGATGGGGGATAGCGGGCAACCTTGTCTTGTACCTCTAGTTGGAAATATGCTATTTGAGATTGGCTGGTTTGACAATATTGCTGCCTAAGTGGCCGTATAAAGCAGTCAACTCTCCAGTTATATACTGGAGCCTCAAACCGTTTCTACAAAGGATTTCAAATAAGAAAGGCCACTCGACTGAGTCGAAGGCCTTTTCTGCATCTAGGGCCGCGGTTACTATGGGTGTGTCATGATTGACGTTGTGCATTCGTGAGAACAGCCACTCCAGGTTGTTTTGTGTAGACCTTCCTGGGATGATCCCTGCCTTATCAGGGAGGATTAGGACGCTCATATGGGGGGGAGCAGTCTGTCAGCTAGTAATTTTGCCAGGATTTTATTATCAGTATTTGGGGGTCTATAGGATGTGCAGTTGGTAGGATCCTTATCAGGTTTTAAGAGGAGGGTAACCGCTGCTGTCCTGGTGGATTCGGGGAGTAGGCCCACAGACATGGAGGCTTCATACATACGGCTAAAGTGTGGGGCAAGGATAATGGTGTCTTCCTTGTAGAATTTGGCAGAGATGCTGCTTGGCCGGGAGATTTACCGCTAGGGAGATCTCGGATGACTCTGCAAATCTCATCAACTGTTGGAGGTGTATTCATCAGGTCTGCATGATATGTTATTTATAACAAACTTGATACCCAGAGGTTTCTAAGCGCAGGCCCGGGGATCGAACCTGTGTTGCTCCATGGTGTCTTGCTTCCACGGCGAGCACGTTACCACTGAGCTATCCTCCCAAGACATGAGCAGGATCAACCCAGGGCGAATCGGTCCACAACCTTATTGATCTCGTCGGTATCATGAACTAGGCGCCCTTTTGTGTCGGTGACCTCCAATATTCCCTGCCGGGCCCTGTCCTTGTGAATCGCCCAAGCTAGGGTGTAACTGGGTCTATCTCCCCCAGCGTATCTAGTTGCCAGAATTGGTACCCCTAGAAACCTCTCCTCCCTGCTCGACATCTCTAGTTGTTGAAGTCTCTTACATGATAACATTTTCTCAATCTGTGGATCCCTCCACTGGCACTATCTTTGTTCCAGATCCTTAAGTTTCTTCTCCAAGCTACGAAGGGACCCCCTCAAGGATTTGAGAAACTCCCCCCTCCCCCCTGCACCCATCCCCCCCTTTCCCTGGAGATGTAGCAGCCTCTTATGAAGACCTTCAAGGCCTCCCACACCCGCTCTGAAGTCTGGACCTGAGTCTGCATTAATTTGGAAATATTCCAGGATGTCTTCATGGATCCCAGACCGGAATGCTTAGTCTTTTAGGGCGCGGGGCGGAAAGCGCCACCGTCGAGTGTGTAACTCTGTATCAGGGATGGAGATGGAGGTGACTATTGGGGAATGGTCGGAGAGCGTCCTGGGAAGTATCCTGACAGATTGTGTAGTCCCGACCAATGGGGCGGTTAACATTATGTAGTTCATTATAGACACACTTCTATGAGCTCCTGAATAGGACGAAAACTCCCTTGTGTTGGGGTGCAAGTGTCTCACACATCAACCAGCCGAAATGATTTGGCTATATCTCCCCAAGCAGTGGCAGCTTTAGATAAAGTAGCTTGCGTTATTGATCGGTCTAGGTCCAGGGACACAGCAACATTGAAATCACCCACTATATAATTTCGTATGTAGAAATGTTATGGATCATTGCAGCACAATTCTGGAAGAATTCAGGGGAATACACTTTAGGTGCGTAAACATTAATGAAAAGAGTACTAAACCCTGAACATTCCCCGGGCAGGAAGATGTAGCAGCCTTTCGGGTTGCTTTTTTTTGTCATGCAATCGAAACTTCAAAGACTGGTGTGTATATATCGCAACCTCTGTGGACTGTGAGGAGTATGAGGATCCATACTTCTGTATCCCCAACCCCTGGCGAGAGGGAGTGGGTCATTGACAGCGAGGTGTCGCCTGTAAGCAGAGTACACTTACCGCGTGCAGCGTAGCATGGTTGATCACCATTCAAAATGTTTATTGGTGAGCCCTCTGATGTTCCAGGACATTACATTTAGCGATTCACCCGCCATGGCCACTCGCGTTGGTGGTTGTCAATGAAACCTTGCAACCTAACCTGTGTATCCCGGATAGTCCCCCCCCCCCCCCCCCCCCCCCCCCCCAGCAGAGCACATATCTATAACACCTATGAATCTGAAAATTTAGTGTACACTCGTGTAGGCACCTTTTAATTACCCCAACTCCCACGCCAGGCACCATAACATACTGGCTTGACCCTCATTACCAACGCAGCTTAAACAACAGCTGAAATACATAATTTCCGCAGCGTCTGCAGGCTTGGGGCTTTGCGTGCAGCAAACAGACTCCGGTGGCGGCGGGCTCACCATGTTCAAGTATATTTGTCCCTTGGGGACCTATGAGCCTCTAGATCACAGAGCGTGACATGCAGGATTGCTACCCTAGGAGAGGGTGTTGAAATGGTCGTAAAAACAGAGAATAGGGTCTCATGCCATCAGGGAGGCTGACCCGGGGAGCCATGGGGGTAGGTTGTTCAGTCGAAAATTGCTCCGCTGCTGGTGGTGAAAGATTGGTTTCCTGTTGTGCATCACGCGAAGTTCGACTGGGAACCGCATTCAAGTCTTGAGTCTCAGAGCGTTCTTTGCGGTTTGAAAAGTCTTCCTTTGTTCCTGCACCTGTGGGCTAAAGTCTAGTGGCTGAGCCCCGGTGAAGTTCGCCCCGCTCCCTAGCTGCCCTGAGGAGGGCGTCTCTATCATGGTAGTTGAAAATGCGTGCAATATTGGGGCACTCGGGTACCCCTTGGGGTGGGCGGTCTGGTTGACGAGGAGTGGTGTGCGCGCTCTACTATGAACCTATTAGATCAGCGGGTCCCCCAGAACATCCATTAGCAGCTTCTCAACTAATTGCCCCATTTGATCTGAGGGTGGACTCTGGAACCCCTAGGATGCGTATATTGTTGCGTCAAGATCGACCTGCAAGGTCCTCATTTTTAGCCGCTATTTTCTTCCGTCTGTTGTAGGTGAGTAACTTCTCTCTGCAAGATGGATATTTTGTCCTCATTGTCCCCAATTCTGGTCTCAGCCTCGCATGCAGATACACAGTTTATCAATCTGTACCGCAGATATGTCGACTTTGCAGGTGAGCGTGTCTTTTTTTCGTGCCCAGTGTATCAGTTCTATTCTTCAGTGCCACCGGTGTCTGGTTCAGGGCAGCCACGTCGAGTTGAATGGGGTCAGGAGCCGGGAAGGAGGCGGATGGTGGGTCAGCCCTCGCAAATCGATCAATTATTGCCCACCAACGGAGTTGTCCCAGGGGGCTGATAGAGGAGTGCAACCCCACCCACCCCCAACAGGGGGTGACAGAGCAAGCAGCTGATCAGGGCAGCCCACAAGGGTCCAGCTCTCTCCGCCTCGTTGCTCCGCCCACGCACCCCACAAGTTTCCCCCGCAGTGCTGGAGGAAGGATGAGGGCTCCCGCAGTGTAGAGATCGGGGGCAGCAAGCGTCGCTCGTCCTGTGTCGCCTCAGAGCGCCCGCTCACCAGTAGCGCACAGGGTGGAGCACATCGTTAGGCCTGCAGTGCGGTCATCGGCGGCATTAGGAGTCGGCCATCTGTCTAGGCACCCCGGCGTTCCCTGCTCTCTGTTTTAGTTTGCAGGGAATTTGGTCCCCAGGAGACAGGATATTTGGCAAGGATATGTGAGCCTGTGCCAGAGCTCTTGCAGGCCGCGGCCATTTCTGTCGCCGCAAAACAGTGCCCCCACCCTGATTATCCAACTGAAAAGCGAGGTGAGCACAGCGCACGAGAAATTGTGATTATTTGCACTCTCCTTGGGCTTGTGTGTGTATTTACTTGAGAATCTGCTGTTTGTTGCTTTTTTATTTAAATTACCTATCTGTTTCCCTGCCCTCCCGTGTCTCCTTTCTTTCTTGGCCCTTCCTCCTGCTCTGTTCCCTCCTTCCCGCCTGCCTCCCAACCATCCCACCCCCCTGATTGGCTCAGTGACCCCAGTGTTCCGAGGGTAGTGCCGCTGCTCGTCCACGCTCGCCATTGTCCAACTGCAAAGCGAGGTGAGCACGGCGCACAAGAAATTGTGTTTATTTGCACTCTCCTTGGGCTTGTTTGTGCATTTACTTGGGGATCCGCTATTGGTTGATTTTTTAATTTAAATTACCTATCCGTTTCCCTGCCCGCCCATGTCTCCTTTCTTTCTTGGCCCTTCCTCCCGCTCTGATCCCTCCTTCCTTCCTGCCTGCCTGCCTCCCGACCATCCCACCCCTCCTGATTGGCTTCCCCCTTTATCAGTGACCTTCCCTGGGCAGCCTCACGGCGAAGAGCCCTCAGGCAAAGGGTGGCTCGCTGTTGGTGTCTGCAGGTGTCCACAGGAGACGCCAGCGCCAGTCATCTCCCTCTGACATCCAGCTTACCCCCCTCCACCTCCAGGCGAGGTCCACCTGCGACTTTGCACCATATCAGTATTTAAACAAATAATTGGATTGTATAATATTAAGCCTTTTCTGGATTCTCAAACCTAGGTGGGGGTACTTTCTGTGAGCTCTCATCTTGCCCTGCTGCGTAATTTGCATTCATCTTGCTTCCTGCCTGCCTACTCCAGTGTCGTTCGCTAGTGTCTCCCCCTCTCCCTTCCTCCTACTGTATGGTGCTTTCCGTGTTTCCGATCTTCTCTAACTGCTTCTCTATCGACTGTCCTGCTCTCCTCACTAAATCTGGCAGGAAAAAGATTAAAAAGGACATCCTGGTCTCCAACCCAGGCCTTCCTATCGCTGACACCTACACCAGTGCCTCCTCCAAGGAAACTCTCACCGACATCCTCTTTGTTGTACCTTCACCAGACCTATGGACCCCTCATATGGTCTCTGTGCTCTCTCCTTTCTCTTCTTCCATTATGGTAGCACCCGGTGGGATGCCCTCCTGGCCTCCTTCCGTTCCTCTAAGGTCATCATTGATGTTTACTCCAATGGGACTGTCTTGGTCCAAGGCCCTCAGGCCAACCTTGACCTCTTTTGATAGATGCTTCCAGTGCCTAATCAACTTCCTTTCTTCTCCTGCTGTCCCTTCTCCCCTCTCCATGACTACCTCACCTCCCCCCTTCTGCCTCCTCCCTGGCAACCTTGCCTTCCCTACCCCTCTCTGCCCCTTCTCGGACTTCTTCTACACCTCCGTAGGGCGTACCTCTGATCTGTATCCCTCCCCGGAAGTCCTTCAAGGATGGCAACCTCCTCCATGTTGCCACACTCAATTCTCGCTCTGCTGTCAAACACTTAGACATCTCCCGCCTTGTCGAAGAATTGGACCTTGATGTTCTCAATCTCACTGAGACTTGGTTCACGGCAAGCTCTGTCACAAGCTTTGACACGCTCCTACCTGACTGCTACAAGATCCTCTCCACACACAGGTCCAACCGCCCTGGTGGGGGTGTAGCCCTGATCTTCCCTGAGTGGATTCCTGTCTCTGTCATTCCTACGCAGGACAACCCCTCTTTCGAATGCCTCGTCTGCAGGCTCTCTCTCTCTCTCTCTCCCCTGGCCATTCCCTTACTGTGGCTACTATCTATCGACCGCCTGGTCAGATCTCCTCCTTCCTCTCTGAGTGGGCTGACCTCTCCTCCTCACGCCTGGCCTCAACCACTCAACTCCTCCTTCTTGGAGACTTCAACATCCACCTTGATGCCTCCTGTCCTCACTCTAGACTCTTTCGCGACCTCTGCGACTTTCTCACTCACTATTCTCCCCTCTGGCCCGACTCACTCTGCAGGGCACACTCTGGATGTTCTAATCTCCACTGACCTTCTGCTTTCCATCCCTGTCACCACTCCTCTCTCCTGTAGTGATCACTTTCTCCTCTCCTCCCACCTCAACCTCCCTACCCCTCAGTCTAGGCCACTTCCATCACTGCCACCCACCTTCTCGGTCATCTGACCCATGAAGCGCGTGTCAGCTGAGGCTTTTGCCGCCACCTTCTTACCCCCCCCCTTTGGCTGACTCTCACCCTGACACAGCTCTCTCCTTTCTCCACTCTGCTATATCTGATACTCTTGATATCCTTACCCCTATCATGAGAATCTGCCTGAAGCCCAAAGCCAAGTGTAACTCCTGGTACAACTCTGACTTTGTCACCCTGAAACGCAAGTGCAGGGTGGCCGAGAGGAAATGGCGCGCTTCATGTACATCCTCTGATAAACTGGCCTGCTGCATGCTCCAAAGGCAATACTGGATCTCTGTCCTAACCAAGAAGAGAGCTCCTATCCAAGCCTGCGTCTCTGCAGCTTCCAACAACTCGGCTGAACTCTTTTTAAAATCTGGAAGGAACTGGCTAATCCTGCCGCAGTCTCTACCTCTCCTGTCTCTTCCCAGGCCCTCTGCACGGCACTGGCTTCTCACTTCATCTCTAAAACTCAGGACATCCTGTCCTCACTCTCTTCCCCCCCCTACTCCCTGCTCCTCCTCTGGCCCTTCTGCAGCCACCTCTCCTCGTCCTTCTCTGCCTTTCCCCTGTTTTCCGCGGACAAAGTTTCTAGACTAGTCCGATCTATGAAAGTCTCGTCAAAACAGGTTCTCCCCTGTTCCTCCAAAACTATCAAGGACCACATCGACTCTCTGGCTCCTGCCCTGGCTGATTTCTGCAATCACTCCTTCGCCACTGCAGTCTTCCCATCCCCCCCTTAAGCACTTCCTTGTGCACCCTCTTCTTAAACCCTCTGCCGACCCCTCATGCCCTGCTAACTACCGCCCAATCTCTATCACTCCCTTCCTTGTTAAGCTCCTGCAGAAACTGGCCATCTCTCAGCTGAATCTCCACACTGAATCTGTTGTTTGTCTTCATGACCATCAGTCTGGCTTCAGTGCTGCCAGAAGCACGGAAACTGCTCTCCTGAACATCCATGAGGACCTGCTCTCCAACCTCGGCTGTAACACCCCTTGCGTCCTCATCCTGCTTCTTGATCTCTCTTCTGCCTTTTGATACTGTCAGCCATGCCGTCCTGCTCAACCGTCTCTGTGATAACCTGGGTATCACTGGTCAGGCTCTGGCGTGGCTGACCTCTTTCCTCTCCGACCGACCCTCCCGGGTCCAACTTTGGTCCTTCCTATCCGCTGTCTTCTACTCCTACCTGTGGTGTCCCCCAGGGTTCTAACCTCTCTCCCTGGCTTTTCAACCAATACCTGGCACTCCTTGCTCACCGCATCGCCACTTTCTGCCCCAACTTTCAGTGCTATGCGGATGACACCCAGCTTATTTTCAGGCTACCCTCGGCCTACTCCTCTTCCCTCATCTCTGTCTGTCTGCTCTCCCGGAGTGGTGTTCCGCCAATGACCTCTGCCTTAATGCCAGCAAGACTGAGATTCTCCTCATCGGCACACCTGCTCCCTCCATACCTGTAGCTCTCTAGCCGGCCTCTCTTGGCCCTCCTTCTGCTCCAACCTTTGAGGCTAAAAACCTCAGGGTCATCCTCGACTCCACACTCTCCTACTCTCCTCACATCTCTGACGTCTCTAAGAAGTCACACTACCAACTGCACCTCCTCAGAGGTATTCTTCCTTTCCTCGTCTACCAGAAGCTCACTGTCTCCAGAGCTCTGGTTCTCTCTAGATTGGACTATTGCAACAGCTTCATTCTAAATCTGCCTGCTTCTACTCTCCGCCCTCTGCAACTTATCCAGAACAGGACTGCAAGACTTGTCCTTGGCCTCAAGCCCAGGGATCGTATCTCTCCAGGACTGAAATCTCTGCACTGGCTCCACGTGGCTGCGAGGATTTAGTTCAAAACCCTCTGCATCGTCCACAAGGCCTTCTGGGGCCTGGTGCCTCGGGCCTCAATACCTTCAACTCTCTCTTCCTAAATATCTTCCTTCTTGAGCTCTCCGCTCATCCACCTCCAACTCCCTCAGGGTCAGTAGCTTCTCCAAGCAACGAATTGCTGGTAGATCTTTCTTCGGCTGGGGCCTCCCTGCCTCCCTTAAACTTGAGGAGAACCATCTCAGGTTCCGGAAACGCCTCAAAACCTTTCTCTTTGCTTCTGCCTTTTCTCCTCCTCTCCTCTGCTGACCTCCTAGCTGTTACTGGAACTGCACTGGCAACCTGGACACCCTCTGATCTTGGGCCCAGGTCCCCCCGCCAGCGTCACACACCTGCACTTCTCACCTGGCAACCCCCGCACTAGGACTGTTTCTGTATGCCTACAGTCCCCTTATCAGCCCTTGACACCTGATGTATGCACTTACCATTGCACTTGCCACTTGTTGGCCGTTACTTATCATCTTTCTCATGTACTGCACTGTCCCTGCCCCCTCCCATGCGCTTGCGTGATCTGAATGACACCTTGCCTAGTAGGATCGCTGTCCGTTATCCCTTCGTTCCCCTCCCTTGCCTCGTCGTGCCTTGAAACACTTGTGTATGGCATTTATAACGCGCCTATATCTTATCATATGATCCCAGGCTATGTTTATATCCCCTGTTAATATAACACACCCCTCTGTTTTCAAGTGCCGCCAAGGTGGCCCTGAGAAAATCATCCTGGAGTTAGATGCATGTACCGTAGCTACCGTAAATGCCTCTGTCTTAATGCAAAACTTAACAATTGGGTATCTCCCTTGCTTGTCGTTCGTGGAACCCAGAATCGCCATATCGGGGATTATTTCTAATCTCTATTCGCATTAGCCTGAAAAATCTGAGGGTAGCCTTTAATCTAATTCGCAATTTTTCTTTCCTGCATATGTGGGTTTCTTGGAGCGCTAGAAAATCCAGTTTCTCACGCTTCAAAAAGTGCTCTAATTTGCATCGTTTTACCGGTGAGTTTAGCCCTCCAATATTGTACCTGGTGATTTTAAAACTCATGGAAAATCCCTATCCTTTCAAATTCCATCCCCCTCCTTTGACCGCTTGTCACTGGTCCCTGTTGGGAACCCCAACTATTACGCCTATTAGTGTAGATAGCCCATTTTTTAACCATTGTACCACTTGCTCTCTTGCCCGCCTCCACAACCCACACCACCCTGCTTGCCCACATCCTGGAAGAGCTGTACTTCCGAGCCATTGATGGTCAAAGATGTACTTGCTCGTGCTGCCCTCAAGATTTCTTCTTTCTGTCCATTTGAGACATAAATGCAGCCAAAACATCCCTTGGTCGACCATCCAGCTCTTTTCTTGTCGGTTCCACTCTGTGAATCCTGTCGAAATGAATCTAGCCTGAGGGAATCTCCAAAAGCAGGTCACTGCAAAAGGTTTGAACTGATTGCTTAAGATCTTTGTCCACAATCTCTTCTGGAAAATTCTTGAAGCCAGTTACTGCTAAGGTTCGCTCATTCGTGTCTACTCTCTCTCCTAATTTTATTTCCTTTACAGCACTTTTTATGTTATTGTTATTGTTATTTTGCACTTATATAGCGCCTTATATACCATTGGTATGGTCTGAAGGCGCTGGTAGGTTGAACGCCCTTGGGAACCGAAGTTCAGATCAGTAGAGAGAGTAGGGAGAGTCAAAAGGTGCATGTGTGCACCGGATATGTGTGCAGCTCGTGCGGTACACGTGTGATAGCTGATTCTTATTGGTAGGTGTGGTGGTTGAGAGATCAGGAGAATGTGTTCGTTCAGGCAGGATTTATCCGGAACGGATGTGGCTGCGTTAGGCCTGAGGAAAACGCCTGGCTGGGGGTGTGAGACCGGCAGTGTTTACAAAGAATGATGTGGAGTAAGCGGCGGATGTTCGTATGAGAACAGTTATACCGAATGGTGTCATAGTATCACTGTGTTCTAGTTGAGTGGTGATGTAAAGGGGAGGGTAAGCGTGGGGTGTGGTAAGAGTGGTTATATGCTCTTTCAATGTGCAAACTTCTAAAATCAACTTTCCCAGAGAGGCTACCGGGCGAACTTCTAAGTACAATTTTCCATACAGAGGCTATTGGGAACATTTCTAAATGCAATTTTCACAGAGCGTCTACTGGGCACATTTCTAAATTCAATTTTCCAGAGAGGCTATTGGGCCTCAGTTTTTTTCTAGAGGAAATCTTCTCCTGGAAAGATTCTTGAAGAGTTTCCTTAAGAAATTGCTGGTGGTTCGCTAGACATTGCATCAATTCTTCTTTCGTAATTGCCATTGTATCCCAATCTTCTGGAGTCTCCTCTCCTCTTATCGTATCAGTGATTGTGGAGATTGGGCCACACTTGGAGTTCCCTGCACCTCTGTCTGCCAACACATGGTGATCGAACCCTCAGCCCGCCCTGAGCGTTAATCATGAGATTTGCCAGGGTGCCCTTATTCCATCCTCTTCCTTTAGTTTTCGACATGTGCCTCCCTGATTGTATTCTACTTAACGATCCCCTGCACCCCACCGATAGGGTCCATGTACCTGGGTGTACTTGTCCTGCCCTCCAGAAAAATCGGGGTGGGGGCAGTTTCTCACACCATAGACTTAGACTTGCTGTACACAACTGGCCCTACTCCACTTCGTTTCAGCGTGGTGGTGCCTGCAACTGTAGGCAGCGTTAGTGTCCACTAATTGCGGTAAGGAGTTCTGTTATGGGTGAGGCCTAAGTTCAAGCACTATTTTGGCCCCTTTCACATTACATCCATTGGGACTGTACTCTCCTCCCTATTGCAAAGTCACTTAGTTTGTCTTGACAGGTGCCTCCTCATCACCGAGTGTATAGGTTTCAACCAGAGCCCACATTGAGTGCACAGTATGATTGGGGCCTTCCCCTATGCTGGTGATATAGAGGTCTCAATGTGGTAAGGGGCTTCCTTTTTGCTAGTAGTCACTAAGCCCTCCGCTGGCACTGGAGCAAGTCCCCCCCCCTCCCATGCACCAATTCTGCTAATAAAATATCGTGATTGCCAGAGGTCTCCTCAATTATACTGCACTGTACACTGTGGCTTGTTGTACTCCTTAGCTAGCACAGGCCTCAGCTCCTCCATCCGCGCTGCGCTATCCGTCCCCAGTCCTCATCGATGCTTTAGGCCGCATATATGTATGTATGAAAAGATGGGCACCACCTTCTTCTCGCGCAGTTGATGTTAATGTCAGAGAAGGGTCTGTCTTTGTTGGAGTCCCCAGGAGGCCGCAGTCCCACCGAACTTTCCAATGCCCTGGTGGGCACGCCACGATGTGGAGCAGTCTGTCCTTGCTGTCGCTCTTGCCCCTATTCACCCGGAGGGAAGGACTCCTCCTCCTAAATCACACCTCACAAACCGTGGAGCATGCAGCCTCATCTTCAGGACCCTTTTAAGATGTAAGACGCAGCGCATCCCTCACTGATGGGGTTTTGCCAGATCAGTTGTTCGAGACAGCCGCCATACCCTATGCAGCCTTAGGTCTCCCGGCTGTCACCTTCATCACAAATTCGCCCTCAGTGTTCAGGGACACACACGCTGTTGCCACTCTGATGGGGGCCGCAGACTATGCCCTTTCTCGGAGTTGGGCGAGAAGCAAAGACAGCTTGCCAAACACCTTTAGAATGGGGCCGGGGACCAACTACGATTAGCATGTCTTCCCCCTTTCAGTATTTTCTATTGCACAGTATGCCATACAGGTTTGAGATGGATATAGAGCAGTATCGGTCCCTTTAGGAGGCAGGGTTTATTATGGGTTTTCCATGGGGAACCGCCACCCCTCTCCCATGGATGGTCTCTCCCATTTTAGTCTCCTCCCGCAGATAGCCACCACCAAGTTTGGAGTCGGGTAGATTGTGCTCTTTCCTGGCAGCCTTCGGAAGTGTCCCTGGGCCACCCGATGTACTGACCTGCTCTCCTGTGCTACCTAGCTGCCATCATTCTCTGTAGAGCCTTAGATTCTTGCATATTTTTAGTTCATGCCTTAAGTCGCTTGCGCCTGCATTTTCAGCCATCTCACTCCAAGGGAAGCTGTACTGGGGCTGCTTCTCTGTTCACTGCTGTATGATCACCTGCTGCCGCCTGACCATAGTGACCTTTGTTGGAACCATCTTTCTTCAATTACATGAGATATCTTGAAGTGGTCTGCATCACAGAAGTTTTCATCTTCTGCATTCAGGCTCTTCTGAAAGCTGACTGGAATGGTTTGCTGAGCAACACAACAGACTCTGACCTGGAAATTGACCGCTGCACCTGTGACTCCCGGGCCTTCCTCATCCAAATCAAGCACAGGAGATTGTGTCCTTAATGGATTCTGGAAGACTTGCAGTGGTATCTGGAGTCAGGCAACAAAACCCTTAAATCAGTTGATGTGGGAAGTCATGACCGGCTTAACTCGGCACGCTCCCATCGATTTCCCTCATAATGATATGTCCCCCATAATGCCACTTTGTATGGGATTGTGAATTCTTTATTTTATAATATGTACATGCTTAAAGGTAGTTAAACCAGTCATGACTTTCCACATCTGCTGAATTTCAAGCGTTTTGTTGCCTTACATCTGGTCAACTTAACTAAACTTGAATGTTTTTTCATTGAATTTCAAGGGTTTTGTTATACCTTAAACTTCTTTATGCACACTGGCCATGACCTTCGGCAATGGCCAGTATATGATCCTGGGTTCTTTTACACCCACTGCGTGGCCATGGCTGTCAGCAATGGCCACTTTCCTTTTTATGTCGAGCCCATTAGCCAGGGCCTTCGACCCTGGCTAGTGTGCAGTCTTTGGTGGTGCTCACTGTATTTTAAAACCCTGCGGGGCCACTAGCCATGGCCTACGGCCGTGGCCACTGCACATGTACCCCTGCTCTTTTTGGCCCTGGCCAGAGAGCACTCCCTTTGGCCGTGCCCACTGTCTATTTTAAAACACTTCCTGCCCACTCGCTGAGGCCTTCATCTATGTCCACTTTCCAACTCCTCACTGTAGCTGTCAAAATGCTTTTTCCCCTTTATTCTCAAAGCACCAAGACTCATGTTTTAAAGGGTACGGGGCACACAGTTCTCTGTTGAATATTTTAACAACTACTGTTTTGATTTACCCCAAACCAGTCAAGAAATTGAAGTCAACGCTTTGCCCAAGTTGTTTATTTGGTCCAAATCTGCCCAACGGTTTTCACGCTGCGTCGGTTCAAAAATGAATGGTCTGAAAACTGTGAAACTGGTGTTTTATTTTCTTAATAACAATTCGAATGGATTGTGTCCTCCAACGTATTCCACATCTTTGACATGTAATGTCCACAGCTGTGCACTTCGGAAACTTTTTCGGCAGAGGGCGTCCTCCGTCGATGGCGTCGGGTCGATGTCCCTTGAAGGCCTCCGTCAAGGGTGACGTCACCGGATGTTATAAAAAGGATGCACGGCGCCCATAGCCTCTTCTGTTTTTTCTGCGAACGTGTTAACTTCGCGAGACTCGACGCGCCTTGTGTGTTCATCGTTAAGATGTCCTACTCTTTGACCCCTTAGACACCGCGGTCTGGCTTCAAGACATGCTGGGACTGCAAGTCGAAAATGTCGCTCACCGACCTGCACCGCATTTGTTTGTGGTGCCAGGGCGAGTCGCACGACACAGACGACTGCTCGAAATGCCAGTCGCTTACTGCTAAGGCCTTGCAGGAGCGGAAGGGGAAGCTCCAGGTAGGTAGGGGCTCTAAGCCTGTAAAGTCCCGTACTTCCAAGTCCAAGGGGGTTTCCACCGATGACTCGAGGGGTGACTCTCTGCGTCGGAAGGAGTCCCGGGGACCTCGGTCCCGGAGTGTTTCCCGCCACTCGGCTCCCTCGTCCCGGCACTCTAGGAACCGCCATCACCAGTCGCCTTCCCTGTCCTCCTCCTCGGAGGAGAGTGCCTTGAGGAAGGTTACACGACTACAAAGTCCTCAACTCCGGAGGAATGGGCAGCGTTTAAAGAATCTGTTAGCAATTTTTCAATCGCAGGGCACAGGTCCAGTCGCGCCTTCTAACAAAACCGGCCAGGATTGGTCTTGTACCGTGACTCGCACGCCTTTGGGGCTCGGGCTCACGACGCAACTCACATGGCAGTCTTCGAGGTCCCGTACGGACAAGGATTTGAAAAGTCGCAAGAGATGTGTCTCTAGGTCCCAGTCCTCGTCCCCAGCGAGACTGCAGCCACCTACTGAGGGCTCGATGCCGGAGACGACTGGGTCAGCGCTGTGTCCATCCAACTGACGTTGACGCTTTACCATCGTACCAGCCCACGGCACCGTCTGCACCTGTCTCAACGCTGAAGCCTTCGGCGCTCTCGACGTCGAGGTTGTCGACTCTTGACGACAAAGTCTTCGGTGCTATCGGCGCCTTCGAGGATCCTTTCTCGATATTTGCCTTTGGATACCCGGATATCGTGGATCCTCCAAGGAAGGCTACTGGGAAGTCTGTGCAGCCAGTTTTTGCCTCAAGGCCCTGTTCTGTCTCCAGGACTGGGTTTCAGCCCCCTGGATGAAGTTTATGAAGAGGAGGAAAGGTCTGAGTTTGAGGACCCTGGTGAGCTTGATGAAGCTTCACTTTTATTCTGGTGAGTCAGTTGCTGGAGTTGAGGCAGACCCTCCATGATGCCAGTGGGTTGGACACTTCTCCGTAAGTGGAATTCGGTAGGCCTGAGCCTGGGGCTCATGCAGTGTCTTCGTACAGGAGGCTCATGGCGAGGGTCTCGGAGTATCTGGGCTGGTCCAGTCCTCCTGAAGACTTTGTGCAGGATGTTCTAACGGACATTTTAGATTAAGGTCTGTCCTCTGACCCTGTTTTGCCATTTCATCTTACCTTGCAGAAAAGGGTGGCAGCTGCTTGGCAGTCCCTGGAATCTCTTCCGGCTGTTAATAAGTCTTTGACCACAAGAAATACTGCCCTTCTGTTAGTGACCCCAGCTATTTATCTACTCATCCCACTCCTGAGAGTTTGGTGGTTCAGGCGGCTACGGCCACCTCGAGGCAGGCGGCCTACACTACCATTCCTCCACATAGGGACGACAAGCGCTTTGACAGTTGGGCCCGGAAGGTATTTTCTGCTGAGAGCATGGCCTTGAAATCAGCCAACTCCATGTGTGCCTTGGCAAGGTTTTCACACACTCTGTGGAATTGTTTCTTTGGCGGCTGAGCATATTCCGGAGGGGGGGCGGGGGGAGAGGAGGATGGGATCCTTGCTCTCGTGCAGGATGGCAAGGATGCCATGTGCGAATCCCTTCAGTCGGGTTTGGATACGGCCGACAGTGTTAGCGATCCATGGCTGCGAGCACCGTTATACGCAGATTTGCGTGGCTGTGGAAGTCGGGGTTTGCTCCAGATGGGCATACCCGTTTTCTGAATATGCCCTTTGAAGGCGCACATTTATTTGGCAGCAAGGCTGATGAGAGCCTTGAGAGGTTGCAGACCACAAAAGCTGCTGCAAAGTCTTCAAGCGCCGCAGTGCGTCAACCGCCGCCTTTTCGTCCTAGGGGATAACAGTGGAGGGGAGGTTCTTTTCGTTACTACGCCTCCTTTGGTAGAACGAGGGGGGCCGCCAGTCCAAGGGGCCAGCGAAAAAGTACCCGTCGTGGTCAGGGAAATCGTGGTGCCAAAGCCACTCAGGCTGCCTCTTTGGAAGCGGCTGCAGCAGTGCCTGAAGGCAAACAGTCATGAGGCCATGTCCCATGGTTCGCCAGTTGGGGGCAGACTGTCTCAGCATCTCGAATAGTGGTGGGCCATTACTTCAGATGCGTGGGTTCTGGATACCATAGCCCATGGCTACTGCCTTCCCTTCCTTCAGCGGCCTCACGACAATCCACCGGGGAAACTCTTTGAAGATTCCGGATCCGCTCCTTGCACAGGAAATCTTGTCCCTGCTGGAGAAAGACGCTATAGAACTAGTGCCTGTAGCAGAAAGGGACAAGGGATGGTATTCCCCTTATTTATTGATCCCAAAGAAAGACTGGGGATTGAGACCCATCATGGACTCGAGTTGGTTAGAGCAAACTTCTCCGGAAGGACAAGTTCAAGATGGTCACTCTTTCTCTTTCACTTAAGGATTGGTTGGTGTCACTGGACCTCAAGGATGCTTACTTTCTGTGCGCTAGATGGATCGGCACATGAAAGTACCTGAGGTTTGCGGCTGCCGACTCGCACTTTCAGTTTTGGGTCCTGCCGTTCGGATTGACCTCCGCCCCGAGGGTCTTCACTAAGGTAATGGTGGTGGTGGCAGCGTACCTCAGGCGAGGGGGGGATTCACATCTACCCCTACCTGGACGACTGGTTGATCCGGGCGTGCTCTCCCAAGCAAGCGTTGGATCACCTCGGTTTCACCTGCTGCACCCTCCATAAACTGGGCTTCTCCTTGAATTTCAAGAAGGCACATCCGACACCTTCCCAACACCTCCAGTACATGAGGGCTGTGTTAGACACGTCCTTGGGGAAGTATTCGCCTCCCAAGGTAAGGGCTCCTCACATTGTGCAGATGGTGGACATGTTTCTACATGCGAAGAGTCTCTCGGCGTTTGAATTCTTAAGGTTGCTCGTCCTCATGGCATCCTGCATTTTTCTGGTGCCAGAGGCCAGGCTGCGGATGAGATCCCTGCAACGGTTTCTCAAGATGCATTGATCACAGCTCTCAAGCAAGGTGTTGGATCCTGTTCAGATTCCACTCTCGGTCTCCCAGGATCTTCTGTGGTGGTCCAACAAAGGGAACCTGATGAGGGAGGAACCGTTTTGGCAACCATGGATGGAGGTGACTGTAGTGACGGATGCTTCCCTCACAGGATGGGGCGCTCATGCCAACGATTTGACAGCCAGCGGTCGTTGGTCTCAGTCGGAGTCCACACTCCACATCAATCTCTTAGAGCTGAGGGCCAAAAGGCTAGCCCTGAAGGCTTTTCTGCCTTCTGTATGGGGGGAAGAGTGTCCTGATCATGACGGACAACACAGTGGCCATGCAGTACCTCAACAAAAAAGTGGGGGGGTAGGGTCACTCCCGTTGTGCAGAGAGGCGATGCAGCTCTGGTTCTGGGCCATCCAGCAGGAAATTTTGATCTCGGCAGTTCATCTGGCCGGATACAAAAATGCGGCGGTGGATGCTCTGAGCAGGCAGAGCACGATCTCTCACGAGTGGGAGTTGGCTCAGGAAGTCCTTCAGGAGATCTTCGCCCTTTGGGGAACCCCGCAAGTGGATCTCTTCACCACCAGTGTCAACCGGAAGTGCGGGAGATTCTGCTCAAGGGAATTCCCTCCAAGGGTAGCCTTAGGAGACACGTTCATGGTGGATTGGCCATTCCCACTGTTGTACGCGTTTCCTCCAGTCCCCGTCATTCCACAAGTGTTGCAGAGGTTTGGTTCCCACATGATCCTCATTGCTCCGGATTGGGCCAAGAGAACGTGGTACCCGTACCTTCTAGAAATGGCCACTTGTCCTCCACACCGTCTTTCCTACCAGGAGGATCTGCTCTCTCTTGCGGGTGAGGTGAGGTTTGTGGGGGGGGGTTGTTCTGTGTCCGTCAGGTTCTCCGTCCAGAGGTCAAGACTCTCAACCTTCACGCATGGTATCTGAAAGGTTGAGGTATAAGGATTGGGACCTCCTGGATGATGTGATGGAGGTGTTGCTTTTGGCCAGACGGCCTGCAACAAAATCCCTGTACCGTTGGCGTAAGTTCTGCGACTGGTGCAGAGATCACAATGTTGATCCTTTTCAGTGCTCCATTCCTATGGTTGTTTTTCTTACTTTCTTTGGCCCAAAGGGGCCTTCAAGTGGGTACATTAAGTGTTACCTGGCAGCACTGTCTATCTTTAAGAGCTGGTCTGAAGACTGTTCTTACTTTAAGATTCCTTTGATTTCTCAGTTTCTTAAAGGACTGACTAATGTATTCCCGCCGTCCCCTTTCCAGGTGCCGGTTTGGGATTTGAATTTGGTTTTGAAATTTCTCATGGGTGCGCCGTTTGAACCTTTGCACTCTTGTCCTTTGAGATTACTGTCGTTCAAGACTGTGTTCTTGGTTGCGGTTACTTCCGCTCGCAGAGTGAGTGAATTGTAGGCACTTTCATCTAAGCCACTGTAATGCTTACCTCTAGGGCCCTGCAGGAGTGCCTGGTCCAGTCTGTCGGCGGTTTCCAGCCCCTTGCCCCTTGCCGCTTTGCCAAAGCACCCCCCTCTCCCTCCCTCTCTCTCTCTCTCTCTCTCTCTCTCTCTCTCTCTCTGCAGGTTAGCAACCCAGTGGTCAGAAAGATGGGGGTGGTCTGGATTATTGGAAAGATCCCGGGGCACTCTGTATGACTTGTTCTTCTTCGGAATCTCCAGGTAGTAAGTCTATCCCAGTTCCTTCACTGGGTAGGCGGTTTAGCAATCCTGATCCAGTTCCTTCACTGAACCACGGTGGCCCAGGCCAGCTGCAGCTCACCTGTTTACGTAATCGCCTTGAGAGGCCCTTTGTGTATAAGCGCTAATCCGCACTGGATAATGTCCCCCTTGGAACCAGTGTGGGATCGGTGTGCCAGCGTACCAGCTTCTGGGCAGAGGCTGGCTTAATGTCCAAGGAATGCCTAATAGTTCTTTTTCCCCCTTTTTCAGGTCGGCTCTGTTGCTGCTAATGAGGACTGGAACCTTGCAGCTGGTGTTCCAGAGGTGGAACGAGGTGAGTACTGAGTTGAGGGGGGGGTTTGGAGGGTGGAGTGGAATGTCTTGTGCTTAACCCCTCGTTGTTCTTTGTTCTTGCCAGAGATAGAGGAATTCCAGAATGCTGCTGAACGTGCTGAATGGTCCGGAACGCAGCAGATGAAAGAGCTGAGCGACGCGGTGGAGACGAGCCGGTGAGAGATTCCTGATGCAGACGTCCGGGTTGTTGAGCCGCTCCGAGTTGCAGCGGGATGCCGGGAAGCTTGCACACAGCCGTGGTGAGTCGGGCCCCTCCGCTGGAAGCTGGAAACACGTAGGGAACTGCTGAAGGAGCCGGATCTGTGACAGGCAGCGTCCCGCTGATCCCAGCCGGAGAAAACGCTAAGCGCTGGGTGTGGCCCAGGGCGGGGATTATATACCCTGGGTCCACCCAGCACCACTAGACCACCAAGGATTCTTGAATGAGAGGCTCCTTGGGGGCTCATGTTTGATTCAGTTGAGCATCCCATCCTGGGGGCCATTTTGGAAGGGGCAGCTACCAGGAAATCCATTGACACCTTTCTTGACCACGAGCCACCAATACTGTCAGGGGAAACCATGACAGCCACCCTTTACTATGTTTCACAAGGACAGGGTTGTACTGCGGGTACGTCCCTCTTTTCTACCGGTTCTACGTTATTTCGTCGACCACTTTTTCATCGTGGGACTTTTCATCGCCGACCCTTTCATCACCAACATTTTTATTTATTTACTTACTTAATCATACCCCAACCCACACAAACACCCCACCACCCCTAAAAAAAAAATGTAAAAAAAAAAAGGTTGGCAATGAAACTGTCGGCGATGAAAAGTCCCACGATGAAAAAGTGGTCGACGAAATGCGTGTATACCTTTCTGCCTAAGGTCGTTTCTGAATATCATTTGAGTCAAAGGGTGGTTCTTCCATCTTTTTACCCTCCTCCTCATCCTGGTAAGGAAGAGGAGCGACTCCATCGGTTGGATCCTAGGAGAGCTCTGAGCTTTTATATTTCTAGGATGTCCAGGGTCAGAGTGGACGATTAACTCTTTGTAGGATATGCTGGACACTGTTTGGGCCAGGCTGTTACCAAACAGAACTTGTCCAGGTGGATTATCCTCACCATTGCGGTGTGTTACCGATTGGCGGGTAAGGACCCTCTTGAAGGGTTGCCAGCTCATCCCACTAGGGGCGTAGCTACTTCCACAGCCCTCCAGTGGGGGATTCCTATTAGGAACATTTGTGATGCAGCCACATGGGCTTCAATCCACACCTTTGTTAAACATTCCTCCCTGGATACTATCCATGGTCAGGATATGGCCTTTGGAAAGGCGGTTCTTTATTCTGCAATCTAATTGGGTACTCTAAATTCTTTTCCCTCCATTTACTGGTACCGATTTGAGAGTCTGTCAAAGATGTGGAATACGTTGCAGGACACAATCCATTCGAATAACAAGTTACTTACCAACTGGTAACGTTCTTTCGACTGGATGTTCCTCCAACGTATTCACATCGCCCTCCCAGCCTGCCCACGCATGAGAATTTCCTATGCAATTGCAGCTTCCGGTTCCGCAAGGCTAAGTGCAGTCAAGCAGGCATGAGACTGGTGCCACACGTTCTGAGGGAAAGAACGTAAACCGAGGCTACGGGCACTGTGCGTCCTATTTATAACATCTGGTGACGTCGCTCTCGACGGAGGCCTTCGAGGGACATCGACTCGATGCAGGACGCCCTCTGCCGAAAAAGTTTCCGAAGTGCACAGCTGTGGACATTACATGTCAAAGATGTGGAATATGTTGTAGGAACATCCAGTCGAAAGAACGTTACCAGTTGGTAAGTAACTTGTTCTTTTATTTTATAGCATTTTGTTCCCACAATTTGCAGTTGCGAGGGGCAGGGGGCAAGGGAGGGGCTCGACAAAAGTTCTGTTTTGAGAATTTCATCCAAATCCATCTAGCCAGTCAAAAGTTATTAGCAATAGAATTTTGGGAAACAATTGCTGCTTTTTCATTTCCGAAAACCCTGTCGCCCTCTCTGCTGCAAAGCATACCATTGGAGATACCACTATAATTTTGGAGCATCCCCTTCGCCGTCAAATATTTTAAAGAGGAGTGGACGCAATAACCCCAGCCACCCTGCACCTCCTGTGAGAAACCATAAGGTGTCTCGCCCACTAGTCCCCCGGGAATCTGTCATGCAGGTGGCCAGGTCACAGCCATTGCTTTTGGATCCAGTTCCTGAGGGTGGACCAGTGCGGGAGGATCACCTTGGTGAGGGGTCTTCAGGGAGCGGGTCACCGGATGGTGAAACGCGGCATCCCCTTAACTATAACACCTTTACCCCATCCTATCAAGTAGGATATTTTGGAACTCTACACCCACCCGCCCCCCTTTTTACAACACAAACACTTTCATACGGACAGCCAGCAATGAGAGAAAACATATTTATCACCCGAGCTGTATACCTGACTTGTCCCAATACAATGGTCAGGAGAGGCCAGGCAATTACTGTCCAACACACCCACCTGACACCCATTAAGCTTCCCCACACGGATAAAAGGCAGAGCACAAGAGCATACTCTTCAGCACATGTGGAAACATTTTCGAGATGCCGGCTGAACGAGAGAAGACACAGCTAAACAGAAGGGGATCACAAGGATGCAAGTTACCATGTTCTTTTTGACAAGTAACTGTTACTTTCCAGAAACCTCGACTAGAAAGCGTAAGACCAGAAAACTAGACTGAAAATCCTGCATTGTGTGTCGGAGATACCCTGGGCCCTCCCACGTCAATCAAGGCGGGGAGAAGCACCAGCCGCTGTTACCGTCCATGGCTCCAAGAACACAGCTACGTCTGTAAAATCAACACAGCCGGTGAGTTGGGGAGACCGATACAAGACCGGTCTGCATTGTAGCCAAAGTTGCAAGCAGCAAAATTGTCTGGCGAGCGCTGGAACGAACTCTGTTAAAACGCACGTGATAGGAGACGCAAGTAAAGCTGAACTGCTGATGAGTAACTGAACTTTAAAAGCAAGATACATTACCCGTGACAGTGGTCCGGCACCGAGTGGGTGCTCAGTCGAAGGTCTCTGCAACAATTCAGCTGAGAAGTGGCAAAAGTGAATGTGAGAAAAAGGTTATATCATGAAGAGAACGATTAATTGTGATCGAAGTGGTCCTGCGACGGGTCAAGCAAAATCCTGCGCACAGTTGAAAGTCTTCGATTTTGATGAAATGGAGAAAGTTTGGAAAGGTAGATAACATTTGGTCCGAGCCCGGCAGAGGGACACCAATTGAAGGTTTTGTTTTAAAGTGGATCTGAGCCCAGCGTAGGGTGACCCGGGCTGAACAGTGAATCATCAGAGAAGTTGTATATGTGAAATCATAAGAAGAAAGGAACTTTGATGTTTGTCTAGTTGCATCGGGCCTTCTGAAATAAGAGACTTTGAATGGCAAAGGGACTTTGGCACAGAAGGCCCTGATGTTGAGTTTTTGAACTGCATCCTCGTGCTAGAGAAGTCAGTGTGCTAAACTCTCGTGTGCCGCCCTGTCCCTCTCTGAAAACACAAAGAAGGGAAGCCAACGGCTTAAATATCCTGACATATATTGTGTTTAACATGTTTCCCACACTATTTGTATTAAGAAGTAAGGATTGGCAATATGTTTATTAATATAGGCCCTTTTATTTTGACAGACCTGACTAAGACTACGTTATTATTTTTTGATGGTCGTAGCTTGCTCCCATCTTTAAATTTAGGTTTAGATGGGCATTGTCCAAACCCAATTGGCATTTTCCAAACCCAATTGAAGTTCAATGAACACCCTTGAACTGTGATAACTTCTGTCTGTCTTACTGTTTCGATACCATGCCTTCCTTACACCCCCCACATAAATCGAACCAAAGCTTTGTGCCAAAGTTGTTTTGTAACTGGTCCAATTCTGTCCAGCAGTTTTTCGTTGTGCGCTCTAGCAAAAATTGAATGGGGGCAAAGCCCAACTTCATTAATTTTTCTTAATGGCTTCCTTTTTTTTTTTTTTAACTGATCCTTCTCAAAGTGTCCAGTCTGGAGAGACCCCCAAGAACAATTTAGTTTTCACACTTAAAGCGAAAACTGTTGTACGAGTCAAATGTTATTAGCAATTTATTTTCTGGGTTTCCTAGGGTACTTGATACTCCACTATAGTGCAGTGACCTTCGCTCTATAGTTGAGGTGAATCCGAGTCATAGAAAAAATGAACCTCAACCTTTTACTCGAGATGGATTCTGCCAAAACTTTGCAGACAACTTTGTACGTCTGGCCCCCCGAGACTGGAACGTTGGGAAAGATTCTTCTCGATCCCAAGTCAGGGTTCTGAGACGTCACCCTATCATAGTGAACAGACATTAAGATCTAGCCGACTCCATCAACGTAGGTGATGGAGCAATAAGGCTTAGACTTAAGGAATTGTAGGAGTGATGTAATAATACAATGAGATGAAACAAGCCAAAAACTCAAATTAGACAGTAAAGTTTACACATACACGATTTATTAAGCAAGAACAAAATGAAATAAAAAAATCACCGGTAATTATTGCAATCAAACTACGAATATATATTTGATGTATTTGCAATGGGTGTTCTCACAATAGAATACCAACACTTTAATTTTAAGACTGTTAAAAAATAAAGCAAGTAAAACGCTTAAGTAAACTAGAAACTGTTGAAATTCAAGTTAAGTATTAAGCAAGCACTGGAAGTACTATTACCCTTCCTTATAAAATAACACCCCTAAAACATAAAGTCCTCCCTACTAAGAAGTCACTTGTACCTAGAAAGACCTTTGTAGGGAGTGTGGCAGGAAGCCTCAAGAACACACCAACTCTGGGACATTCAAGGTGTTTATAATTTATAAGGGGGTGCATCTAATCTCTCTCTTTCGCTCTTTCTCGCTCTTTCTCTTTCTCGCTCTTTCTCTTTCTCGCTCTTTCTCTTTCTCGCTCTTTCTCTTTCTCGCTCTTTCTCTTTCTCGCTCTTTCTCTTTCTCTTTCTCGCTCTTTCTCTTTCTCTTTCTCGCTCTTTCTCTTTCTCGCTCTTTCTCTTTCTCACTCTTTCTCTTTCTTGCTCTTTCTCTTTCTCGCTCTTTCTCTCGTTTGCTCTCTCTCGCTCTTTCTCTCTCTTCTCCCCCTCTCTCTCCCCCCCTCCTCCTGGTGCCCCACTCTGACACCCCTCTCTACTTTACTTACTTTCCCCCCCAACACCCGGTCCCTCTCACTCCCATCTCCACTCTCAAACTCTCGTATTGTCAAATTCATAGACCCTGAACCACTCTCTGGCAACTAATACCACCATCAGTCTCTATACTCCACCTCCTTGTCCACCTGATACACACGCACAACGAAAAGGTGATGGCTGGAAGGTTTTGAATAAATCATAACCACAGGCACAGCTCTGGGCAACCATCCAGACCATTGTTTTTCAGTCTGCCAAGCCATTTCAGAAGGGGAAAAACCATATGCAAATCAGGCTTGGTCCTATCCCAAAAGGGGCAGTCAACAAGCATCCCCAGACATGTTTCAGCCTTGTTGGGCGTCATCAGTGAGGAGTAGCTTGTGTTTTCGTGCAGAAGGGACCTGGCCAAGCAGTTCGGGCTGGGCTGCTACCAGTGGTGGCAGTACCTGACTGATTTGCATATGGCTGGACCCTTTTTGCAATGCCGCAGACGGGCTAAAAAACGGTGGTGTGGAAAGTTGCCCAGAGCAATGCCAGTGGTACAGATTCATTCAAAATCTTCCACCCATCACTTTTGTGGTCACCGGATACACGCTCCTTGCGGGAGTCTTGGTCACCTGCCCCTCCTAATCACTGTAGATGAATTATACTGTTCATTTCCTGATTCTAACTCTGCCTGGGTACAGCTTCAAAAAAATTCCTAAGCCTCGTCCCAATCTTAGCACTGTGTTGGTGTCAGCCTGTAATGGCTACTCTGTACTTTCATTTGTGTGCAGTGAGTCTTGACCACGGGTTCCATGTTGCTGCAGTGATTGAACTTTTTTGATGCACCGTGTCCGCTTTCTGCAGGATACCTAGTCAGTCTTATCACATTTTGGATTCCTTGTTTGTTTGGTTCCCGACTGGGTTTTTAGTTACTCACAGGTATGTTCTGGGAGTTGTGGTTCTACAAAAAAGAAATAGGCACACATGGGGTAGTAGGGTCTGCAGGGTCCCACACTCTTTCTAACGGGGTCAAGTCACAGGAGTCTTTAGAAGTGAAGACCTAAGTTTTGACAAAGCCAACAGGTGACTAAAAATGTCTCGGATGCAGAAGCCATTGTATGTACCAGTGATTAGGGGTCCAATCCCAACACTCAAGGGGGAAACCTGGGGGGGATCCTTGGCCAGAACTTCACCAATTACAACCAGTCAAGAAATAGGTAGGGACAGGACTTTGGGCCTGTTCACCCCTATGGCGGAAGTTGGAAGGATGGCAACGGCTATGCTCTCACCCCCTCCAACCCCTCCTCCCCTACTCTGATTCCACTAGAAACCACCCTTAGGGTTCCTAGATTCAGTGGGCCAATTTACCTCTATCGTTGGTTCTGTTACAGGGATGGTCCAGGGGTAATGAATGCAGCAGTCGTTTTCGGGATGAGCATTAGGTCCGGCTAAGTGGCGGTTCCAAACTCCAGCAAGACTGTTATAACGCTAGACAGCTGGACGGCCCAGGCACCCTGAGATGCAGACCACCACGTGTACCACTGTGTCGGCAGATCCCCAGGATACGATGGAAGCAAGCAACAGCGAAGGTCACCACACACAAGTGGCGGCAGGTGACTCATGTGGCAAACACAAACTAACTGCTCCTAGAAGGCTACTCTACAAGTTTGAGAGCAGCAACTCTGAAGTGTTCTTCTTGGGACACAAGCTAGAAACCTCCCACGTTCCAAGGCGAAACCTGGAACAGCAACCTGTTCACAGCAGAAGACCTGGATGAAGCTTGTTAGCCAAAAGAATGGACTCTTAAAATGTTTCCAGAGGGCAGGCTTGGCGTGCAGAGATCCGGACTGGTTCATCCTACCATCCTAAGGGTTGAAGCACTGACAAGGGTCTTCAAGAGATCACTCCAGAGCATCAGGCCATCACCAGAACCTGACTGGAGGCAATGCTGTAGGTGTTCAATGGTGGTTGTCCAATGGTCTTCTGCTGATAACAACTCTTAGTAGTAGTCTTGGCTTCAACAATGACCTGAAGAAAGACTACAGGAGTCCTTGTATTCTAGATTTGAGATTTGGTCGTCTCCAGTCCTCATTTGGAAGGATTGTGTAAGGGTCTTTGGCAAAAGGATGCCAGGGGGAATGACTCACTTTCCCTGGCTTGTGGTTTCAACAAACCTTTGCACCAGTCAACTTTCAGAACCAGGAGAATTACGCTCTTCTCCTGGTATTGGTTCACACACTCCAGTTTAGTTCATACCAAAGCTAGGGGAAATGTCTCTTCCCCTGGAGTCTCTTGATCAATAGGCTTTCTGCTTCTTCAACTTTCAGGACCAGGAGAATGACTCCCTTCTCCTGGTACTGGTCAACATACTCCAATGTACTTCACAACAGAGCCAGGGGGAATGACTCCCTTCCCCTGGCGTCTCTTGAGTGTATTAAAAGGGCTTTAAGTTTCTTCAACAGGAAAATGACTCCCTTCTCCTAGAGTTTGAGAGTTCCTTTCCATATCTTTCAACCTGATATTTCCTTTGCCCCCTTCCCATGGAATTAGCAAAGTCCCAAATACATCTTGGGGTTTCAGTGGACATTTGCCACTGCGACGAGGATGCTTTCCTCTGATGCTTAGTTTACTTGTGTTGGGTCCCAGACCCTTCGCTGGTGATCAGTGGGCTTATTGTTGCCACTGTGACAAGGAAGTTCTCCTCGGATGCTCGATTCACCCTTGTGAAGTAGTTTTCTACTACTGGGAAGGCAGAAAGTCGCTCAAGTCTTTCTTTCTCTCTCTTTCTCTCTCTCTTTCCTTCTCTTTTTCTCTCACATGTATATCCCCTCTGGGTCTCTCGTACCTCCCATTACCTTCTTTGGGACTTCTGTACGACACTGGGGCTTCCTAGGACTACGGTGCGTCTCTTCAGGTTTCTCTCTGCAGCTCCGCGTGGGTTCCACGCTGTACTGGACTGCTCGACTTGCTTCGTGTTTGGGCCTGCTAAAGCTGGACCCACAGAACTCCCTCAACTATTTGCTGGCATCCCCGGTCAGCCAACAGGATTTGAAATCCCTGCTCTGGTTGGTTTCACACCTGCTGCCTCTCCCGGCTGGAGTTAACCGGTTCTTCAGTCCTCCTTCTCATATACATTGTTGCCAGTCCCGCCCCAGCAGATTGTCAAAGACCTTTGTTCTTGGTAGGTTCATCTTCATCTATCCTTGGGGCCACCTCATACCGGTACTAGCACAGTCAGTACTCTTCATGTCATCTGTGCTCTTCTCCATCCTGGTAATTTCTGTTTGAGCTTTTACATGGGTCTGCTCTCTAGAAAGTGGATTGGAAAGGAGGGAAGTTTGGGGTGTGACGTTGCCCAACTGGCTGTACCCTAGGTGATCATCCTTATCCCCAGCAGGAATATTGGGCAGCACTAGCAGTTACCTAGCTTCATGAGAAAGGGCTACCCCCAGGGAGAAGTGACGATGCCTAGCAAATAATCACAATTGGCACCATTCAAACTGACGAGGGCCGTCCAATCTTGGAAAGCCTTTTTGCCCACAAGTGCCCAACAGATATTCCCCTGCCCGAGTGTGGTGTGGGACTAGACAGTACTAGCCCCCACACCTGGACACACTGCTGCTTTGCCCAGGAAAGCTGAGGCTTTGCTTGGCAAAGGGCATTCCTTATAGCACCTGGAGTCTACCCCTGGGTGGTAGCGGTGCGTGGTATAAATAGACATGATATGACCTATGGTATTTCTTAACCTAAGAAAGCAAAAAGGACAAGGTGGCCAAAGGACAGGCGAAACAGGCGTGGCAGACATTTTGAGTATATGGTACTCAAAAAGGCATTATGCAGTAAAATGCAAAAGTGTTGGTGTGAAAAAAGGTGTTCGGAAAATATCAAATGCCTCCGGTATCTCTTGAGCATATCGTGAAAGCAACAAAATGTTACTTAAAGAAAATGAAAAAGGGATACAAAGTACCCATGCTGCACTTCACTTTAAGATATTTGTGCAGCTTAAAAACACAGAATTTCATAAAGGGAGGCAGGTTCCCCCTGCCCTGGTAGCCTTAGGAACTGACCACTGTGCCCACAAAGCAGAGGAGCTAAGCAAGGAAAGTAAAGCAAGAGTCTTAACTTGTCTTCAAAAAGTCAGGGCGTGATTCAAACAGAAACAAAGCGTTTTGGGCCATCATTGATGTCAATGGAGGGGTGCCTAGGTAATTTTTGTACCACCCTCTGTGAAGAATGCTACAATCCCTATGCATGGGGCGGGGGCGGGGGCAAAGGCTAACACTCCTAACAAGATAGATAAATGTGAGCTACGCATGGTAAAAAGAGAGACACAGAACTAAGGATAACAGTTTGAAAAACCTTTATTATAAAGTTTGGTAGGGTTGTTGTAATGCCTAACTGGTCCTAACTCCAATGGGGTTGTTCCTTCAGAGTCGATGTTGGCAAGTCCATATCCGTAAGTCCAAAACCAAAGTCTGTTTCTGTGTCAACCCTATGCTTGCCCTTACTCTTAAAACTAATGTGATGGTGGATCGTCTTAAAAGAAAATGGTGGTTAAAAATGAAATGCAAATTAAGGCTGGATTTCAATAGCCTTATCGTCTGGATTAGTTCGGCCAGTTCAAAAGGGGTGCCCTTAGGATCTTCCAGGTAGGGTTCTTGGAGCAAAACCTTGTTCACAATGTCTCTGGGTCTCTTAGCGTGCCCTTCCCCATGCTTGGGTTCCTCGAGTTCCAAAAGAATATTCAGTTTGTTCAGGCCTCTTGGGGCTCCCTTCTCCAAGTCTAGGCCTTTCTCTTTACAAGCAATGTCTCTCACCGTTTCCTTTGGGCCTCTCAGGGTTCCCTTCCCTAAGCATAGGCCCCTTCTTGTCTTAAAAGATTCACTCAAAGATTTTTTTTAAAAACACACCACCAAAAGTTCACCTCGTCGGGATGCACCTCTCAAAACAGTTCCTTCTGTTGAGGTTTCAACAGCCTTTCCTACACTTTGGGGAATGTTGCTTCACTCTTTGTAGCTCCCCCTGTTCCCACCTTCCCTCAAGTGGTGCTGTACACCTCTTTTTGTCAACACTGGAGCAAAATCAGACAATTTTAAGAACACATGACTTTTACTCTTTTCCATGCGTGACCAATCTGATACATGGCCTCCTCTCCTTGTACTCTTTATCTTGCTTCTATTGCTTCAGGCACCTTTTGCCTTTTCTTGCCCTCTGTACACTGTAATTTGGCACCCTCTGCCTTTTCCCCTGCCTCTTGCACACTTTCCTTGGCACCTTTGTTTTGCTGTACTTCTTGCACACTTTGTCTTTTCGTCTTCATGCTGCTTACTGCTTTCATGCGTTACTTTCTCTCTTTGGCTTTGTGCTGTATGCACGTTTCTACTTTTACTTTACTTTCTTTTGGGTTGTTGGCACTCTTTTCATTCTTCTTTTCACAATTCACACTATTTCTTTACTTTCCTTTGTGCCGCTTGCACACCTTTTTTCTTCATCCCTTTCTCACTATCGTGCCGCCTGCACGTTTCTCTTTAAATGCTCCAGCCTCCCGCACGCTACTCAGTTTCTCCCCTTGTTTTCGAAACTCGCTGAGTAGCGCAGCGCTGGTGAGCAGTCTCTTTGGGATGTCTGTGTCGAGGTCAGGGTCTCACCACCTGTCCCTCAGACACCCCTGGGACCTAGACATGTCCCCGGGAAACGAGCACTGGCCTAGACACGGCCAACAGGACCCAGCATAGCCCAATCTGGCTCCATGGAGACACGGCTCCCTCACCACGCTGCAACCCCCTCTGATACACCAGGTCAGAGTCTCAGCTTCCCGTTTCGCTCCGGATCCTCAGGACTCCTCCAGCTGCTTCCTCCTTTTCTTTAGCCATCCAGCAACCCCAGGTTGCTCATTTACTCTGGCAGAACTCCACCTTTTATAGTTTAGGTGGTGGTCAATTGGAGTCAGGTGTGTATGGTTAGTGTCAATTGCCTGACTTTATTACATGGACATGTTAATAATGTAGGCCTCTCCACTCATCTTTCTCTTCACAATACCTTTTCCATAGGAAATCTTTATACCCCTCAGTTGCCTTTTCCTCACCCCAGTACATTTTGGAAATGGGGACGGGACAACGGGATGAGACTGAAAATCATAAGGTGATTGAAAGAGGAGAGAAGGGATCCCCTGGTCCTGTTTTTATACAACCGGGGTGATTCCCCTTTTCCTAGGCTACTTCTTATTACTGGTAACCTGTCATGAAAGGACTGGTTTTGACACATTGGAGACAGGATCAGAAATGGGGGCTGGGGGGGGGAGTAAATTGGTGTTGAGGTGAAACCCAGGCTTCTGTCTCCAATGATTTTTCTCATTGCCCGGTTTTGTTCCTTTACAATACTCAAGCCTCCTTCTTGGATCAGGGATAATGGGACCTGCATATCCCATGAAGACTTCAGGGACTTCTTCCTCTTTGCCTATAGACAAGTTGGGATACCATGTCTCACCTGGGGTCGGCCTATCGGTGTAAACCGGGATTCCCCAACCCAGGTAATTCTCCCTCGCTCATCCACCCCCAGGGTTGGGGTCCAAAAGCGATGGCCCTTTCCTGGCCACCTGAATAGAGGACTCTTGGGGTCCACATGGGAGAATACCTGCAGGTTTCTCACAGAAGCCAAACCTCTCCTACAGGTAGGTAATTTGGTCAGAGAGACCAGGCTAAACTCTCATGTAGGGGTAGTGGGCTGACTCAAAGATGCATATATCCACCCTAGTATCTTTAGAAAATACACTGCACTGATGTTCTGAAAAATGTGTACTTTAAGTAACACCTATAAATTGAGTTGAAGAAACTGAAATTTCAATGGTGGTGGGAGGTGTTTGTCTCCTCATACTCCACGTTTGCTAGAGGGCTATTGATATGGGTGGCCCCGGGGATCCCCCTATAGGTGGAACAAACATTAGGGGCATGGATGGGAGGACGATAGCTGTGGTGGGACATGTGTGGTCAACTCCTCTGCCCGAGCGTGGATGATGATTATTTCCCTTGGGTGCTGAAACTGACAGGGGGTTGTAGGTCTGGTCTATACGTCAGGGGAGGATTTTAACTGTGTCCTGGATCCAAACTTGGATCGGACAGGCAGGATGGGTCCTATGAAACACCAAGCGAGGACCACATTATGTCAGGTTATGGAAAAGATGGAGTTGGTGGAGACATGGCGGTAGACTCGCGGGACGGAGAGGGGGTACGCGTACCGCTGCGAGATCCATGGCACGTATTCCAGGTTACACTATCTGATGGTGGATAGGGAGCACTATCACTGGTTTGCCAAGCCTACATATCTAGATGAGGACAGGTCTCCTGGCAGACTGGGCATATGCAAAGTCCATACAGGACACAATAACATCCTTCTTTCAATTAAACGAGGGGTCGATGGGAGACGTGGGGACCCAATGGGAGGCATTCAAGGTGACACTACAGGGATATGCATGTCTCATGTGTTGGGGGTCATGAGGACAATGGACAACTGGTTAAAAGGCTGCAAGGGGGAGATTCAGCAGTTGGACAAGCACTTAGCGAGGGGGCAACAGGTCAGGGAAGAGCTAGCACTGAAATGTATATGTATATGTATTCGACCAAGGGCACCGACTCAGATTTGTTAGATTTGTAGTGGTTGCCCAGTAGTGGTTGCCCAGGCCCTGCGGGGGTGGGGGCAGGGAAGGACTGGAGGCACCCTTAGAAGAGGGGGAGATATTGAGTGCGATACGACCCATACAAACAAATAAAACTCCAGGGAGCAATGGGTTTCTGGTGGAGTTCTACTGGGATTTCGCAGAGGTCTTGGTCCCCCAACTGAAAGGGTATATGATGGCGTACTTCGTGTGGGGGTGCTACCACCAACGATGAGAGGCCATAATTATGGTGCTTTTAAGGATCCAACCCAATGCGCCTTCTACAAGCAGAGTTCCTTGAGAAATGTTGATGTGAAGAAACTGGGCAAAGTGTTGGCATCCAGGTTGGCCAGAGTAGTCCCCAGCTTGGTTCATCCAGACCAATGTAGCTTTGTGGGAGGGACACTAGCATGAACATATGTTGTCTGCACCATGTAATGGACCTAGTCAAAGACTCACGTCGAGAGATGGCACTGTACGCAGTCAAAGCATTTGACTAGCTTGAATGGCCTTGGCTGTTCAAAGTACTAGAGGCTTATGGGTTCGTGAGCACAATCCTGAAGTGGTTGCGACTGTTAACCTAGAGCCTGACGGCCAGGGTCAAGACGGGTAGGTGGGTTTCGTAGGGGTGGACACTGGAACAAGGTATGCAACAAGGTTGCCCAGTCTCCCCAATTTTATTTTTGGTAGCACTTGAGCCACTGGCTAGATATTTCCTAACATACATCACAGAAACGGGCATTCTAGCGGACAGGGAGGGCCATCATTTTTTGCTTTATGCCGACGTCATCCTGTTATATGTGGAGATTCGCTTGGGGAACATGCTAATTCTTTTGGAGGTGTTGGATAACTTTGAAAGACTCTCGGGATTCCAAATTAACAGAGGGAATTTGCTTCTATTTCTGTTGTGGGTATTAGCACCAAAGATAATGCAGCCCTCCCTGTGTGGGGACTTAGATGGGAAAGAGAATCCTTCAAATCTCCCGGGATTGTTGAGGAAACATTTGTCTACAACACTGGTGGGTGCTCTCTGGTATAGGATACTCAGTGCAGTTCTGGAGGAAGCTTCCCATTTCTAAGATGGGGGGGGTGGCTCTTTGCAAGATGGTGGTGCCCCTCAGACTGCTATATTTCTTTATAAATATCCTGTATGTAATTAAATTAGTGTTCTTTGGAAGGCTGGATGGGACGCTAGGGGAGTTATCATGGCACACAGGGCTGTGCCGAGTAGCCATGTCTACGTTACGATGTACATGTGAGGAAGGGGGGCTGAATATGCCTGATTTCATACTTTATGGCGGCACAATTAGTCTATAGCCCAGTGGAGCACAGAGCCCGGGTGGAGGGGGGGTGGCGATTACGGCGTTGTTAGGAGGAATCACAGGAGATGGACAGGACACGGAATTACTGTGGAACACCATTGGAGGTAAACGAGATACAAATATCTTTATAGTGGTGCGGGAGGTGTAGAAAAGATTGTTCGGGAGGCTGAAAGTTAAAGGCCTGTATGATAGAGGGGTACCTATTGGATTCGCTACAACTATCAGGATGGCACTGAGGAGTATTGGGTTAGCAACCCTGAAGGAGAAGTAGTGTACTACATTAGAGGATCATTTTGCGGAGAGCAAATTACTGATGTTTGATGGATGAGACGGGCATATGGGGTATCGAGCAGTCACTGCCTCACTTGAGAAACCTGAAGGTATCCTCACTCCTACTTCCCCCTGGATCCTCTTCTTAGGTGGCCAAGGAAAGGCCACCGCTTTTGGATCCTGACCATGGGGGTGGAGAAGCGAGGGAGGATCGCCTGGATGGAGGGTCCTTGGGGATTGGGAGTGGGGTGCCCACAGGCGGGGCATGATACCCCCCTTTCCCTATTGAAGACCAACCTAACCCTGCCACTGCCTTTTATAAGCTATTGTAAAACCTCTCCCCTCAGTTCCCCACATTTGACCTCTGACAGTACTGGGACGAGGAAGAGGCTCTGAGTAATGAACATTGAA
Source organism: Ambystoma mexicanum (assembly GCF_040938575.1). NCBI lineage: Eukaryota > Metazoa > Chordata > Amphibia > Caudata > Ambystomatidae > Ambystoma > Ambystoma mexicanum. Next base: position 717,090,653 of record NC_090923.1, read on the forward strand.
ACCTCCTTTTACCACTCGTAGTACTGGGATGAGGAAGAGGCCTGCAGATTGGTTTGAAAGTCAGGCATGACTTTTTAATTATGGTCAGGTAAGCCCAATTGAAAAGCCACACCTGCAACCTGTCAAGTGGAACCGCAAAGAGAGCATTAGAAAGGCCTGTGTGGGAGAGAACAGCAGAGGACCTGTGTCATGAGGAGGCAGCCGTGGTGGGACCTGAGGAAGCCAGGACACCAGCCGATGTCCCAGCAGACCTGTGGAGCCCAGGTCAAGTCAGGCCGCTAGGCTACCTGAGGTAGCCTCCATCATCTAAACCAAGCAGCTGGTGCTGCCTGCGTCCATGGAGAAGTGCAGAGCTGCCGGCGTGTGTCATGACACACCTGGAGTGCGAGCAGTGACTGGCCTGCCTGCTGGTGAAGCAGATTGAATGGCGTGTAGCTGCTGGAGGAGAGACGCAGAGGAGCGGTGACTAGAAGGTAAGGCCACTCCAAGGGTCTACACATAAATACCAAAGTGCCGTATGACATATATATTGAATCGCAAACTGAATGAAACCTCGAAGAAGAGTTAAATTGTGCATATTGAATACCAAACTGAATGAAAACTTGTAACCAAGCAAAATTACACATATTGAATATTGAATTGAAAAACTTCAAGGACAAAGCTAATCACTGATGAAAGCTAAAAAGGAAAGTTCCCATTTGAAAACAAGAGCACAAGTGTGAAAGGGTGCGACAAAAAGGTGGGGCATAAACCACACCACCACAAGGTGAACTGTATGAAGGGTTAGTGTGGCAAGGCTAAAGACTAGCATAAGATGTGACCCGTTCTGGCAAAGCCAAGAGGCTATACCAGGAGAAGTCAGGAGTGTGTGAAACTACACATCAAGCCAAGAGGCCGACAAAGAGAAGCTAAATGAATGTGAAACTGAATTCAGGGGCAGATACAGAAGAACCTGTGTGGGCTGAAGAGCCTAGGGTTCTTTGTTGTGTGACCTCTGATGGGTGGACCATGTGGTCTGACAACTGTGCCTAGACCGGGGAGCACTGAATTGTGAAAACCAAAGACATTGTGAAATAAACCAAGAAAAATCACTATAAGTGATCTACTGATGCAAACCAGACGGAGGTCGAGTTGGCCTACATTTGTGTTAAACCTTGAAAGACTCAGACCAATAAAAGTTGCTACATTGAAGTCTTAAGGACGGAACCTCAAGACCCTCTGTTGTTTGGAACTTGGGCAAGGGAACCCAGAGAATTGCGGGGAACTATATTGCCTTGAAAAACAAAATGTGGTGCATTGTTGGCGTGTCCGCAATAGTTTTTCTGGTTGGGTGTATGGATGATTACTCAAATAGATAAAAGGTCAGTAGTATGGTGACTTGCTGATTTGTTTGTGAACTTGATGCAAGGGTTCCTTCAAATAAATTCCTCTACATGTGCTTCACCACAAAGAATGAGGTGGCTCAATTTGAGTAATCTGCCATACAGCCAACCAGAAAAATGATTGCTGGCGCGGCAACAATGCTCCACATTTTGTTACATTTTTATTGGTTATTGGGCAGACATAATACTTGGAGTTGAATGTTTGCAACAGCGACACCCAAATAAGTAAAACCTGCCTAGATTGCCTTGAACTTGAGAAGGGTAATCTTGAGACTTTTGTGGAATTGTGTTGAACCTTCGGAAGGAGAGCTGAAAATGGAAGCTAAAAACTAGTCGAAGTTTGGAATTTTGTGTTGATCACCATTTCGTTTACTATTGATATCCTTACACTTTGTCTATCTTTTAGTTGTGAGGGAAAAGATAGGTTTTGGACACACAAGTTGAACTCTCTGACTCAGACTTTCCTTAGTTTAGTTCAGGTAGCGAAATCCAACCTTAGCATAGGCAGGTAATGGCTTCTACCGTCCTGACATTTGAATTAATAAATCATTTTATTTTGAACTTTGAATCTGTTGTCTATGTCTTACTTCATGATGCCTTCACACAAGGGGTTGCAGTGACTAGCGGAGCTGTGGGAAGAAGTACTGGGAGAACCTGAGGGAAGCCCGCTCATGCGGACATTGCTGGAACTAGAGGGAGGTAGATGGAGGATATCCAGATGCATGGGGTGCTGCAGGCTGAAAGTGTGGATAAGTAACTGGTGCTTTAAAGAAAATGGAAAAGAGATGTGGGGCCGCCTATTCCGGAAAAGAAATGGGCAAAGATGTGGGTGCAAGTTAGAAAGACGTCTCAAAATGCCTGATTTCAACGAACTCAATTGTATTACTTACACAGGGTGTACTTGACGTCAGAGAGATTACACGTAATAGATCGATTTGTGATGCATGAGTACCCGCGATGCGGACAGAGCCACACTGGGTTCTGGCATATGGCCTGCAGCTTCCCAATTATTAAACGATTTTTGGGGGAGGTGATGCAACGCCTCAAAACGTTGCTGGGGAGCAAATATGAATTGATACATAAATATGTTTGTGGGGGGTTTTCTACCGTGGGAAAAAGACACAAAGTGAGAAATAAAATTGTCAGATTTCTATTGGTCCTAGCCAAGAGGTGTATAGCCATTTCATGGAGAAGGGCTAGTGGTCCGTTGGTAAGTCAATAGCTCCAAGATGTGCACAGGTGGGCTGTTGCAGAGGTGGAGCATCTGAGCAAACATACAGACCCTGAGGGGGAGAATGATTTGGAGCTGGACTGGGAGCAATTATTGAATGAGTTGGCATCCACCCACCCACCCAAGACCTACGGCCCCCATGAACTGGCTCATCGGAGGCAGGGGAGGGGAGGGGAGGGAAATTAATAGAGATGCTAGGGGGAGTTGGATAGTCACCAGGGATTTGACAAGAGACATTATGGACTAATGGGAGCATGTGTGAGTATCATCTGACATTTGGGGCAGTCAGAGGGGAGGAGTAGGAGATTGGTCATGGCCTTGGGGAGGGTGGGGGCAGAGAATGGGGAAGCGGAGGGGGATGTTGGGAAGATTTATGTAGCCTGGTCACGGTACGTTGTATTTCATGAAAACGTAATAAAATTAATGTTTTTTTTTTAAAACGGACTATAGACCGTACCCAATCTGAGGAGACTGACTGTTACTGTGTGACGATCACCTCCAATTGCAGGGTATGTCCGATACCTTTGAAGGAATTCACTGGTTGCCTTAAGCGAAACAAGGACATATAAGTTTCCTTCATAAATAATTCATAGACTTGCAGGATATAAATGGGGTATTCTAAGTGCTTGCTGGCCCTCATTAAAGGATTATCTGTTCACACTGCAACCTTGGAAAACAGAGATGGTTGGATCTTTAAACTGGAACTCCCCCCTCCCTCTCTCACCATTCAAAGTGTTCCATCTCTGTCCTTAAACATTCTATGCAAATGGCTATTATTGGACAAGGAGTGGTGCAGGATATGGTGGGGATGAATGATGTGTACCATACTAAACAAGTACTTTGCGCCTTAAAACGCTTGTGTATAGGTGTTCTAAATGACACATCGCATAATACACAGCATTGAAATGTACCAAGAATATTTTTTTTAAACATTATAGTCTGTAAAAGGGACTCTCCTAACCCAAATGTTGTTATCCCTGTACCAGAGGTGAGCACAGTCGGGGCTCACCCATAAGGGTGTAGGGCAGAGACCCACCTGAATTCTTGTAACCCTCCGCCCTCCCACACACCCTTCGTGGCCAGCCAAAACCTCATGGTGCTCCATAATAATTGTTAGGGAGATTTATAATTTTTATGCTTCATCCCCTCTCCTAGTGAGACCTGCATCACTTTTTGCTGGACTTCTGGACCTTTTTCTTTCCCTCCTGAATGAGTGGAGCCTTTTTTCACTCGGGCAATTTTATGGGCTCTGTCTTTTGGAACTTTATTCTATCTGTATTATGGCGTCTGTCTGCTCCATAGATCTGAAAGGCATCTGTGTTCTTACTACTGATGTACACAGCTCCTTATGGGCAGTGTTGCTGAGGACCGTTAGGGTTCTCATTTAAGATTATTTTTCTATATCCTTGAGTAACTACAGTTCTCGGGGATAGAGAGATACGTAGTATCTCACCCAAAACTCTATAGTCTGAGAGATTGGCACATACCACCTTCAGTGGAGTGCCAAAGGGATACCTAGTATCCTCCTTCTCATTGCTCCTGTGACTTTTTAGTCACATAGACAATCTCTTAGTTATGTCTGGTGGCAGTGGACGTGTTCCAACTATTGTGTAGTTTTCATTCTGCAGGCTATGACAGTAGCCTCGTTAGTGCACAATAGAGACACCCAAGTATCAGCTTGGGGCCTCCCTTCTTTGTCGCCATTACTAACATGGTTGTTCTTTGTTAGCCCTTCTACCATTCTGGGAGGGGGAGGTCGGTGTGTTTTGCCTTTGGCAGGAACCCTTGGGTATCCCTGCCTAGTCTCCAGATTGTCTGGACAGGCAGGAAGTGGGTGAGGAGTCTTCCACCCGCCTGTCCTTTGTCTGCCAGAGTGCCTGAATAGGACCAGCTCCCACTGGGGGTCTGGCTGTCCTGATTGGACAGCCAAACTCCCCTTTCTGTAAAATGCTGAGAGAGATTGCAGAGGAGTGTGTGCTGGAACTGTATTAAAGGTGAGGCTTTGGGAGTGAAAATCAAGTCACTCACTGGAGACTGAAGTAAATGAAGAAGGAAATGGCCAGAGACGGCTGCAGACCATTACCACACCGTGAAGTGAACACTGCGGACCTGACCCTCTGTCGCACAGAAAACGGGTCTCCGGAGAAGACTCCTTCCCTTTTGCTGGTGGGAACAACCAGTCCCAAGACGAACTTTGAATTGACCCATCTCCCAAGGTCCGAGGAGTTTCCAGAACTGTGGAGACCGCAATACCAGGAGGCCTGCTCCCCTTTTCAAGTGCATCATCGTGAAAAGGCCGATCTGTCAAAATATTTGCTGAACCCGTAAGGACACTCCAGCGGTCTGATCCAGCTTGCCCAAACCCCCCTCATCCAAGTGTGGGACTGCAGGAATCAAAGCAGATTAACCGGCGCAATCCGTGTCCTTTTTTGGTGCTGAAGAAAAGGTACCAAAACCACAGTGAACCAAGAAGTTGCTGAAGTCATGCCTCAGGTCCTCCCTCGAGACTGCTGCTGAGAGACCCCTTCCATTGTCCTGCCTTCAGTCATCAGACCAAGGAATCCGCAGGTCTGGTCCAGAGCTGCAACATCGCAGAGCATCCAGCACAAACATTTTCTTCTAAACTAAGCTACTGTGGGGGAAAAAGGTATTGCTTACCTAATTCCAAGAAGTTGGCGTGCACCTAGAGGTGTCCAGGGTCACCCCTCTTACCGAAGCTGCTGCTTGTGTTCCTTCAAGTGCTTTTATAGGTCTCCCTTGTTGGTTGTTAACTTGCTGCTTCTATAACACTAGAGACTTGAAGAAATCCTCAAACTCTTTGTATTCTGCTGCTTTTCAAGACTTTGAGCCCTCTCCGAACTGCCTTTAGTTAGGGCTGTTTTTAGACTCAAGACTTGCTGTGCGAAGAAACCCTCTTTAGAAACTTGCACCAGGCTAATGTTACACTAACCATTTTCCTCCCTTTAAGTGCCTTCCCTATATGTGTTTGCAGAGTAAAGTATTACCATATGAACTGTTAAAAACCGCAGGTGCGCGTCATAACCAATAATTTCTAACGTCGCTACAAATGTAACCGCGAACAGACACAAAAGTGAAAGTGCCCTTTGAAGTGTATTCTTAAGTATTCCGAAGGGTTCTAGTGTAAATGTCTTAAAGTATTTAAAGTGATTCTGGTGTATTTATAATATATAATTTGATATGAATGTATAAGTGTACCTTTATTTGTGCATGTCTAGCTAAGGTTCAGTGTACTTACCTATAGCTCACATCTTCCTCTTAAGATAATCTTGACTGCTCTGCCACTCTACCAAGGCCCTGAGTTAGTACAGACTGATATTAAGAGTTGGAGATCTACAACCCCCTGGGATAGCTTACATAAGTCCTACTACCAGTAGGAATTTAGGAAAAATCCCCTAACAATAATGTTAATGTATTTGCATTTGCAAAGACTGTACATCATTTAAATTCGAATGGATTATGTCCTCCCACGTATTCCTCATCTTTGATACTCAAGTCTGCTTGCAGCTTGGTTGGGATCAAGTATCGGGCGACGTGCAGTGTCGAGTCATGGCCCTGGCTGACCTCCGTCCTGTCTTTGGCCGAGACGTTGATGATGGTATAAGTAGCACATGCAGCAACCGTCACCTCAGTTCTGTTTTTCTGCATGCTAGCGAGCTTCGGACGGTTCTTCACCTCAGTGAAATTTAACTGTTTCTTTGAAAAATCGAGAATGATGTCGACACCTAAGACAGGGTTCAAGCAGTGTTGTGATTGTGGTGCAAATATGTCCATAACGGACCCGCAGCAAGTATGTTTGTGGTGCCTTGGGAGTGGACCAGAGGGTGGATGACGCTGTTTCTGCCAATCAATGACTGTGAAGGCCTTGCAAGAGGAGAAGGGGAAACTCGTGGCAGGTTGCCCTATGTCAAAATTCCCTTCTGTTACCCCATCACAAAGGAGGTCTGCGGATTACTTGAGGGATGTTTCCCTGAGGAAAAAGCAAGCTAAACACCAAAAGCGCTAGAGGTCGAAGTCTCGACACGCGTCATCCTCCTCCCATAAAAAGTAAAAAAAAAAGCAACGGCAAAGGTCGCCGCCGTCGTCGTCTTCCTCCTCACCTGACAGGACGGTTGATTTCCCAAGTCGGGGTCCACGGCTGACTGGGAAAAGTTTAGATTAAAAATGTTGGTGTTTCAAAAAGTTGCTCAGTTTTTACCTCTGAAATAGCCGAAAAAGTCTCCTAATCCCACCACGTCTGACAAGACCGGCAGGGTGCCTGTGGCCTCCGCTTCTCAGGTGCCAGAGCGCACAGGAAGAAAGTCTCCTCAACACGCGTCAAAGGAGTCTTCCTCGAGACACGGGCTGAAGCTGGGTTCTTCTTCCTTGATGACTGTTGGAGGTCAGACACCTGGGTCTTCGAAGCCAGTGTTGAAGCATTCATTTAAATTGGCAAAGCCGTCGATACCCTCGACGCCGCTTCTTACTTTGACGCCTTCAGTGGTTTGCAAACCTGTCAAGACATCAAAGACGCTTAAGCCTCTACCAAGACCTGATTTATTTTCAGGTCTTTGGGATCTGTATTCGAAGAGGACCACCACTAAGTTGTACCCTTTGGTTACGAGTATGGTGCCCCCAATGTACTCTGAGAACTAGTCTGAGGAATCAGGATGAAAAACCCTGGCATTCCAGCAGCCTGGAACTCTCTCCAGAACCCGACTTTGCCAATCCAGAAATGTCGGGGTACTCTGACGTTTTATAGATCTGTGATGAGCAAGGTAACTGAGTATCTTGGTTGGGGGGAAGCCGACTGTCATAGTAGAGACGGATGATCTCAAGGACACCATAGACAGTGGACCACCAAAAGAAGCTGTACTTCCGTTTCACACAGCTTTGAGGACTAGGATTTTGGAGAACTGGTTTAAGCTGACTCCATGCCAGGAGTGAACAAAAATTTGAGGAAAAAATATAGGGCTGCTTCTATAGACCCTACATTTTTATCTGGGCACACGACTCCAGAAAATCTAGTAGTACAGGTGGCAACATCCTCTTCGAGAGCTTCCACGTACCCATCTATTCCACCTCCATAAGGATGATAAAAAGATTGATGTCCTGGGGAAAAGGGTCTTTAGTGCTGGAAGTATGGCATTGAAATTCATCAGTGCCACTTGCGCTTTAGCCAAGTACTCCCATACCTCATGAGGCGTCACTGCCTTGGTGGCAGAACACATCCCGGAAGGTGAGGAGAGGGATGGATTCTTAAACTTGGCAAGGAGGCAATGTGCCAATCGCTGCAATCTGGGTTGGATTCAGCGGATTCAGTTAGTAGGGCAATGATAACCAGCACAGTCTCAAGACGTTTTGCATGGTGCTGAATGTGTAGTTTTGCGCCTGATGTCCAAGCACACCTTATGGATATGCCTTTTGATGGATGCCAGTTATTTGGATAAAAAGCTGATGATAGCTTGGATAAACCTACAAGCTTCAAAAGCAGTGTCAAAATTCCTAGGCCAATTTTCTCAAAGGGGACATAGGACTCCATGTGGGTCCAGAGGTAGGGGAGGAAGTACCTCCCTCTCTGCCTCAGCTGCCTTACCCTCAGCTGCAGCAGCAACACCTTCAAAACCCCTTTTGATTCCTTTACACTCAAGACTGTGGTGGGGGAGGGCAGGCTGTCTCAGCATCTCGAGAGCTGGCGGGGCATAACCTTGAATGCTTGGGCACTACAGGCAGTGGCCCACGGCTACTGCCTCCCATTTCTGACATAACCTTCAGATTGCCTCCAAGAGGCCACTCTGTCGGATCCAGATCCTGTTGAAGGAGCGGAAGTTCTTACCATGTTGAGAAAAGGGGCGATAGTTAGTACCTGCAGCGGAGAGGGGTCAGGGATGGTACGCTCCTTATTTCCTAAACCCGGTGAAGGACAGAGGAGTGCGATCCAACTTGTACTTGAGACACTTAAACAAGTTCCTCATGAAGGACAAGTTCAAGATGGTAACTTTCACAGATCTTTCAGGTCCTATGAATCCAGGATTGGTTGGTGTTATTGGACCTTCAGGATGCTTACTTTCATGTGCCCATTCATCTAAAGCACAGAGTACCTGAGGTTCGCTCTTTGCGGTTCTCATTTTCAGTTTTGAGTTCTGCCATGCGGGCTCACCTCTGCCCTGAGGGTTTTCACCAAGCTTATGGCAGTGGTGGCACCAAGTCTATGGACTGAGGGGATTCACATCTACCCCTAACTGGATGACTGAGGTGACTCTGTGCCTCTGATCAACCAGTCACACTTGCCACTTCCTCCACGAGCTAGGCTTCTACCGGAACTTCAAGAAGTCCCACTTGACCCCATCACAAAAGCTTCAATTTATTGGAGCAGACCTAGATTGAGCCTTGGGGGGGAAAGCCTTGCCACTCGAGTTGAGGGCTCAACATCTCTCGCAGATGCTCCAAAAGTTTCAGAGTGCCCAACATCTTCCGGCCTTCAACTTCTTAAAGTTGCTTGACCTCATGGCATCCTTTATTTTTTCTGGTGCTAGAGGCACATCTGAGAATGAGAACCCCTACAGTGGGCTCTCGGATCCCAGTGGTCTCAATTCTCTGATAGAATGACGGACCTGAGCAAGGCTGCCCAGGATCTTCTGTGGTGGACTTGCCGAGTGACTATGAGGAGAACCTTTTTGGCAACCATGGCTGGAGATGACAATTGTGACAGATGCCTCCCTTACCGGATGGGGAGCCCATGTGAAAGAACTTTCAATCAGTGGTCACTGGTCTCTGTCGGAGTCCAGACTTCACATCATCCTTTTAGAGCTAAAGGCAGTCGGACTAACACTGATGTCTTTTCCCGCCTTCTGTGTGTGGGAAGACTGTCCTGTTAATGACGACAATACAGTGGCCATGCAGTACCTCAACATGAAAGGTGCTGTAGGGCCCCTACCTCTGTGCAGACAAACAATGCAGCTTTGGTTCTGGGCACTAAGATAAGGAATCTCTCTACTGGCAGTTCATCTAGCCGGAGAAGAGAAAATCGCGGTGGATGATCTGAGCAGGCAGAGCACGATCTCCCACGAGTGGGAGTTGGCTTACAAAGTCCTTCTGGAGATCTTTGTCGTTTGGGGAACCCCTCAAGTGTATCTGTTTGCAACCAGTCTCAACGAGAAGTGAGACATGTTCTGCTCCAGGGAATTTCCCCAAAGAGGAGCTCTAGGAGACGCTTTCGTAGTGGACTGGGAATTTCCACCTCTGTGCGTTTTTCCGCCAGCCCCGGTCATTCCTCATGTCATCAGGAGGTTGAGGAAGTACGGGAAATCAATGATCTTGATTGCCCTTGATTGGGCCAGGAGAACACGGCACCCGGACCTTCTAGAAATGGCCATCTGCCCTCCAATTAGTCTTCCCCAAAGAGAAGACTTGCTCTCGCAAGAGGGGCGTGGGGGGGTTTCCTCCTCCTTCATCCAGAAATCAGTACTCTGAATCTACACACCTGCTTTCTGAAAGGGTAAAATACAAAGATTGGAACCAGCTGGAGGACGTGATGGAGGTGTTGCTCTCAGTCAGCAGGCCAGCAACAAAATCCCTGTACCGCTGCTATTGGAACAAATTTCACAGCTGGTGCAGGGAGAGGAATTTTGATTATTTCACTTCACCTTTTTACTGTTTCTTTTTTTTTACAGTCTTTTTTTACTTCATTTAGTACATTTTGAGCTCTTAGTCTCCATGGTAAAACGATACCTGGTGGCGCTTAATATTTTCAAGCACTCAGCGGATGAAGGCTCCTATTTCAAGATCGCTATTCGATTTTTAAAGGGATTGACGCAACTTTTTCCCCAGTCCCGATTTAAATCTGGTATTGAGACATCAGATGGGGACGCACTTCGAACCTCTCCAGCACCTTGCCCTCTAAGAATGCCAACTCTTAAAAGGGTCTTCTTTCCCGCAATAACATCTGCCCGCAGGGTGAGTGAGCTACAGGTTCTTTCTGCCAAGCCACCTTTCACAACCTTCTTCAAGGACAATGTGGTGTTGAGAGTGCGTCTGTCAATTCCTTTTAACAAAGAAGATGGTATTACCTACCTTCTATCCACCAACTCGCCCTTCTAAGGAGGAGGGGGGGATTGCACCGTTTAGACCCAAGAAGGGATTTAAGTTTTAACTTGTCAAGGATGGCAAAAATCAGGCAGGATGACTTTTTATGTGCTACTCGTGCCACAGATTAGGGTTGGCTGTCCAAAACAGACTATTTTAGATGGATAATATTATGCATTTCAGAATGCTATTTTCTAGCCAGCAAGGACCTGCCTGAAGTATTAAGAGCACATTCTGACTTGAAAGAGGGTATCTACAAAGTGGCTACTTGGTCATTTTTACACACCTTCATTATTGCCTAGACTCTTGGTCAGGTCAGGAGGCCAAAGTTGGAAAAGCTGTACTTAACAAATACATTCTCAGCACCTACCTCCTTATGCTGCCTGCTTTGGGAGTGTATCAAAGATGAGCAATACAAGGGGAGGATACAATCCATTCGAAGAACAAATTACTTACCCTCTGGTAACGTTCTTCTGAATGGATATTCCTTGCACGTATTCCTCATTTCCTCTCCCATCCGTCCCCTCTTACTTGCTGAGAATTTCCATGTTAGACCTTCTCTTTGAATGCTGGAAACGTCAGTAACATCGGCAAATCATGCATAGGAAAAACTAGAACTCGGGCAACGGTCGCGGCACATGCTACTTATACTATCGTCGACTTTGCGGCCGAAGAACGGACAGAGGCTGTCCAGGGCCACGACTCGATGCTGCACAGCGCCTTATACTTGGAAAACAATTACAAAGCAAGCTGCCAGCAGACTTGTATCAAATCTATTTATTTGGGGAGAACATGCAGTCAAACAAAAATTACCAGGGGTAAGTAATATGTTCTTCTTTGCAAATGCAAAGACTGGTGGTGTCCCTTATTCCCTACACATGACTTTCCATGAGTGAATGCCGGCGAATGAAACACCCATGCCTTAACCTATCCCAAGTTCTGTGAAGGTCATTATGTAGTCAACGGATGACGTCATGCCCTTAATTAGGCTTGGGGGCGCTTGAAAGTCCCGAGTCTGTACACCCCCCAAGCCCCCCTTTTACTGATCTGTTTCAGGCTAGGATGGGGGCGTGGTGAGAATACTGACCATGTCCTCTGCTTGATATAAGAATAGGCAGGAAGAGCAGGTGAAGGGCTTCTCCTGACCCTCTTCTTCCAACTTGATGTCTGTCTGATGAGGGAGAAAGCCCGGCCCGTTGAGAGAAGATCATTGCTGTGGCACTTGCAGGTATGTTTTTAAATTTTTTTTTAAACCGTGAGATTTTATTTTTAAATGGTGCGAGAATGAGTGACGGGTGTATCTGATTGGAAGAAGCTGTATGAGAGCATGGTTGCTTGTGTGAATGATGTGAATGAATGTGTATATGAGGTCCAGGTCTGATTCCGAGCTCCATGTAAAATACATATCCCGTACAGGGCATGCCAAATAAATACCCAGAAGACGGTAGACCTTCTCTTAAACCTATGTTTCTCTATCTAAACCCCAATCAAGTCAAACCGTTTCTGGGGGCTCTAATTCGGACCAAAGATGGCCTCGTCTTTCCCTCCAACGAGCGGGTTCAAAACATGCTGTTCCAGATCCCCCACTATGTAGCCAGTCACAAGGGCACCGTATGCAAGGCCATGTGTCTTTTGGGGATGATGGCTTCCTGTGTCTAACTAGTTCTTCACGCTCGTGTGCGCATGTGACCCATGCAAGAGTGGCTCTCAGGCCAATGGTGTCAGGCCAGCGGCCAGTGGGACGATCTAATGATTGTCTCGGCAGCCCTCATTCAGTTTCTGCAGTAGTGGTCAAGGGAAAACCTTCTGCAGGGGAAAACCTTCACCACTCCTGCAGTAGAAGCCACTCTCGCCACAGACGCATCTTTGACGGGGTGGAGAGTTTCAGCTTCTTCAACAGACTGTGCACAGCATGTGGTCCCCAGCGGTAGCATCAAATCAACCTGTTGGAACTGCTAGAAGTGTTCAAGGCCCTGAAGGCCTTTCAAACACACCTCCAGGGGAAGACATTTCTAGTCCTCACGGACAGTACTACGGCCATGTATTACTTAAACAAGGTGGCACTCACTCTCTCGGGCTGTCCAAACTATCCCAGAACATATGGAAGTGGGCTCTCAAACACAAAATGCTCCTCCTTTCACAACATGTTCCAGGGGAACTCAATCTTTTGGCGGACATACTCGGCAGAGACTCCCCTCCCCCCCCCCCTGTTCTCCCCATCCCCCCCTACCCGTACAGCACGAGTGGCGATTAAGGGAGGACATTGTACTCAACATCTTCGCAGAATGGGGCTTCTCAGAGGTCAACTTGCTTGCCACTCTGGAGAACGCCCAATGCCACCCAGATTACGCCTCCAGGTACCCTCAGAACCACCCCCCATGCCCCAATTGCCCTGCTCAACAGATTAGTGCACAAGATGCAGCAAGAGCCAGCGAGGATGATTCTGGTGGCCCCGATGTGGGCCTGTCAGCCTTTGTTCTCCCATCTCATGACAATGTCAGTATTCCCTCCCAGGAACCTGCCGTGCCCGTAAAACATGCTGTCTCAAGACCAGGGAGAAACACTACATCCATGCCCTCATACTCTCAATTTATCAGCCTGGCTCCTGAGGTCATTGAGTTCGGGCACCTCCAGCTAATTCAAAGATGTATGGACAGACTCTGAGAGCACGGAAACCTAACGCCAGGCATTGCTACTCAAGCAAATGGAAGCACTTTGTCATCTGATGTAACGGCAAGGGCATCAATCCTATCAATCCTGCTCACCTAAAGATATCGTCCTGTACCTAACCCACCTGTTAGATTCAGTTCTGGTTTTCAAATCTCTAAAGGGCCACTTTCGGCGTACACCACGTCCCAGAGCAAGGTTTCATGGTGGAAAATGCCTGTAATTAAAGCCTTTCTGGAGGGGGTAAAGAAACTTCATCCCCCTATTTCCAACCCAGCTCCCGGGTGGTACCTGAATGTTCTTACCACACTAATGGGGCCTCCCTTTGAAGAAATGCACAAGGCTAGCCTTAAAGCACTCGCCTACAAGACCACCTTCCTGGTGGCTATCCCCATGAATAATGTAGCCATATATATGTCGCTGGGAAACGGCATAGTGGACATTATTTATGGGGATAATTTATGGTGTCCCAGTTTTCCTCCTGAGGACTTTCTGGCTCTCAGTGGCGTCTTTGATAAAGTTGCTGAAGCACCCCGGTGTCCCAGTTTCCCTCCTAAGGACTCTGCAGCTTTCTATGGCAGTGCTTCGCCATCCGGTTTGCATTTTCTGGGCTCACTGACTTTGCTTGAAGGCTTTTGCGTCTTACACGGTTCCTCTCGCCTGCTGTGTGCTTCTCTGTGATTGAGCATCATGGATGCTGCTCTCCGGTTCCTGCAATTGCTGGGAAGGTTTTCCGCTTTTTATGACGGCTTCTATGCGGCGGACCGGCTCCTGCAGTCTTCTTCTCCTAGCCTTCTCACCGAGCCGGCTGGCTCCACAGGTCTCTGTCTGCAGCACAGAAATCCCTTGGTCGATACCGATAGGATCAGGCTTTCCTCAGCAGTGTCTCCCCTCTGCCGCCGATTAGTTTTTTTTATGTCCTGGCACCTATCGTGCTCTCGCAACAAATAGAGCGCGTCTTGTGGTTCTTGTCTTTGCTGATTCTCATTACTCTTTCTTGTTGCAGTGTTTTCATAGGCACGGAAATGGAAGTCAGTTTTGGGTGATTTTTGTATGGGACCTGGGAAGGTATCTCAGTAGCTTTCATGGGTGGGTCAAGGGAGCCATGATCATATGCCATTAAGCCATGGGGAGTGGAAGAGGTATACCTAAAAGGGAAAGGGGGATACCATGTCTCATCCGATTAATCGCTTCTCTGAGGGTTAAAGATATTTTATGCTGTCCTATTTTGTGGGTGGAAGGCATCATGAAAAGGCATTGCGATATGCTTCTGTGCACTATTGGGAACTTTAATCTATTGGATTTTGTCATGAGTTACCTTACACAACTGATTGCAAACTGTCTGGCTTTTTACCCTATTTTTCACAGAAGGTGTGCAGTATAATGTACCCTTTGAACCCATTATTCAAAACAAATTCTCGGGGGGGAGATCCTCCCCTACTTCCCAAACCCTCCTTGTTTGGCTCAGGCTCCCTTGCTACGCTCAGTCACACTTGCAAATTGCTGGAAATATTTAGGCCCCTCTAATTTAAAAAAATTACCAGCCACCACTGGGTGAGCAACCAACATAAAATAACAAAGGGTGGGTAGAACGGAGGAAAACTAAAACCTAGCAAGAAGGTAAGATCCCTATGGGCCTGCACAATAATGTACAGTGTCCTTAAGAAGCAACCCAACTCTTGTACATGTGAAAGGCCCTAGACCTGATCGTTAACACCTAACACACATGGTCGGTTATGAGATAAAATGAGAACCATACTATTTAATAAACAGGAAAATCTTTAACAAATCTCTAACGACCCATAACTTTACTCCAGTCATTTAGGCTTGCAGTGCATTATAAATGTATTAAAGCAGAATCGCATATAATAATCCATTATAGTCATAGGAAAAATGAGTCTGTAGTAAAAGGCTTCCAGAAATCAATACAACATTTTAGCAACAATACTTGAATTAGTTATTGTTGAAAGTGCATTCCCCATAAGCGAAATGCAGGGTCCGACTTTCAAAATGAATATAAAACCATAGATAAGTGCAAATATTATGAAGCTTTGTCCAGAGCTCACTGAACCCATTGGGGAATCTTTTCTAACACATGCTACACGTTTCACCCTTGTTCAGAAGGGATTGCCTTTTACACCCTCTGCAATTGAATCTTTCGAGGGGATTGGGTCCTCCGACGTATTCCATATCTATGACGGGTAATGTCCACAGCTGTGCTGCTTCGGAAACTTTTTCGGCGTCTGCGTCCTGCGTCGATGACGTCGATGCGCCGCCGTCGAGGACCTCCACCGACGTCCGACGTCATCCGATGTGATAAGTAGGACGCACGACACCAGTAGCCTCAGTTCCGTTTTTTCCGCGAACGTGTTGCTTCGTGTTTCTCGGTTCTAGCCTCGACTCATTGGAGTTCTGTTCTTTCTGGTTCTTCGAACCTGTTCGTTTGTGAATATTCCTTCGACGATGTCTTCCGCTTCGTCTTCAACCCCGCGTCCGGGCTTCAAGAAGTGCGGGGAGTGTGGGTCCAAGATGTCGGTGACTGACTCGCACGATGCCTGCCTCTGGTGCCTCGGGGAGGCCCACGACACGGATGACTGTGTCGACTGCCTGTCGCTCACGTCCAAGGCCTTACGCGAACGTAAGAAGAAATTGTCGGTAGGTCGGGTGTCCAAGCCCCGGAAGTCGAAGTCGGCGGGGCTTTCGACGGATGATTCGAGGGGTGACTCTCCGCGTCATTGTCGGAAGTCTCGTCGGTCTTCTTCTAGGAGTCGGTCTCGCCACTCCTCAGCCTCTTCGAGGCATTCTCGGAAGCGCCGACACCGGTCGCCTTCCAGGTCCTCTTCAGAGGACTCTGCCCGGCGCGTCGGTTACCCCACCAGCCGTGCGACGCCGGAGGAATGGGCTTCCTTCGGGAAGAAGATGTTGGCGATTCTTGAGTCGCAGGGTACTCAACCGTCCGCGCCCCCGAGTGGGGTCGGCCGTGTGAGGTCGAGAGCCACCGCTCGCAAGAGTGGTCGGCGCGAGTCACGGGAGAGGTCCCGTTCGGACAAGGAGGCTCGTTCTCGCTGTGCCCGTTCCAGGTCCCGGTCCTCGACGCGATCGAGACCGTGTGCACCTGTGATGTCTTCGAGGAAGACGTCGACGTCTGTGGCGTCGAGGGCGTCGACAGGCTTTCTCGAGGCTCCGGCTCCGAGGAAGTCGTCGAGGCCGTCGACGGTCAGGTCGTCGAGGGACACGCTCGGGGCTCCGGCTTCGAGGGCTGTGTCGACGCCGCCGATACTGGAGGCGCTGCATCTGACGTCGACGCCGATTTCCTCGACGTCGACGCCGATCCTCTGGGCGCCGTTGCCGGTTTTCTCGGCGTCGGCGCCGATTCGCTCGACGCCATCGACGCCTTTCGTGTCGGAGGTGCCCCGTGTCTCGGGTGTTCCCCCTAGGAAGGCTCTGGCTAAGAGCAGGCACTCTCGGGTGCCTTTCCACCACTTGGATTATATTTCAGAGGCGGATGAGGATTCGGATGGCCTGGTTCCTAGTCAGGTGCCAGATGACATTGTCTCGGGCCATAGTCAATTTGACGATTTGAGGCAGTCGCTGCATGATGCCAGTGGACTGGACACCTCTCCGGAGGTGGAATTTGGTCGGCCTGAGCCTGGCTCCCATGCCGATTCCTCATACCGGCGCCTTATGGCTAGGGTGTCTGAGTATTTGGGATGGTCTGCTCCCCCAGGGGAGTTTGTGCAGGATGATCTGACGGACATCCTTGATGTTGGTCCCCCATCTGACCCGGTACTGCCGTTCCATATGGCTTTACAGCGTAGGGTGGCGGCGGCTTGGACTGCTCCGGAGAGTCTCCCGGCAGTGGGCAGATCCTTGTCGCGAAAATACCGTCCAGCCAGTGGCGACCCCTGCTACTTGACCAGGCACCCCACTCCGGAAAGTTTGGTGGTGCAGGCGGCCACGGCCCCGGCAAAGCAGGCGTCGTACCCTACCATCCCTCCTGATAGGGACGACAAACGTTTTGATGGCTGGGCGAAGAAGGTGTTTTCTTCTGGTGGTATGGCGCTTCAGGCGGCCAACTCCATTTGTGCCTTGTCGCGTTTCACGCACACTCTGTGGAACTGTGTTGCGTTAGCGGCTGAACATATTCCCGAAGGGGTCGAACGGGATGGTTTCCTTGCTATGGTCCAGGATGGTAAGGATGCCATGTGTGAGTCCGTTCAGTCGGGTTTGGACTTAGCTGAATGCGTCAGTAGGTCCATGGCGGCGAGCACCGTGATACGCAGGTTTGCGTGGTTGCGGAAGTCGGGG
The DNA here is from genome assembly GCF_040938575.1 of Ambystoma mexicanum. Lineage (NCBI taxonomy): Eukaryota > Metazoa > Chordata > Amphibia > Caudata > Ambystomatidae > Ambystoma > Ambystoma mexicanum. The sequence continues at coordinate 717,108,323 of NC_090923.1, forward strand.
TTTGCTCCTGATGTGCAGTCCCGGCTCCTCAACATGCCCTTTGATGGTGAACATCTTTTTGGCAGCAAGGCTGACGAGAGCCTTGAGAGGTTGCAGACCTCAAAAGCTGCAGCGAAGTCGTTGGGCGCTGCAGTTCGCCAACCTCCGCCTTTTCGTCCTAGGGGACAGCAGTGGAGGGGTGGCTCCTTTCGCTATTACTCGTCCTTTGGTAAAGCGAGAGGAGCTGGCAGTCAAAGGGGCCAACGCAGGGGTACCAGAGGTGGACGACAAGGTACCCGTGGTGCCAAGGCCGCTCGGGCAGTTGCTTCTTTGCCCTCAGGTAACGCCGCAGCCGCTCCTACTCAGTCATGAGGCCATGTCCCATGGTTCGCCGGTTGGGGGAAGGCTGGCGCAGCATCTTGTAGAGTGGCGTGCCATTACTTCAGATGTGTGGGTTCTGGAGATCATAACCCACGGCTACTGTCTTCCCTTTCGGCACAGGCCTCGCGACAATCCACCGGGGAATCTCTCTTTGAAGTGTCCGGATCCGCTCCTTGCGCAGGATATTCAGGCCCTGCTGGAGAAAGGCGCCATAGAACTGGTGCCTGTAGCGGAGAGGAACAAGGGATGGTATTCCCCTTATTTTTTGGTTTCGAAGAAAGACGGGGGATTGAGACCCATCATGGACTTGCGCGGTTTGAACAAACTCCTCAGGAAGGACAAGTTCAAGATGGTTACTCTCTCTCAAGTCCTCCAGGCCCTTCAGCTTCAGGACTGGTTGGTGTCACTCGACCTCAAGGATGCTTACTTCCATGTGCCGATCCATCCCAAGCACAAGAAGTACCTGAGGTTCGCGGTTGGCGACTCGCACTTTCAGTTTCGGGTCCTGCCGTTCGGTTTGACCTCCGCCCCGAGGGTTTTCACCAAGCTCATGGTGGTGGTGGCAGCGCATCTCAGGCAAGGGGGGATTCACGTCTACCCCTACCTGGACGATTGGTTGATCAGGGGGAGCTCTCCCGAGCAAGTCCTGGATCATCTGTCCATCGCCTGCCACTCCCTTCACAGGCTGGGCTTCTCCCTCAATTTAAAGAAGTCCCATTTGACGCCAACACAGAGGCTCCAGTACATCGGAGCAGTGCTCGACACTTCCCTGGGGCAGTGTTTTCCTCCCCAGGTGAGGGCTCTTCACATTCAGCAGATGGTGCACAAGTTTCAGCATGCCCAGACGCTCCCAGCGTTCGAGTTCTTGAGGTTGCTCGGCCTCATGGCATCCTGCATTCTTCTGGTGCCAGAGGCTCGCCTGCGCATGAGATCTTTGCAGTGGGCACTCAAGATGCAATGGTCGCAGTCCTCCGGCAGGATGTCGGACCCGATTCAGGTGCCGCCCTCGGTCGCCCAGGACCTTCTGTGGTGGGCCGTCGAAGGCAACTTGATGAAAGGGGCTCCATTTTGGCTTCCCTGGCCGGAGGTGACGATCGTGACGGATGCATCCCTCACTGGATGGGGAGCTCATGCCAACGAGCTGACAGTCAGCGGTCGTTGGTCTCCGTCGGAGTCCAGACTCCATATCAATCTGTTGGAGCTGAGGGCCGTCAGGCTAGCCCTGATGGCTTTTCTGCCGACTGTGCGAGGAAGGAATGTCCTGATCCTGACGGACAACACGGTGGCCATGCACTACCTCAACAAAAAGGGGGGGGCAGGGTCACTTCCTCTGTGCAGGGAGGCGATGCAGCTCGAGTTCTGGGCCATCCAGCAGGAAGTTTCGGTCTCGGCAGTTCATCTGGCCGGAGTCGAAAACGTGACGGCGGATGCTCTGAGCAGGCAGAGCGCGATCTCTCACGAGTGGGAGTTGGCTCAGGAGATTCTCCTGGAGATCTTCGCCCTTTGGGGGACCCCTCAAGTGGATCTCTTCGCCTCCAGTGTCAACCGGAAGTGCGGGAGGTTCTGCTCGCGGGAATTTCCTCCAAGAGGAGCCTTAGGAGACGCGTTCGTGGTGGATTGGTCGTTCCCGCTGCTGTACGCGTTTCCTCCAGTCCCCGTCATCCCGCAAGTGCTGCGGAGGTTGCGGAAGTTCGGTTCCCGGATGATCCTCATTGCTCCGGCGTGGGCTCGGAGGACGTGGTACCCGGACCTTCTCGACTTGTCCATCTGCCCTCCACGTCGTCTTCCCTACCGAGACGATCTGCTCTCACGGGAGGGGGGTCAGGTTCTCCATCCAGAGGTCGGATCCCTCAACCTTCACGCTTGGCTTCTGAAAGGTTGAGGTATAAGGATTGGGACCTCCCTGAGGACGTGATGGAGGTGTTGCTTTCGGCCCGAAGGCCCGCAACTAAGTCTCTGTACCGTTGCCGTTGGCGTAAGTTCTGCGACTGGTGCAGAGTTCAGAATGTGGATCCTTTTGCATGTGACATCCCCATGGTTCTGTCCTTTTTGCTTTCTTTGGCCCACAGGGGCTTGCAAGTGGGTACCATTAAAGGTTACCTGGCGGCGCTGTCCATCTTTAAGCGCTCATCTGAAGACTGTTCTTACTTTAAAATCCCTTTGATTTCACAGTTTCTAAAAGGGCTCACTAATGTGTTCCCTCCGTCGCCTTTCCTGGTGCCCGGTTGGGATTTAAACCTTGTTCTTAGGTTTCTTATGGGTGCTCCGTTTGAGCCTTTACATTCTTGCCCTTTGAGGCTGTTGTCTTTGAAAACTGTGTTTTTAGTTGCGGTTACTTCCGCTCGCAGAGTGAGTGAGTTACAGGCACTTTCTGTTAAGCCACCCTTCACTGTATTTCACAAGGACAGGGTTGTCCTTCGAGTTCGTCCTTCTTTTCTTCCAAAGGTGGTGACGGAATTTCATTTGGCCCAGAAGATTGTTCTTCCGGCATTCTATCCTCCTCCGCATCCTGGTAAGGAAGAGGAGAGGCTCCATAGGCTTGATCCTAGGAGAGCTTTGAGCTTTTATGTTTCTCGCATGTCCCGGGTCAGAGTGGACGATCAACTCTTTATTGGTTACGCTGGTAAGCGCTTGGGGCAAGCTGTGACGAAACAGACTTTGTCGCGCTGGATTATTTTGGCCATCTCGGAGTGTTACCGCTTGGCGGGTAAGGACCCACCGGCTGGCTTGCGGGCCCATTCTACCAGGGGCGTGGCTGCATCTACTGCCCTGCAGAGGGGTGTTCCTATTCGCAACATCTGTGATGCTGCCACCTGGGCTTCAGTACATACATTTGTACGGCATTATTCCCTCGATTCCATCAGAGGGCAGGATCTGGCCTTTGGCAAGGCGGTCCTTTGCTCTGCTATTTGATTGGCTATTCTAAATTTTGTTTCTAAATTCTTTCCCTCCTCCTTGATTTGGTACTGCTTTGGGAGTCTGTCATAGATATGGAATACGTCGGAGGACCCAATCCCCTCGAAGAACAAGTTACTTTCTTACCTGGTAACGTTCTTTCGATGGGAGGGTCCGACGACGTATTCCATATCGCTCCCACCCTGCCTTCCCCGCTGCAGAATTTCTGTTGCGATTGCAGCTTACGTTCCGCAAGGCTTTGTGTCGGACTGGCAGTTGACTAATGTCACACGTTCTGGGGGAAAAAACTACAACTGAGGCTACTGGCGTCGTGCGTCCTACTTATCACATCGGATGACGTCGGACGTCGGAGGAGGTCCTCGACGGCGGCGCATCGACGTCATCGACGCAGGACGCAGACGCCGAAAAAGTTTCCGAAGCAGCACAGCTGTGGACATTACCTGTCATAGATATGGAATACGTCGTCGGACCCTCCCATCGAAAGAACGTTACCAGGTAAGAAAGTAACTTGTTCTTCTTTCCTTCATCTTATTTTTAATTTCCTCTTCTTCCTCCTACGTTCTTCACAATTATTTTTTATCACTATATCTTCCCCATTGTACCTTTTTCTGTTTCCTGTTCTGTTTGACTACTCTTGGAATAGTTTCCTCTTCCCAACCCAGAGTAGCTCCAATCCTTCTCAGCTCTTACAAGCTGTTCCTTTTCCCAATGCTCCTGTTGTACCGCTTTGTGATGGTTGTCTGTGAATTCTTTCAAAACATGATACCTTTGCCATCCAGAGGCCAAAGAGAAGTGCGGAGGAACCAAAACTAAAAGAGCCACTAAAGAAAGAGGGAACACAAAACGAGTCCAAGAACGTGAAGACACCATCACTTTCAGAGGAGGAAGCGAAAAAATGGACTCAGAAAAATCCTGAAGCTAAATCTACTGAACCAGAGGTTTGTGAAACGAGATGAAGCAAAATATTAGGTGTTTCTTTTTTCTCACTTGATCTTGTGTTTTTTTTCAATGCATGTTAGTTTTGTTTCAGTTTGGCGTCTTTTGCAACTATGACCTAGCCTCTTTTCTTGAGATCTAACTTAATCTTTAAATTGCGGGCAAGTGGCAATGTTAATTTGTAATTTAGGCACTACAAATGTACTGTCTTGATTTTTGCACTTGTCGGCCGAATACATTTTCACAAGTATCGGATGCCTTGGTACTGCGTGTGAATGACTATTGTCTCTTTGGTAAGTAAGAGCATAGCTTTGTGTGGTCCATAGCTCTAGCAATATACATCTGGGAGGGCTTTCCACAGTTCTCCTGAGGATGGTGTTGGTACTGGCATTGCCTAGGTTCCAGGATGTATTCTTTGGGATGTTGCCAAAACAGCTGGACTTGACCTATGTACACAGCAATGTAGATAGAACTGGCCTTTTTTAGTGCGCATCACATTGCCTATTGATGCATTCCTCTCACACATTTCTCATGATTAAAATGACACCCAGGCGCAGACTTGTTCAGAAATCTTTCTTTCTGCCACAAGATTGTTGCATGCAACTTTGTGCCGACTACCTCGCGCGGTTTGTTAGAATTTGCTCGATTGGCTATTATAGGTATTGCGACAGAACATTTCTGGAATGTCGACAGACTGACGCACTAAACAGATCATGTAAACCAACCCGTGACCAACAGTACAATGCACTTTGACTGAAATCAACATGCATGATGAAATGGCAATCCATGATTAAATAGATCTTCTATATCCTAAGTGGTAAGAACTTAGAGGCAAGTCAATCGCTTGTGCATCTCAGTGTATTGTCCCCATCATGTTTTCGAATTGGCTCCCTTGTGCCCTAAATTTCAAGGTTATCTGCAGGGCAGCCAGTAGTGACATTTATTCAAGCCAATCCTCTGTTCTTGCATTGCCCTTCTGCTTACTGTTTCTTAAAAGCCTATTCTTCCCAACCATTATTATCATCTTATCTACAAGTTTGCAGAGTCCAGAATGGTTCTCTTGGGTTTTAGACTTCACTTTCTTTTTACTTCAGCTAAAGTCCCTTTGCAGTTGTAACTAATTTTTGGTGTGAGGGGTGAGAAATGTGAGGCAGACAACTTTGTGGAGGTGTTGGGGAGAATTCTCATTTCGAATGGATTGTGTCCTCCCACGTATTCCTCATTTTATGATGAATCGTTATCTCCAGCTTCGCTGCTTCGGAAAAAATGTTTCTTGCCAGAGGGCGCTGTGCTCGAGGTTGCGGCGTCGACTGTCCCTCGACGGACTCCGTACTCTGTCGACGTCACTGATGGCATAAATAGCTCGAAACGCGCCCGTTGCTTCAGTTCCGTTTTTCCGATCGCTTCACAATCGCGAACGGCGTGCTTCAAGTTTTTCTGAGAGAGACAAATGTCGTCTTCTACAGCTTCGACACCCAAGACTGGGTTTAAGAAGTGCATCGATTTTTGGATCGAAAATGTCGATTATGGATCCTCACCGAGTTTCTCTCTGGTGCCTCGGTTCAAGTCATCGAACCGACGACTGTGGCTCCTGTCAGTCTATGACAGAGAAGGCCCTTCGTGAGAGGAGAGGTAAACTGTCGGTGGGGAGGGAAGCTTCTAAAGCTAAGGCTGTGTCCAAAAAACAAAAAGAATCGACCGATTCGAAGGAGTCGGATCGCCGTAAACATTACAAGAGATCTCAATCTTGTAGCAGGTCGAGATGCTTGTAATCTTCCTCGTCTAAAAAACTGAAGAGGAGACATATGTCTCCTCCATCATCTTTTGAGTCATCGACTGAAGAAATTCGATGTCCGACAAAATCGGATTTCCTCAGAAAAAAGGAGGAATTTCGAAAAAAGATGGAGGTATTCGAGAATGCGGCCCGAACCCCTCGAATAAACCTCAGAAGAGCCATACCCCATAAAGTCGCTCCATTGGAAGTCAAACTACTATGGTTAAAGCCAGTAGTGTCGAGGATACTCGAAAAACTCGAGTCGACGCCAAAACTCTTCGTCGAAGGATTAAAGACTTCGCGATCGGCGTCGATCGCTTCGGCATCGAAGCCAAAAGCATCTTCGACGCCTGTGTCGAAGTCTTCATCGAAGATTCCTTCGACAACTTCAAAAGATTTTTCTATTCCTTCGACAAGTATTGTGGAGGAAAAGAGGAGATTTACTCCTTTACCCAGATCTGACTTTTTTAAGTCTATGTCCTCAATTTATAAGGAATCTGCCTCGGAGGATGAGGAAATCTCTCCTTTTGGAGTTCAATATGGCATAAAGCAAGTTCCAGAGGAACTTATAGATCCAGAGTCTAAAATGAGAGACCTTAGGGATACTTTGCATTCTGCCAGTGGCATTGACACGTCACTAGAATTAGAATTTGCCAGACCTGATCCTGCAGAACACGCAAACTCAGGGTACAGGAGTCTTATGACTAGAGTAATTGAATATATGGGTTGGGGTAACACTTTGCCCGTTTTCGAACAGGATGATATGACCGATATAATTGTCAGAGGTCCTCCAAAAAGATCCAGTTCTCCCTTTCCATAGGACTCTTCAGAGGACAGTGGAAAAAAACTGGGAAAATCCGGAAAGTATTGCTGCTGCAAACAGTAATTTTCCCAGGAAATATAGACCAGCTGGTTCTGATCCTGAATTCTTAAACAGGCATCCGACTGCAGAAAGCCCAGTTGTTCAGGCAGCATCTACATCAAAACAAACAGCATATCCCACTATCCCTCTGGATAGAGAGGATAAAAAAAATTAATGCTTGGGCCCGTAAAGTTTTCACTTCAGGCAGCATGGCCTTAAATCATTAAATCAACCAATGTCACCTGTACCCTGGCCAGGTTCACCCATACCCTGTGGGACTGTAATTCAGCGGCGGCTGATCATATTCCGGACGGCGAGGAAAGGGAAGGCTTTCTGAATATAGTCAAAGACGGGAAGGAGGCAATGGGGGGAATGTCTCCAGTCTGGACTGGATACTGTTGATAATATCAGCAGATCCATGGCTGCAAGCACGGTTCTATGCAGATTTTCGGTGGTTGAGGAAGTCGGGGTTTGCACCAGATGTGCAGGCCAGACTTCTCAACATGCCCTTTGATGGCTCGAGGCTGTTTGGCAGTAAGGCTGATGAAAGCCTAGAAAAACTCCAGACCTCAAAAGCGGCAGCTAAATCTCTTAGTGCCTCCATGCGCCAGCCTCACAAACCCTATTCCGGCTCATCTTCCTGGAGGGGTCGTTCTTTTCGATACTACTCCTCTTTTGGTAGAGGAAGAGGACAGGCTTTTCAAAGAGGCAAAAGAAATGTCCCTCGTGGAGCATGAGGAAGAGGTGCGAAATCAGCCTCAGGAGTGGCATCTTTGCCCTCTGCCGCTCCTGCAGCTGCCTCCAAATCACTCTGAGACCTTGTTACACAAAACCCCAGTGGGAGGCAGGATCTCTCAGCATCTGAATGAATGGCAGGGCATTACCTCAGAAGCTTGGGCACTGGAAACAGTAGCTCAAGGTTACTGTCTCCCCTTCCAAAAAAGGCCTCACAATCATCCACCGGGAGCCAACTCCGGCAAAATTCCAGACCCGCTTCTGTTGCAGGAAATTTTAACCCTGCTAGAGAAAGGTGCTATAGAACAGGTACCTGTAGCGTAGAGGAACAGGGGTTGGTACTCCCCATATTTTCTCATCCCAAAAAAGGACAGAGGATTGAGATCCATCTTGGACTTAAGAAACTTGAACAAGTTCCTCAGGAAGGACAAGTTCAAGATGGTGACCCTTTCTCAGATCCTTCAGGCTCTACAACTCCAAGACTGGTTGGTATCATTGGGACCTTCAGTAATGCTTACTTTCATGTGCCAATCCATCCCAACCACAGAAAGTACCCGAGGTTCGCGATTGGCAACTCTCATTATCAGTTTCGTGTTCTGCCATTCAGGTTGACCCCCGCCCGAGGGTATTCACCAAGCATATGGCAGTAGTGGCAGCGAGTCTCAGGAGAGGGGGGGATTCACGTCTACCCCTACCTGGACGACTGGTTGATCAGAGCACGTTCTCCCGACCAAGCTCAGGAATATCTTTCGATCACCTGCCACTTCCTTCACAAATTGGGCTTCTCCTTCAATTTTAAGAAGTCCCACATGATACCATCCCAAAAGCTCCAGTTTATCGGAGCAGTCTTGGATATTTCCTCGGGAAAAGCCTCGCCTCCCGAGGTGAGAGCTCTCCACATTCTGCAGATGGTGACAAAGTTCCAGAATGCCCAACATCTACCGGCCTTCGATTTTCTGAGTTTGCTCGGCCTCATGGCATCCTGCATTTTCCTAGTGTCAGAAGCCAGATTGAGAATGAGATCCCTTCAATGGGCACTCAGAACTCAGTGGTCCCAGTTCTCAGGGAATATGTCGGATCTTCTGCAAGTCCCGATCGCAGTTGCTCAGGATCTTCTATGGTGGGCTTGCAACGACAATATCCTCAAAGGAGAATCTTTTTGGCAACCATGGCCGGAGATAACAGTAGTGACGGACGCCTCACTCACGGGGTGCAAGCACACACCAACGATCTGACAATCATCAGAGTCCAAACTACACATCACCCTATTGGAGCTGAGGGCAATCAGACTAGCACTGAAGGCCTTTCTGCCCTCTGTACAGGGAAAAAATGTTCTGATAATGACGGACAACACAGTGGCCATGTATTATCTCAACAAGAGAGGAGGTGTAGGGTTACTACCACTGTGCAGAGAGGCAATGCAGCTCTGGTTCTGGGAAATACGAGAAGGAATCTCTCTATCGGCAATTCACCCAGCCGGAGAGCAGAACACGGCGGCAGACGCTCTGAGCAGGCAGAGCACAATCTCCCACGAGTGGGAGCTAGCTCAGGAAGTCCTTCTGGAGATCTTCACCCAGTGGATCTGTTTGCCACTGCGATCAACCGGAAGTGCGATCAGTACTGCTCAAGGGAATTTCCTCAAAGAGGAGCTGTGGGAGACACATTCGTAGTGGAGTGGACGTTTCCACTGCTGTACGCGTTTCCTCCGGTCCCCGTGATTCCTCAAGTAATCAGGAGGTTGAGAAAGTTCAGGAAAACCATGATCCTAATTGCCCCAGATTGGGCCATGAGGACGTGGTACCCAGACCTTCTAGACATGTCCATCTGCCCTCCAATACGTCTTCCGCAAAGAGAGGATCTTCTCTCACAAGAGGAAGGTCGGGTTCTCCATCCAGAGGTCAAGACACTCAACCTTCACGCATGGTTTCTGAGAGGTTGAGATACAAGGATTGGGATCTTCTGGATGACATAATGGAGACCTTGCTTTCGGCCAGAAGGCCAGCAACAAAGTCTTTGTACCGATGTTGCTGTAATAAGTTCAGTAACTGGTGCAAGGATAAGGATGTGGACCCTTTTTTCAATGTGGCACCCCAATGGTGCTTTCTTTTCTATTGCATCTAGCCAATCTGGTGCTCCAGATAGTAACAATTAAAGGATATCTTGCTGCACAGTCCATTTTCAAGCGCACCTCGGAAGAGGCTTCATACTTCAAAATTCCATTAATAATACAATTCCTAAAAAGACTTACTAACGTATACCCTCCAGTACCTTTTCATGTCCCAGCTTGGGATTAAAATTTGGTACTTAAGTTTCTGACTTGTATACCTTTTGAGCCTCTACGCTCCTGTCCATTGAGACTTCTAACATTAAAGACTGTTCTTCTTGCGGCCTTATCAGCCCGCAGGGTTAGTGAACTTCAGGCTCTCATGCAAGCCTCCATACACTATTTTTTATAAGGACAAGGTAGTTCTCAAAGTTAAACCTTCCTTTTTACCAAAAGTGGTTTCCGACTTCCATTTGTCACAAACAATATTATTACCAACTTTCTATCCTCCTCCTCATTTGGGCAAAGAGGAGAGACTACATAGACTAGACCCCAATAGGGCTCTTAGTTTCTATATTTCAAGGATGTCAAAGTTACGCCAAGATGACCAGCTTTTTGTGGGTTATACTGGTCATAAACTGGGTTTATCAGTGACAAAACGGACCATATCCCGCTGGATCATTTTAGCTATACTGGAATGCTACAAATTAGCGGCGAAAGACCCACCAGATGGGCTTCGAGCCCATTCTACAAGGGGAATGGCTACTTCTGCGGCTCTAAAGAGGGGAGTTCCTGCAGCAGACATTTGTTCAGCTGCACCTTGGAAATCAATGCATACTTTCATGAAGCATTACTGTTTAGATACTGCTTCCTCCAATGAGGGGCTGTTTGCCAAGGTGGTACTTCACTCAGTCCATGAAAACAGTATTTAGTACTCCCACCTTCCAAAATTGACACTGCTATGGGAGTCTATCATAAGATGAGGAATACGTGGGAGGACACAATCCATTCGAAGAACAAGTTACTTACCAAATGTAACGTTCTTTCCACTGGATGACCATTTTGCTGTGTGATTGACAGCCTAGGCTGTGCATGAATGGGAGAAACCTGCTTAAAAGGCGAGGGATTTGGGATTAGAGGCAGTCGACCACCGCAAGAAATACCTGATGAAGAAACCATGAATGAAGCTTGCTGCTTCCTCCTGTACCTTTGAATTGTCTGAAGCCCTGCTGCTCTGCTGAAACTCCTTTTCCTAATCGACAAGAGAAGCTCCGGAAGGGACGACTTCTTCCCTTGGGTTAGTGGGACCAACTAACACCGAGACTAACTTCACTGGACCATCTCCTCTGATTGGCTGTACTACTTTGCTGCTTCAAGAACCGAGTTCCAGGGGTCGAGAAATCCATGGTCCAGTGTGACGTCTGAAATCCAGCCAGAAACTCCAGGAGTCTAGTAAGGACCCTCCAGAAGCAGGACAACCAGAGCAAGAGTACCCTCACCAGAGTGCACAACCCAAGAAGTGTGAAGGAAGCCCAACCGGTATCCGGGTTCCGCGACAGTCCTGTTCGCTGAGAGCTGAAACCACAAAGTGCTGCTGAACCGAAAAGAGCCTGTAGCTGCCGACGACCTCCAAATTGTTGCCGCAGGAGCCCTCTAGACATCCTCCTTCTTGTCCCCACGACTGAGGCTCAGGAACCCAGGGTCTGCATCGTTGCAACAGGACAGAATCCAGCTGGACCACTCTTCTTCAAACCAGAGTTACTGTTTGAACTTACTGTTTAGACTTGGGGTACGTACCTCAGTGTCCCTTTAGCTGTGTTCTTCCCAGATGGGAATTGCATTGGCTACTATTAGAGTTGATTCCAACTCTGCTTTTCACCGGCTTCACAGCTTGTGACCCTACAAGTGATTTTTACAAACTCTCTAACTTTGTGCAAGACTTTTGTCTAAGAAGTGCCTCAGCTCCATAGACAGTGCTCCAATTGACTTTGGCTGTCCTGGCTCCCTGCAGACTCTTCTAGCCCGCTGACTTTTGTATTTCTGTCCCTCCGTAGGTGGTAACTTGTTTTAGACTGTTATTGCTGGGAAAGTCTTGTCTAGATCGCATTGGAAGATGTTTGTCCTCACCTAAACTGAGAACTTGTTTAACCTTTTTCCTTCCTTTTAAACTTTACTTTCTGCAACTTCAGCATCTGCAAAGTATGACCAGTCCGATAGAAAAATGCCATTATTGTCCTTGCGAATGAAATCACCTCAGGGTGTAGGAATTAATTGTTTAAGAAGCATATCCAAAGATTATCCACTGACTTGCTGCGATTCTGAAAAGTATTTTAAAGTATATTTTGATTGTTGGATATCTTGCCCTTTTTAAAGAACGCTTATTTAAAAACTGATATTAAATAACTATTTATAACTGAAACTAAGTGTTACTTGGCTACTTGTATTTGTGGATGTCATTGCTACAGCTCTACAGCTCACATTTACCCCTCCTGAGATAGGCCTGGCTGCTCAGTCACACTACCAACTTGTATAGTACAGACCTATACCAAACGGTGGAGTACCTAATACCAAACAGATAAGTGTTGTGAAGTCTCACACAGTGTTACTACATCAATTCTTATCTAACAGAAGGTTTTTCAAAAGATGCAATTTTATTAAATTAAAAGTTTGGATAAACGCATCACTATCCCTACCCTGACTGAGATTTCCCTGCCTAAAATAAACTAAAGTAAACACTAACAAAGGATATCTGTCCATCACACTTAAACATACAATAACTCAATAAAGTAATGCATGGCAGTTCAAAAGCAACACAAATGATATAACAATTGAGTTTGTAATATGTCAGTCTCTCCTTATCTTGGTGGATTCCCCCTCCCCAGATTCAAGGAGGAATCGGTTCCCCTGTTCCACAAAGTTATAAGGAAATATGTTAAGTGAGTACTCCACGCCTTTCATTATTTTCCATAGGTTTTATTGGAGTAACTATTCACGACAGCAGGCACTTCAACTTACAAACTCCAACTGAATAACAACTGATTCCAGAATATCACAACGTAGGTAAACATTCTATATGGAACACATGTGAGCTCACAGTATCTCAAAGATCCACATGAGACATCTAACACTTCTAATTACTTTGAAAAAACATGTTACTACTATTAAGTTACATTGTGTTTTGATCACTCAAACTATGTTTTAACATAACTGTCAATCATAACAAAATCCTGGTTTGTAGCAAGGTTCTAACGCAGTTCTTTGTGACTCCAGCTTGACAATAGAAAGTTCCAACACTCCAGTGATTCAACAAAGAAAATATAAAGTGCTTTCTCTTCCTTGAGCAAGGGTAAGATGCAGAATTATCCTCTTCGCATTATGAAGATCTCCTTAGTTTGTCAATGACAACAATTGTCATTGTCTGGATGATTAGCCACAACTGAATAATTCTGAAGAAATAGAACTCATCTACAACAGTTTTATACAGTTCTTTCTTCAGTGCCACAAGCAACATAAATTGTGTTTGTCAGCACCACTGTATAGCACTTTATCAACTTCTACCTGGTTTACTCCCATGCCAGGCCTACTACAAAGGTTTTACACCCGGGTATACTCCCCTGCCCGAACAATGTTTCACAAACCGCCAGTGCTTCTGTGGTTGAGATCAACTTATAATAGTTTTACAACAGCTTCACAATGTTCATTATTTTGTAACTTCTAACTTTTAGAAACTCTTCAGGAAAAACAGGATTTACATTGGTGCTCTTTAGTGCTCCTCTGCAAATTATGCTCCTCTCCTTCTGAATAACCTTTTCCAGAAGGGCAGCCTTTTTGCCACTGTTTTTCCCACTGCATAGGTAGCCACATACTGACAACGATGGGGTATTATTGTTCTTCTTCCTTGGCAATGTGTGTTTATACCAGCTGTTATATGCTTCTCAAAACATGAGCAACACGCTTCACAACCTTTGAATCTTTCATTAGTCCCTTTTCATCTTTGGCAATATCTGATGGATTAAAATTGCCTTGTTTTTTGTTTCTCTTGGCACGGGCAATGGTTGTATGTATCCAGTTTTAATACTATTACCCCATCAGATTGCTGGGTTCCCCATAAACACACAAGCTTGCAGTTAGTCATTTGGTTTTGACAAATATGGCTATTACTGCTTTTTAATAGTTTGGTATTCAAAATGACCGTTAGTATCACTTCCACTCGCAAGTGTTTTCTACTTGGTAAGCGCCTGCCTTGCGCATGCCAGTGGTCTCGAAGCGCTCCAGGATCATTATCAGCTGAAACCACTGTGTAAGGCATGCGTGTCCAATCCCTTCATTGCTCGCAGGTGTTCTGCTTCAGTGGCTCCTCACAACCGGGCAAACTGCTAATCCTGGTCTGCCGTTGCCCGCACCAATTGTAACAGGAGCTTCATTTGCTCCAGAGACTCTGTGCTCGGCAGCTACCAGAGACCGTCTCTAGGGGAGGAAAGGTACCCTTGCTTTCGCTTCCTGCTGCACAGCCTCGGCAAAACCGGTCTTCTGAGGACGAGCTTCCCTCTTCCACGCTACCCGCTGCACAACCTCTTCACTTAATGCTTCTGGGGGTACAGACCCTCTTTGGACCAGCTACTGTTTTCTGCTAAACAGTGGTCCCTGCGTCTTCTCCCTCCTCCAGTTTCTGCGTCGGCTGCATACACGGGTCGCACTGCTCTTCCTGCTCGCCAATGCACCTCAGGGGGCCTTTAAAACCTCCCAGTCTCCCACGGGTGTGGGTCATTTCTATTAACGATCTGACCATTCTCGCAGCATTGTTCCCCTTTGCCCTCTTCTTCCCATTACTTAGGGAATTATGCGACTTGGCTTGTTCATCCTTAAACGTATTTCTGTTCCCTATAATTTCCTTTAAAGAAATAAGGATCAGTCACCAGACTTGATTGTAAAGAGGAATGTAGTTCTTTAGCGTTTAAATTGTTATTCACAGATTTCCTTTCACTGTTCCCTTGGGAGTTCGGGATGTTTTTAGCTTTATAAATCACGAAGGTTTTGGAAGGGTTTTTATTTCTCTCGATGCCTAGAGATGTGTTTGTTTTTACCCACATTTAGAGGTTCAATTTGTTGAGCAAAATAATTAACAAACCATTACAGACTTTGGCATGGATGAGGTGTCTTCCTTAGAGGAAGATAAATGCATCCTCTCACACCACAGAATCCTCTCATTACCCTGGGCCCTTTCTCTTCCCAGGTGATCCTCCCACAGAACACCACCTCCAAGGTCAGGATCAGAAAGCATTCGGTGAGGAGTCAGTAGGATTCATCACAGTTGCCAGTTCAGGGAAAAAAAGGACACCAAATGTTTTAACAGTTGTCTTCATAAGCCTCTTCATGTATTTTTAAATGATTCAGGAAGATCGACACAGGTAAAGAAATATGTTTTAGTTCCCTTGTGCAAAGTAAAGGATACGATGCATATATGAATAATAATTTGTATGTATCCTAAGAGAATGTCTGCTATGTTTTATTGCAGGAAGAAACCTAATAATCAGAAGGCAACATTTATGTAAAGGTTAAGGAAAACTAAAGAAATGAGGCCAGTTAGGGATTTCTAAACCTATGTATAATTGTCAGTTACAAAAAAGTGAACGTTGGAATTCAAGAGCACACGCTTAATTATATTGTGTGCGGGATACAAAATGAGTATTTGATTTGCTGACCTGCTGAAGGGCAGTAGTGTTTTTTAAAAGTTTATTTTTGAACAAGGCAGGAAACCTTACATACATTTGTAATCGACATTTAGAATGCATTAAAACACGAGTATTGCTTCCCCTCCCCCTCCCCGAGTTCATTTAGTAGATCAGTCTCCCTCCTCTTGTTCTCGCTCCTGCGGGGCGGGCCAGCTCTCCAAGACCCTCCTGGCCAGTTGGGGTTTATATGTTAAGGCTGGAAAGTCACGATCAAATTCGAGGATCGGGTTCCAAATGTTCTGGAGGCGATGGAGAAAGCCTGCCCTGGCCGCAGTCACCTTCTCCGCAATGAGTACATCCCACAGTTTCATCCACCACAAGGGCAGGAGCGGGCCTTCCACCGACTTCCATGTACGGGCCACCACTATTCTGCCCGCCAGCAAGCAGTGCGACAAGAGTCTAGCTTTGGGGCCCGTGCACGGGTAACTCCCCAGAATCGGGGCCCCTAAGAGGATAGGTTCAGGTTCTAGTGGGAGTGTGATGTGTGTCATTGCTGCAATGGCCGCCAGGCATTCTTTCCAGAAAGTTTGGGCCTTGGGGCAGGTCCACCACATGTGGAAGAAGGATCCTACCTGGCCGCATCGTCTCCAGCAGGCCGGGTCCAACGCTTGATTCATGTGGTGCAGTCTCAAGGCGGGATAGTACCATCTCATTAGGATTTTGTGGGCGTATTCACTATTTGTAACACAGGAGGAGGCTGATTGGGTACTGGTCCAAATGTCCATCCAGGACTGGTCCTCTATGGGGTGTCCCAAGTCTGCCTCCCATTGCGCCATGGCCCGGGACTTGAAGGTGAGAAAGTCCTTTTGGAGGAGCTTATATAGTGTTGAGATCTTACCTCGGAGTGGAAGGTCGTTGAGAGTGAGTTCTATGGGTGTGGGCGGGCGTGTTGCTGCTTGACGAATCTGTGGGTGGGAGCACCAGTGACGCATTTGGAGGTAAGTGAACCTGTCCGTTTCTTGAAGGTGGAAGCTATCCTCACATTGTTCATAAGAGCGCATTTGTCCTCCCTCGAAAAGTTGTCCTATGGTCTCCAGGCCACCGGTAATCCAGTTTTTGAAGTTCCTGGGGGCCAAGCCCGGGGAAAAGGCAGGATTTGTAAAGACCGGGGATGAGGGGCTGAGTCCCCTGGGGACTTTCTTCTGCTTCAGCGGCCTATCCCAAATGGCCACAGTATGTCTGTTGGACAGCAATAGCTCCTGCCATGGCCCTCTGGTCGCCGGTGAGATGTGGGGAAGAAAGCGTAGGGGTAGAGCTAGACGCGACTGTTCCAGGTCCACCCACCTAGGACGATTTGTAATTGTTTGCCATGCCTGGGTGCACGCTAATTGGGCCACCACCTGGTATTTCTGAAGGTCTGGAACTCCCAGGCCACCAAGTTTCGCGTTCCCCATCATTGAGTCCTTTGGTATTCTGGCTTTTTTCCCCCTCCAGATAAAGTGCAGCATCTTCCTCTGTAGGTTCTGGAGTGCTGAGGTCGGGATCAGCACCGGGAGGGCTGAGCATGCATACAAAAATCTTGGAAGCAGGTTCATTTTACATGCAGTGATCCTTCCCATTGGGGAGATCTCCTGGGAAGCCCAGCGCTTCAAATCCGTCTCCAGTTCTTGAAAGAGCGGGGGAAAATTCACACGGTAGACATCCGTTGGTTTGGCAGGGATCTGGACCCCCAGGTAGTTGATAGCCTTTGTCTTCCATTGGATCGGGCATATTGGTATCAACTCTTCTCGCTCTCTCGGTGAGAGTCCGACTCCCAGCGCTGTTGATTTATTAAAGTTGATAGAAAAGCCTGTGACCCTTCCATAGTCGTTCAGTTCGGCCAGGGCGTGGGTTAACGATCTGCGGGGGTCGGTGATCGTTAGCAAGACATCGTCCGCGTAGAGGGCCAGTTTATAGTGCGAAGTCCCTACTTGGAGACCCTTGTTTGCGTGGTTCAACCTAATTCGTTGAGCGAAGGGTTCCATGATCAGGGCAAATAGGAGTGGGGACAGCGGGCATCCCTGTCTCGTTCCGCAGGTCAGCGAGATGGGGGTCGAGAGATTTCCGTTGATTCGGAGTAGGGTTCTGGGGGATTCATAATTGGCTAGAATCATCGTGCGGAATTCCGGGCCAAATCCAAACGACTCCAGGGTGAGCCTCATAAATGTCCAGTCCACTTTGTCGAATGCCTTGGTTGCGTCTAGCGCTATAAGCGCCATCTTTTTGTCTCCACGTGTGGCTAGTTCCACCAAATTCAGAGCTCTGCGGATGTTGTCTGCTGTAGACCGGTTCTTCAGGAAGCCGCATTGGTCAGGCTGAATTATGTCTGGGAGGATGCGGGCTAGGTGAGTCGCCAGGATCTTGGAGTAAATATTGTCATCAATGTTGAGGAGAGCGATGGGCCTATACGAGGCTGGGCAACTCGGGTCGCCTCCGGGTTTGGGAAGCAGAATGGTGATGGACTCTTGCATAGATGGAGTTATCACATCGGTCTCTAAAGGAATTGAATAGCTGTACCAGTGGGGCTAGTAGCTGGAGCTTGAAGACTCTGTAGAACCTGGTTGTGTAGCCATCCGGGCCTGGCGCACAGGATTTCAGTGATTTTATAGCTTCATCCACCTCCTCCGAGGAGATTGGTGCCTCTAGGAGGTCCCGCGTAACGTCCGGGATACGGGGGAGTGCTGCTCCATGAAGGTATTCCCTTTGTTCTTTCAGATCCCGTGGTGGAGCGGTCATTATCTGTGTCAGGTGTTCAGCTGCCAGGCGTTGTTTGTCCTGCTCTGCATAGTGGATTCGGCCTTGTGTGTCCCCAAGCCCAACAATTGTATTGTTTTGTTTTGCTTTGGCTAGTTTGGCCACCAGTAGCCTGTTAGCTTTATTGTTTTTAGCGTAATAAAATTGCTTCGCTTTGGCCATTTGATGTGCTATATGTTCGGCGTAGTGGGCCTCAATCTTCTGCCGTGCGGAGGGCTCGTTGGGTCTTCGGGGACCACCCTTTTTCTTTGTGGGTACGCTTTGCTTTCCGGAGGTCATCGAGGGTCAAGCGGGTCTGACGTCTAGCTTTATGGAAGGCAACACCTCGTGCTATCAGGCCCCCCCCCCCCACAACCGCCTTCATCGTGTCCCATGTGTTGGCGGGCGATGTGTCTGTTACGAGGTTCACCAGAAAAAAGTTCTTGATTGTGGTGGCAATTGAGTCCCTAAGCGGCATATCGTTGAGAATAGGATCATAGAGCGTCTAGCTGCATCTGGCTGGGTGAGGAGGGACCTGAGCTCGGATTTCCAAGGACATGGGCCCATGGTCCGACAGAATCCGTGGGCCTATGGAGACCTCGTTGGTGAACGAAAGCAGTTGGGGAGAAACCAGAAGGAGGTCGATCCTCAAATGGTCTGTGGACGTGGGAATAGAATGAGTAGTCTCTTTCAGAGGGGTGTAAGACCCTCCATGCATCCACCACTTCCAGGGTTCTGAATAAGCGTAGCCGATAATGACTTGGCCTTCCAGGAAGGCAGGGAGAGTGGTGCATACGGCCTCGTAGAAGGCGGCTTGAGCTGAGTTGGGAGCATATATCGACACAAAGGAGTATAGTTCCCCAAGCAGCAGGTACTTGACGGCAACGAACCAGCCCTCCGGACAAAGCTTCGTGTCGAATCAGAGGATCCACCCCTTCCCTGAAGAGAATAGCTGTACCACCTTTTTTGGCATTTCCAGATGCGCCAAATTGTTTCGGGAAGAGACGGGAGCGTAGACGTCCGAAGTCGGCTGGTAATAGGTGTTTCCTGCAGCATGGCCACCGTGGCCCCTTCATTGTGAAGTTTCTGTAATATAGATTTGCGTTTAGCTGGGGAATTTAGGCCTCTGACATTCAGTGAGATGAAATTCAAAGTGGAATGGTCTGGGCCGCTGGGCACGGGGGTTGGCACGACTTGTGGGGGAACGGGGAAAGGGGTTGTATCGGCCAACATCTCTTGTATCTTGCATCTGCGTGTTTCCATGCCACTGAGTTTTTTGCTCCAACCTCCAACGGGGAGGTGGTGAATTAACTCGAGGGGGGGGCAGGTTTGTGTGTCCAGCACCCCCTCTTGGCCAACGTGGCCATGTAACTGTCCGTAGTCAACATGGGTATCGTCTTCAAAGGACACAGATGGATTAGTCCTCAGAAGCAGGTATGGGCCGTGGGTTGGGGCCCGTTGCCAATATCAGCGGGGTCATTTTGTTCCTTAAAGATGGTAGGATTCTTTGTGTAGCTATTTCTTCTTCCTGAATCTCGGGACTCTGGACCATGAGTTTACTTTGGTGGTGGGCGATTTCGGGAGGTCTGGGTCGGAGGCCCTCTCTACGTTCAAGGGTGATCGCACTTCAGCAGGGGTCGGGTTCATGATCTGCTCAGCATCCTCCAAGTGGCTAATTCTTCTCTGGGTGCCTTTGTAGGCAAACTGGAGAGCTGTGGGGAAGAGCCACCGGTAGCGAATTTGTTGATCTTGTAGGAAGGCTGCTAAAGGCTGCTAAAGGTCTGGAGCGTGAGAACGGACAAGTCTTGATAGATTTGGATTGGGGTGCCTTGAAAAGTTATTAGATCACGGGATCGGCTGATTGCGGAGATAGCTTCCTTCGTCGTGACGAAATGAACCCTGGTAATGACATCAGGTGGAGGGTCTGTATCCACTCCCCGGCGAGGGCGCATCCTATGAGTGCGGTCCAGGAGGAGCTGTGACTTCTCGAAGTCCGGGAGAAGAGCTTGAAAGAGGTCCCCCACATATTCTGGCAGGTTTTTATTTGGGATAGAGGTCGGGACCCCTCGAATGCGGAGGTTGTTATGTCGGGCCCTGTTTTCTAGGACCTCCTGTTTAAATTCCATTGTTTCACATTTGTCCTGGAGGAATCTGATTGAGCGTTGAATCTCCGTCAGATGCTTGGTACTGGGTCCGGTCTTCCACTTCTCCTAGCCTCTGTTCAGCAATTGTTACCCTTTGGTCAATGTTCTCTAGTTTGGTAGAGAGCTCCAGCATGCATGATCTGAATTCCGATTTAATGTCCGCCATGAAAGCTTTGATGTCATTTTTCGTGGTGAGGGAGCCCTTGTCTTCTGGAGTCCCCATGGAGGAGGGACCGGGGGGTCTTGTCTTTTGGGCTTCTCAGACACCAACAGCATTGTTGCAATATCTGCGTTTTTGCAGGCTTTGGGTTGTCTGGACATGTTGTTCCCCCGGGCGAAGCAGGGGATCAATGTTCCCCCGGAGCCGGGAGGGAGGAATGTTTCAGCGTTAGCACTGAGAGTCACAGCAGGCGGGGGGGGGGCTGGAGAGGGTGGGCCAGGGCGCCCAGGAAGATCTTCTGGTGTGTCCGGTGAACGGGCAAATGGGTCCAGCTGGGACCTCCAAGTTTTTGAGGGGTGAGGGGAGGCCTCGATGATTCCGCAAGCGGAGGCACCCGGTCGGCACCGCCAAAGCTCCCTCTCCTCCCCCGGCTCACCTCCACCCCGGACCGGGGCCTCTTCACTCGTCGACAGCACTGCGCGAAGGCCCCACCACTACCACCCGGCCGTCCGCGGTGCGTGCAAGGCTGCAGATAAGGTTGCTGGGATGTCCGTAGGAGCTCCTCCTCGCCAGCTCCCAATGCTCCTCCACCGGTCCCTCGCGGCTGGGATCGGAGGGGCCGTTATGTCGCGGCTTCAACGCTGGCCGTATGGATAGGGAGGAGGGAGCTGCAAGTGCGCTGGAGAGAAGACCCTCAGTGGGCTCCCAAGGGTAGGAGCTCCTCCCCCTCCTCTATGCCAGGCCGCGGCTTCTGCTGTTTCCTAGGCCCTCGTCCGCCATCTTGGAGGGAGGAGTGGGCGGGGAACTCAAAGACTCGTAACTTCGCGGCAAAGCCCTGGAAAGCTCCCGGAGCGCGGCCACCACTGCCGCAGGCTTTCATCAAGCCCTGGTTAGAGCGGGGTCCATCGTCTTAGCCGATTCGTGGCCCCAAAATGTCACGGCAACGGGCACCCCACGGAGGCCATCAAGGGAGCGACTGCATCGTCGGCGCTCCAGGCCACGCCCTCCGGGCACTAGTGTTTTAGTATGATGGCTTTTTGTACATTCACTTTTGTAGTGATATTAATGTTGCACAGTGTACTGTTTTATGATTGATTGTATGTATTTTATATCGTATTGATTGAAAGGAATTCTCTGATTTATTTATTCAATCATATCAAACTAAAAATCTCTGGTTGCAGTTTTATGATCAATTAAGTGGTTTACAGACAACTGACTATTTTCTTAGATTTGTGTACATCATGTGGATAAACTACAAGATTGGTCTTTACAGCCCCTCACTAGAGGGCTTTAGATTCCCACCCCTCAAGAGAATCTAAAGTATTTACTGGATCTTTAAACCTGTTCACTCCTTCTGGAAAGTTGCTCTGATTTGCTCTGGACGTCTTACCACTTAAAGTCAGGAACTTAAAAGAAATGCTGTGTAAACCAAGTAGGTTGATAGCTGATGAAAAATCTCCCTTAAAGGGCAGCACCTTAAAGTACATTTGCAGCTTTCAAGGAGACCTCATTAGAGAGGACTCATCCTCAGCGATTGTATCAGGATTTCAAGAAGCCATCAAAAAGTCAGGGCGACTAACTGTTTTAGCAAGGAGGAGAGTCAAAGATTTCTTGCCTTTTGCGCTGGATCAACCATACCAAAGCCTTTCCAGGGTGCTGCTCTTCACCATTTCACTATCCTACTCCCTCTTCACCCTACTAACCCAACCTGCCTTCTCGCTTGCAGATCCGCCAGAGCGCCTGGGGACCATCTTCGTTGGTAACGGTGCACAGTACAAATACGTTTAGTATATCGTATGGCCGTAGCATCCCAAGACATTTAACCTCCCTATCAGCCATCATACAAAAGCCTGGCTGGTATTTTTTTATCTCAAAAAGTTCCCCCTTACCCTTCGAGACAGTTTTGAGACTCCAGATCCTTCAGTTTGCATTCAATGTCTGTTTAGTTGAACCTTGCTGAGGATCCAAGCTTCCTGCAAAATGGATAGACCACTTCTTGTTTGGGACACCCATTACACCTCCCAGTGGGGAAGCCTTTGACCAGATGGAGCTAACCTTATTTAAGGTATATGGTATTGGGTTACCCTTATGGCGCCCAGTCCCAGGGATGCCTCTAACGATCCCCATTTTTAACCTAAGGTTATATAGAGTAGCTTGGTGACAGCTAGACTTTAGTTATGACTTCAAGGGTGGAAGCCTTTGTACCGTATTGGTAGCCATTGAGGTACCAATGGGTTTTTTAAATCCTGGTCCTGGCCATTGAATTTTTCCGGGTTTCCTTTGTTTAGGTTGTACACGAAGTAATCTAAAATGGCTGTTCTGACCATGTGGGTTCTTTGAGTCCACAATAGCCTCTACATTGGTCCTCAAAGTATTAGGCCAGTATCGGTCCCTGGACACACCCTTTCGCTTCCTGTGGGGGTTGCTTTGGCTAATTTGCAGTTTTAGTGACCAACTAGAATGTTTGGTCATCTGCCCTCTTATCACTGGTGTTTGTGCAAGGGCATTCAAGCTTTGTCCTACACCTGCTTCTCTCTTGCTGCTTTATTCCTGCAACTTAGAGGTGGCATATCTGCTGACCTGCTGAAGGGGAGCTGAAGGGGTTTCCTCATGCTTCCTGACGTTTGTTTACATTTTTAAAGTAATCACTTGGCAATATTTGCTAAGTGCAGTGTTTTCATATCACGGTTGTTTTTCTTTTTTGTTCGAAGTCTAGTCTGTACTTTTTGAAGTCTATCTATGGGGTCCACTCTGGGTTATTTATTTCTGCTGCCTGCGTTTGCTGCCAGGATCTTCTGCTTGGCTGAGGGTCACTGCTGGTGTTCAAAGTGGTGCTTAGACTTCACCACCCTACCAATTCTTCAGCTTAGAATGTTTGAGGGTACCTCCAGACTTCCCCGTCCTGGGATTGTTTGCTGCTCTGTTGCCTTCTTTTGACGAATCAAGCTGTTGGCAGTCATGTTCATGAATTCCGACATCTTCCTACAGTCTTTCTTGCCAAGTTTTCCACTCTTGGCTTGAAGGCGACAAAGGTGGGAGAGCCTTTCTTCCTTTCCTGGGTCGCTGGGAAATTTGCTGGCTCGGGGTGCAAGCCCCCGGAACCAAAACCTCGAAATCGCACATGTGGAAAGGTTTCCTGTACTTAACTGGTTGTTTTGTGCTGCTGTTGCCATTTTCACTTACTACTGCAGCAAGTGCCCATCTTTGGGTCTTGTGGTAGGTGATTAAAATGAATTTCCAAAATCTGCTCTAGTGGGAGGATTTTGGAAGGCCGCCCTAATATGATGAACAGGGAAGACACTGAAAGGTTAACCAAACCCCCAGTCAAGGCGAGATAGAGTGTCAAGTCTTAGGCTCAGGAATGCTATAAGTGGTCTAGGGCTACAGTGAGTCCACAAGAGCAAGCCAGTAATCCCATTTAGACAGTATACAAATACAATTGTTTATTAGGTCTTTAGTGACAAATTGTCACACAATATGTATACAAAAAGGTACATGCATTCATCCTTAGGAAAGAGAAAATTGCATTTGGTTCAATGACCAGTGAAAGACAGCTAAGCGTTCAGATGAATAGAAATAGACAGTACTCTATAAGAACGAAGGAAGCCATTTTGTTTTTTATCTTAGAGTCCAACCCTAAGATGCTTTGGGTCCTTGTGCCCAAAATGTCACCAGTCCCAAGTATACACTTTTCAGGTGTGTTTAAATAGGGATTTGCCATGCCAATGATTTTGATTATTAAAGGGTCACAAAGTTGGATACAAGTTCAACTAAAGTTCAGATTAGGACTCCACTCAATCCACTGCACTGGGATTCTCCTAGGGAGGGATCCTTAACCAAGCTTCCACCACCAAAGGTCAGGTAAGAGTGAGTTTGGGTCAGGACTCTACATCTTAGTTACCCTATGGGAGACTGGGGAAAAAGCAACCGGTATGTAAGCTTACCCTCTTGGCTCAGAGTCCTCCATGGAGGTTGCAGACTTCTTTGCAGGATTGTTCTTCTCTCTTGGTTCCTTTCAGGGTCGTCAAGACAGAAGAGAGACTCTGTTTTGCTGGATTTGATTTCGGACAGCTTGCCGTTGAAGACCCAAATGAAGACGGGGAAAGACTTCTGCATGACAGACGGCCACGGGACACCTCGGGGACATGAAGGCAAGATTCAACGAAGGTCACAGCTATCATCCAGGGCGAACACCGGAACAGACAGCCAATTACAGCTTCCCTTGGAGTGAGACAGCTGAAAATAAGGTAGCAGATGACTTGTAGCACAAGCTGAACTTCTGGAAAGTTGCCACGGCACTCCTCAGAACTGCGATGGCTGCAGCGAGGTAGCCCAGGACACAGCTAGTCAGTCCACCGATTGGTCCAGCGACACTCCAGAAGGCTCGTTGGGGACGGATCCTTGAGCAGCTTTCTAGTCTGGTTGTTCCCACTGGTCCAGTGGTCACAGCACTGACTAAGGCCTCCTTGAGATCAGGACAAAGGAGCAGGGCTTCACTGGGACAACACTGGAGTTGATGCTGGTCACCTGCCAGAGTTGTCAGCAGGCTCTTCGTAGAAGCCTTGGCTCCAACGGTAATCTAATAAACAGTCGCATGAGCCCTCCTTTTATCCAATATTCAGGCTGAGGGCAAGCCCAGGCCAACCAATGTTAAGGATTTGCAGCATTCAAACCGCCAGTGGCTATCCAATCATAGATAGCCACTGGTCACCACATCTGCCCACAAACAAACTTTCAGGAACCAGAGATGTGGATTGGGACTAGACGGTGCCAGAACCCTTCTCTGGCACATGCACAACAGGCCCCCTTTCCCACGAAAGCCAGAGTTTTACACAGGAAAGGTATTTCTATGTAAGGCATTTCCTGACTTGAGAAGGCAGGAAGACTGTCCAAGAACAACGTGGCCATAGAACAAGCAAAATACTCTGTGCCAAGGCCATCTTGGGGTGCTAGCCATCTTTAGTAGCCATTCACACTAATCTTCAGCTTATGCCACAAGTCGCCTGTCCTCACAATTTATGCCATCTCACCACAAACTAAGCTGTGCTGGGGCTGCTACTGTGTTCACCAATGAAAGGTTGCCTGTCACGGCCTGACTATTTTCACCTCTTTGCCCTCCTGTGAGGTGTTCTGCACGGTCTGCACTTCCAAAGTGTACACCTTTTCTTCATTTTGGGCAGTCTTTTTGAAGCTGACTGCAACCTTCTGTTAAGCAGCACGATCAGTACTGACCCTAACAGTTACCGCTGCACCTGTGACACTGGTCTTCACTTACCCGAACCAAGGACAGAAGATTGTACCCAGCAAATTTCAGAAAACCTGCAGTGTCCCCTGGAAGAATCTGAGTCAGGGGTGCAAGTTAACATATCGGTTTCTGTCCACCCTTTCCTTCATAGGGTAACATTGGGTTAAAAGTCCTTGCCCCTTACTCCCTCTGGCCTGGCCTCTGGCCATCAAACCTGGGCTAAGTATCCTTACCTAGGGCTGACCCTGGTAAAAGGATAGAGTTGGGTACATGCCTGTTTTGGGGTAAATACTTACCTTACTCAAAACAAGATTCCAAACACCACCCCAGCTGCATCCTTTCTGAAATACCTTACCTGGAGAAACTATAGTTTGGAACTTGTAACTTTTTGGCACAATGCCCCCCTACTTCTTAGGGCTGGATTTCATTGGATAGAGGGAACTGGGTTTGCTTATTTTGACTATTCTAGCTATTTTTCTGTATCGAAGTACTCACCTGTTGAAGACTGCTATTTAAATGAATGTGCACCTTTTTATTCTGCTCAGTGGTAAATGCACATTTTAGGAGGCCACCCTAGTTATGGTGAACAGGGAGACTCTAGGAGTTTAGCCAACACCCAATCAAGGTAGGGTGGAGAGCAGTCAAGGCTTCATCACTGAGTCAACATACAATAACACGCAATAATTCAGCTTAGACAGTCTGTTATAAAAATGCAGTTATTTATTTAGGCCTTTAGAACACACTGAAAAATAAAACTAGCAGGTAGTGATATCACACGATACCATATAAAACAAACACAAACATTCACCAGTAGTTTTACTTACAATACATCACTAAATACCTAACTATGTGAAACAGGTTAGTATTAAGGATGTAGGTGAAATGAGAACAAGTCACAAGTACAATTCCCTGTACTTTAGAAGTCCAGTCAGCTTTTCTTTAGACTAATGGAATCTATGTAAATAATTCAACTGAATAAATCTAAGCTTCACCGATATGGCCACTTCCCTCTGGAATGGAGAAGCTTTGCTCCTGTCATCTGTTGTTCACAGATCGCTTTCTCCACTGAGTTTCAGATTTCTCAGCATAATAGTTAAACTGGATGACAGGGCCTATAGGTTTGAAAACTATTTGACTTTTATTTCTGTGTCAAGCATGTTAGTTCCAGGAGGGAGGACTGGGGAAGGGAACTCCCTTCTCCTCGATGATGCTACAAATGGGTGCATTATTTATAGAAGTGGTTTTGCTCCACATCAAATTCTTTATTCAGGTCCTGGAATTATTTGAGCTCTGACCCCTTCACCTTGCCACCTACCATCTTAATTGCCCCGTCACTGCAGCTTTCGGACCAAATAAAATTTTGGACCCCTTTAATTCACCTTTTCGCCCCCTAAAGTGGTGACATAGTCAGTTTCCTATGCCAACCCAGGCATGGAGGAGACTTGGTCCAGACATACCCTACCGCTTTAGTAACCGCTGGAATTTGCGACTGCATTTTCTTATTGTATAGTAGACTTTCCCACCTTCTCCTTTCTACCCATTTTAATTCAGTATCCACTATCCCCAATCTGCCTCTACGCTATTTCCACCCCTTCACTACTGCTATTTGGGATGCCCTGTATCAAGCCCTTAAGTTAGATACCACAACCCCCCTCCCCTCCCCTCCTCTTTCTCCTTTGGAGTTATAAAACATCCCTGTCCTTATTCACAGCGTTTTATTCTGCAACAGGAAGGATCAGAGAATCAAATTATTCCTGATAGAAGTTGGGGCCTTTTGGGTTATGTGGGGACACACAATCATTTTATAGAGCACTGCATGTCTGTATAATGATGGGGTAGTCTGTTCTAGTGGAACATGTCGGCTTCAAATGTCTTAAGGGCTGGGCTGAGATTTCTTTCAGACGATTGTTTTTCTTTCTTTTGGACAAATTAACCTAAGTAATTGAAGCCCTCATGTGCGGGGGCTCTTATCTCATTCTGTATGCTTCTATGGTCTAGGTTTCTAGTCTATCTTTAGGCCTGCGTGTCTTCTGAATTCCCACATTTCCTCCACTCCTGGTATTGACCTGCTTGGTTGTTAGATAAAGCAGAATATCGTATGCGTAAAGTGAGATCCTCCACCTCCTGCTCCAGGCCAACAAACCCAAACAGCCTTTGATCTCGCCTCATCCATTCCACCCAAAAGTAGTGGGGAGAGGAGGCAACCCTGTCTCGGTCTCCTTCAATTCAAAGCTTTTCAAAATTGCCCCATTAACCTTTATTCTGGCCCTTGGCTTGTTACACAAGAGCTTTACCCATTTGTTAAAGCTAGGCCCAAATCCTTTTTTTCCCTCAGGATTCTGAACATGTAGCTCCATTCCACAGAGTATACTCTTTGTATGCATCCAGTACTCTGGTAATTCATCATTTCTGCTAGCCCTAGGGCTACATGAAGTCTCCTTGTGTTGGTTCTGGTGGATCTCGTGTTAATGAAACCACATTGACATTTCTGGACTAGTTCCTCTAACATTCAGTAGCCTGTTCGTCAATGCCCTGTGAAGTATATTTGCTTTGAAATTGATGTGGGAGATGGGTCTATAGGACTGTGGTCTAATGGCATCCCTTCATTTGGGATTAATAAGATTGTGACTTCCCTTAAACCAGCAGTAGGGTTTCCTTGTCTCCACATTCATACAGCATGTACTTCACGGTTCCTAGCAGTTTGTGTCTTAATATTTTCCATAGTTTAATTGGCAAGCTGTTGGGCCCATGTGTTTTGCTCCTCCATCTGCTCAATTGCTTCTACCGTTTCTCCCATCAAGAGGTCTCCTTCTAAAACCATCCCTTTGCCTCTGTCAGTCTTTTGACTGGGAGCTCTTCTAGAAACATGAAATTACCCTTCAGAGCCCTATAGATGTCCTTTTAAAACGGGGCGAAGACCACTTTTCAGGATCCTGTACTCTTCTGCCACTTTTACATCTTTTATCTCACTGACTGCCCTTAGATGCTTATCTCTGTCAATCAGCTTCTCCAGTAATTTCCCAGTTTTGTTCCCCATTCATGTACACTTGCTCTTTTGTACCACATACCCAATTCAGTTGCATCCAGCACTTTATCCCTGATTTCTTCCTTTGCCTTCTCCAATTCTTATTGTTTCTTCTACTCTTCTTGCCTCTGTTTACTTCTTTCTCTTTCTCTCCCCCTGCCAGTTCTGAGCCTGATTTTTTTTGCTCTCTGCACTATGTTATGTGCCTCCCACAGCCTTTGTTTGGAGTTTATGGAACTCTGTTTTAAATGTAGTCCTCTGACTTCTTTTATAAGGTCTGTCACAACCATTTCATCTTATAAGTGAAATGCATTTAATCTCCATATCCCTCCTGTTGAAGGGGATCTGTGTGTCAATGCAAACCTCATTGAGAGTGGTCTGAGGTACCTCTGGCCAAATATGGGCATGGACGAATGAGCAGCCACAAAAATGAGAAAACAAATGAGAATTCCCCCTGATCCGGGCGAGTTACCCTCCATGCGTGCATTAGGCCCATGGCATAAACGCTTTCAATTTCACCTTCTTGGTAGCCTGCCTGTACTCCCCTAGTTATCCTGTGTAGCTAGGGATCTAATACAGCTTTGAAGTTGCCTACTATCAAGAGACCCTGAGGTGCCACCATCATCAATGTCTTCACCTCTTCAAGAGTCTCTTTAAGCAACACATTTGGGGCGTAGGCACTGAAGGTATACATTTATTTCCCAATTGACCCTGTTACTCCTACCAATCTGCCCCCTGGGTCTAAATCCACTTGTGAATCTGCAGCGAAAGCAGTCTTTTAATCAAGAAGATAACCCCCTATCCCAAGCCTTTTGTGAAACCTGCATGACCCACATTTATATGGTGACCTGCCTAGGAAGGAACCTGATGCTACCAGTAGGTGTATCTCTTCAAAAAGAATCACATCAGTCTCATGACGTCTTACAAACTGCATTGCTGCCTCACTTTTTATCTTATTTAGGCTATTAACATTCCAGGAAATGCATTGTTAACTCCTAGATCTTTGGTCCCAGAACTAGTTGGATATTTTAGCTGAGCAGTTTCGGTGTTTGGCATTAATCTTTGTTCTTCACGGAAGCTACCGCTTATGTGATCATGTTTCCCCATGCGAAGCTGCTATCTAATCCCTTCCCACTTTACTTTATTTAAGCACCCGCCGCCCCCGAGAGACCTTGGCAGGTCCTTTGCTTAACTCTTCCCCTATTTCCTCACAGTAAAGTGTACCCCCTCTCTATAATGCCCACCCCCCTCCACACTCTCCAATGAAGGAGGATCTTCCTCTGTTCCTTCAGTATGGACTTGAGTACAGTCTCACACCTCGCATTCAAACCTCCTTGGCTCACCACCACTGGGCAGTCCTTGGTAGGTTCCCTCCTTCCGAGATGTTGTGACCCATTCCTCTGTCACCCTGCCCACCAAAAGACTGGACAATTCTTTTCTCTTTTTCCTCCTTTTTTTTGCCAGTATCTGCCTTGAGGCCCTTTCCCTCCATTTAGACCCAGGTCTCCTGTGGTTCTCTGAATATCCAGGACCCACCCGCAACTTTGCTGGAAAGATATGCATGTACTTCATGTTATTTCTCAGTTGTCTTTTCACTTCAAAGAACCTCCTTGGCCACCGCACTCAGAGAGTGTAGTATGGGGAATATTGTGATGGAGGTGCTTCCGTGCTTGAGGGTTCCTGCCACCTTGACTGCCTGGAGAATAACATTGTGGTCCCTATAGATGAATTTGACACTATTTCTCTGGGCTATGCAGCCAGAGAGGGTGGTCTCCCTGGAACTGCCCTTTCCTGCAAAGAATTTTCTTGGGACTTTTCGGGTTTCAGACATTTTAGAGAAATTGGTCCATAGCAGGTCCTTCTTTTTCAGGCATCCCCCAATCCTAATGTTGGATCTCCGAGAGCCAGCCTCTGCGCCCTCTTTCTGCTTTTCAAGTCATTGGGCTTCATTACGAGTCCGGCGGTAACCAAAGCGGTAAAACCGCCTGGTTACCGCTGGACTCGTATTACCATTCCGCCTCTGTGATTCCCGGAATTACCGGGGCATTACAACCCCGGTGACCCGGGAATTCCGGAGGTGGAATGGTGTAAATCTCCATTCCCATTGAGTCCCATAGGACTCGATCCCCGTTCCCATTGAGTCCCCGTTCCCATAGGACTCAATGGGAACGGGGATCATGGAAACACCGGCACCATCTTGTGATGGTGCCGGTGTTTCCTCGTCCGCCTGCAGGCGGGCGGTGTTAAACCCGCCAGGTCAGACCTGGCGGGATTGACGCCTTGGCCTGCAGGAGTTGTGATCACCCGGTATGGAAACAACGGTGGCGGCTGGTTTACCGCCACCGTTGTTTCCATACCGGGTGAGTTGTAATGAGGCCCATTGAGTTATTGCTAACCACTCATTCACTTGTGCTTTCATGGAGTGTATTCATTTGTTGAGCTGCTAAATTAGTTCTACAGCCCTCCCTGCTTTTAGGGAGGCTTTCCTTTTGCTGCTTTCCTCCAATAGAATTTTGTGGTACAACCTTTCTTTTTATTTTGTCTTCAATCCTGACCTGATGTTTTGGGTGCAAGTAAAGACCTCTCCTTTACTTCCTTGCTTTGTGCTAATTTTCGTAGATCGACTATCAGTCATGAGACTGTCTATGCTTGGATTTCTTGTATTTTTACAACTGCACATGTGGCCATATAGTGAAGTGCGGTTAGGGTAATTATCTTATATTTATACATTTTTTTTCTTTTTATCTTTTGGGTTACAAACACAATGTAGCCAGGATGGGCAGGAGGCAGCAGATATTTTCCTACCGTTCTTACTTGTGCACTTTTGCAATTACGGCAAATGGCTAAAAAGAGTGGCTGGCACTCTTAGATGGCAGTGCCACAAGACTTGTCCTTTGGCCATAATTCTTCTGGATTATTTTTCTTGCCTTCTCAGGACAGGAATTGCCTCATTTGAAATACCCTTCCCCGGGGAAAGCTGATGGTTCTGTGGTTGTGTGTGTGGCTAGATGTGGGGGCATGGACTGTCTGGTCCACATCCTGTTGCCTGAATGTCTGTTGCTGGGCATATTATGTAGCCAGCAGCTTTCCGTGGTTGGATAGCCACGGCTAGTTTTGTGCAGATACTTACTATTGGTTGACCTGGGCGAGCTTGCTGCCCAAATCCTGGATAAAAGTAGGAATTCTACAGCCATTCCAAGATCTTTGTTGTAGCCATGACACCTGCAAAAAAGCAGTCCTCTGACAACCTAGTGACCACTCCTGCATTTCACCAGCACCAACTCCAGTGAAGTCCTGGGGAAGCCATGACCCTTGCTTGATCTCAAGCAGTTCCCTGGACTGGTGGGAACAACCAGTCTCGACCGCCTGCTTGAGGATCTGTGCCTTCTCAGCCTTTGGAAGTGTCCCTGGACCAAACGGTGGACTGACCAACTATCTCTTGGGCTACCTCACTGCAGCCGTTGCCATTCTGAGTGCATCCTTGGAACTTGGAGGATTTTCAGATTGTACTACAAGATGCATGCTCCTGCATGTTCAGCCTTCTTACAAGGGTGTTTAGCTGGAAGGTGCCTGGAACAGAGACTGAACCAAACTAAATCCTGCATCCAGAACCAAAAGTGACTTCTGCACCAGCGACCCCTGGCCTTCCTCGACTGGACCAAGCACAGAAGACTGTGCCCCAATGGAGTCTGGAACCTCAGCAGTGGTCTGGAGAAATCGGAGTAAGTGGGATAAGGAAACATAGCTGTCTCCCCGCCACCCCTCCCCCAAACCCCCGTCCTCCATAGGGTTACATGGTTGTAAAGTCCTATCTCGATCGCTCTTTGGTTGGTGGTAACCAGGTCAAGGATCACTTCCTAAGCCTATTGTAGTGCAGCAGGATAGAGAGTTACTTACCTGAACGTTCCTCACTTATCTGACTTGAGTCATAATCAATGACCTTTTCCAGTCTCATTGTAAACATACCTAAAAAGTATAACTTTGGAACTTATGACATTAGGGGAACAAGACCCCAAACCATCTTATGACTGGACTTACTAAATGCTAATGAACGGTTTTTGTTTGCTTTAGGTGTTTCTACTGAACTTTATGCCTCCTGAGTAGTTCCCTGTTTTGCACTGGTTATTGAGTTACATGCTTTGTCTTCTACGGGTGAATGTATGTTTCTCTTTTATAGTAAATATGTGGTGATATTTGCCTAGAGGTTTTTATTTGCTTAGTGTGCATTTTAAAGGCCTAATCCTTCTATGTTTGTGTATTTACCTGTTTAACTGGAATTGTTGGTGGTGTCATGTGTGAAATCCTTATCTAAGTCTTACCACTCTACTACCTACCATGATTAGGTTTGGCTAGACTTTAGTGTCTTTCCTAATAGGTTGGACTCCCAAAATCCATCCCAACACTTTCTTTAGAGGATCCCATGTACAATTTAGCCCTCAGCAGGGATACATCTGTGCCCATCTGAACAATTTTCTCCTTCAGTATCGATCTTGAGTTCAGTACTGCCTTTATGCCTTGTGCTTCACTTCCCTGGCCGGAACCTTTGCTCATTTGCCATGGGGAAACTGATCAGTCCTTCAGACTAGAAGTACTGGAAAACACAGTTTTCCTTTTGTGTTTTTTTGAATTTTTTTTTTATACCTTTTACCTGTTTGGGTAACTTTTTAACAGTGCACACAGCATCTTACAAAGTAGTGCAGTGAGGCTACTTTTGCATCACCCTAAACTTTTACAATAGGGATTTTTGTTTCCTTTTATATATGCCTAAGGACTAACTGGTGGCAACAATGCAATTTTTGTAGTTTTGTTAATGTGTACATTCTCGTTTACCATGTCTGGCTACTAAACATGGCTAGTTCCCTAAAATGGCTGTGCCACAAGATTTTTCACTTGCCCTTTTGCCATATTGTTTCTTGGCCTTCTTTCTGCCTCCTCAGTCAGGAAATCCCTTGTATGGTCATACATTCGCCTAGGGAAGCTGCTGTTTTCACGTGGCAGTGAATGCCATTTGTGTAGGCACCCAGGAAGTGGGTGGAACTGTCTGGTCCCACTCCACATCCGTGGTGCCGGAGAGTCTTGGTGTTTGGCATGCAGGAAACCGACTGGTTCATGATTGGACCACTGCTGGCTGTTTGAAGGGTGCAAATCCTTGCCATTGATGGGCTTGGACTTGCTTCCAGCCAGGATATAGGATAAGAGGACTCCTGCAACATTTCTTCAGATCAGCGTTGGAGCCCGTGTAGACGAGCAGATTGAAGACCCATAGATGACTCCTGAAGAGGTCTGGCATGCTTTCCTGCGTTTGTCCCGGGAACGCCTTGACCTAAGAAGGCCAAATAACAATATGGCCATATGACATGGGGAAAATCTTGTGGCACGTCCATTTTAGGGCATTAGCCACAACGTTTAGTAGCCATACACAATAAACAAGAGTGTACACACTAAAAATAATGCAGATATTGTAAATATGTATCTGTTGCCACCAGCTGGTCTTTAGGCACATATTAAAGTAACCAGAAATCCCAAGTGTAAGAGGCTAAGGTGATACTAAAGTAACCCCACTACATTGCATTATAAGATGCTGTGTGCATTGTTAACAAGTTACCAAAAAGGTCAAAAGACAAAAGGGAAACATAGTTTCCCAATACTGATGGTCTGAAGGACTGATCAGTTTCCCCATGACAAAATGAGCAAAAGGCCAGGGGAGTGAAGCTGAAGGCTTCACCTCCCTGTAAAAAGTCAAGACCGGTTCAAAAGCAAAACAATTTGGGGGTCCATAGAATATAGAGGGAAAGTTGCCTTAAAATCTTTCCTAACAATGGCCACTCTCTGAAATTCTGCTCGCCTTCACCTATTCATGCGAGAGCCTGCCAGTGTGCCCTCTCCAATTGGTTTTGTACGTTTGCTTTACACACTCCCCCCCCCCCCCCTCGGGCCATGCACTCACCTCCTATGCCTCAGGATCTTCCTCTGTCTCAAGTCTCTACAGCCAGGTCTCACTGCATCTCTCTGGCCCCATCAACCGTCTCACTACAGCCATGGAAAAGGGCCTCTGCTATCAGACGTGTCTTCTAGGTTTTTGGTGCAGATCCCCCCCGCCCTTTTGTGCCTCAACCCTTCCACTTCCCAATCTTTCAGGACGCAGCACTCTTCAAGGATTATTTTGATTTTTGGTGGATTCTGGCAGAGCTTCAAGGTTGGGCAGCCATCTTGTGCTTGGCTCACTTTAGCATCCTCAATTTAATTTTTGCAAATTCTTAAAACACCTACCCATGAAGACCATTGGAATGACCTAACAAAAGACTTTTGTTCCACCTGGATCACCCCTTTTCGGAAAAGGTGTCTGAGCCTTCTCAGTCCAAGCCAGGAATCTTTTGAACTCCCATCTAGGACTTCAACATCCACCTAGCATTCAGGATCGACTGAAAACCGGACGGTACACTTCCATAGTCTAATCCTCCTCACTTCTGCCATTTAATTGTTGCTTTTTTAGATGCCCCTTAGTGAAAAGCTACGTTAGGGTAAACAATCCCCTCTCTACAAGCACAAAAAATAAAATGGGTAAAATCTGCAATTCGCATTGAATCCCTTGTCATTTTTGATTTTCTTTCATAGTTCACTGACCTTTTTCTGCTCTTGAGTCTCGATTCAGGACCTTTCTGGTGATGTGTACCGGAAGGATAGCTCAGCGACACAAAGCAAACATAGGTTTGATCCCTGTGGCCGCGCTTAGAAACCTTTGGGTATGACGCACGTTATAAATAACTCATCCTATCATATCATATATCATGTATTTCTGGATGTCTTAATGAGACTCTGGTTAGGGTGCCCCAACGGTACTCTGTGCAGTTTTTCTCCAGCAGTTTGCTCTGCTCAGCTTGTTGTTTCAACTCAGTGGCTGTTTTAGTAGACTTCTTCGTGAACATCTCACCTGCCTAAGCCTACAGGGTGTAGGGCCGTGACCATGAAGCCTGGTGACCGTGGAGCCTGGGGCTGCCACCCACTCGGTGATGCAGGCCTGGGGGTTGTAACACAAGAGAAATTGTTCCCATCAGGAATTATGATGGATGGATGAAAGAATAATTAGTATATAAAAATGCAGGATTGCGATAAATCTGATTATTGAAGTATTCAGTCACAAGGCATGATGCACGAAATACCCGTAATAACAAACAATGAATGATTGTCATTCACAACAAAGCAGAATAGATGGACTTGTGTATGTTTTATTCTGCACAGTCAATACTACAGCCTAAATGAATCACTTTGACATGGGTACACATTAAATGCATTCAATTAGTAAATCTAAGTGCTTGTTGGGTGCAAATTCAATAGATTAATTTGTTAAACATAAATGCACATGTGAAAATGTTCATTAAAATGATACATAAAGAAACATCAGTTATGTTCATATATTTCAATGGTCAACGCCAAGAAAACAAATTCACAGAGCAGTTTCAGTGGTATGAAGAGATGACCACCTTCTCTGGGACCATAAACAATTGTGGACCCTGTGGATAACGGCATAAACATAAAAACTCAAATCATGGATATGCAAATCTTGCCATGTGCAAATACAAACACAAAGTGAAAAAACAATCACCAAAAAGGAGAGAATCCCACACTGCAGGCACCTCTCTACCACACAGTGGATACTGTAGGAAAATGTACTACGCCCACCTTGGATAATGATACAATTGTAGACCAAGGATGAGTACGACGCAACCGACCTGTGTAAGCACGCATTAAAGCATGGATGCCATTGTAACTGAAACGCAAGAAAGGAGGGCGGGGGGGGAAGGAAAGCAATGTGAACACTACCATTTAAGTCTTTTGGGAAAATGTCGGAGTAACAGTGTAAAGTGACTGAGCATGTTTACCCAAAAGCACCCTCCTCCTTTCAGCATGTGTCAGGAAACTATGCAGGAATGAAGCCAGTGTGTACGGCAGACGTGTGGCGGACAGTTGCCCCCACGTTACAGGTGACCAATATGTCCTGCCGGTCTGGAGACACTGAATGTAAAAAATCATAAACGAAACAAGTGAGCACTACTGCAGGTGTGACCAAATGTCTGGATGTGCAGACAAAGCCACAATTGAGCATTAGTATGGGCTGGTCGCTGGTGTCGGCGCTACAAGGAGATGTGCATCTACCGTGCATGGGTCAACAAACTCACCGAAGGACCTGTCCATGTAGGCGCTGCAGTGCATTCTATGCGCAGTGCCCTGAATGCAATTGAAAGCCGGGTTTCCAACAAGGAAATGCGCTAAAGAACGTAGAGCATAAACACACCACTGGACTATGCCCATTATGAAGAAATGAATAAAAAGTGAGAATGGACTAAATACTAGCCTGTCATCAACCTGGAGGCTGACCAAGGGCATGACAGCGCCATATTGGAATTGGCCAAGATATGTTCACGGCCTAAATTTACATGACAGTGAAAGGACATAAAAAATGCATTTAAAAATGAATGAAAAGAAGTACGGTAACATTAAATGTGAGTCTGAGTGGTACTTCTAGGAAGGCATAGTGTTGTTGAGGCCATGTTCTATAGTGTTAAGCCTAAAGATCCATTGTGCTTCTTTGATATGATATGGCATTTATAACGCGCCTATACACAAGTGTTTCAAGGCGTGACGAGGCAAGGGAGGGAAACAGAAGGAAGACGGAGACAGCAATCCTACTAGGCCAGGTGACATTGAGATTGTGCAAATGCAGTGGAGTAGGAAGGGGAAAAGTGCATGGGAAAGGGGAGGGGCAGTGCAGTACATAGGATAACAGTAAATTAATAAAGACCATAAATAAAAGTGCAGCCAGCTGGTGGCAAGTGCAAGGGTAAGTGCAGACATCAAGTAGTAGTAGGGGCTGTAGAGATACACAAATGGCCCCCGAGTGCAAGGGTTGCCATGGGGGCAGTGCAGGTGTGCAACGGGTGGGGGGGGAAACTGGGCCCGAGATAAGAGGGTAGCCAGGTAACCAGTGCAATTTCAGATTCAGCCAGGAGATCAGCAGGGGAGAGGAGGAGGAGGGAAAACGGAAGCAAAGCGGAAGGTCTTGAGATGCTTCCAGAACCGGAGATGGTTCTCCATGTTTCAGAGAGGCAGGGAGACTGTTCCAGAAGGAAGCCCCAGCAGAAGAGCGAGATCTGGGAGAAATGGACAGCACTGTATGCAAATTGGGTTGGAGGCATTTTTGACCGTTTCTAGAACCCACCATAAAATGTCGATGGCTGAGTGACCATATTCCATATAGTGGCCAACCATAGGGTCAGTACCATTGCGGCTGTACCATTGTGGCACCGAATGCATGACCAGTGTTCAGTGATTCTGGTGTTGACAAGTTTGCCCGACATAGCGTAAGCCACAAGGGCATTGTATACTGTACACTGCCCATGATGTCTTGTAGTTGGTATGTTGACGAAGTTCCCACCTTCTGCCTGCGATGTCAATGCCTTAATTGTATTGTAATTTGCAGACCGAGCATGTACCACACGGCCCCAAGTCTCAACTGGTTGTCATTGACCTATTGCCCTTGGGGTTGGAGCACACTAAATGATCCCTCCAGGTTCTTCTGTTGCTTAAGAGCAAACAAAGGTGACAGTTTGTTGGGCAGATTGAGTTGCACCAAGGGCCAAAACATATGAATATGTTTTTTGTCTGGAAAGGTGTCTGTGCTGTAGGTGAGGGCACATACCAGTTTGTCTTGGTGGGCATTTGTTCTAGGTTGAAAGAGTCTCTCTTGGGGTCTATCGTGCTCTTTTCAGTGAGCGGGCGACAAGTTCTTTTGGATATGCTCTCGCCCATAGCCTTGTTGCCAACTGCTCAGCATTATCAGCATTATACTCCTAGTCTGACAAGAGTGCAATTGCGGCGACATCGATGATGGAAACTTTTAAAATGTAATAAGGTGTACCTGTCTGTCGACTTTTTGTACAGGGAACAGATGAGTTTGTTCTGGTGGGGTTTGATTATCAAATCAACGAAATGTATTTCTTTGTTGCTTGTGGTCATGGTAAAGTCAATGTTGCAATGGCATTGGTTGAGCCACTGAAGAAACTCAGTGAGAAGTGCGACTGGCCTGTACAAAATGAAAATGTCAATGTATCGGTGCCAAGTTTAAATGTCGCCTAAAGGGATTGGCGTTTGCCAAAATGAAACAGTCATCAAAAGCATCCATAAATAATATTGGCAGACTGGGTGCGAATGCCGCCCCCATGGTGGTCCCTCTGATTTTTTTTGAAGAACTGATCTTGGTATTTGAAAAAGTTCTTTTGTAGAGCCAAAGTGAGTAGTCCTAAGATTAATTATACTGGTTCTTTGGATGGTTGTGCGGCATGTGTTAAGAACTCTTGCACGCATTGGATTGCCTCTTCTTGAGGAATGTTGGTATAAAGTGCACGCATGTCCATGGTAACCAGTCTACTTGTAGTGGGGTCAAAATGCATACCTTTTGAATAGTTCAATCACCGATGTACTATCCCTCAAGTAGGTGGCTGTTTGCTGACTAATCAGCTGTAAGAATTTGTCAATGTATTTGCAGATAGGTTCCAGCACTGTGCAACAGCCTGCAACAATTGGTCTGCCGGGTGGATTGAGAGCATCTGTATGAATTATGGGGATTGCATAAAGAGATGGTGTAGATCCCTGACCGGTGTTGAAGAACCTAGATTCCTTATCTGAGAGCCATTGTCTTTGAAGTACAAAGTCAGTGATTCCTTGAATTTCTTTTTCCGATCTTCCATTGGGTCTAGAGTTTTATGGAACTACCTTGGTCATTAAGGAGGTCCAAGACCATGAGATGGTCATGACGCCTCATCCTTTATCGGCAGGTTTGATGACCTCATTGTTGGCAAGTTCGCAAACTGCTGTGTTTCTGGGGGTTGTGTCAGGAGGATCCTGATCACTACTACAAAACCAAAGGCAGGAGGCAGGGACAGGAGGCGCCGCAGTATAATTTGGCCTTTCAAGGGAAGTGCAGAATGCAGCAGGATGCGTTAATGAAAGTGAATGTTCCACATGCCTTTTTCAAGGAAAGATTTTCTTTTTGCACCTTTCCCTCCATAGATTCCTACAGGTAACCCAGTCTTTTTGCTTCTTTTGTAACCCTGTCTTGACTTTTGGAGATCAGTAAAGCCTTTTGCTTTACTTCCCTTTCCTGTTTTGCTCATTCATATGTGGACACTGACCAGTCCCTAAGACTCAGTACTGAGAGATGACTTTTGTCTGTCTTTTGGAATTCGTGTATAGTTACAATTGCACACAACACCTTTTAGTGATATATGGTTAGGATACTTTGTATCCTTATAACTTATTACCTAATGGCTTTTGTACCTAAGACAAGCTGGTGGCAGCTCTGGGGTTTTTACCGTTTTTGTAATTTTCTTTTTTTTTTTTTCCTTTCTACGGCGATGAGTACCTTTTTTAAAATGGCCGTACCACGAGATTGTTGCTTCTTCTTTGGCCATCTTGTACTTTGGCCTTTGTCTTGCCTTCCCAAATCTGGAAATGCCATATATGGTAACCCCATTTCCAGTTAAGCGCGTTATAAATAACCTATCAAATAATCAAAATAAAATAATCCTTTGATACCCGAAAGTCTGTTGCAGGATGGATGTGATGACCATTGGTTGTCCAGTATTGGACAACCTTGGGCTGTTGGTGGGCTTGTTTACAGCCTGAATCTTTGATAAAATGAGGCCACCTGCAGTGAACCAAGACTTTTACAAAGAAGAGCATTCCGCCAAAGACCAGAGCACGACCCCTGCCGCTGATCAGCATCGACTCCAGTGATTGGCCCAGTGACGCCCTGCTCCTCTACCTGTTCTCAGAAGACCCTTATTGGTGCATCGACCCTTGGACCGGTGTGAACAATCTGTTTCAACCCCTGCTAGATGACCCACACCTTTGAAGTCTTTGGCAGTGTCCCTGTACCACCCTGTGGCCTGACCAGCTCCCTTTTGGGCACTTTGATGCAGGTGTCGCTGTTCTTGGCAGGGTCTTGGGACTGGCAATATATTCTGCTTATGGCATATGTTGCCTCTCATGGCAGTTTCAGCCATCTCACTACTAGCAAAGTGTTCGAGGCAGTACTCAAGTCACCAGTGTTGGTACTATGCTCACCTTTTGCTCTGGTCTTTTCTGAAGTCTTTCGGTTCCTGGTCTGTTTGTAGTCTCTGAACTTGAGGAGATAAGGTCTAGCCCCATGGGAGGCCAGCATGGAGACTGAGTAAACCGAACACAGGGTGGATCTACCCCAGAAAATACCGCAGTCTCTGTGGGGGAAACCTGCTGGGGAATAAACCTAGAATCTAGAGCTGGACCTGGCAGAAGGATGTGCTGGCAGGATTGGAAGCCGAGCTTGGCAGAAGGACGAGAGGACCGAGAATGCTGGTTGACTCGGGAAGGCAGAGTGAGGGAAATCCAGAAGAGGAAGCAATAGGGATTGAGGCTAACGAGGATGTAAAAAATAAGCTGGGAGGAAACGGACATGAGGAGGACAAGTGGGAGAAGAAATGGGGGCAAACAGCGTATCTGTAAAGCAAAAGTGCTGCAACGCAAGTCATCCTTTCTGAATAATGTTGAAAAGAGTTCCTGGAAGAATGTGGTGGTGAGTGATGACAAAGACACTAGACCGCTATTGTTTCCGAACGCTTACCGAGCCCCTAGAGGACATTGGAAGTGCAGAAACATAATTGGAAGCTGTTCTGGGGCTGCTTCTGTGTTCACTGCTGGAAGTTCGCCTATTGCTGCCTGACCGTGGTGTCCTCTGCTGGAGCAATCTCTCTGCAATGCTTTGAGATTTCCTGATGGGTCTGCCCTGCCGAAGTCTGCATCTGTTCTTCCTTTGGGGGTCTTCTTCAAGAAGTTGCCTGGAACCGTCTGGTGAGCACTGTGACAAGCTCCCGACACAAAAAGTGAACTCTTCTCCTGTTACCCCCTCAGCCCCCACCCGAACCAAGGACCGACGATTGTGCATGCAGCAAATTCCAGCAGACCTGCAGTGCCACCTCGAAGAATCTGAGTCAGGAAGGTAAGTGAACATACCTGTTTTTGGCGTTACAAAGCTGAGATAAAAAAGAAGGTTGTAGCTTTTTATCATGAGCTGCAAATTTGTGAACTCCAGACTAAAAATAATGGCACTCAGTTTCTTGAATACATCATGCACAGAGAGGGCCCACCAGGTTAAGTCCAGTTTGTGTGTATCTCTGGTATGGGACTACTTGAGGTTGAAAATGAACGTGGTGAACACCTTAGAAATCCCACAAAATCAACGCTATTGTCGTTTGTGCTACGAAACTTGTCTGGAAACAGCCAGGCATCTTTTGATGAAGTGCGAGTCCCTGCTTGTATTGAGAACGAGTGCTCCGAAAGCAGCTGGAATTTGTAATGGCATAGAGAAGAAAGCTTTGGTTCCTCTTGATGAACAGGAACAACGAACACTGCATTATCTTTTTTTGTGTGATGTGAAAAAAGGTAGCATTGATACTGAAAGCCCTAGATGTGCACTGTGTGGAGTGAGATTTAGAGGGGATGCTGTGGGTGACCACTCGCTACTAAACTCCCAAATTTGGAACAGAGATTGGCTGACTGTGATCTGGCTGTGGGATTTTGAGGTTGGATTGTGTGGAAGCCTGGATTGGTGAAACTGCATACTAAGAGGGGGAATTGTTATGCTAACAACTGATGTGAGGAGCGGAAGTATGTTGTTGAGTACATACTGAGGGGATCAAAGGGAAGGGAGGGTGTGGACATAGATGTTTGTTTTAATGCTGTGTTGAAAAGCTGTTTTTGGTACCGCTGTATAACACGTTAAATAAAAAACCTACACCCCAACGTGTAACATTAGGTGTGCAACCCTCGTCCCTAAATTCCCTCTGGCCTGGCATTGGGTCGTAGAACCTGGGCTAAGGATCCTTTCCTTAGACTTAAAGGAATGGTTCGGTCAAAATGTTTTATTGTCCCTACGTGTCGGCCATGTCTTTTCAAGCCTAAGTCGCTCGATTTTAGAAAAATTTCCTATGGACCTTACCTGAGTTTTCGTCCATGAAACGCTGCAATTTTGTGATAATCCTATCACTTGCCCCATCGCCCTGGCTGACCTGCTTTTGCGGCACTAAATCATATCCCCCGCCTCTGACCCTGTCATCAGCAGACGCGTACCGCCCATTTCACAACGCCAAAGCACGTCTCCTGTCAACAATCGCTGCGCTTCAGCTAATGACGTGTCGCCATGGAAATGGCAAGACGCCTCTTTCCTCAATAAGTATAAACAGACCGTTTCCCAACACACAGCAGCAGATTTTCGATTCCATTCCTCTCTCTGTGTTACTTTGAGTATTCTGTGACTCGTTTCTGTGCTCTGGTGAGCTACCTTTGCTGCTTGTAGCCCGTGTGAACACCTGTACCATCGCTATAAATTATTTTAGTTTGTTTAGCACACAATGGCTACAATAATGCCCTACATGTACGAGCCTGAATATACCGAGGAGGAACTACTGGAAAGGGAAACACGCGAAAACGATGGGGCTTCGGACGGCAGTTGGCAGGACGAATCAACGGATGAAGACACTAGTCCTAGTTGCATGGACAGTGTTTCCACCTGGTGCACATGCAATCGGTGTGAGCTAATGCCAACTGAGGAGGAGAACTGCTGCTGCTGTGAAAACTCAGGATGCGTGGCCTACATTTCAGAAGGCGAGCCACGACCGCAATGCATCACGGAGCTGCCGGACTTCAGGGCAGCCTGCCTCACACGGTCCGTGTTGAGGATAATGATGGTGCTTATGCACGAACTTCGCGCAACTATTCGTCCTTGTAATCCGAGTAAGTATAATCTGCCTGTGATGGCACTATTTCATGGTCGTCTCCTATATCCAAAATTACATCTACATATCATTGTAACGCATGAAAGTCTTTCAATAGTGTGCAGTGTCTAGATAGCATTTGTCCGAGCAGAATGCCAGTAGTTACAAGAATTGTAATTGACAACAAACGTTTAATCAACTTATCTTGGTCATTTAAAAACAGTTTGTAACATTATTTTTCACATGTGGTACCGGCTGGTGGCCTATCGTTCCTTTACATGGTGGCTTCACGGGAGGCTTGGACACCGCGTTCGAAGAGTAATACCCGCCTGTGCCGTTCGTGCCATAAGAGAAACTTTCCCGAGTGACAGCGGTCAGTACAGGGGATTTTCCCTCGCTGTGCTGCAACCTGACCTGTACAATGTGTAAATTTTTGTATTTTTGTGCCATCAAAAAAAGAAACAAAATAAAAGCCAAATATATTTTAACAACGGTTGTTTCGATTATTTTTAAATGAATCAAGTGTGTCTCCATTCAGCAGTCTTCCTGTGCCTTATCTGCACGCACCCGGCCCATCCATCCCATCCCCCTCTATCAAAGGCGGTTCGCGCCAGTGGATGCGCGCTGCCATGGGGGGCTGTCAGGGGCGCGAACGGCCAAGGTGCCAAACAGCATGTACACTTCAAAAGGTATCCCACGCCAAGGGCCCATCGCTCACATGGCCTCCTCAGACTGTGTGTCCGGCCAGGACCCCCCCCCCTCACGCTGGCTGGCCCCCGGCAAACCACATAATACCACGACATACACATGTCATTCATTCAAAAACACACCCCTGTTTGTAATACTTTATAAACCACTTGATATGTCTCATGAAAACATCTTTGTGCTTTGCAAGTCAACTCCTGAACGTGCCACCTGAGAACCACTGAGTTCCATGCTAATCTGCTCGTTGTCGTGCTCTCCGTAAACTTCTGTGACCACTTAGAGCAAACTCGTCAGTGTGCTACCTGTGGCCATCTACCTGTTCTCCTGCAACATACTGCTCGGCTTGCTGAATCCAACTGTTTGTTGGTCAAGGTAAGGCCATGTATCCTAGTCATATTTAGCTGATTTTTTAATTTCTATCTATTTGCGAGTAGAGTACTCAATAGTGCTGTGTTCATTGGTCTCATTGA
Organism: Ambystoma mexicanum; assembly: GCF_040938575.1. Lineage (NCBI taxonomy): Eukaryota > Metazoa > Chordata > Amphibia > Caudata > Ambystomatidae > Ambystoma > Ambystoma mexicanum. Next base: position 717,152,950 of record NC_090923.1, read on the forward strand.
TATTGACTTGAGTTTCCATTGTTACGCTATCAATAGATCTATTTATTTTCATCTGTGTCAATTGTCATCGAATTGCATCCTTCGGGGGTCCAGTCTATAATGTAAGCATGTTTCCTTCTCGTGCAAGACAGAACATCCAAGGGGCGAGTCACATGTTCAGATTTTAGTCACATCATTTATACATTTCTGCAATTTATGCAAATGCTAAGCCGCACATGATGAACTGGTATAGTTCCTGCGACCAAAACAAACCTTGCATTGAACATTGTATGGTTCATTTACTTTTGTATCACATTTATATTCATCAAGATTGTATAATAATGTCCATTTACTTTTCAGAATTTTCAACAATGCCTGCCTGTTAGATTGGCGGTTCCCCTTCGAAGACCCACGCTAAACCTGAAGGCACTACAATGCATGTATTCCCGAAAACTGTTGATCGAATAAGAGAATGGGTCAGACATTGCGGATATCCACTGGATGAGCTGGAAAGTAGAGTCCATCAAGTCTTGGAGGACAAGAGGGGTGATCGATACCGCATCTGCAGCCGTCACTTTTCCTCGAAAATGTACCCAACATCTTGGGTAACAAAGAAGAATAAACGGCGAGCGACACGGAAATTGCTCATGAACGCTATTCCCACTCTATTCGTCCACATTCCGCCACTGGTGAGTCAAGTGTCCGGGTTTAGCTTTAGGCCTTGCGGTAGTGTGTAGGTAGCTGAATGGATTCATTGATATTTTAGGTGTTGTGTCCCTTGTAATACTTTCGACATTGATATGAGTGTATAGCTTTTTGAATAATGACATTTATCAATATATTCTTTTTCGATTTCATAACCCACAAACGAAATCTATATATGGGCACAGGGAACTGTGCTATATTGCACATTTTCAATAGCATTACTCTTGAGTATTCTGTCTCCTTGCATGGCAATTTTTAATATTGGCATTTCATTATCAATCAATAATTTAACTTTACAACTGCTTGACTATCCCTTGAATGTGAAGCAAGAACATTCTACATCCATGACGTGCTCGCAGTTATCAACCACTTCTAGTGCGTATCGGGTAATCTTACTTGGCTATTCCGCAGACTTGTTTTATGCATGTCAAGTAATACTTTTATTGTATCGTGTAATTATTTTACCGAATGTTTGGTTAGTGCTTTCCACCTTATATACACCTTAGTTATCGTCCACTGGTGTTTTTCAGTTATGATTAGTGTTATCCATAGTAATGCAAGTGCTGTCTTTCAGAGAGATGCTGAAGCGTCCACCACATTGACAACATCCCTAGATGTTCAACAGCACAAGGTACGGATACTGACAGCTCCATCGAACTAGATCATCAGAGCTGTAATACTTGTCGTTTGATTGTTCTACACAATGTTTCATTTGTGGTTAGCCATTGATATGTACCTGTGCGGTCGACCCCAAGTGTGTCTTATGTTTTAAATATTGTAATCCTTACTAATGCAAGTACTATCTTTCAGGCAGTTGATGGAGCGTCAACCCCTGCACTTGATGCGGAGTCCGACATTCAAGTAATTCCAGGGGAAGTAGAAGCGGGACCTTGCGTATACAAATCGGCGCAACAGCTTTCGGAAGTGCGCACTACATTTACAACATCCCTACATATTCTTCAGCAGCACGAGGTATGGATACCGACAGATCCATCGAGCGTCATCATATAACGTGATTCCATTTGCTATACTTTCTTCCCTATTAACGCAAGTACTGTGTTTCAGGGAGACGACAGAGCTTCCACTACAATAACAACATCCCATTTAGATGATGCAGATGTAAATAAATCGGAGAAATAAGTCGATGAAATCTGATCATATTTGGATATTCCTTGATTCTTTTAGGCAATGCATCATTTGTGGTTATCACTTTATATTAACCTGTGCCGTCGACCCCAAGTGTGTGTTATGTTTCCAATATTGAAAACCATACTAATGCAAGTACTGTGTTTCAGGGAGTTGCTGATGCCTCCTCTCCAATACAACCATTCATGGCAGTCCATGCGGAGCCAGAGGTATGGATACTGACAGTTACATCAAACTAGATCATCAGAGCTCGAATGCTTGTGGTTTGATTGTTTAATTCGTGTTTAGCTATTGATATGTACCTGTGTGTTTGTCCACACGTGTGTTTTATGTTTTCAGTAATGTGATACATAGTAATGAAAGTACTATGTTTCAGGGAGTCGATGGAGCGTCATTCCGTGCTGTATATGCGGATCCAGAAAATATAGTCGTTGCAGCGCAAGAGCAAGGGAAGACATGTGGAAACGAATCGGAGCAACAGCGTGCAGATGTTGAAGTTCGAGTCAAGAAAGTTGCAAAGAAAAGAAACAAAAATAAGGTTAGTTACAAACAGTTCATAATTTTAGGAATTGTTTTGTGTTGGGGACTATATTATGTTTTTTTCCTGTCAATTGTACTATACTTTATATTGTGCTTAAAATGAACATCCCTTTTCCAATCTGTCCTCTAGTTACCCGAGGGTGTACGAACTATACATACACAGACAGTGAAGCAAATGAGAGATGTTGCTTGCCAGACCATTTACACTATAGAGGAACTATTCAGACGCGGCGTGTTGAGACTCGGGATGCTCATGTCCAATGGCCAGAACATGAATTGAATGTGTCCGGAGAATCCAGTAAAGTTGTATTGGACCATTGCTACAGTTCGACTGCACCACCAATAGATGATGATACTGAATGTATTGAAGATAGCTCTGAAGTAGTCGCAGATCAATTCACACAATCTACACCTGCCAAAAAAATGCCACCCAAAAAGCTGTCGACAATGTTGTGTTCTCCCATCAATGCTGAAGTAACACATGTTGAAATGTGGGCATTCAGTTGGAGGGGAAGTATGTGGGGAGCCATTGATTCATATGACTCGTCAAAAACAAGATACTAACGTCAAAATACATGCCGCCTGTAGATTTAATCATGGTTCTCATGGTCTGCACAACCGATGCTGGGGAAGCTGCCAGCAGGCAATCTACTGTGTGCAGCTGCCTCACTTTTTAGTGGGTCCAGTTTTAGAAAGTTAGTCTTTCTTTCAGTTTGTGGGATTCCATTTCATTTCTAAAACGCAGTACTACAAATACCAACATGATTATCTGTTTCCGGCCATTAGTGATGCTTGGAAAATTGAACAAGTGTCTCTAGCAAGTACATTCGAAGGGAAACGATTCAGGCTAGCCGGCGATGGACAGTGCGACAGCCCTGGAAAATTGTTAGTTTGGTGGTCGTGCAGGTGTCCCAATGTAAATCCTCAGTGGCCATGGAGAAACTAGGATTTATAAAATCATTGCAATATCTACAATCAAGGGGAATGCACATCAACCTCATAGCCACGGACAGACCCGTTTCAATTGCCAAGACAATGAGAGAGCAGTTCCCACATATTAAACATCAATTTGACGTATGGCATCTTGCTAAATCAATCAATAAGAAAATCTCGGCTGCAGGGGAAAATAAAAGGTTTTGGAAGTAGTTCAGTGGTCCCAGTCTATCAGCAACCATCTTTGGTGGAGCTCCAAAACTTGTGAAGGGTCAGTGGAAATCCTACTCGAAAAATGGCGGTCACTGATGCACCACTGTACCAACGTTCACCGCTGGACAGAAAACCAACATTTCCATCAATGTGAACATGGCTCTTTGTCCACAGAGGAGGCTCGGAAGAAGTGGTTGATTGCATCTTCACCTACACAAAGCCATTGAGAAGATTGTTTTCGATAAAACTCTCAAGAGATTTGAGGGGACTGACAGAATTCTGTCACACAGGAGAATTGGAGGTGTTCCACAATATGTGCCTAAAGTACAGGCCAAAGCGATTGCATTTCACTTTACAGGGCATGAAACATAGGACTCTACTAGCGGTCTTATTGTTAGTGTACTAGAGAAGCACAGATATGGAATTTTGAGCGTTTCTGTGCAGAGCACTGATGCATTACCACCAAACATTGCCACTGTGCCATGTCCACCCAAAGCAGAGCTCATTGAGAAGTTCAAATCCCGGTTTAAATAAATCATTGTAATCTGATTGTCTTTTTGAAAATAATGTTATTGTACAGTGTGCATACAAAGTATCCTAACCCTCCATTCACCATCCTGGGTGGCGAACAACATGGGTGTCATCTTTGACTTCTCTCTCTATTCACCTTATATCGCTGACTTGTAAATATGTGTATGTATATCTTTTTGTTGCTGTAACTAAGTTTCGCAATCTCATGTAAATGCTGCGCACTGTTTAACCCAGGGGAGGCTTGCGTATTGCAAATAATAAAACAAATGAACAATAAATCTCACTTTCAACTCAACTCCTCGGGTACTTTATACTTTCCCTGACCTTCCCCCAAAAAGTCAATGTCTCCATAGTTATGGTTCTCTAGGGCTGCAAAGCTCGCGAACAACGAGGACAAAACTGTGGGCCTTAGAACGCGCCAAGCGAGGCGTTGCAGATGGGAGAGAAGCCAGTTGGCATTTGCACATTGAGGCCTAGTACAAACATGGAGTCGAAAATTCAAGTTCTCACAGATGGCTTTAAACAGGATGTTGCAAAGTAAGAATGTACGCTCATGCAGAGTGAAGGTCAGCGGCTTTGATTTTATGCTCACGGGCTGAAGAGGCCCGCAAATCGCACTGGCAGTATAAGGTTCTATTGTTTTTTGACCTTGAGAGACAGAGACCATGCCGAAAGGACTTCATTTGAAGGAGGTGGGCAATAACGTAAGAGACGGTAAGGCTGAAAATTCTGAAACTAGACCGAGTTTCATGTTAGTTCAGTATATGAAAAATCGTTGGCACGAACACAGTGGGATTTACTGACTGCATTACGGAGAGATACAATGGAAATGGAAAATATAATGTAAGTAACTCTTTCGACGCTTTTATACCGTAATGAATGAATGAATGAATGAATAGCAAGTACAACAATTGTGGGATCGTCTTTCTACCGGGCACATGGGCATGCATGTGCCCATTCGACACGCATGTAGACAAATAGTCGTTTCTCAGTGGTTCAACGGTAAAAAAAGTGTTTGTGTGTTTCCCTCGATTTATTTCATTAGTTTTCGCATTGCTTTTAGAGCCGAACATTCTCCATTGCACTATCCTCGCAAGCAAATAGTTTCAGCTCGCCCGTAATAAATAAAATGAATAGTAATAAAGATCGGCTGGTGAGACTAATTTCAATTTTTATGTTTTATAAACAGGTACATCCTACCCTATTGCCACTGCCACCTATTCCAGACCCCGGCAGACAGCTTCTTCAACCGCCAGCTGCAGCTTCTTGTAAACGACTGCACTACATTGACCATTTTAGGGGACGATCGCCAAGGAGCCATATGCCCTTACGCGGTACTAGCGGCTAGAAGCAACATATCAACCTTTACGGTGGCCTAGTGCCTAGTTAATGGAACAGCCTTGCGTTTCACCGTGCGTCCAAAGTGCTTCTTTTAACGAAAACCAACACCCTGTGTACCATAAAGGAACATTGCGTGACTCACGATAAACTTTTACGGATTTGCGGATCGAGAGAAAAGAAAAAAAATTCCATTCCGATGTAATATACCAATTGCTGAATATTCTCTAAACATTTAATGTCAAATAAATGTACTTTACCAAATGTACCGTATTGCTGTTTGATTTTAAAGTACAGTTTCATATTCCGAATTGTGGCATGCTGTGTTGTGAGTTGATCTGTGTTGGTTTCCGGGTTCTGTGTGAAGTCGCGTAGAAGACGACTGGGCGCGTTTGCCTACGCAGCACAGTAACGTCACGGAGAGAGGGTGGGGAATAAGAATGTTTTGATAATGTCAGGCTCAGGGGCGGGGATATGATTTAGTGCCGCAAAAGCAGGTCAACCAGGGCGATGCGGCAAGTGATAGGATTATCAGAAAATGGCAGCGCCCTGGTGCCTGTTTTCTCGTGTGTTTAATGGACGAAAACTCGGGTAAGGTCCATACGAAATTTTTCTAAAATCGAGCGACTTAGGCTTGAAAACACATGGCCGACACATAGGGACAATAAAAAAATTTTGACCGAACCATTCCTTTAACTTGAGAATAGGATAGAGTGGGGTACTTACCTGACTTAATTTAAAGAACTTTTGTTAGGTAAATTTTCCTTTTTGAGTGAAATTTCCCCCACTTTGTGTGTCCTCCAGCATGTTTGCTGGAATTTTGGATTTTTGGATTGATTCTCCTGAGTGAGTGAGAACCTTTTCCACACTCACTCAATCTTTGACTCTGGGAACCCCTTTTACCCCTTTTTGGTACTTGTTAATGGAGCTATGCTTTCCTCCTGTTTGGCATCTACCTTTTCCTACGGCAGCACACAGCGTTTTTTGCGCAGTGTTACTGGAGGATACTAGAGCTTCCATTTGTTCTTTTGCCTGTGCTAACACCATGTTAACAGGGTGGGGGGGGGGCACATTTTGTCCCCCCTGTATTTTCTTTTTTGCAAGATCAGCACACCCCACCTTAAGTGGCATGCTGACAGGAAACCATGTCGCCCTTTTCTTGCCTCTCCAGTAACTTTTTGGTTACTGTGACCAGATCTGACAGGCTTGTGGCAATATACCTTTTTGCACATCTTTTTGTGGACTTTTGTCTCAGGCTGTCTTTGCAGCTGCGGTAAGCGACACAAGGTCACCATTTACCTAAAATGATGGCTGTGATTTTTTTTTTAAACCCTGTTCTCGATAACTTGTCCTTTCTTGAGCCTTCATTTACCTTGCTGGGTGGGGGAGGTATTGATGGGTCTTGCTGGGCTTCCCTTGGAAAGCCTGCAAAGACTCAGATTGCCTGATAGGACAGGACGTGTGCGAGGTGACCAAAATTCCCCTCGTCTTTGTCCTGCAGTGTGCCTGCCTGGAACCAGTTTGCACTAGGAGGCTGGCTGTCCCCATTGGACAGCCACCCGCCAAGTTTGAGTGGTGCATTAAATGGTGATTGGTGGACTCAGCCAATGCTCCTTTATAAATCTGAGTGTCATGGAGCTGAAACTCAGAGTTGACCACTCAAACCATGATTCTGACGAAGGACGACATCCGCAGCCACTCCAGCGACCGCTATAACCGTCCGAGTATCCGCTGCTGTCCTCACCTCGGCTTCGGTGCGACAGGGAAAACCCAAAGAGGAAGACTTCCTCCCTTGGACTGGTGGGCCTGATCAGTCCCAAGATGAACTGCATTTTGCGCCCTCCCTGGAAGAGCTGCATCCGCCACAGCCCGCAACTGGCCAATGGGCGGGGTCCTGAGCCATTTTGCAGTGCAGCATCTTCCAAAGTGCAGTGGGCATCCTTCTGGAACACGAGGGACTGGATCACGCTCCTGAAAGACCCCTGAGCTGAGATGAAGAACGGAGCAAAGTCTACTGCATGACAAGCAACAACCAGAGGCAGAGTGGCCCTGATCGCTCCTGAGTGGATCCCTGCTTCCATCATCCCCAATCAGACCTATTCCTTCTTTGAATGCCTGGTCTGCAGGCTCTCTCCTGGCTTCTCTGACCTTGGCCACCGTCTAGAGGCCACCTGCCCAGGTTCCCCACTTCCTCTCTACGTGTGCTGCCCTTACTTCCTCTTTTCTTTACCTCCCAGCTTCTTCTCCCTAGTGATCTGAACATCCACCTGGATTCCCCAGACTACTCTCTTAAATTTGCTGCAACCTATGCGACTCTTTCCCTCTCCATTCTACCCTATGGTCCGACTCACTCTGCCGGACACAACTTGGATGGTCTCATCTCTTCACTCATCCCCCCTCTCTAATCCTCTCACTACTCCTCTCTCCTGGACTGACCACTTTATTCTTTATTCTCACTTGAAGCTGCCTGTAACATTGGCAAAGGCCCACCTAGCACTGCCACCTTCCTTTGCGGTCATTCGACCTATGAAGCGAGTGTCAGTGGCCGTCTTTGCCTCCACTTTCTCTCCCTCATCTACTCCGGTGGCTGACTCCCATCCTGCCGCAGCCCTTTCCAACCTTTACCTGCCCATCTCTAACACTCTGGAGATCCTTGTGCCTGTCATGAGGATCCGCCTGAAGCCTTGCCACCAAGTGCAACTCTTGGTATGACTCTGATCTGGGTGCTCTGAAACGCAACATTCTCTCTCTCGCCTTCGCTTTCTGGCCTTCGCTTTCTCTCTCGCTCTCTGATGATGTTTCCATAGAAGTCCACTCTATGAAAGTCTCATCGAAACAGGTGACACCCTGCTCCGGCAGAACCATTAAGGACAATATTGGCTCTCTTGCTCCGCCCTTGGCAATTTCTGTAAACACTCCTTCGGCACCTGGATCGTTCCCCTCACTTCTAAACTACTCCCCTGTGCACCCCCTACTAAAAAAGCCTTCTGCCGACCCCTCCATTCTGGCAAACTATCGCCAATCTCTATCACTACTCTCCCAGCTAACCTTCCACACTGAATCTTCTGGTTATCTCCATGACCATCAATCTGGCTTCAGAGTAGCCAGAGGCATGGAAACTACACTCCTGAATACCCGTGAAGATCTGCTCTCTAATGTTGACTCTAGGTCTCCCTCTGTCTTCATTTTCCTAGACCTTTCCTCTGCATTTGACATGGTCAACCACAACATCCTGATTACTCGTCTCCGAGACCCTGGCGATCAGGGAACCGGCTCTGGTGTGGCTGACCTTCCTCATGGACTGTCCTTCCCAGGTTCAGCTTGGGTCCTTTCTCTCCACCACCTCTCTCTCCACATGTGGTGTTCCCCAGGGCTCTATCCTCTCCACCTGCCTCTTCAATGTCTGTCTGGCTCCTTTGGCTCTCCTGATCTGTACCTTTTTTCTCTAACTTTCAGTGTTATGCGGATGGCACTCTTTCAGGCTACCCTCGGCATCCTCCTCGCTCATCCCTGACTGGCTATCTGCAATACAGGCATGGTTCCTCTCTTAACAATCTCTGCCTTAATGCCAGTAAGACTGAGATCCTTTTCATTGGGACCCCTGCTCCTGCTTTTCCTCTCACTCTGGCCGCCCTCCTTGGGCACCGTGCCCTCGCCCTCTTGTGAGGCAAAAAACCTTGGGGTCATTTTTGACTTTGCTCACTCAATCTCTCCACACATCACGGACCTTGCCAGGACGGCCCATTTCCACCTGCACCTCCTCAGTTATTCTTCATTTTCTCACCTTCCTCCAGAAGCTCACTGTCTTCAGAGCCCTGGTTCTCTCTAGGCTTGACTACAACAACAGCCTCTTTCTTAATCTGCCTAACTCTACTCATCGCCCTCTTCAACTCATTCAGAACAAGACGGCAAGACTTCTCCTTGGCCTCGGGTCCAGGGAACGCATCTCTCTGGCCCTAAAATTTCTCCACTGGGTCCCGGTGGCTGCATGGATCTAGTCCAAGGCCATCTGCATCGTCCGCAAGGCTTTCTGGGGGATGTCCCTCACTATCTTCAACTCTCCTAAGTACCTTCCTTCTATAGCACTCCCCTTGGCTACTTCTAATTCTCTGCGGGTGAGTCACTTCTACAAGCAGGGAATGGCGGTAGATCTCTCTCCTCTGCAGGTGCCTCCCTCTGGAATGGCCTTCCTGCCTCTTCGCATTGAGCCAAATCTCCTTAAGTTCAGTAAGCTCCACAAGACCTTCCTTTTCTCCTCTTCTTTCTCGCTCCATCTCCGCTGCTAACCCTCGTTTGCTCCTGCTCTGTCGGCTGCTCAGTGTCCTCGGAGTTGTACAGGACACCAGGCCCCTCACCTCCATACCAGTCCCTCTGCACTTGCCGCCTAGCCCACCTTACACTGCCATCTAGCTAACCTTGCACTACCGGGCTGGGATTGCCCCCTGTAGTCCCAGCCTTCCTTGTACTTAACTCTGGGCCCTGCTGCTCTGGGTGCACTTATCCCTGTACCCTCTCCCCTGCACTTCTTGTTGCTCACTTGCACGATCTAAATGACATTAGGCCTAGTAAGATTGTTTGTCTTGTCCTCCCTTTGTTCCCCTCCCTTGCCTGTGTAGGCGCATAATAAAAAAATCAATCAACCGTCCTTCACCCAAGCCTTGAAAAAGGTGCCAGAAAACCAGTGCTGCAAAGACCCTCTGTTGGGCATCCGACCACATGAGAGCAACTGCCAATTATTCATTCCTGTTGCCAAGACCGAGAAACCCGAACCGGAGCCTGTTGTCGCCTCACTGTGAGGACTGTCCTGCTGCATCAGCTTCTTTGCTTAGAAGGTACTGTCCTGCTCCTATTTACTTACATGGGGCATTGCTTTGTTGATCCTGTACTTCTGGTGGCTTCAGATAGCATTTCGCACCCCTGCAGGGCCCATCATTAGCTATATTGGGGTGGACAACTAGTTGCACTCTACCTTGCCATTGGACACTTGTCCTTGGGGCAGTCCGACTAGGGATACTGTTAATTTCATGCCAAAGTAAACCTGATATCAACCTGCAAACTTAAAGAGTTTCTGCTGGACTCTGCTCCTTTGATCCCTGAACTCTGTTTTCTTGTCTTCTCCAGCATGGGGTCTGGCATGGATTCACATGCTCATGAATATTCCCCCGTCTTCAGGCCGGGAATCCTCGGTATAGAAAAAAATCAGTATCAGTTTCGTTTCTGATCTGTCTTTCTTAGTAGTAACCAATCACTGGTCTCTGGGTCATACTGCCCCCAGCCAATGACTGCCCTCTCCCTAAGCCCCGCCTCTGGCAGCCATCCTCAGATTTTTATCGCACGTTCAAGTGTTGGGAGTCCTCGTGCTGTAGCTCTCGAGCTTTTGCTGCGTTTTCGCGCTTTTTCAGGAGATTTTTCTCATTTTTCGGTTAAATAGAGCCTCAAGCTCCACCGTTTCTACATCCGATCAACAGGGATCCGTTTCGGAGTTTTCTACGCCCCTCAAGGGTGAAGATTTCGTCGAGTTACGCTTTTGGAGGATTCCAGAAGTTCCGAGGCCTACCCCGGACATGGCCCAGGAGAAAGGAAGCTCGACGCCCGGGAAGCTGTTCAGGACCTGCCCTGGATGCCAGCTTCAGAATGTTTTCAAGGAGGACGAGCATTCGTTATGCCTCTACTGTCTCCATGAGGAGAAGACGCACACAGAGAAGGACTGTGCGTTTTGTGGGAACATGTCGGAGCGGACCATGAAGGTTCGCCACCTCCGTCTCGCCAACTGGCTGGAAGGGAAGAGCCCGTCAGGCGAGAAGAAGTAGTCCGAGCGGTCTTCTAAGTCCTGTGAGGGCGCCACGGCGACGGGGGCCCAGCAAAAGGCGAAGCACCGCGAGTCCGCTGGCACTGGGAGCGCCGAACGGTCGCATCCTCCCCGGCGCCATCAACCACGAGCCAACGCTTTGGCTCGGGTAAGAGGAAGTCTGAGAACCCGGCGAAGCTTCTGGAGAGGCCCCGGTCGATCTCGAAGATTCCGGCAGAGGGGGGAGCGAGGCTCGGACCCCCCCCCCCCAAGGTGAAGGCCCCAGGCGGACAGAAGGGGACAATGGCCTTAATTCACCCTGCTAAGACCTCGATCGAGGATGTCGCAGAGGCCCTGGCTCAGCCTGTGGAGGCTACGCCAGTGGAGGCGACCTCAGGACCCAGAGTCTCCCTGCCACCGCGGAGGGAGTCATCTTTCAGGCCCATTGAGAAGACCCCCACGAAGTCCTCGTTGGAAAAGGTGGGGGAGGGGCAGGTGGCAATCGTGGATACAGACACGACCTCTGAAGAAGACCTCATCGAAGTCGTGGAAGAGACCCAGCCCATCGGGAGGGATCCCGACGAGGGCGACGACGAGAGCGACGGTGTCGCCGACGAGGTTCCTCAAGAGACGTCGCGCCCGTCGTTTCCGGCGCCGCAGGACACTTAGCGGCCATTTTATCAGCGATTCAGTCCTTATGCTCGAAGATAAGGACAAGGTTGCCCCTCCCCCCGATGGAGGTACCTGAGCCAGACCCGACAGGGGAACCGGAGCCAGGACCTTCGGGAAGTCCACCACATAAGAGGAGGAGGACGCATCCTACGCCACCTCTCCCACCTCTGCGGCCTGCTCTGCCTTCCCCCCCAGTCTACTACCCACGGGGATGATACAGGCATGGACACGGCTACGACAGGTACAGATGACGGAGGCGACGACGGGACGTGTCCCCCGTCGCCCCCTGCCCGGGCATCCCCGCCCGACGAGATTGGATCCTTTCATGCCATGATTTCATGGGCATCCAAGCTCTTCCAGCTCTGCCCAGAAGAGAAGGAGGAAGGGTTCCTTTACCAACGGTGCGTGGCTAAAAGGAAGACGGTCCTCGCCGTACCACTTCTTGATGACATCTGGGATGAGGGGCTCGCCCTTCTCAAGAACCCTGCCACGGCGCCGGCAAAGAGGGACCGTTACGGGAAGTACCGGGTCCCCGACGCTGCCCCCTTGTGCCTTCGGGCGCAAACTACCCCGGATTCGGTCATTTCGGCGGCGGCAAAGAAGAAAGTGGGGGGGGGCATCGGCCTCGACATAAACTTCCCCGCCGGACGGCGAGGGCAGGAAGCTGGACACGATGGGACGACGGGTCATCTCATCCGCAGCGACGACTATCAAGGCGGCCAACGCTCTGGCTATCATAGCCCGCTACGACAGGGAGTTGTGGTTCAAAATCGCCCCGCTGTTGGACTTCCTTCCGGACGTCAAAAGGGCTGAGGCCCTTGAAATCCTACAGGAAGGTGAGATTGCTTCGGACCACGCCATCACGGTGGCAACGGACATCGCCGATACCGGTTTCTGTCAGTTGGACAACAGCGTTTCCCTGAGACGACGAGGATGGCTCAAGGCGACGGATTTCCGCCAGGACGTACAAACCAAGGTTTCGGACATGCCCTTCGACGGGAACAACCTGTTTGGGAAGGCGGTTGATGAGTCCCTTCAGGCCATCAAGACGGACACAGAGACTGCCCGGGCACTGGGAGTGCTCCAACAACGACGGCCGTCCTTTCGGAGCGCCGGAGGCAGACAAGGTGCCTCCAAGGGATCTGGCAGTGGCTCCTCCACGTACCGCCAAGCGGCAAGATCTTCGTGCCAGGAAGCCTACAAGGGACGCGGCAAATCAGGTGGTGCCCGTCGTCGTCGACAGGGAGGTCAAGGAGGCAAGGCGGCCTCCCAACAAGATTGAACCGACCGTGGGGTCGGGCCCCCGCCGAAGCACCCCGGTGGGAGGCCGGCTGGCGAGGTTCGTCAGCGTGTGGGAGTCCATCTCCACCGACCGTTGGGTGCTGGATGCCCTGGCCCAAGGGCACGCCCTCGAGTTTCAGAAGAAGTGCCCTCGCGTTCCACCCGTGGCCAGGAAGGAAAATCACGTCCCTCAACTACTGTTGGAAGTAAGGGCAATGCTCAAGAAGGGTGCCATAGAGCTCGCCCCAAAGAGGCTTAGGGGCTCCGGAGTTTACTCAAGGTACTTCCTCGTAAAAAAGAAGACAGGAGGATGGCGCCCCATCCTGGACCTGCGACGACTGAACAAGTACATCAAGGCACAGAAGTTGGACTTGGAGGATGCGTACTTCCACATCCCCATTCTAAAAAGATACCGAAAGTTCCTCAGGATCGTGGTCCAGGGGCGGCACTACCAGTTCAAGGCCCTCCCGTTCGGATTGAAATCGGCACCCAGTGTGTTCACCAAGTGCCTCGCACCGATGGCGGGGCGGCTGCGCCTACAGGGGATCCACATCTACCCCTACCTGGACGACTGGCTCATCCGGGCAAGGACAAGGGAGCGCGCCGTGGAGCACACTGCGAAGACCGTCCAGCTGCTCACGGACCTGGGATTCTCCATCAACTTTCCAAAATCCCACCTGGTTCCGTCGCAAGTCTCCCTGTTTCTGGGAGCCAAGCTCGACACAGTGGCGCGGCTGGCTTCGCCGTCGGAGGAAAGGACCAGGACCATTCTGGGCAAGGTGCAGCATCTGCTGGCCACGGACATGGCCAGGGTAAGATCTATCAAGTCCCTCCTCGGGATGATGTCCTCCTGCATTTATCTGGTGCGCCTTTGCAGGCTTCGGATGCGCCCCTTACAAGAGTTCCTCGACGCCCGCTGGGTCCAGTCGAGGGGCAGCTTCGAGGACCGGATCCCTCTCAACGAGACGTTCCGTCAGGCGATCCGTTGGTGGGGTACCCGCTCTCATCTGTCGGCGGGCACGGACTTTCAGACCCCAGCTCACCAGGTGACGACGGACGCCTCCCTGGAAGGTTGGGGAGCGCACTCCGGAGATCTTCACGCGTGAAGCCTTTGGCTCCCGGAGGAGAAGTCACTCCACATCAACATCTTGGAGCTCCGCGCAGTGTTCTGGGCCCTCAGGTCTTTTCTTCCGTCCCTCGAGGGCAAGGTTGTGAGGATCTTCACCGACAACACCCCCACGATGTTCTACATCCGGAAGCAGGACGGCACCAGATCCCCTGCCCTATCCAAGGAAGCCCAGGATCTGTGGCATTGGGCCGTCGCCCAAGGGATGTTTCTGGTGCCTCTTCATATGGCAGGAATAAAAAACACAATCGCCGACGCACTCAGCAGAGAGGTGCGCTCGTGTCACGAGTTGGAACTACGCCAGGATCAAGTGGATCGACTCTTCCGACGATGTGGCGAACCCCAAATCGATCTCTTCGCGAAGGCGACGAATTCCAAGTGCCGGAGGTTCGCCAGCAGGTTCCCCCAGCCGAGGAGCATGGGCGATGTTTTCTCGTTTCCCTGGGACGGCCTATTTCTTTATGCGTTCCCTCCGCTGCCGTTGCTGCTCCAGCTGAAGAGGTCCCGGTGCAGGATGATCCTCGTCGCAACGGCGTGGCCGAAACAGATCTGGTTCCCGGACCTTCTGGACTTGTCAACGTCCACACCAGTCAATCTGCCGACGGACGCAGATCTTTTCTCCAGAGAAGGAGGAGCCATTCTTCACCACAACCCGGAGTCGCTGAACTTGCAGGCCTGGCTCCTGCAGCACTAGAGTTTGGAGGGTACGACATCCCGACCGACTGCAGAGAGGTTCTTGCAAAGGCCAGGGCGTCCTCAACTCTCAAGTGCTACGGACATAAATGGAAGAGGTTCTCTGTCTGGTGCCGTGCAGAGAAGATTAACCCTCTGCGGATTGCGGCCCATCAAGTATTGCCGTACCTACTGTCATTGGCCAAGGCTGGACTAGCTCACGCTTCCATCAAGATACATCTGGCCGCCATCTCACGATACACCAGAACTACGGGACGGGCGTCCTTGTGGTCTCATCGACTTGTGAAGGAATTTATGAAAGGATTGTTCCGATAATTCCCGCCGGTGAAGGCCCCTGCCCTGGCGTGAGAGCTCAACGTGGTGCTGACCAGGCTCCTGGGGACCCCATTTGAGTCTATGCATTCGGCACCATTGAAGTTTCTGTCGTGGAAGACGGCGTTTCTCGTGGCCATCACCTCCGCACGAGTGGGAGAGATCCAGGCCCGATCTTGCAAGCCACCATACTTGACGTTTCACGACACGAGGGTGGTGCTGAGGACGCACACCTCCTTCATGCCCAAGGTGCCGTCGGACTTCCACCTCAACGAACCCTTGGTGTTGCCAGTTTTCTTCCCGTCTCCTTCGTCGCCGGCTGAAAGGACTCTGCACTCGCTGGACGTAGCTAGAGCGCTGAAGTTCTATGTGGACCGCACGAAGAGTTTTCGGAAGACATCACAGCCGTTTGTGAACTTTGGGACTGTGAATCAAGGGAAGGCTCTCTCGAAGACTTCCATTTCCAGATGGCTCTCCGACTGCATCATGCACTGTCACCGGTTGGCAAACCGACCGCTGCCCGGCCGTCCGAGAGCCCATTCGACCAGAGCGATCGCTACTACCACGGCGTTCCTGTCTGGTGTGCCCCTGCTGGACATCTGCAGGGCTGCGACGTGGAGGTCGACGCACACCTTCACAAGATTCTACTGCGTCGATCGGGACTCCAGGGAGGAGTCCAGGGTTGGCCAAGCAGTGCTGCGCAACCTGTTTGCTTAAGGTGAGCCTGGTGAGGAGGTAAGAGATGCTTAATGTTGAGTTGTTGTATTGCTTAATGCTGAGCCTGTTGCCACCTCCCGTGGTTGTGCATGTGTGTACTGCTATGTATTCTCTTATTCATGAGCATGTGAATCCATGCCAGACCCCATGCTGGAGAAGGAACAAGTTACTTGCCTGTAACTGTTGTTCTCCAGCATGGGTCTGGCATGGATTCACATGCGAACCCTCCCGCCTACCCCTCTGTGGCTCTTCACTTGGTCATACTGCCACTTTACGTGCTACCAAATCTGAGGATGGCTGCCAGAGGCGGGGCTTAGGGAGAGGGCAGTCATTGGCTGGGGGCAGTATGACCCAGAGACCAGTGATTGGTTACTACTAAGAAAGACAGATCAGAAACGAAACTGATACTGATTTTTTTCTATACCGAGGATTCCCGGCCTGACGACGGGGAATATTCATGAGCATGTGAATCCATGCCAGACCCATGCTGGAGAACAACAGTTACAGGTAAGTAACTTGTTCCTTTTCTTACTCAGCCCTTGGTCACTGATGCCCCAGTGTCCCTTCTGACTTTGTGAGACTCAACAGGGTTGGACTTTCTAAGAAAGGCTAAGCTGACGTTATCAAGTTTCTAGAAGTTTGTATATGTTTCAGGAGGTTTGATAATGTGATTTGTTTCTATTTTTGCTATTCTGAAGTATCTAACTATTTGACTATTGCAACTGTTCTTGTATTACATTTTTGTGTGATAGTACTTAACTAACTTGTATGCTACAAGCCTTATTGTATATAAATAACTATTTTTTCTATAACTCCTACTGTATAAGAATTTCCATGACCTAAGTGTATGCTCTCTGTTCTACTACAGCCCTCCTCCCTCCTAGACGAAGCCTAGCTGCTCGTCCACAGTTACCAAACGTTTGTGTAGTTCAGGCTAAACCTAAGGTGGGCTTTCTGAAGTCTTGTCACAGACAGGACTTTGGCAAAACCCCCTAACAACTTTCAAAGCACCACCACATCCCACTGCACTAGTTCTGAAATACCTTCCCAGAATAAACCATAGTTGGAACTTATGATGCTTTGGTCACGTGGCCCCACACATCTCCGGGCTGGACTTTATAAAACAGAGGGAAAATGGGTTTGTGTTTATTCTAACTATTCTGTTTTTCCTACATTTTATACCTCACCTGTTGACTACTGGTATTTAACGCATACACATCAAAGTGGTCAGGACGCCAGCATAAATCTCCAGAAAAGAAATCAATCCATCATTCGCCAAAGTTCTTGTGCCATATCCAGCTTTATTGAAGGCATTGCAACCTACGACACGTTTCACAACGCTCCCGTTGCTTGTTCACATATAAAACAGAAAACTGCACAATGCTTTTATATACAGAAGGGTTCAATCTCTATGGTTCTGCCCAACACATTTTGTTCCTTTTCTCTTTCAACTCTTGCAATTTCCCATAGACGTTCTATGTTGAATGCATGCAGCCATTTTGGAATGTGTTAAATCTCACTCTTAATGCGTTTAAGCTAGTGCTTTACGTATTTGGAGATGTCGCATTAATCTTTTGAAGCCGCTCAGTGCACAGTGACAGGTTTTTATTTTTATTTGCATTTACACGATAATTTAAATTTATTGTCACTCTAATATTTATTGATTAAAGTCAAAACCTGCTCACTGTGCACTTACAATTTTTTTCCCCAATCGAGGCCTGGATTTACAATTCGATACTGGCATCATAAAATGATAAAAATGGTTTCACACTGTCACCAATTAATTTCCTATTTGCCAAATGTATATGTGTGAGGAGACATAGCATTCCGATCCTTTGATGTTTTTCAGGTTCAAGATTATAAAGTGCCTAGTGCTGTAAACATGACTCTCAATCATAGTGCAAAGTGCTTTGTTGATTTCTTGAACTTTATTCCTCACAGATTATCAATTGGATTTTGTAAATGCTTACTTGGAAATTACAATTGTCTTCTGTGATAGCGAGGTCGAGAAGATACTAAAGTGCTAAGTGCTGTAAACATACAATAGTACTCACGGCCAGTATAAAATACAATAAAACCAGGATTTGGGCAATCTAGACAAAACCACATAGAAAAAAGGGGGAGAAGATGGTTTGAATCAGGGCTAAAAGCTGTGCAGTTCTCACTGTTACATAAAAAGTCAACACACATACAAAATAGAAAAAATTAAAACAAGCTCAACTACCAAAATTCAGCAAAGGATATTTTTCTATATTGCTAACTTCAAGAAACTGTCGAGACTAAGGCAGAGGAGGAAATTTATGATCCAAGGAATGTATACAATTCTTCATCCAAGTTATGTCCTCCTGGTTTCTTGGTTTGGAAATCTAGAATAAATCGTGTCTCCATCTGACGTAATTCCAGCTCACGTTTCCCTCCCCGTGGATTGAGCTTAGTATGGTGTACTCCAAAAAATCTGAAGCTGTCCTATTTGCTCTGATGTTGATCTCTAAAATGTACTGCCATGGGATAGGAAGAATATGTTTTTTATGGCCCGCATATGCTGCAGTATTCTCAATATCAGTTTGCGAATGGTACTTCCCACATACCACAGATTGCATGAACAAAGCAATACATATACAGCGAATCCTGTATTGCATGTTATTTTGGATTTCACTTCAATATTATGACCTAATGTTGGATGTACAAAGTTCCTTTTGTTCAGAGCAAATTGGCATGCTTTGCACTTAGTGCATTTGGAGAAGCCAGTGTTGTTTTTATTCAGCCACGTGGATGTAGCGTTGGTTTCTGTCTTTGGGGACTTAAAGCTGTTGACTAGTGTGTCTTTAATGGAGATAGATTTTCTATAAGTTATGTTGACTCGTTCCCCCATGAATGGAAATAGAACTTCATCAGTCTTTAAGACATGACAATGTTTGTGTAATATTCTCCTTATTGTCTTAGCGTGTGAACCGTACGTGAGTATTAATCTTACATCGTCAGGTTCCAAAATCTTTTCAGATGTTCGATTGGTAGAGAGCAATGCTGTTCGATATGTTTCGTGCTTTGGTGTAAGGTCTCTCGATGATTGCCTTGGGGCATCTTTGTTTGGCAAAATTACGAGCTGTGATCTTGCATTCTCTGTCAAAACAATCTAATTTGCTGCAATTGCGGCGAATCCTGACGAACTCTCTGTATGGTATACTCCATTTTAAGTAGGGTTGATTGCTGCTCGCAAATAATGGCTTGTCGGAGCTTGTTAGTTTTCAATGAAGTTCTGTACTGATTTCTTTGCAGTCAGTATTCACCGGTACATCAAGAAAAATTAAGGATTCATGACTAAGTCTCTGTAAATTTAAGATTCAAGTTGTTGACATTTAACGTAGTTACAAATTCAAGCCAATCCTTTTCTTTTCCATTACACAGGATGAATAAGTCATCAATAAACCGTAGCCAGAGGACTACTTGGTTAGTATACTTGGTATTAGCATCGGTCCAGATGACAAATTTTTCCCACCATCCCATTGTCAAATATGCGTAGCATGGTGCAAAACATGTTCCCATCGCTGTTCCACGCAATTGGTTATAATAGGTATTGTCGAAGAGAAAGACGTTATTAGTTAGACATAAGTCTATCATCTCCATGATCATTTGTCCATGACTTAAATAGTTTAACGATCTACTGTCAAGGAAGTATTTACATGCTTTTTTCCATCGTTATGTTGGATGGAGGTGAGAGCGATACTACGTCCAATGTTGCAAACATGAAATCTCTTTCCTAGCTAATTCCTTCATTTCACTGAGAAAGTCTATATTTAGTGAAAAAACATAGTTAAGAGGACGTTATGGTTAAGCTGCACTAATAAATACCTATGAAATTCAATGGAAAAACATTGTTACAGGGACGTTATGGTTACAGGTAAAACCGAAAAAAAACCTCAGAAATTTGCCAGTTATGGTAAGCTAAGCAACCATAACGCATGCCACCACCGTGCACTGCTAAGACTAACACCCAGGACATCAAAAAAGACATCACAAATGTCATTGAAGACATCACTGATGACATCACATGTGAAATTAATGTTGATGAAAAGTCCCTACCTACAAGGGGATATTTTTATTATGTTGGTAACAAGATGTCAGGGGCGATTGTGTAATGTTAAACATGTAATTAGCTAACAATTCAATACTTACTACACACTTGTGCTAGTACAAACAATACATATGAAGACCCACAATGCATATAAATCAGAGGCATATATAGGGAAACTAAAGAAAGGAAGAAAGAAACAGCATCATCAGAAAATGTTAATAGCATTAAGGTTCAACTTCCTGTATTCAAATGAATTGTATGTTTGATGCCTGCTATTGCCCCATGCATGTGCACCATGAGCTAAGACCAAACCCTAAGGAAAGTACTTTAAGAACATACAACAAGATTAACGTTTTGATATACAGCACCTTTTGAATTTTAATATTCTGATTGTCTGTGAATCAAACCACCTGGCCTAGATTTTTCAGTGAACCAAAATACGTGAGCCAGATATGTGATGTCATCAATGACATTTGGGATGTCATCTTTGATGTCCTGGGTGTTAGTCTTAGCAGTGCACGGTGGTGGTGCGAGTTATGGTTGCTTAGCTTACTATAACTGACGAATTTCTGAGGTTTTTCAGTTTTACCTGTAACCATAACGTCCCTGTAACAGTCTTTTCAGTGACTTTAATGGGTTTTTACTAGTGCATCCTATTTTCCTACAATTTACTAATATCATACTTACCCAATAAGCAATATTTGTGTCCAATTTACAAAGTTTCTCCTTAAAACTCTGCAATTTCCCACCTTGTAGCATCATTAACACTTTTTGCAACTTTTTAAAAATAATTTTTGCATCCGTAGACGTCTGGGAACGTCTGACTTCATGGCAGACCTTCTGGACAGTGCCACGTGACCATACGCTTGCGCGCAGCATGGTGACTTGTTTGCGTCTGCACTTCGTGATCAGATCCATGCTTTGAAGACAGTTCGGAACTGCACTTTCTACTGATCTAGGAACTTTCAACTTCAAAATTTCCCTTGCACACCTCCTACACCTCTTCATACTCCTTATCCATTACCAATCTAGAACACGGTACATACTTGGAAGAATGTTATCAAAACTGCTATTTATCTTAAAAATGGCATCAGTTATTGCCATCCCTCTTCCCCAAGAGCCATCACCACCACCAGCTGGAGGACCTCACAACAAAAAAAGCGCAGTACTTTCAAAGACCATGAAGAGGACCAAGAAGATGAGGTAGAGGAAGTGCCTACTTCTAGCACCAAGATCGAATCATGGGTGTGCCAGTTCTTTGGTTCTGTTGGGAGTGTACCAAAGGCTAAAGCTACCAAAGTGAAATGCATGGAGTGCAATTTTGTACTCGGTCGCAGACTACCTCGACAGTACTCCTACGGGACCACCTCCATGCGCCGCCACACCAAATTCAATGACCGCAATGTTCTCAGAAAAGTTGGTCCTTTCTCAGCAAGTAGTAAGCTGTCTTCCTCCACCTCATCTTCCTCAAATACTGTAACCACACAGCCTGATGTCTGCAGGCTTTGGCGTGTTTTAAATATATAAATAAGGAGGGCTACGGACCATTATCTTCCATTGCAACCCCTGAAACGGGGGATAAAGGCCATTAGCACCCCTGGTTCCCAAAGCGGGAACCCAGGTTGCTAAAACATAGATTTTTCTTCCTATAGCTGAATGCCTGATGCATCCCGCTGTATGAAGGAAGGATTATCCTTCCGGCGTCCCGCTGTAGGAAGGAAAATCCTTTTCCAAGACAGCCCGCATAGAAAGAGAAGGCGGGGCTCCGTACACAGCCCCTCTTCCCTTGCCATGGCAGCCTGCAAACCCCTATGAACATATTACCACAAGCACTTTTTTTTCCCCTTTCAAGCCTATCCTACCTTCGAATAACTTTACCACATAGCCGGTCCCAGGTAGACATGGGCACTTAAACACCATTTTTCGTCCCAAGCGGTCATGGCCAGTAGCCAGATTGTCCGTGTCATGACCTTATGCCATGACCCAGACAATCTGGCTACTGCCCACGGCCACAGGCTATACCTCAGTCACCAAAGGTATAGGACTATTTTGTGTACCTACATTATGACACTTGTCAAAAAATAAAACACGGGCACATTTGCAAAACCATGCTTTAATGTCCTTGCCAATGCTCCTCACGAGTTTGCTAGAAATCCGCCCTTATTTTATTTTTTTAAGTATCAAAATGTATGTATATACCATAGTCATATAACTTATCCCCCACTTGACAAAATCCATTCAGTCTTTATACAAACATTGAAGGTTGGGTCTATAATCTTTCTCAAAACATCTGTCCACATTCGTCAAATAGCAACAGTGTTATAAGCCATCTAAAAATGTTGAGACCCCCCCTCTAATTTCGCCCCCTCTTGAGAAAATCCCACCACACTTTAGAAAACCATTTATATCTAGATCCAAAATGGTTTTGCCAAATGTTCTACAAATTCGTCAAATGACACCACATTTATATGCATTTACAATATTTTGTCACACCCCCTCTAAATTTACATCGTCTTGACAGAATACCACAAAACTTTGGCAAACCATTCAGGATTAGGTCTAGAGTAAAAATGCTAAATTACATGCAGTTTCATTGAGTGGCGCAAAAATGATAAGCCATCCATAAACTGCTTTTCCCCAACCCTGCAATGCAGAAATAGGTACAGATGTCCTAGGACATCTGAAGTGTCCGCGAACACCACAGGACTGTCCCAGGACACCTGGAGTGTTTGCGGACTGTCGGGGGTGAAACAACCTGTTTTTTGGCTTATGGCCATATCCCATCCCATCCTCATCCCCCACATCTCCCCAGAGATTGTTTATTGAGTTTGACAAGGGCAATGTTGCTTTTTTTTAAATGTTTTCACTGCGCTGTCCACGGTCCCCAAAAAAGTCTGCGAATCCAAGATGGCAGGCGTTTCGGGGAAACTGATGCATTTCACGTTTTCTCACCACCCAATCAACGGCCGCGTCCCGATGTCCTCAGACCACGCAAAAGTCAGCACAGTTTTCTGCCCAATCAGAGGCCAGTCCGCGGACCGAACAGGGAAGTGAGTCTGCCTACCGGACATAGATATCACTCATTTTTTTGCCTTACGTTTTGGTTGTTTTAAAAAAAAAAAGACTAGACGGATTTACACCAAATTAACAAAAGCACGCTTTCGGGACCAAGCCGCCGCTCCTGCCACAAATTTGGTGAAAATCCGTTCAGCAGTTTGGGCTGGAGGCGTGAGCAAAGTTATTTTCCCATTATGTCTATTGGAAAAAGAAATGTTGGGACCCCCCCATAACTTTGGCCCGCCATTGACCAAATGTCACCAAACGTTGCAAAAAAAGAGTGGGCCATATACTTGTTTTTGCAGTTTGGTGAGAATTCGTCCAGGGGGAGCAAAGTTATAAGCGACCCAAAAAGTGCTCTTACTGTGGGTTTAGCAACTTACCCATAACTACATAGCCGTTACCGCAGGCCGACATCTAGTAGTTGGTGCAGAGTATTGGATGACTTTGTTTATAAAGATAAAAAAAAGGGACCTTGACATGGCGTGTTTGTAATACTCTACCTAGTGTGATGTGTACTGTACCCATGGTGCTTCACGCCTCAAGGTACTCAGATTGTTTTTTTCTGCCATCATAGGTGGTAGCATTCCGCTGAGTTCCTAACATTTATAGCTAGCTTCTTTTCTTTAGTATCATCTTTTATGTATCGCCATTGCTGCTAAATGTTTCCTTTTAACGCTCGACTGATCAAGCAGCATTCAGCGACATTTCAGCGAGGATTCCTAAAAGCCTTCCCGACTACCTTCTTCGTTTCTTTGCAGGCCTTGGCCTACATCAGGCTTCGGCCTTCACAGTATGGCGAGTGCGGGGAATCAACAGTTTTCATTCACACTTGGAGAATGTCTAAGTTCACACTACATTTTTATACTCTTTGTCTAGCTGCCTTTTTATTTAGTTTTCTTAAATTGTGCCCCAAATGTAACCGGAAACTCCTGTGGAAAGACACACAATGTGTGCAATCACGGTCTCCCTCAAGACCATTTAGAAAGACGGTGCCATGCATGCAAGCTCTTTCATCCGAAGACATTAAATCGGTGGGCGGCCTACGCATCCATGCTGAGGCCTATTTGGATGAACCTTCCAGAGCAGAGGAGTCTGATGAAGAGCAGGGCCGCATCATTGCCTTTAGTGACGCTGAGGACACAAGAGTGGACTCCTGCTTGCTCGCCCCCAGTTCCGTAGGGCAGTCATCATGCTCTGCTGTTGAGAAACCCCCTTGTGACAGGAGCACCCACAAACAAAAACATGGCAGGCGCACAAACCCAGTAAGCACACTAACCCCAGTCACACCGCAGCGAAAACACAGAAAAGTGGCCCAGCAGTACCAAAAAGCACTAGTAGTGCTGGTGACTCCTTGGTGACCTAAAACCTCTGGTTCGGCGCACAAATCAAAAAGTAAACAGACCAGAGCTTAACGGTTACCGTGCAAACCATCTCTACAACTGCAGCTTCCCAGACGCCAGCGACTAGTCGTCGGCTGGTACAATTACAAAACATTAATCGAAACCAACTGAAATAATCTCAGAATCAGCGCAATACACCAAGTCTTCGATAACATTATCTCAGGCTTTACGGAACGATTCCCATACTTAACCCAGATGTAGTTGCGCTTCCTTTACAGGAAACTCCAAAATAGGCACATAGACCAAACAAAGTTTCGCAGAAACCTTGGGCAAGGTGTCTCTTTTCTAATTTTTTAGAAAAACGCCAGATTAAACAAAAATGTTTCCATGGGAAAAGGGGAACCCCCCAACCCCCCTGCTAAACAGCCAGAGTTCAGAATTTTCGGCTGCAGGATTTTCAGCCGTGAAATAATGAGGTGATAACGGTTCAAAGTGGTGTCCACCCACTATCAGTTCAAGGCGTTACCCTTCAGCATCTCTTGAGCCTCTTGGGTGTTCACCTGTTCTGGCAGTGGTGGCAGCTCACTTACCCAGACTGTCCATCCCTGTACCCACTACTGGCTCATAACAAGAACTACTCCTCAAATGTGTCACGAAAATAGTCCAGACACAATCAACCTTTTTCAGTTGGGTTTCTCAATCAACGAGAAAAAAATCCAGTCTTGTCCCTAGCCATAACAAACGGTCACTGGGATGATAGAGTGGTAGTTTTGCAAAATATGGTGCAAGCATTGCAGTGGTTGTTATATTAAATTGCAATCCTTTTTTCGCACCAGCATTGAAGGCCACTCTAAAAGACATATCACTTTCAGGTTGGGGAGCTCATTATCTCCACCAAACCGCGCACAGCATGTGGTCACAGTCCAAGAAAAAAAATACCAACATTGTGTTTACAAAGCTTTACAAGTTTTCTGTCAAAACGGTCCTAGTTCTCACAGAACATACAACCACCATGTTTTACATAAACAAGCAGGGCGGAACGCACTCACTAAATCTGTCCAAACTAGCACAGAAGATGTGGAATTGGTCTCTGCATAAATATATCTTCCCCCTGTCGAAACACGCTCCAGGGGGACGCAACTGTCTCTCAGATGTGCTCAGCAGACACACGCTCAGAACACGAGTGGGACTTGCACACAAATGTAACAAACCTTTTCAAACAATGGGAGCATCCAAACCTAGATCTTAGCAAAACAAGAGAACGTGAAATGCTCCACTTACACATCCAGGCTTCCCCAATGAGGCTCCAAGTGGAATGCGATGTGGATGAGTTTATGAGGGACCCCCTTGCATTCTTGCCCCCAAACACCTCCCGCCCCCAACACCTTTGCTGAACAAAATAATCCACAAAATGCACCTGGAACATCTCTCGATCCTAATGGCTGCAATGTGCGTGTGCCAAACCTCATTCCCACATCTAATTAACATGTCTGTCTATCCACCAGTGAACGACCATGCCCTTACAACATACTCTAGGCAGCATACTAGGCAGCATCGGGGAACAATCATCATCCTCAAACGCACAATTTAGTAGCTTGGCTCCTGAGGCGATAGTTTGGACACCTTAATTTACCTAAACGATGCATGGATTAAAGGTAACTTGGAAGCCAAACAAGACTGTTATTTCAATAAATGGAAGTGATTTATAATATGGTGTAAAAAAGCTCATTTAAATCCTATTGACTGTTCACCTTCTAACATTGTATACTACCTGCTGCATTTGTTAGACTCAGGTCTAGTGTTCAGCTCACTAAAAGTAAATCTAGCAGCACTCTCCGCATCCACTACATCACAAAGGAAGTGTCTTGGTGGAAAGTTCCTGTTGACGCTTTCATGCAAGGGATAAAAAATGTATCCCACAATTTCAACAACTCCCCCAGGGTGGGAATTAAATGTCGACCTAACTAAACTTATAGGCCCTCCTTTTGAACCCATGAGTAAAGCAAGCTTAAAGAGCTTACCTACAAGGCTGCTTTCCTTATAGCCATAACATCCATAAAAAGAGTTGGTGAACTACAAGCGCTATCAGTCGCAGACACATTTGTCACAATACATAAGCGCAGACCCATTTGTCACAGTAGATAAAGACAGATTAGTCCTGAGAACGCATCATGCTTCTCACCAAAATACATTTTGAAATGTCATGTCAATCAGTCAATTGAACTTTCTGCTTTCTTTCAAAACCCACAGTATTCTGTAGTAAGAGTCCTCCAAACACTAGAAGTCAGCAGGTCAGTAATTTACTACCTGTACAAAACCATTCCATTTCGGAAAACTGATCAGTTCTTCGTTTCACTTGCTGCAGGTATAGAAGGGCATCCCATCTCTAAAACGGCAATCTCAAGATGGATTGTAATCTGCATTCAGCAATGCTACACTATGTCCAAAAAGACACTACGGTTTACACCCAGAGCACATTCAAGTTGCGGTACTGGTGCAACCTTAGCATTCATCACAAATGTGCCCCATGTAATTTGTAAAGCAGTTGCATGGAGCTCAGTTCATACATTCATACACCACTACTGTGTAGATACTCGTACAAGAAGTGATTCTCAGGTGGGACAGCCCGTGTTAAAACATCTTTGCCTCTGTACCTTTCAACAACCTAGCTCCTTCTCCAGGTACTGCTCGCTAGTCTAGGCAAAGCATGTGATTCTAAGCAGATACACAAGCCTCCTCAGACAAATATTACATACCTCTAATTGTCTTTCTGATGCTTGTATCTGCTTAGATCCACATGTGCCTCCCCTTCCTCTCCTCATTTGAAGTTGAAGGTACATAGACAACGTTCACCTTTCTTTACCTTCCTGTACTTGTCAGAAACAAAACAATCTGAGGACCTCGATGCGTGAAGCACCATGGGTACCATACACGTCACACTAGGGATAGTATTATACACGCCCTGTTGATGCGCCTTTTTGATCTTCGAAAGAAATACTCTGTACTAACCACTAGATGTCGGCCTATGCAAAGCATGTGAATCTTACCAGATACAAGTTTTTAGAAAGACTATTATAGGTATGTAATGTTTGTCATATATTGTATGTTTATTGATTACATTACTTGTGTTTTTTATGCTTAGTATGTTCATAAAGGCCTAATACATATTTGTATTTTCTATACTTATTGAGTGACTTCAATTATTGGTGGTGGTCGTGGACTATTTGCAGCCCTAGATCACCCTCACATTTTCCCTGAGGCTAAGCCTTCACTACTCTTTTACTGTCCCTTGATTGGGTTTTGGCTAATTTACTGACTTTTTAGTTTACTGTAATTAGGGTGGCCACTTAAAATCCTCCCCAAGAGCTGGTTTTAGAAATCCATATTTTTAGAAGTAATTCACATCAAGCTAGTGTAGGCTATAATGTATCGATTTATTTATTATTTATTGTTCACTTGTTAGGCGCTTATACAGGAATCAAATACAGTTTCAAAGGGCCCACAGGGCAACAGGGAGGTGACTGGGGATGATAGAAAATGTAATTACAACAATAATACATAATTAAGTTAATTAAGTAAAGCAAGAGAAGATGGTGGTGAGTGGAACACAAACCTACTTGTGAGTGTTCAGAACGTGCAAGTCAAGAAGGGAGAGTGGTATGGGATAGGTGCTGTGGTGCTCATGATGACAAGCGGGTGAAGTGCTATGAAGAAAGGGTAAGTGCAACCTACAAGGGGAGGGTGAGCCAAAGCAAGTGCAGAGGAGGGACAGCTGCTGAGAAAAGTGGGAGGTCGGGGGCCCTGAGGACGCATAAGGGCCCTGCACTTCAGCCAAGCTACTGTGCGATTAGCAGGGGAGAGGGAATGGAGGAACAGGAGAAGAGGAAGGTCTTCAGGCTTTTCCGAAACTTAAGGAGTTCCTGCTCAAGACAAAGAGGGACGGGGAGTCTATTCCATAGAAGGGAGCCTGCTGAGGAAAGCGAACAACCACCTGCTCTCTGTTTAGCAAACCCCTTTGCATGCAAGGAGTTGTTGCCAGAGAAACGCAGGTGTCTAGAGGGGGAGTAGTTGGTCAGAAAGTTGCAGATGGAGTGGTCCCCGGCCTCAGACAGCTTGTGGACGATGCAGAGGGATTTGAATTTAATCTGCACTGCGATTGGGAGCCAGTGGAGACTAGGAAGGCCAGAGAAAAGGGAAGAAGTAGGGTGCTGGAGTCGCAGTAGGGAGCATCTGTTTTTCTTGGTTTGAGGCAGAGATAGATGTGCACCAGGCCTGGATGGCAGAGAGGGAGTCGGGGATGAAGGAGAGTGCAAGGGCTTCTGTAGGAAGTTTGAAGAAAGAGTTGTGCGTCATCAGCATAGCACTGGAAGTTAGGGGAGAAGGCGGAAATGAGGCGTGCAAGCAGACTAAGGTAGATGCTAAAGAGCCAAGGTAAAAGAATGGAGCCCTGGGAGACGCCAGAGGTGGAGGAGGAAGTAGGGGAGGAGAAGGAACCCTGTATGACTTTGGAAGAGCGATCGGTTAGGAAGGAGGTAAGCCAGTCCCGTGCCCGCTCTGAGATACTAAGCGTGTCATGGAGACTTTTTATGAGGATGGAGTAGTTCACTGTATCAAATGCAGAAGAGAGATCAAGGAGGATGAGGACAGCTGGGGGAGTTGGAGCCAAGAGATGTGAGCAGTTTTTCACTGGTGTTCTGAAGAGCAGTTTCTGTGCCTCTGGATGCCCGCAATCCAGACCGATGATCGTGAAGACATTCAAAAAGTTCAGTGTGGGAGTTAAGTTGTGGGAGGGCCAACCTCTCAAGCAGTTTCCCCTTCCCTAATGGGCTCATGATTTGTATTTATCCTACCATTCCCCTAGGAAGTACTCGGACAAGGAAGAATAGGAGTATCCTGAATGAAGATCACTTTCCCAGTACTTTGACAAGAAAGATCCCCAATGACTCACGAGAGTTATAAGATCAGTACTGTGACGAGGGAGAATACTGGAGGAATGAGGATTACATGTTAGAATGCCATTCAGCAGTCTAGTCTTTCCCCAAATCCTATCAGCGCCAGTATAAAAGCAAGGAAAGACTCAGGAAGTATGAGAGGCCCTCCCTGGAGGACCTGGTTGCAGGATTAGTTTGTTGCAGAAGAAGGGGCCTTGGATTGCTGTTCCAGAGGAGAGCAGGGTGAACCCTTGCTCCCCCAACACCTTGAGGAGAACTTGGTACTGGTGGGGGAAGCCTGGGAACTTTTGTGCCCCCACAAATGGGGTGAACCTCTAGGCACCAGCAGTGTGCCACAGGGAAGCTGTAAACTCTCTCACTGGGAGAGTTCTCGGCTCGAGGAGGGAGAAAGATTTCAGGAAGTGAGACACTGGCTGGAGGAGTCTTATCCTCTTGGTGCTGACCGAGGGATCACTGGGCTGGTGAGACATCCATGGAGCCGACAAGCTCACAGAAGAGAGGAGAGCGGACTGCAGAAAATGGTACATGGTGGCGGGGGACACCACGAGAGGAAGAGGAAGTAAAGCTTCCTGGCATACACTGGTAGCAAAAGGCAACATTCATGCCGTTTGAGCCCAAAGACACCCATAGCAGGCGAGCGGGAACCGCAAAGGGCTCAGAAGCCGCGTAGCAGAGTTGGCGGAACCTGAGAAAAGGAACGGGACACCGAATAGCCACTGCAGGCTTGCTGTGGGAGAGACAGGGCATGCCATAGAGAGCCGGGGAGTCCTCCCAAGGGAAGTGGAGACACCGGGCACTTTGACAAGTCTACCAAAGGAAAATGGAAGGGAATTAAACATATGAGATCGAACAAGACCCGATATCTCTCAAAGAGGATCATTTTGGGAGGCAAAGCCTGAGAGAGGTCAAGGGAGGAGAAAAAAAAAACATCCTTGCGGACGTTTACAGAACTATATTAGTAGCGAGTCTAGGACCCACACCCAAGGGAGGCAAAGCCTGAGAAGTGGTCAAGGGGGAGAAGAAAACCACTCCCCTCGTAAACCTTTGCAAAACCAGCACGGTACGAGTCTGGGACCTGTACACAAAGGGAGCAAAGCCTGAGAGAGGTTAAGGGGAGATAAAGAGAGCCCTTCATCTCATGAACCATTGCAAAATCTTAAGTCTGCAACTGTGCGTAAAGTGTGTTTATATGAGAAAACCCTGGCAGGAGAGTATACCACGCAGATTCAAGTTGCAAGTATGTTTATACGAGAGAGCCCTGGCAGGAAAGTATAGCAGGCAAGGTCAAATTGAACATTGTGTAAAGTACATCACATGAGGAAGTTGTGCTAAGGATACATCGGGAATAGCCAAAGACTGAATTGTAGGCATCCTAGAGAGAAGCCTGGCAGCAGATTACACCAGGTATCCTACGAAGATATAAACTAACAGCAAAGTTGTTTTGCATACCAGTTG
This sequence comes from Ambystoma mexicanum, assembly GCF_040938575.1. NCBI lineage: Eukaryota > Metazoa > Chordata > Amphibia > Caudata > Ambystomatidae > Ambystoma > Ambystoma mexicanum. The sequence continues at coordinate 717,183,803 of NC_090923.1, forward strand.
TTTTGTTGACCAAAAGAAATTCAAGGAAATGGAGTTCTCTAAAAGTATAACACTGAATGAAGAGGAATCCAGGGGAAGGTACCAATCCCCTGGAACTGTGAACTTTATCCATTGGAAACTTGTGTTGTAGTTACCTTTCCTTTTTAACTTGAACATTTGTGCACTTTTAAGGCCAAAAATATTACCCTTTTCACCTTAGAGTTAATTTTGTTACATTGTGCGGGCCAAAATAGTACTTTGGACACAGGACAGATTGCTTGGACATCTTGACATCAGACTGACTATTGGGTTTTATGCTAGGTAGGGGAATACCTCTTTGAGTGGGGACAGAGAGGCATTTTCCAACCCGTTTTATCTGTTTCAATAAATGTTTATGGCCAACATTATGAACCCCTTGTGTCCGCATATCATTCCTCGCTCCTAACAGCTGGCTCGAACTGCTCTTGGTATAGCTCTTACTCATTTTTGCATGCTCGAGGTTCACAAGCAATCTGAATCATGGGAGACCGGCCTTCCGATAGCTTTGTAATGAAGACTGGGAAAAACTGTGTTTCACAAATCAAACCACCTGATGCAGAAAGTCTTAGGATGCAGCTAATACCAGGCTAGCATATGAAATCGCATACATTTGCAGACTGTAACTAGGAGACCGGCCCTGGGGAAGGTGTCAGACACGTAGGAAGTAGCCCAGTAAGCCCATAGGTGTGTTTGGTGGTAGAATGGAGAGGTTAGATGCACAGGACAGGCGGTGGTATTGAAAGGGTGAAAGAGGAGACAGTGGTTGCAAACTGCGGAGTAGAGGAAGCGATGAAGAGGGAAACTGAGAAGGAGGTGAAAAGAGTAACAGAAGAGAATTTATATCCGTCACCAGTGGAGGCGGGGAAAGGAAAGGTTGGAGAGATTGGGCAGAAGACTAAAATTGAAGACTGTAGCACAGACAGGAAAACACTGTTCTCAGATCTTCCGGGTATGTGAAAGAGGCAAGAGGAAGTAGGAGGAGGTCGGGCAAAGAGTTTTCATAGGAGGTTTCTTCTACTCGAGTGGGAGAAAAGAGAAGATGACATTGGGGCGATAGAGATGTTGAGTATGCTGGGGATCCCCACATTCAACACCCTTCAGCTTTGGGAAGGTTGGGCGCCAGGGAATAATCTTCAGTACCTTGGACCAAGCCTACATTTGGATCAGGCCCAGCAGCCTGACCACTGAGCCATTTGGGCTAGTGCCTTCGCCCCACAAACATGTCAAAGTAGCTGAAGATTTGTAGAACTGTATGTTAGGAATTTCCATCTGGCAAGGCTCTGAAAGCCGTTGCCTTTTTACTTTAAAATAAATAATAAAATTATGCGAGTCTCCGAAAGGGTAATCTGCTGATCAGACTCCCCTTTCATAAGCTCTATACCAAAAACATAGTGTACACCTTTGTCCTGCTATAGCAATATCCCAATTTGCAGAACCTGCTCTACCAGTGGCATAAATCGGGCTCAGAGGTCACAGCTGCCCATTTGACAGCTGCAGTGATAGCCATGTCTCTGCAGTGCAGGGGCTCCATTTAAGATATGCACCCCTGTACCAAACCATGATGATCATAAGTAGCCCAATCTGGTGGCAGGGTAAAATCTAAACATAAGCTATTTCTGAGTTAAGACATGGTGCTTGTCACTACTTATAATCATTACAGCCACATCCAATTTGATATCGCACATGTCCACTCCTGTGAGCCAAACTCAGCTGTGGAAGGAGATGTGAATTCTAGCCAGACAGGCTGATCCTGCCAAATGACAGGACGGGAACCTGAATGGCCATGCCTCTTATTTGATATCTTTGTCAGGGCAGGTAACGCCCTCCAGCAGAGACCGCCACATAACAGACAGCTGTCCTCGACCCAGGCATCACAGGAGCACACTCATTCAAAGGAAGTAGCCTCACACCAGGGTGCTGCATTTCTAAAGGCATGTGTTCCTTGTGAGAAGGGAGGTGGGTAGGGATAGAGTAGACAGGAGGACCTGTACAGTGTAAGATGACCTCACCATCTTGTTTTTCTCTGCCTCTCTCTCCCCTCCACTTCCTCTGGGGCAGAGCACTTTGGGTGATCTGTCAGAAGGGTAAAGTCCACTTCTTTCATGAACTGGAATTGGACCATGCTTTAGTCCAATCACCTTCACACATTTACCTTTTTAAAAGAAGGTGTCTCACACAATGTCTTTGAATCATCTCTTGGACTCCAACCCTTGAAGATTTTGTCTGGGCCCTGCTGTGAGAGCAGTCCTTTCCAGATGCCTCCCAGTTGTGAGGTGAAAGCAGATGTTCCAAGACAGAGGTGAGCTCTGTCCCCCAGCGATTGTCAGAAACCATTGGGTTGAACCTGCTGCTAGAACAAGACCTGGCTCTCTGCCATCCACAGCGGTACAGTACCCCGGATCTCTGTTGTAGGACCCCTGTAGTTTGCCAGCCTCCCCTGTTTTTGGGAGCATGAAAAAAGTACCTCTCTCCTCCCTGATCCCTGGAGGGGGGCTTGTGGCACCTTGAGGGCCAAGACAGCTGAGAACCTTTTTTTAAGTGTTGAACTGCTTGGAGTACTGCTACGGAACAGTTTGTCACTTTTGAACCACCCTTTGCACTCTCCCAATCTTCACCCAAGCACCAAGAAGTCTGGTTTGGAACTGCAAAAAGTTACTATTGATTGCTAACAGCCTCCTTGGTCCATTTCCAGGCCCTAGGGACTGGCTAGATGATTATAATCCCTTTTTGCAACCTTTAGAAATATCCTTTTTGTACACTGTGGAATTTTAATTGCCTTTTCTCCCGGTCTCATCACCCAGAGTGCTGAATCTATTCTACAGGGGTGGGGTTTTACTGTGTTTTCTAGTTGATTATTGTTCATGGTGTGTTTGATTAAAGTATTTTTTTAAATAGACCCTTGACTGAACAGTCCTTTAATTTGGACTGTTCTACTCTGCTGTTTGGGTTGCTACTGAACCACATTCACACCCCTCTTGTGAGTATAGCCTTCCCTCAGCTCACATTACTAGAAAAGACAAAGGGGTAATATGTCTCAACTGTGCCCTTTTCACCTTTATGATTGTATTGGCTCCTGGTTTGTAAAAGGGCTGAGTGGGCACTTTAGCCTCTAATCATCCTTATACTTGGCCAAAAATGTTTTAGATGCATTTTTTGTGGCTATTTGCTGTAAAGGAGGAAGAACAAGGACTAAGAGTACCACAATCGCAAGTAATTTTTTCCTGACTGAAAGAGTCCGGGGAGGGCGATGGCAGTACGTTACCTGGGGTGGTCATGGCCATCAAGTGCCTCTTTAAAAATTGTATATTCAGCTATTGCGTCGCACTGTACTGATGTAGGGAGAGAATTGGCTGAGGTAGAGCACATCACAAAAGGATTTAGTTGTGTACTTTGGACGTGGTAGCGCACATCATGATAGTGCCCAGCGCAGTATTTGTCACAGATGCCCTGGCTTCTCGATGTATATGTCGCCATATGTGTCTTTCTGTAGCCTAGAACCCGTAGAGTAGGATCTTGTAACTTTTGCAAAGAGCTTGATTGAAATCCATTCTCTTCACACAGGACTATGTTGTGACCCAGACTTGGGATGAAGGCCAGTTCCTCTTTGTTGTGCAGATCAGCAGCTCGCAACTGGAAACCCAGCTTGGGCAAGTTACATGTATGTGATGGTTTTTAATGATACGTAACAATAATGTCTACATGATCGGGAGATTTATCCTGCACTGCCTGCTGAGTCACTATTTACTGCACTTGTATTTTTTCATCTTTTGCCCTAGAACGGGCTTCCTTCACAGTCCCAGAGCATATTGATCCTGGTATGGTTACAAAGCTCGCGTTGAGCACAGTACAGAAATACAAACCCTTGTTTATGTGAGATGGCCATAACTCTTCTATGCGGTGACCTATCTACTGAAACACATGCACTTGATAGGGAGATTGCTTCAGAACCAAAGCCTCAGAATGACTGAGTCCATGTTACAGAGCCCGTATGCCTCCTGACCATGAGAGATCAGTCTACATCTTGAAGCTCCATAAAATATCCCAGGATCTGCCATTTAGAGTAATCGATCTGAGATTAGCGTGGAAGAGGGGACGATACAAGGCATTGGATGCAAGACTGTCCATCTGAAATAGCTTTATTGTGCCTTCTGTTTTCATTCCTTCACAATTTGTATTTGGCATCCCTGCTACACTACAACACCCATCGGGAGATGTGTTTGTAGTAGGGTAATGCTATCAAAGTTGTTTCTCATTGCTGGAGAAGGTTGTGCTTACCATACAAAGAGCAACTGCAATGCTCCCATGTGCCACAAACAAGTCTGTCTGATAAAAAGTTATTTAGATGTATAGGGTGCAAATTGAATTGTATGTTAATTCCATATTTCCTAAAAATGTGATCTGCTAGCAGCCTTAATGCTTTACTTGTTTGCATAGTATAACAGTACTTTGTGAGGTGTCTTGCCTTGTGCATGTAGGAGGGAGTCTGTGAGGGGAGATCTAAGCAACAATAGATCTGTCATTTATTTCTACCTAAAACTTGGTGGTAAGTGCATACTTTTAATCTCTATCCTACTCGGCGAGCGGGCAAACAATCCAAATCTGTAAATCACAAAGCTTTCCCCTCCAGGCACGTCAGTCTCAAACACTTGTTCTTAGATACCAGTGCTTCCCAATCCTGAACACACCGAGGTCACGTGAAATAAGTTTTGCAAAGATGGGCCAAAAAGGAGCAGAACAAAACCTTGCTTTTCAAAGTTCTTGGAGATGCATATGAGATATCTTTGGATGACAGAACGTCTCCTTAAGTTACAAATCGTTTGATGGCAGACATCACCATATGGTCATGGCTTTGCTAATAGTAGTGCTTTGTCATTTATGTTTATTGGTATTCACATATGTATATGCACTGGCTTTTTCCACTTGTGTGTGTGTGTGTTGTTGGAAACCTTTCTAGCAAGAACTCTTTCATATATATATTTCTGAGGCTTGTGGAATCTGCTTAGATCACTCACATGCTGTGCATAGGCCGAAATCTAGTGGAAGCTGCGAGTATTAGTTTGTCTTTCGAAACTCGAAAATGGGCGTCGACACAGGGCGTGCCAGTAATAATAAATAAATATATATATATATATATATATTTTTTTTTTTTCTCCCTTTTCCAAACCCTCACACCTATCACATACCACACACACCCAGAGGGCTAGGGAAACTACCCACTGCACAGCCCTCTCTAAGCATACTACAAGCCCAATACCTGCAGACAAGAAACAACTGTGACAAATTGCTGCATTTCGTCACTTTTCCCATGGGGAGCCGTTCCCTGTGTGGCTAGGGAGATGAGCACGCCACCTGATACAAGGCAAGGAGGACCTCACCGCGAGAGACTCCTCTCTTGGGGACAAGGACTCCTGTTCCGGTGAGGAACTCCCTATCCAAATCTCTTTACCAAATCTAGTGAAACCTCCTGGAAGAAAATGACGCATCACTATACATGTGCTGCTGTGATATTCCACCTGTGAAAAAGTACCTGTCTGGTACTGTGATAAGAAAACCAATGAACAATGAGCACCAGTCCATCACAAAAGACAGACTATAACTTTACGCTGGGGAATTGCCAGTGGTGCGTCATAAGTACTGGAGGAGGAGACAACCTTGCGAGAGAAACCCGGGAAGTTCAAAGCTGATGTGGCAGCAAAGCGAGAGGAGAGAAGAAGGCAGGGCTTCCTATGGAGGGAGAAGCTTGTCTATGATGGTGCCTGAGTCGCACCAAAAGAAATCTAAGCTCCAGATTGCCGAGCGAATGAGTGTGGTTCTCTGGGAAGAGACACTCGGAACTGGCGAGCGAGGATGAGAGGAATGCTGGAGAACAGTTCCCAAACAGTGAAGAGAGAGTATCCAGAGAGAGGGAGTGGGAACGGCCTCCTACGAGGTGAGGAAGCCTGGACACAGTGGTGCCCAACTCTCACCAGGAAGCAGCAAAGCTCCGGAGAGCTGAGCGAACAAGTGCATGTCTCTGGACGTCAAGACCTGACGAGCGAGGAGAAAATACCAGCAAGCATTGTCCAGACAGCTCAGCCGCATACGAAGAGACACTGCAGAGGATGTCTGTGAGACAAGAAGAGACAACTGAAGTGGTCATCCTGACTGTGAGAAACCTAGGGGTATTCTCCCATTTGGACCCCAGGAATCCTCTATTCGGGTGGCTAGGGCACGGCCATCGCTTTTGGATCCAGACCCTGGGGGTGGTCCAGTGTGGAAGGATCCCGGGTAGGGGAGCCTGGGTCATTCTCATGGGAATACCCTTGGCGAGACACGGTATCCCACTCTCACCTATTATCCACAACCCCTGTCTTTTTGGGGTATGTTTCAACACTGAACATCTGTCCCGCCCCCCCCCCCATTTTTGCATAATACTGGGAAGAAGAGGAGGCGATCTGGAGGGGTGAAGATTACCAGTGAAAAACCCACTAAGACAAAGAAGACCTACTACACCACTCTGACAGCAGGCTGTCCCCTTAATGAAGTCAGGCAGGGTCAGGCAGACCTAGCCCTAATCACACACCTGCTAACCATTAACATCACACAGGTGTATAAAGGGAAGCTGCTGGTGAGGAAAGGTCCGTTGCTCTTGAAGCAGAGGAGGGAGGCTGCAAGGCTGGGTCCGGCAGAGGATTCCCCACCACAGAGCCAAGCATACCAAGGAGCAGGAGGGATCAGAGGAAGCAGTGGAGAGGGCCCAGAGGAGGAGGAAGGGCGAGGTGCTGAGCCATTACCTGTGTGGAGCTACAGCCTAGCTAAGGAGCCTTACCTCTCTAGGGCTGAAGAAGGCAGACTGTAGCTTGCTGGTTATGTTTACTGCAAAGCTTGCTTCCCCTGGGCATGTGAAAGGAAGTGCAAGTGGTGAGACCCTAACTTCCTACCAGACCTCCCCCACGGCCAGGGAGCTACCCACCAGCGCCACACTAGCAGAGTAAGTCTCACAGCGCATGAAGAGAGGAGCACGGTAAGTGTGTGGGTGGCTGAAAAGGGGGAGAGAAGCAGTAGGGGTACTCGAGTATGAGAAGGGTAAACCCTGAGAAAATATAAAGCAACAAGTCCCAAGAGGCATTGGGGCAAATGTGAAAACCAGTACAGCTCAAACCCTGTTGAGGGAAGCATACAAAAGGAATGATGAGAGCGGAATAATGGTTAGTGGTCAGGCTGGGGTTCCTGTAATAGTCCTCGCCCACTCGAAAGTCTCTGACCCAACAAAGAGTGGAAGGCCAAGCGGCTTGAGCCCGACGGAGGGAAGCCAAGGCGTAAGCCACTGAGAAAGGTTTGGGCCCGAAGGAGGGGATCCTTATGTATTAATAGAACTGGGTGCAACCTGCCTGGGGGCTTTTAGGAAAGCCCGACTGGGGGCGGAGACCCGGACTTGGGTAAAGGCGAGAACCTAAGGTGTCTAAAAGGACTGTCTTGTGAATTGTGGCAAATGTGAACCCAACGTAGGGATGCCGAAAGGAAGCTAGGGGAAGGGAATTACGCTTTTTGATGAGATGAGCAAATCATGAACTGTTAGAATGGCTACGTGAACCAGATGGAGGGATGCCAAGGGAAAAACTAAGAGAAGTAAATCCTGTATTGTGATAAAGGAAAGTGAAATGTGATATTGGCAAAAGTGAACCCAGCTGAGGGATAACGGTGAATTAGGGTGAACAGTGATGCACCCATGCACATTGTGATGACAAGCGGGCACCTGAAAGAGGGATGTCCACAGTGAGTAGTTGGAAAAAGACATTGAGACTCTTGAATGTTTCTTTTCAACGAAAGGCTGTAATGAACCCGACTGAGGGGAGACCAACGTTTCAAGAAGGATCGGAGCCCAGTTGAGGGGGTCCGAGAATGAATAGAAATCACCCACCATGAAGATTACTGAAAGGGACTTTTGTGTTTGTTGTTTATGGGACATCAGGTCTTCTGAGGCAAGAGACTTTGTGTGAAAGAGTTTTGGCCACAGAAGGCCCTGATATTTTGGAAACTAACTGTAAGCTTGTGCTGAAGAAGCCCAGAAGTGTGCTGTGCTCAAGAGTCCTGCCTTTTCCCGTGCTGAAAACGTGGGGAAGGGAGACTTCAGCTATACCATCCTGACTTATCATTTTTGAAAACACTTCTTTCGCATGGATTTTGTCCTCCCACGTATTCCTCATCTTAGATATATTTGTCAGCTTGCTGCTTCTTTCAGAAATATTTTCGCCAGAGAGCAGTGTGGTTGAGTCTGCATAGCTTGGTCCCTCGAAGGCCGCCGTGACATCTATACCATCGATGTCATCCGTCTTATAATTGGCTCGAGCCGCGCCCATTGGTTCAGTTCTTCCGAGCTTCTGCTTCGTGTATCAAAATAACGGCGCGTCAGTTTTTCCCAAAGAGAAATATCTTCTTCCTCAACCCCGACAACACCCAACACTGGTTTTAAAAGTGTCTCAAATGCGGAAGAAAGATGTCCATTACAGATCCTCACTGCAACTGTCTTTGGTGCCTTAGTCCTGATCACGGAGTCGACGAGTGCGGGTCATGTCAGGCAATGTCGAACAAGGCTCTTATGGAACGCCAAGGTAAGCTAGCGGTGGGGGAAGAGTCTTTCAAGTCTGCTAAAAGGCTAAAAGACTGAAGAGAATCGAGATCTAAATCTCGTCATGAGTCGAGGCGATTGAGGTCGAAAAGTCGCTCGAGGAAGTCCTCTTCCTCGTCATCGAAAAAATCAAAAAAGCGATGTCATAGATCTTCGTCCTCTTCTTCCTCGCCCGACAGAAGGCTAATTTCTTGTCCTTCGAAGCATGATTCCCCAAAGAAATGGGAGGCCTTTAGAGCTTCAATACAAAAAAAATTTGAGATTGCAACTTCGGCCACCCCTCTCCCCTCAAAAAAGCTGCGTGAAGAGCATGCCCCTGTCCACTCTAAAGGTGACAGAGGGAAATCCAAAACGTCTCACTAAATCCGACAAAGTCGAGGACGTCCTCGGACAATGATTCTCCAGCGCCTCATGAGACTGTTCAGAAACCTTCGGTGCATAAATCGAGGTTGCCTGAGGACAAAATGCCATCCCGTCGTCGAAGTCGGCTATCGACTCGACGCGTCCTTCGACGCCGTCAAAGCCAAAAATGGCGTTGATACTTTCGGCCGTGGCGTCAAAGCCTTACTCGACATCAAAGCCATCCTCGATGACTTTGGGGATTCCTTTGAGTATGTCGAAGCCAGTGTCGACGCTGTCGACGCCTTTGTCTGGGAAATCTTTCATACCAGTTCCCAAGATGACAACTATGCCTAAGGCTTGGTCTGTTCCACTTTTACCAGAAGAAAATGTCCACCCTCAGCCCAGGCAAGAATTTTTTAAATCTGTCTATTTTTTAGGAACAAACCTCTGATGAGGAAATTACATCAGCTGGTGTTCGATTTGGGACAAGGGAAGTCCCTGAGGAATTGGTAGATCCTAATTCAAAAATGCCAGACCTTTGACTGCCTACAATTGGCCAGTGGCCTAGATACCTCACCTGAGATAGATTTTGAAAGGCCTGACCCCACAGACCATGCTGAACCGGGGTATAGGAACCATGAGGTGATAGATTTTATGGGGTGGAAGTCAGTGTCCCCAAGATATGACCAGGACGACTTAACAGACATTATTGATGAAGGACCTAAAATATCCAGTCCTTCCCTTCTACAAAGCTCTTCAAAAGAGAATTATGACAAATTGGGAGACACCTGAATATCTCCTACAAATTTCTTATTTACAGCTGGTAAAGTATAGACCTGCTCCCTCGGATCCAGAATATTTGTCTAAGCATCCTTCGCCTGAAAGTTTGTTAATTCAAGCTGTGACAGCGAATAGACAGTCGGCTTATCTCTCTATGCCCCCTGACAGGGACGATAAAAAGATTGATGCCTGGACGAGGAAGGCTTTTACTTCTGGTATTATGGTCCTTAAATCTACTAATGTGACTTGTACATTAACTATGTTCACTTGCACCCTGTGGAGCTGTTTAGATGCTGAGGGTGAGGAGCAGGATGGTTTCCTGGGGATAGTAAAGGATGGGAAGGAGGCTATGGAGGAGTGCCTCAAGTCCGGACTGGATACTGCAGAGAGTATAAGCAGATCCATGGCATCTAGCGCAGTCTTGCAAAGATTTGCATGGCTAAGAAAATCTGGTTTTGCATCTGATGTACAATCCAGGTTACTTAATATGCCCTTTGACGGCTTGAGGTTGTTTGGCAGCAAAGCGGACGAGAGCTTGGAGAAGCTGCAGACCTCGAAACCGGCAGCAAAATGACTCGGCACCGCTATAAGGCAACCTCAACAGCACTCTTATGCAGGGTCATCTTCCTGGAAGAGTCGCCCTTTTCGCTTCCATTTCTCTTTTGGAAAAGGTAGAGGGCAGGCCAGTCAGAGGGGACAACAAAGAAAACCCTTTCGTGTTGGAAAAGGGACAGGTGCTAAATCAGCCACAGCAGCGGCTACTACCTCCTCAGCCACTGCAAAGCCACTTTGAGGCCTTAACCCACAAGAGCCTGGTGGGAGGCAGAATCACTCAATATCTTGATGAATGGCGGGGCATTACGTCGGATGCCTGGGCACTAGAGATAGTGACCCATGGTTACTGTCTTCCTTTTCATCAAAGGCCTCAAGATCATCCACTGGGAGCCAACTCTGTAAAAATTCCAGACCCGCTCCTTGTGCAGGAGATTGTAACCCTGCTAGAGAAAGGTGCAATATAACATGTATCTGTAGCGGAGAGGAATAAGGGTTGGTACTCCCCTTATTGTCTCATTTCCAAAAAGGACGGAGGATTGAGACCCATCTTGAACTTGACAAATTTGAACAAATTCCTCAAAGACCAGTTCAAGATGGTGACCCTTTCTCAGATCCTTCAGGCTCTTCAGCTTCAGGACTGGCTGGTTTCATTGGATTTTCAGGATGCTTACTTTCATGTGCCAATCCATCTCAAACACAGAAAGTACCTGAGGTTCTCAATTGGCGGATCTCACTATCAGCTTCGAGTTCTGCCATTTGGGCTGACCTCCGCTCTAAGGGTCTTCACCAAACTAATGCCGGTAATGGCAGCGAGTCTCAGGAGAGAGGGGATTCACATGTACCCTTATCTGGACGATTGGCTAATGAGGGCCAGTTCAACCGAACTGGCCCAGGAACATCTGGCCATGACCTGTCACTTCCTACACAAATTGGGCTTCTCCCTCAATTACAAGAAGTCACAAATGATTCCGAGCCAAAGACTCCAATTCATCGGAGCGGTCGTGGACACCACCTCAGGGAAAGCCTTGCCTCCCGAGGAAAGAACTCACCACATTCTGCAGATGGTAACAACATTTCGGAATGCCCAACATCTACCAGCGTTCGACTTCCCAAGGTTGCTAGACCTCATGGCATCCTGCATTTTGCTGGTGCCAGAGGCTCGACTGAGGACGAGATCCCTTCAATGGGCCCTCAGGATTCAATGGTCGCAGTTTTCAGGGCAGAAGACAGACCTTCTACAAGTCCAGTCCAAGGTGGCTCAAGATCTCCTTTGGTGGGCTCACAAAGAAAATATCCTCAAAGGGGAACCTTTTTTGGCAACCATGGCCGGAGATAAGTGTAGTGACGGACGCCTCACTCACAGGGTGGGGAGGCCACACCAACGATCTGACAATCAGTGGTTGTTGGTCTCGATAGGAGTCCAAACAACACATCAACCTTTTGGAGCTGAGGGCAATCAGACCAGCGCTGAAGGCCTTTCTGCCCTCTGTACAGGGAAAGAATGTCCTGATAATGACGGACAACACTGGGGCCATGTACTACCTCAACAAACCAGGAGGCGTAGGATCACTCCCACTGTGCAGAGAAGCAATGCAAGAAGGAATCTGTCGGCAGTTCACTTAGCCGGTGAGCTGAACACAGCGGCAGACGCTCTGAGCAGGCAGGGCACAGTCTCCCACGAGTGGGAGATAGCTCAGGAAGTCCTTCAAGAGATCTTCGCCCTTTGGGGAACCCCTCAAGTGGATCTGTTCGCGACCGTGGCCAACCGGAAGTGCGAACTGTACTGCTCAAGGGAATTTCCCCCAAGCAGTGCTCTAGGGGACGCGTTCGTGGTGGACTGGATATTTCCACTCCTTTACGTGTTTCCTTCAGTCCCCGTGATTCCTCAAGTAATCAGGAGGTTGAGAAAGTTCAGGAAAACCATGATCTTCATTGCCCCGGATTGGGCCAGAAGAACGTGGTACTCGGACCTTCTGGACATGTCCATCTGCCCTCTAATACGTCTTCCACAAAGAGAGGATCTTCTTTCCAATAAGAAGGTCGGGTTCTCCATCCAGTGGTCAAGACACTCAACCTTCACGCTTGGCTTCCGAGAGGTTGAGATATAAGGATTGGGACCTCCCGGATGACGTTATGGAGATTTTGCTTTCGGCCCGAAGGCCAGCAACAAAATCCTTGTACCGGTGTCGTTGAAAGAAATTCAGTAACTGGTGCAGGGATAAGAATGTGGTCTAGGGGTGTCACAGTATTAGTTTTATGACGGTATGATAACCTTCTTGCCAAATGACGGTATATCATGGTTATCGCGGTATAGAAGGTGGAGTTAACTAATCTTAACAAATATTTTCTAAAAAGGTCATTATTGTCATTATCACAAACAAAACCAGGCACCCAGGGCCAGAATTGGGCTTTTCAACATGCTTTCCACTGAAATGCCACCCCTTGCTTCCACCAAACACAAACACGTGTGGAGAATAGCTTTTCTTAAGTGGTCATTTAGGCTTTTAACCCCCCCACTGGGTACTGGTGAAGATGAACATGTTGCCCTCTTGATAGCCTGCATGCCACAGATCAATGGAGGCAGATTATAGTATACGCGTGTGAGCATACACATGCACACATGCACACTCTATGTTACAGCCTTTCCAAATCAGATTGAAAAGCACACTTAACGGTATAAACGGTACACCGGTATTAACAATGTGACGGTTATTATTGTTCAATTAAGTGGTTCACGGTATATTTACGGTATACCGTTATACCGTTACATCCCTAATGTGGACCCTTTTCAATGTACCACTCCCATGGTGCTTTCCTTTCTACTACATCTAGCCAACTCGGGGCTCCAAGTTGGAACTATTAAAGGATATTTAGCAGCGCTATTGATCTTCAAGCGCTCCTCAGAAGAAGTTTCATATTTCAAAATGCCTTTTAGTTATTCAATTTCTTAAAGGGTTAACAAATGTGTTCCCTCCTACACCTTTTCAAGTTCCCATTTGGGATTTAAATTTAGTTTTAAAGTTTCTTGTGTGCCCCTTTTGAGCCTTTACATTCTTGTCCTTTTAAGGCTCCTAACTTTAAAAACGGTTCTACTAGTGGCTCTAACTTCAGCCCGCAGGGTGAGTGAGTTGCAGGCGCTCTCTTACAAGCCTCCTCACACAGTGGTTTTCCATAAAGATAAAGTTGTTTTAAAGGTCAAGCCTTTTTTCCTACCTAAAATAGTTTCGGATTTCCATCTGTCACAAAAAATCACTTTACCATCTTTTTATCCTCCTCTGCACGCTAGTAAAGAGGAAAGATTTCACAACTAGACCCTAAAAGGGCTCTCAGTTTCTACATATCTATACTGGAAAGATTTAGACAAACAGATCAGTTGTTTGTCGGGTATAATGGACACAAATTGGGCCTTGGTGTGTCCAAACAAACTATATCCAGATGGATTATCCTAGCAATATCTGAATGTTACAATTTGGCTGGGAAGGAGCCTCCAGATGGTTTAAGAGCTCATTCAACCAGGGGCATAGCAACTTCCACGGCTCTTCAGAGGGGTGTCCCAGTGCAAGACATTTGTGCTGCGGCCACATGGTCATCAATGCACACTTTTGCAAAACATTGTTTAGACACCACTTCTTACCAAGGAGGTCTTTTTGCAAAAGCCGTCCTTCATTCTGTGCATAATTGAAGAACTATGGTACTCCCTCCTCCTCTAAATTACAACTGCAATGGGAGTCTATCTAAGATGAGGAATACGTGGGAGGACACAATCCCTTCAGAGAACAAGTTACTTACCAACTGTAACGTTCTTTCGACTGGATGTTCCTCCCACGTATTCCTCATCGACCCTCCCAACCTACCCCTCCGTACATTTCTTACGCTTGTTGCACTTGTACTTCCTTAAGAGCCTGACATCTGCCGACACAAAATACAACTGATGCGACCATTAACACCGAAAAAAAACAGAACTGAACCAACGGGCGCGGCTCGAGACATTTATACGACGGATGATTTTGACGCTCAACAGTGGCCTTCGAGAGACCAAGCTACGCAGCCTCGAGCACAGCGCCCTCTGGCGAATACATTTCCGAAAGAAGCAGCAAGCTGACGAATATATCTAAGATGAGGAATACGTGGGAGGAACATCCAGTCGAAAGAAGTTAGTTGGTAAGTAACTTGTTCTTCTTGCCTTGTGAACATTATCACACACACTTTTGTAACATAGCAGTAAGGTTTGGCAATCGTTTTAACTTAGTATAGGCCTTTCTATTTGACTAGACTTCCCTAGGACTGTATTATTATTATTTGATGGTCGTAGCTTGCTCCCAACGTAGATTTAGGGTTAGATAGGCATTTTTTTTCACCCTGATAGCATTCAGTAAACACCCTTGAACTGTGATCACATACGTCTGTCTTACTATTCCCACCATGAGTTCCTTACATGACCCATGGAGAAAGAGTCCAAGAGATGAACTACCGACCCAGTGATGCAGTCACAACACCACAAAGGTAACTGGAAGAGCAGGATACCCGGGGAGCGTAGCAGATATAACGAATCCTATACTCCTACTCATCTCAGTAAGACGCAAATTAATCGGAAGAGTGCGAATCATCACTGGGGTCATCATACTTCTCCTCATCCAAGTGAAAAACAAAGTGATAAAAGGATTGAGAGATAAGAATACAATTGTTCATAATACGCAAGATACAAGTTGGATGCCAGCTAAAGAGAGACTTTCAAGTTTATGTGATAAACTGAGTGTAAGAAGCCAAAGGAGAAGAAAGGCCTTTAGAAGAGGATTTTCAAGAAAAGAGCGAGCAAGAGTATTGGCAAAATCACTTAAGGGAATTAAACGTACTGATACAAGTGATAGCCAAGAACTATCTTAAGATTCTATATTAATGGAAACATACCGAGATAACAGCCCCAGGAGAAGGGAGTCATTTTTCTGGACTTCTGTTTTTTTTGTATTAGTGGTAAATTCAGATAGGCAAGATTGGGACAGAGGACAGACTGTTCCTTTGGACTTCACAATGGACTGACGAGCACCCTTGTTTTGTTAGGAAGCCCATAGTTTAAGGAAAGTGAGGCAGTTTTTATATTTAAATAAAATCAAATTCAGAATGGAAGAAGTCTAGTCTGCCTCCTTCTGACCCACCAGACAACTCAGACACTGGACACTACCCTTATGGACACAACCAGCACTGGTGCGCATAACAAAGCACACCTAGAAAGCTCACATGCACAGACGCCAGTTTCTCCTGGTTCTGCACACATCAACCGATGAGCACAAACTCTATCCAATCCCTCTCTCCCTCACTAACTAACCCTACCCGCTTTTCTTACAGGGCCACGTGAGCACCTGGAGACCATGCAAATGGCACATCTAACCAATTATAAAAGCCTTTATGGCTTTGTTTAATTTATTCTCTTAAATATATCAATAAAACCCCAAGGTGATCATTCTAATTATTTTAAGGTTGAAGAGGTAAACTGCGAGACAGATAAGCTGTTGTGTTATGTAAAAGAAAATAACTTGTTCATCATTATGGCAGCCATACTGCACCAGCGTTCCGAAATGCACCATTATAGGGTTAGGCTGTCAGATGAGCAGACATTGATATAGTAGAAGAATTTGGAGTGTAGAATAATACAGTACACAGTAGGGAAATGTGCACCTAGTTTATTTAGGAAGATGTATTCTTTAATATGTGCTTTAAGCAAAAATGGTATGCAGTACCTTGGAGGTAAGTAACTTTAAGTAAGTCTTCTAATGGCTTCCTTCCACCCACAGATGACTATATCTTTGAAATTCTGTCTCTAGCACCAGCTGTCTTCGGAAATGTTTTCACCGCCAATTGGCACAGCAAGGACTCTGCATTGGCTGGACTGTCCAGTGTTTTTGCATGCCACATGCCGGACAGGGCGTCTGGGCCATTATACAGAGTTGCTGCACCTCAAAACCTCAGTTCCTTGTTCTGGAACACCACTTAGATTTGACTAACCCTTTTTTTTTAACTGTAAAAAGCCTGAAGCCCTCAGGAGGCTTTACCCCCTGTGTGGACATCAGGAGCAGATGTCCATGTCGGAACCCCAAATGATTTGTCTGTATTGTCTCAGGGAAGAACATGACAGAGGATTGCAGGTTCTGCCAGTCGATGAACTCTAATGCCCTCATGGAGCATGCTGCCAAGCCCTTTACTTCTACCACAAGTGCAGTAAGAGGACCCGGTCAAAACTGCCCGGTCAGGACTCCTTGAGGAGTGTAGTGAGAAGCCTATGGAGACGGTCTGCAAGGACAAGAAGCAGCATAGGACAAGGTCCCGCTCTCCCAGAAACTCTTCTAGACCTCATTGTTAGGAAAGATATCTCTTTTTGCAGCTTTCCCTCTATAGTTCCTATGGGCCCCTTTCTTTTTGCACTGTGCCTGTTCTGACTTTTTTAAAGGGAAGTAAAGCATTCAGCTTCTCTTCCCTTTTAGCTTATTTGTTTTGGGGAAACTGATCAGTCCTTCAGATTATCAGTACTGGGAAACAGTTTCTCTCTTGCCATTTTTGTCTATTGTTTTTAACATTGCACTCCGCATCTTGCAATGCAGTGCAATGTGGATACTTTTCTATCACCTTAGCATTTTTTACTTGGGATTTACTTTTATATGTGCCTAAAGGCAAGCCGGTCGCAGCAGATATATTTTTGCATTAGTTCTAGTGTGCACATTTGCATTTACAGAGTATGGCTACTAAACTTGGCTTGTGCCCTATAATGGCCATCCCACAAGATTCTTGTTTATTCTTTGGCCATATTGTAGTTTGGCCTTCTTCCTGCCTCGCTCGGTCATGATAACCCATTAAAATTACATCTCTTCTTGCATCCCCTCCCTCCTCTCCTCCATAGGATAACATTGGGAACAAGTCCCTTTGTCTCCTAACCTTCCATTTCACTGCCTTTTGGTCATCGAATATCTTCTTTGAACAATCACCAACGCAAGTAAATTCTAACTCATCTACAAAGACTAATTCTAGGGAGAAGGGTTGTGGCTTCTGTGAGGGGTTAGTAATGTGAGGCAGACAACTGCTTGTGGTTTTACCAAAATATTCAATTTTATTAAAGAACATTTATAAAAACAAAGCCTTGCTTGCCCCACTCTACTGGGGGGGATTCCTTGCCTAGTCTATAAGCTAATGGGACATTCTCTAGCATGATATAACTAGCCCTCACACTAAACAACAAACATAACAAACATATATGGCAACACAGTATAATAAACAATAATACAATATCTAAATGACCTTCTCTGGTCCTGGGTGAGGTGCCTTCACCTGGAATCAAAGTTCATTCCTAAATGTTCAACAAAAGAAAATACCAACTTTATTATTTTTTTTTAACTTTATTTTTATTGCCATTTTGGTTAACAACCCTAAAGCCTCCCACTCCCCGACCACACCCATCACCCCCTCCCACCCCACCCTTCCCGGTGTGCATGGCTTGGGTGAGTGTTTGCAGGATCACGCAATACCCAATATTTGAAGTTTCTGAGGACAGTAGGAAATATTATAGTCACTTTGCAGAATGTTTAGCACCATATCCCAGTCATTGGTGAATTTAGATTGTTCCCCTTTGTATGGGTTAGGTTACCCATTCCAGTGCCAGAAAATTCCCGAACTTGGAGAACCATTCGCTGACGTGTGGTGGATCTTTCAATTTCCAATGATCACCAGAGGAGCCGCTAGTTGTAGTATGGCAAAAGCTTTGCAGGTTTGTTTAGACCTCTGTCATGTCTGCTTAAATTACTGGCAATAGGCAAGATGTAAGAGTCCTGGGTTTTCGAAGACCACATATTTGTGTGATGCGTATGTTCACTTCTTACCAATATTGTGTCAGCCCTGGGCAACTCCACCATATATGCCCCCAAACCTCTAACGCTCCACATTCTCTCCAGCAGATATCTGAAATAGATCTAATTTTGTGTAAACGGGCTGGCATATAGTGCCATTGCATCATTAACTTGTACCAAAACTGACCAGAATCAACCTGGTGAGTCTGGGTATGTCCATCCATAACTTAATTCATTCATCATCCGATACCGCCTATCCCAGTATCAGAGGCCAGCAATATTTATATTTCAGTGGTATTTTGGGGTTTGTGTGCCATCATTTTGTGTAGATTTGAAATGAGAGCTTTGTTTCCTGGGTTAGATGTTACACATTTTTCGAATGGAGTTAGATCTCTAATTGCTTCTTACTTGTTAAGGGGAGCCAGCATCCAATGGCGCACCTGGAAGTATTGAAATCGACCAGTCTCTTAAAATCCCAGCTCTACTTGGCTTTGTGGAAAGGGTTTGGGGTCATTACCTTGAAACATATCTCGCAGTTTAGCGCAGCCGGCCTGTTACCATTTTGCAACTGCACAAGGTTCGATACCTGGGGTGAATTGCAGGTTAGAGAATAGCAGTGTGAGAGGTGAGGGCAAAGTCGTCAATTGATATTTCTTGACCGCTGTGTCCCAGGCGTCTTCGTCCAGGCTCATGATCAGACTTGTGTGCATGTTGGTGGGCCAATCTTGTTTAGGCAACCACAATTTTGTCTCTAAGCTGTGGCTTTTCCCAGTATCTTCTGCACACCAGTCTTTTAGGACCCAGATCTGTGCAGCGTGGTAGAACTGCATAAGTTTCGCGAGACCCAGACTACCCATAGTTGTAGAGGTCATTAATGTGTCTAGGGCTAATCGTGGCATCTTATTCCATTTCAATTTAGAGTTTGCCCTCTGCAACGTTTGAAAAAAGGAGGCGGGAACCCGGATTGGTAGCGCTTCGAACACATTAAGGGCTTTGGGCAGGGTAACCATTTTTGATAACTTAATGCTACTGAGCCAAGAAACCAATAACGGTCCCCATTTCGCCAATTGACCTTTCATTTCTTTTAACAAAGGGGGGTTAGTTGGCCTCGTATAGCCCTTGTAATGTGGGAGTTATGGTCACTCCAAGCAATTTAATCCCTTCTTGAGCCCATGTGTATGTAAGCGAAGAAGCTGCAAGTCATTAGAAGGGAGGGATGGGCTTAACATTTATGATTTGGTTATATTTATTTTGAAAATCGCGCCTGTCCTGAACGCATTTCCTGCTCATGCACAGCCGCTTGCAATGTAACGAGGGGGTGAGAGGCCAGGAGCAGCATATCTGCATATGCCATCATTTTATGTGGGATACCACAGAAGTCTATCCCATGGATGGCGTCTGTCTGATCTTGGCAAGGAGTGGCTCCAAATGGAGTGTATATAAAAGCGGCGACAAGGGGCATGTTGTCGGGTGATGGGGAGAGATAATTGACCATTTATAAGTAACCTAACACTGGGTTGTATGAAATGAACATTTTGTCACAAACCCCATCTTTGCCAAGGTAAGAAAAAGGAACAACCATTCACGTCAGTCAAAATCTTTCTCAGTATCCAGAGATGGGACCGCTGGGATATTTTTCTTTTCAACTTTCTCTAGGATATGACACGTTCTTATTATATTGTCATGTGTCTGACATTGTTTCTATTAATCCTGATGGGTCTGAATGGATTAATAAGAGCAATAAATCCTTGATCCTATTGGCTAAGACCTTAGTATACATTTTTGTGTCCAAGTTTATTAAAGCTATGGAATGGTATGACCCGCAGCTGCTCCGGTCCTTGCCTGGTTTCGGGAATAGTACAATTTTTGCTTCCTTCATGGTGGGAGAAATGCAACCCGAATGTATAATGGAATTATATAGATGGGTTACTCTATGAGCTAATCTATTCTGATACGTTTTATAAAATAAGGCTCGGTATACGTCAGGACCTGGTGATTTGTTCAGTGGAAAGTGGCGTGTGACTTTAGGATTTCTTCTTGAGTGATATCCAATTCCAGCTGAGTGACTGTCTCCAGATATGCTTTCTGAAGTATTGGATCAGGAGATTCTGATTGATATAGAATCGAGTAGAATGTGTGAAAATTGTGAAATAATGTGGGGAGTTTTGGTGGTCGTCTTGCATGAGGGGAAGCTGAATCTTTTGTATGGTCTTGGATGCAGCTTTCTGCCTAAGTTGTCTGGCTAACAGTCGGTCTGACTTGTTAGATTTTTCGTATTATTTTTGTTTGAGGTATAGCAAACTTGTCTGCTTTTTTTGTTTGGAATAAATTGCCTGCCGCCTTTCTGAAGGCTTTTTGTGTAGACAGCCCCAGGTTTGTTCCCATATTTTCCGTTGCTCATCTTACATCCTCTGCTAATTCTATTTCACGTGCCATTTTTTGTTTAAATCTGATGGCATCTTCAGCTATCCGAACCCCCCGTAGTGTTGTCGTTAAGGCGTCCCATGTCACATTTACAACGGTCTCTCCAAATGGGTTAAGGTCAAAGAACTCATGTATCTTCATTTCCATTTTTATCTCTGACAACCCGATTTCCACCCTCATCCCCCCCCTCAAGTAGCTCAGACTGGAATCTCCACACCCATAATCTGTTTCCCCCATGGTACATTCAAGTCTTTGAAGTTTATAGAGATTGGTGCATGATCTGAAAGAGATATCGTATGACGCGTGATTTGGGCAATATATTCTAAGAGTGGATTGAGGCCCACGCATAATCTATACGTGAAAAGGAGCGGTGATCATGCAAGTAGACCGTGTATCCTTTCTCAGATCCTCTGAGTCGGTCAGATATCTACTACAGACAGATGTGCACATTTTTGTTTGTGTGATGGAGGCGGAGGTTAGGCGTAACGTTTGACAGTGCTACGATCCTGGATGGGGTCCCGAGCTATGTTAAAATCTCAGAGAAGGGATTCCGAGATGGCTGCCATCAGCAATGGACGCAGGTGTCGGGCTCTGCTCCTGGAGAGGCCTTCTAACTAAGCTACGGCTCGCCCCACAACATCGCACAGCAGTCATCCGGTGGAAAGGGGGCCCGCACCCCCATCATATTGAGAGCATGATCTGGATTTGATATCCCGTGCCAGCAAGAGAAGACAGTGGCGGCCCCGGAATTGGGGGCCGGAGTGGATTGGTGCCCCAGTCAGGTCACAGTCAAGAGACTGGAGCGGGAACCAACAAGGGAAGGCTCTGACGCCCAGAATCCAGTGATGGCACAAGTACTGGGCAGGGGGCCCTCCCGTAAGAGCCCAGGAACTGTGCGAGCAGCATTGAGATAGCAGTCTGTCCCCCACGGGCAGCGCTGAGTGCGAGGGAGCGGTCAGCTCCGGGGGAGGCAGTGGTAGCTGCGCTGAAACACACGAAACGGAAAGTGGGCCTGAATAATCCGCCCCCCTCCTCTCACATACCCGGAGAGTGAGGGCCTGCCTAAATACACAAAGCCACCCCCCTTGCCCCAATCAGGGAACGGTGAAGGACGAGGAGCGGGAGCACGGGAGGCCCGTGAACGGCCCCAATGAGAAAGAAAGGAGGAACACTGGTCGGGCAGGAGAAACACTCTGGGGGGACACCATCTACAAACCAGAGGGCCCACAGGACACGCTGGTGAGGAATTGGGAACAGGAGGAATCCAACCCCCAAATATCCCCCTGGAGGACTCTGCACAATCAGAGCTACAGCGATACAACCCATGAGTCCCCTCATACCAGATCAAAAGTCAGACGCATGACCCCAGAAGGGTGCCTGGGGGGAAGGGGGTTATCCTGTTGCCGGGCAGCAAAGGGAAAGGTACCCCCAGCAAACGCTTGCAGGGGCTCGCTGAAAAGGAAGGCTCCAATGCTGCTGGGCCAAGGAAGCAACCCCCTACACCATTCAAAGTACCCCACAGGAATCCATAAGCAAACAGGCGGAGGTCCAGGAGAACCCCTCTGTCCCACCTCCCCCCCCCCTGTACGCCCCGATCAAGCCGGCGACAAAAATGGACATTGACGCGCGCTGACAAGAATTCCAGAGCAAGTTGACCATGCCCTTCCTAAAGCAGTTTGCTGCATTCATGGCGGAGGTGAAGCAGTCACTGGCCGATGTGAAGAAAAACATTGCGCCCCTAGAAGAACGTGCCAAAACATTTGAACGCCCTGCAAGAAGACTCACAAAGAATGGAGGAGGCCATCAAAGATCTCGCCAGAATATCACAAAATGTGGAGCTAGAATCCGAAGACCTTGAAAATGGGTCCTGCAGGGGGGAATATCTGCATCCGGAATCTCTGCTAAAAGGACACAGTTTTGCACCTTCCAATGTGAGGGCTGATAACAAAGAATCCAATCATGCGAAGAGGGGCTCAGGCTTCTGCAGGTGGAGGAGGAAGGCGCTGACACGGATGCAGTCGGAGACCCTCGGCCTGCCCGTCGGCACAAAGCCTGGAAATGGACAACGATCAAGCGCAACCGCAGGAGGAATATACTCTTGGGGCTACTCTGAGACTGGCTGACGGACTGGGTCCCAACGAGCTACACCGCTAAGACGACCGCTACACACTGCAAACACAAGT
Organism: Ambystoma mexicanum; assembly: GCF_040938575.1. NCBI lineage: Eukaryota > Metazoa > Chordata > Amphibia > Caudata > Ambystomatidae > Ambystoma > Ambystoma mexicanum. The sequence goes on from NC_090923.1 coordinate 717,206,542, forward strand.
GAGGGCCTCTGGAAAACAAAGTCCTGCAGGCAACTGTTGTGGTTCCACTATAGGGGCTTTAGGATGCCCTGCGAGTTGACCCTGGTGTTTTCTGCAAGTGGAAGCTGTGGGCCGTTGGCCCAGGGACCATGTAGGTACTTTTGTTCGCACCAGGGCAATTGGGGAGGGGGGTTGGTTATTTGGGGTATCGGCTTGTTATGTATGTTGGGGGTAAGTCCAATAGGTGGGGTCAGGGAAGAGAGGGTAGCGGAGACGGCTACGGTATGAGCCACGGGGGTGGAGGGGGGGGAGGGGCTAGGGACACTGGCCTACTTCCGGTACAACTCATGGTCACATTACTTTCATTGAACATTAGGGGGTTGAATATCTCACTGAAGAAGCTGGATAGATTCCTGGCGCACCACCGCCCGGATATAATGGCCTTACAAGAAACTTGCATCAAACGGGCGTATAAGCACAAATTGAAAATGCGACCGTACCCAACGATCGTCCAGGCAAATGATCGGGGCAGGTGGCAGGGCGCTAATAGCGATCCGACAGGGGCTCCCGATTCAGGTGGTCGACTTGCGAGTTGACTAAGAAGGGAGATTTGTTTTCCTTATTATCCGAACACAAGAAGCGACCCTCATGGTTGCGTCAGTCTACTCCCCCAACTCAGGACAACTTCACTTCCTCAGAAAGGTCCTAATGGAACTAGAAGCATTCGGCAAGGGGGTATTCCTAGTCACAGGGGACTTTAATATAGTTTGGGACCCACAGAGGGACAGGAGCAAGATGACATTTGGTCAACCACCTCACTCCCCGGCGCTCAAAACGAAAGTGGCACAGTTAGTGCTACAACATGTTTGGGTTTCGCTTCAGGGGGTCAGACCAGGCTTTACATTCTACTCCCATGTACACCGATCTTTCTCAAGGATAGACTACGTGGGGTCCTCTGTCATACTCCTGGGGAAGATAACCTAGATTTCTGATGTATGTTAATCTGCTTAGAATCACATGCTGTGCATAGGTCCGACATCCAGTGGTCCCTGCGGAGTATTGCATTTTGTTTTTCGTATTCGAAAAGGGGACGTCGACAAGGCGTGTCTGTAACACTATCCCTATAGTGACGTGCGTTGTACCCACAATCCCTCACGCGTCGAGGTCCCTCAGATTGTTTTTTTCCGCCCAGCTACTGGTCGCCTTTACGCGGAGCTCCTCGAGAGACATTGCAGATTTCATCTCCTCGACCTTTGGTCGTTTTCCTATATTAATATAGAACATATCGATCCCCCCCTCGACGCTGTTGTGAAGCTGTCTCCGCCGAGCAAGATCTTCGACGGAGGGGACGAGCGGAGGAGATCCTTCGGCGTTGCCGAACACGTGGCCTGGCCTCGCAGGCCATATACAGTAGGGAGAGTGGGGGTCGTGGGACATCTCTAGTTCTTTTCTGAGAATGCCTTTCCTTTTCCCCTTCCTTTCCCTTGGGGTGGTTATCACGATTTATTGCCTCGGCTATGGAGAGGACACCCTTTAGGTTTTGCCCGCTTTGCAAGGGCAAGTTTACTTGGAAGGACAAGCATTCACGGTGTAACCGCTGCTTGCCCCTCGATCACAAAGAGGAAGGTTGCACGGCTTGTCGGCTTCTTAAGAGGTGGGCGGCCTACGCTATGTCGAAGGCCGACGCTCCACCCACCGTTGCTACCTCCGACAGTGACGAGGAACGTGATACCACGACCTCCGCTACGGAAGTCGAAAACCCCCCTAGAGAGCGCACACGCGCTTCTTCGTCTGTCCCCGGCCCCGACGGGCTCGGCTCACGCCCTGCTTATGGGGATGAACACCCCGGCGACATTGACGCACACAAGACCACACATAAGCACACAACCCATGGCTCTTCTTCGTCGAAGGCGAAGAGAGCATCAGCGCCCAAGGAGACGCAGGTTCCACCGGCGGCCTCCTCGGACCGTTCGGGTTCGAAGCCCCTCTCGCAACCGCAGCCGCGACCAGCGACTGGGCTTTCGGCAAATAAGGGCGCCGCCCCCAAATCATCGGCCGGCGCGCATCAGCAGAAAGCGCATGCCGCCGTAGAGCGATCGACACCCATAGCGTCGAAACCACAGCCCTCCGCTGACAAACAAGTCGCTGAGAGCTTGGCGAGGATCGTGGTAGTCAACGCCCACAAGCGTACGCCGAAAGACACGTCGAGCGCTACGCACGACGAAAAAGCCCGAAGAAAGGCAGGGACGATCTCCTTCAGTCGAAGGGATTCCCAACACACCTGAAGGCTTTTCGGAGGGCGACGGGACACTTTCCTCGACGTTGTGGGAGAGGTCGAGCCGTTTTCAGCTACAAGACACCATTTTTCCCCCGCTAGACTGCTCAGGGGTACCCCATGAAACCATGGAAAGGCTCCATCTCTGCATGGAAAGAATGGAGAGGTGTATGAATACCCAGAACCCTCCCACTCCCAAGAGAATAAGAGAAGGGCCTCAGGAGGACCCCAGGGCCAAAATTCCGAGACTAGTCAATCCCCACCAGGACACAGCCTCAGACTTCCATAGTGTGTATGACCTCACTGGGGAAGAACATTATTTTGAGGAAGAGGATGATTTTATGGACGAGGAAGAGGGACGGAACCAGGAGGAAGGTCTGGAAGACAGCCCAGACTTGGTAGGAGAAGGCTTCGGAGAAATTCCAGAATAAGGACCTTCTCACCCCTGGCAATCCCCATCAACATATTCCGACACCGATGTCCTGAACCTAAATCCTCCTGACAATTCACCTATTAGAAACACGTCTCCCATTGACGATCAGCCCACATTTAATGCCCTGTTGCGCAGAGCAGCAGCACATTTCGAACTGGACACTGGGGAGCTCTCTCCTGAATTAGACTTTGTGGAAAGAGTAATTAAGGAGAAACCCCCGGTCAGTCAGACCATTCCCCTCCACACCCGCACTAATCAGAGGGGTCAATCCTAGAATTGAAAAACTTTTCACTCCTTCACCCTCAGACCCGCTGTACATCAGGGGACATTCCATTCCGGATTCCCTTGTAGTAACCAACACAAGAAAGAGGGCAGGGGTACCACTTTCCACCAGTGAGGCACCACCTGACAAGGAGGGCAAGCGGTTATATGCCCTTGCAAAAAGAGTTACATCCTCGGCTGCCTTTTCGGCAAGAATTGCGAACAACAATTCTTTGCTCGCTAGCTATGCGGACGCGCAGTGGGCCAAACTGCGCAAAGACGCCGAAGAAGCGCCGGAACCATTACGTACACGCCTGCTTACAACTATTGGCGAAGGAACCCAGGTCAACCAGAGTATTGTAAAGAACTCTCTGGATGCGGCAGAAATAGCGGGACGTTCCCTAGTTCAGGGAATAAAACGCCACGTATGGCTGCGCAACTCAGGGTTCAAACCGGAGACACAGGCGTCTTTAATAAATAAACCTGTTGAAGACTCAAACCTCTTCGGGAAAGCGGTGGATGAGGCTCTGGAGATGGCTAAAAAAGAGTTCGATACTATCAAAACTCTTGACCAAATCTCTAAGCCCTCTACCAGGCGCGGCTATGGCAACAAACGCTTTTTTCGTGGCCAACGCCAACAACAAAACTAGCAGCAACAGTACCCTGCCACCAATTTCCAGACCAATAGTGGCCAGTACAGCCAAAGAGGCCAGCGTCGGGGCAAAGGAAGAGGCCGGGGGTCCACCCCCAGAGGCTCCCAAGCCCCCAACAACACCAAGTGACGCGAAGATTCACGTCCCCTCCCATGCAACACCGGTCGGGGGCCGGATAACATCCTTTCTTCCAGCATGGGAGGGTATAACGTCAGACCGCTGGGTACTTTCCACCGTAGCCCACGGATACTGCATCGAATTCAACAGTTCCCCAACATACAAACCCCCGAGGGGACGTCGCATGACACCGGAACATCTTGCCATCCTTCTCCAAGAAGTACAACAACTGCTGGAAAAAGGAGCCAATAGAGGTCGTACCTCTATCTCAGGTAACAGAAGGTATTTATTCAGTGTACTTCCTTGTACCCAAAAAGGATCTAACCATGCGCCCTGTATTAGATCTGTGCCCAGCGAACAAGTTTATCAAACCCCAAAAGTTTCGTATGGTGACCTTACAAGAAGTGATCCCACTGCTATCACAGGGAGATTACATGACAACATTGGACATGAAAGATGCATACTTTCATATTTTAATGTTGCCAGCGCACAGAAAATACCTCCGGTTCATGATAGAGGGCAAACACTACCAGTTCAGAGTGCTACCCTTCGGCATAGCATCTGCACCAAGGGTATTCACGAAGGTGCTGGCAGTGGCAGCGGCCCACCTGCGCAGGTTGTCCATCCCAGTTTACCCTTACCTCGACGACTGGCTCATAACAGGGGATTCTTACGAAACATGCTTCTCCAATACCCAAAAGACTGTAGACCTTTTGTTCCAGTTGGGCTTCTCCATCAACGAAAAGAAGTCCAGCCTAGACCCCAGCCAAATCAAACAATTCCTAGGGGCTCTAATTCAAACAAAGGACGGCCTCGTCTTCCCCTCCAAAGAGAGGGTCCAAAACATGCTGTTTCAGATCCCTCAATATGTGACCGGTCGAGAGGTGACGGTACGCAAAGCAATGCGCTTGCTAGGCATGATGGCGTCGTGTATTAATTTGGTACCTCACGCGCGCCTGCGCATGCGCCCAATGCAAGAGTGGCTCAACAGCCAGTGGTGTCAGGCCAGCGGACTATGCGACGATCTAGTGGTGGTCTCGCAGGCCTTAGTTCTCTCGCTACGGTAGTGGACAAAGGAAAACCTGGAAAAAGGGAAACCCTTTGCCACACCCGCGGCGGAAGCCACTCTAACCACAGACGCATCCCTCACAGGATGGGGGGTTCACCTATCCCATCAGACTGCTCACTGAGTGTGGACTCCGAACGTAGCATCCAAACACATCAATCTTCTGGAGCTACTAGCGGTGTTCAAGGCGCTAAAAGCCTTCCAGGAACACCTACAAGGCAGGACAGTGATGGTCCTTACAGACAGCACCACAGCTATGTATTACATCAACAAGCAGGGGGGAACCCACTCTCCAGGACTGTCCAAACTGGCCCAAAATATATGGAAGTGGGCTCTCAAACAAAATATGTTCCTACTGTCACAACATGTACCAGGGGAACTCAATCTGCTGGCAGACAAACTCAGCAGGGATTTCCCCCTGCCCGAAGAGTACGAATGGCGACTGCACGAAGACATCGTCTTCGACGTCTTCACGCAATGGGGATTCCCAGAAATAGACCTGTTCGCAACCCTGGAGAACTCACAATGACAAAGTTACGCCTCCAGGTACCCCCAGAACCAATCCAAGGGGAACGGTCTGTCGATTCAATGGTCAGGGAAATTTGTTTACGCTTTTCCCCCCGACTCCCCTTCTCAACAAGGTGATGCAGAAAATGCACCAGGAACAAGTAACCATGATACTGGTGGCCCCAATGTGGGCCCGACAGCCATGGTTCGCTCACTTGATGGAGATGTCTCTATCTCCCCCAGTGAAACTCCCCTGCCCGTACAACATGCTGTCACAAGACAAGGGCAGGACTCTGCATCCATGCCCCCAGAACATGAATTTAGCAGCCTGGCTCCTGAGATCATAGAATTTGGACATCTACAGCTCCCGCAGAGATGCATGGACATCCTCAGGGAAGCCAGAAAACCTAACACTTGCCACTGCTATTCTAGCAAGTGGAAGAGATTTGTCATCTGGTGCAGAGGAAAGAGCATCAACCCAATTGACTGCTCTCCCACACATATTGTTCTATACCTGACCCATTTATTGGATTCAGGTCTAGTGTTCAATTCCATTAAAGTCCACCTAGCGGCACTTTCTGCATACACCACTTCCCAACTCAAAGTGTCGTGGTGGAAGATCCCTGTTATAAAGGCCTTCATGGAGGGAGTAAAGAGAATACACCCCCCGATAGCTGACCCAGCTCCCGGATGGGACCTTAACGTGGTACTTACCAGACTCATGGGCTCACCATTTGAACCCATGCACAAAGCATCTCTTAAAGACCTCACTCTTAAGACTGCTTTTCTAATAGCTATCACCTCCATCAGGAGAGTAAGTGAACTACAGGCTCTTTCTGTTCTAGACCCCTTTGTTACAGTTCACAGAGATAAGGTGGTTCTACGCACTCACCCAAGGTTTGCTCCGAAATTCATCTCAAAATTCCATGTAAACCAGTCTATAGAACTACCAGCGTTCTTTCAAAATCCTTCCAACTTGGGAGAAAGGACTCTGCACACACTAGATGTCCGCAGAGCGGTCATGTTCTACATGGAAAGAACCAGACCACTGAGGAAGACTAATCAGTTCTTCGTCTCGGTGGCAGCAGGAAGAGAAGGGGATGCAGTTTCAAAGTCCACTATTTCTAGATGGATTGTTCAATGCATCACTCTCTGCTATACTCTTGCTAAGAGAGAACTGCCCTTTAGGCCAAGAGCACATTCTACTCGAGGCACGGGGGCGTCCATAGCATTCATTGCAAATGTTCCCCTTGAGTCCATCTGCAAAGCGGCTACCTGGAGTTCTGTGCACACCTTTACAAAACACTACTGTCTAGATGCACACTCTAGATCTGACTCCCAGGTGGGACAGGCAGTATTAAGACATCTTTTCTCTACTGTTCCTTCTCATAACCCACCGCCAACTCCGGGTACTGCTCGCTAGTCTATGCACAGCATGTGATTCTAAGCAGATTAACAAATATCAGAAGACAATGCATTACTTACCGTAAAAGCATTTCTGATGGTTGTATCTGCTTAGATTCACATGCGCCCACCCTTCCTCCCCGCTCGGATGGAAGGAACATAGACATCCTTTTCTATATTTCTCTCTTTTCTGTACTCACTCACGTCTAGAAGGCTCCCTCAGGGCAGAAAAATACAAACAGAGGGACCTCGACGCGTGAGGGATTGTGGGTACAACGCACGTCACTATAGGGATAGTGTTACAGACACGCCTTGTCGACGTCCCCTTTTCGACTACGAAAAACAAAATGCAATACTCCGCAGTGACCACTGGATGTCAGACCTATGCACAGCAAGTGAATCTAAGCAGATACAACCATCAGAAATGCTTTTACGGTAAGTAATGCATTGTCATATCTTTTACCCATAGCACTATCAGATCATGCACCCACCCAGATGACAACACGGCTAACGCAGCCCAGGCATGGATTATGGAGCTGGGGGTTCTCTAGGGAGGTCCTAGCGGACTCAGTCCTACGGGAGGATGTCAAAAAGATCAGGGAGGATTTTGCTTCTTCCACAGGAATCTGAGGGGTCGTCTGGGATGCATTTAAGGCCACCATTGGCGGGAACTCATAGCTTTGCGAGCCCAGAGGTACAAGCAGATGAGGGCACTGGAAACAGTTAGAGCAAGAGGAATGGGATATCCTACGGGAAATGGAGTCTGATCCAAGTAAGAAACTACGAAAAGAATTCCCGACGGCCAGGGGTTAATTAGTCCTCCTGCAGACGCAAAAGGCTGAAAAGAACCTGCTTGCAGTGAGACAAATACTGTAAAGGCCAACAAAGCAGACAGGCTGCTAGCCAGACCGCGCAAACCATGGCAAGCCTTCCAAACGATCCAGGGTGATCATCAACCCCCATGGATTTAAACCAACAGCCTCCCCGAGATATCAGACCAATTTGTGTACTTCTACTCCAAACTGTACGTGTCGGACAAGCCTCGTCTCTCGGGGTGAAAATTACGACTGAAGAAGTCCACCAAGTTATTAAAGTGCTTCCACTAAATAAAGCCCCTGGTCCTGATGGCTTCCCAGCCATATAAGACGTACTGTTCACAGCTAGCTCCCCGATTGACCCTCCTATTTCATTAATTTGCCGAAAGCGGCCGCATTTCTCAGTTGATGGAGGAAGCAAAGATTTTATTATTCCAAAAACAGGTCAAGGACCCGATTCAATGCGGATCATAACACAGAGGCAAAAATATACACGAAAATACTCTCGAACCGTTTGGAAACTAGTTCCCAAGGTTAATCCGACCACGCTGGATTCATCCGGCACAGGCAAACCCACAACAACATTCGCCAGGCCTGTCATCTGATTGAGAGGACCGCACGGAAGAAGGGCCCCCGGCCATTCTACTCTCACGGGACACAGAGAAAGCGTTCGATAGGGTGGAGTGGTCATTCTTATTTAACACCATGGAAGCTATGGGGTTCGGGCAGAGTTTCTGAATTAAATCAGGGTCAATTACTGCAGCCCAGTGGCCAGACTGCTTATTAATAGTCGGATCTCCCAACCGATCCACCTGGAGAGGGGTACGAAACAGGTGTGCCCTCTTTCCCCTTTAGTATATGCCACTCACTTGCAACCCTTCTTAACCGCACTTTGGAAAAGCCCAGTGATCAAAGGAATCCCATTTGGCAGGGAAATGCATACGGTTATGGCATATGTCAATGACATGCTTTTGACTGTCGGACCCGGGGGCCTCCTTGCAGGAGGTGGTGGAGGAAATGGATACATTTGGGGTGGTGGTGAGCTTGAAAATTAACATCGCAAAGTCTGAAATACTTTCTCTCTCATTAAAAGGGGAGGGGTTCCAAAGGGCCAAGGGATTGACGACATTCAAGTTGGTGCAAGGGGGCATACGGTTATTGGGGGTCACATTAACGCGCACCCAACAGGGGCTCTATGGCGCAAATTATCTCCTGCTACTGACGCAGCTCAAACAGCGACTTCGAATATGGGCCCCACCCCCCTGGCGGTATCTTGGTTAGGCCTGACCAACATAATTAAAATGGTAATATTACCAAGGGTCCTTTATTTCCTAGGTGCTACTGGTGCCATTGCCACAATCCTTTTTCGTGCCCTAGACAAACTGCTGGCTCCGTTTATCTGAAATAATAGCACTCCCTGCCTCCCTCAAGGTACCTTAAAGATTCCTACACTGAAAGGCGGCCTGTGTCTCCCAAACTTCCAGACATATTATTGGGCAGTGCAAACACCTGGTCTCGAACATATACAAGTTGGTAGTAGAAGCCGAGGTGGGGACGACATTAAAATACAAAGCCAAGTGGGAACAGATACTGGGCGAAACCTATACAGGAAGAAGAATGGGAATCTCTATGGAGGGGACATACCCAAATTAGCACAGGCTATACAGATCAGGGAGTTTTGGTATACACTGACAAAATGGCACTACACCCCGGTATGGCTGCATATAACATATTCCGAAGGTCTCTCAAAATTGGGAGTGTGGGGACGTGGGTGACTTGCTTCATGTCTGGTGAAGCTGCCCAAAGCTGGCAGGATACTGGAAGGTAGTCAATGAAAATGTGCATGCGATGTTCAGCAATCAACATCGTAGGGGCCCTATGGAGAACTTGCATGGGGGATGGAAATGAAAGGGACTGGCCGAAACAAAAAAGGAAAGCATATGCCATCCTGAGTTTAGCTGGCCACCTGGTGATCGTGCAGAAATGGAAAACAACGGACCCACCCCATGAACAAGACTGACTAGCTAAGGTCTGAAACTGTCTCACTAGAGTGGCTTACGTACTCGCTACAGGGGAATCAAGCCAAATTCAGAGGTATGGTAGTTGGTCCTTAATTTCCTACAGGACGACTACAAATTGCCTCACTGTCCCCATAAACTAAATGGCTCTATGGTGGTCGTTCTCCCGGTCTCAAAAGGGGGTGGGAGCACGCGGGTATGTTGGGTAATTTCATGTTTTGTTTTAACCAAAAGCCAATAAAAAAGGAAATTTGAAAAAAAAACAAATCTCTGAAGAATTGTTTCAGCCTCCCTGAAAGATTCTAGATGTGCAACGGTCGATTTTTAGAAAGCCCTCTTGGACCATGTTGGAAGCATTTACTGACGCCACCGTTTGTGTCAATGAACCCACCACCAGGATTGCAAATATATAGCGACCGTCTTTATGAGCCTTAGTGCTTACCACCTTGGTTTGGGTTACCGACCTAATTGCTATAAGTACTCAGGCCACCTTCCCCTCGGCATTCACTTGTAAGATGACAGGGTAGTGTCGCAAACACAATTTATGCTTAACTGTGTCGCAGATGTGAGTCTCCTGAAGCACCACCAAGTCCGGTTGGTAATGCGGCAGATATCCCTCCAGGTTCCTCTGCTTTAACAGCATATTAAAGGGATGGTCGAGTAAAATTTTTTATTTAAAAAATAGATAGGCAACATAAAAAAAATACTAGCATTCTCCGTTTTAAAACTTCCTATGTAAAATTTTGAGCTATTCAAGCTCAAAATTCGCAAAAGCAAGCACATGGGCGCATCCATTTTGTGAAATGGAGGCCCTCCTGTGCTGGCTTTTGCTTTTGCGGCACTAATGAAGGAAAAGCCAGCCAGCTGTAGTAAACAAAAGCTACCGCTGGGTGGCTTTCCCTTCATTAGTGCTGTAGGCGGAGGACGGGGACCGGAGACCAGAGCAGGAAAGCTGCAGCTGAATCGCGGTAAGTGCTATTTATTTTTTTTAAAAAAATAAGCACTAGCTGCGTTTTTTTTTCTAAGTTTTCCGGGCTGGAGGAGCCCGGAAAACTTAGAAATAAAACCACAGCTTTAAAAACGTATTTATGTTTGCGGTCGCTTTTGAAGTGACCGCAAACATAAATACAACGTTATTGTGTTGGAAAACGCTGCGGTTTTTCTTTCCAAGTTTCTCGGGCTCCTCCAGGAGCCTGAGAAACTTGGAAAGAAAAACCGCAGCGTTTTCCAACACAACCGCGTTGTTTCTGCCTGAATCTGCTTTACCATTTGGGGTTCTCGGGTTCCCCACGGGGAGCCCGAGAGCCCCAAATGGGAAATCAGCTGCAGGTAGAAACACTACGCGGCATGTAAACATAACCGCGTTGTGTTTCTGCCTGCTGTGGCTTTCACTTTGGGTCTCCGGTGCTCCCCTGGGAGCACCGTAGACCCAAAATGATAGCCACAGCAGGCAGAAACACATGCGGTTGTGTTTTAAAACGCTGCGTTTTTTCTTTCTGAGTTTCTCAGGCTCCTCCGAGCCGGAGGAGCCTGAGAAACTTGGAAAGAAAAACCGCAGCGTTTTCAAACACAATAACGTTGTATTTATGTTTGCGGTCGCTTCAAAAGCGACCGCAAACATAACTACAACGTTTTTAAAGCTGCGGTTTTATTTCTAAGTTTTCCGGGCTCCTCCAGCCCGGAAAACTTAGAAAAAAAAACGCAGCTAGTGCTTATTTTTTAAAAAAAAAATAAATAGCACTTACCGCGATTCAGCTGCAGCTTTCCTGCTCTGGTCTCCGGTCCCCGTCCTCCGCCTACAGCACTAATGAAGGGAAAGCCACCAAGCGGTAGCTTTTGTTTACTACAGCTGGCTGGCTTTTCCTTCATTAGTGCCGCAAAAGCCAGCACAGGCGGGACATCCATTTCACAAAATGGATGCGCCCATGTGCTTGCTTTTGCGAATTTTGAGCTTGAATAGCTTTAAAATTTTACATAGGAAGTTTTAAAACGGAGAATGCTAGTATTTTTTTTTATGTTGCCTATCTATTTTTTAAATAAACATTTTTACTAGACCATCCCTTTAAGGCCCCGGATGGTGATCGTTAGGCACTTGAATTAACTTGATATAGGTGGGGCCTCACTAAGCCTGGTGAATGTCTGAACCTGCTCCTGTATGAAAATGTTAGTGAACAATGCACTGCTGTTAAACCAACTCTTGATACTTTTAAGTAAAAGGAAAAGTTCAACAAACAAAAATCCACTGTTAACTTACCTTTTGTTCCTGGATGAAAGATCCCCTTCCAAACTTCAGAAAAGAAATGGCACCAATGGCACTTCTGGTTAGGTGAAATTGTCTCTTCTTCCAAATAGTTTGCCACAGCTCATAAATAAGGTGTAATATTTCCCGAAGCCAATAATATACAATTATTTAGGACTTCTTTTGGTACAACTCTACATTGGTATATTTGTCATGATGTTTTTACATTGCTCTTCGACCTCTACAACCACTTTTCTACTGTTGGTACTATGAGAACGGTCACCTTTGTCCCACAGTACGATACTGGCTCATACCAAAGATACCAATACGACCTAACTGATATCTTGGGTGAGAGTTCTCCAAGGGAGACCTTGTCACCTTTAAACTGTGGTGGCCACCCTCGTGTTGTTGGCAGAGCCTGGCATCCTCAGATTCAGGTTTTCTCACCACACAGCTGTCGCTGGAGAGATTCCCTTACATGGAGGGTGAGAATCGGAACGCCATGGGCCACAAGATTTTCATGTGCAGTAGTCTGGCCATGAGGGTTGTGAATGGCAATTGCTCCCTGGCCTTTGGAGTATTTTCTCTGGTGCGGCTAACAACCTATTGACAGATGAGATGAGGGAAGGTTTCAACAACCTTGAAAGTAACTAGGAGGATGCTGACTGCCCGTGTTTGAGGTCCTTCCTTGTCATGACAGATTGCGTGGCGGTGCCATGGGCACTGATTTGGTCTTGAGGAGAGACTCCTGGTGGAAGACCTCCTGTATTGGCTCCCGATGTCCAATCTAAACTATTTTTTTTTATTGCCCTTCAGAGGTGATTATCTTTTGTGCGCCAAGGCAGAAACTGGTCCTTGAAGACGATTCAGGTGTCCAAGGCCAGGTATCCAAGGCCACTGTTAAGTCCTTGGGTCTAGCGATCCAACAGCCGTCCAAATGGCTGCCCAGCAGTTGTGGCTTTTTGTTGCACCCCTCTTACCCACATTGGAAGGCGTTAGGTGTTTTCGAGCAAGCAGCAGTGGCATTATGCTAAATGCCAGGGTACTGGGTGGGGAGCATGAAGAGTTTTGCCACCTCGACTATCCAAACAATTGCCCCAGATACATAACCGCTTTGACTTGGACTGTGTCCATCTGATGCTTGTGGGCTTTAGGCTGTCCCTTTTTGTCTGTTTGGCATTTCACCATCACAGATTCTTGAGCTCTACAGGTCATGACTTGGAGTTACTGCCTCCTGTGTCTTCAACACCTACCAACCTCCCTTTCTCCAGCATAGGGTCTGGCATGGATTCACATGCTCGTGAATATTTCCCCTCGTCAGGCTGGGAATCCTCAGTAAACTGTATTTTTCCTCTAACCAATCACTGTCCTCTGGGTCATACTGCCCCCATCCAATGACATTCCTCTCCCTAAGCCCCTCCCCTGGCAGCCATTTTCTGATTTTTACGGCATGCTTGTGTTAGGAGTCTTCGAGTTTGCTCTCCGAAACAGTGGTCTCGGGCAAATGATCAGTGGGACGATCTAGTGGTCGTTTCACCAATACTAGTACAAAATCTTCGCTGGTGGACAAGAGAAAATCTGTTGAAGGAGATACCCTTAAACGAGCCAGAAGTACAAGCAATTGTCACGACAGATGCCTCACTCGCCGGGTGGGGGGCTCATTACCTTCATCACACAGCTCAGGGTCTGTGGTCTCATACGACGGCACAGAACCACATCAATCTGCTAGAACTACTGGCTGTATTCAAGGTCCTTCAGGCATTAGAGTTTCACCTAGCAAACCAATATGTGCAAGTCCTAACAGACCGCACTACAACAATGTTTTACATCAACAAAGAGGGAGGCACGTGTTCTCCAAATCTCCCCAGGCTTGAGCAACAAATTTGGAGATGGGCACTCAAATGGAAAATATTCCTATCGTCACAGCACGTTCCAGGGGAACTCAACTCTCTGGCAGACTCACTGAGCAGAGATCCCCTACCAGAGGAACACGAATGGGGACTACAGGCAGGGGTCATAGAGCACCTCTTCTCTCTATGGGGTTTCCCCACAATAGACTTGTTCGCTACAAGCAACAACAGTCAATGCCCAGACTTTGCGTCCGGGTTCCCCCAGCCAGGTTCCAATTGGAACACACTATGGATGATCTGGTCAGGGAAATTTGCTTACGCTTTTCCCCCTGACGCCTCTCATGAAGAAGGTGGTGAACAAAATCCACAATGAACAAGTGACGCCGATCCTAGTTGCTCCTATGTGGGCAAGACAACCTTGGTATCCACATCTGCGCAAACTGGCGATGTGTGATCCCATCAAGCTCCCGTGTCTGACCAATATGCTCACTCAGCACAGGAAATTAACAGTGCACCCGCAACCTCACTCACTGAACTTGGCAGCATGGCTCCTGAAGTCATAGAGTTCAGACATCTTTACCTGCCTCAGAGATGTATGGATATCCTGAGTGAAGCCCGAAAACCTAACACTAGACACTGTTATTTCTACAAGTGGCAAAGATTTGTAATTTGGTGCCAGTCTAAACAAATTAACCCCATAGAATGTACCCCATCCCACGTTCTAAAATATTTTCTAGACTCTGGGTTATTATTCAACTCTTTAAAGGTCCATTTGGCGGCCTTGTCAGCCTACACCACCTCCCACAATAAGATCTCATGGTGGAAGGTGCCAGTAATCAAAGCATTTATGGAGGGAGTAAAGAGACTCCACCCTCCAATTTCAAATCCGCCGCCAGTATGGGATCTCAAGGTTGTACTTGCTAAGCTCATGGGACCCCATTTCGAGCGTATGCATAAGTCTTAAACATCTGAATTACAAAACTGCCTTCTTAGTGGCTTCCATAAGAAGAGTTGGTGAAATACATGCGTTGTCAGTGCAGGATCCTTTCTTTATCATACACAAGGACAAGCTGGTTTTACATACTCGCCCTAGGTTCTCCCCGAAGTTAATCTCTAAATTTCACTTAAACCAGTGTATTGAGCTACTAGCTTTCTTTCAGGACCCCACCAGCTCAGCTGAGGTAAAACTCCACACACTAGATGTGAGGAGGGCGTTTCTTTACTATGTAAACAAAACCGGACCGCTAAGAAAAACAGACCAACTGTTTGTCCCCGGAGCACCAGGCAGAGAAGGAGACCGCATTTCCAAGAATGCCATCTCCAGATGGATAGTCACATGTATACAATTGTGCTATTCATTATCAAACAAGACACTGCTTTTCACGCCTAGAGCTCACTCCACAAGGAGCACAGGAGCCACTCTGGCTTTCATTGCAAATGTCCCTCTAGACAGCATTTGCAAAGCAGCTACATGGAGCTCCATACACACTGTCACTCAGTATTACTGCATTGACACTCATTCCAAGACAGATACACAGGTGGGACAAGCGGTTCTAAGACATCTGTTCGCCCATGAACCTAATCACATCCCACCACCTTCTCCTAACACTGCTTGCTAATCTATGCTCAGCATGTGATCTAAGCAGATTTCACAAGCCTCAGAAGGGATGCATTACTCACAGTAATTGTATTTCTGATGCTTGTATCTGCTTAGGTTCACATGCGCCCACCCTTCCTCCCCTCGGAGAGAAGGCGCATGGATACTTATGAGCTTGTCTGATATGTATCTGCTTGGATACAACTCAAGCTACACTTCATGTCACCTCATGTCAGAAAAATAACAATCTGAGGGACCTTGTCAAGTGAAGGACCATGGTTACAGTGGACGTCGCACTAGGGATAGTATTACTGGCATGCCGTATTCGACGTCCCTTTTCGAATTTCGAAAACAACTGTAATACTCTGCTGCTTCCACTAAATGTCGCCCCATGCATAGCATGTGAATCTAAGCAGATACATGCATCAGAAATACGATTTCGGTGAGTAATGTATTATTTGTATCTATAAATAATACATTACTCACCGAAATCATATTTCTGATATCTGCTTAGATTCACATGCTGTGCATGGGCCAACATCGAGTGGAAGCTGCAGAGTATTAGTTGTTGTTTTCGAAATTTGAAAAGGGACGTCGAATAGGGCGTGCCAGTAATACTATCCCTATTGTGACTTCCCCTGTACCGATGATCCCTCACGCGTCTAGGTCCCTCAGATTGTTTTTTTTTTCGCCCATCTTGAGTGGTCGCATAGAAGTGTAGTGCAATTTCGGCTTACGCCATTGAACTTTATAAATATTATAAGATGGCATATCTTTTTGTCCTTTACCGTTGCCATGCCACGCCGCAGTGAAGACTTCAGGAAGACTACGAGACGGGCCGTCAGGCGGAGATTTCGACGGCGACACCCAGCCTTGGAAGACCCTTTCGGCCTAACAGTAGGGAGAGTGGGGGGTGGTCATAACACCATGTATTTTCCTACCCCTTCCCTGGTTTGCCCAGCTGCCTGCCCCCAATATGGAGCATACTCCGTTTAAATTCTGCCCCTCATTTAATAAGAAATACACATGGGTCGATAAGCACAGGGTGTGCAACCTTTGCTTACATAGAGACCACAACGAGGCTCATTGTCGGACCTGTAAGATGCTCCGACCCAAGACCCTCAAAGACAGGCAGACAAAACTTTGGGCCCATCACGCCATGAAGGCTGAGGCCGCCATGGATGAAAGGGCACCCAGCGACGGGGAACCTCGCCGTTCCGCAGTGCCAGCCCCCGACCCTGATAGACAGGCCGGCGGTCCTGTTATGGGGAAGACACCCAGCGGCAAGGGCACCACACTCACACTCACACACACTCCCCACGGCGATGCGTCTGAAATCGCACGCCGAGAGTCGACAGCGAAGGGCAAATCTGCGGATTCACGGTCCTCTGAGCGCCACGAGTGGCTGTCTCATGACAAGCCTGTGACGACAAAGGACACCGGACTCAAAACTCCCTCGCCGGGCCTCGCGCCGTCGAGGGACACCGCCGAGCCTGTTCCTGTAGTCGAAATTCGACCAACATCCGGGGGAAAGGGCAAAAAGTTGTGAATTTCCCCTTCTATTGAAAAACAGACCCCTAGGGCCTGTACCTCGACCCCTAGCTCTAGTAAACCTTCCAAGAGCTGGGATCAGTCCTGTCCCTCTCATAAAGACCGGGACACAGGAGACGGAAGGGACAAGCCTAGGGAACAGTCTACTACCCCAGAACCTGATGGTATCCCTGTTCAAAACATTACAGAAAAGCCTAACCAGCCTGATCCTATCAATCTGGATGAAGAAGGGGTAGATAGTGGGCTCCCTACTACCTCTACCCCTGCACCTGCCCCTACCTACCCTGGGATTATCCCCAGTTCAGCTACATGGACTGCACAAGAGATAGATAGGGTTATGGGACGCATAGCATGCCTTGCAAATTTTTTCGAAGAGCACCCACATGCTATGCAAAGTCTAGCGAACATTCCGCCTAATGCCCTGGCGTCTAGCTCTAGGACACCACAGGTGCCCACTGAGTCTAAATTGTCTGCTCTACCATCCAAGAAAAGATCTCTTCCCACAGAGGAACTGTATGATATACCACCCTACAAAATGCCTTGCCTCTCTACGGATCTGTACGACCCTGATGCGGGAGGTGAATAATATATAGAGCAGGACAACCGCAATGAGGATGTCGAGGGTTACGATGTGGGTGGAGAAGATGATCAAGACGACACTGAATAGGTAGTCTTTGTAATGGACTCTCCAGTCCCGTAAGACCCTCTCCTACCCGACTCACCAATTGACAACCAGCCCCTACTCAATGACATACTACTAAGGGCTGCTGAACATTTTGGGATTGAAACTCAGGAAATCCAACAGGATAAGGATTTTGCCATAAACATCTTGGGTGACAAGAGATCGGCTACCCAGTTTATCCCACTACTTAAGTCAGTCCAAAGAAGGATTCAGCCCCCTTTAGAGATGCCGAATCAGACCAGGGCGGTAAATCCAAGAATTGAAAAGCTCTTTCGCCCAGCCCCTTCCGACCCTTTTTACATATGTGGCCAGCTTCGACCAGACTCTTTGTCAATAACCACTACACGGAAGAGAGCAGGTACCCCGTGGCGTCATCCGAAGCTCCTGCCGATAAAGGGAGCAAAAAACTGTATACACTGGGAAGGAAGATAACATCTTCCGCAGCGTACCAGGCACAAATAGCTAACAACTGCACATTACTAGCTAGCTACAACTGCACAAAGTGTGATGAGGTTACGGCCCTTGCTGAGTCAGCACCAGAACCACTTAAGGCTAAACTCTCCCTTCTGGCAGCCAAAGGCAGAGCAACAGCCAGAGCCTCCTAAAGAACAACTTTGCTGTGGATAACGCAGGACGCGTTCTCGCTGAAGCCACCATCCTGAACGCCACACCTGGCTTAGACAGTCGGGGTTTAAACTAGAAACACAAGGCACCTTACTCAACATGCCTGTTGAGCCGAATGTGGTGTTTGGTAAGGCGGTTAATGATGCTCTAAAGTCCGCCAAGTACGAGACATTCAAATCCCTTGGCCAACTGACAAACAACCCAACCAAAGGGGTGGCAATAGTTATCGAAGTTTTCGTGGCCAAAACGCACAAAGAGGCTCCGGATACAGTCAAAGCCAAGGTTCCTCGTTGAACACTAATCAACAGGCATCCCAAGGCTATCCCAGGGGTCAGCTCAGAGGCCACGGAAGAGGGAGAGGTTCCCCCACCAGAGGTGGAGGAACACCATCCAAACAATGACACCCCTCTCCGGGTCCCCTCCCATCCTTCCCCAGTCGGGGGACGAATCTCTTTTCACCCACGTATGGGAGGCCCTACTCCTCAAGGACGCCATAGATATTGTGCCATACAAAGAGGTAAACAAGGGTATATATTCAACGTACTTCCTTGTTCCAAAGAAAGATCTGACCATGCACCCAGTACTAGACCTGCGCCCTGAATACAAGTTTGTCAAGCCTCAAAAGTTTGCATGACAACGCTACAAGAAGTAATCCCTCTGTTAAAGCAGGGGATTACATGGAAACATTGGACATGAAAGATGCTTATTTTCACAGAAGATTCTTGCGAGTCAAAGTAGCAGACTGGCACTACCAGTTCAAAGTGCTGCCCTTCGGGATAGTCTCGGCTCCAAGGGTATTCACCACGGTACTGGCAGTGGTACTGCGCAGGGAGTCAATCCCAGTGTATCCTTACCTGGACGACTGGCTGATCACGGGAGAAACCATCCAACTTTGAAAGCTAAACACTCAAAGAACAATAGACCTTCTTTTCCAATTGGGCTTCTCAATAAACAAGAAAAAAGTCAAGTCTGGTACCAGACAGATCGAAACAGTTCCTAGCAGCTGTATTAGATACAAAAACAGCTTAGCCTCCCCATCCATGGAAAGAGTACAAAACCTGCTTTGGCAAATACCCCAGTATCAAGCCGGTCTCCGGATAAGCGTACGCAAAGCAATGCGTCTGCTAGGTATGATGGCATTGTGCATTTACCTAGTCCCCCACACGCGACCAATGCAGGAATGGTTAGCGAAACAATGGTCTCAGGCAAATGGTCAGTGGGACGATCTAGTGATTGTTTCGCCTACACTAGTTCATTGTTGACGATGGTGGTCAAGGGAAAATCTGCTCAAAGGGAACCCCTTCCACGAACCGGAAGCACAGGCGGTCGTCACAAAAGACGTGTCACTTTCCGGGTGGGAGGCCATAAGCCATAAACTGGGAGGCCCACTACCTTCACCACACAGCACACGGCCTGTGGTCACAAGGGACTGCACAGAAACACATCAATCTACTGGAATTATTGGCAGTTTTCAAGGCACTACAAGCCTTCGAAAACCACTTGACATACCAGTCAGTACAAGTCCTAACAGACAGCACCACTGCAATGTTCTATATCAACAAGCAGGGAGGCATACAATCTCCAAATCTGTCCAAACTGGCTCAGAAATTATGGAAGTGGCCACTCAAACGAGGGATGTCCCTGTCCTCCCAACTTGTTCCAGGAGTACTCAACACTCCAGCGGACTCTCTCAGCAGAGGTCCTCTGCCAGAAGAACACGAGTGGCAATTGTACACGGATGTGGTAGACCACATCTTCTCTCTTTGGGGCTACCCCCTCTCTAGACTTGTTTGCTACAAAAGAAAACAAGGTATGCCCAGACTTCGCGTCCAGGTTCCCCCAACCAGACTCCAAGAGGAACGCCCTATGGATGAGCTGGTCAGGGAAATTTGCTTACCCTCCCCCCCCAACTCCATTAATCAGCAGAATAGTGAACAAGCGCAAGCTGGTGATGTGCGATTCCCATCAAGCTCCCGTACAAGGTCACCCTGTTGACTGAGCATGGGGGGACAACCATACACCCACAACCTCACTCTTTGAACCTAGCAGCATGGCTCCTGACGTCGAGTTTGGTCACCTTAATCTTCCGCAACGGTGTATGGATATCCTGAAAGAAGCACGTAAACCTAACACCAGACACTGCTATTTCCCCAACTGGAAGAGATTTGTCATTTGGTGCCAATCTAAGCAGATCAATGCCATAGAATGTACTCCATCACACATTCTAACCTACTTGCTCCACTTGCTATATTCAGGTTTAGTCTTTAATTCTCAAAGACCAACTAGCAGCTTTATCAGCCTATACCACCTCTCAAAGTAAAGTCTCATGGTGGAAAGTTCCATTCATTAAGGCGTTCATGGAGGGAGTGAAGAGACTACATCCTCCAGTCTCCAATTCCCCACCTGGGTGGGACCTAAATGTGGTACTAGCAAAACTCGTGGGACCCCCCTTCGAGCATTTGCATCAAGCTACCCTTAGATACATTACCTACAAGACTGCTTTCTTATTGGCTATTACTTCCATAAGAAGAGTCAGTGAACTCCAAGCCTTGTCAGTGCAGGACCCTTCCTTTGTCTTCATAAAGACAAATTGGTTTTAAGGACTCACCCTAGGTTCTCCCATAAATTTGTTTCCAAATTTCACATAAACCAGTCAATTAAGCGTATGGCTTTCTTTCAGAAACCAACTAGCCCAGCTGAGGTCAACTCCACACACTAGATCTTAGGAGGGCGGTTCTCAACTTTGTAGACAAGACCAAACCGCTTAGGAAGACTGATCAACTGTTCGTCTGTTACGCTCACCTGGTCTCTGTGGAGGCCTTTGGGCACGGTTGCAGCCCTCTCTGAACTTGCATCGCCCCCTTCAGGCCTATCCCTCAGTAGAAAAGCTGTGAGCGGTGGTACGTGGTGATACTGCTCCTGCGTGGAGATAAGTGTGTTAGTGTGCCAATCTGGGATTGTTGTACCTCTCAAACCCTTCACCCCAAAGTACAGTATCTGTGAGCATACGCCGGCTCATAAAGCTCACCTGTGAATTATGGAAGATAACCTCTCCATCCTGCTACTTCTGGCAGTGGCAGGGGCGCGTCGAATGGGATCTATATGGATGCTACCGCAATGTTCGACATCAGGTAAGTGATGGTTTAAGGAAAGCGCGAAGTATGGCGAAGCGCAACCTTAAACTGACTGTTTTTTCGATGCCTAACCTCGTCTTATGTTTTTCCTTGCAGGCGCTGCTGTCGACAATGGAGTGTCATGCTGCGGTGCCAAGATGAAGATTTTGGCCTTCTGGAAAGTGTAAAGATGAATACTTGGTTCGCCGAAGAGATGTATTTGTATTTTATTGAATTTATATAGCCCTTTAATCCAAAGTGCTTTACATGAGAACAAGCATAAGATGGCAATTGAATCACAACTCAAACAGTATAAGGAACAATTTACAATATTGCTGAGGTGATGAGAGAGTGGAGAGGGGCAGAGGTGTGAGAGGGAAAGGGAGGAGTTAGTAGGGGTAGAAGGGAAGTAAGAGGAGAGGCTAGATGATGTGAGGAAGAAGAGAGAAAAGAATAAGACTGGATAAGAGCTGTAGGTGGGGTAGAAGGGAGAACAGAGGATGGAGAGGGTAAGGAAGTACAGGAGTAAGAGGTAAGGTATGAGGCGGTGGGAGAGGTAGGAGAGGAAGCGAAAGGTGTTAGGGAGGGGAATGGAAAAGATAAGATTTTAGAGAAGAGCCAAAGGAAGGGTAGGAGGGAGAAGAGCGGATGTGGAGGGGGAGGCGGTTCCAGTGGAAGGGAGCGAGGAGTTGGAAAGAGCAAAAGCGGGAGGGGGCATAGGGTGGTGCTGGAGGAGGAGAGAGTAGGAAAAGATTTGCAGAGCGGAGAGTACGAGAAGGGAGGAAAGGCAGGGGGGGGCAAGACCATAGAGGGTTTTGAAGACAAGACAGAGTAACTTTAATTTGAGCTGGGAGTGAAGAGAGCCAATCTAAAGTGGTGAGAGAACAGGAGATGGAGTCAAGAGGTGAGAGAAGGCAGAGGGAGCGGATGGCAGAGTGGTAGACAGATTTGAGTGGGGAGAGGTGGGGATTCCAACAAAAAGGGAGGAACAGTAGAAAAGTCTGGAGAAGATAAGGGAGGTAATTAAGAGTTTAGTGGCGTGAAAGGTTAGGAGGGGTCGAATTTTACGAATGTTGTAAAAGTGAAAGCGACAAGACTTGGCAGTGAGAGAAATGTGGTGAGATAGAGAGAGGTGAGGGTCAATATGAAGACCAAGGTTACGGGCATGGTGAGAGAAGGAGAGCTGGGAGGGGGGAAAGATAATAAAGGGGGAGGGGAGGGAGGATGAAGAGTATTGGCACGGAAGAAAAGGAGTTCCGTTTTTATCAGCTTTAAGAGTAAGAAAGTGAGAATACATCCAGGATTTAATAGCAGAAAGGCAAGAAGTGAGTTTATCATGAATGTCAGGAGTGAAAGAGAAGGAGAGGAAAAGCTGGGTATCCTCAGTATAGAAGTGGTGCAAGATACCAAAAGAGGAGATGATAGGAGCTAAGAAGGAAGTATAGAGTGAGAAAAGAAAGGGTCCAAGGACAGAACCATGGTTGAGAGGATACGTGGGAGAGGTGGAGCCACCCCAGGAAACAGAGAAGATGTGTTTAGGGAGATACGAGGAGAGCCAGTTGAAGACATGGTCTTTGAGGCCAAATGAGGAGAGGGAGTTGAGGAGAAGCGGATGGTCAACAATATCAAAAGCAGCAGAGAGATCAAGGAGAATAAGGATGGAGGATTGCTTAGAGTAGCGAGCAGAAAGGAGAGAGATGAGGGCAGATTCATTGGAATGTAGAGTGCGGAAGCCGGATTGGGTAGGGGAAGGAGGGGAGTGGTTAGAGATGTAGGAAGAGAGTTGAGAATAGACAGTGCATTCGAGAAGTTTGGAGAGGAAGGGTAGGAGAGAGAGGCGGGTGATTTTTGGTTGCAAGATTGGGATTAGCAGAAGGTTTTTTGAGAATAGGGATGATGGTCGCGTGTTTAATAGGAGTAGGAAAAGTGGAAGTCAAGAGGCAGATGTTGAAGGAGGTGAGATGGGGTACAAGGAGGGGGTAGATTTTAGGGATCAGGGGGGTTGGAATGGGGTCAGCAGTAGAAGCAGTAGGATGAGTATTGGTTAGGAGGGTAACTTCAGAATGAGTGACATGAGAAAGTGGATATAGAAGAGGATGGAGGAGAAGAGTAGAAGGGGGAGGAGAGGATAGATTGGCGGAGATTGAGGACTTTGTTAGAAAAGGAGGAGGCAAGGTCAGTATCGGAGAGAGGAGAGGCGATGGAAGGATCAGGGGTAGCTGGAGAGAGAAGTCGGTCTAAAGTTTGAAAGATGCAGCGAGGGTGGAAGGATTGAGACTGGAGAAGGTCAAAGAAGTAGGTGCGTTTTGTGGTTTTGAGGCAGGAGTCAGAGGGTATGATAGGAGAAGTATGCAGATTGGTTGGAGGGGGTAGGGTGTTTGAGCCATTGACGTTCAAGGCGCCTAAGGAGGCGGCGCATGGATGAGAGGTCAGATGAAAACCAAGGTTGAGCTAGTCGGCGAGAAGGGCGAAATAAGGAGAGGGGGTAAAGAAGATGGAGAGTAGAAGAAAGAGAGGAAGTTAAGCAGGAGGAGGCATCAGAGGCAGATCGAGAGAAGTGGGGGAGGGAAGAGGAGAGGGATGCAAGGAATAGCAAGGGGTTAAAGCTGCGTAGGTCACGCCGGAAGAAGCAGGTGGTGGATGGAGGGGGATGAGGGGGAGGGAAAATGAAAGTAAAGAGTGATCAGATAGGTAGTTGGAAGGTAGGAAATAGGGGAGGTGGTGAAAGAGGAGGTAAAGATGCGGTCAATAGTGGAGAAGAGTGAAGAGGAAGGAGGGTTAGAAGAGAAATGGAGATTAAAGTCGCCAAGTACAAGTAGTGGGGTGGGGATGGGGGAAATGAGGCTGAGGAGATGGTCAATATCCTCATAGAAGGAGCCGACTGGGCTAGGGGGTTAGATGATAAGGAAAGAGATAGCATGAGGAGAATTAAAGATTCGAGAGGATTGTGTCCTCCGACGTATTCCACATCTTTGACAGGTAAATACGGAACTTTTTCGGCGTCCTGCGTCGATGACGTCGATACGCTCCCTCGAGGACCTCCTCCGACGGTCGATGTCACCGCACGACGCCCATAGCCTCAGTTCAGTTTTTTCCGCGAACGCGCCTCGTTTCTCTTGTGAATCGGTTCTTCGAATATTGTTGTGTTCATACGAGAATATGTCTTCGTCTTCTGCTACCCCGAAGACTGGCTTCAAGAAGTGCTGGGACTGCAGTTCCAAGATGTCTCTGACGGACCCGCACGACGTCTGACTTTGGTGCCTCAGTGAGAGCCACGCCACGAATTACTGCAGCAAATGCCAGTCTTTGACGTTGAAGGCCTTGCGGAAGAAGTTGTCGGCGGGTAGGATTTCCAAACCCTGTAAGTCGAAGTCCGCTGGACCATCGACCGACGATTCGAGGGGTGACTCTCCGCATTGGCGCAAGTCCAGGGGATCTCGTTCCAGGAGTGGGTCCCGCCATTCCTCGGCCTCTTCGAGGCATGCACGGAAGCACTGTCATCGGTTGCCTTCGTCATCTGAGGACTCTGCCAGACGGCGGGTTGCTTGTCCAACCAAGCATTCATCTCTGGAGGAATGGGACGCCTTCTGTAAGGAGATGGAGATTTTTGAGTCGCAGGGCACCGTTCTGACTGCGCCTTCGAGAGAAGCCGGCAAGGAATGCTCTAGGGCCACCGCTCGCATGCCTTCGGGCTCGGGCGGTCGGCGCGATCACCGGGAAACTTCGAGGTCCCGGTCGGACACGAGGATCGCCATGGTGCCCGCTTCAAGTCCTCGACGGCGTCGAGACCATTGGAGCCTGTGAGGCCTTCGAAGAAGGCATCGAGGCCGTCGAAGGACACGCTTGGGGCTCCGGCCTTGAAGCCGCTGTCGAAGTAGTCGGCGCCTCAGTCGATGTCGACGCCACTCCCATCGACGCCCTCAACGCCTTTCGAGGAATTGCTGCACGAGGTACCCGGAGAGCTGTAGAAGCTCCTAGGAAGGCGCTCAGCAAGTCTGTGCGGCCTCGTCTCGACCCATGCTCTGTTCCTCCTCCCAGGGTGGACCTGTTCCAACCCTTGGAGTACATTTCAGAGGTTGAGGAAGGGTCTGAGGATGAGGTGCCTCCTGAGGTTCCTGATGACTTGTCTGGATATAGCCAGCTGGAAGACCTGCGTCAGTCTTTGCATGACGCCAGTGGTCTTGATACCTCCCCGGAGGTAGAGTTTGGCAGGCCTGCGCCTGGTACACATGCTGAATCTTCGTACAGGCGCCTCATGTCGAGGGTGACGGAGTATCTGGGGTGGTCTCTTCCACCTGTGGATTTTCTGCAGGATGACCTGACAGAAATCCTTGACCATGGTCCACCCACTGACCCAGTTTTGCCATTTCACATGGCCTTACAAAGAAGGGTGGCAGCGGCTTGGACTGCGCCGGAGAGTCTCCCCGCAGTGAAGAAGTCTTTGCCGAAAAAATACCGTCCAGCCAGTGGTGACCCCTGCTACTTGTCCACGCACCGTACTCCGGAGAGTTTGGTGGTGCAGGCGGCGTACCCTACGATCCCTCCCGATTGGGACGACAAACGCTTTGATGGTTGGGCGAAGAAGGTATTTTCTTCTGGGGGTATGGCTTTAAAGGCAGCCAACTCTGTTTGTGCCCTTGCAAGATTCACGCACTCTGTGGAATTGTGTGTCGTTGGCGGCTGAACATATTCCCGAAGGGGAGGAACGGGATGGTTTTCTCGCCTTCGTTCAGGATGCCATGTGAGACCGTTCAGTCGGGTGTGGATGTGGCAGACTGTGTCAGCCGGTCCATGGTGGCGAGCACCATGATGCACAGGTTTGCGTGGTTGCGGAAGTCGGGATTTGCTCCTGATGTACAGTCCCGGCTTCTCAACATGCCCTTTGATGGTCTATCTTTTTGGGAGCAAGGCTGACGAGAGCCTTGAGAGGTTGCAGACCTCCAAAGCTGCAGCGAAGTCCTTGAGCACTGCAGTGCGTCAACCTCCGCCTTGTCGGCCTAGGGGACAGCAATGGAGGGGAAGCTTCTTTCGATACTACTCTTCCTTTAGTAGATCGAGGGGGGGCTGTCACTCAAAGGGGCCAACGTAGGAGTACCAGAGGTGGAAAACAAGGTACTCGAGGTGCCAAGGTCACTCGGACAGTTGCCTCTTTGCCCTCATGCACTGCCGCAGCCGCTTCCGCTCAGTCATGAGGCCATGTCCCATGGTTCGCCGGTTGGGGGGAGGGGGAAGGCTGGCGCAGCATCTCGTAGAATGGCGTGCCATTACTTCAGATGTGTGGGTTCTGGAGATCATAGCCCACGGCTACTGTCTTCCTTTCCGGCAGAGGCCTCACGACAATCCACCAGGGAAGCTCTCTTTGAAGAGTCTGGATCCGCTCCTTGTGCAGTAAATGAAATCCCTGCTAGAGAAAGGTGCTGGAGAAAGGCGCCAGAGAACTGGTGCCTGTAGCGGAGAGGAACAAGGGATGGTATTCCCCATATTTTTTGATCCCGAAAAAAGACAGAGGATTGAGACCCATCATGGAATTGCGTGGTTTGAACAAGCTCCTCAGGAAGGACAAGTTCAAGATGGTTACTCTTTCTCAAGTCCTTCAGGCCTTTCAACTTCAGGATTGTTTGGTGTCTTTCGACCTCAAGGATGCTTACTTTTCCTACGATTCCCAAGCACAGGAAGTACCTGAAGTTCACGGTTGGCGACTCGCATTTTCAGTTTCGGGTCCTGCCGTTCGGATTGACCTTCCACCTGCCCCCTCCGCCCTCCGCCCTCCCCCCCCCCCGAGGGTCTTCTCCAAGCTGATGGTGCTGGTGGCAGCATATCTCAGGAAAGGGGGGGATTCACGTCTACCCCTACCTGGACGATTGGTTGATCAGGGCATGCTTTCCTGAGCAAGCCCTGGATCATCTGTCCGTCACCTGCCACTCCATTCACAGGCTGGGCTTCTCCCTCAATTTTAAAGAAGTCCCATTTGACACCTTCCCAGTGGCTCCAGTACTTCGCAGCAGTGCTCGATACATCCCTGGGGCAGTGTTTGCCTCCCCAGGTGAGGGCTCATCACATACTGCAGATGGTGGACAAATTTCAACGTGCCCAGAGTCTCCCAGCGTTCGAGTTCTTGAGGTTGCTCGGCCTCATGGCATCCTGAATTTTCCTGCTGGCAGAGGCCAGGCTGCGGATGAGATCTCTGCAGTGGGCACTGAATATGCAGTGGTCGCAGTTCTCCGGCAGGATGTCGGACCCTGTTCAGATGCCACCCTCGGTCGCTCAGTACCTTCTGTGGTGGGCCGTCAAAGGAAATCTGTTAAAGCGGGCTCCGTTTTGGCAACTGTGGCCAGAAGTTATGATCGTGACGTCCCTCAGCTGGGGAGCTCATGCCAACGAGCTGACAGTCAGCGGTCGTTGGTCTCCGTCGGAGTCCAGACTCCACATCAATCTGTTAGAGCTGCGGGCTGTCAGGCTAGCCCTGAAGGCTTTTCTGCCATCTGTACGGGGGAAGAATGTCCTGATTATGAAGGACAAAACAGTGGCCATGCACTACCTCAACAAAAAGGGGGGGGGGACTGCTCTGGTTCTGGGCCATCCAGCAGGAAATTTCGATCGCGGTAGTTCATCTGGCCGGAGCAGGCAGAGCACAGTCTCAAGAGTGGGAGCTGGCTCAGGAAGTTCATTTGTAGATCTTCGCCCTTTGGGGAACACCACAAGTGGATCTCTTCGCCACCAGTGTCAACTGGAAGTGCGAAAGGTTCTGCTCGTGGGAATTTCCTCCAAGAGGAGTCTGAGGACGCGTTCGGAGTGGAGTGGTCCTTCCCACTGCTATACGCGGTCCCTCCAGTCCCCATCATTCCGCAGGTGTTGCGGAGGTTCGGTTCCCGGATGATCCTCATTGCTCTGGCATGGGCCAGTAGAGCGTGGTACCTGGACCCTCTAGACATGTCCATCTGCCCTCCACGTCATCTTCCTTACCAAGACGATCTGCTCTCACGGGAGGGGCGTCGAGTTCTCCATCCAGAGGTCAAGTCTCTCAGCCTTCATGCTTGGTATCTGAAAGGCTGAGATATAAGGATTGGGACCTCCCTGAAGATGTGATGGAGGTGTTGCTTTCGGCCAGAAGGCCCGCAACGAAATCCCTGTACCGGTGCCTTTGGAAGAAGTTCTGCGACTGGTGCAAAGTACAGAATGTGGATCCTTTCCAATGTTCAATTCCTTTGGTTTTGTCTTTTTTGCTTTCTTTAGCCCACAAGGGCCTGCAAGTGGGTACCATTAAGGGTTACCTGGCGTTGCTGTCTATATTTAAGCGCTCGTCTGAGGAATGTTCTTATTTTAAAATCCCTTGGATATCTCAAGTTTCTAAAAGGGCTAACTCATGTGTTTCCACCATTGTAACGCTCACCTGATTCTCGCAGAGGCGCCGGTCTTGACTGGGCGACTACCGTATCTTCAAAGGTGATGTGTAGCACCCGGTTGGCTCTTTGGGCTGGACCTCTGTGCACTGTATGCCTGACGTGTAGAGTAAGATGTCTTAGGTAAGTGAATGCCAAGCTCTCCATCTGCCTCGGGGCAGGGTGCTGTAACCAGTTTCTTCACTGGATAGGTAGCGCAGGCCTCTTGACTTCAGAGGACTGCTGTCCGTCGTTTACTGCACGAACGGTAAGTTTCGAGTCATTCAAATGTCTTTAAAGTCTTTAGTAATGTCTCTTGTTTTGCAGGGTTCCGGCGATGGCGGATGACGGGCTGAAGTGAGTTGAAGATGGAGCCCGTGTGATGAATAGAAGCGCCTGGAAGCACGTAAGTAAGCGCTTGTTGCCTGCTTCACTATGCGCTCTAACTGTCTTTTTATTTTGCAGGTACGAGTTCGGAGCGGCTGCAGGGTGCCGGAATACCCACTGGATTAGATGTGGAAAGGAGTAATGGCACGTGAGTATTAAAGTTCCCCAATGTCTTTAAACGCACCTTGTTTTGTCTTTCAGATGCGGGATGCAGCGCCGAAGGCCTCCGGAGCGTGCAAAGAGTTGGTAAACTTTTGTCTTTCAGATGCCGGAATGCAGTCTGAAGACCTCCGGAGCGCACGAAGAGTAGGTAAGCCTTTGCCTTTCAGATGCCGGAATGCTAACCTGTTCTTTCTTGTCTTTATAGGTGTTGCTGAAGACTGGATTCAGGATGGTAAGCCTTTGCCTTTCAGATGCCGGAATGCTAACCTGTTCTTTCTTGTCTTTATAGGTGTTGCTGAAGACTGGATTCAGGATGGTAAGCCTTTTTCCTTAGGCCCAGGACCGGATGCAGAAGACACGATGAGCGTTCTGCTGCAGAGGTTGCAGAATAACGCAAAGCAAGATTCATCCACCGGGTGTGGTTTAAATAGCCTCCTGTAGTGCTTAGGTGTCTCCTTCCACAGCCACGCCTAAGTAAGAAAAGAGTTCCTGGTAAGAAAAGAGTTCCTGCCTTCCAGAAGAGTTCCAGTGTTCTGAATCTAGGGAGTGGCTCCAGCCCCACCCAACAGGAAAAGTAGTTCCAAACAGAAGAGGATCAGAGGCTCAACTGGCAGGCAAGTAAGCAGCATGGTCTGCTGAAGGTAAGTCCACCCAAGCATTATGAGCCCGGCGCTTCCAGGACTGGGCATATTTATGAGCCTGGTGCCACTGGCGCCAGGACTGGGTCCAAAAGGTCCCAATTGGGACTGGTTGGCACTCGGAACCTGGGTTATGGATCTGCTTCCAAGGGAGTTGGGAAAACCCTGACCTTTTGGAAGCAGAGATAATGACAACCATCACCTTTCCAGGTGCCGGGATGGGATTTGAATTTGGTTCTAAAGTTCCTAATGGGAACTCCGTTTGAGCCCTTACGTTCTTGTCCGTTGAGACTGTTGTCCATTAAGACTGTATTTTTAGTTGCAGTTACTTCTGCACGCAGAGTGAGTGAGTTGCAGGCACTTTCCGCCAACCCACCCTCCACTGTGTTCCATAAGGACAGGGTTATACTGAGGGTACGATCTTCCTTTCTTCCGAAGGTTGTGTCGGAATTCCATCGGAGTTGGAAGGTAATTCTTCCGGCATTCTATCCTCCACATCCTGGTAAGAAAGAGGAGAGGCTCCATAGGCTGGATCCTAGGAGAGCTTTGAGTTTCTATCTCTCATGGATGTCCCGGGTCAGAGTGGACGATTAGCTCTTTGTTGGTTACGCTGGAAGGCGTTTAGGTCAGGCTGTTTCTAAGCAGACCTTGTCTAGATCGATAACTTTGACGATCTCTGAATGTTATTGTTTGACCCTCCTGTAGGTTTACGGGCCCATTCTACTAAGGGTATGGCTGTCTCCACTGCACTACAGAGGGGTGTTCCGATTCGCAATATTTGCGGAGCAGCCACATGGGCCTCTGTTCATACTTTTATAAAACATTATGCCTTGGACTCTATTCATGGGCAGGTTTGGCCTTTGGCCAGGCAGTCCTCTATTCTGCAATTTGATTGGGCATTCTAAATTCTTTTCCCACCTCCTTACATTGGTACTGCTTTGGGAGTCTGTCAAAGATGTGGAATACGTCGGAGGACACAATCCCCTCGAAGAACAAGTTACTTTCTTACCTGGTAACGTTCTTTCGATGGGATGTTCCTCTGACGTATTCCACATCGTACCCTCCCTACCTGCCCCTCTACAGAATTTCTTATGCGATTGCAGCTTATGTTTCCGCAAGGCTTTCTGTAGTCGTTCTGGCAGACGATTGGTGCTGCACGTTCTGGGGGGAAAGACTACAACTGAGGCTATGGGCGTTGTGCGTCCTACTTATAACATCCGGTGACGTCGACCGTCTGAGGAGGTACTCGAGGGAGCGTATCGATGTCATTGACGCAGGACGCCTATGCCGAAAAAGTTTCCGAAGCAGCACAGATGTTGTAATTACCCGTCAAAGATGTGGAATACGTCAGAGGAACATCCCATCGAAAGAACGTTACCAGGTAAGAAAGTAACTTGTTCTTTTGAACATGAATTCAAAGGAAGGGAGAGTAGGTAGAGAAGTATGAGAGGGAGAATAGGTGAAGTGTGGCCTAAAGAGAAGGCCTAGATCACCTCCGCGGCCAGAGGGTTGAGGGATATGTTCAAAAGAAGAAGAAGAGGAGGAGGAGGTGGTGAAGGAAGCAGGTACAGAGATGTTGTGGGGAGGGATCCAGGTTTCTGTGATACAGAGGAATTGCAGGTTAAGGCGTAAGAAAAGGTCCAGGACAGCAGTAGTTTTGTTACAAATCGACCTGGTGTTCCAGAGGGCAACATCAAAGGCATTGGAGGTGTTAGTGAAATGAGGGTATATGAGGTTGCAGCGATAGAATGAGGCATTGTGGAGTGGGGTAGAGTGGGTATGGGAAGAGGGGGGATGATTGAAAGAGGAGATGGCCATGAGGAGAAGGCAGAGTATTTTGAGGGAGGAGAGGGTAGGGGAGAGAGGGGAGGGAAGGGGAATGGGGCGTGCCTGAGAGAGGGAAAAAGGCATAACAGGGAGTAAAATGAGAAGTTGATCAATGGGTCGTGAAGCTGCTATGGGAATATGCCTGGGAAGGGGAATGGTAGGTTGGGGAGGAGATGGGGTGCAGGGAGGAGGGGCTGAGGTAGGGGACAGGCTCTGAACTCAGTAGCACACCAGGGAGATTGGACCGAGGCGGTGGGAATGTGCTCTGGAGTGGGCCGATGGAGGGAGAACCCGGGCACTGTTGGTGATGAGGCGCTGGGTGAAGTTAGTGGGAACTCTCCCACCACTGTGGGCGCAATGGTTAAGCAGCCAATTGCAGTGGAAAATTTGTCTCGATGATAGTGTACAGCGTCGCTGAGGTGGGATGTTGGGAGTGAGCGGAGGGAGCAGTATCAAGTGCAGCCGGTTGCAGTAGGAACTGTGACTCGATGTCGGTGTGCAGAGTCACTGAGGTAGGATGCTGGGAGTGAGAGGAGGGAGTGGGATCACATGCCCTGAGGAGGATGATGCAGGGCTGAGGAGCGTGTAGGGAACAGGAAAGTAAGAAGTGGAAAAGTCTTTTCCGTGAAGGCAGGGCAGGATACAATAGGAGTAGGTTGTAGGAGGGAAGGGGGCAGGATTAGCTCAGACGGTCCAGGGTTGATGGCGAAAGCTACAATAGTCAGCTGAGGAGAGCAGTTAATTAAAACCCAGGTTGAGAGAAGCTGGGGTAGCCCATGCAGTCCGGTAGCCACGGCAGGCCGAGGTGGAAGGCAGGCAGAGTGTGACTGATAGTCGACGTGAGCCCTCAGGTCAAGAGTGGTTGGAGTGGCCCACGCGGTCCAGGTGGGCGGTAGACGTGAAGAATAGGGGTAGAGGGCAGCTAAGTAGGTGGCGGGAGCTCAAGAGCAGTTGGGGTGGTCCAAGCAGTCCTGGAGACCAGCAGGTAGAGGTTGAGGGCAGCCCAAGTGGAACTGCTTTGGTAGCAGGAGCTCTCAAGACGAGGGTGGCAGTAGTAGTCAGTGCAGTCCTGGTGGGTGGTAGCAGCTGTAGTTGGGTGAGGCTGAGATGGGGGCTGCTCGTGTTGACCACTAGCAGTGGCTCAAGCAGTCCTGGAGAGCTGGAATCCTATAGTACAGGAGACCAGCAGGTAGAGGTGGAGGGTAGCCCAAGTGGAACTGCTAAGAGGCTGACAGTCGTGGGGGAATAGGCCAGCACACAGCACAACGCGTAGTGTGGGGAAGTAGACCGCTTAACAGTCCCTGAATCCCCTTGAAGACCCGGGCTGGGTCGTATATCAGCCGTTGGTATGTGTGGTTGCTATTACTCTTTCAACCCGCACTCTGGGGCCGATCGAAAGATGACAAACGTTCCGGGAGTAGGCGCGTAGGCGATGCCACACACAAGCCAGCATAGGGTAGAAGACTGGTTCGGATCCAGAAAAATGACAGTCACTGGGCACGCAGATAACCAGCGGGCCGCATCCACCCGTCACAAATTATACTGCAATGGAGGCCAAAGTGACAGTTGAGCAAAAGCAGTAAGTACTGATCCCCCAATTCCAAGCCAGTGATGAGGATCGATGGTAGCTGGGCCTTGGCAGGTGTGGGCTGCTGCGATGTAGCAAAAGCAGCAGGAAGGAGGCTTTACACTTAACACAGTAAAGTCAATGAGCACCGGGGTCGGGCTGTGCAGACTCAATTAAATCACAAAGGGGCCTTCCCAGATGGGGGGGGGGTGCAATCATGCACCGGAGTTTCACTTATCGGCAATCCCAGTGCCCTGCAGCAAGTCCGCCCGTTAAAACCATAATCCTGCCGCGTCCTCAAGATGTACAGGTAAGAACAGCTTCCCCCAGTTGGTAAGTATGCTGGCAGTAAGCAGGATGGCCAGGAAGCAGGATCTTCAAATGTAAATCTGATGTAACGCTCACCTGGTTCCCACGGAGGCGCGGCGTCGAAGGCGCAGAACTCTGAAGATGGACAGGAAGGGCCCCTCTATTCTGGCTTCCCTGGCTCGTTGGATACCCTCCTGTACGTGAAAAGGGAGTATTACCAACTGTGGAACAATGCTCAAGCCTCCCACTCCCTTCCAACCCTCCACGATACCTCCTCCACGATTCCCCGTGAAGCCTCACCTTAGGGTTTGGAAGGATGAGCTCTCCATCCTGCTTCTGATGCAGGGGCGCGTTGAAACCCAGTTACTTCACTGGATTGAGGATTGATGGGAGTTCAGGTAAGCTTGACTGTTCAGGTAAGGCGCTGTAAAAGTTCTGTTCAAATGTTCAAGCTTAATAATGTTCGTTGTCTAATTGCAGCAAGCGCTAATGCTTATGTCTTTTTCCCCATAGGGGCCGGGGTCCGGAGATGCCAGGAAGCGGCAGGACCCGAAATGCAGTGGGAATAATCCAACAGGTAAGACTTAAAAGGAAACTGAGCTTTCCTTATTCCTTTTCTCCCTCTCACCTTTGTTCTTGTCTTTTTTCCTCTAGGCGCCGGGGCGTAGCTGAATCCGGAAGATCGCTGCTGAAGATGGAAGCGCCTTGCAAAGGTGAGTAAAATGCAGCGCTGCAGCGATCGAAACGAAATGCCTTTAAAATGATGTCTTCCTTTTCAGGGCCGTTGGAGAAATGACTCCGGGATGCAGATTTAGCAGGTAAGGGCTTTTCTTCTCCTATTCTCTTCCTTTCTCCCCTTGCAGGTGTTCCAGGGTGCTGGCAGGCGTGGCTGAAGTCAGGATGCAGGAGCTGACACGGTGAGCGTCCAGCTGCTAGGTGCAGAACAACGCGAAGCATGTGTGGCTGTTCGGGTGGGGTTTAAATAGCCTTGGAAGAAGTTCCTGGTATGTATCCTTCCACCAATCAGGTATGTATCCTTCCTCGACCACACCCGGGTGGTGAAGTAGTCCTACAGGTTAAGTAGTCCCATTCAGGCCTCAAGAGGGCCTGGATGAAGCAGCAAGGTCTGCATCAGGTAAGTGTGCACCCAAGCACTTAAACACATATCCTCTTCTATGAGCCTGGCGCCCGCTATGAGCCTGGCGCCTAAGGCGCCAGGACTGAGTCCAAAGGGCCCCGACTTGGGCCCGCTTAGACTTCCCTGGGGAAAATGATGTCTGCCTCTGGGGTTGCTGGGCCCGGCCTGGCTCCTTAGAGGTAGGCATCATGACAGTACCCCCCCTCAAGGCCCCTCCCAAGGTCTTTTCCTCCGGGGGTTTTGGTTTGTGCGGGAATCTTCGATGGAATCTTTGAATTAATCGTGGTGCGTGAACATAGTTACTGGGTTCCCAAGATCTTTCCTGAGGTCCATATCCTTTCCAATCAACAAGATAAAAGAGTTTCGACTTAACTATCTTGGAATCTAAAATGTCTTTCACTTCGAATTCTAATTCTCCATCAATTTGGACCGGGCCTGGGGGCTCAGACAGTCTGGTTCCAGGTTGTACTGGTTTTAGAAGAGATGCGTGAAAAACGGGATGAATCCGCATGTTAGATGGTAAATCGAGTTTAAAGGCCACTGGGTTGATAATAGCTTTGATGGGGTAAGGCCCAATGAATCTGGGATTAAAAGTTCGCTGACCCTTGAGGGGTAGATGTTTAGTTGCTAGCCATACCTGATCTCCTACTTGGTAAGGAGGAGTTTTACTTCGGTGCAAATCAGCGTTTTCTTTATACTTTTTCTTGGCTTGCTGTAAGTGGGTTGTAGCTTCTTTGAAGGCTTGGGTTATTGTGGAATGTAGGTGATTTACTGCAGGCATCTCCAGGGTCAGAGGTGGATCTAGGTCAGAGGTCCGAGGATGGTGACCATACAGGGTATAAAAAGGAGTCTGTCCGGTTCCAGAATGCACTGAATTGTTGTATGCATATTCTGCAATCCAAAGGATGTCCTTCCAATTCAACTCGGATTGGTGTAACATGCACCGCAGATATTGCTCGAGAGTCTGATTGGTTCTCTCGGTTTGTCCGTCGGTCTGGGGGTGGTGGCTGGTGGATAACCGCACGTCTATTTGTGCTAGTTGGCAACATTTCTTCCAAAAGTGGGAGATAAATTGACTTCCACGGTCTGAGACTAATATGGAAGGGAAACCATGTAACCGCACTATATTTTCCATAAATTCCTTGGCCAAGGTGGAAGCTGACGGCAATCCTTTTAAAGGGATAAAATGGGCCATTTTGGAGAATAGATCCACTATTACGAGAATCGTGTTGTAACCACCACAAGGAGGCAGGTCAGTTATAAAGTCCATTGACAAGGTGTGCCAAGGTTCTGGTGGAATGTCCAAAGGTTGAAATAGGCCGGCTGGCCTTTTCTTTTGACTCTTATTTTGGGCACAGATTCCGCAAGACAACACAAATGACTTTGTCTTTTCTCCAAGAAGGCCACCAGAAGTGGCGTTTGATCTTTTCTTCTGTTTTCGCGATACCGGGGTGTCCTTCCATTAATGATTCATGATGACGGGTAATGACAAGTTCCTGCAATTCTTTACTTGGCAGAAATAACCGCTCTTGGAAGTAGGGTAAATCACCCTTAACGGTGTAGTGAGGACCCTTTTGACTCCATTCCAGTAAGGCAGAAGAGTCAAAAAGCTGTTTTACTTGAGCTTGGATGTCCTCAATGGTTTGCAATGAAGTCAAGCCCAGAATTCTTTGTTCTGGTATGATTGGCACAGGTTCTAAACTCGAATTGGGTTCTTCCATGCCTATCCGGGATAAGGCATCTGCCTTACCATTCTTGCAGCCAGGGCGATAGGTAATTACAAAATCAAATTCCGCAAAGAATAAAGCCCATCGGAGTTGTCGCGAAGATTGAGCTTTGGCCGTCTTTAAATACTGCAAATTTCTGTGGTCCGTAATTACGGTGATGGTGTGTCTTGCACCGAGAAGATAGTGACGCCAAGCCTTGAAAGCTGATTTAATAGCCAGTAGTTCTTTGTCGGTAATTGCGTAATTGAGTTCAGGTGGAGAGAATTTCCTGGACCAAAAGGCTACAGGGTGTAGTTGGTTAGTTTCTGGGTCTCTTTGCGACAGGACAGCTCCCATGGCCGAACTGGATGCATCGGTTTCCACGATGTAAGGGAGATCTGGGCGCGGGTGCTTCAATACAGGTGCAGAGGTGAATTTGGTTTTCAGGTCCTGAAAGGCTTGTTCAGCCTCAAGAGTCCATTCAAAGCGTTTGTTTTTCTTTAGGAGAGCTGTGATGGGTTGAATAGTTCGAGAAAATTCCGGGATGAACCTTCGATAGAAATTGGCAAAGCCAAGCATGCTTTGCACTCCCTTCACAGAGCTAGGAGATGGCCATTTGAGAATGGCGTCCACTTTCCGCGACTCCATTCGGATTCCTTGAGGTGTCAGGATGAATCCGAGAAACTCCACTTCTGTGGTATGAAAAACGCATTTTTCGAGCTTGGCAAATAATTTGTGCTGGCGCAATTTCTCAAGAACTGCCCTAACATGGTTTCTATGATCAGATTCTGAGGAGGAATACACCAGGATGTCGTCAATATAAACGATGACACAAACATCGATAAGTTCCCGAAGAACATCATTCATGAAGTACTGAAAGGCGGCAGGTGCGTTGCACAAACCGAAGGGCATTACTTGATATTCGAAGAGCCCAAATTTGGTGCGGAATGCAGTCTTCCACTCGTCGCCCTCTTTTATACGTACAAGGTGGTAAGCTCCTCGGAGATCTAGCTTGGTGTACACACAAGCATCTTTTACTTGGTCGATAAGCTCAGGTATCAGGGGCAAAGGGTAACGATTCTTAATCGTTATCTGATTTAGGGCGCGGTAGTCAATACAGGCCCTAAGGTCTCCTTCCTTTTTAGGTACGAAGAACAAAGCGGAAGAGACTGGTGACTTTGATGGGCGAATGAAACCATTGGCCAGGTATTGATCCAAATACTGGCGCAAATGCAGGTTCTCAGGTTCAGTAAGAGCATAAATCCTACTACAAGGTAGTTGTGCATTGGGTACCAAGTCGATTTGGCAATCGTAAGATCGATGGGGAGGTAAGGTGTTAGCCTGCTCTTTCTGAAAAACGTCTTGGAATTCTTGGTATTCAGATGGTAGCTGTACAGGGGTGGAAGTTACAGAGGCTAGACCCATAGCTGGATTCCTTGGGTAACAGGTTGGTTCACAATCATTAAAAGTTATCTTCTTTGCTCGCCAGTCTATTCTCGGATTATGTGTTTCTAACCAAGGGATTCCAAGAAGTACTTGAAATTCGCGGGCCTTGATCACATCAAACACGATTGCTTCCCGATGTCCGTCCTGACCCACCAGAGTGATTTCAACTGTGGAATGCGTTACAGGCCCTGAGGCTATTTCGGTTCCATCAACTGTAGTAATTACATCTTGGGTTACTTTCGGGCGGAGAGGAAGCTTAATCCTGGAAGCCAATTCACGGTCTATGTAATTTCCAATAGCTCCACTGTCTATGTATGCTTTTATAGCATGCAACTGCTGAGGCTGTTTTGGGTTCACAAGCACCATTGGCATGACAAAATGCGAGGTCAAAGAGTTTGTTTTCAAGCTCGGCAAGCGGACCCCTACGCTTGTCGGGCTAGGTCGTTTCCCGAACCAGGTGTCAATAACTCGTTATCAGTGGCTCCAACCACCTTCTTGGGTGGTTTAACTGGACAACTTTGAAGAAAGTGACCGGAAGTTTCGCAATACAGACAAAGTTGCATTTGTCGCCTTCTCTCTCGTTCCTTCTGCGTTAATGGTCCTTTAACACTGCCAATTTGCATAGGTTCGGAAACGTCAGTACTCTTGGAGTTAACGTGGGTCTTGATAGGTACTCTGGTTTCATACTTGAGCCGATCTGCTCTTCTATTTTGAAGTCTGTGATCAAGTTGAACCACTAAGTCTATGTAGTCTGCGCAGGCCTGGGGTGGATCTACTATCTGAGCTATAACATCTTTAAGCTCTCCGCGCAGGCCTCGATGAAACAATGCGACCCTTTTGTTTTCAGGCCATCCGGTTTCCACAACTAGTCTATTAAAGGTGGCGATATAGGACAAAAGATCCTGATTACCTTGTCGTAAGGATAGCAGTTTGTTGTCAAGGGCCTGTCCCTGCGAGTGTCGAGCGAACAATCTTTCCATTCTGGCCTGGAAGCCCTGGAAATCCCGGAGAATGGGATCATCCTGATTTACCAATGGAATAGACCAATCGGCAGCACAGCCACTGAGGTAAGATAGTACAAAGGCTACTTTGGTCTGGTCGTTGGGGAAGGCCCCGGGCCTGCATAAAAAGTGTAAACGGCATTGGTTCATAAAAACGGCATATTTCTTGGGATCCCCCGCAAAACGTTCCGGCGGGGCCAAAGGCATGTGTCCAGGTAGATTGATTTGTACCGGGTTATTCGAACCCATTGTTGTAGAAATATCTCCGGAAACAGGTAAAGGAGTGTGCTCTGCCTGGCCCTGCAATAACCTTTTGGCCAGATCATCAGTTCTTTCCTTGGATAGGATTAGTTCCCTTCTGAGAGCATTAGTCTCCTGGCGGGCTGAGTGCACTTCTGCCCGTAATTCCCCTAAAAGATGGGCCAGCTGATCTGTCTCGGAAGTCTCCATAGCGCCCAGGTGGGAAATTGTGGTAAGGCTTCGCGTTCTGTAACGCTCACCTGGTTCCCACGGAGGCGCGGCGTCGAAGGCGCAGAACTCTGAAGATGGACAGGAAGGGCCCCTCTATTCTGGCTTCCCTGGCTCGTTGGATACCCTCCTGTACGTGAAAAGGGAGTATTACCAACTGTGGAACAATGCTCAAGCCTCCCACTCCCTTCCAACCCTCCACGATACCTCCTCCACGATTCCCCGTGAAGCCTCCCCTTAGGGTTTGGAAGGATGAGCTCTCCATCCTGCTTCTGATGCAGGGGCGCGTTGAAACCCAGTTACTTCACTGGATTGAGGATTGATGGGAGTTCAGGTAAGCTTGACTGTTCAGGTAAGGCGCTGTAAAAGTTCTGTTCACAAGTTCAAGCTTAATAATAATGTTCGTTGTCTAATTGCAGCAAGCGCTAATGCTTATGTCTTTTTCCCCTTAGGGGCCGGGGTTCGGAGTGCAGGAGATATGGCGCCGACCCGAAGTGAAACAGTTCTGGATGAGCGCTCAGGTAATGTCTTTGCATTCGCTCATTCAATGTCTTTGTCTTTTTTCCCCATAGGGGCCGGGGTCCGGAGATGCCAGGAAGCGGCAGGACCCGAAATGCATTGGGAATAATCCAACAGGTAAGACTTAAAAGGAAACTGAGCTTTCCTTATTCCTTTTCTCCCTCTCACCTTTGTTCTTGTCTTTTTTCCTCTAGGCGCCGGGGCGTAGCTGAATCCGGAAGATCGCTGCTGAAGATGGAAGCGCCTTGCAAAGGTGAGTAAAATGTAGCGCTGCAGCGATCGAAACGAAATGCCTTTAAAATGATGTCTTCCTTTTCAGGGCCGTTGGAGAAATGACTCTGGGATGCAGATTTAGCAGGTAAGGGCTTTTCTTCTCCTATTCTCTTCCTTTCTCCCCTTGCAGGTGTTCCAGGGTGCTGGCAGGCGTGGCTGAAGTCAGGATGCAGGAGCTGACACGGTGAGCGTCCAGCTGCTAGGTGCAGAACAACGCGAAGCATGTGTGGCTGTTCGGGTGGGGTTTAAATAGCCTTGGAAGAAGTTCCTGGTATGTATCCTTCCACCAATCAGGTATGTATCCTTCCCCGACCACACCCGGGTGGTGAAGTAGTCCTACAGGTTAAGTAGTCCCATTCAGGCCTCAAGAGGGCCTGGATGAAGCAGCAAGGTCTGCATCAGGTAAGTGTGCACCCAAGCACTTAAACACATATCCTCTTCTATGAGCCTGGCGCCTAAGGCGCCAGGACTGGGGTCCACTATGAGCCTGGCGCCTAAGGCGCCAGGACTGAGTCCAAAGGGCCCCGACTTGGGCCCATTGAGACTTCCCTGGGGAAAATGATGTCTGCCTCTGGGGTTGCTGGGCCCGGCCTCGCTCCTTAGAGGTAGGCATCATGACATCTGACCTCAGGCGATGGTGAGCGTTACGCTGCTTGCAAGTGCAGAATAGCGCAAAGCGTCTGTCTTGAGGATCGGTGCAGCTTATATAGCTCAGATCGTGGGCACGCCCATTAGGGCCGGCTTACCTGTCACTCCTAGAGAGTGAGCACGTGCGAAGGCAGTCCATTAGCAGCCACACCCAAGAATACATTTGGGGCTGCTTAATGGATGGAATGTTCAAGGTTAATGCACCTGAAGTGCTATGTCCATAATAAAAGCTTTTTGGTGTTAAATGGATGTTATTTACTTTTGTTCATGAGCCAGGACAGTGTCCACCCAGGTCTCCTGTGCATGCGACCCCTGCATGCCTGTGCCCCTGACTGCATGACCATGACATGGTTTCATGGCTGCAGGCAGACAAGGAGAATGTTTCCAAAAGAGCAATATCCAAATGGATAGTCAAATGTATACAATTATGCTATTCATTATCAGACGAAACACTGTCTTTTTTACCAAGAGCCCACTCCACACGGGGTACTGGGGCTATTCTAGCCTTTATTGAAAATGTCCCCTTAGACATCG
Organism: Ambystoma mexicanum; assembly: GCF_040938575.1. Classification (NCBI taxonomy): domain Eukaryota; kingdom Metazoa; phylum Chordata; class Amphibia; order Caudata; family Ambystomatidae; genus Ambystoma; species Ambystoma mexicanum. The sequence continues at coordinate 717,247,728 of NC_090923.1, forward strand.
TTTGCAAAGCCAGCTACATGGAGCTCAGTTCACACCTTCACTCAGCACCACTGCATTGACACACACTCCAAGACAGATACACAAGTGGGACAAGCGGTTCTAAAACCTCTATTTGCTGCTACTCCTTCTCACAACCCACCACCTTCTCATAACACTGCTTGCTAATCTATGCATAGCAGATTACATAAGTATCAGAAGGAATACATTACTCACCGTAATTGTATTTCTGGTCCTTGTATCTGCTTAGAATCACATGCGCCCACCCTTCCTCGACGGAGAGAAGGTGCATAGATGTTATATGGGCTTTATCTGCTTGGGAACTCTGTACTCGCGCTTCTCCTCATGCTACCTCATGTCAGAAAAAATACAATCTGAGGGACCTACACGCGTGAGGGATCATGGGTACAGGGGAATACACAATAGGGATAGTATTACTGGCACGCCCGAATCAATGTCCATTTTTGAGTTTTGAAAACTGTAATACTCCATCTTCCACTAGATGTCGGCCTATGCATAGCATGTGAATCTAAGCAGATACAAGCACCAGAAATACGATTACGGTGAGTAATGTAATTTCTGAGGCTTGTGGAATCTGCTTAGATTCACATGCTGTGCATAGGCCGACATCTAGTGGAAGCTGCAGAGTATTACAGTTTGTTTTTCGTAACTCGAAAATGGGCGTCGACACAGGTCGTGCCAGTAATACTATCCCTAATGTTACGGTCACTGTACCCATGATCCCTCACGCATCTAGGACCCTCAGATTGTTTTTTTCTGCCATGCTGGTCGGAAGCACTGAGTGGAGTTCCCTGACTTAGTCAGATTTTGCAAATATTGTTATATATTTCCCCGTTTATTCCACCTATACGTCGAGTCTCCGAACATCAACACTCGACGTCGGATCGGAGACAATTCAACCGTCGGACTACAGCGATGGATTTGGGCCTCGGAAGACCTCTGGCCTCGGCCCGGGCCTCGGAAGTCCTCGGGACTCGGCCCTGCAAGTAGGGGGAGTGGGGGGTGGCACATATCCTACACTCTGATTAATATAGGTACATTACTTATATTCCTACACTCCCAGCCCGCTGCCACAGGGTGCGTATGGAGGGTACCCCTTTTCAATTTTGCCCCAAGTGCAACCGCAAGTATCCTTGGGTTGACAGACACGCCACGTGTAACCTCTGCTTGCCGAGGGACCACCCCGAGGCGAATTGCAGAGCGTGCAGTCGGTTTAAACCGAAGACCCTTAAGGACCGTTCGACAAAGCGTTGAGCCCACCACGCTGGCGACAAGAGGCCATGGCCGCGGAGGGTGCCGTCAGCGATGGCAGCGACGCCGTACTTTCGGACGGCGAGGGCAATGTGGCGTCGATGGACAGCCAAGCGCAAGTCCCCGACCTCGGAAGGTTGTCCGGCAGGGCAGCTATGGGGAAGACCCCCGGCGACACGAGCGCCACCCACACCACTTCCAGCAAACAAAGGTGCAACCGAGGCTCAACGACCACGTCGAGTTCTCGGAAAGAGGCACGTAGGGAACGGTCCACCGAGTCAGTTTCCTCTGGGCGTTCGCATTCGAGATCGCCTCATGACACCAGGCAACCCTCCACTGTTGCTAAAAGTGCCTTGCTCCCCTTAGTGACTGAGGTTCGGTCGTCGGAGGACGCCGACCTCTACCCCCAGGCCGCACTCCAGGAGTCGGCGTCTGCAGGCAGCGCGAAGGCTGCTACCGAATCCCTTACACTCTCCAGAGACAGGGACTCTACCCCCGAATTTCGGCGCCAGGCATCGAAAAGCTCTGATAGGGCCCAAAAATCGGGGAAACACTCTTCCACCTGCGGGGAGGGGGGAAAACAACGAAGTAAGCAGTCCCAGCCTACTTCCACTCCTAAACTACATTCTACTCCACCTAAACAGACGGACAAGTCTCAGTCTCTTGTCCCTAAGGCCCCTGTTCAGGCCAACAGGTCAGCACTCCAGGAAAGAGTTATTCCCAGTTCAAGGGAATGGTCCAGTGATGACATAGACAGAGTAATGTCAAGGATGTCCTCATTGGCAGATTTCCACGCCAAAAACCCGGAACACTTTCTCTCTTATACCCCAGAAGGGCCAACTCCCTCAGGCTCTAAGGATCCAATACCCCCCAAGTAAGAAGTCCCGGGGTGAAGCACCAACTCAGTCTTCAGACCCCTTCTATATACATCCCTATTCTCAATATCAGGAAGATCCATCCTTTGGTGAGGATCCAGACGTGGGCATGTTCGAAGAACAAACTGGGACAGGCTATTATTGGGGGGGAGGAAGGAGGAGGAGGAGGAGGAGAAGGAGGAGGAGTGCGAGGAGGAGGAGAAGGAGGAGGAGTGCGAGGAGGAGGAGGAGGAGAAGGAGGAGGAGTGCGAGGAGGAGGAGGAGGAGGAGAAGGAGGAGGAGAAGGAGGAGGAGAAGGAGGAGGAGGAGGAGGAGGAGGAGGAGGAGGAGTGCGAGGAGGAGGAGGAGGAGGAGTGCGAGGACTGCGTTTACCGACTCCCCTGTCGACAACCAGCCTCTCCTGAATGAGGTCCTGTCCAGAGCGGCACAGCACTTCCACATTGAGACCCAAGGTGCTCAGGAAGAGAGACTTTGCAGAGGAATTGGTGGGAGAAAAGAGACCTGTTGCTCAGTCCATCCCTATCCTTAAGTCAATACAAAGGAAGATAGGGATGGAACTGCATACAACTCCTAGAGTAGGTGAACAAGAACTTCTCACCCGTCTTTCCTTTCTTGTGATACTCTTGGATTTAGCTTCTTTCTTCCGGGACTTGTGTAAACCTGGACGCGGGTCTTCGGAGTCCAGCGTGAGGTTGCAGCCTTCTGACGGAAGTGTACAGTCTCCGAGCGACGAACCAGGATGCCGACGAAAGGGCTCGAGGGAGACGGGGCAATTTCCAGGAATAGTCCTCGAAAAACAAGTAAGGGGAAGGGTGAATTGGATACCAGGAAGGGAGGAGGAAAATAGGATAACTAGGAGAGTGAAGTGAACTTGGGAATGCACATCTAGCTACACCAAGCAGTAGCGGTGAGACGTGCGGCGCCGCAGAGGCGTGGCCTTTTTCTAGGAAGCTGAACGAAGTAAGAGGAATGGCGCGGCGCGCTTCGGAAGCGTCGACCATGTTGGTAGAACCACAGAGTAAACACTGCGGCGCCTCATGAACCATGAAGTCCAAAAAGGGCGAGCATGGCGGATCATGACAGTCCTTGCAGTGCACAGTCGTAGCGTGAGTTATGGTTGCATAGCGTACCATAACTTGTGAATTTCTGGGGTTTTTAGGTTTTACCTGTAACCATAACGTCCCTGTAGCAACGTTTTCCATTGAATTTCATAGGTTTTGTAGTGGTGCAACTTAACCATAACGTCCCCTTACAAAGGTTTTTTGTTAGTGAATTTCATACGTTTTTAGTAGGGCACTTTAAGCATAACCTTGCTTTCGGGTAGTTTCTTCAGTAAAAGGAAAAGGTTTTTACTAACATATGTAGACTTAATCTGGTTGGCGTATGTGCAATTACACGGCAAGTATTCTTAGTACTCTATTAGTGGCCGCATGTCCACATCTTCAAATGCACTTTTAAGTAGTTGTGGAAGCGCACAGGTTTACGTTCCACACCGAGACCCATGCAAAGATCATGCACTGTATGCTGATAACACCGCCCCTGTCGCCAGCCCTATGTATTCATGCAGTAGGCTACCGCATTTAAAGTATTGCTGTCCAGTTCGTGGGTGGCTCTGCAAACTTAGCAATGTGTGGCTAAAGTACTCCTAACTGTATAACGGCCACTGTTAAACCAAGAACAGCAACCTGCACTGTGACGTGGGCATGTTAAATGTGCCATTTCTTTGATTTATCTGCTGCTTCCCTTTCCATGACCCGTTAAACAGATACATTGTGAGTGCACTCAGCAGTGTGACGGAAAGTATGAACGGGTTGCGTGCCGGTTACACAGTTGAAGAAATCAGGTAACTGCAAGTGGGACAGTTTGTAGTAAGGTTGCAAAATTGCAAAGCTGGTGCACCTTCCTCATGCACATACTAGTGCATGTAAAGGCAAGTAAGGAAACCGCAGAATATGCAGAGCGCAAACAATCTTACTGGTGATTAGAAAAGCGCTGTATGTGCATGGGTTGCACTGAATAAATGGCTTTGTGGTATACGTAAATTAGCTATGGTTGGCGTTGTTGTAAACGTTCTTGTATTCCACAATGTACGTTTACCCCTGAATGATCCCGCTAACAGTAATGGCATAGCATAAAGTGTTTGTACTGCATGTGACAACAACTCAAATTAAAGGACAAAGGAGCAGTGGGCCGGCTACTGCCTTTAGAAGAATGGCGTTGGGTACTTTCATGTACAGCATTTGCCACATCTGCTGCGGTCAACAAGAAGGGCACTCCTGTAGAGCAGCGGAGCTGTAAAACAACTTTTCCAAAGCATATGCTGCGCTACAGACCGTTACCCGGCAAAGGGCATTGTATCGTACATGAAGGGCAATGCACTACTGTACACAGGGAAGGTACTTGAAACTGCATTGCAACGGTCGTTATAGGAGCATTACAATGAGTGCCGCCTATATAGGTGAGGGCCACCCAATAATTGTCTGCTTGTACGTCCCCTATAGTATGTAGGCAGGTGCCCTTTCTGTACCAGACCTTTCCTTGCTTTCCTTCTGTGCCGTGTGTGAGAACACAATAATAAATAAAAATGCACTGGGGAACGAAAAAAGGTAAAAAAAAGAAGGCACCTTTCACAGATGAACAATGGAATTGCGAATGCACGGATCCAAGGGCGGGAGGCGCGGCATTGTGGAGAACACTGTAGTTCAGTCAGTTAAAAAGGAGTGCGCTGTACAAAGAGGTTTCTTTACGTGTTGCAGAGCGTTTTGAAGCTAATCATAGCGCAACCCTTACTACAAGAAAATATCACTACTTGCAATAAAGGCACTAAGCCAATTTAGATGGGGTGTGCAGAAATAGAGATAGCTGGCACAGTAAGATGAACGTTATAGCTAGGGAAAAGTATTTGTGCTGTGAAACGTCATAATGCCATGGGGGGAAGTATGCCATTGGCTCATGACCAAGAAATGCACCAATGCACTTCTTTGCAATGTACCGCGCTGTCTCCATTAACAGACCAAATAGGAAATGACGCTGCCACATTGGTAGCTGCATACTGCGATAGAAAGTTATGCAAGAGATCAGAAAGAAACGCATGAACTGGGCAAGTGCCTCCTTCATCGCAAACGGAACTGAAACTCGTGTAACATGCTGTGCAATGTTCATGCACAATGAACAATAATATAATCATAATTGCGTATCACACACACAAACCAAAATCAGGCACTTCATTTTACCTACTCCATAGCACTACACATGCACATCATAGATTAGTAAATGAGTAGTGTGAGTGCACAGTGTTTGCATTCACTTTCACTGAATGAATGTATGTCGACATACCCTAAAATCTGCACGCTGTGCCTCGTAAAACACACAGCCCTAACAGCACCCTCAGCATTTCTGTGAACAAAGCACAGTGCAGCACCGTCGGTCCGTACACACCACACCCACACAATTTATTGCCCAATCCCATAGACTCTGCATGCCCATTTCTATGGGCGTCATCTGCAAAAGGGGCGTATGTACCACCTGCAACTGTTGCAATGTTTGCAGACTTTTACTGCTGTGCGTGCGCGGAAATGGGAGAATAATTCTCTACCAGGGTAGCACACATTGTTGGTTGTGGTGGCTCTTAAAAGAACCTTTGTGTTTTTTTTTTTTTTTAATTTTTTTTTATTTATAGGTGCTTCCCTAGAAACACTTTTTGGGGGGTTTCATAGGTGAATGTGTGTTCAACTTCATCTCACATTCTTACAGTAGGGTCTTTACTGCAGTCTGTAGATTGTGAAAAAACATTTCATTGCCAGTGGCCGACAAAGACATGCCATTTCCCTTGAAAAGGTGTATGTATCGGGAACCAATGTTCTCATTCTCACAGGAGAACATCCCAGCAGCACTCAAGAAGTCACACATGCTTCTGTTGATGAGACCCTTTCCAACCTCTGGCTGGCCACATGAAGCATTGGATTAATGCCACGCGATACTCAGCAGTATACATGAGAAAAGCACCTTGGCAGTAGGAAAAATGCACTGCACTGCTTTCATCAAAATCCTCTGACTGAACACACGGGAACAAGGCATGTAAACCCCAAAAAAAAGCCTCCAGAGTGCACAATCACAACATGTACAGTTGCTGAAGAGGCCACATTCTAGAAGCAGTCCGCTGAAACAGCACGATTCCATACCACTCCACAAAACGTCCACTCCCTCCAAACCTAAATTGCTAGATCAGTCTTCTTGGAGGGCATACACGCACAGATATTCCACAAAGTAATCACCCACGATGAAAACTGCGTTTTGCCATGTTTGCCAGCCGCAGTACACAAAGTTATGGAAAAGTGAATGCCTCCCTTTCCCGTGATGCACACCCAGACCACCTGATTGGCCAAAGGCCATAGTCCCATTTCTATTGGCACGCATGCCCACAAACGCAGATTGTGGCACGTGACTTTTTCCAAGTACCCCAGTAAAGCAGGAGGAGTCCTTCTTCCTATTGGCGCACTTTCCTCTGACGCACAACCTGAGCAGCACATGATAGGACAATCGCTACAGTCCCATTTCAGTAGGTCAGCATGGCGAGGAGCGTCGAATGTGGCACATGCGGGTCCCAAAGTACGTCGAGGGCCGGTCCCCAGTGCAGCAGGAGTCCCTCTTCCTATTGCCGCACTCTAAGCAACTCATTGGACAATCCCCACAGTTCCATTTTCGTGGCCGCCGCATGCAAAATCCCTGCATATGACTTTCGTGCTGGGTGCAGACGTACTGGAATAACTTGCAACCAAGGCAGCGGGAGTTCGTAGAAAGGGGCGACTCTTAAGAGTCTGTTTCTTTTTTTTGTTGGTGTAGGTCCTTCTACAAAAACCTTTTTTTTTTAATCTATTTTTAGTAGCTTTTGTGTTTCCTTTTATGCACATTAGTTCAGTAAACTCTTCACCGCATCCTGTAGACGAGCAAACAAAACTTGCCAATGGATGACAACAAAATGCCATTGTCTTGGAAAAACTCTGCATTTCCACAAGTAATAGGGTCATTGTTGCAGAAGAACATTCCACGAGCGGACAAAAAAGTGTACATGCTTCTGTTTTGGAGACACCTTTCTTCGTCTGGCTCAGAACAACATCCATGAGCAGTAGGCCATAACCTTCGCAGTATTATAGATGAGAAAAGCACCTTTGCGGTGGGAAAAAGCGTCCTCACGACATCCAGCAACCTCCTCAGTCTACGGGACAAATGTAAGCAAGGCAGGTAACCCATATGCATGCTGCCGTCATGAATTACGATAACATCTACTACTTGAAACGTGGCAAGTTCTTTGCAAAGTGCATGCATATCAAACAAATGGCACTAATACACAGCGTTCCACAATGCGTCCACTCCCTTCAAACCAAAATTGCAGTCAAAGTTTCTTTGCAGCGCATAGTTGTGCAGATCTATTACAAAGGGATCACCTACAGTCAACACAATACATTTCGCCATGTCAGCCACACTCAGTACGCAGAGTATATTGTGCAACCACCTCCCCTTCCTGTTAACCACACCCACAGTACCTGATTGGCTAATCCCCCCACTGCCATGGCAATTGGAAAGGTGGTTTAAAGGGCAGATTTTGGCATGTGCGCTTCCCAAAGAAGCGCATGGCTGCACCCCTGTACAACTGGAACAGTCCTCCTTCCTTTTGCACGATCTTCTCTGCAGCTCTACTTCATTGGGTTACTGGTAAAAGGCACACACACATCCACCAATCTCATTAAAGCCGCCATCATCGAACACTGTCACTGTTGAACACTTTAAATGTACCGTTACACATTTGCAGTACAAATGTGCCATTCCAAAGCACGTCCACTACAAAGTTCAATGAAAATATGCAGGATTTCTCCATCCGCATACATCCACATAGCCACCCAGGATGTGGCACGTGCAAGCCTGAAAGTACCTCGTAATCCACTACCTTTTCGTAATAGTGAAGGTTGGTGCATGGGGGGCAGTAAACAATATGAAACTGGGCGCGGGATTCAGTCTTCTAGCGTATATGTATAAAGTGTGTGGCTTTCTTTTACACATGTGTGCAAGCAATTTTTTTAATGTATTTTCTCTTTATATGCGTTTCTGGTTGCCTGTCCTCACATTTTTACAACATTCTGTTCAATGTTTCTTGCACAGTGTAAAAGAAAACTGCATTGCCAATGGCACTCAAATAAATGCCATTTCTACGGAACCACTGCATATTTTGCAACCTCATGATCTCATAGCGGGTGGAGAACATGCCAGCAGTCTGCATAAACTGACGAATAAACCTGTTTAACACACCTTCCGACCGCAGGCTGTGGACAAATTACACCGTCATGGACCAACGCTGCTATTGGTGTTATGCATGAAAAAACCACCTTGGCAGTAGGAAAAATACGCTTCACTGCGGTCAGCAACCTCTTCAGGAGACAGATTAATCGGCCACACGACATGAAACCCAAATGTCCACTTCCATAGTGCACCACGACACAGTCCACGTTCGTGATGGATGCCACATATCTTCAAAGGCGAATCAACCTGCCGAAACGGTCACCCTGACAGGCCCAGAAAGCGTCCACTCCTTCCAACCCGAAATTACCAGCAACGCCTCTTTGCACGCAACACCTGTTCAGAATGGATGGTGCATAAAGGTATCACCGACGATGAGCACTGTGCGTCTCTCCATTTCAATCACCCTCACGACACAGTATTGTGATGAAATGTTACCGCCCCTTCCTATGAACCATGCCCTAAACTCCTAATTGCCTATTTCCCACAATTCCTTTTCCACCCTGCTCATAATGGGAGGATGTGCTTGTGTGCTTTCCCATCTACAGTGAGGCCCACAGCCGGTAAAACTCTGACAATACTTCTTCACTTTGCACGTTTACTTTATGCAGCACTCACCCAATTGGGTGCGGTCACATTTCAAAACACGCATGCACCAATCACATACAAAACCTCTGCATTGCACACTGTCATTTACATACACCACTCCTTATTTATCGTTAAACACTCTCTGGTCACATTCCGTTTGATTGCAAAGCCCCTCCACCAGAAACTTATGCTAAAGAATGCACTATTGCAGCATCCACAAACATCCTAACACACCTTTGGCTATGCACACAACATTGCAACCCTTTCCACACCCACCACAACACTGTACATCCAAGCAAACAATGTTACATATGTAGCGGCAGTTCTACCCATCTCCCCAAACCATAAAACGGCCATTCACGAACATGTCACTTAGCAGAAGCCACAAACATAGCACAGCCTGGACCACCCCTACGCACTACCATGCATCACTGTGGTGTCACTGCCGACCAATGCACACCACCTGCACAATGAGCCTACTTCAATAAATCTGCACACAGCAGAGTAACCAACCACATATAAGCTGCCATTCAACCATACCCACTTCCATACTTGCATTAGGTACGCACTGCACCCTGTGGCCACACTACCCAAATTCTCACTGCACCATCTCCTGCCGCACACCAAATACTGTAGCATGTTCCAACTATCACCACAACCATAGAATGCACAGTACACGCTTTGCAACTCATTTGTGCTGCTGTAGCACGTCGACAGTGTGCTCCACACGCATTCTCCAAAAATCACCACCATGTGCCTCATACCCTGCAAAACCTGCATTGCTCCAGTGGGTCTGCTCCTTGCCCACATTCCCCCCACCGTAATTCAACAATACATATCATATCACAAACTACCACTATGCACATTTGCACCACTGACACCAGCACTCCTAACCAACCTCGACACGGCAATGGACATGCACATCATTGCATACATCTGTTACCACAATGTATAAGCATTACACTGCCTCCAGCACCCCTATGCCCTTTCATTCACATACTATTGTATTACCCACTTTCACTCAGAAAGGATTGTTTCACTGGCAACGTAAATTCAACATGTTTACAACATTGCCCATACTGCAAGCCTTGTGCACACAGCACACTATCCAAGCACATATAAGCTGCTCTTCAACCATACCCTGCAACATACTGGCAGTATACAAGCATTGCACCCAGTGCCCATACACCGTTACTTTACACTGCAGCATCTCTAACCACAGGGCACCGCCATGAAGCTATGCAGTAACAATTGCAACAGTTACCATAATGTACAAACAAGACACTCTTCTGCATCCCTGTGCACTTTCAATCACATACTGTGGGCGTACCCACTGCCATGCACAAAGTATTGTGCCACTGTCAACCTACCCACAATCCATTTGCAACAGTGGCCTATAACGGCTTAAATGTGCTCCACACCCATTCCTTACATGTCACCACCCTCTAACTCATGCACATTGAAAAATGCATTACTGCATTTGTTGTGCGTGTCCTCAAGGCCTAGGCTCTTGAATGCATGGCCTGCAGCCTTCGGCCATGCATCCAATAGTCTAGGCCTTGAACACACTCATGGCAACGTAATGCCACCATGCATGTGTCAATATCAGCAACTGCGACAATCCACATACACCCCACTGCCACCAACACTCCTACCCAACCTGTACACCGCCATTGCGCTACGCAGCAACAAATGGCAATAGTTAACATAATGGCCATGTGGGCAGCTAGCATTTTGCACAAATGTGCAACACGTAGGAAGCAGCACTTCACCCCAACTCCCCCACACCATGAAACACCCAATCACAAACACAGGTCGCAGTTACTAGAATGCACAAACATACCACATCCTCCACCCACAGCCATTCACAAAGTATTGTCACTACCCACAACATTTTCACAGAATTCGGCCTACTTCAACCATTCTGCACACAGCACAGGCCTTGCACACACCTACAGCAACATAATACCACCATGCCTTTCACCATTTCACCAACTTAAACCATTGACCTCCACACCACTGCCACCAGCAGTGCTACCCAACCTGTGCACCACCATGTAGCTATGCAGCAAATAATTGCAACAGTTCACACAATGTGGAAAGAGAACACTCTCCTGCACCCCTATAAACTTTCATTCACATACTATAGGTGTACCCACTCCCATTCACAAAGTAGTGTCACTGCCAACCTACCGACTTTCAGTTTGCAGAACTAAAGCTACTGCAACCAATCTGCACACACCACACTATGCAAGCACCCCCTGTACCGGATGCAGAGGCAAAAATGCCTTCATGCAGTGTGTGTTGCAGCCCTACGCTCCGCAGGGCATTCCCTACAGCCTACGGGTTTCGGACATGCACCCTATAGTGTAATCCTCCAACAGACCCATCTCACCTTCATTCACCCATGCATGCCTCCATGTGCCCAACTACCGCATTCCATCTGCCGCGCTCCCACCCAACCTATGTCATGTGCAATTCTCTCCCCATCTGCAAATGACCTGCCACCACTCACCACGAAAAGAGTTCAGCGCAAACAGGTCGCGGCAGAAGCTAAGGGACTGTTACGACAGCTGTCTCCAATCACCACAGATAATACTAGCCTACGTACGTCACATGAACCACTTCTCACTCCCCCAGCCATACCCTCCCTTATTGCCGCCAACACAATGCGAACGGTGCATTTTCCACACCCTTCCGCCGCTGCACTGTCCTCCGCTACACCATGACGGCTTTCCCAAATAAAGTTGACACACAGCACGCTTCCCTCCAGCCAACCACCGGCCGCGTCCAAACTTCTCTTACACCACGCCATACCGTGATCCAAAGACAATTCTGTCTGCGGAACGAACAAGGAAATAGGTCCGCAGAGCGGACCCATAGTTTGCACATTTTTTGGGACGTACATTTCAGTATTTTACAAAGAAATTACTCGTCGGATTTCCACCAAACACACACAAGCAAGCTTTCTCGCCGAAGCCCCCGCTGCTGGCGCAAATTTGTTGAAAATCCGTCCAGCCGTGCGCAAAGTTTTTCCCCATTCAGTCTAAAATGTTGGGACCCCCCCTATAACTTTTCTCCCCCCGCACGAAACCTCACCCAACTTGCCGAATAAATTCAGAGCCAACCATATACTTTTTTTGCAATCAAAGTTATAAGCCGCCGAAAAAGTGCTCTTCCTATGAGTTTAGCAACTTAACCATAACGGCACGCCCGCTGCCGCTTTGAGGCTTGTGGAATCTGCTTAGATCACATGCTGTGCATAGGCCAACATCTAGTGGTAGCTGCAGAGTATTAGTTGTTGTTTAAGAAACTCGAAAATGGACGTCGAAATAGGGCGTGCCAGTAATACTATCCCTAGTGTGACGTCCCCTGTACCCATGATCCCTCACGCGTGTAGGTCCCTTAGATTGTTTTTTCTGCTATACTAGTCAGACGCATATCAGGAGTTCTTTCGGCGCTAAGCCGTATAGTTCAATTACCGTTAATACTTCTCCTTTCCCCCTTCCACCGTACGCCGAAGACCGACGATGGTGAAGATCGGAGAAGTCAACTATCAAGGACTGCCACGACGGATTCTGGGCCTTGGAAGGCCTCTGGCCTCGGCCCTATACAGTAAGGAGAGTGGGGGTTGTCATATAGGCTCTCTATTCCCCCTTTCATATATATACTCACCTGCTGCCATATTGTACCATGTGGAGAGTACTTCATTCAAATTCTGCCCTAAATGTAATAGTTTCCCTGGGTGGATAAGCACCTTATGTGCAATCTGTGTCTTCCACAAGACCACCCCGAGGCTACCCGTCGAGCTTGCAAGCTCTTCAAGCTGAAGACCCTTAAGGACCGCTCAACTAAGCGCTGGGCCCACTACGCCAGGAAACTAGAGGCCATGGACGTGGAAGGGACATTCAGCGATGGCAGCAACACCGCTGAATCGGACGGTGAGGGCAAAGGGGTGACTTTGGACACCCGCGCGCAGGCCCCCGACCCCGAAGGACTAGCCGGTGGTCACGTTGTGGGGACTACACCCGGCGGCAAAAGCGCTACACATTCTAACACCACTAAATACATCAGCCACGGCCGTGACTCGACACGCATGTCTAGCGATCGGCACCGGACCCACCACGAGAGCGGTCCAATGAATCTTTGTCCTCTGGGGTTCCCGTTCACATCATGACATGCCCAACCGTCTTTGGTTGAACAAGGTGTCGCCCGATCAACAGTCCCCGTGGCCTGGTCGTCGGATGACGATACCGCCTGGCACCCTGTAGAGTCTAGATGCAATGCGTCTGACTGTACACCTGAGATTCGATATCCTCCTTCGAATCCCGCCTCTGAAACTCGATGCGATGCGTCGGACCTCTCGGAGGCCCCTAAAAAGTCTGGGAAACACTCCTCTAGCCATGGAAAAGGGGATAAACAACAGAAAAAGACATCTTTAGATCCCCATGTTCATAGGGAGAAGCATAAGGCCTCAAAGGTAACAGGGAAGTCCTAAGTCTCGGAACCTACCCCTAGAACACAACTCATTCCTCCTACTGCTGAGGATATGGGCACTGATGAGGAACCAGAACCAGTAATTATTCCAAGCTCTAAAGAGTGGATCTCAGCAGACATTGACAGGGTCATGACAAGGTTAACATTCATGGCTAACATTTATGAAAATGACCCAACTACTTTCGTAGTTATTCTCACACCACTCCCACCTCTGCCCCTTCTGGGTCCAAGGTAACACTTATGTCCTCTCAACCCCCTACTAAGAAACACCACTCAGACTCCCCCCTTCCAGGGCTTGGTCACAGATCCCTTCGTGGTGGAGCCTTACCACCCTGATTCCTATTGTGACGAGACAGAGCCTCAAATTATTGAGGACGAGGCGGGTGACCCTTATTAGGGGGATGACGAAGACCAGGAGGAGGATGATGAAGCTGAAGCTTACAACATTGACTCCCCGGTTGCTATAGACCCCCTGGTGCATGATTCGCCTGTAGACAACCAACCCCTCCTTAATGAGGTGCTGGCTAAGCCGGCTGCCCACTTCAGCATTGACACACAGGGTGTTCAGGAAGACAGGGATTTCGCTGAGGGAAATTCTAGGGGATAAGAAAGCTATTACTCGGGCTATCCCATTGCTAAAGTCCATCCAGCGCAGGATTGAACCCTCACTGCAAACTCCAAATCTCACTTGAGCGGTTAATCCGCGGGTCGAGAAATTGTTCTGTGCCGTTCCATCCGATCCCCTGTACATTAGGTGTCAATTAAAACTTGATTTCCTGGTCGTGACGACCACCAGGAAGAGGGCGGGCACCCCGCTTGCTTCCTCGGAAGCATCTCCTGATAAGGAGAGCAAACGTCTCTATGGCCTGGGAAGGAAAGTTGCTTCCACTGCGGCCTATCAAACCAGAATTGCCAGTAGTGCCACCCTTTTGGCAAGCTACAATTGCCATCACTGGGAAGAAGTGGCCGCCTTGGTTTCCTCCGCACCCGACCCCTTAAAGAGCCAATTGGCTCGGGTGGCAGCCAAAGGGAGATCTCTGTCAGGCTGCATGTTAAAGACTAACTTTGATGCAGTGGATAATGCTGGGAGGTAATCGCTGAGGGCACTGTTATCAAGCATTACGCTTGGCTTAGACAGTCAGGTTTCAAACCTGAAACCCAAGCAATCCTAATAGCTATGCCTGTGGAGCCGAAAGTACTATTCGGCAAGGCAGTTGAGGAAGCTTTGAAACGGCAAAGGATGAGTAAGAGACCCTGAAATCTCTTGGCCAACTCACCAACAAACCCTCTGGACAGAGGGGTAACAACAATTTTCGCCGTTTTCGGGGCCAAAATTCCCAAGGGGTTCCAATTATCAAAACCAGAGAACTTCTTGGGGTAACTCCCAATCCTCACAGGGCTACCCCAGAGGCCAGTGCAGTGGTAGCACACGGGGTAGAGGCAGCACCGCTAAAGGTGGTACGCCACCCAACAAGCAGTGACGTTCTGCTTCAGGTCCCCTCCCATGCATCGCCATTAGGGGGGGCACATTTCCACCTTCACCAACGCATGGGAGGGGATCATTTCGGACAGATGGGTGCTGTCCGCAGTGTCGGGAGGATGCTGTAGAGTTGCTAGGGCGCCCCCAAGACCATCCTCCGCGACTAAGAATACACTCGCTGGAACATCAGAAGATTCTCCTCGAGAAGATCACTGTTCTGCTAGCAAAGGACGCCATAGAAGTCGTCCCGGTCAACCAGGTAAACGGGGGTATTTAGTCAACCTACTTCCTTGTGCCAAAAAAGATCTGACAACGCGCCCAGTATTAGATTTGCACCCTGCAAACAAGTATGTCAAGCCACAAAAATTCTGCATGACTACACTACAAGAGGTAATCCCTCTACTAAAAAAGGGGGATTACAAGGCAACATTGGATATGAAAGATGCCTATTTTCATATTCCAATGTTTTCAGCGCAAAGAAGTTTCTTGCATTTCAATATAGCGAACCAGCTCTACCAACTCAAAGTGCTGCCCTTCAGAATAGCCTCGGCTCCAAGGGTATTCACCAACGTACTGGCGGTGGAGGCAGCACACCTGCGCAGGGAGGCAATCCCAGTGCACCCTTACTTGGACGACTGGCTCATAACAGTGCAATCGCCTCCGATTTGCAGACAAAACATTCAGACAACAATCAACCTCCTCTTTCAATTGGGCTTCTCGATCAATGAGAAAAAATCCAGCCTGGTGCCCAGCACCTCCAAACAGTTCTTAGGAGCTATTCTAAACACAGAGGAAGGGTTGGTCTTTCCCTCAGAGGAAAGAGTAAAGAACTTTAAATACCACACTAACAGGCCGGCCGCCAGATAAGGGTACGCAAAGCAATGCGTTTAATAGGCATGATGGCATCTTGCATTTACCTGGTTCCCCAAGCGCGCCTGCGTCCCATACAAGAGTGGTTGGCGAAACAATGGTCTCAGGCAAGCGGTCAGTGGGAAGATTTAGTGGTCGTTCAGTCAACACTAGTTCAAAATCTTCGCTGGTGGACGAGATAGAATTTGACCAAGGGGAAACCCTTCTACGATCCACAGATACAAGCAGTGGTCACAACAGATGCCTCACTAGCATGGTGGCGGTATACTACCTGCACCACACAGCTCAGGGTCTGTGGTCTTACTCTACGGCTCAGAACCACATCAACGTGCTGGAACTTCTATCAGTGTTCAAAGCCCTCCAAGCATTCGAACCCCATTTAATCAATATGTCGGTGCAGATCCTAACAGACAGCACCACAGCAATGTTTTATATCAACAAACAAGGGGGGATACGTTCTCCAAATCTATCCAGACTTGTACAGAAAATCTAGCGATGTGCACTCAGACCGAAGATGTTCCTGGTGTCTCAACATGTTCCAGTGGAACTCAACGCTCTAGCAGACTCCCTGAGCAGAGAGCCCCTGCCAGAAAAACATAAGTGGCGTCTACACAAAGAGGTCGTAGAACACCTCTTTCCCCTGTGGGGTTTTCCAACTATAGACCTATTTGCCAAAAGCGAAAATCCTCAATGCCCAGACTTTGCAACCAGGTTCCCTCAGCCAGGCTCCAAGGGGAACGCCCTATGGATGAATTGGTCAAGGATGTTTGCCTACGCTTTTCCACCAACCCCTCTGATGAGGAAGGTGGTGAACAAGATCCACAGGGAACCAATGACGCTCTTCCTAGTTGGTCCTATGTGGGCGAGACAACCATGGTATTCACACCTGCACAAACTGGCGGTGTGCGACCCCATCAAACTCCTGTGCCGGTACAACCTACTCTCCCAGCATGAGGGGCTAACCGTGCATCCTCAACCCAACTTGATGAAGTTAGCAGCATAGCTCCTGAGGTCATAGAGTTCGGACATCTCAATTTACCCCAGAGATGTATGGATAAAGAGTCAAGAAAACCTAACACAAGGCACTGTTACTATGACAAATGGAAACGATTCGTTATTTGGTGCCAAAACAAGGAAATCAACCCAGTTGATTGTTCTCCTCCAATTGTCATCATGGGAAAATGGCTGTACATAACATACTTGACAAACGTACCACAGCCATCAACACCCCTACCCACCGCCACAACACAATGGGAACCCACAACATCCTACGGCCTCCTCCCATGCACCCAAAAGGCTAGTCCTTGGACACACCCAGTAGAAGGCAATAGAGACATTCATGGGAACATGTGGCCACGTAGCTTTCCTGACTGCAGGTACGTATGGGTATAGTAAAGGACCCAAACAAGGCAACATTCTCAAACCTACTTCCAACCAGTCGCCAGACTGCACACCAGAGAGTAGGGGCTTTGCAGGCACAACAGAGCATAGTACACTGACTGGAAATATCCTCATATTGTCTCCAATGCACTCCCCATACCTAATGGAGTCTGCCTGCACTCACCAAAGATTGACAGTCGCCTGTGCAGCTACCTCGCAATGAAGTATATGTGAGCAGGTGCGTGAATGGTCCATATCGCAAAACTGTGATGGTAAAAAATCTTTCCATGTGGCAATGTCTTACTGCCCGCCCTGAAGCAAGGCTGTGCCCAAGCCCTAGCCTCTTGGGTACATGTGGAGGCCTATGGCCTCCGCTTGTGCTCCCAAAAGCCTAACCCTTGACCACAACCACTACACGGCAATGGAGGCATGCATGGGAACATTTGGCCACGGACCATACTTGCCAAACCTACCACTGCCACCGACACCCCTACCCACCACCACAACGCAATGGAAACCCACAAAGGCAACATAAGCACCGACACCCCTAGCCAACAGCATAACACATTATCAATTTCTTCGCATCCTCTGCAATGCAGTCCCCATTCCCAGTGGAGTGTCCATGCAGTCGCCACAGAAGGTTGTCGCCGGAGGAGCCACCCCGCAAATTGCTGCATTGCTCGCGTACACCCCTCGCACACCGCAGTCTTCTTTGACCTAAACAAATATATCATATTTTCTGCTTTTCACTCCCCAACCTTTTCATCCCCTCTTTCACCCACACGCTCCTGCAAACCATGTTTTGCAACCCCTTCCGGCACGGCAGAATTGCTGCAGTGTTTGCGTACATCACTCGCACACCACCGTCTTCAACCTAAACAAATACATTTTTTCCCCTTTTCACTCCCCCAATCTTTTCATCCCCTCTTTCACCCACCCGATCCGGCAAACCATGTTTTTACAACCCCTTACGCCCCCCTGTCCTCCGATACACCATGGCAGCATTTCCCAAAACTTTGATGCACAGCACGCTTCCCTCCAGCCAACCACCGGCTGCGTCAAATGTTCGCCAACATCACGGCATACTGCAAGCCAATGAGCCTTCTGTCTTCAGAGCGAACAGGGAAATGGAGCCAGATATCACAATTTTTTTGAGACGTACATTTCAGTTCTTTGCAACAAAAGTACTTGTTGGATTTCCAGCAAAGACACAAAAGCACGCTTTCTGAACGAAGCCCCTGGTCCTGCTGCAAATTTGGTGAAAATCTGTCCAGCCATTCGCCCTGTAGCCATGCGCAAAGTTTTTCCCCATTCAGCTATTGTAAAAAAAAAAAAAAAATGTTGGGACCCACTGTATAATTTTGCCCCCCCTGCACGAAACCTTACCAAACTTACCGTAAAAATACAGAGCGGGCCATATACTACTTTTGCAAAGTTTGGTGAGGATTGTTCCAGGGGGAGCGAAGTTATAAGCCGCCGAAAAAGTGGTCTTCCTATGGCAACTTAACCATAACTACATGCCCGCGTTATATAATATATACATTGAACATAAATTGTGTGAACTAAATTTTGTGAGCTGCAACACTGTTCAAAACATGTTTCAGACATTAAAATTCTTGCCGTGGCATTGCAGCTCACACAATTGTGATCATTCTAATTGTTTTTATCTTATTTCAAGAAATGCAGTAATAAAACTGACATTGCCAAGACACAATTTCCAATTTTGCCTTATGTTTGTTAACCTTTCTTTTTGGACTGAGTTCTGGAGGATTTACAGGTGGGGAAACATTATGACTTTTATTCGATAAGCGACTTTTGTACAAGTCTTTGTATATACTCTAGGTCGAGTGGTTCATAGATTTAGATTTCCCATTTAAAGCATATATTTTTGTTTTCTTCCCGCAGTGGATGTGTCCATGAGGCACCCCGTGCACCAGTACACTTCTGCCTCGGAATGGCCCCTCATGGTGGTGAGTAGTCCTTGCTTCTTATCCTTGGCTTTTCTACTCTAATATGTCATGTGATGGCTTTGCTCTCTGTATTGTGTGTCGAATCCCAAGGTATTGTCACTGCTCCCATGGGGTGAGCCCCTTCAAATGAGGCCAGGGAGGTGAGGCGGCTACCCGATAGTCCCCCTGGCGGGTGGTACTCAGCAGGTGGATCTCATGGGGAAGGAAGCCCCCCATGGGAGCAGTGACTATCACCTTGGCAGAATGTGGTATTCACTCCTTCATTTTCTGTCCCCTCTTTCCTCTCACCCCACTCAGTTCCCTGTGGTTCCCCACACGTCTATGTATCTCTGTAGAATAGTGGACTTCATTCATACAGATCATGCTGGAACGAGGAAGAGTGAGGCTTACCCTGAGGGAGTACATACACCCACTGACACGAAGATGATCAGACAAGGAGGCAAAAGCCCACTGCGGACCCAATGTATGCGGTAGAGTCAACTAGAGGCAGATCCAGCGATAAAAAAGCAAGGAAGGGCTGTGTACCTTGTCAGATCCTCCCTGGAGGATCCGAGAGCCGGCTGGAGGTTTGCCACATAGCACATGAAAGGCTGACGGAGCCTCGCAGAACACGCTGTGTTCACAAGTGACCAGGCTGGAGAATTGGGGGCCCCAGGGAAGACCGGGAGGCGGACAGCACGGCCGGCTGCACATGCAGAGAAGGGACCTGACCTGAGAACGTTGCGTAGCCGCGTGAAAGCCTGTAGTAGGAAGAAGCAGTTTCGCAAAGCCGCCTGAGCAAGCCGGTAATGCCAAACAAGGTATTTGGTTCACCATAGTGGGTGGTGGAGACAGGTGAGAACGAAGCAGGCGATTGGCGGAGGCTAGAGAACCCCATCTCCCTTGTTCCGGTACCTGGGGAAAACAAAGACTGTCACATGAAAACCAGTGCCTGGCAGGTTAGTGACACAGGCGTGGGCTCAACAAGTAAACCCGGGAGAGGCGTCTGTGTAAAGACTGCAGGGGGGGGGGGGGGTGGTCTGTACTCCTGCTCTCTATATGGTAGAGGAGAGGCACAGAGGACCCCAGCCAAGATACTCTTACGGTAGCAATGGACGAGCAATCGAGGCCTAGCTTCTTAGGAGGTGATGCAGGCTGGTTCTTAAGTACAGTGCAGTCCCCAAGCCCCGACAAAGGAATGTCTACACACTGCATTAGTTAAAACAGTCTTTATATAATTAAAGTTTCAAAGTTATTTACACAATCACAATAATTCACTTTGTGCTTGGTTAATCTACAATGGCAAATGTATACAGTTCTAAGTGGTACCACATTTATTATCAGCTTTCATCATGGTTAAATGTCACACAAATCACTTAATAAAGGCAACCAACAATAGACATAGGAGGAAAGCAGTTAGTTAGTACAAATGGCAGAATACTGGCCACTAGACACAGTTGTGTGTGGAGATCCCCCCAACCCCCCCTACCTGGGCAACCTGTAAAATAAAGATATACCACAAGCCCAGTAAATATATTGTTCTATAAGTCTTATTTCCTTCTACAATGTTTCTACCACCCCAATGTACCTGGAATAGCAGAGTTCGACGATGAGTCGTCGACGGATCCTCCTTGAGCGGCTCCCTTTAAAGCAGGGGCCACGGATCATCGAGATCCCTCGAAGAAAGTGAACTCTGCGTCGAGGCGGCAGCTTCGGTTCCAGCGGTGCTCGTAGACGATGGAGCGAAGACGTCCTGCAAGGAAGAGGCGTGCGGGGCACCTCGAAGTCGATAGTTCAGGACCGCAAAGAGTTTGTGAAGCACTGTGGCCCAGCAAGGGCGTCAAGTTGTCCGGCGTCACTACGGTCTTTGGGTGGCGGGAAACCCACCGGCGGATGCTCCACGGCGCGTCGGCGGCCTGGCCGTCTTCGGCGGGATAAGTCGTGCGGCGGTGCACACGGGCGCGTCCGTGAATCAAAAGTCTTAGGCAAAGGAGCGTTGCGGCTCCGGTCGTCGGCGGCACGGCGTCAAGCGGTCCCCTCTTCTGGGCAACACGACTTCGATGGGCCTCCAGCGGTTATAGCAAACCTGCGAACCCTGGTCGATTGTGGACGGAACGTCCGATGCTCATCTTCGTTCTCCTCGCGGTCCCAGTCTACGGTCGGCAGCCTGTCAGGGGTCTGACTTCCCGGGCGCTTCGGCGAAGGTTAGCAGTGCTCGATGGTCCCTCGGAGCACGGGAAGAGGGCGCCTAACCAGGTCCTCTCTTGGATCAGTCTTGACTGCTTTCGGCTTTCGGGGAAGGGAGACAGCAGTCAACCTTCATCAGACTCGACTTCGAGATCAAGCGTCAAGTTTCAACTTCAGCTTCTGAACGAATTCTAGCAGTGAGAGGCCCCCAGATATACTAGTTGATCTCTCATTCATTGTGCTGGGTCAAACTCAGGCAACCAATCACTTAGAAGAGCATTCAGCAGTCAATCGGGCATACAGTGCTTTCATGCCATTCTCCTCCCTCTCAGACACTCGCAACAAGGAATGTGTATTGGGACAAGTACCCAGCCATTCAACACTACACACTGCATTCATACCAGTTTCGAGCAGTGCTGTCTCAGTCATTGTGTCAAACACCAGAAACTAGACATCCACATCAAGAAGTGCATATTGGTCACACACTCCATTCACCGAGGTCCCACCCACAGGGTGTACCCACGACATAGTCACTGGGAAGGCTCCAGCCAGTCTGGTCTGGACTTCACAACAACATCATATATGGAACGTCCACCCAACAGCCAGTCAGGGGGAAGGGACAGAGTCAGGGCTTCCCAGGACTTTGGGAAAACAAGGTAATAGGCAATAGAAAGCAAGAGGCCACAGGGGCCATCTTGTTTCCTATCAGGAATCAACTGATTCCAATGGCAGGACCTGGGTATCCCAAATGCCACCAGCCCATAACCTGCTCTGTGGGCCACACACAGGTTCCCAAAAACATACACTAGGGCACAGGGTTGCACCCTCACCCATGGGTGCCATAAGGGTATCCCATGGGTGTGTACACCAAACCAAAACCAGGAAGAGCTGCACTGCCAGGAGTCCCACATGGACTCCTGGGCTGAAAACAATGCAGAACACAAAGGAAAAAGGCAGAACCCAAGATAATATAAAGGGGCCTGGAACCGACACAAAAGAGAAACAAGCTACAGAACAAGTTGGGGAAATCCCAAGACAGCCCTGAGGGGGTCTGGGACCCATCTTAGAAAAAAGAGGTGTAAGAAGCGAAGAGGTTGAGGACCCATTGCCAAAAGAAGAGCCACTTTCTGGAATTTTGCGATCTACAGTCAAGTCTGGAAGGATAGTGAACCAGACTTGATACTATATTTGTGAACTGGAGAAAAGAGGGGACGACTCCTTCCCACTTGCCCTCCCTGATACTTGGGAACTGTTTCGTATACGTTTTGGAAGAGCATTTTCTTTTATTCTGATATAGATATTTGTCAGCAAACACGCTACCATAGACTCGTACTTCTGCACCCTTACAATTGGTATAGATTCAGTTTGCAAAAGGTACACTGGGATAAGGCCTTCACTGCAACATAGCTCAGCAAATTTGAAGTTCAGTTGGATCCCCCTCAGCTAGGAAAGTAGACGGCAGGGGGACCAAAATACAAAAATAGCAGGCAAAGCCCTGGTAACGACCAAGGTTGAGAAGGTGACAAGCGGGAAGACACAGGAGTGAAAACACAAAGTGTTTTGAGGTAAGTGGAGCAGAGGTCAGAACTGCTGTAACATGAGGGGTGGACTTGAAGCAAGAGCAAAAACTGCTGAGTGACAGCCATAGGGAAAACGGCAAAAGTTGGGGTGACAACCTGTTCTCTTTTTTTTAGAACCAACCCTGTGGGGTTGTGATCAGTTTTTGGCATTTAGTATAGCCAAGGTAACATGAGCTGAGCAGTAAGGCAGACACCAGGAGCTATCGTGGTTGTGCATGAATACAGTTAACCACAACCAAAGGCAGTCAAGTATGAGATTCCGTGGATAAGAACACAATTATACTTTGCCTTAAGACTAAGCAGGTAAAATGTAACCGTAGCAAAGTGGGAGATTGTAACTTGAGGGCTGTCTTCGTTCGGCATTGGGACTTTGTTTCCCAGATCCCACCCACATGCCATTGGCAGGCGCCACAGGCCTCATCAGACCCGCACTGGCGCGAAGCGGGCTGTTCATTAGCATGTTGGAGGAGCTATCAATATAATCCCTGTGCTGCTAATTAATAACGTGTCACAATGTTAGTGTGTTTAAAAAAATATATACTTTTAGGTCTATATTTAGGAGAAATATTATAATATGTGTATTTGATCCCATTTGTATGTGTTATGTTGCGGGGTCTCTTTATCAGGGTGCTTATTAGTCGGAGATTGTAACTTGAGGGCCATCTTCGTTCGGCGTTGGGACTTCGCTTCCCAGATTTCCCGGCATTTGATGCTCTGCCCACATGTCATTGGAAGGCGCCACAGGCCTTACCAGACCAGCGTCAGCGCAAAGCCCTGATGCAAAGCCGGTTTAGGCCTGTTTGCGGCCTGCGGCTGCAGTTGACAGGGTATGCGGGGGCCTTCTGGAGCCTGGGTCCTCAATACCTCCAACTCTCTCTTCGTAAATACCTTTCTACTCGAGCTCTTTGCTCCTCCAACTCCCTCAGGGTCAGTCGCTTCTCTAAGCAATGAGTTGGTGGTAGATTTCTTTCTTCGGCTGGGTGTAAGTGATTTCAATCCGGCACTTCACCTCAGTCAACACCTAGCGTGTAATGCACAACTGAAATCCTTATTTATTTGTGTCTAAAAGTTCTTCTATTCTGAACGATGTACTACTCATATCACCCCCCTCTCTTGGAACCCCCCCAGGTCACACTGAACCAGGAATCAGGCTGGTTTGCAAAGTTAAAATATTTATTTATGTACTTACAAATTAATCACACTATGTTTAATGGGTATACAATAATCCCCAATGGCGTGATATAACACTAAGCAATCTCTTTAATGCACAAGGAGCAATATTGAGCAAAACAGTTCAGCACAGAAATCATACTTTTGTGTGTGTGTTCAGAACAGATAGCAGTGTGGTTATTATTTGCCCCTGCACACCCCTCAACTCCCCAATAGGCAATGTAAAGAGATGGGAGAAGAGAGAACAGGTATTCAGGAATTGCAAAATTCAAACAATATCTCAATTCCCCTTCCCGCATCAACACAAGAGAAAAACGGAAATGATTGGCAAGCTGTCAAAATAGTTTCAAAGTTATCAGAAGAATGGATGGTGC
This sequence comes from Ambystoma mexicanum, assembly GCF_040938575.1. Classification (NCBI taxonomy): domain Eukaryota; kingdom Metazoa; phylum Chordata; class Amphibia; order Caudata; family Ambystomatidae; genus Ambystoma; species Ambystoma mexicanum. Next base: position 717,272,238 of record NC_090923.1, read on the forward strand.
AAAAACACTAATTCTGGTTTAAATTGCTGAAATAGTTTAAATTCTTATGGGAGCCGCTGTGGATAGTTACAGGCAAGCACTCGCAATGATTTGATACTAAGAGACCATGTGAAATCTTAAAATTGAGGTTGGAAGCAATCAAAAGCTGTTTTACACGTGTCTGAAATTCCCTAAACAAAGATTTGCGGCAAACTTTTCTGCGCGCGACATTCGCGATTACAGGATAACTATATGGATTTGGAATGTGGTTTTAGATGCGAACTAAAGCTGTGGATGTTAGCTACAATTCTAGCACAAACATTGAATGAGTTATAGACATTTTAGTGGAGGTCGTTTTTTTCAGATAGGCGCAAGAAAGGGAAAACAGGAATGCGCTTTTAAAAGACAAATGGGATTTCTTATACTAGATTATGACTATAGAAAAAGAGAATGCCACACATGAATCTCCACAGTCCTGGCCAGGGACCCTTCATGTGGTGGATACTCCCTTTCTTTCTGGGATTCAGTTTATTTATTCACAACACTAATGATTTATGATTTTAGAAAACAAATGAGAGAAACTTAGCGCAAGAAAAGTTCTGACCATTCAAAAATACTCCTAACACTACCAGTTCTGAATACAAGAGAGGATGGGTTTAAGATTGGGATTGAACTAAACAAGGTACACAGGCTAGTGAGACAGTTCTTTCTATAGATACTCACTATATGGGTTTCAAACGGAACGGTCAGGGATTCTGGTCAGGGATTCACAGCGTCAAGGCGATCTGGACACTGCACGGTACAACTGGACTGAATTTGATCTGCAATGGCTCTGGTCACAGCACGGCACAACTGGATTGGATCTTTTGGTTCTGGTAATAATTCTTTTCAGCAGGGAAGCAGTACAGCACAGCCAGGCTGTTTCTTTGGTTCCCCTTAGATTTCTGGGGTTGGTTCTGGAAATTTAAGGCCTAGCTGAGAATGGTTCAGCTATAGAATGGGCGAAGGGACTGACAAGGGCAGTCAGCAGTGTGAGCAGTGAGCGCTGTTCGAGAGCGCAGTATTTCCTCACTTTCTTTTGGAGGCGTGTGCTGAGAGGCGTGTGCTCTGGTGAGCCTCTGGCACTTAACCACTACCCTCCGCGAAGCGGACCGCGAAGGGACTGACAAGGGCAGTCAGCAGTGTGAGCAGTGAGCGCTGTTCGAGAGCGCAGTATTTCCTCACTTTCTTTTGGAGGCGTGTGCTGAGAGGCGTGTGCTCTGGTGAGCCTCTGGCACTTAACCACTACCCTCCGCGAAGCGGACCGCGAAGGGACTGAAAAGGGCAGTCAGCAGTGTGAGCAGTGAGCGCTGTTCGAGAGCGCAGTATTTCCTCACTTTCTTTTGGAGGCGTGTGCTGAGAGGCGTGTGCTCTGGTGAGCCTCTGGCACTTAACCACTACCCTCCACGAAGCGGACCGCGAAGGGACTGACAAGGGCAGTCAGCAGTCCGCGGTCGGCGGGAGGAGGAAGGAGAGGTCTGCAATCAGCGCGCATCGAGGGAAGGGCTTTTCTTACCATGTCTGAGCTGGTGCAGAGAGCCAAAAGGAAACCATCGGTGAATGATCCCGAGCCGAGAAATCTACGGAGCAAGAAGCAGCGTTGTCCAGAGCTTCTAAATAGCAGTTTTACCGATGCAGCTGAACAGGTAACAGAATCTGGCCTCTCGCCGGATACACATCATCACCTCCCCCTACCAACATCTTCGAATAATGCAAAGACTCAATCACAACACTCAGAGTGTGTCTTCAGTTTCCTCACGATTGAGGGGAGGGGGGAGGAAACCTCCACCTCGGGGAAGGGTGTTATAGACTTCTCTATGACTAACGAAACACCCACGCCTAAAACTTTGCCCCATGTGGTAAAAGGGGGAACCAGGGAACCCCAAGCGTCACCCAAGACAAGCCAAGTCCCACGGTTGGAACCCCCCCATTAGACTAGAGAACCACCTAAGCCCGCTCGTTTTGGAGAGAGAGCCAGTGGACGCCAACGGGAGGAAGGGGACCTTGGGGGCAGGCCCACCCGATATGCCTTCTATGGGGGGGGAACAAGTGAATATAATGATACACACGATGGGGGAAATGGACGACCTGCGAACACCGCCAGGCAGCGAGGAGATCTCCCCTCCCACATCATCAATCGAGCTAGAGGCTAGCTCCGTAGCTCTAGAACTTAGTCCCTCTACCTCCCTGAAGAGTTTGGTGCCAGCGGACAGGGTGAGACCATTGTCGCCTCAAGGGGAGGCCAGTTTAATAGACTCTCTAAACCCCCAGGACCACAGCGCCTCGGCTACCACAGCTTCCTTTAGCCCGGTAGCGCTGTTCCAGCCGAACACAAGTCCATTGCCCATCGCTTCTCCTGTGATCATCCTACCATCGAGTCCTCTATCTGATAGAAGGAGGACGGAACCCTCTGCTTACCTAAAGACACAGGGGAATTTAAAGAAAACGCTCCCCAAAAGACCAGCGCGCCCAAAAGTTCCATTTAAGAGAGGGGGAGTAGGAGGGAAAAAAACTCAACATCTGAATCCCCCAAATGCAATGATTACCCTCAAAGACTTTTTTGGCAAAAACTCGCGCCGTGAAGGGCGGGGACAGCAGGAATTCTCTGACGCGGAGCTGCTGGCCATAATGGAAGACACGGCCCTACATCTCTCAAATTTAATTCTACCTCCCAAACGTAAACCTCAGGCGGAAGAGGTTATCAACATGACGGGGGTAGCGAAGCTACCCACCGGGCCGGCAAATGTCTTTCCCAGTAAGTTGTTACCAGGGCTTGAGTTTGGGCTTGGCGAGGAAGGAGACACTCGGGCTGGTCCGGATGCGAGAAGAGTTCCTTCAGTGATAAGTGACGTTCTGGAAGTTGCACCAAGAGAAAAAGAGTGCTCTTTAGCTGCTAGAACCCAGGACCCCGGTCGGCAGCCCCAGGAAGTTCAGGATAAGGATAGGAGGGGCTCGCGGGAGAGGAAGGAGAAGCCCTCGCTCCTTCCTGACTCGGAAGAGGGGGCAGCCTCGTCGTTCAAATCATTCCTCCCTCCGCCGCCTCTTTCCCCCCTTCCCTTAAAGGAGTCAAGGAGACAGGGTTAGGAAGCGGCTTAGATAAATGCACCGGGAACCCATCGCATTTGAACTCCCCTGTGCTTCCTCGACGGAGGAGCGAACTAACTGCCAAACCGATGCCAGAAACACCTGGGAAAAAGCTAGACCCAATGACGATCTTGTCCACTGTCACGATAGCATTGGCTCCGTTTGGGAAGCTGTACGAATCGATCCACGAAACTCTTAAAGATCAAAACACTCTAATAGCATTGATGCACTCTAAACTCATCTATCTGGAGGGCTTCGTGCTGGCCCACAGGACTTGTGGGCTTGACTTTCAAAATCCCTTGAGTAATAAGAGACCTCAACATGCGGACGGGGACCTGATTGACACGTCAATGGTGCCCAAACAGGTTTCCTTAAGTAATCAGGAGTCCCAAACAACGGAGGATGTCTGCAGTTCAGCTGATCTGAGGGCCATAAGGGAAAATGCAATCTTCCCCCAGCCCCCTAGGATCGAGGCAGTGTCAACAAACCCGCAAACAAAGAACTCAGCAGGCACGAAAAACGGTGTGGTAGTTCTTGACCTCCCGGAAGATGGTCAGATTCAACCTGCAGAGAAGGGATCCAATTTTGCAGCTTTCCGGATCCCGTCAACTTTTGAAATCTTTAAGCATGTAGGAGTTCCCTATCCGGCCCAAGGAAGAAAAAAAGCCCAGAGGGCGGCCAAACCAATGTCAACTGAGTCGAGGAAAACACCAAAGCTGAAACCGAACAATACAAGAGAATCAAGGATGGCAAATGACCCACCGCCAGTGCAAAATAGAAAAGTGTTCAAACTAAAGCCAGCCGATCAAAATCAGGAGGATCCCCCTGACTCGGAGTCGGTTAGCGACTTAGACTCAATTGATCTTATCGACCTAAGCACATACTCGGTGGAAGAGGAAGAGATAGAGCTGTCGCCCCCAATCCAGCAAAAACGAAAAACCCCAGAGACTCGTGAAAACAGAGCTGCGGAAGAACCAAAAACAAAAGCCCTCCTTATGGACTCGTCAACATGCACCCCTCGGGCAAAGAACAAGAGGAACTTGAGCCAGACCTCTAAGACAGGTCCAGAGGGACTGAGAACCAAGAAGGATAAATTCTCACACAAACCCATGGAAGAAAGGCGCTCCCCCCGGCCTATTACCAGGAAAAAGTGTGATAGTGACAACAAAAGAACTCCTGTCGTTCTAAGAGAGGTGGCCGAGGGAAGCAAGAGACCGTAAAGAGAGAGCAAAGGCTGGAAGAGCTTCCACAGCAATTCTAAATCCGCATTATAAATCACGAGTCCACGAGCAGAGGAGGAACGAAAGGGAGACGGGTCGGAGGGGCTCTCACGAAGAGCAGCTGGGGATCTAGATCCTCTAGGAAAAAAAGAAAAGACTACCAGGATCTTCAAACTCCAAAGGGTCCATGAAAAACAGGACAGTTGGATCCTGAACCGTAGAGCCCTGGCAAAACTATTTAGCGAGGCTCGTCTCTCACAAATCAACATCACAAAGGAGATTAACATTCTCGAGCCAAATCCCAATGGAAGAAAAGACAGCTCGTATCTCCACATTGACTCAAACTATACACAGCAACAGATTTGGGGGGAAAGGTCTAACCTCTTGAAATTGGGCTTCGAGCTGCTCTATGTCGCGGACGGCATTCTGGGGCCCAAACCATCCCAAGAGGGTGCTGTTAGGCAGAAACCTGTGCAGTTCCCTTGGGGAACACTGCAAAAGATTTAAGACTACAGGTAGAGCAGTAAACCCCTTTGGTAGCAGTCTGTACCACCCAGATTTACCTGGTAGCTGTGGCTGAGCAGTCAGACTTCTCTCAAGAAGAGTTAGGCAGTATGTAAAGTATACACAATATGTACCAAAACACAATAGCACAAGCAAACACTGACCAGAGCTTGGTTTCAAAAGTATATAGTTATTTATTTAAAATACACATAAGTTAAAAACACTCTAGCAAAAATATAGTAAAAGTACTTCAACACAGTTATAATGAAAGTAGATTCAATCCTTTCTCCTATCTAGACAACTCTAGGTAAAACACCACTTAATTAAAACAGAGGTGAGTGCTTAACGTTAGATGACACTCTAGTAGTTTCCAAGAAAGGGAGAGAACAAGTAGAAATAGGTTAGACACACCACTCTAAGGTCCAGAACACTTGCAATAGGCTTACAGAAGAATAAAGTCACAGGTGAGCAAAAGTCACTAGGCAGGGCCCACTCTTAGAGTAGCCGGAGCGAAAATGTGCCCAAGATCACACTGTTAGTTAGAGATTCAAAGTCTTGCAAAGAGTCAAAAAGAGGTTAGAGTGGCTCAGAAAGTTTAGCCAAAGTGTCCCAGGCACTCCCAGGTTCGAAAGCCGGGGACTAAATCTACCCCGTACAGTCGGTAGCAAGGGAAGCCAGGCAGAACACGGTACCTTAAGCGGAAAGGATCCTCCAGCGGTGGCAGTTGTTCCAGGCAGTGGCAGCAGGGCTCGACGTCGGTCAGGGGAGAAGAAGTTCTCGCTGAAGAGCAGAAGAAGAGGGTCGTTGCACTGCCCGGGAAGAAACCAGCCGCGGAGTCCTCCGGTTAAAGGGTTGGTGCCGATTTTCGCGGTATGGGGGTAAAGTGTGGTATTCCGGTTGCCGGGGTGCTTGGCACAGGCAAGGCGGCCACGAGATACCTCAAAGAACGGAAAGAAGGCGAAAACTGGTTGTCCCCACCAGTCAAGGGAAGGAGCCACTCCGTTAAGAGTTCTCCTCGGTCGTCGGGAAAAAGTGGTGAGACGGTTCAGCAGGGCTCCACCGGGTGGTGTCGTCGAAGCAGGTCGGCTCAGCTCTTCCCTCGTCGGATTCTTGGTCCTGTGGCGACTTCTGAAGTCCCAGTCCCCAAAGCCCTGCTTTTATGCAGCAAACCCCCATTCACCCAGCCTAGCTGTCACTCAAACATGCTAAGTGGTGAGCCGGGCGGCTCACCACTTGGGCCAATCAGGACGGAGTGCGACTTGAGTTACCAAGGTAACTCAGTCCAGGGTGCCTAAATCCCCCTCCACCCCTCCTAAGTACCCCAGACAGAGTGGCACCACTTTGGAGGGCTTCTGTGGAGAAGCCCGCCAAAAGTGGAACAAAGGGCTCCACTTTGGGTCAGAGTTACAGAGGCGAACACCAACGCCATTTTAGAATCAAGTTTTGGCAAAAAGTCCCAACCGGAGTTATAAAAATAAATATATAAACCGGCGGTATGTTTAAGGCTACCGTAAATAAATAATTAAATGTGTTAGCCTAAAACAATGGGAAATCCCATAGGGAAATATTCGCGGTCGAATATAAAAAGTAGTTTCCACTGCCACCAGCCAAAACTCGATCAGGGGGGACGGAGACGTGCCCCCTCGACTAACAGACCCTGGGGCAATCGAATTGCCCCAGCCAGTACGTCCACAATATGATGGTTTGTACTGGTTCTGTTCAGGATTCAAGACTAGCAAAGTCTTTGGTGACTTTACATGCCCTGGGAGACAGTAGTCAGTCCCAGGGTATGGAGTCTATGTTGGGGAGTCCCTAGGACACCCCTGGGTCACGGCACAGAGGGTGCTGTGTGACCCACATCACAAAAATACATGAGGCCCTATGGAGTAAAAGACCCCATAGCCCATTCAACACAAGGTTTAACCAAGAAAACACACTTCAACATGTCCAAGAGTGAGGGTAAAAGAGTCTCACTCTTGGCAGGAGAAAAAAATTAAACCCCAGAAATCCAGCAAAGCTGCTGGGGGACTCACTAGGTAGGGAAATTCAGCCTAAACAGAGAATTCTCCCTAACACTCGCCCCCCCCAGACTAAGGGACAGGAGGATTTAATCCACTCCTGGATGAACCTCATACCTCTAGTCGATGATATACATCCTAGAGAGTCCATCAGCATTTTGATGGTGACACCCTGACCTGTGCTCAATGGTGAACTCAAAGGTTTTCTTTTGTAAGCTAACGGACCTACAGACCCTTTGAGGAACATCAGTCTTTTTGTTATAGGGGATCTGGTTGACCAGTCCCTCAGAAGTTGGTACAACTTCTGAACCTATGTTAGGCTTTTTCAAGGGGTCCTTATAAAGGATTCCCTTAGATCTAGAGGGGCCTCCAAGGTTCCTCACCACCTCTCTTGTGGGAGCAGGTTGGGTCTTAGGCCTCTTGGTTGGAGGGGTTGGGGTTAGGCAATGTACCTGCTTCCCCTTCCTCTTAGATCTACCCTTACCTATTTTAGGAGTTCCCCCCCTAATATTAGGATTTGAGTTGGGGTCTTCAGTAGAAGGTCCAACAGTCTGAAGGTTTTTGGCCTTAGACTTTTCTTTTCTGGTTTTCCACCAGCACTGAGAATTACCAGTTCTCTCGGGTCCAGATAGGGGCCTAGTTGGTCTATCCACCTCTTCCTCAGAAGCAGGGGGAGTCAGAGACTCTGAGACTAGGGGAACAATGATGGAGCTTGGTTGGGGCTCCCATGTTCCTAGCATACTATCCGGAAAGGTGCCTGGGTCAGAGGTCAACTTACTAAACCCAGGGCTTGTAGTGGGGTTCTCAGTAGAGGGTCCCACAGGCTTAGAAGGGTCCTTCAAGGTAGCCTTTCTAGCCAATTTGGTTAAGTTCTGCTTCTCCATACTGGGAGGCCTGGGGGTATGTGACACTACTCCTAGAGTTCTTAGGTCATTCCCTAACAGGACCTTCCCAGGTACCTCAGCCTGAACACTGACAGGGATCCTTACTGTCATGTTGTTACATTGAATGAGGGCTGGTAGAATAGGAACCATTTGGACAGGGCCTCCAGACATCCTAGTGGGACCTTTGGGTGCTTTGGCCACATCTTCAGGTTGAAAGAAGCTTTCATCCACTACTGTTCTGCTGGCCCCAGTGTCTCTCCTGGCAGGAGTATCCTGGCCATTGACAAGAACACTGTCCACATAATACACCTTAGAGTTAACAGGTAGGGAGTTATACACAACCCTATTCTGGGGACTAACCAGACCCATAGGCTCTAAGTTTACAGTTGCTTGAAGACCCAAGGGTTCTTCAGCAAAGAGTTCAAAGTGGGCACTAGCCATCTGTACTTCATCCTCAGGAGTGAAGGCTAAGGAGACTGTGCTGATCCCTGCAGGTTTACCCTTGCACTTGGGATCTCCTTTGATATGGTCAGTACCCTGACAGACATAGCATTGTCCAAATGCTCTATGGAAGGGTGGCTTGTTCTGACCTCCTTCTGGCTTGTGGCCAGAAGGTACAGTAGCCTGACTAGGTTTCCCATGTGGCTTACCCTGGTTATTTTGTGGTTTGGGGCCCTCTTTGGGATAGGGATTATTAGAATTCTCTTTGGAGTCTTTTTTAGGCTGTTTCTCCCCATCCTTCTTCTGAGTTACCCCAGAATCCTTGTGAGTGGCCCTGTTGGCAACCCACAAGTCAGCAGCCTTAGCTAGTTTCCGGGAATCTAATTCCTTGGAATCAGCCAAGTGTTGTCTGAGCTCAGGAGAGCAGGCATCATAAATAGTCTCCAACATAAACAAATTCTTCATACCTTCATAAGTGTTCACCTTGTAACCCTTAATCCATCCCTCTAAGTTTTTCAAACATTCACTCACCCAGGTAGCCCAAGGGGTACCATCATGCTTTTTGAGGCTCCTAAACCTCTTAAGATACTGGGAAGGGGTCTTCCCAAACCTAGCTATCAAAGCTAGTTTCACACATTCATAGTCCTTCCTATCCTCCTCCCCCATCTCCATTACCACATCAGTTGCAACAGGGGGAAGCCTAGAGAACAACCAGGTGAGTAAGTCATTTCCTGTGATGTTCTGGAGCCCATGATTATATTCAAACAGAGACAACCAATCCAACACATCCAACTTAGGCTCATACATACCAACCAATTCTTTAGGCATCCGGGGTCTTTTAGGACTGGAACTTCTAGAGGAGCCAGAGAGAGAAACATTCTCAACAGATAATTTCTTCATTTCTAAGTCATACTTGAGCTCCATTTCCCTTAGCCTTAGTTCTTTGTCAGTTTGAGCATTAAGTTTCTTATACTCCAATTCTAGCTTCATTTTCTCCAGTTCAAAGTACTGAGGACTAAATGTGGGACCTGGTAAAGGTCCAGTAGGCACAGCAGGTAGAGCAGGTAGAGGCCTAGGGGGGACAGTTACAACAGCCTCACCCTCCTCTTCTGACTCTTCCTCAGAAACATCAACATTTTGCTCCATGTTAACTTCAATACTGTCATCTACAGTTGCTGGAGTGGTAGGCTCCTCTGAACCATCACCCAGACTTTGGTTAGCTAACAATCTTTCAATCAGCTCCATTTTCTTGCCCTTAGTCAGGAGATCCTTATGTTTACAGAGCACTCTTAAACAATCAGCAGTTTTGGCTGCAAGGGACTCTTGACTATAGCTTTCTATAACTGACATGTTAGAGGTTTTACTTTTTCAGTGCTAAGCTTTGTGGTTAGTTGCACTAAGGTATCTAAAGCACAATAAAATGTATACTCAATACAAATCCCACCGCTGTACACCAGTGTTAGGCAGAAACCTGTGCAGTTCCCTTGGGGAACACTGCAAAAGATTTAAGACTACAGGTAGAGCAGTAAACCCCTTTGGTAGCAGTCTGTACCACCCAGATTTACCTGGTAGCTGTGGCTGAGCAGTCAGACTTCTCTCAAGAAGAGTTAGGCAGTATGTAAAGTATACACAATATGTACCAAAACACAATAGCACAAGCAAACACTGACCAGAGCTTGGTTTCAAAAGTATATAGTTATTTATTTAAAATACACATAAGTTAAAAACACTCTAGCAAAAATATAGTAAAAGTACTTCAACACAGTTATAATGAAAGTAGATTCAATCCTTTCTCCTATCTAGACAACTCTAGGTAAAACACCACTTAATTAAAACAGAGGTGAGTGCTTAACGTTAGATGACACTCTAGTAGTTTCCAAGAAAGGGAGAGAACAAGTAGAAATAGGTTAGACACACCACTCTAAGGTCCAGAACACTTGCAATAGGCTTACAGAAGAATAAAGTCACAGGTGAGCAAAAGTCACTAGGCAGGGCCCACTCTTAGAGTAGCCGGAGCGAAAATGTGCCCAAGATCACACTGTTAGTTAGAGATTCAAAGTCTTGCAAAGAGTCAAAAAGAGGTTAGAGTGGCTCAGAAAGTTTAGCCAAAGTGTCCCAGGCACTCCCAGGTTCGAAAGCCGGGGACTAAATCTACCCCGTACAGTCGGTAGCAAGGGAAGCCAGGCAGAACACGGTACCTTAAGCGGAAAGGATCCTCCAGCGGTGGCAGTTGTTCCAGGCAGTGGCAGCAGGGCTCGACGTCGGTCAGGGGAGAAGAAGTTCTCGCTGAAGAGCAGAAGAAGAGGGTCGTTGCACTGCCCGGGAAGAAACCAGCCGCGGAGTCCTCCGGTTAAAGGGTTGGTGCCGATTTTCGCGGTATGGGGGTAAAGTGTGGTATTCCGGTTGCCGGGGTGCTTGGCACAGGCAAGGCGGCCACGAGATACCTCAAAGAACGGAAAGAAGGCGAAAACTGGTTGTCCCCACCAGTCAAGGGAAGGAGCCACTCCGTTAAGAGTTCTCCTCGGTCGTCGGGAAAAAGTGGTGAGACGGTTCAGCAGGGCTCCACCGGGTGGTGTCGTCGAAGCAGGTCGGCTCAGCTCTTCCCTCGTCGGATTCTTGGTCCTGTGGCGACTTCTGAAGTCCCAGTCCCCAAAGCCCTGCTTTTATGCAGCAAACCCCCATTCACCCAGCCTAGCTGTCACTCAAACATGCTAAGTGGTGAGCCGGGCGGCTCACCACTTGGGCCAATCAGGACGGAGTGCGACTTGAGTTACCAAGGTAACTCAGTCCAGGGTGCCTAAATCCCCCTCCACCCCTCCTAAGTACCCCAGACAGAGTGGCACCACTTTGGAGGGCTTCTGTGGAGAAGCCCGCCAAAAGTGGAACAAAGGGCTCCACTTTGGGTCAGAGTTACAGAGGCGAACACCAACGCCATTTTAGAATCAAGTTTTGGCAAAAAGTCCCAACCGGAGTTATAAAAATAAATATATAAACCGGCGGTATGTTTAAGGCTACCGTAAATAAATAATTAAATGTGTTAGCCTAAAACAATGGGAAATCCCATAGGGAAATATTCGCGGTCGAATATAAAAAGTAGTTTCCACTGCCACCAGCCAAAACTCGATCAGGGGGGACGGAGACGTGCCCCCTCGACTAACAGACCCTGGGGCAATCGAATTGCCCCAGCCAGTACGTCCACAATATGATGGTTTGTACTGGTTCTGTTCAGGATTCAAGACTAGCAAAGTCTTTGGTGACTTTACATGCCCTGGGAGACAGTAGTCAGTCCCAGGGTATGGAGTCTATGTTGGGGAGTCCCTAGGACACCCCTGGGTCACGGCACAGAGGGTGCTGTGTGACCCACATCACAAAAATACATGAGGCCCTATGGAGTAAAAGACCCCATAGCCCATTCAACACAAGGTTTAACCAAGAAAACACACTTCAACATGTCCAAGAGTGAGGGTAAAAGAGTCTCACTCTTGGCAGGAGAAAAAAATTAAACCCCAGAAATCCAGCAAAGCTGCTGGGGGACTCACTAGGTAGGGAAATTCAGCCTAAACAGAGAATTCTCCCTAACAGGTGCTTCACGAAAAGCGACAAACTATAAGGTGAACGAACGAAACTACGGTCGCCAAAGGCCGATCTCGCAAATCACGCGAAGACACGAACTACGAAGCGAAGAGGGGGGCTTCACTAAATTTGGCAAGTTAGAGGACACATCACTAGCAAGAAAGAGTTTCCAGCAACTATCTACCGGAAGAAGCAGAAATGAGAGGGAATGGGAACAAGACGAGAAGTCGATACCTTCTACTCGTCGAATTTTCCATCTAGTTGAACATCAATTGAGTGATAGAGGGGTTCGCAAGATGCCTCCACGCGATCTGCAGCCCTTGAATTTCAATGATCAAAACGGAGATAAGCCAGAATCCTGCAGAGGTCCACAAAGAAGCAAGTAGCCACCACAAGGATTAATCACGGACTTCTTTGGGGACACCAAGGCACCGTCGATATGGGATCCCCCCTCTCTAAAACTAGGGTCTTGGAACACTAGAGGCTACAAACATCTGACTGTGGAGTCAGACGTCGACCTTACAGGTTTCGATGTGTTGTGTCTACAAGAAACTTGGTTAAGGGAAAAACCCACTTTGGACGGTTACCATTTGATTCACTCGCCGGCCCTTAAAGAAAACATGGGCAGACCCAGATCAGGGCTTATTATCGCCATCAGATCGGGAAGTAGCCTTTACCTGAAAAAGATAGTCAAAACAACAGAGTTTATATTAGCGGTAATCCTTAATTGGAACACTTCCCGCAACGTGGGTGATAAGGCCCCGCAGCGTGAGATTCTACTGGTGAACACCTATTGGACCCCTAAACGGGTGACCTGTGATAATTACATCAATCAAATGGAGACGATTATCGATGATTATCTAATCTCGAGCACTGCCAACTACACGATCTTGGTTGGCGACCTGAACGTCGACTTAACCAAAGGATTAAACTCGCCTACGGAAAGATCTCGCAGATGGACAAATCTAATAAAGACTAGAGACATACACAATCTGCTACAAAGAGTAGCCCCTAATGCAGAGGCTATTCCAACTTGGGAGAGAAATAATCAAACGGCCATCATTGATTACATCCAGGTATCAAGGAGCTTTTTAGCAATAAAGGAATCCTTTGAAGTGACCAGGACCAAATACAGTGATCATAACATCGTGAGTTTTTCTTGGGCCTCTCCAAGAGCAGAAGTCCGCTATACAAATGCAAATTTAGAAGTTAACCAAAGTGGCATACGGCTGAAGATGTCCGTATCTGCAATAGCTCAGTTGACACATCTGTACAAAGAAGAGAAAAATGGGAACCTTATTGGGGCCAAGGCATCGACAGATTATGTCTCAGTTCTCTCAACATTTGCCTGTAACAAAGGAAAGAAGCAGCCAATAGCAAAGCCATTAAATCACGTATTCAACCTGCAATTAGTAGAATGCAGAAAAAGGCTGAGAAAATTGAAGCGGGCAGCAGCTATCTCGGACTCTCCAGGGAAAAAAGAAGAAGCAACTCGGGCGGCGATCAACTACAAATCATGGTTAAGGTCATCGAAATACCAGCGTGCTCAAGATGACGCTGAGCTCATGCTACGAACTATTTGTGGTAAGAACGCGCGAGACTTCTGGTCCCTAATTAAGGGGGACTCGAAAGTCCTGAATCAAGCCCTTCAAAACTCAATAAGCGATGCAAGTTGGGTAGCTCACTTCCTAGACCTCTATGGGGTTCCATCATCATCTAAAAACCTACCTATTCCAGCTCACCAGACAAAAAAGATCGTGTGGGCGGTTCCGACAGATATCGAGACTATTGAATGGAAAATCAAAAAACTTAATAGCTCCAGAGCTGCCGGCCCGGATGGCATCACGAACTATGATCTGAAAAAAAATTTGAAAGCATGGTCAATCTTCATTAAAGAGGTCTTTATGGCATGTGTCAAGCTCTCTGAGATCCCACTATCATGGAAGAAAGCTCTAGTGGTACCTATTTTTAAAAAGGGCTCTAAAGACACTCCATCGAATTATCGCCCAATAGCGCTGCTAGACTCCATAGGCAAAGTTTTTGGAGCTCTATTGTTGGACAATTTTCAATCTTGGATACTTACATCAGCCCTCCATGATCCGTTACAGGGAGGATTTGTGAAAAACATTGGCACGACGGTAAACATATTGGCTCTGAGCACACTGAAAGCCAAGGTTTCAGAGGGACGGCCTAAGATATATATGGCTTTTATTGATTTGGTCCAGGCTTTCGACCGTGTGGATCGTGGACTACTCTGGGAGAAATTATATCATCATGCTTGCCCATCTGAGATTCTGGATCCAATAAAGGCCCTGTACTCAGAAACTTCAATGCGTGTACGGTTAAACAATCTGGGCCGTCTCTCCTCCGAGATCAAGACAGAGAGAGGCGTTAAGCAAGGCTGCCCTTTGGCTCCGGCCTTGTATAACGCCTATATAGCGGATTACAAGGAATACGAGGAGAGAGTACGAAGCTTTCCCCCGACATTGGGAACAAGCAAAATAGCGCGCCTGCTGTATGCAGATGATATTATTCTCATGGACCTTACACCTATAGGCCTCCAGAGACAGATCAACAATCTTAATGCCTATCTCAAAGAAAACCATCTCCAGATGAATTTCGACAAAACCAAAATAATGACGTTTGGAAAATCGTCGCGTGATGCGGAGAAATTCGTCTGGGCAGTAGACAACCAACAGCTGGAAAAAGTGACTAACTTAAAGTACCTTGGGATTATCTTAAACAAAAGCTTAAAAGAAGTCCCAATGCAAGAGAACATACTGACTAAAACTCGCCTTCTTGTAACCCAGGCAAGAGCGGTAGCGAACAAATACGGCCGTTTCACATTAGTGCCAGTCCTGACCTTCTACAGAACGAAGGTAGTCCCCACTTTGACGTATGGAGTTGAAGCCCTACCCAATTTACCATCGAACTTTTGGGAAAAAGTGGAGGGGCTTTTTTGGAAACACCTGCTCAATCTGCCACAGTCGCTCCCAATGGTATTAATAAGGAGAGAGTTGACACTGCAATCGCTGAGCTCCATTGTGGCTCGAAATGAAATCATGCTCTATCGAAAAATGCTACTACCCTCTCCGCCGTTGATACTAAAGGAAATACGTCAAGAAATAATAACAGGGTCGTGCAAAATGCTGCTGGACTGGTCACTAAGAATGACAACCCTCCTAGATTGGGCAAACAGCTCCAGTGACGAACTCATTAACAATCCGGTAAAGGTGAAAGTGCGCATTAAGGAGCAAGATTGGATTGACACATTGGAGAAGGCATCGACCTCGAAACTGATATCCGACCTACCCTCAATTTGGCAGAAAGTTAATTCTACTAAACAATACTTGTCAAAATGTCCTGACAAAAAAATACGATCCTTCCTGCGAATTCGATTGAACATTATTCATACAAAGGAAGTTCTGTTAAGAAGGAACAAGTCGGAGGAAAACGGGTGCAGATTCTGCGAAATTGGGGACGAGGTGGAAACTATTAAGCACCTGTTAATGAACTGCCCGGCCGTGCTGACAGCACGCACACTACATCTCGGTCCCCTATTCAGAAATCTGCAGTTCTACGATGAAGAGGAATGGTGGTGTCGCCTAATCAGCGGAGAAAAGACGTACTGGGTCATAGCAGTGGTGGGCTTTTTCCGTGCTATTGGCCTAATAACTCAATAAGGAAGGGACAGCAAATGGAAATCATGGCTCGAAAATCTTCTCTCTATTACCATTGTGGGAGATCAGAGAGAAACATCATGACTTTTGCAGTTTTCCCCGCCCTTATTTCTCTCCTTATCCTCTTTGTCTGCTGTTCTCTGTCTTCTCTTCTGACTGTGAGATCCCCTTAACACCAAGGTCTTTTTCTTTCTCTCTTTTTTTCTTTTCTTCTTTTCATCTTTTGGCTTCAAGGACTCAAAACCTTGTAAAAATTGTTTTATACAATTAAATCAAGTAAAAAAAAAAAAATAAAAAAAAAAAAAAAAAAGAATGGGCCTTTCTGATTCCCAAGTTTCTGGAGTCTGGAGCAAGGAAGATGGGATGGTTCTGCTTCAGGTTGTTCTGCCAGCAATTGGTTAGTGGGTGAATCTGTGTGTCCTTTGTGAGTCTGAGCTGTCTCTATTTATCCTTATGATAAAGGGGTGTGTGTGCTGGGTTATCCTAAGCGCGCCCCCTTGCTAGGGATTGGTCAGGGTCTCCTCTCTCCCTTGATAGGAGGAGAAAAACAGTGTGTCATGATGATGATGATGATGTGGTTTTGCGAGGCCTAGAGTCCACCCCTCGCCTCTTGATCACAAAATCTACTTTTGGTACCATACATATTTACAAATGTGCGACCTCTGTAACAATAACATATATAGATTACATATTTTGTGTAGCAGATACTTCTCCAAACCTCATCGCTGTCAGATTTTGTGTCTGCTTTTTACAGAATTTCGCCCTTTTTGGCCGGAAAACAATGTCCAATTTTGGAGCAAATTTCCACAAATCTGGCATTGAATATGGGCATAAGTGTATGAAGTTTCATGCTTCTATCAAAAATACATTTTGTGTAATATCAAAATTTCCGCCTACAACATGTTAGAGTTCTGGCGCCTTTTCACCCGTGCATCCAGAAATCACATTAACAATGCTGTTATTTCTATAATTTTCACAATTTTACATAGTAAGTTAGATCTATTTATACAAAATGTTCTTTGTGAATGTCCAGCCACAGATGGCTGTTTGTCTCCGCCTCCTTCTCCCTGCAGCTAAGAAGCAGTCTCCTCCCAGTTCCTCCTGGGCCCAGGCCATTTTACGACCCTTCACACTTAGCCTTCCTTTGACTGGAGGAAGTCCATCGTCTTCTTCCCCTGGCAAACCAAATTCTTCCCCCACCCTATAATCATCACATGGGTGTGATTTCCTGGTGGAGAGAGAGGCCTGGCCTCTGTGGGGGAAGCTGTTATACTGGTTTGGTGGCTTTGAGTCAGGCTTAAATCCAAAAGTTATTTCTGTTGCATTTTTTTCTTGGTTTAAAATAAACTTGTGATTTCAAACTAAGCAGCTAGAACACTGATTCCAGATTCTAAACCACGGGATTAAACCGTTACAACCTAGGTTACTCTCCATAACGGGTCACTTAGATTTCAGACATTAGATTTCAGTTGTATAAGTTTACAGGCTTCCGACAGCTGTCACTCAGGCGGCTGAGGGTACTGTGGCTAAATTTTGACAGATTCCACACGCAGGCAACATTTGCTGCGGATGTTTTGATGACAAATTCCGCTTTTCAGGACATTGTAATATCACAATGATTTCTTGAACTAAATTAATTGTAACACCCAGCAAGAATATTGGATGTTTGAGGGTTTTTTGCACCGGCATTCTGCAGTTTCAGCAACCAAGAAAAAGTATTTCAAAGCAAGATTTTGGATCTCCTTCAGCAAAGCACTGCTTTTCCCTCTGTGCTCCATTTTTACTTGTTGGGCAGCCCAGTGACATGTTTCAGGAATGCGCTCTCGGTTCCACCACTGACGACATACATGGCAGATTGGGCAGCCGTCTTTTTGTGTTGCAAAGCGCGATTTGGCGCACATGAGGGTTTTGCAGCCATTTTGATATTTCTGGCACCAACCGAACACAGGGATGCCGCATGGTAGAGAAAAAGTGGGTCAATACATCCCACATGGGGCCTCACTCTGGAACAGCCTCCCTGCCTCTCTGAAACTTGAGGAGAACCATCTCCGGTTACGGAAGCACATCAAGACCCTTCCTCTTTGCTCCTGCCTTCTTTCTTCCTCTCCCTTGCAGATTTCCTGTCTGATACTGCACTGGTCACCTGGCTAACCTCTGATTTCGTACCCAGGTCACTGCCTTCCCAGTTGCACACCCGCACTGCCTCCCTTGCACTTGGGTCTGTATCTGTAACCCAACAGTCCCCCTACCTGCACTTTTGGACACCTGCAGGCTGCACTTACCCTTAAACCTGCCACCTGCTGGACACACTTATTATTATTGTTTTGATCACATGTACAGCACTGCCCCCTCCCCTTTCCCCTGGCACTTTTTCCCTTCCTCCATACCCCTTCTCCTGCACTTGCACGGTCTCAATGTCACTTGGCCTAGTAAGATTGTTGTCTCTTTCCTCCCTCTGTTCCTCCTTACTTGCCTCGTCGTGCCTTGAAACACTTGTGTATAGGCACATTACAAATGCCATATTATATATCCTAGCATGCTGCTGGTTTGTACTGTGATGAAAACGTGATTGGTCGCAATCAGCCTCCACGGTTTTATGGGTTAGTAATACTGTGGTTGAAGAGTATTGTGTGAAGTTGGTGGAGAAGATTGGGGACGGGGGTTGAGGTACGAAGAGCCTTTCCGGAGAATGCTTGATAATGGGAAACGCTTTTTCACACTTCGATCTCTGAACGAATTCATTCTGGAGCCACAGAGGCCTTGTGTAGCTGAGCGCAACTCAGTGATTACTGCAGCCCTGATAAATGCTCGCTCTGCCATTGCCCATGCGGTGGAAGTAGCCAAACTAATTTATTCTTACAATTTAGATATGCTCCTATTGACTCGAACATGGTTTTCGGAGGGATCACAGATGTCATTTCACTACTTGGTTCCTGAAGATTACTGCATTCAGTTCGTTAATCGGACTGGTAAAAGGGGGGGGGCATTGCATTGATTTATAGATCCTCATTGCATGTCTTCCACATCGCGGCTCTAGACTGGACCGATAGGTCTCAGGTGGCCATTGGGTTATCACCTACCTTGTCATTGAAGGTTATCCTGGGCTAAAGACCTCCATGTCCCGCTGACAGATGTTTTGAGAATTTTGATATCTTTTTGACTGTGAGAGCAGATGCAAAGAACTCATGTGCTTGGGAGACTGGAATATCTGGATGGATAGCTTTGAACATGATGGGGAATCATGGGCTCTCACTACTGCGGACTGCCACATTGCATGTAATGAGTCACTGTTTGGACATATTACTGGCTAGGGGCAATTGGGCAGTGGTGAAGGAGACGGTTCCCATTCACTGGTCCGATCACTATGCTAATTTTTTGGTCCCGACTAGTCCAGGGAAAGGGGCAAGGAACGATGGCCTGTTGGTGCTTACTCAAAAAGCCAGAGCTCTGGCTAGCATTCCAGGGGATGAGGTGACCAAAAGGCTGGTTAGTATTAACGGTACGTTGTCGAGCGAGGACTTCTTCGCTATGGGTACTATGATTTTGAATACAGTATGTTCAAAATACTTCCCCTTAAAACCCCAGAGTAGCAGGATGTCTAAATCTTGGTTTACCCAAAATCTAGTTGCTCTCCGGAAGCAGATTTGTTGAACAGATAAGAAATTGAGAGAGAGTAGATTACCTGAGAGTGCCGAGAGGGCTAAGATAGCATTGAAGATCCATAAACAAGCTATCGTTGGGGCTAAAAAGGATTTTCTTAATGAAGAAATCAGTAATGCCAGCAACCAGCCAAGAGAAGTATTTATGGTGGTTATTAGAATCTCTAAGCCAAACTGTATTGCTTCGTCTCTTGAGTCCTCGCTAGTACAGGCCAACACTTTCAAAGTGAAGCAATACAGGATAGTATAATGGCAGAAGGCCAGTTGTGGCCCATTGTTGCCGATGGTTCTGTATTGTATCCCCAGCCAGGCGTATTAGCTGCTGATAGCAGTGAGGACTGTGTGCGGTTTGACTTTCAATCCGTTACAGAGGACTAAATACAATTGCTCATTTTAAACCTCAAGCCCACTGACTCTCTACCCGCCTGTACTGTCAGATGTCTGGCTCAGAACATTGCTCGTTTTATGACCACCTTTATCAACAAATAGTCGGCCCAGGACATGGTTTATAGCGAGCTAAAAAATTCTACCATTACACCACTATTAAAGAAAACTAATTTGGATCTGGCCTGCTTGAAGAACTATCGTCCGGTTGCAGCCTAAAATACTGCAGAAAGCAGTTACCACCAAACTCCAAACAAGTGTTGAGAAGGAGGCGCTGCTGGACAGTTGTCAATCAGGATTATGGCCTAAGCATAGGACCGAGACGGCTTTGCTGTCAGTGTATAATAAGCTGTTGGAGGTCACAGAAAAGGGGAGCTTGTACTTTTTGTGATGTTGGACCGGTCTGCGGCCTTCGATACAATTGTTCACGATATCATACATGATCGCCTGATAATGTCTCTGAATGGGCCATTAGATGGTTTAGGTCATTTTTGGCAAACGGACATCAGCGGGTGAAATTTGGGGGCTATACCTCAGACCCTATTGCAATGAGCTGTGGAGTCCCGTGAGGATCCTCGTCTCCCTGCTATTGAATTTGTATATGCCACCTGTGCTGAATATTGTGAAAAGTCATGGTCTGAGTTATCATTCAACGGCGATGATACACAAATGTATATTAAAATTGACAACATCGATGATGCTTTCATTAAGGTTAATCAATGCCTGGAAGAAATAAATAAGTGCATAGCAAAAAAACTGCTTCAGCTAAATGCAGCCAAAACAGAGCTTATCTTGTTTGGGCATAGGCATCTGGTTCTGGCTGCAACGGAATCTTTTGTCCCCTGTATCCTCGGTGAGGACTTTCAGTTTGCTTCTAAAATTAAGAATCAAGGCTGCCTGTGGCAGAAGAACCTGGGTAGCAAAGCACAGGTTGGGGCTAAGGTTCAGGCAGTCTATTATTCTCTGCTCATGCTCCGTGAGGTTTTACCATTCATCCCTGAGGAGGATCAAGGAGCAAGGCGATACAACCTGCGGCCTCGGAAGACAAAGTGATCCGCATTCTTTTTTTTTTGGTGTTTATGTCAACCTCTGGTTCAGCTCATGGACGGAAAAGGAACCAGGGGTGTAGAGGAGAGAAGCGTGAGAATTGTGCAAGTCGGACAATTCAAGACTCGCGGCTCCTCGGTGCGATCATAAAAAGTACTTGTGTCCTGAACCAGAACGGACAAGCTGGGCGCACATGGTACTATGGCAAGTGAGATAATTGATTAACAGTACATGTGTCCGAAACCAGAGCGGACAAGCTGGGCGCACATGATACTGAGGCGATAACTGATCAAAGGTCCTCTGAGCAGTATAAGAAGGGTCAAGTGATCTCGCCTAAAAATGAAATGATCGAATCCAGGCTAAAAAGGACAGGCAAAACTGAATTGTGAGAATTCCATTGAACTTATAGACATCAGAGCAAGCGCGACGAAGAGAGATATCCACAACGAACTGTGATAAGGAAGAAGGACGACGAGAAACTTGCCGGGACCGGTTCCAGCTGCCTCCTGCACTACAACCGCTGAGAATGAGTCAGTTATAAAGACTATGTTTAAGAAAAATGCATGGTAAAACAAATTGTATGCTGGCACTAACGATAATAATGTGCTTTATGAGCGTGGTAGCACCAATATCGACAGCCCTAATATTATGGTGGGTAGAAACAATACACCCATTAGAAATGTTTTTACCAATAATTAATATATCCACTACTGAAAGCCCGGTTCAGGTGATCACTTATACCCTACCCCCAATGGAAGAAAAACACAGGTAAGGTTTTGGAAATAACACCTTACTACTGATAATGAACATGACACATGCAATCCTGAAGAAAACAAACTGCTGGGTATGTGCCCATTTACCACAGCATGCTGGGAAAGGAATAGGGTGGTATGTGCAGCCATTACCATTAAGTTCTGCATGTAGTGCATCTTTAGGTGCAATGCTCTATGGGAAGTGGAATGAGAGTAATACGGGTCAATTAGACAGAACCGACATGAATGAGTTTGAGGAGATAATAATGAAGCCTGTGGGTTGTTCCATTTTCCATAAAACACAAGTAATAGCCCCAGAGCCCACGAGGAAAAGTACACGGAAGATAACACGACAAAATAGACGAGATAGATTGTACCCGCCAGAAAAAACATCTGTAATGACGTTTCGTGTCAGAACAGAAGGGGACAAAGATGCAATTCCCCCATCTTACACGGTGAATTATAGCCCAAGAACTGTCCCTTTTTGTCTAAAAAAGAAAGGCTCTTTTTCAGTCGGAACATATACTGGTTGTATGAATACAGTGGTACTAAAATGGGAAATAGAACCAGTATACGTAGGTGATCCAGTTTATTTTATATGTGGAGAGAAAGCATACCCTTGGTTGCCCAGAAACTGGGGAGGAACATGTTACCTAGGGCTACTGTTCCCAGGAGTATTCCTCTTGGAAACAGCAGCCATGTCCAGATTATCCAGAACTAGAGTCAAGAGGACTGACAAAGGTGTTTTAATAGCAACTGATGTAGCGAAATCATTCATTCCATTCTTAGGACAGATAGTGAACTCCTATAATATAAGGCAACTGTCCAGAATCCTAAAGAATACAATAAACACAACAACAGATATATTATTTAACATGACGTTGGAAGAAAGAGGAATAAAGTTAATGACGCTGCAAAATAGAATGGCTCTCGATGTAATCCTGGTTGATCGTGGGGGAATTTGCAAAATAGTGAGATCAGCATGTTGCGTTTATGTCGATGACTATTCCCCACGATCTTTGAAGCAATAAAGAAAATGCACGTTCTAAGCTCTGAACTACCCACGGAAGAAGGGAGCTGGGGAATAGGATCTTGGTTTTGGGGAACACTACGATCTTGGGGATGGAAGTTGATCTCAATATTAGTAGTGGTGTTCGGAATATTCCTAACTTGCTGTTGTATACATTGATTACCCATAGTTTGCGCAGAGGTAACTGAGGGATGTACGGAAGGATGCATGCATATGATAACAAAGAAAAAACAACCTCATGATCGAACTAGCCCAGACCCAAATGAGATGAGAGCAGTGAAAGTGTTGAAGGCAATAGATATTGATGAAGACAATGATGTCCACGATAGCATGCAAGACTCAGACATAAGTACTTCAGATTCATCATCACTAGAGAAGGTTTCAATGAATAGATGAGACGTTTGGCATACGGTCAAAGGAGGGTTTGTCAGTCTAGAAATGCGGATACCTCTACTTTGAGACCGCAAACGCATTTTGGTGGCCGTGGACCAACCGTCTCATGCACGATACGACAGAATATAGGTTTTCGAGTTTGCCAATGAACGGCCATTTTGATGTAACAAGAATCGCCATTTTGTTTTCTAACCATTGCTCATTGCTTTCTGTTCCTATTGCTTCGCAGTATATTTTCCGCTTACACTGCTCGACTGTGGAACATTGTTGTCTGTATAAAGGACAAGGCCGCAGGGCCGTGAGGATAACAAGAGTTTGCTGAAACAAAAACGTAGGCAGCGGCAGGCAGAATGCCCGGCTCCCTCCTGAATGTAGCCTTGAAGCAGAGCTGCAGGGCATTTAATAATTTCACAGCTGCCAGCCAGTCTCGTTATATGGTTGAATATGTTAGAATAATACCGCTAAAAGGCTTGAATTATGCTTTTCTTACGGCCCCCCTTTGCTGAGCCCGCTAGAGCATGTCGGCTCCCAGGACGCGAATAGCACCTGATAGCAAGGTCCGGAATGCAACCCCCCCTATGTAGTTCGCTTCCAAAAACAGAAGCGCCGTGTTCTATTCAATAACCAAAAGATGCCTTCGCATTCACAAATTACAAATTGTTACTAGAATAGATGTTTGAAGGTGTCATAGTGGTCGGAGATGTCCATCACACCAAGTTCAAAGAAACTCAATGTATAGGCTCCAGAAAGCCCAGAATGCAGCGGTCAGACTGGTTGGCTGACTTGGTAGATCGTCTCATGTCTCTCCTCTTCATAGAACACTGCACTGGCTGGCAGTGTAGGACCGCATTAAATTCAAGGTGGCATGCCTGATTTCTAAGTGTGTAAACGGGCTGGCCCGGAGTACTTGAGCACTAAAATATGCTGTCACATTCCCCTAAGGATGCTTTGTTCAAAGGATCAGCTGCTCCTTAGTGTTCCCCTCTCGGCATGTGTTTCTAGTGGAGACAGAAGATTTACTGTCTTCGGCCCAAGACTCTGGAATAACACACCTCTGGAGATCAGGGGCTGTCAGACACTTGCTCAGTTTCGGAAGGCCCTTAAAACCTTCCTGTTTAAATAGTGGCATGGCGGCTTATTTGGTGGTTTGTTTATCTTCCCTTACTTCCGTGCTAAAACTTTTTCTTTTTTTTTTGTTCTAGTCCAACTGCGCCTTTTATACAGTTAAGTCTGTTTTGAGCATGTTATAAATAATCCCCAAAAAATCAAATGTATCACTTTGCTCTCGCTCTCTCGCACACACACACTTTTCTGGGGCTTGTGAATTTGCTTAGATTCAGATGCTATGCATAGCCTGAACGCCATTGGTTCATGTGCAGTACTACATCATGTGGTGTTTTTGGAATTTGGAAAGGTTGTTGACTGTGACCTTTCTGGAACCCTACCCCTAACCTTCGTGTACAGTTACCCAGTCTCCTTTATGCATCAACGTCCTCAGTTCTTTTTTCTTCCATTTAGTTTGATGCAAACTCGCAAAGTTTAATATATTTAGCAGTATTTTCCACTCTACTTCGAGCAAGAACACCCTCAATGACAATTTGTTTCAGTGACACGGCCGGTGCCTGGTACGGTCATCTGAAATCCTCTCTATGGCTTTTATCTACACACCAAAAGGCATAAACCTGCAACACCTTTAACCCATCCTACCAGGTAGGATACGTGGGAACCTTAACCCTCCACCAACACACACACACACTTCCCTTTCCCAGCACTTTCACACAGAGAGCCCGCTCAGGAAGAAAACAGATTCTCACCCGAGCAGTGTATCTGACATGTCACGCTACCATTGTCAGGCAATTACTGATGATCACTCACACCTGATTTACATTAGACTTTCCCCACATGGATAAAAGGCAGAGCACCAAAGTACACTGAGCGAGGCAAAGCACACAAAGGTACAGCAGTTTCAAGTCAGCAGCTGAACGAGGGGAGAAAGACAGAAAACCATGAAGGGTTCATAAGAAGGGACTTACCCATGACCTTTTCAACCAGACGGCATTACTTTTAAGAAACCTTAGTGGCAGAAAGCGTAAGGCCAGGAAACAAGACATTGTGTGTCAGAGATACCGAAGGCCTGCCTGTGATTCTGATCAAGCCGTGGAGGAATAGCAGCAACTGCTGTGGTATCGTCCTTGGCTCCAAGAACAAAAGTTCCAGAAAAAGCAACAGAGCTGGTGAATTGGGTAGACTGATGCAAGACCGGTCTGTGTTCAATTTAAGGTTGCAATTAGCAACATTGTATAACGAGTGCTGGAATGAACATTGTTAAACATGTGATGAAAGAAGCAAGTAAAGCTAAACTGCTGATGAATGTTTGTCATGCCTGCTGACTATTCCTCTGTTCCTACCCCTTGCAACACCAAGATTAGACTGTCTGCCGTTTTGCATTATGAGCGACGGCATTTTGCTCATAGGACGGCTGCAGGCCGTTCTTTTCGCAATGGAGGCTCGCAGGGAGGTTTCCATGGAGACGTTGTGCGCTCCAGAGATGCTATGCGCTCCAGAAACACCGTGCAATACGTCCTGCTACCTTTGCTAGTCCTGTGATGAGAGGACCAGCATTGCGTGACTCTATTACGTCTTCATACTCGAAACTCTGCCTGTTGTTTCCGCGACTGTTTAGTTACCTAGTTTTCTGACTCGGGCTCTGCTAACGGACTTCCCTTGTTCCCCCCCCCCGCCCACGGCAAACTTGACTACACAGCTTCATCTGACTCCAGCATTGTTAACAAACTTCCTTGTTCTCCGCCCACAGCAAACTCGACTACACGGCTTCGTCTGAATCCTGCATTGTTAACGGACTTCCTTGATCTTCGCCCACCGCTTCTGCTGACAACACGGCCTATGCCGACCACGCTTGGTCTTACAGACTTCAGCTGTGCTATACTTCGAGGATCCCCTACTTCCTTAACACTACGGTAACGTGCACCTGACCTTAATGGACGATCTCCAGTGGAAATACAAGTGCACCAGCCCGACTCTAATGTGTCCCTCGTGCCGCCCGGGTTTAGTTCATGACTAATCTTCCTTCCGTCGTTTTTTGCTCCTCCCAGGTTTTACCTACTGGATCTATTCGGACTAACTCAACTTCCATACGGTAAGAGAACACATAGAGGGTTAAAACATTCCGACCACTGGGAAAGAAGAGGGTGGTGGGCGTTGTAGGTACAGTTCTCAGTATTTATTACGGTTACCTTGCCTTCCTAGGAGAAGCCAAGGAGGTGTATTCCAGTTGATCAAGAAGTCGGGTGTCGGTGCATTCAGGTTGGTGCAACATCCTACTTTGCCAGTGTTGGCTATCTAAATTAGACTGCATACTGAATGGTACTCTTTCCTTGCAGCCTAGCGTTTTCGGGTTTTGGCAGATTTCTCGCCCTTTCCATTGATTAACTCCTAGCTTTATTCATACTATCAGCTAGTGACGTACATCCTTTGGAAGGTCATTTTGACTACTATAAGAATCGGAAGGCAGAGTGTAGGGTGTATCGGTGCCAGCCAGCATTACTCCTCCTTCCTGGTGAGTTATGGCTTCCATAATCTTAACATTGGTGTGAATTGTAACTGATTGTGACAATGTTTGAACTTGAGAAGCAAAGATACGATACTGTTGACAAAGTGGTCCGGCACCATGGATGTGCTTATTCGAAAGTCTCTGTAAGGTATCCCGACAAGAGAAATGAAAGTAGAAAGATGATGAGAATAATTTTGTGAAGTTAAACGAAGTGGTCCTGCGACAGTTTAGGCAAAACCCATCCCACAAATTCGAAACCTTTTGATTTTGGATATCAAGAGGATCCTCTGCAGTAAGAGACTGTTATTGGAAAGAGGCTTTGGCAGTAGGCCCCGATGTCTGTGCTTTGAACTGTATCCTTGTGGCCAAGAAGCCAGAGTGTGTTTGAAGCTCGAACGTGCCGTCTTGCGTCGTGCTGAAAGCGTGGGGAAAGGAAGCCAGCTGCTCAACCGTTATTTCTTGAACACTTTTCTGTGGCATACCTCATTGCCCCACACTCTTTTGTATTTTGAAGCAAGGATTGGCAATAGGTTTATTGGTATAGGCCCCTTTTATTTTGACAAGACTCCACTAGGACTCCGTTAGTTTTACTTTGATGGTTGTAGCTTGCTCCTATCCTTAGATTTAGGGTTAGATAGGCATTCACCCAACCCTTTGAAGTACAATAAACACCCTTGAACTGTGATCACTTTTGTCTGTCTTCACTGTTTGATACCATGCCTTCCTTATAGAACCGGTTAGGAAAAATCGTCTTTTGCGGATTTCCTCCAATGGACTATTTAGGGCAGCCTTTCGTTTTACTTTGTTTTGCTTGCTGACCTGACTTTTTGGCGGCCTTTGAGCTCATTTGTAACAGTAGAGTTAGACTTGGAAGAGGAGCAGCACACACCATATTGATTGATTGATTTGTTTATTGAGCGCTTTATACCATGGCGCTGATCAAAGATTCCAGGAAACAATGGATAATGTATCGTCCTTTATGGAATGTATTGAAAAACAGCCAATTAAAGGAACTCGAAGTTCCAATGGAAAGTGGGCCAGATAAAGACTAAATTACAGGACACTCACCAGGACGATGACCTTTTTGAACAAGATGATTATTCAGATGGGGATATAACTATTAATGATCAGTATATAGACCCTGAGACTACACAGTTCCTTTCCCAGATGTGGAAGATCACCAGTAACCGCACCCACAGACAGTGGAATTATAACATTTGTATGACTGTCAGTACTGCCTCCTTTGGTGGATTTCTTGTATTCTTTAAAGCTGCACACATCACCGTAAAGGTTAGACTATTTTGCATCTTAATGTTTTTTGTCCAGGATGGGCTGTTGCCAGCAGATATTTTTCTATCTTGTTTTTTTGACTTTTCACTTGTACACTTTTGGATTTTACTGCATAACTCCATAAAGAGCATCAGATACTATAAAGTGGCTGTGCAGCAAGAGTTCTGCCTGTACGTTGGACATGTTGTCCTTTGGCCCTCTTCCCTGAGCCTCTCTTTTACCGGGCAAAGTGGCAGGCTGTGTGTGTGACCGGATGTGGGGTCGGCAATGGTCTGGTCCCAGTCCACATCAGTGTCACTGAGTGTTGTTGGACAAAATGTTCGGCCAGCCACTGTCAATGATTGGGCAGCTCCTGCTTGTTTGAATAGTGCAGATCTTTACCATTGGTAGCCTGTATCTCACAACATCACAGGGAGAATAAGTGCCTGGCTTGCAAACATTTAAAGCCAAAAACTCAAGAGCACTGAACTAAGCACTGGGCCGCTAATGAAATCGCAAAATACACAGACGGGGTCATCCGCTGCAGTGGAAGACTTCGAAGTCGAAGAGGAAAGAGTCTGCTTTGAAAGTGATGCTGAGACGCCAAACACAGGAAACTGGAGTTTCCTTCCATTGAGTTCCTAGTTCCAGCGGACGGATGTTGAGTCTTGCTGTGGAGGTTTCACTTGGCAACAGTAATGATGAATGTGTAAAACATAAAAAAGAAGTGCGACTGTTTTCGAGCGCATATGCTACAACACTAATTGAACGGATGACACCCAGCCCAAACCTACCCCGTGTAAATTCGATACTAGACCATAAAGCCAGGATCAAAAACTTCCACTCATTCCAAAACAATAGACAAAATATGTAAGCCTCATTCAGCACCTCGAACAATAACTTATCTAGGGCAATGCCAAAGAATAAATCAGGAGTTAGATGCACAATCTACAGACATATGACAAAACAAAGATTCCAGGAAAGACTGGATAATGTAATGGAAAACAGCCAATTAAAAGAACTCGAAGTTCCAATGGAAAGTCGGCCAGGTAAAAAGACTATATTACAGGACACTCACCATGACGATTACCTTCTTGAACAAGAGGATTATTCAGAGGGGGGATATAACTATTAATGGTCAGGATATAGACCCCGAGACTACACAGTTCATTCCCCAGATGTGGAAGATTCCCCAGTAACCTCCTCACCCTATCTCCTAACTTGTTTGTGGTTACAACCACACGTAAGAGGGCGGAACTCTACCTTTAATACAAGAATACCCTCATATAAGGAGAGCAAAACAAATATGCTCTCAGAAGGACGGTGTCCCCCTCATTTGCATACCAGGTATGAATGGCTAATACCACTGTGCTGCTGGCTAGATACGACTGACAGCAATTGGACAAAATGGAAGACTTCCTTAAAGAAGTACTTGATCATTTGTGTGAAGCCATGAGTAAGGTTATACATGAGGGGAAGCAATCCACCAACGCAGCTATTTAAGAAAACTCCCCAGATTCAGCAGATATGTGGCAGGCTTATTGCTGAAGCCGCTGTCGTTAAGCCGTACATGGTTGAGGAATTCATGGTTTAGACCAGCAACACAGGCCACACTGCTAGACATGCTAATAGAAGAGAGAAACCTTTTTGGAAAAGCAGTAGGCGTGACGCTAGAAAAAGCCATGAAAGAACACAAGTCCATTAAAAATCTCCGACAACTGGCAAGCAAGCCTTTTCAGAAAAGTGGTTCTTTCTCAGGTCGAAGGAATTTTCATACACAACAATCTACTCAAGGAACATCACAGTGTACATATACACCCAACACTGCATCATGGTATATTAGCCCTTCATACCACACCACCTGCTACTTCAAGGGGAAGTTCAGACACTTCTAGAAGAAGGAGCTATCATGGAAGTTCCTCAATCAGGTGAACAAGGGGATTTATTCACTAAACTTTCTAGTCCCCAAAAAAGACAGTTCTAGATTTGACCGGATGACCACACTACAAGAGATTATTCCCCTCCTCAAAAAAGGGATACATGGTAGCATTAGACATGGAAGGTGCAGTCTTTCATATTTCAATGTTCCCAGGTCATTGGAAATAACTACGAATAGAAATAGATCAGACATTCCCAATGCAAAGTATTTATTTTGGAACTGCATCGGCACCTCAAGTATTCATCACAGTGTTTGCGCTAGTGGCAGCTCATCTCCAATGCAAAGGGATTCCAGTCTATCCTTATCTAGACAACTGGCTAATAACCGGTTGCAGTGTATAACATTCACCTACACACACCGGAGACAGCCAATCTCCCACATTAATTGGGTTTTTCAATCAACTAAAAGAAATGAACCCTAACCCTAATGCAAAACAAAGTTTTAGGGGCATTCCTGGACACACAAATGGCCATTGCATACCCTTCTCACGAAAGGGTACAAGCATAGCTAGTGCAAACCCCAGGTTACTTTGCCAGCTGTCAAACGACAGTCGGGAAAGTAATGAAGCTATAAGACATGGTGGCTTGCATTTACATAATCCTTTATGCAAGATTCCATGTGGTCCCGTTAGAGCAGTGTTTGGCATAGCAGTGGTCTCAAGCTAAAGGTCAGTGATACGATCAGGTGGGGGTCTCGCAGAATGTAGTCTCATCCCTGAAGTGATGGCCAAAGAAAACATGTTAAAAGGGAGACCATTTGCCAACCCACATTTTCAGGTAACCATCACAACGGACTAATCCATGACAGGATGGAGGGCGCATTGCCTGCACCTCACCGCACAACAGAAATGGGCAGTGCTGCAAACCAAAAGTTTAGAACGTCTAAAAGTAAAAAATGTTGTTAAACTCTTTTTGAAACAAATGCGGTTTCATCATTATAGATGACACAGGAGCCATGTTTTACATCCACAAACAAGGCGGAAAACGCTCAATTGAGTTGTCCCAACTCACGCAGAGCATTTGTCATTGGTGCTTCGAAAGACAAATCCACATACAGGTACAACATGTTCCCGGAGACACAGCATTATCCAGGAGACACAACATTCTTACAGACTGTCCAATCAGACTGTCCAAGAACACAAGTGGAAAAACCAGCACACTTGGACAGATTTTTTGTATAAAGAGTCATCTAACAATGGATCTTTTTGCAACCAGAATAAATGCAAAATGCCAAGAACTTTGCATCCAAATACCCACAGCAGAGGTCTCTAGGCAATGCACTATGGATGCATTGGTCCTGGAGATTTGCAGACACCCTGCCCCCAACCCCAGACACCATTATAGTTGCACCTGGAACATGCAACAATGACACGCGTTGCCCTAATGTGCGCAAGATGGCTATTGTACTTCGCTCTGCTAAACCTGTCGCCGGGCCCACCCCACAAACTGTCAGTGACAAAAAAAACTTAACACAGCAGAATTAGCAGGTCACTCACCCAACGCCTCATTCGACCATTTTAGCAGCTTGAATACTTAAGGCATAGAATTTGGTCACCTAAATCTACCCACACAATGGCCCTCATTACGACCCTGGCGGAATTCGGAAAACGATGGCGGAAATGCAATACCGCCATCGAATAGCGCTCGGTGCGACTATGACCCGTCACCGCAAAGTACGAAGCCACTAGCGACACCGTAGTGAACGCCAACGCCAACTGCACCAAGCACGCGCGCCATGCCAAACTGTAAACACCACCATGGCGCAAGGGTACGCCAATTCCGACCCTAGCGGACATGTACCTAACGCCATCAAGCATGGCGGAATGTACCATTCCGCCATGGTGAGAAGTACGGCATCGCGAATCAACCGTAAATGGCCCCACTGAGTGCCTGTACACCGCTCCCTGCCCACAAAGTACAACTCCCCGTAGGTGCAATGAAGCCACAATGCAACCAGTGAAATGTACAAGTCACCCATGCATGCCAACAAACAAAAGAAACACAAGAGGGGCCAATGGGAGCTGCAGGGCACAGATGGCACGAATACAGAAGCCATCCCAATGGACATGACCACAGTCCCCCACCAAGAAACGCACGCAAACACAGGCACCTGTGACCAGCAATATTCCGAAAATCACATCATTCCACCAGTCCACCTGGCTGACCGGCATCTGTTACACAAAACCCAATCCCCCGCCCCTGAGCATGACAACATTCAAACAGTCATATTGGCAGCCCCCATCCCTGACCTCACGGGCTTCGAAGGCAAACGCGCCCAGTACAGTACCACGCAACTAAACTCCGAAGCTGGAACCCAATGCAGATCTCCTCACAATACATCGCTCCCCAAATAGGCATATGCCACATCACTTGCAAATTAGAACGCTACACGGGCCAAATCAGAATAGAAATTTAATGCACAACAAAATCACCAAGCCCATACAGCCATCAGGCCATGAACTCCAAAACACATTTCACCATTGTGGGCTGCATCCGCAAGAAATGACCAGCCACTACTTGTGTGACGCCCTGTTCCATCATGGTACACAGAGCCACATTCACGTACGAAAAGGCAACATGGAAGCGCACAGAACCGCAGGGCCGTCCCAATGGGGAGGCACTAGTCCAGCTGAAAGGCCGAAATGTTGCTCCGAGCCACCAGTACTGCGTAAGGGCATGTGGCCCATTGGCGATCGTCCCATAAGATCGTAATGCTGCTCCACTGATTAACACGAAGCAGCAGGTGTCGGGAGTAAAACCCATCTGCAGGAGTGGCATACAGATGGCAGTGGCAAAAGGGGAGGAGATACCTGTCAACCAAAAGAAAAGAAAAAGAACAGAATGGCCATCAGAACTACATTCCAACAACTCACTTCAATGATCACACTAAATCCACAGCCATATGCATGCTAGCCCACTCCAAAGGTCCATCACCACCCAAAAACCACTTGCGACTCATAACTATCTATATCGAGGTGTAAACACCATCACAAACGAGTGTACCTGTGCATGCGTCTGTCAAAACAGAATCCATCAGATGGGATTGGTAACGTGCATGGACACAAGTGTCTGAGGGCGCGTCGAGACAGGGAGGGCTCAACAAGGCCAGATAGACGATGGTCCCACTATGGCAGCCCTGCATCACATAGCGTAGGGGAGGCAGATAGATCCCAAGAAGCCCTGTACATGGCAAACTCTGTATCAAATCACCTGCCCATGCATCCATTCATCATTCCCTCATCCCGGGATTAAAACGCCTGAATATTTACTCACATAACATTAGAAATATCCATTGAGTCTGTGCGTTATGCAGCCTGCGAAATCCACAGTGCCCCAGCCCGTAATTCCAGTGTAGTGAAGTAACATGTATTTGGGAACGTCCGGCCTCATCGCCCACGTCGCCATTGCGCATCCCAAACCATTCATATCAATCATTGCATCCTCGCCATGGCCCCTGTCCCAAGGACATTGAACAATAGTACGTTATATTTGCAGTCAGACCTGTGGGCATTTCCTCGCCGCCAGCTGAAAACCGAAAGCGCCGCCCTTCGAATTCCTCATTTGCAACATCACGTCGAAGAGGCATCTGTGGCCGTTTGAAATCACTAATTAATCCATCGAGTGCGGCTGTGTGTGAAAATGGCAACTGCCTTCACCCACAAATGGGACGCCCCGCCCGTCGTTGCAACTCGGTACAGTGATGCATGAGGGCCCACCGTTACTCGAGTACTACGTTCCACTGACCCTTCACAAGTCTGTTCGCGACAGCACAGATAGAATGTGAAACAATGGGACCACAGCAGAATGAACATATCAACCAATGTTACACGGCCATCGGGTACAAATACATGATTGCAATAGCAAGATGCCATTCCCCGAATTGCAGCGTTGTGCGCGGGACGTGCTCGGCCAAAGGGGAGAGCAGTTTGCACAGGTGGAATGAATCACCACAGGTGGAGGCCATACAGCCTGATAACACATAAATTGCACAGCCAGTCTCCTCCCACAACCACACCGAAATGCTACCGGCAGGACTCGCGATGTTGGCCCTGGGGGACATGATAGCACTGCAAGTACTCCAACTCCAAGAAGAAGACGAACACCAACTACAACCGGCCGCACGGAGGAGACGCAGGAGGAGGAGGAGGCCAAGGCAGGGCCAGCAAGGGCCGCCAGCACAGCCACTACCACCACGCAGGCAGCCCGCAATCCCACGCCTCCGAGCACATCCGTTCAACCTCACTGATGAGCAGATCCACACCCTCTACCGTCTGGACCGGGACACCATAGCTGCCATTGTGGACATGACACAGGCTGACCTTGTCAGCATGATAGATAGCCCAACCGCCATCCCACCCCTACTGAAGGTGGTGTCTGTACTACACTTCCTGGCCACAGGCACCTACCAGCACACAGTCGGACAGTTGCATGGCATTTCTCAGCCACTGTTCTCACGGACACTATTGCAAGTGCTCGATGCCCTCCTGCAGCACGCAGACGACTACATCTCCCTACCACGCTCGGAGCAGGAAATTACCAACACAAAAGTGGGATTCCATGCACTTGCCGGCATACCGGGTTGCATTGGTGCCATCGACTGCACCCATGTGGAATTGGTCGTCCCACATGCCATGGAGGCCCAGTACCGCAACCGAAAACAATTTCATTCTCTGAATGTACAAATGGTGTGTGACTCCAACAGGATCATTACACATTGTTGTGCCCGATTCCCTGGATCAACCCATGATTCTATGGTCTTGAGGAACTCTACAATACCACGCTACATGGAGCGACACGCAGGGAACAGATCCTGGCTACTCGGTGAGTCTCATTACATGCATGATAATGTGGGGTATGTGATTCGGCAATGACCTGGCAGGAAGGGGGTGGGGGTGTGCGTACGTAGCAATGGCATTCCACATCATACGTTTATCGTCCACATACAGGTGATGCTGGATATCCACTGAAGAGATGGCTCCTCACACCAGTCCGGAACCCACGGGACCAGCATGAGGAGGACTACAACCATGCCCACTCACGTACCCGTGTAGTCATTGAACAGGCATTCGGCCTACTGAAGGGTCGTTTCCGCTGCCTCAGCAGGTCTGGCGGGGCACTCCTGTACCGCCATGAGAAGGTTGCAAAGATGGTGATGGCATGTGTCATGCTCCACAACATGTGCGTACGTAGAAATGTGCCCATGCCCCCTGACGCAGAACTGCAAGCACCTGATGATGGTCATGATGAGGGTGGGGATGTGGCAGCACCTCAAGGAGTCTGCGAGGCACCGGAGGGCCGTGACATTCGTCAGCATCTCATTGATGTATGCTTCTAGCACTCACGCCTGGTGGCTGATACATGGGACTCGTGGCACTGTGTGTGTCTGGGACATGCACAATATGGACTGTACGCCTATGATGGCCTAGTACACAAAGATCAATGTCCACACATCTCATTGGTTGATCGTGCACTGTTTATGGCATATGTGATATCATGTAGTACACCCTATCGACCCGCCACCCAAGTGAGCCCAACACACCCCCTCCACCCTCCTACCTCCCCCCCGAACACCAGTGTCCAAAGATGCTCATTGTCAGTGGGCTGTCGCTATTGCAAGCCCCCTCTGCGGGTATCAGGGGCACCCCTGCCTGTGGAGCGCAGGTTCCTCCCAGATCTACGTTGGGGGCTGCCCTGGACGGAACTTGCAACGGATGATGTCTCTGCCTGCTCACGTCCATGCATGTCCCTAAGGGTTTGCGAGAGCTCAGTGAGCACACGGCGCACTGCGGCAAGTTCGGCACATACGTCCTTGGACGTCGCATGCAGTTCCCCCCCTCAGGCTCTCGGTGCTTCTCTCCATTTGGACTCCCAGGCTCTCGGTGCTACTCTCCATTTGTGCCCTTAGTGTCTCTGTACCTCTCTCCATTTCTGCCCTAAGTGTCTCAGTTGATGTTTCTATGTCTGCCTTAGTGCCCCCACATTCATCGGCATGGTCCTTGAGGAGCGTGGCCAGTTGCTGCTGTTGCACGATTAACTGGTCGAGGGACTGTTGCCTCTGCTGGGCCATGGCCATTTGCGGGGGTGTCACAGAGGGGCTGTTGTCCTCATGTTGCCTTGCCACAGGGCTTGTGGGGGATGGCCAGTCGTCGTCTTGTGGGTGCCCCTGCGTGGTATCCTCATGTTGTACGGGATGGGACAGACAGGGGGATTGGGACAGGTCATGGATGGATCTGACTTCGACATCCCCGTCTTCTGTGTCGGAGCATGCTGCCATCAATGGGGTGTCACCTATGGTGCTGCTGCCACCAGAGGCAGTGCCTTCTGTGGCATCCGTTGGGGGGACCTGTGGTGGTGGTGTTGTGGGCATGCTGGCTGCTGGGGTGCCTGTTGATGTTCCCTCCTCTGTGCTGCCACCTGATTTGTGCTGCTGCCGTGTCTTGATGCGTGCAGCTGAGGTGGAGGGTCTTTGGCCGTTGGTCTTGGCCCTCTTTGCAGGTGTGCTGGTAGGGGTGTCCTGATGCTCGTCGTTTGGATCGGACCCTGTGGTGGAGTAAAGGAGGGCGAGGGTTATTAATGGGTCTGTGGGTATTGGAATGGCATTGTATCACATGCATTGGGGTGGTACCTGAGGGTGATTTGGGTCGGGGCCTTGGAGGTGCTTTCATTTGTGTGTGGGGTGAGGGTGCAGTTGTTTGGCAGCCTGCAGTTAGGGAGTGCCTGCTGCACGTGTAGTGCGTGTTTTAGGGGTTTTTAATTATTTATGTATTTATTGTGGGTTTTAACGTGCGCTATCAGGCCGATGTGTGTGGACGTTCTCCTGGACATGTGTTTCTGTTGCACTATGTGGACACATGGTACTTCACATGGATGGACTTTGTGGATTTGGCATTGTTTTATTTGGCCCACCTACCTGAATCTTCGGATGTCTGCACTCCTTTCTCCATCCCTCCGACTCCCTCTATGCTCTCCATTCCGATGGTGGAGGCACAGATTTCTTCCCAGGGGGTCAACTTGATGGGTGATTCAGGACCTCCCCCGGTGGCTGTGGCAATGTTGCAGTTGGCAGAGAGTATGCTGCGGACGCGTATCCGCAGGTCGTCCCATCGCTTTCGGCATTGCTGTGGGGTGCGGGGTGCGGTCCCCACCGCACTTACCCGCTGTGCCACCAGAGCCCATATGGCCTTCTTGTTTGCAAGTGCCGTCCTGGTCATTTGCGTGCAGAAGACGACGGCAGCATTCTCCTGGAGGGTCTCTGTAAGCACGGTGAGTTCCTCACGGGAGAAGTGGACCTGCCGCTTGCGGTCGCACGCTTTCTTCGCTACTTTTCCCATTTTTCTTGGTTTCGCTAGGGTGGATGTCGGGTTGGGGTGTGTCTCAGGGTAGTGTTTTTAGTGGTTGTGTGGTTTTAGTGGTTTTATAGGTGTACGGCGGGATGTTTCCCGTTCCGGGCCCATGTTTTAACTTCCGTTTCCGTATATTTCCGGTCACCGTACTTTACGGTAGGCGCACACTGCGGTGTCCGCTGTGATGGGTGGTGGTATTGCACCTAGGGCGCCGTACGGCGGCGTTGTGGGCCGTTTTGGGGTCATTTCCGCCATCGCGGACTTTGCACTTCCGCCATGCCGTGGTGCTCGTGCCCGATGGGTCGGAATGGGCCGCACTTTGCTCCTTCGTGCAATGGCGGAAACGCTATTTACGCTGTGGCGGTCCGGTCAGTCACTTTCCGCCAGGGTCGTAATGAGGGCCAATGTATGGAGAATTTAAGAGGCGCAAAAACTTCAAACCAGACATTGCTATTTCAACAAATAAAAAAAGATGTCATATGTTCCAAAAATAAGATCAACCCATTACTGTTCACCTACTAACACCATCACAGAGCGTCTCTCTCTGCTAGACTCGGGCAAGTGTTTAATTCACTTAAGGTGCCTTTAGCTGCTTTATCATACACTACATCTCAACACAATGTTTCTTGTTGGAAAGTCCCAGTCATCAATACATTTATGCAAAGGGATAACGTATTACACCCACAGCCAAGCTGCAAGCTTTTGGATCCACCATTTGAACCTATGCTTAAGGTTTCGATTTAGGACCTTACTTGCAAAGTAGCATTCGTAATGGCAATCCCATCCATTAGAATGATGAGTGAATTATAGGTGCTACCTATGTGAGAACCATTTGCGATTATATACGAAAACAAAGTGGTGTTGAGGACATATCCCAGATTTGAACCAAAATAATTCCCCATCAATCAGTCCGTAGAACTCCCAGCTTTCTTTCAATGCCCTCAAACTAAAGGCGAAAAAGCAATTAATAAACTTGATGTCCGAAGAGCCCTTCTGTTCTACCTCACCAAAACAAGTTTAGACAAACAGACCAATTCTTTGTTTCATTGCCCAACAGGGAGGGAATGAAATCCAGTCACTTAAGCAACTATTGCAAGATAGTCAAATGCATTCAGCAAAGCTACATGCTTTCAATTAAAACACTTTCACACCCTGGCACATTCAGCATGTAGTAATATCTACACTTTTATTGCGAATATCTCATTAGATGCAATCTGTAAAACAGCAACCCGGAGCTCCATGCATCTTTTTAGTGTTGGGAAACATTTTCATTTTGCTGCTTTCCTCACGTAGTAGTCTAGGAGAACACCCTTTCATGTTGTTTTGTTAAGACTCCTCTTCTGCTTTCCTTTCCTTACTGCAAGGGAGGCATGGTATCACACGTATGACACTGACACAAGAGCTACAAGTTTCAAAACCTTTATTAAATTATTGGGAATTGGAAAAGCTCTGACTTTGCCCTATAGCTATGATGGGAGTGGTCTCTAACATTAAATAATAAAGAAAACACAGTCCTAATCAGTCTGTCAAATCAAAATGGCCTATGCTAACACAACCTAATACCTGCCTTATCTCTTATACAAATATTGTGTAAAGGGGAATGCATGTGCAAAGGAAAGGCAGTATTATAACAAAGTATCAAGGCGGCTAAATCGGCTCTCCTCCCCATGTTGGACAGCACGGGGTATGGCGGCCCCCATAGACAGGATGACACACTCTGGCTCAGGTTATCAAAAAGACAGTTCAAAATGTGGGTCGAGGCTTGCTTGGCCTTCCACGTTAAAGTCACTTCTTTCCAGTTCACCAAATGTTCACGTAGATCTACCTCTGTCGGTCTCAGACCTCTGAAGACCTAAACAGTTCATATAGGTCTCCCTGAGTCAGGCTCGGACCTCTCAACATAAAGTGCCTGATTCAATGTAGATCTCCCTCAGCCGGGCTCAAACCTCGCAATCGCAGCACGTGCAGCGGATCCCTTCCCCGAGCTTCATTCACATTAGTTAGGGGTTCGAGTCCCCTAGCTTATTTCCTGTTCCCGGTCCCCTCAGTCGGGTTTGGACCTTTCACTGATGTCGAAGACTTTCGAATGTGCAAGGCCTTTACCATAGACCTCAGCACGACCACTTTGACTTTCAATTCAGCTCTTCCTTATGTTATTTGCCCCAGTGTCTCTTGGTCTTGGTAGTTCCTTAACACACTCAGAAAAGTTCAGACATTTTTCTCTTAAAGCAATCTCCTTTTAACTTCCCCTTTCGACGGGATTAATCTTTACCATTGACCATTTCATAGTTAGTTCGCTTTATAACAAAAAATGAAACGTTTCGTGTCTTCAACTGTTAGTCCAAAAAATGGGAGGCTACTGCAAAGAAATGAACACATCAGTCACGTGGAACAAATATATAAACAGTTTATTCGCACTCGAGTGGTCTCAGGTTTTGCAATGCATGTATACAGACCTAGAAAAAGTGAGCGAAGACATGGAGGAGTGGATGTATTTTATACATATCAGGAATACCATGATGAATTTGGGCTAGCTCATCACGTGATAATGGCTGGTGACCTATAGACCTACAGATGTGGGCCTTTTATCATAGCAACAGGTGCTAGAGCTCTCAACATCACTTTGCAGACAATTTACTGTCTGGAAAGCAGAGCGGAGCGGGGTGTAGGAGGATGTTGTGTTCTGAATATAAGGTAGCATTCCTCGCGCTACTTTATCTACATCATTGCTAGACTAAAAGGTCAGTCTGTATTTCTATTCAGTAGTTCGATCCTTCAGAACAACATATGCTGTGAATTGTGCTTCACTTTAATTGTCTGGATGCACATTCACAATTAGCTGCGGAAGGGGCGAAAGAATCAAGGAAGACGAGATGGCACATCATTTACAGATTAGCTATGTCTGTGCCAGTACTTCAAGGCTTTAAGTTAAAAGACAAACAATGTGCTCAGCAGTTTCAACATTCCTGTGCAGGGGCATGTTCTAGCAAAGCTTCCAAAGCAGCGACTTTGTGAGTTCAGAATGAAAACTCGGAAACGAGAGCAAAGCAGGCAAGGTGGCGTTTTCGTAAACTGCAATTTTGTGGTTCAATGTGTATGTGCTTAGGCCAACATTATAAAACATAATACATATGTTTTTACAAACCCTCCTTTTGGCCTAAGCCAACATATTGCTAGAATTATGTGACCATGTATCATCGTCGTCAGAACAACCAGAGTCATCACTGTCATCTATATTGATAGACATAAACTGTTTGATAGTGGCTTATTGCATTAACAAGGCATTAGTTACATTTACAGGAAGATGAGGACCAGGTCTTAGTTTCATTAGGGATCTAGAACAACAGTTACCTAGTGCAGAACCTAGAATAGGCAGGCATTGTATACAGCAGCAGAAATAGAATTACCCCAATGATAACCGCAAGCACTGAGGTTTTCCAACCTCAAGTTCTGAGCAAATTCCAGGCCCATGTTTCTATGTCCCAATCCCCTTTGGCAACGTGAACTTCAGTACTAAGTATATGTAATCATTTAATTGCTTTGAACACTGTGGGGGTGGAGTCTGGTACGTACACGCAACACGCGGACCCGACCATTTTGCTTACACCCCCAGGTTCAGCTAACAGGACATCTAAACCATTCTATTCTGAAGAGCTACTAATCTAATTGCTCTTTGTTCCAATGTTATGTTAAACAATGTTAGTAGTTTCATTAATAGTGTTCTCTAACACTCTAGCCAATCTCCTAATATCCCATGAATTAATGATTTGTCCCCAAAAAGGAACCATGGCTTTCGCTACATCACCCAGTACCTGGAGGGGTGTATTATCGTTTATTCCCCTCCTAGGGCAATGTTTCAGTATGTCTGCAGTGGATGTGACCTAAACTCTTGGCATTAATATCCCCAGATAACAAGTCCCCTTCCAATCTTTAGGTAACCATGGATATGCTTCTTTCCCACAAACAAAGTAAATGGTTCCCCTAATGTAAAAGGGCCTATTCGATTGGGTCCTCCGACGTATTCCATATCTATGACATATAATCACCAGAGCTGTGCTGCTTCGGAAAATCTTTGGCGTCTGCGTCCTGCGTTGATTACGTCAATACACCGCCCTCGAGGACCTCCTCCGACGGCCGATATCACTGGATGTTATAAGTAGGACGCACGCCTCCCGTAGCCTCAGTTCTGTTTTTTCCGTGAACGTGTTCGCTTTGGAGATCTCGGCGCGCCTCGACTCTTTGGACTTTCTGTTCTTTCTCGGTTCTTCGAACCTGTTCGTATTGTGAAGTATATTCTTCGTGAAGATGTTTACCTCGTCTTCCACCCCGCGTCCGGGCTTTAAGAAGTGCGGGGACTGTGGGTCCAAGATGTCGGTGACAGACTCGCACGACGCCTGCCTCTGGTGCCTCGGGGAGGCCCATGACACGGATGACTGTGTCGACTGCCAGTCGCTCACGTCCAAAGCCTTGCGGGAGCGCAAAAAGTTGTCTGTAGGTAAGGTGTCCAAGCCACGGAAGTCGAAGTTTGTGGGGCTTTCGACGGACGATTCGAGGGGCGACTCTCCGCATCGTTGTCGGAAGTCCAGTGGGTCTCGGTCCCGGGGTCGGTCCCGCCACTCCTCTGCCGCTTCGAGGCACTCCCGGAAGCGCCGTCATCGGTCGCCTTTCCCGTCCTCATCCGACGACTCCGCCCGTCGGTGGGTCGCTTATCCCACCAAGCATGCGACGCCGGAGGAATGGGCTTCCTTTGGGAAGAAAATGATAGCGATTCTCGAATCGCAGGGCACTGGTCCATCCGTGCCTCTGAGTGGGGTCGGACGTGATCGGTCGAGAGACACTGCTCGGACGCCTTTGGGCTCGGGTGGTCGGCACGATTCGCGGGAGAGGTCCCGCTCAGACAAGGGGAATCGTTCTTGTCATGCCCGGTCCAGGTCCCGGTCCTCGACGCGCTCATGACCGTGTGCACCTGTGGTGCCTTCGAGGAAGATGTTGACGCCGGTGGTGCCGAGGTTGTTGACGGACTCTTTCGAGGCCACGCCTCTGAAGAAGTCATCGACGCCTTCGGCACCCAGGCTGTCGAGGGACACGCTCGGGGATCCGGCCTCGAGGCCTGTGTCGACGCCATTGATGCTGTCGGCGCCGCGTTCGCCTCGACACCGATTCACTCGACGCCTTTCGAGGCTGTTTCGATGGTGGTACCCCGGGGCTCGGTGGAACCCCCTAGAAAGGCTCTGGCCAAGGTCAAGCATGGCTTCGTTCCACATTCTGTGCCTTTTTACTGCCATCTTGAGTTTATTTCAGAGGTGGATGAGGGCTCTGATGATGACATGGTTCCTGATACGGTGCCAGACGAGATTCTCTCGGGCCATAGCCAGATTGAGGACCTGCGGCAGTCCCTGCATGATGCCAGTGGGCTGGACACCTCTCCGGAGGTGGAGTTTTGTAGGCCTGAGCCTGGCACCCATGCCGACTCCTCGTACCGGAGCCTTATGTCTAGGGTCACCGAGTACTTGGGATGGTCTGCTCCCCCCAGGGGATTTTCTTCAGGATGACCTTACAGATATCCTCGACCAAGGTGCACCAACTGACCCGGTACTGCCATTCCGTATGGCTCTACAAAGGAGGGTGGCGGCGGCTTGGGACTGCTCCGGAGAGTCTCCCGGCAGTGGGCAAGTCTTTGTCGCAAAAATACCGCCCAGCCAGTAGCGACCCCTGCTACTTGACCAAGCACCCCACTCCGGAGAGTTTGGTGGTGCAGGAGGCTATGGCCCCCGGAAAAGCAGGCGTTGTATGCTACCA
Organism: Ambystoma mexicanum; assembly: GCF_040938575.1. Lineage (NCBI taxonomy): Eukaryota > Metazoa > Chordata > Amphibia > Caudata > Ambystomatidae > Ambystoma > Ambystoma mexicanum. The sequence continues at coordinate 717,314,845 of NC_090923.1, forward strand.
TCCCTCCTGAAAAGGACGACACGCGTTTTGACGGCTGGGCGAAGAAAGTGTTTTCTTCAGGGGGGTATGGCGCTTCAGGCATCCAACTCCGTATGCGCCTTGTCATGTTTCATGCACACCCTGTGGAACTGTTTCCTTAGCGGCTGAACATATTCCCGAAGTGGACGGTTTCCTTGCCATGGTTCAGGATGGCAAGGATGCCATGTGTGAGGCCGTTCAGTCAGGTTTGGACATGGCAGATTGCGTCAGCCGGTCCATGGCGTCGAGCACAGTGATACACAAGTTTGCGTGGTTGCGGAAGTCGGGGTTTGCTCCTGATGTGCAGGCCCGGCTCCTCAACATGCCCTTTGATGGGGAACATCTTTTTGGCAGCAAGGTTGACGAGAGCCTTGAGAGGTTGCAGACCTCCAAAGCTGCAGCGAAGACGTTGGGCGCTGCAGTTCTCCAACCTCCGCCTTTTCGTCCTAGGGGACAGCAATGGAGGGGAGATTCCTTTAGTTATTACTCATCCTTTGGCAAAGTGAGAGGAGCTGCCAGTCAAAGGGGCCACCGCAGGAGTGCCAGAGGTGGAAAACAAGGTACTGGAGGTGCCAAGGCCGCTCGGGCTGTTGCCTCTTTGCCTTCAGGCAACGCCGCAGCCGCTTCATCTCAGTCATGAGGCCATGTCCCATGGTTCGCCGGTTGGGGGAAGGCTGGCGCAGCATCTTGCAGAGTGGCGCGCCATTACTTCAGATGTGTGGGTTCTGGAGATCATAACCCACAGCTACTGTCTTCCTTTCCGGCAGAGGCCTCAAGACCATCCACCGTGGAATCTCTTTGAAGAGTCCGGATCCGCTCCTTGCGCAGGAAATTCAATCCCTGCTGGAGAAAGGCGCCATAGAACTGGTGCCTGTAGCGGAGAGGAACAAGGGATGGTATTCCCCTTATTTTTTGATTTCCAAGAAAGACGGGGGTTTGAGACACATCATGGACTTGCGCGGTTTGGACAAACTCCTCAGGAAGGACAAGTTCAAGATGGTTACTCTCTCTCAAGTCCTCCAGGCCCTTCAACTTCAGGACTGGTTGTTGTCTCTCGACCTCAAGGACGCTTATTTTCATGTGCCGATACATCCAAAGCACAAGAAGTACCTGAGGTTGGCGGTTGGCGACTCGCACTTTGTTTCGGGTCCTGCCATTCAGATTGACCTCCGCCCCGAGGGTCTTCACCAAGCTCATGGTAGTGGTGGCAGCGTCTACCCCTGCCTGGACGATTGGTTTATCAAGGCGCGCTCTCCCGAGCAAGGCCTGGATCATCTGTCAGTCACCTGCCACTACCTCCACAAGCTGGGCTTCTCCCTCAACTTAAAGAAGTCCTATTTGACACCAACTCAGGGGCTCCAGTACATCGGAGCTGTGCTCGACACGTCGCTGGGGCGGTGTTTTCCTCCCCAGGTGAGGGCTTGTCAAATTCAGCAGATGGTGCACACATTTCAGCTTGCCCAGAGTCTCCCAGCGTTCGAGTTCTTGAGATTGCTCGGCCTCATGGCATCCTGCATTCTTCTGGTGCCAGAGGCCAGGTTGTTCTTCCGGCGTTTTATCCTCCTCCACATCCTGGTAAGGAAGAGGAGAGGCCCCATAGGCTTGATCCTAGGAGAGCGTTAAGCTTTTATATTTCACGCATGTCCCGGGTCAGAGTGGACGATCAACTTTTCATTGGTTACGCTGGAAAGCGTTTGGGACAAGCTGTGACGAAACAGACTGTCTCACTGGATTATTTTGGCTATCTCTGAGTGTTACCGCTTGGCGGGTAAGGACCCACCGGTCGGCTTGCGGGCCCATTCTACCAGGGGTTTGGCTGCCTCTATTGCCCTACAGAGGGGTGTTCCTATTCGTAACATCTGTGATGCAGCCACCTGGGCTTCGGTACATACTTTTGTACGTCACCACTCCCTCGATTGCATCCGTGGGCAGGATCTGGCCTTTGGCAAGGCGGTCCTTTACTCCGCAATTTGATTGGGCATTCTAAATTTCTGTTTTCTAAATTCTTTTCCCACCTCCTTGCATTGGTACTGCTTTGGGAGTCTGTCATAGATATGGAATACATCGGAGGACCCAATCCCCTTGAAGAACAAGTTACTCTCTTACCTGGTAACTTTCTTTCGATGGGATGGTCCGACGACGTAGTCCATATCGCTCCCTCCCTGCCTTCCCCGCTACAGAATTTCTTATGCGATTGTAGCTTACGTTTCCGCAAGGCTTTGTGTGTCAGACTGGCAGAAGACTGGTGCCACACGTTCTGGGAAAAAACTACAACTGAGGCTACGGGCGTCGTGCGTCCTACTTATAACATCAAGTGACGTTGGCTGTCGGAGGAGGTCCTCGAGGGCAGCTCATCGACGCAGACGCCGAAGATTTTCCGAAGCAGCACATCTGTGGTGATTATATGTCATAGATATGGAATACGTCGTCGGACCATCACATCGAAAGAACATTACCAGGTAAGAGTAACTTGTTCTCGTTTACACAGCCTTGTTTACACATTTATCATATGTGCCCATATACCGGGAACCTTCTTTTCTCAAACAAAATGGCACTATATCCGGATCATGATTAAATGTGTAAGATGGAGGAACTGCTTCCCTGTTTCCTACTGGTGCCATTCTAAATGAGATCATGGATTGGTAGGGTCTAGCATGTTTATTCGTATTTCTAGTGGAGGCAATATTTGTCGTACTCTTATTCGCAAAGACAGAGTATCCTAGGGGCAGCAAAACTAATCGATCAAATTCATTGATGTTCGTTCCATCGAAGTTACCAGTGGCACTATTCCATTTCCCAAAGAATAGGGCTCTAAAGGATGCATAGCAAGAAGTCGATAGTGGAAGTGGATAGATGTACCATCCCAAACCTTTCTCACTGTGTTGTGGTAGGTGAAAACATACCCAGCAGTTGGTTTTGTTCAGGATCGCATGCGTTACGTTTATTATCTGTATGAGGGTATCTCAGTGTTTCAGATCAAGTGGACGAAGAGTGTGAGAGTGTACATAAAGGGGAGACAAAGTGGTGCTTGCATTAGTACACTAAACGGATGTGAACTCTCCAAGTACCATAATACAGGTATTAATATGATCACAACACAAGCTGCAAATGTGATTATTACAAACTTCTCTTTTGTGGACCATAGCCCTCTAGATTTGAGCTTCCCAGTGGCAATGCTTTCCATGTCCTCGTTTCTACGTGCCCCAAAGATAGACATAGTTTTCCGTGTCCGTTTGAAGCAGGCTTTAGAAGTTCATCCATAGATGGCACCTGACCATGTGGCCGATCTTGCTTGTAGCCTTCTACTTGCCCTGCTCCCTCTGCAACTCCTTGAACCGTATTTAGGGGGATTGGAGGGAAGGCCGTTGCTTTCTTGTGGGTGCAGTATACAAACTACACTTTCCTAATCTATCAAAATGTAATTCCCTAACTATTTCCGTGGTCGAAGGTTGTTTCTTGTGACTCCAGGTACAGTGTGATCGGTGAACAATGGAACAGGGTCTGAAGAAAGTGAAGAATTCTCGAGTTATCTGGGCTCAAAACTTTGCCCCGAATCAGAATAGGTGCCCTTGTTCAAAGGTACATTTTTGCAGCCAGGATCATCAACCCCCTCCTTTACCCATTTGTTGCAGGGTAAAGGCAAGGGCACGTGTTTCTGGTACACTACATGTATCCAGTGGAGTTTCCCTTCAACTCGAACAGCCGTCTGAGTAGCCAGTACCACCTGATATGGTCCTTTCCAAAGAGCTGCAACGTCTATCGAAGTCCTTCACCAAAAGAAAGTCCCCAGGTTGAGTGCGATGACCAGGTCCTTTGTATTTCTCAGGCAAAGCAGCTCGAACCCGTTGGTGAATCAAACGCAGGTTTTGAGTCAATTGGTCGTCACAGTAATCGGTTAATAGCGGGTACTCTATCTCACATAATTTTAGGTCTGTGTGCATTCCATATATTAGCAGGTCTCCACATGGCTATCTCGTAGGGATAAAGTCCCGTTCTAGACTGAGCTGCTGTCCTCATTGACAGTAAGGCTAATGGTAAGACGTCAGGCCATTTCAGTTTGCTATTTGCACACACCTTTGCTAGTTTATTCTTAAGGATACCGTTATGACGTTAAACTAAACGGCACTCTGTGGATGCCTCTCTGAATGAAATCTCATCTATTTGTAGCGCATCGCATACCTGTAGTATGATAGCCGCTCTAAAATGTGGTTCATTATCGGACCAAATTATTCTGGGTAATCCAAATCTAGGGAAATACTCTTTTAGCATTACTTTTGCTGTCAACATGGCAGTGTTATCCTTCAGAGGAAAGGCTTCAACCCATTTACTAAAGGCACATATCACTGCTAACACATACTTGTAGTTTTGGCATCGCTCCATCTCGATGAAGTCAATGTGGATCACTTCAAATGGCATAGCGCCAGGCCAAAATCTACCTTTGGGTGCTGGTGTACCCTTATATTATGTTTTGGGCAAATCATACAGTTCTGAACTAATCGTTCTGCAGCTTTGGGAATGTCATTGTTGTACCAAACTGCGTCTAAGTGTTTACAAATGCTTTTCGCACTAATGTGTGCTGGCCCTATTGCCATTGTGACTATCACTGTTACATATGGTTGGGCAGCATCCATCTCTGTTATTCCCGATCAGCCCAACATCCCTCCTTATCCAAAACTGCAGGTCCTGAAGCACAAGAATCAATCTCTTCCTTTGTGGCCTCAGCCTGAATCTCTTGTACACTACTAACGCCCTCCTCCATCATCCCAGTTTCAGCAACCCATTTAGCAGAATCTAACACATATTTTTGTCAGTGTTTGGTCAGTGGCAGTTTGTTTAGCTATTTTGTCTGCAAATGTGTTTCCTTTTCCAATATTGTCAGCCACCCTCTAGTGTGCTGCACATTTCATTATAGGGGGAAGTCCTAATGCAGATACCAGTTGCACTATCAAGGGACCATGCTGAATCTTTGTACCATGAGATGTCAAAAATCCCCTTTCAGCCAATAACCTTCCAAAGTTGTGAGCGACTCCAAAGGTGTACTGACTATCAGTATAAATATTAACGCTAAGCCCTTGCGATATCTCACAAGCTCTAGTCAAGGCAACTATCTCTGCAGCCTGGGCGGAGTTGTGTGGAATTTTCTTGCTTTCGATAATGTTGTGTAAAGTGGTGATTGCATAGGCAGCAGTAGAAGTGCCATCAGGTAGTTTAAAACAAGAGACATCACAGAATAGCTCTCCATCTGGCGATGTCAGTGGTGTATCACTTAAATCGATTCTGCCTTTTGTATCCTGTTCAGTAACGTACAGGCAGTCATGGGATGCATTATTAGTGCAATCCTCATTCAAAGGATGCAATAGTTAACTCGGATTCAAAGAACAGCATCTCTTAATTTTGATGTGAGGTGCAAATGGAATTAATTCATACCTTGTGATTCTAGCAGATGTGAGATGCTGCGTCTGTGTTCTATTTAATAGATCATCCACTGAGTGAGTTACCATTACGGTTAAGGAGTGACCCACAGCCATACCCTCACTTTGTTTCACTGAGGCGGCAGAAGCTGCATCCCTAAGAAATTTCGGCAAAGCGCATGCAACAGGGTGTAACGTGGAGGAAAAATAACCGCACAGTCTGCTTCTGTCATGATGCATACCCCCGGGCATCCAGACCACGTCCATCCGCCCCGGGAGCAGGCATGTCGCCTTGAGAAAACCCAGCAACTCCTGCTAGGGGCTGTCTGGGTTCACTCCTGGCGCCTATGGCGCCAGGCTCATAGGTGCACACTTACCTGATGCAGACCATGCTGCAAGAAGATCCAAGCCCATGTGAGGCCTGGAAGGGACTACTTTACCTTGGGGACTATTTTGTTACTCGGGTGTGGTCGGGGTGGAATACCTACCTGGGACTACTTCGGAGGCTATTTAAACCACGCCCGAAGAGCAGCACACGCTTCGCGTTATTCTGCATCCAGCAGCGTAACGCTCACCGTGCCAGCAGCAGCATCCAGCCTTCTGCCACGCCCGCCTCGAACCTGGAGCACCTAGAAAGAAGGAAAGAAGCAAAGGTTAGAACAAGAGTATTAGCTGATTTCTTACCTGATTCCGGATTCACCGCATCTTCAAACCAGAGGAAAGACATTGTTTTAATCGCATCGCCAGCAGCAGCGCCGCGCCATACTCACCGTTCCACGCAGCATATCTTTGATCCGGCGATGTCTCCATCTTTACATCGCCGAATCCCGGCACCTAAGGGGGACAAGAAACAACAAGGTGAGCAGAGAGAACAGACGGAGACAATCTCTTTAGCCGCCATATGCTTACCTGATTTTATCGTCGGAGGTATAATTCTTCAGCACGCCACACCTTCTAATGCCGCACCTGTAAGATGAGGAGAAAGCAGCAAGTTTAACCCTTGGCATTATTTACCGGACAGTTTTAGGTAACACAGACTTTTACCGGAGCGCTTTCAATTGTCGATCTTCTTATTGGGTCAAAGCTGCAAGATAAAAGAGGAATTGGACAGGAGTGAATTCCAGACATTTTGAACTCTTACGAACTATATACTTACGGCTCTTCGCCAGGACCTTTTGGAGTCGGGATTCGTCTACAACTCTTCCAATATCTTCAGGCCAGTGAAGTAACTGGTCATCAACGCGCCCCGGTGTGCTTCGCAGGATGGAGAGCTCATCCTTCAAGAATATAAGGTGAGATTGCTGAGAGGGCGCTTCAGAGGTGATTAGTGGGGAGGACTGTGGGGGTGCTATCACTTGAATCCACAAGTGGCTAAATCTATCCCTCCACTTGTAGGAGAATATTTCTATGGGCAAAGCAGACAAGATTAGGAGGGCAGATCCAGTCAGTCATCGCTGCACTACGCATCACGTGGGTGGCGGCCGCAGCAGTCCGGGTCCGACCGACGCCCCTGTGGGAGCCAGGTGAGCATAACAGCTTCTTCCCCCATGTTCCTGTGTCACAACTGCCAAGGCACATTCATCCCGCTCATGCACAAATAAAATGAACTCCTTTCTGTCATTTGGTGTGCCCAGAACCGGTGCCGAACATAACGCGGTTTTGAGCAGATCAAAAGCTTCCTGACAATCCGTATCCCAAGGTAACGGTAAAGCTACATCCTTCCTAGTTAATGCCAACATTGGCTTGATCCAAAGCAAACAATTTGGAATCCATTGTCTACAATGTGAACCCACGCCGATAAAGGCCCTGACATCTTTCTGCATATTTGGAACAGTCATGCCAGAGATGCTCTTATACGTTCAGGTGAAAGCAGTCTACCATCCTTCAACAGGAGATAGCCTAAATAGGCGACCTCATGTTGACAATATTCAAACTTCGAGGGGATTGGGTCCTCCGACGTATTCCATATCTATGACATGTAATCACCGCAGCTGTGCTGTGCTGCGGTGATTACATGTCATAGATATGGAATACGTCGTCGGACCATCCCATCGAAAGAACGTTACCAGGTAAGAATGTAACTTGTTATTCTTCAAAGATCCTTTATGGCCATGCTCAGCTAGATGCTTTTGTAACAAAACAGTGCCCTCCTTGCAAGCGTCCTCGGAATCTGCAGTAATAAGTAGGTTATCAATGTGCAAGTAGAAGGCAATTTAAGCATATTGAGTTTTTCTTTAAGTGCTCTGCTGTAAATACTAGGACTTTGTGTACTCTTGTGGTATGCGTGTGAAAATGAAAAAGCGTCCTCCCAGAGAAAATGCACACAATTATCTACTGTCTGGATGAATGGGTATGCTAAAGAATGCATTTTTCAAATAGCCGTAGCAGGAATCATAGTCAAGGTGGTACTAATGTCATAGGGACAATAGGAAACTTTGGTACAACTACCTTGTTTATTGCACAGAGATCAATAACAAAATGGTAGGGTAAAGCATTATCACCTTTCTTATAAACTGGCAATTCAAATGGATTGTGTCCTCCAACGTATTCCTCATCTTAGATGTATTCCATCCAGCTTTAGCTGCTTCGGGAAAAAAAAACGGCATAGGGCGTCGTGCGTCGATGTCGAGTCGATGGTCCCTCGAAGGCCTCAGTCGAGGGTGACGTCATTGGGTGTATAAGGCGCCCGTTGGACTCAGTTACGTTTTTCCGCAGTATACGTTGCTTCGGAGATTCGGCGCGCCTCGAGTTCTGTCAGAATAGCGAAATATAGCGAATATGTCCTGGTCATCGACGCCGACCACGACCCCGAGATCGGGTTTCAAAAAGTGCAAGTCGTGCGGTTCAAAAATGTCGATCACAGACCCGCACCGAGAGTGTTTGTGGTGCCTCAGAGAAGGCCACGACATGGAGGCCTGTACGAAGTGTCAGACGATGACGGGGAAGGCCTTGCGAGAGAGGAGGGGAAAACTACAGACAGGTCGTAAATCCGACCATAAAGCCTCTAGCGTCGAGGTCCCGTGAGGAGAAGTCTCCTTGGCGTGAAAGGTATCGGTCCTGAAGCGATTCACACCGCTCGTCGTCTTTGATGAAAAAATCGAAGAAACAACGCCACAGGTCCCCCTCCACCTTGTCCTCAGACGAATCCCCAAAAAGGATGAAATGTTCCACTAAACATTCGTCATCCGAAGAATGGGGGAAGCATTCAGAGTCAAAATGATGGGTGTTCGAAAAAGCGATGCCTCGGTCCGCGCCTTCCTCGGAAGCCGGCCGGGAGCGTCATCGCTCCGACACTCGCGCGCCCTCGAGCCCGGGTGATCAAAAGAGGAAAGATAGAGAACCTTCTAGGACGCCTAGCGAGAAAAGCCAGTCGAGGCAACCGCTCGAGGTCACCGACGACGTCCGAGACTCAAAACACCTCGAAGGGCAAGTCTTCGAAGAGCGCCCCGACACCCTTGAAGTCGACGCCATCGAAGACGGGTGTTACATCAACGCCATTGACGCCTTTGTCGACGTTGACCCCGAAGCCCTCGGCGCCGAAAGCTCCAATTTGGCCAAATCAGCCAGAAAAAGGGAAAGAGAAGGCTACAAGACCTGAAATGCCTTCAGGCACCATTAATATTCCTCCACCTCTCCCAGAAAAGGTTTTCAAGCCTCTTCCTAGGAAGGAGTTTTTCAAGTCCCTGACCTCAATTTTTGAGGAACAGGAGAAATCTGATGATGAGGAGAATGTACCCTTTGGGCTGGAATATGGCTCCCCAACTGTCCCAGAATGTCTGATTTCAGAAGAAAGCAGGATGAGGTATTTGGTTGAATCACTACACAATGCAAGTGGTATTGATACATCTCCTGAAAATGACTTTGGTAGACCAGAACCAGGGGAACATGCCAGTCCATGATACCATCGGCTAATGACAAAGGTGATAGATTATTTAGGATGGGCCAGACCTACAGCCCAATTCCTCCAACATGATCTAACAGACATATTGGATTGTGGCCCTACTGAAGACCAAATACTACCTTTTCACGTAGCCTTGCAAAATAGGGTGGCCAAAAATTGGGAGACTGTGGATTCTATTCCGCCAGTGAATAAATCCCTCACTTCAAAATGCCGCCCTGCCAGTAGCGACCCCGGCTATCTGTCTAAACATCCCACTCCCGAGAGTTTGGTCATACAGGCAGCCCCAGCTTCTAACAAACTGGCGTACCCTTCTATCCCTCCAAACAGGGACGATTAGCCTGTGGATGGCTGGGCACGGAAGGTATTTTCAGCTGGGAGTATGGCGTTAAAATCAGCCAACTCCACTTGTGCCTTGGCAAAGGTTTCGTACACTGTGGGAGTGCATTGCAATGGCGCGGAACACATACCAGAAGGGGACAAAAGGGAAGGGTTCCTAGCCATCGTTGGAGATGGGAAGGAGGCTATGCAGGAATCCCTTGAATCTGGATTGGAAACTGTAGACAGTGTGAGCAGGTCCATGGGCACTAGCACGGTAATGCGCAGATTTGCATGGTTACGGAAGTCGGGCTTCGCACCAGACGTGCAGAACAGTCTTCTGAACATGTCCTTTGACGGGTCCCACCTTTTTGGCAGCAAGGCTGACGAGATCCTTGAGAGGTTGCAGACTTCAAAAGCAGCTGCCAAGTCTTTGGGAGCTTCTATTAGGCAACCTCAACCTTTTCGTGCTCCAAGTCAATCTTGGAGGGGACGATCCTATCGTTACTACTCCTCATATGGAAAGGTGAGAGGAATGGCCAGTCAAAGGGGCCAGAGAAAGGCCACTCGCGGTGGACGAGGAAAACGTGCAAAGCCAGCTCCAGCTACAGCCTCTCTGCCATCAGCGGCTGCAGCAACCGCCACAAAACCACATTGAGTACTTGCATCACAAGACACCTGTAGGAGACAGGCAGTCACAGCATCTGCAAGAATGGCGAGCCATTACTTCAGATGTTTGGGCTCTAGAAATAATAGCCCAAGGTTACTGCCTTCCTTTTCTAACGCAACCTCAAAGCAATCCACCAAAGAGACACCCTTTGAAGTTTTCAGACCCGCTCCTACAGCAGGAAGTTCTTCTCCTGCTGGAGAAAGGCGCTATAGAACCAGTACCTGCAGCGGAGAGGAACAAGGGATGGTACTCCCCGTATTTTTTTATCTCCAAAAAGGACGGAAGACTGAGGCCCATCCTGGACTTAAGAAACTTGAACAAGTTCCTCAGGAAGGACAAGTTCACGATGGTTACCCTTTCACAGATCCTTCATGCCCTTCAACTACAGGATTGGTTGGTGTCATTGGACCTCCAGGATGCTTATTTTCATGTGCCGATTCATATCAAGCACAGAAAATGCCTGAGGTTCGTAGTTGGCGACTCGCACTATCAGTTTCTAGTCCTGCCATTCGGATTGACCTCTGCCCGAGGGTCTTCACCAAACTGATGGTAGTGGTGGCAGCGCACCTCAGGAGAGGGGGGATTCACATCTTCCCCTACGTGGACGATTGGTTGATCAGAGCACGTTCTGCCGAACAAGCACTGGATCACCTGAAAGTCACCTGCCACTTCCTCCACAGACTGGGCTTCTCCCTCAATTTCAAGAAGTCACAAATGACACCACCTCAACTGCTCCAATAAATAGGAGCTGTATTAGACACATCTTTGGGAAAGAGCCCGCCTCCCATGTCGAGGGTTCATGACATTCTTCAGAAGGTTTTCAAATTCCAAAATGCCCAAAATCTTCAGGCCTGTGACTTTTTAGGTTACTCGGCCTCATGGTATCCTGCATCTTCCTGGTGCCCGAGGCACGTCTGAGAACGAGATCCCTTCAATGGGCTCTAAAGACTCCATGGTCCCAGTTCTCAGGTCAAATGACGGATCTTCTCCAGATTCCGAACAAGGTTCGACAAGACCTTCTATGGTGGACTTGTTCAGAGAATATCCTGAAAGGAGAGCTCTTTTGGCAACCGTGGCGGGAGATCACAGTAGTGACGGACGCCTCACTCATGGGTGGGGAGCTCATGCCAACAATCTGACAATCAGCGGTCGTTGGTCTCTATCGGAGTCCACACTACACATCAACCTTTTAGAGCTGAGAGCAATCACACTAGCGCTGAAAGCTTTCCTGCCATCTGTCAGGGGAAAGAATGTCCTGATAATGACAGACAACACAGTGGCTATGCATTATCTAAACAAAAGGGGAGGTGTAGGGTCACTACCCCTGTGCAGAGAGGCAATGCAGCTCTGGTATTGGGCAATTCAAGAAGGAACATTGTGTTGGAACTCTCCTTCGTACAAATGCGCCAAATTGGGTCATAGGATGTGTCCAAAATTATGGTTTATTTGCACATATTCTGAACAATTCTCTGTACAATTATGGTTTGCCCTTCATGGTAACGCGTGTTTCGGCAACACAAAAATGCCTTTTTGAAACCATTGCTGTTGATTTGATATACTGTGATTGATACACTGCCGTCTGTTCTTGACGTAGTAACCAGATTAGATCCTGTGCAGGTCTGGGCTCCTAAGCCTTTATGATCAACGATGCATTTGTACGGAGGAGAGTTCCAACACAATATTATCTCTTTGTAGAGGTGGGGGTGTGTACCTCTTTCTCTCCTGCCAAATGCAACACAATTACTAGTGTTACGGGAGTCTAACGTCAGTTTGCAGAATGTGAAAGTCTGCATTAAACTACCCCATTTCATTTTTCTCAATTCAAGAAGGAATCTCTTTAACGGCAGTTCATCTAGCCAGGAGGAGAATGACGGCAGATGCTCTGAACAGGCAGAGCACGGTGTCCCACGAATGGGAACTGGCTCAGGAAGTCATTCAAGAGATCTTCCTCTTTGGGAAACCCCTCAAGTGGTTGCGACCGCCCTCAACCGGAAGTGCGAAAGGTATTGCTCAAGGGAATTTACCCCGAGAGGAGCCATGGGGGAAACGTTTGTGGTGGAGTGGAAGTTCCCACTATTGTACGTGTTCCCTCTGATTCCCGTCATTCCTTAGTTCATCAGGAGACTGAGACGCTTCGGGAGCCAAATGATCCTAATTGCCCCGGATTGGGCCAGGAGAGTGTGGTACCCGAACCTTCTAGACATGTCCATCTGTCCCCCAGTACGTCTTCCTCAGAGAGAGAACCGTCTCTCACAAATGGAGGGTCAGGTTCTCCACCCAGAGGTCAAAATGCTCAACCTTCACGCTTGGTATCTGAAAGGCTGAGATACAAGGATTGGAACCTTCCAGATGACGTCATGGAGGTGTTGCTTTCGGCAAGAAGGCCAGCAACAAAGTCTCTATACCGTTGCCGTTGGAAAAAGTTTTGCAACTAGTGCAGAGAAAAGAATGTCGATCCTTTTCTGTGTTCTATTCCGGAAGTACGGTCCTTCCTCTTGTCCCTAGCACATAAAGGTCTAAATGTTGGAACCATTACAGGTGTTATCTTGCGGCGCTTTCCGTCTTTAAGCGCTTGTCGGAAGAATGCTCCTATTTCAAAATTCCTTTGGTAGTGCAATTCTTAAAAGGACTAACTAATGCGTTTCCTCCTTACCCATTTCAAGTGCCAATTTGGGATCTCAATCTGGTCCTAAAATTCTTATGGTGTGCTCCCTTTGAGCCTTTGCACACTTGTCCATTAAAATTACTGACATGGAAAACTGCTTTCCTACTTGCTGTAACATCTGCAAGAAGAGTGAGCGAATTGCAGGCACTGTCTTCTGGGCCACCCAATACTGTGTTCCATGAGGACAGAGTTGCGCTGAGGTTTAAACCCTCATTTTTACCTAAAGTGATCTCCGATTTTCATTTAAGTCAGAAAATTGTTTTACCAGCATTCTAGCCTCCACCTCATCCTAGTAAGGAGGAGGAAAGATTACACAGCTTGGATCCAAAAAGAGCTTTAAGCTTTTATGTCTCTAGGCTATCCAAGCTTCAAGTGGACAATCAACTGTTTATTGGCTATACAGGAAAGAAATTGGGTCAATCAGTGACAAAGCAAACAATATCATAATGGATTATGCTTTGCATTTCAGAATGCTACAGATTAGCACAAAAAGACCCACCAGAGGGTCTAAGGGCTCATTCCACCAGAGGCATCGCCTCTTTGACAGCCCTACAAAGAGGTGTTCCTGTAAGGTCCATTTGAGAAGCAGCAACTTGGTCTTCATTGCATACTTTTTCAAAATTCTATAGCCTGGATGCTTCCCAGTCTAAGGAGCTGAATTTTGGTAAAGCAGTACTATATTCAGCCATCTAAGGGTATTGAAAAATCTATCCCCTCCTCCAGTGAAATTGTCCATACTGCTTTGGGAGTCTATCTAAGATGAGGAATACGTTGGAGGACACAATCCACTCAAAGAACAAGTTACTTACCAACTGGTAACGTTCTTTCGATTGGATGTTCCTCCAATGTATTCCTCATCGCCCTCCCAACCTACCCCTCTGTAGATTTTTTCTGGGTTATTGCCACTTCAACTCTCGCAAGGCGAATACCTGTCTACCGGCACAATCTACACAGTGAAAAATGAATAATGAAGGGGGAAAAACAGAACTGTGGCCAACGGGCGCCGCGCGTGCTACTTATACACCCGATGACGTCACACTCGACGGAGGCCTTCGAGGGACCATCGACTCAACGACATCGGCGCCCTCTGCCGAATTTCTTTTCCGAAGCAGCTAAAGCTGGATGGAATACATCTAAGATGAGGAATACGTTGGAGGAACATCCAATCTAAAGAATGTTACCAGTTGGTAAGTAACTTGTTCAACTGGACTATTACATGTACTACCAGAAATCTCTTCAATAACACATTGATGCATTAAATGAGAAACAATAATTTTAAGTGCTTGTTTACCTTCAACAGATACTTAATACTGTGGAATGCGTGGCAATGTAATACCGGAATTTAATACTATGCGTACAGGTTCAACATTCAGTATCCCTACATCGTTGTCGTTTACTGGCCATAAATGTGTCGGCGCTTGTTATAATTCACTCGGTAAAGGCAAAGTCACAAATTGTGAAGTGGAATTCAGCTGGGATGAAATGGCCAAATACACCATCTGGCGAGCAGTAAATCACTGCATTCAATTTCTTCAACAAATTTTATATCAGAAGATTCTCGCCACAATTTGTAGTCAATAAAAATGGACATGAGTCAGTGAATGGTCCCAAAGGTATTGGAACCGGTCGAGAAACCGGACTCGCTACAGAGTACCAGAAAACCTTACGGAAACATATTTTGCCCTGACAGTGAGATATCTGGAACCCACAGATGGTCATTGGAGCACTTCTGTGCTCGTGTGTCTACTAGAAAAACATGCTCTCTATTCCCAACTTTCATTTCTGCGTAGCGTCCTTTCTGATCTACAGGAATAGGTTCCAGACTCTGCTTCAGGCTGTCCTACCGAAACAAAACATCATCAGATGTGAAATCTTCAGTAAAATAGGAGTGCGAATTGGTGTCAACTATTCGTATTACCAGTATTCTTTTGCTGACCTCTCTGATTACCCACATTATTATCCTGTGACTTGTTCTGTTCATTCTGGGCAAACTGATTCCCGTTTAGACAAGGCTAGCCATTGCGCGCTCCATCTTCTACCAGTCGTTCCATTTGCTGCTCTCTTCTGGAGGGTCGGACACTCTGCCCTCCAGTGACTTTCTTACCTACAATAGGCACATTGATTCATGTGCACGGGCCCTTTTTGCGGCATAAACTGGCTTTTCGATTGTGTATTCCCATTATTCCCACCCCGTGCAATCTGTTCAAGTACCTGAGTTTTTTAAATCTCCTTTCTTCTTCTCCTTTTTCTTTTTCTCATTATTTAGTCTATTTTCGTAATACTGGGCCATATGTAAACCCTCTGATTGTGATTTAGCCTGTCATGCACTTTTCGGAAGCTCTGATCTGCGACTGAATGTCTGTCAACAATCATCGCAAACAATTGCCAACACATAATCTCTTCCCAGGCTCCGTACTTAAGTCTTGGCCACTAAAATCTGAAAACACTTGTTCAAACCTATTAAAAAATGTGGTTGCTCCCTCTGTCTTTACTTGCATACATGCAGTTAATTTATCCCAAATAAATCTCTTTTCAAGCACTAAAGTTTTAAGTTTAGTTAGTATGTTGTTCGGTAACATTAATATGCTCTGCAGCGATTTTTCTCCAGCATTCCTAGATCTATCGGCTAGTTCCAGTGCAACCCAAGTATCGCCCATTGCAGCTTTTTCGTCTATGGTCCTAATTTGCTTCCATAAGTCTGTCGGTAAAATTACAGGGAACAGTAAGTCGATGTCACCTAAAGTGAAAACCGACGTATTCAGAACTGAGACTATTTCTTGTAGGATTCTTTCTAATGTCCGGAATAGATTGCTTAAGAGTGTTTACTTCCTGTCGTGAAAACAGAACATGTATAAACTGTGAAATATAATGGGCTAGAATAGTCGTGGCAGGTGTCTCCAATAGCAGGTATCTCTACCTATGGGACAAGAGTTGGAGGAACCTCTCTCATAAGCAATTGTACAGTGGGAAATTCTGAACGTTTATTAAGGAGCAAAGCCAAATCGAGTGACAATGAAGTTAGCGCAGTGTCAGCAGAAGGCAAACGCTTGTAAATTACCATAATGTCAGCAGGACAACAGAAATTCTTTTTCAACCATTCGTCTTGTAAATATTCTATCATAACTTGTAATAGCTTTCTCTGCATAGGCAGAGAATATTGACTAAACGTATCATGAACTTCGATGGGCGAAATGGAAGCATCTGAGAGCATCTCTTGAACATATGCGCGTCTCTTCGCTGTTTTCGATGGAAGCGACAAATCTTTTCTGCACATACGATGGTGGTCGTGTACCTTTGTCTAATGCTATTTGGTGCAACCGATCTAATTCATGTTTGTAGAAAAACAATTTTGACACGTGATCGCACACTTTCAGTGCGGTATCTCTAGTACGAGACAAGAAATTCCAATCCCGCAATTCTTGTGGTACAGCTGAATCAGTTAGGTCACCCCAAATCTCGGCTAAGTATAAACCCATTAATTCTGTCAGTATCTTTTGTTCAGGACTACCTCCCATGGTCTGATAGAGAATGCTAAGTCGCTACCTTGTCACCCCTTCTATATATTTTTCTGCCCAATCTCGTAATTCCCTTTTCTGTGCTGGCGGTATTATGATATGGGTTACAATTCTTTGATCGCTAGTAGTATCATCTGTCAACAGTAGAGTGCTAGAAGTAGTCGGTAATGACAGTAGGGGCAAGTCGTGTGCACTAGGAGGCAAAGGAAAACTATCAGAATGTGTAGCTGGTGCAAGTAATGGTGGTTGTGGTGCTTGTGGTGACACATCTGGAGGTGGTGCGGTGGGAGACATTCTCCTCTCATTTAAAAATGTATTTATTAATTCATCAGATGAATGAGTCTTTTGACGGGTATACTATCTGTACTTCTAATTGGAACCTCCTATCCATTTCCCTCATAGCCTCTTCTTCTTTTTGCTGGTCATATGCGAAGGCTTCACCAGCCTGTGTAATGTTTACTTGCATGTTTCTCCCTGCTTCTGAGACGCTGGGTGGCTTCCTTTCTCCAATCCCTAACAACGTCAAATGCAGCCAGTCTCGCTTTCTTTTGCAACAATACTGTTTCCAAATGCCCAATTCTCGCTATCTAAAACTCCCCAATTTCGGCCACTGAAGTTCTGGTTCATGTCTGGTTTGACGATGCCAAATACTATCAAATACGATAACTCCTATACCATATTTTATGAACATATCATATGCCGGTGACCCTGCGGGTGGTGCCGGTTGACTGTTCCAAATCATTCAGTTGTCTTCGCCTACAACAAAGTGTTGCCCAACAGGATGACAACTTACTAAAACCTGCCATGTCTAAACTAGCAGTTCTACCAGGCCAATATTTGTACGTCCATAAATATTTTACAATCAAAACAACATCAGGCAGTACAGTCGGTTTGAAACACTCGCCTGATTCCAAAGTAAGAGGGATCCCCCATCAAAGTATCCTAATCGTTGTGGCTGGCCATTTTCCCAAAAGCCTCTAGTCCGGGTATCTTGCCGTCATGACCTTGGCGGAGCGTGGCGTCTGGAGATTGCAAGCAGCAGTCTGCTGAGGAATCACGTCTCAATGTACAGGGGCCCTCCGATCTCTGTCCGTCCACTCCGTCCTTGCAAAGCGATGGGTCCTGATCGGAAGAGCCCACGTTCCCGGCGCCATTGTTAGTCCCAAAAATGAGGCTACTGCAAAGAAATGAAGACACACCAGTCACGAGGAACAAATATATAAACAACAGTTTATTCATACTCGAGTGGTCTCAGGTTTTGCCATGCATGTATACAGGCATAGAAAAGGTGAGCTAAGACATGGGGGTGGAGGAGAG
This sequence comes from Ambystoma mexicanum, assembly GCF_040938575.1. NCBI lineage: Eukaryota > Metazoa > Chordata > Amphibia > Caudata > Ambystomatidae > Ambystoma > Ambystoma mexicanum. The sequence goes on from NC_090923.1 coordinate 717,332,657, forward strand.
GGGGGCGGATGTATTTTATACATATCGGGAATACCATGATGAATTTGGGCTAGCTCGTCACGTGATAATGGCTTGTGACCTATAGACCTACAGACGTGGGCCTTTTACCATGGCAACAGGTGCTAGTGCACTCGACGTCACTTCGCAGACAATTTACTGTTTGGCAAGCAGAGCGGAGCGGGTTGTAGGAGGATATTGTGTTCCGAATACAAGGTAACATTCCTCGCTCTACTTTATCTATATCATTGCTAGACTAAAAGGTCAGTCTGCATTTCTACTCGGTAGCTCGATCCTTCAGAACTACATATGCTGTGAATTGTGCTTCACTTTAATTGTCTGGATGCGCATTCACAATTAGCTGCGGAAGGCCCGAAAGAATCGAGCAAGACAGGATGGCACCTAATTTATGGATTAGCTACATCTGTGCCAGTACTTCAAGGCTCTAAGTTAAGACAAAACATGTGCTCACCAGTTTAAACATTACTGTGCAGGGGCATGTTCAGGCAAAGCTTCCAGCGACTTTGTGAGTTCTCACCGTGTTCAGAATGAAAACTCGCAAATTAGAGCAAAGCAGCCAAGATGGTATTTTTGGAAACCACAATGTTGCGGTTCAATGTGTATGTGTCCAACATTATAACGCAAAATACATATATTTTTACACAACCTTCAATCGTGAGATATACTGCTGCGGCTTCAATCTTTCCTTGACACAAACCGGCCTTTCATGTCTTCTAGCTCATCTGGTCATGCGCATTCCTTTCTTGTCTTTGCAGCTTTGATTCACGAGTCAAGGTTGATAACACAGGCTTGGCTTCACCTCCCCAACTCTGCTGTTCACCCGGGAGGGTCGCTGGTATCATTGGAACGCAATGCAGGCTTCTTGTTTTCTGGGATTTGGCTTTTTCCGCTTATCCTTCAGTTTCCCGGAGGCAATGACCTCCTGCAGGGATCTTCAGTGTTTCCCTACCCTTCGTTCTTGTCCCTCGATTTGTCGTCCTGCTCCAAAGGGTTCGCCTTCGCCCCGGAAGATCTGCTCTTTCTCGTGTCCGACCTTGCTCAGTGTCTTCGTTCCGCCTTTTATACATGTGGCGGGAGCTAATGGGTATCAGATGTATGTGATTAAGGTCAAGTGCCTGACTTTGCCTGACCTTATTAATGGGACATGTCCAATGAGCTATGCAAGTGTTAGCCTCTTTACTCTGTCCTCATCTTCCCAGTGTTTGTGTAGAAAAGGGGGGTGGAGGGAATTGGAACGTTGGAAAACCCTATTGGGTTATGGGCAAGGGAAAGGGGGGGGAATAACGTCTCACCATTGACTGTCACCCCCACTCAATGAAGATTCCCCACCCAGTTGATCCTCCTGCACTGGTCCACCCTAGGATCTGTATCCAAAGGGGGGGGTGGAGGAGGAAGAGAGGGGGAGAGTTACCGGGTTTTTCACATTACTCTTTTGCTCATTCTTATGGGGAAACTGATGATTGCAGAAGTCTGTCAGTACTGAGAGACTGTCTCTTTATGTATCAATTGTATTTGTTTATTATTTATATAGTGCCTTACGCCAAGGCGCTGTACAGATCCAATTTACAGTAAAATAACATTTTTAACATATTGATAAAAATAGAAAACAACTTCAGTAACAGTTGGGAGAAAAATAAATTAAGATTGTAATAAAAAGTTTTTCAAAGCTGTATGAGAGTAGGAATCAATAGAACAAAGTGAGAGGCGGAGTATTCCAGTGAAAAGGAGCAAGCAGTGAGAAAGAATGAAAACCTGATTGGGCACAAGGGGGACTTGGAACCAGGAGTGGACTGGATACCAAAAGAGGCCCTGGAAATAATGTTGAAAGTGGCCCCATATTAAAAATGTTCAGCAAGCCCAACCATTTTCCTATCGGAACATTTGGCAATACCACAGAAAAGAGGACCGGGGTGCAGAGGCCTACTGGGTAATCCTCTAGAGCTTCCCCTAGGCCAGTCCACCCACGCAAGGAACTGATAAGAGAACCGAGGGGGAGCATAAAAAGACACAAGAGATGCAAGATAGATTGGTGCAAGGCCATGAAAAGATTTAAATACCATACAGAGATTGTTAAATTTAAGTTGTGAAAGAAAAGATGACCATCCCAAGGATGATAATGAGGAAGAAAGTCATGAGGGGAAAGCAAATGAAGAAGACAAAGGAAAGAGTTGAAAATGGACTTCAAGGGAGCCAGGCGAGAGACGGGAAGACCAAAGAGTAATGTAGAGCAGTACAATAGCCTAGAGAAAATGAGCAATATCAGAAGTTTAGTAGCAGCAAAGGTGAGAAAGTACCTAACCGTACAAATAGTACCTGTCCGATAGCACAGCGAGTAGAGTGCCCACTTTGACATCTGTGCATAGGCTGCTAACGCAGGTTTGAATCCTGGCAAGGCCAAACTCAGCCTTTCATCCTTCCGAGGTCGATAAATGAGTACCACACACTGTGGGTAATAATGAGCAGCGCTCAGATGCCTGAGGGTTCGTAGCACATAAAAGCTACATTATTATTATTACTAAACGGGGGAAATCGACAAGAACAACAAGAAATAGAAATATGATTAGAAAAGGATGGATCAAAATCTAGATGGAACCCAATATTGCAGGCCGTGAAGGAAATGGGGAGATGGTGGGGGTTAAGGGAGTGGTGGAGAAATAAGTCAGTAGGAGGGGAAGGAGAGGGCATAGTAGAGCCTGAAATTAAAAGAACTTCAGTTTTAGAAGCATTGAGGACCAGAAAGGGATTAGACGTCCACGTTTGAATAGCAACTAAAAAGGCTGAGAGATTTGAGTGACTAGTAGAAGTAAAATAGGGTGTGGTTACAATTGCACACATCCCTTAAAGTGAAGTGCATTTTGGATACTTTGTATCCTAATAGCTTTTTCTGTATTGGCGGTTTTGTTACTTTTACCATGTGACTTGGACGAGCTGGTGTCAGCAGTTATTTTTCTACCATTTTTGTAACCTTTCACTCGTGCACTTTTGCATTTATGCAAATGGATATTAAGTGTGGCAAGCACCCTAAAATGGCTGTGCTACAAGGTGTTCGCTCATATTGTTCTTTGACTTTCTTCCTGCCTTCACAGGACAGGAAAAGCCACATATGGAATGCCCTTTCCTGGGGAACGGTCCTGCTTTCAAGGGAAAAGGGGCAATTTGTCTGTGGACCCTGATATGAGGGCTAAGACTCTGGTCCCAGAACACATCCTGGTGACCGTATTTATGTTGCTGTGCAGATATTGTAGCTTTTCATGTTTGTATAGCCACTGCCAGTTTGAATGTTCCAGATCCTTATAATTGGGGAGCTCAAGCCAGCTCCCATCCCAAATCGTGGATAAAGGACCATTTGGCAGATCATCTTTGGAGACAAGTCCTCTACAAAGATCATCAGCCAGTTGATGACCCCTGCAGGTGACTAGCACCAACTACAGTGATGTCCTGGTGAAGCCCTGCTCCTCTGCCTGATCTCACAAAGACCCTTGTTGGTGCTTTGACCCCTAGACCAATGGGAAAAACCATCTTCGACCACTGCTCGAGAATGTGTTCCTGGGCCAACTAGTGGACTGGCCAGCTTTCTTCTGGACTACCTCGCTGCAGCCATCGCTGTTCCAAGCGCAACCTTGGAACTTGGAGAATCTTCAAATTTTGTAACAAGACGCCTGCTTCTGCATTTTTATCCTTTGTGCAGAAGCTGTTGTTGGGACTGCACTTTTGTTCGCCCATTGAAGATGGCCTTTTGCCACCTGATCGTGCTGACTTCTATTGTAACACGTCTTCATCACTCCCAGGAGGTGTCGTGCGGTGGTACGCCCAACAGAGGTCTTCATCCTTTCTTCATTTGGCTGTTCTACTGGAAGCTGTCTGAAACCTCTTCCTAAGCACTGCAACAGACCAAAACTTAATCCTGTGTCTGAATGTTACGTCAGGGCCCACGATCCTTGGGCTTTCCTTGATGGAACCAAGCACAAATGATTGTATCCCCAACAGAATTCAGTGCCTCAAGAGTGCCCGCTCTAGAAAGCTGAGTTGGAGGGGTACATTTAAATGCCTGTTTCTGCCCTCTTGTTCTCCATGTTACATGGGTGTAAAATCACTCTTTCACAATTCATTTCTAGGCCTACACTACTGACTGGGATTGAGGGAATTTACTTGCCCAAACTTTACCTGACTTTCTTAATCATAACCACTGGTAAGTTTGATTTCTAGAATCTGGCCTGGTGGACAGATTTTAATAGGCCACCCTAGTTATGAAAAACAGGTGAGAGGTTAGCCAAAACCCAATAATGGTACGTGGATGAGTAGTCGAGGCTTAGTCTCAGAAGAGTGAAGGTGGGGTCAGGTGCCCTTAATGAGTAAATGGCAGACAGAGTTATAATAATAGTTAATTATTTTAGGCCTTTCGAGCACACTGAAACTAGCAGATAGTACTATCACGCACTACTCTATAATACACATTTCGAATGAGTTGTGTCCTCCCACATATTCCTCATCTTGTAACGCTCACCTGATTCCCACGGAGGCGCAGGTCGTGGCAGGAAGGTGTCTGTGACTCGAAAGGTGATGTGCAGGACTCGATGGGCTTCTGGGGTCGAACCTCTTCGCACTGTGTGACGAACTCGTAGGGTGAGGTTTCTGCAGGTGAAAGAATATAGGGGTTAATGGTCTGGGTTGTTTAATGTCTCTCTTCCTCTCTCTCCCAAGCTTCTCCGTAGAGCCCCCAGGTCAACGTGCTCACCTTAGATAGGTGAATGCTGGACTCTCCATCTGCGTCTGATGCAGGGCGCTGTTGCCAGTTCCTTCACTGGTGAAACATAGGCCTCTTGGACTCAGAGGACCTTTACCGTCGTTAATCGCACGAGCGGTGAGTTTCCAGACACCTTTTTAGTCTTTATAGTCTTTAGGTGCAAGGCACGTTAACATTGAACAGGACTTCGTATGATGCTTTTCTCCCCTTTTGCTTGCAGGACTCTTGAGGAAGATGAAATAAAGCGCCTGGAAATGCGTGAGTAAATGCAAGCGCTCTAGCTGTTTTTTCCCTTGCAGCGTAGTTAGTGCTGAAGAGGCACCGGAGTATTTGCAGGCGTTCTATTGTGAAGAGCGCGATGGGCGTAAGTAAATACCTGTCTAATGTCTCTTCTTTTGTCTTTCAGAAGCTTGTTTGCAGCTCCGGAGTCCGCGGAAGGCCCGTAAGTAAATACAATGCTTTTATCTCCGCAGGTGGCGATGCAGCGTGAAGAATTCCAGAGTTCACGGAGTGCCGGTAAGTAATGACAATGCTTTTGTCTTCACAGGCGAAAGTACAGCGTGCCGAAATGACCGCAGCCGATGGATCAGGTGAGTAAGCACTGCGAGTTAAGACTGCCTTGCTAACCTGCTGTTTCTTGTCTCTGCAGATGCTGCTGTCGACTGGATACAGGAATGGTGAGTATGATTCTTGCAGATTGAGGAAGAAAGGCTGGAACAGACTCGGTGAGCGTTCTGCTGCAGATGCAGAATAACGCGAAGCATGTTTCATCAATCGGGTGTGGTTTAAATAGCCTTGGAGTGATGAGGCGTCTTCTTCCACGGCCCCGCCTAGGTAAGAAAAGAGTTCCAGTTCCAGAAGCTTTCCCCATGCTGATTCCAGGGAATGGAGCTGCCCCACCCAGGTAAGAAAGTAGTTCCTGTTTACAGAGGACTTCTAAGTGGCTGGTAAGTAAGCAGCATGGTCTGCTGCAGGTAAGTCCACCCAAACATCTGCACACATATTATGAGCCCGGCGCTTCCAGTGCCGGGACCGATGATTCTGATGAGCCTGGTGCCACCGGCGCCAGGACAAAGTCCAAAAGGTCCCCGTGGGGACCGGCTGGTGCCTAGGATTAGGGTTAGGGGCCTGCTTCCAAGGACGTTGGGCTGGTCCTGGCTCCTTGGAAGCAGTGATCATGACAATCTTTGATGTAGTCAAGTCTGCTTGCACCTTGCTTCAGATTTTTTTTTTTCATGAGGTCGAGCGTCGTTCAGCAGCGAATCTTGATCCTCGGTCTACGTAGCATCCCTCGTGACATTGACGCTGGTATATAGAGTGCGCGCGCTGACCATTACCATTTCCGTTTTTTTCCGCATTGCTGCGTGCTTCGGAGCTACTCGCCTCAGCGATTTCAATTGCATTTACTTCGATATGGCCTCCACCCGACGACGGGCTTCAAGCAGCGTTCAGACTGTGGGGCCAAGATGTCTATCATAGACCCTCACCGCGTGTCTGTGGTGCTTGGGATCGGGCCACAAGGTCGCCGACTGTGGCTCGTGTCAATTGATGACTGTTAAGGCCTTACAGGAAAGGAAGGGGAACCTCGACGCAGGTAAGCCCTCGCCCGAAATCCCCAGCCCTTACCCTATCGAAAAGGAAATTATCCTCTGACTCAAGAGATGTCTCCTGTAAAATAACTTTCTGAACATAGACGTTTGAGGTCCGGTTCACGGCGCTCGTTCTCTTCCCCTAAAAAGGGTAAGAAATGGCATTGCAGGTACTCGTCGTCTTAGTCTTCTTCAGAAAGAGTTTCTTTTGCCAAAAAAAGAACTAGACTACAGCTGAGTTATTAAACTTCGGTTTAAAAAATGTTAGACATTTTTAAACAGCACACTCCTCTGAGTGTTCCTCTAAAGGAGTCTGTGAAAAGTGGCCACGGACTCCCGTGTGTCCCTTCGTGTGCCGCAGAGACCGGGAAGAGAGGTTCCTCTGCATAAGTCGAAGGAATCTTCCACGACGCACAAGAAGCCTTTGTCAGTTATCTCGAAACATTCACTAACAGCATTGAAGCCTTCTTCAAAGGTATCGAAACATTTATGTTCATGGCATGAACATTCGAGGCATGTAATACATATAGAGCCTTCGAAGAAACTTAAATTGTTGATGCGTTTTTGAACACGTTGGCGAAGCCTTTGATGCCTTCAACTTCGGGCCATTCTTTGCTCTCGAAGACCTTAAAGTCTATACCTGATCCTAAATTCTTACAACCCATTTCTAGACCTGATTTCTTGAAGAGAAAGATCAGCCTCCTTTTGGAATGAATATGGGATACCAAATGTTCCAGAGGAATTAATTGCAGACTAATCCAAGATGCAGAATCTTGTGGAGACATTAAAGGAAACCTGTAGCTGGGAAACATCACCAGAGACGGAGTTTGGTAATCCTGAAATATCTGGTTATACGTATCCCTGTTACAGGGCAGTAATTGGTAAGGTAGTTGAATCTCTCGGAGGGTCCAGACCTGCAGCTGCTATGAAGACTGATGACCTCGCTGATATCCTAGACACTGGGCCAGTTAGAGAAGCTGTATTGCCATTTCATGCAACCTTAAGAGTAATGGAGACTGGCTAAAACCAGATTCGGTTTCATCTGTTTATAAAGTATTAACATATGAACACAAGACTGCTTCCATAGACACTCAATTTTTGAACAGAGACCCAACGCCAGAAAGCTTAGTGGTTCAAGCAGTAACAGCTTCTTCGAAAGCTGGTGCCTATCATGCTCTGACAAATAAAGAAGATAAGAGGATTGACTCTTTGAGTAGAAGAGTATTTATTGCAGTATCTATGGCACTAAAATCTACCAATTCTACCAGTGCATTAGCAAAATACACATGTACCCTTTGGGGTGTTGCTGCTCCGGCAGCAGATCATATACTGGAGAGAGAAGGCTTTTTAAGCCTGATGCAAAGATGGCAGAGATGCCCTGAGGCAATCCCTTCAATCTAGTCTGGATACAGTAGACTCGGTCAGTAGAGCCATTGCTGCCAGCACAGTTCTTAGATGCATGTATTGGCTAAGAAAATCTGGATTTCCGGCGGACATCAAGGCACGTTTGCTAGACATGCCATTTGATGGTGCTGTCATGACCCTCACTGGCAAGTCAGCCTTCCAGTTAGGGCCTGGTCAAAGGCCTTAAAACCTCATCCAAGACTCTGAGTCAGTCCTGGTGCCTTTGGCCAACATTAGAATGAGACTATTTACTTGGGACTATTTAACTTGGGGGGGGGGGGGGGGGAGTGTGGGGGGGGGAGTTCAGCCAACATGGAGGCACACACATAGCTCAGTTACAAGGAACTGAGCTATGCGGTCTAGTCTTTTGGGTGTGGCAGACCTGGGACTACTTTACCTGGACTACTTTGGGTGTGGCAGGCATGGGACTATTTTACCTGGACTACTTTACCTGAGATTATTTAAACCGCACCCAAACAGCAGAACATGCTTCACGTTAGTCTGCTGTGGGCAGCGTAACGCTCACTGTGTCCAGTACTTTGATGCCACCTTACCTGAAACCAAGGACCTGCAGAGAGAGAAAGAATACTACAAAACTTACCTCGAACAGTATCCTGTTTTCAATCCATCGCCAACTTCAGTTCCACTCACCTGAAGGTACGAACTCCATCATCCGGCACCGCATGCATCCTGGAATACCATAACCTGGAAAGAGGAGAAAGAAAGACAGCATTAGTAAGCGTTTACTCACGTTTCCTCCCGAACGAAGAAAGCCACACAATTCTTACCTGGGTAGTCATCTCCTGGTCAGTATCATCGCTGGAATATTACGGCGCTCGGCGAGTAACATCGCAACCTGCAAGGAGAGAAAAGATGCAGGTTAGCAATACAAAAGGCTAAACAGTGCAGCGCATCGCGCATTACTCACGGGACAGCATCGCGCACTCCCCGCTTTCACCTCCTGGCCCATGCTCATCTTCAAACTTCATGACAACACCAAAATACCTTTCCATACCTAAAAGGAAAGAAGCAAGACATTATTATTCTAACTAAGAGGAACATAAGAACTGCATGTAAAGACTGTAAAGCAGCAAACCTACGGAGTCGCAGCAGGCCTGGATTCCCACAGGGGGGCTTGCACCAGTGAAGTAACTTGGTCGTTGCTCGCCCCCCACATCTACGCGCCCCTGCCACGAGGAGCAGGACTGAGACTCCACCTTTTACAATATTAAGGTGAGGAGAAGGCCCAAGGGGAGAAAGGAGTTGAGGCCAAGGGAGGTGGGAAAACATAAAGACAATCTCGTATTGAATCCAGCTCTCCTATATTGCAGACCCATCTTTAAGCAGAGGCCAGGGGGTTCGAGAGTGCAAATCATCCAACCAGGGCTGGGTGGCATCCCCGTGAATACCAGGTAAGCGTAACAGGTACTTCTCTGTTTGGTGAGAAGGCCGATGGCAGTCTGGAAAAACTGCAAGCTTCTAAGGCTGCAGCAAAACCTTTAGGTGCGGCAATAACTCAACCTCAATTTTACAGGTCAAGCAAGGACAGGTCATTCATTTAGTTTCTGTTCCTCCGTATCTAGAGGAAGAGGTCAGTTTTCACAGAGGTCAAAGAATACCCTTTTGTGGAAGAGGATGAAGGACACCCCGTTGAACACCCGCGGAGCCTCCGCTGCAGGTGGAACAACCAAATGACTCCTTCACCCACAAATCTGTGGTAGGAGGCAGATTGTTTAACCATGTCCGGAGTTGGCGAAGCATAACTTCGGATGCACAGGTGCTACAAACAGTAACAGACTGTTTCTGTATCCCATTCCTAAAAAGAAGTGATTGCCCCCCAAAAGCAAGATCAACCCTGGTTTCAGATCCACTCCTCCAACAGGAGCTTCTCACTCTATTGGAGAAAAATGCAATCAAATTGGTACCTGTAGCAGAGAGAAACCAAGGTTGGTATTCTCCTTATTTTCTAATACCCAAGAAGGACGGAGGAGTGCGACCCATCTTAGACTTGAGATGATTGAACAACTTCCTCGGGAAGGACAAGTTCAAGATGGGAACTCTTTCGCAGATCCTTCAGGCCTTTCGACTCCAGGATTGGTTGGTGTCATTGGACCTTCTTGGTGCTTACTTTCATGTGCCGATACATCAGAAATACAGAAAGTAACAGAGGTTCGCGCTTGGCTGTTCTCATCAGTTTCGAGTTCTGCCATTCGGGCCCACCTCAGCCCCAAAGATTTTCACCAAGCTCATGGCAGTGGTGGCAGCAGGTTTAAGGAGGGAGGGGATTCGCATTTACCCCTACCTGGACGACTGGTTGATCAGAGCTGTTTCTCCGGAACAGTGTCAGTCATCTCAGGTGCACCTGCAGCATCCTCCACGAACTGGGTTTCTCCCTGAACTTCAGAAGTCCCATTTGACACCTTCTAAGAAGCTTCAATTCAGTCTGAGTCCAGACTCCATGTCAACCTTTTGGAGGTCAGACTAGCGCTGATGGCCTTCCTGCCCCTGTGCAGAGAGGCAATGCAGCTCTGGTTCTGGGCACTAAAAGAAGGAATAACTCTTCTGGCAGGTCATCTAGCCAGAGAAAAGAACACAGCAACTGAGGCTCTAAGCAGGCAGAGCACCATCTCCCACGAGAGGGAACTAGCTCAGTAAGTCCTTCAAGGGATCTTCACCCTTTGGGGAACCCCTCAAGTGGATCTGTTCGCGACCACTGTCAACCGCAGGTGCAAGCTGTTCTGCTCCAGGGAATTTCTCCAAATAGGAGCTGAATTTCCGCTCCTGTATCCGTTTCTGCCAGTCCCCGTCATTCCTCACGTAATATGGAGGTTGAGGAAGTTTGGGAAAACTATGATCCTGATTGCTGCAAATTGGGCCACGAGAACGTGGTACCAGGACCTTCTAGAGATGGCCATCTGCCCTCCAGTTCATCTTCCCCAAAGAGAGGACCTACTCTTGCAAGATGAATGTCGCATTCTTCACCCAGAGATCAGGACTCTCAACCTTCACGCCTGGTGTCTGAAAGGGTGAGATATAAAGATTGGGAACTTATGGAAGATGTAATGGAAGTGTTGCTTTCAGCAAGAAGACCAGCAACTAAATCCCTGTTCCGCTGCCTTTAGAATAAATTTCACAGCTGGTGCAGAGAAAAGAAACTAGATCCTTTCTCATGTAAACTTCCATAGGTTTTTGTCTCTTACTTTACTTGACCCTTTCTGGGTTGCAAGTGACCGCAGTGAAGGGCTATCTAGCGGCCCTATCAATTTTCAAAAGATCTCTGGATGAGGGATCATACTTGAAAATGCCGATTGTGATACAATTTCTGAAAGGATTAGCACATTTCTTTCTGCCTACTCCCTTCATCGTGCCATCATGCGATCTAAATCTTTTACTACGATGTTTTATGGGTGCTCCCTTTGAGCCCTTACGTTCGTGCCCTTTAAGGATGCTCACCATAAAAACTGCCTTTTTAGTAGCCATCACATCTGCCCGTAGGGTAAGTGAGATACAGGCTCTATCTTCCAAACAACCTTTCACTTCCTTATCCAAGGATAAGGTAGTAGTTTTAAGGGTCAAGTCATCTTTCCTACCAAATTTTAGAATTTCATTTGGCACAACGTATCGCGCTACCATCTTTGTATCCTCATCCATCAAAGGAGGAAGAGAGACTACGTCGCCTAGACCCGAAAAGGGTACTAAGTTTCCATATTACAAGAACTGCGAGTATTCTCTAAGATGATCAGCTTTTCATTGGTTATGCTGGTCAAAGATTTGGTTTAGCAGTCACAAAACAAACCATCTCTAGATGGATTGTTGTGTATAACTGAGTGTTACTCGTTGGCAGGCAAGTATTCTCCCAAAGGGTCTGAGGGCGCATTCCACTAGAGGGGTGGCTGCTTCCTCTGCTCTAGAAAGAGCTGTACCATTGAGGGACATTAGCAGAGCGGCAGCATGGAAGACCCTTCATACATTTAGTAAATTCTTCTGTGTAGATTCTTTTTCAGGAGAGGAAGCCAAATTTGTCAAAGCTGTCCTCCATAATATTTATTTTATTTATTTTATATATTTATATAGCGCCGGAGCCCGCGGGTATCAGGGCGCTGTACATAGACACATTGACTACTCAGGCCAGGACAACAAGTAGTGAAGGGATGATAGTGTCAGAGTGGATAAGGGGTGATGAAATCTCATGCTCGGTGAAGCTTATTTAAAAAGGGTGGTTTTAAGCTGTTTCCTGAATTTTCGAAAGTTAGATTCAAGTCTAAGATGACTGGGTAGCTCATTCCACCTTACCAAATATACCATTTACATTACCAAATAAGTACATTCTTGGCACCCTCCGCCTAACTCAAACTGCTTTGGCAGTCTATCAAAGATGAGGAATACGTGGAAGGACGCAATCCATTCGAAAAACAATTTGCGTACCCAGGGTAACGTTCTTTCGACTGAATGTTCCTCTCATATATTCCTCATCCCCCTCCCATCCATCCCCTCTTGCCTAGAATTTCTGTGTCTTACACCTTCCTTTCTCGCAACCTCAACCTCCTATGACACAGCATGCTAATTAAAGGAGGAAAAAACTAAGAACTGAGGTAACAGTCAGCACGCATGCTCTATATACCAGTGTCAACGTCACGAGGGATGCTACGGAGACGTTGAGGATCAAGATTCGACACTGCATGACGCTCAACTCTATGAAAAAAATTCCAAAGCAGGTTGCAAGCGGACTTGAATATATCAAAGATGAGGAATACGTGGCAGGAAAATCCAGTCGAAAGAATGTTACCACAGGTAAGTAACTTGTTCTTGTGACGCTTGTGGATCTGCTTAGAATCACAAATCACACGCTTGGCATAGGCCATCTAGTGGTAGGCGTGGAGTATTGCACATGTTTTTGAAGTACGAAAAGGGGCTTCGACTGGGTGTGTTTGTAATATTATCCCTAATGACACGTCTACTGTACCCATGATCCCTCACGCTTTGAGGTCCCTCAGATTATTTATTTCCGTTGTCGTGGTCGGACATGTTTAGCAGACTCTGTAGCAAAGCAAAATTTCCGAGTTATTTACGATTATTAACTTCTCGATGGTCGCCGTTCGATGGACATCTCGATTGACAACCAATTACGACGGCTGAATCGGGCCGATCAGTAGGGAGAGTGGGGGAAATGATTACATTACCCATCACATTACCTGACATTACCTATCAGAATGCATACCTTCACTACTTACATATACTGCATTTGTCTAGCTGCCTTGAAAAATCTCATTCACAACCTGGCAAAGACCCGACGTCATGTGGGTCATATAGGCCTATTACCCTCCTCAACATAGATGCGAAGATCTACATGGGTGTGTTGGTGGCGAGACGAAATCTCATTCTACCGTCTCCGATAGGGACAGACGTGAGACAACACGATACGGATGATGCACTTAGTAGAAAAGGTGACCGTACAACAGGTTCTTTCACTGCTGATGTCGCTCAACGCCGAAAAGGCCTTCATCCGTGTGGAATGGCCATTCTTATTCGCAGCTATGGAACATATGGGGGATGGGCTCTAAATTTCTACAGATGGTCAAGCCAATTTTATTTGCCTACCAATGCGCATATCCATTAACTCCCACTTATATCGGAATATTAGCATCACAAGGGGAACCAGACGGCGATGCCCCCTGTCCCCGTTCATCTACGCAATATACTTGGAGCCATTGTTAACATCAATTAGGCAGAACCCAAACATTTGTGGCATTCCATTTGGAAGGGAAGAGCATAAAACCGCAGCATTCACAGATGACATGATGATGATCCTAACATGTGTAGAGACGTTAATTTGTGCCCTAATAGAGGAACGTATTAGAATGGAACAAGTTGGGGGACTGAAAAGAAAGGTCAAAATCGGAGCTACTCAACTTAGGCCTGCCAGAGGCACAATTAACTACCTAGCATACATTTTCTCAGTTTAAAGTCTCTATAGATTGTATGAAATACTGGGGGGCGGGGGGGTGTGAAAAAAGCTCACTCGATACCCAAAATGTATGGGAAAGATTACCCTGCGCTGCTGGCCCAAGTTAAAGCGGACCTAGAGAACTGGTCGCCCATGCAGGTTCTCATGGCTGGGAAAAATCACCATGATTAAGATGTTGACACACCCCAGGGTACTGTACTACTTCCAAGCGCTCCCCATCAAGATCCCAAAACTCTCTTTTTCAAAGATCTCCATAGGTTAGTGTCACAATTTATTTGGCAAGCTAAACAACTTAGGGTGGCCCTAGAGACGCTGATGGTGCCTAAACATAAAAGGAGATTTGGCCTCCCAAACCTTTTAAAATATTACGAAGCAGTCCAACTATGGGTAGTAAGGGAGTGGCTAACAGGGGATATGCCAAAACCCTAGGCGAGAATGGACAAGGCGGTAGAAGGAATACTGTGGCTCCCTAGACGGGACAGACCCCAGAACACCCACATTAGTCGGGTTATTGCAGTGACTTGTGATACTTGGGACCGCCTAGGGGCATATCCACGCGACAGTCTCCCTTCACTCCACTCCTTGGGAACCTCCACTTTTCTCTGTGACTGGTGCATGGCCCGTTTGCACAGTGGCACAAGACTTGGTGTAAGAAAGTGGGAGACATGGGGACGAAAGCAGGCATAAGATCTTTTGAAGAATGTAAACAGATGGGATTGGCCTAGACAGACAGATTCGTGGAACTATCAAATACAGCATTGGCTGGCACACCCGGAAATAAAATCTGCGTCAGTCCGGGAGCTGACACTGTTTGAAAAATGTATTACCATACACACGGGAGACAAACAGATGGTCTCTAAATGATATTCGTTCTTGGTAAACCTCGGACCAAACAAAACCTGGGGATATATGAGGTGGTGGGAGACGACCGTGGAGGAAACAATTATGAGAGAGCATTGGGAGAACCTGTGGGGAAATATACCAAAGTTAACCAGATCTTTCCAGCTTAGAGAGGCATGGTAAAAGGTTGTGGCACAATGGCATTATGCTCCACAGAAGCTACATGGGATTTACTCCAAGATGTCACAGGAGTGTTGGAGAGGGTGTACTGGAAGAGGGGACTGGAGACACACATGGTGGGATTGCCCCGGATTTAAGAGGTTACTGGAAGGAAGTAGGGGCCCGCATACAGTCTACAGTCCCTTGACATTCACTTAGAATGTTTTACCCAGAATGTTCACTCCCCTCCAAACCCCAGTGCAAAGCCTTTATGGTGATGCTTATTGCGGCCTGGTTAGTCTTGGAAAAACAATGGAAGCAGAAAGCACCCCCAACATGGATGGAGTGGCTGCATAAGATATGGGGTATATTGGCAATGCAATGGGTGACCTACAGAGGGCAAGGCGATGCAGCCGGATTGAGAAAATGGGCAGTGGCTGTGGAATAATTTGAAGGGGACTATGATACAATGGTGTCTGCAGAACTTGCGTTTTTTGGACATGATGTAAAGGAGAGTTGACCTCTGGCGGCAGATGTGGACATGTGGGACTTTGTGGGGGAAAATTAAATGCAGTGGGGGAAGAGGGCAGGGGAGCGGGGAGGTGTGGGGTGCTGTTATTATAAGTAAAATGTCAGAAATACATTAAAAAAAATATATCTCAACCATGGAGAGAACTCCCTTTTAAATTCTGTCCCAGCTGCAACAGAAAATATTGGTGGAGAGACTCTAGTGTGTAACCAGTGCCTTTCCCGAGACCACCCAGAGGGGCCAGTTGTGTGTCCTGTAAGTTATTTAGGACGAATACCCTAAAGGAATGACTCACCAAATGATGGCCAGTCCAAATGATGGCCAAATCAGAAGCTGCTACCTGTGCCACCTGTCCCCACCCCCGAAAGGCAGTCACAGCGTGCTGCCTTGGGGAAAGCTTCTGGCGACAAAGATGCTCACACATAAGTAAACAACCTCGAGCCGTACTTGGACAGAACCGTCGAAAGAAGGCCTCACACCGGCTGAAGGCACTTCACACCCTACTGACCATGCACTGAAAAAGCCTGTTGCGCTTCCTAAACCACGTTTAACGCAAGACAATAAAGAAAAACAGTCCCTCGACTGGTGTTTCACAGATGTCGAAACACACGTCGAAAAAACAAAAGTCACGTTGGTGAAGAAACACGCCATAAAAAGAAACGTACGCGCATTACACGCACACGTTCTGTCCCTGAGAAAGTGCCACAGTATGCAGAGGTCCATTCCCCTTTATCACAGTCTCTCCAGGAAAAAGAGACCTATAGAAGAACCTAATACTATTGTGATCCTCCTACCAGAAACACTTAGAACAGGCACAGGGTCAAAAGAACGCTTCGAAGAAACAATGGACAAAGTTCCTTCTTTTGTAGACTTAATGAACAAATACCCGATTAGGCGGAAGACATTGGAGATAGAAATGAGACGACCCTTAGAAACTGGCCAACCCTTAGCAAAACCACCAAGGTGACAATCGTCACCCACACAAACTGTCCTAGACTTCTCCCAGGACTCTTTCCAAGTGGAAGATCAGGCATTTCAAGATGTGTGGTATATAGACCAGGATGATCCTAATGATGACCCTGACAGATTTTATCAAGTTGACCAAGATGAGCAAGATGTTACTGTTATTTTTGAGACTCCAGATGTTGCACCTGAGTGATTGCAGCTCCCCAATTGACGATCAATTGTTATACAGTGATTTATTAAAGGGCTGCAAATTATTTTAATATTCATACTGAAGAAACGATGGACAACACTGATTTCGTGGAGGATATTTTAAATGAAAGTCCATTAGCCAGGCCATTCCTCTATTACAATGAAAAAAGAGGATTGGCCCATCACTTACTGCACCGCCAGTTACTCAGGCAGTTAACCCTTGTTTTTTGTTTTTTAAACCTTCTCCATCTGAGCCACTGTATAATGGGGACATGCAAAACCAGATTCCCATATGGTCACCACCACTAGGAAAAGGGCTGGAGTTCCACTTTCTAACGCTGCGGCACCTCCCAATAAGGAATCCAAGCAATTGTATAAACTGCCTCAGGAGCATATATAACACGCATTGCAACCAATACCACACTGCTTGCAAGTTATAACAACACACAATGGAACGAGGTACTGAAACATCTAGATTCGGTGCCCGGACCTGTAAGGTCACACCTTCTAAAGATCTCCACAGAGGGCAAACGGGGAGCCCAAAAACCTTTAAAAATATTTTAAGACTCAGCAGACGCTTAAAGGAGAGAAATGCTTATTCATGGCTCTGATATTCCGGGTTTAAACCCGAGACTCGGGCAACGTTAATCAACATGCTTATTGAAGATTCTGTTTTATTTGGAAGGCAGTTCACAATCCGCTTGAAACTAGAAAGGAGGAGCGTGAGACTTTGAAACCATTGGGCCAAATCACAAATAAGCCTTTTGTCCGATGAGACACCTTCAACACAAGGCGCACTTTTTGCAGCCAAGGCTTTACAAGATCCAATCAATCTGGATTTGGAACATCCGCCTCTTCTTACTACAGTCCCCAGGGACAAGCATTCTTTTACCAGTCAAACCAGTAGAGGGGGTTTCGTAGAGGCAAAGGGCAGGGCAAAATTGCAGCGTGTCGAGGCTCAGATGGCCTCGCCAACAAATGATGCTCCAGTTCACGTACACGCTCATGCGTCCCCGGTAGAGGGGTGGGGGGTCGCCTATCATCATTGACCCAAACATGGGAGGGGATAACGTCTAATTGACGGGTGTTCAAAAAGGTTTCTGTTGCTTGTTAATCTGCTTAGAATCACATGCTGTGCATATGGTCCGACATCCAGTGGTAATCGCAGAGTATTGCATCTTGTCTTTCGGGGACCGAAAAGGGACGTCGGCATAGGCGTGTCATGAACACTATCCCTATCTTGATGTGTAGTGTACCCAAAATCCCTCACGCGCTGAAGTCCCTCAGATTGTTTTTTTCCACCCAGATAACTGGTCGCCCTATAGCGGAGCTCTTCGTAAGAGACATTGTTTATCTTTATTCCGACTTTGTCGGTTATTTCCCCTTAGGTCACTTCAGCGATACAAGGAACCTCGACGGAGACTGCGGGAAGTTCCGATGGTGGTGGAAATCAGCGCCTAAGATCCTGCGGCTGAGCCATCCACGTGGCCGGGCCCTCAGGCCAGCCTACACAGTATGGAGAGTGGGGTCAGGGTGGCCATATCTTTCGTTATGTCTCTCCTCTTTCCCCCTTTTTGCCCTCTAGGTCTGGTCATCTTTGCTTATACCTTTTGCTATGGAAAGGACTCCATTTAGGTTCTGCCCTAAGTGTAGGGTCAGGTACCCGTGGAAAGACGAGCACAGAACTTGTAATTCTTGTCTACCCCAAGATCACGTCGAGAAGCGGTGTGCGGCGTGTAAGCTCCTTCGGCCTAAGACCCTTAAGGAGCGCCGTGTAAAGCGGTGGGCTGCGTACGGTATGTCGCGGTCTGAACCCTCTTCCCCCACCGCCACACCCGCTTAAAGTGAAGGGGGCACTGATGATGACCAGACATCTGTATCGCATGTCATCGACCGTGAAGCGGACGCTTCTAGGGCCGCCACGCCCATCCCTGACCCCTCTAGTCCTGACATAAGTATCGCTTCTGGGACAACAGCCGGCGACGGGGGTGTACAGCAACCACGAAACACTAAGCACACAACCCCACCACCGATTTTGTCGGTTTTGTCGAAAAAGGTGAAAGCGCCAACAGGACCGTTGAAAATGTCAACGGAATCCTCTGATCTGGTAGATCAGCAGCCTTCCCTGCATCCACAGCAGCGTCTTGCGACTGGGCACTCCAAAAATAAGGATGCTACTCCTAAATCGGATTTACACGCCAAAGCGCCGTCATCCGACGATGCAGCGCCCCCTAAGGCCTTGGTAGGCCTAAACCCTACTACTAGGCCTCCTACCCTTTCCACATGTGACAAAGCTACCGCTAGGCCCTCTGAATGCCACGGTTCGATGGAGATTGAGGATAGTATTGCGAGGATTACTTCGGCGGTTGGGCTAACACCTAGGATACCATCGAAACGCGTGGAGCGTGCCGCAGACAAGTCTAAAGACACACCATGGCGCCTCAGTACTCGCAAAACCTACAAGGACAGTCGGGAGCCTCTTTCAATCACCCTTGGGGACAAATTCCGAAACCAAAGAGGAAGACTACATTTTTCCACCTTTGGGCCCTCCTGGTTCATCTAAGTGGACCAGGGAGAAATTCGAAGGATGCATGGACAGTCTAGAAAGGATTGATTCGCGTTCGGAGCAGCCTTCCATAAGAGATCTCGTGAAGACCCTATTTTGGGGTCAGCTTCACGATTCCAGGAAAATCTTGACTCTCAGCCTTTGGCTTCTGCCCTCCATGAAGATGTGGTCCAGATGGACACTTACCAGGACATCTACGACGAGGAAGAAGACCCTTCCTTCCTGCAAGACTACCCTGATGACCAGGCGGATGCCGTGGACAATTGGGAAGAAACCCAGCAAGTGGAGACTGAGCCATGGACACTCCCCACGCAAGATCAGGACACTTATGTCTTATGCCTGGATTTTCCTCCCACCACTCTGACCCACCAGGCCTCGCCTGTAGACGATCAAATGGCCTTCAATTCCATTTTAAGGAAGGCAGCAGAGCACTTTCAGATCACCACCCAGGAGGCGGTACCCGAGCAAGATTTTGTGGAAGACATTCCCAAAGAGCAGCCCTCCTCAAGCCAAGCCATTCCCCTCCTGAACTCTGTTAAAAGATGGTTGGGCCCCTCCCTAGTCACACCAGCTCAGACCTGGGCAGTGAATCCAAGAGTGAAAAGACTATTTCGGCCAGCTCCTACGGACCCTCAATATATTAAAGGTCACGCCACCCCCGACTCCTTGGTAGTCACTACCACTCAGAAACGAGCAGGGGTCCCCCTTGCTACGGTGGAGGCACCTCCGGATAAGGAATCTTAGAGATTGTACGCCTTAGGTAAGCGTGTTACCTCGGCAGCTGCATACACCACATGCATAGCGAATAACACCACGCTGCTTGCCAATTATGCAGATGCACAATGGAACCTCGTACAAGAGGGTCTCAAGGAGGTTCCTGAACCTGCTAGGTCCATACTACTCACCATCGTGGCCGAGGGCAGGCAAGTAAATCAGAATATAATCAAAAACGCTCTGGACACTGCTGAGACAGCAGGCAGATCCCTGGCTCAGGGCACACTACTCAACCGTCACTGGTCGCCTTCCCCGGAGGATGGAGCCACGAGGAAAGTGGCATGTCTAAGTCCTCGGCTCCGGAGGAATGGGCTGCCTTCAGGGAGCAGATGCTGGCGATTTTCCAATCCCAGGGCTCTGTTCTGTCTGCGCCTTCGGAAGAAGCCGGCAAGGAACGGTCTCGAAACGTGGCTCGCACGCCTTTGGGCTCTGGTCCTCGGACATTGAGGCTTTGCCTTCTCACCAGCCGTCGGCGCCGTTATCGACGCCGAAGCAGTCAGCGCTCTCTAAGCCTTCAGCGCCCTCAACGCCTTCGGGGCCTTTTGGCCGGAATTTACCAATGGATATCCCTAATACTGTGGATCCTCCAAGGAAGGCTACTTCCAAGTCTGTGAGGCCTGTTAAGGACTCCAGAACCTCTTCTGTCCCGAGGCAGTACTTTTACCTCCCTCTGGATGACATCTATATTGGAGGAGGAGAGGTCAGACTTCGATTTTGACCCTGTTGAGTCTGATGTGGCCCCTGTCTCTTCTGGAGACAGTCAATTGCAAGAGTTGAGGCAATCTCTTCATGATGCCAGTGGCTTGGACACTTCTCCTGAGGTGGAATTTGGCAAGCCTGGGGCTCATGATGAGTCTTCCTACAGGAGACTGATGGCTAGGGTCACGGAGTATCTTGGCTGGTCCAGTCCTCCTGAAGTTTTTGTTCTGAATGATTTAACTGATATTTTCGATCAAGGTCCGTCCCCTGACCCACTGCTTTTCATTTAATGTTGCAGAAAAGGGTGGCGGCTGCTTGGCAGACACCAGAATCTGTTCCGGCTGTTAACAAATCGTTAACTACCCTACCATCGCTCCTGATAGGGACGACAAGCGCTTCGACGGTTGGGCACGCAAGGTGTTTTCTGCGGGGAGTATGCCGTTAGTCAGCCAACTCCACTTGTGCCTTAGCAAGATTTTCACACACACTGTGGAATTGTTTCTCTAGGGGCTGAGCATATTCCCAAAGGGGAAGAAAGGGATGGGTTCCTTGCTCTTGTGTAGAATGGCAAGGATGCCATGTGTGAATCCCTTCAGTCGGATTTGGACACAGTCGACCGTATTAGCCAGTGCATGACTGCGAGCACCGTTACACGCAGATTAGCATGGTTGCGGAAGTTGGGATTTGCTCTGTATGTGCAAGCCAGTCTTTTGAACATGCCCTTTGATGGCGCGCATTTTTTTGGCAGCAAGGCTGATGGAGAGCCTTGAGAGGTTGCAGACCTCAAAAGCTGTGGCGAAATCTGAGTGCAGCTGTGCGTCAACCTCTGCCTTTTTGTCCTAGGGGACAGCAGTGGAGGGGAGGTTCTTTTTGTTACTACTCCTCCTTTGGTAGAATGGGAGGAGCTGCCAGTCAAAGGGGTCAGCGTAAAAGTACGCGTGGTGGTCGCGTAAATGGAGGTGCCAAAGCCGCTCAGGCAGCTGCCTCTTTGCCTTCAGGCGCTGCCGCTTCGCAACAAGCTTGAGGCCATGTCCCATTGTTCGCCGGTTGGGGTCAGACTGTCGCAGCATCTCGACGAATGGCGAGCTATTACTTTAGTTGCGTGAGTTCTGGATACAATAACCCATGGCTACTGCCTTCCCTTCCTAAAGCGGCCTCATGACAATCCACCGGGGAATCTATCTTTGAAGCTTCCAGATCCGCTCCGTGTGCAGTAAATCATGACCATGCTGGAGAAAGGTGCTATAGAACTGGTGCCTGTAGCGGAGAGGAACAAAGGATGGTATTCCCCATATGTTTTGATTCCAAACAAAGACGGGGGATTGAGACCCATCTTGGACTTACGTTGGTTGAACAAACTTCTCAGGAAGGACAAGTTAGAGATGGTCACTCTTTCTCAGGTCCTTCAGGCCCTTCAACTTCAGGATTAGTTGGTGTCTCTGGACCTACAAGATGCTTACTTTCATGTGTCATCCAAAGCACAGAAAGTACCTGTTTGCGGCTGGCGACTCCCACTTTCAGTTTCGGGTCTTGCCATTCGGATTGACCTCTGCCCGAGTGTCTTCACCAAGCTAATGGTGGTGGTGGCAGCTTATCTCCGCCGAGGGGGAGTGGGGGTTTCACGTCTACCCCTACCTGGATGATTGGCTGATCCGTGCGCATTCCACCTAGCAAGCGATGGATCATCTGTCTCACCTGCCGCTCCCTCCACAAGCTGGGCTGTTGGGTAAGATTTCCACAGAGCTGGTAAATCTTCCTTTCCTGGTTCAACTCCAGAACATTTTGCTTCTAGTGGGATATTTTTCATGAATACCTCAGTGAGTGGGAACCTTTTTCCACACTCACCTGACTTTAACTATTTTTATGGGTGTCATTTTTAAGACTCTCTATAGTGTCTTTTTAAAGTTATCATGTCTAACAACTTATTGGCAATAAGTGCCTGTTGTTGCTGGGTTGCCCTAGGGGCTCCCCATTTACCTTTCTTGTGCTAACCTTGAGTGAACTACAGTTCCCAAGGGTAGAAATGATCTTTGGATCCCTTTTACATTTTATTCTGTGAAACCAGCACGCCCCACCTTATGTGGAGTGCTGGGGAGATGCGATGTATCCCTTTTCACATTTAAACTGTAACAATTCTGTTACAGTGCCAAGCCTACCTTTAATGCTGGTGGCAGTGATACCTTTTACTAATTTGGTGCACCTTTACCGCGGGCTGTAATCACAGCTGCAGTAAAGGCACCTAGGGGTGCTATTTTACCAAAATGGCCCCTGTCTTCTTTTTTTGCCATTTTAGTGTTTCTTGTCATTTCTTGTTCCTTCCCCTGACATCCAGGGTGGGTAATTCCTTTGTTTGAGTTTTGTCTTTGGCGGGAGTCCCCTGGACACCCCGTCCAGGCTCCAGTCAGTCTGCAAGCACAGGAAGTGGGGGAGGAGTCCAAAACTTCCCCCTCCTTTGTCTTATGCCTTCCTTCAACTGGGCCAAATCCCAGTGGGGGGTTGGCTGTCCTGATTGGACAGCCAGACGCCCCTTTCTTGTAAAATGCGGGGAGAGAATGCAGAGGTTGTTGCAGTTCTTGATAAATACTGGAAACCGGGAAGCTGAAGTCCTGTCGACCACTGGAACAGAAAACCGAAGAGGATGACGAAGCAAAAGCAGCGGGAATGATTTCCAGCGACCGGAGAGCCTGCTGTGTAACCCGAGCCTGCTGCAGCCCTTCCTTCCGATCGACCTGGGGTCTCCGAAAACGACGACCCGAACCCAGAGCCTGGTGAGACCCACTAGACTCAAGACGACTTGCATTTTGAGCCATCCCACGGGTTGCTGCGACCTTGTGTTCTTGCAATACCCCAATACCCTGGGACCTCCAGCCACTGTGCGGTGCACGATCTTCCGAATCTCGCTGAAACTTCGTGGGCATCCTGGTCTATCTCCAGAGACACAAATCGAGTCCAAAAAGTCCCCTCACAAGAGTGCTGGATCTTTTTAAACAATGAGAATTCAACCGCGATTTTCTGTCTTCTGTGCTCTTTGAAAAGGCGCCAAACCCGCAGAACCGCATTCAGCCGCGAGATGAATCTTGCCTAGAGCATTCTTCATCGATCCCTGCTGCAAAGTCCCTTCTGAGGTCTTGTGTTCAGTCTCCAGGACAAGGAATCCACTGACCGGGTATTTGGCTGCAGTCCCTGAAGTTCTCCTGCTGCAATCTCTTCTTCATTGCTGAGGTACTGTGTTGGCTTGGGTATACTTACCTTAAGCCCGTTGGGATTTCTGTGTAGTCCTGGGGTGTTTTCTGTGAATGGGAGGTCCCTCGTCCAGTACACCCAGTCCCACAGCTAGAATCCTGCTGGGGTGTCTTCTGTGAAGCCCCTGGACCCTCTTCTAACCCTAGAAGTAAAGTACTCACTTGTTTGCCAGTTTTCCTAAGGAAACTCTGACTTTTGCTACTAAAGAACTTATTCTAACACTGCCTGTTGGTCACTAGTCCTAGTGACCCCCCTTCTGCTACTGAGAACACTCATGCTCTAAGGGAAAGACTTTGAAGGGATTGGGACTTCTGCCTAGAAAATAAATCAAGTGTTTTACTTACTTGTAAAGAGTTGGTTGGTTGGTAACTGTAATTCCAAGAGTGAACAGTTACAAAAGTTCTTACTGATCTTGAAGGTGTGATGCACTATTCTTAAAAGTATGGTTAACATCTTTTCTTCCTTAGCCACTGTTTTACCAGTCTAAAAGAAAGTAGATGTGAAGTTATTTTACTCTCCTGTGATTAGGTTGTGCCTCTTTACAAAAGTAATGTGTTGGTATCACCAGGTTAGTCCTGCTAGGATAACTGTATGAGTGTACCCCAACTGGGTCTTGCTTCCCCTGAATTGCTGCTAGCCTGTCCTTAATAAGTCTACATTAGGTTGTTGCCTACCTAGAATAACTATTCAGTAAAGTGTGACATTGGGTTTTACGTTCCCCTTCATTGTGAAGTTAAAGTAAGTGGGTTTTACTTACCTTGTGTTAGCTGTGTGCCATCCAAAACAAGTTACCAGAGTTATTGCTTACCTCAATCTGGGGTTCCCTGATTTCCAATGCATCTATAATTGTACATTACATCCTTAGGTTTTACTCACCTGGTATAACTGTGTGTTATGACAAAAGTAGTTATAGGTTTTTACTGCACCTAGAATAAGTGTTTCACTATTCACCAAAAGTATATTGTCCAGTTGACTGTTTGTGATTTGTTCCAAGAGTCACTGTACAACTGGAAGGGCCTACTGTCCTTGTATTACCAAAAGTAATCTAAAAGTAACCATTGGTCTTTTACTCCCAAAGAATAAGCTTGTCCTATACTAAATGTGTATAACAAGGTTTGACTTCCCTAGAACTACTGTTAGGTGTTCCAAATAAGGTTTATACTTGGGCCTGTGTGCTTTCAAGTATAGTGTTGTGTTTTATATTGTGATTTCATATAATGTGTTGGTACTTACTTAACCCCTAGATTTATCTGGGCCTACCTGTATTTAAATAAATCCTTTAGTTTTACAATACATAGTGTTTCAGTGTTTCTTTGGATCATTTGTATTACAATGTTCACTTGCACTGTATCTACTGCCCTCTCTCCCTCCTAAGATAAGCCTGGCTGCTCTGTCTACGCTACCCCGAACTCAGGTAGTACAGCCTTATACTAAGAGTGGAATCTTGTACTGCCTCAGTAGAATGGTTTTGCTAGGCCCTTAATTGGACTTCAGAAAAACTGTCCTACCATGGGCTTCTACCGCAATTTCAAGAAGTCGCATCTGACACCTTCCCAACAGCTCCATTGTGCCGATGGTGGACACGTTTCAACATGCCCAGAGTCTCCCGGCATTTGAATTCTTAAGGTTGCTCGGCTTCATGGCATCCTGCCTTTTTCTGGTGCCACAGGCCAGACTGAGGATGATATCCCTGCAATGGGTCCTCAAGATGCAGTGGTCACAATTCTCGGGCAAGATGTCGGATCCGGTTCAGATTCCACTCTCGGTCTCAAAGGATCTGATGTGTTGGGCCAACGAGAGGAACCTGATGAAGGGGGAGCAGTTTTGGCAACTGTGGCCAGAGGTGACAGTTGTAATGGACGCTTCCCTAACAGGATGGGGGGGGCTAATGCCGAAGATTTGACCGCCAGCGGTCGTTGGTCTCCGTCAGAGTCTAAACTCCACATTAACCTGTTAGAGCTGAGGGCCATCAGGCTTGCCCTGAAGGCTTTTCTGCCGTCTGTGCAGGGAAAATGTGTCCTGATCATGACAGACCATACAGTGGACATGCATTACCTTAACAAAAAAGGGGGGGGGGTAGGGTCATTCCCGTTGTGCAGAGAGGCGATGCAGCTCTGGTTCTAGGAAATCCAGCAGGCAATATCACTCTCTGCAGTTCATCTGGCCAGAGAGGAGAATGCGGCGGCGGACGCACTGAGCAGGCAGAGCACAGTCTCTCAAGAGTGGGAGTTGGCACAGGAAGTCCTTTTACAGATCTTCACCCTTTGGGGAACCCCACAAGTGGATCTCTTTGCGACCTGTGGCAACCGGAAGTGCGAGAGATTCTGCTCGAGGGAATTTCCTCTGAGAGGAGCCTTAGGAGATGCCTTTGTCGTGGATTTGTCATTCCCACTTCTGTACGCGTTTCCGCAGGTCCCCGTCATTCCTCAAGTGTTAAGGAGGTTGCGGAGGTTCGGATCCCACATGATCCTCATTGCTCGGATTGGGCCAGGAGAGCGTGGTACCCAGATCTTCTAGAAATATCCATCTGCCCTCCACGCCATCTTCCCTACCGAGTGGATCTGCTCTTGCGCGCAAAGGAAGGGAGTGTGTGGGGGGAGAGGGGGTGTGTGTGGGGGGGGTGTGTGTGTGGGGGGGGTCAGGTTCTCCATCCGGAGGTCAGGACTCCCTTCACGCTTGGTATCTGAAAGGTTGAGGTATAAGGATTGGGACGTCTCGGATGACGTGATGGAGGTGTTGCTTTCAGCCATGCGGCCAGCAACAAAACCCCTGTAATGTTGCCGTTAGCATACGTTTTGCGACTGGTGTAGAGGACAAAATGTTGATCCTTTTCAGGGTTCCATTCCCATGGTTCGTTCTTGCTTTCTTTGGCCCACAGGGGCCTTCAAGTAGGTACCATTAAGGGTTGCCTGGCAGCGCTGTCTATCTTCAAGCGATCGTCTGAAGAATGTTCTTATTTTAAGATTCCTTTTGATTTCCCAATTTCTTAAAGCATTCACTAATGTGTTCCCACTGTCCCCGTTCCAGGTGCCGGTTTGGGATTTGAATTTGGTCTTGAAATTCCTGATGGGTGCTCCATTTGAACCTTTGCACTCTTGTCCTTTGAGACTGTTGTCTTACAAGACGGTGTTCTTGGTTGCGGTTACTTCCGCTCGCAGAGTGAGTGAATTGCAAGCACTTTCATTTAAGCCGCCCTTTACTGTGTTCCACAAGGGTAGGGTTGTACTGAGGGTACGTCCTTCCTTTCTACCTAAGGTAGTATCTGAATTTCATTTAAGCCAGAAAGGGGTTCTTCCGTCTTTCTATCCTCCTCCTCATCCTCGTAAGGAAGAGGAGCGACTCCATAGGTTGGACCCTAGGAGAGCTCTGAGCTTTTATATTTCTAGGATGTCCAGGGTCCGAGTGGACGATCAACTCTTTGTGGGATATGCTGGACACAGAATTGGGCCAAGCTGTTACCAAATGGACCTTGTCCAGGTGGATTATCCTCACCATTATGGAATGTTACCGATTGGCGGGCAAGGACCCTCTGGAAGGGTTGCAAGCTCAATCCACTAGGGGCGTAGCTACTTCCACAGCCCTGCAGCGGGGAGTTCCTATTTGGAATATTTGTGACGCAGCCACATGGACTTCTATCCACACCTTTGTCAAACATTAATCCCTGTATACGCTGCATGGTCAAGATATGGCCTTTTGTAAGGCGGTTCTTTATTCTGTCATCTGATTGGGTATTCTAAATTCTTTCCCGCCTCCATTTTCTGATATTGCTTTGGGAGTCTGTCAAAGATGTGGAATACGTTGGAGGACACAATACATTCGAAGAACAAGTTACCAACTGGTAATGTTCTATCGACTGGATGTTCCTCCAACGTATTCCACATCGCCCTTTCAGCCTGCCCCTCTGGAGAATTTCCTATGCTATTGCAGCTTACGTTTCCTCAAGGCTATGTGCAGTCAAGCAGGCATTGGATATGTGCATGTCACACGTTATGGAGGTAAAAACATAAACTCGGGCTACGGGTGCCGTGCGT
Organism: Ambystoma mexicanum; assembly: GCF_040938575.1. Taxonomy (NCBI): domain Eukaryota; kingdom Metazoa; phylum Chordata; class Amphibia; order Caudata; family Ambystomatidae; genus Ambystoma; species Ambystoma mexicanum. The sequence goes on from NC_090923.1 coordinate 717,360,373, forward strand.
CCTATTTATAACATCTGGTGATGTTACCCTCGACGGAGGCCTTCGTGGGACATCGACCCAACACCATCGACGCAGGACGCCCTCTGCCCAAAAAGTTTCCGAGTACACAGCTGTGGACATTACATGTCAAAGATGTGGAATTCGTTGGAGGAACATCCAGTCGAAAGAATGTTACCAGTTGGTAAGTAACTTGTTCATCTGTCTTCAGCACATTCTACACATAAACACTCATTACAACTTCCTATGCTCGGAATATAGTTCCCCGCATCAAGAGGTGAGCTCTCCCTATTTTATTTTTAACTATGATACCTGATTTAACCTAATATGTATTTGATGTAGTTCCCTATAAGAGGAGAACTCTTAATTGTGCACATACCTTTATGTATGTTTTGTGCTCTTTGTATGTGATCACCTTGTTTATATAGGCGTTCCTCAGGCCTAACGCAGCCAAAACCCAGTCTGGGTGTCCACCCACCAGACTGAACACATCCAACTGCTTTTCCTCAGCACACCTATCAATAAGAAGACGCTATCATCTAACGACTACACCAGCTGCACACATATCCGGTGCACCCACGCACCATACGACACTCTTTCGCTCTACTGACTTGAACTGCGGTTCCCGAGGGCTTACAACCTACCAGCACTTTGAGGTCATACCAATGACATATAAGGTGCTATATAAATGCCAAGTAACATAACATACCCTTTGTGCTCTTTGTATGTGATTTCCATGTGTATACCACCTACCGTCCCCCTATTGTTTGCCGCCATCTGTAACCATTCTGGCACTTATTGTACCCGGTCTTCAGTTAAGCGCTGAGATGTCTTGGGGCTATGCGCGCTATACAAATAATAAACCAAACCACCACTTTGCAGAGAGGCAATGCAGCTATGGTTCTGGGCACTACAAGAAGGAATCTCTATAAGCAGTTCACCTATCCGTAGAGAAGAACACAATGGCTGATGCTCTGAGCAGGCAGAGCACGGTCTCCCACGAGTGGGAACTAGCTCAGGAAGTCCTTCAAGAGATCTTCACCCTTTGGGGAAACCCCCAAGTGGATCTGTTCGCGACTGGTGCCAACCGGAAGTGTGAACTGTACTGCTCAAGGGAATTTCCCCCAAGAGGAGCTCTAAGAGATGCGTTCGTGGTGGACTGGGAATTTCCACTTCTTTATGCATTTCCTCCAATCCCCGTCATTCCTGACGTAATAACGAGGTTGGGAAGGTTCAGGAAATTCATGATCCTAATTGCCCCGGATTGGTCCAGGAGGACGTGGTACCCAGACCTTCTGGACATGTCCATCTGACCTCCGATTCGTTTTCCACTAAGAGAGGACCTTCTCTCAAGAGAGAGGAGGGTTGGGTTCTCCATCTGGATATCAGGACTCAGTCTTAATGCATGGTTTCTGAGAGGTTGAGATACTAGAATTGGGACCTCCTGGACGATGTAATGGAGGAGTTGCTTTCGGCCAGAAGACCAGCAACCAAATCTTTATACCGCTGCTGTTGGAATAAGTTCTGCAGCTGGTGTAGAGCTAAAAATGCTGACCCTTTCTCATGCAATACACCGGTGGTGTTATCTTTTCTTGTACACTTAGCAAATCTGGGGCTCCAGATTGGAACAATCAAAGGATATCTGGCAGTGCTATCCATCTTAAAGCGTACTGCAGATGAAGTCTCCTATATTAAGATTCCTCTGGTAATCCAATACTTAAAAGGATTTACTAATGTTTATCCTCCAACTCCTTTCCAAGTCCCCCTATGGGATCTCAATTTGGTTTTACACTACCTAATGGGAGCTCTTTTTGAGCCTCTTCATTCTTGCCCATTCCATCTTCTCACCTTGAAAACAATTTTCTTAGTGGCTATAACATCTGCCCGAAGGGTGAGTGAGCTACAGGCTTTATCCCGCAATCCTCCTCATACTGATTTTCATAAAGACATTGTGGTATTGAAAGTGAGGCCTACATTTCTCCCTCAGGTTCTTTCTGAATTTCACATCACTCTGAAAATAACTTTACCATCCTTTTATCCTGCGCCCCACCCTGGAAAAGAGGAAGAGAGGCTTTCCAGACTCGACTCTAAGCATGCACAGGGTTTCTACATTACCAGATTGGCAAAACTGAGACAGAATGATCAGTTCTTTGTGGGCTATACAGATCATAAACTAGGTCTATCCGTCACCAAACAAACCATATCTAGATGGATTATTCTAACAATTTCAGTGTGTTACAGACTGGCCGGTAAAGACCCCCCCCCCCCAGAACATATAAGGGCTCATTCCACCAGGGGTATCGCAACTTCGTCTGCTTTGCAGAGGGAAGTACCAATAAAGGACATTTGTGCAGCTGCCACATGGTCTGCACACACCTTTACGAAAAACTACAGCCTGGATTCCTCCACTAGTCAAGAGTCTGTTTTTGGAAAGGCAGTACTGCGCTCTGGGCCCTCTTGATCAATTCAATTGTACTCCCTCCTCCGAATAAGGTAGCTGCTTTGGGAGTGTAGCAAAGATAAGGAATACGAGGAATAGGTGGGAGAACGTGTTAGACAAGATTGTATGCAGTACCCTTTGGGTGCACTACAACAACCCTGACCTGCTGGCAATAGGAACCCAACCTTCGGTACAAGTCTGTACTACACAGGTTGGTAGTGTGTTGAGCAGCCAGGCTTATCTCAAGAGGGGTCAATGTGATCTGTAGGGGAGTTGCACAGAGATTCACAATGACAAGCATTCAATCAAACTCTTACACACAAGGTTTCTTGATTAAGCAATTGTTATTTTATTTAACAGTCAGTTAGAGTAAGCTTTCTTTGGAAGGGGGCAATATAATAGTAACACCCACATACACTCCAAAATTCACACTCTTAATATTTCTAAATCAGTAAGTGCCCTTTTGGGATGGCACACACACTACCTACACCCTTGCGTGACTTTAGTAACTAGGACAGTGTGGACATTAATATACTACTGTTTGGCATTTAGAATCATATTCAAGAGTTTGGCAAAGCAAAAGGTTATTAGAACAGAACAAGCGATCACACAAATATTCTGAAACAGGTAAGTACTTTTGGTAACCCCCAATGCAAAGTTAGTTCAATTAATTCCTGGAAGGGAGGCAAAACACAATGTCAGAGGGCAGAAGAGTCATTCAGGGAGCAAGGCTTAGCCAAAGTAAATTGCGCAAAAGTCTAGGTGAGTTGAAGCACTTCTTCCGGTAAGTAAAAAATAAAGTCTTGCACAATGTTTTAGAAGTCTTTGTAGAAAAGAAGAATTCAAAGCAGGGCCACAAGCTGTTTAGGCTTGTGAAGTAAAGAAGCTATTAGCAAATCTACATAGCAACCACATCAGGTATCACCAACAGAGAACAAGTGCAGCTACACAACAAGAGGCAAGTTCTCTTAGACTGTACAGTATCTTTAGGTTGAAGAAAAAGGGCAGCAGATGACCTCAGTTCCTGTGCAGCTCTGCAGATCCTGGTGTTCCTGGGCCTCAGTTGTGGGGGACAAGAGGGAGGATGTCTGGGAATGCCTGCACTGCAATGGGACAGTCACCGACCACAACCGGCAATCTTCATACAAGTGGAACTTCGGTGTTTCAGCTCCTTGCGTCTACCGCAAATAGCAACACTGCGGTTCCTGGCTGTCGAGATGGGCTTTCCGTGCATCTGGGCTCAAGCACTTGGAGGTGGCTCGGCCTCGGTCAGTCCTGCTTCCTCAGAGTCAGGAGGTCTTCCTGGAGCTTAAAAGCAACGCACACAATCTGTTGTTCCTCTCCCTGGCTATTTGATTCCAACAGAAACTGCAGTGGAATTTCAACCAGCTCCGAGAGGATGTCCAGGTGGCTTACTTTGGAGTTGAATGGTCCCACCAACTCAAGGGGAGAAGTCGTCCTTGCAGGGACTTCTCTGTCGATACGAATTTGGAGTTTCAGCACAGCATCAGGGCTTCACCAGGCAAACCAACGGTCCAGGAGTTGCAGCAGGCGTTCTCTTCAAGTTCTTTCGGATTCCTTCATCCAGTGGTCGACTCTGCCTTCCAAGCCAAAAAGCCTTACCTTTTATGCAGGTTTCTCCCATTCATTCCAGCCTAGCTGTCAGTCACCCAGTATGTCCTGCCAGATTGTCAGCCGGCCAATCACCTAAGAGTGCATTCCTGTCTCCTAGGAGACTAAGCACAGGGAGTTTCTGGCACCTCCCTTGCTTCCTGCCCCTGCCAGACACCCTAGAGCCAGAGGCGGGCTTCACTCGTGAATCCCGCTAAAGACAAAACAAAGGGACCAAACCTGGTTTGGCGCGCAGGGTAAATCCCAATAAGGACCTTTCCACAAAGAAATGCCAAAAAAAGAAGACTAGGGCCATTTTGACACCCCCCGGTAAATGCACACCACAGTAGTTAAAAGTAAACCACTGCCACCAGCCATTCATCGAGGAAAGGGTAACATAAAAATGTTACATGACAAGCTAGACAAAGGGGATACTAAGTAACTCCTCCAGCACCCTATTGTAAGATAGTGTGTGCTGGGTCTAGAAAGTTACAAGTGTAAGTAAAGCCAATTTCACTTCACTTCACTGCTCTTGGAAACAGTTTATCCAAGAGAAGGTATTTAAACCTTGGGGAAATCTGAAAAACTTCCCTGTGTCACTGCACTGAAGGTGCTGTGACACCATGTAAAAGATGATGCCTATGGAGTTTGTCAAACTCAACAACCAAAAAGAAACACAGGAAACGCATAGAATTCAAAGTCCCAAAGTTCAGCAAAAGAACTGGTGGTCTCGAAGGTGCGAGGAATTTAGCACTAAACTGAACATTCTCCCTAACAGGCTAACAGGACACAATCCATTCGAAGAACAAGTTCTCCAGTCTGGCATGGATTCACATGCTCATGAATATTCCCTGTCAGGCTGGGAATCCTCGGTAAAGAAAAGATCAGTATCAGTTTTGTTTCTGATCTGTCTTTCTTAGTAGTAACCAATCACTGATCTCTGGGTCATGCTGCCCCCAGCCAATGACTGCCCTCTCCCTAAACCCCGCCTCTGGCAGCCATCCTCAGATTTTTACTGCACGTTCAAGTGTTGGGAGTCCTCGTGCTTTAGCTCTCGAGTTTTTGCTTCGTTTTCGCGCTTTTTCAGGAGATTTTCTCATTTTTTTGGTTTAATCGAGCCTCAAGCTCCACCGTTTCTATTTCCGATAACGGGGACCCGTTTCGGAATTCTTCTACGCCCCTCAAGTTTTCGTCGAGTTTACGCTTCTTGGAGGATTCCGGAAGATCTGCGGACTACCTCAACGGACATGGCCTAGGACAAGGGAAGCTCGACGCCCGGACCCAAGCTGTTCAGGTGCTGCCCTGGATGTGGATTACAAAACGTTTTCAAGGAGGACGAGCATTTGCGATGTCTCTACTGCCTTCATGAGGACAAGACGCACGTGGAGAAGGACTGTGCGTTCTGCAAGAACTTTTCGGAACGGACCAAACAAGATCGTCGTTCCCGTCTCGCCGCCTGGCTGGAGAAGGGCACATCAGGTGAGAAGGCGAACAAAAAGTCTGAGTGGGCTTCTAAGTCCTGTGAGGGCGCCCCGGCGACGGGGGCCCAACAGAAGGCCAAGCACTGTGAGTCCGCGGGCACCGGGAGCGCCGAAAGGTCGGGCTCTTCGGCTGCCAGGCAGGGCGCGACTTCCCCGGCACGTTCAACCACGAGCCAGCGCTCTGGTTCGGGGAAGAGGAAGTCTGGAAACCCGGGTAAGCTGCCGGAGCGCCCCCGGTCGATCTCGAAGGGGGAGCGAGGCGCTGACCCTCCGCCCAAGGCGAAGGCCCAGGACGCACCTAAGGTGGTGAGGGCTTTGATCCAGCCAGCAAAGGCCTCTATCAAAGTGGTCGGTGCAACCCTGGCGAAGCCGGCTGAGACTACGCCAGTGGAAACGGCCTCTGGGCCCAGAGTATCCCTGCCACCGCAGAGGGAATCCTCTTTCCAGCCCATTGTTAAGACCCCCGTGAAGTCCCCGGCGCAAAAAGAGGGGGGGGGAAGAGTGGCCATTACAGACTCGGAATCAGCCTCTGAGGAGGAGCTGGTGGAAACCGAGAAGGGCCTCAACGAGAGGTTCATAGGCCTCAACGAGAGGTTCGAGAAGGTTCGATCCCAGGGGGCGGTCCCCGCTGACGTGATCGAAGATAGCGACGAAGAGGGCCCAGTGGAGCGGCCATCCAGTCCATCGCAGCCATTACCCGAGCCCCAGGATAGCTCGGCGGCCATTTTGTTGGCGATCCAATTCTTATGTACCGAGATAAGGACGAGATTACCACGGACCCCGACGGAGGATCCAGAACCAGGCCCGTCGGGAAACCCTCCGAACAAGCGGAGGAGAGTCCACCCCGCCTCACCCTTCATGCCTGCAAGGCCTGTGGACCCCTAATCCCCCTCGCCAGACCCTAGAGAGGATACGGCGATGGATACAGCGACGGGGACGGACGAAGACGACAGCGGCGATGACACAGCGGACATCCCGTCATCACCCCCCCGCGGGCTCCTCCAGCCGTTGAAATTGGCTCTTTCCATGCCTTGATAACCAGGGTATCCGAGCTCTTCCAGCTATGCCCTGAAGAATAAAAAAAGGAAGGGTTTCTTTACCAGCGACGAGAGGCCAAGAGGAAGACGATCCTCGTGGTGCCTTTGCTCGACGACATCTGGGACGAGGGGCTTGCCGTCCTCAAGAACCCTTCCACGATGCCTGCCAAGAGGGGCAGGTACGAGAAGAAGTACCGAGTCCCTGATGCCGCCCCTTTGTGCCTCAGGGCCCAGCCCACGCCGGACTCTGTCGTCTCGGCAGCGGCTAAGAAGAAAGCGGCGGGTGCGGCAGCTTCAACTTCCACTTCCCCGCCGGACAGCGAGGGCAAGAAGTTGGACTCCATGGGACGACGAGTCATCTCATCGGCGGCAACGATGATTAAGGCGGACAATGCCTTAGCGATCGTGGCCCGCTACAACAGGGAGCTCTGGTTCAAGATAGCTCCCCTGCTAGACTTCGCGCCTGACGACAAGAGGGCGGAGGCCCTAGAAATTTTTCAGGAAGGCGAGGTGACGTCGGATCACGCCATAACGGTGACAATGGACATTGCTGATACCGGATTTCGCCAACTGGGCAACAGAGTTTGCCTCCGACGACGAGGATGGCTCAAGGTGACGGACTTTCGCCAGGACGTCCAGACCAGAGTGTTGGACATGCCGTTCGACGGCAACAACCTTTTTGGTAAGGCGATGGACGAGTCTCTACAGGCCATCAAGACTGACTCGGAGACGGCCCGGGCCCTAGGGGTGCTTCAACAGCAACGGCCCTTTCGGAGCTCCGGAGGCAGACAGGGTGCCTCCAAAGGATCTAGCGGTGGCTCCTCCACTTACCGCCAGGCGGTCCGCTCCTCTTCCCAGGAGGCCTACAGAGGTCGCGGCAAGCAAGGGGGATCCCGCCGTCGTCGGCAAGGCCGCCTCCAAGCAAGACTGACCCGGCCGTGTTGTCGGGCCCCCACCGAAGCACCCTCATGGGAGGCCGGCTGAAGAAGTTCGTCAGCGTGTGGGAGTCCATCTCCACCGACCGTTGGGTGTTGGACACCCTGGCCAACGGGCACTCGTTGGAATTCCAAAAGAAGTGTCCTCGCATTCCTCCCGTGGCCAGGAAGGAGAATCACGTCCCTCAACTGCTGTTGGAGGTAAGGGCGATGCTCAAGAAAGCGGCCATCGAGCTCGTCCCCAGGAGGCTCCCGGGCTCCAGAGTGTACTCAAGGTACTTCCTGCGTCGGTTAAACAAATACATCAAGGCGCAGAAATTCAGGATGGTCACCCTCCAGCACGTGCTGGGACAGCTGGAGGAAGGCGACTTCCTATCGTCGTCGGACCTGGAGGATGCTTACTTCCACATCCCCATTCTAAAAGGACACAGGAAGTTTCTCAGGTTCGTGGTTCAGGGACGCCACTACCAATTCAGAGCCCTACCGTTCGGATTAAAGTTGGCACCCAGGGTATTCACCAAGTGCCTGGCACCAGTGGCGGCGCGGCTGCGCCTGCAGGGGATCCACGTCTACCCCTTCCTGGACGACTGGCTAATCCGGGCAAGGACAAGGGAACTCGCCGTCGAACACACAGCGAGGACCGTCCGGTTGCTCACAGAACTGGGGTTCGCCATCAACTACGGTTTATAGTCATAATCCCGAATTTAGAAATCCTGAAAAAAACCATCTCGAATAAAAAAGGCCGAAAAAAAAAATATTGAATTTTTTTTATGACGTTTTTTGTTCGAAATGGGGGGGTTCCCCCCCAACCCCCCCCCCCTTTTTTTTTATTTATTTATTTATTTTTTTTTAACTTATTTTAATTGTATAACTAGAGCTTTAAAAAAATATATGAAAATTCGATATTTTTTCTTTTCGGCCTTTTTTATTCAAGATTTTTTTTTTCCGGGATTCTAAATTTGGGATTATGACTGACCACCATCTACTACCCCAAATCCCACCTGGTTCCATCGCAAGTAGCACTGTTTCTGGGAGCGAAGCTCGATACAGTGGGGCAACTGGCCTCCCCGTCAGAGGAGAGGACCCGCAGTCGCAAGGTGCGGTGCCTGTTAGCCACAGGCGTGGCCAGGGTGAGGTCCATCAAGTCCCTTCTCGGGATGATGTCCTCATGCATCTATCTTGTACCCCTTTTCAAACTTCGGATTCGCCCGTTACAGGAGTTCCTCGATGCCCGCTGGTTTCAGGCGACGGGCTGCTTCAAGGACAGGATCCCTCTCGACGAGGAGTTCCGTCGGGCGATCCTATGGTGGGGCACCGTGCTCACATCACTACAGGCACGGACTTTCAAACCCCAGCATTTCAGGAGATGGTGACGACGGACGCCTCTCTGGAGGGTTGGGGGGCCCACACCGGAGATCTCCACGCCTTTGGCTCCCGGAGGAGAGGTCCCTCCACATCAACATTCTAGAGCTCCGAGCAGTGTTCTGGGCGCTCAAGTCGTTCCTTCCGTCCCTCAAGGACAAAGTGGTGAGGATCTTCACCGACAACACCACCACAAAGTTCTACATACGGAAGCAAGGGGGCACCAGATCCCCAGCCCTATCCCAGGAGGCCCAGGATCTGTGGCACAAACCGTCGCCCAGGGGATGTTTCTGGTTCCCTTCCACGTGGCAGGAATAAAAAACACCATTGCCGACTCACTCAGCAGGGAGCTGCGCTCGTGCCACGAGTGGGAACTACGCCAGGAGCAGGTGGATCGGCTCTTCCAATGATGGGGCAAACCCCAGATCGACCTGTTCGCGACGGCGACGAATTCCAAGTGCCAGAGGTTCGCCAGCAGGTTCCCACAGCCGAGGAGCATGGGCGATGCTTTCTCGTTCCCCTGGGACGGCCTGTTTCTATACGCGTTCCCTCCGTTGCTGCTCTGCCTCATCAACCAGCTCAAGAAGTCCAGGTGCAGAATGATCGTAGTCGCACCGGCGTGGCCGAGGCAGATCTGGTTCCCGGACCTTCTGGACTTGTCAACGTCCCCGCCAGTCAAGCTGCCGGCGGACGCAGATCTTCTCTCCAGAGAAGGAGGCGCCGTTCTCCATCACGACCCGCAGTCGCTGAACTTGCAGGCCTGGCTCCTGCAGCGCTAGAGTTTGGAGGGTACGATATACCGGCTGATTGCAGAGAGGTTCTTGCAAAAGCCAGGGCGTCCTCAACTCTCAAGTGTTACGGTCATAAATGGAAGAGGTTCTCTGTCTGGTGCCGTGCACAGAAGATTAACCCTCTGTGGATTACGGCCCCTCAAGTACTGGAGTACCTACTGTCGCTGGCCAAAGCTGGACTGGCTCACGCCTCCATCAAAATACATCTGGCTGCCATCTCCCGATATACCAGGACTACGGGACGGGCGTCCTTGTGGTCTCATCGCCTGGTGAAGGAATTTATGAAGGGACTATTCCGATCATTCCCGCCGGTGAAGGCTCCTGCCCCGGCGTGGGAGCTTAATGTGGTGCTGACCAGGCTCATGGGGAGCCCCATTCGAGCCTATGCATTCGGCGCCTTTGAAGTTCCTGTCATGGAAGACCGCGTTCCTCGTGGCCATCTCCTCCGCACGACGAGTGGGAGAGATCCAGGCCCTATCTTGCAAGCCTCCATACTTGACTTTTCATGACACGAGGGTGGTGCTGAGGACGCACCCCTCCTTCATGCCCAAGGTGCCGTCGGACTTCCACCTCAACGAGCCCTTGGTGTTACCAGTTTTCTTCCCGTCGCCTTCGACGCCGGCCGAGAGGACTTTGCACTTGCTGGATGTAGCTAGAGCGTTGAAGTTCTACGTGGACCGCACAAAGAGTTTTCGGAAGACGTCACAACTGTTCATGAACTTTGGGTCTGTGAATCAAGGGAAGGCTCTCTCGAAGACTTCCATTTCCAGATGGCTCTCTGGCTGCATCATGCACTGTCACCGGTTGGCAAACCGACCGCTGCCCGGCCGTCCGAGAGCCCATTCGACCAGAGCGATCGCTGCTACCATGGCGTTCCTGTCTGGTGTGCCCGTGCTGGACATCTGCAGGTCTGCTACGTGGAGGTCGACACACACCTTCACAAGATTCTACTGTGTCGATCGGGACTCCAGGGAGGAGTCCAGGGTCGGCCAAGCAGTGCTGCGCAACCTGTTTGCCGAAGGTGAGCCTGGTGAGGAGGTAAGAATTGCTTAATGTTGAGTTTTGGATGTAATGCTTAATGTTGAGCCTTTGCCACCTCCTGTGGTTGTGCAGGTGTATACTGCTATGTATTATTTTATTCATGAGCATGTGAATCCATGCCAGACGTCATGCTGGAGAAGATACAAGTTACTTACCTGTAACTGTTGTTCTCCAGCATGTATCTGGCATGGATTCACATGCGAACCCTCCCACCTACCCCTCTGCGGCTCTTCACTTGGTCATACTCCCACTTTGCGTGCTACCAAATCTGAGGATGGCTGCCAGAAGCGGGGCTTAGGGAGAGGGCAGTCATTGACTGGGGGCAGTATGACCCAGAGATCATTGATTGGTTACTACAAAGAAAGACAGATCAGAAACGAAAATGATACTGATTTTTTTTCTTTACCGAGGATTCCCAGCCTGACGACTGGGAATATTCATGAGCATGTGAATCCATGCCAGACCCATGCTGGAGAACAACAGTTACAGGTAAGTAACTTATTCCTTACTTACCCATGGGTAACGTTATTTCGACTGGATGTTACTCCCACGTATTCCTTATCGCCCCACCTAACCGACCCTGCAGTAAAACTTCCCTTGTGGTTACAGTCTGCGCTCTCTCAAGGGGAGTAACCGTCTAACTGAAGACAGTTCTTTGCTCTTCAAAACGGAACTGAGCAACGGGTGCTGCACATGCAATTTTCTTACCAGTGATGACGTCAGGACGGAGACCTCCGAGGGACATTGACTCGACCGGGCATCGACGCACAGCGCCCTCTACTGGGGAAAAAAAATTCCGAAGCAGCAAGCTGGATACTGGGAAATATCAAAGATGAGGAATACGTGGGAGGAACATGCATTCGAAAGAACGTTACCATGGGTAAGTAACTTCATCTATTGTATCTTTTAAAGTCGGGTTTAGTCTTCAATTAATTGAGTACATCTGGCTGCTCCCTCAGCCTACACCACATCGCAAAGTAAAGTTTCATGGTGGAAAGTGCCTGTGATTAAGGCATTTATGGAGGGTGTTAAAAATGCATACCTTCCAGTTTCTTATCCAACTCCCGGCTGGGACTTTAACATTGTACTTACAAGGCTCATGGTGGTCCCCTTCGAGCCAATGCACAAAGTCAGTTTGAAACCTCTCACTTATAAGACTGCTTTCCTTGTTGCTATCACGTCTAAGAATTATTAGTGAGCTACAAGCACTTAAAGTGCAAGATCCTTTTGTCATTATTCACAAAGAAAAGGTTGTACTATGCACACAGCCCCATTTTTCTCCTAAATTACTCACAAAGTTCCATGTAAACCAGTCCATACAACCTGCATTCTTCCAGAACCCCAAGAATGCTGCAGAAAAAATCATACATCTTCTAGATGTCAGAAGCGCTCTCATGTATTACTTACAAAGTACAAAAACGATCACAAACACTTTTTGTATATCTGGCCCTAGGGGATATGGTGATCCCATCTCTAAATTGGCTATTAAAAATGAATGGTCATGTGCATCCAACTTTGCTATTCTCCTGCCAAGAGACCCTTACCCTTCAAGCCCACACTCAGCTCGAGGCAAACGGGGCACTTTAGCTTTCATAGCAAGGGTGCCCTTAGACGCCATTTACAAAGCTGCCACTTAAAGTTCCATTCATACCTTCACACAACATTACTGTTTAGATACACATTTTAAAGATGACAGACAAGTGGGTCAGGCGGTTTAAAAACATCTCTTTGCCGCTCTACCTACAAATAACCCTCCTACTTCTCCAAGTACTGCTTGCTAATCTATTTAAAGCATGTGATGTGATTCTAAGCAGATCCACAAGTCTCAGAGGGCATACATTACTTGGCGTAATCTTATTCCTGATGCTTGTATCTGCTTAGATTCACAAGCACCCGCCGTTTGTCCCCTTTTGAAGGCTCTTGAGTAAATCATAGATGTTTCACACCTCATCACAACTTACCTTTTTCTCCACGCAAACACTTTGTATTCCCTCTAGTCAGAAACAAATAATCTGAGGTACCTTGGTGCGTGAGGGATTATGGGTACAGTAGACCTCAGCCTAGGGATAATATTACAAACCCACTCAGTCCCTTTTTGAACTTTGAAAACATGTGCAATACTCGGCACCTACCACTAGATGTCGGCCTTTGCAAATCATGTGATTTTAAGCATATACAACCATCAGAAATACAATTCCGATAAGTAATACATGCCATATACAATCACCATTAGGTTCACTGAATAGACCTCAAACAGCGTTTCAGGCATTGCAGCTAAATCGTGTAGATGCAATAAAATAATGGGAACCAATCACAAGTACAATATCCTAACTTTAGAAGGCCAACCCCTAAGAGGAATGGTGCCTTGTGCCCAAAAGTGACGGATTCCAACACAATGTTTGTCCCAGGTGTGAGTTAAGGAAAAGGATGCAATGGGTTGAGGTGGTTAATTTGAAAATATTTAAAAGTTCTGAAAATGTACCCAAGGATAGTGACTTTTTATTTATTTATTGGACATTTTATGGCGCTTATACACAAGTATTTCCAGGTGCACAAGACAACAAAGGGGTGGGGGGGGACATAGGAAAAAGAGAACAATAATGACGGTTATATTGGCCTTGTACCAATCCTACTGTGCAAGTGCAGAGACAAAGTTAATACGTGGAGAGGGAGGAATAGGAGGCGGGGATGGGAGGGGGTGAAGTGCAGGAATGGTGCCCAAGGGGGTGAGCAAATGCCGATGATGCCAACGAGCGCAAGTGCCAGGGAAAAAAGGGTAAGGGCAGAATAAGTATGGACAGGTAGGACCGGATTCGGTGAAGTCCGGGGAAGGGTGCCTGAGGGCAAGTGCTGTTAAGGGATGCTGGGGGAAACTGGACAGGGATTGTCTGGTCCCTGTATGACTCAGAAGGGACCAGGCACCAGTTGCAGAGGGATTTTAGCAAGAGAGGCAGAGAGGGAAGGAAGAGATGAAACGGAGTCTTGAGGAGCTTCTGGAACTTAACATCTAGCTCAAGTCTGGGGGAGGGGGTCAGGGAAGGCGTTCCAGAGGGAGGAGCCTGCAGAGGAAAGGGATCTACCTCCCACTCTGCTTGGAGAAACGTCTCACCTGCAAGAGGACCGAAGAACTTTAAGCAGGGAGGTATTTAGGGAGAGAAAGCTGAATAGAGAGAGGTGCAAGGCCCCAGACAGCTTTGTGGATGATGCAAAGCGTCTTGAATTTGATCGTTGCGGTCACTGACCGCCAGTGGAGAGATTTTAGGGCTGGAGAGATATGGTCCCTGTGTTTGAGGCCAAGGATAAGTCTAACAGCCCTAGTCGGGATTAGTTGAAGGGGGCAAAGAGGAAAAAGGCAGATTGAGGAAGAGGCTGTGGCATTAGTCCAGCCTGGAAAGAACTAGAACTTTGGAGACGTTGAGCTTCTGGGGGATGGTAGGAAAGGGAGAATGTCTCTGAATAGGCTAGCTGGAAGTTGGGCTTTTTTGGCAAGGTCTGTGATGTGAGGAGCAAAAGAGAGGGGGGAGTCAAAGATGACTCCCAAGGTTTTTAGCCTCACGAGGTAAAGGAGAGGGGGCCCAAGGAGGGTGGCCAGAGACTGTGACAAAACGGGGAGCAGATGTCCCTGTGAGGAAAAGGGGCCTGAAATGCAATGCTGGGAGGTTGTTTCGGGTGATATCGGGCAATAGACTACAGTTCCCATGAGCCTCTGGGGTGCTGTTGGTCCAGAGAGAGACAGGTGTGTTTCATTTGCTATTTAAGGCATCCCTCGGCCCGTGCTGCCTGTTGGTGATTGTTGGCGTGGCAGGCACGGGCCGGAGGGAGCAGGTGCGGAGACACAGCAAATGTAGGAGGCATATGACCAGGACCCGGGCCCGGCAGTGAAACACTGCATTCCAAGCAGCGTTCCGCTCGCATTTGAAGCGGAGCAGGAGCACGGCACAGGTCTGTACAACACAGGAGTATCTCTGCTTGGGGAGGTGCCGGCGAGACCCGCCAGGCCTCAGTGAAGTGGTTGAGATCTTTGAATATGCAATATTGTTGTTTCTTGAAATCATTGCTGAACTTATCGAGTACCACCATGTGAATTTGCATGCCTTTCCCAAACGCATGCAGTGTTAGTACCTAGCAGCATAAGTAAGGTATCTCAATGTTTCACAGAATGGAACGTCAAGAATACGGGAGCAGCATTCAATGCATGTCGTGAAGTAATGCTATGTTTGTGGCTGCTCATTGAGTCAATTTCATGTTTGTACCAATCCTTTACGGTTTCAAGCCAGCCTCTAATTCTACATCCTGTTCTGACTGCAGTAAGGGATTGAGTCACTCTCTTGAGGCATTGCCAGTTAAGAAGAGTATTGTGATCAAGATTATGTTTACATGTGTATGTGTCAGTCATCCATGGCTTCAAGTCATTCATGCTTTATGTTCTTATGTTGGTGTATGAATGTAAGACACAGGAGTCTCTATCCTAACCAGGAAGGGTACTGATTATCTAAGAATCAAGGGTTGAGACAAAGTGTTTGCTACATGGTCAGGTTATGTGTTTTTTCCCTGTGTTCCCCAGTCCTATCCTATTGCAAGTTTCCTAAACCTCTTTCTGGTTACCCTAACCACCCCCTACCTAACAAAAACCTCTCCCACCCCTTTGGCTGCCTCGAGGTGCCTGTTGCTATCTAAATCAGGAGCCCGTGCCAACCAAGATGGAAGGGGGGGTAAACTGCGTTTGACTTCCGTGGCTAGGAAGGAGTTGTGCGATACTCGGGGGGTGTGACAGTTCCAATGAGAAGGATCTGTCATACTGGCATTAAGGCAGGGCAGGGATCATTGGCAGAGCACCACGCCAGAATGGCAGTAAGGCAGTCGGGTAAGAGAGAGGAAGGAGAAGAAGTAGAGGATGGAAACTTAAAGGAGAGCTGTGTCAGTAAGAGGTGCTATTTTCTATGGACCCCCAATCTTTTTGCTTTGTTTTTCAACCTGTTCTGACTTTTTGAGGGGGTCAGGGAGAGTAAAGCCTTCCGCTTCACTTGCCCTGCCTTTTGAACATTTTCAGACCATCAGTACTGGGAAACTGTTTCCCTTTTATCTTTTACCTTTTTTGTAACTTTGAAACATTGCACACAGCATCTTATAATGTAGTACAATGGGGATACTCACCCTATCCTTTTATACTTGGGATTTTTTGTTACTTTTGTATGTGCCTAAAGACAAGCTGGTGGCAGCAATTAATTTTTACAATTTCTTTATTTTGAGTGCGCACATTTGCGTTCAGCACGTATGGCTACTAAACGTGGCTAGTGCCCTAAAATGGCCACTCCACAAACTGTTCTCTTGTTCTTTGGCCATATTGTTGTTTGGCCTTCTTCCTGCTTTGCCAGGTGAAGAAATCCCATATATGGTTGTGCACTTTCCAGGGAAAACTGCTGCTTTTGCAGGCTAGTGATGTGTGTGTCTCTGTGTGTGTGTGTGTGTCAATGTGTATGTATGTGTGTGTGTGTCAATGTGTATGTATGTGTGTGTGTGTCAATGTGTATGTATGTGTGTGTGTCAATGTGTATGTGTGTGTGTGTCAATGTGTATGTATGTATGTGTGTGTGTCAATGTGTATGTATGTGTGTGTGTGTCAGCGAGTATGTGTGTTAGTGTGTCAATGAGAGTGTGCGTCAGTGTCAGGAAGATGATGGGACTGTCTTGTCCAACTTCAAAAGTTTTCCCTGATTGGACAGCGCCTTTGACTTGCTTCCAGGCCAGATTTTTGGATAAGAGGACTCCTGCAGCCATTTCTTCAGATCGGCGTTGGAGCAAAGAATCCCCCGTAGAAGAACAGCTGATTGAAGAGCCGAAGACGACCCATGTAGAGGCCTGGTATTCCTTTGTGCGTCTGGCACAGTGAAGCCATTTCGAATACCTGATCTGCAAAGGCCCTGTGATTTTCTTCTACCCCAGGACTGGTGGACCCACCAGTCTCAACGTGTTCTCGAGGATCCAGCTGTCCAGAGCCTTCGGAAGTGTCCTTGGACCACCTGGTGGCCTGTCCAGCTCTCCAGTGAACTACATTGCTAGAACCATCGCCATTTACATTTGCACCCGGAACACTGGTGGCCGTCAGCATGTGGTATAAATCGCCTTCCTGCCCAATTTCTGTAACGCTCACCTGGTCTCTACGGGGGCGTCGCACGAAGCTGAGCGATGAACGTCTGCTGTTAGGGAGAATTTTCTCCTTAGGCTGATTTTCCTAACCTAGTGAGTCCCCCAGCAGCTTTGCTGGATTTCTGGAGTTGTTTTTTTTCCTCCTGCCAAGAGTGAGACTCTTTTTCTCCCACTCTTGAACATGATTTATGGTATTCCTTTGACTGTTAATGTGTTTTATGGGCTATGGGGTCCTTTACTCCATAGGGTCTCATGTGTTTTTCCTATGTGTGTTACACAGCACCCTCCGTGCAGTAACACAGGGGTGTCATAGTGACACCCCACCATAGACTCCATATCCTTGGACTGACTACTGTCTCCCAGGGCATGTAAAGTCACCATTGGCTTTACTAGTCCCAAATTATTAACAGAAACCAGTACAAACCATCATATTGTGGACGTGCTGGTCGGGGCAATTCGATTGCCCTGGGGTCTGTTAGTCGAGGGGGCACGTCTCCGTCCCCCCTGATCGAGTTTTGGCTGGTGGCAGTGGAAACTACTTTTTATATTCGACCGCAAATATTTTCCTATGGGATTTTCCCATTGTTCGAGGCTATCAACTTTAATTATTTAATTCTCATAGCCTCGAACATACCGCCGGTTTATTTAATTAATATTAATTCTCCGGTTGGTATTTTTTGCCAAGACTCGATCCTAAAATGGCGTTTGTGTTCTCTTCTGTGACTCCAACCCAAGTCGAGACCTTTGTTCCACGTTTTGGCGGGCTTCTCCACAGAAGCCTCCAAAAGTGGTGCCACTTTGTCTGGGTACCACAGGGTGTGTGGGAGGGGGTTTAGGCACCCTGGACCGAGTTACCTTGGTAACTCGGATCGCACTCTTGTGTGATTGGCCCAAGTGCACTTAGCATGTTTGAGTGACAGCTAGGCTGAGTGAATGGGGGTTTTCTGCATAAAAGCAGGGCTTTGGGGACTGGAACTTCAGAAGTCGCCACAGGAGCTGAGAATCCGACGAGGGAGAAGCTGAGCCGACCTACCACGACGACACCACCGGTGGAGCCCTGCAGAACCGACTCACCACTTCCCGACGACAGAGAAGATCTCCCGGCTGGAGAGGCTTCTTCCCCTGACTGGTGGGCACAACCAGTTTACCTTTCTTTCTTCGCACCCCAGCCCGGTTTGTGGTCGAACTGCCCGTGCCAAGCACCCCGGCAGCCGGATAGCCACTCACCACTGAACCGCGAATCATGGGACCGCTCCTTGTACCTGAGAAACCCTGCGGCTGGTTTCTTCCCTGGCAGTGCAACGGACTCCTGTCTTCCTCCATGACGAGATCCTCTCTTCCCCCAGACGAAGCACCGACTTACACCCGCTGCCAGGAACAACTGCCCCCGCTGGAGCGTTCTCACCACTTTAAGGTACCGTGTCCGCCAGGCCTCCCTTTCTAAAGATTGCTACAAGGTAATAATAACCCCCTAACCTTCTGGATTGGGCTGGCCGCCTTGACCCTCTAACTGGTCCCTTTCTTTGGTCCAACTCCTTTTTGAACCTTTACAAGACTTTTGTGCACTGCAACCGTGTGACCCTGGACACATTTCGTTTGGATCCTCTGAAGTGGATCTGGCCTCTTGAACTCTAACTTCAGTCTTCCTTTGCCTTCCTCTCGTGTTATGTTCTGATAAAAGTGTTGGGATCTGTTTCAACTTCTTCTCTGCTCTTCTCTCCCTTTTTAAAACGAACTATTAGAGTGCCATCTGCGTTAAGCGCTCACCGCTGTCTGAAAATAAGTGGGGCTTTACTTAAAACTTGTCTAATTTATTCTTTTAAGGGAGTGTATATCTTTTAGTGACCGTGTTTTTGAATTGCTTACTATTAGTGCCTGTGTGTTTTTCTAGATGTGGTTTTAAAATAAATAATGATCTCTTTTACACCAAGCCCTGGTCAGTGTTTACTCGTTCTACTATGCTCTCTTGACCTATTGTGAATACTCTGTATACTGCCTAACTCTTCTTGAGGGAAGTCTGACTGCTCTGCCACAGCTACCAAGTGAATCTTTGTGGTACAGACTGCAACCAAGTGGGTTTACTGCCAAACACCTGTAGTCCTAAATCTTTTGCAGTGGTGCCAGAGGGAACTGCACAGGTTTCTGCCTAACATCTGCGCACATCTTTTCTCGACTCACTACTTCTCCCACACTCGGGTGTTCCCCTAGAATGATGAACGTAGATGTTAACTTGCTGTGCTGGCTAGGCAAAACTCCCACCTCCCTTAACCTCCAACCGCTTCCCTCTGTGCTTCTGTCTCACCTTTGGTGTTTTAATGGTGGGCTCTCCATCCTGCGTCTGAATGCAGGGGTGCTTTAATGTCCATAGGCGCTTTCACTGGATCTAGTTGTCACTGATCCTGCGGAATGTAGAGGAATCCTGTCCTGCTGTGACTCTGTAGGTAAGTCTTTGTACCAATTGGTTCTTGGTAACAGTTTTTGCTTAATGTGTTTTTGTTGCCAAAGTTTCACTATTGTGCTTATTTCCTTGCAGTTGCGACTTTTGCAAGGCTAGATGAAGGAATGGACTCATCACTGTGATGCGGCGCTGTATTTGTGCAGGTGAGTGTTAGCGCGAGAGCACGGTGTCAAGATGTATTTGAATCGGATTCTTTCTTTGCGCGACTAACCTGATGTCTCTTTTCCCTTTCTCTGCAGGTGCGGTGAGGCTCCGGAGCAGCGATCGCGTGAACCGCTTTGATGGAATGTTGAGATGACTGTCGCCTCCGGGTAGGTATTAGCTCTCCCTTCTTGTGTCGTTTTCTGCAGGTGCAGTGGTTCCGGGGAGCGGCAGAAGATGAGGCCATTGGATAAGGTTGGAAGACTGCTTCTCTCAGGTAAGAACACAACCGCTGTTGTTCTGCTTGTTTTCTCTTTCCGTTTTCCAACAGGTGCTGATGGTCTTTGATTCCAGAGGCGTGGCTGAAGTCTAAGCTGGAGCTGAGAAGACACAGTGAGCGTTACGCTGCAGAAGTGCAGAATAACGCTAAACGTGTTCTGTTCCTTGGGTGTGGTTTATATAGCCTTGGCCAAATAGTCCCAGGTAAAGTAGTCACAAGCTCAGCCACACCCTGGAAACTAGACTGCATATCTCAGTTCCTCAGGACTGGGCTATGTGTGCCTCCATGTTCACTGAACCCTTGTCCACATGAGTAAATAATATGAGCCTGGTTCCAGGAAGGCCTAGGAAAACGTTTTGGGGCCTTAAAGGTCCCCACGGAAGTCTGCAACTGGGGAAGGCTGGTCGGGCCCTGAAGTCTGGAGGCATGCATCATGACAATGTCTGCCTACCAGCTTCAAGGGGTCCTGTCCAGGAAGGGCTTATACAACTGTGACTGGAAGGACTCCTGCCGTCTGTATGCGGTTGCTGTCACTAGAACTCGCCTTCCCCCATTCTGTGAAGTTTCCGAAAGCGGGCTGAATCAGTGAATCCTGCATCTGTCCATCGCAAAGGGTTGCACTATGCTCCTGGACCTGACCAGAAGAATCCTTGCACCCACAGCTGCTGGGCACCTCTCACTAGAGCCAATTGTGGGAAATCCATCTCCAGCATGACCCTCCCAGTCGACTGATCAAGTCATCTGGGGAAAATCAACGCCAGGGGGGGGTGAGGAAATGCAAAGCATTGGTCTCCCCTTGTCCTCCATAGGATAACATTGAGAACAAGTCTCTTGGTCTCCTTCCATTCCACTGCCTTTTGGTCATCGAACCTCTGTAGTACCACCTGACTGATAAGAACACATTTTATTTACTTGGTCACTTTGTTGCATCTGTAAGTGTGAACATTCACCAACACAAGTAATTTACCTGCTATAGATGCATTCTGGGCAGAAGCATTGTAGCCACTGAGTTTTGGGCACAAGGCCCCATTCTTCTTGGGGATTGGACTGCTGAAGTTAGGGAAGATCACTTGTGACTTGGTTCCATCTTTACTGCATCACTTTACTTACCTCCTTTGTCGATTTAAGCCCTTGAATGCATATGACGAACCTTTGGTGAATGTCTACATGGCTATTAGTGTGTTGTGCGATAGCACTACTTGCTTGTTTAATTTGTTAGTGTGTGTTTAAAGCCTAAAATAAATAACTATTTTTAAACATTCCTGTCTAAATTGAATTATTGTGTGGACTTGTTGTGGAACTCTGACTCCACTCACACACACACTTCTGAGGATAGCCATGACTGCTTTCCACGTTTGCCTTGATTGGGTTTTCACTAACCTCCGAGTTCCCCTGTTCCCCGTAACTAGGGTGGCTTCCTAAAATCTGTCCACCAGGCCAGATTCTAGAAATCCATCTTAACAGTGGGGGGAGAACTTGTTCAGACTGGATAAGGGGCCTTATGAAGCTGTTCCAAACCTTTGTGATCTGATATGACAGTACCCTAGGTGGCTGTTCATGATTGGACAGCCACTCAGGGTTTGAATGTTGCAAATTTCCTGATAGGTGGGCTGGGGTCCCACCTGGGGTCCCTATGCATCAGGTGGGGATCTGGAGCTATTCTGGAAGTCAATCACTAGATCCAGGAATCTGAAGCTTAGGAGGTTGAAAAGGGGGCAGACGTAGTCCAAGCAAACTACCACAAGACGAAGCTCTGGTATTTATTCAACAGAGACAACCTGTTACTGTACTTCCCTCTTTGCAAATGGTTGCCCCAACCATTTGAGTCCTGCATCGCTGTTAGTTTTGGCCTGGGGGCTATAGTCTTTGGTCTGTATCTGGCACACATCAGAGTGGTGGCGATTCCTTTTCCTGGACAACGCACAGCTCTGACACTGAATTTTGCAGTGTACCTTTGTCATGGGAAATGGACCTCATAGCTCTTCTGTTGCTGCTACCTCCGTGATTCCTTTCCCCTTCATTTTCATGCCTTCAGACACTTTGGTAGGACATAATGATGTCCTCGCTAAATTGCGACATACTGCTGGTCCTTCGTCATTGCTCTGAAGCAGGGCCCTTCATCTCAAGCCCAGCTCTCTGGTCTGAATAACCATAAGCTTGTTGATAGACCCGCGCCACTAGACCCACCCAAATTGTCAAACCACCACCAAAACTTCATTAAACCAATGATGAGAACAGTTATCCCAGGTAGCTTATGCCTACCCGATTCAGAGTGTGAGTTTCTGGTTAGTATAACGGTTTCTGTGCCCACAAGCCCCCACTTTGGTCTACATTCATGCTATAGGGCATAATATTTCTTTCTGCAGATAACCTTGCCTTAACGTGGTGGCACCCGGGTATGTAGCCCCCATACAGCAGGCTTGCGTTGGGCCAATCCCCTGTGACATTTTGCCTTTGTAAGGAGATGAGTTCACCTTGTTTATTCACCTTGTTCTTTCATTTATCTCTGGACCTCCGCAATGACGAGGAATTCATCTGGACCGGTTTTGGCGATACCATCCATCACGTAGTCCTCTGCTAGTGAGCTGAAGATAAAGGCTTCCAAGGCAGAGGAGAGCTATGTCCCCTAACCATCCCCAGGGAACAGCGCGTGTGACTGACCAAACCTTCTATACTGGCAGTACTGGAACAAGGCTCCTCTTTGCTGGTGAAGGATCTGCAAATACCTTCAGTCTGATTCCTGGGGACCAGATGAAGTATTCCGCCGGGGCTCTTAAGGTCAGCCATCCTTGCAGCTTGGGCAAGCAGAACCTGGATCCTATTGTATGCACCATATCTTTTGTATTCTTTTGTTTTTCAATACTGGAGAATGTATCCAGTAGCCTATTATCCTTTACTTCATTTTCTGGTCAGGAAGACTGGTGAAAAGGTTTATCAGTTAGAATCGTGATATAGTATTATGAACATCAGTAGTTGATTTTGCTTTCTACTCTGAGATCGTTTTGCACCATGCCTCATCCCTCAAAACCAGCAATACTCCGAGGTCATCCGGGCCATGCCCATGTATGCTTACATCTATGTTAGGAAAGATTTTCATTTTGCACTTTCGCCTCCATAGATTCCTTTTTGCTTATTTAATTTTTTATTTTTACACCAACTGCAGTTTCTGTCCCACTGGGAAATATTTTTATTTTCACATATTTTCATATTTTTTAACCCTGTCCCGACTTTTGGAGGCCATAAAGCCTTCCGTTTTAATCGTTTTGCTCATTCTTATATGGAAACTGACTATCGGTATTGAGAGACTTTCTCTCTTTTTGAATTCTTGTATTTTTACAATTGCACAGCTCACCTTTCAGTGAAGTGCAGTTAAGATACTTTGTATCCTTTATATCGTTTTAACCTAATGGCTTTTTGGTTACTTTGATAATGCGCCTTAGACAAACTGGTGGCAACTGTGATTTTTATCGTTTGTGTTCTTTTTTGTGTGCATTTTGCATTTAGCACGAATGGCTACTAAAGGTAGCTAGCACCTTCTCAGGCCAGGAAATGCCATATTATGGCAACCCCTCTTCCAGTGAAAGCTGCTGCTTTCGGGTCAGTGTGGCCTTTGCGTGTGTGTGTGAGCCAGAGGAGCCTGGCACTGTCTGATTCCAGTAAACATTATTTGGCAACATTGTTGGAACTGACATTTATACAAAGACGAGCAGCCTGCTGGTGACCAAAGGACAACTCCTGCAGCTGACCAGCATCACCTCCAGTGATTGGCCTGGTGAAGCCCTGCTCCTCTACCTGATCTCAAAAGACCCTCCTGGATGCTTCAATCCTTGGACCAGTGGGAACAAGCAGCCTCACCCCGCTAATCATGGATCCATGCCTTGGAAGCTTTCGGAAGTGTCCCTGGACCAGCTGCTTTTTGGGCTACCTTGCTGCAGCAGTCTTCGTTCTGAACAGAGACTTGCCAGATCCTCAGCTGATGCCTTAACTCGCCTTCCCTTGCAATTTCAGTCATTGCACTACAATGGAAAGCTGTGCTGGGGATGCAGTCTGTGTTCATGGCTGGATGATTGAATGTCACCGTCTGTGGTCATCTCTTGTGGAACAATCTTTCGAATGGATTGTCTTCCCACGTATTCCTCATCTTTGATAGTTATATATTCCCATCCAGGGTCAGCTGCTTTGGAAAACAAATTCACAGCAGAGGGCGCTGTGTGTTGTCGATATCGTATCCCTCGACGGCCTCTGCCTGCTCTCCAATAGGACGTTGACGTAGGTATATATAGCGTGCACTGGGCCGGTTGCTTCGGTTCCTTTTTACTGCATGCATCAGACAGTTTATTTCTACTGCGTAGAAGCATTTTTCTTTGAACATTTCTACACCCAAGGCCAGCTTCAAAGGGTGTGCGGATTGTGGGTCGAAGATGTCTATCACAGCCCCACACCATGTCTGCCTTTGGTGCTTTGGACTTGATCACAAAGTCGATGACTGCGGTTCCTGTCAGTCTATGACAGGAAAGGCATTGAAGCAGAGGAAGGGGAAACTCACCCTGGGTAGGCCCCCTTCAAAATCTTCTTCGACCCATCCTTCCAAGAAGAGGCCATTGAAATGGGAGAAGTTTAAGGGGCGTTTCGCCTCTCCGTAAGTGTTTGAAACACTACAAGCGCTCTTGATCTAGAAGCAGTTCCACCATTCTTCGTCTTCGGCCTACCGTAAAAAAATCTAAGACAACCGAATTTGCGCTCTTAATCTTCGACCGCAGACGTGCGAGTTTCCCAGCTAAGTCAGCTACCAAAGCCGAATGGGAGGACTATCGCCTCCAGGTGAAGGTTTTTGAGAAGGCGGCATCTCCCGCCCCTTCGCAAAAATTAAAGAAGGCTTCTGACCCTATTGAGCCTTGTAGAGCCAAAAAGGAGTCCACAAAGGTTGCTGCTCACATGCCCTTGAGCCTGGGCAAGAAACCTTCAAAGCTTGCTCGAGAAGCTTCCGAGAACTCAACTATTGAGATAACTCGATGGTTAAGCTTCATACCTCCACTCCTTTGACAGGATTCGTGTTGAGTTCCTCGATGTTGAGCCCATCAACGTCAGAGCTGTTGATGTCTTATACGGATATGTCAAATGTTTTCAAACTTCAGCCTAGAACAGACTTTCATGTCCATCTTCAATTTGTGAGGCAGAGGAGGTCATTGATCATACCACTCCTCCCTTTGGCCTGTAATTTGGTACTTCCAATGTTCTTGAGGCCTTGATTTCTGAGGCGTCCAGGATGCAGCATCTGGTACACTCATTAAGAGATGCTAGTGGGCTAAATACCTCCCCAGAGGTGGAATCTGTCAGCCCAGAGCCTTCTGCACATGCATATGCTTCCTGTGGGGCAGTCCTGGGCAAAGTGACGGAGTATCTGGTGCTGGGGAATGCTGGCTGCAGTCTACAAACAGGATGACCTCACAGATATTCTCGACAAGACCCCTCCTAATGACCCTTTTCGCCCTTTGCATACTGCTCTGAAAAGGAGAGTCATGGCAAATTGGGTAAATCCTGATAGGAATTCTGCAGTTAATAAAGATTTTACTAGGAAATAAAGGCCTTCGAGTGTAGATCCGGAGTTCTTATCAAAGCATCAGTCTCAGGAGAGTCTAGTGGTCCTGGCTGCTACTTCATCAAGAGCAGCCACCTATCCTACTGATGGGGACGATAAAGTTGAATACTCTAGCAAAGAGTTTTCTTCCATCAATACCACATGTGCTTTGGCCAAATTTACATTCACGTTGTGTGAAGTGGTGGCTATGGCTGCTGAAGACTTCCTGAATGGTGAATAAAGCGAAGGATTTTTAAATATTGTAAAGGATGGCAAGTCTGGCTTTGCACCTGATGTCCAAGCAAGACTATTAAACATGCCATTCAACAGCTCCTGTTTGTTTGGCTCCAAGGCTTATGAAAGCTTGAAAAAGCTTGTCCTCAAAAGCACTGATGAAATCAATGAGCGCAGCAATTCGATAGCCACAACACTCATATGGCTTCTCAATTTCGTAGGGGCCGCTTCTTTTGCTATTTTTCATTGATTGTAAGGACACATGGTCAGAGCACAAAAGGTGCCAGAGGAAATGTCCTTATTGTGGATGAGGTGGTAAATCCAACCAAGCAGCTGCAACCTCAACCATCAGCAGCCACTGCACCAATGCCTCTCTGAGGCCTTGGTCCACAGGACTGTAGTGGCAGGGGGTTGGCCGGGCGGGGGGGAGAAGGGGCAGGCTGTCTCAGCATCTGGAAAAACAGCGAGGCATTACTTCTGATGCCCGGGCCCTGCAAACTGCAGCCCAAGGTTACTGCCTCCAATTCTTAAGAAGGCCTCCCAATTGTCCACCAGGGAGTCAGTCCTTCAAGGATCCGTATCTGCTCCTTTTGCTGGAGATTCGCATTGTGCTGTAAAAAGGCGCTATACAGCCAGTGCCTGTAGCGAGAGCAATCGGGGATGGTTCTCCGATTCTTTATACCCTACAAGGACGGAGGACTGTGACCCATCTTGGATTTGGGACGTTTGAAAAAGTTCCTCATCGAGATGGTCATGCTTTTTTCAGATCATCAAGGCTTGCATGGTATGATTGGACCTTCAGGATGCTTGCTTCCATGTGCCTATTCATTACAAGAACAGGAAGTTCCTGAGGTACACCACTGGCAGTTTTCATTTTCAATTTCCGATTCTGCCTTTCGGGCTCACGCCCGCCTGAAGGTTTTCACCAAGTTGTTGTTGGTGGTGGGGCAGCAAATCTGAGGGGGTAATTATAATCTACCTATACCTGAACGATTAGCTGATCAGGGCTCGTTCTCTGAAATAGGTCCTGCATTACCTGCCACCATCTCCTTGAAATTGAGGGAGAAGCCCAGTTAGAAGTCCCACGTGATACCTCATCAGAAGCTTCAGTTCATTAGAGCTGTCCTGGATGCTTTCTCTGGGAAAGCCTGGCCACCTGAGGTGAGGGCTCAACATATTCAGCAGAGCAGATGGTCATGAAGTTTCAAAATGCCAAATGTCTCCCAGTCTTTGATTTTTTGAGGTTGCTCGGTCTCATGGCAGCCAGCATTTTTCTGGTGCAAGAAGCCTGTCTGAAAATGTGAGGTCTCTTTAATGGGCCCTCAGATCTCAGTGGTCAAAGCCTCTGACAGATCTACTTCAGGTCCTGAGCAAGGTTGCACAGGATCTCCTGTGGTGGGCCTGTGAGGAGAATATGCTGAAGGGAGAACCTTTTTGGCAACCATGGCCGCAGATGGCAGTAGTTACAGACCTGTTGCTCACAGGTTGAGGGGCTCATGCCAACAATCTGGCAATCAGTGGTCGCTGGTCTCCATTGTAGTCCAAACTACACATCAACCTTTTAGAGGAGCTGAGGGAAAGTCCTTCAGGAGATCTTCATCCTTTAGGGAACCTCTCAAGTTGATCTGTTTGTGTCCAGTGCCAACAGGAAGTGCAACCTTTTCTGCTCAAGGAATCTCCTCAAAGAAGAGCTCTGGCCGGTGCATTCATAGTGGACTGGGAATTTCCTCCAGTCCCTGTCATTCCTCATGTCATCAGGAGGTTGAGGAAGTTTGGAAAGCCCATGTATCTCATTGCCCAGGATTGGGCGAGGAGAACGTTACCTGGACCTTCTGGACAAGTCCATCTGCCCTCCAATTCGTCTTCCCCAAATGAGTGTGTCTGCTCTCGCAAGAGGGAGGTCGCATTTTCACCCAGAAATCAGGACTCTGAACCTTCACACCTGATTTCTGAGAGGTTAAGATGCAAAGATTGGGACCGCCTGGAAGACGTAATGCAGGTGTTGCATTCGGCCACACCGCCAACAAAGACTCTGTACCGCTGCTGTTGTAGCACATTTTCTAGCTGGTGCAGATTGAAGAATATTGACTCTTTCTCTTGTGACACACCGGTGGTGCTGTCATTCTTTTTTCATTTAGCCCATCAGGGGTTGCAGGTGCGACTGCAAAATGAGGATGTCTGTAATTACTGAGAAAATAAATGTGGAATCCCAAAATAGTATGTTTATTTTTTTTACCCCATTTTACTGCATATTTGTGGGGTGAGACCATATATATATATATTAAAATGGGGCTCTCGAAATTTGTATATTCTTTATATTGTCCCAAATTGATATCTGGCAGTGTTATCTATTTTTAATTATAGGCCTAAAATACGAGCAGGGATCATATTTTAAGGTCCCTATTGTGATCCAGTTTCTAAAGGGGTTAACAAACGTTTTCCCCCTGCCCCATTCATTGCACCAGTCTGGGATCCAAGTCTGGTGTTAGTTTCTCATGCAAGCTCCATTTGAGCCTTTGCATTCATTTCCTTTTAAGGATGCTGACCCTTGAAACTGTCATTTTAACAGCCATTACCTCAGGTCGTAGAGTAAGCAAGCAGATCTTGTAATCCTCAGTTTACCTCCTTTTACATGGAAAAAGTTATGTTGAGGGTCTGCCCTTCTTCTGGTACTGAAGGTGGTCTCTGAATTTCATTTGGCGCAGATGATTGTGCTGCCTACTTTTTATCCGCCTCCACATCCTTTCAAAGAGGAGGAGAGGCTTCATCGCCTAGATCCAAAAAGGGCTTTGAGATTCTAGATCAGTAGGCTGGCAAACCTCAGACGGGAAGATCAGCTTTTTGTGGGATATGTTGGTCATAAGCTGGGTCAAGCTGTAACCAGGCAAACTTTATTCTGGTGGATTATTTTATGCATTTCTGAATGCTATAATTGGGCAGGCAAGTATGTCCCTACTGGCTTACAAGCTCATTCTATCAGAAGTGTGGCTACTACTTCGGCTTTGCAAAGGGAGGAGGAGGGGGGGGGGGCATTGCAGGACAAGCTGCAACTTGGTCTTGTATTCATACCTTCCCTAGGCAGCATTGCACTGGATTCTGCATCTGGTCAGGAGGAGAAGTTTGGGAAAGCTGTTTTGCACAGCATTAATGAACAGTACATTCTCTGTTCCCTCCTGCAACATACATCTATTGGAGTCTATCAAAGATGAGGAATACGTGGGAGGACCCAATCCACTCGAAAAACAAATTACCTACCCCTGGTAATGTTCCTTCGACTGGATGTTCCTCACACATATTCCTTATCTCCTCCCAACCTGCCCCTCTACCTCTGGGAAAATGTCCTTGTTTCACACCTTCCTCTCATCCAACATCTGGCCATCTCTGGGCCTTATAGACGCCTGTTTGCATACGAGAGGGAAAAACTAAGAACTGAGACAACGGGTGAAGTGTGTGATTTTATATATATTCTATTATTTACGAGGGATTGGGAGGAGGATGCCGAAGGGTGAGAACTGGTATTCCCCTCCTCCCCCCAGTCCCAAAAATACCCCAACCTACTCTCCCGCAGCCTTTGTGGGGTATTGCCATTCTCACCCTCCCCATTTCCAACTAATACTGAGACGAGCAAGAGGCAACTAAGATCAGTAGAGATTACCCATAGGAATAACATGGGGAAAGTAAGAGCAATTTACCCTGGAAAGAACTCGAGTTGTCCAGTTAATAATTACCATTTATACCTCAACTTGACCCTTTTATTCGCTATAAAAGGTGTGGTTTAATACAGCTGGATGAGCGAACTGGTGAAGAATTTTGGACCAGAGAAGCCACGTAGCTGGGAGCTGCAGGAAGAAGGAGCCGGATGAGAGCAGCGTGTTGCAACGTTGGCCCGGTGTGAGGAGGGCTGCAGTGTGGTTGGGGAGCCGTGTCTCCTGAAAGCCGGAGCAAGGCAGCTGGCACCCTGCTGGCAAAGTCTGCAAGTGCATGTTCCCCTGGGCCGTGTGGCAGGCCCAAAGGTGCCTGAGGGGCAGGTGGTAAGACCCTGACCTCAAACCAAAGCATCACAGAGAGACCGTTTGCCAGGGCTATGCTACCCGGTGAGTTTTCGCATGACGGAGAGAGAGAAACTCTGCAGCGTGCAGATGACTGGTAGGAGAAGGAGAGAAAAAAAGCAAGAGTGACAGAATGGCAAAAAGTGGAAAGCAAGAAGCATAAAGTAGAAATCAAGCAAGCAAGTAAAAGGTGCGCGTAAGCGGCAAAGAAATAAAAGGGCAGAAAGTAAACTGATTTAAAAGAAAGGGCAAGCGGTTAAAAACAGACAGAAGCAAAGTAAAAGGAAAAGTGTGAGGGCGCACAAAGTCAAGAAGATAGCACGCGGCCCGAAAGAAAACTAAGGAAAAGGTTTGAGCAAGCACAGAGAAGGAAAGTGACAGTATTAAAGGTGGAAGGACACATGGCAAAGAAAAGTGCAAGTGGGCACAGCCTAAGGAAGAAGTGAATAAAACAGAAGGGTAAAAGAAGTACTCTAACGCAGGAAGGTGTAAGGGGCACAGAAGGGGGAAAGAGCAGTGCAAGTGTGCACCCCAAAGTGAGAGCAATAAAAGACAGTGCAGGTGTGCACAATAAATATCTGAAGATAAAAGGTACCAAGGAAAGTGCAAGTGAGAAATGCAGAGAGGAGCAAAGGGTCAGAGTGATCGCGCTGAGGAAAAGCAAAGAGCCTGGCTTTTTCAAAAGCCTCTGATTCTCCACCATAATAATAATAATAATTAGGCATTTATATAGCGCTACGAACCCTCAGGTATCTGAGCGCTGCTTATTATTACCCACGGTGTGTGGTGCTCATTTATCGACCTCGCAAGGATGAAAGGCTGGGTTTGGCCCCGCCGGGATTCGAACCTGCGTTAACAGGCTCTGCACGGATGTCAAAGCGAGCGCTCTACTCGCTGTGCCACTTGACCGGCTAGAAGGTTGTATGTAAGAAAAGCTGTAAACAAGAAAAAGGCATATCCTGACCAGCTGACTTTGTGTTTGGAATTAAAGGTGCCTAAACTTGGGGAAGGGCACCCCAAGGAACCTAAAAAGGAACTGTAATATATTTGGTTTTGTGTTTAAAGTCGGAAGAAGCCTGGGCTTGGGAAAGGGAACCCTGAGAGACTTATTTAAGAAAACAAAGTGCATCTTGATATATATTTTGTTGGTGCTGGAAGAAGACTGTGCTTGGGGAAGGAAACCCTAAATGGCCCGAAATTGGAAACTTACTGGTTTGTTTTACTGTACTGAAAGAACTGAAGCTTGTGGAAGGGAACCTCAAGGAACTTAAAGGCTTTGAAGGTATTGGAGATCACTGCAAGGAACCTGTGGCTGTCTTGCAAGCAGACCTGTTTGATTGAACTCATTTTGGTAAGTTTAAAACCACGCCTGCCAAGGAAGCCACTGGAAACCATCCCTGGTTTCATTATTTTTCTGTTGAACCACTACTTTTCATTTTTGACAAAAGACCCCCTAACACATTTTTGTTTAGATTAAGGGCAAGCATAGGTCTAGACACACAGTCTTTTTATTTGGACTTTCAGACATCGAAGGGCCTTGGACGCATCATTTCAGGGAAACATCCCTTTAGAGCAAGGGCTAGTTGGGTATTACACCAACCCTGAAACTTCAAATCAACTCGTCACCATGCCCATCTCACAATACCAACGTAGACGTCATACTCTAGAGCGGACAGAGGCTGTGGAGGGACACGAGATCGACGCACGGTGCCCTCTGCTGTGAACTATTTTTCCGAACAGTGTACGCTGGATGGGAATATATATATCAAAGATGGGGAATACGTGGGAGGGACGTCCAGTCGAAAGGACTTTACTAGGGGTAAGTAATTTGTTGTTCTGCACTCCTGTGAGGTGTCCTGAAGGGTCTGCACTGCCAAAGTCTTCCCCTTTTCTGTATTTGGAGGTGGTCTTCTTTTAGCTTGCTCAAACTTTCTGTTGAGCTCCAAGACCGGCTCCCTACCCGTAAAGTTACCTCTGCACCCACGATCACTCGAAACAAGACCAGATGTTTGTGTCCCCAGCAAATTCGAAGAAACCTGCATTGTCAGCTGGAAGTATTGGAGTCAGGGGGATACGCTAATATACCTGTTTCTGTTCCCCCTATCCTCCTAACATTGGGTATAGAGCCATTGTCTCCCTCTTGCCTGACCTCTGGTCCTCGAACCTGGGCAAAGGATACTTTCCTAGGGCTGACCAGGGGAATAGAATAGAGTGGGGTAATTGCCTGTTTAGGGGTAAATACTAATTTCCCTTTTAAGAACTATGTAAGCACCTCCACAACCCACTGCATCATTTCAGAAATACCTTCGCTGGAGAGAGCATGATTTGGAACTTGTGACCTTGGAATACCAAGGCAGCATACATCTTAGGGATGGACTTCATGAGAAGCATTGGAACTGGGTTTGTGCTTATTCAGTACTACTTTTCTTGCATCGAAGTACACTGCAAAGGTGTAAGAGTAAGAGGTCGACACAATGGTGGCATGTTGATTGTTATTTACTTATATTAAATAAATGAGGATTGGGAAGTGCCCACCTGTCCCTAACACGGAGTGGTTTCCTTGCCTCAAATGAATAGGGGTCTGTCAGGATGTCCAAAGAAAGAAAAGTTCACTGTTGTCTCAAAACCTATTTCCAACCTTTACGCTATGAACTCGTACTAAAGTGAATGGGGATCTTCCTCTGGGTGTGATATTCAAAAGTTCTTCTCCAGTTGGTAAAAATAAAGGTCAATGACTGGTGCCAAAAATAAACACCTGAAGGACCAAGAAAATGTCTCCCTTCCCTAGGCCTTTTTGATGGTTCTAGGTCATTTGGTTGAATATAAATGGTCGACAGGACAAATGGTCGACACCAAAAGGTCGACAGGTCAAATGGTCGAATTTTTTTGTTTTTTCACTTTTTTTTTGGGGGGGGGGGGGAGGGGTCCCCTCCAACCCCCTTTTTTTGCTAAAAACCCATTTTTTCCCTAAACAAAAACCAATAAAAAAAAAAATTCGACCATTTGACCTGTCGACCAAATTGTGTCGACCATTTGTCTGTCGACCATTTGTCTGTCGACCATTTGACTAGACACCCTTTTTGATAGTGTTCACAAACACCAGGGGGATTGACTCCCTTCCTCTGGTTTCTTTATGGGTGTGTCTCCCAGACTCGCACTTGATTCCTTCTGTATTTCAGTCCACCTGGTATTATATCCTGCCATGTATTGACTGTGATGGTTACTTGAGAGGCCTTGACTGTCTTTATGGGTGCAGGTCCCAGACTCGTACTTGCTTTCTCCTGTATAGTCCAGCTGGTATACTAGCCTAACCGCTATTGTGACTATTAAGATTACACTGGAGGCCTGGATTGCCTTTATGGGTGCGGGTCCCAGGCTTGCACTTGTTTTCTTTTGTATTTAGTCCTCCTGTTATACTAGCCTGCCATGTGCTGTGACTGGAGGCCTGGATTTCCTTCCCAACTGGTTCTACTCCGATAGCGAGGGTACCCATGTGGTCTCAGTGGTCTTCTGAGCTGCTTTACCGCTTTCTCGCTGGTCAGCGAGGAAACTGACTTCCGGCTGTGGTGTTGTCTGCTCCACACGCTTGCTGGCTACCAGGGACACCAGGAACTTCGCCCTCTGCCTTCTTGGAGCGGTCTCTTCATGTTGGCCCCTAATTGCATTGGGGTGTTCCTGGCTCAGCGTCCCGGTCTGCCTTCTCTCCCTGCTTCCAAGACCTCGCGGTTATTCCAGGGAGGACTGTACATCGGTCTGAGTCCTTCCTTGTTTTTTTATACATACATACGGTCCATATTGACAGCTTCTGCGCAGTGAGCTGTATCGCTGCACGTCTCTACCTCGTCGCAGTACCTTTTGATATTATTTTCTTCCAGGTTTTTCTCACTCTTTATCCTCCCAATCTTAGTCGTATAAGGAAGGGGCATATTCTACCTTACACAGATACATGTAAGAAGGTGGGACTGGGTTAGATGGCGAGGGAGTGGGCAAAGGTGTTTAAATTCTGTGTTCTGCTTATTTATTTATATTTATATAGCGCGCAAGCAGCCCATGGGCTTTGAGGCGCTGTTACTTGTAAGAGCTTAGTTACAGGAATAGTGGCATTCAGTGGTACGTTATGAATTCCACAAGGCATAGAGCTGATATTTTGGTTGGTACAGTTAGTCATTACAATACAGCTTATGCATTAGGAACATATATGTATTCAACTGGTGCGACGCATCTTATGTGAATAAAATGGTTTTCATGGTTTTGCGGAAGGCGCTGAGGGAGGCCTCGCCTTGGATTGTGGGAGGTAGGGCGTTCCTGTGAGTGGGTGCGAAATATGGGAAGATGGATCCACCTGCTCTGGCTTTTTTTTACTAATGACACAGAGAGCATGTTAGTATATGGTGATCTGGTTGGCCTCGTAGAGGAGACAGGGTGGATCCTTTAGGATAGGTAGTCAGGGGCAGTAAGGTGAATGCACTTGTGGGTCAGTGTCAGAGTCTTGAAGATGATCCTTTCTTTTATTGGGAGCCAGTGGGCTAGTTTTCTGGTCTCCAAAATGTGTTCTCTTTTGGCAATGCCTTGGGCTGCCCGGAGAGCACTATTCTGTATGATTTGTAACCCCTCTAGGTTTTTGTTGGAGGTGCCTAGAAAGAATACATTACAATAGTCGAGCCTAGATCCAGTGATGGCTCTGGCTATGTTTGTGCAGTTCTCTTTGGAGAGAAAGGGCCTGACTGCGTTGATGAGTTTGGCATGATATGCAGCTGCAGAGGCTATAGCGTTGACTTGTCTATCCATGGATAGGTTGGAATCCAAGTAGACTCCAAGGGTTTTGACTGATTCTGAGACAGGTATTTTGATGGAGTCTATGGTGAAATGACTGAATTGGGAGTCTAGATTTTTCAGCGTGTCGGGTGAGCCTACCAGGGGGAGTTCAGTCTTGTTGGAGTTGAGGCATAGTCCATTGTCTGCCCTCCAGGCTTGGATGGTGTTGTAGAGGTTGTTGAGGGTCGTGGAGTCAGTGTCATAGTCGCCAGTGAGGGTGAGGAGGATCTGTGTGTCGTCAGCGTAGTTGGTATATGAAATGCCCATGACGTCGAGGATGAGAAAAAGGGGTAGTGTGAAGATGTTGTAGAGGGTGGGTGCCTTTGGGCACACCGCAGAGTATGATAGTTGGTGAGGCGGATGCTAGGTCCGAGAATACTTGCATGGTTCTGTCTTGTAGGAATGAGGTGATCCATGCTGTGGCTTTGGCTTCAGGGGAGAATTTGGCTATCCCTCGTCCCATAAGGTATTTCCCCACCCATGTGATCCTTCCATTTTGCACCACCCCCACGGGGACTATTGCACCACTCTGGCCCCATGAGAGGGGTCCTCCCCTTTGGGAGAAAGGACAAGATCTAAGGACTCATCACAGTACTCACCTGTTGAACGCCGGTTTTTCGATTCATATGCATGTTTATTTTCCTAAGTGGCGAATGTGTATGCATATTTCTGAGGCGTGTGGATCTACATAGAATCATTTGCTGTCTCTAAGCCAACATCTAGTGGTGGGCGCAGGGTATTGCAGCTTGTTTTTGAAGTTTGAAAAGGGATGTTGACTGGGCGTGTTTGTAATAGTTGACGTAGTGTGATGTCTACCCATGATCCTTCACGTGCTGAAGTGCCTCTGATTATTATTTTTCTGCCATAGTGGTCGGTCGCTTCATGCAGAGTTCATAACTTTCTTAAACTAATATTGGCAATTCTAAATCATATGTTTTGCGTCTTTTGAAGGGTGCTCCTTTAACGCTTGTTTTCATGAACATGTGATCGACTACCCTCTGAAGACTTCAGTGACGTCTTAGCTTCATGACTGCTAGCTTCCATATTCCCGGGCATCAGCCCTTACAATAGGGCGAGTGGAGGAATTGACATTCAAACAGTTTCTTAGAGAATGCTTGTTCTCACTTTCCTTTCAAATTAGATTTGTTTGGCTGCTGTTAAATTGACATTTAAAAAATGTGAAGGATGCCCTTTTAATTCTGTCCTTAATAAAATGAGAAAAATTCCCTTGGAAAGGCACATCAAGTGTGTAATAGTCTTCCTCAAGACCGCTTGGAACAGCGTTGCACATCCTGCAAACTCTTTTTGCCTAAAAAAAGTTAGATAGGCATGCTAAGTGGTGAGCGGCCTACTCCATGCAGGCCGAATCCCATTAGCCCGGTGCTGCTGCCTTGACGAGAAAGAGCTGTGCAGCTACGGCTCCTTTTTCGGATGCTGAAGACATTGAGGGAGAGTAAATGGACTCCCACGTGTCCCCAGCCCCACCGGGCAAGCCAAAAGCTCTGCTACATGGAAGTCTTCTGGCCACAGGGACACACACGTGCATATGCATAAGCAGACAACCTCAGGCCAACATTCGGGATCGTCTTAGAAGGCTCATACGGCAAATAGTTTCGACGAAACCTTTGACAAAATCTGTCGAACCATCGCGTTTGAGACCTGCTGCACTTCCACACTTGTGTCCAGCACAAGGCTCCAAGACAAAGGTAACACACGTTGCTGCACCTAAACTCTTGGCTGTTGCTGTCTCCGTACCCACGAAACAGCTGTTGAAACCCCATTGCCAGTCCATAAATGGGGGGAAAACACACCAAAACACCTGTAATGTCTTCAGGTTACTCTAAAGCAAGACACATTGTCCCAGTCCCTGCAAACTAAGAAAAACACCTATAGACCCAGAAGAAATTGTTTACCCTCCCAGATACACCTAGAACAGGTACATGGACTAAAGACAAGTTTAAACTTACCATGGAGAAAGTATCAGTTTGTCACATTTATGGAAAAAGAAAACTATTAAACAGAAGACCCATCTTTTAAAGGGTGAACCACCTCCAAGATACCCTAAACTACACTTCTCCCCTACTCACTCTTCAATTGATATTACTAACCAGGCATCCAATATTTTTCAAGATTACCTTTATTATCACCAGGACCAAGCAGGTGACGGTCAGGGAATATGGCAGGCGGGGTACTGATGCGGGTACGTGGCCAACTACTCGCACTTGTTATGAGGCAGATGACCCAAACATTTTTGCTGACCCTGATCCCACAGATCAGCCCCCTATAGATGACCAGTGCATTTTTAACAGCTTAATTAAAGAAGCGGCTGAACACTTCCAGATTCAAACTCCAGAGTTCGTTCCAGGCACTGATTTTGTGAAAGATATCTTAAGAGACCTGTTAGCCAGTCTGTTCCCTTCTTAAAGTCTCTTGGAGAGTATTGCACCTTCCTTACTTGCACCATCTGTGACAAGGGTGGTTAACCCTTGAATAGAATTTCTTTTTAAACCTGAACCTTCTGACCCGGTTTACATTCGGCGGCCCTGTTACACCTGACTCTCTAGTAGTTACAACTACTGGAAAGCATGCTGGTGTTCCCTTATCTAATGCAGAGGCACCTCCAGATAAAGAAAGCAAAAAACGTTCTGGGAAACTATTTCTTCCATGTTCTCAAGACACATTGCCAACACCACCACTCTTTTGGCAAGTTAGAATGATGTATAATGGGGGTTACTTGACAATAATTTAGATAATGTCCCCGAGCCCATAAATTCTCAATTACAGAAAATTTTCAGAGTGTAGGCAGGTAACTCATAACATCCTAAAGAATACTCTTGACTTTGCAGAAAGAGTGGGCAGGATCCTTGCAGAGGGTACTTTATTGAAAAGACACTCATGGCTTTGCAATTCTGTTATTTTTTTTTTTCAAAATTCAATTTTATTGGCATCAACACATTTACAGCTCTGCGCAGGAATCCTAGAGACATCATCATGTTACTGGACACCAACCAGATTTGGACTTTTCTCCCCACCCCCGCCCCACCCAATTTTAAACCCAGGATCTCCGTTCCTGTCCCTTCAAGTGCACCTTGAGGTTAGAGGACCTGGGTGGTTGCACCCCGAGTTCGATTTGGCTTTGTACCCTTGCCACTGGTTGAGCTGGCCCACTGTTCCTGGCTCCATTCATTCCAACCCTCTGCTGGTGCCACCTACCCCCTCTACCTCTTATAAGTGTTCTGGGTCGTATTTTGCCAGGAATGGAGCCCATTCCATAGCCCTTGTCAGTGATCGATTGTGTGTTAGTCTCGTTAGCTCCTCCATTCTATATAGGTCTAGTGCCTTGGTCCCCCATTACTTTTTACTCGGGAGGCTCTCCCTTTTCCATCCACCTGCCAGACATGCCCTAGCTGCCAGCAGGAGATAGTGCGGCATATGCGGTAGTTTCACCCAATTCTCCTGTCATTTCGGTACCGAATAACACCAGTAGTGGATCCACCCTCCTTTCCACTCCACCCAGGTCCCTAATCCACCACAACACTTCTTTCCAGTACTGTTGTACCTTACCACAGTTCCACCACATATGCCAATAGTCTGCTATGTGACCACATTTCCTCCAGGAGTGGGGGTCTGCCCCCGGGTACATTTTCACCAGCCTTGCCGGGTCCCACTGCCAACTATATAGCAGCTTGAACCAATGCAGCTTATACTAGCAGGCCACTGACGTTCGATGGGCATTCAAACAGAGCGTCCACCATTGATCCGGGTCTACCTCCCTCCCCATGTCTTTTTCCCACCTCGCCTTAAGTGCAGATACCTCATCCCCTCTAGCCTCCAGTATAGCCTGGTCCAACTTTGAGATGAGACCCCTAGTGCCTTTCGCCGTGTCCAGCACACGCTCTGTGTGGGTCAGGTCCCTCTAATTCCTGCTTCCGTCTTTCTGACATTAGCACCCCCTTCAGTTGCAGGTATTTAAAGACAGATAGGTTGCCCACCCCCACGGCTGCTTCCAGGTCTGCGATCACCACAAACTCCTCCTTCTTAAGAACTTGCCCACCCTCTCTAGGCCTGCTTCAAACCACTCCTGGAACCGTTCATGGTCCAGTATGTTATCTCGTATGGGTGGTGCCCATATATGGGTCAGTGGAGAGGGCCACGCCGTGACCCCTCCCATCTCTTTTATATCTCTCCATAACATCAATAGTGGACCTAGAGTTTTGTGCAAGTGGATTCCTCTCAGCATCGCCTTAATGGGCGGCCTCAACCATTTCCCCAGGGGGACCGGGTGGATGCAGTAATTTTCTATCCCTACCCATTGTTTATCCTTGTCCATACGCAGGTGAGGGATCAGGGCCCTGAACTGGGCCGCTCTATAATATGTTCTCATCTCAGCAAGTCCCAGCCCTCCCTTTTCCTTTGGCTGGATCAGCAGTTTATAGGCCACCCTCTGCTTCCCCCTTGTCATAAGAATCTAAGTATTTTATTCTTCAATTCCCCGAAGTTTATCCCCGGTATGTCTATCAGGAGTGCTTGGTATAAATATAATATTCAGGAATAATCCCCATGTTGAGCGCATTTAGCCGCCCTAACCAAGAGATTTAATTTCTCTCATTTTTCCATCTCACCTGCTAGTCTGTGCAAGAGTGGGGGAAGTTGCTCTGCAGATATGTTCTGTCCAACCTCCGCGGAATTCACACCCCTAAGTACTTTATGCAGTCCCTGTCAATTGGTATCCCCAGGCCGGACCATCTCAACAGTTGTTCTGGTGTGCCCTCACCCAGGGGAAGGATAGTTGATTTGTCAATATTTATCTCAAAGCCTGACACATTTCCATATTCCCTTATGACCTGAAGTGCTCTCTATAGAGTCTCCTGTGTTCGAGGGGTGCATAAGGATGTAATCTGCATACATGCTCATTTTATGCATCTGCTGCCCCACTGCAATTCCCTCTATCCCATTGTCTCACCTTATTCACTCCCCCTAGGGGCTCCATTGACAGGGTGAACAGCAGGGACGAGAGAGGGCAGCCCTGCCTAGTACCTCTAGTCAGGTGGAATTCACGCGATGTAACTCCGTTAAGCATTACTCTGGCAGTTGGTCCTGTGTAGACCGCTCGAATTGCCCTGCACATCCTATCTCCTAACCCTGTTTTCCGCAGCACTGCAAAAAGGAAGGCTCACTCCACCCTATCAAATGCCTTCTCGACGTCTAAATTTAGGAGTGCTTGTTCCCCACGGTGCTCCCCTACATGCTCCGTTAGATCAGGTGTCTTCCTGATAGCGTCCGGCCCCTGCCTATCTGCTATGAATCCCATTTGATCGAGATGTATTACATGTGGTAATTTCTCTTCAAATCTCATTGCCAGGATGCGGGTGAAAATCATTTCATCCCCATTTAAAGGGGAGATTGGGTGGTATGAAGAACAGAGGGACCCTCTTTGGGGATGTCAGAGATCAGGGCCTTACTAAATGATGCTGGGGCCTTCCCTGTCTACAGGATATATTGTACAGTTTGACCAGGTGTTGTCAAGATACCACAGTATTTTTTGTAAAACCCGATCGTATATCCATCCTCTCCCGGGGCTTTCCCACTCGGAAGGTGGGATATTGCATTCTGGACCTCCTCCTCCGTAATCGGACTAAGTGTTCTATCTCTAGGGGTGCAAGTTTGTTCATGTGCACCTCAATCAAGTATGTCTCAACTTCCTCATCTCCTCCCTCTGCTTCAGTGGCATATAGTGTTTCATAGTACTGTGCGAATCCCTCCACAATTTCACTCGGTATATGCCTGTCTCCCGTCCCCACTACCGGGCTCCCCAATTTTGTGACCCGGCACTCTCTGCTCTGGGCTCGGAGCCCAGCTGCCAGGAGTGCATCTGCCTCGTCGCCCTTTTCGTAATATTTCTGTCTCCGATATCTCAATTTCCATAGCATTTCTCCCATACCCAGAGCCCTCAGCCCTTTTAGCCAGTACCGTCCCTCTGAGTTCCTCTGTCTCCTTTCCCGGTGTGCATCTCCTCCTCCCTTTCTGCTATTCCCTTGCAGATTTTCTCTTCTACCAGGCCTCTCTCGCGCTTCTTCCTTTCCCCCCTCTTATTAACATACCCCTCCAGGTAGCCGTTCTAGCGTCCCATACTGTTGCCATACTCACTTCCCCTGTGTCATTTAATTCAAAGTATTCCGCTATTCCCCCGGCCAGGTGGTCAGAGAAGAGCAAGTCATTACATCGCCACGTGCCCCTCCGTCTATATAAGCCAGAGATTTCCAGGTTGCCCGTTACCATATCGTGGTCTGACCAACCCACAGGTCTTATACTACTTTCCACCAGTCTTGAACTCTGCTCTTTGTTGAGAAGGAGGTAATCGATCCTTGTATATCGTTTGTGTGGGGGGGAGAAGAACGTGTAACCCTCTTCCCTCGGGTGTTTCTGCCGCCACATGTCAACCAATGCATGCTGTTCCATTGCCTGACCCAGATGACCCCATGTATCCACTCCTTTATCCATGCTTCTCCCTCTAGTCTTTCTATCCCACATTTCATTCGCCCAGGTATTAAAATCTCCACCAATAATATATAGGTCAGCCTCCCGCTCATGTACTCTATCCAGCGCTTCTTTTGTGAACCTTTCTTGTCACTGATTTGGGGCATATACTGCCGCCAACAGCACTTTCGCACCTTCCCGAGTTCCCTCTACTATTAACAGTCTGCCCTCGCACAGGTTAATGGGAGCACAGTCTTGGATCTGGCATTGCTTGTGGAGGTTTAATCCCACCCCTCCCTTTTTCGCAGGCCCGGATGCCCAGTGTATTCGTCCTACTCCTCTGCCTCACAGTTCCCGCTCCTCTCCCTGCACTAGTTTGGTCTCTGCCAGGAATAAGATGTCCAGGGAGGCCTTCCGAAACTCCCTTATTACCAACAACCTTTTGGTCAGGGAGTTCAGCCCTTTTACATTTAGGGTGCCCACCTTCAGGCCCCTCTTAGCCGCACCTTCCCTCATTGCTGGTTCTATCATTTATTTTTGCCATCTCATGACTAGGGTTTGGTGTCGCCTCAAGGTTTATATCCTTTCCCCTCAGAGGGACTTGCCTGGGATTCCTTAGGGTAGACCTTCTGGTGCTGGTAACCCTCTAAAACTCCGTACTAAACTATGCAACTTTCCAAAAAGTGAACCCCTCCAACATGGAGGTATGAACGTTGACTTGGGAGACGCCCCCTCTCTCACTGGGGGCCACTTTGGAGAGGTTAGAACAGCCCCCCCCCCCAGCAGCTTTCTATGTTTTTACCTGAGCATCCGCCCGGGCTTCGTTGCTTAATGCATAGCCGCTCGCCTTCTCTACGCTTTCATCTCAGTCCCCCTTCTTCTTTTGTGGCGCTGGCCCTTTCCTTGGCGAAGGGCCGTTGAGCCTCATGAATTTCCATCCCGTCTGGGCTCTCCTTCTCTGTGGTCCTGGCGCAGGTCGAGGACGTGCCTCCCCTGAGGTCGGGTCTTGTGGGCCCTGCAGGCCTCTCATCTGGTGCTCTGTGTCCGATGTAAGTTGTCTCAGGGCTTACTCCGCTTCTTCAATTGACGTCAGCCTATATTCAACTCCTTCGGCCTCAAATTCCAGTGATAACGGATAGCCCCACCTGTAGGCGGATCTCCCTCTCACGCAGCTAAGTCGTGAGTGGCCTGCAGCCTATTCTTCTTGCCAATGTAAAATTGGGGAGGTCCTGGTATATGAAAACTTTAGAGCCTTCAAATTCTTGTTGTTGCTCGCTCTGTTTAGGACCTCTTGTCTGTCTCTGTAACTTAAGTATCTGACCACTATTGAGCGGGGTGCCGTTTCCATAAGGTTTTCCTCCCCTATGTGCCCTTTCCAGCTGCACCGTCTCGCCCCCTTCCATTGCGAAGAGTTGGTGTATTAGTGCATGTATCTTTTCTTCGACATGTCTTGGTGGTTCTCTGTCCGACTCCTTCAGGCCCAGTATTCACACATTGTTTCTTCTCGCTCTATTTACGAGGTCATCGATTTTCAGCCTCATCTCC
This sequence comes from Ambystoma mexicanum, assembly GCF_040938575.1. NCBI lineage: Eukaryota > Metazoa > Chordata > Amphibia > Caudata > Ambystomatidae > Ambystoma > Ambystoma mexicanum. Next base: position 717,402,792 of record NC_090923.1, read on the forward strand.
TGTTCCCCAATGTCCAGCTCTGTCATTCGAGCATCCAAACGCATCTCCACCATGTCAGGATTGAGCTGGTTGTGTTCCAACGCTTCAACTTTGCCTTTGACTGTAGTCACTCTGCCTGTCAGGTCAGCTAGCGATGCCTGAATATCCCCTCTCAAGGCCTTAATCTCTGCCAGAATATGTCCTGTATCCTCTTTGATGGAGAACTGGGAGAGGTTGATTCCTGTAGCCATTGTGCTATGAGAGCGATCCCAGTGCGCTTGCCTCGTCCCCTTGGGCGCAAACTTTCGTGTTCCCCTTTATCTCCCCTCTCAGTGCACACTCCAGTCCTCTCTTCCCTCGTTCCTGTGCGGTTTATCTGCCTTCTCCGCGTTTTCTGTGCTGTCTTGGGCTTCTTTGCTCTTGTGTTCCTTTCTGCTGATTTGCCTCCAGGGGTCTCTGAATGTGTCCTCTTAGTTACCCCTCACTGAAATGAGTCTCACAACAGCGCAGTGTTGCGGTAGCTAGGGATGTTTACAGGGTATTAATGCTGGGTCTGTCGATGTACAGCTGTCCTTCCTTGCCCCGCCTGGCATTGTCAGCAATTCTTGCCTCTGGGCGCAGGAGTGGGGCGTCCGAATGTGCTTGCTGGCCGCGTTGGTGCTTAGCAGTGGTGTGGCACCAGTTAGCTTCTCCTGTGTCCAGGTCCCCAGCACATGCACTGTTATTGCTGGATTCGGTCCCTATCAGCGCTCTCCTCCTATCCCTCTTTATCATCAGCTGCACTGTGTCCTGCTTGCGTGGTAAGGGCTGGGCACATGTCTCCTTATATGTATGCTTGCCTTTCTTGTTTCGCATACGTCTCCACTTTCTAGATTGCTTCCCCCTTTGAATGTTACGGTGTCTGCACTGTTGTCGGGCCTTTACCCAGCGCATTTCTGCCAGTTGGGGGCCGTGGCGCATCCTGTGGATCCATTCACTTGAGTGCTGGCCGCTCATAGTCACAGGGTGAGGCCCTGCTGTAGTATTACTGGGACTTAAAGCACCATCTCTTGCGTATATTATCTACGGTCCCACACTACGCCCCCCCCCCCCTTCTTGGGATCAGGTGTGCGCAGGGGGCGTCTCTGCTACTCACTTGTCCCCCGCTTCCTCTCCGGCTAGTTTCCCGGTGTTCTCCCTGCATCTGCGGGCCTCCTCCGCTCCATGCGGTCGGGATGGTGGGGAGCACTTCTGAAGGTGACGACGGAAATACAGAAAGAAAATGGAGGAGGCACCCCGATAACCGGGGCAGGGGCCTTCCTCCTTCCGCTCTCTCGTCCCCCCTCCCCCCTCGGGGGCAGGGGAGAGGGCGGCAAGAGTGGCAAAAGAGCGCCAAGCGCAACAGGAAGCCCGCGAAGGGCAACAATGGAAAGGGGAGGGGCAAGGGCTTCATATGCAGCGGGCGCCCGGCACAGGAGCACTTGCAGCTCTTCCAGCAGCCGGGCGCCCGTCAACCAGGAGAGGATTTCGTTTCGCATCCAGCCTCTTCGGCAGAGGACGTCGCACGCCTCAGCAAGATTTCGTTTTGTTTCTGGTCATGGTTCGTGTGGCTTGTTCGGGATGCGGTTACCGTTCCAGGAAAGTGCGCAGGACGGCCGGTTCCAGTGAAGGAGGGGAGGCCATTGCAGCGGAACCAGAATATGGTATGAAAGGCGAGTTGGACACATTCGTGGAGCAGAGCGGGCACAGCCTCCAGTGGCTCACGTGATAAGTGCTTGGTACGCTGGAGACCGGCGTTCTAATCTAATGTTGGATCCCCCCGGGAATTGGTGTTTCCTTTCTTTGCGTGTGAGAATGTTTAATGGGGTTTATTAGTGTCATGGCGGCGGGATGCGGCGGCAGCTTGGTGTGGGGAAAGAACGGCGGGGCTCGCCTAATATGTACTACGCCTGTCGTGAGTGGGAAGGTTGTAATGTAGAGCCGCGCTGAGATTGCCAGGGTCGTGCAAAGTGTTTGGATACTGGGTTTGTTTTTTCGGTTCTGTGTCCGGTGTGATGAGCTTGGTGTTTTCCGAGGATACTGACGAGCTGGGGGCATGGTTTTTCCGAGAGCAGGACAGGCGTTCAGCGAAGCGACTACAGCCCCCGAGTTGTTGAGATGAAAAACGTTCTTAGGACGGCCACCAAAGGGTTCAAAAGAGTGGCGGGGGACACAAGTGGTCGCAAGGCGAGGGCGAAAGTTCGCCGGAGTGTAGTTTTTTGTCTCAGCTCAGCTAGGCGCATGGTTACACCATGGGAATGTACACTGTGTTGAAGGGGATGGAGCGCTGTTATTTTAAAGAAGATTTAATTTATTGCAAGCATGGTTAAGTGTCTAAGACACCGCGCAGCACCTTGTTTTATGGGTGCAATGGAATATAATACGCGGATTAGGTTTCGGCTATACATGCATTGAAGTACAATTGTAATAATCTCGTACCGGCGGCGAGTTTTGCTGGTTTGGTCGCAGCTAATGGTTTGGGCGGAGAGATTATGTGACAATTTCTGTTTTCTCTGGTCGGCTGCTTGGGGGTTTCTGTCCATTGACTGCATTGTGATCATTTCGTTGCATTTTAGGGCGTTTTTGTACCTGTGTAGCCATCGCCCGTCGCAAGACGTCTCTTTCCTACCCTATGGGCTTCTAAAGGGCGATTGTTGGGAATACAGCATGATGCTAAATGCGAGAAAGCTACCACTGCCAGATATTTGTATGCCTGTATGAGGGTTTTAAGGCGGGGTTTTTGACGGTAAATGCATGTTGCACATTTGGGTGTGTCGTGTGCCTTTTTAGCTCGGCCGACGGAATACGATTGGTTTCTTACCTGGGGTGTTGATTGAAAGTACATCCTGATGCTAATTTTCAGTAAGCACGTGGAATTATATGCATAATGTGGCGGTGGTATTCTTGGCACCCTTCGGGAGTTATTGCAAAACACCATGACAGGAAGGAAACAAGAAGGCGGCGGGAAGATCAGACAAGGCTTGCGAAAGGCCACAGGGACACGAGCGGGGTCACAACACGAAGCGGTGCAGTAAACAGGGGCTGAAAGGAGAAATACTTCGTAGGAGGAGCAACTGGTTGTTGGCCTTATCAGAGTAACCTGTATGGCGGAGCTGGGGCGCGGAACACGCGCACACACAGCAGAATGGGCAGTAAGGTGCTGCAGGGGTACATTCATAGCACAAGGTTATGCAGGGGAGGAGGTTACGCAGGCCAGGGGAGAACAGGCCTATGGGAGATTCTGGGGAGTTCTCAGTGAGCCTCGGCACACTAGGCAGGGGAGGGCTGGCCTAGAGGGAACCCGGGAGATTTCCCGGCGGGCCTTTACACACAGGGCCTCTTTTGTGTGTTTATGCCAAATGTGCTCATAAGAAAAGATTTAGGCTTGCTGAAAATGTGTCATATGGGGCCACTGTGAACAGTATTTCCAGGGCCTCTTGTGGTCCCCAGTAACGATAGCCAGGGCTTCTTTCAGTTCCCTGCCCGTCCCGGAATCGGGATGAGGTGCAGTTGAAAGGGGAAATGTGGGGATTAATGCGCACAACTATCCCCGGGGGAGGTTTTTGTGGCAGTCGTACGGTGTGGGACATATAGAGGTGTCGGTGCTTAGCCAGCCAAACAGGTGCCATTTGACGCAGTGCGGGCCTAAGTGCATTAAGGACGGATCAGAGAAAAAGGCATGCCCAACTCCGGCATTTGAATGACAGGACCTTTGGAATGGCCGCGCGCAGTGTTGAGGGACTACAGTGAGGGGTCGCGCAGTGGGAGCTCTGCTAGAGTAAAAAATGAAAGCAACATCCTGGGCGTTCGGGCACTGGGGGAGGGACGTTGTGCTGTAGGGGTGTTGCAGCGGTAAAAGGGCTTATGGTCCGCATGCAAGAGTTGGGATAGCGGATTTTGGGTGCCCAAGATTACTGCAAACAGAGTATGCTCGGTTTAGCCCAAACGAATTGGTGTTGCGATAGGCACGCGTCTAAGTGATGGAAGCAGGATGTGATTATACGATACCCCTGGGCAAATGGTTACCTGATGGTGTTATAGACTGTACACGTGTAAATTTCACCACAGGCGGAGTGGCGTCGCTGTTAGAACTACCAGCAGGGAAAGAGTATCTAGGTGCAGTGCCGGTTCCGTGTATGATTGAGTAGGCCTTTGAAGGGTGGGCCTGTAACGGTGCTGCTGGCGGGTGTGGGTATATATAATGCGGACTCGAAGTGGTGTATGCACAAGGAATGAGGCGATATTGGCTTGGGGGAGCATGCAGTATTGGCGGTAACTATATATGTTCTAGACTCACGCTTTCCACAAAGCGAAGGAAACGCTAGCCACATAGGGCAGTTATATCGCACCGGTACGCAAGAGTTCACTACTTACATCGGTATAGGCAGCTGTGATGTGCATTTGGGACGACAAAGGGCTAGTTTTGCACTTATGATGGTTCGCTATGGGTCAATTGGCAATGCACAGAATGGTATAGGCTCAGTGTTCGCTGGTATGGTTGAGGGGACTGGGTTACTCACAGTGGCACCATTGGGATTGGCTGGACGGATGCAAGTGGGCAGTGGGTAAGAGCCCGGAGTCAACAGGGGGGGGCTCATGGGGGCACTCGTGCTTAGTATGATTAAGGCACTGAATGGAAATAAGGCTTGGGTTGAGTTGGAGTAAATAGAGCGCAGGAGCGAAAGCTAAGAGAGGCGGTGCTGCTTCCATGAGGATAGCCCAGGGGGAGCAAGCTCGCCTTGGAAGCAAGATGACACAGAGCAACACTAGTTCGATCCCATGTCGGCGCTTGGAAACCTGGGGGTATTAAGCACATTATAAAGAACCTACTCTCATACCAACGTGCCAAATGTTATAAAGCAGGTTGGGAGAGGATGGGGGAACAGGCCAGCGAGGAAATAAGGGCACAGAGGTAGATGGTTACCCCTGTAGGCCATATCTGGGCAGATGCTAAGGTTCACGGTAAGGGACACATGTCTAAATTGGCCAGGGGGTGAAGGTGGCTGGGTCACTCAGGCAGTGGCTGATTCACCGAGGTGGATGCACAAGAGGGCATACCCTACAAGGTAGTTTGTTCAGGTTTGGGGCATGGTGGGGTCCCTTATCACTGCATGGCCTGGTAGTTGCAAGGGCACTGATGCGGGGGAGATGGCTCAGGCTATCCATTGGGCTGCAGAAGTGGCCAGGAAGGATACTAATACACAGCGCAATTTATTGGGGCTTGTGCGAGGTGGTCAGTTAAGTTGAAACAATATAACACCAGTAGTAGGAGGCGAGCAAAAAAAAAAAAAAAAAAAAACGTTTCGGTCCAGAATGCAAGTCAGTATGTACAGTAGCCTCAGGTATAGACTCTACTACTCGGGAGTCGGACCAGCGCCTCTTGGGAGCTTAAACGGCAGGGGCGTCTGGTGTGGCAACGTGGGCTCCGCTTCCTCGAACAAATGGCGCTCTCTCAGCCCAAAAACACCTGCAAGGGCAGGGGTATCAGACACGGAGGTTCGAGAGAGTCGTGTCTACGAAGGAGATGGTTGGACAAGGAAAGGAACAGAGTCAGACTAGCGCCCCTTGGGAGCCTGAAACAGCAGGGGCGTCTGGTGGTGGCAACGAGTGCACCGCTTCCTCGAACAAATGGCGCTCTCTTAGCCCAAAAAACACCTGCAGGGGCAGGGTGGTATCAGGCACGGAGGGTTCTGAGAGTTGTGTCTACAAAGGAGATGGTTGGGCAAGGAACGGAGTCGGACCGGCACCTCTTGGGAGCCTAAAACAGCAGGGGCGTCTGGTGGGGGCAGCGAGGGCTCCGCTTCCTCGAGCAAATTGTGCTCTCAGTCCAAAACACCTGCAGGGGCAGGTGGGGTATCAGGCATGGACGGTTGAGAGAGTGGTGTCTAAGAAGGAGATGGTTGGACTATGCAAGGAACGGAGTCGGGCCAGCGCCTCTTGGGAGCCTAAAACGGCAGGGGCGTCTGGTGGTGGCAACGAGGGCTCCGCTTCTCCGAACAAAGGGCGCTCTCTCAGCCCAGAAACACCTGCAAGGGCAGGGGGATAGCAGTCACAGAGGGTGAGAGAGTTGGGGCTACCAAGGGATGGTTGGAAGAAAGGTGAGGCAGTTGGCTTCAAAGCGGTGGTCGAACCATGAGCCGGTTGTGCGAGAGTAGGTCAAGGTATGACGGAAAAAATGGAGGGGACGGAGGTATCCCTAGATCAGACACAACCGGCAAAGGTGAAATCCCTGGTCAAAGGAGGATAGACGGAGTTGCACTGGGCAGCAAGGTGTACTCAGATCTGCTAGAACTACAAAATAGGAAAAGGGGGGAGCCACGGTGGGCGGTAACCCACCTTTGGCGTGGCGGTGTTGTGGCAACCAATGAGAAGAGAAAGACTCCGAATGAGCCATTGCTAAACCGGAAGGGGCTTCGCCCAGTCTGGACAGCGCCTCCTGGGAGCCTAAACGGCGGGGGCGTCTGGCGGTAGCAATTGGGGCTCAGCTTCCCCCCAACAAACGGCGCTCCCCCAGTCCGCAAATACCTGCAGGGGCAGGCGGTTCTCAGACTCGAAGGTCTTGGGGGAGTTGAGCCTGCAATGGTCATGGATAAAAAGGGGGAAACAGGACAAGGAGCAGTCGCTACATCTTTGGAACTATTTTCAAGATCTGTTTGCTGTGGTTGTATTTATGTGAAAATAAATCTGCGGCCTTGTTACGCCAAACCAAAAGAAAATGTCTCATTCAGCACCTTACTAGAGGGGACAGGAAAGGGGCTGGCAAGAATGAGAAATGGGTGATACACATGGTCTAACTAATGGACAAATGCCCAGGTTATCCGCTTGCTGCGGTCGCAGACCCTTTGGGCGTTCGGCCTTTGCTGCAGGAATCCGCCGCCGGGCCGTGCCCGTACGCTATTGCCTCTCCGCTGGTTCTTTTCTTCTCCTTTGTGCGGATGGGGGCGGCTCAAAATGCTCCATACCTCCGTCTGTGTCCCCCGGTGGGGAGCTCACCGACCGCTGGCCCAACTGGGGTCCGCCTTCCGCACCGTTGTTGGGTGCGCTGCCGGGGACGTATGATTCGAGTCGGAGACCTCTTCTGCCACCCAGCACTCTCCGTCTCGGTGTGTCTTTGCCGCACTGTAGTCCTCTCTGTGCGGCGGATGGATTACGCGCAGTGGGCGTATTACACAGCGCCGTGTAGACCGCCAAGCGTGGCCCTGGTCCTGCTAACACCCCCGGGAGCAGGCCCATCCGTGTTACTGCTCTTTGCACCGGTATCTGGGGCTGCCGTCACACCCGCAGGTGCCTCAGTCGTTTCCACTTTGAGCAGGTGTCACCACTTGGGATCTCCGCGTGTCTGGATGCTCTGTCTCTTCTCTAGAGTGCTGGAGGGGAGCGGGAGCTGCATTCTCAAGCAGCCATCTTGTCCCTCGCCCCCTAGTGGTCTCCGCAATTCTCGGTTTTAAACAAGAAACCCAAGCTACTCTTGGTAACGAGCTATTTGAACAATCGATTTTGTTTGGGAAAGCTCTAGACGATGGCCTGGAAGCAACCAAAAGGAGCATACCACATTATAAAGACCATGCGTCAAATCTTCGTTCAACTCATGGTATTCTACTCCTGCCGTTCCTTTCGGTCTCAATTCTCCAGAGCCACTCAATCAGGGTCCTTCTCAGTTACTTCTTCCTGGTACTCAAACCAGTGTACATCTTCTAATTTCCAAACCAGCATCGAGGTTTCAGTCAAGGGTAGAGGTTGAAGCGCAGCACAAGAAGCTCACCTACCCCTGCCAACAAATGACTTACCCGTCAGGGTTCCCTCGCATGCTTCTTCAGTCGGAAATCAAATTAAATCATTCACCCACGCATGGGAGGAGAGAACTTCAGATCAGTGGGTGTTAACAATGGTTGCAAACGGTTATTCTATAGAGTTCCTCCAAAGACCCCGTTGCCATCCGCCAAGATCCAGGAGGATGGTGCAAGACCACCAACTCATCCTACAGGCGGAAGTCGAAACCTTACTGACGAAAGGAGGGATAGAACTCGTCCCTGTTCTAGAGGTAAATGAGTATTTATTCAGTGTACTTCCTTGTATCCAAAAAGGACAAAACCCAAGTGCCCTGTATTAGATCTGCGTCCTACAAACCAGTATGCCAAGCCTAAAAAATTCAGGATGACCACTTTGCAAGAAGGAATCCCTCTTTTGAAACAGTGGGATTATGTGGCAAATGTATATATGAAGATGCCTACTTTCCTATTTCAATGTTACATGTGCATAGGAAATTCCTAAGGTTCAAAGTAGGAGACATTCACTACCAATTCCAAGTGATCCCCTTCGGCATAGCCTCAGCGCCAAGGGTGTTCACCAAAATTCTGGTAGTGCAGACCGTCCATTTCAGTGTACCCTTATCTGGACGACTGGCTCATTACAAGACGCACCTCACGCATGTCAAAAAACACCCAAGATACAATCAACCTGCTGTTCCAACTAGGATTCTCAATCAACGAGAAACAATCCTGTCTTGTAACCATTTCTTTGGGCTCTAATTCAAGTAAAGGATGGACTGCTCTACTCCTCCAACGAGAGGGTCCTAAACATGTTATTCCAAATTCTGCAATATGGAGCCAGTCATCAGATCGCTGTTCAAAAGGTTATGCGCCTCATCTGAATGATGACTTCCTGCATTTACCTAGTGCCACACGCCCGGCTGAGCATACGTTCGATGCAAGAGTGGCCCACGAGATAGTGGTCTCAAGCAAGCGGTCAATGGGACGATCTAGTGGTTGTCTCGCAGTCTGTCCTATCTCTGCGGTGGTGGACAAAAGAAAATCTTTTGAAGGGAAAATCATTCACCACCCCCTCAGCCACTCTAACCACAGACTCATCCCCGTGAGGGTGGGAAGTGCACTTTCTTCACGATACAGCGCACTGTGTGTGGCCTCAGCCGTTAGCAGACAAGTACATCAACCTTTTAGAACTACTAGCAGTGTTCAAAGCCTTTCGAAGGCCTTCAAACACCAGCTGCAAGGGAAACCAGTCCTAGTCCTAACAGACAGCACAACAGCCATGTTCTATATAAACAAACGGTGGTACACACTCACTCACCAGGTATGCCCAGACTAGCCCAGAACATACGGTTTTGGGCACTGTTCCTCCTGTGTAACATGATCCAGGGGATCACAGTCTTCTAGCAGATGTGCTCAGTAGAAATGTACAACTACCCGTAGAACACGAATGGCAATTGCATGCAAGCGTACAGTGTCTTCTCAGACTGGGGTCATCAAGTAATCAATCTCTTTGCAACTCTTGAGAGTGCACAGTACCCACAGTATGCCAAACGGGTATATCCAAACAAAATCCAAGGGGAATGCCACCTGGATGAATAAATCAGGGAGATTTGCTTACGCTTCGCCTTCCCACCCCAACTCCTCTCCTCATCAAGGTAGTCCACAAGCTGCACCAGGAACAGGTCAAACTTATCCGCGTAGCACCAATGTGGGCCCATCAACTGTGGTTCTCGCATCTAATGAGAATGTCACTCTGCCCTCCAGTCACACTACCATGCCCTTACAACATGCTGTCCCAATATCGGCGTTCAATGCTGCATCCATGTCCTCAGACACTGAACCTAGCAGCTTGGCTCCTGAGTTCGTAGAGTGTGGACATTTAAACCTGCCACAAAGATGCATGGCCATCCTTAAGGAGGCACGTAAACCCGATACCAGACTTTTTTTTATTTTTTTATTTCAATAAATGGAAACACTTTTTCATTTGGTGTAATTTCCATAGCATCAATCCAATTGACTCAAAGCATTCTCATATTTTTCTATATCTTCTTTACCTCTGCGACTCAGGGCTAGTCTTTAATTCACTTAAATTCATATAGCTGCTCTTTCTGCATACACCCTCTCTCAGAGTAAAGTTTCATGGTGGAAGGTTGCTGTCATTAAAGCCTTTATGGAAGGAGTCAAAAGATTGCAACCTCCAATTTCAAATCGAACTCCCGAATGGGACTTGAAGGTTGTCCTTACTAAACCTATAGGCTCTCCTTTTGAGCCAATTGTGAAAAAGGCATGGTATCAAGAGATGACACAGACAGATAAGTAGATTTTCAAAACCTTTATTTTCAAAGATTGGGATCGGAACATGCCTAACTTGCCCTAACTTTAAGGTGGGAATGTTCCCAAACAAAAGGAAAACGAATGGAAGTCTAAGGGAAAATACTGTTTGCGTCAACACCCATGCTTGCCCTCACTTCTGCAGAGTAACAGGATGTTGGGATTTAGCCAACTCAATAGTGTTCAAAGTAAAGTTAGTGTGACAATGGAGCTCTTTCGTAGCTCCCTTCCCCAAGTTCAAGGTACTCGGGTGGTGTTCAAAATAAAGTAAGTGTAACAAAGGCACTCCGGTTTAGAATGTTCCACAGGGTCTGAGGATTCACTTGACAACTCAGATTAGCTTGACAAAAGTTCACAATAACTTTTCTTGTAAGGATACGCCTCTGTAACGGGTCCCTTTTGGCTTCCGTCGCCCTGAGCCAGACCCTCTTGATTGGTTTCCAATTTACAAAATGATTAACTGGCTCAGTGTTGCCTTCTGTTAAATTCCTAAGTTCAATTTAAAAGTTCCACTAGAAGAGATACCAGGGGGTGCTGACGTGATGGCTGCTTGAGCCGTCGTCTCCCTCTTCCGGCAGCGAAAAATGGCAGAGCGTCCCGCAATTGTTGGATCCCGGCGCAGTCCAAACACATAAATTAGACCCAGATCCTCAAACGCACTGAGGTCGAACGGGGAGGGAATCCGTGCCTGTATTCATCCCAAACGCGACCTGAATCGGAGTGTCGCAGTTATCCTGGGGGGGGGGGGGGGGAACATGGCAGACGCTGCTGAAACCTAGCACAGAGCCCACATCGTTGAGGCCCGGCGGGACTGGAGGACCTCCGACTGAGTTTGCAGAGGAAGAGCCCCGGCCTGTTATCATTCGAAGAGTGTTGGACTGGTCCCTGGAGCACGCACATGAAGAGACCCAGCTTGCCGGTAAGCGGCGAGGGAGGAATTGAGGGACAGAACGTGCAGCCAGGGAGGATAGTCCAGATCAGCCTGAGCCTGGCACCCTAGGTCTCAAAATATAAGCCCACCACCCTCATGAGCAGCGCGGATAGTGCAGGCAAAGGATACTTCTTGGAGAAATGGTAGTGGAAATATGGACACTGCTTTATTTAGCCGGTAGACACCATGCATGGTCGCGTAGCAATGCACCAGCCCATGCCCGACCTCAGATATCTACGTACATAAGCCTGCCATCTTCATAAGCTGTGCGGAGAGCCCAAGCAAAGGTCTACATACGGAACAATACTGGAAGGCATAGACATAGCTTTTTTCATCTGGTAGACACAGTGAAGAGTCACGTTTCAATGTGGCCGCGTTGTCCAGAGCTCGCAGCTTAATGAAGGTTAAGGCTGGAAAGTTTAAGTGCGAATGGAAGGGGTGCACTGACCACAGGAACCCTTGTTTGGGGACGGGTGCAGAGCAAGCAATTTGGGCAGAGTGCGCTCAGTGTTTGAATCATTGTTGTCACTTATCAAACAGGGGAAGGCAAACGTCCACGCTTACTCTCACTCTGGACCTGTGCACGGCCCTCAAATTGCGCAGATTTTGCTACAACTCAGCAGTCATGGAGCCGGAGCAGGGGATGAATTTACCTGAAATACCTGGAAATGACCGCAACAGCTCAACCAAGGCTGGCATCGGGCTCCTCTTGCGGGAAATCCAACCAATAAAATCTAGCCTGACTGAAAAAGTCACTGACTTGCAGACTAGAATGGTTAAAGTAGAGGACCGTATAGCGGTCTTAGAGCAACCAATTGTCAGGTGACCTCGTGGCAATGAATAGCAGAGCTTGGTTTCTGGACTTAGAATAAAGAGAGAGAGATGTCGAACTGAAGCTGGACGATCTAGAGAACCGAGAACGGAGATCAAATATATGCATAATGGGCCTAAGTGAGAAGCCGGGAGAAACCCCATCCTCGCTGGAGGGTAGAGTAAAGACTCTTATGATATCACTGTTTGACCACACAGAAGCACCCAACTTCGAGTTTGACAGTATACATGGAACCGGAGGCTCAGCGAATGGCCCGAGGTCGGTCCTCGCCAAAATGTCATTATTTTAGACAGAAACAAGACATTCTACAGAAGACAAGAGTGAAAGAGCCTATTGACTTTGAAGGATACAGCATCAGAATGTTTCAGGACCTGTCGGCGACCACACTGAACAAGCGGGAAAGCTGCCATCCACTAACGACCTGGCTACAGGAGCAGGACATTAGCTACTGATGGGGGGGGGGGTTCCCGTTTTCGCTGAGCTTTGAACTTGAGGGTGAGGGCTACAGCGTTACTTGGGAAGAGGAGGCTTGAGGGTCCTGGAGAGCCTCCATGCTGGCGCGCAAGAAATGGACACAAAGCTCGAATGCCCTGGGATCCTATGCACAAAGCCGTGGTTGAGTTCAAGGCACTAGGAAGTACAAGTGGTACAATACACCCTGAAGGCTAGACCCTTAGGGAAAAGTTGGAAGTCAACGTTGTGTCTGTATTTATTTTCATATGTCTTCCAGATATTAACACATTTATCAGATGCACTAATCTGGGTAAGACAGAAATGATTTTTGCAACAAGTTATGGTGGGTCCAGAAGTGTGGCCCCTCTTATTTTAGTGAGTCTTAGTTAAAGGGGAGTGCCAATGGCGGCATTTTTCACGGGGGAAAGAGGGTGGGCCAGGGAAGGACACACATCAGAAAGGTAACATGGAACATCTCAGCACTATTGAAGTTAAGCAGAAACAGTTTAATGCGTCCACGAACCAGGGTTGCAGTCTGCTAGTGATTATAGAGATTAGGCGTGTAGACCAACCGCCAAGGGTCAGAATGAAACAAACGGAAAACCACCATGGCATTACTTGACAGGATAAAGTTTGGGTCCCTCAATGTCAAAGGCTTAAACTCACTGCAAAAGCGCTCCATGTTGGCAAGAGAATTTAAACTTTCCAAATTGGATGTGGTGTTTGTACAAGAAACGAAATTCCCACAGGGGAAGGAGTTCAAGGTTGTAAGTAGAGAGATAGGAGGAACATTATGGGCTTCAGGTGAACACAAAAGGGGTGGAGTGGGAATTAAATATAGGAAGTCCTTAGGTCTCCATATAACGCAGATATTCAGAAATGAGGAGGGGCAATATATTGCATTGAAGGGAAAGGTGAGGTCCCGGTTGGTTACCCTCTGCTCAGCCTACGCACCCAACCATAATCAGCTAAACTTTAGCAGGTCTCTCTTTGACTTGATTCCCTTGACAGTTGAAAATATTATATATGGGAGATTTTATCATATCAGACCCCAGAATGGATTTGGATTCGCTGAGACGGGGCATGCACCCCCCATTCTATCTGATATGAGAGGGATTTCAGATTTAAGGGCTAATCGACACATGGCCGAAGGTACACCCGCAAGAGAGAGTTTTCACCTTTTATTGGGGGTTTGGGTTGGGCTGAAGGAGGACCCCCCCCCCCAATATACTGAAACTTTTAAACGGTACAAGGGGCTGGCCAGTGCTGAAATTTTAGCACTGAATAGCGCCATGTAAGGTAAAGTTGCAAAAAAAAGCATGGAAGTGCTACTTTTTACATGTAAAAGTGCATTTCCATAAAACCATTCCATAGAATGGCCATTTCGTTGAAAAATATTCGATGGATCCATCAAAATGTAAAGTTATGATTAGGGGTTGGGGCTAGGGTTTATATTAGGGTTTATATTAGGGTTGGGGGTTAGGGTTGGGGGTTAGGGTTAGATTAGGGGTTATATTAGGGTTGGGGGTTAGGGTTGGGGCTAGAGTTAGCTTAGGGTTACATTAGGGTTAGGGTTGGGGGGTGGGCATGGGGTTTGGGTTGGGCTGAAGGGGGACCCCCCCCAATATACTGAAACTTTTAAACGGTACAAGGGGCTGGCCAGTGCTGAAATTTCAGCACTGAATAGCGCCATGTAAGGTAAAGTTGCAAAAAAAAGCATGGAAGTGCTACTTTTTACATGTAAAAGTGCATTTCCATTGAAACCAGTCCATGTATATTGTCGATGAACTGGTTTCGATGGAATTGCACTTTTACATGTAAAATATAGGTTGCGGGTGCTTTTGCATTCAACGGTTTGCATTCAATGCTTTTGTTTGTCGATGCTATTTTTTCGACGTGATCACTATAAACCGAATACACCATACTGACAGCAGCTATAGAGATAGTAGCATGGACAGACCATGAACTGTGCTCACTGGAACTGATTTGGGCCCGACCCCACAAACAAAGCGCAGATAGATCTGCACACAAAACCCTCTATAAGGAACCACTGTTTAGAGAAACCCTTGCTTGCGAAATAAAGAGCTACTTTATTACAAACTTCATAGGGGACCTAACATTAAATACGGTTTGGGAAGCTGCAAAGGCCACAATTCGAGGTATTTTGATTGCAGAAGGGGCATTTAGAAATAGAACCAGTTTGAAAAGGGAAAGGGAGCTAAAAAGTGAAATTACACAGAATGGACTGTCTCTCTGAGACCCACCCTGACAGTAGCAAGGAAATCTTGGCGCAGACTAAAATGCTCTGGAAATAATTTCAGTGATATCTGGCGAAGTAAGGCACTGACCAAATTGTGATATTTAAAGCAAACATTTTATGACAAGGGCACCAAAGCTCACACTATGTTGGCTGTTCACCTGCGAAAACAGAGGGCCGATAGGGTGATACCCAGAATTAAAGATGAGAGAACGATTAGCTGATTCCAAGCGAAATCACGCAGCGCTTTTCCTGATTTTACACTGCCTCATGTACTGTAGTGGAGGGAGGCACGGAGGGCAATATAGCGCAATATTTAATGAGGGTTCCCGCACTCCCTTATGCTGAACGGCCCAATAACGACTGAGGAGGCTCAGAACGCCATCTGCAAACCGAAAGCAGGTTCAGCACCAGGGCAAGACTGGTTTACGCCAGCTTTCTACAAAGCTTACAGTAATTTAGCGCCCTTTTTAGGAAAACATTTTAATAACATCCTTGAAACCAGCCAGGCCCCTACGTCATTCACTGAGTAAATAATCATAGTAATACCGAAAGAAGGCAAGGATATCACGGAATGCGCATCAGACTGCCCACTATCTCTTATAAACGTCGAGGCTAAGATTTATGCAAGTGTCCTCGCTGGCCGTCTGGTTCAGATATTGCCACAACTAGTACACACAGATCGGGTTTGCTACGTGAGGGGTAGGCAGGGTGTTGGGTAAGATTTTCACAGAACTGGTTAATCTTCCTGACCTAGGTCAACCCCAGAACCTTTTGCTTTAATAGTGGGATATTTTTCCTTAATACCTCTGTGAGTGGGAACCTTTTTCCACACTCACAGAAATCTTTACTCTTTTTATGGGTGTCATTTTTCTGACTCTCCATAGTGTCTTTTTAAAGTTATCCTGTTTGACAACTTTTTGGCAATAAGTGCCTGTTGTTGCTGGGTTGCCCTAGGGGCTCCCCTTTTAACTTTCTTTTGCTAACCTTGCGAGAACTACAGTTCCCAAGGGTAGAACGGATCTTTGGGTCCCTTTTACATTTTATTCTGTGAAGCCAGCACACCGCACCCTATGTGGAGTGCTGGGGAGATGCAATGTATCCCCTTTCACACTAAAACTGTAACAATTCTGTTACAGGGACAATCATACCTTCAATGGCTGGTGGCAGTGATACGTTGTAGTATTAATTTGGTGCACCATTACCGTGAGCTGTGTTCATAGCTGCAGTACAGGCACCTTAGGGTGCTCATTTTACCAAAATGGTCCCGGTCTTCTTTTTTCGCCATTTTAGTCTTTCTTGTCCTTTCTTGTTCCTTCCCCTGACATCCAGGGTGGGAAATTCCTTTCTGTGATTTTTATCTTCGGCGGGAGTCTGCTGGACTCCCCGCCCAGGCTCCAGTCTGTCTGTAAAGGCAGTAAGCGAGGGAGGAGTCCAAAACTCCAGTCCTTTGTCTTTCTCCTTGCCTGAATGGGGATAAATCCCAGTGGGGAGCTGTCTGTCCTGATTGGACAACCAGACCGCCCCTTCTTGTAAAATGCAGGCAGAGAATGCAGAAGTTGTGCTGTAGTTCCTGTTAAATAAAGCAAACCTGGAAGCTGAAGAGTAGTCGAACACTGGAACCAAAACCAAAGAGGAGGATGAAGGAAACGCGACAAAGGATTTCCAGCAACCGGAGAGCCTCCTGTAGCCCTTCCTTCCAATCGACCTGGGGACTCGGAAAACAACCCTGACCCAGAGCCTCGTGAGACCCACCAAACTCAAGGACCTGCATCTTTAGCCATCCCACGCATTGCTGCGATCTTGCGTTACTGCAATACCCCAATAACCTGGGACCTCGAGCCACTGTGCGGTGCACGGTCTTCCGAATTCTGAATCTCGGTCAAACTTCGTGGGCATCCTGGTGGATCTCCAGAGACACAAATCGAGTCCGAAAAATCCCCTCAACAGAATGCTGGACCTTTGTAACGACAAGAATTCAACTGCAATGTTTTCTTTTGTGCTCCTTTGAAAGGCGCCAAATCCACAGAACTGCATTCAGCCACGAGGAAAACCTTTGCCGAGAGCCTTTTTCATCGATCCCTGCTGCAAAGTTCCTTCTGAGGTCTTGTTTTCAGTCACTACGACAAGGAATCCACTGACCGGGTATTTAACTGCAGACCCTGAAGTCTTCCTTCTGCAAAATCTTCAATGCTGAGGTACTGTGTTGGCTTGGGTATGTACTTACCTTAAGTCTCTTGGGATTTCTGTGTAGCTATGGGGCGTTTTCTGTGATGGGAGACCTCTCATCCAGTGCACCCAGTTACACTGCTAGGGTGTTTTCTGCAAATCCCCTGGACCTTCTTCTAACTCTAAAGTAAAGTACTCGCCTGTTTGCCCAGTCTTCCTAAGGAACTCTGACTTTTGCTACTTAAGAACCTATCCTGACACTGTGTGTTGGTCACTAGATCCTAGTGACCCCCCTTCTTCCACTGAGAACACTCATGCTCCAAGAATAAGGGAAAGACATTTAAGGAATTCTGTCTTTTGCCTAGAAAAGAAAATAAGTGTTTGAAAGTTACTTACTTGTAAAGAGTTGGTTGGTAAATGTAACTCTTAAGAGTGAACAGTTACAAAACGTCTTACTTACCTTGGATGTGTGATGCACTATTCTTAAAAGTATGGTTAACATCTTTTCTTTCCTTAGAAACTGTTTCTACATTCTAATATAAGGTAGATGTGAAGGTATATTACTCTCCTGTGATTAGGTTGTGCCTCTTCCAAAAAGTAAGGTGTTGGTTTCACCAATTTATTCCTGCAGGGTAATTGTATGAGTGTCCTCCAACTGGCTCTTGCTTCCCCTGACTTGCTGTTAGCCTGTCCAGAATAAGTCTGTACTAGGTTGTTGCCTGCCTAGAATAACTTTTGAGTCATCCAATAAAGTATAGCATTGGGGTTTGCTTCCCCTGTGCTGTTGTAGAATACATAAGGTACTTCTATAGATGGGAAAGATCTAACCTGTAGTTCCTTGCGAAATATAAAAGTATATGGGTTTTACTTACCTTGAGTTAGCTGTGTCCAACCCCAAAAATAAGTTGGAAGAGTTAATTCTTATCTCAATCTGTGTTTCACTGTTCTCAAAAACACCTGTAATTTAATATTACATCCTTAGGTTTTACTCACCTAGTATAACTGTGTGTTATCAAAAAAGTAGTTATAGGATTTTACTGTACCTGGAATAAGTGTTCTACTATTCACAAAAAGTATATTGTCCAGTTGACTGATTATGTGATTTGTACAGTCACTTTACAACTGGTAGGGTCTACTGCCTTTGCATTACTGAATGTAATTGTGATAGTAACAATTGGTATTTACTCCCCAAGAATAGGTGTGACCTATACTGAATGTGTATGACTAGGTTTTGACTTCCCTAGAGCTAATGTTAGGTATTTCAAATAAGGTGTATACTTGGGTCTGTGTACCTTTTAAGTATAGTGTTGTGTTTTTTATAATTGTGATTTCATATAATGTGTTAGTGCTTATTTACCCCTAGATTTATCTGGGCCTATTTGTATTTAAATAAATCTTTTATTTTCACATACATAGTGTTTCAGTGTTTCTTTGTACCATTTGTATTACAATTTAATTGGACTGATTCTACAGGCCTTGCTAATGAGACATAGAAAATGTAGAGGTTGATGTGCCTTGATCTGTATCTTCATCTCAGTGCTATAAAGGTGTTTCTCATAGGAAGTCTGTACTCCTCTTGACTTCATTTTTCTTCCACACAGTACTTCAATGATGTTTGTGGGAAAAGAGAAGAGTGTGCCCGATTACATCCTATGATGGCTGGGGGTTGGGTAGGTTACTGTCAAAGGGGGGGATACCATGTCTCACCCTCGGGTATTCCCTCCCCAATCCCTCAGGACCCTCTACCCAGGTGATCCTCGCTTGTCCACCCCAAGGTTCGGGATACAAATGTTATGGCCCTCCCCATGCCATCTGTGTAGAAGATCCCGGGAAGTAGATTGGGAAAGACCCTTCGGTTTTTCACACAATGTAGAAGACCAGTCTTCAATACCTCACTTATAAGACTGCTTTTCTCATGGCCATTACATCAGTATGGAGGCTGAGTGAACTGCAGGTGCTCTCAGTTCAAGATCCATTTGTCACCATTCACAAGGACAGGGTGGTTTTTTGCAAACATCTACGCTTCTCCCCTAAATTCATCTTTATGTTCCATTCCAATCAGGCTATAGACTTCCAGCTTTCGTCCAAAATCCTACGAATTCAGCAGAGGGGAGCCTCCATACATTTAGATGTTAGGATAGCTGTGATGTATTACCTCAATAAGACAAAACTGCTACGGAAAACAGACAAATACTTTGTTTCCATAGCCACGGGAAGAGAAGGGGATCCTGTCTCCAAGTCGGCTATTTCAAAATGGATTGTAAAATGCATCCACCTGTGTTATTCTCTTTAAAAGAGAACTTTACCTTTCGTGCCTAGAGCACACACTACTCGAGGCACAGAGGCTACTTTAGCTTTCATTGCAAATGTACCTTTAGAAGCCATTTGCAAAGCAGCTACTTGGAGTTCAATTCACACTATTACTCAACAATACTGCTTAGATACAGTCTAAGGGTGATTCACAGTTGGGCCAGGCGGTGTTAAGACATATTTCTGCTGCCGTACCTTCAAGCAATCCACCACCTTCTCCTGGTACCGCTCGCTAGTCATGCACAGCATGCGATTCTAAGCAGATCCACAAGCCTCATAAGACATACATTACTTACTGTAATCGTATTTATGATGCTTGTATCTGCTTAGATTCAAATGCGCTCACCCGTCTTCCCCTCATGGAATTGACAGTGCATGGATATCTTCCACCTTTCTTACTGCCTATACTCGAGCATAGATTTTGTGATCCCTCATGTCAGAAACAATCGGAGGGGCCTCGGCACGTGAAGGATCATAGGTACACGTCACATTAGGGATAGTTTTACAAACATGCCCAGTCGACAACCCTTTTTTAATTTCGAAAACAAGGTGCAATACTCTGCGCCTACAACTAGATGCCAGCCTATGCACAGCAAGTGAATCTAAGCAGATACATGCATCAGAAATATGATCACGGTAAGTAATGTATATATTAATGTTTTTTGTTTACATTACTTACCTGTGATTTTATATGCCTAATCTGTTCCTGAAGACCTAATAAATAACTGTATTTGTATGTACTCATTGTCTAACCTGGATTATTGGTGTTTGGTGTCCACTCATTGTACTCCTAGATCACTCACACTTTTCCTGAGACTAAGCCTTGACTGCTTGCTCACCTACCTTGATTGGGTTTTGACTAACCTCAGTGTCTTACCTCTTCACCATAAATAGGGTGACCTCTCAAAATCCTCCCTGCAGGGGCTGATTTTCAAAATCTATCTTAACATCTGCATCAATTTTATCTCTCAATGTCCACAACAGCCAAACCTTGTCCCTTCTGTGGCCGGCTTACACTTTTGTTGTAATCCTTACCCAAAATTGTGCAGCACTCCTTTGTTCTGTTGCTTGAGTTACTGTGGTGTAAACCCACATAAAAATACCACATGTATAATTAGGTAAAGACTACAGCTAACCAGTAACATCTCCAATCAGCTATGTAATGCTTGCATAGGCAGATCTATTGGCTAGATTGTGTGCCCTGAGTGACTGAATCTTCCTCAGGGTCACAGAAGTTACTTGCATCAGAGTTTTATATTGGGAATCAAGTAAAATTCAGCAAACCAGACCGAGAACAGTGAAGAAAGTACATCATACTGACAAATTAGGATTTTTGTCTCAACCTGGAGCATTCAAGAACAGACAGGTGGAACAATTGAGAAAAGGGTGAGGGAGAAGAGCATGAACTGATCAGCAAATGGGTGCAGACATGAAGAGCAAAAAAATAAAATAAGGACACTAGTGAAAATATTTTTGGTACTGCAGGGATATATGCTGTAGATTTGGCCAGGTACTGGTGATTAGGGAGGTTGTAGGTGATACTGAACTTTTGAGAGAAGGTGCATGAGGCAGGAAATGTGGGGTGTAAAGGGGAAGAGCTGCTTGGAGAGCATTAAGGCTCCGTCTGCATGGACTTGATGATTGTTCTTTTCTTTTGCAGTTTTACATGGTGATGGTGATTGTGTATGTATTGTATGGGCTCCTGTGGCTGGTGCTGCTGATCTGCTACTGGCGTGATATCTTGCGCATCCAGTACTGGATTGGAGGCGTCATCTTGCTGGGAATGCTGGAAAAGATTGTCTTCTATGCTGAGTTCCAGAGCATCCAAACACATGGAGAATCTGGTAAGACCCTTTAGGGGATATCCTGAAAAGAGAAATGTGTCACTATGACTAAAGGGAAACTAACTGCACTTCACTACTCTCTATACAGTGTGATGCTACGCAGAAACAGAGCTGCCCATGCGCAATTGTTTGTCTAAACAGAATTCATGTTGTAATTTTTTTATAAAACATTTTTTAGTTTTCTCAGCAGTACATGAAAGAAAAAGAGCACAAAAACCATAACCAACATTGCTTGACATTGCAGCCCCGACAAGCAAACATTGAATAATGTGTAATTTCAGGGCATCCTTTGGGGGTCCAATAAGCCTGTCAATCACTTACTTGACATTGCCAACCATCCCAAAAACCACCTCTACTCATTACCCCCCCCTCCTCCCATTTGCCCCATATCTTCCCAGACATTGCAGGATCCCGTGGTATTGTATATTCTTTCCAAAGCCATGCACGTCCATTTTGGCCACTCAAGGGCGACCCGGAGATCCCCACAGCGAGGCAATTATTTTCTTAATCTGTCCCAAGACCACCACTAGGAATGTTTTCTCATGTTGAGCCCCACCTCCCCCCAAACCCTGAGGAGCGTATATTTCGGATCATAAGGATCTCCACCCAAATGTATTTCCCCCACATTTGTTGAGCCACTGAACATTCCCAAAAGATACGATAAAACGAGCCTCCAGACATCTCACACCGCAGGCAACAATCACTGTCGACCCACCCATATAACTTGGTCCTTGAATAATGAACTTGTTGTACAATCTTGGACTGTATAAGGTAGAGTCTGGCGGATATGTCCATTCCCTGCTGTGACATCAGCACCTCCACCATTCTTCCAGTTCTATGGGGCCTATGTCTTTTCCCCATCTATCCTTGTGGCCCGATAGTACCCGAGTGCCAAAAAAACGATATTACTTGATACGACGGTGACGTGACCTTTCACTCAATTCGTGCTGTTAGTAGTTTGGCCTCCAACGGGGAACACTGGGAATCTCACTTAGAACCAGGAGTTAGGCTCTAACTGCATGCAGCAGCTGAATGTACCTTTAACTCACCCCCGCCCAGGGCAAGCGCCTCCTGCAAGGACTCAAAGGGAAGGAGACTATCTCCCTGGATCACATCTGCCTAGTTCAGAATCCCACGCCTCTCCCACTGCCTGAAGGGACCCATCTTAAGAAGCTCCAGAAGTAGTGCATTAGCCCATAGAGGCTGGCTTAGAGTCGCCCTCCTCTTCCAGCCGATATCCTCAAGTGTGCCTCGTCCCATGTCTGCTGCACACTGTCATGAGTGGTAGCGTCCTGCCTCCCCTCCGTCTAGTATATAAGACCTTTACCGGGGTCCTCTCGCCTATCCATCCCTGTTCCGACTCTGTGGGGTAGCCTCGGGTCCCTGTGTTGCCAGTCATTAACAACTCCCAGCTGCACTGCCCTTTAGTACTGTTGTAAACAAGGTAGGTCTATTCCCCCCTCCCAGACTGATCGTTGTCGAATTTTAAGGGCGATCCAGGCATGTTTACCCCGCTCCCCACAAAAGCTCTCTATGGACCCTGTCTTTCTTTGAGTACCCTCCCTGGTACAGGGAGCAGAGCATTCTGCAGTACTTAGAGAAATCTAATTAGGGCTCTAATTTTGAAAGCACAGCCTTGCCTGTCAGACTCAGTGGAAGGGATTGCCAATGTATGACGTCTACTTTGAATTTGCTAATTGCCGGGAATAGGTTTAGTTCCACACATGTTGAGGCTTGTTCTCCCTGCTGAATGCCCAAATACTGGAAACCCGTCTGAGATATCCGTTATGGGCAGTCCTGTGGGAGCGCCGCATCCCCACACTGGACAGGAAAAAGAAAGGACT
The DNA here is from genome assembly GCF_040938575.1 of Ambystoma mexicanum. Taxonomy (NCBI): domain Eukaryota; kingdom Metazoa; phylum Chordata; class Amphibia; order Caudata; family Ambystomatidae; genus Ambystoma; species Ambystoma mexicanum. Next base: position 717,425,529 of record NC_090923.1, read on the forward strand.
CCTGCCAATTAAGCTTAAGGCCACTGTCGCCCTAGTAATCGCTTAGTGTCCTTGATACGACCTGATGGGACACAGTCGGGTCGCCCATGGAAATCAGCAGATCCGCATATAGGGATACCTTTTCTTCTCCGCCCCAGGGCCACCTGACGCCCACCCACTCTGCATGACCTAAGCTTCACCGCCACTGGTTCAATCGGACTTGTGTTCTTAAGGCTCATCTACTCTTGTTAGTACTTTATGGTCTCAGAGTTGCTAGTGAAGTGGTGCTAGTGCTTGCCTTTGATAACCTATGGCACCTTCTCCAATGCCTCTTACCATAACTCCATGATTCTCACCTCCTCCAATATCTTTTTGAATTGTCCTTTATTTAACTTTCATTTTGGAGCATTTGTTTTCGCGTCTGCAAACAATAAATTAAGAAAACACAGAAAAAAGCACAGGTGGTCTACAGGAGGTCGAGGTCTACAGGAGGTCGAAGCTTGGAGAAGCAATTAGACTCATGGTTTGGCAAAGGGGTTCTGTACAATCACTAGCAAGCTGGAGACAGTCTTTCCATCTATCAAATATCAAACCCTGTAGCACAGGTTTGTTACTCGCTGACATCAACACAGTTTTTGTTACCAAATACTTATAATTATCTAGGTTTAAACCCAGCGGCCATACCAATCCCTCTCAACAAACTGATTTCTTTCCTTACAGCATTTCTGTTTTGTACAGGTATGAATTTGTACCTTTTCAGTGAGTCACATCCGTCTATGGCTATGGCAGATGTTTACACTTAGGTCGCCGATTTGTACTTCCTCCCCAAGTGCCCCTTCGAGCCTGAGAAGTCGAATTCTCCTGTCCCAGTTCCATGCATGAGAAAGCCATATCGGTCTGTTTTTTTTCTTCTGGGAATTCTAGTTAAGTCTTAGACATTTTAAATTTAGGACTGCAATTTCCAGAAGTGCAAGAAAAAATGTGACTGGGTGGCTCTCTCTCAAATGGAACTGGTAAACGTGAACCCTCTGGAGTAGTTCTGAGATGTGTAAACTGAGTAGGGAGGGAGTCATGGATAAGTGGAGCAAGCAAGTTCATGATGTGTGTGTTGTATGTTACATACCAATATACCCCTTGCATTCTGGGACATATAGTCCTCTTATGGTAAAAATAGAGATGCAGTTGATAATAAAGCACACTAATAACTGTATATACAGGTGGAGTCTTGACCCTGAAACCCCTCTCCAAGGATGATGAACCAAATTAGGAAGGTAATCCCCTTGTCAGAAGCACAATATGTTAATCATCTGCATATCCCACTCCTGTTATCGAATATATTGTTACTTACGAATGTCATTGTTCGCATGTTTGAGCAACACTTCCTATATAACGTTTCAGCTAATTGGTTCCCTTTGGGGTCATGTCCTGTTCCTGCACATGGTACATATGGAGCTGTTAACCCTTATCCATGCTTCCATAGGCTTTATCTAGGCTTTGTTTACAGTGTTGTCCGGACACTCACCACTGAATAAATTGGTTTGTATACTACCTCTGTCCGTGCTTTTTTTAGTTCCCCTTCTGCAAACAAAGTCACATGCCACCCTAATTCGGTCATAAAGAATACATGGAGGGGTCAAAGTTAATCTACGCTTGGAGCAGCAATTCACCTCCGCGCTTGGTTAGCAATGGGGTTCTGTGCACTCGCATGCTAGCTGGAGACATTGTCCATGTATTAAAATTCACTGGACTGGTAAGATTATGTCCATGGATCAAATAGCACAGCTCCATGTTTTTGGCTATTGCTCTGATTACTTACCGGTAATCTTCATTACTCCTAGTCCTACTCTTCCTCGTCACAGTACTTCATGAGGCCCCTGCCTCCGACACAGGACCTTCTTCTATTTCTTTAAATTCCTATAACTCCTCCCCCACATCCACGTCACTCAGTTTCATTTTACCAAGCCAGAGCATGGGACCTTCCCCGCAGGGAGGGTGAGGAGGGTCGTCAGTACTGTGACGAGGAAGAGTAGGACTAGGAGTAATGAAGATTACCGGTAAGTAATCAGAGCATTACCTCCACGTCCACTCTTCCTCGTCCCAGTACTTACTTCATGAGGTATACCAAAGCAGCAACGGGGAAAAGGTCCCAATGAGAAACAGAGCTAAAAACAGTGCAGCAAACACACCCACAGATAAAACTCCAACCACGAAGGAACCAACCCCCCGAGTGGGAGAAACTCAACCCATAGCGGTTGATGGAAATCCCTAGACCAGCCAAGGCGGCAGCCATACAAATCTCTTGCAGAGAAAAAACCCTCCTTGCATCGGCCCAGGAAGCCGCCAAACCCCTGGCGGACCGCCCCTGATCGTGTGCAGGCACAGGCAGGCCAAAAGCCATATAGGCACTGGGATCACAACCCGGAACCATCGGAAAATGGAAACCACAGATGCGTTTTGCCCAGCCCCAGCCGGACCACAAGCAATCAGAAGACTATCAGATTGGTGGGAAAAAGCAAACCTAGCCAAATACTCCAACACGTCCCGCCGGACATAATGTTAAGCCAAGCCACCTCCTCATGCATTCTCGGATCATGAAAGAAGTCAGGGAGAACCAGATCCTGAGAGGTATGAAAACCGAGATACAACTTAAGGGAGGAACTTCGGACCACACCTCAGCAGCACCGAGTCTGGCAGCACCCTCGGGGAAAGGAGGGGGACATAAGAGAGCCCCAATCTCCCCAAGCCTACGGGCAGAAGCGAAGGCAATAAGAAAAGCAGATTTCAGTGTAAGATGTTTGATATCAATCTCGGAAAAGGGCTCAAAAGGAGGTCCTTGAAGGAACCGTAATGCAAGAGGGAGATCCCAAGGGGGAAGCCCTTTATCAGAACACCTTCAGAGTGGAGGGTCTAAGAGCATCCATTATGTACTCAACTACAGGATCTGAGAACCCCTGAGATATCAACCTAGACTGAGCAATAGCCACACTGCCCATTGCATCCAGTGGAATTCCAACCGTAGATCCCCTTGAAGGGGACACGGCCACCTTGGAATCAGCCAAGGTTCCTAGGACCGAAGCTCCAACAGAGAGGGGAGCCAACTCCGGCGGGACCAGAACTGAGCTAACAACAACACAGTCACCCTGGACACTCTGATGCGCCAAACCACCCGGGGCAGAAGGGGAATAGGCGGAAAGGCATAAAGGAAAACCCCAAGGCCACTGTACAGAGAGGGCGTCCATTCCCCAATCCCCCCGGCCTGAAACCGAGAGCAGAAGAGGCGAACTTCTGCTGAGGCCGGGGATGCAAACAGGTCTAGAACCGGGGACCCTAATCTGACACAGGTCACTGCAAAGACCTGGGCCAACAGGACCAGTTCCGCCGAGGAGTGAAAACCGGCATCTGAGAAGATCCGCTTGAACATTGTCCACCCTTCTGATACGTGAGGCCACCAGAGACACCAGATGAGATTTCTCCCAGGTGCCTATCAGCGCTGCCAGAGCATTCAAGGAACAGCCGGAATCCCTTTTGCAGTTGACATATGCCAAGGCCGTCGTATTGTCCGATCGGATCAAAACCGCCGACCTACCAGCAACTCCTTGTAGTACACCAGAGCTTGGACAATGGCACAACTCTTGCCAATTGGATGATCGCTGGCTCTCCCCAGATCTCACAACCCTTGAGCTGAGAGGACCCCCAATGTAGACCCTTTCTGCTTGCGTCGGTAGTAAGAGAGGCCACAGGAGGATGGACCATGCACACCTCAGCCTGTAGACCTGAAACCCCCCGCCACCACAGCAGGGAGACTCGCAGCGCTGGGGACACCGAAAACACAACTACGAAAGCCAAGACGTCGGAAACTAGTGGGAGAGAGTATAAGACACCAGGGGACATAACCGAAGACGGGCTCAAGGAACCGGAATAAAACGCAAGACGCCACGTGCCCCATAACTTCAGCAACAGGCGAGCCGAGACACACTGCCTTCTGAGAACCCAGCCCAGACCAGCCAGCAAGCGCCCCCCCTGCACAACATCCAGAGTACACTCTCCCCAGACGTCCGGACAAGCAGTGCAGGGTCTTGAGACCCATAAGCAGTTGACACATCCTAGAAAGCATAGGGACCAGGAACACCCGTAAGTAGAAAACTTGACCCTGAACAGGGAGAGGAACGGGCAAGACGGTAACCCACAACAATCCTTCCTAGAGAACGGATCCCATGGCCAACTACTTGGACCGTGAGCTGGGTACCAAAGTCCTAACCATGCAAACCTGGACAGGAGGAGACGGGAACTGCAACCGATACCCCCCTCCGGAAGGAGCCCATTACCCAGGAAGCCGAACCCCACCGGTCCCATACACCTCAGAGAAGATAGAGACGAGGAGCCAGGGAAAACCGCCAGTCACTGCACTTGCACCAGAGGAAAATCACAGGACGTTGAAGCATGCCTGCGCCACAATATAACAGCATGCTTGTCAGCCTACAAAAAGATCCGACTTATCAAAAGGAAGATACAGGACAGCCCAGATGTCCAGCAGACCAGCCCCCCCCCCAGCCGACAGAGGAGCCACCAGGCTGGCGTCAAAAGGGCAGAGTACTGTCGCAAAGCAGGGCAAAGCAATCCATCCCGGATAGCAGACATCAAAGGCAACCCCCCACCTGGGGTATTCCTACACTGGAAAAACCCACTGAAGTGACATCCCCCTCCACCGGCACCAGGGGCTCTGAGAACCCCTCTAAGCACAGACACGTGCCACCGTGTGCCATATCACTTCCCAAAAGTCTGAGAGGAGGCGTGAAAGCAACATGTCAGCACCGGAGGACCGAGGACCTAGGCCCTAAAAGAAGAGACACTGGGAACCCTCTGAATGGCCATTACTTCCATGATGCATTTTCTATAATTCCATGCCGGACAAGGGAAAAGAAAATCATCTCCTTTGACCTTCCCTCGTGCAATTCAGAGGAAGAGGACAGGACTAGGAGTCTGCGTCCATAGCTAGCACAGACCCAAACACACCACTAACTCGCCACATTACTGAGAGGTGGCTTGAGCCCTGTATCCAGTAGCTGGTAGCCCCAACCTCTAAATCGTTCCAATGCGTCGGTCTAGGAAGGATGAAATGCCGAGTCAGCACCGCAGAGACTCGAACCCGAAGTGTAGACTATGCCAGGCCGGCACCCTTCAGGCCGCTTGCAGACGCGTCCAAATCTGCGCCGTTTTCACAGGCTGCACGCAAAGAATGCAGCCAACATCCGGTGCATCCTGGGCTGCCTGTGTCTGAGGAGCGGGTAGTATGTGACATGCCTGTGACAGAACAGAGCCCCAGCACTTTCAAAGACTCTCTGCCACTGTCACCCCACGACAAGAAGCAGAGGGGCCTCACAACAAAAAGGGAAGGCTAGGCCTTACTGCCAAGTGCTTGCCATTATTTCCAATAAAGATGTGTATACAGAGCACGAGGAAACGGCATGTTGAAGGAGTCAAGATGGCCATACCAGCAGGAGAGGGGAAAAATATCAAGCACAGTCCTCCCCTCTCCTTACCTTCTCCCAGAAAATGCAGCTAACATCCGGTGCATCCTGTGCTGTGTGTGTCTGAGGAGCGGGTGGTATGTGACATGCCTGCGACAGAACAGAGCTCCCGCACTTTCAAAGACACTCTGCCACTGTCACCCCACGACAAGAAGCAGAGAGGCCACACAACAAAAGGTAAGCCTAGCCCATACTGCCAAGTGCTGAGGAAAAGGCCTGTCGAATCAAGATGGCCAAAACAGGAGGAGAGGGGAAAAACATCAAGCCCAGTCCTCCCCTCTCCTTACCTTCCCCCGGGCCATGCAGGACCCGGGACACAATGCTCACGCTGCGGTCCGGAGCCCAGCAAAGAACCGAGCGAGGCAATCCCGCTCAACTGTGACCCTAAGCCCCACAGATGGCCTAGGAGCAGCGCCGCACCTGAGGGAGCCGAGGGCCCCGCCACACAGCCCCCCCCCAGGGGGCCAGCAATCAGTGCTCCCCAGTGCCCCGCACTGGGAAGAAAAAGTCCAACCTGCCGGAGGCAGGAAAAATTAAACTGAGTGACGTGGATGTGGGAGAGGAGTTATAGGAATTTAAAGAAATAGAAGAAGGTCATGTGTCGGAGGCAGGGGCCTCATGAAGTAAGTACTGTGATGAGGAAGAGTGGACGTGGAGGTAATGTTTTACAGGTTTATGCCACCATAACGCTCCACACCATTACACTTTTGCATTTTCTATTGGTGTGTCTGGTGAAAAGTGTACTAAAGCTTTAGGGCAACTATTTTCTCAACTTTATTGAATTTTGGGTTTTGTTCGCTGTGTGGGAGGATGCACTACTGAAATGTTAACCTCTTGGAGAGTATTTGAAACTGCCTTTGGCTCTTGCAAGGTGATTTCACATTTTCATGTGGGTGATTGCGGTCTACTCAGAATAAATAATGTCTTCTCTGCAATGATTGGGGCACTAACCATTAATGGCTATATGTAAGACTGCTGAAACATTTAATTTGCAAATTTACTGCAAGGGGAGGCTAATTTTAACTCAACCGCTGAGGCCCAGCTACTGCAGGTTTCTTTTAAACTCAGCAATCAGTCAGTTGTGTATGGGGATGGAGAGGGCAGCGAAGGGGAGGTTACTGCAAGTTCAACACAACTGGTTTTGAAGATTTACTTATTAATGGCTTGCCGGCTGCATCAGTATGTTTAAGGTAAATAAAGCAACACTTGGAAGTTAGTATGTCTGTCGGACAGTTGGCATCCATTGGGCACCCAGTTGCTATAGCGTGGCCCTATGTATTCTAGCCTTGAAAATTCCAATTCGAGGGGATTGGGTCCTCCGACGTATTCCATATCTGTGACAGTAATCACTGCAGAATATGTCGTCGGACCATCCCATCGAAAGAACGTTACCAGGTAAGAGAGTAACTTGTTCAACTGTATCTCTAAGCACTCTGATAGTTATGGACGGTGGAGACATGGAGGTGAGCAAAGGGAGGGCATCTTGAACTGAACACGGCTTTTGAAGAAGGTGATGTAGTGGGGTTCATCGAGAAGTATGTTGTAGATTTTCTTTTTGCATTGCATGTATTGCATACCAATGTGCCTCATGCTTTCAATATTTAAAATAGTAAAATGTAAAAATAGGAGTGGATAAATGAAAAGAATAAACACACATGGATTATTTAACACTGCATGTTTTTGCCTGTGCTTATTTCTAGAGCTTAATTGCCACCCCCAAAAATAAGAATATATATAAAAACGCATGCCAATAGAAGCAGATGAATCAAAACTAAAACAATAATTAAAACTGTTGTAAAATGGACCATGTACTGAATGCATTAAAAGTAACAGTGTGACAAATGGAATCTAGGGTTAACCCAGTTCAGGAATGGGGGAATCGAGGTTCGGACCTGCATTGACATTGTATCACAGGTTCCCCAGGTAGGCTTTTAACCTTACTGCTACAGAGCAACCGGTGCACAAATGTGCTTGAAAGGACACCTAAATCTCACACACCACCATTCACAGTGCGCCTGTGGCCAGAGCCAGCACATGAAGTCCAAGTGCTTACACCCCCATTGAATGGCAAGGAGCCCCTTAGTGGTGAAATGATAAACAGCATCTCCAATGCACCATTGAGTTCAATCATCCAATTCTTGCTTGGCATATGACTCCTATGTTCGTAAGGTGTTAGGCAGAGTTTGTATGCAGTACCCTTTGGGACCACTACACACAACTATGACTACAGGTGTAAGCAAAACCAACCTTTGGTACAAGTCTGTACTACAGTTTTTGGTAGCGGAGCTGAGCAGCCAGGCTTATCTCAAGAGGGAATCTGTGAGCTGTAAGGATGTTACACAGAGGTCTGCAATCACAAGTATTCAAAAACTCTTACACTCTAGGTTTCTTGGTTAAACACGTATTAATTTATTCAACAGTCTATATCACACAAAAATATACTTCAGTACTTTACACTGTACGTTTCTGAGGCATTTAAACTACTTTGAAGGAGGAGCAAAATTGCATTCAGAGTACTTTGAAATAGGAGCAAAAAGGCATAGGTTAACGAAAAGAAGAAGTGCAAATAGTTTGAGTTCACCAGAGGAGCGGATTCAATGCAATAGGTTAGGCCAAAGTCAATGGGCTAAAGACTTGTATAGGATAAAGCAGTTCTGGTAGTTAAACTGAAAAGTCTTTGCCAAAGCTTTCAGAAGTAGTTTGTAAAAGAAAGATTCATATGTTGGGTCACAAGCTGACTAGGCCCGAAAGTTGCCAAAGTTCCAAGCACTTTCGCAGTGAGAGGTAAATTCTCTCGGTCAGGTTTTCACAGTACTTTACAATGAATAAAAAGATGCAGCTGAAGACTTCTGTTCCTGGATGTTCCTACAGATCTCGCTGTTCCTGAGCCTCGGTCGTGGGGACAAGAGGGAACACATCTGGGGACTCCTGCACTGCACAGGGACTGGTCAAAGCTGGCACTTGGCAATTCTTCAATTCCGGTAGCTGTAGTCAAGCACACAAACTGGTGTCCCTCTCCTATTCAGTTTCCTGCAGCACTCTGAGGAAAATACAACCAGCTCCGAGAATGGTATCCAAGCGCCCAAGCATGTAGTGTCACATTCATATGAAACGTGGAATGGAGAAAGTAGGTTACTCTACTCAGTTTGAGAAAAATAGTACAAGCTTGTTTCATATATTTATGCGCCACAAAAATCTAAAATAGTGTCACCTGTAATTTAGGTACATCCACTCCAAATTTTTATTAATGGGTGGCTTTATTCTTTCTTGAAAATGCCCTTTTTGATGACACGTGTTTCGGCGATTCTAGCGCCTTTCTTAATCAGGGCTGATCTTTTAACCAACCACACAAATTAAATACATCAATTCTATTTCTTTCCGTCTGTATTGCCCAAGTCTTGTGACTTTAGAGTCATGGGTTAAATCCCCGCCTGAAAAGTTCTAGGCGTTTGCCGTCTCTGGTCTTGCTTGGATAAAAGGTGAGCCTCTTGGCTTGGAAGGCAGAGTCGAACACTGGATGAAGGAACCGAAGAAGAACTTGGAGGACGTCTGCTGCAACTCCTGGACCATTGGTTTGCCCGGTGAAGCCCTGCTGCAGTGCCGAAACGCCAAGTTAGCATTGACAGAGAAGCCCCTGCATGGACGACTTCTCCCCTTCAGTTGGTTGGACCAATCGACTCCAAAGTAAGCCACCTGGACATACATCTCAGAGCTGGTTGAATTTCCACAGAGTTGGTGCTGGAAACCGTATAGCCAGGGAGAGGAACACCAGATTGTGTGCATTGCTTTTAAGCTGGCTTAGAGCTTCAGGAAGATTCTCTGGACTCCCAGGAAGCAGGACTGGCCGAGACTGAGCCACCTCAACAGATTGCAGGACCCCAGAAGCAAGGAAAGTCCATCTCGACCACCAGGAACTGCGGTGTTGCTATTTGCAGTAAACGAGAGGGGCTGAAACACTGAACAGCCACTGAAAGTGAAGTTTGCCGGTTGCGAGTTTTGACCGTCCCAGTGCATTGCAGGAGTCCCCTGACATCCTCCCTCTTGTCCCCACGACTGAGGCCCAGTAACAGTGAGACCTGCAGAGCTGCAGAGGAACAGAAGTCATCAGCTGCATCTTTTCTTCATTTCTCAGGTACTGTAAAAAGTCTGAGAGAACGCACCCCTTACTGTAGAGTGCTTGTAACTCACAAGTCTAATCAGCTTGTGGCCCTACATTTGATTCTTCTTTTCATCAAAGACTCCTAAAAACTTGTGGCAAGACTTTTCGATTTACTTACCAGAAGTGCTTCATCCTATACAAGACTTTCGCCCATTGACTTTGGCTTAGCCTATTGAACTGAATGGCTTCTAGGAAAATCTAAAAGCATTTGCCTGCTTTAGAATATTTGTGGTCTTTTGTTGTTCTATTAACCTTTTCCTTTTACCAACTTTTAAGAGTATTCTAAATGCCAACAGTAAGATATTAATGTCCCCAGCACCCTAGTTATTGAAGTCACCTGTGGGTGTATGTTGTGTCTGTGGGTCATCCCAAAAGGGTCCTTACTGATTTAGAAACTAAGAGTCTACAGTATTGAAGTGTATTTGTGTGTTATTATTATATTTCTCCCTTCTGAAGAAGGCTTATTCTAACTGACTGATGAATACATTAATAATTGTTTGTAAGAAACCTTGAGTGTAAGAGTTTATTTGAATACCTGTAACTGTGATTCGAGGGGATTGGGTCCTCCAACGTATTCCATATCTATGACATGTAATCACCACAGCTGTGCTGCTTCGGAAACTTTTTTCGGCGTCTGCGTCCTGCGTCAATGCGCCGTCGTCGAGGACGTCGTCCGATGTCATCCGGTGTGATAAGTACGACGCATGACGCCCGTAGCCTCAGTTCCGTTTTTTCCGCAAACGTGTTGCTTCGTGATTCTCGGTTACGCCTCGACTCTTTGGAGTTCTGTTCTTCTCGGTTCTTCGAACCTGTTTGTTTGTGAGAAAATCCTTTGTGTGAAGATGTCTTCTACTTCGTCTTCGACCCCGCGTCCGGGCTTCAAGAAGTGTGGGGAGTGTGGGTCCAAGATGTCAGTGACGGACTCGCACGACGCCTGCCTCTGGTGCCTCGGGGAGGCCCACGACACGGATGACTGTATCGACCTCCAGTCGCTCACGTCCAAGGCCTTACGGGAACGTAAGAAGAAGAAGTCGGTAGGTCGGGTGTCCAAGCCCCGGAAGTCGAAGTCTGCAGGGCTTTCGACAGATGATTCGAGAGGGGTCTCTCCGCGTCATCGTCGGAAGTCTCGTGGGTCTCCTTCTAGGAGTCGGTCTCGCCACTCCTCAGCCTCTTCGAGGCATTCTCGGAAGCGCCGACAGCAGTCGTCTTCCAGGTCCTCTTCTGAGGACTCTGCCCGGTACGACGCCGGAGGAATGGGCTTCCTTCGGGAAGAAAATGCTGGCGATTCTTGAGTCGCAGGGTACTAAGCTGTCCGCGCCACCGAGTGGGGTCGGCCGTGAGAGGTCGAGAGACACCACTCGCAAGAGTGGTCGGCACGAGTCATGGGAGAGGTCCCGTTCGGACAAGGGGACTCGTTCTCGACGTACCCGTTCCAGGTCCCGGTCCTCGACACGTTCGAGACCGTGTGCCCCTGTGATGTCTTTGAGGAAGACATCGACGCCTGAGGCGTCGACAGGCTTTCTCGAGGCTCTGGCTCAGAGGAAGTCGTCGAAGCCGTCGACGCTCAGGTCGTCGAAGGACACGCTCGGAGCTCCGGATTCGAGGACTGTGTCGACGCAGTCTATGCTGGCGGCGCTGCATCTGACGTCGACGCCGATTTACTCGATGTCGATCCTCTCGGCGCCAATGCCTGTTCTCTCGACGCCGGCGCCGATTCACTCGACGCCTTTCGAGGCCGGGGTGTCTGATGTACCTCGTGGCACGGGGGAACCCCCTAGGAAGGCTCTGGTTAAGAGCAAGCACTCTCGGGTGCCTTCTTTTCGCCACCTGGAATATATTTCGGAGGTGGATGAGGATTCTGATGGCCTGGTTCCTAGTCAGGTTCCAGATGAAATGGTCTCGGGCCATAGTCAGTTTGACGATTTGAGGCAGTCACTGCATGATGCCAGTGGACTGGACACCTCTCCGGAGGTTGAGTTTTGTAGGCCTGAGCCTGGCTCTCATGCCGATTCCTCGTACCGGTGCCTTATGGCTGAGGGAGTACTTGGGATGGTCTGCTCCCCCAGGGGAGTTTGTGCAGGATGATCTCACGGACATCTTGATGTTGGTCGCCCAACTGACCCGGTACTGCCGTTTCATATGGCTCTACAGAGAAGGGTGGCGGCGGCTTGGACTGCTCCGGAGAGTCTCCCGGCGGTGGGCAGGTCCTTGTTGCAAAAATACCGTCCAGCCAGTAGCGACCCCTGCTACTTAACCAGGCACCCCACTCCAGAGAGTTTGGTGGTGCAGGCGGCCACGGCCCCGGCAAAGCAGGCGTCGTACCCTACCATCCCTCCTGATAGGGACGACAAACGTTTTGATGGCTGGGCGAAGAAAGTGTTTAATTCTGGTGGTATGGCGCTTCAGGCGGCCAGCTCCATTTGTGCCTTGTCTCATTTCACACACACTCTGTGGAACTGTGTTGCGTTAGCGGCTGAACATATTCCCGAGGGGACGAACGGGATGGTTTCCTTGCTATGGTCCAGGATGGTAAGGATGCCATGTGTGAGTCCGTTCAGTCGGGTTTGGACATGGCTGAATGCGTCAGCAGGTTTGCGTGGTTGCGGAAGTCGGGGTTTGCTCCCGATGTGCAGTCCCGGCTCCTCAACATGCCCTTTGACGGTGAACACCTTTTTGGCAGCAAGGCTGACGAGAGCCTTGAGAGGTTGCAGACCTCCAAAGCTGCAGCAAAGTCGTTGGGCGCTGCAGTTCGCCAACCTCCGCCTTTTCGTTCTAGGGGACAGCAATGGAGGGGTGGTTCCTTTCGCTATTACTCGTCCTTCAGTAAAGCGAGAGGAGCTGGCAGTCAAAGGGGCCTACGCAGGGGTACCAGAGGTGGACGACAGGGTACCCGTGGTGCCAAGGCCGCTCGGGTAGTTGCCTCTTTGCCCTCAGGTAACGCTGCAGCCGCTACCACTTAGTCATGAGGCCATGTCCCATGGTTCGCCCGTTGGGGGAAGGCTGGCGCAGCATCTTGTAGAGTGGCGTGCCATTACTTCAGATGTGTGGGTTCTGGAGAGCATAACCCACGGCTACTTTCTTCCCTTTCGGCAGAGGCCTCACGACAATCCACCGGGGAACCTCTCTTTGCAGAGTCCGGATCCGCTCCTTGCGCAGGAAATTCAAGCCCTGCTGGAGAAAGGCGCCATAGAACTGGTGCCTGTAGCGGAGAGGAACAAGGGATGGTATTCCCCTTATTTTTTGATTTCGAAGAAAGACGGGGGATTGAGACCCATCATGGACTTGTGCGGTTTGAACAAACTCCTCAGGAAGGACAAGTTCAAGATGGTTACTCTCTCTCAAGTCCTCCAGGCCCTTCAGCTTCAGGACTGGTTGGTGTCTCTCGACCTCAAGGATGCTTACTTCCATGTGCCGATCCATCCCAAGCACAAGAAGTACCTGAGGTTCGCGGTTGGCGACTCGCACTTTCAGTTTCGGGTCCTGCCGTTCGGATTGACCTCCGCCCCGAGGGTTTTCACCAAGCTCATGGTGGTGGTGGCAACGCATCTCGGGCAAGGGGGGATTCACGTCTACCCCTACCTGGACGATTGGTTGATCCGGGGGAGCTCTCCCGAGCAAGTCCTGGATCATCTGTCCGTCACCTGCCACTCCCTTCACAGGCTGGGCTTCTCCCTCAATTTAAAGAAGTCCCTTTTGACGCCAACACAGCAGCTCCAGTACATCGGAGCAGTGCTCGACACTTCCCTGGGGCAGTGTTTTCCTCCCCAGGTGAGGGGTCTTCACATTCAGCAGATGGTACACAAGTTTCAGCATGCCCAGACGCTCCCAGCGTTCGAGTTCTTGAGGTTGCTCGGCCTCATGGCATCCTGCATTCTTCTGGTGCCAGAAGCTCGCCTGCGGATGAGATCTTTGCAGTGGGCACTCAAGATGTAATGGTCGCAAGGCTCCGGCAGGATGTCGGACCCGGTTCAGGTGCCACCCTCGGTTGCCCAGGACCTTCTGTGGTGGGCCGTCGAGGGCAACTTGATGAAGGGGGCTCCATTTTGGCTTCCCTGGCCGGAGGTGACGATCGTGATGGATGCATTCCTCACGGGATGGGGAGCTCATGCCAACGAGCTGACAGTCAGCAGTTGTTGGTCTCCGTCGGAGTCCAGACTCCATATCAATCTGTTTGAGCTGAGGGCCGTCAGGCTAGCCCTGAAGGATTTTCTGCCGACTTTGCGAGGAAAGAATGTCCTGATCCTGACGGACAACACAGTGGCCATGCACTACCTCAACAAAAAGGGGGGGGGGGCAGGGTCACTTCCTCTGTGCAGGGAGGCGATGCAGCTCGAGTTCTGGGCCATCCAGCAGGAAGTTTCGATCTCGGCAGTTCATCTGGCCGGAGACGAAAACGTGACGGCGGACGCTCTGAGCAGGCAGAGCACGATCTCTCACGAGTTGGCTCAGGAGATTCTCCTGGAGATCTTTGCCCTTTGGGGGCCCCCTCAAGTGGATCTCTTCACCTCCAGTGTCAACCGGAAGTGTGAGGTTCTGCTCGCGGGAATTTCCTCTAAAAGGAGCCGTAGGAGACGCGTTCGTGGAGGAGTGGTCGTTCCCGCTGCTGTACGCGTTTCCTCCAGTCCCCGTCATCCCGCAAGTGCTGCGGAGGTTACGGATGTTCGGTTCCTGGATGATCCTCATTGCTCCAGCGTGGGCTCGGAGGACGTGGTACCCGGACCTTCTCGACTTGTCCATCTGCCCTTCACGTCGTCTTCCCTACCGAGACGATCTGCTCTCACGGGAGGGGGGGTCAGGTTCTCCTTCCAGAGGTCAGATCCCTCAACCTTCACGCTTGGCTTCTGAAAGGTTGAGGTATAAGGATTGGGACCTCCCTGAAGATGTGATGGAGGTGTTGCTCTCGGCCCGACGGCCTGCAACAAAGTCTCTGTACCGTTGGCATAAGTTCTGCGACTGGTGCAGAGTTGATAATGTGGATCCTTTTGCATGTGAAATCCCCATGGTTCTGTCCTTTTTACTTTCTTTGGCCCACAGGGGCTTGCAAGTGGGTACCATTAAAGGTTACCTGGCGGCGCTGTCCATCTTTAAGCGCTTGTCTGAAGAGTTTTCCTACTTTAAAATCCCTTTGATTTCACAGTTTCTGGAAGGGCTCACTAATGTGTTCCCTCCGTCACCTTGCCTGGTGCCCGGTTGGGATTTAAACCTTGTTCTTAAGTTTCTTATGGGTGCTCCGTTTGAGCCTTTGCACTCTTGCCCTTTGAGGCTGTTAACTCTGAAAACTGTGTTTTTGGTTGCGGTTACTTCCGCTCGCAGAGTGAGTTACAGGCACTTTCAGTTAAGCCACCCTTCACTGTATTTCACAAGGACAGGGTTGCCCTTAGAGTTCGTCCTTCTTTTCTTCCGAAGGTGGTTTCGGAATTTCATTTGGCCCAGAAGGTTGTTCTTCCGGCATTCTATTCTCCTCCGCATCCTGGTAAGGAAGAGGAGAGGCTCCATAGGCTTGATCCTAGGAGAGCTTTAAGCTTTTGTGTTTCACGCATGTCCCGGGTCAGAGTGGACGATCAACTCTTTATTGGTTACGCTGGAAAGCGTTTGGGACAGGCTGTGACAAAACAGACTTTGTCTAGCTGGATTATTTTGGCCATCTCGGAGTGTTACTGCTTGGCGGGTAAGGACCCGCCGGCAGGCTTGCGGGCCCATTCTACCAGGGGTATGGCTGCATCTACTGCCCTGCAGAGGGGTGTTCCTATTCGCAACATCTGTGATGCAGCCACCTGGGCTTCAGTACATACATTTGTACGTCACTATTCCCTCGATTCCATCCGAGGACAGGATCTGGCCTTTGGCAAGGCGGTCCTTTGCTCTGCTATTTGATTGGCAATTCTAAATTTCGATTCGAAATTCTTTCCCTCCTCCTTGCTCTGGTACTGGTTTGGGAGTCTGTCATAGATATGGAATACATCGAAGGACCCAATCCCCTCGAAGAACAAGTTACTTTCTTACCTGGTAACGTTCTTTCGATGGGATGATCCGACGACGTATTCCATATCGCTCCCTCCCTGCCTTACCCGCTGCAGAATTTCTTTTGCGATTGCAGCTTACGTTCCGCAAGGCTTTGTGTCTGACTGGCAGTTGATTAATGTCACACGTTCTGGGGGGAAAAAACTACAACTGAGGCTACGGGTGTCGTGGGTCCTACTTATCACATCGGATGACGTCGGAGGAGGTCCTCGACGACGGCGCATCGACGTCATCGACGCAGGACGCAGATGCCGAAAAAAGTTTCCGAAGCAGCACAGCTGTGGTGATTACATGTCATAGATATGGAATACGTCGTCGGACCATCCCATCGAAAGAACGTTACCAGGTAAGAAAGTAACTTGTTCATCTCTGTGTAACTCCACTACAGCTCACATTGACCCCTCTTGAGATGAGCCTGTCTGCTCAACATGCTTCCAAAACTATAGTACAAGCTTATACCAAAGGTTGGGTTTCCTATACCTGTAGTCAGAGTTGTGTGTAGTGTTCCCAGAGGGTACTTCTTACAAACTTTGCCTAATACTCTCACTGGGCTTACCGGTCTTCACTGGAAACTTCGCTGTTGCTTGCGTCTCGCTGTCTTTTGTTCTCGCCCATTGAACCAAGCGACTAACGGTTTGTCCCGTTAGTCGCTTGGTTCCTGCTTTGCCTTTCTCTGCCTTTGGCGTCTCCAGCTCCCCGTGGCAATAATACAGTGAACGTCTCTGTACTCTGTTTCTCTGCACGCCATTCTCTTCGGCCTCCATGCTGCGTCCTGCAGTCTGCTCGCCTTGTGTCCCAACCCGCATCAGAACAAGTTGGTATCAGCAGCAGTCTGTCTCTCTCACGTTCTGTTCAGCTGTGTCATTGTAAATGTCCCAGCATTGGATAGCATTTTCCAAAGACTAGAACGTGGTGTTGGCTTACTGGTTCTGGTCATCCTCTTGACTCCATCCGTCTTCCTTTTCTCCGTGTTATACAAGGTGGTGTGGGGCGGTTTAAATGTTCTCGCCCATGGAGACCCAGGAATTCTCGATATACCTCACAATAAGCCGTACAGGAATGCTGCAAAGGCAGATGGGTGTCATTAAGAATTAAAGCTGAAGGGGGAACCACCAGGGGGCATGGAACAAAATGGTTCCCGCTCGCCCTCATAAAAAATCTGAGGAACAATCCATCTCCTCATGACCGGGGGGTTTAGTAACTTGCAGAAGGGCACTGACGAATCCTGGAGCCAAATTTACCACTCGGGGGCAGAGAACGAGCCTGCTGGCACACTGGGGTTGGCACAAGAATGCCAGTTTAGTCAAGCAAGAGATCAGGATTAACGTGGCGAGCACACACCCCATCTCGTACCAGAATCGCTGCGAGCAGCAGCAAGAGCTGCCATGGCGAAGCACTGAACGAACACCCATGGGAACGGGTTGCAAGGCATCCACCCGGACGAGGGGAGCGGGCCCAACACTGGTTTCTCGGGGGAAAGCGGCACATAGTGGAGTGTCGCTCAGTAGGGGAGCTGTCCCCTCCACATCTTTCCGCACTCGGACATAAATGGAGCAAAGTGCAGCAGGCCTGCACGGATTTAAGTACAGCACCCTCCCTTCCCCTAAACGAAGGAGGGTAATCAAACCGGGCCGGCCGGGCAATATAGACAACGATGCACACAGTTGGCGGAGGCTTGGTTGCCGGAGCAGCACATGGGCTCCACCCTGCCCCCACAACTAAGATTGAAGAGCACCGGGTGCTGCTTTGGTGGAGGAGCACCAGGAGAGGGCAGATGCGAGGGGGCCAGTCAGGACAAAGGGGGGACTGGAAGGACCTGCATACACTGAGTTTGGCACCCAGAGTATCAGGGAGTGGTGGCAGAAGCCGCCTGGAATTGTCCCGCTGGGGGCCTGAGAGGAAGACTGGAGGGGAAGGAGAGGGGCACCCACCAAGCGATAAAAAACATAACGCTTTGAAGGAGGCACACCATTGGGTCACTGCGACTACAGGGAACAAGCCAGGTCGGAGACTGGCCCCTCCGTTGAGTGGAGAGCGATTTTTGTACCTCACTTTTTGAATAGGCAAAGAGGGACATCATATTACAGATGGCCACAGGGCAAAGTGGGAGAAGCGCATGAGGCTACCCCTGCAGACTGGAGACATGTTATTTATAAAACGCTTAATACCCATAGGTTTCTAAGCGTGGACCCGGGGATCGAACCTGTTTTGCTCTGTCTCGTCTTGCTTCCAAGGCGAGCGCGTTGCCTCTCAGCTATCTTCCCGAGACGTGGCGAGTGACAGTTTGGGATAACGGAGAGCCTGATAAGAGCGATCCTTTTGGGAATGGAGCGAATCAGACACAATTATGGGTAAGGAGAAACCAGCCAAGGCAAGACAGAGTAAAACGGAGTGCTACACGCCTGAAGCAGCAGGCAAGACACATGGAAATCATGACACAGATGAGATGCCTGCTGATGGAGAGATGGAAACCACGATGGTGGAAGTTTTAGAGGCGGTGACTGACTCAAGAATAAGCATGGACGGACTTCCGGAATGCAGGCAGCAGAGGCAGCAGCATAATCCTGTAGCTCCTGGCCCCCTCCTGCTACTGATAATATTGGATTATGAACATCAAGAAAAAGATTGAAACTGCCGATAACCCCATACCAAAGAAATCAAAGCAAACATCAGAGATGAGCGAAATACCTAGCACTCAGGATATTTATTCTTTGTTGCTCAAAATGGCTCAGGACTTGGAGAAAGTGGCCCATGATGTGGGGGATGTCAAAACTTCAATGGATGGTTTGTCTGAGAAGGTATCTCGATTGGATGGTAGGATTACTGCCCTGGAGAGTGGATCAATATCTATGTCCTCAGAAATTACAGGAAGCTTCAGAGCCTACAACACTTTGAGGGAGGAAGTTCAAAAAGGTAGAGATAAGGGATTGGAATTGGACTTGAAGATGAGAAACAAAAATCTGAGGCTTGTTGGAGTGGAGGAAAGTCCTAATGAAGATTTGATACAGCTGGTGTTGGACATTTTGAAGTTTTGCTATGGTTGTGACCAAATAATCCCAGGGGATGTGGACAATTTATATAGAGTGGGAAAAAGCGCTGGTCCAAAGGCAAGACAAATTTTGATCACTCTGATGAACACCAGGACAAAAGAAGCTATTCTAGGAGCAGCAAGGAGGAAAGGAAACACATACTTCAAGGGTCATCAAATATTCGTGTATCCTGACTATCCAAAAGAGACTCTGCTGATTAGGAAGTCTTTCAAAGAGGCAAAAGATTTGGCAAGACTAGTGGGTGTTAAAGCTATCCTTAACAGGGCGAATTTGCTGACCTTGGTTTTGCCTGACGGTGAAAAGTCCACTTCTGACCCTAAAGAGGCTTTGAAATGGCTGGAACCATTGAGGGGAAGATGTACTTAATATTTCCTACTGCGTGTGTTTTAAGTTTTCAAACGCTACCTTTTTAAACCTTGAATTTATGCGCTTTTACATTAATTAAAATGGCGCTGCCACCTCACTACAGTTGAAGATTTTAGAACTTTGGGCGATTTTAAATGAACACTCACTTCAGCGTTTTCATTTCTGTGCTCCGTATTGTGGCCTGAAAATTAGAAGAATGCACCCTATAACGTGCCCCTTGCGTGCCTTGTGAGATCCAGGAAGCAGTCATGGCACGTCCGTATCATTACCGGGATTCACAGCACGTTTCTTGGATTTTCTATCCGTTGGGAGGAGTGCCATGATCTGCTGGTAAGTCCACATGGATTGATCGCTTACCTCATTTTCTAGTTTTTTTTTTTCAAAGCGCGGCTGGTGCAGGATTCGAACCCTTTTGCTCTTGTTTCAAAGACCGAAGCGTTGCCAATGAGCTATCCTCACAGCTCTGCTTCAGCATTGTCTTTTGAAACTGATGTTGCTGAAGTGTCAAATGATTATCCACTGTTGCCACCTTCTGGCAGAAGGTGGAATTGACTGCCTTGTCAAAACACGGAAACAACAAACGAAAGCAATCTTTCTTTTTCCTCTGCCTCTTCTGGGTACAGATGGAGTGTGTGAGACGATGCAAACATTTCAAAACGACTGGAAAAAAAGACTTCAACAATGGGTTTGAAGTCTGATACGCCGCAACATCAATACACACGTACAGTGAATGCATTTGAATGGGTTTTAGGATATGAAGCCCATGTGATCCACCTCTTAATGCTATAGCCAGACATGCTTTGCAAAGAAAGTGCGTTTTTTCGTTTGGGCAAGAACAAATAGCACTCGGTATGGGAAAACCTGAGAATGTCACCACCCTGCCAGCAAATGAGAGCTTTAAACTATGTTTCAATTGCTTGTCCATTGTGCAGCTGGTACTATGAGCGTGTGTATTATTCAAATCAGCAGAGAATGTGCAAACAACTCAATTGCTGAAACGATGATTACAAAGCACCATCTCTTTCAGGTGTATTTAGATGCATTTACACGCTGCCACTTGTGTTTAAATATCGTGCTCACACGATGCATGGATAAGAACCTTCCTGTGTGCTCCCAATTCGGCGTGAGGACTGATGGGTTTGTCTTGACTGCATATTGATGATAGGTGTGGAGGCTTTAAGACATAGAGACATTGATTGATGTCCGGGTAAAGTGTGCGAAGCCATACAGAACGTCATTCCATCACCTCTATAATATGGTCTGATTGTTGACCTTCTTGTGACTAACCTTCCAATTTATGGTCCTCCGCTATAGGACCTTGTGTTCAATGGGATTTTTGACTTTGTGGGTTGAGTTGGGGAGGTAGATGTTTAATTATTTAGATGGGAAGCCTAGCACTTTTTTGGATGTTGACTTATACTGTTATCATTTGTCTGGGAATATATTTTAAAAGAAAACTGCTACGCTTGTGCTGGGTCTTGTAGATTGGGACGAAGTGAGTTGTTATATGCCCTGTTGAAAGTATTAGTATTGGCTATAAACATATTTCTTTCTAGGTACTGGCTGCTCCTTCCTGGTGAATTTATTGTCCTCATTTGATAATTGCGAGAGAATGGAGGGGTGTCTAATGGATGCTGGTGACAGGGTACATGTTTACCTAATATGAAATATATTTATATATTTATATAGTTGCCTATTTATAGATGCACCTAAAAATTCTTGATTTATTCAAAATTGTATGTTCTTTGCCTTGCATGTCTTCTATTTTCCATGCCGATTTTTATTTTTATTTTTTCTCGGCTCATTTTGGTGTTTTAATTTGATTGGGTGGGTCCGACTAAATATGGATTCAGTCTTTATGTGAAGAGTAGTTGGATCTATTTAGTTTAATTTGCTATTTCTTTGGATATACTGCCTCTTATTTGAATATATATGTACGGCCCACGGGACATCACCCAGGCTCCCTGTGCAGATTGTTTTCGCACTCGCTCTTTGTGGGGAGTGTGTTCGAGGGGCTACTGTCCTAACTGATGACAATATGCTGGACTTGGGGGAGGCAAATCTGTGGGTTTGGGATACTGTTAGGTTTATTTGAGGCTGATGCATGTTGCTAGAGGTGTTATCAGTGGTGTGGGATGAGCGCTTAATTGGTGAGTGAAATGCTTTTGGAGATATGGAAACTGTAACAAATATATGGATGGTTGTCAAGGTCGAATTTAATATACATAAGGTGGCGTTTGACTAGTTGGTAAATTTTGGGGGGATTATTTCTATAGATAATGTTCATAAGCTTATAGGAGGGGTGTCCAGGACACTGGGCTATTTAGAATGTTATATCTAGTGTATAGTACTTGTCTGTTGTTGCTGACTTGCTTCTATTTCAGAGGGGGGGAGGGTTTGTTCACATCTTGTAGTTACCTTTTAAGATTTTCTGGTTTGGTAGTGGATCCTATATTTGGTGAATTTGGCGTTGATAGTGGGTCAGTGAACATGGCTGATGATTTACGTATACTTACGTGGAATGTTAATGGACTAAATAATTCAAAGAAAAGGCTAAAGATCATGAATTACATGAAAGAGCTGAAGTGCGACATTTGTTTTATTCAGGAGACTCATCTGCTTAAAGATGAAGTCAGTACCCTTAATAAAGGTTGGGTTGGAAGGGTCTATGGCTCATGTTTTTCCACTCGATCAAGGGGAGTGGCAATTTTAATTAGGAAGAATACTCCATTGAAGATTGTACGGGAAATATCAGATGGTGAGGGTAGGATGGTGGCTTTGCTGGTTAATATTCAAGGTTGTTTTGTGACGCTATGTAATATTTATGCCCCATCAGTGGATGATGGTTCATTCTTTAGGAAGGTGGCTCAGACGCTTCAAGACTTGGGTTCGGATAATATAATTCTTGGTGGTGACTTTAATACTGTTTTGAATAATGATTTGGATAGAAGTGTGTCTGGAAATTATAGACATAGTGACCGCCATTTGATTTCTCTGAAGGACTTGCTGGAGGAACATGCTTTGCGGGATGGTTGGAGGTTGGAACATCCACATGCTAGAGAGTATAGTTTTTACTCAGGTGCACATTCGGTTTACTCTAGACTGGACATGTTGCTGACAGCTGGACTAATGACGAAGAACTATAAATCCAGTGAAATAGGCACAATCTTACTGACGGATCATGCACACGTGGTGATGTGTATTAGCTTGGGAGGTCCTGTTCAGAAGCAATATACTTGGAGAATGGATAATACGTATTTGAAGATGGATAAGGAGGTGGAGAAGTTGAGGGCAGAAATTGATTTTTTTGTTTCAGTAAATCACACGGGCGAATTGAGTCCTGAGGTTGTATGGGAAGCTTTGAAATGCACTATGAGGGGTTATCTGATTAATTTGACGTGTGGATTGAAAAAGAAGAATTCTGGTAGGCAGAAGGAACTTGAGGTGAGGATTGGTGATTTATCTAAGGTGGTCATGACTGACCCGTTTGACAGAGATGGTCTTAATGAATTGAAAAAACTAAAGAGAGAACTTAGTGATATAATTGAGGAGAGAGCGGAAAAGAAATACCATAACCTGAAATGTGAGTACTTTGAGAAAGGTGAGAAGTGTGATAGATGGTTAGCATATAGGTTGAAGATGAGGGAATCTGAACGGTCGATTGCATCTATTCAGGATAAAGATGGCCGGATCACATTTATGCCAAATGAAATTAACAGTGTTTTTCGGGATTATTACATGCATTTATATAAGAGTGAAATCGATGAACCACTCGGGAGTGTGGACTTTCTTGAGAGGGCGAACCTTGCTAGAGTTTCTGATTTTGATTCGCAGACACTAGAGGAGGACCTGACATTGGATGAGATTAAGAAGGCTATTAGCAAATTAAATGTTGGGAAGTCACCTGGGCCAGACGGCTTTCCGGTTGAGTTCTACAAGATATTGCCGGATTCAGCCCTGTATCTACTTAGGGACATGTATGTATCCTCTTTGGCTAGTGGCCTACTGCCGCCTTCGACTAGACACGCCATGATATCTGTCTTTCCGAAGAAGGGAAAGGATGAGACGCTTCCTGGGAGTTATCGTCCGATTAGTCTTATTAACACGGACAACAAAATTTTGGCGAAGATCTTGGCCTCTAGAGTGGAGGATCTTCTCCCGAAGTTGATCAATGAAAATCAATCGGGTTTTGTGAAAGGGAGAAAAACATCTAGCAACATCAGGCGTTTATTCCATACGATTAATAAGGCGACGGATGAGTCAGGGGATGCAGCCGTTTTTTCATTGGACGCGGAGAAGGCTTTTGATCGGGTGGAATGGGATTTCTTGTTCTTAGTCCTTGAGAAATTGGGATTTGGAGTGAATTTTAGATCGTGGATCAGGCTCTTATATTCGGAGCCGACAGCAGATGTTAATACCAATGGGATCCGCTCTGTTCCTTTTAGTCTGGAAAGGGGGACGAGACAGGGATGCCCGCTTTCGCCTTTGTTGTTTGTTCTGGCGATTGAGCCTTTGGCAGCTGTTATTAGAAATGAACTGGATATTGACGGTGTCTCGTGTTGGGGTTTACAACAGAAAATATGGTTGTTTGCAGATGACATACTTTTGGTCCTGCGGGACTTGCATCTATCTTTACCAGCATTAATGGATGTCTTAACTTCATTCCAGAAGATTTCTGGTTATAGAGTAAATTGGAGCAAATCGGAAGTGATGCCGCTGGTTCCTGGATGTAGCAAAAAATATGTCACTGATCTGGGTTTTCGTTGGTGTCCAGATAAGGTGTTATATCTGGGGATTTGGATCACTCCGAGGATTAGTGACTTGGTAAGAGTGAACATGAATATGCTTACTGTGGCTTTTAAAAATGACTTGGAACGATGGGAATTACTGTATCTCTCGCTTTGGGGGAAGGTTAACGCTTTGAAGATGGTGTCCGCCCCTAAAATCAACTATATTTTAGGTATGATCCCATTGAATATTGAGGCTTCTTATTGGAAAGAATTAGACAGGCTTACACAAGGATTTTTATGGGACAAGAAACCGCCAAGATTGAGTTTGTGGAAGTTACAGTTGCCATTGGAGAAAGGCGGGTTAGGAGTACCAAATTTCAGGGCCTATCATCTAGCCTTTAATTGTGCTTTTGTGGTTGACTTCATGGAAACAAATCCTAGTGTGTGGGCTGTGGCCGAGGCGAGTGCTAATGGCCCTTTGTCACCTAGGGCATTGTTGACCACAGTATCGAAAGGTGTGAAAGATATATTGACTACATCATTTAGAAATTCCTGGAAGAATCTGAATGCATTGTTAGGTGTGGATGCATGCAGAGATCCGAATGCGTCATTATGGATGAATCCCTCTATCAAACTAAACGGCAAAACAATATTTTGGCCTGAATGGTTTTTAGGTGGTGTCAAATGGGTTGGTGACCTCTTCACTGAGGGTGAATGGAAAAGCGCTAGAGATTTGCAGAGAGAATTTCGCATTGAGGGTTTCAAGTTTTCAGACTACAGGAAACTGAAGTTGGTTGTTGGTGTGTGTGATTTTCAAAATAGTCTGAACCTG
Organism: Ambystoma mexicanum; assembly: GCF_040938575.1. Lineage (NCBI taxonomy): Eukaryota > Metazoa > Chordata > Amphibia > Caudata > Ambystomatidae > Ambystoma > Ambystoma mexicanum. The sequence goes on from NC_090923.1 coordinate 717,450,194, forward strand.
GAATTTCTTACGAGGAAATCTTTGGTGAATGAGGGCGGCTTAGCGAGCAGAGTATACAGGCAGATTCTGCTTGAATATAAAGGCAATGATTTTCTAAGATTTGAATGGAGTAGGAGAATTGGCACGGACATTTCTGTGGAAGTTTGGACACGAATGTGTGAGAATGTCAAACTGTGTTCCTTGAGTTTGACTGAGCGGACAAGACAGATTAAGATCCTGAATAGGGTCTATTGGACCCCGGAAAAATTGTGGAGGCGAAGTTTAAGGGATGGTCCGGAATGCTGGGCATGTGTTCAGGAGAATGGTACAATGGAGCATATGTTGTGGGATTGCGTGAAGGTTCGAGGGTTCTGGAATGATGTCGGTGTAATTTGTGAAGAAATCCTGGATGTGACAATTGATTTTAATTTCGAGACAATCATTCTGGGGAGCGACTTCAACTTGGATGATCTCTCTCAATGCCAGAAAAAATGGTTATTTAGAGGAGCTGCAGTGGGTAAGAAAATTATCCTTAGAAATTGGAAATCTGTTGCTGCATTGGAGAAAGAGTTGTGGATAAGTGAAATGCGAGATTTGGCAGCTATGGAGGAATGTATATATAGGAAACAGGGTAAGAATGGTTTGTTTGCAAAAATATGGGGGACTTTTTTGGATCTGTATTGAGTTTGATTTTATAGGTAATGTGATGTGAACTGTGGGTTGGGTTGGGTTTTGTATTTAAAATATTCTTGTTTTTGATGTTTCAGTGAACTGGTATGTAATTTTTTTTGTGAATATGTTATTGTCTTTTCTTCTTTTTCTAAAATAAAGTTGCAAAAAAAAAAAAAAAGAATAAGCATGGACGGCAAGCTTGGGCAAGTGGGTGCAGAGGTGAGCCTACTCCATACAGACCTGAGGACAGTGTCCGAGAGAGCGGGAAAGCCGTGGAGAGAATTAGCCAGCTGGAAGACACCGTGAAATCCTTACACATCCAGGTCCAAATGTTGCAGGCAAAGTCCGGGCCTTGGTAGAGAGAGAACGGAGGATGCTGAAGGGAGGTCCTGAAGGGCAAACATTAGTAATAGTGAGCGAATGGAGGGTCTGGTCATAGAGCTTTACTTGGAGGAGTGTATTCAGGAGGAGCTGAAGCTGAGAGGCTTAACCGCATACTTTGCAAGTGAGAGAGCGCACAGAGTCCAGGGAAGACCGCCTCCTCTGGCCCCCCTGTGCCCCACAGCCAGTGTTGGCCAAGCCGATCAATTACAGGGATTGGGGATGTTATTCTACAAACCGCTAGAAGGAAAGGGGTGATCAGAATGCAGAATGCAAAGGTGATCTTTCCAGACTACACCTTGCAAGTTTAAAGGCCAAGGAGGTCTTTTGAAGAGGCCAAGAGAATCTAACGAAATAACGTTATAAAGTACATGCTTATGTTCCCTCCGAAATTGAGAGTGATGGTGCAGAGAGATCCTGGGTGTTTCAGGACCCGCGGTCCGTCTCGGACTGGATAGAAAGTGAAGTTCTGCTGATCACATGCCCTCAGGGGCGGAGGTCAGAATGGCACTGCAACCAAGGCAGAAACAAAGTGTGAGGCCCACAATGGACAGGGATGAGAAAGGGAGTCTGTCACAGGAGCAGCGAAATGAGTACAGAATTAAAGTGACTGTGGATGGGACGCTTTGCAGAGTCAAGCCGAGGCTCACTGGGCGGGACCTTTAACTCTGATTACCCCCAACTGGGGAGTAGGGAAGGAGGACCCGGGGACTGAAGGCATGGGTAAGGATGTGAAGTTGGGCTTAATATTGTTGCAGCCATGGTGGGGGATGGGCTTTAGTTCACAGATTTCAAGCTCCATGTGTTGAGGCAGAGGGGCTCAGGTACGGGAAAGAGGGAGATTGGGATCAAGACAGAGTGGAAGAAAATTGGGGGACGGGGAACAGAGTTAAGGGGCAGGTGGTCTTGGGGGGGGGGGGGGGGTTGGGAGGTACTGGGCGAAAGTGAGTTTGATTGTTGGCCTTTAGTTCTTATGGGCGAAAGATACTTCACGGTTGGGGAAGAAGTATGGGAAAGGCACAAAAGGGTTAATGGACGGAGGGGGAACACAATGTTGGTTATCAGAGGGCGGTGCAGAGATGGTTATTCAAATGGTTGAAACCGGTTCTGTGCTCCTGATTTGCGACAATGGCACAAAATGTTGAAATATCGAAATGGAACAAGGACGGAATAAGTTTCGTGGAATGTGAATGGAAAGAATGTGAAGTTCAAAAGAAGCGGGTAAAATAAGATGTCATATTGCTCCAGGAAACCCACCTGTTGCATACTGGGACAAGGGCAGTATAAATGTGTGGTCAATCCAGGGTTCACAAGTGGCTCCAGTGGGATGGGGATCTTTCTAAGGGAGTCCTTGCCCTTTTCGGTTGCTGAGACATTTCAGGATAGAGGGGGGGGGGGGGAAGAGTATTGAGGGTGGAGAGACACTTGGGAAAAAGACGCAATCTCCGTTATGCATCTCTTTCCACCTACACTGCTGCAGAACGCTCTCGGGAAGAGAATGATGGGGATACAGTTGGGTCTTACAGTAGTGGCAGGAGACTTCAATTAAGTAATTGCACCATCCCTATATCGGCGGAGGGGAGCTGCACAAGGGGGAATACAGTCACAAAATTGAAGTCCTTTTTAAATGCAGAGTGGATGGCAGATCTCTGGAAGGAGGAACCCCCAAACGCCCCCATAAAGGGGAATTTTCTTCTCAGCCTCTCCTAAATCCTTTTCCAGGATAGGTCATGTCTTTGCCTTAAAGACCGGAGTAGATCAGATTGAAGGGCGTGGGTTATCTACCCAGGGGCCTCTCAGATTGTGTACCACTAGTGTGGAAAACTCAGATCGAGAATTATGCATCAAAGGGTGACTGGAGATTGGGTACCAACCATGTGCAGGATGAGGACGTAATTGGGCATCTAAAGGAGGAAACTGAACAGTATTTCTGTGTCAATAAACAGTCTGTAGAGTTGAAACAAATGCTGTGGGAAGCATATAAAGCTGTATTAATAGGGAGAGCCATAGCAGCAGTGACGGCCAGGCAAAGGGAGAGGGAGATATTGCTGGTGAAACAGAAGACAGGGTGTTAATCTTGGAGGAACATATGAGTCAATCCCAATCGGAGGAAACTGAAAGGGAACTACAGAACTTGAAAGAAGAGATCAGAATTGGATCCCTTGAAAGGGCAAAGGTGAATTGGAGGTGCAGGGGGGCTCGCATATATGAATTGGGTGATAAGACCGGGAAGCTTCTAGCGTGGCTTTCACAGAGGGAGGAAACCAACAAAGTTGTATAAGAAATGGAATGAAGAGAGATGGGTGAGACGACAAGGGATCCCGGGGAAATAGTGCAAGCCTTTGCCACATACTTATCAGAAGTTATATCCAACACAGCTCACTAAAGGAGAGCCAGAAGTGGGGGTTTTCTTGGAGTGTTTAATGATGACCCGTTTATCAGTGGAGCAGAGAAATGCCCTGGGTCGGGGGAATGGGGGAGGAGAGATTACAATTAGTAGAGGTACAGGAGGAAATGGTACAATTCAGGAGGGGTAAAGGGGCGGAGCCAAATGGTTTGCCTTTGGAATTCTGGCTGAAGTTAGTGGGAAATGTCAGGGCCACTGTGAGAAATGCTCCAAGAGAGTAAGGAGAAGGGGCCACTCTCACCAGATTTCAGAGATGCTAGGATAGTAGTGATGCCTAAATGGGGAATACTGACTGAGTGTTGCGGGTCATGTGGATCAGTATCCCTAATTAATATTGAGACTAAAATCGTTGCCATGGGCTTAGCAAACCAGCTAAGTGAGATTATTGCTGACCTAGTGAAAGTAGACCAGTGTGGATTAATCCCGAATAGGTCCACTAGACTGAACAGTCGAGATCTTCACCTGGTCTTGGTGGGCAGGGTGGGGGGGTGAAGAGTATGCAGCGTCTGGTAGACATAGTGGTGTTGAATGCACAAAAAGCCTTTGATTCCATTGAACAAGTACACCCGATTACGGTATTGCAGAGGATGGGCTTTGGACAGGGCTTAATAAGCTGGATCCAAGTGTTGCATAATGGATTAACGGCGTAAAGATGAATAATATGGTATCTTAAAGAGTCACATTAGGCCGGGGCACCAGGCAGGAATGCCTGCTTTCACCCATGCTGTTCGTCTTGGCCCTCGTGGCACTGGCAGAGTGGATTAGGGAGGGCCTGGAACTGTCATGGTTTGCGTGGCTGGGGGGGAAGGGAGGAGCGAATATCTCTGTACACAGACGACATTCTGCTGTACATGATCAACCCGGGGTCCTTAATACTGAGGATTATTGCTATCCTAGAGGAATTTGGATCCTATTCTTGTTTGAGGATCAATTGGGATAAATCTATTCACTACCCTGTGGACTGGGGAAGATGGAAACCAAGGTCCACCACTAAAAACTGAAAAGAACATATTCCGGTACTTAGAGGTTTTCGTCTAAAAGGATGAAACATCCTTTGCTAAACTGAACCTTAGCCCGGCGATCAAACGATTTGTGCAAAATTTCACAGTGGGCGACCCTCCCTATCTCTTTTGTGGAAAGGGTGGCAGATTACTGTGTCGTGCAACATGCCCCGATGGGGGATACATGCAAGGGAATTTTATAGGATTAGCAGAGTATTGAGGGAATTCCTATGGGACAAGAACACCCAGAGCTAAGTTGGAGACATTGTGCAACTCTCAGTGAAAGGGGGACTAGGTCCCCCGGACTTGAGGCTCTATACTGGGCAACACAACTGGCCACAGCAAGTGGGTGGGCCTAACGGAGGGAGGGGGGTAGCGACACCTTGGTGGACACGGAATTGGAATTGAATGGCAGAAATGGATGGGAGGGGGATCTTATATGGGAACCCCCAAAAGGCCGGGTGACTGCCACTCACAGTTGCAGTGTCTGGACACAAGCCCATAGGCATCTGGGATGGGGGAGGAACTCACGTTGGCAGCTAGGATCTGGGGAACAGGTGCGTTGAGGGAATCCAACATCTCAGATGAGGAGGGGAGTGGAAGACCAAAGGATTACAGATGGGAAGTTATGTAGTGACTACAGAGGGTGTCTGTCCTAGGAGTTGAGGGAGAGTTGGGGGCTGACTAGACACGATCATTGCAAGTACTTACAAGTAATTGCAATTTAGGCATGCTCTGGCACCACATATGAATAGAGGGAATGAGATCCCACCGGCTTCCCCAATCGAACGGAATGTATTGGATGAAGTAATTAAGGGAACGTCTCAACCCTGTATAAAGCCTTAATTCTTAACTCAACGACACAACTAGACACATTGAAGGAGAGATGGGTGAGCGACTTGCGAGAAATGGAGGATGCCGAATGGGGGAGGCCCTATAGTATCCCAGAGTAGTGGCCATTGCAACACGCCTGGGTATGATCTAATTCAAGTATTTGTATAGGGTCTAATAGCCCTGGGACAAATTAAAGCTAATGGCTCCACAGGATTGGGATAAAAGTTTCAGCTTGCGGCCAATCCGCTATGAGTGGGGCCGGCTCGGAGAGAAAGCATCTACGATGCAGGAGGATGGTAAAAATAGCGGTGGCCATTTTGAAAGGGTAACTGGTTTCGGATGCACGCCGATGGTGCCATTGTCTTTGTGCGCACTGGACTTGTGGTTGCACAGTCACCTGCTCATTTGGCCCATCTATGCTGAGGCACAGCTGCATGGGATGGTCATTTGGCCAGTGCAATATCATGGGAGGGGGAGACCTTCATGCTCACCAGCTTTGCCTTGGCTGCTGGCTCCGACCTCGGCACTTCCAACACTCTCAATCCCTTTAATTTGGAGGATGATGCTTGCTTTCTCTTCCCACGGGATCAGGACAAGGAGGTACATAGTGCCGCCTCCTGCGGCAGATGTCTCACGCTGGTGTTTCAAAAGGAGGCTGCTGACCCTGGCATTGAGGTCATTTCAGTGCTTGCAGCAGTCCTTGCTGTCCTGTGCGACTGTGCCCACTGCCGCAACCTTGTCACACATGCTGGCCCAGATGGCGGCCTTCCTCTGCCCACATGTCTTCCTGTGCCTGGTTCCATACAGCTCTTCAGCATGGGCCACAACCTCATCTGTGAGTTCCTGCAGCACAGCCTCACTAAAGTTCTACTTCTGCAGCCTCCTATCTGGCACCTTCCTTTTGGCTGTCAATAGGAAATGGGGGATTCAGAGTGGATTGGATTTTTAAAGATGGCCCCTGTGTGCTTCCTGTTCCTTTAATAACATAATTTCCACTGGCCGAGTTAGCGCCCATGTGTCTGAAATCGGCATTGCTAGAATTGCAGATGGTCTGTGCGTGCACCTATCATCTTCTGATACAGCAGTAATTCCACCGGACCGCATGGCGGTAATGGTAATTCCGCGAGGCGGAATTTCTGCAGGGTTTACCGCCCAACTAGTAATGAACCCCATTGTCTATTACAGAATTACAATGCATCATTGACCAGCAGTTCCACCAGGAAGAAGTATTTTTTTCATTTACGCTCCTTGCTGAAATGCACAGGTCACCTATTTCTTTTCTGGAGCATTAATGGGTGTCACACTTAAAGAAAAAATCATGATCGGGTCAAAAATGACCCCGACATGATTTGCGGCTATCCCTCTAGCTGTTCCCAACAGGCTTATGGGGATGACCTTCACTTAAGTGCATTTAAAAGTGCATCCCATGTGAATTCGGGATGCACTTTTCAGTTCCCAGAAACACCCCCTTATTTGTGGACAAAAGGGAGATAAAGGGCATTGGGAATGTGTGCATCCAAGATGAGCTCATGCAGTTGATCTTTGAGAAGGGTCTGCTCAGTTTTTGGCGCAATTGTTGGCACATCTCATCACTTGCACTAAAGAAAAGTTGTGAGAATCTGGCCAATAGTTTACTATATGAGCAGGCCGGATGCACTTTACTTTTGAAAGTAAGAAGGTTGAAATCCCTGTTAATAGTTTTGCACTGACATTGTTTTGTTTTTATTCCTCATTGCATTCCCTTCTCCCCAAATTCCCTAATCGGATTTATTTGATTTTTGTATGTGCTTTTAATATCGTGTGTGCCTTAGTTATTCTGTTCATTTCTTAAATTACTGCACATTTCTCTTGACTGCTCCTCATTGTATCACGGGTCACGTGATCTCCCGGTCGGCATTTGTGTCCCACGAGACCTGCCCGCACAGTGGGCAAGTGCATGGGTGTGCCTGAGGCACGCAAGAGGCAAGCCCATCTGATATGATAGGTTATGTATAACGTGCTTAATACCCAGAGGTGTCTTAGCGCGGACCCAGGGATCAAACCTGTGTTGCTCCGTGTCGTCTAGCTTCCTAGGCGAGCACGTTGCCCCTGAGCTATCCTCCAAAGACGAGCTATCTGTGCCAGTCCGGGGGGCGGCTGGCACCTTCCCCTGAATGGAAACCACCTCCAAGTTGCGCACTATGTTCTCCCGTGAGCAGCAGTTTAAACCTGCACAGCAGGCAACCATATTTCCTACAGGCTTCCCTAACATGGATATCAGCCCTATTGTAAAATTGGTTATACCTTCTCTTAAGTGTCTGCTCTTCAACGCACTCACTTGTGGGGCATGCTTCTCAGTGCCATGACATGTTATTTGACTATTGCTCCGACCTTGTATGTGTTACAGAAACTTGGTTTTGTGACACTTCAGGTCCTGTTTTAGTACATTGATGTTGATATTTGATTTCGATCGCGCTCGTACACAAGTGTTTCAGAGTGCGACAAAGCATGGGAGGGGAACAGGGGAGAACAAAACAACGATCTTACTAGGCCCAGTGAGATTGAGAACGCGCAAGTGCATGGGAGAGGGGGAGGGGAAAATTGCATGGAAGGGGGGAGAAGTGGAAAGTGTGGAGCAAAGCAGAAACAGATAAATAATAATACATACATAATAAAGGCAACAAAAAGTGGTAGTGCAGCCAGCAAGTGGCAAGTGCTGGGTTTAAGGCAGCAGACAGGGTAGGTCTGATAAGTGCAGGAAGAAAAGGGGAGGGGGACTATATGGATACAGATACAGACCTCAGTGCAAGGGGTGGCCCGGAGGCAGTGCGGGAGGGTGGCAGGGTGAGCAGGTACCTGGGCCCGGAGGACGGGTGGCCAGGTGCACGGTGTCAAGAAAGAACAGATCAGCAGGGGAGAGGGAGAGCAAAGGCATAAGCAAAGAGGAACGTCCTGAGGTGCTTCCGGAACCGGAGATGGTTCTCCTCACGTTTTAGAGTGGCTGGGAGGCTGTTCCAGTGGGAGGCCCCCGCAGAAAACGGAGATCTACCCCCAGCTCGTTTCTTTGAAAAACTACTGACCCTGAGGGAGTTAGCGGTAGAGGAGCGGAGAGCTCGAGGCGGTAGGTATTTGCAGAGGGATAGCTAAAGGTATTTTGGACCCAGGCCCCAGAAAGCCTTGTGGACAATGCAGAGGGTTTTGAATTTAATCCATGCATCCACTGGGAGCCAATGGAGAGATTTCGGAGCTGGAGAGATACAATCCCAGGGCTTGAGGCCAAGGACAAGTTTTGCAGTCCTGTTCTGGATTAGTTGCAGAGGGTGGAGGGTAGAGGCAGGTAGATTTAAAAAGAGGCTGTTACAATAGTCCAACCTAGAGAGAACCAGGGCTTGGGAGACAGTGAGTTTCTGGGGGAAAGAGCGGAAAGGCAGAGTACCTCTGAGGTGGTGCAGTAGGAAGTTTGTTTTTTTAGAGACATCAGAGATGTGGGCGGAGAAGGAAAGTGTTGAGTCAAAGATGATCCTGAGGTTCTTAGCCTCGCAGGTGGGGGTAGGAGGAGGGCCAAGGGAGGCCGGTCAGAGAGTGAGGGGAAAGGATGGTGAAGGTGTGCCGATGAGGAGGATCTCCGTCTTGCTGGCATTCACACAAAGATCGTTGGTGGCACACCAATCTTGAATGGCAGTTAGGCAATCCGAGATGAGAGAGGGAGAGGAGGTGGCCAAGGGCAGCCTGAAAATAAGTCGTTGTCAGCGTAGCACTGGAAATTTGAGCAGAAAATGGCAATGCAGTGGGCGAGAGTTGCCAGGTATTGGTTGAAAGGTCAGGGCGAGATGTTAGACCCCTGGGGAACACCACAGGTAGAGAGGAAGATAGACGATAGGAAGGACCGAAGTTGGACCTGGGAGAGCCGATCAGAGAGGAGAAAGGTCAGCCAGGCCAGAGAGACCCAGGTTATCACAGACAATTGAGCAGTATGGTATGGTTGACCGTGTCGAAGGCAGAAGAGACATTGAGAAGGATGGGGACAGAGGGTATGTTAGAATCAAGGTTGGAGAGCAGATCTTCACAGATGTTCAGGAGAGCAGTTTCCATGCTTCTGGCAGATCTGAAGCCAGACTTGTGGTCATGGAGACAGCCAACAGAATCGGAATGAAGGTTAAGCTGAGAGATGGCCAGCTTTTCCATGAGTTTGACAAGAAAGGGAGTAATGGAAATTGGGCAATATTTAGCTGGACAAGACGGATCAGCTGTGGGTTTCTTGAGAAGGGGATGCACAATGCTTCCGAGGGGAAGGGAAGGATCCCGAGGCAAAGGAGTGGTTGCAAAAATCGGCAAGGGCCAGAGCAAGGGTGTAAATGTGGTCCTTGATCGTTTTAGAGGAACAGGGATGAACCTGTTTTGACAAGGCTTTCATAGATTGGACTTGTCTAGCGACCTCATCAGGGGAGAAAAGAGGAAAGGACAAGAAGGAAGGTGGGCCGGGTGGCTGAAGGAGGGTTAGCAAGTACAGACGGAGAGGGGAGAGCACGGGCAAGGGAGGAGATGGTGGACAGAATGTCATGGATTTTTGAGATATAAAGTGAGAGGCAGGGGCATTGCAAAGAGTCTGGGAGGCAACAGGAGGGGTGGATAGTGCAGCAGGTTTGGCCAGCTCCTTGCAGATTTTAGAGTTCGGCCGAGTTGTTAGATGCCGCAGAGACACAGGCTTGAATGTGGACTTTCTTCTTGGTGAGGACAGAGAGTCGGTATTGCCTTTGGAGCAGGCGACAGGCCAGTTTGTCAGAGGATGAACAAGAAGCCCTCCATTTCCTCTCAGCATTTCTCAATTTCCTCTCATTTCCTCTGATGCCCCCTATCTTCAAAAGTCTGCATCTTGATCGGCATGCACCCCGTTCTGGGGATAGCGTTGCTATTATTTTTTAGTCCTGCTTAGATGTCACACTACTAACTTTAAATCATCATCATCTGCAGATGGAGGCGTTTTGTTAGTGTCTCTGTATCTCCTGCTCTTTGCATCCTTCTGCTGGTTGTTTATCGTCCTACTGCCGTGGCTTCTACTCTTTGTGATACCTTTTGCTTCGGCATGCTTTCCTCCTGATAACTGGGGACTTTAAACTTGGAGTTAATGATCCAGCAGACAATAAAACCTGTAATTGTATTGCTGCCATGAACTAATTGGCACTATTCCAACACGTTAACTGTCCCACACATGGCCTTAGAAACACGTTGGACCTAATGTTCGCACCTGTGTCAGTGGCATCAGTTGTCTTGGCCCTTCCAAACTTTTGGTCGTACCACTTCATTATCCCTTTTTCTTGGGCCTGAACATTTAGCCTACAGGTGTCTCAGCCTGTCCTTAGGCGAGCCTGGTGGATTTAGGCATGTTATCAACAACTTTATTGGTGTTGGCTGACTGCCTGGCTCCTTTTAAATATCCCAAACCAAGAGCCTGTCCATCCGAACCTTGGTTTTCGGCTGAACTTGGTGCTCTTCACCTCCAACATAGGAAATAAGAGTGTAAATTGTGTCTTTGCTACGATTTTTATCCCGCTTTGAAACATCTATTAATCACTGTAAGGATTTGTTTAAGATGGTGCGTTCGCTATCCTCAGTTCTTCCTGATCCCATCCCACCTTCTCAGGGTCTTTGTGATTCTCGGTCTGCTTTTTTTGTAGATAAGATTGATAACATCCTCCTGGGCTCTGGATTTGGGGTGCCTTTTCCATCTACTAGGGCAATTGCCATGACACCTACCACTTTAGCATGCCTTATCGTTTCTACTGAGGATAATCCTAATGGCAGTGTTCACGTTGAAATGTGCATCTCCGATGGATCCGATCCCATTGAGTATTCGGAAAGATATCCTGCCGCAAATTGTGCTATTGCTTATGGAGGCGGTAAATGCCTCTTTTCAAACTGGGCAGATCCCGGCCTCCTTCAAACATTCCACAGTGGTATCACTACTGAAGAAGCCATCACTGGACCCTCTGATCCCTGCCAATTTTCACCCCATCTCTCTCCTCCCTTTTTTTAATGAAGCTCCTTGAATCCTTGGCTGGCCCATTGCTTAATTCTTTCCTTGAAAAATCTTTTTCCATTCCTCTCTCTCTGTATTTTGACCAGGTTAATGAGCTGAGTGGGCTGGTCCCCATTGTGGATGATCTGGCCTGGATTCATGATTGGGGTGGCGCAGGGGCTCTGCTGTCGCCTGACCTCTCTGCCGCCTTTGACATGGTCGACCATTCCATCCTAATTGGTAGTTTGACATAGGCGAGCCTCTCGGGTACTGTTCTTTCCTTTATTATTATGGGATTTATTGAGCATGGACCTAGGTTCCAGAAGCAACAGAGCACTTTAGAGGTATGCAAAATTATAGATAGATAACCGAGCATCTTTACCACTCTGTTATGTATCTGTATTGTTGCATACAGTGAATATACCGCCTGTGGATTGCCTGACACTGATACGGCACCACAACTAGTCACTGTCACCCTACCCCTCCTATTATAGGCGACTGATCTTTCTCAGACAGGCTACACCACTAGATGGAAAGCCACAGCCACAAGCTCGAGGCCCATTCGCCACAAGTCCCACACATGCCCAACGTGCATAGATCAACACTAACCATGTCCCCCTTAATACAGCAAACGCACGACATACCACCCACAAGCTTCCTACCCACACTACAACTCTTTAATCCCATAGCTAAACCTGAGAAAGGGGCTATACCCGACAATGATTGCCCACACCACCCCACTCAATGGATTGTGCTATACGCCAGTCGGCCTACCCCTCACCAACCATGCCCACTGAACATCAGAAACACCAGACTTGGATATCGACTGCCAAAACCTAAGACCACATACTTAAAGTCTCAGAGCCAAGGATCTAACTAATCATAAACCTACCTATACAAACAGTTTCTGCAGCAAGACTCTGCCCAATTTAACCAATTCGGGCCACCACAAGCATCCTAAATCAAGTAGTAACACTGCACTGAATAATAAGAACACGCCATTTGATCTAAAAGATCATGGTACTCCCACAGCCATTGGGGACAACTTACCCACAAATTCACCCTCGGCCATTGAGACACCTATAACCTTATCAAAAATGAATTCAAATACACCTATCAAGGGTGCACTTATTAACGCCAGATCGCTTGCAGCCCATGCCTTAGATGTTGCGGACCTCATTCTTTCTTACTAACAATTTGGATTTCCTGGCGATTAGAGACATGGCTCCATGATGCGGCGGGCCCAGCCCTTTCTCTGGCCATTCCCAACATCATCCTCAGAACTGACAGGGAAAATGCAAGGGTTAGAGTAGTAGCCATCATTGAGAAAAACCAACTTGGGTCTGAGAGAACTCCCCAAACAATTGCTCCCATCAGGAGAATGTCTCCTTAACAATCCACCTCATTTATAGACCACCTTGTCCTACAACTTCCTTTTGAGGATATCACATCACACAACTCTTCACTCAGAATACCAAACCATGCTCCCAAATTATGATGTTGGGTGACTTAAACTTAGTTTTCAACAACGACAATGCCTCAGCCATCTGAACTCTGCTTCTCACATAGGATCACTAACCCCACTCATAGCAAAGGCAGAAGCCTAGATTGGCTGGTTGATCTTAACTGTGACACTAAGATTCTCTCCAACATGCCTTGTGCTTGGTCGGACCATCATGACATCTGCTTCTCCATGGCCCAGGTGTTTAGGTGAGGAGATTCCTTCAAGAGGTGGGTCGGGAGTTATTTTCAGAATTGTAGGAGCATGGGGGTGAGTCTGATGTCGATGGGGAGGCAGTTCCGCAGTCTTGGAGTGTAGGCAGAGAAGACTTTTTTGCTGATCCTTTGCTTTTTGCAGCAGCGGATTTGCAGTCTGCACATGTCCTTGCTTCTGGTGGTGCGGTGTCCACTGGAGATGCTGAGTCTTTCCCAGGATAAAACCCTCTTTGACACTGGCTATAGTCGAGCACCGCCAATAGCTACCAGGAGTAGACGTAACATCACAACAGCCGAGACGCTATGCCCACTATTGCTCCTGATTACTAGCAACACCAACTTGAATAGGCTGGATCCATCTGCCATGGTTCAGCTATATATTATCGCACCTTTTGAGGGAATTGGGTCCTCCGATGTATTCCAAATCTGACAGGTAATGTCCACAGCTGTGCTGCTTCGGAAAATCTTTGGCGTCTGACGTCGATGCGCCGTCCCGGAGGACCTCCTCCGACGGCCGACGTCACCCGATGTGATAAGTAGGATGCACGACGCCCATGGCCTCAGTTCTGTTTTTTCCGCGAACGTGTTCGCTTCGTGAATCTCGGTACGCCTCGACTCGTTGGAGTTTGCTGTTTTCTATTCTCAGTTAGTTGAACCTGTTCGGTTTGTTGTGAAGACCTGTTCGTGGCGATGTCTTTCTCATCTTCGACCCCGCGTCCGGGCTTCAAGAACTGCGGGGACTGTGGGTCCAAGATGTCGGTCACAGACTCGCCCAACGCCTGCCTCTGGTGCCTCGGGGAGGCCCACGATACGGACGACTATGTCGACTGCCAGTCGCTCACTGCAAAGGCCTTGCAGGAACGCAAGAAGAAGCTGTTGGTAGGCCGGGTGTCTAAGCCCCGGAAGTCGAGGTCTGCGGGGCTTTCGACGGATGACTCGAGGGGTGACTCGAGGCGTCATCATCGGAAGTCCGGTGGGTCTCCTTCCAGGAGTCGGTCTCACCACTCCTCTGCCTCCTCGAGGCATTCCAGGAAGCGCCGGCATAGGTCGCCTTCCCCGTCCTCTTCCGAGGACTCCGCCCGTCGGCGGGTAGCTTATCCCTCCATGCAAGCGACACCGGAGGAATGGGCTTCCTTCGGGAAGCAAATGCTTGCGATTCTGGAATTGCAGGGCACCTGTCCGTCCGTGCCTCCGAGTGGGGTCGGTCGGCACCGGTCGAGAGACACCGCCCGTACGCCTTTGGGCTCGGGTGGACAGCACGGCTCGCGGGAGAGGTCCCGCTCGGACAAGGGTAGCCTTTCTCGCCATGCCCGTTCCAGGTCCCGGTCCTCGACGCTCTTCGAAGAAGACGTCGACGCCTGTGGCGCCGAGGTCGTCGATTTCTCTCGAGGCTCTGCCTCTGAGAGGGTCGTCGATGCCGTCGGCACCCAGGTTGTCGAGAGACCTGCTCGGAGCTCCGGCTTCGAGGACTGTGTCGACACCGCCGATGCTGGCGGCGCTGCAGCTGACGTCGACACCGATTCGCTCGACGTCGACGCCTTTTCTGTCAACGCTGGCGCCGACTGTTCGGCGCCCTCGATGCCTTTCGAGGCGGTGGTGTCGGAGGGGCCCCGTGGCACGGGGTTTGCCCCTAGAAAGGCTATGGCTAAGGTCCGGCACTGCTTTGGTCCACAGAGGTCTTCCTCTCCCCGCCTGGAGTACATTTCAGAGGATGATGAAGGCTCTGATGGCGGCGGGTTCCAGATGACCTTATCTCGGGCCATAGCCAGTTTGATGACCTGAGGCAGTCGCTGCATGATGCCAGTGGACTGGACACCTCTCCGGAGGTGGAGTTTTGTCGGCCGGAGCCTGGCACTCATGCCGATTCTTCATATCGGCGCCTTATGTCTCGGGTTACCGAATACTTGGGTTGGTCAGCTCCCCCAGGGGAGTTCGTTCAGGATGATCTCACGGACATCCTTGATCTCGGTCCACCCACTGACCCGGTTTTGCCTTTTCATATGGCTCTGCATAGAAGGGTGGCAGCGGCTTGGACTGCTCCGGAGAGTCTCCCAGCAGTGGGCAAGTCTTTGCCGCGAAAATACCGTCCAGCCAGTAGCGACCCCTGCTACTTGTCTAGGCACCCCACCCCGGAGAGTTTGGTGGTGCAGGCGGCTACGGCCCCGGCAAAGCAGGCGTCGTATCCTACCATTCCTCCGGATAGGGACGACAAACGTTTTTTTTAAAACATATTTTTATTGAGAGAGTAGGTCAGCAGCAAGATACAACATTAACATGTCAGAACATAGCTTGATCATTTCACAGCTTTCAATTTAAGGGAGTGGGGGAGGGGGAAGACATCACAGAACATAGACATGAGAGCAACCAGTACAAGAGTAGTAGACATTGCAAGTCAAGGCGTGGACCTAGGTGTTACATCAGGGTCTGAGTCCAGGCCGCACAGATAGAAGCGTAGCAATGGCCAGATATCTTTGGGGCGACATGCTGCCGGAACCGACAATACAAATAATTCCTCGTCATCATTTACCATACAAAGGTCTTTTAAGAAAGTGGCTCTGGTTGGGGCGGTGGAAGACTTCCAACATTTAAGAATACAACGTTTGGCAATAATACAAGAAATGTTAAATAAGCGCCTCGTGGTTTCCTTCACTTTGCTTATATCGCCCAGCAGGTATTTCAAGGGGGAGAGAGTCGCCGGGATGGCTGTGATATCTTCAAGAAGCTTCGCAACTTCCTTCCAGAACTCCGCTATTAGCGGACATGACCAGTACATATGATAAGGCCCCGCATTGGGGCGTCACATTTGGGGCAGGCAACTGTGCAATTTTACACAAATTTAGCTAATCTAGCCGGGGAATAGTGTAATTGGTTTAAGACTTTGAACTGAATCAGCCGGAGCCCAGCATTCATGGACACTGATCGAGTAAGCTGACAGTACCGGGCCCAGCGGACCTCGTCTATTTGAGTGCCCACGTCTCGCTCCCAGATTTCTCTCATCGTATTGCGCGATGGGGAGTGGGTCTGCACCAATGAATATAGCATAGAGACCCCCTTGCTTTGACCGTCCATTGACACTATTGACCTAATGCATGCATGCATGGATGGGATTGGGGTTCTTGTAGAAATGTCGGCCACTTCGCCGAGAAAGCAGCCCTCATCCTATAATATTGAAGCCGTTTAAGTTGGCCCCTCCCCACCGCTTCAGTAAAGGTTGTGAGGTCACAGAACTCACCATCCGGGAACATGTCGTGTAGTGTGAAAAGCTTGTTAGGGTCCCAGGATTGTTGGAGGGCTCGGTCAAATGTGGGGGAAATGCTGGAGAAGTCCCACAGGGGGACTTCCGGGTCGTAGGGGGATTCGAGTCCTAGCCTCTTGTAAAGTCTGGCCCAAGCATGAGAGGTCGTGTATACCGGATCAAACGGGCATATGTCCCCATAGCTTGGATTGAGAAGGACTGAGCGTATGTTTGTGCGAACAGAGTGCTTTTCGATCAATATGTGGGGGGCAGTGTCATCTGGGTCGAGCCAATGTTTTGGAAATTGTACTTGCGCGCATAAATAATAAAGCTCGAAGTCTGGTGCCGCGATGCCTCCCTGTACGAAAGGCTCAACCATCTTATCCCAACCCATCCTGGCAGTTTTCCCATTCCAAATAAACGAGGAGGCAAGTGATTTAAGTTTCGAGAAAAAGGGTTTACCAGGCCAAACTGAGATGTTATTGAAGTAATATAGGAGCTTGGGGAGAACCACCATTTTAAGTAGCTCAACTCTGCCATACAGGGATAGTGGAAGTCTAGACCACATCTGAAATTTGGTCGAAAGGGTTGACAACAGTTCCCCATGGTTATGCGTGTATAACAGGGTTTTATCTCTGGCGACCATTATCCCTAAGTAACGTACCTTGCTGGGGGCAGGTCTAACTCCCTCTATTTCAGCTAGGTCTCCCGTGCCGTCAGTAAGGGGAAATATTTCTGATTTCGGTATATTAATTCTATAACCCGAGTGATCTGAGAATTCATGTATGTCGGACATGATGTGTTGCACGTTTTCTTTGGGGTCACGGACATATAAAAGGGTGTCGTCAGCGTAAAGTGATATTATCTGGGGGGGGGGCGGTCATCCTAAGACCTCTGTGTTAGTGGTTTTGACGTATGAATTCCGCCATTGGTTCAATGGTCAGAGCGAAAGGTATGGGTGAGAAGGGACATCCCTGCCTGGTCCCCCTGTGTAGGTGGAATGACGGGGAGAGAGTGGTGTTAGTCAGGACCTTGGCCGTCGGTTGTGTATATAATAATCGGACACAGTTGATATAGTACTGGCCGAACCCAAACCGCTCCAGCACCAGGAAGAGGTATGCCCAGGAAACGGAGTCAAAGGCCTTCTCGGCGTCTAATGAGACCACGGCCGCCTTGGCATCTGGGTCGATCTGTGCCATAACATTGAATAGGCGTCTTAGGTTGAGAGCCGTGGACCTGGCTGGTATAAAGCCGGCCTGGTCGGGATGAACCAGGATCGGCATGTATGGCAGGAGTCTGGTTGCCAGCACTTTTGCAAAGATTTTTGCGTCAGTGTTAATTAAAGACAGGGGTCGGTAGGACGCCATGTCTTGTGGCGGTCTACGGGGTTTCAAAAGGACGGTGATGATTGCTTCTCGCATCGATTCCGGGAGAACCCGGAGGCTCATTGCCTCCTCCCACACTTTCAGCAGTATCGGGGCTAATTCACTAGAGAATTCCTTATATAGTTCCGCAGGAAGGCCGTCCGAGCCGGGGCAACGGCCGCTCGATAGAGTTTTTATGGCCTCTGCAATCTCCTCTGATGTGATTGGCCTGTCTAGTATATCACGGGTTCCGGCAGTTAGTGTGGGAAGATCGAGGTTGTCCAGATATTGAAACGTATCCTCTTTGTTTTTTTTATCGTGGTTGGAATAGAGGGAGGAGTAGAACTCAGTAAAAGCAGAATTAATGTCTCGGTCTTTGTTCACCGTCCCCCCAGTCGGTGTCTGTATGCTCGGGATCAGGTTGTGGTAACTATCAGCTCTAAGCATGTTGGCCAGGAATCTCCCAGCCTTATTGCTTTCCCCGTATCGTCGGGCTTTGGCTGGAGCAGCCATATAAAGAACTTCTCTATGGGCTAACTTGTGGAATTCTTTTAACGTGGTATGTATTTGCGCCAGGGTTCCCTTATCCTGTGTGATGCTGTACTCGGTCTGTAACAGGTCAATTTTTGTCTCGCCCACCCCCAATTCCTCACGTACCGACTTCAACATACCTGTCGACTTGCCTAGGATGGCTCCCCGGACCCAGGCCTTGAATGCATCCGACAGTGTGGCATATGTGGCAACAGAACCCGCGTTGAGTTCTAAGAACTCAACAATCTCTACATGCAATGATTCGCATATGTTGGGGTCTCTTAGGATTGCGTGGGGCATCCTCCATCTTCTCGCCGGGGGGGAGATGCCGCTAAAGTTAATGTTAAGCGATACCGGCGAGTGATCCGAAAGGGTACGGGGATGTATATCACATTGGGAGATCGCCCCAAATAGGGATTGACTGACGATCCAATAGTCAATGCGCGAGTGGGAGTCGTGCACCGACGAGTAAAAGGTGTATTTCTTCTCGCTTGGGTGTAATGCACGCCATGCGTCCACCATACCCATCTGTTCCATCAATTGTGTTACCACCAGTGCGGCCTTGGAGGGGGTTCTGGGGACAGTCGATGAATGGTCCAGGGATTGGTCCAGTATCATGTTGAAATCACCACCCCAGAGTATTTGTATCTCCCCAGCTGATGATAGCATATCCAGTATTGTACAATAAAACTGTGGGTCATCTAAATTGGGACCGTAGGTATTAATCAGAAGCACTTGGTGCCCTGCCAATTCACCCCATACCAGTACGTATCTACCCTGTGGGTCTATTTTGCTGGACTGATATTTGAAACACAATTTGGGGTGTATGAGAGTCAACACTCCTCTGGATTGTGCTGAGTATTCTGTATAGTATCTGTGTGACCCCCGCCTCGGTAAGAGTTTAGTATTGACCTGCCCAAGCGCGTGTGTTTCCTGCAAAAAAAGAATGTGAGGGTTGTGACGTGTGATGTACGCCGTGATCTTCCTTGCCTTAATCGGGTTATTTAACCCCCGGATGTTCCAGGAAAGGAGCTTAACACTCAAGCCCTTATTAACCTGCGTCATGGTCGCACCTGAGAGTAGGCATATATCCATGCTCCTGACCCTGTCGCGGGGAGAATGGGTATCGTGCTGCAAACCAGCTCTCTATTTTAACCGCTATAACAACCCTAAACATGGGTTCCCCCAACAAGCCCGGTATTTCGGACTGCAACACCCTATTCCACTCCCAACCCCCTCCCGCATCATCAACCCCAACTGGACGATGTACCCCTAAAACCATAACCTAGGAACACTCCTGGGGGTGTGTGCTGCACTCGTACGACGCCGACCCGGGAAGTCTGCACAGCTCCATTCCAACAAATATTTACCTTCAAGGCCACCCTGCGGGCTTCAATTTAAAACTTTATAGCAGTGTGGCATCAGAAAAAAGAAATGGGTATCAACCCGCGGGGTCGTCGGGTTCCACCGTGCCCCGGGGTGGCAGGTTCTGGTTCCCGGCCCGATTCCGGGTCGGTAGAGGGATGGAGGCTTCCACGTAGAGCATGGCTTCGGTTGGATTTTCAAAAAAATGCGCCCTGCCTCCATGCTGAATCCTCATTTTCGACGGGTAGACAAGGGAGTACGGGACCTGTCGTAGTCTCAGTTGTCTCTTGACGGGCTCATAGGATCTCCTGAGTGATTGCACATTGGTAGAAAAGTCCGGATATACGTGAATTCTGTTGTTTTCATAGAATAGGGTGCCCTTCTCCCTGGATATCCGCAGGATAGCGTCTGTCCCTATAATTGAGAAGACGGGCAATTAGTGTACGAGGTGGGGCTCCAGGCCTGGGCAGAGGCGCCGATGTACGGTGTGCTCGCTCCACAAGGAAATGGTCCGAAAAAGAGTCGGCACCCAGTTCCTTCAGAAGGGCCTCTACCTGACGTTCCATGGACCCTTTGCCAAAGGTTTCAGCCACCCCAACCAGACGGATATTGTTCCTCCTAGAACGGGATTCCAAATCCTCGCATTTGTCAAGGGTTTTCCGGAGGTCCCCCTTCAGCTGGGCAATATCGCGGCCATGTTGTTGTATCGAGTCTTCATTGGTAGCGATCCTGCCTTCGGCCTCAGTAATCAGTGTGCTTTCCTTGTCCACCCTCGCCTTCAAGGAGCTAATTGTTGCCCCTATGTCATCCAATTTAGAGTTCACTGCTAGGAAGCCGTTCTGAACCATGGCCATCAATCGGTCCACCCTCTCCTCCATTGGCAACTCAGGGTGGCTGTCCTCTTGCTGCGACGGGGGCGCCGCGGACCCGCTGGGCTGGGAATTGGCAAAGGAGTCCATTGGGCCTGTTTTCTTGGGGCGTGCTCCCTTCAGCTCGTATCGCCCCATGTGTAGACTCAGGTATACCGCGTCTTCCAGCGCCCTCCGCCCCGTACGGCCCAACGTATGGCTCGGACTCTATACAGGGTTGGTGGTGAGCTGAGACCCACTTATCGTGCAGGGGAGGCATTTAAGGGAGGGCTGTAGCCGGATAAAATGTCCTCTCCTCAGCAGATCCTCCCTCCTCGTGCGTTGCCCCACTTGTTCTTACTTGTTCTTAACGTCCGTCCACGTGTGGAGGGGCCCTCCACCAGCAGGAGATATCAGGGGGGGCCAAGGGCGGCTCCGCAGGCACGGGGGTCGGAGCACAACGGCTGCACACCACGCGGCCTTGGCCGGAGGACTACCGCATCCGCCGCGCCCAGCACGCAGCAGCGGTATATACCGACGTGTGACCCTCACATCAGCCGTTAGAGATAGTCCATCACATCAAGGAGCTTGGTCGAAGCGCGGCCTCTCCAACTCGATCCGGCCCCTCCCCCCACGGTTCCAGGGGAAGATCGCCCGGAACTCGCGGGCGGCCAATGTCTCAGCCCCCATCCGCAGGATCTTCAGGACGGTGTATCTTCAACGCGGTTCAGCGGATCGGCCCAAATTTTTCTCAGTATGTGCCCACAGTCTTACGCCACAGGACGGTGCGCTTCATTTGTTCCGCGAGCGGCCCTGAGAGAGGATGCGTATCTTGAAGGATTTATAGAAGCCCGAGCTCTGGGACTAGGCGGCCATCTTAGATGTGCGCAACAGCGCCCCTTAGGGACGACAAACTTTTTGACGGCTGGGTGAAGAAAGTGTTTTCTTCGGGGGGGGGGGGGGGGTATGGCGCTTCAGACGGCCAACTCCATATGTGCCTTGTCTCGTTTCACACACACTCTGTGGAACTGTGTTGCATTAGCGGCTGATCATATTCCCGAAGGGGACGAACAGGATGGTTTCCTTGCTATGGTTCAGGATGGCAAGGATGCTATGTGTGAGGCCGTTCAGTCGGGTTTGGACTTGGCGGATTGTGTCAGCCGGTCCATGGCGGCGAGCACCGTAATGCGCAGGTTTGCGTGGTTGCGGAAGTCTGGGTTCGCTCCTGATGTGCAGTCCCGGCTCCTCAACATGCCTTTTGACAGTGAACACCTTTTTGGCAGCAAGGCTGACGAGAGCCTTGAGAGGTTGCAGATCTTGTTGGGTGCTGCAGTTCGCCAACCTCAGCCTTTTCGTCCTAGGGGACAGCAATGTAGAGGAGGTTCCTTTCGCTATTAGTCGTCCTTCAGTAAAGCGAGAGGAGCTAGCAGTCAAAGAGGCCATCGTAAGAGTGCCAGAGGTGGAAATAAAGGTACTTGAGGTGCCAAGGCCGCTCGGGCAGTTGCCTCTTTGCCCTCAGGCAACGCCGCAGCCGCTACCACTCAGTCATGAGGCCCAGGTCCCATGGTTCGCCGGTTGGGGGAAGGCTGGCGCAGCATCTTATAGAGTGGCAAGCCATTACTTCGGATGTGTGGGTTCTGGAGATCATAACCCACGGCTACTGTCTTCCTTTTCGGCAGAGGCCTCACGACAATCCACCAGGTAACCTCTCTTTGAAGAGTCCGGATCTGCTCCTTGCGCAGGAAATTCAAGCCCTGCTGGCGAAAGGCACCATAGAACTGGTGCCTGTAGCGGAGAGGAACAAGGGATGGTATTCCCCTTATTTTTTTATTTCAAAGAAAGACGGGGGGATTGAGACCCATCATGGACTTGCGCGGTTTCAACAAACTCCTCAGGAAGGACAAGTTCAAGATTGTGACTTTCTCAAGTCCTCCATGCCCTTCAACTTCAGGACTGGTTGGTGTCTCTCGACTTCAAGGATGCTTACTTCCATGTGCCGATCCATCCCAAGCACAAGAAGTACCTGAGGTTCGCGGTTGGCGACTCGCACTTTCAGTTTCGGGTCCTGCCATTCGGATTGACCTCCGCCTCGAGGGTTTTCACCAAGCTCATGGTGGTGGTGGAAGCGCATCTCAGGAAAGGGGGGATTCACGTCTACCCCTACCTGGATGATTGGTTGATCAGGGGGAGCTCTCCCGAGCAAGTCCTGGATCATCTGTCCGTCACCTGCCACTTCCTTCACATGCTGGGCTTCTCCCTCAATTTAAAGAAGTCCCTTTTGACACCAATGCAGCGGCTCCAGTACATCGGAGCAGTGCTCGACACGTCCCTGGGGCAGTGTTTTCCTCCTCAGGTGAGGGCTCTTCACATTCAGCAGATAGTGCACAAGTTTCAGTTTGCCCAGAATCTCCCAGCGTCCGAGTTCTTGAGACTGCTCGGCCTCATGGCATCCTGCATTCTTCTGGTGCCAGAGGCTCGTCTGCGGATGAGATCTTTGCAGTCGGCACTCAAGCTCCAGTGGTCTCAGGTCTCCGGCAGGCTGTCGGACCCTGTTCAGGTGCCGCCCTTGGTAGCCCGGGACCTTCTGTGGTGGGCCGTCGAGGGCAATCTGATGAAGGGGGCCCCATTTTGGCTGCCCTGGCCGGAGGTAACGATCGTGACGGACGCATCCCTCACGGGATGGGGAGCTCATGCCAACAAGTTGACAGTCAGCGGTCGTTGGTCTCCGTCGGAGTCCAGACTCCATATCAATCTGTTGGAGCTGAGGGCTGTCAGGCTAGCCCTGAAGGCTTTTCTGCCGACTGTGCGCGGAAAGAGTGTCCTGATTCTAACGGACAACACAGTGGCCATGCACTACCTCAACAAAAAGGGGGGGCAGGGTCACTTCCGCTGTGCAGGGAGGCGATTCAGCTCGAGTTCTGGGCCATCCAGCAGGAAGTTTTGAACTCGGCGGTTCATCTGGCCGGAGACGACAACGAGACGGCGGACGCTCTGAGCAGGCAGAGCACAATCTCTCACGAGTGGGAGCAGGCTCAGGAGATTCTCCTGGAGATCTTCGCCCTTTGGGGGACCCCTCAAGTGGATCTCTTCGCCTCCAGTGTCAACCAGAAGTGCGAAAGGTTTTGCTCGCGGGAATTTC
Source organism: Ambystoma mexicanum (assembly GCF_040938575.1). Taxonomy (NCBI): domain Eukaryota; kingdom Metazoa; phylum Chordata; class Amphibia; order Caudata; family Ambystomatidae; genus Ambystoma; species Ambystoma mexicanum. Next base: position 717,473,661 of record NC_090923.1, read on the forward strand.
CTCCAAAAGGAGCCTTAGGAGACGCGTTCGTGGTGGAGTGGTCATTCCCACTGCTGTACGCGTTTCCTCCAGTCCCCGTCATCCCGCAAGTGCTGCGGAGGTTACGGAGGTTCGGTTCCCGGATGATCCTCATTGCTCCGGCGTGGGCCCAGAGGACGTGGTACCCGGACCTTCTCGACTTGTCCATCTGCCCTCCACGTCGTCTTCCCTACCGAGACGATCTACTCTCACAGGAGGGGGGGGGTCAGGTTCTCCATCCAGAGGTCAGATCCCTCAATCTTTACGCTTGGCTTCTGAAAGGTTGAGGTATAAGGATTGGGACCTCCCTGAAGCCGTTATGGAGGCGTTGCTCTCGGCCAGGCGGCCGGCAACAAAGTTAGATGACTGGTGCAGAGTTCGGAATGTGGATCCTTTTGAATGTGATCTTCCCATGGTTTTGTCTTTTTTGCTTTCTTTGGCCCACAGGGGCTTGCAAGTGGGGACCATTAAAGGTTACCTGGCGGCGCTGTCCATATCTAAGCGCTCGTCTGAAGAGTGTTCCTATTTTAAGATTCCTTTAATTTCGCAGTTTTTGAAAGGGCTCACTAATGTGTTCCCTCCGTCATCTTTTTTGGTGCCAGGTTGGGATTTGAACCTTGTTAAGTTTCTTATGGGTGCTCCGTTTGAGCCTTTACATTCTTGCCCTTTGAGGCTGTTGACTCTGAAAACTGTGTTTCTGGTTGCGATTACTTCCGCTCGCAGAGTGAGTTACAGGCACTTTCAGTTAAGACACCCTTCACTGTGTTTCACAAGGACAGGGTTGTCCTTAGAGTTCGTCCTTATTTTCTTCCGAAGGTGGTTTCGAATTTTCATTTGAGCCAGAAGGTTGTTCTTCCGGCGTTCTATCCTCCTCCACATCCTGGTAAGGAAGAGGTCAGGCTCCATAGGCTTGATTCTCAGAGAGCGTTGAGCTTTTATATTTCGCACATGTCCTGGGTCAGAGTGGATGATCAACTTTTCATTGGTTACGCTGGAAAGCGTTTGGGACAAGCTGTGACGAAACAGACTTTGTCTCGTTGGATTATTTTAGTTATCTCCGAGTGTTACTGCTTGGCGGGTAAGGACTGTAAGGGAGAATTCTCTGTTTAGGCTGAATGTCCTAACCTATTGAGTCCCCCAGCAGCTTTGCTGGATTTTTGGGGTTTATTTTTTTCTCCTGTCAAGAGTGAGACTCTTTTACCCTCACTCTTGGGCATGATTTGAGTGTGTTCCTTTGACTCTAGATGTGTTTAATGGGCTATGGGGTCTTTTACTCCATAGGGCTTCATGTGTTTTTGTGATGTGTGTTACACAGCACCCTCCGTGCAGTAACACAGGGGTGTCATAGTGTCCCCCCAGTATAGACTCCATACCCTGGGACTGACTACTGTCTCCCAGGGCATGTAAAGTCACCATTGACTTTACTAGTCTTGAATTCTGAACAGAACCAGTACAAACCATCATATTGTGGACGTACTGGCCGGGGCAATTCGATTGCCCCGGGGTCTGTTAGTCGAGGGGGCACGTCTCCGTTCCCCCTGATCGAGTTTTGGCGGGTGGCAGTGGATACTACTTTTTATATTCAACCGCGAATATTTCTCTATGGGATTTTCCCATTGTTCGAGGCTACTATCTTTATTTAATTACGATAGCCTCGAACATACCGCCGGTTTATTTAATTATTATTAATTCTCCGGTTGGTATTTTTTGCCAAAACTCGGTTCTAAAATGGCGTTTGTGTTCTCTTCTGTGACTCCAACCCAAGTCGAGCCCTTTGTTCCTCTTTTTGGCAGGCTTCCCCACAGAAGCCCTCCAAAGTGGCGCCACTCTGTCTGAGGTACTTAGGAGGGGTGGAGGGGGATTTAGGCACCCTGGACTGAGTTGCCTAGGCAACTCAAGTCGCACTCCGTCCTGATTGACCCAAGTGATGAGCCGGCCGGCTCACCACTTAGCATGTTTGAGTGACAGCTAGACTGAGTGAATGGGGGTTTTCTGCATAAAAGCAGGGCTTTGGGGACTGGAACTTCAGAAGTCGCCACAGGACCTAAGAATCCGACGAGGGAGAAGCTGTGCCGACCTGCCCCGGCACCACCACCGGTGGAGCCCTGCTGGACCGTCTCACCACTTTTCCCAACGACAGAGGAGATCTCCCGCCAGAGAGTCTTCTTCCTTTGACTGGTGGGGATAACCAGTTTCACCGTCTTTTCACCTTCCCGACGTACCTCGTGGCCGCCTTGCCTGTGCCAAGCACCCCGGCAACCGGGATACCACGTTTTACCGCGAACAAAGGTACCACCTTTAACCGGAAAACTCCACGGCTGGTTTCTTCCCTGGCAGTGCAACGACCTTCATCTTTCCTCCAAGTCGAGATCTTCTCTTCCCCTGGACGACACCGAGACTTGCACCCACTGCCAGGAACAACTGCCACTGATGGAGGATCCTTCCCACTTAACGTACCGTGTTCCGCCTGGCTTCCCTTGCCACCGACTGTACGGGGTAGATTTAGCCCCCGGCTTTCGAACCTGGGTTAGCCTGGGACACCCTGGCTAAACTTTTCTGAGCCTCTCTAAACTCTTTTCGAACTCTCTGCAAGACTTTCAAATCCTAGTGTAACTGTGTGATCTTGGGCACATTTGTGCTCTGCTCGCTCTAAGAGTGGGCCCAGCCTATGGACTTTTGCTCACAATTGACTTTTGCTCTTCCGCCTTGCTAAAAGTGTTCCTAAATCTTAGAGTGTTGTATCTTCACATATTCTGTCTTTTTCCCTCCCTTCTTCATGAACTTATTGGAGTGCCATCTATAGTTAAGCGCTCACCTCTGTCTGGAAATAAGTGGTGTTAACTAAGACTTGTCTGATAAGGAATAAGGGTTGCATATATTATAATAGTCACTGGGTTTTTGAGTGTTTTACAATAAGAGTGCTGGAGTGTTTCAAACAGTGTGTTTTTAAATAAATAATTATATACTTTGATACCAAAGCTCTGGTCAGTGTTTGCTTGTGCTATTGTGTCTGAGTACCTATTGTGTATACTTTGCATACTGCCTAACTCTTCTTGAGGGAGGTCTGACTGCTCAGCCACAGCTACCAGGTAAATCTGGGTGGTACAGACTGCTACCAAGTGGGTTTACTGCTAACACCTGTAGTCCTAAATCTTTTGCAGTGTTCCCAAAGGGAACTGCACAGGTTTCTGCCTAACAAGGACCCTCCGGCTGGCTTGCGGGCACATTCTACCAGGGGAGTTTCTGCGTCTACTGCCCTGCAGAGGGGAGTTCCTCTTCGTCACATCTGTGATGCAGTCACCTGGGTTTCAGTACATACTTTTGTACGTCACTATTCCCTTGATTCCATCAGAGGGCAAGATCTGGCCTTTGGCAAGGCAGTTCTCTATTCCGCAATTTGATTGGGCATGCTAAATTTGTGTTCTAAATTCTTTCCCACCTCCTTGCTTGGTACTGCTTTGGGAGTCTGTCATAGATATGGAATACGTTGGAGGACCCAATCCCCTCGAAGAACAAGTTACTTTCTTACCTTGTAACGTTCTTTCGATGGGATGGTCCGACGACGTATTCCATATCGCTCCCTCCCTGCCTTCCCCGCTGCAGAATTTCTTTTGCGATTGCAGCTTGCGTTCCGCAAGGCCTTGTGTGTCTGACTGGCAGAAAACTGGTGGCACACGTTCTAGGAAAAAACTATAACTGAGGGTATGGGCGTCGTGCGTCCTACTTATCACATCGGGTGACGTCGGCCTTCGGAGGAGGTCCTCGGGGACGGCGCATCGACTTTGACGCAGGACGCAGACGCCAAAGATTTTCCGAAGCAGCACAGCTGTGGACATTACCTGTCATAGATATGGAATACGTCGTCGGACCATCCCATCGAAAGAACGTTACCAGGTAAGAAAGTAACTTGTTCTTCAATCTACACGCTGTAGACGAAGTAAGTCCACTTAGTGCACAAAGCCAAACCGCTTGCACATCTAAATACGTGGTACACTACCAGTCTTAAAACCTTACACAGCGAAAAAAGAGCAGCAAAAATGTATTGGAAAAGAAACCCAACGGTCTTAACATTGGGTTTCAGACCAGGACACGGGACTGAATCTGCCTTGATGGACCGTAAAGTTTAAATGGATGAAATTAAAGATAAAAGCAATTTAGCTCTCCTACTCCTGCTAGACTGATCAGCGGCCTTTGACCTGGTCGACCGTAAAGTTTTGTTTAATCATTTGACCCTGGCTGCCCATTTCTCCAACAAAGCATCCGAATGGATTCAATTCTTCCTATCCAACAGGACAATGAGGGTCTTTGCACCATCAGCTTTGGCAGAGCCTGCCCCAGTTGACTGTGGTGTTTCACAAGACTCCTTGTCTCCCCCACCTTATATAACATCTTTACGAAGCCACTATTTGACCACCTGGACAACTTGGGTGTCACATACACTAATTTTGCAGATGACACCCAAATCCTCATTCCCATCTCGGGCTCCTACGACGAAGATTCTAAGAGACTTAATGAAACGTGCCAAATTATTCAGGCATGGATGGCTATCCATGGCCTTTGTTTTAACGACCACAAAACAGAGTTATTCCTTATTTGCTCACAGAATCGACAAAATAAATTAGATAACCAATTTAAATCATTTAACATTGACAACAACCATCATGTTTTCTAAAGAAGTTAAAATGCTAGGCATCTACCTGGATTCAGCCCTCACGCTTACAAGACAAAGTGCGACTGCCTCGGCGGCAACCTACACCTCAAAACTCATAAATGCCTGTAGACCCTTCCCGTCATCTGACAGTTGCATTACCTTGGCGAGGGCCCTCCTAGTATCCAGACTTGACTATTGGAACACCCTGTACGTTGGGACTAATAGGCATAATGTAAAAAAAACTCTACAGAACGATGCACTGAGAGTGGCTCTCAACATCCCGAAGACCAACCACATTTTAGCTGCTAGACGCAACGCCCACTGGCTCCCGGTGCAGGACAGGATTGTATTCAAAACACTATCACTAACTCACAAGTGCCTCTCCAATGTAGCTCCAAAATATCTAACCAACAAATTTACAAAACATCTCGGCCATAGACCTACCCGGGCCACCCATGCTCACCTCCTAAATATACTGAAATTCAAACTACAAAAATCTGGAGGCAACAGTTTCCCAGTCCAAGCTGCCACTTTGTAACTCCATGCCCCTGACATTAAGAGCAGAACCGTCCTACTGGACTTTGAGAAACAAATTGAAAACATGGCCTTTCGCCCAAGTGGTAAGTCCTCACTATAACCGCACTGCCATGTATTGTCTATCAAATTATGTAATTCTATGTACCCACTGTACTGTAATATCTTTGTTTCGAGGGGATTGTCCTCCGATGTATTCCACATCTACGACAGGTAATGACCGCAGCTGTGCTGCGGTCATTACCTGTCGTAGATGTGGAATATTTTGGAGAAACATCCCATCGAAAGAACGTTACCAGATAGGGTAAGTCACTAGTTCAACTCTTTGCACCCACTGTTTCGTAATGACTCATTCCCTTCAACCTACCTGTATTCAATAATGTATAGTAAATGCATTCTGTACTGTAACTGCTGATATTAAGAATGCGCCCATATACCCTTGGGTTAGGTGCGCTATATAAATAACTAAATAAATACATTTCAGAGGTAACAGAACAGTTAGACTGCGAGGTGGGATACAGAGGGTCACAAAGGATGGGTACAGCTGTACTGGGTGGCCGGGAGGTGAGGGGCAGGCAGCTGCTAGCCAGTCAGGTTGCATGAAGGGCGATGTGATGGCTTAGGTGTTTAGGCGAGGAGATTCCTTCAAGAGGTGGGTCTCGAGTGCTTTTCGGAATTGTAGGAGCATGGGGGCAAGTCTGATGTCGATGGGGAGGCGGTTCCATGGTCTTGGGGTGTAGGCATAGAAGAATTGTTTTCTGGTCCTTACCTTTTTACAGCAGCAGATTTCCAGTCTGCACGTGTCCTGGCTTCTGGTGTTGCGCTGTCCACCAGAGATGGTGAGTTTTCCCGCAAGGGTGGCTTGAGGGCGACTGCCTTATAGATAATGCAGCAAGACTTGAAGGTGATTTGTGCGTGCAGTGGGAGCCAGTGAAGGTTGATTAGGGCCGGGGTGATGTGGTACTATCTGCGTAGGCCCTTGATGACACTTCTCAGGGGGGCACTAGGGAGGACGCCGGGAGGCCTTCGAGGAGTGTTTTGGCCCCATCCAGGTAGGATAGGACCAGTGCTTGAATGGTGGACCTAAAGCTGTCCAGAGGGAGGAAGGGCTTGACCTTTCACTGGAGAGAGAGTATGTTGCTTTCAAATGGGCAATTTCACATTCATCTTTCATCAGGTCATAGCTTTACCCATAAAGTTTTCATTCAGTTCGGTATTCAATATTGGTGATTGTTTACTTTACTTTGCCTTGTCTTGCTTCCACACAGCCCCCTAGGAGCACCCCTCTCCCCTTCACTCACCAATCTCTGGCGTTCCTTTCTGGCAGCTGTGCTGTTCTGATTCTGCTCCGCCTGCTGGCTTGCCTTTAACTGCGAGCCCCGGTAGCACTTCTGATGCTCCTCTGTTCCCATCGGCAGCTCCGCTTCACTTCTGCGGATGCTGGCGGCTACTATGTTTGCTTTTCTTAGCCCGCTGCTCTGGCTGTGTATCTCTGACCATGGAGGCTCGTGCACCTATGCATTTCTTATGACCCAACTTGGCCTGGGCTCCACAGTTCCTCGGGATAGTCTGCCAGCATCCAGGCTATACTGCAGGATACACCACGGTTGCCTCCTCGCAGACAGGATTCCCTGCTGGTCCATTTGCTGCTGGTCTCCTCCCTTCTTATACACCGGCATCCACTCGATAGGTTGCAGGTGTGTGTTTTCAATGAAAATTGCCTGACTACAATTAGAATTGCAAGGAGACAGAGCATGGTACGCAGGGGAAGCCCCCTACCAAGATTACTCATCGGAGAGGCGGAGCACAGCAAAGTCGTGGAGCCTGTGACTGTTGGACCGGCAAGGAACACCGGATTAAGATGCCGGAGAGCCAAAAACAATTCTGCAATGGGATAACTGTTGCCCGAACGGAATCCCAAGTCCTGTATCGGGTGGTGGCATGACCACAACTGCATCGTGGTGGACGAAGGGCCCAGCTAACACCACCAAGATCGTCCGAGGTGGGAGTGCTGCAAGCTCCCCGCTGCCTGCATCTGTAGATCGCACCCCCCTGCAGAGGTGCAGAGAACAAAGCTCCGACGAGACCAGGCACAGAGAAGAGGAATCGGGGGGGGGGGGGGGGGTAGGGAGGCGCAGGGGGGGAATGGAAGACCCGACTGCGCATTGAGCCGTGCAAGGTTCCTCTGCGTCAGAAGTGGTACTGGGGAGAACAGGAAAGGTGGGAGGCTGCTGGGGGAATGTATGGACAAGAGAGAAACTTTGCACAATTACAAGTATGAAAGTCGAATGTTAAAGGAGCAGAATTTGAGTTATATGAAGCCAATAAAATGCGTGACACATAGTGCTGTATGGGAATATTCTAAAACGTGGAACCAAATACGTTGGGAGAAACCCCCAGGTATAGAACCTTAAGGGGAGGAGAAAGCCCACTGCAAATCAGTATAACAAGTATTGTGAAAAGATACTGTTATGGGAACAGAATCGGAAAAGAGACAGTACCGAGAACCCAGGAGAGGGGAAACCATAGTTCGCATAAAGCCATACATAAAACAGGGAAAATTCATCCTCAAGAATAGAAGCACTATGAGACTGAAGACATGAGGGTGAGAAAGTATTTCAAGGAAAATTTGCAAAAAGCTGGCATCGATGAAAATATAAAACGCACAAATGGATACGAAGAGTTACAGGAGTTCATGAGGAAAGTCTCAAGAGACTGTCGGGGAAGATAACTGTGAGAGGCTCATATTCTAAACTGAGACATTTGAGTATCAATAAGCCCAGGAAATCGGATACCGATTGACATAGAAAGCCGCAGGAAGGAAGGCAAGAAGAGAAACGACCAAGAGAAGAGACACTATTTTGACTCCTTTTGAGTTATTCGCGTTAGTGGTAGGGTCAGGTAGAGTTATTTCTGATGCTTGTTAATCTGCTTAGAATCACATGCTGTGCATATGGTCTGACATCCAGTGGTAACGGCGGAGTATTGCATCTTGTCTTTCGGGTGCCGAAAGGGGACATTGGCATAGGCGTGTCCGTAACACTATCCCTATCGTGACGTGTAGTGTACCCAAAATTCCTCATGCGTCAAGGTCCCTCAGATTGTTTTTTTCCGCCCAGATAACTGGTCGCCCTATAGCAGAGCTCTTATTGGAGACATGGTTTATCTCACCGAATTGTTGGTTATTTCGCGTTAAGTCACTTCAACTACAAGAACATCTTCGACGAAGTCTACGGGGGATTCATCTACGGCTGTGGATTTCAGCGCCTAAGATCCGGCGACCGGATTCTCCACGTTTTCGGGCCTTCTGGCCGACCTATACATTAGGGAGAGTGGGGTTGGGGTGGCCATATTGTCGGCATGTCTTTCCTCTTTCCCCTCTTTTCCCTATTGGTCTGGTCATCCTTCCCTTTAGCTATGGAAAGGACTCCTTTTAGATTCTGCTCTAAGTGTAGGGTTAGATATCCTTGGAAGGACAAACACAGAATGTGTAACGCCTGTCTTCCCCTAGAGCACGACGAAAAGTGCTGTGCGGCCTGCAAACTCCTTCGGCCTAAAACCCTTAAGGAGCGCCATGTAAAGCGGTGGGCCACGTACGGTATGTCGCAGGTGGAACCCCCTTCCCCCACCGCCAGACCCGCTGAGAGTGACGGGGGTACTTTGGATGAACAAACGTCCATTGCGGATGTTATAGACATTGAGGCGGACGCTTCTAGGTCCGCCACGCCCGTCCCCGACCCTTTAAGGCCTGACTCTGGTCTCGCTACAGGGACAACACCCGGCGACAGGGGCCTACAAGTGCATCACACTAAGCACACAACCCCTATACCGGTTTCGACATCTTCGTCGAAAAAGGTGAATGCGCCAACAGGGCCGCCGAAAACTTCACCGGTTTCCTTGGATCGTTCTGATCCAAAGCCTTCCCCGCATCCGCAGCAGGGTCCTGCGACTGGGCAGTCCAAATCAAACAAGGGCGCTACTCCAAAAACTGCACACGTTGAAGCGCGGAAATCCAACGCTTCAACGGTCTCAAAGGCTGCGGTAGGCCCAAAAACTACGACTAGGCCTCTACCCGAAAAACCTACCGCTAGGCCCTCTAGCGCCGCAGAAGGTAGTTTACCTGTCGGTAAACCATCGGAGCCTTTGTCTCACGCCAATTCGGTGACTATCAAAAGCAGCATTGAAAGAATTACAGCGGTGGTGGGGTCTTACCCTGGTTCTGCCCAAAGTTATGGGACAAGCCGCAGAAAAAGTTTCAGATGCGGATTGGGATCCAGATTCTTACGACGCTTGCGAAGATAGCCAGGAGCCTCTCTCAGACACCCTAAAGGACTCTTTTTGACGCCGTATGGCGAAAAACGTAGCTTCTCCACCCGCAGGCCGGTTTGGGTCCTCTAAATGGACTACAGAGAAGTTTGAAGGGTGTATGGATCGGCTGGGGAGGATTATTGGTTTTCTGACCATCCTCCGCCAAAAAGGGCTTGAATGGACCCTAATCTCCCATTGAAGATAAGTCTCATGCCCTCCAGCAGGAAGACGTTGTCCACATGGACACATATTGGAACATTTATAATGAAGAAGAGGAAGCTTAATTTCTTCAAAGTTATGAGGAAGAACAACCGAATACTACGGACAACTGTGAGGAAACCCAGCAAGAAGGTCAGGACCCATGCACACAGCAAGATCAGGACTCTGATGTTTTGTGCCTGGATTCTCCTCTGTCCACCCCGGCTTGCCAGGCCTCTCCTGTGGATGACCAAATGGCATTCAACTCCATGTTGAAAAAAGCAGCTGAATGCTTCAAACTTTCCACTCAAGAGGCGGTGCCTGAGCAGGATTTTGTGTAGAATATCCTTAAGGAGAAACCTCCATCTAGCCAGGCCATACCCCGCCTCAACTCTGTGAAGAGAAGGGTGGCTCCCTCATTGTTATCACCAGCTCAAACCTGGGCAGTGAACCCAAGAGGTGAAAAATTATTTCGGCCTTCCCCTTCCGACCCTCTATACATCAGAGGGCACGCCATCCCAGATTTATTGGTAGTGACTACCACTCGGAAAAGGGCAGGGGTATCCCTTGCCACGGGGGAATCACCGCTGGACAAGGAATCTAAGCGACTGTATGCCCTTGGCAAACGTGTCACCTCATCAGCCGCATACACTACGCGGATTGCTAATAATACTACACTATTGGTAAGCTATGCTGACGCCCAATGGAATTTGCTCCAGGAAGGCCTTCAGGAGTTTCCTGAACCCGCAAAATCAAAGCTTCTCTCCGTTGTAATGGAGGGAAGACAAGTTACCCAGCATGTGATCAAGAACACTCTTGACACTGTGGAAACTGCAGGCAGGTCTGGCCCAAGGGACCCTGCTGAAAAGACACACTTGGCTGCATACGTCTGTTTTTAAACCGGAAACTCAAGCCTCCCTCATCAACAAGCCCATTGAGGACTCTAACCTCTTCGGGAAGGTGGTGGATGAGGCTTTTTTTTTTTCCTTTTTTTTTGATGTTTTAGTTTGGTATCAAACTTTTCCATCATTGTGATTCGTGAAGAATATAGAGAAAGTGTGAAAGACAGTGACAAGGGGGAAAAGAGGAAGCTGAGATCTGTTGTGCTTTAAGGTTTTCTTCCATTGAGATCAAAGATGCTGGAGAGAAAGAGAACTGTATATATATTTGTTATTCTTTCCACTGAGAATAGCAGCCCATCTTTCATCTGTATTCATCTGTTGTGAGGCCATGTCAAAGTGGGAGCAAAATTGCTTGCGTTGAGATGCAAGAGAAGGACACTCCATAACCAGGTGGAATATGGTTTCTGGTATAGTTTCGATTTCACAGAAGCGGCAGTAGTTTTGTGCTTTTGAAATCTGTTTTGTTGTGGCCAAATAGGAGTTTGTTGGTAGGATATTCAAACGGATTCTTAAGAATATTGATCTGATGGTTGGGTCAGGAAATGATAGCAGGTATGGCTGTGGTTCGTGTAATTTTCTGTTATCTTTGTTGCATTGCAGCGTCTGCTTGTAGGTGTTTTTCTGTTCGATGGTTTTGATCCAATCGTTCTGTAGTAATTTGGTTTTGGCGTATTGAGGACGCATGATTAAGAGTTCTTCAATTATCTCTTCCTGGTCCATTTCTTTGGTGATTGATTTTTTCCATTTTTCTAGTACTGTGTTATGTAAGGTGTTTAGGTTGGTTTTCAAGATTTGGATTGCAGGGGTCTTGTCGTCCGACAGTCGTTTGCGATAGATATCCAGTTGTTTCCAGCGTACCATGGATCCGATGGGTTGCTAATTCGTATCGTATTCTCGGCATTGGATACGATTGAGAGAGAGTTGGAATCTTGCCCCAGAATGTTGACTCGAATTTCACCCAATTTACTTCTTCTGCATTCATCATTGTTTCAGTTCCATATGTTAATATTGGAATGTATTTTTGCCTGTAGTACGCAATTATTGGTTTAAATGAAAATTTTCCAAATTTCCTATGTAAGATGCAGCCCTGTCGTGCCAGTGCTTGAGCCTTCTGTTCCACTTTATCCAACCAATCTGCTTATGTCTTTGATTGGTTGATAGTGATGCCGAGATATTTGAATGTTGTCACATTTTACAGTCTTATTCCATTGATGTTAAAATATGGTTGTTTTTGATTTTGGTGAGGTTTCGTCAAAAGCATAGTCTTTGTTTTTGAGATATTGATTAGATCATTTTGATTCATGTAGTTGCTTAGTGCTGTAAGGGAGAGTTGTAGCCCAGATGGAGTTCTGTCAAGTAAGACGATGTCGTCTGCATATGCCATGATAGGAACAGGGATTGAATTTATTTTTGGAGGATTTGTTCGATTATTTACCAGATGTTGTTCAATGTCTGATGTAAAGAAATTATAGAGAGTCGCTGCCAAGGGGCATCCTTGCTTTAGGCCATTGAATGTAGTTATTGAATCGGTGGTCAAGCCTTGTTTTGTGAGTCTGACTTTTATTGAAGTGTCGGAGTAGAGTAGTCTGATGGGTTCAAGAATGTTCGGAGGGCAGTTCCATGCTTTAAGTTTCGCCCATAGCTTTTGCCGGGGTATAGCGTCGAAGGCCATCTTCAAGTCGATAAACGCAGCGTAGATCATGGTCTTATTGTTGATCGCTTCGTATTTGATGAGATGCAGTAGTAGGAGATTGATATTAGTTCCAACGTTGGAAGTGAAACCTGTTTGTCGTGTTGAAAATCGTCCGTTGGAAGTGGCCCACGCAGTGAGTTGTCTCAAGAGGGCTGTTGCAAAGAGTTTCCCGACTGGGTCCAGTAAGGCGATCGGGCAAAAATTCTGTGGCAGGTCACGCGGTCCTTGTTTGTGTATCGGAACTATTGTGGCCGTTCTCCAGGTAGTTGGAATTTGATTGTGTGCATTTATAATGTCAATTATCTGGGACATGAGGTTTGCCCATGCCGAGGGATCTTGTTTAAGCACAGCATTCGAGAGTCCGTCGGGGCCTGGTGCTCTTGAGGGGTTGAGTCTTTTAATCATGTATAGTAGATCTTCGTAGGAGATGGATACTGACCATTTTGGTTTGTTTTTGATTGGCTCTTCAGATTGGTGTGGATGAACTGCATAGATGGTCGAGAAATGAGTAATCCATGTCTGTTGTGGTACATTGGCTGTTAGCTTGTGGTGTTTTTGACGATTATCATTCAGTAGGTTCCAAAGTTCTCTTGTATTGTTTGAGTGGTAAGTCTTCATTATTGTTTCTGCATCTGTTTGCAGCAAGATGGATTGTTGTGATTTTTTTCCAATTGTTGTAGGATTGTTTCAATTTTGCAGTCTGGATAGTGTTTTCTACTGTTTTGTTTTTCTTGAGATGTCTTAGCAGTTTGGCTAGCTCCTTTTTTTCTGCTATTTCCTCGTTATAAGTGTGTAAATGAGTTCTTTGTGGATGGTTTTTGACTGTTTGATAAAAGGGGAGCAAAATCCATCCATAGTTCAGTTTTTCAAGATCTGACTTAGTTGAGGCGAGTAATTTCATCGGAAGAAGTGATAACGCTGTTTGTGGGATGCGTAGCCTTGAGGATGTTCCATCAAGTTAGAGTGCAGCTACTTTCAAGGGTGCGTCTTGTTTGATGGTGGAATGCGAATGGACTGTTAGTCTGTGACAACAGCGACCACAATAAGCTATCGTTTGAGATGTGTCGACCGAGTCTTGCAGAGTTTGTGAAAGAAATATGTAGTCAATGATTGCTACTGAAGAGCCTCTGCTCCATGTTGCCACAAAGGGGGTGGAATTGTCCTTTGCATGATTTAAAAGGATGAGATCTCACGTGAGTATTTCTTTCATCCATCTTGAAGCTTTAGGCGAGAGCTGCTCAGGTGATCGTGGAGTACCATTTTGTGTAATTAAATTGATGTTAAGATCTCCACAAAGTATTAATTCCAGATGGTTATGGATGCCGACTAGGTTGTCGATTGTAATAAATACGCCGTCAATAAATGCATCAGTTGTAATAGCTGCAGGGTTCCAGTAAATATTCAGTATGGCGATTCTTGTTTCATCGTTTTCTTTTTGTTGTTGGTTCATCTTCGCTGTTATTATGGTCAGTTGAGTCCAAGGGTTGATGTTTTCGGTGGTCAGTACCTTCCATTGTGGAGTTATTTTGATTAAGGTAAGTAGACCTGATGCTGGCCTTCCTTGTTTTTTGGTTATGGCAGGGTTTAGAAAGGCGAGGAAGCCGTCGCATGCTGGCATTTCACTGATCCAAGTCTCTTGTAGACATATAATTTGATACTTCTCAAGGTCAGTTGAGGGCTGAGTGAAAAGATGAAGGTTTCCTCTTGTGTTCCATGAACAGAGTGACCATGTGATATTTGTATTCATTGGTTGTTACGAGTAGGAATAGACTGAGCTTCTTGAAGAGATGGTTTCTGTAAATGAGGATTCTAGATCGTAGATTCTTTTGAATGGTCGGTCATGTCTGTTCCATTCTTCCGCTTTTGGAGCGTAGGTCATGTTTGCATTTTTTCTTCGGTGATCGTTGGTGTGGTCGATCATGTGCTTTCTCACGGGATGTTTTCTTGTCGATGTAGTGGCCCAGCAGTTGAAGCCAAGTTTAAGAAGTTGGGCACGTTTTGATACAATCAGTTCTTGATCGTCTGGGTCCGAGAGTTCGGCAACAATTTTGTCTAGATGCTTGACATCTTTGAAGCTGATTAAATCAATCTTGGTTATGTGTTGTAATAGTGAAATTCTCCAAACAGGCGAAGAGTGTTTGTTCTGTTGAGTATTATAGGTTCTGCCCTCTTGATTTGGTGTTCAATGTGGATTTCGTAAATGTGATTTTGTTGCTGCGGGTTTATGAAGGAGGGAAAAGTACAGTTGATAATAGATGCTGTGTGTGAAGCAAAAGAGTCATCTGTGACTTGATCATAGTATTCAGGAGATGAAGCGCCGCCAGAGTCGCTGTTAGAAGATATGTTTGAGTTTTCTCGTAGTGAGCTTTCTGAGATATCTTCATATGGATGTGTAGGTTGTGGTTCACGGTTGGTGATGTATTCGTCAATTATTATATACCTTGAGGGCGTTGCGGGTTGTGTGGCTGGTGGTGTCATCTGTTTCGTGGTCTTCGTGGGTTGAAAAGTTTAATAAGTCATCATCATCATCATCATCATCAGCAGCAGCGATCTGTTGCTGTCTGATTGGGTCTTTTATCGGGCGAGATGTTGTCTTCTCTACAGGTAAAGGTTGGCTTTGTTTCGTTGTGTTCCCTGTTGCGAGTTGTGAATTTTGTTATGTGGTTTTTATTGTTCTGAGAAATGCTCTAGAGCCTGCTTGTCTTTTTTGTTTGCTTTTGACTGTAGTGATTTCACAGTATTGCTTGATTTTTTTTTTTTTTCTCGAAAAGATCCTGTACTGCTCCGTTTTATTCTCGTTTGGTTGGTCAGCATCTTGTGCCTCTGACTGTGAAGTTAAGCCAGATACAATTATCTGTTGTGTGGTGCTTGCGCCAGGAGTTTGAGCTTCTGCAGTTGGTTGTCGAGGGTTTTCGGTTGCTTGCGGAGCTAGTGGAAGTTGGTTGTTCATTGAGTCCATTTTCTGGTTTGTTTGATATTGTTGCTGTACTTTGAGTAGAGCTAACAGTTCAGTATTTAGGTTTTTTTCCTGTCGATCGCTTCTAGCCATTTCTGCCAGGCTTTGTTGCCAGCGGTTTGATTATTCTGCTTCCAAGTTAAGGCGGGCCTCTGTTGTGTTTATGAAGTTCTCGATGTAAATCTGTTTAGAATTAATCATTGCTAACAGAGTTGCTTGATCTTTGATGTTGTCGTTCATGGATTTGTGTATCTTGATAAAGGGTATCGTGGTTTGCGAGAGTACTGCAATCAACATATTTTGCAAGTCGAGCATCGTAGTCGGAATCTTAGGATTGGTGTTTTCATCGTGTTCAATTTTATTGGACGTTGGAGTAGGAGGTTTGATTTCTGAAGCGCCTGATGAGGGCTTTGTCTGATCGTTTCTATTCATATTATCTGGTGTGTAGAAGGATTCGTCTGTGTCATAAGTAAATCGGTTGGGAATGTTATGATTGCCTGGCTGGTTCGTGTCACGTTCGGTTTTAATCAGTCTTTTTCTGATTTCTTGTGTCAGGCATGGGGTTGAGGTCAACTGTGATTGGTGAGTTTCTGGTGTTGTGCCAAATATTTCCTTTCGTTTGTCGAGACTTAGCATGATTGATTCAATTTCTGTTATGTCCAATGAGTCTTTTTGCCTTAGTTATGATTAGATTATTGTTGTTTTCCAGCGCTTGAGGGAATTTGCTTGAATTGTGGGTCTGCAGCCATGCAAGTTTGGCTAATCTTGCTTTTTCCTTCTTTGTTTGTTGTGTTAGGTTGTTTAGTGATTTCCGTGGTATGATAGTGATCCGTGGTTCCTCTGGTTGTGGTTTGACAGATTCATGGGTACTGGACCCTTTGGCAGTTGGACATGAATCTTCTGTGTTGGTAGACAGAGGCTTGGCTATATTAGTATTAGGCTGCCTTAGTCTTTCTTTTTCATTGATCGTTTGTTGAGTCTCCCTATTTGGTGTTTGTTCTTTTGCTTTACAAATGGCAACTTCATGGATCTTTTCATCTTCAATGGGAGCTCGTGGTTGTTCTCTGTCGGACAGATGAATTTTGAGGGAATTCTCGCTATGTGCACTTGGTTCTTTGTCCAGAGTATGGGGCTGTGGATCAACGAGTGACGCAGGCAAGTCTTGGTGTAGGTCAGCAAGAAGAGTTTGAGGTGAGTTGGTGGTTTTTTCTGTTTGCCCTTGCCTTGAGGTGTTGGTCGTTTCATCTCGTGGTGAAGTCAGAGCTTTCTGAGAAATTAGGAGTTTCTTTTCACAGTTTTGTTTTGTGATATCGTTGGTCATGATGTCACTTGTTATGGGCACTAGTTTTCCGTTTTCTGCATTTTCCAGTGTGTTTGGTAGGTCTGGATAGTGTGATGTATTAGAGATAGGTGTTGATGGCAGGTCTTGATCATCATAGCTTCGTGAGAGGGCTTCTGTTAAGCGAGTTTCATTGGAAGGGTTGGTAGGGGCAAGGTCTTGAGTAGTAAGATGTTCAGTTGTCGGACAGCTGTTGTGGATTTGTGCTTTTATGTTGGTTTGAGCTTGAGAGGTTGGTTGGTCATTCAATTGCTTTCTTGAATCGATTTTCTATTTTGGAGGGATCATCTGCAATGAGGTGGTGCTCAGGGTCATGGTCCGCTTTCTGTTGGTGTTGATTCCGTTCGAGTTTTGTTGGCTGAGCTCTAGAAAGTGATTGTTCCAGTGTAAGCTGTGACGAATCAAGGGCAGACGAAGCCGCTGTGTTGAGTTTAGTTCTCAATCTTGTTTTTGGACGAACGACTGATTGCTGCTTGGGTCGGGATGCCGACATTTATTCTTTGTTTGATATAGGGTCTGTGACGCAGTGGGTCGTGCAAGCCTTTTCCTGGTGGATTGGAGATGGTTTTATGGTTGCCAGGGTGAAACACCGAAGGGAAAGGCCAGGCTCTTTCTATGTCGTAGAAAGAGAACGCGGAGAAGGCTCTGATGGGATCTGGGGAAGAATTCCGGATGGACTCCCAGAAGGTTGGCTAATCAAGGTAAGTTAGCAGGGATTAGAGTAGCAAATTACAGGATCCAAGGAACAATCCTTTCGGTCTCCTGTATGTAAGGGTTTATAGAAGTCTGGTGAGATCCAAGGGGGAAGCCCTTTCGGTCTCTCAACAGATATGGTTGCTACCAGGGAAAGTTGAACTCTGTAGGTGATGCTGCTAGCCACAGGATCCAAGGGGCAGGCCCTTTCGGTCTCCTGTAGGGCAAAAGGTTGAGAGTCCCTATTGAGATCCAAGGGATAATAGCCTTTCGGGTTGTGCACTGTTGATGGGGCTGCTGGTCACAGGATCCAAGGGACAAGCCCTTTCGGTCTCCTGTGCGGCAGGGGGCAGAGGAGCACTGTTGAGATCCAAGGGATATAACCCTTTTGGTCTCTCAGCAGTTTTGCATATCCTTGATCAAAGCTTTTGCAGATGGTGTCCTCCGGATACAGTTCTAAGTAGATTTGTTCGGCTGTGCTAATTGATCCTTGTATCAGAAATAGAAAGCCGCTCTGGAAGGAGTTCTAGCCGCAATAGTCCGAGATATTTTAGGTGGGAGATCCGCCTGGCAGAATGGAAGAGTCTACTCAAAGCTTTTTGTCATCGATGGGGCTGCGCAGGAAATGTGATGCTCAAGTAGGCAGGCTGTGTAGCTCGGCGTCTGGGGTGTTGCCAGCAATGAGGATCGTATTCAGGTGCTGGTTCCGGAGTTCAGCGAAGTATCATGCACCAAACGGAGCAAGTACGAGTGTTTGCGGCGTTGGGCAGATAGTAAGGCGCTGCCAGCGGGATTCGGAAGCAACGGTGGAATGGCTTTGTGGGAGGAATCGCTGAAGCGCCGAAGAGCAGCGGTAGGAGGGTGGGGGGCGGGGGATGCAGCGGGGGGGATGCTGAGTCTGTCGGGGTGGGGGGGGCTGGGCGGCTGCCTGGAGAGGGGAACGGGACCTGGGAGGAGAGGGTGAGGAGGAGCGGTGAGCGGACGGGTGGCAGCGACGGTGGATTGGCTTCGTGAGAGCAGTCGCTGCGGAGCCGGAAAGCAGCGGTAGGAACGGCGAGGGGAAGGGGGGGAGATGGAAGCAGGAGTACAGTCGAGAGAGGGTTCTCTTTCTGCAAGGGCAGGGGGGAGACCGGGAGTGCGGGTTGTCTCGGAGGGAAGTCAGGCCGAGTGAGAGGCAGGGGGGAGGAGCGGGGGAGGTGGAGGAATGCTGGTGGCAGGGGAGCAGGAGAGGGAGACGGAGTCGGGAGAGGAAAGCGAGGATTTGCAGGAAGGTGTCTAGTCAAGCAAGGGGAGGAGGGAGGCAGAATGCAGGAGCGGGGGTGGGTGCGGGGGGGGTTCGTACTTAGCTCGAGCAAAACGAAGTAGCGGAGGATGTTATCCGCAGAGGCTTGATGTAAGTTCTTAATGATCTTGAAGTTCTTTCAGTGGAAGTACGCGTGAGTCGTGGGAGCACTGCAGAGCCTAAAGACCAAAAGACTCTGCAGCAGACTCCGCGGCTTGCTGGGTATTTTCAAGCTTCAGTAGGTGGAAGTAGAAAGAGGACAAGAGGGTTTGTAAGCCCTCACTGTATACTGGAGCAAAACGCTGTAGAGTCTCTCCCAAACACTACCAAAAGACTCTGCAGCAGACTCCGCGGATGATGCTTTGGAAATAGCCATGAAGGAGCATGAGACTCTGAAGCCTCCGCAACAGATAACACAGAAGCCTTCCACCCAGAGGGGTAATAACTCTTGGCGGTCCTTTCGAGGCCAAGCCCGTGTTGGTCAAAACTACTACGGCGCGGGAAACTTCAACTCAGGACAGACTTCTGGAAACACTGCATACTACTCAGCAAGGGGTCAGAAACGCAGCAAAGGCAGAGGCCCCATTCCCAGAGAAGCCACAGCCTCTGGTCAGAAATGACCACCAAATCCAGGTCCCCTCCCATGTCTCCCCGTTTGGGGGGCGATTAACATCTTTCCTTAAGGCATGGGAGGGGATAACTTCAGACCAGTGGGTCATAAAGACGGTCGCCCACGGTTACTGTGTGGAATTCACCCGACCTCCACAATTCAGACCACAGCGCCTTTCACCGGACCATCTGGAGTTCCTGAACCAAGAGGTGGAAACACTGCTGGGAAAGGACGCCATAGAAGCTGTCCCTATTCTTCAGGTAAACGAGGGTATTTGTTCAGTGTACTTCCTTGTACCTAAAAAGGATCTCACCATGCCCCCTGTTCTAGATCTGCGCCCAGCGAACAAGTTTATAAAACCCCAGAGGTTTCGCATGGTAACACTGCAGGAGGTGATTCCATTGCTGAAATAAGGGGACTGCATGGCCACATTGGACATGAAAGATGCATACTTACATATTTCAAATTTGCTGGCGTACAGAAAATACCGGAGTTTCATGATCCAGGAAAGTCATTACAAGTTCAAGGTACTCACCTTCGGAATCGCTTAGTCGTCGAGAGTGTTTACCAAAGTCCTGGAAGTGGCGGCGGCATACCTGCGCAGGCTATCAGTCCCAGTTTACCCTTACCTCAATGACTGGCTCATTACGGGGGACTCGTTCTACGTTTGTTTTTCGAACACCCAAAAAACAGTAGATCTCCTGTTCAGTTTGGGTTTCTCAATCAACAAAAAGAAATCCAGTTTAGTCCCCAGTCAAATAAAACAATTTCTGGGAGCTCTAATTCAGACGAAGGACGGTCTCGTCTTCCCCTCCGAGAGGGTTCAGAACATGCTTTTTCATATCCCTCAATATGTAGCCAGTCGTGAGGTGACGGTGTGCAAAGCCATGCGCTTGCTAGGAATGATGGCGCCTGCACATGCGTCCCATGCAAGAGTGGCTCAACGCCAGTGGTGTCAGGCCAGCGGACAATGGGAAGATCTGGTAGTTGTCTCGCCAGCCCTCGTTCTCACTCTGCAGTGGTGATCAAGAGAAAACCTCTTGAAGGGGAAGACCTTCACCACCCCTGCAGTGGAAGCCACTCTCACGGCAGACGCATCTATCACTGGTTGGGGGGGCACACCTGCTTCAGCAGACAACGCACGGAGTGTGGTCCCCTCAGGTAGAGTCCAACCATATAAACTTACTGGAGCTATTAGCAGTGTTCAAAGCATTGAAAGCCTTTCAGATGCAACTGCAAGGGAAGACAGTGCTGATCCTGACGGACAGCACTACAGCAATGTATTACCTGAACAAACAGGGGGGCACTCACTCTCCAGGGCTATCCAAGCTGTCCCAAAACATTTGGATATGGGCTCTCAAACACAAGATGTTTTTGCTGTCCCAACATGTTCCAGGGGAACTCAATTTTCTGGCAGACGTACTCAGCAGAGATTTTCCTCTGCCAGAAGAGTACGAATGGCGGCTACACGAAGATATTTCAACGTCTGGACTGACGCAGGTCCTCCATCTGGCTGTGACCAGACAACAGGTCATCAGGAACCTCAGGACGTACGACCCCCTCCTCATCTGACCCTTCTTCCATCTCTGAGATGTAATCCAAAGGCTGGAATAAATCCATTCAATGAATATGCTTTTCGATGGAAAGGCAAATCAATTCATATTTTTCGATGGAAAGGTATTCGATGAATAATTTGTAGATGGACAGTTCAGATACTGTCACAATGCCTGCCCCCAGACATCCGGAACAGGTCCATCTGTCCAGGGAACAGGCTCCCAAGAAGACACAGGAATTCCCAAAACCCTGCCTACGGGCTATATGGATTCTACGGCGCCAGGCTCATATTGCCTACTTTAAACTATGCAGGTCATCCCGCAAAGAACTCATGTACAGGCCATGAAGGGACTACTTTCCTTTAGGAACTATTTTGCTGCTTGGGTGTGGTACTTGAACTTCTTACCTGGGAACTACTTTTTTGATGCTATTTAAACCACGCCCGAAGAGCAGCACACGCTTCGCGTTATTCTGCATCTTAGCAGCGTAACGCTCACCGTGTCTGCAGTCCAGCATCCAGTCTACAGCCACACCTGTCTTGTGTCCGGAGCCGATCTTAGAGAAAAGGAAAGAAGAAGATAAGGTTAGAACAAGGAGATGTCCCTTTGGTCATCATCTTTTCCTGGAGCAGCCGCACCTGTGGATAAAGGAAAAAGACATTAAAATAAACCGCGTCGCTTTGCCAGCTGCAGCGCCGCGCCATACTCACCTGTCTTCGGAGCATCTCCACGACCCGGTGCAGCACCTGTTCAATCGCCGCCCGAAACATCAGCATCTGAAAAGACAAGAACAAACAAAAGGTGAGCGGGGTTCCGCCAAAGACATTCTTTTACTTACCGCAAGATAGATACTCCGAATATTACCGCTCAATGCATTGCTGGTCACCATCCTATGTTAGACATTTTCGGCAAGGCGCCGCACCTGCAAAGAAGATGGAGAACTATTGGTTAATTACATTTGGAACAATATTACTTGCTAGACAGTGCTTGATACAAACTGACTCTTACCTAAGCGCTACCTTCATCCATTGAGGCAAACTCACTCCTTGGATCACGCTGCAAGGGAAAAGGTATGAAAGGAGCAAGAGTGAATTAACAGACATTTGAACTCTAAAAGAACTATACATTCGGTTTACACACTACTTACCTCGGAGTCATTGTTTTCTGGAACTCTGCCAAATACCTTCGGATCAGTGAAGTAACTGAACTTCTATGTGCCCCTGCACTCCACACAGGATGGAGAGTTCATCCTTCCAAACAATAAGGTGAGACTTTATGAAGGGGAATGCTGGAAGTTTTCAGGGAAAATAGTGTTAGTGTAACCGCTCTACCACGGGTGGCTAATCCCCTTTACTGCTTTTAGGAACATATTCTTGTGGGCCAGGCAGACTAAACTGAGTGGGCAAGTGCAGTCGATCATCACTTCGCTACGAGTCACACTGGTGGAGACCGCAGCAGTCCAGCTTCGTTCGATGCCCCTGTGGAATCCAGGTGAGCGTAACAGATACCTAAGCCAGTTCCTCTTGTAGCCTCTTTTACACAGTGCCAATAAGATTTACAAACACTTGGATTCTTAATTGCCCTCCTTTGGCTTTGGCAATGTTGGTTCTTTTTAACTTTATTAGTTTCTTTTGGCTTTGGCAACAGTTGTTTGTATTGGTTTCTCATAATATTGCCCTTTCTTGTTGCTGGCAATTATTCTGACCAACATAAACACAATCGCATCTTTCTGGTCTGCTGTGAAGTTCTTATTCTGCCACCTTCTCCTTTTTGTCAGCCTGGTTTTCAAAAGGACAATCCGTCATGACTGTTCTCTTTTTAAAAACCAATGAATTAACAATTTCATGGCTATGAAGCTCATCGAAGTGTACATATGTTTTAACTTAACCAGGTTAGATTTCGTACATAAGCATGCACTTGGCAATTAAGTTACAGATGGGTTGTCCGGTTTGCCTGTAATGCCACACCATGGAGAGAAGCCGTTATTTAATTTTTTTACTAATAGATACAATCCCCTCGAACGGAGGGGATGTATGTCCGATTTATTCCACATCTCTGACAGTAATGTCCACAACTGTGCTGCTTCGGAAACTTTTTCGGCGTCAATGACGTCGATATGCTGTCCCTCGAGGGCCTCTGTTGAGAGCCGACGTCACCAGATTTTATATGTAGGACGCACAATGCCCGTACCCTCAGTTCTGTTTTTTCCGTTAACGTGTTTGCTTCGGAATCTCGGCGCGCCTCGGTTCTTTTCCTTTGAATCGGTTCTTCTAACTTTGTATTGCGAATATGTCTTCGTCTTCTACCCCGAAGTCGGGCTTCAAGAAGTGTCGGGGCTGCAGTTCCAAAATGTCCCTTATGAACCCGCATGACGTCTGCTTCTGGTGCCTCGGCAAGAGCCACGCCACCGACGACTGCGATGAATGCCAGTACTTGACGTCGAAGGCCTTGCAGGAACGGAAGAAGTTGTCTGTAGGTAGGGTTTCCAAACCCTGTAAGTCTACATCCGCTGGAATTTCGACCGACGATTCGAGGGGCGACTCTCCTCGCCGGTGTAAGTCCAGGTGGTCACGGTCTTGGAGTGGTTCCCGCCATTCCTCTGCCTCTTCTAGGCATTCGCGGAAGCGCCGTCACAGGTCGCCTTCCCCGTCCTCGTCAGAGGACTCTGCCAGACGGCGGGTTGCTTGTCCCACCAAGCATTCATCGCTGGCGGAATGGGACACATTCCACAAGGAGATGATGGCGGTTTTCGAATCGCAGGGCACCGTTTCATCCGTGCCTTCGAGAGAAGCCGGCAAGGAACGAGCTAAAGCCATTGCTCGCACGCCTTCTGGCTCGGATGGTCGGCGTGATCATCGGTAGCTGTCGAGGTCCCGATTGGACAAGGTTGATCGCCAAAGCCGTGCCGGGTCCACGTCCCGGTCCTCGACGCCATCGAGACCGTCGGAGCCGGTGAGGCCTTCTAAGAAGGCATCGACTCCGTCGGCGCCATGTCCGTCGAGGGACTCTCTCAAAGCTCTGGCTCCGAGGAAATCGGTGCCAAGGCCTTTAAAGGACACGCTCGGGGCTCCGGCCTCGAAGCTGTTGTCGAAGTCATCGGCGCCCTCGACGCCTTTTGAGGAGGATTACCAGAGGTGCCCCGGAGGGCTGTGGAAACTCAGAGAAAGGCCCTCAGTAAGTCAGTGAGGCCTGTGTTTGAGCCTTTTTCTGTTCCCTCATCCAGAGTGGATTTATTCCAGCCTTTGGATTACATCTCAGAGGTGGAAGAAGGGTCAGATGTGGAGGGGGTCGTACCTCGTGAGGTTCCTGATGACCTGTTGTCTGGTCACAGCCAGATGGAAGACCTGCGTCAGTCCTTACATGACGCCAGTGGTCTGGACACCTCTCCGTAGGTTGAGTTTGGCAGGCCTGAGCCTGGTACACATGCTGAGTCATCGTACAAGCGTCTCATGTCGAGGGTGACTGAGTACTTGGGGTGGTGTGCTCCACCTGTGGATTTTCTGCAGGATGACCTGACAGATATATTGGATCAAGGTCCACCCACTGACCCGGTGCTGCCATTTCATATGGCCTTACGCTTGGACTGCTCCAGAGAGTCTCCCGGCAGTGAATAAGTCGCTACCGAAAAAATACCGTCCAGCCAGTGGCGACCCCTGCTACTTGTCTACACACCCCACTCTGGAGAGTTTGGTGGTGCATGCAACTACGGCCCCAGCGAAGCAGGCTGCGTACCCTACCATCCCTCTGGGTAGGGACGACAAGTGCTTTGTTGGTTGGGCAAAGAAAGTATTTTCATCTAGGGGTATGGCTTTAAAGGCAGCCAACTCAGTTTGTGCCTTGGCAAGATTAACTCACACTCTGTGGAATTGTGTACCTTTAGCGGCTGAACGTATTCGCGAAGGGGAGGAACGGGATGGTTTTCTTGCCATCGTTCAAGATGGCAAGGATGCCATGTGTAATCCGTTCAGTCGTGTCTGGACGTGGCAGACTGTCAGCCGGTCCATGGCGGCGAGCACCGTGATGCACAAGTTTGCGTGGTTGCGGAAGTCGGGGTTTGCTCCTGATGTACAGCTCCCGCTTCTCAACATGCCCTTTGATGGTATCCATATTTTTGGCAGCAAGGCTACCGAGAGCCTTGAGAGGTTGCAGACCTCCAAAGCTGCAGCGAAGTCCTTGAGCACTGCAGTACGTCAACCTCTGCCTTTTCGTCCTAGGGGACAGCAATAGAGGGGTGTTCCTTTCGATACTACTCTTCCTTTGGTGGATCGAGGGGAGCTGCCAGTCAAAGGGGCCAACGTAGGAGTACCAGAGGTGGAAAACAAGGTACGCGAAGTGCCAAAGCCGCCCGGGCAGTTGCCTCCTTGCCCTCAGGCACTGCCGCAGCCGCTTCCACTCAGTCATGAGGCCATGGCCCATTGTTCGCCGGTTGGGGGAAGGCTGGCGCAGCATCTTGCAGAATGGCGTGCCATTACTTCAGATTTGTGGGTTCTGGAGATCATAGCCCACGGCTACTGTCTTCCTTTTCGGCAGAGGCCTCACGACAATCCACCGGGGAAGCTCTTTGAAGCGTCCGGATCCGCTCCTTGCGCAGGAAATTGTATCCCTGCTGGAGAAAGGCGCCATAGAACTGGTGCCTGTAGCGGAGAGGAACTAGGGATGGTATTCCCCATATTTTTTGATCCCGAAAAAAGACTGGGGATTGAGACCCATCAGGATCTCTCGTGGTTTGAACAAGCTCCTCAGGAAGGACAAGTTCAAGATGGTTACTCCTCAAGTCCTCCGGCCCTTCAACTTCAGGATTGGTTGGTGTCTCTCTACCTCAAGGATGCTTACTTCCATGTGCCGATTCATCCCAAGTACAGGAAGTAGCTGAGGTTTGCAGTTGGCGACTCGCACTTTCAGTTTCGGGTCCTGCCGTTCGGATTGACCTCCGCCCCGAGGGTCTTCACCAA
Source organism: Ambystoma mexicanum (assembly GCF_040938575.1). NCBI lineage: Eukaryota > Metazoa > Chordata > Amphibia > Caudata > Ambystomatidae > Ambystoma > Ambystoma mexicanum. Next base: position 717,499,350 of record NC_090923.1, read on the forward strand.
GCTAATGATGGCGGTGGCAGCGTATCTCAGGAAAGGGGGCATTCTCGTCTACCCCTACCTGGACGATTGGTTGATCAGGGTGCGCTCTCCCGAGCAAGCCCTGGATCATCTGTCCATCACCTGCCACTCCCTTCACAAGCTGGGCTTCTCCCTTAACTTGGAGAAGTCTCATTTGACACCTACCCAGTGGCTCCAGTACATCGGAGCCGTGCTCGACACATCCCTGGGGCAGTATTTGCTTCCCTAGGTGAGGGCTCATCACATTCTGCAGGTGGTGGACGAGTTTTAAGTGCCCGGATTCTCCCGGCGTTCGAGTTCTTGAGGTTGCTCGGCCTCATGGCATCCTGCATTCTACTGGTGCCGGAGGTCAGGCTGCGGATGAGATCTCTGCAGTGGGCTATCAAGATGCAGTGGTCTCAGTCCTCCGGCAGGATGTCAGATCCCGTTCAGGTGCCGCCCTCGGTCGCTCAGGATCTTCTGTGGTGGGCCGTCGAAGGCAATCTGATGAGGGTTGCACCCTTTTGGTTACCTTGCCCGGAGGTGACGATCGTGAAGGACGCATCCCTCACGGGATGGGGAGCTCATGCAAACGAGTTGACAGTCAGCGGTCGTTGGTCTCCGTCAGAGTCCAGACTCCATATCAATCTGTTAGAGCTGCGGGCTGTCAGGCTAGCCCTGAAGGCTTTTCTGCCATCTGTGCGGGGTGGAAAATGTCCCGATTATGACGGACAATACAGTGACAATGCACTACCTCAACAAAAGGGGGGGGCAGGGTCGCAGGGTCACTCCCACTGTGCAGAGAGGTGATGCAGCTCTGGTTCTGGGCCATCCAGCAGGAAATTTCGATCTCGGCAGTTCATCTGGCCGGAGACAAAAAAGCGGCGGCGGACGCTCTGAGCAGGCAGGGCACGATCTCTGACGAGTGGGAGCTGGCTCAGGAAGTTCTTTTGGAGATCTTCGCCCTTTGGGGGACCCCACAAGTGGATCTCTTCACCACCAGTGTCAACCGGAAGTGCGAAAGGTTCTGCTCGCGGGAATTTCCACCAAGAGGTGCCTTAGGGGACGCATTCGTAGTGGGGTGGTCCTCCCCACTGCTGTACGCGTTTCCTCCAGTCCCTGTCATTCCGCAAGTGTTGCGGAGGTTACAGAGGTTCGGTTCCTGAATGATCCGGCATGGGCCAGGAGAGCGTGGTACCCGGACCTTCTAGACATGTCCATCTGCCCTCCACGCCGTCTTCCCTACCGAGACGATCTGCTCTCACGGGAGGGGGGTTGGGTTCTCCATCCCGAGGTCAAGTCCCTCAGCCTTCATGCTTGGTATCTGAAAGGTTTAGGTATAAGGATTGGGACCTCCCCGAAGACGTGATGGAGGTGTTGCTTTCGGCCAGAAGGCCCGCATCAAAATCCCTGTACCGTTGCCTTTGGAGAAAGTTCTGCGATTCTGTGCCCTGTGACTGGTGCAGGGTACAGAATGTGGATCCTTTTCAATGTTCAATTCCTGTGGTTCTGTCTTTTTTGCTTTCATTAGCCCACAAAGGCCTGCAAGTAGGTACCATTAAGGGTTACCTGGTGGCGTTCTCCATATTTAAGCGCTCGTCTGAGGAGTGTTCTTATTTTAAGATTCCTTTGATTTCTCAGTTTCTAAAAGGGCTAACTAATGTGTTTCCACTGTCACCTTTCCAGGTGCCGGGATGGGATTTGAATTTAGTTCTAAAGTTCCTAATGGGAGCTCTGTTTGAGCCCTTACATTCTTGCCCGCTGAGACTGTTGTCCTTTAAGTCTGTGTGAGTAAGTGAGTTGCAGGCACTTTCCGCCAAGCCACCTTTCGTGGTGTTCCATAAGGACAGGGTTGTCCTTGGGGTTCGTCCTTCTTTTCTTCTGAAGGTTGTGTCGGAATTTCATTTGAGCCAGAAGGTAATTCTTCCAATGTTTTATCCTCCTCCACATCCTGGTAAGGAAGAGGGGAGGCTCCATAGGTTGGATCCTAGGAGAGCTTTGAGTTTCTATCTCTCACGGATGTCCCGGGTCAGAGTGAAAGATCAGCTCTTTGTTGGATAAGCTGGAAGGCGTTTAGGTCAAGCTGTTTCTAAGCAGACCTTGTCCAGATGGATCATTTTGACGATCTCGATGTTACCGTTTGGCGGGTAAGGACCCTCCGGTAAGCTTACGGGCTCATTCTACTAGGGGTGTGGCTGCCTCCACTGCTCTGCAGAGCGGTGTTCCCATTCATAATATCTGTGAAAAAGCCACATGGGCCTCTGTCCATACTTTTGTGAGACACTATTCCCTGGCTTCCATCCATGGGCAGGATTTGGCCTTTGGTAAGGCGGTCCTCTATTCAGCAATTTGATTAGGCATTCTAAAATTCTAAATTCTTTTCCCACCTCCATACGTTGGTACTGCTTTGGGAGTCTGTCGGAAATGTGGAATACGTCGGAGGACACAATCCCCTCGAAGAAGTTACTTTCTTACCTGGTAACATTCTTTCGATGAGATGTGGAATACGTCGGAGGAACATCGAACCCTCCCAGCCTGCCCCTCTACAGAATTCTTATGCAATTGCAGCTTACATTTCTGCAAGGTTTTCTGTATTCATACTGGCAGAAGATTGGTGCCACACGTTCTGGGAAAAAACTACAACTGAGGCGATGGGCGTCGTGCGTCCTACATATAACATCCGGTGACGTCGGCTCTCAACGGAGGCCCTCGAGTGGACAGCGTATCGAAGTCCTTGATGCAGGACACCGATGCCAAAAAAAATTCCGACGCAGCCCAGCTGTGGACATAACTGTCAGCGATGTGGAATACCTCGGAGGAACATCCCATCGAAAGAAGGTTACCAGGTAAGAAAGTAACTTGTTCTTCTGGCTGCCGTCCCTTTATTGAGGGCCAATAGGAACCGGGAGGCGAGAGCGGGCCCTTCCCACGAAGGCACGACCCACAAAGGCTCCCTGTCCCAAGCCTGTTCCAGCCTTCCTCGCTGTTCGCCAGGACACTATGCCCATTTCACCCTTGCTACTGCCGCCAAGATCTGAATCATCGGGTATGGAGCGGATTCCAAACTCGTCTGCTCACTACTCAACAAACTGATCCTGACACAGTAAGACTGCCCTGCGCTACAAACTTTATTTGATTGCAGCTACATTACTTGTATTACGTATTATTACATTACGTACGTCCTCTATACAGTTGCCACGCTTGTCTGCTCGCCACCTACCCGCCCTCCTACTGTGCATAACTGTGCCACTCTCTTCCTTGTCCGCACTGCAACGTACTCTGCATCACCTTGTACTACAGTCTTCATCTCCCTCGTCGCTTATTGTATGCTACTGCACCATTGCTAACACTTGTGGCCTTGCCACCTATCTGGTCTCATCCACGTGCGATCTGCCTCACCCTGTCTCCTTAAGACCCTGCCTCCCTTCTTCACCCTTCGTGTTGACTTTAGTCTTTTTGCCCACAGATTTGCCATTATAACGCACTGTTTTTTTTCCTGCTGCATGTATGCCTGGTGATCCATGCCCTGATCGTCACACTAAACTGTATTTGTAACTGTACTTGCTTAGTCCACATAACTGTCTATGGCTCCTCTTTTGCTAACATGCCATCCTTATGATCTGCCTATTGTATGATACTCCTAACTTACCGTCTTACTCCTACATGTATGCCTTGAGTCTCGTGCCTAGTCCCCTTCTCCAACGCTGCGCCCAAGCTACCCCCCTGCTCTCTAAAGTATATATGGTCACTTTAGATACTGCCCCATCATGTGCTCTTTTTCCGCCTGATACACTGCACAACCCCCTAGCTACTTATCTACGCATTACCCATAGACTCGACCGTGCAAGCCGATCTACCTGCTACTATGTTTGCCCAGAGTTCCTCACTTGCCTACCTTCAATTTGCCCTATGTCTCACAGTTAATCTAACAGTACTACTAGGTCCACTATTGCTTTGTTATAACACTCTCACAGTAGCCTCACCACTTTCCTACACACACGTCCTCCCATCATCCACCTGTGCCTCACAACGTGCATCCAATATGCATTCCACCTCTCACGTGTGACGCCTTAGCGTTACTCATGACAACACACAGCAGCAACACCTCACTCGGTCTACTACGGTCAACCCTCCGGCTAACGCTTACCTCAACTCTGTCTCTTTGGCGCCAACACTTCGCCATGAGGCCCACGCCTAACCAACCTTGCACTGTGCCCACGAGAAACTCTAGACTAGGATCTAGACTCCCCCACATCTACCATCACAGCACTATCACCAACTGGCCAGCCAAACCATCTTGTACCAACCACACAGCTTCTGCCCAGCACCACATTCCGACACCCTCATTGGACATACCCATATTGGACATCGCTCCTGATTACAGTACCCTACCACCCAGCACACAACCCTCGACATGTCTTAAAGCTGTATTGATCAACACTAGGTCACTCACCGGCCACGCCCTCGACATGGCTGATCTCATCACCACTCATAGCCATTACTGAAACCTGAATCCACGCTGCCTCAGGACCTCTTCTTCTATCCTTAGCTATCCCTGAAGGCTACACTATTATCAGAAGTGACCGTAACACTGATCAAGCCAAAGGAGGCGGTGTAGCAATTATCTATAAAACATTGATAAATCTCCGACTCTCCACTCCCTGCCAATTCACCTCAGCAGAATCACTCACAGCTAAGCTTGCCATTTCCCCCAATCAGACCATTACACTCCACATCATATACAGGCCCCCTGGCCCACTATCTACCTTCACTGAGGACCTCGGCCATGCCCTGGCTGACAACACCAAGACCAAGTCTCAAATCATTGTATTAGGTGATTTCAATCTAGGCTACCTAAAACCCAATGATGCCTCTGCCCACGAAGTCAACAGCCTACTACTTAACCTATGCTTCACACAACGGGTTACCACGCCTACTCATTCCAAGGTTAGAACCCTAGATTGGATAGCTGACTTAAATTGTGACTCTAATGTCAACTCCAATCAACCATGTGCTTGGATTGACCATCACCTTCAGCATCCCCATGAAAAATCATCCACACCATCCCTAATACAGCACCCTCCACATCCACTAGAAGCAAGCGCAACATAACCTGCGCTAAACTAATACCACTCACCCTCCCTGCTCTCAATGATCTCTCCTCCTCCTACTCTGATCCTACTGTCTTGGTAGACACATACAATCAGACCATGCTAAAAGTGCTTGATCTCATTGCGCCCTCCAAACTACATAAACCTAAACCTTGGGCCCACCTTAACTCCTGGTTCACGCCACAGCTGAGAACCTTACAAAAGGAAATAAGTACTCTTGAAGCTCGTTGGAGAAGCCACCCAACGGAAATAAATAATTCTGATGTTTGTTAATCTGCTTAGAATCACATGCTGTGCATAGGTCCGACATCCAGTGGTCACTGCGGAGTATTGCATTTTGTTTTTCGTAGTCGAAAAGGGGACGTCGACAAGGCGTGTCTGTAACACTATCCCTATAGTGACGTGCGTTGTACCCACAATCCCTCACGCGTCGAGGTCCCTCAGATTGTTTTTTTCCGCCCAGCTTATGGTCGCCTTACGCGGAGCTCCTAGAGAGACATTGCTAAACAATTACTACGGACCTCGGTCCTTAATATATACTTATTGTTAAAGATCCCTCCCCTCGACGTTAGCTGTGAAGCTGTTTCTCCGCCAAGCAAGTTTTCGACGGAGGAGAAGAGACGGAGGAGATCCTTCGGCGCTGCCGAACACGTGGCCAGGCCTCGCCGGCCAACATACAGTAGGGAGAGTGGGGGTTTCGAACTTTTTCCTTCTCGTCGAGAATGTCTTTCTTTCTCCCCTATCTTTCCCTTGGGGTTGTTATCACCAGTTTATATTGCCTCAGCTATGGAGAGGACACCTTTTAAGTTTTGCCCACGCTGTAGGGGCAAATACACTTGGAAGGACAAACACAAGCTCTGTAATCGTTGCTTGCCCCTCGATCATAAAGAGGACAGCTGCGCGGCCTGTAAGCTCTTGAAACCAAGAACTCTTAAAGAACGGAAAATTAAGAGGTGGGCGGACTACGCGATTTCGAAGTCAGTTTCCTCACCCGCCGCCGCTGTTACAGAAAGTGACGAGGAGGGTGATAACTCGACGTCCGTTACGGAAGTCATTAACCCCCAGAAGGAGCGCTCGCGCTCCTCGACGTCCGTCCCCGGCCCCGACGGGCTCGGCTCACGCCCTGCTTATGGGGATGAACACCCCGGCGACAAGGACGCACACAGACCCCATAGGCCTAAGCACACAACCCACGGCTCTTCTTCGTCCAGGACGAAGGATCCACCAGCGCCGAAGGGGACGCAGGGCACTCCGGCGTCGACCTCAGACCGCAAGGGTCTCAAGCCCCACCCGCGACCAGCGATTGGGCTTTTATCTAATACGGGCGCTACCCCAAAAACATCCGACGTAACGCTCCATAGAGCGGCCGTCGAAAAACAACGCGCAACGCAGGCAACGCCGACTCCAGAACCCTCGACTGACGAACTCGTCGTCGAGAGTCTGGCGAGAATTGTTTCCGAGGACAAACGTAAGCGGACGACGAAACAGACGTCGAATACCGCACCCAAGGATATAGAAACGCCGAAAAAGCACAAGAGTAGCCAGGAACTGCCCCATCCATCTAAAGGCACTTCTGAACTACCGGAGGGCTTTTCTGAGGGCGACGGAAACCTTTCGTCGACGTTGTGGGAGCGTTCGAAGCGTTTTGAAGGTGAAAACACTGATTTCCCCCCTCTAGACTATTCGGGGGTTCCCCATGAGACCCTGGAAAGACTCCATTCTTGTATGGAAAAGATGGAGAGGTTTTTGGGTAGCCAAAACCCACCCACACCCAAAAGACCAAGAGAATGGACGCAGGATGACCCTAGGGTCAAGATTCCTAGGCTGTTTACCCCTTCTACAGATGCATATGACCTCACTGAAGAGGAGCAATACCTCCAGGAAGATGAGGAGTGTTTGGGTGGAGAGGAAGAACTTGAGGAGGAGAGGTTTGAGGAAGACCCTTACACTAGCGCAGGAGCTTTTGAAGAAGATACAGCTACCTCACAGCCCTGGCACTCCCCATCAGTGCAGCCTTGGCAATCCCCATCAGTGCACTCAGACCCTGATGTCTTTCATCCTTCTCCTCCCAAGGACTCACCTATTGGGAACACCTCCCCCATAGATGACCAGCCTTCACTTAATGCACTATTGCGCAAGGCAGCAGCGCATTTTGAAATAGACACAGGGGAGACCCTTCCGGACATAGACTTTGTAGAAAAGGTTATTAAAGAAAAAGCCCCGGTCAGCCAGTCCATTCCGCTCCTGGCTTCTATAAAGAGAAGAATAACTCCTTCCCTTTCCAATCCGGCCTTAGTCAGAGGGGTCAACCATCGGATAGAAAAGCTCTTCAGCCCTTCGTCTTCTGACCCTTTGTACATCAGGGGACATTCTATTCCGGACTCTCTGGTAGTGACTAACACAAGAAAGAGAGCGGGGGTACCACTATCTACTAGTGAGGCACCACCTGACAAAGAGGGCAAGAAGCTCTATGCACTTGGGAAGAGAATCACGACATCCGCCGCCTTCTCAACCAGGATCGCGAATAACAATTCCCTACTAGCTAGCTACGCAGATGCACAGTGGAGCAAGCTGCGCAAGGAAGCAGAGGATGCACCAGAACCCCTGCGTTCACGCCTGTTGGCTACTATATCAGAGGGAACTCTTGTAAAAACCAGGGCATCGTAAAGAACTCCTTAGATGCCGCAGAGACAGCTGGCCGCTCCCTGGTTCAGGGAATACTTCTCAAACGCCATTTCTGGCTGCGCAATTCGGGATTTAAGCCAGAAACCCAGGCTTCCCTAATAAATAAGCCCATAGAGCAAACACATCTGTTTGGGAAAGCAGTTGATGAGGCCCTAGAACATGCGAAGAAGGAGTTTGATACCATCAAGACTCTTGACCAAATTTCTAGGCCACCTAACAGACGCAGCTATGGCAATAGACGCTCCTTTCGTGGCCAACGCCAGCAGCAAAGCCAACAACAATTTTACTCTGCTACCAACTGGCCCTCTAACCAAAGCACCCAGTTCAGTCAAAGAGGCCAACATCGTGGCAAAGGAAGAGGGCGCGGCTCCAGTCCAAAAGGCCCCACGCCCAATACCAACAAATGACCCAAAGATTCGGGTCCCCTCCCATGCATCACCGGTCGGGGGCCGGCTAACATCGTTCCTTTCAGCATGGGAGGGAATAACGTCAGACCGCTGGGTATTATCCACCATAGCCCACGGATACTGCATCGAATTCAACGGTTCCCCGAAATACAGACCCCCACGGAACCGACGCATGACACCGGAACACCTCACTATTCTTCTTCAAGAAGTAGAAGAGCTACTGAAAAAAGAAGCTATAGAGGCTGTCCCCCTATCTCAGGTAACAGAAGGTATTTATTCAGTGTACTTCCTTGTACCCAAAAAGGACTTAACCATGCGCCCTGTATTAGATCTGCGCCCAGCGAACAACTTTGTCAAACCCCAAAAGTTTTGTATGGTGACCTTGCAGGAAGTAATCCCACTGTTATCACAGGGGGATTACATGACAACACTAGACATGAAAGATGCATACTTTCATATTTTAATGTTGCCAGCGCACAGAAAATACCTCAGGTTCAAGATAGAGAACAAACACTATCAGTTCAGAGTACTACCCTTCGGGATAGCATCTGCACCAAGGGTATTTACGAAAGTACTGGCAGTGGCAGCGGCCCACCTGCGCAGATTATCCATCCCGGTTTACCCGTACCTCGACGACTGGCTCATAACAGGGGATTCTTACGAAACATGCTTCTCCAATACCCAAAGGACCGTAGACCTTTTGTCCCAACTGGGCTTCTCCATCAACGAAAAGAAGTCCAGCTTAGACCCCAGCCAAATCAAACAATTCCTAGGGGCTCTAATTCGAACAAAGGACGGCCTCGTCTTCCCCTCCAACGAGAGGGTCCAAAACATGCTGTTTCAGATCCCCCAATATGTGGCAGGTCGAGAGGTGACGGTACGCAAAGCAATGCGCTTGCTAGGGATGATGGCGTCATGTATTTATTTGGTACCTCACGCGCGCCTGCGCATGCGCCCAATGCAAGAGTGGCTCTACCGCCAGTGGTGTCAGGCCAGAGGACAATGGGACGATCTGGTGGTGGTCTCGCAGGCCTTGGTTCTCTCGCTACGGTGGTGGACAAAGGAAAACCTGTTATTAGGGAAAACTTTTGCCACACCCGCAGTGGAAGCCACTCTAACCACAGACGCGTCCCTTACAGGATGGGAGGCTCACCTATCCCATCAGACTGCTCACGGAGTGTGGACTCCGAGCTTAGCATCCAAGCATATAAACCTGCTGGAACTATTAGCAGTGTTCAAAGCACTGAAAGCATTTCAGGAACACTTACAAGGAAAGACAGTGATGGTCCTCACAGACAGCACCACAGCCATGCACTATCTCAACAAGAAAGGGGGCACTCGCTCTCCAGGACTGTCCAAGCTGTCCCAGAATATATGGAAGTGGGCTCTCAAACACAACATGTTCCTACTATCACAACATGTACCAGGGGAACTCAATCTGCTAGCAGACAAACTCAGCAGAGACTTCCCCCTACCCAAAGAGTACGAATGGCAATTACACGAAAACATCGTCTTAGACGTCTTCACGCAATGGGGTTTCCCGGAAATAGACCGGTTCGCAACCCTGGAGAACTCACAATGCCAAAGTTACGCCTCCAGGTACCCCCAGAACCAGTCCAAGGGGAACGGTCTGTTGATTCAATGGTCAGGGAAATTTGTTTACGCCTTTCCCCCCGACTCCCCTCCTCAACAAAGTGGTGCACAAGATGCACCAAGAGCAGGTTACCATGATACTAGTAGCCCCAATGTGGGCCCGGCAGCCATGGTTCGCTCACTTGATGGAGATGTCCCTATCTCCCCCAATGAAACTTCCCTGCCCGTACAACATGCTGTCACAAGACAAGGGCAGGACACTGCATCCATGCCCTCAGACCAAGAACTTAGCAGCCTGGCTCCTGAGATCATAGAATTTGGACATTTACATCTTCCTCAGAGATGTATAGACAACCTCAGGGAAGCCAGAAAACCTAATACTCGCCACTGCTATTCTAGCAAGTGGAAAAGATTTGTCATCTGGTGTAGAAGTAAGAACATCAACCCAGTTGACTGCTCTGCCACTAACATTATTCTGTACTTGACCCATTTACTGGATTCAGGTCTAGTGTTTAATTCCATTAAAGTCCACCTAGCGGCACTTTCTGCATACACCACTTCCCAACTTAAAGTGTCGTGGTGGAAGATACCAGTTATCAAGGCCTTTATGGAAGGGGTAAAGAGAATACACCCCCCGATAGCTAACCCAGCTCCCGGATGGGACTTAAACGTGGTACTTTCTAGACTCATGGGCACTCCTTTCGAACCCATGCACAAGGCAACTCTTAAATACCTCACTCTTAAGACTGCTTTCCTAATAGCTATCACCTCCATTAGGAGAGTAAGTGAACTACAGGCTCTTTCTGTACTAGACCCCTTCGTATCAGTTCACAAGGATAAGGTGGTTCTTCGCACACACCCAAGGTTTGCACCAAAATTCATCTCGAAATTTCATGTAAACCAATCTATAGAACTACCAACGTTCTTTCAAAACCCTTCCAGCTTGGGAGAAAAAAGTCTGCATACACTAGATGTACGCAGAGCTGTCATGTTCTACATGGAAAGAACCAGATCACTGAGAAAGACTAATCAGTTCTTTGTCTCGGTGGCAGCAGGAAGAGAAGGAGATGCAGTCTCTAAGTCCACTATATCTAGATGGATTGTACAATGCATCACTCTCTGTTACACTCTTGCTAAGAGAGAACTACCCTTCAAGCCAAGAGCACGTTCCACTCGAGGCACTGGGGCTTCCATAGCATTCATTGCAAATGTTCCCCTTGAGTCCATCTGCAAAGCGGCTACCTGGAGTTCTGTGCACACCTTTACAAAACACTACTGTCTAGATGCACACTCTAGATCTGACTCCCAGGTGGGACAGGCAGTATTAAGACATCTTTTCTCTACTGTTCCTTCTCATAACCCACCGCCAGAAGACAATGCTTTACTTACCGTAAAAGCATTTCTGATGGTTGTATCTGCTTAGATTCACATGCGCCCGCCCTTCCTCCCCGCTCGGATGGAAGGAACATAGACATCCTCTACTATATTTCTCTCTTTTCTGTACTCACTCACGTCTAGAAGGCTCCCTCAGGGCAGAAAAATACAAACAGAGGGACCTCGACGCGTGAGGGATTGTGGGTACAACGCACGTCACTATAGGGATAGTGTTACAGACACGCCTTGTCGACGTCCCCTTTTCGACTACGAAAAACAAAATGCAATACTCCGCAGTGACCACTGGATGTCGGACCTATGCACAGCATGTGAATCTAAGCAGATACAACCATCAGAAATGCTTTTACGGTAAGTAATGCATTGTCATCTAGCATGGCCCTAGCTACTCTAAATTACAAAGAAGCCATACTCTCTGCTAAAAAAGACATACAATAAACGCATTGAGCTCGCCCAATCCAACACCAAGGAGCTATTTAAAATCTTAAAGGAACCGGAATTCCCGGCCACTCCCCCCAGACACCTGCTCCAAAGACAGCACCTGGTGCACTAACATTCAAAAGGCCCTCTTGGGAAAAATCACCCCCCTCCAAACTAAAATGAATGAGAAAATAAACAGCCCGCACTCCTATATATCACAGCTTGCCCCTCAGGCTAATAAACCCAACACTGAATCCTTGCAACCATTTTGCTTCTCACCTCTTTCCATCATTGAAGTTGAACACATTATCAACAACCTTAAGCCTTCTCATTGTCAGGGGTACCCATGCCCTGCCACCATTATCAAGGAGGCCTCACATAACTTAGTGCCCTTCATCACCACACTCATAAACTCCTTCAGCTCGGGGATTATACAGGACAACCTCAAGGATGCCTGGGTTATTCCACTCCTGAAAAAACCGACCTTGGACGCTAACATACCCACCAACTACAGACCAATCACCACGGTCCCTTTTCTTCTAAACATTTTCGATCGAGCTGCATACTTGCAGATCCAAGAGTATTTGGAAACCAATACTCTTCTGGGACTAAGGCAATCTGGCTTCTGCCCGCGCTACGGTACAGAAACTGCTCTTTTAGACCTAAAAGCTCAGATTGAAGATCTAAAAGACAAGGGCAAATTGGCTCTCTTACTCCTCCTAGATTTCTTTGCGGCATTTGATTTAGTTAATCACCCAATCCTATGCCGCCACCTTAAAACTGGCGCCCACTTCTCGGACAAAGCTACAACCTGGATCACCTCCTTCTTGGACAATAAATCCATGACGGTCTTTTCCCCCACTGCTGAACCCTCTCCAGTCACTTGTGGAGTCCCTCAAGGATCATGTGTATTCCCGACACTCTACCATGTATTCACAAAACCCTTATTTGACATCTTGGATCTACTGGGTGTCACGTATACCAACTACGCCAACGACACCCAGATATTTATCCCCATCACAGGAGACCACAAAACCGACTCTCTATCCATCAACGCCATTTATCAAGTCAATCAGGCCTGGATGGCGCATCACGAATTGTGCTTAAATGACGAGAAGACTGAGCTGCTCATTCTTGGTTCCCGCCAAAAACTCAGCAAGCTTGACCCATCATTCAAATCCTTCACCATTGATGGCAACACCATCAAAGTGGCCAAGGATACTAAGACGCTAGGCATCTACATTGATTCCACTCTCTCACTATCCAGGCAAACCAACACAGTTTAATCAGCTGCATCCTACACCTGCAAGCTCTTCACAGCATGCCGCCCTTTCCTGTCACCAACCAATTGCACTACACTAGCCAGGACCCTGGTCCTCTCCACAATTGTTTATTGCAATGCCCTTTATCTGGGTACCAACCAATGCAATATTAAAAAACTACAAATCATCCAAAACAATGCAATTAGAGTGGCTTCATCATTACTAGGACCCTTCACATTTCTGACTACAGACGGAGTCTCTGTTGGCTCTCAGTCTCCCAAAGAGTCTCTCTTAAAGCTTTTGCACTTACAAAAGTATCACCAAACAAGCCCCTAGCTACCTGGCCAGCAGATTCACATTACACACCGCTGCAAGACCACTCAGAAGCGCCCAAACTAACTGCCTCGACATCCCATGCTTCAACCTCCAAAGATCTGGTGGTCGTAGCTTCCATGTCCTAGCAGCTAAGTTGTGGAATGCGCTACCCAATCCTCTCAGAGCTGAATCCTCCTTCCCAGCCTTCAAGCACAAAGCTAAAGCCTGGCTGTCCGCCCATGACTCCCTTTGATTCCATCCTGGAATCATAAGCTATAGCATTATCGGCCTAGTGTCACATCCTGCTATTGTATATTTGTATATTCCTATATAACTGGTATATCTCCGGATATGCAATCTAAATGCTCAACTTGTACATATTGTATATTTAATTTAAATGTTTCTGCCTGTAACTAAGTGATGCGCCCGGTTGCCCTCGGGCCTGGTGCGCTATACAAATAAAATAAATACAAATACACAAGAAGAGGATATCCTTTATCGCTTGCCCTTTATGTACTGGTATTTAAGCCACTTGCATGCAACACTGCTCCAAACCATGTACCAGGCATTACACTTGGTGGCAATGAGCTTAGAATATTGATCTGCGCCCCTGGTGTACTTTTCTGTTTGGCCCACCCCATAGACTCCAACCCTTGAATTTTGCAATTCCTTCAAGAGTACAGACCGATGTCTGGTGTATACATTGGACATAGACCAATCTGAGCTGATGACAAGTCAGGCCTGATAGTCTGTGGGATCTGGTAGGGGGAGGCGGTTTTAGATTAGAGCATCTTTAGATATCAACTTTCCCAGCACTTTTTTCCAAACTTATTAACTATATGCCTAATATGAATCTAATAATGGGTGATCCTATTCTGCCAGTTGACCTGACTTGCAAGGTTAATGCTACCAAAAAGAACTCTGTGCTGAAACCTCTGTTTGGAAGACCAATAGAACATGTGATATAAACCGTTGCTGTTTTTACCAACCTCTATTCTTGTCAGGATGGGTGTGGTAAAAAGGCCTGCGGTTTTCCTATTTCTCTCAACAGTCCAGATGAACGTGTAGGGTTGGGATACAATAAAATTATTCAATTTCTCAGGTAACCGGTGTCCCTCCAGAACATGATTTTAGGCTTGTCCGTATGGGGATGGGCTAAACACTGCAGATACTAGGGTTTCATCTACAACAAGGGATGTCTGTCTCTCTGAAGTATCTAAGCAAAAGTTGTAGGAATGGATTAACCATAGTGAATCTATGGTCTTTTATCTATCACATTTTCTGGCCTCCGGATCTTTGATCTTTTAGATTGAAGGGTATCAATAAAGTCCTCCAGATAAATGTGAAATCATAAAGATGGGTGTATCATGCTGGACACAAAGGAAAATGGCAAAAATGAAAACCAAGGGAGCATATGTCCTCTGAAATGTGAGGAGGGCCTGAGAAATAAGTGCTGGAAATGTTTGCAAGGCTGAGACATTATTTCTCAGGATCGGTTTCTCTTTTGGCAACTTTGCCTCAATAGTTTTTATGGATCACCAATCTGTTTGCTTTGTTTTTTAACCTGTTCTGACTTTTTGAACGGAAGTAAAGCTTTCAGCTTCACGTGCCTTGCCTTTTGCTAATTTGTTATGAGGAACCTGATCACTCCTTCGAACTACCAGTACTGGGAAACTGTTTCCCTTTTATCTTTTACATTTTAGCAATTTGTTAACATTGTACACATGATCTTACAATGGGGATACTTTTCTATCACCCTAGCTTTTTACACATGGAATTTTGGGTGAATTTTATATGCGTCTAAAGACAAGCTAGTGGCAGCAGATACATTTTTGCATTATTTTTAGTGTGCACATTTGCATTTACTGCATATGGCTACTAAACCTACTAAATGGCCATGCCACGTGATTTTCGCTTGGTCTTTGGCATATTGTAGTTTGGCCTTCTTCCTTGCTTACCAGATCAGAAAATGTTGTAGAAATTCATGCCCTTGCCCAGGAAGGCTGCTGCTTTTGTGGGCTACTGCTGCCTTTATTTGTGCGGCCCAGGGAAGGGACGAGGGTTAGACCGTCTGATCCCATTTCACATCCATGGAGCCAGAGAGTCTAGGTGTGGGGCATGAGTAAAACCAACAGTTGTCGCTGATTGGACAACTACTGGCTGTTTGAATGGTACAGAACCTTTCCATTGGTGGGCGTGGACTTGCTTCCAGCTCAGATTTTGGCTAAAAACAGAACTCTTGTTGCCATTCTGGAGATCTACGTTCGAGCCAACAATCCTTTAAGGAAGAGCAGCCGATTGATGACCCGAGGATGACATGTGCAGTGGCTCATCAACCTCTCCAGTGATAGGCCTGGTGAAGCCCTACCCCTCTGCCTGATCTCAGAAGGCCCTCATTGGTGCTTCAGCCCTTGGTCTAGTGGGACCAATTAGACTTCAGGCCTTCTCTAGGATCTAGTCCCTTGGAGCCTTCGGAGGACTCTCTGGACTGCACTGTGGACTGACCAACTCCCTTGTAGGCTACCTCTCCAGAAGCGTTACGCATTTAAGCATGGAACTTTGGTGGCTGCCAGCTTGTGCCACAAGTCACATTCTCCCAGAATTCAACTTTCCGATCTTCAAGGGAACGTGTCCTGGAGCAGCATCTGTGACTGTGAATGGAAGAACTCCTTTCGTCACCTGCAAACGGGGACTGTCGCTGGAACTCCATCCTGTGAAGTGTCTTCATGAGGTCTGCATCATTGGAATCAGCATTTTTTCATCGAAAGGGATTGCATGCAAACGGAAGAAACCTTGAACCTGCAACCCTTGGGTACCTGTCGCTGGAACAAAGGCCGGAAGATCCTGGGAACATCTGAGTCTGGGGCAAGTTAGAATAACTGTCTGTCCCCCGGTCCTTCATAGAATAACATTGGGAACAAGTCCCCTTTTCTCCCATAGCCCTTTTACTCACCTTTTGGTTCTTACCTGGGTCGGATATCCTGCCCCTGGGTAAGCTTTCAGTATGAAAGAGAGTGGAGAACTTCCCTGTCTCTTGGTAAATTGTTGCTCAACTTTTATTTAGTTGGAAAATAGTCACCGCCACACGGCCCATTGCATTCTTTTAAGAGAGTAGGTATGTTTGAGAAACCTGTATTAGAACATGTGACTTTTGGGCACTAGTCCCCATAGATCTTAGGGCAGGACTTCTAAAGAAAGGGATATTATACTTCTGACTGGTTACCATAATTTTACTGAATATACATTACGTACCTGCATTACCTAGTTGAGTTATTTGATGATGCATATCAAGTGAACCTAATAGTGATTGTATATATTTGTATGACAGTGTTATATGATACTACCTGCTAGTCTCATTTATTTTTAATAACTATTTTTACTGAGGGTTCCTGACCATGCTCACAGTGTCCTGAGACTAGGGCTTGACTGCTCTCCATTGCAACCTTGATTGCAGCCTTGATTCTGTTTTGACTAACCCTGTTCACCATAACTGGCAGCCTGCTAAAATCTACCCACCAGGGCAGATTCTAGAAATCTATTTGAACAGCCGGGAACTCTTTTTCAAAGATACTGTAATTCTGGTCTGCGTGGATAAGTGTATGAAAATGATTTTCTAATGGATACATGAGGCCTGTACCTTGGTCTTTATATAATAGCAAGGCTCCTAAAGCATAGTTGGAAACATGGAAGCATAGCCTTCAACCACGTATGGCTGACTGGGTTCCGAGCAGTACAAGATAGGTGCTGTGGTAAATCTCTGGTGTAAGGATTCAAACGCTTCTTGGGTGTGATCATTCTATAAATATGGATGGATATGTGGATCTATGTGATCACTGCACAATGGAAAATATCACAGCAGGAAACATCAAACCATGGAAACATGACAGTAAAAAGACATTCACCGGCTACACATGAACAATAACATCATAGTAAAAAAGATACTGTGGAACTATGAAATTTGTATATATTATTTACCTTGTTCGAGCGTGCTAGGTATGGTAGGGGAATCCCCCGCAACCCTTAAACCCTTTACCTAAACGTACATCATTCAGAAACCTTTTTAACCAATTTCCACTTTCTTCATGTTTTCATTCAAGGTTCTTCTATTTTGTATTCAAACATGTTAATAGCAAACCTTTGAAAGGGAGTGTGAAAATTAATACATTAACACAACGTTTTCAAAATGAACAATTTGTCCTGACCATTTTAAATTAGCATTCAACTCTGTTTATTTTGGTTGACTACCCGCCTTTGAATACAGGGTTTACTTTTAGTAGGCGCCAAGCAAACAAATGTAGGGCCCGAAGCCGTAAGTTAAGAAGAACATAGCAGACTTCACAAACATCGAGAGAATCGCATCGGGAGTAAATGCACATTAAGGTATAGGGGTTACTGCTGGTAGGAAGCCACAGCGGAAATCGAAACTCACATTGGGAGAATAGACACACTGGTAAGGAGAAGAGCGTGAAGGTGATGGAAACCTTTCAAAATTAAAAAGGCGTTTCTTTGTTTGAGGCCTTACAATGATTTTAGTTCATGCAAAATTCGCAGTAACAGTCAATTAAACGAAAAATCTTTTGTTTTCGACCCGTTTGTATCCGTCGTGAGCATGTAGTAACAACTATTGGTGGATGAACCTCCTTAAATTGGCAAAACCCTTGAAAACATTGCAGTTCCTTTATATTCTTGGGCATGGGTCATGTAAGAATGGCTTCAAATTTGGTAGGGTCCATTCCGAATCCATGTAGACAGAGAAGGTACCCTAAGTGGGCAATCCTTTTCTGATGAGACATTTAGATCTCTTGGCATATAGATTGTTGGAAGTCTTTTGAGTACTTTGTTTACATGGACTACATGTTCTTGGTAGACATTCAATATACTACTATATCATCAAGATAAATAACATATACATCCAAAATGTCCTTTAACATGTCAGGCAGGGCCATTGCATAAGCCAAACAGCACGATGCAATATTGATAATGTCAGAATCTGGTTCTGAATTCCATTTTCTCAAATCGTCGCCCAAGATATATCCTAATGAGGTTACATGCCCCTTTTAGAGAGTTTGGCATATATACTATTATTCTTGGACTGATCAAGCAGGGCTTGTATCAGTGGTAGGGGATACCACTTTTTCACGGTGATGGCCTTTATTTGCTGGAAGTCCACACATGGTCTTAATTCAGTATCATCCTTTTTTGGAATGAAGACTATCCAGCAGGATAGGATGAGTGACTGGTAAAGCCTTTGTCTAGGTTTTCATCCACATATACTTTAAGTGGCTTTTTTTTCTTTTTCTGAAAGAGCATATGTCCTTATGTATGCTATACTAAATTGTCATTTCCATGGTCAGTAGTAAAACAACTTAGTGTCCTCAATTGACGGACACTCCCGTCCCCTGCGCACCCTTAATACTGGTAAAGACCAGTCAAAGTTAAGCAAATTAAGTGGGAACTTAATCTTTCAGAGTAGGGGGAATTATGATTTTCAGAATCATTATAGGAAGAAGTATCAATTGTCTTCATTTAACTTAATTATGAAATTCATGAAGCATTGTATTAATATAAGGTGCAAATAAGAATATATATACAAAGATCAATGCGTTTCGGGAAACTACATGCCTTCATCAGGAGAAAATAAACTTTACATTTAATTAATTCAATTCAATAGTGGTTCTTCAAACTTTACCGTGAACGGGTATCATAGAACCTATGACTAAACAGGACATTTTTGGTCTATTTACAGAACGTCGAGGCTGCTTTTCAGCACAGCATTACTTCTACTGAGGATGCTGTGAAATCTATCAAGTGAGACTCCTAAGATCCTAAGTCCACGCCACATCAGTCGGAACATATAGTGACCCCCCCATGCGTAGGTGACTGTCCACTTATCTCAAGTTTTGACATTTCACACTTTGATACAACCACAATACAATCTGTATAGGTCTCGCAGATTGATGCTGAAAAAGACTGGTTTGACAGTTGGACTAAACACCCATAATGTGAACAAGATTCCCATCCTCCAAGAGACTACCCAACAGATATATTTTGCTGATTGTTGGCATGATTTCCTTTCGACAAATGGTCACCATAGTGAGTTAACCCTTGGCTGATTTATTTAATCTCTTACTTGTCAAACAGACCCAGAAAACCGTTCTAATAGTTGGATGCAAGATGAACTCATGAAACAAGTTGTAGATCAACTATGTTTGAACATCTAACTTTACAGGGGACTTTTTCGCTTAGTTTACTGCATCGTTACTTGTTATCAAATATCTAGATAGACACACGGGTCACGGATACAACCTTTCCTTTACCTTGTAGATACTGTTGTAGTTTGAGGAACCACTATTGAATTGAATTAATTGAATTTAAAGTTAATTTTCTCCTGATGAAGGGAAGTTCCTCCAGCATTCGGTCTGGCATGGATTCACATGCTCATGAATATTCCCTGTCATCAGGCTGGGAATCCTTGGTAAAAGAAAAGTTTCACTTACAAACTGGATTTCTCCTCTAAACCAGTCACTGTACTCTGTGTCATACTGCCCCCAGCCAATGACAGTCCTCTCCCTAAGGCCCTCCAATGGCAGCCATCTTTAGATTTTTAACGCACGTTCAAGTGTTGGCAGTCCTTGAGATTTGCTCCATGAGCTACTTCTGCAGTTTTGTTTTTTCCGACAGAGAAAATTCTATTTTGTTCAAAAAAGAGCTTGTGTGCTCCTCTCATTTCGTCAGTGAATTTCTGCGCCCCTCAAGGGCAAGGATCGTCAAAGTTTCTTTTAAGTTTCCAGAAGGCCATCGGGCCTACTCCGCACCTCTGGCCATGACGGAGGAGAAGGAAGGAAGATCCCTTTTCAACCTCTGCACCAGATGCGGGCTACGGAAAGTGTTTGTGGAGGACGAACACCCTCAGTGCATCTACTGTCTTCATCCGGACCATAAAGGAAGAGACTGAGATCTGCCTCAGCTTCTCCAAGAAAACAATGAAGGATCAACACAGTAGACTGGCGGCATGGCTAAATGCCAGGGCCTCTGCCCCAAGCAGGGTCATGCCTCACTCAGGACTGGCTGGTCCGAGAAGCAGGCGTCTAAGTCCTTTGAGGCGTCCCCATTCATGGGGGCCAAGACAAGACCAAGCACAGCGAGTCCGGTTCCATCTATGGGCAAGGTGCGATTAACACCACCATCCGCCTCCATCGCCAGCCAGCGATTGAGCTCCTCCTCAAAGAGGAAACCGTCCACCTGGCTAAGATACGGGAGAAGCCCAGGAATGAGGAAAAGGCAACAGACTTGCCTTAGAAGGCTCAAGCAGCGCAGGAAAAATCTTTGTCAACGATTAAGTTGGTGGCAGCTGCTCTAGCCCCAACTGTGCCCAGGGTGTCCCCTCTCGGATGCAGGAGGCCTCCGCTGGGGCAGTGGTGAATCCTGCTGGCACTCCGGGGAAGAAGGTGCTCTCTCTGAGCTCTGTCCTGATCCCTCAGGGTGCAAAAAGGAGGGAGGTTGGGGGCGATGAAATCCCAGGCCAACCACTGGCCATAGCCCCCGGCCATGGAGGTTTCGTCCGCGGACGAAAATCAGGAGTCCTTGCACATGGTCCACGAGGACGTGGCGGACGACGACGGCAGTGACGACGACCACGCATGATCAGCCGGAGATTTATCCCTCGACATAGTTTCGACCCTATATACCTTGGTGTCAGAAATCCAGAAAAGGATGCTGCAGGCCCCGTCCGAGCGGCCCTGGATCAGCCTCTGGCTAAAAAGAGGAAGTGTCATCCGATGCCCCAGTATCAGCCTCCACACTCGTGCCAGGCGCCCTCCCTCAGGCCAAATACGGGCACGGCGGACAAAGATATCATCACGGCAGGCTGATCTCTGCAACCGAGAGCGTCCCCACCAGATGAGGGGGGTCTCTTCATTCCATGGTCGCCAAAGCCTGCAAACCTTTCTAGCTTACACCTGAGGAAACCAAGGAGGAGGGCTTCCTGCACCCAGAGCCTCAAGGCCAAGAGGAAGACCATCATGGTGGTGCCCCTCCTGGACAATGTGTGGGAGGAAGGCCTGGCTCTCTTGAAGAATCCTTGCACAGTCCCAGCCAAACGGAATAGGCTGGAGACAAAGTACTCGGTGCCGGAGTCTGCTCCCTGGTGTCTGCAGTCGCAACCATCACCGCACTCAGTGGTTTCGGCGACCGCGAGGAAGAGACATTCTAACCCTTCCTCGTCATCCCATGTCACTCCCGACAGCAAGGGGAAGAAATTGGACGCCATGGGGAGGAAGGTTATTTATACTGCGGTGTCCGCCATGAAGGCTGCCAACGCACTGGCGATCCTGCCCAGGTACGGCAGGGAGTTGCAGTACAAGCTGGTCCCGATTCTAGAGTTCCTGCCCAACGACAAGAGGACAGAGGCGATCGCCTTCTTCCAGGAGGGAGAGGTGGCTCCGGACCATGTCATCAGTGGCCCTGGACATCGCAGACACAGGCTTCCGTCAGATGGGAACGGTGTCTGTCTCTGTCGTCTAGGCTAGCTGAAGGCCACGAATTTCCCGCAGGAAGTCCAAACGAGGGTGCTGGACGTGCCCTTCGACAGAGATAACCTCTTTGAGAAGGCTGCCGACGAGTCCCTGCAAGCCATCAAGGCGGATACTGAGACAGCTCGTGCCCTGGGTACTCGCCAACAACACCTCTTCCTATCACGCCTCCAGAGGAAAGTCGGACAGATCGACGAAAGGGTTCTCCTTGTCGTTCCCTCAGCCCTCCCAGTACACACCCCAGGAGGCCTGCAGGGGCCGTACAAAGGCCTACAGTAGAGGTGGTCCTTGCCGTCATCGCCCCCAAGGCTGAACGCCATCAGAGAAGCAGGACTGAACTGGCCAAGACATTGGGCCCCCACCCATGAATCCTGGTGGGAGGCCGGCTGACTGGATTCATCAGAGAGTAGGAGAAGAACTCCGACAGATGGGTGCTGGAAGCTCTCTCACCCACAAACATAACCTGGAGTTTCAGCACAAGTGTCTGCGGATTCCTCCAGTGGCCCGGCAGGAGCAGCACATTCTAGATCTGCGACGTCTCAACAAGTACCCAAAAATTCATGATGGTCACGTTGCAGCACATGCTCGGCCAACTCGAAGGAGACTTCTTGACGTCGTTGGACCTGGAGGATGCTTATTTCTGCGTCCCCATTCACAGGAAGCACCGAAGTTCCTACGTTTTGTAGTGCAGGGACGGCACTACCAGTTCAAGGCCCTCCCTTCCGGGCTGAAATTGCCCCCCAGGGTGTTAACGAACTGCCAAGCACCAGTGGCGGCCCATCTTCATCTTCTGGTATACATGTGTATCCGTAGCTCGACGGCTGGCTCATCCGGGCCAGTTCAGAGATACTGAGACGACCGTCCAGCTGCTGACTGATTTGGGGTTCTCCATCAATTATCCAAAGTCCTGCTTGACACCATCGCAAAACGTGCTGTTCCTAGGAGTCTGACTCAATACAGTCTCCTGCCTAGCGTCACCCTCGGAGGAGAGGTTAGTGGCCATTCTGGGGTAAGTGCAGCGATTGTTGTCAATGAAGACCGCCACGTCGCTGCTCAGCATGATGTCATCTTGCATCTACTTTATCCGGCTCTACAGGTTATGGATGCAACCTCTTCAGGGGTTCCTGGACTCTAGCTGGGTTTAGGTGTCCGGAAGCTTCCAAATCGTTCTGACGAGCGATTTGGTGGTGGGTCGCCCGGGGCACAGGGTTCCAAAGCCCCCTGTACCAGGAGACTGTCAACACGGATGCTTCCCTGGAGGGCTGTGGAGCCCACACCGGATGCCTGCATGCCAGAGGACTGTGGCATGTGGAGGAGAAGGCTCTTCACATCAATATCCTGGAGCTGCGGGCAGTGTTCTGGGCCCTCAAGTCATTCCTTCCATCTCTGAAAGGCAAGGTGGCGAGGATCTTCATGGACAACACCACCACAATGTTCTACATCAGGAAGCAGGGGGACAGCGATCCCCAACGCTCTCGAAAAAGGCGCAGGCCTTGTGGCACTTGGCTGTCGAAAAAGAGATGTTCCCCATCCCCTTTCACCTGGCGGGAGTCAAGAACACCATCGCCAACTCCCCCAGCAGAGAGTTGCGCTCCTGCCACGAGTGAGAACTTTGTCAGGACCAGGTGCACCGCATTTTCATCAAATGGGGCAGGCCCCAGATCGATCTGTTTGCGACGGCGGCGAACTCCAAATGCCAGGAATTTGCCTGCAAACTCCACTAACTGTGGAGCATGGGGGACTCGTTCTCCTTTCCGTGGGAAGTCCTGTTTCTGTATGCATTCCCTCCATTGCCTCTCTTGCTGCTAGTCATCAATCAACTCAAACTGTGATGATGCAGGATAATACTACTTGCTCTGCGTGGCCGAGGCAGATTTGGTGCCTGGACCATCTCAGCCTGTCTGCGTCGCGTCCGGTCCAGCTGCAGGTGGTCGCGGATCTATTCACCAGCGAAGGAGGTGCAGTCTTGCATCACGACCCAGGATCGCTGAACCTGAGGGTTTGGCTCCTGCAGCCCAAGAATTCTGAGGATACAACTTGCCAGCGGACTGCAGGGAGGTCCTTGCCAAGGCCAGAGCATTGAAGTGCTACGGTCACAGAAGATCACCCCTCAGAGGGTCACGGCCCTGCAGATTCTTCCATACTTAGTCCTTTTCCAAGGCGGACTGGCGCATGCCTCTATCGAGGTGCATCTGGCGACTATCTCCCGCTACACCATATCTCCAGGAAGATTTTCTCGTTGGTCACACTGTCTGATCAAGGAGTTCCTCAAAGGACTGTTTTGATCCTTTGCGCCAGTGAAGGCCCAACGTGGTGCTGACAGGGCTCATGAGGTGCGGGGGACCTTTGCGCCTATGCATCCGGCTCTTCTAGTTCCTCTGGTGGAAGACAGCTTTCCTTGTGGCCATCACCACTGCCAGGAGGGTAGGTGAGATCCAGGCCCTATCCTGCAAACCGTGTTTTCTGACTTGTCACAAATCGAGAGTGGTACACCCTCTTTTATGCCGAAGGTTCCGTTGGAGTTTCACCTCAATGAGCCCTTGGTGTTGCCTATTTTCTTCCCAAAACCTTTGTCACCAGCTGAAAGGACCTTGCACTCACTGGACGTTGCTCGTGCCCTGGAGGTCTACGTAGCACGCACAAAGAGTTTTCGGAAGACTTCTCAATTTGTGAACCATGGGAAGGCCTTGTCCAAGGCTTCCGTTTCATGGTGGCTCTCCGGCCCGTCGGAGAGCCCAATCCACCAGAGCAATCTCTGAGACAGCTGCGTTCTTTTCTGGGGTGCACCTGCTTGATATCTGCAGGCCTGCAACCTGGAGATCCACGCATACCTTCACAAACTTCTACTGTGTCCACAGGGATTCCAGGGAGGGGTCCAGAGTCAGCCAAGCAGTGCTACGCAAACTGTTCGCTTGAGGTGAGTCTGTTTCAGGGTTAAGTGTTAATTTCTTCTGTTAAGCCTTGCCACCTCCCACGGTTATGTAATGTGATACGACTGTGTATTTGTTGTTCATGAGCTCCATGCCAGACCCCATGCACTGGAGAATGTTCAAGTTACTTACCTGTAACTATTGTTCTCCAGCATGAGTCTGGCATGGATTCACATGCCATCCCTCCCTCTGGCCCCTCTGTGGCTCTTCTTGGTCATACTGCCACTTTATGTGCTTACCAAATCTGAAGATGCTGCCAGAGGTGGGGCTTAGGGAGAGCACTGTCATTTGGATGGGGGCATTATGACCCAGAGGACAGTGATTGGTTTAGTGGAGAAATAGTTTTAAAATTAAAGTTAAAGTTTTTTTCTTTAACCGAGGATTCCCAGCCTGATGACGGGGAATATTTAGCAGCATGTGAATCCATGCCAGACCCATGCTGGAGTACAATAGTTACAGGTAAGTAACTTAAACCTTTTAGCTGTTTCCGAAAGATCAGTTGGTCCTCCGTCCTAATTTCCTTCGGAATCGAGTTCCATAGTTTGGTTTTTAAAATGGAGAAGGCATTTCCTGCAAATTTAGTTTTCTCACAGTGTCGTGTTACTATTCGGAGGTCTGTGCTAGATATTCACAATCTTCTGGGTTGGTATTGGGTGATTTTTTTTCTTGGAGCAATTTGACTCCTTGTCTATGTATTGCCCTCTGGGCTATGCAGATGGCTTTGAAGTTGATTTGTTTCTTGACCGGTAGCCATTGTAGAGTTCTCAGTGCTGGGGTGATGTGGTCTCTTCTATTTAGTCTCAAGTAGTCTTGCCGCTGTGTTTTGGATGCGTTGTCATTTTTAGGTGAGGTAGTTGGACAATCCTAGTTAGAGGCTGTTTGCCTTGTGTATTCTTGATGATACCAGGGAGATTATAACGAGAGTTTGATGAGGGAAGTTGAGGTAAGGGAGCTCCCCTCTTATTAGTCATACATTTTATTACTATTTCATTGACCTGTGGTTCCAATGGGAGACCACTGTCCATGTATCCCCAGGTTTTTTTCATCACTGCTGAGGATTCAGGGTGATTTCCCATTCTTTGGGGCCAGATGAGAGATGTCTGTGTTAGGTGGTTTTGTGGGGGGGTCATCATTTTTCCGTTTTTGTTGGTTTTAATTTGTTTTTTTGTCATCCAGTTGTTTGTATAAGCGTGACATTTAGTCTATGGGATACCAGCTCCTGGAATTAGTTCAATCCTAGAATCATGGGGCCTGTATGAAGTGTGCTTCCTGGATTCAACAGGACCAAAGATCTCTTTTAGGGACCCCCATACTTTTTGCTTTTTCCCTTTTTGGTTTTCTATGTTCTCTGACCTTTCTGTGGTCAAATGGAGTTCTTCCCTGCCACTGGAACCCTTTTAAAGTATATGGTCCAATGGTAACCCATAAGGCTCCTCGGATAAGGGTGCATTTTAAGCACCACATTTTGGCCTTGGGGTGATTGTATCAACTTACATTGGTTTTAAAGAGTACACTGGGGGAAGTTGTATTTTAGTTTTGACTTCACCACAGGTGCAAGCTGGTTTACATCATTAGTAGCCCAATGTATCTTTTTTGGTAGATTTTGGGGTCAAATTGTATTTTTCCTAAGTACTATTCTCATACGTTGGGTATTTTGTCTGTTTAGAAAATTATAAGGCATGCCTCAAATGGCTGTTCCCAGCCCTGCACTCTTCATTTGTTTGATTTAGATCAGCTCATGGCCCCGAGTCATCCGTTCCACATCCTTTCAGAGTGTACTTGAAAGTTTGGCAGGTTTTGGGGACAACCTGATACACTGGCTTCCAGAACCTTACTTGGGATCCCTGGTGTGTAATTGAGTGCTGGCATGGACCAGCTCATGATTGTGTAGTATTTTTAGGGGAGACCTTGATCCTACCATCCATTCTGCTGAAACGTTCTTGAAGGCTGCAGGCTTACTTACCTGCTGGATAATTGTTGCTGAGAACCTAATGATGTTAGAGACCAGGTTTGGACTTACTCACTAGGCTTGTATCTTTACCTAACCTCTTGTTTTCATTTTTAGCTGCCAGCTGTCCTCCTTGGACTGTCCTATTCCTCCACCTGGTCCTGGCCATGTGTGCTTGACTGGACCTTCCATGCCTTCCTGTTTTACTGCCTTGGTGTAGGAAACATCTGTTGCTCAGAAGGTTGTTGGGACCCCAATACCCTTTTGCTTCTGTTAATTTGTGGTGTCCCGGGTGACGACCTCCATTATGGGACCATGTCCTGCTGGCTGGCAGCCCTCCTTTGTCTTCAGAACCTCCCAATCTGCTTATTTGGGCTCCTATTTCTTGTTGCAACATCTTTGTCATTTATTTTTTTCTTCTGGTTGGTGGATCACACCCCTGTGGGGCATCTTCTAATTTTGCATAGTCTGGAATGCTGTTGGTCTGGTGTTCAAGTCAGTGGCTGACCAGATCCTGTAAACAGCACCTGAAAAGGAAGAGCTGTACGCACCAGGTTGTTTCGTCCTTTCTGAATCCTATTTCTTGAAACCACAACTGTGCCCCCTTACTTCTGGGTCCTGGGTTGGTGGATTAACCACAATACTTACCCTCGGGGTGCTCGTAGCCAAAGATCTCACCAGGTGTCCATCAACCATTTCTTTCCATGAATATCTATTGGCCTGAATCTTGCTGTGCTGTCTCTCTTCCTGAGGCTGTCGGGTCTTGAACCAGGCACTTGAGCTCTACTTGAGGATCTTCTGTGGCTTCTTCTGGGACTGTTTTATTTATTTTATTTATTTTCTTACTATGCGCCGGAGCCCGCAGGCACCAGGGCGCAAAAGACTGGGAAAAAAAGTGGGACAACGAGCAGAGATCGAGATTATTCATTTCACCTATTCATTTCACCTAAACATAAGTGTCCTCAAACATTTCTCAAAATGATGCAAAACTGTAATCAGCCTTGGCTCAATGGGCAGTTTATTCCATGCTGAGGCTGCCTGTACCGGGAAAGAACGACCGCCACCATTAGCTCGTCTAGTACATGGGCAACAATGTAGTATAGTCACTAGACCTAGTGATCCTGCAGAATTGCTGCAGCTGGAAACCATCCCGGGGATATGCCGGAGCTGAGCCATGCAAGCACTTATGTGTAAGTATGCTGATTTTAAAGCGGATCCTCTCCTCGATGGCTAACCAATGAAGAACTCTTCTATGTTCTGAGATTGGGTCACCTCTAGGAATACCTTTTACGTTGCGGACTGCATCATTCTGCAGTACCTTCTTCCTATGGATGCATCTTATTTGCTCCATCCAAGATGGCTTTACAGTAATCCAATCTTGGCATAAGTAGTTCTCTAGTCAGAGTAATGCAGTTTGCCTGAGAAAGGAAAGGTTTAATTAACCAGAGAAATCTTAGATGGTATTCTGCTTTGCATTGAAAAGAGCCGAGGAGAGACAAGCTCCCTGCGGCACTCCACAGCTAATACATTCTGGCTCAGAGTTTTCCTCTCCCAGATGAATGTTAGACATCCTGGTTCTTAGGATTGAGTCCACCCATTTATTCACTGCTTCTGAACAGTGCCTCATCCCTGGGAGCCTTTATCAGCAATTCGTGGTTCACCAAATCGAAGGCTGCTGACGGGTCCAACAACATCAGCAGCACCGATTTGCTTTTGTCCATTATAGCCAGCATCCCTGTCTGAAGATCTATTAAGGCACTTTCTGTACCATGATGGCTCTAAAACCCGACTGTTTTAGGTGAAGTATCTTGTTTGTTTCCAAATGTTCCGACAGCTGCATGGCTGTGGTTTTATCAATAATCTTCAGCAGAAACGGCACATTTGTAATAGGCCTCAAGTTGTTATAATGTATACAATCTTGTCCTGGTTTTTTTTTAGCAGTGTAGTAACCACCAACTTTGTAAAAAGATGTGGAACTTCCTTATATTCAAAGGATGCCTTGGTGAACCGCACTGGTAATACTGCAAAAATCTTGGCCTTGACAGGATGATTTTTACTGGAAAGACATCCCCCGGGCATGATGTGGGCCCCATGGTCTTAAGTGTTAGGATCATTCTAGATATGTCGACTTTCTGAAAAGTGAAAGGAGGTCTAATAGTACTCCCAGGTTTCTCCCTTGAGGATTCATTACTCTTCCTTTCCATTTTAGTGCGACTTTCAGCAATTTTAATTTAATTTGAGCTGACTATTTTATTTGCAAAAGCTTTTTGGACTGCAACAGTCTTCTTTAGTAGGAACAAAGGGATTTAATTGGGCCTTTTGGTTTTTCCAAATCTTTAAATATTTCAAAAAGCTTTTTTGTACTATTTTTCGAAGTGGTTTAGCCTCACAAATTACACTTCTCTAGAGCCTATCCAATGTTTTCCAGGAATCCTTGTTTTCTTGCGTTGTTTTTTTTTCCCATACCAGTTCTGCTCTTTTTATTTCCTGTTTGTGTATCATTAAGGCTGGTGAGAACCATTTTTGATTATTAGTGCGTTCTCTAACGGTTTTCAATTTTAATGGGGCCATACGATCAAGTAGGTCAGTCAGAGCCAAACTATATTTGGCTGCCAGAGAATCTGGTGCTTCATCATTGGACGTAGATGTCATAAGTTTCTTCAGACACCAATCCAAATCATAATCACCAATTTTCTTAGTTTCTTCTCAGCTTTCTTTGTACATTCTTTTTCTGTACAAGTATGGATGGAAGCACACATTCCAAACTGACATAGCAGTGATCAGACCAAATATATCGTGTTACTTCAGATAAACTGACCGAGAGATTTCGGACCATCACCCAATCCAGTATGTTTCCTTTCCAATTAGTCTTTTATTTTATTTTTTTACAATTGACTCAAACCCAAAATCCTTAAACAATTGTTCCCGACTTGTGGCTTCAGAGTCCAGAGGATTCCCCAGCCACCTATTAAAGTCTCCCAACACAATGGTTGAAGTGAAAGGTTTATTCATATCCACCAGTATGGCCGACAATTCCTCATAAAAGTATTGTGTATCCTTAGGTGGGCGGTATAATAGTAAGATGTCAACACAATGGTTTGGGGGTAGGCAGTGTTTTTATCATTACCACTTCAGTCAGTATATAAAACAGGTGTTTGAAAAAAGCCTAAATTCTGTCTTGCTAGAATCGCCGCCCCACCTCCCACATTATGCTCTCTATTCTGACATACACATTTATAGTCAGTTGGAGTAGCAAGATCGATGTTGGGGACACTAGACATTTTCAGCCAAGTCTCAATGAGACACATAATGTCAACTTCATGATCCATTATGTGATCTTTCGCAGTTATGGCGTGTTTATTCAAGGATCGTGTGTTAAGTACTATCTTAACCTTCTTCTCTTCTCCCCTGCCTTCATGATTGTTCGCTTTGGCCATGTTCATTGGAATATAGAGGGAAAGCACCTTTGGACAGGGCGAGAGTGGGACACAGACCCCATAAGAGACCTAGTAAACCACACTCGCCCTTAAATTGAACCAGTAGTTAGTAAGACGGCACCGGCAGGTCCTGCGCGTGGACTCGTACAGACTGGCGAAGCCCAGACGCACTGACCCGCCTGCAGGATGTTAAGTTTGAGCACCAAACTATAATACAGCAGGTACTTGTAGTTCAAAGGTAGATAACCAAAATACACTGTGCAGATTTTCAAGATACATTCCTAAAACAAGAGCAGATTAGGAATAATTTAACTTGAAGCATCTGCCTTAATTTACAACAGATATTAAAAGTGGCAGCATTAAATGTTAAAAGCAACAGATTACTATATTAAATGTTAAAATACAACAGAATACTAAAATCAATGGTTGCCACCATTGCTGCACCTTTGGGCTAGAACTAGGACTTCCCTTTCTTTTCCTTATAGCGGCAGCTATGCCTGTTGTATTTCACCTGTACGCCAAGGCAGAAGTTTTGCACTTGCCTGGAACTCTCCCAAAGTGGATCGTTGTACTTGTCTGCCTCTGAAATGTTTCCTTGGTAACTCATTGGGTGTTTGGATTTCTGTGTCAGACTATAATTTTAAAAGGTTATCGCATTGGCCGTACGAGTGGGAAGGGAAGACAGGTAGGGCTGTGAGGGAGGCTGGTGGAGGAGGGGGCCAGATGTGAAAGGGACCTTGAAGACCAGACGGACCCAGATCAGGACAGAGGCGCAGGGATGCTCCCGAATCCCAACTGGGGAGATTACACAAGCCCAGCGCCTCATTTCAGGATAAGAGATGCCAACTAACCAATTGCACTAACAATTTCCCCCTCTGCATGCACCTCACAAACTGCAAACCAAACACAACCACAAACCTACAGCACAACAAACCGCACAAACTTCACTATATTGCAACAACAAAACACACACACATAGACTCGCACAACAGTACACGACGACTACCGGACACAAACAACCGAGGCCCAGCCAACGGACCCACTGGGCTGACGCCGCCAACAACACATCACTGCTCTCTTGCACTTTTCCAGCTTCCTCCCACTAACCCCCCCTCCCTTCCTCTTTCAGAGCCGCCAGAGCGCCAGTGGACCACTCCGGTGGTGGTAGTGCGGGGTACAAATGTCCTTTAACATTACACATTTGTATTATTCCTTATACCGTGTACTAGAGGTTCACAGTTAGTGTCTGTGTTCAGTGTTAGCATCTGTGGGCTTTGTTTTTGATTGTATTTTTTGTTTTAGGGTCTATGGATTACCTCCCCCTTTCTTCACACCCCTTGTGTCACTATATTTACTGTGCCTATCACCAGAAAGTGGGCTTACATTTTAGTATAGGAGCGGGTAGTCTCTTAATTGATATTTACTGATTGTCTACTTCCGCTATGCATTCCTACTTACGAGCATATTGTATATGAGGAGGAATTGCCACAGAAAAAGGTGAGAGGAATCCAGGCCCACTTGTGTAGAGACCTTTGAAATTCAAGTCTTTACCGATGATGAGGGAGAAACATTTGAAGAACCCCCAGGCACTGATCCTGATGGCTTCCATGTATCATCTCCCAACATTGTGATGACCCAATGTCATAGTCGCCCATAGATGCCCACATCTCATAAAGCAGCCTCCTAAAGAAGGCTGCTTCTGTCTTTAAAATAGATACTCATTAGCTGGAGGAAGATACTGACTTTTTTGATCTCCTCAATGAGAAAAAACAAATGGGGGCAATACATTCCTCTGTTGCAATCAATCAAAAGAATATTAACTCCATCCCTTTCCGCTCAAAACTAACAGTGGTTAAAACATGCAATGAAAAGTGGTTTAAACCAGCAACTACAACCCCTTTTTATTTATTAAGCCATCTAAAACCAGACTCGCTGGTTGTCACCACTACCCATAAAAGATCTAGAACTCCTTAAGCCACATCAGAGGCACCACCTGGCAAAGAAAGGAAAACTATTTACTCACTAGGGAAAAGGTAGCCACATCAGCAACTTAGCAGCTGTGTATTGCTACTAACACAGCTTTTATGACTAGCTTTAATAGGGAACAATGGAATCAAACAGAGCTTCTTGTGTATGAGGTACATGAGCCCCTAAGGTCAGAGAGGCTAAAGGCTTTAACAGAGGGAAAACAAACTGCTAATGCTGTTATTGTAAACCATATCCATGTTGCTGAGACACCTGGGAGAATAGTAGCCGAAAGCATTCTCATTAAAAGACATACATAGTTAAGAGACTCTGGATTTAGTCCAGAGACACACGCCATACTATTTAAACATGCCTGTTGAAGACAACTTCTTACTTGGCAAGGTGGTAGTTGATGCTCTAGAAACGGCAAATAAGGAGCACGAGACTCTGAAAACATTGGGGCAAATTACTTATAGGGCCTATCAGCAAAGGGGATCCCTCTCCATCTGCTGTGGCTTTCAGAGCCAAAGTTTCCCAGGTCCTCCTCAATATGGCTACATTTCGGGTACAGGTTACAGTACAAGCACATGATTTACCAACCAGGGACAGCAGCCAAAACAATGGTCCTTTCCAAGACGTTTAAAAGATGGCAAAGCAGAGGGAGCGGCCTGGCCACCAGAGGTTCGGCCACACCCTCAAACAATGACTCTCTGATTCAGGTCTCCTCCCATGTCAGCCTGATGGGGGGTTGCATAACATCATTCACCCACATATGGGAGGGGGAATCATGTCGGACAAGTGGATGTTGTCAACCGTCTAAAAGGGGTATTGTGTGGAATTCATACAAAAAACACACAATCTACCTCCAAGACACAGAAGAACGCTGTTAAAACATCCATAGATTTTCCACACACAAATACAAACCCTGCTACAAAAGTAAGCCATTGAACTGGTTCCGCCATCATAGGTAAACAAGGGTATTTATTTGGTGTACTTCCTGGTTCCAAGGAAAGACAAAAACAAAGAGACCTGTGCTCGATCTAAGGCCGGCAAATACATTTGTCAAACCCCAAAAGGTCAGAATGACAAAGTTCCAAAAAGTCATTCCCCTCCTCAAAAAGGGAGACTTGATGCCAATGCTGAATGTGAAAGATGGAATACTTTCATATTTCAATGCTGCTAGCACATCAAAGTACTTAAGGTTCAAGGTAGGTCCTGCTCATTATCAGTTAAAGGTACTAACTTTTGGGATTACATCAGCCCCTCGATTATTCACGAAGGTACTGGTGTTAGTAGAAGTCCACCTACGTAGAGGCAGCATTCCAAAGTACCTTTATCTGGATGCCCAGCGAGTAACAGGTGAGACAGCACAGTTATGTCGCAAAAATACCCATATAACTGTCACAATCTTAATCAACTGGGATTTTCCATCAACGAACACAAATCCAGTTTAATCCCCAGTCAGCAAAAATGTTTTTGTCAGCCGTAATCTACACAAAGGAAACATTGGTCTTCCCCCTCCAACGAAAGGGTGCAAAACCTACTAAAACAAATCCTTTCTTACATTGCCGGTCAAAAGGTAACAGTCAGGTAATGCAGCTGCCGGTGTAATGGCTGTTAGGTAGTTTTACAAACGTCCACCAATGGTAGGACATTTGAAGACTCACAGTTGGGACACCGGGCTCCAACACGTAGTATATGGCTGAACCACACAGGTTTTGTTGGTAGCAATGGCTGAGCAGCCGGGCTCATCTTCGGAGGGATAAAGGGCTTCATGTAGTACAAAGAATACACCTAGGCCAAAGAAACACTTAACACACTAAAAGTTATCTAGAAAATAATAATTATTTTATATATACACTAAGGTAAAGGTGATTCTTCAGAAAGGTAAGTACTGTAACTTACAACAACTAATGCAGTCTTTACAGAAAGTAAGTCAGTTAGGTAATACTTTTAGAATGGCAGTATTCAAGGTAAGTAGAAACTTTTGTGAACTCTGTTTCAGGTGATAATGGATGAAACAAAACCAAGCATTCAAATACTTGTTATAATTTCACAGAGGCGTTGGGCTTTAGTAGTCCATTCCTATCTAGTGTTCAGTGTCTCAGAGTCAGATTGGAGGACAAAACAGGTAAGGCACAAGCTGTATAAAGTCCAAAGTTCCAGAGGAAGTCTTCAGCAGCAAGTAACACATTTTGTAGGGAAAAGGGGTCAGTGACTTCAGAAAAGGCTCACAGTAGGGACAGGGGTGTTAGGCCTGGGTGAACGTGTATGGGCAAGCTCCCAAACACACAAATTAGCTCTCCAGCAACACAGGACAGCAATGCAACTCTAGGTAAGTTCTACCATGAGTCTCACAGTACCTTAGGGATGAAGAGGAGGCAGCACGATGCCCCAGCGATGCAGCAGACCCAGTCTCCGGATTCTTGGTCAGGCAGATGAAGAAAGGGACACTGGAATTCTTGCAGCAGTCGGGTGAAGAGGCTTCCAGCAAAGGATTATTCGAGGTTATGTGCTTTTGGCACAATTTGGGAAGCACCAGTGAAGAAAGATTACGGCCTGGTGGATTTGTCTCGCTTTCTTGGTCCCGCACTCTGGTGAGGGAACTTCAAGGAGTGGAATCTTGCCACTGGAGGTCCGGAAGGAGTCCACCAAAGTTTTGGGAGGATCCTATCTTCAGAAGACGATGCGCTGCACAGTGGTCACAGGTAATTGCAGCCCGTGAAGGTCGCAGTTTGTCGTGGGCTGGCTCAAAATGCAGGTTGTCTCAAGACTGATTCGTCCCATCACTCTAAAGGAGAGAGAAGTTCTTTCCTGCGTTCTCCTTATGTTCGGAAGAAGGTGTCAGACAGCAGCGATTACTCAGAAGGCATCTCTGATCATCTGGAAGCAGCTGCGGACAGTTCTCTTCCTCGTTGATTCGTCAGTTCCAGAGGTCAGCTCGTCTTCAGCCTCAGGATCCATGCCTCCTATGCAGGAACGCAGCCAATCGGCACCCATGCACAATTCAAACTAGTTGGAACTGGTTCCAGGCAGTCACAGCAGAAGACAAATAGAGTTTGAGTCCTCCCCCGTTTCCTGTGCTCACACACTAGCGGGCTTCATAAAGGAATCCCGCTGAAGACAATAGTTAAACCAGGATCTTCCCCACCCTACACAGCAGAAGGACCAAGAAGGGGACAAGCCATCTTCAATTGCTGATAAAAGCGTGTCTCCAAGAAAAAAATGGGGAACAAAATACAAAAGTATCCCAAAGATAGCTTAAAAGAATGCGTGAGTGTGGAAAAAGGTTCCCGGGGGTTAAATAAATGTACCCACTGGTTGCTAAGACACACCTGGTTGGGATTTAAACGTTGTATTACGTAAGCTCATGGGACCACCTTTTGAGACAATGCACAAAGCATCCGTCAAAGACGTCACTTTTAAAATTGCTTTTCTTATAGTCGTTAACTCTATTCGAAGAATAAGTGAGGTTCAGGCTTTATCAGTACAGTATTGTTGGGTAGATTTTCATTTTTATCTAAAATCCCCTACACATGCAAGTCCCCCGGCACGTTTTGTTGGACTACTGGATTTCTGGTCTGTTCCCCTGAGTGAGTGGGAACCTTTTTCCACACTCACTGATTCTTTCACCCTACCTTTTGGGATACTTTTGTATTTCTTTTTATACCTTTTTCTTGGAGAAATGCTTTCCTCCAAGTTGTATGGCATCAGCCTTTGACATTTGCCGCACACTCTGTGCAGTATTGCTGTTAGCCCCTTGAGCTTCCCTTTTTATTTTCAGTTATTTACACATGTTCCCAAGGGCATGGGGATATTTAGTATCCTTCCTATCATTACTATTGTGAGATAAGCACACCCCACTTTTTATGGAGTGCTGAGGGGTTACACTATATCCCCTTTCTCACTGCTCCTGTAACCTTTTGGTTACAGTGACAAGCTAATCTGGCTGGTGGCAGTGGATTTATCCTACCTACCTTTGTGCAATGTTAACTCCCAGGCTATACTCGCAGCCACGCTAGTGCACAGAAGGGTCACTGTTGACCCAAAATGGTGACAGTTGCCATGATGCCTACCCCCGGGGATCCAGATCAAGTCCAGCAACCCCGGAAGCAGGCATCAAGTGATTCCAAGCAAGCCCAACAACCCCTGCTAGGGGCTATTTGGGTGCAGTCCTGGCGTCTATGGTGCCAGGCTCATATGGAATCAGGCCTGGCGCCATAGGCGCCAGGCTCAAAGATTAAAACTTACCTGATGCAGACCATGCTGCAAGAGCTCCAAGCCAAAAGAGGCTTGGAAGGGACTACTCTACCTAGGGACTATTTTTTTACTCTGGTGGGGTCGAGGAGGAATACTTACCTGGGACTACTTTGGAGGCTATTTAAACCACGCCCGAAGAGCAGCACACGCTTCGCGTTATTCTGCATCCAGCAGCGTAACGCTCACCGTGCCTGCAAGTCTGCATCCAGTCTTCTGCCACGAGTCTGTAGCTCCTAGAAAGAGGGAGAAAGAAGGAGAAAAGGTTAGAACAAGAGCAATACCTTTAATCCTTACCTGAATTCCCGATCCACCACGCCTTCGAGCTGGAAGAAAGAAGTTATTTTATGCGCGTCGCCTCGCCTGCTGCAACGCCGCGCTGAACTCACCGGCCTTCGCAGCATCTTCGCTATCCACCGCATCCTTCTGCATGTTCCCGCCGCACTCCGGCACCTAAGGGGAACACAAGAACAGCAAGGTGAGCCAAGGGAATAAACAGAGGCAATATTAGTTACCCCCCATAGACTTAACTTATTTTACCGCCGGGGGTACTATTCCTCTTCACGGGTCAGCGCAGCCTCCACCGCATCTTCGCTGCACCCCGGCCCCTAAGGGGAATAAAAGGACAGCAAGGTGAAACAAAGGGACAAACAAGGGGAATCCTTCTCACCACAATAGACTTACCTAATTTTACCGCCGGAAGCATTATTCCCCGAGACTTCATAATTTCTCTGAGCACCTGAATAAGGGAGAAAGCAACAGGTTACATACTGACATTATTTTATCGAACTGTGTTGGATAATACACAGCCTTACCTGAATGTTACCGGTTGCCCCGAGGAACTCTTTGCTAGGGTCAAGCTGCAACCTGCAAGGAATCGGACAAGAGTGA
Source organism: Ambystoma mexicanum (assembly GCF_040938575.1). Taxonomy (NCBI): domain Eukaryota; kingdom Metazoa; phylum Chordata; class Amphibia; order Caudata; family Ambystomatidae; genus Ambystoma; species Ambystoma mexicanum. The sequence goes on from NC_090923.1 coordinate 717,536,491, forward strand.
AAGTCAGACATTTGAACTCTTACGAACTACGGCGTCTCGCCAGAAATCTGAGTCAATATTGTTCTGGAATTCACCAATTCCTTCGAACCAGTGAAGCAACTGGTTATCTACGCGCCCCTGCGCTCAATGCAGGATGGAGAGCTCATCTTTCCAAACCATCATGTGAGACTATAAGAGGGGACATTAAAGGTGATCAGTGGGGAGAACAGCGGGGGTGGGGGTTAACACACAACTCCACGGGTGGTTAATTCCCTTTCTCCATTTGCAGAAGAATACTCCTACGGGCCAAGCAAACGAAGCTAGGTGGGCCAGTGCAGTCTGTCATCTCGGCACTACTTGTCACATTGGTGGAGACCGCAGCTGTCCAGATCGACGTGCCTGTGGGAGCCAGGTGAGCGTAACAGTGTTCTTTTTTTGCCAATTCAAGAAGGCTGGTCTCGGTTTGTCCCTCCTTGGTCTTTCTTCTGCCGTGCAGGGTGGGGGAGGGCCTGTTTTGACTTTTGTTTTTGGCAGGATACCTTTGTGAAGCCCACCAACTCAACAGTATATCTGTGAGGACAGGAAGCAGGGGAGGACTCAGAAACTCTGCTGTTCTTCTTCTGCTGTGCCTGCCTGCAACCAGTTCCTACTGGGAGGCTTTCCCACATTTGAAAGTCTTTGATAGTAATAGTATAAAGAAAGTTGATGACCAAGTAAATTGAAGTTGGACCGAGCCCGGCAGAGGGAGATCAGTTGAGATCTTTTGGTTAAAGCAAGTTTGTGTTAAAATGTTCAACTGGAATTAGTCTGAGCCCGGTTTAAGGAGACTAATTGAAAATTGTGTTAAAAGGATCTCAGCACGGTTGAGGGGGATCCGGGATCTGAGCCCAGTTGAGGGGCATCCGGGGTGAACCGTGAGTTACCCGAGAAAGAATATCCTACGAGAAATTGGATGCATGGATAGTCTAAGAACATTGTGGTGTTGAGAGGATCTGAGCCTGGCTGAGGGGGATCCGAGGTGAATAGTGAATTGGCTGAGAAATAAAGTACTCGTGAAAATCTGAAAGAGGAAAATGACTTATTGTTTGTTTGTCGCATCAGGCCCTCTGAAAGAAGAGACTTGAAAGGCAAAGAGACTTGGCTATGGAAGGCCCTCATGCTAATGATTGAACTGTATCCTTGTGCTAGAGTATCCACAGACTGTGTTAAACTCTAGTGTATTGCCTTGTCACGTGGAGAAGGGAGGCCAAACGGCCTGGACATCCTGACATCTTTTTGTGATCTTTTTGGTAATAGGTTTATTAGTATAGGCCCCTTATTGTATAATTTCCTCTGTTGCTTTTTTTCTTTCAAATTTTTTTATTAAGCATTTTGTTATCCAACAAGTCGTTCCCATTACATCATTACTGTCATGCATCTAAAAGCCGTCTTGGGCTAACATTTAAGCATTGCTAGTCACTTTCCTTCTAGTCACTTTCCTCTCGCTATCCCCTCCCCCTTAAGCAGAGAGGAGTAATAATAAGCATACATGAGTTGGGTAGCAAGTGTTAAGGCAATCTGTTTGTGCTGGGGTGCTTCCTTTTTTTGTAGATGTCCAGGAAGAGTGCCCATTCTAGTTCTCTGCTGGGCGATACCTCGTGTAGCGCCCCCGTGATGTTCGCATTTCGTATATTTCCCCAGCTTTTCGCGCCCAGTCTGCTTCTGTTGCGAGTGTTGGTGATTTCCAGGCTATGGTGATGCAGAACCTGGCCGCTAGCAGTGTGGCATGCGGGGGAGTCTCACCCACTGCTCTTCTTATTCTTCCAGACCGAATAGGACCAGTCGGGGGGGGGGGGGGCGTTCGTCATCCCTTTCTACCCTGTCTAATCTTTTAATCCATGCTAGGACTTCTTTATAAAATTCTTGGATTCTTGAGCAGGCCCACCACATATGCCAGTAGTCTGCTGGGGTCCCACATTCTCTCTAGCATTGGGGGCTGGTTTGGTTGAACATTTTGCCTAGGCGTGTTGTAGTGCCATCTATGGAGAAATTTTAGGCCGTGTAACTTGTATTGAGCCGAGATGGAGGTTTTTGAGGTTTTGTGGGCCGATTTGCACATCTGCTTCCATAGGTGGTCAGTCATCTTAGGTCCCAGATCCTTTCCCCATCTTTTTTTTTAGAGCCGTATCACATTTTTTTGGTGGTTGTCAGAGTCTTTTATAGCGCCGAGATGAGGCCTTTGGTGGAAGTGCTTTCACGGAGTATTTTTTCGAGGGGTGTTAGTTCTCTTTGTAGCTTGTCCTTCCATTTTGAAGCAGTTAGACTCCCCTTAATTGTAAGAACAGGAAAGGTTTGAGGGGTTTTTATCTGTAGGCACATTTCCAATTCTTGGTGTGTAATGCGTTTGTCTCCTTTTATCATTTGCCCTACTCTATCCAGGCCTGCCTCAAACCATAATATCTGGTGTTTTACGCATGGCATCTGCCCATTGTCTGCCTTTTATGAATCCCACCTGATCGGTGTGGATTAAGTGAGACATGATATTTTCCATTCATAAGGCTAGAAGTCTTATATATATCTTTGCATCCGTGTTCAGCAATGACATCGGCCAGTATGACTTGCTGCATTTTGGGTCTTTTCCTGTTTTGGGGATGATTACAATATGGGCTATTGTGAACGATGGTGGTGCCTGACCCGTTTCTTGTATGTGGTTAAATAGTTTGGTCATGTGGTGGGCAAGAGTGTCTGCAAAATGTAGAAGTTCATGGTATAACAGTCTTCCCCTGGAGCCCCTCCTGCAGGGAGTCTCTTTATTGCAGCTTTTGTTTCTTCAGGGGATATTGGGACTCTAGGGTTGCCTGTTCTGTCTTGGACAAGTGCCCTGGTTCACCTTCTCAATGTAGTCTTGCATTTCTGTATCCGCCCCAGAGCCCTCTGCTGTGTATAATTCTTTATAGAAGTTTGCAAATTGGCTGGCTATTTCTTTTGGTGCTGCGGCTTAGTTCCCTTGTGTTTTGATCTCGTCAACCCATCTTTCTGCCCTTTGGGTTCTCAGTCTAGTGGTTAGCATTTTGTCAGCCTTCTCACCTTTTTCGTAGAACTTCAGGTTTAGGAATTTTAGTCTTCGTATGGTGTCTCTGATCCCAAGTTTTTAAATTCGTTCCTCTTTTGTTTCAGCGTGTCCAAGTGCTCCTTTTCAGTATGTCCCTTGTGCGTGCAATCTTTCTTCCAGGTTCGTTATTTCTCTATTTGACTTCTCCTCCTGGAGCCTCCATTCCCTTTTTTTCCCTGACACCCTCTCTCATCAACAACCCCCCTTCAAGTGGCTTTCCCTGCTTCCCGTAGCGTAGTGGTTCCCACCTCTCTGTTGTCGTTTATTTAGAAGTACTCCGTGATAGATCGAATAGCATGTCCCGCCATAGGTATTCGTTACAACGAATACAATTCTATAAATGCCACATACCTGCTGTATAAATGTTCTATAACAATGTAAATTTGCTGTATAATTGATTATGCCATTGTATATTTACTGTAATTTTTTCTTACCATCTAATTCTAAGCTGTCTGTAACCTCGCTGTGATACCGCAGGGTCTGGCCGTGTAACAGATGTAATAAATAAATGAACACCATCTCGTGTCCGGACGTCCCCATCCCTCCATATCTAGAGAGGTGATCACCATATCGTGATTGGACCAGGCGACTGGTCTAATGGCGCTTCCCCTTATCCTTGAGTGGAGGTCTTTATTGCTGAGTTGATAGTCTATTCTTGTGAATGTGTCGTGGATGCTGGACTTAAAGGTGTATCACTTCTTTTCTGGATTTTGAGATCTTCATATGTCAAGTAGCCCTCAGTCAGTTAAGTGTTTCCTAAAACTGTTCCCTATTGTGTTTGGGGGTCCATTGGGTTAATTTTGTGTGGTTTGCCTGTCTATTTGTGGGTTTGCCCATGTGTTGAAGTCCCCTCCTATGATTGTGGGTCCCTTGCTTTTGTTCATGATGGCCGTTGGAGCATCCTCGTTAAAGGCCCCTTGCCCCTGGTTAGGGGTGTATACTCCAGCTAGCGTGATGCAGGTGTTTTCCCATTCCTCCCTGAACCAGTATGAGCCACCCCCCTCCCCATCAGTGCCTGGGTTTCTGCATTAACTAATTTGATCCTCTTGTCTAGAATTATTCCTTACTCCTCCGCCCCCTTTTGTGGTCTTCTGAGGCCCAGTAAGTCTGGCCCACTCCCTTCCTTCTTAGTGGTTTCTCTTCCCCTGATTTAAGCCTGTTTTTTTTGGATGAATAAGATATCAAGTGAGGCTCTTTCGAATTCCCTTCTAATTAGTGACCTCTTCTTTGGGGAGTTAAGTCCCTTAACATTGATTGTGCCTACCTTCAGTGTGAAGGTTCCTGGTCTTGATCTTGAGTTCCCTTCCATTCGTACGTCTGATTCCTTTTCTCTTGATCTACTCTTCCCCCATTCCTTCCCTTTTCCTTTACTTGGTCCCGTCTTGCGTTTCCATTTTTGTGCTGCCCTAGTCTCTCTTCCTCCCCTCCCTATTGCAACTGTGAACATCATTAGAGCAACTAGTTGTAACCACGGTCTATGCCGTAGTGGATTGTGTCTGAGGTTGAGACGCCCTCCTAGAACTGAGGCCCACTAGGTATTGGGCTCACTCCTCACCAGGGGAAGCCTTTATGTGATCCCTTTTATTTCTTTCCGTAGTTTGCATGGCTTTTTGATTTTCTGACCTGAATCTTGTTCTGGTCAGGGTGGCTGTGAGGCCGGTGGAGATCCCAGTTTTATGTATTTTCTTCCCACCTTGCTCCTTTTTCTCTGTTGTCCAATCTAGGTGCGAGGGATCCTTGGGGGGGCCCAGTGGGGCTCTGGTGTCTGTGCTATCCGTAAGGTGCTTCAATACTTGGTTAGCTTCTTCAGGTGTTGTTACTCTGTAATCTTCCCATTTTGACTTCAAATGTCATTGCGAAAGGATTGCTCCATCTATATCGGATACCCTGCTCTGTGAGCCATATGGCAGGGGACCTGCATCCCCGTCTGCGGTTCAATGAAAGTTTGAGAGGTCTTGATATATTTTAATTTTGGAGCCTTTGTACTCAATGTTTTGTATTTGTTTAGCTCTGAGGAGTACCTCCGATTTCTCTTTATATTGTGGAAATTTTGTAATTGAGCGCGGCCCTCCTCCAAAGGCCCCTACCTCCTTGGTGTGCTATTTCTATTTGCACCACTTTGCCCCCTTCCGCCTTAAATATTTAGTTAATGATGTCTTGTATTTTCGTTTCTATCTGGGCTGGAGTTTCTACATCTGATTCCTCTAGTCCGATTACTCTGATGTTTGATCGTCTTTCTCTAATCTCTATATCGTCCATCTTGAGGGCGAGTTCGTCTTCCCTCAGTTCTATGTCCGTCATTCTTGCATTGTTTCATTTCCATCATCTCTGTGTTGACTTGATAGTTTTCAAAGTTTTCTACTTTCTCCTCTATTTTGTCTACCTTCCCTCTAAGTTCCGATATGGAGGACTGTATATCGGAGCGTAAGGCCTTCATTTCAGCTATCAGTCCCGCTATGTTGTCTCTGGTGGCGGCGACGACACTCATTTTGAGGGGTGCCTTGGTAGAGGACTTTTCGTGTTGTCTCTTCCCTTCTGTATTGTTGGAGCTTCTCCAGGACTTTCCTGGGGCGGGCCCGTTGTGTGAATCGTTTCACCCTTGTGAGCGTGGTGGTGGTGTGTGGCTGTTCTCTGCCGGTATCTGCTCCCCTTTCGGATTTTCATGTTATTTGCACCGTGTTTCTCTGGTCGTGGCTTGTAGGGTCTCGTGGCTCATGTATGTGTAATGTTTGATGGGAGCATATTGCCTGGTATGTGACGCTTCCGTATGTGGTCTCTTCCTTCAAATTGGGCAAGTATACTGCTCTCTTAAGCACTTGGCGCCGTTTAGTTTGTTGCTGTTCACTTTTTAGCAGGTTCTGTGACTATTGAGGGTCCTCTTATGTGTTTCCGTTACTTTTATTTGGGGGATCTTTCTATGATTCTGTCCTACCACTGGGGGGAGGCTCTTGTTGAGGCTGTACCCCTCATGTGGGTTTATCAGCTCATGGAGCGCAAGTCAGTTGGTGGGGAGGTCTTGCAATGACCCGATGTGAAGTAGCTCCTGTCAGAGCACGGTTATTTTCTTCTCCCCATCCCGCCCCCCCACCCCTGCCTGGATATGGCTGGATTCGGTATCCCCCCCCACCTGCTGTGTAGCAATGATTTTCTAATTCGGTGCACTGGGTTTCCCTGGGGGCCGGGGACCTCTTTATGTCGCTGTTGAAGTCATTCGCCTCACCCCCTTATGGCCTTTATGGTCTTGTTACTTTATTCGGGATAGTGTTTTGTGGGGGGAGGTTCATTTAGCATGGAGGTCGACCCTCTTCCCCTCTGGGGACCGGTACTTGTCTGGAGGGGTGGGGGGGATGGACGTCTCACCTGTTACTTGGTCTTCCGTGGCTTCTGCTTCGAGCTCCCAATCTGTTTCATTTCCCAGTGCCGCACGGGGGGCTCTCGGGCCACACAGGGGGTGTCAGGACTCTGGGGCACCTTTCCTCGTTCGTTGGGCTCCAGTCAGGAACCGGGCGAACTCTTCCTTTCGTGAGCGCCACGGGAGGTGGGCTCTCATGCAAGCCACTCCCGATCCCCTGAAGTTGGATGGGGCCAACCAGCGGACCGATGTGATTCGGGCCTTTCGGTGTCCTGTGTCGGGGCTCGCTTTTCGTTTCACTTGGCGCCCTCTGGAGCTTTTCTGTGGCGGGTGCCCTCTTTTCCCCCACGTGTGGTGCAGTCCGTTCCTTTGGGGCCTGTGTGCCCGTTTTTTTGTCTGCACTGGAGGGGGGGGGGGCATCCTGTGGCAGTTGTCTTCTCGCCCTCAGGTGAGCTCAGGAGTCAAGGTGGGGGACCACGTTATGGTGGTATCTTGATGGACTGCTGCTCTGGTTTTGCGCCTGCGGCTCTGCGGAGGCCGGGCTCAGCGTTAGTGGTCCCCTGTTTTGGTCTGGTTGCATGGGTTTGTCATTTTCCTGGTCACTTCCAGGGCTCCTGGGGGATTTTCGGTGCTTTCTTTGCCATGTTGAAGTTCTTGGTGCTTTTGGAGTATGAGAACCGCTCCTCGTCTTCCTCTCCTTTTGTCGCCGTCATTGCGGGATTACTCGTTGGAAGGCCTCTGTAGGGGATGGGCAGCTCGCCCTTTTGCTAAGTATTTGTCCCCTGGGGGGGTCCGCTCTCCTCACTCCTGCCTTCTGTGATGTACTGTGATCTTAGCCTTGCGTTTATAATCTTATTTCGTATTCGAGATCCGCTACATTTCATCTCCTTTTCTTCCTCGGTGAGAGGAGCTGGTCGTTCGGCATCCATTGCCCTACGCGCCCCCTAGTCTCTCTAGGCCCTTTTATTTTGACAAGACACCACAAGGTCTGCGTTTATTATTATTTGATCGTCGTATCTTGCTCCCATCTGTAGATTTAGGATTAGATGGGCGTTTTTCAAACCCTTTTGGAAGTTCAATAAACAACCTTGAACTGTGGTCTCTTGTGCCTGTCTTACTGTTGATACCATGCCTTCCTTACGGCCCGTAATGGAACACCTTTTCCTGTAAATACTCTGCAACTACTTTGTGAATTTCTTGGTGAGTCTTGCACAGAGCCTTAAATTTAATACAGGAGTTCACTGGAAACCAGTGAAGATGATGTAACATGGCCTGTGACTTTGACGTGGGGCATCCAGCACCAACCGCACTATCAAGTTTTGCAAAGTTTGCAGACACTGGATCTGAAAAGCGGGTTGTTCCAAATATATACCGTTAAGTAGTCAAGCGATCCCATAATAGAAGACTTGACAACCTGTACTCTGTACTCTGCACTCAAAGAAAAGGAAGAAGCTTCCTGATGGTTTTTAATTTAACAAAGCCGGCATTGGAAACTGAGGTAATATGTGCGTTTCTAGAGCCAGAAGACAAGAGCGTCACCGCTAGTCTCTTTACTGAGCTACTCGAGTAGGGCACTGCCTCAAAAGCGTCAGGCCAAATTTCTGCACTCCAATTGGTTTTCGGACTCGGGGAACTGATAACCATGACTTTGGCTTTCTCCCCATTCAATTTTAACAATTTTTCTGCCATCAAGTCCCCAATTGCTGAAAGACAAGTTTTTAGTTTACCTGGAGACTCCATAACCAGTGAATCAAGTCTGAACACCAGCTGCTTATCAGCATAGGCAGGGATGGCATTTGGGGGTAACAAGGGCTCGCATTTGCAACCCCTGGTGTCTCCCTTGCTACCCCTAAAAAAAAAAAAAAAAAAAAAAAAAAAAGACAAAAACATGTTTTTTACAATTTTTTTTATTGAAGCTCCTGGGCTGTGTCCAGTATCATGTGGCTCTTTGTTTCTGGAGTGGCTGGAATTTCTGTTGAGGCCACTTAAAAAAAAAAAAACAGGGGTTCCACAAGTGTAACACTTTGAGCAGTGACCCTAAATAAGAAAGAATAGGAATAACATCATTTATCTTTCTGGAATCCTATACAATAATTGCTAGACTCATGGTGAAAAGCAGTGTTCTAGCACATCCCATGATGTCACTTTGTGGTGGGGACAAATGTCATCACTTCTGGTGGTGTCATCAGAGGTCAAGGGTCATGTGATGTCACTTCCGCTACCCCTGGCATTTTGGTGAAATGACGTCCCTGAGCATAGGTGTACAAAAATGCATCCCATGTTGAATAATGAGATCTGCCAAAGGGCGGAGATATGAATTAAAGAGATGCAAGGAGAGAGAAGAACCCTGGGGGACACCACAAGAAAGAGTGGATGGGGTGTTGCGATAGGGCCGTAGGAATACTGATTACAAAAAATCAGGAAAAAAATAGGATATCCATGCATTAGGAATTCCAGAGATGTTGGCCTGCACCAGTTGTTGCAGGAGAATTGCATGGTCAACTGTATTAAAGGCCACAGAGAGGTCAAGGAGAATCAGCACCCTGACCTCTCTGCGGTCCAAAAACAGTGCATAGTCATCTAAAAGCAAGTCCAAGACCGATTAAGTACCCAACCAAGGGCTAAAACCTGACTGAAAGGAGTTTAGGAGTGTATTTGCTTCCAGGAATCGCAAGAGCCGAGGTGTTACGATAGTCTCCATAAGCTTCATAAGGACTGTAAGGAGAGATATAGGATGAAAGTCGACAGATAAGTATGGGTCTAAGTGAGGCTTCTTTAAAAGAGTGATAAGTGAATGTTTTAGCGAACAAGGAATTGCACCAGGCATGAAAGAAAGCACAAGTGGCAGTGAACAAAAGTATGATTGTTTGGGGAGGCATCTGAAGCATATGAAGAGGAATTGGGTCCATAGGGGAAGCCAACTTCAGTTTTTTAAGCGTAGTCACTGCTGTCTCGTCAGTAACCAGTTCAAATTGAAAGGGTTCCGCAGAGCCGGTGCATATGGGAGAACTAACCCTTAATGAGACCTTTGGGCAGTTCTGAGTGTCAATGGCGATAGATTGTCGAATTGTATCTATTTTCTCTGAAAAGAAAACACTGGTTGCACCACATTGAATTTAAGAACCAGAGGAATGGTTTCCTGATGTGGGTGGTGCAGATAGTTATTTCTTTTTTTACTTTCTTTTTTATTGATTTAGTTGAATTTAATCAACCTTTCAATCTTATTACAAACGGTTTAAAACTATTTTTGTGTATATTAAAATAATGATGTACCTTAAATAATATAGACAAATTAAAATAACCAAATATAACAAAATTGATAATTCTCATAAACTCAATTTCTCATTGTACAAGATAAGACAAATTAAACCAGTACCTATGAGGGTGCTCCTTAGCACACACACCCATCTTAACTAGACGCAGTTTTTTGTTTCGAAATGCAGACTTTACAAAAAATGTACCGTAGCGAACTGAATTGGCAGGTACGAACAGCCCAATATTATTGTCCAGCAATCATTCCATTCTAGGTTGCCCAAATATTTATAATGCCTAGTGTAATGTGTTTGTCTAAGAGCACTTAATTCAACACATTGGGTGATCAAATGTTCCAAGGTTTCTTTTATGCCTATCTTGTTGCAAAACCGACAGATTTTATCTTGTGGTCTCAGCAACTGGCGCTTTGTAAGGACCTCTTTTGTATGCCATAAGTTGAAACGCAAGCGTAGTATTGCTAACCTGAATCTTAATGTTGGTGCTCTAACTAGATAAGAGGATAAAACACGCATTTTCTTAGGAGGAAACCTAAGGATATCACCATCTTCATAGTGCATACATAACTCACAAGTTCTAATCCAATTAGCATTGTATAGTTTCCCTTTGGCCTTCTCAGGATTAGTAATCAGCATCTCAATAGTTATGTCAGAGGTGGCTAAAATTTGACAGACATTGTTTACCCATGCAACCATGAAGCAATGTTAAGTCGAAAACATATAAACGGATAGTGATCTTAAAATAGTATCGACATTAGTAGAAATTAAACATTTCCTAAATAAGGAACATAGTCTCCAGTTATGCAAAGCACAGAGGGAAACCAGACCCAGTTCATACCTGAGCCAGAAATGAGGCACACATTTAGGTAAATGCAAAATGTGTCTCCAAAATTTAGCTTCACATTTATCAAATTGGAAACTAGTATTAATAGGAAGGGTCCCCAAGCCGTACAATAGGGATGGGACAGCCTTCTGGTTCCAATAGACCATGCCGGCTTAATGGAAAATGTACCATGTCTGTACATGATTATTTTTGTTTGAGATATTGCTGTCTAGCTTCCTCTCCACACATTTGAGCTGCCTCTTTGCATTGCCTATGCCTCAAAACACATACCCAGGTAGGTGTATTGTTTTAAGATTTCTAACTCGATCTGATTAATAGACCACGCAAAACGTCTAGCGCCGGCCCTTGTTGGTGCATATAGTACAATCTGAGTTTTCCCTGTGTTAACTCTCAATTCATCAAGTTTTATGTATACTTGAAAGGCTGTCAATAGGATTTGGAGAACCCAGCTGGGTTTTAGAAATTAATACAAGGTCGTCACATACATTAGCGCCTTAATTGGGGTGACCATCCACTTTAGGGGAATCTGAAGTTACTATGTTGAATGCATATCTGATATCATGTATGAAGTAATTAGAGACGGATGATGCCAGTAGGCAACCTTGTGTAAGCCCACGTGCTGTCCGAATGGGCGCAGAAAATACACCATTGAGCGAGAGGCGAACACGAATGGACGTCTCAAAATATAATGCGTGTATAATTTCATAAAGTGTCACTGGACACTGGTCTTTTGTTAGTTTTCTCGAACAACATTACATGCGAGATGGAGTCAAACGCAGAGTGTAAATCCACAAAGCAAAATATACCGCTTGTTTCATGGCCTGTCACTGTGCCTTGATTGCATTCAAGCATATCAGATTGATGTGCGTGCCCATGCCAGGCACAAAACCTGTCTGATAGGGTCTAGTAGATCATTTGCTAGTGTCCATGCATTGAAATCACGAATTACTAATTTCGTTAAAATCTTGCCTGGGGCGTACAGCAATGCGATGGGTCGATAATTCTGGGGTAACGTGCGATCCCCCCTTTTAAAAATAGGGATGATCACAGATGTGCTTCCAAGACATCGGCACTGCTTGCATCTTTACTACAAGATGAAAGATCTGGTCCAAAATCAGAGCCCATTTGACAATGTTAGCTTTCAGCATGCAGTTGGTAATACCATTGGCCCTTGAAGTGCTGGCACGCCGTATTAGCTCTTCAATGATTGTTGGAGAAAAACTTAATGACCCCACCCACTGAAGATGGCTGCGCCCTAAATTTATGAGTTGGCATATAGGTTAGAATAATAGTCGATCCACTTATCTTCATTTACTGCAATTAACTGTGCATCAGCTTGAAAATTGCATGATTGGTTATGAAGTAAATACCACATCTGGGCTGAGTTTTTATTCATCATTCGTCCCCTATGTTCACTGTCATGTTGACTCATATCACACATTCTACAGTCAGTATACATGAAATCAATGCATTGCACATTTTTATAAAAAAGTTTTTTGATGGGACAATCCCATACAGTTCAGATAGTAAAACAATTACACACTGTCTAAAAACATACAATTTTGTTTGTGACACCTAGATTATAAAACAAACTGATAGCAAATATCTAGCAGGCTGTACGTAGATTTTATCATCTTTGCAGGAGCCTTATGCTACCTTGCCCTGATCTAGTGTGCCCTATTAGGGGGTAGTTATTTTCTACTAACTTTAAGATGTTAAACTAGTTAGGGAAGACTCGACATGTTTCAGTTCTCTGATTGTTCTCGGAACTTTCTTCAGGAGTAGTGTCACTGTATCTATATAGTTACAGTAAAAAACAGTTGTCACGATACTCTCTCCCGCTTAAATTCCAAATTAAATGCGAACAACCGAACCTATTACTCGCTCTTAGCCTAACCACTACCTCTGATTGATGCAATTAGTACTGCAACATATTTTCATCCCTATAGCATGAGGCGCATGTCATATGTATTTTTCTAAAATTATTGAATATTAATAAATGATGAAATTTGTACTACCTACAGCATTGATTTAATGTATACTGACTGTAGAATGTGTGATATGAGCTAACTACCTCCGACGTCTAAAATTCTACCCCATCCAATAAAAGGTAGAGCTACTACTTGAGTAGTAATATTGGGGTTCCCCCTTTTCTGTGTATTCACTGTCATGTTGAAACATCAGATGTTTTTTGGACTTTACGCAATTTTTATATTGGCATTTGGCATTGTTCAACCTATGTCGACAGGACATAGATCCTGCAGATAAAATTGACCTTCTTTTTTTCCGATCTGCTGCTCTTTGTATTTGAATATCAAGATCGAATGCATGCGTGTACTTTAAGCGATCTTTTGACAAAATGGAGACCATGTTAATGTAGGGCAAGAGTAACTCTGTGTAATGTACTTGAGCAGTGGACCTGGTATTTCTCTCTAGAGTGAGCCTATATGCTGACAACTTCACATCAGACCACCTTAATCGGTTCTTTGTAGAGTTAATTGCAAGGGATTGGTTTCCAGTGTGCTTTCTATGCTGATCGTCATCTCCTAAGATCGACAATGATAATAGCTTGTGATCACTGTGCGCTAATGCAAGGATCTCCAAACTCAACCTGTTGGAAAAGGAATTGATCTACATATATGTAATCAATGATGCTTGTGCTTGAATTATGAAACTGTGTTGCCTGAGCAGGGATGTCTCCTTGTACTGCCCTATTCACCATGAGGTCTTTCTGCCATGACTGACGTCCAAGTACGTACATCTTTCGCTTCACCATTTGCATTCCAACAATCTAAATTCAGATCCCCCAAAATGATGGTGTAGGTAATATTCCTTGCAATGTTAATCAAATATAGAATGCGATTGAAGCCCGCATAAAAAGGCCTCATCCGACAACCCAGCTTGGTTGCGAAAGAGATTTACTAAGGCAATTCTATGGGAGCCACAGGTGATTTTTAACAATAGGATGTAAGCACTTTCAGCTGCCCAATCAGAAATAGACAGACCCATTTTTAGATTCACAGCAACCAATAGACCTGATGACGGCCTCCCTCCTGTCAGTAAAGCTGGAAGAAATATGTCGTATCCATCCCGGGCTGGCGTGGCGGTTAACCAAGTTTCTTGGAGGGCAATTATGTGAAACACTTGCGGGAAATGCTGAATCGAGGCTTGCAAGTGGGAGTGACCTCTTGAATTAAAACTTGCAATTTTCAAAGCCGTGATGGTTACTTGCCCACCAATGCAGGAAACCTGGCGTCCCTTGCCTCGCACGAATGTGCAATCTGATAGATGTTTGATTTAGGGACTGTGCTTAGAGATTTAAAAGTTAATTGCTCGGGATCTTCCGCTAGTAAAAAGCCCATATCAAACAATCTCATTTTTGCCTGCCAAACAAGGTTCGCCACCACACCAGACGGGATCCACAATCTAATTATAGACGGTGAAATATTTGAGATGAATTCAATTTGTTCAATATCTTGCAAAGACACCTCTTGAAGGACACTCAAATCACTGAAGATGTTAAAGCACACTCCTTCTATTCAAAACATAAGAGGGGAAGTTACCTTCCATACATTTCAAAATGAAGGAATGAGCACTCTCAGACCTTTGATGAGCTGGTTTTGTTGAAGAGACAAAGGAGTGTGCAGTGGAGGAGCTGAGGCGTCGTGGCGTCTGCATGGGAGGAATATAGTTGCGGCTCGGGGTACCTGGTTTAGTAGTAGCACCAGCATAGCTGGTTGGAAGTTCCACTCGCCCCTTGATTTATTGTACCACTAGATGAAGGTAGGGGGGGGATAGCTAATGGTATTGATACACGTTCTGACAGATAAGCATCTATCATTTGTTTTATTGTGTCAACCGTCTCCTGAGACTGGCCCCCACATATAGCCGAAGGCAAGTCACAGGGGGGGTTGGAAGGTGAGCGCTTTTTTGATTTGACACTCGGGAGTTGTAGTCGATTTCAGTGCTTCAGCTTGTTCAATTGAGTGTACAAGTTTGTTCAAGGGAGAATAGGCCAGTGGTAGGGAGGGAGTACCTGCTGAACCATCAGCACCCTTGTCGCTGTTGCTACAAACCTATGGATCGTTAGATTGATGAGGAATACGATTTGCGCCCCGAGATTGACTACAAGCCGTAAGATTTAGTTTAATTGGAGGCGGGGCTGTACCACCAATCTCTTGAAAAAATGCATTGAGTTTTCTTGGGGCCTCTAAAGCCAGGCATGTTCTTAGATTTCCTTGCAATGGCACGAGGACCTTTTAACTGACTTTGTGTAGGGTTTTTCTTATTTAACAAATGGCCAGCATGTTGGATAGATGATGGGGTAACTCCAAGACAGCACACTCTTCAGCAATGGGGCCTGGTTCTAAAGAGGGATCAATATATGATGTATCTTCTACGTGAATGACCTCATTCAGCGGTAATGCACCTACTGGGCGAATAATGTCCACAAAAACAGGCAGAAGAGGCACCTGCGCCACCAAAGGTGACTTAGTGGGTGGAATACGAGAACTGGAAGGTAATGTGAAATTATCGTTCTCAAGGTGCACTGCAGTAGGGAGTTTGTGTGTCAATCCAGGACACGTTGGGTTGTGTTCAGAGATAAGTTTGTAGTTGACATTGCTCCCAAGTGCAATCTCTTCTAAGAGATCAGCTTGTTTTACTATTCTGGCATCTAAGACTTCAAAAAGTCTAAAGAGACTGACGTAGTAATGTCTCTTAAGGCCAGTTCCATCATATAAAAGTTAGATGATGCAAGTGCCTGAGATGCAGGTGCCTGAGTGCTTTTTTGTGAGCCCGAGGTGTGGGATGAGCGTAGGAAGGCAGAGTGGATCGGGAAAGTGAGAGAGTGGAATTCAACACCTCAGCTGACTCTTTAAGCGACTCCAATTCATCCACAATGGAAATCGGAGAATCGCACTGGCTGGCATAGATAGAGATGCCCGTGCTATCGCCGCTATGTATTGGAAAAGGAATCGGTGATGGCACGGGTGAGTTACAATTAAGATTTCGGGCACCATTTGCTTTTACAGAGTCAAGAATAGTTTGATCTGACAGGGTATGGCGAGAGCAAGGAACAAGTATGGAGGAATCTTGTTGAGAAACAACTGCATTGCGTGGCATGATTGCAGGAGAATGCAACACGCCGACTCTATTTAGCGCCAACAACCCGCCAAAAAGCCGTCGGAGGTAGGGTGCGAGCTCGCATTCCAGCCAAGCGCTGGCGTGCGTGCACTAAATGGAGTTAGTGATTGCAGTATGTGAGGAATTAAATGCTTTGGGTTGTATAGACAATAAAGGTGCTTTTTCTGTACAATCCGGCATGCCCGTTTTCAAGGTATACATAGTGAATACCATACACACTCAATGCCAAAAACAAGACCGCAATGCCCAAACCTTGCTTTTGACCAACGCCAATGAACACCGCCTACACTCCTGAAAGATCACACACGCTGACCGCCGCACCACCGCTGTGAAGCGGCAAAGTGGTACTTAACATGTACTAGCCTGTGTGTGCGCGCACTGTGCACGTGTGTGCACGTTATATAGGAAGCGCAATGGGTCCAATAGGAGCTAATCCCCAACAATCCAAGGTGGGTCAATGTGGTTGTCAATCAAGTTCACTACTGGGAGAAACAAACACAAAAAAGGCATCAGATGCGGCGTCAGCAGTTGCTTCACAATCAGAATATCAGCTTGCACCAGTATTCATCTGAATGCCAGGAATAAAGCGACGTCACCTTGTAGAAACCAACAAAGGAACAGATCTCCAGCAAAGCAGCCAGCGACAAAGCAGCACTTAACGTGTACTTGCCCGTGTGCGATAGTTATTTCACAACTCCAAATAGCTCTTGTGAGGAGCATGCTGCAGAAGTGATAGGATTAGCAAAGAAAAATGACTTTGCTTCTTTAATTGCACTGTGATAGGAGTACACTGTTTAAGTGAGGCATGGTATTGCAAATATGTCACTGACACAAAAGGTACAATTTGTAAAACCTTTATTAAAGTTTTGGGGTTTGGAAAAACTTCTACTTTGCCCTATAGCTAGGATGGGAGTAGTCTCGACCATCAAATAATAAGTGAAACGGTCCTAGTTGAGTCTGTCAAATCAAAATGACCTATACTAACAAAACATAATGCCTGCCCTATCTCTTGTGCAAAAAGTGTGTAAAGGAGAATATGTATGCAAAGGAAAATCAGTGTTAAATTTAAACAATAAATGTGGCTGAGTCAGCTCTTCTCCCCACGTTCGACAGCACAGAGTAAGGCGGTCCCCGTAGGCAGGATTACGCAGTCTGGCTCAGGTTTTTAATACAACACCAGTTCAAAACGTGGATCGAGGCCCACCTGGCCTTCCAAGTTAGTCTCTTTCCAACTTTCAAAAACACAATTCAACAAAAAGTTCACCCCTGCCCCCCTCTGTCGTACTCGGACCTTTCAATGCAAATGTTCACAACATTTGCAGAGGTTCCCTTCCCCAAGCTCAATTCAAATCCTTTAGAGGTTCCCTTCCCCTAACTTCTGGTCTTCCTCAGTCCGGCTCGGACCGTTGCCTGATGTCAGACTTCGAATGTGCGTGGCTTTTACAACCGACCTCTGCAGGACCACTTCGACTTTCCTTCCAACTCTCACTTGTGTGTTATTTGCCCCAGTGCTTTTTGGTCTGGGTAGTTAAAGCACCCAAGTTCAATGTTCAGCTTTTTACTCTCCCCTTTCCTCAGGGTTAATTTTGATCACTTCCCTTTTACAGTTCATTCACTTTATCGCTACAAACATTTCACCTTTACTGAAACTGTCGAATGGGTTACTCAGTATCACTGGTTTCACAGCTATCGTTATTTCAAAGTTCATTCAGAGGTCTGCCTTTCTTCATGTCTCATCCACACGCGTGCAGCCTTCAATTGTGCGATTATAATGTTGGCGCTTCAATTTCTCCTTAACACACACCGGTCTTTCATGTCGCTTGCCAAATCACTGGCTGTGTGCGTTTCTTTCTTGTCTTTACAGTTTTTCAATTCACGAGTCAAGATTAGTACCACAGGCTTGGCCTCGCCTCCCCGAACCGGGAGGGTCGCTGACATCCTTGAAACACAATGCAACCTTCTTGTTTGGAATTTGGCCTTCTCCACATGCCTTTTGCAACCTTTTGGAGGCAACAACCTCCTGCCGGGAACTCCTGGGGTTCTCCATCCGTAGTTCCTGTCCCTCAGTCCGTTGCTCTGCTCCAGTAGGTTTGCCTTTGCCCCGGAAGTTCTGCTCTTGCTCGTGTTCCACCTTGTTCAGAGCGTGTCTCTATGTTCTGCCTTTTATCCGTGTGAGGAGAGCTAATTGGTATCAGATGTATGCACTTCAAGACAAGTGCCTGACTTTGATGACCCAATTAGCAGGACATGTCCAATGCGAAGTGTAAGTGTTAGCCTCGTTACTCTCAGTCGCCCTCTTCCTCGACCCAGTGTTTCTATGGAAAGGGGGTGGGCGGTTGGGACATTGAAGAACCATATAAAATAGGATGGGTTCGGTGTATGGAAAAGGGGGGGAATACCGCGTCTCAACATTGGTTCCCTCACCCCCACTCCCTGAAGACCCCTGACCCTGGTGATCTTCCTGCACCGGTCCACTCCCAGAGTCTGGGTCCAAAGGCGATGGCCGTGCCGTGGCCACGAGAGGGGGAGGGGGAGAGAGAGAGATTGAGATCCCCGGTGGCTAGTAGGTGAAACACCCTTTGGTTTCTCACAACAGACTGTTTATATGCTAATTTAGCTTCAGGATCATATTGATCAAGCCATCGGCGTTCCGACTGTCGACAAGCCCTCTTACAGGACAGCAGATTAATATTGAAACATGGTGCTCATGGCTTTGTGTGACATAGTTGCGTCTCCTCTGGAGCTAGAGTGTCCGATACCTCGGCCATAGCATTAATCAAAGCAGTTGTGTACTACACATGTGATATGTAGTAGGTGCATGTTATAGGGAACATGTGCTATTGGAGTGTGTTGTAGGAGTGCATTTTATAGCAACAGGTGTCGTAGGAGTGTGTGGTAATTGTGTAAATTATGTGAGGGCAGCATGTGCAGTAGGAGCATGTGTCGCATTTGTCTTGGGTGCATGTGAGAGCACATGTTGTCCGTCCACTAGGTGTAGTAGATGTGCCCGTCTTGGGAACATGTATGATCAGTGGACAAAGTGAGGGGAGCGGTGCTCCTCTACTTTTTTTTAAATTAAGTTTTACTGATCCTATACTTTTATTTTCAAAATAAACCATTCAGGAATGTTTTCATTTTAAAATAAGTGTAGCAAGCAGTTGAAACTTGCACTTCAGTGCACTGCACTAAACGTTTCCTTAAACAGCAGGCACATTTGTTTGAGGGTTTGTATTGTGCATGGAAGGGGTCGTTGTGAGGGGGTTTGTGGGGAGCAGGGCAGGCTAGCAGGGAACATAGTTCCACTTCTTCTTTTCATACACTTCGACCACTGTGTATGATAGGAGTATGTTGTAGGCCCACTTGTTATAGAGGCATGTGAGGAGTGTATAATTAGTGTGTCATAGGTGCACATGTCGTAGGTGCATGTGAAAGTGCTTCGTAGGTGCACATGTTATGTGTAGAATGCGCATGTATAGTAGGTGCGCCTGTCATAGCAATATACCTATATACTGCCCACAAAGCCAAACACACCAAGCACACTAACGCCAGGTTCTCCCCTGAGCTACTTGAACTACGCACCAAAATACGGGCAGCACTATCCACCTGGAAAGCCAATTACTGCGACTCTGCCAAGCTAAAGTTTAGCAAACTCGCCAAAGACTACAAACAAGCAATTATCAAGGCGAAAGAAACATCCTTCAACATGAGAATTGCAAACGTCAAATCAGATACTAAAGATCTTCACAATTTTCAGGGAACTAGAATCCGTTAAACCGCTGCCCCCCGCCTCCACAGGCCATCCCCAAAGACGAAGCTTGGTGCAACAGCATCCATTCTGCCATGCGTAGTAGACTTGACACCCCGAACAACAAAATCCAAGCCAACCAACAGACACTAAGCCCCCCCGCGCAAACCTCCCACCCGACAACACCAGTGATACACCCCTCTTCTCCTTCAACGATGACAACGAACAGGACGTCATTGCCATTAGGAGTACCATTAAATCCTCTAAATGTAAAGGGAACATGGCCCCGCTCATCAGACTGCGCTACTACCCTCGCTGCCTTATTCACCGCCTTTATTAATGCCTCATTCTCCTCAGGGTCTGTCCCAGCCTGCCTTATAGAAGCTTGGGTACGCCCCCTGCTCAAGAAACCTACGCTTGACCCAACCTCCCCTGGCAAATATAGACCGACAACAACTGTCCCATTTTTGCTAAAGATCTTGGACAAAGCAGCCTACCTGCAAGTCCAACAGTTTCTCGAAGCAAACGGCCTCCTGCCAGTCAGGCTTTCGCCCAGGTCACGTAACAGACACAGACTTGCACGAACTAAAGAACCAAATGGCCGACATCAGAGACTCTGGCAAACCAGTCCTACTCCTCCTCCTTGACCCATCGGCAGATTTTGACTTAGTTAAACAAAATCCTCTGCCACCACCTCTCATCCTCCGCACGCTTCTCCCCTAACGCCACAGCTTGGGTTGCCTCATTCCTTCAAGGTAGAGCCATGAGAGTCTTCTCAGACCAAGCCTGCACGCAACCTGATATTATCCAGTGTGGAGTGCCACAGGGCTCTTGCATAACCCCGATCCTGTATAACATCTTCACTAGGCCACTCTTCAACATCCTTGACTCGCTGGGGATTTCATATACAAACTATGCTGACACACAAGTTCTCCTGCCCCTGTCCGGTGACTGAGCCCGACACCAAAACCCTGAATGCTGCATACTCTACCATCCAGGCTTGGATGGCAGAGAACTGGCTCTGCTTAAACGGGGACAAGTGGAGCTATTATTAATTGGATCAACTGAAACCTTAAAGAAGCTCGATAGCCAATACCGAGTCTTCACCATTGACCACACCCAAATCAGTCTCCCAGGCCGTTAAAACCCTTTGAGTCTACATCGACTCCAACCTCTCAATGACTTGGCAGGTAAACGCTATTGCGTCCTCCGCAGCATACCATTCCAAGCTGCTTAATGCAGCCCGATCATTCCTGACTAAGCAAAACTGCCTCACCATCGCTAGAGCCATAACGGGTGCCTGACTTGACTACTGCAATGTCCTCTTTGCTGTTACCTCTGTAAAAAATATCGAAAAGCTCCAAACCATCCAAAACAATGCACTCGGGGCCGCCACCAGAATTCCACGAAGAGACCACATATCAGCTGCCAGGAAACAAGCCCACTGGCTGCCCATCAAACAACGGGTCATCTTCAAAACACTGGCCACCGCACACAAATACATCAACCACGCTGCCCCTTAATACCTAACACAAAGGATCATCCGGTCATCCTCAGCTAGACCAACCAGAGCCCCCTATGCAGTGGAACTCCCAGCCACCCCACCTTGAGTATTCCACACACCCTTCCTCAAAGCAATCAAAACTCTATTTATCTAAACCTGCTTCGCCTAGACTCCTTTACACCTATTGTCTAAGCAATGTCTTTCCTTTAGCATTTGTACGACGCTCCTTGTAACCAAGTCTTCCTTGTGTATCACATGCTCCTTTCCACGTAACTAAGTCATCTTCATGTAACAGCACCTCGATGCCCCTGGGCTGTCAGCACGCATTATAAATGCAATAAATAAATAAATAGATCATAGGAGTGTGTTGAAGGAGCGGGTTTCCTAGAAGCATGTGGCTTGGGAGTTTGTCTCATTAGAGTGTGTGTGTTGTAAGAGTGCGCGGTAAGTGTGTGGTAGTAGCGTGTATGGTAGGAGCATGTGTGGGAGCACGTGTTGTAGGTGTTTGTGTCATAAGTGTCTGTGACGCTTGTCGTAGGGGCACGTGTTTAAGGAGCATGTGTAGTGTAGTAGAATCACGTGTAGTAAACTTCACCATTGACAGCAGTCGGTCCTTCCAGAAATGCATAGCTAAGAAGGCCCATATAGCCTTGCTCAATCTCTACCCTTTGAAAAATCAAAGCCTTCATCTGGCCGCAGGGCTTCCGGACTGTAGTGCAGGCCGCTGCGGTCTCACATATCGATGGGGGGGAAATGCTATCCTGACAGGGATCCCAGCTGCTCACTTAACTCCTCTAAAAGCTGTCCACCCCGCTGCAGCATGGAGGGGGAGCACAGACGTTTGACCGAATTACCCCCATTTTACGCGAACTACATTGGCTTCCACTCAAGTCAGGATACTGTTAAGACTGTATGTATCGGCTGCAAAGTAGTCATGAGTAGCACACCAGCGTACCTGGTGGCTAAGCTCCACATATCTGGTGGCACACGCTCCTCGCGCAGCAAATCGTCCAACCTACTTGAATCATAACTCACCCGCAAACAATCGTTCTCTTGTCATGCACCCACTTTCTGGAACTCAATCTGGTCGTCAGCTTGGAATGCCCCCACATTTCTCCAATTTCACAAATCTCTCAAAACATGGCTCTTCATCAACACCTGACCAAGGGCAAATTCCAATGGATGCAGATGCCGATGCACAGACCTCACAGTACTGCGCTACTGTTTAAGATGCCAGCCAAAATCCTGGCTGCCCACATTCTGTAAAGCGCTCCGCTGCTCTCAAGCTAGGTTTGTGCTTTAAAGAATAAAATAAAAAAATACTAGTGTTATGAGTGTGTGTCATAGGTGCACGTGTCATAGGCCATCATTTCAACTTGAAATGACATTTCATAGGTGCACGTGTCGTAGGATCACATTCCATTCGTGCATGTGTTGTAGGTGCTTGTGCCGTAGGCGCATGTGATGCATGTTTTATGACCCCACGTTGCAGGAGCATGTTTCGTAGGAACATGTTTGTATAGTAGGAGCACTTGTAGTAGCTGCACATGTTATCGGAGCGCATGTTATAGGAGTTTGTGGCAAGAGGGTGTAGTAGGAACGTGTGTCGTAAGAGCACATCATTGCATATGTTGTAAGATTGTGTGTCGTACGTTTTGTAGGAACACATCTTAGGAGCATGTGTCGTAGGAGTGTGGTGTGAAAGTGTAAGAACACATGTCGCAGGAGCGCATGTCATAGCGTTTGTCATTGGAGCGTTTGTCGTAGGTGCGCATGCAATAGGTGCACACGTTGTAGGCGCAGATGTCATTGGTACACTTGTAGGAGCATCTCTAGTAAGTGCATGTGTCGTAGACGCGTGTCGTAGTGCTACATATTGGAGGCACGTATGTCGTAGGAGTGTGTGGTAAGAGGGTGTCTTGGGAGAGCATCTCGTAAGACCATATGTTGTAGGAGACATGGCGCAGGAGCATGTCTAGTAAGTGTGTTGTGGGAACGCGGGTGTCATAGCAGCACGTGTTGCAGGAGCACTTGTTGCATTAGTGTAATGTGTAGGAGCATTTATCATAGGAGCGCATGTCAGAGGAGTTTGTGGTAAGAGGATGGTGTAGGAGTTTGTTTTTTTTTTTAAACTTTTATTTTTGCTGGCAGTGGCAGTTGACATACACACACATCAGATCGAGAGTATGGTCTTTAAACATGACAAAGTACATTACACTGGGATGTTCACACACAGTAGCATACATTTGCAGATAACGATCAGCTTAGTGCCATATTGGGGAGCACAATGTACAGAAATGGGGTCTAGGGCGAGCTATCAGCCAAAGAGGTAGCATCGAGAGCGTTGAGATAGCTGTTGAAGGCAGTCCAAATGTTTTTGGGCCGGGACCGGCCTGGGAGGGTAATAATGTAGTCCTCCTCGCAGTCTCGGGACCAGGTCACCAAGTTCAGCCATTTCTGGAAAGTGGGGGGTGCCGAGCGGTTCCAGTTTTGAAGAATACATTTTTTAGCAATTGCACAGCATACATTTAATAGCCTGGCCTCTCCTCTGGCGCCCTCAGCATCCCACTGACCAAACAACACCCCCATCGGGTCAGGCTCAAGCACCGCATCACAGAGTGCGGACATGGTCTTAAGAATCTCATCCCAGAATGGGGCCAGGTTGGGGCAATCCCAGAACATGTGGAGATGACCGGCATCTTCCGCCCCACAACGGGGGCAGAGTCGCTTGTCGGAGTGGGCGAATTTGGAGAGTCTGCGTGGCGTATAGTATAGCCTATTCAGCAGCTTGTACTGCATGGTGCGATGTCGAAAATTAAGGGAGACCCTACTGGTGTGGGAGCACATTTTACCCCACAGCTGCTCTGAAATAACAACCCCCAGTTCAGAGGCCCAGTCCTCCCTCGCCCTGGGGGGTGGTGTTGCTGAAGCAGTGAGCAGGAGTTTGTACAATGATGAGACCACTCCCCGCGCCCCCCCGGAGTTGGCAATGTAGGAGATGGCAGGGTGGTCTGGGGGTTCGCTGGGGAAAGTGGGCCAAGCCGCCCGGAACGCTGCGCGGAGTCGGTAATACTGAAGTAGCTCGAGTGGCGAGCCCGAGTGGGCTGGTTTCCACGTCTGTGGCGTTATGAATACCCCATCCGGGTAAAAGTCTGTAAGGGCCAGATAACCCAGGTCCCGCCAGTGCCGTGCCAGGGCTGAGTCATTCGTGGGCTCCAAACTGGGGACCCGCCATGCGGGGAGCCATTTGTAGTAAGGGTGAGTCTCGGGGGCAGCAGCGAATATCTGCCTCCAGGCAAACAAGGTGGTCTGGACGGGGTCTATGGGAGAGTCAGGTTCATATTTCGGGTGTAGAAGTAAGGACATAATGTTAGCACCGGAGGCAGCAATGATTTCAAGCCTGACATGCGGGCGGGAAGGAGGACCAGGATACCAGTATGTGGCAAATTGTGCCTGCGCCGCAGTCCAATAGCTCATCAAGTCAGGGGCCGTGAACCCGCCCCTATCATAGGGAAGGGACATAGCACCCCACTTTTTCCGCACCGCGCCGGAATGCCACAAGAATTGGGCACACAGCTTGTGCAGATCAGTGAAGTAACTATTTCCAGGCCAGATGGGAACATTTGTAAACGTGTACAGGAACTTAGGGAGCAGTATCATCTTGACCAGCGACAGCCGCCCGGCTAATGATAAGGGAAGAGAGCGCCAGCGCTCTAGTTTGGTTTCGGCCAGTGCAGCCAATGTCACATAGTTGTCAGCCAGAAGGGTCTCCCTGGCCAGGGACACATGAACCCCCAGATATTTGATCCCATTGGGAGACCACCTGAGCGGGATGGTGTAGGAGTTTGTGATGAAAGAATGTCGTAGGAGCGCCAGTTATAGCAGACTTCCTAGGAGCTTGTGTACTAAGAGCTTTCCGTAAGAGGGTGTCTCCTAGGAGCACATGTTATAGGTGTGTGTAGTAAAAGGGTGTGTTGTAGGAGCAAGTGTTGTAGGAGTGTACACACTATAATAATCCTATGCCTCTTTGTACAGCTTGTGCACATTAATTGAAGTACAAACTGCATCTTTCATACTAGCTGTGCTGAGAACATATATATTTCACAGTTCTGAAAACACATGAAAGTCAGGGCTGACTTTGATCTTGTTTAAACATTTGCGTTTTTAGAAGATGCACTGTTGGAATGTATGAACTGTGAAACTCATACGTTCTTAGCACGGGTGATTTGAAAAATGCAAGTTAATTCTGGGCATGCACGAAATATAGATGCATTCAAAACGTTAACTCAAAATCGGCCAAGTCGATTTCCAAAATGTTTGTTCATCATTTCTTGGTGAAATATAGGTGCATGCCAAAAAATTGGGAAAATGGAAGCAGCCAATTTTGAGATATTTGGAGCAATTTGTTTTCATTTTCCTAACGGAACACCCCATGTTAAACGCTGTTCAAAATGCCATACAAGTACAAGAATTCTAAACTGTGAAGCCGTTAATGTACAATTCTGAAATTTGACATGCCCATGTGGTTGCTTCAAAGTATTATTGTGGAATATTTTCAGATGTTCTCATGTAATGATTTGAAAGTTATTGAGAATGTATTTTCTAAAGCTTTATAGAGACTTTGTCTTAACCTTAACTATGCCTGCTCTAGCACAAAGACATAATACCTCTGACTTATTGATGGTGTATATTTCTCAGTATTCCAGGGTGGGATGTTTTCCTTGATGAGCTGTGCGGACTAATTGTATTTCACTACCAACACTCCCCATTCCTGTAGTTAAACCTGACTGCTCTGCCATTGTTACTACCTTAAAGTGGCCAGGGCTTTCCTTTTAGTTGGAACAACTGAAAACCTTTGTTAGATGGTTACACAGCCCTCAACAGAGGGTTATACAGAATTCTCCCTGACTATTAACAATGACACCTTGAGCAGGCGTTCATCAATCTCCCATGAGTGAGAGTTGTATGAGAAAGTTCTAGTCCCCTCAGGTCGACTGCTTTGCCTCCAATGTGAACAGGAAGTAAGAGTTCTTCCTCTGGGTATACTTTGTCGAGTGGAACTTGGATTTCGTCCATGTGTTTTCTCTGATTCCTGTCATATCACAGGTTCTCAGAAAACTACAGAAGTCAGGGTCCACCAGGATCTCAATAACCCAGACTCTGCCCAGTTAACATGGTACACAAAACGTTCAGCCTGATCAACCTCTCCTCGTTGAGTGTGAGGGTAGAGCAGCTTTCTCAATTGGGCGTCTGTGTCCTGCAGCGAACCCTTGGCAGCCCCACCCTATTGTCTTGGCTACTGAGAGACTGAGGTTCAAGTAGTACAATCTGTAAAATAACATCATGGATGTTCTTCTTTCCTCATAATCATGCAACCAAGTCAATCTATGCAGGGATTGGATAATAACTTACCACCACGCTAGTTTAATCTTCCTGTGTCGGATTTGAACCCGGTTTTAATACTTCTCAGGGTGGCTCGGTTTGATATTTTGCATTCTTATTCTTTGGGATTGCTTACCATTATGATGATTATCATTTCATCTAGGCAAGTGGGTGATTGCCAGGCCTTTCCTTTCAAGCTCTTTGCCTAGTTTTCTTCAAGGAGAAAGTGACTGAGGGTGAGGCTGTCTTCCTTCTCAGCGTCGTCAGACATCCACTAATCACAGAAGGCCCATCTTCCCGTTACCCTCTGCTTTAATCTTCTAACAGTGAAGTGTCTTTGCCTTTAATGCAAGAGGTCGCTTGTCTACTATGTCTCGGATGAGGGACATCAAGAAGGATGGGCAGTTATTTATGGTTTATGCTAGGGCTAATGTTGGTTGATATGAAACCGATCCTGTCCAAATGAATCATACTCTCATTTCTGATTGCTACCATCTCGGCCAGTTAAGTGGTGCCTGAATGTCTCGGGCCCATTCCACCAGAGGCCTGATGGCGACGTATATGTTGCCAATGAGGTGTATTCATTGTGACATCTGTCAAGTGGCTATGTGGGCTTCTGTTCTACAGGTTTCATAATGATTTGGGAGTCTTTCCAAAATGAGTTGTGGAAGGAATCCATCAGAAGAAAAATGAATTCCCTTTAGTAATGTTCTTATGGATTTCTTATGTGGCCCTCCAGATGTTTGTGCTTCCACTCCCATGAGACCTAACCAGCAGACTCTGTGGTGAATGATCATAGGAGTTGCCCAAAACTACTGTAGGGCCACAAAATAAGTGACAATAGCGCCATCTTTCCAGAGATTCCTCATCAACCTTCTCCCCCTTACCAATAGCGTGTACACATTTTGGAATTCTGTGGTTCCCCTGCAGGTAAGTGTGGAGATGTGGGGGGTTTGAAGGCAAAATGGAGGTCATGAGGGCCATCCAGCTCCTTCTATACCACCCATCAGATCACATTTGAAGTCATGGTTGCGAACGCTGCCAAGCAGAGCCTTTGGGCACTCCTCTTAGCTGAAAACATTTTCATGGACAGACAGATGCTGGAGAATGAATTTCTAAGACTAGGAAACTATGGGGGAGATGATTAATCCATCATGAAAAACATTATCATTGGTAAATTATTTGTTCATTTCAACAGAAAAATCAACATTTCTTACCAAGCTATTTCTGCCTTTGTGAAATGTACTTTGCCCACCCAGCACAGTCCTCTCCTGGCCCTCTCTGATCCTTGCCTTTCTACTTCTTTCCACAGTCCAAGGTGCCGTGATCTTTGCCGAAATCCTTTGTTCGGTGAAACGCATGTTGGCTCGTGTGCTGGTGGTTATTGCCAGCCTGGGATACGGCATTGTGAAGTGAGTGAAATGTTTTTTGAGGCGATGTCATTTGTAGTGGGCTTCCTGACATTAAATTGTTTGTATGTTTTTTTCCCCCTTTGTAGTGGGGAAAAGGGGTATTGCTATTACAGTGAACAGAAAGCATATCCCATTAAGTTACCAACATAGTTTAATATTTATAGAATTAACCCCAAGACACCTGGAACTGTTGAGCGTGTGCCACCCCATGACACCTGGAACTGTTGAGCGTGTGCCACCATCCTCAAGTGCCTACCTAGAACTCCACACTGCGACTGTCCAACTGTTACTTTTTAACCATTGTCTGAGATCATAGTATATCTGTTCATATTGGCTGTTTTCTTTCTCTGTGCCAGTCAAATTTTAATGGTAAATAAATTGTTCTCAACTGATTTTCTTTTATTTTATTTTTTTAAGCCTTTTGCTAACATGTTTTCTTTATGCCATATGTTCAAGCTGTGAGGAGCACTGATGCACAGCTAGGCAACAGGGCAGCCCTTATTCTTTTCCTGGCCCACTTAGTAGTCATGGCTGAGCAGGTAAGGGAACCTTGAGCTTAGGTGCAGAGTGGTTAAACATATTGTTTAACATGCAAAACAACTAGGTAATTTCCACTCAGGGCTGTAGATCAAATGTGCTGGTTTTAGGTAAAGTGTATGCAAAAGTACTCTTCAGTGTCCCAGGGTCATTACCCTCCCATTAAGGGTCATTGGCAATGTCCAATGTCGAGCATCTATCTTGGGGCCCAAATACTATTGTCAGTATCCTGGTATCTGTAATAAATCAACTCTTTCTCAGAAATGAATGGGAGGGACAGATCATCTTTAATATCCAGATACTGTGACGTCCTAGTGAAGCACACATGCAAGTCACGTGTGCAGGTATGTCCTATGGGCAAGGGGCGGGGGTGGCAGGACGGGGAGAGACATGCGATTGATGCGGGTATATAGAGTTGGAGGGGAAGGAGTTGTGTATTCCAGAAGCTCTTTGTTTCCGTCCCTTATTTAGGAAGAGGCTGGTGGGACCATGTGGGAGAACACGATATTGGTGACGATAGGCCCCAGCCGTGCCGTAACCGCATTTGGAGGTGAATTTACTGCAGCGCCACCCGTAGTGAGCATTGGTAGGAGGGCCACCGCTGCAACTGCTCGTAATCCCGCCGTCATCACGGAAAGGGAGGCGGTCCACCTGCCTGTGGAAGTAGGGATCTTGCTATTTTCCAGCGGAGAGCCGCGCCGTGGTCTCAGAGCGCAGAAAATAAAGGGAGTCAGAGCTCAGCTCGAAGCACGCTTGTGAGAGGAGGCACAACGCTGGTGACTGCCCAGAATGTGCTACCAAGTGACTGCACAGTGAAGAAACACCACGCAGTAAGTGGCAATTGTAACACGACTTAGAGCTGATGTCACATGGGAGGACACTGGAGAACTACAAGCAAGCAAACACACAATAGAAAGTACCAGCAGGTGTGCAAGATAAGGAAACCACAGGACAAGCACCACATGCCCATGACAATTGAAAAGGCCTTAAGAATAGTTTAGCGAACTTTGTTTGGTCACACCAAAGGCCTGCCAGCCCCTGGGGATACCACACCGAGAAGAGCATGTCGGATACAGAAAGATACAGAGAATCTGACAGTGCCGCTGACACCACTGGAGGGGTACTACCCTCAATACTTCAGGAAAACCTTGCTATGAAATTACCGACTCATTTTGATCTGTCTGAAACCAGCAGTTTAGGACTCTGATGGAAGAGGTGGGCGAGGGATTTTGAGGTATATATCAAGGCCACAGTACCCCCTGAAAGACGAAAAAAGCACAGCCTGCTAACCCTTGCCATTGGACCAAATGTTTGTGAACTTGTAGGTGAGTTCCTAGATGGTTCCACTGACACCTGCACGGATTTAAAGACCGCTCTCACCGACTAATTCACAGCGCACACCAACATAGACTATAAGCGTCATATACTCCACACGACAGGGCAGACCAAAGGGGAATCGATGGACACTTTTGTAATGCATCTCCGCATTGGCCTCAAACTCTGTGATTGCAACAATTATTCAAACAAAGAAGCACTGCGGTCTCGAATAATTGTGGGATGTGTATGTGCTGACTTCAGGAAAAGATTGCTCCAAAAACCACGATGACTTTAGGAAACCCTTCACCTGGCAAGATCTGATGTGGCATTAGCCCTCCCGATAGAGGCCATGAGCAATGCAAAAATCTCCCCTGGACAATCGGACACCATTATCAAAATGGACGTGACTTCGCTACATAAAGGCAACAGTGAATCTTTCTGCTACTTTTGTGTATACAAATCTCCACACAGATACATCCGGTATCAAGAAGAACAATCACAGACAGCAGATCCAGTCAGTCAGTCAGCAGCAGAAGAAGTACGCAAGAAAGAATACCCTTGTGAAGAGTCGAGAAGGAAAGGCTATCTGTGTGCTCTACGGAACCCTGTGGTGAAGCAACAGAGCCCAATACTATTCCTCCAAGTAAACGACCTGCCAGTGGAGTTCTTAGTGGACACAGGAGCCATGGCAAATTTCATTAGCAAAGTAGTATACAACAACCTAATGCATTTATCCCTACAGATCTAAAACTCCTCTGCCATGCAACAGATACTTTATGGCACATTGTAAATAAAAATCACAGTCAAAGAGAATACCCATGCATGTCTTGGAAGCGGCCATGGACAGTGGGTGCATCTTAAGTTTCAAAGCTGCGTTAGACATGGGACCGATATGTACATTATCGACTCATGGCCCACAAATACCTTGACCCGTCCGCCAAAATAGAACCGTTATTTCCCACACTCTTTAAGGGGCTGGGAAAGCTGAAGAACAGGCAAATCAGCTTGCACATCAACCCAGAAATGGGTTCAGTAGCCCAAGCATTCCTGTAAACACACATCAACAGGTTGAGGAAGAACTACATAAATTATTGGAACAGGACATCGAGCCAGCAGCAGGCATCACTCCGTGGGTGTCACTGATGGTTGCAGTTTCCAAGAAAGATTTAAATGACATCCGGATATGTGTAGACAAGCAAAGACCAAACGAGGCCATCATGAGAGAACGCTGCTAAGCCACGCAAATTACAAACATGGTGCATTTGCTAAATGAAGCCACTATGTCCTCCAAATTAGACTTAAATAAAGGGAACTGGCAACTGGAACTGAGTGAGGAATCCCGATACATGACGACTTTCATAACGCACCAGGCCCTGTATAGGTACAAATGTCTGTTTTGGGGTATCATTGGCTGCGGAAATCTCTCAAGCGGAAATTCACAACATCAAACACATTCCCAACTGCCTCAATTGCAGAGACGATCTACTGGTTTTCAGGCAAGATCAAGAACATAACACACTGACGAGAGTATGCATGGCATTGGAAGTAGCCCACCTCACGCTCAACAGGGAAAAATGGGAGTTCGGGAAAGGGACCCTTTGTTTTTTTACACCTGTATTTTCAGCACAAGACATGAGACTGGACCCGGAAAAGGTAGCGGCCCTCACCAATGCAGAGCCTCCGGCCAACGTGTCGGACCTGAGATCATTTGTAGGGCTTGTCAGCTACTGTAAATGATATATTCAAATGATATATTCAAGATTTTGCATCCGTGAGCGAGTCGCTGAGAACACTTGCAAAACAGCAAATTCCTTTTGTGTGGTCTGGCTCCTGCCAGCAGGCATTCGAATCCATTTGCCAGCGCATTTCAGCAGCTGAAAACATGGCTTATTTTAATGCTACAGGAGAAACTGAGCTGGTTGTGGATGCCAGCCCCGTGGGACTGGGTGCCATACTAGCACAAACAGACCCTGCTGACAATTGGAAGAGCCACATTGTCTCCTATGCCAACACAAGCTTGTCCAGAACTGAACAGGCATACTCACAGGCCGAGAATGAAGGTTTGGCTGTAGTTTGGGCCTGCAAACACTTTAATTTATTCCTTTACGGTAAACCGTTTACAGTAGTCACCAACCATCAAGCCTTGCTTTTTCCATATGGAAACCCTAAGGCAAAAAATGCTCCCAGAATTGCAAGGTGGGGTTTAAGGCTCCAGGACTACAGTTTGCATATCATTTACCAGCTTGGGAAAGATGAAAAGCATGCAGACATTTTGTCTCCACACCCTATTGCCTAGTCCTAAACCTCAGTGGCTGACCTCGTGCAAGCTGTTTCTCCAAAAGGTGTTCATCTGGACCACCTTACGCAAGAGACGGAGAAAGACCAGGCCATCGTCAGATGGATTGAATCGGGCCGGTGGAAACAGGCTAAACAAGTGGGGGAAAGCGCCAGACCGGAAGTACAAGGAGATATAGGATGCCCAGTAGCAGTCAAAGAGCAGTTAGCCAAATCGCAAGACGGCCTACTCTTGATGAGCACAAAGATTGTCATTCCTCGAACTTTGCAAGGACGAATTCTAGACCTCGCGGAATAGTATCCGCCAAGAGAATGCTACGCCAGAAGGTACGGATTCCTCAACTAGACATTCAAGTTTAAACACTTGTCAAGCAATGTCCCACATGTGCGGTCGTCAATCCTCATACCAGACCTGAGCCCTCTATGCATGACCTTGCATCCAGAAACGGCATGTGACGAGATGGCCATTGGCTTTTTCGGCCCTATTGCTGGAGGAGAATACATACTGGTGGCAATGGATGAATACTCTCGATTCTCTGACATCCAGATAGCGCTCTCGACAGCAGCATATCCCACTATCCCCACCCTGGACAGAATGTTGACTGCCTTCGGAGTGCCAAGAATAGTGAAATCAGACAATGGGCCCCCATTCACAGTACAACACATTTGCGGAATACATGGGTTTCAAGTACAGGCGAGTCACGCCCTTATGGTCCCATGCTAATGGCACTGTAGACTGCTTCATGAGTAATGTCAAAAGGAATGTTCAAATTGTCCACCTGACGAGAGAACCAGTTGAGAAGATACAACTCCTGTGGGACTATCTGAACACTCCTCACAGCAACACAGTGAAGGTACCATCAGAAGTGATGTTTGGTCACAACATTCTCACCAGGCTTCCCCATGTCACGGTTCAGGAAGAAAGGTACGAAGAGGACAAGGAAATGCATGAACAGGAAACATGAGAGAAAGGCAATATGAAGCGACTGGCCGATTCATCTCGAAAGGCTTGTGTCAATGATCTGGTGAAATGAGATATTGTGGCTGTGCAGCAACCTCGGACCCATAAGAACATGGCTGCCTTCGACAGTACTCTAACTGTCACAAGGATCAAAGGGTCTCTTGTCAATGCGGAAGGAGAAAGAAAGAACGTAACTCATAACTCCTTGCACTGGAAGCTGCCTTGAATTGTAATGACTAGACCCCAGAGGTAGGATGAAGACTCAGAGGGGTGGGATGCCCCATAGGGGATGGAGAAGCATCGAGCGACGAAATGGCTGCCTTACAAGCAGGACTGGGTCCTGACCAAGGACAGGTGAGTGGTTCAGGTAGTCCTCCGAGGGTGAGGAATGGACCTATTGAAGAAATGGACTAAGACAATCTGTTGTGAAGAAGGGGGGGCATTCCAAGATGGCTGCCGGCAATGAGGAGACCTGCCGATGGCGCTCCCAAAACCTGATCTAATTATGGCGGATCCACCACCCCGCCAGCACATCAGAGAAGGAGCAGACAGAACTCGCGCAACGCCCGCCTGTTACAGGGGAAGTGAGTGACTTTAAAGAGGGAGAAGTAACTTTGCTTCCAGAACGAAGAAAGTATACCTGGTGGACTGTGGCGTCACCAGGCAAAGAGGCGGCGAAGTGAAGACCCAGGCACTAGTCAGCACCTAGGCTCCTACGGCAAGTCGCGAGCTGGGGAGGAGCGGAGGGCCAAGTCTAGAATGGAGAGACATCGTTTGGCCCCCAGGAGGGAGAGCAAGCTGAGCAGAATCTCTCAGAAGTAAGCGGCGTGGAGCCAGCGAGATCCCCGGCGGAGAGGCGGGACAGAGAGTAGACTTGCAGGAGAAGCAGAAGCAGCGGGGAAAGGACCGCAAATCCACGGTAAGCCAGCAGAAAGAAGGCGGCGAGTGCTGCGGGGTCCCCAGGGGATCAAGGAAGGGCGGGCGTAAAACGGTCCCTCCAGCGTATCTGTGGAGAGAGGCACAAGGGGCTGACGTCCTGCCCGAGGTGTGTAGAATCCACAAAGTAAAAACACTGCACTAGGAGCACAACAAGAGAAGCACACCAGAAGGGGAAACCCGGCACCATACAGCATGGCGAAGTGTGAGAGGCCGGGGTGTGGCCAAGACATTTACAAACTTAGCACTGGCAAGCCGAGGGGAAGCTGCACCCAAAAGGAGTCATGGCATGCCTTGAATCAATAAGGTATAGTAATTGTCATGCCGGCAAAATGAGGGCGGGGGAGAGATAAGAGAGCGTGGCACGCCACAGGTAAGGGGGGGGGAATAGCGGCAAGAAACACAGGTGAGAACCGATCAGGCGTGCCCAGATACAGAACGAGGAACAAGAGCGTGGGAGAGCGCAGCAGCCAGTGAAAGGGAGGAAAACTCACTTGGAGTGACGAAAGAGAGGGCATACACGCCTCTGTGCTTAATAGGGAAGCACACAACAAACACCCACAAGGGTACCCCCGGAAACTGCAGCGGCCCCAAATACCAAGAAGAGACATGACCACGAAATCTAAGGGGAGAAAAGGAAAGGCAGGCCAAACATCTGGGATGCACTGGGAACCCTCCCAACCATGTGGCCCACACAAGAAGCCAAAGACAACCAGGAAGGGTTGACAGGACCCAGCACCCCAGAGGACATAGAATCAATGACCCAATGTCACGGCAAGCCTTCCGAGGAGAAATGCTCACACTGCAGACCACCCTGGCCAAGACATTTCAATAACATTTCCAGCTTATGAGATCTAAACGTGGCCCTAGTGGAGATACAAGAGATGGGGCAACTGAGAGAGAGAACAGATCTACTGGAAAAGGGATTGCAAGAGGTGGATAGAGAGGCGATGACGAAAAGCGATGCCATAGAGCGATTAGATGCGGCCACGCAGAATCTATAGCTCCAAATGGAAGATATGGAGAACCGATTCCGTAGAATCAACAATAGGGAAATGCTCCCAGAGTCGGTGACAAAGAGCTAAAGGAAGTGGTCCAAGGAATCTTTGCAGAGCTCCTGGGTGAAGGGCCCCCAGAATCCATCAAGTTGGATTGAATCCACAGAGTGGGATAAATGAATAAAAGCCAAACGCAAGACCAAGAGATGTGCTGGCAGCGTTCACTAGATATGCCCAAAAGGATGCAGTCTTGCGAGCAGCAAGAATGCTGGAACCAGTGCCGGACAAGGGGCAGCAGATAGCGCTACATCAGGACTTGGCCAACACCACACTAATAAAGAGACGACAAATGGCTTGAATACTTAAAGTGCTCAACGAAGGAGGTATAAAATACAAATGGACCTTCCCGTTTGGTCTCCTATTCGTGTGGGAAGGTGGGCAAAAATGCATCACCTCAATGCAAGATGGAGCTGACATTTTGCAAATGGACCTGGACTTGAATCAATAGGACGGCGGATCACAGACAACAGATACCAAACCACAAGACCATGAGAATGAACCACAGTGGGCAAAAGACTGAGCAGGAGAACGATATTCCGGGGCCCGCCGCCCAAGGAGAGAGGAGAAGAGGGGAGAGGGAACATGCAAGACCCTACGAGGCAAGAAATAGGGGTGGTAGATCCTTAATTAGTAAGGGTGGAGATGCCTGAGAAAGTTGAGGACAGGGTATAGGAGGTCGAGGTATGCCCTCGGGAAGGGTAAGAGGTGGGGTAAGAAGAGGGGCATGGGTGCAGAGAGGGGGGAGCGGGAGGGCCGAACTTCAGGGTTGGAAAACCGGGCAAGGCAAAGATAACTGGAGATGGGGACGAGGTCTTGGGAGGAAGAAAATAGAAGACACAAGAGAAGTCAGGAGGAGGAGGGGTGGAACGAGAGAGCGAAGTCAGATGAGGGGGGAGAGCACCAATGGGCAGAATACATATTGGTCTAGACATTCAAATGGTCAACACACAATGTCGGAGGGCTCAACACTCCCCTAAAAAGGAAACAATTAGAGAGGCTTACTAGAAAAAAGGGAGTACTACTGCAGACACATCTCTTGAAAAAGGACCAGGGGAGAATTAAAATGAGGATTTGATTAGATATTCCATGCCTCAGGTAGAACTAAGACAGGGGGGGTTGCCCTAGCCATTAAAAATACACTGGACTTTAGGGTGGCTGAAATTTGTAGGGCTAAGGGTGGCAGATATATAATGGTTAGGGGAGTACAGATATACTATTGCATCCATCTACGCACCAAACGTGTGTCAGGACGCATTTTTTAAGAGATTCCTAGGACTACTGGAGGGATTTGTGAGAGGGCACATAATATTAATGGGAGATTTTAATATGGCGTGGCATAGGGGGGGGGAAGGACAGATCAGGGGGGAGCGGACTGGGAGGGGGAGGTGTAGTGGCATCGGCGGAAGTGCGGGAAAGAATGGATAGGGCAGGTTTGTGGGATGTGTGGAGGGGACTGAAAGGTGACGACGGATACACCTTTCTCTTGAGAAGGCACAACACAATCTAGACTTGACTATATCTGGGCCGCTGCTGGGCAGGGTGAGAGAAGTGGAGGTTGGGCCCTGGGGACAGCTGATCTCAAGATGGTCTCCATGAAAATGGAACTACATGGACAAAAGCAAAGTATCTGGGGATGGAAATAACTGGGGTTTGTTGAGAGATCCGGTGATAAGGGAGGATATGGAAGGGAAGATAAAGGATTTTTTTGAGTTCAACAACGCCATAGAGACGAGGGAAAGCACTAGATGGGATGCGTTTAAGGCCACAATGAGGGGGGAGCTCATTGCCGTGAAAGCCCGTAGAGAAAAACAGCTGAAGGCACTCTCAACTGGAGGCAGAAGTCGAGGATACAAGGAAAGCAGTAGCAGAAACCCCAACAAGGGCGGCTGTCAGAACCTATAGGCAAGCGGTTGGACAACTTGGGAGTCCTTCGTACAAAAAAAGCGGAAGGGGCATTGCTTTTTGTCATGCAACGGTACTATGTGAAAGCCAATAAAGCGGAAGAACTACTGGCACGAATATTCAGAGGAGCGGGGCGAGAAACACTATAAGAGCTTTAAAAGATGGAAAGGTAGGGCACCTCATTCGCACGGAGGACCTACAAGAACGCCTAGCAGGATTTTACAAGGAATTATATACGTCACAAAGCCCTTGGTATCAACAACAGGTGCACTTCCTTGAGAGGCTTAAGCTCACCCGTATAGATAAGGACGCCCAAGAGTCCCTGAGTCGGCCTATAACGGAAGATGAGGTAAGGATGGTGGTGACGAAACTACCCCAGAACAAGGCACCAGGGC
Organism: Ambystoma mexicanum; assembly: GCF_040938575.1. Classification (NCBI taxonomy): domain Eukaryota; kingdom Metazoa; phylum Chordata; class Amphibia; order Caudata; family Ambystomatidae; genus Ambystoma; species Ambystoma mexicanum. Next base: position 717,573,615 of record NC_090923.1, read on the forward strand.
CAGATGGCTATACAGCAGCCTTCTATAAGACTTTCGCTACTAGGCTCATCCCTTACCTGATGCAGCTTTTTAACTCATTTAAAAACTCAGGCCACATCACTCCATCTATGGGGGAGGCAGAGGTGACCCTAATCCCAAAACCTCCCAAGGACCTCACAGAATGCACTTCATACAGGTCCATCACTCTCATAAATGTAGATGCAAAAATATATACCAAAATTTTAGCAAACAAACTGGAGGGACTTTTACCTAAACTAATCCACCCAGGTCAGGTGGGATTTGTATGGGGAAGACAGACATTGGACAATATTAGGACGGTGGCACACCTAGTGGAAAAGGTGCAGAAAACTAACACTCCTGCTATCCTTCTAGGGCTAGATGCAGAGAAGGCATTTGACTGGGTGGAGTGGTCCTTTCTGCTCCTGGTCATGGAAGCAATGGGCCTGGGAGGAGACTATTTCAAAATGGTGCAAGCAAACTATTGCGACCCACTAACGCGCCTGATAAATGGGGAGATGTTGCAACCCAATCACCTGGGCAGGGAACAAAGCAGAGGTGTCCACTCTCACCATTGCTGTACGCAATATACTTGGAACCTTTCCTTCAGGCAGTGTGAGAAACGGAGGAGATACAGGGGATAACCTTTGTGGGGCAGGAACACAAAGTCGCAGCCTTTGCCAACGACATGTGATAACATGAGTGATACACCAGACCCCAGGCATCTATCCAGGCAGTGAGGGCACTTCTAGAGATGTTTGGGGAAGCTTCAGACCTACATATCAACATCAGCAAATCGGAACTTTTGTACTTCGCGCTATAAACAAAAGACCAGGATGCACTAACGGTGTCATCACCATTCGCGTGGTCCACAGCAGAGATTAGTTATCTAGGAATCCAGCTCACACCGAACCTAGGGGGATGGTATGCAGCAAACTACTGCATACCATTGATTAGGAAGGAATTCCAGAGGTGGAGGTACCTGAGGATATCATAGATGGGAAGGATAGCGGCAGGGACTCCCAACAAGTCTCTTCCGGGAAAGGAGGGAAATGATTAATGAGTTTATATGGGAGGGAAAGAAGGCTAGAATTAAGAGGTGCCTACTCATGTCCCCTAGGAGGGAGGGAGGAATGGAGGGAGGTATGGCCCTCCCAGACATTCAAATCTATCATGAGGCAACACAATTAATTGATTAGGGAATGGTTTCGGAGAGGAGAAGGGAAGCAATGGGTAGCCATGGATCGGGCAGTAGCACAACTTGACTTGAGAGTTATTGTGGCTCCCAAAGGAGCACAGACCTAAACACTTGTGCGTGAGCATCATCACAAAGCTCGTATCGGACGCGTTGGTTAGGATGGTGAGAACGCAAGGGATCACAACCTCCCCCCCCCCGTCCCCATTTACCCCATCTTCCAAAATGGCGACTTTTCACCAGGGACAGAAAAGGAATGTTTATGCAGTGGAAAGGAGGTTGCAGGGTGATGCAGGATTTGTTTCGGGGACAAGACGTCCGCTCCTTCGTAGAATGCAAACAGGAATTCACACTGGGGGAGGGGGATAGACTAAGATATGTTCAATTAAGGTACTGGGTACTGAATCCAAATATTAAAAAGGCGGCCACCCGAAAGATAACAGCATTGGAGAAATTTCTACTGACGAATGATGGGTCAAAAGGATTGATTATCTGTACAAAATCTTAGAAGATGCCACTCCTAGAACTCAATGGCCATATATGAGGTGCTGGGAGCAGACATTGGGACAGGAGATTGCGAAGGAAGCATGGGGTAAACTATAGGGAAAGATACCTAAGATAGCAAAAGCATCTCAACTACAGGAAACTTGGTACAAAATCTTCTCTGGATGGCATTATATGCCGGCTCGCCTACACAATATGTAGCCAAGTATGTTGGAGGGGCTGTGGCAGGGAATGCACTGCGGAACACAGATGGTGGAAATGCCCCAAGATAGAGCCCTTCTGGTGGGAAATGCAGCCAGCACAAATCCAGGCATTTGGGATAGGAGGGGACAAACCCCCGGCACGCATCTTGCTGGGCCTCACAGCAAATCAGAGCCAAAAACCAGGAAAAGACAAGGGTCATACTGACTCTGGCAGCAATGACCATCCTAGCCCAGATACAAGACGAGCTGCGCAAAGGATGGGAAACTTTGGCCCTCGAATGGGCCACATACACAATGAGCAATAATTTACAGAATTTTCCGACAGATTGGGGAGAGATCCTAAACTTTCTTAAGGAGGACTTTCGAGCCCAGTGGTGTCACCAACGCCTCAGATTGTTAGACATGGATTGAACCCTTTGAGTTGGATACAGTGAAGATGAAAAGGACCCTCAACTGCACCCAGGGAGAGGGGGGGGTAGGGGGGGAAGTTGTTATACTTGTTGTAAAATCAATAAACAGAAGTTTAAAAAAGGGGGTGCTGTAGCCACCTAGTGAAGAACAAATGCAAGTTGCGTGTGCAGGGAGTGTACCTACAGGCATGGGGGTGAGGGGTCTCGCAGGAATGGGAGGGACAGGATGCGACTGGGGGGGCGCGGGGGAATATAGAGTTGGAGGGAAAGGAATAAAGTTGTGTATTCCAGCAGCTCTCTGTGCCCGTCCCTTATTCAGGAAGAGGCTGTTGGGACCTTGTGGGAGAACATGATAGACACACTCTCCGAAGTTACGTTTCGAGGGCATACATTTATCAATAGGGAAACCCCAACAAAGAAAAGGTATTACTATTGAGGACAATCACTTTGGACAATTGCTTTGTGAAAACTCTGAATTAAGCCAATTCAGATAACACTAAGGACACATTTGGAAAACTACATGCTTTATTTGTAATAGTATAATAAAATTGAAAGTGCCACAACACACTGCCAGTAGAGAATTTTTTATTTTAACCAACACATCAGCTGCACACCCGCATGGATATGTGTTAGCTGGCATTTTTCAAAATTCTTAAATATTGGGCAGACCCAATTGAAGGGCCCAACCAGCGACATCCTTTTTGATTCTGTCAACTCAACCAATTAGATAATTAGGGGGTAATTCATAGAAATTCACGCACAAGTGGCGCACGCGACTGGCGCACAGTGCACGTGCGAATCTCTGCGCCAGCCACGTGCGCTAAAATCCATTTGCGCGCACATCGTATTTATGGATTTTAGCTACCAAAACCAGCCGTGGTGCACAGTGGCGCAGCGACCCTGCAGCAGCGCCAGTTACGCCCCCAAGAACACCTCTCGCGCAGGGAAAAGCCATCAAAATCCCCAATCCAGCGCAAAGGGCTGTGCTAACCCTGTACCAGCACGGCAAGCGGGGAACGTGTATTACTGGGGTTCGCAGGAAGTTTCACACGCGATAGGCCCTGTGCGAGTGGGGTACGTGTATTACTGGGGTTCGCGGGAAGTCTCACACGCGATTGGAGCAGGATACGTGTATTTCGGGGGGTGCGTGGGAAGTTTCACACGCAATTGGCCCTGTGCGAGTGGGGTACGTGTATAAATGGGGTTCACGGGAAGTCTCACACACGATTGGAGCCGGGTACGTGTATTCCTGGGGTGCACGGGAAGTTTCACACGCGATTTTGCTGTCAGAGCGGGTTACGTGAATTTCGGGGGTGCACGCTGAGTCCTACACGTGAATTGGCAGTGTGGGTCCTCCCAGGTGTTCCCTCTACACCCTCCACGGTCCCTGCAGGCAGCCCACACCACAGGGGACTACCCTGCACCCCTGGTCATGTCCCGCAGACAGCCCATCCACCATGGGCATGCCACCCAGCCAAGCCACATGTCACCTTGCACTACTGATCACCAACTCATGTCCCCCTGCACCCCATCCCCCAGCACTGAGGTGCATCTGCCAGCAGGCCCCCACTCATGTCCCACTCATGTCCCCCTGCACCCCCATCCCCCCGCACTGAGGGGCACCTACCAGCAGGCCCCCACTCATGTCCCCTTGCCCCCCCACCCCCAGCACTGTGGGGCACCTGCCAGCAGGCCCCCACTCATGTCCCCCTGCACCCCCAGCAGTGAAATGCCGATCTCATGACACAAACCAAAAGTCAACTATGTACATCAACACATGCCCATCACACACACAGGTTGCCATTCAATAAGTAAACCCACATTTTGACATGCATCAACCCAATGAGCGAATCCCACACATTGAAGTAAAATATCAAAATGTATTAATATGAAAATAAATGCAAAGAAATGAAAGCATAAAATGTCAAAGATGAAATGAAATGCATGTCCAATAAAAAAATAATGAAATGCAGAAGAAATCCAAAGTAATCCAAAAGAAAAATGTCCAAGTCTCCCACTACGTCATCCCAGATCCTCTCCCGTCCTTCCTTGTTGGCGCGTGATGTTCCGAAGAGGGCATCATAATGCCCCAGGACATGCTCCACCAGGACACCAACTTCGGTGGCAGTGAAGCTGGTGGCCCTCTGCCTCTCTGGCTGGGGGTTGCCAGTGGTGCCAGATGGAGATGTGCCCGACATGGCAACCCCAGAGGCAGGAGTGGGTGGGCACTTGGTCCTTGGGCTGGGCTGTGGAGCGATGGTATCCCAGTCACGAGTCTTCTGTTCCAGCAGGGGTGGACACAGCAACTGGACCCCTGCAGATGGCTGATGTGCAGGCACCAAATGGCAGGACACGTGGGCAGCAGACAGTCAGGCAGCAGCAGGTGGGAGCGTGCGCGGGGCTCTGGGGGGCAGGAAAATAGCCTTCAGGGCAGGAGCGTGGTCTTCTGTGTGTGTATTCGTGGCCAGCATGATACGGAGTGATTTGGCACGTGAAAAAATTCCACGTCAGCGTATAATTTGAGGAAAGGCCCTTAGCGCGTATGCGCGTCAGCACATGCACGCGATTTCATTGGACCAAAGGCCCTTAGCGCGTAAGCGCGTCTGTGACGGATCGCGCACGGGCGTTGCCCTTTCGCGTGTAAAACTTCACACGAACCCCAGAAATACACGTACCCCACTCGCACAGGGCCCTTTCGCGTGTAAAACTTCACGCGAACCCCAGGAATATTGGCCCTGTGCGAGTGGGGTACGTGTACCCCTGGGGTGCGCGGGAAGTTTCACACACGAAAGGGCCCTGTGCGAGCGGGGTACGTGTATTTCGGGGGTGCGCTGGAAGTTTCACATGCGATTTTGCTGTCAGAGTGGTGTACTGAATTTCAGGGGTGCGCAGGGAGTCCTACACGTGAATTGGCAGTGTGGGTCCTCCCAGGTGTTCCCTCTACACCCCTCTACACGGCCCCTGCAGGCAGCCCACACCACAGGGGACTACCCTACACCCCTGGTCATGTCCCGCAGGCAGCCCATCTACCATGGGCATGCCCCCCAGCCAAGGCACATGTCAGCTTGCACTACTGATCACCCACTCATGTCCCTTTACACCCCCACCCCCCAGCAGTCCGGGGCACCTGCCAGCAGACCCCCACTCATGTCCCTTTGCACCCCCAGCAGAGCAGGGCACCTGCCAGCAGGCCCCCACTCATGTCCCCCTGCACCCCCAACCTCCAGCCGTGCAGGGCACCTGCCAGCAGGCCCCCACTCATGTCCCTTTGCACGCCCCAGCAGTGCAGGGCACCTGCCAGCAGGCCCCCACTCATGTCCCCCCCTACACGAAATAAAAATACCACATCACGCCACCCCATTCTTGAGACGCAATGATTCCCAATCCATCCCACACTGACATGCCTATCTCAAGACACGAACCAAAACTCAACTATGTACATCAACACATGTCCATCACACACATACACTGGTTGGCATTGCCTGTGTAAACCCACAATTTCACATGCATCAACCCAATGAGCAAATCCCACACATGGAACTAAAATATGAAAATGTATTATGTACATAAATGAAATGAAAGCATACCAAAACATCAAACATGAAATGAAAAGCATGTGAAAAAGATGAAAGAATGAAAACGATAAGCAAAAACAGTCCAAACTCTCCCTCCACCAACGCAAATCCAAAAAAAGGTAAAAAAAAGATATCCATTGTTTCATGTTCATAATGATAAATAAAAATGCAAAATCAATCCATAGTCCAACTATTTACAATACATTGTCCAGAAAAAAAACCATTACTCCATGTCCATAATGAAAAAAAATCCAAATGAATCCATGATGTAATTATATACAATCCATTGTCCAAAATTAAAATCCATTAATCCATGTCCAAAAATCAAAAAAATAAATGAATCCATTGTCCAACGATGTAAAGGGTCCATGAGCCCAACTAAACAAATGAAACCTACCTAAGAAACTACCTAAATATATAACTATATACAAATGTGTGTGGCATTGTCCATTGACCACAAATAAAAGGAAAACAAAAAGGAAACCTAACTCTAAAAACTATTTAAAATGGCAGCGGGCTAGTCCGACGGCTTACTTTCGGATGTCCCGGGCCAGGGCATCATCGAACTCCTGCTCAATGTCCTGGAGGCGGGCCTCTGTCCTGGCCCCGAGGTCTCGCAGGGAGGCACTCATGGCCTGTTCCAACTCCCTCCGAGTTGCCTCGAGGCACTCTGCCAGCCTCAGGGCCCTCCGCATGGAGTTCTGCGCCCTGACCATCGTGAGCCGTGCCTCTTCTTCCCGCTGGCGCTCCGCATCTATAGCATGGCCTAACCGCTGCCACACGGAAGACACTTCCAGTCCTGGGTCCCTCTGGCCGATGCCTGCCCATCTGATGAAAGGCCCCGAGCTATCATGGCCCCCATCTTGCTGCTGCCGCTGCGCCTCTGCCTGTGCCCTGGCTCTTGCTGCCTGCACATCCTCCTCCGGCTGGGGTGCAGTTGTTGATGTGGCCACCCCTGCCGGACGTCCGACTCCCAACTGTGGCAGGGATATGTCCTCCACCAGCCTGGTCGCAGGGTCAGAGGCATCTCCACAGGGTACCCAGTTGATACATGGGTGGGAAGATGGCATGGAGTGCAACTGGCGCATAGGGGGTTCAGTTGAGGAGGGGGTCGGAACAAGGTCCAGCAAACAGAGGAATCCTGCCCTGGTGAGCTGTCCCAGTAGGTCAACGCGGTCAACAAGCCATTCGAGATGACGTGCAGTCTCCTCATGAAAAGACTGCAGGTCACCTCGCATGGCCCGTTGACGCAACGCCACCCCACCCAGGACAGGCTCAACCCAGTCCCGGATAGCCACGTCCGCAGGGAGAGGAAGGCCAATTGTTGTAAGCGGATCCCCTCCCTGAAAACGGGTCTGGACGTAGGCATCCCTGCTGGTGCGGGATGATGCAGTCACAGGATCGGGGACAGGATTACACACAGGCACCTCTGCGGTGGCCTGTGCTGCCTCCTGTCCCTGCCCCTGCACTGCACCACTAGCACCTGTAGAATGCCCACCTCCAGACCCCGTGTCTGTCCCTTGCACGGACTCCTCCTCCACCAAACACCCCACCAACCTGGAACGCCTCCGTGCAATCTTCCTCCGTCGGACCCTGTGGGGTCTCAGCTGCCCCTTCTGCTGCTGAGGAGTCCAACTCCGACCTCTGCCTCTTGGACCTTCCCTTGGCAGCTGCGGCCTGGGATGCGGCACCGGACTCCTCACTCCCCGACAAGACAACCTGGGAGGGGAGCCGGGCGTCTCCGGCTGGCGGGATGATCCCTGCCGCTGTGCTCCAGAGCACCCTCTCTGCCCTCTTCTTCAGTTGACGCTGCAGACAGGGAGAGATAAAACACAGGCATCAGGGCACTGTACAATGGACTGATACACACATGACAGTTGCACATGAGTGGCATTGTTTAACTACAGACACGGCATCACACTCCATTACACGCATGTCATTTTAACTCACACACATGAACATTTCAACAGCAATATTGCACCAGGCAGCACTATCCAGACACATAAAACAGCATGAACAGCCAAAGGTGAGCCTGACATCACATGAAACACAAGGAGTGCACTAGACATGCACACACGCCACCACACTTACATGCATGTCTACATCTCCTCCAACTGTTGCAGTGATGAGATCGCCATACACGTCACATCTGCCATTCATGCTTCTATATATCAGTGTCACGTGCATCCATGTTAAATCAGTTGCACACTTGTCAGATACACATACATGCACATGTATACAGTGCAGATATATGCATTATGAACCACCATCCATGCCACAACCATGCCATGCCAATGTACATACACAGAAATTCAAACATGTGTGCTCCCACACCTGCATTTGCCCAGCATGCTTACCAACACATACACCATGAATGTGTCTCACAACCGAGAGGACTCACATGTGGCAGCCTCACGCTCATGTTCATACACATCCCTACATAACCCTACATAAACACATGTGCAACCTGCACACTACTGGCACACCACGACACGCACAGCGTACTATCAACATGCATGTACACTTACCGCTCGACTCCAGACGGAGGATCTGGACATAGAGCGCTGGGCATATGCGTTCCAGGACCCTCATTTGATGGTTCGACAGCTGGCCCTGGCGCCCCTTGGCATCCACTGCCTTAGCGAGGCGCCGGGCCTTGTTGAGGGTCCTGGACCTGAAGTCCTCCCAGCGCTTCTTGACATGATGTAAGTCGCGGACTGCCACCCCCTCCGCGTGGATGGCAGTCACGATGTCCATCCAGATCCTGGTCCGTCCTTCATTGTCGGCGCGCAAACTTCCAAAGAGGGCATCATACTGCCCCAGGACTTGCTACACCAGGACACCAACTTCGGTGGCAGTGAAGCTGGTGGCCCTATGCCTCTCTGGCTGGGGGTTACCAGTGCTGCCAGATGGTGTTGTGCTGGACATGGCAACCCCAGAGGCAGGAGCGGGTGGGCAACTGGGTCCTGGGGCTGGGCTGTAGAGTGATGGAATCCCAGTCGGGAGTCTTTGGTTCCAGCAGGGGTGGTCACAGCAACTACACCCCTGGCTGACGTGCAGGCAGCAAATGGCAGGGCACCTGGGCAGCAGGCAGCAGCAGATGGCAGGTGTGGGCGTGCTCGGGGCACTGGGGGGCAGTAATTCGGCCTTCTGGGCAGGAGCGTGGTCTTCCGTGTGTTTTCGCGTGGCCAGCTTGATACGGAGTGATTTGGCATGTGAATAAATTGCACGCCAGCGTGTAATTCGAGGAAAGGGCCTTAGCGTGTAAGCGCGTCAGCACACGCACGCGATTTCATTGGACCAATGGCCCTTAGCGCGTAAGTTACATTATGCGCGCAGTGTTTCCCTCATAGCACGTGATGACAGCACACGTGGAAAAACTGCACATCCGAGTGTCATCACGTGTAATTGGAGGAAAGCGCCCGCGTACACGCGTATCTGACGTGTACGTGTGGGCCGGTTTAAAAGCTGCGTGTAGGACGCCATTTCCTTGTACGTGCGTTTCGTGGAGAGCGAGTGGGTGAAATCTGTACTTCTTGTCGGTTCACACGCGATTACTTCACAGCGTTTCTAGTTCGTACTCCCTGTTACCTGACAGCTCTTTTCTGATTTTTTGTTGGGCCTGTTTCCTCAGAGTTCACTTCTCCTTTTGTCCTGTCTCCTCAGACAGTGTACAATTCTTCTTTTGGCAGGGGAGTTGCCAGCGCGCACACGCGCGTATTTTTGACGTTCTTTTTCCAGGCAGACGGTGAGTTCCGCATGTACTTAGCAACTGTGCTTGCCCCGTGTGTCCCATTCCCCTTCAGAAGCTTCCTGTTTCCATGGGCTTGCAAAGGGTGTGCCCAAGTGACAGTTACTTACACAGTGACGTTGGACTCCCATGAGCTGTGTGGGCAGTCTGTAGTCAATACTGTGTATACATTCCTAGTGGATATTGTTGTTGTATTGTACACTGCATGGTGTATTGATATGTGCTTGTGCATCCATGTCTTCCTCCTAATTTGCAGGTTCATTCCTCATGTCTTCACAAGGCCGTCTACTTTGGAGATGGAGTTCATGTTGTAAGCAGTGCACTTACACATTTGCGTGGCAGCAACACTGTACAGTTGGAAGGGGTCAATGTGCTGGCATAATCAGGTTGTAAGACTACCACTACTTTAACTTAGTACTGTCATGTTTTTGATATGTTTGAGGTTGTGTAGCTGCATTGTATTTTTGGTAAGTATTTGGTCATGTGTGTTGTTAGTTCTTCATTACTGGGAGCATTTTGTGTGTGGCCAGTTTCCATTAGGGACACTGTACTTTGTGACACTTGTGTCAGGTTTTGGGGATTGCTTTGTTTGCTCTCACATAGCATGACATGCCATGGTGTGTTGGGTGGCGGTGCTGGCGAGGGGCTAGGTGACATGGCACTGTTGTCATGTTGTATTTTGCAAGGGGGTAATGAATTTAGCAGCATAGAAGTGTGTCTTTTGATGACACAGCATTGGTGGTGTTTGTGTAGGTAGGGATGCACACAATGTAACACTTCCAGGTGACCATTCTCAGGCTGGTATGGTTGTGACAGTTGACTGTCCCTTATGTCATCATCATTGATTGTTAGATGGTATGTGCCAGGGCTGTGTGCACTCCACAGGGGTGTGATTTTAGGTGAAGTAATTAGCCACCAGCTGCGTACGGGCTGCCTCACCCCATGCCCTTTCCCCTCCCATGCGCAGTGGGCGTGCATGTGGTTGGGGATGTGGGGGCACCACCATGTCCACAGGCAGGCCCCGGCATGTTGCAACGTTGTGCAGGACACATGCTGCCACTATGATCCTGCACACTACTGGGGGAGCGTATAACAGCTGCCTGCCAGAACGGTCAAGGGAGCGAAAGCGTGACTTGAGCACTCCGAATGTGCGCTCCACTATGCCCCGGGTTGCAATGTGGGCTGTGTTGTATCTTACCTCGGGTGGCGTGGTGTGGTTCCGAATTGGCGTCATCATGTGGGTGCTCAGAGGGTAGGCAGTATCATTAGTGGGGTTGTGACATTACTCAGTATCTGACATGCATGCATGTGCTGTGGCATTTGTACTCACCGAGCAGCCATGTATCGCCATGCCGCCCAGCTTCTAGGTCCCGGTTTAGGGTTGACATTCTGTAAATAAAACTGCGTGGGTGGACCCTGGATAGTTGGCATATACTTTGGTGATGATTCCCTTGGCATCACATACTACCTGGACGTTGATGGAATGCCAGTGCTTGCGATTTCTATAGATGTGCTCTGATGCCCTGGGGGGACGTAGAGCCACATGGGTACAATCAATGGCACCTAGGACTTTGGGGAATTGTGCCACCCCGTAGAAATCCTGGACGGCAGCCTGCCTTTCTACAGGTGTTCTGGGCAGGTATATGTGCCTGCGGACTGATGGGCGTGCAATCATGATGACCAAGACCTGGTGTAGGCAGCGTGACTGCGTGGCCTGTGACACCCTCCTCTCCCCCCCCCCACTATAGCACTTGTCCGCTGAAATGATCCAGTGGCCAAGAAGTGCAGTACGTTGAGGACCTTCTCCGTGGGGCTGAGTGCTTGGGAGCACAGGGTGGGTGATGTGAGGTCATCCTCCCACTCACTGACCAGGTTGAGTATTAGGTGAGGTGGAAACCTGTACCTCCCATACACCTGGTCAACAGGCATCCCAAAAAGGCTGGTTCTGGGTGTAAAAATTCTGGGCCTGACTATCCTCCTCCTACTCCTGCGGTATCCCACGACCACTGCTGCTAGGAACGGTATATTCATCCTGGCGTCTGAGCTTGTTTGTTGTTTATGCGCACTTTTATGCTGCGCGGGCCCACGTACACCTGCTTCCTGCTAGCGTACGTGTTTCCGGATTAGCGCGTCTTTTTTGGCGCATGCGTTAGCCCTGTTCGAAACCATGAATACGTGTTTGGAACGTGCGTGTGGGCGTTCCGTGCATTTGCCTCCTGTACTTCCCCCGTGACGCCCACATTTGCACGCGTTGTTCCCCATTCCGCGTGTCACGCCCTCTGTTCCTCCTACTTTTGTTGTGTGTGCCGCGCTATGTGCGATTTCGCTGTGCGCGTAGCGCACGCTGTTTGGAGACGTGTGCGCCATGCAGATTTTTGGCGCACATCCTGGGATTTACACGCGCACAGACTTCCATGAATCGCTGTGCGCGGGTTTCGCTGCGATTTTCGCACTGGCACTGCGATTCGCACGTTTTCGCAGTCTTTCGCACTTTTGCGCTGAACATTTCAGTGCACATTAATTCCATGAATCGGCCTGTTAATGTTTTGTTATACGTTTGTACTATGACTGCAACGTTTTCATATATAATTAACCAGCATGTAGACATATGTGCATTGACAGAAACTTGGTAATTTGTGCAGCAGGGCCTCCCATTGCGCTGGCTATTATCACAGGATATAGTCTGTTTCCACAAGATATATTAGATGGAAAAAGGGGAGGAGTGGCCATGATTTGTATGTCATACCTAGAAATCTGGGAGATGGAAATACTTAACATACAGGGATGTGAGATGCTTCAAGTAAAAATGAGGACCGACCCTGAAAGTACTATGAATGTTGTATTGGTCTACAGACCCTCGGGTATTATGCATGACTTTGCACACCAACTCAGTAACATACTATTACTGTTACCCAATACATAGGTTTTGTTAATGGGTGATATTAATTTATGATTGGGGTGTAAATAAGATCTTGGACCTAAATCTCTTGAGACATTCATGAAGAATTTAGCTTTTACTTTTGTCAAGGTACCTACCCATGTCAAAGGTGATATGCTGCATTGGGTGGCCACACATAATATTAAATCTAGTGATGTGTTGGTACACCCTTGTCCCTGGTCCGACCACTATTTTGTTCAGGTGAACATATTATGTGAGCAACAGATAAGGATCAGGGATGTCAAACCATGATAACGTCAAGAAATGTGAGGAGCGATGGCGGTATGGGTTCTGCCACTAGTGGAGATAGTTGAAAGTTTGGATTGGGTGGCCGATATTCTACAAATCCTCGAGGATACGGCACAGAAGGCATCTAATGCACTTGCTCCAATTAGAACGTGTTGGGGCCAATCAAGAGTGAATACGTGATTCTCGCAGGATATGCTAAAACTGAAAGTTAAGAAGAATACATTTTTTTATTTTATTGAGCATTTCTAAGGTGTTTTATGCAGCAGAATTGTGTTTCAAAGTGCTACAAGGCTAAATTGGAAGGGAGCAGGGGAAATATTAACAATGACAAAATAGTAAATATACAGTCGTGGTCCTACTAGGCCTTGTGGTATTCAGGTGTGCAAGTGCATTGAGGAGAATTGCGGGGATGGATAGAAGGAGCAGCAGGGGAGTGGGCAAGTGCTGGAGGAGTGCTGGGGAGGGAAGTGCTAAGGGGAGCCAAGGAGGAGAACCTCAGGTTAAATGCTAGTACAGGCGACTCACATGGTGGGATGTGGAGCAGCCAAGCAGGGGACCATAAGGGCAGTGCGGTGGGTGGGGGGCGGTGCCGGGGTGCTGGTTTTGATTGGGAAACGGGGCCTAGGATCCTGTGAGATTCATGGGGATCAGGCCACTGGTCAAAGCTGCAGTGGGGTGATTAGCAGGGAAGGGAAACGGGTAGAGATGAGCAGGGTTTTGAGCGGTTTCCGGAACTTAAGGATGTCCGGCTCAAGTCCGAGAGGGGCATTGAGGCTATTCCAGGGGGAGGCACCACCCGAGGAGAGAGACCTACCCCATACCCTCCCCCGCCCCATCTCCCCCACTCTCTGCTTGGAGAAGCATTTGACAGTTAAGGAGTTGCAGTTAGAGAAGCGTAGGGCTCTAGCAGGGTAGTATTTGGGGAGGAAGAGTTGGAGATAGCCTGGTCCCAGGCCCCAGAAGGTCTTGTGGATGATGCAGAGTGTCTTGAATTTGATCCTTGCAGCCCCTGGGAGCCAGTGGAGAGACTTTAGGGCTAGCGAGATTCAGTTCCTGGGCTTGAGACCAAGGATAAGTCTTGCAGCCCTAATCTGGATTAGCTCGAGGGGACGAAGGGGGAAAAGAGGGAAATTGAGAAAAGAGGCTGTTGCAGTAGTCCAGCCTGGAGAGGACCAGAGCTCTGGAGACATTGAGCTTCTGGGGGAAGGTGAGACAAGGGAGAATGCCTCTGAGGAGGTGGAACTGAAAGTGGGACTTCTTGGTAAAGTCCATGATGTGAGGGGTGAAGGGGAGAAGGGGTGAGCGGAGTCGAAGACGATCCCAAGGTTTTTGGACTCACAAGATGATGGGGGTAGAGGTCCCAAGGAGTGTGGCCAGAGGAAAGGAGGAAAAGAGGGCACAGATGTCCCGATGAGGAGGAGGATCTCCTCCTTACTAGCATTACTAGCATTGAGACAGATTGTTCGTTGCACACCATGCCTGAATGGCAAAGAGAGACAGTCGGGGATTACAGAGGAGGAAGAGGGAGAAGTAGAGAGAAATTTGAAGAAGAGCTGTGTGTCATTGGCATAACACTGGAAATGAGAGGAGGCGAACAGAGAGGTCGGTGGTGGAGGATAAATGGCCCCGTTGCAGATGGGAAGGGTGATTAGTGAGGAAAGAGGTCTACCAATCCAGTGCCCGGTCAGTGATCCTGAGGGTGTCAGTCATTTAATGAGGATAGAATGGTTGACCGTGTCAAAGGCAGAGGAGAGATCGAGGAGAATGAAAACAGCAGCAGAGTTTGTGCCTCTGTATGGCCGGGAGTCCAGATTCATTGTGAAGAAGGCAACCAACAAGATCAGTGTGGAGGATCAGTTGAGGGACGAGCAACTTCTCCAAGTGTTTACCCAGGAAGGGGGTAGTGGAAATAGGGCAATAGGTAACTGGGCAGGAGAGGTCAGCAATGGCTTTTTTAGGACAGGGTGCACAAGTGAGTGCTTGAGGGCTAGAGGGAAAGAGCCAGTGGCGAAGGAGTGGTTACAAAAGTCGACAAGAGCCTGGGAGATTGAGGAGATGTTGTCCTTAATGGTTCTGGAGGAGGAGCGAGGCACCTGTTTGGAGGAGGCCTTCATAGAGCGTACCACTTTAGAGACCTCATCCAGTGATATGGGCAGGCGGGAGGAGAGTGAAGGGGGATGGGAGGAGGGGTGCCAAGGGAGGCAGGGGAGCAGGCGTGGGAGTGGAGATGGGGGGGGGGGGGGGTCGAGGAGAGTGAGGACAGGATATCATGAGTTTTGGATGTGAAATGTGACACCAAGGCAGTGCAGAGAGCCTGGGACGGAAGAAGATGGGTGGAAATAGTAACTGGATTGCTGAGTTCCTTGCAGATTTTGAAGTTGGGCTGTGTTTTTAGTGGCTCCAGAGATGCCGGCTCGGATGTGGGCATGATTCTTGGACCGGATAGAGAAGTGGTATTGCCTTTGGAGCAAGCGCCATGCCAGTTTGTCAGAGGGTAAGCCCAAGGTCTGACACTTCCGTTCAGCAGCTCTGCACTTGCGTTTCAGAGATACTAGATCAGAGCCGTACCAGCTGTTCTTGGTGGCAGTTTTTAGGTAGATCCTCATGGCAGGGGCAGGGATGTCAAGGGTGTTGGAGATGGCGAGGTGCACGTTTGCAAGGGCAGAGTCAAAGGGAGAGTCAGGAGCAGGGGTTGGAGGGGGGATGAAGGTGGAGGCAAAAGCAGCGACTGGCGCTCGCTTCATCGGTCGAATGACGGCGAAGGCTGGCAGTGCAGGGGATGGCTCAGGGGGGGTGTGTCAAGGGCAGTGACCGAGCTGGCATTGGACCACGTCTCGGTAAGAGCAATGACGTCTAGGTCAAAGTCTTCAAGAAGGAGATGGATTTCAAAGGAGTGTTTGACAGCAGAGCGAGCATTGAGTAGCTACGTGAAGCTGGTTACCACCGTTGAAGGATTTTCTGAGGGGGTGTACAGGGGCAAGGTACTCCCATCGGTAGTGGTGGAGGAGAAGTGAGAGGAAGGAAGGGTGGCAGGAGAAGGGTGAACTTTTTGAGGGAAGGCAGGCGCGGCTCGAGAAGAAGAGTAGGTTAAGAACCGTGGGCCATGATCGTGCCACTGTGATAGACATTAATGATACATCAAGAGGATGAGAAGTATGCAAGGAGTGCTTCCCACCTAGTGCCACCGTTAATGGGTGAGGAGGAGAAAGGGGAGAGGGTGGAGACGAGATGGGGGTGTCCATAGGTAAGGAGAGAGGACAGAGAAGAGGAGATCGGTAATAGTCTGCCTAGAAGTGGCATCGACATAGGTGCCAGCAATAGGTAGTCCTGGAATAGAGTCCACAAGTGCTTTTTTCAATTCTTTTCTTCCGGACTTCATGAGAAAGGTAGAATATGTGATAGAATAGCAGTTAGAATAGTTAAGAGAGATGGAGAGTGCCATGGGAATAGTGGAGGGGAGAGAGATGGACAAGGGAGGCTGCACAGTGCACACACTCACCACGTGGCCTAGCAGCCAGGCAGGTAAAGATGAAGGAGGTGAGCAATAGGAGATGGTCAAAGCACAGATTGGAAAAAGCACACCCAAGTTTGTTTTGTAGGCTAGGCACCTATCCCTACCACCATAGCTGAACCTTGGTGAACAACTTAATGCTAGCTGTGTCCCTGACCCACCTCTCCCAACACATTAAATCCATACTCACCAGGTTGCTCACTGTACCCTTGAGCATTTGCTACATGCGGCACCTTCATGTATCTAATCGTGTTGCAACGGCTAGCTCACCACACCATTGACCTTGCACCTCATGCAGGAATATCCGTATGGTCCATAATGCATATCGCGCCTACCCCAATGTTGCACTCAGCGAATCACACACACCTTGTTTGTTATTTTTAGTGATTTACTGATTTTTGCTCTGTACTGACATATTGTGCTGATGCCTGCATTGTTTTACTGCCTTTGATCGCTTCATCGGCACTGTATTGACACATGGCTCCCCGTGCTGCTTCTTTGTACTCTTAGACTGTACTGACACACTGTTGCGTCGGTTCTCTAGGGTTGCACCATAGGTCATTCCCACTTTGCATCTGCGAGACAGCAGTATATTTATCTACTATGCTATCCTAGTATTGCCTTATACGCCAGGCCTGGTTCTCTGTGATGCCCCGACACATGTGGACTCACTGCAACTCCTTGCACGGACTGTGTATGATGTGATCTGAGCGATTTATGTGTATTGCACTATTATGACAAACGCATACTGCCTTGACTATGGGACTGCTCCCTACTCTACAATGGCTTCAATCTCGACTTATTGATGCACGTAGTATGTAGCCTCTAGTGTCTACTTGGAATTGCCATCTCCCCATGCTGGCCCGTCAGACATGACTCAAGTCATTGATACTCCTTGAGCGTTATCGACTGACCGGTTACTCTGAGTGACCCCTGGCAGTGCACGACCATATCTTGCACCCATACACTGGAATGCCCTACCTCCCACTATCCGAGGCCTCCCTGATCGCCTTCCGTAAAGCTATGAAAACCATCCTTTTCACATAAGGTCCCTCGCATCAGCATGAATACTATACATATGACCCACTGCATAAGCTGGAATGTAATGACCAATTGCATAAGCTGTAAGTATTGTATTATGTCTGTAATATTTATAATGTACCAACGACTGCTACCATTCCTGTACATCTGTAACTAAGCTCTCACAAGTAACAGCGCCTCAATGCCCTTGGGCTGCTTGCGCGCTATATAAATTTAAATAAATAAATAAAATATTGTGGTGTGCCCAAAGCCTACGTACAATGAACGGATCTATACGCCAGTCCATACGCCATTCCCGCCTTGTTTAGCAGAACCTACTCTCTAATTGGCAGGTCTGTTTACTAATCGATGCTTCTGTTAAACTGCATCATAACAGCCTACATTGCCACTCCTAATCACATTGTGTTGCCCAGCACCCTACCTATTTCTATACCGACAACCCACCTAGACCATTCACTTAGCACCTCATGCTCAACTTACCCACATCTTAGCTCATAGGCCCTCAATGTGTTCCTTCGAGTAACTATTCATATAAGGAACTACTGACCTTGCTCACCTTAGCCATGAAGGCACCAGACATAGCTTTGACCATCATTCTCTGTTGCCTTGCCTACCAGAACACGTCTCCATTAGCATTTAACCCAGCCAATCTCCATATGACACCCATGGACACTCCCACTAATCATGGTATATCCACCATTCGCCTGTCAATGACATTAAAACTTCCTCCGTCAGCCCTTAAACCGCCATCACGATTCTTACCATCATGTCTTGTCCACGCATTCACGCATCCCCAAAAGGTACTGACATTAAGATTAAACACTAATCACCAAGCCTTGTATTCGACTAGGGCTGCTCCTCCTAATAGCATAATAGTTACACATGCTAGCAACCCACCCTGCACTACTAACGGCCAACCTCACCATGTGCCCACACTTGCAGCATCATTTACCCAGCCTTGTTCTACAATTTACAGAAATTACAGACTTCGCTCTAGATTTCTACGAAAACACAGCACCCACATCATCCAGGACAATACCACAGCAATTTTCACAGCCAATCCAATTGCCTTACAGGTTTTGGAACCCAGTCTGGGTGGGTTCACCTAATGGTAAACAAAAAAACATCTTACCTCCCCTACAAGCTGCCCTCGTCAATGCCAGATCCCTACAGGCACACGCATTGGATATTGCAGACCTTATAATACTACACGACCTAGACTTCACCGCTATTACAGAGACCTGGCTGCACACAGCTTCAGGTGCCTCTCTTGCCCTCGCCATTCCAGACAATTACCCGATCATCCGAGCAGATGGAGACACCAATATTTCCAAAGGAGGAGGTATTGCATTTATACACAAAACCTCATTAGGTTTGAGAAACCTCTCCAATTCACCTTTGCCATCAGCAGAGCTCCTATCGGTTAAGCTATCCATGTCAGCCACCTCTACTATTACTATACATCTTTATCGCCCTCCAGGTCCTACCACCACCACCGTTGAAAATGATCTCACACCTACTATCCACTAATACCAAGAATAAATCACAAGTCATCATCTTGTGACTCCAATGACCAGAAAGCTTGTGCTCTTAAGAACACGATGACTGAACTAGGACTTTCTCACTGCATTTCAGAACCTACTCATAATAAAGGCAGAATCCTAGATTGGATAGCTGACCTTAATTGTAATATTGATATCCTTTCTAATACTCGTTGCGCTTGGACCGGCCATCACCTCATCCTGTTCAATATCAAAGTATCTACATCATCTATTTCACAAACTGTAGCACCAGCCATGATGACCAGGAACAGACATAATCTAACCTTGGATAAACTCATCCCTTTACTTAAACCTCTTACTAACCCCTCCAAAACTACCTCTGACCCTACAGCACTGGTCAATTTGTACAGTCACACCATTCTCAAGGCCATCAATACACTAGCGCCCATGAAAATACGCAAATCTAAACCACGTGCCCATCTCCATATATGGTACACTGCTCACCATAAGGAGCTTAGGAAAATTAAAAGATCTGAGGCATTATGGAAGAACACCCCTTCAGCGTTAAATAAGGTCAATTTCGCTGGGGGCTACCTGTGTAGAAGATCCCTGGGAAGTAGAGTGGTGAACACCCTTAGGTTTTTCACACCTCCCTACTACTAACCCACCCAGAGCTTGGGATTTAAATGTTATTTTAGGCAAACTCATGGACTCACCTTTTGAGCCAATGCGTAAATCTCTCAAAAGACCTCACTTACAAGGTTGCTTACCTTATACCCATCACATCTATTACAAGAGTAAGTTGGCTTCAGGCATTATCTGTGACAGAACCTTTTGTCGCAATACATAAAAACGAAGTGGTCTTTAACGTATCCTTGCTTCACACCAAAATACATTTCTAAGTTCCATGTCAACCATTCGATTGAATTGCCAGCGTTCTTTCAAATCCAGAGAGCTCTAGGTAAAAGAGCACTACATATGCTAGATGTTTGAAGGGCAGTCATGTACTACCTTACAAAAATAAAAACACTCAGGAAAACCGACATATTTTATGTGTCTCTAGCCGCCGGATGAGAAGAGAATCCTGTATCGAAGGCTACCATTGCTAAATGGATTGTAAAATGTCTACAACCGTTTTACACTCCATCAAAGAAGACACTGCCATTTACACTTAAAGCTCTCTCTACACGTAGTACAAGGGCAGCGCTAGCATTTATTGCAAACATACCACTGGAGGCTATCTGTAAGGTAGCTACATGGAGTTCAGTGCATACTTTCACACAGCATTACTAAGTTGACACACACCAGAGTTTACTCATAGGTGGAACAGGCAGTGCGAAAAAACATTTGTTTCTGTTCCTTCTATCAACCCACCACCTTAATCTGGTACTGCTCACTAGTCTATGCAACATGCATGTTTTAAGGTAGCCCACATAAAACTATTACATATGCAGAGACCCTGAAGTGTGATCTGAACCAAAAACCTAGAATAGGATGCTCTGCAAAGCTGCAATCAGTGCAATAGTGCAAGTTAACATTCATTACATACAATGAAATGATTCCTATCGATTATTTTTTCAGAAATTATTTAATATCAATTTACATTGGATCATAAAGAACAATACAAAGCCATGTCCAAGAACGTGGTAAAAAAAAGTGCCAGTAATCATCAGGAAATGCAAACAAAAATTACAAAATGAAGATAAAAACACAAAACAAGGCTCGTTATTACAAACGTGTTATTCGTATGAACCAGGGCATGGCAAAAGTCCTAGAAAAACACCAAGTGCAACTCTCCCAAAAAAAAACAATGTCAACAATTGTGCATGATCATAATCAATGTAAAAAAAAAATAACCAATGTATAGCTGAACATAAGATACAACAATGAAAAATATACCAAAAACAACCTTATCCTTACATACACCTTTAGCTGTACTTTATACTTTGTACAGCTCATACACCTCGTTAATTTAACATGTGCATAATATGAAGGCATCATGAAGCAAGACAGACCACAGATTCAGAATTCAAAATAAAACACTGTATTAACTTAAATGTCAGGATGGAATAAGGCCTAACTTGCCATATGGTAAGGTGGGTTTTCCCTGCCTAAATGAAACTAAGAAAAGTCTGAGTGAAAGTTCGTTTTAAGAATCTGTGTGTGTCCAAAACCTAAACTTGCCCTCACAACTAAATCTAAACAATGTGTAAGGATGTCAGCAACCAAAAGAAACCCATATTCAACATAAAGTTCTGAGCTTACTGCAGCTTCCTTTTAGCTCCCTTCCCCAAGTATCCAACAATTCCACAAAATGTCTCAAAATGGCCTAACTTGGATTCAAGGTGATATAGTTCGAACCAATACTCTTCCCCAACATTTAGTTTTCCTGTCCTCCTAGTTTTAATTTCCAGAGTTCTGTTAATGCTGGTTTCAAATGTATATTCCTGTGATTTGTAGCTTCATCACAATTTGGTATCTTTTGTTTAATTTTAAAGTTCCATTTTAAATCAAGTTTCAGTATCTTTTTGTTTCTTTTATTCTTTAAAGTTACATTCACTTCAGAACTCTGCATACAGTGACTTTACTTGAATTCAAAGTTCTGTTCCCTTCTGGGTTCAACATGTAATAGTTCTGTTTGTTTGCAAAGTTTTTATTCAGTTTGGTGTTCATTAACTATGGGTTTTGCGCGTGACTCCTTTTCCATTTAATCTGCTGTTCAATATTCGTTCGATTTGCTTTAAATAAATTGCCCAGCACTCGGAGACATTAGAAAACGGGTTTCCTGAAACACGTTACCACTACAATACAAATTATTCCTAGCAGTCCAACTATAGACAATGGTTAACACCTGGGACTTTAGAAAACATGCTCTTCAGAGACACGCGACCATTCAGATGCAAAGTATTCCTTAACAATAGAGTTCAGAGGGGGTGTGGCCGACAGGAGAGCAATGAGGATGTGAGTACCTGGGAGCTCCCGCGGCCGCCGACATTATCCTGCATAAAATCCTGATATCCATGGCGAATTACCAAGTAAACACATTTGTGGGGAATTGCTAGCACAGGGGGTGGCTGGACGAAGTGTGACCCTTGGGACTTCAATCCTGCCCATGTAATCCGGTGTGAAGCAAAGACACGCAGATGCTGAAGATCTGGCCAAAAAGGCAGCGATCTGAAGACTACGATCGGAGGAACAGCCGCACTGTGGAGACTGCAGCCAAGGGGGACTGATTGAGGCTGCAGACTCGATACTACTGACACTGATCCTCAAGTCTCTTCTGTGGAACTGGGAAGCCGGAGCAGGCATCATCAGCCTGCAGTGATTATACACCGCCCTACCTTAGTGAACGCAGCCGCTGGAGAAGATAACACCAGCCCCGTGGCCGGGGCTCCGACCAGGGGCGGGAATCACCTGGCTACTAAACAAAGGAGCACCACCAGCCTCATGGGGCACTGATCAGAGGACACCGGTCCTACCCGACCCTAAGCCGGCTGACGGCAGGGACCGAAGCTCAACATTACCAGACCCTCACAAGACCCCGCAGACGCCGGGGGCCTCCGGACTTCGGGCTCCCCGGCAACACGAGAACTGAGGCTGCACCATCGGGACCTGGCATGCCAGGGCGCAGTCGGTGTGTTGCGGCGGTGTAGCCGGCTGGGGGGGGGGGCCATCTCCACAGTGTAAATGCAAGCGAAGGACGCTGTTGACTGCAGCAGCGTGCTACGTCAAGCAACGCAGATCGATGCTCGCCAGAGCCTGGCTGCATAGGGGATTGGCTCCCCCAGCGAGCTGAGTGAGCTGCGACCCTCCATTGTAGGGTTTGGAACTGGTTGGCTCGCTCTGCCTTGGGACCCGGTGGATGCTTCCATGGCAACAGCTACGGCATCCATCTTAGAAGATTTCAGGACAGCACATGCGGTGGGCAGCATTACAAAGGAACACACAGTTATTCCAAACGAAAGAGCAGCTGATCCATCATCCAGCTGTAGTGGGCGGAGACGTGCTTGCAGCAGAGCTGCAAAGAGCACAGGAGGCCTTTTCTCCTGGCCTTCTCTCGTCGGCTTCGCCTCTCGGTCCTCTCCCCCTCCATTTAAAGCAGGCGGGGAGGGGCAGGCAGTTGTGGATGTTGTGGATGCTTCCATGGCAACAGCTACAGCATCCATCTTAGAATATTTCAGGACGGCACACGCAGCGGGCAGCATTACAGAGGAACACACGGGTGTTCCAAAGGAAAGAGCATCTGATCCAGCATCCAGCAGGAGTGGGCGGAAACGTGCTCGCAGTGGAGCTGCAAAGAGCAAAGGAGGCCTTTTCTCCTGGCCTTCTCTCGTCAGCTTCTTTCTTTTGTCTTTCTATTGTCTTGGGACCCCTGGTCCCACATGACCTGAAACTGATATTGTTGGGTATATGGGGCGAGTCAGACTTTACTAGTCGTGAGAAGTTATTTCTCGCGGTGGTACTGGATGCGGGGAAGAGGCAAACCGCTGCGACCTGGGGCTCGCCTGACAAACTGAGCATAAACAGGTGGCTTAACCATGTGGACAGATGTGCATCCCTGGAAAGACGCATCTATAAAGCTAGAGTGTGCCCCGGGGAGTTCTGGAAAGTTTGGGGTAAGTGGGAAGACTTTTGCTGATTGCCTGTGGCGGGGGACCCTGGTAACCCTGTGATGCCCCCCCAAATGCACTAGCTGTCCTGGACTGTGGGTCGGGTGCCAATGTGGCCCGCCAGAACGCCCCCTGAATAACCTTGAAGTGACTCTTGCTAATGGAAGCTGAATCTGAAACTTGTCATGTGACCTATTGTGGGTGTTTAATGGTATTGTGTTGTTTTCTTGATTCAATACAGATTTATTTAAAAAAAAAAAATACTTCAAACACTCGCACACCAGGTTTCACATTTGTCAGAAACTCACTGGTCACTTTAACAGTTCTCCCAGCAGCACGGATCACACAGCCTTCTGCTTTTGATGTCAGGGTTCCAGCTCCTGCCCCTCAGGCACTCCTGTGTTGGCCTCTCAACAAAGGGGAACGAGCACCTCGAACATAAGGTAAAGGGACAACCTTCCCACATGGCTCCCTTCACCACATTCAGTCCACCCCAGGGAGCCCCAGATCCCACGCCACGTTCCACAAACCGCTTCTCTCTGCAGTCCCCAGCGTCTCGGCCTCCTGCTCAGATAAGGTTCCCTGCTGCTTACACCAGCCGCCCTGCTGCTCCTCCTGTCGTTCCCCTCTCTGCTGAACTGGTTTCCTTTTATACACCTGCATCCCCTTGATGGGCTGCAGGTGTGGATGTCCAATTAGCCCTGCCAAACCACAATCAAAAGGACATGCCTGACCTTCACAGCTCTTAGCAAGCATCTTCCTCGTCCCACTACCAGAGTGATGAAAGAGTGTAGTCTTAATTGCTTGAAGTTAACTCTTCTTCGTCCCAGTACTGTCAAGGGTCATATGTGGTAATATAAGGGAAGATGACTTATAATAACCCTTAAAGGTCGGGAAAGGTTACGTTGATTGTCAGTGGGACAAGGGGGAATACCATGTCTCGCATGGTTGCACCCTGCTTCCAATCCCCAAGGACTCTCCTCCCAGGTGATTCTCCCTCGCTTCTCCATCCTTAGGGTCAGGATCCAAGAGTGATGGCCTTTCCCATACCACCTGAGAAGAGGATCCAGGGGCTTTAGGAGTGAGGATACCCTCTGGTTTCTCATAGTAAACACAATACCGAAAAATCCTAAAATATAAGCAAACAAATGCTCAATTATTCCAGACTCTGTTGAAACAGCAGGAAGTAAAAAATGTCAAGCTATGCCTACTCTAGTTTCAGCTGAGATGTTACGATTTGCTCCCTTTGCTTTCGTTTCTGACACTTGTGAGCCTGATATGGGCTTTATTCCCTATCGGACTTATGTTCCAAACCTGCTACGACCTTGCTATGGTGATTTTGGAGCGCTAAATCCTTATTTTCCATGTTACCTCCCTCCTGGATCCATTTGGCCAGTGCTGCTTTAATCAAAGACTATGCTTCCCAGAATGCTTGCCCCCACTGCTTCATCTTCATCAGAACCTGTGGCTGGCAGGTGGTAGCAAGCGGCACACCTGAGGCGTGTGTGCTAGTTAGCCAGCTTTAAAAGCCTCCGTTTTCTTCAGATCAGCACTGGTCATTGATGCATTTTTTGCTTCGGGTCCTTTGTTCCTAGATCTTAGCATATTGACTAGTTCCAATTTTCTTATTTCTTGTTCCAGGAATTCAAATTTAGTGTACATATTAGTATTTCTGCTTCCTGGATTCCCTTTCTGTCTTCGTCTGTTTTTGCACTCAGCACTGTCCAGTGCTTTCCTTTTCCTTTGCAGCCTAGTTTATCTGTGTTCTTTATCCCTTTGACTTTGCCCTACTCTGCAGTGTAACCTTGATCCTTTAGATTGTAGATTGTTTTGTGTCCCATTTTGACTTTCCTTCCCTGGGTGGGCAAGGGGGAGCTTTTTCCCTTGTAATTTTGTTTCACCAGCTCCTGTTATTACTTTATCTTGAAGTCTGTTCCTGATTTTCCCTTGCACTTCTCCCTTTGTTGCCTATTGATTGTTAGGTATTTGTATTTGTGTTTGTAATGCGCCGACAGCCCTGAAGGCATCAGGTCGCAGAGAGACGGAACCAGATTCGGGTAGGCAGTCTGAGTACTAGAGGGCGTACTGTTTAGTCGAGAGATAACTTAAAAAGGTGAGTCTTCAGGTTTTTCCTGAAGATTTTGTAGTTTGGTTCTACTCACATTGTCACTGGAAAGTTGTTCCACTGCCGAGAAGGTGTAGTGTGTTTTTGTATGTAGCTCCTGTGTGAATGCCTATGTTTTCCTCACTATTCTGTAAGTACTAGTCCTACTTGTCCCTTGTCATGAGTCTTATGTATTAAGTTATCCTCCCGTTGCTGTTGTAGCCTTTCTGGTTCCTTGTTCACTGTCCGGTTTCAGTAAGTCTGTGATAACTGCCTCGCGCATGGTGATGGGGAGTGACAGGGATTCGAGGGACTCCTGCCAGACTTGGAGAAGGTATGGCGCTAGGGTTGCCTTTTAGCGTTTATAGAAATTGGCTGTAAGGCCATCGGTACATGGGGATTTTCCAGGTGGCAGGTGGTCTATCGCCTAAATAATGTCAGATGGAGATTGGGAGGTCTAGTAGAGCCTTGCTATTCTGAGATATCTGTCTAAGTTGAAGGGCATTGAGGACTATATCAATTTCCTCCTGTATACATGTATCTTTGTAAGTGTATATATGCTATAAAAAATAGCGAAAACTTCATTGATGGCCTCAGGAATGTGAACTGAGTCCCCCTCTGTGTTCATTATAAGTGGGATACACTGATTGCCGTTCTCTTGGTTTGCCATGCGAGTGAGCAGTCTGCCAGGTCTGTCCCCTTCTCTGTATCTCCTAGCGGACATCGAGGAATCGAAGAACTTGATCTTACGGCCTGCATGTGTCCTAAAGGTATCTATGGCCTCTTTGATCTGTGCTAGCGTGGCTGTAGGAGGTCTACTAGTTAGTCCATTTAACAACCTTTGTAGCTCACTTTCACTTTCTGTAATATTGTGTTGGATTGTCTTAAGGACATTGAACTCTGCCGACATCGCTATACCCCTGATATAGACCTTAAAAGCCTCCTAAAGCACACCAGCAGACGATACTGAGCCTACATTTTGGTAGAAGTATAACTGCACGTGTTCATCAATTGTAGAGGTACACGCCACATCCTGGAGTGCCAACTGTTTCAGTCGCCAATTGCTGCTAGGCCTGGCGAACCTCGGTAGTGTTAGGGAGATAGTAACTGAGGAATGGTCAGAGTAGGCGCGGATGAAGCATGTTGGGGTCGCTGACCCCTCCCAGCAGTGTGTCTGTGAGGAGCCACATGTCTATACTGGAGTGGGAGTCGTGGAACGACGAGTAAAAGGAATAGGAACGGTCCTTGTTGTGTAATGTCCTTGCCCCACAATATAGGGATTAGAGGATATCTGGCTAGTTCTCTAGAATTTCTGTGTAAAAGTGAGGGTCATCGATGTTTGGGCCGTACACATTCAGCAACAGTATTTCTCTCCCCGCAAGGACACCAAACACCAGAACATACCTGCCCAGAGGGTCTGACTTTGCATGTTTACATTTGAATGGGAATAATTTGTGTATCATGATCATGACCCCTCTGGCTTGTGAGGAGTATGTAGTGTAGAAGCGGTTACCGCCCCAGTTTTTATCAAACCCTTTGCATGTTGCTGCGAGAACGTGGATTTCCTGCAGGTACATAATTTGGGCTTTGTGTCTCTCAACGTATAGGTGTATCTTACGCCGCTTATTAGGATTCCCTAGGCCGAGGACATTCCAACTTCGACAGGTTATGTCTCCCATATGGGTGCAGAGTAATCAATGTTGCCTCCCTTAATATGTAGATAAGGCCTTCCCTGTGTCTTGACCGGCTTGCGATTCTCATTGTCACGGTCTGAAGTGCAGTGTGTACCAAGTACTTTTTTAACAAGCCCCCCTTCCTCGCCCCCTTCCCGCCGCATCGTCCCCAGAACTAGGGAGATGATACCCCCCGAGAAACATCCCAACCAGTAAACTCAACATTGCATGGGGGAGCTGGTGCACGGAGTCACCCAGGCCAGCACAGGACTTAGATACAAATAGAGAGGATAAGTGTTCATGCACTTCTCATATAGTTGCCCCTGTTGGGGGTGGCACCTCCCCCATCATTAGATGATCTGCACATGTGAGGGCTGCCTTTTTTAATATCGTAGTGAATACTACACCAACAGTACTTCAGGTGCACAACATTTTGTGCATAGCAAAATACCGGAATAGCGTGGTCAGGGGCAGTTTGGTCACCCTTTCAAAAACAGTTATTGGGAACCATGTTTGCAGATCAGGATGCCGGTAGCGTGTTATCTAGAAATGTCATACCCTCGTCGGGTAGCATGAAAAAAAAAAGGCCTTGTTGCTCCACTCTACACGTAGCTTGGCAGGATTATAGCATTGCATACTTTACATTATGATCCAGCAGTCGCTTCTTAACCCCTAAGGATTTCCTCTCCTCTTGGACAGCCACTGTGAAATCTGGGTAGACCTGTATTGTGTTGAAACCCAACATCTGAGGATCGCGTCTCGGTCCCTGTAGTTAAGAACACGTGCAAAGGTCGCAGAGGTGCACCGGATTTGGCTCTGGGAGCCAGGGGATCTGTGTGTGCGCTCAATTGCAAACTGCAGTGATAGTGATGGATTTCCCAGGACTGGGAGCAGGGTGGTCAAGACCCACTGCACTAAGGCTTGTTAAAAATTGCTCTCGAGACCTCTAGGACGTGGACGTTTAGCGATGAGAGCGTAACTCTAGATCATCATTCTTTCTTTCCACCTGGAATTCATGCCTGGAGAGTGTAGCAAGTTTGCTTCTCATGGTGAATACGGCATCTTCAACTGTGCTAACCCTTGTTTCAGCCTCCTCTTGTCTATGCAGGTTTTGATGGAGTCTATGGTGGTGGTCATATCGTCCAGTTTGCTGTGCACTTCAGCGAAACTCTACTGCATGCACGCCATCATATGCTGGGTTTCAGTGAGTTCTATTGGCATTGCTTCTGGCTCCATGCCTGCGTGCGTTCAGCTGGCGATCAGTTGTTTAGTGGCAGATTTTGTGTACAGGCTCATAGAGCATTGATTTTTAGCTCTTCCCTTAGACGTGCTGTGCAGGAGCAGGGGGCATGATCCCTCTTCTAGAGCGTCCCTTGGGGGTCAACTGCTCTGAGCCAGTAGTCAGCTCTCCCACCCCAGCGAGAAAGTAATATTTCTTTGGTAGCTTTGTAGTCGCAGGTGGTGGGAATAGCCCCTGGGCGGAAGAGCAGAGTAGGGCAAGGCAGGCTCCCCAGACCTCGATCGAGTCCCTCTATGGTGCCAGGTATTAGGAGGTAATGGTAGCAGAGCGTGAGGTAATTTCCATTTCACTGGTTGCTAGGTGTTTAACCTCCCAATAGCTTTCTGTTGACAGACTGCGTCGGTTGACCCTTGTGCCGCCGACCATATGTTCACTGGGAGCCACCCAAGCATGCTGCAGGGCTTCAGTTGCATTGGTGGTTAAGTTGTTGGGTCTCGTTGCACCCGTAGTTATAACCCCCTGGGTCTCACATGGTGAGGGATGGAGGGAGGAGCCCCAGAGAGCCCCCAAAGCTGCTTTTCCCCGATGATTTGAGGTGCTCCACAGAGAGGCCCCCCTCGGGGTACAGCACGTGGTAGTGTAAAGGCTGCTGAATGGTGTCATTCCCGTGGCCACAGTTCTTCAGATGCAGGACAGTGCGAGGGACTGATGGTGTCCTGTGGTGGAATTCCACTCTAGTTAATTTGTTTGCAGTGTCCAAGAAATATAGCCTGATGGGGGAGCTTCCCACCACTCAAAAGCAGGGTAATGAGCCTCGCCGTAGTACAGGGATGCCTCCTGAACGGTGCCCATGTCCGGGCTCTAGCTGGATGAAGTAGAATGTTTCAAGCTGTGAGGGGGGGCACCGCAGGAGCATTCAATAGGGGTGGGGGACCACCAAATCCCAGCCCGGCTCTCAAGTCTCACCTTGTCGGTGTAGTTAAATCTGCGTCCCCGATTGTGCCACACGCGGCGCAGGCAGTGTCGCGTTCCTTTGTCCCTCACTGCTGCTTTGGAGCGGGCAGCCCGTTCCCTGTGCCTCTGCCTCCGTTAAGGTTCGAAAAAAGGCCAGTGGTATCAGGAGGCTTGTTTCATGGATGTGGGTGCTGAGAAATCAGTATAAAGAAGACGGATTTTGCACCGACTTGCCTGAGGCATTGGAGTTCTAAACAAGATCGGCCATCTTGTGCGTTGCGCAACAGCACCACTCTGCCCCCACTGAGTTGGTTTATTAAGTGATTTCTGTAACTCTGTGTCACTGCATGACTGACTGACAGGGTCGACTACCCTTGAATTACTGATGGTATTCTAAAAGTATATATAACCTGGTTTTACTCCCCAAGAATAACTTGCTGTCATTCTGAATGTGTTGTAAGTTTGACTCTCCTTGACTGCTTATTGTAATCTAAATAAGGTTATACTTTGAGTTGTAACCCATAAGTATTGAGTTGGTTTTTATAATTGTGTTTATACGAGATGTTATAGTACCTACTTCCCCAAGATTTATCTTGGCCTACTTGTAATTAAATAAACCGTTTATGTGTGCAATACATCGTGTTTGTGTGTGTTTGGGCCATATGTAGGCTACAGTATCTTTGTACCAAGCTGCACCCCTCTCTCCCTCCTAAGATAAGCCAGGCTCCTCTGTCTACAATACCAAATGTTCTCAGGTGGTGCAGTCTTATAACAAGAGTGGATTTATGTACTGCCTCAGATGTATGATTTTATGAAGCCCTTAGTTGGACTTCAGAAAAACTGTCCCAACACCTACTACTAAGGTATTCATCCTGGACAGCAAAATATTAGCAGTCCCATAGGAAGAACGCATCCAACAACGCTAGATAGAGAGGATACATTACCTAACTTTACCTAATTTCTCTGTAGGCTCTCTCTCTCTCTCTCTCTCTCTCTCCTGGCCTCTCTGACTGTGGCCACCTTCTACAGGCCTCCAGGTCGCTATTTTCCTCTTAGAGTGGTATGACCTCTGCCCCTCCCTCCTTGCCTCTACCTCTCAACTTCTCCTCCGAGATCTCAACATCCACCTAGATGCCTCTAATCCCTCCTCTGGGCTCTTCCGCAACCTCTGCGACTCTCTCTCCCTCTATTTCTTCCCTCTGGTCTGACTCACTCTGCCAGACACACCCTGGATGTTCTCATCTCCGCACACATCCCCCTCTCTAACCCTCTCACCATGCTTCTCTTGGACTGACCACTTTCTGCTCTCCTCTCACCTGAAACCTTTTGTCCCTCAGGCAAAGCCTACCCCAGCACTGCCACCTTCCTTATCGGCCATTCGGCTCATGAAGCGAGTGTCAGTGGACGCCTTTGCCTCTACCTTATCTTATATATTTTATTTATAGCGTGCCCATACACAAGTTCTCAAGTGTTTCTGCTCCTCAATCTCCTTCGGCGGGCTGACACACTGATACAGCCCTCTCCGACCTGTATCTTTCTATCTCCAACACTCTGGACATCCTTGCTGCTGTCATGAAAATCCATCTGTAGCCTACCGCCAAGTGCAACCCTTGTTATGACTGTCCTTGTCACACTGAAACACAAGTGCAGGGTGGCTGAGGGGACGTGAAGGTCTTCAGGTGCATCATCTAATAAACTGGGCTGCCGCCTGCTCCAAAGGCAATACATACTCTAGCCTCTCCAAGAAGAGGGCCCATATCAAGTCTGCGTCCCTGCAGCCTCCAACAACACGAGCTGGCCAATCCTACTGCAGTCTCCACCTCTATCCTGTTCCGTCCCAGGCCCACTTTATGGCTGTGGCTTCTCATTTGAACACTAACTCAGGACATCCTGTCCTCACTCCCTCTACCTCCCGAAGGCCCCCCTTTGGCTCTCTCTCTCTTTCTTTCTTTCTCTCTTGCCAACAACACCTAACAATGTTTCTAGACAAGTCCGATCTATGAAAATGTCGTCTAAACAGGTGCTCCTCTGCTCTTTTAGAACCATCAAGGACGACATTGCCTCCCTCGCTCCAGCCTTGGCCGATTTCTGTAATCTCTTTCACCACTCGACCGTTCCCCTCTCTCCACTCCCTTGTACACCCCCTCATACCTGTCTGGAAAACTATCACCTGATTTTTATCACTCCTTTCTAGGGAAACTCCTGGAATAGCAGACTATCTCCCAGCTTACTGTCCACACTGAATCTGTTGATTGTCTCCATGACCATTAGTCTGGCTTCAGAGCAGCCAGAGGCACTGAAACAGCTCTCCTGAACACCTGTGAAGATCTGCTATCAAAGCTCCCCCCTGTCCTCATCCTCCTTGACCTTTCCTCTGCCTTCAACATCGTCAATCCACGCCACCCTGATCAATCGACTTTGTGAGAACCTGGACATCCTGGATCAGGCCCTGGCGTGCCTGACCTCCTTCCTCCTGGACCATCCCTCCCAGGTCCAACTTGAGTCCTTTCTCTCCACCACCACTCTCTCCACTTGTGGTGTCCCCCAGGGCTCTATCCTCTCACCCTGCCTCTTCAATGTCTATCTGGCCCCTTTGGCCTGCTTGATCTCCACCTTCTCCTCTAACTTTCAGTGTTATATGAATGACACTCTGCTCTCTTTCAACCTCCTCTACCTGGATCACTCTTGGCTGTCTATCCGTGATTCAGGACTGATGCGTCTCCAACGATCTCTGCCTTAATGCTGGTAAGACTGAGATTTTTCTCATTGGGGGCCCTTCCTCCCGCTTTCCCTCTTACTTTGGCCGCCCTCCTTGGGCCCTCTACCGTTTCCTTGAGTGAAAAAACCTTCATCTTGGACTCCACTCTCTCCTTCTTTCCTCCCATCATGGACCTTCTCAAGAAAGTCCACTTCCAGCTGCTCCTCCTCAGAGGTATTCTACCTTTTCTCACTATGCCCCTGAAGCTCACAGTCTCTCCTAAGAGCGCTGGTTCTCTCTAGGATGGACTACTGCAACATCCTCTTTCGAATGGATTGTCTTCCCACGTATTCCTCATCTTTGACATACATTGTCCAGCTTCAGCTGCTTCGGAAAAGCAACTGTCTCAGTATCTAGAAGAATGGCGAGTCATTACTTCGGATGCTTGGGCTCTAGAAACCGTAGCCCACGGTTACTGCCTTCCTTTTATAAGAAGACCTCAGAACAATCCACTGGGGAACCACTCTGAGGCTTCCGGATCCGCTCCTTGTGCAGGAGATTTTAAAGGCGCTAAAGAACCAGTTCGTATAGCGCAGATTTACAAGGGATGGTATTCCCCTTATTTTCTAATACCCAAGAAGGATGGAGGACTCAGACCCATCTTGGACTTGAGATTCAAGACAGTCACACTTTCTCAAATCCTTCAGGCCCTCCAACTCCAGGATTGGTTGGTGTCATTGAACCTTCAGGATGCTTATTTTCATGTGCCAATCCATCTCAAACACAGGAAATACCCGAGGTTCGCAGTTGGCGGTTCTCATTATCCATTTTGAGTTCTGCCATTCGGGCTAACCTCCGTCCCAAGGGTTTTCACCAAACTGATGCTGGATTCATGTCTACCCCTACCTGGACGATTGGCTGATCAGGGCGCGTTCTCCCGAACAAGCCCGGGATCATCTCAACATCACCTGGCACTCCCTTCAAAGACTGGTCTTCTCCCTCAATTTCAAGAAGTCCCATATGACGACACCTCAAAAACTCAAGTTCCTCTGAGCTGGACTGGATACTTCCTTGGGAAGGAGCTCGCCACCCGAGGTGAGGGCTCAAGACATTCTTCAGATGGTTACCAAGTTTTAGAATGCCCACAGGCTAACGGCCTTTTCTTTTTTTTTTTCTTTTTTTTTTGAGGTTGTTTGACGTCATGGGGATCCTGCATTTTTCTGGTGCTAGAGGCCCGCCTGAGAATGACATGCCTTCAATGGGCTCTAAGAACCCCAGTTTTCAGGAAGGATGTCAGACAGACTTCAGGTTCCAAGCAGGGTCGCACAGAATGTTCTGTGGTGGTCCTGCGAGGACAATATTCTGAAGGGAGAACCCTTTTGGCAACCATGGCCAGAGATAACAGTAGTGACGCATGCCTCAGTCGCGGGGTGGGGAGCCCATACCAACGATCTGTCAGTCAGCGGTCGTTGGTCTC
This sequence comes from Ambystoma mexicanum, assembly GCF_040938575.1. Classification (NCBI taxonomy): domain Eukaryota; kingdom Metazoa; phylum Chordata; class Amphibia; order Caudata; family Ambystomatidae; genus Ambystoma; species Ambystoma mexicanum. The sequence goes on from NC_090923.1 coordinate 717,607,247, forward strand.
CACAGTAGTCCAAACTACATATCAATCGTTTGGACTTGAGGGCAATCAGATTAGCGCTGAAGGCCTTTCTGCCCTTTGTGCAGGGAAAGAATTTCCTGATAATAACGGACAACACAGTAGCCGTGTACTCCCTCAACAAGAGAGGAGGTGTAGGGTCACTACCACTGTGCAGAGAGGCAATGCAGCTCTGGTACTGGGCAATTCAAGAGGGAATCTCCCTGTCGGCAGTTCACCTAGCTGGGGAGGAGTAGGCAGCGACGGATGCTCTGAAGAGGCAGAGAACAGTTTCTCACGAGTGGGAACTAGCTCAGGAAGTCCTTCAAGAGATCTTCGCCCTTTGGGGAACCCCGAAAGTGGATCTGTTCGCGACCAGTGTCAACCGAAAGTGCGATATGTACTGCTACAGGGAACTTCCCCCAAGGGGAGCTCGTTGAGATGAGTTTGCGGTGGCCTGGGAATGTCCGCTCCTGTATGCGTTTCCTCTAGTCCCCGCCATTCCTCACGTGATCATGCATTTTGCGAACTCTTAACCTCCTGAACTTAATTGCCCCGGATTGGGCTAGGAGGATGTGGTACCCGGACCTTCTGGACATGTTCATCTGTCCGCTAATATGTCTTCCACAAACCGAAGACCGCCTCTCGCGTAAGGAGGGTAGGGTTCTCCATCCAGAGGTCAAGACACTCAACCTTCATTCTTGGTTTCTGAAAGGTTGAGATAAAAGGATTGGGACCTCCCGGATGACGTAATGGAGAAACCAAGTCTTTGTACCGTTGCCGTTGGAATAACTTAAGCAGAGAAAATAATGTAGATCCTTTTCTATGTAAAACACCAGATGTTTTATCTGGGGCTCCAGATTGGTACTATTAAAGGCTACTTGGCGGCGCTGTCCATCTTTTAGCGCTCATCAGAAGAATGTTACTACTTCAAAATTCCACAGGTGACACAATTTCTGAAGGGACTTACCAATGTGTCCCGACCTCCCACCCCGCTCCCATCTCCTTTCCAGGTTCCAGTTTGGGACCTTAATCTGGTTCTATAATGTCTAATATGTGCACCGTTTGTACCTTTACATACATGTCCTTTAAGGTTAACCTTTAAAACCATGTTATTGGTAGCTCTAAAATCAGCCCGTGGAGTTATCGAGTTGCAGGCACTTGCGTCCAAGCCACCCTTTACTATCTTCCACAAGGATAGGGTTCTTTTGAAAGATAACATAGATTGGACCCTCGTAGAGCTTTAAGCTTTTATATACCAACTTTTCATTGGATGTACGGGTCATAAACTGGATCATGCTGTCTCTAAGCAAACCTTATCTAGATGGATAATTCTGACCATTTCAGAATGTTATAGGTAAGCAGAAAAGGAGCCTCCGGAAGGTGAAGGTGTAAGGGCCCATTCCACCAGGGGCATTGCTACCTCTACAGCCCTGCAAAGGGGTGTACCAATAAAAAGCATTTGTGAAGCAGCAAAGTGGTCTACTATCCACACATTCACAAAGCATCATTGCCTGGTATCTTCCCTCGGTCAGGATGGTATCTTTGGTAAAGCAGTCCTGCACTCGATTCACGAGAACATGTGAAACAAAATTCTACTCCCTCCTCCAAATCAAATACTGCTTTGGGAGTCTGTCAAAGATGAGGAATACGCGGGAGGGCACAATCCATTTGAAGAACAAGTTACTTACCCCTGGTAACGTTCTTACGACTGGATGTTCCTCCCATGTATTCCTTATCGCCCTCCCAACCTACTCCTCAGTAGAATTTCCTTTGCTATTCCATCAAGGCTGAGTAGTTCATTCCCATGTTTTGCAGGTATTTCTGCTATGGAGGGGAAAACGGAACTGAAGCCAACGAGCGCTGCGCATGCTATATATGCCTTTTGATGACGACATCCTTGACGAAGGCCTTTGAGGGACAATGAGTTGGCGCACAGCACCCTCTGCCAAGATTTTTTTTTTTCTGAAGCAGGACCTCGTATATCAAAGATGAGGAATACGTTGGAGGAACATCCAGTCGAAAGAATGTTACCAGGGGTAAGTAACTTGCTCTTCTCAATCTGCCTACCTCTACTCTTCATCCTCTGCAATTAATCCAGAACAGGACTGCAAGACTTATCCTTGGCCTCAAGCCCAGGGACCGTATCTCAAGCCATGAAAGCGCTCCACTGGCTCCCGGTGGCTGCAAGGATCAAGTTCAAGACCCTCCACATCATCCACAAGGCTTTCTGGGGCCGGGGCCCGCACTACATCCAACTCTCTCTTCCGAAATACTTTCCTTCTAGAGCCCTTCGCTCAGCTACCTCCAACTCTCTGAGGGTCAGACGCTTCTCCAAGCAGAAAGAAGGGAGTAGATCTTTTGCCTCGGCAGGAGCCTCCCTCTGGAATGCCCTCCCTGCCCCTCTCAGTCTTGAGCCAGAACACCTAAAGTTCAGGAAGCAGCTCAGGACCTTCCTTTTCTCCTCTGCCTTCTCTCGCTTCCTTGCTAACTTTCCTGTTCTGCTGCACAGACTGGATAGTTGGTACCATCTGAGTTACTGGGTACCAGGTTCCTCCATGACCAGTCTTTGCTGCCTTACCTCTGGGACTACTGTGCACTTAAGGGCTGTACATGTGTAACCCCTCCCCCGCTTCTGCCTCCTGCACTTACCCAGAGCCGCACTGCCCTGGATGCACTTGCTTGCTTCCCTGTTTGCACTTTGCCTTTCCCTCTCCCCTGCACTTCCCCCACTACCTTCGCCCTGCAATTTGCGTTGTCGCACTTGCACAACCTAAATGACACAGGGCCTAGTAGGTTTGTTTCTCTTGTCTTCCCATTTTCTTCCCTCCCTTTTCTTGTGGCGCCCTAGAAACACTTGTGTACAGGCGCGTTATAAATTCCATATCATAAAGGGTTGGCTAACCGATCAGCAAATGGCTTGAAATTCTTCAAAGCATCCCAAGCTAAGTTATCAAACCCAAAATAACCCACCAACAGGTAAGTGCACAAAGCATTTGCCGCTTGTGACCCACAGAACAATGAGGTAAATTACTTGACATTGAACAATTCACATTTAAATTAATAAATAGTTTTACATTTGTTAGAAAAGACTGTCTTGCTGCTTACCTCCCATAGACTTCTATGGGACACTTTCTTTTAGCTTAATTTGGACTTTTGAACGGATTTTTTGGAATTAAGTAAAGCCTTCTGCTTTACTTACCTTGTTATTTTGCTCATTCATATTGGGAAACTGATTAGTCCATAAGGCTGAGTACTGAGAGACTGTTTCTCTGTGAATTGCTTGTATTGTTACAATAGAACACCTCACCCTAAATTGACGTGCGGTCAGGATACCTTGTATCCTTACTATTTTTTCTATAATGGCTTTTTGGTTACTTAAGCTGCTGGCGGCTGGGATATTTTTCTACTTTTTACTTGTGCACTTTTGCATTTACTGCAAAGGGCTACTAAATATTAGCACCCTATGATCGCTGTGCCACAAGGATGTTTGCTTGTTTTTTGGCCATATTGTTCTTTGGCATGCTTCCTCCCTTCTCAGATCAGTAAATGGCTTGAATGGAAATCACTTTCCCGGGAATGCAGTTGCTATTGCGGGCTAAAGGGAGGGGGGGGGGGAAATGTGTGTGGCCATTCGCTATCCATGATGAGGAGGGTGCAGATCCCTACCATTGGTGGGCTTGTTCCCAGTCTGAATCTTTGATATAAGGAGGGCTCCTGTCTCCTGGCACCGTTCATCAGAACATTGGAGCCAAGACCTCTACGAAGGGCAGCCCACTGACGACTCGTGAAGCTGACCAGCTTTGAGACTGGTGCTGTTCCGGTGAAGCCCTGCTATTCTCTGGCTAATCTCAAGCAGACCATTGTCAGTGCCTTGACCCCTAGACTTGTGGTAACAATCACTCTTGACCCCTGCTCGAGGAACTGTGCCTCCTGACCAACCAGTGGACCGACCAGCTCTCCGCTGGACTACCTCACTGCTGTTGCCGTTCTGAGCTGAGCCTTGGAATTTTCCAGATCTTTTGCTTCTGCCACAAGTTGCCTGCATTTTCAGCCGTCTCGCACAAAAGGAAGCTGTGCTGGACCTTCTCCTGTGTTCACCACAGTAAGATCGCCATTGCAGCCTGCCCGTGGTGTCTCCTATTGCAAAACTTGCCCCGACACAGAGGTCTTAATCTTCCTTCATTTGGGTGTTCTAAAGCTATTTATGTATTATTAGTGTGGTATAATTCATTATTGAACTTTTCACACAACATATAAATTATCATGCAAAATTCACTTTCTTGCATATTACATATTCAATATATAATGAACACCTCATAAGCAAATTCATCATCTTAAGATCCAATCACACAACATAAATATAAAATCATCTATATGCTGAAATATTTTCATTCCACCTATTATGGGAGCATATTTCCAACCTTGCCCGTCCATCCTAATGCCTTTTTAATAACTACCCACAGTCTCCTTAGTGCTTTAATTAGAGATACTTGTGTTCCTGCTAGACAACCCCAAAAGTATTCAGTTTGTATTGTGTAAAATGTCCCCAAGTATAACACATATTCATGGGACCATGTCACACAACTAATCAGAACATGTCTTTTAGTTTCAAGTATAAAGGGTACTTTTGCAGTGTCTATAATATCACTCTGCTTTCTCTGTGCCATGTCGCAGCCCAGTTACAGCCAAGGTCGCAAGCTGGTTGAAATTCGATAACTACTGGAATCTGCTTACATCTGGAGATGGACATTGTATTAGCTATTTCTATGGCTGCATGTCATTAAAGTGTAATCCTGAATAAGCACTAAAACATTTTAGGCGGGTTACATGCTCCTGGCTTTTACACCAGTCCCACTCCTTAACCATTTAAATATTTTTTTTTAAAAATGGATAGGATCCAATATCCTAATCAGGTTCCCATCCTTTGTCCTGGTCAAATTTCTCTTTAAGTATTTAAAATTTTAATAATAGGTTATATATTTATGAACTTTCATGAGTAGCGGACACGATGGGTCCTTCATGACTTTTATAAACCAGTGAACCCCCTTAAATGAAACATGTCCAGAAAAGCTTCCATTGGTATACCACGAGAGAGACCCAATCATTTCCTCCACACAGTGCTCTCAAGTTTGTTAAACCAGCCTCGATGGTTCCCATAAGTGGCATCCAAGCCATGCAATATGTAATCCGGTATCTTCACTGCACATTCTTTTTAACATAGACATTAGTAATGCGCCCTCTGTTGCTATATTTCAGTACATTTTCTATTATTATTCCCAGCGTGAATTTCTTGTCCCACATAAGTATACGCAGAGACCTGTTCTATTTTTCCATCAAGCATGTCAGAGGAGTGGGAATCCTTTGCTTCAAACCAAAGCACATATATTTTGTTTTATTTAAGTTTAATTGCACACGATTTTCTTTGGTGTAAGCACGAAGTTCCAATGCACTTCTCTTAAGCCCTATGTTTGTATGGTCTACAATAATGACATTGTCCGCAAGCCATGGTACATAAAGCTATTCTATTTTAGTAGGATAGTTAACCTTATTGAGTCTACCAGGAAAATCAGACAAGTAAAGGTTGAACAACATGGGCACCAACGCAGACCCCTGTTTCAATCTTTTTAAACTTTGTTATTTCTGTTATGAAGGCAACTATGCTGTTCATCATAACCTGTACGCTAGTGCGCTCTTGTAGTTGGATCAAACATTGTAGCAGGCACTGGGAAATGTTCTGTTGAAGGTATTGTGCTTGTAATTCGCACTTTGCCAAAAATATTTATATTGTCTCTAACATAATACAATGTTTCCAATACTCATTAAGTTGTGCTTGCGATCTTTATTTTCTTATTGTCAGCCGACACTTGTTTCGACACTTGGTAGTCCTCAAGGCTGTGCATTTTTATCAGATTCAAACAGAATTATAACATGTGATTCCAAAATTCGGTAACAAATATTTTTTTCATCAAATCAAAATAATTAAGGAAATGTTCTATACCAGTGGGGGCAGGTGGTTGGCGCATAAGAGAAAATAAACATGGATATGGTATCATTTGAAAACCACAGTAGGCACTGGTATTCATTCCATCATTAACCTTATCCAAGGTGGTTGGTTCTAAATGCAAAATGATCATTATTGTAATTGGTGGTTTCTGCTACTGTGCTATTGGCTTGTTTACGTGTGGCACCCTATAGCCCATGCTAGGTAAGTAGATTTGTGGATTAAAACCCTATTAATGGAAAAGTTTCATAATCTTACCGCTGTTCATTTAACGGTTAAATCAGATAAAGTAGCATGCATTAATAATTGCCACCCATTCGCTACAATCATAGTGCCCATGTCACATAGAATATATATAAGTAATCTTACCAATTGGTCATGAATGTGGGACCCATCGGTAGGATAGATTGGTCATGGTTGGAAGTAACAATATTTCCTTATTTAGTTATAAAGGTCAACTGGTGCACTAGGTGTGAGCCTGCGTTGGGTCACTTACCCATGCATTTGGCTTGCGGTTCACTAGGTTCCGATAAATGTTTAAGTTCTTCTGATATATTCGATTAGTTATAACTCTTTTAGTGGATTCTGTAAGTTGAAAATATTGTAAAGATAGCTAAGTATTATTATTCTTTCATGTCAAGTTGGTCTCAGTGACTGATATCTGGTTAGTTTTTGCTTACCTTTAGTACTTTCTTATTCTGATAGTGACTTACTGGCTCATTACTAGTCTGCTCTCCTGGATGTATTATCCTGTTAAAAAGGAGATATGGTAATGGGCACTTGGGTTAGTGCCTTTTGTGTTGCCATTGTAGTAAAATGACATGATCTTTAATGACCGCTCCATCTAGTCCACTGTGTGATGGTTACACTATATTGACAAAAAGGGGTGTGTGTGTGTGTGTGTGTGTGTGTGTGTGTGTGTGTGTGTGTGTATATATATATATATATATATATATATATATATATATATATATTATTTCTGAGCCTTGTGGAATCTGCTTAGATCACATGCTGTGCATAGGCTGACATCTAGTGGAAGCTGCGGAGTATTACAATTTGTTTTTCGAAACGCGAAAATGGCGTCGACACAGGGCGTGCCAGTAATACTATCCCTAGTGTGACGTCCACTGTACCCATGATCCCTCACGTGTCTAGGACCCTCAGATTGTTGTTTTCCGCCATACTGGTCGGAAGCATCCCACGGAGTACCCTGGCCTTAGGATTTTTTGCAAAATTATGACTAATATTCCCTGTTTTCTCCATCCCAACGTCGAGTCACCGAACATCGACACTCGACGCCGGCCCGGAAAAGAAAAACAACCGTCGAGAGCTGCATGACGGACTTGGGCCTAGGAAGGCCTCGGCCCCTACAAGTAGGGAGGGTGGTGGGGGGGGGTGGTACATACCCTACCCTAATATATGTATATATATGTATATATAGATATATATATATATTTCTGAGGCTTGTGGAATCTGCTTAGATCACATGCTGTGCATAGGCCGACATCTAGTGGAAGCTGCGGAGTATTACAGTTTGTTTTTCGAAACTCGAAAATGGGCGTCGACACAGGCGTGCCAGTAATACTATCCCTAGTGTGACGTCCACTGTACCCAAGATCCCTCAAGCGTCTAGGATCCTCAGATTTTTTTTTTCCGCCATACTGGTCGGAAGCATCTTGCGGAGTCCCCTGGCCTTAGCCATACTTTTGCTAATTATTGAAGTTTAAAATTATTTATTGACATCCTTCCCCACCCCAACGTCGACCCTCGACACTCGACGACGGCTGGAGAAGACATCGACCGTCGGCTGCTGCACGACGGATCTGGGCCTCGGAAGGCCGCTGGCCTCGGCCCGGGCCTAGTAGGCCGCTGGCCTCGGCCCTGCAAGTAGGGAGAGTGGGGGGTGGTACATACTCTTCACTCTTGGTATATAGGTACACCTTATATATTTCCTACACTTACCAGCCCGCTGCCTCAAGGTGCGTATGGAGGGTACCCCTTTCCAATTCTGCCCCAAGTGCAACCGCAAATACCCTTGGGTCGACAGGCACGCCACGTACAATCTCTGCTTGCCGAGGGACCACCCCGAAGCGAACTGCAGAGCGTGTAGTAGGTTTAAGCCTAAGACACTTAAGGACTTTTCGACAAAGCGTTGGGCCCACCACGCCAGGCAGGCGGGCATGGCAGCGGAGGGCGCCTTCAGCGATGGCAGCGACGCCGTACTTTCGGACGGCGAGGGCATTACGGCGTCTAAAGACGGCCGAGCGCAGGTCCCCGACCTCGGAAGGTTGTCCGGCAGGGCGGCTATGGGGAAGACCCCCGGCGACGCAAGCGCTACACACCCTACACACACTAAGCACACTAAGTCCAACCGAACCTCGACGACGTCGACTTCTCGGAAAGAGGCACAGATAGAACGGTCCGACTCGGTGTCCTCTGGGCGCTCTGGATCGAGATCGCCTCATGACGCAAGGCAATCATCCACTCTTGCCAAGAGTGCCTCGCTCCCTAGATTAACGGAAGTTCGATCGTCGGAAGACGAAGACGACTTCCACCCCCAGGCCGCGCTCCAGGAGACAGAGGCCGCAGTTAACACCAGCGAGGCCCCACGCTCGAAACACACAGATACCTCTCCCGACCCTCGATGCCAGGCGTCGAAAGTCTCTGGGGCCTCCAAGGGGCAGGGAAAACATTTTTCCACGCACGGGGAGGGGGGGAAACAGCGGAAAGCACAGCCTTCCACTCCTGTAAGACCATCCTTCCACCCTAAGCAGACAGACAAACACAAATCTACTGGGACATCAACATCCAGCAAGGGTACCCTTGATAAGTCCTCTAAGTTGCCTACTAAAGTCATACCCTGTTCCAAAGAATGGTCCAGTGAAGACATAGACGGGGTCATGTCAAGGATGTCTTCCTTAGCTGATTTTTATGACAAAAACCCAGAACATTTCCTTTCGTATGACCCTCAAGGGTCCACACCCTCAGGCTCCTCTGATCCTATCCCCCTAAGTAAAAAGGCCCGGTTCGAAAGACCTGAACCCTTCGAGGTGCAGCCTTACTCTACTCCATACTCTACTCCACACCCCAGATACCAAGGACAGCCTTTCCCTGAAGGGGACCAGGAGTTTGAAATTATGGAGGAACAAACCGGGACTGAATACTATGCGGATGATGAGGACCTGGAGGAGGTAGAAGATGAGCAGGAAATTTACAGAGTAGATTCCCCGGTAGAGAGCGAAGCCCCAGTTACCGACTCGCCAGTTGATAACCAGCCCCTCCTTAATGAAGTTCTCGCTCGCGCAGCAGAACATTTTCACATCGACACCCACGGTGTACAGGAGGAAAGGGACTTCGCAGAAGAGTTGGTGGGAGAGAGGAGGCCGGTCGCTCAGACCATCCCTATCCTTAAATCCATCCAACGTAGAATAGATCCATCCCTGGTGAATCCTAACCTCACCAGAGCCGTCAACCCCAGAGTCGAAAAACTTTTTCGGGCAGCCCAGTCTGACCCTCTTTATATAAGAGGACATCTTAAACCAGACTCCCTAGTGGTTACCAACACTCGGAAGAGGGCTGGGACACCCTTATCGTCGTCAGAAGCTCCTCCCGACAAGGAGAGCAAAAAACTGTACGGGTTTGGCAGGAAGGTAGCCTCAACGTCCGCCTACCAAGCAAGGATTGCAAACTCCACCACCCTGTTGGCAAGTTACAACTGCCATCAATGGGAAGAGGTCACGGCGCTCATAGCCTCTGCTCCTGAACCGTTAAAGGGCCAGTTGGCTCGGATCTCGGCAGAAGGGAGAGCCGTGTCTGGTTGCATATTAAAAGCAACTTTCGACGCCGCGGACAACGCAGGAAGATTGATAGCAGAAGGTACTGTTATCAAGAGACATGCGTGGTTACGGCAGTCGAGGTTCAAAACAGAAACCCAGGCTTCATTAATAGACAAGCCGGTGGAACCCGATCTATTGTTTGGGAAAGCGGTCGAAGACGCACTTAAGAATGCCAAGGACGAATACGAGACTCTCAAATCCCTTGGCCAGCTTACCAACAAGCCCCCTAACCAGAGGGGGAACAGTAATTTTCGTCGCCCACGCGGCCAAAATTCACAAAGGGGCAACTATGCCCAAGGACAGGGTACACAATGGAACAACAACCAGCAGTCTACCCAAAGTTACGGCAGGGGTAACAAGAGAGGTCGTCGAAGAGGCAGAGGCAGCCCCAACAAGGGAGGTGGCACGCCTCCACCAAAGCAGTGACGCTCAGTTCAGGGTCCCTTCTCACGCAACCCCAGTAGGGGGACGCATTTCCAACTTCACCCAGGCTTGGGAAGGGATCACCTCAGACAGATGGGTGCTGTCAACAGTGTCCACAGGATATTGTATAGAATTACTGCAGCGTCCCCGGAACCACCCTCCACAACAAAGAATACACTCCTTAGAACATCAGAAGATCCTTCTCGAGGAGATCGCCATTCTGCTAGAAAAGGACGCGATAGAACTCGTCCCAGGACACCAGGTAAACAAGGGTATCTATTCAACTTACTTCCTTGTGCCAAAGAAAGATTTGACAATGCGCCCAGTATTGGACTTACGGCCTGCCAACAAGTATGTCAAGCCCCAAAAATTCCGTATGACCACGCTACAAGAGGTAATCCCCCTCCTAAAAAAGGGGGATTACATGGCAACCTTGGATATGAAAGATGCTTATTTTCATATTTCCATGCTCCCAGCGCACAGAAAATACTTGCGCTTCAAGGTGGACAGTCGCCACTACCAATTCAAGGTACTGCCCTTCGGGATAGCTTCAGCACCAAGGGTATTCACCAAGGTACTGGCGGTGGCAGCTGCACACCTACGCAGGGAGGCAATCCCAGTGTACCCTTATCTGGACGACTGGCTCATAACGGGGGAAACCCCAGGAATTTGCAGGTCAAACATTCAGAGGACTATCGACCTCCTCCACGAATTAGGCTTCTCTATCAACGAGAAGAAGTCAAGTCTGGTGCCAAGCACCTCAAAACAGTTCCTAGGAGCAATCCTAGATACTCAGAAAGGGTTGACCTTCCCTTCGGAAGAGAGAATTCGGAATATACTACTGCAAATTCCACATTATCAGTCAGGTCAACAAATAACGGTACGCAAAGCAATGCGGTTACTGGGCATGATGGCGTCATGCATTTACCTGGTCCCCCACGCGCGTCTGCGCATGCGTCCCATGCAGGAATGGTTGGCGAAACAGTGGTCTCAGGCAAGTGGTCAGTGGGACGATCTAGTGGTCGTTTCGCCAACACTCGTACAGAGCTTACACTGGTGGACAAGAGAGAATCTCGCAAGGGGAAAACCCTTTTACGATCCCGAAGTACAGGCAGTGGTGACTACAGATGCATGCCTGACTGGGTGGGGAGCTCACCATCTCCACCACACAGCTCAGGGTCTCTGGTCTCACTCAGTAGCCAAGAACCACATCAACCTGCTAGAGCTTCTGGCAGTATTCCGAGCGCTTCGGGCGTTCGAGCCCCATCTGCTAAACTTGTCGGTGCAGATCCGGACGGACAGCACGACAGCCATGTTCTATCTGAACAAACAAGGAGGGACTCGTTCGCCAAATCTGTCCAAGCTTGCCCAGAAAATCTGGATATGGGCACTCAGACGGAACATCTTCCTGTCATCACAACATGTTCCAGGGGAGCTCAATTCCCTAGCGGATGCCCTAAGCAGAGACTCCCTCCCAGAAGAACACGAATGGGTCCTTCACAGAGATATCGTAGAAGATCTCTTCTCTCAGTGGGGTTTCCCCACTATAGACATATTCGCCACAACCGAAAACAAACAATGCCCAGGATTTGCATCCAGGTTCCCCCAGCCAGACTCCCAAGGGAACGCCCTGTGGATGAACTGGTCAGGGATGTTTGCGTACGCTTTTCCACCAACTCCTCTCATCAGGAAGGTGGTGTACAAGATGAACAAGGAATCGATGACGCTCATCCTAGTTGCTCCCATGTGGGCGAGACAACCATGGTTTACACACCTACGCAGGATGGCGGTGTGCGAGCCCATCAAACTCCCAGCCTGGTACAACCTACTGTCCCAGCAACAAGGTCAAACAGTGCACCAGGAACCCAACTCAATGAACCTGGCAGCATGGCTCCTGAGGTCATAGAGTTTGGGCATCTCAATTTACCACAGAGGTGTATGGACATCCTAAAAGAATCCAGGAAACCAAACACAAGGCACTGTTACTTTGACAAGTGGAAGAGATTCGTTATTTGGTGCCAGAATAAACAAATCAACCCAGTTGATTGCACTCCTTCCAACGTTGTAACATACATGCTCCACCTGCTGGACGCAGGTTTGGTTTTTAACTCTCTGAAGGTACACCTGGCAGCCCTCTCGGCTTACACCACATCCCATAACAAAGTATCGTGGTGGAAAGTACCAGTAGTTAAAGCCTTCATGGAAGGAGTAAAGAGACTTCACCCTCCTATTTCGAACCCACCGCCAGGATGGGACCTCAATGTGGTGCTAGCTAAGCTCATGGGCCCCCCTTTCGAACCCATGCATAAAAGTAGTCTCAAACACCTGACTTATAAGACGGCCTTCTTAGTAGCCATTACCTCTATAAGAAGGGTCAGTGAAATTCAGGCTCTGTCAGTGCAGGATCCTTTCTTTACTATCCACAAAGACAAACTGGTTTTATGCACACACCCTAGGTTCTCACCTAAATTTATATCTAAGTTCCATGTAAACCAGTCCATCGAGCTTCCGGCTTTCTTCCAGAACCCGCAAAGCTCAGCTGAGGTGAAACTACACACCCTTGATGTGCGTAGGGCGGTCCTCTACTATGTAAATAAAACCAGACCGCTAAGGAAAACAGATCAACTGTTTGTCTCCGTAGCTACAGGCAGAGAGGGGGATCGCGTCTCTAAAGGCGCGATCTCGAAGTGGATTATCAACTGTATACAGCTGTGTTACTCTCTTTCTGCAAAAACTCTGCCTTTTACGCCAAGGGCCCATTCTACTAGAGGCATTGGGGCCACTCTGGCTTTCATTGCAAATGTTCCCCTCGACACCATTTGCAAAGCAGCTACTTGGAGCTCTATTCACACTTTTACTCAGCATTACTGCATTGACACTCATTCCAAGACAGATACACAAGTGGGACAAGCGGTTCTAAGACACCTGTTTGCTCATGACCCTTCTCACATCCCACCTCCTTCTTCTGGTACTGCTCGCTAATCTATGCACAGCATGTGATCTAAGCAGATTCCACAAGCCTCAGAAGGGATACATTACTCACCGTAGTCGTATTTCTGATGCTTGTATCTGCTTAGATTCACATGCGACCCACCCTTCCTCCCCTCCGAGAGAAGGCGCATGATTGCTTGTAGTCTTACCTTTCGTGAGGGATCTTGGGTACAGTGGACGTCGCACTAGGGATAGTATTACTGGCACGCCTGTGTCGACGCCCATTTTCGAGTTTCGAAAAACAAACTGTAATACTCCGCAGCTTCCACTAGATGTCGGCCTATGCACAGCATGTGAATCTAAGCAGATACAAGCATCAGAAATACGATTACGGTGAGTAATGTATCATATATATATATATATATATATATATATATATATATATATATATATATTTTTTTTTTTTTTTCTCTTATATATTCCTACACACACTAGCCCGCTGCCACAGGATGCGTATGGAGGGTACACCTTTCCAATTTTGCCCTAAGTGCAACCGCAAGTACCCTTGGGTTGACAGACACACTACCTGTAACCTCTGCTTGCCAAGGGACCACCCCGAGGCGAACTGCAGAGCGTGTAGTCGGTTTAAACCGAAGACTCTAAAGGACCCTTTGATCAAATCGTTGGGCCCACCACGCCAGGCAACGAGAGACCATGGAAGCGGAGGGCGCCTTCAGTGATGGCAGCAACGCCATCCTATCGGACGGCTAGGGCAACGTGCGTCGAGAGACAGCCAAGCGCATGTTCCCGACCTCGGAAGGTTGTCCGGCAGGGCAGCTATGGTGAACACCCCATGCGACACAAGCACTACCCACAACATATCCACTAAGCACTCGAAGTCCAACCGAGACTCTGCGCGTGTGTGGAGTTCTCGGAGAGAGGCACGCAGAGAACGGTCCACCGAATCGGTGTCCTCTGGGCGTTCTCGATCAAGATCGCCGAATGACACCAGGCAACCATCCACTGTTGCCAAGAGTGCCTCGCTCTCTAAAGTAACGGAGCTTCGATCGTCGGGAGACGAAGACGACCACCATCCCCAGGCCGCACCAGGAGTCGGCGTCAGCAGACCGCGTAATGGCTGCTCCTGTGCCCTGACCTCCACTCGCTAAGGATAGGGACACTACTCCCGAATCTCGACCCAAGACGTCAAAGAGCTCCGAAAAGGTGAAAACACCGGGGAAGCACTCTTCCAGTCACAGGGAGGGGGGAAAACAGCAGAAAAAGCATTCTCAGCCTTCATCTGCACCACAGACATATAAGGACAAGTCACAATCTTCTGAAAAAATATCCAAGACCCCTGCACAAGGCCATAGGGCCAGTCAGGATATAGCAGGGAAACACTCCCAGGAAAGGGTAATCCCCAGCTCTAAAGAATGGTCAGGTGAGGATATAGACAGATTTATGTCTAGAATGTCATCCCTAGCAGACTTCTATGCCAAAAATCCACAACACTTCCTCGCCTATACCCCTGACTGGGCAACCCCCTCAGGGTCTAAGGACCCGCAACCCCCTGGTAAAAAACCTCGGGTTGAGGCGCCAATGCAAAGTAGGTCTTCTGACCTTTTCCATGTCCAGCCATACTCTCAATATGGCGAGGATCCATCTTTTAACGAGGATCCAGAATTGGCCACGTTGGACGTCCATACTGGAATGGATTACTATGGGGATGACGAGGCCCAAGATGATGACGAGGATGACCCAGAAGTCTACAGAGTAGACTCCCCAGTAGACAAAGAATCTCTGGTGACCGACTCTCCTGTCGACAACCAACCTCTCTTAAATGAGGTTTTATCTAGAGCGGCTGAACACTTCCGCATAGATACGCAGGGAGCACGGGAGGAGAGGGACTTTGCCGAGAAACTAGTGGGAGAAGAGAGACCTGTTGCCCAGGCCATCCCTATTCTCAAATCAATACAAAGGAGAATAGACCCTTCCCTTCTCAATCCCAACCTCACCAGGGAGGTAAACCCCAGGATTGAAAAACTGTTCAGGGCAGCCCAATCAAGCCCACTCTACATAAGGGGGCAACTGAAACCGGACTCCCTGGTAGTGACTAATACCCGAAAGAGGGCGGGAACACCCTTATCGTCTGAAGCTCCCCCCGACAAGGAGAGCAAGAAGATCTATGGGTTGGGAAGGAAGGTAGCCTCCACTTCCGCCTACCAGGCAAGGATTGCCAACTCCATCACCCTTCTGGCGAGTTACAACTGCCATCAGTGGGAAGAAGTTGCGGCGCTTATTGACTTCGCCCCGGAACCTTTAAAAAGCCAGTTGGCACAAGTTGCGTTGGAGGGAAGAGCCGTATCCGGTTGCATCCTTAAGGCGACCTTTGATGCCGCGGATAACGCCGGCAGACTGATAGCAGAGAGCACTGTTATCAAAAGACATGCTTGGTTAAGACAATCTGGGTTTAAACCCGAGACGCACGCATCCTTAATAGACAAACCTGTGGAGCCCGATCTACTGTTTGGTAAGGCGGTAGAGGACGCCTTAAAAAATGCGAAAGATGAATACAAGACTCTCATATCCCTGGGCCATTTAACCAACAAACCCCCTAATCAAAGAGGGAATGGCAATTTTCGTCGCCCACGCAGCCAAAACTCACACAGAGGCTCCAACTATTCCCAGGGGCAGGGTACACCATGGAATAACAACAACCAGCAGTCTACCCAGGGTTATGGCAGGGGTAACAAGAGGGGACGTGGTAAGGGTAGAGGCAGCCCCAATAGAGGCGGCGGCACGCCTCCCGCAAAACAGTGATGTTCCGTTCAGGGTCCCTTCTCACGCATCGCCAGTAGGGGGACACATTTCCAACTTCACCCAAGCTTGGGAAGGGATCACATCAGACAGATGGGTGCTGTCCGCAGGATACTGCATAGAACTGTTAGAGCGTCCCCGAAACCACCCTCCAAGTCAAGATACATTCATTAGACCACCAGAGGATCCTCCTCGAAGAGATCGCCAATCTTCTAGCAAAGGACGCGATAGAACTCGTCCCGGGACACCAGGTAAATAAGGGTATTTATTCAACTTACTTCCTTGTGCCAAAAAAAAAGATTTGACAATGTGCCCATTGGATTTACGGCCTGCAAACAAGTATGTCAAGCCCCAAAAGTTCTGCATGACTACTCTCCAAGAGGTAATCCCCCTCCTAAAAAAGGGGATTACATGGCAACATTGGACATGAAAGATGCTTATTTTCATATTTCCATGTTCCCAGCGCACAGAAGATTCTTGCGCTTCAAGATGGGCAGTCAGCACTACCAGTTCAAGGTACTGCCCTTCGGGATAGCTTCAGCACCAAGGGTATTCACCAAGGTACTGGCGGTGGCAGCTGCACACCTACGCAGGGAGGCAATCCCAGTGTACCCTTATCTGGATGACTGGCTCATAACGGGGGAAACCCCAGGAATTTGCAGGTCAAACATTCAGAGGACTATCGACCTCCTCCACGAATTAGGCTTCTCTATCAACGAGAAGAAGTCAAGTCTGGTGCCAAGCACCTCAAAACAGTTCCTAGGAGCAATCCTAGATACTCAGAAAGGGTTGACCTTCCCTTCGGAAGAGAGAATTCGGAATATACTACTGCAAATTCCACATTATCAGTCAGGTCAACAAATAACGGTACACAAAGCAATGCGGTTACTGGGCATGATGGCGTCATGCATTTACCTGGTCCCCCACGCGCGTCTGCGCATGCGTCCCATGCAGGAATGGTTGGCGAAACAGTGGTCTCAGGCAAGTGGTCAGTGGGACGATCTAGTGGGTGTTTCGTCAACACTTGTACAAAGTCTTCACTGGTGGACAAGAGAAAACCTGTCAAAGGGGAAACCCTTTTACGATCCTGAGTTACAGGCTGTAGTCACAACAGACGCATCCCTGTCAGGGTGGGAAGCACACCTTCTCCACCACACAGCTCAGGGTCTCTGGTCTCACTCAGTGGCCAAGAATCATATCAATCTGCTAGAGCTTCTGGCAGTATTCAGAGCACTTCAAGCGTTTGAGCCCTACCTGTTAAACCTGTCAGTGCAGATCCTGACAGACAGCACAACAGCAATGTTTTACCTGAACAAGCAAGGAGGGACTTGTTCGCCAAATCTGTCCAAGCTTGCCCAGAAAATTTGGATATGGGCACTCAAACGGAACATCTACCTGTCATCTCAACATGTTCCAGGGGATCTCAATTCTCTGGCGGACGCTTTGAGCAGGGAACCCTCCCACAAGAACACGAATGGTGTCTACACAGAGAAATCGTAGAAGATTTCTTCTCTCAGTGGGGTTTCCCCACTAGTGACCTATTCGCCACAAGCGAAAACACAGTGCCCAGGATTCGCATCCAGGTTCCCCCAACCAGACTCCCAGGGGAACACCGTGTGGATGAACTGGTCAGGGATGTTTTGCATACGCTTTTCCACCAACCCCCCTCACCAGGAAGGTGGTCAACAAGATGCACAGGGAATCGATGACGCTCGTCCTAGTTGCTCCCATGTGGGCGAGGCAACCGTGGTTCCAACACTTACGCAGACTAGCTGTGTGCGAACCCATCAAGCTCCTGTGCTGGTACAACCTACTGTCCCAGCACCAAGGTCAGACAGTGCATCCTCAACCCAACTCAATGAACCTGGCAGCATGGCTCCTGAGGTCATAGAGTTTGGACATCTCAATTTAACTCAGAGATCTATGGACATCCTAAAAGAATCTAGGAAGCCAAACACGAGGTATTGCTACTTTGACAAATGGAAAAGATTCGTTATCTGGTGCCAGAATAAGCAAATCACCCAGTTGATTGCACTCCTTCCACTATAGTCACCTACATGCTCCACCTGCTGGACTCAGGGTTGGTATTTAATTCACTGAAGGTACACCTGGCAGTTCTGTCAGCTTACACCACCTCGCATAACAAAGTATTGTGGTGGAAAGTACCAGTGGTTAAAGCCTTCATGGAAGGAGTAAAGAGACTTCACCCTCCAAACCCACCACCAGGGTGGGACCTTAATGTGGTGCTTGCTAAACTCATGGGCCCTCCCTTCGAGCCCATGCATAAGAGCAGTCTCAAACACCTGACATATAAAACTGCCTTCTTGGTAGCCATTACGTCTATAGGAAGGGTCAATGAAATTCAGGCTCTGTCAGTGCAGGATCCTTTCTTTACTGTCCATAAAGATAAACTGGTTCTACGAACACACCCTAGGTTCTCACCTAAGTTTACTTATTTCCAAGTTCCACGTGAACCAGTCCATCGAGCTTCCGGGTTTCTTCCAGGACCGACAAAGCTTGGCTGAGGTGAAACTACACACCCTAGATGTGCATAGGGCGGTCCTATACTATGTAAACGAAACCAGACCGCTAAGGAAAACAGGCCAACTGTTTGTCTCCGTAGCTACAGGCAAAGAGGGAGATCGCGTCGCTAAAGGTGCCATCTCTAAGTGTATTATAAACTGTATCCAGCTGTGTTACTCCCTTTCTGGAAAAACTCTGCCTTTCACGCCAAGAGCCCACTCTACAAGAGGCATTGGGGCCACTATGGCTTTCATTGCAAATGTGCCCCTTGACACCATTTGCAAAGCAGCTACCTGGAGCTCTATTCACACTTTTACTCAGCACTACTGCATTGACACCCATTCCAAGACAGATACTCAAGTGGGACAAGCGGTTCTAAGACATTTATTTGCTCATGACCCTTCTCACATCCCACCTCCTTCTAACACTGCTCGCGAATCTATGCACTGCATGTGATCTAAGCAGATTTTACAAACCTCAGAAGGGATACATTACTCACCGTAATCGTATTTCTGAGAGAAGGTGCATGAATGCTTGTAGTCTTATCTTTCTATCTTCTCGGATAATCTGTACTCGCGCTACTCCTCATGCTACCTCATGTCAGAAAAAAATACAATCTGAGGGTCCTAGACGCGTGAGGGATCATGGGTACAGTGGACGTCACATTAGGGATAGTATTACTGGCACGCCCTCGGTCAACGCCCATTTTCGAGTTTCGAAAAACAAACTGTAATACGCCACAGCTTCCTCCACTAGATTTCGGCCTATGCACAGCACAGCATGTGAATCTAAGCAGATACAAGCATCAGAAATATGATTATGGTGAGTAAATGTATCCCAGATAATATTTCTGAGGCTTGTGGAATCTGCTTAGATCACATGCTATGCATAGACCAATGTCTAGTGGAGCTGCAGAGTACTACAGTTGTTTTCGAAACTCAGAAGGATGTCAACAGGGCGTTCCAGTAATACTATACCTAGTGTGACGTTCACTGTACCCATGGTCCTTCACGCGTCGAGGTCCATCAGATATTTTTTTCCGCCATTGTGACGGACGCTTATCACGGAGTTCATTTCGGCTAACGCTATTTTCTTATGAAAATTTAAGACTAGTTACTCTTTCTGTCCTATTTCTAAACCGACTTCGACTACTTCATCAACACGGTGAAAAGGACGACTGTCAAGTGAAATTCCAGACTCAACGAACCCTTTCGGCCTTGGAAGGCTGTACCTAAGCCCTAACAGTAGGGAGAGTGGGGGGGGGGGTCATTGTAGACTGCATTTACCCCTCAATTCCCTTTCTCGCCTTGCTGCCATTCCCCATAAACATGGAGAACACTCCATTTAAATTGTGCCCCACGTGCAATAAAAAATTCCTGTGTATAGACAAGCACTGGGTGTGCAACTTGTGTCTAGCGCGTGATCACGACGGGGGCATTTAATCAAGCCAAAAACACTTTAGGACCGAAGAACTAAATGCTGGGCCTATAACGCCATGCAGCCGTGGCCGCCATGGACTTGGAGGGAGCATCCAGTGATGGCAGCTTTGCGATCTTTACAGACAGAGATGGCGACGGAGATCCCAAGTGCAGGCCCCTGACCCCAGGAGACAGGCCGGCGGGTCTGTTACGGGGATGACACCCGGTGGCGAGAGCACTACCACTACCCCAAGCACTAAGCACTCTTGCCTGTGGCAAGTAATCGACATCATCGACCAAACGCCCACACAGCGTCAAGGGGGAGGTCCACAGAATCCCTGTGCTCTGAGAATTTGAGATCCCGATTACCTAATGACAGGCCCCATAAGTCTGACGACAAACCTAACGATGTGATTAAAACATCGACCGAACATCGGTAGACAAGGCTGCGGTCTGCCCTACCGCCGAAGGTCATCCCACGGCGAAAACGGCTGTAAGCTCTGAAAACACTAGTTTGTCCCACCTAGTGAAAACGTATGTTCCTGAGAGCCTGCTGAAGTCCAAACACTCCTAGAAACACTCCTCCAAAAGCCCCAATCATAAGGAGAAGGCCAATAAGGACAAATCTATCTCTGCCCACATGGGGCGACAATGTCCCCCAGGAGGAAGGCTCCTTGTCGGAAGCCTTAAAGAACAAAGGCCAGCCTCAAACTCGGGGCCAGTCTACACCCCAGAGCCAGTCTACACCCCTAGGACAGGACACTACTCCTCAGTTCCCTGTTGTCATTCCATGTTCTGCCACATGGACTGCTGAATACATAGACAAGGTCATGACTTGGATGACCTTTATGGCCAATTTCTTTGAAAAGATCCCACAGGCATTCCAAAACTTCCAAACCACACCTCTAAGAGCTGAGGCTTCCACCTCCCAGTCCCCCCCGCTAAGAGGGCTCGACCTGATACTCTTCCTATTGCGAGTCCAGTCCTAACAGTCCAAAGTGATCTGCATGATGTTCACACAGATACAATAACAATGAAACCTTTCAAGACACTGATCATCATTATGATATGGAGGAGGAGGAGGTGGTGTAAAACCTAGCCTCACCAATTCAGCAGGACTCTCCAGTGGCTGATTAGCCAGTTGACAATCGGCCTCTCCATAATGATATGCTTATAAAAGCAGCAGAACACTTTGGCATCCAAACCCAAGAGACTCAGCTCAATAAAGACGTTGTACAAGATATATTGGGGACAAAAAGGCTGCCACCCAGTTCATTCCTATTCTACAATCTGTCCAAACAAGGATTGAACCTTCCCTGGAAACACCAAACCAGACACGGGCAGTTAACCCTCAGGTTGAAAAACTTTTCCACCCAGCGCCATCTGACCCTCTTTACATCAAGGGCCAGTTTTAGCCAGATTCACTTGTAGTTACCACAACCAGTGAAAGGGCAGGAACACGGTTAGCCTCATCAGAGGCACCCCCAGATAAGGAGAGCAAAAAACGCTACACTATGGAGAGAAAGGTAGCCACTTCGGCAGCTTTCCGAACAAGGATCGCCAATAATTCGATGCTGTTGGCAAGCTATAACTGCCACAAATGGGATGAGTTAACTACTCTGATAGCTTCCGCTCCCGAGCCTCTGAAGTCAAAACTGGCCAAGGTAGCAGCGGATGGCAAAGCAACATCCAGCTACATTCAGAAAAACATTCAGAAAAACAACCTAGACGCCGCGCCGCAGACAATGCGGGCAGGATTATTGCCGAAGGGACCATTATCAAGCGCCACGCAAGGCTACGCCAGTCTGGCTTTAAACTTGAGACCCAAGCTACACTCCTTAATATGCCGGTGGAACCTAATGTCTTAAAGCCGTAGAAGACACTCTATAGTCCGCCAAGGAGGAATATGACACCCTAAAATCTCTAGGCCAGCTGACGAACAAACCACCAGGCCAGAGAGGCTTAAGCAATTTTCGTCGGTTCGTGGCCAAAACTCTGGGAGGCTCCTGTTATGGGCAGTGTCAGGGGTCTTCCTGGGGTAACAACCAGGACCAAGACTCGCAGGGATTCCAGAGGGACCAGCGCAGATCTTGTGGCCGGGGGAGGTCCTCCACATCAAGAGGTGGAGTTACACCTCCTAAACAATGATAGCCCGCTACAGGTCCCCTCCCATGCCTCTCCAGTAGGAGGGCGCATTTCACACTTCACACACACATGGGAGGGAATCACCACTGACAAGTGGGTGCTATCAGCCGTAGTGAGAGGTTATTGTGTGGAGATCATCCAAAAACAATTGAACCATCCACCGCGTCAAAGGAAATCGACAAAGGAAGAACAACTCATCCTTCTCGAGGAGGTCACTGCGCTGCTACTTAAGGACGCCATAGAGATCGTACCAGCGAACGAGGTAAACAAGGGTATTTATTCAACCTAATTCCTTGTTCCAAAGAAAGATCTAGCTCTGCGCCCATTGTTAGACTTCCGCCCTGCAAACACTTATGTAAAGCCACAAAAATTCTTCATGACCACCATACAAGAGGTAATCCCCCTCTAAAGCGGGGCGACTATATGGCAACACTGGATATGAAAGATGCTTATTTTCATATTTCAATGTTCCCAGCGCACAGAAAACGCTTGCGTTTCAAAATAGCAAACCAGCACTACCATTTCAAGGTGCTACCCTTCGGAATAGTGTCTGCTCCAAGGGTATTCACCAAGGTACTGTCGGTGGTGGCAGCACACCTGCTCAGGGAGGCAATCCCAGTGTACCCCTGCCTGGACGATTGGCTGATCACAGCGGAATCACCCCATTTTTGCAAACAAAAAACACAAAGAACCATAAACCTTCTCTTCCAATTGGGCTTCTCAATAAACGAGAAAGTCAAGCCTTGTACCAAACACAACAAAACAGTTCCTAGGAGCTGTCTTAAACATGGAAGCAGGTGTTGCGCTCACTTGGTCTCCGCGGAGGCATTGTGGCACGGTCGCAGCCCTCCCAGGGATAAAACTCTTATTGTCTGTTCCTCCCTCTGCAACTGTGTGGGGAACTGCGGTGATGAGCAGTGCGGTCCCTGGGTGAATGTAAGGGGGTGTCGTATAAGTATGCAGCCTGTGGTCCCTGACCCCTTCTCCAGACCTCTTCTCCCTGGATGTGGCTTCCCTGGGGTTGCACTACTCTTGAGGCTCACCTGCTGAATGATGATGATGATGATGAGCTCTCCGTCCTGCTTCTGGCAGGGGCGCTTGTTGAAGGGAACAGAGTTCCTTCACTGGTCCCTTGTCGTGGAAGTCCAGGCCAGCTGCGACTAGTCCACTTCTCTTATAGGTAAGTGTTCCTTGTTTACACTTGCCCGCTTGTCTTCCGACTGTTGTAATTGTATTTGTAATGTTCGTTCTCTATCCTTTGTATGTAATGTCTCTTCTCTCTCCTCCTGCAGGTGGTGTAGCAGTGCCAGCGGTAGCTGCGGTAGAAAAGCAGAGCCGGTGGTACGGAGAAGCAGGGCTGAGATGGTCCTACAGCTGGTAAGTAGCCTTTAATGATGCCTTGGGGTGCCCTTTGGGTTTTAAATGCGGCACGACCCTGGGTTGGATGTTTTCGGGAGTTCTAACCTTGTCTTGTCTTCTTTTCTCATTTCAGGACTTCGGCTTTGTGGGACAGAGAGCGCAGGTGCTGCGGCATCTATTCGGTATCCACCAAGAAGATGAAGCATTGCCGTGAGATGCGAGCAGGGTCCAGGTAAGGATGCTTTTGTTGCAGGATCACGAGGTAAGTAGCTGGTCCAGGCGGCAGTGAGCGTCAATTTGGATGGAGGTGCAAAGTAACGTGAAGCGTTTGCTTGAGGGGTCGGTGGGTTTATATAGTCTTGTTCCCGGCCACACCCAGTAGCTCTGGCCTGCCTGCTGCCACGCCCTGCCACACCCGATGAGTCAGGACCTGAAGCCCAGGCCTAGAGAGCCACGCCCGATGAGTCAGCACATGGGGATGTTCTCTGGAATAAAGGCTTGGAAAGTTCTTGTAAAATAAAAACACTCCGCACTGAAGTCAAATAAAAGCACTCCTGCACTGAAATAAATTGTTCCTGCTCACATCTCTAAATAAGCATGGCACCAAAGCCTGGGCCCCCTGTGTTTGAGTCCCAAAGGGATATAAGTGAGTCAAGTGACCCATTGCCCCCCTCACTAGATGGTGTGGTTTTTGTGTTCTGGGGCCCGTGGCCATGACCACAGGGTTAGTCTTTCCATCCACGAAAAGAGTTCAAAACATGCTATGACAAATACCTCTGTATCAAGCTGGTCGCCAGATAAGCGTACGCAAAGCAATGTGTTTACTGGGCATGATGATGACGTGCATATACCTGGTCCCACACGCACGTCTGCGCATACGCTCCATGCAGGAGTGGTTGGCGAAACAATGGTCTCAGGCAAACGGTCAGTGGGACGATCTATTGGTCGTTTTGCTAACAATAGTACAAAACCTACGCTGGTGGACAAAGGAAAACCTGTTAAAAGGAAAGTCTTATCACGACCCAGCAGCGCAAGCGGTCGTTTCAACAGACCCATCTTTCTCCGGGTGGGGATCACATTACCTACACCACACAGCACATGGTCTGTGGACTCACATCACAGCACAGAAACACATCAACCTGCTAGAACTCCTAGCAGTATTCAGAGCGTGTGAATCTAAGCAGATTTAAGCATCAGAAATATGATTACATTGAGTAATGTATCATATATAATATATATATAACGTGAACAAGCGGCCAGTTTGCCGCGAAACGCGTCGTTTTCGTGCACTTTTCTTTTGTCCATGACATTTATCTATTAAATATATATATAGATATATATATATGGAATCTGTTTAGATCACATGCTGTGCATAGGCCGACATCTAGTGGAATCTGCAGAGTATTACAGTTGTTGTTTTCAAAACTCGAAAAGGGACGTTGACAGGGCATGCCAGTAATACTATCCCTAGTGTGAGGTCCACTGTACCCATGATCCCTCACGTGTCGAGGTCACTCAGATTGTTTTTTTCTGCCATGCTAGACGGACGCGTATAGCAGGGTTCCTTTCGGCGATAAGCCATTGACTTTGTATAGTTACGATAGTTTTTCTTTATATCCTTTCATCGACTTCTGTAACACCACACCGAGGAAAGAGAATACTGCCGTCTGAGACCATCGCATCGGACCGTACGGCCTTGGAAGGCCACCCCGGGCCTAGGCCCAGACAGTAGGGAGAGGGGGGGGGGGGCATTTTAGCATGCATATTCTCCCCTTCCTACACTTTGTTCGCCCAGCTGCCATCTCCTTAACCCATAATTATGGAAAACACTCCATTTAAGTTTTGCCCTAAATGTAACCTTAAATTCCCCATGGTTGACAAACATTTAGTTTGTAATTTGTGTCTCCCGAGAGATCATGTCAAAACGTCTTGTCGAGCGTGCAGGCTCTTCAAGCCTAAGACACTGAAGGACCTTTCCAATAAGCACTGGGCCCACTACGCCAGGCAACTCGAGGCCATGGAAGTAGAGGGAGCCTTCAGCGATGGCAGCGACGCCGCACTTTCGGACGGTGATGGTACCGGAGTAGCTTCTGCTACCCAAGCGCAGGCCCCCAACCCTGTAGGACAGGCCAGCGGCCATGTTGTGGGGACTACACCCAGCAGCAGCAGCGCTACAAAAACACACACCATGAAGCACATAAGCCCCAGTCGACATTCGATGAGTCGAATTACCGACAACGTTCTACACCCCGTGAACGGTCCACTGGTCCTCTGTGTAATCTCATTCAAGATCGCCACACGACAGGGCTAAAACCTCAAAAGACGGCAAGCGGGTCGCATGAAAAACACCTTCCAGTGGCCGTTCGTCCGCAGATGAAGCCTCGGCCCCACACTCCAAGTTCGACGTTCTTCATCTAGTAAAACGTCAGGCCCCAAAAAGTCTGTTACACACTCCTCTGGGCCCCAAGGTGGGGAGAAACACCATAAAAAATCATCTAAAACCCTCATATGGACAAGAGTCCTACTAGGGACAAGTCTTCACAAAAGAGAATTTTATCCAAGCCCATAGAGAAACCTAAAGAATCTAGGGCAAATCTTATACCTCCTACTAATAAAGATATGGGCATTCCCGACATTGTAATTCCAAATTCAATTGAATGGTCTTTACAGGATTTCAAAGAATTACCTTTATGGCACATTTCTTTGAAAAAGATCCATATTACTTTCAAAGTTTTCAGTCCACCTCTCCCACCTCAGCCCCTTCTGGCTCTCAACCCTCTGCCTCTCAACCCCCTATTAAGAGGGCTCGCTCTGATGTCCCCACACAGGGCAGAATTATAGATCTATATGACCCTGAAATAGATCGAGAAGACCAGGATATTCTTTCATTTGTGGAAACATCGGACCCCCAACTTATTGATGAGGACACAGGCGAACTTTATTATGGGGACGATGAGGATCCAGACCAGGAGACGAACATGTATTCCATAGATTCTCCCATTAATCAGGACCCTCCAGTTGTAGATTCCCCTGTAGACAATCAACCCCTCCTCAACAAAGTCCTAACCAAAGTGGCAGAACACTTCCGCATTGATACACAGGAGGTACAGGAAGTCAGAGACTTCGCTGAACAATTGGGGGACAAAAAGACAGTAGGGCAGTTTATCCCACTGCTAAAATCTGTGCAACGTAGAATCCAACCTTTTTTGCAAGCACCTAATCTCACACGTCCGGTTAACCCACGTGTGGAGAAACTGTTCAGACCTGCACCCTCAGACCCCTTATACATAAGAGGCCAGTTGAAACCAGACTCTTTGGTGGTTACCACCACAGGAAAGAGAGCAGGCACACCCCTTGCTTCCTCTGAGGCTCCTCAGGATAAGGAGAGCAAAAAGATATATGCTGTATATATATGTATATATATGTATATATTATAAACCTGTACGAAGTATGCAACACACAGATACTTCTCAACTTTGTAACCAAATTCTTAAGCGCCCTTCTACCTCCGGGTTTGGAGCGCCATACAAATAAAATAAACAAAAAAAAAAACAAAACAAAAGCAATGGGCAGAAAAGTCGGCTCTTCTGCAGCCTACCAGGCAAGAATTACTAATAATGCTACTTTTGGCAAGTTACAACTGCCATAAGTGGGAGGAGGTTTCCGCGTTCCTCTCATCCGCACCTGAGCCACTAAAATCTCAACTTGCTCAGGTAGCAGCAGACGGAAGAGTTGTGTCTACTTGTCTCCTCAAGTCAAATTTCGACGCGGCTGACAATGCTGGAAGA
The DNA here is from genome assembly GCF_040938575.1 of Ambystoma mexicanum. Classification (NCBI taxonomy): domain Eukaryota; kingdom Metazoa; phylum Chordata; class Amphibia; order Caudata; family Ambystomatidae; genus Ambystoma; species Ambystoma mexicanum. The sequence continues at coordinate 717,634,485 of NC_090923.1, forward strand.
GTCATCGCAGAGGGCACCATTATAAAGAGGCACGCATGGCTTCGACAATCAGGCTTCAGGCCAGAAACACAGGCTACCCTGATAATATGCCTGTGGAACCTGATGTGCTCTTCGGCAAGGCTGTACGACACTCAAGTCCTTAGGTCAGTTTACGAACAAGCCCACGGGGCAAAGAGGTAACAGCAATTTTTGACTCTTTCGGAACAAACATTCTCAGACGGGATCAGGATACAACCAATGCCAAGGTTCCTATGGCAACAACGAAGGACAAGCCTTTCAGGGCTATCCACGAGGACAACGTAGAGGTCATTGTAATCAAGGCAGGGGCCCAGCTTGAAGTGGCACCCCACCTCGGAGCAAGTGACATTCCGCTCCAGGTACCCTCCCATGCATCTCCTGTAGGAGGACGCATTTCCAACTTCACCCGCGCATGGGAGGGTATGACCTCGGACAGATGGGTACTGTCCATGGTAGCAGGGGGCTACTGCATAGAAATTCTTCAATGTCCTCGCGACCACCACCCGGGACAAAAGGTCCACTCAGAGGAACATCAACATATCCTTCTGGAAGACATTACAGCGCTTCTATTAAAGGGTGCCATAGAAGTGGTCCCAGCTAACCAGGTAAACAGGGGTATCTATTCAACTTATTTCCTTGTGCCAAAAAAAGATCTAACGATGCGCCCAGTATTAAGCTTCTTCAATCTTCTTTGCTCCCGTCGTGTGATGTATAAATTCCGATCTCGGCTTTAGTGTCCAGATACGCTTTCGAGGTCAAGTATGCACACCTCAATTAGCAACACTCTGTTCTCATTTATGTGTGATATTTCCCCATTTATTTCCTGTATGGGGTTGACTGACTGCAGTGAGTTGATAATGTGGGATTGTGCACTCTTCAGTTCCTTAACTACCTGTCATTATATGCGCTGCAGGATGCAAGTTTCATGGCATATGTCCTCCTGTAGTTTGTTACATAATTTAAGCAGTATTTCCATGGCAAATTGAAGGGTACAGATAGTTGCTACCATCCTGATGTCATGGGTAAAGGGACACAAGAGTTTGAGAGCGCCACAATTGAGCAGGACTATGGATTTGGGAACACCTGCTGTGGTCTTTGGAAGAATTGGAATCAGGGGGTTAAGTTAACATACCTGTGCCCCCAACCCCCCATGCTTTTCTCCATAGGGTTACATGGCCGTAAAGCCCTGTCTAATCTATGTCAGTTATTTTGATATTGTGCGGTCACCACTGCTCCATATAGTCCGAACTGAGGTATTCCAGAACCACCCCCATTTCTTCTTAAAGGAGTCCTTCTGGTCTTGGAGGTGGTGCGTGATCTTCTCCTTGGTCATTTGTGACCACACCTTCTGCAACCACATGAAGATCATTGGCGGGTCCTGTTTTTGCCATTGTTGGGCAATCGTTGCCCATGCTGCAATGACCAGACCCATGAAGCTCCTCCAATGTGCTTTGTGTAGTCTCTTGGCCTGTTGGTCCTTTAGTCCGCATAACCAGACCCTCTCCCCCATTAGGTCTGCATCCAGAAACATCTTTTTCATTTCCGCTCGCACTTCCTCCAGAATCCCCTGACTCCCTGACAGTCCCACCATATGTGCCTCCACGTGCCTGCTTCCAGACACCTTCTCCAGCAGCGATCTGACATTTCCGGATACATTCTGTGAAGTTTCTCTGGTGTATAGTGCCATTGGGTAAGTATTTTGAGCCACATTTCTCTTGTTTGCACTGCCCGGGTGCGTTTTGAGATGCCCGCCCTCAATTCCATCCAATGCTGTTTTGGAATCTCCTCTCCCAACGTGCCTTCCCACCTCTTCATGTATGCCCATTTGATCTCTTCCTCTTGTGTGTTGATAAACCGGTAAAGTGTTGACACTAGTTTCTTATCTCCTGGATTGGTTATTAGGAATTTTTCGAATGGCGTTGGGTTCCTCGTGGCACCCCGTGTGATGTCCGCAATCGCCAGCTAGTGTCTCAGTTGTTCATATCTATACCTGTCAGCCTCTGTTATGTTCCACATCTTTTTACATTTGCTAAATGTTTTTATTTCCTTATCTTGGAACATTTCCCTGATCTTCCTACATCCTGCTGTTTCCCACTTTTCAAAGGCCCCAGGTTCCATTCCCGGTGGGAATTGAGGGTTCCTGCAAATAGGGGTGAATGGAGCCAGAGGTGTGGTCATGATCCCCCTCTTAGTTTGTTCATCCCATGCTTCTAGAGTGGTTCTCATGACCTCACTAATGTGTAGATTCGGAGGTCTGTGTTTGTACTTCCACAGTAAGTCTTCCAGGGGGGTTCTGGCGACCGCCCTGTCTTGGGTCACCCAAATCGTTCGTCGCCCAGCCATTCCCTGAGAACCCACAGTTGCGCCGCTTGGAAGTATTTCCTGAAATGCGGGAGTGACATGCACCCCGACTCTACTGGTGCGGTAAGAACGGTTCTAGGGATCCTTGGTGGCTTCCCATTCCACACATAGATTGAAATAGCCTTTGACACTGCTTTAGAGTGTGGGACTGTTATTGGGAGGGCATGAAAATAGTACAACACCCGGGGGAGTATGGTTATTTTTACTGACTGTATTCTTCCCCACCCTGAGACCCGTAAAGGGCCCCATCGTTCTAGGTCCTTCTTTACTCACGTCAGAAGTTGTGGGTAATTACCACTGTATATCGTGTCCACCTCGCGTGTGAGTTACCCCAAGATATTTGATTCCATCCCCCACCATTTTCAAGCCTAACGAGGTTGCCCCTCCATCTATTGTTCCCTTATCCCCCGCCAGAAGCAAAATCTGATTTGTTCCTGTTTATTCTCAGGCCTGAGATCTCCCCAAAGCCCTCCAGTTCTTTTATGGTCTGTGACAGGGAATTCACTGGGTCTTCCAGGGCCAGGAGCATATCATCTCCATACGCAATGATTTTGTGTTGTCTGCCTGCCATTTCTATCCCCCTTATCCCTGCCGATTCTCTGATTTTGATTAGTAGTGGTTCAAGAAAGATAGCATAAAGGAGGGGGGAAAGAGGGCATCCCTGTGAGATCTCCACCCTATCCGTGACCTCGCCATTTATGGCTATTCGAATGGACGGGGAGTTATAGTTAGCTTTGACCATGTTTATGAATTGGTCCCCAAATGTCATATGCTTCAGTGTTTTAAATAGCATGGACCACTCTACCCGGTGAAAAGCTTTTTCTGCGTTTAGGGACAGGAGCAATGCTGGGGTGTGGGTAATACCTATTTTTTTCTATCAAATGAATTATTCTTCTCAAGTTGTCATGCGTTTGCCTGCCGGGAATGAACCTCGATTGATCCGTGCTTATTAGGGTAGGGAGAAGATGTGACAATCTAGCTTCCAGAACCCTGGTGTAAATCTTTGCGTCTATATTAATCAAGGCGATTGGGCGGTATGAGCCGGGGAGGGTGGGATCTTTACCTGATTTATGGAACACTAGGACCTTTGCTTCATTCATGGAGGGAGTTAAGTTTCCACTGTCCTTAAAGGAGTTCAATAGGCTGGTCAATATTGGAACTAATATGTCTGCATATTTCTTGTAGGAGGTGGCCACAAAGCCATCCGGGCCCGGTGCTTTGGCGTTTGGGAGGCCTGCAATTGCCTTCTGTACCTCTTCATCCGTGATTCCAGCACCAGTCTGTCTTCCTCAGATATTGTTGGTATGGGGAGAGATTGGAAGAACCTGTCTTGGTTCTCCGCATCCGGAAGCTCTGTTGCGTACAGTTTTTTGATAGAAATCCTTAAAGACCTCCCCTATGTCTTTGGTGCGTGTTTGGGTCTCCCCTCGTACATTTTTGACATTCATAATCGTCATTGATTTTTGTTGTTCTCGAAGTTGTCTTGCCAAATATCTGTCTGCCTTGTTAGGCTTGAGATAGTATCTCTGCTTAAGAAAGAGAAGGGATTTCTCTGCCTTTTTGTTGCGGAGCATATCGAGTTGTCTTTGCACATGTTTTAATGCCTTCTTTAGACTCCTGGAGGGGTGAGTTGCCAATTCCCCTTGAATATCTGTCATCTTCTTTTCCAATGCCCTCTCCCATTCGTGCCTCTACCTGTCCCTGGTTACCTTTAGTGCCACCATATGTCCCCGTATCACTGCCTTGAAAGCATCCCATACTGTCCCCAGTGAGACTTCCCCAGTATCGTTTTCATCAAAATATTCTCTAATTTTATCCCTTATTTCCTCACCTAACACTTTATCTGACAGTAGGTCTACAGGCATTATCCACTTCCAGATGCCCCCCCCCCTTTCCTGAGATCTGAATGTCCAGCCAGAGCGGTGCATGATCCGATAAGGCTATAGGGCACGTTTCCATGTCTTGGATTTTACCTAAAACCACTGAAACCAAGAAATAATCTATCCTCGACAGCGTACTATGCACATGCGAGAAATACGTAAAGCCCCTAGCCTTGCCTTTTAATTCTCTACAAGCATCGCACAGCGCCATCTGCTCCATCAATTGTTTAAGACGTTTTGATGGGGACCCCTGACCTAGGGATCCTCTTGCACTCCTATCCAGCCCCGGTTGCCATGCCATATTCAAATCTCCTCCCAACACTATATCTCCCTTCGCAAACACCTCTAACTTCCCCACCGTGTCCAGGAGGAAGCCATCCTGGCCTGAATTCGGTGCATATATTGCCGCTAGGGTAAGCTGGAGGCCCCCTATTATGATGTTTGCAAATGCATACCTCCCATCCCTATCCACTTGCGTATCTATAAGGGTAGCGTCCAGCCCTCTCTTTACCGCTATCATCACCCTGCTCTCTTTTCCCCAGCATTCGCCTGCGCCCATACCGCATACCCTCTTAGGCCTACCTTATGCTTATCCTGGGCTTTTATATGGGTTTCTTGGAGCAACAAATTGTCCGCCCACTCCTTCCCAAGAAGTGTCTCCACTTTCTTCCTCTTCACTGGAGAATTGAGACCCCTCACGTTGCAGGAAAAGATTCTAATCTTCCCCATCACATCTTGTCTAGGGTAGCCATCAGCAATCATGTGTGAAGTGGTCCCCTCCCTCCTCCGGTGTTCCCCCTCCCCCTCTCCCCATCTCCCCCCCAACCATTAACAGTAACTCAACTCTTGACCCGAGCAGGGCCCAGGTACCTAAGGTTGCTAGGGCGTTGCGCCTATCGCTCCTTGCCCTCAACTGCCTCGGGAAAAACTTTGCAGGGGGTCCTAAACCCTGCATCCTCTTCAACAAACTGGGTCCCGGTTTCCCGCCGGGCCGCTAGAAATCAAATTCTCAGAGCATCTTCTGTGATGTCCTTTCAGCCTTCTGGGCTCTGCGACTGAGCCTATGGTTATGTCTGAATTTCTCCCTTACTTCACGGAGGGTGCCCCATGTTTCCTTTTCCATGTTTCTTCTTCTGCCGCAGTACTTCCCAGCCTCTCGGTCTCTTGTGGAAGTCCCCTCTGTTCCCGACTCTCCTCGTGGGTGCCTCCTCCGGCTGCAGATCCATTATCTGTAGGCCTTCCTCACAGGTGGTTACTCTCCTTTGTTTGCCTTCCCACTCAAATATTAACCCAAATGGGTAAGTCCATTTGTATCTCATCTCTTTCGCTACCAACTCCCTTACCAGTGGGGCCATCTCTCTCCTCTTTAGTAAGGTTATCGAAGCCAGGTCCTGGTATAACTGGATCTCTACCCCGTTCATCCTTATGTGGTCCAGTTGCCTCGCTCTCCTCCATATGTGTTCCTTTTGTGGATAGGATGAGAGGACCGCTAAGACATCCCTTGGTCTCTCCCCTGGAGCAGCTGATCTTTTCAGGCCTACCCTATGTACTCGATCTATCCCAATAGCCTCTATTTCTTGTTCTTCAATGATGTCTGTAAATACTTCTTGAACCGCGGACTTGAGATCCTTGTCCAGTACTGTTTCAGGCATATTTTTGATGCGAATGTTTGACCTGCGAGAGCTGTTTTCCAAATCCTCGCACTGAATTTCTAGATTGTGTGTGAGGCACACCAGGTGTTCCTGCGTTTCTGTGTTTTGAGTTGTCTCCTCTTGTATGTTTTGGTCAATCTTCTCTAAGGTATCCCTCCTTTCTTCCAGTTTGGCCACGTCAGTTTTCAATTCCTGGACAACTTGTTTCAGTTCATTTCTCATTGAGGCGAATTGATCCTGAACTGTGGCCATAAACTAGTCCTGCCCCAAACCATGTTTGCATGTCATCCTTTGTGAGTGGTCTGTTGCTCTGAATGGATGGAGCGTTGTCTGCTGAGGATTCCTCCTCCGGTCTGCCCCTAGAGTTTGCTGTGGCATCTGCAGACCACAAATGTAGCAGAATGGAGTCCTGCCTGGTCGACTGTGAAGCAGTTTGGCCTGCGCCCCCTTTCCCCTTCGCCCTTGAAATTGCCCCCCGCTTCTGTTGGGCCGTAAGTGGCCTTGAGTTTCTCGTTTGGGGGGGGGGATGAGGGGAGGGTGTAGTCTCCCCCGCGAAGGTGGTCCTCCTCCGTCCAAATGCTCCTGAATGGGCTCTGGGATACTGTTTTTTTAATGTAGTTTGTTGTTTGGGGGGAGAGGCTCCTCACTTATGCATTCATGGGCCACGCTGCTGCAGCCTAGGAGGAGGAGGGGGGAGCGCTCCCTGATCCCAGGTACTGTGTCTGTGATCGTATTCGGCCTTGCGCGCCCCCACAACCCCTCACCTTATGTTATGCTGTTGTCCGCTGATGCTGCTTCTTACTGGTTGTTCTGGGGAACACGGTCTTCGTTTCTCCTTGTCCTCTCACTCCCCCGGCCCCACGGGCAGGCCCGAGGTACCAGCTGCTTCCCCGTGTCACTTCTTTTCCAGGATGGGGAGGAGGACTTGCACCCTCGCCTTCTGTGGCGCGCTGTCACTCGGTATGCCCACAACTGTGCTCCGATTCCAGCGCCGGCGGCTCAGAGTCTGCGCCTCCCTCACGAGAAGCGGTGTGGACGCCCCTCGGTCTCTGCTCCCTGGCTTGGCGTCCCCGCGGACTGTCTCCGTCTCTTCGCTCAGCCGCTCCTCCCGACCTGCGTACGATGGGGGAGGGACACTCCCGTCTCCGCGCTGCGGCGCTTCTCCTGCGGGGCTTATCGGGGCGCCTTCCCCCTGCTCTGCCGCCGACTGCGCTCCGGAGCCTCCGGCTGACTTTCCAACGCTAATTCGCTCGCGGAGTCTCTATTGTTGTGCTTTATTGTATGCGGCCCGGCTGGAGCGCGACTCAAACGTGACCTCCACAGCCGGCGGCCATCTTGAAAATCCTCTTACCTAATCTTTGGTGGTGGGACCTGGTCAAGGATCCCCACCTAGGCCTTACATAGTGTGTGGTACAGTTGAGTACTTACCTAAACTTGTTAATCAAAACTGGCAGTGCATATCTGTATATAAACCTACTTGAAGTGTATACTTTGGAACTGTTGTCTGTTGGGCACAAGGCTCCAAACCATGTTACAATTGGACTCTATATGAAGTAGGGAAGCTGTATTGTATTGATTCTAAAAAGTTCTTTCTATTTTCTATACATCTGCCTACTTAGCTGTTTTTCACTGGTTGTTGAATCAAATGCTGTTCTAATTCTGCTAAGGGTAATTGTATACATCTGTTTTGTAAGCGTTGATATGATATTTACCTATGATTTAACTTGCTTGGTGTGTAATCTAATGTCCTAATCATTGCGTTTTTATACTTGCCTGTCTAACTGGAATTACTGCTGTTGCTCTGTGTGGACTCCTTGTTGTCCTAGACCACACTCGCACCCTTCCTGTGACTAAGACTCGCTCTGCTACCTTACCCTGATTGGGTTTGCCTAACCTCTGTTCACCATAATAGGATGCTCACCTAGAAGACCTGGCGGTTAGCATACTGATGTTTCACTGGGAAGATTGGAAACCCATCAAGTTACGTGAGTTGAGGGCCCTGGTTGACTTCATTATTTAAGTTCAAGGCCAGATTGTGCTGCTCCTGGCGCACAAACAGTGGCCATGCATTACCTCAAAAAGCGAGGTGGTGTAGGATCCTTCTCTCTGCAGAGAAGCAATGCAACTGTGGTTCTGGACTCTGGAGAAAGACATGTCTCTGACTGCAGCTCATCGTGCCAGGACCGAAAAGGTCATAGTAGATCTTTGAGGAGACAGGCTTCAGCCTCCCACAAGTGGGAGCTCTGCCGTGAAGTTCTTGAGCAGATTGTCTACTGTTGGAGGACTCCTCAAGTGGACCTCTTTGCTTCTTTGCTTCCAGTGTAAACAGGAAGTGCAGGTTCTCCAGCATGGGGTCTGGCATGGATTCACATGCTCATGAATATTCCCCGTCGTCAGGCTGGGAATCCTCGGTAAAGAAAAAAATCAGTTTCAGTTTAGTTTCTGAACTGTCTTTCTACTAGTAACCAATCACTGGTCTCTGGGTCATACTGCCCCCAGCCAATGACTGCCCTCTACTTAAGCCCCTCCTCTGGCAGCCATCTTCAGATTTTTACCACACGTTCAAGTGTTGGGAGTCCTCGTGTTTTAGCTCTCGAGCTTTTACTGTGTTTTGTTAACTCTTATATTTTCGGTCAATCGAGCCTCTATCTCCACCGATTCTATTTCTAATAAACTGGGACCCATTTTTGGAACTTTCTACGCCCCTCAAGGGCATCTTTTCGTTGAGTTTCCATTTCTAGGAGGATTCCAGAAGATCTTTGAGGGCCTACCCTGCGTGGTCATAGCCCAGGACAAAGGAAGCATGACGCCTGTTAGACCCAAGCTGTTCAGGAGCTGCCCTGGATGCGGGCTACAGAACGTCTTTAAGGAGGATGAGCACTCATGGTGCCTCTACTGCCTTCACGACGACAAATCACACGTGGAGAATTTGTAAGAACATGTCCGAACGGACAATGAGGGATCGTCTTACTCGACTCGCTAACTGGCTGGAGGGGAAGAGCCCAGCAGCAGGTGAGAAGAGGAAGAAGTCTGAGCGGTCTTCTAAGACCTTTGAGGGCGCTCTGGCGACAGGGGGGCCCAACTAAAGGCTAAGTACTGTGAGTCCGTGGGCACTGGGAGTGCCGATACATCAGGCTCCTCAGCTACCAGGCAGGGCGCATTATCACCAACGCCATCAACCACGAGCCAACGCTCTGGCTCGGGAAGAGGAACCTGGAGAACCTGGGTAAGCTTCGGGAGAAGTCCCGGTCGATCCTGACAGAGACAGCCGAGGGGGGAGCGAGGCGGTGACCCCCCAAGGTGAAGGCCTCAGGCGCGCCCAAAGTCCCTAAGGCCCTGATTCACCCGGCTAAGGCTTCGATCAAGGGAGTCGCAGCGGCCCTGGCGAAGCCTGCGGAGGCTATCACAGTGGAGACAACCTCTGGGCCTAGGGTTTCCCTGCCACCGCGGAGGGAATCCTCTTTTCAGCCTATCGATAAGACTCCCATGAAACCTCGGGTGGAGAAAGAGGGGGGGGGCGGTAGCCATTACGGACACAGATACCACCTCTGAAGATGAGCTGGCTGGCGTCGCAAAGATCCTGGACAAGAAGTTAGAGGAGGTCCTGTCCTACGGGAGGGATCATCGACGAGGCGGATGGAGAAAGCAATGGCGGTGCCGATGAGGAACTGCGGGCCATCAAGGGGACGGAGGATCCTACTCCCCAGCCGTCGCTCCCATCGCAACCAGTGCCTATGCCACAAGACAACTCAGGAGAGATCTTGATGGCTAGTCAGGCCTTGTGTACGGAGATAAGGACAAGGTTGCCCTTACCCCCAGCGGACTATCCAGCGGAGCCTGGACCGTCAGGAAGCCCACCGAACAAGAGGAGGAGAACTCATCCCCCTCCTCCTTTCCAGCCTTTACAACCTTCACAGCCTTCACCTCCTCCCCCCCCCCGCCCCCTCCTCCGAGGGATGAGACTGGAATGGAGACGGTGGGGACGGATGACGGGGATGGATGACGGTGGTGATGACGGACTGGACCTTCCATCACCACCCGCTCGGCCTCCCCCTCCCCCCCAACGAAATTGGCTCCTTCCACAGCATCTGAGCTCTTCCAGCTCTGCCCCGAAGAGCAGAAGGAGGGTTTTCTCTACCAACAGCGGGATGCCAAGAGGAAGACTGTCCTCTCAATCCCATTACTGCATTACTGGATGAAATCTGGGATGGGGTGGGGGGCTGGTGCTCCTGAAGAACCCATCCACGGCTCCTGCTGAGAGACTGGTACGAGAAGAAGTACCGGGTCCTGGACTCTGCCCCCATGTGCTTCAACTTCGACTTCCCCGCCGGACGGTGAGGGAAAGAAACTGGACGTCATGGGACGACGGGTCATCTCGTCGTTGGCGGCGACGACTATTAAAGCGGACAATGTACTCCCGAGTGTGGAACGCTATGACAGGGAGCTGTGGTTTAAGATCGCTCCCCTGCTGGACATCCTCCCGGACGACAAGAGAGCTGAGGCCCTGGAAATCCTACAGGAAGGTGAGGTGGCTTTTGACCACGCCATTGCGGTGGCCACGGACATCACTGACACTGGTTTTTGCCCAATGGGCAACAGCGTTTGCCTTCGCCAGCACGGCTGGCTCAAGGCCACCGACTTCCGCCAGGACGTGCAGACCAGGGTTCTGGACATGCCCTTCGACGGGAACAACCTGTTTGGCAAGACAGTGGACGAGTCACTGCAGGCCATGAAGGCGGACACCGAGACGGCTCGGGCCTTGGGTGTTCTTCAACAACAACGGCTGTCCTTTCGGAACTCCGTAGGAAAGCAAGGTGCCTCCAAAGGATTTGGCGGCGGTTCCTCGTCGTACCGCCAAGCGGCCCGCTCCTCGTCGCAGGAAGCCTACAGAGGACGAGGCAAGACAGGAGGATCTCGTTGTTGCCAAGGCGACAAGACCGCGGCCAAGCAGGACTGAACCGGCCGTTGCGTCGGGCCCCCACCCAAGCACCCCAGTTGGAGGCCGCCTGGCGAAATTCGTCAGCATGTGGGAGTCCATCTCCACCGACCACTGGGTGCTAGATGCCCTGGCCTGCGGGCACACCCTGGAATTTCAGAGAAGGTGTCCCCGTATACCACTCGTGGCCAGGAAAGAAAGCCACATCCCACGACTACTTCTGGAGGTACGAGCGATGCTAAGGAAGGGAGCCATAGAACTCGTCCCAAAAAGGCTCCGGGGCTCCGGAGTGTACTCGCGGTACATCCTCGTCCATAAGAAGACCGGCGGTTGGCGGACCCATCCGTGACCTTCGTCGTCTAAACAAGTACATCAAGTCACAGAAATTCTGGATGGTCACCCTCCAGCACGTGCTGGGACAGCTGGAGGTAGGTGATTTCCTATCGTCCTTGGACTTGGAGGATGCCTTCTTCCATATCCCCATTCTAAAGGGATATCACAAATTCCTACAATTCGTGCTCCAGGGGCGGCACTACCAGTTCAAAGCCCTTCCCTTCGGATTGAAGACTGCTTCCAGTGTATTCACCAAGTGCCTGGCACCAGTGGCGGTGCGGCTTTGCCTACAGGGGATTCACATCTACCCCTACCTGGATGAATGGCTCATCCGAGCAAAGTCAAGATAGCTCGCCGTCGATCACACAGCAAAGACCGTCCAACTGCTCACGGATCTGGGATTCTCGATCAACTTCGCGAAATCCCACTTGGTACCGTCGCAAGTCGCCCTGTTTCTGGGAGCCAGACTCGACACAGTGGTGCGATTGGCCTCCCCGTCGGAAGAAAGGACGAAAGCCATCCTGGGCAAGGTACAACGGCTGTTGACCATGGAGGTGGCCAGGGTGCGGTCCATCAAGTCCCTACTCGGCATGATGTCATTGTGCATCTACCTTGTGCGCCAATGCAGGCTGCAGATGCGACCACTGCAGGAGTTCCTCTACGCCCGTTGGATGCAAGAGGCAGGCAACTTCGAGGACAGGATCTCGCTCAACTAGAATTTCCGCCAAGTGATCCGGTGGTGGGGCGCCCGCACGCATCTTGCGGCGGGCATGGACTTCCAGACCCTGGCACTTTAGGAAACGGTGACGACGGACGCCTCCCTGGAGGGATGGGGGGTGCACACTGGAGATCTCCACGCAAGAGGCCTTTGGCTCCCGGAGGAGAGGTCTCTGCACATCAATGTCCTGGAGCTCCGAGCCGTGTTCTGGACCCTCGGGTCGTTCCTTCCATACCTCAAGGGCAAGGTGATGAGGATCTTCACCGACAACACCACCACGATGTTCTACATCCAGAAGCAGGGGGGCAACAGATCCCCAGCCCTATCCAAGGAAGCGCAGGATCTGTGGCACTGGGCTGTCGCCCAAGGGATGTTTCTGGTACCCTTCCATCTGGCAGGAATAAAGAACACCATCGCCGACTCACTGAGCAGGGAGCTGCGCTCGTGCCACGAGTGGGAGCTGCGGCAGGATCATGTGGATTTCCTATTCCGACGATGGGGCAATCCCCAGATCGACCTATTTGCGACGGTGATGAACGCCAAGTGCCGGAGGTTCACCAGCAGGTTTCCCCTGCCGGGGAGCATGGGCGATGCCTTCTCATTCCCCTGGGACGGCCTATTCCTGTATGCGTTCCCGCCCGTTGCCATTGCTGCTGCGACTCACCAGTCACTCAGATGGTCCCGGTGCAGGATGATCCTTGTTGCACCGGCGTTGCTGAGGCAGATTTGGTTCCCGGACCTACTGGACATGTCAGCGTCCCTCCCCCCCCAGTCAAACTGCTGACGGACGCGGATCTTCTCGCCAGAGAAGTAGGTGCCATCCTCCACCACGACCCGGGGTCGCTGAACCTGCAGGCCTGTCTCCTGCAGCACTAGAGTTCGGAGGGAACGATATCCTGAAAGGAGGTGCTTGCAAAGGCCAGGGCGTCCCCGACTCTCGTGCTATGGACACACATGGAAGAGATTCTCTGTCTGGTGCCGTGCACAGACGATTAACCCTCTGCGGATTACGGCCCCTCAAGTGCTGCCGTACTTGCTATCGCTGGCCAAGGCGGGGCTGGTGCATGCCTCCAAGATCCACCTGGCGGCTATCTCCCGCTACACCTGAACTCCGGGGCGCTCGTCGCTATGGTCCCACCGCCTGGTGAAGGAGTTCATGAAAGGACTGTTCCGATCATTCCCGCTGGTGAAGGCCCCGGCCCCGGCGTGGGAGCTTAACGCGGTGCTGACCAGGATCATGGGGCCTTCATTCGAGCCGCTGCATTCAGCACCGTTGAAGTTCCTGTCGTGGAAGACGGCGTTTCTTGTGGCCATCACCTCCGCACGACGATTGAGAGATCCAAGCCCTCTCCTGTAAACCTCCATACCTGACATTCCACGAGACGAGGGTGGTGCTGAGGATGCACCCCTCCTTCATGACCAAGGTGCCGTCAGACTTCCATCTCAACGAGCCTTTGGTGTTACCTGTTTTCTTCCCTTCGCCTCCGTCGCCGGCTGAGAGGACTTTGCACCCGCTGGACGTAGCTAGAGTGCTGAAGTTCTACGTGCACCGCACGAATAGCCTTCGGAAGACATCACAACTGTTTGTGAACTTTGGACCTGTGAACCAAGGGAAGGCCCTCTCGAAGGCTTCCATTTCCAGATGGCTCTCCAGCTGCATTATGCACTGTCACCGGTTGGCAAACCGACCGTTGCCCGGCCGTCCGAGAGCCCATTCGACCAGAGCGATCGCTGCTACCACGGCGTTCTTGTCTGGTGTGCCCCTGCTGGACATCTGCAGGGCTTCTATGTGGAGGTCGAGGCACACCTTCATGAGATTCTACTGTGTCGACCGGGGTTCCAGGGAGGAGTCCAGGGTCAGCCAGGCAGTGCTGCGCAACCTGTTCGCCTGAAGGTAGGCCTGGTGAGGAGGTAAGAGTTGCTTAATGTTGAGTTGATGAAATGCTTAATGTTGAGCCTTGCCACCTCCCGTGGTTGCATGTGTGTACTGCTATGTATTCTTGTATTCATGAGCATGTGAATCCATGCCAGACCCCATGCTGGAGAAGGAACAAGTTACTTACCTGCTACTGTTGTTCTCCAGCATGGGTCTGGCATGGATTCACATGCGAACCCTCCCTCCTACCCCTCTGCGGCTCTTCTCTTGGTTATACTGCCACTTTACGTGCTACCAAATCTGAAGATGGCTGCCAGACGTGGGGCTTGGGTAGAGGGCAGTCATTGGCTGTGGGACAGTGTGACCCAGAGACCAGTGATTGTATTTGCGCTTTATTTTATTTATAAAGCGCAACCAGGCCCAAGGGTATCCGGGCGCATCATTTTGCATGCAGGTTACAGCGCGTTACGTTAGTTACATACAGTAGAAGGAAGATACATGTGTTACAGGTACATAGTTGTTGCAGATATATACAGAGATGAGGAGGATCCAGTTAAATAATACAGTGTAAAATGTGCAATAAATACAATCGGTCAGGTGACAAGCCTCAGATCAAGGAGGTTAAACTGTCATTATGTCCAAATCCTGAAGCCAGCGCTTAGTGTTGCGCTTGAATAAGTAGAAGGAAGGTTCTGATCTGAAGGCAGGAGGGAGTGTGTTCCATAGCTTTGATGCCCTTACAGGGAAGCTAGCACCCCCTGAGTTATGGAGTTTGAATCTCGGTGTCAGAGATGCTCAGGTCCTAGGCGCAGGAGCGACGCAGTACCAACCACCCCCTCAATGGTTTCAGTGCCTGCAAGACAGAGCTTTACACAGACCTCCTTAACCAGAGCGGGGAAGGAGGGTTAGGATCTCGATGAGTGGATAGGTAGAGGGATTTTAGGGTAACCGGATCGAGGGTTGGGAAGAAGTTATGGATAGGACTGGGGATTTTAGGGTAGACGATGTCTGCACACTTTCCTCAAACTGGCTGATGGAACTGCCGTAGCACATCTACATGTAAAGGTGCTGCCCCCCTCACCAGACCCCTTGAACCAACATGAAGGTGCCCTTTTGAGCTCTACAGCAACATACCAGGATTAGCAACAAACAATTGTTGACATTAGCCCATTTACATTTTCATGAACACAGTCACATGCACTAGCACACTTAGCTTTGCTTTAGTCTTTGGAGTCCTGTCCTGCAAAGGCTGTCAAGTCCTGTGCCACGTCCTTGCAGTCCGAGATTCGGGTTCGAATCAGGTTCAAACTAAAAGAAAACAAAGGGCAAGGATTAGCGTTTCTTACGTTCTGCTGGTCTCACACTCTCTCACAAAACTCTCTCACAAACTCTCTCAACACGCATTCAGCGTTTTAATATACAAATTCCAGGAATCTTAGGGTGCGCTGCTGCACGTGGCTTATCAAGCCCCAATGTTACTTTTTGCCCAAAAACACGGTCTTCCCTCAGACCGGGCGTCAGAGCGCGGTCTTTCCTCAGACCGGGTGTCAGAGCGCGGTCTTTCCTCAGACCGGGTTCCCCAAGCTAGTGCTCCTTCATCTCACGCGCCCTTCCGGCGCTTTTCCCATGAGACAAATGCACTCGAAACCATGCACACTTCCTACAGTTAGCAAACATGACTTTCCCCGTGAATCCGCCCACTTAGCTTTTGCGTGATGCGCAGGGGCTTTAGAAGGGGTCGGGGCATGCCCCCTGCGCTTCCCCTAGGATCCCAGACTCTGCCTGGGCCGAGCAACACTTATCTTGTGTCAGCGAGGGGCCGGATCGTTGTTCCTGTGGCTCAAGGCCCCTCGCGTATGGATTCCGGGGAGCTGCTGGGCTTACGTCCTCTCTCCTCGGCGTCTCGAGCACAAGCCCCGTGCCTTGGAGCTTGCGCATGCACGTTCGTCGCGCGCCACACCCAGCGCGGCTTCCCATTGGCTCACGGGCCCGTGAAGCCTGCTGGGAAATGTAGTTCCGGTGGGCTGAACGCTGGATCAGTCTGCAGAAAGGGCACAACAGCCCTTTAAAGTACGGAAACCCTCTGGATCCGGGTTTCTTCATGGTCCCTGGCCCCACTGTCCCAATAGTACTGGGCCCAAGGCCAGTCTTACCCCTGACACTCGGTATGGACTTTGTGTTTGCTTGAGCCGCTCTCAGTGGTCTTGAGGACGTATGTGAGGTAAGTTGGTTGGTAAGGTAGGCTGGAGCGAGGTTGGCTCTGGCTTTGTGTGTTAGGGCAAGAGTTTTGAGAGATATTCTGTGCTCAACCGGAAGCCAACGCAGGTTGCGTCTACTCTCAGAAATATGCGAATTCTTAGGGATGTTGAGGGCTGCCCTGATGGCATTATTCTGGATTACTTGTAACTTGTTCATGTTTTTGTGGCTGGTACCCAAGTATAAGGTGTTACAATAATCAATTTTGGACATAACTAGAGTTCGAGGGGATTGGGTCCTCTGACGTATTCCATATCTATATTACTGTCAGCGATATGGAATACGTCGTCGGACCATCCCATCGAAGGAACGTTACCAGGTAAGAAAGTAACTTGTTCTTCTAGCGACTGTGATGCAATTAGGTGCGGAAATGAACGGCTTGCAGGCGGCGATTGGTTTACAGGTATGTGCGGATGATGTTACTACCGCATTAGTTTGCTTAGAGAAGGATAGGGTGGCATCAAGGTAAATGCCCAGAGTTTTAGTATTGTTTGTGACGGTAATGGAGTTGCCATCTATAGTAAATGATTTGAAGGCATTGTTTAGTTTTTTCAGTTTAGCGTGTGTACCCAGGATAAGCAGCTCAGTTTTCCGTCGTTTAGACAAAGACCATGTTGCGCCATCCATGCTTGTATCACAGAGTAGATTTCATTGAGGGTTTTGCTGTCAGTTGCATAGTCTCCAGAGATGGGAATAAGTATCTGGGTGTCGTCCGCAGTATTGGTATATGTGACACCCAGATAGTCAAGAATATCGAATAAGGGCTTTGTAAAGACATTATAAAGCGTGGGGGACACCCCTTGCGGAACCCCACAAAGTACTGGGGAAGGTTCGGCAGAGTCAGTAGGAGAGAAGACCATCATAGTTCTGTTCACCAAGAATGAGCTGATCCAAGAGGTAGCTGGGTCGGAGAAATGTGCTGCAGATTTCAGATAGTGGCATAACGTTTGGTGGTTAACCAAATCAAGCAGTAAGAGGAGAGCTAGTTTACCATTGTCTTTTAGTACTTGAATTTGAGTGGTGAGATGGATCAAGGCAGTTTCCGTACCATGTCTTAGTCGGAAACCGGATTGCCTTAGTCCCAGTAGATTGTTAGATTCTAGATACGCTTGTATTTGCAGATAGGCTGCTCTGTCCAATATTTTTCGTAAGAAGGGTACAGTTGTTATAGGCCTTTAGTTAGATGGGTTGGCGGGGTCAAGAGTCGGTTTTTTGATTAAAGGTATGACCCAAGCGTCTTTTCAGTTATCAGGCACTACTCCAGTTTTGAAGGAGGCATTGATAAGGTTAGTGATAAATGGGGCAAGGTCATGAGCTGCTGCTTTGATGATCGGAGCAGGGCAGACGTTGCCTTGGCAATTCGAAGGTTTGAGTTTCCTAATGATATTTTCTACTTCCCAGGTTGATACGGGAGAGAAACTAAATGGTTTACATGTAGGTTCAAAGGTGGCAGTCTTATTAGGATATTGTTTGTGATCAGGGTCAGAGAGTAGCAAAAAATGTTTGTTAATTTTTGATTGTAGCAGAGCTATTTTGTCTAATAGCGCCTTCTGAATGTTAGTGCACCATAATGCATCTGTGATACATTTGTCAACAGGGGCGACTGGAGATTCCAGCTCTTTTAGTATCTTAAAAAGTTCTTTTGTGTTTGATTCTGCTTGTATGATCCTTTTGTTGTGGGTGTCTTTTTTAGCAAGTATGATGGCCTCTTTGTAGTTAGAAGATGCTAAAGAAAGCTTATTCTTGTTAGTTACTAAAGGGCACTTTTTCCAATGTGCTTCTGTAGTTCTTTTAATTTTACACAGTTCTCTTAGATGCGGCGTGAACCAAGAATTCAGATGACGTTGTGGTTTACGTTTCCGTAATTTTAAAGGGGCGATGGTATTCAAAGATTTAAGTATTGCTTGATTGTAAGTATCCACTAGGACTGTTGGGTCGGAGGTAGCAATATTGTTGAGGAGGGGAAGTAATAAAGGGAGGAGTTTATCAGGCGTGATGTCTTTCTTGTTCCTAGTGTGGGTGGCTGGAGCAATGATTGGTGCAGGACGTTGTATGGTGGCTTTGATGGAAAAGGTTATTTTATGGTGATCAGACTAGATACATGGTTCGTTAGATAGGAGATCAATAGTGCAATTGAGGTTAGTGAGCCATTCCAAAGTTCTTCCTTTGGTATGTGGGGCTCATGAATAATATGAGCGTGACCAAGGTCGGATAGCATGTTGGCTAGGTCAAGGGCATTGGTATTCATGGGGTCATTAAGACCAAGATTAAAGTCCCCAAGTAGGATGCTTTGTGAGTTAGGTTTGGTATTAGTAGATATAAGGGATGCAATGTCCTCACTGAATGTGGAGATGGGTCCTGGTGGTCGGTAGATAAGGTGCACTATTGCTGTATGATTGGGTGATAATGGTAGTTTGATGGACAAGGATTCAGCAGAGGGGATTTGGAGATCCTGAATGACTCTGTCGATGGTGTTTTTGAAGATAAAGGCGAGACCTCCTCCCTTCACCTGGTTAGTGTTTCTGTCACATCTGATAATAGCATAGTTGTTGTGTATGGCTAAAGCCAAGGAAGGGCCAGAGGCTGCATTTAGCCACGTTTCCGTAATCGCAAGGAGATCAAGCTTTTCAGTAGTTATAAAATCAGCGATGTCCAGTGCATGGGCGGGGAGGGGCCTAGCATTCACCAAGGCTGCTTTGATGAAGGTGTCTTTTGCTAAAGTTTTCTGTGGTGGTAGGGGTGAGTCATGCAGCGTGATGGAGGCCAGATTAGTGTCTGATTCATTGGCCTGATTGGCAGGGTTGTTGTACCGACAAAGGTGTTTATTTCTCTTGTAGAGGTGAGGCTGAGGAGTTTTAGTCCACAGTCGAGCTCCTAATATGAAGTTTCTGAATGTGATGCTTGGGTGGTAGGAGCGTGGTGTGGTTTGAGCAGAGTTGCTTGTGATATTGTTGCAAGGTGAAGGTGAGCTGTTAGAAGGCTTTGAGTATGAGCAGCATTTTAATCTAGTGTTTAGTCTAAGGTTTCTATGAGTAATAGAGCGAGGTTGATTCGGTGTTGGTCTGGTAGAAAAGTGGTGAATCCAAAGTGCTGGATCATCCAGATAAGGGTTAGCACAGACCATGGTGTTAATCCACAAGGTGTGAGTGATAGCTCCCTCGGATGTGAGGGTAGGTGTGTAGTGGACAGGATGTAGGTAAGACTGGAATGTCCAGCGTCTAGTGTAGATGTACAGTAGGTGAAGGAGAGTACATAGGCACCAGTACATAGTGGAGGTGTGAGGTGCCAGTAGGCAGGATTGTGATCTAGTACTCAAAATGTGTGGATCAATTGGACACTAACTAATATAACACGGTCAGGCATAAAAGAACAAATTAGCTATGGCTAGTAAGTAACTAATTGATCAGGATGTAGGGCAGATCTATAGGACGGCACCTAGTTTCAGCATAGTACCTTTGAGCTAAAATGCCGTTACTAGTAATTGGTTACTAGTAGAAAGACAGTTCAGAAACGAAACTGAAACTGATTTTTTTTCTTTACCGAGGATTCCCAACCTGACGGGGAATATTCATGAGCATGTGAATCCATGCCAGACCCATGCTGGAGAACAACAGTTACAGATAAGTAACTTGTTCCTTTTTCTGCAGGGATTTTCCTGTGCAGGAATTCTCTGTGGCTGCACTGACGGTCAAGTGGATGCTCGATGTCCTCTTGACAACGGTGGACTGGGCTCAGATAATGTGGTACCTGGAGTTGCTGGACATGTCCATCTGCCCTCCATTGTGCCTTTCAATGAAAGTGGATTTGCTATCCCAATCAGAGGGGCTGAACCTCAGCAGCCTGAAACGTAATGCTTGGCTTCTGAGAGGCTGAAATACAGGGAGTATGATTTGTCAGTTGACATCCTGGATGTGTTCCAGATTGGAGACCTTCCAACAAGTCCATTTATGCTTGCAAGTGGTGTACATTTTCAGCTTGCTGCTCGGAGAGGTATCTGGATCAGTTTACTTGTGCCACATCCTCTGTGTTGCATTTTATGCTTTCCTTGCCCGGGCGGACTTGCAGACTGGCACTGTCAAGTGGTACCTGGCCGCTAGCTATATTTTCAATAGGACCCCCTGAACAAGGCTCATTCTTCAAGAATCCCATAGTTATTAAGTTTTTGCCAGTATTGTGTAAAAAAATTCCCCCTGTGCTAGTTTGTTTTTCCAGCAGGGGATTTGAATTTAATGCTGACATTTTTTTATGGGTGCTCCGTTTGATCTCCCTGCATTCATATTTTTAGATTGGTCACCCTTAAGGTGATTTTTTTCTCATGGCTATCACTTCTGTGAGATCGGTGAGAGAGCTTGAGACATTGTTTGTTAAAACTTATTTGGTTTTCTCCAAAGAGAAGATGACTTTGAGAGTGAGGCCAATCCTTCCTTCCGAAGGTGGTCTTGAATTTCCATCTTTCTCAAAAGATCAATCTTTGTGTGTTCCTTCCTCTACCTCATCCTTCCAAGAAAGAGGAGTGATTCCATCAGCTGGAACCGGTGCCGGTGGTCGGCTACTTCTTCGCGCAGACGAAGGACATCCAGAAAGATGACCAGCTTTTTGTGGATTATGCTGGTGCCTGTTACTTGCAGGGCTGCAACCAAACAGACCCTGCATAGAGGGATTATTCCCTGCATCTTTGAATGCTTTGGTCTGGCTGGTAAGGATGGCTGGCAGCCACCTCTTCTCTGCATGCGGGAGGGAGTTCCTCTCCTGGGCATTTGGTAGGCGGCTAAGTGGGCCTTGTTGCATGAGTTTGCCAAACATTAATACTTGGATCCCCAGTCGGGGCAGGACGCTCGCTTAGATAGTGGTCCTCCAGAGATTTCTGGTATCTGTGGTGTCCTCTTCCTCTCCTCACTCGTCCAGGTCTACATTACTGCAATGAGAGTCTATCATAGATGAGGAATCTGTGGGAGGAGCGAATCCATAATAACAAATTATGTATCTCTGGTGATGTTCTTTCTGATGGATGTTCCTCCCGTGGATATTCATCCCAACCTGCCCCTCTCGGTGGACAGGAACTCCTTTCCTGTCCCTGCAAGTCCTCTGTGTAAAAGGGAAAAAGGGCAAAACGGCGATATATACTGGCCCTGATATCCCACCTGGTGGGAGTGTGTAGAATCGTCGGACATGGTTGAAAAGGTTCCGAAGAGCAGCTGCACTGCAGATGTATCAATGAGGAATCCATGGGAGGAACATCCATCAGAAACATAGCCAGATGTAAAGTAAGGAATTCCTTGAGCATGTGAGGGGAGCACTAGAATTGTATCCAAAGGAAGAATCTCACTTCTTGTATTACCTTTTTTGTGTTCTACAAATCCCCAAAATACTTATAGATCTCCCCGGCCAAAGGTGTGATAGTTCCTCCTCCTCTTCCATAATCCACTTACCACCCTTGGACAATGACAAGAAACTTAGTTCTCCAGCATGGGGTCTGGCATGAAATTCTCATGCTTGTGAATATTCCCCGTCAGGCTGGGAATCCTTGGCAAAAGAAAAAACATTTTTGCTTTCACTTAAAAACGTTCTCCTCTAAAGCAATCGCTGTCCTCTGGGTCATACTGCCCCCATCCGATGACAGTCCTCTCCCTAAGCCCCTTCTCTGTCAGCCATCAGATTTTTACTGCACGCTTCAGTGTTGAGAGTTCTCCAAGCTATTTGAACGTGTTTTTGATGGGAAAAGTTCAATTTTTGTTTCAAAGAAGCCTGTTTGATCTTTGCTTCATCTACCGACAGACATCCAGGGCGAAGATCAGTGAAGATTATAGATGGCCCTTGGGCCCGCTACGTTTCCTCTGACCAGAACAGTGGAGGAGGAAGATTGAAAGTTCTTCTTCAGGCCCTGCACCAAATGCGGGCTATGGAATGTGTTTGTGGAGGACAAGCACCTGCAATGCCTCTACTGCCTCCACCTGGACCACAAGGAGGTGGAGTTTGAGATATGCCTCGAGTTTCTCCAAGAAGATGTCGAAGGACAGGCATAGTAGACTGGTGGTATGGCTTAACGTCAAGCCTCTGACCCGCGCTCCAAGCAGGGTCATGCCTCACCCAGGACCGGCCGGTCCAAGGAGTGGTCTTCCAAGTCTTTTGGGGGCGCCTCATCCATGGGGGCCCAAGATAAGGCCAAGAACCACAAGTCTGAGTCCACCGGGTTAGCTGCAGAAGCGGGTACCAAGGTGGATAGGGCATGATCAACATCAGATTCCGCCTCCATTGCCAACCGGCAATCAAGCTCCTCTTTGAAGAGGAAGTCCTCTAACCCGGCTAAGCTACGTGAGAAATCTGAGAAGCCACGGACGGAGGAGAAGGCTGAACAGCCCAAGCAGGCTCATCCAGCACAGGCTAAGGCCTCGTTGGCGACTGCGCCGACGACTGCTACTGCCATGACGGTTAAGAGTGTTGATCCTGCAAGGGTAGCCCCCACAAGTCAGGTGGTGTACCTAACCCCAAGGCACAACACTCCTGTAGTGACTTTTGCAAAGTCGGCAGGCACGCCAGAAAGGGGGGAAACTGGCTCATGCCCCGGTCCAAGACTCCCAGGGAGGTAAGAGGGGGGCAAGAAGGCCCCTTGACAGCCCTCCCAGGCCATCACCGAGTCCATGGAGGTCTTTTCCATGGACGACGAATACCAGGAGTCCTTGCAAATAGTCCACGAGGACGTTGAGGGCGACGACAGCGGTGCATGGCCTAGTTTTCCTGTGTTGCCTTCTCAGCCGAGGGACATCTCCTTGGATATTCTGTCGACTCTACACACCTTGGTGTCAGAGATCCAGATGAGGATGCCTACAGCTCCGGTACTTGTGGTCCCCTAGTTCCCCGATCAGCCTTCAGCGAAGAAGAGGAAACATCATCCGACGCCCCCATTTCAACCTCTGCCACCACGTCGGGTCCCTTCTCCCCCCAGCAGACCCAGTCACGGGGACAATCTCCACATTTGGATACTCCACTTAGGGTGTCCCCACCAGATGCATTGGGAACATTCCACTCCATGATCTCCTGAGCCTCTAAGCTATTCCAGCTAGTGCCAGAGGAAACCAAGAAGGAGTGCTTCTTGTACCAGAGGCGCAAGACCAAGAGGAAGACTATCATGGCGGTGCCTCTTCTGGACAACATTTGGAAAGATGGTCTGGCCCTCATGAAGAACCTTTGCACGGCTCCAGCCAAACGGGATAGGCTGGAGACCTCGGGTGCCGGACTTGGCACCCAAGTGCCTGAGGTCGCAGCCATCACCGGATTTGGTGGTATCGGCGGCCGCGAGTAAACGCTCGGCCAACCCGTCCTCGTGGTCTTCGGTCCCTCCGGGACAGCAAAGGGAAGAGGATGAACACCATGGGAAAGAAGGTGATTTACACCGTGGCGTCCACTATCAAGGTGGCCAACGCGCTGGCGATCCTAACCAGGTACAAGAGGGAGTTGTGGTACAAGCGGGGGCCTATTTTGGAGTTACTCTGTCGATAAGAAGTTAGAGGTAATCGCTCTCTTCCAGGAAGGGGAGGTAGTGTCTGATCACGCCATCCCAGTGGCACTAGACATCGATGAGACAGGGTTCTGGCAAAAGGGGAATGGTGTCTGCCTTCAGCACCAAGGCTGCATGACCCATACAGCCCCCCCTTTTTCTTCCTGAACTTATCAGACCTACCCTGTCTGCTGCCTTAAACCTAGCACTTGCAAATTGCTGGCTGCATTACCACTGTTTGTTGCCTTTATTATTTATTTATTTATTGTTATTTATCTGTTTCTCCTCTGCTTCGCACTTCCCACCTCTCCCCCTTCCATGCACTTTTCCCCTCCCCCCACTCCCATGCACTTGCATGTTCTCAATGTCACTGGGCCTAGTAAGATTGCTGTTTTGTTCTCCCCTGTTCCCTTCCCTTGCCTTGTCGCGCTCTGAAACACTTGTGTACGAGCACGATAGAAATAAAATATCAATCAATCATGAAGGCACTAAATTTCCATCAGGAGGTCTAAGCAAAGATCCTGGACATGACCTTCAACAGAGAATCTATTTGGGAAAGTGGTCGATGAGTCCCTCCAGGCCATCAAAACGGATACAGTGACGGCCCGTTCCCTGGGCACTCTCCAGGAGCACTGCTTTTCTTTTCGCTCCTCCGGAGGAAAGCAGGTCTTCAAAAGGCTTGTCCACATTGCACCGTCAACCTTCCAGATCCACAGCTCAGGAAGCCTACAGAGGCCGTTCCCAGGCCTACAGTAGCAGAGGACAGCCTTGCCATTGTCAGCAGGGCAGGACGCAGGTGCTGAAGCAAGTATGAACCGACAGGGACGTCGGGCCCTCACTCATGCACCCCGATGGGAGGCTGGCTGACGCAGTTCATCAGCGAGTGGGGAAAAAAACCACCACCGACAGATTGGTGCTGGACGCTCTCGCCCAAGGACATACCCTAGAGTTTGAACGCAGTTGTCTGCATATCCCTCCGGTTACCTGTCAGGAACAGCACATCCCTCAGCTCCTCTGCACGCGAGAGGCCTGTGGCTGCCGGAGGAGAAGGATCTTCATATCAACATCCTGGAGCTATGGGCAGTGTTCTGGGCCCTCAAGTCGTTCCTCCCGTCTCTGAAAAGCAAGGTGGAGAGGAGCTTCACGAACACCACCACCACCATCTTATACATCAGGAAGCAGGGGGGCACTCGATCCCCGGCCCTCTCCAAGGAAGCGCAGGACTTGTGGTGTTAGCCATCGGACAGGGGATGTTCATCGTCCCTTTTCACCTGGCGGGAGTCGAGAACACCATGGCAGACTCCCTCAGCAGGAAACTGCGCTCCTGCCATGAGTTGATGCTTCGCCAGGATCGGGTGGGCACTCTATTCGTCAAATGGGGCAGACCCCCAGATCGATCAGTTTGCGACAGCAGCGAACTCCAAATGCCAGAAGTTTGCCAGCAGGTTCCACCAGCCTAGGAGCCTGGGGGGGATGCGTTCTCCTTCAGTGGGAAGGGCAGTTTCTGCACAAGTTTCCTCGCTTCCCGCTTCTGCTACGAGTCATCAACACACTCAGTGTCAATGCAAGATGATACTCATTGCCCTGGCGTGGCCGAGGCAGATTTGATATACGGACCTTCTCAGCCTTTCCGCGTCGCCTCTGATCAAGCTGCCTGTGGTACTGGATCTTCTCACTAGGCACAATCCTTCATCACAACCCAGGATTGCTGAATCGGAGGGCTTGGTTCCTGCAGCCCTGGAGTTTGAAGCGTATGAGTTGCAAGCGGTCTACAGGGCGGTCCTCCACAAGGCGAGGGCATTGTCGACCTTGAAGTGCAGCAGTCACAAGATTGCCCCTCCTGAAGGTCACAGCCCCACAGATCTTTCCGTACTTGCTAACCTTGGCCAAGGCCGGACTGGCACACGCCTCCATCAACAGGTACATCTGGTGGCTATCTTCCGCTACACCAGGTCACCAGGAAGATCTTCACTTTGGTCTCACCGACTCGTCAAGGAGTTTGGCAAAGGACTTTTCAGATCTTTCCCTCTGGTCAAGGCTTCTGGCCTGGCTTGGGAACTCAACGTGGTTCTGACAGGGCTCCTGGGGTCCCCCTTCGAGCCTTTGGATTCGGCCCCACTCAAGTTTCTCTCGTGAAAAACGGCCTTCCTTGTGGACATCACCTCTGCCAGAAGGGTAGGTGAGATCCAGACCCTATCCTGCAAGCAAGCGTACCTGACTTTCCACGAATCGAGGGTGGTGCTCTGTTTGCCGAAGATTCAGTTGGATGTCCACCTCAACGAGCCTTTGGTGTTAACTATTTGTTTTTTTCCTGAAACCTCAGTCACAGGCCGGAAGGGCCTTGCACTTGCTGGATGTTGCTCGTGCCTTGAAGTTCTACGTGACACGCATGAGTTTTTGGAAGACTTCACAACTGTTTGTGGACTTTGGCCCTATAAAACATGGGAAGGCCTTGTCCAAGGCTTCCATACTAAGGTGGCTCTCCAGCTGCATCACGCCCTGTCATCGATTGACGTACCGACCGCTGCCAAGTTGTCTGAGAGCCTACTCCACCAGAGCGGTCGCTGTGATGATGGCGTTCCTGTCTGGTGTGCCTCTGCTGGACATTTACAGGTCTACTACATGGAGGTCCGCGCACACCTTCACAAAGTCCTACTGCGTTGACAGGGATTGCAGGGAGGAGTCCGGAGTTGGCAAAGCAGTACTACGTAACTTGTTCGCTTGTGGTGAGCCTATTCCAGAGGTAAGAGTTAATTGCTATTGTTGAGCCTTGCCACCTCCTGTGGTTGTGTAATGTTGTACTGGTGTGTATTTGTTATTCAGGAACATGTGAATGCATGCCAGACACCATGCTGGGTAAGGTTTAAGTTAATTACCTGTAACTATTGTTCTCCAGCATGGGTCTGAAATGGATTCACATGCAAACCCTCCCTCTGGCCCCACTGCGGCTCTTCTTGGTCATACTGCCACTTTATGTGCTTACCACATCTGAAGATGGCTGCCAGAGGAGGGGTTTAGGGAGCGGACTGTCATTGGAGGGCGGCAGTATGACCCAGAGGACAGTGATTGGTCTTGAGGAGAAATACAGTTTTTAAGTGAAAGTGAAACTTTTTTCTTTTACAGAGGATTCCCAGCCTGACGACGGGGAATATTCATGAGCATGTGAATCCATGCCAGACAACAATAGTTACAGGTAAGTAACTCAAACCTTGCAAGCTACTGTAGAGCAGCCAGAGATTGTGTATGCAGTGTCACAGAAGAGCTGTAATTAAACGCAGGGGCTGGATGGGCACTCCATAGAATTTTATTCCACCTTTCAAAGCTCTCTGTTTTCCCCCTAGCCCTACCTCATCTATTCTATTTGTTTCTGGAGCTCAAACTCCACGTCTATGGATCAGATTCTGATTACACTGATCTGCAAGCTGGGAAAAGATTGCACAGTAAAGGAAAATTGCTACCAAATTTCACCACTTATTGCAGATATTAAACTTGGAGTCAAAGGCTTCTAGATACTATTATGCATGCCTTTGTACAAACAAATGGAAATGGTCTGGGTTCCTGAAAGAATGTTATGGGATAGACAATGAGGGACTATCTGAATGTGCTTCTCCTACTTTGTAGCTCCTCTGCCCCTTTAGTTGCAGTAAGTGTCAACGCAGAGAAGGCATTGGGAGGGAGTACTTCGTACATGACCTCAGTCTTTGGTTTTGGCTCTAAATTCTTACAATTATTCAGAGAAGCCTCAGCTTGGATTCTGGTAAGTGGCGTGCTCTCTAGTGAATTTCACCTGTGCAGTGGAACAAGGCTGCAGATGTCAGATGTGATGTCAGAGACATTGAGCTGACCACTGGCACATGAGATGGACCACAGAAATCTTGACTGACTTCATGATTGAGGTGTCATGGGAGCCTAGAAGTGCCCTATCGTGTAGTGTGAAAGGGAAGCCGCTAGAGTCAAGTTGCATGTTAAACGATGGGCTCAGCTAAGGATAATACTGTAGAGGAAAACTGTTAGTATCAAGATGATTTGTCTGTGCAAATTTCCTTATCTAGCATGCTGTCCCTCCCCCTAAAGAAAAAAGTAGTTTACTTTCAAGGGCAGTTTGTTCCTTTCCTCCAGACCACACTCCCACAAACAGAAATTAAATCACTGCTGTGGCAAAAAAAGGTGGTTGAGCAAAAGCACTGTTTCTCCAGGCTAAAAAGGATAGATTACACAAGTTGGGAGAACCAGTCAATGCCGACCCTCCCAAGTCCAGTTTTCCCCTGTCCTACCTTAGAGAACACAGTGATCAGATGATAAACCTACATGTCTTGCCAAAACCACTATAGACTTACCCGAGTCCATAGGTCAGAATTCTGCATACCACCAAGTCGGGCAACCAGGTGTGCATTCTTTCAGAAGCATGAACAATTATCAGTGATGTATTGAGCATATATTTAACCAGCAATGAAAGTTCACTACAATCACTGTTTCCAAAAAGCAAGTCTTAGAGCATTTACCAGGTTTAGCTGGGTTTGGCTGGTTTTACTCAGAAACCTATTTACATGCCTGTGCTTTCCCTGTTCTTCACTCTGCACCATGGAAAAACTGGTAACTGGAATGCAATAAGAAAATGCTACTCATTCCCTTCATAACTTCTAATGGATGCTTTCCTCACACGGATTAATCATCTATGATATCCCGATCCCAGTGCACCTGTTCTCTGGAAAACGTTCACTGTCAGGGGGCACTGTGTAGCTCTGCGTCGCTCCACCTAACGCCACTACGCATCCCACACCGTTGATGTCGGGGGAAGTATATATATATTTCTGAGGCTTGTGGAATCTGCTTAGATCACATGCTGTGCATAGGCCGACATCTAGTGGAAGCTGCGGAGTATTAGTTTGTTTTTTCGAAACTCGAAAAATGGGCGTCAACACAGGGCGTGCCAGTAATACTATCCCTAGTGTGACGTTCCCTGTACCCATGATCCCACACGCGTCTAGGACCCTCAGATTGTTTTTTTCCGCCATACTGGTCAGAAGCATTTCGTAGAGTTCCCTGGCCTAAGCCATAATTTTGCAAAATATTGATTATTGTACCCCTTTCTCCACCCCAATGTCGAGATACCGAATTTCTACATTCGACGCCGGACCGGAGAGGATTTCGACCGTCGACTGCACGACGGATTTGGGCCTCGAGGCTTCCGTCTCGGCCCGGGCCTGGGCCGCTGGCTTCGGCCCTGCAAGTAGGGAGAGTGGGGGGTGGTCATACTCTACACTCTTGTAATATATAGCTACACGTATTTATTCCTACATTTACCAGCCCGCTGCCACAAGGTGCGTATGGAGGGTACCCCTTTCCAATTCTGCCCCAAGTGCAATCGTAAATACCCTTGGGTCGACAGGTACGCCACGTGCAACCTCTGCTTGCCGAGGGACCACCCCGAGGCAAATTGCAGAGCCTGTAGTAGGTTTAAGCCTAAAACACTTAAGGACCGTTCAATCAAGCGTTGGGCCCACCACCCCAGGCGTGAAGAGGCCATGCAGCGGAGGGCGCCTTCAGCGATGGCATCAACGCCGTACTTTTGGACGGCGAGGGCTTTATGGCGTCGAAAGACAGCCGAGCGCAAGTCCCCGACCTCGGAAGGTCGACCGGCAGGCCGGCTATGGGGAACACCCCCGGCGACACAAGCGCTTCCCATGGCACTTCCACAAAGCACACAAAGTCCAACTGAGACTCGACGCGCACATCGAGTTCTCGGAAAGAGGCACGTAGAGAACGGTCCGAATCAGCGTCCTCTGGGCGCTCTCGATCTAGATCGCCGCACGACGCCAGGCAAACATCCACTATTGCCAAGAGTGCCTTGCTCCCTAAGGTCACGAAAGCTCGATCGTCGGAAGATGAAGCCGACTTCCACCCTCAGGCCGCACTCCAAGAGCCGGCGCCCGAAGACCGAATTACTACAGATCCCGAACCCCTACCTCCACGCTCGAAGGATAGGGTCAAGACCCCCGAACCTCGACGCCAGGCGTCGAAAAGCTCAGAGGGACCTAAAACACACGGGAAACACTCCTCCAGTCACGGGGAGGGAGGGAAACAACAAAGGAAGCAGTCTCTACCCACTTCCAAGCCCGTAGAACACTCCACTCCTCAAAAACAGAAAGACAAGTCCAGGTCTTCTGATGACACCAAAACCCCTGCACAGGCTACCAAGTCTAGTCAGGATAAATTTGAAAAACTCCCAGAAAGGGTCATTCCCAGTTCCAGAGAATGGACCAGTGTTGACATAGATAGGGTAATGTCAAGAATGTCATCTTTGGCAGATTTTTATGCACAAAACCCAGGGCACTTTCTTGCTTATACTCCCGACGGGTCAGCACCCTCTGGCTCTAAGGATCCTATACCGCCAAGTACAAGGTCCCACTTTGAGACACCAACAGGGTCTTCAGACCCCTTCTACGTCCAGCCCTACTCTCATTACCAGGGAGAGACATCCTTTGTTGAGGATCCAGATTTGGGCATGGTGGAGGAACAAACTGGGACAGGCTACTATGGGGATGATGAGGATCAAGATGAGGAGGAGGAAGACCCCTACAGGGTAGACTCCCCAGTAGAAAGAGAGGCCCTGGTTACCGACTCCCCTGTCGACAACCAGCCGCTCCTGAATGAAGTGCTGTCTCGAGCAGCCGAACATTTCCACATTGACACCCAGGGTGCCCAGGAGGAAAGAGACTTCGCAGAAGAGTTAGTGGGGCAGAGGAGGCCTGTTGCTCAGGCCATCCCTATCCTAAAATGTATTCAAAGAAGAATAGACCTGTCACTCCTCAATACTAACCTCACCAGAGCAGTGAACCCTAGGATTGAAAAACTTTTCAAGGCGGCCCAATCAGACCCACTGTATATAAGGGGGCATCTGAAGCCGGACTCCCTGGTTGTTACTAACACCCGTAAGAGGGCTGGAACACCCTTATCGTCCGAGGCTCCTCCCGACAAGGAGAGCAAAAAACTGTACGGGTTAGGCAGGAAAGTGGCCTCCACTTCCGCCTACCAGGCAAGGATTGCCAACTCCACCAGCCTGTTGGCCAGCTACAACTGCCATCAGTGGGAAGAGGTTGTGGCACTCATAGACTCCGCACCAGAACCCTTAAAGAGCCAATTGGCACGAGTTTCAGCGGAGGGAAGAGCCGTGTCTGGTTGCATTTTAAAGGCAACCTTTGATGCCACGGATAACGCCGGCAGATTAATAGCAGAAGGAACTGTTATTAAGAGGCACGCTTGGCTACGCCAGTCTGGTTTCAAGGCTGAAACACAAGCGTC
Source organism: Ambystoma mexicanum (assembly GCF_040938575.1). Taxonomy (NCBI): domain Eukaryota; kingdom Metazoa; phylum Chordata; class Amphibia; order Caudata; family Ambystomatidae; genus Ambystoma; species Ambystoma mexicanum. The sequence continues at coordinate 717,665,312 of NC_090923.1, forward strand.
ATTATTGGACAAACCGGTGGAGCCGGATCTGTTGTTTGGTAAGGCGGTCGAGGACGCACTAAAGAATGCTAAGGACGAGTATGAAACACTCAAATCCCTAGGCCAGCTAACCACTAAACCCCCGAATCAGAGAGGGAATGGCAATTTTCGTCGCCCACGCGGCCAAAATTCCCAGAGAGGTTCTAACTATTCCCAGGGGCAGGGTACACAGTGGAACAATAATAACCAGCAGTCTACCCAGGGTTACGGCAGGGGTAATGAGAGAGGACGTGGTAGAGGTAGAGGCAGCCCCAATAAAGGAGGCAGCACGCCTCCACCGAAACAGTGACGCTCTGTTCAGGGTCCCTTCTCACGCAACCCCAGTAGGGGGACGCATTTCCAACTTCACCCAAGCTTGGGAAGGGATCACATCAGACAGATGGGTTCTGTCAACAGTATCTGCGGGGTACTGTTTAGAACTACTAGAGCGTCCCCGAGACCATCCTCCATGACAAAAAATACATTCTTTGGAACACCAGAAGATCCTCCTAGAAGTGATCGCCAATCTTCTAGCAAAGGACGCGATAGAACTCGTCCCGGCACACCAGGTAAACAAGGGTATTTATTCAACTTACTTCCTTGTGCCAAAAAAAGATTTGACAATGCGCCCAGTATTGGACTTACTGCCTGCCAACAAGTATGTCAAGCCCCAAAAGTTTTGCATGACAACTCTCCAAGAGGTAATCCCCCTCCTAAAAAAGGGGGATTACATGGCAACATTGGACATGAAAGATGCCTTTTTTCATATTTCCATGTTCCCAGCGCACAGAAAATACTTGCGCTTCAAGGTGGACAGTCGGCACTACCAGTTCAAGGTACTGCCCTTCGGGATAGCTTCGGCCCCAAGGGTATTCACCAAGGTACTGGCGGGGGCGGCAGCACACCTACGCAGGGAGGCAATCCCGGTGTACCCTTACCTGGACGACTGGCTCATCACGGGGGAAACCCCAGTAATTTTCAGAACAAACATTCAAAGGACTATCGACCTCCTCTTCGAATTGAGCTTCTCAATAAACGAGAAAAAGTCAAGTCTAGTGCCAAGCACATCCAAACAATTCTTAGGAGCTATCCTAGACACTCAAGAGGGGTTGACCTTTCCTTCAGAGGAAAGAATTCGGAATATACTGCTGCAAATTCCGCAATACCAGTCCGGTCGCCAGATAACGGTACGCAAAGCAATGCGTTTGCTGGGCATGATGGCATCATGTATTTACCTGGTCCCCCACGCGCGCCTGCGCATGCGTCCCATGCAGGAATGGTTGGCGAAACAGTGGTCTCAGGCAAGTGGTCAGTGGGACGATCTAGTGGTCGTTTCGCCAACACTGCTACAAAGCCTTCTCTGGTGAACAAGAGAGAATCTGTCCAAGGGGAAACCCTTTTACGATCCTGAGATACAGGCGGTAGTCACAACCGATGCATGCCTGACGGGGTGGGGAGCTCGCCATCTCCACCACACAGCTCAGGGTCTCTGGTCTCACGCAGTGGCCAAGAATCACATCAACCTGCTAGAGCTTCTGGCAGTATTCAGAGCGCTTCAAGCTTTCAAACCCTACCTTTTAAACCTGTCAGTGCAAATCCGGACGAACAGCACTTACAGACATGTTCTACCTGAACAAACAAGGAGGGACTCGCTCGCCAAATCTGTCCAAGCTTGCCCAGAAAATCTGGATATGGGCACTCAGACGGAACATCTTCCTGTCATCGCAACATGTTCCAGGGGATCTCAATTCCCTAGCGGATGCTCTGAGCAGAGACCCCCTCCCAGAGGAACACGAGTGGTGTCTACACAGAGAAGTCGTAGAAGATATCTTCTCTCAGTGGGGTTTCCCCACTATAGACCTATTCGCCACAAGCAAAAACAGACAATGCCCAGGATTCGCATCCAGGTTCCCCCAACCAGACTCCCAGGGGAACGCCCTGTGGATGAACTGGTCAGGGATGTTTGCGTACGCTTTTCCACCAACTCCTCTAATCAGGAAGGTGGTCAACAAGATGAACAGAGAATCGATGACGCTCGTCCTGGTTGCTCCCATGTGGGCGAGACAACCGTGGTTCCCACACTTACGCAGACTGGCGGTGTGCGAACCCATCAGACTTCCGAGCTGGTACAACGTATTGTCCCAGCACCAAGGTCAAACAGTGCACCCTCAACCCAACTCAATGAACCTGGCAGCATGGCTCCTGAGGTCATAGAGTTTGGACATCTCAAATTACCACAGAGGTGTATGGACATCCTAAAAAAGGCTAGGAAGCCCAACACGAGGCACTGCTACTTTGACAAATGGAAGAGATTCGTAATCTGGTGCCAGAGTAAGCAAGTCAACCCAGTTGATTGGACTCCTTCCACTATTGTTACTTACATGCTCCACCTGCTGGATGCGGGCTGGTTTTTAACTCACTGAAGGTACACCTGGCAACCCTGTCAGCATACACCACTTCCCATAACTAGGTGTCGTGGTGGAAAGTACCAGTAGTTAAGGCCTTCATGGAAGGAGTAAAGAGACTTCACCCTCCTATTTCTAACCCACCACCAGGATGGGACCTGAACGTGGTGCTATCTAAACTCATGGGCCCCCCATTTGAGCCATGCATAAAACAAGTCTCAAACACCTGACCTATAAGACTGCCTTCTTAGTAGCCATTACATCCATAAGAAGGGTCAGTGAAATTCAGGCTCTGTCAGTGCAGGATCCTTTCTTTACTATTCATAAAGATAAGCTGGTTTTACGGACACACCCTAGGTTCTCGCCTAAGTTTATTTCCAAATTCCATGTAAACCAGTCCATCGAGCTTCCGGCTTTCTTCCAAAACCCACAAAGCTCGGCTGAGGTTAAACTACACACCCTAGATGCGCGTAGGGCGGTCCTTTACTACGTAAACAAGACCAGACCGCTTAGGAAAACAGATCAACTGTTTGTCTCCGTAGCCACAGGCAAGGAGGGAGATCGCGTCTCTAAGGGTGCCATCTCCAAATGGATTGTCAACTGTATCCAGTTGTGTTACTCTCTTTCTGACAAAACTTTGCCTTTTACGCCCAGAGCCCACTCGACAAGAGGCATTGGGGCCACTCTGGCTTTCATTGCAAATGTTCCCCTTGACACCATTTGCAAAGCAGTTACTTGGAGCTCTATTCACACTTTTACTCAGTACTACTGCACTGACACCCATTCCAAGACAGATACTCAAGTGGGACAAGCGATTCTAAGACATTTATTTGCTCATGACCCTTCTCAAATCCTACCTCCTTCTAACACTGCTCGCGAATCTATGCACAGCATGTGATCTAAGCAGATTCCACAAGCCTCAGAAGGGATACATTACTCACCGTAATCGTATTTCTGATGCTTGTATCTGCTTAGATTCACATGCGACACACCCTTCCTCCCCTCTGAGAGATGGCGCATGGATGCTTGTAGTCTTATCTTATCTATCTTCTATCTGCTTGGATCATCTGTACTCGCGCTACTCCTCATGCTACCTCATGTCAGAAAAAATACAATCTGAGGGTCCTAGACGCGTGAGGGATCATGAGTACAGGGAACGTCACACTAGGGATAGTATTACTGGCACGCCCTGTGTCGACGCCCATTTTTCGAGTTTCGAAAAACAAACTGTAATACTCCGCAGCTTCCACTAGATGTCGGCTATGCACAGCATGTGAATCTAAGCAGATACAAGCATCAGAAATACGATTACGGTGAGTAATGTATCCCATATATATTAAGGCACTGCACCCCGTGATCTTAGTTCTTTTCTTCCGAGCACACACTGTTCACTAATCGGAAACATGCTCGTTGGTCTTACTTGTTCTCTATGCCGTGCCAACTATATCTAAGGCCTCAGGCTTCAAGCTGTGTGCGGACTGCGGCCTGGCGGATGTCTGTCTCGGATCCTCACTGGATTTGTCTATACTGCTTGAATGAGGACCACGACACACAGAATTGCGAGTTGCACCAGTCGATGCACCCAAAGGCCCTCTGGGAAAGAGCTGACCTTTCTCTCCTCCCATGCTTCACCGACTAGTTTGGTGGTTCAGGCCTAGACAGCTTGCCTGAAGACTTCTACCTTCCCGTCCCTGCCACCGGACTGGGAAAGTAAGAGGTTTTATGCATAGGGTAAAAAAGCTTTTGCCAGGCAGTCGTGCACCTTGTGCTGTGAATGCCTCTTGCACCATGGCAACATTTTTCTTCTGCCTCTGGGTGACTGTAGCTAATGTGGCTGAATGTGTCCCGGAAGGAGAAATTGGGCACAGTTTCCTGTCCTTGGTCACTGACGACAAGGAGGCGACACGCCAGATGTCGCAATCACGGCTGGATGATGCAGACTTGTGTGGGCAGGTCCATTGCCATGAGCACTGTGGTCCGGTCACTCTTGGCTGAGGAGATCTGGTTTTGCAGCCGATGTTCAGGTCAAGCTGTTGGACGTGCCTTTTGATGGGCAGATGAGGCTGATGATGCACTCCAGAAAGTCCAGTCATCAAAGGCAATGGCTAAGTCTTTGGGGCTTGCCATACAACAGCCCTCCACACAGTTGCCATCTCGGGTGGGGCTTTTTGTCCCTCCACCACCTATGCCCTTAGGGGCCGTGGTAAGTCTGTGCCAGATAGATTGCAGTGCAGACCCTTCCTGCAAGGTCGAGGAGCCCAGAGAGGAGCTGCATCTGCCGTCCCTGCCACGGCCCAGGATGCAAAACCTCAGTGACCGGCTATACCACTCAAAACTGGTGGGGACAGGTGGAGGCGTTCCCTGTTCAGGCCAGAGGGGTCAAGGACCACATCTGACGCTTGGGCCTTACAGGTCATCGAACAAGGGTATTGCTGCCCATTCCTCCAGCGTCCTCTGGACCACGGCTCCACGCTGCCCCTTTGTCTCAGGACCTCATCCTCTTGGAGGAGGTCGCACAGCTTTTGCAAAAAAATGCATTGTAACTAGTGGCACGATTGGAACAGTATTCCACTGATTTTTCTGGTGCCCAAGGACAGGGCTTGCATCACCTTCTGGATCTGTGGCTTCTCAACCTGTTTCTACACAAGGACAAGTTCAAGATGGTTACACTAGCTCAGATCCTGGATTTTCTGCTATCCTAAACCCAAGGCAAGCCTGCAGATTGGCACTGTAAAGGGTTGCCTCGCAGCTATTTCAGTATTCAAGAGGTCCCCAGAACAGGGCTCGTTCTTCCTGTTATGCAGTTCTTGTGGCGATTGGGTATCCAGTTTCGAGGGGATTGTTTCCTCCGACATATTCCACATCTTTGACAGTAATAACCACAGCTGTGTTGCTTCGGAAAACTTTTTTGGCATCCTACGTCGATGACGTCGATACGCTGTCCCTTCGAGGGCCTCCGTCGATGTCACCGGATGTTATATCTAGGACGCACGATGCCCGTAGCCTCAGTTCTGTTTTTTCCACAAACGTGTTCGCTTCGGAATCTCAGTGCGCTCGATTCTTCTACTTTGTGTACAAAAGTTTGAGAACATGTCTTCTTCTTCTACCCCGAAGACGGGCTTCAAAAAGTGTTGGGACTGCGGTTCCAAAATGTCAATCACAGACCCGCACAACGTCTGCCTCTTGTACCTCGGTGAAAGCCACGCCACCGACGACTGCGATGACTGCCAGTCCTTAACATCGAAGGCCTTGCGTGAGCGGAAGAAGAAATTATCGGTCGGTAGGGTATATAAAACCCGTAAGTCGAAATCTGCTGGTCTTTCGACCGATGACTCGAGGGGCGACTCTCCGCGTTTGCGTAAGTCCAGGGAGTCTCGGTCTCAGAGTGGGTCCCGCCATTCCTCTGCCTCTTCTAGGCACTCTCGGAAGCGCCGTCACCGGTCGCCTTCCTCGTCGGAGGACTCCGCCAGATGGCGGGTGACTTGTCCCACCAAGTCTTCATCGCCGACCGAATGGGATGCATTCCGCCAGCAGGTGATGGTGATTTTCGACTCGCATGGCACCATTCCGTTCTCGCCTTCGAGAGGAGTCGGCAGGGAATGACCTAGAGCCACCGCTCGCACGCCTTTGGGCTCGGGCGGTCGGCGATCATCAGGAGCCGTCGAGGTCACTATCGGACAAGGTTAATCGCCACAGCCGTGCCAGGTCCCAGTCCTCAACGCCTTTGAGACCGTTGGAACCTGTGAGGCCTTCTAAGAAGGCATCAACGCCATCGGCGCTGTGTCCGTCGAAGGACATGCTTGGGGCTCCGGCCTCAAAGCCGTTGTCGAAGTCATTGGCGCCTCGGTTGATGTCGACGGCAATTTCATTGACGCCCTCGACGCCTTTTGAGGAGAATTTACCGGAGGTTCCCCGGAGGGCTGTGGATACCCAGGGGAAGGGTCTCAGCAAGTCAGTGAGGCCTGCTTTTGAACCCTTCTCTGGTCTTCCCCCTAGGATGGATTTATTCCAGCCTTTGGATTACATTTCACAGGTGAAAGAAGGGTCGGATGAGGAGGGGTTTGTGCCTCCTGAGGTTCCTGATTACCTGTTGTCTGGTCACAGTCAATTCGAAGACCTGCATCAGTCCTTACATGATGCCAGTGGTCTTGACACCTCTCCGGAGGTTGAGTTTGGCAGGCCTGAGCCTGGTACGCATGCCGAATCCTCGTATAGGCGGCTCATGTTGAGGGTGACTGAGTACTTGGGGTGGTCTGCTCCACCTGTTGATTTTCTGCAGGATGACCTGGCGGATATCCCGCACCAAGGTCCACCCACTGACCCGGTGTTGCCATTTCATATGGCTTTAAAAAGAAGGGTGGCAGCGGCTTGGACTGCTCCGGAGAGTGTCCCGGCAGTGAATAAGTCGCTTCCGAAAAAATACCGTCCAGCCAGTGGTGACCCCTGCTACTTGTCAATGCACCCCACTCCGGAGAGTTTGGTGGTGCAGGCTGCGTACCCTACCATCCCTCCTGATGGGGATGACGAGCGCGTTGATGGTTGGGCGAAGAAGGTATTTTCTTCTAGGGGTATGGCTTTAAAGGCAGCCAACTCTGTTTGTGCCTTGGCAAAATTCTCTCACACTCTGTGGAATTGTGCATCTTTCGCGGCTGAACATATTCCCGAAGGGGCAGAACGGGGTGGTTTTCTTGCCCTCGTCCAGGATGGCAAGGATGCCATGTGTGAGTCCGTTCAGTCGGGTCTGGATGTGGCAGACTGTGTCAGCCGGTCCATGGCGGCGAGCACCGTGATGCGCAGGTTTGTGTGGTTGCAGAAGTCGGGGTTTGCTCCTGATGTGCAATCCCGGCTTCTCAACATGCCCTTTGATGGTGTCCATCTTTTTTGGCAGCAAGGCTGACTAGAGCCTTGAGAGGTTGCAGACCTCCAAAGCTGCAGCAAAGTCTTTGAGCGCTGCAGTATACCAACTTCCGCCTTTTCGTCCTAGGGGATAGCAATGGAGGGGAGGTTCCTTCGGTACTACTCTTCCTTTGGTAGATCGAGATGAGCTGCCAGTCAAAGGGGCCAACGTAGGAGTACCAGAGGTGGAAAGCAAGGTACTCAAGGTGCCAAAACCGCTCGAGCAGTTGCCTCTTTGCCCTCTGGCACTGCTGCAGCCGTGTCAGCTCAGTCATGAGGCCATGTCCCATGGTTCGCCGTTTGGGGGAAGGCTGGCGCAGCATCTTGTAGTGGCATGCCATTACTTCAGATGCGTGGGTTCTGGAGTTCATAGCCCACGACTACTGTTTTCCCTTCCGGCAGAGGCCTCGCGACAATCCACCAGGGAAACTCTTTGAAGCGTCCGAATCCTGTCCCTGCTGGAGAAAGGCGCCATAGAACTGGTGCCTGTAGCTGAGAGGAACAAGGGATGGTATTCCCCATATTTTTTTCTCCCAAAAAAGACAGAGGCGTGAGACCCATCATCGACTTGCGTGGTTTGAACAATCTCCTCAGGAAGGACAAGTTCAAGATGGTTACTCTTTCTCAAGTCCTCCAGGCCCTTCAACTTCAGGATTGGTTGGTGTCTCTCGACCTCAAGGATGCTTACTTCCGTGTGCCGATTCATCCCAAGCACAGGAATTACCTGAGGTTCGCGGTTGGCAACTCGCATTTTCAGTTTCGAGGTCCTGCCGTTCGGATTGACCTCCGCCCGAGGGTCTTCACCAAGCTGATGGTGGTGGGGCAGCGTATCTCAGGAAAGGGGGGGATTCACGTCTACCCCTAACTGGATGATTGGTTGGTCAGGGCGCGCTCTCCCGAGCAAGTCCTGGATCATATGTAGGTCACCTGCCACTCCCTTCACAAGCTGGGCTTCTCCCTCAATTTAAAGAAGTCTCATTTGACACCTACCCAGCGGCTCCAGTCCATTGGAGCAGTGCTCGACACATCCCTGGGGCTGTGCTCTCCTCCATAGGTGAGGGCTTATCACATTCTGCAGATGGTAAACACATTTCAACGTGCCCAGAGTCTCCCGGCATTCGAGTTCTTGAGGTTGCTTGGCCTCATGGCATCCTGCATTTTCCTGGTGCCAGAGGCCAGGATGCGGATGAGATCTCTGCAGTGGGCTCTCGAGATGCAGTGGTCGCAGTTCTCCGGCAAGATGTCGGATCCCGTTCATATTCCGCCCTTGGTCGCCCAGGACCTTCTGTGGTGGGCCGTCGAAGGAAATCTGTTGAAGGGGGCTCCGTTTGGGCAACCGTGGCCAGAGGTGACTATCTTGAAGGACGCAGCCCTCGCGGGGTGGGGAGCTCATGCCAACGAGTTGACAGCCAGCGGCCGTTGGTCTCCGTCGGAGTCCAGACTCCACATCAATCTGTTAGAGCTGCGGGCTGTTAGGCTAGCCCTTCAGGCTTTTCTGCTGTCTGTGCGTGGGAAGAATGTCCCGATTATGACAGACAATACAGTGGCCATGCACTACCTCAATAAAAAGGGGGTGGCCAGGGTCACTCCCGTTGTGCAGGGAGGTGATGCAGCTCTGGTTCTGGGCCATCTGTCAGGAAATTTCGATCTCAGCAGTTCATCTGGCCGGAGACGAAAACACGGCTGCGGACGCTCTGAGCAGGCAGAGCACAGTCTCTCACGAGTGGGAGCTGGCTCAGGAAGTTCTGTTGGAGATGTTCGCCATTTGGGGGACCCCACAAGTGGATCTCTTTGCCACCAGTGTCACCCGGAAGTGCAAAAGATTCTGCTTGTGGGAATTTCCTCCAAGAGGAGCCTTAGGGGACACGTTCGTAGTGGAGTGGTCCTTCCCACTGCTGTAAATGTTCCCCCCAGTCCCCGTCATTCTGCAAGTGTTGCGGAGGTTACGGAGGTTCGGTTCCCGGATGATCCTCATTGCTCCGGCATAGGCCAGGAGAGCGTGGTACCCGGACCTTCTAGACTTGTCCATCTGCCCTCCTCCTCGTCTTCCCTACCGAGACGATCTGCTATCACGGGAGGGGGGGTCGGGTTCTCCATCCAGAGGTCAAGTCTCTCAGCCTTCATGCTTGGTATCTGAAAGGCTGAGGTACAAGGATTGGGACCTCCCTGAAGACGCGATGGAGGTGTTGCTTTCGGCCAGAAGGCCCGCAACGAAATCCCTGTACTGTTGCCATTGGAGGAAGTTCTGTGACTGGTGCAGGGTACAGAATGTGGATCCTTTTCAATGTTCCATTCCGTTGGTTTTGTCTTTTTTGCTTTCTTTAACCCACAAGGGCCTGCAAGTAGGTACCATTAAGGGGTAAAAAGCAAAAGCTCAATCCTCTAGGCAACTCCGTTGGGCACTATTCTTTGCCGAGTTTGACTTCATAATTACCTATCGACCTGGTACAAAAAACGGTAAAGCTGATGCCCTTTCTCGGATGGGAGTGGAAGAACATTTGATCAATTCTAAACTTGTACCTATCATTCCCGAACAAAGAATTCTAGGTGTAATCGCCACACAATCCATAGAGGAAGTTAAGGATAAAGCCAGGCTACTGGTAACTCCAGCAGACATACAGAATTGGCATCTGCAGGGAAAGGACTTTACGGTGAAGGACAACCTATTTATATTTCCAAGAACGGTTATACCTGCCCAGCACAGATTTACAGAAAAAGGTAATCTCTTGTTATCACGATTCTTTAATGGAAGGACATCCTGGTATGACCAAGACCTCGGAAAAGATCAAGCGCTACTTCTGGTGGCCGTCTTGGAAAAAAGATATCAGAGACTTTATAATGTCCTGTGGAGTATGCGCCCAAAACAAGAGTCAAAAGGAAAAACCAGCCGGCCTCTTACGCCCTATTGACATCCCGCCTCGCCCTTGGCATACGCTTTCTATGGACTTCATCACCGATCTACCTCCATGCTCCGGATACAATACGATCCTAGTAATCGTGGACCTATTCTCCAAGATGGCGCATTTCATTCCACTCAAAGGCTTACCAACAGCAGCAACTCTGGCCCGAGAATTTATCGAAAACATCGTCCGACTGCACGGTTTTCCTTCAGTTCTAATTTCGTATCGAGGTAGTCAATTTATTTCTCATTTTTGGCGAAGTTGCTGTCGGTCGGCTCAAATTGATGTGAGACTTTCGACCAGCCACCACCCTCAAACCGACGGACAAACCGAGAGGACCAATCAAACTCTGGAACAGTATTTGCGCTGCATGCTACAACAAACTGAAAAACTTTGGATAGCCGAATATGCCTACAATAACTCTGTCCACTCGGGAACTGGGAAGACCCCGTTTTTTCTTTTATACGGTAGTCACCCTCGAACCTCGGAGTTGGATCCACTCCAAGATCTTGTAACACCAGCAGTAGACCACCTGCATTCTACAATCACCCAAGCCTTTAAGGAAGCCGTTTCTCACCTTCAAAGGGCTAAAGAACAATACAAGAAAGGAGCAGACCAACATCGGAAGGAAGCCCCCCAATATCAAGTAGGAGATCAAGTCTGGTTATCCACCAAATATCTACCTCTAAAAGGACCACGCACATTCAACCCAAGATACCTTGGTCCCTATTCCATCACTACCATAGTAAAACCAGTAGCGGTCAAGTTGGACTTGCCCCCTCACATGAAGATACATCCGGTCTTCCACGTCTCTCTATTAAAACCTGTGCAACCTCAAACCCGACTAACTACATCTCCAAAACCTATTCTAGTTGGTGGAGAACTCGAGTTTGAAGTCAAAAGCATCCTGGATTCCAAGATCTCCAAATCTAAACTATTTTACCTGATTGACTGGAAAGGCTACGGTCCCCAAGAAAGATCCTGGGAACCTGCAGAATATGTCCACGCGCCTCGTCTAATCAAAAGATTTCATCGAACATTTCCTAACGAGCCCAAACCCCCGGAGAAGCCCGGTTTGGGAGGGGCCTTGAGGGGGGGTGCTGTCATGATCTCTGCTCCCAAAAGATCAGGACTTGCCCGACTCCCTTGGAAGCAGACCCATAACCCCGGTTCCGAGTGCCAGCCAGTCCCAATTGGGACCTTTTGGACCCTGTCCTGGCGCCAGTGGCACCAGGCTCATAAAGATGCCCAGCCCCAGCGCTGGAAGCGCCGGGCTCATAATGCTTGGGTGGACTTACCTGCAGCAGACCATGCTGCTTACTTACCTGCCAGTTGAACCCCTGATCCTCTTCTGTTTGGGACTACTTTTCCTGTTGGGTGGGGCAGGAGCCACTCCCTAGGTTCAGAACACTGGAACTCTTCTGGAAAGCAGGAACTCTTTTCTTACCTAGGCGTGGCTGTGGAAGGAGACACCTAAGCACTACAGGAGGCTATTTAAACCACACCCGATGGATGAATCTTGCTTTGCGTTATTCTGCATTCTCTGCAGCAGAACGCTCATCGTGTCTTCTGCTTCTGATCCTGGGCCTAAGGGAACAAAGGCTTACCATCCTGGAATCCAGTCTTCAGCAGCACCTGTAAAGACAAAGAAAGAACAGGCTAGCACTACGGTCTTCAGTGGCAGCGCATCTCTTACCTGGTCCATCGGCTGTCACCAACGCCTCGCGCTGCATTCCGGCATCTGAAAGACAAAAGCTTACCAGCTCTTCGCACGCTCCGGAGGACTTCGGCGCTGCATCCCGCATCTGAAAGACAAAAGAAGGTGCGTTTAAAGACATTGGGCAACTTTATTACTCACGTGCCATTACTCCTTCCCACGCCGAATCCAGTGGGTATTCCAGCACCCTTCAGCTTCTCTAAAGCTCCGAACTTGTACCTGCAAGATAAAAGGGACAGTTAGTGCGCATCGTGAAACAGGCTACAAGCGCTTACTTACGTGCTTCCAGGCGCTTCTATTCCTCACGCGGGTTCGATCCTCAACTCTCATCAGCCCGCCATCGCCGGAACCCTGCAAAACAAGAGATATCATTACAAAAGACTTTTAAGACATTTGAAGTGCCCAGAACTTACCGTTCGTGCAGTTAACGAGGGACAGCAGTCCTCTGAGGTCAAGAGGCCTGCACCCTTATCCAGTGAAGAAACTGGTTACGGCACCCTTACAGTGCACAGAGGTCCAGCCCAAAGAGCCAACCGTGTGTTACACATCACCTTTGAAGATACGGCATTCACCCAGTCAAGACCGGCGCCTCTGCGGGAATCAGGTGAGCGTTACAGAGAGCTACCACTCCCTCTAACAAGAGGTCATCATCACAGAGATCCAACTTTGAAGAAGCCTTGGTGAAAAAAACAGGTGAGCTAAAATCTTCCATGAGCCACGATCAGGCCAAACACTCCCCTCTGGTTAAAAAACACCAGGTAGCGGTGAGGGGGTCCCATACTGGGTCTAAACACTCGTCCAAGGTCCCGTTGACAAAGACTCCATTTGAAAAACCGAGGGATAAGGCTCACGCCCGTCGACAAAGCCCACGTCCGACTCGTTGAGAAGGTCCGCTCTGACGGCAGACCAACACAGATCCAAGTCGTCCGCGAAGACCTAGTCTTTGTCTTCTGCAAAAAAGAAGCACCAGTCATCCTCGGAGTCTTGCAAATCCTCCTGTGGACAAGAGTCGTTCATGAGGCACCCTCCGACGACCAAATCGTCGTCGACATCCACTCCGATGACATAGATGGACCACCTCGTTGACGACCAAAAAGCACAAATCATCCGGGAGTAAGCCTACGCGGCAGTCAACTACTGTCACTACGGAGACCATAGAGTTACCTATACAGGACACTATATCATCCGTCAAGGATTATACTAAAAACCCTGATGGGGGACGCGGTAGAGCATGCACATGTTCCTCTAGGAATATCTCCTATAATTTACCCAGACATCATGCCATATTTTGAGCCTCCACCAGAGGATTATCCAGTGATCATGGACTCCGATCCTGAGGAAGGTACTTCCCATCCTCCTATTCAGGACAAACCCTCAGATCACCAACCGTCAACCGAAGACACACCTCTTAAGAATTCAGACACCTACTGTACCATCAACACCGTCTGGAATGGGAGGTATAAACACACAATACCCCCTTCTAAACCCACAATCCTTGCTCTTCCTGCAAGTGCTTTCCACACTACAGTCACTATTGATGCAACTCAATGCCAGGCTTCCACCCCTGCAGCCTCAGGCAATTCAAATATGCGGAACAGACCAGGGTACGCCAGGTCCGCAGCATTAAAGGGATCCTGGCCATCCCTCCAGGGAACAAGACAAACGTCCAAGAGCTCAGTCACCTCTTAGACCACCACCTCCACGGGGATATAGTCCACGTATATGCGAGCAAGAAGAGGGAGAATTAATAGACTAAGACACTGGTCCACGGGACACAAGCTCCACCACCTTTTCGTCTCTTCGTAGAGCCGACACGTGGAACACGGATGACCTGGACCAAGATATGCATGGTAGTCCTCCTCAACCCTCGCCGCCAGATGACATTGGGGCTTTCCACTCCATGGTATATAGGGCATGCCAGGAATTCGGATTAACTCCTGCAGAAGAAAAGACTGTTTCCTTTTTGACCATGGGTAAGTGCAGTAAAGCAGTGTTTTACCCATCCTAGATCATGTTTGGCAGGAGGGGCTTTGTACTTTCAAACATCGATTTACAGAACCGGCAAGTAAAGGAATACTGGATAAAAAATGTAATGCACCTGATACACCAAAATGCCTCCCCTCACAACCCTCTCCAGAGTCGGTGGTGGCAGCGGGCCTCAAGGCTCGTACACACCACAAATGCGCCTCTCCCCCAGACAATGAATGCAGAAAAATTGATGCCTTCGGTAAAAAGGTGTTCACCATTGGAGCATTAACTGTCAAAAGCAGCAAATGCCCTGGAAATAGTGGCTTGATACGATCGAGAGATGTGGCATCGGTTGGCTCCTATATTAGAGCATTTACCGGAGCAACAGAGGAAGGAAGCCATGACACTGGTGCGTGAAGATGAGGATGCCTTAAACCAAAGTATTACATCGCTGTAGATCTCAGTGAAACAGGGATTCAAACAGATTGGCAATGGGGTAGTCCTTCGAAGACAAGGATGGCGATATTGCACTGATATTCGGCAAGAGGCACTGCATATGGTGGTCGACATGCCGTTTGAAGGAAAAAATATGTTTGGTGACAAGATTGATGAAGCCTTCAAAACAATGAAAGCAGACTCGGACACTGCTAGATCTCTTACAACCCTACACGGCAGAAGGTCCTTTCACTCCTTTCAAGCAGCCTCAGGTAATTCTAGATTCTCGTGCTCAAGGGACAACAAAAATTACAGCAGATCCGGATACTGCTCTTAGGGCTACAAGACAAATTACCAGTCCTCCCAGCACAGCAGGGAGTATCACCAAGAACAGCAACATCGCGGATCAGCCACCTCTCGAAGAGGTAGGCAGACCAAGGCCCGGCAATGACCACTTCGGGGGCAGACAGGTGGGAGGAAATGTGGCGTTTATCCTCAGCATGTGGCAAAGAATAACAAGAGACAAGTTTGTGCTTGATGCCATCCAGCCACTTCTTAGAATTCAAACGCTCACAAATCCTGTTACCTCCCATAAAGGTATCACAACCGCACCTTCAAATTCTACAACAGGAGGTGTATCAAATGTTAAAGAAACGGGCACTCGAAAGAGTTTCTCATTCGGCAAAGGGAAAAGGAGTATACTGCAAGTACTTTGTCGTCAAGAAACCAGACGGGAAGTGGGGTCCTATCCTGGACTTGCGAAAGCTTAACGAAAACATCAAAAAGCAGAAGTTCAAGATGGTAACACTTCAGGACGTCATAAAGGCCATACGACTCTGAGAAAATCTGGCAGTGTTAGACCTCAATGATGCGTACTTCCACATCCCAAATACATCCAAGACACCAAAAGTATCTCAGATTCAAGGTCGGAGAAAGCCATTACCAGTTTCGAGTACTACCATTCGCCCTAAAATCATCACCCAGGACGTTCATAAAATGCCTAGCACCAGTAGCAGCCTTGTAGAGCCCAACTACATATCACACGATTGTGACTGATGCCTCCTGGGTAGGATGGGGAGCGCACTTGGACAAACCCCAAGTTAAAGGCCTGTGGACCCCTGAAGAATCCGTCCTCCACATAAATGTGCTGGAGCTGTGGGCAGTACATTGGGTCCTAAAATCCTTCCTCCCGCTAATGTGTTATTTGGCATTCATATAGCGCCCTATATAATCATTGGTATGATCTCAAAGTGCTTGTGGGTTGAACGCCCTTGGGGACCGTAGTCCAGGTCAGTCGAGAGAGTAGGGTGGCATAGGGTGCTTGAGTGCACTCAATATGTGAGCAGCTGATGTGATTGCCTAATGGTAGCTGCATCCTATCATTAGGTGTTGTGGTATTGAGAGAGCAGTTGAATGTGTGCAGTCTGGTGGTTGGTGTCCCAGACTGCATTCTGGTGGCATAAGGCTGTGTAGGATACGTGTGTGCAGGTAGGCCGATTTGTTTGTATATTTTTTTTTTTTTTTCTTGATGGGGTCTAGCTGCGTTCTAGTAGGATGTTGAGGTGTTTATGGAGTATTGTTCGTATGTGAGCAGCTAGGCCGAAATTGATTGAGGGGTATAGCTGCGCTCTAATCAAGACTTCGGTGTTACGAGTCCTCACGGACAACACAACCGCTATGTTTTATCTGCGGAAAGAAGGCAGAACACGGTCAAACACACTGTCCCAAGAAGCAGAGATCATTTGGCACTGGGACATTCACAATAACATTCTGCTTCAAGTCTTCCACCTCCCAGGGATACAAAACAAAGAAGCGGACACCCTCAGCAGGGATTCGGTGCAGTAGCACAAATGGCAACTACACAACAACCATGTATCCAAAATCTTATCGACATGGGGTCAGCCTCCTCTGGACCTTTCGCCACTCAGTGGAACAAGCAGTGCAAGAAATTTGCGAGCAGGTCCCCTCATCCCGACTCAAGGGGGGGACGCATTCTTATTGCCATGGACCGGCATGTTCCCATATGCGTTCCCTCTCATCAGGAAAACAATCCATATGATACTCAAATGTCACTGCAAAATAATCATGTAGCATTGTACTGGTCTAGACAGACCTGGTTCTCGGGACTCTTTCAACTGGCGGCAGACAATCCAATCCATCTAGGATCTTCCGGCAATCTACTGTCACAGAACGACGGGTTGATCCTACATCGCGACCCGGTCTCTCTCAAATTAACTGTGTGGCTCCTGATCACGCCGAATTGAGCCACTTTAACATCCCTCAAGACTGCTAGTGCATTCTAGCAGCAGTTAGGGCCCCATCCACTTACACGGCTGCCTCTGCGGCTCTCTGGGCTGGAATGCCCATCAAAGACATTTGCCAGGTGGCAACATGGGGCAGTGCCTCACACATTTACCAGGCACTACTTACTGTTTACAACAAAAGCACACTGAAGACGTACAGATGGGACGAGCAGTCCTTTAACGGCTGTTCCAGTAAGGTAAGACCTGCAGCTTCCTGGGTATTTTCTTGTACTTGCGTATGTATACTTCTTGCATTAGAGCAGAAAATGTTAGTCTCTTATCACCTCCCAACATGTATACTGCTATTGAATCTATTCACAGCATGTGAATCCACGAAGGATCCAATGCTGGAGAAGGGAGTAGTTTCTTACCTGTAACTCCATTTATCCAGCGTTGGTATCTTTCATGGATTTACATGCAACCTCCAGCCTACCCCCTCAGGCAAACATCCACTTCAGGGGAATATCCTCCAGCTAGAGTGGTTAAATTCGGAGGGGAAGCTGCTAAGGGCAGAGCTATACACTCAACGTCCTATTGGTGGGGACCAAAAGCACCCACAACTACGTCGATGGGACACTCAAAGTGTCAGGTTTTTACATAGGAAAATTACGAAATCAATGCAACTGGGGATTCCCAGCCTGACGACTGGCAAGATTTCAATCCATGAAAGTTACCAAGGCTGGAGAAATGAAGTTACAGGGAAGAAACTACTCCCTTCCTCCCTGCAATTTGTGATTCCGGCGTGGGATTTGAATGCAGTTTTCACGTTTAATATGGGCGCGCTGTACGAGCCCCTTTAGTCCTGTTCTATTAGATTGCTCACCCTTAATGTGATTTTCCTGGTTGCCATCACCACAAAACAGGTAAGTGCGCTCCAGGCATTCTATTTTACCTCCATATTTCGTTTTATTTAAGAGAAGTTGACTTTGAGAGTGAGGCCCTCCTTTCGGCCGATAGTGGTCTCGGATTTCCAGCTCTCTCCGAAGATCCATCTTCCTTTGTTTTTTCCTTCACCTCAACTGTCCAAGACAAAGGGAAAGATTCCATCGGCTGGTCCCAGTGCATGCCCTTAAGTCATAAGTCTCTCTTACTATACAGGCTAGGAAAGATGACCAGCTTTTTGTTTGTTCTGGTGGTGCTCACTGTAACAGGGCTATGACCAAACAGAACCTGTCATGGTGCATTCTTTTCTGCATTTAAGAATGCTATGATCTAGCTGGGAAGAATGTGCCTGAGGGTCTTGGAGCTTATTCTAGCAGCCACCTCTGTGTGCCTATCCTGGACATTTGCCAGGTGGCAACATGGCCGTCTTTGAACACGTTTGCTAAGCATTACTGTTTGAATAATCCCTGCGGGCCAGGATGACCATTTTGGTAGCGAAGTGCAGATTTTTCTGGTTTAGGTGGTGCCCTCGCCTCAACCCTCCTCCATATTAATGTACTGCTATGAGTCGTTCATAGATGAGGAATCTGTGCGAGGAAAGAATCGATTAGAAGAACAAATGACTTGCCTCTCTGTTCTTTCTGATGGATGTTCCTCCCAAGGATTCTATGTATTGTACATGGTTCCTGCAGTATGCATTGTACATAGTTGTTGCAGTATACATGTAACACTCTCAATGGAATCCGCTGCGTGACATCAGTAAGAACTCCTAAAGGGTTGGAATGTTATGATTAGAGCTTGAGGCAGTTGAGAACTGATCAAGGGTGTGAAGCTGCAGCTTAATTGATGTGAACCTAATAAAGCGTGTCCATCTACCTCTTAACAAGGTCTTGAACTCTTTAATAGATTCCTCATCGCCCACCCTACCTTACTTTCTCGGCGGAAAGCTAGTACACCATCGGTTCTACGTTCCCTCAGCGTTGGAGTACCAGGGAAAAAAGGGTGGGCCTGAGGTCAAGGGGCGCAGCACTTCAATATATACTGGCCCCATATGTCTGGCTCGTAGTGGCGCTGGCAGAGCCCAGGCGGATCAACACTGCGACGACTGGCGTAGGATAGATTTCTGGAGACAAGCTGCGATAGGGATATCATAGAGGAGGAAGCCTTGGGCGAAACATCCATCAGAAAGAACATTACCAAAATGCAAGTCATTTGTTGCTCTACCCCTAAAGCGCCTTCATTCAGGGCAGATATTGCTCCCTACTTTTAGCGAATTTTAGCTGAAGGTTGACCATTGTAAAGAAAGTGAGTGTGTAGTGTGTGCAGCAGGCTCCTTCGGAAATGGTGCCCATGATGTGTGAGGGACACTAATGCGATCATGGCTTGACTCTGTAATTTTGGCAAAACTTCCAGTACCAGTCACAAAGAGGCTCTGTTCCAACTGCTGTGAATGGAGGGGCAAAGTAATAAAAGTAAAAAAAGTCAATTCACAGTACAGTAACTTTCCCTGCCCTTGCGAGTAATTTAAACTGTTTGCATATGCTGTGTTCAGTTTAGCTTGCCCTTGGTGTCTGTTGTGATTTTGCTTAAGTCTCTAACATTTACAACCATGCAGGGCATTAACAGAGGAATATACGCCGGAAGATAAAATCCGCGAATGGATTGTTTGCTATATTGTGTTTTTCCACGAAGTTACAAGCTACTTTGACCTACAGGTCATGTTTATTGGTGTGGAATTCGTTAATGCTGCTTTGATGGCCTTGTGTACCTACTTTCTCTCAGGACTTCAGAGTACACTCTGACAAGAGAAATGGTTGTAGGTTTGGCAGTGCAGTCCTGCAGAATCGAGTCCCTGTTAGTCAGGTCTTCCAGCGCTACAGACACACATTGTGAAGTGGGTCTTTGCATTGATCACCAAAGAAGATGGAGAATATATGCTTGAATAATGTAGCTGTGGCAGTACATTGGAAAGGGCACGGGAGCATTTGCTCACCTTGATGGTCACAATAGAGCTAGAAATAAAATGCAGATCTATTAAGTGCTTTAATTGGCAGATAGCTGTGTGGATTTCAAAATAGCCTTCAGCGCTGGGGTGTGGCATGTGCTGGACATTTCAGGGTCTCCTCTTCTGGGTCTGCTGTTCCTAGTGATGCTGGGATAGAACTAACCCAGATATTGGTTGTTTATACTACCCAAGTAAGTATCCTTTCTCGATTACTGTTAATGCAAAATGAAATTCATTGACTCTTGTAACAATGCATCTGTCTTAAGAAGGCATCTACTTGCTAAGTATTGAATGAAGAGTGTACAACTAGTTCTCTCTTAATTGCAGAAATACTGGAGTGGAGGGTGTGTTGTGAATTATTCCTTTGGTATTTCCTTTGCAGGCCTCGACTTGGAGTCCTCCTAAACAGAGTCCTTGGCGTTGGGATGCTCTACTTATTATTTTCTGTCATTGAGGGAATCCTCAGAGTGAAAACGGTAAGAGGCTAGCTGGCAATTTAAGGCCGCAGGTGGGAATATAGGACTGTGCGCTAGCACCATCACTTTGGTATACCATCACACACCATTCACAGTCTTACTATTCAGTGGTTAGCTCTATAACAGTTGCCAAAGGTTTGAAAAGTAGCCTAGTGTGTCCTCTTCGGGTAACCCTGCGACAAAACCCTCAAGTAATGCCTATTGGAACCCACAAGTATTTTAGTATTTTTCTGCTATCATGTTCAGTGCAGGGCTATTTTGTTAAATTGAACTTCTGCTATGCAGAAACATTGTTTTGCTGTGCAGTCGGAACCTGGACCAGAAACAGGTATTCAGCACAACAATTGTGATGGCCGATTTAATGCTGTTGAGCTGGGGATTAAAATACATAGTTTGTTGTGACCTTTTTGTAGAGTGGATTTATTTTCCAGGCCCACAAAGAGTTGTCCAGGCATAACACACACAATTACCTTTCTGTTAGGGTATCAATAGCTGATGGTCCGCCTCTATCATATCCCTTTGGGGCCACATAACCCAACTCCGAGAACCATCAGACACAGAATATTCTCAAATAGTCTGTAAATGTATGCATTTCTTTTCTATGTCACAATACTAGCTAGTATACAAATGATTGGAAGGATGAAATGTTTTAATGATTGGGGTTTCTGGTTTTACAGCATTTGGTTTGTCAATTTCAGTGGTGTTTTTCCAGTGTTTTCATAACATATAAAAATGTGTATCAGTGTTTAATCATTTTTGCGGGAAGTAATGGAGCGCAACAGTGTTTTTTCAGTGAATATGAAAAACATGAGTTTATTAACATTCATGCTTTTTGGAATAGAAATATCATAAGAAATACAATGCTCTCAATGGACGTGCTATTGAAGGAACAGTCTTTCAAAAAGGGTCAGTGAGACACTACTCATGGAAAGGATGTGGGCAATTTTGCATATAGAATTATGCCTTTTATCAATATCCAAGTCGGGTTCTATTGTGTGTGAGACCCTGTGTGACCACGGACGCTGCAGGGGGCCCTAATCATTTTGGAATCACTGAAAATCATGTGATGGGAAGTGGCATGCGTCAATGATTTGTGATGGTATCACGGAAAGCAACACTACAAGAAATGTTCATGAGTAAACCAAAAAGCAAACAAAATGTGTTATGGGCAAAATGTTTTGTTGATTTATACCAGACGCAGCTGCCATTTGTGTGGCCGCCATGCACTCTGGGAATGGTCACTGTTTTCTGGAGCAATATATTCAGTGGGGACAGAATCATTTCCAAGGACCTTTTACTTTTCACGGATAAGTTGCAGTGAGATGAAAATGATTTGCCTAAGATCACACACTTCAGTTTTGTGATGAGCTCAGTCTGAAACATATAATTTTTGACCACATATATCTTCTGTGCCCTAGTTGGTAGTAATATGTTTGTCTTTCAAGAATACTCTATACACCAATCATAATTAACCACGCTCACAAATCTTTACATCCTTGTTGAAATATGTTACACAAAAAGAGTAGAATAGTAGCTTTGTTTTCCCCTCTTGAACAGAAACCTGAATCTATCAGAATGCAAAGTAGCGTGAGACTAAATAATGCCTTTTCAGTTTTATAAATGTACTTTCAAGACTTGGGTGCAACAAAATATGTTGATGAATTCACCTGGTTTAGTCATAGTTTTACAAAGGAATTCAAGTGGAGATTAGGGAGGGTTAGCAGGGCCGCAATGCGCTGTAGCAGCAAGGGCCTTTAAAGTGTAACAATACTGTGCAACAATGTACTTTATCGCCGACTCCTTAGACACCAAACATTCTCTCACTTGTTGCTTGCCTTATCTTCACAGGTGTACAAAGAGCCTGGGAGAATGAATGCAGATACTGCAAATACAATGTTACATTGTTTTTATTTGTAAAAGATAGACAATCGGGGAAAATTATTTTGTGGTAGTAAACATGGCAAAAATGTGGTTACAATTTTTCAAAACATCCCGTCGCTGATGTTTTATTTTGCAAAAAAAGGATGCAACAGATTTTTTTTTAGTGCCTGTGCATTTCTTATTCTAACGGTGCATATATATATATAAATAGTCCCACAAAAATCCTAGGACATAAATATGTATGCTGCAAAATCTATTTGACATTGTGTTTAGTTGGAAGAAAAAAAAAGTATTACTCGATAGTCGGGGGCTATTTTGAGGAATTGTGGTAAATTTTGAGGTATGTTTATTTTTTGGGGAACTTTAATTCAAGGTCACATAAAAGGCTCAAAGTTGGCTACAATTGCTCAAAGTAGCACCTGCACACTGACATGCTTTTTATTTATTTTTTACGGCGTAATATACATGTTTTGCATCTGTGCGTATCTTATTTACGCCCTACAATTGAGAGAGGTGGGAAAAAAGAGGATCCGGGGGCTCAAATAGAGACACTGAAAAATAAATGTTAAACAATTTGTTTGTAAATAAAAATGTGTCTGTGGTCAAGGGCTATTCTGAGTAATTGATGCCAGTTTTGAGACTTGAAACGGGAGCCACAAAAATGGCTCAAATGGATTTACAATTCCCCAAAATAGCCCTTGGACACTGCCAAATAGGTGGCTGGAGGGAGCAATGTTTTGGTTTTGTTTTAATAGTCGAGGGACAGGAGAGGAAGCAATGGCAGAAAGCATACAGGCATACTGGTGGAGAGGTGATGAGCAGGGTAATTCTCCTATCTAATGTCAAGCCCCCTCTCCAGCCACCTCTCCACCCCCAAACACCCTCCCATCATTGCTCGCTCTAAGGCACCAGTGGGAGGGGGAAAGTGTTTTTCAATTTAAACCGAGAAGGCACATTTCTCCCAGGGGTGCTTTTTCTGGTTTTTATCAGATTCAACTGAAAACCAGAAAGCCTATTTATAGTTGAAGTTATTAGACTATGAAATGTAAATTATATTTGACAATTCTTTCAATTCAGACCACTGTTAAGGCACATGGCATGTGAAAGTTAAAATCCAGTGTGAGCGAACTGTGTATTAAGAAAAAACCTCACTGTTTACCGATTATGAAACCTAGGATACATCTATCCACTGGAGGCCCAACAGTTTTGGCTCTGAGTTCTTCCATCCACAGTCTGGGATTCAAAGCACAAAGTGCTGAAAATCCATAGTAACATGGCACAAAAGTCTGATTGAGCACAACTCTTTTAATTTTTGATGCTTTCCTCCCATACACTTCTATGGGACACCCTTTTTGCTACTCTCCGTTTCCTGGCCTGATATTAGGGAGCCAAGTAAAGTCTTATGCTTTACTTTCCTTGCATTTTGCTCACTTTTAACTGATCAGTCACTAATACTATCAGTACTGAGTGACTGTGCTCCCTTAGTGGATTTCTTGTATTTTTAAAACTGCACCCATCACCCTAAAGTGAAGTGTGGTTAGGCTACTTGGTAACCTTATGACTTTTTCTGTTGTATCTTTGCGGTTACAAATAAGATGTGTCCAGGATTGGCTGGAGGCAGTGAATATTTTTCTAACATTCAACTTTTACTTGTGCACTTTTGCCATTTTCTGCATAATGACCTAGAGTATCATGCTCTAAAATGGCGGGACCATGCGATTTTTCACCTGTTCTTTGGCCATTTTGAACTTTGGCCTTGTTACTGCTCTCGTGTTCGGAAAGCCTTCTGCTTTACTTCCCTTGTCTGTTTTGCTCATTCTTGTGGGGAAACTGACTAGTCCTAAAGACTGTCACTACTGAGTGATTATGTATTTTTTTTAATGGATGCTTGTATTTTTATAATTGCACACATTTGGGGTCATTATGACCCTGGCGGTAGCCGTGCCGGTAAATACCAGCACGGCTGCCGTTTGAGTCATGAATTTACCGGCACCCAGCAATGGGGACCTATCTGGGTCATGGCAGACCCGGTAAATCCCCATTTCCTGGTGCCAGTAATTATTACTCCCCTTCCCATTTGAGTGCCATTGGACTCCATGAGAATGGGGAGGTCTGCTCGCGGGTGCCGATCCTGGCGTGTGCAAACGCACCTGCGAGCATAACTCGTAGTTTGTTACCGGACCAGCAAACTTGTAATGAGGCCCATTGTCTTACTTTGAAGTGCAGTTAGGATACTTTGTATCCTTTATAACTTTTTATGTAATGGCTTTTTGGTTACTTTGACAATGTGACTAAGACAATCTGGTGGCACCTGTTACTGATTTTTTACTTGTTAAACTTTGCATTTAACGCAAATGGCTACTAAAGGTGGCTAGCACCCTAAAATGTCTGTGCCATGAGATTTCCACTTGCTCTTTGGCCTTCTTCCTGCCTTCTCATGTCAGGAAATGCCTTGTATGGAAACCCCTTTTCCACAGAAGGCTGCGTCTTTCGCGTGAAAGGGGGTGGGGGGGTCTGTGTGTGTGTGTATGCACCTCTTCTGGTGTTGAAAGACTATTGAAGGATGGATGTGATGGCCAGTGGTTGTCTGATTGGACAACCCTGGGCTGTTTGAATGTTGCAGATCCTTATCCTTGGTGGGCTTTGGATTGCTCATTGCCTGAATCTTGGATAAAACGAGGTCTCCTGCAACTGTTCAGTGGATCATTGCTGGAACCAAGGCTTCTCTGAAGATGATCAGCCCACTGACAACCTGAGGAAACCACCTGCATGTGACCAGCATCGACTCCAGGATTGGCCTGGTGAAGGCCTGCTCCCCTGCCTGATCTCAGAAGACACTTGTTGGTGCTTCGATCCCTTGGTCAAACGACACACCCAGTCATGACCCATGCTCGAAGAAACATGCCTTCTGAACCTACTGACATGTCCTTGGGCCAACCAATTGACTGACCATCTCTCTTGGGCTAACTCGCTGTAGCCGTCATTCTGAGCAGAGCTGTGGAACTTTGCAGATCTTCATCTTATGCTACAAGTCGCCTGCTCCTGCATTTTCAGATGTCTCACTTCAAGAGAAGCTGTGTTTGGGCTTCTTCTGTGTTCACCACTGTACGATTGACTGTCCCAGTGGTGGCCTTTGTTGGAACACTCCTTCAATCCCCCTGAGGTGTCCAGAGGGGATCTGCACCGCAGAGGCCTTCATCTTTCTTCGTTTTTGCGTCGTCTTATGCAAGCTGTCTGGAGCCGTTTTCTGTGCAACACGAACAACTCCCGACAAAGTAACCACTGCACCTGTGGCCCTTGGGCCTTCCTCACCCAAACCAAGTGCAGAAGATTGTTTCCCCAACTGATGTTATAACAGTTTTTCTGAAGTCCAACTAAGGGCTTAGTAAAACCATTCAACTGAGGCAGTACAAGACCTCCACTCTTAGTAAAAGTTTTAACACCTGAGTTCAGGGTAGTGTAGACGACACATCAGCCGAGCTTAGCTTAGGAGGGAAGAGGGGGCTGTAGGAAATTACATTGTACTTGTAGTACACAAAGGATGCAATAAAAGCACTGAGAACCCAGGAGTATTATACAAAATAAAGGTTTATTATAAATACACATATAGGCCAAGTTAGGTCTTGGGGTAAGTACTAGTCAGTCATTAACACCTTTATAAAAACACACACCACTATGCTTGAAGGTACACGGGCCAACGCATACAACCTTATTTGGAACGCTTAACAGGAGTTCTAGGGAAGTCACACCACTAATTACTTTTAGATTGCATACAGTAATTCAAGGGTAGTAGACCCTAACCGTTGTACTGTGACGCTCAGCAAGAAATTACTTAGTAATACAATCTGGACAATATACTTTGCAGAATAGTGACACTTATTCTAGGAACAGTAAAAACCTATAATTTCTTTTGGGTTAACAGTTATACTTAAGGTAAACCCTTTTGTGTAATCTTCAATTACAGTTGCTTTTCAGTGCACAGACTAAGGAAAGCAATAACTAACTTTTCTTTGGAAGGCACAGAGCTAACACAAGGTAAGTGAAACCTATATACTTTTGTAAGGAGCTACCAGCAACCTAAAAGGTAAGTATAACCTAAGCAATCTTATTCTGTACCGGCTAACAGCAAGTCAGGGGAAGCAAGATCCAATTGGTGACACTCATACAATTATCCTTAATTAAGGAATAATAAAGTGAAATCCAACAGTATTACTTTTGGGATGAGAGGAGCCCAATTCACAGGTGAGTAACATAACCTTCAATCTGCTTTCAGTGAGAATGGCGAGACAGTTTCTAAGAAAGCAAGAATTGGAGATTACTTATTTAAGAAGGCACAAAGCTTATTCAAGGGAAGTAAATTCTATATATACTTTTCAGCATGGCAGAACATAGCTAAGGTACGTAATAACTTTTTGTAACTATTCACTCAGAGAATACCAACCAACGAGAGGCCACCAAGGGGCGCGGCAAGATGGCTGCCTAAACTATATGCTCCCCACATGGTCCTGGGAAACCTACAAATATGAGCGCCCCGTCGGATAGTGACCCCCACCAACTAATGGAGAATTGAGAAAGGAGGCACCAGGGAGTTTGTAGGCGTTGGAGCGGCCTCTGTGGGTGCCCCACGCTGCAGAGATAGGTCCGCGTGAATCCCGACCCTACCCCTCCCCTCCCCCAAGCTGCACAGAGGGAGACTCTGAGCGGGAACCGCTGCGCGTCCCTCTGCACCTTGGGGGGAGGTGCTGGCGTGCCTCCACCGAGCGACACCGGCAAATACCTGAGGGGGCCGCCAGAAGTGCTGCAGTGGTCTCGAAACCCCCCCCCCCAGGGTCTGCCGACCTCGGATCTTAGCGGGAGGATCCTCTACCCGCCCCTCCTCCGCCGTGGTGCGGCGCTGCCTAGTGCCTTGACGGCTGGAGGAGGACTCGGCGTGAGCTGCGACGCGCCTCTGGCCCTGCGGCTGGGGAGCACCGGAGACCGTGTCCTTCTCGCTCCCCCCATCTACGCCAGCCAAAACACACTGGCCCGGGCCGACGCAGGAGCGCGCCTGGGCCCCTCTCCCTGCAGGCAACGTCCCAGCCCTATAAGAGCGAACGCCGGCACGGACCGCCAATGATGGGGGCTCGCCTGGAGCACCCCGGAGAGGAGCACTAGCAGAGGCTGTGGGCCCATGGTGACATTGCGGTCCCTGGGGGATTCCCCCTCCCCCCCACGGCCACTTCAACAGACCCGGGCCAACGCGGGAGCGCGTCGGTGCCCCCCCCTCCACTCATCGGGACACACTGGTGCTGACTATGCGGCTGAATGCGCCCCACAGACAAGGTGAGACAGAATTTGCCATCCTACAATAAGAGGCCACAACGGGCCCTCCAAAATAAGGAGCTGTACCTCCACCACCCTGCCACACAACTAAACTTGGGGATACACATTAATACCCCACTGCAAGAGGTATTCAGCCCTGAAGACATTACAGGAGGCCATCTGCTAACACTGCCCCTCCCCATCATACTGAGGGGGCACGGAGAGGCAGCACAGGGAGGAAACGCAGAGCGGGTTGCACCGAAAAGGAGAGTCCTCACCATTGAACTATCAGACTTCCGTAAGGAACTACCTGGTCCCCGAATGGTGTACTAATTAGGGCGCTGGAATCCCCCCCCCATAACGCAGATCTGGAAGTGGGACACCAGTAGAGGCCGACTTGGGGAGATCACAGTAGTGACCTGCACGAGGGGCTATGCATACCCTGAACACGGGGGGGGTGGGGAGAGCAAAGACCTCAAAGATCCACCCTGCATAACAGCATTGACATCCCAGGGTGCAAGGAAGACCCAAGCGAAAACACCAGCGTATCGCGGCAACCCAGGGCTGGTGAAATCGCATGAGCTGGAAGGAGACCCTTGCGAAATACCAGTTTGTCAGGGCAATCAGAGATGGAAACCAAACCCCCCCCCTCCACGCCAGCCCCAGACATGAACACTATCCAAAGTAACATTCAGACAATCCTCGAAGAAATCAGAGGGATGAGGACGGACATGGGCGCCAAGCTGGCCGACCTCACGGCTAAGGTCTCCACACTGGAAGACCGGATGGAGGGGGTAGAGAATAACCAGGCATCAATGGACCTCCCTGAAACACAGATGGATATGAGGTTCAAAGAGCTGCAGCGGATCTCCGCCTCAAGGTCGACGATATGGAAAATCGGGAAAGGAGAAACAACTTAAGGATCTTCGGCCTGGCAGAGACAGAGGGGAGACCCAGGTGGCCTGGAGGGGAAAGTCCAGGACATTATCAGGATCGTTCTGGGGTCGGACTCCGGAGAGACGCTCCTGCTCGACAGGGTCCACGGAGCGGGTGGTGGTGGAAGGGGCCTGCGTTCAGTGCTGGCAAGATTTCACTATTACCGAGACAAAGCCAGGCTCTTGGAAAGGGCAAAGACCCTGAGAGATGTTCAGTACGGGAACTCCAGGGTGACAATCTATCAGGATCTCTCGGCCCGCACTCTCGAGATGAGAAAGAAATGCGGAACTATCACCAGATGGCTACAGGAGAAAGGGGTCCGAAACCGCTGGGAGCACCCATTCTATCTACCTAACGTTCCAATGGCAGGGCCAGAGGTACCAGTTAGTAACAGAGGAGGACTTTCAGAGAGACACAGACGACCTTACAGGGGATATGGCGGGAACATCCAGAGACCAAAATGCAGGGGACGGAGATCCTGGACGTGCCCCCAGGGCCCTGATCTCACTCAAGGGAAGCTTAAAGTTAAGGGGAGTGGGGGGCTCTCGGGGGACCCCGAAAAGTAACTGATATTAGGGGACATCCTGGAGATGAAGACAGTAAGCCAAGTTTTGTTAGTGAAATTCCCAGGGCCGGGGTTGCAACCCTGGCGGTTCATCGACTAACTCCGACGCGAGTTGGGTGAAAGAGACGAAACGCCTTGTTGGATGGGAAAGAGAGGAGGTACAAGGAGGGGGGGGGGGCGGAGGGGAAGGTCACAGGGTAAGGGGAATAACACGTCATGGGACAACGAGCTGCGGGAAGATACAGACCCGGGGGAATCACACTATCATCTTAAAGGGCATGGGCAACGACGACCATGGTTGAAGGTCGAGTCGGCACGCTCAAAGTAAAGGGCCTGAACTCTCAGAATAAGCGCTCCCTCACAAGCAATATGTTTCGTAAGCAGAAACTCCTCGTTCTCTTTTGCAGCAAACACACTATAGGAGGGGGGCAGAGTCAACGATAAAGGGGAAGGAAATAGGCAGGAATTTCTGGGCCTCACATAAGTCTTCCAAAAAGGAGGGGGTGGGAATTCTCTTGGGTAAATCAATGCATCTTTCAGATGTGGAGACGAAAAGTGGCTTCGGAGGCAGATTCCTTGGTATAAAGGGGCTTTTTCAGGGGAGGCGAATTACCTTGGCCACCATATATGCGCCCAACACCGGCCAGGTCAAATTCATCCATGGGGTATTCCAGGTCATGGACGAATGGGCGGAGTGGGCAATGATTCTTGGCAGAGACTTTAACCTCATCACGGATCCCCGGCTAGACTGGTGGACCGCTAAAAGGGTAGGGACAAAGGAACCCATGAAGGAGAACCTCGCTATGAGGGATCTTCTGCAGGAGAACTATTGGGTGGATGTCTGGCGAAAATGTCATCAAGCGCCCAGGGGGGTATACATTCTTCTCGCCCCCACAACAAACTTATACTCGAATCGACCTACTATTGGTATCAGAGGAGGGAGGAGGGGTGATAAGCGACCCTTCGGTTGAGTCCGTCACCTGGTCGGACCATGATCTACTTGTCATGGACTGGCGATTACAGGAAGCAACAAAGTCATGCAGATGGCGTTGTAATGATACGCTCCTGAGAGATCAGGTATTTGGGGAATTCCTGCGAAAGGAGATTGAGGCCTACTTTATAACAAACGACACGGGAGAAACGCCAATGGTCACAGTCTGGGACCAAAGCCACCTTCAGGGGCCTCCTCATAGCAGAGGGCTCTAGGAGAAAAAGGGAAAGGGCCCTCATTGAATCTGGGCTGCGGGGAGATTTGCGAGCCCTGAGGACACAGCTCACTAAGGGAGACATAGATCGGGCACCCCTCCTGGGGGAAATAAGAGAAAAGAGGCAAGGTCTGCATACAGTCCTGATTGGTGAAGTGGTTAAAAAAATGCGATATGCCAAGCAGAGATACTACGAAAAGGGAGACAGAGTGGGGACCCTTCTAGCGCATAGGCTGAGGGGGAACAGGGCAGACAGACTGGTTGGGGGTATTAAGGAAGGGGGAGGTAATATCCAAACCAAAACTGAGCATATAATACAGGCCTTTGCAGGGTTTTACCAAAATCTATATGCCATACAGGAGGGAGGGTCCCCAGACAAGCTCCGTAAATATCTAGAAGATCATCCTCTCCCTCGGCTTACAGAATTAGAATGGAAGGTCCTAGAGGGGGACATCACGGAGGAAGAGGTGGAGCAGGCCATTAAGCGATTAAAAGTAGGTAAGGCACCATGGGGGGATGGATATACAGCTGATTTCTTTAAACAATACCAAACGGTTTTGATACAGCCGATGACTAAGCTGTTCAACCAGATTAGCACCCCAGAGACCATACTGCCAACATTCCTACAAGCCTTGATTACAGTCATACCAAAGCCAGGCAAGGACCCTACAGACTGTGGATCTTATAGACCCATTTCACTCTTAAATTTGGACTCAAAAATATTTACCAGAATCCTGGCTTCACGCCTGGAGAGGTGCCTCCCCCGACTGATCCACCCGGACCAAGTAGGTTCTGTACTCTGCAGGCAGGGCGCCGATAGTATGCGCAAAACCTTGCACATACTGAGCTCGAGGGAGGTTAGATAGGAGGGCGCCCTTCTCCTATCCCTGGATGCGGAAAAGGCGTTTGACAGGGTGAGCTGGTCTTTTATGAAGAGGGTCATGTCATCTCTGGGGATGGGGCTGAGATGGCAGGGGTGGCTCTCTGCCCTTTACTCCAATCCCTCAGCAAGGGTAGTGGTCAATGGTGGTGAATCATCAGTGTTCCCACTTGAGAGGGGTACCAGGCAGGGGTGTCCTCTATCTCCTCTCATTTATGCACTAGTGATGGAACCCTGGGCTATAGCAATTGGGGGTAATGAGAAGATTAAATGCATCGGGATGGGGGGCATGAATTGCAAAGTGATTCTATTTGCAGACAATGTACTGCTCTACTTTTCTAACCCATCCCAGTCGGTTCCCGAACAGCTTAGAGCAATATGGGGCCCTCACGGGCTACAGGGTTAACCTGGGGAAGTCTGTTGCATTCGTGGCAGGGCAGCTCAATGAAGTGGATAGACAATATATTGCGGACCTCCCGTTTTGCACCCGGGTTGAGGGCTTTTGTCATTTGGGGATCCAAATACCGTCAAATTTAGCTGACCTTTTTACGGCCAACTACCCACCCCTGTGGTCCGCAATCAAACGAGATATGGAAATATGGGCAAAATCCGGTTTATCCTGAATGGCTCGACTCAACTCAATTAAAATGGTAATCCAATCCTCCCCAAATTCCTTTACCAGTTCCAAATGCTCCCAACCCAGAGCCATTTCTTCTTGAGATCAGACGCGTCCTCCTGCGCGATCTCTGGGCGGTGGGTCCCATAGAATTGCCTATGACGTACTCACAAGGCCTAAAGATGAGGTGGGGGTGAACTTCCCAGACCTAGACACATACTACAAGGCAGCCCAACTGAGAATCTTGATTGATCACTTTACACAGGGAACAAAGAAACAATGGGTAGCCTTGGATAACAAAGTTTTTTCCCCGGTTACCCTCGACGAATGGCTGCGGGTCCCCAAGAGATGTATCCCAAGGAGTATCCTGAACCACCCAGTCCTGGGGGTACTGTGGGCCATATGGAAAGAGGATGGTTACCTTAGATGGCTCACGACATGGCCCTCACCTTTGAGCTGAATTTGGGCTCCTCCACTGATGGATGGGCTTGACGAACCACTAGCTTTTCAGAGATGGTATGAGGCGGGCCTGAGCAGAGCAGGACAGCTTTGGGTTGACTGTGTATTCATCTCCCTCGGGGACCTCCTGGGCCTGGGCGACGTCTCTCCATTCCGATTCTTGCAACTGAAAGGGGCCCTTACTGAAAATAGATGGGGAGACACCCTTAGGAGGGACCTAACAGACATCAAGAAATTCTTGATTACGCACAAAGGTACCAAAGGGGTAATATCCAGGCTTTACGGCCTTCTGTTACTGTCCACCCCGAGGGATCCCCCTCCAGCCCAGGTGCAGTGTGGAAAAGACCTAGGTGCACCCATTACTGATAGGTGGACCAAGATGTGTAGACAGGCTAACTGCTCCACAGCTGCACCCCAGTATCGCCACCAGGCCTTGAAATTAATCCACAGATGGCATTCCCCACCGCAGAGAATAGCCAGAATGAGGAAGGGCTATGACCCACATTGTTGGAAGTGCCACACTGAGCGGGGGGACTATGTACACATGTGGTCGAAATGTCGGGTGGCACAACATTGGAATGAGGTCTTGTCCTGGATAAAAGAGGTGGATGGTATTGAAAGAACTCTATCCCCATGGTTGGTCTTGTTCGGCGTTGAGGTTGAGGGAGGCCCAAAAGAGACACGTGACCACATGCTACAGGTCATGCTGGTGGCGGCTAGGTAGTGTTGGGCTCAGAGGTGGAAGGCTCCCCAACCTCCAGGGGAAAAGGAGTGGGTTGTTAAACTCCGTGCCATATATGACATGGAGTTCCTTACTCACTTGATTGACGAATCTAAGACCAATATTGAGGGTCTGTGGCTCCCCTTCTTTGACAAATATGGGAGGGCAAACTGAGCTCGAAGGAACATCTCAGAGCTACCACATGAGTTGAGGACCAGCCTCACTGGACACTGCCCACAAGGATTGGGGGGGCCTAACGGGGAGAAGGACTCAGCCCTGGGGCCTCTGGGCCCTTCGTTTTGAGCATCTACACAAGAACTGCCCATTATTCGTAAGACATTGCATCATACTGTGTTGGACCCTTGCCATATCTGTTATTTTATGAACCATGACGGGGGAGAGGGAGGGGGAGGAGGGAGGGGAGGGATTGTGGGGGGTAAAGGTTGTGTACGTATTTGGATTCTATTTTTGAGGATGTATGATTGTTAACGTCAATACCCAAATGTTTCAATAAAACTACATTTTCAAAGAATACCAACTAACTCTGTTACAAGTAAGTACACTTCTCAACACATGTTTTACTTTAAAAGGCAGACCCCTTAAATTATCCAGCAGGGTCAGATAAGGCTCAGTTGCAGATAGTCGGAGTTCCAGAGGAAGACTGGGCAAACAAGTAGTTCACTTTAAAAGTTAGTTCATGGTCCAGGGGCTTCACAGAAGACGCACCCTAGGAGGATTCTAGCAGTGGACCTGGGTGAACTGGATGGGTGGCCTCCCGAACACATCAGCACCCCAAGGATACACAAGAATCACTCAGGCTGAAGGTAAGTAAATATCCAAGCCAGCACAGTACATTGTCAGTGATGAAGAGTTCCAGCAAGAAGACTTCAGGAGCTGCAGCCAAAAAACCCAGTTGTTGAATTCCTTTACCAAGAACATTGAAGACCAGACTCTGGAAAGATTTCTGCAGCAGGAATCATGGGGAAGGCTCTAAACAAGATGTTCTTTACATGGGCTGCTCAGCACAGTAGAAAATAATGCCAAAGGAGGGACTTCATGGTCTGCACCCAAAATCCCAGGCACTGCATTCCTTGTCAGGAGAACAGAAGACAGGACCCTGGATGGCCTTTTACAGCAGAAATTTACACAGAAGGCTTCAGACAAGGGTTTCTTCACGGCTGGACACGGCTCTGTGGATTTGGCACCTTTTCAGGAGCACGGAAGAAGACAAAATATTGCTGGTCGGATTCTCGTTTGCAAGGTCCAGCACTCTGATAAGGGGACTTTTGGGACGTGAATCGTGCCTCTGTAGGGCAAGTAGGATGCCCACGTAGTTTCAGCAAGATTCGGAATTCAGAAGACTGCACTGCACAATGGTATTAGGGTATTGCAGCCCTGCAAGGTCGCAGGACGGTGTTTGATGGATCAAAATGCAGGTGGTCTTGAGTATAGTGGGTCTCACAAGGCCCTGGGTCGGGTTTGTCCTTTTTGGAGTGTCCAGGTCAATTGGAAGGAAAGGCTGCAGCAGGCTCTGGTTACTCTCCGGTCGCTGAAAATCGTCTCCACTGCGGTTTCTTCATTTTCCTCTTTGGTTTTGGTTCCAGTGGTAGACTACCTATTCAGCTTCGAGGATCAGACTTCTATGCAGGAACCCAGCCAATAAAACAGCCATGCTGCATTCAGACTTGGTGGGGTGGCAGTTCTTTCAGGACAGTCAGCCGCCCAGTTTGAACTGGATTTTCACAGGCAGGCTGGAAGACAAAGGGCTGCAGAGTTTTGGACTTCTCCCTCGCTTCCTGCCTTCAGACACTTTGGAGCCTGGGCGGGGATTCCATAGGATTCCCACCAAAGTTAAAGTTAACACAAAGGAATTTCCCTCCTTGGATGTCAGGGGAAGGAACAAGAAAGGACAAGAAATGCTAAAATGGCGGAAAAAGAAGACTGGGGCCATTTTGATAAAAATGGGCACCAATGGGTGCCTTTGCTGGGGCTGTGAAAACAGCCTGTGGTAAAGGTGCACCAAATTAATAAAAAGGTTCACAGCCACCAGCCATTAAAGATAAGTTTGTCCTTGTAACATAAATGTTTAATTTAAAATGAGAAAGGGGATACTCCATTTCTCCCATTTACTCCACATTCTGCTGGTCTCACATAATAAAATGTAAATGGTGTCACGTTTTAGAGCACAGCACACTCCAGCCAGGGACTTCTTCCCCTTACAGTGAATGTGGCGCACAATAAAAACACTTATCTTGAATAACCCCCAGGTTTTTATTTGAGTAGGCCTCCAACCTCTCTCGCATCCACTTTAACAAACACCCCGTGTCACAATAGACTAGGAACCAGGCCAGTGTGTATCAATAAGATATTTATTAATTTATTATTTAATTGAAAAGGGAAAAAAATATTCAAAATACAATTTACAGCAGCCACCAATGTTGTGGCACAGAATGCAATGTTTCCTGGAGACTAATTGGTTCAGAAATCCTACACAATTCACATGAATATTTAATGGCAAACAGGAAAAATTGATTTAAAGCATGTGATTGCACTAAGGTTAAGCACTCCCCCTGCAACACCCATCCCCAAACATTAGCTTACTTAATTCCCTTTGAATTGAAGACAGGGAGTAAGGATAAAGAGAGAAAAATCAGATTTGGAATACAGCCACCCAACCCCAAGATGGCAAGTCGGAAATGAAAATGAAAAATCAATTTAGGAGCAAAACGGCAGAATCGGATTTTGCTTATTATGCACACGGCTACGGGACAGAATGCAAGGAAATTTGTGTTGCTACACTTGAGGAGATGGGAAAGTTTATGGACTACTAATCCGCACACAGAACAACGTGGAAACAAGGTAGGAAGAGCTATTTTGGGAAGAAAGCAAATACAAAAGAAAAATACACACAGCAATGGAAATTCATTTCACACAGGATTTGTGATGACAGGCAGCTAAGGAAAGGGCTTAGCTGTCAAAATCGGAAATTGGTTTCAAGTACAGGGACAAAGGCCCACAACATGTAAGATGCTAGACTCCATGGATTGCTCTCAATGGGACTGCCGTTCGGGTTTTCAATGGGACAGATGCAAGTTAAGAGTCAATTGCGAATGCACACCCAACACGGGCACATTCGGTTTTTAGTGATAAGGAGACTATTTCTTAGAGACTATATTTTAAAGACTATAGTTATTAAAAAAAGACACTAAGCGCAAGGGGGTTCATTTATACAGACAACTGAAAGATTTATCAAAGGAATGCACCAACATACACAGGCTAATACAAATTCTTCTATGGAAGGTGAATGAATTATACTGGCAATTTGGACTTACAATGGGATTTTCAGTAGGATTTTCTATGGGATTTGTCACAAAAGAGGGATATGCAATTTGGGACTGGGATTATTTGCTACAAAGTAAGCCTGGATTTAGGAGTCTGGAAACTCGGCTGGCTCACAGGAACCTCTGGACAGCTAGGCAAGGGGTCCGGTCTCTGCTGTCATGGTCTCTGCTTCCAAAAGGTCAGGGTTTTCCCAACTCCCTTGGAAGCAGATCCATAACCCAGGTTCCGAGTGCCAACCAGTCCCAATTGGGACCTTTTGGACCCAGTCCTGGCGCCAGTGGCACCAGGCTCATAAATATGCCCAGTCCCAGCGCTGGAAGCGCCGGGCTCATAATGCTTGGGTGGACTTACCTGTAGCTGACCATGCTGCTTACTTGCCTGCCAGTTGAGCCTCTGATCCTCTTCTGTTTGGAACTACCTTTCCTGTTGGGTGGGGCAGGAGCCACTCCCTAGATTCAGAACACTGGAACTCTTCTGGAAAGCAGGAACTCTTTTCTTACCTAGGCGTGGCTGTGGAAGGAGACACCTAAGCACTACAGGAGGCTATTTAAACCACACCCGATGGATGAATCTTGCTTTGCGTTATTCTGCATCCTCTGCAGCAGAACGCTCATCGTGTCTTCTGCATCTGATCCTGGGCCTAAGGAAAAAGGCTTACCATCCTGAATCCAGTCTTCAGCAACACCTATAAAGACAAGAAAGAACAGGTTAGCATTACGGTCTTCAGTGACAGCTCTTCACTTACCTGGTCCATCGGCTGTCACCAACGCCTCGCGCTGCATTCCGGCATCTGAAAGACAAAGGCTTACCTACTCTTTGTGCGCTCCGGATGTCTTCACACTGCATTCCGGCATCTGAAAGACAAAAGCTTACCAACTCTTCGCACGCGCCGGAGGCCTTCGGCGCTGCATCCTGCATCTGAAGGACAAAACAAGGTGCGTTTAAAGACATTGGGGAACTTTAATACTCACGTGCCATTACTCCTTTCCACATCTAACCCAGTGGGTATTCCGGCACCCTGCAGCCGCTCCGAACTTGTACCTGCAAAATAAAAAGACAGTTAGAGCGCATCGTGAAGCAGGCAACAAGCGCTTACTTACGTGCTTCCAGGCGCTTCTATTCATCACACGGGCTCCATCTTCAACTCACTTCAGCCCGTCATCCGCCATCGCCGGAACCCTGCAAAACAAGAAACATTACTAAAGACTTTAAAGACATTAGAATTACTCGAAACTTACCGTTCGTGCAGTAAACGACGGACAGCAGTCCCTGAAGTCAAGAGGCCTGCTCCCCTTATCCAGTGAAGAAACTGGTTACAGCACCCTGCCCCGAGGCAGATGGAGAGCACGGCGTTCACTTACCTAAGGTGAGAGCGTTAACCTTTGGGGTTCTACAGGAGAAGAGAAAGGGAAGAAGAGAGAGACATTCAATAACCCAGTTCCTTAATCCCATATTTTCTATCTGCAGACATCTTACCCTTCAAGTCAGACATACAGTGCACAGAGGTCCAGCCCAAAGAGCCAGCCGTGTGTTACACATCACCTTTGCAGATACGGTATACGCCCAGTCAAGACCGGCGCCTCTACGGGAATCAGGTGAGCGTTACATCTGCACTCTCCTGGATGGGATCAGCTGCCTACGTCATCTTACTCCTGTCCCCCTGGATTTTTGTGTGGGTGTGTGTGATCCTGTCTCTAGTACAGTCCCCCCTTATATAGCCCAAAATGACATTTATTTTACAATCTGGGGGAGAGGGGCCTGGAAATCACATGGAAAAATATAAAAAAACACATTATTTCTTGTTTTGAGTGCTGGGGAAAATGCCTAAAATGCATAATTTTAATGTCAATTTAGATGATCTGTCACATATGGGATGGCGGTGCCTCATACCCCACAGCAAACTGTCTCTTCCTGGCTCAGCTTGCAACAAAAGACTTTTATGACCCCCTTTGAAGTTTGTCAGTTTGTCCTTCAAAGTGGGTGCTGGAGGAACTCGCACTTCTTGGTTAAACATTAGCCCCACTGGCTTTCTACGTCTCCCCTGCCAGTGCTGTCTTCTTTTCTGGTAAAGCAGGTAATTTATCACGCCCTCAGCCATCTCATGTGTCATTGTGGAACAGTTTACTGATGAGCGTGAATTCCAGTGGGAGGCAAGACGTCAGCCAAACTGGTTTTACTGGTATTCCTGGGCCTCTGCCAAGTTGATTGAAGTCTTGTGGGGGAGTGGGGGAGGATAATATACATGGCTTTGCCAGTCCCCCACCCACAACATATTCACTAACAATTCTATGCAAGCAAAGCTACCCTTTCACTGTAACTTTTGTCATTTTTTTATTTTTCCTTGTTCACACATGTGCAGCCGTAATGTTTGAAATCCGGTTCGGTAAGTCAGGGGATTCTTTTGATTTGTCCTTCTTGAATGGGTTTACATTTGTAATTGATCCATAGACACGGAGGGGAGACTCTCTGCACAGGGTTATTCGACGTGACACGGGAGAAAATAACAATCTAAGCTGTTTTCTTTGATTTGCAGTGTTTTAGAATGCTGCCCTTCACATCAAAGGTAAAACTAAAGCTGTGTCAGGTTGCAATGTGAAGTCTTTGCCACTCATGTGAATGAACAGTAAGACAAAGCTATTTTCTGATGTATTGCCTAATTTATTTTTGGCAATCAGATGGAATAAAGCATGCAGGTCTGTTTTTCTATGTAGCTCATAACTTTGTGGCATTTCAGATGAAAGAAGAGAAACAAACGCAGCACTGTCTTAAATGCAGTGCACAACTTTGGTATTCAGATGACTGAACAGCAAATGTAGAGCCATTCTGAATGCAGGGAATAATTTCTGATTATACAAATGACAGAACAGAAAACGCAGGGCCATTCTGAACACAGGGTATAACGTCTGATTATTCAGAAAGCAATTGTAGAGCCGTTTTTCAATGCAGTGTTCAGCTGCTTGCAACACATATGCCAGGGAACAAAGCACAGCAGTTTTTGGTGAAAGGTTTAAATGCTTGCCACACACGTGCCAGGGAAGCAGAGCACAGGCGTTTTTCGTGTCAATGTTTAAATGTGGTTTTTAGGTGAAGGGATTTCTGTTACAGCCTGTAAATGCACCCCACAATGGGATCCAAAGATCTGTTCTACCCCTGGGAACTGTAGTTCTCGCAAGGTTAGCCAGAGAAAGTTAAAAAGGGAGCCCCTTGGGTAACAGAGCAACAATAGGCACTTGTTGCCAAAATGTTGTCCGAGAATAACTTTTAAAAGACACCATGGAGATTCTTAAAAATGACACCCCTAACACAGGTAAAATATTCTGTGAGTGTGGAAAAGGTTCCCACTCACAGAGGTATAAGGAAAAATAATCCACCAGTAAAGCAAAAGGTTCTGGGTTGACACAGGTCAGGAAGATTTATCATTGATATGAATATCTTAACTACAACGGATTACAAAGACCTGCAGTGCTATCTGGAAGAATCTGAGTATGGCGATGTAAGATAACATACCTGTTTCTGTCCCCCCACGCCCTGTGTTCCATAGGGTAGCATTTGGCATAAAGTCCTGACCCCAACTAACTCTGGCCTGACCTGTGGTGGTGTGACCCAGGTAAAGATCCTTTCCTAGGCCTACCTCATGAATGGGATTGAGCGGAGTACTTTCCTGAACTTTACTAAATACCTGTCTAACTTTGAAAACTTTCTAAAAGCACAACCACAACCCAGTGCATCATTTTGAAAGGCACAGCTGAAGAAGCTATACTTTGTAACTTTTGACTTTTGGGCACAAGGCCCCATACTATCTTAGGGTTGGACTTCATTGAGGGACGTGTTCTTGTTTTGGTTCGGCCTATTTTTCCTTGCATCTGACTAATCACCTGTGTTGCACGGGTAATTGATTCATATGCAATTCTATTCTCCTTATGGTGAATGTGTATATATGTTAATAAGGTTTTGTGTGGCAATACTTACCCATGATCCTTAAATGCTTTGTAACTAAAGGCCTAATATATTTTATATACTTGCTGTCTAACCTTAATTATTGGTGTTGGTCTGTGTGCACTCATTGTAGCCCTGCACCACTTGCACACGTTTCCTGAGACTAAGTCTTGACTGCTCAGCTACCTTACCTTGATTGGCTGTTGGCTAACGTCAGGGTCTTCGGGTTTACCATAAATAGGTTGGCCTCCCAAAGGCTTCCCACCAGTGGCTGATTTGGGAAATCCGTCTTAACACCTGTTACTTCGGGTACCTAGGAATCAGATTCCACTCAGCCAAAGGCCTGCTTCTCTTTTGACTGGCGCAGAGAGATACAGCCTTGAGTTTGTGGTATCAGTGCTTAATTTGTGGGGGGTGTTTACCAGGGCTCATCTGAGCCCTGGCACTTATTGTCTCGGACTCAGTTTGATTATAATGTGGTATTTTGGCAAATTCAGTCAGTCAGTCACACAACAAGCAACCACAGTGTGCACTGCGTGTGTGCATCCTGGTGGGGGCTCATTATTATTCATGAACAACATGACCCATGTTCACGTGGCAATGCTAGTTATCCATTTCATAAAGAGCAATGATTTAGATGTGGACAATGTTCAGCACTGATGCTGGGCATGTCCACACTCTACACTAGTCAACCTGCATGACACTGGTGCAGCTCTCTTGCTCTTGCAGTGTTTGACAGGCAAGTTCAACTGATGATTTTGCCTGCATTTGTCCATTAATTTACCATATGAGTAAAGCACGGTTGCTCCATTTTCTGTAGATAGATGGTCAATGTGTTCCCCTTGCCACCTATAGAATTGGAGCAAAATGTTAAGAACCACTATGTTTAAAGAAGCTTTGAAACATTTATCTCATATCAAGAAACAATGATGGGAACTAATATATGAATGTCAAATTAAGAGAATACATTTTGCAACTACAAAAGTTCTCATTCAGAAAATTTGAAGAGACAGGAACAAATACTTGGGTAAAGTGTATTAACACAGACAGTAGAATGAAAATGAGATCTAAAGATGTGGGAAAAGTCAATCTTATTTCATTTTACTACATTTATTTTATTCCATTTCATTTAGTTTTATTATATTTCACTTTATTTTATGTAATCTTATGTAATTTTTATCATAATGGCGAACAGTAAGTGAAGTTTGTAATAAACTATGTACACTAACAAAAGAAAATTATTTTTTTATTTGGTATTTATAAATTGTACATTTACTGTAGTCTGAGCATTCATCACCCTAATGAGCTGGTAGGACTTCCAGCTTTAAACTCTTACAAGGTGATCCTATGGGGGAACAGCTGTGGGTGCTGGAGCTGTCTTACTCCTGGTGTCACGGGTGTGCTAGACAATATTAGGGTCTTGGCTCTTCCCTAATGTTAAAGCCTGTTTCTCGAGGTAGGCTAAGGCTTGCTGCCAGCCTTTGAACATATTCCAGTGGTGGCAACAACAAGTTGTAGACAAACAGGACTATGGTGGCCCACTAGAGAAGGTTCTGAACCAAATGGGGGACAAACCTTTGATCATGGATATAATGCATCTGTGCTGTATGCAGACTGTATCATTCAGAGAAAAGAGCAGATGGAAGGTTGTTCCAGAAACTGACTGCACAGACATTTAGATAATTCTTAGATTTTATAACAATTTTATAACAATAGGCCTTGGGTGTAATTAGTTAACATCAGTGTGTGTTTTCCAATGCTCCACCCTCATTGCGATTGAGTCAGGCAGGAATGAGTAGCAAGGTTTCTTGGGAAGCAGGAGCGTACTTCCGCTTTTTCCACCCTTCTATAACTGCCAGGTAATGTGAAGGGAGCACCAATCATGTACCTCTTGCCTCTTGAAAAGTCTTGTATCTGTACATACATTTGCTTTTCTGTCAGATGTGTCTTGGCAAATTGCCACAGCAGAGCCTCCTCAGAATATCTTATGTTTGGCTTTCTTCTGATGCATTGACACATCCCAAGGTTAGACAAATTAATGGAACAAGCTGAGCTTCCAATCAGGAGAGTGTATTAAAATGTTTGGAGAAACACAAGAGGGAGAACCAATAACGAGGACTAGAACTTGGGCTTTGTAACAAAATTGAACAAGAGTGCTCCTTACTGAGCTAAATATTTCATCTAAATATTCACAGTTCCTCAAAAAATAACTTGCTATCCCATGATTTGCAACACTACTATATTTCATAGTGTTTACTTATTTTTCATCTACTAAGCATAAAACATTATTTGACTATCACTTCAAGAAAATACATATTCAGCAAATCATATTTAGTTGCAGTAATCTAAGGCAATATCACCAACTGAGCTGCAGCTGGTGTGAGGACGTTCGGGCACGCCAGAGGTGCTTCCTGCATGTAATGGATTCAAACACAGGCTAGATAAAAGGTCTGGAAATAGTTTAGGAAAAAGACGTTAGTAGAGGGCCTCTCACCAGAGACACAGTCTAGGTCTTGAAAACTCACACTTATTAGGCACTTTTGTGCTGGATGTGGAAGAGAACACAGTCCTTCAGCAGTTCTTGGATAGTGGCTTTTATTTACCTTTTGCTTCTGCTGAGGAATCTTCTGTGAGGATTGTCTGGGAACAAGTGCTTAGAGTACTTACCTTCGCTAATGTTTTTGCTAATGTATGCGTACTTATTTGTATTTCTCGATTATGGTCATCCTTGCTTCCTGGTTCACTTTGACCTCTCGGCAGGATTCGGCACAGTAGACCACCTGACGCGACACTCGCCTACAAGCTACATCGCCGCATGGGGATCAGCGTGATTGTCTTCAGCTGATTCAAATCATGCCTTGCTAATCACCCCCAGTTCGTACAAATGGATTCCTCCAGATCACCAGCAGTGTC
The DNA here is from genome assembly GCF_040938575.1 of Ambystoma mexicanum. NCBI lineage: Eukaryota > Metazoa > Chordata > Amphibia > Caudata > Ambystomatidae > Ambystoma > Ambystoma mexicanum. The sequence continues at coordinate 717,708,072 of NC_090923.1, forward strand.
CATCACCTGTGGAGTCCTGCAAGGATCCATTCTCTCCCCCGTGGTCTTCAGTCTCTACATGGAACCACTCTGAACCCTCTTTGCTGGACAAAACCTCCACCAATACACAGATGACCTGCAGCTCTACCTCAAGATATCCTCCATCGAAGACATCCCCACAAGTTCAAGGCTTGCCTCGCATTGATCCAGCCGTGGATGTCCAGTGGTTACCTGAAGCTCAGCCCCTGCATGACTGAATTCCTGCTAGCCAACAACACCTAACACCCTGACATCCAGAAGTGGCTCTCTATGATCCTCAAGGGCTTAACACCCAGTTGGACACCTGTGCCAAGTCTCTTGGGTTTGACATCGACGGACATCTCTCCTTCAAACAGCACATAGCAAGAAAGAGGCAAATGGTTTGGTATCAACTTTCTCTCCTGCGGAAAGTCAAGCCCTTCATCCCAGAAAACAACTTCAGATCTTCTGTTCAAGCCTTGGTCCTGTCCCATCTGGATGGTGGCATACCCTATTGGAATGCCTTTCGGTGACTACTCTGGCACCCCTGAAATGTCCTGGTTGCTGCAACACATCTCATCAAAGGACTCTGCAAATTCGACTGCATCACCTGGACCTCCTAGAACTTCACTTGCTCCCAATTCAATATCTTCAAATATTGCTGCATCATCTACAAGGCTGTCACCCCGAAGTCCCCAAGCTAGCTCACTGAGAAACTCAGCATCTCCTGAGGCCTACGATTAACAAGATGCAAGTACATATGCAGACTTGACCTCTGCTGGTGTAGGAAAGAAAGAGGCACAAAACAGGCCTTCTCAATCTATGCCCCAAGACTCTGGAACCACCTCCCCATCAACATCAGACTTGCACCCATGCTTCTACCATTCCGGAAAGATCAGGACCCTCCTCTTCAATGAATGGCTCCTCCATAACACATAGGTCCACACACTCTCCACTCCCCAAGCCCCCCCATCTAGGACTGGGTGATCTGCTCTCCACTGTTTCCTTCCTGGCTTGCTTGTAGATCGCTGGCCACCAAACTGCCTGCCTTTCCCTTCCCCTGTTAACTCCTCGCTCCCTTGTTTCTCTGCTTCCCTCACTATTTTCTTCTCCCTATGATTGTAAAGGGCCCCCTTGCTTCCCAAAGCTGGGTCTGCGCTCAATAAATACTCTAATATTTATTAGAAGAACAGGGATTCAACTTCGAACAGAAATGATGTACAATAACACATTTACAGATGGCAGTGGCATTCCCCTGAAGGGTGTCTGTACGATAGCAACAAAGATGATAACATGTGGTGAATCAGCTTGAGGGTGTTCAAAAGTGGAACATATTCCATGGACGCAACAAACAGCAAAAATATATAAGAAAACTGGTGACTTACAAAGGTAACATTAACCTAAGGGGGTGAGTCCTTCAAACTTAACAGGGGTACTATTTAAAAATAGAAAATGATATTAAGCTTCACTGGAGGCATTGCTTTACTTTCCATCTCCCTTCTGTTAGTGGTTGGGATTGGCTTATTTCATTGTGTAAATTCCTGCCTCTATCCTTGGTTCTCTTTGTGGGTAATGAAGATGGAACTCATTTTAGATAGCAGGGCAGTGCCTTCATGTAGTCGTAGTATAATTTCTGGAGTGCCCGCTACACTCTTGGGTCAGTCGTATTGCTGAAAATGCCCAGATCAAGTGTTGCACTGGAGGACATTTCTAGGAGTAATGTGCAAAAAGATAGTGACATGAGCATAGTTAATTCACTCTCAGCAGTGCAATACAAGTACATAGGACACCGTACTATGAGGTTTCTCCCACTGGTGGCCTGTCAGCACTGTGATTATCCGGTACATGGGCTGCTCTCCCTGCAGTACGCGGTTAATAAAAGGTTAATTAACTTCTTGATAGTGGTGCCATGCCAGTAAAGGCAATCTGCATTCATCACCTAATGAAGTGTGCGTTTAGCCCAGTAGTATTTTAGCACTTAACCTTGAATAACATTCTGCGATTCAGCAATCGGAGCTTACTCTCATCAGTGCTGAGGGAGGTTTTAGTGTCTTCCCAGGAATGTTTTAGGACTGCAGTAATGTGTGCTTCCCCACATGATTGTCATTTTAGTGTTTGATTACTCACTAGGTGTATGCTTCCAATTAGTACAATGGAACCTCAAGCAATGTTAGCTTACCACAGCAGTGATCATAAAGTGCCATAGGTCTTCGGGTACCTGTCCTCCCTCCTACCAGTGATTGGTTAGTCAGAGAGGTGCCATATAAATACTATAGGATTCTGACAGTGGGGGGCCTCCTCCTGGTAAGTACTGTTTGTTGCATTCACTTTTTGTGGGTTTGGATTAAATGTTTGCATGAACTTTCTGAGAGGGATGTGCATGTTGCCTCATCTTAATTTCTAAAGGATCCTTTCGAGGGGATTGGGTCCTCCGACGTATTCCATATCTATGACAGTAATCACCACAGCTGTGCTGCTTCGGAAACTTTTTCGGCGTCTGCGTCCTGCGTCGATGACGTTGATGCGCCGCCGTCGAGGACCTCCTCCGACGTCCGACGTCATCCGATGTGATAAGTAGGACGCACGACGCCAGTAGCCTCAGTTCCGTTTTTTCCGCGAACGTGTTGCTTCGTGTTTCTCGGTTCTAGCCTCGACTCTTTGGAGTTCTGTTCTTTCTGGTTCTTCGAGCCTGTTCGTTTGTGAATATTCCTTCGCAGCGATGTCTTCCACTTCGTCTTCAACCCCGCGTCCGGGCTTCAAGAAGTGCGGGGTGTGTGGGTCCAAGATGTCGGTGACTGACTCGCACGACGCCTGCCTCTGGTGCCTCGGGGAGGCCCACGACACGGATGACTGTGTCGACTGCCTGTCGCTCACTTCCAAGGCCTTACGCGAACGTAAGAAGAAATTGTCGGTAGGTCGGGTGTCCAAGCCCCGGAAGTCGAAGTCGGCGGGGCTTTCGACGGATGATTCGAGGGGTGACTCTCCGCGTCATCGTCGGAGGTCTCGTCGGTCTTCTTCTAGGAGTCGGTCTCGCCACTCCTCTGCCTCTTCGAGGCGTTCTCGGAAGCGCCGTCACCGGTCGCCTTCCAGGTCCTCTTCCGAGGACTCTGCCCGGCACGTCGGTTATCCCACCAGCCGTGCGACGCCGGAGGAATGGGCTTCCTTCGGGAAGAAAATGTTGGCGATTCTTGAGTCGCAGGGTACTCAACCGTCCGCGCCCCCGAGTGGGGTCGGCCGTGTGAGGTCGAGAGACGCCGCTCGCAAGAGTGGTCGGCACGAGTCACGGGAGAGGTCCCGTTCGGACAAGGAGGCTCGTTCTCGCCGTACCCGTTCCAGGTCCCGGTCCTCGACGCGATCGAGACCGTGTGCACCTGTGATGTCTTCGAGGAAGACATCGACGTCTGAGGCGTCGAGGGCGTCGACAGGCTTTCTCGAGGCTCCGGCTCCGAGGAAGTCGTCGAAGCCGTCGACGTTCAGGTCGTCGAGGGACACGCTCGGGGCTCCGGCTTCGAGGGCTGTGTCGACGCCGCCGATATTGGAGGCGCTGCATCTGACGTCGACGCCGATTTCCTCGACGTCGACGCCGATCCTCTCGGCGCCGTTGCCGGTTTTCTCGACGGCGGCGCCGATTCGCTCGACGCCATCGACGCCTTTCGTGTCGGAGGTGCCCCGTGTCTCGGGTGTACCCCCTAGGAAGGCTCTGGCTAAGAGCAGGCACTCTCAGGTGCCTTTCCACCACTTGGATTATATTTCGGAGGCGGATGAGGATTCGGTTCGCCTGGTTCCTGATCAGGTGCCGGATGACATTGTCTCGGGCCATTGTCAATTTGACGATTTGAGGCAGTCGCTGCATGAGGCTAGTGGTCTGGACACCTCTCCGGAGGTGGAATTTGGTCGGCCTGAGCCTGGCTCCCATGCCGATTCCTCATACCGGCGCCTTATGGCTAGGGTGTCTGAGTATCTGGGATGGTCTGCTCCCCCAGGGGAGTTTGTGCAGGATGATCTGACGGACATCCTTGATGTTGGTCCCCCATCTGACCCGGTACTGCCATTCCATATGGCTTTACAGCGTAGGGTGGCGGCGGCTTGGACTGCTCCGGAGAGTCTCCCGGCAGTGGGCAGATCCTTGTCGCGGAAATACCGTCCAGCCAGTGGCGACCCCTGCTACTTGACCAGGCACCCCACTCCGGAAAGTTTGGTGGTGCAGGCGGCCACGGCCCCGGCAAAGCAGGCGTCGTACCCTACCATCCCTCCTGATAGGGACGACAAACGTTTTGATGGCTGGGCGAAGAAGGTGTTTTCTTCTGGTGGTATGGCGCTTCAGGCGGCCAACTCCATTTGTGCCTTGTCACGTTTCACGCACACTCTGTGGAACTGTGTTGCGTTAGCGGCTGAACATATTCCCGAAGGGGACGAACGGGATGGTTTCCTTGCTTTGGTCCAGGATGGTAAGGATGCCATGTGTGAGTCCGTTCAGTCGGGTTTGGACTTAGCTGAATGCGTCAGTAGGTCCATGGCGGCGAGCACCGTGATACGCAGGTTTGCGTGGTTGCGGAAGTCGGGGTTTGCTCCTGATGTGCAGTCCCGGCTCCTCAACATGCCCTTTGATGGTGAACATCTTTTTGGCAGCAAGGCTGACGAGAGCCTTGAGAGGTTGCAGACCTCAAAAGCGGCAGCGAAGTCGTTGGGCGCTGCAGTTCGCCAACCTCCGCCTTTTCGTCCTAGGGGACAGCAGTGGAGGGGTGGCTCCTTTCGCTATTACTCGTCCTTTGGTAGAGCGAGAGGAGCTGGCAGTCAAAGGGGCCAACGCAGGGGTACCAGAGGTGGACGACAGGGTACCCGTGGTGCCAAGGCCGCTCGGGCAGTTGCCTCTTTGCCCTCAGGTGACGCCGCAGCCGCTCCTACTCAGTCATGAGGCCTTGTCCCATGGTTCGCCGGTTGGGGGAAGGCTGGCGCAGCATCTTGTAGAGTGGCGTGCCATTACTTCGGATGTGTGGGTTCTGGAGATCATAACCCACGGCTACTGTCTTCCCTTTCGGCACAGGCCTCGCGACAATCCACCGGGGAACCTCTCTTTGAAGTGTCCGGATCCGCTCCTTGCGCAGGAAATTCAAGCCCTGCTGGAGAAGGGCGCCATGGAACTGGTGCCTGTAGCGGAGAGGAACAAGGGATGGTATTCCCCTTATTTTTTGATTTCCAAGAAAGACGGGGGATTGAGACCCATCATGGACTTGCGCGGTTTGAACAAACTCCTCAGGAAGGACAAGTTCAAGATGGTTACTCTCTCTCAAGTCCTCCAGGCCCTTCAGCTTCAGGACTGGTTGGTGTCACTCGACCTCAAGGATGCTTACTTCCATGTGCCGATCCATCCCAAGCACAAGAAGTACCTGAGGTTCGCGGTTGGCGACTCGCACTTTCAGTTTCGGGTCCTGCCGTTCGGTTTGACCTCCGCCCCGAGGGTTTTCACCAAGCTCATGGTGGTGGTGGCAGCGCATCTCAGGCAAGGGGGGATTCACGTCTACCCCTACCTGGACGATTGGTTGATCAGGGGGAGCTCTCCCGAGCAGGTCCTGGATCATCTGTCCGTCGCCTGCCACTCCCTTCACAGGCTGGGCTTCTCCCTGAATTTAAAGAAGTCCCATTTGACGCCAACGCAGAGGCTCCAGTACATCGGAGCAGTGCTCGACACTTCCCTGGGGCAGTGTTTTCCTCCCCAGGTGAGGGCTCTTCACATTCAGCAGATGGTGCGCAAGTTTCAGCATGCCCAGACGCTCCCAGCGTTCGAGTTCTTGAGGTTGCTCGGCCTCATGGCATCCTGCATTCTTCTGGTGCCAGAGGCTCGCCTGCGAATGAGATCTTTGCAGTGGGCACTCAAGATGCAATGGTCGCAGTCCTCCGGCAGGATGTCGGACCCGATTCAGGTACCGCCCTCGGTCGCCTGGGACCTTCTGTGGTGGGCCGTCGAAGGCAACTTGATGAAGGGGGCTCCGTTTTGGCTTCCCTGGCCGGAGGTGACGATCGTGTCGGATGCATCCCTCACGGGATGGGGAGCTCATGCCAACGGGCTGACAGTCAGCGGTCGTTGGTCTCCGTCGGAGTCCAGACTCCATATCAATCTGTTGGAGCTGAGGGCCGTCAGGCTAGCCCTGAGGGCTTTTCTGCCGGCTGTGCGAGGGAAGAATGTCCTGATCCTGACGGACAACACAGTGGCCATGCACTACCTCAACAAAAAGGGGGGGGCAGGGTCACTTCCTCTGTGCAGGGAGGCGATGCAGCTCGAGTTCTGGGCCATCCAGCAGGAAGTTTCGATCTCGGCAGTTCATCTGGCCGGAGTCGAGAACGTGACGGCGGACGCTCTGAGCAGGCAGAGCACGATCTCTCACGAGTGGGAGTTGGCTCAGGAGATTCTCCTGGAGATCTTCGCCCTTTGGGGGACCCCTCAAGTGGATCTCTTTGCCTCCAGTGTCAACCGGAAGTGCGAAAGGTTTTGCTCGCGGGAATTTCCTCCAAAAGGAGCCTTAGGAGACGCGTTCGTGGTGGAGTGGTCGTTCCCGCTGCTGTACGCGTTTCCTCCAGTCCCCGTCATCCCGCAAGTGCTGCGGAGGTTACGGAAGTTCGGTTCCCGGATGATCCTCATTGCTCCGGCGTGGGCTCGGAGGACGTGGTACCCGGACCTTCTCGACTTGTCCATCTGCCCTCCACGTCGTCTTCCCTACCGAGACGATCTGCTCTCACGGGAGGGGGGTCAGGTTCTCCATCCAGAGGTCGGATCCCTCAACCTTCACGCTTGGCTTCTGAAAGGTTGAGGTATAAGGATTGGGACCTCCCTGAAGACGTGATGGAGGTGTTGCTTTCGGCCCGAAGGCCCGCAACTAAGTCTCTGTACCGTTGCCGTTGGCGTAAGTTCTTCGACTGGTGCAGAGTTCAGAATGTGGATCCTTTTGCATGTGACATCCCCATGGTTCTGTCCTTTTTGCTTTCTTTGGCCCACAGGGGCTTGCAAGTGGGTACCGTTAAGGGTTACCTGGCGGCGCTGTCCATCTTTAAGCGCTCATCTGAAGAATGTTCTTACTTTAAAATCCCTTTAATTTCACAGTTTCTGAAAGGGCTCACTAATGTGTTCCCTCCGTCGCCTTTCCTGGTGCCCGGTTGGGATTTGAACCTTGTTCTTAGGTTTCTTATGGGTGCTCCGTTTGAGCCGTTACATTCTTGCCCTTTGAGGCTGTTGACTTTGAAAACTGTGTTTTTAGTTGCGGTTACTTCCGCTCGCAGAGTGAGTGAGTTACAGGCACTTTCTGTTAAGCCACCCTTCACTGTATTTCACAAGGACAGGGTTGTCCTTCGAGTTCGTCCTTCTTTTCTTCCAAAGGTAGTGACGGAATTTCATTTGGCCCAGAAGATTGTTCTTCCGGCATTCTATCCTCCTCCGCATCCTGGTAAGGAAGAGGAGAGGCTCCATAGGCTTGATCCTAGGAGAGCTTTGAGCTTTTATGTTTCTCGCATGTCCCGGGTCAGAGTGGACGATCAACTCTTTATTGGTTACGCTGGTAAGCGCTTGGGGCAAGCTGTGACGAAACAGACTTTGTCCCGCTGGATTATTTTGGCCATCTCGGAGTGTTACCGCTTGGCGGGCAAGGACCCTCCGGCTGGCTTGCGGGCCCATTCTACCAGGGGCTTGGCTGCATCTACTGCCCTGCAGAGGGGTGTTCCTATTCGCAACATCTGTGATGCTGCCACCTGGGCTTCAGTGCATACATTTGTGCGGCATTATTCCCTCGATTCCATCAGAGGGCAGGATCTGGCCTTTGGCAAGGCGGTCCTTTGCTCTGCTATTTGATTGGCTATTCTAAATTTTGTTTCTAAATTCTTTCCCTCCTCCTTGATTTGGTACTGCTTTGGGAGTCTGTCATAGATATGGAATACGTCGGAGGACCCAATCCCCTCGAAGAACAAGTTACTTTCTTACCTGGTAACGTTCTTTCGATGGGATGGTCCGACGACGTATTCCATATCGCTCCCGCCCTGCCTTCCCCGCTGCAGAATTTCTGTTGCGTTTGCAGCTTACGTTCCGCAAGGCTTTGTGTCGGACTGGCAGTTGACTATTGTCACACGTTCTGGGGGAAAAAACTACAACTGAGGCTACTGGCGTCGTGCGTCCTACTTATCACATCGGATGACGTCGGACGTCGGAGGAGGTCCTCGACGGCGGCGCATCGACGTCATCGACGCAGGACGCAGACGCCGAAAAAGTTTCCGAAGCAGCACAGCTGTGGTGATTACTGTCATAGATATGGAATACGTCGTCGGACCATCCCATCGAAAGAACGTTACCAGGTAAGAAAGTAACTTGTTCATTGGTCTGGTGTACATTACTTTCATTGGGTCTGTTCTCTCTGGGGTCTTTGGAGGTATTGTAATTACAATCTACAATGTGTTATGTAATGGCATTTTGTTCATATTGAGATTAATCAGTTGATCTGTTTCACAAAGGGGGGCAGATGGCAGTGGAAGCTATACTTTGTGCTGCGGTTTGTCTGGGTTCTTTGCAAGATCTGTTTCTTCTCTATTTTAAGTGGAATTTTCTTGAGTGCATTAAATGAAACAATCAGATGAGGCAGCATCCATACAATCCTGTGACCAGATCAAGCACCAGCAGTCCTCTTCTGCATTTAATTTGGGTCTACTAGATCAGCGGTCTAACACTCACCACTTTCTCCTCGCTTTGCTGCATCTGTATGGGTTGGGTCATGTTCTTTTAACAGGCCTCCCACACCAACCAAGATTGCACAGGGAAGCCTTGCCCTGGCAGCAATTGGAGGGTATGGGTGACACCTGTTTGCCTCTTCACCGGGTAACCCATTCCATGTCCTGTCCTCCATGCCTTCTGAAATCCTGACATCGACCATGTAACGGGACACAGCCTAACAAATTGCTTCACTCATTGAGTGGTTAGAAGTTAGAGGAGTAATCTGACATTTATTATGCAAATTTGTTTCAGTATGGCTATAACATAAAGGTTTTTGGGAACAGTAGTCTTTGAAAGCAGGGTTATATATGAAGACCAGCAACAAAAATTGTATACAATCTAGATTTCAATCCTTATCCCTTCTTCATTAAACCCCACAAACTCTATGCCTCTTTTGGATATAGGGCTTTCTCCCTTTGCCAAGTGTCCCAAAAGGTCTCATCTTCACTAGGGCTGTCCTACTCTGTTTCCTATTCCTAACTTCCTGAGCCAAGGGGCTCTCACCCTCTTTTGTACAACCCCTTCTCTGGGGATTAAAGTCACAGTCTCTCTCACCCTCCTGTAGCACACCCCTCTTCTGTGTTAATGCCCCCCCCTCACTAGAGCACATCCCTCCTCTGGAGTTCAAAGGCCTGTCCTCATCTGTTACACATCCCCTTTTCTGGGAGACAGTCACTCCATCTCTCACTTCTTTTCACCCCCAACAAGATCTCCCACTCACTTCACCACATTCCCTTTTCGGGCTCACCTCCCACCTCACTGAAGCTCATCATTCTTCTGGGGTGCCAGGGTCTCCCCACTTCCTACAAGAGCACACCCCTCTTCTGTTTCAAGGGGCTCTTCTCCTCACAGACACTCACCCCTCTTCTGTGCTCAAGGGGTTCCCCTTCTCTTGTACTCTACAGCTTTGTAAGCAAACTCCTCTCCTCAACTGCCAGCCCACAGAAACTGGCTGTGGTTCTCACTCCTGCATCGAGATAGATGTAAACGTTCTATGAGATACAATAATTGGATAGATAAGACTTTGTTGATAGCAATGAGACTGATCCTCCGGGTTTGGAAAACTAGGAAGAAGCCTTTAGTGGAAGACTGGTTAGTGGATTTATGCCCTTAGTCGAATTATGAAAAACTCTCATTCAAGGTGAAAGATGAGGAGAAAGAGTACGATCTATTTTGGGGACCATTCAATGCCATATATGACTAAGTATTTATATACAGGCCCAGGGATCGTATCTCTTGAGGACTGAAATCTCTGCATTGACTCCCAATGGGTGTGAGGATTAAGTTCAAAACCCTCTGCACTGTCCACAAGGTCTTCTGGGGCCTAGGGCCGCAATACCTTCAACTCTTTCTTCCCAAATATCTTCCTACTCGAGCTCTTAGCTCATCTGCCTCCAACTCCCTCAGGGTCAGTCGCTTCTCCAAGCAACGAGTTGGTGGTAGATCTCTCTTTCGGCAGGGGCCTCCCTCTGCAACAGCCTTCCTGCCTCCCTGAAACTTGAAGGACCATCTCTGGTTCCGGAAGCACCTCAAAACCTTCCTCTTTGCTTCTGCTTTCTCTCCCCCTCTCCCCTGCTAAATTCCTGGCTGAAACTGCACTGGTCACCTGGCCACCCTTCTGATCTCGGGCCCTGGCCCTGAAAATTGCACACCTGCACTGCCTCCCTGGCAACTCCCGCACTGGGGACTGGTGTTCTGTATCCCTACAATCCTCCTACCAGCACTTATGTTTGCGTTTACCTGCACTTGCCACCATCTGGCCGTTCTATTATCTTATTTATTCTACTATCCCATGTACTGCACTTCCCCTCTCCCACCCCCCCGCACTTATCCCTTTGCCCCTTCCAATGCACTTGCGGGATCTGAATGACACCTGGCCTAGTAAGATCGTTGTCGCTCCCTCTGTTTCCCCTCCCTTTCCTCGTCGCGCCTCGAAACACTTGTGTATAGGCACGCTACAAGTGCCATATCATAGCATAAGTATATATGTTGGGGATGATAATAAGAAGTGGGCTATTCCTTTTTATTCCCCTCTTTTTACCTTTCTCTTCACTTTCTACTTTCTCTATTCCTTCTTGTCAGTCTTTTTAGGGGGTTTGGTTGGGTCTTGTCGGGGAGGTGTTTGTGTTTGGGCTGTGTCCTAAATTGGGTGCGTTTTTATCCTTGATGATTTGCTTTTATTGTCTGCATAAATGTAAAGGTTCTTAGTATGTCTAGGGGGGTGATTTGATGGTGAGGTTTGTTCATTGATATGCAATTGGCCAAATATTTTTGGATTTTTCTTTTTTTGTCTGCTATTCACCTCTGTATTATACTGTTATGTAATTTGTTGACATGCTAATAAAAAGATGTTGTAGAAAAAAAAATCACTGTCCTCTTATTGGCTGAGGCAACCATTCAAATGTATTGATTAATTGGCTTCCTATTGTGAGCAGGGGAGGGAAGTCTTTGAAAGGCTTGCCGTCATGCTTTATTTTTTTTATCCGATTATTTCAGTGCAGGAGCTGGTGTTTCTCTGCTCCTGCCTTGCCCCTGGCTATCCCACTTCAGATAGGTTATTTTTGTTTGTGTTTTCTAGGGTTTAAAAGTCTATCACAAGGAACAAGAAAACCTCTAGTTAATCCCCACCTGTGCAAAATCATTGTTTGTGTAGTAAAGGGAGAAGGCCGTTTTTCTCTCCATAAATGCTCCAGCTACAGGGGGGGTGGGGGGGTTACCATTGTTCACAGGCACTGCTGCTGGGATGGGGGATTTGGAAGAGGTTAGGGTTTTCTCTTCGGGATTCACACCTGTTGTCTAAGGGGTCTCTCTGGATGTGCTGTTATTTCCTCACAGCATATCTTTCTCTTAATCACTGGAAGACATTCCAAAATCTGCTCCAGTTTTGGATTTCTATGATGCATCTTGGGAAATGCAGCTGTGAATACTCTGTTTCGTTGGATCTCATAATTTGGAACTAGTTTCTCTTTCGAGGTTCGGGAATAGTTATGGGCTGGTTCGCCTAACATCCTATATAGGGACTCTCTGGAGAATTGGGGGACAATCCTGCATGTTTATTGTGCAACAGTCTCTCCCTCTTAAGCATTAATTCTTCACCTTGTGCTGTATATCATTCTGGATGATTAACTAGTCATGTTGGGGTGAGTATTGGGGTCCCCTCAGGTGGACAGTGGGCAGGATGTGATGTTAGCACTGTTAGTTTTTCATAGTAACCTAACCACAGTCCACGGGTCAGTTTGTATGGCCATCTTCAATTGGTAAAAGGTTCCTTTTGACCTCTTCGACTTCCATGTTGCTCTTAAATTATCTCCTGATGTTGGCGGTACTGAAATGCTGCTGTTTGTAGAACTTTCCCTCCCTCTTTAGTTGTGAATAGCATCTTTATTCCTTCATTCAACTGAAATTGGAGGCCAAATTGAGTCCTTTTATATCTCATTTATTCAGATCTTCAGTCTCATCCATCTGCTTCTGATAAGAGTGAGTCGACTGCAAAACATCCTGGAAATATTGACCGAGCTGTCAAGATACTACTCGTTCATGGAGTCGTCATGCACTTTAACCACTATGTAAAAGGAAAGTCTTGAGGAGCTTCTGGAATTTAAGAAAGTCCTGCTCAAGACGCAGACTGAGAGGAAGGCTGTTCCATAGGAGGGAGCCAGCTGAGGAAAGCGATCGACCTCTTGCCCTCTGTTTAGCAAACCGCTATACACACACAAAGAGTTGGTGCCAGAGGAAAGTAGAGGTCTGGAGGGAGAGTATTTAGTGAGATAAGGTTGAAGATAGTGTGGTCCCAGGGCCCAGACAACCTTGTGGATAATGCAGAGGGATTTAAATTTAATCCTTGCAGCAACCTGGAGCCTGTGAAGAATTTTTAGAGCAGGAGAGATGCGGTCCCTGGGCTTAAGAACAAGGATAAGTCTTGCTGCCGTGTTCTGGATTAGCTGGAGGGGATCGCAGAGTGGAAGAAGGTAGATTCAGGTGAAGTCTGTTGCAATAGTCCAGGCTAGAGAGAACCACGGCTCGAGTAACATTGAGCCTCTTTGGGGGGGGGGGGGGGGGATTTCTTTGAGAAGGAAGAGCTGAAGGTGGGACTTCTTGTCAAAGTCCAGAGTGTGAGGAAGGAGAGAGGAGTCGAAGATGACTCTTAAGATTTCTGGCTTCAGGTGAAGGAATAGGAGGAGAGCCCATGGAGGAAGACCAAAGTGAAGGGAAGAAAGAGGGAGCAGGGCTCCTGATGAGAAGGATCTCGGTTTTACAGGTGTTGAGGCAGAGATCGTTGGAGGTGTACCAGGACTGAATGGCAGATAGGCAGTCAGGAATGATGGAAAGGGCAACAGTGTCAGCAGGAATTTTGAAAAAAGAGTTGTCATTTGCAAAGCACTGGAAGTTGAGGAGATGAGGCAGAGCAAGGTAGATGTTAAAGAGACAAGGGGAGAGGATAGAACCCTAGGGGGCACCACAGGTGGAGAAGAAAGTAGGAGAGAAGATGCCCAGGATGACTGAGTGATCAGTTAAGGATGTCAACCAGTCCAGTGCCTATTCCGAGATACCAAGCATAATCTCACGTAAGTTACGACACAGAGTAGAACTCTGTTGCTGTTCAGATGATTTTTTATTCTCACAGATGATGCTACAAGTTCTTAACATCCTTCCATACCTGTCAACGGTCCCTTTGTCTTAATATATTTCCAACAACTTAATGCCTGGGCATGTTCGTCCCATTACAGATGAACATAATGACGCAAACTAGGTGTTATAAACAACACATTTTTATTAACATTTAAAACAAAATTTTATTCAGATTTTGTTCACAATAGTTTGTGCTATCACATGTTGTATGACGATCCTTTTGGCTACAAAATGCACGGTAGCAGCAGCCGCCACATGGCATGTTCCTTCTGCACTTTAATTTTTTAAAAAGTCAACCTTTCTGGGAATTCTAAGGCTGCATTCATTTCGGTAGGCTGCAAACTAAATTGTGAACTCTAAACTTTTACAAGTATGTACATGCAAAAATGTATGCATTTTATGCATACTGTTGAGAGATAAGAGATAATTGTGCATGCGTACACATCCTCCTATATATGTAAATGTTTCTCAGGGCATTGTGATACGGTAACACCCAAATATTCTTGCCCCCCCCCAGGATCCCTCGCTACGCTCTGTCGCTGTGGCATACCTGTGACATCTATTTAACACTTCGGTAAAGACATAACGCGCCCATACGCAGGCGATCTGCTTCTTGCTCTAACTCCATCCCCGCACAGTAACCACTGGCGGCGTTCAAAAGACGGCAACCGCAATGACACTGCTGGCACAGGAGGTAGAACACATATGAAGGTTGGGGCCATAAAGAGGTGTGAGACAGCATTGCGAGCACCAGGAAAGACCAGTACCAACATCTTGCATACAAGCACAGCCAATTTCCGTCGATATGACCTCAAGCTGGAAGCTGTCTTCCGCAGCTCCTCCCTAACTGGGCCAACCAAGCAGTTTACCATGTTTTCGGTATTGCATAATTGAATTGAAGCTGTTGCTTGCAAGCCATGGTTCAATTGATGATCCACTGTTTGCTTCCATCTGCTTCCCCTTTTGCCCCCATTTCCTGAGTCATGGTTCAATTGTTTGCTCTAATTGTGCCATAATTGAGAAAAGCTCTAACTTCTTCTGTCTGTAATCTCCTAATGTGTAATCACTATCTACTGAAACATTTACTCACTATCGCCTTCTCCAGGGATTCCCCTGCACAGTAACTGCTTTCTCCATTTTGTTTTCTCTATATGCAATTCCGTTTACTCATACGTCCCATCCCCTTTCCTCCACACTTGTGGGACATTCCGTCCAGCGGGACGGGACTGGAGCACTTTTGTAAAAAAGCATCAAATTGAAAAATGTGTCCTTCTCTTTTTACGCCGGCTACCGCACATGGCCGTAACCCTGCCTTCCTTAGCTCTGCCCCGTGCATCGCCCTTCAGTCTTTTTCTCCGAGCGGTCAGGGCTGGACACACTTGCATCACCGGATAGACTTTTTTCTTCTTTCCGATGTCCTTATCGCCTACTCCGGTTCTGCGGTCGCATAGTCCTCAGTCTATGCTGGATCGTTTGGGATTTGTCTCTTGTTCCTCTTGTGAACGTCGTTTCGCTAGGGCGGATCCCCATTCTCTCTGGAGTGTCTAGGACCAGATCACTGTTGGGAATTATGTTTCTACTGCGACTCCAGTTCGGTCCCGGCACTTCAGCCTCGTCTGTGTCGGTGGGAGGAAGTCTTCCACCGCATTCCTCCTCCGCATTTTCAACTCTTCGACGGAAAGAAGAGACGTCCGGTAAGTTCTTTACTTTTTAGGGTACCCCAGCCGGGGGACTCCTTCCTGGGGTCCTCTAAGTCCGGGAGGGGCTTCAAGAGCTCTGCTACTAGGGTTTCCCCTGGGGTGCCTCGCAGGCCTAATAGGCGTACCAGGGTTTTCTCTGAGGGTTCCAGCGAGGGGCCTGCCGACACCGTATTACGATCCGAGGTTCACCAATCGGGTGCTAATAGTCAGCCCAGTCCTTCTGAGGTGTTGGGTACCGGAGTTCGATCCGAGGTCTCCTTGTCTGGAGCTTCCCATACAGACACCGTGGTGCGCCCTGAGGCCTCCGTTGAGGCTTTCTGTACCGAACCACAGTTCAGAGCCTCTCTCGGGGGAGCTGTTCAGACCGGACTCTGTTCTGAGGTTCCTGTCTTTGATGCTAAGGTGTGTACCGACAGAACTGAGAGACCTGTTAGGGTCTTGTCTGTGAGGTGGATTCCTCAACATTCCTGCGCTCGCAGTTATACCGTATCTGTTGAGGGGGCAATGGGAGAGGTCTCTGACCCTAACTCCTCTGATACCGGCTTTGCCGAGGTTCCTCTCTTGGAGGCTAATTCAAAGGGCCACGTCAGGATGACCAGTAAACATCCGAGGCCCCATAGTACCGACTCTGCCGAAGATCCTTGCGTCAAGGCTAAAGTTTCAATCAAGTCCCCTGACCAGTCTGTGGAGATGCCTGCTTCATCCACACATGTGACACAGTTCTCCTCAGATGTTAACAAAATGGCAGGCATTCCCATGTGGTCTACTGCCGCCATTTTGGATTGTTTCCTTACACCCATGCTATCGACGGCGGGTGCTGGGAACCTTCTGTTTGGTGGACAACCTTTTCCACAGGATAGTGTGAATCTGTTCCGCCCCGCTTATGACTGGCGCGCTCAGATGCCACTACCGCATACGGTCTCGCTTCCTCCTGCTTCTGCCCCATTGGTCTATGTAGATCCGGTTGGTGGCGGGCCCTCTTATCAGCCTTCCTCATTACGTTTGTGGGGGTATGCCCCTCATGAGCAGCCTCAGCCCACTCCAGTGCCTAAAACTTAGGCAGAGGATGCCTTTTTTCGGAAGTTTCAGAGTCTTAAGAACTTTGACCCCCTGTGCCGCATCCTGACCCGTAGTTCCAGCTACGGCACCTGTCGCCCCAGCAGCGGTACCGCCTCTACCTCCCGGCCTGCCTCCACCTCTCCCGCCTCTGCCTCCGTTGTCTCCGGTTGACAAGTCTCCAGCAGAGCGAGATGTCAATTTGACGCCGGTCGCATCGCAACCGTCTGATACTGACACACTGGACGACGCTCAAGCAGATCAGGATAGTGAGGACCAGCCCTGCTCTGTCAGAGCATTCCATGACCGGATCATGGACATCTCTCCTTGACATACCAGTTCTTGAGGCACCCACTCTGCAGGAAGGGGTGCTTTCGGGGGCGCTCACCTGGTCTCTGCAGGAGCGCACCGGACTGTTCCTTCAGAAGGGCGTTCTGGCCAAGGCCCGCAGGGTCTGGGATAAACCACACACTGGGCTGCATGTCAATTAACACTTCAGAGGAAGTGGCCTTGGCGTCGTGTCAGCTTCCTTCCTCAACGGTGGTAGCGGCTGCCACTCTGCAATCCAAGCCGGCTTCTGCGACCTCTGCAGCTGAGGCTCAAGTTCTGGCTAAGGAAGAATAATTGCTCGATTCCTTGGGCAAGAATGTTTTTCCCAATTCGGCGCTCTAATTGCCTCAGGCTAACGCGGAGCTCATTTTGGCAGTGGTGAATATGAAACTGTGGCGATATTTGGCTGATTACCAGGAGTTTATTCCTGTGAACAGGCTGGAAGACTTTAAGGACGGTTTGTCAGGCGCTAGGGTATTGGCGCAGGATATGCTGGAGGCTCCTGCGCACCATGTTGATACCTCGGCTCGGGATCTTATGTTGGGGGTAGACCCCCCTTGTCAAGCTTGGCTTCATGCAACTAAGTTTTCGAAGGAGGTCCAAGATAAAGTTCTGGACCTGCCTTTTGATGGCAAAGAGTTGTTTCATTGCTCAGTAGATGACAAGCTCACAAAGACTAAGATGAGCACTCAAACTGCCAAGTCGCTGTCGGTGCTAGTGAAGGCCCCAGTCAAAGCTCAGCGATCTGGATCCCAGCCTCGGTCCTCCCCAGGCTTCAGAGGATTCCAAGACTGCAGGTCACGCAGAACTGATCCTCCGACAGGTAGCTCCCGTTGGAGACTGCAACGGGGTAGATTTTTCTCTCTGTCTTCAGCCTCCTCTTTAGGGACAGAGGTAGTCTCTCATCTGAAAAGTCTGCAAAATGATATTTGTTGACGCTCGCATGAGACTCCGGTGGGAGGACGGATTTCGTCTCATCTGGAGGCGTGGCAACCCATCACCGAAGAATGGTGGGTTTTGTCCATCGCTCAGGCGGGATTCCGCTTGCCCCAACCCCACTTTTCAATCCTCCTTTTCAGCAGTCGGGAATGCCCTCTCTCAGAGCCGAGGTTCAGAAGCTTCTAGATCTCAAGGCGGTGGAACCCGTTCCTCTAGTGGAACGAGGGGAGGACTTCTACTCTCGTCTGTTCACGGTGCCCAAACCCAACCAGGCTGGCCTGCGCACCATCCTCCACCTTTCCCAGTTCAACCTTTATCTTCCCCAAGAGAAATTCAAGATGATCACGCCCTGCCAAATAAAGTCCTCTGTTCGGAAGGGCAACTGGCTCAGCGTTGTGGGCCTTCAGGACGCATATATGCATATCCTGATTGGGAGCCCACATCGGAAGTATCTTCGGTTCTCCCTGGGAGAGGAGCATTTCCAATTCCGAGTGCTCCCTTTTGGTGTCAGCTCAGCGATGCGTGTCTTCACAAAGATGATGTCGGCCATTGCAGCTTTTCTTCGGCTACAGGGTACATGTATCCTTATGTGTATCCTTATTTGGACGACTGGCTTCTGCTCAGTCCTTGTCCAGTGAATGCCTCGAGCAACCTTCAGTCTCTCCTCCAGCTCCTGTTCTGCCCTGGGTTGTCGGTGAGCTGGCATAAATCCTCCATGATGATCTCTCAGGACCTGATATTCCTGGGTTTCCGTTAGAACACGATCGACTGCAGAGTGTACCTGACTGTGGACAGGATGGCGGATCTGTTGGACACGTGTCCGGTTTTCATTCAGTCAGAGCATGTCGGCCTGATGGTTCCAGAGGCTTCTTGGCCTCATGACCTTGTGCGTGCTTGCTCTTCCCCTTGCACATCTCAAGATGAGACGCACGCAAGTGGCTCTTCGGAGCTCCTGGCTTCTGGCAGTGGACCCGGACGCCAAGATGGTTCTGGTTCCCCCCTACATGACAGATCTCCTAGGGTGGTCATCTTCCAGCAATCTGTTGGTGGGTGCTCCTTTTCAGGAGCTCTGCCCTCAAACGACCATAACGACGGACTCCTCCCTTTTGGGGTGGGGTGCGACGTTAGATCATCTTCAGGTTTTCGACCTATGGTCGCCACAGGACAGACAATTTCACATAAATTATCTGGAGCTTCTGGCGATTTTCCTGGCGCTCAAAGATTTCAAGCTGGTTATTGTGAACAAAGTGGTCCCTATCCTCACAAACAATGCGGTATCCATGTTTTACGTCAACAAGCAGGGGGGTACCAGGTCATCTCCCCTTGTAGATCTAGCCATTCAGATTTGGGAATGGGCCATTCAGCATGGTGTTTGGCTGCTGGCAGTACACATTCCGGGTCAACTGAATGTGACTGCAGACTCTCTCAGCCGTGGAGCGGTGGTCAGCTACGAGTGGGAACTGAACACGGAGATCTTCTCTGACAGTTTTCGCCTTTGGGGCACTCCAGAAGTGGACCTCTTTGTGACGTTCTCAAACGGGAAACGTCCTCTTTATGCTTGCTTACAGGAACGGACTCTGAGCTTCTTCCCTGGGGGACGCTCTCGAAATTCCGTGGCCCTAAGCCTTCCTGCCTCTTCCTCTGATTCGCCAGGCGCTATGCGAGCTTAGGAACCTGACGAATTGCACTCTTCTGTTCATAGCCCCTTGGTGGCCGGCCAGATTCTGGTTTTCGGAGCTTCAGCATCGGTCAGTGTGCTCAGCAATCAGGCTTCCACTGATTCCCAACCTGCTTCACCAGAGCAATCAGCAGATGTGGCACCCCTCCCCACAATCCGAGTTCAAATCCTTAAAGTTTTAAATTGTCCGCGGCTAATATGCGTGTTATCCAGGCGGCTAGGAAACCTTCGACAAGGTCTCAGTATAGGAGCCAATGGCTCTGGTTCTGTCACTGGTGTTTAGCTAAGCAGCTGGACCCCAGAGATGCTACCATTGACACAATCCTGTCTTTTGTTTCTCATTTGGCAACTTCAGGCATGCATGTCTTGTCTTGTAGGACTTATTTGTCGGCTATCGCTGCTTACCTGTCCACGGACACTTGCTCTCTGTCATTGACAAACCCTGTCATTAAAAGGCACTTTGCAGTTCTATTGCATCTTTATCCACCTGTGTGCAACCCGCATCCTAAGTGGGAGTTGAATGTGGTCCTCAATGCCTTCTGCCATAAGCATTTTGAGCCCATGGCTAATGTGGACTTGAAGTTCTTAAGTCTTATTTGGACAGAACATCTAAGCTTAGGAACTCTTCCCAGCTTTTTATGACCTTCAGAGATCCGAAAGGAAAGCCGGCCTCGGAAGCAACTATCTCCCGATTGATTGCTTCCTGTATACCATTCAGGGCCTTCAGCCTCCAAAACTAATTCATGCCCATCTTGTGTGGGACAAGGCGACTGCCGTTGCCTTCCAGAAATATGTTCCCTGAGAAATCATTGCCAGAGCAGCAACGTGGGCTTCCCCATCAGCTTTTTGTAAGCATTACTGCTTAGACCTGAGCTCCAGAGCCGATGCTCAATTCGGTTAGGCTGTTCTTAAGAACCTCTTTCACTAAGGGAGTTCCATCCACCCATTTTTTCCTGTGAGGAGTGCTTGGTAATCTCCCAAAAGTATGGAGGAAAGGGGACGGGACGTAGGAGTATAACAAAGTTACTCACCCTAGTGACTATTTTACTCCTAGTCCCCTTACCTCCATACGCCCGCCGCCCCTCTAATAAGTATCCTCTATTATTGCTTAAAGGTCTCAGACCTGGCGATAGGAAAGGACTGAAGGGCGATGCGTGGGGCGCAGCTAAGGAGGGTGGGGTTACGGCCACGTGCTGTACCCTGCGTAAAAAGGACACATTTTTCAATTTGATGCTTTTTTACAAAAGTGCTCCGGTCCCGTCCCACTGGACGGAATATCCCAAAAGTATGGAGGAAAGGGGACTATGGACTAGGAGTAAGATGGTCACTATGGTGAGTAACTGTTAATCTCTTCTGTGCTGTTTAGCAGTTTATTGTGCAGAATAGAAATAAATGAAAATATTATGGGAAAAAGGTTTCTTTTTGTTCAATGTGCCTTGTTTTTATAATCTGAGCTATTTCTGAATTCTAGCAGTAAAACCAAGGCATTGGTGAAGACTGCCATTTTATCTGTTAATGCTATACTTGGGCGTTTTGCTTTGGATCGCAGTGCAGCAGTGCAGGCACTGGGTCTGAAGAATGAGTTTAAAGAACCATCCTTTCTCATATGAGGAATTCCTAATTTATGTTTTGAACCCCATTCCCAGTCCGATTTCTACTGCTTTGTTTGTGGATTCAGCTGGTTACATTGACTGGGACTTGAGAGGAAAGTTACGTACCTCCTAAACTGGAATGTGGAAGCTTAAAGGAGGCAGCCCCAGTCAAACCAGAATGCTCCGTCCCGCCCCTTACTCAAGTTAAATGGATTTGACATTTCGCCACATTCTCTTGTTAAAAAAGAAAATCATGTTGACAAGATACATTTGCCTTTAAACACAAAGAAATGCACAGGAAATAAATATTAAACCAACGATTTGAATTTTCGTACTATGAACTTAGTGTATAGTTCAAAACGCGCAACTGGCATTACTCCCCCGAAGAGTCAAAATTGCAGCAAGGTAGGGTAGTGTAACGTTCTCTTTTATACTGTTCTGGTTGCATGTTTTTAACAGGATCTGGCAGAATTTCTTCACCCTAAGGTTTTCATTGTTTGTCAACTTGTCGTCCTCCTCAGGCCTCGTATACCGTCGCTGCCATGTCATGCGAGTTTGCCCTGGCGTTTGTGGACTCCTGTCTTGTGTTGTGGATATCCTTTTGGGACGAAGGGGACCGCACTGGGCTTGGTGGAGCAGTTGACCGATTCCTACCCAGGGTGCCTCTAGGCAGCGATAGTTTCTGGAATTAAAATGATTGTACTCAAACATGGGAACAGGAATATGCTTCAAAATTATCTATGACTGCGGATAACACGGGAAATATTTGTGAAATGTTCCTTTCCAATGTCTCGTCTACCCCTTGAATTAACTTCCATTCTTCACACCGTATTTTGTTGCGCCATACACATCATAGATGCCAAACACATTACCACTCAGGAGCGTGCACACACACACACACACAGTTTGTCACTCACAATTACCAGACGGCTATGTAGCACCCACAACACAGCCTTCTTCCACGCAACCCACACTGTGTACCCCACACACATTAACACCGCTGTAATTTTCTGTTTTCTCATGTGTAAAATGGGTTTGATGGTCTTTTTAAGCATATGTGGTTTTGTTATGCAGCTGTCGCACAGAACTTTGTATCGGCTTTGTATCTAGTTACTGCCACAGAGGCCCAGATTCAATGAGTTGTTGAGGTCCTGCATCACTCCAGCCAACTCCAGCCTAGTTTTCAATGGATTGCTTTTCTCCCGCATGATAGATATCCATCATCCAGCTCGGAAGTTGGGAAACTTTTCGACAGGGGGCGTAACTCGGCCGTTGATCCGTCTTGTCTGGCTCTCGATCGTTGGCTCCGAAAGTGACGTCTGGCATCGTATATACAGCACGTCACTACACCCCATGCATAAGTTCCTTTTTCTCCAGCATGGGGTCTGGCATGGATTCACATGCTCATGAATATTCCCCGTCGTCAGGCTGGGAATCCTCGGTAAAGAAAAACCAGTATCAGTTTCGTTTCTGATCTGTCTTTCGTAGTAATAACCAATCACTGGTCTCTGCGTCATACTGACCACAGCCAATGACTGCCCTCTACCTAAGCACCGCCTCTGGCAGCCATCTTCAGATTTTTACCGCACGTTCATGTGTTGGGATCCTCGTGCTATTGCTCTCGAGCGTTAGTGCTATTTTTTCGCGCTTTTTCCACAAAACTTAGATTCTTTCGGTCAAAAGAGCCTCAAGCTCCACCGATCCTACATCCGATCAACGGGGACCCGTGTCGGATTCATCTGTGCCCCTCAAGGGTGAAGATTTCGTCGAGCTACACTTCGGAGGACTCCAGAAGCTTCTCAGGCCCGGTCTCGGACATGGCCCAGGAGAAGGGAAGCTCGACGCCCGGAAAGCTGTTCAGGGCCTGCCCTGGATGCCAGCTGCAGAACGTCTTCAAGGAGGACGAACACTCTTTCTGCCTTTACTGCCTTCATGGGGACAAGACGCACGTGGAGAAGGACTGTGCGTTTTGCGGCAACATGTCGGAACGGACCATGAAGGACCGCCATCAACGTCTCGCCAGCTGGCTGGAGGGTAAGAGCCCGTCTGGCGAGAAGAAGAAGAAATCTGAGCGGTCTTCTAAGACCTTTGAGGGCGCCCCGGCGACGGGGGCCCAACATAAGGCCAAGCACCGCGAGTCCGCTGGCACCGGGAGCGCCGAACGGTCGGGCTCTACGGGCGCCAGGCAGGGCGCACCCTCCCCGGCACCATCAACCACGAGCCAACGCTCTGGGTCGGGTAAGAGGAAGGCCGAGCACCCGGCGAAGCTCCTGGAGAGGCCCCGGTCGAGCTCTAAGGCAGAGGAGGAGCGTGGCAGTGCCCCCTCCCTCAAGGATAAGGCGGTGAGCGCACCTAAGGTGGTGAAGGCCTTGATCCATTCGACCAAGCCCTCTATCGAAACGGTCGCGGCGGCCCTGGCCCAGCCTGTGGAGGCTGCACCAGTGGTGGCGGCCTCGGGGCCCAGAATCTCCCTGCCTCCTCGGAGGGAGTAGTCTTTTGTGCCCATCGATAGGACCCCCGTGAAACCCTCCGTGGAGAAGAAGGGGGGGCAGGGCGTCGTCGTAGATTCGGCCTTAACCTCAGAAGAGGAGCTGATCGAGGTCCTAAGCCACGGCCTAGGCGTGGAACAAGACCAGCCCGTCGGAATGGGCCCCGACGCAGGTGACAACGACGACATCGTCGAGGATACCGACGGGGCCCCTGCTCGCCCGTCGGATTCCCCTCTGCCAGCGCCGCAAGACAACTCGGCGGCCATTTTGTTGGCTATACAGTCCTTATGCTCCGAGATAAGGACGAGACTACCGTTACCGACGGAGGAACCTCTCCCGTCGGGGGATCCAGAACCGGGACCTTCTGGTGTTCCCCCTACCAAGAAAAGAAGGATCCATCCACCGCCTCCTTTTCAACCATCGCGCCCCGTCCAGCCCTCCTCCCCGTCCACCCGAGGGGATGATACGGGGACTGACACGGCAGCGACGGGTACGGACGACGAGGCATACGACGAGGATTTTCCGTCGTCGCCTCCCACCAGGGCTTCTCCGCCCGACGAGATTGGATCGTTCCACTCAATGATCGCCAGGGCATCCGAGCTTTTCCAACTCTGCCCTGAGGAGAAGAAAAAGGAAGGCTTCCTTTACCAACGGCGCGAGGCCAAGAGGAAGACGGTCCTCGCTGTGCCTCTGTTGGACGACATTTGGGATGAGGGCCTTTCCCTCCTCAAGAACCCTTCCACGACGCCAGCGAAAAGAGACCGGTACGAGAAAAAGTACCGGGTCCCGGACTCGGCCCCCCTATGCCTCCGGGCGCAGCCTACCCCGGACTCCGTCGTCTCCGCGGCAGCCAGGAAGAAAGCGGGGGGGGGTGCGGCCTCCACGTCGACTTCCCCGCCGGACGGCGAGGGAAAGAAATTGGATGCCATGGGACGTAGAGTCATCTCGTCGGCAGCGACGACGATTAAAGCGGCCAACGCCTTGGCTATCGTGGCCCGCTACGACAGGGAACTCTGGTACAAGATAGCTCCCCTGCTGGATTTTCTGCCGGACGACAAGAGGGCGGAGGCCCTTGAGATCCTGCAGGAAGGTGAGGTGGCCTCGGACCACGCCATCACCGTGGCGACGGACATCGCCGACACTGGGTTCCGCCAGATGGGCAACGGCGTTTGCCTTCGACGTCGTGGATGGCTCAAGGCTACGGACTTTCGGCAGGACGTCCAGACCAGGGTCCTGGACATGCCCTTCGACGGGAACAACCTGTTTGGGAAGACAGTGGATGATTCCCTTCAGGCCATCAAGGCGGATACGGAGACGGCCCGGGCCCTTGGAGTACTGCAGCAACGGCGGACGCCCTTTCGGAGCGGCGGAGGCAAGGGCGCCTCCAAAAGTTCCGGCGGCGGTTTCGCTTCCTACCGTCAAGCGGCCCGCTCGTCGTCGCAAGAGGCCTACAGAGGACGAGGCAAGTCTGGCGGACCCCGCCGTCGTCGCCAAGGAGGCCAAGGCGGCAAGGCCGCGTCCAAGCAGGATTGAACCGGCCGTGGGGTCGGGCCCCCACCGAAGCACCCCGGTGGGAGGCCGGCTGGCGGGCTTCGTCAGCGTGTGGGAGTCCATCTCCACCGACCGTTGGGTGCTGGACGCCCTGGCCCGGGGCCACGCGCTCGAGTTTCAAAGAAGGTGCCCGCGCGTCCCCCCCGTGGCCAGGAAAGAACTTCACGTCCCTCAACTTCTCCTGGAGGTAAAGGCGATGCTCAGAAAGGGCGCCATCGAACTCGTCCCAAAGAGGCTTCGGGGCTCCGGAGTCTACTCGCGATACTTCCTCGTGAAGAAGAAGACGGGAGGATGGCGCCCCATCCTGGACCTGCGACGCCTGAACAAGTTCATCAAGGCGCAGAAGTTCCGGATGGTCACCCTCCAGCACGTCCTGGGTCAGCTGGAGGAAGGAGACTTCCTATCGTCGTTGGATTTGGAGGATGCCTACTTCCACATTCCCATCCTAAAGGGGCACCGAAAATTCCTCAGATTCGTGGTCCAAGGGCGTCATTACCAGTTCAAAGCCCTTCCCTTCGGACTACGGTCGGCACCCAGGGTTTTCACCAAGTGCCTCGCACCGGTGGCGGCGCAGCTGCGCCGCGAGGGGATTCACGTCTACCCCTACCTGGACGACTGGCTCATCCGCGCCAAGACGAGGGAGCTCGCCGTGGTCCACACGGCAAGGACCGTCCAACTCCTCACGGACCTGGGATTCTCCGTGAACTACGCCAAATCCCACCTGGTGCCCGCGCAAGTCGCACTGTTTCTGGGAGCGAGGCTCGACACAGTGTCCCTTCTGGCCTCCCCGTCGGAGGAGAGGACCAGGACCATCTTGGGCAAGGTGCAACGGATGTTGGTGGCCGACGCGGCCAAGGTGAGGTCCGTCAAGTCCCTCCTCGGGATGATGTCTTCCTGCATCTACCTCATTCCCATGTGCAGGCTCCGGATGCGCCCGTTGCAAGAATTCCTGGATGCGCGCTGGATCCAGACGACGGGCAGCTTCGAGGAAAGGATCAAGCTCGACGAGAGTTTCCGACGAGCGATACGGTGGTGGGGCACCCGCGCGCATCTGACGGCGGGCATGGACTTCCAGACCCCAGCCCACCAGGTGACTGTGACCACGGATGCCTCCCTAGAAGGGTGGGGAGCGCACACCGAAAATCTGCACGCAAGGGGACTCTGGCTCCCGACGGAGAAGTCCCTGCATATCAACGTCCTGGAGCTCCGTGCAGTGTTTTGGGCCCTCAGGTCCTTCCTTCCGTCCCTCAAGGGCAAGGTGGTGAGGATCTTCACCGACAACACCACCACCATGTTTTACATCAGGAAACAGGGCGGAACCAGGTCCCCAGCGCTGTCCAAGGAGGCGCAGGACCTGTGGCATTGGGCCGTCGCCCAAGGGATTCTTCTGGTGCCGTTTCATCTGGCAGGGATAAAAAACACCATCGCCGACTCACTCAGCAGGGAGCTGCGCTCGTGCCACGAGTGGGAACTACGGCAGGATCTGGTGGATCGCCTCTTCCGACGGTGGGGCACACCCCAGATCGACCTGTTCGCGACGGCGACGAACACCAAGTGCCGGAGGTTCGCCAGCAGGTTTCCCCAGACGAGGAGCATGGGCGATGCTTTCTCGTTCCCCTGGGAGGGCCTGTTCCTCTACGCGTTCCCTCCCTTGCCTCTGCTAATCCGGCTCGTCAACCAGCTCAAGAGGTCACGGTGCAGGATGATCCTCGTCGCACCTGCGTGGCCGAGGCAGATATGGTTCCCGGACCTTCTGGACTTGTCGGCGTCCCCGCCAATCAAGCTGCCGGCGGAGGCGGATCTACTCTCCAGGGAAGGAGGCGCCATCCTCCACCACGACCCGAAGTCGCTGAACTTGCAGGCCTGGCTCCTGCAGCGCTAGAGTTTGGAGGATACGACATACCGGCCGATTGCAGAGAGGTTCTTGCAAAGGCCAGGGCGTCCTCGACTCTTAAATGCTACGGACACAAATGGAAGAGGTTCTCTGTCTGGTGCCACGCACAGAAGATTAACCCTCTACGGATTACGGCTCCCCAAGTACTGCCGTACCTGCTGACGCTGGCCAAAGCTGGTCTGGCACACGCGTCCATCAAGATTCATCTTGCTGCGATCTCCCGATACACCAGAACCACGGGCCGGACGTCCTTGTGGTCTCATCGTCTGGTGAAAGAGTTCATGAAGGGACTGTTCAGATCGTTCCCGCCGGTGAAGGCTCCGGCCCCGGCGTGGGAGCTCAACGTGGTGCTGACCAAGCTCATGGGACCTCCGTTCGAGCCTCTGCACTCGGCCCCGTTGAAGTTTCTATCGTGGAAAACAGCTTTTCTCGTGGCCATCACCTCCGCACGACGAGTGGGAGAGATCCAGGCCCTTTCCTGCAAGGCCCCGTACTTGACTTTCCACGACACGAGGGTAGTGCTCAGGACGCACCCCTCCTTCATGCCCAAGGTACCGTCGGACTTTCATCTCAACGAACCCTTGGTGTTACCTGTGTTCTTCCCGTCGCCTTCGTCGCCGGCTGAGAGGACTTTGCACTCGCTGGGTGTGGCTAGAGCGCTGAAGTTCTACGTGGACCGCACGAAAGGTTTTCGGAAGACGTCAGTGGAGGTCGACGCACACCTTCACGAAATTCTACTGCGTCGACCGGGATTCCAGGGAGGAGTCCAGGGTCGGCCAAGCAGTGCTGCACAACCTGTTCGCCTGAGGTGAGCCTGGTGAGGAGGTAAGATGCTTAATGTTGAGTTGATGTGATGCTTAATGTTGAGCCTTTGCCACCTCCCGTGGTTGTGCATGTGTGTACTGCTATGTATTCTTTATTCATGAGCATGTGAATCCATGCCAGACCCCATGCTGGAGAAGGAACAAGTTACTTACCTGTAACTGTTGTTCTCCAGCATGGGTCTGGCATGGATTCACATGCGAACCCTCCCGCCTACCCCTCTGCGGCTCTTCACTTGGTCATACTGCCACTTCACGTGCTTCCAAATCTGAAGATGGCTGCCAGAGGCGGTGCTTAGGTAGAGGGCAGTCATTGGCTGTGGTCAGTATGACGCAGAGACCAGTGATTGGTTATTACTACGAAAGACCGATCAGAAACGAAACTGATACTGGTTTTTCTTTACCGAGGATTCCCAGCCTGACGACGGGGAATATTCATGAGCATGTGAATCCATGCCAGACCCATGCTGGAGAACAACAGTTACAGGTAAGTAACTTGTTCCTTTCTGCACGCTGCATCGGGAACACGACTTGAGTTACTCAACGTCCCTTTTGTACTATTTGTACGTTTTTCTTCTAAAATCCCGACGCAATGTCATCTCACTGGGTTTTGAGCTTCAAGCAATGCCACGATTGTGAGGACAATATGTCTGAGCGACCCCCACAACGTCTGTCTATGGTGTCTAGGTGGTAGTCACGACACAGAGGCCTGCGCCTCATGTGCAACAATGCAACCGAAATCCCTATGTGAGAGGGCCGGTAAACTGGCCTTGGGCCGACCGTGAGCCCACTCTGGTCAAGGGGAAGGAACGACATTACAAGAAGACCAAGAAACAGCCCCATTACATCAACTATTCCTCGTCGTCTTCCTCACGGAAGAAGCAGCACCACCCCCATCAACGCAAGTCCAGCTCGTCGTCTGAACGAGGTAAGCCCTCGGCGGGATCCACCACTCGGGAAGAGTGGGAAACTTTCAAAACTTCAATGCTCGAACTTTTTAGGAGACTAGCTACTGTAGGTGCGACTCTTGCCTCCGACCAGCAAGCTTTAGGGCCAAAAGTGGCGCTCAGTACTCCTGACCCCAAGCCAGCCACTCTGTCAACATGGTCGGCGTCAAACGCCTATGGGCGTCGCACCTACCAGGCATAAGTCAGTGGAGGGCCGTAAGATCGAGGCCCATGATACCCATTGATTATCCAAGCGTCCCTCTGTGCCGAAAGAACCTTTGGCATCGAAAGCTTTGGCTTCAAAAACGATTCTCAAGCCCTCCGTGCTGATAGTCGGTGATAGTTAATTTGTGCCACTGTCGAGATCAGGTTTCTTCGATGCAATCCATATTTGGTGTTGAGGACCCCGATGACTCAGTCGACCCCTGTTTCCACGGGATCCGGCAGCGTTGATTTTTTTCGATGACTAGGCCAATTTATTTTCCCTAGCTCATGGTCTACAAGATGCCAGTGGTCTGGATTCTTCGCCAGACCTTGAGTTAAAAGTAAACCAGCCCTATACCCATGCTAATATTAAGTTCAGGGATCTAGTTCACAACCCTTGGGTCGAAGGTGTCCACTACACCTCTTGAGAGGCATGAGCTCACTGACATTTTGGACGAGGGTCCTACAGTCGACCATAATATGCCATTCAATCCATCCATTGTGGACCAGCTAGCCTCTTTATGGCAGCACCCTTGCACCTTCCCCCTGTGAATGCCAATTTTACAGTGGAGTATATGCCGGCAAGAGGAGACCCTTCTTTCCCCGCCACACACCCTTCCCTGGAAGAGTTGGTTATACAGGTTGCCACTATTTCCACCAGACCTGCGGCATACACTTCTAATACGCCTCCGGACAGATAGGGAAAGAAATCTGATGCATTGGCCAGAAAGGTGTAGAATAGCGCTCAAAGCCACCAACATTGCATGTGGATTTGCCAAGTACTCCTTTGCCTGATGAAAGGCTGTGGAACATGCTGCTGAATACGTCCGTGAGGGTGCCAGGTGAGACAGATTTTTACAGTTGGTGGAAAATAGGATGGAGGGGGCCAAGCAGTCATTGCAAACAGGCCTGGATGTAGTAGACTGTGTTGGCAGATGAATGGTTTCAGCAGTTGTAATGGGATGCCAAGCCTATCTAAACATTTGTAGCTTCTCTCCAAATGTTCAAAACAGGCTGCTGGATATGCCCTTTGAAGGTGAAATGCTTTTTTCGGTCAGAAAGCAGACAAATCCTTGGAGAAATTCAAGGAATCCAAGTTGGCTGCCAAATCATTGGGCCTAGTGCCACAGCCATCCAAACCTGCCTTCAGCTTTGCCTACAGGGGCAGAGGGTATAGACGTTATGTGCCCTATGGCAGGAAGGCGCAGCTCACGCAAGCCAGGTAAGGGCAGAGGAGCTTCTCGCGTCCTGGAAGGGCCAGCGGGGTCTCTAGAGGCCAGCAAGCAGCACCGGCTGCAGGGTCACCTGCTCGCTTGAAGTCGCTTTGATTTCCCCTCCCACAATGCACCGGTTGGTGGACGGTGGGCAGGGCATTGGCCCTGGCAGCAGGAAATAACTTCCCATGCCCGGGCCCTGCATTTGATTTGGGGGGGGTTTATTGTCTTCCTTTTCTGAAGAGGCCTCCAGACAGACCGCCCCCAATCCAACTGGGACAGGAGCTGCAGGAAGTACCGAGAGCCCTGTTGTCGATGGGTGCAGTGGAAGAGGTACCTCCCGATCAGAGAGGGTCAGGTTGGTATTCCCGGTGCCCAAGAAGGGAGGTCCTTTCCATCCCATACAGGACCTTGAACAAGTTCCTGAGGAAAGACAAATTCAGGATGGTGACATTGAGAGAGATTCTCTACACTCTAACTTCAGACCTGGCTGGTGTCAATGGACCTACAGGGTGCTTATTTCCATTTGCCGATGCACCAAAAGCACAGGAGAAGTTCTTAAGCATCCCCATAGGAGACAAGAACTATCAGTCCAAAGTGCTTCCCTTTGGGTTGCCCTATGCGCCAAGTTTCTTCACCAAGCTCATGGTGGTGGTGGCGGCTCACCTCAGGAGATCCGGGGTCCACATATTCCCATATCTGGATGACTGACTGATTTCAGGGAAGTCAGCAGACCAGGTTTTGTCTCCTCTAGAGGACTCCTACTTTCTACTGCACATGCTGGGCTTCTCCCTCAACTTCAAGAAGTCCCATTTCTCACCAGTTCAGTGGCTCCCGCTCATCTGAGCAGACCTAGATAACCGGATAGGGAAGGCGTTCCATCCCATGCCATTCTCTGTGACTTCCTTCCTCCGCCTATTAGGTCTCATTGCCTCCTGTATTTTTCTTGTGCCAGAGTCCAGGCTGCACATGAGATTCCTCCAATGGCTCCTGAGGGACCAGTGGTCTCACTATCTGAGAGCACTCCCAATTGCCTTTCAGTGTCCAGCCAGGTAGTCTGCGAACTCGGCTGATGGAACACATGCAGCAATCTTTTGGCGGGGGAACCCTTCTGGCCTCCTTGGCCCCAGGCCCAAGTGGTCACGGATGGGTCCCTGAAGGGTTGGGGCGCCCACTGCGAGGATTTGCAGGTGAGAGGCCTCTGGTCTCCATCAGAAGCCAGGTGGCATATCAACAGGCTAGCATTGTGAGCCATCAGATTAGCCCTGAGGGCCTTTGCCTCGTCTCTCAGAGGGAAGCATGTCCTCGTCCTAACGGACAACATAGTGGCCATGCACTACCTCGACAAGGAGGATGGTGTGCACTCCCGCCCACTCTGCACAGAGGCAATTCAGCTGTGGTTCTGGTTGCGAGAGAACCAAATCTCGACCTCGGCAGTTCATATGGCAGGGACGGAGAACACCTTGGCGGATGCTGTGAACAGCCAGAGCTCGGCCTCACATGAGTGGAAAGTGCCAGGAAGTCCTTGAGGGTGTCTTCGCTCTCTGGGGTACCCCAGCAGTGGATCGGTTCGCCACAGAGTCCAACAGGAAGTGCGAGTTTTGCTTGAGGGAATTCCCAGCGAATGGTGCACTGGAGGAGGCGTGCCTAGTGGATTGGATCTTCACTCTCCACTACGCCCCTCCCCCCCCACCCCCCCGATTCCCATCATCCCTTGGGTTCTCGGGAGGTTGAAGAGATTTCGAACAACCATAATCTTGATCGCCCTGGATTGGGCGAGGACCACGTGGTACTCTGATCTCCTCGATCTGACCATCTGTCCACCTCACCGGTTGCCTCGGAGTCTGGATCTCCTAACCCAGTCGGAGGGGTTGAGTGCTCCACCCGCCCCTGGATTCCCTCCACCTAAATGTGTGGCTCTTGAGAGGATGAGGTATAATGACTGCAACCTCTCTGAGGAGGTGCATGAGGTATTGCTGGCTGCATGCAGGCCTTCTACTAGATCTCTGTACGTGTGCAGGTGGAGAAGATTTGAGGTGTGGTGCAGGGAACGCAAGACTAACACAATCTCTTGCCCCACCACCACAGTGATGGAGTTGCATCTGTCAGTGGCCTCTTCAGGCCTTCAGGTTGCCATAGTCAAAGGGTATTTGGCGGCCCTGTCTGTGTTCAAGAGGTCCCCAGACCAAGGTTCCTTTTTCACTATTCTGGTCATGGCCCAGTTCCTGAAGGGCCTTCTCAACAAGTTTCTGCCAACCCCATTTGTTGTCCTAGATTGGGATCTTAATCTGGTTTTGAACCACTTGATGGCTGCTCCGTCTCAGCCTATGCACTCATGTTCTTTGCTGTTGTTATCCCTTAAGAACGCTTTTTTGGTTGCGATCACATCTGCCAGGAGGGTTGGTGAACTACAAGCCTCTTTCTGAAGTTCTTTTGTGCGAAAGCCTCTCTTAACATCGGACCTGGATTCCTTCCTAAGGTGGTTTCAGTGTTTCATCTGTCCCAGTGTATTAATTTACCTGTCTTTTACCCTCCACCGCATCCCTCAAAGGAGGAAAAGTGGTTCCTCTTTTGAGGGAACCAATTGTTCGTGGCCCATTCCTTGTCTAGAAAGTTTTGTGCAATCACTAAACAAACCCTGTCACGTTGGATTATTTTGTGCGTACCTGAGTGTTACCAATCGGTATGCAAGGAGCTTCCAGTGGGCATCGGGGCCGACTCGACCAGAGGGGTTTCAGCCTCTACAGGTATCCAGAGAGGGGTCTGTTAGGGATATATGCAGGGTGGCCACTCAGTCATCCTTAGATACTTTCACCAATCACTATGCCTTGAATGTTGCACGGGGAGCTGATGCAAGGTTTGGTAGGGCGGTTCTACAGAATCTACTGGTTTCAATCTTTCTGCCCTCTTCATTATCCTAACTGTAGGGGGAGTCTATCATGATGAGGAATCTGCAGGAGAAAAGCAATCCATTGATTGCGAAATTACTCACTGTAATGATCTTTTTATGGATTATTCAGGTCATTACAGTGAGTAATTTCTCCTCACAGCTTTTTTTCATCACATCAACTAGATGTACACCGTCTGCTCTCCACAGGGCAGGTATTGAGTGCCATTGGAAATTTCTCCCTGGCTAGCATGTCCTACTATGAGCATTTTTTGGCTTTTTTTTGTTTCCTCATTTCATTTGGTGCGCATCTCAAACAAAAAAGTATTGCATTAAACCATACGTATATGCAATACAGCAGTAGGTGGTAACAAAAGCCAGTGTGTAGGAAGGAGGGTTATGATTGGGATAGTACACAATTATGTGGCATTTATATAATACTTTCAAGGGAGTGTTTTTTTTATGCACTCTGAACATGTGAATGAACATTCAAAGCTGAGGAGGAATCTTTGACCTATAGGTTTTAAGCACTATTAAAGTTGGGGTTAATTTCAGTGGAAGTAACCCACCTCACTTCCTCTTGTACATACATATTACAGAAAGGCATTATAAACCAGGAATGCGCAGAAAGATATGGAACATGAGGAAATGGTTCTACTTTTGTGTGATAAAAAGGTTTTTGATTTGTGGGTGCGGCTGGAAGGTAATCTACAGGGCAACGTTTACAGACCTTGGGACTGATGCTGGACGTGTATTATTACACATTGTTCAAAGGCCAAGCTCTTTCTCATATGGAAAGAACAAATTGGCAGAAAAAGTCACGATCCACAGCGCTTGTAAGTATAAATTAGACCAAGAGTATCAAGGCTTGCAGGTATCTGGGTAGTGTGGATATGCTGCCAGTATTATTCCACTGAGGTAAGTACAAATGCAACACAAACAAGTCCCAGTTTCACTGCGCCAAGTATTGCAAAATAAAAATCGGGAGTCCAAGTGATTTGTATGAAAGAACAGCCTTTAAAGTCCAAGGTTTAGTACAAGCAACAGCCTAACACGTGTTTCGAGCCTTCCACGGCTCTTCATCTAAGGCTATTATTAAACATAGGATACAATAACAAAATGGAGTGTGCAACATTCAATAATATAGTGACACCATACAGTAACATAAGCAGGACAAATAAAGGCATAGCATCCAGGGGAAAAGCAGGAGGATGAATGAGCCAAAATTAAATGTATGCAATTTCCAATAGGGTTAATGCATGACCAACGAAAATCGAAAGCATGTTTGACAAAAGAAAAAATTATAAACGTAATTAATTTAAAGCCATACCAAAAGTGGTATAAATCCATTAGGAGGTAGATGTTGAAATATTTCAAATAGGGAGAAAAACAAATTTGTGCTAGGGTTAAAATTTATTCGATGGAATGACTGCAGCTGCGCAATCAAAAACAATAATGCCAAAAAATAATCTAGTGTAAATTTACACCTTATAAACCAGACACCAATTAATCTGAAGCAGTATTACCTTAATAGGGATAGAGCCTGAAATTTAAGCTGAAGGGACAATGCCCAAAAAGTACTCTGCGGAGGAGAAAGAAACAACCAATCTATGGAGAAATGGCCACATTGTTGCAATTGAAGGGTTGAAAAAAAGGGTAATTAATTAAATTATCTGAAGGCTTCGCAATTGCGGTTAAAGCTGCAAAATAAAGGAAAGGGAAGAAAAGAAACGAACTGTATCAATGGATTGAAACAAATTTAAGTTAATATTTACCAGGTAGTGAAAAGCAACTGGTTAATGCAACAAAAAGAGCGCACACAATCAAAAAGAGGTACCCATTAGTAGGACTAAACTGAGCGGGCTTGAAGAGGTTAAACCTCCGGCTCGAATGAGCAATAACACTGAATTACAATTCCAAAGTGAACGGGGGCCATGTAAAACCATCTTACCTGGTCGGCTGTTTAGACGGACTGAAAAAATCAATGCGCTGTTCGCGAAGCTAGAAAGAGGACTAGATAAATGCATCAGGTCAGAAAAGCATGGCAGAAGGAAGGAACCAACAGAGCCGCCATGTTTGAACTGCCTAAAAATACAAGGCAATTCAATGGGTAGGTAAGGGATATTAAATGAAACTAAAATTGCCTAAAAAATGCTCAGTGCACACATGATAGAAAAATGCGAAATACAAAGCCACTAAAGAATGAAAAGGAAAGTAATTTTTATTTTCTTTAAAAAAAAAAGCAAAAATAGTAGGTGGAAAGCGAAAGTGAGGGCAAAGTGGGTAATTACTAAATTAATTGCGCGCGTGTAAAAAAATCAAGAGTACCATTAAGCGAAATGGAGAATTTTGGATAAATGAACCGAGGGAACATCATGAATTAAGAGGGACAGGATACTGTCTGTGAGTGCGCTGCTACAAGAACATGTATAGGTTGCACAAGGAGACCAATTTACAATAATTAAAATAATGGCCCCATGGGTAAAGAGGTTAATAAAAATGTGTGCCAAAGAATAAGAGGTTAGGCACATAAGAAACAAAAAATCCATAATACAGTGTTTCCTGAGCACATTATGGATCTTGTGACTGTCCGAATTGAACCTCGTGATGAACCTAATTTTCTGAGTGACGGGAGACTTGTCATGAGTTTTAGGAACAATCAGATCCGCTCTCTTTAGCTGGCGTACTAAAGCTAATGCTTTATCAAGACAGCTATGATATTAGCCTCTCTCAAGGAAGCGTGATTTAATGGTGATACTTTCATTGTAAAAATCCTTGGGATTAGAGCAATTGCTGTCTCGATAAAGCATTAGCTTCAGTACGCCAGCTAAATAGAGCGGACCTGCTTGTTCCTAAAACTCATGACAAGTCTCCCGTCACTCAGAAAATTAGGTTAATCACGAGGTTCAATTCGGAGAGTCACAAGATCCATAATGTGCTGACGAAACACTGGCACCTGTTACACCTTGATTCTGACATTGTCAACTGGTTAGATCCGACTGCTAGTATAACATTTAGCAAAGGCAAATCGCTCGAAAATAAACTTTGTCCTTCATTTATGAGTATGCCCTCTCCTAAATTGACTTGGCTACATTAAGCTCAGACCACTGGGTTTCATAAATGTGGCTTTTACAACATATGTAAATTTACTTTGGAAACATCACAGGTCTCCTTTGGAACTAGAGGAGATCACACAATTTATTCTTTCATCAACTGTAATTTTAAATTTGTTGTGTATTGTATAATCTGTACCTGTGGTCTGAAATATATTGGGAGCACTATTTGCCCCTTGAAGATTCGCATCCGCGAGCACTTGGCTACAATTGGTAGTCAAGAGCCCAAATATCCTTTAGCCAACCACTGGCAAAAAACTCATCAACTAGACTGTAAGGATGACATACATTTCGTTGGCCTATGCAAAGTGTCCTTACCTCCGAGAGGGGGCAACCTAACCTTGAAATTACGACAATTGGAAGCAAGACTAATCTGTAAATGGCGTACTGTCTTTAATGGATTAAATTCGGACCATGAATGTGCTATTTTCCTGTAACAGCAGGCTGTCCCTATTTTTGTCTCTGCCAATTTGGTGCCGCTGCCCTCACTGTATTATGGAATTTTTGTTTGTGCCTAACCTCTTATTCTTTGGCACACATTTTTATGAACCTCTTTACCAATGGGGCCATTATTTTAATTATTGTAAATTGGTCTCCTTGTGCAACCTGTACATGTTCTTGCAGCAGCGCACTCAGACAGTATCCTGTCCCTCTTAATTCATGATGTTCCCTCGGTTCATTTATCCAAAATTCTCCATTTCGCTTAATGGTACTCTAGAGTTTTTACGCGCGCGCAATTATTTTAGTAATTACCCACTTTGCCCTCACTTTCGCTTTCCACCTACTATTTTCGTTTTAAAAAAAAAAAAAATTTACAGAAAAAAAATGTACTTTCCTTTTCATTCTTTAGTGGCTTTCGATTTTTCTCTTTCGCATTTTTCTCTCGTGTGTGCACTGAGCATTTTTTAGGCAATTTTAGTTTCATTTAATATCCCTTACTTACCCATTGAATTGCCTTGTATTTTTAGGCAGTTCAAACATGGCGGCTCTGTTGGTTCCTTCCTTCTACCATGTTTTTCTGACTTGATGCATTTATCTAGTTCTCTTTCTAGCTTCGCGACCAGCGCATTGATTTTTTCAGTCTGTCTAAACAGCCGACCGGGTAAGACGGTTTTACATGGCCCCCCGTTCACTTTGGAATTGTAATTCAGTGTTATTGCTCATTCTAGGCAGAGGTTTAACCTCTTCAAGCCCGCTGAGTTTAGTGCTACTAATGGGTACCTCTTTTTGATTGCGTGCACTCTTTTTGTTGCATTAACCAGTTGCTTTTCACTACCTGGTAAATATTAACTTAAATTCATTTCAATCCATTGATACAGTTTGTTTCTTTTCTTCCCTTTCCTTTCCTTTATTTTGCAGCTTTAACCACAATTTCGAAGCCTTCAGGTACTTTAATTAATTACCCTTTTTTTCATCCCTTAAATTGCAACAATTTGGCCATTTCTCCATAGATTGGTTGTTTCTTTCTCGTCCGCAGAGTACTTTCTGGGCATTGTCCCTTCAGCTTAAATTTCAGGCTCTATCCCTATTAAGGTAATACTGCCTCAGATTAATTGGTGTCTGGTTTATAAGGTGTAAATTTACACTAGATTTATTTTTTTGGCATTATTGTTTTTGATTGCGCTGCTGCAGTTATTCCATCGAATAAATTGTAACTCTAGCACAAATTTGTTTTTCTCTCTATTTTGAATATTTCAACATCCACCTCCTAATGGACTTACACCTCTTTTGGTATGGCTTTAAATTTATTACGTTTATAATTTTCTTTTGTCAAATATGCTTTCGATTTTCGTTTTTGTCTTGCATTAACCCTATTGCAAATTGCATACATTTAATTTTGGCTCATTCATCCCCTGCTTTTCCCCTGGATGCTATGCCTTTATTTGTCCTGCCTATGTTACTGTTTGGTGTCACTTTATTATTGAATGTTGCACACTCCATTTTGTTATTGTATCCTATGTTTAATAATAGGCTCAGATGAAGAGCCGTGGAAGGCTCGAAACACGTGTTAGGCTGTTGCTTGTACTAAACCTTGGACTTTAAAGGCTGTTCTTTCATACAAATCACTTGGACTCCCGATTTTTATTTTGTTATACTTGGCGCAGTGAAACTGGGACTTGTTTGTGTTGCACTCTTTCTCATATGTGTAACCTCCATGAAAGAACAGAGCGAGATAGAAGTTTTCATTATCCGGCTACTCACACTTCTATTGGCAACACTAGCAACCTAATCCATCCCTCTCCATCAGACCTTCCACTCTTTATCAATAGGGCTCTTTGGAATGTGTGCTCCATTTGCAACAAAGCACACTCTGTCCTCTATATTTTTCTCTGTCTTAACCTGCAGTTTCTATGCATTACAAATGTAGCTCACGCCTTCTTTCTCAGTAGCTCCAGCTGCTTTTTTTGTTCAACTTTTACCTCTTTTTCTCATAGCCCAACCTTCATTGGCAGGAGGGTAGGTTGGTATCCTGTAACATTCTTCCTACTTTATTTTCCCCTCTCCTCCTTCCCTTATTTCCTTCATTTTGTTTATTGTGCATTTGTAAGGCGCTTTTACATCAAGTAAATTGTGTTTCAAAGCTCCCACAGGACAACCGGGAGGAACATGAGCATGAAAGGCAAATATAACAATGAAAGAGAGAGGGGGTCCTACTAGACTTTGAGCATTCAGAGCGTGCAAGTGCAGAGTGAGAGAGTTAGAGAGAGAGAGATGCGGAGATGCGGACGGGTTGGGGAGGGTAAGTGCTATGAGTAACAAGGAGGGATGTGCCTAGGGAGTTAGTTGCAAACTGTTAAGTGACTGGCAGAGATCATTTGGTGAGAGTGGTTGCCTGCCAGTAAATAGATCCAGGCCTGTGATGGCACAGGCCAGTGGGCGCCTAAGGCAAGTGCTGGGAGTGGGTGGGAGGCCAGGATCCAGGTGGGCACTTAAGGGCCCTGGTCACCAATCTCAGTGACTGAGATTTAGCAAAGGAGGGAAGGGGGAAAGAGGAGGTGAAAAGGAAAGTCTTGAGGAGCTTCTGAAATTTGAGGAGATCTCGCTCCAAACAAAGAGGAAGGGGGAGGCTGTTCCATTGGAGGGAGCCATCCGAGGAAAGATCGTCCACCAGTTTGCTGTTTAGTGAATCGCTTGACATGCAGAGAGTTGGTGCCGGAGGAATGTAAAGATCTTGAGGGAGTATATTTAGTGAGAGCCAGTTATAGATCGTGTGGTCCTTGGATCCAGACAGCCTTGTGTATGATGCAGAGGTATTTGAATTTGATCCTCGCAGCAGCCGGGAGCCAGTGAAGGGTTTTTAGGGATGAAGAGATGCGGTCCCTGGGCTTGCGACCCTATTCTGGATTAGCTGGAGGGGACGTAGAGCGGAAGAGGGTAGATTAAGGAAGAGGTTATTGCAGTAGTCAAGGCTAGAGAGTACCAGAGCTCTCGAGACATTGAGCTTCTGGTGATAAGTGAGGAAAGGAAGGATTCCTTTGAGGAGGTGGAGTTGAAAGTGAGCCGCCTTGGCAAGTTCCTGGATGTGAGGGAGGAAGAAAAGGAGTCGAAGATGACTCAAATGTTTTTGGCTTCAGATGAAGTAGAAGGGGAGAGCCCATAGTGTGGCCATAGTGAGGGGAAGAAAGAGGGGGCAGGAGTCACAATGGGAAGGATTTAAGTTTTGTTGGCATTGAGCAGAGATCATTGGAGGCCCATCAGGACTGGGTGGTAGATCGGCAGTCAGGAATGATGGGGAGAGGATCAGAGGGAAGTTTGAAGAAGAGTTGTGTGTCATCTGCATAACACTGGAAGTAAGGGGAGTGGGTGGAAATTAGGTGTGAAATCGGGGCAAAATAGGTGTTAAAGAGCCAGGGAGAAGGGTTGGAGCCCTGGGAGACGCCACAGGTGGAGATAGAGGTGGGAGAGCAGAAAGAGCAAAGGATAACCTGGGAGGGACAGTCATTGAGGAAGGAGCTCAGCCAGTCCAGTGCCCGCTCAGTGATACCTAGGGTATTGTTGAGCCATTTTATTAGAATGGAGTTGTTAACCGTGTCAAATGCAGAGGAGAGATCAAGTAGAATGGGAATGGCAGGAGAGTTGGAATCGAGAGATGCAAGCAGTTCTTCACAGGTGTTCAGAAGAGCAGTTTCTGTGCCTCTGGATGCTAGGAATCCAGATTGATGGTCATGTAGGCAACCAGCAAGTTCAGTATGTTGTGTGAGTTGGGGGATGACGAGCTTCTCCAAGAGTTTCCCAAGGAAGGGGGTGATGGAGATGGGGCGGTAGTTAGCAGGACAGAACGGGTCTGCAGAATGTTTTTTCAGGAGGGGGCGCACATGAGAGTGCTGGACGAAAGATGGGTAAGACCCAGTAGCAAAAGTGGTTGCAGAAATCAGTAAGTTCAGGGGCAAGAGAGCCAATGCTGTCTTTTGGATGTCCGTGTTCTCTCTTCACTAAACCCTATTCTTTGGCCTTTCCGTTAATCTATCAGCCTCCTGGTCCTGTCGATTTGTTTTTGTGATGATCTCGATATTATTCAATCTTCTTCTTGCCACTCATTCCACTGCCTCTCTTTGTGCTATTCTTGACTCCCATTATCTCCAAAAAATTCCCACCCCTCCTTCACATACTTCCGCTTCTTCCTTGGACTTAATGTTTTCTTCCTCCCCACTTATTTCTACAATATCTGCCATTCCCATGTTGCCTTCTGACAATGTTTTCCTCCCTTGTTCATTCTTGACTTCTTTAACCTCTGGTGCCTCCTCCTTTAATCTCCTCCTTTCCTGCGCCATGATCTCTGATGCTTCAAAGCCATGACTTTTATCTCTACTCTTACCTCTTCTCTTCCGACAAACTACTGTTCTCTCCTCTTCCTCTGTTGACTCTGCCACTTCTCTCTTCTCGTCCGGAGTCTTAGATACTGTTGAATCCCTCTCCACGGCTCTCCCTTCCTCCCCATCATGTAAACCTCCTCAGCCTTGGATGACCCCATCTCTACTCTCCTATTGGCAGGCTCTGCGTCATGCTGAGCGATGGAGGAAACCCCATTCTCTTTCTGACCCCCAACTTATCAAACTCTCTTCATACTGCCTTCGACTGTGCAT
Source organism: Ambystoma mexicanum (assembly GCF_040938575.1). Taxonomy (NCBI): domain Eukaryota; kingdom Metazoa; phylum Chordata; class Amphibia; order Caudata; family Ambystomatidae; genus Ambystoma; species Ambystoma mexicanum. Next base: position 717,748,943 of record NC_090923.1, read on the forward strand.
TATTCCTGGCTAAAAATACAATATTACACTGATCTTCTCAGCCTCCCTTTTCCTCTTATCCCCAACGTCTTTTACACACCCTGAAGCGTATTTGCTTGCCTCCCTTACCTGACCCGCCAGCATTCTCTTCTCTCCCTAATGCTGCCATTGCCTCTTATTTCTCCACTAAGGAGACACTTTGTTCTTCTATTCACCCCTCCACTTCTCCATGATACCCCGCTTCCCCTTCTCTCATGACAACCTTTCTTCCTCTTTCTAATGGTTTGACACTTTACTTTCTAAAGCCATCCCACCACTGCACCCACTGATGCACTCCCCGATTCCTAAAATATATCCTTTTCTCCTCTTAACTTATAATACCCTTCCATTTTTATTGACAGTCTTCAACTTTTCCATCCCTGTTGAATAATGCTACCATTTTCTCTATTCTTAAGAAACCCTCCCTCAAGATCCCAATTACCCTGAAGTACTGGCCTATCTCACTACTTCCCTTTCTTTCCATACCTCTAGAATGTATTGCTTATTCCAAAGTTTCTGTTCTTCATAACAACTCTTCTCTTCTTTCACTCTACCAATGTAGCTTTCGGCCCTTCCGTTTGTGGAAACTGCTCTTCTTTCCATCTGCGATTTACTTCTTTCTTCTCACCATGCTAAGCATGTTTCTCTCCTTGTTCTTCATCTGTCAGCAGCATTTGACACTGTTGGCCATTCTTTTCTTCTGTCCTCTTGATTTTAGAGGATCCTACTGAACTGGTTTCGTTCTAATCTTTCTAAACACACCTAATTAGTTCCAGTTCCATGTGTTAATATCTCTGCAAAAATGTTGCCATACAAAAATATTGATATATTTTTGCGGCGATATTAAGGCATGGAACCTGCGGTGGATACCCCCGCATTATTTTTAAAGGAGCAGGGGACACCCCCGCAACCACTGTTCCGAAAAACCCCAAAAATTATTCCCCCCCAAAAAATATTGCCTATGGCCGTTCCAGATGACCATATATACAGCAATAGTTTTGGTGGGTATAATATGTAGTGATACCTTTGTTTCCTGGCCTGGCCATTCCTATTTAGTACTTCCTCTTCAATGTAGAGTTGCACCTTCTATTTCCCGCCCTTCAGGTAATTTCCCCCTCTGCCTGAAACTTCAGTTATCTTTGATTCTTCCCTCTCATTTTCTTCTCATAATTCTGCTTCTGCTCGTTCCTGTCGCTGGCATCTTTTCAATATCTGTAAAGCTTGCCCATTTCTTTCATTTTCATGCTGCTAAAACTCTTGGCTCATCTCTTATTTTCCCTCAATAGTCTTTATCAAGTCTTCCTGCTACTCCGCTTGCTCCACGTTGCTCTTTTTTTACAACTCGTCTATTTGTTATGTTATGTTATGTTAGCGGTACTTGTATAGCGCACCGTCACCAACGGAATTGGTCCCCAGGCGCTCTGCCGGATCTCTAAACAGGAAGGGTGGGTAGGGTTAGTCGGGAAGAGGGGAGAAGGAGAGTGGGAGAAGTGGTGTGTTGTTGGCAGCTTCAGCTCAATATACACCGAGTGCTGGGCTTTGGTGTTAATCTCGGATTAGGCGAAGGCCTTGACTGCTGTTGGTGAAGTTTGTGTTGTTGGTGCCGTGTGGTAAAGTGCATGCGGATGGCTGGGAGAGAGATGGTTATGTGGGTTTGTGTGGGTTTAAGTATGCTGAAGATTGAGGGTTGGGTTAGTGGGATCTGTATCCTGATTTAGGTACTTATGGTTCCGTTAGAATTGTATACCTGTTGGTTGGGATGTTGCTGGTTCCTCGTGGGCCGACTCGCTTTGGTAGTGTTGCGCTGATCCGACTGTATCCTATTGAGTGTAGTTTGGATTGGTGGGTGCGTCTGAACCTGATCTTCAGGTGTGGGGCCGGGTGGGTGATATCTATTCTCAGGTGATCTAGTGTGACCTTTTTCGGTTGAGGCTTTGAATGGTTTGGGGTCGTGTTGATGTGTTGTTCTAGTGGATCCGTCCTGGTGAGCTTGTGTATTCAGACATTCGTATCCTTCTGTCCTGACTGGTTCTTTGGTTTCCGTGGGGTGAAAATCCTCGGGACTGTTTAGTTGTAGTTTGTGTGGTGGGGCATTGTTTCCTGCTTTGTATTGGTGCACTGTGTGTTGTGATGAAACATTGTTTCTCACCCATTGCCTTGGGGCCCATGGTGCAGTGCTTCCTTTCCCTCTCTGTTTTGTCCTTAGGGCTGTTGGGGAAGGTAATAGTTAAGGTCATGGTCCTCTTGATGATTCGTTCTAGTCTTTGTCTTAGTTTGCTGTGTTTGCTATCTTAGGTCGTATTGGGACTGTCTCCCGTTTGGTCCTTTGGTATGTCGTGGGATATTTACCTCCACTTTTCCCATTGATTGATCGGTGTGTATTGCGGTCGCTCTACGCTCATTGATGTTTTCGTTATCTCGGTGCCCCTGTGGCCAGTCTTTCTAGTTATGACGTAAAGAGCTATGTTTTGAGTAATTTCCTGAATAATAGGTGGTTTCTTGTGTTATGTATGTACTTTGGGAGGTCGTTCCAGGTTTTCGGGGCTTAGTGAGTAAAGGAGGATCCTCCTAGTTTTCTTTTGTTGTAGGGCTTCGGTTCCAGGCGGGTGTCCATGCTTGATCTGAGCGTTCTTGTTGGTTGATGTAGGCGCAATTTGTCTCTTAGGAACTCGGCGCCTTTGTTGTGTACTGCTCTCTGCGTAATGAACATTGTTTTGAATTTTATTTGTTTTATTGGTAGCCAATGTAGTGTTTTTAGCGCTGGTGTAGTGTGTTCTCTTCGGGGTAGTTTCAGAAGTAGTCTGGCTACTGCGTTTTGAATGCGTTGTAGTTTTTTTAGGAGTCGTTCAGGCATGCCTAGGTATAGGCTATTGGCATAGTCTACTTTGGACATGACGAGGGCGATGATGGTGGTTGTTTTGTTGGTGAACGATAGAAACAGTAAGATTCTCTTTGCCGCTCGCAGGAGGAAGAAGCATTTCTTTCGGCGAGCGTTTACTTGTGTTTCTAGCGTGAGATTATTGTCCATCAGAACCCCCAGGTTTTCTACAATCTGCAAGGGTGCTTGGGTTGTTCCGAGTTTCCCTTGGCCAAGGGATGAATTGGTTTTCTCCTCCATTTTTTGTGACGATCATTATTTCAGTTTTGCCTGGGTTGATTTTGAGGGAGTTAGAGTTCATCCAGAAGAATACATTGCAGAGGCAGTTTTCTAGCATTGAGTTTCTTTCCGGGTTGTCTTGTATTTTGAAGATTTGTGTATCATCAGCGTAGTTGTAGCAGGTGAGGCCGTGGCTCTTGATGATTCTGATCAGTAGATATGTTGAATAGTAGCGGGGAGAAGGATGATCCTTGTGGTACTCCACAGGTGGAATCTCTCGGGCTGGATTTGAAGGGTTTCATCCATACGGTTTCCGTTCTGTTTGTTAGGAAAGATTTGATCCATAGTAGGGCGGTGTCTGATATTTCAAGTCCTTCTAGTCTTGTTATGAGGGTGTCATGGTCGACTCTGTCAAATGCTGCCGATAGGTCTAGGAGTATCAAGGCAGTGCTGTTGTCCGAGTCTGTGTTGATTTTTAGATTGTCCCATATTGAGAGTAGAGCTGATTCCGTTCCTCTCAATGGTCTGAAGCCAACTTGTGCCTGGTCTAGTAGGCCGTGCTCTTCTATATACTCTTGGGTTGTTTTGTATATGTACATTTTGAGCAGCTTGGCTGTATACAGGATATTGGAGATGGGTCTGTAGTTGGGGAGGTCCTCTACGTTTCCCGCTGTATCTTTGAGTAGTGGCCTGATGTATGCAGTTTTGAAGGCTTGTGGCACTTTCCCAGTTGCGATGGAATGGTTGAGGACGTTTCTGTGGTATTCCATGGGCGTTCCTTGTTTGAGGATCGATTTGTATGTCTGGTGGGCAGGGGTCTTCGGGGGACCCTGAGTTATTGCTTTCATTCACCAGTTTGACAAATGTCTTCACTGATATTTCTGGAAAGCTTCGTAGTTTGTTTGGGTGCTCCTCCCGGGTGTAGGTTGGGGTCGTAGTCAGATCAGACGGTGTGCTTTGTATGGTTTGTTGGATGTTGATGATTTTGTTTTTGAAGTGGTCTGCAAGGTCGTTGCAGAGTTTTGCGGACTAAGTTGGTGTGTTTTTGCATCCCAGAAGGTTTTTGATTTAGTTTGATTTTGAAGAGCTCTTTTTGGGTGTTTGGTGCTTCGAAGATTCGGTTGTCATAGTGTTTCCTCTTTGCTTTGTGTATTTCCTTTTTGTAAGCCCGGTTGTGTTGAAGGAATTTCAGTTTGTTCGCCGCATAGTTTTGTTTTCTCCAGTTCTAGTCTTTGTTTTTTTCTTTTCATGGTGCTAAGTAGTGGGGTGAACCATTTTGCCATTTATTAGAAGAAGCAAAGGGTTTTTCTTTGGCGATGTTGTCTATAGTAGGTAAAATCCAGGAATGCAGCAGGGTTACCTTTTTGTCCAGGTCATCTTCTTCCATGAGTGTTGGGTGTGGTTTGTTTAGCTCCAGGAGTTCATTCAGGTTGGAGTTTTTGATCCTCCAATTTCTTTTCATGGTTTTCGTTGTTTTGTCCGTTTGATTGTTTGTTAGCGTGGTAATTTTGATTACGAAGGGAATGATGAGGTGGTCGCTCCAAGGTATTTGAATTGGGGTGCCGTGGTGAGGAGTAGTTTGTTAGCGAAGATTGCGTCAAGTGTATGCCCTGCCGAGTGGGTTGCTCCTTTGACTAGTTGTTGTAGGTTCATTGCTGCTAGTTGGCTGGTTAACGATTTATGTATGGTCGTGCCTTCTACTTCAAACCAGATGTTGAAGTCTCCTAGGACTATCAGGTGATTGTGTTTGATGGCTAGGACGGTGATTGCTTCTGTGAAGGATTCTACAAAGGTTGCATCGTACGTTGGTGGTCTATATATTAGTACGAATTTCAAGTTTGTTTTGGGTGTTACTGCTAGATGTATGATTAGGGATTTGCATTTATCGATGATTAGTGGGTCTTCAAGTATGATATCCAGGTGTTCCTAGTGAATGATTGCCGGCCCTCCCCCTCTCTTGGTTTTTCTGTTTGATTGGATGCATTTGAAGTATTCAGGCAAGCAGTTGTTGAGGGTGATCTTGTAGTTGTCGTCTAGCCAAGTTTCTGTTACAAATAGGATGTCGTTCCCTCCGTTGCAGAGCAGATCGTATATCTTGGTGGCATGTTTGGACATTGATCTTGCATTGGTGATGTTGCAGCAGATCTTTTTGGTGTGGTTTTGCTTGTTGGTTGTTCCTTGTTTTGGTTTGTGGTTGTTTGGTTGTGGTGTATCGTTGTTGGCATTGATTGGGGCTGGGTGAGGATCAGCGAAGGTTGTAGCTTCATTGTAGGAGGACGTATGAAGATCAGCGGAAGCTGCATCTTCATTGAAGCGGTCTGCTAGTTTGAAAGCTTGGCTGTTCAGTGGTGTTGCTTCTCCATTTGTGCTGGTTAGGTGAAGGTCCGTGAAGGCTTCTTCTTTGTTGAATTGGTCAGTTAGGTTCATGTTTGGGTTGTTGGTTATAAGATCTTCGTCGTCGTTATGTCCGGAATGGCGCGGGTGTTGAGGGTGTCCTTCTGTTCTTGTGATGTATAGGGTAATGGGGTCGGACTCTAGCCACCTTCTTCTTGGGTGTTCCCTTCTTTTTCCTGGTTGTCTCGGGATGTTCTTTGTGTGTCTTGATGTCTCTGTGTCATTGGGGTATCCTGGTTCTTGAGTTGTTGCGAGGTACGTGAGAGATATAAGGAATTTTCCGTTTGGAAATTTGTTCTGGTCGTTTTGGTTTTTGGTGTTGTTTCCTCCATTTGAGGTTGTTACTTCGGTGGTAGTTTGGATTTGTGTGCCTGTGTCCAGTGCGGCCTTGTCTTGTGCCCTTCCTCGGCGTCCCTTTCTGGTTGGGGGAATTTTGGTGCTCTGTGCGGAGGTGCCGGTTGAGTCGCTGGCTGCCGTGTCTTGTGATGGGAGTGCTGGTATTTCTTCTTGTGTTGGTAGCCTTGGGTGCTTTTGTGCCATCTGTTCTTCCGGTGGGTCGGTTTGTGTATCCTCTGAGCGCTGTCTGATGGTGTTTTGGTGCTGGGGGTACTGTCGTCAGGGGTACTGTTGTCAGAGGTGCAGGTCAAAGTTCAGTGCTGTCTATTGTAGGTCTCACGGAAGGGGTGAGGGCGGTAGAACTATGCTATCATGGTCTAGTCCTCACTAGGAGTATGTTAAGGACTAATTCTGACTATGTTCTAGAGTCTCGTGTGGTGGGGGGAACCTGAGGAGTATTGTCATTCTTATGATTCAAAGATTTCGGAGCAGAGTGCCTGTTAAGTTTGGGAGACCTGTATAGTGGGAGAGAGGCCTATCAGCGTAATCTGAATGGCGCAAGAAGCAATTTGGGGCTTGAACCCCTGCTAAGTTTGGGAGACCTGTATAGTGGGAGAGAGGCCTATCAATGCAATCTAAATATCATACAATACAGTTTGGAAACAGTGCCCCTGATAAAAATTTGGGAGACCTTCACGCTGGGAGAGAGGGCCCCCAATGCAATCTGAATGCCACAGAATACAGTCTGGGAGCAGAACCCCTGCCAAATTTGAGAGACCTGTATAGTGGGAGAGAGGCCTATCAGTGTAATCTGAATATCATACAATACAACTATCAAAGCGATCTGAATGTCATATAATGCAATTTTGGGATAGAACCGCTAGTAATTTTGGGAGACCTGTATAGTGGGAGGGAGGCCTATCAATGCAATCTTAATATCATGCAGTACAACCTGGGGACAGAACCCCTGATGAACTTGGGGGGGGGGTTGACCTGTATAGTGGGAGAGAGGTCCCACAACGCAATCCAAACGTCAGACAATGCACCTTTGGGGACAGAACGCCTGCTAAATCAGGGAGACCTGCACAGCAGGAGAGAAACCCACCAATGCAGTCCGAACATCACACAATGCAGTTTTGGGTTCAGAACCCCCGCCAAGTTTGGGAGACCTGTATCGTGGGAGAGAGGCCTATCAATGCAATCTGAATATGATACAGTACAGTTTGGGAAACAGAACCCCTGTTAAATTTGGCAGGCCTGTCAACTGGGTGAGAGTCCTATCAATGCGATCTGAAAATCATACAATACAATTTGTGAGTTGAACCGCTGATACATTTTGGAGACTTGTATAGTGGGAGAGAGGCCTATCAATGCAATCTGAATGTCACACAATACAGTTTTGGAATAGGAACCCTAATAATTTTGGGAGACCTTTATAGTGGGAGAGAGGCCCATCAATGCAATCCGAACATCAGGCAATACAACTTGGGGACAGAACCCCTGATCTTGGGGGACCTGTATAGTAACCCCAAATCATTTGGGAGACCTGTTTAGTGGGGGGGAGGCCTATCAATGCAATCTGAATATCATGTAATACGATTTGGGAGTAGAACCCCTGATACATTTTGGAGACCTGTATAGTGGGAGAGAGGCCTATCAATGCAATCTGAATGTCATACTATGCAGTTTGGGGACAGAACCCCTGATCAATTTGGGGGACCTGTATAGTGGGGGAGAGACCTATAAGTGCAATCTGAATATCATACCATACAATTTGGGAGCAGAGACCCTGCTAAATTTGGGAGACCTGTGTATTGGGAGAGAGGCCTAGCTATGCGAATTGAATATCATATCATATACAATTTGGGAACAGAAACCCTTATAAATTTGGAGACCTGTATAGTGGGGGAGAGGCCTATCAATGCAATATGAATATCTTGTAGTACAATTTGGGAACAGAAACTCTGATAAATTTTGGAACTGTTTTATATCGGTATAAGTGGCTAGGATTGTAGGGTAGACTGGTTGATCTACTCCTAACCCAGGCCACTCCTACTTTACTGGTCCTTGTAGTTGATGGTTGACCGCTGGCACATGCCTTCCCCTGTGGACTCCTGCCGGCACTCCTTGGATCCTCCTCTGTTGGGACCGCCCTTGGCGTTGGGGCCTTTTCCTCTGCGCCAATGGCTCTACGGTGGCCTTCTGAATCACTTCTGCTCCTCCACATTCTCTGTATCATGTATTAATGCTGGTAGGGCATGGCTCCCCCATCTCTCTTCTGTGTTTTTTTTTCAATTAGCCACCCTTCTCCTTTTTCACTGTCCCGGTTTTCTTTTATCCATCCATCGCCCCCCTGTGCTCAACCTCCTTTCCGCTCATTCACCCTTCTCGCACCTAAGCATTGGAACGCATTTCCCCTTCGTTCTCTGTCCTCTTAGGCTCACTTTCGCTCTCGCCTTATCCAACTCAATTTCTCATTTCATTGTTTTACCTATGATTTGAATTGTTGTTCCTATGTTATGTTCATGCTCTTTGCCGTATAGCGCAATATAAATAAAATGAAATAGAAATAACCTGTATAGGAAAAGCACACATTAAAATTCAGTAACTTTCCCTTGGCTGGTTAAAGTCAGTATAATTTGTTAGTTTGAATGTCCCATCTTGCCACTTTTGTGCAAGACTGTTGTGTGTTTCAGACTGGTAGTGCCAGGTTAACATACATTTTTCGTTGATACATTCTCATCTCATATGATATTATATGGCATTTATAATGCACCTAGTTTCACTTCATGAAGTGACTGTCATCAGAGTCCTGAATAGTGATTGTGACCCACCAGGAAAACCGTAAACCCCTTGTTTCCCCTGAGAAATCTACTCACTGTGCTGGTTGTGTAGACTCCTCTTACTGGAGCAAGGCTTCTTATGATTCTAATGTTGCAACATTTTATCTCTGGAGGGCCCCTATGAGTAATCCTGTTTTATTTTATTTTTATTGTTTAAAGTGTGCACCTAGCTAGAGAGCAGCTGAGCGATGTACAGCGTGTGGGAAGCCAGCATTTGGGATGGCATCTTTTAACAGTAGCGTAGTGCAGTGAGTTTGAGGTCTGTGCATCCGTATGTGCACCCATTGGAATTGGTCCATGGTCCGGTGGTGTTGAAAAAGCCATGTTTTGAAAGATTTGCAAAATTGGAGCATTGTGGGGGCATTCCGAATCTACACCGGGATCGAGTTCCAGAGGGTGGGTGCGTGACAAGTAGAGCATTGTTTGAGGGTTCTATCTTTGCTGGCAAGTTGTGATTCAAGCTGGTTGGTCAATTCGCTGAGCGAGTAGCGTGTGCCATCAGTTATTTTGAGCTTAGCCGTAAGTTTTGCTGGTGTGCAGTCTTGAACAGTGTCCTGGCTTGGAGAGGAAGCCGATGTAGTTCTTGCAGGACAAGGGCGTTCGGTCAAATTTCCATGCACCCGTAATAAGACGTGCTGCAGCATGGTGGACTGCTTTTAGGGGAACCAAGTGAGCAGCTGAGCGCCTTATTCAGGAGGGCATTTCTCCCATAGAAGACCACAAAGGCCTGCCCTACGGTCTGGAAATCTTGCAGTGAGATGAAGGGTTTGATTTTGCAAAGGGTGGCGATTCTGACCCAGGTTGTGTGGGCCTTCTTGGCTATGTGTTTCTGGAAGGACAGGCTGCTGTCAATGGTGAAGCCTAAAGATATCGCTTTGTTCAAGAGTTGTCGATCAAATCCTTTTAGGTGCATATCAGTGGGCAATTGCTGGACAAGTTTAGCGGGTGGACCGAGGACGAGAAATTCAGTCTTGGATGGATTTAGTTTGAGGTAGGCAGTCGACATCCAGGATTGGATGATGGCTAGGTGATTGCGGATATGAATTATGTCCTGCATGCCATTTACTCTCATGTACAACCCAGTACCTTGTGCAGTTGTCAGATTAGTCCTACACGTGAGAGGCAGCCATATATCATCATGCCTAAAGCCTGCCTCAGAGTGATCCCTACAGTGGCAGTTGCTTGAAAAAGATATAACTTTTGGGTGGATGGAACCATATGTTATCATCCATAGGCCCAGTATCCCCTTAAACAGGTTAGTCTTACCCTGTAAAATCTGAGTCTTCTAGCTCTGAGCAAGATGCCAAATATGAAATGGATCATGAATAGGTCATGCAATGTGACAAAACGTAACATATGGCTCGGACTGCTCATTATCTGAGGCAGTGGTGCCCTTTTTCTTGTGGCCTGCAGGAACCACCAAAGTCCTAAACTGTGAGCAAAGTCCTATGCTGTTCAAAGCCCCCGATCTCCATAACATCTTGCTGCTTCTTGCCAGCAGAGAGATGACATGAAGAAGCAAGAAACTAACACAACGTACACCAGCAACCGACAGTCTGCACAGTATGCAGCTAGTAACAAACCCAGAAATGAAGCTACTAAATGTTATTCCTAGCTGTATGTCTCGTACCTGACCTATCTCCACTGGTCATGCTTTGCACCTCCCAACACCAAACCTTTCCTGCAGTGAACTGGCCAGCTGCATCACACCACAATTCCAGTAGTAGTTCTTCCCCTCTGCATACTAGCATCTCCAGTGGCTGCATGGCTGTCCTTATTACTTGAGTATCTTCAGCAGCACCAGCCAGAAATGGCGGAAGATAGCTGGGTTACAAAGTACGAACATCCGGCTAACCTTTCCTTTCCTGTACTATCTTTAACTTTGGGCCCTCACTTACCATGGAGGGTTGAGCAGCATTAGGAGCCGTAGCCAGCTCTGCCATTAAGATGCAAACACATCTCTCTCACTATTTCCTGTTAGAGACTGTATCCGGTTGAGTGAATACAGGTCATTCTGTAATTCCAGAGTACACTGTGATAAACTTGGGACCTAGGATCCTGTGTTCCTTTGCTCTCCTACTAGATCCCACCCAGCCGGATGCAAACCAGAACATTGTCTTCTCTAAGACTTTCTAAACCAAAAAGTTTGTTACCTAACCCCACATTCTTACCTACCTTTTATGTGACATATTCTATTTTCATATACCTCTGTATGGACATGTCTTTGTTCCTTAATTCAAAGTGATACTGTACTATGTATTCTAGTCTACCCCGCTCCCCTACTAAGTGTTAGTCTTGAAGGGTCAGCCATAGCTACCACTAGATGAGACAAGGAAAATTTGATGATCGACAGTCGGTCTAGGTCCAAGTAGTTGATACCAAATCTTACACATAGGACACTCCTCTTAACAAAAGGAACACATCTGTTCCTTATGTGCAGGATAATCCGGTTTTCTTAATTGGCGACAAGCCAGTCTAGCAGAATCTGGATCATATACCGCAAATTAAAAATCTGTGGCTTAGAAAGAATTATACCCTGATACGTGGCCACTGAATTTGTAAAGCTAGAATAGATGGCTGAGCTTGGCCACCAAATTTGAAACATTGGCAGGTAATGCATTTGATGTAATTTCTCTCCCAATAAAGCCATATCTTGGATCGCTTCTCAGGGGTGTAGTAGCATCTAGGACTGATGTTGAATATATTGTGGAGAACAGATATAGATTTCATAGACATTTGTTTTGGGTGAATCAATAAAAGCGAACTACTCCCATACATCCCTTGACCTTCAGTGTCGTCATACTGGGGGTAGGTTAACTAGCTACTTATCTGGCTCAGAATGAGTACTGTAGTTCTCCTTTGACTTGAAGATATTAAAAGATGGCTATAGTTCCTTCCCCACAGATCTTTAATGACAGTTGTATAATGTACATTTTCCATTCCTTAATTGGGGCACAGATACAAATCGCTCAATGAACTATGCAGCAACTGCTCATAAGTTTCCCTTTTGAATGGATTGTTTGTTTAGTATTTATTATGCGCGCCAGACCCAAGGGTATCACGGTGCAAGCAATAAGAAGTCATACAGCGTAGTACACAGGTCACGTTGGTTACAAGGTAATAGCAAACATCTAATCTAGCAATAATTGGTATATAGGTGCAAACAGTCGGTGGTGGTAGGAAAAATATACACAATCACAATATAGGCAATCAATATGCAGAAGAAATGTACAGTTATTTACAAGTGTGGTCGAGTTCTTCAATATAGATGGTCAATGTGCAGAGGAAATGTGCAGTTATTTGCACATGTGGTCAAGTTCTACAGGTTTGTTTGTCAGCATTCTCTAGGAGCCCTATAATCAGGTTTTGTCTGCATTTAGTGAAGGTTTGGTCCATTCTGTGTGGTAGGTAGTGAGTTCCACAGTTGAGCTGCTTTGACCGGGAAACTGGTGCCCCCAAAAGTGGATAGTTTAAAGTGAAGCACCTGAAGGCAGTTAGTTAACTAGTCTCGTAGGTCTAGTAGATGTTTTTCTAGACAATCTTTCTATTAGATATCGTGGTGCTTTGTTGTTTAGTCTCTTGTGGATGAGGGAAGCTATTTTTAGTTTGATTTTCTCAAATGTGGATAGCCACTTGTATTTCCTTCTTGTTTCAGAAATATGTTCTTTCTTAGAGATACTGAGTGCAGCTCAAAGGGCATTGTTTTGAAGTATCTGTATTGTTAGTAATATATTTATTCACTCCAATGTCTAGGGCATTACAGTAGTCTAGTCTAGATATGAAAGCTCTAGCTAGAGTCATACAGCTGTTAGATGAGAGGAAGTGTTTTCCAGCTCTAATAAGTTTGCATGTGTATGCTGTTGAGGAGGCAAGAGAGTTTACCCGTTTAGTGATTGTTAGGGTGGAGTCTAAGTAAAAACCTGATGTTTTTACTTCCTTGGCAACCTTGATAAGGTTCCCATCGATGATGAATGATGAGTAGTTCATGCCAAGTCTGCTAAGAAGAGATACGGATCCCAGGATCAGAAGCTCTGTTTTGTCATTGTTCAGTCAGAGGCCATGGGTGGCCATCCATGTCTGAACGATGCTGTAAATTCTATTCACCAATGCTAAATCCTTGCAGTAGTCCCCGGTAAGTGGTAGGAGGATCTGGGTATCATCTGCATAGTTAGTGTAGGTGATACCCAGACGGTCCAACTCATCAAACAGGAGCTTGGTGAATATATTATACAGGGTTGGAGAAACGCATGAGCCCTGGGGCACCCTGCAAGTGATGGGGGATGGGGTTCGCGGCTGCAGTGATAGAGAAGACCCTCATGGTTCAGTCGCTGAGGAAAGATTGTATCCATGCTATGGCCTCGCTAGAGAAGTGGGCAGCTGAATCCAGGTGGCTGCATAGGACGTTGTGATCCACCAAGTCGAAAGCCGCCGACAGGTCTAGGAGGAGGAGTAATGCCATCTTTCCATTGTCTTAGTTTGTCTATTTGTGCTTTAAGATCAATGAGAGCAGTTTCTGTGCCGTTTAGTGGCTGGAAACCAGATTGACGAGAGCCTAAGAGTTGGTTAAGTTCTAGGAAGTTCTGGATTTGGATATATGCTACCTTGTCTAAGATTTTCAATAGGAATGGCACTGTAGTGATGGGCCTGTAGTTGGTTGGTATGGGGGGGTCTAGCGTTTGTTTTTTGAGAAGTGGGAGTACCCAAGATTCCTTAAGATTGCTAGGTATCGTGCTGGATGTGAAGGAAGCATTAATAAGTTTAGTAATGAAAGGTGCTAGATCCTTAGATTGTGCTGGGCATTGGTCACCTTTGCAGTTGGATGGTTTGCGACCCAGTATAACTTTCTCAACCTCTATAATGGAGACTTTGGAGAAATGAAATAGGGTGACATGTTTAGTTTTAGGTGGAGTTGTTTTGTTTGGTGGTGGTGTAGTGACAGTGAGGCCTTTTTTTAGTGCTATTTTGTTTTGAGGGTTGGCCACTCTGTTAGCTAACGTGTGCTACATGTCGGAGCACCATGTTTTATCTTTGACTCGGTTGTCTTGGGATATGATAGGATTTTCTAATTCTTTTAGAATCGTGAAAAGTTCCTTCATACTAGAATTAGCTTGCGTGATTCTAGTATTATAAGTGTCTTGTTTGGCCAGGAGTATATCCTCCTTGTATTGGGATGAGATTTGAGTTAACTTTAGCTTGTTTCCTGCAGTGGGTTTGAGTTTCCAGGCAGTTTCGCATTTTAACTAGTTTCGCATTTTCTTTTGTCTAGTCTTAGATATTTTTAGATGGGTAGTGAACCAGTTGTTGAGGTGACTTTTAGGCTTACTATTTCTGAGTTTTAGTGGGGCGATGTAGTCGAGAGTTGTGTTCATAACTTTGTTATACTCTTCAACTAGAAGGCTAGGGTCCATATTGTCAGTTAGGGAATTAAGGGTGGGCAGGATACAGGGCAGTAGTTTTTCCACTGTAATATTTTTCTTGTTTCTCGTAAATGTAGGAAGGGCGAGAGGTGTGCTTGTAGGGTAGGTCTTTTGGTTTCTACTGTAAAAGATATGAGGTAATGGTCCGTCCAAATTTGGGGTGAGATGGAGGTTATAGAGACATTACAATTGTGATCTGCAACCCAATCGAGACTTCTCCCTTTATTATGAGTTGGTTCGTTCACTCTCTGGGTGAAGCTAAGTTCTGACAGGATGTTGGCCACTGCCGTGGCATGTTGGTCATTGGCATCATTAAAGGCTATGTTAAGGTCTCCTAATAGTAATGTTTGGGAGGTATCCTTTAGGTTTTCCGATAAAATCGTAGAAAGGTCTTCAATGAAAGTATTAATAGGGCCAGGGGGGTCTGTATATTAGGTGAATGTTCAGCGTTTGCGAGTTGGCTGTGGGTAGTTTGATTGACATTTCACAAGAGTTGATATTCGGTGAAGGTGATATTCTCATAGAGAGATTCGTTTTGGCAATGATAGCTAGTCCTCCGTCTCGGGTTTTGCCTCTATCACCTCTGAGGATGGTGTAGTTATTTGAAACGGCTAGGGACCGTGCAGAGCCTGCTGCCTCGTGAAGCCAGGATGCTGTGATTGCAATGAAGTCGTAGTCTTCCGTTAGGATGGCTTCCGCTATTTCTGTGGCATGAGCGACTAAAGAGCTTGCATTTATTAAGGCTCCTTTAAGGTTAAAGGTAGGTTTGTCTAGGGACAGTGTGGTAGTACTGTCTGGCGCGTCTGAGCAGGTGTGAGTCCTAGTTCATTTTGTATTGGGCTTGTTGTTACTGCTGTTGGTAGTGCGACTGGGCTTTAATGAGTGTTTGTAAGGTACTTTCCTCTGGCAGTTAGAGAGAGCCTGATATCTGATGAGCGGGTCAAATATTCTAGGTAACCGTGCTCGGAGTCCAGAATTTCTAAGCGCAATGTTGCAATGGGTCATTAGGAGAGGTGCGTTGGACTTATAGATGGGTAGTTTTGAAGACCAGGTATGGTTGTCCAATATATCTGCTATCCTAGTTGGTGTTGACATTATGTAGAGTACCATTAGCATGAGTGTGGCACCCAAGTAAGCTAAGTTAGGCCGTGGGTGGATAGTGTATTAGTAAAACTTACAGTGTGGGAGTGCGGTAACTTGACAATAAGGTGCCACCTTCACATAGAGTATGGTTGTTACTATAAGTGACCGGTGGCATTCGCTAGTGGACTAGACATAGGGTTTAGTCAAGGGTTAGTGTCGATTAGCATAAACATCAATTGGCTATAATGTTCTACTAAGGATACCATGTCTAGGAGCAAGTAGGTTGTACAGCGCTGCTGGCTAGTCCTAGTAGAGCAGGCATCAACATTTCCTAGACAGTTTAGTAGAGTATGGACTAGTAGACAGTTACAGAGTTAGGAATTATTTGCAACCATGTGCATAAGCATTGCTATACCATGTGAATATGAATTGCTTATTTATCCAGAGGGCACCATGTAAGACAGTCGGACCAATTTCGCATAGTCATCACATAAATGTTATTGGGTCACCCATACTGTGGATCTTAGTCGTTTGGCAAAGGTACAGTAATACAGTGTTAGCAGTTGATGCATAATGTACTGCGTAGTGCAGTTAACTAAACAGTAGGCAGGGTGAGTCGTATTGCATTCGTTGAGCATGATAGTGCAGGCAGTGATTAGCACATGATGTGACAGCAACAGGTAGATTGTGGTGGCAGTTAATGAGTGTAGGCATATACAGGCTCGATAATACACAATAATCAGTAGTCTAACTTAATGCAGGGGTGGCTCATGCAGCAATAGGCTATTTCGAAATGTATACAGTGTAGAAGTTCAGCAGCAATAGGCTAAATCAAAGTAAAAATGAAGGGCAACTGGAGTGCAACAATGATCAGTAGGCTAGCTGAATGCAAGGGTGGCGCATGCTAACAAACATCAGCAGCAGGCTGATTCGAGATCGGTGCAGTGAAAAAAACACGGAAGTCCTTTTAGAAGCAATAGACTAATTCAAGGTTAATATGGTGGACAATGGGTAGGGCAGGAGGGGCACTACTGCAGGCATACAAAACGCAGAAGGAGGCAAGTATGACAATGATGCTAGCAGTTAGGCAAAAAAACACAGTGAAAACACGGTCCAGCTTGTAGGACAAAGGTGCTAGCACGGTAGAGCAGTAGGCGAATTACGAGGAGGCACAGGCATAAGCAGGTGAGGGCGGCGCTAGTGGGTTAAGGCACTCAAATGAGGCATGTGTGTTGGTGAGCTAGCGCCCTTCGGTCGAGCACAATGGGGGCATGGAATGCCAGGTAGAAGCAGCAAAGCAGCCACAGTGCATGAGCCATTGGGGATGCTAGTGGCCTATAGCATTCCGGTGCAGCACCCGTGATGGCACGGTAATAGCGTTAGGCAATACATAGCGGGGGCATAGTAACAGTAAGTGGAGACAACCAGAGAGCCAGGAGCTCAGTGCATGAACAGGAGCAGGCGCTGATGAGCTATGGCAGTAGAGTGGATCACACGTATTGTTGGGCAGCGGCAGTTAGGTGTTATACACTCACGGTACAGTTAGGTACAGATGCTAATAGCCTGCAGAGGTAGGTAACGTGGCACATTCATGCTAAGATACAGCCTGGGACAGGCACAATATGGTTATTCAGAGGCAGGAAGGATTGTCTTGGTCAATTGCCTGGATGGATGTGCCACTTGCAAAGGATATGTTGAGTAAAGTATGGTACATGCAGGTAGTAGGTGGTTATGATCTTCCGTTAACACAGGATTAATAGGGAAAGGCCGCAGGCAGAGATGGGATAGTTGGTGCAAGAAGGTATGGGAGTAGTTCAAACAAAGGGCTGCGCTTACCGTCAGCACTGTAGTATGTGAAACGCACCGGCCATGGGACCATGAGTACAGAATGTAGAGTTAGGCAGGTCTATGACAACAGATGGCCAGAAGAAAAAAGCCAGGAAAATGGAACAGAGTGCCAGGGCTTAGGCGACAGGCCACTGGACAGGCTCAGGACAGGAGCCTTTAACAGGAGCCAGAGCCTTCGACAACGGTGCAGGCTTCCGCCTACCGCTGAGCTGGTAGGTAGGATATAGCTGTGTGCAGCCAATCAGCTATGGCTGTATTGGGAAAGCTGTTTAGATCAAACAATGAAGGCCGCCATTATGGAGAGGCAAAAGTAATGCAATAAATCAATGCGCAGGATTCAACAGATGTTGCTGGAATCACAATTTGCCGTTGTTAAACACACAATTGTAGAGCAAATGCACTTGGAGGTAACGTGGCGTCATAAACTTGACGTTAGCAAGGATGGTTAGCAGTGCCACTCGGCTGGGAATTCCTGACTCCCAATTAAGCCCTGCGGCTTACCTCAGTGCAGGCAGGCCTCCGTGCTGCTCCTGCGCAGATTGCCAGGGGGAGAGCTCCTGCTCGATCCCAACGACTCACTCGGCAGCTGGAAGGTGGATGTGTCCTTCTACATATTCTTCATCTTTCGATATCTCATTTCCAGCATCAGCTGCTTCTCATTTTTTCCCGAAAGGGTGCTGTGTGTTGTAGACTCTATGTCCCTCGATCTCTCATCGAGGTTGACATCATTGATAGTATAAATGGCACGCACTGCGCCCGTTACTTCAGTTACTTTTTTTGCGATGGCTTTAATTTCGGATACAGTGTCTGGTATCTGACAAAACTTCGTCATAACTCCCGTATGGCTGCTTCTTCTGCTGCCCCGAAGACTAGGTTAAAATAAATGCATGGACTGTGGTACTAAGATGTCGATAACTGACCCACATCGTTTTTTTAATGGTGTCTTGGTGTCGACCACAGAACGGCTAACTGTGGATCTTGCTAATCCATGATGGGTAAGGCATTGAAGAAAAGACGCAGTAGATCCCCGTCCTCGTACTCGTTGCCTGAACACTGGGTAGCCTGGCCAAGTAAGTTTGCGACTGCAGCCAAATGGGAGGCTTTTAGACAGAAAATATTAACATATTTCGAGACAGTGGAGTCCCCCCTCCCCTGAGCCCCCTGAGAGAAAAGGCAAAGAGCTATGACCCTATCACGCCTTCTAAGGCTGACTAGGACAAATGTAAGGCTAAAACCTGTGCACCCTCGAGCCCGAGTGAGAAGCCGCCGACCCATCGAGAGCCATCGAGGACAGGCCCAGCCCTCGTCCTTCAAAGACTGTGTCATGGTTCGAGTCCATCGAAGCCTTCAACGCCTTCAAAGGAAGTGGAAAAAAACATTGACGCCTCTTCCAAATTAAGTATTTTTCAAGTCCCCGTCTTTGATTTTCAAAGAAAATGAGCCTCTCTGATCAGGACACACCACCTTTTGGGTTAGAATATGGCATACCCAATGTCCCCGGCACCCTCATATCAGAGGAATCAAGGATGGCAAGTGGCCTTCACACTTTGCCAGAGTTGGAGTTTGGAAAGACTGATCCGTCAGAACACGCTGAGGCGTCCTACAGGCAATTAATGGGCAAGGTAACAATTTCTGGGATGGGGCAGACCAACTCCATGTTTTGAGCAAGATGACCTCACGGGCATCGTACATACAGGTCCCCAAAAAGACCCTGCGTTACCTTTTCATGTAGCTCTTCAAAATAGTGTGAAGGCTAATTGGGAAGCACCGGAAACAAGCTTGGACGTGAATAAAAACTTTATAAAGAAGTATAGACCTTCTAGCAGCGACCCAGAATATTTGTCCAAACACCCTGGGTGTTACAGGCTGCAACTTCCACCTCAAGACAGGCAGCATATCCCACAGAGATGACAAGCGTTTCAGGGCTATGGCAAAGAAAGTATTTTCAGCCCAGAGTATGGCTTTGAGGTCAGTCAATGTCACTTGTGCCCTTGCTAAATGTTCCTACACGTGGGACTGCATCTCTATGGTGGCTGAACATATACCTGAAGGGGAGAAGAGAGATGGCTTTTTTAGCATTGTGAAGGATGGGAAAGACTCAATGTGTGAGTCTCTCCAATCAGGTTTGGACTTTGCCAATAGTATTAACAGAGCCATGTCAGTGAGCACTGAAATACGCAGATTTGTATGGCTGAGGAAGTCTGGATTTGCGACTGATGTGCTGTCTAGACTTCTTAACGTGCCCTTTGACGTCACTCAACTATTTGGCAGTAAGGCTGACGAGAGCCTAGAAAACGTACAGACCTCAAAAGCGGAAGCCAAGTCACTCAGTGCCGCCATCAGACAACCACAACCTTTGCATCCCACGGCACAGGCTTGGAGGGGTAGGTCCTTTCGTTACTACTCATTTGGAAGAGCTAGAGGACTGTCCAGTCAAAGAGGTCAAAAGACATTCCTTCGTGGTGGATGAGGAAGAGGTGCCAAGCCCGCCCAAGCAACAGTTTCTTTACCCTTTGTCTCTAATTCAGGCGCCTCAAAACCACTCTGAGGCCTTAATCCTCGGTGGGAGGCAGGCTCACTCAGCATCTGGAAGAAAGGCAGGACATTACTCCAGATGTTTTGGCATTACCAACAAAGAAGCTCAGGGTTACTGTCTCCCCTTTTTAAGAAGGCCCTGAGATCATCCACCGGGGAGATCATCCACTGGGGAGACCCTCTTATAAAACTCTGGATCCGTTACTCGTGAAGGACATTTAGTGCCTGCTAGAGAAAGGTGCTATTAGAACCTGTGACAGAGAAGAACAAGGGGTGTTACTCACCTTACTTTTTGATCCCCAAGAAGGACGGAGGATTGAGATCAAGACAAGTTCAAAATGGTTACCCTTTCTCAAACCATTCAGGCCCGCCAGCTTCAGGATTGGATGGTGTCATTGGACCTTCAGGATGCTTACTTTCATGTCCCTATCCATCACAGGAAAGTACCTGAGGTTCGCTGTTGGCAGTTCTCCTTATCAGTTTCGAGTTCTGCCATTTGGTATGACCTCCGCCCTGAGGGTTTTCACCAAGTTGATGGTGGTGGTGGTGGCAGCAAGTCTCGGGAGAGGGGGGGGGATTCGCGTCTACCCCTACCTGGACGATTGGCTGATCAAGGGACGTTCTCCAGAACAGGTGCTGAACATCTCAGCATCACCTGCCTCTCTCTCCACAAACTGGGCTTCTCCCTCAATTTCAAGACGTCCCACATGATACCATCCCAAAAGCTTCAATTCATCGGAGCAGTCCTGGAAGCTTCCTCTGTTAAAGCCTTGCCACCGGAGGTGAGGGCTCATCACGTTCAACAGATGGTCATCAAGTTCCAGAATGCCCAGCGTCTTCTGGCCTTTGATTTCCTGAAGTTGCTTGGCCTCATGGCATCCTGCATTTTTCGGGTGCTAGTCTCGTCTGAGAATGAGATCCCTCCAGTGGGCCCTCTGGTCCCAGTGGTCTCAGTTTTTGGGCAAGATGTCAGATGTGCTTCAGGTTCTGAGCCGGGTAGCACAGGATCTCTTGTGGTGGGCCTGCAAGCGCAACATTCTGAAGCGGGAACCTTTTTGGCAGCCATGGCCAAAGGTGAGAGTAATTACGGATGCCTCACTCACTGGGTGGTGAGCCAACGATCTGACGATCAGCAGTCATTGGTCTCCATCGGGGTCCAAACTACACATCAACCTTTTGGAGCTGAGGGCGATTAGACTAGCTCTGAAGGCCTTTCTTACTCTGTACAGAGGGCAGAATGTCCTGATAATGACCGACAACACAGTGGCCATGTACTACCTCAACAAGAGAGGTGGTGTAGAGTCACTACCACTGTGCAGAGAGGCAATGCAGTTCTGGTTCTGGGCAATTCAAGAAGGGATCTCACTATCAGCAGTTCACTTGACCGGAGAGAAGAACACGTCAGCGGATGCTCCGAGCAGCCAGAGCACAGTCTCCCACAATTGGGAACTAGATCAGGAAGTTCAAGAGATCTTCACCCTTTGGGAAACCCCTGAGGTAGATCTGTTCGCATCCAGTGTCAACCGGAAGTGCAAACTGTTATGCTCCAGGAAATTTCTTCTGAGAGGAGCTCTAGGAGACTCGTTTGGATGGGACTGGGAGTTCCCACTCTTTGTACGTGTTTCCTCCAGTCCTCAATCCCTGAAGTCATCAGGAGGTTGAGAACGTTTTCCGCACTGGGCAAGGAGGATGTGATACCCAGACCGTCTGGACATGTCAATCTGTCCTCCAATTAGTGTTTCGCAAAGAGAGGACCTACTCTAGCAAGAGGAGGGTTGGCTTCTCCATCCAGAGGTTACACATCGTTTCCGAGAGTTTGAGATACAAGAATTGGGACCTCCCAGAAGACGTGATGGAGATTTTGCTTTCGGACAGAAGGCTAGCAACAAAGTCTCTGTATTGCTGCCGTTGGAACAGGTTCTGCAGCTGATGAAGGGAGAAGAATGTGGATCCCTTTCAGTGCGACACACCTGTGGTGTCATTCCTACTGCATCTAGCTAATCTGGGGCTCCATATTGGCATGGTCAATGGTTACTCAGTGGTGCTTTACGTTTTAAGAGCATTTCTGAAGAAACCTCTTACTGTAAAATGCCACTGATTATTCAATTCTTAAAGGCACGCACAGATGTGTTCCCTACAGTCCCATTTGTGGTTCCTGTTTGGGATTTAAATTTAGTAATAAAGTTCCTGATGTGTGCTCCTTTTGAGCCTCTTCACTCTTGCCCGTTGAGACTACTGACACTGAAAACAATTCTGTTAACGGCTTTAACATCTGCCCGCCGGGTGACCGATTTACAATCTTTATCGTGTTGGCCACCTTTCACAAACTTCAAGGACAAAGAGTTGAGTTAGATCTACCTTTTTACCAAAAGTGTTTCAGACTTTCAAAAGATTGTTCTGCCTACGTTTCACTGTCCTCCCCATCCTAGTAAAGAGTAAGAAAGACTGCATAGACTAGATCCTAGAACATATCACGCCTTGCTAAAATAAGGCAGGATAATCAACTCTTTATGGGTTACACTGGACATAAATTGGATCTGGCAGTTACTTAACACTCTTTCCAGGTGGATAATTTTAGGTATCACAGAATGATAGACTAGTGGGGAAGGAAGCCCTGGTGGGTTTACAAGCTCACTCCACAAGGTGCATGGCTACTTCTTCTGCCTTACAAAGAGGGGTGTTGATTCAAGACATCTGTGCGGCTGCCACTTGGTCTGTTCATACCTTCACAAAGTACTATTGCATAGACTTGGCTTCAGTCCAGCAGGCGGGATTTGAACATGCAGTCTTAGTCTATTCATGACAAACACTGAAATTATTATTAATCTTTGAAAATTCTTACTTCCTCCTCCATTTTCATACTGCTTTGGGAGGACACAATCCATTTGAATGAACAAGTTACTTACCCCTAGTAACGTTTTTTCGACTCGAGGCTCCTCCCACGTATTCCTCATCGCCCCTCCCATCCTACCCCGCAGTAGAATTTCCGTGCATCATACCTTGCAATCTTTCAGTGTCTGATCTCGAATTGACTTTGCTAATGCCGGTTATCCTGTGGGAAGAAGGAAAAAAAACTGAACTGAAGTAACGGGCGTGGTGCGTGTCATTTATACTAGCGTACTAGCGACAACCTCAACTTCAATAGGAGACGGAAGCTGTAGAGTGGCATCGAGTCGACAACACACAACGCCCTCTGCCCAAAAAAATTGCTGAAGCAGCAGACGCTGGAAGGGAGATATCTAAAGATGAGGAATACGTGGGAGGAACATGTAGTCGAAAGAACTTTACCAGGAGTAAGTCACTTTTTATTTTATTATAAAAGAAAATATGTACACAAGGTGATTGGTGTTTCCAGATTAGGGGTGGTCCCTGCAGCTTTCTTCAACCTTTAAGTGGGTTCCAATCTCCCAAAGTCCTGCCCCACGTTCCACCACATTGTTTCAACAACATTGGGTGACTACAACAGGGTTTCCCTACAATCTAGTTCTCGGTCTCACCCTAGCATGGGTCTGCAACCTGTCTCTATCCAGATGTTTTGGACTATGGCTTCTAGAATCCAGCACCATTAACTATGCTGGCTGGGGCTGATGGGAGGTGTAGTCCCTAACATCTGGAGAGCCAACGGTTGCCCACTCCTGCCATAGGGAGGCGTAAAGAGTGTAGCCATAGATGATTCACTCCCTCAGGAATTTCTACAGGGCCTAACAGGGTAGTCTGGTTGGTCTGTCGTTTCTCTCCTGATGGCTGACTCTACAGCTTCTTGTCATTAAATTGTCTACCTCCCCGGACCCCTCTCCTGTCTCGCTCCCTCTCTCCACACTCCATCCACAGGTCTTACTGTTCTCTTCCCCTCACCTTTTCCCACCTGATCTCTCTGATCTCCCTGTACTCAGTTTCTTGGTTTTACCCCTCTCTCTCCTCAGTTTGTCCCCTGGTGTTACTGCTCTCTCGCGCTCCACTTTCATGTCTCTGGCCACCAACTCCCTTCTAGATTTCGCGCTAAAACCCTTGCTCTCACCACCATACCTGCCTTTACTCATCTCTACCCTCTTGCCTCTCACTACCCTCTCTTTCAGCCACACAAATACTCCCACAGCCTCACTCACACCCAACGTCCCACGTTGTTCTATTTTCCCTCAAACTCTCGTCAGTTTCTCATTCACTCACAACTCAATTGGTACCACCTTACCTTCACTCCCTCAAAGCACTCCCAACAATCTCCTCCATTTCCTTTGCCACCTGCAACACCCTCCTCTCTAATATCTTCGTCCATCTCTGCCACCTCTGACCTCAACCATTTACCTTTCATTCAACCTAACCTGCTAGCATTTTATAGCCCGGCCTTTCCTGCTTAAGAGTTCATCTCGATTTCTGATTGGGTCCTTGTGTCGGCTATCCACCAGGGCCAATCTCTAGCAGATCTGCACCGTTGGCGGACAGGACTTCCCCTGCAGGTTCTCAAAAAGCCATCTAGCCCGTCCATTTTTCAGTCTCCATTTTCATGTAGCCAGCTATGTGGATTACATTCACACCCCTCAACCCAGGTTACCATGAAAGGTGAAGGAGGTAGATCTCTTAAGTCTGCCTGTTTCATCTTTATGATTAGGGGTGCTCTTGTCTGTAGAAGTGTGAGAGCGGAGTAGGCATTTTAGCCACTACCCATCCTTGCACTCTTGCGGTGCAGAAGTCATTTAGTCATTCTCACCCATTTGAGATACCCTGGCCCAAATCCTATGCTATCCAGTACTGCAAATATATAAGTGCATTCTTTCAACTAAACTCAACACCACATACAACCTCCTCGGATGATATTTTTTAGAGTGACCTGGGATCAATGCCATTTTGGTCATAATATATCATGTTATAGGCAATTCTGAGAAAGTGAGAACCCGAGCCAGATTTTTTGTTGATCTCATCTATAATGAATATTGCCCTGTGAGACTGGCCAAGACCCATCTACCTTTGTCTCCACTGTCAAGAAACTTGCGCTGCATCATCTTTATCACTTTCCCTTTCAATGTCTACCATAATTCGTTAGGCAAAGCTTTTTGACCCTGGAGTCTTCCCATCATTCATTTGATCCATTTCTTTTATTTATCCCTCATCCAGCTCCCCTTCTAAAAGCTCACTGCCCACCGGTCAAACCACCAAAATATCCATTATATACACTTTGTGTCTGGTGGTACAGTTCCCATAATATGCAGCGAAAACATCCACAATGACTCTGGATTACAGGACCATATCTCCAGCATAATCTTTGAACACACTCACAATCTCAAGTTCATTGCTACATGTTCATAAACCCCTCAACCCGTTGTCCAGATGGGAGGTCAGGCGGTGTCAACACCTCCACTCATATATACTCCCTCACCTTTGTAAATCCTCTCAATACCTTGTCTAATCGGTCAGATAATAATTCTTTTTATGCTTCCCTCATCGTTTGCTTTTAGGAGCATGAATGTATTTATCTGTAATTTTGCTTAGTGCCATTACTTTTATTTTTTCTCTAGTAAATGAAAATCCTTCAATCACCATGCCCTTCATTACCTAGGCACTGTGCATAGTATTGTGAACATCAAGGGGTAATGGTCAATGATACCTCTTGAGAAAAAGCTCATACTAGAGAGTCTGAACAAATTGGATTGCAATAAAACACATTATAATTTCTGGACAATGATGCAAGGGCCACTGAGATTTTAAAAAATTGATGCATGGGGCAGTTAATATACAGAGCAGTTAATGCACCATGACCTTTTGTTCAATTTTTCTGTATACTCTGTATGCTGCTCTGGAATAGCACGAGCATGTTTTAACACTTAACTGCATTATGCCCTTTCCCAAGGTGTGCTTTAATCACTGTAGTGACTGCTCAAGGCAATATCTATCACTCCCTACCACATGGCTGGTCACAATATAGAACACTGCTATTTGTGCCTTTCCATGAAGTGTGCTGCTAAATTGTACAACTTTCTTCAAAAGGCCAGGAAATGCACTCTCACCAGGCTTTCTGCTTCAGTGCCCTCTTCCTTGAAGAACATCTCTTCAGAGAAGATGTTGGTGGAGCACCGCTCGAGAGGGGACACACTTTGAAAAGATTCAATTTCACAGCAAGGTGAACGGAAAGAAAAGCAGCAGGTCTCATTAACTCCCTCGCCCCCAGACCTCCCGTGAATTATCTGGATGTTAATTTTCCTCCTCTTCTAAAAGAAGAATTGCTACTGTTATTCCAGGTATGATGTTTTTTGAGGGAGTCACCACTCTTGAACGACCCATTCCTCACTCGCTCTTGTAAGCTGTCATAGTGGAAGAAATGTAGGCAACAGATGTTAAGCCAGGTCCCCATCCAGTGGCGGAACAAGGGCGCACAGTGTGCTTGGACAAGTTGGTAAAGGCACCTCTGACAGCCACACACACCTGCCTGCTCTGTTCTGGTGTGTCGCTTGACTGCTCTCTCGAATGCCAAGAGGCTCCACCTTTGCATTTTGTGGTGCTGACTTCCTTGACTCCGGTGCCAGACAGTGCTGACATCTCACTGGAGTTTATTCTGCTTCTAAGGGACTAATTCTTTACTGGAATGTGCCCGATCCGTGATAAGTGATCCAAACCCTTCTATATGAATTTAGGAGAGGTATAGGATTTCCCAGAGAAGCTCTACAACCAAGAGGCTATTGTGTGGAGTAAGGAATGAAAGTCGGACACAAGTTTGCCAAGACCTTTATTTAAAATAAAAGGGGTTGATAAAAGGCCTCTCTGACCTTGCTCTAAGAGGAATTTACCTACCTAAACAAAAACTAAAGATCTTTCTGTCTGGATGTCAAAAACAAAACAGTCCGGTCTCAACAGTTCTATTCTGACCCTCACACTATTAAATATATTCAAGGGTGAAAAGGGAAATGTCTTTAACTTTGCAAGGTTTAGAAAAGTGTGCATAAAAGAAGAATAAGTGGTTGGAACTAAATCTCTTCAAAGAAGGTGGTCTTGGTTCCAGAGGGTAGGTCCCTTCCCCTGGATTCTACTTATTCCTTGAGGTTTTTATATATATATATAGCCAACCATTCTTTGGCTCTCTCTTGGCCAATTGCCTCACTTGCACATAAAGTGTCTGGCTTTACCATTTTGGTTTCTTCCAGGACACCTGGTATTGCTCTCTATCAGATGGTGTGGTTTCTTCTTTCTTGTTTAACACAACCCTTTTTCAATTGCCCGGTATACTCTCCTCCCAGGGCTTCTGATTCACACACTTGAAATTGCCAGGACTTCTTTTCATTTGCAGATCTTCAACCGCTCACAAAGTTGCTTATATATAATGTTATATCATGTATCCTTCTGATATGTTATCCTCTCTCTGCTTAAGTATTTGCATTGTGTGCATTCACACATTAGAAGAGGGGCTGTTTGTGATATACACCCCCCTTTTTAATAGTCCACTCTTTATCGATTTCCCAATTAAGTGGTTCCCAAACGTTCACACTCATCGTTCTTGCCGATACTCCCCAGAGAGCCTGCTGCTTCTGGGTTTAATCACTGGTTTCTGTTGGCGTTGGTGAAGTCTCTCGCGGTCTGCAGATAGAAGATTCCTGTCTGCCTCCTTCTTGCAGCTGCCTTTCCTTCGTTTGCGGGTCCTCCCCTTCAACTTGGCACGCCAGCTTTCCTCTTGGCTCCGGTAAGTGAAACTCTACAGTCCTTCATCTGCGAACGTCCAGGGGTCCCTCACCAGCTCCTGGCATTCCCTCAGCGTCTCTTGGCTCAACAGCTTCATTTTTCTCTGTCAGTGAGCCACTAGCGACACTTCGCTGGTCCCAGCTCTTTGGTTCTCTGCTCCTGGTAGTGAGGCGCAGCTCTCCCTCGCCGTTCACCACAGCAGCTGTCCTCGATTCTCGGTTTGGGCTGCTTAAATTTCCCAGGCACAGGTGTGTGCCAGAAAACACTAGAGCGCTCGCGGAGTTTGCAGTCTCTTTTGCTCCACATCACTCGATCTCTCTGCTTCGTCCCAGTATTTTCAGGATTCTGGGAACCGAAGTCCGTTGTTGACAATTGACTTATGGAATTGGAATAAGCATTTTTAAAAGGTTTTCATGGCATGTCAGTACTGATTGATTGACCAGTGGAATTAAAGAAAAGGTGATTTAATCAGATTTTCAAGGTTGACCAAAGTTGGAAGTTTGGTTCATAGTTTTAGAAAAAGGGGTTTCCCTGTTCTTCATAGGAAAAGGAGAAGATGCATGATAATAAGCCTGGAGTGATTCAGATATGTGGAAGTCATTTTCAAGGGAAAATGGGGATACCATGTCTCACCCGATGGAGCCATGACCTCTCCCTGCAGGCAGTCTCCTCCCATGTGATCCTCCCTCATATAGGGTCAGGATTAGGTAGCGGCTGCTGTCCCTGGCCACATGGGAGGAGGTCATCACCGGGAGATCGGTGATGACTCCACCAGATTCATCACACTATCCTTACCCATCTGGCTTCTGAACATCAGGATGCCAGTGGTCTGGATACTTTCCCTGAGCTGCCCTTCGTGCAGGCCTCCATATATGGCAAGCCACATGCTTCGTTCCAGCATTGGCGCCTGGTTATTTAATGTCCAGTGGTTCAGATTGACCTCATGGACATACTTGACCAAGATGCCTGAAAGAGAAACCAGCCTTCACAGTGGCTGTGGCCTTGCCAAAAAGCATGTTCCAGCGTCCATACATCCATTATTACGATCCACAAACCCTACTCTTGAGAGTCTCGGAGTTCAAGCCTCTACAGTGGGCTCCAGTTCGGCCACATTCCCATCTCTGTCTCAGGTTAAAAATGAAGTCTGGATTTCTTCTTCTGTCGTATTCTTCTTCTTCAGTCTGTGACTGGGAAATTAAGATTGGGTGTTTTTGGCGAAAAGCTGTTTGCACCAGGCAACCTGGTATTCAGGGCAGAAAGCATGACTTATGCCATGGCTAAATATAGCCACTATTTGTGGAATGTGATCTCAGAGGAAATAGAAAGTCCCCATACCCTAGATGTGCGAGGATTTCACTTCTCTAGTGATGGAATGGGTATGGGGATGCCCGTCAGATCAGTCGCACCTAGAAATGGCAGACTGCGTGGCTAGAGTCATGTGTACTAACTCTGTAATCCTCCAGTGTTTATGGAGGTTAATGTTTAGTTTTGCCCCGTCATCCAAGCTACACTCTTGGCTAGGACCTTCATTGATGACAACCTTTTGGCCAAGAAGGTGTTTGAGAATCTGGAAACATTTCAGTTCTCCAAAGTCATAGGAAAATCCCTTGGTTTGGCTGTTCATCAAAAGCATGCCTCCATTCCCTCCATAGGCCATTCCTTATGGGGCTTTTTATCCTTTTTCCACCACGGCAGGGGCCAGGTGCCTTCTGGAAAGTTAGGCCAGAAGCATTTTCTTCATTAAGGTAGGGACAGAGGCATGCAGAGCTTCCATATTCATAAGCTGCTGTCTCTTCTGATAGCCCAGGTCCAAAACCCCTCTTGGGTCAGACTTCACCTTCCCCTTTTCAGTGGGGTAAGGGGGTGGGGTCCTTGCTAGTCAGGCAGTGGCACAACTCCTTGGCCTTAAAAGTAGTTTTTGAGGGCTATTGCCCCCCGTTCATACATTCCCTTCTAGATTATCGTCCTTTTTGCTCTTCTCCCCCGCCCCCATGCAGATGCCCTCCTGCTGGTCGATGTTTGTCAATGTTTTGCCGTGTTGCAAAGTGCTTTATAGAGCTTCTGCCCAGAGATTGGAACAGGTTGGTACTCTTTACTTTTTCTGAACAAGGATGGGGACCTGTGTGCCACATCCGATAGATCTGAAGCTTCAGAACTTGTATCCGCACAAGGGCAAGTTCAGTATGGTCACCTAGGCCCAGATATTCCATGCCCTCAAGACCTAGGACTGGATGGTGGCACAGGCCCTTCAGGACATATACTTCCAGAGACAGATGCCAAGCACAGGTTCATGGATGGGAGCACCAATGTCTAGTTCAAAGCCAAGCCTTTTGGATTGTCCTCTGCTCAGAGGGTCTTCACCAAGTTGTTAGCTGTGGTGGCTGCTCATCTCAGCAGAGGCAACTTGTATTTCCCTTTCTGTATGAATGGCACATTTCAATGGTTTCCTTCCCCCACTGATTCCTCATCCATTATAATTCTATTCGCAGCAGCAGCTGATCTTTGGAAGCTTTTCCACAACCAGGTGGCGCATCTCCGAGTTGGCTCCACTCGACGGCACTACACGCCCCGCGCTGAACATGACATTGGGGCCAGTACATATACAGGTGCTGCGTCCCATGACTTTGTTTCCTTTTTTCTGTGCACATTGCACGCTTTGGGAGCACACTACTTCATTTCACTGAGTAAAAATGCCCAAACCCTGTTAAAATGTAGTGTTTCAAACCTTGTGTTGATTGCTGGCGGCTGATGTCCGTTTTGAATCTTTATTGGATCTGTTTATACTGCTTGGGGGAGGGGGGGATAAGCACATTGTTAACGATTGTGGATCATGCTAATCCATGCACCCAGAGGACATCCGGGAAAGGGTGGCTAAACTGTTCACCTACCTCCACAAGGAGTCCAATAAGAGTGTGCAGTCTTGGCTGAGGTCGCATGGCATGGTGCACCTCTCCAAGGAAAGATCTCCTGCAAGAATAGACTAGCAGAAGTAGTAGCACTGAAAGAGGTATCGCTCCCCCTCTCCCTGCGGTTCCTCACAGCATCTTTGTTCTTCGTCCTCAAAGAAGAGGAGTCCACTTTCCATCGACTTCCCTGAAGCGGCTTCACAGGTACCCATTTTCACCTAATCTTTCACCTCAGAGCAATGGGAGAACTTCTGCTTGAAGATGACTGACATTTTCGGCAAGGCCTTGGCACTGACAGTGCTGCTGGCTCCAACAGAACCAACCACGTTACTTCCAAACTGGCTGGGGAACCTCAGGGGAACACTCCAGCATGCTTACGGGCTCGAGCCTCGGTCCCAGGGGTGACGATCTCCCAGCGCTGACAGGTTCTGTATTCTTCAGCCGCAATGAGGGGGTCGGAACTGCTTGGTGTCACTAGTTCTTCATTATGCCTACTTACCTCTAAATACAAATAATGTGGGAAACATTGTTAGCAAAAAGAAAGAATTGTTCAAAATGATATGTCGGGATGTTCAGGCCTCCCTTCCCATGTTTTTAGCACTGGACAAGGCGGTTCATTTGAGCGTAGCACAGTCTCTGGCTTCTTTAGCACGCGGATACAGTTCAGTCACTAGCATCCGGGCCTTCTGTCCCAAGTCTATTTGCCTATTGAAGTCTCTTCATGCAGAGGGCCTGATGCGACAGAACAAACAAAGTTCTTTTCCTCTTTCAGATTTTCACAAGTGCTCAATTCAGGTGATTCACTATTCACCCCAGATCCCCTTCAGCCGGGCTCAGATCCTCTTGCACAGTGTTCGTAGGCTATTCTTTCTCGGGTGACTCGCGCTTCACCCCGGACCTCCCCAGCCAGGCTCGGATCCGTTTTACACAATTAGTCTCCCTCCGCCGTGCTCGGACCAATTTCAAGTTACAAGTATCGAAGACTTTCAAATGTGCACAGGGTTTGGCTTGACCTGTTGCAGGACCACTTTGATTTCACAATTTCTTCCCTTTTAACATTTGTCACCTTTCGGTTGGATACCTAACAGACTTTCGAATGAGCACCCATGTGGTGCCATTCATCTGCTGTTTTAATTATATTTGTGACGCTTGCCACATACGCTTCACACACTATTCTCTTCAGTTTTCTCTATACAATGTTGCCGCTTGCAACCTTACAAAAAGTTGCAGTTATCCGAAGATAAATGCAAACCCAATTCACGCGTTAAAACGCCACAAAGTCCCTTCCAAGAAAAACCTATTTAAAGGATATACATTCTAGAAAAAGGACCGTATGTTAATTTCATTTTTTATTTTGATCATCAGCTAAATATCATCATGAAAATACATCAACAAAGTATGAAATAAGACCCATTGAATAATCGTGTATTAAAAGCCTGTACTCACTTCCTTCGTGCTGCTTTGTTGTAGGAGCCAATTACAGTACCACAATGGCAAACGATCCTCCCCACCTTGGCTATCGACATGGGAGAGCCCCGGGTGCCTCTGACACACAATGCAGGTTTCCTCCGCTTTGATTCCGTGTCTTATGTTTCGTATTCTCGACAGCTCATGAAAGTAACGGTCTTTCTTTGAAAAGGTCAAGGGCACTTCCCTCCTTATAACCCTCTTCGATCTTGCCGTCTTTCTCCTTGTATTAAACTGCCATCTTGGAACTGCTGCTTCCTCATGTGCTTTGCCTTTCTCAGTTTTTCGTGCTCCGCATTTTATCCATGTGTGGCTAAGTGTGATGGATGTCAGGTGGGTGTGTGTGCCATGATCAGTAATTGCTTGACCCTGCCTAACCATGGTATTGGGACATGTCGGGTATACTGCTCTGTGTTTGTCTCTTTTCTCTGTGTCGTGGCCTCTTGCCCAGGATCACAGGAGCTGTACCATCAGGTTGTGGGAGCAAGGGGTAGCATGGTTAACGCCTTTGGCGCCAGGCTCATGCAGAAACATAAGCAAGACTCTTTATTATGGGCAGGAGTGCTTTTCAGGAACTTTCCACGTGTGTGCACTCAGTCCGGGTGTGGCTTTCCATCTATAAGCTGCACGTGCAACTTCAAGGAGTGGCAGGGTGTGGCAAGCAGAACAGAACTAGCAGGCGTGGCCTTAAGAGCTCAGCTATAAAATCCAACCCAACCCCAAGGTGCACGCTTTGCATTCAGCGTAACGCTCACCGCCACCTGGGATAAAGCAGCACTTAACTTTTGGGAATCCAGTCTCCTGCCCATACGCTTACCTCCTGGAGTCAGCATTCACCCGCATTCTTCACTGCTGAGCCTGGCGTCCATTCTTCATCCCCCGGAACGCAGGACTTCAGCTCTGGGCACCGCAGCACGACAACTTCTTCATCCTCCGGCATGCAGGACTTCAGCACTGGGCACCGCAGCACAACATCTTCATCCTCTGGCACGCAGGACTTCAGCTCTGGGCACCATAGCACGACATTGTCTTAATCCACGAAGGCGGACCCTGTGAAAGGACAAAAGGCAAGGTTAGACATTACGAACTTTCAGTTTGAGGTCGCGCTTGCAAAATTCTTTGGGCTTATCCTTAAAAGCTCACTTACCTGCTGCCGGACCACCGCGGGATCCTTCACTCCTCATCTGGAGCCACCTCGTGCTCTGTAGCTCTGCTGGGCTGCAATCACACCTATTTGGGAGAAAGATGGACATTATTACCAAGCGGACAACAGGCTGTGAAAAAGACAATACAAATGCGGTTCAGCCGGTCAAGTGGCACAGCGAGTAGAGCTCTCGCTTTGACATCGTGCAGTGCCTGCTAAGGCAGGTTCGAATCCCGGCGGGGCCAAACTCAGCCTTTCATCCTTCCGAGGTCGATAAAAGAGCACCACACACCGTGGGTAATAAAAAGCAGCGCTTAGATACCTGAGGGTTCGTAGCGCTATATAAATGCGAAATTATTATTATTATTATTATTATTATTATTAAATACTTCAAGACAAAGCGAAAATTGAAAGACACTTACCAGAAAGGCGTGGAATAGTCGCAGCTGGACTGGACACCACGTACGAAGGACCAGTAAAGGAACTCGGTCCTCATCCTAAATGCGCCCCTGCCAGAAGTAGCAGGACAGAGAGCTCACCAATAATAATCTACAGGTGAGCCTTAATGGGTCAATGCATGCTCACAGAAACCACGCTATGGGAAGAAGGGTTTGAGTGGGAATTCACTCACAGGCCAGCAAACTTACATCCTCTCATATCTACGCAGGAGCAGTGTTCCAATTCATCACAGCAGCCCACAGCCTATTTGCAGCGGGAGAAAGCAGACCGGGGGGTTCTACTTCCTGGGAGGGCTGCAACCGTGCCCCAATGTCCCCGCAGAGACCAGGTGAGCGTAACACTCAGTGAGCTGTCTGTGAGAAAGTGTTTGTGTTGGAAAAGTGTGTGGGGGGGGAGGGTGGAGTTCCTAAATATCCTATCTGGTATGATGGGGTAAAGTTGTTACAGGGAACAGGATACCGCGTCTCGCCGTCCCGTGTCCCACTCCCCAAAGACCCCTCACCCAGTTGATCCTCCATCACTGGTCCACCCCAGGAACTGGATCCAAAAGCAATGGCCATGTCCTGGCCACCTGGATGACAGATCCCCGGGGACTAGCGGGTGAGACACCTTCCGCTTTCTCACAAATCCCAGGGACACGTTCCTGCCTCAGCCTTTCTGCGTCTGCTGGGTCTCATGACCTCCTGCATTCTGGTGGCATCCCTGATTGTTTGGGGCACTGACGTGTCGGACCGGACTATGAACAGACTGTGGTCTCCCTCAGAGTATCGGAGTACTTCAATTTGAGGGTATTCAGGCTGACGCCGGTCGCCTTCCTCCCCTGTGAGAGGAAAATGTGTGCTGATCCTCACGGACAACAGAGTGGCCTTGCACTATCTCAACAAGTGAGTTTGTGTCGGGTACTTGCCTCTTTGGAGAGAGGCCATGTGACTGTGGTTCTGGGCTCTAGAGAACAGCATCTCTGATGGGTGCTAATTTTGCTAGGAGAGGAAATGTCACGGTGGATGCCTCCTATGAGCGGAAGCTCTGCAAGGAGGTTCAGAGGAGGTATTTGTCTACTGGGGGGACTCCTAGAGTGCATCTTTTTGCTTCCATTGTGAGCAGGAAATGGGCGGGGGGGGGGGGGAATTGAGTTCTGCCTCAGGGAATTTCCTTGCCCGGTGTTCTAGGGGATGCATCGACGATTGACTGGACATTCAAACTCCTTTATGCGTTCCCGCAGAACCCTGTCATTCCCCTGGTTCTCAGGAGTTTTGGGATGACATTGATTCTGATCGCTCCAGACAGGGCCCAGAGAACAGGTACCCGGAGTTGCCTCACATGTCCATCTGGCCTACCTAGCGCCTTCCGGAGGGAATGGATCTGCTCTCTCAGTTGGTGGGATGGGTCCTCCACCCGCACCTCAGCAGCCTGAACCTTAATGCTTGCCTACTGAGAGGCTAAGATACAAGGAGTGCGACTTGTCGGACGACATCCTGGATGCACTCCTTTCAGCCCGGAGAAATGCCACAATGTCAGTTTATGCTTGTAGATGGCGGACATTCTTGGCTTGGTGCCAGGGGAGGGGGCTGGACCATATTGCATGTCCTCTATCCTGTGTCCTCGATGTTATGCTGCCTGTGGCCTGATTGGGCCTTCAGATTAGCACTGTGAAGGGTAAAAGTGAATCGTTTTTTTAACTGTCCTCTGTGCAGTGCTTTCTTCACAATCTCCACACTTAAGCAGTTTTTAGGGTGTTTGTGCAATCAGTTTCCTCCACTGCAGTTTGTGGTTCCAGCTTGGGATTTAAAAACATTTCTTATGGGTTCTCAGTATAAGACCCTGCGTTTTTGTTCTATTAGACTTCTCACTGTGATGACTTCTCACTGTGATGACTCCAGCAAGATCATCACTAGAAACCCAGTATGTTCCTCCTCTATTGTGGCCAGAGAAAGCCAGCTGCTACCTGATCCTGACCCTGGGGGTGGTTTCATGTGATAGGATCATGGGAGAGGGAGGGGACTCATGCCAGCGGACAGTGGGGATCTCTTTATCTCAATTCCCCTAGATTTCCTGCATTGACAATGGCTTATTGTAAAATGGAACAACTTAATGTTATACCCTCGTCTGTGGACTTCTTCATCCCAGTATTTTCAGCAGAGGAGCTCAGAGGCAATGGGGACTCAACATGGTGAATCTTCAAAGGTGCAATCTAGTTGCCAATTGAAACACCTGAGTGGGATATTTAAAGATCAAGATTAAACCCAGCAGGGGTAAGAAGGTTGAAGAGCAGTTAATGGCTGTGCGGGAGGCATAGCTGAGGAAGCTACAATGATCAGCGATGCAGAGGTTAACCGCAGAGAGAAGCTGCTAGCAGGAATCACCCTGAGAGGTGAAAGCCAGAAGAACTGCAGATTACATGCAGCAGAATGCAGCGTACTACGAAAAAGCCCTGCTGGGAAGGAGATAAGCTTCCAGAGCAGCGTGTGGCATATGGGTTGAAGCAGCGTAAGATCAGCGAAGCGGTCGACGCTCCTGGAGAATGCCACGCAACTTACCTGAGGCTCGCAGAGGCGGGAGAGAAAGAAGACAGAACACAGAAGCACCACTGCAAAGCCTGATAGCCAGTAGGAGCCGCTGCAGAGAACCAGTGAGTTGGCAGAGAGTGAATGCTGACCTTGGGGCACTCCATGTACGAAAGCTGTCACAAACTGATTGCTTTGTCAATTGCTCGGTACTTAAAACTAAGCCAAACTTATTTAACAAATTCCAAATAGTTGAAGAAAACAAAGCGTCAAAGAAGAAGTGGCAACGAAGAAAGTTCCCTCGTACATATTAAGACAACCCATGGGAAAAGCTCACAACCAGCATAACCATCAGCCAACAG
Source organism: Ambystoma mexicanum (assembly GCF_040938575.1). NCBI lineage: Eukaryota > Metazoa > Chordata > Amphibia > Caudata > Ambystomatidae > Ambystoma > Ambystoma mexicanum. The sequence goes on from NC_090923.1 coordinate 717,785,018, forward strand.
ATTGTGAAACCATACTAGGCTGGTTTGCAGAATACTGAAATAAATATTGCCATTAAGCCTGCATTTAGTTGTACAAATTTTTCCTGGCAGGCGAGTAAACCGGGAAAGGGCTTAAAGTGGTTAGTCCTGACAGGCGAGGGAACCAGGAAAGAAAATGGTTTAATATCTTTGTGGCAAAAAGATAAGCGGAAATAACTTTTGTTGACTGAAGAGAATTGTGTACTTGATCATTTGATCACAAGCAGTTGCATCATCTGGCAAGTTGCTTTTTGCTATCCTGACAAAGGTGTTCCATTTCAAGAAGAGTTATCGAGAAAGAGTGACGTGCTATATTGACAAGAAGTAGTTTCCTTTGAAGAAAGTGTTACATGATAACAGAACAATTATATTTGGTTTGGGAACCTGTTTATTGCATTTGTTGGTAGCGCCCAGACCAGAGGTATTATGGTGCTAAATAGGTTGCGGTATATTGATCCAAAAGTTTGTAAAAAAATAGGTAGTTAGACATGCTTATATCAGGAAGTTTGTAAATACAGGAGTAGGCGGTCAGCCTAGGCATACTTGTTAAACAAGGCAATTTCCAGTTTTTTCAGAAGCTGGGGGTCAGGGGGCTCTTCATGGATGCAAGGAGGTAGTGAGTTCAGGAGTGTGGGGGCAATGACGAGAAAACTTAATCTGCCAGCCCTTTTCCTGGTGAATCTAGGGGTTGTCAGTGATAGGGTGGTGGAAGAGCATAAATAGCACTGTTTATCACTCTTGGTAATGCACTGGTAGAGGCAGGTGGTTGCTATGTTGTGGATGCATCGTGTGTGATGGACACGATTTTATATTCAATTCAGGCTTTGATAGGCAGCCAGCGGGCCTCGCACCTCGTTCGAAATATGGTCTGATCGTGTCATACCCCAGGCGGTTCTGAGGGCATTGTTGTGTAGCAGGTGGAGTTTATTGAGGTTTTTTGCTGAGGTTTCGGATAGGATGGCATTGCAGTAGTCCAATTTGCTACCAATGATAACCCTGGCAAGTGTAAGGTAGTTATTCGGAGGACAGGAATTTTAGTTGAATAGGCTGCAGAGCAGGCAAGGGCATTTACATGTTTTTGCATAGACAATTCAGTCGAGATAGACTCCAATTCAGTCGAGATAGGGTCCCTGTTCTGGTCACTTGCCAAGTGGCTGCATAGGCTGTGCTGCTCGCATTTTCCAAATATTACTGCATGGATTTCCAGTCAGGACGGGATGCTTGTTTTGATAGGGCAGTCATCCAGAGTTTTTTTTTGTATAAGGCTATGTCTCTGCTCTCCTCCCTCCACCAGATCCACATACTACTATGGGAATCTATCATAGATGAGGAATCCATGCGAGGAAAGAATCCATTAGAAGAACAAATGACTTGCCTCTCTGTAATGTTCTTTCTGATAATGTTCCTCCTAACCTGTCCCTTTTGGTGAATAGCCATCGGTTTCCTGGCCAATCAGAGTCAAAGTGCTTGGGAAAAGGGGTTGATGTCATGGAGCTCAGCGTGATATACTGGCCTCAATGTCATGTCTCGCGCGCAGAGGCTTCTGTTGGAGCCGATGCTGAGAAATGTTTCCATAGATTACCTGCGGTGCAGATAGGATTATCATAGATTAGGAATCCATGGACAGAACACTCATCAGAACATTACTGGGAGGTAAGACATTTGGTCTTTGACCCCGTACTCCAGATCTGGTGTCTTATCACCTGCACCACATCCAATGTCATCTTCACAGTTTGGACTTCTCCCTGAACTTGGAGGTGTCAGGTAACCCTATTACAGTTGCTCTGCTTAATCAGCGTGGTTCTAGACACTTGCTCCGGCACGGCTCCACTGCACTACACCCAGTGCCTCACGCTCCTAAAACCATGTTCTGGCTCCCAACTCTGACTCTTCTGTTTCTTCTGGACCTCATGGCATCCTGCATCTTGATGGTGATTGAACTCAGTTGAGCATCAGCTCGCTCCACTGGCTGCTTCGTGGTTAGTGGATCAGAGCAAAATGATGGACCCCTTACAGGTGCAAAACTGCATTGAGGGACCTTCTCTGGTGGGTCCAACTTTAACCTACTGGAACTGCATTGATTAAGGATGACCCTAGTGGAATTCCTTCTCTGTAAGGCAACTCTCCTGATCGTAATGGACAATACAGTGGCCATGTATTAAATCAACAAATGAGGTGGTGTGGGGTTGTCGCCTCCATGCAGGCAGTCAATGAAGCAGCGGTTCTGGAGAACGGCATTGGCTGCTCGTTCTGCCGTCGCAGAGAACGTAATTGCTGAAGCCCAGAGTAGACAGACCTCGACCTCCCACTGGTGAGAGTTTTGAACGGTAGTTCTGTATGAGATCTTTGCCCTTTGGGAACCCCTCAAGTGGACTTCTTTATCTCCAGTGGCAACAGGAAGTGCAATTTTTCTGCTCATGAAATTCCCCAACAGGGGCTTCTGGGGGAAACTTTTATTGTAGAGTGGTACTTCCCTCTCCCACATGCATTCCCGCTGATTCCAGTCATACTCTTACGTCCCTTCCCTCCATACTGCATGGGCATCCCTTCCAAGGGACGGGAGACAGAACCTTTTTCACCAGAGGCAACATTTTTTCCCATTAAATTTAGAGGCGCGCAGGGGTGCGGCCCTGGGAGTATGCACTTCCCTGACTCCGCCCTCCCGCGCCACACCTCAGTCCCCTTTATTGCGTAGACAGGAACAGGCCGAATTCATCAGCGCTCCTGGGTTTGGCTTTGGCCATGTAATTCCACGCACGGATACTTCTTCTCTTCTGTCTTTTTTAAATTGTTTTATTTATCATTCAGGTACTCATTCCTCAGGCGTCCCGCTCCTCCCCGCATGTCGACTTCTACAGGGTTCAGCAGGTGTCCATCCTGCGACGGGCTCTTTCAGACTAAAGACCCCCACACCCTCTGCCTGCGTTGCCTTGGCCCAGAACTCGGCTGGCAAGCTTGTACCGCGTGTGACGGTCTCTCGTCGAGGTCGCTGAAGAACAGACTAGCCAGGTGGAGGAAGCTCTTCCAGAGATCGCCTCCAAAGGACCTAAAGGACTTTGTCTACCATTGATCCAAGCCCAAGGTAGGGCCGCTCTTTTCAAGCGCCCTGCAAGGGAGACGCCTTCCCAAGGACTAGCCTGTGCGGGAGGGACCACTCAGGTCCTGTTACCTGCACAAGTACCGAGGCTGAATCCGCTACCAGCCGGTGGGCCAAGGGGGATCAGTAGATCCTCCCGGTGACAGTGCTGAGGGACTGGTAGGTACCTGGTCTTCAGCCGAGGGGCTACGCCCTAGTACCAGCAACATGTCCAAGGGGGTGCCTATACGCAGTTCTACTGGCAGATCCGCCAAGGGCGAAACGCCTACCGGGCCTCGGCCTGAGGAACAGGATAGGCCCCATGATCCACACTGGAAGAGTCCTGGGTGGGGCCCAGTGAACCGAGCAACACGACTCAGGCACGTGGAAGACAGCTCGAGAAAATAGCCGCTGTTCCAGACATCCGGACGACGCCGCTCCAGGTCAGGCAGAGGAATGCGTGTCAAGGTGGCACTGCTGTCAACCAGGTATGTGGCCTACATCTTACCTTTCCTTCTAGCAAGGCAGGTTTTCCGCTGCGTCCGTATGGGCAGGGCACTCAACGGCTCCAGCAGCCGCTCACTACCACATCAATATCGCCTATCACCACACCGGCCTGCTAGGACAGGTTCTTTGAAAGGTTCCTCGGGCTCATGAAATCTCCTCGGATGGAGGTCATCCTCAGGGACGCCATCGGGGATGTTCTCCCGCTAATGAATCCGGCACTGCAGGCCCCGGTACAGGTGCCCCGGGCCCCTGAGCAGCCCGCCCTGGCCCCCCCCCCAAACCGATTGCGCAGGCGGTTCTGCTCCAGCCTCCGGCACTGGTTTCCACGCCTCAGCCCTCGGCTCCCAACACCCCTCCTCCGGTGCCGGAGCAACCGGACCCTCAGGTGGACACAGATGAGGACGACGACCCTGGCACACCATCTTCAGCCAAGGCCTTCCACAAACGTCTTGCAGGGCTGGCAGAGTACTTGGGCTTTCCTCAACCCAAGGTCGTGCAACCAGCAGAGGGGGGGTCCTCACGCTACGTCCCATGGCCAGAACGGGGATCCCGATGCAGAATGACATAGTTGCCTTGGCCAAGAAAGGTTGGCTCAAGCCTCACTCTGTCCAGCCGGTGAATAAACACCTGGACGCCAAGTACAGGCAGATGGAGGTGGATACACTCTTGCTATAGGCCCACCCTCAGCCACACTCCTCGGTGTTCGCTGCAGCATCACTATACTCCAAGCCTCAGTCCTCCTCAGCCTCGTCCTCTGCGAAGCTGCTAGGCATTGAGAAGATCTTGGAGGCGTACGGGAAGAAACTGTATTCCAACGCATCCTTGCACCTTCGTCAAACCAACGCGGATGCCATGCTGGCAGCCATTAACCAGAGGCTCTGGTGGAAAATTGCAGATTTCCTCCCAGAGCTTCCAGCACAGAGCCATCACGATTCAAGGCGGGATTGGCAGAGGCCAAGATTGTGGTGCAGGACATCATGGAATCCACCATGGCCCACATTGACACCTCTGGCCGCGCCATCTGCATTGCCACGGACATGAGAAGAACGGCCTAGCTCTGTGCTATGAAATTCAGCCAGGATGTCCAGGAACGTATCTTATCTTCCTTTCGAAGGGGGTGACCTCTTCCACTCCACAACGGACGGGGAGCTGGACAAAAAGAAAAACAGCTTACAAACGGCCAAGTCTTTATCCATCCTTACAAAGACCACGCCCAAAACGTACACCCAGTCAAAGCAGCGCTCTGATAAGGGGCGGGGGCATACGTGCGGAGGGCTCCGCGGCTTCCAAGAGTGGAGCCTGACCGTTCCCCTGACCCAGCATCGGCGCAAACAACAAAAAGGTGGTGGGGGCTGGAGAGTAAGGGCTTTTTCCAATCCCCCTCCTCCACAACAGCCTCAGAGGTAAAGAAGGCATGACACGCCCCTACGGGTCCAGGTGTCTTCAGTGGGGGGCAGGCTTGCTCTCCATGCACATTTCTGGCTCCAGAACTTCGTGGACCCCTGGATCCTCTCCGTAGTATACACGGTGTACCACCTCCCTATCTGTCATGACACTTGTCCCTGGCCCTCACTGGCAAGTCAGCCTTCCAGTTAGGGCCAGGTCAAAGGCCTTAAAACCTCATCCAAGACTCTCTTTGGCGCCAGCCTCATAACCATCATGAAGACCAACATTAGAATGGCACTATTTACTTGGGACTATTTAACTTAGGGCGTGGGGGGTTCAGCCAACTTGGAGGCACACACATAGCTCAGTTACAAGAACTGAGCTATGCGGTCTAGTCTTTTGGGTGTGGCAGGCCTGGGACTACTTTACCTGGACTACTTTTGGTGTGGCAGGCCTGGGGCTGTTTTACCTGGACTACTTTACCTGAGACTATTTAAACAGCACCCAAACAGCAGAACATGCTTTGCATTATTCCGCTGTGGGCAGCGTAACGCTCACCGTGTCCAGTTCTTTGATGCCAGCTTACTTGAAACCAAGGACCTGCAGAGAGAGAAAGAACACTACGAAACTTACCTGGAACAGTATCCTGTCTTCAATCCATCGCCGACTTCAGTTCCACTCACCTGAAGGTACGAACTCCATCATCCGGCACCGCATGCATCCTGGAATACCATAACCTGTAAAGAGAAGAAAGAAAGACGGCATTAGTAAGCGTTTACTCACGTTTCCTCCCGAATGAAGAAAGCCACACAATTCCTAACTGGGTAGTCATCTCCTGGTCAGTATCATTGTTGCAACATTACGGCGCTCGGCGAGGAACATCGCAACCTGCAAGGAGAGAAAAGACACAGGTCAGCAATATAAATGGCAAAACAGCGCCGCGCATCGCGCATTACTCACCGGACAGCATCGCGCAAACCGCGCTTTCGCCTACCGGCCCATGCTCCTCTTCGAACTGCATGACAACACCAAAATAACTTTCCATACCTAAAAGGAAAGAAGCAAGATATTATTCGAACTAAGAGGAACATAAGCATTGCATAGAAGGACTGTAAAGCAGCAAACCTGTGGAGTCGCAGCAGACCTGGATTCCCACAGGGGGGATTGCACCAGTGAAGTAACTTGGTCGCTGTTCGCCCCCCACATCTACACGCCCCTGCCACGAGGAGCAGGACGGAGAATCCACCTTTTACAATATTAAGGTGAGAAGGCCCAATGGGGAGGAAAGAATTGAAGGAAGAATTAAGGGAGGTGAGAAAACATAAAGACAATCTGGTATTGAATCCAGGTCTCCTATATTGCAGACCCATCTTTAACCAGAGGCCTTACCAAGGGACCGGGAGAGGGTTCGATAGTGCAAATCATCCAACCAGGGCTGGGTGGCGTCCCCGTGGATACCAGGTGAGCGTAACACTATCCCAGCCTCTCCTCCCTCTTCCCCTCCACTCCCACAGGTTGGGCAGCAACTCTTTTGGCGGAGATCCGGTCGCTCGTCGAGAGCCAGGCAGTGGATGAAGTCCCAACCTCCCAGCCAGACTTGGGCTTTTACTCCAGGATTTTCATCATTCAGAAAAAGAACCAGACGGGCCTGAGAATTGTGCTGGACCTTTCCACCCTCAACTTCTCGCTACCGCTACAAAAATTCAAGATGGTTACGCCTGCTTTGATAGCGGAGACATTGTGCAAGGGAGACTGGATGTACTCCCTGGATCTGAAGGACACGTACCTACACGTCCCGATATAGCAGCCTCATCATTCTTTTGTATGATTCATCAGGATCATGGGCTACCATTTCCAGCACAAGGTGCTTCCTTTCGGCCTCAACTCGGCCCCAGGGTCTTTACCAGGCTGAAGATGATGAATACAGTGGCGGCCCTCCTCATGGCTTAGGCCCACCACATCTACCTGTACCTCGATGACTGGATCGTAAGGGCGTCCTCTCCAGAAGCGGTGCAACACACATCCCACACTCTTATGAACAATGTGCACAAGCTGGTTTTTCACTCAACCACAAGAAGTCGCAGCGGCAGCCTACGCAGAGACTGACCTTCTTGGACCTCATTTGGGACACGTGCTCCGAGAAGGTTTTTCCCCTCAGAGAACAAGATCACTGCCATCAAGAGGGCCACGGTGCACTTCTCAGCAGAGAAGTGACCTTGGCCTGATGGTACCAACACCTACTGGGTCTCATGGGAGCAGTCCTCTTGGCCGTCCCCCATACGAGAGTCAAGATGAGGAGGATACAGCTGCACTTTGCAGCATCTTGGAACCAGGAACAAGGCCATCAGGCAGAGATGATCAACGTTCCTCCGTCGTTTCACCCAGACCTCACATGGTGGTCCAGGGGCTTCAACCTGCGGACGAGCAAGCCTTTCCTGCAACCTACCCCACAGGTCACCATCACCACGGATTCCTCTGTTGAGGGTTGGGGGCCACGCTGGATAACCACTGCGTCAATGGCACCTGGACCCGGCAGGAGTACCACATCAATTGGCTGGAACTGAAGGCCATTGGCTGGCGCTCAGAGCTTTCCTTCCGGTTATCGAGGGCAAGGTCGTCCTCATTCAGACAGACAACTCGACCAGCATGTTCTATGTCAACGAGCAGGGAGGTACCGGATTCCCCCCCCCCCCGTGCAGGCTGGCAGTCAGCATGTGGGGGTGGGCCCTGGAGAACATCTACCTCACGGCCGTCCACCTGCCGGGGGAATCCAACCTGGAGGCAGACTGGCTCAGCAGACTGGGAGCAGACAACTACGAGTGGCAGTTGAACAACCTAGTACTACAGGAGATCTTTTACAAATGGGGACACCCTCAGGTGGACCTCTTTGCCTCCTAGGGCAACTGCTTGCCTCCTGGCAGGGTCAGGGCCCGGGCTCCCTGGGAGATGCATTCCAGATCCGATGGGACCGAATGATGACATACGCCTTTCCCCTCACCCCTGATTGACAGGGTGATATGCAAGATCAAGGAGTCTCGCCACCTGAGCATCATTTTAATAGCTCCATGGTGGCCAGCCAGGCCTTGGTTCTCGGAGCTGCTATGCCTCTCGGAGAGGCCTCCCATTCGCCTTCCGGTGGGTCCAGCACATCTTCTGGTGCAGCAAGGGAGTAGGGTTATCCACCCCGCACCATAGAAACTAGCCCTCACAGCGTGGTTCCTGAACAGGTCATGCTTGGTCACCTCAGCCTCTCCGATGCTAATCTAGAGATCATACATGGTGCCAGGAGCAAGTCTACTAGGGCCCAGTATAAGGGCAAGTGAACCAGGTTCTGCCACTGGGCAGACTCTAAGGGGGTCAACCCCCTGGAATGTACCCTGGACGATGTGCTCTCCTCCTCGGCGCACCTTGCCCATTCAGGTGTACAGGTAGATGCTTGCCGCACCTACCTAGCAGCCATTGGGTTTTACAGAAACTTGGAGGATGAGATCTTTTCCTCTTCCAACCCGATTGTCAAACATTTGACGGGACTTGCCAGGCTCTACCCTCCCATCAAGTGGCTGCACCCCGTGTGGGATCTCAACATAGTTTTGGGTCCTCTGGCGCACATTAAGACGGCCTTGATAGTCGGCTTCACCTCGGCTCGCAGAATCTGCGAAATCCAGGCGCTGGTCGCCTCAGAACCATACACTACGTTTCATAAGGACATGGTAGTCCTACGGACACACCCTATATTCCTACTGAAGGTGCCTTCTGCATTCCATCTGAATGAGGAAATAGTGCTGCCTATATTTTTTGCTGAGCCTCAAGAGGAGGCACAGAGTTCTGCACTGCCTTGATGTCAGGCGTGCCCTGAAATTCTATTTAGACAGGACCAAGGGCTTCTGCAAGTCGGACGCTCTTTTTGTCACCTTTGGTGGATCCAGACCAAGCAATCAGGCCTCCAAGGCTTCCATAGCCCGTTGGATGGTCTCGGCCATCAAAGAAGCTTACGAGGGACAGCATAAGCCACTGCCGGCCAGCATGCACGCCCACGCAGTCAGAGCCAAGGCAACGGCCATTGCTTTCCAGCGGCATGTCCCCTGGCAAGTCATAAGCAGGGCTGCCATATGGGCCACCCCTTCGGCTTTGTACTGCACTGCCCCCTCCCCTTTCCCCCTGCACTTTTCCCCTCCCCTCATCCCCGGCATTTGCACAATCTCAATGTCACCTGACCTATTTGGATCGCTGTCTCTGTACTCCCTCTGTTCACCTCCCCTCCGCCCCCCTTGCCTTGCAGCGCCTTGAAACACTTGTGTATAGGTGCGTTATAAATGCCATATCCTATCTTATGTGGCCAGGGAAAGGCAGAAACCACCTGACTCTGACCCCGGGAGTGGCCATCTGTAGGTGAGCCACGTGGGAGTGGGCAAGCTCCAGAGAGACGGAAAGAGACTAAGTCAAGATAACCCTTCAGTTAGTGACAACCATGTACCTCTGCAACATTCATGTAGCCTATTGTAATATACACAGATTTCCCAGGTTTTTCTAGCCCAAAACCTTTTTCCCCCTCACCCCCTCGTTATAGTCATTGAGACTGCAGAGAAAGACGGGGACATTTAAAAGCAAAACCGGTGAACTGAAATCATGAGAACCAGAGAGCCAGAAACTGGAGAGGCACCTGACTTGTGCTGACACTGTGAAGGACACTGATGGCAAGTGGGCTGCAGAGCGCAATGCAGAGGCCAACGCACATGGTGTCCAGACGATCCAGACCGCCAGAAGTTTGCCACTTTTCGACTACAGGCAAACAGAGCTGTCAGAGGAAGGTGAAGCGCGACGTGAGCATCTTGCCAGAGGCAAGACCAGTCAATGAACCCAGAGCACAGACTCTGGGGAAACGTGAGGAATGTTGAAGATGCCATCCACGCCCGGTAAGCCCAGAGAGAGTGAGCGGGTAATCAGGGTGCGTGTACAGCATACTATGCTAGCGAGCCAGAGAGTGAATATTACTGATACGAAAATTGTTGAAGGAACAAGCCTAAGTGAAGGCAGCAAATAATAAAAATACGAACATTTTTGAGAGAAAGAGCCTAAGTAAAAGCAGTGCAAGCATTTCTGACATGAACATTGTTGAGAGGAAGAACCTGAACAAAGACAGTGAAATAATTGCAAGTACGAACAGTGTTAAAGGCAAAAGCCTAGACAAAGGCGATGAAGTAAGAAAGTGTTTCTGACCCTATATTGAAACATTGTTGTAAGCTGGAAAAAAGAGAAAGTGAAGCAAAAAGTCGAGAAGCCCTAGCAGGCGAGTTAACCATGGATAACAAGGATATAGGATAAATAGGGAAGGTTCATTCCGCTTTTACAGGAACAAGACCCTGGCAGGAGAGAGTATACCAGGGAAAGGAAGAAGGATTGAGAGAGCCCATGGCGTCAACAACCCAGGAGAAAGATTCATGCCCCTTTAAATTAAACCAAAGAAACAAAGTAGAAAGAGCAGAACCTTATCCCTTTAAGAAACCAAAGTCTCACGAGAAGAAACTAAACAGTTCAACCCTGGCAAGGAGGTAAACCAGGGGTCGAAAGATAAGTGAAGAAAGCTAATGTTTTGGAATATCGACACTGGTGGGCAGTCATACCCCTTGAAAGAGGAACAAGAGAAAACAATTAAGATAACCATGAAGATTGTCGATTCAGTGAAGATTAAAGGGGTTCAAAGGTGGAGTTGCCCCACCACAAAATCCCTCGTTAAAACTGTGAAATAACGTGAATGAGAAGAATTCTTCAAGGAGAGAGCCATCTGCTTTGAAAACATTGGAACGCTTTTGGCTGCATGAGAAGTACCAGAGTGATTGATTGCAAGTAATCGGCAGAAACCTAGGTGAAGGGGAAAACCCCTGTTTCCTGGTGGAACAGTATTTCCTTTTTCCTTTTGTGCATCTTAGAACTATACGTTTTGAACTTTAAGAGCAAGCTATAGGTTCATAGCTCGAACAAAACCCCACTTGCACCTTGTATTCAATTTAGCATGTAAGGGTCAGTTTAGTGGTTTGACACAGAACGGAGGACGCTTTATTTGAACTTCCTGACACATTCATTAGCATTCTTGTGGCAGGGAAACCACTCATAGACCGAGGGATGGGTAGGATTGCCCCAACACCCCTTATTATCTTGACAAAAGCGTTATTTCAAACACAAAAGTTAATATTGTGTCCAACTCTTACTACTGACTTCTCACACAACTCATTTATTTGGCACTTAGTACCATGCTAAATGCGGGACAGTGGCATTGATCCTGAGCAGTTAGAAAAGGGACATGAGAAGGAGGTGGGTAAGGTTAGGGAACATAGACATGGTATACAGTCATCACAGCAAATGTATTCCCTTCCTGTGCATGCGCTTACTTTGACATTTCTAATACAAGTATCGATCAGGTGAGACTGATGAGGTAAACTGGAAAAAAGCATGGTTTTCAATGCATTTCTGAACTTAAGGTGATTTGGTTCCAGTCTAAGATGACTGGGTTGATAGTTCCTTAGGAGTGGGACTATGACGGTAACATTTTGCCACTCTTTTCCACTAGAATACGGTTTGATATATCAGACTGACATATTTCTAATTTAGATGGGGCCAATGCTCCAGACCACCTTGCGTGTGATGCAGAGAGCTTTGAATTTATTTCTCTGCTGGGTAGGGAGCCAATGGAGACCTTTGAGGGCTGGAGTTACGTACTTTTTCATTGGGGAAGCATGAGGCAAGTGTCTCTATTGTGAAAGAGTTGGATTGTCTGAATGTCTTACTTGGACAATCCATTATAGAGGATGTTGCAGTAGTACATTTTTGGTAGAACTAGTGTATTTAAAAGCTCATGTGTGCCTCAAATGGAGAATTGGCAAACATTTCCTGAGGACATGAATCACAAAGTACCATTCTGGCTAGATCTTTAATCCAAGGGCTAAGTGATCTATTGTCATCAAATAACATCACCTGGTTCTTGAAAGGTGACCGTGAGATGTGTGGCTTACCTAGTGAAAGGGGCCAAGTAAACACTTCAGTGGTGTGGCCCCAAAAGAAGAGCTCTATCTTAGAACCTTTGAAGAAGAGAGCATGTATTCATCCATTTCTGGATGTTCGAGACAGTTTGTCAGGTCTGCTTGAGATATGTCGGAGCCTTCCAAATTGCGATTTCATCCACACATAGGTAAAAAGTCAGGTTTAAGGATTCCAAACCGAGGCCAGGGGTAGGGTCAGACTGGGACAGAAAATTGGCTTGAAAAGCAATGGATAAGTGGCCCACAGTCACAAGCGGTAATGTGTTCCTTTTGTAACACTGTTTAAGTAGTACTGAAGAGTTATGTTTTGGGTCAAATGTTTTGCAAATTGTGCATTTTTTTAAAGAATATTTGGAAAGTAACATTGGTCAAAACGACTAGCTGCACAGTAAGGTAACACATCAATTTTGGCTAAAAACTGGCCCACAGTAAAGTGTTGAGCCTGCACTTCATGCATTGCCCTATGAATCAATCCAAACCTGGACAGTGGTTTGAGGTATTTATGAAAGAATAAAGGTGAAAGGGAGGAGCCTTGGTGTGCTCCTAAGATCTAAGCGAGATGGGCTTAAAGTAACTTTCAGAATTTGACCTGAGTAGATGCATCAGAAAGGAAGGAAGCATACCAACTTAAGGCTTGACACTGTATGCCCCCAAACTGCTTTAGACGTAACAATAGAATACTGTGGTGCACTGTACCTTAAGGACCTGAGCGATCTAGAATGAACAGTACTGCTGACCTTTCTTTCTTTAACATACTTGTTTCTAAGTGTCACATCACACGATATATCTGGGGCATACTATCATGATATGTCTTCAGAGAATCCAAGTGGCCAGGCTAGTACTGGGTATATGGCTTGATGGATGTCCTGTATGTTTTAATGCATTCTTTCTAGGGAATGCACGCTTGCCAATGCAGCACCTGTGGTATCTAGAGTAATTTGCCTTTGGGGGGTGGGCAATATCTATAAACTAACTGTGGTCCAGGCCACATGCATTTTGCTGACATTAATCCTTGGATTTCAGCTATTGGGCTGAGATGCAGTTTTTCCAGTCAGTCCAAAAAAACACATTACCCCCACAGATCCCCTTGCGTCAGTCTGCAAAAGGAAATGTTGCTTAGCCATCAGTTGTCTCTGTCTTACTCCGAAAACAACCCTGTATTCTCTTTGTCGCATTCTCGTACTGGGGTGACGTCATAGGTATATATAATCAGACCCGCCAGGAACATTTTCCCTCTGTTCCTTTATTCCACAGCAGTGCTAGCAATCTTTGCGCTCACTTGACATATTTTTGAATTGATTTAGCATGTCATCCATCTAAATCCATCTTGAAAGCCTGAAAGGATTGCCAATCAATGTCAGTGAAGGCACTCCCTGTTTCTTTTTTTCTTGCAGAATTCCATGATGCAGAGAAGCATAGGCCCTGTCAGCTGATGACCCATGAAGCAGTTGGGGGGATCGAGTGTCCATATTATTTATGGCCACTGCTAAAAATACTGAGCAGTCTTCCAAACATTAATCAACAAAGTCTCTGACACAGAGGTCACCTCCTTCAGACCACCATTCTAGGTTAGAGGAAAGGGAAAAAAAGAAAATAAGACTTCACCACCAGAAGTGGTTCTTCGTCCTGCATTGCCTTTGGCATCTTCTAAGAGACTTAAGGTACACAACTTGATCGGAAGAATCCGAAAAGCAAAGCTAGAAGCTCACATGTCCCACTTCGAATTCCACTTTGGAAGAGTTAGGCTTTTTACAGGAATCGATACTAAAAGAATCTTTGACCTGGCTCCGGAAGGACCGAAAAGATCTCTGCTGCTCCAAGATGACCAATCTGGGGGAAAGCTCCCGATCCTTCCACATTACTGAGCAGGGGCGCAGGGCTCTAAAATTGGCAGTGTTGAATATAGCCCCTTTGCTATCTGCACCAATGGCTTTGGAGCCATGAACTGTAGCACAATGCCATTGAAGCAAATGTACTCCACTCTCTATGGCACCAGTCTTTTCGGAGCCGGCACTGGTGGTGTTGGAGCGGGCAAACCTCTGATCGGAGGCCATCAGCAGAACTGTTCAGTGGCTCATGATTTTGGTGGAACCAGTTATGGATCCGTTGGAATTAAATGTGGATCCATCGCACCGGAATTATTCCATGTATTGCTCAATGCAGTGACCCTCAATTTAAGAGATTATGTAACATTTTTGTAGGTATCTAAAAAGAGCAGGAAGAAGTACCATCAGGCCTTGAGCTCTTAATCAGGTATGCCTAGAACTCCAATGCCAGAAGTACTGCTAGCTAACCAGTCTGATGTCTATAACAATTTTAAAAAGATCTACAGGAAGTAAGTGATCTAGACAGCTCTGCTTATTTGGGCATTGTACAAGACCCTATAACTGTTCTAAGGCCTAATATTTGGCTCCTACAGATAAGTGGTATCTGGAGCCATCTAGACTTTTAATTTAGTGTTGACACCACAGGAAATACCTGTGCCATACCATTACTGACATTTTCAAACCAGAAGTCCCAAAGGTTCCTTTCTTTCTCTTCAGTGGAGCCTTTGCAAATAAAGCCTCTTTGGATAAGACTTTTGTCCACTGCAATTGTGGATAAGGACTTTGTGCAGAAACATAGCGCTGGTGTGGGAGGCCCTCACTTTGTCACTTCATCCCTCCACAGACAGCCTTGTAATTCAGATTCCGACTGCTGGCACTTAAGTTACAGCTTTTTTCTCTGTTCCCCCGGACAGAATCCAAAAAGCTAGAGGCATAAGGTTGCACAGGGTTTGTTTCTGGAATCCTGGCCTATAGGACTGTAAGTGCATTGTGCACTCTAGCGAGATATACTCATTCTCTTTGGGAGGCAGCAGAAGCTGCAGGCTCACATTAACCCCCTGAAATTCAGGGTTCCTACACACAACTAGTACAGGATGGCAAAGACACTGTGAGGAGCATCCTGTAGGTTTGCTTAAACACTACAAGACTGCTTAAAGGTCCATGTGCACAGCTGTAGTCTTCCTGAGGTACTCCTGGATATCCACCACCAACTTTACGCATGAGATACAGTACCATGCTGTTTGAGAGTCTGGTCCTGATCTCTTTGGCACATAGGGAAATGAAAGACTGAGGCAGGCAGCTTGGTTGTTAGGTCTTTCGACATCAACAAATCCTACTGCTTTTGGAAGGAGAAGGTTTAGACCATCTTCTTTTTTTCCTAAAGGGAGAGCACTTCAGAACCTTAAAGCTTTAAATTGTTAACTTACTGATTCACAAGTATCCAGAGGCGGGCAGGAATCAACTCCCCAAGGAGGCATGACAGCCAATTACAAGAGATATATAAGGGTCCTGCAGCTAATAGACTAAGGTTACTGCCTGTCTTTATCAACCCCCTCTTAAAGGTCCCCTGTCTTTGCCTCCCTTGTAACTGCTCCTATCAGAAGAAATAGCTCGGCTTTGGTGAAGGGAAAGGTGGAGCTTGTTTCATCAGAGGAATTCTGGCAGAGGAATTCAGGAGATGTTGGTATTCCCATTAATTCCTGTTTCCAAAGAATGATTGCGTACTCAGACCCATCTCAGACCTGTGACTCCTCAACAAGCTCCTCCAAAGGATCGATTGAAGGTCACCTTGGCACAGATCCTACATGCCTTGGAACATCAGGACTGATTTGGAGGACTTTCAGGTCCCTTTCCTCTCCAAACATTGGAAGTTCCTTCGTTTTGTGGTGGGAGGCACTCACTACCGGTTTGCAATGCTGCCATTTTGCCTCACTTCGGGCCTAAGAGTATTCACAATAGTAATGGCTGCATTGTTTGCACATCTGTACAGGAAGAAATTGCACTTCTTTCCATACCTTGACAGCTAGCTCAAACTTGCCGGATCGGAAAAGGGGGCTTTATAAGGCGTAGGGAAAACATGCAATCTTCTGCAAAGTGTAGGTCTGTCAACCTAAAGAATTCCTTTCTGTCCCCCTTAAAACGCTTACGGATTATAGGGGCAGTTCTGGATACAGAGTGAGGCTTGATCTTTCCATCAGTGTGGCAAGCATTCAAACCACTGTACCAGTCTTCCAGCCGAAATTGGGACACATGGCTGCAGTTTTCTTAGGGATGTTGGCACTCATGGCATCCTGCACTTTCATGTTCTCAGAAGCAAGACTGCAGTTACGGCTGCTACAAGGGTACTTAAGAAGCCAGTGGTCCAAATTCAGCAGGGATATAGGGGACGTTATCCAGGTACCCCTGCGCCCTCAGATCTCCCAGGTTCCTTCATGGGGCTCCTTCCAGCACGTGTCTGGCCTTCACAATAGTCATGGATGCATCCTTGAGAGGGCGTGTAGTAAACCTACAGAGTAGGGATGTAACGGCATTACGGTATACGGTTAAAGATACCGTGAACCACTTAATTGAACAATAATAACCGTCACATTGTTTATACCGGTATACCGTTCATACCGTTAAGTGTGCTTTTCAATCTGATTTGGAAAGGCTGCAGTAAGCAAGTGCTGCGCAGTCTTGGTCTTGCACTGTTGAATGTGCCGTCTGCCAAGTAGTTTCAGTTGGAGCAGTTTTTAATGCCATTCCATAAACCACACGTGCCTGACACAAAATCAATAGGAAGAATAAATACAGTGCCAAGAAGGAAAAGGGTTTACTTTGGGTTGGCGGTTTGGGGTTTATATATTTATAATGGATAATGTTTTCTAAACATATGACAATGGGGGATTTCCCTGGTTCCATCATTGAATTTACATATAATAAGTCACAGTGCGAAATTTACTCATCTCTGTGGGTATTCCCTGCTGCCATACCAAAGTGTAACATGTCCGTGATTACTGAACACCTTTTGGCCCACAAGTAAACTAAAGGCTGTAACGTAAAGAGAGAGTGCGTGTGTGTGTGTATGCGCACAAGCGTATACTACCATCAGACTCCATTGATCTGTGGCATGCAGGTTATCAAGATGGCAACATGTTCATCTTCACCAGTAGCCAGTGGGAGGGCTAAAAGCCGAAATGACCACTTAAGAAAAGCTATTCAGTTTGCTTTGCCAGTCGCAGCAGGGCTCCCCTCCCTGCCCCGTCTCCTCTCCACACGTGTTTTTGTGTTTGGTGGAAGCAAGGGGTGGCATTTCAGTGGAAAGTATCTTGAAAAGCCCAATTCTGGCCCTGGGTTCCTGGTTTTGTTTGTGATGATAAATCTGACAATTTATGACCTTTTAGAAAATATTTGTTGAGATTAGTTAACTCCACCTGCTATACCGCGATAACCATGATATACCGTCATTTGGCAAGAAGGTTATTGTACCGTCCTAAAACTAATACCGTGACACCCCTACTACAGAGTGGCCTGTGTAACGGCCCGGATTGGTCCATCCACATCAATTTACTGCAACTCTGGGCAGTTCATTTGGCATTGCGAATCTTCTTGCCATCAATCGGAGGTTAGACTGTCCAGGTCCTCACAAACATCACTGCCAACATGCTTTACATCAACAAGATGGGCAGTGTGGGGATAACTGAAGTTGTGCAAGGAGGTCATACTCCTTTTGCTTTTTGGTGCTCCAGAACAAGGTGACGCTGATGGCATCACACCTCACCAGCAATCTGAACACTGGTGCGGATGCGCTGATAGTTCATGCAAGGGGGCTTTGTGAGCGATGCATTAGTGATTGAGTTAGACCTGGTGTACATGGTCTCCCCTCCTCCCCCACACATTTTCCCACTGATTCATTTGGTGCTGAGGAAGTGTATGTGGAGCGAAACAATCATGACCGTGATCACACTGGACAGGGCAAGAACGACCTGATACCCAGTCGTGCTGAACATGATGTGCCCTCCTTGGAAGATAGTTTGAGAAAGAGCTACTGACCCAGTCATACAAAGGATGCTTCACTTCAGCGCTAGGAATCTTAATGTTCATGCCTGGCATTTGAGATGTTGAGGAACAAGGAGGTTCTTGCTGTGGTACTGTGTGAGGTGCCTATTCACCAAGTTTCTCTGCTTCTGGCTGGCGAAAGTTTGAAAGTTGGTCCAAGGGCAGGGAGTTAGACCCATTTTGTGAACTCCACTGGCACATATTTGGAGATTATACGTTCCTTGGCTGTGTTGGGCTGAAATGTAAATAATCTGGAAGAGTATGTAGCAGCCTTTTCTATTTCCAAAAGGACTCCTGAGCAAGTGCCATACTTTTAAGTATCTATAGTCGTTCAGTTTCAGGTAAGGACTTGTTCATTCTGTCACACAAGGGAATGCGAACATTTAACACAGTTAAAGGGTTGGTGGCCGGACATGAAAGCTATGATTAACTGGACACAGAAGTGAGTTAATGCTAATGAAGAGTGTGAACCTGGGATTTGCACTTGAATATTGAGAGGACTCGAAGTCCTGGTAGGAGAGAAAACCAGGCACTCAGCGAGTCTGGGACCTGCACACAAGTGAAAAGACAAAAAGCCCTGGCAGGAGAGTAAACATACAGTCAGTCTGGGACCCGCACCCAAGTAGAAAAATAAAACCCTGACTGGAGAGTAAACCAGCGATTGGAGAAACAGGGCAGAGACCCCTAGGAAGTGCTGAGAAAGCAGGCGAAGAAGCCCTTCCCCCACACCCTTTTTTGAATTGGGGCCCAAAAGGGCAGAACCATACCCCTTTCTGAAAAAGGCATAAGGGGCCCAGAGAAAGAACTATAGTGTGTTGTGGGATTGGAGAAAACTCAAGGGAAGAGCCATCTCCATTTGGATTGTGGAATAACCAGAAAGGCTTTGGGGAAGGGAAGGCCCTTCTCCAGTGGAACTTTATTTATTTTTCTTTTCTGTACTATAACGATTTAAAATTTTGATGTTTCGACGGAAGCAGCAGGTGGTCAGCCAAGAGACATTCCCATTTCACGTTATAGATTGAGTTTAGTGAGGGAGGGTCAGCTTAGAATTTTGGACTCAGGACAGAGAACTCCTTTTTGCTTTCAGCATCCTGACACAGACGTTCCTTAGTTTTGTTGAGGCAGGGAAAACTCTTAGAGTCTCGCATAGGTAGGATTTCTGCAAACCCTCTTTTTCTTTTGATAATAAAAGTCTTTGATAAACATGGAAAGTGCCACTGTGTCAGTCTTACTCTTGATTCCTCACAGTAAGTAAGTTGTTCTTTTGGCTGATATGCAATTTCTCCAAGCGGCCATCACCTTTCCATCTCACTCTCTGCAGGTTCTATATTTGTTACCCGTGTTTTTGCTGCTTCCCAAACATTGCTTTGCCCTGTTTCAGCAAGCATTCCTCCCAAATGTCATTCCTCGCAATGCTGCCTATTTATGTTCCATCTTTGGGATACACTCCCCTTCAAACATCTCATTCCTTGCATCCTACCATGTCTCCTCCACTGCATGGAATTAATGGCAGGTTCACTCAAGGCAAGCCGCACAATGCCTTGCAAACCTTACCCACTCCTCTGGCCCTGAACCAACCTGTGCCCTCTGGACATGTGCAGTTTTATTGTTGAGAGGCATTCATCCTTTGTAATGTTTGAGGAGGCCAATTTTGTGGGTGTGATTTTGCAGTCCGCATACCCAACATGCTCACTGCTTTGTAATCTCTTGATAGTAATGAAAAAAGGGATAGCATAAATAGGCATTTAATGTACTCTTAATAAATGTTCCCCTTTCCTTCATATGGACATAGATCTATTACGAATTATAAAAGTTCACTGAATAGGTAAATTGGTAATGCCTCGCTTGCAGACCTGCCTCAAATTCTGACGCCTTCTGCGCTGCATGTTCCACAATCGTCCGCTTCCCAGAGTCTATAATATCCTTGTTATGGAATAAAGGGGATCACTTTGTATAGATGAGAACTCATGAACCCAGACCAATTTCCTTCAACTCTAAGGTTCATCGCTGTTTGTGGGCCCAGAGGTGTCTTGCCCATTTCTGTGACTTTGGCAGTTCTGTTAAAACTTAGTGGTAGAGTTTAGTAGTTTTCACCAGAATAGGAGTTTTTTTCAGGAGAAGCCGGCCCGTATTAATGGGAAACTCTGGGTGGCCATGTTGGGGGGGAAACAAAGCAAGGTGTCTGCCTCTTCCTGATAAATTCTAGGTATGTGCATTGTCTCAACTGTAGACCTGTTAACCTAAAGTTGCTAGACCCATCCAGATCAGATGAGTGTCTGAAGTGTAGTAAGGCACCTTCTACTTTTGACATGGACTTGTGATGTGATTTCCAAATTCTGGGTGGATCCTCGAAGATCATTGAAAGACCTTAGATGAGTGGATGTTTCACATTCACCCAGGGATGTTTACCACAATGGTTTCTAAACGATCAGGCTCTGACTACAAAGTTTATTACACAGGCAATATTATTGATTAGACGCATGATTATAATACACTGCATGGAACGCAGGCCCCTTCGACAAGTAGACTTGATGAAAGACATGGTCAACGTTTATGCGTACAAAATGGATTAGTGTAACCTGTTGCATAAACATGCCAGACCCAAGAGTATACAGGAACCTTTTCAAGATTTGTTGAGCATCTTACCGAACAGAGAAGTCATCTGAAAATGGAGATGAAGAACAATGAATGTAATTTGTCATTTTTGTAGATTTTCAAATTCATGGGGTTGAAGTTTTATAAATGATATAATATTCAGCCTTGCCAGATGTTAGACATGTCATGAAGCTGAGAGGGTTTTAGTTGAGGTTTGGGGTTACGGTTCCACTGACCAGAAAATATTGGTTGATATATAAATGTCCTATTAGATGTTGTAATTCCTGAGACTAATAGTCAATAAAAACATTTCAAAAAATCCGGTATAAGAGACTTGTCAAGTATGGCCGTAAGGAAAGCTCAAATTATTTTTTTGCATGTGATGCAATGCTTTTTCTCAATGTCTGTGTGCTTTGCACCTTTCGTGCTTTGTATCTCTATCCATCCTGTATTTTTTCCCTTTCATCATTCTCCTTTGCTCGTGTTGCTGCTATCTGGTATGCCCATGTACCACTTCCCGATTTTTGATTTTCTCCACAGTTTCTCCTTTGCTCATCTCCATTGATCTTTTCTGCCTTTTCTCCCTCGCTGTTATTTCCTGGCTCCGCACCATCCTCTCTCCCTGCTGTGCAGGCCTCCTTTTGGTTTTTGCCTTTACACCTTTTACTTCTGTCCTTCCATTGCTGTCTTTTCTCCTTGTAGGCTCAGGATGACCTGGTTCTGCTGGCTGCGATGCCTCTGGCTGTCCTTGAGTCTGCCCTATGCTTCTGGATATCCTGTCACTCTCTCTGTACTGCTTATTTGCACAACCCCAACCCTGTGCCCTTCTTTCCCCTCAGCACTCCCCCTAATTACCCTGTTTGTGCCAGCCCTCGTTTAGATCAGTGTGCACTGCACCTTTTACTTACAGCCTTTAAGAGTTTGCATCCGAGACTGTTCAGGACTCAGGAGGTTACAACCTTGTGGTGCGGGGCGGTGCTTTGGATCTCTCAGCTTGCAAGTTGCAAGGGGTTGCTCCTGTATTGAGGATTATTTTACCCCAGAAATGTGCTAATAGTTTGATGTTGTCTCATCTGACAGGCCAGAGGGAAAGCAGTCTCTCACTTGCAGAAATGATGCATATGTGAAGCTGTGAAAGCTCTTCTCTTGATTCAGCAATGTGCAACTGTGAGACTGACGTGTTCTTCTTCTTTCCAGTACAATTTTGAAAACCTAAATTGTATTGCTACTTTCTAGGAAATCTTTTGCTCATCCAGTATAATACTGTTTCAGTGCAGGGCACCTGTTGACTCTTGTAGGGCATAGACAAAACAGGGTGCAGACCCGGTGTGATTTAGTTTCTAGAGCAAGGTACTGGCCCCAGTCTACATGGACTGATTCTTGTTTTAGTGGTTCTGAAAAGAGACTTCAGAGATTGCTTTGCTTTTTTGAGGTATGTGTGGGCTGTATGTGAAGAACCGTTTTGTAATGTTTTTACCTTAACAAAACAAAACATATTCATGAGCCTGGTGCAAACAATGAAGCTTCTGCGACTTCGACGGAATCTAGTGAAGCTGTCACTTTACCGTCACTTCACCAACACCCTGATATTTGCAGTCATAGGTAAGTGAATCCCTTGAAACAGGAGCCAAAGTGGAGTGGTGGTCAAGGGTCCACTGTTGAGAGAGGAATTTAAGGGAAGGAACACATATAAATAGAATGGGTAAGTGTTAAGGGCTATGCGGGTGGGAGGCATTTGGAACTGGACCGATCTCTCCTATATTAATAAAGAAGGTGCTGTGGTCCTCTTGTGAAGCTAATCTTTATTAATCCCTTGTGCAACTTATATTCACAGCACGCCTTCTGTATTTAAAGATCAAAATCACTCTGCAGGTGTTTATTATTTGAATTTCTCAAGTTGGAGCAAACACATATCTCAGATAAACGCCATGACTGCACTTTGGTATTTGCTTTACTGATTGGTTATTGTGGCTTATGAAAGGGCTGCCAAATGTATGTTTATATAGCCTCTGTAAACCATGTTAATGTGGGTATTATTTAAGAATATATTCACTTTTTTTGGGTAGAAACATGCCTTAAATACAGAAGGATGGTTCGTCGGAAGGGTGGCAGACACTTTGCCGTCTCTAAAATCCAGGCACTAGCAGACTTGCTGGAAGAAGCTTGAATGTGTGTGCTGTTATCAGGAAGCAACCAATGACACTGTTCATTTCCTCCACAGCCTCTGTGATCTTCATCCTGTGGTCATCAAAGACATTTAGAATATCTTCTTGCCAGTCGGTGAGTAGTGTTCCTGATCAGCAAATCATTTGGGAGTAATGTAATAAACTGATGTTCTGATAAGCACTAACGACACATCTTCTTATCTTGGCTTTTGCATGTGGTTTGTAAATTAAGTTCTGTATCCAAATGTGGCAACATAGATACACATTCTACTGGGTGCCAGGCATGCACATTTCTTCCCATGGTGCCAATGGTTGAAGGTCACCATCTCGAACAGATTTTCCCCTGGGCTTCAATGCCATCTCCCTACTGACAAAATTCTCTGCACTACCACCAGATTCTGTTTGCCATGACTTTCAATCATCTGGCAGAAAGGGACCATATACAGTTAAGCTTCACCAACAGTTCTTCTCACTGGTGGATGCTTCCCTGTCTGCTCCGGTCTGCTTTACCAGGCTAGAAATGTCTGCGATCTTTGAGACGATTCAGTATGTGGTTCTAGTCCCATGGAAGCTTCCCTGTGAATTACACAATGGGACGTGAAGAGGAGGTGAAATGGTTGGTGTACCCTCGTTCTTTGAAGAACAAGGCATTTGTTGTGGTTCTAGTAGGTATTCTCCTTCTGTCTGTTTCAGCTTGATCACAAGCTTTTCCAGCAGTACTAGCATATGTACTACGGATGTCCAAGGTGGATGAAAACCCTGGTCTCAGAAGACATTAGAATGTTCACACAAATCACAGAAATCCAACTGGACTTTTAAAAAGACACTTGCGCTTCAGGAACACAAATACTCCCCCATCCAACCCTCCAAAAGTCACCCTCCAAAAGTTCCAAGGTTAAGTGTATGAGCTCATAAGAAACAGAGGGCTGATCTTATCCTCTGGTGGTAAGTCACACATCAAGAGAGATTGGAGAACTTGCCAGAGGCAGTCCAGTTCAAGAGGTACACTCGCCCAAACCCCTGGAAGGGAACTTGCAGAGGAAGTGTTGTCACACAGTGAATTTTATGATTCTGTTTTGGATACGCCTGCTCAGCACGAGATCCCTGCACACATGGACCAACAGAACAAATCCCCAGAGGTGAACCGTAGGAGATCCAGAAGAATAAATGCATTCAGAGTTGTTCCAGAGAAGAGCAGGCAGAGTGGAGCCAATGGAACAGCAGCAGATATTGTTGCAGCTGACAGCTGGATGGGCAAGGTATGCAGAAGATTACCCAGAGGTCCCTAATGTGGCCTGGGTGGGCTGGGGTCACAGGGGCCAAAGGTATGCCATAAAGATAATCAAAAAGTGTAGTGGAATTGCAAACAAGCAAAAAGACATCTTACAAAGCCAAAGAAGTTGGACCGTTTAACAGCACACAGAGAGAGGGGGGTCCAAGTTCAGCTTGAAAAAATGGTGAACCTGGTTATCATTTTGTGGTGGGTACACTTAAGCTATTCTGTCCAATGGTTTTTAGGCACAAATGATGTCCTCGGGACAGAGTCTACCAACATCTTTGAACTTCCTGCAATTGACAACCATCAGGGTACAAATGAAAAAGTAACAACTGAATTAACCAATCCACAGGAAGTAAAGAGAAAGGAGTGCCGATATTGTAGTGGGGCATATCTTGCCTAGTGAATAGATTCTCTTGGGCAGGAGACCATTTCTGTCCTTGGAACACCAGTTGGGCATTGGAAGCAGTGGGTTGCATTTTAGAAAATCCTTAATTTTGATTCGATGTTATTGAACTGTCATTGATTGAACTATTCTAATAGAAGATTAGCTACGATCCACAAAGTAGGATTGGTCGATTAAAAGCAGAGATTTCATAATTGTAAGCGTTAAACGCAGAGAAACTCCAGTGGAGGGGATACAAGGTGCCTTAAAGTGCAAATCATTGGCCTTACTAAGCTGAAGATTTGCACCTGGAATAGTGAGCTATTGAAGTTTGGGAGGGATGCAGAGAGCAGATCAAGGCAAGGTCCCCACACTGACTAGGTTATGCAGAAAACGTACTTGCTTGAAAGCCAGTGACATTTCAATGTAATAATTGTCCTGGTTAAACCAGCATTGGAATAGAGCTGGTAAAGTTTGAAGCACTTAGGGAAACCATGTGAGGGCATCCGTATCCTCTCCTAACCACCTTTTTTCTTCCCTCTTTTACTTGTCTGCTGTATTTGAATTACTTATCCACACTGCCAGAAAGTTTAACAAGCTTCACGCATCTAAACTTTCTACAGTTGCTTGCCCTATTAGTTCACCCTCACTTTCCTTATCTGTTTTTATCGTAATGTGGAATAGGTAATTTGTTTAGAAAAGGGCTGGTATAAACTGCTGGCAGGAACCCCAACCCAGACTTCAAGGCACGCACTGAATGGGCAGGCGAACTAGGCCTCGAGATCTCTGACCAACTATGGAAGAAGATGTGCTCGCATACAAACAGGGTAGCCCTTAATTTGTGCTACTGAGTCATGCAGTTTAAATTACTGAACAGATTGTATTACACTCCCCGTAAACCATCTAAGTTCACCCGCTGCAAGGTTGAGAGTGCAGACCACCTAAACATGTTCTGGACATGTCACAAATTGGGCGACTTTTGGGATGGGATCTTAAAGGCCCTCTCTGACATCACAGGTGCGGTGATCGATCCTAACCCATTGGGAATCCTGTTTGGTGTGGAGCACAGATGATACTAGACATAGGGCAAGAATTCCTAAATAAAAGTTGTATGATGGCCAAGAAATGTGTGCTCCAGAGCTGGAAGAGCCCCCGCCCCCGCCCCCAACCTTTCAGAAGTGGCTCAGCGCACTCACCTGGTCCCAAACCTATGAAGAATAATACCTTACTATGCTTCTGGCACACTCTCGCCCTAAGAACATATGGTCCGCTTTTAACAGTTACCTTGTCAATCAAGCTGAAAATGCTTCCGGAATAAACTCACCTATGACTCCGCAGGCGTTACCCTGAATGTTTTAGCATCTCACAATTGTCTGCTTATTCCTCCTGTAAGTGTGCTGCTTTCCACTATTTGAAATGTACCCTACTAGCATGTTGATTGTATATTACGCTGCGTCATGCCTGTTTGTCCTCTGCCTATAAATAAAAGTGAGAAAAAAAATGGGCTGGTGGGGTGAAAAATGCCTAGTAAAAATGTCAAGTAGCACGTTCACACTCTGTGCTTATACGTCATTTCCGTTTAGCGCGGCAAGTGAGTTTTACGTGTGTTAAACCAGCTGTTAGATGAAATGTAGCAAGTGAATGATGATTACACACCTTGAAAGCATCTTGATCCATGTTCTTTCCATACCTTTTTTTACGTGTTTGTTGCACATGAACAAAAATACCATGCTTTATCCAATTGTGTTTTTTCACAGGATTGGCATGAGGCTTGGCTCAACGAGGCGTTCTGGAGGTTTCTCTTCTCCATTCTCCTGCTAGTGATCATGTTCCTGTGGCGCCCATCTGCCAACAACCAAAGGTTTGGATCCCTCCATATCTGGCCTGCTCAGTCACGCGTCCTTACCGGCGATGCAGGGCACAGTGTTTTGCATTTTCAGCATGAAATACTCTATCAATTCCCCAGTGGCCCTGAAGCCAACACATCTCTTATACGAAAGAACTCCTTTGTGAGGGTGTTTTCAATCCAGAGGCACAGTAAGGATATTTATTGGGATTGAAATTCTGTACATTTAGTAGCTACCTATAATTACTTTAAGCAAGCATTGTGGCTTGATGGACTCAGGAGGCTGACAAGGGGTTCTAATTTTGGCTATAGACTTTTCTTAATAATTTAAAGAAAATAAACCTGTCCTTCCCTATTTCTAGAGGGGTTGTCCCTGCCTTAAAAGAAAATACTTGGGTGCTCATCAAACTGTCCATTAAAACCAAAAAGGTACTGTCCTCTATTCAAGCCAACTACTCTATCCTTGCCACTAAGAACTAAACCACCCAATGTTTTTTTTATTTGATTTTGAATGATTTATTTCGCGCACCAGACAGAGTAAACCGTAATCAGCGCAGATGATAACTAGAAAAGAGAATCCAGACGTGTAGGGACTCAACGTTATAGTTATGTTTGAATTTCTTTTATTTAAATAGAAAAGTTTTTAATTTCTTTCTGAAGAGGTCAGTGGATTCACACATCCTAATCTCTAGAGGGCGCTGATTCCAAACCTTGGGGCCAAAAGCTCCAAAGCTTCTGTCTCCTCTTGAGATACATTTGGTTGGTGGAATACAAATCAAATGTTTGTCTTCCGAGCACAAATTCCTTCTAGGATGGTATACCATAATTTCTTCAGCCAGGTAACCAAACGCTAACCCTTTCAGGCATTTATAGACCAAGCAAGCCGTTTTAAATTTAATTCCATCCTGCTCCATCCACCAGTGGACGGATCTTCGTATTGATGATACATGGTCCGGTTTGCCAAGGTTTCCTATCACTCTAACTGCCACATTTTGAGCTCTTTGGAGACAGGCAATTAGTTTTTGTGGGATACCTGCTAATAAACTATCGCAGTTATCCAGGTGGGGGTTAGTCATCACCCCCACCACAACTTCCTTGTCCTCCTGAGGAATATAGGGTAGCACATTCCGTAGTGATCGCAGTGCATAGTAAACTGATTTCACTTTTGCCCCCACATGTGTCTCACTACCTAAATCTTGCTGCCACCAACAGCCCAGGTTTTTAATCTTTTTAGAATACAGCAGTTGTTCCCCAAGAATCAATGGGAGAGGATTCCGTTTCTGGACAGCATTTTATTCTTAGGGCCAAACAGTATCACTTCAGTCTTGACTGCATTTAATTGCAAATGGTTATCCGTCATCCATTCCTTAAGTTCTTCCATACACATGTTGATCCTCTCAAAAGGGTCTTCAATTTTCTGAATTTCCATGTATAGCTGCGTATCATCCGCATATGAATGGAATCGCAAGCCATACTTCTGGAATATTTTGAAAACCGGGCAAAAATACAAGTTAAAAATAAGGGGGGATAGGGAGGAACGTTGTGGTACTCCACACTCCAACTAGACCAGTTGAGAGATAAAGCCATCCAATATTACCCTTTGACTTCTCTCTTTGAGAAAGGATTCAAACCAGTTTATCACCTGTTTAGACGCCTTTCCTACCTGCCCCATACGTTGTGCCATTATCCGATGATTCACAGTGTCAAAGGCTGCGGAGAGGTCTAACATCAACAAAACCATTGACACTCCTTTATCCGCAGCCTCTAACAGATCGTCATGCACGGCCAAGAGAGCTGACTCTGTGCCATATTTTGGGCGAAAACCTGATTGTAGATTGTCTAAGAGTTTCTCCCTTTCGACATATTCCTGGAATTGTGTACAAACCACCTTTTCCAAGATCTTTGTTGGCCATATCAGATTAGCCACTGGCCGGTAGTTCTTTACCTCGTTGACTCTTCTCCTGGTGAAACCATCCAGTCTTGGTTGATTCAGTATCAGTCTCGTGAAAAAGGTACCAAAAGTTCTAGGACCAGGAGAAATAACTCCCTTCTACGCTCTACCTGGGGAAGGGTTCAAGACTGATCCTTGATGTACTCTTGAACAGGTCTTTAAAAGTCTTTTTACTTCCTCCCAAGGATTAAAGAACACCTTGGTTAATCCTTTCTTAATTCTTCTTACTGTTGATACTCTGCTAGGGCTACTTGTTTCTTGACTACAGTGAGGATTGCTCGAGAAAAACTCTTGGTCCTTCTCTTTCTTGCAAGTTGGATTTCCTATTGAGTCCAAGGGCGTTCACACCAAAGGCACTCTTGACATTTAGGTCTCATCACCCTGTGATGAGGAAGTTTACTCTTGAGGTATTCTTTACTTTGAAAGTAGGCTTGATCTTTAGGGAGACTATCCCTGTGAGTCTCTTGCCCTTTTCCTCCTTGATTATCAGCACCAGTGTGCCAGCTTTTATATTCAAGGAATTCTGAACTCTTGCTCTTCAGGATATCACTGTGATTAGGGAGATCACTCCTGTGTAACACTTGACTTTTTATCTGACTTGTTTATTGCCCTGGATTTTACCCAGGCCTCCCGCAACTCCTGTTACCTTGATTGTGGTCGGAGTGCGTCTCTGGTTCTTCCTGGGGTCTCGGGTCGTTTTCTCGTTCAGACGCATCTTCCCCGTGTCTGTCTTCCCTGGTTACTCTTTTGGTGCTGCTACGTGGCACTGTTCGGCTTGCAGTGGACTGGGCGCAGTTTCTGGATCACTCAGTCCACCTCCAAAGGTCGTGCAACCACTGACGTCTTCACAGCGGATGTTGGAGTCGAATCCGTTCAGACTTGCAGAGAGCCTTTCCGCCTGCTGCGTGTGGTTCCCTCTCGAGGGCTGACTGCCTCCCGGTAAGACCTCTTCTCCAGATTCTAATCTCCCAGGTCGTCTCGGGACGCTAGCTTTCCTTTTTGTGATTGTAGGCCAGCTGCCTGTTCCCTGAGTCACTGAGTCCTTCTTCAATCTCTACTTATTACAGCAGTACAGCCTGGTCCACCCCTGCATAACGTCAAAGTCTCTTTCCAGTTTCTTCAAGGTCCTCTTCATGCTTCCTTCGAGCCACCTTGTTGCAGTCTTTTGGCTATTCATCTGAAGGTTATTCCTTGTTTCCCTGTATCATCTTCATCACAGTTATGTTGGATCTTACAGATGATGAAGAAACCTTACAAAAGCACACAGTAGTACTCTCAGGATGGTTAAGTGGATCATCTGGGGTCATGGGTTGTAAAGGAAATGGTTTAGAGAGGTTATTCACAGAATGGGAGTAGTTATCCCCATGATGGGAGTCTCTCCCTATGCGGTCTTCCCGCATGTTACCACCCCTGGGGAGATTTTTGGATAGCAGCTTCACATCCCTTGCCTCATAGGGAAGGGTTCCCCTCTGGGGAGAAGTGATGAGATCTTGTGAATCGTCTCAGCATAAATGTATACAGATTTGAGCTGCAATATTTGCCTTTCGTTGTGCAAAAGGACATTACATGTCCTGTGGGGTCTTAAGTATTTAATATTTCCTTCTCACTCTTGCTTAATTTTAGCAGAGAGTGAAGGGCTGAGTGTTACTGTCCAGTTAATTCACACCATCTGTAGACCTAGTGGATAAGAGCTCAGCCCCAGATAGTTCAAAAAGCACCCTGGAAAGAGCTCCTCCACCTGATTTCCCCAGGCCCATGAAAACAGGATTGGTACAATACTGCTCTTCTCAACTAGGTGTCCTTATAATTTATACTTAAAATCACTTCAGTTTCAGACATTTGTAATTAATTTCTTTTTTAATACTCTGAATGGAAACAATAACTTAGCAAATGCATGGTTTGATTTTTGTATTGATATAGCTTCATTAAAATGATTTTGTACAATTAATACATAATAATACAGGATGTATGTCAAAAGAACCAAGGGATTGGAATCGTATGATCTACTGGGAATCAATTGTTGTTTTAACACATTTTTTCAACAGCTGATTGTTATATAATTAACACAAGTTTTACAATAGATTTGATTTCTTTCACGCCAGGTATGAAAACTCAGCCCTTCTGTTAGGCCACTCTCTTACGGGTCTTTTAAAGCTCCTTGGCGGCATGCGATTGTTAGATTGCACCAGATACTACTTAGGGCCGCCCTCCAGATATTCTGTGACTTTGCGCTGTCCCTCGATTTCTTGTCCCACTTAAGCACTGTAGGCCTAAGGGGTCCTGTCACACATCAGATTTAATGTAGGCGTGCATCAGTGATCTCTGAAGGTGCATGACAGGCTTCTTCTTTGGACATTTAGCAGTTTGATAATGCTCTTTGTCTAGTCAACTCCCACAATCATCAGGTCTGTGGTGAAAGGTTGAGAACTCCGCCCACAAATCTACTTTGATCAATCACAACTCCTCTGCGTTAGTGTAGCAGGGAATAGGAGGGCAGGCATCCCCAGTTACCTCTAGGTAAGGCCCGATTACCCATTAATCAAGTTCCTGGGTGAGTGGCATGTCCAGAGTGATACTTTTAGTCTAAATCCAGAACATTACATATATACAGTCCATGTTGGACAAGTACGGTCACTTAAATAATGTCACTTTTTGTGCTGCAACTTCCATGCCCGTACAAGTGTTGGCAACATGTCCATGACTACATACGTGTGATCTTAATGATCCAGAGGGTCATTCCTTCATTCTGATGCTGGACATTAAAGAGAGACACCAGAGGGGTTGGGTTATAGAGCGATATTGACAGAGTTGGCACACTGCAAATTGTATAATCCAATTTAATTGGCACAAAGGGGCAGATCAGTTGGAAAGAAAGCTCACTCGCCTGAAAAACCCATGTGACTATTCCACTTCACCTCACTGTGTCAGAAAATGTTACGTGGGAGTAGATTATATCCATGCCGCAAGCTGCT
Organism: Ambystoma mexicanum; assembly: GCF_040938575.1. Taxonomy (NCBI): domain Eukaryota; kingdom Metazoa; phylum Chordata; class Amphibia; order Caudata; family Ambystomatidae; genus Ambystoma; species Ambystoma mexicanum. The sequence goes on from NC_090923.1 coordinate 717,816,093, forward strand.
CTCTCAAGTTATGCCGTGGCAAACCGGTGTAGTTCACCTAGTCCTGGTACGTCTTTTCATTCTCACTCTTTTTTTTATTTGTTTTATAACCGTGTAGCCATGAAGCAATGGTGTGTATTAGGCCTCCTGTTAGAGTATTTAAAACTTGGTATTCTGTGTCTTGGCATTAAACTTAAAACTATCATGGCCAAAATTTTCAGATGGGCGCATACATGATTTGCGTTGTGGAAGGGTTTGTGTACTGTGGCAAACGGGCATAAAAGTATTGCAATGCCTCTTAACCTCCCTTTAAAAAAATTACTGGAATTCCTCTGGCTGTTTTCTTCTCAAAACCGTTTTGTAAAATGCATCATTTTGACACATTATTTTAAAGCATTCTTAGGGGGAGCACCCTCCCCACCAATAAAATGCTCCTGGGGCCGCCAGGCTCACTCTTGTTTAGTATGGTCAAATTAGTCGTACAGATTTGAAATGTAATCTGCAGCCAGTGGAAACAGTTTCTATCGACCTTAAAACGCATTAGAAAAGGTCCCCAAATCTCATGCTGCTTGGAGGCCCCATATGGTCTTAATCCATCACTGTTCTTGAGCCTCTTAATCGACTTCTCTATTTCCATAAATGAAATTAACAGTAGCACATATTCTTTGCCTGGTTTAAAGGTCTTCATTTCGCAGACTGGTCGGATGAATTCTAGCTTTTACAATCTGTCTGTAGATTCCTGAAGTGCAAATGTTTCCCTTGCTTAACCATTAGTTACTTCGCCAGGTTCCCAGGGCCCTATTTTTTTAGCACCATATAACTGGATGTGGTATGGTCCTTTTGAGAATACAGCTCTCTAAATAGACATGTCATTCTGTCCACAATGTAGGTATGCGTTTGTGCCACTCATTGATGAGGGGAGTGAGGAAGAGGATGAGGAGGATCAAATGACGAATGAAGGCTTTGGTAAGTGCATTGATGCTTTTCTTTTTTGAGAATATCTTGAAAGTTTTTTTAGAATACAAATTTAAATTAAAAAAAAAAGGTGTGAATAATCGTACAAATACATCCATACATAGCCCATGATCGAGGCACCAGATGTATACCACAGTTTCCCTATTTCCTCCCCATACCAAGCCTTGGAGATTCGCCCTTGTAAAGGAACAATATTATTAATACATGTTGAAGTAAAATGTCAGAGGGGAGATCCTTTCTTCTGCGACTGTCCAAGAGACCCTTAAACACTGCCACATGAGACATCTGTGGTGCTTTCCCAATGTCCTAAACTAGCCTCCTTCCGTTTGCCAGAACCAAAACATCTTCTTCTATCCTGTTGATTCGTCAGAGCCAATCACAGCGTTATACCACCTAGCAGAGCCATGCTCGGATATCTCTCAGGTGCTGCTCTTGTAGCTATTACAACCATACGGAAGATGCCCCTCGGACCCAAATAGCCCATAGATTCCTCAGAGCTGGACAGTCTCATGTCCAGGATGGTACCCACTAAAGGACATATAATTAAGTTTGTGGAATCAGTAGGGTACAGATAAACCCTTTATAAAATCCTGTTGGGTATCGGGTGAGTGACATCCTGGGGTCCTCAGACCATTGTTAGAGAAATTAAAGCGTCCTTAATTGACAGACACTCCCTTCCCCTGCACTCGCATGTACTGAAAGTGTTTGAAAAAAATGTAGAGATTCAAATTATTCATTCAAGTATTCATCTAATTGACATTCATAAATTCACAAAAATTCAACATATGAAAATAATTTTTTATCATACAGTAATGTGTGTACTATTTAGAATTTGCCATAGTACAAGAAGCTCAACGCGTTTCGGGAATTACAAATCCCTTCTTCAGGAGCAAGATACAGTTCTGTGGATTGCATTCATAAATTTCATCGTTTTAAGCTTCATAATTTACAAGGTAAAAGAAAGACTAAGTATCAGTATTGTCTAATACACTGTGTTTGGTATCTTCCTTTAAATCATATTATTGTTGGTTCCTCATCACCTGTAACTTGAACTTCGTTAGTTGGCAATTTAAAAAAAAACTGCATGGCACCTTAATTTCAGGGTCGTCTTCCGAGACAGTAGTTTATAACTAAAAAGGAAAATGTGAGAATAATGTGTGAAACGGATAAATGGCTAGTGAGGATTCCCGTCTTGTCATGGAACTCCTTTAGGGTGTATTTAAAGTAGTACCTGATAGAAAACAGCGAATTTGTAAAATGGTGGGAGCAGATCTTAATCAAATGCTCATTGGATTTAATTCTGGATTTAATTCTGCTAACCATTGAAGAATTGGCCAAATCACTGTCAAAGATAGATTATGAAATCACAGAGCTCAAAGAACAACTGAGCAAATTACTATCTACTGAAGATCCGACCAAACTATTAGAAGACACTAACAGGAAGTTAGATTAATATAAAAAGAAATTGAACAAAGAAAGATCAGGAAAGTTAGGAGAGACACCCTAGACTATTCGCGAGACATGGTATTCACGTGGCAGGACTTCTACCACCAGAGTCAACCACCAAACCACAACCTTTTCTACCCAGGCAACCGAGACACCTAGAACAGGAACTGACCCTTCGAGTGATACTTCAGGAAGCAACGATCCACTACCTAACATTAAGTCGAGAGCAGAAAACAGGGACTCAATTCTTCCTACACCACAACCTTTTTTTTGGCACAGAAAAACAAGGAGAGGAAGTAAGAAGGTTGAGAAAAAAAAGAAAACCAACAATTATTCATCCTCATCTCCAATAAAAAGATGTTCTAAACAGGAACTAGACCTACTTGGGTTAGGCCTCTCCTTCAGACCTACAAATAAGACAACAATGTTTGAAGAGCATGTGAACATGTTTAAGCTTACGAGAAAAAAGTGTCTTAAAATCTTCTTTGATTCTGTACCACCTTTTGAGGGAAGACTATGATTTCCTTAAAATTAAACCTGGAAGCACTTTTAATCCAAATGTGCACAATTCAGGACTAGTTCTCTTGGAGAATGCATGTTGAAATATTTGAAACGCATCAAATATTCGGACAGAGGCACTTGAAATCTAAGGAAACACCAACATAGATTGTTACGAAAATTTGTTAATGACAGTACTATCACGATTAAATCGGCTGATAAAGGAGGCGCAACATTAATTATGGACAGTACGTTTTACAATCAGAGTGGTTTGTCCCTTCTAAATGACAAGGATACCTATCTTGTACTTGAGCAAGATCCAACTAATGATATCAAAACACTAATCGCACAAGTACTTAACAATGCATTACAAGAAGATTGTATTAATGACAAGACTAACAAATATCCAATGATGCCGGTATTTTATTGATTATCTAAAATCCACAAAAATTCAAACACTCCACCACTTCGTCCAATAGTTGCAGCAACCAACAGCTTTTTTGACCCTCTGGCAAAATATGTAGATAAGACCCTACAACCAATACTACAAAGAATCACAACATATTTGCGAGATACAATGCCTTTTTTTAATGTATTGGAGAGACTAATGAATTCGAAGAAGGTTAGATAATTTTTACTCTTGCCTTCCAGAGTTTATATACCTCAGTACCACACAGTGATGGATTAGATGCCGTGGAATGGGCCCTCCTAAAAGATCATTTGCAGTCTAACAAAATATTTGTGATTGAGCTGGCTAAAATTATTCTTCATAATAATTACTTCAGATTTAAAAAAAAGACACATTATCTACACATCTAAGGAACCTCTATGGGCAAAGCCATGACCCCAGCATACGCCAATCTGTTTGTTTGAATTTGAAACAAACTACATCTTGGAACACACAATATGGAAAACTCAATTACATTTATGGAAACGGTACATGGATAACGTCTTCAGCATTTGGAAAGGAAGCAAAGAGGAACTCAATGTTTTTGAATTACCTAAATAATCCACGCATTCAATTTACCATGGACATTGAGATTCCTAATATCCACTTCCTTGATGTTATGCTTACGGCAGTTGGCAAGAAACGTAACGCCTCGCTGTACCAGATACCTACAGATGTGAATAACACTCAACACTACTCTAGTTTCCATCCAGATCACCTGAAAGACAATTCCTGAGGTTAAGAAGATTGAATACAGATGATCGGACATACCAGACCCATATACATCAAATGACGAACAGATTTCAAAATAGAGGATATCCAAACAGAACAGTGGAGAAGGGTGAAAATAGAAGTGCAGAAAAATCAAGAGTGGAGCTCCTGGCACCCAAAATCCACGAACTAGATCCACCATTTGTCCACATCACGAGATATTCAAGACAGTCACCAAATCAAACGCTTAGTGAAGAGGAATTGGAAATTAACAAGGTTGGACCCACAAATCTGCAAATTATTCCCCAAACCTCCTGTAATTGCACTTAAAAGAGGCAGAAACTTTAAAGACAATTTGATCAATGCAGAAAGGACCATCGAACCCAAACCCACTTTTTTGAGTAAACCTAAATTTGGAACTTTTCCCTGTTTACATTGCGGACATTGCAATAACATTCAAATAGGAGAAATCATTAGACATCCATGTACAGGTCAATAAATCAACATTAAACAATTGGCTACTTGCGATTCTAAATTTGTGTTTTACGAGCTAATTTGCCCATGTGGCAAGTACTACATGGCTCGGATGACTCGCAAAATCGAAGAAAGGCTGACGGAACATCGCACAACTAAAATTCCTAGTTTTGGAAACCATAATAATGCCGCAAAGAGGAGGTGACGCGCAATCCATACTGACGAAGAGAGAACTATTTTGGATTCATAAATTAGATGCTATGGCCCCGATGGGCCTCAATGAAGATTATTCATTAAGAGACTTCCTATAGAGGTATAGAGTCTTATCTATTCGGCCATAAGTAAGTCTTTTCTACCAACATGCTGATTTGAACATTTCAACGATGTATGTTGGTAATATATCTTGTCGAGTCTAAGTTAATATGTCTCCATACGTGATTATTGTTCATTTGTTACTCTTAAATATCCACACAGTTTAGGATAGACCATACATTTCAATGCAAGCAGATACAAACTCATGTGATTTGTATGAAGTGCTAACGTTTTAATTGGAACTGTATTTACCCCCAACACATTTTGTAATGTGTAACAGACGTCATCTTGTTCGAAATGTTGCTTTTTTATTTTCATTACTTATCTGACATATAGAAAGGTTTTCATCTCAACACAGATTCATATGGTAAGCAAATGTGGTACTACAGAGGGGAATAGAGACTTATTCTACTTTTGAACTGATACAATGGGTAACTACAAAGACCAGGATGCAACCGGCCTCAGAATGAGATTAGTTGAAATTCTACGTTGCATTTAAACACTTAGAATATTTTAGTAGATCATGTGGTCTTGAAATATGCATGCACAGACAGTTAAATAAGACAAACAATTTCATTGTTGCGATAAATCTCATTCCTGGGGGTCCTTATCCGGTAGACACCACAAACATTTGTAGCAACCAAACAATATGGCTACTTTGTTACAACCCGCTGCGAGAGCAGCTGCAACGGAGATCCACGTAGATGACTGGACTTGACTTTTTTAGTAATAAACTGCTGCTTCAATTGTATAGACAAACTGATCGCTAATGCGAATTGAATCCAGACCCCTAATACGGCACTCTATCTTTCTGATAGTACGCCCACAAGCAATATCCACTTTGCGGAACGCTAATGGTTACAAACATCATACCGCCAAATGGGTAAGCCTTTTTAAACATTGTGGGTTACTTGCGTGTTTTAAATCGTTACAAATGATTGCGGATGAGACACTGAACAGGTGACAATTTGATTTCCCATAGGCCAGAATTCATCCTATGAACACAAATTCATCAAACATCTTTCTGTAGCACTATTGACGTGTTTCCGAATATCAAGTACTACTTTAAGAGTTCCATGACACAAAATGGAAATCCACACTAGCCATTTATTAGTTTTACACATTATTCTTTCAGCTCACTGTCTCCAGAGCTCTGGTTCTCTCTGGCTGGACTACTGCAACAGCCTCTTTGTAAATCTGCCTGCTTCTACTCTCCGCCCTCTGGAACTTATCCAAAATAGGACTGCAAGACTTGTCCTTTGCCTCAATCCCTGGGGTCGTATCTCTCCAGGTCTGAAATCTCTGCACTGGCTCCCAGTGGCGGAGAGGATTAAGTTCAAAACCCTCTGCATTGTCCACAAGGCCTTCTGGGTCCTGGGGCCTCAATACCTTCAACTCTCTCTTCCTAAATAAATTCCTCCTCAAGCTCTTCGCTCATCTGCTTCCAACTCCCTCAGGGTGAGTCGCTTCTCCAAGCAACAAGTTGGTGGTAGTTCTTTCTTCTGCTGGGGCCTCCCTCTGGAACAGCCTCCCTGCCTCTCTGAAACTTGAGAACCATCTCTGGTTCCGGAAGCACCTCAAGACCTTCCTCTTTGCTTCTGCTTTATCTCCCCTGCTGATCTCCTGGCTGAAACTGCACTGGTTACCTGGCTACCCTCTGTTCTCGGGCCCAGGTCCCCTCCCTGCCAGTTGCACACCTGCACTGCCTCCCTGGCAACCCTTGCACTCGGGGACTGATTCTGTATTCCTACAACCGGTACTTGACACCTGATGTCTGCACTTACCCTTGCACTTGCCACTTGCTGACAGCACCTTTTATTTATTTATTTATTTATTTATTTATTGTCTTATTTATTTTACTGTTATCTTATGCACTGCCCACACCCCCTTTCCACCCCGCACTTCTCCCCTTCCTCCCTCCCCTGCACTTGCACGTTCTCAATGGTCCCTCTGTTTCCCCCCCCCCATTGCCTCGCGTGTCTTGAAACACTTATGATATGGCATTTATAACGCGCCTTTACACATCATTTTCCTTTTTAGTTAAAAACTACTGTCTCGGAAGACTAGCCTGACATTAAGGTGGCATGCAGTTTTTTTTTAAATTGGCAACTAATCAAGTGACGAGTGATGATGAGGAACCAAAAATAATATGACTTAAAGGAAGTTGCCAAACACTATGTATTAGACAATACTGATACTTAGTCTTTCATTTACCTTGTAGATTAGGATGAAGCTTGAAACGATGACAGTTATGAGTGCAACGCACTAAACTGTATCTTGCTCCTGAAGAAGGGATTTGTAATTCCCGAAACGGGTTGAGTTTATTGTACTATGACAAATTCTAAATAGTACACACATTACTGTATGATTAAAAAGTATTTTCATATGTTGAATTATTGTGAATTTATGAATGTAGATTAGATGAATACGTGAATAAATCATTTGAATCTTTAATTTTTCTTCAAACACTGATTTTTCAGTATTTGCGAGTGCAGGGGACGGGAGTGTCTGTCAATTGAGGACACTTTAATTTCTCTAATGTTTATCTGAACGACTTGTGGTGTTATTTTCTCCCCTGCACACTTTAATCACATAAACATTCTCAAACTGAGTCATATAACATTACTTCACAAGCTTTCTTTGAATCAGGTGTGCATCCATCCCTCTATACAGTTCTTCTTGTTATTGACCGTGGACCTGTGAATACTGTTAATATGCAAGCCTGCACACATCCTTTGCCCAAGCTAGTTTAAGAAGTTGGTGCCAGCTCTATGGCAATACTTGAAGTAAGGTATATGCAGAAGATGTGGCCCTCTTAGCATTAACCAACCCTTTTGCAATACTGCAATAGGGGTAACAGTTGTTTTGGGCTGCCTAGAAGGTCTCATTTTAAGAGCGGAAAAAAAGCAGAGACATAGCTGGTGACAAATCCAAAGCTCCTTTTTGGATAAGTGAAATGAGTATGATAAAGTGGCAAATGACTCAAGAATCCCACCCTTAAAACATTGGCTTAGGTACCTAATGTCCCAGGTGGACCAATATATTTACTTTTTGTCTATCTGCAGGTGTCGATTTCTAACATGCTGGGGCTCAGCAAGTGAAGCACATCTCAAATCCCCTTCATTCCTTTGTGTATTGCTGTCCAAACCATTTTAGAGTGTTATAGTTATGTGTTAGGAAGGGACATGAGGAGGTGCCTGATGATGAAGTCGAAGAAGGAGATCTTTATTAAACGGCCATGTGCATTTTTCCCTGCACTCATATTTGTTCTGAGCAAGGAAGGTGACCTCAAGGCCCGCGAATCCAGCTTGATGTTTGGGAGATGTTACCTCTTATTTATATCTGAATAGAGTGCATCTTGCTTGATTTTTGCTTTACCACTCTACAACATTTGTGCAACCAACAGCTTTGGTATTCTTTTAAAGAATCTCTTAGAGTATTTTGCCACCTTACCTATGGTGGAGGAGGGTCAAGTTTGTCAGATTGTTAATACTCAGATCTGCTGCTCCTCTTGACCCTATCTGGGTGTTGAAGCCTATGGGTCCCGTGCTGGCACCTCTTCTCTACACAGTGGCTTGTCATTCCCTTCAGACCGGCTTCATCCCAGCGTTTCAGAAACATGCTGTTGTCTGCCCTTTGTTGAAAAAGGCCTCCCTAGACCCGGCAATTTTGTCTAATTTTGGTTCCATTTCACTCTTATGTTTTTGATGAAGATTTTGGAAGTCATTGTGACGCCCCAGTTGAGAGACTTTGAGTCCAATTCTATCCTGGGCCCATTTCAATCTAGTTTACGTCCATTTATGGGTACAGAATCAGTTTTGGACCCTGTTATGGAAGATTTAACTCGCACTTTAGATCAGTGCCGAGTAGGTATCCTTATTTTGTTAGACCCCTGTGCGACATTTGACACAATTGATGACATTTTGTGTCGATGTCTGGAAGAGGTTGTAATTGGTGCAACTGTCTTTGACTGGTTCGAATCCTTTCTGTCATACCGTAGACAGTCTGTCTCTCTGCCTCCGTTTTCATCAGCCCCTTATTCTCTTTACTGTGGGATTCCACAGGGATCGGCTATCTTACCTTTATTGTTTAACGTTTACATGCTACCGTTGGCTAAACTAATCCATGCACATTGCTGTCGTTTTTACTGCCATGCAGATTATACGCAACTTGTTTTGCGTATTGATCAGGAGCTTGAGGCTAGTCACCTTAGAAATTGCTTGGCTGACATTGGAGCCTGGATGCACTGGCTCAAGCTCCATTCTGAAAAAAACAAAATGATGGTTCTTGATGCTGATTCTATTGACTGGTGCTTTTGGTCTGCAGGTTTCTAGCCTGCGACCTTGGTTCCTTTCCCATCGCCATTTAAGAATGTGAAAAATCTAGGCAAAATCTAACAGCGGACAGCCCTCCACACACATTACGGCACCACAAGACAACCAGACCAAAGCAGAACCAACTGGACATCAGCAAACAAATAAAAACTAAACCACTTCTTACAATGCCGCGCAAACGACCCATTTCGAGGAAAGAAAACTAGAAGAAGCAACAAACGCTCCGGAACAGCAACTAAGAACCACAACTACAGAACGCACCCCCGAACTCAGGAACAAGAATCTAACCAACACAGAGAGAAGAGACAAATCCCTCTACTTAACTCCGTACCTCACCGACAACAGGTCCCCAGTGCAAACCAACCCAACCCAATGCTAGAAGCCGTATCATCAAACTACCCCACACAATCACGCAGAAGGCGATGAACAACAAAAGAAACATCAAAAATACCTCCGATGCGATAACACCTTTCATCACCAATGCAAGAAGAACTTCCAATCGACGACCACAATTCATGGAAGACGAACCAGATGAAAACAAAAACCCAAGACAGAACCTAGAAGAAACTTTGGAAGACGCTGACACCCCAAAACCCACACCTCAGCAAGAGATCGACCAGGAAGGAAACCCCCACACCGTTCAGAAGACGACCTCAACAAGAAAGCCCATGCCATACAAAATCTCCAAACTCCACTGCAATCTAATAAACGCAAGATCTATGTCAAAACACTCAACTGAGATCTTCGACCTACTCGATGACAATGGCATTGACATCCTGTTCATCACAGAAACATGGCTGGACGACAACTACAAAATCACGCTTCAAAGCTGCTTTCCAACCAACTTCAAATGCCTTCAAATAAACAGGAAAATCAAAAAAGGAGGAGGCATTGCAATAGCATTCAAAGGACACCTGAAAATAAAAGCAGACGAACCGCTCAACATCCCCCAACTGTGAAACCATGGTAATACACCTAACAGAAAGCCCAAAAACCAATGTCACATTCATCCTGGTCTACAGACCACCGACATATGATGCAACCTTTGTCGACAACTTCATAGAAGCCATCACCAACATAGCCATCAACCACAAACACTTAATCATCCTGGGGGGTTTCAACATCTGGTTTGAAGACAGTTACGCCAACTCCCTAAATTCACTGACTGAACATCTCACTACCATGAAACTACAACAACTAGTCAAAGGGGCAACACACTTGGCAGGACACACCCTCGACGCAATTTCCGCGGAAGAAAAACTCATCACCACGGCACCACAGTTACAAATACTGTGGAGCGACCATCTCATTATCCCATTCGTGATCATTTGCCTACTCAGGTCTGCATCCAACCTCAAAAAGACACTGGAAACACGTCAAAGAAAGCAACCTATTCGAACAACTGGAGTTAACCAAACCCTCAACTACAGAACTAGAGCTAACTGACATGGACAGGAAAGCAGAGCTACTACACAAATGGATCGCAGATGCAATCGACAAGATAGCCCCAGAAAAACCATTCACCCCATCAAAAAAAGAGCAATGGCAAAATGGTTCACCCCACTATTAAGCACCATGAAAAAGGAAAACAAAAAAAATGGAACTGGAATGGAGAAAAGAATACAAACCGGACAAAAAAACACTGTTCCAGAGACAAATCCGGGCATACAAGAAGGAAATTCAAAAGGCAAAGAGAAGGCATTATGATGACAGAATCACCAATGCCGCCAACACACAAACAGAAATGTTTAACATCATTAAAGAAAAAACTCCTGGAAAACTACATATATAAACTAACCCAAGGATACGTAGAAAACCACCACCTGCTAGACCAAGCTCAAGTCGGTTTCAGACCCGCACGAGGAACGGAAACAGCACTATTATCCATCTGGGACGACCCAGAAACCAATGCAGACTCAAAAACATCCTCAGTCCTCATTCTACTCGACCTCTCTGCAGCCTTCGACACATTCATGACACCCTAACCAAAAGACTAGAAGACATAGGGTTCCTAGCAGACAGAACAGAAACCGTATGGATTAAACCCTTCAAATCCACTCCAAGAGTTAATGACTGTGGAGTGCCACAAGGATCCTCACGATCACCACTGTACTTCAACATCTACCAGACTCCGGTTATCCGAATCTTCAAAAAGTACAACATTACATGCTACAACTTTGCAGATGATACCTAAATCTACAAAATCAATGACACCCAAGCTGATCATTCAATCCTAATCAAGTGTCTAAAAGAAGTCTTCAACTGGATGACTGCCAACAACGTGAAAATCAATCCAGGAAAGACTGAAATCATGATCATATCCAAAGACCAAGAGAAAGAACCCGCCATCCCGTGGCCAACGGAAAAGGGAACCGCACCATCACCATCTAAGGTAGTAAAAAATCTGGGAGTCCTGATGGACAGCACCCTAACCTTAGAACCACAAGTAAATGCAACAGTCAAATGTTTTTTCCTCCTCCACACGGCAAGAAGAATCCTACCATTCCTCTCCTTCACACACAAAACACTATCGTCGCCCTCATCATGTCAAGTATTGACTATGCAAACAGCCTCTACCTCGGAACTCCAGTATACCTCCTGAAGAAACTACAACAGATCCAAAATGCAGCAGCCAGACTACTCCTCAAACTATAAAGAAAAGAATACATCACTCCTGCTCTAAAAACACTAGACTGGCTCCCAGTAAAACATTGCATCACCTTCAAAACAATGTGCATAACTCACAGGGCAATCAGTGGACAGGGAGCAGAATTCCTACAAAAGAAAATAACAATCTACAAGCCAACAAGACCCCTCAGGTCAAGCAACGAAATCCGCCTGGAACCTAAACCATACCTCAAGAAGAAACTGGGAGGCACCTTCTTCTTCCACTTAGACGCAAAACCTGGAACAACATCCCAAAAGATATAAGAAACTCCAAAAATCACCTAATATTTAGGAAATTACTGAAAACCTGGTTCTTCAACACCACACCACAAACTGAAAACCGAAACAGAAAGGAAAAAGGATGAATAAACTGGAATGGACACGGACAACTGCCAGTACAGACTATGGACATCTCCCTATGTGAAGAAGCTCCCACGGCACCTGGACGAAGGACGCCAGTTAGAGGGGCACACAGGCGACACCCAAACTGAGATGGAGTCAACATCCCACCCAACACCCGCACACGCCCCATAGTTGCCACCAGGTTCCACAGTATAGTGGAATTATTGGGATATTAGCAATCGCCACGATATCTGAGCTGTGGGCATGGGCAGGTGCGCTAGCCGTATGAGTGGGGAGGGAAGATTGGGGGGTGTGGGGGTCAGATGTGAAAGGGACCTTGAAGGCTGGACGGACCCGGATCTGGACAGAGGTGCAGCGGTACTCCCAAACCCCACCTGGGGAGATTACAGAAGCCCCGCGCCTCAATTCAGGATAATTGATGCCAACTAACCAATTGCACTAACAATTTCCCCCTCTGCATACACCTCTCAAACCAAACACAACCACAAACCTACAGCACAACAAAACGCAAATACTTCACTACATTGCAACAGCAAAACAAAAAACACACATAGACGTACACGACGACTACCGGCCGCAAAACACCCCAGGCCCAGCCAACGGACCCACCTGGCTGAGGATGCCCACAGCACATCACTGCTCTCTTGCACTTTTTCAGCTTCTTCCCACTAACCACCTCTCCCTTCCCCTTGCAGAGCCGCCAGTGCGCCAGGAGACCACTCCGGTGGTGATAGTGCACGGTGCAAATGTCCTTTTAACATTAACCAATCCTTTGTCGGCTGAGCCTCAAGTCAATGCCAGATGAAGTGCTGCCCACTTTAAGCTTAAATTGCTGAGGAGAATTCTGCCTTTCGTCCCGGCTCATTTATGCAGGATTGTGGGTTCCACCTCAGTAATGGGGATTTTGGATTATTAGAGGGCACAACCAAATACCATTATTCAGCGCTTGCAGGTGGTTCAGATTTCTGCAGCCCTTCTGGGCATGGGGCTCCCTAAATGCACTTGGATTTCCGCAGTTCCTAGGAAACTCCATTGGCTCCCTATCGAGGCTTGTATTAAGTTTAAAGCTGTGTGCATGGTCCATTAGATCTTTCACGGCGGCAGAGCCTCCTTTCTCCATCAGAAGATTAGGAGATATACAAGCTCTTGGAGTACACTCTGCCAGTATTCATTTGTTGATAGTCGCCCAATTTTTGTAAAAATCACAGTTGGCAGCAGAGCCTTTTCGGCTGCTGTCCCTGCTTTGTGGAATTCTTTGCCCTTTGCAATTCCGGCTATTCCAGACCATCTTCCCTTTCGAAAAGCACTGAAGACATCCAATTTATCAGTGTTTGGTTGTAAAATGCACCTCTGTATAGCCTTCCACTTCAACAACAGCTATCATTTTAACAAACAGAATGAGCGTGATTCTATGCGGTCACCTTTCACTATCGCAAACATTCAGAATAATTTCAAGTTACTTTTTTCTACCCCCACTTCTCTTTACACAGGGCGAAGCGGTTCCATTGTCAATTAACAATTACCGGCTCAACGTTTTAGTATCTAAAGAGCGAAACGCTATAGGTCGAATGCCTCCTCACAAACTAAAACTGAAAGTAGGTGCAGTAATTATTCTACTGCGCAATCTTATGCATCACTGAGAATGTGTATGGAACAAGGTTGACAATTACGCGTCTACAAAGATACATCATGGAGGCCCGTGTAATCGATGGGTTAAACTTAGATACTGTTCTTATACCGCGCATTCCTCTCATTCCATCTGATACAAATATGCCTTTCAAATTCAGAAGAGGACAGTTTCCTATACATTTAGTCTTTTCAATGACCATTAACAAGTCACAGGGACAGACTTTTGACAGAATCTGCCTATGCCTTCCGAAACCTGTATTCAGTCATGGGCAACTATATGTTGCTCTCTCAAGAGATCGATCGTTGGGCTCATTAAGTGTTGTAGCTGAGAATAACAAGATTGTTATTTTTGTTTACAATGAAATATGAGTGAATGAATAAATACCAAGTGCAATAATATTTAATTAATACCCTCTAAAATATGCTAGAACGGCTTATGTTACGCCAGGTTCAGTTCATTTATTTTTAATAGTTTAATTTTTTTTCTTCTGGTATTTTGGTTTTCTCCTTTTTAGTTGTTTGGGCTTTCTCTGGAAGGTCAGACTCGGCACCAGGATACCTTTGGGTTTTTAGCTGAGCTTTACAAGTAATATTACATTACACAAGTGACTCTAGTCACAGATGTGTGCCTGAAAGACTGGGGCGCTCACCACCAAGACCTCACTGTGAGCGGACTGTAGTCCCTAAGAGTGTGCCGGGAGCATGTCATTCTGCTGGCCCTGGTCGCCTTCCTCCCATCTGTGAGAGGAAGACTGTATTGATCCTGATGGACAACACTGTAGACATGCATTACCTCAACAAGCGGGGTGGCATGGTATGATGCTGGAAATGCCTTTTGGAGGGACAGGGCCTCCTTGTCCTTGTCCTACGACTTCTTTGTGTGTGTGTGGTTCTGTTTTCTGCCACTGAGGTCCAGCCTGGAACTCTGGCAGTGCAGCTCTTTATTTTTCCTTTTGGTGAACAACACCCATGGGATACCCTTATGGCACCATTGGATGTGTTATGGGCACCTGTGTGTTGCCCACAGAGCAGGGTATAGGCTGGTGGCAGATACATGCTGACTTGACAGTGAGTGTCCTGTTTTTTTGGACACCCAGGACCTGCCATATGAATGAATTGATTCCTGGACAAGGGCAAGATGCCACTGTAGCCTCTTGGTTTCTATTGCCTTTACACCTTGTTTCCCAAAGACCTGGGAAGCCCTGACTGTCCCTTTCTCCGTGACTGGCTGTTGGGTGGAAGGGCCATATATGGCTCTGGGGGTGCCTCCTGTCAGACTGACTGGAGCCTTCTCAGGGGCTGTGTGTTGTGGATATACCCCTGGGGTGAGCGGGTCTGTATGAAGGGAGCCTGAAGTCAACTCACTGTGTTGTGGGCGTCTATTTTGGTTGTGTGGCACAATGCATGGGCCAGCCCTGACTGAAACTATAGTGAATGCAGTGTAGTGTTCTGAAAGGCTGGGTGCTTATGCCAATCCACATTCTGTGTTTATGGGTGTCTGGTTTGGGTGAATGGGCTGAACGCCTGTGAGCCTGATTTGATGCATGCCTGCATGAATGCAGCCGTGTATGATTCGCTGACTGAGCCTTGCTCAGTCTGAGTGAATGGGGAACAAATGTGTATTACTATGGACCCCTCACTCAACAATTGGTTCTGAAGCTGAATCTTGAAACTGAAGCTGTTCAAACGCTGAAACCTAGACCTTGAATCCTGGCTCCAGTCAACTGCATTTCTCCAAGGAATCAGAAGACTGCTGAACTGACACAAGAACTGAATCAAGAGAGTGGACCTGGTTAGGCAACCTCTTCGCAAGCTACGAGGGACCATTTTGCACCTGTTGCTCTTCATCAAATGTACCCTGAAAGCCATTCCTGTGTGCCTGCCTTCCGGAGAAGGGGTGTTTGTGAGTCCAGAAGAGAAGTGTTTGCACATCTTGATCCGAATATGTACAGTTTTGTCGCCCAGGTTCCAGAGGAGTGTTTGTGACAGCTGGAAGCCAGATTGCTACTCATCGCCCAGAAGCGTGGTACCCTGGCATAGTGCTGCTTGGCACCTGGAGCTGCGAAAGCTCCATCTGATTAAAGAATCTTTCAAAGGACATCCCGGGCATGACATCTGACCACCTTTTCCCCCCGAAGAAGATCCTGGTTCTCTATGTGCAGGAGCCTTCCCTGGGGCTGTGTCATCCGGTGTGTTTCCCAACACCAAAAATAGAAGATGAAGTCTCGAGGATCCAGCCTTGGTGAGGGTTTCAGTCCAGTCCTATGGTAGAGTACAGGTCACCAGAAGCCATCCACCGGTCTGTGTTGTAGCTGCAGCATCGAAGAACCAAAAGTCAGTAAACTGCAAAATCCAGAAACCCGACACCTACTTATGCCACTGCACTCGTCAACAGAGACCACTTCGAAGACCAAACGTGCTGCCATTCTGACACTGTCTGGTTCCTCTTTTTCTCTTAGCCTCGACATCCCAGAGACGACTCCTTGCAAAGGGGGTCCATCCTCGAGAGGTCCCGTCGAGTAAAGCCAAGAACCTCACCGCTTCGCCTGTCAAGGCACCAAAGGTACTGTGATGAGGAAGAGCAGATGCTCTGGTATATACCAGCCTCAAGAATCATCCAGGGGTCCCAGATTCGTCTTGGATCCTGTGCGCCTGTGTTATCTGAGGTACTTTGGCAGTGGTGGAACCTGTAGAAGTAAAGCAGAACATTACTGAACATTTATGGACTGAGCTGTAATGAGATGATATGATATGACAGGTAATTTATAACGTGCTTAATACCCAGGGGTTTCTAAGCGTGGACCCGGGGATCGAACCTGTGGTGCTCCGTGTCGTCTTGCTCCCAAGGCGAGCACGTTGCCACTGAGCTATCCACCAGGACCAATAGTGAAGAGACAATAGACAAGATAAGGTACACCCTAACTTTTCCCTTACAGGTTGTCCTTGTGGGGGAGGAGGGGGGCCTCACACAGTATCACTTTTTAAGTCTATAGAAAGTATACTGCCTATGTTCTGAAACGAACCTGCCTTTCTTCCTTGATCTATGAAGTTGCATCTTGCTTATGATTGTTATGCTTTTTGAAAGCTGTCAACAGTTGGTGCATTATTAATGTATCTTAAGTAATGTGTGGTACCACAGAGTATATATATTATTGCCATTATTAGAAGTGTTGCCAAAGTACATTTTTTATATGTATATATTTATCTGAAACGTGTTTTATATAAAGAAGCTGTGTTATCACCTAACGTAGTGTGTGGAGATTCCTTTGTGGGGGCTTGGGGATTCACTGTGCTTAAGAACCAGCCTGCATCAACTCCTGAGAGCTTAAACCTGGCTGCTCTTCCGTTAACAATTGAGAGCCTTGGCTGTGGTGCTCTGTGCCTCTGTCCAAATCATATAGAGGGTAGAAGTGCAGATACCCCCTCCAATCTTTACACATAGGCTCCCTACCGCTGTGCATACAACTAATATTATTGTGGTTCTGGGCTCTGGACAACAGGTTGTGTCTAACTGCTGGTCATCTGGCCGGTAAGGAGGACGGGCTGGCTGTTGCACCGAGCAGACAGTCCACTATGGGGAACTCTGCTAGGATGTTATGGAGATTTTCTCTCACTGGGGTACTTCTCACGTGACCTCTTTGCTTCCACTGTGAACATGAGGCAAAAGTGGTTCTTGTTCAGGGAATTCTCTTGACAGGGCGCTCTCTGGGATGCCTTGACATTAGAGTAGGACTTCGACCTACTGCGAGTTCCCGCCATGCCCTTTCATTCTGCTGGTTTTCCGGAGAGTGCGTCTGTTTGGATCGTCTGAGGATCCTGATCGCTCTGAACTGGGCCCAGTGAATGTGGTAACTAGAGTTGCTGGACATGACCTTCTGTCCTCCATGGCGTCTACCACATAAGATGGATCCTCCTCTCCCACTGAAGAGAGTGGGTTCTGCCACAAGCCTCTGCAACCTGAACCTTCATTCCAACTGCTGAATGGCTAAGGTATAAGGATTGAAGGATTGAAGGATTGAGATTTGTCTTAGGACGTTCTAGACATGCTCCCCTTGCTAGAAGACCCGCCACCAAATCCATATATGCCTGCAGGTGGCGTAAGTGTTTGGTGTACTGTCAGGAGCGGGCTCTAGATCCTTTTACTTGCTCCACATCCACTGTGCTTGAATTCCTTTTATCTTTAGTCCGGACAGGCCTGCAGATTAGCATGGTGAAGGGGTAGTTCGAGGGGATTGGGTCCTCCAACGTATTCCATATCTATGACATGTAATCACCACAGCTGTGCTGCTTCGGAAACTTTTTTCCCTGGCGTCTGCGTCCTGCGTCGATGACGTCGATGCGCCGTCGTCGAGGACCTCCTCCGACGTCTGACGTCATCCGATGTGATAAGTAGGACGCACGACGCCCGTAGCCTCAGTTCTGTTTTTTCCGCGAACGTGTTGCTTCGTGTTTCTCGGTTAAACGCCTCGACTCTTTGGAGTTCTGTTCTTCTCGGTTCTTCGAACCTGTTCGTTTTGTGAAAATCCTTCGTGTGAAGATGTCTTCTACTTCGTTTTCGACCCCGCGTCCGGGCTTCAAGAAGTGCGGGGAGTGTGGGTCCAAGATGTCGGTGACGGACTCGCACGACGCCTGCCTCTGGTGCCTCGGGGAGGCCCACGACACAGATGACTATCGACTGCCAGTCGCTCACGTCCAAAGCCTTACGCGAACGTAAGAAGAAGTTGTCGGTAGGTCGGGTGTCCAAGCCCCGGAAGTCGAAGTCTGCGGGGCTTTCGACGGATGATTCGAGGGGTGACTCTCCGCGTCGTCGGAAGTCTCGTGGGTCTCCTTCTAGGAGTCGGTCTCGCCACTCCTCAGCCTCTTCGAGGCATTCTCGGAAGCGCCGACACCGGTCGTCTTCCAGGTCCTCTTCGGAGGACTCTGCCCGGCACGTCGCTTACCCCTCCAGCCGTGCGACGCCGGAGGAATGGGCTTCCTTCGGGAAGAAAATGCTGGCGATTCTTGAGTTGCAGGGTACTAAGCCGTTCGCGCTCCCGAGTGGGGTCGGCCGTGAGAGGTCGAGAGACACAGCTCGCAAGAGTGGTCGGCACGAGTCACGGGAGAGGTCCCGTTCGGACAAGGAGACTCGTTCTCGACGTACTCGTTCCAGGTCCCGGTCCTCGACGCGTTCGAGACTGTGTGCACCTGTGAGGTCTTCGAGGAAGAAATTGACGTCTGAGGCGTCGAGGGCGTTGACAGGCTTTCTCGAGGCTCCGGCTCCGAGGAAGTCGTCAAAGCCGTCGACGCTCAGGTCGTCGAGGGACACGCTCGGGGCTCCGGCTTCGAGGGCTGTGTCGACGCTGCCGATGCTGGAGGCGCTGCATCTGACGTCGACGCCGATTTCCTCGACGCCGATCCTCTCGGCGCCGATGCCGGTTCTCTCGACGCCGGCGCCGATTCGCTCGACGCCATCGACGCCTTTCGTGTCGGAGGTACCCTGTGGCACGGGAGAACCCCCTAGGAAGGCTCTGGTTAAGAGCAAGCACTCTCGGGTGACTTCTTTTCGCCACCTGGAGTATATTTCAGAGGCGGGTGAGGATTCTGATGGCCTGGTTCCTAGTCAGGTTCCAGATGAAATTGTCTCGGGCCATAGTCAGTTTGACGATTTGAGGCAGTCACTGCATGATGCCAGTGGACTGGACACCTCTCCGGAGGTGGAGTTTTGTAGGCCTGAGCCTGGCTCTCATGCCGATTCCTCGTACCGGCGCCTTATGGCTAGGGTTTCTGAGTACTTGGGATGGTCAGCTCCCCCAGGGGAGTTTGTGCAGGATGATCTGACGGACATCCTTGATGTTGGTCCCCAGACTGACCCGGTACTGCCGTTCCATATGGCTTTACAGAGAAGGGTGGCGGCGGCTTGGACTGCTCCGGAGAGTCTCCCGGCGGTGGGCAGATCCTTGTCGCGAAAATACCGTCCAGCCAGTAGCGACCCCTGCTACTTGACCAGGCACCCCACTCCGGAGAGTTTGGTGGTGCAGGCGGCCACGGCCCCGGCAAAGCAGGCGTCGTACCCTACCATCCCTCCTGATAGGGACGACAAACGTTTTGATGGCTGGGCGAAGAAAGTGTTTTCTTCTGGTGGTATGGCGCTTCAGGCGGCCAACTCCATTTGTGCCTTGTCTCGTTTCACGCACACTATGTGGAACTGTGTTGCGTTAGCGGCTGAACATATTCCCGAAGGGGATGAACGGGATGGTTTCCTTGCTATGGTCCAGGATGGTAAGGATGCCATGTGTGAGTCCGTTCAGTCGGGTTTGGATTTAGCTGAATGCGTCAGTAGGTCCATGGCGGTGAGCACCGTGATACGCAGGTTTGCGTGGTTGCGGAAGTCGGGGTTTGCTCCCGATGTGCAGTCCCGGCTCCTCAACATGCCCTTTGACAGTGAACACCTTTTTGGCAGCAAGGCTGACGAGAGCCTTGAGAGGTTGCAGACCTCAAAAGCTGCAGCGAAGTCGTTGGGCGCTGCAGTTCGCCAACCTCCGCCTTTTCGTCCTAGGGGACAGCAGTGAAGGGGTGGTTCCTTTCGCTATTATTCGTCCTTCAGTAAAGCGAGAGGAGCTGGCAGTCAAAGGGGCCTACGCAGGGGTACCAGAGGTGGACGACAGGGTACCCGTGGTGCCAAGGCCGCTCGGGCAGTTGCCTCTTTGCCCTCAGGTAACGCCGCAGCCGCTCCCACTCAGTCATGAGGCCATGTCCCATGGTTCACCGGTTGGGGGAAGGCTGGCGCAGCATCTTGTAGAGTGGCAAGCCATTACTTCAGATGTGTGGGTTCTGGAGATTATAACCCACGGCTACTGTCTTCCTTTTCGGCACAGGCCTCGCAACAATCCACCGGGGAACCTCTCTTTGCAGAGTCCGGATCCGCTCCTTGCGCAGGAAATTCAAGCCCTGCTGGAGAAAGGCGCCATAGAACTGGTGCCTGTAGCGGAGAGGAACAAGGGATGGTATTCCCCTTATTTTTTGATTTCGAAGAAAGACGGGGGATTGAGACCCATCATGGACTTGCGCGGTTTGAACAAACTCCTCAGGAAGGACAAGTTCAAGATGGTTACTCTCTCTCAAGTCCTCCAGGCCCTTCAGCTTCAGGACTGGTTGGTGTCTCTCGACCTCAAGGATGCTTGCTTCCATGTGCCGATCCATCCCAAGCACAAGAAGTACCTGAGGTTCGCGGTTGGCGACTCACACTTTGTTTCAGGTCCTGCCGTTCAGATTGACCTCCGCCCCGAGGGTTTTCACCAAGCTCATGGTGGTGGTGGCAGCGCATCTCAGGCAAGGAGGGATT
The DNA here is from genome assembly GCF_040938575.1 of Ambystoma mexicanum. NCBI lineage: Eukaryota > Metazoa > Chordata > Amphibia > Caudata > Ambystomatidae > Ambystoma > Ambystoma mexicanum. Next base: position 717,837,250 of record NC_090923.1, read on the forward strand.
CACGTCTACCCCTACCTGGACGATTGGTTGATCAGGGGGAGCTCTCCCGAGCAAGTCCTGGATCATCTGTCCGTCACCTGCCACTCCCTTCACAGGCTGGGCTTCTCCCTCAATTTAAAGAAGTCCCATTTGACGCGAACACAGCGGCTCCAGTAAATAGGAGCAGTACTCGACACTTCCCTGGGGCAGCGTTTTCCTCCCCAGGTGAGGGCTCTTCACATTCAGCAGATGGTGCACAAGTTTCAGCATGCCCAGACGCTCCCAGCGTTCGAGTTCTTGAGGTTGCTCGGCCTCATGGCATCTTGCATTCTTCTGGTGCCAGAGGCTCGCCTGCGGATGAGATCTTTGCAGTGGGCACTCAAGACGCAATGGTCGCAGTCCTTCGGCAGGATGTCGGACTCGGTTCAGGTGCCGCCCTCGGTCGCCCGGGACCTTCTGTGGTGGGCCGTCGAAGGCAACTTGATGAAGGGGGCTCCATTTTGGCTTCCCTGGCCGGAGGTGACGATCGTGACGGATGCATCCCTCACGGGATGGGGAGCTCATGCCAACGGGCTGACAGTCAGCGGTCGTTGGTCTCCGTCGGAGTCCAGACTCCATATCAATCTGTTGGAGCTGAGGGCCGTCAGGCTAGCCCTGAAGGCTTTTCTGCCAACTGTGCGAGGAAAGAATGTCCTGATCCTGACGGACAACACAGTGGCCATGCACTACCTCAACAAAAAGGGGGGGGGGCAGGGTAACTTCCTCTGTGCAGGGAGGCGATGCAGCTCGAGTTCTGGGCCATCCAGCAGGAAGTTTCGATCTCGGCAGTTCATCTGGCCGGATACGAAAACGTGACGGCGGACGCTCTGAGCAGGCAGAGCGCGATCTCTCACGAGTGGGAGTTGGCTCAGGAGATTCTCCTGGAGATCTTCGCCCTTTGGGGGACCCCTCAAGTGGATCTCTTCGCCTCCAGTGTCAACCGAAAGTGCGAAAGGTTTTGCTCGCGGGAATTTCCTCCAAAAGGAGCCTTAGGAGACACGTTTGTGGTGGAGTGGTCATTCCCGCTGCTGTACGGGTTTCCTCCAGTCCCCGTCATCCCGCAAGTGCTGCGGAGGTTACGGAAGGTTGGTTCCCGGATGATCCTCATTGCTCCGGCGTGGGCTCGGAGGACGTGGTACCCGGATCTTCTCGACTTGTCCATCTGCCCTCCATGTCGTCTTCCCTACCGAGACGATCTGCTCTCACGGGAGGGGGGTCAGGTTCTCCATCCAGAGGTCAGATCCCTCAACCTTCACGCTTGGCTTTTGAAAGGTTGAGGTATAAGGATTGGGACCTCCCTGAAGACGTGATGGAGGTGTTGCTTTCGGCCCGAAGGCCAGCAACAAAGTCTCTGTACCGTTGCCGTTGGCGTAAGTTTTGCGACTGGTGCAGGGTTCAGAATGTGGATCCTTTTGCATGTGACAGCCCCATGGTTCTGTCCTTTTTACTCTCTTTGGCCCACAGGGGCTTGCAAGTGGGTACCATTAAAGGTTACCTGGCGGCGCTGTCCATCTTTAAGCGCTCGTCTGAAGAGTGTTCTTACTTTAAAATCCCTTTAATTTCACAGTTTCTGAAAGGGCTCACTAATGTGTTCCCTCCGTCACCTTTCCTGGTGCCCGGTTGGGATTTAAACCTTGTTCTTAAGTTTCTTATGGGTGCTCCGTTTGAGCCTTTACATTCTTGCCCTTTGAGGCTGTTAACTCTGAAAACTGTGTTTCGAGGGGATTGGGTCCTCCGACGTATTCCATATCTATGACATGTAATCACCACAGCTGTGCTGCTTCGGAAACTTTTTCGGCGTCTGCGTCCTGCGTCGATGACGTCGATGCGCCGCCGTCGAGGACCTCCTCCGACGTCCGACGTCATCCGATGTGATAAGTAGGACGCACGACGCCAGTAGCCTCAGTTCCGTTTTTTCCGCGAACGTGTTGCTTCGTGTTTCTCGGTTCTAGCCTCGACTCATTGGAGTTCTGTTCTTTCTGGTTCTTCGAACCTGTTCGTTTGTGAATATTCCTTCGACGATGTCTTCCACTTCGTCTTCAACCCCGCGTCCGGGCTTCAAGAAGTGCGGGGAGTGTGGGTCCAAGATGTCGGTGACTGACTCGCACGATGCCTGCCTCTGGTGCCTCGGGGAGGCCCACGACACGGATGACTGTGTCGACTGCCTGTCGCTCACGTCCAAGGCCTTACGCGAACGTAAGAAGAAATTGTCGGTAGGTCGGGTGTCCAAGCCCCGGAAGTCGAAGTCGGCGGGGCTTTCGACGGATGATTCGAGGGGTGACTCTCCGCGTCATCGTCGGAAGTCTCGTCGGTCTTCTTCTAGGAGTCGGTCTCGCCACTCCTCAGCCTCTTCGAGGCATTCTCGGAAGCGCCGACACCGGTCGCCTTCCAGGTCCTCTTCAGAGGACTCTGCCCGGCACGTCGGTTACCCCACCAGCCGTGCGACGCCGGAGGAATGGGCTTCCTTCGGGAAGAAGATGTTGGCGATTCTTGAGTCGCAGGGTACTCAACCGTCCGCGCCCCCGAGTGGGGTCGGCCGTGTGAGGTCGAGAGCCACCGCTCGCAAGAGTGGTCGGCGCGAGTCACGGGAGAGGTCCCGTTCGGACAAGGAGGCTCGTTCTCGCCGTACCCGTTCCAGGTCCCGGTCCTCGACGCGATCGAGACCGTGTGCACCTGTGATGTCTTCGAGGAAGACATCGATGTCTGAGGCGTCGAGGGCGTCGACAGGCTTTCTCGAGGCTCCGGCTCCGAGGAAGTCGTCGAAGCCGTCGACGGTCAGGTCGTCGAGGGACACGCTCGGGGCTCCGGCTTCGAGGGCTGTGTCGACGCCGCCGATACTGGAGGCGCTGCATCTGACGTCGACGCCGATTTCCTCGACGTCGACGCCGATCCTCTCGGCGCCGTTGCCGGTTTTCTCGGCGTCGGCGCCGATTCGCTCGACGCCATCGACGCCTTTCGTGTCGGAGGTGCCCCGTGTCTCGGGTGTTCCCCCTAGGAAGGCTCTGGTTAAGAGCAGGCACTCTCGGGTGCCTTTCCACCACTTGGATTATATTTCAGAGGCGGATGAGGATTCGGATGGCCTGGTTCCTAGTCAGGTGCCAGATGACATTGTCTCGGGCCATAGTCAATTTGACGATTTGAGGCAGTCGCTGCATGATGCCAGTGGACTGGACACCTCTCCGGAGGTGGAATTTGGTCGGCCTGAGCCTGGCTCCCATGCCGATTCCTCATACCGGCGCCTTATGGCTAGGGTGTCTGAGTATCTGGGATGGTCTGCTCCCCCAGGGGAGTTTGTGCAGGATGATCTGACGGACATCCTTGATGTTGGTCCCCCAACTGACCCGGTACTGCCGTTCCATATGGCTTTACAGCGTAGGGTGGCGGCGGCTTGGACTGCTCCGGAGAGTCTCCCGGCAGTGGGCAGATCCTTGTCGCGAAAATACCGTCCAGCCAGTGGCGACCCCTGCTACTTGACCAGGCACCCCACTCCGGAAAGTTTGGTGGTGCAGGCGGCCACGGCCCCGGCAAAGCAGGCGTCGTACCCTACCATCCCTCCTGATAGGGACGACAAACGTTTTGATGGCTGGGCGAAGAAGGTGTTTTCTTCTGGTGGTATGGCGCTTCAGGCGGCCAACTCCATTTGTGCCTTGTCGCGTTTCACGCACACTCTGTGGAACTGTGTTGCGTTAGCGGCTGAACATATTCCCGAAGGGGTCGAACGGGATGGTTTCCTTGCTATGGTCCAGGATGGTAAGGATGCCATGTGAGAGTCCGTTCAGTCGGGTCTGGACTTAGCTGAATGCGTCAGTAGGTCCATGGCGGCGAGCACCGTGATACGCAGGTTTGCGTGGTTGCGGATGTCGGGGTTTGCTCCTGATGTGCAGTCCCGGCTCCTCAACATGCCCTTTGATGGTGAACATCTTTTTGGCAGCAAGGCTGACGAGAGCCTTGAGAGGTTGCAGACCTCAAAAGCTGCAGCGAAGTCGTTGGGCGCTGCAGTTCGCCAACCTCCGCCTTTTCGTCCTAGGGGACAGCAGTGGAGGGGTGGCTCCTTTCGCTATTACTCGTCCTTTGGTAAAGCAAGAGGAGCTGGCAGTCAAAGGGGCCAACGCAGGGGTACCAGAGGTGGACGACAAGGTACCCGTGGTGCCAAGGCCGCTCGGGCAGTTGCCTCTTTGCCCTCAGGTAACGCCGCAGCCGCTCCTACTCAGTCATGAGGCCATGTCCCATGGTTCGCCGGTTGGGCGAAGGCTGGCGCAGCATCTTGTAGAGTGGCGTGCCATTACTTCAGATGTGTGGGTTCTGGAGATCATAACCCACGGCTACTGTCTTCCCTTTCGGCACAGGCCTCGCGACAATCCACCGGGGAACCTCTCTTTGAAGTGTCCGGATCCGCTCCTTGCGCAGGAAATTCAAGCCCTGCTGGAGAAAGGCGCCATAGAACTGGTGCCTGTAGCGGAGAGGAACAAGGGATAGTATTCCCCTTATTTTTTGATTTCGAAGAAAGACGGGGGATTGAGACCCATCATGGACTTGCGCGGTTTGAACAAACTCCTCAGGAAGGACAAGTTCAAGATGGTTACTCTCTCTCAAGTCCTCCAGGCCCTTCAGCTTCAGGACTGGTTGGTGTCACTCGACCTCAAGGATGCTTACTTCCATGTGCCGATCCATCCCAAGCACAAGAAGTACCTGAGGTTCGCGGTTGGCGACTCGCACTTTCAGTTTCGGGTCCTGCCGTTCGGTTTGACCTCCGCCCCGAGGGTTTTCACCAAGCTCATGGTGGTGGTGGCAGCGCATCTCAGGCAAGGGGGGATTCACGTCTACCCCTACCTGGACGATTGGTTGATCAGGGGGAGCTCTCCCGAGCAAGTCCTGGATCATCTGTCCGTCGCCTGCCACTCCCTTCACAGGCTGGGCTTCTCCCTCAATTTAAAGAAGTCCCATTTGACGCCAACACAGAGGCTCCAGTACATCGGAGCAGTGCTCGACACTTCCCTGGGGCAGTGTTTTCCTCCCCAGGTGAGGGCTCTTCACATTCAGCAGATGGTGCACAAGTTTCAGCATGCCCAGACGCTCCCGGCGTTCGAGTTCTTGAGGTTGCTCGGCCTCATGGCATCCTGCATTCTTCTGGTGCCAGAGGCTCGCCTGCGGATGAGATCTTTGCAGTGGGCACTCAAGACGCAATGGTCGCAGTCCTCCGGCAGGATGTCGGACCCGGTTCAGGTGCCGCCCTCGGTCGCCCGGGACCTTCTGTGGTGGGCCGTCGAAGGCAACTTGATGAAGGGGGCTCCATTTTGGCTACCCTGGCCGGAGGTGACGATCGTGTCGGATGCATCCCTCACGGGATGGGGAGCTCATGCCAACGGGCTGACAGTCAGCGGTCGTTGGTCTCCGTCGGAGTCCAGACTCCATATCAATCTGTTGGAGCTGAGGGCCGTCAGGCTAGCCCTGAAGGCTTTTCTGCCGACTGTGCGAGGAAAGACTGTCCTGATCATGACGGACAACACTGTGGCCATGCACTACCTCAACGAAAAGGGGGGGGCAGGGTCACTTCCTCTGTGCAGGGAGGCGATGCAGCTCGAGTTCTGGGCCATCCGGCAGGAAGTTTCGATCTCGGCAGTTCATCTGGCCGGAGACGAAAACGTGACGGCGGACGCTCTGAGCAGGCAGAGCGCGATCTCTCACGAGTGGGAGTTGGCTCAGGAGATTCTCCTGGAGATCTTCGCCCTTTGGGGGACCCCTCAAGTGGATCTCTTCGCCTCCAGTGTCAACCGGAAGTGCGAGAGGTTTTGCTCGCGGGAATTTCCTCGGAAAGGAGCCTTAGGAGACGCGTTTGTGGTGGAGTGGTCATTCCTGCTGCTGTACGCGTTTCCTCCAGTCCCCGTCATCCCGCAAGTGCTGCGGAGGTTACGGAAGTTCGGTTCCCGGATGATCCTCATTGCTCCGGCGTGGGCTCGGAGGACGTGGTACCCGGACCTTCTCGACTTGTCCATCTGCCCTCCACGTCGTCTTCCCTACCGAGACGATCTGCTCTCACGGGAGGGGGGTCAGGTTCTCCATCCAGAGGTCGGATCCCTCAACCTTCACGCTTGGCTTCTGAAAGGTTGAGGTATAAGGATTGGGGCCTCCCTGAAGACGTGATGGAGGTGTTGCTTTCGGCCCGAAGGCCCGCAACTAAGTCTCTGTACCGTTGCCGTTGGCGTAAGTTCTGCGACTGGTGCGGTGTTCAGAATGTGGATCCTTTTGCATGTGACATCCCCATGGTTCTGTCCTTTTTGCTTTCTTTGGCCCACAGGGGCTTGCAAGTGGGTACCATTGAAGGTTACCTGGCGGCGCTGTCCATCTTTAAGCGCTCATCTGAAGAATGTTCTTACTTTAAAATCCCTTTAATTTCACAGTTTCTAAAAGGGCTCACTAATGTGTTCCCTCCGTCGCCTTTCCTGGTGCCCGGTTGGGATTTAAACCTTGTTCTTAGGTTTCTTATGGGTGCTCCGTTTGAGCCTTTACATTCTTGCCCTTTGAGGCTGTTGACTTTGAAAACTGTGTTTTTAGTTGCGGTTACTTCCGCTCGCAGAGTGAGTGAGTTACAGGCACTTTCTGTTAAGCCACCCTTCACTGTATTTCACAAGGACAGGGTTGTCCTTCGAGTTCGTCCTTCTTTTCTTCCAAAGGTAGTGACGGAATTTCATTTGGCCCAGAAGATTGTTCTTCCGGCATTCTATCCTCCTCCGCATCCTGGTAAGGAAGAGGAGAGGCTCCATAGGCTTGATCCTAGGAGAGCTTTGAGCTTTTATGTTTCTCGCATGTCCCGGGTCAGAGTGGACGATCAACTCTTTATTGGTTACGCTGGTAAGCGCTTGGGGCAAGCTGTGACGAAACAGACTTTGTCACGCTGGATTATTTTGGCCATCTCGGAGTGTTACCGCTTGGCGGGTAAGGACCCACCGGCTGGCTTGCGGGCCCATTCTACCAGGGGCGTGGCTGCATCTACTGCCCTGCAGAGGGGTGTTCCTATTCGCAACATCTGTGATGCTGCCACCTGGGCTTCAGTACATACATTTGTACGGCATTGTTCCCTCGATTCCATCAGAGGGCAGGATCTGGCCTTTGGCAAGGCGGTCCTTTGCTCTGCTATTTGATTGGCTATTCTAAATTTTGTTTCTAAATTCTTTCCCTCCTCCTTGATTTGGTACTGCTTTGGGAGTCTGTCATAGATATGGAATACGTCGGAGGACCCAATCCCCTCGAAGAACAAGTTACTTTCTTACCTGGTAACGTTCTTTCGATGGGAGGGTCCGACGACGTATTCCATATCGCTCCCACCCTGCCTTCCCCGCTGCAGAATTTCTGTTGCGATTGCAGCTTACGTTCCGCAAGGCTTTGTGTCGGACTGGCAGTTGACTAATGTCGCACGTTCTGGGGGAAAAAACTACAACTGAGGCTACTGGCGTCGTGCGTCCTACTTATCACATCGGATGACGTCGGACGTCGGAGGAGGTCCTCGACGGCGGCGCATCGACGTCATCGACGCAGGACGCAGACGCCGAAAAAGTTTCCGAAGCAGCACAGCTGTGGTGATTACATGTCATAGATATGGAATACGTCGTCGGACCCTCCCATCGAAAGAACGTTACCAGGTAAGAAAGTAACTTGTTCTTTTAGTTGCGGTTACTTCCGCTCGCAGAGTGAGTGAGTTACAGGCACTTTCAGTTAAGCCACCCTTCACTGTATTTCAGGGTTGTCCTTAGAGTTCGTCCTTCTTTTCTTCCGAAGGTAGTGACGGCATTTCATTTGGCCCAGAAGGTTGTTCTTCCGGCATTCTATCCTCCTCCACATCCTGGTAAGGAAGAGGAGAGGCTCCATAGGCTTGATCCTAGGAGAGCTTTAAGCTTTTATGTTTCACGCATGTCCCGGGTCAGAGTGGACGATCAACTCTTTATTGGTTACGCAGGAAAGCGTTTGGGGCAAGCTGTGACGAAACAGACTTTGTCTCACTGGATTATTTTAGCCATCTCGGAGTGTTACCGCTTGGTGGGTAGGGACCCACCGGCTGGCTTGCGGGCTCATTCTACCAGGGGTGTGGCTGCATCTACTGCCCTGCAGAGGGGTGTTCCTATTCGCAACATCTGTGATGCAGCCACCTGGGCTTCAGTACATACATTTGTACGTCACTATTCCCTCGGAGGGCAGGATCTGGCCTTTGGCAAGGCGGTCCTTTGCTCTGCTATTTGATTGGCTATTCTAAATTTTGATTCTAAATTCTTTCCCTCCTCCTTGCTCTGGTACTGCTTTGGGAGTCTGTCATAGATATGGAATATGTCGGAGGACCCAATCCCCTCGAAGAACAAGTTACTTTCTTACCTGGTAACGTTCTTTCGATGGGATGGTCCGACGACGTATTCCATATCGCTCCCGCCCTGCCTTCCCCGCTGCAGAATTTCTTTTGCGATTGCAGCTTACGTTCCGCAAGGCTTTGTGTCTCACTGGCAGTTGACTAATGTCACACGTTCTGGGGGAAAAAACTACAACTGAGGCTACGGGCGTCGTGCGTCCTACTTATCACATCGGATGACGTCGGAGGAGGTCGTCGACGACGGCGCATCAACGTCATCGACGCAGGACGCAGACGCCAGGGAAAAAGTTTCCGAAGCAGCACAGCTGTGGTGATTACATGTCATAGATATGGAATACGTCGTCGGACCATCCCATCGAAAGAAGGTTACCAGGTAAGAAAGTAACTTGTTCTTTGTGGCCATATTGGTCTTCAATAGAATACCGGAGTAAGACTCCCTTTTCACAATACCCACTATCATGCAATTCAGGAGGGGGTCTTTCTAAACTGTTTCCCCAGAGCCGGTTTGTTGTCCTGGCGTGGGATTTAAATTTAGTGTTGAAGTTTTGAATGGGTGCTCAGGTTGAGCCCCCTAATTCTTGTTCTTTAAGGTTGCTCCGCCTTAAGGGTATTTTCCTGGTTGCCTTCAATTCCGCTAGACTTGAGTGAGCTCCAGGCATTGTCAGTTGATCCACTCTACTTGTTTTTCTCCAAGGAAAAGGTGAATTTGAGAGTTAGACCCTCCTTCCTTCCGAAGGTGGTCTGACTTCCATCTCTCTCGAAAGATCCACCTGCCTTTCTTTTTCCTTCACTACGTTCTTCCATGGCAGATGAGTGTTTCCATTGGCTGGATCCGGTGCAGACCCTTAAGGTCCAAGCCTCTCGTACAATGGAGACCAGACAAGATTACCAGCTTTTTGTTTATGCTGGTGCCCTAGCTGGTAGGGCTGTGACCAAACAGACCAGTATGAGTCTAAGGACTCTCCCTCTCACTTCCTGTATGGGGGTAAAAGAGGCATGGCTTTGGCTAGGTGGCAGTTCCAGTGACCAGCCAGAATGGTTGGTCATCTACCCCATTTTCATCAGTCATTTTTAGTGATTGGCTGGCTGGAGTCTTTGTGCACAGGTATTTAGTCTGTCCTTCCCCTGCTTCTCACTCTTGCTGCTCTGTTCCTGCAACTTGGAGATGACAGATCTGCTGATGTAATTTTCCTAAATTCTGACATTTTTGCCATTTTAAAAAGCCCTCACTTGGTGAAACTTGTTAGGTTCTGTCGGTTAGGGCATAACCTGGTTTGCCTCAGGCAGTCTGATCCGGGCTTTTTGAAGACTTTTGCTGACTCCCTACGTCTGCTGGGTCGTGCCGTCTAGTCCGGAATAGTTTTCTGGTCAGTTTACCACTGCATCCCGCTAGGATCATCTGCCTGGTTGTTGATCACTGCTGGTGTCCAGGGGGGTTGTGAGGTTTCACCACCGTGCCAATTTGTCAGTTTAGGATGTCTGAGGGTGCCTCCAGCTGTTGCCCCCATCCTGGGATCGTTTGCTGTTCTGCTGCCTTCATCATTTGTTCACTGCGCTGCCATGATCCGTCTTCACAAGATCCCATATCTTCCTGGAGTCTTCCTCATAGAATTTTCCAATCCGGCTTGAAGGTTGATGCCATGGAAATGTCCTTTGTTTCTCTTCTGGATCATTTGGGTCATCCCTGGCTTGGTGCCAGTCCCTGGGCACCGGATCCTGTCAACTGCCCCTGGAAGGGAAGTGCTGCTCTTACTGGATTGTTCTGTGCTAATGTTGAAAATGTCTTTGAGTAGCTACCTTTTTGGTCCTGAGGTGGGTGATATTCATGAAACTCACCCTTGGTGTTCCTCTGGTCCAGGATTGAGATTCTTGGGTGGTGAGTCTCTACCCTATTTCCCATGGACTTCAATTTGAGGTCCTCCTGCTCTGCTGCTTCTTCCTCTGGGTCGCTTGCTTTATTCTTTGACCTCTAGAACACTTCTTTGTTGTCACATCTGGCCTTCTCTGGGTTTTCTCACAATGGAATCTGGACCTTTGGGGTAGATTTGACTTGCCTCCACTCAAGCGGATGGCCCAATTACTCCTCTCCCATTATTTTGTATAGAACTTTGAACCTGCTCAGGAAGTCAGTGAAACTGATCCGGGGTACTCAACTGCCCCTGAACGTTTTTTCTGGATCTGCAGGGGGTTCAGTGAGCTCTTAAGTATTATCATTTTGGTACTTATCTTTGAATTTTTAAAAGTCATTCTTTACATTTCTCCAATGGAACTGTATTTCTAACATTGAGACTAATCTTGGAAACACTAAATATTTTCCTTGAAATGTTGGACAAAGATAACTGTTTCTAAAGCATTCTAACAATTCACGAAAGCCTTTGGTTTCCAACTGTTACCTCCCCTCTAAGGCTTTGTTTTATTGTTTTTATTTGCCTTAAATTGTAATGTTCTATGTCACAGGGTCCAAATGTATGGGTAGTGTTGTTGTGGCCCTAGGGAATTTTAGCATATTTCCCTCACATCCCATATCTGTGTTTTTTTAGGACCTTTCACATATACCAGGCGTTGGTTGTTTTCTTTAGGACACTGTGACATGCAGAATTGTTCAGAACCATAGGGGGCATTGTTAGGTTTTGATTTTCTCTTACTCTCCTGCATCCTGTTATTTTATGTTGCGTGCCTTCCTCTGTTAGTAGGCCAACATATAGACAGTTGTGACAGGGTCCGGGTCATGACCCTGTCACAGGGGAACAGGGACACCTGCCGACCTGGGTGGATGGTCTACCAAGATGTATGCTAGAGCCGGTCCTACCCCATAGGCCGGAGTTGGGGTGGTGATTCGAGGCCCATCTCCTCACCCCCTTAGTATACATTGTACATGTCTGCTAGTAACAACGTCCCTTCCACAATTGCTACAGGCATCTTTTCTGGGCAGTGTTTTCTTTTGTTGTTTTCAGGACAGCAGCTCCCAAAATGCACTTGAGTGAAAACAAGGAACCTGAAGTGAATGGAATCCGGAACAGAAGTGGAATGGTCTGAGATTCTTCTTGCCAAAGAGAAATGAGACACTCGACACCTGAACCACCAACCCCAGACGATCCCAGGCAAATGCTGGGCAACAGAAAACCGAGCGAGAAGGGACTGCAGGGGAGCAGGAGACACACTGAATTCCTTCCCAAAATGAATTGGAAGTGAACCTCACCAGCACATGAGCAGCCACAGGGAAAACTTTTCTGAGAATATGGCGGCTAACCTGCAGATGTGGACTGAATAGGGGCCGTTTTAAAAACATTTTTGAAGCCTTCCAGGGATAGCTTAGTCAATGGGAGTTTGTAACAGTGGTGAGCAATGGGAGCTGAGAGGAGTGGTGGAAGGCTGGGCTATTAAAGTCCAGCCAGCAACAGGGATTTGGAAGGTGATGGATCGCTGGAGCAGTTGTGGAGTTAGAAACTAGGCAGAGGGCAAACAGTGGAATGAAGTGCTGAGGAGTGAGAGGCAGTGTTCTGCGAGAGTGCTGGTAAGGTATTGTGTAGGAGAGAGCAGTACCGGTTAAGTGTAGTGTGTTGAGGTGGGGGTATAAAAGGTGAGTGAAAGAAAGGTGAGGTATAGAAGGGGCCTAGAGTAGGGGAGGTTTAGAGAGGGTGTAAGAGTGAGTGTGTGAGAGTGACAGGAGAGATGGGAGTGAAAGTTGGTGGTAGAAGTGGAGAGGGCAGAGAGAAGAAGGTAGTTTGGAGAGACAGGCGGGGAGAGTAAGATCAGGAGACAGAGGAGTAGACCGGTTATTAAGGGTGAGAGGAGAGTTGATGGTAGAAAGAAAGAAAAGGGAGATGAGGGTAGAGGAGATATGTGCAGTGTGGCAAGTCCGAATCCAGAGATGGACAAGGTGGTATTTTGGGTAATGTAGTTTTGAACTTGAACACGATAACCTAATCTGTCCCTAGCTTTCCCTGCCCTACTTTAAAGAAAAATCTCAATGAATGCTTGTCAGGATGTCTTAATAATAAGTCTACCATCCAGAAACCTGTTCTAATTGGATTCATTTCCCTACCACTGTGAACTAAAAGGAGCCTTTCGAATGCATTGTCCTCCCATATATTCCTCATCTTTGATATGTCTCGTCAGCTTTGCTGCTTCAGAAAAAGGTTTTCCACAGCAGAGGGCGCTGTGCTCGCTGTCGTGGTGTCGATGTCCCTCGAGGGGTGCCATAGCGTGATAGGGTGTCAACGTCATCGGCAATACAAATAGCTTGAACCGCGCCCATTGGCTTCAGTTCAGTTTTTCCGAAAGCTTTGCTTCGAGTGTTCAACGGCATGCTTCAGTTTCGACAGAAATGTCTTCATCTTCCAACCCTTCTACCCCTAAGTCTGTTTTAAAAAAAATGCCATGACTGCGGGAAGATGTCTATCACTGACCCCACTGCGTCTGCCTGTGGTGCCTGGGTTCCGAACATCGGACCAATAACTGCGGGTCCTGTCAGGCGCGCTGAGATAAACTGGCGGCAGGGAGGGGGGGGGCTTCGAAGACCTTTTTGAAGGGGGATGACAAGTCTGGGGAGTCTAGGTACTCCTCCCAGCGCAAAAAGTCAAAGAAATTTTGATCGAGGAGTCGGTCGAGACAGTGTTCGTCTTTGTCGAAGAAGAGATGCCATAGGTCTCCCTTTTCTTCTTCGTCTGATTCCTCTACTGAGGTTATCAGGTGCCCAACCAAAAATGATTCCTCCAAAAAATGGGAGGCTTTCAGGAGTTCAATGTTTATATTTGAGAATGTGCCCTCGACCCCTCGAAGGAGTTACGCAAAGACATGCCCCGATCGATCGGTCAGAGGACCCAGGGAGGTCAAAGACTACCATGGCAAAGCAGTGTGTCAAATCAGCGAGTTGCTCTAGGTCAGGCGAGAAATCGTCTAAGGAACATAGCCCTTCTCTGATACCTCTAAAAAAAAAAAAAAGAGCAAACCATCGACAGAGACAAGCCTATCGGTGCATAAATCTAAGGTAACACCAAATAAATCGGCATTGGTGTCGAAACCTTTGTTGACACCTTTGTCGAAGGCGCCATCAACAGCATTAACGTTATCAACGCCATTGCCGAAGACGGCGTCAACGCCATTAGCGTCGTCGACACCAGTGTTTGTGCCTTCAAAGGTCACTTTGACCATTTTGAAGCATCTGCCCAATACAGAGAAGACCTATAAGCCTATACTAAAAAAATTTTTTTTCAGATCTATGGCCCTAATTTATGAGGAAGAGCAAGCCTCTGAGGATTATTCTCCCCCCATTTGGTTTGGGTTATGGTACCCAAAATGTTCCTGAGTAACGTATTGATCAGGAATCCAAAATAACTGATCTTTATGATTGCCTGCAGTCGGCTAGTGGCATAGACACTTCTCTAGAGCTCGAATTTGGCAGACCTGATCCGGCTGAACATGCAGATTCTGCATACAAGAATATCATGAATAGGGTAGTTGAATTCATGGGCTGGAGCAGGAATTCTCCTACCTACGAACAAGACGATATGACGGATATTCTGAAACAAGGCCCTCAGAAGGACCCAGTATTACCTTTTCATGCAGCCCTTCAGAGGACGGTCATGGTAAACTGGGAAACTCCAGAATCGGATCCTGCTCTAAATGGGAACTTTGCCAGAAAATATAGATCTTCCTGCATTGATCCAGACTATTTGACCAAGCGCCCTTCACCTGAAAGCTTGGTGGTTCAAGCAGCCACATCGACCAGGCAGTCTGCTTACCCCTGTATTCCAGCTAATGGGGACGACAAGAGGGTTGATGCCTGGGCTCGTAAGATCTTCTCTTCGGGCAGTATGGCCTTGAAGTCGGTTAATGTTACTTGTACCCGTTCAAGATTTACTTACACCCTATGGGATTGTGTTGGCATGGCGGCTGAGCACATTCCGGAAGGCGAGGAAAGAGGCTGCTTCCTGGCTTTAGTGACCGATCGAAAGGAGGCAATGGGAGAGTGTCTCCAGTGAGGACTGGACACTGCTGACAGTATCAGCAGGTCCATGGCTTCTAGCACTGTACTACGCAGGTTTGCGTGGTTGAGGAAGTCAGGCTTTGCACCGGATGTGCAAGCCAGATTACTCAATATGCCGTTTGACGGCTTGAGGTTGTTTGGCAGCAAGGCGGGTGAGAGTCTGGAGAAGCTGCAGACCTCCAAGGCGGCAGCTAAGCCACTTAGTGCCTCCATAAGTCAACCTCAACAACAATCCTATTCAGGCTCATCTTCCTGGAGAGGTCATCCTTTTCGTTTCTATTCCTGATTTGGAAGGGGAAGGGGACAGGCTGGACAAAAGGGGATAGAAAAGATTCCCTTGTGGTAGACGAGGAAGGGTTTCTGGATCAGCCCCAGCAGCGGCAACTGTACCCTCAGCCGCTGCTGTAGCCGCCTCTAAGCAACTATGAGACCTTGACCCACAAGACCATGTTGGGGGCAGAATCTCTCAGCATCTGAACTAATGGTGGGGCATTACTTCAGATGCTTGGGCACTGGAAACAGTAGCCCAATGTTACTGCCTTCCTTTTCATAAAAGGCCTCAAGATCATCCACTGGGAAATTCCAGATCTGCTCCTTGTACATTAAATTTTAACCCTGCTAAAGAAAGGTGCAATAGAACATGTAGCTTGATGATTGACTACTTTTGTGTGTCTGATTCACTCCTATCAATCATTGATTTTGCGATTATAAATGAAATTACGTACAGTGATCATGCTCCTATTGAATTGGCGTTTATTGAATGCAATGCTCGTGAGGTTAATGACTTCTTGCGGGTAATAGAGCTCAAGCGGACGCAAATCTCAATTAGATGGAATCCTTTTTTATGTAATAAACTGGTGGATATAGTCTCTGCGGAGCTATATAGCAGGGCAGATTTTAATACCGCTGAGCTACTAAGTCAGCAATATTGGGATAAAATAGTGTTTGTAGCCATAACAATTGCCTTATCTCATCTTTTGAGCATTCAAAACCCCCCTATGACTGGTACTAGACATCCATTTGATTTTGATATTAAAATCTTAAAGCGGAAAATAAATAAAGAACTAAGAAATTTACAGAGAGAACATCTAAGTGCCACCCAATTAGTGTACCTTAAAAAGAAAATCATACTAAACTATAAGAATAAAGTCAAAGATATGCATATGCAACAGTAATTGTGCAATGATTAGAGCTATTTGTGAGAAGAACAGTAGATATGTGGTCTGCAATTAAGAATAATTGTGTAGTAGCATAGATTCTAAAAATATTATACAAGCTGAAACTTGGAGGACCCTTTTTAGCTCCAAGTATAAATTGCCATCTTGTTTTGCTCATATCACATATAATGTGCCATCTGAGATATCATTGACATCATTTAAGTGGTTGGTTTCTGACATTGAATGGGCCATTAACAGATTATCTAATTCATGTGCTGCGGGACCTGATCACATTCCATCGTGTGTGTATAAGGCGGATCCTGGGCTAAGATTCTCAAAATTAAATTTGATAATATACTGCGTGGAGGGTCACTTCCTGAGTCATGGGTTACTTCTATTCTTATTGCCATTTTTAAAAAAGGAGACCCTTCCAGCCCAGAGAACTATAGGCCAATCTCCTTAGCCAATGCTGCAGCCAAAATATTTTCGATCCTTGTTCTTGCCGATTTGGAAAAACATTTTATAACACATAATATAAATTCCAAATTTCAAATTGGCTTTAGAAGAGCCATGAGTACAACTCTGAATGCAACAATTATGACTCCTCTATTAGCAGGGACCAAATCGAAAGAGCTGGGTACTTTATATATAGCTTCGATAGACATGACCGCTGCATTTGATACGATAGTACGAGATCTGTTATGGTAAAAAATGTCTAAATTGGGCATTCCAGATCACTTAATCTATTGGATTGCCAAATTCCATTTGAATCCATTTTATAGGTTTAGAATTACAAAGGTGGGTGCAGTGACCGAACTGGTAAAGTGGTATGTAGGACTAAAACAAGAATGTAATTATGCAGCAATGCTGTTCAAGTTATATCTGTGATTTGGCCGAGATCTGGAACACTGACGATGTTTTTGCTGCGCGCCTATGTTCCTTAAAATTACATTGGATAGTGTTTGCAGACGATATTGTACTATTTGACTTGACCCAGTCGAGTTTCGTAAAAAAAATTGCATTTATTTACTGAATACGCATTTCACCATAATTTGAAACCGAATTCATCAAAAACGAATATCATGGTATTTAATGCAGGCAAAAAACCTAAAAGAATTCCTATGGAAAATTGACTGAATTCCTTATGAATTCGTCTGTTTTGGTTATCGGCTTAGTAATTGTTTAATAAAAAAAATTTGGATTGAATGCTTGCACACCAAGGCAAGACCTCTTTTGGGCCAGATGAAAATCATATTTTCAAAATATTGTAAATTTTCTTTGATTCCGTTATTGAAATGTTTGTCTTTTTAGGTGGAACCAGTTCTACTGTATTCTTTGGATATTTGCTCGTACAATGTTACATTTCAGCTTAATTCCTTACAGGGACGATTGTTGAAATCCGCACTTCAATTATCAGCCTCCATCCCCAAGTGCATTATTCGTCATAAATTAGGACTGATATCTCTTTGTTGCAGATGGGAATGGAGAGCTCTTTCTAACTATAGTAACATTCTTAATCCACCAGTCAATTAACTCTATCAGGATTTGGATCTTATGATAAAAGGATGTAGTTCAAGTTCAATTATGGCATATAACCTAAGGATGTTAACCATTTTGGATGAATTAGGGGTAGACCAGTGCGATTTATACATGCGACCTGGTTATGTAAAACGTAAATGTTTCGAAAGAGCTTGGTCTCTGACCATAGAAGGACTCACAAAGTATAAGACATATAAGAAATATGCTATGTTCCCATGTAAAAGGGAGGGTTGCTGTTCATATCTATTAATTTTCCCCTGTAAGAATGCACGGAGGTATTATTTGAGATTTAAATTAAACCAGTTACATATATTGGAAAGGATAAAGCATTGGGGTCAGCCAAGAGATAGCTGTAAAATGTTGAGTTGTCGATTCCCGAATTGTTCAGACTCTGAGGAGACTCTGAAACTCCCGATATTGGAATGTTCATACTTTTAAAGATGTTAGAACCACCCTGTTGATGCAATTTGTGAATATCAACTATGCTGATTGTATGGAGGCCTTGTGGAATCGAATGATGTTAGGGCAAGGGAAAGCGTTAATATTTGCCTTAGTTGCATTTTTAAAGTTGATTGAAGAGGAATTATTACGATTATAACAAATTGAAATATGAATTTATTATTTGAACATGTCATGATAAATGATGCGTTTTAGTATCTGCTAATTTGACTTGGATTGTTGGCAATAAGTTTTAAGTTGTGTTAAATTTTTTGTTTTTTTAGGTGATATAACATGAAAATTGTTGTGAGATATTAAGAAATTGGTTGACATTCTTTGTAATGAATTTGTTTAAGGTTTTTTTTAACCATAGACAAAAAAAATGTACCTGTAGCAGGGAGGAACAAGGGTTGGTATTTCCCCTACTTTCTCTCGTTCACAAGAAGGACGGAGCAGTGAGACCCATCTTGGACTTAAGAAAGTTGAACAAATTCCTCAGGAAGGACAAGATCAAGATGGTAACCCTTTCTCAGATCCTTCAGGCTCTCCAACTCCAAGACTGGTTGTTATCATTGGACCTTCAAGATGCTTACTTTCATGTGCCAATTCATCTCAGGCACAGGAAGTACCTGAGGTTCGCAGTTGGCGGTTCTCACTGAGTTTTGAGTTCTGCCATTCGGGCTGACCTTCGCCCAAGGCTTTTCAACAAGCTGATGGCGGTAGTAGGGCAAGTCTCAGGAGAGGGGGGATTCACGTCTACCCCTACCTGGACGACTGGTTGATCACGGCTTGTTCACCCGAGCAAGCCCAGGAACATCTCAGCATCACCTGCCACTCCCTACACAGACTGGGCTACTCCCTCAATTTCAAGAAGTCCCACATGATACCATCCCAAAGACTCCAGTTCATCGGAGCAGTCTTGGATACTTCCTCAGGGAAAGTCTCAGCTCCCGAGGCAAGAGCTCAACAAATTCAAGAAGATGGTAGCTAAATTCCAGAATGGACAACATCTTCCGGCCTTAGATTTTATTTTTTTTTTAAGGTTGCTTGGTTTCATGGCAACCTGCATTTTCCTGGTGCCAGAGGCCCGGTTGACAATGAGACCCCTTCAATGGGCTCTCAGAACTCAATGGTCCCATTTTTCAGGGAATATGTCGGATCAACCGCAAGTCCCGAGAAGAGTTGCTCAGGACTTCCAGATCCATGCAAAGGGCCTGGGAGGGGACAGCAGAGGTAGACTGCAGCAGGATTGGCTAGTTCCTTGCAGATTTTAAAGAGATTGGCTGAGTTCTTAGATGCCTCAGAGACGCAGCCTTCGATGTGAGCTCTCTTCTTGGTGCGGACAGAGAGCCGATATTGCCTTTTGGAAATTGACACGGGAGGTCCTGGGAGTCCCTCTGCCAGACATTAGTCCTGATTACGAGGGACTTACCCAGAGTCTTTAGCTCACTATCTTTCACAGAGAAGAAATATCCCAAACATATCAGTCTTTGTTCTACCCTGGGGAAGTCCAGCACCGAAATGCTAGGCAATTCTCCTCTGAACAAGAGTACCAACAGCATCCCCAGACACGTGTTTCGGTATTCGATATTGCCTTTTGGAGAAGGGGCAGGCCAGTTTGTCAGAGGATATACCGGAAGCACACCATTTGTTCTCAGCCACCTTGCACTTGCGTTTGAGGGTGACGAGGTCTGAGTCGTACCAAGAGTTGCACTTGACTTTGGGCTACAAGCGGATCCTCCTGACCGGGGCAAGAACATCAAGAGTATCAGATATAGCAGAGTAGAGCATGGAAAGGGCTGTGTCAGGGTGTGAGTCATCCATATGGGGCACAGGGGGAGAAAGTGGCAAGAAAAGCATCAACTGTCACCCGCTGCATGGGTCGGATAACCAAGAAGGTGGGTGGCAGTGCTGCGGTGGTTTGGCCTGAGGGGTAGAGGGTGAGCTTGGAGGAAAGGAGAGAGATTGCTCCCGGAGAGAGGTGTGGTGAGAGAGATAGAAAGGGGGTGGTCTGAAGAGTTCAGAACATCCAGAGTGTTCCCTGCAAAGTGAGTCGGGCCAGAGGGGAGGATGGAGAGTGAGAGAGAGTTGCAGAGGCCGCGAAAGAGTCCAGAGGAAGGACAAGAAGCATCCAGGTGGACGTTAAAGTCTCCAAGAAGGAGGAGTTGAGTGGTCGAGACCAGGCGGGAAGAGGAGAGGTCCGCCCACTCAGAGGAAGGAGGAGATCTGACCAGGTGGCCGATAGATAGTAGCCACAGTGAGGGAATGGCTAGTAGAGGGAGAGCCTGCAGATGAGGTATTCGAAAGAAGAGTAGGCCTACGTAGGAATGACAGACAGGAATCCACTCAGGGAACATCAGGGCTACACCCCATCCAGAACGGTTGGACCTGGGCGCAGAGAGAATCTTGTAGCCATCAGGGAGGAGAGTGTCAAAGCTCGTGACAGAGCTGGCCGTGAACCATGTCTTGTTGAGACCAAGGGCATCGAGGTCAAGTTCTTCCAGGAGGCGGCAGATGTCAGAGGAGTGTTTGACAGCTGAGCGAGAGTGAAGAGGGGAAATCTGGAGAAGATTGCCTTCCTTGAAAGACTTCCGGGGAGGGGTACATTTAATTGGTCTAGTAGCAAGACTCAGACCATAACCCCTTTTTGTGCCTGTGATGGCTCTACAGTGGAAGATTTAATTCATTTAAATGTTCCTGTATAAAGACACTTAGAAGAAAGTTTCTCTTACCTATTTTTATATTGTATAATGTTCGCACATTAGGTAAGGCCAAGAAATTGGTGTTCTCCCTTCCTTTAAGAATGTGGCTGATTATATTTGTTTTTTTTTTTAATTGAAAATGCTATATATTTAAGAAAATGAAAGGTTGTTTTAAACACATTTTGTCTAGATCTAAAATAAAAATTTCGAAATAAAGTATGTATGTAACAACTATCGCCCCGATTGGACGATAGATAACAGCCCTAAAAGAGATTCTTCTTTGGGATCCCAAACTCGAACACTATTATTCATATGGCCTCAACTTATGGGTCAGACACCCACCATCCCACCGTCTCAGACCAGCTAAAGGATCTAGTTATTATTTTCAGCACTGAACTCTAAATGCACAAAAGGACTTGCTAGCCAACACTTCTAGCTCAACATCATCGAAGAGTTGTCCCCTATTTGGAAATGACATAGAAAATGATGGTGTCCGGAGTCCTTGTCCTCTCTCACCAAGACATTTGTAATAGTCTCTGTTTAAGACTAAACAAAAACCAACTGCAACTTATCCAAAATGAAGCAGCAAGACTTACTTTGGTGCCAGGCACAATATCTCACCATCCGTGAAAAACCACAACTAACAAACCGTTGCAAGCAGAATAGCACACACATTCATTTGTTTTACTTTCCAAATCCTCCATAATATTGATGCTAAATACATGAACTCTCACATTAACAGATATATACCCACACGACTGCTAAGAATAGCACAAATTAACAACCTAACTAGTCCCAGGTTCAAATGACGGTTGGGGATCCCTTGCAGTATTAGGTCCAAAATTATGGAACAACCCTGAAAATCGATTATACCCCCAAAGGGAGGTTCAAAAAGAAATTAAATTGTTCGTGGCCCATACGTTTTCAGGTATGGTCCACAGCAGTCCAACATCAACCAAGGCCTTAGTATGCCAGGTTTATCAAACACTGCCTCATGGGGTACCATAGGACCTGTAGTCATTGATTGGGATTTAGTCTCTCATAGAAAATAGTGGAAGTGGCAGATAAAATTCGGCTTGACGGAGTGTAATACTGGTCTTGATGCATATGCCCCTAATGGTAGTTCTTAGGGAAAATTCTCATATGTGTGCTAATTCCCTTCAACCTTAGAGACCCCCATTTTTTTTGCTGAATTTAAGATTTTTTAAATTTTTTATACTCTGGAGTGAGCAAGACCTTTTTCTCGCTCTCATGTGTTTTTACCTGATTTGGATTTTGTTTTTTCACTGTTTTTGGAGTCTGACAAACTCCATAGGCATCTGCTATTTGTATGGTGACACACAGCACCTTCAGTGCAGTGTCACTGAGCAATCCTTTCGATTTCTCATAAGGTTTAAGTACCTTTTCTTGTGTGAACTACAGTTCCCAAGAACAGTAAAGTGAAATTGACTTTACTTCCTTTTTCTCTTTGTAGGTCCAGCACACACCATCTTATCATTCTCATGACACATTTTTATGTTGCCCTCACTGCTTTAAATGGCTGCTGGCAGTGGTTTACTTTTTCCTACCATTGTGCTTTTCTACCGCAGGCTGAACCCTCAGCTGCAGTACAGCACCCTTGGGTGACCATTTTGTCAAATGGCCTGATCTTCTTTTTTCGCCATTTTCTGTTTGTGAGGTCTTCCTTGGGTTTTACTCTGTGGGTTGAGAATAATTTGAGCCTGTTGTTTGTCCTGCCTTTGGCAGGCTTCACTCCTGAAGCCTGCCCCTGGCTCCAGTGTGTCAGGAAGGACAGGATGTGAGGGAGGGTCCCGGAACGCCCCTGTCCTTTGTCTCTAGGAATGCCTGAATGCAACTAGTCCTGATTGGCTGGCTGTTCTATTAGGACAGCCAGCCTGCTGTTTGATTGACATCATAGGCTGTCCATGAATGGAATAAACCTGCTTAAAAGGCAAGGGTTTTGGGACTACAGGCAAAGTCGACCACTGGGAGAAACACCCGACGAAGAAACCGTAAACAAAGCTTGCGGCAACCTCCTGGACCTCTGAATTGCCCGGTGAAGCCCTGCTGCTGTGCTGAAACTCCTTTTTCACTTCGACAGAGAAGCTCCAGATGGAACAATGTCTCCCCTTGAGTTAATGGGACCAACTAACCCCCAGACAAACTCCAATGGACCACCATCCCTTACTTGCCCTGCCTCTCGGTTGCTTCAGAAGCCCAATGCCAGGGGTCGTGTGTCCATAGTCCAGTGCAACGTCTGCCGCGGAACGAATCCGACCTGAAGCTCCAGGAGACTCCCAAGGACCATCCTGAAGCAGGACCTCCAGATCAAGATTCCCCTCACCAGAGTGCCGGACCGAAGGAGCGAAGATAGTCCAACTGGTGTCTGTGATCTGCATTGGTGTTTGCTAAGCGCTGAAACCGCGAAGTGCCGCTGAACCGAAAAGAGCCCGTAGCTGCCGCTGACCTCCCAAGTACCGCCGCACGAGCCCTCCAGACGTCCTCCCTCTTGTGCCCACGACTGAGGTTCAGGAACAACGGTCTGCACCGCTGTAGCAAGACAGAATCCTGCTGGACCACTCTTCTTCAAACCAGAGGTACTGTTTAGACTTGGAGTACTTACCTTATTGACTTTAGCCGCACTCTTCTCACTTGGGAATTGCATTGGCTTACCTTTTACAAGTTGATTCTAATTCTCTTCTCAGGCTTGACAGCTTGTGACCCTACAAGTGATTTTTCTAAGACTCTCTAACTTGGTGCAAGACTTTGATCTAAGAAGTGCATCAGATCCATAGACTGTGTCCCAAATGACCTTGGCTGTCTTGGCTCCCTGAATACTCTTCTAGTCCAGTGACTTTGATACTGTTTGTCCCTCAGAGGTGGTAGCTTGTTGCATACTGTTACTGCTGGGAAAGGCTTATCTAGATTTAATTGGAACATTTAAATTTTCCTCCATACACTGAGAAACTGTCTAACCTTTTTCTTTCCCTACCCTTTCCTTCCTACAAATATATGAATCTGCAAAGTTTACTAGTGGATATATAAATGCCATTACTGTCCTTGTGATTGAAGTCACCTCAGGGTGTAGGAATTGTGTAAGTAGCATATCCAAAGATTATCCACTAAATTGTTTTGATTCTGAAAAGTAATGTTAAAGTATATTTACCTTGTTACACTGAATTGCCTTTTTAAAGAATGCCTATTTAAAAATTGATGTTAATTAACTATTCATAACTGAAACCTTGAGAGTAAGTGTTACTTGACTACTTGTATTTACGGATTTCATTTGTACAGCTCTACAGCTCACATTTGCCCCTCTTGAGATGGGCCTGGCTGCTCAGTCACACTACAAACTTGTGTACAGACCTATTCCAAAAGGTGGGTTACTGAATACCACGCAGATAAGTGTTGTGAAGTCTCACTCAGTGTGATGACTGCACCAATTCGAGTAGGGGTTATTGAGGACTTACCACTTGACTGCTGTTGCTGGACCAACAGGAGGGCATACCGCTTCTTGACCTCTCAGGTAACAGGAAGGGTGGTGCAGCTGCTACCAGGGCACAACTACAGTCTGGATGTTTTCCAGTAGGCTGTAATTTCAGGCAGGGCTTCCTTAAGATTGATCTCTGGATTGGCATGTTACTCCCATGCTTTGCAATTAGTGCCCAGGTGTTCTGAGGTAGGGGAGCAGACACATTGTTTAAGGGGTATTTTGGCTAGTTTGGCCCCCAATAAGTGGGGTTGGCCACATTTAACTCTTACACATTTTTCTGAATTTACTTTCATATCTGGATAAAGGCTCTAATCCCATACACTATTTCCATAACTGGTCATATCTGCTTCTGTCACTTGTCCTCAATCTGCAAAGGAGGCTCTAGCCATGACCCATGAAGAGTCACAGTGGGACTTTGAGCCTCGGTCATAATCCAAACTTTTAATGGAAATGGTGGCAATAAGGAAGGTTGGTGGAAGCAGAGGTGGTGAAGGAAGTAATGCTTTAACTTTTCCCTCCTATTGATAGTCAACGTATCTTGTGATGTTTGTCAGTAGCAACTTACGACAGGAAGTGCCTCGCCTTTAAATCATAAATTAAAATCACCTATTATAATGTATTTATGCTTATAGGCTGTATGTATTTTTTGTGTGTGTAGTCGCGTCTGGAAAATGATCAGATTGTTTGGTTCTGATGGTCAATATACTACAGCCATGGTGAATGTAAAGGTTTGCAGGTTGTTGCATATTGCAAACAAAATACTTCACATGCTATTGGTGTTTCTGTCTCTAGTACATGGGATGTAAATGTAACTGTTCTGATATGCAATTGTTCTTCCTCCCCCTGTGCTTGTTGTATGTTAGTGTCGTAGCCTATGTTTTAGAAATGCACAAATATACACAAGACTTGAGCCAAGTGATCCTCTGCTTCGGTAAACATTTACTACTCAACCGATAATTATGCTACCTACCTCTGAACTCAGCCCCGATTAGTTTTCTCATACATTGGTATCCTTTAGAATGCTTTTTTGGACAATTGAACAGGGAACAACATTATCAAAAGTATTTAGATCGGCAATAGGTACTATGTTGATAGGTTTATCTTTAGTTTTTTAGACATAACAAGCCCAGAACTTGGCATTGTGGCCCTGTCGTGTTTACAGATGGTTGCCTAATCACCTGCTACAGCGGTACAAAAATGAGACCTAGAAGAGGACTTTTGGTTCTGCCCCCGTGTGCTTGAAACGAGTTTGCTGTACATGCAGAAATGCTGATCTCCTCTTCTAGACTGCAGGCCAAAACTGCTGCTACTGCTGCAGGGTCAGAGTTGCTAACAGTAAGGATACAGAGGCGTTTTGCATGTCCTACCCAAGTGTTCGTCTTAAGCTTCCTAGCAACAGGATCCTTGTAATTCATAGGCCTGGTCTAATTGTACTTTTTCCCTTGCCTCCTCCATCCAATTTTCATCTTTTTTCTTTTATTTTTATTTTTATTTTCACAAGCCTGTGTCTGGAGGGATTTTCTGTACCACCACTGATGAGGGGTTCATTGAGAACAATCTCTACTGGACCTGCAGGGTTTTCAACAAGTTGGACCAAACTTGCTTGCAAACGTTACTAAAGTGTAAGATTCACTCAAAGGGTGGAAGAATGTTGGTGTGATGTACGGATCACACACACACTAGCAAGTAAAGGATTGTCTACACAGCTATGTTCTGTAGAATGGCCAATAATGTCAGTGCTACTATAAGGCCAGAAATCACGAAGTACAGATAAAGAAAACCATAATGGTGTCCGTAAAAGAACACCAAGCACTCTTCAAAGATGATAAACACTATCTCTTGCCAACACAAAATTCTACACAATGGCAGTTTAAAGCTGGGAAGAAACGATGATTAGGGACCTAACTCTACTTAAGAAACATAAAGCAAGCAGTAAAAGGTCCACCACTAGTCCCCATACAAGTATTCCCCAAGGGGCGTAGGTAACTAAATGTATTACTGTAACTTAAGTTTGTAAGAGTTAGAACTTCATCTCATACAAATAAATTGGAAAAAGACAGTAGGTGACATCATTTATGATTTCATCATAAGTAGAAACGTACAGGTCACTGTAAAAGAACAGTAGCCACCCAGCTGGGCAGTCAGGAGGACCACTCAGAATCCAGAGCAGAGGTTCCACCACCAAAGGCGCGAGCACTGGCTGGAAAGTAAACCCTTCGGCCCTATGAAGAAACGTTGAGGGGCGGGGAATAAAACGGCTGTGCACACAAGCCCATCATGAGAAGACCAGTACATGGATGGATGCACATCCACAGAGCTGGAGCAGACTACTCAAACTGATGGATCACAAATAAAGCCTAGGATTGCGGGTGCAGAGGTAGGCACTGCCTGAGCAATTGTTCCAGTCTCTGCTTGCAACCTTTCAGTATCAGAAGATGACGGGGCAAGGTCCTCAGGATTACCCACAAAGGGTGACTCCTTTCCAACAGCTCATGACGATGAAAGAACACAGCAGCCGTGAAGCAGTCTTGGGGTGAACCATGCAACAAGTCTGTCCAACAGCCAAGAGCAGCAGCAGAGGATGATGATCGATGTCCCACAAAGAGTTTGCACAGCAGAGGAGCAGCAATTCAGGTCAGCTTAGTGTCGAAGCATGAAGGGAGCCCCCTCATGATGTGCAGACCACTCTGGACTGGAGCAGATCTTTAGTCCATGAGATTCAGGAGGACGCCAAAGCTATGTACGGAATGGTGAACTGACCGTGCCTGTCAGTTCAAAGGGGAAATCACATTTGCAGGCTTCCTCAAGTTGAAAGGGTTAGATCTCTGTCTTACCAGGTCTTGATGAACGCTTCAAGCAGTCTCTCCAATGCCCCACTTGGTCTTCTCGGATACTTTAGATTCATTTTGCAGTATTGACTACTGAATGGCTCCAAATCATCCACAGATCTACACAAATAATTGGCTGCAGGGAAATGGGGAGGAGGCGAGGGCCTACCCAGCCCACCTATCATAAAGCTTGCAACATTCAAAGTTTGTGTGGCTTGTCAATCCTTGATGGCCTACTGGACTCCACTCATGACATCACCCAGGAGGTGGATTAGGATAGCTAAGGCCCCTACACTGTTATAACCGGTTCTCATTCAACCAGCTCCCCATTGTAGGCATTGCACAGGGAGCCAGTGAAAGGGGATGACCACATATGGCCATTCATGCCACCATACATGATAAAGAAAGCTAATATAGCCAGTGGTTCCAAAGGACAGGGTTCATAACCATTTTGGCAACTACAGAAACAGAAAAGGTGACCTCCGGGTGAAAAATAAATGTGCACAGTAGTACACCAAAAAATACTAATGCAAGGGATTCAAAATGGCACAGTGTAGAGAGGACCTAACACACGGAGCTCCTCTCGGAGAACATGACATGAAGCACTCCTGCTTACCTTTACAGTAAACAAAGCCTGGGCGAGGACCGTAACTGCCTTGCTGCTCGACACTCTGGCTATAGTCCTAATCCAAGGTGTGCCGTAGAGGAAGTTGAGGGGGGAACCTTTGCAGATGCCAAAAACGAAAGCCAATGAATCCACCCCAAGCCGCAGGACCAGTGGACAAGGAGGGGGGCCTACAACACTGCTGGGGAAAGTCCAGTGACTTGATCAACTGTCTCCCGAAAAGCAGATCTAATGCAATCCATAATGGACATTAAGGCGCAACTAGACCAACGAATCAACACCAATGAGAAAGTATTGCAGGACATCTCAGAGGAAACCCACAGCAAAAGCATATTGCTAGAACATCTCAATAGGATGTTGCAGAACCTGGAATTGTAGTTTGAGAACCTGGAATTGATTGAGGCGTGTAAACATCTGAATAAAGAATCTTTCAGAGGACACTGGAGGCCAAAAAATAAAGCCCTGCCTCCAGAAAATGTTCAATGAGCTGCTGGATGATGTTCCTCCGGGCACGATCCTTATTGACAGGATCGATTGCATAGGTCCTAGATGAAATGGTGGCAATCCAAATCCAAGGGATGTACTGGCAGCCATGTCATCTTCACACAGAAACAGACCATCCTTAAGGCAAGAGGAAAAGGCCTGACTCAGGTGCAGGGCTTAGGGGTCTTAATGTTCCACTACTTTGCTTTGTCTAAACTGCAAAAATGCAAATAAATGGGCCCGTAGCAAGAGAGCTGGCCAGAAGGGACATCAGATCCCATTTGACCTTGTCTTCCAATGAAAAGGATCACAACGCTGCATAACTACACTAAGTGATGGTGTGAGCTTATTGCAAATTGATGAAGACAAGACTTCGAGACACGTGAGGACGAACCGGAAGTCGTCGTCGGCGGAAGAAAGCTCCACAAAACTCACAGGCTGAATCGGGCCAGAAATTAGACAACTTCGCCTTTAAATAAATAATTGTTCTGCAAAATCAGCGATAGACCGGAGTACCACTCCTCCTTCCGGTAAAAGGGACACACATAGACTAGGTTTACCCTTGCAATCAAATTGGTATAGGATGCACATTATAGGTTGAATTGGGAGAATCTTGGGGCTGACACATTGCTCGCTGTTTGAATTTGTGATGGGCCTAGGTGACCTTAGAACATTTGTTTGTGTAGGGTCATTTTGGTCCATACCTGAGATTTAGATGACTCTGTAGCCTGTTGGTGGAGAGACCATGACCCCCAAGGTTAGGTTTGTTAGAGTTGTATTGTGTTGGTTGTGGTTGAAGAAGTTGGGGTGGTGGTTGGGGGGTGAAGGGCAGTTCGGGGAGGGGGCAATACAAATGCTTCTTTTCTACATGCCAACTTGGACAGAAGTGGCACTTGGAATGGACTTGTTGAGACTCAAACTAAGGAAGGCATACACGAGATAGGTGACATAAAGCTGTAAATTCAGGAAACTAACGCAAAACATAAGTCGATTTAACTCCCTGGTAAAGACAACAAAAATAGACCATTATCTTAATGATGGTACACCTGACATAGTCGCCCTACAGGAAACCCACCTTTTTTACAATAGATCAGAACAGAGTGATCTTTGGACAATACTCACAAGTGTTTGACTCAACCATGAACAGCAAAACCTGGGTTCCTGGTAGCCTTGCGAGATACTTTAGATTATAAAATGGGCAATGTCTGAGAGGACACACATGGGCACTTCATGTTTTTAAGAGGCCTAATGGGGAGACAATATATTACTATCGCCACTTTTTCTTATGCCCGTAACTCAGGGGTTCATACTTGAGACCCTAATCCAATTAGGAGACTTTGCAAAGGGTGACGTAATCCTGATGGGAGATTACAAATGGCTTGATCAGAAAAGCTTGATAAGAAGTCAAGATATGCTTAGGAGCAGCAGAGTGGCATCCAGTGGTATGGAAAGACTAAACCTTGTATGGAGAGAGTTTAGGGATCAGGAACTTGATTTGACTTTTGTTTTCTAATGTCCATCATACTAGTTCTAGGATAGATTACATTTGGATCTCAACAACACACGAGAAAGGACGGGGATGTGGACATGGAGTTTCCCTGTTGAACTTATTTCATACCCGATGATGACTCAAAGTAAGAGACAAGATAAAAGGATACAACCTGACAGGCCTCGTGTCTGAAAGCGTGACCGGGGACGCTTTCACGGTGGTGGTTATTAGTGGGGAATTGATATCATAAAAATTGCCAAGGGAGAAACTACTGAATCTAGAGCACCCATTCAGAAGATGTCCCCACTCCCAGAGTTTGTGTCCTTTTACCTTCTGGGAATGTGGGACCCATAGTTAACCCCTCAATCCAAAGCCCAAAGAAAGGTCTTATCCATACTACTGTGCGGCTTGGCTGCTAATCGCTCATAGATGGAAGAGTGATCAAGTTGCCACAACACATGATCGGATACCAATGATGTGGGAATTTGTCGCTTTAGAGTGGGTAACCTACTCAACACAGCAAGACTATGCTGCCTTTAAGAGGGAATGGAGAAATTTGTTGTCCTTATTGAAAGACAACTGCACTACATTTGTGCCCGCAAAGATTGAAACCTTTGAACATAATCTGAATATTAGCGTTTCACGAGTACTCATCAAGCTGGGCTAATACTGATCGCCAGAGGCGCGATGGTGGCTTCAGTCTAAAACAAGTGGTTTATGGTTGATTTGAGCAAGGACTAAAAATAAAAACTATAAAAAAAAATAGCAATGCAGTCCCACCAATCTGTTTTGAACACACTACATGGTTGATCAAACACATCCATGACAACCTAAAGTGGTGGGTATGGTCCCCCCGCGCTGGTAGCTATAGGGCTAGAAATGCTCATGAACAATCGGAAAGGGCAACAGGGTTTCCTTGTACCGACGGTCATAGTTTACTAGTCACGGCTGTCCAAAGAACCTCATTTACCGAAAAATAAGTCAGTATCACAGAAAATAAAAAGCAACTATGCTTGGGATGCTCCAGAATGAGGCAAGAAAGCGGCGAAAAGGAAAATCTTCCCAGCAATAAGTTGTTAGTCAGTACCTGCTAATTATTTTATTGCTATGGTTCACTTTAACACTCCCATCTTTGTATACTGTTGCATGGACCCTTTTGCATAGCTGATTGGACAGTTTCTTGCTTTTTGAAATTCAAATACCTTCATGATTTCACCAACAGTGGTCATGCCACGAGGTATCGTCATTAGCTTTGCAAAGGTGCTTCGATTCCAGTCTGATCATAAGCGCTTTAGAAATAAATCATGTATGCATTTCAGGGATGTGTAAGGCAGCCATATTGTCTCCATCTTTAGGCCTTCAATGAGCGTTACTATCTAAATTCTATTTCTATGGCAGACGCTTAGATTAGGCAATCTGTTACCGAAAAACCCTTTGTTTGCCTATTCTTTATCTACCCATCGTTTCCTCTCTTGGGAATCGTTCCAGATGTTTGGAAAGAATGGAGCTGAGCATTTGTGTAAGAAAAGATTGCTTGTGCAGTGATGCTTGGACTCTACTAGTTGGCAAATCATAGACTCTGACTGTGAGACAAAAAGGAGACTCATGCACCTGATAGAATGGGGCATACAAAATGAGCTTCTCAACCTTCTTGTGGAACTGATGTGGCACATTTCTGGTATCTTATAAAATAGGGTGATTACAGTTCAGACTAAAGGAGTGATAACGTTTTATGCCTTTTCTATCTTCCACAGCTGAAGGGATGAAGATGAGGGGAGCTAAGAATGAGCCCAATGGCATCCTAAAAGGCAACCGTGTGGTATGTAGCTTTGTGAAAAGGGAGCTATGATGAGGGAATGTTTTTGATTGGGTATCTGTATATGTGTTTGTCCTGATTTGGGAGTTGAGTGTTAATGTTGGCAGGCTCTAAGCGAGCTGTGTGAGGGGCTATTTGAGGATTGCTGCGAGAGGGAGCCACATGAGTGCTGTACATCAGGCTATTGATTTATGGATGGCTGCTGTTAATACCAGCTCTAGATCATTATATCTTTAGAGTCTTGGCTATGACCCCTAGGTACTACTACTGAAATGCGTGTTGCTTGAATATAGCAGTTTAAAAATAATTTCAAAACTTTGAATTAGATTGTGTACAGAATGCAACATAGAAGAGGATTAGATATACACATGTACTGTGTATGATAGAAAGGCAACAGTGTACGTTCGAACTACACAGCTGTCTTTTTGTTTTCAGGGATGAGCAGCGAAGTGGGGCATGTTTGGTTCTGTAGTCATTGTTAGCCATGCCTGCATGACAAATTCTTTCAGAGTATCAGCTAACACTCTGTTGTGATGACTTCTAAACTTGCAGGATGAAGATTTGAAGTGGGTGGAGGAAAATATCCCATCTTCTATGGCAGATGTGTACGTATATCCTCAACATCAAGTACTTTTTTATTCTTAAACCATGCGTGGACCTTGCCTGTAGGGGGGCTGTTTTGGGCCTTCAAGCTCTGTATGCAGAATGTGGCAGGGTTCCGGCCAGATGAGGATTTACAAGTGTGCAGTGGTTCCATGATCATGTGAGGGAGATTAGGGACTTGTGCAGAAAGACTCCTTGTATGCATATGTTCAGATATACTCTGGGTATTTTTTGACCCACTCAACAAGCAGTGCTCAGAAATAAAATGATAGCTCCTCTATAATTATGTCATGCAATCTGTGAATTACTGAAGTATCTTGCACCTATTGATCCATTTCTCATGATACTGCATTGCAAATAGGCTACCTCTTGTTGCACTGCTACATGCTGCACTACCTGAACCCTTAATGCTGTCAGCACTACTTATTTAGAGTTTTCTTTCATTTGACCTGTCCATATGTCACTTTCCTAGCACTGAATTTTGATTGACCATATAGATTACCTGGTTTATAGTCAAAAAGTCGAAAACATAATGTCGAATAGCAAAAATGTCGAAAAAAAAGTCGAATGCAAAAAAGTCGAAAAAACATACATATAATAGGAAAAGTCATAATTTCGAAAAAAAAATGTCGAAAAAAAAATTGAAAACCCAAAACACTCTTTTTTTTTTTTTTTTTTTTTTTTTTTTTTTACCCAGATAGTAACATTTATTATGGGGGGGGTCCCCCCCCCAACCCCCCCATCCCAAACCCCTACCCCAACCCCCCCTCCTCCCCATCCCCCCCACCCCCCATAGATATACCTTTAATTATTTTTAAAAAATCTTTAATATAATATTAAATTAATTAATTAATTAAAAAACCATCCCAAACCCCTATCCCCAACCCCCCCCCCATCCTCCCCATCACCCCCACCCCCCATGGAAATACCTTTAATTATTTTTTAAAAAAAGTTTAATAAAATATTTATTATTAACACATAAAATCGAAAAAAGTCGACATTTTTGTTTTTTGACATTTTTGTTTTTCGACTAAATATTTTCGACATTTTTACTTTCGAATATATTGTATTCGAAATTATGACTGGATACCAGATTACCTTACTGAGGAGAAGTTGGATGGGGATGTTGGGAGGGAATAAGATGGTTAATCAACAGTTGATTTTACCACTGTTAGGTCCTAGCACATGAGCATTTTGAGGGATACTGTGAACGGCTGATAAAACCCAGGCCTTTATTAGAAATGGAGATGGTCCTGGCAATAGCTGAGTTGGCGGTCAAAGACTTACTTAAAAATGTATCTTTCGGCTTCCAAGATAGCTGCCGGGAGGAGAGCTGTGTGAAACGGAGCTCTCCTGTCCCCTGGGCCCATGTTGCAGAAGTAGCTGAATAAAACCCTCCCCAGTTGCTGAAATCTGAACAGAACAAAGCTGTCCACTGCCCACCGGCAAAATAATATACATCTCGGAAATTGAAGCCAGGGGGCCACCGATACGGGGACGAGCTATTCATCAAAGGGAGCCTCAAGGAGACTGGGAACCCCGTTGGAAGCATTGCCCCCACAGTAGCAGTGAGCGGAGCAAAAAAAGGTGGGCTTCCTCTCAACAGAGGGGTGAGCAGAGCTCTACCCCACAGTGGCAGCAAAGAAAAAGAACAGTTCCATGGAAGGAACAAAGGAGGCGGCCTGGAAGGGAGCCCAACGCCGCCGCAGGCTTCCAGGCAGACCGCCTGGACCAACAAGCCGATAAGGAGAAGTGGGAGGCGGCAGATGAGACTGGGATCTTGGGTGTGCGCCACCAAGCCCTGGGTGCTGTCAAAGCAGCTGAAGGGAGGAGGAGCAGGCGGGACTGGGAGATTGCCTCGTCCCCTGCGGCTTTGCGTGGGGGGCCTGCCGGTATCCAGACCTGCGGCCCACCACTAGGAGCATTCCATGCCTGCATCCACCAGAGATCCCTCTCGGGAGATGGGCTAGAGGGAAACCAGCGAGAACAGAGGAAGTGCAACACTCGTCGTGAGGGTGATGGGCCCCCTAGCCATAGTGGTTGGCTGGAGGGTTAATTTATGATCTGCCTAGCAGCCAGCAGGCTCCAACTTAGTAAAGAAAATGTCAAGGAGTACCCAGCAGGGTTACTGCACCCAGAGATCTTTGAGATAAACAAAGGGAGACCAGCACATAGGGAGTAGGACCTGTCCATAGCTGTACAGGAGGTAAAGGAAAATATGAACACTCTGGAAGAGAGTGTGGACGCCACAGGAAATTCTGTTCAGGAAATAGCAGACAACACAAAGAAAATAGATGAGCTTGTGGAGCACCCGTCGAGAGTGACGTAGAGCCTAGAAATCCAAAGCAAAGGCCTCGAAAACCAGTCAAGGAGATCAAACATAAGGATAAAAGGCCTGTCTGAAGAAGTGGGCGACAAGGACCTACTCGCAATGATCAAACAGGTGTTTGCAGGCTTAATAGATATAGAGGATGATGCCGGGATAAAGGTGGATCGGGTGCACAGAGTCGGACCAAAGAGAAATGAACCGGGAGCAAGGCCCAGGGACGTGCTTGGGTGTCCAGTCAAAGGGTTGAATACATTGTTTCGAACTGCAATAGTTTTGAATGAAAAGGACGGGGGAAAAAAATTTGAATGCCTTTTTTTAAATGTCTTTTTTTTGCCTTCGTTTAGGAAAAAATACTAGGTTTTCCCCAAAAAACAGGGGTCTTGGGGGAGGAGGCCCTAAAAAATTTTTTTTTAAAAAAGGCAATTCATTTTTTTTTCCGATCCTTTTCATTCAAAACTATTGCATTCAATCCTTTTGTATTCAATCCTTTCACTATAAACCACGTGCTTGTTGTCCTACATAACTATCAGCCGAAGGAAAGAGTGCAAACTGCAACTTGCCAATGATGGGTCCGGTGGTGAGAACATTGAGGAAGAGTGACAAACTGTACAGGTGACGGCATCAGATCACCACGTGCGAGGAAGGGCTGAGAATTCTAGGAATTAAAGATGAAAAGGAACAAGGGGAAACCCAATTGCTGGTAAGAGAACCAATCAATAGAAAGCTGTGGGAATGGACCAAATATATACCAAAGGAACCCAGGAAAAAAGGGCACTGCCAGGGCTTCTTATATTCACACACTTGTAATGGTTTGGTGTACTCTGCTGCCAGGGCTTCTTTTATTTACACATTGTTTCTCTCTACTTCCACAGTTGCACTTTCCCTTTCGTTGTTTAGTATATCCTCTTGATATATTATCTTATTCGGGTTCCCCATCTATTTGCATTACATATATTCACACACTGAAAGGGTACTTGTTTGCAATTCACTGTCGCTTCACAGTTAGTCCCTTAGCTTTCTTCTGTTCTATTTACTATTATTCTTGTTTGGCATGCTCGCTGAAATGCACCGGACTCCCCACTATCCTTGGGTTGACTCACCGGCTCTTGGTGGCATTTTCAGGCTCGTTTCGCAGTCAACCGTCAAATGTGCACTGCCTGCTTTCCTCTTGGACTGCCTTCTCTTTGTTCCGGTGTGTCTCCTAGCTTTGCTTCAGCACGCCTGCTTTGCTTCAGGCTCTGGTAGGTAAGGTACTACTTTCCGTGGTCGGCAAACACCCAGGAGTCTTTCCCCAGCTCCTGGCGTTTCTGCAGCACGTCCCGACCTTGCAGCAGCTCCATTCTTCCTGGATGGTGAGCTGCGCGGCTCCAGCACACCAGTCTGTGCTTCTCCGAAACTCGAGCCTCGCAGAGAGGTGAAACGTCTTCTCGGCAACAGCAGCTGTACACTCTTCTGTTGCAGCCAGAGCTAACTGCTCTCTGCCCATCATGGAGCTCTTTCTCCTTCTCAGCTGTTGCACTTTTAAATCTTCGGGTCACAAGTATGTACGGAGAATCACTAGAACTATCATTGTGCTTGTGGCTTTCATTGTTCTGCAACCGTCCCAGTATGGTGCTTATGGCAATGGTAGTCAATGCTCGATATAAGATGAAGGTCCTGTCCTTCCTTTCCATACCTATGGACAGAAAAGGTTTTATAAGTTCAGTAGCTTTAAAGTCACAAAAGTTTAGACCGTCACAAGAGTTCATGTTGATGTTACCAAGTCAGTTTAACATGTAATTTAGGGGAAGCTGATGTTGACCTTATTGGAGTTAATCATTACTGACCCCTGCCTCTTTCTTGCTCCAACTGTGGCTATCTTGTTCCCTATGTCACATCAGAGAATATTCGAGGTGGGATGGGCAGAGGGTCGAGGGAGAACATTACATACAATAGGCCATCAAGGCCTGTGGCAGGGAGGAAATATCCTTTAAAGGAAAAAGGGGGTATGGGTCTTCCTCTAACGATGTATTGTCCTCTCCACGAAGATCATCTCCCATATGCGATCCTCCCTCATATAGCCGTCCCCATGGTTTGGATCAGAGAGTCTGCCTCACCCTGAGGTTACCTCCGAGAAAGGAGTGATTTCATTGCTGGATTCATCACAGTTCTTACTCGTCTCAGTCAAGATAAAGAGACGTTAGCAGCAAAAGCAAGTGAAGTAAATGAGAATTATTGCCAAAGTTTACATACTTGCCTCAGTCAGGACAAAGACGATAATGGAGAAAGCAAGAGAAGTGGATGAGAATAATTATGATATGCCTTTGATCCGTCTTAGACAAAACAAAGCGACAATAATAATAAACCTAAGGTAGGTGAAGGAAAATGGTTATAAGAGTACTCCTACTCGTTACAATCAAAGTAAAGAAAGTCTCAAGGAAAACAGTACAGCTCTAAGAGAAGAGTGATAAAACCACTCCTAAGAAGAGAGATTAGTCAAGCATCAGTGAAACTCTGTTGTGAGGAGAAGCCAAAGTACAAGGAAGTATTGAGAGAGCTAGATCAACTGATCAAAGAAGTCACGAGAGACTATTTGAAAATCAGCTATTGAACAAAAACTTGCAAGAAGGAAAACGCAGGAGAAGTAATTCTGCTGTCCTTAGTTCTGATAGTGGTAGGGTCAATTAGGGTTAGTTTGGACAGTGAACAGATTCTTTTAAGACATTCACTGACAAGCACCTTAGCTAGCTAATCAGGTAGGGAACACCCCATAGAAGTAGGGACAGATAAGACCACTTTAGAAATGTCTTATATGGGGGCGCTGTTGCGCACATCTAAGATGGCCGCCTAGTCCCAGAGCTCCGGCTTCTATAAATCCTTCAAGATACGCATCCTCTCTCAGGGCCGCTCGCGGAACAAACGAAGCGCACTGTCCTGTGGCGTAAGACTGTGGGCACATACTGAGAATAATTTGGGCCGAACCGCATTGAAGATA
This sequence comes from Ambystoma mexicanum, assembly GCF_040938575.1. Classification (NCBI taxonomy): domain Eukaryota; kingdom Metazoa; phylum Chordata; class Amphibia; order Caudata; family Ambystomatidae; genus Ambystoma; species Ambystoma mexicanum. The sequence continues at coordinate 717,874,086 of NC_090923.1, forward strand.
CACCGTCCTGAAGATCCTGCGGACGGGGGCTGAGACATTGGCCACCCGCGAGTTCCGGGTGATCTTCCCCTGGAACTGTGGGAGGAGGGGCCAGATCGAGTTGGAGAGGCCGCGCTTCGACCAAGCTCCTTGATGTGATGGACTATCTCTAACGGCTGATGTGAGGCTCACACGTCGGTATATACCGCTGCTGCGTGCTGGGCGCGGCGGACGCGGTAGTCCTCTGGCCAAGGCTGCGTGGTGTGCAGCCGCTGTTCTCCGACCCCCGTGCCTGCGGAGCCGCCCTTGGCCCCCCTGATATCTCCTGCTGGTGGAGGGCCCCTCCACGTGTGGACGGACGTTAAGAACAAGTAAGAACAAGTGGGGCAACGCACGAGGAGGGAGAATCTGCTGAGGAGAGGACATTTTATCCGGCTACAGCCCTCCCTTAAACGCCTCTCCTGCACGATAAGTGGGTCTCAGCTCACCACCAACCCTGTATAGAGTCTGAGCCATACGTTGGGGCGGAGGGGGCGGAGGGCGCTGGAAGACGCGGTCTACCTGAGTCGACACATGGGCCGATACGAGCAGAAGGGAGCACGCCCCAAGAAAACAGGCCCAATGGACTCCTTTGCCAATTCCCAGCCCAGCGGGTCCGCGGCGCCCCCGTCGCAGCAAGAGGACAGCCACCCTGAGTTGCCAATGGAGGAGAGGGTGGACCGATTGATGGCCAAGGTTCAGAACGGCTTCCTAGCAGTGAACACTAAATTGGATGACATAGGGGCAACAATTAGCTCCTTGAAGGCGAGGGTGGACAAGGAAAGCACACGGATTACTGAGGCCGAAGGCAGGATCGCTACCAATGAAGACTCGATACAACAACATGTCCGCGATATTGCCCAGCTGAAGGGGGACCTCCGGAAAACCCTTGACAAATGCGAGGATTTGGAATCCCGTTCTAGGAGGAACAATATCCGTCTGGTTGGGGTGGCTGAAACCTTTGGCAAAGGGTCCATGGAACGTCAGGTAGAGGCCCTTCTGAAGGAACTCCTGGGTCCCGACTCTTTTTCGGACCATTTCCTTGTGGAGCGAGCACACCGTACATCTGCGCCTCCGCCCAGGCCTGGAGCCCCACTTCGTACAATAATTGCCCGTCTTCTCAATTATAGGGACAGAGACGCTATCCTGCGGATATCCAGGGAGAAGGGCACCCTATTCTATGAAAACAGAATTCACGTATATCCGGACTTTTCTACCAATGTGCAATCACTCAGGAGATCCTATGAGCCCGTCAAGAGACAACTGAGACTACGACAGGTCCCGTACTCCCTTGTCTACCCGGCGAAAATGAGGATTCAGCATGGAGGCAGGGCACATTTTTTTGAAAATCCAACTGAAGCCATGCTCTACGTGGAAGCCTCCATCCCTCTACCAGAACCTGCCACCCCCGGGCGTGGTGGAACCCGACGACCCCGCGGGTTGATACCCATTTCTTTTTTCTGATGCCACACTGCTATTAAGTTTTAAATTGAAACCCGCAGGGTGGCCCTGAAGGTAAATATTTGTTGGAATGGAGCTGTGCAGACTTCCCGGGTCGGCGGTCGTACGAGTGCAGCACACACCCCCAGGAGTGTTCCTAGGTTATGGTTTTAGGGGTACATCGTCCAGTTGGGGTTGATGATGCGGGAGGGGGTTGGGGAGTGGAATAGGGTGTTGCAGTCCGAAATACCGGGCTTGTTGGGGGAAACCCATGTTTAGGGTTGTTATAGCGGTTAAAATAGAGAGCGGTTTTGCAGCGGGATACCCATTCTCCCCGCGACAGGGGCGGGAGCATGGATATATGCCTAGTCTCAGGTGCAACCATGACGCAGGTTAATAAGGGCTTGAGTGTTAAGCTCAGGCAAGGAAGATCACGGCGTACATCACACGTCACAACCCTCACATTCTTTTTTTGCAGGAAACACACGCGCTTGGGCAGGTCAATACTAAACTCTTACCGAGGTGGGGGTCACACAGATACTATGCAGAATACTCAGCACAATCCAGAGGAGTGTTGACTCTCATACACCCCAAATTGTGTTTCAAATATCAGTCCAGCAAAATAGACCCACAGGGAAGAAACGTACTGGTATGGGGTGAATTGGCAGGGCACCAAGTGCTTCTGATTAATACCTACGGTCCCAACTTAGATGACCCACAGTTTTATTGTACAATACTGGATATGCTATCATCAGCTGGGGAGATGCAAATACTCTGGGGTAGCGATTTCAACATGATACTGGTCCAATCCCTGGACCGTTCATCGACTGTCCCCAGAACCCCCTCCAAGGCCGCACTGGTGGTAACACCATTGATGGAACAGATGGGTATGGTGGACGCATGGCGTGCATTACACCCAAGCGAGAAGAAATACACCTTTTACTCGTCGGTGCACGACTCCCACTCGCGGATTGACTATTGGATCGTCAGTCAATCCCTATTTGGGGCGATCTCCCAATGTGATATACATCCCCGTACCCTTTCGGATCACTCGCCGGTATCGCTTGACATTAACTTTAGCGATGTCTCCCCCCCGGCGAGAAGATGGAGGATGCCCCCCGCAATCCTAAGAGACCCCAACATATGCGAATCATTGCGTGTAGAGATTGTTGAGTTCTTAGAACTCAACGCGGGTTCTGTTGCCACATATGCCACACTGTGGGATGCATTCAAGGCCTGGGTCCGGGGAGCCATCCTAGGCAAGTCGACAGGTATGTTGAAGTCGGTACGTGAGGAATTGGGGGTGGCCGAGACAAAAATTGACCTGTTACAGACCGAGTACAGCATCACACAGGATAAGGGAACCTTGGCGCAAATACATACCACGTTAAAAGAATTCCACAAGTTAGCCCATAGAGAAGTTCTTTATATGGCTGCTCCAGCCAAAGCCCGACGATACGCATAAGCAATAAGGCTGGGAGATTCCTGGCCAACATGCTTAGAGCTGATGGGTACCACAACCTGATCCCGAGCATACAGACACCGACTGGGGGGACGGTGAACAAAGACCGAGACATTAATTCTGCTTTTACTGAGTTCTACTCCTCCCTCTATTCCAACCACGATAAAAAAAACAAAGAGGATACGTTTCAATATCTGGACAACCTCGATCTTCCCACACTAACTGCCGGAACCCGTGATATACTAGACAGGCCAATCACATCAGAGGAGATTGCACAGGCCATAAAAACTCTATCGAGCGGCCGTTCCCCCGGCTTGGACGGCCTTCCTGCGGAACTATATAAGGAATTCTCTAGTGAATTAGCCCCGATACTGCTGAAAGTGTGGGATGAGGCAATGAGCCTCCGGGTTCTCCCGGAATCGATGCGAGAAGCAATCATCACTGTCCTTTTGAAACCCCGTAGGCGTCCTACCGACCCCTGTCTTTAACACTGACGCAAAAATCTTTGCAAAAGTGCTGGCAACCAGACTCCTGCCATACATGCCGATCCTGGTTCAACCCGACCAGGCCGGCTTTATACCAGCCAGGTCCACGGCTCTCAACCTAAGACGCCTATTCAATGTTATGGCACAGATCGACCCAGATGCCAAGGCGGCCGTGGTCGCATTAGATGCCGAGAAGGCCTTTGACTCCGTTTCCTGGGCATACCTCTTCCTGGTGCTGGAGCGGTTTGGGTTCGGCCAGTACTATATCAACTGTGTCCGATTATTATATACACAACCGACGGCCAAGGTCCTGACTAACACCACTCTCTCCCTGTCATTCCACCTACACAGGGGGACCAGGGAGGGATGTCCCTTCTCACCCATACTTTTCGCTCTGACCATTGAACCAATGGCGGAATTCATACGTCAAAACCACTCACACAGAGGTCTTCGGATGACCGCCCCCCCCCCCCCAGATAATATCACTTTACGCTGACGACACCCTTTTATATGTCCGTGACCCCAAAGAATACGTGCAACACATCATGTCCGACATACATGAATTCTCAGATCACTCGGGTTATAGAATTAATATACCAAAATCAGAAATATTTCCCCTTACTGACGGCACGGGAGACCTAGCTGAAATAGAGGGATTTAGACCTGCCCCCACCAAGGTACGTTACTTATGGATAATGCTCGCCAGAGATAAAACCCTGTTATACACGCATAACCATGGGGAACTGTTGTCAACCCTTTCGACCAAATTTCAGATGTGGGCTAGCCTTCCACTATCCCTGTATGGCAGAGTTGCGCTACTTAAAATGGTGGCTCTCCCCAAGCTCCTATATTACTTCAATAACATCCCACTTTGGCCTGGTAAACCCTTTTTCTCGAAACTTAAATCACTCGCCTCCTCGTTTATTTGGAATGGGAAAACTACCAGGATGGGTTGGGATAAGATGGTTGAGCCTTTCGTACAGGGAGGCATCGCGGCACCAGACTTCGAGCTTTATTATTTATGCGCGCAAGCGCAATTTGCAAAACATTGGTTCGACCCAGAGGACACTGCCCCCCACATATTGATCGAAAAGCACTCTGTTCGCCCAAACAACATACGCTCAGTCCTTCTCAATCCAAGCTATGGGGACATATGCCCGTTCGATCCGGTATACACGACCTCTCATGCTTGGGCCAGACTTTACAAGAGGCTAGGACTCAAATCCCCCTACGACCCGGAAGTCCCCCTGTGGGACTTCTCCAGCATTTCCCCCACATTTGACCGAGCCCTCCAACAATCCTGGGACCCTAACAAGCTTTTCACACTACACGACTATGACCTCACGACCTTTACTGAAGCGGTGGGGAGGGGCCAACTTAAATGCCTTCAATATTATAGGATGAGGGCTGCTTTCTCGGCGAAGTGGCCGACATTTCCACAAGAACCCCAATCCCATGCATGCATTAGGTCAATAGTGTCAATGGACGGTCAAAGCAAGGGCGTCTCTATGCTATATTCATTGGTGCAGACCCACTCCCCATCGCGCAATACGATGAGAGAAATCTGGGAGCGAGACATGGGCACTCAAACAGACGAGGTCCGCTGGGCCCGGTACTGTCAGCTTACTCGATCAGTGTCCATGAATGCTGGGCTCCGGCTGATTCAGTTCAAAGTCTTAAACCAATTACACTATTCCCCGGCTGGATTAGCTAAATTTGTGGAAAATTGCACAGGTGCCTGCCCCAAATGTGACGCCCCCAATGTGTGGGGCCTTATCATATGTACTGGTCATGTCCGCTAATAGCGGAGTTCTGGAAGGAAGTTGCGAAGCTCCTTGAAGATATCACAGCCATCCCGGCGACTCTCTCCCCCTTCAAATACCTGCTGGGCGATATATAGGCAAAGTGAAGGAAACCACGAGGTGATTATTTAACATTTCTTGTATTATTGCCAAACGTTGTATTCTTAAATGTTGGAAGTCCTCCACCAGAGCCACTTTCTTAAAAGACCTTTGTATGGTAAATGATGACGAGGAATTATTTGTATTGTCGGTTCCGGCAGCATGTCGCCCCAAAGATATCTGGCCATTGCTACGCTTCTATGTGTGCGGCCTGGACTCAGACCCTGATGTAACACCTAGGTCCACGCCTTGACTTGCAATGTCTACTACTCTTGTACTGGTTGCTCTCATGTCTATGTTCTGTGATGTCTTCCCCCTCCCCCCCCTCCCTTAAATTGAAAGCTGTGAAATGATCAAGCTATGTTCTGACATGTTAATGTTGTATCTTGCTGCTGACCTACTCTCTCAATAAAAATATGTTTAAAAAAGAAAGAAATGTCTTATATAATACATGTCCTCCTTCTGACCTGCCACACAGCCCTCGGACTTTCGCGCTGTTGTTTTGTAACTGTAGGAGTATGTTTCTTAACCTTAATCTTAAATTAGTTGGAGCTAATCACCTGGATACAAATGTTGGGAGATGGAAGGTTATCCAACGTGGACCCACATTTCTTTTTTTTCCTTATGGATTATGTGGTCTCCCCCACTATTCCCACTTCTGGTAGTCACTAGTCGCCAAAAACACAGTTTTAGCTCCATTTAGGCACTGCTAGAGTTGTACACATTTCAGTAGTCTGTATGCCTTGGACAATGGGTCAAAAACCTTTGGCTCTCCTGGGGTTTTGGACTACAGTTCCCATCAACAGTCAGTTTCGCAAGCATGGGGTCTGGCATGGATTTACACCCTCATGAATATTCCCCGTCGTCTGGCAGGGAATCCTTGTTAAAAGAAAAAAGTTTCACTTTTGCTTTAAAACTATTTCTCTTCTAAACCAATCACTGTCCTTTGGGTCATACTGCCGCCATCCAATGACTGTCCTCTCCCTAAGCTCCACTCGTGGTGGCCATCTTCAGGTTTTTACTGCACGCCTCAGTGTTGGGAGTCCTCTTAGTGCTCTCTGGGCTATCTTCCTAATATTTTGAGTTTTTGGGTAAAATCGGAAAGTTTTGACCGATTTTTGGTTTTATCGTTCGACTGAAGGTCGACTACTGGCAACAGGGAACCGATGTCAGTGAAGATCAAGCTACATCGAGGATCTTTCATCGAATCTGAGAAGACCCAGGCTTGGGTCTATTTTGCGCCTTTTCACCATGACCGAGGAAAGATGCTTCTTCAAACTGCGCAAAATGTGGACTAAGGAACGTTTTCGTGGAGGATCAACACCACAAATGTCTTTACTGCCTGTATCCGGACAATGAGGAATGCGAGGTCTGCCGTGGTTTTTCAAAAAAGACCAGGAAGGATCACTACAGCAGACTGGTGGCATGGTTAAAATCAGGTACGGTCTCTGACTCCACCTCTGGGCATGGGCATGTTTCCCACAGGAGCAGACGGTCCCACGATCAAACTCCCTCAGAAAAGAGGTTGAGTTCCTTTTGAGGATGCCTCGCCCGCGGGTTCCAAAAGAAGCCAAGGCTGCATGCCACTGATCCCACTGGGTTCGCCGCCGGTCCCTGCTCGGGAAGAACTAGTTCACCATCGCCAACCACATCCACGGTGAGCCTACCGGTGAGGGGCGCCCCCTCTAAGAGAAAGTCCTTGACCCCTTCAAAACTCTGCTTGCCATCAGTGGACAAGGTGACAAAGGAGAAACCCAAAGTGGGCCCTTCACTGCCTCCATCGGCGTCTCAACCAGCCACGACAACACCATCACCAACAGCGTCATCAACCACCACAACCACATCGACTGCTGTTACCACCCAGTTGACGACCCAATTGACTGCCTCATCGATTATTGCTACTTCTTCAAAAGGAGGGCAGATCACAAGGGTGGCGCCCACAGTCGCAGCGATGGATGCTCTGCGGGTGTCCCTACATGCACAGTGTGAGGTAAATGGTCCTGCTTCGGCGAATATCCCTGGAAAGGAGACGGCAGCCACTTCCCTCCAGAAGTCTCAGGACAGGGGAAGGAGTAAGGCTCCCATGACCCCTAGTAGAGGTACAGAACAAGGGGCTGAACAAAGTGTGCCAGGGAACATTTATGCTAACTCTGATGAGGGTGCTATTTGGACCACGAAGGACGCTAGGATCCCTTGTCGGAAGGTGGGTCACTGTAGAGTGAACCCCATCGTCTACCTCACCAGAAGCGGCATACCAGCTCGGAGGCCCCCTTCCCTCCCACCCCCCCCCCCCTCATTCCTCTTACACCTCAACCCAGGGATGCTTTGTTGGACATTCTGACCACGCTGCACAGGCTGGTACGTCAAATTCAGCAGACACTGGCGCCTACAGCAGGCGATGCTTTGTCTAGATGTCCTACAAGACCACTTTTTGGAAGCCCTTCTAAGCGCAAACACAAGTCAAAGGACCATCCTGGTCCAAGGCGCCAACTGAAACCACTGTCGGCTCCACCTCAGGATTTGACACCAACACACGATCCTGCCATGCACACGGGCATGGATATGGTGGCTATGTCGACTGGCACAGACTGCACGTGCACTGGGCACCCTGCAGCAATGTCGGTCGTCCTTTCGTGCCTCAAGGGGGGGAACCCGGCAGGTCCTCCAAGGGCTACACCACCCCATATCAGCTATCTTCCCGCTCCACGACGCAAGAGGCATATACAGGCCACTCGCAGGCATACTGCAGTGGAGGACAGCGCTGGCACCGAAACATACCTGAACCGGCCGCGGACTCAGGCCCCCACTTGTGCACCCCAGTGTGAGGCGGGCTGGCTAGGTTCATCAGCGCGTTGAAGGCCATCACCACTGACAGATGGGTGCTGGACGCTCTCGGACAGGAGCACACCTTGTTTTCCCACTATTGCTCGACAAGAGCAGCATGTGGCGCAGCTGCTGCAGGAGGTCCACGCCATGTTAAAAAGAAAAGGGGGCGATAGAACCCATTCCCCAGCGCCTCTGGGGTGTACTCCAGATAGTTTCTGGTCCGAAAGAAGACAGGAGAATTGAGGCCGAGTCTGGACCTGCAATCCCTCAACAAGGACTTGAAGTCCCAAAAGTTCATGGTTGTCACGTTGCAGCATGTGCTCGGCCAACTGGAGGAAGGTGACTTCCTGGTGTTTCTGAACCTGGAGGACGCCTACTTCCACATCCCCATCCATGCTATTTGTGGTCCAGGGGCGGCACCATCAGTTCAAAGTACTTCCCTTTGGCCTGATGTCAGCCTGTGGGTGTTCACGAAGTGCTTCGCTCCAGTGGCGGCTCATCTTCATCTCAAGGGCATCCTCGTCTACCCTTACATGGACGATTGGCTAGTTCGATCCCACTCCCATGCTCTGGGCAGCCAGCACACGGCAAGGACAGTGTGTTTGCTGACGGATCTGGGATTATCCATAAAGTATCCAAAGTCCTGCTTGGAGCCATTGCAGAACACTTTGTTCTGGGAGCCCGACTCAACACAGTGACTTGCCTGTCGTCTCGCTCGGAAGAGAGGGTGGTAGCCATCCTAGAGAAGGTGACATGCCTGTTGTGGGCACGATCAGCTACTGTGCAAGCCATCAAGTCGCTGTTGGGCATGATGTCCCCCTCCATCAACCTAATCCTCCTTTGCAGACTACAGATGAGACCGCTCCAGGAGTTTCTGGATACAAGGTGACTGCAAGTCTCTGGATCCTGGACGGACAAGATTACCCTCACCAAGGAGTTCCAATGAGCAACACACTGGTGGGGTGTGTGCTCTCATCTCACACAAGGGGCCTGCTTCCTAGTCCCTCCTTACCAGGAGACCGTCAACCTGGACGCTGCTCTGAAAGGTTGGGGAGCTCACACCGGACAGTTGCTTGCCAGAGGCCTCACTTCACATCAACGTCCTGGAGCTCCGGGCCGTGTTCTGGGCCCTCGAGTCCTTCCTGCCATCGATGAGGGGCAAGGTGGTGAGGATCTTCACGAACACAACCATATGTTTTGCTTCCAGAAACCCGGTGGGGACACGCTCTCCGGCACTCTCCAGGGACCAGCAGGATCTGTGGCACTGGTCCATTGGTCAGGACATGCTTCTCGTCCCTTTTCACCTAGCAGGCACCAAGAACACCATTTCAGATTTGCTTAGCTGGGAGCTACGTTCTTGCCACGAGTGGGAGCTTTGCCAGGACCAGGTGGATCTTCTATTCCACAAATGGGATCAACCCCAGATCAACCTTTTCGCAGCAGCGACGAATTCCAAGTGTCAGAAAATCGCCAGCAGGTGTCCGCAGCTGAGGATAATGTGGGATGCATTCTCGTTCCTGTGGGAGGGACTTTTTCTATATGGGTTCCCTGCGTTCCCACTCCTGCTACGAGTGATTGACACTGTCTGACAGTGTCACTGCCGGATGGTACTCGTTGCTCCGGCGTGAATGCAACAAATCTGCTATACAGACCTGTTACGTCCGTCTGCGGTTGCGTCCATCAGACTGCCACTACTTCCATACCTTCTCTTGAGAGTGAGTGGAGAGATTCTGCACCATGACCCGACGTCGCTGAACCTCGAGCCTGGCTCCTCCAGCTTAGAGTTTGGACATTATTCCTTACCTGCGGCGTACAAGGACATCCTGGCCAGGGCCTCTTCAATGTTGGCGTGCTACGGCCGTAAGTGGAAGCGTTTCTTTGTGTGGAGCCGGGCTCAGAAGGTTACCCCTCTGCGTGTCACAGCCCTGCAGCTCTTAGAATACCTGCTTTCCTTGGCCACGGCTGGTCTTGCTCATGCCTCTTTCAAGGTGCACCTGGCTGTCATATCCTGTAATGCCAGGGCACCGGGGCGGCCGTCTCTGTGGTTGCACAGACTCGTCAAGGAATTCCTCTAAGGACTCTTTACGACTTTTACACTGGTGAATGCTCCTGCCCCAGCTTGGGAGCTCAATGTGGTTTTGACTAAGCTCATGGGGGCGCCGTTTGAGCCGATGCATCAGGCCCCACTCAAGTTTCTATTGTGGAAGACTGCTTTCCTTGTGGCCATCACCTCGGCCAGGCAGTCGAGGAGATCCAGGCCCTGCCATGCAAGCAACCGTACTTGTCCTTCCACACTTCAAAGGTGGTACTGCGTTCACACCCCACCTTTATACCTACAGTGCCGTCGGAGTTCCACTTCAACAAGCATTTGTTGTTCCCAAATCGGTCGTCGCCAGCAGAGAGGGCCTTGCATTTGCTGGATGTTGCTTGTGCCTTAAAGTTTCACGTGGCATGCCTGAAGGGCTCTCGGAAGACTTCTCAGATGTTTGTCAATTTTGGAACTGTGTATCACAGAAGGGCTTTGTCAAAGGCGTCCATCTTCATGTGGCTGTCTCGCTGCATCATGCACTGTCATCGACTGGCTCACAGACCACTGCCAGGCTCCACACACACCGGAAGCGGAAGTGAAGCTGTTTCCTTTACCGAGGATTCCCAGCATGACGACGGGGAATATTCATGAGCATGTGCATCCATTCCAGACACATGCTGGAGCACAATAGTTACAGGTAGGTAACTTCAACCATAGTCATGGGGGTGGATCCATGGGAGGTCTAGTCCAAAACATCTGGAGAGCAGCAGGTTGCAGACCACTGCCTAAAACAGTGTAAGATCTTATCAGATGTTTCAGCTTCTCCAGCCATAGATAGCCCTACATATTGTCCACATACGTTTGAAAGTGCAGTTGTTATTGCATGATAACCTCTGCTATGGGCTGCATGTAAAAGATTCAAAGTACCATTGACAGGGAAGGTCCTTGGTCATCGCCAATAATGTCATAATGGTACTTATTCTCTATGTAGTTCTAGCTCCAGGTGCCAGATTAGTTTTGGATTTTTTTTTAAGCAATAATCTGCTTCGGTGCCAATTGGTGCTGCAGCATTGCCACATAGACATTCACTTTGGATGGGTATGTGTCTCGGTTACGCCATAAAGCTGGATAATGCGACCCTCAAGTGACTTATTTTATCTATGTTGTGATAGACCTTCAGGCGAAGAGAAACAAATACATTTGGTTTCTTTTTTTATACTTTTCTAACCATTGTTTACAATGCATTTTACTTATATATCTTCCTAAAACCCTTTGGTTATAAACCGTGCAAATAGTGACTGTACCATATGTTTGTGTTGTGCCCCGACCAGCTATGCATGTAGAGTTTTGTGCCTGACCATGATTGACCTTTTGACTTTTGTGTACATCCTTTGTGTTCTTCAGTAGAGACTCTAAACCTAATTTCTCAAGCCGACTTGTTTGTGCGTCCCACCCAACCTCAGTGATAGCTGCCTGAAATGTGATTGATGGGCTGTCTTGGGTCAGCCCCTGAGTGAATGTATGCATCATTGGGAGACCCTATACATTTCTCAGATCTGTTCCTAAAGACATGAGTGGAGAGAGGCTGCTGTTGAAAGTTCTAGCATGGCCATATTGGCTGTGCACCTGGTTGAATATCTGGTGGCGGAAAGGACCAGGAAGAGCAAGGCAACACATCTACAAGGCGCCATGAGAAAAAGAAAATAAAGCAGTCCATCTACTTGTGTAAACTCCAAGCTATATCAGGTTCTAGATGGTACCAGATGTCAGAGCTTGGAATCTGATGTAGACCAGCAACTTCTCATGCTGAATGCACTGCATGTACCCTTCCGCACTGCATGTACCCTTCCTTATGGCCTCCAGTATTCCTAATTGAACAATTGTGTGTCCAGATGCTTAAGATTTTCATTGACATGACACTGACTGGCACCCATGTCACCCCTTCCAGCAAGAGATGGCATTTTGTCAGTGAGTTTGCATCTGAGTGTACAAGTACTGTCTGATGCTACATGCAGTTCAGCTAGCGAGTTGTCCGATTGCCGAGCCACAGTGGGTACAGCCAATGAGCCACGGGTTGAAAGTCTTTAACTGTACCTCTGGCAAGTGGCCGCTGCACCTTTTACTTTTTGTCTGGTTGGTTTACAGACTTTCTCCATGATATGTAAAGTCTCATCAGGGACGTTACTCTAATATGTCGTTAAGGGACACAAAGTCTCAAGATCTTAGGTTCGTATTCAATTTTTGGGGGTCTTTTTGTCTGTGTGGGTCCCTCCAATATTTTGCTGGCTTTCATGGTTTTTCAACTTGATTTGTGACTGCAGGGACTTCATCGACCAACTGTCAATTCAAACGCTTTTCTGATGCGCTGCCCTTAGTTCTATAGGGCGTCCAGAGCAGGCATGCTTTTTAATCACTCTGTTGTGGTTCCAGAGCAATTCTGTCACCATATGGAGGAGACTGGTAATTTAGCGTTGCTACACCACGATTGTAGCCCCTTTTTACTACATTGGTAATGCACATATATGCATCTATGTAGTATGTTGGAATACTAATTTATTTTTCGTTAAGCTCTGCTCCCAGCCATTCTGTTTTGTAGCCATTAATTGTCAATTTTGCTTATGTAGGCTCATCCTGGTTTAGGCCCCTGCACACTGTTAAGTCGCAATGTGACACAGTGCCTGTGTTTCGCTGTTTTTCTGGCCATCCCTGATTCTCTGGCTGTAGTATCCTGTGTTTTCCCTTTCTGAATGGAGCCTTGGGTGCCTGTCTTCTCTGTGGCCTAGTGAAGTGTTCCTGGAGTGTTCTGTCCTGTGTCTTCCATGTTTGTCAGTTGAGAGAGTGAGCTATCGTTCCTTGAGTGTGGATGCTCGATATCTCTGTCCCCAACTTACCTACCTGTACTTGCCACCTGAAGATCTTGATCTTACCAATAAAAGTCAGTTACCTACACTACCGTCTCCTGGTCATCCTTGGACACAAACTATTATATGCAACATTGACCAACCAAAATATTGAGTCCTCTGTGATCAGGTTCTGTGCCTGGCCCCGGGGACTATCGGGAAAGTGGCTCAGGGAGGCATCCAGCCCTGTGGGCCAGTGGATAATGGACCCTAAATTGGAATAGAGAGGCTACTTTCCTTTGGTCACAATGATTTATCCGAAGGCAGCCACACTAAGCGCACCAAAGCGTCGATCGCTCCATCATTTTTTGCCCACTCCCCATCAGCTGAATCTGTAGCACTTCACCAGGAGCCCAGCAGCCCTGCGTGTAAAGCCGCGGCCTGTCCCTTTAAAGAAAATACTTCCCCAAGTCCTACTCAACTTATCGTATGCCCAAGGTATCAATAGCCCCCTGCTAAAATAAGTGACCCATTTACTATAGACCAGGTTCACCAAAGTGAATGCTGTAATCTTGTGGATGAGTTATCTCAAGTTCGCAAGATCCTGCACACTTTCAAAATTCGTTGTTTGCTGGAGTAACTGGAGCGGGTGGAGAAGAACTAGTGGCAACAACCAAAGAAGGTCATGTTGAAGTTATGTAGGAAAGGAGGAGGAGGCCAGGTCTCTCCAAAGTAGCACCCAGAGTTGGGAGGAATTAAGAGACCCGAGAATGGCCTTGAAATTCTACATTCCAAAAACCAATAGCCAGGCCACTACATCTACTTTGCAGTGGGGGTGTTCCTCTGTTAGACATTTTGTCAAGCTGTTATGTGAGGTTCCTTACAAATATTTACAAAACGCAACAATTTGGATTCCCTCTCTAGTGAAGATGCTAGGTATAAATCGGCTCTGTAAAGCTTCCTGTTTTTGAGATGCATTTTCTCCTACTCATGGCTTTTTGCTGCCTTTTTCTTATGGCTTTGGGAGTCTTTAAAAAATAATCTTTTGGAGGAATGTACCCATTAGAGGAACAAATTACTTTCTTTTGGTACCGTTCTTTCTTATGAATGCAGATATTCCTGAGACCGCTACCTTATAGTCCTCCCCCCAAACCCTGTTAAAGTACTCTAATATGCGGATTTGTAGTTGTTGCTTTCTTTCCCTTTTTTACATAGGATGGTTCGGCTGTTCTTTTTGGGTGCCCGAGAGGGGTTGGGGGGGGGGGGCGGAGGGGGAGACAGGAGGCTGGAAGTCAGGAAGATTCCAATGCAGGACCAGGTCTATATACGGATGACATTTTTGGCATAAAAGGTTGTGAAGGAGCCAAGTTTCGGTGTAAGATGTTTCTTTGCTGCTTTACCTCCATAGACACCAATGAGAAATCCTACATTTTACTATTGTTTTTAACCTTTCCTGACTTTTGGAGGCAAGTGAAACCTTTTTGCTCGTTTACCTTGCTAAGCTCGACTGTTTTGGGGGCACTATGGTCATCGGTGCATAAAAACTCTTTTCTCTGTAGTAAACGCTTTCAAGGAGCAGATGCTCCAAATGTTTAAAACAGCCGCAGCTGGTACGACCCCAGTACCGACGCTGCAGACTCCCACGACTCCAGTTGTGCACAGAGGCTCCGGCACCAAGGAGGCCACCCTTGACCACGACTACCGAGCAGCCGATCGTAGCACAAAAGGGCCCGATGGTATCGCTGCCATCAGATCTTTTGGGAACAATGCCGACGATTGAATGTTCATTTGTTCCTGAATCTCGGTCGATGTTTTTTTTTGCAAAATGCTGTTGATTTCTTTATGATGGGTGGGGACTAAGTTACTTTTGGCTTCGAGCCTACGGGTGAAAGGGCAAGTGGAGATGACTACGTTGGCGACCAGGCTCCATAATGCAGGCGGTCTGGATGCTTCCCCTGACCTGGAAATGCAACAGGCCAACCTATATGGACAGGTTGAGAGTGGTGGAAGCATTGGGTCTGAGGGCCCGGAAAAGCCCCTGTCAGTCTATGAACTGACAGATATCCTGGATAAGACCCCCAACTTGAAGAGCGTTTCCCTTCAATGTGGCCATCTCTGATCCCATTAGTACCTTGCACCTGAAACCTTGCTCCATCCTATTGTGGAATTGGAGCTTACTGAAAAGTACAAACCGGCAAGGAGGGGATGACTTGACGTTTTTGCCTGCTTGCCCTTCCCCCAAAGGTGTAGTAATGCATGCTGCTATGGTGAGCTCTAGACCAGCAACGTCGACTTTGAGGCTTCCAACAGACAAGGAATCTTAAAAGACTGATTCCCTAGTGAACATTTGTGCTTCGGGTGGTATGACCCTCAAGGCAGTGAAAGCATCCTGTGTGTTCACTAAATGTTTGCATGCTCTGTGGAGACTCATCAATCAGGCAGCAGAACACATCGCTGCTGGTGAAATGAGGGACAGTTTTCTGCAGCTTGTGGAGGATAGTAAGGAGGTGACTTGCCAGGCACTGCAGTCTGCCCTGACACCACAGATTGCTTGGGCAGAGCGATGGGTTCATCCAATGTGCTCAGAAGGACAGCCTATCTGCACAGTTCTGGTTTCTCGCTGAATGTCCAGGCTAAGCTGCTGGATATACCTTTCAATGGCGAGCACCTCTTGGGCCTGAGGCAGATGAGTCCTAGGAAGAATTAATGGAATCTAAGATAACTGCCAAATCGCTGGTCCTGGCTGTGCAGCAACCACCTAAACAATCTTTCGGCTTCTCGAGGGAAAGAGGCTAAAGGCGGTATGTCCTTGTTGGGGGGGGGTAAAAGAAAAGCACTGCTCACGCAACCCAGGCAGGGCCAGAGGCGTTTCCCGTGTCCCGGACGGGGCAGAGAGGGTCCTCTAGGGGTCAGCAGGCTGCAGCTGGAGCAGTGGCGCCTGCCAAGGCTCTTTGAGTTCTCCCCTCATGTTTCTCAGGTTGGAAGGAGAATTTGCAAGCACTTGCTTCAGTAGGAGATAACCTCAGACGTCTGGGCATTGCAGCTTGTTGAATGGGGGTGAATGTCTGCCATTTTTAAGCAAACTGCCAGACAGACCACCTCTCCCTCGCCGCCAACTGGAACAGGAGCTCCAGGAAGAGCTGCAAGCCCTGTTATAGAAGGGTGCCGTGGAAGAGGTGCTACCTGAGCATAGAAGATCAGGCTTGTATTCTGTTATTGTCTGGTACCCAAGAAAGGAGGACCCCGTCCCATTTTGGACCTCAGGGCCCTGAACAAGTTCCTGAGGAAAGACATGTTCAAAATGGTAACGTTGAAAGAAATTCTCCAGGTTCTGCAACTTCAGGACTAGTTTGTGTCCTTGAATATTTGGGATGCTTATTTTCATGTGCCAAGCCATCGGAAGCACAGGCGTTTCCTAGGATTCATCATAGGGGACGCTCATTCCCAAGTCAAGGTGCGCCCCTTTGGCCTAACCTCCACTCCCAGGGTCGTCACCAAGCTGATGGCAGTGGTTACGACACACATCAGGAGATCAGCTGTCCATGTATTCTCCTACCTGAACGACTGTCTGATCCAAGGGAGGTCGCCAGACCAAGCATCAACTCAGCTCGAGGACACCTGCTCTCTGCTACACAGGTTGTGCTTCTCCCGAAACTTCCAGAAGTTGCACCAACGCAGAAGCTCCAGTTCATCGAAGCAGTCCTGGACACACAGGGGTGGGGGGCTTTTTTCCCACAAAGAGAGTTACCAATGTCAGGCAAATTGTCAAACTCTTCCACAGCTTGCCTGTGGCCTCCGTCCTCTACCACTTAGGTCTCATGACGTCCTGCATTTTTCTGGTGCCAGAGGCCAGACTGCGCATGTGCTCTGCAATGGCTACTAAGAGATCCGTAGTCCCAGTACTTCAATGCCATGAACGACAACCTCAAAGTGTCAAGGTCCGTGGCCAGTGAGCTGCGTTGGTGGGCCAACAGAGAAAACATGAGGACGGGGGAACCCTTTTGGCCTCTGATGAGTCATTGAAGGGTTAGGGCGCTCACTGCGTTGATCGCCAGGTTAGAGGCCTTTGGTCACCAATGGAGAGCCAGTGGCATAGCAACAGGTTGGTGTTGCAGGCAAAAAGGTTAGCCGTGATGGCCTTTGCACCCTCTCTCAAAGGGAAGCATGTCCTTGTTATTACAGACAATACAGCGGCCATGCACTACCTCAATAAATGGGGGTGTTTGGTCTCTACCCTTCTGCAAGGAGGCGCTACAGTTATGGTTCTAGTTAATGGAGAACCAGATCCCTGCTTCGGCTGTCCATCTAGCAGGAATGGAGAACTAGCTGGTGGATGCACTGAGCAGGCAAAACAGTCTCGCATGAGTGGGATGTTTGTCAGGAAGTTCGAGGAGATCTTCGCTCAATGGGGTAACCCGACGGTAGATCCGTTTGCCACAAGGTCCAACTCAAAGTGCAGACTGTTTTGCTTGAGGGAATTCCCAGTAGAATGCACACTGCAGGATGTATTTCTATTGTAGTGGGTCTTCAACCTCCACTATGCCTTCCCTCCGATACCTGTCATCCCAAGGGCTCTCAGGAGATTGAGGAGATTTAGAGCCACCATGATCCTGATCACCCAGGATTGGGCGAGGATGACCTGGTACTTGGAACTCCTAGAATTGACCATCTGCCCACCTCTCCGGTTGCCTCAGTGGCCTGATCTCCTATCCAAGTCGGCAGGTCTGGTTCTCCCCCTGAACCCAGAATCCCTCACCCTATATGCGTGGCTCTTGAGAGGATGAGCTATGATGACTGGGACCTCTCAAAAGAGGTACTTCAGGTGCTACTGGCTACACGCAGATCTACCAAATCGCTGTACGGGTGCAGATGGAGATGATTTGAGATGTGGTGCACCAGAGGATAGATCCTCTCTCGTGTCCCACCACTAGGGTAATGGAGGTCCTTCTATCGCTGGCCTCCTCAGGCCTTCAGGTCGGTACAGTCAAAGATTGCTTGTTGGCTTTGTCTATTGTTAAAAGGTCTCGGGATCAAAGATTGCTCAGCATGCCTGCATTTCAGCCAATGAGACCTCAGATCACCAGTAAACCATGGCTCAGAAGGGGCTCGATGAAGAGTGGAGAGACAGATTATCGGCTACAGCCATATGTGTCTGTGTAAGAAGAGAGAAGTCTACAGACCGCATCTTCATACCGCCATTCTTAATTTGAGCAATGTTAGTAGAGTCTAAAACTGCCCCAATGGCGTTTAAGAATCTTAACACAAGGATTCAAGCTGCATTACATCTTAGTATTAATGTGGAAAGGCACTATAAAGTCATCAGACCAGTCGACTAGGAAAACTGGTAGCACTGAAACAAGATCACTAGGCCAAATGATTAAGGCTAGCGTGTTACCATGCTGGTGCGAAGGCTGATCCATCAGCTGAAAAAGCCCAGATCAAGCACAGCCACGGAAAACTGCGTTGTCCTAGGGGAAGCAGTATCATTCATTTTTAAATTAAAATCAACTATAAAAACATTAGAATATAAAATTTCAATAAACGCATCACAAAAAGTGGCATCATATCGCAGAGGGCGATTGCTGATTAAAACATGACAAGTATCAATAGGAGAAATGGATAAACTGACCAGACTGGCTTCCATCTTGATGGTATGAGAGTGGCCTTAATAGAAGATTGATGAATTAACGTAACCCTCCCTTTGGGATGAACCGAATAATGGTCTAGGCGTGGCATATTAGAATCAGCAGGAAGTGCTTCCACAATAAAAGAACCTGAACATTCACGGAGCCATGTTTCAGTGACACAGGCGATGTCCAGTTTAAATTCCTCCAGAAGTTCATAGATGGTAGTTGCATGTGCTGGCAGGGAATGTGCATTACAGGGAAGAGGCCCAAGACCCTTTACAGACGGTAAAGGGGATGGCCTAAACACCTGGGGGGGGGGAGTGGTATCTGAAGGAGCTAAATTTACCAAGTCAGTACGAAGATAAGTCGGATGGTAATGGGGTGGTCCAGCAGGCCGAGACACGGACAAACGCAGGCGGGCTTGCATTTTGCATGCTTTTGACACTCATTATGCTTGCCCGCTGTGCTGTCTGATATGCCGGCACATTAAGACTGTGTCGGGAGATCAAGTGATCGCTGATGAGCTGTAAGCGAGAAAAGATTTGTAACAGCAGGACAAGTGTCCAAGCGAGTCAATTAAAAGACCACACAATAAAATCGGGGGCAATGCATACCCCTATTGCTGTCAAGAGAAGAATTATTCAATCTCTCTCCACTCCTTCACTCACGAAAGCGGTTAATCCCCATATAGAAAAACATTTTGAACCCACTGCTTCAGAGCCTCTTTACATCAAATTGCTTCTACAAATAGACTCACTAGTAGTTACCACTACCCGTTGGAGGGAAGGAACATCCTTAATCTCGTCTGAGGCATCACCAGACAAAGGGAGCAAAAAGAAATATGCTCTGGGGAAAAATGTAGATCAGTAGCAATACCAGACTAGAATTCCCAATAACGCATGCCCTTATGGCTAGTTTTATTAGGGTGCAGTGGGACCAATGGAAGATCTGGTTAATTATGCCCATGAACCTTTAAGGTCTCTAATGCTAAAGCTTTTAGTGGAAGGGGAAACAATCTGCTAATGCAGTGATTAAGAACACACTAGATGCTGCTGAAACAGCTGGCATACTTGTAGCTGAAGTGACCCTAGTCAAGAGACATGCCTGGTTAAGACTTTCTGGATTCAGACCAGAGACGCGAGCTACCCCCATAAACATGCCTGTTTTATTCTGCAAGGCAGATGACGAGGCCTTGGAAACGGCAAAAAAAAACATACAAATCTCAAAACTTTAAGCCATATCACAAGTATATATATTCATCAAAGGGGTTTGGCTACCAACAGGTAAGGGTTTCGTGTCCAAAGCTTCCCCAGAATGTCTACAGTCAGGGGGCAGGTTCAAGCTCTTGTTTTGCTCAAGGTCAACAGGGTACCTCTAGGTCTGCATTTTAAAAACGATTCAGAAGATGTAGAAGTTGAGGGAGAGGCCCAAACCTCGATAGGAGTGACCACTGTCTATAAACAGTGATGCTCTGATCCAGGTCCCTTCCCATGTCACCCCAGTAGGGGGTTGGATAACATCTTTGCCCACGCCTGGGAGGGAATAACTGTAGACAAGTGGGTTTTATTGACTGTAAAAAAAAGGGTATTGCATGGAGTTTTTAGAAAATCCAAAACACAGAAAAATACATCTGGAAAACCTGTGAATCCTACAAGCAGAAATTCACACCCTTTTACAAAAGGGAGCCATATAGCAAGTCCTGCTATCGCCAGTAAACAGCGCTATTTATTCTGTGTACTACTTTGTTACTAAGAAGGACAAAACAGAGACCAGTGCTTGACCTGGGGCTCCAGTACGTATATCCAGCATCAAAAGTTCAGGGTGACATTACAGGAGGTGATTCCATTGCTCAAAGAGGCAGATTTCTTGGGAACACTGAATATGAAACGTGTATACTTCCACATGTCAATGCTTCAGCACATCAAAAGTGCCAAAGGTTCAAACTAGGTCCTCTTCACTATCAATTCAAGGTACTCCCTTTGGGATTTTTGCAAAGGTGCTGTCTGTTATCGCGGCACTCCTCCAAAGGTGCGGCATTCCTATGTACCCTTAGCTGGATGCCTAGTTAATAACACACGAGATCACAGTACTATGCTAAAAAAAAAAACACTCAAATGACTATCAATCTTCTACACTTCTACTGGCTTTTCCATCAACAAAAAGAAATCCAGCCTAGAACCCAGTCAGCTAAAAGCAATTTCTGGGGGCTATTATTGACACAAAGAACCCTCTATTTTTCACCTCTGAGAGGGTACAAAATCTACTAAAATAAATCCCTTGTTACGTGTGCCGTGCGTCAGATAAGTCAGCAATGTTATGTGTCTGCTCATCACGATGGCATCCTGTACTTCATTCTGCCACATGCCAGGCTAAACATGCGTCCAGTACAAGAGTGGTTAGTGCAACAGTAGTCTTAAGGGAATTGGGACAATCTTGTGAAATTTTGCACACACTAGTGTTGGCCTTAAAATGGTGGACAAGAGGAAGCATGTCAAAAGAAAAACCACTTGTCAACCCACCAGCTCGCCTCAAGATCACCAACAGGGCATGGAGCCCATTGCCAACACCTCACAATGCAGGGGACATGGTCTTCCCCCACTAGAAAAACAGCACATAAAGGTTCTGGAACTATTATCAGTTTATAAAGCACTTCATGCATTCCTACAACAGCTGAAGGGGAACATTTGTTTATTACAACAGACAGTACAACAGCTATGTTTTACCACAACAAACAGGGTAACACCTCTTCCCCCCCCCACCCCCAAAGATTGTCCATTCTAGCTCAGAAGATATGAAATGGTGTCTCTGCAGAGGGGTACATCTCTAGGCCCAAATCGTTCCAGGATAACACAGTTGCCTAGCAGACACCTTAAGCCGACCTTAGCCCATAGAGCATGAATGGAAGCTATATTTGGGAATTCTCAAGCACATTTTTACAGAATGGGGGCACCCAGACATAGCTTTTTGCAAAAAACAGAAAAAGGCCAGATTCCAAAATTACGAATTATGCCTCCAGGTTCCCATGGAATGCGGGTCTCTGTGGAACGTGCTATGGATCAGTTGGTCAGGGATATTTGCATATGCTTTTCCACTGACCCTACTCTGAACAAGGTGATCCACAAAATGCACCAGGAACATTGAACAATGATTCTCATAGCACCAATGTGGATGGATCACTCGCGGTACTCCCGCCTTCTTAACATGTCTCTGTGCCCACCAATGAATTTGGCTCCTACTCTCAACATGCTGTTACAGAGTTGGGGTCAAATTCTTCAACGTTTACTTCATACAGCCACCACAAAAGCTTGTTTCCTGAGGTTATACAATTTGCACATCACACCAGATGGATGCATGGCCATTTTGGGGGAAGAACGTAAGCCTAACACTAGAGACTGCTACTTTAATAAGTGGAAAAGTTTTGCCATGTGGTGTATACATTCTAACATCAATACAATTGATTGTTCACCATCTAATTTGTTGCATTATATGTTGCATTTGCCGGATGTAGGACTGGTCTTTAATTCAGTAAAGGTGCATTTAGCTGCACTATCTTAAAACAAGGTTTCCTGGTGGATGATTCCAGTCGTGTTAAAACCTTCATGGAAGGAGTAAAATGATTACATCCACCAGTTACTGACCCACTGCCAACTTGGGATTTAAATCTGGTACTAAGCATGCTCATGCGTCCTCCTTTTGAACCCAAGCACAAAGCATTGTGAGGGATCAGAAATGTGAGGTGGACCACATTGTGAAGTTTTCTCAATGAATGCCATCTTATTATTCTATATGGTTGGGTGAACGCCTCCCTATCCCTACCCTGACGAGGATTTCCCTGCCTAAAATAAAGAAAAAAACATTTGAACAAAGGATATCTGTCCCTCACACTTATACATCTAACAAATAAAAAAGGAAATGTATGGCAGTTCAAAACAACAATTGAATTCAAAATGTGATCAGTCTCTCGTCATAATCTGGCCGAATTCCTCTTACCCCGATTTAAACGTGATTCTACTTCACAGTTCAAGAAAGAACACAAGGAAATCCTGATTTGCAGCAAAGGTTTTAATACAGTTTGATGCTATTTCAACTTGTCAACAGAATGTTCCAATTTAAGTCTCCTTCTTAAAACAAGTTCTCAGTTCCTCAATAGCAACAATGATTGTCTCAGTCAGGATAATTTGCCACTTTGATAACACAAAGAAATACAACTACTCTGTAAAAGCATTGCACGGCTCTTCCTCCAGCACCATTAACAACATAAAGAGCCTCATCACGAGTTTGGCGGTAACCCTTAAATGCGGCGGTAGCACTATTGCCGCCGCATTTAAGTGTCCGCCCGATCATGACCATGTGGGATTTCCCCCCAGCTTTAAGCTGGGGGAAATCTGTGGCAAATTTGCTGATTTTCTGCGTGTTTACCGCCAGCGGGAATTCCACCGGTGGCAATAGCGTGAATTTTCCCCATTGGGCCCAATGGGGAATGAGGAATTCCCGAAGGGGCAATAACCGTTCCGCCAAACCCGTGATCCGGCGCTAATAGCACTGGTGGGTTTGGCGGTAGGGCTATTACCACCTTGTAGCACTCCTTCAACTTCAACCTGGCCTGCTTCCATGCCAAGCCTATGATCTCGAAAGGATAGCCATCCGGGTATACTCCCCTGCCCGAACAGCGCGTCACAACGACAAATGCTTTTGTGATCAAGTTAACTGACAAGAGGTTACACAAGCTTCACAGCATTAAACAAACTGCAGATTCAAAACATTTCAACAACTATTCAGGGAAAGCAATATTCAAATTGATGCTCTTCAATACTCTTCTGCAAATGATGCTCCTCTCCTTCTGGATACTTTTTCCCAGAAGGGCAGCCTTTTTGCCACTCTTGTTTCCCCACTGCACAGGAAACCAAAGACTTATAGGAATAGGGTCTCTTTCTGCCACTCCCCTGGTTTTCGCAATGTGTGTGCATCCCAGCTTTTACCAGATGGTGTATACAATATGGGCAACAGGTTTCAGAATTTATAAACCTTGCATTAGCCCGTTCTCCTGTTTGCAGTATTGGTTAGTGTGTTTGCCTTGGTTTCAGTTTCTCTTGGCTTGGGCATTGCTTGGTGACAACTGTTAATAAAGTTGCCCCCACGGGTGGCTGGGTTTTTCACCGACTCACACACTTCCAAGGTTACAGTCATTTAACTTTGAAATACTCGTGTTTGCTTCTTTTCCCTAGTTCAGTGTTCGGAATCAACTTGGGAACCACCTTCACTCACACTAGAGTGCTGCTCTTGCTGTTTTACAGTATAGTTTGGCATTCAAATGTAACATCTAAATCCCTTTCATTCACACGCAAGTGCTACTGTAAACTAATTCTGCTTCCATGTGAGCGCTGCTCACTCGTCTGGTGCTTGCTTCCAATAAGCGAGTGGGGACAGAGCGCTCAGGGGGTCACTGACTTCCTGTGAACTTACCGGATCAAACGTGCACCTCTATTACCCTCATCGCTCATAGGAGTTCTGCTGTTGTGGCTCCTCGTGACCTAGCAAACTGCTTCGGTAAATCTGCTTTCGCCCACGCCACTTCCAATGGGAACTCCTCTTGCTCCTGAGGCTCTCTGGTGTACTCCAGCCCCCTAAGACCGCCTTCTGCACGCTTCCCACTGCGCTTCCTATGCCGATCAAGTCACAAGGGGGAAAGCTTTCCTCCTGCACGCTTCCCGCTGTGTGACCTCTGCACTTCCGATTTCGGGGGCCCAGACCCTCTCAGGACCGGCAGCGGTTATCTGCCAAGCAATGGTCTTGGCATCCTTTCTCTCCTCCAGCTTCTGTCTGGGATGCCTGCATGCACCACCTTGCTGCGGCTTTTGCCAACTTTAAGGCCTGCACCTCAGGGGAAAAAGAAACAAGTAACAGACTGACTACCCCTCTCTCTTAAGTCTGACGACACAACAGGTATAGGTGCTAGAGAACTGATGTATGAATCAACAGCAGGTGCCTAGAGGAAGAGACAGTTTTTTAAAACAGAACCGTGCAAAATGTGTAAATCTCTTTAATAGATACTAATAAAAGAATTTTTGTAGAAAAATATATATACTAATAGGCTTTATCATATCTCACTCATACCATTCATATCAATGCAATCATTCTGTGACAGTCGGGTTCGGCAGTTAACAATTTCTTCAAACATATTGGTTGTTATTCATATGTGAAACAATTAGAAAATACACAATTAAATTTTCTATATAGGTCGACATATGTTTCGGCCCCTTTCGATAGTCCCATCGTTGTTTGCGATGGTCTAAATAGTCAGTGTTGGGCCATCTTCAGGACAATGATGATTTATTAAAAGCTTAACGTCTTCACCCTTTTTCCGTATGAAAAGCCAAATCTAAAAACATAAATTAGACAGAAATTACAATGTATAGCGGTCCGGTCTCTTTTAGACGGTCTCAAGGTGATGGCTGGGTAGCTAAGCCAAAGAAACTGCACCTACCTGTGGCCGAAAAAAAGATTGTAGACCACGGAGATGAAATTTTAGGGTATCTTCTGTATTCCCCGGTCTATAGCCCTAGCGAAAGGAGGATAGACAACAAGGAAAGTTTACTACCTTGTGTATAAATTATAGCACTAACTAGCTACTGGACATTACTTTATCAAATGGCATTGTAAAGCAAACTTACAGCTACCCCTTTGACAGTGGGTGGAGCTTCAGAGTTCGGTGCCTCCGACTCGTATCGTGAAACGATTTCAGATTGGAGTGACTTCCTTCGACACTATACCTCGTGGTGTCTGTGGAAGAGAAGGAAAGAGAAGTAAAGAGGGTTTTCACTGATTTACCCTTCTAAAGTTTGTTTGAAACAGGCTAGCATGGAAGCTATAATACCCGTGTGTAAGTACGGGGTAACATCTGGTGGAACTTAGCCCTGAATACGGGGTGGCTGCGGGTGATACTGCCGCGTGGCCCGGGCGATCTTATTCATTAAATACGAGGCTAATGAGACAGATTATACGTGTTACTCATGCGGTTCCTGTGAGTGATGCTATCACAAGGACCAGACAGTCTTATTCGCTTCATGGTGAGGCTAATGCGTGGAATAGTACTCATTGCTCTCAGAGAGGGCGCTGCTCCTCACCTTACTGGGTCGTGCAAGCGATATAGCGATGCTGCTCAGTCGGCATTTACTGGCTTCTGAATGAATCGAGTTCGGGAGAGGGAGTGGCTGAACATATTTACAGATCACGTGCAGCCCGAGAAAACGTGCAATTCAGCTAGAAAGGCAGCGCAAGTAGCAGAGAGGCTACGATTTCCCGCGGCCCCCGAACGTGTCTTTTGTGTTGCTCTCATGAATCGACCACACTGTAGTCTTAAATATAACAAACTGAATGTATGATAGTAAAATGACAGTGCATTAGTAATGTCATAAAAGAAGGTCTTTTTTTCTTTTTCCTTTTTAAACCGTCGGAAATCAGAAAGGCAGTAGACATTATTCATATAATCTCGCGCTGCAACTGGGAGAGTGGAGTGAGCAGACTCTTAATCTGAGTCGGTTAAAGGAACGCTTTCCATTCCACAGCGACATTTAGTCCATATTTGACTGTTTTTAAATTATATATCCATTTTTGTTCAGCTTGAGTAAGGATTTTGTCTTTGTCCCCATTGCGGCGAGAAATGTGTATGACTTGGATGACACACCAGAGAAAGTCTGTGCATTTATGTTGTTTTTTAGAAAAATGGGCCACTAATGGTTTATTTTCAACTGCATTACGAATGCAGGATTTGTGCTCATTTATTCGTTGACGAACTGGTCGTTTAGTTTTGCCTATATACACCATCTCGCATGGACATATAATGGCATAGACCACCCATGGTGTTAAACAGTTGGTGAACTCTTTCAACTGGATGGTGTAGTGACAGAGTGATTTGTTTAAGAGTGGTTGTTTGTGCACACACTGAGCAGTGACCGCACCGATGATGACCAGTGAGCGGCGGAAGGCCCCACAAAGATGTTTGTGTAACTTTCTTGGGTTTGGCAGGTTGATATGAATGTACCAAATTGTCTTTAATGTTAGGTTGTCTTTTAAAGGCAAACCTTGGGACCGAGGGGGTGAAATCTTCGGTATAAATCATCTTCCAGTGCTTGCGTATGATCTTTCGGTAGGTGTTACTGATCGGACTATAGGTGCTAACACAAGTTAACTTGTCTTCTTGGTGTTTAGGTGTGGATTCTAGCGTCCTAGTGCGATTTGTGTGTAACACACGTTTGTAAGCTCTATGTATCGTTTTATGAGGGTAACCTCTCTCTTGAAGTCTTAACTTTAGACTTTTGGCATGTATTTTGTATTGTTGTACATCTGTGCAGTTTCTGCGAATACGCAGGAACTGGCCATAGGGTAAACCCTCTTTTAAGCTCAAGGGATGGAAGCTCGTATAATTGAGCAGAGTGTTTCTATCAGTTGGTTTTCTATAGAGGACTGTTGCAATTGAACCTCCTGGGGTTTTCTGAATTTCTAGATCTAGAAACGGTATTTTATTTGGATTAGTGTATCGGACTATAGGTGCTATTGAATTTTTTCTTATACAAAGAGCGGTTTTTTAATCAATTGAAAGGTACAAGTATGGGAGCCACTTTTGCCCCTGACTTGGCCAATTTGTACATGGATAATTTAGAACAACAATCCATCTACAGCTCCCGAAATCCCTTTCTAGATCATATCAAAAACTGGCTACGATATATTGATGACATTTGCTTAATATGGAGTGGCACTTTAGAGCAACTATCCCTGTTCCATCAGTGGCTGAATCTGCAGAATGCTCACATTCAGTTTACAATGCACACTAATCCAATAGGAGGCGTGGGAGTGTTATGAAAATAACATTCAGCCGGTGAATGCCTGTACGCAAGGGAAGGAGAGAACGGTCAGGGACGGATGCGTTGCCTGGGTCTGCCTTCCTATTTTTGCAGGAATTGACACCCCTGGAGGAAGGTGACAGTACCCCAGACCAAGGGGATGACAGTTGAGCTATGGCCTGCTGGTGGGGCCAGTCACCCGCGCAGTTGGTAAATGTTCAAATGCATGTAATGAAGAAACTTTAATGAAAAGGCCTCCAGATCATAGGAAGTCTGGGGCAGGCCCAGCTGAGTTGTTGCTGTATTAGCGGATGCTCCGCACATGGTTTGTGTTATTTGGCAGGGGCAGGTTTCGCACGGGCCCTAGGCGACAGGTGCTTAAGTTGGGGGAGAAGTGCAGAATGACTTGCTGCTTGACTGAGGCTGGGGGAGCAATGGCAAGAATGAGAGGGGTTTTACCCTGGGTCCTCCAAGGAGTAAGGGGGCCCCCTCTGGACACAGGATCGGACACATGGTTAGCAGGGGGAATGACACAGCATAAAGAGAAGGCTAGTCCTCCAGTTTCTGAATAGGCACTCGCCAGACTTTGTCCTGCTCACAGATACACATTTGGCAGGGGTGCATTGTAGGTTCTTTTGTGAGATCTATTTATAGGACTACCTTTCACGCTGGCATTGCCAGAGGGCCACAAGGTGCTATGATACTAACACACAAGCGGATTCCATTCTCCCTCATTGAGGCATGGTCGCACCCAAGGGGAGGTTTGTGCTGATCTGAGGATAAATTGTGGGGTACCATTTGGGGTATGATGGCAGTGTATGTACCTCCTCCGTTAATACAGGAGTTGCTTAGTGATCTTTGGAAGCTAATACTGCTGACGCAGACTGATGTGTGGTTCCTGGGTTTAGACTTTAATGATGTCATGGACATGGAGCTGGACAGATCCCGAGTGGGTAGTAGGAATCCGGAGGCGACCACCAAATTGGGAGAATTCTCCACGACTATGGGGTGGATGAATGTTTGGTGAAGTTTGTACCCCAGAGAAAGGGGCTTTTCGTTTCTCTCCGGGGCTCACTACTCCATGTCCAGGTTGGATTCTTTTTTCATTCCACAAGGGGACAGCAATAGATTACTTTCCGCCTTGTTCCTTGCCAGGGGAATCTCAGATCACTCACCACTGCACATGGTGCTAAAGAGTGGGCGTGTAGCGCCGTCACCCACAAGGCTGAATTCATACTACTTGGGTTTCCCTGAATTCGCATAGGCTCTATCCCAAACTGCCCAGGAATATTTTTCAATTAATTAGGGCTCTGTGGACAGCCCGGTTGTCATTTTGGGAGGGTGTTAAGACGGTTCTCTGGAAGGAAGCGATCTCCTGGGTGGCGGCATGCCGCAAACAACATGCATTGGCGGTGAGGGAGGCAGAAGGGGTAGTGGAGGAAGCAGAGGCTGAATTTGACTCTGGAACAGGAGCAGCACTGTGGCAGCTGCGGAATGCACAGGAAGCGCTTAAGAATGTACCATTAGATATGGCTAAACAAGTGCATTGGCGAAGGAGCTGGATCGGTGAAGTGGGGGACAAGGCGCAGAAGATTCTGGCGTGGTTGGGGGGGGAAGGGAGCAGGGTGGTAACGTGCGAATGGTAGTCTGACATGGGGGAGGAGCGCGCAGAGGCAAGAGAGATCACACAGGCGTTTGTGACATACTATAAGGCCTTATATGGGTCTCCCGGGGGTTCAACCTGGGTGAATAGCACAAGGGTGTTGGACCCGATTATTTTCGTTCAACTGTTGGCGCAGCAGAGAGCAGACCTGGAGAATGACATAATAACTGAGGAGGAGATAGTGGCGGCTTTATCCCAGCTCCATTCTGGAAAGTCCCTGTGACCGAATGGCTTTCCAGTAGAGGTGTGGAAGAGGTTGGGGTAAGTGGTCGTGGC
Organism: Ambystoma mexicanum; assembly: GCF_040938575.1. NCBI lineage: Eukaryota > Metazoa > Chordata > Amphibia > Caudata > Ambystomatidae > Ambystoma > Ambystoma mexicanum. The sequence continues at coordinate 717,903,493 of NC_090923.1, forward strand.
AGCACCGCTGCACCAGTTATTTCAGCAAAGCAAGAGAGATGGTATACTGCCTGAGGATTTAAGGGTGGCACACATAGTCATGTTTCCTAAACCGGGAATACCGCCAGAACGATGTGCCTCCTACAGGCCAATTTCTCTCATAAATGGGGAAGCAAAAGTGTTAGCGAAGATCCTGGCCAACTGCCTATTAAGGGTTATCCGGCACAGGTGCACCCAGGCCAATGTGGGTTTTTACCATCTACATCTGCAGGGTGCATATGGCCGTGGACTAGGCCTCGACCATCGAGGGCCCCTTGGTCTTATCAGTCAATTTCGAGAAGGCATTTGACTCTGTGTACTGGGAAGCGCTGTGTGACACAATGCAGTACATGGGGTTCGGGGAGAACTACTTAGGCTGGGGTTGGTTGTTATACAAAGCGCTGATCGCTGAAGTGAGGGTCAACGGTGTCTCCTCGCGTACGTTTCTCCCATGGCGTAGGATGAGACGGGGGCGCCCCCTTTCTCCTTTAATCTTTACGTTGCCGGTAGAGCTGCTGGCCCTGGAACTACGGTCCATCCCGGACTGGATGGGTTTTAGATGGCCATGGGAGGGGAAGAACGGGTCTCCCTTTATGCTGATTATCTGCATATATACATGGGGGATCCGCCTGGTTCATGTCGTATAATGACACGAATACTGAAGGAATATCGAGGGTTCAGTGGACTCCATCAACTGGCAGAAAGTCAGTCTTGTTTCCCATACAGGGAGGGGAGGGGGACGTCCCAAGAGTCTGCCTGTACCAGGTGTCGACGTCAGGTTTCAGATATCTGGGGTTACAGCTAAGCGACTGCCTGTCAGACTTTCTTGGACTAAATCTGCACCCGATAACTGACAAATTTAGGCTGACTACCACCCATTGGCAGACCCTTCCACTTGATCTGTTCGGTGGGCTGCCCTCTTTAAAATGATCTTCTGCCTAAATTCCTGTACGTCTTGCAGAATGCCCCATTGCTGATTCCTGGGTTGGGCTTTTGGAGAATTGAGAGGGTCCTCACGGAGCCCCTGTGGGGAGGTGAAAGGGCAGGCATAGCTCTGTCGAATCATACAGCGTTCAGTGTGGGAGGGGGGGTTGCCCTCCCATGGTTGCAAGGGTATTACTGGGCGGCCCAATTGGGGGTGGTAAATGATTGATTGCATGGGGAACCCGGTTTACAACATATTGCATTGGAATGGGGCTGGATGGCGGGGAGGCCTCTGATGCAAGTGCTATATGGGGGAGAAAGGGGTGGGTTGGCACTTCCGAGCTTGACCGAACATTTGCTGCCGGTATGGGCTATGGCACGCAGGCATGTGTGATTGGGGACGACAACCGACTTTGAGTCAGCTTCTCTGGAACAAAGCGCACCTCCCGGAACTTATCAGGATGGGACATTTTAAAAAATGGGAGAATGGTGGGATTCGCACCTTGGCGATGTAATACAGGGGGGTAGTCTGCTTTTCTTTAGGGTACTGCTGTAGAGGTTTGGTCTACGGGCGGCAAAGGCTACAAAAATCTGCATTAGCTCACGTAGTGAGTTTGCAATTCGCAGACCTGCAGGAGTCACCACAGTGCTCCCACTTTGAGGCCAATCTACTTCCGCAAGAAAAGAGACCAGGGACATCTCAACCCTGTATCAAGTGGTGTCCACCTTTGGGTCCCGGGAGCTAACTCATCTAAAAGACAGGTGGGAAAGGGATGTGGGAGCATTGGATCCCGAAGGGTGGGTAGAAGCATTGATGTCCCTTAGGGAAATTGGCATATTGGCCAGGTTGCGCCTTGTGCAATATAAGATACTCCACCAGGTGTACTGCCCCCGCACACTGTTATACAAGTGGGGGAGAGTCAAGAGTGATGAATGCTTGTGGTGTGGGAGGCCCGAAGGCACATTGTTCCATATACTGTGGGAATGAACACCGGTGCAACTCTAATGGGGAAAGTGTATCAACAGACTGACAGCAATATTGGGATCAGAGATCCCCAGAGAACCAAAATATGTGCTGCTTGGGATATGGGGGAGTTGGGATTCTCCAAATATGAGAAATCGTTCCGGTCAGTAGCTTTGGGGCAGATTAAAAGTGTCATAACGTCACTCTGGGGGGCACAGGAATGACCGCGGGCGGGCCAATCGACAGCCGAGGTGGACTTATGTATTGCCCTGGAAAAGCAAGTGTATACTGCACAGGATTGCCCGGGACATTTTTTTAAATATGGGGAAAATGGGAAGAGGGGGAGTTCTAGAGCCGTTATGGGGGCGGGGGAGACAGCAGTAGCTGGGCGGGAATGAGTGCCCCCCCCGGGCTCAAAGTAAAAAAGGTGGCTTATGATGATATTCTTGTGTGGGACTTATGGATGCTGTATCAAGCAATGTGTTCTTGTTTAATTTTGAACACTGAATTTTGATTTCATCAAGAATTTCATTGATGAAATTTGAATGACTTTATAATTCAAATTGAATATATTTCAAAAAAACAAAAACCAATAAATTAAGGCTAAGAAAAGGCTAAAAAGATATTCTTTGGATCTTTTTGTTCAAGCGTGGACTTCACAAAGGTCTAATTTAAATTTTGTCTAGTTCTTGTTGGTTATGTGATATTAAAATCAATACATAAAAAACGTTATTACCACAAGCAATTACATACTTGGGCATTGCGGAGCCATCCTCCGTAGAGGAAGACAAATACTGTCTCATCCCACAGATTCCTCTCACTCCACTTTGCCTTTTCTCCTCCCAGGTGATCCTCACTCAGAACACCAGCCCCAAGGTCAAGATCAAGAAGCGTCTGCCTTACTCTGGCCACCTGAGAGGAGACTTTAGGCAGGGATTCAGTGAGGAGTCAGTAGGATTCAGCACAGCATACCTTAAAGACCTCACCTACAACGTACCCATCACTTCTGTTCGTAGAATCAGGAGCTTCAAGATTTCTAACTGAGCCCTTTCTAACAGTACATATCATAAGAACAGACCCACGTTTTTTTCCTAAATACATTCCCAAATTTCATGTAAACCAATCCATTGAACTATCAATGGTCTTTCAGAACACTCACAATTGAGGAGAAAGAACCCTTTACACTCTAGATATGTAGGGCAGTCATGTACTGCCTTAAGATAAAACCATTAAGAAAAACAGGTCAGTTACTTTGTATCTGGATTGTTCGGTGTTTCCAACAGTGTTACTGTATATCAAAGAAAACACTTCCCTTTACACCTAGGGCACAGTCTACACCTCGCACTGGCTCTACCTCTGCTTTTATTTCAAATGTACCATTGGAAATTATATGTAAGGCAGCTACATGGAATTGAGCTCACACGTTCAGGCATCATTGTGTTGACCCACAAGCCAGAAAGGATTTACAGGTGGGACAAGTAGTGTTGAAAAATGTTCCTGTTCCTTCAAACTAGTTGCTGTTATGCTCACCTGGGTTCCACAGGGGCGCCGAGCGAAGCTGGACTGCAAGGGTCTCCACCAATGCGACTCGTAGTGTAGTGATGAGTGATTGCGCTTGCCCACTTAGTTTCGTCCGTCTGGCACGTAGGAGGATTTTCCTAGAGTGGTAAAAATGGCAAGTTAGCTGACTGCTAGGAGGTTTTGACTTCTGCTTCCGTAACCACCTTATGTTCCCCCTTATATGTCTCACCTTATTGTTAAGAAGGATGGGCCCTCCATCCTGCGTCAGAATGCAGGGGTGCGCTGAACTTGGAGATCCAGTTAACTTCACTGATCCTGTAATCCTATGGCAGAGTTCCGGACAACAATGACTCGAAGGTATGTCTTATGCTAATCCAAGGTAGCATGCAGTGCTTTAGAGTTCAAGTTGTCTTATAGTTCACTCTTGTGCCTTTTCTTTATGTTTCTTCCTCTTGTAGAATTGCCCAAGACAGGTGTCTCTTCTTCGAAAGAAACGAGGTAGCGCCAAGGTAAGATTTGGTATGTGCAATAACCAAACAGTCTTCGTATGCGATGTTGTTCATTAATGTGATTAATCAATTGTCCTCTCTTTATTCTGCAGGTGCGGCGTTCCCTTGGAGCGAAGGACGTATGATGGAACTCGCCGGACCTCAAGTGAGTATTACCTCGGTAAGTATCTGGTGATGCGAGGTCTAAATGTCTTTTAGCGAGGCGCAGCTCACCTGTTAACTTTTCTCATCTTTTACAGATGTGGATGTTCCGGACGGCGATCTCGTCAGATTGCCTCGCTGGATCGCATGGATGAATGGAGCATCAGTGAGTATCCCGCGGCGCTGATGCTGGCTGGACAGCGCGGTAACTGGTATTCTTTTTCTTGCAGGTGCGGTGACTGCCGGACGCTTGCGATGACAAATGGTAAGGCTCCTGTTCTAATCTGCTTTCTTTTTCCCCAAGACAGGCGTGGCTGAGGACTGGATACTGGAGCTGCAGGCACGGTGAGCGTTAAGCTGCAGGAGTGCAGAATAACGCGGCGTGGTTTAAATACCCACTCAGAAGTAGTCCCCAGGTAAAGTAGTCCCAGTACCACACCCAAATAAATAGTCCCTTGAATAAAGTAATCCCTTCAAAAAGGCCTCAAGGTGGCCTGTACATGTTTTCTCCACAAGATGACCTGGTTTGCCTGAATGAGGCAATATGAGCTTGGCGCCAATGGCGCCAGGACTGAGTCCAAGAAGCCCTTAAACAATCCCTTGGGGCCTTACAGGTCCCCATGGGTGCTAATACTCTGGTCTGCTCCTGATGTCTGGGGGCAGGCATTGTGACACTTAACTCCTTCACCTGGTATTGCTTGCTAGTGTATGTAAAATAAGCAATTCTAAGCAGCTCCATAAGCCTCAGAAGTCAAACATTACATTCCAGTAATTGTCTTTCTGATACATGTATCTGCTTACATTGACACGTGCCTGCCCATCGTCCCCATACTGGGAGTTGGGGGTAAAACAAACATGTTGCATGACAGTATATAACACTGTTTTTTAAATAATTTTATTGGTCATTTATTTTGCGACTATACACGTGTGTCTCAAAGTACAACAAGGCAAGAGGGTGTGGGGGGAGGGAGGAACGGTCCTACTAGGCCTTGTACTTTCAGATTGTGCAAGTGCAGGTTATTTATAATGTGAGCTCGGTATGGATCCGGGATTCGAACCTGTGTTGCTCAGTGTGGTCTTGCTTCCAAGGCTTGCGCGTTGCCACAGAGCCATCCTCCGTTCACTTTACACTTCATGCATCAGACAAGAAAAAATTGAACAATCTGGTGACCTTGACGCGTGATGGATCATGGGTACACCACATGTTACTGTAGGGATAGTATTATGGGAACGTCCTATTTTCCACTTTGAAATTAGGAAGCAGCTTATCTGGTTGAAATGGCATGAATTTGCCGAACTACAATATACTGTAATAAGGGCTTGTGTAACAAATGTTGGGCCACGGTAGTGGTCACTGAGTGACCCATTTGCCCTGTTCCCTGCACTTTAGAAGTATTGCTGTGTTAATTTGCAGTGCTTTTCGTGTGTAAATGTGACTGATCTTTTTAATTTGGTGGTTTAATTTCTTTATATTTACTTTTTCAATATGCAGTGTAAAATTACTGATTCAACAGTGGCTCCTGCGATGGAAAGAGGGTTTTTTTTCCCATCCACTTTCCTAGCTCTCAATCACGCTGTACCTGGGCATACCTTGTAAGAGTTGGCAGGGAGAGTCGTGTTGCTTCCTTGATGAACATAGGCTTCAACTCAGTGATGTCAAAAAGCGCCATGAGCACCAAGGGTCTCCACATCCTGTTCTGAGTACTGGAATGCAAAGATGACCGCATGGCAACATGATCACGACAGACCTTCATGGAGTACAAGAGGCTTGCGCCTCCTGCCCCAAGCAACGCCTGCCTAGCCTCTACCCCACATCCTGCAGGAAGGGGATGATGTGTACAGCAAATAAAATGTATTATACATTTGCAAACATAAGTGAAACCCCAAAGAGATTCAGATTGTTTTAAATTTTCTGTGCCATTAGCAAATGATTGTATTGGTTGGTCATTGATTACCTCATTGATACCGGGAACAGTGTTCACTTAGGGCCACCTCTGCATTCAGCCATCTTTCTTGGAAGCATATACACTTAAGGACATACATGAATGCAATCCAATAGCAGCACGAACCTGTCACTCTCAAAATGTGTTTATATTATGAATATATGCATCACACTACACAGACCTAGTGTAGTGTGTTAATACATGACTTTGAAAAGCTATATTCCCCAGCATTGGATTGTTCATAGATTCACATGCTGTTTGAATATTCCCTTTCATGGTGGGAATCCTTGTTAACATTAAAGCAACAGATGTTTGGCATCAGCTGGAATTAAATCCTCAAACCCTGCAAAGAGTGAGTGGACGCAGCACCTTGGGGAGAGACCTCCTGTAGGTCAGAGTCTGAAAGATCCTCCAGGATCAGGGATCCTGGAGGAAGGAGGTGATGATAGCCTCTGGGCTGTATAGGAGGTTAATCCTGTGCATGACGAATGAAGGGAATTCACGTCTGCCGTTCCGACACCAGCGTTTGTAGAGTGAGCCTTTGGAAGAGTGGATGAAGACAAAGGTTGTGCTGGTAAATGTGTTGTACAAGGTGGTTGTGCTGGAGGCAAGCTGTAAAGTTCAGCATTATTTTCAGAGAAAACCCCTTTGGGGTCCTCAAAATCTGTTTCTATCAAGTATTCCAAAATGTCCTCTTGAAGCACATTTGATAGTCCGGGCAAGACTGGAGGAACATGGGGGTTGAAAGCTTTTTGTCTCTTGTCAGCGCGGCTGTGGACGAAATGTTGATTAAAGCTGTAGACCGAACAGTGTGCAATGAGAGCTTCGTGGTAGGCCAAATGGTCTTCGTCGAGGGGGTCGTGGACAAAGAGTTTTCATCAACGAGGATATTGTCTATGGGATTTTTGTCGTCGATGCACAGTTGTGGTTGGCGTGGATGTGCTGGGCTTGTCCATCGTCGACAGGGTTGTCGACTGAGTTTGTGGGCGAATGACGAGCCGTGGACTATGGTGCCTTAAATGTAGATGCTGCAGTGGACAAAGCCATTGGCGATGCCGTCGCCATGCACTTCATCAAAGATGGCTGTTTTTTGTGATGGTGGGGATTTATGCTGTTAGGCTGCCTTACCCAGGGCAGCTAAAGCATGCAGGGGGGGAGGGCATCCCCTTTTCTCACTCTTTTCCCGCAGGAAGCCTCCTCCTGGGATCTCAACCTCTGAGAAGGGGGAGCACGCTCATGGGGCTGGCATGGCTTCTCACTGATGCTGAATCTGAGCCCAGTGTCCTCAGCCAGGCCACAAGTCTCCTGTGACGGTTTTTAAGGTCTTCGAGAAAGATTGACATAGGAGAAGGAGTTAACATTGTTGTCTGAATGCAGACAATTTAAACACTCCTCGTTCTGTTCTTCAACGTAGATCTTTTCCAGGAGGCAGGTGGCACGTGCCTTTAAAAAGCCTTTGAATCAGCCATAGTGGGACACGAAGAAACACTACAGAGGCCTGTTACCAGCGGAGGAGCACCAAACTGGTGTTAGACCCCCAGAAGACAAAGGTACTTATCTCAATTTTCCAACTCCTAGACGGAACTGTGAAAGTTAGCATGTCCACTCTAGAACTGTGAAAGTTAGCATGTCCACTCCTAGACGGAATTGTGAAAGTTAGCATGTCCACTCCTAGACGGAACTATGAAAGTTAGCATGTCCACTCTAGAACTGTGAAAGTTAGCATGCCCACTCCTAGACGGAATTGGGAAAGTTAGCATGCCCACTCCTAGACGGAACTGCGAAAGTTAGCATGCCCACTCCTAGACGGAACTGCGAAAGTTAGCATGTCCACTCTAGAACTGTGAAAGTTAGCATGTCCACTCCTAGACGGAATTGTGAAAGTTAGCATGTCCACTCCTAGACGGAATTGTGAAAGTTAGCATGTCCACTCTAGAACTGTGAAAGTTAGCATGTCCACTCCTAGACGGAATTGCGAAAGTTAGCATGTCCACTCCTAGACGGAACTGTGAAAGTTAGCATGTCCACTCCTAGACGGAACTGTGAAAGTTAGCATGTCCACTCCTAGACGGAACTGCGAAAGTTAGCATGTCCACTCTAGAACTGTGAAAATTAGCATGTCCACCCTAGAACTGTGAAAGTTAGCATGTCCACTCCTAGACGGAATTGTGAAAGTTAGCATGTCCACTCCTAGACGGAATTGTGAAAGTTAGCATGTCCACTCTAGAACTGTGAAAGTTAGCATGTCCACTCCTAGACGGAATTGCGAAAGTTAGCATGTCCACTCCTAGACGGAATTGCGAAAGTTAGCATGTCCACTCCTAGACGGAATTGCGAAAGTTAGCATGTCCACTCCTAGACGGAACTGTGAAAGTTAGCATGTCCACTCTAGAACTGTGAAAGTTAGCATGCCCACTCCTAGACGGAATTGGGAAAGTTAGCATGCCCACTCCTAGACAGAACTGCGAAAGTTAGCATGTCCACTCTTAGATGGAATTGTGAAAGTTAGCATGTGAAAGTTGCATTTAGAAAGTGTGCCCTACAGCCTCTCCGTCAAGCTTAGAAATGTGCCCAATAGCCTCTCTGGTAAATTGAATTTAGATGTGTGCCCAAGATCCCCTGTGAAAGATGCATTTAGAAGTGAGCCCATTAGCCACTCTGTGAAAATTGCATTCAGTAGTGTGCCCAATAGACACTCTGGAAAGCTGCATTTAGAAATGTACCCAATAGACACTCTGGAATGCTCCATTAGAAGTGTGCCCAATAACCTCGCTGTGAATTTAGTAGTGTTCCCAATAACCACTCTGTGAAAGTTGCTTTCAGAAGTGTGCCCAACAACCCCTCTGTGAATTTAGAGGTGTACCCATTAGCCGCAATGAGAGTTACATCTAGAGGTGTGCCCAATAGCCTCTCTGGTAAATTGAATTTAGAAAGTTCCTAATAGCCTCGCTGGAAAACTGAATTCAGAAGTATCCCCAATAGCCTCGCAGGAAAATGAAGTTAATAGTGCGCCCAGTAGCCTCTCAGTGGAAAATTGAATTTAGATATGGGCCCAATATCCTCTGTGAAAGCGGCATTTAGAAATGTGCCCATTAGCCACGCTGTGAAAGCTGCATTTAGAAGTGCTACCAATAGCATCTGTGAAAATTGATTATAGAAGTGCATCCAATAAACACCCTGGAAAGTCTCAAGTAGAAGTTTGCCCAATAGCCTCTCTGGAAAATTGAACTTAGAAATGTAGCCCAGTAGACGCTCTGTGAAAATTTGCATTTAGAAGTGTACCCAATAGCCTCCGCGAATGTTACACTTAGAAGTGTGCCTAATAGCCTCGCTGATAAACTGAATTTAGAAATGTTCCCAATAGCCTCTGTATGGTAAATTGTACTTAGAAGTTCGCCCGGTAGCCTCTCTGGGAAAGTGATTTTAGAAGTTTGCACATTGAAAGAGCATATAACCATTCTTACCACACCCCACGCTTACTCTCTCCTTTACATCACCACTCAACTAGAACACAGAGATACTATGACACCATTCGGTATAACTGTTCCCAAACGAACATCCACCGCTTACTCCACATCATTCTATGTAAACACTGCTGGTCTCACACCCCCAGCCAGGCATTTTCCTCAGGCCTAACGCAGCCACATCCGTTCCGGATAAATCCTGCCAGAACGAACACATTCTCCTGATCTCTCAACCACCACACCTACCAATAAGAATCAGCTATTACATGTGTACCGCACGAGCTGCACACATATCCGGTGCACACACACACACCTTTTGACTCTCCCTACTCTCTCTACTGATCTGAACTTCGGTTCCCAAGGGCGTTCAACCTACCAGCGCCTTCAGACCATACCAATGGTTTATAAGGCGCTATATAAGTGCAAAATAACAATAACAATGTGAAAAGCAGCCTTGAAAGTAGTAGAATTCATAGAAAAATAATTGAATGAAAGTAGAGAACTTGAAGAGGACTCCCACCACTTGACGTGCAGAAGAATCTGAAGATGGCATCCTGGGGAGGAGCCATGGGAGGTACTTCTTATGGGCAGAGGAGGTGAATGACACAAAACAACACAGAGAACATTAAAGTGATTGCAGTTCTTCATTTCAAATGAACCTGCTTTAATGTTAGAGGATTCCCAGCCTGACGGGGAACGTTCAAACATATGAATCTATGAAAGATACCATATGCATTAGCACATGGGTGTTTTAAGTGCATGATCGGTACACACATGTCTTCTTTGGAAGTACATGCAATAATGCACAAACAGGCGTAAACAAGAGGATATAGACTTTCTGCACAGGCATGGGTCTGTAGAATCCAGTGGCATCCTTCAGGTGAGAAGTAATGTCTGAACTGAAGGTAGTTGTAGAGAAGGTTGTCCTACTGGACCCATTATTGTGTTTATTAGAATGTTTAGATGAGTTTCTGAAGAGACATCAGCGAATTCTTAAGGAAAATAGGGGGCGGAAGGCCTTCTTTTTTGTTAAAGGGGAGCTTGACTCAAAAAAGGCATATATAACGTAGATCAGGGAGGTAAGTGAGGGTTAGTAACATATAATGTGGATTTCAAATACTGCAGTCAGACTGGTAGTATGTCATTGTGGTCCTCAAAGATATAATAACAGTTCTGTACGATTTATTATTTATATATTGTTTTGCTCCTTTTTTGCAAGCCAAACAAGGCTTATATGTGATCTTTCAATTTCGTTGTTTTTTTTCTTGCTGTGAACTGATCATTACTATGTTTGTTTGAATAAATCTAATTCCATTCCACTCTTCTGTTGTGACCCTTAATAGCTAGCAATTACAACCTAGCTCTCTGCCTTTTGCAAACCTACCGTAGCTACATGGTGAAACGGGTAGCTGTTGACTCTCCTTCCTCCCTGATCAGTGAATTCTTGGCATAGCCCTGTTATTGGTGAAACGCCAATTGGCCAATAATTGGTGGTCCTCATCCTCTCCCCATTGTGAATGTTGGCGCTCAGTGTAACCAGCAGGAGGACACATACAGAGAATTGGCTACAACAACTGTACCCCATAAGGACAACTAGTGTGTTTTTAAGGCCTACCTCTGTAAAAAAAATAAAAAAATAAAAAAAAAAAACCAGCTACGTAGACCTGAACCTTGGGGTTCAGCATTAGGCTGTTCACTTTATTTCAGCTGCCCCACATTTGAGTATGGTCGTTATGATATGCATACACAGGAGGTTGTCTCATCTGGGTGATGGTTTAGAATGTGTTGAATACTTTGAGAGTGCATATTCATGGATTGCGGTTCGATTCATTGATGATGCACCATTACACTGGATGTATGTTCTGAGAATTGATTGTATGAGTTTTATATTTTTTAAAAATGTTTATTAAGATGGGGTACACAATTTAATAAAGGTACAACTGCCACCATTGTACCTGGACTTAACTTAGTGTGGGGGAGAACAAAAAGAACGAGAAATTTGTTTTTCTTCAATATTTATTTAAGGGAGGCAGTAGTGCCACAATAGACTTCAATCGGGGATAGGGACCGCTGGCACTGTTGGATTTAACTGACCTGTTTCACCAAAACAAAGTGGGTTAAGCCAGAGTTTGAGGCTTAAAAAGACCCTCCTCACTCCCAAAATTCAGGTCTGTTTCACTAAATAAACAGCAGAGAATCTGGGTGTCCCATTGAAGTGGATGTAAAATCTGCCAAAAGGAAATGTTTTCTTTACAGGTACGACCGGAAGCCCTGCTTGGTCCTGACCTCTCCTGGTGACCCTAACTTGGCAGGGTTCTAAGTTGGCAACGTCCCATAAATGGACTGAAACTATCAATTTTACTAAGTATTTATAGCACAGCAACCATATGGATATATTTCAAGCAATACATTGTATGAACATTCCCTTGTATTTTATACAGTGATTACTGAACAGGTATTCACCCAGAACCCTTCCTCAGAGTGCAACCTAGAAAAATGAGCCACGTTTTCCACTAGGCATGTGATGGATCTGAGGACGCACTGTTTGCCTTAGTGGTTGGTAGATTCCTCTTACACTGAGAATGGGGGCAGTGATAAATCCTCCGAACGCATCGCTCATGGTCCTACCAATTAGGGCCATTGTCAGTATCCAAATTCATTTGGATACTCTAGGTACCAAATTACATTTTCATTACACCAGGAGTGCCTTTGGATCTACTCAATCAGGAGGTAGTCTTTCATAGGAATGTATGATACAGACAAGTTTCTGATTGGCTGTGTAGGATAGACCCCTGATGCTGTGGCACCTTCCCTTCACTCAATGTTACTTGTAGACCTGTGAAATATAGGGTCAAATCCCCTGCAACCACAATTGCAATCAGAAATGAGTGTTTGGCTCTGTCCACAGGGTTCCATGTCTTAAAATTGCAGCAAAAATGGCTGTGAATACAAAACGAGGCAAAAATATCATGGTTTTGCCACCACAATCATGTAACTGATGCAGGGGACACCCCCGCAACCCCCGGACCCATCATACCATTTAAGGGGAGCGGGGGGATATCCCCGCTCTCCTTAAATGGTATAATGGGGTACACCTTTACCAGGTCAAACCACAGCAATTTTGCAGCATTTTTATCTACGGTATAATTTTTGCCACCATTTTATTACCTGATCCACGGGCAGTGAAACCTTTTGGAATTGTGCAAAGTTAAGTGAACAGTGGCAGTCCTAGTGTTCAGTTCTGCAGCCAGAAGTTACTCTAGGCACGCGGGATGACTGAAAACCCACTGAGATGATTCTGCTTTGTAGGAGATGAAATGGCTTTGTAGGAGATGAAATGTGAAGGTTGGTGTACAGTGCAGCTGATCAGTTTGATGCTGGCAAGTATTTGTGTAGTAACTACTTTTTCCAAGATGTTGCCAATAAATGGGAATTTCATAATGGGCCCTTAGTTGGCAGGTCATCGGGCTCTAGGGTCTGTTTTTTAAAAGAGGTTGTAGGTGACCTGTCTTGAGGGTGCCGGTGAATGTACCTTCTGTGAGAGAGGCATTAAGGATGCTGAAGAGTATGTTGAGCCATGGACTCATCACTTCTTTAATGATGAAGGCTGGGATGATCCCAGAGTACGAAATGGGTTTGATGGAGCGAGAGGAGATAATTTGGTCCAGAGGGGCAGGGTGCATGCTCGAGTTCACGGGGGCTAATGCTATGAGAGGTGGATTTGATGATCCATCAGGTTTTGTCTATTTTTTTCAATTAAAATTGATAGTTAAATTTTTCTAGAGTTGCTGGCACCTCAGTTTCGGGTGAGGGTTTGGTACAACGCCTTACTACTTTAAATATGCCTTTGCTCTTGTTAGAGGATGCCATGATGGTGGTAGTGCAGTAAGCATATTTGGCCTCAGTAATCTGTATCGTACGGTTGGCGCAGAGATTTGAGGTTGGTGAAATCTGTGTGGTTATGGTTTTTGCAACACCGTTTCTCTAGGGCCTTGAACATTTGGCAGTGTGTTCAGTAGTTTACCAGGGGGTGTACAGTTTGGTTTTAGCACAGCTAGTTTATACAGAGACATGTGCCCACCAGTTTCATAGCGGAGTTGTTGAATAATTCTAGGAAGGAGGCATTGCCTGTGGTGGGGGTGGGGGGAGTCTGTGAAATGTGCTTCTAACTTATAGACCGAAAAGGTTTGGAATGAGCCGTGCTGAGTGAGGGGGGTATTTCGTCGGCCCTTTGTGGCTGTGGGTGATGGACAGTGGGTTGGTGGCATGGTCAGACCAGTACAGTGGCTAAGGGCCTGCGCAGGTGTTGCTTTTGTTGTGTGTGAGGGAGCACACAATTTGCTTGAGGTCCATTTCTGGTCAGTGAAAAAAGCGTGCTTAGAAAGTGGTTGTCTGCACAAGATTCTAGGATGTTACAATCTCTGAGAAAGACATGACAGAGGAAAGTAAGTTGGAGATGTAGATAATGTAAGAGCCATTAATGTGAGGTGTTCTGTAGATAAGGTGCACGGTGATGGATTCCTTGTGAGATAAAGTGAACTGGCAGACCAGGGATTCAAACAAGCTTTTTCTGCGAGAGGTTGATGGAGCAGGGCCAATTGATCCTGTGGATGATTGCCCCTCTGCCTCCTGCCCTTCTTGGCCAGATGGCATGTTGGAGGCAGTAGACTCGGGGCAGGCGGACATTGAAAAAAATAAAGGGAAGATGGGGCAAGCCATGTTTTGGTGACAACGTGGGTGTCTGGTATTGTAACAAATTAAGTTGCCGATTTCTGTAGCATGAGCAACTGCCGAGTGAGCATTGATTAGCATGTGGGCGCATGGTCCGTGAGTGTTGGATGGGGACTAGAGCAATGTTGATGAGGTTCACAAATGTAGCTTGCCGGGGCTGCCCAGGGCGCTTGGCCATTTGAAACCCTTCGATGGCGAGGATAGGCTGTGGAGGGAGAAGACACAGGATGATGTCTTTTGGCGAATAGTAGTAGTAGCAGCAGCAACTACGTTGTTGTTGAAATGCAGATTAGCTGATCTGGCCCTTGGCCCTATTGGGCCTAAACAGGTGAAAACAGGTGAGGTCCTTGTCTTCGTCTGTCATTTGCTGAGGACGCCTAAAGAGGACTGGTGAAATGGGTGGTGAGCGGTGCAACTGATTGGCAGGGCCTGGGTATGTGACCAGCCCCCTCAATGCTCATCTTCCAAACACAAAAAAAATAGAAAGTGTAGCCTTTCAAAGCTTTGGCGTCCTCTCATTCACTGTTGGTCATCATAGTCACACTTTTCTGGGTTATTTCCCTGACTTTCATTTAAGAGGTGGATCCTGCTCAGATCTTTCATTGGCTTTCAATCAAGAGGTGGACCCTGCTAAAAAATCATTCAGGTATCTGGCCGGATCGGATCTTGGTGGCCCTTACTCTTTCGAGCCAGGCAGATGGATGGCCAGGTGTGTGTCATGATGCCTACCTCCAAGGAGCCAGGTCCGACCCAGCAACCCCAGAGGCAGGCATCATTCCCCCCAGGGAAGTGCCAGCGGGCCCAAGCTGGGGCCCTTTGGACACAGTCCTGGCGCCTTAGGCGCCAGGCTCATGTTGGACCCCTGTCCTGGCGCCTTAGGCGCCAGGCTCATAAAGCTAGACATGTGTTCAAGTGTTTTAATGTGCACTTACCTGATGCAGACCAGGCTGCTACATCCAGGCCCTCTTGAGGCCTGAATGGAACTACTTTACCAGTGGGACTACTTTCCACCTGGATGTGGTTGTGGAAGGATACATACCTGGAACTTCTTCCAAAGCTATTTAAACCACGCCCGATCAGCAACTCACGCTTCGCGTTGTTCTGCTCCTCGCAGCTGGACTCTCACCGTGTCAGCTCCTGCATCTGGACTTCAGCCACGCCTGTCAGCATCCTGGGTCACCTGCAAAGGGAGATAAGCGAGAATTGGAGAGAAAGAAGACCTTACCTGCTAAAGCTGCATCACGGAGACATCACACCGACGATCCTGAAAGGGAAGACATCATTTTAAAAGCATTTCGCTTCGATCGCTGCAGCGCTGCATTTCACTCACCTTTCCTGGGCGCCTCCATCTTCAGCAGCGATCATCCGGATCCGCACCCACTTCCCAGAGCCTAGAGAGAAAGACAGGAAAACAAGGTGAGAGAAGGAAGGGAAATAGGAAAAGCTCAGTTTCCTTCTAAGACTTACCTGTTGGGTCATTCCCATTTAATTTCGCGTCCTGCCGCTTCATGGCATTCCGGACCCCGACCCCTATGGGAAAAAAAGACAAAGACATTGAATGAGCGAAAGCAAAGACATTACCTGAACGCTCATCCAGAACTTACCTGTCATTTACTGGAACTTCACGTTTCACTTCGGGTCGGCGCCATATCTCCGGCATTCCGAACCCCGGCCCCTAAGGGGAAAAAGACATAAGCATTAGCGCTTGCTGCAATAAGACAATGAACATTATTATTAAGCTTGAACTTTTGAACTTGCAACAGAACTCTTACAGCGCCTCACCTGAATAGTCAAGCTTATTTTGAACTCCCATCAAACCTCAATCCAGTGAAGTAACTGGGTTTCAACGCGCCCCTGCATCAGAAGCAGGATGGAGAACTCATCCTTCCAGACCCTAAGGGGAATATTGCTGCGAGCCAGAAAAGCCAGAGTAGAGGGGCCCTTCCTGTCCATCTTAGAGTCCTCCGCTTCACCATTGAAGAAGCATCAGCACTCGAAGCCAGACCTGCGCCTCCGTGGGAATCAAGTGAGCGTGACAGTGTGGCAACATCAATGTCCATTTTACTGCCTCTGGAAGGACCACAGCACAGAGGATTGTAGTTCCTGTCAGTCTACACTGTAAAGCCCTTGGGTAGCATGCCGCAAAGCTCTTAATATAACACCGTAAGGGTGGTATGAGAGCGTCTTCCAAGTCACTGGGTGCAGAGTCAAAGTGTAAAAGCCTGTGTAGCATCATTCTCCAGTCTGAAAGGACAAAAGGAATATGAAGGTATCCTGCTCCCCTGTTGTCTTCTCTAAGCACCACTCTTTATCTCCTTCATTGCAGGCACTGCTTGCCACACAGTCGTGTACTCCAGAGGAGTGGGAGAATTTCAGGCAGAAGCTGCCAGGCATCTTTGCCAAGACGCCAGTGGCTTTGGCCTCTGCACTTGTGGTGTCTACAGGACCTCTTTGGACCGCAAGTTCATACTTGCTGGCTCAGCTGCTGCTCCTGACTCAGGTGTTTAGGTATCAATGCTGCTGCCTTGCTGGAGGAAACCTCACTTTCATGGGGAACTTCCTATCTAAATTGTCCAACCTTCGACGGGGAAGGGGATCCCATCACTTTTGGGTTGAAAGCCCATTACTCTAGTGGGACTGAAGACTTCCCTGAGGAGTGCTACAATAAAGGGGTGGAGCTGGTGACCTGGCTATCTGGCAACAGACCTGCAGACTTGGATACATACCTGAGCCAGACCTCCTTCCTACAGGCTTCGTGGTTCTCTACATTCAACCCAGCAGTGGCAGCTCCTGTTTTAACTGCTTTCAGAGAAGCTAGCTCTGATCCCTGCTGTGGACTAGGATGTTGCCAGAAAGCATCACCTGGCTGCCGAAGATCTGGGCTTTCATTCTCTATATCCATCACCAGAATTGAGTGGTGCAGACACATTTCAGGGCCATTACTTTTCCTTCCTAATCCACAAACTGGGATAGTAAAATTTTGGATGCTTTGGGCTGCAAGATCTTTACGTCAGGCAGTCTGTCTTTGAGAGCTGTTAATACTACTTGTACCCTAGCCAAGTATTCCTTTGGCCTTAGGGTTGTGATCGCTGGTGTGGCTGAAAACCTGCTGACGTGAGAGATGGGAGGGTTTTAACTATCTTGTAAGCAATTGAGCAATGGAAAGTAGGTTGCGCACCAGATTTAGCAGTTGGGCCTGGGCATGGATCATTGTGTGCTATGGGCACCAAGTTGGTTCTCAGAAGTCACTTGCAGATGAGGACCTTCAATTTCGCACCTAATCTCCAGTTGAAGGTTTTGGATATGTCTTTTGATGGGAATAACCTCATTGGGACTAAGGCTGATGCATCCATATAGACATTTTAAGCCTTCAAATCCATCGCCAAGTCCTTGGACCTTGCTGTGTAGCAGACATCTTCCTCTGCTCCGAAGGGTCATTCTTTTAAACCTTTTACCTCATTTGCCGACTTGGGCAGTGGCTAGGTGCTCTCAGGAAATTTTCCATTGTGCCGTACAACCCATAAAAACAGGCTTCGAGAGAGGAGGCTTTACCGCGTCTGTTGTCCTTGCAGCAACTTCCAGTGCTAACCCACTGTGAATTGGACTTTGTTTATTTGACTTTGGTGAGAGGGATGTTGCCCAGACACTTGAACCTTACAGGTCACGACTCTGGGCTACTCCCTCCCTTTTTCTTCAGTACCCATCGACCACCCTCCTTCCGGCACTTTGCTGCTTCCGGATACCTCCCTCTTGGAGGCTATCCATCAGCTTCTGCAGAATGGGGCTATAGAATTGGTTAGCCGTTCAGTGTGAGGGAAGGGCTTGTACTCCCTTTTATTCCTCGTTGTGAATACTAGGACTTATGCTCCATCATGGGACTCAGGCTCTTGAACTTGTATCTGTGCATGGACAAGTTTGAGATGTCACTTTGGCCCAGATTCTCCAAGCCTTCGAGCAGCAGGTCTGATTTTTTTTTTCTTTTTTTTTTTTTGTCCCTGGACCTCCAGGACACCTTTTTCCATGTGCCAGTCCATTCCAAGCACAGGAAGTACCTGAGGTTTGTGGTTAGAAATGCCCACTAACAGTTCTGCATTCTCTTGTTCTCTTTCCTCAGCACCCAGGGTCTTCATCAATGTAATGGCTGTGGTGACAGCTCGTTTCAGGAGGGAGAAGATTCAGATCTTCCCCTACGTGGAAGATTGGCTCAAACGAGCCTGCCGCCTGGATATTGTGTTGGTGCATTTGTACCACACATGCATCCTCCTGCACAGTTTGGTCTTCTCCTTGACCATTCGCTGACCTAGTCCCTTCAGTTCATCAGTGTGATCTTTGACATCTGTATAGGCAGGGCTTTCTCCCCTGAAGATCAGGTAGAGAACGTCTTTTAGATGGTCCACATTTTTCTGTCCTGGAGGCTTGTTCCGGCATCCACTTTCCTGCACTCTTTGGGCCTCATGACTTCATGCATCCTGGTGGTGCCGGGGCCCGATTGCGCCTATGTTCATTCCAATCACTACAGTGGAGTCCGTGGTTCCTGTTCCATGGTTGTGTCTCAAATGTGTTTCTGGTCTCAGACGCTAGGTCTCGATGTTCTGTGGTGGTCCTGAGAGACATGCTGAGAGGGGTGTTGCTTCAGCAAACCTGGTCCCAACTGACGGTGGTCACTGATGCATCTTTGAAGGGCTGGTGTGCTCTCCTGCAAGGATTTCTGCTTAACCTCTGGTCCCAACTGAAGCTCAGGAATTCATCAGTTTAAGGAGCTACGGGCTATCAGTCTGGCCCCAAATGCCTTCCACCCCTCTGTACGAGTCAAGCTATTTGTTGGTTGTGACAGACAACATGATTGCCATGCACTAGGTTGTGTGGGGTCCTAGCCTCCCTGCAAGGAAGCACTTCAACTGTGGTTCTGAGTCCTGGAGAATGATGTCTGATTGTGGGCCAAGAGAACATCATTGCGGATACTCTGGGCAGAGAGACTTTGCCCTCTCATGAGTGGGAGCTCTTTCGGGAAATTCTGGAGAAGATCTTTTCCTTTTGGGGACCTCCTCAAGTGGATGTCTTTTCATCCAGTGTGAACAGGAAGGTGCAACTTTTTCTGCAAGGAATTTCCTCTGCAGGAAGCGCTGGAAGACTCCTTGTTTTAGTTAATGGAGCTTCGAACTCAGTTATACGTTCCTGACGATTCTTGTCATTGCTCTGGTTCTTAGGAGAATGCAGATGTTCAGGTCCATGTTATATCTGATTGCTGCAGACTGGGCTTAGAGGACGAGGTACCCGACTTGGTGTAGGGAGAGAGACCAGGACCCTTTGACTGTCCAACTTCTGCTGTTCAGGATTTCCTGCTTTCCTTGGCCGATCTGGGCCTGCAGATTGTCATGATACAGGGGTACCTGGGCACAATATTGTCCTTTAATAGTTATCCTGAGCAGGCCTCGTCCTTAATCATTCCCATTGCTAAGCAGTTTTTGCAGGGTTTGGGTAGCTAGTTTCCCCCATGCCAAGTTTTTGTTCCTGCATGTGATTTGAATTTAGTTTTGACTTTCCCCATAGAAGCGAGTTCTTGAATACTGCTTTCCTGTTTTTTAATACTGCTCAGCCTAAAGATGGTGTTCCTGGTGGCCATCACTGTTGCAAGACAGTGACCAAGCTCCAAGATTTGTCTGTTAAACCTCCATAATTGGGGTTCTCCAAGGATGAAGTTACTTAAAGAGTGAGGCTGTCCTTCCTGTCCAAGGTTATGTTGGAATTTCATCTCTCTCAAAAGATCCATCTTCCTGTGCATTTCCCCCACGTCATCCCTTTAAAATGGAGCGGTTTCATCAGCTCAACCCTGTGCTCTTTGTGGGTTACACTTGTGCAATCGAGGCTGTTACTAAGCAGACCCTGTCCAGATGCATGATTCTCTGAATTTACGATCTGGCCAAAAGCGCTATCTTTTCTCCTCCTCCTTTACAGTTCCTACCTGACATTCTTCCCCTACACTTATTCAGCTAGAAACCACAGCGTCGGCTATGACCCTTCTCGCACCCTTCCATCTCCAAAACTGGAACAGCGGCTCACCTCAACCTCCTTAATGTCAGTAAAATCAGCCACTGCCTTTCTTTCAACACTGCCAAGGGTCTCTTAACCACACTTGTCTTCTCTAAACGGTATCAGGTAATATTATCCTCATAAATAATCTTGATAAATATATATATTTCTGAGGCTTGTGGAATCTGCTTAGATCACATGCTGAGCATAGGCCGACATCTAGTGGAAGCTGCGGAGTATTACAGTTTGTTTTTCGAAAGTCGAAAATGGGCGTCGACACAGGCGTGCCAGTAATACTATCCCTAGTGTGACGTCCACTGTACCCAAGATCCCTCACGCGTGTAGGATCCTCAGATTGTTTTTTTCCGCCATACTGGTCGGAAGCATCTTGCGGAGTTCCCTGGCCTTAGCCATACTTTTGCTGTTATTATTATAATTCTTATTCATTCCCTTCCCCAACGTCGACCCGCAACCTCGACGACGGCTGGAGAAGTCATCGACCGTCGACTGCTGCACGACGGATCTGGGCCTCGGAAGGCCGCTGGCCTCGGCCCGGGCCTAGTAGGCCGCTGGCCTCGGCCCTTACAAGTAGGGAGAGTGGGGGGTGGTACATACTCTTCACTCTTGATATACAGTTACATTTATATATTCCTACACTTAGCAGCCCGCTGCCTTAAGGTGCGTATGGAGGGTACCCCTTTTCAATTCTGCCCCAAGTGCAATCGCAAATACCCTTGGGTCGACAGGCACGCCACGTGCAATCTCTGCTTGCCGAGGGATCACCCCGAAGCGAACTGCAGAGCGTGTAGTAGGTTTAAACCTAAGACACTTAAGGACTGTTCGACAAAGCGTTGGGCCCACCACGCCAGGCAGGAGGCCATGGCAGCGGAGGGCGCCTTCAGCGATGGCAGCGACGCCGTACTTTCGGACGGCGAGGGCATTACGGCGTCGAAAGACAGCCGACGAGCGCAGGTCCCCGACCTCGGAAGGTCGTCCGGCAGGGGGGCTATGGGGAAGACCCCCGGCGACGCAAGCGCTACACACCTAACACACACTAAACACACTAAGACCAACCGGACCTCGACGACGTCGACTTCCCGGAAAGAGGCACAAAAAGAACGGTCCCACTCGGTGTCCTCTGGGCGCTCTCGATCGAGATCGCCTCACGACGCAAGGCAATCATCCACTCTTGCCAAGAGTGCCTCGCTACACACATTAACGGAAGTTCGATCGTCGGGAGACGAAGACGACTTCCACCCCCAGGCCGCGATCCAAGATACCGAGACCGCGGTTAACACCAGTGAGGCCCCACGCCCGAAGCACACAGATACCTCTCCAGACCCTCGGCGCCAGGCGTCGAAAGTCTCTGGGGCCTCCAAGGGACAGGGAAAACATTTTTCCACGCACGGGGAGGGGGGGAAACAGCGGAAAGCACAGCCTTCCACCCCTGTAAAGCCATCCTCTCACCCTAGGCAGACAAGCAAACACAAGTCTACCCTTGAAAAGTCCCATAAATCACCTGCTAAAGTAATACCCTGTTCCAGGGAATGGTCCAGTGAAGACATAGACAGGGTTATGTCTAGGATGTCTTCCTTAGCTGATTTTTATGATAAGAACCCAGAACACTTTCTTTCATATAACCCTCAAGGGGCCACACCCTCAGGCTCCTCCGATCCTATCTCGCTAAGTAAAAAGCCCCGGTTCGAAAGACCTGAACCCTTCGAGGTTCAGCCTTACTCCACTCCATATTCTACTCCACTCCCCAGTTACCAGGGACAAGTTTTCCCTGAAGAGGACCAGGAGTTTGACATTATGGAAGAACAAACCGGGACAGATTACTATGCGGAGGATGAGGACCTGGAGGAGGGAGAAGATGAGCAGGAAATTTACAGAGTAGATTCCCCAGTACAAAGCGAAGCCCCAGTTACTGACTCTCCAGTTGATAACCAGCCCCTCCTTAACGAGGTTCTCGCTCGAGCAGCGGAACACTTCCACATCGACACCCACGGTGTACAGGAGGAAAGGGACTTCGCGGAGGAGTTTGTAGGAGAGAGAAGACCGGTCGCTCAGACCATCCCTATCCTCAAATCCATCCAACGAAGAATAGATCCTTCCCTGGTGAATCCGAACCTCACCAGAGCTGTCAACCCCAGAATTGAAAAGATTTTCCGGGCAGCCCAGTCTGACCCTCTGTATATAAGGGGACATCTTAAACCAGATTCCCTAGTGGTTACCAACACTAGAAAAAGGGCTGGCACGCCCTTATCTTCATCAGAAGCTCCTCCCGACAAGGAGAGCAAAAAACTTTACGGGTTTGGCAGGAAGGTAGCCTCAACGTCCGCCTACCAAGCAAGGATTGCGAATTCCACCACCCTGTTGGCTAGTTACAATTGCCATCAATGGGAAGAAGTCGCGGCGCTCATTGCCTCTGCTCCAGAACCGTTAAAGGGCCAGCTGGCTCGGATCTCGGCAGAGGGGAGAGCCGTGTCTGGTTGCATTTTAAAAGCAACTTTCGACGCCGCTGACAACGCAGGGAGATTGATAGCAGAAGGTACTGTTATCAAGAGACATGCGTGGTTACGGCAGTCGGGATTCAAGACAGAAACCCAGGCTTCTTTAATAGACAAGCCAGTGGAACCCGACCTATTGTTTGGGAAAGCGGTCGAAGACGCACTTAAAAATGCCAAAGATGAATATGAGACTCTCAAATCCCTTGGCCAGCTTACCAACAAACCCCCTAACCAGAGGGGGAACAGTAATTTTCGTCGCCCACGCGGCCAAAATTCACAAAGAGGCAACTATGCCCAGGGACAGGGTACACAATGGAATAACAACCAGCAGTCTACCCAAAGTTACGGCAGGGGTAACAAGAGAGGTCGTGGAAGAGGCAGAGGCAGCCCCAACAAGGGAGGTGGCACGCCTCCACCAAAACAGTGACGCTCAGTTCAGGGTCCCTTGTCACGCAACCCCAGTAGGGGGACGCATTTCCACCTTCACCCAGGCTTGGGAAGGGATCACCTCAGACAGATGGGTGCTGTCAACAGTATCCGCAGGATATTGTATAGAACTACTGCAGCGTCCCCGGAACCATCCTCCACGACAAAGAGTGCACTCCCTAGAGCATCAAAGGATCCTTCTCGAGGAGATCGCCATTCTGCTAGAAAAGGACGCGATAGAACTCGTCCCAGGACTCCAGGTAAACAAGGGTATCTATTCAACTTACTTCCTTGTGCCAAAGAAAGATTTGACAATGCGCCCAGTATTGGACTTACGGCCTGCCAACAAGTATGTCAAGCCCCAAAAATTCCGTATGACCACGCTACAAGAGGTAATCCCCCTCCTAAAAAAGGGGGATTACATGGCAACCTTGGATATGAAAGATGCTTATTTTCATATTTCCATGCTCCCAGCGCACAGAAAGTACTTGCGCTTCAAGGTGGACAGTCGCCACTACCAATTCAAGGTACTGCCCTTCGGGATAGCTTCAGCACCAAGGGTATTCACCAAGGTACTGGCGGTGGCGGCTGCACACCTACGCAGGGAGGCAATCCCGGTGTACCCTTATCTGGACGACTGGCTCATAACGGGGGAAACCACAGGAATTTGCAGGTCAAACATTCAGAGGACTATCGACCTCCTCCACGAATTAGGCTTCTCTATCAACGAGAAAAAGTCAAGTCTGGTGCCAAGCACCTCAAAACAGTTTCTAGGAGCTATCCTAGATACTCAGAAAGGATTGACCTTCCCTTCGGAAGAGAGAATTCGGAATATACTTCTGCAAATTCCGCATTATCAGTCAGGTCAACAGATAACAGTACGCAAAGCTATGCGGTTACTGGGCATGATGGCGTCATGCATTTACCTGGTCCCCCACGCGCGTCTGCGCATGCGTCCCATGCAGGAATGGTTGGCGAAACAGTGGTCTCAGGCAAGTGGTCATTGGGACGATCTAGTGGTCGTTTCGCCAACACTCGTACAGAGCCTACACTGGTGGACAAGAGAGAATCTCGCAAAGGGGAAACCCTTTTACGATCCCGAAGTACAAGCCGTGGTGACTACAGATGCATGCCTGACTGGGTGGGGAGCTCACCATCTCCACCACACAGCTCAGGGTCTCTGGTCTCACTCAGTAGCCAAGAACCACATCAATCTGCTAGAGCTTCTGGCAGTATTCCGAGCGCTAAAGGCGTTCGAGCCCCATCTACTGAACTTGTCGGTGCAGATCAGGACGGACAGCACGACAGCCATGTTCTATCTGAACAAGCAAGGGGGGACTCGTTCGCCAAATCTGTCCAAGCTTGCCCAAAAAATCTGGATATGGGCACTCAGACGGAACATCTTCCTGTCATCGCAACATGTTCCAGGGGAGCTCAATTCCCTAGCGGATGCTCTAAGCAGAGACTCCCTCCCAGAAGAACACGAATGGGTCCTTCACAGAGACGTGGTAGAAGATTTCTTCTCTCAGTGGGTTTTCCTCACTATAGACCTATTCGCCACAAGCGAAAACAAACAATGCCCAGGATTTGCATCCAGGTTCCCCCAGCCGGACTCCCAAGGGAATGCCCTGTGGATGAACTGGTCAGGGATGTTTGCGTACGCTTTTCCACCAACTCCTCTCATCAGGAAGGTGGTGTACAAGATGAACAAGGAATCGATGACGCTCATCCTAGTTGCTCCCATGTGGGCGAGACAACCATGGTTTCCACACCTACGCAGGATGGCGGTGTGCGAGCCCATCAGACTCCCAGCCTGGTACAACCTACTGTCCCAGCAACAGGGTCAAACAGTGCATCAGGAACCCAACTCTATGAACCTAGCAGCATGGCTCCTGAAGTCATAGAGTTTGGACATCTCAAATTACCACAGAGGTGTATGGACATTCTAAAGGAGTCCAGGAAACCAAATACAAGGCACTGTTACTTTGATAAGTGGAAAAGATTCGTTATCTGGTGCCAGAATAAACAAATCAACCCGGTTGATTGCACTCCTTCCAACGTTGTGACATATATGCTCCACCTGCTGGATGCAGGGTTGGTTTTTAACTCGCTGAAAGTACACCTGGCAGCCCTCTCGGCTTACACCACATCCCATAACAAGGTCTCGTGGTGGAAAGTACCAGTGGTTAAAGCCTTCATGGAAGGAGTAAAGAGACTTCACCCTCCTATTTCGAACCCACCGCCAGGATGGGACATCAACGTGGTGCTAGCTAAGCTCATGGGACCCCCATTCGAACCCATGCATAAAAGTAGTCTCAAACACCTGACTTATAAAACGGCCTTCTTAGTAGCCATTACCTCCATAAGAAGGGTCAGTGAAATTCAGGCTCTGTCAGTGCAAGATCCTTTCTTTACTATCCACAAGGACAAACTGGTTTTACGCACACACCCTAGGTTCTCACCTAAATGCATATCCAAGTTCCATGTAAACCAGTCCATCGAGCTTCCGGCTTTCTTCCAAAACCCGCAAAGCTCGGCTGAGGTGAAACTACACACCCTAGATGTGCGTAGGGCGGTCCTATACTATGTAAATAAAACCAGACCGCTAAGGAAAACAGATCAACTGTTTGTCTCCGTAGCTACAGGCAGAGAGGGGGATCGCGTCTCTAAGGGCGCTATCTCGAAGTGGATTATCAACTGTATACAGCTGTGTTACTCTCTTTCTGAAAAGACTCTGCCTTTTACGCCAAAGGCCCACTCTACTAGAGGCATTGGTGCCACTCTGGCTTTCATTGCAAATGTTCCCCTCGACACCATTTGCAAAGCGGCTACTTGGAGCTCTATTCACACTTTTACTCAGCATTACTGCATTGACACTCATTCCAAGACAGATACACAAGTGGGACAAGCGGTTCTAAGACACCTGTTTGCTCATGACCCTTCTCACATCCCACCACCTTCTTCTGGCACTGCTCGCTAATCTATGCACAGCATGTGATCTAAGCAGATTCCACAAGCCTCAGAAGGGATACATTACTCACCGTAATCGTATTTCTGATGCTTGTATCTGCTTAGATTCACATGCGACCCACCCTTCCTCCCCTCCGAGAGAAGGCGCATGATTGCTTGTAGTCTTACCTTTCTGTCTATCTGCTTGGATTATCTGTACTCACGCTACTCCTCATGCTTCCTCATGTCAGAAAAAATACAATCTGAGGATCCTACACGCGTGAGGGATCTTGGGTACAGTGGACGTCACACTAGGGATAGTATTACTGGCACGCCTGTGTCGACGCCCATTTTCGACTTTCGAAAAACAAACTGTAATACTCCGCAGCTTCCACTAGATGTCGGCCTATTTTTTCCGTGACTCTCCAGTTGATAACCAGCCCCTCCTTAACGAGGTTCTCGCTCGAGCAGCGGAACACTTCCACATCGACACCCACGGTGTACAGGAGGAAAGGGACTTCGCGGAGGAGTTTGTAGGAGAGAGAAGACCGGTCGCTCAGACCATCCCTATCCTCAAATCCAAGCGGTTCTAAGACACCTGTTTGCTCATGACCCTTCTCACATCCCACCTCCTTCTTCTGGCACTGCTCGCTAATCTATGCACAGCATGTGATCTAAGCAGATTCCACAAGCCTCAGAAGGGATACATTACTCACCGTAATCGTATTTCTGATGCTTGTATCTGCTTAGATTCACATGCGACCCACCCTTCCTCCCCTCCGAGAGAAGGCGCATGATTGCTTGTAGTCTTACCTTTCTGTCTATCTGCTTGGATTATCTGTACTCACGCTACTCCTCATGCTTCCTCATGTCAGAAAAAATACAATCTGAGGATCCTACACGCGTGAGGGATCTTGGGTACAGTGGACGTCACACTAGGGATAGTATTACTGGCACGCCTGTGTCGACGCCCATTTTCGACTTTCGAAAAACAAACTGTAATACTCCGCAGCTTCCACTAGATGTCGGCCTATGCTCAGCATGTGAATCTAAGCAGATACAAGCATCAGAAATACGATTACGGTGAGTAATGTATCCCATATGGTCGACGGGAAACTGCATAGGCGAAATTATTTATGGGGATCATTTATGGGGTAAATGGGAGCGGGGGGTGTGTCCCGCAGTTTCCATGGGTGAATATTGCCACAAAAAAAGCACTATTCTTGTATGACAATTATTTTTGAGGGTATATTAACACATGGAACCCTCTAAACTGGACTACCATGCCAGCATCCACTTTGGTCTCCCCAACTATGCTTTCTGTTCTCTCGACAAGATCATTAACTTTGCTACGAGGACTCTATTTACTCCCTCACTTTACACCTACTTCCTCGTACCATCACCAGGCTGCATGGCTGACGATGCAAAAGAGGGCCAGATTTAAATTTCATCTCTTGGTTCACAAATCTATGCATGGTAAGTGTGAGAAACCAAAGGGTGTCTCACCGGCTAGTCCCCGGGGATCGATCTCTCAGGTGGCCAGGGCACAGCCATCGCCTTTGGATCCAGACCTTGGATGTGGACCAGTGCGGGAGGATCAACTGGTTGAGGCGTCTTCGGGGAGTGGGGGTGAGTCAGCTGGTGGCGAGATGCAGTATTCCTCCCTTTCCCCTACCCATTATCCCTCCTATTTCATAGGATTCTCCTATGTCCCCACCTCCCCCCTTTCCACACAAACACTGGGCCGAGGAAGAGGGCGACTGAGAGTAATGATGCTAACTCTTACACATCACATTGGACGTATCCTGCTAATTGGGTCACGCAAAGTCAGGCACCTGACTCTAAGTGCATACATCTGATACCAATTAGCTCTCCTCACACAGATAAAATGCGGAACATAGCGACACACTCTGGACAAGGTGGGACATGAGTAAGAGCAGAACTTCCGGGGCAAATGCAAATCTACTGGAGCAGAACAATGCACCAAGGGACAAGAACCATGGGTGGAGAACCCCAGGAGTTCCCTGCAGGAGGTTGTTGCCTCCATAAGGCAGCGAAAGACACGTTGGGAAGGCTGAAACCTAAAAAAAAGGCTGCATTGTGTTTCAAGGATGCCAGTGACCCTCCCGGGTGAACAGCAGAGTTGGGCAGGCGAGGCCAAGCCTGTGGTACTAACCTTGACTCGTAAACTGGAAGACAGTAAAGACGAGAAAGAAACCCACACACCCGGTGAGATGGCAAGCAACGTCTGAGACCGGGAGACCGGTGTGCGCTAAAGAAAGATTGACGAAGAAAGGCAGACCTGCGAATGGACCTTCAAGTAACAATAGCTATAAAGTCGTTTTTCAAAGAAAATAGCTGGGGGTAGATCTGTCTTCGGCTCTGGGCTCCCTCTGGAACAGCCTCCGTGCCACTCTAAAACTTGAGGAGAATCATCGCTGGTTCCAGAAGCACCTCAAAACCTTCCTCTTTGCTTCTGCCTTTTTGCTCCACCTCTCCCCTGCTGATCTGCTCTCTTGGCACTGTGCACCTGGCCACCCTCTGTCCCCTGGGCCCAGGTACCTGCTCACACTGCCACCCTCCTGCACTGTCTCCTGGCCACCCCTTGCACTGGGGACTGTATCTGTACCCATACAGTCCCCCACACCCCTATTTTCTTCTTTTTCTGCACTTATTCAGACTTACCCAGTCTGCTGCTGTAAACACAGCACTTGCCACTTGCTGGCTGCACTACCCCTGTTTATTGCCTCTATTATCTATTTATTTTTTATTTATTATTTATCTGTTCTCCTCTACTCCACACATTCCACTTTCCCCCTTCCATGCACTTTTTCCCCCCTTTCCCTTTTCCATGCACTTGCCTGTTCTCAGTGTCACTGGGCCTAGTAAGATCGCTGGTTTGTTCTCCTGTTTCTCCTCCCTTGCCTTGTCGCACTCTGAAACGCGTGTGCACGAGTGCGATACAAATACATTATTTTATCATATGGAGTAACAGAGTGGTTCGGCGAAAGGAAGTGGCCCACTCGAAAGTCTCTGTGAAAGGTAAAAGGTTTGAACCCATAGTGAATGAACTGTAAAGGCGAGGTGATTGAATTTGACCCTGAGAAAAGGGGTGAGTAAAAAGGTGAACGTTGGACTTGGTGCATAATACAGTGAACTACCCAGACCAGGAAGCACTGGGGCAAATAACATAGGAGTTGGAGTTGAAAGCTGGAAAGTATAAGTGGTCCTGCGGAGGTCTGTAGAAACGGTCCGAGCCCGACTGAGGGAGATGAAGTTGTATTAGGTTAGGGGAAGAGAACCCTTAAAGGAGGTGAATTAAGCTTTGGGAAGGGATCCCCTGCAAGTGGTTTGTTTTGCTATGAGAGGTCTGAGCACGACAGAGGGGGACCGGCGTGAACCCTTTGGTGAACTGGGTTTGGAAATTGGAAAGTTATACTTTAACGTGGAAGGCCAGACGGGCCTCGATCCACGTCTTGAACTGCCTTTGTGTTAAGAGCCTGAGGCACAGTGTGTCATCTTGCCTGCAGGGGCCACCTTACTCTGTGCTGTCCAGGACAGTTTTTTTCTTTATTTGATGGTCGAGACTACTACCATCTTAGCTATAGGGCAAAGTAGGAGTTTCTCCAACTCCATTGAAACTTCAATGAAGGTTTTACAAATTGTACCTTTTGTGTCAGTGTCATACTTAGGATACCATGCCTCCCTTACAAAAGGCACCACTGTATCTATCCTCCTCTCTCCTTTGGACTTCCTGGATAGTACCCCTGCTTTCCTGCAGGCCCTGGATCCCTACCCACCACCTGCCTTAAAGGTAAGCCCTGTGGGCTGTTTTGTGGGGGATCAGACACTCTGATGCGACGCCTTCCTGGAAATCTGCTTTCCCTCACAGCCTCAGGATTGATGCATTACTTTTGCCTGTAGCCACAGCAATCTGTAGCACGGTGCTTTGTGGGTGCATTCCATCACACTGTTAGCCTACACCAGCCTCATTCATCATGGCCGCCACTTTTGCATTGCTTTGTTCTGCTTTCGGTTGGTGCTCTCCTCATTCTTCTGCACCAGTCAGGCGAGCCGGCAGGCGAATGCTGGCCTGCCTCGAAGGCCCGTGTGGGAAGGCCCATGTCTTCTCCCTGTCCGCTACCGTCCCGCTGCCTGCCTCCCTCGCCCCACCCCCTCTCTGGTCCCCCGTGTTGTCTGTGGATCCCCCTCCTCTGGTCCCCTGTGTTGTCTGTGGACCCCCCTCCTCTGGTCTCCCTGTTTGTGTACCCCCCCTCCTCTGGTCCCCTGTTGTCTGTGTACCCCCCTCCCCCGCTCCCCTGTGATGTGTGTACCCCCTCCCCCTCATCTGCTCCCCTGTGATGTGTGTACCCCCTCCCCTTCCTCTGGTCCCCTGTGCTGTCTGTGGACCCCCTCCCCCGGTCCTCTGTGATGTGTGTGTACCCCCTCCTCTGGTCCCCGGTGCTGTCTGTGGACACCCTCCCCCTCCTCTGGTCCCCCATGTTGTCTGTGGTCCCCCTCCTCTTGTCCCCTTGTTGTCTGTGTACCCCCCCTCATCTGCTCCCATGTGATGTCTGTGTACCCCCTCCCCCGGTCCCCTGTGTTGTCTGTGGACCCCCTCCTCTGGTCCCCCATGTTGTCTGTGGACCCCCCTCCTCTTGTCCCCCTGTTGTCTGTGTACCCCCCTCCCCGGTCCCCTGTGATGTCTGTGTACCCCCTCCTCTGGTCCCCCATGTTGTCTGTGGACCCCCCTCCTCTTGTCCCCCTGTTGTCTGTGTACCCACCTCCCCCAGTCCCCAGTGATGTCTGTGTACCCCCTGCCCCCTCCTCTGGTACCCTGTGATGACTGTGTATCCCCCCACCCCCTCCTCTGGTCCCCCGTGATGTCGGTGTACCCCCCATCCCCTCCTCTGATCCCCGGTGGGTGATGTCTGCCTATCCCCCGCCCCGGTCCCCCATGTCTGTATAGCCCCCACCCCCTCCTCGGGTCACCCGTGATGTCTGTGTTCTCCCACCCCCTCCTCTGGTCTCCTGTGATGTCTGTATACCCCCACCCCCTCCTCTGGTCCCCCATGTTGTCTGTGGACCCTCTCCTCTTGTCCCCCTGTTGTCTGTGTACCCCCCTCCCCCGGTCCCCTGTGATGTCTGTGTACCCCCCTCCCCCGGTCCCCAGTGATGTCTGTGTACCCCCTGCCCCCTCTTCTGGTACCCCGTGATGTCTGTGTATCCCCCACCCCCTCCTCTAGTCCCCCGTGATGTCCGTGTACCCCCACCCCGGTCCCCCGTGATGTCCGTGTACCCCCATCCCCTCCTCTGATCCCCGGTGATGTCTGCCTACCCCCCGCCCCGGTCCCCCATGTTGTCTGTATAGCCCCCACGTCGGGTCCACCGTGATGTCTGTGTTCTCCCACACCCTCCTCTGGTCTCCTGTGATGTCTCTGTCCCCCCCACCCCCTCCTCTGGTCCCCTGTGATGTCTGTGTCCCCTCCACCCCCTCCTCTGGCCCCCTGTGATGTCTGTGTACCCCCCACCCCCTCCTCTGGCCCCCTGTGATGTCTGTGTACCCCCCACCCCCACCTCTGGTCCCCTGTGGTGTCTGTATACCCCCACCCCCTCCTCTGGTCCCCCGTGATGTCCGTGTACCCCCATCCCCTCCTCTGATCCCCAGTGATGTCTGCCTAACCCCCGCCCCGGTCCCCCATGTTGTCTGTATACCCCCAATCCCCTCCTCTGGTCCCCTGTGATGTCTGTATACCCCCATCCCCTTCTCTGGTCCCTGTGATGTCTGTGTACCCCCCACCCCCACCTCTGGTCCCCTGTGGTGTCTGTATACCCCCATCCCCTCCTCTGGTCCCCCGTGATGTCCGTGTACCCCCATCCCCTCCTCTGATCCCCAGTGATGTCTGCCTAACCCCCGCCCCGGTCCCCCATGTTGTCTGTATACCCCCAATCCCCTCCTCTGGTCCCCTGTGATGTCTGTATGCCCCCATCCCCTTCTCTGGTCCCTGTGATGTCCGTGTACCCCCCTCCTCTGGTCCCCCGTGATGTCCTTGTTCCCCCCCACACCCCACTCTGGTTGCCTGTGAGTTCTGTCGTGGCCTCCCCTTCTCCCATGCAATTGTTACCTGCTTTTGCCTGATCTTTTCTATCCCTCCTTTCCCCTTGGCCATCTTTTACACCCCCCCCCCCCAATCCAGCTAACCACTGCAGAAGTTGTCTTGATTCATTATGGTTTTTTTCACCATCACTGACCTGTTGCCAATGCTTGGATTTTACTATAAGGACACAGTGACTCTTGGCGCTTCACCTTCTCTATTCTCTTGCTGGACCTCCCCTGCATACTTATGGTGGCCCCGAATCATGATGTGCCCATCTTCATCCTGAATCCTTGCTTACATGTTTCGTTTTCTGCAACATTGTGTTATTACTGACCTCTGAAACTGTATTCGCTCTCCCCTCTGCTTCTCCGCTCTTCTTTTTTCACTGTTTTATTTTCTGTTCTCTCCCCCTTTGCCCGCCCTCCCTTCACTTTTTTCTATGCACTTACATTATCAGAATAGTCCATGGACCTAGTATGATAGCAACAATGTTTGTCTCCTCCCCCTCTCCTTACTTGTTCTCTCTCCCCCCCTCCCACACTATCTGAAATGTCGTCAGGCCTAGTACGATAGTCGCTTATTTTGTCCCTCTCCCTCCTTTTTCCTCCCCTCACCTCTTGTAAATCTCCGGCTCTACCAGAAATGTCATCAGGCCTAGTATGGTAGCCGCCTATCTGTTCTCATTTCCTTCCCACCCCCTCCCTTCCTTATCTGTGTCTTAGCTCTTGCACTATCTGAAATGTTGCTAGGCCGAGTATGATAGTTATTTCACATTCTTATTGTTCCTGGCCTAGTAAGAATGTCATTGTATTTTCCCTTGTTCCCTCCCTTGCCTTGAAACGCTTTGAAACACATTGTGTATAGGCGCTATATAAATAAACTATCATATCATAACTCTACAAACCACGTAATCTCTGCTCTTCCTCTTGGACTACTCTTGTGGCTCCTCAGCTTCCCTGTTCTTCCTCTCGCTTCATCTCCTTCTCTCTTCTTTCGCCACATACATGGAATTCTCTTACCCCGGACACCCAAGAAACAATCCACATGGATTTGTTCACAACAAAACTAAAAGCCTACCTCCTCACCTCTGCTATACCTTTTTAACCTACCTCTCATCTGCCTGATGGCTAAAGAAATGTCCCTGCCTCTGTCCCTCACTTCCTCTGCCTCCGCTCTAGCACTTCACCCAAAAGCTGGCTGTACTGCATACCTGCAATTAAAAATGTCCAATGTTGGTTGTCCTTAATCTGTGTATGTCCACTTATGCATTGTCCCCGGTCACTGTTCCATTTACTCCCCTCAACAACCTGGTCAGAATGTCCCCCATAGTCACCCCATTGTAAGAAGCTCACTGCTTCCTGTCCAATGTGATTTCTTATCTATTGTATGTTTTTGGTGATCAAAAGAGCATTGTTCCTCCTGTATATAAATAAACATAAAGGAGCAACATTGTTAATATCTAGCAAATGAACACTATCATTGTTTAATTAAAAAAACACTGCACTTCACCTTAAGAACTATGCCTCTCCTGTTATTCCTGCTCATAAATGAATGCAATCGGTATCTGAGTGTTCATGTCCTTCTCCTTCCATAGCGAACGCGGGCGACAACCACGTTTTCAGCACCAAGTGGTTCACTGTTTTGAGGATGAAAGTCCAAACTGCGATTCTGTTGACAGAAGCAGTACCTTCTGCTTTTTCCTGACTGGTTTGATAATACATTTTATCAGAGTTATGATCCGAAGCCACATGAAGGATGTGAGACTCTCAGCATCTGTGGGTTGGGGCATCCCAAAGGCACCCTGTCTCCTGTGGGAGTAACCACATGTAATTAGCTGGTGGCTCTATTCATTGGTAGCATACATTTAACTTTTTAGGGTTGAGTTTTTATACGCCAAGAGATGCCATTGATGGCTCCCCCTGTAATTGATACAGTAGAAGTGCTCCAGCTGACTGGTATTCCTTTTGTGTGGAAGCAGACAAATAGGACAAATAGTAATATATAGCAAAAAGCACAGCCTGCCTAGTGTATCGGGCTGCAGCAGGGCAAGAACAGTTATCACTGGCATGTGAATAGACTGTGATCCACATTTTGAGTGTATACCCAGGAAAGTTTGCATGTGGCAAATCACCTATGATTGTGTCCATCAAATGTTTATGCTACCAATTTTCATTTTTAGCCTGAGAGTCTTCTCTCATTTACAGCCCTGTGATGCGTTCTGAAACACTATGCCAACCTGAAGAAGACTAAACGAGCTCTGCTGGTGTCTGCAAACACCTAACTTCTTAAGAGACCAGAGTGATTGGACTGGTTGGTCCTCCTTTTACCCAAGCCAGCACACAGCTGGTTTGCAGCCTCAAGGGATCCTCCGTTTTCAGAAGCTTTGCGGCACATGCTTACACAGATTGGACACAAAAAGATGGGAGAAACGGAAACACTGAGCACTAGTAATGGACAACCGTTAAAGGACAACAAAGAAATTTAAAAGTATTTAAAAGTGGAGTCCACATCTTACCGGATTTAGTACCTCTGGGCACCGGCTTTACAGTTCCGGAACTGTAATGGCTGGAAACACCCCAGCTGCACTTTACCGTAACTCAAACATTTCAACTGGACTATGGCCCAGTACCTCTGTCAGTGGATCGTTCATAGTCTTGATTGCGTGAGGCACCTTATTGTTGTCATTGGAACAGTCACATAAAACCAGCGCTGCTACTGGTGAACTGAATGATTTGACAGCCAGTTTTTCATACTCAGGAGATTGCTTTACTGATACACCAACCTATGCGAATGAACCCGGACTTTGACATCTGGCCCAGTCTTAAAAATGTGGGAACCACAGCATCAGGACCAGTATCCTACTTAGCCAATCAGAAGTCAGACTGCCTCTTCCATTGATTGTTATGAGCGAGTAGCGCCTCCCTTTGAGTGAATGAAGGTCCTGAAGTGCCTCCGGGGTACAGTGTCCAACATGGTAACCAGATTTTGGAACATTCCTATAATCCTAACTGGTAGGGTCACAGCCTCCGAACACTGAGTCTTTCTCATTAAAGCGTACTTACCTGTAACCTGAACAGTATGTACTGACCTTCACAGAAGGTAAAATGCAATTTGTAAAACATCTTTGTGTGAACACAACCTATCGGCTTAATAAATATGTTCTATTTGCATGTTAAACCACTCAGTGACACTCCCGAGAGCTGCTTTTGACCCGCTCTGCCAATTTTACCACTAGGCGAGCGAGGGAAAGCTTGCAGCAAAACCTTTTGCATATCTATGGGTCAGAAAAACTCATCCCCTGAACATAGGGATACCATCTTAACAAGTATCGGTATTGAAAGATCAATCCTAGAACATTTGAAGTGGGACTTTTGAAATCTCACTAGTTCACACGGTTTCAGAAGAGCCTTCCATTCCCTAAATACTGTTCTGTAGTGTCCACTTTGAGAGGACTGTGCCTTTCCAAATTCGACTTTGCTCGTTCAGTCTTCAAAGAACCGCACTACCCGAGTAATGGCGGATTGGTACTGGAAAAATGGCAACTCCTGTAGACCTTTCAGTGGCAAGGTTGACATTAAAGCACATGTACTAGCAGCATCAGTTTTAGAGAAATTGCACCTCTTTTATTTTTACCATGTCATCATTAAAAGACAGATAGCACATCTGCCTTGTGATACACCCCTTGTATGAAAAACATCAGTTCTGGTCCTATCCCACAGTGTGTTATCTCCTTCAATAATTTTACTTCGGTGGCAATGTCTTACCCTAATATTGCTCAGAATGTCTTCCTGCGGTATCAGCATTTAAAGTGGGCATGGCCTCTTTGCACTGGTTGCGTCTGTTGGGGGGGCAATAAGGGGAGAGGATGGAATTGGTGAATACGGATATCCATTCCCTAGAAGGTTATTTATTTCATTGAGATCTTTTTTTTCGAGATGGGAAAGTGAGGCAACCGATCCGCTCAGCTCCTTTCTTATACCGCGCCCAAATCTTGATCAAGCATAGTGCAAAGCAGACTGACTGTCAACTGACATTTTTTAAAAAACACACTTCGGATGTTTGCTGGTCCCCTCTCTTTGCTTGTTCTGCTTTTAACCATTTGCTTTTAATTGCATTTTCTCTGACATAATGATCTTTTCCTGCTTGTTTGCAGGGTTCTACCTCCTTTGCTGGATTCGGATGAGGTAACTTGTTTCACTGATCCCCAGTTCCAGATGTATGCTCTTGTTTAACAGGTCGCAAGTCATCCTAATTTATACCTTGTGCTTCCCTTTAGGAAATTGTGACTACAAAGTTTGAAATGTCGAAGATGGAATAATGCGATGGATGTTGCTGGTGGATTCTCTTTAGATCTTTGCTTCCCACACCAAAGGTTTTTGGGGAGAGAATGACACTGGAGGCATCGGAACATATCTGTATATGGTTAAGAAGAATTATTTTATTACTTTGGTTTCTAGCACTTAAACTGTCTGCTTTGCAGCACACCGTCTGATGCTGGTGAACCTTACAAGACCAGAGTACTCGCAAGTGGCAAGATTGCTGTTTTGGTTTTTAGACTTTCTTTGGAGCAAGATTTATTTTGAAGAAGCTTACGCCGTGTTTTATATGCATTGGAGTCCCATTTTACAGGATTCTGTGTTGAACCTTTATTCTCTTTATTTGATACAGTAAACGTCCATCATGTGTGTTAGCAAGTTGAGTTTACAGTGACGAACACTGTGTGCTGAGGTGACACCAAAGTTTGCAAAAAGCACTGCACACCATTGAGAGTTAATGGAGTGTGCAGCGCACCTTTGTCCAAAGTAATGAGTAAGTCGCCCCTGTAGCCGCAGTGGTGGAGTCAAGCACCCCCTTGGCAGTGGTGGAGTAAAACCTGCCCTTAGTGGCAGTGGCTGAGTAAGACCTGCAGTTGTGGAGTGAGACCTGCAGTGTGTGGCAGTTGTGGAGTGAGACCTGCCCTTGGTGGCAGTGGTGGAGTGAGACCTGCCTTTGGTGTCTGTGGTAGAGTGGGCCCACATTGGCAATGTGGGTATGACCTGGCTTGCATTGGTAGACAGTGGCATGCACTTGGAGATATCGATGAAGAGCCACCACATTGATGGGTGAGCGGCACACTTGTCGGCAGTGGTGAGTCTAGCATTGCAGGAGTTTGTTGATAGAGGTTGAGTGTGTTTGTCAGTGGCACTGCAAGCATGAGGGTTAATGTTGCTGTGGACTTGTCAAGCAGTGGGGCTTTGTATAAGGCATAGAGAATTAGTGAGTCGGTACACTAAGTAATTGAATGATGGTGCAGACGGATGTGAGGGGATAGTTTGTCAAAAAGATGTTAAATAGGTAAGTGCGTCAGAGGAAACTGGTCTTGATAGAAGAATGAGGAGGCAAGGTCATTCTGGGTGAAGCACTGCTAAAAGTTTTAAGAGGAGATACCACTGAAGGTATGTGCACACTGCTGTTTTTGTAAAGGGTGCTGCTTAGATGAGGGGCAGGTTACACACCTCCATGCAGATCTAAGGAAAAGGTTTTCAGTGACACTTTGAATGTCTTTGGTGTTTGATTTGGATGTTTGGGCTCTTCAGCGATTCAAAAGTATTCCTCCTTCTACTGTTCGTTGTGATGTTTAGTTGGGGGTTTTGTTTTTAAACGGCATAGCGGGCATAGTCCTTTTTGTTTTTTCTTTCTCTTCCAGCATGACCAAAAGAACCGTTAAAATGATTCTACAATGTCCCAGTCCTGCAACGCTATATTGATTCACCTGGTATTTTTCAAAATGTGTTCTATTTTTAGACCAAGTGTTCCGTCAAAACGCTTTGCTGAGAAAATGTGTCTTGGAACTCTCTTCTGCACACATGTATTGCCTGGAAATACTGTTTCTCAAAAGTGCACACCTCCAATGCCATGGAATACTGCTTTCTGTCCACACCTCTGGAGCCATGTAGTTATCGGCACCTGAGGAGCACAAAGAATGGCTGCAAAGAATGGCAGACTTACCATACACCATTAATGCTGTGGAGGACTTGCGTCCCTTCTCTGAACACCTCCAGTGCCATCGAAAGCTCTACATTCCTCCTGTGTTCACATCAGATTAAACAAAAATGGGAGTTCCTCGTTTCTGTGTGCACCTTCAGAGTCACAGAAGTATCTTGTCCGCCTTGGTCTGCATAACTGGAAAGTCATGAGCGGATTCCATGATGTCAGGTGTTTTTCAAAGCCATCAGGACTGCAGGTATTGATATGCCCCTTAAAACACACATTCCTGGTTGACGCTCATCTCCTTATGGCACATTCTAGCTTAACCTGCCTGGCTACTCCTATGAGCAAATCTAAGAGGATTCTGTTTTTTCATCATGCATTTTACCCCTCAGTCAATATCTGCCATCTA
Source organism: Ambystoma mexicanum (assembly GCF_040938575.1). Lineage (NCBI taxonomy): Eukaryota > Metazoa > Chordata > Amphibia > Caudata > Ambystomatidae > Ambystoma > Ambystoma mexicanum. Next base: position 717,942,100 of record NC_090923.1, read on the forward strand.
TGTTGGTTATGTCCACAATCCAAACTCTGTAGACCTGCTGCCAAGGGGGTACCACATAAGGTGGAGGTTTCAGCAGTGTTTAGTTCTAGGCACAGTAACATTTGAGGGTTCTGGCTTGACTTGTTCTCAGCTCTATGCACGCCTTTCTAGGCCATTACTTCAGGGCAGTCCTGGTGGGTGTATTGAACTTTTTGCGGCAACTAAACATGTGGGGATGATCTAATATAAAATATATTTTTTTCTATTAAACTCCCATCATGTAAAACATATACTGTGGTCTTTATTGTCTGGATTCTCAAGCAAGTGTAGATTCAATTGATTGATCAATGTTTGTAGAAAGTGCCCTGTAATTGTGTAGATCACGTTAGTTATTTGGGGTTTTGAAATGCGTTTCATGCGAACAAGATGCTTCAGACTGCTGTGATAACAAAGGAACTGGAAGGGGGAGTGAGCAGGGGAGTGGGAGAAGACCAACAGCGATCCAAACACGTTTGTCCAAACCAGAAGCTTGATGAACACTGTAAGGAATGGCTCTTTACTGCATTTGAGACCTACATCTATATATTTCAGTCATGAGTAGGCCTGACAATCGGGTACTTGGGCATATACTGGAAAGGACAATGGAGGGTTTATTAACAAAAATACACACGCACGCACAAATTATGGACTGACTTTGGAATTCACTGCAATGGGAGAAGGTAGGAATGAGAAGGTATGGTGGGAAATTAGCTAAATGTGGAATTACCTGAACCAATTTGGGAAGAAACATTAAAGGCAGACTTTGGCATGTGTGGACCTGGCACTAGTGTACACAAATCAGCAGATCATTAAACACATAGATTGCTTGCCATTGTGACTGCACCATAGAGGATTGAAGGGAGAATGGTACGTACTGGGCCTGGGAGAATGAAGGTAATGCTCTCGCCCACATGCTTTGGTCGTACGGTAGTCAAACATTTCTGGATACCAACCAATGATTTGGGCAATCTGAGGTCGTCAATGTGGGGTATTTCATTGGGTGCCTGTACATGTTAGGGTAGAGGGTTAGTGTGACGGGAACATCACTGTCCACACCCTTTTACTTTGGAGGTAATCACTTTTAATACTCAAGACAAACCACAAGATGGTATCATATAAATCTTTGTGTGTGATGTTGGTGGTCTTTTATAGTGCCTGTCTGCCACTACTGATGACCTGGCTGCGCTTGACTCTGTAAGAGAAAAGGGGGGTGGAGTCCATTAGTGGGTCAGTGGGAAAGGCAGATCCAACACCTGTGTTGCGGATGGATGTAGGTTGGAAATGCCCAGTTCCGCCCAGTTCCTGCATGCCAATCTGCTTTCTGTGGGTTGTTTGGAGTATGTTAGCCGTAGTGAAGCGCCCATGATCTAATGGACTACAGCACTTAGGGTCTGGTTAGATGCTGATATAGGAGAGTCTGACCGGGCTAAAGAGGAGAACTTAGCAGTGGTTCGGTCAGTGTTGATGTGCTAATGACCAGGCCTCTGGTGATTTTGCATCTAGTGTAAGGTGGTAGGAGATCTTAGAGGGGAGTCAGAGAGGTGAGAGGGATTGCGGGAGTAGGCCGTACAAGGCAAAACAATCTGCAACTTGAACTCTGGCCATTTGCAAACTGGTCCCATGTCTCGAGCTCCCAATGCCCTCTCTTCCTCTGCCTCTATTGGTCTCACTGTCACAAACAGATACATTCTACCAAATGAGGAACAAAACAAGCATTTTCAACTTGGCAGATGAGGGAAAGGGTCGGTGTAGAAACTCAAACATGACCATAACCTGCTAAGGCTCATGGAAGTTGCACCGGGGGAGTATCAAATGGAAGAGGAAGCCCCTTACAGGATTAGGGACGACCATTCCCAGAGAACATGGTATACTGCCGCTTTGCTATACCCTCATTCTTTCCCCAAGCGAACCTCTACTTCAGTTGTCTCAAACAGTGTTGATGTCTTCTATTGGAAGGTCAACCAGCCTGGTATGTTGGACCGAACTAGCAGCCCTTAAAATACAGACTGCTTTCCATATGACTCCAATACAAGTACAGTGAAGATGATGATGATGACCAGGAGTATGAAGACTCCAGAGAACCGTAATTAATTGTTAGGCAGAAACCTGTGCAGTTCCCTTAGGGACCACTGCAAAAGATTTAAGACTACAGGTGTTGGCAGTAAACCCACTTGGTAGTAGTCTGTACCACCCAGATTTACCTGGTAGCTGTGGCTGAGCAGTCAGACTTCCCTCAAGAAGAGTTAGGCAGTATGCAAAGTATACACAATAGGCACTCAGATACAATAATACTAGCAAACACTGACCAGAGCTTTGGTATCAAAGGATATAATTATTTATTTAAAAACACACAGTTGAAACACTCCAGCACTCTTATTGTAAAATATTCTAAACACAGTTACTATTGTAATATATACACCCCTTTTTCCTTATCAGATAAGTCACAGTAAAACACCACTTATTTTCATACAAAGGTGAGCGCTTAACTAGATTGCACTCCAATAAGTTTGTGAGAAAGGGAGGGAAAAAGACAGAATATGGAAAGGTACACCACTCTAAGTTTCAGGAACACTATTAGCAAGGCAGAAGAGCAAAAGCCACTGGTGAGCCAAAGTCCAAAGGCTGGGCCCACTCTTAGAGAGAGCAGAGCACAAATGCGCCCAAGATCACACAGTTACACTAGGCTTAGAAAGTCTTGCAGAGGGTTCAAAAAGAGTTTAGAGAGGCTTCAGAAAGTTTAGCCAGGGTGTCCCAGACTAACCCAGGTTCGAAAGCCGGGGGCTAAATCTACCCCATACAGTCGGTAGCAAGGGAGGCCAGGCGGGACACGGTACCTTAAGTGGGAAGGATCCACCAGCGGTGGCAGTTGTTCCTGGTAGTGGGTGCAAGTTGCGTTGTCGTCCAGGGGAAGAGAAGATCTCGACTTGGAGGAAAGATGAAGGTCGTTGCAGTACCAGGGCAGAAACCAGCCGCTGAGTTTTCCGGTTAAACGTGGTAAAACGTGGTATCCCGGTTGCCGGGGTGCTTGGCACAGGCAAGGCGGCCACGAGGTACGTCGGGAAGGCGAAAGGACGGTGAAACTGGTTATCCCCACCAGTCAAAGGAAGAAGACTCTCCGGCGGGAGATCTCCTCTGTCGTTGGGAAAAGTGGTGAGGCAGTCCAGCAGGGCTCCACCGGTAGTGGTGTCGTGGCAGGTCGGCTCAGCTTCTCCCTTGTCGGATTCTAAGGTCCTGTGGCGACTTCTGAAGTTCCAGTCCCCAAAGCCCTGCTTTTATGCAGCAAACCCCCATTCACTCAGCCTAGCTGTCACTCAAACATGCTAAGTGGTGAGCCGGCCGGCTGACCACTTGGGCCAATCAGGATGGAGTGCGACTTGCGTTGTCTAGGCAACTCAGTCCAGGGTGCCTAAATTTCCCTCCACCCCTCCTAAGTACCTCAGACAGAGTGGCACCACTTTGGAGGGCTTCTGTGGAGAAGCCCGCCAAAAAGTGGAACAAAGGGCTCGACTTGGGTTGGAGTCTCAGAAGAGAACACAAACGCCATTTTAGAATCAAGTTTTGGCAAAAACCACCAACCGGAGAATTAATATTAATTAAATAAACCGGCGGTATGTTCGAGGCTACCGTAAATAATTAAATAAAGGTAGTAGCCTAAAACAATGGGAAATCCCATAGGAAAATATTTGTGGTTGAATATAAAAAGTAGTATCCACTGCCACCAGCCAAAACTCGATCAGGGGGGATGGAGACGTGCCCCCTCGACTAACAGACCCCAGGGCAATTGAATTGCCCCAGCCAGTACGTCCACAATATGATGGTTTGTACTGGTTCTGTTCAGAATTTAAGACTAGTAAAGTCAATGGTGACTTTACATGCCCTGGGAGACAGTAGTCAGTCCCAGGGTATGGAGTCTATACTGGGGGGTCACTAGGACACCCCTGTGTTACTGCACGGAGGGTGCTGTGTAACACACATCACAAAAACACATGAAGCCCTATGGAGTAAAAGACCCCATAGCCCATTAAACACATCTATATTCAAAGAAACACACTAAAATCATGCCCAAGAGTGAGGGTAAAAGAGTCTCACTCTTGGCAGGAGAAAAAAATAAACCCCAAAAATCCAGCAAAGCTGCTGGGGGACTCACTAGGTTAGGAAATTCAGCCTTAACAGAGAATTCTCCCTAACATGAATGGTCTAGTCCCTCACAGCATTTGATTGGTCAAAGGGAATACAAAATAACAGGGAAAGCAACATAGAGTGAGCTATCATCTGACGAGAAACTCTGGAGAGACAGACCTGGCAAACGGGACAGCAGCAGGAGACGCCGTGCATGGAGGCGAATGGGATTGTGAAGGTAGTCCATGGAAAAGGAGCTACTCTGCAGGCTTCCCGAACAAAACCTCTGCGTGCCCCAAAATCCGGCAAGAGGACGGAAAGCAAAAGCTTAACCCGAGAGGGGAGCAGAAACTGGCGGAGCAACCGCTGACGAGACGAGGAACCAGAGTGCGGCTGGAGACATAAGGTCCAGCCGAGGAAGAAGAATTGACTGGCGTAGACGACGCCGACCGGAGAGAATGCAAAAACATTACAAGAACACTGGTGCTCAAAAGACACAAACCATACAAAAAGGTACACGGGCAGACAGATATATGCCTGAGGTCCGTGAGTTAAGAGGGTCTTGGACCTGCACCCATATGAGAGCCAGAGAATAAGAGTCTGGGACCCTGAGAGGAACAGAGACCGTACAAACGGAAACCTATGCTTGGCAGGAGAGTAAACCAAGCTATTGCGACAGCAGATTGCAAGTCTGGAACCCGAACCCACATGCAAATCTGAGAATAAGAGGCTCTGTGACCCTGAAAGCAGCAGAGACAGATCAGAAGAAAATATATTCGCTTGACAGGAGACTACACCAAACTGGTATAATAGTCTGGTTTTGCACCCATATGAAAATGTAATAATACAGTGAAATTCATTCAAGAAGGTACGGGGGCCTGGGACCCAAGGAGATGAGTAAAAGGAAATAAGCTGCACAAGGTGAAGTCGAACTCCTAAAGGAGAATCAGAAGGAATACAGGGTAAAGGAGCTAACCCCTAATCCTTGCAGGAATACATTTTGGAACATTTCTTTTGTTGTTTTGACCCCCCCCCTTACCCCCCCCCCCCCCCCCCGAGACATTGGGAACTTTTCTGTAGACATGAACTGTCATTACCACTTTAGTTTAGAAAAGAACACTCTTGAACATTAGATTTATTAGGGTTGGGGTCAGAAGTAGGGTTTTTGGGGCACAACAGTGACTGTCTTATTTGACATCCTGATTCTTTCCTTAGATTTCTGTGAGGCAGGGAAGACCATCTTGGCTTTATGGCCAGGGGCGCCATTTCCCCAACCTTTTTACCGGTTAGTAAAGCTTTGTAACCAAAACTATGCCACCTTTGTGTCAGAGCCTTACTGCTGCACCATTACAGTGGCCTACTGGGACTTTTGCCCTTCGAGGTCAGGTTATCAGTCGGGGTGGGGCCAGATGCTCTGCTCCTTTTCTCCCAGAGGTCTACTCTGCTGTCTTCCCACAAGCCCCAAACTCTTCTCCATGTTCCCAAATTAACATTCTTCCCTGCTAGCAACATTCATAACTCGCCACGTTTGGATGCAACACCAGGCCTTTGGTGTCATAATGATGCTGAAACCCTGCAGGGGACTCGTCATGATGAAACGAGGAGCAGAAAAAATAGAAGGAGTATGGACTCCTAAATAAAAACTGCTGCACTTTAGCCCAAAAAAAGGGCACAGGGATATGAGCCAGCTGCAGGATGGTAAAGAGCAGTGAATTGGCAGTGCAAGAGAGGGGTTTTGGGGTGGGGAATATGATGGACTAGGCTGCGAGTTTGCAGTCTTTCTGGCCCATTGCCAACTAAGGGTCTCAAGGAAATTGCTTTACTTGTGCCACAGCTAAATGATGGGACCAGGGCAGAGACGGGCATGTTTTATTCGTCCAGATGTTAAGAGCTGGCCTTCCAAGTGTAGGGTGGGGCTGTCGTGGATTAGCGCATTTATAAATTGAGAGCCATTTGCTACAGGGGTCTCCTGGAGCCATGGGAGGTACTGTCTCACCCATTAACATCTATGTACACTGAAGAAGAGCGGTAAGGAGAAGAGAGGCTGTCTCTCTGAAGTACTTGTGTTGAATGAAATGGTGCTCTTACATTTACAACTTTTACACAAGTTGGCAAGATGTCTTAGGGAAATGTCAGAGAAGGCAGCAGAAAGTACCCCACACTCAGCCCTAAACTGGACACTACTGTATCTGCCCTATGTGACCAGAAAAGCAATGGTACATTACCCTCCCTCCTTCTCATGCTATACCAGCTGAGTAATGTAAACTGGGATGCGCAACACAAAGAAGCTTGCATCTCCCTGATAAGTGAGCAAAAAGGCATTTGTGTGGCTGGGAAATGCCTGGGCTTTTCTGTAAACTGGATCTAGGGTTGTAGAATGCTGTCTGTAAGAACTAATTTTGTCTAGCCTGCCCAATTTAGAGACCTATAGAGACTTGTATACAATCCTGTGTTGTATTCTGATGTCAAAGATGGATTCCAATGTTTGATTTGTAATGCTACTGTGGGATTATAAGTAATTTTTCAAGTAGCTTGAGAAGGGACATTATTTTTTATCAGGGCAGTGATGGTGGACAAACAAATCTTTTGCTTTTTGGAAGAGTGATATTAAGCCCATAATTAGGTTGATGTGCAGCTTTGTAAGAATGGTGCTTGAATTTAGGTGTGTCCCATAAACATAATAGCATGGTCTGTTTATGGAGATTTAGGAGACCATCGGATTCATTGTGGATAGCTTGTTCCGAGGGACACCCCGCTTGGCAAACAGAGGCCATCCAGAGCTCCCCCATGCTCCCACCACTTTTCCGCTGTCCTTTTGTTTGGCACTGATGTTGGCTGGCACTGATTGTATGGATGTTGTCCCCAGTGAAACAAGTGATATCAAATATAAAGGCATATATTGGGTTCAGACTATTATGAATTGTACAAGTATCATATTGTTTGTACTGTCTTGTGAAATGTAAATAAATAATTCAGGTAACTAAAGTGCCAGTATCTAGGTGGATTTGGAAGCCAGCCCCCTGGAGCAGACCTTGTTGAAGACTCTAGGAAAGCTTTGTGGTAGAAAAGGGTATGAGTTGAACTGGAGTGCAGGTCACTCCGTGGGGCGCGTATACCTTCAAGAGGTTAATGGTGAGGTATGTGGGTCCAACCCCCCATATAGCTTTCCTGGTGACAAGATCCTCCAAAGGTGAAGATCACTAATGCGGCAGACCAACAATGCACATGACTCAAAGTAGAATGTCAAACGAGATCTATTAGTAAATTGGGTGGTTGATATGAACACCTATAAGTTTATCTACACTCAAACAAAGGTTTCCTCTATGAAAGTGTTCTAAGAATATGGGTTCAACTGTAAGTTGACCTAGTTCTCCATGCAGTAGTTTTGTAACCCCCGGATACTGACGTCCCATTTCCTCCCATGAGGAGAAATGAAGTTGTTTTATTCCTTAGAGTTCTATCCCTAATCAGATAGAAGGAACACCCAACTGATCTGCGGGAGTTGTCTGCAACTAAACCGTGTATTGCTTTCTGGTAATGCTCTAAGGAAAAAGTATCAGAAGGGGTCAAACTTTAAGGTGTCTGGGTCCTCCATCTAATGGGAATACTGGTCACCGTCTGATTGGTTGTTTGGGGAATGGGAAAATGCTCATAGTGACTTGATTTATCGAATTTAACTGCACAGTGCACTATAACAGGTAATTTCCTGTTCAATAGAGTATTTTCTAAAAGCATTACCTATTTTGATTTTACATTTCTCTGGGCCTGACCAGATCTTTATGATGGTATTTATATTTTATTGCACATTGCTACCTTATGAAGTATTTCCTCACTGCATAGTCGATCTCCCTCCTTGTTAGGGAGCAGACATTTATTCCAAGTATGTGGTGCCCTTAACAAGCCTGTCTGCAACCCAGATGTGACACCAGTGGCTGGGCATTCACAGGCTGTAACACATCCAGGAATGCATTCTGCAGGTCATGCTGGATTTACTTTGACTTCACTTCACAGGAATTTCAGTCTGTTTGGCTACCCTTCTCTATTTAACCCACAGTTAGGTCTACTTTACAGAATAATACATTCTCATCACCCACTATGATAATGGGGCCAGAGAGCCCCGCTGACTAGCTTACTCAGCCCAAAAGATTCATCTATATATAGCTCCTACAATTGTAGAGCACAGTTTATTAATGCTTGCTCAGCTATAAACAATAGGTTTGAGATTTATGAACTTGATTATTCACAGTGGGACATTATTATTTTAACTGAATCATGGTTCTTAGGAGAATCTATAGTCCTTATTTTCTTCTGATCTAGCTTATATCGGATATCTTCTTCAGTGATAAGGTAGCTTACTGAATGAGTAACCTACTAGTAGCCTACCCTTACCTGATTTCTGGGTGCACGAGCCAATCCTTCTGGCCATGAGAAACTGCCTCCACCATCTCTCTCGGTTGGTCTTGGTTGCCAATCACCTACATGGGCATTTGTCTTACCTAGTCTTTGCAGCACCAGATAACATCCAAATAGGGACACCTGTCCAGTTAGCTTGGACAGATCACTTGGCTATTACTCTCGAAAATTCCTGGGGAAAGAGCCATTATTGTATAAATGGTCTAACATCTAAGAACATGACGAGAGGTTATTTAAGAATGTTGATACGTCCTTAGTAGCCACCGACTGGCCCTCAATAGCTCATAACTGTAAGGGAACACACGCTCACAATGTAACACAGCTACCCAATACATGCTCGCAACATTGTGACTTGTTTGGACTTTTTGTATCCACTAAAAGAGATGGTTTAAACCTAGGACATCACTGCGCAGTGTCTGGTTTACATCAGAGCTTCTGGATGACAAGGCCAAGAAATGTGTATTGGAACGTAAATGGTGTTCCTCTGATCTAGCGTCTAAACTTGATGACTTCTGTGACCACTTTTTGTTATACAAAGTACTGATTATTTGAACAAAAATGATTACGCCCAACAAGTAGAAGAGGCATCCAATACCCAGAAACCTCTCTTGCAGCACCTTACACTTCCAGAATCCCTAGGCTACCCAACTGAAAAGTTGAATCTTCTAAGCAGCTGTGGAATGACTTGACTTACTTCTTTGGAAATAAAATTGGTAATCTCGATCTGCAAATTCTAAAACTTGTCATGCAAAATTGTATCCAGTTGGGGAATATATGTGTGGTGATATCTCTTCATTCTTTCTAGCACCCTCTCATACCAAACTATCTGCCCATATTCCTTCTGGTAAAGCATTAGGAACCTTGTTGGTTCCACTCCCAGCAAGAATCTTCAAGCAAGTGATCAACCAGGCGTTCTACGTAATTATCTAACTCATGTTTAAAAATGCACCTTGAATGAAAGTGAGGTCCCTGATGCTTCCACAGAGGTTGTTTTTACTGCGACAGACCCATGACATTTTTAAAATATTTCTATTTTGCCCTTTATAGCTTAAATATCCGAATCCATAGTGGTCAGTCATTTGTAATCTTACCTAAAAAGCAAAACAATTCTGGATCCTCTAGAGGCAGACACTTGCCCAGGATGAGGCACCAAATCTGTCTTAATGGCCACCTTAGCAACCTGCATTCAATCATAGGCAGAGGAGGTTTGCCAATGCTGGTACTGTTGGACCGTTCAGCAGGTTTTGACACCATCAGCTCTGATGTCCCAGTTAAGAGATATTGGTGTTTGGGGGTGGGGGGGAGCTTGAGTTTCTACTTTTATTCCTGTCTAACCACTGCCAGTGCATTGGACTCCCTCTTTATAGATTAGTCATGTTCCCCTTGCTTTGGAATCTCTGCATTTGCTCCCTGTCGGGAAGCGTGTTACATTTAAGACCCTTTGCATAGCTCACCACTTTCCTCTCGACACTGGTTGGGAATTTGGTAAACAAACCTTTTCTGTTGATGAATGTGGGCAACCACTTGTTGGTTAGTCCAGCGTCAAGGAGCTATTTTTATCTAATCACTTTATAAATAGTTGTAACATAACATATACGATTAACCAAGGCTTTCCTCTCTGGAAACATTTGAAGCAATGGGAGTCGGAATGGGTTAAACGGTATCCAGTCAATATATCTAAAACGTTAGAGTGGTACATTTCAGAGTGGACAATAACACTGGAAAACACAGCACACATTAATTATATAAAGAGTAGTGGGGTAAAAGGGCTAAAATGGGATGTGGTTGGGGTGGCATTATAAGGGTAAAGAAATGGGGGGCTTGTATGGAAAAAAGAATCTTCGAGGGGATTGGGCCCTCTGACGTATTCCATACCTGACAGTAATCGCCACAGCTGTGCTACTTCGGAAAATCTTTCGGTGTCTGTGTCCTGCATCAATGACATTGATCTGCTGTCCTCGAGGGCCTCTGTCGAGCCGACGTCACCAGATCTTATAAGTAGGACACCCGTGAACGTGTTCGTTTCGGAGATCTCGGCATGCCTCGATTCTACTGAATCCTGTTCTTTCGGTTCTTCGTTGCTACTTGTAAGCATGTCGTCTTCGGCTTCTTCCACCCCGCGGTCCGGGTTTAAGAAGTGTCGGGTGTGCGGGTCCAAGATGTCGCTAACGGATACGCACAACGCTTGCCTCTGGTGCCTCGGGGAGGTCCATGATACGGACGACTGTCTACTGCCAATCGCTCACATCAAAGGACTTGCGGGAGCGTAAGAAGATGTCGGTCGGGAAGGTGGCCAAGCCCCGGAAGTCACGTTCCACTGGTCTTTCGACGGACGATTCGAGGGGCGAGACTCTGCATCGTCGTCGTGAGTCAGGGGGTTCTCGGTCTGGGAGTCGGTCCCGCCATTCCTCTGCCTCATCGAGGCACTCCAGGAAGCACCATCACAGTTCGCCTTCCCTGTCCTCTTTCGAGGACTCCACCCGTCGGCGGGTTGCTTGTCCCAACAAGCATTCCACTCCTGAGGAATGGGATTCCTTCCGAAAGGAGATGTTGGCGATTTTTCAATCGCAGGGCTCTGGTCCGTCCGTGCCATCTGAGGACGCCGCTCGTGGCCGTGCTAGAGACACCACTCATTCGCCTTCAGGCTCGAGCAGTCGTCGCGACCACCGGGTGCCTTCGAGGTCCCGGTCGGACAAGGATGGTCGCTCTAGGCGTGCCCGTTCCAGGTCCCGGTCCTCGACGCCCTCGAGACCGCGAGAACCTGTTCAGTCTTCGAGGAAGACTTTGAAGGCGCCGAGGTCGTCGACGGACTCTCTCGAGGCCCCGCCTCCGAGGAAGTTGACGCCATCTGTGCCCAGGCTGTCAAGAGACCAGCTTGGGGCTCCGCCCTCGAGGCCTGTGTCGACGCCGTGGAAGCTGTCGGCTCCGTGCTAGACGTCGACGCCGATTCCATCGACGCCTTTAGAGGCGGCTTTGTCGGGGATGCCTCATGGTACGGGGGAACCCCCCAGAAAGGCTCTGGCTAAGGAAAAACATGTCTTTGTTCCTTTTTCAGTTCCCTCTTTCCAGCCTCTGGATTATATTTCTGAGGTGGATGAGGGGTCTGAGGAAGGTGAGGTTCCTGCAGAGGTTGCTGATGGCCTCCTTTATGGTCACAGCCAGCTTGAGGACCTGCGCCAGTCATTGCATGACGCCAGTGGGCTCGACACCTCTCCAGAGGTGGAATTTGGTAGGCCTGAGCCTGGCACGCATGCCGACTCCTTATCAGTGCCTGATGTCGAGGGTCACGGATTACCTGGGGTGGTCTGCCCCCCTGAGGATTTTCAGCAGGATGATCTGACTGATATCCTCGACCAAGATCCCCCAACTGACCCGGTACTGCCATTCCATATGGCCTTGCAGAGAAGGGTGGCTGCGGCTTGGACTTCTCCGGAGAGTCTCCTGGCAGTGAGCAAGTCCTTTCTGATGAACTCGCCCAGCAAGTGGCGACCCCTGCTACTTGACCAGGCACCCTACTCGGGAGAGTTTGGTGGTGCACGCGGCTACAGCCCCAGCAAAGCAGGCGTCGTACCCTACCATCCCTCCTGATAGGGACCACGAAACGTTTTGACGGCTGGGCGAAGAAGATATTTTCTTCTGGGGGTATGGCGCTTCAGGCTGCCAACACCGTTTTGTGCCTTGTCTCGTTTCACACACACTCTGTGGAACTGTATTTCCCTAGCAGCTGATCATATTCTCGAAGGGGAGGAACAGGATGGTTTCCTTGCTATTGTGCAGGATGGCAAGGATGCCATGCGTGAGTCCGTTCAGTTGGGTCTGGACATGGTTGATTGCGTCAGCCGGTCCATGGCGGCGAGCACCGTAATGCACAGGTTTGCGTGGTTGCGGAAGTCGGGGTTTGCTCCTGATGTGCAAGCCCGGCTCCTCATCATGCCCTTTGATGGTGACCATCTTTTTGGCAGCAAGGCTGACGAGAGCCTTGAGAGGTTGCAGACCTCCAAAGCTGCAGCAAAGTCGTTGGGTGCTGCAGTTCGCCAACCTCTGCCTTTTCGTCCTAGGAGACGGCAATGGAGGGGAGGTTCCTTTCGATATTACTCGTCCTTTAGTAAATCGAGAGGAGCTGCAAGTCAAAGGGGCAACCGTAGGAATGCCAGAGGTGGAAAACAAGGTACTCGAGGTGCCAAGGCCGCGCAAGCAGTTGCCTCTTTGCCCTCAGGCGCTGCCGCAGCTGCTTCAGCTCAGTCATGAGGCCCATGCTTCTCCGGTTGGGGGAAGACTGGCGCAGCATCTTGTGGAATGGCGTGCCATTACTTCAAATGTGTGGGTTCTGGAGATCATAGCCCACGGCTACTGTCTTCCTTTCCGGCAGAGGCCTCACAACAATCCACCAGGGAATCTCTCTTTGAAGAGTCCGGATCCACTCATTGCGCAGGAAATTCAATCCCTGCTGGAGAAAGGCGCCATAGAACTGGTGCCTGTAGCGGAGAGGAACGAGGGATGGTATTCCCCTTATTTTTTGATTTCAAAGAAAGACTGGGGATTGAGACCCATCGTGGACTTGCGCGGTTTGAACAAGCTCCTCAGGAAGGACAAGTTCAAGATGGTTACTCTTTCTCAAGTCCTCCAGGCCCTTCAACTTCAGGACTGGTTGGTGTCTCTCAACCTCAAGGACGCTTATTTTCATGTGCCGATCCATCCAAAGCACAAGTACCACCTGAGGTTTGCGGTTGGCGACTCGCACTTTCAGTTTCGGGTCCTGCTGTTCAGATTGACCTACGCCCTGAGGGTCTTCACCAAGCTCATGGTGGTGGTGGCAGCGCATCTCAGGAAAGGGGCGATGCACGTCTACCCCTACCTGGACGATTGGTTGATCAGGGCGCGCTCTCCCAAGCAAGTCCTGGATCATCTGTCTGTCACCTGCCACTCCCTCCACAAGCTGGGCTTCTCCCTCAACTTAAAGAAGTCCTACTTGACGCCAACACAGCGGCTCCAGTACATCGGAGCGGTGCTCGACACATCCCTGGGGCAGTGTTTCCCTCCCCAGGTAAGGGCTCTTCACATTCACCAGATGGTGCACAAGTTTCAACTTGCCCAGACGCTCCCGGCGTTAGAGTTCGTGCGGTTGCTCGGCATCATGGCATCCTGCATTCTTCTGGTGCCAGAGGCCAGGTTGCGGATGAGATCTCTGCAATGGGCCCTCCAGCTTCAGTGGTCAGTCTTCTGGCAGGTTGTCGGACCCCGTTCAGGTGCCGCCCTCGGTAGCCCAGGACCTTCTGCGTGGGCCCTCGAAGGCAATCTGATGAGGGGGGGGGCTCCATTTTGGCTGCCCTGGCTGGAGGTAACAATCGTGACGGATGCATCCCTCACGGGATGGGGAGCTCATGCCAATGAGCTGACAGCGGTCGTTGGTCTCCGTCTAAGTCCAGACTCCAAATCATTCTGTTGGAGCTGAGGGCCGTCAGGCTTGCCCTGAAAGCTTTACTTCTGACTGTGCGAGGGAAGAATGTCCTTATTCTGACGGACAACACAGTGGCCTTGCACTACCTCAACAAAAAGGGGGGGGGCAGGGTAACTTCCTCTGTGTAGGGAGGCGATGCAGCTCTTGGTCTGGGCCATCCAGCAGGACATTTCGATCTCAGCAGTTCATCTGGCCAGAGACGAAAACGAGACGGCAGACGCTCTGAGCAGGCAGAGCGCAATCTCTCACGAGTGGGAGTTGGCTCAGGAGATTGTCCTGGAGATCTTCGCCCTTTGGGGGACCCCCTCAAGTGGATCTCTTCGCCTCCAGTGTCAACTGGAAGTGCTCGGGGGAATTTCCTCCAAGAGGATCCTTAGGAGATGCGTTCGTAGTGGATTGGTCCTTCCCACTGCTGTATGCGTTTCCTCCAGTCCCCGTCATCCCGCAAGTGCTGCAGAGGCTACGGAGGTTCGGTTCCCGGATTATCCTCATTGCTCCGGCATGGGCCCGGAGGACGTGGTACCCGGACCTTCTCGACTTGTCCATCTGCCCTACACGTCGTCGTCTTCCCTACTGAGACGATCTGCTCTCACGGGAGGGTGGGGGGGGGTCAGGTTCTCCATCCAGAGGTCAGATCCCTCAACCTTCATGCTTGGCTTCTGAAAGGTTGAGGTATAAGGATTGGGACCTCCCTGAAGACGTGATGGAGGTGTTGCTTTCGGCCAGACGGCTGGCAACAAAGTCCCTGTACCGTTGCCGTTGGAGAAAGTTCTGCGACTTGTGCAGGGTTAAGAATGTGGCTCCTTTTTCATGTGACATTCCTGTGGTTCTGTCTTTTTTGCTTTCTTTAGCCCACAGGGGCTTGCAAGTGGGTACCGTTAAAGGTTACCTGGCGGCGCTGTCCATATTTAAGCGCTCGTCTGAGGAGTGTTCTTATTTTAAAATTCCTTTAATTTCTCAGTTTCTGAAAGGGCTCACTAATGTGTTTCCTACATCACCTTTCCAGGTGCCCGCTTGGGA
Source organism: Ambystoma mexicanum (assembly GCF_040938575.1). Taxonomy (NCBI): domain Eukaryota; kingdom Metazoa; phylum Chordata; class Amphibia; order Caudata; family Ambystomatidae; genus Ambystoma; species Ambystoma mexicanum. The sequence continues at coordinate 717,957,128 of NC_090923.1, forward strand.
TTTGAACCTTGTTCTGAAATTCCTCCGTTTGAGCCTTGCATTCTTGTCCTTTGAGACTGTTGACCCTGAAAACTGTATTTTTGTTGCAGTCACTTCCGCTCGCAGAGTGAGTGAGTTACAGGCACTTTCAGTTAAGCCACCCTTCACTGTATTTCATAAGGACAGGGTTGTCCTTCGAGTTCGTCCTTCTTTTCTTCCGAAGGTGGTGTCGGAATTTTATATAAGCCATAAGGTTATTCTTCTGGTATTTTATCCTCCTCCGCATCCTGGTAAGGAAAGAAGAGGAGAGGCTCCATAGGCTGGTTCCTAGGAGAGCTTTGAGTTTCTACATTTCTACATTTCACGCATGTCCCGAGTTAGAGTGGACGATCAGCTCTTTATTGGTTACGCTGGAAGGCGTTTGTCTAGATGGATTATCTTGGCAATTTCTGAAGGTTACCGTCTGGCGGGTAAGGATCCTCAGGTGGGCTTACGGGCCCATTCTACTAGGGGGTATGGCTGCCTCTACCACCCTGCAGAGGGTTGTTCCTATTCCTAACATCTGTGGTGCAGCCACATGGGCTTCGGTCCATACTTTTGTACGTCACTACTCCATAGATTCTATCCATGGGCATGATCTGGCCTATGGCAAATCGGTCCTCTGCAATTTGATTGTGCGTTCTAAATTTGTATATTCTAAATTATTTTCCCTCCTCCTGACGTTGGTACTGCTTTGGGAGTCTGTCATAGATATGGAATACGTCGGAGGACCCAATCCCCTCGATGAACAAGTCACTCTTACCTGGTAACGTTCTTTCGATGGGATGGTCCGACGACGTATTCCATATCGCTCGCTCCCTCCCTGCCTACCCCGCTACAGAATTTCTTATGCGATTCCAGCTTACATTTCCGCAAGGTTTTCTGTGGTCATACTGGCAGAAGATTGGTGCCATAGGTAATGGGGAAAAAACTACAACTGAGGCTACGGGCGTCGTGTGTCCTACTTATAACATCCGGTGACGTCAGCTCGACGGAGGTACTCGGGGACAGCGTATCGACGTCATCGATGCAGCACGCAGTCGCTGAAAGATTTTCCGAAGCAGCACAGCTGTAGTGATTACTGTCATAGATTATGGAATACGTCGTCGGACCATCCCATCGAAACAACGTTACCAGGTAAGAGAGTAACTTGTTCATCTGTGTTTTTCAGTGTTTTGTCCGCGATTAAATTCAACACTCTAATTGTGGTTGGTAAATTCACATATAACCAGTTAATCCAGTTACAATAAAATAAATATTTCTCAATCTATTTGTCTACCTCCAGTTCACTATTTGTAACAATAACAAGGAGGTGGCACTTAGCCACTTCTTGATTTAATATTGGGCACAAGAATATTGCCCAATTTACAGTCGGAGATATAGTGCACAGGTCTGTATTTGTAATTCATCCAGAAGGATGGGGCCTGGTTTGCTTATACTAGTTTTGTGGCATGAAGGTGCCCACTTAAATTCCACCCTGTATTAATTTTACTCTAAGGTCTCCCACTGTTGTTTTGTTCCTAAGAGCCCCATTTTAAGTTTGCACTTGCTGCCTTTTTTTAATTATCCCTACTATGCTTTTGCTTCTTATTTCCCAATTTCGTTTTTTCACATGCTGTGGTATCTCACTGTGGTTTTGTGACCAGGAGTCTTCGTGTAATTTGCTCAATGGCTCACTGTAGTGTTAGTTATCCCACTATAATTTTGCTCTTATGTAATTTGCCTAGAAATGTCCCCACTGTAGTTTTTCTCCCAGGTGTCCCACTGTAATGTTGCCAGGTTGTGATTTCATCCCAGGAGCGCGGCAGTGATTTTGCTTTTTTGGTGTCCTACTGTGGTTTACTCCCAGGTGCCACACTGGGATTTTACACCTTTGGAAATTTGCTCATACATGTCCCACTGTAAATCCCCCGTCTGTGATGTGTTACTGGGTGTCCCTCTTGTGGCTTTTCCCGTGGAGCGATTTTACTCCACTGTTGACTCTGTATCCACTGTTGCTTGCTCTAGGATGTCTTCTCCCATCTTTCCCCAAACACTATGCACTCCCAAAGTACTTGCCCACTCTAAGGTGCTTTAGGTGGTCTCACCTAAAGCACCTTAGGTGAGACCACCTAAAGGTCTCACCTGCAACACTATCAGGAAGTTGGCACAGCTAAACTGGATGAATGCTCCAAATGCCCATCGGGGTCTACACTGACAGTTCCATGAAAAAAACACACTAAAATTCAATATTCCAATACACAACCCCAATACCAACCACTTATCATAGTAGAACACTCCTCCTCACAGACATTAAAACATCACACTGTCAAAACTCTCCAACCACCTTGCAAACTGCAGTCCTGACCAATGTATCATTGCTCTTCTCTCCACATTTGTATTTATTTTGTGTTTTATTGAATTTATGGTGCGTGTGGCACTGAAAAAAATAAAATTCAAAAACCGTACAATTCATAATGATTAAAAATGACCATAGGTACAAGTTACATCAGAAAGGAAAGAAGCCAGAAAATGTAAGCGACAAGATAAATGAGGTTAGTTTGAAAGATATGAAGAGATGAGGCAGCACAAAGTGAGAGAGGAATAGCGTTCCAGTTTTCGGCAGCCAGAAGAGTAAAAGAATGGAAACGAGACAAAGCACAGGGAAGTTTAGGAAAAGTTGGAAGAAATACATTCTGTGATCGTAAAGGGTGCGAGGGGATATAGAATGAAAGTAGGGCGAAAAGATGGAAGGGGGAGGGGGACAGACCATGAGTGCATTTGAAAACAATCGAGAAAAAGTGATAAAGAAAATTATATTCAAATGGAAGTAATGAAATTGAGAGTAGGGAGGATGTGATGGAGGAGTGAGGGGATAAAGAGAAAAGTAGAAGAATAGAGGAATTATAAATGGAACACAGAGAAAGAAGGTGGGAAGCAGGGAGGCCAAGCAATAAAGATGAATAACAGTCAATGCAGGGAAAGACGAGCGAAAAGAAGACGTTTAGTTGCACAAAAAGAAAGATGGGGGCGAGCACAGCATATGTTAAAAAGAGCATAGCGACTGGAGCGGGCAATGGAGGAAATATGAAAAGAAAAGGAGAGAAGGATCAAACATTATGCCCAGATTGTGTGCAGATGGCAAAAAGGGAAGGCATTATGGGGGAAAGGAGAGAGAGGGGGCGGGGTGGCAGAAATAGTAGAGGCAGGTAAGAACAGAACCGCCATTCTTGAGGGATTAAGATGTAGGAAATGTGGACATCTAGTTCTGAACAGCAGAAAGACAGGAGGAAAAGGAGAGAAAAATCTGGGTGTCATTGGCGGACAGATGAAAGGAAGAGATGAGGGCAGAAAGGGGAGAAGTGTGTAAAGAGAGAAAAGAGGCCAGAGTATCGATCCTTGATGGACACCATAAAGAAGAGGGAGGGAGTGATGGAGAGGAATGACCAGCACAGGTAATGGAGTAGGTCCATTGCGAAAGGTAAGAGAGGAACCAGTTGGGAGCAGACCTTGAGATACCCAAGGTGAATAGAGAGGAAATAAGAGTGTGATCCACGGTGTCAAACGCCACAGACAGATCGATAAGTCTAAGGATAGAAGAAAGTTTGGTGCTGTGAAGAGAGAATTTGAGATGTGGAGGAGAGCAGTCTCTGTAGAGTGAGACGGTCGAAAACCAGACTTGCATACCTTTTGTGTTTGTGACACGAACCACATAGAAACAGACCTCCATACCGTACCTAGATAATTAACTGTGCACATCAACACAACAGCGAAGCTAACTTGTATTTCCATTGTTCATTTCTGACCAAATCTACCCTCACTTTCTTTTCAGATCGCTAGAGCGCCAGCGGCCATGCAAATTACAGAGAGCATGCTATAAAACCACATAGCATGCATAGTACCTTGAATTCTATGTAGTATTGGATGGGTAACCTATGGGTATTTCACAGAGCTTTGGATACTGTGATTGTGTTGGTTAAGTTCAAGATCATGTGTTTGGCTCTGTTTTTGAATAGCCTACAGGTTGGTTCTCTTTTTTTAGGTAGTGTGATGAATCCCTAGATGATGTTCCTTCTCCCATGGGGAGAACCCTTCTTATGTGGCCAGGGAGGTGCAACCACTGTCCGATAATCCCCTTGGAGGTGGAATGCTACAGGAGGATCACAGGGCAAGGCATTTTGCACATGCGACAAGTGACTACATGGAGGTGAGAACACAGTGCAAAGATACCGCTTCTCAAACCCCTATACCCTTACACCCCCCACAGGGTAACATAGTCCTTTCCTTCCCCATATTATGCTGTATGGTAGACTACATGAATATCACACCATGTACTGGGACAAAAAAAAGAACAAGCGCTACCCAATTGAACATCAAAGCAAAACTACTGGGACGAACAAGTGCGGAAGAATGAATAATACCGTGCAAGCATAAAGAACGTGGTCTAGTCAATTGAGAACGCTTACAAGTATAAAGATGGAAGAAGGACTTGACACAGTCTACCCCTCCCTGGAGGAACCGCAGTCACAAGGGATGCATGAGGAAGTTTGGAAGGGAGGCAGAGTGAGACACTGAGAAGGAGAGGAGCTGGTCCGAATGAGAGAGACTGGTCTCCACGCAAGGAAGCATAAGTCCCAGTGTGCCTGGCCACGGGGAGATGTGAGGAAGCCTCACTTATCTCTACCGGTCCATGGAGGAGCACTGGAGAATGGGGAGTGCAGACCAACCCCCACAGCAGACCGCTGCCATCGCAAGAGACTCACATCCAAGAAGGTATGTTGGCTACTGGGTAGACGCGTCAGGCCCTGAGAAGTAGTAGCAGAAGTTGCCTGAAGAGGAGAGGTGCTGAATACAGGGTTAGGGACCCTGGTGGACTAGGCGGAAGTCAAAGGAAGTGGGAGACAGAAGAAAAGCGAGTCTGGGACACACACCCATATGCAGATTGCATCCAAGGCAACCTTCCTCGTGGCAGTATCTGGGAGGTGAATGCACCAGGTCTGCTACAGGCACAAGGAAGAGAAATAAGGGTCTGCAACCCCCACCTGCAAACTAATTGCATCTAGTAAGATCTTCCTAAGCACAGCACCTGGCAGGTTAGTGTACCAGGTTGGCTGGGACTGTAAGACATTGAAACCAATCCTGGGAAAGGCGAGCTGAGAAATAATACTCGCACCCATACTAATCTTCAAAACCGTACACTAGATGATGTGTTCTCTTGGAAATTGAGTAATTTCAGGAGAACAAATTATTATCATTTGCATACCTTGCATTTGGAGGTTTCTGAAAGGAAGAACCGGAATAGCTGTGAGATCTGTACTGCAAAGAGATTGGTTGAGGCTTTTAAGAATGACATTTAGAAGGGAAGCCTATAGGAATTGGATAAAAAATAATTGTGTGAAAATGCTGCAGAGGGATGGAGAAGCAATGCTGAATATTCTGAGTTCCTGGGATGATTTTAACACTATCAATTCCTTGGAATGTAGGCAGATAGTTTTAGAAAATAACCCAATTTCTGAAATGACATGGGTGACATATTTTGGTTCCTTATATTTACAGGGAAATGTGGAATCTAGTAACATCCTTGTGCTACAGCACGTTTGAGAAGAAGGGATTTATGGTCCTTAATAATATCTCTACAAGATGTATTGGATATCATTACAAAGTTGGCAGGCGGCCCCAATAGATAATTATAGATAATTATGTAACTATTGTGGAAGTGCTTCTGTGAGTGCTGTGCTGTTGGCGTTACCTTCTTATCCTCTACGCCACACGGCTTCATTGAGACTGTATGGTCAGCTTGAAAACCTGTGGAGAGGAGATTACCCTTGAACTGTGGAAGCGGTACGAAGCTTAAGATGCACTCTGACTTTTCATAAGGAATGTGTAGTTGAGGAGCATTAAACAGCGCTAATATCATTCCTTCTTTTTCCCTCACGCCAATATCATTTCATCTTTTTCCCTCTTCTGTTCAGTGTGCCAAGCCATGCCCCTTTTTCCTAACGTGACTATGTAAACAAGAGTGCACGCGCATTGTGGGAGTGCCTCCGAGGTACGCCAAATTATTTCTTTGATTATTTATCCCCAAATACCAAATCCATGGCTTTTTACTCACTAACTTCCAACATGCCGGAGAAAACGCCTGATCTGTTTGGCTCAAAATATACTAAGAACCCGCTAGTTCCTCTTGAGTTATCGAAGGCAGCTATTTATCGGAGGCAAGTAAAATCAAAACAATCGAAAGTGTTAGTGCGTGGTATTAGGCATTTCGAATGGATTGTGTCCTCCAATGCATTCCACATTTTTGACATGTAATGTCCACAGCTGTGCACTTCTGAAACTTTGTCGGCAGAGGGTGTCCTGCGTAGATGGCTTCTGGTCCATGTCCCCTGAGGGCCTCAGTCACAGAATGTTATAAATAGAACGTATGGCACCCGTAGCCTCAGTTCTATTTTTTCCGCGAATGTGTTAACTTTGTGAGACTCGGCACGCCTCATGTGTTTTCTTCATTGAAGATGTCTTTCTCTTCGATCCCTCTGACTCCGCGATCCGGTTTCAAGACCTGCCGGGAGTGCAAGTCTAAGATGTCACTCACTGACCCCCACCGCATTGTTTTGTGGTGCCTCTGCGAGTCGCACGACACTGATGACTGCTCGAAATGCCAGTCGTTTACTGCAAAGGCCTTGCGAAAGGGTAAGTTCCAGGTAGGTAGGGGCCCAAAGCCTGTTAAGTCCCAGACTTCCAAGTCTAAGGGGGTTTCCACCGCGACTCGAGGGGTGACTCTTCGCGTCAGAAGGATTCCCTGGGATCTCAGTCCCGGAGTGGTTCCCGCCAGTTGTCTTCCTCATCCCAGCACTACAGGAAGTGCAGTCACTGGTCGCCTTCCCCGTCGTCCTTGGAGGATAGTGCCTCAAGGAAGGTTTACGAAGTCCTCGCCTCTGGAGGAATGGGCGGCGTTTAAGAAAAGCATGATGGTGATTTTTCAATCGCAGGACATGGGTCCGGTCGCGTCTTCTGATGAAGCCAGCCAGGATCGGTCTCGTTCCGCGGCTCGCACGCCTTCGGGCTCAGATTCGCGCCACGATGCACATCAGGAGCCGTCGAGGTCCCGTACGGACAAGGAAACTAAGGGTCGCAAGAGACATGTCTCTAGGTCTGGGTCCTTGTCCCCAGCGAGGCAGCAGCTACCTCTGGAAGGCTCGATGCCGGCGTCGACTCGGTCGGCGCTGTGTCCGTTCTACTGGGATGTCGACGCTTTGCCATCCTACCAGCCCACAAAACCTTCGGCGATCCCAACATCAAGGTTGTCGATGCGATCGACGTCTAAGCCTTCAGCGCTAACGGCACCTTCAGGAATTTTTTCTCAATTTGCCGTTTGAGTACCCGGACATCGTGGATCCTCCAAGGAAGGCTATATCGAAGTTGGTGAGGCCGGTTTTGGCCTCCATGCCCTCTTCTATCACCGGACCTGGGTTCCACCTCCCTCTGGCTGACATTTACAAAGAGGAGGAGCGGTCTGAGTTTGAGGACCCTGGTGAACTGGATGAGGCTCCCCAATTTTCTGGTGACAGTCAGTTGGAGTTGAGACAGTCACTCCATGATGCTAGTGGGTTGGACACTTCCCCGATAGTGGAGTTTGGTAGCCCTGAACCTGGGGCTCATGCAGAGTATTCTTATAGGAGACTCATGGCACGTGTCTCAGAGTATCTGGGCTGGTCTAGTCCTCCAGAAGACTTTGGGCAGGATGATCTGACAGACATCTTGGATCAAGGTCCGTCCTCTGACCCTGTTTTGCCATTTCATTCTACCTTGCAGAAAAGGGTGGCAACTGCTTGGCAGTCCCCGGAATCTCTTCCGGCTGTGAATAAAAATCTAACTAAGAAATACTGCCCTTCTGTTAGCAACCCCAGCTATTTGTCTACTCACCCCACTTGTGAGAATTTGGTGGTTCAGGCGGCTACGGCCACTTCGAGGCAGGCGGCGTACCCTACCATCCCTCCGGATAGGGACGACAAACGCTTCGACGGTTGGGCCCAGAAGGTATTTTCTGCTGGAAGCATGGCTTTGAAATCAGCCAACTCCACGTGTGCCTTGGCAAGGATTCACACACTGTTGAATTGTGTTTCCTTGGCGGCTGAGCATATTCCCGAGGGGGAAGAAAGGGATGGTTTCCTTGCTCTCTTGCAAGACGGCAAGGATGCCATATGTGAATCACTTCAGTCGGGTTTGGATATGGCCGACAGTGTTAGCTGATCCATTGCTGTGAGCACCATGATAGGCAGATTTGCGTGTTTGTGGGAGTTGGGGGTTGCTCCGGATGTGCAGGCTTGTCTTCTCAACATGCGCTTTGATGGCACACATTCATTTGGCAGCAAGGCTGACCAGAGCCTTGAGAGGTTGCAGACCTCAAAAGCTGCGGCAAAGTCTTTGAGCGCCACAGTGTGTCAACCTCCGCCTTTTCGTCCTAGGGGACAGCAGTGGAGGGGAGGTTCCTTTCAGTACTACTCCTTTGGTAGTACGAGAGGGGCCGCCAGTCAAAGGGGCAAGCGGAAAGGTACCCGTGGTGGACGGGGAAATCGTGGTGCCCGAGCCGCTCGGGCAGCTGCCTCTTTGCCTTCAGGCACTGCCGCAGCCGCTTCCAAACAGTCATGAGGCCATGTCCAAAGGTTCGCCGGTTGGGGGCAGACTGTCTCAGCATCTCGAAGAATGGCGGGCCGTTACTTCAGATGCCTGGGTGTTGGATACCATAGCCCACGGCTACTGTCTTCCCTTCCTTCAGCGGCCTCACGACAATCCACCGGGGAAACTCTCTTTGAAGCTTCCGGATCCCACGCTCGGCCTCCCAGGACCTTCTGTGGTGGGTGAACGAAGGGAACCTGATGAAGGGGGAACCGTTTTGGCAACCGTGGCCGCAGGGGACTATAATGATGGACGCTTCCTCACAGGATGGGGTGCTCATGCCAACAACTTGACTGCTAGCGGTCGTTGGTCTCCGTTGGAGTCCAGTCTCCCCATCAATCTGTTAGAGTGGAGAGCTATCAGGCTAGCCGTGAAGGCTTTTCTGCCCTCGGTACACGGGAAGGGTGTCCATGCATTACCTCAACAAAAAAGGGGGGGGGCAGAGAGGGTAATGCGGCTCTGGTTCTTGGCCATCCAGCATGAAATTTCGATCTCGGCAGTTCATCTGGCCGGCAACGAAAATGCAGCTGCCGACGCTCTGAGCAGGCAGAACACAGTCTCTCAAAAGTGGGAGTTGGCTCAGGAAGTTCTTCAGGAGATCTACGCCCTTTGGGGAACCTGTTCGCCACCAGTGTCAACCGGAAGTGTGAGAGATTCTGCTCAAGGGAATCTCAATCTCTCTCTCTTTCTCTCCCTCTCTCCCTCCCCCTCTCTCTCTCTCCATCTCTCTCCCTCCATCCCTCTCCCTCTCTCTCCATCCCTCTCTCTCCATCTCTCTCTCCCTCCATGCCCCTCTCTCTCCATGCCCCTCTCTCTCCATGCCCCTCTCTCTCTCCATCCCTCTCTCTCCATCCCTCTCTCTCTCCATTCCTCTCTCTCCATCCCTCTCTCTCTCTCTCCCCCCCTCCATCCCTCTCCGTCCAGAGGTCAAGACTCTCAACCTTCATGCTTGGTATCTGAAAGGTTGAGGTATAAGGATTGGGACCTCCCAGATGACGTGATGGAGGTGTTGCTTTCGGCTAGGAGGACCTTGTCGAGGTGGATTATCCTTACCATTACAGAGTGTTACCGGTTGGTAGGTAAAGATGCTCCTGAAGGGTTGAGAGCTCATTCAACTGGGGGTGCGGCTACTTCCACCGCCCTCCAGCGGGGTGTTCCTATTAGGAATATTTGTGATGCCGCTACTTGGGCTTCAATCCATAAATTTGTAAAACATTATTCCCTGGATACCATCCATGGTCAGGATATTGCCTTTGGGAAGATGGTTCTTTATTCCGCAATCTAATTGGGTATTCTAAAAAATGTTCCCTCGTCCATTTACTGGTACTGCTTTGGGAGTCTGTCAAAGATGTGGAATGCGTTGGAGGACACAATACATTCGAAGAACAAGTTACTTACCAACTGATAACCTTCTTTCGACTGGATGTTCCTCCAACGCATTCCACATTGCGCTCCCAGCCTGCCCCTCAGGAGAAATTCCAATGCGATTGCAGCTTCTGTTTCCGCAAGGCTAAGTACAGTACAGCAGGCATCAGACTGGTGTCACACGTTCTGGGGGGAAAAAAACGTAAACTGAGGCTATGGGCGCTGTGCGTCATATTTATAACATCCTGTGACGTCGTCCTCGATGGAGGCCTTCGAGGGACATGGACCTGACGCCATTGATGCAGGACGCCCGCTGAGAAAAAGTTTCCAAAGTGCACAGCTGTGGACATTACATGTCAAAGATGTGGAATCCGTTGGAGGAACAAGCAGTCGAAAGAACATTACCAATTTGGTAAGTAACTTGTTCTTCTATCATGCCCAGAAGGATCTTATGATACCTATTCCACAGCCACACAAACCTTAGCATCTGTCTGCCCAGAGTTGCTAGCAGAGCCGGAAAACAGTAAGGAACATGGCGCCTCTTGCCCACGTCCTTTGGCAGCCGAGGAGGATGGCTTTCAAGTAACTGATAGTGTTTTGCTTGCGTGCCTGCCACAACCCCTGATTGATGCTGTTGATTTGGACAGTACTTTAGTTCGAGGACAGGACCCCGTCCTGCCACATCACCTAGGGGATGTGATTGTGCATGCTACTGAGCAGTCGAAAATTCTGCTATTATACTCGCAAGTTACTAAATTATCAGCTGAACATGTTATTTTGTTGAAATCACCTAGGCCATTTACGTAAACTCAGGAGATGAGATGCTTAATTATACTATCCAAGGAATTAAAGTGCCAGGGCAGCATGGTGAGCTCCTACTGGACTCGCCTAGTTTAGCGACTGTAAAGTTGTCTGCTGAGATATTTTCTCTGGATCAGCGGCCTGGCACATCGTGGGTTGGCCTAAATATTACTGGGAAAACACACAATGCAGGGTGTATGCCCAAATCCCCTTTGAATTTATCAAACTCGACCATACTTTATCATGATTCTGAACCATTCTCATACTCTTCTAGTCCAACTGCCATGTCATTTGCCAAGCCCACCCCAAGACCATCATTCGGGCTGAGTCACCCACCTAATTATTTGCTGGAAACCAGTTTGGCTACCATCAACACAGGCATTTATAGCCTTATAAAAACCTATGCCGCTATGGGGAAAGAAATATAAGCAGCATAATAGGCTGCTGACATCCTTAGTGGATAAAGTTGACTGGTTAGCCTTCAATACTATCCAGAGAGCTGAACCCTGTGCCACAGAGGAAATAACGCCTAGTCCCATTAATGTCACTGAACAACCAGTGGAATTACCATCCTCGAGGTTGGCTACTGGGGTGGGCTTGGATCCAGATGATATGGGTGATGGAATAGAACATGCAAGTCCCGTAAGTTTGAACAGTCGGAAAAATGACCAATCAGTATGTATAATAACTGACATAACAGGTTCAGTCACGGAGCAACAACCCTCTGAGGAAGCCACTGCCTGTGCTCCCTTATTTGACTTATTTTATCCAATGCAACACAGGAAAAAAAACCAGAATATAAAAGCGAAGCAATTTAGCAAATCAAAAAAATGAAACATCAACCTCCACCTCCAAGAATAAGTAATAATAAAGCAAAGAAATGTATTGAAGGTGTAACAACCCCAATTACAAACCGATTGGCATTTAAAAAACAAATCTGGAAGAGTGCAAGGGAGCACAGACTGACCGGCTCCTTACAGTGCAGCCCACGATATGTCAGGCGTGTATGATACTTTAATCGAAACGGATAATCTAGATGATCATCTCCTAAATCTCTTTAACTTTTAGGTGAAGATGCAATGGAATAAGTAAACAATGCAGGACAGATGTCACATCCCATCTTCACCTAAAAGTGAAACAATACAAGACAGATGTCAGACCCCCGGGAGAAAGCTGGTATTACTCGAGTGGTAACAATGGATAATGTGGATGAGTTTCCACATTTTCTCACTCTAGAACAAAAGAGAATTCCCATGCCGCTGTGGAGTTACCGAGAATCATCTAAAAGAAGATGTTCTTTTTCAATCTGCTCCCAGCAGGGGGTCTCGTGCAGTGCATGACAATGATAAACATAAGTCTAGCACTGACAAAAATAAGTCATCAAAGATGGTTCTAGATTATTCAGAGAATCTTTGGATGACCATGAATATTAGACACACATCAGATCCAATTCCAAATGGGTAAACGCTCTTTGCTGCATTTCAATCAATTCCATCACTAAGGAATTTACAATCCCATGACATAAAATCAATACGATTTATTAACAGCCACAAGTTGGATACAGTAGAGTTGGTATTCCTTCGCAGTAAACAAATTGATATGGAATACAAAGGATAAGATGAGGCACCATGGTTTTGACATGCAAATTTATAAAGACAGATCAAGAGCTAAAACAAGGCATGTATCTTATGCTAAGAAATCTGCACCTTATCAAAGAGAGTGGAGTTGATCTACTTCGAAGCAAAGATTAACTCAAGTAAGAAATAATTGCAATGTTTGCACACGAAATACCTCTATATTAGCTGCGAGGGGGAAAGAAGACAGCTATCAGGTGAGGTCTATTATAAAGATGACGCAGCTCCACCTCACTGATGAGGCCCAACAAGGCTGAAGCACATGTCTGGGGTTGCTGTTGGTACTCTTGTTCAGAAGAGAATTGCCATAGCATTTTGGTGCTGGACTGCCCATGTGGGTGGGACAAAGACTGATATGCAAATGTATATTTCCCTTCTGTGAAAGGTACAGAGAGCTAAAGTGTGGCTGTGGACACTTGAGTGAGTACCCCCTCAAAATAACAGGTCATTTTGCTGTGTTCGTTCTCAAAGTGGGGCACCTATGGACTATTGTTGGATTTTATTATAAAGATGACCCAACACAATCCAGAAACAAAAATTGGTCAAGGCTAACAAAAGCCAGTATGGATACAAACCATACTATTAAGCATTAATGCAAGGCACTAACATCTTTTCCGAGTGTAACCATAACAATATGGAACACAAGAGGCTTTTCACAAAAGCTAATAATTGTTTAATTACATCTGACATTGTAATTCTACAAGAAACGTGGATTACCACATAGCCGAAATGGCCCGATGTTGATATAGCCTGGATTCTGGCAGTAAAGAAAAACAAAGGTCGTCAACCTGTTGGGTTGTTAACGGCGGTAAACCTTGATTCAGGTCTTCAATTAGAATCATGGGCATCGCCTCATCCAGCATTCAATTAACTAGAGTAACAACAGGTAACTCTGTTTCCACTGGGCCCCAGGGTGGCGCTCTTGAACATCTATTGGAGCCCAGTGGTAACTGAAGATGATAAATTAATCAAATTGATAGTCCAAATGTTAGATCTTATTTCCGGGGATGATCAAATTTATACAACCATGATGGTCAGCGACCTTAACATGAAATGTTTACCCAAAGGGTCTCAATCTTTTACGTTGAGAGCTAAAAAACATTATTTTTCCCGATGAAGGAGAGGAATCTCACTATTCTAAATGGGACAGTGCCCGGGGATATTCCCCTGGCTCCAACATGGAAAAGAGGGTCATCAAAGTAAATTTTGGACTATGCTTTTATTTCTGCACATGTAGTTAATGCCATTCACACTGTCACCCTTATTCCCTCTTTAACTAGTGACCTTAATATCCTAAAAACGTTATTGATTAATCATAACCCTTTAGTTCAAGAATACTTTAAAGAACCTATTTCCCTTAATCAGGGTAGAAACAGGATAAAATGATCAGACAAGAAACTTAATTTTTTCAGATCTCACTTAGATCAGCACCTTAAGTGCTCATCGCTGAGCAAGAAATAAGAGTACACTGACACACTTAACCAAATAATGGAAATCCCCTCTTCAAATGGGCGACCAATATTTAAACCTAAATATAGATATGATTGGCTTACTCATACTCTGAAAGCACAACTGCGTCAACATCTCAAATATGTTAAAAACTATCCTTTATGCGAAAGACAAGTAAAAACCCAGCTGTATACGCAATATAAAAATGCAATTAAGCAACGTAATTTTTTTTCAAAAACAAAGATCGTGAAAGAATGTTAGTAGCTATAACTCAGAAATCAAGTGCACAAATTTGGCGCCTCCTGAATGACATCACTCCCAATGCTTCATCGTCACTACTGTCAAATATGGTAAATGAACAGGCATGGATTGCACATTTCTTGGCTTTATTTTTTTTTTTTAAAAGCTCTTTGGTTATACTCCCACCTGTAACCCAAGCAGAGTTTAGCAACCTGGTCTTTGATCAGTTGGATATCCTCCTCCTTATTAACAGACTTAGCTTCTGGCCCAGATGGCCTGTTGAACGCTGTAATTAAAGCGTATCCTGAACAATGGGCAAAGATATTAGAAGATATCTTTTATAACATCCTCAAGAGAGGACGGATTCCACAATTGTGGAAAACATCTATAATAATACCGATATTTAAAAAAGGCAATAGAAATGAACCATCTAAATATCGACCCATTGCCCTTCTGGACATACTAGGGAAGATTTTTGCCAGACTAATATTGAGAGATCTTACGCTCTGGCTGAAAAATGCTAAATTGCTTGATTCCCATCAATCCGGTTTTGTTAGAGGACTAGGAACCACAATCAATCTATTTTTATTATCAATCATAAAACAAGCTATTTTAAGCAAACCGATATTTTTACATTTTATTGATTTTAAACAAGCTTTCGATTCAGTCTCAAGGGACTGATTGTGAAACAAACTGATGGTTGCAGGTTGTCCTGTACATATCTTACATTGGATACATCAATTCTATTCAGAAACCTTGATAAAAGTAAAACTTAATCAAGATAGATCACTCACTAATCCCATTGCAACCAATACAAGCCTTAAACAAGGCTGTATTTTAGCTTCTACGTTGTTTAATTTTACATTAAGGATGTAAACCTCTATTTAGACCTTCCTCGCTAATTCCCTCAAAGTTGGTAACAGGGTGGTATGTTGGCTGTTATATGCCGATGATCTTGTTATAATCAACCAAATGCAGATAGGACTGCAAGAAAGCTTAAAGCACTAGATGACTTTGCACATAAGAATGGATTGTTGATAAATAAGCAAAAAATCCAATATTATGAAATTACATCATAATAACAGGAGAATTGCTAATAAATTCACATGGACACTCAATAATTTGGTCGTCAGCATAGTTAATGAATACAAATATTTAGGTCAAAATAAGCTGACTGACCAACCGTTTAAAATTGAATTAAAACTGAAAATGCAACCATTATCTTCTCAAGGCAAAATAATACATGCCAAATTTGGAAAATTTACTTGTGTTCCATTAATTCAATTCTACAAGCAAAAGGTTGTTCCAGTGGTCCACTACGGAGCACAGGTAAAACATCCAAAACATCAACCAAAATGGGATCTACTAGAAGGCATATTTTGGAAAGAAAATTCCTATCCAATTGCGATCTTGCGCTATGAATTGGGATTGGTATCATTGAGTGCTATAGTAGCCTTGCAAACTTTGCCCCTATTGAGAAAATGTCTAATTTCACAAGGTAATGACCAGACTCTAATTCCATTGATATGTGCCTTCCTAAAAAGACACAATAGTAGTTCTGCAAACACATGAATTGTTTTGAAAGGAAATTCTAATAAAGGCAGACATCACAGAGCAGCTCCTCATAGATTTCCCAGACACTGCTTAACGCAAACTATGGTGTTGGGTTTGGTGTGTGACATGCAAAAAAAGTTAATATCTTTTCAACATTTAAAACTGGTAAATTTCTGCCAAAGTCTCTGCATGTTGTTCCAATCTACTTATTGAAATTCCCAATGTCAAATATGCTAGGATTTGAATGCAAATCTGTCTGAATGTATGGCCTACGAGAGTTCAGATAGTAAGACGCTCCAAGATCAAGGTCGCTTTGACCAGCTGCCATTTCTGTAATGACCAAGACCAAAGTGAAACCCTAAAACACTTGTTCGTAGAATATCATCGCCTGAGTGGTCTAAAAAAATAATTCTTTTTAAAAAACAATTTAATACATATGTAATACTAAACAAAGACTAAATGAGGAGTATGGTCTTCAATGGAAATCGCATATCCTTAAACATTGCCACTGTTAATTATCTTCTTGCTTAAAGGTTACATGATTATTTTCCTGTTGAAACAATATAATCATAGCCATGTGGTGACATGGATGGTGACAATATCAATGCATCTGGTGTTAGGAATTGGAAGTATCAAAGCTGTTGTTTAAGGGTTTTGTAGAGATGAGTTTGTGGAACATGCATGTGGGGGAAAGTTATATTATGTGTACAAAAAAGTATTTTTAACTTATCGTGTATAACAATTATGTATTTTTAAAGGCTGTGCTTAAAAATCAAAACAAATAAAGGAATAAAAGAAATGATGTAATACAATCGGCAGCGGACTTATGGGCAACTATTTTGACGATATATTTTAACAAGCTCTTAATGAAATAGGTATTTCCTTCCTCTTGGGAGACTTACTATTTGGTCCCTATTTTTGAGAAGGGGTGAGGTCTGACCCTTATAACTATAGGTCGATCACAGTTATGGATGCTGACAGTAAGATCTTTGCCGCCATTCCCTTTACTCATTTGACTAGCTTGACTGAAAGTGTGGGGATTTAGGAAAAAACAGGGAACTTCACTGAATAGTTACCTGTTAAAGGGCCCGAACTGGGATACAAAATATTCCTCCATCTAACTAGCTTCGATAGATCTTTCTTCTGTTTATTGATTTGTTGGATCTTAGTCTTCTGTGGAAAAAGTTTGATCTGTTGCAACTTAAATTGGTTTGGATAATAACTCTATGTCCAGGTGAGGTTAGATACAGAAGGTCATTTGTCTAGGAACATTTTAACTAGATCTGGATGCATTGTGGCACCTTGTCTATTTAATTTATATGTGACCGATTTAGTAGAGTATCTAAAGAGATTCTTTTATTCTGCCTAAATTGGTTGAGTATAAATGTAGTTCTCTGGCCTACGCAGACAACCTTATTTTATTAGACTGCACTGCGGTTGGTCTGCAACGGTCTTTAAACAACTTTGCTGTGGTTGCTGCCAAAAATTATTTTTAAAATCAACTCACAAAGAAACAAATTATTCAGTTCACAAAGTCGAAAAAGAGGCAGGCTTTTAATAGGACATTGAATAAGACAACACTACAGAAGGTCAATAGTTTGTCTTATCTGGGTTTTCCAATTTTAATTAAGCCTTGTACGTTTATTATAGCGGATTACTTCAAATTCAAATCTGTTGGGGGTGCTATAGAACAGCCGCTAAAATGGCTGCTCACTTTTAAGCTCTGTGCGGAGCGGGCAGCAAGAATGATAAATCCAACAGCTAAATCTGCGCCGACTGCAGTTCAGACTGAGGTAGCGGACTGGCCGTGTGCCAATGTGCCTACCAAACTGTCTCCCAGCTCCAACGGACATTGGGAACTGGGAATATTGTGAACTTCTCCCAATGGCCGCATCAGAGATCCTGGGCTCGGCAGGGGTGAGGAGGAGCTCCACCGCTCCGCAGCCCACAATGCTACTAATCCTGCTGAGACGTCCCAGCCCGGTGAACGAACACTGTGCTGCTGACTGCCCGGCCCGTGGCAGTGCAAGGGGATATTACTGCATTTCAATGGCCGCGATAGTGCACCCTGCCCCCGCCTGCAACACTAGGGTCTCTCTGCCGCAGCACCTGGGAGCTGGTCCGCCCTGGCGGAACTGACACAGGGCCCTTGTACACCCAGCCTGTGGTAGGGTGAGCAGGGGGCAAGGAAGAAAGGGGGAAAGAAACACTGTCGAACCAGAACAAGAGCTTTTCTGGGGAGCAACATCTGACCCTCAATCTGGAGGTCCTTTGGATAAGCTGCATGATGACAGCGGGCCGCTCCGGTGCACATCCGTGGCCTGCTGTGATAACAAGGCCCTCATCATTAGATGTGTTGGTGAATGAATGGTGTCCTGAACAGTGTGGCCTGTGGTGTGATCTTCCCCTGGAACTGCGATCAGGAAGCTGTAATAACCACAGCGGCAGCACAGGATGGGAAACTTGTGAGGGTGATGGCTGCATGCCCCTACCCCTATGACTAAAGCCCACAGTTTCAAGTTAGTGCAGTCACTCAGGGGAGGGCCATCCCTTAACAGAACTGATTGCACAGGCAATCCTTGCGCATCTCCCTGGACAGTTCACCCACTGGGGTGCAACAAGGTGGGACGTGACTGTATTCTAAGGCAGGCTGCACAGGACTGGTTGTACTCCCCAGCGCCCTCCCCCCCTGGACACACTATAAGCGATGGCCTTAACCTCCCTGGTGAGCATGATCTACACTGGCTCAGGTGGCTGGGTTGGGCAACATTAACCTAAGCCATGACGAAGGGAGCAAGCTGTCCCCAACTTCACCATTGAACGCGCCCATCGGGCACTGGCAACCAAACCTAAACCTGGTGACTTTCCATGGCCCATTTTCTCACAGGTCATGAACTACCGGGACAGAGACCACATTTAACGCTGGGCAAGAGAGATCGGGGCCCTCCGCTTTGAATCCGGCATTCTTCACATATACGCAGACTTCTCCTTGGCGGTTCAGCAGGAACGTTACACATTGACTGGAGTAAATAAACTTCTGCGAGATAGAAACATCTCCTACGCTGTGCTGTTCCTGGCACGCCTAAAGTTCCAACACAAAACCAAAACTTTCTTTTTCACGGTCCCTGCTGAGGCGATATCCTTTATAGAGACATAAATACCTCTACCCGAACCGCCACCCAGGGGTTTATCTCCTTTATAAGGGTGTTCCTTTTCTTTAGTAACATGTCTTGATACAATATGGGTACATAGGAATTCCCGCTCTGTCGGGCTAAGCTCATTAAATTGGCATTGAAAATTGTTAGCCTGCTCCGCACAACAATATCCCCCTTGCAAGTGCATGTGCTGTTTTGGGTTGGTTACTGATGGGGGGGATTCAACACTGCTACAGTTGGTTTAAAACACACTTGTACAAATATAAGACAAAGCCTGGTCTGTATACGATTAAACTTTTGAAATGGAAAGATCCGATGTCACACCCATGGTTTGAGCACTGGGATGGCTCAGAAAGTGACTCTGCTGAGTTGGAATGTCAGGAGATTGGGCAACCCGATCAAAGCATATAAAATAACTGCATATGATAATAGGAAAGGCGCGCCGGTTCTCTTTTTGCAAGAGACACATGCATTAGACCGTCAGGCCCTTGGCCTGGTGCGAGTTGGGGTCCACAGCGAAACTACACCACCTACTCTACTAGCGCTAGAGGGACACTAATTGTAATACACTGCGCTTCACACTATTGGACGTCAAGGCAGATTCAGAGGGTAGGTTCATATTGGTTCACAGGATCCTTCACAAGCAAGAAGTTGTAGTTTTGAATGTTTATGAACCCAAAATAGATGACCCGACCTTTTATGATAAACTATTTGGGCTTTGCGCTTTGTACCCACTTGCAGAGATACTGCTAGGTGGAGACTTCAATACTATATTAGACGTCACATTGGACCGTTTCGGGAACCACAAGACGTTCATTATCCAGGGTGGCGCAGGCAATAGTGGGCGGTACTCAAATGCAGGGTTTAATAGACGTTTGGAGGACACTACACGGCGACAACGGAGAGTGCTTATTCTACTCCTCTGTGCACGACATGCACTCCCGCATTTATATGTAGCTGGTAACCTCCCCCTGCTGCTCAATATGGTTACACAGTGTGGGATCTTGCCTCGCATCCTTTCGGATTACTCCCTGATATCACTTGCACTGGAGTTCCCCACTGCTGGGGGACCCGCCCGCTGTGGATGTTCAAGCCGGCTGCCCTATTAGACACTGCCTTTTCGATGCACATGCACAAACAGGTAAAACTCTACTTCAAAAAAAATGTGGGATCCGTTTCAATGGTGCCAACCATGTGGCAGGCTTTCAAGGTGTTTGTCTGGGAGGTTGCGATGCCAGCTGGGTTTGGGGTCCTCAAGAGCATCAGGAGAGATTTGGCCGAGGAGGCTGATCTCAGAGCTCTGCAACAGAGGGGCAGGTTATCTCCCAGTACAGATTTACAGCTTGAAATAAAACTAGCTGTAACGCTTACCTCTGGTGCCCTGCAGGAGTGCCTGGTCCGGACTGCCAGAAGTGTGATTCTTGACAGTGGGATGCTTAGCCCAAACCACTCTCCCCCACACTGCTCCGTTGATAGGAAACCTGCCCAGCGTACAGTAAGGAGCGGTTTGGTATGGTTCTTTGGAGTAGTGGGGTTGATGATGGACATTTTGGGTGAACCTATGGGTGAATAAATGGAGAACGCGAGTACCTGTCCTACTTTCCCCCACCTCCCCTTCATTCCCCAGGGTATGCTGACTGGTAGGTCTAGGGGTTCAGCTCACCTTGATACAAAAGCTGTTTGCAGAACATCAGGAAAGCATTGGGTTCCAGTTTCCTCATTGGTGGTCGTGGCCAAGTCCAGCTGCGGCACAGGTGATGCCTTTAGAAAGGTGAGTGTCCTGCTTTGCACGCAGTAATGTCCTTCTTGCTTTGCGCACTGTAATATCCTTCCTTGCTTTGCGTGGTGTAATGTCCTTATTGCTTTATTAATGTCCTCCCACGCTCAGCAACTTAGTTCAAGTCTTTAGCGAAAAGCGCTGCGCAGATTGCGTTGTTAGGTCCTTTATAACGTGTACCTTTTTGCCTTTCAGGTTTCGCTCGTCTTTCCGGGTCTGCAATGCGGTTCTTTCTGGCCATGGCTGCACTGAAGATCACTGGCGCATTGAGCGTTGGCTGTTTGATGAGGGACGAATGAAAGGGCAACCGCAGATAAGCGAGTCAGAGTGGGTGCGGGAGCACATGTCTTTCTCTCCTGAAATAATGCTTACTGTGTTTCCTTTCCCAGGGTGCTGCGGAGGATCGAAGAGCCCAAATGAAGCTGTGGTAAGTATGGGGATCGAGCTGGAAGACTGCCGGGATCCAGGATCCGGTAAGCAGAAGACAGGTGATGAAAGAAAACAGCAACACGTGGAGTCGACGGGGCAGCAAGCGTTACACTGCTTGTGAGTCAGCCGGAGAAAACACTAAATACGTGGTGTGGCCCAGGGCAGGGTTTTATATCCCTGGGCTGCACCCTACACCACTAGACCACAAAGGATTCTTGAATATGAGTTGCCTGGGGGCCATCTTGCTTTCGGCACACTGTCTTACTTTGATGGCCATCTTGGTGAAGGCAGACAATATGGGTAAAGCGATGTTTGCGCCAGCCAGAAACCCTTGATGTCCATGACCCACTCACATTACCATGCCTGCCCTCAATGGTGTGCGCTTGTGTCTTGCTAGGGATAATGACAGTAGCATTGGAGACATATAGGGATCTAGCGAGCAGGGAGGTGCGGTTTATAGACCACAAATGGCGAGGAGTTACGGCAAGGCGGACAGACCCTGGCACGTCTGGTGAAACAGGAGACGGGGAATGCACACATGCCTTATGTCTGTACTCCCGAAGGCGTGGTAGCAACCACCAATACTGATATTAATAAAGTGTTCTTTGATTTCTGTCAGGCCCTGTAACAACCTAAGGGTAGTACCACTACAAGCGACACAGAGCAATATTTAAACGGGATACCTACCACCCTGCTCTCTGCCGCGATGCAAGATGCACTTGAGGAGCTGATCACACGAGAGGAAATTCAGACAGCTGTAACAGATCTCCCCCAGGTTAAGGCTCCTGGCTCGGATGGACTGGAGTTTTAAGAAAGAATACTCTGACCAGCTGTCTCCATATCTATTGCAGCTCTGGGGAGAGGCGCTTGATGTGGGGATACTGCTGGACACCGTTCGGGAAGCTATCATTATACTCCTTAAGCCTGATAAAGCACCATAGGCTTGCGGGTCATATAGGCCCCTGTCTCTAATAAACACTGATGCCAAAATATTTGCCAAAATACTTGCAATGCGCCTCTCTCTGTGGATGACCCATATGGTACATCCCAACCAGGCAGCTTTTATACCCGGAATTTCAACTGTGTTGTGCCTCTGACCATTATATAATGCGGGTAGGGTGACACGAGTGAGGTGGGTGCATTTGACCAGACCATATGAGGAAGGGGGGGTTTTGCCACGCCCGACTTCAAACTACTATATTGTGGCGCAGGTGCAGTATGTGACCTACTGGGCTATGTCTGATCACACATTACCACATTCACGACTGAAAAAAGTATGTGTGGGCTCTGCCTCTTTGACCTCCCTCCTGGTTGGCGGTGTGCATTGGGCACAGCACTGGTTAGATCCAGTGGGGGCCACCTGGGAGGCATGTAAGAGACTAATGAGTAGAGGGACCCAAACACCACTGTACGACAGGTTTCTTCCTCTGTGGGATATCATGATGCTCCCTCCAACCCGGGACCGAGTCAAGACTGGGAGTGTGGTGGGGGTCCACACGGCCGGCGACTTGTATAAGGATGGCTGTTTTGTACAGTGGGAAGTGTTTAGGACAGCCATAGGGGGATGTCCTTTGCAGACACTGTATTATTTGCGGATGCATGCAGCAGTCCAGGCACATTGGTCGGCATTCCCGGAGGAGCCACCATCACACTCATGTCTAGCATACATATTACAGGGGACCGCCATCAAAAAAGGTATATCAACACTATAACCCCAGCGCATGCTCTTGAATCTGGCTTTATTGTTGGCCAAAAGGGCAATACTTATGAGGTGGACACACAAACAGCCTCCAACGAAGGAGATATGGCTGAAGGACATGGTCTGGGCAAATGATGCTGAAGAATTGTATATCACCCCAATACCAAATGTCGCAAAACTTAAGGACATATGATCCGAATTTCGGGCATATCTGGCCACGGCTGACCTACCCCCCTGAAGTGGACTACCAATTCCCTTTTCTTCCTAGAGTTCTATACCTATGTGTGTGACCATCGAGAATGTATTTGATTTAATTATGCTTCCTAATTCAAATGTAGTTAAATTACTGTTGTATTCTTGTAATAAATAAACAAATAAAATAAAAAAAAATCAAATCTCTTGCACTATCAGGCCCAGATGATGAAGATTAATTCCAAATATGAGAACGTTTTGGCTCGTTCACTAATAAAATGTTATGAGGGCAACCCTGAGCACTGGAGCTATTAGCTACATATGAGGCTTAAATGTTGAGATGGGTGCTGAGGTTGCAAAGCTGCATTCCATTCGTTGCTACATGGTGAGAACTAGGTTTGAAATCACTGCTGGTAAGAGCAAAGTAGTATTACCTTTTATTGTATCATAAGATTTTAGACCCTCCTGTACGTTCATTATATGTTAATCTTGCCATAGTTTTACAATGCAGTATATAGAAATCAATTGTTTAGTTTAAGAAATGTGCAGCCATTTTATCTGAGCTGGGCTCCGGAGCGCATGATCTTGTAGAGAATCCAACACGGCTTAAGTTGGTGCTTTACAAACAGGCCTAGATTAATATGTTGGAGTCCCTTCATGCTCATCAATCTTTATCCCATCGTCAATTTGAACATACAATTCAAGGAATATTGGCTCCATATTTGTATATCTTTCCAAATACTTATTCTCGTTCCGATTTTATGAGGCAACCAGAGCTATATTAGTAAGGAGGACATTTATTTCTGCAGATCAGGTGTTTTGCAGATTTTTTGGTGATTTAAATATGGAGGAAACCCTTAAGAATGTTGTTGTCCATCCTTTGTACCACTACACACTTTATATTTTAGTAAATTGGCCAATGGATTTGATAAGCTGTGGTATTTATTGGGTAGATGCCTTACCTTAATTGCTCTGGCTGTTTTGGGGTTTTTAAAACAATTAAAGCTCTTTGATCAATATGTATCAGCAGGAAATGGGTAATATTTCTGATGAATCTGAGGATGTGGTCCCTTCTCCCATAGGGGGAGACCTTTCCCCTGGGGCCAGGGTGCTGTGTCAACAGTACAATAATCCCCCTGGAGGTGGTGCACCAGAGGATCATCACTTGGGGCGAGGAAGACCCTTAGGGACAACCATTCCCAGAGAACGTGGTACTCCTCAGTTTTATTTGACCTTCCCTTCTTCCCCAAACCAAACTCTCCTTCCCGGTGCCCAATCAGTGACCATATCATTTTATTGTGAGGTCGACCAACCTGCTTGGTTAGTCATGACTGACTGGCCTGAAAATACCAACGGTTTCCCATATAACTCCAATTCAAGTACTGTGAAGATGATGATCAGGAGTATGATGATCATGCCAGAGAACCAAAATGAAGGTTCTCGTCTATAACCGCATTCGATTTGTCAAGGGAAATACAAATCTGTAGAGGGAAAGCAACAAGGGGGAGAACCATCGTCCGACAAAGCCTGGGAGACGCCAACCCGGCGAATGGGGGTCTGCAGCAGGAGACGTTGTACGCAGAGACAAACTGGAGCATAGAAGTAGTCCAAGCAATTGAAGCTACTTGACACGGTTCCTGATCAAATCTCTGGGTGCCTTACAATCCGGAAAGCCCCAGAAAGCAAAACCCCATCCCGAGAAGGGAGGTGAGACTGGCAGAGTGACCACCACTGATAAGAGAAAAAAATCCAAGTTGACTGGTGAGGACGCTGACGACTGCAGAGGATGCCCGAACGCTGCCAGAGTCTTAGAGGGAAGCACCACTGTTCGGAAGACACGAACTAGAACAACAGGTACATGGGCAGACCGAAAGGTGCTGGAGCTCCGGGAGGAATCGGGGAATGGCTGCAGAAAGTGGGATAAGAGGGTCTGGGACCCACACATATATGAGAGGGCGAGAACAATAGGGCCTGGGACCCTAAGAGAAGTAGAGACATTACAGAAGGGAGGATATGTATGGCAGCAGAGTGAACCAAGCCATTGCAACTGGGCATTGCAAGTCTGGTACCCACACCCATATGAAAGCAAGCGAACAAGAGGATCAGGGACCCTATGAGAAGCAGAGACATTTCAGAAGGGAGCATATGCTTGGCAGGAGAGTAAACCAAGCTATTGCAACAGAGCATTGTGAGTCTGGTACCAGCACCCATATGAAAGCCTAAGAATAAGGGGGACTGGGACCGTGAGAGAAACAGTCTACAAGAAGGCATAGGCTTGGTAGGAGAGTCACCCACGCTATTGCAACCACACATTGCGAGTCTGGGACCCACACCCACATTAGAATTTGAGAAGAAGAGGGTCTGGGACACTGAGGGCAAAAGAGACAGATTAGAAGAAAGCCTGTACTTTGCAGGAGAGTATACCAAGTTGCTATAATACAGAACTGTGACTCTGGGACTTGCACCCACATGAAATTATATCGTGAAGTGCATCCAAGACGATACAGGGTCTAGGGCCCAAGGAGATAAAGAGAAGTAAAGTAGAACCTGACAGAATCTAGTAGAAAGGAGCCACCACCTAATATTTGGAGTTGAACCTTATGGAAAACCTCTTTTGTTGTTTTGATCACCAGAGACACTGGGAACTTTTCTGTTGACAAGAACTATATTACCACTTTACTTTGAAAGAGAACATGCTTGCACATTTTCTTTAGGTTATTCGTTAGGGTCAAAAGTAGGTCTTTGGGACACAACAGCAGACTCCAGGAAAACAGCCCTGTGGTTCTTTGGTTTGCTGCTAGCAATTATAACCACTTAGGCAAAGACGGCACATAACCCAGAGCGCTCACACAGTGTTTGCACTCGTTTCAACACAAAATTCGAACAAACAAAGCAACCGTTTAGAATAAGCAGTTAAGCTTATTGATACATAAAACAAATCACTGGAAAGGTGCAATAGTACATTTCTTTCTGTGCTCTTCATTCTGCTCGATTTCTAGGCCAGTCTGGTTTCTCTCGATGGTCGGCCCTTCTTTTACTTGGCATCATTCAACATGCACCGAGAGACAACTCGTGCAGCATGGGTGGCTAGCTCCTGTGTCCGATGCTGGATATGGGGTTTACAATGCTTGACAGTATTTCCATGATTCTCTGGAAGCTGGGGCCTCTGTGTAATTAAAGGCTACCCTCCTTTTATATCGTTTTCTCTGATATTGTATAATTGTGTACAGGTTCAAGGATGTTTGTACTAAAATAGCCCACGCTGCACAATTCTGGCACAAAGACATACATTTCCAGAAGCATTGCATGTACATGTGATCATTGCTGAAATTCTGCTCAGTTACTAAATGTTACAGCGGCTGGGATTTG
The DNA here is from genome assembly GCF_040938575.1 of Ambystoma mexicanum. Classification (NCBI taxonomy): domain Eukaryota; kingdom Metazoa; phylum Chordata; class Amphibia; order Caudata; family Ambystomatidae; genus Ambystoma; species Ambystoma mexicanum. The sequence goes on from NC_090923.1 coordinate 717,983,465, forward strand.
TGTTGATTTTATGTGAGCTTTACTTGTCATGCCCACTACTCTGTGTCAGCGTTATAGCATGAGCCATTACAACAGTGGCACAGACGTCCTTAAAAGGTAACTCTTGTCTTACCTCTGTGAGAATGAGATTAGGTAGATCAAAGCAAGTGAGAATTACTTCTAAGAGAAGTCCCACTCATTTTACATACACATTGTTCAATGAAGACTTGCACATTTCTGGATAAATAGCACAATCTTACAGCTAGTGACATCACAAAAGAATTTCCTGAAGAAGGTACATTTGATCTTGATAAGTTGGTATATTTAAAAGGACCTCTGGAGACCAAAGGTTCACCAGAAGCAGTGGGATTTCTTCTTTGACTGGTATATGGAAGCCATTCTAAGACGTTTCTAGACTGAAACCAGAGTTCTAAAAGGTGACCCAGAGAGACTCCAAGAGCATTTAAAAAAAATGAAATCAGAGCTAGTCATTTAGGCTGTGTCTAAGAAAAGAAAAGGTTACAGTAGACTTTATCCAGCACTTCTAGGGATAAACCTACCAAAACAAACTCCAGAGGTTATTTTATAATCATACCATCCTTATATATTGAATCGTCCACCTTATCAGGCACCAGCCCAGCCCCAAGCAGCTGCCTCTGGCCTGCCATCTCCACCAAGCAGGTGGAATCAAGTCCAAAGCCCAGATGCATTTTTCAGTGAACTGCCAGCATATAGTCAATCCATACCTATATAGACCCTACACTGCGATTGTGTTGAGCCTCCTCCTGCATCAAAAGCATCTACAAACTTTGAAAGGTTCCCTAATATGCACATTTGAACTGTGCTGCAGTGTACCCCTTGAGACAGTTATCCTTTGAGCAGGCTTCAATACTGACTGTTCTGGTACCGTGGAGCTCTACTTACTGGTTTAATGTCGTGCAAAGGTTTCCCAAAATCTGTGAAGACTTAAGTTTCAAGAAGAGTTACATGTTATCATTGACCATTGCAATCCCACCTATTTAAATCTCAATCAGCTGTTGAGAGGTGCCTTTCTTCCTCACTTACAAATTCTCTTAAAGCAGAAAAACAATGGTTCACTACAAGAACCCCTAGGTAGGGAATACAAGATTTCACCAACAGGTTATTCCACAATTATGTTAGAAAATAGGCAGGAACAAAATCAATGCATGCAAACAAAGGAAAATGGAAAACCGTCCAATTTTTTCATGAGCCATTGAAATTAAGTTTCAATCAGTTTTCAGGGATCGCTTCTAAAGCAATAATTACTGCGCCACGAGCTGTGGTTTCTGTCTTTGTAACGGGGCTGCAGCCTAAGATAGCTGGAGATTGGAATTGGAATTAAATCAGTACTCATTGGCTGGGAAGGCAAGAATTTGGCTGAAGTTTTATTAGCTGTGCAACATGTTCAGGAAAGCCAGGAATGGGTGTACACCCAGCAGGCTCTTGTTTTAGAGGAAGAGAATGGTGCAGAGGGAGAGGAACTGCTGTTAATGTAGGTCAAGGAGGAGCTCAGGATAGATGATAAATGCAGTAGATAGCAAAGGACAACAAATGCCCTATCCAGTTACACAACCTATGTCTGTGAACGTATTAGGATGCCATTCATTGTATAAAATGGGTTATAATATTTCTTGTTAACTAATCGTATTTATTTGAATGTAACAATAGATGGAAAATTGGAATTTTTGGCTGGGTTGCAAGAGTCTCCAAATTCGAAATAGGAGTTATGGAAAGACACAGGTTTCTCAAACTTAGGTGTCCCGGTACCTAATATGCATTACTGTTTGCTCTGAACTATGGTAAACTAGGGTGTTTTTCTCCCCTCGCAGGTTTCTCAAACTTAGGTGGCCCGGTACCTAATACGCATTACTGTTTGTTTGCTCTAATTGTGGTAACTTGTGCTTGCCGCTCACTTCCTGTCCACGTGCTCTCATTTCGTCTGTCTTCCCCCCCCTCCCTCCTACTCCATGGTGCTCTCTGTCTCGCCTATCTTCTCTAACTGCTTCTCCATTGACTATCCTGCTCTCCTCACTAAATCTGGTAGGAAAAAGTTTAAAAAGGACATCCTGGTCTCCAACCCAGGCCTCCCTATCGCTGACACCTACACTAGTGCCTGCTTAAAGGAAACTCACTGACATCCTCTTTTTCGTGCCTTCGCCTGACCTATGGGCCCTTCATATGGTCTCTGTGCTCTCTCCTTTCTCCTCCTCTCCCATTAATGGTGGCACCCGTTGTGTGGAAATCGATATAATATTGTGACCCCAATCGCATTGTTTGAATGTATGTTGGCCTACGCCAAGTTGTCTAAAGAATACCATGTACATAGGTTCCGCGGCAAGGTCCTGACCTTATTGTATTGTGTAAGCCGCCATCTTGGATCTAGCCGCCATTTTAGGTACTCTTGCAGTGTGGAAGTCACCCTGAATCACAAAATGGAGGCCGGATGACATTTTGAGTAAGACTCCGGCCATGGTGACCTCCGCACACGTGAATAAATAATATGTCCGCAGGCCACTTGTTAGGGTCACGAACTAAGACCTTGTCCTCTCTTTAACCTGTGTGTAAATATGTAACTGTATCAGCGGAACTGATCAAATTATGTAAATTGTGTGTTCGACCTGGCTACGAACCCTAGCCACAGTTCCAAGAATGGTTAACTTGCGAGAGGGCTGGCCAATGCAGGACAAAACGTATAAAAACCCAAGCATCCCGATGATCGGTCTCTCCCACTTTCAGTGCGAACCTTACGTTGAAGGTTCGCGTGTTAGTCAGAGGGCCGAATAGCTATCCGTATGTCAATTGACTTTGGTAACTTTGAAATAAAGCGCTTTGTATGTCCTTTGTAACCTGTGTTGGTGTGTTTCCTTTTGGGCTTCCCGGCCTCATATCAATTTCTCTGTTTCCACAGTTGGTGCCCGAATAGGGACCCTCAAGATTAATGCCGGATCATTGAAGGTTGACGCAGACTATCGAATCGGGATCGGACGGTGTGATTCTGCGGGCCCGACCGATCGAGATGCGATACCTCGGCAGCGCTGCACGATCCGATCCTTGGGCGATAGTCGTGCGGTCTGACACGGCATCTTGACGAGGGTCCAAATCCGAGGCGGGCAGATTTGCCGAAACCACCGAACGCAGGTAAAATTTGTTAGTTGAAGTCCTTTGTAAACCGTACGGTCCTCCTTAGGTTTGGTCAGGTGCAGTCGTGACCCGGCTCTTAATTTAACCCTGACAATTTGAATTTGGCGTATTGTATCTGCAGACACAATTATTGGACCAGGTAGCACCAATTCTTTGAGAAATGCCTGGGAAATTGTCTAGCTGCTTTAGGGCTCTGTTCCGCAGCGATCGACAATCTTTGGAATTTAGCCGTCCGGCACCACAGGAGGGGTCGCCGGCGTGTACTATGTACTGTAAGTATGGCATTGGTAGTATTGTATTTAATGACATTTGGCACAGACAGACCAGAAATGCCTCCGAATTTCAGTGGCCAATCAATGGTAGTTTTGAGATCCCCCGTATTGAATACTTAGAATCGATCTTGCTTAAGAAAAAGGCTAGGCCAGCAGCCTTTGGTGTATTACAAAATTGGAAAAAGGAAGCATTGCAGCAGCTTAAAAGTAGGGATAAACATACACGTCGTCATAAAACAAATGCCAAAAAAGCATTGTTGTATGACAAGGAAAAACGATTAGAAGAAGCTCAGAAAAAGGATAGAGCTTTCTCGCTCGAGGTCCAGAAAATGTACCCCTCTAAAGATTTCCATGTTTCCGAGGAGTTTATTGAGAAAATATTGAACGAACGGAGGCCTGATTCTTCAGCGCCACCTCCGTATGCTCCTGTTGGGGGCACCTTGCCCGTTCCTGCTATTGTTCCCGTTGCTATTCCTACTCCCCCTGCGCAGCCTACTGCTCCTAGTTCTTTGGTTGTCGCTCCTCTGTCTATTACACTGCCTCTCTCCCCTGCACCCTTGTTAAGTCCACCTACACTTTCGATTCCGGGGAGTCCCGTGTTCGTTAAAACAGATCCCGGTGCAGGGTCAACAATTCTGACTCGTAGTACTGTTCCTGCGGGCAGGAAACAGGAACTATTTGCTTGGGCTAAGCATTGCATGGAAAAAGGTGATCAAACTGATGTATTTTCAACATTATCTAATTTGCACGATTTTCCCGAGAAAAATGTTTTTATTGAAGGACTGGGGATTCACTTAGGTGTAATGTGGGGTAGATTGCAGACTTCGGATCTCCCACAAGGGGTGAGAGATCTGAATGCTTTGGCACTTTCGAGGGACACAGAGCAGAAAGTATATGGACATGTTGATAGGTTGTTTGAGTTTAGGAGGGATTTTGAAAGGTTACAAAACGAGGATGATGAGGACGATAGGATATATGTACAGAAACGGTTCCTTTCGTGCCGAAGATCAGCACCTGAGGAAGTACGAATTTGTACCAAAGACGCGATTCGATGGATCTCGGATTCATCGATACCGCCAGATGAGGTGTATGACACATATAGTCAATACACGGTAGAGATGCAAAGAAAGGTAATCCAAGTGATGGTACAACACTTACAGGAGGAATGTATAAGGAAGAAGGTTGGTTGCCCCATAGAGTTATTAGATATTTGTAAAAGAGCTTTTTCACCCGACACTTCTACAGCTGCTTTAGCGCTCGATTTGGCCCTATTGCTCAGTAAGCGGTCGGAGGTCCCTATATCTCAGTTGCCTATGAGAGAGGTCCCTCCAACCCTTGTCCCAAAAGCAGAAATCCCCGCCGACGCGGCGGCTGGTACTCCTGCGGTGGATATCCCTGCACATTACGTATCGCAGTTTGTTCACGTCCCGTTCTCTCGACAGGAAGTGAACACGATTAGACAATCAGTCCCTGATATTAGGAAAAACCCGACAGGGTTTTATAAAGAGATAGAATCCGTCTTACAGTCTTCTGTGTTCACCTTAAGTGACATGGACTTATTGTTTCCAGTGCTTTTGCCAGTTGATGTATGGAAACAGGTACGGACAGTAGATGATGTGCCGGGGCTAGGGGATACATGGGTAAATCTGATTAGAATAGATGGGGAACGACCAGCTGGTGAGAAACCACCCCAGGTAATACTTACCTTACCCGATAGAATAGTTGCTAAACTAAAAACTATAATCCCAGAAAAAAGGATTATTTGGGACAAGCTTACGGCCTGCGTCCAAGGGAAAACTGAAGGTACTACTGAATTCTTTAATAGATTTGAACAGGTGTTCTCTGACTTCAGTGGACAGGATTTAGGCACAGAGTCGGGGAAGAGGTTGTTTGTGGACAAATTTGTACGTGGATTGTTGCCCGACATCCAGTCACAAATTATGTCCTCAGAGAGCGCTTGGCAGGCAAAATCTCAGTCAGAAGTTTTGCATATGGCTCAGTATTATGAGAATCGGGTTAATAATGAAAAAGAGAAAATCGAAAAAAGAAGGGGCGACTTAAAGACTAAGGTATTGTTGCAGCAAATTGTCAGAAACCCCAGAGGAGGTACGACACAGACTAGAGGTCAGTACATTCCAAGAGGAAATACTCCTCCAAATTCTATAAATATTAATCAGTGTGCTTATTGCCGCCAGGAAGGTCACTGGCGAGCACAGTGCCCTGCCCTTCGTCAGAGGTCAGGAGGCACATTTGGAGGTATGGGTAGGCGACAAAGGGACCGCCCCGGAGCAGGGGGCCCTGATAGGGGTCAGCTTCTACAAGATCCCCAGCAACCTTTTTCACGGGAAAATCAGACTCCGAGTATGGACTCGAGAAATATATTTGATCACCCTTCTGCTGCCTATCTTTCTGAAGAACTTCCCTTTGACGAAGTTCTGCCTTACTAGGATTGCCCGAAGCAGCGTTTGGAACCTTTACCTATTCCCGTTATTCAGAAGGGCCCCTACGTTGAATTATTGGTGGGGAATAGGAAACACCAGTTCTTGATTGACACTGGAGCACAAAAGTGCTCCATTGACCATTCAAGGGTTCCAAACATCCCACTGTCAGGGCAAACAAACGTTTCTATAGGGTTCTCTGGTATACCAACTGTTTGTCCGGTTTCTGCGCCGGTATCTGTTTCTTTGGGTCCTTTCACAGACCAGTGCCCTTTTCTTCTTACTTCAAACTGCGGAGAAAATTTGCTAGGGTTGAATTTGTTAAAGAAACTAAATGCAGTGATTCATTGTTCCCCTGACGGAATAAGATTAACAGTTTCACCACAGCAACCCTTTAACTCCCAGTACTTGACCCGACCTCTACCTCCCGAGTTTGACATTGTCCCGGAATGTTTGTGGGCAATGGACGACAATGATGTCGGGATATTACACATCGAGCCTGTTAAGATAGTCTTGAAACATGGGGTTAAGCTACCGCGCATTCCGCAATATAAAATTTCAATTGAAGGTGAGCGTGCTCTGAAATACATTGTCTCCGATTTTGTACATCGTGGAGTGATCGAAGAGATAACAGGTAGCTTATGTAATAGTCCGATCTTGCCAGTATATAAGAAAGGCGACAATGCAATTCCGTACCGGTTTATAATAGATCTTCGTGCTATTAACCGGGTGGTAGCCCCACAATTTCCAATCGTGCCTGATGTAACAACGATCTTAACAATGATCCCTGCTACGGCTACACACTTTAGTGTCGTAGATTTGAAAAACGCCTTCTTTAGTATTCCGATACATGAGGAGAGCAGGTATTTGTTCGCGTTCACCTTGGGGGGACGCTCGTTTACATTCACAAGGGCACCTCAAGGGTATACTGAAAGTCCTAGTATCTATAGTAGAGCCTTAAAGGAGCAGCTCGACACCCTTGAATTGCCACCTACTTGCACGCTGCTTCAATATGTAGACGATTTGCTCCTGGCTGCAGACTCTGAGAAAGCTTGTAAAGAAGGCACTATATTGTTGCTTGTTCATCTAGCTGAAAATGGTCACAAAGCTTCGCTTAAAAAATTTCAATATTGTTGCCAGGAGGTTGCCTATTTAGGCTACCTCCTGTCAAAGGAGGGGAGAAGATTGACACCTGAACGAATAAAACACATTTCTGGCATGTCTGTCCCAAAAACACAGAAGGAAGTCAGAGCCCTGATAGGGATGGCGTCCTACTGTAGACTGTGGATCCCGAACTTTGCACTAGTGGTAAAACCGATGTTGGCTTTGACGAAGAAGGGCATTTCTCTGCCACTGCCATGGGAATCGGAACATCAACGATCATTTGAGCTTCTCAAAACCGCGCTATGTTCAGCACCGGTTCTGGGTACACCAAATTACAATAAGGCCTTTGTGTTGTTTGTGCATGAATGTGATGGATGTGCTTTGTCTGTGTTAACACAGGAACATGGAGGGAAGAATAGGCCGTGCAGCTATTATTCCTCCGCCCTCGATCCTGTTGCATGCGCTTTGCCGCGATGTCTGCGCGCTGTTGCTGCTGCCGCTGCGTCTGTAAAACAGAGTGAGGGGATGGTCTTAGGCCACGATTTAATTTTGATGGTACCTCACTCTGTTGATATTCTATTGAATAAAACTCAAACGCAACACCTTATCTCTGCCCGGTTGACAAGGTACGAATTAGTCCTATTTGCTCCTCATATCCAAATTAAAAGGTGTTGTGTTCTCAATCCGGCTGAACTCTTACCTCTCCCGCAAAATATTGTTTGCGGTGATGAAGGATCACATGACTGCCTGTATGCCACCGAACAAGAAACGAAGGGCAGGATAGACCTCTCAGATACTCCTTTAGAGAATGCGGAAGAGGAGCTGTTTTGCGATGGCTCCTGCTTCAAACTTCCGAATGGCACATCTACAGCTGCTTATGCAGTTACTACTTTGAACAAGATTGTTGAAACTAAAAGGATTCCGCATAACTCCGCGCAGGCCGCGTAGATTATAGCGTTGACCCGCGCTTGTGAGCTCTCCCAAGGGCATAGAGTCAATATTTATACGGATAGCCAGTACGCCTTTGGGGTGGCTCACAACTTCGGAAAACTGTGGTCGGAAAGAGGGTTTCTGACCTCACATGGGACCAAGATTCAGCATGGTCCCTTAATAGTACTACTACTTTCAGCGCTCTCACTCCCTGAACAATTAGCGATCATGAAATGTGCAGCACATCGCAAGGTCATAGACAATGTGGGCAGAGGAAATGCTTTTGCAGATTTGATAGCTAGACAAACAGCCACAGACCTTAGCACAGACATGTACACCTCGAGGGAAGTGAGAGATGTTTGTATAATAGATGAAGGCATTGGGTCTGTGCGAGATATGCAGACTGATGCCTCAGTTGAAGAGTCTAGGAAATGGGCTGAAGGCATGGGAAAATTGGATGACGAAGGGTGTTGGGTGGACGCATCCAACGGGAAATGGTTGCTTCCTGATTCTTATGTGTTAGCAATGGTTACAATGGCACACGGTCCAACGCATGTGTGTGCCCAGCAAATTACGAAGATATTACAGCAGGTTTGGGTGAATGATAAAATTTTGGAAACTGCAAAGAGACATGTTCAGAATTGCATGATTTGCCTGCAGCACAATGTGGGTAAAGGGACAGTGACTCCAAGGGGAAGTTTCGGGCCCCCCTCTGTCCCCTTTGAAACCATTCACCTTGATTTTATTGAAATGGAGCGATGTAATAACTTGAAATATGTTCTTGTCATCATTTGTGCTTTTAGCAAATGGGTCGAGGCCTTCCCTGTCAAAGATGCTACCGCTATGACCACCGCAAAGATCCTGGTGAAAGAGTACTTCCCTCGATTTGGGCTCCCGAGGATAATTTGGTCGGACAACGGCCCCCATTTCATCGCAGCCGTAATGTTGCAAATATGTATTGCCCTAGGGATTGAGAAACGTTTTCATTCAGCTAGGCACCCTCAAAGTGCGGGGTTGGTAGAGAGACACAACGGTATTTTGAAAAACAAACTTGCAAAAACATGTGCCGACACTAAGCTAAAATGGCCCGACGCTTTACCTATTGTGTTGTTAGCTATGCGCACCACACCCCAGACTAGAACTGGGCTCTCTCCGTTCGAGGTGGTAATGGGAAGGCCTGCTAATATTTGGGGTCTCCCTAAACCTAAAGCCCTTAGGGATGTGGATAATGTATTGCTCATAGATTACTGTAATCAATTGACTAAAAATCTGTATTTCATTTACCACCAGGTGAATGCTGCCTTACCTGTACGGTTTACGGGCCCAGGACACGATATACTGCCCGGTAGCTGGATCCTGGTGAAGGCCTACGAGAGGTCTTCCTGTCTTGCGCCTCGTTGGCGCGGACCCTACCAGGTATTATTGGTCACCAGGACGGCAGTGCGGGTGGCAGGAAAGAAGAACTGGATACATGCAACACACGTTAAGAAGATCCCTCACCCGACGCCACACGCTACAGAAGAAACAGAACCCTTCGCTGGTGCTACAATCTCTGATCTCGGAGTAGCAGGCAGCATTGTGAGTGCGTCGGAGAAATTCTCTGAGCCTGAGGAGCTCGGGGAGCCGTCCATTTTGTCTCCGCACTCTCTTGATCAATCACTTCCGGAAAATCTTGTTTCGAGCTCTGCGACTTCCGTCGCCACCGACACGACGCTCCCCTCAGGGAGCGACGATACTTTGCTTTTGGATTCAACAAACTTGGGTACCATCAGGTACAACCTTCGACCACGGAAATAGGACTATGGCACGAGTGTCGTGCATCTGGAAGGAAAAGAGTGATTGAAGTACTGTTGTCTTTCCTTTTTTTCGAACGAAGGAAAGGAGGGTTCTGTTGGCTAGGGTTGGGAAGGACTCATAAATCGCGCGGCCGAAGTGCCGCCAGCAACGAACATTGGGGCCGTCGATCGGGATGACCATGATGCCTGCCGCCTTCACCGCTGCTCCCCGTATTGAACTATTAGATAAGGAGGTGACCAAATCGAACAATGAACAATGTGCCTGGGCCCCGAAAACGTACTGTTGTGTTCTCGTTCTGATTATTGTTATTTTTGCAACTGCTGCCGTGGGACTTTGGTATTTTGAGGAAATTTATCCTTTGAAGCCTCTATTACCGACCAAAATCGTACCAACTGTTTTGACTCCCTCTGTACACCTTCACACTCTGTCCCCTAGAGACTCTCGGCATAGACAGAAATATCATAATAACACTTTGATGATAGTGATGAATGCTACGCATGCTATTTTTAATAAGAGTAATTGTTGGATCTGCACTCACTTACCACAACATGGGAACAAGGGACTGGGATGGTATATACATCCCTTACCTTTACCAACTTTTTGCTATGCCTCTCTTAGAGCACTCTTCTTTGGCCGATGGAATGATAGCATCTCAGGGAATTTCGATGGGACTAATTTGAATGAATTTGAAAAACGTGAATTGACTCCCCTGGGATGCTCGCTTTTCGCAAATAGAAGTAAACCTAACGTCGCTTCTATTAGGCCGTCTGATAAACTATCTTTTCCTTTCCAAAATCTAGTTTCTTTTAAGATGGCTCCGATAGGCAATAAGGATGCCATGCCTCCTTCTTATTCTGTGAATCATAGTCCTGATTCAGTTCCTTTCTGTGTACAAAGAAATGGCACTAGGCCAATGGGAGACTTCGAGCCTTGTGTAAATACTGTAAACTTGACTGGGGAAAATAGGCCTTTGTATGTAGGGGGACCCGTTTATTTTGTTTGTGGTAGTTTAGCTTTTCCCTGGTTGCCCAAGGATTGGCAGGGGACTTGTTATTTAGGGATATTGTTACCAGGTGTATTTATAGCCAGTACCTTAGAGGTATCTAAGGCTCGCCCGCGACGGGATAGTAATGGAGACACCCCTGGACAAGTGTTCGGGGATATAGCCAAATCAGTAGTGCCCTTTTGGGGACAAATAGCAAATTCAGAAAACATTAGGGGATTAGCGAGGGTGTTGGAGAAAACGATCAACCGGACCACGGACATACTTTACAATATGACCTTAGAGCAAAAAGCGATAAGATTGGTAGCACTTCAAAATCGAATGGCATTAGATGTCATTTTAGCTGAACGAGGTGGAGTATGTAAATTAGTGGGGTCCACTTGTTGTGTTTTCGTACCAGATTCTTCGCCAACAATTTTTAAAGCAATTCAGAATTTACACACTCTCAGTTCTGAAGTCCATATCCCTGTAGGAGACTGGAACCTTAGTACTTGGTTTTGGGATTCCTTACGATCTTGGGGGTGGAAGGTGCTTTCTGTCATTTTAGGTATTTTAGGGATTCTGTTAGTTCTTTGTTGTTGTTTTCAATGCCTCCCGAGTATATGTGGAATGATGGGGGGATGTTGTGCTCAGGTAATGAGCGCAATAGGGCATAAGATATACACCCCGAAGACAGCATCTAAAGAGTTCATGTTGCAAGACGTTCTTATGAACAACTTTATGGCTATTGACATTTCGGACAATGATGCGGAACCTATGGATGATGATGCCTCCAGTTATTCTGGAAAGCATTAGGAAATGATGTATTAGCACTTGGCATAGGCCAAAAAGGAGGGTCTGTGGAAATCGATATAATATTGTGACCCCAATCGCATTGTTTGAATGTATGTTGGCCTACGCCAAAGAATACCATGTACATAGGTTCCGCGGCAAGGTCCTGACCTTATTGTATTGTGTAAGCCGCCATCTTGGATCTAGCCGCCATTTTAGGTACTCTTGCAGTGTGGAAGTCACCCTGAATCACAAAATGGAGGCCGGATGACATTTTGAGTAAGACTCCGGCCATGGTGACCTCCGCACACGTGAATAAATAATATGTCCGCAGGCCACTTGTTAGGGTCACGAACTAAGACCTTGTCCTCTCTTTAACCTGTGTGTAAATATGTAACTGTATCAGCGGAACTGATCAAATTATGTAAATTGTGTGTTCGACCTGGCTACGAACCCTAGCCACAGTTCCAAGAATGGTTAACTTGCGAGAGGGCTGGCCAATGCAGGACAAAACGTATAAAAACCCAAGCATCCCGATGATCGGTCTCTCCCACTTTCAGTGCGAACCTTACGTTGAAGGTTCGCGTGTTAGTCAGAGGGCCGAATAGCTATCCGTATGTCAATTGACTTTGGTAACTTTGTAACTTTGAAATAAAGCGCTTTGTATGTCCTTTGTAACCTGTGTTGGTGTGTTTCCTTTTGGGCTTCCCGGCCTCATATCAATTTCTCTGTTTCCACAGTTGGGATGTCCTCTTGGCCCCCTTCCGCTCCTCTAAGGCCATCATTAATGTCTACGCTAATGGAACCATCTTGGTCCAAGGCCCTCAGGCCAACCTTCTCCTCTTTGATAGACGCTTCCCACACCTCATCAACTTCCTCTCCTCTCCTGCTGTCCCCCCTCCTCTATCCTTGGCTACCTTGCCTCTACCCTCCCTCCCTCCCCCCTCTCGTGCTCCTTCTTCACCTCCTTCTTCAACACCTCCGCAGGGCGTACCTCTGATCTGTACCCCTCCCCGGAAGTTCTTCAAGGAGGGCAACCTTCTCCACATTGCCACTCTAAATTCTCGCTCTGCCATCAAACACTCCTCTGATATCTGTCACCTTCTTGAGGAACTGGACCTCGACGTCCTCTGTCTCACTGAGACATGGTTCACAGCCAGCTCTGCCACCAGCTTTGACACACTCCTACCTGACGGTTACAAGATCCTCTCCATGCCCAGGCCTAATCGTGCAGGGGGTGGTGTTGCCCTTATCTTCCCTGAGTGGATTCCTGCCACTGTCACTCCTACGCAGACCTACTCCTCTTTTGAATGTCTTGTCTGCCGACTCTCTCTCTCTCTCTCCTAGCCATTCCCTTACCGTGGCTACTATCTATCGGCCACCTGGTCAAATTTCCTCCTTCCTCTCTGAGTGGGCTGACCTCTCCTCCTCACTCCTGTCCTCAACCACTCAACTCCTCTTTCTTGGCGACTTCAACATCCACCTTGATGCCTCCAGTCCCCCCACTGCTCTCTTTCGTGACCTCTGCGACTCTCTCTCACTCTCTATTCTCCCGTCTGGGCTTACTCACTCTGCTGGGCACACTCTTGATGCTCTGATCTCTTCTGACCTTCCCCTCTCCGTCCCTCTCTCCACTCCTCTCTCCTGGAGTGATCACTTTCTCCTATCCTCCCACCTCACCCTCCCTACCCCACAGGCAAAGCCACCCTCTTCACTGCCACCCACCTTCTCGGTCATCCGACCCATGAAGCGTGTGTCAGTTGAGGCTTTCGCTGCTACCTTCTCGCCCCCCCCCGCCCCTTCGGCTGACTCCCACCCTGACACAGCCCTCTCCATGCTCCACTCTGCTATATCTGTTACTCTTGATATCCTTGCCCCCGTCATGAGAATCCGCCTGAAGCCCAAAGCCAAATGTAACTCCTGGTATGACTCGGATCTCGCACCCTAAAACGCAAGTGCAGAGTTGCAGAGAGGAAATGGCGTGCTTCATGTTCATCCTCTGACAAACTGGCCTGCCGCCTGCTCCAAAGGCAGTATCGGCTCTCCGTTCTCACCAAGAAGAGAGCCCTTATCCAAGCCCGCATCTCTGTGGCATCTAACAACTCCGCCGAACTCTTTAAAATCTGCAAGGAGCTGGCCAACCCTGTTGCAGTCTCTACCTCTCCTGTCCCCTCCCAGGCCCTCTGCACTGCATTGGCCTCTCACTTCATCTCTAAAACTCAGGACATCCTGTCCTCGCTCTCCTCCTTTCACCTCCCTCCCTCCCTTCCCGGCTCTTCCTCTGGCGCTTCTGCAGTCACCCCTCCTCCCTCTTTCTCTGCCTTTCCACTTTTCTCTGCTGACGAGGTTTCCAGACAAGTCCGATCTATGAAAGTCTCATCTAAACAGGTTCACCCCTGTTCCTCCAAAACTATCAAGGACCACATCGACTCCCTGGCTCCTGCCCTGGCTGACTTTTGCAACCACTCCTTCGCCTCTGGAGTCTTCCCTTCCCCCCTCAAGCACTCCCTTGTGCACCCTCTTCTCAAGAAACCCTCTTCCGACCCCTCCTGCCCGGCTAACTATCGCCCTATCTCCATCACTCCCTTCCTGGGCAAGCTCCTGGAGAAACTGGCCATCTCCCAGCTTAACCTCCATGCTGAATCTGTTGGTAGTCTTCATGACCATCAATCTGGTTTCAGAGCTGCCAGAAGCACGGAAACTGCTCTCCTGAACATCCGTGAAGACCTGCTCTTGAACCTCGATTCCAACACTCCGTGTGTTCTCATTCTGCTCGATCTCTCCTCTGCCTTTGACACTGTCAACCATGCCATCCTGCTCAACCGTCTCCGTGAAAACCTGGGTATCACTGGTCAGGCTCTGGCGTGGCTGACCTCTTTCCTTTCAAATCGACCCTCCCAGGTCCAACTGGGGTCCTTCCTCTCCGACATCTTTTTCTCCACCTGTGGTGTCCCCCAGGGATCTAATCTCTCTCCCTGGCTGTTCAACCAGTATCTGGCACTCCTTGCCCACCGCATCGCCGCTCTCTGCCCTAATTTCCAGTGCTATGCGGACGATACCCAGCTCATTTTCAGGCTACCCTCAGCCTCCCCCTCTCCTTCCCTCATCTCTGACTTTCTGTCTGCTATCCAGGAATGGTGTGCCGCCAATGACCTCTGCCTTAATGCCAGTAAGACTGAGATTCTACTCATCGGTACACCCACTCCCTCCTTCCCTGCAGCTCTCTGGCCTCCCTCCCTTGGCCCCCTCCCTGCTCCTACCTGCAATGCAAAAAACCTTGGGTTCATCTTCGACTCCACACTCTCCTTCTCTCCTCATATTTCTGACGTCGCGAAGAAGTCACACTACCAGCTGCACCTCCTCAGAGGTATTCTTCCCTTCCTCTCCTTCCCCCAGAAGCTCACTGTCTCCCGAGCCCTGGTTCTCTCGAAGCTGGATTACTGTAACAGCCTCTACCTTAATCTGCCTGCCTCCACTCTCCGCCCTCTGCAACTCATACAGAACAGAACTGCGAGACTTGTCCTTGGCCTCAAGCCCAGGGACCGTATCTCTCCAGGACTGAAATCTCTACACTGGCTCCCAGTGGCTGCGAGGATAAAGTTCAAAACCCTCTGCATTGTCCACAAGGCCTTCTGGGGCCTTGGTCCTAAATACCTTCAACTCTCTCTTCCCAAATATCTTCCTTCCCGAGCCCTTCGCTCATCCGCCTCAAACTCCCTCAGGGTCAGCCACTTCTCGAAGCAACGAGCTGGGGGTAGATCTCTCTCCGCGGCAGGGGCCTCCCTCTGGAACAGCCTTCCTTCCTCCCTGAAACTTGAGGAGAACCATCTCCGGTTCCGGAAGCACCTCAAAACCTTCCTCTTTGCCTCTGCTTTCTCTCTCCCTCTCCCCTGCTGAACAGCTAATATTCTTCACTGAAACTGCACTGATTCTGCAACTGGACCACTCTTAACGGCCTCGGTCCTGGGCCCAGCCACTCTCCACTTGCACTGATGCCCTGGAACCCCTCTGCACTGCGGGACTGTCTCTGTATCCCTACAGCCCCCCCCCTTTTCCAGCACTTGTTCTGCACTTACCTTGCACTTGCCACCAGCTGGCCCTATTTATTTATTACTTTACGCCACTTACCTTGTACTGCACTTCCCCCCCTCCCCTTCCCCTTGCACGTTTTCCCCTCCCCCACCCCTGCACTTGCGCGATCTGAATGACACCTGGCCTAGTAGGATCGTTGTCTGTCTCCCCTTGTTTCCTCCCCTCCCTGCCTCGTCGCGCCTTGAAACACCTGTGTATAGGCGCGTTACAAATGCCATATCATATCACTACCTTGTTGCAACAGGGACTGTTGGAGCAAATTCTGCTGCAATTCTGGTCCACGCATGCAAATGAATTGGGGTGCATATTGAAAGTGGAACCAGTGTGCATAATTCAGAGTGCAGCCACACCCCTTCCATGCATTCCACAGTACCCCATTTTGAAGGAGGCAGAAGATGGTATAAAATGTCTCATTGAGTCATTCCTTAAGCGAGGAATTATTGGGACCAAATGTTGTCCCTGTAATACTCCTATTTTGCCTATCAAAAAGCCTGGGATAGAAATGTATATATTTATATGAGAGCTCTGTGTTGTTAATGCAGTGGTTTTGCCTCCTTTCTCTGTTCCCAATCCTGCAACTATTTTATCTTTCATCCCTGCTTCCTCGACACACTTTACTGATCTGGATCCATGGTCTGCATTCTTTTCCATACCTGTACACCCTGTTAGTCAGTATTTATTGTCCTTTACTTATACAAAGTTTGACAATCTTTTCCAACTTTTTAAAATGATAACTTGATTCACTGGTGTTCAAAGGGGTTTACAAGCCCCACAGATAAGGGGGTTATTGGCCACTTGTACTCCCTAAAAATTGGCAAATACTCCCAAAAACAAAATAGGGTGTAAAAATACTACAAACAAAAAAATAGGAATAATACATGTAGAATATTTCACCCCTGCTTTCATCATCACAGCTAATTGGATATTTTTATTTTATTTTTTTATTGAATATAGTTGAAATTACAACTTTTTCAATGTATACATAAAAAATCCAAATTTTCGAAAAGTATGAACAATGTAACAAACATTAATATACATTTACAGATAAACATCTTTCAAGTAAAACATTTTTTTTCCCCCAGAATTTAATAAGTTATCATTTATGGGAGTTAACAATGATGGGAAACATTTCATTCCATGTTCAAGGCTTTTAAAAAGTTAATGGTAGCAGCCCTTATGCCTATACATTATGTTGCAGCTAGAGCCACCCATCTATTACTAGGGTCCATTTGTGCATGGATATGTTTGACCAGTAGTTCATGTAGTACCACAGGAAGAAACTATTTTAGCTGCCTGATTGGAAGAAGTAAACATGTTTCTTTTAATGTGCACGAATAACTAAATATTACATTAACATTTCCATTTTTCAGATTTTTAATTGCTTATGAAATAATAATTGGGAATTGGGCTTACATTTTTATGCCCTAAAAAATCATTTTACTCCCAACTTTAAAGAACTGAGGGGTACAGTCCATCTTCATTCAGTATGTTGACCAACCTCTATCCGTCAGTGGAAGCCTGCAAACAAGATTCTCTTGATGTATTGACTGCCCTTGCTCTGAAGGAACACAAAGCATCTAAAGAAAAGCTTCAATTGTGCCAACCTCAAGCCATTATCTGGGTCATGATAGTTCCTCCTGAGAGAAACCTTTCTGAAGATCGAAACAATGTGATTCTACGAATACCAAAACCCCGAACTGTGACAGCAAATGAGAGGGTTTCTGGGAATGGTTGGCTACAACTGGTTACTACTGGCAGTGGATAATTGGATAGGCTTCAATGTCAAACCCCAGCAAAACCTCACTCTTGATTCTGTTCCCAAACCTCCCCCGGACACATGAAGCAGAAGATGAATTTATCAGAATCAAGCAATGAGAGTCAAAGGCTCCAGTCTTAGGTCTGCCAAATTATCTGAAATCCTTCACTCTGGCTATGAACACAAAGGGTTTGCCCTGGGTGTGGTGGCTCAAATGCATGATGACCAGCACCACCCATCTGTCTCTTGCATTGCTGCATTAGATCCTGTTGCTGCAGGTTTACCATTTTCTTTATGAGCTATATTGGCTTGTTATTTGAGAAAGCTGACACTTTGGTCCCGGGTCACCCAGTCACTGTAGCAGTACATCATGCTGTTGTAGCAATACACCTGACAAACAAGACCCCCAAACTTTTTGAAATCCTGTTTAACTAAATATGAAAATCTATTATCTCTGCGGATAATAATGGCCATCGACTGCTCTATTCTGAATCCTGCCTTTTTTACTGCCAACTCCCTCAGACAGTGATCCCCACGATTTTGTAGTAGTGACAGAAAACCTCATGACTGCCAGAATAAATGTAAATTAAGTACCACTGCGAAAACCTGAGATGATCCTGTTCATTGATGGCTCTTGTGTATGTTATATTCTGGCTAGAATGTCCTTTGGGAATGCAGTTGATGCATCACATGAGGTTCTGGATGCATCCGTAGTTACATGTTCATTCTTCTCAAGTTGCTGATGTGATTGCTCTTATCCATGCTTGTATGTTGTCTAAAAAGAAGTCTGCCATGATTTAATCTAATTCCTACTATGCACGTGTCCTAGTTCACGCATTTGTCATGTTTTGTAAGTAATGTGGCTACTTGATGTCAGCAATTAATCCTGAATGGTAAATGGTCTCTATGTATCATCTCTATTGGAAACTCTTTTGTTACCCTCTGAACTGGCCATTGTGAAGTGCAAGGGGCACTAATTGTCTCACTTGGTGGTTGAAAACAGCAATGCTCTTTCTGACAATTCGGCATGAACTGCATTCCTTGAAGGTCCCCAAGCTCTTAACAGTGTCTTTATCCATATTTCAGTGGAACAGTGACCAATTGCAACTCTTTCTAGTCTGGCTGTACTGCACGACCTACCACCTGAGACTGAAAAGGAGTGGGGGTCCAAGAAGTATTGTAAGTTGTAGCAAGACACTCTTTGGTTCTCTCCTGATAGCCGCTGGTAGCACACAGACAGCAACTCCCTTATCTCGCCAGACTGGTGCATTTTGTTGCTTTTTCCATTTAAGGACCATTATAGCTGTGGTTAATTGTGACTGGTTTACATACTTCCCCTGGTGGCCCAGAACTATTGAAGTAACTGTCCTGTTTGTTTTTGTAAAGAGCTTGGCTTACACACCTCCAGCACTAGAAGGCTCTTTTCTAAATATCCAAATAGATTTCTTGCATCGTTCAAAATGTCTTTGCTATGATTTTTGTTTAGTAGTGGTGTCAATGTTTTCAGGGTGGGTAGAGGTTCAACAGTGCCAAAAGGCTGACTTTATCAGTGTTGCTAAAAGACATCTCGCTGAGATTATATCTCAATTTGTCAAAGGCACACAATTCATTGAGCAGGTGGTTAGAGATCACTGCAAGACCCTGAACATCTCTCAGCATTTTCATTGTGTCTGTCGTCCCCAATTTAGTGAAGCTGTAGAATGCTGCAATAGCGAGTCCAAAACTAGACTGTCAAAGGTTTGCAAAGAGACTAGCCTCTGATGGCCTGAAGTCCTACTCTGTGTATTGCTGGAAATGTGGAATAACACAAATACAATATATGGGCTGTCACCACATAAGATTTCAACTGGACACCCTTTCTGCATGGATACTGCACCTGCTTAGGCAGCTTGTTTGGATTTTCAGTTGGAAGATGACTCTGTTGTGAACTGTCATTTACCTATTGTGAAGGGTCTCGGCTCGCTCTATACACAGGTCATGGAAGCACGGCCAGAAACTGTTGCAGTAGCCTGCCATACCCTTGGATGTGGGGGACGGGTCTACCTGTGAGTGCAGCAGAGGTAGTCCAGTACTTCTCACTGCACAGACTGCCATCAATCCTGAGGGGCATCCATGTGGGTCCATGCCTCCAACTGCTGAAAGATACAGACTCCATCTGAATCAACAGCAATGATACGAGAACCCGTACTTCGATCGATCCAGGAATGGGTGTTTCAGCAGGATCACTAATGCCTGTTCATAATAATACTGTTGCATCAAGGCAGGCTCTGCAGAACTGACACAATAAAATTATCAAAAAGGAAGAGACTGGGCGGGAGGAGCATCTGCAGTGATTTGCGGTTGGTTTCCAGCTGAGTTTCTTAGGGTTTCAAGATTTTCTCCACCCAGATCAGTATCAGAAAAAAAGTTGGTCCCTGCTGCTGGAGGAAATGGCAAATAACACCTCAATTTCCCTTTCATTGATCATGTAGGAGAAGGTAGCTAAATGCTCTATGGTTCTTCAGAATCGAATGACCTTAGACATTATACTGGGTTCCTAAGGAAGTGTTTGTGCTCTTGTGGTACCAAAATGCTATACACTTAGCCCAAATTATGATGATAAACTGATATCATCTCTCACATTAGAAAGTATGTGGCTATATTCCACAAGGAAAATACTTACACTGGCTGGTCCCTTTGGTCCTTGCTGACCAGTTCGATTGGCTCACTGGTAGTCTCCATAATCTGTAGCATTGTAATACGTGTTGCTTTCCTTTTGGGATTCTATTGCATACATGTGTTAACGTACTGTGCTTTTAAATGTGAAAAGAAGCCAGTTAACACCTTAAGAATTCATGAAAAGCTGTTATTGATGAAGCCCTCAGAAAAGATTTTTGAGAAAGATGCATGTCATTACAATCGGATACTCCAAGGGTGTCAAAAAAGGGCTAGTGGTCCGCAGACTACATGGGGGATTATTTTAAAGGAAAAATGCAGTTATATGTAATGAAGTTTTAAAGGAATATAGATTGAATTGAAACTGTAATTGAATTCAAACGAAAAATTAGAAATCTATACTGATATAACGGAAATAGGCATCATATTAATTCCACCAGTCTATTGTAGTTAGCGAGACTCCATTTTGAATTATATATGCATGCTGTCAGAATGGAGTATCGAAACCTGGCTCACTGAAGTATTTTACATATACAGTAGCTAACTGCAACTTCATTGCATGTTTATGAAACCTTGATTGCCATGCCAGGAGGATGTTTGTGTATTGAGTGACATTGCTTCAAATGATAAGAGAGTGTGCACTTCAATTGAATATAGAGTGCCAATCCCGCTGGTATCTCTTGAAGGTATCAGAAATGAGCTTGGATAACCAAGTCTACTGATACATTTCAATTGTACTAATTGGAAGGAGTAAAATCCACCTAGTGAAGTTGAAAAGTCTTCTACTGGTTGCATTAGAATCAATGTTATAGAATACCTATATCAATTGTTGTACAGGGTGAGGAGGTAAGAAAGCTTTGGGATTGTTTCAAGACCGTGTATTGTTCGTTTCTGTGTTGACTGTGCAGCACTGCTATTACATCTTTACCAAACTATCTTCAACCAAGATTCGAGTTCATAGTTTCCTTCTACAAGTAGTACTCGTGCAGTGGCTCTCTAAACCTCATGACCTGTGATGCTCCGCCCGCTCCCCAGCTTCTACATCTGCTGGATATTGCCTACATCCACCATTTATTGTTGTTTGGAAACTACAGAGCACAACCTGCGCCCAATATAGGCTTATTGGCACTCGGATCCATAACCCAATTACATTGCAAGTGTTTTAGGAAAATGTTTTCATACACATAGAAGTCTTCAGCTTTTGTCTGAAAATCAGATAGATGGGGACCATTCTTAATTCGGGTGGAAGAGCATTTCAGGTTCTCCCTCAGTAAGAGAGTGCTTGGGGAGCGAGTCTAATTTTAGGGAGTTAAAGAAAGCATGTGTTTAATTATCAAAGAGGCAGTGTTAGCACTTAGCCGTTACATTTGTCAGTCACAAAAGGTGAATACCACACCATAGATACATTTATGGATAATGCACATTACTTTAAAGACTTTCCATTTCTTAATAGAGAGCCAATGGGGAAATTGGTATATACAGTTTAGCAGCAATATAACATGGTCCTTGTCACATATATGTAGAGGGAAGAGACAAACAGAAAAGTGGTGAGGGTAGGGCAAAAGACAGTAAAAGCAGGTGTCGGGAAGACAGCAGAGGGCATGCATCCTTTAGTGGGAAAGACGTCAGAACTACGGCTAAAGGGAATGGCCATGAAGCATGGGAGATAAAGCAGGTGGGAGGATGAATTGCATTGCAGAAATCTTTTGGAGCTGTTAGGCAAGGGAGAAAGTTGTAGAAAATGAAGAAAGTGAGAATTCATAGGGAAGCAAAAAGGAGTTCAAGCAAAGATGGGGAAGATCATGTGAACGGCATTGATGGAGAGCTCAAAATTGAATATTTAGGAGAGGGAAAACAAAAGGAATGGGGAAAGGAAGATGAAATTGGAAGAATAGCAGCAGCACAGAAGATTCAGGCTCTGAACATGAGGAAAGTGGCGCAAATGTGTTCTAGTGAGAGACCATTGATGTTTCTGGATACACAGTAGATGTGGAAGGGAAATCCTGCAAGAAAATGGCCAAGAAGGGCACAAGTCCAAGGGATGAATTTGTTCCAGTCATTTGAAATGAGTCCTGTGGCAATTTGGGACTTTCATAACTCTAATAAATCCAGATAGAGGCCACCATTAATGTGTCCAAGGTCTACACCAAACGAATTGCAGTTGGGGGGGGAAACTCTATCAGTCTCAAATAATTCCCACTGTTTGCACATCTTTCAGTCAAGGGGAAGGTACAATTGCAGACTGCATCAACCTGTGACCAACTTGCATAAGAAACCCCATAGGTGAAAACTCCCAGTGATCCAGAGAATTTGCACATGAGTTAAACATTTGCAAAAGCAGAGCAGAGAGGACAGTTGGTTCTACATTGAGAAATGAAAGCGTAATGGAAATATACATGTTTCAGCTGGGCTAAAAAAAATTCCTGACCCTTTAAAAATTGTTCTCCACCATGAGAGGGAAAGGAGAAAAGAGGGAAAATCTGAAGGCCGTGAAATAAGTATATATGCTGGCAATTACATCTGGAGTATCGAGATGTAAGTTCACTCACTATTGCACTGCATCTGGATGGAGCCATTTGTCACGGAATTCCCCCCTTCTCACCTGCGATCGTTCCTTGCAGGATTTCTTGGAGGAAGTCTTCTTGCGCACGGATCGGGTTTTGTACAAGCCCGCGCGAGTCTCCTCTGACTCAGCGTTCCAGGATACTCGGATGCTCAAGATGTCCAGGAAGCGAGGAAGTGCACACGAAGGAGGTACATGAAATCCGGGAATTAAGGTAAAGAGATGAGGGAGGAATGAATTGGGGAAATAGAGGGTCTGGGAACCAAGGACAGGAGAATAGTTCAGCGAACTACAGAGCACACGTCTAGTCACTACCAGCGATGGCGTTGAGACGCGCAGGGCCACGGGGGCGTGGTCTATTTGTAGAATGTGCGATGTCCGACGTGGAAGCTGGTGCAAGGCGTACCATGTTAGACAGCCATTTGGGAGTATCAAAGAGTGCAAGCCCCGTTGTGACAAGAACCAGGAAGACCAAAAGGGGCGCGTTCTGTGGATCATGACACCATTTCAGGAATTGTACAAAACAGCAGATCAAGGATTAAAATGGCTGTGGGGCAGGTATCCTAGTAGGAATTCCTCCCATTGAGTATATCCAAATAAGAAGCCAGCCTCAACAAGCAGCTAATGCAGTGGGGGAAGATAGAGGCTCAATTCTGATGAGCTGGCAGGGGTTCCCTTTTGTGATTAAAATCTAAGAGTTAAGGCGGTCATTGTTGATTCCCCAGGAAAGACTGAATTTTCAGTATAGGGGCTTGGGCAGGACTGAAGGAATCCATGGTTGGCAGTAATCCGAAATAGCAGGGAAATGCAGTGCTGGAGGTATTGTTGGCTTGGATGAATACATTATTGTCCTCGAGAGGGGGTTTAGGATGATACATGCCCTCTCTTTTCTAACAGGTAATTTTGCGACTGCAAGACTTATCCCTGGCCTCAAGCTTAGGAATGGCATCTCTTCAGCCCTAAAATCTCTCCACTGGATCCTGGTGGCTGCAAGAATCAAATTCAAGACCCTCTGCATCATCTTCAAGGTATTCTGGGCCATCATGAAACCCCGCTATAATCCCACTTTCTTTGCCTAAATACCTCCCTGCTAGAGTCCTTCCTTCCTCTAGTTCCAACTCTCTGCAGATGAAACGTTTCTCCAAGCAGATTGTGGGGGTAGATCTCTTTCTTCGCCAGGGGCCTGCCTCTGGAAAGGCCTTTCAGCCTCTCTGACTTGAGCCGGATCTCCTTAGGATCCGGAAGCGCCTCAAGACCTTCCTTTTCTCCTCCTCCTTCCCTCCCTCCCTTGCTAATGCCCCCCTGCATCTGGTTGTATGGTCACCTATGAGTCTTACTGGGCCCAGGCCTCCTTCGACCAGTCCCCCAACTCCCTGCACTTTCCCTCTCCTTCATCCTTCCTGCCTGACCTTCCCTCATCCGTTGCACTTCCACGATCTGAATGTCACAAGGCCTAGTGGGATGGTAATTGATTTTTTTCTCCTCTTCCCAACCCCCGCTTTGTGGCACCTGGAAACACCTTGGCAGTATATGCACCTTACAAATGCACGATGAATAAAGTAAATTAAAACAATAGAAGGTATGCTTGGTGACTGGCCTCTTTAGACAATGCAGTGCCCACAATAAAGAAGATATAAAAAACAGAGATAGATAGCCACCCTTCCTTTAAGGGGCTGCCAGTCAGTGCGCCTGGACTTTGCCATCTATAGGAAGTAGTATTTAGGCGGGGCTCAAGTGCTTTAGCATGTTATTGGAAATGGAAATCAGGTATGGTAGTAGGTTGAAAGGAATACGTGTCACGGCTCAGCCTCTCTGCATCTGCGAGTTACTGGCTGTGGTCCAACAGGGGCTTGTCAAAAATTCCTACAAGTCAAGAACACCCCAAGCCTGGCCTCTGCTTTCATGTGCCTACTTTCCTACGTTCCTGAAAGGATGAAGCAATCAAAGCTGGTTTGGAACTACAGTTTCCAGAATACAGTGGCAAGAACTCTTGAAAAGCCAGCGACCAATATGCATTGATTTCCAAGGACTTAAAGGTTCTAAATCCTGTTGCTTATCTGACATGACTTTTGAGAGAAGTAAATGGCAAGTATTTCTGAAAGCTAAACCATTTTATGCAGTCTATGTGATACCCCGTGCCCCTAACCCTTTCTAGGTGTCTGTAGTCTGTGGCATGTCACCATAGTCTACAGGTCATTTCTCCTGTGCCTCCGTTAGGACACACAGTGCTGAGAAACTGGTGAAAACCTTAACTTGTTAACGCTCTCTCCCTGTAGAACGTATCTGAGTTTATTGTGTGAGCTCTCCGGGCCAAACCTGGTGTTCAACATCATCACAGATTCTCCTCAACAATTCAATTAGGACAGACAACCCCATTCCATTTCTTCACGTGCAGCTGTGACATTCCATATCCAATTGTTTGACAAGTCTTGATTGTGCAGCTCAGGGAAGAGACGATAAGTAGTTGATTAACGTTGGCATCAATGTTCATTAGCTGTGCTCCATTAAGTGCCATGCTCGTTACAACTCTTATGCCAATGTTTATTTGACCTATGAATAGAGAGACCTATTAGATTTGATGCAGTATTCCAACATCTTATCATCGATAAGGTGAATTTTTTTCTGAGATGCAGTCAATGTTGGTGATGAAAGAAGATGCATCAGACAGCCCATTAGGATCTCATGAGGACTCAGGCAATTTCTCCTATTGCTTGTACTGTGGAGGCAGAAAATCACCAGTGAGAGGGCATCTGGCCGCTTAATACCTACCCCGGCGCATAACTTAGACAACGTGTTCTTGATCACCCCTTTCTGTCTCTCAGGTGTTCCTGCTAATTGGGGGGGAAGAGCACAGTGGGCCTCATTACAAGTTTGCTGGTCCTGTAACTACGGTACTGGTAAACTTGCCAGTACCGTAGTTACCGGACCGGCAAAATATGAGTTCTGCTTGCTGGTGCCTTTTCGCCCACCAGGTCGGACTGTGGTGGGCGGACCGGATCCCGCGAGCAGACCATGCCTGATGCACCCGCACCATTCTGAATGGTGCCCCTGCCTCCGGCCTCCCCATTCCCATTGAGCCCTGCTCGGCACAATGGGAATGGGGAGCATTTGTTACCGGCGCCCGGGAATGGGCAATTACGGGCTCCGGCAGGGCCATAATTACCCTATAATTGCCCATTCCCGGGTGCCGGTAAAAAAAAACTCCGGAGGCAGCCGTTTTGGTTTTACCGGCACGGCTACCGCTGCAGTCGTAATGAGGCCCAATGTATTCTCTGTTGTATTTGGAGGATTGTCCACAACTTTCACGACCTACCCTGTAAAGTGTGTCCGCGGATCAGTATGAATACTCACTAGCACCCTGAACGGGGTCACAAAATCACTTATCAATAATTTCACTACAGTCTCTAGGTCCGCTTTGAGACAGGGATAAGCTTCAACCCATCCTGAAATAGTGTCCACTTTGGATTTCTTACCCACATTGTGCTGTTAACACATACTGTCTACAAAACATTTAAGCCATTGAAGAAAAATGTGGCACAAATCAACCCTTATTGAGGGAAGCAATCATAACCCCCTTTTCCTACATGGTTGAGTCCATGGTAAATGCAAGCCAAGTAGGATAACAGTACCTTCGGCAGGCAGTGTTATGCAACTCTAACAGGTTCTAATAGAGATTTCATTTGTCATCCTATGCATATCATTTTCAGCTATTCTGCAATTTTGTCAATAGCTCCTCGACAAAAGAGCTTGCTACAGCCCCTTCAGCAGTGCTTGCTGGCTTGCTTATACCATAATATTATATAAGTACCACGTTGTCTGCCCAAGTAAACGGTGGGCGAATCTCCCTGGCACTTTTGCAATTATTTTTGTACCCCTCATTTCGTTTTTCGGGGGCAAGACTGAATAATCATGGTGAGTAAGGCTTCTCATGCACGTGTCAGTGTTAGTTCTATCCCATGGTCTGTTACAGGCTAGTGAGTGAGACGCAGTCTAACCTCAGCCTATTGCATAAGCTGTATCTGAGCAGCCCTGCAGGGATTGGAGCAGTGTATTTCTGTTGCCAGCTCCTTTGCTGTTCTTCTCCAATGTTTGTAAAATATTTAGCTAGGTTTCTGAGATCCCTCTGTGGCCACAGAGCATGCATGCTATCTACGTTATCACATTCGTCTGAGGTCCCTGGGAGCGGTCTACACAACGCTTGGGTGAACAGCTTTTCTTTATTATAGTTTGTGGCACCCCTTGTACGTGAAAGGTCACAGGGAAATGTAAAAGGAGAATTCACATGGATCAATGTGAACCTAGGAGTGACAGCCCCCCTCCCCCATTAACTATGTTCATTGTGTAGGCCTGGGGGGCTCAGTGTTGTCCGCATGATTGAGGAGTATGGTTGTGTCCATTACTCTGTACCGGGCTGGTACTGGGCAACGGGCTGATTGGTAAGGGATGATAGCAGGATAGACTGGGTATGGGCAGATTTTTGGGAGCCAAAGTGTTGTGGGATAGACAGAGCAGACTTCGGTGGGGCAGATCAAGCATTGCCAAAGGTATTGCATTGTCACCTCCTCCTGTGTATACTCATCACCCGAGGATACAGTGGAGTGAGTGCTGGCCCCGTATCATCAAAGTTTTCCATTAATTTACCCTTCAGTCCCCATTTCCCTGCAGCCTTTTCATCACGTTTATTGGAGGGACATTTCAACACATTTCTTGTGGCATTTTGTGGGTGTGGATGGTGCGCGGTCAAAAAGTAGGTGATAAGGTAGGTTAAAGGTTGTAAAGTGGGAGCAGGTGGTATAAGGAGGGATTGCCGACCCCGTCCCCCTTAAAAAGTGCACAATAAATGTGATGACATGTCCTATGTGGGGGAACATGTCATAGAACCCTGATTTGTTTGTGTTATTGTGATACATTTCCACACATATGTACACCTTCTGCTGTTGTACTGTGTACAAATGTAGTGTGCTCGGATGTACTTAGGTGGCGTGGGCAAATTTATAAACTGGTCTGCTCTCATTTTCTGACTTGCCTTACTAATCCTTGTGCTTATGTATCTGCCTAGAACGTATGATGTTCTAATTCAGCCCATTCCTCATCTGCTCTGACCACATTCTCACAAAAGGTAAATTCCAATTTTCCTGCAGCCCCAAGTGGGGAAGATTTGGGGCAACAACAAAAAATGCGAAACTCTGCCAAAGCGGCCCTGAGGTAAGAGAGGAAAACATTAATTCCTGAAACCTCTACAGATGTGGAAGGAACATAAAAGAAAAGGTGCATGGTCGCAGGGATCCCCAAACTTCTTGTTTTCTGTATCTCCTGCCAGTCTCAAACAAAACAACTTTCACGCATATAATTCTGGTTTCTGATGTCATCCCGAATGGCTCTTCCACCCACTTGCTGACTGAACATATATTATTAATGTCTTCTGAGTCTTTAAGCTGTCTGACTGCTGTTATTCTGAGTGACTACAGTAATAAGACAGACAAATGAATGACACGTGATGCTCTTTGATTGTGGTTCTAAAAAGGACTTTTATTCTGTGTTTTGTTAGGGAAACCACCAATGGGAAATAATGAAGTAACTAAATAACAAGGTTGTTCCTACAGAAAACAGAGTCGCTGATAGGACAACAGGAATTATGATTTCACCAGGTGTTCTATGCATATGAAGACAACGACACAAAAAAAAAGTCACCAGCCTAGTCGTAAGAGTCCTTGTCCATCCAGGGACAACTTAATCTACCAAATAATTTTCAATGCAGTGGTGAAGAAAAAAGTTCCTAAAGTTTAATCGTAATGAGTTCTTAGCCTCCTGGCTCTCCTAACCTATAACACATATGTTCCAGATCTTGGCACACAGGAGTTCACAAAGCCTACTCTCAGATGCCCATCCCTAATCTAACACAATGACACGTAACATGTTCTGGAAAGGCGCTTTCAGGAGTTGCTCACAATCTGGACTCTTCTTTGGTCTCTTTGCTGCATCACTTTTCTCACATCTTTCTCTAATGCAGCATTCACTTGTAGCTCTCTCCCAGGATTTGGGTTTTCCCAGCACTCATGTTAGGTCTCTCCTAGACCTTTGGGGTTTCTGCATTACTACCAGGTCGTGGCCAGACCTTGGGTCTTTTCAGTATTCACTTCAGGTCTCCTCCAGACCTCTGTTTCTCAGCATTCACATCTGGTCTCTTACAGACCTTGTGCTTCACAGATTTCACATCAGATCTCCCACAGAATGGGGCTATCCAATGGTTACAGTAGCATAGGTATTACTTCACCCTGATTTCTCACAGACCTAGGGTATCCAAGGGTTTACTTCAGTAGCAAGGCTATTACTCCCCCTGTATTATTCATGATCCGATATTCTGTTGTTCTCCAGACAGGGCTTTTTCACTGGTGGGGTTTTAGGAAGCCCTTGACCTTCAGAATTCCTTCAGGTTTCACTGTTTGACATAAGGATATTCACCTGGGATCACTTCTTCAACCTGCTTTACCTCATGGGGTCAGGTCTCGAGGTAACTTTTCTTCTGAACTGGTGAGGTCCAGTTGTCCAGACCATATACTGCTTTTTCTGCAAGTATTGGGTCCCCCTTACATCCAGGGGTTCAGTGGAAGCTTCAGCAGCTTCCTGACGGTCCTCCATCTCGTCTTTCAATATTTAGTTCAGGTCGCTCACAGACCTGCGCGTTTTCAGTATTTACGTCAGCACCAATGGGAATTTCTGCCCACCCCATTCAGGGTCCTTTTCAGACAGACCATATTATCCACCCTCCTGCTACACATCTGGTTTCTTTTTTTTCCCATTCCTGAAGCTTGTACTAAAGGAAAGCCCTCAAATTCTGGTTCTCCAGTTTTCACAAAACTTAGAAAATAGTTTTTGCATCACTCTGGTCAGCTGCTCTCCCCAGGGTGTCTCTTTCCAAGACTTGCAGGCTTGTTCCTTCCTTTGGCAACCTCCCCCTTTATCAAAGGAGCAATAGAGAGTATGTTTGCTTTCTCTGGCATTCTCTGCCTTACTGCAATTTCCAGCTCCTTTTGTAGTCCGTAGTCTGGGATTTAGTTTCTTATTCTGTATCTGATAAGTTATTCCTCTTGGAGTTGTGTAGTCTCTTTTGTGATTGTTTATTCCACTCTGGATTCTTAATTCCCCTCGCTATAGGATTGTTGGTTAAGGCCTGGCAGTGGTTCATGGTCTAATGATTGTTATTGGTGTTAATGATGGACTGCATGGTTCCAAAATATACATGGAATGTGGGACCATCTTGGAATTGCTTTCATTACTGTCAGCAGCCACGAGGGGCACCACAGCCTCTCCTGACTGATGAATGTGACAGCTCCGTGCGAGAGAATGGTCTTTCTCCACCCTTTTCTCTTCGGGTAAGCGAGCAAAGCTTTCTCAGTTGGGGTTGAGAACATTGTGGGTTCGCGAACGGTTCTCACCATAATGTTGTAGGTTTGCCACCTCTGTCTGCAGACCGTTTCAGTCCTGAACGATGCTCCCAGGGAATTGGTGTCCTCCTTGGCATTAGCACAGAGGGCTGCCTCTGGGGATAACTTACTGCGCATCTTACTGTGGAGAGAGCGAGCCTGCAGATTCCATTCGCATCCAACCTCTGGGATGTATATTGGGTAGTGGGCGGATCAGCATAATCCCTGGCAGCTGGCTTCAGTCTCATGTTAAGATGGAGAGTTTGGTCAAGTCCCACACTGCATGCATCTGACTGACCGAGAACGCTCTTGTCAATGTTGCTTTTTACTGTTTCATTTTTCAGTACTGTGCTCATTTACATATCTAATTCACACCTGACCTTCCAAGTCTTTTATAGATTACAGAATGTACCCCTTCTCAACAGACTGATGAGTGAAAGCGTATTGTGCTTTGTCTGTGTTTAACTTGTTTATATCTTTATTTATTTTTTACTTTGTTGCTATGCCCATTGACTTTTATTACTAACTGTGGTGTTGATAGTGGCAGGTTTCCCTAGATTGAATTGACTCTCTTAAGCCTTGTTTACCCGTTCTCTGAAGCTGCTTTAGGCACCTTCCATCTCCTGTGCAGATCACGCTAGCCGTGAAAACTACATTTCCCTTCTATCTTGTCCCTCCTATTTTGCAACCAGACGTGTGAGCGCCGGCATGTGAGGGAGGCCGGTCTGTGCTTGGTCCGCTTTTCTGCTTTGTCGGGGGACTCACTGCCGTGCTTGGATGCCTCCTACCTCACAATAGCCTAGGTTGGATCTTTAGGTGAGAACTCTCGCTCCAATTATGATTGCTATTACATTGCTCTTCTGAAAGTGTCTCACTTCTGACATCTTAGTAACACTATTACGACTGCTATTTTAGCAACCCTCTAATCTCATTGGTCTTGACTGATTGGCTTATACAAACAAATCATTATGACTCCCTCTGTTGAGAGGCACTCTCCCAACTCTTGTCTGCGTGTTGGACTCCTCAACGCGTGGTCTCTGGTCAAACACGTTGATGAGGTATCTAATCTCATCCATACACAAGAACTCGATGTACAATGTCTTACCAAGACTTGGCTATCTGATGTCACCAATCACTCTGCCATGGCTGCTACCCCACATAGCTACCAGCTGTTTTGTAGCTACTGAGGCACCGGCAGGGGTGGAGGCCCGGCTGTCATTATCAAAAATACTCTTCCCTCTTATAGATGTCACTCCTTGCCTATTGATGGATGCCAACATACTGATTCCACCACTACTATTTGCATCCTTACTATCTACCGCCCTCCTATGACCAGGCCACTGTTCGAAAAACACCTTTTTATACTACTTGGCAACCTTATTAAAACTACTTCTTACGTCATTGTTCTGGGTGATTTAAACCTGTGGGCCTCTCACTCAGAGCACAACCAAACCGTCAATCTGGTTCAATCTCTTGAAGCCACTGGCCTTCAACAACATATAAAATCCCGACCCACAAAGATGGACTTATATTAGACTAGGTTCTCTCTCATCGTCTAACCTTGTACAGTTTTGACATTGTGACATGACCTTGGTCCGATTACTGTAAACCTGCTAGCCTTAGATCTAATCAATGTGTTAAAATGTCCCTAAGGAACTATTGTAAAATAACCCCTCTGGCTGTCATGGAACTAGTCTCTCCTTCGCTAGCTAAACTCTTAAATTATAATTGCACTGCTATCCTTGATGAGCAATGTAACGAGATTATTTCCACTATTATGAACCCACTTGCCCCTCCATGTGATAAAATAGTTAAAATTGAGACTGGGAAAATCCTGGTTCTCCGAGGATATCCTGACTCTTAGAACGCTCAAGAGACAAAAAGAAGAGGCATGGCGGAAAAAACACCACCAACTGAACTCTTGCTTTGTATCATAAAGGGGCCGGCTGACTACAAGACTGCCATTATGGCTGCCAAATGAGATTTTTATGAAGCACGTATTAAATCTGCTAACTCATCTCACAAAGAACTCTTTACTATCCTCTGGGAATTTAAAGGGAAGGATAATCTTTACACTGCCTTGGTTAAGTGTGACCGATGGTATTCTGATATACAACCGGGCCTTAGTATCAAATTGAACTCTCATTGCAATAAGATTGCGATAATGCGCTCTTCTCCTCCCTTGCCCAGTAATCTCATTTCCAGCCCTGTTCAACATACTCTACCTTCTGCTCTCAATACTCCCGTTTTTTATTTTAGAGAGATCAGTGAGACTGATCTCTCTGACATTGTTTCCCATCTTAAGCCTTCCTCATGTACTGATTACATCTGCCCCCCTCTAAAATGAAATAATTATTTGGATGTCTGGCTCCTCTAGTTACCTGCCTGGTTAACTCTTCCTTTGCTACCTCTACTGTGCCTGACTCAGTAAAAAAGGTGTGGCTCTCTACAGTCATTAAAAGGGCCTCCTTTGATCCATCCTCTGTAGATAATTATCATTCAATTACTAATGTCACCTTCCTTCTGAAGATCTTGGATGGGGTTGCTTACTCCCAGATCCAGCATCACATAGAGAACAATAACCTACTCAGCCATCTCCAGTCCGGCTTTCGAGCTTTTCATGGCACTGAGACTGCTCTGGTTGACCCGAAGGCCAATCTATGCCACATTGTAGACTCTGGTCAGGTTGCGTTATTCATGCTCCTCGACCTCTCAGTGGCATTCGACCTTGTGGACCACTCCCTGCTGCTTGAGAGGTTGGGGAACATAGCCAACTGCTCCAGTAGTGCCATACACTGGTTGGCCTCTCTTTTAGGTCCTAGATCTGGCCCTATTGCTTCGAATGGTTTCAAATCTCCCTCAGAACTGCTCACATGTGTTTTCCCCCAGGGAGACTGCCTTTCCCCCCACTCGCTTCAACTTGTATACACGTCTCTTTTTACAACTTATTGACAGTCTCGGCGTAGACTACACAAATTACGCCAATGACACTCCGGTCATAATCAAACTTTCCGGTGACTATGAGAAGGACCTTAAGAAAATGACCTACATTTATGATCAAATCGAAAACTGGATGATAAATAACTCTCTAGCACTTAATAGTAACAAAACCGAGCTAATGCTATTTGGTACCACTCAGTGTCTTCAAAAGCGGAAATCTAAATGTGCAGCATTTGATATTGCTGGCTCTTCTATTAAAACCAGTCTTTTGGTTAAGACTCTTGGAATCTACTTTGACTCTTCACTTAACATGAAGAGACATGCCAGTCAAGTAAAAGCATCTTGTGCCTACAATACTTGCTTGATTAGGCAAATAAAACCTTTTATATCTGATTCGAATACTGCCTCCCTTGCAGTTGCCCTGGTCAACTCTAAACTTGACTACTGTAACAGCCTGTTGGCAGGTACTTCCAAGTCCAACATGAACATGTTTCAAGTTGCTCAAAATAACGTTGTCTGTGCTGTATGTGGTCTGCAGAATGAAGCAAGGTACTGAGGCATGCATCTCCTTACACTGTCTTCCAACCAAACATCGAATTACATACAAGGTTCTGCTTCTCAACCATAAATGCCTTAATGACAAAGCCCCAGTTTATTTTAAGGATCGGATTAAGCATTCAGACTCCATCCACTCACTTCACTCTCATAACACTAATAATCTTGAGTCTCCCAGATACAAGCTGGAGCGATATGGTAGTATCAGTTTTGACTCCATGGCCCGCGCCTATGGAATCGCCTCCCCGCCTCTCCCTGTCCTGAACTATCCTCTTTTAAAAGATCTCTTAAAACGTTTCTCTTCAACTCCAATGATTAGATCTTTTCTTCTCATTGTCGTCTCTCTGCTTTCATTCTTTTCCACCCTACTCTAACTTCCCACACAGTGAGACCTTTGGGTGAGTTGCACCTTAAAAGATATATAGAACAATAACAATAACTCTGCATCTGCTCTAGTTACAATGCAAAAATATCGTACTGCGTAAAACAAAAACAACCACCACTTACAGACCGCCTGCCACTGATTATCCTGGTAGAGATTTCAAAAAAGCTTTTTCCTGTCATGTGTTGCACTGTGGGGCTTAAAAGAAGGTCGTCCAGAGGGCTGTTGGGTACCTAAAAGGGCTGTTATCATCTGGGTCATGACACCAGATTGTTTGGGAGAAAATAAAATCCACACAACAAATTTGGAAGTACAACAAGAATGTAATAGCCTGCAGCATGTGTTTGCCTCAACTAACAAGCAAAAACTCCACTGTGTACAAATCAGTGTGCCTCATTACGAGTTTGGTGGCATTTTGGTAGTAAATCCACCGAAATACCACCAAACAGAATTACCATTAACTCCACATGGTCCTGTGGATTTACAGCAGGATTACAAGTGATGGTAGGGCAAGGTAATTCCACCTTTTTGGAGTCTATAGGACTCCATGGGGATTTCTGCAGAGCTTCCAATCGCCGATTTTTGCCTTGTTTGGCAAAGACTCTGGGAAAATCCTAGTTCTCTGAAAATATCCCGACTCTTAGAATACTCAAGAGACAAAAAGAACAGGCATGGTGGAAAAACACTGCCAACTGCTCTCTTGCTTTCTATTGTAAGGCGGCAGCTGACTACAGGACTGCCATTACGGCTGCCAAATGAGATTTTTATGACGAACATGTTAAAGCTCCTATCTCATCTCACAAAGAACTCTTTACTATCCTCAGGGAATTCAAAGGGAAGGATACTCTTTAGCCTTCCTTGGTTAAGATTGACCAATGGTGTTCTGATATACAACAGGGCCTTCGTATCAAATTGAACTCTCATCGCAAACAGGTTGCAATAATGCGATAACTGCTATAATCCTCCACCTCACCACAAAACCTATAGTATAGCGGTGCGGTAATGGAATTTTTTACTGCACTGCCATACTTGTAATGAAGCCCAATGTCTTTTAAACCCTCCAATGATGAAATTTTATCAACTACCTTTTCGGCATTGAGGAATTGATGCATTCCTAGAAGATGCAGTCTCATACTTCAGAAAGTGCACTTCTGCGTGTCCATCATTCATTTCCATTTCCATTGGACCTGCTGCTTCTTACAATGTCACCTGTCCACACTCCTCCTGCATTGTCTCATCTCAGAGGCATCCTTGACGGTCTGCCTGTCGCTTTCTCAGACATAAAGCACTCTGGGTAGTTCCATCTGTCCATGCTAATCCTGCTTCTGTCCTTGCCTTTGCCCAATTTTAGCCCTGAACCATTTACTGATGTCAGGGCCCACCTTCCAAAGTCAAAACCAACTTCATAGTGCCACAGATGTAGCCTCGTAGTATTATCATGGGCTGTTTGACGTGTTCTATGTCTAGTAGTTTAGGTGTAGTTATTAAAAATGGTGTCATGCCCTACACACTATCACAATTTGCCCTGTTACATGTTTCAAGCTGCAGCTTCTTAATTTGTCTAGTCTGCAGCTTTTTCGGTTTGGCTGAAGTCAGACAGCTATTGTAATAAATGGAAAAGGGCTGTGGTATGCCAAACAGCAAGGCACATGCTGCCGGCAAAGGGTGTACCATTTGTGATTGATTGTTCTATGTGTCTCCTTCCATAAAAATAATGTTTGTGTGACAAGATAGAAACGCAGAAAGAGAAAGCAAACAAGTCCTCTGTCCGATAGCTGGCCACACCCTATTGCCTTTTCTGCTTGTGTCTGGTTTTCTGCAGCTCTCCCATCCTGCAGCGATGACAGCACCCACTGGACCCCATGTCCTCTACCAATGGGATTTTGGGTGCATAGACCTATTGCCAATGCAGGAGGTCAGCAGAGGTCACTTGTACATCTGCAGTTAACCATCTGTCCTACTGAACTGGGTGCAGTATGCAACCTGCAATCACAGGGGATATGCCTGAGTGAGGTAGAGTTAATTCTGGGATAAGTAGGCACGTGTGTTATGATATGTGTCTGGGGGCCAAACGAGCTGGAATAGTTAGGCAGTTCAGCAGTAGAAAGCCAAAGCCATTTCACCTAAGAATACTTCATCAATAATTTGTGGTATATGGGGTGCTGAAGGTAAAAACTCTACATCTACTACAATAGATGTAGTGGCTGACTGTAGGTCCGGAAACCATAGTATGTGATTTCCATCATTACAACCCCCATGATGCACTGTGCTGATCTTCTTTAAGGCCTGGAACAGGAATAGGTACATTTCAGCGCTTCAGCCACCAAAATGCATAGTGCCGCTATACTCTACACTTTTAACCTTTCTGGCACATGGAAACCATACAGCAACAAAAATGCATTTCAGCCCCATTGAGAGTCTACAATTGGTTGGGAGCATTCGAAAATGTGGCTCATGTAATGTTGTTGTGGGCCCTGTGTTCTGGGCCAGGCAGGGTGCAATCTGATATGGGCTGTTTTATGGTTGGGACTTTTCTTGCACTTCTTTATCCTTCAATTGCACATTTCTCACAACTGCCCAAGCTCAAGATACTCGGGAACCTAAGCAGTAAGGATGTTTCCCTCTAGAATCTAGCACTGAGCAATACATATGCAAAGAACAGCAGGGAGATGTGCCTTAAACACTTGTAAGATTTGGATTCAATATTTGGGAGAATGTCTGGGAACAGCTGAGAGCACATTATGGAGAATTTAAGGCATGGCAGTAAGATTTGGGGAAATCATGGAAGGCAAATCAGGAAGATTCATGGAGAACATGCAGTAGGTAAATTAGCTCAATGACTTGAATGCTCTCGTTTGGGGGCAGGGGCGTGTTGAGTCAATCTGTCCTACAGGTTGCAGGCTCCAATCTGAGAAGGGCAGCCTTTGCAATTTCAGCTTCTCACGCTTGATACATTTGAGTACCATTTAGTTCAGACAATGGTCATTTACTGCACAATGACATGTCAACATTTGCAGGGAACATTGGTGAGATTAAGGATATGGACTATTGCGAGTGGTCTTGCGCACTTAAGTTTATCCTGGGACATGCAGCGCTGTGTGGGGTCCTGTGCATCGTCATAGGGCATCTTGTTACATATAATCCTGCTGATGGAGTAACTCCACCATACTGACTACTGGGCAGGAGGCATTCTGTGGTATGTAGATCTGCTGGGGCGTATGCCCTAAGTGAGGAAAAGTGTATTGTAAAATGCGTAGTGCAGCAGAACTCTCTGGACTGGGTAAGGCAGACTGCATTCTGGGGCATACATTTCCCAAAAGTAATCGTCTGGCGGCATCTGTACTTAGCAAATGCAAAGTGCATTTTGGTGCATCTAGTCTAGTGCATTCATAGAAAGGTAGTGCTCTGGGCTATTTGATACTGAATGGAGCAATGGTCCTTCCTTGGCATGTAGTGCTGTGTGTGTTGGGATGCGGGTTCTGAATTAAGTGAAGGAGCATTTATGTTGTGACATTTAGTCCCGTTGAGGCATCTGTATTGGGGCTAGCTGGATGTGTTATGCCATACAGTCTTGTAGAGGCATATTTATTAAGTGAGCCTAAGTGTGTTCTGGAGTAAGTAGCCCAAAGTGGCTATCAGCACTATAAGAGGCAGAATACATGCTAGCATCGGATGTTCTGTCTGGTCGCCTGAATTGAAGCAGGGTGCATTCTAGCACAAGTGAGACTGCGATGTGTAGTCTTCTGATGGAATGTGCACAGGGTATATGGGATATACAGTCGTGTGAGGGACCTATACTGAGTTTGACAAAGTGAATGTCTTTGTGTGTGGGGTATAATCCATCCCCATCCCTATACCAGCACTGGGTGCTTTAGAATACACTCAAATTAAGCCACTTTACTATTTTAGCCAGAGTGCAATGTGGGGCATGCATTTCTGTTGAACATTTCTACACGCGGAGGCAGAACTTATTCTGGAACATGTTTGAGCTCCTGCACTTGAATGAGCAGAGAACATTGAGGGAAATGTAGTACTGTGGTGCCTCTGTACTTTGGGAAGTGGTAAACATTCTGGAATGTGATTTTCAGAAGCCAGGAATATGGTGGCTATCCTTGGAATGTTATTTGGGTATCTGGGCATGCAAAACAGCACTTGCATTCAAGGCCCTGTTTGGCATATGAGTTGCACCTAGTTTTGTGAATGCTATACTTGCCACACAGGGCATGGGCATAGGCGGATTGCAGATGGGTGTGTCTGGCTGTAACCGAGTAGGTAATGCTGTCATATGGAAGCAGCACCTCCCCATATCCGTTGGCACGGCCACCTACGATATGATGGCAGCACTTGCATGTGGGTGGCTGCCCCTGGGCATGTGATGGCTACATATATGGGCATATTAGACTGCTAGTGACATTAACGGGTGTTATAAATGTTGGCTTTAGCAACAATGTTGTAGTGGCCTTGCCCTTTTTCTCTTGCTATAGCACTGTCCATCTTGCCTGTCCCCATTCTACCTGCATGTTTCTTTGAACCCAGACTTTTCTCGGCTATCTGCCTCGTTTTCCTCTTGGGTTCCTGGTGTTTGGTAAGTGTTCTATGGTGTCTGCTTTTGCTCCTTCTTGTACTGTTTACCTCTCATACTATGCACCACTATGAACATCATCTCCCTCCCTGATGTACCTCGAGAAGTGATTGAAGACTTTGCACTTCAAAGAACATCTCGTCAGCTGCTGATCACCGAATATCAGCAGGCTGCCCCCTCCTCTACTGTATTCCGCCATACCTTATTGTGCAGTGCTATGTTGCTCTCCAATTAGGTGTATGCTATGGAAAACCCCACACATACGTCCATGCATCTGGATAGAGATTGGTTCCAGGCCCGCTGGAGTCAATCCCTGCACATACCTTTGCTTTCTTGCACGTGTAGCTCATAAGCCATAAGCACCACTGCCATTTCACATTGTGGCAGCACTGGTTTGAGTCTTCAGAAGGTTGCGCTCTTGAGCTGGACAATGCAACCTGTTGTCAAGTTATGTAAATGTGTAGTGGTGAGCAGTTTCTGAACTATGTCAGAAGAATTCTGGTGGACATTTTAAACAGCAGATATTTAAACCATTACCTCTACAGTACTGAGGCTTTGCATGCCTGGCCTCAGGGCTCCCTGGAACAAGAAGACACTACCAACATATAACAACGCAATCCCGTCCAATCGGATCCCTGTCTTCAAGCCCCACTCCTCCTGAATTGTCTCCAACACTCGTTGTATGCACTGAAACAGAGTGTCAGGGCGGGTTAGTTGGAAACTGAAGGATCCAAACCGGTCCGGTGCAGAATTAGAGGTAGTGTGTGTGTGTGATGGAGGATTGCATAGAAAGAATTCACTGTGAGTTTCCAGTTGGGCCCAAATAGAGTTGCCTCGTGAAGTTGTCATGCGTGTTTGTACCTAGGGTCCAGGCTTTATTGCAGCCACTCCTCCATGAGCATGCAGAGTATGCATTTGCTAGAGTATCATTCACAGAGGCGCTGGGTTTTTGTGATACCCTCCGAAGTCCCAATTTGGATATGGGGATGCCCCTAGTGAGAGACCCTAGGATGTTTCTCTGTCCATGCTCTGACCATCTAGATGTTTTGGTCTTCCACTCCCATGGTCCCTTGCCAGCAGTCTGTGGTGACGGATCATGGGACTTGTAGTGGAAAACATCTAGGGAGCTGCATGAGACATCATGGATAGCATAGTTCTCTTACCTGCTTAGACACCGTTTTACTCTTCATTTCTCCATTTACATTGCTCTTATTTCTTGCCCTGCCTGCATCTACATTTTCCTTCTTAATGTATGCATTTTGCCTGTCCTTAACCATCAACTTCAGAGTCATATCACATCACAGTTTGCATATCCAGCCAGGGTGTAACCAACGCCACTCCTTGAATCCCTTAACGATAATCAGTTGATATAATAAGTTGATAAATGGTTCTAAAATTATAAATGGCACAAATATTCCGTGTGCCGCTGGTAGTTGAAAAATTTGAGACCGGACAATGAACTACATGCACATGGTTAAACAAGAGTACCAGTTACTGGCAAGTAAGATTGAGGTTATAAGGGGAGCAGTGAGATTGTTTTTATTCAGCAAAAAGATCCTGTCATTGTAGCAACAACCATTGAAAGTAGAACTGAAGTTTGCTATGTGATTGCTTCTTTTATGAACGCCATTTTATTTTTCAGAAACTTGACTAGAGCAGTGGGGACCACAACACAATCTCCAGGAAGGGCCCAGGGTGGACCAGTAGGTGTGGGGCGAGTTGCCTGAGCACTAGTGTCTTACAGTATTTAAGTGTGTGGGAGAGCGTTGGGGCTTTTGACCCTTACTCAGACACAGTAGGGAGGCAGAGTTTCGAAGATATAGTATGTATGTATCTCTTAGTGCACTGATGAGTAGCCCAGAATAGTGATGCAAAGTGACACTGCAAAAAACACAAACTTCTTAGAATGATTCCCTAATATAATATCTTTGAGGTTTTTGTGATGGGGTGGGTGAGAGAACAGGCTCGTGTATTAGCACATTATCTTCTAGTGGATAGTCCAGGAACTGAACAGATGAACTGCAGTGCATCTGCACAATTTAGATCTGATAAGGGCTTTGGATTTCAAATGTCTGTGGCTTAGCCAGTATATCTCTACAAGTCTACTAAATGAAAATCGGAATCACACATGCTGTACTTTTATACGTGATCCTTCTGAGAAGAATTGTGCCAAAAGCTGGCGAATAGAGGACTCAGTTTCCGCCTGAACTTTGGCTCGCTGTGCTTCACCGCCTTGACCCCCTTGTGAAGGAAGGCCCTAATCGGGCAGAGAGGGGTTTCGAGCCTGGTACGGGAATAGCTACAGAGGGATAAACCCAATGAATGCCAGCCAATGAGTTGGCAGTCTTCCATGGTGGTCACGGATTGTGAGAGATGCAGTTTAGTGGCTGACAACTGAGAAGCAGCAGTGGATTGTATGGCTAATTTAAGCGACAGACTGGAACTCTCAAACAGTTTTACGGTCAAGAAAATAATTGCAGATACGAGTTAAAATAAAGACCCGGGTGAGAGAGAAAATATCTAAATGCAGACCTCTTGTAGTGATAAATTGAAGCACTACCTTTTAAGATGTTTCAGGTTTGTTGGCTTTGTTCGTGGAGGCAATGGTGAGCAAGCGAGCAGGCATTGGCAAAAACAAAAGATGAAAATATCAGGCAAAAGTACGCCTCAGAAAGAAACCATCCCAACCAGGGCATCCGAACAGCAAGTACTCGAAGAAAGGAAGGAAGACAAAGAACACCGGCCCAGAAGTGACCTAGCTTCAAAAGCCTTTGAGCCA
The DNA here is from genome assembly GCF_040938575.1 of Ambystoma mexicanum. Classification (NCBI taxonomy): domain Eukaryota; kingdom Metazoa; phylum Chordata; class Amphibia; order Caudata; family Ambystomatidae; genus Ambystoma; species Ambystoma mexicanum. The sequence goes on from NC_090923.1 coordinate 718,024,649, forward strand.
AAGATCAACGCAAAGGTACCCGACTCACTCAACCAAAGGGCCCGTGGAACTGGTTTACATTGACCTGGATCAAGAAAAGTGATAAATAGCAGCGACCAGGGCCAGCCCTCAACACATCCACCACCGTAACAAGCGGAGAGGAGCGGCCCGACAAGGACAAATTCAACCTGGGATCCTGGAATACGAGAGGCCATGCACATCTAACGATCACGGGAGATGTGAATTTAGGCCTATATGATATACTCTGCCTGCAAGAGACATGGCTGATGGACAAACCCTCGCTCGATGGATTCTCTGTGGAAATTTCACCAGCGGTCAAGGGCCTACTAGGAAGACCGTCGTCGGGCCTCTTAACAGCAATTAAATCGGGCCTCGGCCTGGCAGAACCCCGGAAGTGGAAAGAAACCTACGAAATGCTGGTGATCTTGACAACATGGTCTCAATGCAACTCGAAGAACTGAGAAGGTCGGCTGAATCGTTTAGCAATAATAAACTGCTACTGGAATCTGCAACGTATGACCACAAAAGCATTCTGTTCTAATATGGGAGCTACTATTGACCAACTATACGAACAGTTTGAGGAGATCGAAATCATCATATGCGGAGATCTTAACGCAAACTGCAATGAAGACCAACAGGGGTATTCTACCATCATCCAACGCCCCGAGCCAACAGATGCAACTATGGAACGTGGAAAAGCATGGATGAAACTTATCAGCTCAAGGAACACCCAAAACATAGTCTCACTCTTCCCGAACCAAATCAACATCCCTACCTGGGAACGCTGTTCCTCCAAAGCGACATTAGACTATATATTCATTACAGCTGGTCTAATATCCAGTATTGTGAGCTTTAACAGCGACCACAATTTACTGTCATGCACTTGGCAATGAAGGAGACCGGTGAAAGCAACCTACCTTGCCGCCACCGAAGTAAAATGCCAACAAACACGATTACGCTGAACAGAAGCGGACATCCAGAAAATCAAAATGTCCTGGGACCAGAAAATCCTGTACAACCACTTAAGTATGGCAGACGAAAGACCCAATTACCTTCTGTTACTACTGGCGTACCATAAGCCATCTACGGGAAGACGGACTGGACCAGTCCACCCCAAACACGCATATGACAAAGCCTTGGTGGAGCAAAGAAAAGTGGGGCAACAATTAAGAAGAAGGGCAAAGAAAACAAATGCCAAAGAAGACTGGGCGACTTGGCTTTTAGAAAAAAAAAAGTACGACGACTGGCGGAAACAACAAAAAGCAGCACAATATCAAAAAGACGCGGAAGAAATGATGAAAAGGCTGGCAACCAACAAATCGAGCGAATTCTGGTCGCCGATCAAAACTACAAACAATGCACCGAGCATTATGCCGAGCAATGCAGTCTCGGAAGCTAAATGGACAAAGTATTTTACGACTGAATTCGACGTGCCAAAGAAAACTCCTCGTGCGATTCACCGCAATTCTAACTGTACCTGGGTGGACGTGTCCAACGCCGAAGACATAGAAACAAAAATCAAAAATCTAAAAACATCTAGGGCACCAGGGCCCGATGGTCTGACAAACGTCAATCTCAAACAGTCCCCTAAAGAGTGGTCGGAAGTGATCGGCAAGATTTTTGGGGAATGTGAAAGAAGAACAAGTTACTTCTTACCTTTCGTTTGTTGCGTTCTTTCGATGGGATGTTCCTCCGACGTATTCCTTATCTTTGATAATACGTTTCCAGCTTGCTGGCCTCAGAAATGTTTTCTGTAGAGGGCGCTGCACGTCGATGTTTGCCGAGTCGATGTCCCTCGATGGCCACCGTATCGGCGCCGACGTCACCATGCCCATAAATAGCCACACGCGGTGTCCGTTGCTCAGTTCCGTTTTGTAGCATAAGAAAAGTCATGCCTGAATTGGTTATTGACCTTGAAGGAGCGTAAGCTGCAACCACAAGGGAAGTATTACTGCGGGGTTGGATGGGTGGGGCGATAAGGAATACGTCGGAGGAACATCCCATCGAAAGAACATTACAAGGTAAGAAGTAACTTGTTCTTCGAAGGGATTGTGTCCTCCGACGTATTCCTTATCTTTGATAGACTCCCATAGCAGTGGCATGTAATTGGAGGTGGGAGTAAGAATGTCATGTATCCCTTTAGGGATGGACCGAATGTAATACGGCTTTGCCAAATCTGGTCTCTTGACTAGTGGAGGAATCCAGGTTGTAAAATTTTGTGAATGTGTGTGCGGACGACCATGTGGCAGCCGTACATATGTCTCTGACTGGTACTCCTCATTGGAGGGCCAAAGAGGCTGCGATACCCCTGGTTGAATGAGCCCTAAGATTTTGGGGTGGCTCTTTCCCTGCCAGTTTGTAACATTCCAGAATGGGCAAAATAATCCACCTGGAAATGGTTTGTTTTGTTATGGGTAATCCCAACTTGTGACCTGAGTATCCTACAAACAGTTGGTCTGCTTGCCTGATCCTAGCCATTCTGCTGATGTAAAAGCTTGGAGCTCGCCTTGGGTCCAGCCTATGTAGTCTTTCTTCCTCTTTCCCCGGGTGGGGAGGAGGGTAGAATGAAGGTAAGGTCATTTTCTGAGTAATATGAAATTCAGAAACCACCTTTGGGAGGAAATTAGGCTTCACCTGTAGGACAACTTTCCTCTCGCTCTTCCCCCTCCCCCTCTTTCCTCACCTCCTACCACTACTCTCCCTATCCCGCCCTACCTCCTTCCCCCCTACTTCCTCCTCTCTTCTAGTCCTGATCTTCTCTCTCCTCTTCCTCTCACACTCATACATTCTCTCTTACTCCTGATCTTACCCCCCTCTCTCTCTCTCTCCTCTGCCCCTCCATACTCCCTCCTCACCTTTGCATTATTGTAAATTGTTCTTTACACTGTTTTCAAGTTATGATTCAATTTCTATATTATGCTTGTTGTATTTTGCGTGTTCTCATGTAAAGCACTTTGGATTAAAGGGCTATATAAATTCAATAAAATACAAATACAACTTTGTCTATGTGGGGGTTTACAGGAGAGAGCTTGTAGCTCGCTCACCCTCCTAGCAGATGTTCGTGCTACCAATAGAACAGTTTTAAGCGTGAGAAATCTCAGAGAACAAGAGTGAAGTGGTTCGAATGGAGTGCCCATTAGGAAGTTTAAGACTAAATTTAAGTCCCATAAGGGAACTTGGAATGGTTTTGGAGGATAAACATTAGTTAACCCCTTGAGAAATTGTATCACTAGAGGTAGTTTGAAATACGATGGTTCCTCCGCAGTGCGCTTGAAGATTGAAAGCGCTGCAAGATAGCCTTTTACAGTGCCAACTTGAAGGCCTTAGTTTGCCAAGTAGAGTAGAAACAATAACACCGTTGGTGTACCACATGAAAAAGGGTCGATTATTCTCTTCTCTACACCAGCTGCAAAATTTGTTCCAACGGCAGCAGTATAAAGACTTTGTTGCTGGCCTTCTGGCCAAAAGCAACACCTCCATGACGTCAACAGGGAGATCCCAATCCTTGTACCTCACCCTTTCAGAAGCCAAGCGTGAAGGTTGAGGGTTCTGATGTCTGGATGGAGAACCTAACCTCCCTTCTGCGAGAGAACATTCTCTTTGAGTGGAAGACAGATTGGAGGGCAGACGGACATATCTAGAAGGTCCGGGTACCACGTTCTCCTGGCCCAGTCCAGGGCAATTAGGATCATGGTTTTCCGGAATCTTCTCAACCTCCTGATCATTTGAGGAATAACAGGGACTGGTGGAAACGCATAAAGGAGTGGAAACTCCCAGTCCACTATGAACGCGTCTCCTAGAGCTCCTTTCGGGGGAAATTCCCTTGAACAGAACAGATTGCACTTCCTTTTGGTGCTTGTGGCGAACAGATCCACCTGAGGGGTTCCCCAAAGGGCGAAGATCTCTTGAAGGACTTCCTGAACTAGCTCCCACTAGTGGGAGACTGTGCTCTGCCTGCTCAGAGAGTCCGCTGTCAAGTTCTTCTCTCCGGCTAGGTGGACTGCCGATAGAGAGATTCCTTCCTGAATTGCCCAAAACCAAAGCTGCATTGCCTCTCTGCACAGTGGCAGTGACCCTACGCCTCCTCTTTTGTTGAGGTAGTGCATGGCCACCGTGTTGTCTCATTATTAGGACATTTCTCCCCTGTACTGATGGCAGGAAAGCTTTCACCGCTAGTCTGATCGCTCTCAGCTCCAATAGGTTGATTTGTAGTCTGGACTCTGCTGGAGACCAACGACCGCTGATGGTCAAGTCGTTGGCATGGGCTCCCCACCCCGTGAGTGAGGCGTCTGTGACTACTGTTATCTCCGGCCATTGTTACCAAAACAGTTCTCCTTTCAAGATGTTCTCTGGATAGGCCCACCATTGAAGGTCGCGGGCTACCTTGTCTGGAATCCGGAGGAGATCTGTCATTCTCCCTGAGAATTACGACCACTGAATTCTCAGTGCCCACTGAAGAGATCTCATTCTCAGGCGAGCCTCTGGCACAAGGAAGATGCAGGATGCCATGAGGCCTAGCAACCTCAAAAAGTCGAAGGCTGGGAGACGCTGGGCATTTTGAAACTTGTTGACCATCTGCAGAAAATCTTGAGCCCTCACCTCTGGTGGCGAGCCTTTTCCCAGGGAAGTGTCCAGGACCGCTCCAATGAACTGGAGTCTCTGTGATGGTATCATCTGTGACTTCTTTAAATTGAGGGAGAAGCCCAGTTTGTGAAGGAAGTGGCAGACATAATCTAGCTGTGTCTAAGCTTGTTCCGAAGATACAGCCCTGATCAGCCAATCGTCCAGGTAGGGGTAGATGTGGATCCCTTCCCTCCTTAGACTCGCAGCCACTACCGACATTAGCTTGGTGAAGACCCTTGGGGCGGAGGTCAGCCCAAATGGCAGAACTCGAAATTGATAATGAGAGTCGCCAATTGTGAACCTCAGGTATTTCCTGTGTTTGAGATGGATTGGCACATGGAAATAAGCATCCTGAAGGTCCAGAGATACCAGCCAGTCCTGGAGCTGGAGGGCCTGAAGGATCTGAGAGAGTTACCATCTTGAACTTGTCCTTCCTGAGGAACTTGTTCAATTCTCGTAAGTCCAGGATGGGCCTCAGTCCTCCGTCCTTCTTTGGTATGAGAAAGTAGGGGGGAGTACCAGCCCTTGTTCCTGTCCGCTACAGGTACTGGTTCTATGGCACCTTTCTCTAGCAGGTCTATAATTTCCTGCAAGAGGAGTGGATCTGGAACTTTTAGAGAGCTGTTCCCCGGTGGATGACTCTGAGGGATGTGTAGAAAGGGTAGGCAGTAACCCTAGGCAACTGTCTCCAATGTCCAAGCCTCTGACGTAATAGCCTGCCATTCTGTCAGATGTTGAGTTAACCTGCCCCCTACAGGTGTCTTGTGTGGAAAGACCTCAGAGTGGTTTGGGGGCGGCTGATGCAGATGCCGAGGGCAAAGAGGCACCTGCTGCTGCTGCGGTCTTAGTACTTTTGACCCGTCCACCTCGGGTGGATCTCCTTTGGCCTCTTTGAGCCGGCTGTCCTCTGCCTTTCCCGAATGCGGAATAATAGCGAAAGGACTTTCCTCTCCCAGAGGTTCCTGAGGGGCGAAAAGGAGTTTGGTGGATAGCAGCTCCTAAAGATTTTTCTGCTGCTTTAGATGTCTGCAACTTTTCCAGACTGTCATCAGCCTTTTTTCCAAATAATGAAGAGCCGTCAAAGGGCATATTCAAAAGTCTGGCCTGTACATCTGGAGCAAAGCCAGACTTTCGCAACCACGCATGCCTGCGGATTGTTGTACTTGCCACCATGGCCCTGCTGATACTGTCAGCGGAATCGATGCCAGTTTGAAATGACTCGCACATGGCATCTTTGCCATCTTTAATAATGTTAAGGAAGGCTTCCTTTTCCTCTCCTTCGGGTATGCAGTCAGCCGCTCATGAAGCACACTCCCACAGTGTGTGACTGAACCTGCCGAGTGTACAGGTGGCGTTGATGGACTTCAACGCCATACTCCAAGCAGAGAAGACTTTCTTTGCCATAGACTCGTACCTCTTGTCATCTCTATCCTGTGGAACAGTAGGGTAAGTGGTCCTGCTGCTTGATGAAGTTGCCGCTTGGACCACCAGGCTCTCTGGAGTCGGGTGTTTCGATAAGTATTCAGGGTCAGCAGCAGCTACCCTATACTTGGCTGATAATCTTTTATTGACAGCAGGGATAACTTCAGGAGTTTCCCAGTTAGATGCAATCTTTCTTTGTAAGGCTGTATGGAAGGGGACCACAGGATCCTCCTGTGGACCTCTGTCTAAAATATCTGTAAGGTCAACCTGCTGAAAAACAGGCGAAGGCGCAGACCAACCCATGAATTCAATAATTCTTGCCATCAGGGTTCTATAGGGTGTTTTGGCATGTTCCCCTGGGTCTGGCTTAACAAAATCCACTTCTGGGGAAGTGTCCAGCCCACTTGCCTCATGTAATGACTCCTGTAGGTCTTTCAACCATCTTTCCTCAGAGGTGAAATCCTCTGAAATAGGTAGTGTGGTCCTCTGCAACCCAAAGGTTTCCTGGTCAGAATCTTCCCCTTCTTCATAAATTGAAGATAATCCAGGGAACTCTGACCTCTGAAATGGTATATAACCCATTTCTAAGGCAGAAGGAGCCAAACTCGTCATTATTGGGTGAGAAAACGTCAATGTCGTCGACGCCGATGTGACCGGCTTCGAAGGCGCCAAAAACAGCGTTGAGAAAACCGGAAGAGGCCTCGAAGAACTCAAGAGGATCAGGATCCTACTCAAGGACATCGACGACGGTAACCACGTCGTGCCGGAGACTCTTGGAATCACCGTTGGCTGTGGAGTAGCCGTGGTCTTCTCTTTCATCGGCATCGATGTCAGCGTCGAGTCGATCGACCGATGCGTCGAAGAACCCTTCGACAATGGCGCCGATCCATGCGTCGAAGGGATCTTCGACGACGGCATTGAAGACGGTGCCTTCTTACCCGATGGCCCGCGGCGCTCTCGGGTGGAATGTTTCGCCAGGTGCTGCGACTCGCGGCGTTTTGATTTTTTGGCTTTTTCACCCGGGGTATCACCCTCAGCTGTCTTCGAGGGGGTCGAGGCAGCTTTCTCGATTACGCTTAACATTTTCTTCCTGAATTCCTCCCACTCAGCCTGAGAGCTGTGTTTTGTGGGGCAGGAGACCCTTTTTGGAGAAACAGAAGACGAAGAGGAAGGGGATCTTCAACATCTCTTTTTTGAGTGTCTTGATCTCGACGAATGGTGGGAGCTACTTCGAGATCTAGAATGGAAATGTTTTCGACGGCGAGGAGATGAATGCCTCGACCAAAGAAACTTTCGGGGAGGTTTTGACTGAATTACCTCTCTCGAGCTTCCCCTTGTGCTCCTTCAAGGCTTTCGCCGTCATGGACATGCAGTCCTCACACTCCGAACAATGGTGCTCGGCTCCCAAGCACCACAAGCAGAACCTTTGTGGATCCGCTATCGACATTTTTTTACCGCAGTCTCGACATTTTTTGAAGCCGGATTGCGGCGTTGTCGGTTCCGATGAAGATGCCATCGAGAACGAGTTGGTATATTTCAAGAAGATGTAGATTAGATTATCTGACTGAACTGAGTAACGATGTTCCGAGGCCCCACGAAGTGCGGAAAAACGGAACTGAGCAACGGACGCCGTGCGTGGCTATTTATGGGCATGGTGACGTCGGCGCCGATACCGTGGCCGTCGAGGGACATCGACTCGGCGGACGTCGACGCGCAGCGCCCTCTACAGAAAAAATATCTGAGGCCAGCAAGCTGGAAACATATTATCAAAGATAAGGAATACGTCGGAGGACAGAATCCCTTCGAAAACAAATTCCAGAGTCATGGCAGAAAGCTGTCATTGTCCCGATATATAAGAAGGGCAGTCGGGAAGAACCCGAAAGCTACAGGCCGATTGCACTCCTGGACACCATAGGAAAGATTTTTGCCTCACTCCTGCTTGACCATTTCAGAACTTGGGAAAAAAAAAAAAAAAAAATCGGCCCATGCAAAGATGATCTCCAAACGGGTTTTCAAAAAAATGGCAACACATCGATAAACATCATGATAATCAATATCCTGAAAGCAAAAGTCAAGGAAGGGGCACCCAAGGTCTACTTAGCTTTCGTTGACCTGTCGAAAGCGTTCGATAATATAGACCGGAACATGTTGTGGTCGAAACTAGACACCTGGAATTGCCTCCAAGCGGTACTCGACCCTCCCAAAGCACTTCACTCGCAAACCACCATAAAAGTTAAGCTAAATCAACAAGGAACATTGTCAGAGGAAATCAAGGTCAAGCGAGGGGTCAAACAGAGTTGTCCCCTGGCACCAGCCCTATTTATAGCATTCTTGGGAGACTTCCAACACTCTGAAGAAAAAATCAGGACCTTTCCGCCGAAAATAGGAAAAACCACCATCCCACGACTTCTGTATGCAGACTGTGATCCTGATTGATCAGACGAAAATCGGTTTGCACCGTACAATTAACTAACTTGGCAAGATATATTGACGAAAACCATCTTGAAATAAACAAAAAAAAACCAAAAGTTTTGACAATCGAGAAAGCGCCGAAGAAACAATCCAAACAGCAGTCCTGGTTCCTCGACAACATCAAGATTAAAACGGTAAAAAATATCAGATACCTCGGAGTCCAAATCGACAGCTCAAGAACGGATATGGCAATGCAAGATATGCTCTGGGACAAAGCCAAAAGATTAACATCACAAATGAGAACTGTAGACAAAAAGTTCGGGAAGTTTTCCTTAATTCCGGCAATCAACTTTTATAAGACAAAAGTGGTACCCGTGCTGGTGTACGGAATGGAAGCCTCACTGTTTATCCCTCAGCTGATGTGGAACAAGTTGGAGGGCTTGGTCTGGAAGGCTGTCCTGGGCGTACCGAAATCAACATCAATGGCGGCGATGCAAAGAGAACTGGGTTTAGTATCTCTTGCTTCTATGGTTGATCAAAGCGCCATGAGATTCTACAGAAAAATAATCCTGGCAGACACGCTACCTGCATATAACATCATTAAAGAAGAACTGGAAAGTGGTACATGCGAAGCACCCAATAAGTGGGTTGAAAAGAGAAAAGAGAAGCTTTCCGATATAGTATGCACAGAAAAAGAGCTAAAAGAAAATCCGGATAGAATCAAATAAAAAAATGGAAGAAATGGACTGGATTCATACGACTGAGAAAGCAGTAGAGAACAAACTCTTAATCCATCTTCCTCCTACGTTTAACAAATTGAAAAAAATGCTAAATTACTGTGCCAAATTTCCGGAAAAAAGAAAAAAGAATTCTTTTCATGAAAGCAAGATTAAATTTACTGCTAACACAGGAAATTCTAACCATCCGGGGATCTACAGGCAAACGGGGATGCCGTTGATGCAAAAAAGACGGCGGTGGCAGAAACCTTAAAACATCTGGTAATAGTCTGCCCCAACACCAAACAAAACAGATCTACCTACCTCTTACCTCTGATTTCGAATCCGTGGATGATGCAAGAAGACGACCTATGGAACAGACTTATATCTGGAGAAACCACCAGACGGACGGTGGCCATGGTGAACTTAATCGAACTAACATTCCGGCAGATTAACGAGGAATATGCCATTCCTTCGCCTACTTAGAGGCCCTGTCTGTCGAGAATAATCAGGATTTTGTACGACCAGTTCAGTGTTTGGGTAGTTCTGTAGGAAGACCTTCGCGAAGTTTGAGATTTGGACTACTCAACGGCAATTGAAACTTTGATAAAATTCCAGTGTTCCCTGAATAAATGTAAAAAAAAAATAAAAAAAATTTTTTAAAAAGGGGGAATTGGATATGGTGATGCTGAAGGAAACCGGCTGTGCAAAGAAGGCCGAGATGGGATTCATTATGCTGATGTCGAAAAGGAATAAGAGTTGAAAAGGGGTATGGATTTCTCAGTGGAAAATGTAGATGCAAGGTTCTGTCCAGTCACCACAAGATAAACAATATCTGAGATTCAAACAAGCTGCTCAAGATAAGGGACCCATGCTGCCCTTGGTGTCATTACCAGCTGGATCGGCTTGCCACCGCTGGTTACAAAGCCATTGGCACCCATCAATCCTAGGCCCGAAAGGCTTTATTTAAGACAAAAAAGCAAGACCGCTTATCTCAAGGGTCGACAAAGCTGCGTTGCTCTCTTGAAGTCTTTTATGTGTTGATGGTAATGACGTCATTAACATAGGAAAGGGACTTCATGGGATTAAGTGGCGGCAGCACAGGAACATCATGTGCGTTTAGTATATTGTTTTTGTAATTAAAAAAAGCCTTTAAGCACCCACATCAGTGGTTCGCGGGTGCTGAAAGGTATTCGGCAGGTGTCTGCTGGGTAAAAGATGGGGTATGGCGGCAAGGGTTGCGCAGCACTCTGGCTGCACATAATGCAGATTGTATTTATGAATATAGCCCGTGTTCAGAACATGCAGATTAGCCAGTGCTGTTGCCCAGGGTGCGGGAGGGCTGTTTACTTTCAGTCATATATTTAATCTCTCTTAGTATTAGGGAAGGAACATCTGCTGCTAAGGTCCAAATAATCCTGACTTAGACCTTGGCACCAGCTGACATCCGATCCACTAGAAAGCGAAATTTTCTACAGTAAACGAATGATTGTCATTTCCCTGGGTACTAGGAATGGGTGAGTGGTCCCTGGCAAGGGCAAGCATGGAGTGGCACTGTCAACATGGAAAGGAGGGAATTATACCACAAGGGCTTTGTATTTTACTATCAAACAATTGATCACCACCAAGTTTTTTCATGTGCGAATAATTGAGGGGAATCAGATCCCAGTTTTGTGTCCAATGTTTGGAGATTTTGTAGGGTTTGAATCACTAGTAGGGGGTCAGGTAGTCATGGTCTGTTGCATTTGCAGACCATGTTAAGTGCTAATGTGTGTAGTCAAACAAGTGTGTTAGGCAATATGGTGTTTGGTATAGTTGAGAGCCCAGAGGTTGGCAGTGGGAAGGATCAGGTGTGCAATTTGTGCAGAGGTAGAGTTGTGGTTGGAAAGACTTATGCCAGCCAACACGAGTAGATGTGCCGTAGAAGGAGCAGAGGATGTCGGAGAGTAACAGCAAGTTCCAGGGGTAGATTCTTTGTTGACAACCAACATCTATTCTTCCCATTTAGATGTAGCCACCATCTAGATGGCAGATGTGAATAGATCTCAAGCAAAGGCTCATTTGCAAGATCATTTGGACATTTCTATTTAAAATGTAGGTGCCCAAGCCAAGTTGTTCCATTCTTATTTTTCCAATGTCCAGTTATTGATGTTATAGTTTTGTGTTATTTAAGTTAGTGTGAATGTTTTGTGTTAATGTGATATTTTTGATATAATGATTTACTTCGATATGTGAGGGAGAGCCTAGAGCAAGTGTTTGCCTACACTACCTTTACAAAGCCTCTACAGTGCAGGCAACCAGCACAGGGTAAACATTTGTATGGGTGAGGGAAGCGACAGCCATGAGTCTTGGTGGCACACCAACCCCATGCAATTGTGACTACATGCTCTAACAAGAAAGTCATTGGGACTCTGCAGGTATGTATCAACATCATTGCGGTTGCTTGCCTGGGCATTAATGATACATGTGATGTGCTAGAACGGCAGAGCCACACATCCAACTTCCTAGACTTAGCTAAAAATCAGCAGTAACACACAGTAAGGAAATGTGTTAATGGGTTGGTGGTCAGGAGGCACATTTGTTCTCAGGTACTTACGGCTGTTGGAAGGGTTTTACTGGCTGACACTTGTGGAGCAAGTGTGGAAGAGTACCCAGCAAGCTCAGGGTACATTAGCTCCATGGACAACAAACCCTTGGGACTGACTGGAGTGAACTACCATCTTGATGGCATTTGAGAACGGACCCATGGCTGGCTATTTTATTGTATACATTTTCACATTGTGTACCCAGCACTTTATGCATTACTTTATATAGGATGGGTGGATGCAGTTATTTTTAAATGCAAGTTTTGCCCTTTTTGTCGACATGTCCAGTTATTGATGTCTACTCTTTATATTTGTGAGCAATATTTTGGATAACATTACCGTGTAGTGTGTGGTGGTGAAATTGGAGACTGGGCAGGGGGAGTCTGCCTGGCATTCCAAGGATTCAGTTTAGCCAATGGATGGATTCCAAATCATTCCTTATTATATTCCTCAACACACGATGTAACCATTGAGGCTGTGGAGCCGCTTTCTCTGTGTTTAGAGCAAAATATCAGGAAATGGTTCAGGAGTTTCTGGCTGATGGACTTTTCTTTAATTCAGGTAACCAGCAAAGATAAAGATTAGCGTTCAAAATGTCACTAAGATGTTTTGTCACATAATTATCAACGTTAAGTGTTCCAGTTGTTCAGCCATCCCAAGTCACCTTAATTGGATTCACAGCTTCAGAGAAGGTTGTATGTATTCAGTTCTTTCCTGTATACTCCTATTCCCCCCCAGAGAAAGACAAAATGGTAGACAGAGATACTATGGGTGTGCTCCTATTGGAGTCTGCGCTGTTGCCAATACAATGAGGATTATTTTGCCAGATCAGAGGCACAGATGCAGATGAAATGCCTTTATTTCTATAGTTTTGTATATGGCTAATGGACAATAGGGTTGGAGCTTGGGTGCTTATCCCTCCCAATAAACAGATGAGAAACAAAGGCAGAGGAAACTAGAAGTAGACCAAAGAATGAATACATTGCAGAAGGGAGAAGCAGGACCCTATCTCGTATAGTCTGGTAACTAGTGGTCAAACATCACTCAGTGGAGGTTTATACGTAGTTTTAATTTTCTCTGGAGGAGAGCATTCATGGGGGGTTATTCTTCAGAAAGTAGTTGCTGGGCTGTGCAAAAAGGTAAATCCCCTGCCCCTGGAGACGAGGATTCCTGCAAACCCCTGCCCTCTTCTTGATCCTGTTGCCGCCAAAGGGCTATGTGACCAGTTGCTGCATGGATAGCTGCCTGCACAACCTCCACCGCAGCTTCATACAGCAGCTTTTTCTCTTGCTCATGTGGGTCAGTGGTGATGTCGCTCATCTCATTAGGGAGCAGGCTGGTGGGCTGTAGATTTGCTTTAGTATTTTCTTGAGGCTGAATCCCTTCTGTCCCCTCCGACCAGGAGAAGGTTGTGCCTCTGGAAGTGCCTTCAAACATGTCTCCCTCCAACTGATTTGTTTCAAAGGATCGATAGGTCCTGAGTGAGGGAGTACTGCTTTTGCGGGGTGTGGGCGTTTGCTCTTTGTCAGTGTTTGGCAAGGAACACCTTTGCCTGGTATCCACCCTCATGTCCTTCTTCAGAGCAGGTTGAAATTGTTGACTACTTCCCCCAGAATATCTCTGCTTAGGAACGTGTTTTAAAGAACTAGAAGCCATGTTATGAGACAGAAGGGCGTCGCATTCCTTTTCTTCAGAGCCCAACTGGAGCGTGGATAACCTTATGGCCAGAGTTTCCTGGGATGAGGGGCTCGGTCTTAGTAGAAGGGGCACATCCCTCTCATTCCAATTCCTCACAGTTGTATGCCCATAAAATTCACAGTATTGTGCCAGGGATATTGCCACCTTCTGATCACTAGTCACATTCACTTCTTGGGTGAGGTTAGCTACTTGCAAGTGCGGGTGGTCTTGCGTCTTCCCCTGGAAGGCTGCACTCTCGCCAGCAGACAGCACACCGGGTGTGCATGGGTCAGCTTCTTCTGGAACCGATTCTTTTTGTGAGCTGTCTATGTTGTTCTGACCAGCCTTGTGTCTGTCTCCTTCAGCAGTATGGCCCCATCCAGATATGTCACTCTTCACTAATTGTTTATGTTCATTTTGTCCACCAGAATCTTTGTAAATATTAGTGACCAATGGGTACTTCACATTGTGGGCATTCCTGAGCATTGCCAGATCTGATGCCTCTGCAAGCAGCTTGTCGTTTCTTTGAGGTTCTGCACATGAGTCCTGAAGGGCACTGGGCACCGATTCTGAGGCATTACTAACCAGATTGGGGGCATATGCAAGTTCACTTTCCTTCTCTTGTTCAGTTTCTTCAATATTTAACTTCGAATCAGTATTGAAGTTCTGGCTCGGTGATATCTGGATGCGTTTTCCATTTGCAAAATGCTTCTCTGCCGAAATCTGTTCACTGCACTTCACGTCTTTCGCTTCTTCCACTTTAGTGCTGTTCCAGGAGATGGTGGGGGCTGATCTGTTTGTTGCAGTAACATCTTCCTTAGATACCATTGAAAATGGTACTGTAGTAACAACCTCTTGAACTTCAACCTTTGATACAGTACCAACCTCCTCAACGGGGGAGAGGTCTGGTGTCATAGCTACAGTGCCAAACTCTAGTGTATCCACAGAGCCTGGTAACTGTGGAGCAGTGAGATGCTCCTGTGTTGCCATGCGGCATGCTGACCTGGCTGCAGTGGCATCCTCCCGAGTTACTATGAGGCCTTCCAAAGACTCTGCCTCCACCTCCCCCTGGAATGCCAGGTCACCCAATATCTGTGGTAATGGAACATCCTCCTGAGATACCATGTGCCCATCTACAACAGTATTTTGCTTTGATCCCATGGCACCTGCATCAGTTAAATCCCCTTTAGACACCTTGGGGTTTGCTACGTCTGCTGCATTAACATCCTCCCAAGAAACTTCAAGACCTGCTATTGCTGTTGCACTCACGTCCACCACTTCCGTATTTAAATTGTCCTGGATTACTATGACCATTTCTGCATCACTGCGTCCCCTCTGAGTTACGACAGGGCCTCTTTCCTCTGAAACAGAACTGTCCTTATAAGAGACTATGGTGTCCATTAAAATAATGGCAGTTTCTTGGGGGATGCCTACTGTTTCTATATCTGTAAGACATTGTTCTGTGGAAAGGAGTCCTTGTGCTTGTGTTGAAGAAATGTCCTTGTGAGAGAGCATGGCCACAGAACCTGTGTCTGCTACAGTAATGTCCTCCTTGACCGCATCTCCAAAGGTATGTTTATCCTCGTAAGCAGACTCGCATGCAACATTCTCAATGAAGCCTCCTGTGATTTTGCGTTGCCGATTGTACCACCTTATTTTTTTGAAGAAAGATAACTTTGAATATGGTCGGCAAGTCTCGCCTCCCTCTTCCATTTCATCACAACATTCTGGTATTGTAGTCACATTAAGGACCTGGTTTTCGGCCTCCCTTTCCTTGCGTAGCTCACTTTGCCCAATTTGTGGCTTGGACCTGCCCAGATATGGAACTGTCCTCCATGGTTTCATTTTCAGATGCTTTCTGGATTTCAAGGCACTTTCTGCACATGCAGCACCTTGTTTTGTGGAAGCCGGCACAGTCATCTCAACCTTTCCAGTTCCGGTTGTGGAAGTAATAAGGCTCCCTTGCAAGTTATCAGGGTTTCTTCTTTTTTGCAGGGGACTGCATTGATAATCTGCTTCTTCTTGCATGTTATGCAATCCTTCGCCCTGAATGGCCGCTGCCGTAATCCTCTGTTTTTGATGTGTTGATTTGCACCAGAGAACAGGCTTCCTCAAGCTTTGCATCTCATGGTTGCCTTCCAATTTCTTGTTTCTGACATCAGACGCCTCTTGCCTCCATCCTGTTCTAATGGTCCCTTTACACTCCTGGACTAACTCCACTTCTTTTACCTGTGCACTGCCTCTAGATTTTTTCTGGGGTGTTTTTAGACAGGATAATAATTTTAAAGCAAAACAGGGACCATTCCTTTTCTTTCCAGACTCTTTACTTATAGCGGACCTTGTGTCCTTGCTACAATGCTCCCCTTCAAGGACCGGTTTCTCCACCTGCGGTGGAACTGAAACATTGGCTTCGGATACCACACATATTTCATTGTTTGACTGCTTGACTCCTGCTTCATTACATCCATTAGATTTTTTCCTTCGGAAGAAAAGCAAGAACTTTTTGTGATGGACACCTCTTTCCAGAAAGCGCTCTTCAGCTTTATTTTTACTAGTGGATGTGGAACGGCCTTTTTCTTTGTCACAATCATCTTTTAAACAGTTTATTTCTTGAAGATCATGCTGGACAGGAGACGTAGCCTTGTTTGGTGAAACAGTTCCCAATGCTGCCTCATGACCTGCTAGAGATGCTGGCTGGGACAGGAGGCTGGAAGGTATTCTAGGAGCAGTCTCATGATCTGTCACAGGGGGTAACTGGTAAAGGTTAGAATCTGCTAAAGGATCCGATTGTGTCAAAGGCTCAAACTCGGATTGGTGCACAAGTGGTTTCTGGCAACTGTCCTTCCAATGCATGGTGGGTGCTCCATCCAAAAATGCCATGCCAGCATTGGATTTTTGTAATTCTCTACTGTTAGTTTTGTGCCCAAGTTCTCCATTTATGCTGCATCCTAACTCCAGTTCTCCATGACTTGGCTTCTCGTCTTCAGGTTGTGTCACCAAGGAGCGCCGAGACTGAGCATCAACCCTTCTACAAACCTCACGCTGAACAGCCGCCATCTACATTGGGTTGCTAGGTTGAGTACTTGTCCAAGATGCAGTCAGATAAAAGCTCTATTTTGTCTGCTGTTTCAGTGGGGATTTTGTTTTTCCTCTCACGTGCAGACACTGCATTGGTCCTCTTACACTTGCAACTGGCAAGTGAGTGGGTGGAACCTTGATCAAAGCATCTGTTCTCTTGCCACCAACTTTATAATCCTGAATCTGGCAGATGTAGTATCATCAGTTGTTGGTTTTCACTGATGCTTGATGTTCAATCTAAAGAGAGAGAGAGAAAGACAAATTACTTTTCAGTAACGCATATAATTAATGAGATCTATCTGCTCAGCAGTAAATGTTACCCGCCCACATCTACAGTGTGATTATTTGCATAGACATGTTTTTGCAATGCAATATAAATTCGGTTGTATACGTGAATTCATTTTTTGTGCTTCTCTTGACATCGAAGGGTGTGGTATTTGGACCTCCTCGACATGATCATCGTCCTTATCTGTCCATCTTGCATCAAACGGAAAAAATACATATTCTGAATTCAGCTACCTGATACCTGAAGAACATTTTTTATTGAACTATGCCCCTGTAAACATTACTGATTCTGTTCTCCTTCTGCGTCTGTGAATGTGTTAATGCAAGTGAAACCAAGATTTAAGGGCATCTAAAATGGAAGTGACTCTGGCTGCGTTTGGAGACGAGTGATATGGGCCAGGGTTGTAAAATTGACCAACATGCCATGGAGAGTGGGAATACAATCACACCCACACACAAGATTGCATCACAAGAAGGGAAGTCACAGAACCTTTCTCATGGACGACATCACGCTAACTCGCATCACATGACCTTTGACAAGGCTGGGCATGACATTGCGGCTGTAAATAAAACCTGTAGGCGGGTATAAGATTAAAAAAACATAGTACAGCAGATCAAAAACAGCAAACATATTTAACTAGAGTGCAGCCTTTATATAAAATGGATAACGTCTTGGTGTAAGAGAGGTAGACCCTGCTTAACCAACACAAGCCGGGGTCACTGCCTTTATACACCAGTACAGCCACATATGTCGAGTTACTGCCATCTGAGGCAGCTCATACAATGCCCTCTCGCCTTGTAGTCCGGGGATCACGATGCAGTTGTCCACTTGCACAAGAACTGCCACTGCGTGGTTCAGACCTTTCAGCTGGGATCTGTTAGACATATCCAAGCCTCTGTCCTGTGTGTGTGTGTGTGTGTATAGGGACCCTGAGACCATATTTAGAATATAGATTGATTGAGTCTTTGTCTGGGAGGTAAAGTGGTGTCAAAGTCTGTGAATATTTTGTGTGGGTATGGGGGGCGGGGGGGAGAGTTCCGGGGAGAAGGAGTGCCTTTCCTGTAGATGGAGCATTGCCTGAAGATTCTGGATGACCTACTTTAAGACACTAGAGAAAAGCAGGGCATTGACTTTGCGGAATAAGTGGAAATTGACTGTAGCGTGGGACTGTGTCCTAGATACAAAGGAATTGATATCAGTTTACAATAGTGGGCATTCATCCTAGTCCATAGAGCATCATTATATGATACCTGAACGTATTGCTCAGCGCTGTAAGGCGTGGCTGTGTGTGAGCTACGCTAGAGGAATCGCCCACCAGAGATTCAGAGGTGGGTTTGCATGCAGCAGTTGCAAAATCAGCCAAAGTGCTCAGGGTTTTTTAGGCCAACTTTCTGGGTCGCTCTCACCATTGTCTCCTGGGATTCTGCTTTCAATTGACTGATAATATTCTAAAATAACACAAGCTTACTTGCTGCCAAAACTGTCATTGTGCAAACAGGTCTGCAGCCATGTAGCCCACGTAAACGTCATATTTAGAATGGACTGTGTCCTGCCTCAGATTCCTCATCCTAGATACTTCATAAGCAGCGACAGCTGGCACCAGAACATTTTTCAGCAACAGAGGGCGAGAAGTGCCTCACAGCTGTCCCTCTTCCACGTTCCACTCCTGGGCTCTAGAAGCGATGGTGCCTAGCTCATGTATAGGGCACATCATGCCTCGTGGATTTAGTTTCTTCTGCAAGCGTTTCATGCTGCACAGTGAATGCTCTTCTCCTGTCCATTTTATTTTTAACTGCTTCTTTGGGAGCTCAGGCATCGGGATTTAAACAGTGCAAGGACTGCACCTCCAAACTGTCCATAACTAATCACTTTAGCATTCATACATTGACACATTGTGGTCGACCACCAGACTCCGACTGCCGGTCCTGCCTAGTCATGCATACAAAGGTGATTCATGAGCATGTGGCTAAAGTGGCTCTACGCTGCCTCCCATTGAAATCAGCAGAACCCCTCTTCCAGAAGCAGTTTATCAGAGGAGGATTGGCCATCAGAGCTACCCACGCCTGAAGAAAAAGAGTCCTCTTCAGAAAGGGCAGGCCATGAGCGAACCCTCAAAAGCTCCTAAAAGAGGTCAGATTAACAGAGTGGGTTCCACCACTCCGCTTCTGGTTCAGCGCTGGTCGGGATGAGAGTGAGGAAAGTTTGTCTGACTCGTCAGCCAAAAAGGTGAAGTACCCAACAGCCTCCTCTTTGGTGGATGAGTGCGAGTCCTTCAGGCAGAAAATTCTGGAAATATTCTGCCAGGCCTCAGTGTCAATGGCTTCGCCTCGACCCCACATGTGAGGGAGATCCCACCACACTGACTAGGACTTGCAGGGATCCATCAAATGTCGGCATGCCAGAAGCCTCGGAAACTGTGCGGAAGAAAAAAGCTGCTTCAGAGCTGAAGCAGAGTACTTTGTCTCGGATACCCCTCTACTGGTAACTCCGTGCAGCGCAGAGGGGACTTCATTGTGTCCCCAAATGATGACGACTTCTATACATCTGCCTCAAGAGAATCCAACTTTGGAAGAGGTGCATAATGAAGAAAGGAATAATTTCCCCATTTGCATTGGAGAGCTTGGAGACCGTGCAGGTGCAAGTTCCAGAGAAGATGATTATAGTCAAACCTGACCTTACAGATCTGGCTGCCCACCATTGGGACACCAGCAGGAAAAACACCTCCCCAGATTTAAACATCATGAAGGCTTCTCTTTAGGGCCACTCGAAAGTAGCTGGCCATTGTACCATAGAAAGGTGGCAGAGGCCTTGTGCCTGGGACCCCTCTAGATCCATCCAAAAATATGAGCTCACTGACCTTCTTGGCAAAGGGATGCAAAAGAAGACGCTTCTACCGTTTAATATGGCAGTCGCCGAACCAGTGCTTCAGTTGTGGCAACATCATTTTTCCAAAGCCGTTGTTGATAAGGAACTGGCTAATATGACCAGGCTTATTTGTCAAAGCATGTCACCCAGAAAAACTGGTGGCTATGCTGGGTGTCAAATGAACCACCTTTCCCAAGCTCCCTCTGGACCAAGAGATAAAGAAACTCAGTGCATTTGGAGAGTAGCTATTCAGGGCGGGAAGCGTGGGGCTCAAGGCCGTTAATACATGTTGTGCCTACAAAGGCAGAGGACCACAAGGGAGCGGTGAGGGATGGCTTTAGCTCCATTGTAATGGATGACAATGAAGCTGCATGTCTGGTGCTTCAAGTGATCCTGGTTGACTGTGACCCGTGCCATTGGGACAGCGTTCATCATCAGGGGGGCACTCGTGGATGCGAAGGTCGGGTTTTGCAGCTGGTGTCCTGGCAAAATCTTTGGATATGCTGTTTAATAGCAACAACCTTTTCGGGACTAAGGTAGACCAGTCTTTTGAAAGATTCAAGGCAACATCAAAAGTTGCTGCGACTAGCGGTACCACCACCTTCTGCATCATCCTTTGTAGCTTCCTTGGCAAGCTTCTCCAGGGGTCGCAGGTTTAAGCATTACTTTTGTTTCGCTGATAGAGGGATGCCCCACTTGCCGGTTATGAAACGTTAACAGAGATATTTCACCTAACCAGATAGTGGCCTGGGAGTTAAACAAAGTCTGTCACAGGGATCCTCTGTGCCCCCTAAGTCAGCTGCCCCAAAACAACTTTGAGGGGCCCTCTACACACTCAACAGTAGGGAGATGAAGTTAACCATTTTTGAGTGAGTGATGCCTCCCTACTTCTCACCCATTGCCTTTACAAACAGCTGCCCATGAGTACAACCCCCAGACCACAACTCTGAAGAAAACGTCTGAAAAAAGGGTTTGGAGGAGGAAGAGGTTCAAGATGGTGACCCATTCACAGGTCCGTCATGCCTTAGATTTTGAGGACTGTCTGGCGTCAATGGACATTTAAGATGCTTATTTTCATGTACCTATCAATCCAAGCCACACACAGTAGCTGAGGTGGATTATAGACGGCACACAATACCAATTTTATTTCCTGCCTTATGGCCTAACCTCTTTCCCGAGGGTCTTCACAAACCTGATGTAAGTGATTGGAGCTCATATCAAGGAGGAAAAGATGCATGCCTTTCCGTATTAAGACGATTGGCTCATCAAAGCTCACTCACAAGAGCAGATTTTGCCCCACCTTCACCACACCTTCCATCTAACGAACAGTATGGGCTGCTTCCTGGAGCTTCAGTTTATCTGAGCAGTCATGGGTTCTCGTTCAGATACGGCCTTTACTCCTAAGGACAGAGTCAAAAGGTTTCATAACTCAACTTTCTACCATCACCCGCCTTTCTTCACTTTCTTTCCCTTGTAGCATCATGCATTTTTCTGATGCCAGAAGCCTGACTGAGGATGGTGTCACTCCAATGGCTCGTTCTTAGTGGTCCAGATTTTCAGGCAACATGTCAGACCTGCTTCGAGTCTCGAATCGGTGTTGCTAAGAATCCCTTGAGGTGGGCCCAACAGAGCAATTTGAACCCTTTTTGCAATCTTGGCCAGAGGCTACAATAGTTAAGTATGCCTCCACGAAAGACTGATGCTCTCAGAGTGAGTGGAATGTGATCCTTGGCAGAGACTAGGTTGCATATCAATCTATTAGGGCTCCGGGTGATGAGATCAACTCTGAAAGCCTTCTTTCCTTCATTTCAGGCTAGAAGTGTACAGATTATGATGGACAGTATATTGGCCATGCACTACCTCTTCCAGGTACATTGAAATGGATTGCCCTAGACTGGGCTCCAATGATGTGGTTTTTGTATCTCCTCGACATGACCATCATCTTTATCAACACCTTTTGAAGAGATGGGATCTTCTCTCCTAACCGCCACCCAAACCGCAGCACTATGAACCTGCATGCCTGCTTTCTGAGAGGCTGAGGTACAGGGATTGGGACTTGCCAGAAGAGGTACTAGAAGTTCTTCTTTCTGCTCATCTACTAGTTACTAGGGCCATCTACAACTGCTGATGGAAGACATTTTGTACTTGGTGGGGAGGTGGGGGGGTAGTGGGGAAGAGTGATTTGGATCCCCTCACTTGCAGATTCTAAATTCCCCCAGTTTCTATCTGAAGCAGGGGTCCTATTTTGCCTTTCCTATTGTGGTCCAGTGTTGAGGGGGTTGGTAAACATGTTTCCCCAAACTGGTTTGTATTTCATCCCTTGGTTTGGATTTCATCCCTGGAACCTGAACTTAGTCTTGACATTTATCTTGGGCTCTCCTTCTGAAGCTTTTGATGTTGTTTGTTAAGCATCTTAACTTTTAAACAGTTTTCCAGGTGGTCATGACATCTCCAGGAGAGTGATCGAGATACAGGAGCTACCTGTGAAACCATCTTATCTGATTTCTTTCTAGATGGAAAGTTAAACTGAGGGTTTGAACCTCGTTTTTGCCCTAGTAGGTGACTGAATTTCAACAAGAGAGTCACAAGATAAACTTGACAGTGTTTTACCTGCCTTCTCACCCTTCCAGTGAAGAGGAAAGGTGTCATCAGATTACAGAAAATACAATCAACTCTTTGTTACGTTTGCAGGAGCGAGACAGGCATCAGCAATCTCCAAACAAACCACTCTGAAGGGATCATTCTCTGCATATCTGAATGCTACAAATTTGCAGGAAAGGACATACTAACAGGTTTCAGATGCCACTTTACCAGTGATGGAGTGGCCACCTCAGCTTTGCGATGGGGAGTTCCGTCCCTGAACATATGACAGGCGGCTACCGAGGCAGCTCTCCACAACTTTCCCAAGCATTATTGTCTGACTCTGTGGCATCTCCAGGTGGTTATTTTGGTAGAGTGGTCCTGTAAAATGTCTTAGTATGATTGGATTCTTCCTCACTCCTCACTCTTTCCCCTCCTGCAGATCTGCTTTACTGCTCTGGGAGAGTATCTAAGAAAAAGAATCTGTGGGTGGACGCATCAATTAGAAGAAACAAATTACTTTTCCTCGATAATGTTCTTTCTATGCTCCTCCAATCTTCCTCGTGGCCCTCCCATTTGACCCCACGGAGAGAGCCCCTAAAATGCATCAGGAGAAAAAGCAAATTTCTTTTTTTTGGTTCAAGTAGCCTATTTTGCTGAGCATGGCGTAAAGAAAAGGGTAAACTGAGGTCGGAGTCGTGGTGTGCACTATATACTGCTTCATTTCTGGAGACAAAGACTGGACCGTCAAAGAGGCACGGAGTAGAGGTACACCTTGCCGTCTGCTTGTGAAATTGCTCCTATGGCAGCTGTCGCAACCTAGGAATCTGTGGGAGGAGAATCAATCAGAAAGAACATTATTTGGTGTAAGAAATGTGTTCAAGCATGCTCTCACCTTGCATATGGTAGATGATTTTCCAATATAGATTTCCTTGCAAACATTTTGCAAATATTCATTTTTTGTTGAGCTTTAAGAATAAATAATATTTACTCTGCGTAACCTGTTCCCATAACAATCTTTTCTGTATTGGCACAGTGATTTTGCATGTTATTTTTTGTTACATGATTCATTGAAAGCATTGTATGGTAGTATAAAATTAAAGATAATAGGGGATGTGGTTTACCGGTTAAATTGCAAAACATGGAAACCAGGATAACTCGGATCAAATCATGGCTTCCCCACTTGACCAAAGTACATGATACATAGCAAATCACTTAGGTTCCTTATTTTCCTTAACCCCAATAAAAGAAACATGGAATCCCCACTGACGTATTGTATTGATTCACTTTCAATGTAACCCTAATTGATTAACCCTCTCCTCTGCACTTTTACTGTAATGTATTTAAATAGGTCGAAAAAGTGGCCTAATTGAATGCCAAAGTATTTGTTATTTTAATCTAGTTACATAAATAAACCATAATAATAAACCATATCATCATTGAAACATGTTACTTTATCTCAGACCATATTGTCAATAGATGTTTTGATGAAGAGAGTTTCTTCACAAACGCCTTATATGGTTTCATGAATCATAGCACCTCTTCCTCCATCTTCATCAGGGCTGGTTCTGTACTATTATATTTCTCTTGGTCTAAATTAAAGAACATATCATGGACTTAATTGCCTATCCATAAGATAGTGTCTCTTAATTCTTAAACATCAGCATATGTCATGAAGTGCTTTACAAATATAAAACAAAACCTCTTTATAGGGTACAATACGTTGCTATCCCCCATTGGTGAGTGGTTCAAGGGATACATTGACTAACCTTAACTTACCCCGCTCCCAACATCTGCCCTACCGTTACATCCCACCCTCCTGTGCCCTTTTGTCACACCTACCTATGAGGGTCACTTTCCCTTAAATCTGACTCTGCAGATAATTGACATATCTGCTGCATTCGAATGGGCCTCTCTCGTGAACATGTCTCATCTGAACAGTTAATAGTAGCATCATGCTAAATTGATACGTTGTTACGATAATTAGTGGGCAAACTAGATCCCAGAAATGCCATTACATGTTCTTTCAATGCTGTCCAAAGGTACACATCCTCGTCTGACATAGTGAAATACAGTCTACGATAGGATAGTGAATAAAATAAAATATGCCAACACTCACCAGTGGTGTTTCATTTTCAGTGAATGACTGATAATGCTTCACAAACTTTGAGGGGCCTGGAGTTAGTCACCAAATCCCAGTAGGGCTCACAATACGGGCATGAACTGTGAGGTGCCCAATATAGTTGCCTGCACTAAGGGTCCCATCATGCCCAATACAGGGCGCCATCCCATCATGCTCTTTTGGTGTGCTAGCACGGGTCTGAAAAGGGATATAAAGGGTTAACAAAAATAAAATATGTTGTTCCGTACAATTAATGTTTTATCTTCTGTCAATTACTCAGCCAACCATTATTCGTTATGAACTGTATTTTGTGAGCGTTTTTCTAACTATGGTTGTCCTACATTTTGTGAGCTGCTTTCAATCTCTTAAACAGGAAGTGACATCAAAGGTGGAATTTCAAATACAGTTTACAGATTATTTATTGCAGCATGAAGCTAAATAACAACATGGCTTAAATTGAATCCCCACCAACAAGCTGCAACCTGCTGGTGCACAACGTTTGGGGTTTCTGGGACAAAAGGTTTGACATCAATGTTGTAATTTAATGCAATGCTCCTAGATCCTTGAACCTTCCTGCCCTCCATCATGATCTCCTGAGTCCTTGTGCTTATGGACAAAATACAACAGCAATTGTTGACATTACGTATGGGGGTGGGTGACGGGTTCATTGCAACTGTGCGGATTGGCCAATGAATATGACAGGTTCATTGCAACTGTGCGCATTGGCCAATGAATATGACAGGTTCATTGCAACTGTGCGCATTGGCTGCCTACATTGCATCTTCTCAGTGGCCACTCACCTAGCAGGTACACTGAACATCCATGCAGATTCCCTCAGCAATTAGACTCAACCACCACACAAGTGAGAATTCTGAAATACAGTGCTTAGTAAGTTGTTTTTGAATTAGGGTAGGCCATCGTATGGACCATTTTACCACATGGGAGAACAAGAAGTGCAGTCTATGCATTCCTTGGAGGGAAGTGCAGAGTGATTACCTGGAAGATGCAGTCCTCCTTTCCATGTACACCAAATTACTGTATGCACTCCATCATCTTCTATTACACTGAGTCACAGCCTCAACTGTCATGATTCTGGAGGCCCATGTGGACCAAGCAACGAAGTGTGATACTTGACTGCCTGTAGCTGGCTTGCAGTCCTCCTTCCAGTCTTCCCTGCATCAGCGCCCTTTCATCTCCATCCTCAGCCTGGTTCCTGTGAATGACGCATGGCCAAATTTCGATATTGGTGCATGGAGAAAGCCTATCCATCTCTTACATAGTTCCCTAGACAATGTTGTGTTCTTCGTTTTTGCTTTGGCCAAGTTTGGTATTAAGTTAGAATCTGACAGAACCTACCTTTCAATCATGGGAGCATATTTGAACTCTGAATCCAACTGTTTTTCGTTAAGAAATCCAGTTATAAAATAACTTTTTAACAGGAGCTCCTATTTATAGCACCCTGGTCAGAAAGCCCCATCCAGTGTGCAAAGTAAACAGTGTGTTATCAGCATTGGTTCATAACGTGAATGTTCCCTGCAATAATGTCACCAGAGAGGCAATATTTTTCATTGCACACTAATAAGCATTCCCATACATATACTAGGACTGGTGTCATTTACTATTCGAAACTCCACTACTAGAATATTTTAAGAAGTGCTTTTTTGTGCACGGCGTGAATTTGGGTAAATGTCACCCTCTGGCTCCATTTTCCTAGGTGCAAAGCAAAAAGGTGATGGCTGGAAGCTTTTGAATTGATCATAACCACAGGCACAGCTCTGGGCAACCCTCCAGACCATCGTTCTTCGCCTGCCAAGCCATTACCTAAGCGGAAAAACCATATGCAAATCAGTCTTGATCCCACCCCAAAAGGGGCAGTCCATCCCGAACTGCTAGGTCACATCCCTTCTGCACAAGACCACAAGCATCCCCAGAAATGTTTTATCCTTATTGGGCGTCATCAGCGAGGAGCAGCTTTGGTCTCTAGACCCAGCAAGCTTGGGACTTAGGCGAAACAACATTTTGGACTATCCAAGTGGGATGGGTACCTCGTAATGAGGCCCATTGAGAGTAGTACACAGAGGGTTACGTTAAGTGGAGGAAACAGAACCAGAGCGAAAATAAGAAGAGCATCCAGTGTCTGCAGTTTATTGTTAACACTGCAGTTGTCACCAACATGCCCCTCAGGGCGTGTTGGTGACATATGTATCCCGTTCTTGGGAGACTGCATAACTCCCAGTACAGGCAGTGGCGTAACACAAGATGTGGGGGGGCCCCCTGCGAGCCATGCTGAGGGGGCCCCCCAACTCAGCAACAAATCAAGGGTCGCGCCACACTCTGGGCCAGCCTAGATTATCACACTTGCGCAATACGCACAAACATGCTGCTGAACGGATATGCCGCACACTGCACTAGGAGAAAGATATACATATGCGTTTTAATATAACATACAGCACACTGTCTGAGAAAAATTGGCTAAAAAGCCATAGTGTTTGCAATTGTTTTGTAGGGTAACACCAATCCAATAGATGCAAGTCACCAACAGAGCACAGGAACATTAAAGCTTTGCTATTAAAAATGCCATGCCACAATGAAAACATGTCCAACTGGCTGCACAAGGTAGACCAGTGTCAACATGTAATAATATAGTAAAGCTTGCCAGGCCACATTTAGACATATCTAGACTGGTTGCACCAAAATGGCAGTCGAAGCAACAACACTCATCAAGAATAGAACACACATTCAAGCCTGTGTCTCTGTGGCCTCTAACAACACGGCCAAACTCTATCTGAAAAGAACTGGTCAATCCTGTTGAGGTCTTTATATCTCCTGTTCCCACCCAGGCCCTCTGTATGGCTCTGTCATCTCACTTCTACGCTAAAACTCAGGACATCCTGTCCTCTATCTCCTCTTCCTCTCCCTCTTCCTCTCTCGGCCCTCCTTTGGCCATCTCTACCTCTCTTCCTACTTTCTCCTCTTTCTCTCTGACAACACCTGACGAGGTTTCTAGACAAGACCAATCTATGAAAGTGTCATCCAAACAGGTGCTCTCCTGCTCCACCAGAACCATCAAGAACCATATTGACACCATCGCTCCAGCCTTGACCGATTTCTGTAATCACTCTTTCCCCTCTCCCGTTAAGCACTCCCTTATGCATCCACTCCTCAAGAAGCTTTCTGCCGATCCTGCCTGCCCGGCAAACTATCGCCCAATCTCCATCACCCCTTTCCTGGGCAAACTGTTGAAAAAGCTGGCCATCTCCCAGCTTACTCTCCACACGGAATCTGTTGGTTGTCTCATGACCATCAGTCTGGCTTCAGTGCCAGAGACAAGGAAACTGCTGTCCTGAACACCTGTGAAGTTCTGCTCTCTAACCTTGATTCCAGCATTCCTTCTGTCCTCATCCTCCTTGATCTTTCCTGTGCTTTCGACACGGTCAACCATGCCATCCTGATCAATCGACTCCATGAAAACCTGGGCATCACGGATCATGCCCTTGAGTGGCTGACCTCCTTCCTCTTGGACTGCCCCTCCCAGGTCCAACTTGGTCCCTTTCTCCCCGCTCCATCCTCTCACTCTGGTTTTTCAACCTCTAAGTGGCCCCTTTGACCCACCTGATCTCAACATTCTCCTCTAACTTTCAGTGTTATGCGGATGACACTCTGCTTTCCTTCAGGCTCCCCTCAGAATCCTCTCATCTCTCGCTCATTCCCGATTGTCTATCCGCGATTCAGGATTGGTGTGCCTTCAACTATCTCTGCCTTAATGTCAGTAAAATGGAGATCCTTCTCATTTGGACTCCTGCCCCTGCTTTCCCTCTCTCACTCTGGCCGTCCGCATTGGGCCCTCTTCCTTCGCCTTCCTGTGAGGCAAACAACACTGGTGTCATCTTTGACTCCACTCTCTTTCTCTCCTCACATCTCAGACGTTGCCAAGAAGTCCCACTACCAGCTGCTCCTCCTCAAGGGGACTCTTCCCTTTCTCGCTTTCCCCCAGAAGCTCACTGTCTGCAGAGCCCTGGTTCTCTCTAGGCTGGACTACTGCAACAGCCTCTTTCTCAATCTGCCTTTCTCTACTATCCAGCCCCCTGCAACCAATCCAGAAAAGGACTGCAAGACTTATCCTTGACATCAAGCACAGGGATCGTATCTCTCCAGCCCTGAAATCTCTCCACTGGCTCCCAGTGGCTGCAAGTATCAAGTTCAAGACCCTTTGCATTGTCCACAAGGCTTTCTGGGCCCGGGGCCCGCACTACATCCAACGCTCTCTTCCAAAATATCTTCCTTCTCAAGCCCTTTGCTCAGCTACCTACTACACTCTAAGGGTTAGACGCTTCTCCAGGAAGAGAGTGGGGGGTAGATCTCTCTCCTCTACAGGTGCCTCCCTCTGGAATAGCCTCCCTGCCCCTTTCAAGCTTTAGCAGACCACCTGAAGTTCTGGAAGCAGAAGTTCTTCTCCTCCGCTTTCTCTCTCTCCCTCCCTCCCCTGCTGGCCTACCTGACCTACCTGTCTGCTGTACCGACTGGTTGCTGGCTACCCTCAGAGTCTCACTGAGTCGAGACTCTTTCTTGATCAGTCACCCTTGCACTGCCTCTGGTCCTACCATGCACTTATGGGCTGTAACTGTAACCCTACAGTCCCTTGTTCTTCTTGCACTACCCAGAGCTGTGCTGCCCTGACAGCACTTACTCAGAGCATTGCTGCCCTGTTTTTTCCCCTCCCCTCTCCCTTGCACTTCCCCCGTCCCTTTCCCCTTGCGCTTCTCGTTAGGGCACTTGCACGATCTGAATGACACAAGGCCTAGTAGGATCGTTTGTCTTGTCCTCCCTCTATCTTCCATCCTTGTCTTGTCGCGCCTAGAAAAACTTGTGTGCAGTTGCGTTATAAATGACTTATATCATATCATTTGATCACAGATGCCCAGAAAAATATACAATGCTGCAGTAAGAAATGGCTGACTGGCAGCACCCAAATGGCAGTCTAGCCAGGTAATTCACTTAGCAGGACTGCTTTATCATAAATGCCCCATTAAAAAAAAAGTCATACCAAACTGAGGAATTAATAGACTGGCTGCTACAAAATGCTTCTCTAGCCACTAATACCACATATCATGCCTGCTTAGCCTGGACATGGACAGCCATTATAATTTGTCGTATAATCCTGCCCCCCACACATCCCCTCTCCCTCCCACACCAACCTCTAAAATCGGCTCCTTGGCCCAGAATTACCACCACATCCCTCTTCCTTGCCCCAGAGCTTACGGTTGAGGCTACTTGCCTCATAGGTAAGTACTGGGATGAGGAAGAGTGGGACTAGGAGTAATGAAGATTACAGGTAGCTAAATCAAGCATTACTTCCTTGTACCTCTACCTCATCCCAGTACTTGTGTATGAGGCAGAGTGCCTTATACACAAGTACTGTCTCATACACACTGGGACGAGGAAGAATAGGGCTAGGAGTAATAAGATTACCAATAAGTAATCCAGGCATTAAACACAACTATTGGTGCAACACCATTGAGTTGACTGGGATTCAACACCTCCTTCCCCCCCCTGAAATGTCGGGCTATGTTGACCAGACCTGGCTGACCTTCAGAGCAGTTGCAAGACAGAAAAGGACACAGATGTTAAAGGGCACCTGGGTTTCTCTGTTAACAAGAGCCCACCAATTACTAACATAAAGCAATTCACTGTTAGTACCTGCATTCAAATGCCAAATTTTTTCACCATACTGGCACACCCAGGCAGCCATCCATACATTTAAGTGTGCACCCTTTCACCATACAGACACACACACACCCAGGCACCCACCCATACATTTTAAGTGTGCACCCTTTCACCATACAGGCACACCCAGGCAGCCACCCGTATATTAAAGTGTGCACCTTTTCACCATACGCTCGCACAGGCAGCCACCTATACATTTAAGTGTGAACCCTTCCAACATACACTCACACACGCACACATCATGCGGTTGAGGGGAGCCCTAACACTTAAAAAAGAAATTGGACCTCATCACAACTATCCTGGACTGTAAACAACGGTGCTGGTAAACTCACCGGCACTGTTGTTTCCAAGGCCGGCATATTACAGCTCTGTGGGCGGTTGCCGTCCTGCCCGGCAGGTCACACCTGCCGGGCAGAACGCTACCCACCCGCATAGTTTTCACGGAAGCACCGGCACCGTTATTAACGGTGCCGGTGCTTCTATGGTCCCCATTCCCATAGAGTCCGATAGGACTTTATGGAAAGGGGGACTTACCATTTGCCGGCGGCTGACTTCCCAGACCGCCGGGGTTGTAAACCCCCGGTGTTACCGGGAAGTCGAGCGCCGGTAAATCATTATGGGTCTGGTGGCAACTTGCTGGTAGCAATGGCACGGTTGCCGCCAAACCCGTAATGAGGCCCATCATTTCTTTTTGAAGTCACTCTGACTTCATAAAGAAATTATTTCTGTTACAGAAATAATTTCTTTATAAATGCAGAGGAAATTCAAAAATAAAAAAAAATAAAAAATATATTTGTTTTTTTCCACAAGTGGTGGCCCCTCCCAGGACATGTGCTGGCGGGGCCCCCCGCACGGCAGGGGCTGCGGGGGGCCCCTGTTACGCCAGTGAGTACAGGCAAGGGTACATTTCAAAGCCATGACCCTAATGTACAAAATACTTCATAGGTATGCCCTGCCCAACCTAAATGAAATGATCTCTTAGTTATTAACGGTGCCGGTGCTTCTATGGTCCCCATTCCCATAGAGTCCGATAGGACTTTATGGAAAGGGGGACTTACCATTTGCCGGCGGCTGACTTCCCAGACCGCCGGGGTTGTAAACCCCCGGTGTTACCGGGAAGTCGAGCGCCGGTAAATCATTATGGGTCTGGTGGCAACTTGCTGGTAGCAATGGCACGGTTGCCGCCAAACCCGTAATGAGGCCCATCATTTCTTTTTGAAGTCACTCTGACTTCATAAAGAAATTATTTCTGTTACAGAAATAATTTCTTTATAAATGCAGAGGAAATTCAAAAATAAAAAAAAATAAAAAATATATTTGTTTTTTTCCACAAGTGGTGGCCCCTCCCAGGACATGTGCTGGCGGGGCCCCCCGCACGGCAGGGGCTGCGGGGGGCCCCTGTTACGCCAGTGAGTACAGGCAAGGGTACATTTCAAAGCCATGACCCTAATGTACAAAATACTTCATAGGTATGCCCTGCCCAACCTAAATGAAATGATCTCTTAGTATCAGTCACCTGGTGTATTAAGATCAGCTAACAACATTTTAGCTACTGTGGCCGGTCAGAAGAAGGATGCAGACACTTTGAGGACATTTTAACTTTATTAAAGAAATAAGATTAAGGACTATCTTTCCCTGTCACTGTGGGGTGTTCCCTACCTACTTTACTAACTAAGGTGCTCATCCAACGTCTCTTAATGTCAAAAAAGAATAAGTCCACCAACCAAAAAACGAATACTATCTGACCCTATTGTTTATAGAAACAAAAATAAGGGCCGGGTGCTTACTTCACTCGTCTTCTTATTTGCAAAGAACTTCTTTATATATAGTGTTTTAATAGTTTTGGTATGTAACTCTTTCCTCAGGTTGGTATATTTACGTTCCACTTTAGGAGTGCCTCTCCTTGACTCAGATTGATTAATCATAAAGGTTACCCTGGCCTTCAGTTCCTCATACTCCTTCTGTCTTATCTGTCACTCTTCTGCTTTTGATGAACGATTTGATTTCCCCTCTTCCTAGGGTAGAGATATCCCTGCTTGATTATTCACTCCCTTGGTTCTCTAAATTATTCGCTTTCTACCATTGCAAGGAATTCATGATTTGTTAATGTTGGTTCTAATCTCTTCTTGCATTTATTGAGATCATTCTTGCCTCCTCCCAGGTTCACGTTCTCAGGGGACCTCACCTGCTTTGACAGACGTTCCACTCTTTCCTCTCGTCCCTCTTCTCGCTCTCTTCCTGACAAGTGCTCATCTTTTAATCCACTCGTCACAGTGAATTGGTTGGAGTTCGGGGAATCGCTGTCTCTATAAGAATATCAGAAAGATCTGGAGTGGGGCTGCAGAAGGATGTCTTTGCTGAAGCACGGAAAATGTGCACAAAAACCTCCTTCAGTGACTCCTACAAATAAGAGAATCAATTTGAGGTACAGACTACTGCAGGCCAAAGAGGTTTTTCTGGGATGTTGCCCTCAACCGTACTCGGTAGAGGTGGCTGCCCTATTTATCCTAGGGCGGATTCATCTTACGGTCTACTTCTATCTTGAGGAAAAACATTTGGCTCCTGAGGCTTTAGGCAAAAATCTATATGCCAATTTGGCACTGCAGTTGCAGCAAGCAAATTATATAGCTCCGCTAGCAGCTGTGACCAGAGGCTTTGGAAGGACCTCTCAAGAGTTTCAGAGAGTATGCTGGCTGGACGTTTTGGAGCAATTCAAAGAAGGTATTTCAGATGTAAGGATGACTGTGCTGGATCTTCTAGAGGCAGCTGTGCACCATGTGGACACCTTGGCCAGAGCAGTTGCCATAGGTACTGACATGTACAGACATTCTTGACTTCACGCAAAGAAAATTACAAAGGAAGTTCAGGACAAAATCCTTGAGATCCCCCTCGATTGTGTCAACTTGTTTCATAATATGGCAGATGATAAACTCACAAAAAAGAAAACTAGCGCCCTCACAGATAAATTATTATTGGCACTGACAAAATAACCAGCAGCGAAACAACCCAGCACATCGAGGGTAGATTTGTTGCCATGCTTCTTTGCAGTCTTCCGTGGCTACCAGGACCGCAAGGCAAAGGCAGCAGGGCAGGTCTCAGACAGTGAAAGAAACAACAAAAGATATTTTCACAGGGTCTTTTCTCCCTCAGCACTTTCAGCAGGAGCTTCCTCTACCGCAACCGAGGAACCAAGCAAGTGATGGTGTAGGTCGGTCCCACAGTACTTCAGTGGTAGGGAGAATTTCTGTTCACATCAAGTCCTGATCGACCATCATCTCTGACCCGTGGGTGATTTCAGTTGCCAGCAGCGGTTATACGCTGACCCTTCCAACTTAGTGCCCTTCTTTAGTGCATATAGGATCTCCTTCCCTAAAAGCTGAAATCTCAAATATTGTTAAGATGAATGGCACACTGTCAGTGCCATGTCCAGAGGGAGGCTAGCGGTTTTAGTCCGGTCTGTATGCGGTGCCAAAGTCAAACAAAGCGTGCCTGGATACTATTTTGTATTTTACAGATTTCGACCTGCGTCTGCCCCTAGAAAATTCAAGATGATCACTCCAGCTCATATTTGGTCTGCTCTTCAGCAGGAAGACTGGATCTATCCGGGGGATCTGTTGCAAGATCTGGATCCATGTTCCAGTCTGGCCCCTCAGTGCAGTTTTCGGTTTTTCTCCATATCGGGGATTCACTTACAGCATCAAGTCCTTTGACCTGAATTTAGCACTCATGGTGTTTACCAAGATGTTGTTGGCAGTTGCGGTCTTGCTTTGTCTCCAGGGTATCCATGGATACCCCAACAACTGGTTGACGAAGGCACGTCCTCCTTGGATGGTGGAGTTGTCACCTCAATATTTACTGGACCTGCTGTTCGAAGTGGGCTTATCACTAAACTGGGGGAAGTCATCATTGCTCACAACCTGACTTACATAGGCTTTCGCTGGGATACTTGCCTAGCAAGAATATTTCTGATGGCAGAATGGATCATAGATGTCCAGAACACGTGCTCATTGTTCCTGAACTCTTCCAGCATGAGCACATGGGGGTTTCAGAGGCTACTCTGACTCATAGCCTCATGTGTCCTTGCAGTATGTCTGGCCAGACTGAAAAGGCACAGGTTTCAGATGGCTCGAGAGATTCCTGTACTCATGCTTTTGATCCCCAGAACAAACAATCTTTTCATCGCATAGCGAGTGATTCAGGATTTTATGTGGTGGTGAAACCCTCAGAATCTACAATCAGGCATGCCATTTGCAGATCCCACCCCTCAGGTCTGCATTACCACAGACACCTCCCTTATGGGGTGGGCAGCGACCATAGGTCCACTACTGGTTTCTCACTTTTGGTCCTCATGTGAGCAGTGTGAGAAACCTGAAGGTGTCTCACTTATTAGTCCCCAGGGGTCTGTTGTCCAGGTGGCCAGGACACGGCCATCGCTATTGGATTCAGTTCCTGGGGGTGGACTAGTGAGAAAGGATCACCTGGATGTGGGGTCCTCGGTGAGTGGAAGCGAGACATTGACAGGTAAGATGTGGTATCCCCCTTCTTATACCTTCCCCCATTTTACCCCGTAGGACACACCAACACTCTACCCCCTCCCCCTTTCTGACAAAAACACTTTCACCCATCGTGAAAGACGACAAACATCAAAGCTATTTACCTGACATTTCCCAACGCCAGTGTCAGGCGAAGTCAGGCAATTGACCAGAATCACACACACCTGACAGCCCTTCCCTTCCCCACAGGGATAAAAGGTGGAGCACGAGAGAACAATACGAGCAAGGCGGAACTGCAGTTCAAGTGGAGGAGAAAGACGATAAGCGACCTTGCCCTTTCCAAGCCAGACTCCACAGAAGGAAACGTAAGACCACGAACAATAGCCAGCGTGTGTTGCTGCAGATGTCAACGGTACAAAAGGCCCTCCTCTGCTGATAACCAAGCCGAGGGGAGACACTTGACATTGTGGTACCGGCCTTGACTCCAGAGAAAAGCAAAGCCGAATGATTCATCACAGCCGGTGAGTTGAGGGGAGAATCGATAAGAAACAGAACTATGTTTGAACACAAGTAGCAAAACCAGCTAATTGAAGAAAGTAAAAGAACTGTTATTTCCATATGAGGGGAAAGCCAGCTACAGAGGAGTCGGGCACCATGCATGTGCTTGCTTGAGAAATTCTGGGCGAATACGCTATGGTTGAAACTACTGTTACCAGAAGGCCTTGGCAACAGCGCAAGCGACTTGAGTCAAAGTGGTAATACAGGGGTCTTGCAAAATCTTTTCGGTACAGTCAAAAGTCTTTTACCAGCAAGTGAAGGTGAAGTTAAGGGAAGTGAAACCTGCATTTTTTGCAAGAATGAACCAGAAGGAGGGATGCCGATGAACAGGGGGCAAAGTCTGAAGTTCCAATTTACAGAGTGTTGACAAGAGGTATCCCAGCAGAGGGATGTCCACAGTGAACTGTTTAAAAAGACATTAAGATTTGTGAGTGGCACAGATGAGATTGTGTCGAAAGCCGCAGTGAACCCGACGTAGGGAGGCTGACATTCGAGAGGGGTCTGAGCCCGGAAGAGGGAGAATTGAGGGATGAAAAGGCATCACCCTACGTGCAAGCAGAGAATAACTTTTGTTTATTATTTTTGGAACACATCAGATCCTGTGAGGCAATTTTTTGTAGAAGAGACTTAACCACCGAAGGCCGTGATAGTTGAAAGAGGAACTGTTAGCTTGTGCTGGGAAAGCTCGAGCATGTGGTGTGCTCCGGAGTCCTACCTTGTCCCTTGCTTAAAACGTGGGCAAGGGAGACCCCGAATACCACATCCTGACTTATTATCTGTGAACACTTCTTTCTTTTCTGTGAACCTTATCCCACACTCCTTGTTTGTATTTTGCGTTAGGATTGGCAATAGGTTTTTCTTAGTCTAGACACTTATTTGACAAGACACCACTAGGACTGCCTTATTATTACTTGATGATTGTAGCTTGCTCCCATCTTAGATTTAGGTTTAGATTAGGCGTTTTTCCAACCCGTTTAATAAACACCCTTGAACTGTGATGACTTGCGTCTGTCTTTACTGTTGCCACCATGTGTTCCTTACAATGGAAACAGCACATACATTTTCCAGAATTCAAAACAACATTTCTGGCTTGAATGGCCATCTTGCCCGATATTCAGAGCACGAGAGTGTGAATACTAACTGACAACTCAGTGTTCATGTTTTATAAAAAACAAAGGGGCATGGAATCAAGAGAGCTCACTGCCCTGGCGGTTCAAAGCACAACCTTAGCCTTCTATCAGTTCATGTGCCATGAGTATACAATACAGAGGCAAACCATCTCAGCCATCTGTGAGAAGCCACCATGATGGGGAGATGCATCTGCAAGTGCCTAAGTAAGTACCTTTGTTGACTTGAGGAGTACCTCATGTGGACTTATTTGACAAGAGCTCGAACAAGAAGTGTCTCGACTTTGCTTTCAGGGAGGGCCAGGGCCTGAAATTACTGGGAGATTCTCTAGAGATTACATGGGAAAGAATTATTGCTTATGCCTTTCTTACCCTTCCTTTGATCCATCAAGCCCTGCTCAAGGTCCGGAAAGTGGAACAATTCTGAGTAATCGTCAGAGCTCCCTGGTGGACAGCAAGGTTCTGGTTTTCAGATCTGACGAACCTGGCTGGGTAACCCACCCTCTTTCTCCCTGATCTGCCGAACTTGCTGATCCAAAAGAGGGCAGATTCAACACCACTTTGCCCTACCCATGATAGCTGAATTTAGCAGCATGGTACCCGAGATCAGGGCCTTGGGACACCTCAGCCTCTTGGAAGACAATACGTGAATGATTGAAGCTGCAAGAAAGGATTCCACAAGATCTGAATATAAGAGCAAACGGCTCATGTTTTGCTACTGGAGTATGTGTAATGTCCTATTTTTATGCCCATTTGTTTTAGCATGCAAGGACAGATAATCACTTGTCCCCTTTTTACTCTGGTTGTGGGTTCCAGCCCACCACGTATTGAGATAGGCGGGGTTACCGCCTAACGTGCCGGTTCGGGCTTGATGATTAAAGAAGGTTGTACTACATACCCGGCTCCTGCGTCTTATTGATATTGATTGTTCATTCAACATATTCTATTGCATCCGCATCTGCGGATTCAACATTGGCGACGAGGCTGAACCCTGCCGTGCCTTCGTGCCTCATAGAACAACATAACTGCACGCAGAGACCATGTTCCCGGTCTCCGCCTTAAATGAACCCGACGGCAGCCAGGGCCGCTGCAGATGTGCACAGCACCAAGTATTTTCCTCCCACTCCGACTGCGAGCCAGTGTTACGGCTCCAAACGGTACCAGCGCACAAGAGAATACCTGCATCACGTAGGCAAACCCTGCCGGCGCTGTGTAGTCCATTTAATTTCGGACAGAAGCGCGAAAACCCAGCAGCAAGTAGGCCCTGAACCGCTCTGGAGCCTGATCCCACCGGCACGTGCGGTGTGCCCAATGTTCCTCCCCACATCTCACTGCATTGCTACGGGGGAAACCACACTTATCAGAACAAAGGGAAGCAGTGAGCATGTGACCTGGAAGGCCCTGTGTTCACTGGCCTCTACAAACACTGCTGCCAGCAAGAACATTCCCACATGGACCATGCAAATACTAGCATTAGACAACATCAAGGTGAGATCTTGCCCCAATCCTCTGCATTAGACCCCTGCCATCATGTCAGACAATGAGGGGGTTAGCAGCTCACTAAGCCCCCCAGCAAGTTCATCCCCTCGAAACCCAGTGCCCAGGGATGATGGAGGACAAGAATCCCTGCAGCTCCAGGCCACACAGACATTTGACATATTAGATACAAGCAGTCTGGGAACAGGCGTCAGTGAAGAATGCTGCCTCAGAGGCGTACTTATGCACTCGATAGGCGCGATTGTGAGAGATATTGTATTTGAAATGCCGGAAAATTTGACTGACACCTTCCAAGGTATTATGAATTCCCTGAATAATTACTTTGCCCTGCTGTAATGCTCACCTGGTATCCACAGGGACGTCACTCAGCCTGTTCTGACCTCTTAAGACCTCGAACCCTTCCCTGGAGTCTACTTGACTGGAGACTGGGCCTGAAACACAGGATTGGTAGAGTTTAACTCCCTATTGTCTCTGTGTGCTTGAACCCCTTCTTCCCCAAGGTCCAACCCTTCCCTTTGATCCACAGCTCATCTTGTTTTCTTGGAAAGTGTACTCTCCGTCCTGCTTTCAGCGCAGGGGCGCATTGATTGACGCGGGCTCATTCCTGCCTAGTTACTTCACTGGCAAGAGTTCGACAGGTAAGCATAATGAGTCTTTTGAAAAGTTCTCTAACTTAGTTCCTTTCCTTTCTTAGATGATGGCCGGCGTTGTGCTGCTGAGATGAGTAGCGCTGAAGGTGAGCGCGATGCGACCCTTTCGTATTTGTAATGAACTGAGTTCTTTTTCTGTGTCTTTTAGGTGCTGTGACGTTTTCAGCGTGGATGCCGGTTATGAAGAAGAAATGCAGTGAGTAAGCGCGGTATGCAGCACCTCTAGATGTTTCCACGCTAACCTGGAGTGTCTTTTCCCTCTTGCAGATGGATGAGAAGTTCTGGAGACAGAGTTCCCCCAGAGCGGCTGGGATTCAGATAAGCGTTTGAAGTGCGTACAGTCTTTAAAAATAAGCGAAGATTTGCTGAATGCTTAGTAATGCCTTTTTTCTGTTCTTTTCCCTTTTCCTTAGGAAGCGGCGTGCCGGGATGGGAATGACACAGCCGAAGATGCCTGCAGAACAGAAGAAGCGATGAATGATGGGCAGAACATTCCCCATTGTCTGAACTACAGCAATGACATTCTGATTTTAGGAGCGACACAAGAGGCCCAAGAGGATACGCCGAGGAGAGTGTGCATGGCACTCGAAGATGCTGACCCTAAATGCTGACAAATGCGAGCTAAGCACATCAACGCTCAAATTCTTTGGGCACATCTTTTCGCACAAAGGTTTGCAACCTGATCAGGACAAAGTGCAAACGCTGGTAGAAGCTCCCACACCAACATCGGTGTCCGCTATCAGATCATTCTTAGGCATGGCAAGCTATTGAACCAGGTACAGTCAGGATTATGCCTCTGTCAGCACATCCCTTTGCTTACTCACTGTCAAGGGACAAGAATTTGCCTGGTCTGCCTACTGTGAAGAGGCATTTCAAGAGATTAAAAGATGCATCACCTCCGCCTCGTGCATGGCCTACTATGACCCAGAACTGAAAACTGAACTAACAGTGGATGCCAGCCCTGTTGGCCTTGGGGCAATCCTAGTGCAAATAAAACCAGGCATGTTACCATCCTGGCAAGACGTTTAGTGGCCTATGCAAGCCGCAGCCTATCCCCAACAGTGTGTGCATACTCGCAACCCAAGAAAGAGTCTCGCTGTTGTATGGGCTTGCGAGCACCATCATTTGTTTCCGGTACGGTCGGCCATTTACCATCGTAACAGACCACCAAGTCCTCACGACCAGCCCACAGCCAAGGTGCCATCTCGTATGCGAGATGGGGACTCCGTTTACAGGAATATTCATTCACCATCATACATCGACCAGGAATAGACAGCAACCCCGCTGATTTTCTGTCCAGATATCCCCTACCCACCAAAGATAAGAGATAGTCCATCAAGGCAAATCAATATCTAAATCACATTGTGTGCAATGCACTGCCAAAATCACTCACTCTACCGCAAATACTCGAGGACATGAAGCAAGATCACATGCTCACAACAGTAAAAAACTGCGTAATCTCCGGAAAGTGGCAGCAGTGAAACAACCAAGAGACACCCAAGTCAGAGGAAAAACAACTCTGGACATTCCATCTGATAAGGCACACTCTGTCTGTCTCCACGGAAGGACTATTATTAAAGGAGAACAAAATGGTCATCCCTGCAAACCTACAGGATCAAGTAATCGACCTGGAACACACAGGACACCGTGGCATCATATCTACAAAGAGGCAACTCAGAACAAAGGTATGGTTCCCACAGATGGATGCCAAAGTTGAACAGACGCTGGGGAAATGCATAGCGTGCAAAGCGTTGCTCTACACACTTTCCCCGAAACACTCAAAATGACAGCGATGCCCCAGCAAGTGTGGGATGAGGTTGCCGTTGACATGTTTGGTCCACTCTCCAATGGCAAATATGTCCTAGTAATCATGGATGAGATGTCCAGGTTTCCAGAAATACACCTGATTAATTCCATGAGCGCTCAGTCAGTGATCCCAGCGCTGGACAAAACTTTTGCAGACTACGGAATCGCCACCATTGTGAAGTCAGATAATGGGCCCCCATTCAGCGGGCATGTTTTTGCAATGTTCGCAGAACATCTAGGATTCCAGCACCACAAAATCACACCACTCTTGCCCCAAGCAAACGGAACAGTGGAGAGGTTCATGGCCAATCTGAAACATGTTCTCCAAATCTGTCCGATCACAAAGGGATCGTTCATGCAGGCCATCTTCACACTACTCTGGGACTATCGGAACACACCACACAGATCCACGGGTGTGTGCCCATCGGCTTTAATGTTTGGTCGCGTGGTGAAAACCACTCTACCGCACAACCCCAACAGTGGGATATCCGGCAACGGTGAAGCCATGGTCAGAACAAAAGATCGGGAAAGCAAGGACAAAATGTAGAAATATGCTGACCACAGAAGGAAGGCAAGGAACAGTGACTTTCAGATAGGATATCAATTACTAGTGCGTCAAGCACAAGGCTCCAAGGAAACACCAGCGTTCAACCCAGATCCCATGATAGTGACAAATGTCAATGGAACCATGTTAACAACTGCGAATCCCACAGGCACTGTCACAAGAAACTCCTCAATCTTCCGATCAATTGGAGGAGTGCTGACTCCTGGGAGAGAAGATTCAACTAACTTTGAAGACTCTTCCGATGAAGAATCTGAGTTCATGGACGGTGATGTGATCGCACCAATGTCAGCACTCCCTGCTGCGAAGCCCGTCAAGAAGGGTGATTCACAAACCATCAATATGGATTGAAGAAATGGGTTAGCGTCTCAAGTTGTTTGTTAAGCAAGGGGGAGATGTAATGTCCTATTTCTATGCCCATTTGTTTTAGCATGCAAGGACAGGCAATCACCTTTCCCCTTTTTACTCTGGTTGTGGGTTGCAGCCCACCACTTATTGAGATAGGCAGGGTTAACGCCTAACGAGCCGGTTCGGGCTTGATGATTAAAGAAGGTTGTACTACATTCCCCGACTCCTGCATCTTATTGATATCAATGGTTCATTCGACATATTCTATTGCATCTGCATGTGCAGATTCAACAGTATGGAGGGGAAAGGGAACCCACCGATACCTTCGTTAGATGACATCTTGTTATATATTCCTGGCTTAGCAGCTTCAGATAATAAAGTTGAAACGTACTGGACCTACCTTACTGCTTCAGGTGCATACCTGAACTCTGAAGAACGTTGCCCGTCAATCTCCAAATCAGTTATAAAAAGTCATTTTGACAGCCTCCGCCACCTTTGTCTTTCAATTAGGCCACCCCATCCCAAAATGGGACATCAACATGCAACTCACTGCCCTTTAACACATACATTTTGACACTATGGAATCTTCAGATATCTAGCTAGTCTCTTGGAAAGTCGCCTTCCTTGTAGCGATCACATCAGTCAGGCGAGTAAGTGAAATTCCAGCATTTTCAGCTGAAGACAAAGACAATGTAGTTCTGCAAACTCAACGCTTGTTTTTACCTAAGGTGGAGTCGAGTTCTACATTAACCAGGAGGCCTCTATACTAGCTTTCTTCTTCAATCCATCAGCTGAGCCAAAAGGTATTCTTCACACTCTAGACAAGAGCCCTAAAATTCTACTTAGACAGGACTAAGCCATTTAGGAAATCGCACCAGGTTTTTGTGACTTTCAGAAGAGCCAATAAAGGCTTTCCAGCATCCAAAGTGACTATTGCTAGATGGGTAGTATCATGCATCATAGAGTGTTACGTGTTGCAGAAGTTACCTCACAGTAAAGTTCTGCATGCTCATTTGGTCAGGGCCACGGCGGCATTGGTTGCCATATAAAGGCATGTCTCGTAGGACTTAATTGCAAAGGCTGCTACGTGGCCTCTCCATCAGCTTCTGCATAAATATTGTCTGGCGGGCCAGGCCCACCAAAAGGCATCCACCTGTAGAAAGGAAACCTTGTCACTGGTGTTAACCACCACTGGGAGCTGGTGGTGGGGCGGGGCAGGCAGAAGGGATTTCACTCTACACGCACAGCAGCAACTTCAGAGTAATAAACAATCTCAGTGTCTGCAATGCAGGAGTCCCAGTAAGGTTTGTTTGCTTGCGCTGGACAATGATTTATGGCCCAAGCCATGAAAGCACAAATGATCAGGGAGGTGGAGGGCGATTCACACCTATAAGTGAGCACTTCTCAAGCAGGCTGTTAAATTGTGCACATCTGCATAGCATTTCATGTTGACATTAAAACTTATTTAACATCAGCCACTGCAGTAAACAAACCAAATGTATACATGTATTTATTTAAAATTGGTTTGTTTGTATTCAGGCTGGGCTTCCTGCCCAAGATGCTGCATTGTGACCTAATCGAATTCCAAGAACGTAGATAAGCAGCTGCTTGGTGAAGCACAGACAGTTTATGCAGCTTGATTGTGGAAAAGGGCATTTAGAGAAACCTGAAAGAAGATCAGAAATAACTGGTTGTGGGCCTTCCTTATTCCAGCACATCACACAGGCCGCCTACAATTATCTAGCAAGATTTTCCTTTAACTGCACTGCTCATCTTACTTACATTTCCAATCTCTCAAATGACAGGTGACGATGCCTTCACACAGATTCCTACAGCAAGTGCATCAACCGACTCAGGGCCCTTAAAGATTACATTCAAAGAATATATTCTGCTGCATTTGAATGAAACATTACCACTATCATTGCTCTGGTCAATCATACGTACAGTATTTTAGTATGTCTGTGTCATCGCAGAAAAGTGTTTCTACTTTGCAAACTGTTGGCTTTGCCAATACTTCTTGGTTTCAGTTTGTCTCCCTAAGCAGCGCCTCACCGAGTTCGTCCAACATGAGCCTACCTGAAAATATCAAGGCTAGGATGGTGAGCATGGACCACTTTCAGCTCCTCTTCTCATGCGTACTTACTATTGGGATTCAATCAATCGACTACTTATATAGCACGCTTTCACAGAAGGCATCATGGCCCTTAAGCAGACGACACCGCGAACGGAGGGACCAAAGAAAAACCCAGACTAATCGGAAGAGAAACGGTTTTAGACTCTGTTTGAAAGGGAGAAAATCCACAGTAGTTCTTAGATGGTAGGGCAAAGAGTTCCAAAGCTTGGACCCCGCCACCGAGAAGGCTCGGCCACCCAGCCGCTCCTTCCTGTATTTGGGTACATACAGAAAAGCTGCATTTGAGGATCTCAGGGACCGAGCTAGAATATATATAAACAGTTTCTCCTGAATGGGCAAACATCCTTTGCCATTCAGCGCCCGATGCATAATGCACAAAGCTTTAAATTTGACCCTGGCTTCAAATCGGCAGCCAGTGAAGAGATTTTCGAGCCCTCGTTACTGCTGCTCCAGCTGGAATATGTGTAACCAGGCTCACTGCTGCATTTTTAAACACTTGCAAACGCTGGATGAGGAAGGATTGTTGTGCCAGGTAGATGGCGTTGCAATAATCACTGCTTCCATTTACACACACTGCCCCCATCTGGGCGTGGAATTTATCACGGACAAAAGGGAGAACTTTTTTCAGCTGTTAAAACCCTGATCCACATACTGTATTGACCTGGGCCTCCATAGACAAAAGATAATGCCCAAATTACGCACTATTTTGGCTGGTTCGCGCAAAGGGCCAAGCGACTATGGGCAGAAGTCGTCAGTTCATCCCCTTGCCACCTCTGGTGGACCAGTAATCGGGACCTCTGTCTTCCCGCCATTCAACTTGAGCCATTTTGCCTCCATCCAGCCCTGGACAGATTCTAAACAAATGTTTTAATCTTCTGCTTGCATCTGGCTGTTACGGGTCCAATCTAACAGAATTTTGGTGTCACCTGCATAAAAGAAGACCCTAAAGCCAAACGCGTGAATGAGAGCCATCAAAGGGAGAATATACAACTTAAAAAGTAGA
Source organism: Ambystoma mexicanum (assembly GCF_040938575.1). Lineage (NCBI taxonomy): Eukaryota > Metazoa > Chordata > Amphibia > Caudata > Ambystomatidae > Ambystoma > Ambystoma mexicanum. The sequence goes on from NC_090923.1 coordinate 718,068,917, forward strand.
GGGGATAAAGCAGAGCCCTGTGGAACGCCACAGGTAACAGCAACTGGGTAAGAGCGATATAGGTAGAGGGAGACTGTTTGGGAACGTGAAAGCAAGAAGGCACAGAACCAATCCAGTACTGCCTCAGAGAACCCTGCCTCCTCTAGCCTAGCTATCAAAATGCCATGATGAATCGTGTCAAAGGCGGCAGACAGGTCCAGCAAAATGAAGCTTGCCGTGCTGCCCTCGTCTGTGACCATGGTAAGATCATCAAGTACAGATACTAGGACCGTTTTGGTTCCCATCAGGGGGCGAAAGCCCATTTGACAGCTGTCTAGGATATTGTGTCCTTTGAGAAACGTCCTCAGTTGAGGGGTCACCACTGCTTCTAACACCTTCATAGGGAAGGGTGTAAGTGAGATGGGCCAGTAGTTTGCCAGGACTGAGGCATCTAGAGATGGCTTTTTCAATAACGGAATAACCAAGGCCTCTTAATTATGGGGAACTTGACCCCAGATCAGCGATGAATTCACTGCTGTGGCCAGAGTGTCGTAGAAATCCTCTGGTACCAGTTTTAGCAGATACAGTGGAATGGCATCAAGCAAATTGCCACCATCTGCATCTTTGTGTGGAAGCCTGCCCTGCCAGAAAGTTTCATGATTTTAACAGTTAAGTATTGACTTGATAACCTTACTGTTTGAGTAACTGTTAACATAATTTGAATGCAAACATAATACATTATGTGTATTGTGGGACTTGTTTGGAAAGCATGATGCAACTCCTGAGTGCTGGGTGCTTAGGCAGTTCCAGAAATTGAAATGATTCACAGTGACAGGAGTAGGCACTAAAAGGAATGATTGTTCCCACCCCCCAATGAACATTTGCCTCTCAGAGGTAAATAATGAAGGCCTGGAAAAGAACAACAGAAGAGCGTTTCCGATAACGTTGCTGGCAAAGTATAAAAGGTGCACATTTTTTTAAACTAAAAAGCGGTATTTATAATTTTTCTACTGAGTGCAATCAAAAGTGGATTTGCTTCTCTCGCCTCAAAGGCATACCATCAGGGCTGCACAGGGCCTCCCAGTGAGACCTTACCTTTTTAACGTGTCTCAGCAGCTAATTAACAAAGGAAGTGTTTAGAGATGGGAAAAGGTAACTGGCAGTGTCCATTGCTGTGGCACTTTTTCTTAAAAGTACATAGGGTTTTATTAAGCTATTTGAAGTAAGTTGCACACTCTGTAGAATTGGCATATTTCTTTATTCATTCACCAGCGGTAGTCACAGCTCCTTCCTTGACAACCCCCTGCAATCCCCTTCAACCGTCCATAACAGAACCTGCCCTACGTTCCACCTTCTAATACAATACCTAAGCTACCACAACACACACCCCTGCCCACAAACAAACATTTAAAAAAAACTTTAAAAAGTGCAAACACAAATATTATGAAATTGTGATAACCAAAAAACACTGTATTAGAGTTGCTATAATCAACAATCTGAGCAATCTAAATTAAAAACAACATTGTGTGGCTTACTTTTTCCATAGCTTAGTCTTTGGTCCATGTAGGAGACCTGCGTAAGGATCACTACAATCAACATTCTATTCAATACAAATACAAAGAAACATGGTGCAATATATTATTTCATAACAGTCTTTGGTCCACGCAGGTGCTCTGCGTACTCAACGACCCATGTCACAAACATTAACATTTTCATCACTCTCACTTACGTTTCTTGCATCAGTCACTCTACTAAACCTTCCATCAACATTCACTTCTCTCATCAACTCCCCAGAACTTCTTCCATCCACACATCCATCTTCTTCCTCTTTAAACCACTCAACTTTATCTGTTTCTCATTCCATCTCCATTTACTTAATCTGTCCATATTCAAAACTGTACCATCTTCAATTCTAATAGACCTGCCAAATACTTCTCTTATTCTTAAGAAATAAGAAAACTTAGACCACCTTTCCCAGGATGCACACCCTTTTTTACTCTTACATAATTTCCTGGCTTAAACCTGCAACCATTAAAACTCCCATTGTTGTAATTAGTCTGAACTTTTTTAAAATTCTCTACAAATTTTTTATGTTGAGCCATTCAGGGTTTAAAATGGTGTTTGCTCTCGGCCACTCATAATGGCAAATTGTGACTTTCCCAAATCCTTACATACTGATGTTCTCACACACCAAAACGTCTCCTCAATAGCTTCTCTCACATCTTTATTGTTTCTCAAGTCTTGCTCTACCGCTTCCACCATTACCCTATTGCATCTTTCCACTCTCCCATTTGTTTGTCGATGATAAAGCGATGACAATTTCCATTGAAAACCAACTCTGCTTGCATATTTTTGCATTTCAACACTCTTAACAGTACACCACTCTCACTATTTTCCTCGGATAACCTTCCCTCTTGAACATCTGTTCAATAAATGTCATTATTTCAGCAGTGTCAATTTTCTTGACCCATTTGGCCTTGATCCATCCTGAACATTTCAACCCTAGAAATCCAATTCTCTCCCAAGTCTTCCATATGGCCCTACAATATCAATTCCCAATTAATCCCAAACTACATCAGCTATGAAGGTTCAGTTGGTTGGAGTTTGAAGGCTAACGGGCCCTTGCGCTAACTGGTAAGGTTAGTTGGTTGCTGTAATGTGACCTGCATCCTGGCACATGGTTTGTCTGGGAACCAAAACTCCAAAGTTCCCAATGGCAAGGTTACTGGATGGTTTGACAAACCTTGTTGGTTAATGGTGCCGGTGGGTGGTTGATAATCATATGTTGTAGCCGTGAGTTAGTCAATTCAAGGGTATTGTTATAAGAGAGCAAAACTCCTGACTTGTCATCAGTGAAGGTTTTAATGTTGTTACACACATGAAACCAAATACCTAGTAATTGCTAGATATGGGTGAAAGGGGAGCCAATGCGTTTCGACTAGTCTTTACCAAGGCAGGGCAAAGACAGGTGGCCCGGTGTAGGATTGTAGTGCCTGTTAATGGTCTCCCAATTGGAGTGTACAATTTTTATAGTACAGAAAGAGGAAGAAACAGTGGAGAAATATGTTTTAGCATTGGAGAAATTGGCATTGACCTGTAAATTTGGTGTTGGTGTAACAGAAGAATTGATATGGGATCAAATAATACACACCAAGGACTACACAATCCAGGCCAAACTGGATAGTATGATATCCATCTTTACAACACGCATTGGCAATCGCAAAGAGGATTGAACACACTCAGATGTGGAAGAGGAAGAAATTAAATCTATTTATGGCTACATTAGTTTCTGGTGCAAAATAGTTAACAAGTCGTCTTATAACTTGTTCATGTGCATCTATGTCACCAGCATCCAGATCTGTCAGCACTGGCTTTTCTCTATGTTTTTGTTGTCATTCAGGGCCTAATGCATGTAGTAGTTTCTTTTTCTCTGCAGTGAGATCATCATGTTCAATGGTCTTTATTTAAGTGTGCCAATATTCCCTCCTTTCCGGCCTTGGCACAGTTGGCTCTCCCACATTTGGGAGGAAAGTCTCCGGGGATGTACAGTGAGGCCCTACATTACCATTATAATTATGTGTGTTTAACACTTGTTATATACACACCCCAAGAAAAAATACAAGAATTTTTTTCCCCACTGGGACGAGGAAGAACAATGTGACTATTATGATTATGGCGTTGCGTAAATAGATGCTGTAAGGTTCTTTCCTCTAACATCTTCCGTTCAGCGCAGAGGCCTTCAATAGTTGCTCCCTATGCGTGCGCCACACATCTGCAACCACTCTCCCAATATTCAAGACCATGAGCAGAGCCCCTGCATTGGTGAGTGGGGCCCCTGCTGGGCTGTTGGGCGCCTACCTTGTTTCGCCCAATGCTCCTTCCTAGGACTGAGCGAAGTAGCAATAATTATAGCGCCTCCTCCAGATTCTGCAGGCACGTGCCGTGGATCCGCTCCACTGGCGCTCATTGACAAATTGAAGTAAGTTACAAACTCTGTAAAATTTATATGTTTCTTTATTAATTCCCAGCGGTAGTCGCAGCTCCTTCTTTCACATCTCCTGGAATCCCTTTCAACCGTCCCTCACAGAACCTGCCCTATGTTCCACATTCTAATACAATACCCAAGCTACCACAACACTATTTAAGTGCGATTATTGGGTTATATGAAATGATGGTCGTACAGAACTAGCTGTGTGAAATAAGAATATCATTTCAGTTTGTATCTGTATGATATTTTTTGTAAGTTCTCATTAATTTGCATTCTGGAGCTTGTAGGCTTCCGTTCAGGATGGGGAAAATGTAACCACAATCCTATGGGGTCATTTCACCAAGTCAAACGGAGTGCAAAAAAGTGGTGCTAAAAGCATTCGCCGCCACTTTTTACGCGCTGCAGCATTTTGTTTGATTTGGCAGGCAAAGTGGAGATTAGAGTGGACTTAACATATTTGCCTGCTCATACAGAACCCCATACCAAATCAGACAGGTTTTCCACCAGCATGTAATTTTATGCTGAAAGAAAACCTTCGGTTTCCTACGGAATCTGCCTGATTGTTACACCTGGTAAAAACAGGTTTACTCTTTTAATAGTGGAAAAGTGAAGAGCAAAGGAAGTTGTGCATGTGTTTTACTATTTACTTTAACAGTACTTGGAAACAATTAAAAATGTGCAAATAGGTGTAGGATTTAGGATTCAAACAAAATGACAGCCTTACTCTTTTTCATCAAAATATTTCTACAATGTTGTATACGTTGTCGGGTTGGTTTATCATGTGGCTTGTGCATTTTTAAAGTAATCTGTATTAAATTGAGTGTTTTGTTTTTAGGTATTCAAAACCAAGCTTCAACACATATTATATTTATGCCAACTTGAGCTGGGAAGATGTGGGGTCAAGTCAGGCTAGGTTCAAATTCTGGCTTTACCACTTAACCAAAGTGTGTGATCCTAGGAAAATCATTTAATCTCACACTGCCTTACCTGCCAAATTTAGGTACCCCTAGAAGGGATTTAGTTCACAGTATAAGCTATTCCAAAAAGCCTCAGTCAGTTTGAAAGCGCAGGGGTCACAGCCCAAGGAGACACGCATACATCTTTCTTTGGAAAATATAAGGCCGTCTTTATTGAACAAAATTGTGACATTCAATAGCAAATCAAAGTCAACACATCAAACAAGCCCCACCCGCTCAAGCCATCCATGGTAAGATTATCTGCTTCCAGCCCATCTATCGCCCCCTTCGAAACACCTACCTGCTTTAGCGCCCTTCTCTACTGTCTTTGAGGCCTGCTCATCTCTCCAGCGCCCTGCTCTTCCGTTGGTGGGCTTCTGTGGATGGCATATCCTGGGCCGCCTCTCATCTGGGCGATCCAGGAAATGCATCCTACAGACCTGAAACGGATTCCTGTCAGCCAGTCTAGTTCTTCTGTCTCATCTTCCAGGTACGTCCCAGGCATTGTCACAGATGGAGAATGGGGATGGAAATCTAGATGGTGCTGCGCAGCTGGTGGACGAGAATGTTCTTTATGATAAAGACGAAGATACGACCTCCAGGTTGATTTGGCAGGTCTTACTCAATGTTACACACCGTTTTATGAAGGAAAGAAATATTTTCTCCAGGGTTTGTAGAGGCTGAAAAGGCTGGTTGTCGATTACTGTTTTATCAAGATGGTGCAGATCAATATATTTCTTAACTAGAGATCATTTTTGCAATACGCAGGTGAGTTATTCTGACTCCTCCAGGATTACGCGCAAACCTGCGAGTTCTGGATATAACATGCATAGGGCTCTGGCTTTTGGATGGGTGGAGGTTCAGGCCAGGGGGCAGATTGCAGGGGCAAAAGTTACTTCAATGCAGGACATATCCATACTACACTAGAACGTTAAGGGTTTTAACAGTTATGTTAAGAGGTTAAAGTGGGCTCACTTCCCAGACAATATGGGGGCCACTTTGAATTTATAAATGCCTGGAGAGATCAGACTGGGTTGCCCAGAACATATTTGTTTTATTGTCATCTGCATGATTTGCATACTAGACTACATGTTTATTTCTGTCTCTCATTATCTAAGGCTCTATGGTATGCAATATCTATCAAGAGTTCTCTCTGTTCCCTCCCCAATAAAAGACACATTTAGGGTGAAACAGATAAAACTTGCAATTCCCCAATGGTGGCTTTAAAGAATGTAGCGTTCAGGGAAGATATTACGGAGGGCATTTAAAACTATTTCAAGCTTATTGAATTTTTGGAAACGTCAATCCTGCAGAGATAGTGAGCATGAAACCTTGATTCAGGGGCGTTGTACAGCTAGATGAAGCAGTGTAAGGTTGCTGATAATACAAAACAGAAAGAATCACAGACTTCCTCCTGCTCCTGCATACCAACTTTTTTTCAGGAGGCTGTGTGCAACTAGCCGGACGGGACCCCGATTTTGATAGGTGAGTTCCGTCCATGACCCAGTACGGTGCAGTACGAGATTATGAATCTAAGACAGGGCTCCTATGAGCTCTGGCACTTATGCATTAATATCAGCCCACTATTGGGATTTAGTTATATGTGAAATTATTGTTTAGAAAAACAAAGGTTTTTTTCCCTTTCCCTCGCACTTCATGTATACCCCTGTACAATCTGCAAAAATGCAGAGAGTACGTACATTTATGTGATATAATAATGTGATATTGCTAAAAACTACTTTGGTCTTGTTTCTTGCAGGACCTGGCAGAATAAAGAAACACACACTTCCGGCTGCTTCTGCCAATACGATTTGTATGAAGCTTGCCGCAATACCTCAGTATGGAGTAGAACATTCACACTATTATAACAATAGTCCCCCAAAGAAGGTATGAATATCACTCTTTGTGATTATAACATCTTATTGACATACTGCTAACTCCTTCTATAAATATATATGACACAAGGGTATAAGTAAGACTATTTGTGATTTGATCCAACAGGGCCCACCGTCACAGAGCACCTTGCGTGACTTTTCAATTATGTATCCTGTCCCTGCTTTGTCCACCACAATAAGGTGAGTGGACAACAACCAAGTCATCATCCACATACACTCGATTGATTAAGAGCTTTTTGACCAACCGCAGACCCTTCCTTTTATCTGATTTATTTTATTTTGTTTTTAACTTTGTAGATTAGAAGTACAATTGGGTTTAGAAGACTAAAGATCCCAAAAGACCATTTATCCCTGTTCTGATGAAGGCCAGGTACTAATAAAGAGAAGACCAATGTTGGATGCGGTCTATCTCTACCATATGGGCCGAAACACACTGCGTCGACATTACCCTTGCAATTACATCCATTGCTAATCAAAACCCTAGAGGTGACAGATAGCAAGTACCATTCAAAGGTAACAAAAGTGGAGAAAGAAAGTCAACAAGAAAATCATAAAGTTTGTAAACAACAAACCTTGAGATCAGTAGAGAGGGCATAGACTATAAACGATCAAGCCCTTGTGTATGCTTGCTGTGCAAAATATAGCACACACAGCTGTTTCTCCAATCTGGAAATCAAAGGAGTTGGCACCCTCTGATTCACTGTAATTGGTTGTTTTGTTATAGGAACCCAGATTTCATGTATGTATAAGAAAGTGTGTATAATGTGAGTGTACCGTGTGATACACGTTTTATATAAAAAAAAGAAAGAAATGGTTTAGTGAAAATCAGGCACTCAAAATGAGTAAAGAATAAAATATGGTTTCCTGTTTAAAATCATAAAAAAATTGAGGTTTGGTCAATAAGAAGTTTATGTGTTATTGACTTCTAGGTGAGAGCTTGGTTTTGAAAATTGAAAATCAGTTGGTATGCAGGAGCAGGAGGAAGTCTGTGATTCTTTCTGTTCTGTACTTGATTAGTACACTGATATATCACAGACCCCTCGTAAATCAAAAATATAGGGTACGATCTGTTGTACAGAGGTTGCTGATAATTCCAAACCTATGGAGCTGGAGGGCTTCATAAAGAGGCTAGAAAAATGCACACAGATGCAACCAGAAGAAAATAAGGAATTGATTGATGCCAAAACACAGCGTATCAAGACTTTAGAGACTGTGTACATTTGAAATTGGGTCCTGGAGGACTAGGCAGCACGAGTTTGGGGATAAATCGGGAATTATGCTGGCATGGCTGATTAAGCGATATTAAGTCAAAAGACCTTTTTCTAAAGATCTTTTACAAAAAAGATCGATTTAGAAAGACCACTCTGTGACCGAGCAGAGTGGTCTTTCTCAATCGAACTGTCAGCCACTGCGATACACACGAGTGTGTGCAGGGGCTGACAGGCACGGTGAGACAGAGAGGACGAGATGCAGGAGTGTGAGTGGAGAGTGTGTGAGTGTGTGAGTGTAGGGCAGCAAAGAGAGGCTCTTGGGGGTGAAACCCCTGGAATAATTTTTTTTAAAAAGCCTTGATTTTGTCCTTTTTCTGCTGAGGGCCACACAAAATCGACCGAAATAAAATCGGCCTTTTTTATGTGCAACCTTCAGAAAGCAGAACAATGACATAGAACCAATTAAGCAGCAGACGGATAGGTAAACAATTAGAATGATCGACTTCGAGAGTAAGGTGGTTCATACACAGGCAGAAATTAATGCAGTATTTACAGATTATTTTAAATTGCTATTCTCTCCACCCCCAGTTTTAGATACTGATCAGATGCTCAATGAAGTAACTTAAGAGGTTTAGTCAAAGATACTGGAGAATGTGGGCACTGGACTAGAGTCACATATTAAGGAGCAGGAAGTCGGCAGCCATTCATGCGATGAATGAGAGTAAAGCTTCAGGATATATAATGGCTTGCCTATTGAGTTTTATGTTGAATCTGAGAACTCTTTAGTGCCTAGGTTGCTTGCAGTCGTCCAGGGATCACAACAACCTGCTCCACATACTGGTGGCACACACTCCTCGTTTAGCAAATCGACCAACTGGCTTTAATCACAAATCATCCGCAAGGAGAGGACCTGCAAACAATCCTTCTCATGCACCCACCCTCAAACTCGATCCCAGCGTCAGCTCGGAATGCTCCCACAATTTTCCAATCTCTGAAAACATGGCTCTTTCAACAACACCTGACCAAAGTCTAATTCCAACGGACGCACATACTGCGCTGTTAAAAGATGCCAGCCCAAATGCTGGAAGCCCACCCTCTGTACAGCGTTCCATGGCTCTTGAGCTACATCTGCGCTTTCAACAATAAAATAGTAATCTGAGAGATTAGCGCCGTTGATGAGAGAAGCAGTGATCTCAGTGATGTTGAAGCCGTGGAATGATTTGTGAAATTACAGGGCTATATAGAGCACTTTCACTTTTGAATGTGGAGCCCAAGACATTAAGTACAATTTTGACCCTCAGTCGTCGGCCTCACATGGCAGTGTGGTTCCTGTGGGTCAATCATGTTTTATCCCAGTTGACAAAACACATCACAATCTGAGTAGGGTGATACATGCCATTCAGGTGTCATTGGAATTAACCCAGGATTATGCTACTGCCTTGCTCAATGCCAATAACGCATTTGACTCATTTGGGTCAGGGTTCCTTCATCCAGGATCGTTTGTCAGTTGAAAGGGGCACGAGGCAGGTATGGCCTTTAGCACCATTGCTTTATTCTCTGCTTTTGGAGCCCCTAGCCAATGCCCTCAGAATGTCTATGGCTGGCAAGAGAATAATGATATTTGGGTTTGAGCATATTATAGCCTTTAATGCAGATGATCTCTTGACATTATTGAAAGCAATAGCTTGAGTTTTTCCCTTTTGTTGGATTGACTGGTTGTCCTCCGAGCAAACAATCATCACTTCTCTCACTGCATCCCCCCGCCCCCACCACCGCATCTGAATCTTGGTATCAAGCTTTTTCTTCAATTGTCAGTCTATTTTTTCACAAAGTTATAGTTATATCACACCTAACATGGCTGATCAAATTTTGGATCAAACTCTCTTGGAGTATGATTAGACGGGCTGCATTGAATGAAATGATAGTTCTACTGTAGCTGCTACGGTAGCTTCTCTATTTGATGCAGGGGCCTCAGTATATATTTCAGCTCAGGTTTTTAAGGCGTAAGACAAGTTTTTGATATAATTGATATGGGGCTTGAGCAGATGCAGATGGCACTGCCACTATGTCATACTTATGAAGCAGGCATGCCAGGTGCTTTAGACTTTGAGATTTGCCACTTGGCCTCCGAACTTCAGTTTATAGCAACATGGTTTATTCCTGGTTATAATTCAGAATATTTTTTTTATTGGGTACTGAGATTGCTCCTTCTTAGTGGAACTTTATAATGACAGGGAAAAGGACTGGGTCAAAAGTGAGATTGGATAGACAGATCTGGATTAGGTCATTTTGCATCCAAAAGTGGTGCCATCCGTATGCAAACATTGCACATTGGAAATTCAGAGATGTTTAGATTCTGGCTTGACATCCTCTGAGGTCTGAGTTTAGAAAGCGATAGCTTGTTATACATTTGGAGATGTACAGCTAGTAATATGTGTTTCTCCTTTGAAGAGATAAGAGATACTTTTGGCTCTCAACCAGGGAACTTTTTACTGTTTGAATGGCTTTCCAGAGCTATTAGAAGTTGCTTGGATGGGTTTGAACACAACTTGGAGTTTCTCCTTCCCTTCAATATTGCTGGATTTAGGAGAGGAAAGGCGTGCAGTTTCCTTATTGTACAGAGCGATATACTTCGGCAATATTTTTCTAGTATAGTTTAAGGGTCAATGGGAACTAGAGTTCAATAGAGAAATTTCAGAGTTTGAATGAGGAATCATTTGTTTGCAGATGAAGGAAAATTCTAGAAATGCATGGTTCATACAAATACAGTACAATGTCCTCCATTAAACATTTGTCACCCATCAAATAAAGCAAAGGCTAGATAAACTGCTTCCTACATGCCATGTAGATGGAGCCAACTTCTTTCATTTACCATACTCTTGCCCACAGGTTCAGGAATAAAGTGGTCACTATACAGGAGAAAATCTCCGATAAGGGTTCTAGGATCCCGATATGTTTCCTGTTGGGTTTCATTCCCAATTCCAGAAAACATAAATTCAGAGTTAGTTTCGTACATTTGGGGTGTACGCTTGCCAAGTGCCTGGTATCTAAGAAGTCAATTTCTGCTTTAACACCATAATTTCAAGTATCAGTTTAAGATATGAGGAGCTGGACCACTAGTGAGCATTTATTATTTTCTTGGTATAAGGGTACAGGACGGAGCCCGGGGGCAGATCCTGGAGATAGAGGGAGCCCGCCAAATGGTTGCTAGACACCAAATGGTCAAGTTTTGCAGAATCATGCTGAAATAAATAATTCCTTCATAGCAGTTCATGGAGAGTCCACTGATTCAGAATAAGCTAGGTGAAACCTGGTCAGACTTGTTCTAAAGTGGCAGTTAAGCCAGCTGATCACAGGCACAGAAGGGGTTGTCTTTAAATGCAAGGTCCAATAGAAATGGGTTTTTATATTAGATATTAAATTACATCATCTTTGAAACAGTGGGCATCATTACGAGTCAGCCGGTCCGGAAAGAACGGTGGTGGTAAATCTGCCGCCACCGTTCTTTCCGGACCGGCTGATTAAGAGTCCTGCAGGCGGGAGGCGTCACTCCCGCCAGGTCTGACCTGGCGGGTTTAACACCACCTGCCTGCAGGCGGACATGGAAACACCGGCACCATTACAGCATGGTGCCGGTGTTTCCACTTCCCCATACCCATGGAGTCCTATCAGACTCCATGGTAATGGGGATTAACAGAATTCCACCTCCGGAATTACCGGGACCGGGGTTGTAATGCCCCAGTGAATCCGGCAATCATGGAGGCGGAATGGTAATACAAGTCCGGCGGTAACCTGCCGGAATTTCAGGCACGGTTACCACCGGACTCGTAATGAGGCCCAGTATGTCAGTAACTGAATTTAGAAGATAGCTCCCAGTTTGCATAATTTTCAGTTGTACGCTATCTGAAGGCTTGCTGTGAAGAATAGAAATGACTGAAAATTAGACTGAGTTGCAGAATGCTTTCCTACCCGTCTTCCCTGATCCAAAGATGTCAGAAGCCCAGCAAAGGGATTGGGACTATCTAAACACTTGGCGACCACGAAGGGACCCTGCCGGAGATGAGGAGCCATGAGGTGGAGACCGCCTTTCTCTCTTCAAGGTCACAGCAGACCCAGGCATAAGGTATTGTGCTGTCAGGGCTGGGAGAGGAGACCCCTGGTAGGGATGAGGGGGTAATATGCAGTGTACCACACATGATTGCTGGGAGGGGGCTCCCAGACCTCACAGCATAACAGTGCACAGGACGGTGTGACACCTATGGATTGGGGTATATAGGGAGGATATATTCTTTAAGGGGAAACTTAAAAGGTTTTATTGGGGTTTTTTGTGGTAATTTTGTAAACATAACTTGAAGGATTGTTTTAATGTTTATTTATTCATGTGAAGGCTATCAGACAAGGAACGTCATAATGTAAGAGATATGGATAAAGAGAGATCCATAGGTAGCCCAGAGACCTGCATTCAGGAATGACAGAAGAAAATATCTTAAAGTCTAAGTAGATAGATAGGAGATGAACAGACATTTCTGTTAAGGAAGATATTTTACACCCCCCCTCCCTCATCAGGGGTCAATTTAGGGGCATAAGCGAGAGCCATGAGGAGCATGGCTGAGATTTATGTGGGCCGGCCACTATTGTCTATGTGTATTGTGTGTTATATGTTGTGTACTGTATATGTGTTTATGTTAAGGAATCCAGAAAATGTATTCATTGAGTTAAGGAAAATTGGCACCAATCCAGAAAAATAAGGTGATCAATAGTGGAGAAAAAGTGATGTAAAAATGAGCTAAGAATGAGAATGCACCTGTGTGTATCATTTTTTGTGATAAAACTAATATTAGATGAAATATGCAGAAAAAGTTTGAAAATGTGATCATCTTTGAACCCTTGTAAAAACCAGAAAATAGTAGATATGGGGTTAATTCATGGATAGTACACAGTCCTAGCGACTTAAAAAATGTTGAACGATATAAACCCACACTCCTTTTCATGCCAACTCGTGATGCAGAAGTTTGAGATGAGAGGGAAATTAATCAGACTTCAAACAGGCTATGCAATTACAGAGGAAAGGATGTGAATGCACGTCCACATTCCTTTCTTGCGTAAGAGAACAGAGTTAATAAAACGCAATAAAAGAGCTTGAAATTAAACTTTCATGGAGTTAAGACTGTTTTTAGGCACGTTATGTAGCTGTTAAGTGAGAGTGCTGACAAGCGAGAGAGGGAGATTTACGCATTTGAAGTTGTGGGCTGCTAAAAGAAACAACTGCAGTGTTTGATTCAAGGACAAGTGATAAACAGTTGACAAAGAGATGATTAATGATCACAAGAATAATTCTTTGAATTAAATGCAACTTAACCATACATTGTCAATCTTCTGCATGAAAACTAGACGTTGAGAAAAGCCCTTGTACTTGAATTTGAGATGTATGAAGCAATTCAACCCCTTAGTGGTGGGTATTTTGAAGGAGTTGGTGTTTTAGACTTGGGAGGGTTACATGGTGGAGATTTTTGGCTTTAAAGCTTATTGCTTTTGTGGTTAAGGGCTGCTCACAGCAGTGAAGCATATGTGCTAGAGAAAGATTTTATGATACATTGTTTAAAGAATAGCATAAGCTGTTTTCATTGAAGAAAGGTAGGCTAAGTCATTTTGATGGAATGATAATGAATGTTTTTATTGATCCCTACTATTGGGACTATTTACCAAATCCCTTCATTGAGACTTCTCAATACTGGGGATTTTGAGTTTGTAGAACCACTTTGGAATCAATCTACAAAGATGACCAGGGTACACTGTTACCTACCGGAGACTGCAGCATTAATACGCTTACATCAACAGTCTTTATCCCATCTGGGCTATACATTGGACATTCCTGTGCAGGTGATAGAAGGGGCAGATAAATCACTGGGATGCAAGTGCGGCCATGTGATTGCCCTACCCGGCAAAAAAAGTAATTCAGACAATGCTGATGGTAACATCGAAGATCCCCAAGGATGGCAATGGCTTCAGCGCATGATTTCCCAAAAATGGCTACCCAAGTGAAATATCACGGCACTTTGTTGGAATACCAGGGGATTTTCTCACTGGGTCCAACCAGGTGGGTCACGGGCCTACCTTACTGCATGTGATATTCTTGCGCTACAGGATATCTGCATCACCTTTTGCACTTGACGATTATGTTATATTCCAAACTCTGGCTTTAAAGGGGGGGATCATGGTCACCGAGCATGTGGACTTTTGCTCAGTATTAAAAATCAGTTTAACCCTAAAGCAATTATGCTGGGTCCCCTGGTGGTAATCTCCTAGCGGTTGAAATCGCTATACCAGCCGAGAGGCCAATGTCTACGAGCCTATTATTGGTGAATATATATGACCCCCCCAGGCGATGAGATGACCGAGGGTCTGTTTGAGCAACTTGATGCTACATTATCATATTGGTGCACAGCGTCGCCAGATAATGCTGTCCTTTTGTGTGGAGATTGGATTGTCAGGTGTGTTTACCGTAAGGGTGCTGGTACTTATCCAAATGTTTTTGAATGCAGCACAATGGTACAGAACAGGTCCAATTCTAAAGGAAGGCAGTGGTTGAGTCTCCTAGATTACTGGGGACTTACATTACTTAACGGACGATCCACAGGTGACAAGCCAGGAAACATCACCTGGAAGATCGGTACAAAGGAGGCTACTTTAAACTATATGGCTGGGAACCATAAAGTCTTAGAGCGAGTGTCTTCACTTAATATCATGGAGAATGATTATAGTGACCACTCAATTTTAATATTGGATCTAGAAAATGTTGCCACCTATGAGAAAACCACCATGTGTGGGGACGCTGTGACTAACCATACAGGTAACAGAATCAGCTAGAGTCACACAAAAATCTCCAGGTTGAATAGGACTCTGTTTCCCCAACGATGTGGTGGACCGCGCTGGCCTTAGAGGTAGGAACCCGGCGGCCATAGAAAATTGGCTTTGCACATGGGCCTATACCATCGGCCACACCTCTATTCCTTTCGGCAGTCTGCGGGAAAAATAAGTATAATAAATCATTTGACATTAATATACAAGATGGCAAACGCAAAATGGGCCTGAATATACGATGCCTGACTGTACAAGACTGCTGACGGGGTCTCCTCCCACAAATGCAACGGGTTGAAGCACAATTTAGGGGGATTAGACATGACACTGTTGAAATTCGGAAAAAAGCTAGAAGCATTTCTGGGCAACGTGCAGAGTTTGTGGAAAAAAGGAAATTAGTCCATGGGGCACTCCGGTCTTCAAATATACTACCCCTGACATCACGTTTGGTGGCATGGGCACCCAACAACACAGCTCAGTTGGCATAGCACTGCACCGTGCCACCCTGATGGCTGAAACATTTTCCAAAGACAGTTGGTACTCGACAAGATATATCTAAGTTGAAGAAACTGTGGAAGGAATCTACTTAAAAGACACATATTCAAAAAGAACCTAGCATTCAAAGTCCATCTTTAGTCTAATAGCAAACAGAAATTTCCAAGCGTCTTCCCAGGAGGACTGTATTCAGCAAGTCAATCACAGATGTGGACTTTGTCTTGGCTCAGCCCTGGTGCCTACCATTGCCCTGTCGATGTTTCTGAATCAGAAGGATGAGGTGACTGCTTCACAACTGCTACCTAGGCCCGATAATACAGGTTAACTCTTGCTAGCCCCCACCCGACTTCTCAAAGGTTGTGAAATTCCATAATTGGCTGATGATTTGTTGGTCCCCTTAGCTTTCTGCTGCCATTTTAGTACACTAATTTATTTTTGCTCATAGAGAGGCCTCTACTTAGGTGCCCCCCACAAGGCTTAACTCTCTTGTCGTGCTGCCCTAATTAGCCCATTGTTCTACTAAGGCAGGGGCACTGCAAAACTGCCCCATGTTGTCCCAGGGTAATTTCCCTCACCCTTTAAGTATGTTAAGTGTCACACCCTGGTGGCAACTTTATTCTTTTTTTATTTAACTATTGTAGACTTTTTGTAGCATTAGTAGAGTCACAAGTCCTGCACAGGAGCAAGCAGCCCTGTGACCTAATCATTTTATTTTGTGGTTGTTCTTTGTATGTTTGACCATGAGGAATGCTGTTCAAACATATGTGGGCATTTTTTGGAGCTCAAAGTTTCCTTTGTATGAGTGGCTACGTTTATGACACGATGGGGGTCTCCCAGGCATCCCAATTTTCGTCCTGCTGTGTGTGCCCACTAATGTGGAGCTTGACTGGCCCGTAATGATTGGATGGTCATCAAAACAAAGCTTTGAATGCTGCATGGATGCCTACTGGCGGCCTGAGGTTGTGCGCGCGTGTGTGTTAGTTATGATATATATGTATATATTTGATGCTTGTGGATCTGCCTAGAATCACATGCTTTGTATAGGCCGACATCAAGTGGTAGCGGCAGAGTATTGCACATGAAGTTTTCGAAGTTCGAAAAGGGACGTTGACTAGGCGTGTTCGTAATAATCTCTAGTGTGACGTTGACTGTGTACCATAGATTACTTTTTTCATCATCATGGTTAGTTGTGTTCTCACTGAGTCCTGTAGCTATGCTACTTTTGAGTTAATATCTCTTTACTACTTAACCGTTACCGCTCAACGCTACATCTCGACGGAAGACCTCGAAGCCCGAAACAGGTGATCATTCCGGCAACCACCTTTGGCCTAAACCTGGCTTCGGCCTAGCAGTAGGGAGAGTGGGGGGAATCTTTTTCATAAAGAGAACGCCTAGCTCCAATCCCTGCTTCTACTGCTCTTATCTTGCTGCCCTTAATTTCTCTTTCCACCATGGACCGTACTCCATTTAAATTCTGTCCAAAGTGTAACAGAAAGTTCCCGCGGAAGGACACCCACAGAGTGTGCAACCACTGCCTTCCCTGTGATCACTAGGAGACCTGTTGCGCATCCTGTTACTCTTTAGACTCAAAACACTTGTCAAACAAAATGGTGAGCGGCACATGCTATGATGGCAGAGTCAGAAACCGCCACTGGTCTCTTTGAGTCAGATCAGGAAGGCCAGGGCAGAAAAGGCTCCCGTTTGGAGCCAGAAGACACAACAAGGGAACCATCAGGCTCCCATGAATCAGTCCCCAGTCTTGAAATGGAGTTGCAGCGCACCGCTATGGGGAAAGTCTCCTGCGACAACAATGCACACACACTCGCACCTAAAAACATATCCCAAGGCCATTCCTTGATGGAACCCTCGAAAGAAGGCCGCACGCCAGCATCAGGCACATTGCGGCCTACCAAACCACCGCCGAAAAAGCCTGCTGTGGTTCCGCATCAGCATTTACCGCAAGGCGATAAAGGACAAAATACTGGCTATCGGCATGCGTAAATCCCATTCAACGGATGAAACAGAAGATCCGTCAAAAAAACACAAGACTCACTTTTCAATAGAAAAGCACCATGAAAAGGCCCATCGTCATACGATACACCCTCCTGCTGCCTCAGAAGATGCCCATTCTCCTATTTCTTTATATCTTCAAAAGAAAAGGCCATGAGAAGACCCTGAACCAATGAGAGACCTCAAAGCAGTTGTATTTCTTTTAGCTGACACACCAAAAACAGACACCTGGACAAAGGAGAGATTTGAAGAGACTATGGGCCCATTTTTCTCCTTCGCGACATTATGAATAAGTATCCCATTTGCCAAAAGACTTTAGACCTTGAAATGTTTCAGACCTTTGAGTCAGGTCAACCACGGTGTATACTGTCACCTACTCCAATGCCCACCCTTCCATCCGTGGGTGCTCCCCAGGGCTCTCAGCACAGGGACATTTAGCCTGACCAGGCAGATCATGACATAATTTATAATTGTTCATTTAGAACACGCTTAATACCAATGAGTGGTTTCTAAGCGTGGGATCGGGATTCGAACATATGTTGCGCTGCATTGTCTTTCTTCCAAGACAAACACGTTTTATAGCAAATGTATATTTTATATAAAATGTTTATAATTTATATCAGTTTTGATATAAGTGAATATACATTTGATATCAAATCTACATAAAGATGGGAGCAGCGGTCAACAATGTTGCTTGGTTGAGCGCCGAGAACGAAGTGCGCGCTGAAGACCGGGACTGTGAATCTAGGGTTTTGCTGAGTGACGTGGTGAGGACGTCTGTGAGAAAACAAACTGTCTCACCTACTAGTCCCCGAGGATCTCTCTCCCAGGTGGCCAGGACACGGCCATCACCTTTGGATCAAGACCCTGGGGGTGGACCAGTGCAGGAGGATCACCTGGGTGAGGGGTCTTCGGGGAGTGGGTCGTGAGATGAGAGACGACCAATAGTGAGACGCGGTATTCCCCCCTTTCCCGTATACCTAACCCATCCTACTTTATAGGATTCTCCGATGTCCCAACTCCACCCCCCCCCTCCTTTTCACACAAACACTGGGCCCAGGAGGAGTGAGACTGAGACTAAAGAGGCTAACCCTTACATATTGCATAGGACATGTTCCGCTAATTGGGTCGGGCAAAGTCCGGCAATTGACTTTAAGTGTATACATCTGATACCATTTATCTCTCCTCACACCGATAAAAGGCGGAACACAGAGAGACACTCGGAGCAAGGTGGAACACGAGCAAGAGCAGAACTTCCGGGGCAAAGGCAAACCTACTGGAGCAGAGCAACGGACTGAGGGACAAGCACAGAGGGTGGAGAACCCCAGGAGTTCTTTGCAGGAGGTAATTGCCTCCAAAAGGCAGAGAAAGACACTTGGAGAAGGCCAAATCCCAAACAAGAAGGCTGCATTGTGTTTCAAGGATGCCAGCGACCCTCCCAGGTGAATGGCAGAGTTGGGGAGGAGAGGCCAAGCCTGTGGTACTAACTTGACTCGTGAATTGAAAAACTGTGAAGACAAGAAAGAAACGCACACAGCCAGTGAGTTGGAAAGTAACATGAAAGATTGGTGTGTGTTAAGGAAAGACTGAAGTTGCACATTATTTCACACAATTGAAGGCTGTGCACTTGTGGATGAGATGTGAAGAAAGGCAGACCTGTGACGTAGCAATAGCTGTGAAATTTGCGATACTGAGTAACAGAGTGGTCTGGCGAAAGGAAGTAGCCCACTCAAAAGTCTCAGTGAAAGGTGAAATGTTTGTAGCGATAAAGTGAATGAACTGTAAAAGCAAAGTTGTCAAAATTAACTAAGAGGAAAGGGAAGGGTAAAAAGGTGAATTTGAACTTTGGTGCTTACGATATTGAACTACCCAGACCAAGAAGCACTGGGGCAAATAGTACAAGAATGTGAACTCAGAGGAAAGTCAAAGTGGTCATGAGGAGGTCTGTAAGTTAAAGCCACACATGTTTGAAAGTCTTCAATATCAGGAAACGGTCCAAGCCCGACTGAGGGTGACCGGAAGTGTAATAAATTAGGGGAAGGGAACCCCAAAAGGATGTGAATTAAGCTTGGCGAAGGGAACCACTGCAAGTGTTTTGAACTTTTGCTTTGAAAGGTCTGAGTCCAACAGAGGGGGTCCGGTGTGAACCTTTGGTTGAACTGTGTTTTGAAAGCTGGAAAGAGTGGCTTTAACGTGCAAGGCCAGGTGGGCCTCAATCCACGTTTTGAACTGCCTTTGTGTTAAGAACCTGAGCCAGAGTGTATCAGCCTGCCTACGGGGCATTTTTACTGTACATTTTTAAACACATCATTAAAAGCAGAGAGCCGTTTAGTTTAGAAGTGCACAGCCTAGTGCCTTTGAGGGCATTCTAAACACTATGCTACATCTTTAAATTAGCCTTTCCCTGAAAGCCTGAATATCAATAAATATTGCATGCACTTAGCTGCATTCTGCCAATACATTAAAGCTCATTATCTAAAATACCCCTGTGCTCACCTTTTTCATGTTGTAATCAACTCCGAATAAAGAGCAGGCCCATTTTCCAATAAACAGCTTTGCAGCGGTCTCCCAGTACCACAATCAAATCCAGATGAAAAGTAAGGTCCCCCGCAGAGTTGCAATCAGTTGTTCCAAGTCAATTAGTGTCAAAGCGGGGGATCATCAGGCAGCACTCTGACAGTGGTGTTGACAGTAGCCCTGCTGGAGTCAGACTCCCCTTTTAAAAGGGATAAAACACAACCCCTTCCTGAACGGTTTTCTTATCAACACATAGATTTACTTTGCAGAAATGGGGTTTGCAACAATCACATGTTGGCTGTTTCCTGCGTCCAGAGACACTTTTCTCATCAACAAAACACAGCATTCCATGTCCTACATACTCAGCAAATTAAGGTCAGCCTGCAGATGTTTCCTGTGCAACCCTTCCGTCATAAGTTAAAAGTAGCCTTGGCGCCCACAGTTGGGTTGGGCTTAGTTGATAAACAAATGTCCTTGGGCATTTCCCTGGGTGTGTTTACACAGCTGTCATAGAACATCCTGTATTCCTGTATTCCGGTGAGTTAAATATAAAGAGCCATCTGTGTTTCCTGCTGCCCACACAAGCCTTGGTGCGAGTCATCAGAATTGCTGGGGTTCCTGGCATTCCATTGTGTATTAATCATCTGTGGTTAGGCAGTACAAAACCCCTCCCAGAGCGGTTCCCCTATCACACAATGTTTGCTGTGTCACAGAGCGCCAGAGGGACACATGTAGGCTGTCAAATATTGCTGTAGACTCAAAAAATAGTTTGACTTTTTTAATGGAGTCTGAGAAGCACAGTTTACTTATAAAATAAACAGTTTTTCAAATTTAAAATCAATTCATATAACAATGATATACATTTTTAAATCAAAATTGATATTAAAATGTTTTGATAAATATTTTGGGGAACTTTATATAAAAATGTTATATTCATTAAATATACAAGAAATATGATTTTTAATTAATACCCATTTTAATATAAATATACACACATTTCTATACATAGCTATTTTTATAATTGTATACACATTTCTATATGAAAATATATGATTTGTAATATTCATTTTTATAAATGACATATACACGTCTATATCAACCAGTATTTGTATATACATTTTTATATCAGAAATATTCATTTTTTCATAACTTTTCATATACATTTTTATATTGAAAAGATTGATATAATTGTTTGCTTTCTGTCACATTGGGGGATCCTCTCAGCGATGTCATCACCGCATCACTCTGCAAAACCCTAGATTCACAGTCCTGTCGGTGCTCGATCGAGCATCATAGTTGACCGCTGCTTACATTTTTATATAGAATTTATGTAAAATGTATATTCACTTAACTGATACAAATTATACATTTGACAAAAGTGATGTAAAAATGTGATATCACATTTATATCAAAGGATATCAAAAGGGGGAGGGACTAAGAACAGAAGCAGGGGGCATGCCCACCTGTCAATATTTTACATTATGCAAAAGGGGGCGCTCTTCTACTACAAGAAGCCGCGGTTGGGGTCTTGCTGGTAATTGTGGCAATGGGGTCTGCACTTGGATAATGCAGAGGGAAAGATGGCAAGGGGGCATGGCTTTTGTTGTGCTCCCAAGTTGCACTTTTTTTTTACGTTAGCTGCATATTTCAACTTGAAGCAAAGAGAACTGCAAGGCCAATAGACCTTGTACCTGGTGATGGAGAGGGAGCAAGTGTGGCATAATAGGTGGAGGTAAAAATACAAACTGGCCCAACATTTTTAAATGTTTTCTTTTTTTTTTTTCCTCGAAAGCACGGGTGCTTCCCTTCAGTTGAGTGAAAAAGGTTTTTACAAATACCCATTTTGAGGAGCTAATAAGGTGGGCATCTCTGAGTGCTTCCTCTCTGAACCTTATCCATTTGATGCCTAAAATGGCCAGAATGGACCGTTTTGTGCATATGGAAAATCAACAGTAGTGATATGAGCCACTATTGTAAAAAATACAATTCTCCTGACACACTGATGCTGAACATTTTTATAAAACATTTTTTTACATTACCGACATCGAGATGGTATTTCTGAAATAGCACTGGAGGAATTCCAGAAATACCACCTCTGCTGGTGGTAAACTTCTAGTAGGATGGACTTCCAGAAATACCAGTCAGATCTGGTAGCATTCTTAAGCGCTATTAAAAAATCCACCCAACTCTGAATGACACCCTTAGTTTGCAGTCCTCTAATAATTAATCTTTCTGTGTGTGTTTTCCACCCTCTGTCCTCCGGGCCCAGGTACCTGCTCATTTTGCCACCCTCACGCACTGCCTCCGGGCCACCCCCTGCACTGGGGTCTGTATCTGTACCCATACAGCCCTCCCCTTTTTTTCCTGCACTTTCAGACCTACATGGCCTGCTGCCATAAACCCAGCACTTGCCACTTGCTGGCTGCACTCCCATTGTTTGTTGCCTTTTTATTTATTATTTTATTATTATTTTTGTTTTTTTCCGTCTCACGCCGCACTCTCCTTTTGTTCCCCCTTCCATGCACTTCTCCCCCTCCCCTTTCTACCCTGCACTTGCACGTTCTCAATGTCACTGGGCCTAGTCTAGTAATATTGTTGTTTTTGTTCTCCCCTGTTCCCCTTCCCTTGCCTTGTCACGCTCTGAAACACTTGTGTATGAGTGCGATAGAAATAAAATATCAATATCAACTAGGTCCAAAGGTAAGTAGCACAAACAGTCCAACTGTCATTTCTATAACCATTATATAGATAACATCCATGAGTGCTATTCAGGGTGTTAGTAAACTCCTTTTGTAAGAACACACTGGTGATCAAGAAATTCACCTGCACATAAGGGAAGCATTCTTGCGGAATCAAACCGAGGGCAATCTCTATTAAGATATCGTTCCTTACTTCCTTGGCAAGGAGGGGTCATGATAAGCTGTTGTGGATTGTAATAGACCAATGGTGTTTGGGGAGCAGCGGTGCCAACATTACGAGCCAGGGTTACAGAATCTGTTATTTGAATGCATTCATTGCCACTGGCCGATATGAACACACTGCTGCAGCCTACACTCCTCCCACTCACTATGGAGGCCGGTGTGTGGGGGCCATCCAGGCACATCTACAACATTGGTAAAATCAAGACAAATGCCTCGTCCCATTTACACAGAATCTTAGCAGGCTGTCCAGCACGTGGTTCCTTTATGGCAGGCTACATTCAGTAGTATTTTGTCTTTTTTGATTATTCATTTATCAATTTGGACCTCTGGCCCATGGGGCAACAGTCTACCAGCCTGGGGGGCAATTGCCCCTTTGGCAGTCTGCCCCTGTATGCCTTCATATGTATACATTCATAGGATGTAATGGCATTTAGGCAGGTGGCCGACTGCCACAGACAGACTGGTTTGGCCCTCCATAGCAGCAGCTGCAGACCCAAACCAGTAGCCAACAATATGCTCATCAGGAACACACTCAGACCCTTAAATGTACGAACCATTAGTATTCTGGAGGCCGCCCTGCACCTTGCTCCCAGATGCTGGAGCAAACTCTTATTGATTGCTTGGTAGTCTGTGGATGGGGCAACAGAGGGCACTGCAGATTCAACTCCAGGCTCCAGGAAATTGAGTCGAGCAGTAATGGCACAGGCTGTTCTGCTGACGCCCCTGCAAATGTAGGTACCTCTACCTCTCCTCGTATCTCTCCCTAGATCGCCTTTTTGGACAGTGCAAGGCCCTGATCACTGCCTGTGTCAGTAACTGCTATGTAAGCTGAGAGGGAGTTGTGACAATGACATGTGAGGGGTTTATAGCAAAAGCCAGACTGGAGTATATCCTGAAGGCCAGAGACTGGTCAAATTATTCAGTTTCAAGATAGTTTATGCAAACACTTCAGCCTCCAGCATGTCGATCGGAATTAAGATTTTCCATGTAACCATACATGTTTTAGACATTGATATGACTATTTGGTGATAATGTGAACAAACCCCCAACTATGTTTTCCATCCTTATGATTATATAATTTGATGGCTCCTTCCCTACAAACGGGACATGGAATATGTAGTGTATTTACTGTTTCGATGTTCAGTCATAAAGAAAGCAAACGCAAACACTCACTTTCATGTTGTTAATAAAACTAAGGCTTTTCAGTTGCGGGTATGGAAGAACTGCATTAAAATGATATATGGAAATGTCAGGACACATACAACCTTGAAGTGGACGGCCAGGCCTAGAATTGAGAGAACGTTTCGTTGTTGGCTTAATATAATTGGAATCATTGAACATGCATTAATGATTTTTCCCCAAGCATCTGAAGGAATGAAGAAAGATATTGAGACCTTTGCTAATTAAATATCGACTGAGAATGGCAGACGAATCATTCAGACGAGACAACGGTGATCTATGCACAGACAAGGTATAATTCCTTCAATTGCTAAATAAAAAGAGGAACCGACTAAGCACTTAAAGAGGTATCTAAAAGGCTCAATATGAATCATTAACTGGAATGCTCTAGAAGTACAAATACAAAAACATTATTGCAATAATGTGCAGGCTGTTCAAGCGGTATAATATTACAAAATTGATTGCAGGGTGTATGGTGTTGTGGCAATAAGGTGAACTGTAAATGTAAATATAAAATAATTTAAAAGTCGGTGTAAGTTCATGTGAACACGAAAAAGAATTAAGCTGATACAATAGTTTTTGCAAATGTGAAGAAATTAAAAACGTAATAAAACTCAGTGCACAAGGGCAATTCTTGAAACTGTGCGAATGACAAACTTGACAGAGCCAAAAGTTGCCTGTGTAAAGGATGAATGGAGAAAGATGACAGCCAGAGTGAGGAACTAGTTCTGTAAAAGCTTTTATGAACCGTATACACATTTGAAGTAATCGGTATTAAATGAGAGCCTTTTGAGATTGGAAGGATATTCTGCACCTTCAATATTTGAGTGTTAATGGGCATATTGGTGTCCAACACATTTTTTATGGATCTCATAAGGTGATGTTTGGCTCTCTTATAAGGAAAACATCTTATTAAAAGCACAGTTTGCTGCTACTGGTGATGAGTATTTTGGAGTAACTATAAAAGGCTGCTCTGCTGTCTGGGGAACATTTTGGGTCTAAAATCGGTTCAGGACCCATTAGCACTATACAAAAATATGGTTAGAGACTATACAAAGGTTTTTTTCAGTTATGGGCAGTTGCACACAAAAAGAGGCTTTCTTATCCAAACATGTTTACACATGGGAGCTAAATAAGCAGTTGAGGGTAGGATGGCCTGCATCCACTTGGTGAGACAGGCTAGGGTGGCTTCCAATGCTTCTGCTTCAGGGCTGGCAGGAATAAGATAACTTCTTGTACTCTCAAGTGAGCTGGGGAGAGTAGGATAGCTTCATCTACTCTCTCCTCGGCAGTATTATTGCTGTCATTGCTGTCTCTTTACAGCAAAGCACCCGCTCATCCACCGGAGCAACCATTGAGTACACGGACAAACAATTCAAGGAGCCTATGACATATTGGCAGATAATGTGAGGTATCTTTGGACATACACACTAACTGTTGTGCTGGCACCCTGGGACCATTGGCAGACAGTTTAAAAAGCTTAAGGCACGCCAGAGCTCTGACCATGTGAAACCAACTCTACTGTGGCAAACCGTGACTGCACTTTCATCTAGAGAAATTGGACTAATGAGTCTCAGCCCCGGTATCCAACAACACCATTGAAAGATCAAGACAGAGACAGAGAGAACCAGCCTAGTGCTTGGGATGGCTAAAGCCCTCCAGTAAACTTGCCAAATGTCTCACTGAAGGCTTAAATGCTGGGCTCAGCTTTCTGAAGGCTCTCGCTTACAATGATTCATATCACTTCGTTTAACTAGATCGCCTGTGAGTTGGGGGTGAAAGATGCATCTACTGGGCCAAAGGAAGGTCTAAGATCTGTTCAGCCTCCTGGGCTCAGAAGAGGGAGGGTAGACAAGAGTACAATGAGTTCATGGCCTCAATACCAGCTGTTAAAACTGCCAACCATCCTCCCACCCTCCATATTTTGGGGCAGGCTCTGCCCCTGCTGACATGGACAACTATGATTAGAAGCCAGGGGCAGAATAAATGTCCTTCGCCTTTGCAAAAACAAAGTTAGGAAAACACGAAACTAGGATTCCCAATGCATAAAAGGGACATTGTGAACCACAATCGGAAATACGGATTGCCTGGAAACATTGCACCTCTTGCAAGACACAAAAAGAAAAGGGCAGGAACTCGGCATTCTCCCATTTCATTGAGACTTGCATGGAGATTCTTTAGTGGATATTGCCATGCCGCCTGCTTTATGAGCGTGAATGTGCTTATGTATTTGACCCCCCCTTGCAGCTTCAGTACCTTCATTCACTCTTGTATTCAATATGACACACAAGCTAATGGCACCTTATGCCTATATGTTAAGTGGCTCATGTCCAACCATGTGCCCAACTGGATGCAACTTAAAGTCGAGTGTGACACAGCCACTTAGTATATCTGGCCAATCAATTGTGAGGTATCTTGCACATAGTATGATGAGTCTTGATCCAATGGGCAGTTTGCAAATGTTGTTACCTGTGAGGAATTTGACCATCCCCACGGTAAGAGTGCGCTCGCCTGGGCTTTTGATTTTCTGATAAATGAAAGATGGGAGATCAACCTCCGAGGACTGTGTGAGGCCATTCTGCACACAGTCCATCTGCTTCCAGCACAAAACACATAGTCACATGTACTCTGGGAAGACACAGCCTACAGGCGCCGTCTTCCCCGTCATATTCAGCTGGAATGTGACAGCCCTGGGTACATTCAAGCATCTCAAGGAGGGGGAAGGCACACCTTCCTCCAGCATGGGCAGCCTAATTTAAATATCAAAGGCTCCATGGATCTGCATTCCTCTTGTCCTCCGGCTGGTGGCAGTGCATACTAACGAGATAATTGAGGCAAGCCTGCTGATGGGGCTTGGTTGCCGAAGAGACAACAAGAAGGCAGGACGAACAACCCTTTGGTATGCAATGTGTCAACTTCCCACCTCTCTGTATGAAAGGCAGTGAAAGGCCTGTCTGGGTTCAGCAGTTACCGCAGATGTCCCTGCATAGCAGACCCCCTTTTGAGGGGAGATGTATGTGGTTTGGGGGAGACAGGGAGTCTGCTCCCAGCACAAACTTCAAGGGCACCATGCGCTTTAATCAAGAGTCACAGAGGGCTCAGTTAACCAGAGAGACACTTTGATCTACAACAGATTGGGTGATGGGTGGGACTTAGGTATATGTTGTCACGCCCTTGTCTTTTCCGTTGCAGAGCACTCTGGTGCTGACTTGATGCATAACAGAAGATTGTTGGTGGTGACCCAGGATTGGTTCATTAAGGTGAGCTTAGCCTGCACCAATCACTGGGGTCCATTTGGCTTTAAAAGAAGGCTGAACCACTCAGTTAGCAGATCATCTGAAGACTTCGAAAGGAGTAAGAAGGACTAATTTGGACCTGAGCTGAAGGTACAGTCTACCTTACATCTTCCGCCAGTGTAGGAAGGCCAGGAGTTCCAAGAGTTCCTCCCCTAAACATCTCCCAGGGTATAGGGGAAGATACCAGACTCAGAGGACCCGTCCAGCAGCTTCTGAACCGGTACCCAGCCAGCACATAGCGTGCCCTGCTGGGTTCTGCCAGCAAGCTTCCTAGGTGGGAAGTGCCAGAGGGTATCTGAACTAAGGACAAGGTTGTTGCCTGCAAACACTCTCCTGAGCTTCGGGCCGTCCACCTTGAAAGGACAAGCCCTGCAAAGAATGCCACACAAACATCATCCAGCTTCCACCTTTTAATGACATTTTCGAGACAGTCGAGTCCTCGAACCGCATCCGGCTGCACCACTGACTGTTGTCACGCCACAGTCACTAGAGCCGTCCGAGACACATCGACCTGCATTCCAGATCCATCAACCAGCACAGAGACAATGATTTGTGGCGCTGGGCGCCGCGCCGGGCAGCCTGCAGACATCCGTCCAGCCTCGCTTGCCAAACTGCCTGCTGCCTGGTACCCACAGGTGTCTCCTGCCTCTAACTCTGTCTCAAGGGCTGCAAAAGGCCCTGGAACTGCCTCAACGTTGTCGAGCACCAAGAACCTCTTCAGCACCAGGTACATTGTAGTTCTGCACCCCTGGTCCCTCTCAGAAGGCCCCTCGAGACAGTTACGACCCTTTGCCCCCTTGGTTCTGAAACCGAATAACCTTGAACTGTAGGATTGGTTACTTTACCAACTACCCTTCTGTCAGTATCCAGAGTGCACCCCTTTCCTTTGTGAAACTGTCTGTCCTCTATGTTCCTTTACAGGGTGGGTTGTATTTTGTAGTGTTCTAGAACTGTCTGTTGTAGTTATAATAACATTTGTATACAACCTTGACTGGACAGTCCCTTTTATCATTGGGTAATAATTGTATTTTTGCTGTGTTGCAACTAACCAACGATCCACGACCTTGCGAAGATAAGCCTGCCATTCCGTCCACGTTACCAAAAATTGGACAAGAAGGTCTTATAATTAAAAAAAGGATAGTGGAAATACAAATGCCACCCCCCTTGATCCTAGGTGAGGACCATCAGTATTCCAAGAAAGTTAAAAACGTGACGGTTCAGAAGGATGTTAAAAACCTTCCTATTTAAATAAGCTAATCAGTCACAGATCATATGCAGTATGTACACATTCTATTCCTGATCGATAGTTATCATCTGCGCCCGACAACAGTTAAGTCTGTTTGGTGCGCACTAGAAATATTTAAAATCAAATTCACTTGTATTCTAATCTGTTCGGATCCCTTGTGTTGTACTAGAGGTGTGGGGTTGATTGATGGTTTAGAAACCCATATTCATTCCTGGACCACTGGTGCCCCGGAAGTTGATTCGGCACAGCACCCATGGGTAGCCTACTGAGCTTGCACTGCCACGGGGGATGGCAGCCTGGAGCACTTTCAATCTGTCACCTTTGATGAAAACAGTATTACGATTTGTAGGTCTATGGTTTTGTAAAAGGTGGGCATACACAAAAGAAGCATCTCGGTGCTATAGAGGAAACGACAACACAAAGACAACCTACAGTTGTATGTAGTAAACAAAAAAGTGAACCAAAAAATGGGTGTATGCCTCAAATTACAGCATTGAAAAAGGCAAGTTGGACGTTTTTCCTGAAAACTAAATGTCTGGGCTCTATGCATAAAAAACAGAGGCAAGGTGTTCCATGGTGTGGATGCCTTGCCAGAAAATGCGCAGCCAGCAGCGTTTTCCATACAGCACTAAAGGATTTTAAGCAATCCCCGTGGAATGAGGGTAAAAAACTTGCAGAAAGCAAAATCAGTGAATTTGGTTCGACTTGAGCAGGTTTTCTGATGATATACGATCTTCTGCAACAAGTACTTAGCCTTAAAAACAATACACGGTTTAAGTGGAAGCCAATGCAGCAATACCAAACCTGGCGTAACACGGGGAATTCTTTGTAACCTCAGCAAGTGTCTTATGGCCACATCTAAACTCCTCTGTACCAATATCCTTGCATGCTGTACAGTAGTGTGCCACCACTGGTTTGCTAATAGTGCTAAATTACAATAACAGAAAAAACAATTGGTGATAGCCATACATTTCAAGTCTGAGTACTAATAAGCCTTTCATGGATCCAGTGCTGCCCCTCAAACGCCACCTCTCGACCAGTGCCCCTTCTCCTGCAGTCCTCCTAATCCGCATGCAATATCATATCAGATTGTAGTTCTTTTAGTAATTATTAAAAATATGACCCTTTTAAAATCAGTCATTGGCTCTAAAGAAATCCACAAATTTAGGAATTTCCATAATCTTAAAAATGTACTAAACTTAGCAATTAATTTTACCAATTTCTGTTTTTGTTTATTTTAAATCCACCATTCTCTGACAGGCATGACAAGAGAGTTTTGTAAATATGGAGTTTTGCAAGGAATTAGTAACACTGCGCCAGCTGCCCCTCTTTGCATCACTGTTCTGACTCCTTAATTCACTTTGCTGGAGGAACTTCTATTTTATTCAATTCCAATCCGTTTTCCAGCATTCAGTTGCTGGCCCATGAGTATTTGGTCATCTACTGTACTGCAATGGAGATACTCCCTATTAATTTCACGTGCTTTTTCGAATTGGTTGATTGTGGTCCAGTGCTGCTGCAAGAGCCGCAAATGGATGCAGTAGAACCCACGTCTAACTGGTCTACTGGAATTTCCAGCAGTCTTTTCTTAACTTGCCTATTGCTGAATACTGCTAGACGATAGAAGACGTGAACACATATTTTAAAGTATTTGCATCTGTTATTAAAGAGACAGCAAGAAGTCTAATTACCTGGGGAGTTTTTCTTCGTGACAGGCACACACAGTCTAGACTGGCACTTAAAAATAAGGAAACTTGAACAGGGAGCGAGACTTGCATTTTTAGGTTTCCTTCAAGGACCGTCTTAGGCACATACAGGCAGGGGCTGTGATGCCACTAGCAGTATTTGGCTGTAGCACAGTTTTAAATCTCTTAACATATTCCCCTCCAGTCAGAATCCCAAAATGCACTTCTCCTAATCACACCCATTTCCTATCTTCATGTGCCTTTTCTCCTCCTTAAAGGCTCCCAATCTAGAGTTCCGCTTTGGGAGAGACCTTAAAATGCACCAGTTCATCACCTCTACCGCTGTCCACGCCAGGCTCAACTTCTTAACATCTAGAAAATGCTTCAGCTTCTCACCAACCACTCTACAAAAACTCTATAATAACTCCCTCTCCACTCCTTCCCTCCACCCCCCAACACAATTCTCACACTTTGCAACTCATACTATGTTAAACCTTACCCGCCTCTCCCTACTATCTTCACAGTGGCTGCCCCCCTATGCAACCCTGGTCCCTCTTCAAATACATCATATGTCTTTAAATCAGTTAATGGGTTTGTGCCCCCTTATTTGGCTTCCTGTATGTACTCCTGCTACCCTCCTTGCGCCCACTGCTCTAACGTCTATCTTCAGAGGCATTGCTAGGGCGCGGGGGTGATGGGGCTATAGCCCCATGTCTTTTGGCTGCAGCCCGGAATAGAAGCTAAGGGGCTACAACCAAAAGGCTAGCTATCCCCGAGTCCCACCATTCCCGACATTAGCATAGTCCCGGATCTTTTCCAGACCAAGCAACACCCCTGTCTATCTTTTCCAGACCCAACAACAACCCTGTCTATCTCAATCTTTCTATACCTCACCCAACATGTGCCTTCTCTCGCTTACAATCCTTCGGCCTGCTTACTTCCTGCTCGGCCCTAGAAATCAAAGACATCCCAAGCACCCTTGTATTTAAGGCTGCCATATTCTCTCCATGTAAAAGACTTCTACCATATCACAGCACATTATCTCCCTTTACCAGCCCCTTGAATATACTCATGTGTGCGTTTATTGAGTCCCCTGTACATATTCCTCTCTGTCCCCATTTACTGCTCCCCACCCCATCCTCAAGGTTTACATTCTCAAATTGCTGTCCAATATAAGCCTCCCTTACGTCTCTGATCTCTTAATTGCTTACATTACTCTTGACTGCTTTGCACTCAGAAGCACTGCCTCCGAAAGACTTCTACACGCATTCCTAAAATGTCTGCGACATAAGGTATAGGTTAAGGCTCTTTCTCAAACACTTTTCTCTGAATCAGACAATGTACAAAAAGGCACTTTGTATGGGCCAGGATCAGAATTAATGTAACTTATAATTGTGTGTTCCATTTTTTGCTTGGTACCTTCACAGCACAGGTGTTAACATTAGCCATCAATGTTAAGGGTACAAATTACTTTCTTCAAGAACCGGGTAACATTGGCTAAGACCAGATAATCTGAAGTGTTTAACAGTTGTAAATAATTGAGCATGCCCGATTAAGACTGACCTCACCCCATCAGAAGACCTTATTGACAAACTGGCTCAGGCCTTTGCAAAGTTTACAACATCCAGGTCACCATCAAAGGTCAACCAATGGCCAAAGCCCACCACAATAAGGATCCCGAAGTTGCACCCCCTCCTCACATTTAACAAAGAATACAAGGATTACAGTGACCAGCTAAACTGCTCATGGAATCAGTCATCGCTCTGGCTCAAGGCAAATATAACCGTTTGTTGTAGTTCTCTACTTTCTTTCCCACGTTCACCCCTCTCCACCACCCCACCACCCATCTTGTGGCGCCTTGAAACACGTGTGTAGAGTCGCCATATAAATGTCCAATAAATAAATAAATAACGAGGATTAATTGAGGCGACTTCACGCATATGAAGGCGATACTCAATTACCTAGTGAAACGCATTGACAGAAGCAATGCGTATATTTTGCAAGGTGCAGGGTGGAATTTCATATGAACCCCCACTCGGCCCCGCTTCCAGGGCGGCGGCGGCGGCAGCAGCGGCAGCAGCAGACCAAGTATCCTGCAGGTGAAGAGAAAGCAGCATCAGCAGCCACTGCTGCCCGGAATACGGGTAGGAACTGACGCACGCCCGTACACGTTATGGGAGGTCACGGACCACTGAATCCCCTCGCAGACAGAGCGGGGCTGTTGCTTATTCCGCTACTACACCGCCACAGGGCAGTGGTTCATCTTAGTACCGCTCATCGGCTGTGTTTTACTCCAGCTCTCTGCCGTGCACCCACACCCTCTCCCTCTGAGGTAGATGTCCAGGCCCTTCACTTACCCGGCTTTGGCGGGAAGCGCAGCAGATGGGCGGGCGGGCGGTCCACGGTGTAACAGGCTTCCGTCTCCTCACACTGCGCGTCTCCTCGGCCTGTCTGTCACAGCATCCAGCTGCGGCTCTAGCGACAGTGAGAGCAGACAGGAGGAGGGGGTGCCAGGAGGGGCTGGCAGGAGAAGACCAGCGTGGTGCGTGTCAAAGCAGGAAGAGGCAGCATGTAAATAAATAGTGCGTGAGGAGGAGGCGACCGATCGATGGTGGCACTCCTGTGAGGGTAGGAACTGTCTGCGCAGACAGCGAGAAGGTAGTGGGAGGGACTGTGTGATGTTTATTAGACTGGGGAAATTGGGGTGGGTGTGTGGGGGTCAGTGTGAGTATGAAGAACAGCGCGCCAGAAGGAGGGTATCAGATATAGAAGAAAGCGTGCGCTGAAAAAGAGCAACACACGAGGAGAGCAGGCGGGGAGAAGACGACGGATTATGTTGAGGAACAAGTGTGAGCAGACGAACGGGCGATGGAAAAATTAGTATGATAAAGAAGATTTATGATAAAATACACAAAATATCCGGCAAACCAACGCCCGACGTACTGAATAACTAGCGACACCGTGAATATGAGTGTGATGAGGTAATCCGTAACAAACTATGGCAGAGATCTGAAACCTCCAGCTTAGCCGTCCAGATGTTTTGGACAACTGACTCCCATGATCCCTCACCTTTGGCTATGCTGGAAAGGGCTAATGGTAGTTGTAGTCAAAAACCTCAGGGGAGCTGAAGGCAGCTGATTCCTGTGCTACGTAAATAAAACAAGGAATGTATTTGGTAAGGAATGAGCGAACAGCGAGTGGAGTGTTTATTATTATCTCCCAAGCCGTTTAATAAGCTGATGATTTATTTATAACGGGCACAGTGGAGTTTACAGTTTTGTGCCCTGGCATATGGTATAATTATATGACAATGAAATAGATAGGAAGGGAGCGAGTATTGTAAAAATACAGCACCAATACCAGAGTGGTGGACAATACATTTCTCAACCTGGTACACAAAGGTCGGAAATAACGCAGCTGGGAACTTGCCACGCCATCACTCCTAGCAATTAGACAGGCATGAAATAAAAAGAGAAAGAATATGCCTACTCCATAGGCCAACCAGATACACAGAACAAGTATTGCAAGGACGAATAGACATATAAACCACTAACCCAAAAGCTCAAATTTCTACACAAAAATCCACAGAACCACACTCTCGCACGGCAAACCGCACGCACTTCACCACACTGCAACAAAAAACAAAACATAACTTGCACCATCAGCACACAAGTACTCACATTGATTCGATATTTACACCCAAGCTCAGCGCACCATGAAAACCAAACTGAAGCTGCCACCAGGATATCCCTTTTCTCACTTTCCTACTCCCTCTTCACTCAATGAAATCCCCCCACCCCCTTCTTGTTTGCAGATCCATCTGAGCGCAGTATAAATACCTTTAACATTAAAAATTGTGTATATATATATATATATATATATGTAAGTACATTTATTAAATGATATCATAGTAGTGTGTAAAAGACAGTTATAATGAGCTGTTGGTAAACATGTACTGTTTTGCATAGACAGCAGTTAACGGTAATCATAAACATGTTTAGATGCATCCAACTGTACAGATAAACATGTTTGTGCATGTGCAGCATTTCTAATGTGCATTTGTTGTAAGGTTGCCAAGTGGAGGATCACCGGCATCATGCCATGTTATGGGGTCTCCAAGGTAATTAAGGACCTCTCAAGGTTCCATATCAATATGTATATATTGAGGATCTGTGAAAGTTCAGTGTGAGACATCTCATATTAGACAGGAGGGTCTCCATTGAGAATAAATACCATTTTGCAATTTACCTGTCTCCTGTGGATTATTCAGGATACCTCAGGATTTAAAGTTGTGAAGGTATAGTTGGAGCAGCCCTTGAGGTTGATGAGACAATGGCCCTCATTACAACTCAGGCGTTAAGGGTTTAACGGCACCGTCGGCGCCGTTAACCCTTAACGCCTGATTACAAGTGTCCCTTTGCGGGTTGGTGCTTAACGCCTGCTTTTATCAGGCGTTAAAAATCCAACCCGCAAAGGGACTTGGAACTAATTACGGCACCGTAATTTACGGTGCCGTAATTAGCGCCTTCTCCATTCCCATTATGCCCTATGGGGGCAAAAATGGGAATGGGGAAGGGCAAATGGGGAATTACCGCCCCACTCACATTGGAATGAATCGTAACCTTAGCGGCTTGGACCATGTTGCTAACAGCACCATGGTCCTCCGCCAAGGTTGTAATGAGGGCCAATGTTTTCTGTGTACTTGGGTCTTGTGTGAGCTTATGTCCAGTTTTTGAAAAACGGTTTATGCTATTGCTAAGTATGCATGATCGGGTTTGAAAAAGGGCGGTTGGAGAGGCAGAGTGGTGGAACATAGCAATGTCATATGCACACATGTGCAGACCACCAAATGCCTGCTTGATTGCCCTGGTCCTGTCTTTTTCCCCTTTAAAGGGAAAAGGTATGTGGAAATATTTCAGGCTACTAAAATACATTTTCCTTGCTGCTGGAAAAATGCCCCGTCTGGGGGTTAATGTGTAGTGAAAATTATTGTGTTTCCACAGGTTTTAATGCAATCCACATGCATGTTGAAAGAGATTTGTATAGGATTTCCAAGCCTATATACTTTTCTTCTGCTATCAGCAAAGTGTCTGGTCAGAGATTGTGGTGATGCACATGCATTGCTCTCTGTTGCTTTTGTGAGGGGTCAAGGCAAACCTTGTTGTGAAGTTTTCTCAACAAATCACATTTTATTTGAATATAAGGTTGGATGAACGTCTCACTATCCCTACCCAAATGAAGATATCTCTCCCTAAAATAAACGAAAGGAAACACTCTAACAAAGGATATCTGGCCCTCACACTTAAACATGTAAAAAATGAACAAGGAAATACATGGCCGTTCAAAAACAATAATGATTGAGTTTTTAAAGTAACCAAAGTCTCTATTCAGAATCTGGGCGTGCTCCCCTTTCCCAGGTTTTAAACATGATTCTGCTTTACAGTTCAAGGAAATCCTGAATCGCAACAAAGTTCCAATATAGTCTGATGCAAATTCAACTTGTCAATAGTAAGTTCCAACACATAGATTATAAGATTCTTCTCATTCTTTGAACAGGTTTTCAGTTCTTCAATAGCAACAATGTTTATATTGGTCAGGTGTTGCAACACTTACCCGGCTGACCCGCCACATCTCTCTTCAGCGGCGGGTCCGATGAAGGCTTCGGGCTCGGCTGAGAGATTAACTTGGAACCCAACCATGGTTTAACCAATGGATGCTTCTATTCCTTAACAGAGGCTGAAAAGATTGAGTTAAATAATTATTTGACCGAGTGTCTTGCACATGGATATATAACTCTCTCTAAGCCCTCTCTTGGCTCTCTTTTTGTCCCTTAAAAAGGAGAGCACTCTTTGACCCTGTATAGACTACAATTTGCTCAATTACATCACAATTAAAGATTGATACCCGTTACCACTGATCACGGATATACTGTAATCCCTGTGTGATACTAACATTTTCTCCAAACTTGATCTGCAGGTGGCATACCACATGTTCCGGATTAAGTTGGGGCATGAGTGGAAAACCGCTTTTAAAACACTCTTAGGGCACTTTGAGTACAACGTGATGCCATTTGGACTCAGTAATGCACTGGCGATTTTCCAGCAGTTCATGGACTCTGTGTTCTCAGATCTGATTGGCCAGTCCACGTGGGTGTATTTGGATGATATACTGATCTTTTCCAAAACCCCAGAACGACACGTCACTCATGTAACAGAAGTCTTGAGACGCTTTCAGCAAAACCATCTCTTCGCCAAACTGGAAAAATGCCAGTTCCATATGAATCACTTTGGGCTACATTATCAGCGCAGAGGGTGTACAGATGGATCCCAGAAAGGTATGGGCCATACTATCGTGGTCTCCACCTCCGGATCTCAAAGCCTTTCAATGATTCATTAGATTCGCTAACTACTACATGAGCTTTATCTCTAAATTATCCCTTAAAACCGTGGAATTAACAAAGCTAATGAGTACCAAACAACCCTATAAATGGAAGCAGAAAGCTGAACAAGCATTCCAAGACCTCAAGTTTGCCTTTACTCAAGCTCCTATCCTACAACATCCAGACAACACCCGTTCATACATCGTGGAAGCAGATTGTTCGGAACAGGCATTGGGCTCTGCTCTTCTCCAAATGGACCCAAGTACTAAAACCGAATGACCAGTGGCCTATTATTCCAGGAAGTTGACACGCAGTGAACAAAACTATTCAATTATCGAGAAAGAACTGTTGGCCATCAAGGTGGCTTTCGAGGAATGGCAACAGCATCTCCTAGGTGGACGGTTCAAGGTTGAAGTTCGCACTGATCACTGACACCAGCAGCACCGGCAGCAGTGCCGAACATACTGGATTCATTTTATCTCTTATGTTGCACTTCCTGGCAGCAGATCAACATCTGCTAGATCAGGTACTTACACAAACTGCCATCAGACCCGAGATACCAGGCTTGCTTGGAAAACCATTGAATAGTATGAAAAATGGTCTGCTCTTCCATGACAATCAACTCTACATACCCACTTTGAACCTACGGTTCATCGTTCTTTCCCAGATGCATGACTCTACTCTGGCTGGCCTTCGCGCCACTGCTGAACATTGCCGACAATTCTGGTGACCAGGATTACAAGAACAAGTATGGGAATATGTGACATCCTATCCTGTCTGTGTCCAAGTCAAGCCCAAACACAAGCGACCGGTAGGACTTCTGCACACCTTCCTGTCCCTGGCATACCAATGCCATAGATTTCATCAGAGACCTGCCTCAATCGGACGTGTCGACATGTATAATGGTGGTAGTGGTCTGTTTTTCCAAAATTATATTTCACTACCTGGTCTGTCTACTGTAGAGAA
This sequence comes from Ambystoma mexicanum, assembly GCF_040938575.1. Lineage (NCBI taxonomy): Eukaryota > Metazoa > Chordata > Amphibia > Caudata > Ambystomatidae > Ambystoma > Ambystoma mexicanum. Next base: position 718,106,498 of record NC_090923.1, read on the forward strand.
GGAGCTAAGTACCCCCACCTCAATCACTGTGCCCAGAATGCCTATATGTTGGAAGCCAGAGTATGTGACATATGTGGAACAACTAAAACGACAGAGGCCAAAGGAAATCCTGGAGGCTAGGTTCCTGTTGAGAAATCCATACCTGCATTCAAGACAGTATGATGGCTGTTTAAACAAAATCCCAGAAGAAGAGGGACGCCTGACTGACGAAGCAGATTGGTGACGTCAAGCGAGAATCGAGCTGACGCACCTAGAAGGGATGCAGAGACAAGAGGATGTGGATATTCTATAAGGCATCAAGAAAGTATCAAAGATAAGCAACATCTTGGGCTCAAGATGAAGAGGCTTATGCTACAGAAACAATGAAGATATTAAGACAGTTCACATGTGTTCAAATGCAAAGTAACGCAAGCAGACAACGTTTTCATGAGGCTAGCGGAATAGATTGCGGCAAGCGCCAATGTATGGATACATAGGAATGAGGAAAGAATGGATGGTCCCATTACGAACTATAAACAGAGCTGAGCTAAAGGAGAAAGGCCACTTTTATTTTAGCATGGTGCAGTTAGAAAACAAATGGATTTCAAACGAAGTTCAGAAAGGTGAGGTTGAAGAAGCCATGGTCGTTTTCGGGTGAGAAGAACAGAAATTAGTTACAATCTTGTGAAGGAATGAACATCCTGTTCAGAAGCTTGGAGAGAACAAAGAAGACATCAGAGGCCCATTGGAAAATGGCCTTTTTAAATACACTGAAAGCTCAATTTCGTGGTCTTCAGTCACGTGGGGAGAAGGAGTTGGACGAGCAGGATGGTGACACCTACGCACGAGGGCAGAGCGTGCCTCTACTCCCCTGCATCTTCCAGAGCAAAATAACACTCCCATGGACAAGTTCAAAGGCCCTAATTGACAACCGACCACTGAGGTGATGATGTTCTAATTGGTGGGAAGCAGATGTTTAAGACTAACTCACCAGCACCTGGACGCTTGACCTGTGTGCGACTAGCGTGGGCTGAAGGATGCTGACGGAGGTTAGAAGCCAACCAATGATAGAGGATTGCATGATTAGGGGTCCTATAATTCCGTAGCCAATAGGACGTTGTGTATTTAGTGACGTTCATAGTGACCTGTTTTGAGGGAAGGGCTTAGTTGCCTCACCTGATGTTAACAAACCTATCACCTTTCTCACGCCCATTAGACAAGTATCGATTATATACTTAGATGTTCCCTTATACCCTCAGTAAATTTCTGTAGATTGCTACGTAGGATGATGTAATATGCAGGTTGTACGTCATCTATGATGAGATTTTTGTATAAAAGTGTGCTTTTTATAAAGTTCATTGAGATCATGCTGTGAGACGTCCGTTGATGCCCGTTGTACTCCCTGTTTTAGATAATTGATATTAAAACAGTTATCTTTTTTCCAACTTCCTGAGTGGTTTTGTTTATTGACCCCTGCATCCCCATTCCTCTCAAATGTATTGCTGACCCATCTTAAAGGGCTGGAATTCCTCCAGTTCACTACTGCCCCACAGATGGTGCAAATCTTCTTTTCCCATATCTACCCTCTACATGGCTTACCCAACAAATTAATCTCTGATAGGGGCACATAATACACATTTCGCTTCTGGACCTCTTTGTGCAGACTCATCGCCATAACCACTGTTTTCAGTTCCGGACACCATCCCCAAACCAATGGGCAAACAGAACATACCAATCAGACTCTGGAGCAGTATCTGTGTTGTTTCACTAGTGGCATGCAGTCTGACTGGAATAAGTACCTGCTCATGGCGGAAGGGGCCTATAACAACTCACCTCATTCCGCTACTGGCGTCAGGCCCTTTTTCTGTTGCTTGGGATTTCATCCAAACCTGTTAACCATGACTGCTATTTACCCTGGATTTGTGACTTCCAGCGTTGCACTAGTGCCTCGGTTACAGAGTGTTCATCAGAAATGTGCAGCACATCTTCAGATAGCTCAGGTGGCTGTTAAGAGAGCAGCCGACCTGCACCAAACTGTCAAACCTATATCAAGTTGGTGACAAGGCATGGGTTTCAACCAGAATCATACCTCTGCGGAATGTCCTCCGAAAGCTCGCCCCTCATTTTGCTGGCCTGTTCTGAATCATCTGGCATTTATCATCTCTGGCATTTCATCTTCAGGTGCCTACCTCCTGGAGGATACACCCTGTCTATCACATTTGCTTGCTGAAACCTTATCAAGCTCATGTGTTTTGGCACTGCTGCCTGGTCCTCTTATGGTGGACGGAGCCCCCGCATATGAGGTTGCCGGCATTTGTGATGCTAAGTTCCGCTGTGGTTGGCTCTACTATCTGGTGTCCTGGAAAGGATATTCATCCTGTGACAACTCCTAGAAACCAGCTACTGGTGTTCATGCCGCTCGCTTGATTCATCATTTTTACTTGAGTTGTCCTTGGAGGCATGGTGCTCCTTCCGGTCTACGGGATGGGTGGCATGCCGCAACACTTACCCGGCTGACCCCGAGATCTCTCTTCCGTGGGGGGTCCGATGGCAGGATCGGCCAAACCAGTGTCTGAGGGCCGGTCTTTCTCCTCTCATGTGGGCTGCCATGTTGGCTGCAATGTGCATGTGCCAGGGGCTGGCGGCTGCCTTCTGCACATGCGTGCTAAAGTCTGCATGGTCCGTTGCCACAGGTAACCCGCGTGCAGGTGCACACCCTCCATTGGGTGCAACAGCACATAAAAACACTGCGAACACCGACCTTGGTGCTTCGCAACCTCTTCTTGTCTTGAAGACTGCTGAGTTCTACTCAGTTCCTTTTCCTTGTTGCCTTGCCTGCACTCTGCTGCCTTTTATGGAATTGCAGCCTTTTCATTTATACCCTGCTGGTTAGTCTGGTTACCGTGATCTCCTTCTTTAATGTATCTTCTGCCTTGATGCTGGAAACTTAATTCAGTTGCCTCTTGTCTTGCCTTCTGCTATTCTTCTCTTATTCTACTCCTGGCCACCCACGCTTAGTGCTTTGCGCTGCCTGGCATCATGTTAATCAGGGGGGGCTTTTCCTGTGTGGTGCTGGGGAACTGCTTCTTGCCTCTCACTAGTCATCACCCTCTGGCTTGAGTCAGGAGGTGGACTCCCACACTACACTGCCTAAACGACCGAACAGACACCACTTCCCAGCACTACCCTGGACCGTCAACCTCGCCGGACTACAGGTACGTGTGAGTCACAGGTGGCTCACCTTGACATATGGACGATTTCCCACTTTAACCATTTCAGGAAAATATAACTTCTCTACAACAGACTTTCTTGGCTCTTCCTCCAGCACTTCTAAAACATGCAATGTCTCACTCAGGATCACCTTATAGCACTTCTCCAACTTCCACTTGGCTGCTTCCTTTCCGGGCCTACAATCTCCAAAGGTTTGCCATTCGGGTATACTCCCCTGCCCGAACAACTTTCCACAACAACAAGGGCTTTTTAGGGTCAATGTCAACTGACAAGAGGTCACAACAGCTTCACAGCAAATGATAGCTTCAAGACTTTCAACAACTTTTCAGGGAAAACAAGATTCACATTGATGCTCTTCAATACTTTTCTTTAAACGATGTTCCTCTCCTTCTGGATATCTGTTCCCAGAAGTGCAGCCTTTTTGCCACTCTTGTTTCCCCACTTCACAAACAACGAAAGACTGACAGGGATAGGGTCTCTTCCTACTTCTCCACTGGTTTCAACAAGGTGTATGCATCACAACTTGTACCAGATGTTGTATATAACATGGGCACTTCGTTCCAGGGTTTATATCATTTGCGCCCTTCTGCTGTTTACAATATTGGCCAAATTGTGTTTGTCTTATTTTCAGCCTCTTTTGGCTTGTGCGATGCTTACAGACACCAACTCTCAATAAAGTCTCCCCGACAGTTGGTTGGGGTTTCCAGAAACTCCCACTTTCAAGATTACAGTCATTTGGCTTTTGTATTTTAAGTCCTCGCTGATTTCCCCTAGTTAGATATTCAGAAATGACTGGTGAATCATTTTCACTTTTACGTGAGTGCTGCCTCTGTTGCTTTACAACTGTTCAGTATTCGAAATAAACACATGGATTGCTTTCATTCACATGTGAGTGCTGCTTTGCACTCGTTCTGCTCCGACGTGAGTGTCTCTCACTCACACGCCTGCTTCCAACTTGCGAGTGGGGACAGAGCGCTCCGGCGTCACTCACCGGTTTCGATGTGCGCCTCGCTTTCCCTTCTGCTTCTGACTTCATCTGCTCTTCACCAGCAGAGCCAACTCTTTTTCTATGGCCTGCACCCGAGGGGGCCTTTTAAGAGTCTCAGTCTCTCTCAGGTGTGGGTCATCTGCACGAATAACCTGACCACTCTTGTAACATTGTGCCTCTTCAGCCCTCTTCCTCGTCCCAGCGCCCAGGGAATTCTGCTACTTGATGTCCCTATGGGAAAAATTTTGATTTCTTATCTCTGTTTTTTTCTGCTTTCAAACCGCAATTTGTTCCTTTTAAAGGGATGGTCTAGTAAACATTTTTATTTAAAAAATAGATAGGCAACATAAAAAAAAATACTAGCATTCTCTTTTTTAAAACTTCCTATGTAAACTTTTGAGCTATTCAAGCTCAAAATTCGCAAAAGCAAGCACATGGGCGCATCCATTTTGTGAAATGGAGGCCCTCCTGTGCTGGCTTTTGCTTTTGCGGCACTAATGAAGGAAAAGCCAGCCAGCTGTAGTAAACAAAAGCTACCGCTGGGTGGCTTTCCCTTCATTAGTGCTGTAGGCGGAGGACGGGGACCGGAGACCAGAGCAGGAAAGCTGCAGCTGAATCTCGGTAAGTGCTATTTATTTATTTTTAAAAAATAAGCACTAGCTGCGTTTTTTTTTCTAAGTTTTCCAGGCTGGAGGAGCCCAGAAAACTTAGAAATAAAATCGCAGCTTTAAAAACGTATTTATGTTTACTAGACCATCCCTTTAACATTCTTTGAAGGAATTGTATAAGAATTATTCATTAACCCTGATTGTACAGAAAAAGGCAATTCTTTTACACTGGTGTAATTCCCAACTTTCCTTTCACTGCCTCTTTGGATGTAAGGGAGGTTCTTAGTTTTATAGTTTTATAGTTTTATATTAGAACTTTAGAGAGGTTTTGATTTCTCTCCAGGTCTAGGAGTGTATGAGTGGGTTCCCCCTATTTATATGGACATCTCATGGGCTAACCAGATGTTTATTACAACAAGCCATTACAGACTTAGGCATTGCTGAGCCATCCTCCCTAGAGGAAGATGAATACCATATCTCATCCCACAGATTCCTTTCACTCCCCTGGGCCCTTTCTCCTCCCAGGTGATCCTCCCACAGAAAACCACCCCCAAGGTCAGGATCAAGATGCGTCTGCCTTTCCCTGCGCACCTGGTTGGAGACTTTAGGCACTGAATTATTGAGGGATCTGTAGGATTCATCAAACCTTCCATGTTTATCAACTGCAGATTTCTGTTAAAGTTTGCAACCCCCGATGGAGAGGGGAGGATCTGTGACATGGTAATGCCATGAAGGCACAATATAATTTGTAGTTGTTGTGCAGGTAAATGATGTTGGGGGAAAGTCTCATTCATTTGTGGACTACCACATTAAATATCGGGAATTGTACGACCGGACCGAAAAAAGGTCCGACCGTACAAAAAGTCAGAAAAATGCTACCACCAAAGGTTCGAACACCAAAAGTTCGAACCTTTGGTGGTAGTATTGTAGGTAAGGTTAAAATAAAAATAAAAGACTGCAGTGCCTGCGGGATGTCCCCGCAACACCCCGCTCACTATACTTTGTGGTATAGTGAGCGGGGTGTTGCGGGGGACAACCCCGCTGCACACCCGGAAAAAAAAATAAAGAAATAAAAATGAATAAATAAACGGGGCTGCAGGGGTTGCGGGGGACACCCCTGCAGCACACCTGAAAATAAAAATAAAAACACCCTGCAGGGACTCAGCGTGTAAAAAGGTAAGTAGGGTTTGTTTATGTTGGGGGTGTGTTGAGGGTATGTTGTGGGTGTGGGTGTGGGTATGGGTATGTAGGGGTTTTGAATGCGTGTTCGCATGTGAAATGTGTTAACCTTTTGTGGTTCGCACATTTCTCATGCAAACATTTCCATCGCTGTCTTTTCTCCGAAGGAAAAATCACACAGATCCAAATATCACATATCTGAACCTTCTGTAAGTATCATATAAGCCTGAGTGTTTATTATTTTCCTTTTTTATTATAGCTGACAGTCATAGGGTAATTCCACCTATGTACTTTGGACAATGCTTGCACTCAGTGGCTTTCCATGGAGAATGCACTGTAGGACTGCTGAGGCATTGCTTTCAGAGGCTCTCGAGTGCACTGGGTGAAGGCCACCCAGCTGCCATTTTTGGATTAGGCTGGTCCAGTTGAGACAATGGAGCCTCATTCGCCAGCGGATGTGCGTAGGGAGACGGTGGCTCGACACCCATCACCAGAGGAGTTGTGCACTGGATGTCTTCAGAGCGGGGATGTTGATTCAGAAGAACGTCATGAGAATGCTAGGAATGAGCTAGAAATGACAGACTCAGACGAGATACAAAGATCACTAGTGTTGTATCATGGGGCGGGGTAGGTCAGGCGGAAGTGAACTGTTTTAGACGGGGGCTGCGCATGAGGTCAATAAAAAGAACAAGTGAGTATGAGGTGGGTTGGGTTGGCTCGGGTGGTTTTGGGCATGGTGGCATGCTGTCCATTTCAGTTTGTTGACTTGCAAGTCTGAATAAATGGAACACGATTTGTACATTTTGTACCTAGCTTCTTAGTCTTATTTTTCTTTACTTCGATAGTACACTCTTTTTCTTGTGCAGGAAGTGTGCTCATTAAAATGAGCTCTTCTGCAAAAGCTATTTGGGTTCACCTTTACGACTTCCTGTTAACTAGGCAACTGCAGCTAGGGAACTTGTCAACAAGGTTGCACATGCTTACATGTTAGCTGAGCAAGCTGTTCATATGCTGCTGTTCAGTGCCCATCAGACGGAACCATTAAAAGGAAGGAGGTGAAATAAACACACATTACCAAACAGTGAGAAGTTTAGAAGGTATCCGATTCAATTAGGAGTCAGGAATTGCAATTTAACTAAGTGCAATTTTTTATTGTCTGGTAGACTAACCAAAACAAACGAGGTAATGGCTGGAAGGTTTTGAATCAATCTTAACCTCTGGCATTGCCCTGGGCAACCCTTCAGACCGTTGTTCTTCACCTGCCAAGCCATTACAAAATGTGAAAAACCATATGCAAATCAGGCTTGCTCCCACCACATAAGGGGTAGTCCAGCCCAAACAGCTTGGTCACATCCCTTGTGCACGAGACCACAAGCATCCCCAGACATGTTTCAGCCTTGTTGGACCTCATCAGTGAGGAGTAGCTTGAGTCTCTGGGCTCAGCACGCATGGGACCCACGTCTGGGTATACCCGTCCCACTTGGGGTGACAAAGCAAAACAAAAGAGGTGATAGCCGGTGTTAGAATGGATTTCTAAACTCTGGTCTGATGGAGAGAAGTTTTGGAGGCCACCCTAATTTAGTGAAACATGGAACCTTCTGTACAAGCCAGACCAATCAAAGTAGCTTGGCAAGCCGTCAAGACTAAGTCTCAGGAGGGGTGAGAGTGATTAAAAGCCCACAATGAGCACACATATTAAAGATACCATAGAATACTCTTAGACAGGTGTATATCAAAGTACAAATACATTTATTTCAGGCCCAATAAAACAACACGATTAACCAAACTAATAATGCAACAGTTACCACACAAGCATTTCACTATTTAACATATATACAATTACTGTAGCCTAATGCGAGTGTAGAGGTGGAGCCAAGTACCCCCACCCAAAGCTCCTCCCCCATGCTGCCCATGTGTTGGAAGCCAGAGTGTGAGACATGTGCAGTGCCAGTGAAAATGCCTATACCAAAGAGAATCTTGGAAATAAGGTTCCCATTCAGGAAGCCATACATGCATTCACAACAATATGATGGCCATTTGAATGAAATCCCAGAGGAAGTGTGAAAACTGAGCAAAAGAGAAGATTGGTGACGTCATGGTGACGCAGAGTGGACGCACCCAGAAGAGATGCAGAGACGAGAGAACATAAATATTCTATAGGCTCTAAAGAGGAGGTGTCAAAGATAGCAACATTTCGGGCTCGAGATGAAGATGCTCATGCTACAAAAATACTGAGGAAGATATCAAGTAATTTTACAATTGTACAGATGCACTAACGCAAGTAGACAAAGTATTCTTAAAGGCTGGCTATGTAGTGAATAGATTGCGGCGATGCGCCAACGTATATACATAGGAATGTATGGACTATGGATGATTCCACAACGTACTTTAGCAGAGATGGATCCTGTGAGCAGAAAGGTTTTCAGTGTGTCGCAGTTAGAAATCGAAAACTTAACCATGGAGGTGAATCAAAGAAAGGCTTGGTTGGCCCAAGACCATGAAGTCAAGGCCAGTGTGGCCTAAATGTTCGTACAGTGGTTACAGAACATGTGAAAAGAACAAAACTCCTGTCTTAGGTAAGTAGCGAGAACATTGAAGACGTCAGAGGTTCATCATTTAATAGTATTTTAAATACAGCAAGACTCGAAAACATGGTCTGCAGTCATGTGGATGGATGAAAATAGACACTAGGACGAGCTGTATCGAAACTAAGAGGACAGAGTATGCCTATACTCCCTCATATTCTCCAGCACAGAGAACATTTACAAGGCCAAGTTCAAAGCCTTAATTGACTAGTAGGCTGCAAGAGGGATGATAGATGACAGGCTAAGTGGTGGGAAGCTATGGTTATGACCAGTCCACTAGCACCTGGGTGCCAGCCTGCGTGCTGCTTGCGTATGTGGAATATTACAGAGGGGTACAAGGATGTCAACCAATTATAGAGGGCCATGTAATAGAGAGCCTTATAGTTTGTATAACCTATGGAACGTTGTGCATTTGATGACGTTCGTAGAAACCTGCACTAGAGGAGGGCTTACTTGCCCCACCTGATGTTAGAGACCCAATCAGCTTCCCTGACAAGTATGGAACGTATACCTACATGTTCCCTGTAAGCTTATCACTTTCCCAAGTAGGTTTTTGTAGTTTGCCACGTAGATTGACATCAATGATGACACTATTTTACTATAAAAGCTGTTGTCTTTATGATGTGCATTGAGTGAGAAGATCGAGCAAGTTCATTGATGTTCGTTGTAACTCCCTGTTTCATATAATTTGTATTTTGAGGGAGGACCAAATATCGATTCTGAAAGCCGACAGTCAAGGACAGCAGAGAAGATGATTTTTTTAAAAGACCTTGAAAAGAGAAAAGACAGTAATAGATCGAAGAGAGAGGAAGAGTGTTACAGTGGAGAGGAGCGAGAAGCTGGAAAGAACGAAAGCGACACTGAGCACAGGGTGGACGAGGAACGTACAACTGGAATAGACACGAAGAACGAAGAGAACTAGAGGGGGTGTAAAAGGACAGGAGAGCTCCAAGACAGGAGACAGAGGAATGATAAATGGATTTCAAAGGAGCCAGCCGACATGAAGGGAGGCCAAAAAGCATGGCAGAACAATAAAAAGTCAAGAAAAAATAAGAGAGGAAATAAGCAGTTTGGTTGCGTGGAAGGTGAGAAAGGAGCGAACTTTACGGATGTTATGCAAATGAAAACGGCAAGACTGGGATGTAAGGGAGATATGATGGATAAAAGAAAGATTAGAATACAAATAAAGACCAAGATTTTGCACAGTGGGGGGAAATGGAAAGGGTATAGGGTGGAAAAGAAATAGATGGAGGCGATGAAAGGGAATTGGCACGGAAAAATAGAACCTCAGTTTTTCCAGCAATCAAGGTAAGAATGTTACACCTCATCGCAAGTGGTCTATATGGGCTCGAACCCGTCTGTGTGGTGCCTTGATTACTCATCCCGCTAGGCGGGTGGTTTCCCTTTCTCCTCATCCGACTAGTAGCGGTCTAGTTGTTGCACGCTCCCATACCGTGCGAACAGACGATCACGTGTGGCATGGAGATCATGTGACCCTTTATACGGAAACCAAGCGACCGGCAATTTGCGTCGCTTCTGCCTTTGGCGCTCCGTGAGTTCGCTACTGAATCTCTCTCTCTCCCTACTCACTTGTTTTCTCTTCAAACTAACAATTCTGATTTACCTGTCTTTTTCGATCCTCTGTAGAGTGTTCTCCCCGGTTTCTCCATCCCCGTTCATCCCGCTCGCCTTCGGTTCCACGGACTACTCTCCTTTGATTCCCGTCTCTGCCTCCCTTCCAGCTGAGTAAGTCTCCCGCTCTTTAGGGGCTCTCGTACCTCTACCGCAGTGTCTTATTCCCATTTATCCCGATCTAGATTCTCCCGAAGCCCACCTACTCCATTAAGCTCCGGATATCACTCCTAATCCATCTTCGGATGGTGAGAAGCTTTCCATTACCTCTTTATTTCTTTTCTTACCTGGCGCTCTCATCTAAACTTCCCTCTGCTTCTTCCCTTGTTCAAATCGACAGATCAGATTTCTGAGGTTACCATTGAGGGTTCCTGCCGGAGCTGTCCTATCCACTGCCGTCAACTGGACCACCGTGCTTGAAAGTCGTCCAGGGTTTTCTTCCCATTAGAGGGTTTCCCTGGGAATCCTGCTTCCTCACCCGGGTTACACTTCCTCGGGCGGAGGTGTCAGGATTTGTTCAGGGTAATCTTCCTATCTGCTTTGAGTCTTCCGGTTGGAGTCTACAATCGCCAAGGTAAGCGGATGGCTTAGTACCTCTGTGTGCCAAATTTACCATTTACACTCATTGTGAAATTGACAGTCGTGACAGTAAGCGACGCCTTAATAGATACTATCGGTATCGCTCTTGGCGATTGTTATTCCAAATGGAACAACAAATGCAGCAGTTAATGGCTGCCATGCAGGCCATGTCGCTAGAAGTCCAATCCCTAAAACAAGACAATGCTCAACTACGTAATCGTGTAGACAGAGTGTTTTCCGATACCCCTCCGTCCTCTGTGCATTCCCTTATGTACGACGGGGATCCCTACAAATTAAAGGAATTCCTTGACAGTTGTACCGTCTTGTTTACATTTAAGTCTCGCTTTTTTCCGACCGACAAAGATAAGGTTGGATATTTGATATCACGTCTTTCGGGACCAGCCTTGGCTTGGGCAACCCCTCTAGTTACGTCCAACAATGCAATTCTCGATTCTTACGCTGCCTTTACTAATAGCCTCAAAACCATGTTCGGAAGAAAGGAGATAACAGTTGCCACACAAGAACGCCTTTTAGATCTCAAACAAGGAAACAAAGAATTACTCTGGTACATCACACAGTTCAAACAACTCTCCTCTGAACTAGAATGGCCAGATGAAGGCCTACTTACATTATTTCGGAGAGGTCTTACAGACGAACCTAAAGATGAAGTCTCTAAAGTTCCTCGTCCTGCTAATCTAGCCGACAAGATCACCCTAGCCATGCAAATTGACTATCGCATGCATGAGAGGGCATATGAAAGGAAGAAAGGGAAAGGAACAACACGATTTCAGTTGGAGCAGTCCCATTCGCTTCAAAAAAGTTTGTCTTCATCGGAAGAACCCATGCAAATTGGGACCATCCGTGGACCTATTACGGCTGCCGAAAGGGAGAGGAGAAAGTCTTTAAAGCTATGTATGTATTGTGGATCTTCGACTCATGTGTTGAAGGATTGTCATCTGGTTCCCCCTCGCCGTCCTTCTTTCCCTAAGTCGGAAAACTCCAAAGCCTTACCGTGAGGGGAAGACCGGTAAGTGCCAAACAACTTTCTTCCCCGTATGCGACCAATATGTCTCTTGACGATTCACTCACTAAACAGTCCATGGTGGTCGTCTCTCTTTCTATCCAGCTGTCTGAAAGGACTATCCCGGGTATTCCGGCGCTTATTGACTGTGGAGCAGCCGGTAATTATATCGATGTAGAGTGGGCTAAGATACACAATATCTCTCAGGTACCAAAGACGTTGATAACTCCGATACAGGGGGTTGATGGCACACCTTTGAGTTCTGGACCTGTTAAAGAACAAACCATTCCACTTATTTGTTCTATCTCGGGTCATATGGAAAGATTGGTTTTTGATGTCATAAGAACGGCCCATTACCCAATCATCCTTGGACTTCCTTGGCTACGACTACATAATCCATTCATAAACTGGACTGCTGGTACTTTGTTTTTAGGATCGGATTATTGTGTTCATCACTGCCTTTCCCTCGAATCAGTAGGAATCCGAATACCTTCGGATCAGACCCTCAAGCCCACTGTATCCTCCATCAATCATCTTGAGATTCCTGACTGTCATCTACTCTACCGATCCGTTTTTGATAATCCGGATTTTCCTACCTTACCTCCTCATCGCAGAGATGACTGTCATATTGATCTGCTTCCCGATCAACCTATACCTTTTGGCCGAATGTATGTACTTTCTCAAAGAGAAAAAGCCGTATTGAAGGACTATCTGCAAACCCATTTGAGGAATGGCCTCATTTCTGAGTCAGTGTCTCCAGCAGGGGCATCTCTCTTCTTCATTCCCAAAAAAGATTCAGAAGAGCTCCGTCCCTGTATAGATTATCGGGGTCTCAACAAGATAACAACCGCAGACAAGTATCCGATGCCACTCATCACTGATATTATCGAAGCTGTTAGAGGGGCCTCATGGTATACCAAATTAGATCTTCGTGGAGCATATTATCTCATCCGTATCGCACCCGGAGACGAGTGGAAGACTGCTTTCCGCACTCCTTTCGGACATTATGAATACCACGTAATGCCATTCGGGTTAGTTAATGCTCCAGCAGTATTGCAGAGATTTATGGACCACTTATTCGCTGACATTGTATTCCGGTATGTGATGATTTATCTCGATGACATTCTCGTTTTCTCCAACAACAAGGACGAACACATCAATCATGTCAATACTGTACTCGAACGCCTTCAATCCAATCATCTCTACTGCAAGGCATCTAAGTGTGAGTTCCACCAAGGACAGGTCACTTACTTGGGCTTTGTTCTATCGTCCCAGGGAATCGCCATGGACCCAAGAAAGATCTCCGCAGTGATAGAGTGGCCCAGTCCAACAGGAGTAAAAGAAATTCAGAGGTTTCTGGGATTCACCAATTTCTATCGGAAATTCATCCCATCCTTCTCTGAAATCATCCTTCCTTTGACCCGTCTTCTCAAGAAGGGTGTCTCATTTGTTTGGGATGAAGCAGCCCAGAAAGCATTTGATATTCTGAAGAAACTGTTTACATCAGAGACCGTTTTGATCAATCCGGATCAATCTAAACAATTCATAGTGGAAACAGATGCTTCCCAAAATGCATTAGGGGCTGTGCTTCTACAGTCCTCTGCTCGTGGCGAAGAGAGACCAGTAGCATACCTATCAAAAACCTTCAGTTCTGCTGAAACAAACTATTCTGTTCTCGAGAAAGAACTATTGGCCATCAAACGCGCCTTTGAAGAATGGAGACATTTGTTATTGGGTTCCCCCTTTCCAGTCTTGGTGCGTACTGACCACCAAAACCTCAAGGTTCTCCAAAACGCTTACACCACTAACAGCAGGCAAGCACGTTGGGCATATTTCTTTTTACCCTATCGAATAGAGTTTGTTTACTGGCCTGGCAGACAAAATCTCAGAGCAGACGCTCTATCCCGCAAGGATTCCCCAGCTTCTTCCTTTCGTCCAGAAAAGATGTTTCCCAACGCTAGTTTTGTCGCAGTTCTGACTGATTTCCTTCAAGAGATACAATCAGCCTCCAGATGTAATAAATCACTCTGTGAAGACTTGGCTTCTCTTCACCAACTATCCAAGGAAGCAGAATATTACTTTCATGGTACTCAGGTTTTGATTCCTATTCCTTCACTACAACTGGTGGTTTTAAAATTCTGTCATGATTCACGTGCAGCCGGACATAGAGGAGTCCTTCCCACTTTGGAGCTCATCCAGCGACATTTCTGGTGGCCAAGTATGAGATCTGATGTCCAGGACTATGTTGCTGCCTGCAGGGTTTGTGCTCATGCTAAGACTCCCCGTTCCTCCCCATTAGGGCTGTTAGCAAGAATGCCTATTCCGGAACGACCGTGGCAGATAATTTCTACTGATTTCATTTCTGATCTGCCACCATCGGCGAAAATGACTACCATCATGGTCACCATCGACTACTTCACGAAATTGGCACATTTTACTCCTTTACGAAAACTACCCAGTGCCCCATCCATGGCCAAGATATTCCTCTCTGAAATCTTTTCTCGCCATGGCCTACCAGAGACAATTGTATCTGATCGAGGTCCTCAGTATACCTCTCTTTATTGGCAACAGATCTGTCACATTTTAGGGGTAAAACGGGCCCTTTCGTCTGGATTTCACCCCCAGACAAATGGTCAAACAGAACGATTAAATCAGACTCTCGAGGGATACTTACGGTGTTTCATCTCTGCAGCTCAAGACAACTGGGTGGAAATGCTTCCGTTTGCAGAATTCGCATACAACAATTCTCTACATTCTGCTCTACAAACCACTCCCTTCTATTGTACCTATGGGTATCATCCTTCATTTGCTCCATCGGTGTCTCCCTCTGGATCCGGCTGCCCAGGTATAGATTCTCTGGTTGCTGATATCCATGAAGGGCAGAAGATGGCCAGACAGTCGTTACAAAAAGCTCAGGATCGAGCCAAGAAGTATGCTGATCGTCATCGACGAGACATTCAGAACTTAACCGTTGGGGATTCTGTTTGGTTATCGTCCAGGTTTCTTCCCCGTCGTTTTGTTCCATCTAAATTGTCTCCCAAATACTTTGGTCCTTTTCAAATCCTCTCCAAGATAGGCACTGCTGCTGTTCGTCTGGCCTTACCGGTTTCCTGGTCTCGGATTCATCCAGTCTTTCACCTGTCCCAGATCAAGCCTGTAGTACAGGATCGTTTTCATCGTGATGGGGAATCCTTACCTCCTCCAGTTCTCACGGATGATGGTCCTGAATATGAGGTTGCGGCTATTTGTGACTCACGAATCCATCGAGGTCGCTTACAATTTCTTATTGATTGGAAGGGTTATTCTCCTGCTGAGAGAACTTGGGAACCTGCCTCTGGGGTTCACGCTTCTCGTCTGGTACGACGGTTCTTCCTACTTCATCCGGGTAAACCCGGGGCGCCCTCCCGGAGGAGGGGGCATACTGTTACACCTCATCGCAAGTGGTCTATATGGGCTCGAACCCGTCTGTGTGGTGCCTTGATTACTCATCCCGCTAGGCGGGTGGTTTCCCTTTCTCCTCATCCGACTAGTAGCGGTCTAGTTGTTGCACGCTCCCATACCGTGCGAACAGACGATCACGTGTGGCATGGAGATCATGTGACCCTTTATACGGAAACCAAGCGACCGGCAATTTGCGTCGCTTCTGCCTTTGGCGCTCCGTGAGTTCGCTACTGAATCTCTCTCTCTCCCTACTCACTTGTTTTCTCTTCAAACTAACAATTCTGATTTACCTGTCTTTTTCGATCCTCTGTAGAGTGTTCTCCCCGGTTTCTCCATCCCCGTTCATCCCGCTCGCCTTCGGTTCCACGGACTACTCTCCTTTGATTCCCGTCTCTGCCTCCCTTCCAGCTGAGTAAGTCTCCCGCTCTTTAGGGGCTCTCGTACCTCTACCGCAGTGTCTTATTCCCATTTATCCCGATCTAGATTCTCCCGAAGCCCACCTACTCCATTAAGCTCCGGATATCACTCCTAATCCATCTTCGGATGGTGAGAAGCTTTCCATTACCTCTTTATTTCTTTTCTTACCTGGCGCTCTCATCTAAACTTCCCTCTGCTTCTTCCCTTGTTCAAATCGACAGATCAGATTTCTGAGGTTACCATTGAGGGTTCCTGCCGGAGCTGTCCTATCCACTGCCGTCAACTGGACCACCGTGCTTGAAAGTCGTCCAGGGTTTTCTTCCCATTAGAGGGTTTCCCTGGGAATCCTGCTTCCTCACCCGGGTTACACTACCTCGGGCGGAGGTGTCAGGATTTGTTCAGGGTAATCTTCCTATCTGCTTTGAGTCTTCCGGTTGGAGTCTACAATCGCCAAGGTAAGCGGATGGCTTAGTACCTCTGTGTGCCAAATTTACCATTTACACTCATTGTGAAATTGACAGTCGTGACAAAGAAAGTGCAGTGAAATCCAAGATTTAATAGCGGAGAGACAGGTAGAGAGAGTGTCGTGAATTTCTGGTGTAAAGGAAGAGAAAGATAGGAAAAGGTGAGTGTCATCAGCATAAAGGTGATGAGAAATTCCCAAAGAAGTAATCACAGGAGCAAGTAATGAAGTATAGAGTGAGAATAGAAAGGGACCCAAGACAGATCCTTGGGTAACACCGTGTTAGAGGGGAAGATGTGACAAAGTTTTCCCGTCCCATGAAACTGAAGAAGTTCTGTTAGAGAAGTAAGAAGAGAACCAGGAGAGAACAGAGCCATTAAAACTAACAGAGGAAAGAGAGTCAAGAAGTAAAGAGTGATCCACAGTGTTGAAAGCATCTGATAAATCAAAAAGAATGAGACAAGAGGAATGTTTAGAGTGGCGAGCAGACAGAAGAGAGTTAAAAACACACATTATATGATAGGTTATTTATAACGTGCTTAATACCCAGAGGTTTCTAAGCGCGGACCTCAGGGATCGAATCTGTGTTGCTCTGTGACGTCTTGCTTCCAAGGCGAGCATGTTGCACCTGAGATATCCTCCCATTAGCGCTGTCTTAGTGGAGTGACAGGAACGAAATCTGGACTGAAAATGAGGAAGAAGAGATAACTCATTAACAAAAGAAGAGATCTGGGAATAGACAAGACGCTCGAGGGGCTTAGATAAGTAGGGAAGAAGAGAAATGGGGCAGAAATTAGAGACCACAAGAGGGTTGGCAGAGGATTATTTTAGAATAGGAATGATGATGGTATACTTGAACGCAGTAGGAAAAGTAGCTGTAGAGAGACAGATATTAAAGAATGAGACAAGAAAAGGTATGAAAGAAGGATAGATTAAAGGAATAAGAGCAGATGGGATGGGGTCTGTAGGGGCTGCGGTGGGGTGGACTTTGGCCAACAGGAGAGTAACATTATAATTGGATACAGGAGCAAAGTCCTTTAGGAAAGTTAAAGGTACAGGTTGAGGAGAAAAAGCAATAGAAGAGGAAGGTGATTTAATAATGTCCTGACGAAGAGAATAAATCATAATTGATATTAAAAAAGATGCACTTTTCCAACTTCCTGAGTCAGTTTGATTATTGATGTTTGAGTGTATTCTGCATCCCCATCTATCTCAAGTATTGCTACCTCGTCTTAAAGGGCTGGGTTGGACACCCCAGTGCATGATAAAGGGAGTAAAACACCCACAACCTGTAACAGAAGGGGGTTAACACAAATTATGCATTAAGCAGTCTTCAGGATGGAAACCCTAACTTATTCAATCTAGCCGATAGAAGTGGGGAGCCCTGTGCTCAATGTACAGCAGTGCGTAAAAACATGCAGTCATGCATAAGCGAAGACAGTATCTTTTCAAGGTAAGGGTCCTGACGGGGGTAGAAGAAGTTCCAATCGCATGGGAAGGGCCTTCCCTTGTGGACAGAGCAGTTTCCGACATTCAGAACAGGCCAGGGAGCGCAGGCTATCCCACCCAAAGAAAGGATCCCATGGAACTCTTGTGCGTGAAAACAAATGAATGAGCCAGGGGCCACCGGTAAATTATGCAAGTACTCGCCTCCCCTTGCTTCAATCCAGACCGAACTATGCCAGTTTATTTGAGGTCGTCTGAGGTTGTGAATTCCACCTTTGCTTGTGGATCCGGCACTCAGGTGCTGCTGGACGGGGCAGTAGTCCGTGATGGAACAGTAGCCACAACTCCACCCATGAAGGAGAGGAAGAAGATAATTCCAGTGCAACAGGACTTGGGGCACAGCAGAGAAGGCGGGAATGTCACCCACAATGACCGTCACCACAATGCAGTGACGCAGGGACCGCAAAGGTTTGCGGCATGACACACTCTGCTTGTTTGTGACCCAGAGGAGCAAGTCCTTGGTAGAATAGTGTCAAGAACCACAAGCTAGGGATTCCCAAAGTTTCGGGTCCCAACTCAAAACTGCAGTGCTCCTATACGATGTGCCGAGACAGAACTGGTCAGTTTACTGGACGCCCTACAAACCTTCTGAGAAAGCTTTTTTGGCAGGAAATCAGGAGACAGCGAGAGTAGTTGTTCCCACTACTCAAATGGATCGAAGCACCCTTTCAGGCCTTCTAAGGTCGAGAGCAAAGCAGAGGTCCGAAACCTTCCAGCTCATTTCCGGCGGGTCCATGGGTCTGCTTCAGCACACAGGATACTTGGCTCCTTCTGTGGTTCAAGATGAACTACTGTAAATCGCTCTCTTATCCAAAGTTTGATGTGTGATAGAATCTGGACAACCAATGGAAGATCTGCTCCCTTGCATGCACACCAGCCATGATCCAATCATGGTGCACGGTGGTCCTCATGTATTCATGCATACTAGTCATCCTGGCACCAGTAGTGTGGATTGGGATCAGACAGTCCCACCCCTCCTCCTGGGTGTTAGCACATGTAACATGCAAATAAGGAAGTCCCGGGTCAGCTCCAACTTGGCGAAGTCAAAGGGACAAGATGGCCAAAGGACAGAGCAAAAGACTTTGTGGCACGGCCATTTTCGGCACTGGCCACCGTCATGAGCCATCTGTGGTAAATGCGGAATGGTTCATTAAAAAGAAGTAAAAATACCATTACAGTAAACTGCTGCCACCTTTTCGTCCTAGGCACACTTGTACATTCACCAAAAATTCCTTAGAGGGTGTCTAGGGCCATACAACAAAAGGACCCCAGTGCACAGTACAGTAATGTACTTTGCGCACTGATAAAAAGTTACCAAGAAATGGCACCATAGTTTCCCAGTACTGACAGCCTGAAGGACGTGTCAGTTTCCCCATAACAAATGAGCAAAAGCCCAGGGGAGCTCAGCTGAAGGATGTGCTTCACTGCAAATTGTCAGGTTAGTTTGGTTAGGTTAGTTTGGGGGGTCCATAATATGGAGGGAAAATTGCATTCAGAGAAATCTTTCCTAACAGCTGGAAGGCTTTGAATTAATCTTAACCTACGGCATAGCTCTGGGCAACCTCCCAGACCATGTTCTTCGCCTCCCAAGCCATTACAAAAGGGGAAAGACCATATGCCAATCAGGCTTGGTCCCACCCCAAGATGGCCGAAACATGTCTGGGTTTCCTTGTGTTTCAGTGCAGAGGTGACCTGGCCTAGCAGTTTGGGCTGGGCTGTTCCAATTGGTGGCAGTGCCTGACTGATTTGCAAACTGCTGAACCCCTTTTGCAGTGGCGCAGATGGGGTTAAAAAACGGTGGTGTGGAAGGTTGCCCAGAGCAGTGTCATTGGTTCAAATTTATTCAAAACCTTCCACCTATCACTTTTTTTGGTTATAGTTTTTCTCCCTATTGGAGAGAGGCTATACCCAGACGTGGACCTCTTGCTCGCTGCACCATAGGGAACTAAGCTTCACTTTACTGATGAGGCCCAACAAGGCCGAAACATGTCTTTGGTTGCGTGTGTTTCTATGCAGAGGGAACCCTACCTAGCAATTCTTGCTGGGCTGCTCCCATTGGTTGCAGTACCTGACTATTTGCATATGACTGGTCCCCTTTTCAAATGGCACAGACGGGTAAAAAAACTGTGGTGTGGAAGGTTGCCCAGAGCAGTGTCATTGGTTCAGATGTATTCAAAACCTTCCACCCATCACTTCTTTGATTATTGTCTGGTAGAATAGCAGTGTTCAACCCTGGTAAAAGGAAACATGAACCAAGTTTGTAATGTAATGAAACCAATCTCCTAATCTCCTAAGTATCTCAGCTCAGATTCCTGAGTTTAATTAAATTCTGACTAAGACTGATATGTAACCAATTTATTAAGCAAAGTAATGTAATGTAAGCATTCTCTTAAGTATCTCTGCTCAGAATCCTGAGTCTAAGCAAACTTGGACTAAGATTGTAATGTAACCAACTTCTTAAGCAATGTAATGTAACCGATTTTGTAAGTATTTCTGCTCAGAAACCTGAGTCCAAGCATACTTTCACTAAGATTATAATGGAACCAACTTCTTAAGCAATGTAACCACAACCTTTGTAACCGATTTCATAAGCTCAACCGCCTAGATGACTAAGGGCTTGGTGCGCTCTACAAATGCATAAATAAATAAATAAATAAATAAATAAATCTCTACCTGACCGTAAGCACCCTGTAGGTGACTCACATGTGATACATTGGGATTTATTTAACACATGTATGTCTTTTTATAAGTAACACTTTGAAAAAGCTAGCTCTGTGTATAAAACCTGTCGGCGTACTACTGTGTAATAAACACATTGAATTGTAGAATTTGTTTAATGATTTATATTTAGTTTGGTATGACACAACTACCACTAGTCATGTATTGTACATTATCAGAACGTCTTTGAATCAGTGCAGGGCACCTCTTCGTTCCATAGGCAAACTATTTCTAGTTGTTATTTGATATATTGGTTTCCTGATGAGATACCTGATCTGTGGACATCACCTTGCAGGAGCCCTTTTACAGTACATATTATTAAATGCAAGTGAACCACGGAAGACGCACTCGCCGGCCTTTCTCAGGTAAGCTCAGGGCAATGGTTGGAAAGAGGTGGTATGCATGAAGATTATTCCCAGAGTAGCCCACCAACTGCCCCAGGTGTGCCCTAATCTCCACAGCACTCCATGAATCTGTTTAGGTTTGATGGAAAGGGCAAATGCCTGCTCGGGCAACAGCCTCAGGACAGTAGGCGCATCAGGGAAGCACCATATTGTAAGCCACCCTAACGTGGAAGTGTCTACAGGGTCAGCTTCTCTGGCTGTTTGGGTCTGTGGGTCCCTCCTGCACAAACCCTTTTGGGTGCCCTGGTGCTGACTTTGTCTTGCAGCTTGAAAGGTTCCCTCCACGCTACTCACAATGC
The DNA here is from genome assembly GCF_040938575.1 of Ambystoma mexicanum. Classification (NCBI taxonomy): domain Eukaryota; kingdom Metazoa; phylum Chordata; class Amphibia; order Caudata; family Ambystomatidae; genus Ambystoma; species Ambystoma mexicanum. The sequence goes on from NC_090923.1 coordinate 718,127,548, forward strand.
TGTGTTGTGGCCTTATTGTGGCATACAATTCTATACAAGCAACAAGTGCGTCATAACGTTTTGTGGGAACAGTGACGCACACCTGAATTTCCTTACCCTGGGTGTCCACCTCATTCATCCTGCATATCTTTTGCAGCTTGCATTAGTGAAATTGGCCTCTTGTAGAGCCCATGCACCCACAGCTCTTGATGGGTTGCTTTCACATCCCCACTCTCCCACTGTGGTTCCCTGCATTCATCGTTTTACACAGCCACCCTTAAGGCTCTGCCACTTCTGACAGCTGGCCCGTCTGAAGTGGCAAATTATAGCACTAAGGTTTTCTGGGGGCACCTAAAAGTACACTATGTGACAATTCTGTCTTCTACTCTTCAAGGGCTTCTTGAGCATTTCTCGGTGACCATCACACCACCATGATTCCACTTGATCCAGTAATTCCTTCTCTCTGGTAAAGACAAGAAACCATCTATGTCTGACAAGGAATACTATTTTTCCTGGCCAGAAATATTTGGGAGAGGGGTCGTTAGACACCTCTTACCCTGCCTGTAGGAAGTTTTAAGTGTGTGAAGTGAGACATTTGGCAAAAGGGAATGATCCTCCCTGTCCAAAGTACTTGCATCGGGTCCTTGTCTGCTGGCTAATTTTAGGACCATTTTGTAGTCGCTTCTTGGTGTAATTTTCTTCATTTCAATCATGATTTTCTGCTTACAATGGACTAAATGTTCTCTCAAATCACACGTACTGGCCTGTTGTGCTTCCAGTGTTTTGATAGGGAAGTTCACAGGTCCTTCTTAGTTTGCAATTCCTGCTTTAAACATTAATTCTTGCGCTGGCAATTTTGAACTATGCCAGACCTTTCCTGCTTTTCCTCTAGACAGTGCACCATTTTATTTTCAATGTACCCTTTTTTTTGGCTGCCTGTTTCATGTCAGTCTCCATTTGTTCCAATTTGTCCTGTAGATGCAAATCTGCATCTTTCACATTGGATAGTTCTTCGGAAGAGACTTGGCGCAGACCCTCATTTTCATGCACCTGATTTATTTCTGCACCAGTTGCTGTTTCTCAAGAATTAGAGCATCATGCTCTTGTGCGAGCTGATCTCTTTGTCATTTTGCGACACTTACATTATGATTTATTTGATCAAATTAATTTTGGGTCTCAAATTCTTTGAGAATTATTGTCCTATTTTCTTGTTTTAATTCTGATATGTATAGTTTCAGTGTCACAATGTTGTCTACTAGGACATTATTACATGAAGGCTGGACATTGGGCCTCATTACAACCCTGGCGTTAAGGGGTTAACGGCGCCGTAAAAGGCTGCGGTTCCGTTAAACCCTTAACGCCAGATTCACACTTTAACGCCTGCTTTTTGCAGGCGTTAAAGTCCAAGGCGCTAAGCGACCTTGGTGCTAATTACGGCACCGTAATTTACGGTGCCGTAATTAGCGCCTTCCCCATCCCCATTGAGCCCTATGGGGCAAAAATCGGAATGGGGAAGGGGCAATGGTGAATGGGGATTTACCGCCCCGCCAACCTAGGAATGGGGCGGTAAATCCGCCATCCACCATGGCGGAATCCGGCATGGACCATGGTGCTAATAGCACCATGGTCCAACGCCAGGGTTGTAATGAGGCCCATTATCTTTTCACTGAAGCTTATTTTGGGCCTCCATACACTAATTGTAAGTAGCCTAGATGAAAAAATGGTGTCACTTGGTTCTGCAGCTCATCACAAGATGGCTTAAATTTAGCTTGCATTTGGTCCATGAAATTTTGCTGTTGCAAAATGTTAACACGATTTTCCATCAGGGTTTCTTGCAACGGCAACACGTCTTCCAGTTTGTCGTGGCACACTTGCTTGGTGCTCAGCAGCTCTTCAGAAGTTTTCTGGGCTACTTTGTGCCACTGTTCAATCTGAGCATCCCTGTCTGTTAACCTGCTCTTTACCAATTGGAGGTGAACATACAGGGCTGCAGAGAGGAAGATCAGTTTACAGTTCTCTTCTTTGATAGTATAAGTCATATATAACCTCTGTTAGGATTGATTTATTGTGCTTTTTTTGTTTCTAATGTCTGCACCCACTTGAGCTATTGTGTCTAATATTTCTATCTTCCAAAGATCAATATCTGTGCTTGTCTAATCCTTTTCAAATATAACTTTGAAAAAGCATGGACTTTTACCAAAGGCACTGCTATATCAGACATCTCTCTGTTTAAATTGTAAAAATCTACCCCCAAAGCTTCTTGCTAAGCAGAAATGCAAACCTTTCTTACTCCTATTTTACTACTGTTGCTCAATCACTTACAACTTCAAATTCAAACTTTAGACATCTATGTAACAATCCCTACTTCTGCGCACTCCTTAGTATTACCATATGAGGCTTTGGTGTCAACACCATATAATCCAATGCAACAAAAAGCTTCCACACACCTTTGTGAACTCTTATATATGATATGGCATTTATAACATGCCTATACACAAGTGTTTCAAGGCATGACGAGGCAAGGGAGGGGTAACTGAGGGAAGACAAAGACAACGATCTTACTAGGCCAGGTGACATTGAGATCGTGCAAGTGCAGGGGATGGGGGTAAAGGGAAAAGTGCAGGGGGGAATGAAGGAAGGGACAGTGCAATACATAGGATCCACAGTACAATAAATAGCATAAATAAGAATAATAGGTAAAAAGTGCAGCCAGCTTGTTGCAAGTGCAGGGGTAAGTGCAGACATCAAGTGTCAGAGCTGGTAGGGGACTGTAGAGATACAAAAACAGCCCCCAAGTGCAGGTGTTGCCCTGGAGGCAGTGCAGAAGTGCAACTGGTGCGGCAGGGTACCTGGGCCCGAGATCAGAGGGTATCCAGGTGACCAGTGCAGTTTCAGTCAGGAGTTCAGCAGGGGAGAGGAGGAGAGAAAGCAGAAGCAAAGAGAAAGGTCTTGAGGTGCTTCCGTAACCGGAGATGGTTCTCCTCAAGTTTTAGGGAGGTGGGGAAGCTGTTCCAGCGGGAGGCCTTAGCCGAAGATAGTGAACAACTCCCAACTCATTGCATGGAGAAGCGACTGACCCTGAGGGAGATGGAGCTAGATGAGCGAAGAGCACGAGAAGGAAGATATTTAGGAAGAGAGAGTTGAAGGTATTGAGGCCTCAGGACCCAGAAGGCCTTGTGGACAATGCAGAGGATTTTGAACTTAATGCCCGCAGCCACTGGGAGCCAGTGCAGAGATTTCAGTCCTGAAGATATATGATCCCTGGGCTTGAAGCCAAGCACAAGTCTTGCAGTTCTGTTCTGGATGAGTTGCAGAGGGTGGAGAGTAGAAACAGGCAGATTTAGAAAGAGGCTGTAGCAGTAGTCCAGCCTAGAGTGAACCAGAGCTATGGAGACAGTGAGTTTCTGGGGGAAGGAGAGGAAAGGAAGAATACCTGTGAGGAGGTCAGAGATGTGAGGAGAGAAGAAGAGTGTGGAGTCGAAGATGACTCCAAGGTTCTTAGCCTCACAGGTGCAAGCAGGAAGAGAGCCAAGAGAGGCTGACCAGAGAGCGACCGGAAAGGAGACAGCAGGTGTGCCAATGAGGAGAATCTCAGTTTTACTGGCATTAAGGCAGAGATCATTGGCGGCACACCACTCCTGGATAGCAGACAGACAGTCAGAGATGAGAGAAGGAGAAGAGGTGGTGGAAGGGAGCCTGAAAATGAGCTAAGTGTCATCCGCATAGCACTGAAAGTTGGGGCAGAGAGCGGCAATGCGGTGGGCAAGAAGTGCCAGGTATTGGTTGAACTGCCGGGGAGAGAGGTTAGACCCCTGGGGAACAGCACATGTTGAGATCGAGATAGAGGAGAGGAAGGTCCCAAGTTGAACATGGGAGGGTCCATCGGAGGGGAAAGAGATAAGCCAAGCCATGGCCTGATCGGTGATACCCAGGTTATCATGGAGACGGTTGAGCAGGATGGTGTGGTTGACCGTGTCAAAGGCAGAAGAGAGCAAGTAAGATAAGAACAGAAGGGGGTATTGGAATAAAGGTTGGAGAGTGGGTCTTCATGGATGTTCAGGAGAGCAGCTTCCATGGTTCTGGCAGCTCTGAAGCCAGACTGACGGTCATGGAAACAACCAACAGATTCAGTGTAATGATTAAGCTGGGAGATAGCCAGCTTTGCCCATGAAAGGTGTGGTGGAGATAGGGCGGTAGTTATCCGGGCAGGGTGGGTCTGCTGAAGGTTTCTTAAGAAGAGGGTGCACAAGGGAGTGCTTCAGGGGGGAAGGGAAGACTCCAGGGACGAAGATGTGGTTGCAGAAGTCAGCCAAAGTAGGAGCCAGGATGTCACTGCGGTCCTTGATGGTTTTAGAGGAACAGAGGAGAACATGTTTTAATGAGATTTTCATAGATCAGACTCGTCTAGAAACCTTGTCTAGGGAGAACAGGGGAAAGGCAGAGAAGGAGGGAGGAGAGTAGGCCACAGAAGGGCCAGAGGAAGAGTGGGGAGTAGAGGGAGGGGGAGGAGAGGAAGAGAGAGAGGACAGGATGTCCTGAGTTTTAGGGATGAAATGAGAAGCCAGGGCCGTGCAGAGGGCCTGAGAGGGGACAGGAGAGGTAGAGACTGCAACAATTTAAGTTAAAAAGGTCTATGTTGCAATGCCACTAGTAATCCCAGAAATCATATCTCAGTGAGACCTCCAGTTCTGTAGAATATTTTTATCGAGCAGCATCTAATTCAGGGGAACTTTCCACAACCCCAAATCAGGCGTGTACAATTTTCCTTTATTTGATGATGTTATTTTTATGAATCTGGGATCCCCAATTTAACAGTACTGATTCCTCACAGCCTCTCTCCCCTTTCGGACAGGCAACACACATGCTGACACAGAAGGTCTCTTTATTAATAAAATATAAATAATTGAATTAGTTTAAAGATAAAGAAGTTATGCATCCATGAAATTCCAATGCCAATGTTGATCCCCCTCAGCCGGGCTCATATCCTCTTAGGACAATGCTCATAGGATATCCATACATCCAATGCTCGTAGGATATTCATGTAGCCAATTTCTCTGGTGATTCACGGCTCATCCCGGAACCCCCTCAACCAAGCTCAGATCCTCTTAATGCAATGTTCAATTAGTCTCCCTCTGCTGGGCTTGGACCAATCCCAATGTAACCCTTTAACACAAACTTGCTTTAACTAAAAGCTCTCCGCTGATCTTCCTCTGCCGGGCTCGTACCAACTTCCTCTACTTGGTCATCAACTTTCTTTACACTATTAACATCGAAGACTTTCGATTGTGCACAGGATTCTGCTTGACCCGTTGCAGGACCACTTTGATTCACAATTCTTTGTCACTCTTTCAGTTGGATACCTTACAGAGACTTTCGAATGAGCACACACGCGGTGCCAGACCACTCTGTGTAAGGTATTGTATCTTGGCTTCAAAGTTCAATCACTCATCTGTTGTTCAATTTTACCCGTGTTGATTATCACATACGTTCATACAATGTTTGCTTCAGCGTTCACTATACAATGTTGCCGCTTACAACCTTGGCTTCAACACAGACTTGTCTGGTATCAGTCTCCCCAACTCACCGGCTGTGCTGACTTCACTGGTGCTGCTTTGTTGTAGTAGCCAAGGATAGTACCATGGCTGCAAGCGATTCTCCCCGCCTTGACTATCGATGCGGAAGAGCCCCGGGTGCCTCTGATACACAATGCAGGATTCTTCAGCCTTGTTTCCTGGTCTTACATTTTCTAGGTTCATGAAAGTAAAGGTTCCTTGTCGAAAAGGTCAAGGGCGGGGGGCGTTAGAGAGCCTGATCAAGATGGCCACGGGCCCATGAACACTCTGCACGGCAATACATATTTGCACATAATCTGGCCGTAAAACTGCCCTGTACTCGTACCAGGAGTTAGGCATCCTGTGTGTGAAAGTTCCCTGCATGATTGGGCGAAGTCTGAGGTTTCACATCCCCTGCGTGGCTGTGCTGGGAGCAAAGTTGTCTGCACTGCTGGCTGATGCAGACCGCGTGTGCTGGAGGAGGAAGGGCGCTGCTGCTGCCCGTTGCGAGCAGACATCAAGGTAGCCCTGCACCCGTGGCTGCCAGTGGAGAAAGAGGGGAGGGCGCTGTGTCTGGAGGCTCCACGTCACCCACCAGGCCTCGAGAACACCACAAACAAGCTCCGGAGCTCAGGCGGGTGCTGTGGAGAAGGAGGGAGCGAGGTTGAACCCACCAGAGGACGCTGCCGTGAGCGGTGGGGCAGCCTGCCGGAGGGTGTCTGCACCGTGGACCACCAAGACAATACAGTGAGTCCCCTGGACACCAGCCGGTCCCCCTGGGGAGGTGAGGTCCCCAGACAAGCGGCAGGCGGGGAGGACAGAGCCCACCCGCTAGCTCTTGACTATGGCTGTGACTGCCGATCGCAGCCATGTGGGAGAGGAGGAGGCTCCCCCCTGGACACGGCCGCCGTCCAGCAACCATCCTGCCACAGCCACCGGACACGGACACGGGGGGAGTCACTGGCCCCTCCCCTCTGGGCACCAGATAGACTGCCCAACTTACAACTGCAGTCACGCGTGGCAGGACGCCTGAGGGACACTGCTCCTTACCGCCGTGTCTCGCTAGAGGCTGGGGGCACTCTGTGTACCAAGATATTCCTGCCCACAACACCAAAATCCTGGAAGTGCCCTGACCAACACCCACTGCAACCATAGTGCACACCGCAAAGGGCGCTAGGGCAGCACACTGCTCTGCACCCCCATTGGACACTAAGCCCCTCAAATCAGTGCTGCCACCACGAGGTTGCCCAGCCACTAGCCAACATACTTGGAGACCACCTCAGTCTCAATCAAGTGAGACACCTCCCTCACCAGCCTGCACCACCAGGGGTTTACACATTCACCTGGGTCATTCCCCAACAACAAAGTGGCAGGGAGTAGAGCCCTTCCATCACCTTCCTTAAGGACTAAAGATGGGCCGATGCTGAGGGACCCTCTGGCAAGTAGACCAAGCAGTACACAGGCTGGAGGCCAGGCACCACCATAGAGTGCGACGCAACTCACCAACCACCTCAGAGGGCCAATCCCCCAAGCATAACCACACATCCCCACGTTCATCTACCCCAGGACATCACTGATGTTGGTAGACCAAGGCATGCTGGCTGCAACACCCCAAGCACGGCCCAGGTCAGCACCCCTGTCTCAGAGACTCTGTAAGCAGCATAGGCGCCCGTCAGACAGTGTCTCCAACCAAATTCCACCTTGCTGAATACTGTAGGATGCCTCCGTGGCCGCATAACTGGCTGGGACCTGAGACAGCATACTTTATCATCAGGAAGCCATCGGAGGGGTAAAGAGCTTGTTATAGGACGAGACGCCCACCTCCTTTGTCTTCAGGCTCGAGGACCCCTAAGAACATCAGAGCATTGTACTCACATAAGGACTCAGACAAGCTGAACAACAGAGCGCCCCCGCCCCCCCGAGTGGACAGAAGCACCTATTGATCAGACTTACAAGTGCGCACAGTGGCCCCCGAGCAAACAGCACCCGGTAAACACCAAGCCAAACTTCAACCACACTCCCGACAGGCCGAGATGACGAATCCACCGGAGGGCGGCAATCCGCAGTCTAACCTCGACTCCTCAACAGCATTCCATGACACAAAGGAAATGTTTAGTCAATTGCAAAGTAGCATACAGTCCCTGGACGGGAAAATGGACACGCTGACCTGCAAAGTTGATCACATGCAGGTCCGCTTGGACAAACATGGAGACAGACTGGACGAGGCAGAGGGCCGGATATCGGTTGTGGAAGACGAGGCCACCACAACATCAAGGGATCTACAACAGATGAAGAGAACTCTTAAAGAACTCACTGAGAACCAGGACGACCTAGAGTCGAGGTCTAGAAGAAAGTTGGCAATTTCCACTTGTTGGCAATTTCGAAGCACACGACCAGCGAGACATGGAAACAATGGTGGAGGAGATTCTGGGAGAGGTCCTGGTAAAGGAAGACTTCTCAAATATATTTGTGGTGGAAAGGGCGCATAGGACCCAACGGACGAAAACCAATACCAGGAGCCCCGCCACAGATGATAATTGCATGAATGTTAAACTATCGTAACCGGGATATAGTGCTGCGGAAGTCAAGGGAGAAGGGGCCCCTGGCATACAAAGGAGACACGATAAAGATCTTTCCAGACTTTTCTGACAAAGTCCAAGTGTCACGCAGAACTTACATAGATGTAAAAAAAAGACTGCGAGACCGTGGCCTCCACTATGCCATGCTGTTTCCAGCCATGCTCAGAGTAGAACACGAGGGGCGTGCGCTGTTTATCACCACCCCGGCAGAAGCAGATGAATTTCTCGAACGGTTACCTCGGCAGCCGGGCCTGGGGGGGAACAACGACTGAAACAGCACTGAACTGAAATTTATCAAGGGTTCAAAGGGTCAATGGATTATTGAAAAGGGATTGAAAGGACAGTGACGGGCCCTATGACTGGCAGTGTGGAGTCTTGGTCGGGCCTCTAGCTGCCACCAAAGCGGAAGCAAGTCAACAGCTCTAAACGCTGGCAAGTTGGGTAGGCCAGCCTAAGGCGCAAGGGGGGATGGGAGTAACTGACAGTTGGGGTTGTAGGCGGGGGAGGGCAAGATGGGGGGTATATGTCAAGTGGAAGCATCACGAAATGTCAGCGGTCAAGGAATTAACAATGGGGAAGGTCGGGCAAAATGCCTTGGGGCATACTTGAGTCTAGAGATATGGGCAGAGAATAGCAAGAACGTTGCTCTGGAATGGCTGGGTCGATTAGATAGCTGACATGGAATGTGTGCGGGCTGAACTGTGCAACAAAATGACAAAGGGTCCTGCTATACTTACAACGCCACCAGATCGGAGTAGCGTTCCTAGAGGAGACGCACCTCATGAAGTCGATCGAAGCCAACTTTGGCAAGTCTTGGGGCTGCCACCGTTATTTCTCATCCTATTCGTCCTACTCTAGAAGGGTGTGCACTCTTATTCACAGGTCAGTGGGATTTAACTTCATTTCAACGATTAGAGATAATGAGGGGAGAGGGCTGATAGTGCAAGGCACCATACAGAGACGCTTGTACAGCTTGGTTAATTACTATGGACCCAATCAGGACACAGTTGCAGCACTGAAGTGGCTCAGCCGGCAGCTGGGGAAGGCACCACGTGGGGACATAATATGGGCCGGGGATTTCAATGAGGTCTTGATGCCCACACTAGACCGCACAACAGGCCCAAACCGATCCCTGACAATGGGGCAAAACGAGATAAAAGCAATGTGTCAGACATGGGAACTATAGGTACCGTGTAATACACAACCCTTATCCAGGTGGCACACTGGCACCGTGTGATACACAAGCCATATCCAGGTGGCACACTAGCCCCGTGTAATACACAACCATATCCAGGTGGCACACTGGCACCGTGAACTACACAAGCCTTATCCAGGTGGTACACTGGCCCCTTGGAATGCACAAGCCTTATCCAGGTGGAACACTGGCCCCGTGCGATACACAAGCCTTATCCAGGTGGCCCATTGGCACTGTGTAATACACAGGCCTTATCCAGGTGGCACACTGGCCCCGTGTAATGCACAAGCCTTATCCAGGTGGTGCCGTGTAATACACAACCCTTATCCAGGTGGCACACTGGCCCCGTGAGATACACAAGCCATATCCAGGTGGCACACTGGCCCCGTGCGATACACGAGCCGTATCCAGGTAGCACACTAGCCCTGTGTAATACACAAGCCATATCCAGGTGACACACTGGCACCATGAAATACACAAGCCTTATCCAGGTGGCACACTCTCCCCTTGTAATGCACAAGCCTTATCCAGGTGGCACACTGACCCCTTGTAATGCACAATCCTTATCCAGGTGGAACACTGGCCCTGTGCGATACACAAGCCTTATCCAGGTGGCACACTGGCCCCGTGTGATACACACGCCGTATCCAGGTAGCACACTAGCCCTGTGTAATACACAAGCCTTATCCAGGTGGCACACTGGCACGGTGTAATACACAAGCCTTATCCAGGTGGGACACTGGCACCATGTAAGACACAAGTATTATCCAGGCGGCACTGTGTAATACACAAGCCATAGCCAGGTGGTACTGTGTAATACACAAGCCTTATGCAGGTGGCACACTGGCCCTGTGAAATACACAAGCCTTATCCAGGTGGAACACTGGCCCTGTGCGATACACAAGCCTTATCCAGGTGGCACACTGGCCCCGTGTGATACACAAGCCGTATCCAGGTAGCCCACTAGTCCTGTGTAATACACAAGCCTTATCCAGGTTGCACACTGGCACTGTGTAATACACAAGCCATATCCAGCTGGCACACTGGCCCCGTGTGATACACAAGCCTTATCTAGGTGGCACACTGGCCCCGTGTGATACACAAGCCTTATCCAGGTGGCACACTGCCCCGTGTCAAGCCACGTGGCCTTGCTTTGTTTGCACACAGTTTCGGTTGAAATATATGCAAAAGCAGGGCTTGCCACTGAGGGGCACACATCACTCACCCCATGCATTTAGCTGGACCATTAGCCTCACTCTTTGTTTACACTCTCTGGTGATGTTTTGCATTTACTTCCCTGTCCTGTATTAGGCGCAGGTTGGGGATATTGTGTTGCTTGGTAACAGAGCATCTGTTCTCGTAGACCCTTCAGCAGGACTTCTGCAGTTTTATTGCTTGTATCTGCCAGAATAAATAGCAACCAGCCCTGGAACAATCCACGCCTGAGCTCTTCACGTCAGAAGACTCGTAAAAGTCTGATCGTCCGCCTGCAACGAGGGGATATAACAGGCAGGGACAGGATGCTCCGGGCAGGTAACGGCCGCCATCAGAGTAAAGAAACCCGTGTGGGGCATTTAACGAGAAGAGATGACGCGCCGACCGAAGCAACCCGCCCATGGCTGTGTTATGGCCATTAGCCGACGCATTTCGCGTTTTGCCACACACGGTGGCGTGCGTGCACGACGTGAAATGAAGCAAAAGCAGGCTGAGCAGCCGTCCCTGTTTTTCCAGAATGTGCCAGGATTGGGACCTTGTCTATGAATCAAACCACACAGTTGTATCCTTTTGCACTTCTTCAAGAATAGGTTTTCCCCTACGACGTAATCTGTTTTTACAAATGGTTTTACTCGGTCCGCACAGATTTCTGTGAATTTGCGCTAGACAACATAACCCAAAATAAAGATATTTATTCAATTCAAGTTCTTTCATGGAATGTTGCGTGCATACATTCAAAGGGGGATGACGCGGGTTGGCATACTTTACTAAATTCCTAAGGTATCATTTCTTTACAGGAAACCGGGGCAGGTAACTCTCCAGTTAAGCCCGACTATGCATGCTAAACTATCCCAGCTACTAAGGTGTGTGTGTGGGGGGCGGTGGCGGGTATTTTAGGCCCAATAGTGGTCTTTTAACATGGATGAAAATAGACCTCAACGTAATAGTAGTGGACCTTAATACAAATTGCCCTGACATTCAATTGCTGAAGCAAGATTTTCCTAGTGACTTATTGTTGAATTTTTTCAATGACTAAATTCGTTAGTTTAGCTGCTCTTCAGCTGTAGTGGTGATTTCTTCTCTAGTGCAGTGGTTGGACAACTTGGCCTCTACAGATTATGGCGTGAAATCTGAATTTGTAATGATATTTGGGTATTGTAATGCCCGGTTAAAGCAATGGAGTTGTCTAGAAGGGGTTCTGCGGGATGAAGATGAAACTTGGGCAATCCCATATTTGGTAGTACTCACTAATAGAACTCAACACAGTAATGCATTGCAACTGGCAACATTGTTTGCGGGAAGAGGATTCTGAACCCTAAATGGTCCTGTAAAGGGAGACGTACCTGTCAAAGCAACATATAGGGAAACAAACTCGGTCAGCTTTTCGATTATTGTCTTGTGAATATTACACACCGGTTCATGTTAAATGAGATATATGTGCTGGAAATCCTAGATAGCGACCATAACACTTTAATTATTGTGTTAAATTATGAAATCTGTGAGAAGAGTTTTGATTCAGCTCAGTCTGACATAACTAGATCAAATAATGTTTGTAGCTGAACATGGAATTTAATTGGCAACTCCGAGTTATTGGCTGAAATGCACAGTGTTGTAGATCTCTTACTACATGATTTTATGAACAATGATTGTATACAGCGAACAAATGGTTGATTTTTTTATGATAATCTGATGAAAACTAGACACTGTTTTGTTGCCCAGCCTGTTAGATCCTTGGAGTCACAGGTAGCAAAAGAAAAGTGTTGGGATGGTTTGACTCAGACTGCACAAAAATGCAAAATAAAATTACTAAATGTTATTAAACAAGACAGTAATAATAGAACACAAGAGGTCAAGAACAATGATTAGCCTAAAAATCCACAATGAAACTAAGGAAGCACGCCGAAACTGAGGACAGATAGATGGATCTTAAAAAAGACATCTGTGAGAGTATGACCATTCGGAAAATTGTTACCCATGGGAATGCTTTTCTACATCTTACTCCAGGCATGACGATCCAGGGTAACATTTGCTTTGAGTATTTGAAAGTGTTTTTTACAGTGAGTCGGTTCTTGGAAAGGATTGTCCTGTGTTTTGTGGTAGGACAGTGTGTAATAGACCATTTCCTTTGTGGTTCAAAGCTGAAAGAGCTTTCTAATGCTCTTAATGATCAGAAAGCGCCTGGACCTGATGGGATTCCCATTGACCTATTTAAAGCTGAGGTAACTTTTTGGGTCCCGATTGTATTGATATTTTTTAACTTGATCGATACAAATAATCCACGTAGTTTTTGACCTATCCAGTACTTGAGTCTACGAAAGGTATATGCAAAGATTTTAGCCAAGCGGCTATTGAAAGTTTTGGAAGAAAGCAATCTGTTGCACCACGCTCAGGTGGGTTTTCGTGGGGGTACTGGTACTATTGAATAGGCCTTTAGATTTTCATTAATATTACAAAAATGTGTTGTACAGAAAGCAATGCCCATTTACATCTTTGGACAATGTCAACCGTAATTTATTCTGGGATTCATTGTATAGGTTTGGTATTCCTTTGCAACTGGTCAATTGTATAGGCTATTATATACAGACAGCAATGCCAGTGGGAGATGGGGAGATGAGGGGGAGAAGGCAGCTCCATTCCCGGTAACCAGAGGAGGACAGCATGGGTGTGTTATGGTGCCTTTCTTGTTTGCCTTATTTATTAAATAAAGTGTGTATAAACATCCTCCTATTTGCGGATGACGCAATGTTACTTTCTTCTACCCAGCGCGTCATAAAAAAGGTCTTTTCCAAATTGACCACTTATTCTCTGCCAAGTAATTGGTGATTAATATGTCTCCAAAACTAAAATAGTCAAGTGTCATAAAAAACCTCTTCGACTGTTGAGACAGGATCTGAATGAATAACTAATAGAAAATGTGGACTGCTATGATTATTTGTAAATGTAAATGCGACTGGTATCCCCAAGTCCAAAAGAGTCATCTTATCTTGAATAGGCGGATTGGGGCTCTACTAAGTTTTGCAAAAAAAATGTGGAGGCTCTGCCATTGGTGCAACGATGGAAGTTTATGAAGCACAATCGAATCTGCTGTATTGTATGGCACAGAGTTATGGGGGCACAATGACGTGGTCACGTAGATACGTGAAAATGTATTATTTAAAAAGCTATTGGGCCTGCCTACTAGTACTCGAAGTGCCGCTGTAAAATTACAGGTAGGTTAAAACGGCATTGAATATCCGTACAGCTAAGATAACGAATTTTATGGGCCAAGCTGTAAGGACTTACAGGTCTACAAAAGAGGCATGCGGAATCTTCTTGCCAAAAACCACTCCAAATTTTGGGCATGGTTCGCCCATGTAAAACTTGTGTGAAATAAAATTGGCTTGAACTGTTATTGGAAGAAAGCAGAATGCATGGATCGTACAGCACCTGGGAGGATTACCACCTCTTATTGGGATTGGGTATCAACTGACCTCTTGATTATATATGACAGTAAGGTTTTGCCAGTTATGCTAATGCTGGGCAGCAGGGACACTTTGAGTCATACTCTCGCCATTGTGATGAACTTCAGAACACGCCCCTTTTGGACCTCCTGGTCCTTGTCTCAACAGGGCTTGCAATCTCTAATACTCCCAACATGGTGGCCCAGCGCTAAGACCCTTTCTAGCTCTATGCGCTGGACATAACGTACTCTATTTATAGAATACGCCTTCCGCGGCTCTGCGCGTCTCAATGCTATTGCAAGTAGCCATCAGACGTGTGATCCGTAGCTCGCGGTATTCTTTCTCTGTCCTTGTGCACCTACCCGCTCCTTGCCCCTTCCTTTCTTCTTGTTTCCTGGACTCGTGTGCTAGTTGCACTCATCCTAGATCCTTGGATTCCTGGATTCCACGTTCCCGGAACTGAACGCACCCTGGAGTCGGAAGAGACTCATGCAGCCTTAGTTAAAACCAGGACCGTCCGTAAGAAGGCAGCGACCAAGGACTCCATCAAAGAACGGACCCAGGTGAGAAGGGGGGAACTCCTTGACAGTTTGAGACGCCACCCGACCGAACTTTATAACAGCATGGAGGCCGCCGTTCAGGACCTGATGCGAGGCATGCATGAACTTTCAACCGAGGTTCAAAACCTAAAGGCGGAAAACGCTGCACTCAAACAATTGGTCCTATCCCGGGGTACCGCCACTAAAGAAAGGGTCCTGTTGGGCGGCATTGTTGACAAATATGATGGTTCGGCAAAAACCCTTCGCGGATTCCTGGATTCTTGCCTGGTCCACTTTACGTTCAAGCCCTATTACTTTTCGACTCCCAGGGCTAAGGTGGGTTTCATTATATCCCACCTTTCCGGCAATGCTTTGACCTGGGCTACACCTCTCGTTAACTCCAGCTATGCCCTCCTGGATGATTATGAAGGGTTCATACAGGCCCTTAAAAACATGTTTGACCGTCCTGAGCAGGTCTATAGTGCCCAGGAATGTTTGTTAGACTTTCAACAGGGTTCCCAGGATATGCTCACTTATGTGACCCGATTTAAACAATTGGCCAAGGAAGCCGATTGGTCCTCTGAGGCGAGTTTCACCCTGTTCAGGAGAGGACTGAACAATGAGATGAAGGATGAGCTGGCCAGAGTGGCTCGACCAAACTCATTCCAGGCATTAATGGACCTAGCCATGCAAATAGACTTCCGCATCCAGGAAAGGAAGGCTGAAAAGAAGAAGTCCAGGGGAAATTCATCCAAGATGTCCTGTGAAAGCACAGTCAGAACGGACACAAACCCAAGCTCAGTCACAGAACCAGAACCCATGCAGATTGGAGCCTTACGTGGACCCATATCACCGCAAGAAAGGTTGAGAAGGATCCATACAGGATTGTGTATGTATTGTGCTTCGGACAAACATTTGGTTAGGGAATGTCCTCTAGCACATCCTCGGCGTTCGGGAAATGCCAGCTCCTGATCCTAGATGGAGCAGAGTTTCCGGAGAGAGATGTTTGCTCCACATCAATTCCATCCTTGAACTTTCCTGGACAAAACAAACTTGTCATTCTCCAGGCATTTCTATCACCCACCAAGAACACAACCTATTCTATTTTGGCCCTGGTGGGCTGCGGAGCTATGGGGATCTTCATTGATCAAGAGTGGGTTGCCAGTCACCAAATACCTTACGAGGCACGAAGTACCATGCAGCCGGTGGAGGCCATCGATGGAAGACCCCTCAGTTCAGGGCCCATAAGCCTGCAGACCAAGGAGATCCGGCTCTCAATAAATCATCAACAAGAGCTGATTAGATTCGATATCATTAAGTCAGCCCTCTACCCCATGGTATTGGGTATGCCCTGGTTACAGAAACACAATCCGTATATCAATTGGACAGCAGGATCACTATTCCTAGGCTCAGAGTTTTGTATGACTCACTGTCTATTCCTGGAACCTTCGTCAACACCCCCTAAGGAACCATCTAAAGATCAAAAAACACCACTTATGGTTTCCAATATCATACAAGTCCCTGAGGCCTACCAAGGATACGCCGATGTATTTTCGACTGCCATAGTCCAGGTCTTACCCCCACACAGACCTGACGACTGCGCAATCGAAACAGATCCCTCAGCAGTGATTCCCTTCGGCAGGATGTTTAATCTTTCAGAACCTGAGAAAAAGGCCCTCAAAGGACACCAACCTTGAAAACGGCACCATAAGACCTTCAAAATCTCCAGCAG
Source organism: Ambystoma mexicanum (assembly GCF_040938575.1). NCBI lineage: Eukaryota > Metazoa > Chordata > Amphibia > Caudata > Ambystomatidae > Ambystoma > Ambystoma mexicanum. The sequence continues at coordinate 718,143,779 of NC_090923.1, forward strand.
GTGCTTTGTTATTCTTTGTCCCCAAGAAGGATACCCAGGAACTCAGGCTCTGCCTCGATTAACGTGGCCTAAATCAATGCACCCTCAAAGACTAGTACCCACTACCCTTGATATCGGACATCTTGGAAGCCGTGAGAGGCGCGGTAATATTCACCAAGTTGGATCTCGGGGGTGCCTACCATTTGATCCGTATCCGGGAAGGAGACTAGTGGAAACCCGCCTTTAGAACACCCTTTGGCCATTACGAATACCTGGTCATGCCATTTGGACTAGCTAATGCCCCGGCAGTGTTCCAACGTTTTATGGATAGGGTGTTCTCTGACATGTTGTTTCTCTTCGTCATTGTTTATCTGGACGACATACTGATATTTTCCAAGGACCCTTTAAAGCATGAAGAACATGTAAAGGCAGTACTACAAAGACTCAGTGAATACCAACTCTTAGCCAAACCTGAAAAATGCTTGTTTCACGTTACTTCTGTTCACTACCTAGGATTCATCCTTAGTCCAGAGGGAATTGGAATGGATCCATTAAAGGTAAAAGCCATTTTGGCGTGGCCAGCTCCCACGTCCGTGAAACAAGTCCAATCCTTCCTAGGACTAGCCAATTTCTATCAGAAATTCATACCCACCTTTTCCGAGATTGTTCAACCGATCGTGGCTCTCTTAAAGAAGGATACCCCTTTTATCTGGTCAACACCACAAGCCACTGCGTTCCAGCGTTTGAAGGCCGAGTTTACACAAGCTCCTATTTTGGCCCAACCGACACAAGCCGGTCATTTCTAGTGGAAACGGATGCCTCTAATTACGCTATAGGAGCAGTATTAAAACAGAAATTAGAGGACAAGCTGGAACACCCCATTGCTTATCTTTCACAAACCCTAACTCCAAGTGAAACACACTATTCCGTCCTGGAAAAAGAACTGTTAGCCATCCGCCAAGCATTCACTGAATGGCGACACCTACTCCTGGGAGCTAGACATCCTGTCCAAGTCCGTACGGACCATCGGAACCTTCAGATTCTACAGTCATTGGAGTGTAGGAATAGTCGTCAGGCACGTTGGGCCTACTTTTTTTCCCAGTACCAGTTCCACATCACTCACGTCCCTGGATCACATAACCTGGTTGCTGATGCTTTGTCTCGACGTCCTGACTATGTAACCACTGAAGATAAGGCATATCCTAAGATGTTTTCCCCCACGATCTTCGTAGCTCAAGCAGTCAACCTCCTGGAAGAAATCAGAGCGCAAACCCAATCCTCTGGGTTGTGGAAGGACATCTCAAGGAAAAACCAGTTGAATTTAAAGGCCAAGCAAGGATATTTATTCAAGGACAATGCACTGCCCATTCCTACACAGAAGTTACAACAGAGAATAATAAACCTCTGTCATGACACACCTTACTCCGGGCATCGTGGCATCACCAATATCCTCCGTCTCATACAGAGACCGTTCTGTTGGCCTAGAATGAAATCTGACGTACAGCACTACGTCCAAACTTGTGTAGTCTGTGCTCAAAATAAGCATGATAACAAGAAACTGGCGGGTCTTCTTCTGTGGCCTACACTGCCGACTAAGCCATGGGAAATCATCGCCACAGACTTCATAGTAGAATTACCACTGTCCCGAGGATATACTACCATCATGGTCACCATAGATCTGTTCACTCACATGGCTCATTTTACGCAGCTCTGTAAACTACCATCCTCTTCCGAACTAGCTGGAATATTTCTGGAACACATATTCCGCCTGCATGGACTTCCTTCCAAGATCACATCTGATTGAGGACCTCAATACATTTCTCAATTTTGGAAACATCTCTGCCAGATTCTAGGAATTCAACGTGCCCTCTCTTCAGGATATCACCCTCAAACCAACAGAGCCACAGAATGTGGGAATCAGACCCTGAAACAGTATCTTCGATGCTTCGCCACCAAGGTCCAGGATGACTGTCGCTCCTGATACCCGTTGCGGAATTCGCTTAAAACAATTCCGACCATTCAGCGCTCCAGACCAGCCCTTTTTATTGTAGTCAAGGGTTCCATCAATCGGTTTTACCCTCTGTCCTTCCTCATCCTACACCAGTACCTACTGTTGACTCCTGGATCGAAACACTCATCAACATACACCAGGAGGCCAAGAAATACTTAGAAAAAGCCAGATCACAGACCAAGAGATATGCGGTTTCCAAAAGAAGACCAGGCCCTTCTTATGCACTCGGTGACCGGGTGTGGTTGTCATCAAAACTACTACCCCGACACCTACGACCAAACAAATTGGCCCCACGGTACTATGGGCCATTTCCCATCAAGGAAATTATTAACCCTGTCTCATACCGGATCCAGCTACCCGACTCCTCGAAAATAATTCATCCAGTTTTTCATACATCCTTACTGAAACCCTACATTCCGCCCTCCCGGAAATCCAGTAGACCTCCTCATCTGCTGGTCGACAATCAACTGGAATATGAGGTGTCCTGAATTTGCGATTCCAGGTATAAACGGGGCCAGCTTCAATATCTGGTCGAATGGAAAGGATGCCCTCCTAGTGAAAGAACCTGGGAACCTATCTCTAACATCAAGGTCCCTCGCTTGCTCAGAAGATTTCACCTCATACACCCGTGCAAACCTGGAGGAAAAGGTCTTCAGAGGAGGCATGCTGTCATGAACTTCAGAACACGCCCCTTTTGGACCTCCTGGTCCTTGTCTCAACGGGGCTTGCATTCTCTAATACTCCCAACATGGTCGCCCAGCGCTAAGACCCTTTCTCGCTCCATGCGCTGGACGTAACCTTCTCTATTTATAGACCACGCCTTCCGCGGCTCCGCGTGTCTCAATGCTATTGCAAGTAGCAATCAGACATGTGATCCGTAGCTCGGGGTATTCTTTCTCTGTGCTTGTGCACCTACCCGCTTCTTGCCCCTTCCTTTCTTCCTGTTTCCTGGACTCGTGTGCTAGTTGCACTCATCCTAGATCCTTGGATTCCTGGATTCCGCGTTCCCGGAACTGAATGCGCCCTGGAGTCGGAAGAGACTCGAGCAGCCTTAGTTAAAACCAGGACCGTCCGTAAGAAGGCAGCAACCAAGGACTCCATCAAAGAACGGACCCAGGTGAGAAGGGGGGAACTCCTTGACAGCCATGGTGATTTGCAGGCTTTCTGGTGACAGTGTCACGTCAGTACAATGTCAGTAGATTATGATTGTCTACCCTGTTAGTGTCCATTCTCTCGCCTTAAGAGGAGAACATATAGGACACAGATAGAGGAAAACAACCGGCCCTCTTAGGGTTTGCTGACAAATGTTGTCATGAGCACTGCTGTTTGCACATCTAATTCTAATTCCCTACTCGGACCAAATGCCATTTTGATACCTCTATTGTGTTAATGTACCCTACAGGAATAATAGACAGCCCCAAGTATCCAGGGCTGGTCTTACACCAGATTGCACCCCAGGCAGGAAGCATCATTGGCGCCCCTCAGGACCCCAACCCCTCAAAATGACAACCAGAAAAATGTGTTACAAATGTTGTAAATAGGACCAGTGTCCCTACACTTAATAAAACTGTCCTATTGTAATGGTGTACACGTAATCACTTATAAGCACTCCAATTTTTACAGTTGATGTCAGGGTGACATTACGTTATTTGCCCAGAATCACACACTTACGCTAAACAGCGAAGCAGGGATTTTAACCCACTCTGCAATTTAGGCATGGCGAATTTCTTCCACGCTTTACTTGGAACAAATTTAAGTTTTGATTGTCAAGGCCTACAAAAATACTGTCCTATAGAGTTTACTTGTAAAATACAAAAAATGCATAGTAAATCAGCATGACAATATGTAAATCCTAAGAGCAGCATGTTGAGCCAAAATAATATCCGTGTACCTTTTATTTTCCACATCCTGAATGGACAACTGTAAGATGCAAAATATCTTTTTACCCACTTTATTTTCAGCGCTTGAAGACACACAATAAAAGAAGTTGTGTAATAAACTCACTTAAGTTTGGAGGTTCATCACACACCTCCAGTGTGCTGTTATGTATGTTTTTAAGAACATGCAACTAAGGACATCATAGCAAACTTTACTTTTTAGCATATGAAGCTATTAGACATTATGCGTGTGAAGAAATATTTCAAAGGGTACTTTATTTTGTTCCACGCTTTAACTGTCACAGATTTGCAAGGTGACTCTGGGTCTGATGACAAAAGAAACATGTTGTCGAGTTCATTACGGCACTGACTCCAGGGGGATGTAGCCTGTGCCACGGCAGCAAAAATTGGATTTTTCTAAAGATTTTACTGAATGGTATGTGTTATCATTTGGCTAGACTGGCATTTTAATGCCACCGGTCCAGCTGTTTTTGTATTGTGGCATGACATCTTATTCTGGGCCTACTATCTGCACACGGACCAGGACGCTGTGGAGTGGAGAACACCCAAAAATCTCGCACAGGGTGCTGGGAGACATGGGGCCAGCACGGATTCCAGGCCCTGTTGAGCTGATGAATCAAAGAACACTGGTTGCAGGTGGTGGCAACCGGAGGTACATAGGCAACAAAATACAAGTGTTGGAGTGCAAATCATGCCCGAGAGGCGGCTGTGGATAAAAAAATTGTCTAATTGCTAAGAATTGGATTTTGCAGGCTCCTAGCCATGAACCTTGGCTCGGATAGGAATGCCAGCTCCTCCCTACATGCACAGAACACCATTTCTTGGTCCTCTAAAGCGAATTCTCACTCACTAGTGGAGTGTGAAAATTGTGGTCTGCATATGTGGTCTTCCCTTTGCTCACTTCCCTTTTGCTCCCGTCTACACTTGGTGCTCACAGATAATTGTGTCTTATTAGACAAGCAACCAAGTTAACATTGGTACACAGTCCTGTATCAGCTATGCTCCATTTCTTCATATCAATATAGCTATAAACCCAATTGACCTCTTCAGTGCTGGCAATTATATTTTACCGACAGCTACTAGTATATAGATTGCCCTCTAGTAAACTGCCAAAAACAAAAATTCGAGTGTAAACCAGTTTGGACATGCAACTGGTGATAGCTTTTAAAGCATAGTAGTTTGTTATTAACTCAGAGCGTTTTGGCAGGACATTACTGGAGTTCCCAAAAGCACAAGCCAAAACTGGATTTTCCAGCTAATCACCTCACTGGGCTATTCTCTACAGCCCCAAAACCTTAATGGGGGTTAAAACTTTCAACCTTTGGAATCAGAAAATTTGACTGAAGTTCTACATGGCTGTCCTATAGAAAATATAGCTACTCGGTTCCGAGTCGCCTCAGCCAATTCAAGGTCTCTCTGGTTTCACAGGTTCCGAGTAACAATCTGATAAGCATTTGCATGTAGTTCAGTCACCCATGCATAACTACATAGTTCGATCCATTTTTACTAGAGACATATGAGTCAACCAAGACGAAAGTTGCCTAGTTCTGAGTCACACTTGATAGATCAAGCTTCACTCTGGTTTAGGAGGAGACTCGGAAGCAAGGTGGACAATTTCCCGTAAATTGCTAGTGAGCAATGTATTAAAATTGTATATGGTTTGAAGTAAGGAATTGTTGCAGCCTTATAATAAATGTCTTTGTGAAACAGAGCTTTTGGAAGGGGAAAGCCTTTAATTGCAGCCTCTTTCCATGCTAGCGCCGGCAGAGGCATGCTGTTGGCATGAAGCTGTTGAAGAAGCAATGTTTTGGGCAGCTTGCAGTCATTGACGGGTTGTGCCCTTGCAGCTACTTTGTTGGAGGCAGATTTTGACGTCTTCTGTGAAGCGGCATTGGTCCGTGTTTACGTTTGTATTGGGCAGAGTGGCGCGGGTCAGCTGAATGTGGTTTCAAGGGTCAAACCCTTTGCAAAACCCTCTCAATATAGCATGCTTTCATTCCTTCCAGCTTTTAAAAGTGGACCCTGCAAGCCAGTATTTCCCTGCGGGTACAATGTGTTTTCAGCTTGCATGAACAGGCTTGCCATTTTCAACGTGGCTGAAGCAATGGTTTATCTTGTTCATGGTCCAGAACCTGCCCAGTAGTTCAATGCTCAGACCAAAGGGGCTGTTGCTGACATTAGCAAGCATGACTCTACTGTGCATGACTTCCAGGCAGCTTAGGGTGCTTTGCAAATGCTTACCGACCATGGTGGCGTGATGCACATAAAAAATGCTGTGCTACTTTAATAAAACAAAGTGAAAGTCGGCGACTCGGCTTTCCCAAAGCCACCGGCTTTCACTTTGTTTAACTAACATTGCAAATATAGGTCCCGGTGGCGGGTTAACAGCATTAATCCGCCACCGGGGCATATTTGCAACATTAATAAAACTAAATGAAAATCGGCGGCAGGATCTGTAAAATCAAGCAGCTGACGACATTAAATAGTATTTTTAATCTAACAAATACAACGTTTCCCGGTGCTTCTGTCCTCTCCAACTCCCTGGCAGACATCAGACTTAAGATTCAACAATAGTAGGCGAACTGCTGAATTTTGGCACCACTTAACAGTGGCATTTAGGGTACAAATACTTCCACTTACCTTATTGATCTGCAGGTGAGAAGCACTTGGCACCTGAGGGCTGTCTGCATGGACCGGTGCCCCAAGATGGCAAAGTCAGGCTCTGGCTCACTGGGTCTGGCTGTGGCTGGGCTTTGATTTGAATTCTGATCCGCAGGGGCAGCAGGTCAAGGAAGGACAGGCTGACCAGCCCCAATCAATCCCCCTGTGTCAGTGCACTGTGTGCACATGCGCTGGAGGAGGGCACGTGCGCCCAGGCATGGGGCCTTGCTGACTGGCACCAGCGCCCCCCCCTGGGGAAGTGAAATGAAGCAACAAATGTTGCTAATTTGCTAATAGCTGCCCTGAGCTGAGGCTAGCAATACGTTATTTATATAATAATGAATGTGGCTGGCTGCTGCTGCGTCCTGGCTTTGGAGGAGCACCTCGAGCTATAATAATGCAGATAAAGACTGCTGTCTCTTGTATGCGCTCGTGCCCGCCACTTAGACTGTCCGGCCCCCTGGTGGTGCCACGTAGCGCAGCCAGTGTGTGTGTCAGGTACAGATGGTAAACACAGTGAAAGATTATTATTATTTTTTCACTAATTTATTTTAACTTCTTTTTTTAATGAAATATGGACTAGCAGACTGCTGGTGTGGTGCCCCTAGAGGCTGACTGACGTCAGGCAGTCGCCTGAGCTGCCTGACGCAAAGACCGGCCCTGCAAGTATCCTCCAGTTGTACGGGAAACATGCTCAGCTGGCACAGGAAGGAGGTGATGTGGAGTTGTCTGGGTCAGCAGGTGACATAGGCCAGTCACTTGAGAGGAGGATAAGCTATCTGGGCTACACCCCCACCACCCATGAGAATTGGCGCCCATTATATGGGCTGGTAACTCAACCTCTCATTCTATTGACTTGATCTCTGCACATAATAATAAGGATCTGGATCCGCTCACATGCTCTTTGCTTTCTCTTTGACACATTACCGACCTCAGGGACCTTCCCAGCATGCTTCAGGCATGTCCTGACCATTGTGAAGAAACTATTTGCCAATCCTAATAACCCATCCTTCTCTGTTATATCTCCAAAGTCCTAGAACTTGTGTTGTTTAAATGCATCACAGCTTACCTGCATGAGAATGGAGTCTGTGACCCACTCCAATCTGTTTTCCACATGGTCAATCCACCGAAAAGGTACTCAACCCCATTTCCATCTTCCTGGTGACCACTCACCACTCAAAACACCCTACCATCCTTTATCCTCCTTGGTCTTCCTGCCATTTTGGCGTGCTTAACTATCCCTCTCTCTGCTGCACAGTCTCTCACCATGATTTTATGGACACTGCCCTTGATTGATTTTATGCCTACCAATCTTATCACTCCTTCCCCACCCCATGGCTGACTGGCACCTATTCTATCACTGTCCTTCGAGACACTCCAGAATCTGAATCAGAGGTTTCAGGACTTGAATATTATCAAGAGTTTTCCAAAGGAGCCTCCTAACCATGTGGTCAAAAGCAGAGCTTAGATCCATGAAGACCCACAGACAGTAGACCCAAAAAGAAGGGCACATTTTGCCACAATCAGAAATAGATTTAAGAACTGATTGCAGTGCCCATGCCTGCCCTGAAAGACAAGATGTTTTGTTCCATCACCCATTCCTCCAATCTCTTCAGGAGAATGCCTGCAAAGAGCGTTGATGTACCATCCAACGAGGTGACAGGGCGATAAGCAAATGCAAGGGATGTATTATCTTTTTTTCTAAATGGGGACAATAATGCCAGTTTTCCAGCACACCGAGATCTGGACAGTGTGTGTGATCACATTAAACACCTGGGTGAAAAGGGGGCCACAATTTGACGTGGTGCAGAATAAATCATTTGGCACTCCATCAATCCCAGGGGCTTTAAGTGGTTTCTGCCTTCTTGTCACTGATTCCACATCCCCAATTGTAAAGGGAGTTAGGGACCCATAATCACTACACATATGCTCTGTGTTGCCACTAGGCCTGTATAAAGTAAGGACATGCTTAATTCAATCTTTCTCAGACACATAACCTTTAAAGAATCCGATCTTCCAGAAAGATTGAATGTCAGAGGAAGTAGCGGCCACACATAATGCATCCTAGTGCTCTCCAGCAATCTCTGCCCTTCTCTTAGCCGCCCTGTCTAATATCTGTAATGTTGGGGGAAGCTGCTTTGAGAGTGCAAAAAGAGCTCTCTTTTTAGCTTTGCAGTTAGTCAATAGCCATGATTTGTGTCCAGCAGAGCTACTACACCCGTCGGGCTTTTTGTTGCTAAAGATTTTTCTGCTGCTATCAAAAAAAGGGCAAAAGCACTGATCATCTTCAATAACGCAGTGCTTGAAGTTAGACAGGTGTCAAGATTTCCCTGTTTGTTGCTACCACATGATTTATCCTCCCAAACTCCTATTCAGCTCTCCATTGAAACGCTGTAATGTGTGCTCCTCATAGCAATGGTTGTAGATGAGGACAATGCAAAAAAAAGAAAGGGGCGAATTAATCCCTCTTTGTTGTTTTCGGGGGGCCTGACTCTAGAGGGTAATATAACTGAGCACAAGAATACAGAGTCAAATGGTTACCCCTCTCATTGACGCCCAGGAGATGCAGGCAAGACTACAGGAGGTTAGGTTTAATTATAAACTAACCATTTCATCACACAACTAAGATAAAACAAAATGTATTCATATTGAAAAATGCATATTTTGTAAAACATATATTAAGAAACAAACAATACGCAAGGACTAAATCATTAGTCATGTACAGAGTAAGTGAGCATACAATTCTGTACATGGTGTGGTTGATGGCAGCATGAGTAGTATTTCATGTACTGTTCGAGAATTAACAATAAGTATCTTCTGTAGAAGAGGGCAGCCAGTATTGGTCGCCATTCTCCCGCCCCAAGCTCATACAAGTGGGAGTTGATTGTGATCACACCCACACCTGCTGCGGATCTTGAATTTTAAAACTACTGTATATGATGGAATTGTCTGTCTGTAGTTCTCCTATATTTGATTGCAATTCTCCCTCTCAGTACCTGCTGCTTTTTTAGCCATAATAGCATGAACTTCATAAGCCAAGCACCTGGAAATGAAAATTGCCATCTAAACAAATGGTTTACAACAAGTTGGAAAGAGGGAGAGTCAAAAGGTAGAAGTGTGGGAGTAGAGAAGGCGGCAAGGTAGAAGATGCAGGGTGTGAAATGTGGTAGAGCAAGAAGGGTAGTGGACGGTAGATCTGGCGGTGGATGGCTTGGTTGAGGGTGGGTAGGAATGGTGAAATGGCTAATGGGGAGAATTGTAATGGCAGGGTAGAGATAGTGTGGGATGGGAAGGGTGTAAAGGTATGGACCGAAAGGTAAAAGGAGAGGGATGGGAGGGATGGGCGGAGAAGGAGTGGTGTCACATAGTGCACGAATAACCCTGTGCTGATCAGTTTACCAGCCAAGGCAAGCTATTAAAGATGACTGTATGTGAATTCATACCTATTACGTTTGACATGTTTTTCCTGCATGAAAAACACAGTAAATGCACTTGAAAAGGTTTTGTTCTTATAAATGGCTTTCCTGTACAAGTACTGGACCTTTTCAATTGCATTTGATGCTGATTGTAGTAAACACAATTCAGATGCATAAAGCATATGTAACACTTTGGCGTAGGCAGTAAGCTCTGTTATATTTAAAATATTTATACAGATTTCGCTGAGCACATGCTGACTTTTTTCATTGATATTTTTGTTCTGCTTTTTTACACACCGTAATATGAAAACACTGTTCTGTGTTTAAGGCTAATATGAATGCATGATGAACAAATATTATCTGTCTGTTACATTTTGATGTTAAAACAGAAAATCCACAGAATCAAAACAGTGCAAAGATATTTTCTAAACAATGTGTTATATTGAAAATAATGATCTGTTATGTTTGAAATATATGTCTTTTATGCAGCCTTTGCTGAACACACACCGACTCACAAGTGTTTCATTGATATTGTTGTTCTGCTGTTTTGCACAACATAATGTGAAAATACTGTCCTGCGTTTAATTCTAATATGAATAAATGATGAGCCCGTATCTGCCTTTTACATTTTGCTGTTAAAACAGAAAATCCACAGAATCAAAACAGATATATTTACAAAACACAATGGGCCTCATTACACGTTGCCCGGTAAAAATCGGAATTTAACGGCATGGCACTATCAGAGTGTCCGCCCTCGCAAGAGGTCGCTAATAGCGTCCCATCACGAGTACGCGGACACGAGCATAGTGCCATGCCGTAAATGACCGTACCGCCCTGCCGCTAAATTCCCCAAAACGCCCCTTACCGGCGTCGTCCAAACCGTCGATAGCGCCTCCGCCCTCCCGCCACCTGTAAATAGAGGTCACCACTATTACCGGTCACCGTTAAAAAGCGGTACCGGAAATTACGCCATCGCACAGGAACGGCGGCCATCTTTAAAAACACAATCCATTGCCATCCTCTGCATCCAGGACACATATCCAGGGAACTCCGACCAGGAACCATACCGGATAGCCCGAAGATGCCGAAGGCCCTAAAATAAACAGCTGATCGCCAGTGCAAAGAAACATATTCCAATGAGGAGCTTGTGATGCTGACCACCACACTTGCTGCCAATGCAGAAGTAGTGTTTGTGAATGACATGCGGAGGGAGGCCCTCCTTAAGAAAAAGGCCATCTGGACCGAAGTCGCACAAAAAGTCAGTGCGGTGAGCTCTACCACCCGGAGTGTCAAGGAGTGCCGCAAGAGGTGGGACGACCTCCGGGTCCGTGTGCGGAATATATTATCAGTGAACCGCAACATGGCAATGGGCACAGGAGGTGGCGCAGAGTCCCCATTGAAGTTGAAGGAGTGGGAGGAGATATGTGCCTCCACGATTGGAGTTGAATCGATCGAAGGGGTCGGAGATATGGAGCTTGGCGTGGCCATTTCATCCGATGGAACAAACAATGCACAGTGAAGGATGAGGGGTCCCTCAATCATGTGTCCATATGAATGCCATGGATCCAGCCACAAACAGACATGCATGCATCACCACATACCTGTCCAAAACAGGGCCAATCATGCATGAGCCAGCCAACATCCCCATTACCTGCCTCCACACTGAAGAGCCCCAAATGCATTGGACGGCATGACGTATGCATCCTGCATAAGGCAGGTCGACCCATAGATGATGATTTACCCCTTTTCTCACCCCTGCAGGATCACACACGGAAACTGAGGAGCCACACACTTCAACACCTGCTCCCGCACCCAGGTAGAAAGCCAGGATGGATGCCACGGGGGACACAGCCACATCCTCTAGGGGACCCAGGAGGAGTGACCATGATCACAGGGACAAAGGCAGCAGGAGCAGCAGTTCCACGTAGCCAGAGGCCATGCCTGCTGCCGTCGTGGCACCCACGGGAGTGTGTCTCCCAGCAAGTGAAGGCAGCATTGAGGGAGTGCACTCTGCTGCCACCAGCTCAACGGGTGAGGCAGCAGCCACTGCCCCACTTTCGGATGCAGAGGTAGCACCTGGCATTGAGGATCTGAGTCAGAGCCCCATACCGACACGCCCCTTACTGTCAACCCCGATGTTCTCACCAGGTCCGTTTAGCCAAGGCGGATCACCTACCCACAACCAAGATGTGTCATGGAGCCCCCAGATATCGTCACCTGATGCCAGTGCAATGGATCCAGGCGCATCAGCCATCCCACCGGCAGCCACCATGCAACATGACCTCCCAGCCATCTTTCAGAGGCAGACTGAAATCACTGGTCTAGTAGGGCAACATGTGGCTGAGACAGGGTGCCTGAGGGAGGACATTGGTGCATTTGCACAGCAGACAAGGGAGTGCATGGAGGCATGCACCAACCGGATCTCCGATGAAATGGCCCAATTAAGGCAGGCCATGAACCGCATTGCAGATGCAATTGAGCGCAGATGCCCACTCCCAACCCAGGAAGAAAAGGGCCCCGCCTCCTCGGGGAGTTCACGGCAAACTAGCCCCCTACGGCGGTCTATGCGCAACCTGAGGCGCACCACATCGCAACCACCCGAAGACGGAGCAGGCACTGACAAATAGGGCCATCAAGGACTATCTGCCACATGTGGAGAGGGACACGTTCACGCCTTGAGGCTCACGTGGGAGTGTTGGGGGGAGGGGGGTAAGGGTGTATTCGGGGGTTTTGTGGGGGAGGGGGGTAAGGGCGTTTTCACAGTTGGGGTCATGCACTTTCTGTTCACATTATGTTCGAAATACACTGTTCTGAGGTTGAAACACAGGCATGGTCTCCATCATTGTGTATGCGTGATTTTCTTTGGGACAGGGGTCTTTGTGGGTCTCAAAATGGGCACAAGGGCAACAATGCACATCTCTCCATCCATGATATCCCACCTTTGTACATGATGCTATTCCTGATTCAGATGCTGACGCAGATCCTGTCCCGCCGTGCCATCGCCTCTTGCATGTCCTGGCGGAGCATTTCACCCATACTCATCCACATCCACATCATGCTCATCTGGTGGTTGCATAGTGGCATGGGCACATTCTATCAGATGCACATTTAGTTGTGCCTTACACATGCCATGGTCATCTTCGCCTTGAATCCGGGGGTTTGTTGGCTGCCCTTGTGGTATTTCTGGGTGCCCTGGTGGTGCTTGCTGCGCCAGTCTTGCCCTCCTCCTCCGCCTCCTCCTTTGTCTCATCTGTGCTGCCTGTTGTTGTTGGTGCTGCACTGCAATCATGTACACAGGCCCATGTCATGCTGCTGGTATTGGGACCATCTTGCTGTGGGAAGGGGTGTGGGAAGGGGTGTGGTGTGCTCTTTAGTGCTGCCTGTCTCCATTGCCTCCACTTGTGCTGATTGTGTCCACCTGTGGCAGATGGGAACACTGCTCAGGTCTGTTAACGTGTGGTTTTCGTTGCTGTTATTAGCGCCATGCCGGTAACTGCTTTTTGGGTCTTTGGGATGCCGGTATTGCCATGTACGCATGGGTTGTGATTGCGTGCTATTAGCGCCATGGCGCTATTTACGGTGTGGGGGTCGCGCGCACGCGGCCCCGCCGCTATTAGTGGCACCGTACTTTACGGGTCCACTAATAGCAGTGGGTCCGGGTCGTGATCGGCTTGGGAGCATAACGTTGCCGGTATTTCGTTACCGGTAACGGTATTCTTTTACCGGACAACGTGTAATTAGGCCCAATGTTTTATATTGAAAATACTTCAAGTTTTACTGAGGGTTCAGAATAGTATGATGTAAAAACTGTGCTTACATCCTTTGACAGAACACGCCCTTAAGAATGTGGAGAATTTGTTCAATATTTCCCACTTCTGATGGCATGGGAGAAATAAGTGCTTTGTCACAGGTGTCAGTGTTATGAAACAGATACTGATTGGCAGGAATTATGAGAAGGGCACCATAAGATGTATAGAAACATGTTTGCAAAACCAATGTTAATCAATGGGAAACAAGAGGTTTCTGTTTAGGGTTGCTTTTTGAGATGCAAAGATAAAACATGCTGTGGGAAGGCACTACTCCTGGAGGCATTACAGAAATTGTTTACAAAAGGTGCATGATGCATTTTGTGAAAACCCATGTCATTCTATGGGAAACAGAAGCTTCCATTAAGAGCAGCAGAATACATTAAGAGATTAAGATAAAACACTCCCACGTCAGCATATGTTGGCAAGGATAAAAAAAATACCAACATAAAAAACCCACATGTCAGGTTTGGCTAACAACGAAATTAGGGTGGTTTTGTTGGGCCTGATTGACTAGCCAATACACTAGATAATTAGCTGTACATGATATCAGAAAGACACAGACCACAGAAGCCCCCCTCCCACCCCCGCAGCTGGGGCCTATGTTCCTGAGAAGCCAGAGAGGGCTGAACTGAAATGCCTAGCATTCTTACGTGGCTGGACTATCTGGGGAAAAGAACGCATGCAGCTCATTTTATGCACACACCCTGGCAGATCTGCTTACAGGTCTAAAATTGGTACTATGACAATTTTTCCGAATTTTAAAATTCATGCTTGCTGTAATAAGTTGAAGGCATACTTAAACCTCAAGGGTGAGCTGATTTGATGAGAAGAAGGAAACAGCTTTCAAACGCCTTCGACCAGAACATAGTTAATCTGCTCATGGGCCTTAAACATTGCACATTGCTGTTTTTCAAATACTAATTTGTTGATTGTTTCAATATTCCGAGGGCTGAAAGAAGCCATTTTTACCCGTTTTTGGAAAATGCTTTTCTTTTCCATGGTTAGCATTAACAGAACCATGATATATTTTTGACAGGTATCCTTTCAACTAGCCGAGTGTCGGTGGTGACACACTGAGTTTGGTGTGTTACAGGGATTTGGCACAGCATATTAAGACCTTTAATGTCCCTCATGTTTATTTGGCAGGATAAGTAGATCCATCAGAGCACAGACGATGTAAGAGAGGAACCCTTTTAGGGGGATTTAAAATGCTTTACCTGTATTTTTAACCCATTGCTTCAGATTTCCTCTTGGTTGTTTTAGGTAACTATTGGCAGAGTTTTCACAGGCGTTGGTATACTTGCCCGGCCCCCTGGTTTAACAATCCTGACAGCACTACAGCAAATATAATTTTACGTTTTACTGTGCCACAATTGTAGATGGATACTGTGAAGGCATCATGAAGCAAGACACAGACAACAGATTCACGTTTTGAACAAAAAGGGTTTTATTTTTATATGTCAGGATGGACTAAGGCCTAACTTGCCCTATGCCAAGGTGGGATTTCCCTACCTAAAGAAACTAAGGGTTCTCTACATCAGTAAGTTCAACATAACAGTCTGTCTGTGTCCAAAAACTATGCTCGCCCCCACAACTAAAGACATATAATGTGCAGGGATAACAGTACCAAAATAAACAGTTTTCAAAATAAAGTTCTGAACTTCTTACAGCTCGAGCTTGGGTCATTTTCCCCCTTCCCAAAGTTCAAATAGTTCCACAAAGAAACAGGACTCAGGGTTCCCTTTGCCAAGTGCAAATAGTTCCACGGTATCTCAGGGTTCCCTTCCCCAAGATTAACACAGTTCAAATAGTTCAAGTCTTAGTTTTTACCAATGTTCTCAACTTCCTCTGGTACTACTTTTGCCTTGTAAAAAAAAAAACACATGCTCTCTTTCACCACACAGACTTTGTCTTTAAGCTCTTCTTGGCTCTTTCCCAGGTCGGGACTACTCGGTCTACCGCGCAGTTGTCAGACCACACGGTCCACCATCACGCAACCGATAACCCATGGCACTTTGTGCTGTTCTTTAGGCCTTTCTGATTAACAGTGGTTTTTCAACTAGCACCAGTGTTGGCACTCAGCAGTTTACCTTTTCTCTCTTTGGCACTTTAGGGCTTCATTACTATTTGTGTATTGGCAATCTTTTAGCTTTGCCACAGCTTCCATTCAAGTTGTTTGGTGGTGTCTGTCTTCTTTCATCACGTTGCATTCACCTTGCCCCTCTGATCAGCAACTAGCCTTTTCCACGTGCCTTTCGTTCAGTTCATAACAGTCCATATTTGTTTAAATGTCTTTCACTTTGTTACTTATTGTTCGTGACAAATTTCACTCCTTTTAACATAGCTTGTATCTGTTCTCCACTTGTGTCATAATTTCACATGATTTGCATGTCCCTTCTGTAGTTCGGTATTCAATATGGGCTGCAGGATTACAAACCCTCTTGTTATGCACCTTTTGCTTTCGTGCAAACATTAACGGTCTCACATTCGCCCCAGAGTACCCCGGTATGAGTATCCTCTCTCTCGTACTCACCGGAGCCGCTCTGCTTCGTTGGGAGGCTTCATGTTTTTCTTCATTCAGCTCTCTGGTCCTGGATAGGTGTCAGGTGTAACAGTGAGCATCACTTGCTTTCGAGAAACCTTCGGGCAGCATCCCCCCGCAGTCAGGAGTTCTCCTTGTTCCCCCGCTCCAGCTGGGAACATGTAACACTGGCAAGTGTTGGGGTTTTGGTCCTCTTGTGGCCCACTGGGTCATGGCACCTCCTTCCCCTCCTGAGAACACACACCGTTCTTCCTGCCAGTCCTGGTCTCTCCTGCTCTGACCTGCTCCTCGCTGAACATCTGCTACGTTCTCTCAAGGCAGGTTCGAACTGCTTTGCCGTGTAGGTCTGCTTTGAAGCACCTGTAGCCTCTCAACAAGCTAAAGATGTGAGTAATGTGCCTGACCCTCATTGTAGCAATTACCATGACATGCCTGATTCTTTGCAGGCATCTTCCTCATACCAGTACCATAGTGGTGAAACTGACTAGGAGTGTACATTACTCTTAGTCGCCTCTTCCTCATCCCGGTTTTAAAGAAATACCTTTTAAAGGTCTACTACTGTGCTTGACAGAGATATGGGCTGAGAGTACCCTATGATGGATGGGGCAGGGAAGGACTCATTCTCATAGGGAAAAGGGGGGTACCAAGTCTCACCTGCATGCATTTTCTCGCCAATCCCCATGGACCCTCCACCCAGGTGATCCCCCCTCGCATCTCCACCCCCAGGGTCAGGATCCAAAAGTGATGGCCTTTCCCTGGCCACCTGAGCAGAGGATACAAGGGGAGTAGGTGTGATGACACCTTCAGGTTTCTCACATACCCTTCCCCTATGCGAGCTGGACCAAGGAATTTCACATGGAAAATGGAAGAGGAAGTCGGCGTCGCCTTGGTCGCGACCTATTCTGTGTTCCACTGTGAAACAATACAGCTGTAGGTCCAGGAACCCCCGCATGACCCTTGGTTTGGATTCCTTCCACTGGCTTATCCAGACTTATGGGGAATGATCCGTAATTAATTTGAACTTATGGCCTAGCAGATAGTACTTCAGATGGAGTATTGCCCATTTGATAGATAAAGCCTCCATCTCAATAAATTAATTATATTTTTCCTGAGGGAAGTGTTTTCGGCTGATGTATAAAATGGGATGCTCCAAGCCATCATGAATTTGTGATAGGACCAACCCTAAACCCATTAAGGATGCGCCAGTCTGAAGAATTAATTCTTTGGTAAAGTCAGCTACCTTCAAGATAGGACTCTGACAGAGGGTTTGCTTTAAGGTGTGGTAACAAATTTCGTCTTCCTCATCCCATTTGATCTTTTGTGGCTCTGTGTTTTCAGTTTATCAGTAACGCGTGAGGTCTTACTAGAAACGTTTGGGATACACTGCCGGTAATATCCTATTCAACTTAAAAAGGCCCTTAGGTGTTCTTTCGTTTTCAGAGTGGGGGTGTCTAGGACGGCTGAAACTTATTCATGCCGGGGTTAAACAGTCCCATTGCCCACAACGAACCACAGAGATTGCATTTTCTAGGGTTTGCAGTCAGGCCGACTTTTCTAAGTACCCTCATAATGGTGTAAAGGTTGTACAGATGGTCTTCCCATGTCTTGCTATGCATTACTATATTCTCTATGTAGGCTCTGCAAAAACTGGAATAGATTTGTAGGATTCTATCCATGAGTCTTTGAAAAGTTGCGGGAGCCTTGTGTAGACCAAATAGTAACATCTTAAACTGAAGTAGGCCTATAGGGTTAGCAAAAGCTGTTTTTTCTTTATCCAGTCCATGTAACGGGTCTGCCAATAACTTTTCATAAGATCTATAGCAAAAAGACAGACAGCATTACCCAGCCTGTTGATAAGATCATCTAAACGTGGCATTGGGTAAGCGTCAAAGGTAGAAATGATGTTTACCTTTCTGAAATCTATGTGAAACCCCCAACTCCCATCGTGTTTTGCCACCAACACAATAGTAGAGGACCAGGGGCTGGTAGATGCTTCGATGATGTTAGCCTCCGACATTTGCTTTACCTCTTGAATAATGGTTTCCTTACAGGATTTAGGGAGCCTATAGGGTTTTAACCACTTTGCCTTCCGGAGTGCAGATAAGAGTATTAATTAAATGCATCAGCAAAATGTGTTATAGGGCCATATAGGTCTTGCTTCTGATTGTTAATGAGTTTGGGACAAATCAAGGCCATATTATCGGAATCTCAAGGTAATAAGCAGGCCAGAAGGGTGGCGTTTCATTCAGAGGGATTCTCTTTCCGCTCCTTACGAAGATAAGTCTGGTAAACTTGAGTCTTTAAGCAGCTGTCAGGTGGGAAGATCTTATTATTGCATGGCCCCATTTGCTCTATTTAATGAACAATTCTTGCAAGAAATCCTTAAGTGTTGGTTGTGTAATATACCATTCAAATGTGCACACCCTCATGTGGATTGATACTCGCAATTGAGCACAATTTGGATACTTGCTTCCTGTTGTTTCTGAGAATAATCTCTATTTGTTAGAAAAACGTGTTGGTTTTGTAATCATTTTTGTATGTACTTTCCGATATAAACAAATGGGACACCACCTTCTTTTGACCCAATGTAATTTGTATTAAATATGTTTTGTGGTACCAGACGCAGCCTCTTATGGCCTAGAGACCTATCAACATTCTTGCACCTGAAATATTAATTCTAGTTTGATCCTTAGAAATGTATCTATTGTCTGAATATCTTTACAGGAATTGTTATGAATCTATGACTAATACGTAGTGCCCCTCCACACACCCTCTCCCATTTGCTCTATTACCTCATATGGCCCATGCCATTTAGATATTAGTTTGTTTTCTGAGATAGGCAACACAACTAATATCTTCTGGCCTATGAAAAATGATCTTAAAGAGAGCTTTTCATCATAAGAGGCTTTTTGTTGCTTCTGAGCCCTAGCCAAATGGGTCTGCATCAAAGATCTAACTGCATCCATGTGTTCTTTAAGCCGAGTGGCAGTCTGTGAGAGTGGTATTGGGGTTTCTTCATGTTCCTCCCATGTTTCTCTCAACATGTCCAGGATGTCTTGGGTTACTCACCCATACAGTAATTCGAAAGAGGCGGAACCCGTAGAAGCTTGAGAACTGCAAATAAAACCCATGGAATCATCTGATTCTAATTCTTTCCGTCTTCTTCCACTAACCTCCGCAGGATGGTTTTCTTTCAAGGTCTTATTAAATCTTTCTATGAGGCCATCAATCTGTGGGTGGTACACTGAGGCCTTTAAGGTGGTATCTAATAATTGTTTTACTTTTCCGTGAGCTTTCTCATGAATCTAGAGCCTTGATCTGTTCGTATTACTCTTGGGAACCCTACCTGTGAGAAAAAGGGGAGCAGGTGTTTTAAGATTTGTTATACAGTGTTTGCTCTCAAGGGAAAGGCCTCTGGGTACTGGGTTGCATAGTCCATGATCACTAAAATACATTTGTTCCCCAATTTGGAAGTTCCTAGAGGTCCCACGATATCCATACCAATTCTTGAGAATGGAATTTCAATGATTGGCAACGGATTCAAGAGAGCATGGGATGCTATATGCGGACTAGTCTTTTGACAGATGTCACAAGCTTGGACAAAGGGCTTAATGTCTGAATGTATTCCTGGGCAATAGAATGTATTCATAATCTGGGCTTGGCTTGTGTTTTTGCTTGTCCCAATTTACCTCCTTTGAGATGTGAATGAGCTATTACTAGTACCACTTGCTTATGACTTTTAGGGACCATTAATTGGGTTCTCGTCACTCCCTGGGTATAGTTTCCCCAATACATAAGCCCATGTCTTTCTCCCGACCCTCTTCCTCAGATGGAACCTGCAGAAAGGTTTCTGCTAACAAGGGGTCATTTCTCTGAGTGAAGGATTGTTGTGCACCAAGAAAGACACAAAGAACCGTTAGACCAAGGATAATTGGCATAGTGCTGAAGAATCCAGGGAAAGGGAATTGCCCTCTGAAACCAAGGGTATTTTACCTTGGAGAACTTTTATGTTGGAACTATTCTATTTTTCCTTTATGAACTCTTTTTGCAATCACCAGGTTTAAGACATTTCCCTTTTCACCGTATGATTTGATTTGTTGTGCAAGGGTCAGGATAGAACATTTGGACACAAGGACAGTTTTAATTTTGACAACCCAACATGGACAGATCCTTAGTTTTTGGTTTTAGGTGGGGAAATTCCTCTTAGAGCAGGGTCAGAGAGGCATTTTCCCACCCATTTTTGTTAATAAAAGTCTTTAACCAAAAACATGGCAACTTTGTGTCTGACTTTCATTTCTGGCTCCTTACATATGGTGCCAGAGGTGGGATCAGGCTCAGTTGACATAGACTGGGGGACCCTTAGAATTGAGAAACTCAGCAACTGAGCTTCCGATCCATCAGTTGCCACAGAGCACTCTATCAGGTTTGACTTATGAAGTAGTAGGGGAGAATTGATCCAACCCGGGGACCAAGTTTTAATACCCACAGACTTAGTCCTCATTCACCCACCTGGAACTTACATTGGACATGTCTCTAAGTCAGGTCTAGCCTGGCAACAGGGCCTGGGTATCTTGGGAGGCATTATAGAGCCTGACTATAGAGGTGAGATGAAGATTTTGATGTAAAATAACGGAAAAGAGGCATACCAAGTAAAGGCGGGAGAGAGAATAGCTTGTGGGATTCTGGAAAAAACTCTATTTCCTAAACCCATGGAAGGTAAAAGCTCTAACAAAACTGAAAGGGGAAAAAGGGTTTTGGGGAAGCAGATATAGAGTCTCACACCATATCATAACCAGCCCCAGCTCAGATGTCGGGAGAAGAGACTGAAGTTATTCCTGACCTAGCCTTTGCTCAAAGGAATGATCCCTTTCTTGCTGAACCTTTCTTTGAGGTCTTACTCGAAGAGAAGGGTAGGAAAAAGGGGAGACCATTTTACTTTCTAAAAGCTGGAGAGATAGTAGGCCAGATGGAACCCATAGATCTCAAATAATGGTGCCCAAAAGTCACTTACAAAAATAGCACTGGAAATTGCCCATTCCCACTTGACAGTCCACAGGAGCCAGGTGAGTGCTGCATCGTTGTGCTGTGGTGGGCCTCCCCCCCCCAAGCCTGCATCCTGTGTATTCCACTGAGGCCCTGAGGCCCAGTGCAGTCCCCGCTGCCACCCCGCGCCCACCACCCGAGTCTCCTTCCTTCCCTCCCTCCTCCCATCCCACCCCCCTGCTCCCATTGGTCTGCGGGACCTGGTGCCTGTAATATAGACACAGAGCAACACTCGCCGGCCCCACCTCCACCGGAGCCAGGTGAGTGCTGCCCCGTTGTGCTGCGGCTGGCCTCTCCCCCCTAGCCCGCATCCTGTGTATTCCACTGAGGCCCGAGGCCCAGTGCAGTCCCCGCCGCCACCCCGCGCCCGCCTCCCGACTCTCCTTCCTTCCCTCCCACCTCCGGTCCGGCCCCCCCTGCTCCCGTTGGTCTGCGGGCCCTGGTGCCTGTAATATAGCCACTGAGCAACACTCGCCGGCCCCATCTCCACCGGAGCCAGGTGAGTGCTGCCCCGTTGTGCTGCGGCTGCCCTCTTCCCCCTAGCCCGCATTGTGCGTATTCCACTGAGGCCCTGAGGCCCAGTGCAGTCCCCGTTGCCACCCCGCGCCCGCCTCCCGAGTCTCCTTCCTTCCCTCCTGTCTCCCGTCCCGCCCCCCCTGCTCCCATTGATTTGCGGGCCCTGGTGCCTGTAATATAGGCACAGAGGAACACTCGCCGGCCCCATCTCCACCGGAGCCAGGTGAGTGGTGCCCCGTTGCGCTGCGGCTGGTCTCTGTCTCCCAGCCCACATTTTGGCCCCAAAGCCAAGGTCAGCCCCAACAAAGGCGGCTCCAAGAGGTATCTGAAGGGAACCCAGTGGTAAGCTGTCAACCAGCGACTGCAAGGACCAGTAACGTAGGAGTGGCTGGGATAGGGGGAGAGCTACAGCTCTACACTTGAATCCTGACTACTTTGCAAAACCAACATTAACCACTGTGACTATTCCCATTGCCCCTCTCCCTCTGAATTCCAAACTGCATTGTATGATACCTAGACTGAATCCATAGGCCTCGCTCCCAATATACAGGTCTCAAGTCTAGCTGGGGTTCTGTCCCAATTGCACTGTGTGATATTAGACTGCATTGATAGGCCTACAAACTACATTGTATGATATTCAGATTGCATTGATAGGCCTCTCTCCCACTATACAGGTCTCCCAAATCTAGCTGGGGTTCTATCCCCAATTGCACTTTGTGATACTAGACTGCTTCAATAGGCCTACAAACTGCATTGCATGATTTGTAGACTGCATTGGTAGGCCTCTCTACCACTATACTTAGACTGAATTGATAGGCGCATCTACCACTATACAGGTCTCCCAATTCTAGCTGGGGTTCTGTCCCCAATTGCACTTGTGATATTAGACTGAATTGATAGGCCTCTCTCCCAATATACAGGTCTCTCAAGTCTAGCAGGGGTTCTGTCCCCAATTGCACTGTATGATATAAGATCGCATTAATAGGCCTACAAACTGCATTGTATGATATTTAGACTGCATTGATAGGCCTCTCTCCCACTATACAGGTCTCCCAAGTCTAGCTGAGGTTCTATTCCCAATTGCACTGTATGATATTAGACTGCATTGACAGACCTAAAAACTGCATTGTATGATATTTAGACTGAATTGATAGGCATCTTTCCCACTATACAGGTCTCCCAAGTATTGCTTGGGTTCTGTTCCCAATTGCACTGTGTGACATCAGACTGCACTAATAGGCCTACAAACTGCATTATATTACATTCAGACTGCACTGATAAGCCTCTCTCCCACTATACAGGTCCACCAAGTCTAGCTAGGGTTCTGTCCGCAATTGCACTGTGTGATACTAAACTGCATTGATAGGCCTACAAACTGCATTGTATGATATTTTAGACTGAGTTGATAGGCCTCTCTCCCAATATACAGGTCTCCCAGGTCTGGCCGGGGTTCTGTCCCCAATTGCACTGTGTGATGTTCAGACGGCATTGACTGGCCTACAATCGACATTGCACAATATTTAGATTACATTGATAGGCCCCTCTCCCACTATACAGGTCTCTCGAATCTAGGTGGGTTTCTGTCTCTAATTGCCCTAGGTGAGATTGGACTGCATTGTACTTTATTTAGATTGCATTGCTGGGCCTCAATACCCACTATATAGGCCACGCGAATTGAGAAGACGTTCTCTGTCTAGACTGCATTGTGTGATACTTAGATTGCATTGACTGGGCCTCTCACCCACTGGGAGGCCCACTCTCACCCTCTCATCCACTCTCACCCACTGTGCCGATCTTCCAGATATAGCAGGGGCTCTGTCTCCATTAGCTCTGCTCGAAATTTAGATTGCATTAATGGGCGCATCCCCCACTATAAAGATCTCTCAAATTTTTGCTGACCGACTCACCCGGAAGTGAGACAGACCCACTAGTGAACTACTGTGGAGTGACACTCCAATTAGGGACCCTCGCCTCATAAGGCGTTATTCCTAGCAGCACCGCCCCACAACCCACTCTTTAATTAGGAGATATCCTTCTCAAACCCACATATCTAGCTCACCAAAGTGAACGGAGTCCAGGGAGACGGTCACTAAAGAGAGCCACCAACTAATCCCATAACCCATAACCACCTCCCCTACACTCTCAAGACAGCGACTGAACGAGCCAGCGACATTAACCGGAATACCACCTACAGACAAAGCCCAAACTAGTAGCGGACCAACCCCCACACCCACTACTACACCACAAGACAACCAGACCAAAATAGAACCAACTGGACATTACCTTACAAACAAAGACTGAACAACTCCCAACCTCACAATGCCGCGCAAGCGACCCATTCCGAGGGAAAGAACAAGAGAAGAAAGAACAAACAGTCCAGAGCAGCAACAAAGAAAGAAAACTACAGAACGCACCCCCACAGACAGGAACAAAAATCAAGCAAACACTGAGAGAAGAGACAAATCCCTCTACTTAACTCCATACCTCGCTGACAACTGGACACCACAGCAAACCAACCCGGCACTAGAAGCAGCAACCTCAAATAACCTTACACAAGCACGGAGAAGAAGGATGAACAACACAAAACACAACAAACACTCAACCGATGCAATAACACCCTACATCACCAAAACAAGAGGAACTTCCAATCAACAAACACAATCCCCGGAAGACGACCCCGATGAAAACAAAAATCCAAGACAGAACCTAGAGGAACTCTTCGATGACGCAGACACCCCAAAACCTACGGCGCAACAAGAGATCGACCAGGAAGGAAACCTCAACACCGATCAGAAGACGACCTTTACTAGAAAGTCCAAACCAAACAACAACACCTCCAAACTTCACTGCAATTTAATAAACGCAAGATCTATGTCAAAACACTCAACAGAGATCTTCGACCTACTCAATGACAATGGCATTGACATCCTGTTCATCACAGAACCATGGCTGGATGACAACTACAAAATCACACTCCAAAGCTGCCTTCCAACCGACTTCAAATGCCTTCAAATCAACAGGAAAAACAAAAAAGGAGGAGGCCACCTGAAATTAAAAACGGATGAACCACTCAACATCTCCAACTGTGAAACCATGGTAATACACCTAACAACGAGCCCAAAAACCAACATTGCATTCATCCTAGTGTACAGACCACTGACATATGATGCAACAATTTCATAGAAGCCATCACCAACTTACCCATCAACCACGAACACCTAATCATACTAGGCGACTTCAACATCTGGTTTGAAGACAGTCACGTCAACTCCCATAACTCGCTGACTGAATAACTAGCTACCGTGAAACTACGACAACTAGTCAAAGGGGCAACACACACGGCAGGACACACCCTCGACGCCATTTTCGCCAATGAAAAACTCATCACCACGGCACTGCCGATACAAATACTGTGGAGCGACCATCTCATCATCCCATTCACGATCACCATGCTCACCGAAATATACATCCAACCTCCTAAACTCACAGCCACCACCAAAAGAAACTTGAAACGCGTGAAAGAAAGCAACCTATTCGAACAACTGAAATTAACCAAGCCCTCAACCACAGAACTAGAATTAGCTGACCTAGACAGGAAAGTGGAACTACTACACAAATGTATTGCAGACACAATAGACAAGATCACCCCTGAAAAACCATTCACCTCATCTAAAAAAAGAGCACGGCAAAATGGTTCACCCCACTACTGAGCACCATGAAAAAGGAAAAAGAAAAGATGGAACTGGAATGGAGGAAAGAATACAACTCAGACAAAAAAACACAGTTCCAAAAACAAATCTGCGCATACAAGAAGGAAATTCAAAAGGCAAAGAGAAGGCATTATGACGACAGAATCACCAATGCCACCAACACACAAAAATAAATGTTTAACATCATTAAAGAGATGGGAAACTCACCAGGCTGCGATAATCCCCCAAACCCCTCAGAGAAACTTTGCAACGACCTGACAGACCACTTCAAGAAAAAAATCAATGACATCCGACAAACCATACAAGAATAATCAACCAACCACGAAATACAACCAAAAGACCCCAACACAGAACCACAGCACATACTCACAAACTTTCCGGAAATTTCAGCAGAGGCATTCGGAATGCTGGTAAAACTCAGCAAGAAAGCTGGATCACCCATGGATCCCTGTCCCCCGGACATCTACAAATCAATCCTCGCACAAGGAACGCCAGCAGAATACTACAGAAACCTTCTAAATTCATCACTAGCAACAGGGACCGTACTGAGGATCTTCAAATCGGCATATATCAAGCCACTTCTAAAAAACACAAGTGGCGATGTAGAAGACCTCTCCAACTACAGGCCGATCGCAAACATACCCTACCCGGCAAAACTCCTGGAAACCTATGTATATAAACTTACCCAAGAATATGTATAAAAACACCACCTACTAGACCAAGCTCAAGTCGGTTTCAGACCAGCAAGAGGAACGGAAACAGCACTACTATCCATCTGGGACGACCGAAAAACCAACACAGACTCAAACACAACCTCAGCCGTTATTCTGCTCGACCTCTCTGCAGGCTTTGACACAGTTAGCCATGACACCCTGACCAAAAGACTAGAAGACATAGGCATAACACACACGGCACTACTCTGGACTAAATCATTCCTAGCAGACAGAACAGAAACCATATAGATTAAACCCTTCAATTCCACTCCACGAGTTAACAACTCTGGAGTGCCACAAAGATCTTCACTGTCACCACTATATTTCAACATCTACCAGACTCCGGTCATCATAATCTTCAAAAAATACAACATTACTTGCTACAACTAAGCAGATGACTTTCAAATCATCTACCAAATCAAAGATTCCGAAGCAGATCACTCAGCTCTAATCGACTGTCTGAAATAAATCTTCAACTGGGTGAATGCCAACAACCTGAAAATCAACCCAGGAAAGACAGAAATCATGATCATATCCAAAGACCAAGAGAACGAAACCGTCATCCCGTGGCCAACGGAATTAGGAACTGCACCAACACCATCTAAGGTAGTAAAAAATCTGGGAGTCCTGATGGACAATACACTAACCTTAGAACCACAAATAAATGCAACAGTGAAGAAATGCTTTTTCCTCCTCCACACGGCAAGAGAAATCCTACCTTTCCTCTGCTTCACGCACAAAACACTCACTATCGTCACCCTCACCATGTCAAGAATCGACTATGCAAACAGCCTCTACCTCGGAATACCAGAATACCTCCTGAGGAAACTACAACAGATCCAAAATGCTGCAGCCAGACTACTCCTCAAGCTATCCAGAAGAGACCACATCACTCCGGCCCTAAAAACACTACACTGGCTTCCGGTAAATCATTGCATCACCTCCAAAACCATGTGTATAATGCACAGGGCAATCAGTGGACAAAGAGCAGAATTCCTACAAAAGAAAATAACAATATACAGACCAAAGAGGCCCCTCCGATCCAGCAACGAAATCCGCCTGGAACTAAAACCATACCTTACCTTAAGAAAAAAACCTGGAGGCACCTCCTTCTACCACTTAGCCGCAAAAACCTGGAACAACATCCCAAAAGAGATCAGAAACACAGAAGATCACCACAAGTTCCGGAAACTACTAAAAACCTGGCTCTTCAAGACCACAGACTCAACCTGAAAATCGAAATAACAGGGAAAAAGGATGACGGAACTGTAAAGGACACTAACGTCCCTAGAAACGACAGGGAAGCTCCCACAATGTCGGATAGGTGACACAGGATAGACAGAAACACTGGTGACAACCATTGAGACAGTCAACTATCCAGGCAATCCCTGAATAATTTCAGAACCAACAGGTGGCAGGAATTGTCCAGGTCAGACCTACCTTGTTGTGAGAATAAGAATACAAGGAAGGAGACCTACGAGACAGGGGGCACTACTCCCAGCCTGCAGGCAGCCACAGTGGTCCAGATAGGACCTAACACATTGTAAGAAGAAGAATACAAGGAAGACTATATCCATGAAGCAGAAGGCTCTGTAGAGAGAGCCACAATCTAGGTATGGCACAAGACTCAGTAAGCACAGTAACATACAGTATTGATACACACCCCTGGCATAAGGGAAGAAACCTAAAGCAGCTAAGTCATGGTTCAGACAGGGACCTACTAAGATGAGAGAAAGAAATGGGGAGACTGACTGCCAGATCCGCTGAGGGTCCATTTAGGCAGTTTTGCATTGACCTGGGAGGCTATGGGAAACTTCCTATTAAAACAGCTGTGGAAACCCAGGGACTGAGAAGAGACCACATGATGATTTATTTATTTATTTATATTTATTTATTCACAGGGAGGAGCAATGTTCTTCTCATCACAAAATAACTTACAATAGACAAGAAATCAGATTTGACCGAAAGCAGTGAGCTTCTTACAATGGGGTGATTTTGAAGGACATTCCGACCAGGTTCTGGAGGGGCGTAAATTGAGCATTCACTGGGGACAATACATACGTGGACATACATAGATTACGGACCACCAACATTAGACATTTCTAAGTGCAGGTACGCAGTACAGATAGCTGTGCTCGAGGTGTGACCATGGTGGATGAAATGCTAGAATGGAGGCAGAGAAATTGAGGGGCAGAGGCAGGTTATAGGCAAGGGAGGGGGGAATGTTAGCTTGACGTCAGATGAGAGCTAGGTTAAGTAATAGGTTAAGTAGCACATCAAAGTACAGCAGACACACTAGAAAGGGCCGAAGGGATGACTGGGACGGCGAGGCCTTGAGGTCGGCCAGACTGAGTACAAGCTCTTAGGTCTTTCTGAAGGAGCTCTTTTGAAGTATGGTAGTTTGGGCAGGGACTTTTAAGAATAGTTTTTTGGAATTAACTTTTAGTTATTAGATTAGTGAGCCTTGGCTCAGGACTGTTTAAGAATAGATTGAGATTTCTATTGGTGATCATTTTGATCCTTTTGGTTTAAAAAAAGAGTGTCTAGACTAGAGGCAAGGAAAGTATTAGAGTAGGGATCTGGCAGAAAGCGGGAGGGACACCGTATCCACACTTCTCTATCCTCACTAAGGAGGCATTAATAAAGATAAGTTGAATCGCTAGTACTAGGATCCAGTGTCTCACTGCTCGACCTACCACAGTTTGCATCCGGATAAGCCAATCGGCTACTGGTAAAAGCAGCAATTTCAGGCATTTCTCAATCCAATTATGCACCTGTTCGCGTCTCTTTCATCATCACTTCGCCCCCAAAAAAGCAAGTTATAAACCGAAACATGTTCACCTCTCTTCCATTCCTGAAAATAGTGAAAATAGTGAAAATAATTCTCAGATATTTATTTGAACAAACTTGGTCTGCTTTCGACGGGTCTTCAGTCGTGACATGAAAAGCGTGCATGGCAGTGGAATCATGGGCACCTGGTATATGCACACTATGCATTGAGCTGAAGAATACTTCAAACAAAAAAGCATGAGGAGATAAAGGAAAATCTGAAATTAAAGCAGGGAAATCCCAAATGGGATTACAGTGCAATCAGGCAAGGTGTCAGAGGCTGGCATACTAAGCTAGGCTTTGACAATGCCCTGCCACTAAAGTCATGTGACGAATGGGATGGAGAATGTGGCCTCTGCCTGCAGGGAGCGGCATCTGCGAAATTTAATGGAGAGCGCAGGGATTTACTGAGGTGGATGAGAGCTGGTAGTGCCATGTGTTGAACTTTCACATACTTGGATGGTGAAAATTAAGCAGCCCCACAAGATCCTGTGGCGGTGTTGCGACTTCCACACATGTGAACCCCAGAATTTGATAAGATGTGCGGCGGTTAGTAAATGCTGAGGCCCATGGTTTTCGTTCCAATTAAGACTGTGCTGATGTGTAGCATGTGTTTTGCGAACACGTTAAGACATCCAGTATGAATTTCACAGTGGTCGGCATGCTAATTCCCATGTAAGCACTTCCAGGTCACAGACTATATAGAACAGGACGTTCATCCCTCACACCTTTGACATGTAGTTTATGGTGGGTCGATGCTGTTAGCCTCTTTTGCTATTCATTGTGATACCTTGGTAGATTGCTGTGGGCCTTCTGGGTCGCGGGTGGGGGGTCTCCATTGACGTCTGCCAGAGTAGTATTACGTAGGAACAAATACATGTACTTAATTTAAGATATAGTTCAGGTGCCTTTAATGGCTGGTGATTGTCAGAAAATTGTTTCCGTCACTACTTAAAATGTGATGCTATCTCCAGACGTATTACAAGGTTTCTTCTGCAAGTTTAACATTCATTTGTGTAGCCTCTCGTCATCATTCATAATCTAACAATAGGATTCCATTGGAAAGGTTGGTTGACCCACCCACTTCCATGTGCTTGAGGCCTGGCGCCGGGCTTCCCTGAGGGAAGAAGGGAATGCCATTGGATTAGTGGGAGGGCGAGAGGTAACACAATTGCCTTTCCTGCCACGTTTCTGTGGAAAGCCAGAGCAAGGCAGGGAAACATGTTTCAAGGCATAAAGCTGACAGGGAGCACAGATAATAAATAATTCTATACAGAGCAAGGAAGTTGAGACGACAGAAACATGAATGGGGAGAGTACAGGCCAGTTACCCATACAATGTAAGGCCTCCCAAAAAGCCTTTTGTAAGGTGCGGTGGTGTTTTATGGTGGGAGCAAGGCTACCAAAAAAGAACCAGGGTGCACTAGATCAGGGGTCTGCAACCTTTGACTCTCCAGATGCTGTGCACTGCAACTCCCATCAGCCCTAGCAAACATTAGTTAAAAGCAAAGGGCACCTGCCTGCTGCCAGTCATGATAAGGTGCCTTTGCCTAGGGTCTTGGAAAGCTGGACTGAGCTTAAGGCATTGGATTGCTGAATAGTACTGGAGCCATAGGGGCTCCCATATACAGGCTGGTTGGTGTAGAAAATGTTGGATAAGTGTGTTATGCATGCAGGCTCATATTATGGTCACCCCTCTTGCATTGCCTTTTTATGACTATAAAGCCTGAAAGTACATTTAAGTGTAAAACATTTGAAGTACATCCAAGGCAGTAGCCATTTGCCTTTCCTCTCTAGAACATCGTCTGTTCAACTTCACTGTCATTAACAGCTGATGTTTTGTCTTTGTCTAAGGTCTTTGGACTTTTGCCAGAAGGATGCAATGCTGGTGCAAAAAGGGTGCATTATCCGTTACTTTCCTTGAAACACCCTGGTGAAAACCAAAGTATTTCGTGTTTGTCTCTGTGGGTAAAGCCGCTATTCTTCCTTGCGGTATCTCTGTGGCGGCTGCTGATTTTGCTGCGTAGCGAACTGCAGGGCACGTTCCCTGCTCTGGAACGCAGCAGCCAGCAGCATGGTCACCCAAACAGGGTCTAAGTGGGAGGTGGACCATTTACATACTTCAGCGTAAAACGGCGAGACCAGGCTCTGTGGTTCCCAGGAGAGCAGGTAGAGTCCAGCACGTACAAAACAAAAATCCCAGCGGCAAAGAGCAGAGTCAGCCACACGGAAACCAGTGCCAGGGTCCTCAGCCAAACGAGGAACGACTTCTTCTTGAAAGGTGGTGTCTCAGCGAAAGAAGGCGGCAGCCGGACTTCACCCCTAGGGGAGCAAGAATAAACAAGGGAGAATGTCAGTTTTTGTTAATGTGTATGTTGAAAGATATTTGTTGCCCTCTAGGCTACCGGGGCCTTTTATAGAGGCTGCTGATTATCCTACCATTTAAGCCCCTCCTCCAACCCTCACACACTTTGTCATACCCTGGAAACACAGTCTCCAAGACATGCAATTCCCAGCTGTTTGCCTACTCAACATTTATGGTGGCAGTTGGATCCAGTTATTACTCCTGGCCACTGTGAAACCACCTGGGGCTTCTTCCAAATTCAAGTTCTTTGCCCTCACTGCTCATTTGTATTGGAACATTGCCCACTGGAACAATTGCCATTAACCTCCCTGACAATGTTCAAGAAGGTTTTAAGGACCTACCCACATAAGCAGGGCACTGTAACAACATGACTCGCCCCATTAAATGTGACACCCAGGGTATCGCTGCCTCCACTCCATCAAGGATCCCCAAGCAGAGTATCAATGTTTGCCCCAGGAAGTGACCGCTGAACACCAGGCCTTTATCTTGGTGTGTAGTGGCATGCACCATTCCTACTACTTGCCCCACAATACTTCCACTCTTCCACCAATGTATGGTTTATGCTTTTATGTTATCACCAAAAGGCATTGCCCCTTTGTCCCGTTATGTAAGTTGTATACAACATTTCTTGGAGAGATATTCACTATACACCTTCTCTGTCTATGCCCCAAGACTCTGGAACCTCCTCCCTGCCAATCAGGCTCAGGCCCTCACTTCTACAGTTCAGGAAGTATCTTAAGACCCTCCTCTTGAAGGAATTGTTCTTCCCTAACACCTAGGTCCACACGCCCACCAGACCCCACCCTACCTGGGACTTGGTGATCTGATCCACACTGTTTCCTCCTCTAGTTGCTTGTACATCACTTGCTGTCAAATTACTGCCCTCCCCCATTCTGGTTGCTAACTCCCCCTCCCTTGTTTCTCTGCTTCCCACCCTGTGTTCTCCCTCCCATGATTGTAAAGCGCTCTGTTGCTTTCCAAAGCTAGGTCTGCGCTCATCAACTACTTTAATAATAATTATAATAATAACAATGACAATAGTAAATAATATAATAGGAATAAAAACAAATTCAGTATTTCATAATATGCCCTAGGGGCAAAAAGATGCTCTATAAGCAATTGAAATAAAGAAATATAGCGCTTTGAGGCCTAGGGGAAAAAGTCACTTTATAAGAAATTGAAATAAATAATATAACACAATAGATCCCTGGGCTTGGAAATATGAAATGTCTATATAACTCATTGCCAGGTCACCCGTACATGCCACTCTGTCTTACCCCAGGCACATGGATTGCCTCTGCTTTGCAGTTTTCCCTTCCTTATTGATATGCTGATGTGCAGTAGAGGGCTGGTAAGAATCTGAGAAGACCAGCTCTCGAGGTAGGTGATTTGCTATATTGCCTTCCCTTGCTTGGCCATCTCAATGCATCAGTGCACAGGAGACAGTCTCACACTGCAATATGCTGTGCACAGGACTCCCCATCTGTGTAACAGGATCACTGCTGTAGATCCTCAGTGGGTGAGAGGTCAGCTGGTCTGTGAACATGAGCCTAACTGGCAGGCAAGGAAGAAAAAGGCAAAAAGGCCTCAAGTGATGCATGTGCCCACTGCTTGAGTTTTAAAAGTAAATGAAAGTTTATACAGACTGAAAATCTAACTGCCATATAAAAGGAGTTCCTGTCCAATAAGTTTAGGCAATAGGCAATGGCGGTGGTAGTCCGCAGTCTACTGGACCTTGATGCCCATTAACACGCACTCCCCTCTCATTTTCTTGTCTGTGCTTTGGGCTTATTTCTCTATTTTCATTGAATGTTCCAGCACCCCTTCCTTCCCCCGATTGTCCCCTAAAGAGAGAGGATAAAGTCCCACCTTGTTTCCACGGTGGTTACCACTTCTTGTGAACATTGACGTCTTTGTTTCACCACAGGGTTCTGAAAATAACAATTCAGATCAACAATAAGACATTGTAGAAAAGTTGGAAATTCAGATTTTGATTTTGCAAGTTCCTAGGTTAGTGAAGTCATTTTATGCTTCAGGCAGGGGGGGCGGGGGTGGAGGGGTCAATCATCGCAACAAAACGCAAGAGAATGAAGTTAACAATCCCAGGATCCTGCAAAAGACAAAGCACGCCGAGCGAAATGACCCACCTGCCTCGCCTTGGGTGCTGGTTTTGGTTGCTTCATGTGATGAAGCGCACCCTGCTGCTTGGAGCAGAAATTGACATTGTTATTAATCTCGAGTTCCATGGGGACAAACCAGTGTTCTTGCGTGAAGGGGGGGCAACAGGCTGCCTCACTCGTTTGTGACCCCTTCAAACATGTCTCTGCGCGTGTCTGTCCCAGCCACGTCTCAATTTGTTTTGGGTCAAATGTGGGGCGTTCCGTCTGGCAGCAGCTCGCGCTCATGATCGGCTCTTGATCTCTGGGTACCTGTGGTTCTTCTTTGCTTTCAGTCACTCTGAGGCCTGCGGGAGAGAGAGAAATTCAGACAGGCTCAGCTCAGGCTCGGTTATCTGTCCGAGGACACTGCATAATTTAAGCTGCGTGCACACTATTCTATGCATTTGCCCTACACATACATGCACGTTTCTGCTGGAGTCATATGGGCCTGATTCACAGAACATTTTCCTATGGGATTGTACCATTATAAAACACTTCCATGAATCAGGCCCTATAATCATTTGCGCATTTGATTGACACTTTTCTCTACCAACATTCATAATGTTATGAGCATCCTATTAGCCCTATTACTCTACGCCAAAACATGTACAGCGGGTGAGACGTTCCATGTGGTGGACGACGTCCTGCTATGTTATGTTATTCTGTATTTGTAACGTGCTTCTGGCAAGGAACCACAGCTAGGCGCAGGGGCAATATTACCGGTGCTGAATGGCAAAATGATGGACAAGTAATTAACAGAGAACGTGAGTTTTTAAATCTCTGGGAAAGGACGAGGGAGTGTGACTGTTACAAAGTCGAAAAGGAAGAGCATTGCAAAGGGTTGGTATCAGCAATCAAGAATCTTCTGTCCGCTCTGAAACTAAATCTGGCGGGGCAGGGGCATAACTAGACGGTTCTGTTTTGTGGAACATAGTGGTCGAATACGAATTGGTGCGTTGTATTAGTCAGTCACCTAAGGGGGGGGGGAACCCATGAAGACCTTTGAAAACTGCACAAGATCTTAAATTGGGCACGTTTGGGCACAGGTAAAAGCTGCGAAAAACAGACACTTGGGCAAATGCAGGCGATTTGAAGAGGAGTCTAACGGCTTCCCTTTGATGCTTTCGATCGCCAGGAAGGCCTAAACGAAGCATCTTATGCACTGCTGATAGGGGAGGAGTGGGGCAGGAACCCCACATCCTTCTACAGTCCATCTTTGCACTGTACGCGTTGCCACTGGGGAAATGAGTTGCTGGATGGGGGTTCAGTGTTCATGAAGATGCAGATGACACACAAATCTACCTTCAGGAGTTGTCAGAGGGTGATGCTCACGGAGACCGAGGCTTGGGTGATCTCGTTTTCTGTAAAATCTCTGACTGTGAAGAGTGAATTTCTTGTTTTTGGACTTGAGAAATCCCCGGATGGATACAGTGCTGGCTGTCTACCACGGCTTCAGGCGGCCTAACCGGCCCTCTGATTGAATCACATTGTTTGCGAGGGCTTCTTCTAGCTTCCAATATCTTGTTTCATTCACACATTCCCAAGAAAGCACAGCTAGCCTAGTTCCAAATGTCTTGACTTCCCCATGTCAAACCTTCTTGTCTGTGTGACGCGTTCACATCTACAGTTTATGGCCATGTATTGCCCAATGTGGATGAGTTAATGCATTATTGGCTGGTGTCCCCCCAAACTTCTCTACCGCCTTTGAAATGTGCTGTTCATACTGTAGCCAAATTCACACTAGGCGCAAAGAAACTTCCCAATGTAACATCTATGCTGCTCACCTTGCATTGGCTCCCCCTGATGCCAAGTCTCATTTAGGGTTGCCTGGCATCCAAGCTTAGACACGTGGTAGGCAGCAGAGCATCTTGGCATCTTGCCCGACAGCACAGCGGATGCTTCCAGTACCAACGGTTAAGAAGACTAAGGGACAGAATTTGGCATTCCCTTTGCATCCCTCGTTTTTAAAAGTGACTGCATCTTTCTTTGCGGTTCACCCTCCAATACTCTGCTTTCAGGGCCAGTTGAAAGCATTTTTGTATCATACCCAGTACCCTGATTTTCCGATGTTGCATATTCCCTTCACCTTTTCTTTGTTGGGCATTGGCATTTTATTAACCTCTTGCAGGTTGCACTTTTTTTTAACAATTTTTTTTTAATTGTTTGTGCAGAGTCGCATTAACCACAATCGGAAACTTTGGAACATGGGCCTCCAACATTTTAACCTCACAGGGGATCAACTCAACTCCAAACACTTTTCGTACACAGGCTAGAAAGGCAGAGACCAAAGCGACTCGAGGGTTTTTTGCTCATGGCTGGACAGGAGCGTTCTTTTATTCCTTATTTGCTCTTCCTGTCTTTCTTAAAGTGTCACGGCTCTCTTCCGGCATCCTTACCTGATGCCGTGCCACAGCACCTGCGGCTGGAGACTCGTCCTGCATTGGCGACTTGGCAGGAAGTGGACGCATTCTCGCCTAGGAGGCATTCTCGCCTAGGAGGCGTGCTCTTCCACCGACCCTGTGCCCTGACCTTCCGGGTATTCTGCCTTGTCATCTCTTTTCTTGGCTCCCTCTTTCTTCCTCTGTGGCTCCTTGCCCTTCTCTTGGGAGCCTGACCTTCTCCTTAGTAATTGAGCAACCTGTGACTCCTGTTTGTTTCTCCATCTGCTGTGTCACCCCTGACAGTGCGTGCACTGACCCAGCACCCGATTAATCAGGGGTGGCGCCTTACTTTGTCATGTGGGGAGAGCGTCAGTTTCTCCAGGCCATAGAGTTATTCTTGACCGGGAGGAACGGGAGCCCTACCTCACTGCTTGCCGACCAGATCAGACGGGAGCATCACGGCATGGGGCCTCCAGGTCGCCTACAGTGACATAAAATCACCTGCAAGTGACATTGCAAGAAAGCCCAGCAAGATGAGCATAGCCCCCTGCCAACGTCCCTTCCCACCATCCCGAATGTGGACCCATTCATTCCGATTTCGAATTTGTCTGTGTCTGAGGGTGTTCGACCTCTAATTCAGGTTGGGGTCCTCCTGTCACAGAAAGAAGCCTCGATATTGCAACCCACATCTGAACTTTTCTGCAGAAACCTGACCCTTTAAGTGATGCTGCTTTGTTTATCAATTAAATGGCAGATTCGGAAGGACAACCCATGGCAACCAGTGTCATTCAAGATATTGCTCTTAGTAACGCACTAGCGTTATAATGCAACTTTTGTTCATCCCTGATCTACATTAACTGGGAATAAGGGCTTTTATGAGGCTCCCAGGTTTGTCCCAGGACAGCTTCAAAGAATCTTCCTAACCTGCAGGGTTGACACGTGTGTATTGGCAGGACAACACATATGCAGAATTCCTTCCTTGTGACACAAACGAGGAAGGCCCAGGGAGACAGGCTTCCCAGGTTTCCGTTGCCCGCAGTGTTGGGCATCTCCATGTGCTGCTTGACCAGTGAGCTTCTTTGTTAGAGAGTGCCCATGCGCAATTATATGTTTCAGAGGCATATCATGTGTTTACTGATATGACCTCTGTAACCCGCACTCTTTCGGACCCCTGATTATCTTAACATAGAGGAGCTAGAGAATGACCATGCTTGCATCTGATCTCCATCTTTGAGGCATCCGACTGGTTGATACACGCTATCCAATACCATACAGCAACACACCTAAATAGATGATAAATCTACCATGACATTTTGAATTTTATGCAAACAAGAACTGTTCTGCATTTCCTCTTAGTTGAAAAATATCGTTAGCTGCACCTTTTAATGCAAGAGTAAGACCTGGTTGAGAATGGAAGTTGGAGACACTCATCGCAAGGATGCAAGGTGTGCACAAAAGGACTACTGCTGTAGTAGAATCACAAACTGTGTGCATCTTTGCACTCATTGCGATCAGTGTGTGAAGGCCAACAGAGAGTCCAACTACTTGGTCTCACTCTTTCCTCAAGTCTGATCCATCTCAGAAGCGTGACCTGGCGCATTCAAAGTTCAAGAGATTGAGACACGGAGGGAGAGCTCTTGCTGTGTTAGGTGCTACACACTGGAACATCCTCTGTTATGAATGAAATAACACAACTCTGAGAGATTAAACAAAACTGAAAAACTGTCTCACCAACCTCAAATCCTAGACAGGAAACCCTCCCCAGTGACAGGGTGGTTCCGCTCTACCAGAGAACCTCAGCCCTTACCTCTGCAGCAATGACCACTTTTGTAGCCTCCAGGTGTTTCTTAGCCATTCACATTAAACCTGAATCACCTGCAAAAGGTTATCTTACCTGTACCTGTTTTTGTCTCAACGTGTTCAGTTCTAATAGTTTTGATACGTGTGTACCAAAGAATTAAAATGCCTCTTTCCCTCTTTGCAACCCCACCCTATCAGAATCGGATTACTGTGCACCACCTACTCATTTCAGTGTAACACTACCCTTATTTCTTTTGGTTTTTCTTTCTTCTTTTGAGTGTTTTTTATTGTGTGTCCATTCCATGTCTTTTTTAGGCTACACTGTATAATGTTCCTGGTGCTTTGATGCGGTATTCCGATGAATTTGTGCTTTATGAAACACTAAATAGAGTACAAATGAAAATAAAACACTTCCTATATGGATCAGTGAATCACTCCACATGTGCACTAAAGAGCAGAGAAACCCAAGATCCACCTGGGAGTCCGCTTTCCGGGCTTTCACTGCACCCATGTGGCCCACATTTCCCCATTGATTTCCAAGGATTGTGGCAGTTGCAGAAAATACAGACACAATGCGTGTAAATCATCAGCTCCCTGTGTATCACAATGTGCACTCGCTACGCGGCAGCCATCTCCTCGCCAGTGCAGGGTGTCTCAGAAGGCTTGCACACTGTAATTGTAGTATGAAAAGAGGAATTATTGAAGACACACAAGAAGGGTTGGAGGAAGGGACACAAAGTTAGGACAATTCTCTGTTTAAACCACGGGGTGCCTGGGAAACCAAAACTCATGGGACACTCTTTGTGAGTTGAAGAGCGATGCTCTGGATAGGACCGCGGTCCAGAGCTCAAAGGTTTCCTAGTTTATAGTCAGGATGAGGCCTTCTGACCAAATGAATCAGACCTTCACTCACAGTCAGGGCTTAGGGCCAGGTGGGTCAGAGTCCTGGCAGTCTCCAAAGGCTCTTTTTGTGCTTGGGTGCTGCCAGGAGTTCCTCAGTCCCCCACAAGTAGCACACAGCCCGACTGTATTCAAGAGCACTCTTGTGAGTGCAGTCGTGTGGCAGGGTTGTGGGATGCTAGATGTTTTGAAAGAAATGTGGACAGGGAAACTGTGTGCCTACTAATGTATGGCAGCCAGCAGCTGTCTTCCATAAGAAAACTTCCCCATATGTTTATATATGAGTCATAGTTTGCTGTGACTTTACTGGTAGGGTGTTATCCGAACGCACCCCGGGCGTCTGCTTATTTCATTTATGTGCACAGAACAGTTTCAGGCTTGAATCACCGTCACGGATATGTCCTGTATACAAAATGTGTGTTCGTTCTTAACTTCCCAAAATGCTTTTTGATTTTATGCTAAGCAACAAGTGGTTTGCATTGGTGCTACTAGTCATCCTCCCTTGCCACACGGGTGCTCTCCTGGGTGATTTCTGGGCCAGCTGAAGATGTCAGAAATAAGCTAGCCACTTGAGGTCTGTCTCAAAAGCATATTTAAAGTGACACAGCCTTCAGCTTGAGAAGACTAGTGCCTCCCTAGGGGATATGCGCATACTAATTGTCCGTCCTTGCAAGGGGTTAATAGCTACAGAGTATCACTCACAGGACAGGCAAACAGCAGGGAGGCAGAAACCCTAAATGAGCACTTAAGAGCCATCAGGCACACTGGGCAACCTTGGATTTAGTCACTTCTTGAATTGCTTATTTCGCAAGTGAGAAAATGATGTATTCATGAACATCTGTTTATTTGGAAACTGAACCAGAGGGAGTTTTACTTATAATGTGTCGACTGGATGAAAACAAGAACACATGAGACCATGCCATGTGGCACATGTTTGCAGGTCCGCGTGGTGTATTGTTTGCTTGTTTGGGGCACGGGGTCCTTGCCTGTCAGTTGCCCCTTTCAGAGCTGCACCTCCATTTCGTATCCCATTCAAAGCACTGTTCACAGTTCTCAAAGTGAGAGAGTTCCAGTTATTCCTCCTGGTGACTCCCAGTGATCAGTGGATTTTGTTGCCGATAGTTGCTTAGTATTTGGCGTTGGCAAAATGTTCTTCTTTCCCTGTCTGTCTTGGGTCAAAATAAGGCTGAAGTTTCTGGATGCCCTCAGTCATGGGTATGATGGTGTGAGGGTTGGTAAGATTTCCTGGTTCGACATAGCGTGGACCTTTCCCCTGAACTGCCACCAATATAAGCATATGTTTCCTTGGTGGACTCACTGACTCCACCAAAATCCAGAATATGCCTCCCAGATAGCCTTGGTCTGTTTACTTCTATTTGGGGTTTGCACTTGTCAGTCTTCAGGCCCAGGTCTACCGAACTCTTAACCTCTGCAGCCCAGAGGCGCGTGCTGCTTCCCAGCGTTGTCCCTACTGACGGGGCCTTCCCTTCCTCAGTCCTCCTCTTGCTGATTGGCTTCTTGATTTGACCCTTGTTGGTATCTCTTGCAGATTATTCCTCTCCAACTCCTTCAAGGCCCTTTGCTTTTCTCTTTATCTCTCCCTCCTCCACTGCCTTCCTTACTCTGAACTCTCCACCTTCCTCCATTCTCTTAATCTTTCCCTTGAACAGCTTCCTTGTCCTCTACTCTCCTCCTCCCCCTCTCCTCTCCTCCTTCCTCACTGCTTCTCTCTCTCTCTGCTACTCTCTTCTAACTTCTGGTTTCCAAACTGTCACACCTCTTAGCCACATGAACCCGCTTTATACATGGGGTTTATAGGCATTTTGGACTCTCACTCGCTGTAGCTGGGATGCATACTTACTGTTTTTGTACTGCCTGCTGTCTGATTGGGTGAGGGCAGCATGTTCTAACCCCACCCTGGTGTGATCACGAATGCCCTACTGATGACTTGTTGGCTGATTGATGGCTTTGTGAACAAAAGGCTTAAGTAGGCATTCAACTATTTTGAGGTCAGGCGTCATGGCCATGGTGACCTCCTGATTGTGCCATGTGGGTGTCTCCTGTCTTCTCTGTTTTGCAGAGGGGAGTAAATCATGGTTCTCTTCTTCTTGCAGACCATGATACGACTTTATTGGGCATATGCGCAAAGTTGTGGGGCAGCTTGCGAGACTCCAAGCACCTTGTATCCCATGATGGAGTTTGGGGCCACAATCGTGATCTTTATGCATGAGCTATGGATCCCCGAGTCCCTCGACAATGTACCAGTTTGGTTAACCTCATGTAAAATAAGGTATGTTATTACCCTGGCCAGGAGATCAGGATTACAGAAGAGGCCAATTACCATCCTCTGTATATACCAGCCATGGAGTTAATACCATGTAGCAGGTTGCCTCCCATGGTCCCCAGGATCCCTCTCCTCTTCCTGGCCCCCTCAAGGGGACTCCATTACAAGGGGTTCCCATGTCTGTGTGATATTTTATAGACCTGGTGCTGAGATTCTACACTTGGAGTGGACACTCTCCATAATGGTGGCGATTTCCTGTGTGAATCATTTCTATATCGGAGCACTGCTGTCATGCTGATTTTCTCTCCAAAATGCCCTCTGCCTCCCTTCTGCCTCCAATTGCCTCACTTATTGCATTTCATCCTTTATAGTTCAAAGGGGTTTCAGTCCCAGAAAGTCAGCTGCAAGCCCCAACATTATTAATCACTGGCCAACTTTTGGCAAGTGCAGCTCATAAGGAGAATGGTAGAATTATGCAGAAGATTGCTAGCGCAGTCCATCAGCAGCTTCTAGCTGAACCCTAGAATTGCCTGTGTTCAAGATAGTTGCATTGCAGGACTAGGGTGGCACAGGCTGAGGCCTCATCTTATGGAACAGTTCTGTTAGTCCCATCTGGCTAATCGTTCTATAATGTGTGCATTTATAGGCTTTGAGATTGAGAGTGAGAAGGTGCGATTCCACTACCTAGACTGGGGCATTGCCAGACTGCTAGTATATTTTCTTTGTGTATTTATGCGGTAGGCACCTTCAGTTGCGTGCCCACCCATTGGTTTGGGATGTGCTCTTGTGGGCTGTGCGGGGATAACTGTGACCCTTTTTGTTGCTTTGGTGTCATTCCAGGACATGCCGCTTTCCAGCACTAGCTCAGCCATTGTGGGTCATTGGGGAGAATGTGGATGAGTGGAGCGGGCTGGTGAGCTTGCGTTTTCACGTTTCACCTGCTGCCTGATGATCCGGACCTCAGTTGCAGCCTGGGCCTTTAAGAGACAGAGAGACCTAGAGAGTATCAGGTATG
The DNA here is from genome assembly GCF_040938575.1 of Ambystoma mexicanum. Taxonomy (NCBI): domain Eukaryota; kingdom Metazoa; phylum Chordata; class Amphibia; order Caudata; family Ambystomatidae; genus Ambystoma; species Ambystoma mexicanum. The sequence continues at coordinate 718,185,809 of NC_090923.1, forward strand.
TGCTGTGCCTGATCTTATCGGTCTTTCATTTTCGAAAGCAAGCAATTTCAAGAAGGCGGCTTCTACATATGTGCTGCAACACTCCAGGGTGGCCTTTTGAGCATTTCAGGTTTCTGACTAAGTCACATGTGAATTATTGCACTATACAATGGCTTTGGGCGCAACCAGTCTTGTTTTGCCCTGTGGTTTCTGCTAGATTCCCAGCAAGCCTTTCAGAGGTAGCTCCATGCTCTTCTTTTGTCTGTTCATGAGAAGCTGCTCTCCAGATTTTCACAAGCTCTTACATTGCATCTGCATCTTTCAGGGTATCGTGATCCCCTGCTCTGATCTCTGCCGCTTCTGTTTCAATAAAGTTATTTGCTGGCCACTTCATACAGCTTCCCCCTGCTTGCTACTGAGTCTTGACTCTGCAGACTCATTTTTGGCTACTTTTCCGAGTGCTCTGGGAGTAGCAGCACGGCTTTGTAGAAGAGTCAACCTTTTCTTCATTCCAGTAAGGTAAGACGGATGAAGAGATAATGGTCCACGTGGTGGCCACATGAATGGAGGTGCTGTGGTGGGAAGAGTTAATGAAAGTGTGTTTGCCACTGTGACAAAATGACATCTGCCCACAGGAGCGCAAGGATGAGTAGTGGGTAAACCACCATGTCTGCCCTCACACATCTGCAAAACAAGAGTGATCCCAATTATAAAGGTGAAACAGGCACAGGCAAGTGATATATCTTCACCTGTTGTGGTAACATGGGCCGAGGGCAGGTTATACTCTTAAATGGTGTGTGGAGGTGAACCAGAAGCAACCCAAACAGCAAAGAACAACAGTCAAAAATAAAGGAATTTCCGATCAAGGTTCCATAAAAAAAAAAAAATATATATATATATATATATATATAAAATAATATAATAATATATATTCTTTCATTAAATTAAACACAAATACCAGCTGTGTGAGCAGTTCAAACCAGGCTCAAAGGCAGCGGTCACGTTGTTCCAGATGTGGCAAGTGTCGAGTCAGTGCTGAGTTGGCGTTTGCTTCGGTTCAAAGCAGCGTTTGAGGAATGTGGAGCGTGAGGGCCACCCGGGTCGGATCAACAGTCAATGTATGGGTTGACAGCGAAGATGCTGGTGACTAAATGCACAGTATAGGATGGTGCAGTTTGATGTGGTGTTTGAGGGTTGCTGCTCGATGAGAACACCAGGGTCAGTTCGACTGTTGACTTGATTGGCAACAAAGATGCTGAATGGGCATCTTGGAGAGGGCAGGTGCAGCAATGAGCTTCTTGCTCCTGCCAGGGCAATGGCACACTCTGCTGGCATGGTGCAGTAGCACATTGGTTTGAATGTGCAACAAAAAAGTTCAAAGCTTAGGAGAGTACCTGTTGGTTTGAAAATGTGTAGAACGGGGCCAAAGCATGGTTTGAAGTGGCCCAATGGCAAAAGGCAGGGATTCGGGCTGATCTGGCTCTCATGTTGCTTTGAGTCCCAATCCAGGGGTTCTGGGACAAGATGGGTTCTTGTTCTCGCTAACACCGGGGAGGCTGGCATGCACCTTCAGGGATCCTTCACTTCCAGTGATGTCCTGGATACCAGTGTATCTGGCAGAAAAGCAGGTCTTTCTCCAGCAGCTGATCACCCTCCATGCGCCCTGTGGATGTTTAGGGAGCAGAGTTTGCCTCTGCCTTGGGTCACCTGCCTTCACCTCACAATTGGAGCACTCTGGAAAGGACTGCTCTCCCAGCAGATTCCCAAAAAATGCTCCTCAAAGTCTTAAAATCCAAAGATACATTAATCCAAAGAAGGATTTGGAGACCCTCTCTTTTAAAGGCAAATGCCCACAGATGATTGGACAAAAGCAAGACTGCTTTAAGAGGTAAAATCTCTGTTCTTGCCATAAGTGGTCTTTGTCATCTTACATCATGCCCAAAGTGCTTTGAGCTAAAGGATGTGAAGGAGACAGGATGGAAGGAGAGGTACAGAGAGAAGCAAGATGGTAGAACCCTTCCCCAATTACACTGAGTTCTCCCTGACTACACTCAGTCCACCCCTTCTCAGACCCACAGCATCAAAGGCCCTTAGGTATGCAACACCATGGTGTAAGGCTAGTCCTTTTGTGTAGGTTTTGATTCCTGTTTTTAGGACAGCTCCTGCTGAGGGGCTGTCTTGCTGGAGAGAGATTTTACCAGATCTCACAAAGGACCAAAGGAGAGGCACAGTCTTTCAGTGTCTTGTCTTGCTGGTTGGAAGGGCCAGGCTGTCGGACCAGAATACACACAATCCTCCTACAACTGGCCGAGGCTAACAGTGTTGAAATATGCATGATATAAATCAAATGTGACTTCTTATAGGTATGTGAATCCACCATACCCTAATGTCAGGCATGGATTTATGTTTAAAGATTAAACTGCCACCAGACTGAAGAATTAAATGCAGTCTCCGTAATGCAGAGACCTGGCTGTCACAGCAGCTGTCAAATCGGGACCCTGTGACCTCTGAACCTGCTTTGTGCAACTGGAGAGCAGGAGCTGCATATCAGGAGAAAGTTGCAGCAGGGCACAGGTACATTGTATAGACCCTGGACTATTCACACTTCAATTGAGGGTGTTTACTTTCTACCATATTCTCTCTATGAGTTTGTACAATTGAGTGTAGCTCTATTTGTATGTCAACTGAGCAGGTCTTGGTCTGACAGTTGTGGGTTTCTTTTGATATCTCTTTTATGTATCCGATGGTTATCGAAATCTCATCACCTGTGTCAAAAAGGTTTACAGAATCTGGCCTTTGTGCGCAATTGGAGAACATGTGCTGTCTAAAGGGGTGTTACTGCCCATTTCGAGCACCCTAAATCTCAATATGAGGCCCAAACATTCTACATTCATGCCAACCACAAGGGCAAGATTTTGAATCAGCTAGATGACTTGCAGCAATCCACAAAACACCCAAATAAATTATAGATGTGGAACTCATTCCATCAAAAGGGACTTAATCTCCAAAGTAGACCTGCAAATGTAAGTTGCAGAAGATCCACCTGCCGCCTTTTTTAACAAGACAAGATTATTGTAGCCCAGATCGAGCATGGTAGAAAAGGCTAGATTATGCAGATAAATTCCAGAAGATCCCAGCCTCAGTCTAACAGTGGGAAGTCTTGGAAACCACTGTAGCCATCCTCATGAAGCTCCTAGAAGGAATCAGGATCTTAAAGAAGCCCCAGAGGAGTCACAGTTCAAAGCCCACCTTCATATATGAGTGTCTGGAGATCCTCCCAGCATTCTGACCTATATAAACTGGCTATTCAGGGCACAGTGACACCAAACTCACATCCACACTAATACTGACAAAGCCATGCTCCTATATCTAAGGGCACCCTAGCCAAGGCAAAGAATCCCTTTGACTCTGTGCTAGCCGCCAGTGTATAGGAGCTAGGGGAACAGTGAATACCGCATTGGGTTGATAGCACAGGGGCAACACGCTCATCCCAGAAGCAAGACAAGCTAGCGCTGAACAGCAAGGTTTCAATACTGCTCCCGTGCTTAGAGGCTCAAATCTGGCATGACTGCTTTTTTTTAAAAAATATATTTTTATTTTATTTTTTAAGGTCAAACAAACACACTACAACTGTTTCAAAACATAGAAAGCATCATATTCCAACACATTTTCAAACGCCCCAACTCCCCCCTCCCCCTTTAAACTAGAGCCGGTTCTCACATATTGTTGCGGGGCCATCATTGGGTGGCACACTACCTAGACAGCCATCAATCGGGTCCTCTGTTTCGTTGTCAACCTGGTAAGGGTTTGCTAACAAGGCCACCAATTGCCGCCAGGCCAGCAAGGGCCCTGCTTCTTCTTCGCCCCCCCTGGTGACCGCTTCAAACCAGACTACGGATTCAGCTTCCGTCCACCTCAAGAGGTCTGTCCACCATAACTCCACCCTAGGTCTGTGGGCCGCCTTCCAGCCCATGGCGATCCTACGTTTGGCCAAGACATAGGCCAGGTCCTTCATCTTATCTTGCTTATGTGTTTCAAATGCCGGGGGCTAGGGAATAGTCCAAGCATGCATGACCAGGCCGATTCCACATCCAGCACCACCCCCCCCCCGCCAGCCAGTCTCGTCTTGACCTCGTTCCAAAATCTATGCACCTCCGGGCAAGCCCAAAACATGTGTAACAGTCCCGCGTTCACCTCCCCACACCTGGGGCATTGCTGCATAGCTGATCCCCCAAACTTTGCAATCTTCCCAGGGGTTAAATAAGCCCTGTGGGTAACATACAATTGAAGCTGTTGGAATCTCGCGTTACGGGACACCTTTTTATGGCACCTCTGGGCCCGTTCCCACTGCCCATCCGTCATGGGTCCTCCCACCTCCTCCTCCCAATCTTGTCTCAATTGGAGCAACTCCTTCCCTGCCCTTGCTCGCAGGAGCTCATATATCCTCGATATTTCGTGCCCGCCCTCCGATACATCATACATGGTTTCCAGGGAGGCTACTGGATCCTCCACGAGCACTGTCTCCGGCCATCTTTCTCTAGTCTTTTTCACCAGCCTAGTGTAGGTTATATATTGGCCACCATGTACTCCCGTCTCTTCCTGCAGCCGCTGAAAGTCCACCGCCTCCCCTTCCTGCCATATGTCCCCGAGGGTGGCTAGGCCTACCTGTTCCCAGTATCTGCGGACCGATTCAAGTAGTTGAGAGTCGCTCCCACACAGAGCCGCCAAAGGGGCCTGCTGGGAGTATGGTTCCGAGTCCCCCCCAATCTTCCATGTCCTGTGCCAGATCTCCCAGCCCAACCTCAGTAGCCGCCCCTTGCCCACCAGTTTATCTCTGTCCAACCACACCACTTCCATCAGAAAGTATGGGGCTGTATCTTCACGCAGGAGCCTGGCTTCCGCCGAATCTTCAGTCGAGAGCCACCTGGCCACGTACTGCAGCTGCCCCACCAGGTAATAGAGTTCGAAGTTAGGCAGGCCTATCCCCCCCCTGTCACACGGGTTCTGGAGCTTCCACAGAGACACCCTATTCCTAGAGCTGCCCCACACAAAACCCCTACATACGCTGTGAAGTTTCGCGAATAGGCTCCTGGGTATCAGAAACGGGACGTTTATAAAGAAGTGCAAGAGTCTAGGCAGGACCACCATCTTGAGCAAGGCCGCCCTCCCCATCATGGTCAGGGGCAATCTGGACCAGAATACCATATTGTTCTTAGTCCCCTCTATCGCTTTTTCCGTGTTGTGCTTGTGTTCTATCTTGATCTTGTGATAAATGTTTATTCCCAAATCCCTAAATGTTACGGGCTGCCAAGGTATTGGCAGAACAGGCAGCCTCTGCACCGGGACATTCCTATATCTACCCAAAGGGAACAGGCTGGACTTTCCAGGGTTCACCGATATACGGGAGAGGATGGCGTACCGTTCTATCACCTCTAGGACGTACTGTAGGTTTTCTTCTGGGTAGCGCAAATAAAGGAGCATATCATCCGCATATAATGATATCAGATGCTCTCCACTGGCCGTGTTTATGCCCACCTCCCCATATTGTTGACGCAGGCATATTGCCAGCGGCTCCAATGCCAGTATATATAGCATAGGTGACCAGGGACATCCCTGTCTGGTCCCCCTGCCCAGTTGCCAAGAATCTTGCATGACTGCTTAACATAACATAGTGAGAGTGCATTTTGAGGTAAGTGACCCCAATTAGAATGACTGCCCAAACAGTTATCCAAAGTGAAGCGATAGACCAGGACCTGAGTAGGAGAAGTGCTTTCTGTCTGCTAAAAGTTTTTAAATGGCCATTCTTTATATAGTGCTTAATAGTGACAGATAGTGCCTAGCTCTGGGAATGAGCCTGTTTCCAAATGCTTTCAGGATTGGGTTAGATAGGAACTGATGCACAACATGTGCTTTATAGCTATCTGGACTAGGACATCCATTTCCTCTGCATAAGGCCTGGTCTTCACCCTTCATGTGACTCACCACTGCCACAGTCTGTTTTGGACTCATTACAATAGAAATATAGACCCGTAAGTCTAACACTATGGGCCTCATTACGACAATTGCGGAATGGGTTAACAGGTGCCACTAATGGTGGCGGACCCGTTAATCCCATTCCGCAATATTACGAGGTCCCCTCGCGGGACCAGATGTGGACGTCTGGTTTTTCAAGGGGGGACCAGGGAGGGGACCAGGGAGCTAACAACGCGCCGGTCGTAATCGGCCCGTTGTTAGCTCCCGCGCCTATTCCCATTGAGCCCTATGGGGGCTCCAATGGGAATGGGGAAGGTCCGGACCCGGGTTCCCGGAAGGAGGAATTACTGGGCCCTCCAAACATGGAATGGCCCGGTAATTCCTCATTCAGGGATCCCGGACACGGTTTTGGTGGCAGCCATGCCCTTATTAAGGGCATGGCTACCGACAAAGCCGTAATGAGGCATTATGGCTTCTTGGCTGGAGATCCGATCTTCCAATCATGCAATTAAGGCATCAGCTAATAGATAAGCGCTCTCTGGCGGCTGCAAGGTGAAGCACTCAATAAAACACCTAAAAGGTGCATAATAAAAGCAGCCTCTCAAACCCCTCCACCCAGACACGCATGCGCCAATGCAAGAGCTTATCAGTGAACACAGAGCTCTAAGAAGGGCATAGCGTTTTGTCAAACAGTCCTACGGTGTAGCGCTTGGTAACTTCTAAATGTTTAGTATTAAATACTAGATTGCCAACAACGCATGCTTCAGTCCCCAAGACTCCAGTGCATTTTAGGTCATTCCTGCTGGCTTGCTTTGCTAATGTTAGATAACTTGTAAGGTAACTGAGTTGTAAGCCAGACATAGAGAGTTTGGGGTTGGGCGTTGGGGGGGACATCAAAGGAACTACACGTGTCTTTGTCCGGAATTTTGTTTATCTGTGACACGGCATCTGATACTGCCCACTGGTTGGAAGTGTGTGGATGAGTAAGCTTAATATGTTTTACGTTCGGTCATGTTATGTTATAAAGCTTTTCCACTGTGCCAATGTTGCGGTCTTATGGCGCCAGGTACATTGTCTGAAATAATGGCTTATGGCGAGTGTGCCCTGAATAACCATAACGCAGTGGATGGAGGAAGGACACGAGGCCATTATATGGGGGTGGGGTGGAGGAGAAATAGGAAAGGGGATGCACAGAGCTAATCTGTGGACCTAGACAATGGGACTGTGTTAGTGGCAATGCAATATAAATGTATAAGTAGGGGTGTGTGTCTGCAATAACAGGCATAATCTGATATAGAAAGAGGACAAACAAGAAAATACATGATCAGCATTTTCCAGTTACGTCGTCATCAGGTGGCGTGGAACGCGTACTAGAATGAGTGGAAGCATGGTTGTGTTTGGGGAGACCTTGAAGTGTGGAGGCCAGAATTATCAGGAAGTGTTGTTTAGGTGAATGCAGGGTCACCAATGGGGAAAAGGGAGCAGGGAAGCAGGCAGTAGTATCGCCTTATCAGAGCCATACGTGCATGGCCTCTCTGTGACGGGAACATGCCTGTCAGAGCCATACGTGCACGACCTCTCTGTGACGGGAACATGCCTACTATCAGAGCCATACGTGCACGACCTCTCTGTGACGGGAACATGCCTACTATCAGAGCCATACGTCCATGAATAATGTAACTTCTGTGTAAACTCACCTACACTACTACAGGGTGAATGCCTCATGTAAGCAAGAATGCCACATATGCAATCCGGACAGACATCCCAGGGCAAAGACGCGCAATGAAGCCCAGAGAGCCAATAAGTCATGAAACACTTAAAATGTATAAAAGAGTGCATGCAGTATAAAGAAGACACCCGTGGCCATTACATATACATAAGAGCTGGCATGATGCTGGCTGATCTCACGAAACCTGAAGTCACCCGTTTCCTCCGCAAATAATATAGCTGTATAGACCTGCAGCAAGGGCCGTACTGGGCGTTATGGGCCCTGAAGACCGAGTTAATGGGCTGAGCAAACCGAGGGCCTTTAAAGAGGTATGAGGGACCTTAACGCCCGGTATGGCCCTCGCTGCAGGTCTATAAAGCTATTAGAACACCCTCACTGTTTAATTAAAGTTGAATAAATGAGACATGTTTAATTGAAGTACAAACAATTGCAAAATGAAAAATAAATGTTGCAGACATTTTTTGTACTTCAATTAAACATGTCTCCTTTTTTTTATAGGGTGGTGGAAGGTACTAGGGTGGGAGGAGTATCATACTAAAGTGGAATCTGGTGTGGGTATGGCTGCCCCCTGCTCTAATTAAGTTTACTTCAGGTGTGCTCCCCCCCCCCACTACACAAATGTTAGGTACCAATTACTGCACACAAACATGTAGTTCATATACATCTGCAAGCTACATCTGCCAGCTACATCTGCCCATACATAAAAGTAACAGGAAATTTACATACCTTTCTGTGCCCTTCGTGTCCATTGGCACTTTCATGCTCCACTGCACGTCCAGAAGTGCACGCAACATTTAATTTCATTTCACTGCTAAAAATAAACGTTTTCACACGTTCCCTGTAATGCTGCAGTGCAGCTTATGTCAGCCCCCTTTTTTATTTATGTGAAACGCTACCAAAGCGTTTCCTTTGCTTTCATTTCCCAGTTTCATTTCCCTGGGCGTGCCTACATGGAAACGTTGGTCTTGCAACGTGCATTTCGGAACGGAAAGTTAGCTCTTTCCGTTCCGAAATGATACGCCGACCAACGCATCCACTTTTGCAGGCTTCCCTGCCCGCCGACAGAACAGTGTTCAGGTACGTAAAGGTAACCCGAACTACGGGCTGTAATCAATTTCGCAGATTGACCAATCAGTTTCCTGGAAAAACCACTTGGTGTTCTAATAGAAATTAGGACCTGGAAGACAGTTCAATAGTAAATACGAAAAGTCTGAATGCGAGAGTGTATTTAAGAACTTGGTAAGTGAAAAGGAAGCCTATATGATTTCTTATATTTACTTAGTTGACATTGTCCCTGACATTTGATTTGAATATAGTTTGCATTTTCAGACCAAACACTAAATTCCCTATGAGAATATAGTTTTTGTAAACCATTTAGGGGAAGTTGATAATTTTTTTAAATCAAAGATGCCTCTTGATTATTTATGCCCATTTTACGCTTCAGCAAATCGCATCATTGAGGCATTATTCTTCAGGTGGACTACCTTTGAACCATTGAGGATGCAAGGAAACAAACGTGAGGTGACAACAAAGCAAAACCACATATTATTAATGGGGTGGCTTTCCCGGTGACGCAAACTTGTGATCATAAAAGACTTCAAACAGAACCACCATCCTGCGCTTTCATGTGTTGCGACCATAGGGGAGAGAGTCTATTCCCTAGGCAATGGCATCCCTGCCCTTAGGCCCCATGTGCAAGTCTGTATGCTGAAGTCCCTGCAATGAAAGGTTTACAAAGCACTGTCTTCATGGTTTCTTCTGAATTTCAAGAATTTAATTCCAGCATATTGTTAGCAGATGTCAGAAACTTATTTGCAAGGAATTCGTAGATACGAAGTACTCTGAACCACACGGACCCTGTACTAGATCAGAGTACATTTCATAGGGTAAGAAGTTATGATTTCAGAGTGGTGCTTCAGCTAAACAGCTACTGTAACAGAGTAAATGGAGAGAGATGGCAAGCACCAACCTGAGCAGCAGAGTAGATCTTTCCCATCGCCGCTGGGGGCTGTTCTAGATTCGGCGTTGAAGATGTCATCACTTCTTTGACTAACGTTAGGAAGATCCTGGAGGGAAAATAGACTCCTGGGTAAATTCAGGACACAGAGGCCAGTTTCAAAGATCCCTTTGTTCCCCCCCCCCCACACACACCGTCATTTTCCTCTGTGCCACCTACAGCCCAATGCTTTCAGCTCCCCACATCCACAGAAAAGGCACACAACGATGGCACAGCTGGATTTAGATCCTACTTAGGGCACTGCTCAAGTCATTTCAAACTTGGGACTTGCTTGAAAAAGGCCACAGTCCAGTAGGAAGCTAATAACGAGGACGCTGATAGCGGAAGCTTACACTTTGGCCACTACTACATGAAGCTTGAACGTGTTGAAAAAGCGGACATTAAGCAGACTGTTCGAGAAGGTACCACTGGGGAAATTTTATACCAATGTCTCGGGTGCAATGAGGTGATCATGACAGTGCCCCAGGAGGAAGCTTGGAGTGAGGGCCCTAATGGAGCGAACTCACACCAATGTATGATGCTTACACTAATCACACAGATGGCATTGCTCTGGGAAGCTCACATTGAGGGCACCGAAGGAGGAACTGCATGCTGAGATCTTTGATGGCGTGAGCCCATATTGAGAGTTCCCCGGCAGGAAGCTCGCACTGAGGCATTACTGCAGGAAGCATACGCTGATGGAGTGAGCACATATTGAGAGTTCCTGGGCAGGAAGCTCGCACAGAGGCATTACTGCAGGAAGCATACACCGATGGTGGAAGAGCATATTGAGAGTTCCCTGACAGGAAGCTCACACTGAGGCATTACTGCAGGAAGCATACACTGATGCAGGAAGGGCATTTTCAGAGTTCCCTATCAGGAAGCTCGCACTGAGGCATTACTGCAGGAAGCATGCACTGATGGAGTGAGCACATATTGAGAGTTCCTGGGCAGGAAGCTCGCACAGAGGCGTTACTGCAGGAAGCATACACCAATGGTGGAAGAGCATATTGAGAGTTCCCTGACAGGAAGCTCACACTGAGGCATTACTGCAGGAAGCATGCACTGATGGAGGATGGGCATATTGAGAGTTCCCTGGCAGGAAGCTCACACTGAGGCATTACTGCAGGAAGCATACACTGATGCAGGAAGGGCATTTTCAGAGTTCCCTATCAGGAAGCTCGCACTGAGGCATTACTGCAGGAAGCATGCACTGATGGAGTGAGCACATATTGAGAGTTCCTGGGCAGGAAGCTCGCACAGAGTCATTACTGCAGGAAGCATACACCAATGGTGGAAGGACATATTGGGACATAGCTGGAGAGAGCTCAACTGCTGTACATTTCTCTGAATAGTGGGATGAGAGGAAGGAATTCAGGGAGTGGTGCAAGCTGGAAGGGGAGCGTCCAGTGAATATTGCAGACAGGCCAGGGTAGATCAAGGAGGGGTGTCTGTGTACATGCAGGCAGAGAGGATTCCCGGAGGGTTAGATGGAATGGAGGTAGTGGAGTAGGAGTGGGCAGGGCGCAGGAAGAAAGAGGTGGTATGTTATGTGGGTAGGGATGTAGGTGGGATGGATTACAGGCAGGGCAGTGCAGGGTAAACAATGGTACGAGGAGGAGTATGGTTTGGGTTCAGAAAGGGATTGGGGCAGAGAAGCAGGAGGTTAAGGAGGGTGGGTTTCAGGTTGGGTAGTATGGGGCAAGGAATGACGCAAGGGTGGGTGTAGGTAGAGTGCAAACATTCAGTGGGTTGGGCAAAAGGTTGGAGGCAGGTTTCCCTCCATCCATTGTCCATGAACCACGTGTTTCCTCCACTCTAGACCCAGAGTCCACATTCTACCCTCACCATCCGCAAAGTTATTGACACATCCCGTTCTCAGGAGGCGCAGCCTGTACCCCACTCCTGTTCATCCATTGCGGCAGCTGCTTTGGTTGCTCAGTGGTCCTCTTTTCTAATGATCTCAGACAAGGACGTTCTGGCAGCAATCAACAGCCTTAAGTCAGCTTCACCAAATGATCCCATCCCGCTCTCTGTATTAAAGAACATCTCTGACGATATTGTTTCACAACTGAGGCTGTTAATAACTCCTTCTCTTCTGGGATCATACTCGCCAGGCTTGGACCCTACAGTTCTGTCTAACTTCCGACCTATCTCTCTGCTTCCCTGCCTTACAAAACTACTTGAATCCCTGGTGTCCCCTCATTTTAGCACTTTTCTGGAGTCGTCTAACTTCTTCGACCCATTTCAATCTGGTTTGCGCCCTGGGCGGGTTACAGAGTTGGTCCTGGTCTCTGTTATGGATGACTTGACCCGCATGATGGACCAGGGTGGGCTGGGGGCCCTGATATTGCTTGATTTATCAGCGCCATTTGACGCCATTGACCACCCTACCCTGATCACCGGGCTCACCTCGGCAGGTCTTTCTGGCCAGGTTTTAGCCTGGTTTTCCTCCTTTTTGATGGGGCTCTCTCAATCTGTTTCACTACCCCCCTTTTGCTCTCAGCCGGCCCCGTTGCTCTGTGGAGTCCCTCAGGGCTCCTCATTGTCTCCTACCCTATTTAATCTTTATATTCAACTTCTTCTGAGTATAATTCATGCTTTCTGCTTTTTGCGCTATTCCTATCCCGATGATACTTAAATCATTGTGTGGTTGGATTTAACTGAACCAGAGACAGCGGGTCCACTGATGAACTGCTTGCAGGCCATTGGTGACTGGATGGCCTCGAACTGGCTTAAGCTCAATGGAGAAAAAACTGAGGTGTTGGTGGTGGCTACTGTATTGCACTCTCAGTTTTGGACCCCTGAGTTTTGGCCAGAGAGTCTTGGACTTTTTCCCCGTCCGGTCTCTTCAATGAAAGACCTAGGTGTCAAGATCTCGGCCTCTTTGTCTATGGAGGTCAGGTCTCTCTTGTCTGCAAAAAGGACACTTTAAACTCTGGATTCTTCGAAGGTTCGGCCCTGTATCCCCCGAAGTTCCAGACACCGGTGGTCTCCTCTTTGGTTATTAGCAATATTGACTATTGCAATGCTTTATATCTCGCCCTTCCGTGACATGTGCTTCAGTGTCTTCAACTACTGCAAAATGCAGCGTCCAGGGCTGTTCTTCACCCTCCTTTCGGTGCCCGTATGACCCCGCTTCTGCATCAACTTCACTGGCTCCCTGTTGAGCACGGATTAGATTCAAGTATTTGTGCTTGGTTCATAAAGCTCTCTGTAAATCAGGAGCAGAATTTCTTCTGGCAAGGTTTTGTATCTACAAAACTGTCAGGCCACTTCGCTCACAAGTTCTGAAGACCATCCAGCCTCCGAGGGCTAGGCTTGCCCAGGTGGACGGGCGTGCCTTTTCAGTGGTTGCAGCTAAGGCCTGGAATCTACTTCCATTTTCTTTATGCAACATCGAGGCTCATCTACCTTTCCGCCAGGTGCTGAATACCTATCTTTTTTTAGTTCCTGTTGTTCTGGTGCAACCTTACCTCTTTAGCTTTAGCGTCAAGCTGCCTTTGGGCTTACGCTGCACTCTATATGTTTTATTAAGATAAGAAGTCCATGAGTGTACCAGCTTTCTCCACTCGGGCTTCAAGAGTCCCTATACTCACTCGCGATGCCCCGGAATCCATGCACCCCCATGGACACCTCTCTGTGTCAAGAAAGGGAGGACATATGTAGAGGGGATTTGCCACGAGTAGGGCGGCAAGGGTAAAGCTGTAGAGCATGAATAGCCTGGGTGTCTCAGATAGGCAGATAAGGACCAGGCCATCAAAAGGAGGGTGCAGAGGTTTAGGAACTAGCCTCAGAACCAGGGAAACACAATTGTGACACTCATCGTAGACGTCATACAAATTTGGCTAAAAGTGTAAATATGTGGGGGCAAAATCAAAGAGCCCCATCTTCTCCTGCAAAGCAGCCTCTCGCCACTCCCTTTCTCCCTCTTTTGTTTTTTGAATAGTTGTTAATGGGTGAGGCGCTACCTTTATGCCACAAGGGCACCCCTAGTGGGGACCCGTGACATCTTGTGCATATCTTAAGATTTGACAGTCCCTCCTTGCTTTTGGAAGGATAGGCCCTAAGATAATATAAATATTGCATAGGTGCTTTCAGCATGGATTATGCTTAACTTTCTAAGAGCTTTCAAGGAAAATCGAGCAAAAAACAGTGGCTAGTAACTGGACGGAGCCAGTGCGCATTTCGAGACTGCAGTGCCATTGGAGCTCCCATCAGCGGCATAGACAGGTTTTGGCCTAAGGAGAACTGGGTACTATGTTTCAGCATCTGTACTCGTATATATAGCGTATCAATCTCGGGGAGGAAGGGTAGCTCAGGGGAAACGCGTTTGTCTTGGAAGTAAGACAACGCAACACAAGTACAAATCCTAATCCCGGGCTAAGAAACCACTCGCTGGTATTAAGCGGGTTATAAATGACCAATAAAATAAAACAGGAGTGTGCTATAAGTGGGAATGAGATGTGCAAGAAGTGGATTATGTTTGGTCCACATTACTAGCTTTAGAATGTCCATATTCAGCAGTTTCCTTGCATGCTGATTACTTTTGTGCAGAAGAGGAGGGAGCATTTCTGCCAATTAAGAGGGTTCACCTATATGTAGATCCCCAAAGATCTTTGTGCCCATACATCCGAATATATGTCTGAACTATCTTTCTTTCATTTTTTTCACAGTTGATAAATGTATACCACTTGGTTGGGTAATATTATTATGGATTATTTAAAATGTCCTGACTGAAGCTACTGCTATTCAGTCTGATGCATTAAAGATTACTGCTTGTTCACGGTAAGCCTTTTACTGTAGTGGTTTTGTCGCAGAACTTGGGAGGCCATGTGGAAGTCTAGTTAGACAGCGAGACTAAGATTCCCTTAAAAAGAGGACAGTTTCCATAGTTTGTCCCCTCACTCCTGCCATGCTAGTTTGCCCCTGAAAAGGCAGCACTCAGGGGTTCCACTGCCTCTTGAGGACACAGAACAATTAGTGTAGAATAGACAAGGGGAATGAAAATTGCCTGTGACAAGACTTCCTCACAAGTGTGAATGTTCGAATACGTCACACCGTCAGAAGGACATCTGGGCTCAAAGCCCACACACAATTCTAGCTAGCAATCCAATATTCCAAGGCAACACACTAACCCACAAAATAACCCCCTTCTTTTTAAACTGCCTAAGTTATTTCTATAATGTCTACTTGTAAACATTTAAATAGATTAGCTTTTTTTAAGCACTTCATGTTTTTTGCCACATTACACCGTACAATCTGCATGCCCTTTTCAAAAGATGACTACAGGCCGGTGCCATTATCACAACCCTATTTTTGCTTATCTTGAATGCTCACATGAGATTTCTTTTGTCTCTTGCATCAATTTGCATTCTGGTACAATAAACCATGGCTTTTGCTGAATTTCATCTTAACTTTTTAGTTTAAGGTATGCATTAGTGTAATAGTGCAAACATCCTGCCGACTTTGGCCTGGTAGCCTCTTGTGGGCTAAAGGAAATTCTCCTAGAAAATAAATGTGTGTCCCCTTTAGTTTGTAGGGTCTCTTTCCTTAGGCCAGATGTAGGGTTCGGAGAATGAAATTTGTGCCCACTATTGGAGCCCATCCTACCTTCTGAACCCCGTTCTTTCAATGCCGGCCTTCCTTCACCTTCCTGCAGCTGGGGCACCATTTTAGACGAAAGGATGCTGCACTCAGCTTTGTGGGGCACTTTGTAGAATCCACACTCCACCTTTAATGCTTTGTACTCCTCACCCTATGTAACCCTCTTCATAGAACACTCTTCATTGCCCAGACAGGCATTTCCCTGACATGTAAAGGGCCAGCAGGCTCACTGAGCAAACCATCAAGCAAGTTAGTGTGAGGTTTGAGCCAGCTCACAGTACTCCCTGCAGTAACACAATCATATTCTGCCTTCCAAAAACACAATATTCATACCAAGCAAGCCACCCATACATGGCAAATGAAAACCCCTCCCAACAAACATCAGGGCTCTACACCTCTACAACCGACTCAAATCCCACAGCCCTGCCAATGCATTCTAGCACCACTATGCTTCCATCTTATCACAAATGCCTCTGTGCTGAGAACACCTAGAAAGAGACCTGCACAATCCTTACACAAATAAATACATTATACAACATATTCATGAAATAGAATTATATTAAATCTCATAAAAATGGAATACAAATCCCAACAGATACCAAATACCTAAATGTTAAAAACTTTAGATCGTCTACAGTTTTTTCTTTACAGAATATACATTTTCCAACAGATCATACATTTAAAAAAAAATCTAAATAGTGCAAGTAGCAAGGCAATATGTTCCCCGTACAATAGTCTATTCCACAGTCTCTCACCAGAGTGAGGAAAATTAGGGTTGACAGAGTTTTCAAAAAACAAGTGTCTTAAATTCGCTTTCCGGGGCAGTAGATAACTAAATGTTTTATTGTTTCACATACATCAACAATACCACAAACCATGCAAAGATCTTTTGGTATCACTCCTTTACTACGAAAATAAAATGCTGAATGCGTATTTAATGCGCATTCGGCAGAAAATGAATTTTAAATACCATAATACCGAATAAGGGGAGTGGGGCTTGTGGGGGTGTCCCCAACTTCCCCTATACGGTAATATGAGTTTGGGGGCTGCAGGGGTATCCCCTGCATGCATTGGGGCGGATGGCAGGGAAAAATAAAGTTTGGAGAAAAAGAAGAGGAAACAATTACCCTGCAACGGAAGCCCCTATCCACTTTTGGGATAGGAAACACTTGGTTGCAGTGTTGACGGGCGAGTCGCGGCACAAGACAGAAGGTAAGTAAGCAGACAGAAGGTGAATATGGTTAGAAGGGTTTTGGGTAGGGGGGGTGCAGGAAAGTGTGATCTATGTGATCACTGCTTGCTGCCGTTTTTGGATTCGACATTTGGTCTTCCAAATTATGGGATGCGCAGTGATCACATAGATCCGGTCTTTCTTCTTTACTAAAGCCCATTGTGGCCGCGAGACATTCCAGAGTGGGAACCTAGTTCAATTAGAATCTTATGTAAAAGGACCTAGCTATATTACAAGTGAAAAGGTATCTGTTTCTAGACAATTAGTTCAGTTTCCCAAAGAGTTAGGAATATTCCAAATATAGAGAGTATGATTTAAGCTGTTGCACCGAAACTCTCCAATATCTCTTTTCTTAGTTTTGGAGGGGCTATTAATCAGTTCCCATGCATCGGATCCTATTTTCAACAAATATGACTAAGAAAGGGGAAGAGTCAATCACCTTCTTAATATCCTTGAAAAGTGAGTTGGCTGGAGGACTAATCATTTTGGTGTATAGAGATACTTTTCTCCAAGCAACAACACATTCCAAATATATAATACCTAGTTCATATCTTATCACACAGTTGGCGACAGAGGTGCTAATCCCAGTATTTTTTCTCCAGCTGGTGCCTTCTAATGAATTAGGAAAAGGCACCATATCAAGCAGAATAACATCAATGCAGTATGTAATCACACCAACAATTTTCATTGAGTAATATTTCAATAATGGCAGTAAAGAAAACTTACCAAAGCTTTCATATACTCTTTTAAGGTGGGCTGAAAGAGGTTTCATCTTGAAATGTTAATGATCTTTTCTAATTTAAGGTCTCCCAGAGTCCGATAGATGGTTTTTAGGAGTAGTTCTCTTGTTGGTCTATATAACAATCTTGGACTTGTTCCCATTTACTTAAAGATTATTGTCTGTTGCATAAACAGTAAATGCCTCCAGCTTCCTTTGCAGATGTAGAGGCCTACGTTCAAACAATAATAGGGCATCTGCAAAGGCAAGCCAGTGCAATGTTACAGAATCCAATGTTGCTGGGAAACAATTAAAGGCATTGGACATATCCACACTAGCAATGTAAATAGTTTTACCATTCTTCTCTCATGCAGATACATGATAATGGGCAAAAACGGTACCATTTAGGGATGTTCCCAATAACTTCCAAAATCCCTCTTGTAATTTTCAGCGGATGCCAAGTTTATCAACCCGAAATTCCAGTTCATTCATCAGAAGTGATACAAAGACATTACTGGAAGCATCCTGTATCACAATAGGGCAATAAATTACCTAGTTGTGTCAATTGCCTTTTTTAAACAAGGGAATTATGTAAGCTAAATGCCAACTCAAAGAGAGGGTATTGTTTTTAATAATATCATTAAATGGCCTACACAAGTTTTTTGACAAAGGTTTAGGGTCAAATTGGATGGTGATAAGGGCCAGAGAATGTGCACCAGGAGCTATTGATGCCTTTGATTTAAGAATGGCATAACAAAATGTCTTCTACGGGAAAACCTCCTTCCTGTCTACCCAAATTTACAAGAGAAATATTAAAGTTGGTATTCAAAACTTCCATGGGAGCGTTAATTTCATTATAGTAGGATACCCATGTTGTTTCTTCAATCAGATTTCTATGCCCGGTCTGATTAGTACGGATTGAACTATTAGTGATCTTCCAGAAAGACGATAATGTAGAGGAGCAGGTGGACATGTTATTCCTAGCACCCGCCCCCTCACCTCTGTCATATTGAACAGTAGGAAAAGAGCCCTATGTAGGACACCAGGTATCATCCCAATACTGCATCGAGTGTATGAGAGACCATATGCACTCAGACAACCGTATTGAATGTACCCTCGCACTTAGAGGATGGAAGGACGTCTACACACACCATTGGACATCATAGAGTGTAAGTGAAATCTGACAAGAGCAGACTGACGTCATACAGGAAAGATAGTGAGACTTACTGAAACAATATGCAAATACTCAAAGAATAAGGATTTAACGGAAGTAACAAGAGAAACATGTAATTGAATATGAGTAAATCATATTTGCAAAGAAGATAAAGTAACCTGATGATTAATAAATGTATATACGCCGAAATGCAAGGTAGATGAAACATATAGAAGCTTGTTGCAGAGGAAAACATAACTTGGCTAGAGCGGCCATGATGGAAAGATGGACGCCGGACTCGTATGAAAACCATTCAAGTTATCTCGGAGACAGACCAGGGTTGTAGAATCAGGATACGTTGGAAAAACTGCTTTGTGTGAGGAATAAAGAGGAGTCTATTGGCCTGGGATAAATTATGCTACTTTAAGGAATAATTGCAAGGCACAATGGGAGTCAAAAGGATAAGCCATTTACGTAACACATATTTCTCTTAGATTAAGTGAAGGAGAATATATCTGCAAGAGCCAAGTATTAGACAATTAAAGATGTGGAAAACCCATGTAAGATCGAGTGACCAAGTATCTAGAGGCCAAGAAGGGTAATAACACCCAATTCAATTGAATCAAATAGCAGTAAATTGAAGATCGAGATGGGCAAATGTGTGGCCTCCTCACAAGTGATTTAGAAGTTGAAAACGAGGGCTATTCATTAAGCCTAAACAGAGATAATAGCGTGCCTACACTCCCTTGAATGGCCCAGAGCAGAGAGCAGGCTTCAAGGTCAACTACAAAGGAGAAGCCTTGGCTTGGGACCTGACCGATGAGACTATGGACTAATTGGGAACGTGGGGAGTAGCCTGACACTGCTTGTGGCACCTGAGGTTTGTTTTGTTTACGTGCTGCTAATGGTCCGAAAGTCCATAGTTGGGAAAGCATGCCAACCAATCAGAGGGTCTATGTAGCAATATGCTATACAATGTTGCAAAGACCAACCTGCTGTCATTTTCTCTGTTGTAATCAGTATTGTACATATTTAGAGGTAGTTTGAGGCGTGCCCACCAGATAAGCGGTAGTCAATGACAATGAAGTTATTAACACTTATATATACTATAGGAATGTGTGTTCCCTTAAACCAATGGCTCCCTTCAATAGGTTTTAATTTGCCACGTAGGATGACATCTTAGATGATAATAAAGATAATAAAGTAGTACTTTGCCATATTCTTTGAGCCTATCCAGTTATTTGGGTCCAAGATCATTATTGGTAATTCCATATAGCACATGGGACGCTTGAAGGTGCTAGAACACAATACATTTTCCCCCTCTAGACAGTGAAGAGTTTTATGACTATCTGTAGTAAAGAGCTCACATTTAATTTCTTTTGCAAAAGTTCTGGTATTTCTGACAGATCTTTTTCTTATTAGTCATATACAGGAGCTCATCATGGATTCATTCTTTCCTAGTGTGTCTCAGAAGGCTTCTTTTTTCCTTTATTTCTTTCTCGATCAGAAAGTTAAATACATGAGCCTTAGAGTTACCTAGTACAAATCTACACTTTCCAGTTATCTTAGTGAGGCACATATGGAGAGTCACATTAAACATATCCAGGCTAAACAAATGACCAGTTTTCTCAAAAGTGGCCATAAATCTGCTTACAAAATTAGTATTCCACTGTGTACTCCCAACCCCCACCCCCTCTGACAAGTGTAATAAAAGCAAGGGAGGATTAAATCTGTACCCCAACAATAAGTATTTTTATTTAATGAAATCATTGCATGATCTCCAAAGCCATTTATTTATTACTAACGGAAAACACTTTGTGGATAAATATTTAGAAAGAAATACATGATCTGTCTGGGAAGACATCAGCCCTTTTTTCCAGGATATGACTTTGTGAAAGGGGGCGCAAAGGGGATTATTACTAATTCTAAACCCAAGGAATTCACGACGTCCACCCAGAGTTTGCCTCTGATCCTACTGAGGGGATTGTCAGAATTGGGGAAACAGGAATGTCCCACATTGTATTGCTATTGGTTACATACACAGGAAGCACTGAAGTCTCTTGAAACCACTATATTATTTTGGAATCCATTCCCAAGCCCCTCAGTAAAAACTTTGTTCAATTCTTTGTGAACTAAATCCAAGTTTACATTACCTGGACTCCAATAGATTTTTATCATTACGAAATCTTGCTTAGATGATACGTCCCCTGTGTGTAAACATACAGCAAAAAGTATCTCACTGGAAGTGTCTATAATTGACACAGTAAAACCCAATTTTATATCAATGGCCATCCCACCAAAGAGACGACCCGTAAGACCTTTCTTTACCTCCTTTGAAAACTCTTGGTAGCCTTCAATAAGCAAAGGTTTTGTAAGCATCGTCTCATGCAGCATAATAATATTGCACACCAAAAAGCATGTCTATTCTAAGATACAAAAATGTTAGTAGCTTGTGCTAAAGTCTTGTGCTTGATGCATAAGACCATATGGACATTTTGGTAGCAGAAGATAGTTCTGGTCTAATTGACCTCAGATCTAGATCTAGACTCTCAGACTCTTGATTGATTCCGCCATTAGCCAGAACACAGTAAAGCTTCCTGTGGAGATCCGTGTGCAAAAGCACATGTGTGAAAAGAATCAGTTGGCGGGTGCCTCTTTGACGCAATTCCTGTCTGGTTCCCGCAGGTGCTCCGTGGACTGAAGGCGAACTGGTCGATTGTGGAAGAGTCGATGCCAAGGGACTCGAGCTGAGCCATGGATGTAAGTAGAAAATCGAAAGTGGCAAAAATAAGGGGAGGAACTGTATTACAAATATATGTATAGGAATAACAGGATTTTTGGGGATAAGAAAGAATAGAAATAGACACCTCGATTCCTGGTTCCAAGAGGGGTGGAATGGTATGCACTAAAACTCCAAATAGGGATAATATTTGAGGATTCCGGAGACAAAGTCGTGTGTTTGATGCAGAAGACCCTGTGTTCTTAACAAGTGCGGAAGAAAGCCATGACCAATCTTTTTGTTTATTTAACTGGAAGCCAACTTTTAATCACAAGTCTATAATCACCTATATCAAAATCGTTTCAAATTAACACGGGGGATGAGTCAGTTTCAGGATCTCAGTCTTTCGAATCTGGTTGCAGATAAATGTCCGTAATTGCAAAGAATTGTATAGGATATGGACATAAAAACTCATAGCTCTGAAAAGATCGATTTGTTCTCTTACTAATTGAGCAATAATAGAGGAAACAAAATGAAAGGCAATTGTATCCCCACCCTCTTCAGGTAGATCGACCTGGTCAATATCCCTTGAGTTGATTAGGTGCAGAGGTGGAATCGATTGGAATATCTGTAACAGTTTGGATTGACTTAAAAAATAATGTCATTGATCTGAAGAATGTTCTCAAATCCTAACACTCTACCACTTTCAGTTATTGTTTGTGTCCATGTATGACAAATCAAAATATAAAGAAAATATTAAGGTTGCTTTGAAGCATTATGATCCAGCTAATGAAATACACCTCATTTAGCCGGCCATCCTTCAATATATGGTTTGGAGCTGATGACAACTCCACGTTCCGTCCGTACGGCTCAGTTTCAACTGATGGACTTTAGAGGGAAAGAAACAAGACTTCTCATATGTTCCAAGAAATACGAAGATAGGAAGAAAATAGGGATGTAGGAGTGATCAAAATATTCAGTTAAGTTCCATGTTGCTGCCAGGGGCACCACTAGTGATTCAGTGGCCTCAACTCTAAGCCATACCTGGCAGGTTGGCTATGCCTCTACAGCCTTTTCTATCAGTCAGTAGACTGGAGGGAACCTATGTCCCGCACTCTTCTGATATTGGGGTGCATGGAAGTGGACAAAAGAGGAACCATTATCAGCACGAAATTCACTTTAGCTTTAATTTTCACAATGTCCAGCTTTACATCAGAAAGACGGCTGTGTATATATGGAAGCCCTGCTCATCTGGGGCCAAATGCTATCTCAAGAAAAACATACTCAGTAATGAGTGCTGAAGCTGCATGTGTGAGACCTCTGGGTAGTCCGCCTTTGCTTCAGAAAACTCTAGGGGCCTCTTGAGCTCAGATGTACTCTGCCACTGCACTTTTCTTCAAGATTCCCTTTTCCAAAGATCTTTTTCATACCCTGACTTAGCTCCTGTCCGGTGAGTTATTTATAGACACTGTTTAGCACTTGATTGTGTTGGCTATGCCTCTACAGCCTTTTCATCATGTGTCCCAGCTGGTAATGCATTCAAAAGTTCAACACTCGCAGATTCTGATCAATTTTCCAGTGCTCTGTAATTTACTGTGTCGTTTAAATGAGTTCAGCAGCTTGAGTCCTTGAAAAGAAGTCAATGGTCTGACAAGCCTGCTGTCAGCCCCAAAATCCAAGACAAGGAAGCCTCTCATTTAGAGGAGGTGGGTGATCTGCGTCGAGGCTTGTGTTTTTGATTTATAATGGGTTATGTGACAGAACTCATATTCATGACATGGGTCCTATCAGCTAATATCTAGACCTGATATTAATGAAGAGGATGATTCAAAATCGGTGAATGATTCTTGGTCATAGCCTAGTGCAAAAGAACACATTATTTGCTCTTAGAAGATCACTCTAATCATCTCACCTTACATCCTACCACAAGTTATGTTATGTTGATTTATACCGCGCATTGCTACCACCCGAGGGCAGTCTCGAGGCAATCACGTGGCTCTGCAAGAGAAGAGGGCGGCTATGTTAGTGAGGATAGGATGATAGGATAGGTTCAAAACCAGGTGAAACTGGCATCTATGTGCGTTGCCCGGCATGTGGGAGTTGGTTCGATTCAAGAGGCCCGCTTGCTGTAACCCTATGGGTAGAACTCAGTGCTTCAGATGTGTGCTAGTGTTAGTTTTAGGTGTGAGGGCTATATGAGGTTATAGTGGGGTTGTAGTCGTGTACTCTGGTCAGTTGTATCCATAAGGGGGTCAGAGTTGCGGATGACTGTTCAGTGTTTTTTATTATATTGTGTTGGTGTGCTTTTGTGTAGTGTCGGTAGAATTATGGACTATATGCAATAGTGTGTTCCTCCAAGGTTACTTCCACAGTCTCAGAGAGTTGGTTGAGTGCAAGGATTAGATTTGGTCTCAGTGTGTCTATCTGTAGTGTGGCTAGACCCTAGTCATGTATAGTGGCGTTGGGTATGTTGGAGGAGCAGGAAAGGGGAATTTGTTAGTACATAGTTTAGTTTGACAGTGTCTCTGAAGTGCATCTTTGGTTACCGCTCAATGGTGCCTTCCCAAGTGTTTGGATGAAGTCCGTTGGCCAGTCCTGCCTTGCGTTTTGGCTTGTTGTGTGGTTGGCTGCTAAATTGGTGCACAACTGGGATTATAATAAATTTGAGAAAGTGGCAAAGCTTCGATTTAATGCGTTTCCTGTCCGGGCTTTTTTGAGTGCATGCATTGTGCGTATGGTGTCTTTTCCTAGAACTGTTTGTTGATTGGGCGGGCTACTCTTCCAAGGCCTCTCTATTTCTTGGGGATGACCGGGGTGCGGGGAAGGTGGGTGCTGGGTTATTCTGGTCTTCCTTGGTTTTGTCATTGTTATCTGTGACCGTGTCCCTTAATGTGCTTCTTTTGGGTGGTGATATAAATATATTTTTTTGGGGCTTTCCTTCTCGTTTAGCACTTGTCAGTCTGCTGAATGACCAGGGTTTTAGTTATTTCCTGAAGGTGATGTGCTCTTCTGTGGTTCTGAATTCTTTGGGCATGGTGTTCCATAGGTTAGCAATTAGACATGAGAATTCTGTTCCACCAAATGTCCTCTTTTCGTATTGTTTTGTATCTATTTGTAGGTTGTCACTTGATCTCAGGTTCCTTCTTGGCTAGTAGAGGCAGATCTTGGCCTGGAGGAAATCAGCTCCTTGTCTGTGTAGGGATTTATGGGCAATGCAGAGGGCTTTGAATGTGATGTGCTTTTTTACTGGTAGCCAATGGAGGCTTCTCAAAGCTGGAGTAATATGGTGTCTTCTGTTTAATCTTAGGAGAATCCTGGCTGTGGTCTTTTGGACCCATTGGAGTTCCTTGGTGAGTCATTCCTAGGTAGAGGCTGTTTGCATAGTTTATTCTTGTTAGTATCACAGATATGATTGTGAGGGTTCTGTGTGGAAAGGAGAGGTATGAGAGCAGCCCCCTGAGTAGTCTTATGAGATAGAAGCACTTTTTAGGGATTGCTTTGACTTGCGGTTCCAGGGATAGTCTGTTGTCCATGAGTATTTCTAGATTATTTACCATGTCCAAAGTCTCAGGATGCGCTCCCATGTCAGTGGGCCAGGCCAGTTGTGGGTTGGTTGCATTGTTTTTTGTGGGTGAGATCATTATTCCGTTTTGTCAGGGTTCAGTTTGAGGTTGTTCAGTGTCATCCAGTTGTAGATGTCTGTGAGACAGTTGTTGAAGCTGTTGTTTGGTTCCTGGGTCATGATCATCTTAACAATCAGTTGTGTGCCATCTGCGCAGTTGTAGGCAGTTAGTCTGTGGGTTTGAATGATTTTCATCAGCAGGGACATGTAGATGTTGAAAAACAGAGGGAAGAGGCTAGATCCCTGTGGAGCTCTGCAGGAGATGTTTTTGGTGTTTCAGGTGAAAGGAGATGTAACAGGGCTAATGAAATAAGCTGCCAAATAAGGGTGTGGGTGTAAAGATATATTTTTTAAAAACATTTAGTTAAAACGTGAAATACACTTGGATGGTCACGCTGGGACAGAGAGTGGGGCAAGAGAAGCAACACTTGGGTGGTAAATGTAGATAAACAAGGCTTAAATATCAGAGAGTGATAAAAAATAATATGCAGTAAAGGAGCATTTCTAATCAAGCTTGATATGAGAGACGCCATTCCAGAGCTTAGGGTGGGGGTGGAGCAGGTCTTGCCAGGAATATGTAAATACATTGAGCATTAGAATAGAAGGCCCATTCTGCTGGCTGTTTAAAAGGTATGCAGTGATTATAACGAATTTGGGAAAAAACAAAAAATGTGGTTGCGAGTGGGAATAGTGGTTTAGGGGGTGGGGAAAAGTATTAGAAACAAAAAAAGGGCGGTTTTGTGGGGGAACCCCCCCAAAATCAACAAAAAAGGAATTTGTTATTTTGGTATTAGTTGTAATTGGTTTCGTTGTTTTGTGATTCCACATAATCACATGTAACTGTTTAAAAGGGCACGGATCGGTAAAACAGGTTGAGTCGAGCTTTCTGCGCGTTTTATCTGATCTGTGCCATTTTGGTCAGGTTTCCCCTGACAGAGCGGGAAATGGAGCAGAAACTAGGCTCCACGTGACCGTGAGGGGAATCCGACATCTTCTTTGGCTGCATCTGATTTTGACACAGGTGCAGAGGTTTGAATCTCTATGAATTTCTGCATGCTTTTCAGAGGTGCAAAAAAGCAGATGGACTACATTGGGTTTCATCATAGTAATGGCTGCCATGTTGATACATTTCAGCCACAATTACTGATCACCCACATGCACGCATGTAGACATGGGGGGATCTAGAAGTATTGTTTTGGGCAGGGTGGTAAAAAGCACAGAAACTCAGGAAATGCCCGGATTTCTGTGTTTTACAGCAGAGGTGGACGTGGTCATGGATGTCTCCGCCTCTACCAGATGTTAAAGATTATTTGAAATGAGCGAGGAGATAGGGGTCTATCAATGCATGCAAAACTAGCAAACCCACGATGAGAGGGCGGCAACTGCACGAAATATAAGTAAGGACCAATAAATGGACCTGTGCCTATAAACAAATTACGTTGATTGGAGGAAACAAGACGAAATGTTTGTGCAAGTGATACCAGACCCTGACATGCATTCGCATCAGCCGGGAGTGAATGTATATGGCCATGTAATCATTTACTTTCTTTAATAATTAAGCAGATGGCAGGTCAATGCAAGTGCAGCCTCAAGCGTATGTGTCGTTGTGCACCTTACACGATTGTGTACAGACCAAAGTGCAGCTCAGGTGCACAGATGAGACTTTTGGAGCACATGAGCACACTATGAGTATATTGTCATGCAGAGCCCAGAGCCCAGATTTGCCCAATTTATTTGCCCTTTTTAGGGGGAATATATACAGCCACACCTGAAAACAATATTTATTTGAAAGTCTGAACAACAGTCTTAATTGCATGCGTGTTGATTGTTCCCTCTCCAGTCTCATAATTCCACTTACATAGTTTCTTGCAGGCAATCACTATATGAGCTGGAGGTTAACAGGGAAATCCTGTCCTTAGTTCTTCATCTGCTGCCCCAGGTTCCAGACAGAAGTCCCAGAGTCGTGGCTCAGTGTTAGGGAGAATTTTCATTTCTGTGCCAATTCCCTTTAACCTTAGAGACCCCCAGCTCTTTTGCTGGACTCAGGGCTTTTCAATGTTTAATCCTGAGTGAGTGGAACCTTTTTCTCACTTACCAATGCATTTTCCAGGCTATGATTTTCCGTGTTCCTTCCTGTTTTATGGAGTCTGCTAAACTCCATAGGCATCTGCTTTTGCATTGTGACACACAGCACCTTTTGTGCAGTGCCACTGAGAAGTCCCTTGGACGTCTCTTAATGTTTAACTACATTTTCTTGGGTGAACTAATGTTCGCAAGAATAGTAAGTTTACCCCTGTTTTACTTACCTTTACTTTATGGGTCCAGCACACACCACCCTATGTGGAGTGCTCGGGGGTTACCTAGTAACTCCTTTTAACCCATTCCTCATGTAACATTTTGTTACACTAACTCACTTGAATGGCTGGTGGCAGTGGTTTCTTTTTTACTACCTAGTGACATCTATCTGCAGGCTGATACCTCAGCTGCAGTGCTGCACCCATGGGCTATGCTATCCTTTTGCCATTTGGGGTGCTCCCAACCTTTGGGAGTGTGATTTAACCCTACACTGAGTTGACATTAACTTACCTGCACTGGCCTTACAGCGTGCGCTTTCTAAAGGTGACTCCTCTGGAGTTCATGTGATTTCTCGATTGAACACTGGCTGTTTAAGAATTTTTTTTTTTAAGAAGATGAGTATCAGAACGTTGACTTTGCCTATTGCCTTTGGCTGTCCTGGCTCCCTAAAGGCCTCCTTCTGAACCTATTGGCTTTGGCAGTGTTTGTTCCCTCACAGGTTTGAAATGTTGAACACGTTAATGCTGGAATAATAGACTGCCTGCATCCCTCTGGAGAATCTAGCTGTTCTTGTAACATAGCAGTCTGCTCTGGTCTAACCCTAACCTTTCCTTCCTTAAATACCTCAATACTGCAAAGGTGATACCAATATAAATGTTATACTGACCTCACCTCAGGGTGCTTGAACATGTGTAACATATGAATGAATTAGTCACCTGCTTTGTCGTTCACATTTTGAATTGAATCCTAATTTGGGATTCATGTTACAACTAATTGCTGCTTATTAAAGAATGATTTTAATATCTTTCTGTATAAATAATGTATTTATTATAACTTTAAGTGTGTAAGTGTTTACTTGGATACTTGTATTTACTGATTTAATTGTACAGACCTACAGCTCACATTTACCCTCTTGAGATGAGCCTGGCTGCTCAGTCACACTACCAACTTGTATAGTACAGGCCTATATTAAAAGGTGGGTTACCTAATACCAAGAGATACGCCTTGTGTAGTCCCACACTAGTTTGACTGCACTCATTCTTACCTAACACTCAGGGAATATCATTATGAAAGGTATTCATTAAAAGGTTGTTATGGTTAAGGGTGTGTGATGTAACATCCAACAGGGAATTGTACACTTCCCTTTTTGTGGGGGGCATCTGTCTTCTGCTCGGAATTGATATCACATCAAAATCCATCACAAAATATGGAAGCTTTGATCAGATAGGAGCTGTTAAGTGCTCTGTTCTAAACTTGTCTTTCTAGACATATTAGGAGAAAAAGACAGTTCACTATCAAGAGAAACCCCCTACCCAGGCGAGGGCTTATACCCAGGCGAGGGCTTACGTCTGTCTGTTTTTAAATGCCTAGTGCTGACAATACCATTTTTTGTAAGTCTGGAGAGAACTGCTTTAAGAAATAGGTACTGCACTATATCAAAGTGTGAGTGACCACACTTGGAAACTAAACTGGTCCTTACAGCAAGTCTCTAGTGTGCTAATAATGAAAAAACAAATCCTCAGAATAACGTACTTCTATTTTGACTCAAATAGACATGTAACACGAATGCTGCATTTCTAAGTATGATATGATTGGTTATTTATAATGCGCTTAATACCCAGAGGTTTCTAAGTGCGGTCTCAAGGATTGAACCTGTGTTGCTCCGTGTCGTCTTGCTTCCAAGGCGAGCACGTTGCCCCTGAGCTATCCTCCCGAGCCGAGCTCTTCAAGCTGGATTTATCTCAAATCTAAATGCTGCAAGAGATGTCATTAGGACCTAATTTAAAAGTGTTTAAATTCAACAAACTCGGAAGGATGAAAGACGACGTTGGTCCTATTGGGATCCAACTCTGTGATTTGAGGTCATACTTATGACCCTGAACATGGCGTTAAACTCAGTGAGCTATGCCCCTTGTTTAACAGCGAGGTGAATTACAGCCCGGATAATGGTAATTTTTTACCGTACAGGTTGTCCTATATTTATTCACAAATCGAATTAGGAATGAAGACATTCACAAGTATCTAAAAACTTAGTTTTGAAAAGTTTGAAAAACTTCAAAGATTATGAGCCTCATTACACGGATGGCTGAGAACCATGGCGCTATTAGCGCCATGGTTCATGCCGGTAAAATACCGGCACCACCTTGGCGGAAAGGGGAATTACCGCCCCATTCCAAGGTTGGCGGGGCGGTAATTCCCCCTTCCACCATTGCCCTTCCCTATTCCCATTTTTGCCCCATAGGGCTCAATGGGAATGGGGAAGGTGCTAATTACGGTACCGCAAATTGCGGTACCGTAATTAGCTCCCTGGGTCCCTTTGCGGGTTGTTTTTTAACGCCTGCAAAAAGCAGGCGTTAAATCCCCCAACCCGCAAAGGGACCTCGTAGTAAGGCGGTAAGGATTTACCGGTACCAGTATTTTACCGGTACTGGTAAATCCTTACCGCCATCCGTGTAATGAGGCCCTATGTCTAAAGACAGTTGAACAAGTTCAGAAATTATTCGTCACCAATTCCAAACGTCTGAAGTCACTTCCTATGTCCCAGAATCAAATGGCAAAGCATTCACTTGAAGACACGGGTGAACATGGGTAGGTTAAGATTAAGGAGGTAATGTCTTCGACCTAATTTAGGGATTTGGTCTCCCAGCAATTTTTCTTCCGATTTAATATGTTAGATTCCTCTGAAGAGGGAAATACAATGTCTGCTCTCAGCAAAATATTAAATTGCCCCAGAAGTCAGGATAATTTAAAGTTCTTAACACTGAGGAGCAAGACAAACGCTCTGCTGAGAACCAGTCGCATGGAGGGAACAAATACCCCTCTATGAAAATCTTTAGAATGAGTCCTGAGGAACCTATGATGGAAGCTTTTGCAACATGAGATGCATGTTTACATTTCTAAAGCCGGACCACCGTTTTGCCACCCCAACGGCTACCTTTCTGAGAGGTTAGGAAGCATGGTGGTGTGGGATATATTTGATGCCAGACTTTGTTACCTCATTTTCTTTAGTTACGTGAGCTGCATGTGTTTTTTGTTGTAAAGGAATCCAATCACTGAGGTGTCATAAACTAAACACGAATTTTAGGTTTCTGTACGTATGTCATTCGAGACATGCCACTGGGCATATTTGAACTCTCAGTCGGAGTCTGGTATATTATGCATGTTGGATAATACTGACTTCTCGAGGTGGGGGCACATTACCCCATATGTACTTCACCCACAACTCGCCCGTTTTAATTAAGTACAGTGTGATTGTTTTTGTAAATAGATGCAGAAAATGATAAGCTTATTCCTGAACATATCAGATGTATTAGTTGCTTGCATTGGTAGGCTCCAGTAATATTTGTAATCATGTAACAGTTCAACATTTCCATGTGAGACTACATCCATGGGGTATGTAGCTTCTTCAATGCAAAGCTACCCCAAATTAGCATATCTTCCAAGCAGAAACAGTGCCTGGAAGCGGGGCACTATGGCCCTCCCCTGCATCAGTAAATTGACAAAACTACTGAAAAGGTAACTGTGTTGTACCATTTGACAACAGAGACTGAAGGATGTCATCCAACGTTGTATATACCGAGATAGTTGATGGAGCATAGTTGCAAAACACAGCCAGACAACAGTCTGAAAAATGGCTCTACTAACACATGTACCTCGTCCTATATTATCTACTGACGATAGATACAATCCATTATCTTTCTGCCAAATAAAACTGTGGTGGGATTAGGGAAAGGCTGCCGCTTTGCTGTCCCATTGAGAACAAGGGGATAAATGACCAGTGCACTCATGGCGGGGCAGGAGGATGCAAGGCAGCACAGCTGATGCATCATGAATAGACGGCAAGGATAATACAATTGAAAGCAATATCTACCAAATGTTCCCCCATGCCAGAATAGGTGCATGAAACACGCGAGAATAGGTGCATGCATGCAACAGTGACAAAAAGAGAGCTTCACTGGACATAACCGAAAGCATAGATGAGAACAGCCACGTCTAGGGATCCTCTGCAGACGGTTTTAGTGTGATAATCGGACACCCGAGTGTGTGTGTGTCTAGTCATTTTGTAAGAAGTTAGTGTTTTGTTTCCTATTCTGGATATTGCTGGGTGGTCACATTCAATACCAAAATGACTATAACTGAGATGTGGGGAGAAACAGAGGTCTCGGGCCTTGCAGACCTCCTACTATGACTTTCCAGTGTCGAGTGGCACCCTAAGCATGAACTGCTCCAATCCAAGAGGGAGCCCCGGGCCATGCACATTTATTTCTAAGTCAAGAATGTATGATATGGGACAATATTAATGCTTCTCTACACAAAAGATTACTACATGTATGCAGGCACCCTTCACATGTATGGTGACCCTCCAATGCACAGAAGCTCTGAGATTCTGAGTGCCCTAGACTCGGATAACTGGCGGATTGTCAAAACGTCCTGCTCCAGCAAAAACCCAATGCAGTCGGGCAGAATGAACGGAGAACAGGTAGGCAAATGTTTTGCAGTGGCATTTTCCATTGCAACATTGTTGACTGCCATGCGGATTTCTGCCTTGCCACTGGCAATAATCGCATTGAATTCACTGAATGCATGAGGTGAAAGATATCCAGACAGAGCCTGACTGATCAAATCCGATATCCATTAGGCTATTCCCTAAGGCATAACCATCATGCTCTTAAGGAGCCTGTAAGCCGTCTACCAGGAAGCTCGACTGCTACACAGGGAAGGATGCCAACCTTGCCATGGAGAGCTTTCCTATTAGTTTTCCCTACCCGTGTGCCCCTATGTACTTTATCAAGAGGAATTCCTAGTGTAAAGTGGGGAAATATATGCAGGTGCACATTTGCTACCATGAGCTCGTACTATCAATGGGCATTTGCTCGCGTACAGTTGTAGGCGGGCTACAAGCAGGGGGCAGAGACTGCCCATTTCACAAGGCCAGAAATTCTACCTGGGAGGAAATCCTCAACTGCAGTAACCAGGCTAAGATTGCAGCCCATCCCCACTCCTCCTAAAAATCTGCTCCCTGTACCTAAATGGAATTCCTGAGCCACCAGCAAGTAAAGGAAACATTTTCATTGTGGTCTACTTCTGTGTGGCTTGTCCAGGGCCATCCGTGGGTCTCGCATAGACCTTTCACATGTAGTGTTCCCAAAGGACCCGGGCAGCCCTGAGCAGAGGATCACGAGGGAGATGGGCATCCCCAAACCGATGGGCATCCCCAAACCCCACTCCAAACGTATTGCCAGAGATGCAAGAAGTCCTGGTTGCGCGGTTCGTTGCTTCCGCGTATATAAAAAAAAGGACCTAAGAGCGCATCACGTGACACGGTTATAGGGATCGATGGCCTTGCATTGAATTACAGCTGAAAGCTCTAATTCAATGCAAGGCCATCGATCCCTATAACGCATTGGACCGATCGTGCGCACGTGGCGTTTGGAGTGGAGATCCATCCCCAGTACTCCTAGGTATGGGCGCTGCGCTTTTTTATTGAAACTGTCATGTAGCATTAGAAGCAGCCCGTTTGTCGGGGTCTGACATATTGATCTTACTTTTTACTTGTAGCGCTCGACTGAAGTATTTTGGTCTGGAAATGTTCTGCATTATGTACGAGTACTTAGGATGGCCAAGGCATATTTTAGACAACACATTTACTTCGGATAGTAGTTACTAAGGTAACACACTTCCCATGTGTTTCAATTACAATGTTCTTTGCCTTCTTGCTTGCACACTTTGCAGCTATTGAGCACACTAACTACCAGAGTTGAACAGGACGTTATAGAACTTGCCCCTACTTATCTTTACATGGCGGGCTCAGTGCATTTATATACAGATCGAACAACATACGGTAATATATTTTTTTACCAATGCACCCCGATCACGCGTGGGTGACTTTAGGAAATCACACAGTTACAGTTTTTGTGATTATTGCACAATTACAATCCTTTGCTCACCGCATGTTTATCTTTTGAGGTGTTTAAGGAATGAACATTTTCATTTCTGGCATAACACTCTTCCTTTATGCACTAGTCACTTATATTTCTTTAAGCAAGTGCAAAACTCTATTGCGTGTTTTTTCACTCGGGGTCCAAGCTTATTGTGCTTTTTTAAAAATGTTTATATTTTCTGTTTTCAATACCTGGCCACAATCATTTAGA
Organism: Ambystoma mexicanum; assembly: GCF_040938575.1. Lineage (NCBI taxonomy): Eukaryota > Metazoa > Chordata > Amphibia > Caudata > Ambystomatidae > Ambystoma > Ambystoma mexicanum. The sequence goes on from NC_090923.1 coordinate 718,218,983, forward strand.
TATTCCATCTGGGACTCTTGTTCAACTACACATGGTAACAAATCTAATTTCTATGTTTCACCTACATGCATTTTGCATTATATTGCTGTTTGACATGGTCTATTGTTTTCGGACATGACGTAATGTTTATTTGTTTTCCGTTTTGCTTTTCTCCATTGGGTCCTGGCCCCCATCCCTTCCGTTCTTGGTTCATTTGTGTCTCGTGTAATACGCTCTCTATTTACTTTCTTTCCATTTTACCTTTGCGAAATGACTTTGTGATACTATGTAATATTAATGCATACATATTTGTGTTTGCCAATATAACAGTTTTGCCTTGAAAAAGACCCGTGCTCAGGGTCGAAACATGTGTTGGCAGTTCTGTTCTCGCATAGTTCATAACATTTGTTCTAAACAGCATACTGGCTGCCTAACTTTTTGTTCGCAACTACCTGTGACACTAGACTTGTTTATCTGTTACAAACACAGTCTCAATGCGTCTTGATTACTTGCACTAGGACTGCACAACAACTCAGAGGTGACATTCCCAAGTCTGTGCTTATATTCAACCAGCAGTTTTGAGGTACCTGCTAGTCCCTCTTACGTGCTGCAACCCTCTTTCCAATTGTGTTTCCCAATTGTGTTCCTAGGTTTCATTCATTGGATTTGTGTCTGCTGAATTTTGGTTAGACCCAGCGCCTCACAACTACGGCATACCTCAACTTTGTTTTCTGCATATATGTAATTCACCTCAGTCAATCAGAACCCGTTATGTGCACCATTGTCAACCCAAGAGCAGAAGAAGGTGACACTGGGGTGGGGTGGTCTGGGGGTGTGGGTGTGGGTGTGGGTGTGTGTGTGTGTGTGTGTGTGTGTGTGTGTGTGTGTGAGAGAGAGAGAGAGAGAGAGAGAGAGAGATGTTTTGCTATGTGCCTGCTATACAATCGATTGCTTTGAAGAGCTCCACTGAATTAGGTTTGATATGCTACACTGTGTTGTGTTATGCTACGCCATGTAATGTTTTAAGCTGTAGAAACGTTTGTAATGTCTTGCTCTGCTGTGATCAAAGTGTTCTTTTCACAAAGCTAAATGTACGTAAACTAGAATCTACCTGAGTGCTACTGTGTGCACTTATTCACTCCTTTTGGGGGAGGGACAATATGATGTCAGTTTCCTTGTATACCAGCTGGTTAGGTCATGTTATATTATGTTGAGGTTACATTATAATGTTTTAAATGTCTAATTTTCAAGCGGTTTTGAAGCAGCCATAAGGTATGCGGTAATGGAGCATGAGGAGGTGGTGCCTCTTCATCCAGCAGGGGTCAACAGTAGATGAGTGTGTTGAGGAAGCTGTGGAGGGTAGTGGGTCTTGTGTACTGCATGAGGGTGATTTTGGTACCCTTAAGGAGAGGTATTTTGTGGTCATTGTGGTGAATGCTGTGGAAAGTCAGGATTTCAGGAAGATGTGCCCAATTTTCTTATTCTTTTTTTTTATTGGGTATTTATAAAGTGCCTATACAGCAAATGGTATTTCAGGGCTCCACAAGACAAAGCATTGGGGGTTGGGGGGTGAGAGGCAAGGGAGAAAACACCAATAACGGTCCTACTAGGCCTTGTATCATTCGGATTGTGCAAGTGCAGTAACAAGAAGTGCAGGGGGAAGGGAGTGGGGGAAGGGCAGGGGAGGGGGGAAGTGCAGGTAGGGGTGGAAGGGATAATGCTACGGTGGGAGGGAAGTGCGGGGCAGAGTGGAGGTATACAAGTGCTGAGGGGAGGAGGAGGGGAAGAAGAGGACCCTTTAGCAGATATATTTGGGTATACAGTATACTGGGGGGATCTCGTGATATGATATGATAAGGTATGATATGGCATTTATAGTGCGCTTATACACAAGTGTTTCAAGGAACAAAGGGAAGGCAGAGACAGCGATCTTACTAGGCCAGGTGACATTGAGATCGCGCAAGTGCAGGGGAGAGGGGTGGGGAAAAGTGCGAGGGGAAAGGGGGGCAGTGCAGTACATGGGATCAAACAATAAAAGAAGTGCAGCCAGCTGGTGGCAAGTGCAAGGGTAAGTGCAGACAGCAGGTGTCCAAAGTGCAAGGGCTGCCGGGGGGCAGTGCAGGTGTGCAACTGGAGGGGAGTGGACCTGGGCCCAATATCAGAGGGTAGCCAGGTGACCATTGCAGTTTCAGCCAGGAAATCAGCAGCGGAGAGGAAGAGAGAAGGCAGAAGCAAAGAGGAAAGTCTTGAGGTGCTTTCGGAACCAGAGATGGTTCTCCTCAAGAGGCAGGGAGGCTGTTCCAAACGGAGGCCCCAGCTGAAGAAAGAGATCTACCACCAACTCGTTGCTTGGAAAAGTGACTGACCCTGAGGGAGTTGGAAGTGGAGGAGCGAAGAGCTCTAGTAGGAAGATATTTACAAAGAGAGAGTTGGCGGTATTGAGGAACCAGGCCCCACAAGGCCTTATGGACAATGCAGAGGGTCTTGAACCTGAACCTCACAGCCACTGGGAGCCAGTGCAGAGATTTCAGTGCTGGAGAGATAGGATTGCTGGGCTTGAGGCCAAGGACAAGTCTCGCAGTCCTGTTCTGGATGAGTTACAGAGGGCGGAGAGTAGAAGCTGGCAGATTTAGAAAGAGGCTGTTGCATTAGCCCAGCCTAGAGAGAACCAGAACTCTGGAGACAGTGAGCTTCTGGTGGAAGGAGAGGAAAGGAAGAATACCTCTGAGGAGGTGCAGTTGGTAGTGTGACTTCTTAGAGACGTCAGAGATGTGAGGAGAGAAGGCGAGTGTGGAGTCGAAGATGACCCAGAAGATCTTAGCCTCAAAGGTGGGAGCAGGAAGCGGGCCAAAGGAGGCCGGCCAGAGAGTCAAAGGAAAGGAGGGAGGGTTGTAGGTCAATTGGTCGAATCTTAATGATCGACAGGACAAATGGTCGACACCAAAAGGTCGACAGGTCAAATGATCGAATTTTTTGTTTTTTTGTTTTTTCACATTTTTTTTTTTTTTTTGGGGGGTCCCCCGAACCCCCTTTTTTTTGCTAAAAACCCCTTTTTTCCCCTAAACGAAAACCTAAAAAATATATATATAAATTAAAAAAAAATTCAATCATTTGTCCTGTCGACCAAATTGTGTAGACCATTTGTCTGTCGACCATTTCACTAGACACCAGGAGGGAGCAGGTGTGCCAATGAGGAAGATCGCTGTCTTATTGGCATTAAGGCAGAGATCGTTGCCGCCACACCACTCCTGGATAGCAGACAGACAGTCAGAGATGAGAGAAGGAGAAGAGGTGGCGGAAAGGAGCCTGAAAACAGGCTCTTTAATTTAGTATTTTAACTGAATGATCTTTATTAGCTCAAGCTACTTATCCTCTCAGGGGACCCCCCTTCCTGTGTTTGCTCCCGGTTAGTCCAAAGTAAAATGGCCTACCTCATTAAAAGTATCTATTGCCCGGTTTGTTGCAGATCACACACTGAGTGTGCCTCTATGAATATACACCAGTCCTCATGCCCAAACCACGTTATTGTCCCCCCCATGCATCATACTGTGACCTTTATAAAAATCTCCCTGTATAATTTGTGGGTAGGGGAGTTGACGCCATTCATCTACTGTCTTTAAGGTGAAGATGGGATTATTGCAGAGCTTACGATGCTGAGTCATGAGATACAAAACCTGCACTAGAATTATTTCTGTGAAGTGTCTTTTGAAAGCGAGTGAGAGTGTTTCCTCTGTCAGAGGTCTCTCCAAGCTGCTTCTTCCCCCAGATGTTTCATTATCAAAGATATTTTGTTGAAGTGCCATGGGGCTGATTTCTTTATCCTGCTCACACAGTCTTCTTTGCTGTGGATGGAATATCCACTCCACATGTGTAGTAATGTCTTCGTTTAGGCAGCTGATCTTGTTTCCAAGGATAGGAGCCTGCAGTGCTTCTGGAGTTTTTAGAGCCAGACTGATCTTTCAATAATAAGAAGAATTCATTGAATTTTTTCCATCAGATTTTGCCCCAAATAAATGGGGGGGAGCGTGGGGTTTAGGCAAATATCTAATATTGGGGTATTAAGGGGGGTAGGTGCGGGGGTCTCCTTGCACCTATATTTGCGGGAAAATTCGACCAGTAAGAACAAAATAAACACATTTAAAAAATCGAAATCTTCTTCGATGAAAGAGTTTCGATCAGATCACATACAACTGTTTCTTTTATACCAGTTTTCCTAACATTGGTTAGTACTTGATGAGAAGCCCATGTACAGATACTCACAATAGAACGAATGCAATTAGGTCGTACCCATGGACCCTATGTGGTGTACACATATATCTCCTAGGTCACTAACCATTACTTTCATTATTTGATGGACACATGGATGCCGTATTCTACTTACAGTGTGTGCTAGGTTTCTGCCTTTTCTTCGCCTGGATCGTGCCCTGCGCCTCGCTCTCGGTTCTTCAAATGGGAAGATCCCTGAAGGAAATGGCATATGATGATGGTCAGAACTGGGTTTCCTTGTGGTTTGCAGTCCTTTTATGACATGTTATTTTTACATAAGCCATAGAGATGAGAAGTAAAGAGTGAGAAGAATGGTTAACCTTTCTTGAATGAAATCTACAACCTCTACTCAAGACATGATGCCACAACTTGTGCAAAGCAACTCTTAGTTCCCCTCTACTTTGCCTCCAGATGTATCTTCTTTCATACTTCTTTTCCTGATAAAATGTTGTGCCCAGTACACGAATTGGACAGTGGGGCAGCTGCTCACCATGTTGCGGACCCGTGTGTGCAGAGATTTACGGGAGGCACAGGGGGCATGCACCAGGCACCCATGGGGAGGCAGCGGGAGCATGTTGGTTGCAATCAGAGGAATTCACTTGGAAGAGTGAAGTATGTATTACCCTCTGCAGGAGTGGCAGGTTTTAGTTGGATTGTGGCAACTCCAGGAATGTGAATACCTTTGCAGAGCTCCGGCGGGACTGCCACGTGACATGGAAGAGTATTTGGAAAACATCAAATATATGGAAAGGCGCGTTTGCACCCGGGCTTTAGGCATGAATGCAAAATATGGCCATCGTCAATGGGTATTTTTACATGGGAAATAGGGTATTTCCCCCACTCTGATCACCAAACTGCCCCTCAGCTTAAAGACCCTGGTGAAGGTGGACCAATGCCATCTTCATCTCCCGGGGAACATGACAAGCTCTATGCCACCTTCGACTTCCTCCTTTCTTCCATCCTGGATGCGCTATGGTAATGCCTATTTTAAGGGTGTCATGAAATGCCAACTCACACCCAGAAAGGTAGTAAGTTAATCGTACTGCATCCTCCTGGTATCAGAAATCCTCAAATTCGACCACATTGCCCTGAGTTTGAATCTCCGTAGATCAGTTTGCCTCAGAGCTCCACTGCATCTTCAAAGTACCTGTCTTCCTACAAACACATGCACCTCCATGCAGAAAACCTTGTGGACAATCCTGCCTTTCCAGGCGGTACTCAAGAATCTGGAAAACCCTCACGTTGCAGCTGTGGATCTATTAGGCTTTGCTGATTTCTTTTTTTACCACAGAAAACAGGGGGAGACTCCCGCAAACCATCCTTCCACCCCAACCTATTATATACCTTACCCATACTTATGATCTGTGAAAAAAAAGAGGTACAAAAAAATTCTGCAAATATATATTCGGAAAGTTGCCATTCGGCAAAAGTGAAGAATACCGTAGCTGTAGCTCGCACCCTCTACTATCCCATTTTGAAAGAAGGGGGAATAACACATTACTTTTTGTGACGCATAATCGCTGGGTATCCACCCAGCACATTGCAAATAGTCTGTGCTCTACACATTTGCAGTCTACTCTGATTCATTCTCTGCAGGGAGCATATGATTGAATATATCTCAAAGGCCAAGAGTCAATGGCCCTCATTACAAGTCAGGCGGTGAACCATGGTGCTTTTAGCACCATGCATGCCGGATTCCGCCATGGTGGATGGCGGAATTACCGCCCCATTCCAAGGTGAGTGGGCCGGTAATTCCTGATTCACCATTTGCCCTTCCCCATTCCCATTTTTGCCCCATAGGGCATAATGGGGATGGGGAAGGCGCTAATTACGGCACCGTAAATTACGGTGCCGTTATTAGCACCAAGGTCGCTTAGCGCCTTGGACTTTAACGCCTGCAAAAAGCAGGCGTTAAAGTGTGAATCAGGCGTTAAGGGTTTAACGGCGCCGACGCTCTTTACAGCGCCGTTAACCCCTTAACGCCTGACTTGTAATGAGGGCCAATGTCTGCTTTCTCCTCATCTCCCATCCTAGATGCCGCGTATCAAATCACCTTTCTTTTCCATGAATATTACCTATATCGTGATTGTGACTTATCGCAGTAGAGCACGGCCCTAATTGTTCTACCAACCATAACCAACAGCTTAATTTCTCCCCACAAACTTAATGATATTTTTATCTAATTCCTTCTGTGATAATTCTGCGTCCATGCATTTTGCCGTCACACATTCCATAATTGCCACTAGAAACGTGGCGTGTCTTCTCCTTCCACGGCACCAGAATGTTCTACCACGTGCTACTATCCTATACTCATACAACCTATTTTCGACCTGAAAAATTTTCTTTCTTGGCGTAAAACAGGTAGCATGGGAACAGACAGCACTTAAGAAAAAAACTTGTGCAAACCCGAACAGCAAACCCCATGCGAGCGACGGGAAGCAGCTGTGATTCTGGGAAAAGCAGTGCTTGGGTAGTTGGGACCCAGTAATAGCTTATGTAGTGGGAATCATACTCAATGGAGAGCGTGGAGGCTAGGACGACTTCTGCGATGCAGGGAACACCATTTAGAAAATGGGTTGGGTACTTGAGAAGCTATGATTCTGGAACTCAGCAGTTGTAGGGCAGATAGTGAAATAGAGTGTAGGGAATACCTGGGAGTAAATTGATGCAGCATTTTCACATCAGTCACCCTGGTGTGGACTTATAATCACCATGCGATGCATATAACTTATCAAATCTAAGCTGGAAACTGAGAACCAAACCCTAGAGAGGTTTCCTCAAATGGCCTCTGGCACCATTATCTCGATTCAACTCAGCCAACAAGATGTATTGGTAAGCAGAAACAGGACCCTTCCCTGATATGATAGGTTATTTATAATGCCCTTAATACCCAGATGTTTCTAAGTGCAAACCCGGGGATCGAACCTGTGGTGCTCCTTGTCGTCTTGCTTCCAAGGCGAGCGCGTTGCCCCTGAGCTATCCTCCCTCCAAAGCTATCTTTGACATTTCCAATTCTGGCATGACAAAGGTTAGCCCTGGAAGGTTAATAGAGACTGCAGAAGAGCAGAAGAAAACAAGAAGAATCTATGAAACACATGAACATTTGAAGGTGCGATTGCAAAGGGGATAGCAAGCACAGGGGATCCCAGAAAACTGGACGTCCAAGTGTTTTGGATCCTGGGCGAGAGCCAGACAAAAGACACCCAAAAGCATTGGATTGCAGCAAGAGCGGAAATGGAGGCAAGGCAAGGATTTGGGAGACACAGACCGTTGAAGGCACTATGGAAGGAATCGTCTTCATCATGGGAAGTGGAGCCTCCGACATCCACTGACGGATCCCACTCTAAATCCAGGCTCTCGCTCTTGGACGAAGAAGTCCTGCAACTGGCGTGGTTCTTGTTGGCAGAAAGCTTGCAGCTGTCACTTGAAACAGTGTCACAGAACGCACTGTCTCTTTCCTCTGCTCCATCGCCTTGTCCCAACGATATATCAGAGAAACTGTCTGATTCCTGATCGGTCTCTTTGTCTGACTGCAACTCGTCTTCAAACACCTACCATACAAGTAACAGAAGGAATGTAAACAGAGCAGTTAAGAATAACAAGCTTTATCATTATTGACAGATTTCTCACAGCGTACTTGACATGGCGCCACCCTGATTTGAAAAGCTTCCAATCGACTGCTGAACCACCACCAGGAAAACGCTGATACTCAGTGAGAAGGTTATTACCAAGGATGGAGACACTCAAAACTCCCCAGAAGGTCGTACTCTCAAACACCGGAAGTATTCTAGCTGTGTCCCAGTAAAGTGATTTTGATACTGACTTAAAACATTGGGGCCCTCAAATCTGTCTGGTGAGTTTGGAGAGCAAGAACCCTCTGCACGCTGTTCAAGATTGTGGGTTACGTGGCATGCAGTCTTCGGTGTGACCCATGAGAATAAGGATGGCAACCTGTGCTTTTAGCACAGCACGGGTAAATCATGCTCCGCTAGAGTTTGTGGCATGTCATGGGTGTTGATGGGCAAGAATCTTTAACAAGGTGCTCTTCCAACGCCAGGGGTGTGACTCGATTTTAAGAGCTATCAGCCTACAGTGATGATCCCATGGGAAGAGTGTGGAAAATGGCACAGGTACCCAAATCATGTTCCCAGAAAACGTGGACGCCTGGCAGCAGCCAAAGGATCTATGATATCTTATTACAATCCTACTCACCTAATTTCTAACTCATAGCAGCCATCCGACTGCAAGCCGACTAATCAAAATAATTTTATTGGCCATTTCAATGCAAGAGATTTGGGCTTTCTTTACGTTATTTTTTCATGTTTTTCTATCTGTTTATCCCCTTTTCTCCTACTGTTTATTAACTTTTTTCAATTTGTATGCTTCTTTTCACTTTTTTCAAATATAAGTGACTTTCAATTGAAAACAATGGGTGCATTTTTGGTAAATTGGCCTTGCAATGATTTTGGTTTCTTTGAGATGGTTTTGTAGGAAAGGGCTCTGATTGAGATGGCTCAGGTGAAAGGGAATAGGTGAATAAAGTCTGAAACATGACCTGTATTTGGTTGGCAGGATCCCTCCCCTGGAAACGACAGCAGTCTTTGGGCTTGGCCCCCATTATTGGGACAACTCGTCTCTATCCCCAGAAACAAACCAGGCCAGAAATACTGCAATCCTGATCTCTGTCATTGGCTGCATAGTTAAAGAATCAATATCCAAAAATGATCCTAAATCAATTCCTTTTATGAGGATGGCAGCCAATAAAAGAACAGGCTACAGGTTACGCTCCTACAGGCCACACAACTCTATACGGGGACATGATGTCATGGACACCTGATGTAGAAGTGGCAAACAGGTGGACAGTCTACCTACCAGCCTCATGCTGACAAGCCGACGGCGGAATCGGAAGACCCGGTTAAAGACCTCCTGGCAGTAGCAGCTTAGGACCTGTAGCTCCTCCTCAAGGCACTCTGCGTCCAGCGGCTCACTCCTCTGTATGAGCTGTTCCCCAAAGACCAGCAGGCCGTCCACACGGTCGGCATTCAACTGCACATCCTGCTGCAGTGGCTGGAATCGAGCAACAGCAGGGAGTGACAACCCCGAAGACCAAGGAGAACGTTACATCATATAACACTAGAAAAGAAAATTACAACTCTACGAGGATATCATGCACACGGTTTGGCTCTATTTGACCTAGAACATTTGACCTAATCATATTTGATAGCATTTATTTGACCTTTTTTTCCGGTCTAAAATGCGGGGGGGGCACCACCCACAACGCCCCCCCCCCACTTACCCTCAACCTAATCGATACCCTTACCCACCCATATATATATTTAATTAAATTTGACTGAAAAAAAAGTCAAAAGATGTGATCAAATGTTTTAGGTCAAATGTTTTTAGGTCTATAATACGAATACCCATGCACACCGCACATGGCACAGCGCCCACTTCTGACTTCTCTTAGCTGATGACTAGCTCAAAATGAGAGTTGTACCAGATTAACGATCCTGCTTAAACGTCAATATCACGTATAAAAAGACATTTATTCAAACCGCATTAAATCCATAGAATATATGAGGCATACATGATAACGATGCAATAGAAATGTATAAGGACATATACATCACATCAGAAAAGTGCAGGGGCACCCCTAAATTATGTAAACCTAAAGTGCTAGTGCATATTCAAACAATAGTTATGCAATACAATACCTATCTACAACATTTAGAACAACATCCTAAGACCAACATTAGACAATATAGCTCAAACCGAGAGACAAGTATCATAGTTGAGGTCAAGAAAGATATACAGTTTACCAAAACTTGAATGAATGAATGAATGAATGCATGATTGAACGCACATCCTTATTAATGTTCCTGTGGTAATACGGCTTTGTGTGGATAAAATTGTCTTGAGGCCTAGGGAAGTGGTAGGGAATATTGTTCTGGAGCAGCTTATTGCGTGAGAGCTGGACCGAGGGGTGCTGTGGCACCACGTGCTCCAATGACTGAAGTGCAATGGTTATTGGGGAAGAGCTTTCATTTTATTTCAGTGATGGGGCTCCCTCTGCAAGAAAAAACCTTTACCCACCACCAATCAAAAGTGGCCTTGGTAAAGGTTGAACAAATCTCCACCGCCCGCTAACAAAGACCACTCGCAGCATGATGGCCGCTGGAGTGACTTGGCGTGGTTTGAAGTGACATCCTGGAGAAACAGGGATAAATAAGTAGGCTGGTAGTGCATGTAGGGTGAACTTTCAACTTGTGCAATCCTTCATACCCATCTTCTGCAGGAACAGCCCAAAAGACCATGACAGGAAGCAGGAAATATTGATCATTAGCACCCATGGGAGAGCTTCTGGCGAATCAGGTGGCTGGGAATGCAGGTGTGAATCCATGATATCCGCCTTTGTTTTTTCATCCTCTTATTCCTCTCCTTCAGTTGTCCGCCATCTTTGTTGCTCACTGCTGTCCCTAAGCCACTTCCACTTAGCTCCTCGTGTCCCTCTTCACCACCCCCAACCCCATTGTCAGGTCCTTCAATTCTCCTTACATTTTGTCCACCAGCATTTCTCGGTCTGGCCGCTCGTCTGTCCTGCATGGAAATATTAAGGGACAGTGTCCCTTTACTATTTTCCATCAATGGGATCTTTGTTGGTAGTCTCTTTTGAAAAGAAGTAGGCTCACATTTGTTACGAGAAACCCAGTTCTTTGAAAAACTGACACTTTAGAAATACCTAAATAGCTATTAACACCCCAGAGGGGGCACTAGGTGCTGAAAGCTATCACCCTCTTTTTGGGGGTGGACAGGGCCAACAATGTCCCTGACCCTGCTGAGGCCTCAATACGCTAGGGTCTCGCTTAGGCTCAAGCTGCTCCATGTCCTCTTGCTTGAGGGTGAGTTTGGAATGTGAAGGAGCCGCCAGCCAGAGTGCCAATCACGTTCTTCCGTTCGGGAACGTGCAGCAATGTTATGACTTTCTGCAGGAACAGAAGAACCCTTCTGAGCTGGAGGTTAGCCCAGGTGTTACTGACATCTTGTTATTAAAGGTGTGATTTCACCATTTCTAAGAATTCAGAACATTCATACCAAACCAGCCTAGCAGACCTTTGCGAGGAGGAGCACAGGTCTCAGAATGCTTGGTGCTGTTAATTAATAATAATAATTTAGCATTTATATAGCTGCTTATTATTACCCACGGCGACCAAGGCTGAGTTTGGCCCTGCCGGGAATCGAACCTGCGTCAGCAGGCTCTGCACAGATGTTAAAGCAGGCCTTCTACTCTCTCTGCTATCTGACCGGCTAGGGGGTGTCATGGGCCCACTCTGCATTATAAGAACAATACTCTCTTCATGGCAAACATAAATAATATAGTCAATTATAACATTACTTAATAATATAATTAATCATATTGTACAACGATACATCGAGAACAATTGCACAACATGAACACACAAATGAACACACCAGTACATAAAGTGCAATCTTAATAAAGTGCTTTTTGGTATACAAAGTCATGGACAAGTGCAAGTGCTTAAGAATTATACAAACTACTGTCCACTTTAAAGTGATTTCAGGTCATGGATGTGTGTTTTTAATTAATACCGAGAAGAGAGTATTGATATTTCAAAGTTGATGGTTGCTTTCTCGTTGTGGCTTATAGGGACTCACAAGAGTTGTTTGTTATGGTGCCACTGGGAATCGCTGTCTGTGAAAGGTGAGAAAGATCCAATACGAAATGCTTCTTTCTGATGGGCAGATTTACAAGTGGCTGGTCCAAACTACCATGTCACCAGCAATAGCCAACAAAACGTTGACCTTTACAAGAGTAAAGCAAGAATGGAAACCTGTTTTTCAGCCAATAAAAGTAGCAATGATAGAATCGGACCAGGACGTAGGCCAACGCCAGATAGTTCAGGGTTCTGCAACACTTTGCTCTCTACATGTTACAGATTACAACCCCCACCAGCCCCACCCAGGAGAATCAATGGTGAGGGATCATGGGAGTCGTAGTGCAAAACATCTGTGTTTACACTGGCTCTTCAACCTATTTACCCGTTAGCACTTCTTCTGTTTAGAGGTAGTGGCACAGCTGCTGAAAACCCCATTTCACAAGTAGATGTTTTTACTACATGTATTACAACCTATTTTAAAAACTTGATAAAACCCAAGATAAAATATATGTCCTTAATCAGTATTTTTACTCTGCACCATCTGATGAAGAAGCCTATTGGACATCGAAAGCTAATGCATTGTTTCATCTCTGCATAACATTTTCAGTTAGCCTAATAAAAGGTATCAAAAACCTGCATTTTGTTTGGTGATGGTTTAAAAAAATGCAAGAATAAAACCCTTCTACCAGTAATGTAAGAGTAGATTAGACCATTTTAAATTAACCTGCCACACGTGCAGCAGTGCAACTCAATAGCCATCTCTGGAAGAACACCTCTAGCTCCGAGCTGTAAAGCAATGCATTGTGGGTATGCATATTAGAAAAAAAGCTTGCAAAACCATCAGAATAATCAGCATTAGTACCCGGTGCGCCAAAAAATATCTGAATATGGTTTCTCTAATTGGCTACTTTCAGAGCCTTACCATACGGTAATCCGAAGCATGAAACGAGGTGCGGTTCGCGCCGATCCTGACACGACTATTCTATTCTGGAGTGGCCGCCACGGAAAGGAAGAAGGGATTACGTGTGGTCCCTTCTTCCTGCTCCATGGGGGCCATTTCTTTTGTTTACCTTTTTTCCAATTTACTTGAATGGCCATCATGGAAATAGAGACAGGATTACATGTAGTCCCTTCTCACCTTCCATGGCGGCCATTTTCTTTGTTTACTATGGCTGCCACCGAAAGAGACAACGGATTACGTTTTCCTGTCTGCTGCAGCCATTTTTTTTCCCTTTTTTTCTCGGCTGTGATCACAATGCGTCTCACAGCTGCAAAAAATAAAAAAAATAAACATTAGTAACCCGGTCAGACCCTACGCTATGCTCGGGCCTGTAACTATGGTCCACGGTGGCATTACCTTATGCTGAAATGGCCCGCAGGCTCGGGGCTTTTTGCCTAATTAGCAAATTGTGCATGGGTCTTTATTTTGCAAAACCCTCATTATACCACAAGTCTTGCCCAACCTCCAGTAGTTTTATTGGCAATTAACCAAGAACTCATAAGAAGGATGTCGATCTGCAGTGGTTCCCCTTATACACTGGATCTGTCATAAGCCTTTTTTACATTCTGTGGCCGAAGCTTGCCTCCACCATATTGGCCACAAGGCCCTTTCATGGACCGAAAGAAATATATCTCCCCCTGTGTCACTTCCAGGCTGATTACATACAGCAACGTAATGTGTGTATTAGCCACCGGCCAGATTAAGCAAGCCATGGGCTGCTCATGCCACAACGTATGCACGCTTCACATAGTGCAGTTCAGTGTTGTGTGCCCCATTAATTTAAAAAAGGAAACTTGACTGCCTCAATTCACCTGGAGCTGCTTTATCTTCTCCAGAGTGTTCCCAATGGAGAAGTGCTCGACATCGGTGAGTTTGAGGTCCAGCTCGATCAGCCGCACCTCGATGATCTCCCTCTCCCACTCGAACTCCTCGCGTTGGTTCACGAAGTACTGAAAAAGATATGGAAACAACACCACAGGAGCAATGCTCATGATTATTGCATAGCTACTCAATACACCAAGGTGTTTCTACACCGCTACAGGTGTGACAGGCTACTCTAGGGAGGTGAAACTGGATATAGACCCTGGAAGTCAAGGTCAGATCACTGAACTTGGAAGCTCGCTGGTGATCATTTCATTAGTACTAGTCATCGGGCAAATAGCTCATGGGTTAAGTGCTCACTTGTGACATGGAGCAAGCCGGCACTGTGCATGTTTGAAACTGTGCACGCTCGAAACACAGTTGGGCTGTAACAGCCTTTTAGCCTTACAAGGTTGATAAATGAAGTACTATTCAATTGGGTGATAATATTAACTGTAGAGGCGCTACAAGTCCCAGAATAAAGCATCACAGAAGAAACTATATAGCGAATTATACAGTTATATCACAGTTATTTGACATTGCAAACACTTGCTATGCAGGTAACTGGCTGTTGATTTCACTCAAAGCATGCACCATTAATTTAAAAGATAGTAAAAAAAACAGGGATGACAAAATAGTACAATGAATTACTGTGATTGGCATAGTAGACAATCACCAAGGAATACGTTTGCATGCTAATCAATTAACAAATTACTCTGACCGTTTCAAGCATCTTACAATAGTTTCAGTGATATGCCCCCATCATTTATTTGTATTGACTATGATGACATGATTGTATATGGTATTTGTAGATCTAGTTTTTCTGCATCCTTTAATTCCGCGACCATACCATCACCTACTTAAATATATAAATAAATCCGAGAGTAACGGGGCCGGGTGGGTGCTGGGATTACTAATTGACAGATAGTTATCCTGGACATTATTGGAAAAATAAGTGGAAAGAATCAAATTAATTAATCGATAGGTCAAGCTCACGGCTGGGTGCACAGTCCATCCACTTTCTAGCTCACCCACCTTCTCTCAGACAAGGCTACATTTTGAGGTAAAAGTAGCAAAGAGCGTCAACCCCATGTTACGGTAGTCACTATGAGCCCTGGGAAAGGTTGAGGAAAGGTCGTTTTGCACAACACCTGTAGATCATACCTAAATGGGTGGCCCGAGGGATGCATGGGGCCAATGTTGTAGCTGGGCCGCGTCTTCTAGGTGCATCCCGGCAATGTGAGTGAGTGGCGGTGGGGATGGATGCGACTCCCCCCCCCCACTTTCATAAGGTAAGAAGAAAGGGGTGGGGGTAGAGGATTCAAAGTGCCTGGGCCGTGTCTGTCATGTGTGGCCCGGAGAAGACTCATGTTGTGGATGGGAGGCAGGCTCTCAGCGCGGCACTCCCTTTATGAGAGTGAGCTCTGCGATGAGAACACTGGCAGTAGGGGGCTCTCATCGTGGTGCTCCCGCTCATCATGGGAGCACGGTGCTGATAGCCGGGCCTGTGCCATTAACTGGGGTATTCATGCGGCCCCCCTCTCATTGGCCAATTTCTGATTGTTTTTGCGAGCCATATTGGCTGGTATGGCCCAGAAATTGGCCAATGGGCGAGGGCCATGTCACTCCCCTGGAATATAATACAGATTAGAAGCGCTGGATATATGATAAAGCAGACTGGTAGATTTAGGATAGTTTGTCAGCAGAGGGAGAAGCTGCCATTAGTAAGAGCTTTGCAACTGTAGGGTAAATTACAGGTGACCTGAGAAAGTTGCTCAGTGTGGCACAGGCTCCCATCCGGTATACAGGTTGGCACCTATTCGTGATTGGCAGATTGACATTACCTTCAGTCTCTTGTGGATGGCGTTTGCCTGTTTCTGCAGGCTGTCCCAGCGCTGGTTACATTCCTGAACCATAGCCCTCAATATGGCTTGCAGCCCAATCCCATTGATTTGCGCCAGCTGCCGATACTGCCTGTTCAAGGACTCCAGCTGCGCCAGCCTCTCCTGAATCTGCCTCTGCAGAACCTATGGGAAAGAGAGGGTGAGAGTGAGACCCCAGAGAATGCCCGGCATTTACACTGGACAATAGACCTTCGGAGAAGTATGTGTGGAGTGTGTGCACTCTTTCCCAGAAAACAAAGGTTTCTATTGCATCGGATCTTCACAGATTCACCTGCTCGACTAACTCCAGCGCGTCAGGTGACCATGTATTTACAATATTTAGTTGTGGGCCCATTTCACGTCATAGAGACTGAACCCGGAAGTGTTGCTATGATGTCACATATGTCTGTACAATACTTTTGTATTTCTTTGTCCCAGTACCTTCTTTAAACCTTTAATCGCTGCTGAAACAGCATCAGAAAATGTGCCAGGCAATATTTCTGCATAAGTCCATGAGCGCACAATTTATTTATTTTAATTGTTTGCCATTTCTGCAGTTTCTTAATGTTATGTTATGCTATATGGTAATTTCTTTGTTTAGTTGTCTTCATTAACATGTAATGTTGTAAAAGTTCATTAAGGAAGAAGCAAAAAAGAAATCATCCAACTCCAACAACCAGCTGTGAAAATCCACATCACTAATCATGACCAATGAAAAGGCTCTATTGAAAGCAAAAATGAAACCACGGGTTGCAATACCAAACAGCCACTAACAGCTGCAAGAGGCAAGACATGGTTTCATCAGTGAACAGCTGCATAGCACAAGTACAGCGTGCCACTTTATCCTAGCTCATTCCAACTTCAATGTGTTTACCGTGCCCATTTATCACCCATGTCAATCAGATTCAGGAGGGCATTAAATCGAAAAATGTTCTGAAGCGGGTCCATACACGAGTCCCTGGCACAGGAAGTCTCCAGGCATATCTTTCACAAATCAAAGATCTAGCTCGACCGCAAACCAAGGATGAACATGCACAGAACAGTGTTGGAGGACTTTCTCCCTGCACGGACACTGATTTAAAAACCCCAGATCGTATTCAGTAAACATATCACTGCGAAAATACTGTCCTGCAAAAGCAGCACAACAGTTACATTAATGTCAGCAAGCAAAACAAAGTGATTACAACATGCTGATATTTCCGCAGGCATCTGTAGGGTGGGATAGAGGTAGTGCAGACGGCAGGTTGCTCTAAAATAAGCTGTTTTACAATACAAACACCTTGCCTCCACCCTACATGAAGTCACAGCCCAGCCTACTGTTTATGCTGCCAAAAACAAAACTACTTAAAACATAGCTTCAAAAGTTCAAAAGACATTTTGTTTAATATATATATATATATATATATATATATATATATATATATATATATATATATATATATATATATATATATATATATATATATATATATATATATATATATATATATATGTGGCAAAGTGCACTGCATGGGACAATAGGGGTGGAGAGGCACTGAGCAAGCGCGTTTACAAGAGAGATGGGGTAAGGTAAAGACCACAGGAGTGATGGCTCCCCACTTGTGCAAAAGCCCAGATCTTTTCTTATTTTGTTTTTATTAGGTATATTAAAAAACAATGCACAGACAAGATTTATTTTTCATTTTTGAGACTTCTTTTTAAATAAATGAAATCACACACATCGAGGATGTGAGTACTGTTGCTTAGTTTTATCGTAAACATGACCATGAATAATTAATTACATGGATGATGCTATGAAACGTTGGGATGTAATTATCAAACACTGTTTGGTAGTAACTATATTGAGATTGCCTGCATCGCAAATAGTAAAAACATTTTTGACAATCTGCGAAGGAATTAATTTTAAACTCAGGGGTATATTTCGGTGTTTATCACTCCTGTTGATTGGTTCTGTTTGGGTCTTGATAATATATGTTTAGTTATGTTGAAATGATTATGATTATATCCGAGTATGAAAACGAACATTTATTTATTTATTTAACTAACTACATTGCTTCGTGGAGTGTTTCCATTTAGTGGTGATCGTTGATTTACAGAAATGCATATCATTTGTTTCTACTGGAAGTATTTTTTTGATTTTTATGATTTTCCAGCAACAGAACTGAATAAATAATTCATTTACAGCTGAGATTGCATTCTATGTGATTATTGATCATTCTCAAGAGTACATGCAATGCATTTGCTGCATTTTATGAGCAGACAGTCATGCTGCTATGGACCTAGGCCTCCATACTAAATACACAGTTGAACTAGATTCGACCCGGATGGGTTTCCTTAGGCCCAACATAAGAGACTTGTGTTGTGCTTATGTTTCGTTTGTGAGGGGGGGCTTGGTGGATGGAATAGTGGCTTTCTATACTCAGAGTATATTCTTACTTAAGAATGGCTAATTTACTCACTCCTAACGACTATGTTGACCGGTGTACAAGGAGTATATTTTTATTTTATTATTTTGTGTATTTCCCTTATTCTTGGTAATTTCTAATTTTCACCCTACTGTCTGTTCGGTGCCACTGTGAAATATTGTGTAATACGAGTGCTGGAACTACCCACTAAGTGACCAGGGCTCAAGTCGAGGGTACACGCGGGGGGACGGAGTCCGCCCACTTTATTCAGAGGGTGGACTCAGTCCCCCCACCTAAAATGACAAACATTGAAGGACCTCTTTGAATTTATGAATTAAAGATGACCTTAGGGATCAAACAGCAGTCGTCAGTAGGCTGGAGACTTCACCACTGCACTATAGAACCTGATGAAAAATAACAACCAACTAATGGTGAAATGTCCCATTACGGTACTGCACGTCCCAAGGAAAATATTTGTATTGGTTCTTGGAGTTTAAAACATGCAAACCTTTTAATGTTTTCAAAAACACTATTAGAGGAAAATATCCTCTCTTGGTTTTGTGTGTGTGTTAATTTTATGAAAAGCAAATTCCATTCATCATGTGCAATTTGGGTGGTTATGCAAAGCCAATTTAATGAAATGTGTATATTTCACCTTGATATGCTAATTTCAGTGGGTCTCCCCTTTAGAAATCTATCACGGGTGACTTGAAGGCAGCCAAATAGCTCAGCACCACTAATTATGCCTTCTTTTCTCCCTCGTCCATTTGCCTGGCCGCCTTACCTTATCCATTGTGGAGAGGTGCTGGCACCTGCCTGCAGCGTGCGGTTTGAACATCCTTGTCCCTGTGCTGCTCATGCCGCAAATAGAAAAAACATGTTCCTATTTCCAAGACGCGTGGTAGAAAAAGGCAAATCTCTTTGACTATTTATAGAGCGCGCTGGGTGTGCCTGTCAGCCTGGCAGGCTGGGGATGTCAGCCTGCCCTGCTCCTCATGTCCTTTGTCTACTTGAACCAATGGAACATTTTCAGTCAAATTGACTGAAATGTTGGAAGAAATCCGGGTTGGCCGAGTTTCTCTCAAACTGGTTTAAGCATGACGACTCAGTGATTCTAACTTTTGTAAAAACTAGGTACATAATTTTTTTTTTACTTTTGTTTTGACAATAAAATTGTTCTGCAATATGAGTACACTTTGATAGCTATTCATTATGGCCCTCACACCACTCTTCAGTATAGGGAGGACTAGGCTGGTAAGAGGGTCACAATAGGAGGACTGGGGAGCAACGTGCATGTGACCAATGAGCGGGCGGCTCTTACAGGACAAAATAAATTCTGCCTCGGTGGACAGGGCATTGTGCCGGGGCGAGGCAGACTTATTGGGGTGTTTGTAGGCATGATACTGGGTGTTCGGGGGAGCAATATGGATGGTTAAGGGGTAACCCCAGGAAAAGATGATGAAAGGAACTAGAAAGTGGGAATGTGGAGGCAGCATAAAGGACAAATGATTGCATAAAGCAAGGAGGCAGCATTTCTAGAGTATCATTGTCTGGTGGTATGAGGTGTAGACAGCACCCAGCAAACAATATAATCCCATAGAGCTGAAGATGCTGGAGCCAAACCCAATATCCGTAGCCTTCGTATTGTCTTTCTTTCAGTGATCATGCCAAAGCAGTGGTAACACAGAGAAGGTGACCATCGATTATTTACAGTAGGAAGCAAGGTGCTCTCACACCCTGCTCCTTTGCTGTGTGCTGGTAGACTTGTTGCAAAGGGCAATTCTTCTGTGAATGATTCTCTTACTGTTACACATTGCGAAACCACTCAGCACACCAAGATATATCTTCAACATATGTTCCTAAACATCCTTTCTGCGAGGGCTCAAGCAGAACATCACACCAAATCCTCCATGACTTTAACCTGTTGATGGCCAACAGACACTCTATAATGACACAAGTCCAGTTCCAAAAACCATTGAGGTATACTTCTGAATCAATTTCACTGTGAATGACAATGACAAAAGCTCTACTCTATCAGCCACCAAGACTTCCTTAATCAGAGGCAAAGAAGGCTGGGTCAAACCCACAATCCACTCCGGTGAAATCGCAAGGAAACCAGACTCTCCCAATGATTTCTAACTTGCGGTACCACCTTCACAATGCATTAGCCCTCAAATTGTTGTGACTGGGTGATAGTAAAAAAATACACCCACCAAGCTTGGCAACTATTTCAGCGTTGCACTTGTTGAAGTATCTGAGATCTGTGTGGTTCTCAAAGGCGAAGCACACTCCCGCCCTCATCAACTAATCCAGAATAGGTCTGCGAGACTTATTCTTGCCCTCAAGCCCAGGGACCACATCTCTCCAGCCCTAAAATCTCTCCATTGGCTCCCGGTAGCTGCAAGGATCAAATTCACGACCCGAAGTATCATCCACAAGGCTTTCTGGGGCCTGCGACATCGCTACATTCAACGTTCTCTCCCTAAATACCTCCATTCTAGAGTCCTTTGGTCCTCTAGCTCCAACACTCTGCAGATCAAACGTGTCTCCAAGCAGAGAGTGGGGGTAGATCTCTTTCTTCAGCAGGATCCTCCCTCTGGAATTGTCTCGCTGCCCCTCTCAGACTTGGGCCAGATCTTCTTAAGTTCTGGAAGCTTTTCAAAACGTGTCTTTTCTCCCGCTCCTTCCCTTTCCCCCTCCCTTGCTAATTCCCCCCGTCACTGTGACTGGTTCCCAGGCCCTTATGAGTCTTACCGGAGTCAGGCCCTCCTCAACCAGTCTCCCCCAGGCCCCCTACAGCTAGCACTTGCCCTCGTGCACCCTCCTGACTAGCCCACAGAGTCTGGTACACCCCCTTCCTCGCACTAGTTGACCCTCACCCCTGGTTCCCCGGGCACTTACCCAGTCCCTGGGGCCTCCTCCCTCCTGCACTTCGCCCTCTCTCCCTTCTTTTATCCCATCCTTCCTTCCTGACCTCCCTCCTGCCCTTGCACTTCCTGTTACTGCACTTGCACGATCTGACTGTCACAAGGCCTGGTAGGACCATTATTCTTGTTTTACTCCTCTGCCCCCGCACCCTTCCTTGTCTTGTGGTGACTGGAAACACCTTTTTGCTGTATAGGCGCCATACAAATGCTCAATAAATGAAATAAATAAAATAAATGCCCCCAATGAATACAAGTCTTCTTCATTGCCAACAGCTGCTCTTCAATAACTTAATAATTCCTTTCTCCATCAGTAAGTGTGCAAAATGGGATGTGTGCATATACACATTGGCAAAACCCAAAGCACTCAGGGTCTCCTTCGCATAAACTGGTATTGACCATTCAACCAGTGCTACTTTCTTTGCTGGACTCATTGCCAATGACAATATAAATTCAAAATATGTCACTGACTCCTTCACAACTTTGCCTATTTGCTCAAACTGGTAAGAGAGACGACAAGGCTGTTATCTTGATTGCATCTATTCAGCAATTTACATAACACATTGAAACAATGGGTGGGGCATTACATATCCCATAGGGAATGACACAATATTAAAAAGTGCGCAAAAGGTAAACAAAAACAGTGTTCCGCTCAAAATCCACCCACACACAGCAGGCAGTAAGCACCCCGAAGGTTAACTTAGTATACATCTACAATGACGGACAACAATCCTCCAAGTTATATCGTTTAAACCATAGTAGTAAAATGGGTAGAAACAATTAGCCTATTGTAAAGATACACTTGTGGAGCCTCCTTAAACGCTCCTTCTCCTTTTTAGTTTGGGCTATTAGGTGGCGCTTGCGACGCCTATAAACCGAATCGACTGCATTGCATTGCAGTAGAGATAGGGGGAAACGGCATATGACCCACAGCCTGGAGGTGTTGTTCGTTTATGTGCCTACCCATTGACTGCCCATGCCATGGTAATCCCTATGGCCTTTTCCATCAAACTTTGCACTCAAATGCCTGCCAGTGTTATCTCAAAGCAGTCTTCTGAGAGTTAATGACTTAATTGGAGTTGTGAACAGCCTACTAGTGCAATGAAAAGGTCTTAACAGTCTGCCTTCAGCAACTCGATTTATAAGCACTGCGTGACCTTCGCTGAAGTCCTATTAAAAACAAGCATTAGCAAAGCCAACAGTTTTGGCTTGTGTAGAAGTATTATGCATTTCCTGAGCACTGCTATAAGATAGATGCCCAGGTACTAGCGCCATTCTGTACCTGCTACGATCAATTGCCAGTTATTACCACTACAGCTGTGCTTGGTCTTTGGTTTTGCATAAAATATTTTCCATCAAGGGTTTTTTCCATCGAATTTTGTTCCATAGAAAAAATGTGCATAGAATGAATTTAATTTGGGGTGTTCCCCTCCAACCCCCCCCACCCATTTTTTACCATTAAAAACAACACCACAAACAAAATTAACCCTTTACCCCACAAAAATATGCATTTGATGCATATTTTTTATTTGTTGGAAAACCCTCGATGGAAAAACCTTTGATGGAAAAACTTTCGATGCAAAGACTGCGTGCCGTCTTGGTTACATGACTTTGCATCGTCTTTGCCATACCTAGACAAAAGCCCAAACTGTCGCCTTTGCTGATGCTTGTTTGATAAAACATACATATGACCAAAAGCACCACCACATTAGGCACCAGTTCAAACTCTGGGCACAGTTAGATATAGTGGCCACTATCTTCCCATCACATCTTTCTTACCCAGTTGTCCATCAGGGCAAGGCTACAGTACCACTCAGACAATTCTTTTAACAAAAATCTAAACTTCTAAGTCCCCTGATGTCCATTGAAATTAACTTGTAAGGGCCTCAGCTTGAACATTCACGGGCCCAGAAGCCGTATCTGTCCAACCAACTGCCTAAATCATGTCCTTTTTCATCTTGTTAACTAAAGGCATAGGATTCTCTGTGCCCAAATCTTATTGGTATAGAGTCCGGAGGTACTTGAGCTTAGCAATGCAGCTACCACTAAGGTCATACCACAAAAATACAAGTTCACGTTTAACATTGACAAGGAATCAGCGCCAAATGATCTGTTATTGCTAGAAGTGCCAGAAATCAGAGTTGTGAAACAACCTTTATTTATTATTTTTTTTTAAATGTATTAATGACATTTCCTAAACTCCCAAACCCAGGGGTATCACGGCATTGGTTACAGCATATTTTCAGTTACAAGTACGATACAGGTGTCTGTATACAGGTGGCATCAATCAAATTTGTCAAAAAGCCACGTTTTGATCAGTTTTTAAAAAAATATGGTAGGATTGTTCGTTTCTAAGAGGGCCGACAATGTGTTCCAGAGAGAGGGTGCTGCCACTGCGAAGCTACCGCCTCCCGCTCTTTTGCTATATTGAGGAATGACTAGCGAGATGCTAGCACTGGATCTTAAGGTCCGTTGGGTTGCTTTTAGGGTGAAACTGCCTTTGAGATATTCAGGTGCACCCTTGCATATGTCATGCCGTCGTCTTTTGGTGGTCGCTGGCGGTTATGGAAGGCTTGGCGTTGGCGGCGCCATTAGATTGTTCCGTGTTTTTTCCTTTCACTTCCTGGTTTGACGGTCTAGTCTTTTTCTCTTGTTTCTGTATTTAACCACGCCCTCCCCTGGGCTCTGTGCGTTGCAACTTTGTTTCCTTTTCCTGGTTGCCGTGCAACGTAGTTTTCCGTGCCTTTTCCTGTTGCCATTTTCCGCGGAGTCTATCGCGGTATCCTTTCACTCAGCTTCTCCCCCTTCCTTCCCTTTTTCTGCCTTTCCGCCCTCTCGGTCCTCTTACCTTTCGGGGTTTCTCCTCTCCTTCCTTTCTCTCGGATCTCGTTCCTGGTTCCTGGCGGTACTTCCATTCCAGTCCCTCGCACTGCTCCTAGTTCAGTATCAGCATCTCCGGACTATCCAGCTTCCTGCCGCACCGAGAGACTTACCTTGATTCTTCTGCTCCGGTTTTTTCCTGCATTCCCAGGCTCGCCAGTCATCTCTTCCTGCACAGCATCCGTACCAACTACATCGTAGAGAGGTTTTTTTTAGCGGCTGCTTTTTTCCTCTCGTCTTGGTTTCTGCGGGACGGGGGCCGGTTGCTTCCCTGTTTATTAGGGGATCAGGGTGGCTTCTTCCCGCGGACGGCCGTACCTCTTCACAAAGAAGAAGAAGCCCAAGAACAAGGCCTCCAGACGAGAAACCGTTTCGAAAGAGACAGGTGAGGAGAAAGGGGAGGTGGACGTTGATTTATCAGATTTGGAGGATAATCCGCTGGTTCCCATCATCCGTGACAGTTTGCAACGCCAGAAAGAGATTACAATGTCTATTCCGGAACAGGTCCAAGAGCTGCTCACCGCAATGCAGAATGTAACATTAGAATTACAGGCTGTGAAGGCCGAAAACGCTGCTTTGAGACAGCGAGTCGACCACTTCGAACAGTCCCGGAGTGATCTGCCTCCCATGCCCTTAGCCTGCGGTAAATATGATGGTTCACCTACTGGATTTAAGGAATTCATGGAGGCTTGCATAATCTATTTCACCTTCAGACCTCAGACATATGCCTCAGATGCAGCCCGCATAGGTTTTCTGATTTCCAACCTTACGGGTAACGCTCTTTCCTGGGCTACTCCGCTAGTGACCGGTGCCAGCCCGTTACTACACGATTACGCCGGTTTCACCGCCCAGTTCAAATTGGCCTTCGAGAGGCAAGAGACAGCGGTAGTCGCCAGCGAACAGTTACTGGACATTCGACAGGGAAGCTCAGACCTTCTGTCCTACATCTCCCGCTTTAAACGGGTGGCTGCAGACGCAGGCTGGCAAGAGAACGCTCAGTACACCATTTTTCGCCGAGGATTAAGGGAAGACCTTAAAGATGAATCAGCAAGGGTAACCAGACCAGCCACTTTAACCGACTTGTGGTCTACAGTGGTTCAGCTGGATTTCCGTCTCTCAGAACGGCGGTCTGAACGTCGAAGACAGCGTGGATTTCCTGCTACGCCTGATCCTGGGATTACCTCTCCTTCTCCCACCTGTATGTCGAAGGAAGAGCCAATGCAAATTGGAACTACTCGAGGGCCACTCACCTCGGAAGAAAGAAGAAGACGCAGGGAGAACAACCTGTGTATGTATTGTGGATCTAACCAGCATATTCTTAGAGACTGCCCTAATGTACCACCAAGACGTTCGGGAAACGCCAGTCCTCGG
The DNA here is from genome assembly GCF_040938575.1 of Ambystoma mexicanum. NCBI lineage: Eukaryota > Metazoa > Chordata > Amphibia > Caudata > Ambystomatidae > Ambystoma > Ambystoma mexicanum. The sequence goes on from NC_090923.1 coordinate 718,244,228, forward strand.
AGCTAGTAGGGACAAGTTACCGAGGGGGATTTCCTGGTCCCTTCGTTTCATTATCAGTCACACCCATGCTTACTAGAGAAGACAACCGTCTTATGGTAGTCGGAGTAGAGTTATACATCTCTCAGCAGTCCTATGAGGTTCTGGCTCTACTGGATTGCGGCGCTGCTGGCTGCTTTATGGACTTGGTTTGGGCGGAAAAGGTCGGTATTCGCCGTTTGCAGAAAGATGAGGACCAAAAGGTGGAAGGCGTGGATGGTAGACCACTCAGCTCGGGTCTTATCACCCATACCATATCTCCTATGCAGATGAAAATCCTACATCACAACGAAACCATTCAATTTCGACCTTATCCGAGCAGCACATTTTCCAGTAATCCTGGGAATCTCTTGGCTTCGGAAGCATAACCCGACCATAGATTGGACAAAGAATCAACTGTCATTTACTTCAACATTTTGTCATCGGTCATGTTCTTCGCAGACCATGCATACCTCTGTCCACATTTTGCCAGATATAACCTCCAGTTCAGATATATTGAAGGTAAACAGCATCCCTAAAGATTATCTCCGCTATCAGGAGGTGTTTACGGACAATGGTCCGCAGGAGTTACCTCCCCATAGACCAGAGGATTGTCAGATCATTCTCCAGCCCAATGCTGTTGTCCCTTTTGGACGAATGTTTTCTCTTTCTCTCAAGGAAAAGAAGGCTCTCAAGGAATATCTGGATTCTAATTCACATCATGGCCTGATCCGACCTTCATTCTCTCCCGCTGGGGCTTCACTTTTTTTTGTTCCAAAGAAAGGTTCCAATGAACTTCGTCCTTGCATTGATTATAGGGGCCTAAACCAAGTCACGCTTAGGGATAGGTATCCCGTGCCACTTATCGGAGACATTCTGGAAGCAGTTCAAGGGGCGAAAGTCTTTTCCAAAATCGATTTAAGAAGAGCCTACCACCTTTTGCGGATACGAGCAGGTGATGAATGGAAGACGGCCTTTCGCACTCCCTTCGGACACTACGAATATTGTGTCTTGCCCTTTGGCCTAGTCAACGCTCCATCGATATTCCAAAGATTCATGGATCGCATCTTTTCTGATCTACTTTTCCATTGTGCCGTCGTTTATCTTGACGACATTCTGGTTTATTCTGAAAACGCCCAACTCCATTCTGATCACCTCCACCAAGTCCTTCAAAGACTGCGAGACAATCTACTTAAGGCCAATGCTGATAAATGCATTTTTCAAGCCTCCGAGGTCAACTACCTTGGCTTTATCCTGTCTTCGGAAGGAATCCGCATGGATCCCACTAAGATCGACGCCATATTGCAATGGCCTACACCCCATTCCATCAAAGACGTCCAAAGGTTTCTAGGGCTAGCCAATTTTTATCGCAAATTCATCCAAGGTTTCTCGGATCGAGTTCTTCCCATTACGAGGCTGTTAAAAAAGTCTTCAATGCCCTTTATCTGGTCTTCTGAGGCAAACCAAGCTTTCCGACTACTTAAGGAGGAATTCTGTTCTGCCCCGGTACTTCGTCAACCAGATCAGAATCTAAGATTCGTTGTGGAGACTGACGCCTCCTCTGCGGCGATTGGTGCAGCTCTTCTACAGGAACATGAAGGTTTGGAGTATCCTGTTGCCTACATGTCCAAGACACTGAATGACAGCCAGACACACTATTCGGTGATAGAAAAAGAACTCCTGGCCATGAAATCCGCATGCGAAGAATGGAGACATCTCCTACAAGGAGCAAACCATCCTTTTGAGATCAGAACTGACCACAAGAATCTTAAAATTCTACAAAAGATGGAATGCGTCGACTCCCGTCAGGCTCGCTGGGCTCATTTTTTCTCCCAATATGATTTCACATTGACTTACTTACCAGGTTCCAAGAACATACTAGCCGATGCCCTTTCTAGAAAGCCATATCCAGATGTGTCTCAGAAGGAGTTTCCCAGTCTCATGCTTCCTGAGGTCAAGGTAATCTGTTCGGTGGAGTCTTTCTTAGAAAGGGTTCGCAAGGCCACGCGGTCCACCTCTCCTCTCTCAAAGGACCTATCCATTCATGATGGTTTATGTTTCAAGCAACAGAGATTGTGTCTGCCAGACAGATTCAACCGTCAGTCGGTTTTAAAGTGGTGCCACGACGATCCAACGGCAGGACACAGAGGTGTTAAGAACACTTTGGAATTGCTTCATCGCAGGTTCTGGTGGCCCGGTATGGCCAAAGATGTTTCAACCTACTTCAAGTCATGTCCGGTATGCTGTCGATCCAAACATTGCACTCAAAAGTCGATTGGATTTCTCCAACAACAGGACCTTCCCAAGAGACCCTGGAGCCTTATTTCCACAGATTTTATTGTGGATCTGCCACCCTCGGAAGGTTGTTCATGCATTATGGTAACAGTCGACTGCTTCACTAAGATGGCACATTTCACTCCCTTGGCTGGTCTTCCCACTGCCGCTGAGATGGCGGCTGTATTTGCCAGAGAAATATTTCGCCTACATGGTACTCCAGACAAGATTATTTCTGACAGAGGTTCTCAGTATACTTCGAAGTTCTGGAAGGAGCTTTGTGAGAGACTGGGAATGGAACGAGCATTGTCATCTGGCTTCCACCCACAGACCAACGGGCAGACTGAAAGAACCAATGCCACGCTGGAGCAGTATCTTCGATGCTTCACAAATGCCCAACAGGATAATTGGGTTAGTCTGTTGGTCACTGCGGAATTTGCCTATAACAATGCCAAACACAGTGCCACTGGTCTCAGTCCTTTCTTTTGTTCCTATGGTTTCCATCCCAGCTTTATTCCTTCTCTCTCCTTTCCTCCTTCTACCACTCCATTTGTGGATGCCCTACTTACCAGTATCACGGAGGCTCACAAGTCTGCTACAGGATGTTTACGGGCAAGCAGTCTTCGGTATCGATCATACTGCAATCTTAAGCGCCAGCCTGTTCCGGCATGGCGGAGGGGCACCAAGGTCTGGTTATCTACTAGGTTTCTGCCTCGCTGGCTTCACCCCTCTAAACTGTCTCCCCGGTACCTGGGTCCTTTCCCTATACTTCGCCAGATCAACCCCGTGGCTTTCCGCCTCCGGTTGCCCAAACACATGCACCGTCTCCATCCTGTGTTTCATTCCTCTCTCCTGAGGGAATGTAGGGGTGATCCCTACCATCGTCATTTGCCACGGGACCCGGTCCCCAAGGTGGTTCCTTCCGATGAGTATGAGGTGGCCTCCGTTCGTGACTCCCGCTATCGGCGGGGTCGCTTGGAGTATCTCATCCACTGGAAAGGGTACCCCCACTCAGAGGACTCCTGGGAACCGGTGTCTAATGTGCACGCTCCGGCGTTGGTTCAGCGGTTTCACCGTCTGTTTCCGGGTAAGCCGGGGGGGTGTCCCTTGGGGGGGGGCATACTGTCATGCCGCCGTCTTTTGGTGGTCGCTGGCGGTTATGGAAGGCTTGGCATTGGCGGCGCCATTAGATTGTTCCGTGTTTTTTCCTTTCACTTCCTGGTTTGACGGTCTAGTCTTTTTCTCTTGTTTCTGTATTTAACCACGCCCTCCCCTGGGCTCTGTGCGTTGCAACTTTGTTACTTTTCCTGGTTGCCGTGCTACGTAGTTTTCCGTGCCTTTTCCTGTTGCCATTTTCCGCGGAGTCTATCGCGGTATCCTTTCACTCAGCTTCTCCCCCTTCCTTCCCTTTTTCTGCCTTTCTGCCCTCTCGGTCCTCTTACCTTTCGGGGTTTCTCCTCTCCTTCCTTTCTCCCGGATCTCGTTCCTGGTTCCTGGCGGTACTTCCATTCCAGTCCCTCGCACTGCTCCTAGTTCAGTATCAGCATCTCCGGACTATCCAGCTTCCTGCCGCACCGAGAGACTTACCTTGATTCTTCTGCTCCGGTTTTTTCCTGCATTCCCAGGCTCGCCAGTCATCTCTTCCTGCACAGCATCCGTACCAACTACATTGTAGAGAGGTTTTTTTTAGCGGCTGCTTTTTTCCTCTCGTCTTGGTTTCTGCAGGACGGGGGCCGGTTGCTTCCCTGTTTATCAGGGGATCAGGGTGGCTTCTTCCCGCGGACGGCCGTACCTCTTCACAAAGAAGAAGAAGCCCAAGAACAAGGCCTCCAGACGAGAAACCGTTTCGAAAGAGACAGGTGAGGAGAAAGGGGAGGTGGACGTTGATTTATCAGATTTGGAGGATAATCCGCTGGTTCCCATCATCCGTGACAGCATATGCACTTATGGGCCAGGGTAGAATCCTTGCATTTATGGGCAACCAATGTGCTTCACGTCTGGTCGGGGAAATGTGGTCGCTGTGTTTTAAACCCAGCACAGCTCTTAGGGCTTTATTTTGAAGTAGTTGTAGTTTGGAAAGGTTTGTTGCTGAAGTACCCAGGACGAGCACATTACAATAGTCCAATTTGGAAAGGATCAGAGCTCATTCTAGGCTCAGGCAGTTGTTTGGTGACAAGAATTGTCTGCTTGGTGAGATGAGTTTAGAGGTGTAACCCGTGGAAGATGATAGGACACTGATGTGCCTAGCCATTGAGAGATCAGCTTCAAGGTAAACGCCTAGTGTTTTTACACGTTCCAGTACGGGAATGCAAGTGCCATCAATGAGTATGGAAGAGTAGTTGCAGTCAAGAGATTTCAGTCGTGCGGGGAAGCCCACAATGTGGAGCTCCGTTTTATCATCATTAAGGCAGAGGCTGTGCGTGGCCATCCAATTTTTGACAGTGGTATAGACTGTGTTGATTGTGATAGTGTCATGCTTGTAGCCTCCAGTGATAGGGATGAGAATGTGGGTGTCGTCGGCAAAAGTTGCATATGTGATGGCCAGAGAATCCAGGACCGCGAAGAGAGGTTTTGTATAAGTATTATAGCGTGTCAGAGTGAGGCAGGATCCTTGGGGAACCCCTGAGTGGGGCAAGGATGGGATCCCCAGCCACATCACCGATGAAGACTCTGGTAGTGTGTTCCGATAGGGACGATTTGACCCAGAGTGTGGCTTCAGGGGAGAAGAGGAAGATTTGGCTAAGGGTCTGTCAAAGTTTTTCATGCTCAACTAAATTGAAGGTGGCTGATAAGTCTAGAAGGAGGAGGATGCTTAAATTTCCACTGTCACGAATACTGTCCATCTGGATTTTAAGGTCCACTAAGGTGGTTTCAATGCTATGCTTTGGGCGAAAGCCTGATTGTCTGGAGCTTAGAAGGTGGTTGCTCTCCAAAAAGTGTTGGATTTGGGCATAGGCTACACAATCTATTATCTTCAGTAGGAAAGCAATGGTGGTGATAGGGCGGCAGTTGGTTAGAATGGTAGGGTCAAGTGTGGGGTTTTTGAGTACGGGGGTTATCCAAGCTGCTTTGATGTTGGTAGAGACTGAATTTGAGGCGAACTACACATTGATAAAGTCAGTGATAATACAGGCTGCATGGGTGAGCAGAGTTTCACAAGATGGGCAAGGCAGGTGTCTCCCTTGCAGTTTGATGGTTTTAGGGCAACGATAGTGGCCAGTGCTTGTTCTGGAGTAATACTGTTCAATGTAAACTGGGGAAAACTGTGTGCAGAGTTGAGGTTGGTGTGATCAGCCATGTGTGGTGTAGTAGGTTTGGTGGCAAGGGACTCTCTTTTGGATTTGATTTTATCCTGGAGGGATAGAATTTTTGTGTGACAAAACATTTCGAATGGTCATACACCATGTTTTATCTGTTTGCACTGTGGGGCGGTAGGGATGGGTGATTCCAATTCTCTGAGTATGGAAAAAAGCTCTTTGGTGTTAGACCCTGCATTGGAGATGCGCATGTTGTAAGAATTGGACCTGTGTGACACTACTGCTGATTTGTAGGTTTTGGTGGCTAAGGCTAGTGCAATACTATTAGTAGTGGAGGAGTTCTTGTTGTGGAGGTGTTCTATGGCTCTTTTCTTACAACATAAGTTAGTTAGCTCCTTGTGACAATAGGGGTTAACAGGTTTGTGCCTTTTAGGAATTTTTACGACAAGAGGAGAATGAATATCGAGAGTAGTTTCTAGGCAGGCGTGATAGAAGTTGGCAGTCGTTAGGGTTGGTATTGGTAGGGTTGTGATTCATAAGTGAGGCTGTGAGCGAGGGGTTGATAATATCGAGTGAAAGTTTGTGGGTATTTCTGACCAGTATTGGTATTGGTGTGTGTGTGTAGGGATGGGCTGTAGGTTGGTGATATGGAGATTGAGGATGATCAGAAAGTGATCTCACCAGGGTACTTCAGAGGTGGATACAATGTTAATGGTGGAATTCGCTGTAAGGATACAATCGAGAATTCTGCCTTTGTTATGAGTGGGTGAATCAATGGTTTGGGAGAAGTGCAAGTCTTGAAAAGCTTATGCTAGTGCAGCGGCTTTAGAGTCAGCTTGTCGTTGAATCCAAGGTTGCTATCACCTAGGATAATACATTTAGTTGATGGCTTCATTAATGGTGTGATGAGCAGAGGAATGCCAAGGTCTGGTCGATTGGCATTGTTGGGTTGTTGATAAATTAGCAGGATGTTGTCGGTGGTTTTGGGGTTGGTAGAGAGCTTCATGAGTAGTATTTAATATCCTGGAATGGTGGGGTTAGGGCAAGATCTGATTTGCAGAGATGTTTTCATTATGAGTACGACTCCTCCATCTATAGCGTCAAGGCGGTCTGACCTTAGGATGGTGTAGTTAAGTGAGACAGCGAGCGCAATGGTAGGACCTGAAGCTGGATGTAACCAATATTCTGTAACAGCTAGGAGGTCGAGCTGATGTTCTATTATCAGGTTGTGGGTATCAATTACATGTGCTCCTAGAGAGCGAGTATTGATCAGGGTGCATTTAAGGCCATTATATTGATCGGCTCGAGGTGAGGTGGGATCAGGTTGGGGAGATGGAGGTATTCTGCTCACAGGATGTGGCGGTGGTGGATTGCGGGCTGAGTGTGATCATTTTAGTGCTTTAAAGGATGGAGTGAGCGGTAGAGGTGTCACAGTGCTTTGGACAGAGGATAGCACAAGGGAGGTGGGAGGATGCATTGGGAAAGAGCGCATGCTTAATCTGGTAAGTCTGTGCAATCCTAAAAAGGGGACTGAGGTGGGGAGTGAATCCGATGAGGAGGCAAATATTCTTGCTCTGCGGTGAGTGCAGCGATTCATCCCTAGGCAGGCCTTGGTGATTCCACAGTAATGTGGGCCCGGGTGGATGCATTGGGTGTGTATCAGCACAGGGATAGTTCTCGCCATTGTTGGGTAGAGATCGGAGTCTGTCTGTGTGCTTGTGGTAGTAATGTTTAGGTGGTTTATCTCGAGTGCCTCTATTAGAGGTGTTATTTGGTGCGAGGACACTATGCAGAGAGCAGGTAGTGTCAGGGGTGACGACAGTTGTCCTAATTGGAGGATCATGTTGGCGATTGCTGAAAAAGAAAGTGTTTCTAGAGTGGAAGATAGAGTTCACAAACATTTTAACTGTGTGTTTGCTATCAGCGCCGAATAATGTTGGATGGGTCGGGTCAAAAACATGGATGTCCACAAATGGGCGAACTCACTTCTGGGCATCTTCCCACAATGTGGCATACAATCAGTAGCAGATACCCCTTCTCTTCACAGTACAGTCACAGTATCACCTGCCAACACCAACTCTTTGCTTCCATAGACAAAGGGCTAAGAAATTAGCCGATATACCTTGGTTCTCCTGATTCTGTCACAGCTGTTGGTTTAAGACTCAAGCCAAACTCACCTTTCTTCTTTGCATTTCTCATTAAAGATTTCATTAGTGAAAGCTTTGACTTGCATTGTCGACAGGCCCTGAAAGAAGACTGAATGGGAAGTGACGGGTCAAGAAAGTGTCAGTTTCATAGGCTGTGTGCACTGAAAGAAGAATGGCACTTTTGATATCATTGTGCATTGGCCCCAAGGGACAATGTAGAGTATCTCTTCCCCAACCACTTAGTCTCAGCAGCCAACTGCATAAACCTTATGATATATTAGGACATTCATTGGGTCCTGCTGGACATCACGAAGGGCCTCTTCAGTGGCTAACTCCTGATCTGACCGGCAAAACATCTGACAAAATATCCAGGAGACCCATCGGATTATCAGGCATCCCACCTTAATTCAGTTTCTGTCAATGGCCTGATGAATTAAAGTATACTGAACTACACAAGACTCAAAGAACTCCTTTTCTCAAGATTTCCACCCGCTGTGCTTGGGACTTTAGCTCAGTGTTCAGGTCCCATAACACCCGGTACAGGTCATGAAAGGGGGCTACCAAGCGTAAGGATCAGGAGGTGAATCAGTCTCTGTGGCTAATGGATTGCTCGATTGCTCTTTCATGTTTGCAAAAGTGGATGCAGTGCCCTTGTTTTGTCCACTGACAACTGTTGACTGCTGTTTAACTGCTAGCCATGTCCCGGATCAAATTTGGCAATTACATATTCTCTAAACTATGGTAGGACTCCATTGTCACACCTGTGCTGGATACAACGTTTTTTTTTTATTTGAAAGCCCTGTTACACCTCTGACACTTTGTTATGAGCTCCGGTGGTTCAGTAACTCTAAGAAGTAAAAGCATTTTCTGACTGGAAAGCCCAACTAAGCAACCTGACAGGATCCTTTCCAATTTGTTCATGCTCTGCTCCCAACCTCTAAACCCGTCCGCAAGAGACCAGAATGGAGTCCTCCATTACAATTTTACTAAAGAAACTGATCATTTTCCACTACCTCAACTTCATAGGAGACCTTTTTATCCATTTTTTAATGTTTCTTGAATACTTGTTTCTCTTGCCTTCATGAATCTCCTCTTATTCTTGCGCTGAAGCCAACCGTCCACCCTCCTCTCACCCCGATGTCTGTTTCTCAAGGTTTCCCTCTATTAGTTGCCTTCCTGAGTTTGTTCGAAGAAAGTCATTGGAGGGTCTGTTTGTTGTTATGTTTGGATATATTTCTATACTTTTAGAGCACACCAATGCCACTAGTGGCCTCTTGGCTCCAGGGATCAGAAGTCTATTCAGTCAACCAATGGAAATCCTAAGCAATTCCAGAATCAAAATGTTGGATCAGGAGATATTTCCTAAAGCTATGAAAGCATAGGATGTATCTGTGGGAATTGAGTTCCAGAGACAGAGGGGGAATCTGGGGAGACTGCTAACTAAGAAACCTGCCGCCAGCCTTGATCATCTTACCCATAGGTCTCTTAGGTGTCATCAATTTAGGTCAGGTGGGTGATCTAAGGAACCTGTGTGGAACATATAGCTTCAGTCTCCTGTTGATAAAGAGTGGACCGACTCTGTAATAAGGTTTGTTGAAGAGCACACAGGATCTTAAATTTCACCTTTGCTTGTGCCAACAGCTAGTGTTGCATTTGTAATATGGGGTAATATGCTCCCTTCTGTCCATCCATGCCTTCTACAAGCACTATTACCTGGACTCTGACATGCATGCTGACTCTAACAATGGGACAGGCACCTTTTTAAAACCTCATTGGATGAGTAATGGACTTTTTAAAATCACTCTTGACAGTTCTCTGTGTACATGCTAGTGAATATAGGATGCATACAGAGACCTGATGCAGGCAAGTGACCTTCTGCTCTTACGTTTATACTGTCTATTCTTCTGGATCTGACAAAGAGTCTACCAAGGTGACTTAATGGGAAGTGACGGGTCAAGAAAGGGTCAGTTTCATAGGCTGTGTGCACTGCGGACGGATAGTTGTCACGTGTTGATACAACTGAAAGTATTCACTGAAAAATAAAACTGAACATTATTCAGCCATGCATGCCAAACAATATGAGATGACAATGCACATTATTCAACCATGCATGCCAATCAATGGAAGATGACAATGCACATTATTCAGCCATGCATGCCAATCAATGGAAGATGACAATGCACATTATTCAGCCATGCATGCCAATCAATGGAAGATGACAATGCGGTAGAAACATTCTTGAGGGACAAGTTGGACACACAGAGAGTGAGAGTTGATTTTGTGAAGGAAATCCTGAACAGCAAAGTAAATATGAAGTAAATATAGTACATTACAGTTCTTTTGTTTTACAAAAATCACCATGTAGTATAGAAGCCGGTTCTGATAGGGCAGGTCTGGCTAATGAACTGGAGACCCTGAGTTGGCTTGTTAGATTCAGGGCAGGTGGCCTTTGTCATCTGTGCTCCATACCAAGGCAAGGAGCTAAAAGTACAGCACAGAGAGGAAATCAAAAGAAAGAGCCAAGAAGAAGAGTAAACAATCCAGAATTATGAGTTACTTCAGTTTCTCACCTCACATTTTTTCAGCTCTTCCTTGGCATCAGCATACAAAACTTGTGAGGACTTTGTAAGATTGATTATTGCCTCTGCACCCTGTAGCCAGTCCTGGTACCTTGAAAAGCAGTCTACAAATTTTGCCCACAGTTGCCAGGCATACTCCATCCTGAGAGAAACAAGAGCAGAAGAATCACAGTGGAGCTTGAATATGTGGTCAGTGATAAGGTGGAAGGCATGGCTCAATGGGTATTGTGCTAAACATATGAAATTATAGATGGATAGCTATCAGCTACCGGGATATAGTTCGCCAAAGGGCTCTGAGTTAAATGAGGGAAAAACTCAAGTTGCCTATCATGTTCTGAAGTTGAGTTCTGCATAGCTCCCATGCGTCCATTTACCATCCCCTGCCCTGTTCCCTTGGACCATGATTTAAGATGCAGAGGTGGAAAGGGGTGGCATGAGGGAACTATGCAAAACAAAAAAAGCCAATTTCCATTCACCTTCCTCCACCGCAAATCAAAAATGAACAAGAAAAAGTACCTGCGAGAGGATATTCTGTGCTGTCACAACAGTTGATGATGAATTACAAACCATCTGCCATGACCTCACAGAGGGAGGATACAGCATTTAGAAACGGAAATAGTTGCCAACGAGTAAGCCATACACATCAAAGTAGCACAGTGTGGCTATAGAAAGATGGAAGCACTTGCACAATGGAGCCAGAAATGAAAGTGGCAATCGTGAGATGGACACAGGGGTAAGAGAATACATGTGTAGGCATATGAGAGGGATCACAGACTAGTAAACGAGTAATGCAAGGTTTGGATATCATGAGCAAACACAGGACGCGAAATTAACGAAGAAAAGGCCCATGTGTGACATTTATAAAAATAAAGAATGAAACCAGCAAAAACGAAGATGGATATTTAACGATGGAAAGTGAATGACGAGCTGCCAACTATAAAAGGGAAGGGGAGATATAAATACAACAGGTTCTGCTTATCGCATCTTGAAAAGGTAAGCATAGCAGGTATCAAGATTTACATAGTGCAGTCATATGTGTGCCCCATTTTGGTGTGCAATCTTATTTAGTCACCCTCCAAAAAGTAGTACTACCTAAGTCTTTCAGGTTGGGGGTAAGGCCTCTGTCGTTCATATGACAACCTCCCTCAACCTCAGGATGTGAGACCTATGTGTTGAGCTTCGGGACAGCAAGCTCTTATGTTAATCATCCTTTAAAGAGGACAGCTCCTGTTCACTATCAGATGGTGCTCTATCTTAGTCAAAAGGAAGGTCTCGCTGGTTGTATGCTTACTCTGGATGAACACATCTGCTCCATCCATCCTGGGAGGAAGTGCCTCTATTCCTGTCCAAACTCTACATCTATCTCTCCAGCCCTGAAATCTCTCCACAGGCTCCTGCTGGCTGTACGGATCAAGTTCAAGACCCCCTGCATTGTCCACAAGGCTTACTGGGGTCAGGGCCCGCACGACATCCAACTCTCTCTTCCTAAACATCTTCCTTCTCGAGCCCTTCACTCAGCTACCTCTAGCTCTCTGATGGTCAGACGCTTCTTCAAGCAGAGAGTGGGGGGTAGATCTCTCTCCTCTGCAGGGGCCTCTTTCTGCCTTCTTTTTCGTTTCTGCTTTCTCTCTTTCCCTCCCTTGCTTACCCATCTGTCTTCTGCACTGACTGGTCACCTGGCTACCTTCTGAACCCTATGGGCACCAGACTTCTCCATGAACTGCAAGCACCTGCACTGCCTCTGGGCCTCTGCGCACTTAGGGCCTGTATCTGCTACTCTACTGTCCCCCCCTTGCACTACCCAGAGGTGGCTCTCCCGGCTGCACTTACTCAGAGCAATCGCTGCCCTGACCGCACTTGCCCCTTCGCTCCCACTGGCACTTCTACTCTCCGTCTCCCCCCTGCACTTGTACGATCTGAATGACACAAGGCCTAGTAAGATTGTTGTTCCATCCCTTACGCCTCCCTACCTTGTCTTGTCACTCCTAGAAACACTTGGGTACAGGCGTGTTGTAAATAACTCATCATATCATATGATACATCTGTACATCATCTCTTCCATTCTCCCTCAAGAAACAGGGACCCACCTATTCTGTCCACCTTGAGGATGGGGCATAATCTTTCCTATTTACTATGAAGAGGGGATACATATGTTCTGTACACTCTTAGAAGAGATGCATCCTACTACTGACCATAAATATATGTCCTCAGTATCCGTAGAGACAGATGAGTCTATTGTAAACCCTACTTATGGGTTCCATTCATTCATCTGCCCATTTCACCATTAGGAGTGGACGATAATTGTAATATCCAGCTGCAGAAGGGAACACCATCTCTTCTATCCACTCTTAGGGAAGGATACTCTCTGCCCTATCCACCCTCGGAAGGGGGAACCATCCATTAGCCTAGAATTTAGATACCCTCTGCCCTATACACCATCAATGCAGGATATCCATCCTTAGGCGATAGGCCACTTTATTTGATTTAGACAAGTGGTGAATCGCAGGTATGTCAGCTATGCAGGGTCTAGTTTCCTTAATATGTTCTTTGAGTCATCTGCCCCATGCCTCTTTGGCAGGGATGGGCAAGTGCAATTTTCCCTTTACTAATTTGCAACACTGGAGAAGTTGGAAGCAAGAAGGATAACCTTCTCATATGTCAGACATCCAAAATTCCAATTTGTTTTCGAAACAACACTAATGGCATCTCCCTACCATGGGACAAGGGCTAAAACCACACCCCTTTGGACTACCCAGTGTGGAAAACATGAAGACTGATTTTAACATTTTAGCAGCAAATTCTTCCTTCTAAGCAGCATAACAAAGCAGAGAGTTTGCCCAAAATGATGAAATGAAGCTGGACACAAATTCAATAAAGATTTCATAAGCCCTGATGAAGAGCGCAGAGGTCGAACACAGAATGGCAACATGATTTGAAAACTTAACAAATATATTAAGTAAAATGATCTAGACAATACTAATTCTTATACACTAAGAGGTTGGCACAATCAAGACTCCAGATGCTCTTTCATTCTTTACAACACATTCTGAAACGGATTGAGATGTGACTTAATCTAGTGTGGTGAGCAACACCTCATACACTTGTATTTATATGTGTATTTGAATGTATTGAATGTATATAGTGCTTTCGCTAAATGGCGGTACCTAGCGCTGGAGACTCTATTAGCTCATCTCTAAATGTCAATGTCACAGTATATTTGAGACTTCACAAGTCTTGACTTACTCTCGGAGCTCAGTGCCGGGGAGTTTTGAACAGTGTGCAGTTTTGGAGAACACAAATTCAATTTCTGGGCCTCTGTTAGTACTGTAATTTGGGAATGCTTGCAAATCGTTGGATCGTAGGATCGTAGGATGTTATAATGTGCCACATAAAAGCACCATATAAAAACATGATATGATATGGCATTTATAACACGCCGGTACACAAGTGTTTCTAGGCGCGACAAGACAAGGAGGCGGAAACAAAGGGAGGACAAAAACAACAATCTTACTAGGCCCTGTGTCATTCAGATCGTGCAAGAGCAGGGAAGGGGGGGAGCGGCGAAGTGCAGAGGGTGAGGGGGAGGGTGGAGAAGGGTGTTATTACTAATTTATTGTTACATCATGTTCCTTCATACAGTGTGCCAAAATCATCAAACCCTAAAATGACAACTCAGTGATAAATAGGCAAAAAAGAAGAAAGTGACGGTACAAAGGCGTTCCGCGCGCACTCACTTGATGCGCTTTTCCAGAGACGCTGTGCAGATGTTGCACCCAACGGCCTCGAGCAGCTTCTGAGATGGCCCTTCACGGTCAATGAGTGCCTGCCCCTCCTTGGGCGAGTATTCATGGCTGGCCACCATAGTGAAGTGATCTGTCTGCATGTCCACCTCTGGACAGTCTCTCTGCAGTTAGAAGAAAAAGAGAGAGATTGAGCAAGGGATAGAGAGGGTGAGAGATAGAAAGCCTGGTGAAAAGGGAGGGGGAGAGAAGGAGAACTAGATTTACATACAACAAATGAAAGCTGCTGTCACATTCTGTAGCCTGCACCAGAGACTCCTTCAATCAAACAGCACACCTTTAAAAATCCAACAACTTAGCTTTCACAGAATTCGGTTTTAACATTCCAACCACCTGTTGCATATGACTATCTATCTCTGCTCAATATCCTGCTAACACGGACAGTGCCACCATACATGACCCCAATCCCATATTGCTCCACACTGTCTCCAGCACTGCTCCGACAAAGAGGATTTCATCTTATGCAACCGGTCTGGCATGTAGTGCTACTGCGTTAACAGTTTTAACCAAAATTCCTGCAATTGTATAGAGCGAGAATATTTAGGTATGTCCTTCCACATCCCTTCCCATTCTTTGTCCGTGACCGGCTCCCCCAAAGTTAGCTGCCACCTGGATGTATAATTCAAGGGGATGTTAGGAGAGGACCCATTCAATATTTTGTATAAATTCGAAATTAAAGCCCTATTACCAGGATTAGTAGTAACACATTTCTCAAAAGGAGTCAGTTCCCTAACTGCAGCGTACCTGAGTGCGGGGGCCAGTATCCAATGCCGTCCCTGATAATATTGATAATACTCTCTATCGCCCAATTCAAAATCAAGCCTCCACTGATCAAATGTTTTGAGAGCCTTGCCCTTGAATAAATCCTGGATTTTATTGCATCCAGCCTGCTTTCATTTCGAGAATGCCCCAAGGGCACAGCCCGGAGCAAATTCGAGATTTGAAAATATCAGAGTAAGGGAAGAGGGGAATGTCGTCAATCCAGGGAGTTTCTTTTTCACACATGTCTAATCTCAGGAAATGCAATAACACTACAAGTAATATAAACAAAAAATGTTTTTAATAATAGTTTTGCCCTTGGTTGAGTTCTTCCAGGGAGAACAGAATTTTGTTTCCATTGACTGGGCAGAAGTGCTGAAGTTTTTACAATCAGACTTTAATTTGCAATTTTGCCCCCAACGCTTGCGTATTCTAGATATTTGTTGATTATCTAAAAGTGAAATAAAGTGAAATAAATGCCATGCAAGGACCCGGGGGGTGGAGGGGTTTGGTTGGGAGGGCAGAGGGGGAGGTTTTTTCTTTTGTGGTTGTATCGTTTGTTTTCTGTTTCTGTTTAAAATTGGAAATAATTTAATAAAAATAAATATTTTTTAAAAATCCTTTATGTTACATCGTTGTACTGGTCTCAAAGAATGTGCGGACAAACTCCTCTGCCGTTGGTTTATGACCCCGAACAGACTCCATGTTATAAATGCTTGTATCTGATGACACCTCCCTGATTCTGACTGGTCCAATTAACAATCCTTCACAGAGTTAATCATACCCGGGACCTGCTGTTTAGATGTGGACGGGCAGGGAACCCCAATTGTTTACGTTGCTCCGTTGCAATTGATACCTTCTATCATACCATTTGGCATTGCCTGATTCTGGATGGCAGTTCAGAGGCCATATCCCACACGTTGGACCAACCCATCCCAGATGATCCGAAACACGCTTTGATTGGAATGTTGTGGAAGACAGAAGATTGATGGTCAGATAGCACAGCGAGCTAAGCGCTCACCACTGATATCTCTGCACAGCCTGCTGTGGCAGGGTCGAATCCGCGTAGCTTTTCATTCTTCGGAGGTTGATAAATTGAGTACCACTCTGTGGGATAATAATGTTGTCTGTTATTTCAGCCCTCTGAGACCTTTGAGTGTGTAGCGCTATATAAGAAATACATCGTTATTATTCTCGTTATGAGAAACTATTCACAGCAAATGCTATGATTGCAGCCAAAAGTAATGTCGCCATGCTATAGGGAGCAAAGGAATAACCTAAGATCACCAAGTGTGACTGCATGTCTGTGGAGGAACAAATATATAGAGCCCGTGGATGCCCACATACATCTGCCAAGAAATGGAACAAATGGGGGGTCAGATGGATGCATCAGATTCTATGTCACTTTGTGTAATTTCTTGATATTGATGCAGTGTGTAAGCATTGATGTTGCTGAACGAATGTATGTCGCACCTTCTATTTGTTTGCTACCTGAGAAAAATTACTAAAAAAGATGTGGTGAAACATGTTTTCACAATTACACCTATCTTAAGACGTATGCACCCATGATTCCGAATGTGTAATTTCAAATAAGAAGCTATAACTTGAATACATGCTCTGTTGATCACTCTGCAGCTTTTGACCTTGTTGACGCGAGACGCCTAACGTACAAAATGAAAGATCAATGACTCAGACCTTAACTTTTGTCTATTAATATATCCCTCCATGCTGAGGCCAGGACCTAGATGTGTACTGGAGGGTATGGAGTCAGCAGAAACCCTGTACGCGATCGTCTCAAATAGTACTGTGTTGTGGCGCCATCTTCTCTTAAACCATATGTAGCATAAATATAACTCAGGCCCTTGGTAATCAATTATTTCCTGTCATGAATATAGGGTGATCAGCTCCGTGTTTCATTTATGCAGATGACATTGTATGTATCTTGCAAACTCTGATTGAGATCCATGGAACACACTGCATTGAATGAAGGTTATTAATTAATATCAATAAACAAAATAAAAAACTTTGTAAGTGGTGTGAATAGAGATAGGGCCTTCACGGAACACCCGTGAGGACTTGCTTTCAAATCTCGATTCCAACTCTCCTTCCGTTCTTATCCTCCTGGATCTTTCCTCTGCCTTAAACATGGTTAATCATTCCACCATGGCCAATCGGCTCTGTGATACCGTTGGCATCACAGGCCTCGCAGTGGACCGGTTGTCCTCTTTCCTCTCCAACCAACCTTCCCAGGTTCAACTGGGCCCTTTTCTCACCCCATCACACTCTCTACCTGCAGCGTCACTCAATGCTCTATCTTCAATATTTACCTTGCCCCAGTGGCGTCACTAGAGGAGGTGCGGATTGCACCGGGTGACACCATTTCAGGGGGTGACACCATAACAAAATGGACGGGAGGGGGTTTGCTTTCTACACATTGTGCAAAATGCAGCGAGAGCTGAAGTGAAAGAGGAGGTGTGCAGGTCTGAGGTCTTTTCTTGCAGCCGGCACTGGAGCTGCACACTGAGCGTGGCTTGGCCGATCCCAGATCCCGCTTCTGGATGCCGAGCAACATTTGGCATCATTTGGCTGGGATTGAATGAAGCGCCGCAGTCGCTGCCAATAAAGAGGAGAGCTCCCGACAGGGCGGCGCCTCATCTGTCACTGGAGCTACACTCCGAGCGTGCCCAGCTGAGCCCCGCTCCCGCTTCTGGATGCAGAGCATCATTTTTGCAACATGTTGAGAGCTCCAGACAGGGTGGTGTCTCATCTACCTTGCTTCTGTGTAAATACAGTGGCCCTGTGGCATTGCACCCCGACCCCTCGTTCTTTAGCAGCAAGCCAGTCACCATTGCTAGTCAGCCGGATTGGGGCTCCAGCCTTTCCATCTCACCACTCTCAGACTCCCCAGATGCAGAAGCCACAACAGCAAATTCCAACCCCGATATCCCGCTTGTGCACAATGTTAAAATCAAAGTCGAAGACACTAGAGAATATAAAGGATATGGTGCAGAAAGTACAACCCAGGCGCTCAAACACGGGTGCAACTTTACCAATGAAGAATGCCACAACACAGCATGTCTGAACACAACACCCCAGAGATGGCTTCCAATGGCACTGAGTGAGAAACCACCTCTCTGCACACTCCGGCAACAAGCCAGGCTGCGCCCTGCACGTTGTAATGGCAGTACGAGAGGATCACGTGGGAGCTGCAGGGCACGCTCGAGAAACAGGGCATGCCGACTAGTAAGTAGTAACTTCAGTATAAACCAGTACAATGGCCAGTACCAGTTGTGCAACAAAACCTACATTTCAGGGGGGGTGACCCTTCAAATGTGCAAGGCGCTATCTTTAGAACCGGTGGGGGAGTTGCAGATATATCTGTGTGGGGGCATATGATCCAACTTCTTTACACCGGGTGACACCATGACAACATGGAGTAAGTCAGGAGGGGGTGACACCATTAGGTGCCATACCAGGTGACACCAACCCTAGTGACTCCACTGACTTGCCCCTCTAGCCCACCTCATCTCCTCCGTCTCTCCTCACTTACAGTGTTATGTAGATGACATGCAACTCTCCTTCAATCTTCCCTATACAGCCTCCTCTACCTTCTTCCTCATCCCTGGCTGCCTGACTGCTATTCAGGCATGGTCTGCTGCCAACGATCTCTGCCATATTGACAGTAAGGCTGAGATCCTTCTCATTGGGACCTCAGCTCCATCCTTCCCTCTGGCCGCCCTCTATGGGTCCCCTCCCCTTACTCTCTTGTGAGGCAAACAGCCTTGGTGTCATCTTTGACTCCTCCCTCTCCTTCTCTCCTCACATCACAGACCTTGCCAGGAAGGCCCACTATCAGCTGCACCCCCTCAGAGGCATTCTCCCTTTTCTCAGCCTCCCTCAGAAACTCAATGGGCCTCTTAAGAGTGTGCCGGTCCGGAAACAACCAGCACCGTTATTAATGGTGCTGGTGCTTCCGTGGTCCCCAATCCCATGGAGTCCTGTGGAACTCCATGGGAATGGGGACTTACAGAATTACCGCCGCCTGACTTTCCGTCCACTGGAGTCGGAATACTCTGGTGTTACCGGGAAGTCAGGCGCCAGTAAAGTTTGAAAGTCCGGTGGCAACCTGCCAGTTTACCGGCATGGTTACCACTGGGTTTGTGATGAGGACCAATGTCTTCAGAGCTCTGGTTCTCTCTAGGCTGGAATACTGCAACAACCTCTTCCTCAATCTTCCTTTATCCTCCCTTCACCCCCTGCAACTAATCCAGAATAGGACTGCAACACTTATCCTTGGTCTCAAGCCCGTAACTGCATCTCTCCAACCCGTAAACCCTTCTACTGACTCCCGGTTGCTGCTAGGATCAAGTTCAAGGCCCTCTACATCATCCACAAGGCTTTCTGGGGCCTAGAACCCCACTACATTCAACTCCCTTTCCCTAAATACCTCCCTGTTAGAGCCCTTTAGTCTTCTAGATCCAACTCTTTGCTGATCCGACACTTCTCTAAGCAAAGAGTGGGGGTAGATCTCTCTCCTCTGCAGGATCCTGCCTCTGTAATGGTCTCCCTGCCCCTCTCGGACTTGAGTCGGATCTCCTTAAGTTCATGAAGCTCCTCAAGACCCTCCTTTTCTCTTCTTCCTTCCCTCTTCCCCTCCCCTCATAACACCCCCCGCTGCTTCAGTGACTGGGTGCCTGGTTCCCCCTGTGTTCTACTGGGCACCAGGCCCCCCTCGTCCAGTCCACCCCCTACTTAGCATATGGACCCTCCCTCTGCACCCCATGCAATCTCTGGGACTTGCCCTCCTGGTCTCCACTTACCACTCGCCTATCCCCTGCCTGCCCTCTTCCCCCTCCTCCAGCTCCCCCTTTTCACTTGCACTCTCTCCTCTTTACCCTGCACTTCCCTTCCCACCCTAGCACTTTGAATTTCGTGCACACTTGCACTTCCCCGCCCCCTCTCCTTCGCACTTCCTCTTACTGCACTTGTACAATCTGAATGTCACAAGGCCTAGTAGGACCGTTATTGTTATCTCCCCCCCCCCTTTTTTGGCCTGTGGTGCCTTGATACACCATTTGTTGTATAGGCACCTTACAAATATTTAATAAATAAATACATTCCAAGATAATTCAGTGGTAATTCTACCAGATTGTCACCAAAATCAGTTACTGTTACCGCCACTTGGTCCTGTGGGTTTATCATGGGATTAAAAGTGGTGGCAATGCTTTGTTAGTCCACATTTTAGGAGTCCATAGGACTCCATGAGGTTTTTGGCGGTATTACTGCGAGCAGTAATTCTGCTGTGGTTTTTCCACCTATTTGTGGCTTTAATGTTGAGGATTTACCTTCAGCATGATGCTAGAGGTAAATCCTCCACTTCAATACCAAACATTTTGCGGGAATGGAATTACCACCACTGTTTTATCGATCATCCAAACTTGGAATGAGGCCCATAGTGTCTTGGTAAACAACTCAGTGGCTAATGTTGTGGATAAGTAGAGGAGCAGGTGGACACCTTCTCCCTGATCTTCCCCCTTAGCACTATCCTATTGGAATGACAGACAACGAGTTGCAATTGGGAATCTGTGCATGGATCCTTGTAATATTCCTGTACCACTTCGAGTATATGAGAGACGATATACACTGAGGCAACCATTTAGAGTGTACCCACAAGCTTACATAGTAGAGGAAAGCTAACAAGAAGGATGTCCTTTGCTGAGCTGTTGAAATGCAGCCATGAACAGATGGATGTATGTTAAAACAAAGTCGGACGACAATAAAAGAATGTCTTAAAGAGGATATAAGAACCTACGCTGAAACGATTTGAAAATACTTAAGGATGACGATGTAACTGAAGAACTAAGGGAAACATGTACCCAGTGATAGAGTAATCATGAACACGAAGAAGAATGAAGTGACTCACGGGTCAATAACTGTGGATATGCTGTAACGCATGGTAGAAAGAATACATAGAAGCTTGCTTATAAGAGGTATATATTCATCTTTTAGGATGACCATTAGAACGAGATGGACAAAGGCTCATGTCAATCAACCCAGCTACCACAAAATACAAGCCCAGGATACTGAAGTGAAAAGCTGAAGAGTCTGTTTTTCCCTTGAAAAATAAAGGAGTACATTACCCTAAGGCCAAGGATGCTATTTAGAGAGATGAAGGCAAAGTACTAATGGAGTCTAACGAGCAGTCCATGTGCAAAGAACATATTTCTCAAGATTAGGAGGAACAAGAACATTTACAGATCCCAAGTATTGGACAATTAAAAGAGTATACAGTGTCTATGGGATAGAGTGAGCAAATCTCTAAATGCCAAGAGAAGCAACTGCACCCAGTATAATTGAATCAAATAGTCTTGAATACACCATCGAAATTGACAGATTAGTGGTCTTTTAACACGTGAGGTAGAGCTTGCAAATAAGGGCTATTCATTAGGGTTGAAACTAAGATAACTGTGTGCCTACACTCTCTTGAATGTTCCAGGACAGTGCACACCGGCAAGGTCAATCTTCAAATAGAGGACGCGGGCATGAGGTCTACTGATGAGAGGGTAGACTAATTGCGAAAACAAGGGAAGAACGGACATATCTTCAAGCACCTGGGTTTCGTTTCTATGTAAGTACTGCTAGCAAGCAAAATGCCCAAGATTGGATTTGGGTTGCCGAACAATCAGAAAAGCCTGCCATGCACTTTTTCATATAATGTTGCAAGTATTATTCCGCTGCCATATTCTCTGCTGTAATCAGTATTATACATATTTAGGTGTAGCTCAGGGTGTGTCCTACAGACAAGGGACCACCATTGGGAGACTAATATTCATGTATTCTATATGTAGACATGTTCCCCTAATCCAATCCCACCCCTCGATAGGTTATATAATATGCTATGTACAATGACATCATAGATGACGCATCTGGCATCATATAAACTAAGTATAATCAAGGAGACATTGTGATCCTGCATGAATCAATTTGATGAATGATGATTAACCCTGCTTTCCTTCAGTGAGATAAAAGCAGTATTTTACCATCTTCTTTGAGTCTGTGCGGGTATTTGGTCTGAGACATTTTATTGGTAATTCCATCTAGCACTAAGACGCTTCAAGGTGCTAGAGCACAGATACATACTTATATTGGGTCAAAAGATTAAATGGAAGGCAACATGGTCTAAATATTGGGTTGTGAGACACTGAATATAGAATGCATGCAGAGATATAATGAACTTGGTAATGCAACATCAGATACATTTGTCATTTGACCTTGAAGGAGAATTTAGAAAGGTAGGGCGCAAGTAGTACATTAATCATGCTGATGGAATGCAACCTTACCTAACTGAACTGGAGGGAGGTGAAAGGCGTCAATTATATTTATAAATATGCTTTGGGCAGATACAAGTTCAGTGTTTAAAAGGGAAATATGCATGTGGCTTAAAAGTAATGTAATAATTAATGGGAAGAAGATTCCAACCATTCCAACAGGAGTACTACTTGTACCATGAGTTCAAATGACACTTTATTGCAGGTCCTACTGGTACTACCCATTATACAGATACTACCCATTATACAGTGGAAAACATATTGGGCCTGATTCACAGAGCGTTTTCCTATGGAATTGCGCCATTATACAACGCTTCTGTGAATCAGGGCCATTGTATCTATCCACTGCATTAAAAATGCCACTGGACCTGTCCTGTTTGGAGCAGAGGGATTCAGTAACAAGTGGACTAATCGGAGGGAGTTTAAGAACAGGTTTTTTTATTATGGACTTCTCTTGTTAGAAACATATGGCTTAACATGTCAAAGTTGTATGTTCAGGTGAATTTGGAGTTCTTATATTTTTAGATTTTATACTGTGCTCCACGGCCATGTGTGTGTGTACTCCAGGTGCTCTGGTGGATTAGGTTAGTGGAGAGTGAAAGAAAATGCAAGTTAGCCTTGCTGTTGTTTTGATGCATGCAGATCAGAAGTACAACTCTGCATGCAGGTCTGTTTTTAGGGATTATGTGATGAGAGCATAGAGGTATGTGTGTCCAGAGGGGATCCTTGTGTCCCGCTAGCGATAGGATGCATTGCATGTGACTGTGATAAGTAAGTTGAGTGTAGGGATGTGGCGATCTGTTGTCTGTTGGGATGCATATTGTTTTATCGTAAGTGTTGACTCTTGGTGCATGGAGGTTAGTGGATGGTCTGTTGGGCAACTTGGAGCATCCATCGACTGTGGCCATGGCTACATCTGAGTAGGGAAGACCCTTGAATGACTTTCCATCATCACTTTATTTCGGCTATTTGATAGGCATAAAAGTACAAGCAAAAATAAAATGTACAAAATACAGAAATAGAATATATCAAAACTATTCACACCTTAATTATGGATCATATTCTACCAATGTCTAAGAGCCAAATATAAAAACTATAATACAGCCCATCCATGATACTACGAAGAAATCGTCAATAAAAACCAACATGGCAGGGTGACAGTGGGTGAAATTGGGTTCCTTCAAAGTAGGAATTAAATACTTCTTCCGTGGAATTTTATACAATGCAAATAAAAGGAGAAAATTAAAGCTTGTTTCATGGATAATTCTACGTACAGGACAACATCTTTTTACAGCCAGAAGAAGTCTCCTTCATTTAACATAGCAGCATTAACCAGTAAATGATTAAAACAAGGGCAAATAATTAAAATTCTACTTTTGGTGAAAGGAGATCGATTCAGGTATTCCTGAGCACCTATGGATTTAGATATTAATGCCAGACATCTGTTTGTTCATTTCATCATTTCGTTATATTCACAGTTTTCCGAAAATCACACCCTTATATCAAACTCTTTTTCCCATTTTAACTTTCTGGACAAGAGTTGCCGATAATAAAGTGCTTAATGTGCAATTTACATTTACCAATGATAATATTTTTTTGTACATGTTAAATCCATGGTAGAGAGGAAGCCTTATTCATAATCAATATATCTTTCAAAAACAATTGAGTTAAATGTGCATAATCATTTACTAAGGACTTCAAAAACATGAGTGCTGGAGCTGCAAGAAAACGATCTTCAAGAAAGTCAATGCCCACTTGTAAACAAACATTTGGTGCAAATTGTTGAATTCCCAAAACGTGTTTACAAAATATGTTTTGTTCCAATTGCAATGTATGTGCAATTTTAAAACCCCACACTGGGATCCATATAGTGCAATAGAACACGTTTACGATTTATATATTTTCAGCATTGGTTGACTGTTTGATTACAACAAGTGATTAGGCCACCTATCGCTTGGTTCATGATTGCTTGTTGTTGTCTAAATGATCAATAAATATTGAATAATTTCGAATTAAAGACCTAACCTAAATAGTCAGATCTGTCAACCTGAAGCATGAGATTACCCACAGTCATTAAAACTCTTGATGACCTTTTACATGTCTTTACTGTAAATGTCATACCTGATGATTTACTAGCATTTATCCTTCAACCCAATGTATTCATAGAGGAAGTATTTGTATCCAATAAAATATGCAAAGACATTAGAACACAATCATCAGCATAAGCTAGAACCAGCCAAATCCAGGAACGTCGGCATTGGTACTACAAAGAATCTTATACAAATCATTGGTAAAAAGATCAAACAAAGAATCAGGGCAAGAACACAACCTTGCCTTACTCCACGATTCACTCAGTGGGCTTCCGTTACCACACTCTCTATGATAGCGAACCACAGGTTTGTGTTTTCATGGAATTTTATCAGGAGTTTCAAAACACCACGAGGGATACCCATGGTTTTTAATCTGGACCATTACAACTTCTTGTTAACTAAATCAAAAGCTGTGGCTAAATCTATGAAAGCAACATGAAGTGGTTCTTTCTTAATAAAAAGAGATGTGGCCGTCATTGAATGTAGGTTTAAGCCCTGATGTTGATCTCCAACTCCTTTTTTTGAAGATAAGATTTCAATTTCATTTGCAGGGTCAATTATTCTACTTAAATAAGTTTAGCAAACATACTAAAAGAACTATCAATCAAAAGAAATTGGATGCACATTTTTTGACTCATTTTATCCTCTTTCTTTTACATGGGCTAAATGATTGCTTTAGTCCAAGAATGAAGAAAAATATGTTTGCTATCAATCACATTAAAAACACGTCTTAAAACCACTGCCCAGAATAAAATATGTACACAATAAAAATCAGAGGACACATTATCGCTCCTTAGAATCTTTTTGGTTTTGTGGAGATTATAACAGCCAATACTACTTATTCCTCAAACATAAAATCTAGAATTTATGATATCCTTATCCCAAAATTGCATTTCACTTTTTCCTCCACAAAGTTTGAGGAAGTGTGCATGCCATAGTCCAGGTAGAATAATATTAGCTGTGATTTGTGATTGATCACAGGTAGGGCTTTTGCAACAATATACCAGAAAAAGCGAGAGTACCAGAGGTCAGCATCCCTATTAAAATTATCCAAGGTCTCCTTGTGAAGCTCAGTTTACTTTGATGTGAAGAGTTTTTCCTAATGTCTTCGCTTCTCTATGACCTCCAGTCGAATCATATCTTCCTCTTTGAAAACAGTTAACAATTCCCCCTTTCCATGTTTATGCTTATCACCTAGACAAGATTATTTGGGTGCGTTATGTCTCATTTGATTGGTACTAACAGTATCACCAATATCTTTTAACATGGAGTCAAATCTAGCGATAATTACACGGTCCATATAATCATCATTTAAAAAGGACCAATTTTCCTCTATAACATGCTCTACCATGTTATGTTTAATTACAAAACTCCATGTTAATCTGCATCTAGGTACAATTGGGTTCCCTTCCAGAGCCAAGATAGATTTCACAAGTCTATCCGAATCACCTGGAATTGATACTGTAAGTGAGAGGCGTGCGTGGTCACTATCTGGCAACACTTTGATGGCCATACCGGACACCCAGGACCATTGTTCCAATGTTATTCATATATTATCAATAACTGATGAGCCTCTAGCACTAACAAAAGTCAAATATATCAGCTGACAGAAATAGGGATCCTCCTTATACCATCCGAAGGTTCCACTGACGCATCAGTGTAAACGATTTAAGACCTTCTGCGTCATGTCTATTATATTTTAAAGTAACTGAATGTAGGTGAGACATTCCATATTCTTCCTCAGCTAGAAGCCCTGAATCGTTTAGTGCACCTATTTTAGTGTTAAAATTACTGCATAGACATGATGGGATAGGGTCTATCAGTACACATTTTACATAATTCCTAATCTAAACATTTTAAAACATAACCATTTTTCTGCACCTGACCTCAGATAGCAATTAATTACTACAATACATCAATCATTACACATCACTATCTCAACCAGTAAAAATAGTAAGAATTTACATGGCAAATATAGGATTTAAAACTAGACGGGGAAGCCAATATACAAAGGCCACCTGGGTTTCTCCATTTAGGATTGGACACTGCTGGGTTGACAATAATCATAACACCTTGGACTAGGGCCATTTTTCTTGGGCATATACAACATTATAGGATTTTAACAATTCAATACAATCCTAATTTTCTAGTTTGGAATCCAAACTAGCTATATTCCATTAATAAATATCGAAGGTGGAACAGTTCTTGTTGTCAAACATGTTTGGCTTAGTAACTGTAGACTCACTTGTGGGGGCTGTTTATCCGAAGGAATCTGTTCTTCAGAAGGAATGTCAAATAAATCCACATCTTCCAAACCCTCAAGGGTATGGTAATGATTACTCTCAGTTACAGGGGCATAGAACCGATCATTTTACTCTCTCTCTAATGGCCTTAAAGACTATTTGTGAATAGAGGAAAACTGCTGTCAATATAATAGCCTAGTGGGATTGCATAAATCCCACCATTCACTTTCTCCATCGACACATTCGATTTCAACAGAGGTTACTGATGCCTGGATTAGCAAATGAAACAACAACACAGTCACCAGCTAATAGGTTTAGGAAAGTTCAGTTTCTTCTTAACCTCTGGCATTGCACTGGGCAAACCTCCGGGCCATTGTTCTTTGCTTGCCAAACCACTACAAAAGTGGAAGGTCCACTTGCAAATCAGGCTTGGTACCACCTCAAAAGGTGCAGTCTACCCGAACTGCTTGGTCACATCCCTTCTGCACAAGAACACAAACATCCCCAGACAAGTATCGGCCTCTTTTAGCGTCACCAGTGAGGAGTAACTTGGGTCTCTAGGCCCAGCAGGCACGGGACCCATGTCTAGGCATATCCGTCCCACTCAGGATGACTAAAGCAAAACAAAAGAGGTGATGGCTGGAAGGTTTTGATTTAACCTTAACCTCTGGCGTTGCTCTGGGCAACCCTCCAGACCATCGTTCTTCGCCTTCCAGGCCATTACAAAAGGGGAAAGACATATGCAAATCAGGCTTGGTCTCATCCCTTCTGCATGAGAGCACAAGCATCACCAGACATGTTTTGGCCTCTTTGAGTGTCATCAGTGAGGAGGAGCTTGGGTCTCTAGGCCCAGCAGCAGGCCCAAGCTTGCATTTATTAGGCCTTTATTGCTCAATATGCGCATTAAGGATCTATCACTCTTTGCCCTCCTTCTATCATTCATCTGGATATTCAGCTCAGGGTTAGATTTTTTTGGCTACACAATTAACACATTTCTTCATACACTATTCCTTCTGTGAGTCAATCATGGGGTCTGATTCGTTAGATATTGAACCCTCTTTATGATGAAGTCAACATCTTGTTGTTTGAGTATCTAATTCTACACCTCCACCCTCTCCTCTATTTTCCGATAATATGTTATTTGAACAACAATTTAAATTGCATTTGCATTTGGAATACAATTGTTCCATAGTATCCAGGCTTTCAGAGCTGGGCAACAACAATGAGATTATAAAATTGAGCGATTTAGTGATCGCAGTGGAGGGTGAGACAACCAATCAGGTGGCTGGAAGAGTGGGCGAGAATACACAATCCCCGCCTGCTGTTCCATCCACCCGAGACCCTTCCCTGGTGGCGTTTTTTTCCCTTCTAATGTGGGAAGGCAACAGAGAGCCTCTCCCTGTTGCCCCCTTCCCCCAAATCACCCGATTCTCCACACCAATTTGTCTGTGGCAAATGACAATGAAATAGAAAAGGGACTTGAGCTCCTTTTCAGATGGCGGCAGCCATTTAGGAACATGACCTGGTCCCCTTTCCATCGTAATGGCGGCAGCCATTTTATTTTATCCAAACGGGAGATGGGCTTGCGCTGAGCCGATCTCCCGTCAGAAAGAAAACTATTCGAAACCCCATCTTCCAGGTTAATTATTAGGCTTTAATTGGGCAGTTGCGCTGCCCTCTGGGATTATCTCCTTTCTGCAATCAACTGGATTATATATACTGTTACACCCTCTTTGGGCTCCTTACTTGCCTTTGAATAACATGTCTAGAGTTTATCATTATTATTATTGTTATTATTATTATTATTATTAATAATTATTTCCACACTTGCCAGATTATGGCAGGTAATTTAAAAATAACTGTTGCGTTACATTAGATTAACTAGTTGAGTAACTTAATTCGATTTCTGGGGTATCCACAAAGGCAGAAGCACTTGTAGGGATTTTCCTTGCTTGTGTATCATCACTTCCAAGGTCTGCTTTTGTAATCACTTCCAAGGTCTGCGTTTGTAACCGTGTCAGAGCAGTCCAGATGGGACTTAATTCCATGACATTGATCTGTGCTTCAACTTTGCCCACCACTTTCTTTAAGCACACATCAAGAGGACCTAGGTAGCTTATATTAAATATAGAACAGTTGGACACCTTTTGAGAGCATTTTCTGGCAGTAGTCATTTCATTTGGGCAGGAGTCTAACCTCTCAATAGTTGTGCCCTTCAGGTAAGCTATTTGTGAGGAGATGCTCTGAGACAACCTTTTGTGGGCTGATATCTGTGACAGTGAACTGTGGGCAGTGACTGGTCCTGTATGAGAGTGGAGGAACACAGGGAGCTGTGGAATCCATAAGAAGCAAGGAACAGTGGGTACTGAGTAGGCAGTGGGGGGCACTAGTTCCCAAGAAGAGATCAGAGTAGAAATGTCAGAGTGGCCAGAGTGATGGTGGGGTCCCAATAAACAACTCAGCATGCTACGAGGTCAAGGTGTGATATCAGAGAGCCTGTCACTTGGATTACAATGAGCAATGGAGAACGAAATCATGCAAGGGCACTCATTGGATTGGGGCACCAGAGTGCGAAATCAAGGTGGGATACCAAAGAACATAACCACAGATATTGCATTGTGTGTTCGTTTTAAAGGGCTGCTATTGTTAATGCATTTTTGTATAAAAGACTTAGGGCCTCATTAGGACCCAGGCGGTAAGGGGTTTACGGCGGCGTAAACAATGCCGACCCTTACCGCCTGATTCTGAGGTCCCTTAGCGCCATGGAGGTTTTAACACCACAGGTGTTAAAATCCATGGCGCTAAGGGACCTTGTTGTTAGTTACGCCAGCGTAATTTACGGTGGCGTAATTAACGCCTTCCCCACTCCCATTATGCCCTATGGGGCAAAAATGGGAATGGGGAAGGGTAAATGGGTTAATGGGGACTTACCGCCCCACTCACCTCGGAATGGGGCGGTAAATCCGCCAACCACCATGGCGTAAACATAGTTTACGCCATGGTGGTAAAGGTACGACCCAGGCGGTAATTTACCGCCTGGGTCGTAATGAGGCCCTTAGATTGTTAAATAAAAAATGTATTTAAGTGTAGTATTAACAGAAATTCAGGCACATCGCACCACTTTTGAATAACAAACCCTTATTTTTTCAAATTGTACTACTGCAACTCATTCCTGCGAGTAAAGCACTTAGGCCCCCAGTATTATACATCAGCCAAACTGCAGCTATCAGACTAAGGTGTCATACATCAGGTGGATATGCCCACATGATGAAAGATCAACCAACTTTTAATTCCAACATCTCTCAAGGGAACAAAAATAGTCACACAAGAAATAAGATCAGACATGTTATATATACACAATAATACGTCCTGTTTTTAAGATTTATGCCGGACAGACAAGCAGATCCATACATATTCACATTTGCAAACAAATCAAAATAACATAGCAAAATATGAGAAGGAGACCACTATACATGATTTAAATCCCATATGCGTATAGTCCCTGGAAGGGCTTGGCAGTAGTGTTACAGTTCTAACTATAATACGGTGTGTCTAGTTTATCCACTTGTGCATAGAGCCATGAGATGGGCAGCAGCCACGGAAGAATATATTTTGCTAGCTAACAAAGCTTAAAAATGTGCACTGCATTTTTAAATCCAGTTCAAATGATACAATTCTATATTGAATAGTGGAATTCATTTGACATTGTATGCCTCTTGTTAGAAGTTTCAAGACAACTATTTTTAAATAATCACTGTAATTATATTTGTATTCAAAACACCCTTATAACCTCAATTTAATTTTATTATTTCATAAGCGCTAACTGGTATCAAATAGGTTGGCAACATGTTGCACACCCATTAAATTGTTCCAAATCAGAAGGCATGTGTGAGATGTTTAAGACATATTGAAACGTGATTAAGTAGACCATGTCACACATTTTTCAAAGTAGCCATGACCATACAAAGAATTATAGCAATACTATGTATATGAGCCTTGTTTGAATTAAGCCATTTCTGCCTTAACATAGATATATGTGCTTCTGTTGTTTTACTGATATGCGTATCTGGGGCCAGATTACAGAAACGTTGCACCGGTGCAAGTGCAAAGTTGCACGGTATTAGCACTAGGGCAAAGTTTGCCCTATTTTTTAAAACACTGGGACATATTAGAAAACTATTGCACCATGACAAGTGCAATTTGGCATGATATAGGCATCAGAGCAAAAATTGCTCTTGGGCGAAAAGATAGATTGTCACGGCATTATTGCAACAGGGCAAAGTTTGCCCTAGTGCTAATACGGAATGGTATTAGCACTAGGGCAAACTTTGCCCTGGTGAAAAAACGCATCCCAAAGGTATCTTTCTTGCACTAAGTCAGTTTTTTTCCATTCCGGGTGCTTATACAATGGCAACATGCACTTGTCATGGTGCAATCATTTTCTAATATGCCCTAGTGTTTTTACAAATAGGGCAAACTTTGCCCTAGTGCTAATACCGTGCAATTTTGCCCTTGCACCGGTGCAAAGTTTCTGGAATCTGGCCCCAGATGTATAGATGAATGAGTTTTGAGAAATCATTCCAAGAGAATAGCAAACAATATTTTCATTTTGTTATATTGAATGTTGTCATGAAGAGACATGTTTCATGGTAGGTTTTCTTACAGTTATTGGAAGTATGTTATCTGTATTCTTGTATGTCATATGGATTATCCCCTTAGACACTTCTTCGGGTGAATTGGTCAATAGTGTCAGGCTTTAATGGTGCCTTAGGTGAAGAGACATTGCAATACCCTCTTACCCTGTGTTGGGGCCGAGAATAAGTTCCCCATAGCCAATTGGTCATCTCCTGGTGTCCACCTGCTGCTGGCACTCTAGGCATTGGCCTAAAGTTGCCTCACACATAACCTCTGCTGGAATCAGGTGAGGTGACCAAATACCTCCCACTATCCTGCAGTTACTTTTGTTCCCCATCCAAAAAAATGGTAAACGTTTAAGGGTGTCTGTATCAGACAGAACCAACCTCCAATCTACTATCACAGTGCATTTTCTGACAGTAAAATCGTTCCTACTTTTTCTCGATCGGAATGCTTGAGTGGTTTTTCGATGTTGATGAATTATCCCATTGTGGGAATGCTTACACTTTAGTTTAAGCATTTAGTGTGTCTTTCTTACTAAGTAGTGTGTATGGAAAAAAAAATCTGATCTATACAGATGTATATCTTTATTGTATAACTGAATATTTATGCTCTAGATATAGTTTTTCCCTGATAGCCCTTGTTTGCCACAAGTAGCATTTGTTTTCACAAGTTTCCACAAACATGCCTTGCATACAGCACACAAACAACATTTAAATCAAACTCCAACATAACACTCCACTAAAACAACTAATTGCATACACCTGCATTCTTCTCAATTGCCGCTCTGCAGCTACTCACACAAATGAAATGAATGAACTCATTAGCCCACCCCCAGATATACTCTCCCTTACAGAAACATGGCTCAAACTCCACCACACACCTATTATTGCTGACATGCTTCCCACGACACTATGTCATCCACCACAGAGACCACCCACACAAACAAGGTGGTGGCATTACCACCATATATAAAGGCACACACGCTTAGTAATCCCGCAGACCCCTCATACACATCCTTTGAAGCACTCTCACTTGCTCCTCCCCAGCACAGCCCCACCCCTCCTTTCTCCACCTCATGTACGGCACCCTCCTACACGCAATACCAACTTCCACATACACTGGACTGGCTTCACTACTAACAACCACATTACCCCCTGCAACAACATCTGCCTTGGCAACTTCAAACCTGGTGGTTCAATTCCAGACAGAAATCCTTGCTCCACTCATCCTTTATGACCACAACTCATCCCCTATCCCACACACAATGCTGGCAACACCCTGGACCTTTTGTTTGCAAGCAAAAATCATGTCTCTGTGGATAATCGAATTTGGGTATGGTGATCTGACCACATTGATAGCCCCTTCACGCTCACACTACAACCCAAAATGCCACCGCCTGCCATCCCCTGATCCCTAACCAGACAAACCAAACACATTACAGACATAGCCTTAGCACCACTCATACCATTCTATGCACATCCCTCCACCCTACTACACCAATACAACACCATCATCACACCGGCACTCGACACATTTGTACCCCTAAAATTACAAAAAACCCACAACAACCACCACAAACCATGGTTCAATAGTTCCCTCATCTCTATCAAGCAGGAAGCCAGACACTTAGAAAGTCTGGCAAAAGCACCCATGAAACTCAACCAGGACACTGGCCACAACAAATAAAAAACTGCCATGTGCTTTGCCAAACCCATCCATTACTTCCAAGAAATCCAATCTGCCACCACTCGTACACAGAAACTATTCAATATTGTCAAATCCCTCTCCAAACCACCATCCACAACTTCCACACCCCCATCCACTGCAGTATGCAACTCCATCATTATGCACTTCAACTCCAAAATACAGATCTGGACAGCCCCCCTCTCAGCCCTCCCATTGCCAAACATTCCAACACATGGGATACCTTCCACTCCATTGACAACAACACCCTTATCACTCTCAATGCCAAAACAAAACCTGCACACTTCCTGGATGATGCATGCCCACCTAAAGCTGCATCCAATTGCATCACCACCGGAGCTCCCCTCTGGCTCCACATCATCAACTCCTTTTTCTCACATGGTACTTTCCCCACTGCACTCAAAATGTGACAAATCTCACCCCTCCTAAAAAAAAACATCTCTGGACCCCAGGCGTCCAGAAAACTACCACCCCATTACTATCCTACCATAACTTGCAAGAATCATGGAATGCATTGTAACTACCCACAGCATCACAGGAAAAGGACACACA
Organism: Ambystoma mexicanum; assembly: GCF_040938575.1. Lineage (NCBI taxonomy): Eukaryota > Metazoa > Chordata > Amphibia > Caudata > Ambystomatidae > Ambystoma > Ambystoma mexicanum. The sequence goes on from NC_090923.1 coordinate 718,277,614, forward strand.
GCACTACTCGTACTCCTCAACCCCTTTGCAGCCTTCAACACCATTGACCATGACATTCTACAAGACATCCTAGCACACAGGATCAATGTTATGTTATGTGAAGTAAACTTATAAAGCGCGCTGTCACCAGAGGTATCTTGGTGCTAAAGCAGAGAGGGGAGGAAACCAGTGAAGCCAGAATCGAGATTTAGAAGAGCAGAGTCTTAACAGTTTTTCTGAAGGCTAAATGGTTTGGTATAGCCCTAATCTTGGGTGGCGGATTATTCCACAATTGAGCCGCGGCCACAGAGAAAGCACGACCACCAATCCGTTCACGACAGTATGTGGGAACCACCAGTAGATCGGCCGACAAGGAGCGTAATAAATGGCAGGGAGAGTAGCGTAGGAACTTGGACTGGAGATATTCTGCCCCCAGTCCATGCAGAGCTCGGTGCACAATGCAGAGAGACTTAAACTCAACTCTCCGACCAAACTGGAGGCAGTGTAGAGCACTTAGGACCGGGGTGATATGTGCACCATAAGGGGAACCGGTCGCAGTGAGAGCAGCCAGATTTTGAAGGCGCTGGAGCCACTGGATTAAGCTTTTAGGCTGCGCAAGATATAATTAATTACAGTAATCCAGTCGGCTGAGCACCATGGCAGCAACAACCGGAGGATGGAGAGCAACAGGCAAAGAGTGGGAGAACCTTCTTCAGTATTTTAAGATGGAAATGACCAACTTTGCATACAGCTGAGACTTGGTCATTCATAGATAATGTTTGCAGAGAGGGTGATACCGAGATTCTTAACCTTTGTTACTGGAACGGGTAAAGGGCCCAGAAAAGATGGCCAGAAGGAAGACACCCAGAGTGAAGGGTCAGGTGGAGCACCCACCACCAACACCTCTGTCTTGTCCCCATTCAGCTTCAGCCAATTTTGGCCCATCCACTCACCTACAGCAGACAGGCACTGATGGAGGCCCGACGACACCTCAGTAGGATCAAGATCGAGACGAATCAAAAACTGGGTGTCGTCGGCATATGAATAGCACCTGACGCTGAGGGAGCGGATGAGACAAATAAGAGGCCAGATGTATATGTTGAAGAGAATGGGTGACAAGGCAGAGCCCTGTGGGACACCACAAGTAAGAAGGATGGCACGGGATAGATAGTGAGGAAGAGAGAGCACTTGAGCTCAGTCAGCCAGGAATGATGAGAACCATGCTAGGACCTGACCTGCAATCCCAATCTGGGACAGGCGGGTCAGCAAAGTGGGGTGGTCGACAGTGTCGAAGGCAGCAGAAAGATCTAACAAAATCAGTGCCCCCACCCCACCAGCATCAGCTAGCCTGGCCATGTCATCCTGAACTGATACCAAAATGCTTTCCGTGCCCCCACCCGGCCTAAAGCCGGATTGGGCAGAGTCAAGCAGAGTAGATGACTCTAGAAAGGTGGAAAGAAGAGGGGAAACGAAGGATTCCAACAGTTGCATCTGAAATGGGCGGAGAGAGATAGGACAGAAATTAGAGGGGAGGGAAGGGTCAAGCGAGGGCTTCTTCAAGAGAGGAATTGCAATGGCGATTTTAAGTTCAGCAGGAATAACCCCTATTTGACAGGAAACATTTACTGATGAGGTAAGTTCCATAGAAATGTCACCAGCAATCTTTTTCATGACAGCTAAAGGGACTATGTGCGATGGAGAGCCAGAATTAATGCACTGAAGTGCTCGAATAACAGTTTCCTTTGAGAATAGTGGAAAGGTAGACCACTCTTTGACCTCTGGCGACCTATCTACGGCAGTGTGGATGTCGTCAGCAGTAGGAGGCACCAGAGACAGTTGGATAGTAGATCGAATAGCCCCAATCTTAGATATGAAAAATTTGGCTAGAGAATTACAGCAATCCTGCGTTGAAGGGAGCGTAGGGGTGGTTTTGTCGGAGGAAGATAAAGATCTAACCGCTGAAAAAAGGGCCTTAGGTTGACAAAGAGCAGACTCCACCGTTTGTGTAAAGTACAGTTTTTTCGCTTCACGGATATCAGAGAAGTAGACAGCGGAACAGGTCTTATAATGGGCTTTAGCGTTAAGATCATAGACAGCACGCCATCTGCGTTCTGCTTGCTTAAGCTTAAGCCGAGCAGCTTTAAGTGTGGGGGTAAACCATGGTTGAGAGGGAAGTCTGCGTGGTTGAATAAGCTGTATAGGGGCAAAGATATCAGCAGCTTCACTCAAGGACTTATATAAAGTAGAGACTGAAGGATGGACATATTCTTGGTATATACTTTTGACCAGTTGAGATGGCCCCTGCAGGTCTAACGAGCGCCAACCCCGTTGCCAGACTTGCGATGGTCGGGTTTTGGATGGAACCGGGTGGTTTTTTAGGATACATGTGATCAGAGATTGGTCGGACCAAAGTATCTGTTCTATTGAGGAGCCAGCCACCAGGCTGGCATTAGCGAAGACAAGATCAAGAGTATTGCCCAGTTTGTGTGTAGGTCCTATGACCAGTTGTTCAATGTTAAGATCATTTAAGCTATTAGAGAAAAGATCAATAGCAGAAGAAGTAGGCGAGTTAAATTTAAGGTTGAAATTGCCCAGCACAATCAAATTAGTATATGTTTGCAAACGATCAGCTGCCAGGTCAACAAAAGGGTCAAGCAACCCTACATATGAGCCAGGAGGGCGATATACAAGAAGACGGTGAAAGGTAGGGTAAGAAATATTCATACATTTGACTAAAAATGCCTCCATATTAAGATCATGATTGAGGATAAGTCTGGAGACGTTCTATTCTGATTTAAAAATAACTGCCACCCAAATCGGATTTGAAAAGATGGAGTTTGTTGCACCTTTCCCTTTGGGGGAAGGTGAATGCTTTAAAAATGGTGTCGACTCCTCAAGTGAATTTTGTTCTGAGTATGATCCCCTTAGATATTGAGAAGCATTTTTGGCGTGAGTTAGATAGACTCATGCAGGACTTTTTGTGGGGTAATAAACCTCCTCGACTGAAGATTAGCAAATTGCAATTGCCTTTGTCTAAGGGTGGGCTGGGGGTCCCTAATTTCAAGACATACCATCTGGCTTTTATGTCGCGGAATATATTTGATTTTCTCAAATCGGAACATGTGGATTGGATATGTGCTGAGTCTAGCCATATAGGCCCTTTGTCGCCTAGGGCCATTTTGACCAGTAAGCCACTTCGAACAAGGGTGGAAGGACTACTGACTAGGAGTTTATGGAACTCATGGGTGGCCTTGTGTGAGTGTTTGGGTTTCAACGCATTAAGAGATCCGAGTGCTTCAATTTGGCTGAACCCGAGCATTACGCATGAAGGGAAAACTTTGTTCTGGCAGGATTGGTATCTAGCTTGGGTGCATTGGATTAGTGATCTGTTCAATGGTTTGAATTGGATGACGGCTAGGGAAATATGGTTGAAGTTTTAAATTCCTACTTTTTGTTTGACGGACTATCGGAAGATCAGGAGGGCGGTGGGGGAGGTGGATTTGGAAAAGAGAATCAACATAGACATGCTTGGTTGGGTGCCTGAAGTGAGTGGATGTGGCCTGGTTAGCTATGTTTATAGACTGATTGTGTCGAACTATCGGTCTAATGATGCTTTGAGATTGGATTGAAATCGGAGAATTGGTGAGGATATTACGGAGGATGATTGGACACGTATTTGTGAGTATGTGAAATTGTGTTCTTTGAGTCTTGCTGATAGGTCTCGTCAGATAAAGATTTTGAATAGAACATACTGGACACCTGCGAGAATGATGAAAACAGGGATGAGTGACAGCTCGGAATGTTGGGCATGTTTACATGAGGTGGGCACCTTGGAGCATATGCTGTGGGAATGCTCGAGGGTGAGAGGCTTGTGGTTTGAGTTTGACCAGATCTGTGAAAAGATTTTGAAGGAGAAGGTTCATATGGATTTTAAGACAATAGTGTTGGGTAGTGAGGATTTGTTGGATGACCTGACTACTTCTCAGAAGAAATGGATCTTTCGAGAGGCAATGGTGAGGAAGAAATTAATTTTGAGACATTGGAAAGCATCTAACCCTATTACTATTGAGGAATGGATTTCAGAGATGCACTCTTTAGCGGATATGGAGAAGGTGCTGTATTGGAGAGATAAGAAAAGTGCATTATTTAACAAGATTTGGGGTAAATTTCTTTTGCTATATTAGACCAGTTTATTGATTGTTTTGTGACTCCTGGGGGCCTGGGGGGTTTTCTGGTGTATATGTTATGATCTGTTGGCTTTGTTATGATTATCACATGATGTTATATTATGTACATGTTGTTTCTTTGTTATGAACTTTTTGATAATAAAGTTTATAAAAAAATAAAATTAAATTAAAAAAAATAACTGCCACCCTACCACCAACATGGGATGAGGGATGGTCAAGGTTAATTATTTAAGTATCAATCTTTCTGATACCCTACTCGACTGGTTCACCTCCTTTCTCACTGACAGGACACACGTCTCTATGCCCCCTTATCAATTGGACCCCACCCCTGTCAAGTATGGGGTCCCGCAATGCTCCTCCTTATCTGCACTCCTCTTCAACATATATGTTGAATCGCTTAGACAGACCCTTAGCAAACACAATGAACATTTCCACCAACACAGATGACACACAAATATACTTCCAAATGTCATCCCCTTCACACCTCCAACAGCTTTAAAACATGTCTCTCCACCATCACCAACTGGGTGACCACCTAGTTCCTCAAACGCAACCCTTCCAAAACAAAATACCTCCTCATCTGCACCCCGAAGCACAAACCTGACCTCACCCCCTGGATCCAAAAACCTGTTACTGACAACCCACACATATCCCTCTCCACACCTGTTATCCCTCTCCACACCTGTTAAATTCCTTGGCTTCACCATTGACCCCCACCTTTCCTTCACACACCACATAGCCATTGTCACCAAAACATGCAATCTACAACTACACCTTGTGAGAAACCTGACCGTATTCTCCCACCCACTCCCTCTGAATGTTCCATTCAGGTGGCCAGGGAAGGGCCATCGCTTTTGGATCCCGACTCTGGAGGTGGACAAGCATGGGAGGATCACCTGAGTGGAGGGTCATGAGGGTTCGGGATGAGGATACCCAAGGGCGAGACATGGTATTCCCCCAGTCCCAGAAATACCCCAACCTACTCTCCCTCAACCTTTATGGGGTATCTCCAATCTCACCCCATCTCCCTCTCGCCATTTCCAACAAATACTGAGACAAGGAAGAGGTCATTCTCTACGTGTACAGGAGCACACCTAGTATTCCTAATGATTCTTATAGATTTCTGATAGGTAGTGGGGTGCCTGGAAGAAAAACCAACCCTGACACAAGGTTGTACAATAAATTGAAAACAGCAGATGTCCACACCTTTGTGGAACTCTCACGTCCCCTGCACACTCAATTTGTATTGTAAAAACAAACAAACGTTCAATTTCTAGTAAATATTTTTCAATAATACTCTTGATACTCAATATTATTAAAAAGGAAAGATTTACTTCATCCTGTTTCGTAATCCCAATTTGTCAATTATAAATAATAATCAAACTTACTGCCATTGATTTCTTTTTCAACAAATTAATAAAGTACAGTTAGAAATTCAATTCTACCACTTTCCACTAACTACAGTAATTGAAATCATCAACACAAGTATTCCACAATATTCAAACAAGTTTTACAAATTAATAGATCTATAGTCTTGGTGATGTTACAATGACTTGTGTACTGCTCTACGCATTTCGGGAAAATATTTCCCTTCATCAGGAGCTGTCAATTCATTTCTTTGTATTCTTTTTCATATCTTAAACAGATAATAAATGTCAATCACCTGGATGATTCCAACTTGTAAAATCAAAGAGCCCGGCGGTTTCGAAAACCTTTGACTCTACCCCATGAGAGGATGGCATATAAGAAAGGATATGTATAAGGGAGCGGCACATCCTGAACAGCTGAATTTTGGAACTTGAGAGGCATAAGCTTGAGGATGTGTGCCCTGAAAAACCAAAAAGGAACTGTGATATTTTTTGTTTTGTGTTGAAAGCTGGAAGAGGCCTGGGCTTGTGGAAGGGACCCCTGAGAGGCCCATTGAGGAAAGTAAAGTGAACAAGCTGAAGCTTGGGGAAGGGAACCACAAGGAACTCAAAGACCCTGAGGGTATTTGAAATCACTATAAGGGCCCTGTGGTGAAGGTCTTACAAACAGCCCTGTTGAGTGAACCCATCTTTGTGACATAGACCAAATTGCACCTGGTTTGATTTGATGTTTACATTTATATTGCGCCCTTGATAGACTAAACTGTATAGCGTCGCAGTTGGAACAAACATTAATGTAAAGCATAGTCAGGCACAGAAAGCGGGGCAAACCAAAAAAAACACAGAAAATGGACATGGGAAGCCTATCTAAATAGGAATGCCTTCAGGGCCTTACGAAACTGATATAATGATTCAAGGGACCTCATTTCTAAAGGAAGCGAGTTCCACAATTTTGAACCAAAGACAGCAAATCTTCTGTCTCCCCTCGATGTATACACTGTATGAGGGATAAACAGAAGATGACAATCACTAGATCGCAGATGTCTTGTGGGTTGATATGGTTGAATCAATTCCCTTAGATATACTGGGGCAAGGCGTTAACACACTTGAAAATAAGGCAGGCTACGTTAAATCTAATGCAGCCTTCTACTGCCAGCCAATGTAAAGCGCGGCGAGATGGTGAAACATGGGCAGTACTACCTAGCTTATTAATCTTACTGCTGCATTTTGTGCTTTTTGGAGTCTTTGAATTTGTTTGAGCGGAATACTGAGCAGATGGCTGCTGCAGTAGTCCAGATGTGCATTAGTCAGAGCACCCACCAACGAGGTATGGTCTTCCTTCGGAATATAAGGTAGTACCTGTCGTAGGAGTCTCAGAACATAATGCACCACCTGAACCTTTACTCAACCTGGCCCTCGCTGCCCAAATCATCCTGTCCCATACAGCCCAAGTTCTTAACCCTAGAAACAAATTTCAGATTTGTGCCCAGGAGGGTTGAAATAGGCAGACACTTGGCAGCTGATAGACGGTGTCTACGTCCAAACAAAACAAGTTCAGTTTTGGCTGCATTTAGTTGAAGTTGATTGTTGGACATCCACCCGCTCACTTCATCCAAACACTGCACCAATCTACTGAATGCTTTGTCAAAGTTGACAATCCTGATGAAGATCTGAGTGTCATCTGCGTAGGAATGAAAATTCACCCCATGTCGTCTCAAGATATTCAACAGGGGATGAATATACAGATTAAACAGTAGTGGTAAGAGGGATGATCCCTGGGGCATTCCACAGTTCAATCTAATGGCATCTGACAGAAAGCCTCCCAGTCTCACCTGCTGATAACAATCTGTCAGAAATGATCTGAACCAACCAATGGCATGCTCAGAAACCCTTCCTACTTCCTGCAATCGATCTAGAAGAATATGATTATTAACCATATCAAAGGCTGCGGACAGGTGCAGCATCACCAGGAGGGAGAGCTCACCTCGGTCCGCAGTCTTCAATAGTTCATCCTGTATGGCTAAAAAGGCTGTCTCAGTTCCAAATCTAGGTCAGAACTTATCCAATAGCATTTCTCGCTCAACAAAGTCCTGCAACTGGCCAGTGAATACATTTTCAAGAATGTTTGCAGGCCAAGCAAGACAATTTTAAAGGATCTCTGAGTCCAGGGTAGATTTTTACAGAAGGGGTGTAACTACAGAGTGTTTTAAGCTGAGAGATACGACCCAGGCGTTGGATCATGGTGCTAATAGCACCATGGTCCATGCCGGTAACTTACTGACTCCGCCATGGCGGAATGGGGAATTACCGCCCCATTCCGAGGTTGGCGGGGCGGTAATTCCCCATGCCGCCATGGCCCTTCCCTGTTCCCATTTTTGCCCCATAGGGCTCAATGGGAATGGGGAAGGCGCTAAGTACAGTGCCGCAAATTGCGGCACTGTACTTAGCACCAAGGTCCCTTTGCTGGGTGGTTTTTTAACGCCTGCTAAAAGCAGGCGTTAAAGTGCCACCCGCAAAGGGTCCTCGTAATCAGGCGTTAAGGGTTTAACGGTGCTGCCACCTTTTACGGCGCCGTTAACCCCTTAACGCCTGGGTTGTAATGAGGGCCACTGTCCCGTACATCAAAGATTTTTTGACAAACCTAGTTACAAAAAGAGTCAGGTCCGATGATAGGCGTTCAGCTACATAGGCAGGAAGAGGAAACAGAGAATCATTAGTGGGTTTAAGAGCATCCAGCAAATGATGTAAGTCCTTTTCTGCTCCTCATTGAAAATTAAAAATGGGCAAAGTGCTCTGCACCTTTGAATCTGTCAGATTCACTGAGGGTTGTTTAATTGACAAATCAGATGGAATCATAGTTCCATCCTGAATTTTACCAACAATATCTGCCTTAATACATTCAATTGTATCCATAAAAAAAGAGTTTAAAAAGATTAGCCTGCACAGAAGAAGATTCAATCGATGTACCTTTACAAATGAGGTTACAAAATTTAGATGCACCTATGTTCCGTTCCTGCAAGGATTTATTCTTAGCGCATCAGGCGCGGTAAATCCAATTGAAGCATATCTCTGCTGATCACTATTGCAGAATCCCAACTGCTCCTGCATACGATGCTGAAATATCAGTGTCGTGCCCTGATATCTGCGACACTCTATAAGTGACCCACGAGCCATAGATACTCCAAGATGGCCGTTCTACAAAGGGCCTAACAGAGCATCATCTGGTACTGCATCCTGATTTGCAGTCACTCTGCTCTTATCGTCCAACCCGCTGCCGGGAGGCGAGAGCCGAATTACGTTCCTGGAAGGCCCACCCTCGCAAGGCCGATGCCTGTCGTGAGTCTAAGTGGGTAGAAACACAGATTGTTTGTGTAGCCGACTCTAGGGCGGTGAAAGAGTTTTTGGATGGAGTGTTTCAAATGGATGATTTCCCTAGGAAACTGCTAACCGACAACAGAGTTCAACTAACCTCGAGTATTCTGGAGTGAATATTGCTAACCGACAACAGAGTTCAACTAACCTCGAGTATCCTGGAGTGAATATTGCAGAGTATAGGGGGTGACGCATCATGGCACCTCTTTGTATCATCCTGAGACTAATGGGGCCATTATTTAATTGCACTTTGATGCAGGGTATAAGAATGGCTACTGATGCCAGCCAGGGCTGGCAGGAGTTTGTGGGGAAGAGAGTTTGTGCCTACCGGTCAGTGGTCTAAGCATGGCCTGCCCCAGCTTCCCACAAACCCCATTGCCATGCCCTCCCCACGTGCAATTCAAACCCACAAACAAACTCACCTGCTGTTTAACGGAACGCCCAGTGGAGTGCACTGTAGTGTACATTTCAACTTCTTCCTACACTTTTATTTCAAAACGAAGTCATTCCGCAATGATTTATTTTTAAAATAAAAGTATAGGAACAGTAAAACTTCATTAAAAAAGTAGAGGAGCACTGCTCCCAACTGCTCCCGCCCACTTCGACCAATGCTACCGGTCGGCGATATATGCTATTACGGGGCTGGTTCCGTTTGTGCTGTTGAGGAAAAGAAAACCACACAGATGTCGACCAATCCGCCAAGGTTGGTGAGGACAGGATTTGTGGAATGGAATTTTCGGGAATTGAGGGAGAGAGTCCATGCCAACGGTGTGTGTGTGAAGGAGAGGCATGATGTGCAGAAGCACGTAAAGAGGAGAGAGCGGGGTGAGGGTGCCAGAGTGTGCGTCAGAAAGCCAGCACGGGTATCGAAATGTGTGAAGAGGTTTTTGGCCACCTCGGGAATATCTGATAATGCTGTGAGGTTGGAGGGTGGACTCATATGGAAGAGCGGTAGGTTTGCTGGCGTGCAGAGTACGGTGCACCATGGATGCGCGAGGTCTCGAGCTGGTGAATCTTCCTCCTAAGTGTATTTGTACTTGGGAAGGGGGAGGGGTGTTATATTGTTGATACTAAAGCTGTGGGGCTCCATGAGTGACTCCATGAGTGTCTGACTTCAGTGGGGAGGGATTCCACCGTGGAATTCCAGTCGAGATTGTTTGAGGGTAAAATACTAGAGAGCTCTAGAGTGAGTGGCAGTTGAAGGAAAGAGCTGAGGGTGACTGGGAGCACCGTTACCCAAGCACTGAACTACAGAGAATATTGTAAATAAAGGAGACTTGTTCACCTTACCTGTCTCCCTGTGTACTTTACATTACTCATGAAGAGAGCTTTAGGTAACCTGTAATATGTAACTTCTCACCTGGAAATATATGGACCTCAATACCAGTTCAGAGGTGTCGGTAAATAAAAGTGGTAAAGTGGCAGTAATTCTGTTACCACAACACCGCACTCTGAGTTTGGAGGTGAAGGGGAGGGTACTGCGGCAGATTTACCGCTTGTGGTGCATCCACAAAAGACCCTATGGAGTCCTATGGACTTCAAAAATGGGGACTAACTCTGCCGTTAACCCAATCGTAATCCTGCAGTAAATTCACCGGACCGAATGGCAGTAACATTAAATGAGTTTGGTGGTAATGCCAATTGAATTACCATCAAACTCATAATGAGGCGCTATGTTTCCTAGTACCCATTACAGTCGCAAAGAGGGAAACGTGTTTTCCAGCACTTTCAGCTACTGAACCCTACACTGTTTTTCCGCAAAGATAAGCTGGTATATTCACATGCTCTTCCTCAATTCTCATTCCCTTTCACCTAAATTAGCAATTCATCCTTGCTGTTGTCATGATGCCCGCTCCCGGGGAGCCTGTTCAAGCCCTGCATCTCCGGAAGCGGACATCCAGTCCCCAAGGAAGTACCCAGCAACCCCATATAGGGGCCCTTTGGACAGTGTCCTGGCACCTATGGCGCCAGGCTCATAAAAGACATCAGTCCTGGCGCCATAGGCGCCAGGCTCATTATGGGAGTGCTTGGGTGCACTTACCTGATGCAGACCATGCTGCAGGATCCCGGCCTCCTTGAGGCCTGAAAGGAACTACTTTACCTGTGGGACTAATTTACCATCCGGGCGTGGTCGGGGAAGGATACATACCTGATTGGAGGAAGGATACATACCTGGAACTTCTTCCAAGGCTATTTAAACCCCACCCAAACAGCCACACGTGCTTCGCGTTGTTCTGCATCTAGCAGCTGGACGCTCACCGTATCTGCTCCTGCATCCTGACTTCTGCCACGCCTGCCAGCATCCTGGACCACCTGCAAAGGAAGAGAAGAAGAGAACAGAAGAAGGAAAAGTCCTTACCTGCTAAATCCGCATCCCGGAGACATCTCGCCGACAATCCTGAAAAGGAAGACTTTTATTTAAAAGCTCATCGCGTCGATCGCTGCAGCGCCGCATTCCACTCACCTTTACTGGGCGGCTCCATGTTAAGCAGCGATCATCCGGATTCGCAGTCACGCCCCAGCGCCTAGGGAGAAAAAGACCAGAACAAAAGGTGAGAGAGAGAAGGGAATAAGAAAAGCTAAATCTCCATGTTAAGACTTACCCGTTGATTCATTTCCTCTTCATTTCGGGTCCGCGCTGCATCCTGGCATTTCCGGACCCCGGCCCCTAAGGGGAAAAAGAGACATCAGCGTTAATGAGCGAATGAAAAGACATTACCAAAAAACGCTCATTAAAGACTTACCTGATTTCTACAAGGATTTCACCTCTCATCTCGGGTCGGTGCCTGTTCCCCGACATTCCGTACCCCGGCCCCTATGGGGAAAAAGACACTAGCATTAGTACATTAATGCATGGACACAAGGGGAACCTCTTATCAAAAAAAACTTACCTGGAAGCCAAGCAAGTTTGGTTCTCACCAATCCGAATATCCAGTGAAGTAACTGGATACCAACGCGCCCCTGCATCAGAAGCAGGATGGAGAGCTCGTCCTTCCAGACCCTAAGGTGAGACGCTACGAGGAATCACAGAAGGGTTTCGAGGAGGGTGAGAGGGGAAAGTGGGAGGCTGATTGGATTACCCCACAGACAGTTAATCCCCTATTTTCGCCTACAGAAGGATACTTCTGCGAGCCAGACAAGCCAGATTTGGGGGCCCGGTCCAGTCCGTCTTCCGAACCCTGCACATCACCTTAGAAGAGGTCACAGCAGCGCGAACCAGGCCAGCGCCTCCGTGGGAGTCGGGTGAGCGTTACAGAATGCGAAGCCTTCCTACAAATTCCCACCCAGTCGCTATGGAAAGTTCTGAGACTGATCAGTTGGCCCAATTACTGGGGGAATTACGGGCCGAAGTACATGCCGCTCGTCAAGAGACTAATGCCCTCAGGAGGGAATTAATAATATCAAAGGAAAGAACTGATGACCTGGCCAGACAGCTTTTGCAAGGTCAAGCTGGGCAAACTCCTCTACCCGGTTCCGGAGGGAACCCCGCTCCTGTGGTTTCTAGTAACCCTGTGCAGATTAATTTACCTGGAAACATGCCGCTGGCCCCACCCGAACGCTTTGCTGGGGACCCCAAACGATTCGCCGTATTCATGAATCAGTGTCGTTTGCACTTCCTATGCAGACCTGGGGCCTTCCCTAATGATCAGACCAAGGTAGCCTTTGTATTGTCATATCTCAGCGGCTGCGCTGCCGATTGGTCAGTTCCACTGGTTACTCAAGATGACCCGATTCTCCGTGATTTTCAAAGGTTTCAAGCAAGCATGGAAAGGTTATTTGCTCGACACTCTCAGGGGCAGGCTCTGGATGACGAACTTCTATCCCTGCGACAGGGCAATCAGGACCTCCTATCCTATATTGCAACCTTTAATAGACTAATTGTGGAAACGGGATGGCCAGAGGATAAAAGAGTCACGTTGTTTTATCGAGGCCTACGCAGAGAACTTAAAGATGTCTTGGCCCAAGTTGTAAATCTGCCCCAAGAATGCACAGAGTATATAGACTTAGTGGTCCAATTGGATCACAGACTTCAAAACAGAAAAGCAGATCGGTCCAGGTTTGAGACCCGGGTGTTGGTCAAGACCCATGCTAATCCCAAGGGAGTTGATGTCTCTGAGCCTATGCAAATTGGAGGGGTTAAAGGACCCTTAACTCAAAAGGAACGTGAAAGGAGGCGGCAGTTAAAATTATGTCTTTATTGTGGGAATTCTGGACACTTTCTACGAGATTGCCCGGCAAAACCGCCCCGAAAGGCGGTAGGAGCCGCTGATAAAAACCATGAAGACTCTGTTTCGGGAAACGACTCCGCCCGACAAGTGTAGGGGTCCGCTTGCCGAGCTTGAAAACTAACTCTCAGACCTCGCATTTCATTGTGCCAATGGTTCTCGTAGATCCAGAACAGCCTAAGCGGTTGCATGCAATAAAGGCATACATCGATAGTGGGGCTATTGGAAACTATGTGGATCGTGAATTGGTCTCTAGGATTAACCTCCCTCTCCGTCCTAAAACCAGCAAAGATGTCATCACCACAGTCGATGGAACTGAAATTGCCTCTGGACCGGTAACACATTCCACCACTGAGGTGACTCTTATTGGTCCCGACGGCCATCGGGAGGGTGTTGTGTTTGATGTAATCAAGGCTCCACAGTTTCAGGTTATTCTTGGAATCCCTTGGTTAGAGACACATAATCCTCGAATTGATTGACGAGCTAAGAGAATAACCTTCCCGGATTGTACACAAACCTGCTACCCAGAAAACCTGAAGATTAATCTAGCATCTGTAACCTCTGCCTCCATGCAACTACCTCTGGAATACCAAGACTTTCAGGACGTCTTCCAAAAGGAACAGGCCAACACGTTACCTCCTCACAGATCGTACGATTGCCAAATCGATCTGGTGCCCGGTGCACAACCCCATTGTAGCAGGATTTATGCGCTTACCAAACCTGAGAATCTGCATTTGAGACAATATTTGGATCAATACCTAGCTAATGGTTTTATTCGCCCGTCAAAGTCCCCGGCATCCTCGGCTTTGTTCTTCGTGCCCAAAAAAGAAGGCAACCTTAGAACTTGTATCGATTACCACGCATTGAACCAGATAACGGTTAAAAACCGTTATCCTCTGCCTCTGATCCCTGAACTCCTTGACCAGGTGAAGGAGGCTTGCATATACACCAAGTTAGATCTCCGGGGGGCTTATCATCTGGTACGAGTTAAAGAAGGCGACAAATGGAAAACTGCCTTCCGTACTAAATACGGATTATTCGAGTACCAGGTGATGCCTTTCGGATTGTGTAATGCGCCGGCTGCCTTACAATACTTCATGAATGATGTCCTTCGTGAACTCATCGATGTTTGTGTTGTCATATATATCGATGACATTGTGGTGTACTCCTCTTCGGAATCTGATCACAGAAAACACGTCGGGGCAATACTTGAAAAACTGCGCCAACACAAACTATTTGCTAAATTGGAGAAATGTGTTTTCCATACCACAGAAGTCGAGTTTCTAGGTTTCATCCTGACACCCAAAGGAGTCCGAATGGACTCAAGAAAAGTGGATGCCATCCTCAAATGGCCATCACCTAGCTCTGTAAAAGGGGTTCAAAGCATGCTCGGCTTTGCCAATTTCTATCGCAGGTTTATCCCGGAATTTTCACGCGTGGTACAACCCATTACTGCACTCTTGAGGAAAAATAAACGTTTTGAATGGTCTGAAGAAGCCGAGCAGGCCTTTCAGGATTTAAAAGCTAAGTTTACCTCTGCACCTATATTGAAACACCCGCGTCCAGATCTCCCTTATGTCGTTGAGACTGACGCATCCATCCTAGCCATGGGAGCTGTCCTGTCCCAAAGAGATCCCAAAACCAACCAACTGCATCCCGTAGCATTTTGGTCCAGAAAATTCTCGGCACCTGAGGTTAATTATGCAATCACGGACAAAGAACTGTTAGCCATTAAGTCCGCTTTTAAAGCCTGGCGGCATTATCTGCTTGGCGCTCGACATACCGTCACAGTGATCACTGATCACCGGAACTTACAGTATTTGAAAACCGCCAAGGCTCAGTCATCACGGCAGCTCCGATGGGCTTTGTTTTTCGTTGAATTCGATTTCGTGATTACCTATCGACCTGGCTGCAAGAATGGCAAAGCAGACGCCTTATCCCGAATTGGAATGGGAGAATCTGATACAAACTCAGAACCAGTACCAATTATTCCCGAACAGAGGATTCTAGGCATGACTTTGTTACAGACGCTTGAAGACATTCAAGCCAGAGTGAAACAACTCCTGGACCCTACAACCTTACAGGATTGGATACAAAAGGGATCAGACTTTACCATAGATAAAGGTTTACCTTATTTTCAAGGACGCTTATTCCTGCCACATAAGGAATTACACGAACTAGTTATTTCCGGTTATCATGATGCATTAATAGAGGGACACCCCGGTATTGCCAAGACAGAGGAAAAGGTGAAACGACAATTTTGGTGGCCCTCTTGGTGAAAAGATGTTAAATCTTTTGTGATGTCCTGTGGTGTTTGCGCCCAAAATAAAAGTCAAAAGAAAAGACCAGCCGGTCTCCTTCAACCTCTAGACATACTGCCAGCACCCTGGCACACCCTATCAATGGATTTTATTACTGACCTGCCTCCTTGTTCGGGGTACAATACTATTCTGGTAATTGTGGATTTGTTTTCCAAAATGGCCCACTTTATTCCTTTGAAAGGTTTACCTTCAGCTTCTGTCCTAGCCAAAGAATTCCTCGAAAATATTGTTCGGCTACATGGATTCCCATCTATACTAATCTCTGACCGGGGAAGCCAATTCATTTCCCACTTCTGGCGCAAATGTTGTCAAATGGCACAGATCGATGTAAGATTATCGACCAGTCACCACCCTCAGACCGATGGTCAGACCGAGAGGACAAATCAGACCCTTGAGCAATACTTACAGTGTATGTTACAGCAATCTGAAAGCAACTGGAAGGACATTCTTTGGATAGCCGAATACGCATATAATAATTCGGTACACTCTGGAACTGGCCACAGTCCTTTTTATACTTTGTTTGGGCATCACCCTCGAACCTCAAACCTTGACTCACCTCAGAACCTCGGAATGCCTGCAGTAGAACATCTGCATTCTACAATTACCCAAGCCTTCAAAGAGGCAACTACGCATTTACAACAAGCCAAGGGAAAATACAAGGAGAATGCTGATCTACATCGGAGTGAAGCACCTCCGTATCAGATTGGGGATCAGGTGTGGTTAGCTACCAGACATTTACCACTCAAAGGGCCACGAACTTTTAACCCAAAATATCTGGGACCTTATTCTATTATGGCAATAATTAACCCAGTGGCTGTTAAACTTGATTTACCAGCTAGTATGCGAATTCACCCTGTTTTTCATGTGTCACTTCTGAAACCAGTGGTACCCGGAACCAGACTACTCAAACCTCCAGAACCTATTCTAATAGATGGGGAGCCCGAATTCGAAGTGAAGAACATTTTAGACTCAAAAATGTTTAGGTCAAAACTGTTCTACCTAATTGATTGGAAGGGGTACGGACCTCAGGAGAGGTCGTGGGAACCCAGCGACCATGTGCAAGCACCTCGATTAGTCAGGAAATTCCACCGACTCTTCCCAGACAAACCAAAACCCCCGGAGGGAACAACCTTGGGAGGGGCCTTGGGGGGGAGTGCTGTCATGATGCCCGCTCCCGGGGAGCCGGTTCAAGCCCTGCGTCCCCGGAAGCGGACATCCAGTCCCCAAGGAAGTACCCAGCAACCCCATATAGGGGCCCTTTGGACAGTGTCCTGGCACCTATGGCGCCAGGCTCATAAAAGACATCAGTCCTGGCGCCATAGGCGCCAGGCTCATTATGGATGTGCTTGGGTGCACTTACCTGATGCAGACCATGCTGCAGGATCCCGGCCTCCTTGAGGCCTGAAAGGAACTACTTTACCTGTGGGACTAATTTACCATCCGGGCGTGGTCGGGGAAGGATACATACCTGATTGGAGGAAGGATACATACCTGGAACTTCTTCCAAGGCTATTTAAACCCCACCCGAACAGCCACACGTGCTTCGCGTTGTTCTGCATCTAGCAGCTGGACGCTCACCGTCTCTGCTCCTGCATCCTGACTTCTGCCACGCCTGCCAGCATCCTGGATCACCTGCAAAGGAAGAGAAGAAGAGAACAGAAGAAGGAAAAGTCCTTACCTGCTAAATCCGCATCCCGGAGACATCTCGCCGACAATCCTGAAAAGGAAGACTTTTATTTAAAAGCTCATCGCGTCGATCGCTGCAGCGCCGCATTCCACTCACCTTTACTGGGCGGCTCCATGTTCAGCAGCGATCATCCGGATTCGCAGTCACGCCCCAGCGCCTAGGGAGAAAAAGACCAGAACAAAAGGTGAGAGAGAGAAGGGAATAAGGAAAGCTAAATCTCCATGTTAAGACTTACCTGTTGATTCATTTCCTCTTCATTTCGGGTCCGCGCCGCATCCTGGCATTTCCGGACCCCGGCCCCTAAGGGGAAAAAGAGACATCAGCGTTAATGAGCGAATGAAAAGACATTACCAAAAAACGCTCATTAAAGACTTACCTGATTTCTACAAGGATTTCACCTCTCATCTTGGGTCGGTGCCTGTTCCCCGGCATTCCGTACCCCGGCCCCTATGGGGAAAAAGACACTAGCATTAGTACATTAATGCATGGCCACAAGGGGAACCACTTATCAAAAAAAACTTACCTGGAAGCCAAGCAAGTTTGGTTCTCACCAATCTGAAAATCCAGTGAAGTAACTGGATACCAAAGCGCCACTGCATCAGAAGCAGGATGGAGAGCTCGTCCTTCCAGACCCTAAGGTGAGACGCTACGAGGAATCACAGAAGGGTTTCGAGGAGGGTGAGAGGGGAAAGTGGGAGGCTGATTGGATTACCCCACAGACAGTTAATCCCCTATTTTCACCTACAGAAGGATACTTCTGCGAGCCAGATAAGCCAGATTTGGGGGCCCAGTCCAGTCCGTCTTCCGAACCCTGCGCATCACCTTAGAAGAGGTCACAGCAGCGCGAACCAGGCCAGCGCCTCCGTGGGTGTCAGGTGAGCGTTAAAGCTGTCTTCTTTCGGACGTCTTAATCCCGGGGAAGGGTTGAGAACCTCTTAAATGTTAATATCTTCGAGGCTTGATTTTGCGTATCTAAACACTAAAGGACATGTAAAGTTCTAAAGAAAAAGGAAGAGCCACACACCCACCTGCATCTCAGCCACCATGTAATCACCTTCTTTAGACAGGTGTGAGTGAAGGGGCCGATGGCACTTGACGCCTTCAAGGCCTTGGTCTAGACATGCACATTGCAACTTGTCTGTGAGGTATTGGTGACAGAGTGCCCCAGGGGGGCAACCTTATCCATCTTCACAGCTTCATAAACTTTCGATTATTCCCAGCCGTTACTTTAGAAAATATAATTCAGGTTACAAATAGCATGTAACACATTTACATAAAACCCGAATAAAGAGCAGAACAGAAAGATCACATTTGTGATTGTAGACTCTAATTTTCTGATACATAAATGAGAGTCCTTTTTTCAGAGTATCTTTTTGTCATCTATTATTTTTTCTGTTGTCATAATCCTTTTATTTGTATATTCTTTTACCAACATTTCAAAGCCTGTGCCAGATTAGGAGACATTTCTGAAGATGAGTTTGTCAGACAGGACACCTTACGCTGTGACTGCTTTCCTTGACGCACTGTAGTCCAACTTATTAAAGACCTATTTGGCCGATCGGGCTCTCGTGACATAGGAAGGGATCCTAGTAGCAGGACAATTTCATTTAGAACCTTAAAGAAAAGGGTGGGCAGGCTTATTCAAAGAACCAATGATCGATCACTTGATGAAAAAGTCTGCCCCAGGCATTTTTATGACCCCAGCTAAGATGGCTGCAGTACTGTCTAGAAATAGGAGGGTTAGATCTTATACATGAGCACAGAGAGTTAGACACTAGGCTGATCTAACACCGGGTGGTGCGAAATCTCCCCTGGCATGTAGCAGAATTTACTGGTTTTAATGATAACTACATAAGGGACCATATTATGAGGAGGACTTACAATGCTAGAATAAGAGAACACCTGTGAATAGACAGGGACGCCAGGCTTGAAAAATCATTGGACGTTGCCAGAGCCATAGAGGAGCCCTCCAAAAGTGTGCAAGAGGTAACCAGCATGAAAAGGGAGAACCACATGGTGGGGTAGGAGGTCCAGTTGGTACTAAGGGTGTTACTAGGAAAACAGATGTTGGCAAAATCTTTACTAAGAGCAACATGAGTAAGGATGAAGGCATTAGTCCCCGAGGAGATGCCCACAAAGGGCCCAGAGGCATGAAGGCTCTGTGCACAAATTGTGGGTGGTATAGTCATGCACAGGTGCAAGGGAGGGCCCCTGGATCTATGCTGAATGGGGTCATCTAAGTCAGACAGGACAGATAGACAAGGTGTTGGCAAACCAACAGTAAAAATGATAGAAGATGAGTGGGTACATTGAAGTACTGAGAATTCTACAAGACAAAGGTCTAGAAGTCAAATTGCCCAAATGTCAAATAAGAGCACAGAGCATGAATTATCGGGACAGATAATTGACATCAGGGATATCAGACCACGAGAGGCTTTGGCAGAGGTCATGAGGCATACACCTTCTCCATCCTCCAAGGATCAGCTTAAGTCATTCCTCAGCATGACCGAGAGTTATGTAAAAGGTACCCCGCATTACGTGGCAAAAACTGTTCAGATGAGGGAGCTTTTCAAAAAGAATGTACCATTTAAATGGCTGCAGCAATGCCAAGAAGAGTTTGAGGAGCTCAAACGTGACATAGATCCACCCGCTTCTTAAGCCACCTTTGAGGCTCACTGTTAATACCAGTGACGTGGGGGTATGAGCAGCGGTAGGCAGTGGCAAAAAGGAGATTATAGAGTCATAGCATCTGCGTCCGGTCATTTACGGGAACAGACGAGAGGTATACAGTTATTGAGACGGAGGCATCGGCGGTGTGTTGGCCTTCAAACATTTGTATACCTTGTTGTGGGCCATACCGTATGTGTTACGAACGGATTGTTCTAACATCAACTCCAGCCAGTACATTGGTCAAACTTCAAAGAGCACAAAACCAAGCCACTCACTTGGACCCCATCACTAAAGCATTGATGTCGCTGCACTGACTCCGAATCAAGCAACTAGATGAATTCAAAACCATCTGACTTCCTATTGACCATTCTCTTTCTACCAACTACCATCTTATTCTTGGTGCCCTGTGCAACCCCTCCATCATAATATGAAAAGGTTAAAAATGATCAATGCAATAAAAAAAATACAAAAAAGGATCAAAGTAACAGAGACTATAATGCTGCAATGGTTATATGAGTCCGTACATGGGTGCACAAAGTTGTCCTAGACATTGATGGTTTAACCAGACGAATGTTGTTAGTAAACATGATTCATAGCCTCCAATTAGAACACAGGGGCGTATCTGGTCATGTGAGACTTTACCTGGGCATGTGAGGCCGTACATGCATCAGTGGAGGTGTATCCAGGCCACCGAGGATGCACACACACATGATACCGGTAGCTGGTAACACCGGGCAGGCACAGGCATAGAATGTAAGTTACTGGGCACATGAGGATGAAACTGATGTATGAAGCTGCCTTTGACCATAAGATGATATCACATTGGCGTATTTTGAACCTAGCCCTCTCTGTGGATATGAGCTTGTGATTGGCATATGAGGCTACACCAGGTGTAAAATAATGGCAAATATTTTGGCTTTGTCAATGCTCTGTATTTAAGGCGTCGGTGTCAGTGCCACAGGTTTCTGACATTCTTGAATAAAACATATTGGGCCTCATTACGAGGGTGGCGCTCCCGTAATGAAGAGTGTCGGTACGGGACCGGCACCCTTCATTACGGGAGCAGCTATTACGAGGTTCCCTTTGCGGGACCCGGTAAGAGCGCCTGGTAAAACCAGGCATCCTTAGCAGGTCCTGCGAGGGGAACAGGGAGCTAATAACGGGGCCGTTATTAACGGCACCGTTATTAGCTCCCTCCCCATTCCCATTGAGCCCTATGAGGCCTATGAGCCCTATGAGGGCTCAAATGGGAATGTGGATGGGTTCCTTCAAGGAGGAATTACTGGGTCCTCCAATGTCGGAATGACCGAGTTATTCCTCATTGAAGGAACCTGGTACTGGGACCTGGTATGGAGGCAGCCATGCCCTTTTTAAGGGCATGGCTGCCTCCATACTCGTAATGAAGCCCATTGTTTCCATGCCTTTCAAGGCCTGAAGGGAAATAGAAAGTGCAAAAAGAAGACACCTTTATTGCTCCGTTATTGTGTGTTCAGTGTGGCTGAGTGTCCTGGGTTACTGGGCATCTCGACTTGCTGCACTGTAGCTTTGCTCATTTGCTGAAATTGACTTTACAACAGATCTGCCAGAGCAGTTTGCCAGGAATCCGCTACTCTGGTCTAGAGTTTATCTACTGTGCTGCTATTTGCAAAGTTGGCCTGGACCTGGGAGCCAATGCCTTGGGGCCGCCTACATAAGACTAACACGAGCGTGACAGCGCGCCCATCGAGTGTGGCTGAGTGTCATGTGTCTTGTGGACATGCAGACGTGCGGTGTGGAGCAGCCTTTTACATCTTTTCCTTCCGCACATTGCATTTTTTCCATCACAACTCAAGGCAAGAGTAAGACTGTGCTCTTTTCCCAGCTCCTTTGTAACGGCTCGGAAAGCTACACTGTATAGCGCGGCTACAAACAACAAACTCTACGCAAGGAAAGGGGCTGCTAACTGGGATCTCTTCCCGACACATCATGCATTCCACCGCATTCTTTGATTCTAAGCTTACTCCAGCACCGCAACATTCTCCTCGATCTCCATAAATGAGGAATCTGACCAATCATTGTCAAAAGGCCATCGTCAACAACAACTCGTTGTTAAAATTGGTTGTGAACCTGAAAAGGGCCTCATTGGGCAGGAAACAACTTCTGGCAGTGGGAAAAAAAAAAAGATGACATAATTGACTTCAATTTATCAAATTCTCCTGACCTGGCTGCGTTCCCTTCGCATGCTGACTCAGTCTCGTCGGAAGAGACTAGTAGCGAAGGTGAAGGAACATGCCTGGATGAAATGTCAGGCGGAGGCTTGACGGAGTTCCAGAGTATCTTTAGCATGCTCGACACCAAATATGAAGCTCAATCTTCTACCCTTGCATTACTCTTGGAGGAGCAACAAGCAGGGAAAGCGCTAATGTCACAAATGCTTGACCTACTGTCCATCTTGGCAAAGGGAGCAGTTGAAAATGAATACAGAAAGTGGAAGTTCCCATTGTCAAATCAAATTGCCGATCAACAAAAGGCCCTAAACGCCAATGGAGAGGAATAGGAAAGCACCTGCACTGGGATGGGATTACGAGGAAATCCATATAAAAATAATGCACTAAAGAATAAACGTCCCCCTTTTGAACCTCGGCCTTCAATTGACTTGATTACAAGTGAGGTAAATACAGAAAAGGGCAAACGTACTGGCATTTTGAATATACATTCTGACTGCGGCCCCAAGCGTTTTCTGGTTGGGAAACATGCTTTGGTTGGTCGCATTTGACAGGCCTACTTACATGGTCCTCTTAAGATTGGAGGAAATAAATTTCCCGCAAATGAGCCCTTTGTTCAGCCTTTAAAAATAAAGTATGGCTCAGTAAAGACATAGCTAAATAAGTCAACTAATCATGGTTCTGTAGGCATCGAAGATGTGACAAATAAACCAAATTCCATAAGATCTCTAAACCAGAGCCATCAGCTGTGGACTCACAGTCCTCGATTCCGATTATTCATCCAGGAGCACTGAAAGACATGAGTACTAGGAAACTCTACCAACGGCCTACTGTTTTTTTGTAAATATAACGGCTCTTCTCTCTATCTTTAAGCAAATTCCTTATTTAGAGGCAATTCAGTCTAAGGACATGTTGAAAATTGAGCAAGTATCCTGGAATAGTACCACTAACTGGGCATTGGTCGAATTTGTCTCGCCATTAATGGTGCGTTTTTGAAAACACATGCAGACTTACCCTTTGACCTGGGATACACTTTAATTGCCTGTAGAAAGATTAAAAGACTGATACACTCATTTTAGGATCAAGACTCTCAGTTGCCCAAACAACCGTTATCAATGAATTCTGAGCGAGAGGCCCTTCGAGCTCTGCAATTCCAAAGCACTAGGGCAAGCGATAGCACACATCAAAAGGATTTTTGGTTGCCGGTGTGCTCGCATAGTGGTGCTAATTGACCAGAGCCAGTTACAACTGGCCTATGATGCATATCATGGAACACAAGGGGTTTTCACTCGTTTTTTAGAACAAACAGAGGGGCAAACACTATTGGAAGCCTCTGATGTATTTATATTACAAGAGACTTGATGTACCAAAGTCTTATTTATAGATGGCTTCCACATTTTCTCTCTAAATGCTACTACCACTAAGATAGGGCGTGCCAGTGGCGTTCTGGTACTTGACATTAAAACCTCACTTAAATCTGATCCCTTTTTCTACTTTGGAAAAATCCTCCAATGTAGTAATGGGTATCTTGCAGACCTCCTTTGATCCAGATATCGAAATCTTGATCATTACCATCTACAATCCACCGGGTGGCCTGCCATTCAAAATATTGTGTGTAATGCTATCCTTCAATGGTCCGAGCAGTCACCTACAGGTCATGTAGTGATAGCAGGAGACCTCAATAAAAGGGGCCTGCATTTAGAGGATGTACTTGCACATCAGGGCTCTCTTTGTTGGCTTAAAAGAGTTGACTTTTTTATTTAAAATGCGTGGTTCCCCCCTTATTGGTAATATGGAGCTTTACACCTGGTCCAATGATATTTTTAAATCATTTATAGACTACGTGTTAAGTAACTCAGCTCTGAATTTATGTTTTAGCCACGCCACTATGGGGCATAATAGGCTGAGTGTTCATGGAGTATCAGGTTGGCATATGAATATGAAAAGCCAGCCATTGGCAAGTACGAGTACTATTACTGCGTTTTCAAACTTCCAGGGAAACCGTTTTAGATGGTCAGAAGAAAACATTAATCTCACTAATGAGCTGTTATCATTGGATTTATCTGACCCGGTTACAGCTTTTGTTAGGTCTGAATGGGACCGTGGAAAAATGGTTTCTGCCAGAACACTACTTCTGTTAAATAAAAATTGGAGAACAAGAAAGAATAATGTGGGTAACAATCCCGCTCATTTCAATCATATTATAGCGGAGCAGAAAAAATTACCCCGAAAGGAGCGTAGTGCTGCAAGAGCTAATCCTGAATTAAACCTTCAGGAAAGACAAATTGTACTAACAAGTCTGGCAACAAAATACAGAAATTGGCTAAAACAGCAGAAGTCATCCTTAAGAGGTGCACACTGGCAGAAGCTGTTTTTTTAGTTAAAGACACATGACGCAAGTAAATTCTGGCAGTTACACTTGGACTGTATACCATCAGATCATTATCCTGAACCTAGTCTGGAGGGGTATAGTGATTGTGTGGCTGGTACTTTGAGCTAACAGAGTTTTTTGGAGTTGGATATTGGGGAAGATAACCTAGTGAGATTGATTGGGAAATCGAAATCGTCACGAGCCCCTGGCCCTGATTGTATGCCCAATGTTGTGTTTAAGCAAAACCTGTTGTTGTGGGCAAAGGTTCTAAACATACTATACTCACATATTTTTCGCAGTGGCAACATCCCGATTGGTTGGACGCAATCTATATTGGTTTCCATTTTTAAAAGGGGTAATCGACTGGAGCTGTCTAATTATCACCTACTGGCAATGATGGACTCAAGTCAAAAGCTTTTTGCCAGGATACTCTTAGAGCAACTCTCGCTTTGGCTTGAGGAAAAAATTATTTTAGGCATTTTCCAAACAGGTTTTCGAAAGACCTATAAAACTACGACCAGCATTGCCACATTGCAATTTTTGACCTCTTCATGCTCTAAAGCAAATGTCAATGGCCTGTATTGCAGCTTTGTGGATTTTACCAAGGCCTTTGATCTGGTCTCAAGAGTTAAGTTATTGGAAAAACTTAAGAAATGGGGCATAGACTTACAACTGCTCTACTTCATCCAATCTCTGTACACTAACACTTCTATATCAGTATGATTTAGTTCTGAGGGTCACCACTCTAATTATACTCCAGCAAATGGTGGCCTGAAGCAGGGATGTGTCTGGGGCCCCATTCTGTATCATTTGTACACAGCTGATTTGGTTCCCGTTTTGCATACCATACGTAATTTTCCGCCTATAATAAATGCCATTAAGATAGTCAGCATGGCATATGCTGACGCCATTATTATTTTTGATCAGACGAGCATTGGTCTGCAGCGCTCATTAGCCGCTCTTGCCATTTACGCAAAATATAACAATATGTTTAACAAATCGAAGACCAGAACTATATGCCTTGGTGGTAAACAGGAAGCAAAGGCAAACGATAAATGGCAAGTAGATAACACTGTTTTGCAAAATGTACTAGAATTACTATATTTGGATTTCCCTGTAAAAATCAGGGCGTCAACCACTTTTTATGAGGCACACATCTGTGACAAAATCTGGAAAAGATGGCTAGTCACTAAGAATTTTATAGAACACAGTGGTGGGTCGAATATTAGTGGCTTTGTAGAGATTTACTGGGTAAGCATAGTTCCTGCTATATTTTATACCCCCAAAGTCTTATCTGTCAAGTAGGTAAAGTGGCTGGGGAAATTTGAAGCAAAACTACTATGATCTATTATAAACCTCCCAAAAGTAGTCAGTCCTGGTAGAAGCTCTGAGGCTTGAATACGGCCTGCCTTCTCTATATATATATTCATTGTGGAGTGTAAAAAGAGCATTATTATATGCCAAATTGGGCAAAATAGATTGCCACTCAAATGCTCTCTTACAGTTGTTGTGTGATAGGCTTCCCTCAGTTGATCTGAATCCTTTTATTGCAGAATTGCAGAGATTCTCCAAACACTATCTGATAACGTTGGGTATTGACCAGGAAGTGCTCATAAACTCTCCTGATTACGAAAACATTATTAAACAAAAGTCTCTACAATTTGACTTGACCTTTAACATTGAGAAATTGCATCAGTACTCACGATACAACGAATACTCGTATCAGAGTTTTAGAGTAGTACGCCTCGTAGCTACTTGACTAAATGTTGTAGAATCGAGCTAAAGCATTTTATAATGTACTTGCGCTTCAATATTCTCCCCATCAAAGAATTAACCAGTCGTTGGAATGATTCAGCTTCGCAGGATGACCTTTGGAGATGTTGTAATCAAGAGATCGAAACTGCTCGACATGTTTTAACGTTATGCACAGCTTTGAAGAAGTATTATTGGAGGGGGTATGGTAATTTTGTGAGCTCCTTGAAAAATATCAGAGAGGACCAAATTTGGTCTACATTAACAGGGGCACAGTCTGTGGTAAAGTGTTCAGCAGCGCATGCTATCTGAAACATTGTTATAAGTCTATAGAGACTAAAAATAGTATTTTACGATTCACATCAAGGTATATTATCAATGTAATTTTAGATTTGATCGCATGAATTATATGTGTCTTTTAAAAAAAATTGTATTCAATGGCGAAAATCTGTCTATAAATGTTGTTTTTAATTGATTTTTTTGTTTTAACTATCATTTTGTAATGTGCTTAAAGTTTATCTGTAATTAAACTAATGCACTTTAAATTAAAAAAAATAAAAAAATTGCTCCCTTTGCTTCCTGTGACAGATTTGCCAATTGTATAGTGAAGAGAACAGAAGCTTCAAAGAGATCCTTTCTTAATGCTCCATCTGCCATGAAGAAGATGTACTTAATTTGCAAAAATGACAAATGCATTCGATTTGAGCGCTTGATGCTGCTGTACTGGGAAATACTGCAGCTACCTTTGGGATATCACATGGATTAGGATCAGTATTTGTGCCAAGGGATGCTGGGGATGATGCAGAGCCAGGGTGTGCCTAATGAATTGATACACGCCTCTGGATGATCTAGACGCCAGGGATGCATCACTTGGAATGTCTCTTTGAGTTAATCATGACTCTTTCTCTCTGGGCCCAGCCTTGCAGCTCAGCACAAAAGCCTAGACCGCCATGTCTCACATACAATCGTTTTTGAGGTTGAGCGAATGGATAGATTTAAAGGAAGAAAAGGATGCTCATGTTATGTTATATTGAGCCAAAATATTTGCGCTGTAGAGTACGTAGAGATGAGGGTTGACATGTCACAGGGAGGGTGTAGTTCATGTGTGTTGTTTGGCTGCATGTAGGGTCATTATTCTGTTATTATTGGTATTGGTGTGGCTTCTTTTAGAGTCAAGCAGTTGTTGGCGTTGGTCATATATGCGCTTTGGTAGCTTCCAGATTGTCACAGGCACTCTCCCTACCATGATTAGTTATGCATATCTACCCATAAGCAGGCATTTAGCCCCCAAGCTTTGTAGGCAGCATCGATGTGCCCTGTCATTCTCCTGTCAGGCTTTCTGGCAGTATCCAGTATGTCATTGGGGGCTGCAGACAGGTAGTAGTACAAAAAGAGTAGTGTCGGCAGACCACATATCCCACAATGCACAGGACAAAACTGCAGTGCACTTCCTGTGGGGAGATGGTGCTTAGATTGATGCATATTTTCTTGCATTCAAGGCATATTATTGATTTAAACCAACAGACAAGTATAATCCACTGGCATAGTGGGGTTCGGGGGTCGCAGCAGCCCTGCAGCATGGAGTGCCCAGCCACCACAGGTCCAGGGGGGATCTGGCCCAACCCTCATCTTGCTTCCTGACTTCATGCAGTACAGAGCCAGGGACCTAGATTGAAGGCACAGTGTTGCGCGGAACAGGTAAGGTAAACTTTAAAAAATGTGTATGTTTGAGGGAGTGCATGCATTTCTGATGAGATTGTGTATGTAAGTATGTAATGTTATTCATATATGTATCTTTGTTTATGCATGCATGTGAATGGTGCATGTGTGTATGGGTGCTGAGTGTGCCTGTGGTGTGATTGAGAATGGTGTGTGTGTGTGTGTGTGTGTGTGTGTGTGTGTGTGTGTGTGTGTGTGTGTGTGTGTGTGTGTGTGTGTGTGTGTGTGTGTGTGTGTGTGTGTGTGTGTGTGTGTGATTGAGAATGGTGTGTGTGTGTGTGTGTGTGTGTGTGTGTGTGTGTGTGTGTGTGTGTGTGTGTGTGTGTGTGTGTGTGTGTGTGTGTGTGTGTGTGTGTGTGTGTGTGTGTGTGTGTGTGTGTGTGTGTGAGAAGATGTATGGGTGAGTGAATGGGAAGTAACATGATTGAGTGTGTGTGTTTTGGGTGGGTGCTAGAGTAGAGAATGCAGTGTGAGTGAAGCTGAGAAGGTGTATGGGTGAGTGACTGGTGGGTGAATGGCTATGCATATGATTGTGTGTGTGTGAATGTTCTGGGTGGCTGCCCATGTGGAGAATGCAGTGTGGGTGAATGTGAGAGAAGGTGTATGGGTGAGTGACTGGTGGGTGAATGTGACTGAACGTTCTGGGTGGAAGGGTTCCCATGTGAATAATCGTTTGTGAGTGAATGTGAGAGAAGGTGTATTGGTGATTGACACGTGAATGAAAATGTATGAATGTGACTGTAAATGTCCTGAGTGGTTGGGTGCATGTGTGAAGAATGCAGTGTGAGTAATGTTAGAGAAGGTCTATGGGTAAGGGAGTGATAGATGAATGGGTATGAATGTGATTGTGTGTGAATGTTCTATGTGGGTGCCTGTGTGGAGAATGCAGCGTGAATGTTCTGGATACACGTGTGAGTTAATGTGAGAGAAAATGTATAGGTGAATGGCTGATGTGTGAATGGGTATGAATGTGATTATGTGTGTGTGCAAGTTTCTGGGGTGCCCTAGGGAGCAATGGAGCATTATCGAAAATTCCTTAAGTGACATGACATGTGTTAGTGGCATTTTTGGGCAACGCCAACTTGATGTGTGTTTTCACGTGGCTTGAATGGCATTTTGGTGCAGTCATTCTAGCCATTGCTTACTGTGACATGACATTTTGTCTGGGCAGTTATGATAAAGCAGGCATGATACATCTAGTCTGGCCTTTTGATACAGCCAGCCTAGCTATTACTTATAGTGACACAGCATTTCTTTTACTGAGCTTCTATGATAAAGCAAGACTGATAAGTGTACTTATGTGTCTAGACTGGCCTACATTTGAGCCAGTTTTAACATGTTTTCTTATTGTGGCATGGCATGTTTTAATAGCAAAGCCAACAGGAGTATGGTGTTTCATGGGGGCACTGGTATATATTGGCAGAGCCAGCTTTGACATGATTTCTTATGCTATCATTGCTGACATTACACACACAGTAAAAATGAGTATGTTCTTATATGAGAATACTGTAGGGTGACCAGATTTTCAAAACAAAAAACCGGGACAGCCAACAACATAAAAGAGGGACTACCCCACCGCAGCCCACCAATTACCGCCCCACCCCCCAACACGCCCCAACAACCCCCCCAACCATATTTCCAGCACTTCTCCTTTCTATAAACTGTATATAATCGCATTTGTGCAGTTTTGTCTGTGAATCGTGGCATGTTAATTCAAAACGAGCCTTAGCTCTAATTCATATTACATGGCTTGCTGTACAATCATTTCCAAGCCAGTCTCTGTGGCAGAGTCAGTAAGTGTTCTGACTTGTACCTGATAGGTTGGGGGTTCGAGCCAAACCTCTAACTGCAAAATTCTGAAAGTGTTGTGAAAAATAATTACGGTTTTAATTACCGTAGCCCCCCAAACATGCAAATCCCATGTCCGGGACGGAGGGTGATTTCCCCGGACGTCTGGTTGCCCTAGAATACTGGCATGTATTGGTGCACTCAGCATGAAAATGTATGGGCACAGGGAGTGTTAAAATACATTTTTATACTGGCATATATTGTTGGGAAAGTCATGACAATGTGTTGGGAAATGTTCCTGTGTACTCTTGGTGACTTGCATCAATTGGATTTTTTTCACGAGTTACCCAACAAAACCAATTGCAAACTGTCTGGCTTTTAGCCCAATGTTTCAAGAAAGGTGTGCTGTATAATGCACCACTGTAACCCATTATTTGAAATATTTGAAAACTTTTCTCGGGGGAGAAACCCAGATTCCCCTTTTCGTTGGTTCAGGCTCCCTCGCTACACTTGGTCGCTCTTGCATACTTGTGGCAAATATCTACACCCCTACAAAAAAAATGCACCAGCCGCAACAGATAGAGAGTACATTTGGGTGCCAGAGGCCAGGTACCACCCCCTTGTTTGTACGCCAGGCGAAAGATTTAAGCTTTGATTCCAAAACATACTTGTTTACCTCGCCCATTGCGTGTGTTTCCCTGCGGCAGCCTGATGATCATGAACATTGCGCATGCATGGTAGTCCAGGCCAGCCCGGAGTGTGGCACATCCCGTGCTTGTTGAGGAGCACGTGTGGGATCCTCACCATGACTCACAGGGGTGGCTTGGAGTTTTGTGTTTATATCAAGTAGTGCAGACGCATTCAATAACACCCACTGAACTTGTACTTGGAAAATCATGAAACGTGCCAAGGCATAAAGCGACGAGGAAATGTCAGAAGTGTGCATGCTTGTATTTGGGAAAGGAGAGGTGGATGGATAAAATGGAGGGTTGGGAGTGAAGCAGGGTAACTGTCCGATATGGGTCAAGGTGAAAAACGATGGTGATGTGCCCTGTACAGAAACTTAGTGACGGTGTATAGCAGAGAGAAATAAACAGATGTACATACTGTCACTGTCTCAGTGTTATTACATTGCTATGGCTATCTAGCACAGGCATGTTTTCCTCTGATTAGGGCTTGTCATGAGCAAAATGCTGCACCTAATTAGAGTTTATCACATGAGAAATGTAAAAGTCTCCTCCTGATCTAAAGATGCAGCCAGATCTACTTCGCACCTCATTGCCTTCAATTCTATTCATAGGATCAATAAGGTAGCTTGACAGGTTAACGTTCCTGCTGTAGGGATTTGTTTCCAAGCTGAAGATCTAGATTCCAATGTCAGTGGGACCTGCTGGTCAGAATCAGGCTGCATAAGTGGACTGCAGCAAAGAGAGTTATTGACCACAGTGTCCGAAGGGTGATTTAGGGAATTCACAGGAGGCCGTAGCACCGGCTACGGAATGGGAACTATCCGGAACTTCCCGGACTTGTCTGGCTGTTCTGGTGCCCTCGATGGCCCAGAAAGCTCTGCCTACTCTGGGAGGCCAGAGTGTGCTGCAGGTTGAGGTGTTAGGAGAACCCCTGTGTGGTTTCCTTTCCTCCCTGTCCAGCTAGACAAGCCCCCTGCAGAGCACCAGGAAACTAATGAAGATTGGTGGTACACCCCAGGCCAGCAGAATCAGCCCTGCAGCGGTCTCTGATTCCTCACTGTAGCTCTTCCTGCTACTCCCATTAGCAGGCCCGCTGTTATGTCACCCTTCCAGACTCGAATTGGCCAACCTTTTCTCACAGTCATGACAATCAGGACCTCATTACACGGATGGCGGTGGACCAAGGTGCTATTAGCACCTTGGTCCATGCCGGTAATATACCGGGACCGCCTTGGTGGAAAGGGGAATTACCGCCCTATTCCAAGGTTGGTGGGGCGGTAATTCCCCCTTCCCCCATTGCCCTTCCCCATTCCCATTTTTGCCCCATAGGGCTCTATGGGAATGGGGAAGGCGCTAATTACGGTACCACAAATTGCGGTACCGTAATTAGCTCCCTGGTCCCTTTGCGGGTTAGTTTTTAACGCCTGCAAAAAGCAAGCGTTAAATTCCCCAACCCGCAAAGGGACCTCGTAGTAAGGCGGTAAGGGTTTACCGGTACCGGTAAAATACCGGTACCGGTAAACCCTTACCGCCTACCGTGTAATGAGGCCGTCAGTGTATTGATAACACAACCACTCTGCTTTACATCAAGAAGGAAGGGAGCATGAAAGCGAGAGAGAGGAAAGAGAGAGCAAGAGAGAGAGAGAGATAGAGGGCGCCCTCCAAAGGAGCTCAACACCTCAACATGGTGGTACTGGACCTTCTAAGCTAACATATCACTGTCAGCAGTACATCCTCCCAGGTGTCCAGAGCCAAAAGCAATGACTCACTGTAGGGATTATGTGTAAAGGACACATAATGGAAAATGCCCTGCTGATGAGGAACATGGGCCTCATTATGAGTGTGGCGGAAAGGCAACAACGGCGCCGGTAGTGCTACAGGCGCCGTTGTTACCTCTCCACCACACTACGAGTTCTGCTCGCCGATGCTAGACTGCATGCCTGGTCTGACCAGGCGTGCATACCGGCACCCGCGAGCAGAACTCATGATTGCATCAGCACCGTTATAAAAGGTGCCGTTGCAACCATGCTCCCGATCCCCATTCTGCCCTATTGGGCAGAATGGGGATCGGGAGGCCGGCCATAACGGCACCCGCGAATGGGCAATTACCGGGTCCGCCAAACTCGGCATGACCCGGTTACTGCCCATTCGCGGGTGCCGGAAAAAAACAACTCCGGTGGCAGCCGTGCCCTTAATAAGGGCACAGCTACCGCCAGAGTTATAGTGAGGGACTTGTTAGGCCTGGAGGATAAGGCCCAAAGGAATGGATCCATGTTTACATTCTGATAACAGCACTTTCATTACTGAGGCGAAGACAACTTCAGTTCACAGATTACCTTAAATCTTTAAATCCTGGGGTGTGTTTTTTAAAACCAATGCGGATGGAGCAATTCAAAAGGTCAAAAGGGCTATTGAAGCACTCCGCAGAGAGGAAGTAGACGTTTAAGCACATTGTTTATTAGGATAAACGACACTGCTCAGTCTGGAGCCCTGCGTGTGCAGTGCCAGCTGCCCGCAAATGATCCATGTGGGACCCCGGTTGCCCGAACAATCGAGACTGGCAAGCCCTCTGGGGTCTAAAGCTCCTGCAGTCTGGCTGGAGCCCTGTAGCAGCACACACCCCTGATACGACACTGACTAGTTTAGCTAGCAAGTAAACCCATATGATGAGTTACACCTATGTGACGTCCATGCGTATGAAGTTTTCTTATATATATATATATAATTTCTAGCATATGCAGCAAACTAAATATGGGCAATAATCTGCAATGTGTTGACATGTGTAAGCATAAAAACATGTATGGATTTTCTTGTGTTTGGATTTTTGAATAATGTATGGAGGAAGAGAGCATAACATGGAAACATGCTGATGAATGTTCTGCCACCTGTGATAGAGGACAGAAACGTGTCATGCAATGGTATGCCTACAGTCCCTAGAGCTGTTGCTCAGTGTGTAGTGTATTATGCATAAAGCTACTTTAGGATCTGCCTAAATTAATACGATAGTTTTATATGTCTGATATATGTCATTTAAAGTGACATTCCATCTCTATTTTTGTTCCACAAAAAAAAAAGAAAAACTCCTCATTGCTAAATCTTGGCTGTTCTCTGATGCTAAAGGTTGTTTTCAAAATGTTGCCAAATTATATTTTGTTTGTATGGAAGTATGGGCAGGTTTCTGTATAGCACAACCTGGCTGTGAAGCTACAGGGAAATGTAAGTGGAACAAAGTATGTTCAATAACATGGATACTCTTAGAAGGACAGAGGCCCTCATCAGGAGGTTGGAGGTAACCATGCCGCTTTTAGCAGCATGTTTGCCTCCTTACCGCAATCTGGGCCCGGGTTCCTCGAATGAGGAATTACTGGGCCATCGCAACCTTGGTGGACCCGGTAATTCCCCGTCCGAGGAACACGGACCCGGTCTATCTCCATTCCCATTAGAGCCCCCATAGGGCTCAATGGGAATGGGGATGGAGCTAACAACAGGCCCATTAATGACTGGTTTTTCCAGGCGCCCATTGCGGGTCCCGCGAGGAGACCTCGTGGTAGGGCGGAATGGGTTTACTGGCACCGGCACCTTTACCGGTGCCGGTAAACCCATTCCGCCAACCTTCTGATGAGGGCCAGAGTATTAATGGTACAGAGGAAAGGACACGCAGGGGATAATGTTACAGGCAGGGAATACAGATTAGGGAGGCCCTCTGTCCAGACTACACAGCTGTCTTATTTTTGAACTGCTTCTATGTATGAATTTACCCCACACCCTCTTGAATGCATGCACACTTTGGAAGACCTGGCCTTGTCTTCTGCCAACACCACGTGTGGCTTTAAAGGGATCAGGTCCTGCATACAGTACCTGCAAAAAGGGATGGACTTGCTCTGTCGCCACAATGCGCCCATTTTACTTACTGTACTCAGCCAATAGGAACAGTCTGAAGGAAATCTCTTTTTCCGAATCGCTGGGATTGATAGTGTGTGTGTGTAAACTATTCCCACCACTGAGAAGGACAGTACCTCTTGGGGAGTCAGCGGTGTACTATTAAAATGGCTGTGTCCGAACTGAAATGAGGCGGAAGGCATGATTCTGAGTAGTAGCGACATTGACTCCTAAAGTGAGGAGCAAGATTAGACAAAGGACATTGTGTGACCGTGGGAAAAAGGCCTTGTGTAATCAGGAATGGTCAGTTTCCTCCCCAAACCAACCCTCTTGCGTGCCCGAAAGCGTCCCTCAACCTCTTGATGCCGTTAAAGCATCAATGCATGGTATCGATTGATCTAATTAGGCGATTACTCGTAGACAAATATTTTTACGTGAACATAACAGCTGGCCCTGCTGACTTGGGTGAGCTTCTAAAGAAATCAAGATAGCTAGTTCCTTGAATACAATTTTCTTCGTGAGAATTAAAATTGCGCTCTGCCGGCGCATACAGCCCACTTCACAACAATGAAAAGGGGCTGCGGCAGCTTTGCTGCAGATTAGCCCCTCCCAGAGATTTGCTCTGCGGAAACTGGAAGTGACTTCACACTTCAGGAAAAGACATTGGACCCGATTCATGGAAGTTTTTGCACGGTTCAAAGTGACTTGGCACTGCTGAAAAGTGACTTTGCACTGCCGACGCAAGCCCTGATTCCTGGAACTGTGCAAAGGGTCTGTGCCGGCTCTTCTAGCGCCTCTACAGTTGGTGGCTTAAATGTCATCTCCCACTTTGACATCCAAACACAATTGCAGGGACTGCTCTTGTCAATGCCTCTTGGTTGCTTTGTGCCTTTGGACAGAGCCAGGAAGCAGAGCACCTAATGTTTCTTTGCTGACCTCTGCTTTAGAATTATTGATTATATTGTTTATAATTGCATTAACTCGTTTTTCGGCTGCTGACAAAAAGACCGAATGTCTGCTGAGCAAAGCACATGTTAACATCTTGGAAGAGGAAAAACACAGGCGTCACATCGGGCTGTTCCTTTCATAACCAGTATAACCAGTGGCATGTGCCAAAATGCAACCTCCCTGCCCCAAAACCTTAAACAACTTAAGAGTTGTCATAAATCGCCCTCTTGGATCATTCGCTTAGCTATGCGCCCTGCTGTCAAACAAAATATTTACTCTGCCTCAGACTGTACTCCAGCCCCAAAACATCTGGATAGCTAGCTCCTTGGATCGTCGTGGTCTGTCCCATCGCACACCCCAATATAGATGAGGCTACGCCAAGAAATGGGGCACCTCAGAGTTGGTCTTGGGGAAAAAGTCACAAGACCCCCAGAATACAGAAGGCATACCATATATGAACGAGCTCCCCGAGGATATCCGGAGCTTCCTGCTGCAGCACCCCACCCTAAAGCTTGGCGAGGGAAACAAGGTTTCGGGCCGTCTCACCCACCGTGCTAAGTTACCAAACCACACGGAGCGGGGAGTGTTTTTGAAGAAATTCAGACGTGATTACCAGCAGGCACAGACCCAGATGCCCTGCAAAGCCCTGATGAATGTGGCCCACTCATTTGTTCCACAGAAACCGGTTGGCTAGAGAACGAGCATACCTAGTGCACAACATGAACTGCACAGGTCACGTTCGTTCAGATTAAGGACCCCCTGTCCAAGTCTTTAGGGGACTTCCCTGGAATTACCTCCAGAGAGAACATTGCTGAAGCAAAATTCTTCTTTTTTTTTTTACAATTCTAACCTGCACTCGTCCATCCAGAGAAAAACTATTAAAATTAATGTTCATTTTTCATTTGGATGACAGCTAACACATGCAACAACCAAGGCGGTAGAGCATGTGTTTTTTAGCACAACACATGTGCACATGAAACTTCTTGGAAAGCGCAATTAGCTAATTTGGCTTTTTGGCAAACTCCTCCCCACTCGACATAACTGTGTCCTCCCTAGTGTGAAAACGTTTTTGGGCAACACACAGTTCAGATACCCATAAGTAGTCCCCTTTGATTTTGTTGATACCTTATATATCTACACACAAAAATATTATCCAGCATAAAGATCAGACAGCAAACGTAAGATCCTCATGTATACGACACAAACAACAGCCCTGTATGCTGGCAGAAATGTTACTGCCCCTTGTGCCTCAAAGGGTACCTTTCAAATTTACAGAAAGAATCTCGAATCTTGCGAAAACGACAGCCCCATTACTCCCTCGCTGGCTTTACCTGACTTCTTAGATATCAAGCTTTAAGACAAATTCCTTCCAGGGGGCAGAGCTGAATCGGTTTTAAGGGATTAGCTTGATTTGGCAGGAGAGGCATTTACCTGGATAGCTGGAGATTCCCGGGGACCCTAGTGTCAGCTGGTTCCTCTGTCGCCAGCTGATTAAGGCTATTTTATCAAATCCAGTCACCTTCCTGGCTCACCAAATGATGTATGCCAAGTAAGGGCTACAGCAGCCGTGAGTACCGCCGGCAGTTAAAGGCTCCATTTGGATTTGAGGATTATTTCTTCAAACGGGCTTCATTACGAGTACGGCTGTGCAGTAAACATGTCAGTAAAGTGGTGGTAACTCCATTATGACCACTGGTAATCCCATGGTAACGCCAGAGGACAGAGTGCCGGTGACGGTAAATGAGTTTGATAGTAAATCGGTAGATTTACAGCTGATTTACCACCAAACTTGTAATGAGGCCCTAGTTCAAATTCCAGCAAAGTCAGATCCTGCCAGGCATTTCAAGGCATTGGGATCTATGACCTAAATATCAATGGGGGTGCTATTAGCACCATGGCTGCCTCCGATATCGGGTCCGGGTCCGGTCTGGCTGAATGGGGACTTACGGTTCATTCCAACCCTGGAGGACAAGGTAAGTCCCCATTCAGTAAACCATTCCCCAATGGGAATGGGGAAGGCGCTAATAACGGTACCGCTCACAGCGTTTACAGGCTTCATTTATTATCACTAGGTAGAAAGGCGGATGTTCCAACAAGAGCCTTTGCACTGGAAATGCGCATGTGTCCGAAAACCCTGACATTTTTTAAAATGTATTTTTAATTGTTATTTATAATGCACTTAATACCCAGAGGTTTCTGAGCACGGAGCCGGGGATCGAACCTGTGTTGTTCCGTGTCGTCTTGCTTCCAAAGCGAGCTCGTTGCCCCTGAGCTGTCCTCCCTAAATGCTGGTTGTTCTTGATTTACAGGGTGGTTCTACTTTTTAAGCGCGTGACTCAGTGCTTCAAAACAATACTGTTGTGTGGATACATTTGTCATAACATACTAGTTCTTGACTGGGAGACTTAACACTGTGTCATGTTCAATACAACTGTAATGTCACCTGTCCTGATTTCCATTCCCGGCTGCCTTAAAGCTAGACTTTAAAGGGCATTGATGCGCTCCTATGCCGGGCTGTAAATGTGCAGCGTGTACGGGTGCAAATGTATGCTCACAGGAGAAATGTTTATGAATTAGGTATTTGCCAATGAATGTTTTAATGGCGCTGGCTAATAAACATTTTTTTCTATCCCAATCTGTTACATCCTAAGCAAGACTGATCAAGCGATGTAAAGAAATTGTTACTTACACAAGGCATATCTTGAGCAAGGTTTGGGTCTATATGACCTAAACCATTTGACCTAATCACATTTGATCAAATTTATATGACCTTTTATTCAGTGTGAAATGCAGGGGGGAGACCCACTGCAACCTCCCCCCACTTCTCCTCAACCTAATCTATACCCTTAGCCACCCCCATATATATATTTAATTAAATTTGACCAAAAAAAAGGTCAAAAAAATGCAATCAAATGTTTTAGGTCAAATGTTTTTAGGTCAAGTATGCTAATACCTTGAGCAACGTGTCTTTTGTTAGTCAACTGGTTCCTGCAGACCTCAGGCAGGTTTGCAAATCCTGAATTCAACCCAGATAAGCAGAATATATACTCTCCCTACCTAGAAAAACGATTAGAACAAAGAACAACCAAATGTTTGAAGCAGATTCAAACATGTATTCATTCAAGCAAGCTCCCCAAGCCCTGCCGGGCAGATGTCTAGCCATGCAGAGGATCTGAAACTCTGCTGATGGCTCTGCCTTATCATCTGTACTAAGGGGGCAATGTTGACTCTCATACTACAAGACATAGCCCTACCATTTGCCCTTGTCATTCACGCCATGTTCCACAGCTTGCCACAGAGAGTTTTTGGGGGCTCTGTCCCTCAGTGGTTGCTCGCTTTCATCAAGGACATGGACTAAACCTTATCTCTGTTCATCTTCTCGTCTAGACCCCTCCTTATCATATACGACTCTCTGCGAAGGATTCATCACTGGGCCATATTTCCTCATCTCTTTGACCTGCATCGCTCAATGGAATTTTCCAAGAATGCAGATGAAATACAAATCTTCATCAGACTTGCCTGCCTATCTACTCAGGCAGCCCAACACCTCAGAACCAGTCCGATTACCCTTGGTAAGTGGATGAAGGCCAACCTTCTCAAATGAACACCAATAAATCAAAGATGATTGATCTTGGAGGCAATGACTCATGACCCAGCGGCCTCTGAATAGATGCCTAGAGCATTTCCCTCACATTGCATGTGGTAAGAGAAGTAGGATTTCCCTTCAACAACTACCTATGGCGTATTTCATACACAGATGCAACAAAGAGTGCTTACATCAATTAAATACTATTAGAAGACTGCAGATTTTCCTCCCCAAACGCCAGAGATTAAATGTTCTTAGTACGTCGCAGATTGGCTCCTGTAATGTTCCATACATTGATCTCCAAAATATTTCATCACCCGCCCTCACTATTGGGTGCACAACTGACGGCCCAGATGGAAACACTCACATATCCCCAGTGCTGGTTATCTGCATTGGATACCCATGCAGACAATGTGACACAACATATCTCCAGTGCTGGTTATCTGCCTTGGATATCCATGCAGAAAATGTGACACAGATCGGAACACTCACATATCCCCAGTGCTGGTTATCTGCATTTGATACTCATGCAGACAATGTGACACCGATTGGAACACTCACATATCCAGTGCTGGTTATCTGCACCGAGTATGCAGTCAGTAGCACAAGAATGGCCCAGGTAGAAAGGGCTACATATGTTTCCCCTAAGGGAAACCTAGGAATAAAGACACAGACAACAGGGTTGTGAATAAAGTACTATATTTTATGTTTGTTTGTTTATTGATTTGTAAAGCGCACCAAACCCGTTGGTATCTAGGCGCATTGCATAAAGTTTAGATGGTTACAATTACATACACAAATAAATTACAAGCATAATATAACATTGTGAGGATAGCATATTAAGCAAACAGGAATTGGATATAATACAGAAGGGACAGGTGTGACATGGGTTATGGAACAAATATAGAGGAATGGCCAGTGTCATTGTATGCAACTAAGGCTCAGATACTAATCAAACGTGAAGACCGGTATGGGAGAGGTTGCCAGTGTAATAAAGCAATATAGCAGGTAACGTAAAAAGAGGTTATCAGTGTAATAAAGCAATATAGCAGGTAACGTAAAGGTTCAAGCAAGAATCGAGTACAGAGGTCGGGAATGGTCGGGCCTTCAAATTGTGGGTCACCAGGTGGCATTAGATGTCGTTCGTAGCTAGCCAGTTTTTAGTGTTTTTCCTGAAACGTAGGAAGGTCTGGTCAATTCGGAGGTGTAGAGGGAGGGCGTTCCAGTATTGGGCAGCCTGAACAGGGACGCTGTGCCCACCTACCCTTATCAAGTTGAATCTGGGAACTGCAATGCAGCAAGAGTTGGCAGCCCTAGTGGGGCGTGATGAAGATTTTCTGATAATTTTTTCTCGTAGGTGCTGTGGGGCAGCATTGTTTAGGCATTTAATGGTGATAGAAACTAATTTGTATTGAATCCTATCCTTAATGGAAATACATTTGCTTTGTCTTCTGGTCTCTGAGATATGTTCTCTCTTCAGAATACTTAGTGCTGTTCTGAGAGCATTGTTTTGTAGTATTGGAATTTGTTAGTGATCTGTTTGCTAGCTCCTGCATAGTGGTCGTTGCAGTAGTCGACTTTCGACAGGATTAAGGCTCTTGATAGTGTGTTACAACTCTTGGTGGATAGGTAAGGTTTGCAGGCATGAATTCGCTTGCATGCGAATGCTGTTGCCGAGGCTGTGGCATTCACTTGTTTGCCTATGTTCAAGGTTGAATCCAAGTCAAATCCTGATGTTTTGGTCTCTTTAGCAACTTTGATGACAATACCATCAATATTAAATGAGGTGTATGAGCATTAGGTTTACTGAGGTTGGCCAGTGCTCCTAGGATAAGGGGTTCGGTTTTGTCGTCATTCAGGCACTGGCCATGGGTAGCCATTCATGCCTGAATGATTA
Organism: Ambystoma mexicanum; assembly: GCF_040938575.1. Classification (NCBI taxonomy): domain Eukaryota; kingdom Metazoa; phylum Chordata; class Amphibia; order Caudata; family Ambystomatidae; genus Ambystoma; species Ambystoma mexicanum. Next base: position 718,318,256 of record NC_090923.1, read on the forward strand.
GGTATATTTTGTTAAGAAGGGCTAGATCTGTGTCATAGTCACCAGAAAGAGGTAAAAGTATCTGGGTATCATCTGCATAGTTATTGTAAATGACCCAGATGATCCAAGTTATCAAACAGAGGCTTAGTGAATATGTTATACATGGTTGGTGAAACACATGAGCCCTGGAGCATCTCCACGTGTGATCGGGGATGGATCAGCAGCTGCCGATGGGGAAAAGACTCTCATTGACCTGTTGTTAAGAAAGGATTGAATCCAATCAGAAGCTTGTTGGGAGAAATTAGCAGCAGAGGACAGTTGTTTACAAAGGACTTTGTTATCCACCAAGTTGAAAGCGGCTGATAGGTCTAGTTGGAGTAGCATGGCACATTGTCTATTATCCTTGAGTTGGTCGAATTACATTTTCAAATCAATCAGTACAGTTTCAGTACAATGAAGGGGTCTGAAGCCCGACTGTCTTGGTCCTAAGAGATTGTTAGTCTCAAGATATCGCTGGATCTGGTACTATGCAGATTGATCTAATATTTTAAGAAGGAAAGGGACCGTTGTGATGGGCATATAGTTGTTTTGAATGGATGGGTCCAGTGACGCTTTTTTTAACAAAGGTAGAACCCAAGCGTCGTTTAAGTTAGTTGGGATATTGCAGGTGCGAAATGAAGCATTTATTAATTTAGTGATAAATGGGGCCAGGTCTCTAGCGACTTCTTTTATTATTTGAGCTGGGCATATAACGCCTTGGGATCTAGAAGGCTTGAGAGATGCGATGATCTTTTCAACCTCTATGATAGAGACTTGTGAGAATTTGAATTCCTGAGGGCGGTTAGGACGGTTTTCTTCTAGATCATAGTGGGTTTCTGATTTGCTGATGTTGAGTCTTTTAGCTGCAATTTTATTCTGGAGGGTAGTCATTTTGTTTGCAAGATCATTTTGTATGTTGGTACACCATACTTTATGATTAATGCAGGAATCCTCAAGTGGGGTGGGAGATTCCATTTCCCTCAGGATCGCAAAAAAAAGTTCCTTAGTGCTGGAACTAGCTTTATTGATCCTGTCATTGTATTTTTCTCTTTTAGTTTGTAAAATTTCAGCTTTGTATTCGCTAGACATTTCAATCAGGTTATGTTTGTTTTCTTTAGAAGGCAGCTTTTTCCACAAAACTTCTAGTTTCCTTTTCTCTGCTTGCATGACTTTTAGCTGAGGGGTGAACCATGCGTTAAGGTGGGCTTTCGGTTTTCTTTTCCACATTTTGAATGGTGAAATGGAGTCTAATGCTTGAGTCATAGTGGAATAGTATAATTCAACTAACTCGGCTGGGTCCAGTGATTCTGATAACAAATTCAAGGTAGGTATCAAGAGGGGCAGGAGATTGTCCGCAGTAAAGTTCTGTTTGTTCCTCGTGAGGAGGGGCGGAGCTATCCTATTAGTCTTGGTATCTAATCGCTTGGCCTGACTAGTGAAGGATATGAAATAGTGCTACCCAGTCTAGTGTTCTACCTGTCTCATGAGTAGGCTGATTGACTCTTTGCATAAAGCTTAGTTCAGATAAGGTGTCAGACAGTGCCTTAGCTTGTTGGTCGTTAGGATCCTGGTAACCCAGGTTGAAGTTGCCTAACAGCAGTATTTGCAAGGTGGGTTTGGTCTTCTCTGAGAGTATAGTGATGATATCTTCCTGAAAGGAACCAATCGGACCTGGAGGTCTATAGATTAGGTGGATAGTTAGTGTACTTTTCTTAGTCGTGGTGAGTTTGACTGTAAGTAATTCACAGGACGTGACAGTGAGGAATTGGTTGCTCTAAGCCCTAGCCTTGACTTTGCAATGAAAGCAATGCTGTCTCCTTTTGAGGTTGCTCTATTAACTCTCACAATAGTGTATGAGTCGGGTATGGCTAATAGGACGGAGGGTCCTGCTGTCGCATGGAGCCATGTCTCTGATACCGCTAGGGTGCATATTATTTTATTTAGTGTGCTTTTATAGGTATGGACTAGTCCATCCAGCACACCATGGGGCTGGATGGGATGTGGAGGAAAAGAAAAAAAGAAACACAAGAACAGAACTTCACTGCCCAAGAATGGGCTGGCCAAAGGAGTATTCAGGAAGGGAATAAGAAATGTTGCAAAAGAATAAGAAACTGTTAGGAGAGAAGAGTGGAGAAAAGGAGAAGCAAAAGAAGAAGGAAAGAAGAGCGTGGAGAGAAAACAAAAACAACTCCCTGGGAAGGCCGTGACCACTAGCGATCCGCCATGGCCTAAATAAATGTTTTGCTCCGGGCCTAGTGAGCTGGGTGACCTAGCTAACTTACTGTGAGCCTGGGCTGCGTGCCTGGGGCAGCCTGTGCACCCGCAGGGCCGTGGCAGCTGTCGGCTTGCCTGGGGGTCAATACGGACGGGCCCATTTGCAATAAATGCCCAGAGCTGCATGCACTGGCTGCCCGGGGTCAAGATCCCAAGAGCTGCCCAGTCCAGGCCACGTGGCAAGGGAGGTGAAGAGTGAGGTGGAGGCAGTCTGCCCGACCTTGGCAGACTGAGCAATGAAGGAAGCCCTGTGCCCCTGGAGCAAGTCCCAGGAAGCTATGTCGGGCAGCCTGAGTGAATAAATGTCCCAGCTTTCTAAGGATCTGCAGGAGGAAGATCACGCTTGGCACAGGGGTGATGATTTCAGTGTCCCAAGGGGAGATGGGATGTTGCTTGAAGATTAAAATGGTGCCACGTGGTGTGGTGGTGAAACGGGCAGCATTTCAGGCTACGATGAGATGAAGATGAGTGGTGGAAACAGCTGCGTGCATGGGCTAGGGCACCACCCTGAAGACAGCAACAGGCCGCGGGTGCAGTGGTGACCACGGGAAGGCTCTCACCCAGTCAGGTGCCTGCCGGAGACATTTAAAGAGTGCGAGCTACGCGTGGTGAGAGCAAGTGGCCCCACATGGTGGAGGGGGTCACCAAGAAGAAGAACAAAGGGGAGTCCCATGAGATCCCCTTCCATCAGAGACAGCACCAAGAACAAAAGGTACTGCAAAGGGGTGGCTCTTTGCAGCAGTCACCCCTCTGTGAAATGACATGGTTTATAGGTTTTATGTCAGTGTTTGTTTGGTAGACATTGTATGAGGTTTTCAGATGAAAGGATACATTCTCCACTATGTTACATAGGGCGGGTACCAAGGATTGGGGTTCCTTTGGGGTGCAGAGCTATGTGTTTGATCGCTCAAAGCAGTGCCACAGGGCTTACATTTTCAGAGTGGGCGCCTATCTTTGGCATGCGGTACTCAGAAACTGGGCCTCATTACGAGTATGGAGGTAGCCATGGTGCTATTAGCGCCATGGCTGCCTCCATACCGCAATCCGGGCCCGGGTTCCTCGAATGAGGAATTACCGGGCCATCGCAACCTTGGCGGACCCGGTAATTCCCCGTCCGAGGAACCCGGACCCGGTCCATCCCCATTCCCATCCGAGCCCCCATAGGGCTCAATGGGAATGGGGATGGAGCTAACAACGTGCTCGTTAATGATGGGCCCGTTGTTTGCTCCCAGGTCCCCTCGCGGGACCCGGTAAGGACGCCTGGTTTTTGCAGGCGCCCATTGCGGGTCCCGCGAGGAGACCTCGTAATAGGGCGGAACGGGTTTACCGGCACCGGCACCTTTACCGGTGCCGGTAAACCCGTTCCGCCAACCTTATAGTGAGGGCCACTGTCTACCTATCTTTAAATTAATCTTTAGGGGTTTAATAAATCTTTAGGGGCTGAATTCCCAGGGATTTCCAGTGCATTCTTTAGAAACCTAATGCATATGTGCTTTATATGTATGTATGCATGCATCCAGCGTCATACGTATGTGCACACCCAGTCCCGGCAATCTATTTTAACAAAATATCTTCAGGTGGGTTCAGTAGCCTGGAAAAGACCCCAAAAGCTGAAGGTGAGCTTTTCCTGGTCACTCGTTTGAGGGTCAATCCAGCGTGGTGCAGCGCTGATGTACGTGCACGCACTCTTTGCAGAAAAACCTGACCCGTACCCGTACCTTGGTTTCCCTGTACATACCTTAAAAATATGGTATTCCAAGCAATTATACTGTAACACCCTCCTCACAAGTTTGCCCTGCTGTTACCGGCGCCTGGTATCCCGGTATTACTGGGATATTCCAGATGCCGGAAATCCCCATTCCATGAAGTCCCATAGGACTCCATGGAGGAGATGGCCTGAACCGGTGCCAGTAATTGAGGCATTTTTTTGGCCAAAGGGGACCCGATTTACCTGCAGCTTTTAGCTGGATTGAAATCATACACCCACACCGGCAAACTTGTGTTTTGCCGGTGCAGGAAAAGTGCTGCTGCTGGAATTACCAGCCCTTACACTGGAATTTTTCCCACACTGGCAACATTGTAATGACCCAATAAGTCTTTGGAAATACCCGCTAAATAAAGTTGGAGGTTGTCAACACCAGGGTCATTATAAGTTTCCTGGTGCAGGAAAAATTATGGTGTAAGTAGCGGTAATACTGCCACCTGCACTTTTTCTACACCAGGAAAACACAAGTTTGCCCAGAGCTGGAGGTAAATCCCCCCCCCCCCCCCCCCCGCAAAATGACAGAATTACTGGCACCATGGAATGGCCATTTACCACCATTGCCAGCACTTGGAATATGCCCGTAATTCCGGCATTCCAAGTGCCAGTAAGGATTTACCAGCAGGATACCACCAAAAGTGTAATGACCCCAGTCTGACATGAAAGTAAAGATAATGTATTCTTGTCCTTCTCCAGTGCTCTTGAGCATTAGGCTGTCTTTCCCTCTCAGCATATGGCAGAGTTGCAGCGTCATCTTTTGGAAACACAGGCCACAGTTCAGGGATGTTCAACATGGAGCAGCTCTGGAAGTGGCTCTGTGGAGGGATGGCCATACGTAGAACCAGAAATACATTTTATGATTTGACCACATCTTTAAGAATTAGTTTACAATCGCACTCTGTGCCTTTTGCAAATGGCCACCAGTTGGTACTGCCAGAGGGCCAAAGAAACCTTGAGTGCCGGGAGTCGTCACGCTAAGGGCCATATTTCCTTTCCCTGTATCGGAGCACCTGGGATTCCAATACTTCTTTTGTCTTGGCAGAAATTCTTAGCCGCCTGCCGTGCCTGTTGCGTGGCTGCAAGCTTAAGGAGATTTTCCAGCACTAGCCATCCTTTGTTCTTGCAGCTCACCTTACCAACGAACCCCTCCTCTCCGGATTAGCCAGTATTACCTCACCTGTGTGCTAACCCTTTGTTTGAAGCATCTACTTCCAAACAGGCAACGAAGAACTGGTGTCGGCCGATGAAAACAGATGATTAACTAAGACTGGTTTCTTCAATCCATGCAAGAAGCACCCAATGCAATCGTTGTGAGAAGGCCGCGGACCAAAGAGCGCTGGCTGCAGTCCCACGCTTACAACTTTAGCGGTGTTGATAACTTGCGTTGAACTACCTTGAACTTCAAGATAATTCACACATATTAGATAGCATCGGTCGGCCGGTAGTAAACCACAGAACTAGGCGTGGTGTTCCGGCAAAAGTATGGACTTTGGAACATGGAGATCCAGTTTCCAGTCCAGTTTCTAACAACAAACGGTGTTCTTACAGTATGGCCAATTTTCCTGCATTGGCTGGGACTGGCGGGAAAGCTCACAGAACCATGGCTGGGCCATCAATGGGGAGGCTTGAGGAGCAGCAGAGACAGAGGAGAGATCACTGCCGGGTGACCGGAGTCTGTCATCTGGAGTCTGTACATGTCACCTGCGCATCTATACCTGTACCTTCGACTAGGCTACTACATGAATCTGCAGCTCTCTACGTGCTACATAGCATTACAACATAAAGTTACTTAGGGCCTGATTCACAGAGCGTTTCCCTATGGGATTGCACCATTATAAAACGCTTCTGTGAATCAGGCCCTTTTTTAAAAAAAAAATGTTTTTATTTGGTTTAGCTGATAAATCAACTTTTCAAATATTAAATTCCCTTAGCAAGTTAAATTTTTACATATATTTCATCACATATTATTCACGATAATTAAACACAATATAAAATCCATCATCATTTGAGATATAAAGCAAACAGAAAATTATTTATTTATTTGTATTTAGAAAGCGCACAACAGCCCGTAGGCATCGTGGCGCTGATACATTGAAACTTGCTGGTTACATGGGGGAGCACACTTGGTTACAGAGGAATACATATAAGGTTACAGTTGGTACATACAGTGGGTTTTGTAGGATACACAGAGTCGGAGGAGAAGAAGAGAGGGGGGTTGCAGGATATGGCAGTGGGAGGGAGGGCATGGCAAGTCTAAAGTTACTTGAAGAGTGTGGTTTTGAGGGTTTTCCGGAAGGCTGTGAGGGAGTTTTCAGCTCTTATGAAGTATGGTGCCTGTGCCTCGGCCGTTTTCTCTAGAATAATTCAATTTGACTTGATCAGCACTCCCTACCATGCCCTATTACACAATGGTTCCTGGCTCTGGTCTCATTAACTTGCGCTATTTGAAATACACACAGGAAGGCCTGCCATTTTGGTATCTTCTGTTACTCCCACCTCTACTTCCACAGATTACTGCAAAGTCTCCTCCTCAGCTCCCGGCTGGAGATGGCACCCAAGCGTTCGATAATAGTTTCTGTATCCTGGAATGGAAAGTTATACTGAACCTTCCAGGCTGCCATAGCGCATGACTAGCAATACCCATAAAATCTGAACTTACTCCCTTTTTATTTCCAAAGTCAGCAGAAAATGCTCACGCGCCACAAGAACTGACACGCTCCACAAACTCTGGTTTTGTGGCAACCTTGCCCATTGCCGGATGATTGTACAATGGTATGTGAGATCATATTCGCCATTTTGAAACACATCAGTTCTAGTGTAACGGCGTCTAACAGGATGAATAGGCAGCGGTTGAGTGAAGTAAAGAACCTAAGCAGTGCTCCAGATAAGATTTTGAAGTGGGAATCTTTTACTCGGAGTAAAATTATTTTTAGGGAGTAAAAACAGTAAGGCCAATTCCCAAGGGGAGTATTTTATACGCGAGTAAAAATAAATTTTAACTAGAAAACGGAAAGAATTATTTCTTTGCGCCTAGTTATTCATGCACATTGAAAGATACATATGGACCTCTTCGGGTCAGGCAGTAATAATTGTATTAGCCATCCAATATCCATGAAGCTGTGTGGGCGAAAGCAGGAAACACGGTCCTACGTGTCTGTTGCCTATTTTTGTTGGGAGTATTTTTACTCCATATTTTTAGGTAGTATTTGCCTATTTTTAGGGAGTAAAAGTAGCCGATACACTTATCTGTAGGCAGTGTTCGAAGTGTACGAAAAGAAGTAGTGGAACTATGTGCCCTGTTGGCCTGCCCCCACTCTCCAGAAACCCCCAGCGACATGCCCACTCCCACACACAATCCAAACCCCCAAACAAACATACCTGCTCTTTATGAGAATGTTCAGTGCAGTGCACTGAAGTGCAAGCTTCAACTTCTTCCTACACTTTTATTTTAAAACTAAACCATTCCAGAACGGTTTCTTTTTAAAAAGTATAGGAACGGTGAAACTTAAAAAGTATGGGAGCACCGCTACCGACCGCTCCCACCCACTTCGACCTCTGCCTGTAGGGCCTACTGACCAGAGACAGAGACAGGGATTTAGATCAGGCATGCGGTGCCATAAGGTAAGGATCTCAGTTCTACCTGCACGACTACATCATAAAAATCGCAAACAACTCTTGGCCTGGGCAGTGTGTGCACACTGAACATATCGCTGCCATTCCTGCTGAGCAGCACTGATTGGTCGGCTCCTTTGGCTATGCAGTGCTCTCAATCATGTGAGAGAGGTTTTGTGTGGTATGTGAATACTAAAGAAGTATCAAGGGAAAAAAGGTTAACACAGTATTCCCTGCCTCCAAGCAGCCCGGATAAGGGCCGTGAGTCCCTGCAAGCAGGTTGGTGTAGAGTGCCGCTGGATGTTCTTAGCAGCAGATCGGGTTCAGCCGGGGTGTGAGTATGCATCGTTTGAAAAAGATCTTGCACAGATAGAACAGTGGTCCTCATTATGAGTATGCCGGTCCGGTAACAACGGTGATGGTAAGCTACCGGCAATGCTACCGCACTGGCATACTCCAAGTTCTGCATGCGTGTGCCTTTCCACCTGCCAGGCCTGACCTGGCGGGCGGAAAGGCACCCGCTCGCAGACCTCGACAGATGCACCGGCAGTGCCGTTGCATCCGTCCTCCCCATTCCCATTGAGTCCAATGGGACTCGAATGGGAATGGGGAGTCATTTTTCCGGTGCCTGGCTATGGGGAATTACCGGGACCGCCGGGGCTGTAATGCCCTGGTAATTCCCCATTGCCAGGCGCCGGTAAGAAAACAACTCCGGCAGCAGCTGTGCCATTTTTACCAGCACGGCTACCGCCAGGGTCGTAACGAGTCCCAATGTGTGGCTTCTCTGCTCTGAATTCCACTTCTAGGGATACTGAAATGCACACCACTCCTGCAAGACGTCCTCATGACTGACTGCACATGGGAGGGGAAGCCAACCTTAGCGTGATACCAACGTCCATTTCTCGAGTTGATCATTCTTCTACATCGCTTTGCAATCTCAATGCATAGAACATCCTCAAGGCACCATAAATAATAATGCATAATGCGGGTTCTCTTTTACCAGCACCATCTAGATGTGGCCAAGGAAGCCACCAGGGCATTACGGTCCCTTAATGACCAAGGCTTTACCTTAGATTTAATTTCCACAATCTTTTGTAAAGATGAGCCGACAAAAGTTCCTGTAACCAAATATCTTTCTTCAGAAGGAAATTACTATTGCACCACACAGATGTCCATTGCTCTACCCAATCGATGGGACCCCACTCTGTCACCTGGCCCTTAACCTGATGCTACTCTAGGCAACAGTGCACAAGGATACCATCGTCCCTGGCGGCAATGCTTGGTGCTGTACTAAAAAGAACATTGTAATGCTGTATTAAATTTGTGACATGTAATAGTGGTAAAATGACTAAATAGTTAAGAGACAACAAAGAAACTGGAGGAAATGGAAGGCATTCCGGGATTGAGCGAAACATTTTAAAAAATTTGATTCCAACGTGTTATGCATTGATGTTATCGAATAGAAAACAAAGAATACATTTTTAAACGAACTAAAAAAATCTATAAAAAAACAAAAAATGTTAGAAAACTATATATATATATATATGTGGTTGCGAATGGGAATAGTAGCTTTAGGGGTGGGAGAAAAGTATTTTAAAAAGATGAGGGTTTGGGTGGACCCCCCCCAAAAAACATTGGGGAAAACAATCGTAATTTTTTTCAATTTTTTCTTTGTTCAAAATTCATTCTTTGTTTTATCATTCGATGTAACCTCCAACATGCCTTACATCTAGAGTGTCTACTTGAGGGGAGGAGCAGGAAGAGGACACAGCACCCAGCACATTTTACCCGCTACTAAGCTTTGTCAAGCTCTGCTCTGGAGGATAGCTCAGGGGCAATGCGCTCCCCTTGGAAGCAAAACGACATGAAGAAACACAGGTTCGATCCCCGGGTCCCCACTTAGAAACCTATGTGTATTACACGCGTTATAAATAACCAATTACAATTACAAAAAAAGGGTCCGGGTGACACAACAGTTAAGGTGTTCCATGAAATCTGTGCCTACCTTTGTGGAATCCTGGGCATATCATGGGAGCTTGCATGAGAAGCAGAGCAAGCATCACAAGAGCAAGCATCACAAGGAGAGAAACCACTCTAAGTCAGTATTTTGATTTTCTGCCCACGATACGCGTTCACTAAGGGTTAATGGGATCAGAAGTAAGGTGGGTGAGACTGATAGGCAGTGAGAATGAAGATGCTGGGGGGAAATGGCAGGGTACCGGAGACTGATAGGTTGAAATGCAGGGTGAATAAGAGTGAATGGTTGATTGGTAGGGTGGATGAAAAGGGTGCGTTGAAAGGCGGTGTAAATGGTAGTAGACATTTGCCTCTGGCAGGGTCAGAACTGGCAACAGAGAAGCAACAGGACTTGCAAATAGACCTGCTCACGTGCTGAGGCTTCGTGCGTTTCAGAAAGTGCACCACTCTTCGTTGACAGGCTAAGTGTTAACGTCACTGAGAGCTGAGTGAATGCCAGAGTGAGAACACTTCACGCAAAGCAGGGCTGGGGCTGGCACAACAGGCTGCCCCTTAGATGGAGTGACTACAGTGGCGCTTACAGGGCAAGGAAGCAGCTCTGCAAATGTTCCTTTTCCAAGTAGTAAGTAGGTGAGCCCTGGCACATTGGGCTGCCACCCTGAGCATCACGTGTAAGGCTCAAAAGAGCAGTTGAGCAACAGTCAGACATGTATTGGTAGAACCCTGCAAATGGTGGCAGCACCCTGGCATATAATCACAGAATTTCTAATCCATTTTGATGGACCATTAACTGGCACACTCTACAACCGTCATCAGCACTGGAGCCTTGGGCAGCACCCTAGGTGGCTGGAACATTGAGTAGCATATTATTTGAAGTATGAACACACTCATATATATAATGGAGTACTCTGGCATGGAATGGCAGCACCTTGGGATGCAATAAAATAAATGCAGGTCTTTTTTTATTTATTGTCAGTGATGAAGTGACTGGCGGGCCTTGGGGCATGCAGTGTGTCAGGGAGGACCTTGCCAGCCTGCCATCCCCAGGCAGGAGCAATGGGCCAGGGAGAGCTCGATGGAGGAGCCATGCCTATCATCCGTGGTCCCTTTCCTGGGGCCAGTAAGATGTGGATGTGGACCACAGATACAGTGTTCTGACAATCTGGGAGCTGCTACCCAGAATAGGTCTATTGCTTTTAGGGGCTAGTCTCTTTCTCTCCGACTGACAGGCGGATGGATGCCTCCTCGCTCCTACAGTGGCCCACAGATGTCCACGTACCTGTTCTGTGACACTCACATGAGACGCTCCTGGGCTGGGGTCTGAGCTGGAGAGAGTGTGGGACTTTTGCATCTGGCTTAGGTTCAGGGCTGCCTGGGAGAATCTTGGGAATGGACCAGCGATATTTTCTCCATTTCGTTCTCCATTTCGGGGACCCTGGGAGGATGACAGTTATGTTTTGCCACCATAATTCCCCCAAGAAACCCCCTCTTTAGTTTCAGCCTCTGCTTTTTAAAAAGACATATTGGTGAGCAGCCCTTATATCTCCTGGAAGGTGCAATCTTTAAAAGTGGTGTGGGTGTTATATCTCCTAGCATACGATGCGTGACTGGCTTTTCATCTCCCACTTCAGACAGTGACATACTGCAACAACTTTAGTGATGTGGCATAAATATTTGCAGAGCAGTGTGTACATTGTGTTTGTGTGCACATGTTCAGACAGGCACAAACGTAGTTCTCTGCCGGTGGCTTCGCGGTCAATGTGTTTGGGAAATGGTGCTGTGAAAAGGACCCTTATGCTCCATTTTGTATTGTGTCCAGAACCTTCCCCCAAACCTACCCCGTTAGGGTCGGGTTCGCTCGTTCCAGGCAATGGGTAGATGACACGTGCGTCCCACATTGTCTTGGATTCAGCAGCTGCCCCTGGGGGGAAAGAGGTATTGAAAATATGGCATTTGGGGTGAACGATGTTGGAAAAGGCAGAGAAGCACCGCACGTGTATAAAACCACAGCAACTTCTATACAGATGTAGAAGCTTTCCTTTGAGAACTGCACCCCCCTTCTCAAAAAAGAAATGCGACGACAGCATGACGTGGGACTTCACTGGGAAGGAGACTGCGTCAGTTGAGTTTGGCGGCCATGTTCTTTTGAGCTGCGCACTGTAATAGATTCCTACATAAAAGGCCATTCTTCAGCTGCATTTCTTCTGACGGAAGTCGTACTTATTTTGGGGTTTGTGCTGCGGTTTTTAGCATGACATCCATGACTTTACGTCGGCCATCGCTGAGCTAAGGACACGGAAGTCTCCAACAAGTGCTTCTAAGCTGAGTTCCCCCCTCAGTCTCTCCCCTGCACTACAACAACATACAGGCGGGCTCAGGGGTGCGTGTGAGAGTTTGGCCAGGGCGTTGGGGGCGGAAGGGCGGCGGTATGCACTGGTTCCATCCTAGAGTAGACAACGCAGGGTCTTCAACAGAGTGAACGTTTCAGAGTTAATTCACCACCTGCTGTCAAACGTGGTTAGTTGACCTGTCTGCGTGTATTTGAAGGCAGATGGAAATGTCACTCTGTCATGTTAATCGACCCCGCCCTCCTCATCTCACCCTTGAAGGCCCAGCTCCCCCTCTGCTACAGGCCGTAATCGTTCTCGTTTCCAGTTTAAGAACATTTTTTAATGTATAACTTAATCAATTCTCAATTGTTTCGGTTTCAGTGCATATGGTGACACTAGCCTCGTGCAAAGCACTGCTAACCCAAGAAAGACGCATGGTTGTTTAGTAGCAGGGTATCTGGTTGACAAGGTAACTGGAAATGCCCAGGCATGAATTCGCATACTCAGAAAATGTCATTTTGTGTGTCCCTCGGCCATTTAAACTAATGCACGAGTGTTTTACAATGACTCTTCCACACGGGGGTCTCATAGGAAAGCACATGCGTTCACCCTGTGCTGGTATGGTGATGCTTCCCTGCCTGCTCACGGCTCTCGATTGTCTCTGTGTCCACTCCACTCCCTCCTATCCAGGATAGTCATAAACCATCTGTGCGGGGGAAATAACGGCTGTGTGTGTGTGTTGTTTTTTCGGGGGCTATATTGGGCTACTCGGCATAGCAGTTTTTTTTGGAAATTAAGTATTTGTTCATATGTATCCAGGTGGAAGTGTAAATCAATTAGTAAGTTCAAAGTGAGCATCTTTACTTCAAAGGCTCCTGAAAAGACTCCCGGGCAACTGTTTGTTCTAAATTTAGAATCAGCTCGGTGGCTTGGCTTGAGCAAGCACTGGCGATTTCCCAAGCCACACACCCGCACAAACACACACATGCACAAGTCGTGGCTAAGCAGGCAGCGTGTTAAAGAACTTGAAAACACATTTCTTTTGTTTGTCGTCAGCAGCAGAGCCTTTCTTATGTGTGATAGGACATTTCCAACTGTGGGACTAGGAAACAGCAGACGTTATGACAATGATGTGTTATTTATACAGCGTTTTCCACAAAGCGCTTTACAGAGAACTTATTTACATACAATATCACCAAAACAAAGTTGGTAATCATTTATCGACCTCAGAAGGATAAAAGGCTGAGTTGGCCTTGCCCGGATTAAAACCTGCAGCCTGCATATCACACACAGATCTCAGTAGTGAGCATGCAACCCGCTGAGCTATCTAAGATAGTCTAAAATAATCCTATTGGCCGAGTTATCTTGAACATCTCTTTCCAACATCAATAAAAGTAAGAGAATAAAGCCCCCTTTTAAAGGTGTGTTGAAACCCATGATGTCTTCTATCTTAGCATGGAAAAAAGATGTTTGCTTTATGTAGTGGTCAAATATTCCTAACATCATGTATAACAACAGGCTGGAACTTTGAGACAAAGAATCTCCATAACTAACACAGCTTATTACACAACAGTGTGTCTGAAAGTAGTGAACGTACAGTGGTGTTAAAATAAAGCTGCAATGATATTCTTTTAGCTCAACATGTTTCTTCAAGGTTTTACAGGTTTTCAGGTTTCTGCAATTAGTGCACTTTACAAGTAAACTCTATTGTATAGTATTATTGTAGGCCTTGAAATCAAAAACTTGAATATTTCCTCCAAGTGAACCTTGAAAGGTGTGCTGGGTCAAGTGCTTAGATTGCACGGCGGGTTAAAATCCCAGCTTCACTGTTTAGCCAAAGTGTGTGATCCTGTGCAAGATATTTAATCTCACTGTGGCTTAACTTCACCCAATAAAGTCCTCATAAGTGATGAAATTCACACTTAATGAAAATAAATGCCCCTAAGGCAGATTCAATGCTTTTAGGGACCAAATGGTGTACCCCCAGGCTCCTCTGTTAGTGGCCCCCAATGCTGTCACCTAGACTTGCATTAGTCCTGCCTCAGGCCCATATCACTTGATTTGACAGGCAGATATATAGCCTCACCAGCCATTTGGTGCATTGGAGACTCATGTACAGCAGGGGGATTGCAGTAGAACGCTCTCTCTCTCTGCGCTGTCACTTTCTCTCTGAGCTGTCCCTCTCTCTCTCTGAACTCTCGTTGCGCCTTCACTCTCTCTCTGCACTGCCACCCTCTCTGCTGCCACTCTCTCTCTATGCGCTCCCACTGCCCCCCCTCTGCATGATGCCACTCTCTTTACTTGCACTGTCACACCCTCTCCCTGTCACATTCTCTCACATTGTGCTGTCAGTCTCTCTCTTGGCACATTTCCTCCCTACAGACCTACTCTCCCTTTCACCCTGGCCTCAGAACATGTCCCCTTTGGCGCCCTCCTTCCATGTTCTCCAGCACTCACCTTTGCTCGCATTGTTTACTTTTTCTCTCATCTTTCCTCTCTTACCCTCACCCTTTCTCACCCATATTTACTCTTGCTAATCATCGATGGCACCCTCTCTCAATGCATTCCTTCCTTGCTCTATTCGCCCTCTCATTCTCTTGCACACCTGCATGCCTTCTCGCATCTTTCCTTTACATGTTGCGCTCCTCTGCTTGCACCCTGGGGCCTATAAACCTGTAAATGCAAAGAACTACAGTAAACACCAAAACGATTGGCTTTGCCAATGCTTGTTTCTATAGCCGTTGGAATAACATTTTCAAGACCAAAAGTGCAGATTGTTTTTAGGCTTTTACAATGTGAAACAGTTTTCTTAAACTGAAATCCAACATTTGATTTCTCTAACTCACTGTGTATGTACATTCACTTTGTTTTGCGGGAATACAACTTGTATTACAATCACTCTTACCAGTAAAATGCATGGACGTTCTAAACAACTCGGTCAAGTTGGCCCATGGGAGATTATTAGCATGTTCTCGTGGCTCCATCACAGACTGCATGAAAACAAGAGCTCCCCAGACCATGCCAAGTGACAGACACAGAAAACCCACAAGTGATAAGTATTGTTTGGGGCAGCAGGTGGCCACACCCAGGACACGTCGCCTTGTTAGAGCCCCTCCTCGATTTCTCATCCCAGTAAAAACAGTGATGCCATCAACACATGTCCTCAGAACAAAACAAAGCGGCCTATAACGCCTGCGCCCCACCCTGGCGGCGCTGGGCTCGGGGCCAGCCTTGTGCAAGGCCCAGGCCGTGCTCTTCTGTCCCGGCTCACTGAGCCCGGCCGCACGACGTGACTGCGCCCCTGGCAAACCTGGCTGGCTGCGCTCTGTTGACGCCAGCTGTAACGTCTCCAAACAGACCGGTTTTTTTTGCGACTCTGCTATCTCTTGGCACAGGTTCAAAGGTTAAATTATGTGCCGTTTTTTGCTGCCAGTGCGCAAATAAAGGCAGTAATGTTTGTCCTGCCATGTTGCACGAAAAGGCAAGCCAGTCAGCGTGCTGTCTATCAGCTGCCGTTCCGAAGATAGGGAAGTGAACTGCTAAGGGGCAGCGATAGCGGCGATAGCCTGGCCCTTGCCTGACCTGGCCACCTCACGGGATTCCTCCGGTGGCTTAGAGAGGGCATCTAAGACGCGGTGGGAAGCAGAGTTTGGACTAATTAAGAAAGCAGCACACATGGGCCACTATCGCCGAAAGCAAAACACTCTGTGGTTAGCTGGCACACCGAGCCCGCTCTATTATCTTGCTGTGTTTTCTTTGTAGCGCCTTGAATCTGTTTTTTCTGATGCAGGTTTTGCACTTGTACTACTTCTAGCACTCTATCCGGACTGAGTGTAGGCAATGCCCCCTTCCCACGGTGCTACTCACAACCAACACCATAAGGTTTCGCAGATCCATGCTTCTCTGAATAATTCCTTTATTGGTTTTCAAGTCTTCAAGTCATAGAACCTGTAAGACGACTGGTGATTAAATGAATCTCATTAAACACGACAAAAAAGAATAGAGCAGCACTAAGGACACATGCATTAATTACAGGCTACTACAGAACATCAGATATGGCATATCACACCAGTTGGCATTGTAGTACCATTTTTGTTTTCTAACCACATTGAAGACCATCCTGCCAGCACCCTACCGGGATGTCTCTGGAGGATAGCTTAGGGGTAAAGTGCTCGCCTTGGAATCCTGGGTCCGCCCTTAGAAACCTCTGGGTATTAAGAGCGTTATAAATAACCCATCATATATATATACATCATATATTCAGGGTGGTAGTAAGTCAGAAGGGTATTCTATTGTGTGTGATTTGGAACCATGAAATGCGTTGGTGAATAACGTCACCTGTTCGGTTTATGATTAGGCGGAGTGTGATCAGTGCTGGTCATTGGGCCGGCTCTCGGCGGATCCGAGATCCGGCACCAGATGTGTAGCCGGATCTCGGGATCCGGCCAGAGTCAGCGCCCAAGCCCATGAACCGCGCTGGAAAAAAGAAAAAGAAAAAAAAAATGCGCCTGCGACGGCAGCATTGCCGTTTACCGCGGCTTTGGCACTGATGTGTAATGCACAATGCTCACTACATGTACAACTGAAAGGAATCAGTTGTACATGTAGCGAGCATTGTGCTTTACACACCAGTGCCAGAGCCGCGGAAAAGGCAATGCCGCCCTCGCGGGCGTTTTTTTTTTTCTTTTTCTTTTTTTCGCACAACAAAATGAGCCAGGGCTCATCAAGGGGGTCTGGCCTAACTGCAGGGGTCCTGCGGGCCCGTTAGGCCACGCCCCCCTGACGAGCCCCGGCTCAATGGGCTACTGGCATCCCTGCCAGGCAACCTTTTGTAGTGATACAACACCCTCTCCCCAGGTGGGAGAGGGTGTTGATCTCTGCATTTATATTCTATAGGCTTGCCTGGCAGGGGACAGGGCCTCGCCTATTCAGCCTTAATGGTGGCGCTGCCCCTTGCCAGCTGCATGGGGGCAGCGTCACCATTAAGGCTGAAGGGGTGAGGCCTCTGGAAGCTGAGGCCGTTTTCCTGAAGATTGAAACTCCACGAGTTTCAGTCTCCAGGAAAACGGCCTCAGCTTCCAGCGGCCTCGTGTTTTCTCCGTAATGGTGGCGCCGGCCCACGGCATCTCCTACTTAAAGGGATGCCTCGCAGGTGCGGCGCCACCATTACGGCTAAAAGGCATTTTTTTCTGGAGCCTGAAGCTTTCGCCCACGAGCGAGAGCTTCAGGCTTCAGAAAAAAATCCTTTTTGTGACAGGGGAGATTAGTGGGCCCCACAGGGCCCCGCCTCAAAGGAAATTTCGGAGCCTGCCGGGACTGAGCCCCGGCAGGCCCCGTCCCACTTAAAGCCCTTGCCGGCAGTAAAAGGCAATGTTACCGTTGTGGGCACTTATTTTTCTTTCTTTTTTTTAAAGTATTTATTTGATTGGATGGCCACTACCAACCCCGCCCCCTCTATACCACGCCCCCTGTGCCCCCCCAACTCCTCCCCCACCCCGGAACTTGTGGCATCCCCCACCACATTTTTTCCATTTCCACCGCTGAGTGTGATAAAATGTCAAATCCATCCGCACTGTTTGGTTACATCATCCATGCGACCCTCACTGATAGCAGGCTGGTTCGAGACCTCTGGCCTTACAATTAGAGGACCTGGAGGATAGCTCAGCGGCAATACGTTTGTATTGGAAGCACAGGATCGAATCCTGGTCCTGTGCTAAGAGACTGGTCTCTTGTATTAAGGTCATTATCAAATATTAATTAATTATGGAACTACCCGACCAGATGTTCTTATTATTCTCTGTATTAGAACCATTTGTGTCTTAAACAGCCCCATCATTGCACAGTTTGTCCTCTGAGGATGAGCCCTGGTCCATGTCTAGGGGCAATGGATTGACCTGTATTATCCCTCCCTAAAAGCTCCCCTGGACACATAGAAAATATTCCAAAAGTAAAAGCCAATCAAACTCTTTGAATGATGTCTTGGAATGTGGCTGGTATATCTGGTTTATCTAATAAAAAAGAGCTCAGGATTGGTAGGACTTAAAGGGGGGGTGGTTGTATGTCATGGAGCGTGTACAATGGATACTTATGCGTAAAGCAGGCGGACCCAAAAGGGAACTCCAGCATTTATGCCCGCTTGAAAATCTATGTCAGCGCAGACGCTGGAACATTTGTGCAATTTGCATTCTGCCCCTTCTCTCTGCCATAAAAATATGTGAAAACGAGCGGTGGCATGAATGCAAGTCGTTAAAGCCTTACGTCTTGCATTCACGTTACGGCTGGATGGAAAAAGGTTCCCTTGGTCTCTTTCTTCAGATAATTTCACCTCCTTCTGGACCCCTACCTACCACAACAAATCAAATCCTTACACCCTGTGGGGCCCGTCCCAGATAAGTAAGAGAGTCGATTCATCTTCATCCCGGCTGAAAGTCTAATTGGTGCAGCTGATTAATATTTGGCGCCACTTTGACGGAAATGAAACCCTGTCAGAAAATCTGCCTGCCCGCATTCGTTCAGTCATTGACAGTGTGGCCTCCTTGTTTACTTCCAACGTGATCCCTGTGGTTCCAGGAAGCAGGCTGTGCCATCCAAACAGCTGTACACCACTTTGGACAAACATGGTTGATCTGTACGTGGCCCGCTGGCAAAGATCTGGGCAAACAACAGCTTCAAGAAAATAATAAGGCAATTGTGCATGCAAAAAGTGAATTCTGACATCAGACCCTTATCACAGATGAAACCCAGAAAAGGGCATTATTTGCAGGTGTTATGGACCCCAAGTCTCTCCCTCAGGAGACCTTCTAATGGCTCACATGACAATTCATTAGAAGTTGCTTCTTATTGTGTTAATTAAACTAAGAAACCTGTTGAGGGATTTGGCCGAATGATAAGCCTACTTGCTACCGAAATGTATCATTGACCTGGATCAGGGGTTTAGCACCCTGTTTCTCTTCCCCCTAACTCTAAAGACCGCTTCAATTCCCTAGAAGAAAACCTCTGCATATCAAAACTCTGCTGCCTCCCGTACGGGCCTGGGTGCTGGGAGAGGTGACGGACATGTTTGAGCTTGTCATCAGGGACATTGCCAAAAAGTAGTGGACCTCTGTGTTAGGGAGAATTCTCAAAAATGTGCTAATTACCTCTACCTTAGAGACCACAAGCAACTTTGCTGGATTTTGAGGACTTGATTTTTTTACTTGGAGAGAGTGTGGCCCCTTTTCCCACTCTCTCGTATAATTTGATATGTGTTGTACCTTTGTGTTTCCTTTGGTTATGGAGTCTAACCAACTCCATAGGCATCATCTTTTTCAATTGTGTCACAGAGCACTTCAGTGCAGTGACACAGGGAAGTCTTTCAGATTTCCCAAGGTTTAACTGCCTTCTCTGGGATCAACTACTGTTTCCCAGAACAGTGAGGTGAAATTGACTTCACTTAGCCCTGTACATTTCTATACCCAGCACACCCTATCTTACAATAGAGTGCTGGAGGGGTTACTTAGTATCCCCTATGTCTAGTTACTCATGTAATGGTCAAATGTTACTCTTTGCTCTCAGAATGGCTGGTGGAGGTGGTTTTACAATGAACTACCATGATTTTTCCCGGCCGCAAACTATTTGTAGCTCCAGTAAGGTTAAATCGCGGCAGCCATATTTTTCAAGAAGGCGCACAGCCATCGTTGCTAAAATGGTTCCTGGTCTTCTTTTTTGCCATGTCTTTGTGGAAAGGTCCCTCTAGAGTTTCTCTCTGTGTGCCAAACCAGGTTTGGTCTCTTTGTTCATTCGCCTTTGGCGGGCTTCAGGAGTGAAGACCGCCTCTGGCTCCAGAGAGTCTGGGGTAGGCAGGAAGTGAGGGAGGTTCCCGAAACTCCCTGTGCTTAGTTTCCTAGGAGACCCAAATGCACTCTGTAGTGATTGGCTGAATGACTGTCTGGCAAGGACAGCCACCCTGCTGGGTGAGTGGCAGCTAGGCTGGAATGATTGGGAGAGAACTGAATAAAAGGTGAGTCTCTTGGCTTGGAAGGCAGAGTCGACCACTGGCGAAGGAACCAAAGAAGAGCTTGAAGAGGACAGCTGCTGCAACTCCTGGACCGTTTGTTTGCCAGGTGAAGCCCTGCTGCAGGTTCAAATCGCCAAGTTCGCATCAACAGAGTAGCCCTGCAAAGGACGACTTCTCCCTTTGAGTTGGTAGGACCAATCAACTCCCAAGTAAGCCTCCTGGACACCCATCTCAAAGCTGGTTGCATTTCCTCAGAGTGCTGCAGGAAAACGTAGAGGCAGGGAGAGGGACACCAGATTGTGTGCGTTACTTGTAAGCTGGCCGAAAGCATTTGGAAGATCCTCCGGACTGCCATGATGTCGGACTGACCGAGCCTGACCGCCCCTCAGATGAGTGCGGGACCTCAGAAGCAAGGACAGTACACCTTGACAGTCAGGACCAGCGTTGTTACCAGTGCGGTAGCAGAAACGCGAAACAGCCACTGAAATTGAAGTTTTCCAGTTGCGAGTTTTGGACCGTCCCAGTGCAGTGCAGGAGTCTCCCGACATCCTCTCTCTTGTCCCCACGAATGAGGCCCAGGAACAATGAGATCTGCAGGAACTGTCAGGAACAGAAGTCATCAGCTGCATCTTTTTCTTCATTGTAAGGTACTGTAAAACAAGACAGAGAACTTACCTCTCACGGTGAAAGTGCTTGAAACTTTTGCAACTCGCAGGCCTAATCGGCTTATGACCCAACATATGATTATTCTTTTTACAAACTACTTCTAAGAACTTGTGCAGAGACTTTTTCGTTTACTTACCAGAACCACTTTATCCTAGCCAAGACTTTAGCCCATTGACTTTGGCCTAGCCTATTGAATTGAATTGACTCTTCTGGTGAACTCAAAGTATTTACACTGGCTAAGAATAATTGTAGTCTTTCATGTTCTGATGATCTTTGCCTTTTACTCCTCTTGAAAAGTATTCTGAATGCGAACAGTAAGATATTAATGTCCCCAGCACCCTTGTTACTAAAGTCACCTGTGGGTGTAGGTTGTGTCTGTGGGCCATCCCAAAAGGGTCTTGTCTGATTCAGAAACTTAGAGTGTACAGAATTGAAGTATATTTGTGTGTTACTATATGATTGCCTCCTTCTAATGAGTGTTTTATAACTGACTGATAAATACATTATTAATTCTTTATATAAGAAACCTTGAGTGTAAGAGTTTATTTGAACACTTGTAACTGTGAATCTTTGTGTAACTCCACTACAGCTCACATTTCCCCTCTGGAGATAGGCCTGGCTGCTCAACACGCTACCAAAACTGTGTCGTACAAGCTTATACCAAAGGTCGGGTTGCCTATACCTGTAGTCATAGTTGTGTGTAGTGTTCCCAGAGGGTACTGCATACAAACTTTGCCTAACACTCTGGGATGGCACCCAATGCAGTTAAAGCAGCATTGGTCCTCCTCCCCATAATGTAAATGTTCTCTATGAAAAAAAATTCACAGCCTGTGAGCCCACAGAGCACTGTATACTCACTGCACTTTTTGTTTAAGATTCGGTGCAGACACATTTTAGATTTGTAGTTGGAAGTCCATGATTGTGTACATTTTAATAAAGCATTCATTGCATAGATTGAGTTGCCTTGTGCATTCAAAAACAATTTCATTCATTGACTCATTGGTTCAGCACCCCTGCAGCTGCCGGTCAGAAAAGCCACAATATGATTCTTTGGAAGTACTTGAAAACTTGTTTTTCCTTTCCTTTTTTGTTGCATTATTTAAAAACTGCTAGAATAATTTTATTTTGGGAACAGCAAAGGGTATGGGCTGCAGTCCAAAAGGCCCTCCACTTTCTCATTTGTTTCCGGGAGTGCAATGGGTACCTGAAAGAGTGCCGTTACCATGGCACCGGAACCCATGTTTGTGCTAATGAGCGCTGACATCATTCATATTTCATTTCAGCCCGGGGTGATTGTGCTGCTAAACAACACAAGGCTTATGCATGACTGGAGTGCGGTGCCACCCACGCCCCTTGCACGGTGCTGGACACAAGCACAGTAGTGAAGCTGCAGGAGTGCCAGCAAGTACACCTACAGGCCTGTGCCAGGGCAACACGGGGGGCCGAAGGGGCAATTGCGTGAATATAAAACGCAAGAATCCGCCAGCGCCTATTGTGCAGAACACAACAATGCAGATCGATCAAATGAAGCCGCTGGACGGCATTTCTGCAGGTAAACCTACACCACAGACCTACCAGGGGGTTTCAGTCAAGAAGGTGTGCTACAACACTACAGCAAACTCACTTGGTAAGCATTACCAAAAGAGACGCTGCTTGCCGGGGCGGTGATCGGGTTTACAGGAGGGTCATGTTTCTAGAAACACTGCCTCTTCACCAGGGATGTAAAGCTCGCATGCACAGACCGTTTCAGGGACAATGAACACACACACATATGTATTCTGGCCAAGGAGAGTGGAATGCCCCAATTAAAGCATGGCAAGTCATTCCCTTGGACCCAGTCATCCCGTTCCATTATCTAGGTATCACATTGACAGGAAATTTAACAAATGTCCAATAATCACCAAATGCTTCTAACCTGCTCTAATTGATTTATTTTATAATTAGGGCACAGAGTGCACAACTGATTGCAATTATTGGAGGCTCATCTGGTTGACCTGCGACTGATCCTGTGGAAGTCTTTCTTCAGTGCTGTTTGGTGTGTCCAAACTGTGGCTTCTGACATTGCTTTAAAAACATCAGAATGGCGCAGAGTGCACAGCTGAGAGCAGTTATTGCAGTTGCTGCAGTGGATGCAAAAGGACTCGCCTCTGCCTAACGTGGATAAGAACTTTGAAATCTGCCTACCTGGGTGATCTATAGCGCTCCTTACAGAGACGTCACTGGGGACATCTAGGGGTCTATAGCATCTGGTCTTTTAGTTGTAGCCCCGGATAGAAACTCAGAGGCTACAACCAAAAAGGTTAGCTAGCCCCCAGTCCCAACAGTCCGGACATTAGCGTAGCCACGGATCTTTTCCGGACCTAGCAACACCGCAGCCTCCTTAATTGTCTCTAGTTGCTGTTTTTACTCCAATACTTGCACTCAGCTTTTCATCAACACACGCCCCTAAGATGCCGGCTAAAAAACAAACAGTATATAATTTTATGAAATAGGGGTATGGAGTCAGAGTCTGAAATGCTCAGCATGGGGAATAAAATTACATCCTATTTCCCAGCTGTGGACATGGGAGACTCCATCCAAGCTTCAACGACTTGCGGTGAGGGATTGACGGACTCTATTTTACATGACAGCCACATATCTGCCGCTATTGACAATTTGTATTTCATTATTTGTATAGCACGCCTGGCCTAAAGGCATCGGGGCGCATATCTTAGGTTACATTAACAACATCCATATACAGTTACAGAACAGGATATACAATGTTAGGTATTTACAGGTAAAATTTACAAGTTAAATTTACAATCCATCTTTACAATGAGACTCAGAAGGCAATAGCAGTGAATAGAACTGGATCTGTGTATTAATGAGGTTGGGGTGGTGTGTTGAGTGGGACTTGAGCAGTGAGCCACAAATTGGCTTTGCTCTTGAAGGCATGGAAGGCGAGTTCTAGTCGAAGTGGGATGGGCAGCGAGTTCCATAGTTTGGAGGCAAGGACCGGGAAGCTGACACCCCCAGATTTCTGTAATTTAAATCTTGGTATGGATAAGCAGTGAGCTTGAGCTGCTCTTTGAGGTCAGCTAGAAGTTTGCAGAGTGAACCGGATGGCCAAGTGTTGAGGAGCCTTGTCGGCCAGGCATTTATGTGTGAGGGCAAGGGATTTGAGAGAGACTCTTTGTGCTACAGAGAGCCAGCGCAGATTGTGCCAGGTGTCCGATATGTGTTGGTTTCTAGGGATGTTCAAGGCAGCCCTAATGGCATTATTTTGGGTGACCTGAAGTTTGCAGAGGTTGCTCTGGCTAGTCCCTAAATAAAGGGCATTGCAATAGTCTAACTTGGCCATAATTAACGTTCTGGCAAGGATAATTCAGTTCGGTCTGGTGAGGAATGGGCGGCAGGCTGTGATGAGCTTGCATGTGTAGGCAGATGCTGAAGTCACAGCATTAGTTTGTCTCTAGAGAGATAAGGAGGAATCAAGGTAGATGCCTAGAGTTTTGGTGACATTGGTAACCTTGATGGTGTTACCATCAATGATAAAGGATTTGAAGGTGTGGTTTAATTTACTAAGTCGGTTGGGGGAGCCCAGGATGAGGAGCTCTGTCTTATCATCATTAAGACAGATCTCGTGTTGAGCCATCCATGCCTGGATGACCTGATAAACATTGTTTAAGGCTTTAGTGTCCGCAGTGTGGTCACCCGTGATAGGAATGTGTATGTGGGTGTCATCCGCATAGTTTGTGTAGGTGACACCCAGATAGTCGAGAATATCAAATAGAGGTTTTGTGAACATATTGTAAAGCGTGGGTGAAACACAAGATCCTTGGGGGACACCACATAGTACTAGAGATGGTTCAATAGAGGCAGCAGGGGAGAAAACCCTCATGGATCTGTTGGCCAGGAATGAACTGATCCAGTTAGTGGCTTTATCTAAGAAGTGGGCTGACATTTTGAGATGTTGACACAAGATTTGGTTATTCACCAGATCGAACGCAGCTGATGAGTCCAGATGTAACAAGAGGACGATCTTGCCATTGTCTTTCAAGTCCTCAATTTGCGTTTTAAGGTCAATAAGAGCAGTTTCAGTTCCGTGCTTGGGACGGAAGCCAGATTGTCTGAGGCCAAGCAGATTGTTACATTCCAGGTAATGCTGAATCTGTAAGTATGCTGCACTGTCAAGAATTTTCAACAGGAATGGCACGGTTGTGATTAGTGGGTATATTAGGGTCTAAGGTAGGTTTTTTCAGGAGGGCGATGACCCATGCATCCTTAAGGTTTCCGGGTACGGTGCCTGTGCTGAATGATGTGTTTATTAGCGCCGTAATGAAGGGAGCTAGTTTGTGGGCGGACTCCTTTATGATGGGAGCTGGACATGTGTCGCCTTGGCAATTGGAAGGTTTGAGTTTGCTGATGATATTTTCTACCTCTAGGACTGTAAGTGGTGAGAAGCTGAACTGTTCATGAGTGTGTAGGGTAAGATTGGTTTTGATAGAGGGGAGTTGAACTGGGAGTTAGACTTGAGACTACTTTTTTTAGCATTCATTTTAGTCTGTAGTGTTGCAATTTTGTCAAGGAGCGCTTTTTGTATGCTCGAGCACCATGTGCTGTCTTTATTACATGTATCAGGTGGAGTAGAGGGAGTTTCAAGTTCTTTAAGGATCTTGAAGAGCTCTTTGGTGTTGGATTCAGCTTGCACAATACGCTTATTGTAGGTGCCTACTTTGGCTAGGAAGATTGCCTCTTTATAGTTAAGGGAGGCTATGATGAGGCTATCCTTATTGGCAGCAGAAGGGTGAGTTTTCCAGCTGGCTTCACTGATTCTTTTTTCTTCACGTAATACCTCAGATGTGGTGTGAACCATGAATTGAGGGGTGCGCGTGGTTTGGCTTTCCTGGGTTTAACGGGGGCAATGGCGTCCATTGCTTTGAGAATTGTCTCATTGTAGGTATCTTCTAGGACTGATGGGTCCGAGCAGGATAGTAAAGCCTTGTTCAGAGTGGGTATGATATGGGGGAGGAGATTGTCTTTAGTTATGTCTCTTTTGTTTCTTGTATGAATTGGAGGTGCAATGTCTGGTTTGAGCGTTGATAGTTTGCTAGGATGTTAAAGGTAATAGTGTGGTTGTCAGACCAAGCACAGGGCAGGTTAACTACTGCGTTGATGGTACAGTTTATGTCGACCAACCAATCAAGGAATCTTCCCTTGTCGTGGGTAGGTTTGAGAATACGATGGGTAAAGCCTAAGTCAGTAAGTGAGCAAGCAATGTCCGTAGCTATAGAGTCGTTAGGATCTTGGAAACCCAGGTTGAAGTCACCTAGTAATATGATTTGTGAGTTGGTCTTGGTTTTGTCTGCCAATATAGATGTAATATCGCCAGCAAAGGTGGTGATGGGTCCTGGTGGCCTGTAGATCAAGTGCAATGTGGCGGTTTGGTTATGTGAAATAGGATGTTTAACCAACAAGAGTTCTGCTGCCTATAGGAGCCTTGAGCCCCAGCAGAGAAGAGCTCCACACTAATTGAGTTCCCCTTTTTATGTTCCCCTTTAGGGAGACCCGGTCTAGGCCCATGATGAAGGCTGTCTGACCACCTTGCCGAAACGTCACGGGACGGAACACCTTGTGTGTTGGTACAGTCCCCCGTCACAAGCAATTACAGTTGATCTACATCTACACGTAGACCGATGACTCACCCCTCCGCCTGTCAATCCTGATCACCTAGTGTTCCTAAAACTTCAAAAAGCAAAAAGAATGATACAATAACGCAAACCTTTGAATATAATTGTGTCTGTGTTTAGCACTGTAGTGCCTTCTGCTATATTGACTGAATGTATATGCAAAGAAGGTGCATTGAAATTGGTTGCACTGTCCAACTATCTATTGTATTTATGTATTTCTTTGCATTTGTTTGTCCATTGTGATATGTATCGAATATGTTTTGTTGTACAATTTACAAAAAAAAGAGTATAACAAGAATGCAGAACTTATTGAACACCCAAAGATAACCTACTTCATTTTTAAAAAAAAGAAAGGCTTTGGGTTACAAACTGCATCTTTACACTAGCTAAATAATAACAAGCTACATGAACTCAATAACTGTTTTCGCTCTTCTATCTCTCAACTTGTTTGAAAGTTAGTAAAAAGCAGATACTTCTGCAGCAACATAAAGCATGAAAAAATAAGTATTCTTTACAGAAAATATATGTACAGAGCAAAAGGCATGTGGCAGGACGCCACCCCTCGTTTCCAGGTTAAGGTACATGAAGCATAAGGAATGACCCAATTGGCTGAATAGAATGCTGGAACGTAAAGACGAAACAGAAACAATAATAGGTGCAGGCAGTGGGGGAGGAATGTTACGTGTCGAATCGGGCAGTGAGGACTGCGGGATGTACAGAAGTGATGGCACGCGCAAGTATGTGCGGTAGCAAGAGCAGTGCAAAGGTGAAGACAATATTACAAGTGTGTTCCCCATCCGGTGGGCACTAAGTAGTACTAGAGAGTGAATGCACGGTATACACCTGGTAGAGAAGCAAGCGTAGAAAGGGGTCAATTACAGGTACATGATACGTGTAAGTTACACGGAAGCTTAACTAGAATACTGCCGTCAGGCTACATAACTTCATACAGACATATAATAACATTTACAGACTTAGTGATACAGGTCGGGTTGGCAATCCTACGTGCAAAGTCATAGACTAAGGCAATTGTGCTACTTGGGGTATCTCTGGAGCGAATCCTGAGCAGGGACAAAGAATAGAGAGTGGTGTTCTTACGCCAGCCCTCTTAGTGGAATACCATAGTGCTTGGCAGTGTGAGTAGGGGTTGCAAGTCTCAAGGGGATTTGAAAACATAGCGGGAGACGCCGATTAGGGTTAGAATTATCAGCAGCAGGTTGCTGCAATGCCGTAAATCCGATTACCTTAGGTGCTGTAGTGTCGGTCTGCTGGTGAGGGTGTAGGGTAACGGGCCCTGGCCTCTGGTCAGCTCTGGACAGACTCGGGACAGTCGTTGACCTTACGATCACGGGCCTTTCAGGAAATGGGCTTGCTCGCGCCTACCGGCGACGGATTGCCCGAGATATGCGTTGAAGCAGCCAATCACGGAGTAGAGAAGGGAAGAGAAGAAAGCTAGGCTGCGGATACGGCCTCGATGTGTCGAGCAGCCATCTTGGATAGGTCGATGACTCATGGCGTGCAGTAATGCTGGATTGCACACAAGGATAATTCTGGGAATATATATATTAATAACAATTGTTTGCTGAATCTCTGCTATTCGCTTAAAAAAATGCAGTATAACTCTGGAGGTTGGTAGTGTGACTTCAGACTCTGCCTCAATAAAGGTTAAGGCGTTGCAAGACTACTCTGGCCTGTCTGCCACGCCAGACATGTTTGTGGAAAGGGCTGACGAAGCTATAGACTCCGAATTAGCAGAAAATGCAGCCATAAAGTTCAATTTGCCTGAAACATTTTATTGAAATTGTGCGTAAAAATGTATGATGAGACAGTGGGCCTGATTCACAGAACGTTTTCCAATGGGCTTGCGCCATTGTAAAACGGTTCTGTGAATCAGGCCCAGTGTTCTACATACAGATATTTTATGTAATTTAAAAAAACGATATACGGAACAACTGGTGTCACTTCAAGCAATAGTGCAACCCATGCATAACACAAGGCATGATGACATTATAGTGGTAGATCCTCCGGTTAGAGTCAATGCTCCACAGGAATGAATTAGATGCATGGTGGTCAAGATCTTGAATCCGTGAAGGTGGAGGTGCTGGAAATGAATACGGGGGACGCAGATGGCTCTGATAATTAACGAGAAGAGAGCGACGACGGTTAAAGAGCATCAACAGAAGAAAAGCAAATAATGGCGAGCCAATGGGAAATCAGTGTCGGCTCTGAATCTAGAAGCCCCTTTGAAGCCTGGCACCACCGTTTGAGAATATAGCGCTGACGCGGAAAGCAAAGAGGAAGGCGAAAAGGAAATCGGGGTGGCAGGTTAACAAGCTGGGTAACTAAGCCCCCTGCGCAGGAGGTTATAGAAGTTGCAGGGGATTCGAATGTTACAGGATCCGAGGCTCCTGACAAGAGTATGGTTTCTAGGTTAGATGACCAGCCTAGCATAAGGGGGGACGCGGAGGCCGATAGCATCTATGCCGTTGCCATGCATAAGATCTTGCAGCGGACGAAGATGGGTAACCATCGTATTGTAGATAAAAGCTTGAACAGTGAGCAGACCCTTGCTAATAATTCCACCTTTATTATAACGTGTCTATTCCCTCACAGTAATCAGGAGCCTTTAAATAGATCCTATATTTTGGGGTTGTTCGCATTGGTGCCTGCACTTGGGGTACTTGGCTCTATAGACCTGGGATACATTGATGTTATGGCCGAACGCAGGATAGACTTGACGTATGGCCGGTGTGTATCATCAGCGGCTGGAAATATTGTAATGAGGAATCTCCCGGAGCTTCTGAGGATGGGTTATGACATCGTGTCCAAGCCCAGGAGACAAAATAAACTACCAAGGAAGCGTGCAAATAGAGTCACTATGTCTAGCATAGGTCCAACCGTGTCTGCCAACACATTGGCTGCACTTGAACAGGTACCTGTGAAGCAGCCGGGTGAGGACTAGGCTTGGTTAGTCGTGTTTTTGCCATCAAATCGTGAGCTTCGAAATTGGCATACAAATGTAGTCACATGGAATACGCATGAGCACTTCATAACTTCGAGGGGTGGTCGTGACCTGCTCATGGTCATGGACACATTTGGTATTCAAGAAAGTTGGTTGGCATCCAAGATATATATTGACAGTTTTCAGATATACTGTAAACTGGCATCTAACTGCACCCCGCTTTTATAGATACTAGCTAGGGGTACCCTGTTGCCATAAATATGAGCCAAGTGCACCCACCCGCGCTAGATATTAGCAATTGCATCTATCGCGATCAATGTTGTTATAGCATTAATTAAGTGTTGCCCTCCAGGCACTTACTTATCCAGGCCTCATACCAACTAATGAACCACCAGATTGTCTCCAAGACCATAGGCTATCCACCCAATCAACCGCCACTACCATGGATACGGACTCCCCCCCCATACCCTAGATGAGCACCTACACTGTACGGGAGGCCTTTACACCCCCTGGGGAAATGGCCTGGCTAAACTTGGTTGTCCGCGCCACCACCCACTCCTTTGTCCCACCCCATTCTTGCCCAAAATCCCTTCATTCCTGCAGTACGCACTACACGTGCCTCAAAAGAGTCCATTAAGAAACCACAGCAGGATCCCATCTGCTATGCCAATCAAAACAAACATCCCTAACAACAGAGTTAAAGCATTATTCCTATGAGCACCCCTTGCACTGGACCACAACGTACTATACGAATGTTGGCCATATATCCACTACATACTATAATGACCACAAAGCCTATATTAGGAAAAGACAGAAACATAAGCCTAGTGTCCCGTTCCATCCCTAGCCATGCCAGCCTCACCACTCATGAAAAATTGCTTAACCCACTAGAGCAGTCGACTTACAAACCCACACAAACCCAATAGGCCCTACCTGAATCTAAGCAGGAGCCTACAAGTAATCTAAAGTGCGCACTCATTAATGCTCGCTCCTTAGTAGCATATGCCATCAAAGTCCACAACCTCATCATAGACCAAGACCTAGACTTCCTAATAGTCACTATAATATAATTAGGGCTGATCGCCAGAACTCAATAGGAGGAGGTGTAGCTATTGTAAAAACTACTCTTAAATTCAGGCAATGCACATTAGACACCCTGGAAGGATACGAAATGCTTCACAATAAAAGGACCATGGACCCTAAAACTACCACCAACCTGCTCATAATATACAGAGCTCCCAATCATAACCACCAGCCAGAACATGACATTCCCCTCCTGATCACACCATTCATTAAACCCAATACGAAATTCATCATTTTAGGAGACCTCAATATAGGCTTCAGTGACCCAAAAGACCACAAAGCGAATGCCCTCCACACAGCTATGACGGATATGAATTTCACACAGTTAGTAACCACGCCTTCCCATGAAAAAGGTAGGATAGTAGACTGGATACTGACAATGTCCACATCACCATTGACTCCATCACACCAATTAATTGGTCAGACCATCATCTAATCAGTTTTAAACTCAACACCCAAGTGAAACCTACTGAACTTAGTGAGTTGGGTGGCCTCTCTAAGTTCAAGCCCATACAAATAAGAAACATCCAAAATCTCATGGCCGAAAACCTTACCCCAGTATTGACAGAGGAACTAACAGCCCAATCCTATGCTAATCCTACCCCCACCAATCTTGCCAACATCTACCATAACTGCCTTAAAACCACCATTGACCTATTATCGCTGCTCAAAAAGAAAAATCCCAATCGGCCAAACGGTCTAATTTCTGGTTCAATGAGGAACTTGTAGCACTTCTGCGAACCAACAGATCTCTTGAACATAGTCATAGAAAATCCCCCAGTGCCGACTCAGCTAACTCCATGCTAGCTGCAATCAAAATCTATCAATCCACCATTATACCTCAAACAAACGGATACTTAATGCTAGCTCAAACTCCGAAGAATTTTGACCATCCTCAAAGAACTGGAGAACCCCAGCCCTGTGACTACATCCACTAATGGGAGCAAAGAATGGTGCACCACCATACAAAATACCCTAGCCTCCAAATTAACCATGCTCAAAGACAAAATCGCAGCTAAGAAATTATTACTAGAAGGAAAAAGTTCACCCCCCTCTCATTAACAAGATTCAGGACAATTCGACCCTACAATTAACATTCTCACTGGTCAGCCAGGACCAAGTGCTAGACACCATAGCCAAACTAAAACCCTCCAAGTTGTAAAAGAGATTGCTTCCCCGTTCACCTAATCAAACTCTGTGCACCAACCCTAACACCTATCATTACCAACTTCGTCAATTCCTCATTTCTAACCAATATGGACCCAGCCAACATTAAAGAAGCTTGGGTCACGCTGGTTCTGAAAAATCCTTCTTTAGACCCCACTGTGCCCAATAATCCATTACAACCGTTCCATTCTTATTGAAAATAATGGACAAAATTGCTTACATCCAAATACAAAATCACCTCGAACAAAACCAACTTCGAGGTGCCAGACAATCCGGTTTTGGGCCCAGTCGTAGCACCAAAACGGCACTTCTAGACCTTAAAATTCAAATGGATGCTATAAGAGATTCTGGGAATATCTGTATCCTTCTACTACTGGGCCTATCAGCCGCATTTGATTTGGTTGACCATGACAAACTATGTAACACGCTAGCCAATAATTTCAAATTTTGCCAGGAAGCCGCCAGTTGGGTCAAATGCTTCCTCTCAGAACAGACCTAAAGAGTGGCCATAGTAAAGGAAGCTGCGGAACCCATCCTGGTCCCCATAGGCGTACCACAAGGGTCATGCATCTCGCCCACTTTTTACAATGCCTACACAAAATTGTTTTTCGCCACACCGGATGCCAAGGCTATCATCTATACGAACTTTGCAGATGACACGCAGATACTTATCCCCATCACTGGGAACCACGAACAAGACACAATAAATGTAAAGAAAATCTACGCAATAATCCAGAACTGGATGGCCAACAATAGTCTTTGTCTTAAAGATGAAAAGATGGAGATTCTCATCATGGGATCTCGAGCCAAAATAAAAGCTCTACCGCATGACTATGCCTCCATCACCATTGATGGTACGCCCATCCCCATCCTCAAACAGATCAAAACGCTGGGTGTCTATCTTGACAGCAACCTAACAATGAACAAACATGGTAACGCATAAGCATCAGCCACGTCATACACCTCCAAACTCATCACGCTTAGCCGCCAATTTCTGACCCCACAAGATTGTATCAAATTGGCACGTGCGCTTGTCATTTCCAAGTTGGATTATTATAATGTATTATTGTTAGGCCCATCTAACTCCAACTTGACCAAACTCCAACTCCTGCAAAACAAGGCTCTGCAAGCTGCCTTAGGCATGAAAAAATCCCACCATATTTCTAAAACCAGGTGAGAAGTACACAAGCTCCCCATCAAAGCCAGAATCATCTTTAAATCACTCAGCATCACACATAAATGTGTTAGCAAGACATCTCCCATTTACCTCAACAAAGCTATAACGTACAACAAAACCATGAGAAATCTGAAATCTAAAAATAGCTCCCAACTCTTTATTCCTTGTTTCAAATTCACAAGAGCGGGAGGGTCTAGCTTCCCAGGAATGGCACCTAAAATCTGGAACGAGCCTTCCGACCAGAAATTCAAAAAAACATTAAAAACCTGGCTTTTCAATAAATACTAACCCAGGAAATAGATTCATGACCCTGTAACACCTGAAGAGGGTATGTCTGAATTGGATGCTATGCTGTAACAAGTGACTTAGGAAGTAATATTTGATTTACCCATGTGAAATGTAAACTTTAAACTGTAACCTTGTTTTTCTGCAACCAGAGTTGAAGTACACTGCAACCTATGCCGTGATACCCTTGGGTTTGGGCGTATAACAAATGTAACAAATGTAATAAATAAATAAATAAATAAGGCGGTAAAACATGCCCAAAGGGTGTCTGATAGTGGGCTTGGAAGCCAGTTTTTCCTCAAATGAAATAGATACTTCTGCATGCGACTATTTATAGGTGGTAATCATTATCCGAGTCCATGCCATGAACTGTAGGCTTCTGATCTGTAATACGGAGGGCAGGAGTCAGAAACCATTATGTTATGTATGTATGATGTACTCAATGCGATGTTATGTTATTGTGTTATTTACCGTGCCCCGCTCCCATTTCTCATGGTCTCCAGGCACTCAGGCTGAAAAGGAAGGGTGTTGAGATGGTTAGTTCGTAGGTTGAGAGGGAAAAGCAAAAGAGTGTTGATGTGCTCTTGGTAGTTTCAGTTCGAAACAACTGGTCAGTGTGTGCTGGCAGGACAATACCTGAATTACATTTGTGTGGTGTTTTGTGGTTGGTTGTATGTGGGTGTTTTATGTGCATCTTGTGTGGGTTGTGGAGAGTTGGTAGAATGCTTGTAGTTTGGGTTTATTGTAGTAAAGGTCTGCGTCATAGTACTTATGTGTTTGGTGGTGGGTATGCAGTGTTAGAGAGATCAGGGGTTGTCAGGGTTGTTTTTTTTCTTCCCCCGTTAGTCTTATTCTTATTGAGCTTGGTGTCAAAATCCTTCGTTGGATGGTCGAGTTTCATAGATTTGTTTTGTGTTGCGGTGGCAGAATTTCTGTCTCTGGTGTTTTTACTTTAGCTTGATGCGTTAAAGAGCCATGTTTTTAACAGTTTCCTGAATTCTAGGTGATCTTCTGTTGTTCGTATTTCCTTTGGGTTCGAGTTCCAGAGTCCCACCACTATGCAGATGAATGCTGATCCCCCATATTTTAGTTTCGCATATTGTTTAGATTTGAGGCAAATGTCATTGCTGGACCTTAGTGCACATATTGGTTTGTAGGTTGACATTTTTTCTCTGTATGAATTCTGCTCCTTGGCCGGTGATCGCTCTGTGAGTTATGTAGAGAGTTTTGAAGGGGATTCGATTTTTGACTATTAGAGAATGCAGCGTTCTTAGCGCTGGGGTGATGTGTTCTCTTTTAGGGAGTCTAAGGAGTAGCCTTGCTGCTGCTTTTTGTATTCTTTGTAGCATCCTCACAAGGTATTCTGGCATTCTGAGATAGATGCTGTTGGCGTAGTCTATTCTTGACATGATGAGAGAGATGATGGCGAGTGTTCTGTGTGTGAAGGAGAGGAAGGGAAGTATCTTCTTGATTGTGTGTAGATGGAAGAAGCAACTACTGGGTTGACTTGTGGCTTTAGTGTTAGTTCGTTGTCCATTGGGATTCTAAGATCTTTGACCACTTTGGATGGTCCTGGTGGGTTTCCCAGCTCAGTTGGCCATAGTATGTGATGGTTGTTCAACAGGTCGTTGGGTGCGATCAGGATTTCAGTTTGTCCGGTTTGAGTTTAAGGGTGTTGGTGCTTATGATGATGTTTGATAATTCGAAAGACATGATTCTGGTGGGTAAGATTTGAATGCCCACTGCATTGATGCTATAACTTGCATTGAATATGGGACTGTACAGGCTGATGCGGCAAAGACAAGACAATAGACAAGTAAAGAGATGGTTGGATTTCTTGTGTGACTGGGAATTAGTGATGTTGAATGGTAGAGTGGTGGGGGATATTACAGGTGACTATACCTGGAAAATGGGAAAATTTAAAGCATGCACAGACTACTTGTTTGCTTGTTTGCTTGTTCAGATTTGTTACCTTTGATCCATTCTCTTGATAGCACATTTAATGTGTATAGTGTAAGGAAGGCCTGGCATCAAAATAAGACAGACACAAGTGACCACAGTTCAAGGGTGTTTATTGAACTTTAAGGGTTAATGTTGATGTAAAAGAAAGAAGTGTTCACAAAATGATAAATCGGATGTACAGGCTGTTGGCCTCCCTTCCCTACGTTTTCAGAACGGGACAAGGCAGTTCACTCGAGCATAGCACACTCTCAGGCTTCTTCTGCACAAGGACACACTTCCATTACCAACATCAAGGCCTTCTGGGCCCAAACCTCTTAGGTAATCAAAGTCTCTTGATTCAGATCCGGGCTCAGATCCCCTTCAGTATTTATAGAATACCTTTTCTTAGGTGACTCATGGTTCACCCCGGATCTCCCTCAGTCGGAATCAGATCCTTCCTCTTACACAATTAGTCCCCCTCAACCAGGCTTGGACCAATTTCAGTTTTTATTAGATATCGAAAACCTTCAAATGTGCACAGGGTTTAGCTGGACCTATTGGAGGACCACTTTGATTTCACAATTCACAATTTACACTCTCAGTTGGATACCTAACAGATACCTAACAGAGACCTTTCAATGAGCACCCACGTGGTGCCGGACCACTCTGTATATGGTATCTATCTTGGCTAAAATTATATTTGTCCAATTATATTTGTGGCGCTCATCACATACACATCATTTGCAGATTTCTTCATACAAAGTTGCTGCTTGCAACCTTTGTTCTAACAAAGACCAGTTTGCCATCAGTCTCCCTGACTCACCAGTTGTGCTGACTCTACTGGCACTGGTTTGATGTAGGAGCCAAGGACAGTACCACATGGGCAATCACTCCTCTCCACCTTGACTATCGATGCTGGAGAGCCCCGGGAACCTTCGACACACAATGCACCTTTCTTCAGCTTTAATTCCCGGTCTTATGTTTCTTATTCTCGAGGGTGTGAAAGTAGTATTTTTTTTATCTGAAAAGGTCAGGGCACTTCCTTCCTTGTAACCCTCTCTGGTCTTGCTGTCTTTCTCCTTGTTTTAAACTGCCATCTTGGAACTGCTGCTTCCTCGTGTGTTTTGCCTTGCTCAGAGTGTGTTTTCGTGCCCCGCCTTTTATCTGCATGGGGAAGTGTGATGGAAGTTAGTTGAGTGTAATTATCAATAATTGCCTGACTCTGCCTGACCCTTGCGTTGGGACATGTCTGGTATACGGCACAGGTGTTAGTCTGTTTTCTCTCACAGTGAGCTGTCCATTTGAAAGTGTTTTTGCTGTGAAAAGGGTGGAGGTTGAGTTTCTAAGTATCCTACCTGGTAGGATGGGGAAAAGATGCCATAGCTTAGGGGATACCGTGTCTCACCATCTGGTGTCCCACTCCCACAAGACCCCCCATCCAGTGGATCCTCCTGCACTGGGCCACCCCCAGGAACTGGATCCAAAAGTGATGGACGTGTCCTGGCCATCTGGATGACAGGTCCCCGGGGACTAGCAGGTGAGACACCTTCTGGTTTTTCACAATAGTGACCATGCACTATTTAATTTATCCATAGCATGGGCACAAGACTGGGTGAAAGAGCATAAAGTAGGTGAATTGGAGCTTGGGAAACAGGGCTATATTATAAACTGGTCTGAAAAGAATATGAGGGATATGAGCAAACCTACTGAGACCTGGATGTTGGATTGGCAAAGAATTATTGATCTGAAAATCCCAACGATATTGTACTTCAGATTTTTCAAATGACGTCACATTTCATGCCAATAGGAGGCAAATGTGTTATAAGAGATAAAGTAGGAATTCATGAGACCTCAGATCATGTATTACGTGCTACAAAAAGAGATATAAGGCAGCAGATTAGATTGATAAGGAGAATAACCACTGATAAGGTAGAATGTGCTGCAGCAGTAAGGAAACTTAAAAAAAATATATTGTAATTGGTTCAAGAGACATAAATGTTCAGTAAAAAATGTGGTCTGACAGAGAATGTTCATCATATTGCATCACTCAAACACTAGGAAATTCTGGAAAATAGTAAATGGAGCTAGAGGTAGGGGAGGTGGCCAATTGATAAACCCCATTAAAGAGCTGTTTGTGAAAGGTAAACATTTCTCCATTGATATGGATAGAGTGGGTGATATGGGCTATACTAACATTGAAACTAACATAACTCAATCAGACATAATCAAATGTATTAGTAAGCTAAAGGTCTCCCAGGCGTATGGCCCGGATAGGCTCAAGCACATGGTGATCAAAAGAAACCCTGGGTTCTGGTATGATATGTTGTTCAAACTCTTTCAGGCAGTTATCAGAGGCAGAAAGATACCAGCACCTTGGGAAAAGGCGATAGTCATACTCGTTTATAAAAATGGCACTAGGGAGGATCCCGCAAATTATAGATCATTAGCACCATCGGACATTGCATTGTTGAAAGCAAGGATGTCCTGCGCGGGGTGTGTTACTTCCCATAGCATTCAAGTTCTAAACTGATACTATAAAATATAATACTTGAGGAGAACCATCTCCAGTTCCAGAAGCACCTCAAGACCTTCCTCTTTTCTTCTGCCTTCACTTCCCCTCTCCCCTGCTGAACTGTTCTCTCTTGGCAGCGTGCACCTGGCCACCCTCTGTCCTCCGGGCCCAGGTACCTGCTAACCCTGCCACCCTCCCGCACTGCCTCTGGGCCACCCCTTGCACTGGGGTCTGTATCTGTACAAATACAGTCACCCCCCTTTTCTTCCTGCACTTATCAGACCTACCCTGTCTGCTGCCTTATTATTATTTATCTGTTTCTCCTTTGCTTCGCACTTTCCACTTCTCCCCCCTTCATGCACTTTTCCCCTCCCCCTCACCCATGCACTTGGGCGTTCTCAATGTCACTGGGCCTAGTAAGATAATTGTTTTGTTCTCCACTGTTCCCCTCCCTTGCCTTGTCGCGCTCTGAAACACTTGTGTACGAGCGCGATAGAAATAAAATATCAATATCAATAAAACATTCTAATAACAAACACTTGCAGAAAGACAATCCCCCGTTATACGCCCTAGTCCGTTGTTTGAAACTGTTAATAGGGCTGAACTGCGCATTAATCTTAGAAATAAAAGCATCCCACTTAATTTAAGAAGGGCAGATCCCTATCAATCTTTAGAGCAGGTTTAAAAACCTACCTGTTTAGGGAGGTATGGTTACTTTACAGCTCTCTATGAATTTTACTGGCATCTGTATTCATTCACATTGCTGATTCTTGCTTTTTCAGCTTATGGTTCCAACTGCGCCACTTTACGATTTAGTTTGTTGTGTGTGTGATATAAATAATTCGAATCAATCAAATCATCCCAGAATATCGCCTTCAGTATTTATTTCTGTTGCATTCAGCTACAAAGGTTTAGATAAAGGTGAATGTCCATGGTTTATTATCTATGTAAATTAAGACACACAGGAGGTCATTATGAGCTTGGCGGTAAGGGGTTAACAGCGCCGGTAAAGGTGCTGGAGCCATCAACCCCTTACTGTCTCATTACGAGTTCTGCTCGCGGGACCCGCTAAGGACGCCTGCTAAAACCAGGCGTCCTTAGCGGGTCCCGCGAGCAGCCCAGCATGCTAACAACTGGCCCGTTGTTAGCATGCTCCCCATTCCCATTGAGCCCTATGGGGGCTGAAATGGGAATGGGGATGTACCGGGTCCGGGTACCGGAGACTAACGGGCATATTACAAATCAAATGCCCGGCGATTACATATTTGTATGAGAAGTTTCTTTCTAGATTCCGTGTCAGCAGTGAGCGCATTCAGGAGGATGCATTCTGGGCAAGTTGCCTGGAATGCTCCATTCACTCGTTGATGCTTGCCTTGTCAACCATATGGTTGCACATAAGCACAATCTTAAATGTGTTGCCAATGGAATAATATTGTTTAGTGTAAGTAAAACATGCATCTATTTAAGTAAGGTAAAGGGAGGTCAGTCTGCTAGTATAGAATATGAAATTGAATTATTTTAGAATGTCTTAATATTGTAAAATCGTGTATGAAAGCTGTCTTGATTCTTGACACGTTTTAATTGTTTTTTGTGCATTTTTAAATAAATAGTATTTTAGTGATAATACAGGGACTGCTATGAATTTATGTATTTATATATGCATTGTGGTGTATAAATTAACGATGTGTAGTGTGAAGTTATATTAACTAGATCACACTTCAAAAATTAAAATAATAATAATAATAGAGTGAAGGCACCGACTTACAGGACCTCATGGAGCCAGGGAGTCCCAAACCAGGTCAGAACCCAGAACCCTATTTTTTTTAATCAATTATCTTCTAAAACAATTTCCTTTTTTACAGAAAGCAGAGTAAAATAATTGTATACAGGAAACCTCAGAGAAATAGGACTTTGTTACTTTACATTTCAGAGGACAGTTAGCGCTGTGCCAGAATGCTGGCACAATAGAAGCCATGTCATGTCAGGTTTTCAGAGTGGTGGCTTCTGTTTTCATAATTCATAATTCCTATGTTACTTCGATATCGCTGCATTTATTTTAATCTCACTCCTCTCGTGGAAAAGGCTTTATGTCATTTTAAGAGTAGTTTTCCTTTCAGGTAAGCATGAGAGTCCTACTGACATTTTGATGAGTCCTTTATCTTTGCTCTTTGCATGCCTGGGAAGCAGTGCTGATATTCCATGTCCTATGTTTGTTTCTATATACTAGTTGCCCGCTTCAGTACGGCTTCACAGGTTTTGAGGGAGTGTGTCTTGGGCGTAAAAGAAAGACAGTTAAGTGGACAAAAGCTCCCATTTGTACTTCTCATAAAATGTAACGTATAACACTGCCCTTGCGGCCACACAAGTTGGCATCTCTTGGGTACCTTGGGGGAATTCTGGGACCGGTTCATGCATAAAGCAATGGCATGCCCCCTGCCGGTTATCAGCCCACTGCCCTCATCATCTTCCTCCCGCACGCTGAAAGCACCCAGAGCTCCTTGGTGCAGGCTTAGAGATGTGACCTCTGCCATGAATGACAGTGGGTTGCCTTTCCCCTGAGGGCACATGTTGTCCCAGAGCCTAGGAAAACTGTATGGCACAGATAATTGGTCTAGTGCGGGTAGGTGCTGAGGAATGGCACTACAAATGACCTTAAGTGCCGTGGCATTGTGCAACAAATGAGGCCTGGTGCCGCAAAGCACTGCTGTTCCAAAGCCTTACCTACTACTATACCAGATGCTACTCCAGCTTTTGGCCTAAATGCACACAAACCCACAATCTGTCCTCCTCCCAAGAAATGATGAATCATATCTCTAAAAATAGGCTCAGTTAAGAGTAAATCAGCTATCAAAAATGAAAACACTGTCTGCCAATGCACAGAAAAATCACAGAAACATGGTTCACTGACTATTACCAAATAGTCATTGGCTCTATAAAACAATCTTGCTATAAAATAATTGTCTCAAAATGGTCTAATAAAAATGGAGGAGGAGTAGCCCTTGACTACCCAGAGAGACTGTGGATATTCCAGGAGGACACACCTTTCCTCTATCTCACAATTTTAAAAAACATATGTGTGCAAATGCTACAATTGGAACGTGCCCCTGACAGTTATTGTGGTCTATTGCCCGCCAAGCACCAACCTCTCCTTTCCCCAGGAATGGTCAGAGCTACTGGTTATTATACAAACCATCTAAAAATTAAATCCTTTTAAATGCAAATATGAACACATGGCTCTGCCAGCCAAATAATCCACATTCCAGGCTATTCACCTAAAACATAAATAATCTGTTTTTTCAAACCCTAGATCAACAAGCCTACACATAAGGGTGGCCATGCCGCTGACATCTACTCCATTTAATTAGACCTCAAACAAATCACACATGCAACTGTCCATGTCTGATCACCATTACATGAACATTCTTAACAAAAAGGACAACAACAAATACAATACACTTCTAAAACACATGACATAAATCAACAAAAGGATTTTGAAGAAAATGTCACAGTGCCCAAGAACAATAATGCGGGAAACAACCGAAAAAGTGAGCACAGCAATCACTAAGACAGTGGTTACCACTGCAGCAAAGAAATGGAAAAGAATGAAAACCATAACCAAAGTCATCAACACATGGGTTGATAATGAACTTAAAAAGGACAGGCCACAATGGAGAACATGTATGGAAAAACTCAAAGTCAACGAATTGCAAACTGGCACGCCCAATTCACAGCAGGGGCTACCATAGGACCACTTTGTGGTACCAAAACCGTATTTCTTCTGCACACAGACTAAATCAAAATGTACAATGAATGTACCTACCCACAATAAAGTAGCAATTAACCAAAGCACTCAGAGGAACAGGCCAACTCTCTTCCTAGATCCTTTTAAGATACAATTGGCAAAGTTAAAGCCAACATTGATCGCGAGAACCAGAGACGGAGCAGTCACCATAAACCCGGGCCATCCGCCTGCGTTTATGGATGCGTTTATGGAATTCAACTCCATTACAACGGAAAAAGTGATTCATATGACTAAGAAACGAAACACCGCCCTGATCAGAGAAAACATAGCTAACCTCAGATAGTGCGCCAAAATTAAAGGCTGTCACCATAACACCCCTTCTAAAAAAGGTGAAGTGCACACCCAGAGCTACCGCAAAATCACAGACCCATATGAAACATTCCTTACATTGCTAAACCCTGGGTAATATAACTACCAGCCAACTTGTATTCAACTGTGATGAGAACCTCCTACTTCATGAAAACCAATCTGATTTTCACTTAAACAGGAATATAGAAAAAGGCCCCCATTTCATGAAAGAAGAAATTCTGAAAGCAATTGACAGCAATACACCAACAGCCCTTGCACTGCTTGATCTATCACCTGCCAGCGAATCAGTCAACCACTAGACACTATTGCAAAGATTAAAAGTTCAGATGGGAATAGATGGTAATGCCTTGGAGCGGATCACCAAATACCTTGATGATCATATCTTGAGGGTTAAAGTTGGAGATTTACACAAAAAAACATTGCCATTAAGGTGCAGCGAGCCCCAGTGCTCAATGTGTAACCCAGTGGCTATTTAATGTTTACATTAAACCCCTAGAAGTCATTATCAGACACTACTCACATTTATTCAGGCCACTCAGAGGAACAGAATCCTCCTTCGTGTCTGTCCGGGATGAACTAAAAAGAACAGCTGATGCAGAAGGTTGCTCTGTACTCATCCTTCTTGACCTCTCTGCTGCCTTCGATACCATCAATCACACCATCCTGCTAGACAGGCTACAAACAGCTACCTGGCACTACGAGCCTCATGGGTGCATGAGCTCCCCCACTATCAGTGTTCTCTACAGGAGCAGGGCGGGGGAACACAGAAACAGAAAGGTAAGCCCCGAGGGCTCTATTTGAGATCGACAAACCAACAAAAAGGAAATAAATAATAAATTCAGAAGTGCTGTGCGAAGTGGACATACGCAACACAGTTAACTGAGAAGACAATTTGTGCTGGAGTCGCTACATCCTGTACATGGACTGAAATTGCACCATGGCTTACTATCCGACACATTTTGGTAAGTCTCTTCCAAAATGGCCGACGTGGCTGCATCACAGTGAGAAAATCCAGCTGCCCCTCCTGATTGGCTGCTGCTGCACTAAGAGCCAATCTGTGTCGCTGGCTGGCGGAAAGCCAGGCCCCCAGCCTAAGGCCCCACTCCTAGGGCTCCATCTGGGCTTGTCTGGGCTGAGGAGGGCTCGGAAGTCCCCCACCTTCTATCCCCCTCCTCAAACTATGAATTGGCCTCCTGACTTACATACTGCTACCCCAAGAACCTGGGCCCCTGGACCTCTATGCTCCCTGCAGATCTACCAGTGAGTGATGGCTGAACTCTCCCATTGCCTCCTCCACTAACATTCTGAACCAATTACTGTGCCTAATCACTCTGCCTTCCTTCCCTCACCTAACCTACTTCTTCTCTCACTACGTTTGTGTCCCTGTGTTTGAAATTCAAAATTAGGTGTGTGCGCTTAATGCATCTCTGCATCCTCTTCACATTGCATTTGTGTCGCTGCTTTTGAAATCTGAATTTAGGTATATGTGCTTTTTTTTTACATCTCTGCACCCTCTTTGCATTGCATTTGTGTCACTGCTTTGAAGTTCGAATTTAGGTGTGTGCCCTTTTTTACATCTCTGTACCCTCTTTGCATTACATTTGTGTCACTGCTTTTTAAGTTTGAATTTAGGTGTTTGCGCTTTTACATCTCTGCACCATCTTTGCATTGCATTTGTGCCACTGCTTTCGAAGTTCAAATTTAGGTGTGTGCGTTTTTGACATCTCTGCTCTTTTACATCCTCTTTGCATTGCATTTGTGCTACTGCTTTTCAAATTCGAATTTAGGTGTGTATGCTTTTTTACATCT
The DNA here is from genome assembly GCF_040938575.1 of Ambystoma mexicanum. Classification (NCBI taxonomy): domain Eukaryota; kingdom Metazoa; phylum Chordata; class Amphibia; order Caudata; family Ambystomatidae; genus Ambystoma; species Ambystoma mexicanum. The sequence goes on from NC_090923.1 coordinate 718,361,607, forward strand.
TGCACCCTCTTTGCATTGCATTTGCGGCACTGCTTTTGAAGTTCGAATTTAGGTGTGTGCGCTTTTTACATTTCTGCTCTTTTACATCCTCTTTGCATTGCATTTGTGCCACTGCTTTTGAAACCGAATTTAGGTGTATGCGCTTTTTACATCTCTGCTCTTTTACGTCCTCTTTGCATTGCATTTGTGCCACTGCTTTTGAAATCCGAATTTAGGTGTATGCGCTTTTTACATCTCTGCTCTTTTACATCCCCTTTGCATTGTATTTGTGCTACTGCATTTGAAATCCGAATTTAGGTGTGTGTGCTTTTTACATCTCTGCACCCTCTTTGCATTGCATTTGTGCCACTGCTTTTGAAATTCAAACTTAGGTGTGTGTGCTCCCACATCTCTGCACCCTCTTTGCAAAATTCTTGAAATTCGAATTTCCTTTATGGATTGCATTTGTGCCTTTTGTGACTACTAGGCTCTCTGGTGAGTTCAGCTAGAACTGTGCTGTGCAGCCACTCTTCTTTCATTCCTCAACTAACCTCTACCACCCCTAATGCTCTCATCATTTCACCTATCTTCTCTAAATGCTACACTATCACTAAAAAAGCACCCTGGCCTACCCATCGCAGACACCTACATCAGCACAACTTCCAGGCAGATCTTCACTGATATCCTCTTCTCTGTCCCTTATCCAAAATCGATGGACTCCTCATCTCATCTCCACTTTCCTCCCTTTTACATCCTCTCCCATTAATGGTGGCATCAAGTGGGAAGTCCTCTTGGCTAGCTCTCATCATCACGCTGCATCATTAATGTCTACCACACAGGCACTATCTTGGTTCAGGGTCCTCAACCCAACCAGCGCCTGCCGCCCCTCTTTAACTTCCTTCCTTCACCTGCTTCTCCCCCTACCACTCTCTCTGTCCCTTCCCCTCTGACTGGGGTACCACATCCCTGCACTCCACCTCAGAAAACCTTCAAAGGCGGAGACCTCCTTCACCTGGCTGCTCTTAACGCCCGATCAGTCAACAAAAATTCCACCACCACCTTCCTCCTTCTTGAAGACACCGAATTCGACATTCACGCTCTTACGAGACATGGTTCAATGTCAACTCAATCACTGCTTTTGGCTCCCTTCTCCCTGATGGCTTCAAGATCATCTCCAAGCCACAACCTTACTGTGCTGGTGTTGGGGTTGCCTTAATCTTCCCAGAGTGGGTACCTTCTTCCGTCATACCCGCCCAGCTCTTATCTTCCCTTGAGAGCCTCTTCTGCAAGCTAGTCATCTCTCACTCCTCCTCTCTGACCATTGCTACAATCTACAGGCCTCCTGGTGCTACCACCTTGTTCCTCTCTAAATGGGCTGATTTCTGTTCCTCCCTAATCTTAACCACCGCCAATCTCCTCCTCATGGGTGATTTCAACATCTAATTGGACTCGTCTGTCATAGCATCCACTCTCAACCTTTACCTCTGCACGTATCTATCCCTCTCCATTCTCCCTTCTGGCCCAACCCATTCATCTGGACACACTCTGGACGCCCTCCTCAATTCTGACCCACCCCTCTGGTCACTCCACTCTCTTGGTAAGACCATTCTCTCCTTTCCTCGCACCTGGGTCCCCTCAGCCATTTGACCGCCCCTCCAAAAGCCCTGCCAACCTCATTCAGAACATCTGTCTGATGAAACGAGTGTCAGCTGCTGCCTTTGCATCCACCTTCATCCCCCCTCCCCAACACCCCCAGACTCTACCACCAACTCTACTCTCAACAACCCATTACCAACACCCTTGACATTCTTGCCCCAGTCATGAGGATCCGCTTGAAACTCACCTCCAAAAGTAAACCTGGTACGACTCTGAACTTGCAGCCCTGAAACACAAGTGCAGAGCTGCACAATGGAAGTGGCAAACCTCAGACTCACCCTCTGACAAACTGGCCTGCCCCCTGCTCCAAAGGCAATACAGATTCTCCATCCATGCCAGGAAAATGGCCCACATCCAGGCACGGGTATCAGGTGCATCCAACAACATGGCTGAACTCTTTAAAATCTACAGAGAACTAGCCAACTCTTCCGCAGTCTCCTCCTTCCCTCTTCTGCAACGCACTGGCAACACACTTCACCACTAACACTCTGGACATCCTGAGCACCCTTGCTACCCTCCCTCCCGACCTCTCCCTCACTCCCTTGACACCTATGGCTTCTCACCCTCCTTTTTCCCCCTCACTCTGGCCATCCTCTATGGGCTCTCCCCCTGCTCCTTCTTCTGAAGCCAGAAACGTTGGAGTCATCCTCGACTCCTCTCTCTCCTTCTTTCCTCCCTCACACTCAGGACATTGCCAAGAAGTCCCACTTTCAACTGGTCCTTCTCAAAGAAATTCCCCATTTTCTCACTTTTCTTCAGAAGCTCAATGTTACCTGAACCCTGGTTCACTCTAGGCTTGACTACTACAATAGCCTCCTCCTGGATCTACCTTCTTGCACTTTGCAACCCCTGCAGCTTATCCAGAATAGGGCAGCAAGACTTATCCTTGGCCCTAAGCCCAGGGACCGCATCTCTCCTTCCCTAAAAACTAATCCCTGGTTCCCAGTTGCAGCACAGATTAAATTAAAATCCCTCTGCATCATTCACAAGGCTGGCTGGGGCCTGGGACCACGCTATCTGCCACTTTCTCTTACTAATTACTCTCCCACTATACCTCTGTGGTCCTCTGGCACCAACTCTGTGTGTAAAGCGTTTCGCAAAACAGAGGGCCAGAGGCCGATCACTTTCTTCAGCTAGCTCTCTCTTATAGAACAGCCTCCCCCTTCCAATTTGTCATGAGCAGGAGTTCCTCAAATTCCAGAAGCTCATTGATTCTTTCCTCTTCACCTCCTCCTACCCTCCTTCCTTCCTCTGCTAATCTCACAGTCACTGTGATTGGTGGTCAGGGCCCTTGTGTATCCTTCGGGGACCTGGTCTATCATTCCCAATCGCCCCAGCCTCTGCCTACCTCGTGACACTTTCCTCGGCAACCCATCGGCCTCAATCCTGTAGGCTTGCACTATCTACCCAATGTGGCTCCAGGCCGCATAGCACTTACTATGCATTTCATCTGCTGCTCACCCAAGAGCTCGGACTTTCCAGCACTTACCCCCCAATTCCCCTCTTCTCGCTGCACTTGCATGGTCTGAATACTCACAAGGCATAGTAGGTTCATCTTTATCTTTCACTGTATTCATTGTTTTCAATCCCATGGTCCCTCCCTGTTGCCCTTTGGGCGCTTTGAATCAGAATTGACTTACTGTATAAGCGCCTAACAAATGCACAATAAATAAAATAAACAATAAATAAATCAAAGACATAGCCCTCTCATGGATCTCCCCTTTCATCTCTAAATGCTCACAAATCATGCTCCTCCACCCGTTCACCTGCACTTCACAACCAGTAACAAAGGGGGTCCCACAAGGAGCATCCCTATCTCCCCTGCTCTTCAACATCTATCTGACCCACTCCCGCACTCATCAGCTCCCACAATCTTACCTGCTACAACTACGAAGACTATACCCAAATATCATTAAATTCCCAAAATGACCAGGCTCGAACCATCCAGATCTGTCATCATGCCTCTCTGATATTGACTACTGGATGACAACCTCAACATCAATAATGGAAAAACTGAAATCCTAGTCTGCGCTCCTCCCTCAATTTATTCCTTGGCTGCAATCCCTAGGCCCCCCCCCACCAGCAACCTCCACCTCAGAGAAAAACCTTGGATGCACACTGCACACAGCTAATCACCTGCCATTCAGAAAGGCCCTCTAAACCTGGTTTTTCCATCTCTCTTGAAACCCTCCCCCTCTCTAAACCCCACATAGGCGCACAGAAACGCTGACCTAAACACATCATTCCATCCACCAATGCTGGCAGTGTTCGCAGAGGCATACCATAATAAACTTTCGTCCTTCCAAAAGACACAGCACTCCTACCCACCAATGCCTCAATGAAGTCGGCAGCTTTCACAAAGGCACACCGTTAAAAACGATTGTACTACCCTATCGTCCTTCCCTCATCCACCATCCCTCCTCCCTCTGGGCCCCTCTCCCACTGCCCAGGCTTTCATTCCAGGGTGACCACGAATAGCAAGACCAGCCAATCGCATTTGACAAAGAAAAAAAAACACTGCAGTCGAACTCCATCCAAGCATACTGTGCATATACCTTATACCATGTCTGTGGACACTGGGCACAGGCATGGCCACCCATCCATGCACCATAGAATGCAGCTATGGCTGTGCCATTCCAGTCTAGCAGCACACATAGCCGTCCACACTGAAACCCCTTATGTACCTCCACACCTCTGCCATTAGTATACAGCGACAACCAACAAAATAAAATTCGGTCTAGCTGTGCACCCATTGAATCTTCAGCAATAGCACTCTATCGTAAACCACCAACAATGCCCACCAACGTGTCTATCCTCCAGGCTGCTTACTGGAGCGCAGCTAGCCCACCTATGTCCTAACCTGGCAAAAGTGTGCACAATCATTTCTTTATTTAAACTCTTAGAACCTCCTACTTATGGACTGTGGTCACCAAGCTGCATTGAGATCATACAAATGGGGAATGGGCGCTATATAAATAACTAATACAATACAATACAATGGTGGGAAGAAATGAGAAATAACAGCACAGGGAGGAATGACAGGATGGGAGGGAATGAAGGACAACACAGGGAGGTGAGGGAAGCAATGTGGGGGGAGGAATAAGAAATACATGACAACACGAGGAAGAATACAAAATGCAACAGATGAAAGGTAGGCCAGCAACAGAACACTGGAGCATTGTACAACATTTGATGGAAGGAGTGGAAGGGCAAACAGGAAAGCGGAGCAACAGCACAAAGGTGGGTGGAGCGTTGGGAGGATGGACAGCCCAAGGGAGAGAAGGAACAGCACATGGGGAAGGAGGGAAAGTGCAAGAGGGCAGGAAGGAAAGCGCAAGGGGGCAGGAGGGAAAGTGCAAGGGGGCAGGAAGGAAAGCACAAGGGGGAAGGAGGGACAGCGCAAGGGAAGGAGGCGAGACAGTGCAAGAGGAGGGGAGGAGGGACAGCACAAGGGGGAGGAGTGAAAGCACAAGGAGGGAGGAAGGAAGGGGGAAGGAGAGCCAGTGCAAGGCAGAGGAGGGACAGCAAAAGGGAGGGAGGAAGAACAGCTCAATGGGAGCGGAATAGCGCAAGGGTAGGAGAAGGAACAGAGCAAGGGAGGGAGGAGAAAGGACAGCACAAAGTGGGGAGAAGGGAAAGCACAAGGGGGAAGTGGGGACTGAAAACATACAGATGCCCTCATAACAAATCACATAGAGATTTCTTATGAGGACATCGTATGCTGTCACTCACACTGCACCTCTCCAAAATAATTCAGTAAAACAAAAACTAGGGAAACAGGAAATTTAAATGGAAAGAGGTTATGAGCAGGAGAAAACATGTGAATGTCCTCATAAGAAATCACATTGAGATTGGAGAAGTGCAGTACCACTGACAACATACAGATGTCCACGCACGAAATCAGGACATCTGTATGTTGTCAGTGGTACTGCACCTCTCCAAACAATAATTGCTTGTATGGTAGCAGTATCCAGATAGGCAAACCTACATGTAGCCCAAAGAGGCCAGGAAAGTAGCCTAAAAAGAAAGATCACTATGCGGCCCCAGATGGCAGCCTCAACTTTGAAAATGACGCAGACAAATGATATGCTACAGTACTCGTGAATGGGATAAAATTAGTTAAATAAGCCACTATTGGATTACATCAGCATAATGGAACAAGAAATAACATTTGGTGTGCCAGACGATTATGCCACAGCATTTCGAGTTGTCATGCCAACTAGAAAGTCATATTTCTGGCACCCCTTTACTCTCTCTTCTCTGTAGCAATGGTATTGTCGATATTTTGGTGGCTCTGTCACCAAAATACACCAAAACCAAAAATATTTTTAAAAGATGGTACGGGAGAAACTGAATTTACCTTGAAAACTGAATGAAATCAGATATGTTGATGGGATTGGCAGACACAAGAAATGAAATACACTGCTGGAGTGCACACTACAGGCCTTTGCGTATATGTCTATTGGGAGTAAATGTATCAGGCATTTCGCAGCTGCAGAAAGGTATGCAGCTATATGGGACAGTTCAGCCTCAGCATGAGTTGAGTAGTGCAGTAAAAATAAGGCATTAATAGCGTTACCACCGCGCTACCGCACCACCCAATTACGGGTTTGTGGGAAAGTTGGAGGATTCACCTCCAGCTCTGAGCTGTAGGTAAATCTGCTGACTTTCTGTCCAATTAGCACAGCGCAATTACAGCTGCAGTAACTGTGCCTAAGATGCCCCATTGAGCCCGGTGGACTCAAACAAATTGGGAATTACACCGCCACTTGTAATCCAGTGGTAATACCGCTGGACCAAGTGGTGGTAACAGTAATTGCATTGGGCGGTATGCCGGTGGATTTACCACTGGGATACCGCCCAACTCATGATGAGGCCCATGGGAACCTGATCTCTTGCCAAAGCAATCATAGAACAACAGCTAGACACACATATAGGACAGCAAATTGACAATATCTGCACACAAGAATACAATATATGGGCACAGTTTGTATGTGCAGCTGAGTGTCCCTTAACTCACTAATATTTATCTGGTTTGGGCTTATCACCACGAAAGTGCGCGAAAACTAAAAACAACTGGGGGCGCTGTTGAGCAGCCTGCAAGATGGCTGCCTAGTGTTTGAGCTCCGCGCCCAGCCGCCGCCTATCCGCTTACATCTGCGGTTCTGTAGCTGATCCGGCAGCCCTGCTTCGATCCACATACTCCTGCTGCCGTGCCCTTCCCGCACGCCGAATCCCAGAGGAAATCGGACATCGGGTGGCCCTGATCCGCCTTCTTACCTCACCGGCGCCGGAGCGGCCTCGGGTCGTTCGGCGTTTCCTGCGTGCACCGCGGCCCGGATGTGTGCCGGCTGCCGTCTCCAGCGCTGCTGATCCGTGCCTGGGTCCCGGACGCGGCCCCTCACCGTTGCAGACTGGTGCCCCTTCATCTTCGCCTGCCCGCCCTGCCCGCTCAGGATTGGCGGTGTGGCCCGCGAGAGGTGCTCCCGCGGCGGAGCCCCGCGCCCACTGCCAACGCGACTTCTGGAGGTGGCCCACGGATCGGCGGCCCCTTCCTCTGTGATCGCTGTTGCGGCCTGGCCTGGGGTTGGAGTGGCTGCCGGACGCGGCGAGCTGGAGGTGAGAGTCGGGAGCTGCCGCCATCGTTGTCTCCCGCGTTCTTTCCGCTTCTCCCTGCACTAGGGAGGGCCTGCTGAGGCCTGGTCTCCCCACGCATTGTTCATTCTGCCGGTGGGCCTCATCTGCCTGGTGGTGCGCGGCCCTCCCGGTGGGGCCCTCCTCCGCCACCGCACTGCCTCGGAAAACACTACAACTCATCCTGCTGGGAGGGTGACCTGCACCGCGCCCAGCGGCCCAGATTGGCGGGCCTCCTACGCTTATGCCCCACTCATCCTCCAGCGTGGCTGGGCAGACTCACCTCAGGCGGCACAACTACACTGCACCGGACCGCGCTCACTGGCTGCACAGCGCCCCGTCCTCCATACTCCACCTCCTTGTCTCCCCAATCTCTGCTGGACTATAAGCTGCTCCCGTGAGCGGAGACCCCAGCCGGAACTGCACTGGGGGGGGTTCTGGTCCCTCTGGTAAGCCCTACACCAAGTATATAGTTGGGCCTTCCATACGCATGGTCTCCCCGCTGGATCGATCCGGACTGGTTCGGCTGCCTCCTCCACGCCCGTAACTGGCTAATCTCGTCCCGGCATTTCCCAATCTGATTCCTGATCCGGATCATGTCGAGTCGCTCCAAGGGTGGCGCCAAAGGGGGGGGCCATGGACAAATTTACAAAGGCGGTCCCCCGATCTGAAGTGGGCCACGCGTCAACTACGCCTGATGAACCTGACACTGACCCGTGTCCCGTAGCTGCGGCTCCTGATCTTACTGTCATGATGGAATCGATGGCCAAAAACTTTGCCTCCTTTCATGAAAAGCTTGATGACATCAATGCTAACGTGGCCTCACTCAAAACACGCGTCGATCAGGCTGGCTCCAGAATCACGGAGGCCGAAAACCGTATATCCACCAATGAGGATGAGATACACACACTACAAGATACCGTGGCTACCTTATCACGCGACATGAAGAATGTAAAGGCAAAATGCGACGACTTAGAATCCCGCTCTCGCAGGAACAACCTGCGCATTATTGGGGTACCAGAGACTGCCCTGAAGGGTCGTATGGAGGAGGCGGTTGAACGTCTTCTCAAGGACTTGCTTGGTGATCCTGACCTTTCCCCCTGCTTCACGGTCGAGCGGGCTCACCGGGCCCTGGCTCCGCGTCCCAGGCCTGGAGACGGCCCCAGGCCCATCATAGCCAAGATTCTCAATTATCGTGACAGAGACCTTATCCTCCGCCTGGCACGGGAGAAGGGGGAGTTGCGGTTGGAGGCCAATACTATTCGAATTTTCCCGGATTTCTCAATGGCTGTGCAGCAGGAGAGGCGTCAGTTTCTCGGCGTTAAGAAGATGCTCAGGGAGCGCAAAGTCTCATATGCCATTCTATTTCCTGCTAGACTCAAAATCACCCACATGGGCAAACTCTATTTCTTCGCCATCCCTGACGAGGCGGTAAAATTTATTGAGATGCAGATACTGCTTCAGGGCCCTGGAGAGGCTATCGCAGATGAAGGTTAATTGAGTGTCATGAAGTGGGGATATGGGCTGCACTTGACAAGTTATTACTGTTTACACTACTCGGCTCACCTAGTGCACGCTGTTTCGTGGTATGCCCATGTGGCTGGCCATGATGAGACGCTCTATCCTGCCATCTCCTGTTGGCGTTGCACTTGCTTGTGAGCCGGATACTTACTCTGGGGCCAGCTCCCCCCGGGGAGGGCCTACGTATCTACTGACTGCCCTGGCCACGGTGCTCAGGTACCCATCCTTCTGGGGACATTTGTGATGCTTTATGCGAAGCCAATGTAACATTATTTTGATGCCCTATTGTTCTTCTTCCTCTTCCAACTGCACAGCGGCAGGTCCTTTACCTCTTTGTTCTGGCCCAGTTCCCCTCTCTGTGACACACGGGGGAGATGATATATGACTGTCGACACTGTTCTGGTAGTTACGGGAACCGCAGAGGCTTGTGCGCGATCCCCGACATCCCGCCCTGCGGGTCGGGACTTGCGTTATGAGTCCATTGCCACTGTTCGTTTTGCAACAGAGCCACTTGGCTCTAAGCGTGCTGGTGCGTGGCAACGGCGCACCCCATTGCGATTGCACTGTTCTCTTCCGTTTTGTTGCTATGGGTTGGCCCCTGTTGGGCCTTGGGGAAGTGCGGGCCAGGTTGGTGTTGGCCCTTCTGCGTGCTTTTAGGGGTGGGTGATGTTTACACTGCTGATTCATGTTTAGTGGTGCGGGTGGGAGGTGGAAATGGGGTTGTTTCTCAAAAAGGCATACAAGGTTTCGCGAGGTGCATTCTGAGGTGGCACAAGCACACATGCTATTTTTGCTTGGGGAGCTCACACGGTCATTGGTGTTGGGACGTTCACTAGGGATGAAGATTGTTTAGGGGGATGGCTACCACTGAAATGTCTACTGTCATAATATCCTGGAACGTCCGGGGGTTGAGCAACCACACCAAAGCCCGCAAGATCATGGCGTATGCCAACAGGCATAACTGTAAGATCCTGCTCCTACAGGAGACACACTCCAATGGACTTATACCAAGGGTGGTTGCCCGGCATGGGGTCCCGCCAGATTCTACACTTCCTATTCCACGCAATCAAGGGGAGTTCTCACGATTATTCACAAATCGATTAAATTTGGGCTGCATAAAAGCTACATTGACCCCGAAGGCCGCTACGTTATACTACACTGTACACTAGCCAACAGGGAATATCTGCTGGCTAACACCTACTGTCCCAACGTGGACTCTCCGGAATTCTTTGACACAATAGCCACCATACTACTGGGCTTTGTGGGGGTGCATATTATATGGGGAGGGGATCTGAACCTCATATTGGACACTGTTCTTGACAGAACTGCCACGGGTCCCAGAGCATTGTCTCGCGCGGCGCGTAGGCTGCGGAGCCACATGCAGTCGCTCAATATTTGTGACGCCTGGAGAACTCTCCATCCCCAGGAGCGGGAATACACCTACTACTCATCGGTGCACGACAGCTCGTCCAGGATATATCTGTTCTTGGCCTCCAGCGAGGTAATGGGCGGAGTGGAGGGTGCGGACATCCTGGCCCGCACGCTGTCGGATCACGCTCCAATCACACTGTCCCTAAGACTGGGCACTCCTGCTCCAACAGCCAGCACTTGGCGCTTTAAGTCCGAAGCCCTAAAAGACATTGTGTTTAAGTCCGAAATACTAGCTGATATCGGGTCGTTCTTTGAACTTAACTTACTTCGGGACACGACTGCTGCGATCAGATGGGAGGCCTTTAAGGTATACATAAGGGGCATGTCTATCTCTCGGGAGGCCGGGGTACTGAGGGCCATCAGGGCTGCTCTGGGGCAATCTGAGATCAAACTGAAACAACTCGAGCAGCGCAACACTACCGGATCCGACCCCACCATTCTTGCCCAAATCTCTGATGAACTTCAGGTATACAACACACTGGCTACCTCCGAAGTCCGTTACTTCAGCCGCCCTCAGGCCGCCAGGAGGTATGGGGAGGGCGACAGGCCTGGGAAAACACTTGCGACACTTGTAAGAGGGGAGGCGGGCCGAACACAGATTTCTTCTATCAAAGATCGTAATGGTGAGGTTAAATGGGCGGACCGGGAAATACTAGACACATTCACTGAATTTTATAGCTCCCTCTACTCCCGACCCGTAGAACACACTGAGCAACGTATGCGCGAGCTCCTTGAGCAGATCCCCACTACAGAGATTTCCCAACAGACCAGGGACCAGCTAGACTCCCCAATCACGTTAGACGAGGTGGTGTCGTCCATCTCTGACTTGCCCAAAGGCAAAGCACCTGGCCCGGATGGGCTCACCGCAGACTTTTACCAGGAGCACATAGCCATTCTGGCTCCTCGGCTGCTTGAGGTATGGAATAAGGCCCTCCAGGCCTCCATCCTTCCCCCCTCCATGCGCGAAGCGGTCATCACGGTGCTGCTCAAACCGGGTAAGCCTGAAGATGAATGCGGGTCATACAGACCTCTCTCCCTCATGAACCTTGACACAAAGATCTTTGCCAAGATCATTGCCAATTGCTTTTTGCCAATCATGACGCACCTGGTGCATGAGGACCAGGCGGGCTTCGTCCCGGGTAGGTCCACCTCCCACAATATCAGGAGGTTGTTCAATGTCATGTCCCGCATAGATCAGAACGCCCAGGCGGTAGCGGTTACGTTGGACGCCCAGAAAGCCTTTGACATGGTCTCCTGGAAATACAGGTGGCTGGTCCTCGAGACAATGGGTGTTGGCCCAAACATGATAGGGTTCATCAGACTATTAACACCTCCCCGGTGCGCGGGTTCGAGTTAACTCACTAACATCCGAGATTTTCACGTTATCCAGAGGCACCCGCCAGGGCTGCCCCTTCTCCCCAATTCTCTTCGCATTAGTGATAGAACCAATGGCGGACTATGTCCGCTCAAGACACTCTAATAAGGGAATAAGATTGATAGAGGAGCCTGAAATTATATCCCTATACACAGACGACGTCCTACTCTATATTAGAGATCCCACAACTCATCTTAATCCCATATTGAGAGATGTCACCCGCATTGGCACCCATTTCGGTTTTACAATTAACTACTCCAAGTCAGAGATCTTCCCGCTCACCCAATCTACCATACAGCCCGTCTCCGAATATCCCCTGCGCTGGGCCCCTGAGGGCATTAAATACCTGGGTGTACATGTATCCCTGACTAAACCCACCCTACTCACTGAGAATTACTCTGCCGCAGCGCTGATAGTTGAGGCCAAAATCTCACGATGGCGCACTCTTCCGTTATCCGTTGCGGGTCGGCTGTCACTGATTAAAATGATTCTGCTCCCCAAGCTCCTTTACACCTTTAGTAACATACCCATTTGGCCTGGGAGGGCATACTTCACTAAATTGCACACACTATGCGCACAATTCCTCTGGCACTCAGGTGCGGTTCGCAAGAAGTGGACTGACATGGCACTCTCATACAGACGGGGGGGTATTGCTGCCCCTGACTTTGCTACATACTGGATTGCGGCCCAAGCCCAATATGCCACTCACTGGTACCCTGGCGCCCCAGTGCGCCCTCATGTTAAGCTGGAACGGTTGGCAACCGCTGGCATTAATTTAATGTCCCTAGTCCTACAGCGACACTACGCCCCGGACTCCCCAGTTGATCCCGTCGCAGCTACCATGTTTGCCTGGACACGCATACTAGCCCCATCTGATGGGATCTCCCCGTACTACAAGTGGCTGCCCGCATGGGCCTGTCCCGGGTTAGAGCCCACGCTGGACGCTGCCTTGGCCCGCCACTGGGAGGCTCTGGGGTATAGGGCACTGCCAGACTTCTATCCAGAGGGTAAATTCATAGACCCCCAGACTTGGAGGCCGGGTCACACTAGATCCCCCTTAGAAACTCTTCAGTACTACAGGCTCCGCGCTGCGTTCCGCTCTAGGTGGCCCTTCTTCCCTGATGAGCCCCCTGATAACCCGGCAATAGCGTACATTGCTAACTCGGGCGGTGCACGAGGCGTCATCTCAGCATTATATCATATCCTGCAAGACTTCCCCTCTACTCCGGTCCTCGGAGCGCGCAACAAATGGGCAGACGAACTGGACCTAGAAATAACTGATGAGCTATGGGAGAGCATGTGTCTCCACACCCAAAAAGTTTCTCTCAACTTCCGCTTTCGGGCCATGCAATATAAGCTCCTTAATAGGCTGTATTATACACCGCGCAGGACTTCCGGGTTTGCTCGTTTGGAGGTGCGCCTCTGCCCACGGTGCGGGGCCTCGGACGCTGATCATCTACATATGTTCTGGACCTGTCCGAACTTGTTCAACTTTTGGGACGGGGTCCTAACGACACTTAGTGCAGTAATTGAGACCACTGTTGATCCCGATCCTATGGCAGTCCTATTTGGGGTGTGGAGCTCTGAGGAAACTAAACGTCTGAAAAAGTTTTTAAATATAAGTTGTATGATTGCCAAGAAGTGTATACTCCAGAGTTGGAGGTGCCCCTCTCCCCCGACCCCGCAGAGATGGTTGGGCCTGCTTACTTGGTCACGGAACTGTGAGGAGGACTACTTGACCATGCTGCCGGCCCAGTCTCGTCCCAAGAACATTTGGAGTGAATTTAACACATATCTCAATATTCAGTCCGAGGCTGGGTCGGAGTCCTGTCTGTCCCCGGACATCACTCCTGCATCATGATCTCCTCAGCTCTCCTCCTCCATTCGCAAAACATTGTAGTCACTGCTGTAATGTCGATACTGTAGCCTGTAGGCTCCTCCATGTTGTATATGATTCATATGCCTGTTGCCTTGATGTTTGTACCTTGTGAACCTTTGCAGAAAAAAATAAAAGTTTAAAAAAAAAAAAAAAAGAAAACTAAAAACAACTAAACCAAATGCAAATTATACAAAACATAGCAGATTTCGGCTCTCAAGACTTGGGGATCATCTCTCACTGGGCCTAAAAAACCTTATCTGCCTTCCTGTTGCAAAGAGAATAGCATACAAAACCAACTGTATTACTTTCCAAATCCTCACTAACATCCCTCCTAAATACCCAAATTCTTATCTAAACAAATACATGTATATAAGAGACTGCTACGATCATCACAAGTTAACAACCTAACTCCACACAGGTGTTAAAGACACACAGAGAGTAATCTGTTGCAGCATAAAGTCCAGAATGCTGGAACAACCTCCCCACAATCCTTAAAACAGAACATACCCTAACGAGGTTCAAAGGGAATATGAAAATCTGTTTTTTTGAACATAAAACCTAATTCAGATATTCCCATGTACATTAACCAAATAAACGTCCCTCTCACCAATGATTTCTATTCTTGGCACTACTGCACTTTTGCTAGCACTTCCGCGGCAAGGGCACATATAGCCCTTAACTGGTAACCTCAAATTTGCCTACCTTAGCCATGCAAAAGGTTACCTGACTTGTTCCTCTGCCCACGTGGTGTATGCTTGTAATATGAATAACCTGCAAGCACCAGAATGTCTGTCTCCAATGCAGCCTCTGCAATAGCATAACCCACACTCTGTAACGCAAATGTCAGCAGAGATCTCCGATACCAACTATAACAAAGCATTCGCCTTCGGGGCGTAACCTCATTCCATGCTTCTAATTTCTTCTATATTTGTCATACTTTGTATTGTACTCCAAATCCTATTGTGTTATTCCCAGGTGTTTTGTAGTGGCACCCCTAAGACTAAGCACATTCTAAAACTCAAAAAAGAATAAATACATACAATGATGTAGGGATTGCTCTATTTTCCGCTGCTCAGAGTTTGGCCCACCAATGTTGAGTCCTGGAACTACTTTTCAAAGGATGCTGCTGTACACAAAATGTGTGATTCCTCTGTGTAGCTAGTTCCACCCCATTGCCAAGCATCCCCTTTGCTCTCTCTTAAAGTATTCGAATCCAACACTCGGAGAGGAATAGAAACTTGTTTGTAGCATCTGTTGAATGCTTGTTTCAGCAAGTGGCACAGGACCTTGGGCCTTCACTGGGGTTCTCTTTTCTATTGCTTTGCATGGGTCCCATTTCACTCAGCACAACTAGAGTCGGTGTTTTGTTAACCGCATGTCCTTTCCGTCCCATTTACAGCCAAAGGGAGCCGCACATGCCACTACAGCAGGGCCTCACATTTTGCACAGGTTGTATGTAACACAGTACTCTGGAGATGACCCTACAGACGAGACTGCGTAGCTGGCCCATGGAGCAGCCATCTGGTCAACTGCTGTTTATTCTGGACCTGAATTTCACACAGAACTCCCAAAACCACAGTGAACCAATCTGTGATGAAGGATGGCGATAGAGTCCTCATGAGGCCATTGCCTTTGCCGGGGGCAACTGGAGAGCAGGCACGGGTGGGAGAGACCGGGCACTGAGAATGTTACCACACTCAGCAGGGTCCTTCGGCGCCGAGAGAAAGGCCACACCTTCTGGCCATATGGCCCCCTTTTGGATTTGTGGAGAGTGTAGGGGCAAAATACACCTGGGTATATACTGGTGATAAAGTCTCTCAAGAGACAAAATCACTTGGCAAACAGACCTTAAAGGGTATTTGATGTTCAGTGTTGTAGCTTTTTAGGTGATTTGGCTCGTTTCCAAGGATTGCCAATGTTGACTGAAATAAGAAACGAGGTAGGGGATAGAATAATTCCCTTAGGGTCACAGCATCCGGAATGTAGGGATGATGTGATTAGAAATTGGGCTCAATGCTCTGGCACCAGACATTTTGCACTTGAACCACATCATGATGCTAGCGGGGTGTAGCCATGTGGGGTGCCAGTGCCTAGAAACGACTAGCTGGCCTAGGTGTCATCGCACCATAGACACAGCCCGTCATGACATGCAGACTCCTCCCCCACACCAAAGCATTCAAATATCAAGCCTCAAACTGTGCCGGGTACACACCCTTCTCTGCATAGGTATCAGTCGCTCATGTGGCTAACCTGGCTACGGCCAAATCCTCTGATGTTCTGGAAAAGGATGTAGGAGAAGCGGTGTCACCATGGAAACATAGGCCATTGTAATTACTTTGGTGCCAATTGTAAAAACTGCCAGTATTTGCCTATTTTTTGTAGTCCGACAGATTATAATTTAAGAGATATTTAGGTATTCTGAAGGCACTGTTGGATGGGGTAAATATTGTATTGTTATGTAGTGAGAAACCTGATAAAAAATGACAAAAGGGCCCGTTCACTCAACCCCCGACCAGGATTCTTTTTAAAAATAGTTCTTTAATGTGCGGGGATTCACATCCCTGCACGTGAGAGAAAACAAAAGAGTGGAATGGGGTCTCCTTCAAGGTGTGAAAAAGTGCCCATCTCAGATATCCCAAGTTCTCATCTCCTTTTAGTGAAATGTCCAGAAAGCTCATTAACAGCCTTTCTATGAATTGGTGTACATAATACAGCAGTCGTGGTGTAATATGGATCTTTAGGAGGGCGCTAAATTAAGATGCAGAGTCTCAGGAATACTGCTTGCAGATTTTTGAAAATATGCATGCTTTACTGCCAGATCAGCTGTAAAGGCCTAATCGTGTGGATACCCTCAGATTATCACATGGAATGACAGTAATTACTGCTTGCAGTAATCCAAGGTTTAAAGCCGGGAAACTTGCAATGAGGCCCATAGTTTCTTTTGTATTACTCCTACCAATGCCCAAAACCTCTGCATTTTCAGCAGATTCTTCTCGAATAAT
This sequence comes from Ambystoma mexicanum, assembly GCF_040938575.1. Classification (NCBI taxonomy): domain Eukaryota; kingdom Metazoa; phylum Chordata; class Amphibia; order Caudata; family Ambystomatidae; genus Ambystoma; species Ambystoma mexicanum. The sequence continues at coordinate 718,378,084 of NC_090923.1, forward strand.
AATTGGAGGAAATGTGCAAAGAGCACAGATAAATCAAATATAGCCAATCCTCAGTGATGAATGTGCATTACTCAACCCAATACCTGGTGCAGGTATCGGTACTCTCCCGGTCACAGTCAGTGCACCCAAGTCAATTGCTACATTTTGCAAGAACTCGTGCTAACATCTAGTGTATTCACTCCTCTGGTACTGAGACCTTCTGATGCAACCCAATGTTCAGACGATACGGGGAGCGGATAACTCCAAACCACACTTTGTAGCGCACCCACATTTCCTGTAGCAATGCGTGAAAAGGCCACCCAGTTCAGTTTTTTTGCTTGAAAATCTGCTTGCAGTTTTCCGAAATTTCAAATGGCAAAGAAAAAACTACAAGTTCCAGAATCCAAAGGGAAAAACAGGACTGGAAGGTCTTGTGTTGGGCAGTTCTGTTTTGCTAGCGCTCTGGTTGCAGCCTCGGACTAGTCAATAGATCAAAAGAACAACGGTGCTTACGAGGATAGGGCCAACATGCCAGTGGGCCGGCCATTGAGTCTCAGTTTGATAACTTAGTAGAGAATCCAGCTGTGGTTTGGGAGCAATATAAACAGTTTATTTAAGTGTTCCCAAACAGGTGACCCTAAATAACACAGTACATCGCAAAAAGTCATAACGTTCCAACCCTGCCCATCCACAGAACCTCAGCCCCACAGTTCTTTGACTTCTTACTCTCAAGAAACTTGATTTTTTCAATTGTGTACTTTCTACTAGTTCCATATTAGACATGCCATCTGCATCGGGTCCCCTCGCTCAAGGAATTCCCACAAGCATGTGCAAAACCTGGCCTAAGAAGGCAACACGGCCTTAAACCACACCTAATTTCAGGGTTTTTTTCTGTAAAGATATGACACATGATCATTTTTAAAACAGACAGAAAAAGAGATATTGGTGTTTCTGAAGCAAAGGTGAGGGAGGGAAAAGGATCCATTTCCGGTCGCATGACGTTCCAAGCCACGGGCATTCTGCACTGTTTTCTGCAGCTTTGTATTTTCCAAACAGCAAAGCTCGATTCCAGCAAGAACCGAATGCGAAGGTGAAATCCAAGCCACGTGGGACACAGGCCACTTCCCCGGGTAGTGATGTCACCCAGGCGAGGAATCCATGTTCCTGTAAATCATGTGACCCCCATAGTGCACTGCGAGGCGGCTCTGCGCGTGAATAATGTCCCCTCCTGATGAGAGCGTTGCTTGAGCAGCCACGCAGCCGCGGCGGAACCGGCTGCAAGCCCCATTGGGCCTCATTACGACCCTGGCGGTAATCGCCCGTCATTACCGCCATGGCGTAATGAGCGTTTACGCCGTGGGACGATGGCGTAAAGAGCGCCACATCACGACCCATCGCGCACGAGCATTACGCCATGGCGGTAATGCAAATAACGCCATGGCGGAAAAGGCCCCTACCGGCATCGCTAAGCGAGCAAGGTGCCCTTCCGCCAGCGTAAGTAGCGGCCACCGTAATTTACGGCCACCGTAATTAGCGGCGGCCGTAAAAGGCCAAACCGGAAATAGCGTCATCGCGCCGGAACGGGAAGCAGCCCGTCGGCCATCTTTAAAAACACAATCCATCGCCATCCTACCAAACAACACCAGACCCAACCCTGACACCTGTCCCAACCAAACACCCACCCATCCAAGTTCCCGAAAATGCCAAAATCCGTGAAAAAGGCATGTGACCGCCAGCGCCAGGAGCGATTCAGCCGGGAGGAACTCTGCATGCTAGCGGAGACCCTGCAGGACAACGCAGGTGTTGTTTTCTCCCCTGAAATGACCAGGACAGCAATCGGGAAGAAGAAGGCCATCTGGGCCCTGGTGGCTGAGCGCGTCAGCGCGGTGGGGACCGTACCCCGCACCCCACAGCAGTGCCGGAAGCGCTGGGATGACCTGCGCATACGGGTCAGAGCCGTCATCTCGGCAAACCGCAACCTTGCCCAGGGAACCGGTGGAGGGTCGGAATCCCCCCTGAAACTCCAACCGTGGGAGGAGATCTGTGCTACCACCATCGGCATGGAATCCATCGAAGGCGTTGGAGGGATGGAAAGGGGAGCCCCGACATCAGGCGATGAAGGTAGGTGCCTCATACAAGACATGCCATAGTCATAGCAGTCCAATCATGTGTAGCACAAGGTTGCCCTAGAGTGTAAATGCAACACAAATCAATACTGCCCATAGCCACATGCGAGCACCACCCTGCATACACTGCTGGCACCCGCATACCTGCATCCACATACCACACCAAAAGGAGACAACCTGCATGGCACTGCCTGAAATCTGCCTCATCCACTGGCCAAAATAATGTCAACCATTGTCATTCAAAAGTCCGTAGACCCATCAATAACGCCCTCCCACCTTTGCTCCACCACAGGCACAGAATCACACCCAGAGGACCAGGACACCCCTGCGCCGAAGAGAGCGAAGTCCAACATCAACCTCCCTGCACCCTCAACCTCAGCTGCAGTGAGGCAGACCCCACGACAAGCAGGGCCCACTGCAGGCATACCGGAGGTCCCACCGGCAAGCACCCCTGTTGGCAGCAGGCCAGCAGCAGCTGCTCCACCTCCACCGACATTGCCTGCCACAGAAGGCAGGGGGTCAGCGGCCAGCAGCAACATCGGGGAGACAGCTGCAACAGCTGCATGTTCTGACTCGGACATGGAGCAGGAGGTCAGAAGCCCCACTGACCAACTACATTCCCCCTGTTTCTCAGACGCCAGCCCCCATGAGGGCGACACACAGGGGCACACTGAGGCAGAGGAGTGGCCTTCCACCCCATGCCCTGTCCACACTCCACAGGAGGGGACCAGCCCCTCCATCACTCCACCTGCACTGGCCATGGGCCAGCACGGCCAGCCGTCCCTCGAGGACATCACTCAACGGCAGCATCAACTGTCCGCAATGCTGGATGAGCATGCCGCGGAATGTGTGGGGGCTAGGTTTAGCATTGAACAGGCCACGGAGACACTAAGGGCGGAAGTGGCGCAGAGCACTGCCACCCTGAGGGATGCCATGCAGGCCATGTCCAGGGACATCTGTGCCGAACTTGCGGGCTTGCGTCGTGCGGTCACTGACCTCACCCACACAGTACAGGAGCAGCATGCACAGGGGCAGCCAGGGACATCCTCCACTGCCAGTTCTGCGCAGAGCAGCCCCGTGCGCCGTTCCGGACGCAACCTGCGCTCCACAGCCAGGGGTGCCCCGGGGGCCGGGAGAGGGGGCTTGTGACGGCCTGTGGACACTGTCACAGGCATCTGTTGACAGCTACATGGGGTGTGTTGGGGTGTGCAGGGGGGAGGTGGGAGGTGGGAGGGGGTGTGTTGGGGTGTGCAGGGGGGAGGTGGGAGGTGGGAGGGGGTGTGTTGGGGTGTGCAGGGGGGAGTTGGGAGGTGGGAGGGGGTGTGTTGGGGTGTGCAGGGGGGAGGTGGGAGGTGGGAGGTGGGAGGGGGTGTGTTGGGGTGTGCAGGGGGGAGGTGGGAGGGGGTGTGACACGACAGTTCATAGTTCCAATACACTTTTTTCTTTCAAAAAAAGAAATGTGTGGACATTTTCATTGCGTATGTGTGCTTTATTGGTGTACAGTCCACAGTGTGCATGTCCCAGAGACACACAGTGCCCCAAGTGCAGTCTCCATGCGATAAACACCAGCCGTGTGTGCTAGAAGCAGTGGTCGATGATACTTTGGCGCATGGCACGCCCCTCCTGTGCATCGCCTCCTCCATGTGGTGGCGCCCCATCTGCACCCTCCTCATCCTCATCGTCAGGTGGTTGCAGTTCTGCGTCAGGGGGCAGGGGCACATTCCGTCTGACGCACATATTGTGCAGCATGACACATGCCATGACGATCTTTGCCACCTTCTCATGGCCATACAGGAGTGCCCCACCAGACCTGCTGAGGCTTCGGAACCGTGCCTTCAGGAGGCCGAATGTCTGCTCTATGACCACACGAGTACGTGTATGTGCACGGTTGAAGTCCTCCTGGTGCTGGTTCTGCGGGTTCCGGACTGGCGTGAGGAGCCACCTCTTCAGGGGATAGGCTGCATCACCTGTATGTAGGCGAGAATGTATGTGTCAGTCATGTTGTCTCATCAGGAACATGATGTTCCACCATGGCTGGCATGGAACTGTTACCTTGGCTCACTTCTACATGCACTAATTGATTCACACTATGCAACCAGTATATGCTCATTGCTGCCATGGCCTGTTTAGCATGCCATCACCCTATGTATGCAGAGGGGTTTTGTGCATTGTGAGTGCCCTTCCTCTGTATCCATTCTCTGTGTTACTCACAGCCAGGTGGAGTATGCATCATCCCCCCCCCCTTTCTGCCAGGTGGAGTATGCATCATCCCCCCCCCTTTCTGCCAGGTGGAGTATGCATCATCCCCCCCCCCCTTTCTGCCAGGTGGAGTATGCACTGGTACGTCATTCCCATGCCCACTTCCATGACATTGCACTCACCGAGTAGCCAGGATCTTGGGCCTGCATGTCGCTCCATGTAGCGTGGTATTGTGGAGTTCCTCAGGACCAGTGAATCATGGGTTGATCCGGGGAATCGGGCACAACAATGTGTGATGATCTTGTTGGAGTCACAGACCATTTGCACGTTGATAGAGTGGAACTGTTTCCGGTTGCGGTACGGTACCTCCATGGCACGTGGAACCACCAATTCCACATGGGTGCAGTCGATGGCACCAATGCAACCGGGTATGCTGGCTAGTGCATGGAAACCCACTTTGGTGTTTGCAATCTCCTGGGCAGTCCGTGGTAATGAAATGTGGTCGTCTGTGTGCTTGAGGAGGGCATCGAGCACTTGGATGAGTGTTCGTGAGAATAATGGTTGTGAAATGCCATGCAGGTGCCCCACTGTGTGCTGGTAGGTGCCTGTGGCCAGGAAGTGGAGTACAGCCACTACCTTCAGTAGGGGGGGGATGGCGGTTGGACTTTCTATCATGCTGACGATGTCGTCGTGTGTCATGTCTACGATGGCGGTGATGGTGTCCCGGTCCAAACGGTACAGGGTGTGGATCTGCTCAGCAGTGAGGTTGTTTGGATTGGCTCTGATGCGTGGGATTGGGGCCTGCCTGCGTGGTGGCACTGGCTGTGCTGGTGGGGCTTGCTGGGCCTGCCTTGCCCTCCTTCTCCTCCTGCGTCTCCTCTGTGCTGCCTGTTGTTGTTGTTGTTGCTGTTGTAGTAGCACATGCATTGCTATCAGGTCCTCCAGCCCCAACATTGCTAGTCGTATTGGCATCATTGTGGAGTGTGACTGGGTGTGGGTAGGGGTGGGGTGTGCTCTTTTTGTACTCCCCTGAGTCTGTATTGCCTTCACTTGTGCTGTTTCTGTGCACCTGTGGCAGCTGCATTCACTTGAATTGGCCCTTTACGGTTGGTTCGCGATGGCGTTATTTGCACCATGGCGGTAAGGTACTTAGCGGCCTCGGTGATGGCGTTAGGTGCATGTCCGCTTGGGTCGGCATTTGCGTACCTTTCCGCCATGGCGCTAAGTACGGTGTGGGCGGTCGCGTGCGCGCACCCTTAGCGCAGTTAGCGGCAGCGTTAACTACGATGCCGCTATTGGCATCGTAGTTTACGGTCAGGAGTCATGATCGGACCTGGCGGAAAACGATGGCGGTAACCATTTACCGCCATCGTTTTTCACTTACCGCCAGGGTCGTAATGAGGCCCATTGACCTTTCTACCGATGGTATCAATGCGAGGGGCGGGGCAGGTCTCCCGGTAACACGTCCTTGGAGGGACGGGGAGCGGGTTCGATTAGAGGGCGACTAGAAACCATCAAGTCGGTGGTAAACATGTTGTGGGGGAGTTGGGGCGCGCTGATTTCACCCTGCAGTCTGTTCTTTGATGGCCCGACACTGTAGGGTTGTGCTCGCAGAGGCGTTGCTAGGGGAGACTAGTGGTGCGGCGGGTGGGGCTATAGCCTAGGTCTTTTGGTTGTAGCTCCAGATAGGAGCTCAGGGGTTACAACCAAAAGGCTAGCAAGCCCCACGTCCGACAGTATCAACTCTAGCAACACCCCGTCTTGAATGAAGCACTTAATTTAAGTGCTTGGGCTACCAAAGCAAGCTCAGATCTGAAACAAAAGTGTGGGAGCCCCTTTAATGTTTTCTATCTAGGGAAGTATGGAGCAGAGTGCATTTTAATTAGCATCCCTTCAACTCTTTTCTTGTGGCACCCATCTGACACCCCCGCCTGCCCTTCTCCAGGGCTCCCCCTCCACCACACAGAATGCCTCATGCTTTCATCTATTCGATTTAATGCTTTGAACACAATAGATTTGGGCTGTGGCACCAAGTGTAAGGGCAGTGGAAGATGGTCGGTGTGCCTGAACACACACCGCCTTAGTGATTTGTCATTATTACCTCATGTTCTATGTTTCTTGCATTGTGGTTTTCTGAAATGCGAAAATTATGGGAATCCGTTCGCTATAATCGGCTGCCTGTTAGAAATTATGGAAAGAGTCCCAGATGTCAGAGGCATGTCAGAAAAGGGTTTCTTTTTTCTACTTTTTTGTTTCAATCGTCTTGCTGTTTTGTATTCAATTTAATGGGTGCTATCACTAGTAATGGTCTGAAGTACATTGCTGTCATTTGATACAGTATTCAAAGTAAAATTGGAGAGGATCTGCTAATGCTATCAGTTCACTCAGCACAAAATCTAATACTTGTTATTAGTGGATGGATTTAATTAGGAAGCGTTTTTACCAGTGAACACAATACACTAAATCAATAGGAAGCTTACGTTGATGTCTATCCCAGTCTTGCGTTATATCAGACATCTTTTTTCTGAGCTACATAACCACCAAAGAGACTTAATTGCGCAGAGGCTTCTCTGTTAGGTATAGTACACTTGGCATATGTTGACAGCACGTGACGATGTGTGTCTGTTCCATACGATGGTGACTGTACCAGGCTTATGGGTGCAGTATTGGGGAACTTGAGGCTGCATTTTACAAATGATTGCTGCACCTGCAAGGCTATACATAACATATGGTGGCTTACTGGGCACATTAAGGCCGTACTGAGTCGTTTGGGGTGGCACCTCCCCATATGATGGCAGCGCCTGAACATGCAGGGCTACACCTTTGCTTATGGTGACTATACGAAGCATACAATGGCATTAGAGGCTTACCTAACATATGGCAGCCCAAACATGTCTGCTTTGCTAACGCTTGTTTATTTGTATTCACTTAAAGTTAGGTTCACTCTCTTTCACTGTGCCCATGTCACTTGTTTTAAGTGGGCGAGACATTAAGGAGAGGCTCTAACGTGGCCTGGGGATTCCCTGCCTTGGTCATGGAAGTGCAAGTAACCAAGTGACTGTTGTAAGAATTGCAACCTGAGTAACAAGGTCAGCTTTTTCATCTATGACTCAATATACCTATATACCTAGCATGAGGGAGATACATCTATAACAAAGGTGTTCTCAATATTAAATAATTATTACTAGTCGAGAAGTCTACTAAAATTAAAATTCATATTATTCTCCCACTTCATCTGCTGATTCAGTACCTATCTCCTGCAGAGTCCCTCAGGGATCCTGCGTCTCTCCGACCGTATACGATATTTTTACAAAGCGTCTGTTCGATCACCTCAATGGCTTGGGTGTCACCTACACCAACTATGCTGATGACACCCAAGTCCTCATCACCTTGATGGGTTGCTACGACAAAGATTAGAAAATATTAAACGATATCTATCTTCAGATCCAGGCTTGGATGGCCGCCCATGGCCTGTGCCTAAACGATAAGACAGAGATACTTATCATAGGCTCCAAATCACGACTAAATAAGCTAGATGCTATCTACAAATCTTTCAACATCGATGGGAACCTCATCAAGGTTTGTAGTGAGGGCAAAACATTAGGTATCTATTTAGACTCCACCCTCTCTCTCTCACGAGGCAAGTCAATACTACCGCTTCAACAACAGCATACACTACCAAGTTGATTAATGCCTACAAACTGTATCTTTCCCCCAACAGTTGCATTACGTTGGCCAGAGCTCTGATTTTATCCAAGCTCGACTATTGCAACACTCTATTTCTAGGCACTAATGAACGTAATCTTAACAAACTTCAAGTGTTTCATAATAATGCCCTCACATCAGCCTTAAATATCCCTAGATTTAACCATGTCTCAGCATTCAGGCACGATGGACACTGGCTACCAGTGCGAGACAAAAACTCATTGGGATCACTAGTAATCACTCATAAATGCCTGTCCAATACAGCCCCACAATATCTGGCTGACAAATTTAGCAGGAGCCAATCCACCAGACCCACCAGATCTAACTCCTCACATCGCCTTAACATTTTGATTTACAAATTACAGAGATCAGGTGGTTCCAGCTTCCCCGTACTAGCGGCCATACTGTGGAACGCTTTGCCCGACATTCCCAGAGCAGAACCATCCTTCTGATCATTCAGAAATAGCGCAAAAGTTTGGCTCTTCGCCCAGCAGAACTAATTTACACTCCTAGCCTTCCTGTTCCAACTGCTCAGTGACTTTTCCGGTGACCTTGTATACTTCTGCTTTCTGCACACTCTCTCTATGTATATGCAGCCAGTGCTCAGAAAACGGCTCTGTAATTTATGACACCCGCCCTGTCTCCTTAATTCTCATTGTACCCTTGCCTGCCACCTGATTCTCAGATTGGTTATGTAACTCAACTCAACTGCTATATGCTCTGCCTCTGTAACTATATGTCATTTAATTTATCTGTCTCTGTAATTGTACTGTATGTAATTTAATTTCAATTTGCTATCCGTCTTGTTTTCTGTAACTATGTATTCAAGCATAAGCACCTAGATACCTGATGGTTAAGTGCGCTCTATAAATAAATAAACTAAACAAAAATATGAACAGCTTACAGTTAACATAGGTGCATGAAGGTGGTAATGCCTGTGAGGGAGCCGGCGGTGGTAAAGTCCCAGCTGCAGAGACGTGCTTGTACACTGCAGGTCAGGGTTTTTTATCCTATCCCAGCAAGATAGGTAAAGGGGTTAACACACATGCAGGGTGCTGGTCTCCTCCACAAAACAACAATAGAGCCGCAGTCCCGACTCCATTATTCTGCCACACTCTCAACACAGATTTTTATTTTATAATGTTCAATTTGCTACTCATAAAAAAACATTTACAAACATCTTCTCTCTGAAAGGTGGAAGGCACGTTTTAGAAAAACCAAGGTGTACCATTTAACAGCCCCCTGCAGGAATCGGTGAGGTATTAATGGGTCTCATTGACTCCTTATGTGTTTTAATTCCTGCAGGCCCTTGAGGTTCTTCATGGGCCATGGCAGAGGCAGCAGCCTGTTAGCAGAGGGGGGTCAGGGTGGTGTGTGTCTTTCCCTCTGGGGCGCCCTGTCATAGGCCGGCTCAAGGCAGAAATCAGAAACCTGCTGGGGCCTGGCCCACTACAGGCATGCTTGGGTCATATGGGGGACATCAGCTTGATTTGAACTTTCTACATATGCCCTTGCTAAACATATCTGTTTCACCATGTGATGGATTCAAGTTATTTCTCAAACACTCTGCTTTGCATCAGACAAGGCACACAGGCAGTTCTCTGCATGGACCTTTCTAAAAATGGACTTGGCTAATAACAGCTTCTGTTTTTTAATGGAGCGCTTGCTGGCACATTTTCACAGTACTGGTGGATCAACGCAAGGGTCTTGAATTTGTTGACTCAGTGAGGATGAAAAACAGAGCTTATCCAGATTCAACCCTCTGCTCTGCAGTGCGACGACGGATTTTAGCAGTAAGCTCCTAATCGCAATTCAGTGAGCGATCTGATCTGCAGGCGAACCCGAGCTATGTAGATGCGATTTTGGATGGCTTGTGCTGTTTGTTTTACAGGGATCATTGTGCTAGAGAGGTGTAGCAGAAATTAAGCATCAGAGTGTGTTCTTTAGATATGCTAGTAAAGTGATGTTGTGTGTATTGCTTTGCTTGTCCGCAACCACTGATGCAAACAAACGCAAAGGCCAGTAGTCTGGGTGTCTCCTACACTAATTATGCGGACGACACTCAGATACTCATCCCTATCACAGGCGACTATGTAACCGATGGCAAAGCACTCAATGCATTCTACACACTCATCCAGGCCTGGATGGCACATCATGGGCTCTGCCTTAATGATGAAAAAACGGAGTTACTCATTCTAGGCTCTCATTCCAAACTCACTAAACTTGACCCCAAATACAAATCCTTTATTATTGACAGGAATGATATCAAAGTCTCCAACGTCACTAAAACACTTGGAATCTACTTAGACTCGACTCTGTCCCTCAATAGACAAACCAATGCAGTAGTCTCAGCATCATCTTATACCTGTAAACTGATTACAGCGTGCTGCCCCTCCTTGACATCGGGCAACTGCCTGATCCTCGCCAGAACCCTCATCATGTCGAAAATCAACTATTGCAACGCCCTCTACTTAGGGACAGTCAAAGAAACCTTGATAAACTCCAGGTCACTCAGAACAATGCCATAAGGGCAGCCCTCAACGTACCCAGGCGTTCTCACATTTCCAACACTAGACGTAACTTGCATTGTCTACCCGTCGCTCATCGTATATCTCTCAAAGCACTCGTTCTAACTCACAAGGCCCAGAACATTGCAGCACCTGCCTACTTATCCACGCGCTTTACTCAACATACAGCAATCAGACCCCTGAGATCTGCTCAGGCTCAAACATTGACTATTCCCAGGTTCAAGCTGCAGACAGCCAGAGGCTCGAGCTTCCCAGTCCTTGCGGCTAAGCTCTGGAACACCCTACCCAATGCTCTCAGAAATGTTCCATACATTCACTCATTCAAAACGAAAACCAAACTGTGGCTACATGAACGGGATGCCCTGGCCACCTCTCTATAAGCCATACAGTTGTCAATCCTTTCACCTGCGAACTGGCTGTGCGCTGTTTATTGACTGTTCATACTGTATACTTAGGTCCGCTCGCATCTTCTCTATGTAATGTTCTTTACTGTTTGTAAATATGTGTAAAATATATAATTATTGCTGTAACCTGTAACTGCCTTAAAAAAAACATGCGCCCAGATGCCCTGGGGCAAGGTGCGCACTACAAATAAAATAAATACAAATACAAATACCAATAGTCTGCTCTGCCCACAATTGCCCACATAGGGCTGCTGCTACTACTGAACACAGTATTTCCGCTCAGAAATATTATTTCTTCAGCTGCTCACTCGCGTTGGAAGAACACATTCACTCACCATTCTCCCGCAGAGCTTGAAGTCGCCGCTTGGGAACTGGATAGACCCAGCCTGGTGTTACAGAGCAATGCCACCGGCCAGGGGTGTTGCTACGTCTGGAAAAGATCCAGGGATACACTAATGTCGGGACTGTCAGGAGGACTCAGGGTAGCTAGCCTTTTGGTTGAAGCCCCTGAGCATCTATCCGGGGCTAGAACCAAAAGACCCTGGGCTGTAGCATCCCAGAGCCCCCCTCACACACCTCCCGTGCCACGCGCACTCAACTCCTCCCAGCTTCAAAATGGCAGGCAGACCATTTATGCCATCATATCAACACTGACTGCACCTTATAATTGGACAGGGCTGACAAGCGGGAAAACACACTGGGACGGCCACAGAAGTAACCAGTCCCATTTAGGGAACACACAGAAATCACGGAGTAACCAATCAAAACCTTATTTATATAATAACTCTAATCAGGAGGATTTTAAAAAAGCCAGAAGCTCAGAGTGGCTCACAGCCTGGAGAAGAAAGCAGCGCAGGCTGAAAAGGGAGGGGGGAGGAGACATTAAAACAAAGAGTTGTTGAGGCAAAACCCAGACCAGAGTCTTTCCTCACTTATGGTAGTTGATCAGGACCTGGAAGCACTCCAGGAAGAAGATGCTTGACTCGCCCAGGAGGGCAGTCCACGCCTCACGCGTGATAATAGCTATGCCTGACAATTACCCTTAGTAGTAGGGAGTGTGTTGAAAGGTATTGCTGCTGGTTCAGGAGGGTGAACGATGGCGAGAGGGTAGAATATCTAGACCTGACAATTGCCCCAAGCAAGGAGAAAGAAATGCTTGCTGGTAGTCGCCTGTGAAAAACTATTGATGCTGGTAAAAGGGGGCGGTCATTGGCTGGCACCTGAGAATAGTACAGGCCTGATAATTCCCCAAAGCAGGGGGGGGGGGGGAGTACTTCCTGGTAGGAGTGTCAACAAGTGAGCAGGGCATCACATCTCTAAGACTAGGAATACACCGCTATTCAGTGACTCTCTGATACCGGCAATGGGCCTGTTTTCAATGTGAACTCTCGCTCTCGGGAGCGGGCAGAATGAGTGAGCAGATAACAGGAGAGCAGAAAGCAAAGAAGAAGTCTACCCTTTTGCAGGTGAAAAAAATATGGACTTGATGGGTCTTCTGGTTCTTAACAGCCGCCATTATCTACATATTTTTACCAAGAGGTGAGCAGGGCACTGTATCCGGAAGAACTAAAACTGATGGGGATTATTAGGCAATCTAGGGGAAGATTAGTATTCCTGTAGGTCCTTGTGATATTTTTTGTTGGCACGGTCTGAAACCTTTATTATAGTGATCGTTCTGATTTCTAGTTCCTAGAACCTCGAAGCTGCAGACGTTTGACCCAAACCCTTCCTATTTGTGGGTTGGAAAAGCGTGCTGAGCTCCACATACCAGAAGCTGCACCGAAGACTAGAGATTCTCGGGGGTAAGGGTAGGGGGACTGGTATCCCTATTCAGTTGGCGAACCAGAAACCTTTTTAATTTATCCTCTGCTGAAACTATTTGCTTATATTATTCTTGGAGAAGAACCGGTTTTGCTGTGAAAATGCGCTGTCAACTTATAAGCACTTACTGTTGTCCATTTTAAATGAAAGTTTTTGAACTCTAAAGCCTGACTCTCATGTTTTCTCTTGAAACTACATCAAGCAAGGCCAAGCTAAGAGCTCTAGGCCAGGGGGCGACAGTACATGCAAGAGGCGCACAACACTTTAGCTGAGACAGAATAATTTAGTTCAGAAAGCTCATTCTGGGAATCCATAAATGATATCTCGCTTAAGCCCAATTAGATAAAACAAGAAGCGCACGCATGGGATGCACTGTCTGTAACTTCTAGGCAACTCAGCAGGCACAGGTCTTGCTGGAGATAATAGCCCCTGCCCTGGATTATCTCCAGGGCAGTGACAGTCCATAGGCACAGGCCCCAGTTGTTACCGCACGTGTAACCATTTATTCTGTTAATGCCCTGTTTATGGGGATCTTTTGAAAAACTGCCTGAAACCTGATTTACAGCGGGTGGAAATAAGGAAAGTCAGGCAAGCCTAGACAGCAGGTCAAGCCACTGTAGATGGCGCGTGCCAGCATGAAGTGTGCCAGTATCCGTGGAGAGCGTGGTTTCTGTGGAAGGGAAGGATGGGGGCCTGATGGGACAGTCCCTGTGAACTGGCAGGGGTGTCCCTGTGAACTGGCAAGGATGTCCCTGTGAACTGGCAAGGGTATGCCTGTGAACTGGCTGGGTTGTGCCTTTGAACTGGCAGGGGAGTGCCTGTGGTTTTTAGTTTTATTTGGAAGTCCTAGGGTAGCGGTTCCAAGAATCTGTCTCGAGATTTTATGAAGTCGAATATATTGCTGGTTTTTATCGCAGATCCGCTTTTGTTTCACCCTTTTTTGGATTTATTTTAAATGCTGCAGTTATGATTCTGTTTTTGAGTGTTGTTATTGTGTGTAAAGGCTATGCCAGCAATAAAGAGGTAGATGTTGCTGTACAATTCTTTAATGCGCAAAGCAGCTAATTTTCGCCCATATGTGCATTAAATCGAAAAAACGGCGAGAAGGTGGCCATCAACGATACCTATGTTTACATCCCTTTTGATTGTCCCCATGCAAAAAAGTATTATTTTTTTTTTTGCATTTGAGGGAAACTCTTGCTTTCGTTCACTACATGAAAAAAAGAGGTTTCCCTTCAAAGGGCATTATAAAATGTTTACCTCCAACTCTTGCATGAAGGTAAACACTGGAGTAAAATATATGTGGTATTTCACTTCATAATCTGTCGGCATTTACAGCATGCACTAAACACCGCATTTGCGACACTGTGGTAGGTGGTAGAAACAGGCAGTGGGCCTCATTCCAAGGTTGCCTGTATTCCGGCGGTAAATCTGCCGGAATACCGGCAAACGGGTCTGCCGGCAGATCACAAGTGGCGGCAAGGGCAGTAAATCCCCATCCCATGGACTCCATGGGGGGATTTTGCCACTATTACCGGCCATGCCGGTAATGAAGGCAGTATTTGGCTGGTAGGGGTCATATTTACCTCCAGCCCTACTGCCCTACTGCCAAAGGTGTAGTTGGGCAGTCTGGTAAAAGTGCTGGTAACTGATATCACCGTCACTTTTAGAGCGTACCAGCCGACTTGGAATGAGGCCCATTGTTTTCCAAGGCTGCCTCTCGTTGCACTTACATCCACATTGATAAGGAGGGCGTATGCCTCAGGTGGCTTGCCATTCAGGGCGAAAATGGATTTTCTGTGGTTTCACAGTTGCAGCACAGGGGTGATAGTTTGGCTGTTGCAAATTGGCAGTCAGGTGAAGGCAACAGCCTCAGAGGAATGCTGAAAAAAGGAAGAAATAAACCCACTCCCACTCAAGGGGGCATCATGTTTTGGAACCTCTGTGGATTATGCCATGACTTTATGAGCTGTACTTTAGGTCTATGGGTAATTTGCTTGAGAGCAAATTTAAATGTAACCATTGAGTTGAGTGTTTTCTCTTTCTAGGAGCTGCAATGCTTCAGTAGGCATAGCCAATATCCATTTCCTTGTAAGAGCTTACTCACAGAAGCAAACGTGATCCTCATAATCCCTTGATTGGCATATGAGAGCGCCGTATCCCACAAGGCTCTTTAGGAAAAGACATGCACCTCTGTTCAATTACTCTCTCTAATACCATCAACGGGCCTGTTTTTAGTGGGAACTCACGCGGGAGCGGCCAGAATGAAGAAAGCAAAGAAGTCTACCCTTTTACAGACGAACAAGAAATATGAAATAGGGACTAGATGGGTCTGGTTTTGTAAATGACTTTTAGGAGGGTGGGGGGCCCCTACAGATAAGTTTTACTACTCTATAAGTTTCTACCTAAGAACTTTCGGTTTACATGATACTTTGGTTCCATTCACATGTTCTCATTTTTGAAGGCCACAAATAAAAAAGGGTCGTTTATGTGCAGCCCTCAAAAAGCCGAAAGTGCATGAATTTGGGGGGTTTCACCCCCGATCCCCACTTCCCTCATTTCTACCCCGCCGTCCCACTGCCTCCTCTCGCCGCAAGCATACACACTCAATCCCCCACCACATTCACACACGCAAACATTTACATTTCCCCCTGCCCCTCCTCCACCTTCACAAACATTCCTTTTACACACACACACACACACAAACCAACGCAATCACCCACACACTCACATGTGTCTCCCGCAATGCCTGTCATCCCGTGTACGCACTCGTGTGCGTTGCAGGGGCTGATAGTCCAATTTAGGAGCAGTGTTTCTAAATTGGTCTTATTTAAAACGATTATCAGTGATCGAATTTTTAACTTAGTACCAATACTTTACAAATGAATCCATCTAATTTCAGTGCGATATTTTTAATGATAAATATATATAGGAAGGGCCTAAAAGCCTAATTTCCAAGGTGGACGATCTTAAGTGATGATTCTCGAAATACAGGGCAGGCAGTCTTGGGGCTATCCTAGAAACTGTATTACACCTGCTGGTTCCAGAATATGCATACCCTAGCACATACACGGATTTTCATTCTCCTCCTTGGTTCCAATTATAAGTCCATAAGCAGTTGGCATGATCTTCTAGTTTTAAACCGGAGGTTTTACTTGATTACAGAATTGTTTTGACATGGCTAGAAGTCGTTTAATTGTTAATTTAATATTTATAAGTACATTTGCAATGCACGTCTCGCATAAGAGATCCATTCTCCAAAGGGTGCTTGTTGCAGTCACAATGCTCAATTCTGCACGTTTTTTAAACATGCATTTTAATTTATTTGCTTTATTCTTGGTGTAAGTCTTTAATTGTGGAATGCAGTATGGAGCCTGTATTGAGGGTTTGAAGTGCACAGAGACAAGAGGTTCATCTATAAAGTCATAACCATTCTTTGTTTTGTTGCAATTGCATCCTATACACGCCCCCTGCGTTCCCTGGTGCGCCCATGGACCACTTTGCAGGAGCACTCATTCCAATGGAGCATCTATGCTCACAAGCAGTAAAAGCGGCCAACCAGGGCCACCCTGGGACATGGGAGTCCCACCTCCTCTCCCATAGAAACATAGGGCGAGTGACCTCTTTCAAATCCTGATTCGTGTCCTCCCAAAGGAGCTGGCAACCTAAAGAAATAAAAAGGCACTACGCCTTGCTCTCATTAACAGGAGCTCTGCACTACACAAAGCAAACGCACCCATCCAGAAGACAGCCAGGGAAAAGAGTTGGCCTTTCTGCAGACCCAGTGGAAGAATAGGGAGGGCAAACTACTGTTCTGGCATCTCTCTGTCCCAGTCTCTAGACCACCGTGCTCCCTTTGTTCCCACTCCTCCCACACCCTATTTATCCTTACGGTCATCCTTGATATATATTCCAACCTCAGCCCCTCATCACCCTCCTGCATTCCTGCTCCAATTACCATTACCATTCTTCTCTCCCCACGTCTCCCTTAAATGATCCAGAGGCGTTATTAAGTGGTATACAGTAAGCACACATGGGTACATAAACCCAGTCATTTCATGCAATCAAATTTTATCATATTACTCGTATGGGTTTCGTCTGGCTCCATTATACTAGTGATTACCAAAAGTATTTCTCATTTTTAGAGACTGCTTCCATATCCTTGCTTTCCATAATGCCTTGGACAAGTGGAAGGTTGTGAGGAGGTTGTAAGGCCTTAGATGTGACTGTAGCAAATGTTGATGTGCTGAAGTCATACACCAATGATTTGTGATGGGCCAACATAGTTCAGATCTCAGTATGGTGGTGCTGCTTTTCTTCTAGAGTTGCATTCAAAGTGAGGAAAGCGTCAGGTTGGTCAAGGAGCGCCTCCATTATTACCAGGGATTCATGTTGTGCACACTATATTGATGACGTGGGGGTGGCAACGAACTGGGGCAGTGTTACAATTCCATATGAATCGAATGGAGTTAATTATATGTTACTTTTCGTGTTACAATCAATTAGAATTTATACATATTAGATCTTCAGGCATGTAGAAAGATACATTAAAACTGCAAATGCAACACAAACACAGTCCACACATTGGGGTGCTTTGCTCCACGGTTAGCTTGTACACCTGAATTCTAAATAGCGACGACATTCCTTAATGAGTTACCTAGCAAGAAATTCAGCGTACGAACAGGGCAAGGTTTACAGTCCCACAATGGAACAGATGTTATTGCGCTATTTGTATTAAAATATTTACAGCGGGTTAGTCATTTGTTTGGTGGCAATAAACCTGAAGCCTGAGGCCAGGGTTCGGTGTTTAAGAGTTTTTCCAGGTCATTAGAGGATGTATGTGGGCGCATACATTAGGAGGTCTTTTAGAGGTGCCCGGAGCCTGGGGAATTGAGATCGCAATCAGTTTAAAGAAAATCCTATTTATGCAGACCTTCCTTTATTTACTAAAATACGTAAGCGGACCATGTGCAATCACACTTAAAGTTAAAGTCCTTCGGCCAGTTATTGCTATCATTGAATTATGTTTTCAATACCAATTTTTAACCATGTATTGACGTCATCACCTACTACGGACAAATCCCAAGAAAAGGTGTGCTTTGAATATGATCTGAAGATAATAAACAAGGTAAGACTGGTCAATGAAAATGGAAGAATTGGAAAAATATGAGATTTCTTGGAAGTGGTTTTGTCCAATCATATTTGGGGGTGGATGGTAATAAAGTATCTAGGAGTATTTTAAATTGTTGCAAAAAGTATATAAGATGCCAACTGATGTTGTATTGTTGAGACTTGGGTTAGCTTGGTCCTGCAACACCATTTAACCGCTCCCCGGAGCTTCGTACAATAAATGTGCTTCATGTACAACTGTGTACTTGCTTCTAAAGTGGTGGGCCTGTTTTGGGTAAAGGTGTTTAAAGGCCCATCCCCGCAAATGTACAAAAGCTTAGATACATTTTTGAGAGGGAACTACTTCCTCGTGGACTAATGTAACACCTTCAAAACACAGAGCATCAAACATAGATTGTAGGGTTGTAGGTGTTACAGTTTCCAAAAGACCTCCACCTTCACATCAACCAGGGGTGGATGTTCCTCCCAATATCCTGACCAAGGATCAGGCCTGAGTTCCTGGTAGGTGGGCGCAAACCTCCATGCACTTAGGACGTACGGCCCCACCATCATCATTGCTTCCCCATTTATTACCCTACATGTGACGCATTCTCACTTCGTTGTAGTATGGGGCCAGGCGAAATTGTTCTTTGCGCCTCAATCCTGCAGGCCCAGACAATGATCCTTAAGTAACATGGCAGAGAAGTTTAGCATCTCTGCACAGTCGCATAGAGTATGGACTATACTTACTGCTGCTTGATAGCCGAAACCTGTGCATAAACTCTTTCCTGCACACCCGTTGTTGCGTGCTTCCTTGGGGATATGTAAACATAGTTTCCCTTGATCTCCATGCTTCTGAATCAGAAATTGCTTGACACCGGAAGCTCCCGTTCGTTTGCTGACCTGTCCCTCATGGTATGCAGTGATTATGTGGAATCACAAAATAACTAATACAATTACAACAAATCCAAAATAACGAATTAGGAGAAAAACTAAAAATGGGGTTGGGAGTGGGAATAGTGGTTTTGAGGGGGGGGTGAGTATTAGGAACAACAACAAAAGGGGGATTAGGGGGGAAACCTCCAAAACAACGAAAAAGGAATTTGTTTTTTAGAATTAGTTATTTTGTTATTAGTTGTAATTGGATTAATTATTTTGTGATTCCACATGATCACATGTAACTGTGCCTCACAGGCCCTGGGTCTTCTGTGAGACTGCTCTATCACACTACAGTGGCGGTTCACTTCACTCTTACTCGCCTCATGATCTCTGTGCTCCTTGGTCACCAGACAATGGGCCTCATCACGACTTCGGCGGTAACCCTTAAATCCGGTGGTAATGCTATTACCGCTGGAATTAAGGGTCCGCCGAATCAGGTATTCGGCGGATTTCGCCCCAGCTCTGAGCTGGGGGGAAATCTGCTGAAAATTCGTGCTATTACCGCCGGCGGGAAATCCGCCGGCGGTATTAGCGCGAAGATTCCCCATTGAGCCCAATGGGGAATGGGGCATTCCCGAATGGGCTCAGTGGGGAATGGGGACTTACATTACTGCCGAACTCGTGATCCGGCGCTATTAGCGCCGGGGAGTTCGGCGGTAGGGCTAATACTGCCAGCGCTAATAGCGTTACCGTTACCACCCAAGTCGTGATGAGGCCCAATGTCTGGACTTATCAACCCAAACATCTGTCGCAAAGCCTGACATTTAAACAGGGAAAATGGGAAAGAACAGGAGGCATCTTGAAGGCAAGTCCCTGTTACGCTCACGCCAGAAATAATACAACCCTCTAGGGAAAAAGACCAAGAGATTGCTTGCAAGGATAACAAGGTTTAATTATACAATAGTAAAGAGGGCAGCAGCGGACTCTGCTGTTCGAGAACGTTCTGATCCAGTCACCATGTACAATGTATCATAAAAGTTCACAGCATCACTAGGGTCTAAACCTGCACTGCTGATTGGTGAGACCATACACACGGTCCTGCTCCATAGGGGATATGCCAGGCTATAATTGGTCCCTGCTTCCTCCGCCTGTCTGGGTCCACATGGGTCAGCTGGGCTAATCTCTTCAGGGACTGAAGGTCAGGCGATTAACATGTTGCTGTTTCAAGGCTATCACTGTGAGCTAATGCTTCTACTACATCATTATGGCATGCACCTGGGAGACCTATGGACTGGCACCAGGGGGAGGGAAGGAATACAATCATGCTGATTATGTGCTCTGTCTATATGACACTCCTTCCACCGTCATTTTGACCTATAGTTTATTCCTCCCTGTACCTCATACTACAAAGGGTGCATTTTATGGAAGAGGTAAAATGGTCATGCATGTTCAGATCATTTATGATTCTTGGTTTTATTGCGGGTGGGCTGGGGTCACTCGCTATCGTGGAATGCAGGGTCTTGGACTGGGACAGTGATGGGTGCCATTACTCCTGGTGGGCAGGGTGGGGGTTAGAGCTTTGCTGTTGGCCTGGCTGTGATGAATGAGCTTTGCAAGGAGCTTGGTGCTGTCTCATCACCTTGCAGGGCGCATTCTTTTTTGTGATACTAAATAATTGCAACATCTAGGGGATAAGGGGAAGTTTCTGTGAGAAATAGCAGCGCAGGCTCATCAGTCCGCAGCTTTTGGGCCTGTTCAGTTTTCTCCGGTGGGCCTATGTTTACCACGCAGCCATGTAAAACTGCATGTGTCTCTCATGTCTGTACAAACTAAATCTATGCCTCCATAATGCCTGTGATATTGTGTCCGGGCTGGGTTTCTCTAGCACGCCCCCCCAGCACATGGCCCGGCTGTCTATGGGATTCGCCTCACTCCAAAGCGCCTAGGGGTGTGGGAGAGACTCATTTCCATCCCAACAATCTTCATTCCACTCCATGGAACTTCAGTCCACTCCATAGAACATGCAAGATCCAAAAGAGCCTGATGGATACTGCAATGCCACGGACATGGCATGGCTTTGTAGATACAAGCATCATTTCTCATGAAATAAGCAATATTCCCCTCACCTAGATAAGACATCACCCTTTCATCGACAAGGGCATTTCACGAATCCGTCCTCAGCAACCAGATGCATCAGGTCCAACTCAGCCCCTTTATCTTCCTCAAAGTGGGAACTCTTATGTAGGTTTGTAAGGTTTACCATTTTCTCTCATCCTCTTCAATATTCATATGCTCCCCTTTAATGATCCTTTCTGACACCACACCCTCAACCTTTAATCCTACTCCAGTGCTACACAAATGGGTATTGGCATTGTTGGCCTAATGCCAACTTCACCTACTCTGATTTGACCACATCTTTTTGGTTGAATTTGGTAGGTCAAATGGTATATTTTAATAAAAAAATAGTTGTTGGGTGCGGTAAGGGAAAGGCTGAGGTGGGGGGGAAGTCTGCGGGGGAGTCGGGGGTCTCCCCCCACAATAGGTCAAAAATAATTCTGTCAGATCGGCAGTAGGTCAAGGTTTTTGTTTTTTAGATCAAACAACCCATATCCCACAAATGCCTTACCTTACGTTTCTTGTCCTTCTTCTAAGCTCTGGATTGATCTCCCTAGCAGAGTGGATGAAAACTGAATGTCTCAAAAACTGGGAACCCCATATTTAGCCTGTGCAACTTTCATGTGTATTGGGGGGATGTGACCTCCTCCCCATCATACTTGAACGCTTCTGTCTCGACATATTTGCCAATGCTGCAAAACACCCAAGTGCCCACCTGGAGAGCAGTCTCAGCCTAAACAACAGACAGATGCCTCAATACATGGAGCCGTTGAACAGCGGAGCACTGTGGTTACACACTTCATCTTAAACGCAAAACTGAAATATGACAACTTACAACACTCTAGCCTGCCGGAATTCCTTATGAGCAGGCTTTAAAAACACGAATTGTAGCTGGCAAAGTGAAAAAGGAGTGTGACGAATCACCTTCCGGTGCACCAGTGGTCCAGGGATGAATATGGATTTCTAAACCATCAATCAGCCCCACACCTCTAGTACACCAGAAGGGATCTGAACAGATTGGAAACACAAGTAAACTATAAACCTCCTTGTCCAATTTTGGTAATGTGGACGGAAAAGGGAGGCTTATCTCTGCATGGTCGCGGATCGTTGGTTAGTTGCAAGACAGCGAATATACAATTATTAGCCAATGATAAAAGTGACTGTCCAGTCAAGGAGGTATAAAAATATCTACTTTATTATTATTACAACAGACAGTTCTAGCACACTACAAAATACAACCCACCCTGTAAAGGAACACAGAGGACAGACAGTTTCACGAAGGAAAGGGGTGCACTCTGGATATTGATAGGAGGGTAGTTGGTAAAGGAATCAGTCTTAACTGTTGAAGGTTATTTGGTTCCAGCACCAAGGGAGCAAGGGGTCGTAAATGTCACGACGGGCCTTCGGAGAAGGCCCAGGGGGACAAAAGCACAATGTACCTGGTGTTTGACATGATCTCGATGCTCGACAGCGTAGAGTCGGTTCCAGGACGCTTTGCAGTTACCGTAACAGAGTTCAGGATGGGAGACCACTGCAGGATTTAGGCGGCAGGCAGTTCGCCAAGCAAAGCTGGGCAGACTGCTGCAGGCTGGCCTACACGGCGGCTCAGGGTCAAGAATCATTGTCTTTTTTCTGGCTGGTGGATATGGACCGCTGGTCGAGGCATCCCGGCGGCTTTAGTGACTGCAGTGTGATAACAGTCAGTGGTGCAGCCGGTTGTGGTTCGAGAGCTTGACTGCATTGAAAATGTTCTTAAAAGATGGACGCTGGTTGATGCTTGTTGTGGTACTCCTCCTAGCTTATTTGCAGGGCTTGTGTTGTCCTTTAAGGTGGAGGGCCCAATGCGGAGGAGAATGCAGGTAATGGCTTTGTCCTTTGTTCATACACTCTCTGGCACTTCCCACCTAGGAACCTGTGCTGGCTGGGTACTGGTTCTGGAGCTTCTGTACGGGTTCTCTGAGTCCGGTATCTCCCTCTGTTCCCTGGGAGATGTTTAGGGGAGAGATCTTGCTTCCCTCTTGAAAATCCCGCCCTTCCTTCACTGGTGGAAGCTGTAAGGCAGACTGTACCTTCAGCCAGGGTCTAAATGAGCCCTTCTTCTTACTCCTTTCAAAGTCCTCAGATGATCTGCTAAGTGAGGTGCTCAGCCCTCTTTTAAAGCCAAATGGGCCCTAGTGATTGGTGCAGGCTACGCCTACCTTAATGAACCAATCCTGGGTCCCCACCAACAATCTTCTGTTATGCGTGAGGTCATAACCAGAGTGATTCGCAACAGGAAAGTTAAGGGGTGACAATGTGTACTACTAAGTCCCACCGATCTTCCTGTCTGTTGCGGATCAAAGCGTCTCGCTGGTTAATTGAGCTCTCTGTGACTCCTGATAAAGGCGCAGGTCTCCTTGAAGTTTGTGGTGCAAACAGACTCTGTTTCCATCAACTCACACACCTTTTCCCTCTGAAAGGGTGTTTCCTACTGCAAACAGTTGTCCCAGACATGACATTCACTGTCCTTCATACAGAATGGTGGGATCTAGCCTCAAATTGATACATTGCATATCAAACAGATGTTTGTTTCCAGTCCCTTGGGTTAGTTCTTTGACAAAGCTTCTTCGCATGCCTGCTTTGATTTAACTCTCATCAGTATGCACTGCCAACACACAGAACTTAGAAACTAGCTTGGGGGCGGATCCAAGGAGCCTTTGATATTTAATTAGCCTGGCCATGACAGTAGGATGGTGTTACCTTCTCTATTCCTGTGATGTTTTGATGTACCCGTGGCTGTCACACTCCAGCTAAATGTGACAGGGAGGACTGTGCCTGGAGGCTGTGCCCCCCGCAGTACACTTGATTATGTGTTTGTTGTGCATTGAGCATAGGAAAATTAATGCAGATTAGCCCCACACATTTTCTGAGGTTGATCTCCCATCATTCTATTTCTTACAAAATTTCAAAAAAGCCCAGGCGATCGCACACTCCTCGTGTGGATGGTCAAATTCCTCACAAGGAGAACATGTCAGTCCTGCCCAATAGCTACCTGGACGAGCCAGCATATGGTTCAAGATCGTCTGCTTCACTGTCAAATGCCTCACAGGTACTGAAACAATCTACCTCCACGGCACGCGCTCCAGATACACCCCAGGATGAGAACTGCGTAGGGAAGCCCACCAATGGCTAACCGCACAGCAGAGACAGACGATTCACAGTGGCAGGTGTAATCCATCGTAGAGCCTGCCCATGCACATCAATGCAGCACCTACCTTCACGGTCTCCAGCAGAGGAGTAGACAGGGTAGGGCCTGAGCGGGGAAAATCCACCCAAAATTTTCAAATGCCCACTCAGCAGCACGGTGTGGGCATTTGTTAATGCAACTGTGGTGTGACCGACTGCGTTAGCTTCAGGCCCCCCACCCTTGTTAGGCAGTCGATTCCTGTTCCTCCACCCTAGTCCATGAACTCCATGCTGACCTCCAGTTACCCACTATGGAATCTGGGTTTCAATTTCCGTGCAGTAACAATAATGTGCCTTGCGATACAAAACGGTGAAATGAAGCCTAATAAAAATGTTCTTTGAACAAACTGTGCACACACATCCGCTAAGGTGATGTCCCAGATAGGTGCCTTTGTTATGGACAGGTCTAGACAGGTAAGAGGCGCTCAGTAATCCTTTTCAGTAATGGTGAAGCAAACGAAAATGAACATTATTACACAGTGAATACATTATGTGAGGTAGGTGGTTCCTCTGCAAGTCGGCTAAGAGCAGTCAAAGGATTAACAAAGTAATTCAATCCTTTGTTTGGGGACTACGCAGTTCAAAAAGTGGAGGAAGAATACATGTGATGAATCGCTTTCGTTCTGGGTCCGAATCCTGGCGTTTTAATGCTGGTGTCAAAAGCGTTGGCCTTGACATTGCAGGTCATCCCCCATATATGGGGGCAAGGGGTAAAGAGTGTAAGGGGAGTTAGGAGTAAGAGGGGCATTGGAAGTTGGGCACCCCCGTAAAACAAGAGCTCCAAATTAGGTGTCGAGAAGACCTCAGTCTCACATAATTGCAGAGTGTGTGCGTTTTTAAGCTTCATGATGGCCCATTGTTTTCTAACACTAAAGATCACCCTGAGCCACCCACCACTCATTTTGCCTAGAATGGGGCCAGCAGATGGCCGAACGATTGGGAGCTGGAGAGAGACAGCACTCGTGTCGAGTAGACGCCGACCATCAATGTTAACCAAGGGAGGTGAAATGTAAACACTGCAAATGTGATCAACGACTCAGCGCGGGTGGAGGGGCGGACCCCATTCCTCCGGCACGTGGGTTCAGTGAACCAATGGAGGTTCGAGAGTCGGTAACATGCTCGATACTTGAATAGGCATAGACCTGCTGGCTGTGGCTCCAGTGAGCCTGAAGTGACCCACTCCTTGAACTGCACAGTTACAATAGAGTCAGGAACTTGCAATGGGAGATCTGGGGAGGGCCACTTCGATGGAGTGAGAGCAAGGCGCCCTTGCATTCCCACATTAGCAGATTTTAGTGGATTCGGAGACGCAGTTTCTGGCATTTTGGCCCAGGAGTCTTATTAAAGAATTGAGAGGCTGCACATCTAACTTTACAAGGGCTGGAGGCGGAGCTACTTTTAGCGCTCGTTGGAGTCAGACAAAGGGTTTTCTACCCATATTACTGTAGCCTACGTAGAGGGGAAATAAGATGCCTATGGCAACACTGAATATCAGAGGATTCAGAAGACGAGAGTAGGATGAACAAATATGCTCCCAGATCCTTAGTAGCTGGGTCAGAATATGTGCTTTTGTATTGAACCATTAACAAAGACAAATCCCTGTAAATTCTTGGAGGCTCTAGTGGGAACATCTCAATATAACCTTATTGGCAGAGGAATGGCCATTTTCGCAGAATAATGACTCGCCCACGAGTTATAATTTGGGGGAAGGCTCATTATCTCAAGCGATAAGGACCCCTCCTGAGGTCTAATAAAGCTATTAGGACATATTGGTAAAAGCAATGAATGTTTGGGAGTTGTGGTTATAAAGTAGAAAACGTTTATTAAATAAATACTTAAAGATGTTTAGTCAATTGAATGTGATTTTCTTGTGTGCAATATTTAAAAAGCATGCATTTCTTCATAAGTCCAGCATTTTAACTGGAATCTTGGTTGACCTTGAAAAGTACAATAGCCTGCATTCGGTGTAATGTTTAAAGTGAACAGATTCTCTAAAAAGTTAAAGATTGTTAACATATTTAGACAGTGCTCTCTTCCTTCATAGATTTGGTATTCAACAGTTGAAAACATTGATAATGCTTGTAATACATTCTGACTTGTCTTGAGACTAACCCTTCAAAGCTTAAAATCCAGGAAATCACCGAGTAAGAAGCAGATATTTCTCCCAGTCCCCATCTTTCGTTGCCATCACCCAAGGCTCTAGCAGGAAGTTTGTTTGTCTCCTTGAAGGATACGTCTCCTTTTGCGGGGAGAGTGTCTCCCTTCTGCCACTGTGGATACGTATTACTCAGGACCAGTAGGAGCTGAAGTGTATTTGAGATCAGTATCCCCCACCTTTTGCCACCAGGTCCTCCTCCGTGTCTGCCTCTGTTTCTCAGAATCATCCACATGCTCCTTTGGGAAGAGCTGAGGCTCCTTCTCCAGAAAGCCATAGAGCTGGTCCTAATGGACCAGGAAGGCCAGAGTTTCTACTCTCGTTGTTTCACACTATGGGATAACAGAGGACCTGGTCTAGAGCTCTACAATATCAATCAGCTCCTTTCTCAGACATACGTTCATACAGCAACAATAAATAAAGGGCCTGTGTGGCAAAGAAGGAATTTAAATGTGTTAATTCGAACTCCAGAATATTAACCTATACCAAAGGCAATTACAGACAATACCTCAGGTGGGTTCACAGAGACCAGCACTCCCTATACCGGCATCTAGCATTTGGTCTCAGAGCCTAGATTCTTCCCCCAAATGCATAAGTAGCAACTCATCAACGCCTTCAGGATATCACCCGAAACAGCCTTCCTAATCCAATAGTCAAAATATGACAAACATCTCTAGCATACCACGTCATCTTTCTGTAGTCTAATCATACACGCAGCCAAAGAGGACAACCCCTTTAGCCTTGAGGGATTGGAGCTAAAATGCAAAGCCTCTATGCAGGTTCTGACCTCCTGGGGCGCACTGCTGCAAACCGTGCAAAAGAGCAACATGGATCCCGATGCCACTGAGTGGAATCTGGACCTGATGCCCCCAAATTGGACTCTGGCTGAAACTATCCTGTAAGCACTGCTGGTCCATATTCCCGCCCATGTTGGAGAAAACCTGGTTGATGGCACATAATCCACTAATTGTCATAAAGAAAAAGAGGAAAGTACAAGAATGATTACAGACCAAGTATATACCCCTTCTAAAACTAGATCATTGTGAACTCCATGTGCAACAAGTGGGGTTTCTTGGATATGTCATTGCTCCAGGATACTAGAGTATGGATCAGTCTCAAAATAAGAGAATATGGATCAGTCTCAAAATATTTGTGATCGAAGAATGGAAGGTCCATATGACAGTGAAATGTATTCAAAACCATTTATCTTCTACAAACGTTGTTACGAGATTTATGGATTGTTATTCTAAAACAGTAGCTTCGTTTATGAGCATCTGGTCTGAAACCTGTAGCCCTGCACGGTTTTGGACTATGACTCCTATGAGCCCTCACCATTTACTGTGCTGGCTAGTGTTGATGGGAAATGTAGTCTGAAACATCTGGTAAGCCAAAGGTTGCAGACCCCTGGAACAGACAAATAGGACATTATGCACAGTTTAAATGGGGACAAGACGATAAATTGGTGTTTGTGAAATTGAACAAAGCCTCTTGCTCTGCAGGCATGCCTTAACAACCGGACTGTTCCAAGAACATATTTTTTTTGCAGAGCCCGACATTTTGAATATCGGGTGCGGCTTTGTCGCAAATGCAGTCGAATGGTGAGCTGCGTCCTGCAGCCTAATTCTCTAGAAAAGTAAATCTGACTAAATGTCATTATATCATATTTGATGAAGGGTGCGGCAGACAGTATTTGGGGGACTCGGATGTGCAATTTATTGGTATATAAAATTCTTTATTGTGGCAGAAGCATCCAAGATAAACAAAATAAATCAATAATTATGATGTATTTAAGCAAATCCAAAAGTGATGTAACACTTGTAGAATTTGAAAGTAAAATTAAAAATCGCAACCGTTCTGGTCAAACAAACCTGACCAAACACATAAAACGTAATAACCTATTAAAATGCCCTAAAACATTTTATATAGTTAACACGGTCTTTCAAAATTCAATTGCCGCACTGTTCCTTTACGTCAAAAACAGATTAAAATTACAACATGAAAAATGTTAATTACATTGGCGCACATAGACAGCATACACTCATATATGAGAAACGCCTTCTTAATTATAGAGGATGGCTATTGAAATATTGCAGCACTTGACCTACATACATAAGACTCTGTTGTTACTATGAATCTCATAAATCATGTTGTGTACATATGCCATATTTGATCCAAATAGGATTTCAAGGGTGATCTTGAATGGCAGTGGCAGCTGGTGAATTTTTTAACTGGAGGAACGTAACTGTATGCCCCTAATATGCAGAAGCGAGCAAACAAATTAAGGGTGCTTCAGGAGGGTTCTCCACCGAGACATTCTGTTTGATAATGCGAAAATGTTTGCATTTTACAGCAGTTTATACAGTTTGCAATCAATTTTGTATGGTATCAGCTGAAAACATCCATTAGATGTAAGGTACCAACAGTGCACAGGACCATTGTCCAAAGCATTTTCACGAAGTCTTTGCTCAGGAAATATGCCAAACTTATTTTTGGCTTTACCCTTCTTGCACAGTAATGTATCTGTGTATCAAGGGTCAAGCAAAAAAAGAAATCCATGCCCCTAACAGCTCCCACCCATGGGGGTTGGTGCACACACACACACTCACACACAACACTTTCACCCACACATTCTCACAACATTCAAACAACTCTGCATGCAAGAGTACATAAAAACATACACACCAACATGTGCACATACATACATACCTTAATAAATACTACCTACATACACACAAAACATAAAAATAACACTTACCTTTCCTGCTCGCAGCCTCCAAACCCACCCCTGCAGCTAGGGAGGACTGGATGGCCTTCCTCTCCTTTCTGCACTGTAAACACGCTGACAGACACGAGAGGACTCAACACTGTTAGCATAATAATGTGAGGCAGCGGGGTCAGTATTCCGACACTCCGCCGCCTCTCATTACTATGTGCTAGTTTTGTTGCAGAGCGAAAAAGGGCCCTGTAACAAACAAAACAAAATCTGTAGAGGGGACGCATCCCTACTCAGAGACAGGCAGCACAGTCCCCTGTGCAAATAAAGCACACAGGGGGACTGTACCGCCTGCCACGCATGCGAGGGGGCGGTGCCCCATCTTCCATAGTGGCGGGCTGCCATTGTTGCATGGTCAAATGCAAAGTCTTAAACTTAACTCGTCCCATAAATACAAAAGTGCTGATTTCTTTTTTTTTTTAACCAGGCACAGAAATATTCCACAGCTGTCATTTGCCTAGTATCAATTTGCAAAACAGGCCACCCCAAAAAATATTGATCAATTGCTCACAATCACGTAATCATCTCACTGGTATATAGCATCTGAAACTTGCGAACGAGAAAACTTTGGCCAAATTCCAAACTTAGCATATGGGTGAAATCAGTTAATTTAATCATGTAAACACTAAAAAGACTGCTCTATGACCGCACAGTGCAGTCTTTCTAAATTGAGCTGACATGCCCCTGCCGCACACGAGTGCACGCAGGGGCTGACAGGCGCGGGAGTGTCAGGTAAGTGAATGTGGGGCTGTGTGTGTGTGCGTAGTAAGTGTGTGTTCTGCTGGGAAGGGGGTGGTGGGTGGGGAAAGGGGGAGTATGAGGGCGTTAAAGCCCGGATTAAGAAAACAACTAGTGGGAGAGGGTGTGGGTGGGAAAGGGATCACCTTGCGAGGGGGGGTGAATATGTCATATTTCTGCATTTTAAAGCCGACACAAAAAAGTGTCTTATAACGTGCAACACATGAGATACAGTCTTACTGCTGCAGTAAACTAGTCTCCTTAGTACTTCTAAATATATTGAAGTAACATTGATCCTAGCACCAGGAGAATGTTTGGACAAAAATTAGGACTAGAGTAATGTTGGATAGTGTTGACCTGCATCCGGTTGTTGCAACATTAAGGCCTTCAATATTCAGTCAGGCCATCACAATAAAAACGATCTGTTTTTACCACTTACCTGATTAT
This sequence comes from Ambystoma mexicanum, assembly GCF_040938575.1. Lineage (NCBI taxonomy): Eukaryota > Metazoa > Chordata > Amphibia > Caudata > Ambystomatidae > Ambystoma > Ambystoma mexicanum. Next base: position 718,408,287 of record NC_090923.1, read on the forward strand.
GACTCACGCCACATGTGACAAATCCAAGGACTTTACCCCTTCTCCCCAAGGAGGAGCCAACGTTTGGGGCTAGGGAGGTGAGCCTGCTACATAACATCAGGGACAGGCAAGTGGGATCCCATTGGGGTGACCCCTGCTTTGGGGAGAAGGAAACCCCAAGTAAGGGTTCTATACCACCTCATATTTGAAAGTGCCAAGAATGTGTTGGTTACATGGAAATTGAGCAGGGCAATCATGTACAGGGCCCTTTCAGAGTGGAGGGCTTGGTTTCTGACGTGTATTTGTTGCCGTCCTTTCATGAAGACTGAAACCAATGGAATCGCCCCTTCCATTCCAAGGAGGGGCCATAAAGACCCATGGACACCAAAACCGGAAGGGAGTACCAGCTGGACAGAGAGCGAGAGAGAGAAACTCTGTGTTGCGCAGTCTCTATGTTATTGGAGACCCAATGAAGGTAGGGAATGGGGCTCCCGATGAAGGAAGCAGAACCACGCCAGATGCAAAGTACTGGCGTTCCACGCAGAATTGCTGGAGAGGGAGAATCGACGAGTGAGACACGACCCCGCAGACCGGAGCCAGATTGAGAGTGGAAGTCTGGGATGGCCAGGAAGACACCCTCCCCTAATGGACACTTCAGCTGGATAGAAGGTATGCAGCATCGAACAAGGAGTAGGTGGGGGGTAGGGAAGCCCCAACAGAGCCCATGCTGGACTGATAATCCGCAATCCCCATGAGAGGGTGAAAGAACTGATAAGTACAGACGCATCGGGAAAGTCCATAGCCTAAGCTGGGCTCAGAATTCCCATGCCCCACGAGGAGGTAAAGAAACTGAGCAGCAAACCAGATCTGGGAAAGTCCATGGCCCACCCAGGCCTGAGAATGCAGGTATCCCACGATGGGGTAAGAGCAGTGACAACAAGAGGAGGGCTGAGCAGGTCTGTAGCCCATGCCGGGCTGAGAATCCGTACACCCCATAAGAGGGTGAAAGAACTGACAAGTAGTCAGGCCGCAGAGAAAACCATTAGCCCAAGCTGGGCTGAGAATTTGCATACCCCACTTGTCCTACCAACCTATTGGCATCCTTAAAACAAGGATGGTAATAGACTTTGAAAAGATTTGTAAAACAAAACGTGCGGGTAATGCACACGGCATACCCATATCCTGCAGACACACACAGAGTTCTATATGCAGCAAGAGTATTTACTGCATTAAGTGATCTGAGGATAAACTCTGCGAAACTCATTACACGGCCATTAGTCCCGATTCATGTGATGTTCTGCTGCCGTCTAGAATATCAAATAAAGGAAAGATTACAGGGCACACCCATGATGCAATATTTTAGATGTTAGGATGCTCCCTGTGCAGCCAAGGGCCTGACAAAGCTGCACAGGAGCCCATGAATCAGAGTATATGTTCCCATCATCTCCAAAATGGCAGCGGATTACCAGCTGTAGGGTAAGTTTGTGGGGCATGCTGTTGAAGGAGGCTTCAAAGTCGGCAAAAGAACAATTAAGCTGTCAACTCTTCCACAGATTTGGGTGACATGTTATTTATGTTAATACGCTTTTATATTGTGCCAAATCAACACTGTAATAGTATCTTGCATGCAATGGGGTGGAGCCATGGCCCACAGGGCCTTTCCCATAAAGAGCCCTAGATGCTCCTTGGGGATTAGGTGATTGTCCTGAAACCATGGCTCTAACTGTCATGAGAGGACAAAGGCAGTGAATATGGCAAGGAAAATGTGCACAAGATCATACAGTGAATAGCTTTGAGTCAAACAACATGCACTCAGGAACCAAGACACGTGTACACCAAAACCCAGGATGTGCAGATAGAGCGTGATAAGAATACAAACATACCAAAAGGGACGGGGAGCAAGCACTAAGAAACTCCTTATGATTACACAGAAAGTTGGCAAGCTCCTTACCCACAATTGCTGTTACAGGTACTGCCAGGGTTACGCCCACATACAGGACAAGCAAAAACAGGATCTGTGAGCTAACACCCTTGATGGTATTGTATAAGGCAACTTAAAGACAATACTAATGAGGACAGGAAATACCACCTGAAATGTCAGCGAAGCCCACAAACCCTGTTAATCAAACAGGGACCCAGAAAGGATATAACAGCAAAGGAGGATAACTTAATACATTAGACTCCCGACAAGGGACAAGTAGGAATAGTGATTACAGAATAGTGAGGAAAACATAGGCATTCACACACAGGAGCTGGATACAACAGCACACCACACCTAACAATCAATAGGGAACAAAGGGAGAAGTGCAAGGGAAACCTGGAACAGACTCCAGGAGAAAGTAAAGGAACAGGGACAGGGAAAACGAAATTACAAGGGCAAAACCTCTCTCCTCCCCAACCAAGGAAGGGAAGGAAAGGCAAAATGGGAGTAAATACTAAATCTATAAATGAGGAGTGACTAAAGGATCAAGTTTCACTGCAGAATAGGGCAAAGTCAAAGGAATAAAAAAAACAGACAAACTGGGCTGCACAGAAAAAGGAAAGCAATGGGAAGACAGAAACGGAATCCAGGAAGCAGACATTACTAATAAGCACACTAAATTCGAAATCTATGGAAAAGGGAACTAGAAACTAAGAACTAGACACTAACCTAAGAACCAGGAAAAAGGGACCAGTCACAACAGGAACACTGCATCAATGACCAGCGCTGGACTGAAGCAAACAGAGGCTTTTAAAGCTGGCTAAAAAGCACATACCTTGTCCTGAAGGGGTGGAAATGAAGCAGTGGGCAAGGAATTCTGGGAAGCATAGTCTTTAGATTAAAGCAGCACACTGGCTTCAAAAACCTAGAATGGATCCGGAAGGGAAGTAACTTGGAAAATAGCGCTCCAAATTCATCACAGTACTGTCGCATGAGGTACGGAAGCAAAGTCCAATAGGGAATAAACCCCAAATCATGCCCCCAAGTGGGGGGAACGGGAGCAAAGGGAGCAAATTGTGACAGTAAGTCAGAATACATTTAGATTTCTAGGCATCTCAGAGTGAGATATATTTATATGATCCTGGGATATACCACAGGCACTTCTTGTACAGGTGGCCTAGATTTTCACTGCTTTGTTAAATACACAAACTAATTGTGCCTGTGGGTCAGAGCTTACTTTAATAACTGCAGCTGAAATGGCTGCTATAGCTTTGTATTGTGTCCCATATATTGCAAAATCTGTCATTTTCATGAACTCTTGCTGCTTCTGACTATGCTTTGTCCATGATTTTTACTGGGGATCTCCCCTCTATCTTCCTGCTCCTTCAGAACGCTAATTGGCACCTTTATTGGAGTCTCTCGGCACCCTCCTCAAGGATCTGATACAGCCATCCAGCAAAACGCAGATGATATTCAGTTATACATTTATTTTTACATTTATTAAGTGCACAAAACCCTTAGGCCTCAAGGCACTTTTACAACCAATTACACTCGCACGATGAAAGGAGGACTGAGACTACAATGATCTGAAACAGGTGGCTTGGGCGAACAGCCAGGTTTTGAGTGCTTTTCTGAAGGTCCTTTAAGATTGTTCAGATCTTTGATGATGAGGGAGGGAGTTCCACTAGTTAGCTGCCACCGAAGAGAAACTTGCACCACATTTTTGCCCATTTCAATGCAGGTTGAATGAGTCTGTGGTGTAGGCCTGACGCACTGGTCTTGTGAATTGGGCCTTAGCAAATCTTTGCGATAAGTAAGGTGGGGCAGAGTTAGAGATGCATTTGTGAGTGACGGACAAAGTTTTGAAGACAATCCTTTCCTTGATTGGCAGCCAGTGGGTGTTTTTTCTTGCTTCTGTGATGTGATCTCTTTTCAGGATTTTGAGTGCGGCTTGTATGGCAGCGTTCTGGATCACTTGGAACTTGTGAATGTTGTGTGCTGAGGTGCCCGCAAAAAGAGCAACATGGCCCCTATGATGGCTCTTGCAATAATGAGACAGTTATTTGGGGCTAGGAATTGTCTGGCAGCATTGATTAGCTTGGTTGTGTAGGATGCTTAGGTGGCGATGGCGTTGACCTGACGGGTCACAGAAAGGGTAGAATCAAGGTGCTCACCAAGAGTCTTCAGTGAAGGGGACACAGAATCTTTAGCCCATCAATATTGAAGTTGGTGTATTGGGGCTGGGGTTCTTTATTACCGATGGAGGCCCTACCAACAGGAGCTCTGTCTTTTCATCATTTAGACAGAGGCCAATGATAGTAAATCATCAGTGTGTTCACCGGGCCATAATCCTGCCATTGGTGCCCTGTCCCACATTGTTTGGAATCGCATTTCAATACACAGAGTCAGTAAAAGATGTAGGATGCATTTGACAGACCAGTTTGGGCTGCAACCTACAGGTAAATCAAATCATAAGGTGCTTTTATTTTCAATTGATTCTTCTGAAAACTCTACCCCCGTTAATTTTTGAGCATGACCGCCCCATTGTGGTAGGCACTCTTACAAAAGCTAGGTTGGACTATTGCAATGCTCTTTTATCAGGCATACCGAAATACCAACTTCAGCACCTCGACCAGAACACAGCAGTAGACCTGATCTTCTCTTTATCATTGAAATCACCAGCATCAGATTTCTGGAGAAGTCTTCACTGATTGCCAGTTCAGCAGCAGATTCAATTTAAGATTCTGTGCCTTGTCTTCAAGTGTATCTATGGCCTTGCCCCAGTGTACTTTAACACCCAAGATTACGGCCTAGTGTCCCACACGTACACTAGATGGACCGGACAAGGTCTATTGGTAATCCCCCTCCTCCATAACAACTACTTGGGGGGACAGCGGTTTTCTGTTGCGGGCCCCCAGGCTTGGAATTCCCTCCGTCTGTGCCTAGATGTAGATCGCTGCCAGGTTCCCTTCCGGGATATGCGCATTACAAAAGCACAAATCAAAATACAAATGCACAAATCGTCCTTCCAGCCGTAGTGCAGGCCTTTATGATCTTGCATATTGATGGGGGAAACACCTCCCCGATTGGCCTTTTAGCCGCTCACATGGGTCTACTAAAAGAAGTCCACCGTGTTGCAGCATGCATCATTACAGGTGCACAGAAATGTAATTGAATTACCCCTGCCCTAAGCAAACTATAACGGCTTTCTCTATAGGCCAGGATACAGTTGAAGGCTGCACATATAATCTACAAAGTAGTCTTAAAGTAGCACACCAGTGTACCTAGTGGCCAAGCTACAGATACCCGTTGGCACACACTCCTCGTGCAGTAAATCAAATCAACCAATCGGCTCAAATCACAACTTGCCTGTAAAGAGAGGACCCGTCAATCGCTCTCTTATCATGCACTCACCCTCTAGAACTGGATGCCTGTATTGGTTCAGAAGCCCCCACAATTCTCCAGTTCTGCAAACCTTTCACAAATGTGACTTTTTCAACAATACCTGAACAAGGGCTAATTCCGATGGACGCACAGACTGACACACATACACTCACACAGTACTACTGCGTTACTATCAGGCTTGGACTGGCATATAGGGCAATAGGCCCACGGCCAGACCCCAAAAATGCTAAATGCTTGTGTGGGCCAGTTTTTTGGGTCAAGGTCTGGCACTTTTTTGGCCAATGTGGGCTAGTTTGATTAGTTACTTCACTGTGCAGATAATAGCTTTGACCAGTGTAGCTGAATAAATATTCTTGAAAATGTACAATTTGCATCACATTTGATCAAAAACCACCCCCTTGGGTTGTACTCAAACAGCGTCACAAAAGGAATCAATTCACATTTGGAACTGTTGGCCACTTTTCGTTGGTGCCCGAGACAATTTTATGCCCCAGTCCGACCCTGGTTACTATTAAAAGACCCCAGCCCAAACGATGGCTACCCACACCCTTTTCAGTGCTCTGATGTTTTTGAGTTAGGTCCATGCTTTAAACAATCAAATAAATAAGTAAATACGGCACGCTAGGTCTACAAAGATGCAATGTAAACAACAAAGAAACTCTTGGAATGCGCACAATCCCAGGAAGCAGGGTATGCCCCATCACTGAGAGGAAACAGCAAACATCAAATCTTAAAGCAGTGGCCTGGGGAGAAAATAGGAAAGTAGCATGGTCAGTGTTCTGCTGAACAGGTGGGGCAAATGCGGGGTCGGGGGTGTTGCATGTGTGCAACATGGAATACTTTAGATCTGGTTCAGTGGAACGGAGTAGTCGCGTACCATGTTAATACCAGTGAAAGGATATGGTGCAATAAATATACACGTTTATTAAAATATGATGTGCAGAAAAAGGGTCAAAGCAAAACATGGCCATAATTAATAGAAGCTGCGGCATCTGCGCTATACGGGCTAGAAGCAGCGGCATCTGCGCTATACGGGCTAGAAAGTATGGATCGGTAAGTACTGCTTTTCTTCAGTTCAATAGTGTGTATAGTGTCATCTGGTACCTCATACGGTGCATCAGAATGCTTATCCTACTTTTTTTCTTTCAAAGTGAAAGATACAGATTATACACATGAGCAACAGTATATAATAAATAAATCCAAAATGTAAAACAAAATGGTTCTTCAACCAATAAAGTAAATAGATTCTTGAACAGGAATGAGCTGGGTTCCCCCCCCCTAAACAGAGAGAAGCTGGGTGAAAGAATTCCAGCGAGGAGACCCAGTAGACAAAAGTTCAGCTTGCATAGTATCTTGGATTCAATGCTTCAAGCAGTCTGCACCACCCAGGGCTCACTTTAATCCTGCATAGCGTGCCATCTTTTTTTTAACATGTATACAGTACTAACATAGTTTTGTAAATGTTATCAACGCAACCCTCACACCAGGCACCTTCTCAGATGATCTTCCCCTTGCTTAAGAAACCCCCACGTGACACGTATGAACTGGCCAGCTATTGCCTGATCATGCATCTACCTTTCCTCTGCAAAGTGATTGAGCGGACAGTCGACATCTAGTTGCCAGAAAGGGTCACTCAGCACCATCTCTGTAGGACCTCCAATACAGTTTCTGCCCACAATGATACGCTACCCATCCTGGAGAAAGGGATCCATACTTTCTCACCCTACTTGACCTCTACTTGAATATATAGCTCTCCTAAGCATCCTTGCCACGTGCATTGGCTTTGAAGGAACAGTTCTGCAGTGGTTCTACTCATGTTCCCCTCATGCCTCTCCAACAGAGACCACAACAACCATGTGAGCCCAAGTAGACCCAGAGCTGCCCAGTAACCTGCTGATTTCCACAGTGCACCATCCCGTTCCTTGTCATCTTCAACTTATACGGGGAACTCCTCGCCAACACTGACATCATGATATATGAATATGCAAAAGACATTGCATCAATAAAATCCATTTCAGTCAAGGACTGCCAGGTCCTGATCCAAGCCTGAATGTCAATCACCTACCTGAAGCTGAACCCAACAAAGACCTAATTAATTCTCCTAAAACAACCCACCAAGCATGCCCAAGTCTAGAACAGGCTGTCATGAAACTTGACAGATTCACGCCTCAACATTCGCCCAGTGCAAAATAGCTTTGCTTTCTCATACAGTGACCTCTTATTCAAAACATATATCAGCAAGTAGATCCAAGCAACATGGTAGCAGCTTATGCTTCTCTGCAAAGTCAAAACTCTGATCCCTGCCCAGAGCTTCTGAACAGTTGCTAAAGCCCTGGTCATCTCCCACCTGAACCGTGGCAATATCCTTCTTGGAGGATTCACTCATGCCACCAAGGCCCTGTAAAACCCATCCAGTGCGCCACATCACACTTAGTCACAGGACTAAGACATTTTTATCACATCACCCCATCCTCAAAGAGCTGCACTGGCTACACCATCAAGCATTCATCACATTCAAGATAGCCTGCATCATCTGTAAAACAGTCACAATCCAAACACCACTGTATCTGTCCAAGAACAGCAGTCAATTGTGTTGTCTTGCCCTCTTTCAGAATTGTGCCAATATCAATCGACTCGGAGAAAGACCATTACGATGGATAGTCGTTGAAACTTGTATACATTTACAAACTCTGGTTTGTGACAATCTTAGGCAATAAATATATGCTAGTAGGCGTGTTGGAAAATTGGAAGTAGGCTTTTTGGCGCTTGTCTTGTGTATTTTAAGTGTGCCAATGAGTTACCAGTTTTTCATGTTTGTGCTGGAATTTCTGTAAAAAAATACATAATTGGTTAGACACACGTGTTCACTTTGTAATATGAAATAATGCACTTTGCACTTTAGGGTGAATTTGGAATCCTCTGTTGATTAACGTTGGGTGTTTGGCTAAATTTGAAAGAAACGTTGTTTTCCTATTTTTTTTATTGTTGAAAACGTTGTTGGTATATATCTTCTGTTGGTGTATGCATGTATGTATTGTCATTGTAACGCATGTGATTGTAAAGATGTAAGTTGGGAAAATGAAATAAAACATTAAGTATTCCAATGACTAATCACAAACAATGTGTTTCTCTATGAATTAATAAATTATGTCATTACAGACTCAAGCGAATGAATCAGTGTTCTTTAGAGGTATTGACGCTACATATTATTTATAGAAGGAACAATATCAAATAATTATCTCTTTAGAAGAACTCTGTGTTCTTATTCATAAAATATAAAGCAGTAAATAGGAATAAAAGATTAGGCGCATTGACTTACAAAGAGATTTTGTATCTTTTGTATCCTTTTGCCGAGACTGCATGTATTATATAGGTGTAGAACAATGCGGAGCGCTTAAACGAACCAGGAATGCCGAGTGGAAAAACCCCAGTGAATATCGAGTGAAATGAATTCTCATACATGGTTGATGATGGAGGAACCACAGGTCATCATGGTTTTCAATGGTCATAAGAGAAGGTTGGTGCTATATAAAAGACCTACTAGAATAATGATGAATATAGCCCAACCTGTAGACCCTCGAGGTGCTAGAAGGAAAGCCCATCCCACATGTATGAATATGCACCCTGTTCATGCTCCTGCTGCCCCACTTCAATATTCCAGGGGACTTCTTTCTGTAGGTCATGGTAGGAAATGCACCATTAACTGCTATTTCTATCTCTTCCTTTCTCTTCTACTTATTTCTTCATTGTCCTCTGCTCAAAGCCATTTTAGATATCGTCCCATTCCTATCATCTCTTTTCCTCAATGTCTTCCCTCTTCTCGCTCACCTACTCTCTCTATTCACAAAACCTCCAATGATAACTTTTATCACTCTTCCTCTTCTTGCATCTATCCCCAGCACCTCTCTACTTCAGACTCAACATCACTTTGCTTCTGCATATAACTCTCTTTATATTGATCATTGGAATGCACATTTTGTATGTAACTAGACTTCCTTTATCTTTCACTTCCTTCTTTCCCATTCTCCCTATCTTGACCTCATTACCCTGGATTTCTCCTTCCGACGCTGCAACGCTTGCTGCCCTTCATGACCCTACCTACACCAGTCTCACCGTCCAAATCGCAGGGGTGGTGGTGTAGGACTGCTCTCATCTTCCAAACTTTCGAACTCGCCTTCTCCCCTATCTCCTGCAATTTCTCCCTCTTTTGAATACACTATCTCCACAATCACTGCCCACTATGGCATTCATATTATAGCTCTCTATTGGCAGCCTGGTCCTCCTGGTCAATTGACCACCTCTCCCAACTAATTGACTCCCTTCCTCCCCATCATCACGTATTCATCACTGGTGACATTAAGATACCCTCTCTCTCAACTCCTCTATCCATTGACTTAAGCTTTCTTCTCCTTGACCACTCTCTATCTTCTGTCCACCTATTCAAATGGTAACTCCCTTGACTGAAATCGGTATTACCCAAATTGGTTGTTTCAAATTAACCATATGGCACAACTGGCCGAATTCAGCCAGTACCATTTGGTCTTTGGGAACTACCATTTGGGTAATCACTACCAAACATGGGGAGCGGGGGATGCAGGGGTGTCCCCTGCTCCCCATGTTTGGTATTGGATTGCCTTTGGGGGTAGCTGGGGTGTCCCCTGCTTCCAGAGGTCTGCAGTCGGGGGACCAAAAAAAATACTTAAAAAAGCAGACCCTGCGGCCTCGGATCCGACCCACGTAGAAGGGACGGATCCGACGCTGCAGGGTAAAAACATGCACGTACGTAAGTGGGGGGTGGGTGGACGGCTCCGTAATTTAATTTTTATAAATTAAGGCTGTTTTGGCCACAGCAAAATTGCCTTTACAGCCGAATTGACCACGGTCATTTCCGCCACAAACAATTATGCCAAGGCCGAAATGTACACATCTGCTGGATTCTCATCTCCTCTCAACTCCCTACCTCTAATAACTTCACCGCTCCTTCTCCCTCTGATCTGCCCATCGTCTTTGCCTCAATATCCGCTCCTACCTCCACCCCTCTCTCTCCATCTACCACTTCCATTATCAAGTGCAAACTTCACTCCTCCAAATTCCCTATCAACCTCTCTGACCTACACCACTCTGCTGCACTTAAGGATCCCTTCTCTTCTCACGTCCCTCTTACTACATTCACCCCTAAACCTTCCCCTTCATGGCCTTGGATTTCACCTTCCATCTGAACCCTTAAAATAACAATGAGGAAAAACCTTCCCACTTGGCAATGAGCTAGACATTCCTCATATCTACATCTCTACCTGACTGTCTTCAAAACTACTAATCTGCTCCTGACTCTGCCAAACGTGACTTCTATCTCTTATTTCATCTCAATCCTCTCAACCTAGGCACCTCCAAAAACCTCCCAACTCTATTCTCTCACACCCTAAGCCCTCCTCCATCTCTACTCTTTCTGCTAATGAAATTGATCTCTATTTTGCTTCTAAAATATCCAACATTCAAAATGCCCTAGCAAATGAACTTCTATTTCCCACCTGCTCACTTGTCTCCACCACCTCGTCCATCCTCTCCTGTAACAATGTCTATCTTTGCCCCCACTAACCCAGAAGATTTTCTTGCCCTTCTCTTCAAGCCTAACCCTAAGCCCCCACCAACCCTCTATCCATGCACATAGTGAAACTCATAGCTTCGAGTGTTGCTCCATATCTTACTTCCCTCTTCAACTCCTCTCTTAACAGTGCCACTTTTCCATCATCCTACGTTTTGGCTACTGTTATAAGCATCCTTAAAAACCTGGCCTAGATCCTAACTGTCCTGGCAACTTTTGTCCTATTTCTCTCCTACCTCAATATTCCAAAATCCAAGAATGTATAATTTTCAACTGACTCACTAAGCTCCTTGACACACACACACAATCTCCCGGATCCTCTTCAATCTGGCTTCTGACCTCTGCACTCAACTGAGTCAGCTCTCCTCAATATCAGCAACTACATCTCTTCTGCTCCGTGCTAACTGTTAATCTATTATTATTCTTTTAACCTCTCTGCTGCCTTTGATACCGTCAATCATTCTGACCTTCTCTCAGCACTATCTCTCCTATGTATCAGGGACAAGCCACTCACAGGGTTTGCTTCACATCTCACCCCCAAACACTTTCAGCTGTCCAGGAACAGCCTTACCTCCCCACTCAGTCTTCTTACAGTTGGTTTTCCCCAAGGTCCTGGGTCCTCTTCTCTTCAGTCTCTATACATCTACTCTTTGCACATTGATCTTTCTGTGGCTTCTCCTATCAACTCTTTGCGAATGACACTTGTATCTTCTTCTCCTTTCCCTCATTATCTGATGAGCTACAGTCAAACATTTCTAACTATCTATCCACCATCAAATACTGGATGGCATCTCATTCACTCATGCTCAACTCCTCTAAGGCTAATGTTCTCTGCTTCCCATCCAAACAGGCTATCTCTTCCTTTACCTCCTCTTCTATTCTTCTCTCCCGACCACCTTCCCTATTCTACTCGCAACCTTGGTTTTTTCTTTGGCCCATCTCAAAACTTCTTGCAACTCATCTCCAAATCTGCAACTGTGGCCAGACTTAATGTCATCAACATCAGAAAAATAAGGCATCTTCTCCCCTTTAACTCTGTTAAACACTGAATCTCCTCTTAAGTTCTCTCTCGATCTGACTAATGGGTTAGTCTCTTCTATGGCCTTCTCAGCTATGCTTTTTCAGCTCAACTTTCCTGTCCATACACTCGTCAACCTTCCCCGTTTCACCTCCACCTCCCCAGCCTGTCGTCAGTTAGACTCGTTATCTATGAGACAGTGGGCAACGTATAAACTCATTTTCATCATCTTCAAAACTATACAAAGCCTTGCCCCACCCTACCTATCAGACCATCTCACTGCCTACTCTCTGCTTCGCTCCCTATGATCATCCTCTGCTCACCTCCTTCCCACATCCTGTGCTCATTTGGCTCCCTCTTATTTCTGCTCACTCCCTCTGCTCGTTCCCTTGCTATGGAATGATCTTCCTCTCCCTCTCTGCACTACTCCGACTCTATCACTATTTAAATCCAATCTCCTATCTCTCCTCCTTTCTGAAGAACACCTTTCATAGAATTCTACGCCACCACATCTCCTGGTTGTCCTCCCACCTATCTCTCTACGACAACCCCACGGCAATTATCCCTCATTCCATCATCCTAAATGTAGCGCTTACTCCACTATCCCTTTCCCATATCATGCTCTACTGTCCTCGTCCCTGGTTCATGTTGCAACCTCCTCTGCATCGTCTGCTCTAATATCCACATACTCTCACCCATTGTTAAGGACACTGGTCCTGTGCTTCGTGCATAAATGTAAAAAACGCTGCAAGCATATTTGTGCTAAAAATGCATTGCTTTCCCTATAATTTCTACAAATACATTCTAAGTACTTCTGTAACTTCCTGAAGGCTTTTCCATATTCCAGGCGAAGATCGCACTGAAAAAAGAGCTATTTAGAAGCTCTATCCTACCTGCTGGACAAGGTCCCCACCTCTAGTGACCAGCACAGCACCAGAAGTCAGGATGTGGTCAGACTAGAGCGGCAGAAATACCAAAAAGAAAGAACCAGGAAACAAGCATTCTCGAACTATACCCTCAGACAGTGGAACCTAAAATCAATAAACATCCGACTCGCCCCGGCCATCGCGTGATTCAGAAAGCCACCTCTTCCAGTAGCTCCTTCTTCAAAACCTGTAATATACAACCCACAATACCTGGTCCAATGTCCCTACTGGTGGCTTCCCTTCACAGCTCACTCCCTGTCCTGTTGTACCCTCACATCCCTTTTCAGCACTGTTACATGTTCTGGACTGTGATACCTTTTGCCTGTTACTCTAAATGGGATGTTGATAATAAATGCTATGCAATAAAGCCTGTTCATCCTTCTAACCGTCTGATATATGCCTGCAAGCCCTACTGATGTACAGTGCCCTGTTGCTTCTAATAACTGTAATAATAAAATAATCAAGATGACAATCTCCACCTTTAGTCTTCAGAAAAGTACAAACAAGTTTTGACAAAGCCAATACTTTTGGACTTTTGCATTGACATTTACCAAGCTATGCCATGATATGCCCAGGTACTATAATCATATACAAATTATTGCCATTATATGCTGCAGTGCACCTATCAGATGGCTGGCATTGCTATCACACATTAGGTATTGCCTTTAAAAACCACACACCATGTATATGTGTTGCCATCAAGACATTAGGTATTCACGCCATTATTATGAAAAATACAAAAGTCCACATAGGATTAATAATATGCAAATATTGCAATATGTCCGTTATGACCCAACTGAAAAATAACCAAAATGAAACACGACTCTGAAATAATGGTCACACCATCAAAATACCATATATAGCACCGAGCATCTCTTTGAAACTCGCACAATACCTACAATATCACCTCTAACGAAGGGGTCTGCCACCTGCAATAGTCCAAATGTTTTGGACTACAACTCCCATAACTCCTCACAATTTACTGTGCTGCATAGGGCTGACAGTATTTGTATTCCAAAACATCTGGAAACAGGAAAGCTAACGGTTGCCGACTCCCTCACTAAAGGAGTTGGACGACATATATTTAATGTTCACGTGGATATTTTGGAGACTCCCTTAAGTCAAAGTTTTCTAAGCAGGTAAGCACTTTAAAATGGATTCACTAGACCATCTCCTTTTGTACTATCACTTGCAAGTGACCCTCTGCTCAACCTGCTGCAATAAATCACGTGCTGCTGCTAATCTTTGTTTCGCTCACAAGAGAGGAGGCTATCTCAGGAGGATAGCTCAGCAGCAACACGCTCACCTTCGAAGCAAGACGACATGGAGCAGCACAGGTTCGATACCCGGGTTGGGTATTAAGCGCGTTATAAATAACCTTTCATATCATATCATATCAAGAAGCCCAGAAAGCAAATAAATGAAAACCGCCTCAGACAACGGGCCTCATTCTAACCTTGCTGGTGTGGTAATAACGTGCCGGTAATTCCGTTTACTGGCCGTTTAACGTACCGGCAAAGTACACGTTTGCCGGTGGGTTGCTGAAATTACCAGCAGCTAAGAGCTGGAGGTAATTCTCGAAACGTACCAGCAAAAATAGCTGGTAATACTGGCAAGTCCCACCATGCAGTCCTACACGACTCCATGAAATGGGGATTTTCCACCCCTACCGGCACTAGTAATCTGGCGGTAATTCCATCAGACCAAGTGCCGGTAACAGTAATTCTGTTTGTTGGTATCCTGACGGTATTACTGCTACCGGCAAACTCCTAGGCAGTCCCAATGTAATATACAGCATGAATCTTCCAGAGGACAGTCTATTACCACGGCATAGTTTTGGACAGTCACCCTAAATTCTTTATTTGCACAACCAAAATATCATTACCAAAAACAGCATTGGGTAAAAAAACCCTTCTGTTTCATTAAACCATAGGGGGTGGGGCACATGATCGTAACTTCATACACGGGGGTGGCGTAACTCTGCAGGCCTCCAGATCAGGTTATGGCTCTTGGCACAGCAATGTTTCGTTTTCGAGTAATGAGGGTCTAAAGAGCAAACTCCAATCCCGGGGCCTCTTGATCCAGCGACCAGATCTTTGGTTCAGCTTAAAGAGATTGAAAGGTATGCAATCATGACCCGAGCCTTAAGGGATCATTGGATATCCAGGGCGCACAGGACTTGATACCAATCCAGATCTAGGGGCTCTCGTGTATACCTAACATTCCTCTTTTCGCCATTAAGCTCATTATAAAAACGTAGGGATATTTTTTTTCCATTCTGTTGCATGTACAAGGATTCCCTAGATTTCTAACTAAAGTCCAAAACTCCTTTAATTACCATTAGCACCTGGTCGGAGGGGGGCAAGCCAATCAGGTTGCTTGGATCATAGGCTTGAACTGGCCCCACGCTCCAAGCCGCCTGATGGCTGGCTCCCCCCCGACGTCATCTTCTCCCACCCCTTTGTCCCCCTTTTTTATTTTGAATCCCCCCAACGCCAATTTACCTTATTGCAGCTGTGGCGGCACTCGTCGCCGCAGCCACGCCTTCCTCTTTGCGCAGAACGGCCGCCATGGAAAGGGAAGAGGGGCTCCGTACGGAAGCCCACCTTGCCTTTCCATGGTGGCCATGATGGTAAAGGATTTTCCTTCGTACAACGGGACGCCGCGCGCATCCCGCTGTAGGAAGGAAAATCCTTTTTTCGCACCCTGCCGCTTTGGTAACCCGGGGTGCTAATGGTCTTAACACCTAATCTGACCTGCCGGATCAGGTGTTACGCCACATTATTTACTGCCACATATTTTTTACTGCCTCCTATGCTGTCTGATGTGCCACATGTTTCTTGGTACACAGGGGAGATTTATATTGAGCATGTGTGTCACAGAACTTCCTACCTCTCTCGGCTCGCTTTTCATCCTGAAACGTCTACTAACTAACCTGCATACTTTTTCCCACATTCGCTGGCAAAAAAATGCTGAAGACTTTTTTCTAAAAGCTTCCAAATCTTCGCCTTCAAGTACGGATCTTCTCTGAGGGGGCAAATGGCTTGAAGGATCTTGGTGAACACATTATGCACTGGAACTTAGGATGTATCAGTGGACCGGAAATGCGTCTAATGGCGGTTTTACAAAACAAAGGAGATCCAGTCTGAGAGGTGCAGGGGAACAGTGTCTTAGACTGAAGGTTCTAGTTCTGGAAGGAGTCAGAATGAAGGATGCGGTCCACACATGATGGAAGACTACAAGCCTCAGAATGCAAACACTCTTTTTCGCATGTTAAACCAGTAGACTTCATTAATATAAACTCCGCTTTACACAGATTTTGTATTGTGTTACTCTGTGGTTTGCTGTGAGCATTCTTGGCCCACTGTGGTGTTAGGGCATCTGCCTTGCTTACGCGAGACTGTTATCCTGAAGCTTTAATGTTAAAAGCTGCAAAAACGTGGGCATTGCTGCGAAGATGAGTTGCCTCCCCTGCCCTCTAACCCTCCCAATCCTTCTCTTGTCAAACAAGTGCCAACATTCTGATTACTTAACAAAGACCTGACTTGTTGCCATTATTAATTCATTAAATGGGTTATCTGCTTCCCTCCTAAAGGTTTTGCAGTTTTTATTTAAATAAAAACAAACATCCTGACACCTGCTTAGATTGTCCTGAAAGCAGGCTCAGATTTTGGAAGGAACTGCAGCTGCTTGGGGACTTTTCGTTGGAATTGTCCCATCACGGTTTAAATACCCCAAATAGTTTTGGCATAAGAAAGGCACTACTGCTAACAAGACAGTGTGTTACATAAGTACTTGTCAGGCCTTTGTTAACGGCACAAATCTACTGTCCCCTGTCCTGTCCGCAGCTCTCCAGGTGAGCAAGGTGCAGTCAGCAACGAGCTGCTACTCGGGGGCGGTCGCTGCGAGTCTGCCTCCCTCGGGACCCTGCACCGCCTTGGGCTCCCTGGCTTTGCAGGAGGGATGGTTAGCACAAGGATGCTGCACTTCTCTCCCACTTGCAAACACTTTTACAGAACTACAGTGCAGGAGAGGACCGTTGCATTTATCTTGGTCTCTTGTGCTACCAGAGGCACCCGCCATGTCCCTTCGGAGGGGTGCGGGGGTGGAGGGGGTGAGGGCAGTGTGCCGTGAGATAGGGAGCAGGGATTCTGGGATAGTTATGGCAATACATGGCACGTGGTGTGGGAGCTCGCCATATGGTGTACCTGACTATTTACTATCAATACCTTGCAAATGGCCCGAGTGCTTGGGCAAATGATGTCAATACCTGAGCAATGGTGTGTGTTCATGCATTTGTTTGCAATTCCAAGCGATTGGTGTGAATACCTGGACAAAGCATAGTTATACCTGGACAATGGTGTATCCAGGCATAAGGTGACAAAACCTGACACACGGTGAATAAGCCCTTGACATGTTCTGTTACTTGGCACTTGTAAAGAGCTAAACTTGCAGGTGTAGGATCTTGAAGCTCTGTGAGCTGCCTGAAAGTGCATTGCTGTATGGATCTCAGTTTCCAGTCGACCGCAGTCTGACATTGTGCTACAAAAACATAGCGCATCACTCCAAGTTCACATACCATTGACTCAGCAGAGAGGACTATCAAGGTAACTTTGCCCCATTTGGGAAGTACTTATTATTTGGCTACGTTGCTTGATAATGTTTATTAATGAAGGGCTTTAAGTGGGCTGGGGCTAGACGGGGCTGAGCCCCGGCAGTCTGTGAATAATGTTTCTGTGCTGGGGCTCCCTAAAGTGCCCTGGTAGCCCCATCCAATCAGCCCCCTAGAAGCCAAGGCCTTTTTTCCGACGCTTGAAGCTCTCACTCTCGGTCAATATGACATGTGTGTCAGTGGAGTTATTATATATGCCTGTGTTTATGGATGGATTATATGGTTTCGGGTGACACTGCATTTGACTAACCCGTTGCAGTTGATTTCAATTGTGGGGGCTCTGCATTTTCATGCACAACTGGGTCAAATATATCTGCTGATTTTGGTATTGCCAGAACATGTTCTCTCTGTGCCTCCTTGCAGAAACAGAGAGCAAGTGCATGGAAGAATCTGAAAGGGTGTGGTTATGACAGCAGCCAACGAAGCATCTATGAACAGTGACGTTACTAGAAACCAGTACTAGGGGGGGGGGGACAAACCAGGGAGCAAAAATACAACAAGAGGGGCGGGGTGATGGCGCATCAAATAATGGTCAACACGTCAAACTGATTTAAATATACCCATATTTTCCCAAGTTGGTTATACAAATCTTGACATTAAGCATGTTCAGAGTAAGTCTAAGACAGTAAATGGTTTGCATCAAGTTAATATCCTAAAAAGTTAACTCACGTTCAGCAGTATCAAAAATGCACTATGCTCTAAGCACGAGACGGCATTCTTTTAACTAAAGCAGACATCACTGCCAGCAAACCTTCAAATAATGTGTAATTCGAGGTGATATTTAGCGGAAAAGACATCATGTCCAGCTCAGCTTTTAATAATAGCCCGTCAAAAAGAGTCTGTTTAACAGAAGAGCTAGCACTCCTACCTCAGTTTCAAATGATAGTCAAGGACAGTGTGTTTAACAGATGAAACATCACGTAAAGGCGCCAAGTACAGGGGGAAAGTAGGCAACTGCTCCCTTGGTTCTTTAGTTATGGCTGCAGGAATCTCACCGTGGCCCTATAGAATTGTTTACAGTTTTCAGATTCTGGCTGCCAGTGGCAGCTGGTGAATACTTTAATTAGAGGGCTGTAAATATTTCCACCATACATGACAACGAGGCCTAGTGTAGCGAGGGCATTCTAACGAGAATTATTTTTTAAATAATGGCTTAAAATTGTGTATTTTACAGCAAATTTTGGGGGAAAATTGTGTAAAAAGCCAAGCAGTTTGAAATTGGTTTTGCAGGGTAACTCGTGATAAAAAAACAATAGATGCAAGTCGCCAACAGTGCACAGGAGCATTTCCCCAATACATTTTTATGATGTCTTTGCCCGCAGTATATGCCAGTATAAAAAACATGTTCATGCTGGCTGCACCAATATATGCCAGTATTCCAATATAAGAACATACTCAAGTTTGCTTTGTACATAGCTCCAGTAATGATACTATAAGAAAAAATGTCCACACGAGTTCTGCCAATATATGGCAGTACTGCCCGTAAGACCATACCCCAGTTGGCTTTACCATTAAAGATGCCATGCCGCAGTATGAAAACAATTTCAAACTGGCTGCACCTAAATGCCAGTCTAACCACAAAATAACAATTATCATGCTTGCTTTAACAAAGATGCCCAATATAAAAGGTCATGCTACAATCATAAATGGATAGACTGACTGCATTAAAATTACAGTCTACCTTCATAATAACACTTATCATGCTTGCTTTAACAATGATGCCCAATACATAATGCATTGCCACAGTACAAAATTGATAGACTGACTGCATTAAAATTACAGTTTACCTTCATAATAACACTTATCATGCTTGCTTTAACAATGATGCCCAATACATAATGCATTGCCACAGTACAAAATTGATAGACTGGCTGCATTAAAATGCCAGTCTAGCTATATAATAACACTTATCATGCTTGCTTTATCATAGATGCCCAGTAAAACATACCATGCCTGTCCCCTTGCGCCACCCCCAGCGCCTCACACACCCACAATCAATGTGAGTCATGGTATTGTTTACTAGACATCTATTGTAGATGCCCAGTAGAAAAATGTGCCTGGCCCCTGGACCCCTTAGCAACTCAGGATCACACAATGTGATTAAGTGTGCATGCAAAGCCTGGGGGGGCAGGGGCCAGCCATGGTATTTTTACTAGGTGCCCATCATAAATGCCCAGTACAAATACCATGCCTGCCCCCTGGGCAACCAAGTGCCTCACACAGGGAGCTGATTTTGGCTGGTGGAGAGTGGTGTTGTGCAAAATCAGCTTCCCGGCCCAGCACAACCACATGCGCACACACATCTTGTACTCGCTCATTCACACACGCACCCATCATCATACACTCATTCATTACACACAACACAAGCATACATGCACATTCAAATTTACTGACCTTCTGCCCAGGTCCTGAAGTTTCCTCCCAGGGCTCCAGCTCCGACATAGCATGAACAGGAAACAAAGAGTGCTTCCTGATTTCTGCACATCCGTGCAAAAGCAGGAACACTGATGACGAACTGCCCTGCTCCGTTTGTATGTGCTGGGTGGCGCAATTGTGCCCCTTTGCACATACAAACATGCAGTCCCACAGCCAGCACCTCTAATGGTCATGCAAGGCTGGTGGGGGGCAAAACGCCCCTGGCTTTGCATGGCCCATCGGATATGCGCAGCTGGGAAACAGGACTGTCAAATGGAAATCGTGTTTCCCTTTGACAGTTCAAGCCAGTCCAGAAACGCTCCCTCAGCTGCAAAACCCAGCAGTTGAGGAAGCACTCTGTTTTTATACTGGCCTGGCACCTTGGCTCCTCCTTAATGGCCGTGGGTGCTGGTGAGTTAGTGCCTCCTCACCCATTATGGACGAGCCACCACTGGTACATCCTCAATGAATCCATGCACAGGTTCAGTGTGGCTAGAGATGAAATACTGTTGACTTTGACGTCACATAGATGAACTGCACTGTTGTAATGCAGGGATTTTTAGACCATTAAGGGATCCATAGACATGCCCTACAGTAGAAGGCTATTAGGGTAGCGCAGCAGGTTGAGTGACAGTTGTTGTGATGTTATATATTTAAAACTGTCTGCTAATCTTAAGATGCTTTGCTTTTCCTTATAAAAAAAAAGCAAGTGTTATTAAATGTGTTCAGCCAGGGGGTGGGTTGGGCTGGATGCTGGACTCCTGGACAG
The DNA here is from genome assembly GCF_040938575.1 of Ambystoma mexicanum. Classification (NCBI taxonomy): domain Eukaryota; kingdom Metazoa; phylum Chordata; class Amphibia; order Caudata; family Ambystomatidae; genus Ambystoma; species Ambystoma mexicanum. The sequence continues at coordinate 718,428,994 of NC_090923.1, forward strand.
AACCGTAAGTGGGCAGGGGATAGCTGGGGCAGAGCCCCAGCAGTTTCCAAAAAAGGTCTCCCAAGCCAGGGCCCTGCTGGGGCTCACCAGCGACTGGCCCCAGCCACGTCGACCCGTCAGGCAGCATTAGAAAAAAGAAAAGGCATCACTGCTTCTTTGTTCTAATCCGAAGTGCTGACCCCGGCAGTCAGCCCTTTAACCGTGCAGCACTGCGTGGTTAAGGGGCTTTCCGCTGTGTGTTGGGTCTTTACTCAGAAACCAAAGGAGGGGCTGGGCAACCCAGCCCACCCCCTGCTTCTGAGTTAAGAGCTGACACGCAGCAGGCGGCCCTTTCCCTCAAGGAGCCGAGTGTTTAATGGGTTGCCTGCGTGACCCCTGCAGACAATCCCTTAAGCATGCTGTTCCTTGACTGAAAAGGCCACCTGCTGGATGTTGGAGGCACAGAAGGGTAGCTGGGGCGCACTGGTGTCACACCTTTGGTGCGCCCAGTCTCTCCTTTTGTTTCTTTATCACAGGCTTTGTGCCTCTGATTTGAGACAAAAAGGAGGGTTAGGGTGCACTAAAGGTAATAATGCCAGGGTGCCCAGCTCTCCTGCTCTTATTAGCTCCCCCCCCACCTAGGCGAGGCGGGCTCTCTAGTGGGCATGGCCTAAGTACACCCATACTTAGGCCATGCATGCCCCCTAACGACAGCCCCCCTCGATTTAGCATCCCATTTAAAACACTGCTCCTGGATGTAGTTCTTTGCTAGGGGGTAGGGCAAGCCACGACGGAGCAATCCTTATAAAACCTTATAAAAACCCCTTACCCCACCGGCCCGCCTACCTCTATGTGTTTGTTTTGGTGTGCCACCCAAGTGACCTCATTAGGCAACCCCTATGAAAAATGTCTGGAGGCGCCACTAGTTATTGTAATGGCAGACCAGCCGAGGTGCAGGCTATTCTGAGCAATGGGCACCTCTACATCCCGAATGGCACAACCCCTCACTGCCTCCCAAGGGTGAATGCCACGCGCCACTGCTTGGCATTAAATTAACAGGATAGGCTGGGGTGAGCGACTCGAGCATGCGCTCAAGTTTCACAACTCTAGAAAGGGATCCCGATGAGAGTTGAGGAAAGGAGTAAAGATCCCGCGAGAAGGTCTGAGGGAGGCTTTGTAGGTGCGACAGCCGCACCACGTTGAAAATGCGTGGATAGCTTTCTAACTACCCACGAATGTTACAAAACAAATACAGCATGTGCTTGGATTATTTTTAGTTTTAGGTTTTCCATTAAACTGGGAAACATCAACATCCATTTACGATATCTTTCCACGTTTTTCCTAATTTGAACCAGAGGTTTTGCCATTTTTTACCTCAGAAATTTGAAGAACATTTCCGCAGATTTTCATGTATGTTTTTCGACAGATTTCGATGGCTCGCGGGTACATATGAAACAGCGTAAATGTGTTTTACACGTCCGACCTCCAGGGCAGGCTTGTCTGGCTCCGGGTCCCAGGGGCGCGAGGATGTAGTGCTGCGGGGCGCTTGCGTGCGTTCCATGCGAGCCCTGTTGGCGGGTGGCGAGGTCAAAGTCCCAAGGAGAACAGCAGCAACGCAGCAGAGAACGGCGAAGCAAAAGTTAATAGGTGACGGCTGAAGAGAAACCGAAAGCCATCTGCACAAGTCAAGAGGGTGGCCTTTCCGCTCAGCGCGCCCACTTGATGCCCTTTAATACCACGAGCCTTGATAAGGCCGGCTGCATCACAGGACTACGTTTTTTTCAAGGCAGGATCGGGTCCCTCTCAGTTCGAACCATTTTAAACATCTATGAAGCAGAAATTGACCAATTCAGCTTGTTCGTGAATATAAATGTGTTGGCCCTTAATAGTGAGGGTCCAATGCCGTTTCTCTTGTTTTTGTTTCTGCTGTGATGACTGGATTACTTACTGATGATCTTCATTACTGCGAATCCCGCTCTTCCTCGTCACAGTACGTACCGTTGATCGGAAGCAATCTGCAAACTCTTTATAGCTGTGCCCGTCCCATATGTGGAGGTTTATAATACCTCCCCTATCCCATAGTCCACCAGTTACTTTTCTACTACTAAGAATAAGATCATGTTATGTTAAAGGTTCTTATACCGTGCACTGTTGCCTCCTGCGTGTTTTCTTGGCGCTCTGGCGGATCTGTAAAGCAAGGGTGGGGAGGGGTGGGGTAAGTTGGTAGGACGGAGTGGGAGACAAGAGCAAGAGAGCTGTTATGTGCTGTTGGCAGCTTCAGTTCAGTTGACACCGTTCACTGAGCATAGGTGGGTTTTTCATTATGACTCTTTCAATCACTTGGAGGGTGAGGAGGGATGTCAGTAGAGGGACGAGGAAGAGCAGGACTAGGAGTAATGAAGATTATTGATAAGTATCCAGTTGTTACCGTCCCGCCCCACCTCTTCATCCCAGTATTTAACATTGAGTCATGCCAAAGACTTTCATGATGGGAGGGGCCTAAGACAAACCACACTGACCACATGTATGCTGCTGCACACTGCACTACAAATGGTTCTATTTCTTTTGACCTCCTGTTGGAGGCCACTCTAAAAAAAAACGGACTTTTTAGACATCATTGGATCTGCCTTCAATAAGCATAATTTGGCTGTCATTGGGGGGGTTTCACCCGCCAGAACCTCCCATGCGGTGTGCCACCACCCAGTCGTCTGCCCGCTTCCCCTGCCCCATCCCGTCCTTGTCTCCGTGTCTGCGTGGCCCACCCTGCCCCAACCCCTAATACACTCCTCGCTCCCTTTGACCATTCCACCCCGTACCTGACCTCCTCCAGCCCTCCCCCACCCCAGACTCCAAAATGCACTTACCTGTTACACCAACTTCCTCGTTTCAGCCCCGGTGAGTGACGCGCCATCGCTCCTCCTGCAGTGGTCGAAGTGTACGAAAACAAGTAGTGGAGCTATGTTCCCTGCTGGCCTGCACCCACTCCCCACAAAACCCATCACCACATCCCCTCCCACACACAATACACACACCCCAAACACTTGCACCTGCTGTTTAAGGGAACGTTCAGTGCAGTGCACTGAAAGTGCAAGTTTCAACTTCTTCCTACACTTTCATTTTAAAACGAAACCATTCCGGAACGGTTTCTTTTTAAAATAAAAGTATAGGAGCTGTCAAAGGTAATTTAAAAAAGTAGAGGAGCACCGCTCCCGACCGGTCCCGCTCACTTCGACCACTGCCCTCCTGCCACATCATGATCTTCTCTGGCCATCGTTTCCTTAGTCTGCCTCTTTTAGAGGCCTCCCAGAAAACAGTGTTAAAAGACTATACACCGCAGCAATTTATGCAGCAATAGGTCTGAATCCAACATCTTTTTAACTAATTCCATACCTCAGCACACTTTCCGCTAAAAGAGTAGGCTGCTGGCTCGTCTACATTCAATCTATAATGCCTAGTGAATGTATTAGGTGCTGCCAGGGCTTTAAGTGGGGTAAGAAATCGAGGGGGGGCCCTCATTTGGGGGCGTGGCTTGTGGGAGGGGCGTGGCCTAAAAAGTACGCAAATCGTAGGGTATACACACAAATATATATAAATGTTATATATTTGTGTGAGTACCTTACTATGGTTTGTGTACTATGCAAGCCATCTTTTCTAAACATAGAGATATGTAACATATTTCTACGTTTATAAAAGATGGCTTGCAAAGTACACAAACCATAGTAAGGTACGCACACAAATATATAACATTTATATATACTTGTGTGCATACCCTACGGTTTGCCTAGTTTTCAGGCCATCTTTTTTAAACATTTCAAGCCATCATTTATAAAGCTTTGACTACGGACAAAATTGTCCGTCGGCAAAGCTTTATAAAAGATGGCTTGAAATGTGTACTTTCCAAGCCATCTTTTATAAACCTCGAAATATGTTGAGGAATCCCCAGGTTCGCCGAGGGTTAAAGACGCCTCGGCGACCTGGGGAAACAAAGGGACAGTAACTGCCTCTGGTGACCTAACGCGAATGGTCACCAAAGGCAGTTTCTCTGACTGACGGAAGTGGCAGCCAGTCACAAGCGTTGCTGTGGCTGGCTGGCACTTCTTTCAGCTCGCCTGACTTCATGGTAGGCGCATCTCCCGTCGCGGCTGCGGCCGCGACGTGATAATGCATCCCGCCAATGTTGCGGTAGGACGGGGGCCCTGGCAGGGCCCCGGCTCAGTCTCACTTTTTGGAGACTGCCGGGGCCCGGCCCCGGCAGGCCCCGGCCCACTTTAAGCACTGGGTGCTGCCCTGGTTGCCTCTCTGTAAGGTTCTGCAATGAGACTTACTACACATTGGTCCAGGCTGCCACCACCCCCGGCTCCATGTCATTGGAACAACCAGTCGGATGCCTCAGCTAATTTTGGTTAGTGATGTTTTTCTTCCCAATCACACGACCGCAAATGTTAACAACAAATTGCCTATTGTCCTGCAGGACTTATTTAACCTCAGGTGCTCCATGATAGTTCTTTTCACAACCAAGCAATGCCATGCCACTTCTTCGGAAGGTGGCGGGTATGAGAAAACCTCGGCAAGACCACATCCTGAAACATGCACACCACCGTAGGGGAAAATACTGGATCACACTAAAGTATGAGAGCATCATTTTGTATTTTTTTAAAGGCTAGTATCCCTAATTAGCCCAAATCTCCCCAGATGTCTATCCAAGGTGATTTCACCCAAGCAAGTGCTTTTAAGGTCAGACACCTGATATGTATGTTGTCAATTGGCTCGAAATGACCTGTCTGTAATGAATTAAGGACCAATGGCAAATCCAAAAGGTGAGCCACAGGGCCCGACATGGAGAAGCTCTTTCACATTCTCCCCACAAGATCTTCCTTCGAAAAGCTTTAAGAGCTGCCCACTATGCCCGTAATGTAGAAGCGGCCAGACACATTTGGTAGCCACCTTGTAAAACAGAAGAACTGATGGAATCCCTCATTCCAGGGCCACCACATTCTTCCTAACACACCATGAGATTACATTCTTTAGGGCTGAGTGCTGCCTAGTTTGCTGTGCTGTTTCTGTGCTGGGAAACCTTATTTCCACAGCCCCCCTACTCTCAATGTCCATACTTACCGTTGACTACAGCTCAGTTTGAGAAAACCCCGTCCCCGTACATGACAGGAGGAGGCCATCTTGGAATCTCTGAAGTTCCAGTGATACCGGGAACCAACCCCTTCTTGGCAAGTAAGGCCCACCAGAACCACCTCTGCCTGGCTGTCTTTAATCTTCCTGCCCACTCTGCCTATAAGAGGAATGGAAGGGAATATATACAGCAATCCTGGTGCCCACCCCAGGGCCATCGCATGCATGCCCCATGCACCACAGGGTCTGAAAATGTGAACGGAACGCGGCCACCTGCACAGTCTCTGAAGAGGCACACATACCTATCAGTAGGGTTTCAAACTTGCGGCATAGCTCCATGACTGTGCTCTGATGGAGTGACAGTTTCTGAGACCCTTGGAAAAGCCTGCTCAAGTGACCCACTGCCAAATTATCCTCTCCCTCTGCTTTCAATAATTTCAGGTTGAGCTACCCACGCTCCTGATTTTCCCTTGCCAGACCATCTAAATTTCTTGCTCCTGTGCCCTCTGCTCATTTATGTAGGCCAAGGCTGTGGAGTTATGTGATTGAACTAGTACAATCTCATTCCCTATCCTAATCTGAAAGGCTCTCAAAGCCTTTCCTATATCTGGCAGTTCCCTCCAATTGGAAGAGTGATGTGCCCCTCTAGATGGCCACCTCTCTTGGGTGGACTTGCCTTCCAGAATTTCTCTCCATTGTATCTTTCTCGCTTTTATGGTAGGAATGATCATGAATGATCATGGATGGTTGATCTGACCCTACTCCTTTTCTCCGAACAGTCAACTTGTGCCACCCCCAGCGCTTCGCCTCATGACCCATTGTAATCAATGCCTGTGAGCTTGGTCCGGTTGAGGAAGGCCCAGGGTTTGGGAGTGCAGAGGTCACTTTATGCCATAGGATTTAGCTTTGGTCAATCACAGTGCACAGGGAACGGTTTCAGTCAGTTTCCAGTGGAAGATACAAAGATAAGAACTTCTGCCATATAGTCCCCTTTAGGACATTAGGACACCTCACAGGATTGAACAAGGAGTGTTCCAGCGAAAGTCACCACTGTCAGGCGGCAACAGGTGATCGTCCTGTGACAAACACAGAAGTAGGTCGGGTGCAGCTTCCCTTAGAGTGAGATGACTGACATTGCAAGAGCCGGTGACTTGTGGCACAAGCTGAAGATCTGCAAAGTTCCAAGGTTCTGCTCAGAACAGTGACTGTGTCAGCGAGGTAGCCCACGAGAAAGCTGGTCAATCCATCATTTGGCCCAGGGACACTTCTGAAGACTCAGAAGGCTCATATCCTGGAGCAGGGAACAAAACTGTTGTTCCCACTTGTTCAGTGGTCAAAGCAGCAACCAAAGCCTTCTTGAGATCAGGACAGAGAAGCAGGGCTTCACCGGGACAACACTGGAGTCTATGCTGGTCAGCTCCGGTGGTCATCTCTGGGTCATCAGCGGGCTGCTGTTCTTCATAGAAGTCTTGGCTAAAAACAGTGATCTCATGGACAGTTGTAGTAGCCCTCATTTTATCCAAGATTCAGGTTGGGAGCAAGCACAAGCTCAGCAATGCTAAGGATCTGTAACAGTCAAACAGCCAGGGGTTGTCCAATCATGGACTACCATTGGTCACCACACCTGTCCAGCGACAGACTTTCAGGCACCAGAGGATATGGATTGGGACTAGACAGTCACTATTCTCATATGGGCATAACCCACTACCAGGTGTTAGACCTTCCTAAGTGTCAACAATCCAATTGAAGATCTTCAACTACAATTTAAAAAGTGTGTACCCTTGCTTGAGCCTAATGACTCTCTGCAACAACATTGAAACAAATATAGGTTGAAAACAATGGATTGATAAGATGTTATATACAAAATCACATACCAAATTCTATTTACTAATACATCTAATCGCAAGTGCACTCACCTGCTTTGTCATAACAACAATGATTTGTTAAAAACATATACAAACATCAATATATAATTTCAAAACACCGACGATAATTCATTCACACATAGAAAATTCAAGTCTCAATGACCCGACTATACGTAGTGATGGTAATTTACACCCAATTCACGAGCTATGAGGATCTTAGCCCGACTTATGTAAGTTTCTGTCCTGAATGATAAAAAGTTGCTGGACATTCCTCAGGGCCGGGAAATGTGTGTCTTAAAGGTAGCAGGGGGTCAATTCCACTTTTCTCTCTATAGAAATATTCCAGAAGGTCCCTAGAATTTGCCTGTCTTTTTGTACTATCAGACGATAATCTAACAATAAGTGTTGGCGATGCTGCTGTCACGATTCTTTGTTCCCTCTCCACCGTATGCCTTCTACAAAGATGGTAAACTGGAGGTGCGCATCTTGGTAAGTTGTAGTTATCAATTCTTGAGGACTTCCTGTTATTCTTGTACTGATGGAATCTACACCCCTCCACTTGGGCTCAGGGACCTGGTGGGAGTCTTTTCCCCAAGGAAACGCTATCAGTTGGTGGGGCTTCTTGTGCCCTCCATTCCCTTTACACCTGCTACTCCACTCGCTTAGTGACAACTGCGAGCGAATGGAGTAGCAGGTCTAAAGGGATCAAATACGTTAATCCCTCCCAGTAGACAAATTCTACACCTTCCCGATCAACTTGTAGATCACAGTCAAACTAATGCATCTTTTTGCTATGGGCCCACAAGGCACAAGGCCCGCCTCTGGGCATGGGTAAGTCAAGTGGCAACTACACGAACCAACCAGAAACAGACTCCCGCAGAGGGCCCGGGACTTTTGAACTGCACGTTTTTCTACAACAAAAAATCTGATCACTCATTTTCCCTCTTTTATTCACTAACCAAACCAGCTCTTTCAGATTCGCTAAAGTGCCAAGAGACGAAGCAAACGTCAGCAGGGCGCATTATAAAACTCGATAACATATTCTCCCAAAAAATCGTAAGATCAAGAATCCTTTTTGTAATCATCAAGAAATTGTGCATGTTCTTGGTCTAGTAATATATATCTCCATATGGATAGTATTAAAGTAGTAACCCCCTTGTTAAAGCTTGTGTCTTTATGATTGGTTAGAGGTACTTTCCCTTTAATGAGGCTTTATATATATATATTTCTGTAATAGGTGTGTACATGTTCCTCTCGTCTATCCAAGGCTGCTTTTTTGTAATCACATTACGTGGAACCTATTGTGTAAGCTGGCGTTACAACACATCCTTGAGTGTGGTGCACATACGCCACAGTGCACAGAATTAGTTGTAACACTGGCACATGCACGCTTAAGTGTAAGGGTGCCGCAAATGTGAGGTACACCCCAAAACATGAATATCCAAATGTGCGTTATGAACCCTGTTGGCAAACGTCCTGGTCGGTGCACAAAAAAAGGCAGATGTGTGTTGGCCGGTGGCTCTGCACCAACACGCTCCCACATTGCAGAACACCAATGCGCTACTCTGTCAAAGGAGTCAGGCCCCACCTGGCATTGCTTTGGATCAACAGAGGTATCCCACTGGGCAACCAATCTCTGACTGAACTCCTTCATCCTTCAAGGCCAAGCGACCTCTCCCAACCCATCAGATAGCCACCATCCTCTCCGACATTATACCAACCCCCCACTGCGGTGGCCTAAATAGGGCCGCTTAATGTGTATGTCAGCATGCATTACATATTGCGAGGTGAACTGAATATTTATCATTGTGGACTCTGCCACATGCTGTGTGGACAATATGCACTGTGCACCACGTGCATATTTGACCAATGTCACGAGGCATCTGGTGTAATCTGACCAGGGCTGAATGATGCCACTGCATCCCCGACCCCCGCGCAATGTAAACAGGGGCTTAATGCTGCTTTGATCTCTATGTGGCACCCATCTTGTTTTATGGACCAATGATTCGTTCTGTTTTTTTGATGGCCAAAAGTACATGGATTTGTGATCAGTTAGAGCTATGCTTGTCACCTCACTTATGGTCTCTTGACGTGCACACCCCTCTTGTCACACGCACTGTATTTGAGAGCACTATTTGGCTATAACGTTCTTTTTATTTCTCTTTTGAAACATCGGTTTCATCAATACTATATTTGCTCCAAAATACCCCATATAAGCAGCCATTACAGACATGTGAGGCACTATCATGTTGCCCCAGGTCACTCCATGACATTGAACAGGGGTTGAAGGGCTTGCACGTGCATGCCTGGTCCACAATGCACATGGGTGCCCCATGCTCTTGCATGATGGTGCTCAGGTACACGGCTTAGTCAGAGCACTGGTGGGCTGGGGGTTATAACACTTGTCAGTGAGCAGGTACAAGCAATGCTCGCATTCATTTCTTTCATGTCAGCCATTTTGTAACTGCATACAGGCAGCCCTACAGATAAGTAGGGCTGCTGGTAACAGTATTACTCCTTACAAATGGACAAACACTCTCCAAAAATAAAAATAGGGAAACATAATCCCCCCCCCCCCCCAAAATAAAAATAGCGAACAGACACATGGTTTCACTCACACAGCTGCATGGATAAGTTTGGACCAGTTGCGCACGTAGGACCACAGAACAAAGTACTGTTATTACTGTCTGATGAGAAGAAGTAAATATGTATCCTTTATTGTCTGTGAATAACTAGGCGCAAAGAAATCATTAATTACAAAAGCATTCCCGTTTTCCAGCTAAAACATTTTTACTCACTTATAAAATACTCCCATTGGGAATTGAGCTTATATTTGTACTCACCTAAAACATAATTTTACTCCCAACTTTAAAAAAATGGGGAGAAAAATGCTCCTACTTTAAAATGTTATCTGGAGCACACAGAGATGCTCCCCTGCAACCGCAGTCCCGGCCAGGCGCCGTCTGGGTTTGCCTGCATGTCACTAGCCATTTCTGGTGGGTGCAGTGGTGGCCTTAACTTTATGCTGCTACAAAGGGGGTTCTTCTGGCAGCCATGCCCCCTCACGTGGCTGGATATTACAGCAGTCTGTACTTTCATTTATCCACCAAATGTATTATGGGACTTATAGTTCTGAGTCATTTCATTTGCATACAGCAAGCAGTATCAGTGTCAACAAGGACCTCACTATTATAATTTTTAACTTTACTTGTTAATAACGAACACTTTTAAGATGGAGGTATTTGAAATATTCATTCACAAGATAAAACTCACCATAACAAATGCTTGTTTTTTTTTGTCTGTTTTTTAATCTGGACAATAAACTTGTTCTTTTTGCAAAAAATCATCAGCAGTATCCATGTACTACTAATATAGGTTTTCAAATTCAGACATGTCAAGGGTGACCTGGGTGAGCTGTAAAAAGTAATCTTTAATAAAACAATAGAACCCTCATGGGGGGGGGCGAGATTTACAAGCCTGAGCGAAGCAAAGGCTTTAACGTAGCCTTGGGGGCATTTCCCAGCGGGTAATGCCCACCTCTGAGGGTTCTATTGCTATTAGTACCCCAGCCAATTGAATCGGTGTACTAATAGTATTTTTACTCGAGTTGAGAAACGGCATGTAAAACGTTTCTGAACTCGAGCAAAAAAATTGGACACTGTGGATAGGGGCGAAGGGACTACGCGTAGTCCCTTCACCCTTTCCATGGCGGTCTGATGAAGAAAGGGATGGAACTCTGAGGGACGCAACGCTGCGACCCTTGGCAGGTGAGTCTTTCGGCAGGCTGGTAGGGCGGCGTGGGTCAATCAGATCGATTGATACAGTCTGATTGTCCCTCGCCGGGCATGAACTTGAATTAAAACACGTTGCCTGTTTGATCCTTCCTAGACTAGCAATGCTTGTACGGAACTCAAACAGCAGAAGGCATCATATGGCGCAATTCACATAGTTTTCTCAGTTCTGTCTCTCTGGACCACCAATACTCTTTTAATCATGGTTTATTTTGGGGAAGCAATCAGCCAAAAGCAGATTTTCAGATGGGTTAGGTGAGTCCATATGGACAAAATACTTTTTTCAACAAAGACTTCTCCAGTAGATAGCAACTTTATTTTATAAGTCACTGAGCTCGTTCAATGTTCCGCAAATTCATTACTTTTCAACCCTGACAAATACTCTCTCTACACAGTATAAATTCTCGTGAAACTCTGCTGAGCACTTTCCCTAAATAGTATTCTTTCTTGCGCAACTCTACTGAGCTGTCTTTAGAAACATGCACACCGGAAGCAGTATGGGGTATTTGGCAGTGGCTCAGCCATGGTTACCTGCTGCTCATCTGTCCCCTTTTACACACTGTGTCGCCCGCATTGCATTTCAAGTGGGGCACATGTTTAAGAGCCTCAGTAAAAGTCCCTGCGCAATAGCCATGACAGTCTCTTGGAATTTCAGGTGGCTTCGGGCCAGCTGGCTCCCCAAACTTCAGTGACGGGCAAGTGTCTTCGGGTGAAAACTCAGGCACTCTCTTTATTGCCACAATCCAAGTGTCCTCACGTCCCTGATTCCTTTAATGAAAGGTCTTTTATTAATTCTTAATAACATCTAGGCAATTTACCTGATGCATGTGACTTGCATTATACATTTAATCCACCTATTAATAAAATATAATTCTTAATATGAACTTCTGGTTTTTGTGAGTAATGAGGCTCAATCCTCGGTATCCAAAATCACCACTGATGGATAAAAACTATTAGCAGGAAGAAGAGGACGAAGCCAGAGGAGTCTCTGCATCAATTACAGTGTGACCAATGCTCTTTTACTTTTTGTGTTTTCCTCTTTTACTTTTACTGCTCAAATGCCACTGTTTGCTGTGTCCAAATGTTTAAATGGTGTTGGGGCGGAGTTTATGAACAATGTATGCTCCATGAGTATTCTATGGTGGCCTTGCACATTCTGAGATATTTGTCAGATGGCCCCTTTGTATTCTAGAAGCATAAAGAAAAAAGTAAAGCACTGGTGGAGATGTTTGAGCAAGCTTCCATGGCTGATCACTTTGGCTTCAAGTTCCTGCTTCGTTCCTTGGTTAAGATGTGTCATATTACTGTTATGGTTTGTTTAATTGTCGGGTATTTGTATGCCCTTTTAGGACAAAACAGTTCATATTAAAAAAACAAAAAGTAGAGCACTGAAAAAAAGAGGTTTGAGCCCAGCTCTCGAAACTGTTCTCGTTCTTCAAAGTTGAGTGTCTGATCCCTTGGTCTACCTATGCTCTGTTTGGGGAGTGTGCATGAGAGAAGCGAAACATAGCACAGTACGTCCCTATGCGCTGAGCCAGGCTCCATCCTGTGGATGCCACAGAAGGCGGCACAGTGGGAAATTTGACATGCTTGGTATAGCTAAAACCTTGGGCATCGGTCGGTGCAGTTTGAATCTAGTGACACACCAAAGAGAGAGTGGACAGATGCAGTTAATTTTCCTTTAGGCGGCATATGGACAATGGGGTAAGAAGAAATACATCTGGGACTTTCAGCTCACCAACCAAGCGGGATATCCCACAGTGGCCACAGGGACATGCAACAGGTACATTGTGTGTCGAACAATATTACAGATTTAGATGACAAGTTCTGTAGACGTCTTTTTTCTATACGAAGATACACTTTGTATTGAAATGTATATGCTTCTATGTGAGCAACAGAAGCCTTGCTTGTTTTAGTGTGTATGTCTTTATGTACACACAGAGGCACGTCTCTTGTAGGAGCCCAGGTACCTCTGCAGTCGTTTTCTCTGCGTGTTGATCTTCCAGCAAGTGGTGGGATGCCCCCAGCTTGTTTTCAGATCAGTGTCTCGTGGTGAGGATCCTGGAATGTAGAAAAGGGAAGACATACAGCTCAGCCGTTTGTTTCCCAATACTCCTGGAGGCACCACTCTAGCGTTAAGATGGCCGCCTCCCTAAACCAAACAACGGCGAGTTTCAGACATCAAGGGAGGTGCCTCGCGCTACGTGACGAAACATAAATATTTAGCCAGCAAGCCGTGTTCTTTCCATTGAGCAAATAAACATGGATACGTAGGCAGCACGAGAAGTGTCGTCTACTAGTTATATAAGCATTGCCCATTTGCATGTTTTGGGGCAGAGGTGAAGCTGTAGATATCATTTACAGAAAAGGAAAGCATCGTCTGCGCCGCTTAGAACAAGGCTAATTTAATTCTGAGGGAGCCTTTTTAAATGGTGGTTAATTTTTGAGCGGTGATGCACCACAACCTTCCATGCCCCTATGAACAACTCAATATGAGCCCCTATGGCCACCATCTCACCCAAGGCCTTGATGCGTTCCCTTCGTTCATCCTCCAGTTTCGCTCTCCAAATTCCTAGAGTCAAATGCAAATGAGCAGGCGTGTCCAGCTTCTGCGCCACGGCGCTAACCCTCTGGAGCTCTCCTTGCAACCATATCAAAAACAAGCCCTCTTACTATACCTTTAGAAAACTTGTGAAAACTTGGCTGTTCGATAAATACGATCAATTGGTTTGCCTGCTCTGTGACCTTCCTTTACTAAGTCCTTGGTTGTCTACCAACTTCTGTACAAGCGCTGTGATACCCCCGGGTCTGGGTGCTACATCAATGTAATAAATAAATAAATAAAATATGTGCCCCTAAGAGCACCAGCCAATGGGCTCTTCTTATAGCATCTTAGCGCATAGCTATTCATCCCTGCCCATCGAAGCCTCCTCATTGTGTGCCCCTATATGCAAATACCCATTTGCCACTCATGACACCACCCCTGTGGATGCCTAGGAGGCAGCTATGGCAACCTTCCATGTGCCCATTTGAATACTTCCCTGGCTGTCCATTAAGCCAGCTCAGTGAGTTAAGTGCTGGTTCCAGACATTTGTGTGCAGCCTGCAGGACACAGGTTTGAATCCCTGCAGAGCTGACTTAGCATTTCACTCTTCGGAGGCTGATAAACCGAGTACCCTTAACAGTGTAACATTAACACCTATCATTACTTTGCTTAGAGGATGGCGGGACCGGTCATGCTGCACTACATACAAATGTGATGTTACTACCTGGCAATATGATGCACGGATATTTTCATCTGATGGCAGCGCATGTGCCTATGAGACTGCACCGGGCATGCAATGGCAGTGCACTGACAGGTGAGGATGCACCTTGTATATGACGGTTGCACCTGTCACACAATAGGTGTGGCTGAGTATATGGCAATGGTGAGTTCCACCTGGTACGGTGGGACTAAAGCTCTGTGCACACTTTGTAGCAGGGCATATGAGCATGTACCTGGGAGCAAGAGACTGCTCCTGGGTATATGATGCCTGCAACTGAACATATAAGTCTGCACCCGGCAGCAGATGGCTGTACCGGCCCATTGTTGGCTGTAGATGGGTATGCAGAGGTACCCTTGGAAAAAGGCAGAAGCCCCTATGCGTAGGTGTCTGCACGTGGGTATATTGGTCCTAATCTGGCATGCTATATACCCACTTGGGCATATAATGGCTCTAACTTGGCATAGGTGGTTACACCTGGTATACGACTGTGGCACCTGGGGGTCTGTGTAGGTGTCATATGGCATAAGAGGGTTCTCCCTTAGAATATAAAGGGTTTCATGTGATTACAACGAAACCTATAACCCATCCCAAACCCCTCCCGACCCGTTTGATTCCCTTAGCCCACCCCATATATATTACAAATAAAAAAATGCGTTATTTTTCGTTATTTTAGGGTCGTTTTTATCACAATCAGAGAAATGCATGCCTCACTTTGCAATAAAAACGTGCACTTTGTTTTTTAAGAGTATAGAGGCTGCAAAACAAGTTCTTACAGCATATGTTTTGAAGCAGGCGTGCACCTGCAGAACACTTGGGCTGTGGTCGTCACACCTACTCAGAAACAGTGCTGTTGGCGCCTCCGTGTTTGGCGGATATATGGCTATGAAGGCAACACCAGAGAAGAAGAGCCAGGTGCAGACCAAGAGGAGAAGTCTGGCCTCAGCACACATTCCATGGGATTATGTAGCCGGATGTGTCAAGCAAACTATGCCGCAGTGCATCACCACAGTCATGTATTTACTATTTAATTAATATTACAGGGAAAACAATGCAATTTTGACCCACAAATGCTTACAAAACAACATTGATTTACAATGCAGAGGACCAGTGTCCTTAACAATGGGTGGGAGGATGTGGCTGTAAGACCAGATGATGCTGATGAGGTAGAAACATGAACCAGGGATCAGGACAGGTGAGAGTGATATAGGAACCGGATAGTAGAGGAAGTGCTAAGTTTTAGGATGAAGGGTTGAGGGATAAGTGCACGGGGGTTGTCATGGAGAGGTAGGGGGAGCTGTGGTGGCATAGAATGCTATGCAAGTGGGTCTTCAGAAAGGAGGAGAGCTAGGAGGTTGAATTTAAATAGAGATCACGTGGGAGTAGTGCGGAGAGGGAGACGAAGATCATTCCAGAGTCAGGGAGCGAGGAGAGGAAGAGAGCGAAATGAGAGGGAGCACAAGGGGCACGAGAGGTGGCATGGAGGTGAGCCGAAGATGATCGTAAGGAGCGAGGGGTACAGTAGGGAGTGAGATGGTCCGATAGGTATGGTGGGGCAAGTCCATGTATAGTTTTGAAGATGATGAGAATACGTTTATACTTGAGGGCACTCTGTCTCATAGTTAACCAGCCTAATTCACAACGGGCTGGGCAGTTGAGGTGATGCTTGATGAGTGTACCGATAGCAAAGTTGTGGACTTTGTTGGGAGGTGAAAAAGCATAGTTGGGAAGGCCATAGAGTAGACCGTCGCAGTAGTCAGATCAAGAGAGTACTAAAGAGGAGATTGGGTGCTTAGCATTGCTGAAGGGAAGAAGATGCTTATTGTGCTAATGTTGAGATTAAGTCTGGCCGCAGTGGCAGATTTGGAGATGAATGGCGAGAAGTTGTGTGATGGGTCAAAGACGACACCAAGGTTGTGAGCAGAAGCAGAGTAGGGAAGGTAATCAGGAGAGGGAAGAGGGGGAGAGGAAGAGATATCCTGTTTGGATGCGAAGTAGAGAACCTCAGTCTTAGTGGAGCTGAGCATGAGCGAGTAAGATGGCATCCAGTATTTGATAGTGGAGAGACAGATAAAGTGGGAAAGGAGAAGAAGGTCTGAGTGTCATCAGCGAAGAGTTGATAGCAGAAGGTCAAAGTGCCAAGAGCAGAGGGATGGAGAGTAAAGAGAAATTGACGCAGAACTGACCCTTGGGGAACACCAACAGTAATGGGGATGAGTGCAGAGGTAAGACTATTCCAGGATACCTGGAAGTGTCTGGGGGCTGGTGGGGGGGTATGAAGCAATCCAAGTGAGTGCCTTGCCCCTTATGCCTAGGAGAAATAGCATTGAGAGAAGGACAGAAGGGTTGACAGTATTGAACGCAGCAAAGAGGTTGAGAAGAAAAAGAATAGATGGACGGTTTGCATGACAAGTGCAAGAGATGTAGTGGCTGACATTGAGGAGAGCTGACTCAGTAGAGTGCAGAGGTTGGAAGCTAGATTGAAGAAGATCCCAGAGGTTGTGTGTGTGGAGGAAGGCAGTGATTCGGTTGAAAACTGTGCACTGTAGAATTTTGAAATAGTGAGCTAGAGGAGAGACAGGACGCAAGTTGGCAGGACATTTAGTATGTAGGCCAGGTTTCTTAAGGATAGCAATGACAGTAGCTGACTTGTAGAATGATGGAAAAGTGGCACTGCCAAGCGAGGAGTTGAAGGGGGGAAGTAGGATATGGAGCAATACTGGGAGATAGTAAAACTCCTATGTGTGGGGATTGAGGGTTGATGGGGGAACATGAAGGGTTAGCCCTGAGCAGAAGGTCAAATATCTCATCAAGGTAAGTGGGGGTAAAGGAAGACATTGTCACAGGAGAGGAGTGTAGAGGTGGTGGAGCAAAGTGAGCAGGTTGTGGGATACAAGCTAATTTGAGAGAGTATTTTGAATGTTGGAACATTTTGAAGCAAAGTAGAGAGCTATATTGTTAGCAGAAAGAGTAGAGGAGATGGAGAAGAGTTTAGGAGATGAGAGAATTGAGTAGAGAGATTTTTGGAGGTGCTTAGGATGAGAGGATTGAGGTGAAATGAGAGAGGATTAGAAGTCACGTTTGATAGAGTCGAAAGAAGAGGAGTAGTTTTAAAGAACAGTCATGTGGAGTTGGAGATCCGAAGAGTGTCTAGATCTTTGCCAAGTGAGAAGGTTTTTCCTCGTTGTTATCAGGGCGTGGATGGTAGGTGTGATCCAAGTCCGTGGAGGGAAGGGTTTAGGAGTGAATGTAGTAAGAGGGAAGTGAGAGGAGAAGAAAGCGTTAAGAGCACCGTTAAAGTTAGTGAGTGCTTTATCAGAGGATGGAACAGTGAGTTTGCATTGGAGGAGAGAAAGTGGGGTAGGTCAGAGAGGCAGATAGAACATTTGGAAGTGGTAGACGGAGCGAGTAGGGTGGAAGTAGGAGTGGAATGATCAAAGAGAGAAGGAGTGGTGGAGCTATTACAGGTGAAGAGTGGAGATGTGATGAGGATAAGGTCAAGGGAATTATCATTTAAATGAGTGGACAGAGAGTGGTCAGAAGAGAGCGAGTGGTTAAGGAGAAGAGAGCTACAGTCTCTGTATAGAGGAGAGCAGAGAGAGGGGAGGCTAAAGTCACCAGTGACAGTGAGGTGAAGATGGGGAGGAATGGAGTCAATTAGTTGAGAAAGGCTTGCAATAAATTGATCTGCGGGATCAAGGTGGCCGATAGATATAATATGAATACCATAGGGAGCAGTGATTGTGGAGATAGTGTATTCGAAAGAAGGAGAAATAGCTGTAGATAGGGGAGTAGGAGAGAAAGGGAGTTTGGAAGATGCAAACAGACCTAGACCACCATCCCAACCAGCTGGGTGGGGAGAGTGGGTAAAGGTGTAGGCAGGTTTGTGAAGGGCAGCAAGGGTTGCAGAGTCTGAGGGAGAAATCCGGGTTTCTGTCAAGGTAATGAGGTCAAGAGAGGGAGAATGGGAAAGGAGGAAGACATAGGCAAAGGATGTCTTGTTACAGACAGATTGTGCATTCCAAAGAGCAATATAAAGAGAATGAGATGCAGAATACTGATGTTGAGACTGCGAAGTAGAGAGGCTCTTGGTGTAGATGTGCGTAAGGGATGTGTGGTGAAAGGTAGGGCTGGAGGTTTTGTGAATAAAGAGAGTCATAGCACGAATATAGGTGTGACGCCGAAGTAAAGAGATCATAGGGGTAGGAAGAGAGTTGAACTGGTTTTCAGCAGAGGAGAATGAAGAAAGAAGTAGAAGAGAAAGGCAGAGATAGTAAAAGCAGTGCAGGGTCAGGGCAGGGATGAGCAACAATGTAATTGGTACTCACCAGCAAGTATCAGGACACAGCAAAGCAATACCTCCAAGGCAAAAAGGCTGGAAGAAAGGCTGGGGGCTGTCCCTTAGCTGTTTGCAGTTTGCTGGGTCAACTCACAGCACAATCCAAGCAGTGCCACAGCAGTATTTCACAGTGCACCTATGATATCTCATGTCATCTCCTGGCAACTCTATAACTTAATATATCAGTGCAGCCTGATAGGAGCTCAAAGGAACAGTATGCCACACCACCGAATAAGGTGGCATTGCGCAATACTTCAGTTCCTTCCCACGGCAGGTTAAACAACATGGTAGTGCATTCTAAAGGTAGTACCACCATACAGAAACTTAGTAGACCAGTCTGATCCGCACCATGACAGAATAACTCAGCCAACTATCGCAGTAGCCCCTTTGCCCAATTTCTCTGTGTGCACTCATAGCAGCTTTATGACATATACGAGCACCCTCAAGGAAGCCTAGTGGCACAATATGCCCAAGTGCCCACGTAGCAGCGTAGTTGCATTATATGTCAGTGCATCCACAAAGCAGCTTCATGGCACATTATAGCAGTGCAAAGTAGAGGGAGCATCACATGACAGAATCTCAGTGCACCTTCATAGCAGCACCATGAAACATTACACCTGCGCACCTTCATAGCAGGTGAATGACACAGTAGGTCAGTGCAGAGCAACCTGCTGCCACAACACATCACACTCGCACCTCCACAATAGGTCCATGGCACAGCAGCAGAGAGCACCGTCATAGCAGTTCATGTGTAATATATAACAGTACCCGAAAGCAGATTCATGCTCCATATCTCAGTGCACTCACACACAAGGTTCATGGCGCAGTGTGTTAGGGCGTCCCCACCACAGCAGGTTAATTGCACAGCATAGCAGTGCGTCAAAGAGGGAGCATCATAACACAGAACCGCAATGCACCTTTGTTAAAATGGATTTCTGAACTCTGTCCTGGAGGAGCAGAGGTTCAGAAGGCCAGCCTAGTTTCTTGGAACAGGGTAACCTCTGGACAAGCCAGACCAATCAGGGTAGCGATCGCAGCGGTCAAGACTAGGTCTCAAGAGGGGTGAGGGTGACTGAAAGCCCGCAATGAGCACACAAAGCAAGGACACTTACAAATTACTCCAAGCAGGTGTTATATTAAAAATATATACACATTTATTACAAGGCCTTTGTAACATTGACTGTAGCGAGAAATCACAATAAAACTCAAGTAAACCAACACTTACCAAACCAATACAATATATATACAAATACAAACGAGTCTAATGAGGTAGACGCACGAAATGTGTAGACCACCTAGATGGGGAGAAAAACAGGCAGTGCGAATATTAATTAGACCCAATCCGCCTTCAGAGGCACCTAACTAAAAGGAAGTCCAAGCCCTACGAAGAGTGGAGCCTTGTGCTCAAAAGTACCTGCACACGCTGGTGCCAACGGGCAAAAAGGGGAGTCTCTTCGAGGGAATCAGGCAGTTTAGTTTGGTGAACAAATGAAGATGAACAGAGCTCCACGACTCAAGTGCAGCCTCCACTATGGGCAGAAGCAGAGCGCGAGTACTGAAGGGCGTGCTGTTAGACACAGCAGGGAAAAGCTATGGGCTCCTGCAGGAGGGTGACCAGTTCCTAGCGATGCTACTCACCGGTCCCCGATGCAAGCAGTCCCAGGCTTCTCCGCGTCAGTTTCAGTGCTGGCAGGTTTAGATACGAGCAGGGGACGTCTCGGCATTGTGTAGATTCCGCAGCAGCAGAAGTTGAGTTGAGGACGTCCCAAACGCAGTGAACCCGCACAGTTTGTTACCACAGCAGGGCAAGGGAGCGGCCGTGTGTATTTCAGCCAAATATACACTACTCACTTCAGACCTGGGAATGCCAAGTGTACGAATCGTGTGAGAGTGACAAGGACTTGTAATACAACACAACCAGACGGCGGTTACAGAGCAAGACTCCTGGGTAGGCTGGTCAGTCTGCTGGATGGCCCAGAGACACCTCCGAAGGCTTACGTGCAGGAGATGGTGAAGTTGTTCCCACTATTCCAAGGGTCGAAGTACCAGTACAGGCCTTCTCGTTCGATCCGAGGTAGAAAGGGTTTCACAAAGCGACAGCAGTGCAGAGGAGCAGTCCTTCAGCGGGTCACCAGCGATTTCTCGGTTCAGCCTCGTGGTTGCAGGATACTTGGCTCCTGTATTCCTTTGTTCGTGAGAACTCAGGAGATCGACATGGTAGTGGTGTTTCCAGCCCCCTCTTATCCACGGTTCCCTTCACGCCAAAACGGAGGGGACCCAATGGGAGATCTGCTCACAAAACACTCACACCATACGTGGACCTATCACGGACAACGGAGGTCCCAGGCATTCACGCCACCCTAGACTCTCTGGCACCCAGGATGTGTATTGGGAGCAGACATCCCAGCCCACATCCTGGAGGCACACACAAGGTCTGTAGAAGCCCGCGAAAACATCTGTGTTTCGCGGGAAAGTACATGCCCAAATAAGGAAGGCCCCGGGTAGGCTCGACCTGGTGGAAGGTGAAGTGGGCAAGACGGCCAGCGGACAGGACAAAGAGCCTCGTGGTCTGGCCATTTTGGCAGTCAGGCCACCGTTTTGGGCTAAGCGCGAGAAACGCGCTTAAACGCCAAAAGGAGCTCAAAAACACAAAGAAACGATCGCTACCACCAGTCCCGTCCGTGATTCACTTGCACCATTCGATAACAATCCCAAGAGAGTATCTAGGGCCTGTAGTAGACTAGAGACCCAAAGAGAGCAGTAACTTATTTTACAGTGCCCTCTTGTGCCATGTTGCGCGAAAGCTGCAACATGATACGGAAAACAATGTTTCCCGGTACTGACTGTCTTAAGGGCATGTCAGTTTCCCCGTAAGAATGGAGCGAAAGCCCAGAGGAGTGCGGCAGAAGGCTGCACTTTTCTGGCAAAGTCTAGATCCTGGTGAAAACAACAGCAAAAAGTTTAGGGGTTGCCACATGGAAGGAAAATTACCCACAATTAAGAAATCTTTCCTAACAACCTTCATAGCAGCACCATGAAACATTACACTTGTGCACCTTCATAGTAGATGAGTGACACAGTAGGTCAGTGCACAGCAACCTGGTGGCACAACACATCACACTCGCACCTCCACATTAGGTTCATGGCACAGCAGCAGAGAGCACCTTCATAGCAGGTCCTGGTGTAATATATAACAGTACCCGAAAGCAGATCCATGCCTCCATATCTCAGGGCACTCACACACCAGGTTCATGGCACAGTATGTTAGGGCGTCCCCACCACAGCACAAGATAGTGCGCCATAGAGGGAGCATCATACGACAGCACCGCAGTGCACCTTCATGGCAGCTCCGTAGAGTGTCATGATAGTGCCCCTTCATAGTAGCTGAATGACACAGTATGTCAGTGCACAGCGACTTCACACATCATAGTCACCCTGTCTATCAATGCGCCTCCACTCTAGGCTAGTGGCGCAGCAGCACAATGCACCTTCACAGCAGTTCATGGGGTAATATGTAACAGTACCCGAAAACAGATTCATGGCTCCATATCTCAGTGCACTCACACAGGGTGTTAGGGCGTCCCCCCAGAAGGTTAATTGCACACCATAGCAGTTGGCCAAAGAGGGAGAACTATATAGCAGAGCCGCAATGCACCTTCATAGCAGAACTATGAAACATTGCACCTGTGCACCTTCACAGTAGATGAACACATCACACTCGCACCTCCACATTAGGTCCATGGCACAGCCGCAGAGTGCACCTTGCTAGCAGTTCATGGCGTAATGAATCACGGTAGCCTAAACAAATTCATGGCGCCATGTCTCGGTGAACGTCCCCACTGCGCTCATGGCACAATATCTAGGTGGAGGGGCGTAATGCACAGTGATTGCACTAAATTGGTGCATACTTAATCGGAGCGTCGCTGTATAAAACACAATTGCACACTTATGCAATCTCAAAACACATTATATGAGTGCCGCCCATTGGAAGAGTCGTGGGACATTATCTCAGTGCATATATAAAGGATCGTGTGTGTTGCCAGGCCGACCTCGCCTGCAGGTATGTTTGCAAGAGCGACCCTCTTTCGCTCTCTCCCAGCTCAGTTCCCGCTTCGAGGGGATCGCATCTCTGGGAACCAGACAGGGCCTTTGTGCTTTTCACCCGTGCACACATTGCTCGGTGCGCGCGGTACCCAAGGACACAATACCTGCTTGTCTTCCGCCGAGCGAGGCTTCCCCGGAGGATGGTCACGCCATGTCCCAGGCTGCGAGTCTGCAACTCGCCCCAATTCCACCCAAGAAAGGGCGCACGGAGCCTTGCGGAAGCGGGAAGACGTGCGCCTCCCTCACGGAGCAGGTGCGCGCCGGCACCCGTGTCCCGTGCAGTGGCAACCCTGCACACACACACCCTAGCAGGAGGATGTGCGCTTTGGCAGGTAACTCGAGTGCAGGTGAGAGCAGCCTTGCCCCCGCCCACTACACCCTGGCAATCTCGCACGCAAATGAGATGCTTAAACGTAACCACTTGCAGCCCACGCCTCGAAGCTCCTGGCACACCCGTATGCACTTGAGTGCAACTTGGGAGACCTGCAGAACACCTTCCAAGACGACGGCGGAAGGTCGTCTAGCCGAGAGCATACACGCGTCCCTGGACGTCAACGCTGGGCCACAGGGAAACGAGCACCACATGGCAGGCAACATTGCAATGCACCGGCCGCCTCATGTGTCTATGCACAGTTCCATACAAACATGCACATTACAGCCTCAACTGGCCTGGTAGTTCCAACACGTGCCCCAATAAGGCAGCCGCTTGCCAGAGGTGACGCAATCAGTGAGGTCAGCAGACCCCTGATCCGATTCCTCTCTCATAGGGGCCCCTGAATTTTAACCCTTCATAAAGCTTTGTTTATTTTGCACTGGCACCTCCTGATTTCCCTTCCAACGGTCCAACCCCACTCTCCCCTCTTGCCCCTCCTTTGCTCTCGCGATCTCTCCTTCTCCACCCTCCGTGCTCTCTTCGCCTGCAGTGTTATGATTCAGCCATAGAATGGCATTACGTGTGATCCAAGCAACCCACGTGCCAGCGTACGTCAAGGCACTGCCACGCTATGCCAGAAAAGGGTCCATGTGATATTTGGGCATATGATGACTATACCTGGCATAGCATGGTATGCCAGGGGTAGCCTCAGACACTAAAGTAGACTATTATGCTCTGCCGCAACACTACGTTATTGCCCTTACCAGGGGAGTATCCAGCATTGCAAGAGTGGGGGGCGCGAGCCACGAAAAAAGTCATGCTACCCCCCCCCCCACCCCAAATGCAGTGCACAATTCCATATGGTCTCATTCACGCCCACAAACCGCCCACCCCTGACCCCATCACTTTTTTGGTAACATTAGTGGCAGGTAGCATTTTGACACATAACAAAACAAATAAAACTGCGCGATCATTACAGATACAGGGAACTCATCTATTCGAGCTCTGTCCAGGCGCTCTGGAGCAAAATACATGCAAACCTCCTAATTTGCATATGTATTACACCAACAGAGGTGCCTTCGCAGAAAAGGGCACTGCGAGGAGCATCATCAGTGTTTCATATTGGAGGTACCATAGCAGTCATGTTTCAATAAGTTGCCATTAAGTAAGCCAGGTGGCAAATAACCTCGTAGTGCAAAATACCTACATTGCACTATTTTTATATATGGAGCAATCAGAATCACTTACAGAGCTGCAGATAGAAATATATTGAGCAATAAGAGTATCTGTGGCTTTAGTTTCATTCTCCCCATCCTGCATGCAAAGTCACAATGGCATCACACATATTAATGTGAGCCTAACAAATCCCCTTTGAGTTTTGAAGCCATAATCAATATTTCATAAAGCATGCAGCATTATGCACCCTTCTCACTTCGGACCACTCCCTCCCATTCCTATTTGTAAAGGGACAACAGTCCCTGCTAATAG
Source organism: Ambystoma mexicanum (assembly GCF_040938575.1). Classification (NCBI taxonomy): domain Eukaryota; kingdom Metazoa; phylum Chordata; class Amphibia; order Caudata; family Ambystomatidae; genus Ambystoma; species Ambystoma mexicanum. The sequence continues at coordinate 718,453,320 of NC_090923.1, forward strand.
TCCCCCCTCCATCTCATCAGTGACTAACGACTCATATTCAATGCTCTGTTGCCTCAGAGCAAAGTGAGAGCCCCTCTGCTGCTCAGAGCACCTTGGGACATTGTCATGTCAGTGGAACACCTCTGTGTTCGGAAAGGGTAAGGTGTCCTCCTGCCAGAACAATGAGCGTGCTGACCAGGAATTGCTCGGCACACATTGTCCTGCCAGCGCGACAACTTTCCTGTTGGGCATCCTCATTGAGGTGCTGAACGGAAGAGGTGTCTGTGACGGGTCAGAAATGAGAGATGTACACAAAGTTGTAATGCTTTCAACATTAGTCATTTATATTAAAAGAAAAAGGAGTTTGAATAAACGCCTACTTGTCCCTATCTCAATGAGAGTGTCTCTGCCTATGAAAATGAAACGAAAGCAAGCTGACCTTGGTTACAAAATATATCTAGTCCTCACATTATCATACACAATCAAAAGGTGTAACGTAAATGTCTCTATTTTCAATTCAACAAAAGTGTGTAAAAGTCAAAACGTATAATTCAAACAAAACAATCCTTTTATCCAGGGGTTGGTTCCTAACCCTTGAACTGTTTCAAGAAAACTATTGAAAATGATCTGCTGCAACAACGTTCTGTTAAAGTTAATGAAAATGTCTCTTTCACATAATATTTTCCTCAGGATGGCAAAGCAAATGTCTTTTCCACAACACTCTTTTGAAACATAGCAAAAGGAAGTTTTTTGTACTTTACAGGATGGCAAAATGTTTAATTTCAACAACTGCTTGAAATGTAAAAGTTTATTTTTCACACAACTGCTTCAAAATGATTTCCTGGTGTACTCTCCTGCCAGGAATTTTTCAAAGGAATCTTTAGATATCCTGATTTACTCCCCTGCAAGGAATACCCCTCCTTTTGGCACTTGTAGTTCCCGTGCTGTACTCTCCTGCCAGGTATCTCTTTCCAAAAAAGGTTCACTGTTTGATGTATATCTTTCACCAGGTCTTCTACAATGTTCACTTTACTTCTTCTACATTGTTCACTTTCTTTCAAGTATAACTGTAATGGTTTTAGAACACGGCACACTCCAGCCCGGGACTCTCTCCACTGACAATGAATGTGGTGCACAATAAAAACGCTTTTTATCTTTATTGATTCTCGGATTCTACTTTGAGAAGGCACCCAACCCGTCTCATACCCACCTTAACAAATATCCTGTGTCGCAATGCACTATGAACCAGGCCGGTGTGTAACAATGAAATATTTACTAATTTGTAGAATTCAATGAAAATCAAGCAAATCAAAATTGGAGCAGCAGCCACCACAGTGCGGCAGTATACATGTACAAATCCCACAAAACAGTTGCGTAACACTCCTAACATAAGATACATACACCTTTAATAGAAATGGAAGCAAAATCACTTTTCTTCACAATCACAGATAGCCCACATGTTAATCACTCCCCCTGCAATACTTCCCCCAAACACCGGCTGACTAAATTATTTGTGGATGGAAGGCAGTGGCAAGGAGTCAGTAGGAAGAAGGAAAAATCGAAATAAGAATCCAGCCTACCACCCCAAGATGGGAGGCCAGAAATGAAATTGAAAACCTTCAAAGGGAGCAAAATGGCATACTCAAATTTCACTTTTACTTGGATTTCAGTTTACAATTGCGGTAGGATAGCTAGGACAGAAATGTGTTTGGCTGCACTTAAGAGACAAGGAAGCTTATGGACTACTGAGCATGGTATCAAAGCAACGTGCACATCAGTGAGAAAATCGATTTTGGGAGGAAAACAATGCACAAGAAAACCCACGCGGCAGAATTGCAATTTTTATTTACAAAGGCTTTAAGTGACAAGCAGCTACGAAAAGGGGCTTAGCTGTCAAAATCGGAAATCGTTTTTTGGGATGAGAAACAAAGACACATAAAAGACAGGATTCTCAGGCAAAGGTAATATTCTTGATGGGATTATGTTAGGGTTTTTCTATGGAAATGCAAATCGGATTTTATGGAAAAGCATAATACACATGCAAATTCGTTTTTTTGTTGCACTAGACTATTTCTGTAGAGACTATATTTTAATGGCTATGATTAGTAAAAACACTCGACAAAATTGTTACTTTCGAAGGGCAACAATAATGAATGTGAATTTTCAATGAGGAAATTAATCGATTTACTTCAAATGATACTAGGGACTTACACAGATAACTGAAAGAAATAGAAAAGGAATGTGCTGACGGACAGAAACTAACATAGATTCTTCTATAGAAAAGCAAATGGATGAGACTGGCAATTTGAGATTTTCAATAGGATTTTCTAAAGGATGCAGGATTCAAAAGAGAGGGGTATGCAATATGGGACTTTCAATGGGATTTTCTATGAGATGCAAAATTAAAAGAGAGGGCTATGCAGTTTTGGGACTGGGTGAGGTGATACAATATAAGCGTGGGAATTTGGACAGCCAGCGTGGTCTCTGGACAGCGGGACCCAGGGATCTGGTCACTGGAATAGCAGGCCGAGAAATCTGGTCACTGGGACAGCTGGGCTCTCCAAGAAAAGGGATCAGCTGGGCAAGGTCTGGTCACTGTTGTCAGCGGAATGGGTCAGCTAGGCAGGGTCTGGTCACTGGGCTCTCCTAAAGGGGATCAGCTGCCTTTCCTCCTTTTCCCCTGGATTCTTTGGGTATGCCTGGATCTGGATCGGTGGTTCTGCCTGGATGGAATCAGCTGCCTCTCGATCTGGTTTTTGAGTTTTTGAATTCTTGAATATCCCTTGTGTTTCTCTGTCTCCTGCTTATAGAGCCAGAGTGACTTAATAGAATTTTACAATCCAGGGGAAGTACTCTGGAGTTACTCCTATCCTAGGATAGGCCAGGCTACTGGTGTTCCCTCCTCCCCCAAGCTAATTGGTTCAGGGGAAATGACATAATTTTATGTGTGTGCATTTATCACTTCCTTTGTCTCAGAAAGGCTATTTCTTGACAAAATGAGCTATGTATCAAAACATCAGATTTATATTAGTCACCATCATAAAAAACAGATATGCAGATTCCATATTTCACAGGGAATAAGACAGTCCGATCGCCAACTCTGAGTGATGCTACATAGCCCTTTGGCACAGTTTCGTCATTTACAGAAAAGGCATACTATGTTAAATTCTGCAAATAGCTACACACATGCCCACTAGGATTTTATATATTTTCACCAAGTTATATGTCTGTGCCATTTATTATTCACCGCAAAATCAATTTTTCCTGCCATTCCAGTTCACCAAGTGCCAGACACATGCACCGGGTCTCATTGTGCTGGTCGAAAAATACCATGACATACCGGTATAATATTGAATCATTGCTTATTTAGGGTGCTGGGCAAAGTGCCTTAGTGTTCAACAGTTTTTAAAATCAATGGGCAGGAGGAGTCACTGTGTGGGCGGTCTGGAAAACCCCCCACAGTCAAATTGTCTTTGTCCTGGGTCAGTCTGCACAAAGGGTTTTTATGACACCCTTTGAAGCTATACAGTCGGTGCTGGGAATGGGTGTAGAAGGAAATCGCACTGCTGGGTCCAAACCCTTCACCCCCTTCCTTTGTCCTTTTGGGCAGTTCTGCTTGGCAGTCTAGCAGAACCAGTAATTATCAGACTGTCCGTCCCAGCACATGTCCTTGCAGCATCAGATCACTTGTAGGTGTGAAAGTGGGAGGCAAGCTTTCCTGACAAACTGGTTTGATTGGAATTCCTGGGTCTCAGCCAGGCTGATTGAAGTCTTATGGGGGAAAAGAGCATAATGTACATCACTTTGCAGCCCCTCCACCCACATATACAATCATGTTTCTGTGCAAGCACAGGGTGTATTTGACTTTAAAATTACATTTTTCTTATTTGCAAAAGCACTGTGTTACACGTGCGTTAATTTTCTTTCATTTCACATTGAAAAATGCAGTTTCTGCAGGCCACAGCTTTATGTTGCAATCAACCTTTGGTAGGGCTTTTGTATTAGATTGTCGGTTCATGGACACGAAACAATGCTGCAAAGAGTTTCTTTGAAATTAACACAGGATGAAAGTAGACCGCCGTATTCTTTTCTTTCCAAGTTTCAGAGTGCAGTGATTCACATTTAAGGAAAACAAAGCTGTGTCAGTTACAATGTGAGATTCTTGCTCCTTAAGTGAATGCAGAGTCAGCCACAGCTGTTTTTGGGATGGATTGCCTAACTTTCCTTGACATTTCAGATGGAAGGAAGCACGCAGAGCTATTTTTCAAAGCAGCACATAATTTTGTGAAGTTTCATATGAAAGGGAAAAGAACACATGCAGGGCTGTATTTAAATATAGCACACACTTTGTATTGTTTAAATGGAGAAAAAGAACAAATTGCAATGCCGTCTGAACTGCTGTGCACAGCCTGTAGTTTTCAAATGACAGAACAGCAATGTAGAGCCATTCTGAATTCAGGTTATTTCTTTGGATTCACAAGAAGTAAAACAAAATGCAGCCATTCTTGGGGTGGCTGTGTTCAAAGCTCGCCACACATGTGCCAAGAAGAACACAACACAGCTGTTTTTGGGCAAAATGTTGAAATGTGATTTGGTGATAAAAGGGAATTTCTGTTAGGGCTGGTAAATGTACCCCACAGATCCCCCCTGCTCTTCCGTGACTTTTTGTGGTGGGAGAGTAGGGCAGAGTGGGGTTCATTTGGTGGAATTCTCATTCATCAGGGAGCGGCACTTGTGGATTTCCTTCCGTCTTTCAGTTGGAGGGTATGAAGCGGCACCCTCTTTCCTTTCTTCCCTTTTCAGGTCCTCGGGGAGGTCCTTACCAGGCTAGGAGGTAATGGAGTTAATTATCTAATAAGAGATAGATAAAACACAAGTTTTAGGATTTTTCAATGACTGTATTCCCCGAAGATTTACAACAGCGGAACAATGATTACAGTTACAATTTTCTGTGATCTCTTCCTCACATTTTGACAATAACATCAAGCAAATTACTCAACAGAACAAGACCAAAAAATTGATTTTTATACACTTTTTTCTATTACAAAATTAAAATACTACCTGTTATATAAATGCACCCATACATCTAAATACTTCCTTCTGCTTTTTCTTTTCCTTTCTTCTTATTCGCCCGATGGTTCCTCTGTTTGATTTTCCTTTGGCTCATCAATCAGCTGCAAAGTGTGTCTGGGGTGACACATTTTTAACTGATTGATGTGGACCCATTTGTCTTCTGACAGCTCTTCTTTGGGGATACAGATCGTGTAGGCGATAGGTGAAATTCTGTCTACAGTTTCAAAGGGACCACGCCAGGAGGGGAGGAATTTTCTCTCCTTAGTCTGGTTCCTGTGAAAATTGTATAAGAAGACCCTGTCACCTACTTGGTATTCTTTTTTAGTTGTTTTTAAGTTGTAGTGGGTTTTCATCCCCTCTGCCGACTTCTCCAGATTCCGCTGAGCATACGCAAAAGCATGCTGAAGGTGTTTCTTAGATTCTCAACATATTCATGTATTGTGGAGGCGTTAATCAGTGTCTGCTCTTGTGCTCCATAGAGCAGATGCTGGGGTAGCACCATTCTTCGTCCAGCCCTTAGCTCAAATGGAGATATTTTGTTTGCAGAGGATGGTGTAGATCTGAATCGGTAATCGGATGTCCCAACTATGTCTGACACATACTTCTTAAGAATGATCACAATGGTTTTGTTATACCTCTCAACTCCCCCACTAGAGGATAGGCAGTATGCAATATGGAGTTTTCTCTTCACCTCAAGTATCTCCCACATCTTTGTCATCACTTCGCTGGTGAAGTGACTTCCTCGGTCTGACTCAATCCTTTGGAGAAGGCCAAAATTTGAGAAGATGTGTTTGAGCATCTGTTTTATTCTGGTCAATCAACTAATTTTAATTACACCTCGCCATCGATAGGCCTAATATATAATAGGTTGTCCATTCAATTATTATTACACTTTTCGACTAATTGAACATTGTGGGCTCCACATATATGTGGGTCCTTTGAGAGTCTTACTTATAATTTGTATCATCATCCACTATTGAGTTTCCAGCAGATTATTATCATGTAGGATACTAATCTGTCAATACTATCTTGTTTTAACGTACCCACAAATCCTCAAAATATTTTCTGGTACCAAAAGATCATTGTAGCCACTGTATATTTTTGTGAGTTTGAATTATGCAATTTCTATTTTTTGCCTCAAAGTTTTGCTTAAAATACACGCGTTCATCAATGCACCAATCTGTATCCCAGTAACACGGGAGCCATCCTGGTATAATCCACGTCTAAACTTTCCTAAACTTTCCCACATTTTGTATGACAACAATTTATATATTTTGGCTCTTCTTCCTTTGTCTCTTTCTCATCTAAAAAATGGTCTCATCTTGTTTAAAAAAACATTCCATGGCATTACATTTTCATTATCAACATTGTTTAAGATGGGAGCTCTGAATATGCAGTTTTTGATCTTCATTATAAACATGTTAACCAGCAATACTCCTGTCTGCAATCTAGCTACATCTAGAACATGCCGGTATAGCCTGCATGCGCTTCTCTCATTGCACTATATCAATTGACCAGATTCAGATGTTAACGATACACCACATATTTAGTCATTTTTTTATTTGATATTATTTTATGAATCAGTTCTTCTGTTTGTTTATTACGCCCTTGGCTCGGTTAATATTCCTACACTTCCACTCCATTACTCATTATTCTAGGTTTAATATCTGTATTTCCATATTCGGTCCGTTTTAAAGCTGATTTTTTCCAGTGACCAGCTCTATCTTTACTCTGTATTATTTATGAGATCGTGTTATTAAACACAAATCCCTATCGAATCGCTATACATTTTCTTTTCAAGATGGCCATGTCCTTGAAATAGGCCGCGTTTTAGTCCTTCTTTTTTCTTTAGTCCCGGCTGGACTACTTAACCATTCCAAAATGGTGTCTCCTGTTTCCATGGAGACAGACTTGTATTCTCGCACTGCGAGCCGAATTTTATTCGTGCTCTACCATGACCACAGGTAAGATGTGTCCCCCCACCTCTTAATACTAGGGATCCTCTCGAAAGTATGGTTTTGTAATCTAGATCGCCTCAATTTCTTTTATAGTGATCACTTCAGCCCATCACAACTGTATTAACATACAAGTGTGGATTCTCTTGGATTCACTCCCGTTAATCCGATTGATTGTGAACAGAACTCACACGCATTCATTTTTGCCACCATGTGGATGTCTAGCCATCGGTATGTTTCATCTGCATTTGGTAGATACTCAAAATTATTAATTTGCCTGTTGACTCTGTTCTTTATTGTGATATATAGCCCGCTCTGGTATTTTCAGATTTGGGTGTTAGCTGTACGGTTTGCAATAGAATACAGCGATTGATCATTTGTAGCAACGTTCACTTCTTCCATGCATTTGGATCTGAATCCTTACGGGCCCTTTATACATACTGAGGTAAACGTATTTTAGCGCTACCCAATGTTTCAGCTTATCAGAATATTATAGCGTTCTCTCGATGGGATATTATTTAGCGCTCTCTAGATGGGATATTATTTGGACATACTAGCCTCTACTTTATCAGTGACTTTTGTCTTCACTCTGGATCTTGATGTTTATGTTCCCCCCTCTACTTGAGTGTTCTTATCCACCATATTGTTTAGCATTTTTGTTATTCTCTGTATTTATACTCTGTATTTGGAATTTTCATTTGATCTTTTTGTCCCTTAGCGACTCTAACTCATTTTGTCAGCTGGGACCTGGAACCAGATGGGCGTCATACTCCATTGGCATAACCATTCTCCATACGTTATTATTGGAACAACAATAAGAGTGTTCCTATCTGAACATGCAATTTCAGGTACTTTCTTGACTCTCGATTTTGAGACAGCAGATTTGGACCGATTTAACCAGGATGGCTTCATGTTTCAGTTTTGGGTGAACATTTAATTTAATGATGTGTACTGTAGTTGGGACAGTTGTTGATTTCAAATGCTTTTGAGTACTCCGACATTGTGAATTTTCATTTAAGTAGATTCAGTGGCATGGAACCTTATTGAAGAATAATTTACTTTGATTCATTGTTAAGGATTAGTCATGATGTTGTCTATTCATTTATTACTGCTAAAACTAATACTCACCTCTGTTAGTACCTTGGGACAAGTACATTATGTAACAAAATTATTTTCTTTACAGTTCGTTTAGGCTTCTGAAGAAGGGGAAAGATTACTCAAAACACATTGGCCACAGACAATGGATTTACACCGTTGCTCTATCTTTTGTATATTCGTTTTGTGTTTGCTAATCAAAGAATACATATAAACAAGATTTTTGTGTCTTTAATCTTCTTTGTACCTAACATGTATCAAATATATATAACAAGTAGAAGAAATTCCCTAAAATGTGGTAGCTGATTTGCTCAGCCTTTTGATAGTGTGCAGGGGATGGCAGGGTTTCATTGTTGAATCTTCATCTTTTCCTTTTAAGATGTGGTTGATCATCAGGGCAGCTGCTGTTTCTGCCTTGCAATTTGGGGCCGGGAGACATTCCACCCATTTGGTAAAGAAGCATGTTACTGTTAACATGTACTTGTTCCCCCTAGAGGAGTGAATCACAGGCCCGATGAAATCTACTTGTAAATCTGACGAAGGCAGTGTCATCCCCCTCTTCTGGAGGGGAGCTTGGTGTGTGAGTGAACTTGGCTGAAATTGGGCACACACAAGACACCCCTTCAAATATTGGTCGAGGTCCTGCCCCATGTGTGGCCAGTATGAGACCTCCCGCAAGATTTCTAAAATAGTGTGAAACCCCCGATGACCGACTGTGGGCGTGTCATGGGTCTGACTTAGCATCAGGCTTCAGAATGAGGTAGGTACCACCCACTGGTCACATCCAGAGATGGATCTCCTTACCAACAAACCGTTTTGGATTCAGAACATTTTGGGAAACTTCATCAACACCCGGAGATCTTCTTGCCCAATATAATCGGTTTCCGTCAGAGGAAAGTTCATGGGGTCCTCAGTGTGTTGGTAAAATTTCCCAATAATCGGATTCCTTTTTTGTGCTGTAATTAAATCAGCATCTGGGGTCTCCTTACTCCACTGGGCAGTTCAGAGTTAATTGTGAGCAAATGTCTGGGACCTGGTGACAGCAGTGACCTGGATTTCCCCCAGCAGCTACTCGATCTCAAGGCGATGCCCCTGGATGGCTCCCGTTTTGGCCAACTGATCAGCCAGGTCGTTTTACCCATTTGCCTTTTGTCATCAATATTTAGTATGAGTTTGCCATGCTTGTTTATGCTTGCACACAGCATGCCTCTGGTTTTCCAATTGATCAGGTGCTCCACTAACCCGTTCTGGACATAATCTGAATCGGTGATTATGCCCAGTTTGTGGAGTCAGTGTTGCACGGCAGTGAGGATGACCTGGGGAACTGCCATCAACTCCACTACCTGACTACTGCGGGACCGATCTTGTACCCAGCAAAGGGCTCTGGGGCATCATTCACCCAGCATTCCCAACGCTGGCCACCAGTTCCTTTTCCCCATTGTTGTCCACATGGTAGGAGCACCCGTCCACATAAACTGTGGGCATCCCCTTGCAAGTGTCTTCTTCATAGACCTTGTGCAGGAAATTCAGTTATGCCTCGATGTTGTCTTGGGTTTTGAGACTTTTGTCCTCGAGACAGTTTTCTCAGGCACAATCATGCAAGTCAGCCAAACCTTGCGCAAGGGGACTCTTCTTGTATTGGCCATATCTGACCTCCACAGGAAAGCCTTGCATGGAAATAATCCAGAAAGTAATTCTGGAATTACTTACATTTCCTGCCCAGATTCTGTCACTTTGGAGGTTTTGCAAAGGCTGGTGCGGAGTCTCCACAATGTTGTGCTTCCCCTGGATGAACAGGCGATAATTTTTCAATGCCCACACTGTTGCCAGGAGTGCCTTCTCACAATCGTTGAATTTTTCCTCCACATAGGATAAAGTCTTGCTTGCATAGGAGATGACTTTATTGACCTTGTCATGCTTTTGATATAATACTACTGTTAAGCATGTACTCGAGAACTCTGCCTCCAAGAAGAACTCTCCCGCTTCTCCCACTTCACCCCCCCCTTTAACAGATGGACCAGTGGTCTCCTGACCTCTGCGTAATCCTCAATGAACTTCCTACAGTAATTAGTCAGTCCAAGAAGGCTCCTTAGTTCATGCAGAGTTGTAGGGTCTTTTAGTTTTAGTAGTGCTTCTACTTTATTTGCCTGGAGACAGAGACCCTCAGGGGTGATGTCATGCCCCAAGAAGTTTACACGGGTCATTCACCACTGTGCCTTCTGGAAGGACAGTAATTTATCCGAAGGGAGTTTGGGTCCATGTGTACTGCTGCCCCCCGAAGGTTGTACTGGTCCTCCCTTCTAACGGGTACTGTCCAGCATCAATTGGTCAGGTCATTGTACACCTTTGTCCCTGGATCTGGTCCAGCCCCATGTCAATTTAGGGAAGAGGCCACCGGGACATGTGTACCCGTTTGTTCAGCTCCCTAAGGTCTGCGCAAAGTCTCCATTGGCCATTTGGTTTTAAAATCCCCAGTACCGGATTATTAAAGGTACTGTGGACTGGACGAATGATCCCACGGGACTTTAGGTTTCTAATGATTTCTGTAAGGGACTCCGTAGAAGCGAGAGGCAATCGGTATTGCCTCACAAATATAGGAGTCATTCCAGGGTCTCTGGTAATTGAGGTAGAATGTATCTCGTGCGACCACAGAAAGTCGTACGAGTCCACAGAAAAGATATCTAGAAAATCTATAAACACCTGTTTCAACTTTTGCTTTTGTTCCTCGGTCTCACAGACATCAGCGAGGTTGACCTGTTCTTCAACCATCTGTCTGAAGCCTGGGCAGACCTCAGGTTTTGCGATCTCAGCAGCCTCCTCCAGCTGTGTGGAGAGATCTCAGGTGATGGTGTTGACCTGGACAGAGGGTTTCAGGTAGGAGAGGCAGTCATTGTGGACCTGGAATATCACCTCATCCTTCCTGATGTCACAGGTCACCTCTTCCCCCCGTAAGGGTAGGAGGAGTACATCAGGAAATCCCCCCCTTGCCGGGTGAAGATCCTTTCTGGCGGTATGTCATTGTCACAGTCATAGCAGTCATTGGGGATTGGCCCTCTGATTTCATTTCCTAAATCCATGGAAAAATGCTGGTCATCAACAGCCATTCCAATAAAGGTGTTTGTGCCCTGAGTGATACTCCTAGGGTCGCTGTTATCCATCAATTTTGGAATGGTATTGTGTTCTAAGTCCACTAATGGTGTTGGGTTCAACCCCAACCCCTGCTGTTGGAGATGGGAATTGAGGTGTACATAAGCGTCCGGATTTTGGAGTTTCTGTCCTCTCTTAATTTTTAGGTAAAGTGGGAATTGTCGGGTCCATCCTGTGATGGTGACTTCCTATCCAATTTGAATTTCAACTGCATACGGTAGCAATTGATCCGACCAAAATGCCTTTTCAGAATCATTAAACCCCATAGGGTTGCCCACTAGTCGGGAACATGCCTTGTAATTTATGAGGTCCAAATTAATTGCGAACTGATTGAGAATGTCACTGCCTAAATAGAATGCAGCAGGGACATCTCGCACGACCCAACAATTATGCTCTATGTTTTTATCACCTATGAACATTTTTAGCATACACCTGCTAGGTAGGAGATGTTTGGAATTGGGAGTTTCAAGGCCCATTTCCCACTTATCTACCAATTTAAATGTGGGAATGGTCGGATCTTTTGGCAGTTTCCTGAACAACGCTTCACTGATGAAGCTTTTTCCATTATTCGGGCATACTCTGGTGAGAACAGACTCCCTCCCCTCATTTAACTGAATAGGGAGGAGCAGCTGTTCACCCATTTTCTGAATATCAGCCAAACTTTGAGCTGGTTGTTCATCACTTTTTACTACGGGACTAGGATTTTAAAAATGGGGATTGGTATAACATTTCAAGGTGTTTCCTTCAGTGTGGAATGCCACTTGAAACTGGAAGGAAGGTTGATTTTAAGGAATTGAGAGGAGTTCCTATCACCAGTTTGTTGTCCTACAGCAACTACAGTAATGTCAGGCATTTGAATGTTTTGAAAATGGAACTCAATTTGGTCATATCCTTGTTCAACCATGTGGCATGTACCATTTAAACTGACATAGTTGATACTTTGTTTTCATTTTATCGGCCGGTTAGCCTGAGTCCAGAGTACCTTGTTCACATAGTTTATTAGGGGAGACAACCCCCGAAGGAGGCATTCCCTAATAGACAGGGGGTCCCCTCTGGAGTCCCGACTATGACCGGGTGTTTCACCTTGTGTCACCCAATTGTAATCTCCAGATCTGCAGTCCCCTCTACAGGAATTTCATTCCTGTAAAAGTTCTGGAGTTGTCCAGGAAGAGGGGTGAGAGGGATCTGGTGTCTCTCCCCCTTCCTGAATTTAGGTGCTCAAAGGCCCTTTTGGACAGAAGAGTGGCTTGGGATCCATTGTCCACCAGTACCAAAATTGCACATTGGCCTTGCACTCGGACGGGGGCATAGAACCTACCTTCTTTCTCCTCCAAGGGGAAAAGGAAATGGGCATTTTGAGCAAGCTGGGCAGTCAGTTTCTTTATTTTGGACTCCGACACTGTGGGGTTTTGGACAGTTTTCTGTGTCGGAGTTCAGGAATCTCTAAAGAAAATTTGGCATCCTGAAATAGGTGGGATTCGCGATCCCCTTTTTCCCTTAGCTCTGTGCTGTCCCCCTTTACCTGGAGACAGTAATTAGAACTGGTTTGTGGGGAGTATCCCTCAGTGGTCATTCTGTTCTCTGGATGACATTTCTGGGGTTCAGGGATGGGCGATTCTGAATCAGTCCCCAGAACCTACCTAGTCTGGGTTACGGTCTTTTGTGACCCATTTTTCTTTGGGAGGAATTCCCAAATCCTTGAAAGAGAAGACTTTCCTCCCAGAATCCTCAAAGGATTCTTCTCCTTCAAACTGGAGGACCCTAACCTCCTCCACAAAATGGGTCTTCTTGGTCTCTTTGTTTCTCCTACCCATCTCTGTTCCCTGCGTTGTAGATTTGCGGGGGCAGGAGATTTAAGTTCCGGTTCCGGGTTGTCTAGGGGCTTTTCAGGGGTGAGGAAGGAGGCTTCCTCTAGGGCCTTACATCCCCCTTCCTCTCGTGCCTCCGCCTCTGGAACCAGTTGGTTGTCGGGATTCTCTCCCCGTCATTGTTCGGGGGTGCCAGACCCTTGGTTTGAGTTATTCAGGGCCGCCATTTTCATCTGAGGGTTCTTCTGAGCCCTCAACATGCGACTCAGATCTCTCAGATCTTGAGTTAGGATCTGGACCTGGCGCTCCAGTTGAGACAACCACTTCGGCTGGTATGGGGGTCTTGAATCAAATCTGGGTTGCTCTCGGGAAGGATAACTATCCCTTCTCCCGGAGTAACCTGTATACTGGGGATTTCCCTGGTAGCCTTCCACCCTTGGCCTCCCCTCTCCCGGATTTGGTGGTCTGGACTCCTTAAAGCGGGGAGAGTAAGGAGGGTTGTCCTGGATGTTAAGGTTTTGAGGGTACCTGGGGAAGACACTTAAACCAGAATTTGGAAGATTACTGCCCTCCTGGGGAAAGATTGGAGGGAAGTATCCTGGGGCCGCAATCACCTGATTGTATCCCCCCCCGGCTAGGGGGAGCCCACACATACCTCAAGATGGGTATGTTGCCCTTGTACCTACGGCTGATGTAATTGGCAGAGTTAGAGGGCCCGTTCGTGGGGTACCCTACCTGACTCCCACCTGTTTGTGATTGGTCAGAGGGTCTTCTCTGCCTCTGATTTGGTTGGTTTTGGGAAGATGTATTTTAAGGCCCCCCCATTTCTAGGTCCACAATGAGGGCAACCTTCACCTTGGCAGCAGCAAGGGTGTTGCTTTGTTTGGGGTTTTTTGTTTTATACAGGCTTTTGGACCTCGTAGATACGGGTAGCTTGCTCTATTACTCAGTCCAGGGTCCTGTCATCATGGAATTCCCCACCAACTGGGTCATGATGTACTTTGGGAGTGCATGAAAATAGGTATTTATACATTCCCTACTATTCGTGCGCACCTGCAGTTTGCTCAAATGCCAGTTTTAATTCCTGAACAAATTCTCTTGGGGCATGATCCTCTCCACACTGCAGATTGTAGGCCACCTTGAGGGCCTCCTGGGGGTTTTTGTACATGGAGAAGTGCTTCAAGATGGCCGCCTTAAAGGCGGACCACCTTGAATGGTTCTGGTCTTCCAGCCCAGCAAAGAAGCTGGAGTACTCTGGATAGAACGTCCATTTTGCAAATTCTATGGAATTCTTCTAATTTTTAATGTTGAAAGAGGTCATTATCTGTTCGTATAGTTCCAGAATCCCAGACTGAATATTTGGCAAGTTTGTGGTACAAAGTCATAAAACTTCTAATAGCTTTAATCTGTTTAATGGGGTCTTTCTCCAGAGTCCTTTTTTGTTTGTTAGCCTTATTTTGCTGCTTATTTTGCCCTGCACCTTGAGTCCATTCGCCTTCAGACTCCGAGCTGCTTCTATTTGAGGTCCCATTCCTATCCTCTAGGCGCTCACTAATTCTTTGAGCTTGGGAGTTTCTCCCAGAATTATGGTGCCTAGTCTCATCTCCCCTGTTGAGCCTAGGGCTCTCTGGGTAACTCCCTCTTTCTCACAGGACAGCAGTCTTCTGACTCCTCCCTGCTTCCAGGGTTGGTGGAGAGCTCCCACAAACCCCCACTTCCCTGATTAGGTGGAGGTTTTCAAAATACTCTTTTGGGCCGCCACTCAGACTCTTTCTTCTCTGCAAAGCGAACCAAGTGGCTCCTTTGTAGCTGATGCTTCTGCAAGTCTAGCTCCCTGATCGTCTCGTCATATGAGCTTTCCTGGTCAGATGCATCAGCCATGACATTTTTTAACCTGAACAGGGACGCCCATCCATCAATCTCTGATGGACGGTATCCTGCTGGCTCAATCATGCTAGGCCTATTTAAGTCGGGCTGCCTCATGGTTTCTTGTTCATGTGAACCTATGGACATGAAGTCAGCAGTGCCTTGTGTGTACAAGGCAGTAAATTGGGTTGAGGCCCTTGGTACAGAGGACATCACACTGTGATCATGGGTTGCCCTGCCACTTTCTACCTGTTCAGGGTCCCTCAAGGTTTGGGTCAAAATAGCACACTCTTTTTCTAACTTCCCAAGTTTTTTTTTTCTTCACATTCACACATAGTACACAGGTTAAGCAATCCCACTGCAACACTTCCCCCAAACACCTGCTGACTAAATTCTTTGTGAATGCAAGGCATTGGCAAGGAGTCAGGAGGAGGAGGGAAAAATCAAAATAAGAATCCAGCCCACCACCCCAAGATGGGAGTGCTGAAACGAAATTGAAAACCTTCAAAAGGCGCAAAATGGCATACTCAGATTTTACTTTTACTTGGATTTCAGTTTACAATTGTGGTAGTATAGCTAGGACAGAAATGTGTGTGGCTGCACTAAAGAGACAAGGAAGCTTACAGACTACTGAGCAGGGCACCAAAGCAATGTGCAAATCGATTTTGGGAGGAAAACAATGCACAAGAAAACACACGCAGGAGATTTGCAATTCTTATTTTATACAGGCTTTAAAATGACAAGCAGCTACAAAAAGGGGATTAGCTGTCAAAATCAGAAATCGGTTTTTGGGATGAGAAACAAAGGCACATAAAAGACAGGATTCTGAGGGAAAGGTAATATTCTTGATGGGATTATGTTAGGGTTTTTTCTATGGGAAATGCAAAATCGGATTTTATGGAAAAGCGCAATACACATGCAAATTCGTTTTTTGTTGCACTAGACTATTTCTGTAGAGACTATATTTTAATGGCTATGATTAGTAAAAACACTCAACAAAATTGTTACTTTCGAAGGGCAACAATAATGAACGTGAATTTTCAATGGGGAAATTAATCAATTTACTTCAAATGATACTAGGGACTTACACAGGTAACTGAAAGAAATAGAAAAGGAATGTGCTGATGGACAGAGGCTAATACAGATTCTTCTATGGAAAAGCAAACAGATGATACTGTCAATTTGTGATTTTCAAAATGATTTTCTGAAAGATGCAGGATTCAAAAGAGAAGGGTATGCAATATGGGACTTTCAATGTGATATTCTATGAGATGCAAAATTAAAAGAGAGGGGTATTCAATTTTGGGACTGGGTGAGGTGATACTTACAATGTAAGCGTGGGAATTTGGACAGCCAGCGAGATCTCTGGACAGCGGGGCCTAGGGATCTGGTCACTGGGACAATGGACTGAGAGATATGGTCACTGGGACAGCTGGGCTCTCCTGGAAGAGATCAGCTGGGCAAGGTCTGGTCACTGTGGACAGCGGGATGGGTCAGCTGGGCAAGGTCTGGTCACTGGACTCTCCTAAAGGGGATCAGCTGCCTTTCCCCCTTTTTCCCTGGATTATTTGCTTATTCCTGCATCTGGATGGGTGGTTCTGTCTGGATGGAATCAGCTGCCTCTGGATCTGGTTTTTGAGTTTTTGAATTCTTGAATATCCCTTGTGTCTCTCTGTCTCCTGCTAATATAGCCAGAGTGACATCATAGAATTATACAATCTGGGGGAAGTACTCTGGAGTTACTCCTATCCTAGGATAGGCCAGGTTGCTGGTGTTCCCTCCTCCCCCCGAGCTGATTGGTTCAGGGGAAATGACATAATTTTATCACTTCCTTTGTCTCACAAAGCCTATTTCCTGACAACATTTGTTATGGATCAAAACATCAGATTTACACTAGTCACCATCAAACACATATGCAGATTCCATATTTCACAGGGAATCAGACAGTACGATTGCCAACTCTGTGTGCTGCTGCATTGCCCTTTGGCACAGTTTCATCATTTACAAGAAAAGCATACTATGTAAAATTCTGCAAATAGCTACACATATGCCGACTACGATTTGGTATATTTTCAGCAAGTTTTATGTCTGTGCCATTTATGATTCACCCCGAAATGCATTTTTCCTGCCATTCCAGTTCACCAAGTGCCAGACACATGCACTGGGTCTCATTGTGCTGGTCCAAAAATCCCATGAAATACTGGCATAATATTGAATTATTGCTTATTTAGGGTGCTGGGCAAAATGTCTTAATGTTCAACAGTTTTTAAACGCAATGGGGAGGGTGAGTCACTGTGTGGGCGGTCTGGAAAAACCTCCACAGTTAAATTGTCTTCCTCCTGGGTCAGTCTGCACAAAGGGATTTTATGACGCCCTTTGAAGCCATACAGTGGGTGCTGGGAATGGATATAGAAGGAAATCGCACCTCTGAGTCAAAACAAAGTTTTCACCCCCTTCCTTTGTCCTTTTTGACAGTTGTGCCTGGCAGTCTAGCAGAACCAGTAAATATCACACTGTCAGTCCCAGCACATGTCCTTGTAGCATCAGTTCACTTGTATGTGCGAAAGTGGGAGGCAAGCCTTCCTGCCAAACTGGTTTGACTGGAATTCTGGGCCTCACCCAGGCTGATTGAAGTCTTTGGGGGGAAGGAGCATAATGTACATGGCTTTGCAACCCCCACCCACATATACAATCATGTTTCTGTGCAAGCACAGGGTGTATTTGACTTTACAATGACATTTTTCTTATTTGCAAAAGCACCGCTTTACACATGCGTACATTTTCTTTCATTTCACATTGACAAATGCGGTTTGTGCAGGCCACAGCTTTATGTTGCAATCAACCTTTGGTAGGGCTTTTGTATTAGACTTTGGGTTCATGGACACAAAGCGATGCTGCAAAGAGTTTCTTTGAAATTGACACAGGATGAAAATAGAACGCCTTATTCTTTTCTTTCCAAGTTTCATAGTGAAGTGATTCACATTTAAGGAAAACAAAGCTGTGTCAGTTACAATGTGAGATACTTGCTCCTTAAGTGAATGCAAAGTCAGCCACAGCTGTTTTTGGGATGGATTGCCTAACTTTCCTTGACATTTCAGATGGAAGGAAGCATGCAGGACTATTGTGAAGTTTCATATGAAAGGGAAAAAAACACATCCAGGGCTGTATATAAATAGAGCGCCCACTTTGTACTGTTTAAATGGAGAAAAATAAGAAATTGCAATGCCGTCTGAACTGCTGTGTGCAGCCTGTAATTTTCAAGTGACAGAACAGCAATGTAGAGCCATTCTAAATTCAGGTTATTTTCTCTGGATTCACATGAAGTAAAGCAAATGCAGCCATTCTTGGGATGGCTGTGTTCAAAGCTTGCCACACATGTGCCACGGAGAACACAGCACTGCCGTTTTTGGGCAAAATGTTGAAATGTGGTTTTGTGATAAAGGTAATTTCTGTTAGGGCTCGTAAATGTACCCCACATAACACAGTTGCATTTCTCCACTGTATATACCTCATTGACTTCAGATATTACTTGTTCCAACTTCCCCCGGGTTTGTTCAAGTTCTGTCTGTCAACTTCTTTCTTAGTATCTCTTGGCTTTTGGCAATGCTTGTTCCGATTTCCCCCAAATTGATGTCTCATATAAGGGGCTTTGTACAACTTTTGCCCTTTAACTTCTTCATTAGTGTCTCTTGGTTTATGGCAATGCGTGTTCCAAGTTTCCCCAAATTCACATCTAATATCAGGGGAAATGTATCACTTTTGCCCTTCAATTCTACTTGGTTGGTATTCAAAATAATTACCAAAGTGTTCATAAGTTTCTTGTCACGTCCCGGGGCTCACAACTTCTCTGGGTCGACTCACAGGTGTAACGAGCAGCTGCGGAGAAGGTTTACTATTGGGCAGGCTTTGCCTGTCAGGCAGACTCTCGTTCAGTTCCCGCGTCGGCTTTCTACCTACCCGCTGATGGAACTAGGACAATCTCACAGGACTGCATCTTCTTTGGTCTTGTGGCGGCTGTATTTCTTCCAGCAGTCCCTCCAGAGAACTCACTGTGGGTTTACCAAACTCCCGCTCCTCCGTTAAGACATGCCTACAGGCTGTTGCTTGTAAGCGTTTGGCTTTTCTTCCACAGCTTGTCTCTGTGTCTCAGCCTCCTCATTTGAGTCGGCTTCCCGCTTTGCTTTCTCTGCAGCTCTCCTTTCCTCTCTCTGTTTGCAGGTGATCCTCATGTTTAAATGTCCCACACAGCTGATAGTGAACTTGACAACAAGACCGCACATTGAATTTGATGTTACTTTCATTCCACATTGACTCCATACTATTCTTCTCTGTCTCAGTACTTAAGGCTCTCTGGGACTTGGAGTCCAGAGGAATTTTAAACCAGTGAAGGCAAGTCCCTGATGCGCACATGCCAGAATGAATACAACCCTCTAGGGAAAGAAGACAAGAGATAGCTTGCAAGGATAATCAAGGTTTAATTGTACAGAATACAAAATATCAGCAAAGAACTCTGCTGCTCGAGAACGTTCTGACTCCAGACTGAATGTTGATGCCTTTCGAGAGGCTTCTGCGTCACTGATGACATAATAAATAGGGTTTGATTTTTCGACTTCCCGATGCCACAATTATCGGCATTCCATGATACTTCGCATTTTGCTGTTTCAGAACTCCTCTCTCTCTGTCTTTCATACAGACCGACGCTTTCTGTGTAATATATGGGGTTGTATTTTTGAAAAACAAAAAATCTGTCTGGAATTCTCTGACGGTACATACTCTCTGTTTCGTGTTTCTCTAAAATCAAACACATGAACTGACAGTACTTTTATGTAATTTGCTTTTAAACATTGCTGCCAAACAAAGAAGTTGAATAAAAAAACGCAAATTTTCATTTGTAAGGCAGACGACACATGTCCTGATGGTTATGACATGTGCCCTTTAGGAAAACCTTAATAGCCAACTTTACAGTGTTTGCAGAAGGTTAGTGATAGGGCAAGTTCTCGCTCGACTATCCCCTCACCCTAGATAAGTGGAGCAACCAGCGCAACCTAAGGAGAGAAACACATAAGGGTTTAGTTTAGTGTGGGCCATAGGAATCATCACATGTCCCACTGACAAATGTCCCAGTCTGGCAATTAAAAGGGCCACAGGGGGTTAGAGGGGCAATTTGCCCATCCTGCCCCCCTCATCGCCCGGTACGCCACTGGCCCTAGCTACCTTAGATCATTCTATATTGACTCTCCAGGCATGCCAACTATCACAAACTATATGCCTGTACCTCATTTTCTTACTTACTTTGTAAATCCATGTTGTCCTTTTAACAAGATTTCCCCCAGGTTCCCCCTTCCACTCCTCTTCTGCCCTTGTCTATCCTCAGAGATCAATGTCTGGATAGGCCCTGACAACAGCGCAATATGCTACTTTTCAGACAATCCTCAGCACCGTAAGATTACTATAGGGGTGACTGGCGCAGTATAAAAAACTCAAAACCTGAAATAACAAATGACCAAGTACAGCCTTCATATGACAGACATTTCCACTACATGCCCAATGCAGCCTCATATTTCCAAGCACTGTCGAAATATGCCCGGTGCAACCTTATATGATTATCTGCAGACAGTTGTCTCCGCAGGTGCAGCCTTATTCACTCAGATATACACATCTGAACGGGGGATAGCAGAGGGGCAACGTCCTGGTCTTGGAAGCACGACCACGCAGAGCAACAGAGGTACGAATCCCGGACCCGCGCTTAGAAACCAAACTCAAATAAACAAATCGACCTCCAGGTACAGCCTTACATATCAGAATCCATGCACCATATACGCTGCACAGTCTCATGTGCTCAGCAACTGCCATTTTACCAAGTGCGTCTTCATATACCAAGGTGAACCCATGCCATTCCCCAGTATTGCCATCTTATCACAGGCGCAGCCTCATCTGCATAGGTACTGCCAGGATATGGCGAGTACCAATGGCCAAGTACTGCCACCATATATATGGCAGGTGCAGCCCTGCATGTCTAGTTGCAGATCTCCTCTGTAAGGGTGCAGCTTCACATGCACTATATACAGGATGCAGCTTAATTTGCTCAACTATTCTACTAATTTGCTCCATTACTCCTGTGATCACATGTAGCACTCTCACTTGCCGACTGACATTCAATGTAGCAGACCTCGAAAATGGAGGGATGAGTCGTGATCATTTTGGATTAAGCGGGTGGCACCTTCCATTGTAACAACAAATCTTCCTTGTGAATGATACTATTATTTGGTAGTCAACAAAAAGCCTGAATTGCACCATTCAATATGCAAAAACTGGGGGGAGGGAGGAGTCTTCAGAAGGTTTTTTGTGTGGCTGGTGGAGGATGGGGGATCTGTCTGATTACTGTGGCAAACAAATGCCCAACCCCACGAAAATGCCTATTTCTTTTCCCCCGCACATTTCCCCGCAATTGTATGTGGGGGAGACCCCCGAACCCTGAACATACTTCCGTTATATTTTTGATTACCCTAACCCCTCCCCCCACGTATAATTGCATGGAAAAGTGCACCTCGCCATTTGTCATTTTCGTGTTCAGCCTTTTTTGCAATAGGGGCTCATGCTGCTGGGGACGGGGGGCGGCGAGGGTGCAGGGCAGAGACCAATGAAGGGTGTTGTGTCGGATAGGGCGAAGGACAGAAATGTCAGGAATATGCAATGCTACTGACTCCTCTGTGATTCCAGCTTTCTTTAAATGCACCCAGGCCAGGAGGGGCTTATCCATTGGTATTGCATAGGATGGTATTGTTTATTTATACAGCGCCTATACACAGGCAAGTGTTTGCACCCGATTCCCCGTTGCCCAGCACGTACTCTAATATCCTATGTGGGTCATGATCCCTTTGCAGTGCTTTGTTTATTTGTTGCTATACCAGCGTTTGCTGTATAATTGTGTAACCTTTGCTTATGTTATGCTTTTTATACTGTCCCTTACTTTGAAATGCTACACCATGTTATTTTTAGTTTGCTGGGGCATGGTACAGTAACTTGCTTTGTTATACCACCTTGTTTTGGGATGCTGTTTCACATTAGGTCATGTTGCAATGTGTAAGCCTTCCTGGTTCTTTCAGGCAACAGAACCAAATATTTTAATGCTCATTATCGCATGTAAATCCACCTCTGCTGACTCTGGTGTTGCTCGATAAGGAGCTAGCGCTCCAGGTGATATTTCCCAATACATCAATGTTTCAAATGCTCTATTTGGTTTCATTTGTAAGACTGGCGATGGCATACGCATCAATGGGGTCTCACCATTGGCAATTGGTCTGTTATTCAACTCTTGAACCGTGTCTAGGATGCGTTCACGCCATCCTTTCAGGTTACCATCACCAGTCTTTCGCAACTGCTCTTTCAACAAACCATTCATTCTCTCAATCAGTCCCGAAGCCTCAGGGTGATATGTGAAGTGAAAAATCCATTCAACGCCCTTTTCCTGACAATAGTCTTGAATCAGTTTTCCTTTAAAATGTGACCCATTGTCACTTTGAATCTGTAACGGGATTCCATAATACACTGCCATTTGATCTAACAATTTAATAGTATGCGTGGCAAATATCCTGAATACGTGTCCACAATCGTGCACGCATACTGACATCTTCTGCTAAGTGGCATCGGACCGATATAACCGATCTGCCAAATTTGACCAGGTCAAGTACCTCGTTTTAGTGTGCCACGAATGACATGTGGAATAGATCTCTGTTTCTGATGCTGACCCACCGGACATTGCAAATTTATTGTTTTCACTATTTCTAAAGGAATGCAGATTCCCCGATCTTGGGCCCACCTGATAGTAGTCTTTTCTACAAGATGCCCACTTCTCTGGTGTGCCCACTTGGTAGTCCCTTCCAGATCATCTTCCTCAGACCTCACGTGCATAGCTGAAACTTTGGTATGTTCACCTGCAACAGAACTGAACCAACGTTCTGTTGAGTCTGTCGTGCAGTGTGCATGATACACGGTCACTTCACTGTGTATTAACATTTCTGTGATATCTTGCCACAGTTCTCTTCCACATAACTTTTGCATGAATCTTCCATCCATTCTTCTGCCAGGTTGGTAGCCAAACAGCTAGTCCATTCGCGACAGACCATGAATCCATGTATATATAACAACACCCAGGCGCTTCTGGCTTCAATCCCTGATAAACTGCATACAATTCTGCAAATTGACTACTCTTCCCTTTTCCTGATGTTGTCAATATTATTTTCATTTTGGGATTATATGCCACTGCCTTCCAGTGTCGCTCAGTCCCCATATATTTAGGTGAACCATCAGTGAACCAAGCATGTTCAGTTTGTTCATTGGTTAAATCTACATACGGTACTCCCCATTTTATAGGAGACTCATGAACTTGAGTCCCCTCTGAGGGTTACAAATTGACCAGCGGAACACCAGCTACTTCCTCATGTAATTTCGCAATTCCACCTTTCCCTGTTTTGGAACGATCTTGAATGTACTACTTCCATTTAATGATACTGGCCTCTTGAGCATGTCCTATTCAATGTGTTTTAGGAGAGCTCAGTACCCACTGCGTTATTGGAATTTCCGGTCGGATCAATACATCATGACCCACCGTCCTCTGTTCTTTATCCACAAGAGCCCAATAGCATGCCAACAATTGCTTTTCAAAGGGAGTATATCGGTCACAAGCTTCGGGTAACTTACAATTCCAAAATCCCAAAGGAACATGGTTCCTGTCTTGTTTTTGCAACAAACTCCAATTGGCATAATTTTCATGTACAGACATATTCAATTCCACTTCCCCTGCCCTTAACGGCCATAAATCAATCACTCTCTGAATCGTATCTTTTGCTATCTGAAATGCTTTCTCTTGCTCCTCGCCTCACTCAAAGTCAGATTTCTTCCATGTTACTTTGTGGAGGGGCACTAAAATCTGCCCCAAGTGTGGTATATGTTGTCTCCAGAACCCAAACAATCCAATGAACTGTTGGGCTTGTTTCTTATTCACAGGTGTAATAAACTCAAGGATCTTTTGTTTAGCTTTCTGCACCATCTCACGATGCCCATTATGCCACTGGATAACCAGAAACATCACAGTCTCTGCTGGACCTTGGGTTTTCGTCTAATTAATTTCCCATCCTTCCTTTCCCAAACCCTCAACAATGGTGTTTAGGTGCATCTGCACACTCTGCTCATCCTTTCCCTGTATCAGAATGTCACTAATGTAATGAGAAATCTGTACATAAGGTTTGCACAGGATCTTATCCAAATGTTTCGCCACCAGCCGGTGACAAATGGTCGGACTATGCATGTACTCCATGGGCAAACATTGAAACATATATTGCCTCCCATTCCAAGAAAATGCAAACTGTTCTTGACATTCTTCTGCAATCGGTATGGTGAAGAATGCATTCGCCAAATCTGTCATCGCGTACCAAGTTCCTTCGAACTTCTGCACATTTTCAATCAAGGTAACCACATCTGGAACTGCGGGTATTAAGGGAGGAGTGTACTTATTCAACTCACGATAATCCACAGTCATCCTACAGCTTCCATCTGGCTTCTTAACTGACCAGACTGGATTGTCCCAAGCCGTAGTCACAGGATTTAACACACCCGCTTCAACATAACCTTTGATATTATCTGATATTTCCTTATGCCCTTAGGAATGTGATATTGCTTCATTGACACATGCTTCATGGCCAAAGGAATCTGCACTGGAGGCATCCTCAATTTTCTCACAATGACGGGGGGTACGCGTTAATGCACTCACCCCAAACTCATAAGTTTACCTCCCAGTCCTGTCAAAGCCAATAATATATTCAGGTATGGGAACAATCAACACTTGATATTTACTCCTTCTCAAATTACCAATCCTTATATCAACTTTCCTTTGAACTGCAGGTGTCTCTTTCCCTCCCAGTCCAGTAATGGTGAAATGTCTGCCAGTAAATCTCAAAGGATTGCCATGAATCAATGAGGCCTCTGCCCTAGTATCAATCAAAGCTTGAACCTCTTGTGTATTTCCACATTGCCAAAATAATTTCACATTCACATGAGGTCATCTGTCTACCTTAATACGGGCAGATGCTACCGGAAATTGACCACAATCCTATTCATATTTCGAATGTGTGTATTTGGATTCTGTCTCCAACATCGCACTCACAACTTTCCGTAAATCAGCAAACGTTGGCTGACATGGTGAAGGCATCCCCATGGAGCCGTCATCCATCTCCTCCTTAGGCGGCACGGAAGGGGACTTATCCCTACGTTGCTTGTTCACATCCTGCCTTTTCCCTTGTTTATACTGATCTTTCCCTCCTAGCCCTCACTTTTTATACAGCTGATATATTTTGTGAGTCTCAATTCCATCAATATCTTCACGCGGCACTCCATCTTTTAGCAGCGCCAAGAACATGGGCCTCATTACACGGAAGGCGGTAATGGTTAACTGCCACCGTTAATGGTAACGGTGACCGTTAACCATTACCGCCTTACTACGAGGTCCCTTAGCGGGTTGGTGCTTTAACGCCTGCTTTTTGCAGGCGTTAAAAACCAACCCGCTAAGGGACCTTGGTGCTAATTACGGCACCGCAAAATTGCGGTGCCGTAATTAGCTCCTTCCCCATTCCCATTATGCCCTATGGGGCAAAAATGGGAATGGGGAAGGGCAATGGTGGAAGGGGGAATTACCGCCCCGCCAACCTTTGAATAGGGCGGTAATTCCCCTTTCCACCAAGGCGGTGCCGGTAATTTACCGGCATGGTCCAGGGTGCTAATAGCACCCTGGATTACCGCCTTCCGTGTAATGAGGCCCCATGTCTCTTATGGATACACTTCGCCCCCCCCTCTCTCTCTCTCTCTCTCTGGGCCTTTCTTCCGTTTTGTCCCATTCCCCTAAGTCTGCTAACTGTCTGATACCATCCACCACCTCATCTGTTAGTTTACAGGTCATACCCATCACCAGGGTCATAATGACATTTTTGTATGCTTGTGGAGCAGTCTGAATAGACCGATAATGCCACTACCCGCATATGTTCTGGATCCTCAATATGGATGGCTTCTTTCATGGCATGCTCCCTAAGTCTTTGAATTACCTCTCTCAGTGTGTACCAGTTCTTCTCATCAGCTATGCCAGACCGATGTAATCTGCAACTTGCGATTACTCCCTTGAGCAGCTAACTGTAATAGAGAAATCGTTGAATCGCTTCCCTGGCCATCAGGAGGTGGCCCTGCATGTAATACCTCCTGAATATTAGTTTCATGGGACAATGGCAGAAATCGTGGAGAATCGGTCAGATCTACAAGAAGACCTGCCGCACCCCGTCAAATAATCTGACCATCCATGTTAACAGAGGCTCACCAGCCCTCTGTTTCAATCGGTTAATTATTTCCCCAACCTCTTGTTGAGAATAATCCTCCAACGTTTGTTAAATCCACTAAACCACCTCTGGGATTATTCAGATGTAGTCCAGATCGTCTGCGTGTGACTGGTTTTCTGGTCACCTCTTTCCTGTCAGGCTCTGGTTTAGACACTACCTCCCTATCCAAACCACTCTCTGAACTAGTACGGTCAAACACATCCCCATCCCATTGGTCGTGGTCCAAATCAACTCCTGCTGAGGCCATCACTGTTGTCACCTTGCGGGTATTCACTCTCCCTCTTCTTTTTCGATATTTCTATCGGGCAACTCCTATAGCAGCTCACTCGGCTACTGCTTGATATTTATCAGCCTTATCATGATACAATTTCATCTGAAGCTGCTGCATTATTGCAATCTGTTTTTCAGCAGGCAGTTCCTTTTTCAATTTCAGGACACTGACCTGTAATTCTATATTCTGCCAATGCACCTTTCTGAATGCATGCTACAAAATCCAACCTCGTCTGCCCAAAGTTGAGCTCTCCTTTCCCTTTTCTACGAGTACCTGTTGCACGCACGTCGCCACCTCAGCCGGACTCGCCTCTCCTATACCCATATCCCAGTTCTCACTTAAACGTGCACCACACAGCCAAGTCTGTGCCAGTTTGTCATACGCAATCTTTGTCCACCCTGGGATAATCACTTCAGGACAATCTTGACCTGCAGAGCTTCCGTTTTTCCTAAATAGGGAACTCATAGTGTCAATAAATGTTTTGCGTCCCTATCCACAATACCTCACACACACTTGCACACGTTACAAACGTAAAGAAATTGCCTTCCTGTGTCCAAGCTTCAGATTCGTTTGGTCTCTGGTTTCGATTGCAGCACAAAGACCCTGCTCACAGCGCCATTATGTTTTGCTCTTCTTAATGGTCTCAAAACTACTTACCCTATTACACGGGCCAAAGGTTCTTGGACTCAGGAGGGCAATAATACACACCTAGACCAATGATTGGAATATAATTGGCTCTTTACATGCCCTTTATTAAAAAACTATAATAAGCATACAGATAACTATTGGAAGGGAGGATAGCTAAGCGGCAACGTGTTCGCTTTAGAAGCAAGACGACACGAAGAAACACAGTTTCAATCCCCGGGTCCGCGCTTACAAACCTCTGGGTATCTACATGTGTTATAAATATGCAACTGAGACAAAAGAAAACAATTACTCAACCAAAAAAATTTAAAAAAGAACAATTTCTGTAACAGCGCCTCGATACCTGTGGGCTGTGTGAGCACTTTAAAAATGCAAATAAAAAAATAATAATAAATGTAAGTGGTTATACATAGACACACAAATAAGAATAGTTACAAAAGGGTCTAAATCACTGTTATTGCAGTTGTAGGAGAAAACTTCATCTAAGCCATGGTGACACTACCCAGTCCCAAGGCAGGTAGGCAGAGACATCACACGTACTAACAGGGTCTGGAGCGGTGCATCCTCCCTCTCAGCGAGACTTCATCACCTGGGGTTCCAATTTTCTGTCTACCATCAGGATACCTCTCTTCTTATGGGGGAGAAATCCATGCCATTCCTAGGTTACAAACTGTCCCCAACCCAAGGACAGACAGCAAGCATGGGAGGCAACAAGCGTAAAAATACAGACATTAGTGGAAAAACCCAGCTTGTCTCCCGCACACTCATTCCCGGCACCTCGCATCAATGCGCCTGCACATCCCTGACACCCTTCTCGGCTCGTCCTTGAGCAAACAATACAAGTATCCTTCATAGTGAGCTCCTCTGTTTCATAACATAATATTGCAACCGTTGCAGAATTCATGTCTGCCTTCTAACTGAGCTCACAGAAACGTAGACTTTCATTGCGGTTTGGAAGTGAATGTCCAAAATGGCCACGCACCGACGCCATGTTTTAGCTCATTTTCACACACGCATTACATACAGTCTCAGCGGCCTGGATTTACAGAATGTGAATGATGTAAGAGCTCTATTTCAACATATGTTTAGGAAGCAAGAGTGTCATCAGAGTAGTTAGATGAAAAAAGTGGGCAAAGGTTTTTCTGCATTGTTAGCTTAAGAATCTCTGCAGTTATTTTGCATGCAGATTACTATTGTATGGCAGAAGAGAATGTTTTTTCCCAGTTATGTATGTGTAGCATTTGTATACCACAAACCTAGCTGCCAAACAACAAATGCTATACATAAAGGGAGAAGAATACAGCAAGAGATTACTCAGCCAATGAAAGTTATGGGGAAGCCAATTGATGTGGCCTATCCAATGGGGCTTGGTTCACATGTATGCAGATCAACATTGATCTTTGTGGAACCTGCATATATTATCTCACATTCTGACAGAGTCATTTGACACATAGATTTATAAACAAATTATGACGGTGTCACAAGAACTTTGCATATGATTTTTTGAATTACTATTTTCTGGCAGCACTCTAAACACACTTGTGCTTCCAGGTCCACGATGTTGAATATTCATCAAGAGAGAGCCCTAGACGAATCTAGAAGAACATCTAAATGATCTCTTTGACTGCCAAGGTACGTGCAACATTAATGCACTGCACCATGAGCGCATCTATGAATAGTAAATTAGGATGATATTAATAGATGCTTATTACGTATTCCTTATGTCAAATGCATTAGAAAATGGCAGATAGGCACATTATACGTTAGCTTTTTGAGACAAGGAAAAACAGAATATACTCCCTACCTGTCTTTTCCCTTTCCCTTCCCTGGGATTAACGGATGTTGCACTTTTGATGGTTTGATAGCCAGTCCATCAGCATTTGCGTGTGTTGTTCATGTTCCTCAGAAACGAATGATTGAATTCTCCCTTTCGGATTTTGCTTTGCAGAATTCTCTGCATAATTGGGAACGGATGAAAAGAAATAAAGATCCGCCCATCTGTTGAGTCGAGCAAAAATTGGTAAATTGTTCCTCACCTATCCAAGTAATAGGAACCATACAACACATTCGGGAGAACTAGGGGTGGTGTGCAAGTGTTTGGTTTTTAATGGTAGCTGTTGTTTTTATTTGTTTTTAGTAACTTTCAAGCAATACCTCGGGAAGAATATTGGCTATCCTTTTGCAAGTCGTGAAGAAGACGAGTATCTGTGCCCAAGAATGGGCATCTAGACAATGTATCCTCAAAACTATAGACAAGGGAAGTTTCGTAAATTATGCAAGGAGGAACATAGACATTATCCTCCTTAGACACCTTTAGTTGGCTATTACTTGAATGATTTAGTCCTTAGTGGAATAACATTTCTAGTAGGGGATTAGATTTAGTCTTAGTGGACTAACTTTTTCTAGTGGGGAATTAAAGTCTTTGCCTTTGACATCATTAATAGGTGCTTAAATCTACTGCACTTTCCCCACTGTTTTGCATTATTTGCACATGTGAATTTTGCACAAATTTATAGTTCTCTTTTTTGTGTGTCAGGCTATTTGATGCTTAGTCTAGATATAAGTGGTATGTCGAAATGAAATGGAGTGAGAACACAAGTTTGAATTTAGACACATTATATTTTTAAATTATTACACGGCCACAGTAGTGGCCGTGCAGTTATGGTTAAGTTGCTGTTTCCATAGGAAGAGCACTTTTTGGGCGGCTTATAACTTCGCTCTCCCTGGACAAATCCTCACCAAACTTTGCAAAAAAAAAGTATATGGCCCACTCTGAATTTTTTTGCAAAGATTGGTCTGGGGGGGGGCAAAGTTATAGGGGGGGTCTCAAAATGTCTTTTTTTCCCATAGACTGAATGGGGAAAATCCTTTGCGCACGCCTACAGCCCAAACCGCTGGACGGATTGTCACCAAATTTGCAGCAGGAGCATGAGCTTGGTCCCGAAAGCATGCTTTTGTAAATTTGGTGACAATCGTCCAGTAGTTTTCTTTAAAATGACGAAAAAGTATGTCTCAAAAAATTAATGATATCTATGTCTGCTCCGCGGTCACACTTCCCTGTTCGCTCCGCGGACAAGATAACGATTGGCTAATGGGCTTGCATCATGACCGCAGACATGCGATGTGTCCGGCGATTGGCTGGAGTGAGGCGTGATGTGCGTCAAATTGTTCGGATGTGCCCGCCATCTTGGATCCGCCGACAGCAGCGAACAGAGTGCTTGGGGAGGTTTAGGGAGTAATAGATGGGTGAAATACTGTATCTGTTTAGACGGCAGGTGAAACTGATGTATTTGCCATGCCCGCGCTGTCCGGGATGTCTATAATTACTGAAATTGAGGGGTGCCCTAAGGATAGTATTTCCGTCCGTGCTGTGCGCAGGCAAGTTTAAACTGTTCTAAGGACACGCGTGGTGTCAGCGGACATTAAAATTGAGTATATGCCGCAGTTAAAATTTTTGATTCTATGGGTGTGATACTGAGTTACAAGCCACCATGGGTGTGATATGTTGCGGTGGTTGTGGCCAGGGCCTAGAGTCTTGGGTGCATAGCCGTAGGCCGTAGGCCGTAGGCCATACTCCCAAGACGCTTGGCCTGGCCACAACCACCGCAGCATATCACCGCAATACATACACCCATATTATTGAATATCAATCAGGTGGTTGTGGAGAGGGCCTAGAGTGCTGGGTGCACCCAAGACCAAATTTATACGTAGTGATGTTATAAGCCACAATGGGTGTGATATGCTGTGGTGGTTGTGGTCATAAGCACTGGAGTTATAAACCACCATGTGTTTTATATAGTGCACGCCCATCGATTCACTTATCTATGGCCACACACCCAAGACTCAAGGCCATGCACCCAAGAACAAAGTTATAAGCACTGAAGTTATAAGCCAACATGGCTTTCACATAGTGCACACCCATAGATTACAATATATATGGCCATACACCCAAGACTCTAGGCCCTGGCCACAACTACTGCAGCATATCACAGCTATAGATACACTCGTAGTATCGAACATCGATCAGGTGGTTGTGGGGAGGGCTAAGAGTATTGGGTGCAAATTGAGTATATGCTGCAGTTAGAATGTTTCATTCTATGGGTGTGGTAATGACTTTTAAGCCACCGTGGGTGTGATATGCTGTGGTGGTTGTGGCCAGGGCCTAGAGTCTTGGGTGCATGGCTGCAGGCCGTAGGCCATACACCCAAGACTCTAGGCCCTGGCCACAACCACCTCAGCATATCACACTCATACATCACACCCATAGAATTGAATATCTATGAGGTGGTTGTGGGCAGGGCGTAGAGTCATGGGTGCAAATTGAGTATATGCCGCAGTTAAAATGTTTGAATGTGTGGGTGTGACAATGAGTTATAAGCCGCAATGGTTGTGATATGCTGCAGTGGTTGTGGCCAGGCCCTAGAGTCTTGGGTGCATGGACGTAGGCTGTAGGCCGTAGGCCATATGCCCAAGACTCTAGGCCCTGGCCATAACCACCGCAGCATATCACACCCAACGATACATCCATAGAATTGAATATCTATCAGGTGGTTGTGGCCAGGGCCTAAAGTCTTGGGTGCATGGCTGAAGGCCATGCACCCTAGACTGAAGTTATAAGCACTGACGTTATAAGCCACCATGGGTTTCATATATTGCAGTGGTTGTGTCGAGGACCTACAGTCTTGTGTGCATGGTCGAAGGCCATGCACACAAGACCAAAATTCTAGGTACTAAAGTTAGAAGCCACAATGGGTGTGATATGTTGCAGTGGTTTTGGACAGGACCTACAGTCTTCGATGCATAACCAACGGCCATGGACACAAGACCAAAATTATTTATTATTATTATTTTTTATTAAAATGATATGGTTCAAATTTTAAACCTTTCATCTTTTATACATTCCAAAACAGAAAGGAGGTCTCTTTCTTAGACCATTTCCTTTCCTCTATTAGATTCAAATAATACATGAACAAAACTGACAATTGTGAAAATGTCTTTCTTTGAGCCACCGTATAGAAATTTCGCCCATCGCTCTTCTGGTAAGAGTTTGATTGTAGATGGGAGATACATGTCTCTAATTCGGAATTTGGTTTCATCAAGTGCTGGACATAAGGTTACTATGTGCTGTAGAGTTTCTAGTTAAGTTTGTTGTTTACAGAACCGACAGAAGGAATTTTTCTTGGTTAGAAAATTGTAGCAGTTCTCGTGTTGGTAGTAAATTAAAACGGAACCGTAGGAAGGTGTCTCTGACAGAGGCAGATGTAAAACATTCTAAATATAACGGGAGACCGTTTAATGGGTGCATGTCCAACTTGCATTCCTGGTTTAGTTTTAATTGTCTTTTGGCTTCGATAGTTGCTATCCAATCGTCACGCACAAGTTTCTTTTGTTGCTTTTACTGGACGTTGAGTTAGCTGCTCCATGGATATGTCTGCCGTTATTCTAGTATTTTCCATATGATTCTTCCAGGTTTGTAAGGCAATTGCGTGAGTTGTGAGTTCTTTTTGATGGAAAATATGTAGCGCTGGAATATGCAAGTCAGAGACGATTTTCCTGTAAAGATCTAATTTTCGCCATGTTTGAAGTGAGGTGAGAGACTGAAGTGCCAGTTCGTATCGGATTCGGGCCATCAGAAACGATTGAGGTAAAGAGAGCACTTTCAGCCAGAACACGCCTTCCAGACGCAGCCATATAGATCTGTCGATGTTAATCATGGATTTGATTCCATAAAGTAAAATCGCCGTGACTTTTTGTCTGTAAAATGATATAATTGGTTTAAATGTGAATCTTCCATACTTCAAGTGTAGAACTCGACTCTGACGGGCTAGAGATAAAGCTTTTCCAGTAGATAGCTGGACCAGTTTGATTCAGTGGGTGATTGATTCATCCAAATCCCCAAGTATTTAACTGTTGTTACTTGTTCAAGGGGTTGATTATTAAGAAGAAATGGTTTCGGCTGTTGTTGCGGTCTGTGGGGTGGTGCCAGGAGCATTATTTTTGATTTTTGTGTATTTAATTTAAGTTGATTTATCTTCATATAGTTTTCTAGGTTTAATAAGGCTGTTTGGAGGCCTCTTGGTGTTTGTGAACACAACACAATATCGTCTGCATACATCAGGCACGCGATGGTTGTGGCATTTAATTTCGGTGGGTTTGATAATGGCGAGTTTTTCTCGGTTTCGTAGTCTAATGTAAATAAATTGAAAAGCGTTGCCGCAAGGGGACAACCTTGTTTGAGTCCATTGTTAGTTGGGATGGAATCAGTTACTGTACCGTCTTGTGACAGTCGGACTCTAATCGAGGTTTCCCCATAAAGTAACTTTATTGGTTCCAAGATATCATCAGGGCAGCCCCATTTTCGCAATTTCGACCATAGTAGTGATCTATTGACTAGGTCAAAAGCGAGCTTCAAATCTATGAATGCTGCATATATTTGTCTTTGATTGCGGATGGCCTCTTGCTTCAGCAAGTTAAGTAGGAGTAGGTTGATGTTGGTTCCCACACATTTAACAAAGCCTGTTTGTCTTGGTGCGTGTATGTTGTTTGCTTTGGCCCAGGTGTTCAATTTGCCCAGATGAGAAGTAGCGAACATTTTTCCTAAGGGGTCCAACAAGGCAATAGGCCTATAATTGGCTGGATCTTTTGTATCTCCCTTTTTATAAATGGGTATCAAAATTGCCGTCTTCCAAGAAGGTGGAATAGTCTTGGTCTTGGTTCTGAAGTTGTTAATTGTGACCATTCCATTACTCTCCGTATGTGATGCATGGTGTGATCCGGGTATTTATTGCCGATCTTAGGATCAATTTGTTGGGTATTTTGCATCTGCCATTCCTGTGTATTGTAGTTTACATCTTCTGTGCTCCTGCGTTTGCTATCTATGTGCTGTTCTCGTTTCTGTCGTTCCTGAGTATTATATTTTACATCTTCTAAGGTCCTTTGTTTGTAGTTTATCTGATGTTCTTGTTTCTTTGAAGAACCTTTCCTCCGTAAAGTTAGTTCCATCTGCGCTTCTTTTTTGTAGTCAACAGAATGTATGTCAAATCCCAGTGTGTTTAGATTATTTTTTTCTTTCATGATCTGATCTTTTTCGCCAGCGAAGTTGAGGAGTAGATAGGTTTGATCCAGAGGCTGTTCATCTACAAATTCCACTGTGAGGATCTCTTGTGTTCTGATCTTCTGTAGTTGCGGCATGGCGCTGAATAAATGTAGAACATTTGATCTGTTCATTATCAGCTCTTGGGTATCTGCTTCTACACGTCTCAGTAATACCGCTTGTGAGAGTTTAGGTCTCCTTGGGTTAGCAAAAATTGGCTGAGTTAGTCTGGTGGTTAATGGATTTTTATTTTGAGGACTACTTTGCGTCTGTGGTAGAACCGAGTCAGTGCGTGGGTTGGTTACTTCGCCGATCCATAATGATGTGTTTGAGATATCTTCAAATGTTAGACTCATTTGAGAGTCTTGGTGGGATTTAGTTTGTTCATATTCATCCATAATGATGAGTGATGCTTCGCTTGGTTGTATCTGGGCTTCTTCTGAAATGTCTAGTTCAGCGTCTAGATGTTGTGATAGGTTTAATAGAGCGTTCATTTGGGCATCATCTGAGGTTTCTTCCAGCGTGTTTCCTCCCTGAGATGGTAAGGTTCTAGTTTCTACCAAAATATCAGTTGGTATAGGGACGACGGCTGGCCCAATTATGTTTTTTGTTATTGATTTTGGCGGCACTGGTTTAGGTGTTGTTAGATTGCAGAGAAAGGCTCTCGATCCAGTCTGTCTTTTTTTGTTTTAGGTTTATTTTGTGGTTAGGTATGAGGGGCAGTTGGCAATAAAATAGGGTAGGTAGTAGCTCCTAAAATGGGATTGGGTTCCATAATTTGAGGTTGAATATTTGCTGATACACTTGCGATTGGTGGATTATGATCTGCTAGGATTTGAGGTCGATCCACCCCAATTTCGGCAGTTTGGCCTTTTATCGCCTTGTCATTAGTGGTTTGTAGGGGCCGTTGAGCCAAGTCATTTGACGGAGGATTGCTTGGGCGATTCATGGATGACATCATTGTGATTAAAGCCGAAGTGAGCTGTGTATTGTCTGCACGATCTTTTCTGGCAATATCTCACAACCGGGATTGCCATATTTGAGTCATTTCGGCTTTATGGTCCAAGCGATCCTGGATCTTTTGAACAAAGGCTTCTATAAAGATTTTTTTGCGTGGGTAAGGGCTAGTAAAGTTGCCTGATCTTTACTCGCATCTACGCATGATTCTTGCATTTTTAAAAATGGTATCATTGTCTGAGATGTCACTGCTATTAACATATTTTTAAGATCTTGCATAGTGGTTGGAATAGACGGCATATTGTCTGTTTCTTGCATGGATGCATTGTACTTCCAAGGCTGAGGTTTAATCTCTTTGGTTTCAGTAGAGAGATTGGATTGGGTCAGTGGTAAAATTTGAGACGTAATGTTCTGCTTTAGAGGCTTCGTGTTAGATGGAACAAATTTCCCCATGCTATCCAGATTACATATTGTTGGCAGCGGTGATGAGGTATTATTTGAATGGCCAAAAACTGCTTTACGCTTTTCCTGGTTTGCCAAGAGAGCTTCAATCTCGATCATGTCCAAAGAGAGACGAGCTATCTTTGGATTTCGTTGAGCTATGGGAGAATTTGCTAAATCGCGTGAAAGACGTTTACTTTCGTAGAGCGATTGCCATCGTCTTTTAGCTAAGGCTGCTTTATCCCGCTGTGTTATCACCGGCGTGAATTGTGAGTCAACATCCGTATTCCAGGGTGGGAGAGTGGAATGAAGAGCTTGTAAAGTGTCAGAGTTAGCATGTTTTGATTGGTTGTGATGTTCTGTTCATAAGAGGAAGTATTATTTAGATGCTGCATTTCCATGCTATCTCTTGTTTGTACCAGGATGGTTCTTGTAGGTGAAGTTGAGCTAGTGAGTTGGATGTGAGCTTGCAGTGATTGATCATTGGTTGCCAGATTAGTTATAGGCGTTGTAGTGGGAAGAGTTAGCAAATCCTTTGAGCTACTCACGATCAGTGTGGCAACACCAATGGTAAATTCTCTTGTGCTTGCAAGGTCCAGATAGCCAAGGGGGAGTGAGAAATGTCAATAATCTTCTGATTGGGCTTTGTTATTTGTGAAAGCTTTCCTTGTTCCATTTTAGCACGTTGCCTGGTGTGCGGACCGTTGTTAGAGTCATTAAGCATACTGACTGTGTTGAGGTCTTCCATGCTGAAAGCGACAAGGCGCTGAATAGACGCACCACAACTCTAGGATGTGGCACTGTACTGGTATAATGGGCTTTGTAAAGGTCCAAGTACTACATTTCTTGAGGGGGTTTTAATCAGCTGTGCAACCCACTTGTTTGTAAAATCAGGTGTACTGATCACAAGTCGTTGTACAGAAGTTGCTTGTAGACTGTATTTTGACACACACTGAGTCAAAGGCAACAGCCCGCAGTCCTCAGTGTGTGATGATGAAAAGGGGCTGAGTGAGTAGTCACACTGAGTCAAAGGCAACAGCCCGCAGTCCTCAGTGTGTGACGATGAAAAGGGGCTGAGTGAGTAGTCACACTGAGCCAAAGGCAACAGCCCGCAGTCCTCAGTGTGTGATGATGAAAAGGGGCTGAGCGAGTACTCACACTGAGTCAAAGGCAACAGCCCGCAGTCCTCAGTGTGTGATGATGAAAAGGAGCTGAGTGAGTAGTCACACTGAG
Source organism: Ambystoma mexicanum (assembly GCF_040938575.1). NCBI lineage: Eukaryota > Metazoa > Chordata > Amphibia > Caudata > Ambystomatidae > Ambystoma > Ambystoma mexicanum. The sequence goes on from NC_090923.1 coordinate 718,490,261, forward strand.
TCAAAGGCAACAGCCTGCAGTCCTCAGTGTGTGATGATGAACAGACTTTGGTTTTTTTCCCCCCCTTATTAATGAACTCCACTTCAGGCAGGTCAAAAGAGGTTAAATATTCGCAGCAGAGGTAGGAGAATGAGTATAGATTGAAATACCTTAATCCTGTTGCCACCGTTCATAAATGAATGATGTTCTATTGCAAAACGGGACAGCGGCACATCAAACAGCCAGCACAGAAAGTTCTCGCCCTTGACGCTTCTCGGGCTTAACGCCGCAAGTGCAGATGGGAAGTCTTTTTGATCCTACTTCCTGAAGTGGGCGTGGTCAAAAAAAGGGCATGTCCTTCACACGCGTTGCCTGCAGTCAGCTGTCTTTGAAATTGTGCACCGGTTGAAAGCGCAGCGCTTTCAAAGTCAGTAGACAGACAAATGCAGGCAGCAGGGCAGCAGGGGTTCCAAAGGGCTGCCCTCAGTGAAGACACAGCCAAACAGGCAGCACAGAAAGTTTTCGCCCTTGACGCTTTTCGGGCTTAAAGACCAAAGTTATAAGCAGTGCAGTTATAAGCAGTGAAGTTGGGTGCATGGCCAAAGGCACCCAGGACCAAAGTTATAAGCCCTGAAGTTATAAGCTAACATGGATTTTTTTATACTGCACTGGTTGTGTCCAGGACCCAGACTCTTCGGTGCATGGCCGAAGGCCATACACCCAAGAACAAAGTTCTAAGTACTGAAGTTATAAGGCACAATGGGTGTGATATGCTGCAGTGGTTGTGGCCAGGACCTAGAGTGTTGGGTGCATGGCCCAAGGCCATGCTCCCAAGACTGAAGTTATAAGCACTGAAGTTATATGTCAGCAAGGGTGTGCTGTGATGCAGTGGTTGTTTGCACGACCTAGAGTGTAACGGCATGGCCGCAGGCCATGCTCCTAAAACCAAAGTTATAAGCAGTGAAGTTATAAGCCACCATGGTTTTGATATGCTATGGTGGTTGTGGGTAGGACCTAGAGTCTTGGTTGCATGGCCGCAGGGTGTAGGCCGTAGGTTATACATCCAAGACTCTAGGCCCTACCCACAGCCACTGCACCATATTACAACCATAGATCACACGTATAGATTCGAATATGTAAGAAATGTGTGAAATTATACTTACTGTTTAATTTGTTGAGATTCCATATATTTCTTACATGACTTTAGTACTTTGAGAAAATAGTATTTTTCAATTTCTGTGATAAAAGACTTATTACATTGTATAATAGACATTTTAGCTTTTTTTTACCCTCATATTTAGTTTACAAACCAGTGTACTGTGCATTTTGCTCAGTTTCTGTGTTTGTTTTTAAATCATTGGGTCTGGGGAAAAAAATCCTTGTCAGATTAAAAAGAACCCTTTCTTTGCTATGCTACAAACGATTTCTTTGTTTCCTTTGAGTGTTCACTTGTTATTTCTGATTAATGTTCTATATGTTGGCTTCTTGCAGATTATTTAATCAGTTAGATACCTGTTGGCGTATTCTAACTGTTTACAGTTTTTTAATTGAATTTTTGTTAATGTTCACGTATACATTAGTTATAAAATTTTGGCTTTAAGAAGATTAAATAAGCGTTTGTACGATTTGCTGGCAATCTTTGCTTTAGAGTAATGCTACTATCATTACATTCGAACCATCCACTTTTCTTTTTTAATATATGCAGTGTAGTGACCTGCATTGGTTGTGGGTCCTATAATAGATTATACCTATTGTTCTGAAGGTTTTCTTACCAAGTGACACTTGACCCTGTGTGAATCCAGTCAGCTTGCAGTTGTTTTTGGTACCATCTGCATTGTAACGTAGACGCATTAGTATTATGTAGTTACTATGTGTTTGTAACAGCAAGGTGGAGTGATTATCTGAATTGCAGATAGTACATAATCTGCCATGGTTTGCATTTTGTAGAAGTTGCTGAAATGGAATGGATTCACAATTAGGTATGGATACATACACAAATCGCTCATTAGGGATTTGTTTTTGTGTCACATTGTTACAGAGAGTGCATGTATGTTTCCAAATGTATGAAATCTGGAAGATTTCATTTATAGGTATGTTTTAGTTTTCAAGTACTTGTAGTAAGTACATTAGAAAATCTTGTGGATCTTCTTGTGAGTTTATAGTGAACCTCACCATTCCAGCACAGTAGTCCAATTCTTGTCTTATTCCGTGAACACTATACGTGTTGTCAGGATTGTTTGTTGAATTTCTATGAAGGACTAATATTTGCAAACACAATAAGGTCTGTACTGTGCAAGTAAATGTTGTTAACAATTGGTGGCAATTGAAATAGAATATTCATTGCTACATTTGCGTAGCAACTTACACCAGTTTCATTGGAAAATTTGACTGGACCTGATAGTTCTGTGTCCAAGTGATTTTTTCCGAGTTTGTGTTCCTTTTTTGAAAAAGTACCTGATTTACTTTCATTAATAGGTTCTTCTTTGCTTGTGGTAATTTGTGAAGTATTAGCTTCTTTTGATTTCTTTGAAGGATTTTCAGTCAGATCATGTTGCATTTCTGTTTGAATTATTTTTCTTTTACAACATTTTCCTTTTTCTGGAACAGGATATGATTTCAGATGGGGGGTGTACAGTGAACGCAGTCTATTGTATTCTAAAATGCAAGGAATATCAGCGTTCACTTTGCTTGCATCAAAGTTGATTAGAAATAGACAGTCAAGTACACGTAAGCGTGATAGTGCTACGTAGCTCATGCCTTCTTTAAAGACTGTGTTTCCAATATCTATGAATGCTTTGTCTAGGGTAAGACCTTTGGATTTATGAATGGTGACTACATATGTAAGAGTTAGAGAAAATTGTTCTCTACATACATACATGTCTTTGAAGAGAAGGAATCAAGCTGTTGAACACCCTATCCTTTTTACTTCTGAAAGTTTGTCAAAGAATATTGACAAACTAAATGTTGTTGTCACCTGGGTATGTTTGAAAGCCAACAAATGTACCCACCCACTGCCCCATGAACTAGTCCTTGCTCCACGTCAAGGTTACATTTAAACATTACTCTACAATTTAAGGACAATTTTAATATTTTTTCCAACCCAGCTTTGTTGGAGATTGAATTTTCTAAGGTATTTAGTCTTGTTGTGGCTTGCTGACACATGGGTAGTGTCATACCATGTACGTCCAGTTTGTCTGTGGAGCAAATTTCAATTATTGGTTGCGTTTCTTTTTTTAACATTGTTTCATTGAATTTGGAACAGCTTACAAGAGTTGGCATCAAGGCCATACAATTGACATTTTTGTGCGCTAATTGTTCCATAACATCAGTAGCACTTGCGTTATCTCCATAAAGTGCCTAAATGTGCCGGTTTTCCAATATTGCTTGTGCTTCTTGACATAGTACACCAATTCTAATACTTTTGAAAATGTTGGCGTAAGTGAGGTCGGCAGATTGACTCATGTTTTCTGTTAATTCTCTGTATTGGAAATGTTGCCAAAGGTAGACATTTCCTATGCTGCCAACAGTTTTACGGCAGAGTTTGTGTCCTAAGGTTTTAAAAATAGGTTCACCTTTCACTGGTGTCAATTGTAGAAGATCTCCGAAAACAATAATGTTTTTTCCTGCAAAGAGTACTTCGTACTATGTTTTAAGTACTTCTTGCATTCTGAGGTAAATCAAAGCCAACATTAGGTTGGAGACCATGCTCACTTCATCTATTAGTAGCATTTTCATTTGTTTTAATACTCTGCGTAGTTCCATTGCAGCTTCTGTAGAAAGTTTATAATAGTCTAATTTGTTTTGGTGTTCTACTGGAAGGAGTAGTAATCAGTGTAAAGTCACACCGCCTATGTTATAGGCTGCTAAACCTGTGGGGGCAGTTACAACAGCTGACAGTTTGTTGTTTGTCAATTGTTGAAGGAACTTGCTGATGATTTTGATTAAGAATGTTTTGCCTGAACAAGGTTCCCCCTGACGTACAGCAGTATAGGTTTGTAATTTTGGCAGGTACATTCTTTATTTTCGTGCTGTACACAATGTGCAATTTAAGTCTTATGTATGTTCTTCATAGTGACACATGGTGTTTTCCACTTCTGTCATAGCTAATTCTGTCTCATTTGCGATTAATGGCTGTCCTAGTGGTTCTTGACTTCCTGTTATAGAAGGTTGACTACTGTCGGAAGTGTCCTTATCTAGTTGGGCCTGGAGTGCTTCTTCGTGTTGCTGTTCATTGTGCAAGATTGTTTTGTACTTCGTAAAGTTCACATCGGTGATAGTGCTTTCATTTGCTTTGAAAGCCTCTTCATAGCAGTTATAGTTATCTAGTATCTCTTCCTCTTTTCTCCATGGTTTAAAAAGTTGTAGCAGGGACATGTAATATAGTTCTTTCTGTTTAGGAGTTTTTAATGACAATTTGACATGATTAATTAAGCTTTGTTTGGTAAGTTTCACTAAGCTGCCTTCACAATCTGTCACTCTATATCTATCTTTGCTTTCATCGGGTTTTATATTATTTTTGTATGCAAAGGTTTGGGCAATGTGGTATAGACACATGGTTTCCCAAGTGGTACTCCTGTTCGGGTAGTATGTGTCTAGTAAATTGTTCTTTAAAATGTCTTGGCTGTTGGGATCATTTTTGGCTATTGTTTCTATGTCCTCATATGATTTGAGAACTCTTTTCCTAGATTTAGCAGGACCAAGACATAGCCATACTATATTTTCAGATTTTCCATACAAAGCAGTATCGGCTAAACAATCTGCAGCTTCATAGGCACCACAATCTCTATGAGAGAGCATTTTTATGCCTAGGCTGTACAATTTCTGAGATAGTGTTTTGTCTGATGATAGGTCATTCCAGAGGTCTTGCAACTCTGTTTTTTCTGCTTTTGTTATGTAGACTGTAACCTATCGTGCAACTGCAGTGGAATTGTCTGCAATGTACTGCACATCTATGTTTGCATTCCATAAGAGGGCAATGATTGCATTGTAATCATTGATATATTTTGATTCTTCTGTTCTTTTTATGTAATACGTGTTCTTAGGTGATTTACCTTTAGCACTGTGTTGAACTGAAGACATGAAGTTGTTCACTTCACCTGTTTCTGTAACTGGTCTACGGAAACCAAAGCGGCATTTGGTGTAGCTTTCACTCTGGGATAGACATTTTCTTCACAGACAATTTCTTAATTTCAAGAGCATGTTGCATTTCTAGTTCCCTGAGCTCGATGTTTTGATGTCTGGCTTCAGCTTGGACTTGTAATCTTTGAACTCTAACTCAAGTCTTATTTTCTCAAGAGACACACATTCTGGACTCCGTGATGGACCTTGTGGGGTCCCTGTGGATACAGGTTGAGGCAAAAGGGAAGGTTGGGGCATAAAGGGTTTCTCTTACTGAGACTTCTCTCACTCCTCTGACTCTTCTAAGACATTAGAGTTAGACTCTGAATGACCCTCCTCCTCATCAGTTTCCACATTTTCTGGGTTAGTAGGTGTTACAGGCCTACAACCCAAACTTTGATTATTCAACAATCTTGCAATCAATTCATTTTTCTTTCCGTTAACAGGGAGATTCCTGACCGTACACATTTCTTTCAGTTGTTCTACTGTTAAAATGATCATGGCTTCCTGCATTCAAAGAGCAAAGAAAAATGGTCTACCCATTTACTGGCTGCTACAGCGTTTGTAATTAGGGCATCTTGAGGGACATATGATATGGCATTTATAACGCACCTCTACACAAGTGTTTCAAGGCGTGACGAGGCAAGGAAGGGGGAACAGAGGGAAGACCGACAACAATCTAACTAGGACATGTGACATTCAGATCATGCAAGTGCAGGGGGAGAGGAAGGGAGAAAGTGTAGGGGGAGAGGACAGTGCAGTACATGTGATAAATAGAATAAATAAAAACAATAAGTAAAAGTGTGTCTAGCTGGTGGCAAGTGCAAGGGTAAGTGTCGACATCACGTGACAAGCGCTGGTAGGGGACTGTAGGGATACAGCAACAACAATATTTGCCACATTTGTGTCTTTGGAATTGTACAATTTGTCCATGAAGGTCACTATGTGTCCTTTGTGAAGGGATTTCACAAGTGACATATTTTTGGATGAACTGCAAAACAGTGGCATCACTGTCCTGACCAAATTTAGGTGCACCTTTAATCCATAAAAGTATGTGGATATGTGGTGCTCCTCTGGCTTGGTATTCCTTTCTCCAAAAGAAGGGTTGCACTTCTCCGAGGGGAGGCACAGTTTTATTATAAATAAAGTGTAGCATAGCAATGAAATTATGGTGGAAATATCTTGAAACATTAACGGGATCTAGAGAGCAAAGTTCTCCGGATGTTAGAATATCTATGTTGGTTTTGCTGTTGTTTGATATGCGTAGGAAATCATGTAAATCTTCCCATGCATATTCTGCACAAATTAATGTAACAAACCAAGTGGGTGGTTCAAGGTTTCTGATCATACAATGTACATCTCCGTGACGTCGGAACCAGTATTCTTTCGTACCACGCATGTTTGCAAACAGATTTGTTATGCTTGATTGTAAAACCTCATCTTTTTCTTGCACTTTTTGTATTAATTGCCTAGCTGACATATTTTGAAAGTGGGTTCCAGATTTCAATATGTGTGCAACTCTGTAACATAGGGTTGGTAGTTCACTTTCAAAGAGTAGGTGGAATATGTATTCCATATTTTGTCTAAATCTGGGATCTTCAGAATAGATTCGTAATGAGCTGTATTATGATGCTGTTATCTGAGGGGGTCTATCATCGTATCTTCCTCCTTTATCAGTAGGAAATAGTAGTGGAAAAGCACGTGCTGCTATACTTTTTTCCCATATGCCGATTGGTGACCCTTTGGTTTGTTGCATTTGGTAATCTAGTGCATCATCTATGCTCTCATTAGAGTGCAATGGATGAATTGTATAATGGTATAAAAGAGTGGATACTGCAGCAGGATCCAGAAGTTCAAATTGACCAGTTTCTGAGGAGTATTGAATTATTTCAGTTGTTTCCCTTAAGCTTTCTTCAATATTTATGTTTTGTAGTATTCATTATTGTGTTTCAGATATTGCAAGGCTTGTCTAACTTTATGTAAGTCCACGAGTTGTTGCCACATTTTTTTGACTTTTGTTGGTACACCATTTACCAAGACAATTAAAGAATGCTCTATTGGACGTTGCACTCCTAGAGTGTGCACATTTTCTGTCAGATCTAATGGTAAATAAATTACTTTGCCACGAATGCCTTTCACCAATTCAGAGGGAGGTAATTTTGCTGTTTTTGGTTGAAGGCGTATTATTGCTTGAAATGGGTGTACTGTTTGAATTATGATGCTCTCATACAAATTGAGTTGTTGCAGGAGTTTTGGTAGTGGGAATAATTCCAAATTATTTGTGATAGCACATGAAGGAGTTTGGTTGTTGTCAAGTTTTGTAGTGTAGTAACTGCAACATATTAGGGGTTCACTTATTTGGTATTTGTTTTCTGCTAAAAGGTACAGAGCTAATTCAAACCATTTGGAATGTTCATTGTCTTCTATTTTGTATGTTACGTCTAAAGTTTTTATGTTACTTTTGTAAAATGTTCTGCGACTAACACACACACACATGGTTTGGTACTTCAGCGGATGTACGTTTAAATGTTAGTATTTCTTTTTTGTATGTGTGTAATAGAAGGTTGCCATGTGCAGAATTGTTGCTAGTCTGTTCTAAAACTATTGAATTTTGTACGTGGCTTTCACTTCCAAAATATTTTCTCTGGATACGGTCGATTTCTTCTTGTAGGTATTTGGGTGTACCATGCAGAAGAGTGTTATTTAAATTGGCTAGTTCTAAAGCTAGACTTTTAGCATAGTACAGTTCATACACTAGATTTCTTGCATTTGAATGATGTGTTGATATCATTTTGATATCATGGAAGGCGCTTTTGCAAATAGGTCCTGAAATATGCAGGCTAATGAATGCCCTTGTAGTCCTGTGTATTTGCGCACTGGATAGGTATCCATATTTTGCAGCACTTTCATTTTGATTTTGTCTTTACCTTTCGCATACTGATTGAGGAACTGGTGTAAAGATTTGAATGATTTGTTAGGAATGTTACACATTGACGTGCACGGCCATTTGTATACTGGATGGTCTGGTTCAGTCGAATGGAGAGGTAATTCTGAGTTTTCTGGGGGAATTTTGGTAAGCAGTGTTTCTTGTTCCATGATGGTATTATTGATTTTTTCATATCCTCGTCCACTGCTATGGATGGCAATGGTGTTTGTTTGATTTTGTTTGTATGCTTCTTCATTAAAATATGGTTCTGTGGTCGTGGTGTGACTCCATTCACCTCCACAAATATTTAAGAAGTTATTTTTGTTGACATTCCGTTTAATGAGAAGTTTCTTTTGTAGTTTAGTACTTAGTTTTGTTAGTGGTTTCATCCTGTTTATAACTAAAATAAATAACTTCCTTTTGCGAAGGATTGCACTGTCTACGAGAGCTTCTAGGATTAATTTTCTACGATACGTTTTAAGGGTTGTGGATGATTTCACTGCTCTTCTTATTAGATTCTGAAGGACTCTGTGGCAGAACATTTTTGCTAAAATACTTTTTTTTACCATGGTTTCTTCCTACTATATCAGGATTTATAGGAGCAGTAGTGGTAGCCGAATTCTTGTTAAGCATTTTCTGTTTCGTGCCACATTTTGATAGAGGAGGCAAAGTTTCTGTAGTTGAAGAGTCATTTGTTTTGCTAAATGACTGCATTAGCTGTTTTGTTTTAACGTTTTGTACAAACTCTGGTCGAGATGGATGCTTGCTTTGGACACTTTTATTTTCATTTGCTCTATTTCTGCGTTCCTTTCTATGGACTTGCTTTTTGGTAGGCATTATTTGGGGTCTGTTGAAAAAAAGAAGGTATGGGTTGGTCTGTTTTACAATGTATGTGTGCTGTGTGTATGAGTTTGATGGGGAAGATGTATGTGGTGGTTTGTGAATGTGCATTGGGCAGTGACAATGAGCTGGGAAGGCTATTCTTCTGTTTGTATGTTACTACACTGCGGTTCAGATGAGAGTAGAAAGTGAGCTAGTGGTGAGGAGAAGCATTAATAGTAAACGTAATGATATTAAATGAAAACAGTCATTTGTTTTCTAGTACTAACATTCTAAGGGATGAGTATGTTATTTGTGTTCCAAAAAAACAGAGATTTGTGTGCCATTCTTCATGCTAATCTCTGTTTAAAAAATGGGGATTTGTGGGCAGAATGGTTGAGAAATTGATGTTTTTTTTGGTGCGCAAATTACATAAATAACCCACACAATCTCTTTGAGGAACAGTAAGAATATAAAGGTAGTTTTGTACTTTTTTTTGTGCAATGACCAGGTTTCTTCGGATATGTCGTTTGTAGTGTAGATGCTGTTGATTTTCAGGAGAGTGGTCTTCACTACAATTGTAAAAGGAAGACTTTAGTAATTTTTTGTGTTTATAGCACTGATGTTAATGTACACGTTCATTTTTCAGCTTTTGTGGAAGTATTCTCGTTTGATATCTCGACACAGTGTATGCGTGCATTTCATTTGACTATGTGCAGCCTTTTTTATGTTATTGAAACACATTGTGTATAGGTGCTATATAAATAAACAATCATATCATATCATTTGAAATATGGTAGTTGAACCTGCTTCGCAAATGAGTACAATTTTAAGTTCATGAAATTCCCTTGTTTTTTTGCAGCTGTGTTGCAAATAGCAGAGAAGTTTGGAAGTGATAGGTAATTGTAGTAGATGGGAAAAATTTGAATACTTTCATATTATAAGTAGGAATGCGAAAAATCAGGAGCACCTGGGAGGGAGATGTCACCACAGCAATCGGGAACGTTTATTTTTCTCGTCCGATCGCATTGGAAGTAGCATTAATTTAGGCGGAAGACAGTCAAAAATTGTGACATTTTTTAATGCAAATTCGAGTTTCGCGCTTAAATCGGGAGGGTTGGCACATATGTATAGGTTATGTGGGAGATAGTAAGAAGTAGTGTGATTTTTCAATAACAACTCGGAAGTTTCGCGCTTAAAGCGCAAGTGTTGGTATGTATGTATTGGCTATGCAGATTTAGTGACATTAATTTGTTTAAAAGGATTCATAAGAGTTGTACATGTAATCTGAATAATATATGCATACCTGTACTTTGTAATCATGCATGTGGGTATGCATGGAGCTGTAAGTAGAAATCCTCGAAACTTGCACAGTACTTTTTGTAGTAGGTGCTTTGCAATGATATGAGACTTGTATTCAGAGTGATCAACAGTACATTTGAAGTGCGGAACTCTGATGACGGAGTTAGATGTAGAGGTCTTGGAAGTGATTGGTGGATGGTTGTGTGACTGCTTAGCTGTGTCCAATGAGGGAATTGATTCGCGAGTGATGTGGAAATGATAGAAGGGCTGGCTAAGAGTTACGTGCCGCACGGACACCACGCTTGTCCGTCGGTAGGGCGTGCCACATACAGGGTTTTCCAGCAAATCCAGCATGGAAAGGGGAGTGTAGGGATCAGCCAATCAGATGTTGACATTGTTGATTTGTGTAGAAAGAGAGTGTGTGTAGTGAAGATGGCAGAGGTGGAGACAGTCAGGGTGTTGGTGCTCGGAGATATTTTTGTCCATGGTTTACAGCACTATTCTGAATGTAGGCATGTGGCAAACAATTTCAATGTACTAGGAGTGGAGGTGGTGTGGAGCGCTGTGACGGATTGCAATGTAGAGGCAATTCTCCAAGTTTGCAGAGATATGCGTAGGATGAACAGTCCCCATGTTGTAGTTTTGCACTATGGTGCTTTCCATTTGGGCTACGTGAGTTCACCTACTTTGTTGGGAGATTTGGAACAGTTGGTTCAAGCAGTCATCAACATCTTTCCAACTGCTAAAGTATTTTTTTCTGGCTTACTCCCTCGAGCAAAATGGGACAACAGTTCTGTTTTTTGTCCTGATCAAAGTATTGCTAGGTGTGCAATCAATCGCGGCATTCGTTCTTTCATGTTAAGAGCTTGTATGTTTTTCTGCAGCCACGAGAACATTGCTTCCAGTAATGCGGCTTATTTTGAAGCAAATGGTGTTTCATTATCTTTTTTGGGAAATGCCACGTTCTTTTGGAATGTAAGGCTTGCTTTGGAGAAGGTTATGTAATGATTGTAGGAGTAAACTAAGAAGAACAAAAAAAGAAACAGGTATCTGTCAGGCATCTGCAAAAAAATCTAAAAAAAATGGCTCTTTTCAGAGCCCACCTTAAAGGGGAAAAGGGGAACACTATTTAAATGTACAGTCGTCACGCTCAGATCCACTACATGTCCGCGGACATGGCGGTAGTCTGCAGGCAGCGCATACTACATACGGGGATTCTGGGGTGAAGAGGCATGCAAATGGGAATGAGCGGAGCTAGGGATTGGTCAGTAAAGTTCAGTGGGTGGTTTGTGAACGGAGAGATTTAGTGAGAACGTCTTTTCCCTGAGAGGAGAACAGACAGCTATGGCTGTGTGTGCTCGAAAACAGATTATCTGCGTTTTGGGAGACTCATGGATACATTAGTTGAAGGTACATGCAGAACGTTGCAGTATATCTGCAGATCTTGGATTACCTCATGTGGAAGTGCACTGGCATGGAGTGAGTGGAATGAAGTGGCTGGACTTGGTACCTCTCTGTGCTACTTTACAGACAGAGCGTCCTCCTGATATAATTATCATTCATTGTGGAGGAAACAGTTTAGGGCATGTGTCTGGAATTTCTTTGCAATTTGCAATGAAGGAAGGACTTGAGAAGGTCATGGACATGTTTCCAGATTGCCAAGTAATTTTTTCACATATTGCACAAAGACAAATGTTGCTTCGTTCTTCTCTATATGGTCCACAAATGGAGAAATCGAGGCGCAATGTGAGTAAGGCTGTTTGTGCCTTTCTAAGAGATGTTGGCATGTCCTCTTTCCACAATGAAAATATTATGTTTCGTAGCACATTAATTTTTCGCAGAGATGGAGTCCATCTTACATATGCTGGCAATCTGATTTTTCTTAGAAATGTACAAAATGCATTGCAACCCTTTTTGGCATTATAGTCGCCTATTTTGCATTACATGTTTAGGAATCCAAGTTTTTCAAACACACACAACACCACTAAAAGGCTCTTTTCAGAGCCACCACTTGCTGCCAGAGAAAAGTGCATTGGTTTTGCTACGGATGCACCCTAAAATTTTGTCTGTCCGAGGACTGTCCGCAGACTTTTTGAAAAATTTGCGAGGGCCTACACCGTTTATTTGATAGTTCCTTTTTTACACTGAGAAAGGCGGCTCTGAAAAGAGCCTTTTTTAAAATGTTTGTTGTTTTATATTTTTGGGGATTTTTTACACATGACACACTAGGAGAGGAGGGGAAAGGAGGGTAAAGAAGGGACACCAACCACGGGGATAAGAAAGGGAAGGTGGAGAGAGAAAGATGTAGGGTGGGCCTTATTTAGGTAGGTAGCAGGTCTTCTGGTGCTCCATGACCGAAGTCTCAAAAGCACTTCGGAGACTCTCCCCCCTGCAGAGTACTGCATCGCAGTAAATACACAATATTGTGACCTTTGAAAGGTAAGGGTCAACAGCATCGCGAATGGGCTGTGAGGCAGCTAGAGGGATGCACTCTCCCACAGGAGTGTCTCTTGTGTAGAGAGGATCAGACATGGAGGATGCTGTGGAGGAACGCAATCTACTACATTCTTTACTTGGTACCACCTTGCGAATGTCCGCACCGTGGAACGAAGTTAGGTGTAGCTTCATGGTTGTCGTACTAAAGCTGTACGCACCAGGTCTCCCACGACTCATTCTCTTCATCCTCTTCTTCCTCGCTCACTACATCCTCACGCTTATTTCCCTCTGCAGGCCCTTGGGGAGGTGGTGGTGGTGGAGGGTTTGAGAGTGGTGCTGAGGCTGATGTAGCAACAGCAGCCATGCATGCCATTAGTGTTGGTGAGATAATCTCCACTAGAGCACTAAAGGACAGCAAAACTCAATATACAATCGCCAGAAGTACAATGAAGATGAGTTCGGGGGTGTGGCCTTTTATAGGGGTGGAGGGGTGCACCTCGTGACCATATCGATCACTCAAAAGCATTGAAAAAGTTCCAAACAATATGTGGAAAGCTAGGGCCATTGAATGGGACATGTGAAATGGTGATTTTGTATTGTAAAATAATTTGCCTTGTCTGCAGAAGTTCTTTTGAAATGTTGTGGAAGCAGACAAAGTGCTCAAATTAGGGCACACGCTCAGCATGGGTGCGGTCACATGATGACATCATGAACACATCCGCGAAGGAAATGGGTGCCCGCAGGACACCAATGCACAGGAACGGTTGTGCGCATGCGCGCGGGTGTTCTACGGACAGTGTTCGGGTCCTGAAACTAATTAAAAGTGTGACACAAGTAAGAAGGACAGTTACAGACAAGTGCGATGTTCGCAGGACTTACGGGTGTGATGCGCATGTGCGTAGATGTTCTTCTGACTGTACAGCCAGGTGTAGTGTCCTTAGGACACCTCCATTTTGTTTGACTACAGACATACCGGACACCGCGCCTGTTCTACGGACAGTTCCATCTTCGCTGCGGACGGTACGGACAGTTATAGTGTCCTTAGGACACTCCTCTTTTGTTAATTTACGGACATCCCGGCCACCTGGTGTGTTCTAAGAACAGTTCCATCTTGGTTGCAAATGGTACGGGTAGGTGTATTGCCCTTAGGACATCCATATTCTATTAATTAGGAACAGGCAGAACAGGCGCTCTGTCCGCGGACATTTTAACTCTTTTTTTAAAAAGAAATTTGACGCACACAATTCCATTAAAAGTAATATAACTTTTTTTTATTAAACACATATACAGCAATTAAGAGAGCGAGGGGGAAGCAGACACTGAAACAAATATAGGGGAATTAGGGGTTTCCATAGGCTCGTTGTGAGGGGATGAAGGGATGGAACTTTGATCGAAACATTTATGTTGTTCTTCAGGGTTTGGGGATAGTTCACTGGAAAATGGAGAAGGGGGACAGGTACAGGTAACAGAGTGGAATCTTATTTTTCCTTTGACATGGTCTTCCACAAATTGCCTTAACCCGTTAAAATTCTCTTTTAGCATGTCCACTTTGCCTTCTATGCGTTTCACAGTGTCTTGCACTGTGTCTTTTGGTGGACTTTGTTCATTTTTTACCTGGTCTGTTAAAAATAAATATATATGTTAAGTATCCATAAAGTACTGACTATTAATTTGCTTATGCAGAGAAGTGTGTACCATTATTATCGATATCTTCTGACATTTCGCCATGCAGAAAAGTCTCCTCCAGCCAGTCCAAAGTACTGCACATTTCTGTGTGAAAACAACAGAAATACATTATTTGTTCTGCACCTCATACAAAAAGTGTACCAACATACACGAAAAATGAATTACACTTACTACTTTCTTGTAATTTGTATGTGTTGTGTTGTGTTCTTCTACTGTCACTCCTAGCTCTACAGTTCCTGTGAGGTAATTACATTGGAGGCATATCTTTTTTTGTTATGGTATAATCCATTTCATTACACATGGTATTTAAATGGATGGGTTATGTGTGAGACGTGTAGGTTCCAATTGTTATTTATTACTACTTATAATATGTTTATGTGCTGCTTTTTAACCTTGTGCAGTTTTTCTATGGCATGATAGAACAATTATAAATACCCCCTGACTGTTTGGGTAGTGTTGCTCTCGGCCGCACATGTCCGCCGACAGACGCTCAGTCCATGGCCTTCAAATATCATTAGCGAAGGAGGTTCAGTATGTTCGCTGTTACATGTACACAAAGTAAGGGAATCCTAGTAATTATCTGCCAATTTCATATGATGAATGTGTATATTCAGTAAAAAAACTTTGTTAAAGGGATGTTATGATTAAGTTTCCCTACTAAAAAACTATGAAATTCAGTAAAGAAACTTTGTTAACGGGACGTTATGGTTAAGTTGCCCTACTAAAAACCTGTAGAATTCAGTAAAAAAAACTTTGTTAACAGGACGTTATGGTTCCAAGTAAAACCGAAAAACCCTTGAAATTCACCAGTTATGGTAAACTAAGCAACCATAACTCGCGCAACCACTGTGCACTGCTAACACTAACACCCAGGACATCAAAGATGACATCACCAATATCTTTGATGACATCACTGATGACATCACATGCGCATTTACTTTTCATACAAGGGGTTGTGAATGTAATGTTGGGAAAAAAGTATCAGGGATTATCGAGAGATGTGTCATAAACTACATACTTCATTATGCAATGTAGTGTTCTAAAGAACATTTCATTGCAGTATTCTTTCTAGTACAGGAATCTACTCATACAGAAATGTACGTATTGCCTGCAGCATACACCACAGAGGTGCTATATTTGTACTTCTCCAAAGTTATATAAAGAAACTTTGAATGCTTCTGTATCAGACTTTTCCGTACTTTGAAACCTGTACTAAGTAGCTAATAATCCATCACTTACTACATATTTCTACTACTACAAACAAAGCATGAATAGACTACAATGCATACAAATTTGGGCCTTATATATGGAGAGTAAAGAATATTGGTAATAAAGGACAAAGAGAGGGGACCTGGCATAACTACCAGGATGGCCTGGCCAAACTCGGATGCCCAAGACACCACCCGATCCCATGCCCCACAACCTTCCTACCATCCGTGTCCCTCTCCCCTCCCACTCACACCAGCCTCATACTTCCCCCTTTAACCTGGGCCTCCCAGCCAACACAACACACAGCTACCCTAGACCAAACGCTAAGCCTCACCACACCAAACTGAATACCAAACATCCTGCCCTATACAAACCTCCTGGCCCAACCCCCTCCTCCTTCACTCCTAACCTCACAGCCTGCAAAGACAGACTAGGCACCAGGCTCCCCACTACAACTACTAGGCCCAATGCCAAACCTAATACCAAAACCAATACGAAGCACAATGCCCCTAATAAACCCATACCACCCCCACTAAAAGGGGCCCAACTCAATGTCAGATCCCTAGCTGCCCACCCTACCGAAATCGCGGACATCATTCTTACCAATGATCTTGATTTCCTAGCCCTAACAGAAACCTGGCTTCATGAGGCGTCCGGACCACACTTATCGCTAGCCATCCCGGACAAATACTCTATCCTCAGAGTTGATAGACCTAACGCTAGAGGAGGAGGTGTAGCAATCGTCTCCAAATTCTCCCTAGACTTCAGATCAGCCTTTTCAGTGTCACTCACATCCTGCGAGATACTCACTGCCAAATTGCAAACTTCCCCCACAAGTACAATCATCCTCCACTTCATATACAGACCTCCAGGCCCCCCTGGGGTCTTTGAAGAAGACCTCACATCATTCATTGCTGAAAACGCCAAACCCTCAGCACAAATTATGATCCTCGAGGACTTCAACCTTGGTTACCAGGACCTGAACGATGCACATGCTGCATCCCTAGCCAATGTCCTAACAGAACATGACTTCACACAACTCAATGTACTCCCCACCCACCAAAAGGGCAGAATCCTTGACTGGGTAGCAACTTACAATTGCAACACAACCTGTAAGGACCCCCAACCTCTGGCATGGACAGATCATCACCCTCTTGAGGTCAACATTAATCATGTACTACCCAATAAATACCCCCTGGCACCAGCCTGTCCCACCAGAAACAAACGCAACGTCACTGCCAAAGCCCTACTACCTCTGGTCCTACCCACCCTCAACGCCCTCCCAGCCAACGCTGATTTAAACCTATTGATTGACACCTTCAATGACTCCACTGCTAAGGCGATGGACACCATTGCCCCCCTGAAACTACGTAAAGATAAACCAAAAGCTCATCTGAACTCGTGGTACACCCCTGAACTCAAATTACTCAGAAAAAAGAAAGCTAAGGCACAACTCACATGGAAGACCAACCCCTCAGTGGAAAACAAATCTAACCTCACAAACATATCCTCTCTATACAAAAGTGAGATAAGTTGCACCAGAAAAGATGTATGCAATACCAGGATTGCTCAGGCAGGGTCCTCCACTAAAGAATTATTTAAAATTCTGAAAGAACTAGAAAACCCTATTTCACCTCCAGACACCTGTTTCAAAGACAAATCCTGGTGCACCAGCATCCAAAACGCCCTAAACAACAAAATGACAGGACTCCAAAACAAAATAGAGGACAAACTCCAACAACTCTCCAATAACAAGGTCACCAACCCTAGCCTACCCACGCCCATTTAAGAAAGTTACCACGGCTGAAGTTAAAAAAATCATCACCTCCTTAAAACCATCGAACTCCAAAGGGGACAGCTGTCCCGCCCAGATCATAAAAGACGCAGCTAAAGTGCTTTCCCCCTTCATCACCAAACTTATTAACCTATCCTTCATCAATAAATCAGTCCCCCGCAACCTAAAACAATCATGGGTTCTCCCACTCTTGAAAGACCCAGCCATACCCACCAACTACAGGCCTATCACCACAGTCCCATTCCTACTAGAAATCCTGGACAGAGTTGCCTACATCCAAATTCAGGAATACCTGGAATCCAACCAACTGCTAGGAATATGTCAATCTGGCTTCAGACCTCAACTCGGAACAGAAACTGCCCTTGTTGATCTCAAAAGCCAGATTGATGTAATTAAAGACAAAGGCAATGCCGCTATTCTACTCCTCCTAGACCTCTCAGCGGCCTTTGATTTGGTCAGCCACAAAATCCTTTGTAGTCACCTAGCTACCACAGCTCACTTCTCCTCTTCTGCCATCACCTGAATACAATCTTTCCTGGCAAATAGAACCATGCAGGTCTTCTCAACAACAGCGGCAGCAGACCCCATCCCCATTGTCACGCTCACCTGGTCTCCACGGGGGCGTGCTCGTGTGATAGCGTGTTGTCTGTCCTGGTGCTGCTCTGCTTGGCTGGAGATGCTAGCTTGCGTCTCCCCTTAGTCCTTGCTTCAGGAGATGTCAGCCTGCAAGTCGAAACAAGATATTAGCTACTGAAGGGAGCTGGTCAGTGGTTTCACCTCCTTCAGATCTTTCCTTCACTTCTTCTGGCTCACCTCTGTTTTCTAATGGGCGAGCTCTCCGTCCTGCATACTCTGGCAGGGGCGCGGTTCACAGGCATTCCTGGATCGAGTTGCAACACTGATCCAAAGGAGGTTGCTGAAGTAGAAGGCCCGGGAGTAAGCAGGTAAGTCTCTATTCCAATAACTGCTTGGAATGACTGCCTCTAAGACTTTCTGTTCAAGATAACTAATGTCCGTTATTGTCTTACAGGTGCGGCGTTAAGCGACCTTCAGATGACGGATGACCCTCCTGACAATGATGCTCAGGATTCCTGCCAGTAAGTATAGCGCTGTGCTGGGCGCGCGACTGTTCGCCTCTGTAGCTTTCCTTTGCTACGTGTGACTAACCTGTTTGTCTTTTTCTGTTCAGCAGGTATGGCGCAAGTCCAAGAAGAAGAATAGAAGATCTGTGTGGCGGTGTTGAGCTGCGGCGCGCTGCTGAGTGAAGAACTGTCTGATGAAGTTCCTGGAGTGGGCCGATCAGGTGAGTAGCTACCCGAGAGGGTACTTTTTGTTCTGTTCTGCAGATGCGGCGGTCTGTGGGGAAGCAGGAGATGTGATCTGGATGTACTGCAGGTAAGGCCTTAGATGCTTAAATCACTCCTGTTATTCTCTGTTCGCAGGTGCCACTGGATGGAAGACTCTGGACGGGCGTGGCAGAAGGAAGCAAGAACTGATCTGACACAGTGAGCGTTACGCTGCAGGAGTGCAGAATAACGCGAAGCGTGTTCAGATTGTTGGGTGCATTTTAAATAGCCTTGCAAGTAGTTCCAAGAAAATAGTCCTCTTCTCCGTATCCCTTCTCTCAGGTAAAGTAGTTCCAGGCCACACCCTGAACTGAATGGCTCAGCCTCTCAGAGCCAAGTTAATGGACCATGTAGCTAACACTTCCATGAGCCTGGTGCCAGCGGCGCCAGGACTGAGTCCAGGTGAGCCTGGCTGGGGCCTGATAAGCCCACAAGGGGGCCAAAGTCCGGGATGGCCCTACCAGTTTCAGGGTTTTGGGTGCTTGCACCATGTCACCCATCTCATGCGGGGTCCCACAGGGCTCCTGTGTATCCCCCACTTTGTACAACATATTTACAAAGCCTCTATTTGACCAACTGGACCGTCTGGGTGTCACCTACATGAATTACGCAGATGACACCCAGATACTCCTCACCATCACAGGCAATTACCAAGCAGACGTCACCCGGATCAACGAAATATTCTCCATCATTCAGGCATGGATGGCCTCTCATGGCCTCTGCCTGAATGATGAGAAGAAAGAGCTCCTCATCGTCGGCTCCCCCAACAACCTAACTAAACTTAATCCCAGTTACAATAACATCACGATCGATGGTCACACCATCCCCATTGCCAAAAGTGTGAAAACCCTCGGCTTCTACCTGGATGCCAACACTAACCTCTCCAAACAAACCAATATGATTGCCTCACCCTCGGCCTATACCAGCAAGCTCATCAGGGCCAGCAGACGACCTTTCTTATCATCCAATAGCTGCCTCACTCTCGCCAGAGCCCTCATACAATCCAAACTGGACTACTGTAACAGCCTGTACCTAGGTGCTAACCTATCTGTAATTAACAAACTACAGGTGCTACAAAATAACGCTCTGCGCGCAGCCCTCAACATTCCCAGGTGAGAGCATATCTCCACTGCTAGGAAATCCTGCAAATGGCTCTTCATACGCCAGAAAATTGACTTGAAAACCATCTGCCTCACGTACAAGTCCCTTAATCACCTAGCACCACCATTTCTAGCTAACAAATTCATCATGAAACCTGCCACCAGAACCACTAGATCCTCCAACACTCTATGCTTGACAGTGCCCAGATTCCACTTAAAAAGAGCTGGAGGAACCAGCTTCATAGGACTTGCCTCTCAACTCTGGAACACCCTACCTCTCAACATCAAAACTATCAAGTCCTTCCAGATCTTTAGGAAGGTGATATGCTGGCTCCTGAACAAAGAGTAGCACTACTGACTCCTGACCTCACATCGGCCGCTCAGTAAACTGCTGCATGTATTGTAAATGACTGTATATTGAAATTGTATATTGGTCACAATTATGTAACCGTCTTCTTAAAGCGCCCCTCTACCTCTGGGTTTGGAGTGTTATACAAATAAATAAAACAAACAAACAAACAAACAAATATGCACCACAATACAAGGCAGAGTCATGGGGATCTCATGCAGACTCAGGCATGAGCACCAGGTCACAGCAGATTGGATATACTTCAAGAGGGGGGCAGTATTTCCCCCACTGCACAGCACAACTACACAATAGAGAGGCATTCGAAGAAAAAAAAAAGAAAAAGTATGTCTAAGATCACACAATCTGTGAAGCATATCGCCGAGAATAACAATGTGATTATAAGTGCAAATTACATTAAAAAGTAGATTAATGCAATAAAGACTGTTATTAAAGTAAGCACAGTGAATATTTATGGGGAATAGCAAGAATAAATAAGACAAAACACTCTTTTCAGCCCAAATAATTTAGAGTGCATGTATTAATGCAAGAATTTGTTTTTAAAGTGTGGAAGAAATAAGTAAATAGGGGAAGTACTCTCAAATGTACTAAGGCGAAGGCTACACATAATGTAGAGAACAAGGTATGATATATTTAACAGTTCGATTGAGAAGACATTAGGTCAAAGGTGTATTTTCTATAGAGCAAACACCCTGATTAACATGCTTTTCAAGAATAAGGAGTGCATTATTTAGATTATTGCAGGGTTTGTGTAAATGAAACATATTTATGAAAAAATGCAAGCAGGCAGGGCACTGACAAAGAAAAATAAGGAAGTCTTGACACAATTTTTAAGCACGATATGAATTATCATGCATGATGAATTGATTTATGTCAGAGTCCCTGTCATGATATGCTTATAAGGAGAGGGGGAGTGACACATGCAGACACACACACACATGCACGTGCACACACATGCACATACACACATGCACACATTTGCACATGCACATGCAGACACACATACACATCCACACACACACACATACACACATCCACACTCACATGTATGCATGCATGCACACACACATATGCACACATGCACTTGCAGACACATACACATGCACACATGCACGCACACATGCACACACACACATGCATATGCAGGCACATACACATGTATGCACACATGCACACACATGCATGCACATGCACATGCAGGCACATGCAGGCACACACACATGCACACATGACCTTGTGGAAGTACAGGCAATCAATGGATTGCAGGGTCAATGCACATAAAAACATACATGGGTAGTCAGAGAAGGAATTCAATATTGCAATAAAAACACGAACACACACACATATAGGATGCTTTTGTTTTACATTAGGAAAACCAGTTAGGAACATTATGTTTTGCTAAAATATGATATAAAAGTAGCTAGATTATTTGGAAACTATAAATGGAAGAGAGATAGGGATATTAAGATTCACCGAAAATCAGACATTGTATCAGATGCAAGTGCCGAGATTGCAACAGGTACAGTAGCCAGAACAAGTGCAATTGAATCCACCACAAGGGCAATTGCAACAAGCCCCCAGGCAGACTCAGCAATAGGCGAACACAGTACAGGTATTGATACCCAGAATAGGAGGTGCCACTGTGGCAGAAGGAAATCCTTTCACAGGCACAGGGGAATGCATGCACCCACAATAGGACAGTTCACAGGTTGCCTTGATGTGTTCAGAATTATCAATGACACCAGACCCCCAAGAGGAATCGATAGTTGATGTGACGGTAGGAGGCAAACCTTTGCTTTTCTAGTAGACACTAGGCTACATGTTCATGTATACAATAGGAAAAGTATCCAATGTCGGGAATTGCCATGAATGATCAAGGGTTCTATGGAGTCACAAGCCGAGTTTCTTTTACTGATGAATTACTAGTCTCTATAGCAGAGTGTGACATGACTGTTCCTTTGTTATATTTGCAACAGACACCAGTTAACATTTTCTGAAGGGATTTGATGTCAAAACTTAACATGACTATGTAATTTATTGACCAAAGGATAATTTGTTCCATTCCTGAAATACACTATTTAAACGTGAGCGAATTTATACTGGCATTCACAGGGCATTAAACTGGCATTCTGCGAGGCATTCCAGTGGAGCCAGAGGTTTTTCCTTTATGGGGTGAGCATTTTATTAACATGGCTACCTGGTTTAATCTTCCCCACCTGGTTTAGTGGGGAAGAATATGAGGATACCTGACAAGTTGTTGTTCAGACCATAGATACCTAGGGACGAAGAGGGGGGACAGACAATCACTCTAGTTAGTTAGAAGCAGCCATAGTACGAAGGAAAATGTTGATGCTCGAAGGAACGGACAATGAGGGTAGACCATGGAGCACAGTGATAGCTCTCAAAGAAGGATATAGGTTGAATGACATTATTGATGACAACATGTTTAAGAGAAGACTCAACAGATGATGAAGTGGTGTTTTTTAGGAGCATCACATGCTGGATATAAATAGAGAAAAGGGAAATCCCACTGCGAATGATAAAAATGTGACAGCGCCTAGCATATTTTCAGGAAGACTTGGAGAGAATGCCAAGTGTCCTGTGGACCACAGGCCTTTATGACATGGGTTTATTGAAAGGAATAGGGGAACAAAATAAAAGTACACACATGTGAGGGATTATAATATGTAAAATATGAGGGTCTGTGTTGTAATTAGAGTAATTAATGTAAGATAATCATAAACAGTTAAAGCTAAAAGCACAGAAGTATGAAGCTCAAAACTAAAAGGTTGATGTAAATCCAGAGGGTGAAATAAATAAATACATAAAAAATGAATGAATGAACGGATATTAAAGCAGCAAAAAACACAACACATGACAAGTAGAGAATGAAAAGGTAATTACCAGTAAGTGTGTCAACAAACCTTATTGACCACTATTAGGAGTAAGAAGACCCAGGTGAGTACAGAAAAAAGGTAGTACAGGATACAGTCCTTTTGAATAAGTACCATTTTCCCAAGAAAGGTGTAAACAGGTCTGAGCGCAGAATAGCACATATATGCGAGTATGGCCATATCTAATGACAAGAACGGAGAAGACTTCAGGATAGAAGGTGGAGTAACCTTTTTGCATTTCTCATGATAAGCAAATGCCAAATATGTGCATTTGGCAAATGCATGAAATTTTAAGGATAGGCAAAACAATGTATTTCTATGTGCCACACTTGCATGCACTTACTAGAATCAGTGTTGGTTTCCAAATAACATGGGTAGGCAGGATTAGCGTAGGAAGGGCAATGAAAAATGTTAATTATGTCTCAGCAGAATAAATACAGCAAAGAAAGACGAGACCGCGTTCCCACGCCATCAGGAAGAGGACTTCAAAAGTACAGAGAACATTTGCAGCATAGCAGAAGAGACTGAAAGAAAAAAACAACAAAGGCCTATTTTCAAGAAGTAACTGATTGATTTGCCAGCTTAAACATGACTTTGCCTCTATTTCAGTTTCTACAGGGAGCAAGAACCCATACCAGCATTTTCTACTTTAACTACGGATTCACCAAGAAGAGAGAAAGGGAGCGGCAGAAGACCACATCCTCTTTTTGAAAAAATGCTGTGAATTTGTAATGTCATTTCTTATGTCTTGCTATTTAGAATACAAGTACACTATACAATTTTCAGAAATAATCCCATGAAAAAATAGGGCAATGCCAAGAAAAGGCAAATGTGTATATGCTTTATGGTCTCATGTCATAGCCACACTCCAGTATCAGCCAGTATGTATGAAGCATAGGTTACACCAAGATATGCAGGAAAGGGAGAAAGAAGCAGTCATTCTATTATACTAGAAAAAGAGAAAATTCAGTAGCAACTATTTTTAGGAGGTAGGAGTGTTTAAAAGAAGACCTGGTTATTTTAAGGTTTGGGTTTGAGCAGGCAGTACTGACAATAAAAATGCACTTATTTTTCAAGAAACTCATTCAGTTTTTATATCACAGATGGATGAGAGGTACCTGCATACCGATCCTGCTAGCAGGGAGAAAAAGCCATTGTTAAAAGGGTTTTGAGGGACCCAGCTAGATGTGCAGTTGAAACCACCCTTGCAAACCTTTTCCCCATGAGCCACCACCATCCTTGTGTTCCCCAGAAACAATCACCCCCCCTGAAAATTCTATGTAAATAAATTAAATAAAGAAAATTAAGTGTTTGAGTCCTCTGTGGGCATAAAAAACAGTGACTCCAAAAGGACTGGCCTAAGAATTAAGGGGCCCTTGAACTTGCTGAAAAGCAGCCCAAAGGACATATGAAACAAATGGACTAAGAATGCAGAAGGTCCTTGGCCGCGTAATAAGGAAAATAAGATGAATCGGGTGGAAGATGTACCAACGGAAGACAGACAAAACGAAGATGAAATTAAAATGTATATGGGGAAAGGGCAGGAAACAAGGAAGTGTCATGGGGTGGGAGGAAGGAAAAAGTGTATATGAACAATGAAATGTTGCACCTGGACAGAACAGTAGAACATGGGCTGGTGGGTCCCCTCAAGGAATGATCTCTCCCGATTCTCATGGTGGCTGAAAATCACTTGTTGTGCATGATGTTTTTATAATTAATCGGGTAATGGGGGTGGGATCTAGACATGAGCAAAACAAAGTCATTCTGTGAGGATACGTACATAAAAAAATTAAAGAAGGGTGAAACATATGCAATGGTCTTTGACAGAAAATAGATACATATATATGTCTCAGATTAGTAAAATACAATATGGTTGAAGACACTGTTGATTCTTTAGAAACATCTTTTTTATGATACCTCCCATGTTGAGAGCATTACATTGAGGGGGTGACTGATATGGGGATGCATAAGTACACTGTGTATGCAGGAGGGTGGACACTGGGTGTAGTGGTCATATATTAAACAGTGGTCGAATATTGACCAGAGGGGGTGTGTATAGGTGTGCCAACCCCTCCCCCATCTCTCCACTTTACTATACACCATCACTCAGCTAGAACACAGCTATACCCCCGATTAATTCAGCCTAGCTCTCCACATACGAATACAACCTCATCAACACTTCATCACCCTAATAAAACGCATCTAGCCAAGCACATTCCGGCATAGTTGCTCACATATGCGTCCTTCAGGCCTAACACAGACAGAGCCCAGTCTGGACGTCTACCCACCAGATTGCACAATCCAACTGGCATCTCCAGCACCACACCTAAACGCTAGGACGCAGCTACCAACCGGCAATTACACCGGCTGCACATTTATCTGGTGAACCCACCCACCTTACGACACTATTTACGAGGGCGTTCAACCTACCAGTGCTTTGAGGTCATACCAATGATATATAGAGCGCTATATAAATGCCAAATAACATAACATGAGATAACATAACATGTAGAACATGTGTTTCCTCTCATATAAATGTATCCAATGTCCCGGCCACCAACAAATAAGGGCATACATCAACAGTACGACGTTCATTCATCACCCATTTATTTTGCTGCTCTTTTTGCCAAAAATGAGCACCATTCTAGAGCCAATATACTTGTGTATTCCCCTCACCAGATTATTCTGTACTGTTCAAATTATGTCATTTCTGTGTGACCTCTTCATGGATTAACAGGGCAGCTTCACTTGATGCACTTTTATTTATCATGACAAAATGACATACATTCACTGAACCTGCCAACATTAAAAATAGTCCCTTTGAATCCTCAACATGCTTATGCAGCTTGAAGCATCATATTCTGCAGATACAAAATGCTCCCACTCTCATTTTATGAAAAGGAGGATGAAAGGTTACTTGGTCATCCCCCTTTCCCAGCAAAAATGCACTGGTCACCACTAATCATATGTGTTTCATGCAAGATACCAATGTTAATGCCAATCTTTCCATGTATATCATTACTTTCGTAGCTTTGACATTATTGTTAAGGCCTGTGGCATTGAAATACTTGATAGTCACCTTGGTCAGGACCTCTCTATTCAATGTCATTGAAAATAATATGTGATATGAATACTTGTTGCCACATTTTACATGATGGGAACACACGTACCGACCAACTTTTTCAAATTGATACACTGTATAAACAACAACCCACCCACCTCGCACACAGCACAATACCTCCTCACCCATAAAGCCAACAATCACACAAAACAGCAAACTAGCCACCATGGGCGTAATTATAGAGGGGGACCGGGGACTTTGTCCCCCCCAACTTCCGTGGCATGCCTTTTTGTCCCCCCCATCTTTTGGAGGGAGAGCAGGGGGGGCACAATCATCAATTATGTAACTGGACAGCGCGAAACTTGCTGGGGTGCTCAGCAATGCTTGCGCTGTCTCATTACATAATTCAGAGATGTCTGGCAGCCGTGCTGCAACACATTCAGGGCTGGAATGCCCTGCATGGCTCTGTTCCTCACCCTGGCTGGCCAGACTCAATCAGCAGCCAGGGTGCTGAACTGGGTATTACAGGGCCTGGCACCTGTGCTGTCATGCTAGTAGCAGCACTTCCGGGGCCCAGCAGCACAGACCATCCCTTTCTGGCTTCGTGTCCGTGCGACACACAGATGGGAACTAGAAAGCTCATTCAGCTTCCTGGTTTCTGTCTGCAGGCGCGTGACTGCAAAGAGGTTAGGTTGGTGTAGCATGAGATGTGGCCCGGGCAGCATTAGAAAGCAGAGCAGAGGTACTTATCAGTTATTTATTTTTTAAATAATTTTTAATTGTGTTTGTGTATGTTTGTTGGGGAGCTCTGTCCAATCCCTCTGAGGCAAAATACATGCAAACTTACCAATTAGCATATGGATTGCACCAACTGAAGTGAATTTCCCAGAAAAGGACGTTGGAAGGCGCATCATCAGTCTTTGATACTTGGAAGCACCATGGAAGTGACTTTAGAATAAGTTGCCATAAATAAGCCAAGTGACAAATAACTTTGTGGTGCAAAATACCTAAATTGCACTATTGTTCTGTGTGGAGCAACTCTATAGTCATTAGCCTTTTTTATTATAATAGCATGATAAATTAACATAAGCTTTGAAGTGAATCAGAATCACTTACTGAGCAGCAGATAGCGCACAAGGTGATTAAATAATTTGCTCACACACTTGGTTAAATGGTGAAACTGGGATGTGGATCTTTCCTGGCTTAGTTGATATGGATATTTATTAAGGTTTTGCTTTACTATTTATGTGCTTATTATTTATATAATACACATAACATGTAATTATTTATAGCAATGCATTGGAAGCAAACCACATTACTCAATAAACTAGCCTTTCATAGTAAAGTAACCATACACTATATACATTGTCATAGAAATATGTTGAGCAATGGGAGTATGGCTTTAGTTTCATTCTCCCCATTCTGCATGCAAAGTCACAATATCATCATGCAGATTAATGTGAGCCTAACAAACCCTCCTTGGGTTTTAAAGCCATAGTCCTTATTTCATAAAGCATGCAACATTATACACCCTTCTCACTTCTGATCACTCCCTCCCATTCCCATTTCTAAAGGGACAAAAGTCCCTGCTAATAGTACCCCCCTGCCTCCCATCAGTGCCTAATGGCTCACATTGTAATACTCTGTTAATACAGAGCAACGTGAGGACCCTCTGCTGCCGGGCGCTCTTTGGGACATTGTCCTGGCAGTGGGACACCTCTACAATTCAGAACGGGTAAGGTGTCATGCTGCCAGGACAATGAGCGTGCTGAACAGGAATTGCTCAGCACACATTGTCCTGCCAGCAGGACACTTTTGCCGTTGGGCACCCTCTTTGAGGTGCCGAATGGGAGAGGTGTCCCAATGACAAATGTCCCGGTCTGGCTCTTACAAGAGCTACGGCAGGGCAGCTTGACCACCCCTTTGCGACACACCCACGCGGTACTCCACTGCTTGGAGCCATTTGCACACAGGTTAACATACCTTACTTTTAATCAGTCAGAATCCTGTAGAAAAAAAATCTATCAGCACATAGACATATAAGGTGCTGTGCAGAACTCAAGTTTGGAGATATATGGCATTTTAAAATCTCAACCAAGTATACTTGGTCACCCACTGCACTGCATTAACCAATGGTTTCTGCCTTTGAATGAAAGGAAAAATCAGGCAAATTGCTGACATTCCAATGAATCTGGTCCTTTCGGCCATGGCTTTATAGTTCAACTATGTAATGTCAACATAGCCCACAATTTCAGATATCAGGGGGTGATAAAGTCTGGTCTGCTCAATGGACGTTGCGCTACTGTTTACATGTGTTATTGTAAATGTACATATACATGTTGTGTGCACACAGTGTATGTCAGTGAAGGTGCTGGGTGCATTTCTGTGTGAGTGAGAGTGTGTGTGCAAGCATGTGTGTGTTGACTTTTATGTCTGAATGAATGATAAATAATGCATTGTTTGTATGTTCTAGTGAAATTAAGTTTGTGAATGGTATACAGAAATTGGCGGAGGCCGAAACGATAGTATGGCATGAGGCGAGAAACATGAGTGGAGAGGAAGAAGTGGGTACCCTGATGGCATGGAAATTATTAATAGCGGAACTGTTCGGGTCTATATCGGACCCAACGGAATCCGAAGATAGTGAGACCTGGCCACATGTAGCAGATACTGAATGCGAAGTACAAATAGGCTCATAATGGAGTGTGGGACTACGGGAGCAGTGGCAAAAATGGAAATACAAATGGTGTTTAATGGAATTGTTGTAAACTGCACTGCGTGTTGGGTTTGTTTGTATTGTTGTTTGGTTTGAATAAAATTCATTAAAAAAAATTTTTTAAAAAAAGTTTGTGAATGGTTTGTTGTGTCACTGGGTGCATGGCAGGTCAGCTGAACATGTGTGGGGGTCCAATTGAATTTTAAAGATATGCCACCAGTCTTATGAAAGTTATAACAGATAGTCAACAATGGACTCTTATGGTGTGGTAGTTTAGCGTTATCCCTCAGGGATTTAGGTTGTTTGACTGACTTACAAAATCACAGCAGAATTAACCATAGTAATTTTCGCTGTGAATACGTTTTTACCCAGGTACAAAAAAGCAAACCTATGTACCCTCAAACTGCCAGCACACCCATAAACCCCCACCTACCTTTTCTCCATCCGATGCCTCTCCTGTAATCTGCTGTGTCATATCCATCCCTTTAATGCAGGTCGGATCTGATGCTGCAGCGTCCCTTTTCTTCTTTTTCTTTTGTGGGGTCCCCTGCCACGAATGCTGAGGAAGCGGGGGACACCCCCGCAACCACCAAAGCCAAAAATACAGAATATGGGCTGAGGGGGCCCTCCCTGCAACCACTGCTCTTCATGTTCGGTATCTTCAGCTTCAAACTAATGGTGGTGACCCAATTCGGTCAAATCTACCATTCGACCACATTTTTTTAAACAATTTCCCCGAAATTATCCCTCAGAGCCACCATTCCCCTTCCCTTCACCCCACCCCTTTCCTTCAGTTGTCATGTCCCCCCCAACATTTTCAGGAAAGTTACTCCACTGCTAGCCCCTGTTCAGTGTTAAACAGCCACAGACACATTCTAGAACATGAAGATCCCAGCCACCATCCACATAGTTTGCTGGTCTATTATTGCATAGTTTGCTAATCTTGGAATTATATGTAACCGATCACAGTAATTCATTAGGCTGCGTTTTACGAAGAGCTTCTATAGGGGCTTTATAGCATGTGAGATTAGGCCTTGCCTCTAGGTAACCTCCTCCACTGGCATGCCTCTCAAAAATCCCAGAGTGGCCCTGGGTGCCATAGAAAAAAGAGATTTTGCTTTAAAATTAAAAAGCAATTTAGCTGGACACAGTTTCTGTAAATCAAAGTTTGAGCAGCAATAATGAGGCTGGGGATGAGCTTGTGTGCCAGCGAATTTCGGGCTGGCTGTGTAGGTGGTGTCTCAGTGGACCATGTCTTCAACTAAGCCCTGAAGCATTAGGGAGACTGGAAAACCTCCCCGATGTCTTGCCAGGGTGCTCACTAGGTCTCCTACCACCCCTCCTCCCACAGGCTCTTGGTTCTCCCCAGCCACCTACTCTAGTCTCCCCCTTGCTCTTGGTGTCCCATCCCAAGACTTGTTCCTATAGGGTCCTGCTCTAGACCTCTCTCTCTCTCTCTTGCTCTCTCTTTCAATTTGCTCTGAGATGCTCCTACCTTCCTTGATGCTGTAACGCTCACCTGATTCCCGCAGAGGCGCCGGTCTTGACTGGGTGAATGTCGTATCTTCAAAGGTGATGTGTAACACACGGTTGGCTCTTTGGGCTGGACCTCTGTGCACTGTATGTCTGACTCGAAGAGTAAGATGTCTGCAGATACAAAATATGGGATTAATGAACTGGGGTTATTGGGTGCCTCTCTCCTCTTCCCTTTCTCTTCTCCTGTAGAACCCCAAAGGTTAACGCCCTCACCTTAGGTAAGCGAACGCCGAGCTCTCCATCTGCCTCGGGGCAGGGTGCCGTAACCAGTTTCTTCACTGGATAAGGGTGCAGGCCTCTTGACCTCAGAGGACTGCTGTCCGTCGTTAACTGCACGAACGGTAAGTTCTGGGCACTTCAAATGTCTTAAAAGTCTTTTGTAATGATATCTCTGGTTTTGCAGGGTTCCGGCGATGGCGGATGGCGGGCTGATGAGAGTTGAGGATCGAACCCGCGTGAGGAATAGAAGCGCCTGGAAGCACGTAAGTAAGCGCTTGTAGCCTGCTTCACGATGCGCACTAACTGTCCCTTTTATCTTGCAGGTACAAGTTCGGAGCTTTAGAGAAGCTGAAGGGTGCTGGAATACCCACTGGATTCGGCGTGGGAAGGAGTAATGGCACATGAGTAATAAAGTTGCCCAATGTCTTTAAACGCACCTTCTTTTGTCTTTCAGATGCGGGATGCAGCGCCGAAGGCCTCCGGAGCGTGCGAAGAGCTGGTAAGCTTTTGTCTTTCAGATGCCGGAATGCAGCGCGAGGCGTTGGTGACAGCCGATGGACCAGGTAAGAGATGCGCTGCCACTGAAGACCGTAGTGCTAACCTGTTCTTTCTTTGTCTTTACAGGTACTGCTGAAGACTGGATTCCAGGATGGTAAGCCTTTGTTCCCTTAGGCCCAGGATCAGAAGCAGAAGACACGATGAGCGTTCTGCTGCAGAGAATGCAGAATAACGCAAAGCAAGATTCATCTATCGGGTGCGGTTTAAATAGCCTCCTGTAGTGCTTAGGTGTCTCCTTCCACAGCCACGCCTAGGTAAGAAAAGAGTTCCTGCTTTCCAGAAGAGTTCCAGTGTTCTGAACCTAGGGAGTGGCTCCTGCCCCACCCAACAGGAAAAGTAGTCCCAAACAGAAGAGGATCAGGGGTCCAACTGGCAGGTAAGTAAGCAGCATGGTCTGCTGCAGGTAAGTCCACCCAAGCATTATGAGCCCGGCGCTTCCAGCGCTGGGACTGGGCATCTTTATGAGCCTGGTGCCACTGGCGCCAGGACAGGGTCCAAAAGGTCCCAATTGGGACTGGCTGGCACTCGGAACCGGAGTTATGGGTCTGCTTCCAAGGGAGTCGGGCAAGTCCTGATCTTTTGGAAGCAGAGATCATGACAGCACCCCCCCTCAAGGCCCCTCCCAAACCGGGCTTCTCCGGGGGTTTGGGCTTGTTAGGAAATGTTCGATGAAATCTTTTGATTAGACGAGGCGCGTGGACATATTCTGCAGGTTCCCAGGATCTTTCTTGGGGACCGTAGCCTTTCCAGTCAATCAGGTAAAATAGTTTAGATTTGGAGATCTTGGAATCCAGGATGCTTTTGACTTCAAACTCGAGTTCTCCATCAACTAGAATAGGTTTTGGAGATGTAGTTAGTCGGGTTTGAGGTTGCACGGGTTTTAATAGAGAGACGTGGAAGACCGGATGTATCTTCATGTGAGGGGGCAAGTCCAACTTGACCGCTACTGGATTTACTATGGTAGTGATGGAATAGGGACCAAGGTATCTTGGGTTGAATGTGCGTGGTCCTTTTAGAGGTAGATATTTGGTGGATAACCAGACTTGATCTCCTACTTGATATTGGGGGGCTTCCTTCCGATGTTGGTCTGCTCCTTTCTTGTATTGTTCTTTAGCCCTTTGAAGGTGAGAAACGGCTTCCTTAAAGGCTTGGGTGATTGTAGAATGCAGGAGGTCTACTGCTGGTGTTCCAAGATCTTGGAGTGGATCCAACTCCGAGGTTCGAGGGTGACTACCGTATAAAAGAAAAAACGGGGTCTTCCCAGTTCCCGAGTGGACAGAGTTATTGTAGGCATATTCGGCTATCCAAAGGATATCTTTCCAAGTTTTTTCAGTTTGTTGTAGCATGCAGCGCAAATACTGTTCCAGAGTTTGATTGGTCCTCTCGGTTTGTCCGTCTATTTGAGGGTGGTGGCTGGTCGAAAGTCTCATATCAATTTGAGCCGACCGACAGCAACTTCGCCAAAAATGAGAAATAAATTGACTACCTCGATCCGAAATTAGAACTGAAGGAAAACCGTGCAGTCGGACGATGTTTTCGAGAAATTCACGGGCCAGAGTTGCTGCTGTTGGTGAGCCTTTGAGTGGAATGAAATGTGCCATCTTGGAGAATAGGTCCACGATTACTAGGATCGTATTGTATCCGGAGCATGGTGGTAGATCGGTGATGAAGTCCATAGAAAGCGTATGCAAAGGGCGAGGCGGGATGTCAATAGGGCGTAAGAGGCCGGCTGGTTTTTCCTTTTGACTCTTGTTTTGGGCGCATACTCCACAGGACATTATAAAGTCTCTGATATCTTTTTTCCAAGACGGCCACCAGAAGTAGCGCTTGATCTTTTCCGAGGTCTTGGTCATACCGGGATGTCCTTCCATTAAAGAATCGTAATAACAAGAGATTACCTTTTTCTGTAAATCTGTGCTGGGCAGGTATAACCGTTCTTGGAAATATAATAGGTTGTTCTTCACCGTAAAGTCCTTTCCCTGCAGATGCCAATTCTGTATGTCTGCTGGAGTTACCAGTAGTCTGGCTTTATCCTTAACTTCCTCTATGGATTGTGTGGCGATTACACCTAGAATTCTTTGTTCGGGAATGATAGGTACAGGTTTAGGATTGATCAAATGTTCTTCCACTCCCATCCGAGAAAGGGCATCAGCTTTACCGTTTTTTGTACCAGGTCGATAGGTAATTATGAAGTCAAACTCGGCAAAGAATAGTGCCCAACGGAGTTGCCTAGAGGATTGAGCTTTTGCGGTTTTCAAATATTGCAGGTTTCGGTGATCTGTAATCACAGTAACGGTGTGTCGGGCCCCCAGAAGATAATGCCGCCAAGCCTTAAAGGTGGACTTGATAGCTAGAAGTTCCTTATCAGTAATAGTGTAATTGATTTCAGGAGGCGAGAATTTGCGGGACCAAAATGCCTCGGGATGCAACTGATTGGTTACTGGGTCCTTTTGTGATAGAACTGCCCCCATGGCAAGACTCGAAGCATCAGTTTCAACGATGTAGGGGAGTTCTGGGCAAGAATGTTTTAAGATCGGTGCAGAGATAAATCTAGTCTTCAAATTCTGGAAAGCTTGTGCCGCCTCGGTAGACCATTCAAAACGTTTGTTTTTCTTTAACAAGGCGGTGATGGGCTGGACTATTCGAGAGAATTCGGGGATAAACCTGCGGTAAAAGTTAGCAAAGCCTAACATGCTTTGAACACCTTTTACGGAGGATGGTGATGGCCATTTGAGAATTGCATCGACCTTCTTTGAATCCATACGCACTCCGCTAGGTGATAATATGAATCCCAAGAATTCAACTTCAGTCACGTTGAAAAAACATTTTTCCAACTTAGCGAAAAGTTTGTGTTGACGCAATCTCTCGAGGACCATTTTCACGTGTTTCCGATGTTCAGTTTCCGATGAAGAATAAACGAGGATGTCGTCAATGTAAACAACAACACACACATCTATGAGCTCTCTGAGGACATCGTTCATAAAATATTGAAAGGCGGCCGGGGCATTGCAAAGTCCGAAGGGCATGACTTGATATTCAAATAGCCCATACTTGGTGCAGAAGGCTGTCTTCCATTCATCGCCCTCTTTTACTCGTACCAAGTGGTAGGCTCCTCTAAGATCCAGCTTTGTATATATGCATGCTTTTCTGACTTGGTCCAGGAGTTCTGGGATCAAAGGTAACGGATATCTATTCTTAACAGTGATCTGGTTCAGGGCGCAATAATCTATACAAGTTCTAAGGTCCCCTTCTTTTTTTGGAATGAAGAACAAAGCTGAGGAAGCAGGGGACTTGGAAGGACGAATAAACCCATTCGCTAGGTATTGATCCAGGTATTGTCGGAGGTGAAGATTCTCAGGTTCGGTGAGGGCATAAATTCTACTACAAGGAGGAGTAGATCCAGGTATCGGGTCTATCTGGCAGTCATAAGACCTATGAGGAGGTAGAGAGTTAGCCTGATCCTTCCGGAAAACATCTTGGAATTCTAGGTATTCAGGAGGTAACTGGGGAGCCTCCGAGGAAATTGCTGCCAGTGCAACACCAGGTCGAGGGTGACAAGTAGAGACACATTCTGGAAACTGAACCGTTCTTGCTCGCCAATCGATCTGAGGATTGTGCTTCTCTAACCAAGGAATTCCTAGAATAATCTGGAACTGAGGGGCCTTGATCACATCGAACACGATCTTCTCATGGTGTCCATCTTGACTTACTAGCGTCACTTCTTGGGTGGTATGCGTTACTGGTCCGGAGGCTATCTCCGTACCATCCACCGT
This sequence comes from Ambystoma mexicanum, assembly GCF_040938575.1. Classification (NCBI taxonomy): domain Eukaryota; kingdom Metazoa; phylum Chordata; class Amphibia; order Caudata; family Ambystomatidae; genus Ambystoma; species Ambystoma mexicanum. The sequence continues at coordinate 718,525,101 of NC_090923.1, forward strand.
AGTAATGACGTCCTTTACAGCCTTTGGACAAAGAGTCAGATTCATCCTCAAAACCATTTCATGATCCACATAATTGCCGATGGCACCGCAGTCGACGTAAGCTTCAATCGCATGTAATCGATCCGGATGTTCAGGGCTAATGAGGACCATAGGTATCACGAAATGGGAGGTCACGGAACTGGTTTTAACGCTCGGCAAGAGGACCTCTATTCTTGTCGGGCGAGGTCGTTTCCCTGCTCAGAGTTTGTGACCCTGGTAACTGCAGCTCCTACTGCCTTCTTGGCTGGTTTCACCGGACAGTCTCGAAGAAAGTGCCCCGAGTTTCCGCAATAGAGGCATAATTGCAGCTGTTTTCTCCTTTCCCGCTCCTTTTGTGTTAGTGGTCCTTTCAGGCCCCCTATTTGCATGGGTTCCCCGGAGTCTACTCCTTTGGTAGGAGTTGGTGGTTTGGAAAATACTCGAGCATCAAACTTGGAACGATCGGCCTTCCTGTTCTGCAGTCTGTGGTCAATTTGAACGACTAAGTCAATATAGTCCGAACAGTCTTGCGGGGGATTCACTACTTGGGCTAACACATCTTTGAGCTCTCCACGTAGACCTCTATAAAACAGCGTAATCCTTTTGTCCTCAGGCCATCGAGTTTCCACTATCAGTCTGTTGAAAGACGCAATATAAGCCAAAAGGTCTTGATTACCCTGTCGCAATGAAAGGAGCTCATTGTCCAAGGCCTGCCCCTGTGAATGTCTTGCAAACAGTTTTTCCATACTGAGCTGAAAAGCTTGAAAATCATGGAGAACCGGATCATCTTGATTAACTAGAGGGATCGACCAGTCTGCCGCATTGCCACTAAGGTACGAAAGCACGAAAGCTACCTTAGCTTGATCAGTTGGAAAGGCTGCTGGCCGGCATAAGAAGTGCAACCGGCACTGATTAATAAATACTGCAAACCTCTTTGGGTCACCAGAAAATCGTTCGGGCGGAGCCAGAGGTACATTGCCAGGTAGGTTGATCTGCAATGGGTTCGTAGAGGATGTTGAAGGAAGATTTGCCCCTGATGCGGGTAACGGAGTTTGTCCGGCTTGTAACTGTAGCAATTGTCTAGCGAGATCGTCTGTTCGCTCCTTGGAAATAATCAGTTCCCTTCTTAAAGCATTTGTTTCCTGACGGGCTGCATGCACTTCTGCTCTTAGTTCCCCAAGTAACTGGGCTAGCTGGTCGGTATCCGAGGTTTCCATAGCGCCTGGGTGGGAGTTTTGCGGTAGGCTTTGCGTTCTGTAACGCTCACCTGATTCCCGCAGAGGCGCCGGTCTTGACTGGGTGAATGCCGTATCTTCAAAGGAGATGTGTAACACACGGTTGGCTCTTTGGGCTGGACCTCTGTGCACTGTATGTCTGACTCGAAGAGTAAGATGTCTGCAGATACAAAATATGGGATTAATGAACTGGGGTTATTGGGTGCCTCTCTCCTCTTCCCTTTCTCTTCTCCTGTAGAACCCCAAAGGTTAACGCCCTCACCTTAGGTAAGTGAACGCCGAGCTCTCCATCTGCCTCGGGGCAGGGTGCCGTAACCAGTTTCTTCACTGGATAAGGGTGCAGGCCTCTTGACCTCAGAGGACTGCTGTCCGTCGTTAACTGCACGAACGGTAAGTTCTGGGCACTTCAAATGTCTTAAAAGTCTTTTGTAATGATATCTCGTGTTTTGCAGGGTTCCGGCGATGGCGGATGGCGGGCTGATGAGAGTTGAGGATCGAACCCGCGTGAGGAATAGAAGCGCCTGGAAGCACGTAAGTAAGCGCTTGTAGCCTGCTTCACGATGCGCACTAACTGTCCCTTTTATCTTGCAGGTACAAGTTCGGAGCTTTAGAGAAGCTGAAGGGTGCTGGAATACCCACTGGATTCGGCGTGGGAAGGAGTAATGGCACGTGAGTAATAAAGTTGCCCAATGTCTTTAAACGCACCTTCTTTTGTCTTTCAGATGCGGGATGCAGCGCCGAAGGCCTCCGGAGCGTGCGAAGAGCTGGTAAGCTTTTGTCTTTCAGATGCCGGAATGCAGCGCGAGGCGTTGGTGACAGCCGATGGACCAGGTAAGAGATGCGCTGCCACTGAAGACCGTAGTGCTAACCTGTTCTTTCTTTGTCTTTACAGGTGCTGCTGAAGACTGGATTCCAGGATGGTAAGCCTTTGTTCCCTTAGGCCCAGGATCAGGAGCAGAAGACACGATGAGCGTTCTGCTGCAGAGAATGCAGAATAACGCAAAGCAAGATTCATCCATCGGGTGTGGTTTAAATAGCCTCCTGTAGTGCTTAGGTGTCTCCTTCCACAGCCACGCCTAGGTAAGAAAAGAGTTCCTGCTTTCCAGAAGAGTTCCAGTGTTCTGAACCTAGGGAGTGGCTCCTGCCCCACCCAACAGGAAAAGTAGTCCCAAACAGAAGAGGATCAGGGGTTCAACTGGCAGGTAAGTAAGCAGCATGGTCTGCTGCAGGTAAGTCCACCCAAGCATTATGAGCCCGGCGCTTCCAGCGCTGGGGCTGGGTATCTTTATGAGCCTGGTGCCACTGGTGCCAGGACAGGGTCCAAAAGGTCCCAATTGGGACTGGCTGGCACTCGGAACCGGGGTTATGGGTCTGCTTCCAAGGGAGTCGGGCAAGTCCTGATCTTTTGGAAGCAGAGATCATGACAGATGCCTTGCCATGAACTCATTCCTCCACCCTTCCTAGCAAACCCTATGGTGATGGTGGGTCCACCACCTCCTTTTTACCAAATACTGATTTCCCACCTCTCTTCTGAGGTCAAGTAAGTTGCCCTCCTACTCCTTAACCATATTCAACTCCTTCTACACAATTCTCCCTGCCACCTTCTCCTTGCTGATGTTCCTCCACTTCTCTTCCTTCTGCCACATCCCACTTCACCTCTTTCATGTTCCACCATTTCTCTTTCTTCTACCACCTCTTCCCTTTCTTTCAGATGTTTCTCCACTCCTGAGCCTCTTTCAACGACTCTTCTGCCAACTTCTTATCTCTTTACTGTACCTCCTTCTCATTTTTTGCCCATTTCTCCAGTCCAAAAACACGTTCTTTTGCTCCGCCTCCAATGGCCTTTCTGCACCCCGTGTACATTTCTCTTCCCAGCCTTCTGGGTCTTTCCTTGCTATCCCTATGAGTCTGTCTCCACCCAGCCCTCTGGGTCTTTCTCCCACAGCCCTCTGAGACTTTGCTCCTCCCAGATCTTAGGTCTTTCACCTCTATGGCCTCTGTGTCTTTCTGTCCCCAGCTGTGTGAGTGTTTTCCCCCAGCCCTCTGGGCGTTTCTCCTCCCAGAACTCTGGGTCTTCCTCCTCTCATCCCTCTGAGTCTTCATCTCCAAGCCCTTTGAGTCTTTCTTCTCCCAGCCCTTTGGGTATTTTTTTATCCCACCCTTTGGGCCATTCTCCTCTAATGCCTGGGGTGTTTCTCCTCCCAAGCCCTTAGGTCTTTCAGACGCCAGCCCTCTGAGTATTTCTCCTCCCAGCCCTCTATTTCTTCTCCATGCCATTTGCATCTTCCCAACATTCTGGGCCTCTTAATTCCCCACCTCCAGGATTTGTCTTTCACTGGCATCCTCTCTCCTTCTTACCCCAGCCTTCTCCTCTATCATCCAGTGTAGTGTCTCCTGCTCCACACAGGCTGCAGGTGCTCACCTTTAGCCTCTTGTCTTCTCCGCTTATTTCATCTCCTTGTAGAGTCCTTTCTCTTCACGTCTCCAGGCGGCTCTGAATGAGCTCTTCCTCCTTACTCCTGCCTTCTGCAACAGGTCATGCCTTTTAGGGGGTTGTCCCCACCTTCCAGCCTCTCTCTGGGGTGAAGGATGGTAGCTGAGATGGGGCATTCACAACATTCTTAGCTTAACGAAGCACATCTCCCTTCCTTACCCAGCATTCACTACATGCTTAATTTAACGAAACACATCTCCCTTCCTTACCTAGCATTCACCACATGCCTAGCTTAACGAAACACATCTGCCTTCCGTACTCAGCATTCATCACATCCCTAGCTTAACGAAACACATCTCCCTTCCTTACCCAGCATTCACCACATGTGTAGCTTAACGAAACACATCTTCCTTCCTTACCCAGCATTCACCACATCCCTATCTTAACGAAACACATCTCCCTTCCTTACCCAGCATTCACCACATGTGTAGCTTAACGAAACACATCTCCCTTCCTTACCTAGCATTCACCACATGCCTAGCTTAATGAAACACATCTGCCTTCCGTACTCAGCATTCATCACATCCCTAGCTTAACGAAACACATCTCCCTTCCTTACCCAGCATTCACCACATGTGTAGCTTAACGAAACACATCTTCCTTCCTTACCCAGCATTCACCACATCCCTAGCTTAACGAAACACATCTCCCTTCCTTACCCAGCATTCACCACATGTGCAGCTTAACGAAACACATCTCCCTTCCTTACCTAGCATTCACCACATGCCTAGCTTAACGAAACACATCTGCCTTCCGTACTCAGCATTCATCACATCCCTAGCTTAACGAAACACATCTCCCTTCCTTACCCAGTATTCACCACATGTGTAGCTTAACGAAACACATCTTCCTTCCTTACCCAGCATTCACCACATGCCTAGCTTAACAAAACACATCTCCCTTCCGTACTCAACATTCACCACATGCCTAGCTTAACGAAACACATCTCCCTTCCTTACCCAGCATTAACCACATGCCTAGTTTAACGAAACACATCTCCCTTCCTTATCCAACATTCACCACATGCCTATCTTAATCGAAAAACATCTCCCTTCCTTACCCAGCATTCACCACATGCCTAGCATAACGAAACACATCTCCCTTCCTTTCCCAGCAATCACCACATGCCTAGCGCAACGAAACACATCTCCCTTCCTTACCCAGTAGCTTAATGAAACACATCTCCCTTCCGTACTCAACATTCACAACTTGCTTAGCTTAACGAAGCACATCTCCCTTCCTTACCCAGCATTCACCACATGCCTAGCATAACGAAACACATCTCCCTTCCTTTCCCAGCAATCACCACATGCCTAGTGCAACGAAACACATCTCCCTTCCTTACCCAGTAGCTTAATGAAACACATCTCCCTTCCGTACTCAACATTCACAACTTGCTTAGATTAACGAAGCACATCTCCCTTCCTTACCCAGCATTCACCACATGCCTAGCTTAACGAAACACATCTCTCTTCCTTACCCAGTATACACCACATGCAAAGCTTAACGAAACACATCTCCCTTCCTTACCCAGCATTCACCACATGTGCAGCTTAACGAAACACATCTCCCTTCCTTACCTAGCATTCACCACATGCCTAGCTTAACGAAACACATCTGCCTTCCGTACTCAGCATTCATCACATCCCTAGCTTAACGAAACACATCTCCCTTCCTTACCCAGCATTCACCACATGTGTAGCTTAACGAAACACATCTTCCTTCCTTACCCAGCATTCACCACATGCCTAGCTTAACAAAACACATCTCCCTTCCGTACTCAACATTCACCACATGCCTAGCTTAACGAAACACATCTCCCTTCCTTACCCAGCATTAACCACATGCCTAGTTTAACGAAACACATCTCCCTTCCTTATCCAACATTCACCACATGCCTATCTTAATCGAAAAACATCTCCCTTCCTTACCCAGCATTCACCACATGCCTAGCATAACGAAACACATCTCCCTTCCTTTCCCAGCAATCACCACATGCCTAGCGCAACGAAACACATCTCCCTTCCTTACCCAGTAGCTTAATGAAACACATCTCCCTTCCGTACTCAACATTCACAACTTGCTTAGCTTAACGAAGCACATCTCCCTTCCTTACCCAGCATTCACCACATGCCTAGCATAACGAAACACATCTCCCTTCCTTTCCCAGCAATCACCACATGCCTAGTGCAACGAAACACATCTCCCTTCCTTACCCAGTAGCTTAATGAAACACATCTCCCTTCCGTACTCAACATTCACAACTTGCTTAGATTAACGAAGCACATCTCCCTTCCTTACCCAGCATTCACCACATGCCTAGCTTAACGAAACACATCTCTCTTCCTTACCCAGTATACACCACATGCAAAGCTTAACGAAACACATCTCCCTTACTTACTCAGCATTCACCACATGCCTAGCTTAAGGAAGCACATCCCCCTTCCTTACCGAGCATTCACCACATGCCTAGCTTAACGAAACACATCTCCCTTCCTTATCCAGCATTCATCACATGCCTATCTTAACGAAACACATCTCCCTTCCTTACCCAGCATTCACCACATGCCTAGCTTAACGAAACACATCTCCCTTCCTTACCCAGCATTCACCACATGCCTAGAATAACGAAACACATCTCCCTTCCTTACCCAGTAGCATAACGAAACACATCTCCCTTCCTTACCCAACTTTCACCTCATAGCTACGCAACACATATTTTCATAGTTTATCTCCAAACTGTGAACAATGCCACCTTTCAACACAATAATTTACAGTACCCCACACTTAATCCAAGTGGTTGCAACATGTTTCAGGTTCCTCCCTTCGTCAGGTGACCTATAACACTTGAGTCTTGAGAAAGATGTGCACTCCATTGGCTCTTGGTAGCTGCAGATATTTGGTGGATTTCACCATCACTGGGACTGGAGTATGGGACCAAGACCAGTCGCAATGCCTAAAGGTGAAGATTTTAGTAAATCCATGTAAAATAATTTAAAACATGATATTAAATCTATCATTGAGCAGCAATTTGTTTTTTCTTTTGGGTGCAGGTCAAAGTTCTGTCTTTCTATTCCTTAGTGCCCCCTAACTAAGTACCTTGTTTGTTGTATTTCATCCTATGAAGTCTAATGAATTTGTAGCTGTGTGACAAATCAACTTCTGGGGGGAGCACCAGTGTTCCAGGGATGAATTTCGGTTTCTAAACCATCAATCAGCCCCACACCTCTATTACGCAAAAAGGGATCTGTACAGTTTGGAAACACAATCCAATTATAAACCTCCTTGTCCAGCTTTAGTAACGTGGACGGAATGGCAGGCTTATCTCCGAAGAAGGAAAAGGCGAGGAAAAGCAATACTTACAGGAGGGAAGTCGGTATAGTAATTGATCGCAATAGTTCAAGAATACTTGGTTTCAACACAAAGGGAGCAATAGGTCATAAAATGTCACTTGGGGCCTTTAGAGTGGGACCAGGGGGACAGAACCACATGTACCTTGTGCCTGTAGAAGTTCTTGGTGCTCGACAGTGTAAAGTCGGTTTCAGGATGCAATGCAGCTTCTGCGACAGAGTGTTACGCTCACCTGGCTCCCACAGGGGCGTCGGTCGGACCCGGACGGCTGCGGTCTCCACCAACGTGATGTGTAGTGCAGAGATGACTGACTGGACTGGCCCTCCTAATCTTGTCTGCTTGACCTGTAGAAGTATTCTCCTGCAAGTGGAGAGATGGATTTAGCCACCCGTGGATTCAAGTGATGGCACCCCCACAGTCCTCCCCACTAATCACCTCCGAAGTGCCCTCTCAGCAATCTCACCTTATACTCTTGAAAGATGAGCTCTCCATCCTGCATGGATTGCAGGGGCGCGTTGATGCCAGTTACTTCACTGGTTTGAAGGCGTGGGAGAGTTCCGGAGAGCTTTGACTCTGAGGTTCCTGGCGAGGACCAGTCAGTATCAAGTTCATAGAGTTCAATATGTCCGATGTTCACTCTTGTTTCCCCCCTTCCTTCCTTGTCTTGCAACTGAGTTTGTGAGAAGATGCTCTCGTGGTAGCTGATGGCGCTCAGGTAAGAGTCTGTATTACCCGACGCTGTCCGGTAAATGTTGCACGTGTTTAACGTGTTGTTTTTCTCTCTCTTTGCAGGTGTGGCACATGAAGATGTGGAGAGTTATAGAATAATGCCTCCAGTGGTAAATCAGGTAAGTCTATAGTGATAAGAGTTATATTTGTTGGTTTTCTCGGCTCACCTTGTTGTTTTCTTTTGTCCCCCAGGTGCCGGAGTTCAGCAAAGAAATGATGGAGGCAGTGCTGAATCGAAAGATGCTGCGAGGACTGGTGAGTATGGCGCGGCGCTGGAGATGCGACGCGTACTGAAATGATGTTGTTTCCTGGTCCGGAGGCGAGATGGATCCGGAATCAGGTGAGGAATTCCAAAATAGTTTGTTTTCTAACCTTGTCCTTTTCTTTCCTCTTTGTTTTAGGAGCTCCCGATTCGAGGCGGGCGTGGCAGAAGACTGGATGCTGACTGCAGGCACGGTGAGCATTGCGCTGCTGGATGCAGAATAACGCGAAGCGTGTGCTGCTGTTCGGGCGTGGTTTAAATAGCCTCCAAAGTAGTTCCAGGTAAGAAGTTCCCCAGAACCACTCCCGAGTAAAAAAATAGTCCCTGTAATGAAATAGTCCCATCCAGGCCTCACGTTGGCTTGGACTCACTTGCAGCATGGTCTGCATCAGGTAAGTAAAGTCTATGAGCCTGGCGCCTATGGCGCCAGGACTGATTTCTATGATGAGCCTGGCGCCTAAGGCGCCAGGACTGAACCCAAACAGCCCCCAGCCGGGGCTGTTGGGGTTTTAATAAGTATCTGGATGCCTGCTCCCGGAGCTGATGGGCTTGGTCCTGATGCCCGGGGGTAGGCATCATGACACAGAGTTCAAGATGGGAGACAGCTGCGGGTATCAGGTGGCAGGCAGTTCGGCAAGCGAGGCTGGACGGACAGCTGCATGCTAGCCTACATGGCGGCTCGGAGCCTGGAATCATTGTCTCAGTGCTGGTCGGCGAGTCTGAAGTACTGGTTCAGGCATCTCGGACGGTGTTAACGACTGCAGCATAACAACAGTCAGCGGTGCAGTCGGTTGCAGCTTGAGGGGCTTGACTGGTTCGAACATGTCCTTGAAGGTTGACGTTGGTAGATGCTTGTCGATGCACTCCTCCTAGCTTCTTCACTGGGCTTGTGTTGTCCTTTAAGGCAGACAACCCAAAGCTGAGGAGAGTGTTGCAGGAAGCTGCCTTTTCCTTGGTTTGATTCAGAGACTCTGGCACTTCCCGCCTAGGAAGCTTGCTGCAGAGCCGAGCCCAGCAGTGCTCGCTGTGTGCTGGCTGGGTACCAGTTCTGGAGCTGCTGGAGCTGCTGGAGGGTCTTCTGGATTCAGTATCTCCCTTTGTTCCCTGGGAGATGTTTAGGGGAGGGATCTTGCTTCCCTCTTCGATGTTCTGGCCTTCCTTCACTGGTGGAAAATGTAAGGCAGACTGTGCCTTCAGCCACGGTCCAATGCTGAGTTCTTCTTCCCACACCTTGCAAAGTCTTCACATGATCTCCCAAAAGAGGGGCTCATCCCTCTTTTAAAGCCAAATAGGCCACAGTTATTGATGTAGGCTAAGCCGACCTTAATGAACCAATCCTGGGTCCCTACCAACAATCTCCTGTATGCATGAGGTCATAACCAGAGTGCTTTGCAACATAAAAGGTAGAGGGGTGAAGACATGTAATACTAAGTTCCACCCATCTTCCTGTTTTTGTGTCTCAAAGGGTCTCTCTGGTTAATTGAGCACTATGTGGTTCCTGATTAAAGCGGCAGGTTTCCCTTGAAGCTGCCGCGAGACCAGATTTTCTGACTTCTGGAAACCACATTCCAGTACCTTCTTAATGGGGTCCCCCTGCGGTCTGACTACTGTAAACAGTTGTCCCAGACATGACAGTTGGTGAGTGCTGGCTTTGGGTTGACCCAGATGCATATCAAAGGCTGTTGGGGTTTCCTGTCTCCTTTGTTAACCTCTGCAGCCAGGCCCCATGTGGGCCTGTTTGAAATATACTCTATTAGTATTCTAATTAAGTTAATTGCTGCCACCATTCTGCAAGGCTTAAGAAAAGGATAGGGCGGATCCATCGGGCCTTTGATAGTCAATTAGGCTGGCCATGGCAGGAGGAAGGTTTTGCCCTCCCCCTTCTGAGAGGACATGATGTTTGTCATACGGTGAGCATACGAAAATGTGTGCAGATTAGCCCCACACATTTTCCAGAGGTTCATCTACCATCATTAGATTTCTTATAAATTTCAAAAAAGCAAGGTGAGCACACACCCACCCAGCGGACAGTCGAATTCCTCACAAGCTGTCCCTGAAAGGTTTCTGTGACTGGAGATATAACGGAAAATTCTATTGAAATGTGGCAACTTTATTGTTCTGTCGCCCACATGGTCATTCACCATGCATGTTGAGAACCTCTGCTGCAGATGGGTGTCACTCCCAAAATCACCCATGCTTCTGAGCTGGCCTGTGTGGTGAGAATGTATCTAAATGTCCTAGGTTCCTACTTCCCTTGAGTAATTCCTAGATTCTTACGTCCTGATCCCCGAGTTCAGAGCAGGTTTCCCAGAAGGCTTCTACCCGGGCTTCATAGGGCTGCCATCTATTTTAGGAAGGCATCTTCTAAAAGATTAAGCTGACGGAAACTGAAACCCAAGGCTCGGTTACCAAAAACCCAACCTTAAAGCCATTTTCATTAAGAACCCGCCATGACTGTAAAAACCTGGCCATTTCTATCAATCCTGGACACACTTTTGAACTCCCGGGTGGCAAAAAAAGTGCTGAATTTTTCCTTACCTAACGTACAGCCACCACCAAGTAGAAGCAGTTATCCACACACCAGTGCTATCCCGCATGGACTATTCTAATTTTGATTTAAGTGGAAGCCCCACTTATTTGATTAAAAAAAGACTCCATACTCAAGAGGACCACATTCAACGTACTCTGCACGACCATAGAGCCTGCCCTGGCCAGGGTCCCACACTCGTTCCCCACAGGCTGCAGAACACCCCTATATCCAGCTCCTCAAAGCATCTAATCGCCCCGAAGGCAACGCAAGCTGCGAGGCCGATTCTTATCCTATCAGGCCACTGTTCTCTGGAATACTGCCCCCCTGTACTACGATCAATTACCCCCATCAGCACTTTCACAAAGCACTGAAAACACGGCATTTCAACATCTAGACGCCAGAAACCACACGGTACATATTAGTCTGCACCTCCCCCCACATCCCTGAGGGCAGACACCTGGTGACGACCCACTCTATAAATACCACGAAACATAAACATTTCAAGGAGATCTATATTTTATTAAAGACACAGACCAGTGCATTTTAGGCATGTTCTTTTAATTTCCTGTCAATCACAGGATTTGGCTTAGCTTGAAACCTGTACATGGGGAGGGCCCATCTAGATACTCTATGTGACCACACCGCCATTAAGAATGTTTGCAAAGTATCAAATTCCGCTCACGCCACATCTTCAGTCTGCATTTTGGATCCTTTTAAACAGTAGTACAAGTTTTGTGAAAATAATACTTTCACATTCTTTTTTTTAAAAAACGCTTAATGTTGTCTGTCTCCCGCTGCCAAAGCTTGGTGTCTGCACTTGCAAAGGAGGTTGGCCCATTGTCTGAGGCGAGCAATTAATTCGCTGAATTATCTGCCCAGACCAGCAATACTCACATGAAAGAGGAATCTGTATGTTTGGTAAGGAAAGGTGCTCCAGGTAAGATTTTGAAGTGGGAGTATTTTACTCCCTATTTTTTGATGTTGTGAGTAAAATGATTTTTTAAGGAGTAACAATGTAAGTTGAATTCCCAATGGGAGTATTTTATAAACAAGAACACATGTTTTCACTTGAAAACGGAAATCATTTCTTTGCACCGAGTTATTCATACACATTAAAATACAGATGTTTACTTCTTCTGATCAGGCAGTAATAGCAGTTTCGTCCTGTGGTACTATGTGCACTGCACATATATGAGAACATATATGTTGAAAATTGAAAATTGATATTGCGACTTGGTATCGAGGATGAATTAATGTAAATTGTATGATATTTTCTGTGAATGTCATCATGTAATAAGGAGAACGCCCCATTAATGATTGAAGTAATACTTTGATGATGAATTGCTTATGCGGGTGATTGAAGAATTGTAGCATCACTGCTTTGAATTATGTAAATATATTTTGTACTGTTGTAAAAGTTAATTTGAACTAAAAACAACAATAAATAAATAAATTAATAAATATGTGCACTGCTGGTCCAAACATATTCATGAAGCTGTGTGAGTGAAAGCAGGGGCACAAGGTCCCAAGGGTCTGTTTCCTATTTTTGATGGGAGTATTTCTACTGCCTGTTCTTATTTTTTTGAAGTATTTGCCTATTTGTAGGGAGTAAAAGTGACCAATAACACACCTCATCTGTAGGGCTGCATGTGTCACCAAAATGCACTAAAACTAAAAAACGATATGAAATAGCCCGCGCCTTTATGGATTTGTATTGTATCTATTTAATTAATGATTATTCGTACCGGAAATCCTCTACCTAAGATACAATAATGCAACACAAGTGTTTATACAGAAGGTGAAAACATAAACCAAGACAGAGTGGATGCAAAGAAAAATGAGTGATTAGTGGGACAATGCCCTCATGGCAATCTATACAGAACAGTGCAAAGGGTTCTTATGGAGTATGTGGCACCGGTGCTGCCAAGCATGGCGACCTGTGCAGCTGCTGAACATCTCCAAATAGGATGAGGTGGTTTTGCCAAGTGTACTGGAAGGTATTGAACATAATGTTCAAATATAGAGCATTCCAGTGAAGGGGTGCCCGATGGGTAAATGACTTAAATTTGGAGTTGGGTCAGTGGGACTTCTTTAGGCCAGACAGCGTTCGGTGTGTAGGTGCGGGGTAGACGAGAAGTGTAGAAGGCAATGATTTAACCAGGATATAGTGTGCGAGGACATGGTTCAAGGGTCTGCAACCTGCGACTCTCCAGATATTTAGGACTATGACTCCCATGATCCCTCACCATTGACTATGCTTGCAAGGGCTGGTGCAAGTTGTAGTCCAAAATATCTGGAGAGCCAAAGGTTGCAGAATCCTGACATAGATGATGGCAATAGAGTTGAGAACAGGTAAAGCCCATGGAATGATAGTGAAACTAGGCAGCCGTAGTTTTTCAGTAGCTAGGGTAGTTAAAAAGGGAAGGTGTTGCACAGTTGAGAGCCTTCCAGAGCAATAGAATGATAATAGCCTGGCACGATCAAGGGATTTTGATGCAATAGTACAGTATTTTTTGGCCTCGTTCAGAAACACATCCAGTGGATGTGGTAACTTCCTCCAGATGTATTTCGTACCGAAAATCCACCCAACTCTAAATGAGACTATGTCGCAGCTCCCGTGTGGAGATTACGTTTTTTGTGCACTCCAAACATGTCAGACAGCTGCAGAGTTCTTCACAGCTCAGGAATAAAAAGCCCCCTTGCCAGAATGTTGCCCTCTGCACCGCACCTGTGCCTCCCCGTCCCCAGCCTCGTGGTTGGTTGCAGTTCTGCAAGTGTCCTTTCCTTAGAAGTGAAGATGTGGAGTACAGCAGTATGCTCGATCAACGTTTTGTAAACACAGCGTCCTCGTTGTGTTCTGGGCCAGTGCTGAACAGCAAGACTGCAATGTTCAGGAAGCATGTTGTTGGCGCCTGGAAACACTGGTGTATAGGCGCCATACACATGTCCAATACATAAAATAAATAAATAAATAAATGCCTCCCATTACTAAGCACAGTAAAATCCTCTTGTTCCTTCAGCAAGTCCTGACAGTTCATTCGTTGCAACTCCCTATTGTGCCCTTGGCTGTTTTTGGCTGTGTGTTTAATTGGAAGAAGTATTTCTCTTTCAATCAAACATTAGGGTCTTGAACGTTCGACCACCCATATGCAAGTCAAGGCAGCTAATAGTAACTACTTCTGTATGACCAGTTAGACTTCTTTGGGGAGTTATCAAAAGCAGTTATACTGGTTAGCAGGGGCATAACACAAAATGAGCCCCATGAGCCCTGCTGAGAGAAAGCATGGATCCTGCCAAAGAAACATGTGCCGTGCCACAAACAGGGGCGCTGGCTTGGGTAACCACGCATTTGCAATGTGCATGGTGACAGTGCTTCCATAGGGGTGTGCTGTGTGCTGCACTTGGTGAAAGATGTCAATATGTTTTTGAATCAAACCTTACATCTTTCACCTAGTTTAGAAGGAAGGGGGTAGTGCATAGCTCCTGGCGCCCACCCATACCAGATGCCACTGTGCACAGCCAGTTACATGATTATGTAGATGCCAGCAGTGGAGGAGGTTTTTGGTGCCATGGGCAGGCAGCTTCGGAGGGTACACTGGCATTGTGAATGATTCAGGGTCCGAGGCAGTAGGTGAATATTTTTTGTGGACATTCATTACAATCTCCCAACAAAAAATGTGAGTGACTGAGTAATGTAAGAGGGTTTGAGGGAGGTGGTTCTCCCCTCAAGAAAAAAAATGAAAATGTGTTGAAATGATGCATTTTACCGCACAATGTTTCAGAAGAATGGAGTAAAAAGCCACAATTAAAAATTGTTTCTCTATGGTAACACATGAAAAATAGAAGCCCCATCTCCAACAGTACACAGCAGCATTTTACAACATTTTCATGATGCCTGTGTCAACAACATATTCCAGCATTGCCATTGTAAGTCACTTTCATGCAGCTGCACCCACACTATATATGCCAGCATTCCCACTGCCAACCCCTTCACGAAGATGTCCTCATAATATATGCCAACATTTCTAATGTACATCACTTTCAAGCTGCAGCCACAATCTACGTTGTTATGGCCACTGTAAATCACTTTCGGCTGTATGCCTTAACAATAAATCATGAGACCCTGCAAACATGTTTTTTGGATTGCTCAGCATGGTCTCATATTTGCGTTAAGTCTACATAGTATGAATTCATCTCTCTGGTTCAGTTTGCGAATAAAATGCTGTCTATCAATATCAAAACTCACTGAGTATATAAACAATTCAATCAGTGAGTAAATCACCCTCATTCTACAAATAAATCATATGAGAAAGGGAAAGGGGACAAGTCACTCAAACGTGGTTTCCTGGCTACTTTCATGAAATAAAAGAGCACTTTGGGAGCTTAGGACTTTATATTTGAGAAATATGTATGTAATAGTGAGTTTAGCATGAAACCCACCTGAGCACATAATTCACATTGGCGTTCATATCACTGGTCACAACACACACCCTAACAGAAATATGCCTGCAAAAGATGATGTTAATGGTAATGTTAAAGGATATTTGTACCGCGCACTATCACCACCGGAGTGGTCCTTTGGAGCTCTGGCGGCTCTGAAAAAAGGGAGGAGGGGGATGGGTTAGTGGGAATAAACTGGAAAAGTGCAAGAGAGCAGTGATGTTCTGTTGGCAGCCTCAGCCCGGTGGGTCTGTTGGCTGGGCTTGGGGTGTGTTACGGTTGGTGGTCGTTGTGTGCTGTTGTGCAAGTCTATGAGTGGTTTGTTTTGTTGTTGCACTGTAGTGAAGTTTGTGCGGATTGCTGTGTTTTAGGCTTGTGGTTGTGTTTGGTTAGAGTTTGAGAGGTGTATGCAGAGGGATGAAATTGTTAGTAGATTGGTTAGTTGGCATTGCTGTCCTTGCAATTATGTCTAGGTATGATGTTTGCTATCATTCACTATTCCATCTGAGTGTGGTACTTGCTAATTTTCAATATTCTGTCTAGATGTGAGGCAGGCCAGTGATCACAATTCCATCCAAGTGTGGCACTTGTCATCATTCCCAGTTTCATTTAAGTATGGCGCATGCTAACATTCACAATTTGCCTAGAAGCGATGCAAGCTAAAGCTAAGAATTCCATCTAAGTGTGGAGCGTGCCAACACTCACATTTCTATCTGGATGCGTCGCAGGCCAAAGCTAAGAATTCCATCCAAGTGTGGCACCTGCTAACGTTCATATTTCTATCCAGATGCAACGGAGAACAGGTTAAGAATTACATCTAGGTGTGGCAAATGCTAACATTCACATTTCTATCTAGATGCGACACAAACTAAAGTTCAGAATCCTAAGTGTGGTGCATGCAAACATTCACATTTCTATCTAGATGTGACGCAAGCTAAAGTTCAGAATTCTAAGTGTGACACATGCTAACAGTCATGGGGCCTCATTACGGCTTTGACCCTGAATGGGGAATTACCGGGCCATTCCGAGTTTGGAGGGCCCGGTAATTCCTCCCTCAGGGAACCCGGGCCTGGACCTTCCCCATTCCCATTTGAGCCCCCATAGGGCTCAATGGGAATGGGCAGGGCTGGACTGCCCCACCGGGACACTGGGACATCCCCCGGTAGGTCTCTGGCCTGTAGGGCCTCTTTTGAGCGGAAGGATACACATGCACACGACATTAAGCATATCGCGTGATTTCAACTCAGCTCTGCCTGGGTGGTTTGCCTTGAATTGGCTGCCACCACCGAGGCAGGCACTGTAATGATTTTTTTTCTTCCCAGCAGCCGGGCTGAGGGCCTCTTGGGCTGGGCACCAGATTGGAATCGCACGTGCCCTGCTGCAGCCCAGTCTGCGCGCACAGTGCACACATTGGCAGCCAGGCAGGTCAGCAGGGCAGGCTGCATGAAGCCTTGGCAAGCCGCAAGATCGATGTCGATTGACTGTCAGGTAAGCAAGACGCTGAACGTTGCGACAATATGACTATTATTGAAGGAACTTTATCTCGAGATTGTGTGATCATTTGCCCGAGGATCTCGTTCCTCGAGTAAATAACTCACCTGGCCTGATCGTCCGTTAAGTTCCCGTTGTCACTATATTGATTAGCTCCCATCAGCAGATGGGTGCACAAACAGGGGTCTTTGAGTGACAAGCCAGTCTTTGTCTGCCTGAGTGGGCCTAACTTGCATTCTTAAGGATTTCGTTACTAACAGGTGAAAGCATTTGTACGCCTGAACATGGGAAAATGCTGATGTTGATACAGCAGCACTCATGGTGTGCTGTTTTATTGCGAGACACATTAGGTATGAAAGGGCTACAGTGTGTGGTGGTTTGCTCATTCGCCACTCCCAGAATGCAGCATCACAAGAGAATGGATGAGTGGTCTGAGGGTCTCGAAGGAAGACATTCAACTCAATGGTTCCCTCCCTCGCAACTCACTCCCACCGCCCGCCCACCCCCCAATGCCTTCCTCAATGCTGCGGGCATATAGGATACCACGCACGTTTGTGGATGCACACACAGCGGGGCCTGCCCACACGAGCATATTCAGCGACAACAAATGATAATATTGTTTTTCTAACTCGGGTTAACTAACGCTTGTTTTGTAAATATAATGCTGATAAACAAAACTACAAGTTCCAGAATGCAAAGCGCGGTTGCCTGAAATGTGCAGAACTACCTGACGTGGGACACTCCCCGTTTATATAACCATGGTATTTATAAATGTCATTTTCCCTCTGTGAGTGCAAGGTACTCACTGCACTGGCCCTAAGGTCTCAATAGTTATGTATGTCAGATGTATATTTTTTTTCTGAGAAGTGTCGGCTGTCGGGCGGCAGGAGGGATTTAAATTTGCACTGTGTGCTCTGCAAATCAAAGATGATTAGCAGAGGAAGCACCCAGACACAGGTTTTGTGTGCACATAGTTTATGTTGGTTGAGCGTTCCTTCAACAGGAGGCAGTCTAAGGGTGCTTTGATGCTACAGCATTGCGCATAGTCAGTGGTTCAACCAATCATGTTAGGTTACCCCTAGGGGATTTGTAGAGCACTCGTCCTGACTGGTTTTCTGCCTAACGTGCCAGAGTGTGATGGTTGCGAGTGGGACTGTGTTAACATAAGCTGGTGGGAGAGATGTGTGTTGGAACTCGTGCACGCGATCTGTAAAGATGCTGGTTTATTTTTTTAAAAAAGAGGTGGTTTTGTTCGCAATGTGTGCAGAGCCATGCCACAAAAACCAAGTTCTTACACCTGAGAGGAACCTATCAGCGGTTTATAATGTAGTGTTTCAGAAATTCCAAAGGGAAAGACGCATGCTATGGGATTTAGAGGCAAGGTTTTGGCATAACAGGAAACTCTTTGAGCTGGCTTCAATGAAACCTTACCATCAAACTTTGCACTCAAAACAAGCATTGGCAAAGCCAGCAGTTTTGGTTTGTGAATAAGTATTAGTCATTTGCCAGGCACTGCTGTTAGATGCCCAGGTACTTGCACCATGTTGCACCTGCTACCATCAATTAATACCACCACGGGTGTGCCTGGCAAGTGCCTTTGCTGACACAAAAGCCTAAACTGTTGGCATTGCCAATGCTTGTTATATATGTCAGAGTTATCTGCCCATTTGGCGCAAGTGCGATAAATATCAGCAGCTGCGCCTAAATCGCCCTCTCGGAAAATGAGAGGTTCCAAATTGGCTGTCACGCCACAGTGGCCATGCCGTGGACTCTTCCATCTCATACCTGCCCCTTTCCAATCCCCCCTACGCCCTCTCGCTCCGCCCTCTAAAGGGAAGAGGGAATCCGCTTGGGACCTTGGCTCCCAAATGCATGGTGGCCTACTTTCCATGTTTTCACATAAACAGGATCCAGCGGTGGCAAGCTTGCAGAATCCCATGTGTTCCATCTATTACCCCACCCGGGGCGTTTAGCATGTGATGATAATTACTATGATGCCCCTTTCCTCTGGCCATTACCACTCAGTACAAACATCATTATGCAGTATTATTACTTAAATAAAACACTCCCCACCTCACTCATTATGTATGCTCTTTCCAAAGTAGTTTGCAGATAATATAGCACTAAGGGTGAAACTCTAGAACATGCCCCATAATGCAAACCCAGCACTACAATCCCAGGCTCACGCACTTTGAGTAAGTGGTGAAGGCGGGATTTGATCTGCAATTTAGGCACTTAATCGCATATCTAACCATCTCCAGCGAATACTGATGTGTTAAAACAGTGTCATCCCAGGTCTAACATTATATATTTCTTTTTAAAGATTACATAACAAAAATACAAAAATCACATAACAAACCAACCTTCTAAAATATAAATCAGTATAAAAACATGTTAAGCAAAAGAAGTGTGGCAGCCGGCAGGCCAGACATCTGTCCATGGATGGCTGATAAAGTCAGGGTTTGGGAATGGGAGCAGGTAGTCCGGTGTCCTTGGTGATCTCCGAGGTGTTGCAATCATAATGCTCCTACGGTAGCCCACTATTGTGTGTCTGGGGCAGCAATCCAGCAAGGGGAGGGGGCAGCCTGATGCTGTGAAGCACTAGCCAGGTGGCTCTATTCAGTGTAGGGTACTGTGCTATAAAACCGACGCCCATGCTCAGTGCCAAGCTGCCAGCGTAGGAAACCACTCTCAAGTCTAAAGCAGCACGCATGCTCATTTGTTAAAGCACTGCTTTTCCCTGTTTGATACTCATTTGTGGTGGTGTGCTGTTTTATTGCGAGACACATTAGGTATGAAAGGGCTACAGTGTGTGGTGGTTTGCTCATTCGCCACTCCCAGAATGCAGCATCACAAGAGAATGGATGAGTGGTCTGAGGGTCTCGAAGGAAGACATTCAACTCAATGGTTCCCTCCCTCGCAACTCACTCCCACCGCCCGCCCACCCCCCAATGCCTTCCTCAATGCTGCGGGCATATAGGATACCACGCACGTTTGTGGATGCACACACAGCGGGGCCTGCCCACACGAGCATATTCAGCGACAACAAATGATAATATTGTTTTTCTAACTCGGGTTAACTAACGCTTGTTTTGTAAATATAATGCTGATAAACAAAACTACAAGTTCCAGAATGCAAAGCGCGGTTGCCTGAAATGTGCAGAACTACCTGACGTGGGACACTCCCCGTTTATATAACCATGGTATTTATAAATGTCATTTTCCCTCTGTGAGTGCAAGGTACTCACTGCACTGGCCCTAAGGTCTCAATAGTTATGTATGTCAGATGTATATTTTTTTTCTGAGAAGTGTCGGCTGTCGGGCGGCAGGAGGGATTTAAATTTGCACTGTGTGCTCTGCAAATCAAAGATGATTAGCAGAGGAAGCACCCAGACACAGGTTTTGTGTGCACATAGTTTATGTTGGTTGAGCGTTCCTTCAACAGGAGGCAGTCTAAGGGTGCTTTGATGCTACAGCATTGCGCATAGTCAGTGGTTCAACCAATCATGTTAGGTTACCCCTAGGGGATTTGTAGAGCACTCGTCCTGACTGGTTTTCTGCCTAACGTGCCAGAGTGTGATGGTTGCGAGTGGGACTGTGTTAACATAAGCTGGTGGGAGAGATGTGTGTTGGAACTCGTGCACGCGATCTGTAAAGATGCTGGTTTATTTTTTTAAAAAAGAGGTGGTTTTGTTCGCAATGTGTGCAGAGCCATACCACAAAAACCAAGTTCTTACACCTGAAAGGAACCTATCAGCGGTTTATAATGTAGTGTTTCAGAAATTCCAAAGGGAAAGACGCACGCTATGGGATTTAGAGGCAAGGTTTTGGCATAACAGGAAACTCTTTGAGCTGGCTTCAATGAAACCTTACCATCAAACTTTGCACTCAAAACAAGCATTGGCAAAGCCAGCAGTTTTGGTTTGTGAATAAGTATTAGTCATTTGCCAGGCACTGCTGTTAGATGCCCAGGTACTTGCACCATTTTGCACCTGCTACCATCAATTAATACCACCACGGGTGTGCCTGGCAAGTGCCTTTGCTGACACAAAAGCCTAAACTGTTGGCATTGCCAATGCTTGTTATATATGTCAGAGTTATGTGCCCATTTGGCGCAAGTGCGATAAATATCAGCAGCTGCGCCTAAATCGCCCTCTCGAAAAATGAGAGGTTCCAAATTGGCTGTCACGCCACAGTGGCCATGACGAAAGGGGCTCTGCCGTGGACTCTTCCATCTCATACCTGCCCCTTTCCAATCCCCCCTACGCCCTCTCGCTCCGCCCTCTAAAGGGAAGAGGGAATCCGCTTGGGACCTTGGCTCCCAAATGCATGGTGGCCTACTTTCCATGTTTTCACATAAACAGGATCCAGCGGTGGCAAGCTTGCAGAATCCCATGTGTTCCATCTATTACCCCACCCGGGGCGTTTAGCATGTGATGATAATTACTATGATGCCCCTTTCCTCTGGCCATTACCACTCAGTACAAACATCATTATGCAGTATTATTACTTAAATAAAACACTCCCCACCTCACTCATTATGTATGCTCTTTCCAAAGTAGTTTGCAGATAATATAGCACTAAGGGTGAAACTCTAGAACATGCCCCATAATGCAAACCCAGCACTACAATCCCAGGCTCACGCACTTTGAGTAAGTGGTGAAGGCGGGATTTGATCTGCAATTTAGGCACTTAATCGCATATCTAACCATCTCCAGCGAATACTGATGTGTTAAAACAGTGTCATCCCAGGCCTAACATTATATATTTCTTTTTAAAGATTACATAACAAAAATACAAAAATCACATAACAAACCAACCTTCTAAAATATAAATCATTATAAAAACATGTTAAGCAAAAGAAGTGTGGCAGCCGGCAGGCCAGACATCTGTCCATGGATGGCTGATAAAGTCAGGGTTTGGGAATGGGAGCAGGTAGTCCGGTGTCCTTGGTGATCTCCGAGGAGTTGCAATCATAATGCTCCTACTGTAGCCCACTATTGTGCTTTTCCCTGTTTGATACTCATTTCCCCCTCTTATATCCAAAAGCAAGGAGCCAGGAAAGTCCATTCATCACCCATACGCTTGAGGATGCAGATTGCCACCACTTAGCCTCCAAGAGTCCTTCTTCTTTCTCACGAAAAGGAATCCCAGACAGGACACATTCCTGCCTATTCCTTTCAATGGAAGCTGACCTCTGTGCCGGGATGCTGTCTCTGCACCACGACTTCGGAGCAAGAGATACTCCAGGGACATTAGCAACGGTGTAAAGAGGGCCTTTCCAGCAAACTTTTAAGCAAGCATTGGCAATGCCAACAGTTTGTCCTTAGTTGTAGGCATGGGAAAGGCCCTTGCCAGGCACCGCTGTAGTGGTATTAACAACCCTTTGTTGGTAGCAGGCACAAAATGGCTCGAGTACCTGGACATCTAATAGCAGTGCCTGGCAAAAGCTTCAAACTTATGCACAAGCCAAAAATGTTGGCTTTGCCAATGCGTGTTTCAAGCAGGACTTCAGTGGCTTTGCCAATGCTTGTTTTTAACAGGGCTTCCGTGAAGGACACACAGAGTGCTTATAAATAGAGTGGCTGAAGGCAGGCCTGGTAAGACATTTTTATTACACCAGTAGCATGTTTAGAACTCCAATTAATTAATTCCTCCCTAGCTGTACTCCAATGAAATAGTTTCGGCTTATAGGTGGTGCAAGCAACACCCAATAGTCCAAACTACAAATGGGAAAGCCATTTTAAGCTAGTAGCGTAGATAAAGCGTTGCACCCTTTTCTCACCTAACATACTGTTATCGCTCTTAAGTCCTATGTTCTTGAGCGTGTGCCATTTAGCCTTCCTGCATATTTCTAGTTTTCTACATTATAAAGTTGTGCCTACATGCATATGATGTGAACCTAACAGCCAGGACTGGCTGATTATTTCCAACCTCATAAGAAAAGTCTTTTAGTCATTGTTTGACTCTGCAATGTATCTTGTTTTTCATTATTATTAGTAATTTATGTAGCACTTCTCCTAGCATCTAAGCGCTCAAACCCATGTTGTACAAAATCATCCCTTTCTAAAGGTGAGCGCCTAGCCCCTGAGCGATCTTCCCATTTAGGCAGGACGTGAATAAAAAGTGCAGTTGTGGAAAAAAGTTGAACACGTTTTTATGGCAACCAATAGCACACAGCGCAGACTATTGAATTGTTAAGTTTAAAAGCAAGGTTTATGCTGTAACGGACCCCTCCGAGCTAGCTGTAACGTGCCAGAGAAATGGACTGTCACCACTCATCATTACACACATGCACCTGCCATGATAACAATAATGCATTGCTTATATAGCGCTACACACCCATAGCTCTCGGAGCGCTGTAATACCAGAAGACATTTTTATCCCACACAGTGGTACCTAACTTATAGACCTTGGAAGGATGAAAGGCTGAGTTGATCCTGCCAGGATTCGAACCTGCCACAGGAGTAAGCACACAAATATCAAGGGTGAGCGCTTAGCTCACTGTGCTATCTGACCAGCTTAAAGGGATGCCAAATAGTTGGCTTAAAAGAAACAGGATGGGAGTGGGGAATTACCTCCAGACTGCAAAGCCCTGCTGGAAGGGGCGGACTGGCCTATTGGGAACTCTGGAGATTGCCTGCTAGGCCTCTGCACGATGGGCCTCTTCTTTATGGTAATACATTGTATTTCCACATTTTCTCAAAGGAAAAGGGTTGAGCTTGCTGAAAATGTATAATATGAGGCCACTGTGAAAATTAGTTCCAGGGCCTGTTTTGGATCCCTGTCCACCCCTGGTAATGGGTGCAGGGAGCTAACAAGGTGCCGATTACGACCGGCCAGTTGGTAGCTCCCTGGTCCCCTCGCGGGACCCGGTAATGACACCTGGATTTTACCAGGCGTCCTTACCGGGTCCTGCGAGGGGACCTCGTAATCTTGCGGAATGGGTTTAATGGGTCCCCCTCCATTAGGGGAACCCGTTAACCCATTCCGCAAAAGTCGTAATGAGGCCCATGGTCCCATCTAGCTGCGATGCAGGCTAATCTTCACAGTTCCCTCCAGGTGTGGCACTAGCTAACATTGGCAAGTAAGTTAACATGTATTACAAGGCATTTACAGTCCAATTTCAGTGGTCACAAGTCTCTCTAAGTATGCATTGTGTAGGTCTGTGGGAGTCTACGCTATCAAAAGGTAAGGTAGAGTGGCAGGGGCTTTCTGGAGTAGAGTAATTGCTCTACACCCCATCCATGCCACACTCACAGTTTTTGTTGGTGTCTGCTGACTTCCTTGGCTTCCCCTGCGGACACCTGCAGACTCTCTTTGGAGCCGCCTTTGTTGGAGCTGCCCTTTGCCTGGGGCCCTTAGCCGAAGAGGCTGCCGGGCAGAGGGCTGCCCTGGGAATGTGGGTTAAGAACAGTGAGTCAGCCAATCGGGGGAGGTGAAGGGGGTGGGCCGGGAGGCGGGAGAAGGGACGTGGGAAAAAACAAGGGAAGCACGGCAGGTGATTGGGGCGGGGGTGCAGCCACAAAGGCTGAGATGTTGCTCCCCAGGGCTTTCCTGCTCGAGCAAGGAATTACACCTTGTTTCCCTAAAACTATTGTTTTTACAGCTTGTAAATGGACGACTGGCACGCACATGTGGTTATTAGTATGGAACTGCGATTGGCATGCACGGGTGATTATTAGTATGGAACTGCGATTGGCATGCATGGGTGGTTATTAGTATGGAACTGCGATTGACATGCACAGGTGGTTATTAGTATGGAACTGAGGGAGAAACAGTGGTCCTCAATCAGGTCCTCCGTGCTGCCTGAGCCCCTGCTACACCAGTGCTGCCTGCAGGGATTTCATGCCACTGACATTCACCACAAATGTCATTATTTTATTGGGCTTTTTTAAGCCACAAACAATGGGCATAACTGATTTGTAGAGCTTGCAAAGGGAGGGGAGAGGGTACTGCAATCTTTAACAGGCTTTGGAAACATTCAGATCAGTTAAGTGCAAGGGAGGGTGAAGAGAGGAGCTTAGTGAATTCCACAAGTGCATAACACAGAGAGGACAGATTTGTCTGGTTTGAAGAGGTTCGGCTGTCCAGATAGCCACAGAGGCTCAGGATTCTAATCCAAAGTATTTCCGGAAGAGGAAAGTCTCCAGTCTTTTGCGGAAGAGGAGATGGTTTTCCACAGACCTGATTGCAGCTGGCAGACTCTTCCAGATGGAGAATCCTGCTGCACTCATAACTCTGACTCACAGGTTCCTTTCCCTAAAGGGGGCAACAACCAGTGTTTTGGAACCTGATGAACCTGAAGATTCTAAGTGCAAGAAAGGGTGGGATTTCTGTGGCTTCTTCCTGAGATAAAGTGATCTATAGTTTCAATGTGGATAGGAACTTTGAAGCCGCTGTGAGCTCTGGCAGGGATCCAGTGCGGGGGAAGGAGAGGAGGAGTGATCGGCTCCACGGGATTGAGACCCAGGATGAGCATGGCTCTTTTGTTCTGGACCACTTGTGCTTGATGGGGGAGGTTTTTGGGAGAGCCAAATGGAGACTATTACAGTAGTTAAGGCACCTCTCTTTGGTACATGTTCAAGAGAGGAAGGATGCTTCTTCATAGGTTCATGTTTTCTGAGAGGATAAGAGTAAACGATTGCCAGTGATGACTGAGGCTACTGGAAGAGAAAACACTTGTAAGTCGGGTTCCAACGCAGGGGCACCAAGCGCAGGGAGGAGCAGATTTGATTGAATGGAAATGCCAACAGAGATCATCTCTGTCTTCATGGCATTCAGGCAGAGGTTGTTGTCATCCAACTCTGAATATGAGCAGGCATTCTGAGCTATGGAAGAGTGCTGATGAAGACCCAGACTGAATGGTGGACTTCAAGAGAAAAGGGCCCGTCCTGATCTGAAACCTCCTGTTCCCCAGGAAGGATGATATATATCGGATGAATGGCAGAACAAGCAATGCCTAAGGATAGCCAGAGATGCCTCCAGGTGGCGTAGGAGGGTCTTCAGTTGGCATCCACTGTCATCCGTTTCTCATCTCTCATGAAGAACTGGTCTGATCGATGAAATCTCACTGCACAACATACCTTTAGGCATGTTAAGTAGGCTTTAAATCACATGGCAAAAGGGAAGCCAATGGTTTAGAAGAGAAGGATGAGAAATGGACATTCTTTTCGAAAGAAAAGGTGCAGTTTTTGATAGTGGTCTAAAGATTATTCAAACGTGCAAAAAGTTAAAATAATACAAATTCATGTTAAATTAGTTCAGTTCTTTACATTGCTAGTACCTGTAACCAAGCCCAAAATTACAACACAGCCAAAATGAAATAATGTCATTCCCTTCTCACGAATGTCTCCAAAATGTATCCTTTTTCAGTTCAGCCACAGAATTTACAAATGTACCAAACATATAGTTTTGCACATTGCCATTGATCGAGTCTTCATTATAAAAAATATCTCAATGTTTCCGTTCCTGTATTGACAGAAAAACCTGCATGACCGCAGACCTTGGGGAATAGTACACTTCCCGGCACACATTACTTCTTGGTTGCAAGCTGATTACATGTACACTTTGTGAGAAAACGCATCTTTGCTCGACATGGAGCAATGCTCAGGTAAGAAGCACATAGACGGTGATCAGTAAAATGTTAACATACTGCACATGTCTGTAATTTAAGTTTAATGATAGTATTTTGGTGAGTCCCTGCTCCCATAGCCTGCTTAAATTACACCTTAGTTGAGTACAACTCATTTGGACTGAAGTTTAAAAACTGGGCCACTTCCCAAGCGCTATTCCTCAGTCTATGAAATACCCTGTTAATCGCTGATGTATGAGCAACACAATTATTCGCTTCAGTTGATCACATCTTAATACCAAAAAAATGGTTCTCGTTTTAGCCTAAACCTTCCAGGAAGAAAGGCCTGGCTTTGCAATGATCAACTCTGCAGGCGGAGATTGGGCTAAGCTAACAGTAAAAGTACCTCGTGAGGGCGTGGTCATGCAAGAATAACAAACTTTTTAATTACCAAATTGAGCATGTGAACACATTTACTTAGGATATCATCACACGCAGACAGGATTTTTGTGCATACATCGTGCTGATGGTAAATACCACCTACGCTTGGTATTTCTACAAGTCTCCCAATTCAGATTTTATAACTGGCCGATGTAATATTGCTGACATACCACGAGTGGTATTTCATCATTACAACCGCCACCAGTGGAAACAATAGAGGGTATATTTGAACTATTCTTATCTAACCGTTTCCACTGTTAAAGTGAAGGTTGAATAGGATAATGTACAGTAGTGGTTGAGACCAGTACGGTACATTTTTCAAATGCACAGGTCATTTCTCACCCTTTTCTGCATTATGTGGGAAAGTTGAGGTGGAACCACTTTCTCACCCCCTCACATTTTTGTAATGAGGGGGCAGTGCTTCCTTGTACACATTTGCAAAATGTTAGCAAATTATAGGGGGGATTTTAAAATGTTTACCTCCATCTCTGGTGTGGAGGTAAAAATAGACAGATATGCAGTTGAAAATCTCTATAGTAATATCACTGGTGGTATATTTTTGGACTACCACCAGAGGTATTTCTCTCTAACCCTGAATCTGGTGGATGGTAATTCTGATGGAATTTTGAATGTACCACCAGAATTCCTGTTACCCCAAAAGGTGCCTGTTATGTAGAGTCCCTTTGTGGCCATGGATTATGTGCCCCAGAATCAGATCTGCCGCATGTCACTAGGGAGGTTTTGGAAGCAGGCTAGTGAACATGGCGACGGTGAACCTCCGTTTCAACAATGGGTCCTGCTGAATAGCGCATAGAAAACCACATCTTTCATGCAAACTAGGCTGCGCCTATTGCTTTCCATGCCTGTCGTTTCCTCACTTTACTGCTTTTTATTACATGCTTCCTAATCTCTCTCTCTCCCTCCCTCCTTCCTCCCTTCCTTCCGTCCTCCCTTTTCCCTTCCTCTCCTCTCCCCCGTTTTCTTCATCCACTCTCGCCCTTCTTCCCTACTCATTCTCCTTCCCTCGCCCTCCCTCTCCCACCTTTCTCCCTCACTACTATCAGTCTCCCCTCGCTTCCTTCCCTGCTGCCTTCCACCACTCCCCGGAACCCCTTCGTCCCCGGAACCCCCTCGTGCTTACATGGGGAAACAGGAGAGCACGCTAGCGAAAATAAACGCCCAAATCAAGTTATGGGGAAAATGGTGCATTGAATCCCTCCTGTCTAGGACATGCAAAGCATGTTCGTGCATTGCTGTCAGTGCATGCAGAGAGCACGCTGAATACCTTCAAATCTGTACTGTAGCGACAGAGTACATTCCCACGCAGTGAAAGTGTGGGAATATTCTGCAGGAACATTTGTGAACCAATTTCCCACAATGGTTTATTTATTTACATGTGGTTTTTTTCAGCGTGAGCTACACGCAGTTATGAGGTCACATCACATTGCCAAGGAAAATATTTGCTGAATCTTATTTTTTTATTTAGGTTTAATGAAATCAATTTAAAAAAATGACAGTTACAAATATGTGTTGCCCTTATCTTCCCTGAGTGGATTCCTGCCACTGTCACTCCTACGCAGACCTACTCCTCTTTTGAATATCTTGTCTGCCGACTCTCTCTCTCTCCTAGCCATTCCCTTACCGTGGCTACTATCTATCGGCCACCTGGTCAAATTTCCTCCTTCCTCTCTGAGTGGGCTGACCTCTCCTCCTCACTCCTGTCCTCAACCACCCAACTCCTCTTTCTCGGTGACTTCAACATCCACCTCGATGCCTCCTGTCCCCTCACTGGTCTCTTTCGCGAACTCTGCAACTCTCTCTCACTCTCTATTCTCCCGTCTGGGCCTACTCACTCTGCAGGGCACACTCTTGATGCTCTGATCTCTTCTGACCTTCCCCTCTCCCTCCCTCTCTCCACTCCTCTCTCCTGGAGCGATCACTTTCTCCTATCCTCCCACCTCTCCCTCCCTACCCCACAGGCAAAGCCACCCTCTTCACTGCCACCCACCTTCTCGGTCATCCGGCCCATGAAGCGCGTGTCAGTTGAGGCCTTCGCTGCTACCTTCTCGCCCCCTCCTCCCCCCCCGGCTGACTCCCACCCTGACACAGCCCTCTCCATGCTCTATTCCTCTATATCTGATACTCTCGATATCCTTGCCCCCGTCATGAGAATCCGCCTGAAGCCCAAAGCCAAATGTAACTCCTGGTATGACTCGGATCTCGTCACCCTAAAACGCAAGTGCAGGGTGGCAGAGAGGAAATGGCGTGCTTCATGTTCATCCTCTGACAAACTGGCCTGCCGCCTGCTCCAAAGGCAATACCGGCTCTCCGTTCTCACCAAGAAGAGAGCCCTTATCCAAGCCCGCATCTCTGAGGCATCTAACAACTCGGCCGAACTCTTTAAAATCTGCAAGGAGCTGGCCAACCCTGCTGCAGTCTCTACCTCTCCTGTCCCCTCCCAGGCCCTCTGCACTGCACTGGCCTCGCACTTCATCTCAAAAACTCAGGACATCCTGTCCTCGCTCTCCTCCGCTCTCCTCCCTCCCTCTCTTCCCGGCTCTTCCTCTTGCTCTCTTGCAGCCGCCCCTCCGCCCTCCTTCTCTGCTTTTCCACCTTTTTCTGCTGATGAGGTTTCCAGACAAGTCCGATCTATGAAAGCCTCGTCTAAACAGGTTCACCCCTGTTCCTCCAAAACCATCAAGGACCACATCGACTCCCTGGCTCCTGCCCTGGCTGACTTTTGCAACCACTCATTCGCCTCTGGAGTCTTCCCATCCCCCCTCAAGCACTCCCTTGTGCACCCCCTCCTCAAGAAACCCTCTTCCGACCCCTCCTGCCCGGCCAACTATCGCCCAATCTCCATTACTCCCTTCCTGGGCAAACTCCTGGAGAAACTGGCCATCTCCCAGCTTAACCTCCATGCTGAATCTGTTGGTAATCTTCATGACCATCAATCCGGCTTCAGAGCGGCCAGAAGCACGGAAACTGCTCTCCTGAACATCCGTGAGGACCTGCTCCTGAACCTCGATTCCAACACTCCCTGCGTTCTCATTCTGCTCGATCTCTCCTCTGCCTTTGACACTGTCAACCATGCCATCCTGCTCAACCGTCTCCGTGATAACCTGGGTATCACTGGTCAGGCTTTGGCATGGCTGACCTCTTTCCTTTCCGGTCGACCCTCCCAGGTCCAAATGGGCTCCTTCCTCTCTGACATCTTTTTCTCCACCTGTGGTGTCCCCCAGGGATCCAACCTCTCTCCCTGGCTTTTCAACCAGTATCTGGCACTCCTTGCCCACCGCATCGCCGCTCTCTGCCCCCACTTCCAGTGCTATGCGGACGATACCCAGCTCATTTTCAGGCTACCCTCGGCCTCCTCCTCTCCTTCCCTCATCTCCGACTGTCTGTCTGCTATCCAGGAATGGTGTGCCGCCAATGACCTCTGCCTTAACGCCAGTAAGACTGAGATTCTACTCATCGGCACACCCACTCCCTCCTTCCCTGCAGCTCTCTGGCCGGCCTCCCTTGGCCCCCTTCCCGCCCCTACCTGCAAGGCTAAAAACCTCGGGGTCATCTTAGACTCCACACTCTCCTTCTCTCCTCATATATCTGACGTCTCTAAGAAGTCACACTACCAGCTGCACCTCCTCAGAGGTATTCTTCCCTTCCTCTCCTTCCCCCAGAAGCTCACTGTCTCCCGAGCCCTGGTTCTCTCTAGGCTGGACTACTGTAACAGCCTCTATCTTAATCTGCCTGCCTCCACTCTCCGCCCTCTGCAACTTATCCAGAACAGAACTGCGAGACTTGTCCTTGGCCTCACGCCCAGGGACCGTATCTCTCCAGGACTGAAATCTCTTCACTGGCTCCCAGTGGCTGCGAGGATTAAGTTCAAAACCCTCTGCATTGTCCACAAGGCCTTCTGGGGCCTGGGGCCTAAATACCTTCAACTCTCTCTTCCTAAATATCTTCCTTCACGAGCCCTTCGCTCATCCGTCTCCAACTCCCTCATGGTCAGCCGCTTCTCGAAGCAACGAGCTGGGGGTAGATCTCTCTCCGCAGCAGGGGCCTCCCTCTGGAACAGCCTTCCTGCCTCCCTGAAACTTGAGGAGAACCATCTCAGGTTCCGGAAGTACCTCAAAACCTTCCTCTTCGCTTCTGCCTTCTCTCTCCCTCTCCCCTGCTAAACCTGCTTAACTCCCCACTGAATTCTGCACTAAACCTGCATCTGGGCCACTCTCAGCGACCTCGGTCCAGGGCCCAGCCACTCTCCACTTGCACTGCCTCCCTGGCTCCCCCTGCACTGTGGGACTGTCACTGTATCCCTACAGCCCCCCTTCCCAGCACTTGCTCTGCACTTACCTCGCACTTGCCACCAGCTGGCCCTTTTTATTTATTATTTATTATTTATTATTTATTATTTTATTACGCTACTTACCTTGTACTGCACTTCCCCCCCACCTCCTCCCCTTGCACTTTCTCCTTTTCCCCTTACCTCTGCACTTGCGCGATCTGAATGACACCTGGCCTAGTAGGATCGTTTGTCTGTCTTCCCCTTGTTTCCCTCCCTCCCTGCCTCGTCGCGCCTTGAAACACTTGTGTATAGGCGCGTTACAAATACCATATCATATCATATCATATCATGTCAATATAAAGAGAAAATAATAATAATAATAATAATAGCAAGTGAATTTAGACACGTGGGGCCTGATTTACAAAGCCCTTTTTAGTGGGACCTTCCCACCGAAAAACACTTTCGTAAATCAGGCCTGTGGTGGGGCCTACCCACTGGTAAGGAATACACTGAGCCAGTTGTAGCCTGCTATTGGGGTCCCTGTGTTCACGTGCTTCGT
Source organism: Ambystoma mexicanum (assembly GCF_040938575.1). Classification (NCBI taxonomy): domain Eukaryota; kingdom Metazoa; phylum Chordata; class Amphibia; order Caudata; family Ambystomatidae; genus Ambystoma; species Ambystoma mexicanum. The sequence continues at coordinate 718,556,513 of NC_090923.1, forward strand.
GACACGGGCGGCCCCTTTTTATTAACTTGGTACCTCGTGACCACATACGTCACACGGTCCTAAAAGGAACATACGTCACACTCCTCCTTTTTCATAACTGAACAACATAAGTAACATCCTTATCTCAACCCACTACAGGTGGAAACAAATACTCTGTACTATGAAGGCATTTAACATACACAGTGGAAGTCAGCTGACAATGCCGGCTCCTTAAGGGAGATCAACTTCTAAGTAAATCAGGCTGCCTGTAGCGTTCTCTGAAGGGATAGCGCCTTCCCTTTCCGGATTCACCTCCGTCTCGAGTTATTCCTCCCTGTTGGTCTATTATACTCCCCTCATCTTTGCTGGACCCTGACCGCTTCATGTCCGAATCCTCGCTCTCGATACTTTGCTACCAGGGCAGTGTAGCTCTCTGCAGGCTCACTGGGTGGCCATCACCATCTCTTTTGGCAAACGTCCCTATCCGTCTGAGGAAGCTGGAATTTCTTGTTACTGTGGCCTGCCCATCGGAAGGCGTTATAATAGTTCCTTTAGCTTCTACTACTTTCAGCGGTCTAGGCTTGTGGGGTAGTGACCTCTTTCCTCTTGGGTGTATGGATCGTATCAGCACCTTATCTCCTACTTCTAGACGTTGATCTTTCAGTCCTTTTCTGACATTTTGTCTCATTTGCTCTCCTCCTTCGTTCAAGCACGCTTTCTTCATCGATTACTCGACTGCCAGTTGATTGGTCTGGCAACAAACCCCTGGGAACTCTTTTGAGACCAATGGAATGACCATTGTTGACCCTATCAGGACCAGGACATTGTCCATGGATGTTAGTTCAGTCCTCACGCACCACATCTGTTCAAGTACTCTTTTGGTGTCCTGTCTGCGCCTGTGTAATTGTTCCAGGATGCATTTCCACTCACCTCGGGCTTCGGCCGCCTGTAATAACTGGAAACACTTGTCATTCGCTAACACCTCATGTATCTCTGAGAGAGACATCAATATGGGCTTTGCTGCCGATGTTAGGTGTGCAGAAACTCTTCTGTCCCCTTCCCTTCGTCTTCTTTTTCTTGGTCATTTGCCTCTATGGGGTGTCAGGACAGGTAGTCTGCAGCGTTTGCATTCCCCGGGCGGCACACCAGCTCAATGTCATATTCCTGTAAGGCTAATAGCCACTTCACGATCCACGCCGGGGCCTTACAAGATGATATGATCATGATTGGGAGAAGAGGTCTGTAGTCTGTGAATACTGTCAATGATTTGCCAAATACATAGAGAAATGTTTACAACCCCAGAGTACAGTTAGAGCATTGCGCTATATTTGCGAGTATCTCTGCTCAGTGTCTGAGATGGCCCTACTCGCAAATGCAACAGGACAAGCATCCCCTTTGTCATCAGGCTAAGTTAGTACCGCCCAAGACCATATGAGCTGGCATCTACAACGAATTCTGGTCTCTTATTTGGGTCAAAGTACGCCATGCAGTCCGTTGCCGTGAGTGTGGTCTGGATTTCCTCAAAGGCACCTTGTTCTAGGGCAGTCCACTTCCAACTGCTGTCCTTCTTGGTGAGATTGTGAAGGCGCTCTGAGAGGGTTGCTAGATTACATATAAATCTTCCACAGTAGGTGACCATGCCGAGAAAGCTACCTACCTCTGAGGCATTGGTAGGGGGGCCGGCTGTCTGGATGTCCTTTACCTTGGCAGGGTCAAGGGAAATTCCACTCTCTTGGAATACAAAATCAAAGAATTCAATCTTCTTCTGTAAAAACGCACATTTCTCCTCTTGTAATATGAGTCCTAATTGTTGGACGTGCCTCAACACTCTCTAGCCTTTCCAATTGCTCCTGTTCTGAGATGGACTAGACCATGATGTCATCACTTGTATTAATTGCTCTCTCAGACCAGCCAGTGCTCCACGGATTGTGTTCTGAAACACTTCTGCCACTGAAGAAATGCCACATTTGAGACGCTTATACCTACACAGCCCTCGATGGGTGGTAAATGATGTAATGTAGCGTGACACTGGATCTAACACAAACTGGTGATAAACTGATCTTACGTCCAGTTTGGAGAAGAACTTTGCTCCCTGTAGGTCGGCTAGAATTTCATCCAGCGTTGGTGTGATAGACCTCTCCCTTTTGATCGCTCTGTTTGGGAGATGCATGTCTACACATATGCGGATGGAGTCTTGTTGTCTTGGTTTTCTGGCAATTACAATTGGGGAGACCCATGGGGTTGGTCTCTCTACTTCCTCTATGAGATCCATGTTGACCAGGTTCTCGAGTTCTTTGTCGACCAGCGCTCTTAGATGAAAGCGCACGTGTCTGTGTTTCAATGCAGTTGGTTGTACTGTGGGTTCAATGTGTAGTTGTAAAGGTTCGCCGGTGAACTTTCCTACTCCTGTAAACACTTTTGCATGTCTGGTCAGTAGGGATTGAATATCTTGTACGTATACTCTGAAGGCAAAGTTTACTATGTGCAAGGCTTCTGCAGCGGTGCATCCCAGTAGTGTTACCTTACTGACTTTAGTGTTGAAAAACTTGCTCTGATGGTAGTATTCTCATGACAAACAGACACAATGAAGACTCCTTCCAACGGCAGTGGCACCTTTGCCCCAAAAGTGAATATTCGTCCTTGTGTCTTTTTTAGGGGTGGGGCACTTGTCAAGCTGCGGTAGTGATTGCCCGCCATGACGCACACCGACACCTCGGTATCAATCAGTACCAGGATCTGGGAGTTCCCAATGGGAACTGTACATCTTGGTTGCCGTCCCTTTGAAGCCTTTATCTCTGCCACCTTGGAAATGAAGAATACATCTTCTTCATCTGTTTCTTCCTTTGCTGGTTGTTCTTTGGCTGGGAACGGCTGTTGAACTATTGCAACCTTCTGTGTTGTCTTGCAACCTCCCGTGAAGCGATTGTAGCGATCCAGCTAGTCCATACAGGTGTTGACGGTGCTGGCGCATGGCAGACTCGGGCGAAATGATTTGTTATCCAGCATCTTCCACATGTGTGTCCTCTTGCGGGGCAATCATTAGAGTGGGGAATGTCGTAACCACAGTTGGGACACTGTTATGTCATTTCCTCGCCCCTCCTTCTTGTTCCCCAGTGGGCATCTGTCCAACTTGCTGAATTGTTGTCGACCTATGGCACAGACTTCTTGTCTGCTTCGACATCTGCCAATTCATGGGATCGCCCGAGTTCCAGGATGCGGGTCAGAAATATGCCTGGTTGGTGTAGTATTTGTCTTCTTAGTTTTACATGTGAACATCCTGGTTCCATGTGTTAATTCTGCCGTGAAAATATTGCGATGCAAAAATATCACCATATTTTTGCGGCGAAATTCACACATGGACCCTGCGGGGGACACCCCCGGAACCCCCACATCATTTTTTAATGTGCGGGGGACAGCCCCGCAACCCCCACTCCCACATAATATCCCCAACACAAATATCGCCTATGGCGAACCAAACGCCCATATCTACGGCGATATTTGTGTTGGGGATATTATGTAGTGATACCAACATCCTTGGATTAGCTGTTGGCGCATCTCGAGTTTCTCATCTGACCATGCACATGTTGTGGCCATTCGTCTCAGTCTGCAGTGGTAGGTGTCAAGGGATTCCGCTTCTTTCTGTAGAGCGTTTCTCATGAGGCATCTCTCATAATCAAGGTTTGCCATACTCCTTTTATGCAGTGTTGACCGCAGCAAAAGACCTATCAGTGGACCGTGGAATTTCGAACATGTTACACACGGCAGGACCTGTAGAGTAGAGCATAACTGACCTTTTCGTGTCGTCATCTTCCTCCCCCATCAATGCTAAAAAAATGTCTAGGCGCTTCATCCAGGTGGACCATCTGGGACCCAGGGGTGACGGGGCTCCTGACCCATCAAACTCTTGCAGTGGTGTGAGACACATGGACGGGCGTTGCCCCTGGCACCTGTGGGAGCGCCTCTGGCATCATCTGCCATCCTCAGTAGTGAGGCACATCACGGCTTCACACTCACACACTGTGGACCAGGCAGATTGTAGATGCTTGATGTACTATGAGTGGATGCGTACAGGACTGCAGGGCACACAAGCACTCTGCGCAGGAGCTGCAACCCTTGCAAACCGATCTTGCTACAAAGTTCACTTTTTTGTTTTTATATATGTTGTTCAGTGGTCCGATGTGTGGCACTGTCCAGGGCTGGACACTCATGACAGGACGTAGGGCACACAAACACTCTCTGTGGGAGCTGCAACCCTTAGAGTGGTAAATGCAGGAGGACATGGAGATCTTTACAAATGTTTGGTAGGACTTATCCTTTTGAAAGTGGTGTGCTCCCTGGCATGGGGGTTGATTATCATGTGCTTTCCTGTGGGTGCGCAGTGATATATTTATTTGTCTTTTTCCCCCCTTGTTTCTGCCTGTGACAGGCTGGGCATATACCTGCCTAACCTCTGGAATGTTTCAGGAGACTCCGGAATTTTAAGCATTTCTCTGGGTCTCCAGAAAATTCCCTTGAATCTCAGGAATTTTGAGATTCTTTCCGGGCCGTAATATTCTCCACCTGATTGGCTGCCGCCGGTAGCCAATCGGGTGGAGAAGTGGGCGGAATCCGGAAACGGCACGAAATAGTCGTGCCCACTTACTGCACCACTACTATATGAGGCCGCTGCTCCCTCAATGCGACCCCCAACCGCCGTAATAATAGTGCTTTCAATCCATGTCATTGGATTGAAAGCAGCATTATTTCTGCTGCGGCGCCGCCTTCATTTTGCTTAGTATAGCATTGAATTAATGATTTTCAGTGCTATGTATGGTAAGCAAAATGAACGCGGCACCGCCGCGTAATAATAGTGCTTTCCATCAATGACATGGATTGAAAGCACTATTATTTCGGCTGCAGCGCCGCCTTCATTTTGCTTACAATAGCACTGAAAATCATTCATTCAATGCTATCGTAAGCAAACTGAAGGCGGCGGCGCCGCCGCAATAATAGTACTTTCAATTCAATGACATGGATTGAAAGCACTATTATTTCGGTGGCGGCGCCGCCTTCATTTTGCTTACTATAGCATAGAATGAATTATTTTCAATGCTATAGTAAGCAAACTGAAGGCTACAACAACCGAGTTTACCTTTTTGACAGGTGGGCGGGGCGTGTTGGCGCAGCCATGTGCAAATGGGCGGAGTCTTGTGTGGCTGTGGGCGGGGCATACATCTCAGGAATTTTGATTTTCAAATGTAGGCAGGTATGGCCGGGCATGCATGCAGGCTTGGTCCAACTGCAACATTCTTTTCACCGCTGGTGCCACGGAAGCATGAATGAGGCCGTTCGACGTCGCTGGGCCTGCAGGCATAGCCTGTGCGGTGTCAACGCTGGGCTTGGCTCACAAAGCTCCACGTCTCGCAGCGTGTACGCACTCTGAAGGGGTGCCTGGGCAGAACAGCGGGTTCACGACTGCATGGACCACGTCCAACGCGGCAACTGCTTTGTCGCCAGTGGGGTGGGGCCTACCCATCTGTAAGGAACACACAGAGCCAGTTGTAGCCTGCTACTGGGGTCACCCGTGTTCACGTGCCCCCTTTTTATTAACTTTGTACCTCGTGACCACATACATCACGAGGTCCTAAAAGGAACGTACACCACAAGGCCCATGGTTATTTTAAAAGCCTGCAAATTGCACAGAGAGGACTGCAGCCACAAACAGGTGCCCGCCCACACCTGTCTTAAGTATTTTTTTCTTTGTAATAGTATGTAAAGAAACAACAGGAATCTGTGGGATCCCAGGCTCCCATGCCTCTTTACACCCCTAGCACAGAAAAGTGCCTTCACGCCACTGCTATTTGTATGTTCTGTTACGTATGGTAATGTTCATTACTGCTAATTCACTGAGTCACCACAGTCCTCACGGTCCCTCCCAATCCCCCCATACCCTCCTCCCACTGGTGTTCTCAGCATGTGCTGAAGGGAACAGAATGAGGGTAAGGAGGGAGGGGCTTTGACCTAGGATTGACTCCAGCATTTCTTAATCACAATGGGCAGCGATTCAGACCTTCCGAGAGCCGACGGCATCCCTGCAGGTGGTACACCCATATGTAAACAGAATGATCAAGGGCTTTCTCTTAAGGAACCCGTAGACGCGGCCAGCGATTCCGTTGGTACTCCCAACAACTTGGAGAGGCTCCCTTCGAACCCTTACAGCAAGAGAACCAGAAGTAGTTAACGTGGAAAGTGGTGTTCCTTTTGGTGATTACATCGATGAGGAGAGTGTGCGCGCGAACTAGGAGCAATGCTAGTTGCGGAACCCTATCTGCAGTTTTTTTCTGACAAGGTGGTGTTATGCCTGAACCCCCACTTTTCGATAGAGGTGTCATCATCCTTCCACATGAACCAAGCAATCGTGGTACCTGAGTTTTACAGCAACCCCTCAATTCCAGAAGAAGAGTTGTGGAATACTCTGGATGTCCGGCGGGCCCTCTCTACATTCAACAGGCCACACCGCTGCAAGCCTCTCGCAGTCTACTGCTGGCCTTCAGAGGGTCGGAGAAAGGGAAGAAACCATCGGCCAGCACCATCAGTCGCTGGATTAAGGCGACCGTATTGGAAGCCTACCCTCTGCCCAGGACGGTACAGGGCAGATCTACTAGAGGAATAGCAGCTCCTGTGCAGGCGCACAGAGGGTCACCATGGACGACATTTGCAACACAACCACGTGGGCGACTCCGTCCAGCTTTGTGACTGATTTTAAACTTCAGATAGGCAGCACTTTCTCGCAGCTTTTGGGGTTCACGTCCTGGCATCTGACCACTGAATTAGTGTGTACAGTGTGTTCCATACATTAAAGTTTTTTTTTAAGTCAACGGTCTGGAAATGGGTGGCTCTGTTATCCACTGGAATTGCTCCGTACCTCTTCATTATGTAAGGATTGTGCTGAGAGGGGGACCGGAGGTAATGCTCTATTACGTATGGTAACGTTCATTACTCATAATTCCCCAAATCACCACAGTCCTCACAGGCCCTCCTGATCCCGCCCGGACTGGTGTTCTCGGCATGTGTTGAATAAAACAGAGAGAAAGTAAGGAGGTAGGGGCTTATATACAGAAGTTAGAAATCAAAGGAGGATACGTTTAAGGAGAAGCTGTTCAGGGGCATAGCCCTTCATTATGTATGGACTCGGTTGACAGGGGGAGGGAAGGTAGTTCATTCCTATGAATTCTGCTTGCTTTAAGATTCAAGAGGCACGCACAGGGATTTAAGCCACTGCGCCTGCATCAAAACTAAATGCGGCCGGAGACCCTGGTGTATTCTGTGTTAGGATGTGCCAAACTTAGATGGAATTCTTAGCCTTAGCTTGCGTCACATCTAGACAGGATTATGAATGTTAGCATGTGCCATACTTAGATGGAATTCTTAGCCTTAGCTTGTGTTACATCTAGATAGAATTGTGAATGTTAGCATGTGCCACACTTAGATGGAATTCTTAGCCTTAGCTTGTGTTACATCTAGACAGGATTCTGAATGTTAGCATATGCCACACTTAGATGGAATTCTTAGCCTTACCTTGCGTCACATCTAGACAGGATTATGAATGGTAGCATGTGCCACACTTAGATGGAACTCTTAGCCTTAGCTTGCGTCACATCTAGACAGGATTATGAATGGTAGCATGTGCCATACTTAGATGGAACTCTTAGCCTTAGCTTGCGTCACATCTAGATAGAATTGTGAATGTTAGCGTGTGCCACACTTAGATGGAATTCTTAGCCTTAGCTTGCGTCACATCTAGACAGGATTATGAATGGTAGCATGTGCCATACTTAGATGGAACTCTTAGCCTTAGCTTGTGTCACATCTAGATAGAATTGTGAATGTTAGCGTGTGCCACACTTAGATGGAATTCTTAGCCTTAGCTTGCGTCACATCTAGACAGGATTATGAATGTTAGCATGTGCCACACTTAGATGGAATTCTTAGCCTTACCTTGCGTCACATCTAGATAGAATTGTGAATGTTAGCGTGTGCCACACTTACTCTTAGATGGAATTCTTAGCCTTAGCTTGCGTCACATCTAGATAGAATTGTGAATGTTAGCGTGTGCCACACTTACTCTTAGATGGAATTCTTAGCCTTAGCTTGCATCACATCTAGATAGAAATGTGAATGTTAGCGTGTGCCACACTTAGATGGAATTCTTAGCCTTAGCTTGCGTCACATCTAGACAGGATTATGAATGTTAGCATGTGCCACACTTAGATGGAATTCTTAGCCTTAGCTTGCGTCACATCTAGATAGAAATGTGAATGTTAGCGTGTGCCACACTTAGATGGAATTCTTAGCCTTACCTTGCGTCACATCTAGACAGGATTATGAATGTTAGCATGTGCCACACTTAGATGGAATTCGTAGCCTTAGCTTGCGTCACATCTAAATAGAATTGTGAATATTAGAACACTTAAATGAAACTGTGGATGATGACAAGTGCAACACTAGAATGGAATTGCGATCACTAGCCTGCCACACATCTAGACAGAATATAGAAAATTACCAAGCGCAACACTCCGATGTCATAGTGAATGATAGCAGGCATCCCACCTAGACATAATTGCAAGGACAGCAATGCCAACTAACCAATCCACTAACAATTTCACCCCTCTGCATATACCTCTCAAACTCTAACCAAACACAACCACAAGCCTAAAACGCAGCAAACCGCACAAACTTCACTACACTGCAACAACAAAACAAACCGCACATAGACTTGTAAAACATCCCAAGCCCAGCCAATGGATCCACCAGGCTGAGGCTGCCAACAGCACATCACTGCTATCTTTCACTTTTCCAGCTCATTCCCACTAACTCACCCCCCCCTCTCCCTCTTTCAGAGCTGCCAGAGCACCTGGGGACCACTCCGGTGGTGATAGTGCGCGGTACAAATATCCTTTAATATTAACATTAACATTGTATAAGTGAATAACAAGCCAACAATAAATATATAAATACATAAATAAGGAGCTAGGGTTAGAGGTGGAGTAGACTATGCACTTTGTGCAGAAAATATAATCAAAATGTCCCAAGAGATAACTCAACAGTAGGGTGCATGCTAATTACATTCGGGGCCATTTAACACCCTCAAGAAAATTTACATATTAGTTGTTAAACCAATTATGTTATAAAAGTAGCAAGTTCTTAACAATTCTTCTTGTTTTTTCCGTCTCCAGATAACCACTGCAAAGTGATGCAGAGAGAGGCCATCGGCTGACCATATGACCAGTCCCATTTTTACTTGAGCGAAATCTGGAAAGAGGGTTTCATTATAAGGTGCCTTACGTTATGCCTAATTTATTGCAGACTTATGAAAGAAGATGTACACAGTAGGATATGATCAGATTTGACTCTGGTCATTAGGAGATAGTTATTGATTAGAAATGTAGATACATTATTATTTCTTTTAGTCAATTCTCAAATGGCACCTTACGAATAGTAAGTGCTAGGCTGGGGAACCCCAAATGTATGTTTTTCATTGGGTGAGAACATTATTGCACAGTAACTTGATAATTCAAGCCCCTGAGGAATGTCCAGGATTGGGTGACATAGTGAGGGCAGAAACATGTAGGGCAATGAGAAGTGCAGATTGTTGTATATGTACATAACTGTACTTTCTGTCCAAGAAGTATGTATATGTGATTGATCTCTTGGTCTTATTTTTGGAGTGTGTATGATAAATTGATACACCTTAGAAACTTGCTATGATGTTTCCTACATTTTATAAATTTTTTCAATAATTGGTAACGTGTTTGTATTCATTTTTATGTTCGTAGAATAAAGAATTGTCAATGTTTTCACGTAAGAAAAAACCTTTGGATTAATATAGGTCCATTATTTCAGGAATTTCTCAAGGTCACATGAGAGAGAGCACTGGAGAGTACTTAAGGTTGAGGTCCTTCATTTCTTCTTGTTTGATATTGACTTAGCTACTGAGCTAGTAGGAAGGAACCTGTGTCTCCTGGTTCTGGTATCTGGGTTCACCAATTGGTTATGCCCTATGAAATATATACACCTCTATGTAGGGTTAAAGAACTGTTATTTATATTACAATACAATAATGTGGCATGACGAATGAGTAATGAGGTTACAAGTAGAAGTATTTGCAGGTCCATAGCTATTGAAAGTTTACATATACGTTTATGAGTCTGATGCCCTCACATGCTGATATGTATGCTGCCCTTTTTAAACTCGGGGTATTCTTCTAGCAAAGTATGCATTTTTTGTTCATCATCAAGCTTTGTGAAGTAGTTTTTCGGACTGTACAGTGTCTATAAAAGGAAAAGATATGATGGTTAGGGAATTTAATTATTTATTAACTAGTGTAAAAGCCCACGTACTCGGGCAAAGTGCATAAAGAAAGGCAATGGGCCTCATTACGACCCAGGCGCTAAGTGGTTAACAGCGCCGTAAAAAGCTGCGGCGCCGTTAACCACTTAGCGCCTTACTACAAGGTCCCTTTGCGGGACCCGACCGCAAAGGGACCTCGCAGACCTCGCAGGCAAAGGGACTTCGCAGGCAATTACGGTACCGCAATTTGCGGTACCGTAATTGCCGCCTTCCCCATTCCCATTGAGCCCTATGGGGCAAAAATGGGAATGGGGAAGGGCCATGGGGAAATGGGGAAATACCGCCCTGCCAACTTTGGAATGGGGCGGTATTTCCCCATTTCACCATGGCGGACTCGTTACAACACCGGCACCAACCATGATGCTAATAGCGCCATGGTTTAGCGCTGGTGTTGTAATGAGGGCCAATATATTTTGTGGTATACTCATGACCTGACCCATTGTGCTGGTGTGACAGGGCTGCTGTCTCCCTCAGCTATTGGAGTCATGCCATTGGTGCTCCCTGCTCCGGTGCCATAGATGCTCTCTCCCAACCAGCTTTTATGGCCCTCACTCCTCTTCTCCTGACCTGACCTGCTGTGCCGGTGTGACATGGCTGCTCTCTCCCTCAGCGCTTGGAGTCACAGTCCCACTTTCACTTCAATGTCCATTGGAATCTGTGCCGAAATAGCTGAAAGCCTGCAGAACTAGACCTCCCAGCATTATGTGCGTTTGAGCAATCTAATGTCCATGGAAATCCCAACCAGAATAGCTGAAAGCCTGCAAAACTACACCTTCCAACATTCTGTGTGATTGGGCAGTCTAGCGTCCATTGGAACCCCGCCGAAATAGCCAAAAGCCTGCAGAACTACACCTCCAATCATTCTGTGCATTCAGGAGGTCTCCAAGGTTTTCATTCACACAGTAGGACTACTACATATTTCCTTAGGCAACAGCCCCCTCTTGTGGTGACAACAGGCGAAGCGGGCAGTGCAGCTTCGGACAAACATACATGTGGCCTTTTATTATATTGTATGATGTATTGCTGATTTATTAGTTATCCACTGCACAGACATTTGATTTGAGGTGACCGTAGGGGTAAGAAGGAGGGACAGAGGGAAATGGGGTAGGTGGGGATGGGGAAACAGGTACATCCCTCCTTGGACTTGAGTAAAAATGTATCTGCTGAGAGCAAAGATCTCAGGCAGAAAAAATCCACTACCCCTCTCCAGTAGCACATCTAAGCAAAATGCCATACTCTACTCTACTCTCAAAGTGGTAGGGATTCATTTCGGGATCACCGTCATAACTCTGTGTGCCTTATCTGGAGATTTATTTACATAGATTTGTAATATATCGGTTGGATATCTCCCGAGGGGAAGTTGGACGCTTGCCTAGGGCCCGGGCCCAGCCTGCACTTTACAAGTTTGAATCCTGTGGCAGGAGCCACTCAGTTCTTCCTCCTTCCAAGGTTGATACATTGAGCACCATCACATTGAGTGATGATAGCACATGTTACTAGAGTGCTTAAAAGTGGGAGGAATCTGGCATGATGCGCTGTATAACACTGTTCTGTTATTCTGAGCTATATCATATCAGTGTTGCAAAATTGCAAAACCTAGATGTGAATATTTTTGAATTAGCTCATTCTTGGAGGTTTTAGTGTATTAGAATTATGGGTCCGAGAAGGCAATTCTTGAGGGTAAAATATTCCACATGACCGTAGGTTATGATGTATACTTACTTTACAATCAATCAGCTGTTTCATATGTAAACAAATTAGGTTCGCTGACCTAATGTTACCTTTCTGAGGGAAGGACCCTGGTCTAATAAATCCCTTAACTCAAAAGAATTACGTGTTAGAGCAGCAACCGGGAATCCTCAATTTGGGGGATTTATAAAGAGCAGGCTGATATGTTTTGCTGCTCTGCTGCCTTGCATGGGGCCAGGCAGAAGCTCCGGAAAAACAAGTTACCAACTGCAGTGTAAAGACTGAGACATATGCACAGGGCTGTCAGAAGATGTGGTGAGGCCCGGGGCAAAACATTTGGTGAGGCCCCCTTACAGTTTTTTGCACTCGGCCAGCGGCGGCATATCCGCACACAGGAGACTTGAGAAATCTACCCTTGAGTTTGTGTGCAGGATCCCAAATATGGTTTATTACTACTTTCTCTACTGAAGAAAGGTTCATGCCAGACTAACTTTTTTATCATATAAATAAATATATATAAGATGGCATGAGCTCTCCACTGCGCCACCTCCAATTCTCTGAGGGTCAATCACTTTTCCAAGCAAAGAGTTGAGGGCAGATCTCTTTCTTCGGCTGGGGCCTCCCTCTGGAAACAGCCTCCCTGCCTCGCTAAAAACGAGGAGCACCATCTCCGGTTCCGGAAGCACCCCAAGACCTGTTTATTTGCTTCTGCCTTCTTTCTTCCTCTCCCTTGCTGATCACCTGCCTGATCCATGCACTGGTCACCTGGTCAAGCTCTGAATTTGGGCCCAGGTACCTGCCTGTACGTCCTATTGCAATCCCGCACTGCCTCTTGGCTCCCCTGCACTTGTGGTCTGTATCTGTTGTATCTGTAACCCTACAGTCCCCGCTCTTGCTCGTATTGTCCACCCGTTGGCTACACTTATGAGTACTCACACTTGCCACCAGTTGGCTGCACTCTTGTTTCTACTTTGTTCCTGCACTTCTGCATCCTACCCCACCCTCGGCACTTCTCCCCTCCCCATTCCCTGCTCTTGTACGATCTGAATGACACAAGGCCTAGTAAGATCTGTGTTTTGTCCTACTCTTTTGTTTCTCCCTCCTTGCCTTGTCGCGCCTAGAAACACTTGCGTACAGGCACGTTATAAATGCCATATCATATAATTGAGGAGCACCCTGCCCCTGTTTGCGCATTAAAACACACATCATACTTAGTGACAAATGATGTACAGTGGAGGCTGGTACATTTCTGAACTTAAGAGACTTAAATGTTTTTGCCAATTAGGCAGGATCAACAGAGCACAGTGAGGGAGCCCAAACCAAAGGGTGGCTTGGGGGGGGGTTCTCACTCCCAAGAAAATGTTTGAAACATTGGGTTAAAAGTATGCATTTTATAGCACTTTCTTTGCAAAATTGGGTAGAAATCCACACAATTTGCAATTGGTTTTGTATGGAAGCACATGGAAATTCCCAATAGTTGCAAATCACAAATTGTGCATAGGAACATTTTCCAATACATTTCATGCCGCCTTTCCACAAGGGATATGCTAGTATAAACATATATTCATGCTGGTTGTTCTAATTATGTTGAAGCAGGCTGCATCAATATTTGCCATTATTACCATGTACGGATTCCCAACCAGTAAAAATGCCATGCCACAGAAAGTATATCCAGGCTGACTGTGTACCATAAGTGTTATTACTGGCTAGATTGGCCTACATTCAAAGTGGGCCAATTTAGCCAAGTAGTATGTTTGCTTTAACCTTGATGCATAGTCCTGTGCATCAAGGGTAAAGCAAAAAGAGCACTGGCAATGCTAACAGTTTGGGCATTTGTGTAGGCATGGCAAAGGCACTTCTGTATTGGTATTAGCTGGCCATTGATAGTGCCAGTGCAAAATGGTTTGAGTACCTGAGCAGCTAATAGCAGTGCCTCGTAAATGCCTAATACTTATACATAAGCCAAAACTGTTGGCTTTGCCAATGCTTATTTTTAAAAGAATTTCAGCGAAAGACATGCAGGGTGTTTTTAAATTGAGTGGCCAAAGGCAGACCTGATTAAGACATTTTTATTACACCAGTTACGTGTTTACAACTCCAATGAAGTCATGAACTCTTAGAAGACTCCTTTGAGGAAACACTTGCAGGCACATTGAGGGCAAAGTTTGATGGCTAGCCATGTTTAAAGCTAGCCCAAAGAGTTCCAGTGAGGAGTTGTTTTGGGTGGGGAGGACAGGGACTGGGTGAGAATGCCATAGGGATAAGCATGGCCATGAGAAGTCATTTCACTGTTAGCACCTGCATTCATATCCATACACTTTTAGGTAATTGAAATTGTGATGTGGGGTTAGCACTTGCATGTAGGGGAGTGATTAGAAGGGAAGTGGTGACATAAGACATCTCCTTCTCACAGCAGTCCTTAAGTGTGATGTTTCAGAAATGAAGGCAAGAGGTAGCTGCTTGTAACATTGAAGCTTCACCAGAATAGTCTCATTCGAAAAGTGGAAAGATTTTAGGTGCCCCCACACAAGGAAGTTTGCCCCTTCCTCACAGCTACTGACGTTAGCACCTCTCCCAACATTTGAAGTATTAGTCCCCTTTCCCCCCTGACATTTTAGCCTAGGTGCACCTCTGATGCCATGAGCCCACCCCTTAATGAAGTGGCCCCCAGGGTGGCTACATTTAGGGGTGGTGCTGAACACACACTCACAAGAAACACTTTCACCCATGCATTCAACCACCAGTTACACAACTCCATACATGCATGTATACATAAAACCAAACACAGCATTGACACAAACATCAACATGCACGCATGCATTCATACATACATACACATATACATACTAATTTAATGTAAATACACATACACACTTTTAATTTAAAATAAAAAACACTTACCTTACCTCCATGCACCCTTAAAAAGCATCCACGCAGCCGACACGTAGACATGCTGCCTGACAAGAGAAAACTCCTCTCCCATCAGTCAGCGGGGTCACGCTGAGCAATGTGAACACACTGACTGACAATAGAGAACTCCTCTCCCATCAGGCAGCGTGGTCACGCTGAGCAACGTGAACACACTGACTGACAAGAGAGAACTCCTCTCCCATCAGTCAGCGTGGTCACGCTGAGCAACGTGAACACACTGATTGACAAGCGAGGAGTCCTCTCTAATCAAGATGAACACACTGACTGACAGGAGAACTCTCCTGTCAGTCAGCGTGGTCATGCTGAGCAACGTGAACCCACTGACTGACAAGAGAGAACTCCTCTCCCATCAGTCAGTGTGGTCACACTGACAACATAACACACTGACTGACAAGAGAGAACTGCTCTCCCGTCAGTCAGCATGGTCATGCTGAGCAACGTGAACACTGACTGACGAGAGAGAACTCCTCTCCCATCAGTTAGCGTGGTCACACTGACTACATGAACACACTGACTGACAAGAGAAAACTCCTCTCCTGTCAGTCAGTGTGGTCATGCTGAGCAACTTGAACACACTGACTGACAAGAGAGAACTCCTCTCCTGTCAGTCAGCATGATCACGCTGACATGAACATACTGACTGACAGGAGAGGAGTCCTCTCCCATCAGTCAGTGTGGTCACACTGATAACATGAACACACTGACTGACAAGAGATAACTCCTCTCCCATCAGTCAGCGTGGTCACACTGACAACATGAACATACTGACTGACAAGAGAGAACTCCTCTCCTGTCAGTCAGCATGATCACGCTGACATGAACATACTGACTGACAGGAGAGGAGTCCTCTCCCATCAGTCAGTGTGGTCACACTGACAACATGAACACACTGACTGACAAGAGAGAACTCCTCTCCCATCAGTCAGTGTGGTCACACTGACAACATGAACATACTGACTGACAAGAGAGAACTCCTCTCCTGTCAGTCAGCATGATCACGCTGACATGAACATACTGACTGACAGGAGAGGAGTCCTCTCCCATCAGTCAGCGTGGTCACACTGACAACATGAACACACTGACTGACAAGAGAGAATTCCTCTCCTGTCAGTCAGTGTGGTCACGCTGAGCAACCTGAACACACTGACTGACGAGAGAGAACTCCTCTCCCATCAGTCAGCGTGGTCACGCTGAGCAAAGTGAACACACTGACTGACAGGAGAGGAGTCCTCTCTTGTCAGTCAGCGTGTCCACGTTTTCAGCTGAATGACGGGAGGCAGCAGAGCTCACTTCTGAGCCCTGCTGTCTCCCATTATTTTGCTGTTTGTTGCGGAGCCAAACGGCTTCACAAGAAACAGCAAAATCATTGCAGGGGCAGCACAGTCCCCCGTGTGATTAAAGGACAAGGGAGACTGTGCTGCCTTCCACTTAGGAGAGGGGGCCGCGAGGCCCCCAGCAAGCGCGAGGCCCGGGGCAGTTTGCCCCCCCTGCACCCCCCTCGTGACGGCCCTGCATATGCACACATCCAGAACCTTCTAGCGAGGTTCTTCTAGCACGCAAATATCTAGTTCTATTCATGTGTAGGGCCATGGAGTGCGATCATTCTCCCATTAAAAATCAATGGAATCATAAGTCAGGCTGAATAGAGCATACAATGTCCAGGCAGTCAACCAACCATTGAGACAGCAAAGGCAAACAAACCGCTGGACAGGCGGGGTTAATTGAAGGAACCTCAGAGTCCCCAGGAGACCTTCCCATGCATTCTCAATCACCTCACCCCTTTGTCCCTCTTCCACATCCCATTCCTCTAAGATGAGGTGCACCCCACCTCCCAGGTAGCCATTCCTGCTGCTATTTAGTTTTTTACAATGGCTTTGCCCTCCAGTCCACCAAGAAGGGATAAACCTCAGCACCACCTGCCCACCAGTTGTTTCTGTCTCCAGATGGACTGTGCGGTTCTAAGGAATCCTGTGGATATGTAAGAACTCAATGATTAATTCTTCATTTATATTCATATATATCAACCACACAGGGTCTGACACCAGGCGCACAAGGTCAATACCCTCAGGGGTGATCATTGCCTTAAAAGTACCGAACACTGCGTTAGTTGCCCCAATGACATGCCCCATATATGTTTCTCCAGGTCAGATTTGGGGTTGGAGTAACTGAACCTGGAAGTGCTCCAAACCCACAGGAAGTCAGATAGGTCAGACAATACAGGAACTCCCACCCTCTCACAGCCCAATTCTGGCAGCTGAGAGGATGACACACAAAAAAAAGTTCACTGGCATTTCCATTATTATCGATTCATCCTACTATTAGAGCCGTGATGGCAGTGATAGATGGTTATGGAGGGAGACCTTGCTTGAGACAGCGACACCACCATAAAAGAAAGAGGCATCATTGCTCTAGTAGCAGAGTTGCCCCTCATGAAAGATCCACACGGCTCCCACAGCTCCCACTATGGCCATAGCATTAGAGGAATTAGTTAGCTGCACTTTGGACAAAAGGCTGCCTGCACCTTCTCCACCAGGAGTGACTGGGACTCATTGATTGGGAAAATACCTGAAAAGGGAGATTGCCAGGGAAGTCATTGCCAACATCTTCACCAATATGTGTGTCTGTGATGTCTCCACTACAACAATCCAAGCCCCAGAGTCTGAGGATGCAAACAATTGAGACATACCCAATCCAGCCATGCATCCCCTCACCCTTCTGAGGGTGTAAAATATCACCCTGAAGTAACAGAAAGGCCCTGGGAAGGCGGTGATCCCCCCCCACCACAGAGCAACTATACCAGAGGTTCGGATTCCGCGTGCTTGAACTCTTTGCTCCGAGTAATCTGCCTTGCTCCCACTTTATCAGGCAATGGTAACACATCCTGTGCCCCTTCCTTGTCTTCCTTTCTGCATTCCATCCCGCCAAAATTCCAACACAGTTTCGCAGAGCGGGCATATCAGGAATTGCCTGGAGGAAGAGATCTTGGCTCCCATATTGTCTCAGCATGTCAACAGCAGCTGCCTGGATTCTTCCAAGCTTCCCCTGTTCCCTGATAGTCCATCTGCTCCCCTACCTCACCCTCTCAAAGCTCCATCTGACAACATGGCTACTGAACATGGTGAGTTGGTGCTCACAGTCATGAACAAGGAGTTGGCCATTGCCACACAATGATCAAGAAAAGATGCTTCCCTCAAGTCATACAGCAATCACTAGCACTCCTTCTCTGCCTGATGTGAACTGCATGGAGTGGTTCCCCTCTCCTGCCCACGACGTGTCAGGGGCCCTTGGACAAGCATGCCCGACAAGTATCTCCAGGGGCCCGAGGGCACGTAGGACAATGAACGTCATCTGCTGGGTGCTAAGCGCAAGTAACATTAGCTGCATCCCCTGTGGTCAACTGTCATACAAGGGAAAGCCACTAAGGGCAAAACACCAGCTGGACCCTGCATCACACAGCATGAGCGGGCGGTGGCCATCTTGGCAGAAGAGCTACATTATCCCCACTATGTCCCAAGCATGACACTCACTCTGGAGGACTTCACAGAGGGAGCAGGCCCAGGCATGTCCACGCTCAGAGATATTTGAATGCCACAGCTTGGAGCAACACATAGGACAAGCCGGTATCACTCATGTTCCCATCTGTTGAGTACTTCTCTTGAGTTCATTAATGGGAAGTAGGCACACTGGGGACTTGTTCCTGAAAACCTAATTAGATTGAGCTCAGGGCATTGGCTGATTTCTTATATAACACGCACGTGTATAGGCACTGATACTGAGAGGCATGTGGGACGTAATGTACATATCTGGGTTAAAGGGCGGGAACGTAATTGTGGCTGTTATTTTGCTCAGTTTGACTGCATTACCTCAGAGCTCCTGAAATATTGCCTCCTGCATCAAATGACAGAATTCCAAAGAACAAATGCTAAGCCTTTCAATATAACCACTAACTCTACATGTTTGTGGATTTTGTGATAGTGTGGTGTAGTATGTTATGAACATCACCGCAGGCAATTGGTGGCATACATTGTGAGTGCAGCTAGTAGAACCTATTTAGGAGTAGGAAGAGAATCAGGGTAAATGTTGAATCTGAGTTTGTGGCATTGAGTATGAGTGAAACAAACACAGGAGCTTGTGAGAGTCGCACAGTACTCTTTCCCTCAGTCCCCCTACTTATTCATAACCGCTTCCTAAGACTCTACCTGGTGACCATAAAACCCCCTACCCATCCAACCAAAGCCCTCTGGCCCGAGGGGCGCGTACGTCAATTGGTGTATTATTATTGTATTTATTGAGCGCGGACCTAGCTTCGAGAAGCAATGAAGCGCTTTACAGAGGTATACACCAATACAGATACACAACGGAGCACTTTACAGAGGTGAACATCATTACAGATGCATAACGGAGCACTTTTCACAGGTAACAACATACAGCTGGTAGTTAGGATGCATAGTGGCACATAGGAGGGGTACAGATATATGGCAGGGAGGAGAGGTGTTTCCTGTGTTCTGCACAACAGGAGAGCTTATGTTTGGGTAGTTGGGGCATTCTACTTCTGCAAAGGTCCTGGACGTGGTGCCATTCCTTCTGATTCAGGAATCCCTATAGGAGGGTTTTAAAATGGATTTGGCTGTGTTCGCTTTCCCCTGCATACATCAGCACCTTAATAGATCCCTGGGGTGGCATAGGGGAGATAAAGAAATACACACCTGTACTACTGAAGAGGTTTCAGATCCCAAGACATGCCAGGAGGGCCATATGGCCCACCAGGGACCTCTCCTTAGCTCTCAGCAATTTGAGCTCTTTCAGGAAGATCCCCTTTAAATGTTCATTTTTCAAGATTCTATTCTTTATGGCAATAACCTCAGGGAGGAGAATGTGAGAACAGGGATTCCTTGTTTGTTCCGCCTCCTACTTACCATTTGTCCCCAATGGTTTTGCCCTTCATGCCTCTGCAACCGTCTGTCCCAAGGTGATTTCCTCCTTCCATTTGACTTGGCTTTCGTCTTCTCACACAGCTATTCCTTCCTCTCTTTCTACGTCTGCTGCTGCCTTTCTTCACACCCCTCATCCTTTGGCCCGTGGGGTGGGACTGGCATTCTCTATCGCTCACCATTTACATCTACCCCTAATTCCTTGTCTCTACCCATTTTCTATTCATTTGAATATTCCCTGACTACCTTTTCTAAACCTCACTCGTTCACTTTTTTTACTTGTTTATTGTCCTCCTGGTCCTGCTGCTGCTTTTTGTGATGATATTGATGCTTTGCCGTGCTCATCCGGCTTCTTCGTCCAGGTGATTTCAATCTCCTTCTCTCTTCTGTTCATTCTTCACTCTTGTTCCTTGCTATTCGCAATGCAATGTGGCAACACCTCTGTGGCCTTGAGCAACGCTGGCATAACAGTCTAACTGATTCAGATCGTTTGTCCTTTTCTTCTTATCATTTATTTATTTATTTGGATTTGTAGAGTGCACTACAGCCCAGAGGCATTGAGGCGCTATTGCATGGGATTGTAAGAAGGCTTGGTTCAGGGTTACATTGAACGGGCAGCCCAACAGTAAGATTTTCTTAGTTACAAATACAGGTGGTTCAGTAGGAAGGCATAGCTCATAATTACAATGTACTTTTAACCCGACAGTGAATAAGGTACAATACATAGATACATGGATACATCTTTAGAGTACAATACAGTACATGAAGGATTCCAAGTAGATAGTCCTAACATACAGCCTAAAAAGGGCCATGGGTAAGGAAGTACCACAGGAAGTACTAAATCATGTAAATAGCATAGTTTTTATCACTTTGCAGAAGGCTAGGTACGAATCAATCCTCCTAATGTGGGGGGGTAGAGAGTTCCAATGGGTCGTGGCCATGGTAGGGAAGCAAGTCCCATCTGTGCAAACTCTCTGGAAATTCTGTTGGTGTGGGCCGATCTGATGGGTTTGGCTGAGGTTGGCTTGGCTATTCTGAGAGCCAGGTAGGGCAGTGCCAAGTTATGGTCGCATTTATGCGCGAGGACGAGGGTTTTAAAGACAATCCACTCTTTAAAGGGGAGCCAGTGAACCTGCTTCCTCGCCTCACAGATGTGGTCCCTTTTAGAAATACCGGTGGCCGCCCTAAGGGCATTGCTTTGTACACTTTGGAGTTTGGAGATATTTTTGCCAGAAGTCCCTACAAAGAGGGCCTTACAGTAATGCAATCTGAATCCTATTATTGCTCTTGCAATGGTAAGGCAGTTCTGTTCCGATAGAAAGGATCTGGCTGCATTGAGCAGTTTGAAATGGTATGCTGAGGTGGAGGCAATAGCATTGACCTGTCTGTTCATAGTAAGGTTAGAATCCAAATAAACACCTAATGTCTTGACTACGTGGGATACAGTGATCGGTATATTATCAATCATGAAGGAGCTATATTGTTTGTCCAAGTTACCATTGGTGGCTGGGGATCCAATTAACAGAAGTTCGGTGTTCTCTGCATTTGAGGCACAAACAGTTTTCTGCCATCCAGGTTTGGATAGTTGAGTATATGGAGTAGAGGGTGTTCATGTCGGACTTATAATCCCCAGTAAGTGGGATAAGCACCTGAGTGTCATCAGCATAACTGGTGTATGAGATGCCCAGTGCATCCAGAAGGTTGAACAGTGGCCTTAGTAAAAAAAAGGGACAGTAGTGATGGGTCTATAGTTCTCTGGGCCGTTGGGTCCAGGGTGAGTTTCTTAAGGAGAGGGCGTACCCAAGCTTCTTTAAAACCAGTTGGGACTTTGCCAGACTGGAAGGATGCATTAAAGAAGGCAGTATGGAAGGGGCCAAGGGTAGGGGCACAGTCTTTGATGAGCTGAGCTGGACAGGCATCCCCTTTACAGTAGGATGGTTTAATAGATTTAAGAAGGGCAATGACTTCAGGTTCACCCATGTCCTGGAAGTCAAAAGTCAGGGATTTAACAGATTCAGCAGACGTGCTACTGTGTAGGTTAACTATTTGGTGGCTGAGAGGCTGTTGATTAGCTAGGATTTTAGTTTGCAGAGTATTATGTTTGTCAAGCAGATTGGATGTTATTACACCAATTTTCATCCTTAAGGAGAGTCAGAGGCGGGGTGGTGGAATTTTCTAGCTCTTTGAAAATGGCAAAAATGTCTTTAGTCCCTGATTTTGCTCCCCCTTCTTGCATCCCCTCCCTCCTTTTTTTGTTTCGCAATGATCATCACCCTCTCCTCCCCCCTCCACCCATTCTCACCCTTTTACCCCATCCGATTCCCTCCTCCTTCACCTCCCCACCCCTCTCTCTCCCTCTCAGTTCTACTGCACTACTTTCCCTCTTCCCTTCAGTTTAATTGCTCTACTTACTGTTTTGTTGGACTGATTCATAATTGTAAATTGCGTCTACTGTTTATTGTTATAATGTTAATGTTATATGTATCCTGTTGTTAAAATGTGCAGCGTTTTGGATTAAAGCGCTATATAAACATAATAAATACAATACAAATACAATTTTGCATTTGCTATTCTAGTATTGAAAGAAGCGGCTTTAGCATTGATTATGGCACTTTTATATTCTTTAGAGATAGTCTTAAAGGCTACCTTAGAGGCTTCATTAGGGTTTGCTTTCCGGGATGAGAGCGCTACCCTCTTTTTGGCGGATAGTTCCAGAAGCACCTGAGAGAACCAGGCATTGGAATGCTTGGATCGCTTAGCTTTCCTTAGGGTGAGTGGAGCAATGGCATCCTCCACTTGGGTGATGACCGCTTTGAACGCACTCACAAGAGTTTCTGGGTCCCTGGAAAAAGGGGGCTGAAGAGCAGGCACCATAAGGTAAGGCATGGGCTTTTCCTTAGTAAGCTGTCGAGAACTTCTCATGAGTGCCTCAGGGAGCGGAGTCACTTGCTTGGGAGCCGCTTTGGTAGTATTCAGGTCAAATTGAACGGAGTGGTGATCAGACAATGGAATAGGAGATATCTCTGTAACCAAAACAGAGCAATTATGGTGGCCCACCCAGTTGAGTGTACGACCTTTAATATGGGTCGGCTCAGAAATAGCTTGAGTAAACCCTAGGATGGATAAGGCTTTATTAAGAGCAGCATCTTGGGCGTCTTTAGGGTAATTTAGGCCTAAGTTAAGATCTCCCAAGAGCATGGAGTTTGTAGTTTTATCTCTGAGAGAGTGTGAATCAGGGCTTCATGCAAATCCATGGCTGATCCAGGAGGTCGGTTGACGACATTTAGGGTAATGGTACAGTTAGGGGAGGGGTTAACTTTAAGAAGAAGGTAGTTGCAGTTGCAACCAAGTTCCCCTTCCACCCTTCTGATTGAGATAGTCTCTTTAGCGATAAGAGCTACCCCTCCACCTCTCTGGAGGGTACGGTCTTGCCTAAAAATAGTGTAGCCTTCTGGGATGGCGAGTGCAAGGGCTGGGCCAGATGCTTCGTTCAGCTAAGTTTCACTAAGTATACATAGGTCAATGTTACCACTGGTGATGAGGTCATGAACGTCTAAGGCATGGGCTGAGAGAGAGCGAGCATTCATAAGGGCACACTTAAGGAGGGCATTGGGTGCGGGCCTATGGGTAGAGATTGGAGGTGGTAAGCCATTCCTGGAAACCTGACAGTTGACCACCATTTGCGTAAAGGAGCCCTCATGGACAGTATTAGGCAAGTGCAGATCAAGGCTAACAAGCGGTGGCACAAGTGAAACAACAGTAGCAATATTGGGCAAATACACATCAGGGCTAACAGGCGCTGGCATAGGTGAATCAGCAGTCACAGTATTGGGCAAATACACATCAGGGCTAACAGATGATGGCACAAGTGAATCAACAGTAGCAGTATTGGGCAGATGCACATTAGGGCTGACAGGCACTGGCATAGGTGATGATGCTCTTCTCTTGGCTAAACGCTCATCCTTTTCTGAACTCTTGCATGATCAATCTGCTCATCCCAAGCATCTGTTTCAATCACTTTCTCATCTACTTTCACCTCCCTCTCCTAACTATTCACTCCTTAACCGCTTCTGACCTTGCCTCCTATTTTTCTTCTAACGTGGCTACTCTTCATACAGCCATTGTACCGTCCTCTTCCTCCTGTTCCTATTCCCCTCCATCATGTCCTTCTACTCCAGTTATTTCATCCTTTTCTCTGATTACCAATTTGGATACTTCTTCCTTTTTAGCCCATGCTCATCCCACAGGTTCCCACTCTGATCCTATTCCTTCATCACTGATGCTTAACATCTATTCTTTTCTAGTTTCTTACCGTACCAGTCTTTTCAATATTTCTCTTCTTAACTTGACCTTTCCTTCTTCCTTTAAGCATGCCTCTATTCTTCCCATTTTGAAGAAACCTTCTTTAGATCCTTCTCTGACCTTGAATGTTCGACCAATTTCTCTTCTTCCCTATCCCTCTAAACTACTTGAATGATATGATATGGCATTTGTAACGCGCCTATACACAAGTGTTTCAAGGCGCGAATGTCTTTTCTACTCTCAGGTCTCCACTTTTGTACCTGATAATTGTATTCTTCCTTGTTTCCAGTCTGGTTTCTGTCCTCTCCATTCAACCAAAACTGCTCTTCTCACTGGCTGTGACTCACTGCTTTCTGCTCGCTACTCTAAACAGTCATCTCCCTTTGTTCTATTGGATCTCTCAGATGCATTTCACACAGTGGGTCATACCTTACTTTTATTTTCCCTCTTCTCTTTTGGTTTCTCTGGTTCTGTTTTATCTTGGTTTCATTCCTATCTATCCAACGGCAGGTACTCACTCAGTATCTTGGGCTGGGTCTTCTTTACCTCTTCTACATGGTGTTCCTCAAGGCTCTGTCTTAGGTCCTTTTCTTTTCTCTCTTTACACTTCTCCTCTTGCTACCATTATTTCATCTTTTGGGATATCTCACAACCTCTATGCAGATGATACTCAACGTTTTCCTTCTTGTCTTCTATCCATGACAATCTTACTTCCTCTCTCTTAGCTATTAAAGCCTGGATGTCAGACCATTTTCTTGTTTTGAATGCAACAAAAACCAAAGTTCTCTTCTTCCCCGCTAATACTATTTACCTCACCACCCCTTCTTTTGTCTATTTTCCTCCTTTTCTACTACCTATTTCTAGCACTGCTTGAAACCTTGATCTCTGTTTGGATACTGATTTATTTTTTTCTCATAACATTTCCACCATCTCCCGCTTCTGTCGGTATCATCTTTTTAACATTCGTAAATCTCTGCCCTTCTTTACCTTTAATGCTACTAAACTCTTCACTTATTTTCTCACGCATATTCTATTGCTTCACTGCACTTTTTCATCTTCCTGTTTCTCAATTAGTTCCTCTAAAGTCTGTCTTCATTGCTTCCATTCGTCTTTTATATTCGCACTCTCCTTATTTTATTTCAGTGTTCCTATCTTCTCTCGGCTGGCTTTCTTTTAATTCACTTCTTAAATTTCCTCTGTATTTTCTTCAAATCTTTTCATGGCCTTGCACCTACCTATCTTTCGTCTCTTGTCACCTTTTATCTTTCCTCACGTTCACTCCGTTCTCGGTCCCAATTTCAATGATCAGTTCCTCTCCCCTCGTGCGTGCTCAATCACGATTTTGTTTTTTTACATTGATTGCTAGACACTATTGGAATGCTCTCCCCTTCGTTCTATTACTTCTTACTCTATATTTTGCGTGTTCTTAAGAGTCATCTCCTCTACTCTTGATGTCAATTTTGTACGTTTTGCATAGTATGTAAACCTCTTTTCATTGTACTGCAAGTGTGTTCTGTGCAGTGCTTTGGAGTAAAGTGCTATATAAATGTCAAATAAATACAAAATAAAACAACAATGAATTGTGCTTCTTATAGTGTGCACTGGTTGTTGCAATGGGTGCCTAGCTTTTCTTGAAAACACAACAGCTTCCAGATCCAGCACTGCCTTCCTAGTCACCTTTGCATATGGTGCAGGGTTGAAACCCTCCTCTCCTGCTGTAATCCTAATCCTGCTGGTGTACAAACTGGCTGCAAATCGAACCCTGGCGCAATACATTCATCCACCAAAACTAGGTGGGTTTCCAGGGGGCTTCAATATCTGATATTTGCTGGCTGCCACTTGGCGTACCAGGGACACTTTAATCAACAAATATCAAGTGTGCTTGTCGAGTGGTTCCCTAGCTTTTGGTACAGCTGTGCAGAATGCCAAACATCAGGGTATTGAGTTACAGCCAAATATAGTTTGCCAGTGAGCATTGCCAATGGACTGGCGTTGTGGTCATGGGGGGGGCTTATCCACGCTTGATATAGCCTCGTCGTTGAGGTCTGGGACAAGGAAGATGGGTGAAGGTGTAATTGCCAGATTCCATACTGGTAATCTTCGTTACAGAGCCCCTTGCTTTCTCGTCTTGTTTGTAAGAACATAGGTGGGTGTTTGACTGGGGCTACTTTTATCCCTCCAGGGTTGTGAGGAGCAACTGTAAAAAAAAGAAAAGAACATTAATGGTATCAGGGTTGCCTATCTGGGGGGAGCTATGGTTTATCTCATCTTTGTGGACTGGTATGAGGAAGAGTAGGGCTTAATGTAATAAGACTGCACAGTAAGTAATCTGGGTACTCGAGCATAGCACCCTCTGCTCCTTCAGGAACCAGGGTGAACCTTTGAATACTACACTACTTGCTAGACATAATAGTATCTTGCAATTGCTCTTCTTCGCAGCTTGGTAATGTTAAATGTGTAAATGAGTATTATGTCTTTGTTTGTCTTTCTCGTCACAGTTCTTGCATAGCTGACTGAGGAGGGACCATTACCCCAGTTAGTCATTGTTACCTTTCAAAAAGAAAAGGAGTATGAATTTGGGCTAACCCGGTCACGGCTGCTTCCTTTTGTTTTTTCCGTAGCTCTCTTTTCTTTTTTCCTATCTCCACCCCTTCTCAGTGACCATACAATCAGCTTCCATCTTTCTCAGCTCCTTTTTCGTGTGTCTCCACTGAAGGCACTTGTGGTGGACCTTTCCGATGAAAAATACCTGAGCTGGTTTGGGTACTATTAGCTTGTATTTGGTATCTGTTCTTAAATTACACTTCAAGGAAGCTGCTAGGCCTATCCGTCCTCCCGCTGGCCTTTGGTGTGTGCAGTGGGATAAGGAACCTGATAGTTCAGCGCAGATCTGTATCTACTATCTTATCCCTCTATTGGCTGATGGGAAGCTTTCTCTTCCTGTCAGTCAGGTAAAGAAGAGATCACCAGTGCGTGGCCTACATTTTCCTGGTTTTTGACAGGAAGAGGCACGCAGCTCCCTGTGAACAATTCACGGGCCTGACCGACGCCCCTGAATCCTGAGGAGGCTGCATGCCCAAGGACCTGACTTGTGCAGTGTTTGGCTTCTAAACCGCTCTCTTCGTACAGTGGGCTCCCAGCGTGAACCGAGCCGCGGGCCAGGGCATACTGGCAGCTTCCATGCCCTCAATGCAGTGAGGTCGTCAACACTTCAAGTCATTGGTGCCACCACCTCCAGCAAGCTACCATCATGTAGTCATTTTATTGAATCTATATGGTAGTTTCGCCAAGGCGCTGCACATAGCAAAACAATGACACAATAAGAATTATGAGCAACTAGAAACCATTTCAAGAGAAGAGGAAGAAAGCTGGGGAGTTTTGAGATCAGAGACAGAAAGAGAATGGGAGGGTGCAGAGCGCAAAGAGGACTGGAGAATATTCCAGAGTTTAGGGGAGAACAGTGCAGGTGATCGAAAGTGGGAATAAGAGAAACGAGTGCAGAAAGAAGAATAGAGTCAGAAGCGATGGGAAATAAGGAGGTGGAGTAGACGCTGCGGGATCAAGAAGCAGAAATGAGCCATTGTGAAGTCTAGAGAGTGAGAACAAGGGTCATGGTGTATTTGTATCTGTATTTATTGCAAGTACAGGGATGTCCATTTCGAAATTTTCAGGAATGACTTACAATAACACATTTACAGATGTTGGAATCATTCCCACGAAGTGTGCCTGTACAATAGCATAAATATGTGAAAAACTAGTGAGCCAGTTTGGTATAAACATGTTTTAGGACATATACCAGGGACCAAAAAACAGAAAAAAAGTATATAAGAAAATCGGTGACTTACAAAAGTAACATTAATCTAAGGGCGCAAGTGCTTCAAGCTAAAGTGGAGTACTAATTAAAGACACAAAATTTCATCATTAATATGTATTTATAATGTAAGTATGATATAGTATTAATGAGCCCAGAAAAAGTATGAAGTTCTATGTATTAGTCAGCAACGCCTTTTTTAATAGGAACCTTCTCTTTGCACACAGTACAAGAAGGCCAGAGTTGGCCTTCGGCCGGCCAATGCTGTGGGGGGAACCGCATGATGGACGCCCTTACCAAGCTGGAGTTGGGAGCCGCCCCACAAAATGAATGCATGACCTAACTTGCTGTCAGAATATAAACCTCTTTGCATAAATGACCCTGACTGTAGCTCAAACACGCTTTGCATACCGGGTAGAACAGAAATCACATCTTGAAAAAGGCATGGGGGGGGGAAGGCCTAAGGGGACCAGACCTTTCCAAGAAGCTCACACATGAGTCCCTACATTAGCAGCCGGGCACCCCACGTCTGCATTGCTAAAGAACATGCACACAGTGACTCATCCCCATTTAAAGGTAACAATTCGCGAAGGGGAAACTAAAAGGTGGCATTAGCTGTCAAGCCATCACCAGGCCACAAGGAAAATCCCTACCCAAAGCATAACTAAGTTTTTACCCATATGTGTTTATTCCATTTGTCAACGTGTAAACAGAGCCACAAAATAACATTTTACAAAAGGAAGAACAATTAGAAAATAGTCATTGGGGAAAGTGAGATTCAAACCCATCTCACATGCCTGCTCCTCATTCCGAGGCGATTGTTAATCACTAGCGCTGTGCACGTGAAGAGAGTGCAAGTATACCTACGTTTGAGCATAGCAGGGTATGTCAACAGGCCAAAACCTTGTGCGTGAGCAGTGCTGTTTGTGTCTAGTGCCACATGGTGAAGAGAGTGCAGAGTGCCATCAGTTTCTTTTCAAGCAGCGGCCACTCACCAATGCAACAGGACTTGAATCGGAGCAAAGTATGCATTGTGTGTTGGCCGATATTTCAGAGATTCATTATAAGTATGGTACACTCTTCTTTGTCTGTCTTTTTGATATTGACATCAGATCTCTTCCCACTTCCTCTCTGGCTGTTTCTCCTTATGTCTGTTTCTCCTCTTCATTCATTTTCTTGCTTCATCCTCTCTCTCTCCCTCTCTGAGTCTGCCCGAAATCTGGGAGCTGTTGTTGATCCCGCTCTCTCTTAGTCTTCTCAGAGTTCCTCTATTATCTGCATGCGTCATTACCAACTCTACAATATCCTCAGAATACGCCATTTCCTTACTTTCCAGGCCAGATGGGTGGTCTTCAACTGGATCACTAAATACCTTAAGGATAAAGGCCTTGCAGATCCACTTCACTCTGGCTTCTGTAGTAAACACTCTAGTGGGACTGCTCTTAAGCATGTCTCCAACTTTCTTTTTTTAATGCTCACCACTCCAAACTCTCTACTATACTCGTTCTTTTGGACCTTTCTGCTGCTTTTGACACTGTTGAACAACCCTCTCTCCTCCTCACTCTCCAAGAGATTGGGTTTCACAAATCTGCTCTTGCCTAGATCCCCTCCCACCTGGAAGGTCAATCCTTTAAAATCTCTTGGAACTTGCAAACCTCTGACTCCACCCCCCTCCCTTTTGGCATCTTCCAAGGATCAGTCCTTGGACCTCTGCTCTCCACCCTCTATACCTCTGCCCTAGGAAGACTTATCTCGTCCTTTGTATTTCACTATCGTCTTTTTGCTGATGACACTGAAATCTTTTTTGCCTTCCCCCTCCTTCACTCCAGCCACCTCAGAACAGATTGCAAACTGCCTCGCTCCAATTCATCACTTGATAGCTCTCCATTGCCTCATGCTGAACTCCTCAAAAATGGAAATCATCTTTCTCCCCTAACCCTCTCCTCACCTATCTCCTTCATGCCAACCTTCTTGCTCCCTCAGCCAAGGCTCGTAGTCTTGGAGTCCTCTTTGATAGTGACCTACGAATGCAACAATTCATCACTAGCAGTGCATCTGCTGCTCGTATTAACCTCCTCAACATTCAGAAAATGTGTCCTTTTATTACTAACAACTCTACAAAAAGTCTAATCTCCACTCTTGTGCTCAGTAAAATGGAGTCTGCTCAAGCCTGCTCCTTGGCCTCCCTCTATACTCCTTCCTCCCAGTAGACAAAGTCCTCAACTTTGCAACCTGTAATCCCTGCAACCTACCCAGATCCACCCCACTTCTACTTACCGACAACATGCTGATTGGCTCTCCATGCAAAACCGCT
This sequence comes from Ambystoma mexicanum, assembly GCF_040938575.1. Lineage (NCBI taxonomy): Eukaryota > Metazoa > Chordata > Amphibia > Caudata > Ambystomatidae > Ambystoma > Ambystoma mexicanum. The sequence continues at coordinate 718,586,859 of NC_090923.1, forward strand.
CTCTTTTCAAGTTCCTTCTCCTAATCTACTAAGCTATCAATGGTCTTGCTTCTCAGTACCGGTCTGGTTGTATCTCAGTTTACTCACCACCTTGTTTCCTCTGATCCTCCTCTGCACTCAACCTCACTCTCCCATACCATTCCTGTGCCTCCTCTCGCTTCCGTCTTTCTACCTACTCGCCCACTTCACTGAAACCCACAGCTTCACTGAAACAATCAAAGCCAGCCCAGCTGTGGATCTCATCAAAGCTCAGTTTACACTTCACTTACTTGCTAAAGAGGGATCTCCCTCTGCCCTCTGCCCCATCCTCCCTATCTGACTCCAGATGCTATCAGGGATGCTTAATAATGTCCCTATACAAGCCCTATTAATTTGTACATGGGTATACATTCCACAGTGTTTATGTGACTTTTGTTTCTAATTTTCTACGTCACTTTCCTTTTATAGATACACATCATGCCCCTAGCTCCCGAGCAAATCCATATATTATATGGTGTGGCATAAGGCATGACACTAATGCAGGCTTTCCTCCCTTACCCCTCAGATATGCATTGGCAATCTGTTTAAGTTTCGGCATTACAATATCCACTGATGGGGTCCACCAAACCCTTTTATTATTGAGCTGCTAATGGCAGGAACGTTAGTACTGTTAACTTTAGTGGTGGGCAGAACTCATTTTGTTAATCAATGCTGTGACCCTGCAACTATGATGGCACAGAACTACAGACATAACAGTCCTGAAGATGCGTGGCCTTTCTCTTGGACTGTATACTGGTTTTGAGGTTGAGGGGCATTCGAGCAGGACTCGCTCATCCTCAGCTTCACTGTGCATATAACAACATACTGCACATTAGTGATGACACCTTTGTGTTTCGAATTGTTTACTAATGGCAATAGGCATTTCCTTTGTCATTTCCTGTTGCCCCCGAGCCACACACATTCAATGGAGAAGGATGATGGAAGTTGTTATTCAAAACATCTTGCGACGTATATGTGGCATCTTGTACGCACGCTTCCCCAGGTGCGCTACCCGAATGCATACAGTATTCCTGCATACAGGGGTGATGTAATGAGTTTAATGCTGTTTCATAATGCCAGTTAGTGTAACCCTTTTCATTTCCCTTCTGCACTCCAGACCATATGTAACCAGATGGACTACTACTTTCAGCAGCCCTACCCAGGACATTCAATTGGGTGTGCGGGGACAGCTGGGGGTAGTAGATTGAAACATCTTGGGACCGGCAGGCAGAATTCTTAAGCTCTACCTCTCCAGCTTTGCTTTGCATACATGTACAGTATGCCCACATAATGTAAAGTAGTTATGTAGCAGGTTTAGTGATGTCTAAGAATGTCATTGGGCTTTGGGAATATCAATATTGTAATGTATTTATTTAGTAATGTTTAATGAGTCAAATGATTTGGCCTTTTTTCATTTTCCCTTACAGCTAAGTCTGCTCCCTCCCCAGTTTATCGCCAGTACCAGACAGAACCAGTTTGATATTTGTGTCGTTTATTGCAGCTGTTGATTTATAATCAACAAATATATTATACATGCTGAAACAAGTCCGTATTCCGAACTGCTTAGGTGAGGGGATCGGGCTGTGTCTAGTGGAGTAGTGGGTTGCCCCAAGGTGTACGTGAATGATACTTGCGTGGGGGAAACAATCGAGAGCGGTTGCAAAAGTTGGTAGCAATGACGGCAGGACATTGCCAACATTCTCTTCATTTCGTCCTGAATGTGCTGGGTTTATTTATTTATTTATTTCAATTTGTGATTGATACGCCACATCGCCCGTAGGCCTCAAGGCGCACATAAAACAACCACACAGACAACAAGCAACAGGGGACAAGGTCAGAGACTGGCAAAGTTGGCCGAAAGTAGGAGAACAGGCTTCGAAAGCCTTAAGAAGGTGGGTTTTTAGTTTTTAAACTGCCAGAGATGTGATGATTTTAAGATGAAGGGGAATAGAATTCCACGTGGCAGGAGCCAGGACGTCGAAGATGGCTTTCCCAAATTTGACTGAACAGAACCTGGGTTGGCACAGTTTGGCCAGACCTGATGACCTCAAGGATCGTATGGGAATGTACCTGTGAATGTGCTCACAAATATAGCTGGGTGCGGACAGAGTTAGGTACTTGAACGACCTCTGTGAAGCAGTCATTCACAGTTGTCAGGATGATTGCCCACAGAATCAGAGGCCACAGATCCCTTGTTGTCCAACATCAGAGTGGACTTTCTTCTAACATTATTCATACTGTTGAAACATCACCACGTGTTTAAATATTGTGCATAACATCTTGTCTGGCAAATGTCTGCAATGGGGGCACCAGCGCACTTCTCCTTTGGAACCATATGGCGGGTGTGAGGGATCCGTGCTACTATGCTGAGGAGCCTTGGCGAGTGGTTGCAAACAGCAGTAGGGGTCACTGGGGTACCCAGTAAACACGCTTCTGGTGCTGTCGTGAAGCTGTAAAAGGCGATGCTATCCGTGGGAAAGGCGTTGCAAGGCTGGTGATGAGGGGTGTCACGAGGGGGGTAATAATTAGGTTGGGTGGACAAGGTGTCAATGAGAGAGAAGGGTTGACTGGAATGATTGGAAATAGAGTATAACAGGCAGAACTAGATAGGGTACAGTAGCATACCCTTCCAGTGCCCATATAGAATTACTGAGACACTGGTAATATAAAGAACTGTAATGAGAAGCACACACTGGACAGTACTACTGTACCTCCATATAGTTTCAAACTCTACCAATGACAGTGCCAATGGAAAATGTCATAGTTCACAATAGCAAAATGCAGCAACTTACTGGGGCGAGAGATGAAGAAGACGTGTTTCTTTCCCTTGAGACACCTGCAACATTTTGACCTTTGAGGTGACATTTCACTTGGCCTTCAGACATATATTTCCTTTCATCCCAGGCTTTGCTTGATCAATTGAGACGAGCTATTTGCGTGGCATGTTGTTAGAGACTCTGTTGGTCTCAAATTAGAGATCAACGGCGCCAGATTGGACCAGGTCCTGTCCAGTTCTTTGTTCCGAGGTGAGCTGGCAATAGAGGTGCACGTGGCAGTCTCTCGCTTGGTTTTAAGTGTCACATGGGCATTGTCACGTGAGCAGAAGATCTACAGTGCGGATGTCTTTCTTTTTTCTCTTTGAAGTGCTACCGTGCGAAATCAGGGGATCATCTTGAGGGTGTTGATGGACATTCCTCGGGAAGGCATTGCAGGGCTTTGGGGCAAAGTGGCGCTGATTGTCCCCGATACGTCCCACCGTTCAGTCCTATGTCAGGTGTGAACGGGTGGGGAATTAAGGACCGTGAGGGGGCGGCGCATTTCCGAGAAGCTTGTGCTGTATTGGATAGCTGGGTTTCATTGTAAAGTGCTGGTTGTTTCTGTATATAGAGCCTAAGACTGCATATGTCAATATGTCCATGTACTCTGGGAAAGGAAAATACATCTTTCATGGACAAAAAAAAAATGCTGCTGTGAGAGTCTCTTCTGCGGCACTGGGCCAAGACACATGACGCCCGCTACTTAAGGCCTAGCATATCCTGCACCTGATCCAGTGTCAGAATGACCTTCCAACACGCATGTGACTTGCTCTTGAAGTTACTGTACAGGAACAGTATTGTAAATATAACCAACATTTGTCATTTTGGTTGGCACACGATGCCCTCTTTCCCGCAATACAAAACGTATTGTCTTGGCGACTGTTATATATTTTCTTTTTTTGTTCCATTGACTGTGTCAGTTGTCGGAAAACTGTTGGAATCAACCAAAACTACAAATAATAATCAAGTAACATAATTGACACATTCTTTGGTTTGCTTTGCTTATTTCCAGCACCCCAAACAATTCAAATTATTTTATATAAAAACCCATCCAATAAAAAGCAGGGGGATTAATCAAAATAAGAAATTAATAATAAATGAATACCTTTGGTGTTAAATATACTGTTTACCGAAAACTGTAAAACAACATATGTGTAGCAGATTGAAAGCATCAACCCAGTTGATTTAGGGGTCACTTAGTTGATGGGGCATTCCTCCAGTTAATGAGGCACACACCAGGTTTGAATTCTGGTGGCCATTATGCTCTTTAAATGTCTGCCTGCATTGCACAGTTTGACTCGATCCAGCACAGGTATAGGTGCTTCGACTGCCACTGAATGATGCCACCTAGTGGTTAAATGATAAACAGCATTGTGGATGGCTGTATCTGGTGTGTATCAGAGATGCATTGGGCCCACAATAGTGCAGAGATGTGTTGGAGAAATGGCTGGCACAGTCAATTAAAAAAAGCAATATGTATTGTGACAACGTCCATTGACTGGCTCTGTAGACCAAATGGCAAGTGATTCAGCGGTGGGTACCTCCTCAAGCCAGTCGATGATGGGCCCAGGGGTGGAATGGTCTGAATCCCCAGCTCTCCCTCCTGTCGTCCCTGTCACTTGGCAGGGGACAGTCACATTGCCTCAGCACAGGCCAGTCCCAAGGGTCCAGTCCCTACTTACTCCACTAACCTATCAAGGCAGACCAACCCTAAAGGGCAATAGAATATCCTGCAAAGTATCAATCAGGCACCACCCCCTAAAATTGAGTAAGCCTGCAGGCCACCTCTACGGACTGACACTGTGACCCTTGACCCAGAATCCGCCATCGTTGAGTGATCTTTCAATCCTCAGGAGGGGCTTCAAATGGGCTGAGAGCAACATGGAGATCAGCACAACACCACCAGAGGTACTCATTCAGAGGTCAGGGGGCCTACAAGAACCACACAGGAATGATCTACCGACTGATGCCATGACCCCTGTTAACCTTAATTGAGAAACTCATTTAGCGGCGTCCTGTCCAGGGTTATCTATTTAAGGGCCAAAGTTAGGTTAGATTTGTCCCTCCTTATGGGGCAATACTTCAGCCTCAAGCTTCCCTTGCAGTCTTTTCCAGCTTCTTACAAACATCCTCTGACCCTGCAGCTGCTGCCTTCACTGTCAAAAGAGGACTGGCTTCCTGTTTCCTGTTTATAGCTGTCTCCTGCTGAAGTACGTCCAGTTACTTCGGGAATTTAAGCACTTTCCTTGGGGCATGCACTCTCCCTCGCGTCTAGAGCAAAGGGTTGTTGCAATCATCTTTTTCATTTTTCATATCTGCTTCTGAGTTAGCCCTGTTTGCCACTGGTTGCCACTAAACATGACACAAACAAAGCACACCCACAACATTCAAATCAAACTCCTCCACAGAACTCCAATGAAACAACTAATTGCATACACCTGCATCCTGCTTAACTGCCACTCTGTGCCTTCTCACACACATGCAATCAATGAACTCAATGGCCCACACTCCTCACACATACTCTTCCTTACAGAAACATGTCTCAAACCCCACCATACACCCATTTTCCCTGACATGCTTCCATTACACTATATCATCCACCACAGAGACCGCCCATGCAAACAAAGTGGTGGCATTTGCCATCATATACAAAGATTCCTTCACACTTAGCAATATCACCCACCCACCATACACATCCTTTGAAGCACTCTCTCATACGTGATCCCCTCCATCACACCGACACCACACCTTTTCCCATCCCAACACACAATCCCAACTCCTATACTGAGTGGACTGACTTCACAAGGAACAACCACCGCTCCCCATGCATCAGTATCTATCTGGGTGACTACAACCCTGGGTGTTCCATTCCAGAGAGCAACCCCATACCAAATAGTATCCTCATTCCATGCACCCTGTATTACTTCACACAACTCATCACAGACCCCTCAGATGCAGCTGGCAACACCTTGGACCTTTTGATTTCAAGCATAAATCATGTCTCTGTGGAAAATCTAATCTGGGTGTCGTGGTCAGACCGGTTCTATTGCATATCATCATCAGGCATTTCAAAGCCTGCATTGCAGTTTAAACGTGTTTGCCAATTTGTTTTTGGGGGGGTAGGGAAAGGGCCGATAAGTGGTTGGGGGTTGGGTGGGGATTGTCAAATGTGATGAACTGTCAAACACCTTTAAATTGCAGGCTTTGAAATGCCTGACAATGAAATGCCATAGAACCGGTCAGACCACTTTGCAATCCCCTTCACACTCACTCTACCACACAAGATCCCCCCACCTGCCACACTTCCCTCTCACCCCCATCCAGACCAATCAAATGCATTAAAGACACAGCCTTAACACCATTCATACCACCCACCATTACCCCAAACATCATCTCCATTCTCCTCAACAACTCCAACACCATCACCACACAAGCAATCACCACACAAGCACTCAACAAAATTGTCCCCTCAAAACATAAAAACGTTGCAGCCCCCACCATCAACCATGGTTCAGCAATTCCGTCCTCTCTATGAAACAGGAAGTCAGATGCCTAGAACGAGCCTGCCAAAAGAACCCATGTCTCACCAGCAGAACACCACTCAAACACTGCTACAACAAATACAAAACAGGCATACATAATGCCAAAGCCACCTATTAACTTCAAGAACTCAACTCTGCCACCAATCGTATTCAGAAATTATTCCAAATTGTTTCTAATCCACCGTCCACAACTTCCACACCCCCATTCACTGCAGTATGCAACTCCCTCATGGACTACCTCAACTCCAAAATACACATCAGGCAAGACATCACCTGTACTCTCCCACTCCCAACCCCCGCTCCCAAAAATACAACACATGGGACTCCTTCCTCCCCATTGACACAAACACCCTCATCACACTTATTGCGAAAACAAAACATGCACACTTCCTGGATGATGCATGCCCACCTCAAGCCACATCCAATTGCATCACCATCCTCACTCCCCACTTGCTCAACATTACCACCGCCTGTCTCCCATATGGCACTATCCCCTTTGCACTCAAAACTGGAAAAATCTCACCCCTCCTCGAAACACCATCTCTTGACCCCAAACTCTCAGGAAGTTACCACCCTATCACTATCCTGCCATACCTCATCAGAATCATGGAACGTTTTGTCACTATCCAACTACAACAACACATTACCGCAAACCACCTACTCACCCCCTTCCAATCTGGCGTTCACCCTGAATATAGCACAGAGACTGCTACACTTCACATTACTGATGACCTCAACACCATCACTGACATACATAGGGTTGTCCCCAGCGGATCTCAATTTTTGCAGTTTATAAGCTTTCTGTTCATCAGAGCATATGTGAAATATCAGACAATCAATCATGATCGAGTATTAGGCTAGTGGCAACTAATATCACATACTAGTAGTTTATAATGAATATCAAGTCTTTTATTAAAAGTGCATTATTTTTCATTATTTTGAAGTATGTTATTAATGACATGTGCAATTGAAACATGTCGCAAACATAAATACAAAATCAGCAAAAAAGACACCAAACAACAGGTAACAAAAAAGTACTAACGTGAAAAGAAAGAAAACAAAATTATACAATGCAGTTAGAGAAAACACAGCAATTTGTATAGCAATTAATTAAGAGATGGTGGATTAATTTGGTATCTAAGTAACACGTGGTCAAAAATGGACAATGACCAAACAGGAGGATATCCTATTGGGGTGTCCCCAGAGCAACTCAGGGGTACAGAAAATCTCATGTCGGTACAAAATCCACCCCAATTGGTTCTTCTTAGGCCAGTGTAACATCCATGCAGTAAGCGATTTTAGTTGTGGGATTGAATATGCTCTTCACATAAAAGCGATTATTTATTTTCCAGAATTGATTTACTTAAGAATCCCACACGGAGAAGGAAAGTGCTTTTTGATATAGGGTCGACTTAAGAATACGCTTCGGCGTAAAGTAAGATGGGCCACCGATTTAAAAGACCCTGCGTATATATGGAGCTGAATAAAGGAACAAGGGATGAAAGAGTGTGCTGGCAATTGATTGCCTAGTACAAATAAAAGAGGGAATTAAAAATCAAGGTAAGTGGTGATGGAGATGGCTACTCAGCTTAAACAAAGGTGGAATTCTTAGACAGAGTATGTGTAAATCACATATACAAAATCTGAAAATGAAAAACCAAAAATGCAACTTAGAACAGGTTATAGCAATGGAAAGGGCAATGGCAGTGGGTACATACAATTTGAACAAAGACTAACTGCCTTACAAACAATGGGAAATGACTCCTAAGGATAGTGGTCGAAGTGTACGAAAACGAGTAGTGGAACTATGTTCCCTGCTGGCCCGTCCCGCTCTCTACAAAGCCCATCGCCATGCCCACTCCAACACACCATACAAACCCCTAAACAAATGCGCAGGCTGTTTAAAGTACATCACTCTGTTTGCTTACGTCTTGTTGGACCCTCCTGCCGGCCACTCTGTTGGGCCATTATGCAGTGACACGCCATGTCTTGGGTAGCCTCATGTTCTCCTTTTGCAATGTCCAAGAGATGGTACATGCTCACGCTGTGGTCTTGGGTTAGATTATGCTGAGTTTTCCTAATACGCTTGGCTGTTTGGTAGATTGGGGAGTTGTAGTAGGGCAGGCCATTGGTGCTTGTTATGCTGCGTTACGTGAAAGTTGACTATGCTGTAGTCCCCAATACCATTTCTTGTTTTGCCATGATATGGTGGGCAATTATGTTTGACCACTCTATGTTTAGTAGTAAAATAAGATTTTAGGAAGTCGAATTAGCATTGTAGATTCCCTTTTTATACTTCAATTGAACTTGCATGCTTTGCATTGGTCTGATCTACGTGTTTTAATATTGGCAGTGCTTATTTTCGGGTGTATGTCTATTGCTCGGAAAAACTGCTCAAATTGTTTTTGCTTTTTTGCTTATTTTATTTATTGAATATTTTACCACAGAGTATGGGGGAGAGTCCCTGCAAGCACGCCCCCCACTATCCCACCCCATTACTACCAATATTGATTAACCCTAACCAACCATCTACATTTGGTTGGTAATATTCGAGAAAGATAAATTCAAGCAGTTTTTGTTCACGCAAGTAGACTTAAAGTAGAAATTGGACCAATGACATTATCGAACAACACACCTATATCCCTAACACTAGACACTACCTACACCACAACATATCACAATATATAATAACATATGGAGACTCAACATAGCATTACGAAATTACACTAAATTTATTAAGGACATGTCAACATTCATTCACACATTCTTTGGAAATAACCACATACTAAAACAGAAAATAGCTGGAATTCATTCAAACAACCTTGAGAGGACAGATCATAAATAAAGTAGCACAGAACAAGAGATGAGGTCAAAAGAACAGGAGCCCAAAAAGAAACTCAGAGAAAACACTAGAAACTCAGACACACGCTAAAGAAAACTACTAATGAAAACAGTTGAATTTAATAAAAATCAACAATTGCAGCAGATATAACTCTCCAAAATGTTAAGGTAAACTCTCATGGAGATGCAACTAAGTCAGGAAAAATGCTCGTCATCTACACTAAGGGGAAGGACAGTAAATCCAAAATAACAACTATAAGAAATAATTATGGGTAAATTAAAACAAAAGATTCTGAAATCACCAAAGTATTTGTACACTTCAATAAAAAAGAGAAACCCAAGAAACAATATACACAATTTTCAACTCAATATCAAGAAATTGATACAGGAAAATGAATTTTTACCAATCTAGATAACCCTATTTCCAGTAATGAAATTGCCAAAGCCGTCGCATCATTGAAGAGAGGTAAAACAGCAGGCCCAGAAGACCTATCTCTAGAATTCTACTCAACATACCACACAGTACTTACTCCTAAATGACTAGATCTGTTTAAGTGTTATACAGATACTGTCCTACCTTCTGGCTCCTTCACAGAAGCTAACATTATCGTAATCCCCCAAAACAACAAAGATCACACCAGTCCCAAATATTATCAGGCAGCATCTCTCATAAATTTAGATTGTAAAATATATATGAAAATACTAGCAAACAGACGAGAAAATGTTTCTAGCAATGATCAAATGTGACCATGTTGTGCTTGTGAAAGGTAGATAGGCTAATTCTAACACAATTAGACTTCTGCAATTGTATTCGCTCCCCCCTCTTGCTTCTACACTCTTTTTGACAGCTTACTCTCTGTTCTGTTCTCTCCTCCTCTCCCTTTCTCCCTTTTCCTATCTAATCCATTCCTCCCCTTACTTTCTTCTATGCACTTACTGTATCAGAATTGTCCCTGGAACTAGTATGATAGCAACCTCGTCTGTCTCCTCCCCTTCCCCTTACTTGCTCCCCCCCGCAACTCCCCCTCCAGCACTATCTGAAATATCATCAGGCCTAGTAGGGTAGTCGCCTGTCTGTTTCCATATCTTTCCCACTCTCCCCCTCCCTTCCTTATCTATGTCTTAGCTCTTGCACTGTCTGAAATGTTGCCAGCCCGAGTACGATAGTTAATTTCACATCCTTACTGTTCATGGCCTGTAGGAATGTCATTGTATTTTCCCCTGTTCCCTCCCTTGGCTTGAAGCACTTTGAAACACATTGTGTATAGGCGCTATATAAATAAACTATCATATGGTACCAAGTTAATATCCTTTTGCATACTAACCCTCAGACTCTAAATTACTTATGACACTAGACACTGAAAAAACATGTAATTGCCTTGAATCGTTCTCTCTATTTACAATCATACAAGTGGTATGGCATTGGCAAACACTTCCTAAACCTGGTCAAATGCGTAAACCACACCTCCAGAGCATTAGCATATGCTAAGGATATAGCATTGCCCCTTTTCCGACCAGCCAGAGGTACGAGAGGCTGCCCCATCCCATATCCTTTTTACTCTAGTATTAGGAACTCTACTTAAAAGCAAATGTACCAGTGAGATCATCAAAGGTGTCAAACTTAGAAATGAAGATTTTAAAATTGCTGCATACAGTATCTAACCACACCATCTGTTAACCAAGTTATGCAGTGCTTCGATACATACACATAGGTCTCTTGGTACACACTGAACACAGATAAGGATAAGACATAACTACTACCTTTAACCAACACATGTACAAAGAAAGAGTGTCAAGAACTAGGTTTAAGTTAGGGAAGCAATTGCATCAAATACTTAGGCATCAATTTCACTAGATATATCAGTTTAACCATTAAAAAGATAGAGACAGTTGTAATAGAGAAAGTCAAAGGTAAACTTGTGTGATGGTTACCGCTATTCCTAAAATGGTGAGGAAGACTAGACAGTATACAAAAGATGATCTCCCCATGATTCTCTTTCCATTAACAATGATAACCCTCCTGTTTGATGACAAATTTCACTTTGTTCTATCAACATTTCTATTGAACAGAAAACACAGAACAATATCCATAAAAAAACTGAACAAAAACAATTCAAGAGGGGTAAACCTGCCATACTTTAAAGTCTACCACCAAGCATTTATCCTATTAATAGTAAACACTTATATCTCAATAAAAAAGAAGAGTGTAGACCATCAATTGCTGTTTTCCACGAAAAGCCCTACAGAATTCATAAGCCTTAGGTCTTTGAGGCTTCAATTAAGACATTTATCAGCTGTACATAACACATGCAGTACAGTCATGCATAATTCTTACATTCATCAATATGGCTCAACCCAGAAATAATATTAAATAAGAAACCATGCAAATGGGATACCTCGATAAAGAGAAATATATATTATGTCCTTCAGCTATGTAATAATAATTATATATACCTTTGCCTAACTGCAAATCAGATGCAGAGTAGAAGCAGACCAATTTGGATACTACATAAAACAATTTTATGACAGAAAATGTGGTCTTTGAAATTTGATTTATTCATTGTATAAGAAAGTGTTCTGCTTGTTTTTGATTCTTATTTTTTGCTTGTATGAAGTACTTCTTTTAAGATTTTATTGTAAATTGTTTTAAACTCTTTTTTGTAAAGGTTTATGTGTAAACCAATACAAATAAATACATGAAAATGAAATACTACATAAAACTAATACATTTAATGGAATACCAAAGACTAACTACATCCAAAATGATCAACTATATTGGAGAAGATTTTCGCTTGAGAAAAATATATGCAAACAGAGTGTTTAAAAAAATATATATTACGATCCAACTTAGATCAGCACCAATCGAAGCAGCTATACAACATTTTTTCCAAAGATTTCAAAGCTGCAAGCAAATCCTAAACCCTTCTATTTCTCCCTTATAGTGTTTCTGGTCCCTGGCAGAGCTATACTAGGACAACATAGGACCTGATCCACTTTTCTGGAGATGCAATGAACCGGATGAAATAGGAGTATTAGAACATACGCTCTTTTCTTGCTCAGAAATCATCCATCACTGGTTATCTCAGACTATACAATGAAAATCTTGCAAGCCAATCAGCCACTCCCGCTAAAAGAAAATGTTGCTGGATGATATGCATCAAAAGTTAAATATACCAAACTTCTCGACATACTAGCAGCATCAGACTTAAAGACTATCACAGCGCATTGGAAAGATAGTAATGTCCCATATTTTAGGGCCTGGCAGAATCCAATTTGTCTCACACATAAACTAGAGAAAACATTAAGCTAGGACATATTTTCCATGGCTAAATTAAGCCCAACTGGGAACACTGTCTTTTTTGAAAAAACGAAAGTGACAAAAAACTTCACACTCAAATCAGAAGTATGAAAGCCACCATAAATCAATCTCATCAAATCCACACTGACCAACCAACATCACAGAACTCACCAACCAAACTAGATGATTCTCTGCAGTGGATCACCCCCTTGACCCCCCTCCAGTAGTTCAGTCTTTCTTTTTTCCTCTGTTGTTCACATTTCGTTCTTTACCTATGCAACAAACTAACATCATTTACAACCCCCTTGGGTGCAGCCCCATAACTCTGAACCAATTAAGAGACATATTCAGTCCTATTATCAATATAACTGCATGCAGAAGTGTGCATCAAAGTGTGCTGTTGGCTGTCAGCTGGGGCTCGGGGCATTAACCTGTTCCAAGTCTGAACGTGAAGGTATGGTCATGAGTGTGCTTTGTGCTCTCCAACAATTTCAGCATATGGCTTTATTTAAATTTTGCCCATTCACTCCATTTAGCAGGTGTATTTAATTGTTCACGTGCGATTGGTGAAGAACTCTGTGCTTGGACCTGTTTTCCGCTATATGCACATGCATTCTGAGATTTCCTTCATAACTCTATGCCTGTCTGCTTTTCTATATTTTTCTTGATACCTCAACCGTGTTGTTCCATACCAGAATGATCTCGTGCGGTAACACAGCACTGTCAGGCTACATGTGGATTTGTAAACCTTGACCGAAAACTTGTAATTATGAGTTGGCGTTTAGTACGCTTATGGGTTGATGGTGTCGAAGTTCTTGATCGGAGTAGCATTTTGACGTACGTAATTGTAGCTTGCGTAATCTCTGTTTCAACTACATGCTTATCCATTGTTCCTCATTCTTTCTACAACGAAATGGATGGGAGTGAGTTTAAAACTCATGTATACACGAACAGTGCCGTTATTCACCTTAAGTGGGATTTGGAATTACCGAGAGTAAAATAGGAGCGAGAGTGAACATATATAAAATAGGCTCCTTTTTCTTCAGAGGGTTGCTGACATTACTGTTGTGAAAAGGGGCTTGTGTTTTAAGCCTATTTGTCTCTAATGATCTAAACTATTGGTATTTCCGACCTTGGGTAAAAAGAGAATACTCGTAATTGGCGGATAAACTGTGTATACATGTGAGTTAATGACACATTTTTGGGGGGTTCCTGTTTTGCTTTGTTTTTTGGGTTATTGTGAACAGCAATTTTATGATGCAAAGTATTGACTCCTATATGAATCTCTGAAGTCTGTACATTCTAAAATGAAGAAGAAAATGTCCTATTCAAGAAAGGATATCCTAGCAGCTCAGCTGGTCTTTAATAGCCGTAGAAATAGCATTTCGAAGGCTTTGGCACTGCCGCTGCCCCCCTTCCCAGAAAGTGAGTCGGACTTGTTGGAATGTGGACTTGTTGGACCTGTTGGATTGTGGCCAATCCAATAGCTTAACTATATTGCCAATGGACATTCAACCTTTAGAGGGACTAGAACCCTCACAGTCACTGTACGGGGAGGATTGGGGAAACGTCGAGGGGTGCCAGGTCAAAAATGTTGAAACTAAGTCAAAGGACTGGCCCATTCTTTTGTCTTGTGAAATGACCCTACTGTGCTTGGCTGAGCACATAGATGAGGCTGGTGGAGAATCAAACGATTTAGGTAACTGCAGTAGGTCTAAAGTGGTACCTCCGGATAAGGTACTGGTGGATCAGGGGCTAGCTGATCAAATTTGTGCATGGAAGGAGAAAGTCTTGGGTGAAATGAGATTTCAGTCCATGATCATGAATGAGGTACTCAATGTCATTGTGTTGATCTCGGAAAGATGTTTATCAGTTTGGAAACAGAAAGGGGGAAGTATGTTTAGTAACCGGCAGCCCACTGAGAATGCGGAGCTCAAGAATATCAAAGGGGCTATCACAGAGATGTCCTCTTCACCTAGTAGAGTGGGGAGCAACAAGTCCTCCTTAGGGGTGGGTGTGAAGGCTGACGAGAATGTGTTAGCTCCAGGAAACCCGACACTAGTACGTACCAAAAGATCAAAGAAAAGAGAGAAAAAAAGCAGAGACAATTGGCAGTGGAACAAAGAGTCTCTAAGATGTCCTCACGTAAGTTTCTAAGAGGAACGGGGGCTTCATGACTTAATAGATCAGAATGAGGCTGAGGAGGGCGCTCTGGTGATCTCCGATTCGGAGGTCTCGTATAAGACAGAAACTCTTGCTAAAAACCCACAGTCCTTGGTGGGCAGTAGTATAGGGCCTAAACAAGGTCTCCATTGTGAATATGAGGAGGGGCCTACATGATTATCAGAAGTTATGAAAAATAAAAAAAAGTACAGGCAGTGTAGATCAGCAAATGAAGCTAACCAAATCAGGGGATAGAGAAGTGTTTGAAATATTGTCAACATATTTGGGTTAAGGGGGCAACTCACATCAGTTCTTTTTGGTTGATGGATGCACTGATTATGGCAGATATGGTATTTAAAAAATACAAAACAACATAACATAAAATAACATAACATACTAGTTGTATCTTGAAATGAAACACCTTGCTTCTTTAAACAAATTGGGCCTCATTATAAGTTTGCCTGTCCCCGAACTACGGTACCGGTAAGCTTGCCAGTACCGTAGTTCCCGGACTGGCAAACTACAAGTTGTGCTCGCGGGTGCCTTTCTGCCCGCCAGGTCTGGCAGAGCGGCACCCGCGAGCACAGCATGTCGGATGCACCGGTGCATCCGACCTCCCCCTATGGGGCCGAATGGGAATGAGGAGCATCTTTTTTCTGGTGCCCACGAATGGGCAAATACCGGGTGCGGCGGGCCGGAATGCCCCGGGAATTGCCCATTTGCGGGCACCGGAGGTTTTCGGAAGTTTGGCGGCAGCCTGCCGGTTTTACCGGCAAGGCTACTGCCAAAATTATAATGAGGCCCATAATCATTGTTAACACTGCACTGATTCTGTAGGTGGCAAGTGGAACTTGTTGTTTGTCTAGCACTAGGAAATAGACCAAACGTGCTTTCCTCCTTTGGTAGATTGATGGACACATGCAGGCAAAATCATTACTGAACTGATGAACCTTCCTGTGAAACAATGAACCAAGATCTTCTTGTTTGCTCAGGACAGGTGCTCCTCTTTGGCAGTGGCTTTTGTCTTGGCATTTCCCCTGTTCTGGTGCTGCTGGGTGCCCTCTTGTTGTCACAGAAAGAATTAGCCTCTTCTTAAAGAGACAAGTGCAGGACGGGTAGTGATGGAAAGCACCTTCACTAAAAACACTTGGCATAATAATGTAATTAAGTAGCTTCTCAGAGCAATAGCCTGTGCAAAAAGGGTGAGCCTAAGACCGTGGAAAGATAAGAGGCTCTTTGACCTGTCTAAACGGGCCCATCTTAAGATGTAAAGAGTACCAGTTAGTGAACGAGTAGGACTCCTGGGGAGACTTCTAAGCAGTTCACAATAACTAGTGTAGGCAACGTGCTTCGTGGTGACCCCTTTCCCGCACCCCTCACGTTTTCCCCTCTTCCCTGGCTAGTGCTATTTGTCATCTCTGACTTTTGTTCTGATGGACTCTGGTTCCAGATGTCCATCCTTGAAGGGTGTATGCAGGTCTTTGTCCCTCCTGGTGGTTGTTCTCCAGAAGGGATCCCAACGATGGTGGTCACTCAGTTTTACCAGGAGCGCAGGCTCGGACTGGCCGATAGGGCAATAGGGCAATGCCCGAACCAGAAAATGCAAAATGCTAGTGGGGGCCAGATTTTTAGGTCAAAGTGGGGCACGTTTTTGGCCAACGTGGGCCAGTTTGATGAGCTACTTCACTATGTGGCTAGTAGTTTTGACCATTGTTGCTGAATAAATATTTTTTAAATTGCATAATTTGCATTACATTTGATCAAAGCACGCTCCCTTGGGTACTATTCAAACAGTCTGTCACAAAAGGAATGAATTGCCTTTTGCAAATGTGGGCCAGGTTTTCCATTGGTGCCCGAGACATTTGTATGCCCCAGTCCGACCCTGCAGGAGAGTGGACCACAGTATCCCACCATGGGTCCACTTTCCAATGTTTATTTTGAGGGGTGGGGGCTGGTGAATAGAGTGGTGCAATGTGCCATGACTTCATCCTTACATGGTAGGGCCAGTAAATCCTATCCAGCATACCTTGTATGTACAAAGCAATGACATTCATACAATATGTATATTTATAGCCAATGGCAAAACATAATATTCAGTCAATGAGTTCAGACATTTTTGGACATGAAAACACCGTATGTGGATAACAATAGGTAAACCAAATGCAAAAAACAGGGATCAAAAGAACAGTGCACTCCCCAAATCCTTCCCACAAGCAGGGAACATTCCTGAGCCCCCTCTTACTTCTCCGATTGAACGCGACGTGACATCCTTAGCTTGTTGTATGGAATTATGAACAGGGATGTCAACGCAAATATGTCTGTCATAGCCGCAGACCCGCAACATAACTGTACTGGCAGGAACCTGGGAAATGAAATGGGCGTCAAACAGGAAATCAAGGTAAAGTCCCTAGAATCTGGGTGTGGCCAAGGACCAGTGGCTACACAAACTTGGGATAGTCTTTTGGTGCAAATATTCTCTGTGTCGGGGCCAGCGATTTGGGATCACTGGTGTGGTCCAGTCAGTTCTCAGTTCACTCTGAGCCCAACTCACGGTTTTCTATTTTCCAGTGCACTACAATTTCCAATTTGCATTCCGCATGGGCGACTCCTTTCGCAGGTACTTGTCCTGCCAGTGCTTTCCAGATTCTCACTCTGTGTTTCAGTTCCATACGACCTCTTTGCACTTGTCATTGCGTTGTTTCCTGATGTAGCCCCTTCTCTCCTTTTCTCAATTTTCATTCCTTTCCTTAATTTCCAATAATGTTGTCTAATACCCTCCATGGACGGCTTAATGAATTGCTTTTTTCCCCTTGAACTTGCTGGCTCTAGTCTCAGATTGGTGGCACTTAACTCTCAGCCTCATGTGGTTTATCACAGCGGTGACCGCAGATGTGGTGCACTGGCTTTGGTGCATAACGAAGCGTGTCAGTGTTCCGGCATTCTACCACCGGGCTGGCCAAGAGCGGAAAGGGCTGAAAGCAAGTGTGGTGCACTCTCTCTTATACCCCGCCCACAGGGATACAGCTCAAACGGAACCAGAAGTACCTGAACCAGGATACAGACCCCACTAACCCAAGCGTCAATTTTCTGCATACTTAACCCACACAACCATTTCTCTGCCAGCAATCCGCACGCACTTTACCACGCCGCATCAGCACATAGACAGCACCTACAGCACACAAGGCCTCACCCGATCCGATACTTGCACCAAAGTTCAGCACTCGTTGTATACCGAGCTTAAGCCGACAATAGGACACCACCTCTCCCCCTCTCCTACTCCCCTCCTTCCGACTACCCTACCCTCCCTCCTTCTTGTTTACAGATCCGCCAGAGCGCCTGGGGACCAATTCCATTGGTGACGATGCGCTATATAAGTACCAATAACATAACATAACATATCAGACATTTTGGGTCTGGTCTGGATGGTCTCTTAAAAGGCTTCTTGATGAATTCCACCCACGTGAAATGCAGCACCGTGCTTATCACTGCAATTACTATATCATTAACACACCAATTGGATCACTTAGGTATATTTCTGACAGGTGCAAGGCCCATCCTCATTGTTATCTGTTAACAATGAATGCCATATTATAATTTTTTAAATTTGACAATTTAAAATTAAATTGTGCACGCGTGAATCCTGTTATTTCTTACATTAATATGAGTTACATCTGCAACCTTTAAGTCATGATTTAAGTGTATTCCTCTTTCCAATCTCAGTAAGCGTGAGTGTGTGATGGCGCAGGGTGATGCCTGGCCCTCTTTGCCAAATGAGTCTTACTTTGACCAAGACTAACGGTAACATCGAATATCCAACTCAATTAACATACTTCCAAACAATCTAAGGTCAGGATATTACCAAAGCCCCACGTATATTCAAACTAGGTGTTCCCTGCTTCAAGGTGGACAATCTGGTAATCGGTGTGCATGTACTACAAAGAACAATGCGAAATTGACTCTTTTTCTGAAAATGGAAGACGGACTACATATGCCTATTGCCCAAAGGGAGACATCATCATGTACATATGTTTTTAAAAAGAGTCAGAATAAGTGATTTTTTGCTACACTGGTGGGAGTGGCATTCTCACTAAAAGGCACACAAAATGTTTAAATTGACAAGCAAATTCGAATGTGCTGCAGTACACAGTCCATTATGCATCACAGCTTTCATCAGGTGCACTATATTGATGAAAGCAACCTAGATGCTACTAACATAACAACCTAAGCAATATCATTGTGGATCATGGCTACAACATCACTACAATACCAATGTATTATTCACTGCTGTGCCCAGTCCGTCCTTGTGCATGTCAGCTATTGAGCACCATACGATTCTTTCAGGTCAAGAACTATCAAAGCTCATTTATTGAAGTAAGGTCTCTCAGAGAACGAGAAGGCAGCTATGTCCTTTCTACTGGGGGACTTTGACTGTGACATCACTAAGCCAGTGGCATGTTTCATCTGCAGGGCTTGGCGTCACAGATTAACTAGGTTAGGCGTCCAATGATCACAGGTTCTTAGGCTGTCTCATGGGCTGCGGGAGGATGATTGTGTACACTTTCATTATCATACTTTCCCCAGGGTCATTTCCATGCACCCTATGGTATTCTATATTTGGATGCTCTGTAGGGAGGCAACGGTGTAATGTGACCATGATGACACCTTTTGTACTAAATGTTATACAATATTAGGTATTTTGCTATAAAGTGTTGCGTGAAATCGGCCCATTATGCATGTCTATGAAATGTTGTACTTTATTTTAACGCAGTGTTTGTAATTGTTTCATCTTGCATTGAATATTTATGGCATGAGTTTTATTATTTTAACCTTATCACAGAGTTAATCCACAACAAAGGCAACACACCCCACTTGGAACTCATCGCCTCTTCTCAGCTACATCAACATATCTCTTCTCAACATCATGAACACATCCCTCAGACAAGACCCCTTCTAGCCTGTACTGAAAATGAGACAGAGCCTCTGCTGCTGAAGAAACCCAAACACAACCTGAATTACCTTGCCAACTGGCACCCTGTCACGCATCTACCCTTCCTCCGCAAAGTGATTGAGAAGACTGGAGCCATTCAGTTGCATGAGAACATCACCAAACACAATCTCCTACAGCACTACCAATCATTTTAAAACCACTATGCAGCAAAGAGACTGCCACCATCTAAGTTATTGATCATGCTCTATGCATCATCAATACGTGTCCTACTCGACCTTTCTGCTGCCTTACATACCGTTGACCATTCGACCCTGTTCAAGTGCTTCAATGGACAAGTCCTTCAGTGATCCACTACATATGTTTCCATCATAGACCAACTCATCTAGATGGGTCCCAAAGGATCCCTGCACTGCTGGCTGAGTAACCTGTGGAGTTCTACAAGACTCCACCGTATCCCCTTTTGATCAACAATATCTGCATGGAAAATCTGGTGGAATTCCTTGCCAACACTAGCAAAAAGATAAATTAATATGAAGATGGCATACATCTTTAAGTGAAGATCAACTGCATCCATGATATCCATTAACTCAAGCACTGTTTTCTCACTCATCCAAGTCTTGATGTCAAGCACCTACTTGAAGCTAAATGTGGCAAAGACCATTTTGATTCTTCTTCAAAATCCCACCAAGCATGATCCACTCTACAATATTCCCACTGACATGAAACAAAAAGGAATAATTCCTCAACTCTCAATAAGTGCAAAATCTATCAGCTTTACCATTGACTGTCACCTCTCATTCAAAACACAAGTCACCATGGACATCTAAGCAACAGGGTAGCAACGTAGGCTCCTCTGAAAAGTCAAACATGTCATCCCTTTCCTGAGTTTCTGAAAAGATGTCCAAGCTTTGATCATCTCCCACCCTGGCTTTGGCAACACCCTACTCGCAGAAGTCACAGATGCCACCTAGACCCCCCTGAAAGCCACCCAGCATGTTCCAGTGTGCATCATCACAGGGCTAAGAAAATGCAAATCACATCACACCCATCCTCAAGGAGCTGCTCTGGCTACCACTCCAAACATGCATCATATTCAAAACTGTCTATATCACCTAAAAGGCAACCACAGCCACACCACCACTGTACCTGGCTGTGAAACTCCCCATCTCTGAAGGCCAGCACGCCACCAGTAGCCACAACACCACCAGACTGGAAACAAAGACCTGCAAGAGAGAAATCAACAAGAAGCAGGCCTTTTCCACTAGTCATTCTGTCTACAGAACAGGTCAGAAATCCAGATAAGACTGCCCTCACCCCACCCTACACTCTGGAGGACCTGAAGACACTACTCTTCAAAGAACATCTCGGCAATCATAGCTGATCACTCCATTGAACCCGAGGTCTCCCCGCCAGAGCGCTCCCACTGCTCCCATTAGCTCTCCCCTCTCCTTTGCTAGGCCCACACCCTGCTTGTAGGATCCTGGGAGTGTCTCCGTTGTACAGCACTCTGTTGCTTCCGAGCTAGGTTAGAACTTTATAAATCCCATGAATCTCATACACGCGCAATCACTATGGATTTCGGAGCATATGAAGTCAGCAATGTAGGGAGTCCATGTGATTCCCTTTGGTTGGGAATCAAGCCCTGACATTCATCTTCTTGCCTTGCCCAAGATCTCATTCTCCTGCTGCCACCTACACGCTTCGAGCACTCCGATGCCTACCCACACACCCTTTCTCTGCCCAACCCACGGATCCTCCTGATGCCTGACATGTTTATGTGGCACCTTGGAAGCAGAATATTGTTTTAGGCTGCCTGTGTTTATTTGTGTATTTTTTGGACTGCAAAGCAATATGGATTCTTGGTGTTGCAGACCCTTTCTTTGGACCCTTTGTTTTGATTTTTGACATCTGACTGTTTAACTTGTTTTGTGTTGGCCGCTCTGCTTTTTAATTTTGATTTTGTTTTGAAAGTACGCACAATGCACCACCCCTCCCCCACGGCCAGTCACTAATTCTTTTATTGACTCTACTATCCTTCTTTCTTCATTTCCTCTCTCCCTCTCCACTTCCTCCTAGCTCCCTTCTCACTTTTGTGTTCACATGGTCTACAGTCGTTTTCATCTGTGGTTTTGATGCCCTGTCAAGCACCTAGAAGCAGTTTGGTTTGTGATTTGAGCTATGTAAGAAATGAAACGTAAACATAACGATACCCAACCATTCATTGTTCTTATGCCATTCAGACATTCGTTATTTTATTGATTCTAATATTCTTATTTCTTCATTTTTCTCTCCCTCTCCACTTCCTCCTAGCTCTCTTTCCACTTTTTCTATTCACATTGTCGACAATATTTCTTTGCCTTCCATTTTGATGCCTCTAGCAACTAGACACAATTTAGTTTGTGCTATGAGCTATGTAAGACATTAAAGGTAGATATAATACTACCCAAACATTTACTGTTCTTCTACCATCCGAACAGTCATTCTTCTGCTGCATTTCAGATACAGATTCTTTTGCTGCAACCCAAACATTGATTCATCTGCTGCTAACCAGGCGTACCTTCTTTTGATACCGACACACATGCATGCTTTTTTTGTTATCGAAGCGTTTATTACCTCCAGGTGCATCTTCCTCGTCACAGTACTTGCTCAATACCAAAAGAAACCTTTCTCAAAAATGCTTTTTTAGCCCCACCTCCTCACAGACCATGTTATAAAGCACCAGAACTGTCCCATAATCCTCCTGTTTTTCTATCCGTCCTTCCGAACAGAGAACCCTGGAGGGGTCAGCTGGGCTGGTCTCTTGTTTTCCTGAAGTTGTGAACCTGCTTCTGGGCTTTGTGGGTCTATGAATGATGTTTTGTTATTTCCCCATCAGCCCCTGCTCCTCAACTTGGACTTCAGGGCACTGGGGATTGCGGTCCCAGGCCTGGTATTTATGGAGCACCTTGTGACTCTCTGCTTGCCTTAGCGCCATAGTGCCCAGGCTTGTGGGTGCTGCGGAGGTAGGGGTTGCTTTCTGTCCTTTCGGAAGTTTTCCCGCTGCTGCTGGGCTGTGGGGGTTTAAGACTGCTGCTCTACTTCGTCCCTGTTGAGGTTAGACTTCATGATGGGTGGGAGTCCCGGGGTTAGTGCGTATGGGCCACCCTTAGAGTCCCTGCTTTGCTGAGCGCCACAGGTGGCCAGGCTGCAGATAGCAGCAGGTGGCTTTCCCTGGCCCTGCAGCAAGCAAGGCACTGGGATGGAGCAACAGAAGTCAACATCGCCGGGAGTCACTGAGGCCTGCACTTTGACCATGACTTAAGGAAGGAGAACTACATGAGGAGATAGGGGGGAGCAAGACAATAGAGACATTTCAAAAATTCCAAGCAGAGTAATGAAAACAGAAGCTGGGCTTCAGAATTCAGCCACCAAAGAGAATGCAGGGTAGAGGAAATAGAGTCATAAGGGCAAAGAGTGCACAGGACGTGGATCAAAGAATGACAAATCGAGTGAAGTGGGGCTCGACGATAGGCAAGAAGACCAAGTAATAGGCAGGAACAATAGAATAAGCAGGAGAAGACTAAGGACGAAATCAGTAGTTTAGAAGCTTAAAAAGTTAACAGGCATGCTTTGCAGATATTGAAAAGTGGGAAATTGAAAGTGGGAAATAGAGGAAATAAAGGATGAGAATAAGAGGGAAGTGTCACAAATGACTCCAAGATTGTGGGCAGAGATAGGGAGTAAGGAATGGAGAAAAGAGACATAAGGTTGAATTGTTGGTAGATGCAGGAAGGAAAGGTACTTCTGTTTTTGACAGATTAAGATGTAGATCGTGAGAAGGCATCCAAGATTGCATAGATAATAGACATGCTGAGAGAGAGGAGTGCATAGAGTCCGAGAAGGATGAGAAGGAAAGAAAGATCTGCAAATCGTCCGCATATACATCGTAGAAAGACCCAAAGGAAAGAGACGAGGATTGAGAACAGACCCTTGAGGCACACCATAAGAAAGAGTAAGAACATGGGTGGACAGACTAGCCCAAGAGACAGAAAGTTGCAGTTAGAGAGATAGGATTGAAACCCCTTCAGAACAGAACTGTGTGCTGACTCCAGTTTATGGAAAAACCAGGCTGTGAAACAAAATAACCGTGTCTTGTCATGGATCTCGTGGCAGAGAGCTGGTATCTGGAAGATTGGGCAGGTTTATGATGGTCAGAGTATGCTTGATTTTGAAGTTTCTGCACTTCAAATATAAGCTTAAAGTTTGTTGATATAATGTTCTGCTGGAACTTTTTGTTGGGCTTTTTTCGCCGTTGAATGCTACCATGCATGCTTCTCCTACCATTTGTGTTCTTTCAAGGACTGTGCCCTTGTCTGCATTTACTCTGTATAAATTGGTTACACCCTCTGCATCTAAGTTACCATCGCAATGTGGTAGAGGGAATTGGGATCTACATCTAAATTGCTCATTGTCGGATATTGATTGGAGCCGCATATGTACAGGTACAGGAAAATATAAAGTAGATTTAGATTTGAGATACACACAGCAAAGGATTAATCATTATTTATATCGGTCGCCATGGAAGATGAGAATGAGTAAACTGTGTAATGGGGATTTATGTTGGAATTGTAAAAGGGAGGTGGGCATTACGCTCCATATGTTGTGGTTATGTGGTAAATTACAATTATTCTGCGATGGTGTCTTTCAGAGATTGGAATTGGTTCTGGATCTCTCATACCCAGAGATTCACTCATCGCTGTGTTAGGTTTACTGCCCTTAAATATTGGGTTGACTGCAAGTAAAATGTTTTGGATATATAGAGCCCTTTTGTTAGCCAAGAAGCAAATCTTGACATTTTGGAAAAGTGATACTTCTCCTAATATTGACGATTGGCTGCAGAGCTTGTCCCTTTTGTCCAGGAGGGAGAAAATATTCTTTAAAGCAAAAGATCAGCTTGATAAATATGGGAGGATATGGGGTGCATTTAACGATCTTTATGCTTCAACATTTCATCGTGTTCTAGGGTTCTTGTTTTGCTTAGTTTTTGCTTTTATTCTATTTTTTCATTTTATTTCTTTCTATTGTCTTGCTCCATTAAATTCTGTTTTTCTCTGTTGCTTCTTAAAGATTATTTTAGGAGATTATGTATGACTAAACGTCATTTCGTGCATTTCAGATATTGTATTAAGTTTTATTGCTTCTGTATGGTCCGAAAGGTATATATAAAGTTTTGAAGAAAAAAAAAGAACAGAACCCCTTAGATCAAGACGAGAAAGATGAGAGGGTAAATAGAGTGATCAACAATATCAAAAGCCATGGAGAGGTCAAGGGGCAATACGAGAGAGGAACGTTTAGCATAGTGGAAAGATAGGAGTAAATCCGACACTGTCAGAAGAGCGGTCTCAGCTGAATGGCGGGGGTGAAACTCTGACTGAAAGGGAGTTTGAGGAGAGTGTTGATTGACCAATGAGGAGATTTGGGTATAGACAACACGTTTCAATAGTTTAGATAAGAAGCGCAGGAGTGAGATAGGATGAAAGGTAAAGGGAAGCGAAGGATCAAGTCAATTTATTTTGGGGGATGGTTACAATTGAAGCGTGCTTAAAAGAAGCAGGAAAAGTAGCAGAGGAAAGCAACAGGTAGAAGATAGCAGTGAGGTAGGGAAGTAGGGAAGAGTGCACAGGAGGGAGTAAAGAAGAAGGTAAAGGGTCACCAGAGGCAGCAGTGGGATGAGCCTTGGCGAGGAAAGTGGAGATATTGGAGTTAGAAAGCAGATTTAAAAAAAGTCATCACGTCATATGGGGAGAAGGCGGTGTAGAAAGGGAAGAGGGTTGAAGGAGTAGTGGAAGATGAGCATCACATCATATGGGGAGAAGGCTGTGGAGACAGGGAAGTGGGTGAAGAAGGAGTAGTGGAAGATGAGATTGAAGACCGAAGGAGGGAGATTTTTTCAGAGAAATAGTTAGCAAGATCTGAAGCTGAGAATGAAGAAAGTGAGGCAGGATTCGGGCAGCGGTGCGGTGAGCAAGAATGCGTTTAGGTTAAGAAAAAAGACGGGAATAATTGGTGAATCTAGCTGTCTTACAGGCTGCTCTGCAGATTCGGATTTTGTTAGTTTCAGACTATGAATGTTTACGAAGCAAAAGGTTTATGTGATGTTATGTTGTGTATATTTATTGTGCGCCAAAGCCTGTGGGCATCAATGTGCTAATAGAAACAAACAGGAGACATACATCAACCGAAAGGGCCACACAAAGAACTAGATGGATCTAAGAAAATAAAAGAGTTTTAAAATTGTCCTTAAAGTGAGATGGTCATTCTCTTTACACAGGGTGCTCGGGAGCTTGTTCCAAGCCTGTGCAATGAATACAGGAAAGGAACAACCATTTCCTCGGACTCTCCTAATCCGTGGTATTGTGAGACATGGTGCGTGGCACGACCGTAGGATGTGGCCGGCCAGGTTTATAGATTGTCAGTCTCTCCTTTAAATAAGAGAGAGCATTTCCAAATAGACACTTGGGGCCCATGGTTAAGATCTTAAATTGTATTCTTGTTGTAACAGGGAGCCAATGTAGCTCTTTCCGGGCCCTCGATATTGGCTCTCTCCTTGGGATGTTAGCATCGTTCTGAACCCTATGCAGGCATCCGAGGCACTCCTTACTTGCTCCACCCAGGAAGGAGTTGCAGTAGTCAAGTCTTGGTAAGATAACCGCTCGAACACGCTTCTCACAGTTTTTCTGGGTAATCGGGGAGCCAATCTGCCTCAAGACCCTAAGGTAGTAATTAGAGTTTTTGGCTATGTAGTTTACGTGGGCTTCAGCATTTAACGATGCTTCCATGTATATCCCTGAGTGTTTTTAGTCGTGACTCAGCAAACCTCTTGCATAGTTGGACCCATAGATCAACAGCTCAGTTTTAGAAGAGTTTAAACATAACCAATTCGTGGCCATCCAGTCTTTCACAATCCTGTATACTTCGCTCAGCTTTTGCTGATCTATTTCATGATTCCACTGAGTTCCATGATAAGCTGAAAATCATCAGCATAATTGGTGAACTGTAAGCCAAGCTTCTCCAAATCCATGCACGGAACAGGCCTGTGCCTTGTGGAACCCCATACAGAATCTTGGTAGGCTCTGATACAGCATCTCCCCAGCTGATTCTAGATTTCCTACCACCAAGAAAAGAGCCCATCCACTTGATCAACTTTTCCAAGCAGTGACCTGTAGCTGCCAACTATTCAGTAACCTTTTGTGAACAAGCAGAACAAAGGCTGCTGATAAATCTAATAGAATCAGCAGCCCTGTCCCACTGTTCTCTAAAGCTGATAAGATCTGGTATGAATACCCAGGAGTGCGCTCTCAGTTCCATAGTTGCTTCGAAACCCAGACTGTTTCTCGTGAAGGACTCCCGTGACATCCACATGGTGCTCCAAACGAATAGTAGCCATTTTATCAATTACTTTTAGCAAGAAAAGAGTGTTTGTTATGGGCCTGAGATTTGATGGTTCCTTTGGATCCAATTCAGGTTTCTTAACCAGAGCTGTTACCACCACTTCCTTAATTACCCCTGGAACAGAGCCTATCGCGAAAGACGTATTCGTGAATCGTCTGATACAAGCATTGATACAGAATACAGGTCTTGTTTTTAGTGAAAAACGTTTCTAGAGTTATATTGGAAATGGAGGGAATGTTCAATGTAAGTAATTATTCAGCTGTTGTTTGGTGGAAACTGCATAGCACAGTAGTCAGACTATTTGACTATGAGCCCAACAGACGAGAGTTCAATACCCATGCAGGACTGAATCTTGAAATAGTGCATTTTACATGCACTGTGTTTTGTCTCTGCCTGTCATGTGAGGAACGCAGCACAATATTGCTACCAGGCCACAGTCCCTCTTAAAGTAGGGAGAAGGTGTATGGCCTCAGATAACACTGCCACTGTCTCCTTAGGAAGGCAAAGGATACAGAAATTACAGGTTTCTTTGCATTTTTATTGGTGGCATAACGCCAAGGAGTTGATGGTTACTGTATCTTGCTCCTGTGGGGGTCACGTGTTTTGTAGATTGGTTCAGTGTTCTTCCATATGGCCAGTTGTATGGCTCTGGGTCCTAAAACACCAACTGCAGTGAGTGCTTGTTGATATAACAGGCCTCCGCTCAGGGCAGAAATGTTGGTTTGGGTGAGCCCTTTCATCATTCTATGTAGTCCCTTGTCCAGACTTGTAGTAGTGTGTGGTTTGAGGCATTATGCAGGAGAGATACACAGACCAATGTGGCTGATATATCCCACTTTGTTTTATTTCAGCTGTCACCTGGTTTTGATACCTGTTTTATTCTTGTCAGGTATCGGCTTTGCGTCGTTCCCGTTTGGGGCAGGCCTGCACATGTCTCTACTTTGCTGGCCATGGGGCCTTAGCAGGTTGGTCCCCTGGATTTATTGTGAGCTACAGCAAGGCAATTGGGGTGGGCATGAGTACTCTCTGGGTTCCTCCTCCTGCCCATCTCCATTTGCTGATCACACCCTTAGGTGAGGGGTGGAGGCGTGCTCCCCTGCCTCTCTGGTTTGGGTTTGGGTAGTGACAGGTTACAGGGATATGAGTCACCTGCAGTCTCGACCAGATAATGTGTCTCGTGGCTGTACATGAAGGGCCCAGTGGGTGTGTGAATTTGGTGACCTTTTGGACTATGTCCTACCAGCAGGTTGATTGGCTTTGCCTGGTAGTCATACTAGGAAGGGGCTGTTCTCTGGCCCTGGTCTGCTTACATTCAGTGGCATTCTTTAGGTAGACCTATACTACTCCCAGGGTTTCAGGGACAGCCTGAGAGTTAATGCCTTCCTCCTGTGCATGAGCCCAAAAAATGGCCTTGTCTGGGGCGCTTGATGTATAGTTGTGCTCAAGATGTCTAAGACGGGGCATAGGTACCTGTCACTTGTTTAAAGGTGGATCTTCCATATCGTTTCTTAATGTCGGATGACAGATGGACTGGGAATAGATCAGGTCTTGGTCATAGTCCCATTAAAGATGGGGGCGTATGACGTGGGAAGCCATTTGTCCCCTCAGTGATTTATAGGCTATGTTGGGATCTGGCACTGTATTAGGTGTGGAGGACGCTCTGAGGTCTCCCAAAACTCTTCCACCTCCATGGCAAAAATGAAAGGGGCTACTGACCCTCGTAGGGTTCCTACTGTCTTCCTGCTGAATGTGTGTGGCCTGGTCTATGCAATGTATTGTGTCATGTTTAGAAAGCTGGAACATGGTTGAGTGGAAACTCCCTATCAGACCTCCAATAATTTCCTTTGGTGGAGAGGCTGATCCTACACTGGGTGTGCTGGAGAATTATGTCCTGTGTGGTTTGGGGTATTTTGGAGTGCCTGTTCTCCGAATTAGTCTATCCTCCAAGCCTAAGATCTGTTGAGAGACACCAGCCTCTGGGTAGGAGGTTTCGCACAGCCCCTGGTACAGCAGGGTGTACTCTCCCCAATGACCATTGTCCCTTTGTAGGGGTCTGGGTCTTAGGAACCCCAGCTTGTCTGCCCATGTGCTCTATCAACACCTAAGACCGTGGCAGCATATTTGAAACTCTTTGGTTCCCCCTTTCCAATGGTTGAACGGACACATACTTGGACAACTTCAGGCCTGTAGTCAGTGGGGTAATCTCTGATAAGGGGTCTCTCTGGAGGGCTATTCCTGATCCTCTGGCTCTGGGATTAGAGTTGCAGCCATGGCCTTTTTATGCTGAAGGGAGTGTGAGGCCCCTGTAATGCTAAGTTTTTTCCTTAGGGATCCTTAAATTAGAAGTCGTCCTAGGGTTGCCATCTTCCTGGGTTGCATGGGACCTCTGTGGTTCGCTGGTGGTCCCTGGGTCTGGTCTATTATGGGCAATGGCACTTGGTTTATCTGAAGAAGTCCTATTGTGTAGCCTGGAGGCATGTCTATCCATAGAGCCTGATTTTTTAGGCCCCTGCCCTGTTGGCCTTGGTGAGGATGTCCTCCACACTTCCCTTTTTTTCCTTACCCATGGGGCTAGGCGAAGGATCTCCTGGCAAACATTGGTAGAAAACAACCAGATCAGTAGAGTATATTCATTGTTAGTCCCGCTCATGGAATCATTTACAGAATGGTCCACACTATTGTCTACTGATTTTTGGCAGCAGTTGGCCTCCCTGTTAAACCAGGTGTTATAGGGACAGAAAGTACTTTGCCCCATGCTGGGTGGTTTGACCGGGAGTGCCATCAAAAGGAGTCAGAATTATTGTCACTCGCGAAATCGATGGAGTGTAGGAGTGCTGAGGAATTAAGATTAGCCAGACGACAATATCAACTCCTTCTGGGGGAAAAGAGGAAGTTGTTCCGTGAAAGGAAATGGTAGGAGCTCCAATTAGTAATTAGAAGGAAAAATGTCTTTGTCTGTTGGAAGTTGGTTTGCCAGCATACTAAACGGCTGACTAGCTTCCCTCTGTATAATATCCCAGAGGAAATCTGGTTTTCTCACTTTACTAAACTCTACCAGGACCCTGGTGTTCAATTATCGACCAATACTGGACCCATGAGCAAGGAGGATCTGATATCACACTATGTGTTGGGCATCTCTCTAGAGGAGGTAGATGAAGCAATTCTTTCACTGAAGAGGGGAAAAGAGCCAGGGTTAGATGCAATACCAGGAGAGTTCTTTAGCATGGACGTAGGAGTATGGGGCCCTGTTTTACAGCAAGTATTTTTAAATATCAAAAACGGGATAAGGGTGACCCTCAAAACCATAGACCCATCTCCTTAATTGATGTGGCCTCAAAGATATACAGAAACATTCTTTTAAAAAGGCTGGATGACAAGATGTCCTTAAATAATGTGCTCTCAGATCTGCAGGCAGATTTTTGTCCGGGCATTGACCCAGTGGAACACATTTTTAGGTTGTCCCTACTTAGTGACAAATATAGCAGACTTAGAAATCAAAATCTCTTCTTAGTATTTATTGACCTGCGAGCAGCCTTTGACTCAATTCCCAGATCAAGTCTATGGGTGTATCTGTTCTAATTGTGGGGCTCCTGTTAACCTTCTAGCAGCAATTTGTAGCCTGCATGTAGGTACCTATTTACGTTTGTGCACAGTCGTAGGTGAATGTTTGTTTAAACACCTCCTAGTATAGAAGGGTGTTAAGCAAGACTGTGTAATCTCCCCCACTCTCTTCAGTCTATATATAAATCAGATAGCTGTTGAGGTTGAACTGAAGAGGAAAAATCTGAGTACACTCTTAGTCCTGCAATGAGCAACATCATTTGTGTGGGTGGGAGAGGGAAGTGTGACTAAAGGAAAGAGGGGGAATGTGGATTGCCTTCATTAGTTGGTGTTAAGATGTCTAGAGTCAGCATCTGTTTGCGTAACAGCGAGCTTGGTTCTGGTGTTTCACAGGATTGTTTGGTCACGCGACGTGCTCGAAAAAAGTGAATGAGAAGTAGAAGTAGTGGATTCCTATGAGTTGGACGTTTTAGTTGGCGAGTAGAAGAAGTATTCCGATAGAGGTTAGCTGAGGCTATCTAGAATCGAAGGCGAATTGACTGGTTAAGTCTCCCCGGCGAGAGGAGTTTCATCCATTAGGCGACGCAACGGGTGCAGTACAATCGGGTAGAGATAAGAGGTTGAAAACGGATACTCCACTCCTGGGAGGTGGGAAGACCGATGTGGGAATTTTTTGTGGGTGGCATTGACATAACGCATTGTTGTTCTGGCAGAGCGCGAGGTGTTTTTTCTCTCATATGAACTTAGTTTCGTGACATCACCCATAGGCCATTGCATAGGACCCTGCATTGTGGATTGGTGGAGCATTAGCAAGCTGGTATTTCTTGGATTGTCAGATAGGTGACTGAGTGGCAGTGCGCAGACGGCGCATGCACACGATTGAGGTGGTGTACCAGATTACGGCAGTTCGGGTGAAGGCGGGGCGGTACAAGATTACGCCGTGTAAGGTGCAGAGTCGTGGAGGTTCGTAACGGAAAAGGTGAAGAGAACTGTATATATTGCATTGTATAACCTGCACATTCTTCTTCCTAACTTGACAGCAGAGTGTCGAAATCCTCAACTAGAGGTCAGGTAAAATACACACTGGTATTATCCTACGCGGGAAGACAGTGGGAGAGGGGAGGGAAATGTATGGGGGTACGGGAATGGTGTTAACTCCTATTCAGCACATGTGTCTCACACTGCCCTTTTATAAGGATAAGATCATGAAATATAGCGTACAATGGACCAAGGGTGCAGAAGGGAAAGTAATTCAACCATGGCCGCCTAACGGCAGTTTCTCCCCAGGCGCGCTGCAATCGCTATTGGTGCACATACAAAAACACATACAAAAGGAAGAATTTAGCCAACCGTATGGAGATATGTGAGCTATGGCGTATGTTCCAGGCGGACAGGCGGTGGATGATGAGCTTGCGGGGGATGAAGGAGGAGGGCGCAAACTCATGCTCGCCACCTCCAGTGCCACCCAGCATCACCTCTGACAACATAGAGGAGGAGGAGGAGCAGGGCTTGTACCCGTTACAGGACCTAGACGAAGTAAGTGAGCCCGAGAGTTAAAAGCAGCAGAAGGGTATTCCAATCCCATGTACAAGCCATCCCCATATGCTCTGAAGGTGCACGGCCCAGACATCCCGCCGCACGGGAAGGGGTAGGAGGCCGCCAGCCCAGGCCCTGATGAGGAAGACCTGGGGCGTGCAAAAACAGAATTTGCAGGGATATGCCCAGGTGAATAGGTGGTAGCGCAGGTGCTGCTGAAGTTACAAGGGTCACGATATGGAAGGCAGAAGGTGCTGCGAAGGCAATAGAGGGGTTGGAACAGGGGTGTAGAGGGAAAAAGGCACACGAGGGAAGTAAAGACTAGCAAATGGAAGATGCAGAGAAGAAGTTAGAAGAGGAAAGGAGAGAGCGAAAGGAAACAAAAATAAAAGGAGCAGGAATGGAAAGAACGATCAACTTAAGCGGACAGGGAGCAGGAAGAGGAAGTTAGAAAGGAGATGGAGAAAATAAAGCAGATTGCAGAAATAGATTTATATAGACATTCTCTGACGGATTTTGTAGCGAAGAGGAAGATGAAAGCGGAGTCCACAACCCAATTACTGAAGGAAGGGGAGGGCCTAGTAAACTCTATATAACGCAAACCGGTACGGGAAAGTCATTGGAGTGTAAACCATAAGACAAGAGGGACGGGGGAAGGGGTGCAGACAGCACCACCCAAGACACAACCGAAGGGGGGGCAACCCCACAGACACCTTATACAAGCAGGCTCCTGGATCTCCCAGGACGCAGAAGGGATGGGGCGATGGTAACACAAGCAAGGAGACACACATGCTCACAAGGCGGGTTCACTGAGACCCGAGACACCCCGCGCCTACCACAAGTCATACAGGTAATGGACATAGATGCAGAAGCAGACAGTGAGAGGGGGTCCATTCAGATATGGCAGTACAGATGCACACCAGACGAGAGGGCCGCATATTCGCAGATGCCCTAATTGGAGAAGGGTGGGAGCAGCCACAGTATATACCCTGGAAGCACACAGATAAGGAAAACATCAAGCTACTGTTACCCTGCTTAAGTGGAGGGGTGGGGAAATGGATATACGAAATGGAGAAGCTGACAGCGAGACACAGGTTGGCGGTGGGCAATGTCAAGGGCTTATTTGTCTCCATATTGGGTGATGCTGCGGATGACATTTGGAGGAGGGCAGGGTTCCCGGGTGTGACCAGGTACAACACCGTGCATGATGGAGCACCATTTGTGCATTGTAGGCATGCAGTATGGCAGGCGATGCAGACACAATATCCAGACACAGCATACGGGAAAAACACGTCACACAAAGTGCGTGATGATGAGGATCCCGTTAGCTACATTCAGGAGATTCAAGATCTTTGGCACCTCGAAACTCAAGAGCCGTGGGATAAAATGATAGCCATCTTTTATCACATTCTGATACAAGGGTTACCAGAGCCGGTACAGAGACAACTAAAGTAATTGGTAGGGATGGCGGCTAAAGCATGGTCAGAAATACAACTCATAATAGTACACCAATGTAGGCTATGGCAAGACAAGATGAAACAAAAAGCTGAGGATAGAAATGCAGATGAAGCCAAGTTAGTTCAAAAGAAAATATCAAAATATGCCCTAGAAGGTGCGCTCATAACACGCCCAGCCCCACAACAACAGGTAACCATATCACAGCCTCAACCGCAGCAACAACACAACACAGTGCAGCAATTCATGCCCCACTGGGAGGAGGATACGTGGGAATGGGGGGTTACCAAAGTAACTATAGGGGATGGGGAGGATTCCAGAGGGGGTGCACAGGCGGTGGGTGTAGGGGTTACCCACAGAGACAGGGGGAATGAGTAGTGGAGTTTCCGTGGCAAGCGCGAGAACCTCAGCAGTGCTGGACTTGTGGCCAATTAGGACACATCTCCCGCACATGCCATAGCCGGGGGATGCAGCCAGGATGGGGTGAGCTAGGGCAGCAGAACTAGCAGAATGGGCAGAATGGGTATTATGTGCCAGATGCATGACAGATGGACCCACCACAAAACGTACCACAACACAAGCCATCACCCCAGGAACAGCAACAGACAATGCCAGTAAACACACGCACACATGTACCACAAACACAGCAGCTACAACAACAAAGCATGGCAACACCACAGCCCCAAAACACAATGCTGGCACAACAGTTGACACAAATAAAGGATGATTCTACACAACTCATGGACAAAACAGCAATGGTACCCGTGACCAGGATGGGTGGGGTGACACCGGTGAGGCCTAACCCATACACAGGAAATGGGCAGTCATTTTACCCACAATAGGACAGCCCACAGACAAACTTGTTGTGTCCCATCCTATCAGTCGCACCTAATCCTGCAATGGAACCTCGCATACGGGTGGCTATAGGTGACTAAATCTTTTCCTTCCTGGTTGACACAGGGGCGAGTAGGTCATGCATATGGGAGGGAAAGTATACATTGTCAGGCAATGCCATGAACACACAAGGATTCTCTGGGGCTCGAGAGGTGGTTCCCTTTAATGATACTATCTCCTTATCAATCGGAGATCACAACTTATCGCTACCCCTACTTTACTCCAAGCAAGCACTCGTAAACATACTGGGACACGACATGATGAGTAGACTGAACATGACAATCTCCTTCACAGACAAGGACATAATTTGCTCTACACCAGGCATTCACATGCTCACAGCCATGCAAATGCTTCAGGCATACTTTGGGCAATGAGTACAGAGAAGGGAGCCTGTTGACCTAGAAGTCTTCCAGTATGGAACAGACATTGCGTGGCAGCCGGGATTGCAGGGAAGGTATGGAGGAGACCCACTGAATACATCTTCAGGCCAGAAACACCAGCAGATGAGGAAGAAGCAGCGTCCGTATCACTTAACATATAAGGGATTGTGGGCCGAGACGAATGGGTTGCTGTGCATGCACTGGACGACGAAGGGAAGGCATGGAGGGCAATAACAGCACTGGGAGAAGGGTATCGACAAACACAAGTGTCAGACGAGGAGTTGTTTTCACAGGCAAAAGGAAGCAGCAAGATGATGCTAGGAATGAGCGTGTACGTTTAGATACGCATAACATACAGGGAGGTGGCACAGAAAATGGCAATGGCCACAGAGGCTCCGCCTTCCTTCTGTGAGGAGGATCTAGCAAGGGTACCCGAGACACTATGCACCACCAGTCCGTACGACGTCAGGTGCATAAAAAGCATAGGTGGAGCGCAGATAAAACTAAAGCCATGAGCAATCTTGTCTAGAGCCCGACAATACTCCCTGACTAAAGAGGTAGATGAAGGCATTTATGAAACAATCAGTGCCCTTGTAGATAGGGGTGTTTTGGTACCATCAGAGTCTCCATGCAACACTGCGTTGTACCCCGTTCACAAGGCAAATGGGGGGTCTTGGTGTTTCATACAAGATTTGAGGCCTCTTAACAGTATTGTAGAGGCTGAGTACCCAGTAGCTGCCAACCCTGCCACGATTTTATGTGGCATCCCGGTCGAAGCCACTTTCTTTACGGTTATTGACCTTAAAAATGCATTCTTCTCAATATCCTTACACCCAGACTCACAAGACCTAACAAGTTTCATGTACCGGAACCAGAAATGGAAACAAACAAGGCTACCGCAAGGGTACTGCAAGCCACCTTCCATTTTCAACAGAATAATACAGATGGACCTGGCTAACGTCCAAACGAAGGGCACCGTACTGCAGTATGTGAATGATATCCTCACCTGCACTATCACTGAGGAAGAGTGTAGAGAAGACTCAATACACATGCTTACTGTACTGGTGGAAAAAGGATACAAGGTGGATAAGGCCAAACTACAATACTGCCAGAGGGAAGTACTGTACCTCGGCCAAATGATTTTGCAACACAGCAAGCACACAGCGCCTAACAAGATGCAAACCATACTTGCCTCACCCTTGCCAAAGACAGTAAGGCAACTGCAGCAATTTCTAGGATTATGCAACTATTGCAGGGCATGGGTTTTCGACTACAGCACTTACAATTGTCCCTTCCTCGCAGCACTAAAGAAGGCGCCGAGGAGCAACAAACAGTTGTGTTGGACAAATGAAATGACAGAAGCATCCAGCGAGCTCAAACAAGCAATTTCCACAGCCCCTGTGTTAGGGACACTAGATTACAAAAAGGAGTTCTTCCTATTCTCGCACTCAGATGGTTGGATCATGAAGGCATTACTGACACAAAAAATAAGCATGGGCCACAAACCAATAGCATACTGCACCGGCCAGTTAGACAGGCATTTTCCGTGCGAACAACATTTGGCTGCTGCAGCATTCGCAGTAGAAAAGGCATCACCAATAACTATGGGGTGCTCAACAACCCTTTATGTAGAGCCCGCCCTATTCGCAATACTGCACAAGCCAAAAAACACACTAACAACACAGAGAGCAACATGGTATGAGATCATATTATCACGGCCTGAACTAAAAATAGTACGATGCAAGAATGTGAACACAGTGCAGTTTCTGGCAGAAGAGTACGAAGAGGCGGAACATGGTCATGATTGCACACAGGCTATTGAACTACACACAGAAACACTGAAAGTGAAGGAGGACGCACTTGAGGGTGGAGAGGTACTGTACATCAACGGATCATCAACGGTTGTCCAAGGTGATGGTATACGTAGGACAGGTGCAGCAGTGGTAAGGCTGAGGGAAGACTGGACAAGCGAGGTGGTGAGAAGTATTCGGCTTCCCTCACATTACTCAGCGCAAGCAGCAGAAGTAGTGGCTCTCATTCTGGCATTCAGGGAATGCGATGGGAAAAGGGTCAACATTTATTCAGACAGTGCTTATCTCACAACAACAGTACACTCTGGGCTGGCGAGATGGTTAAGACAGGGGTTTAGGAGGGCGGACTGGCCCCCGTGGAACATGTGCTTCTCCTGGGAGAATTGATAGAGGGAATTGTATACCCAGCGGAATTGGCACTGGTAAAGTGTCATGCCCACACTAATGGGGAGGACCCAATATCAAAGGAGAACGAGGCAGCGGATTATCACGCAAAGCATGCCTCGTATTTTGGATAGATGTGGGACATACCAGAAAAACAAACAGAGAAGGTAAGACAAATGTTGATGAAGGAAGGGTACAATCATTTACCTGAAAGTCAAATTATGGAATTACAGGCAGTGGCACCAATGGACGAAAAGTAACTGTAATGCTTACCTGGACTCTGCAAGGACCCTCTGGAGCTCCTTAAGTCTTCTACCCACCTCCTCAATAGTTAGGCATAGATGATATGAACAGATAACAATATTTCCTTCCTTATTGCAATTTCCTTGCGTAAATATATATATATGTAATTCTAGAGTAACCATCTAACTATAGCTCACCTTAATTCTTATTTTATGAGCTATCCATCCTGTTCTTACAGGGGCGCTAGTCCTGAAGAAGTTGGAACCCAGGAGGAAGGGAATATGACTAGAGGCAATGGGTTCTTGTATTCAAGGAATATGAAAAAATAAGAAGGTCAGAAAAAGAGGGAAGACACTAATGTCTAACAGGTCAATATATGTAATCCAATTGTGAAAATGAAATGCACTACTCTTATCTTCTTGTTACAGTCAAAACGCCTAATAAGGAACCCAGCATGTGAAAACAGATAAGTAAGGATTCCTAAGTGACTGTAGACTAAGGGCAATGCCTAAGAATTAATAGCGAAAACGGTGTTCAGTAAAATGTCAAATGATGGCACACCGAACTGAGCACCGGATTCACTGCGTGTGGAACCTCCTCATACACTTCCTTACAAAAACTGCTGTGTGCAAGACAAGGTAGTGGAAACGAAAAATGGAAATAAACTGTGCTACAAACTATGTGCCGTTTTCCTCATAATCATTTTAGGGCAGTAACTGAAGTGCGTGAGCATCATATGGCAACAAGTCGCACAGAAACACATGCGACCAAACAGTAATGAACGTCACCTCAGTAACTGGCAACACCTTCAAACGGGAAAGAAAGCCTTAGCACAATAACCGGCAGCAATATTGCTATTACTTGAATAAACCGCTAAGCGGTACTTGCGTGTGACCAAACACCTCAGCGCTCTGAGGAACAAAGTCTGTGACTGAAAAGAATTCCAACTTCATGAAGATAACTCGAACAGGGGAGCGTGCAGTGAGGGGAACAAGAATAAGGAACAATAAAGCAGAAACTGTGGAACGGAGGCTATGACAGGGAAATAGCTGAAGCTGTGGAATTCGCGGTAAGCGTTGTATCTGCAAGCAGACGAAGACGTGAAGCGCGAGCCTCCAAGTGGGCGGGACTTAAATAGGCTACCATGGACAACGACTAGACCCGCCAGTCTAAACCTGAAGGGCACAATCAGGCGGCCATTAAACAACCCGGAAGCCTATATTCATCAATGGGGAAATTAGAATACCAGAATTACTAGGGCTAAATCCAATTCCCAATTAGGAAAACCCCCTTAGATATCCTTTACCTGTACCAGACTAGAACCCTGGTCTGTGGTCTTGACAGTCACTCTGGGTAAAAAGAGGGTGCTCAATGCCCCCAACTGATGCCCTATGGCACCAAAATAATACTGGAACAGTAGTAATGCCACGTGTGCTACTGGAAATAGCTCTCAGACAGATGCACCATCCCGCGCACACAGGGAAGGGGGTCATTGCAGCACATATTGGGGATTCATGATTCTGCCCAGATTTAAACATACATGTTTCCAATTTTATCAGTAATTGTTTGAGATGCTAACAGTTCACTGCTGGACATAAGTTAAGGGTAATAACAGGAGTAATCCCCCTTTCTGAAGGTCTCTTTCTGCACCTCCACCTTCATTACGTGGATATGATCAATGTATGCCAAGGTTATCGATACACGATAGTGGTGGTCTGCCCATTCTCAAGATGGATCGAGGCAGGTCCATGTACCCATGCCGATGCTTTCAGAGCGGCCAAATTCCTAGTCCGAGAAGTGTTCCCTAGCTGGGGGGTATGAAAAATCCTATGGTCTGATAATGGTCCCCACTTTGCCAACGAGCTGTTTCAGCACATAACCGCCCTGTTAGGAATCAAACATAAGCTTGCGTGCGCATACCTTTCACAAGCCAATGGTGTGTGTGAACTCAACAGATTAATGAAAGGAAGCATAGCTAAAATCCAGCAGAGCACCAAGAAAAAACTGGCTGCACTGCTTACCTCTGGCCCTATTTGAGTTGAGGAATAAGCCGGCTCTGATCACCACCTCACACCCCACGAGGTGGTGATGAGATGCGGCATGCGCCTCTCCTTGGCCCCACCCACAAGGGCAGTAAAAGACTGTGAAGGGACGGCAGATTTGTTTGGTAAAGAAATGATTAAGTATGTGAATTCGCTTGTTTCTAGCGCTTCTTTATCTCTCGACAGATTCAACGGAGCCAAGGGAGAGTGGAAGACGGTCAGGACAAAGGCGACAGCGCTCAAGATGCAACAAAGGAACAACCCATTAAGGTGGGGGACCTTGTCCTCCTAAAGAATTTCGTTAGGCGCTGGAATGCGCCATGCTTCACAGGGCCTTACGCCATAGAAGCAGTAGCGGAGAGAGCGATTAAACTCAAGGGCAGGTCAGTTGGTACCATTTGCAGGATATAAAACCCTACAAGGCAGCAATTCCGCCCCAAATCACTTCCAGAGAAATTGATAGCACCAATGCCACAGAAACAGACAACGACCTAGATAGATGTGATGCCCCAACCATAAACCCTGTAGATGCTGGTGACGCCCTGGCCACAGATAACCCAGAATGTACCGCCCATCTGATAATCAGATGCTCACAAGCCCCTGATGTCCCCACTGCTGTTTTAGTCCAAATAGAGGAATACATGGACAGTGTCCCCAATACGAAGAACTTACGAACTAAGAACTGTATAATATCCTTCCATTTATGTCAAGAACTCTTAATGAAAACTGCTTGATGCTGAGTAGGAATGACCATACAGCACGCACAATCTCATTAGGAATACACTGTGTTAACACTTTCTCTTCCTTCACACATGCAGGTTGTCACGACTGTGATTGTTGATGTATAGTATTAAGTGAGGTTACAGCATAGTAGATGCTGCCTCCTACTGACTACCCCGAAGCATTGACCCATCAGTACATTCATGCTATAGAAGAGGGCCACCCACAATAGACCATTGCCTCCCCGAGTATACTACTACGCATTAATTGAGTACCTAGCCCAAACATACCCACAACTTCACAACATTCTACCAACCCTCAGACACCGATCAATATGGAAGATATGGGAAGAACTGTTCGCATGCATGGGCATTAAATGATCATGTTAAAATACTTACAATTACTAACATAATAACATTTTTTATCACGATTTTCAGGCAGGCGACTTTATCATCTCATCAGCTACAACATCGTCAAGGAAGCAGATAAAATGGTTACGTTAATAAGAGTTTTAAAAACGGTGGTTACTACTGTCCATGAGCATTTTAGCTGCCGTGCTCTGGAACACCTACATGGCTTTGCATGTTTCCGCTGCATCAAATACTAATATTTCCCCAACCCAAGCGGCAAAGACAACTGTGTCAGGTGGTACCAGTGAAGCAGTTAATAAGGTAAGAAGAGGTAAGCGTAGCGTGGGAACTGATGTAAGTGGGGTTGACACATATCTCACTGACACTGCACACGTAGCTAACAACATGTGGTATAAGCACATGCCTAAAATTGGTAAGGATGCAATGAGGGAGAGATGCTATGTCTGCTCCCTAATCCCATATGCCATGGGTGCCTCCAGGACCTACGTAGCAACAGAAGTGCCAGCGGCAATGGCGCAACGCCTTCTGTACCTCACCATGTACCAGACGCGGGGGAGATTCCAAGGGAAGATAGCAACATTAAGATGGAGATCAAAGGAAACATTCCCCTATGAGGACAACTTCATCACGACACTACCAATGATGGACAATTATTGGCAGAGGCCCTATGTTATATCACTGACGGACCTGAGAAAGGTGAAACCAAAGAAGTAACACTGCAGTACCTACCCTGCAAATGGGGAGCAAAAGAGGTTGGCGGAGAACCCGGTTGCTGGGAACGACCGCAGATGCTGGCGTATGGCAAGGTATACACGAAGGATGGATGGGAGGACGGAGTAGTAGAGAGCAAGGTGTTTTGATGCTTACAAGAGCCGCAGTGACCAAGGTCCAAGATGAAAATGATAAATGCCTCAAGGAATGGCCACGAGTGCAAGCCTGCTGACCTCGGTGGACAGGGAGGTTCGGCCACTCACAATAATCCCGCTGACCACACCCACCTTATGCTATCAGCACGATGCTACCGATGAAGTGGGACAGAACGAAGGGTGCAGAAGAATAGAGAAGATACCACAAATGGGAACCGGAACGGTGGAACTGATGGACCATTATTGGGCCTGTGGTTCTAAAGCATATGAGAAACTCCCTCCAAACTGGGGGCGTACATGTTCCTTGGCACATGTCAACATACCCTCACTAGTAGTACCCAAAACGCATGTTAACCTAAGCAAATTCCCTAAAATGGACGAAGGCAGCAGTAGAAAGAAGAGGTTGCTGCCATCTGCACGAGACGCTAAAACCAGCGTAACAAACAAGAAGGTGCAATTGAGGAGGGTGAAGAGAGGGAACTATTTCTGGGGACGGTCCGAAATGGCACTCGATCAGATACCACCAGCACACAGACTGTTCAGCAGAACTGCAATGTCTTTATCAGCACTAATACAGCCAGGCTTGCAGACATATGCCAATGCAAAATGGCTCCAGATAACAAGGTGGGAGCTGATGATGACAATAAACTCAATGGTGAATGGCTTCAATGCAATAAAGGAGGATCTCAGAGCAATATGACTGGTGGCATTGCAGAACAGATACGTCTTGGACCTCATTACGGCTATAGAAGGTGGAGTTTGCACCAAAGTAGGGAGTTCCTGCTGTATGTCTACCCAGCAAATGACAAAGACAACGGGACCCTTTCTGAAGCCGTGGCACAGCTGGAGCGAATGCATACCAAGATGGAAGAAGAATCAAAGGGTATCAAGACAGACAAGAGCTGGTTCTCATAGCTCTGGTCCTGGATGCACTCCTTGTTATCTGATGGCCTAAAGGTGCTAACCGGATGATTAGTAATAGGAGTGGCGTCTTTATTTGGTGTGAAGTTTTGCATGGAAAAGTGTAAAAAGGAAACAGACGAGGCGGTTGGGATGAAGATACTGATGGCCATGGATACTGATGAACACATGGATGAGGTAATGAAGGAAAGAGAACGGCTAAGACAACAGATAACACAGGTAGACGTGTATCCCCCTACAATGAAATTAGAAAATCCACATAACCCAAAGACGTATGTAGGGAAGTGGGTCTACTGCAAGCCTGGAGGTGGCTGTTTCTACATCAACTGGTCCTTTGAAGACCACGTTGACCATTATGGACACCTCAGTGGCATAACGAAAGTGTGGCGTTTGATGGATGATAGAAGGTATCATGATGTTGTGGTCGACAAGTCGACCAGAGGGGGGACTGAAGTGGAAAAATCCGAGCACACTCTTAGTCCTGGACGACCCCCTAACCGGAAGAAGCATCAAAAGCAACATCGAACAAGATCATCAAACTTATGCCCATTTCCACTGCTCCAGCCAGAGAGAACTACCTCGAGCAGTATCCTGCCAGCCGCCCATACGTCCCTATTGCAGTACGAACTCTGCCAAGAATGGATGAAGAGACACAAGACAGAGTCGGGGAGAACTACATGGATCGACTTGACTAAGGCACTGTACTGAAAACTGGCATGATGCAGGTCGTTAGAGACATCCCGACGA
Organism: Ambystoma mexicanum; assembly: GCF_040938575.1. Lineage (NCBI taxonomy): Eukaryota > Metazoa > Chordata > Amphibia > Caudata > Ambystomatidae > Ambystoma > Ambystoma mexicanum. The sequence continues at coordinate 718,629,847 of NC_090923.1, forward strand.
CATAGCTCCATTAGACACAAAGCACATGTTCAAGCCACGCAATTCACACACACCATTCTACACAAAGAACATGTACAGTTCGTGAGATAGAGGACTGTGACACCTACACTATCAGCATGTTTATTATTTTGCCATTAGGCTTGCTATAGCACCGCAGAAACGCAAGATGCAAGAAGAGCTCTGATACGCATGCTAATGCTTCTATGCAGCTAACCCCATGGAAGGACAGGAGCGCACAAGGAACCTGACCAACTGCAAAGCTCTCACTAACATATAGACATTATGGCGACTCCATATTAGAAGCCAGAGTAGGCCTCAGGAGGAAACAGTAGGCTGCAGCGATCACAGAAGAAATCCCAAGCTGCAAGGTGCTGCGTTAGCAGAATAGCCTCTGGATTGAGCCGCAGACCGCCAAGGACATCATGTTGCAAGGCAACATTCCATATCCTAAGCCAAGGTGACATCGGCTGCAGCTGCAAGTTTTCCTTGAAAAATACACACCAGTTCGGGGCAATCGAGCCTGCAGGAATGGTCTCCGGCCATGTGACTCGGCCAAGTTGTGAACAAGCCAAGACTCAGAGGCTGAGAACGAGCAGTGGCCCCACGGGTGGACAGCAACTTGCAACATAATTGTTACCTCCCAGACACCATCTACGATGGGAATTGAGCGCACTCATGGCACCAGTCATCTTCACACTATTGCTATACGCATACACATAGTTGCAATTGCTGAGACATAGCAGACACGCACTGAGAACAGGTGTTTCGCGGGCTGGGAGTAGCAATTGTCTCAGACTTGGGGGGCCCTCAGACTGACCAATCAGGATCCTCAGGTTTGGAGGCAGATGGCAAGGATTGCCAACCAATTATCAGGCTTCCTTACTGTAACATTTTTAGTGTAACAACTTTCGGGGATGATCCAAGTATACCACCTGACACAGCATCGTCCACTAACATTTTTTCTCTATAGGTTCCTATACTGGAACTACCACTCGGTGTTCATCCTGAGTGGTGATAGGCTTTGAGGAGGGAGCCTAGCGAGTGATGCAGAATGTGACGTCACCTGTCATGAAAACTGGCTTGCGAGCCAGACTGTGGCGAGATGTGCCCGAATTCTGTTTAGCCTTTGACCCCTGTGCGTTTGTCTAATAAACCACAGTAAACCCTGCTCCTTGGGCGGACCTAAGCTTCTTGGGACAATGGAGGGAGTTAGGGCCCTCCGTGAGCTGGGAGTCCGCGGACCCATGGCACGGCTCTGCCGGCACCAGAAATTACCCTGACACAAAGTAGTGACATGGATGCCCCTATGTTCGGTGGTGGGAAAATGGGAATTCTCCTATATGCTGACAACACGGTTTTGATCAGCAAAACAAGAACAGATATACAGAAGGCGCTTACTTTGACTCAATCTCAGTTAGTTTGGGTATTGAAATTAATTTATCCAAAGCCAAGGTTATGTTTTGGTCAAAGGGACGTGGGAACTCTTTCCACCCAGTTTCTATGGGGGCTGTTGAGATAGAGAGGATCAAATTTGATGATTATGTAGGGGTTTGTTCTGATGAAAGAGGTAATTGGGGGAAACATATCGGAAAGGCCCTACTGAATTATTCAAGGCAAGGAACGGCCGTGCAGGGCTTTATGCACTACTATGGTGGGAATGCACTGCTTCCCGCTTTGGAGGCTTTGAGGACCTGTGCTAATTCTAATCTTGGGAGGATGGAAGAAAGGGAAATGGCTATTTTGAAAGATCGTGTCCCTCTCGCAAGGAGCGCCCCATCTCTTCCACTGAAATTAGAGCTAAGGGTGGATGTAGAGGTCTTTGATGCCAAATTGCACCCTTTATTGTACTATTATAAACTGTGTACTTCACCCGCCCTTAGAAGCTACAAAGAAGCTCTTCTATATGTGGTCGGACAAGAGGAGGCCAGAGCACTTCCGTGGGTCAATTTTGTATTTAATTTAAGTAGGAAACTTGGTCTTCCCCCACGTTCTGCCCTTAATAACCCTGTATGATAATGAAAGACTGCATTAAGCAAAAGTTCAAGGATTGGTATTATAATAATAATATAATAATAATTTGCATTTATATAGCGCTACAAACCCTCAGGTATCTGAGCTCTGCCTATTATTACCCACGGTGTGTGGTGCTCATTTATCGACCTCGGAAGGATGAAAGGCTGAGTTTGGCCCTGCCAGGATTCGAACCTGCGTTAGCAGGCTCTGCACAGCTGTCAAAGCGAGCACTCTACTCTATTATAGGGTAACACTATTGGAGATTGGCTTGCTAGGTATAAAAACGAAACATCTTGAGCTGAAACACTCTTTTGGCCAAGAGAAATACCTATCATGTATCCAAGATAAGGTGACATGTACTTTGTTTCTTAAAGCGAAATTAGGGTAACTTGCACTTGCAGGAGTTGCAAGCTTCTGGGGCAGAGCTGAGCCATCATTGAGTACACTCTGTGGGAAAGGAAATGAAGATCCTGTGCATTATCTATTACTATGCCCCGTTTACAGGAGCTTGCGCCTGAAGTGGCTTATCCGTACTTATAAAAAGTATCATTTAAATGGCACTAAAGATGCCCTAAAATTCTTTTTTAATACCCAAAATAGTGCTGATCTCGAAATCCAATCAAACTATTTGAAAAGTGCCTGGCGCTTGAGGATGAAATCTATCCTGTAAAACTCTGTTAATCCGAATTGACTCGCTTTATGTTTTTATTGCTTTTATTGTGCTTTAACAGGTTAATTTTGTAATTGATTGCTGTTAATTGTGCTTTTATGGCGATACACCAAAATAAAGCTATTGTACTACTACCACTACATTTATTCTTCTGCAATCCAGACATTCACTTTTTTTCTGCTATCCAGACATTCATTATTCTTCTGCCATCTAGACATTCATTCTCTCTGCCATCTAGACATTCATTCTTCTGTAATCCAGACATTCACTCTTTTTCTGGTAGCCAGATATTAATTATTCTTCAGCATACAGACATTCATTCTCTCTGTCGTTCTTTTTCTGCTATCCAGGCATGAATTATTCTTCTGCCATCCAGACACTCATTCTCTCTGCCATCCAGAAATTCACTCTTTTTCTGCTATCCAGACATTCATTATTCTTCTGCCATCTAGACATTCATTCTCTCTGCCATCCAGACATTCATTCTTCTGTAATCCAGACATTCACTCTTTTTCTGCTAGCCAGATATTAATTATTCTTCTGCATACAGACATTCATTCTCTCTGTCGTTCATTTTCTGCTATCCAGGCATGAATTATTCTTCTGCCATCCAGACATTCATTCTCTCTGCCATTCAGACATTCACTCTTTTTCTGCTATCCAGACATTCATTATTCTTCTGCCATCTAGACATTCATTCTCTCTGCCATCCAGGCATTCATTCTTCTAAAATCCAGACATTCACTCTTTTTCTGCTAGCCAGATATGAATTATTCTTCTGCATACAGACATTCATTCTCTCTGTCGTTCTTTTTCTGCTATCCAGACATTAATTATTATTCTGCCATCCAAACATTCATTCTCACTGCCATCCAGACATCACTCTTTTTCTGCTATCCAGACATGCATTATTCTTCTGCCATCCAGACATTCATTCTCTCTGCCATCCAGACATTCACTCTTTTTCTGCTAACCAGACATGCATTATTCTTCTGCCATCCAGACATTCATTCTCTCTGCCATGCGGGCATTCATTCTCCTGCTGTCCTCTTCCACACTGGCCTTCATTATTCTGCTGACACCCAGTCGCTGCTCCTCTAGTCTCACCCTCCCCCCACTTCTACTACTAAACAAGCCGATACCCATTCTCCTCATACCTTGTCCATCCATTGGTAAGAGGTTGGGAGAAAACGATTGCTTTGGGCCCCACCTTGTTCATTTGTTTGTATTTTTGGGCTACAGACATCCTCGTTATGATTTGTTTGCTTGGGTTCTGTTTTCGCTTTTAACCTCCACCTTCTTTCCTTTGGTCTCTGTGCTATTTGATTCTTGTTTTTGAACCCATACAGTTTCATCTTATTTTTTGGGGTTCTGCCAAAAATCTTTTGGGCCCGAATGTCTTTAGATTGTTTCTAGTGGGGCAAGCATTTTTTGGTTTCACTAACTTTTTGGGGAACGGGGAGTATAAATGTTACTGTGTGGGGTATAATTCCCCATCCCCTACTTCCTCTAATTACCCTCAAACGGTGTACCCCCATTGAGAGCCGCCCCAGGAGCTGCTCTTGCCTTTGTGGGCACAAGTGTAGGCCAGTTTTCTTCTAGCTGAATATCTGTCAGTTAAGCCAATTTGGGGGAAGGCGGAGATCAGGTCGTGCAGGCGAACCGCCCTATACAATATTGCTGTATGTTCATTTAGCTGTTTCCAGCATTTTTGTTTCAATGGTGGAAGCCTGCAGCTCGAAACACCCTATTTCCCGAACCCAAAGAAGTATCTTTGCAAAGGTGCTTTTGACAGGCATCAGAGCTAAACCTGCCCCGTGTTCCATCCCACTACCAGACCAGACTACCAGACAGCCACAAAATCAAACTGTCAGCAAAGGGGTGTACTCCATGCAATGGCGTGGATGTCTATCCCTGTTAACCAAAGGCAGTAAGGAAAATAGCACTTCAGTGTCTTGTCTAACCAATCAGCAGGGTGGGTCATCAAACCTCGTCATATATTCTATGTTCACTGCACATATCACCTTTCACCAAAAAACAGTATTGTTAATATCACTGAACGGGCAAACGCTCTCAATTCACCTGTTGCTCTACCATTTACTGTCCAATCAAGGGGTGCCGCCCTGATTTGCCATGCGAGAGCCAGACTGGGCTAATCCCATACTTGATTTCCTTAATCTCCAGCCCCTTGGGCTCCTGATACTACCTTCCATTGTTGACGAACTCTTGGGGGACTTCTACAAGGGGGTCAGGAGGTTCCCGTTGCTCTCTGCTTGGCCCACATGTTGAGGATCCAGACATTCTGGGGTATTTGGGCACAAACCTATGAAGGGCATGCCCAGCGGCGTAGGAGGCACAGAAAATCTGGGGGTGACGGGGTGCACCTTGGGGACTTGCTTTGCTACAGACACAAACCACAGAGAAAAATGTCAATTTATTTGTAGTGAGTGATCACGCACAATTGTTAAAAAAACTCATTTCTTTTGCGCTCTCTGTAGTCATGATACATTCCATTGTATGTCAACCAGATCCATTATATCTTTGTGTATATTGCACACACAAACATGATTAAGTCTAATGTGTAATGTGAATATTGGGGAGGTGGCTCAAGACAGACACCCAGCTCATCTGCACTTTCGGATGCAAGCGATACAAAAGACAGACCAATGAGAGTTTTAACATGATAATACCCACAGCAGAAACACAGGTGTTTAGAGTGACAAAGGTTAATCACGTTTGTAACAGCGGTGTGTTTTTAATCAGAGCACATGCGAATTGCACATGGGATAAAGTATATTGCAGTCACCGACCGAGGAGAGCCATGAACACATACAGGAACGAAGCTGAAGCTCGAATCAAGGTCAAGAAACATACACTATACTAAACATTTGTGTGTCGTAGCAGAGTAACGCCCGCTTAAGATGCATGGTCACCCCACTATCTGCTTTTATATTTGCAAGCAAATTCGAATGGTGGTAGAGAATCTGGCAGAGAGAGCCAGAGCACATTTGGTGGTGGTGGGGAGGGGTGGGAGGGAGAGATCTGTCCGGCCTTGTTTAGTCTATTCTGCATGAACACCCAAAACTGTGAGAGGTAATATAGGAAGACAAAGGGAGAGCTTCAACAGGAATGCAGGGTAATCCACAGAGAGTGAATGTTACACAGCATGAGAACCTACCTATGTAGCCCCCAGATTTGACTTCCCCACATCAAGGCACTCAGGTGTAAACTGTGCTTGTGAAAGAGACTACAATGAGAGCACCCGAAGCTGCTTCATGTCATTGCAGGAAATAGGAGCGTGTAATTAACTATTGCTTTCAAGCAAACACATATTCTTTCAGCAGAGGTGACAAACCCAGCACATGCTGAACCCCAAAAGCAGAGGAATGCCAGCGGTCTAAGGATTGGCTCAGTCTGGGCTGGATGTGGGTAGCATTGCGAGGGCGCTCCTGGATTCTTCCATTCAGGCAAGGAATGGTTTAGTGCCACTGTCAGGGATTATTTCATGGAGCAATTCCTTACTGCTGTTGAGAAAGTGTGGCATAGCCTGGGAAATCTTACATGCTACAGTGAATCATTGTCCTGCATAATGCATAAGCTTCGGATTAAGGGTGGCAGTTCTGCCAGGTTGTAGAACATAGGTGCCTCTATTTACTTTCCCCATTTAAGATACTTAAAAAGAGTTTCTGGTCCTAAAATGTATTCTTTTCAACATCCCTCCAACTAGAAGTTCCTTTCCACCAATATGCCTTGATTACAAAGGTGTGTAACCTCCACTTCTCTCCCAAATTTCCACCATTGGCGATTCCCATTGTTGACCATTAATGGTTAGAACAAGAGACATGGGCAGTTCTGAGCATTCGAAGCCTGGACATTTTCTAGGCCCCCTTTATGCATACACATCAGTTGGGGGCTGGCGGCAGCCTTTTGACAGGTGGTGCACGTGCACACCAAAGAATATAAGGGGTGAAAACCAGTGGGCTGCCGTGAGATTACTGGCTGGCCTCTTTGCCTTGGCAGTTTCACGGGTTTTGAAAAGACACACAGAACACCTCTTAAGCCTGTGACCAGTGCTAAGCTTTTCAGCAATCATCTGAATACCGCACCTCCCTAATGCCGGCAGTGTACTGCAGTTCCCCTATTGTGTTTCAGGGTAGCTGCAGGGTGACCGGGTCACCGTGACCTGGTCCCTGTTGTGGCATGGGTCCAGGGTGGTTTACGGTACGAGTACAACTGTTCTCCTTTCAGGCAGCCGACCCGACCCATCACCCCATCAATAAGCACAGTGGCGTGAGAACAAGAGGCAGGATAGAAGAAAACTGGGAAAGAGAAGGCCGGGAGACACATATGCACATGTGGAAGAAATAAAAATCAGTTTCTATCTTTTTAAAGGTGGATCCAAATTAAACACTTGTCCACCTATCCAATGAACAACCACTGACCTCTGCCCACACCTGAATCCCTGCTACAGGCATACCGCTGCCCACACCAGAACCGCTGCTGAAGGGATGCCTCTGTCCACACCAGAATCCCTGCTGCAGGGCTACCTCTGCCCACACCAGCTTCCCTGCTGTAGGCCCACCTCTGTCCACACCAGATTCCCTGCTGCAGGCCTACCTCTGTCCACACCAGAATACCTGCTGCAGGGGTTACCTCTGTCAACATCAGAATCCCTGCTGGAGGCCTACCTCTGCCCACATAAGAATCCCTGCTGCAGGCCTACATCTGCCCAGATCAGAATCTCTAATGCAGGCCTGCCCTGCTGCCCACATCAGAATCTCTGCTGAAGGCCCTCCTCTGCCCATACCAGACTCTCTGCTAAAGGGCTACCTCTACCGATATTGACCAGCCTAGAACCACCAGGGCTAACTCTTCCCATATCTGTTCAGCCTACAACCTACACAGCCTAGCTTCGACTGAATGTCATATTTCCAGTCCAACCAGAAAACCATGCCCCCCACCTACCCATTTCTGTGTATCCATAGGGCACCTTTTGTCCACCTTGCACAATACTTGCCATCCCATACCTGTGGGCCCTTCCCTCCTGTCTCTTTTCGCATACTACCTGCCCATTCCTGAAAGACACCCATGGCAACCTCCATGCTCCTGTCTCCACAGGCCCATCCATTCTAGACAACAGTTCAAGCTCTCCTGGGAAACATTCTGGCCAACATCTGCGAGCACCCCACCTCCCGCAGTAAGTTCACACACTACAAGTCCATACCTGGGACCTGGGACCCGTCCCTTCCCTCTCTCACCTATAACATTATCGGCCAACACAAGGAATTACCTCAACACCTGGCACATTGCTAATATATATATATATATATATATATATATATATATATATATATATATATATATATATATATATATATATATAACAGTCCAAAGATGTTCTCCTCCTAGACATTCAAAACTGGAGGAGAGTTGGATCCTGGCTAGCACTACACTACAGATACCAGAATTCCTTGCTGCTACAAACTGGTACTTCCCAGAGGGATTCAACTGTGAACACCTGAAACCAATCAGCCTCCCTGATGATTCCTGAGGCATGAAAGCGCACTAGGAGGAGATGATCTTTGGACTGTTAAGCAGACTGCAGCTGGGACCCAGAGTTGCGCCCCTGCCACCCCTCTTTTTTGCTTGCATGTGTAACTGGAGACTGGGGCTCCAGAGGGGCTGCACCCGGGATACACATGCCTGAATTTGGAGTGCCACACTGTTGGTAACTCCCTCCCCCTCCCTATTGACGGCTGACATTCAAAACTGGGGGAGAGTTGGATCCTGGCTAGCACTACAGTACAGATACCAGAATTCCTTGCTCAGCCTCCTTGATGATTGCTGAGGCATGAAAGCGCACTAGGAGGAGAAGATCTTTGGACTGTTAAGCAGACTGCAGCTGGGACCCAGAGTTGCGCCCTTGCCACCCTTATTTTTTGCTTGAATATAACTGGAGACTGGGGCTCCAGAGGGGCATGAAAGCGCACTAGGAGGAGAAGATCTTTGGACTGTTAAGCAGACTGCAGCTGGGTCCCAGAGTTGCACCCCTGCCAGTCCAAACCTGAGACTCCCGAGGAATTGCTCTCTCCTTCTAGTGCTGCTATTGCTGTGCAAGTCTATGGCTGGGGTTCTCAGGGCACATTACACAGATTGACAGTCCATATCGTAGCGCCCTTATCATAGAGCTCTCAAGAACACCTCTGCAATCTCACAGCATTACAATTAGATGTCCAGACACACCTTGTGTCTATCATCTTGCACTGCCCGCTATAGCCGCAAATTAAAGTCTCTGCCTCCAGCCTGGCCATGCATGTCCACTCCACCCTCAATAGTACCCTTGTGTCCTTTGCATATATTCTTCTCTCCTTTCCTTTGGCTTTGTCAGCATTTGTTTTTAAATGCAGCTGAGCATGTTGGAAGGAACATGTATTTGAACACTCCACAATGAAGAGGAAACACTTGATAAATGCAGCACAAGACCTCACATAGAAAGGGCTGTCTCGTTGTACAAAAAAATAAATATCAGCAAAGACTTGATTCTTACACAACACCATCTGGCATCCCACCGCACCCTTCCAAGCAGGCACGAGGTGAGGCACATCGGCTTTAAATCTAACAATGCACTGTTAGATGACGGGAGGATGAGTGTACAGATGTGCAGGTTGGTGATGGGTGCATGTGGGGATGCCTATTCAAGACTTTCATGGTCCTAGTTGCAACCAGCATGCATACTCACCCTGTGCCCCTTAAACAAATATCTTCATTATATCTAGGCTATCAAACATCAAACCATGCCACCAGCAGGCAGCAGCCAGGTATCAATAATCCTGTAAATAAATTAAGGAGGTAATTAATTTAAGACGCAACGACAATATTCCTGAAATGTGACAGAACCCCACAAAGGTGAAAACAGGCAAGTTCTGAAAATAACGGAACATTTTCATTCAAGGCGTGATGATGGCGTAGAAAGTTTGTTGCTAAGTTGGTGGGCCACACACACACACTAACACACAGACACACTACCTTAAGCTTAGCAGCAAACTCGTGGTCTCAGATAGTCAGAGTAATCGATTCTCAAACGCACAATCAGATTGACCAGGCACTGGCAGACAGCCCAGCAAATGAGACTGAGACTACAACCACTTGAATTTCGCCAGTCGCTGCTGCAAAAGCAAATATGATGTGACAGTTCCTGCCCAGCCTAAGACTCAGCATGTGGCATCACTGCCTCAGTCAGCCTGCACGCTCATGCTCTGTGCTCCCTATCGACAACAGTAGTCAGCAGCACTGTGACTGGACGCTGGAAGCTGCGCAGTAGTCCACTGGGCAGGGGCATGTGCAATTTGTTTCTCGCCTGGGCAGTGCATGGAATCATATGCGCAAGCGTGTGGCTCGGGTTGTGGCATGCCACAAGCAGAACTTTCGTCTTTGCATGCAAGTGAAGTTGCAAGCAACTGCCCGGCCAGGGCTGTCACACGATGTGGTGAGGCCCGGGGCAAAAAATTGGGTGAGGCCCCCTTACCATTTTTTGCACTGGGCCAGCGGCGGCACCAACCGCAAACAGGAGACGCATGAAATCTCCCCTTGAGTTTATGTGGAGGAACCTAAATATGGGTAATTATCACAACTGCAAACAGGTTCGGATTGGACCCTCTGCCTTTTCCGGCACGTGGCTAGGTAGAAATTGTCCCTGGGGAGTAGGGGCCGGGTTCTGCCCATTACTGGGCCAGTTTAAAAAAAAAAAGAATACATTTGAAAAGAAAAAAAACGTTTTGTTCTTCTTTTAAAACCAAAAATAACACCTGCAACGGCATAATTCATCAAAGCAAGGTAACAAATGTTACCTTGCTTTAATGATTTATTTGCATGCATGATGCATGCATCATTCACATGCTGCTGTTGCATGCAAAGTTGAGGGGCCGGGGCTGCCGCCGGGCTGGCGGCTGTCACTGTGCCGCCACTCCAGGAGGCACGGTGCCCCCTGTAGTTGCTGTGCTGTTGTATTAGTGATAAATATGTATTAGTGACATTAGTGATAAACTACCAATTTTAGAATAGAATAAGCATCCATTTCGGACTATGTATTTTGCCTTTCGCAAGTTGCAGTAATAGCATGTTTCTTTTTCTGCCGTTCTCTGTTACGATCATCACAAGACATATCGTCTCTTTGTCCTCAGTCACTTGAGAAAATCCTTGCGCCTAAAAGCTTCTGTTCAGTGTAGAAATATTTCACCATAGTGCATCAAGTGGCCATTGACTTCATTGTGCCACAATTAACGTTTTGTTGTAATGGGCCTCATTACAATTTTGCCGGTACAGTAACAACGGTACTGGTAAACTTGCCAGTACTGTTATTACCGTACCAGCAAAACTAAGAGTTCTGCTATCAGGTGCCTTTTTGCTGGCCAGGTCTGACCTGGGCGCGTACCGGCATCCGCGAGCAGAGCATGTTGGATGCACTGGCACCATTCACGAATGGTACCGGTTCCTCTGGTCCCCCCATTCCCATAGAGCCCTATAGGGCTCAAGGGGAATGGGGAAGAATATTTTCCGGTGCCCAGGAATGGCCAATTACCAGGTACTCTGTGGTTGTAATACCAAGGTAATTGCCCAATCCCGGGTGCTGGAAAAATGCACATGTTCGGCAGCAGCCTGCCGGTTATACCGGCAAGGCTACCGCCGAACTTGTAATGAGGCCCAATGTGTCTATCTTTCCCATCTTCCTGGCATGCTGCTCAGGATGTTTGTTTGTTTGTATGAGGTAACGAGTGCTCAGAGTATGGGATGTCCTGTGAGTGTGTGCTGCTTTCCCTATTTTGGCAACCTCTGAAGCCTTAAAGTAGATGCATGCAGGCTTGACATGCGGCCAACTTTGCACCAGACCTGCAGATGAACTTAACTGGTCTGCTGTTAAATCCCAGTTACCAGTTTAATGGTATCCACTACAGAATAATTGCTCATTTTACTATAGCCGATATGATAGCTCAGTGGGTTGAGCGCTCACTGCTGCGATGTATGTGTGATCTGCAGGTTTGAATCCCAGCAAGGCCATCTCAGCCTTTCATCCTTCTTGGGTCGATAAATAAGTACCAACACAGGCTGGGTGATATTGTATGCATATTTGTTCTATAAAAAAAGAGCTGGGCGTAAGAGCTATACAATAACATATTATCATTTGGCCTTGGACGTCTGCTTGCATTCACAGTAATTTGACAATATGGATCTATACACACAGATATTAATGATAAATATGGTGATCCATTCTTGTATGAAATGTTTATCTCATTAGTGAAATTATAACCATATTTTTCGTAGTGTACTTAGGAACAATGCTATTTGATGCCACTTCCTGTTTTGTCAAGGAGTGAAAGGTCATGTTTCATTACTTCCCGGGATGTCACATTGGGTTGGAGTCAAATGGCCTCACTTCCAGTGATGTCATCAGAGGTCAAGGGTCGTGAGGCGAGGGATGGGCCACTTTTTTGAGGCGAGGGGTGGGCCACTTTTTTTGGGTGTACATGCCTATTTCTTGTCCCAGTCCGACCCTGACTGCAAATCAACTACAGCAAAGTTAGATTTCTGTACTGAAGAAAGGTTTATGTCAGACTAACTTTTGTATCATATGCAAGAAGATATATAGGATGGTATGACAGGGTGTGGTGCATCATACTAGCATTAAGGAACATCCTGCCCTTGTGTGCACATTAAAACACACATCATAAACAGTGACAGATGGATGATGTAAGGTGGCAGCTGGTGAATTTCTGAACTGAAGAGGCTTAAATGTTTGCATCTATTATGCGAGATCGACAAAGCACAGTGAGGGAGACCAAACTAAACAAGGGGAGCTTGAGGGGTGTCTCACTCCCAAGAACATGTTTGAAACATTGGTTTAAAATGCTGCATTTTACGGCACTTTCTTTGCAAAATTGGATAGAAATCCATAGAGTTTGCAATTGGTTTTGTACTGAAGCACATGAAAAAAATCCAATAGTTGCAAGTCACCAACCATGCACAGGAACATTTTCCAATACATGGCATGCTGTTTCTGCACACAACATATGCTAATATAAACATATATTTGTGCTGGTTGTTCCCATGTATGTCCATTCAAGCTGCACCAATATATGCCATTATTACCTTACAAGAACACCCAGCCAGTTAAAGAAAGTAAGTCCAGGCTGAGTATGCACCATAAATGTTATTACCGGCCTATATTCAATGTGGTTCAGTTTAGCTAAGTAGTATATTTGCTTTACCCTTGTTGCGTGGTCCTGTAAATCAAGGGCAAAGCAAAACAAACATTGGCAATGCTAACAGTTTGGGCGTTTGTGTAGGCATGGAAAAAGGCACTCCTCTATTGGTATTAACTGTCCGTTGATGGAAGCAGGTGCAAAATGGTTCAAGTACCTGAGCATCTAATAGGAGTGCCTGGCAAATGCCTAATACTTATGCACAAGCCAAAACTGTTGGCTTTGCCATTGCTTGTTTTTAACAGGACTTCAGTGAAAGACACGTGGTGCTTTAAAATCAGGTAATCTAAATAAAAATAAAAATAAATAAAATAAAAAATAATAAAAATAAATAATCAAATAAATATAATAAATAAATAAAATAAAAAATAAAATAAAATAAAAATAAAATAAAATAAAATCTAGGTAGACCTGGTCAAGAAACTTTTATTACAGCGGTAGCATGTTTACAACTTCAATTAGTCATTAACTCTCAGAAGACTCATTTGAGAAACCACTAACAGAGACTTTGAGGGCACAGTTTGATGGTAAGGCTTGGTTGATGTTAGCTCAAAGAGTTCCAATGAGGAGGTGTTTTGGGTGGGGGTAGGCAGGAACTGGGTGGGAATTGCCATAGGGATTAGCATGGCCATGGGAAGTTTTCTGCACTGTGGAGCCCAGTGTGGGGGCAGGCTGTATCTCCCACCGGTGGACACATTGGGGTATTTCTCAAAGGGTCTGTGCCTCTGAGAGGTCAGCAGGGTTGGGATGGACTCTGCCAGTGTCACAACAGGCTCTGATTAACCACTGACAGACTCTGCAACAGCCCTATAAGTCTTTCAGAGGTATTGGGCTGTTAATATATTTATTCTTAGGCCAGTACATGTTTGATTGTTCTCAGAGTGGATCACAGGGTGAGATGCCTGGGAGGTTTGAAGTAGGCGCATTTTACATTTTCAGATTTGCTGCAATGGTGGAAGGCTATAGCTAATTTCAATATCAGTGTTCTTAATGCAACATGTGGATTCTTCCCTCTGTTTCAGAGTGGTAGGAGGCACCCCTTATTCGTTTTGGTTATTAGGTGGTGCCTAAGCGCCAGCTATGAGGCAAAACTATTAGACTGAATTACATATAGGAGAGATATAGGATATCAGGAGGGGCACACATCTTGTGGGTGTTGTTTGGTTATTGACTCACCCATTGGCTACCCCATGCTAATAATCCCTATTGCCATACCAACCCACTACCTGCATCTTCCCAACCAAAACATATCCTCATGAGAACTCTTTGAGCAATCTCTAGTAAACAGTAACACCAAACTTTGTGCAGTAGAAGGCCTTACAGTGTTATTTCTAAGCAGTCTTCTGAGAGTTATTGGCTCAACTCCCCACCTATCCTGAGACTGGGGGATCTGCTCCCTCCTCTTTCCTCCCCTGCTTGCATATCCATTGCTGCCAAACTGCATAACCTCCCCTAACCCCATTCTTCACTCCCGATCCGTTGAATCTCTGCTTTCCTCAGTGTGTACTTTCTTCTAAGACTTGTAAAGTGCTTTGTTGCTTTCTGAAGCATGGTCTGTGCTCAATAAATACCCTAATAATAATAATAATAGAAATACAAATAATAATTGCAGCTGTAATTCCACTACTGGTGTAATAGAATGTTTCTTAACCAAGTGTGCCTTCAGCCACTTGATTTATAAGTAGTGTGTGTGTCCTTGCATCTCTTCCTTGCACTGAAGTCATATGAAAAACAAGCATTCTCAAAGACAACAGTTTTGGATTGTGTATAGGTATCATAGGCATTTGCTAAGCACTGGTATCAATTGCCCAGGTGTTCACACCATTTTGCAGCCATTGTCGTATCATGGTCAAGTATCACCATTCAAGCAGTGCATGCCAAATGCCTATCCCATGGCTACACAAAAGCCAAATCTGGTGGCTTTATCAATGCTCATTTGTAGTGGTTTCATGCAGTACATATCACTCTTCCGTGTTATTGTGGGTTCATGCAGAACATATAATTTTTCCATTTTATAGTGCATTCGAAGATGGAAAGTTTATATTTTATCCATTTCAAGTGTGCTTTATAAGAGGAAAATGCACCTTAAACCTGAGTGTGTTTTGGAAGGCTGGCAAGCGTACATCCAACCCTGTTACAGTTTTGGAAGGTCGGCAACACTCATTCTGAGTGTGGTGTGGGAGGCCAGCAGCAGGTATGTTTTTTCTAGTTCTTTTGCTTAATAGGAGCCCCTGTTCCTTCTGAAAATGATGTTCCGTAACCGGTTTGTACACCATCCTGTGGGTCTAATTCCCGGAGTGCGCACTCCTGCATGTATATGTGTGTGTTTGTGTGCGTTGTGTCCCCTCAGTCACAGTATACAAGCTCTCTGAGTCTGACGTGCTACTGCCCTAGTCATCAGGGATCTAAAGCTGTCAAGCCAAAAAGATTGCTCTTTTGATGCTGTTTGGGTTGCTGCTGTTACCAGCTCACACCCCTTCTGCCCTCGACCTGCACTACCGCATTAGGCAAATGATGTATACCTTTTGGGCTCTGCCTGTTTCACCTTTATGTTTAGGATCACTGCTGGTTTAGTAGTATTATGGGGCAGAGTAGGCAGGTTAGCCACTACTCAACCATGTACTACTTATGAGCAGTAATCAATTGTTCACAGGCTCTAGGGTTTGAAGTAACATGTTACCTGTTTGCGTGCTCTTATGCTTCAATGTTGTTCCATGCTCCTGTCTAGGTTCCGGGGTCCAGAGCACTGTTCTGTCCTGCTTTGCCTTATCCCTGCCTTGGTCCCTCTGTCACACATGCAAACATGACCCATTCCAGTCAGGAGATGCTAGTAGAGTCCTGGTTTTAAATATGTATTCTCAGATTTGTAGTCCTGGGTTTTTCCATTATAAACCTGAGACTGCAAGTCCCAGAATTTAAAATCAGGACTGGACAAGCTTCTCCCAACTGGAATGGGATATGCTGGCATGTATGCTCTGATCCTAACTTCTCTGTCCACTCTGCTGCATCTTGCGCTTTGCTCCTTGATCAGAAAGTGGAGTCAGTGGGGACTCACAAACTGCCACATGGGCAATAAGTGGCAAAGGTGCAATACGTGTAGTGCCAGGCAGTTTTTTATGTTGGGTGTGAAATTGACAGAGGATTCTAACAAGAGCGTATGGCCAAAGTGGTGAGCGTGGCCTAAAGAGTGCTGGGTGTAGCCTAAAGTAGTGGCAGGTGGCATAGGCAAATGCTACCTGTCCCAAACAATATATTATGCGACACAGCATTGTCTCTGGCATTCTTGTTTGTATCCAGTCTGCATACTGTAAATAAAACTCTCTCTTGCTTATTTTGTAAATAAATTGATGTATGTAAATAAATAAATCACCCAGGCCCAGTGTGCTTAAATGGCTTTTCTTAAGTGCTCATTTAGGGTTTCAGCTCCCCTCCAGTCCAGGGGAAATCTGTCGCTATTGACCGCTTTTCCATTTTTTTTGTTTAAATCTTTTTATGACACATTTTAGTCACAGTACAAATTCAGATTCCATGTTATCATTCACCTTTCTTGGCCACCTACAGTGTATACTTCAGAACGTTTTGTACCTTACAACAAACACACTAAACAACCGCCTGTAGTACTACTACCATGGGGTTCAATAACATTGTGTTGCCTACTAGGGCCTGTGTATTGCCTCCCCTTTCTCTCCACAACTGCCCCCTTCGTTTAGTTCTGCAGTCGCCCCACCTTCAGGGTGTCATCTCTGCATTAGTGCATTCCAGTAGGCCATGTTGTCGCTCTCCTCCCTCAGCCCTCTGCACACTGCCCAGTACCATACCTCAGACTCGGCCTGTGGCCATCTCTTCAGGTCCTTCCACCAGCATTCTATCTGTGAGCCGTAAGTGAATTTCCATGCTGTGGCGATTCTGCTCTAAGTTAATATACATGCTAGGTCTATCATCCTAGTATCATGCCTAGCTACACGCAGGTGTTGGAACACACCCAGCAGACATTATTCAACCAGCCATTGCCTGCCAGCACCATCGTATCACCTTGCACCCCCAGAACATGTGTATCATACCTTCCCTTTTATCTGTTCATCTGGGACAGTCTGTATCTTTTGACCCAGGAAATGTAGTTATCTGGGATGCAGTGTCATATATTCTCTGTGCAGCAGCAATAGTTTTGCGAGTTTGAACCTGGACCTCGCCCACTTGTGCAGGTCAGAGAACTCCAGCAGTGTGTCTTTCTGAAACAGGTGCCCCATACCTCAACTGCCTTGACTTCCCATTAAGTTCTTATGGTATTGAGGTCTCACTTATGTTTCCCATATACCGCTGCCAAGGGTATGTTCTTGGAAAAGCGTTCCTCCAGACCGAGCAATTTCTTGATTCTCACTGCAAGGAAGGCATGGGGCCTCATTACGAGGTTGGAGGTAGCCTTGCCAGTAAAACCAGCATGGCAACCTCCAAACTCGCATCCGGGTGCGGCACCCGCGAATGGTCAATTACCGGGCTATTCCGGCCCAGCAGGACCCGGTAATTTGCCTTTCGCGGGTGCTGGGCCTGGTACATCCCCATTGGGAATGGGGATGTCGGATGCACCGGCACCGTTTACAATGGAGCCGGTGCATCCGACACGCTGTGCTCGCAGGTGCCGCACTGCCCGCCAGGTCAGACTTGGCAGACTGACAGGCACCTGCGAGCACAGCTCGTAGTATAGTGGTACAGTAGCAACGGTGCCGGTAACGCTACCAGCACTGTTGTTGCCTTACCACCATACTTAAAATGAGGCACATGGTATCGAGCAGTAGACACAGACACAATGGATACAAGTTTGATAAACCTTTATTTAATATTTTAATTGGGTTGGTAGAATTCTTAACTGGCTCTAACTCTAAATGTGAGTAGTATTGACCATTAAACAAATAACAAACACGTCCAAGTCAGTCAGGTTAAAATAAAAAGGCCTATACTAAGAAAACCAAACCTCTCAAAATGACAAATGTGGTGATGGAATACAGAAGGAAAATAGTGACGCAAAAGAAATGTCAGAATGGCTTTAGTAACAACTCCCTTCTCCAGGTTCAACCCTATAGGGTCTGGAGAGTCTCTTACAAAATAAAGGATAGTTGGATGGCACCGTTCTATCAGTCTTGCACACTTTGGCTTACTGGTACAATTCAACAGTTCAGTCTTAGGCTTCTAACTTCTGGTAGTTCAATCACTTCCTGAGGCTTCGTCCGCCTTGTCATCAATACTCTGTTCACATTCACTTTCTTAATTTCTCACAGTTCTGCACAGGCTTCCCTCGGACAGGCTCTAGACTGTGTCTTTTCACTTCATCACACAGTTCTGCACAGGCTTCCTGATGCCGGGCCACAGTTCTGCACAAGCTTCCTAATGCCGGGCTTGAGCCTGTCTCTTCTTCTTGATTGTTCCCTTCCCCACATGTTATGTAAGGTATCTTTTCACTGTCAAAGACTTTCGAAACTGCAAGAAATGTACATAGACATTTGCATGACTACTTCGACCTCTCTTTCAACAATTCTTCAATTCACAATATTCCTCATCTTGCAGCACCAATGCCTCTTGGTACCTGTAGTTCTTATTCTATATAATTTGCCCTCTTGTCATATTCAAAGTTCACAAATTTCACTTTGCTCTTATTCAACTTTCTTTCCTTATTGCGGGTACCTTCTTTCCCTTGGTTCCTGCAGTAATGTCTTTCAACTCTCATAACATTTCACATAGACTTCCAAATGTGTGACTTTGCCTCGAGCGACCACTCTGTTACTATGTATCCTTTCCTTTCAACAATTGTCCTTTCCATTCGCGTTTTTATCACACACGTGCAATCTTCAACTTTCAAATTACAGTCACGTTCCTTTTAACACAAACCAGACTTTTGTTGCCTTCGATACTTCACCGGTCGTGTTAATTGGATTTCTTTCATTTTATTGATGCAGCTCAAGGCCATTACCAACACCTCCTCTGCTCCTCTCCAACTCTACCATTCACCCGGGAGGGTCTTTCTGGTACCTTGAAGGTTTCTTTCTTGCGCTCACTCGATTTCGCTCTTCAAACGCTTACGACTTCCCGAAAGCATGGAATTCTCGCCTGTCTTTCTCTTGATCCTTTCAACTGCTGATCAGCCTGTTGGCCTTCCAACTTCCACAGCCTGGTTCACATCAGACCCGAAAGAGCTGTTCCTTCTCATACCCTGCCTCGCTCAAAGTGTGCCTGTGTGCACCACCTTTTATCGTCACAGAGAGTGTTAACAAATGGCAGGTGTACATTGTTAGAACTACGTGCCTGACTCTGCCTAGCCTCATTACAGGGACAGAGCCAATTCATGTCAGTGGAGGTAATCTTTCTGACCTCATTCCTCATCTTTTTTCAGCACAGTACTGTTGTCAATATAAAGTCAGGAGGAAATATGGGAGTTGTAGTGTCCCATTAAAATAAGCAGGGATGGGGGTTAGATGGGTTGTAGAAAAAGAGGGATACCATGTCTCACCATTGGATGCTTCTCTCTCACTCCCCGAGGACCCCCTACCCAGGTGATCCTCCCTCACTTGTCCACCCCCAGGGTTAGAATCCAAAAGCACTGGCCTTTCCCTGGCCACCTGAGTACGGGATCCCCGGGGACTAGGTTGTAAAACACCCTCTGTTCTTTCACATCACCCATATTCTCTAGCCTGGCTTTAATACAGCACCTCTTTCAGAAGGTATGGCTGTATTATTTCTTTTAATAATGTTGTGTGCAAAGCGGCTTCATCCGAGATCTGCCATGCAATGTACTGTAGCTGCCCCGCTAAATAGTACAGTTCAAAGTGCGGCAGTTTCACCTCCCCTTCCATATAGTATGATTGTGTGCAGGGTCATTCTATTACTTCCTGATGCTCATATAATGCCACTCACAGTGGCATTAAGCTTCTTGAAGATTGAACTAGGATTGTAAAAAGGGACCGCTATAAAGTGGTACAACAAACGAGGTAGCACCACCATCTTAATGTTCACTACCTCACCCATTACTGACAGAGGAGCATCTTCCAGAATACCATTGACTCATCCATTCCCTTCCGTATTCTCACAGTGTTCAGCTTGTGTGAGGTGCGGGCTTCATGACATATACTCACACCCAGATACTGGAATGTTTTCATGGTCCACTTCAGTCCCAAGATCAGTAGATGCGCTTCGTCCATTCCCACCCACACTGCCAACGGGAATATGCATGATTTGTCCTGACTAACAATTATCCCTGTGTATCAAGAAATGATCTAGAACTTCAGAAATGTATAGCAAATTATCATACAGGTTTTGAAGATACAGGAGTATGTCGTCTGCGTATAGGGAAACATCAAGCTCCATCTCATCAGCCATCAACCCTGCTTCCCATCATTTTGATCTCAAAAACTCTTCCAGAAGCTCCAGAGCTACTATAAATATCATAGGGAACAGCGAGTATCCCTGTTTTGTGCCTTTTTGTGTCTCCCATGCCTCTGATATGTTTTCCAGTCTTCACTCTTGCCATAGCTGCTCTATATACCAAATTAACACTCCTTAGGAACTCTTCTCTCACCCCAAAGTACTCAAGAGTGCCATATAGCCATCCTCATTGGACTGAATCAAGTGCTTTGATTGCATCTAGTAAGACCGCAGCACATCAATCTTTTCAAAACTTCATTCTATCTATGGCAGAGTGCAGTCTCCTCAAATTCCAGGAGGTAGTCTTGCCCGGGACTTGCCCCGTCTGGTCTGGATGTATCAGAGTCACAGTTACTCTTTTCTACCTCTCCACAAGGAGGGCTGTAAGGATCTTGCAGTCTTGATTCACCATACAGATTTGTCTATAGGAATAACATTCCTGTAACGGCTTACCCCGCCTTGGGTATTGGTGCTATTATTGACTCATTCATGCTTGGAGGGAGCACACCCCATTCATAGGCTTCCTGAAAGGTATCTAGCAGTCTAAGGGTTATTTCAGAACTGTGGTCCTTGTAAGATTCTGCTGGTAGGCTGACCCTCTGGCGTCTTACTTGGTGGCATAGATAGTATCATCTCCCGTAGTTTCTCTACCATCAGTGGGGCCCCCAGTGTTTCTGCCTGCACTTTCTGCAACCTTGGTAGTTTGATCTGGGACAGCACCTCTGCTATTTCTAATGCATTCCCTTCACCCTGGATATTATATTATACACAGCCTTATAAAATCTCTGAAATATGCCATTGATCTCACTTTGAGACCTCAATACTTCCCCACATTCATCCTCCATTGAACTGATCATTACCTGCAGCGCTTCAATGCACATGGTTTGTCCCCTTGTTCATGCAACCTTTCTTTGTATTTTGTGCATTCGTATCTGCCCAGTCTCTCCCAGTCTTTCATACAGCTCTGCCCGAGTTTCATAAGATTTCCCTCCACTTCATCATCCACTCCCTGTGTGCTTTCCAACCTCTCTATCTGTGCCTCTGTTTCTGCTAAACTCGCTAGTAGTGATCTTCTGGCCCCTCCCATTTTGGCTTTTCCTTCACCCCTCATCACACCTTTAAACGCATTCCACAGGACACCCCCCCCTTCTACACTCCCCACATCAACTGTGAAGAATTCCTCAACCTTGACTGCCATGTGTTTCCTAAACAGACCCTACAGGATTTTGCAACATGAAATGGAAAATTTTGCAGCACAAAAAAGCAAATTTTGTGTTACAAATTTGTACACATTGCATCATTTTTGCAGAAAATGTTTTAATGGTTTGAAGGTTTAAGATTGGCACAATGCAGGAAAGAGTCAGTGTGTGAGGCTACAAGAGAGGCAAATTGCATTATTTTTACCTTTTTGGATGAGTTTAATGGGAAGAGTCCTAGATGTCCCTGACTTGACAGAACAGTGTTTGTTTCGCTCTAGATTTTGTTTTTAATGTGGATTCCTATTTAATATTATTAACTTTATTGATCATTATCAGTGATAATGGTGAAAAAATACCCCTTCTATGTTCTCTAATCCCCCAAATACCCACACACGTTTCCACCAACTCCTCTGAAACTCACCAATTCCCCCATCACAATTTACACTCCCAAAACTCTCACTCATGTGCATACTCACATGGTTTGTCACATTGACAAGTCAAAACTCACACTCCCCCAGACTCTACCACACTTCAAACCATACTCCCAACTTGCATTGCCCAATTGCTCCCGCAGTCCACAGTCCTTCATTCTTTCTTGCTACTTCTGCATCATGCATCCTTCCTCCTATGCTATTGCACACTTCCCTCAATCTTTCTTTCAATCCGCAGCTCGCTGCCTCTTTACGGCCAACTGCTCTCTCTCTGGTTACTGGACTACCGCCCTCCCCCTGTAGCTGCACTACCTCTCTGCTTTCTGACCCACCGCTTCCCCTCTGGGCCACTGCTCTATGTGAAGATTCCTGTAGATCCCGCACTGAAACCTTGCCTAAAGTCTCCACACAGGTGGCCAGGGGAAGGCAGACACTTCCAGATCCCAACCCTGGGGGTGGTGAACTGTGGGAGGATCACCTGGGAGGAGACAAGGCCCAGGGTAGTGGGGAGATTCTGTCGGATGAGGCACAGTATTTTTCCTGTGACAGGGAGACTCTTACCGCTGTACAAGAAGAGGTTATGGCTTACTGTCATTTTATTGTATTTCAACCTCCGATGGAGTCTAAGGTGGTAAACCCTAAGATTGGAACACCAAAGCATATTATACCAAAGGAAATAATTATTTTGGTTCATAAAATCAAATGCCCTCCTCAATAGCAAAAGTACACTACAAAGAATGGCAGATGTTGTCTCTAAATAATCTTCCACTAGCAAAGTTAAAACCTACAGCCCCTATGTCATAATTAGTAAGAGAATTAAATATACCCTTAAAAATACTCAAGAAGTAGAAAAACCTGACTTTGATGAAGTAAACTAATTGCCCCAGAATTCTATAGGGATTGAGACAAAGAAGAGGGCTAATAAAATATGTAGATGTAGTAGTCGGCAATTAGGCCTCACCGCCTTTGCAAGAGTCAGACTATTGAAAACAATGGCTCACATCTGAAACCAATTGCCAAACCTGTGAGGCATAAAAGGCTGCAGCAGGATAGGGTAGAAGGAAGGAGTTTGAGCAGGAGTCAGAAGGCTGGCAGTAGTAGCAGTAGTAGAAGAGTAAATATACTTCACAGTTCAATATGCGCCATGACAAATCAGTATTCTCACACCATTTTTCATTACAAAGAGTGCGGTCCCGTAATGAACGGTGCCGGTAAGGGACGGGCACAGTTCATTACGGGCCGCCTCATTACGAGGTCTGCAGCGGGTCCCGCAAAGGACATTTGATGAAACCAGGCGTCCTTAGCGGGACCCGCTGGCAGACCAGGATGCTAACAACGGGCCCGTCATTAACGGGCCCGTTGTTAGCATCCTTCCCATTCCTGTTGAGCCCTATGGGGGCTCAAATGGGAATAGGGATGTACCGGACCCGGAAAAGGGAATTACCAGGCCCTCCAAGGTCAGAATGGCCCGGTAAGTCCCTATTCATGGAACCCATACCCGGTACCCGGTATGGGGGTAGCCATGCCGGTAAGAACAGCATGGCTACCTCCATACTCGTAATGAGGTCCATTGCCTTTTTCAAATCAGGGCAAGACATAATCGTATTCTTGCAAAACTCAGTTTCTAGAAAAAGTTCCCATTTCATCATGGGTTAAATCCCTCCTGAAAGTGTAACATCTCTTCTCAGCAGTCACGTGACCACTGAGAAGAGACATTACACTGAGACATTGCTCTGATTTGAAAAATGCAATGTGTTTGCCGAAACACGTGTAATCACAAAGGGCTAACAATCACCAATATTACAATTTCTAATTAAATCACAAACTGATCAAACTGAAAAATGGTGTGAGAATATTGAATTGTCATGGCGCATGTTGAACTGTGAAGTATACTTACCTTTGGCAATTCAACGGATGTGAGGAAGCAAAGTCTCCCTTTCCCTTCACATCCATGCGACAATCCAGGGAAACCAGAAAATAAATAAGGGCACAGTGGTTTGTAGAGTCAGTATCCCCACAAGAGTTCCTCTCTTTTTTTCTCACCAGTAGTAGAAGAGCACCACGCTGGCAGTTCACGAGGAAGTGTGATCACAGAAAGGTGGCTGAAGTGTGGAGACAGCAGATTTCACCTGCAAGTTCTGAGAGGGTCCTGTGGTCTCAAACCCTGCATTTCCGTGGTTGCACTGAGGAAGGCATGCTAAGAGTGCAGCTTTACCCAGGTGTCCTGTGTGGCTGTGATTGCAGAAGGCACGCCGAGGGACTGAGGAGCAAAGTAGAATCACAATTGGCGTGGCCGGACTGAGAACACCTGTACTGCAAAAGGGTGTGGGTCCCAAGAGTTCCCGAAATAGTAGTAGCAGTTGACGAAGTCGGGTGAGTGAAGCATCCCATAACCGCAGTGTTCCTGGAGCCGGTGAGTGAAGCTCAGCGGTCAGGTTCACTCAGCAAGCCTGGCCGGTAACTCTTACCAGCTCAGAAGTAACTCAAAAGCGAGTATAAACTATGTCATTGTGGAAATTCCTTTAAATAATGGAAATGTAACACACACACTATTAGCGAGAGCAATAGCGTTCGCGTAAGAGGAAAAGCCTATAATTTCCATTGATGAACAATTAACTGTTGACGGAGTGGTCGCGTGTCTCTCATTAAAAGGGAAACGCCTGTTAAAAACCATTCCAAAAAACTAACGTTGACTTTTACAAGTGAATGCAGCATCAAAGGAAGATTGCAAGGGGCCAATTGTATTTCCCTAAAGGAGTCTGAAGCCATCTCTGTGATATTGAATAGAAATACAATCTCTGGCATCTCTTTAAGGTTAAACATCTATCTTAAAGAGTGGTTGCGTGCACTTAAATCTAGTTTTCCTTTGAAGACTGAACCTTGTAGTATTCAGAACACTTCTACTTTCAATCCAGAAGTTGTTGTACTGACTAGAAGAACAAGCATTACCGAAGTCAAGAGGCAAACCCTGTCTATAGTGAAACAAGACCTATTACGGTCTATACACCTGATCTGCGAGGTTGTTAAATGTCCAGTGTCGTCTGGTACAAGTGTGGCATTGTTACCCAAAGCTTGAATAGTAGCAATACAGGTTCAGGGTAGTTACTGGAACCAAGAAGGTGTGAACAAAGCTGGGGAAGGGAGCTGGGTTCTTGTAAAAGAGTCATGCAGACGTAGTGGCAGTGAGGCAGACAGAAGAGGCAAAGAGGCTACCCTCTTCTTGGAGTATAGGAAAGAAGAGTGCCTTGCCTACCTGTAGAGGTCGAAGTATCTTGTCTTGCTATGCCTAATAACTATGAAGTGTAACATTGTAGAAGAAGAAGCAGTGGCAGTGAAGCAGACAGAAGAGGCAAAGAGGCTGCCCTTTTCTGGGAGTATAGGAAAGTAGAGTGTCTTGCCTACCTGCAGAGGTCGTAGTGTTTTGGCTTTAAAAGCTTAATAATTCAGAAAGATAACGTTGTAGAAGAAGAAGCAGAAGTACAAGAACTGTGGAGGTGCATAGACTGTCAGTGGATGTCACATAGAAGTTGGTTGAAGTAGTAGTATACTGTGGAACAAAGGAGTCTGTTCCCACTGTAACATCCAGTAGAATGGTGATTGACAAGATGAAAGCAAAACCCCCAAAGGTTTTAATCAATTGCAAAGTAATAGAAGAAGAAGTTGTTATCATTACCCTTGAACTGAGGCAATTAATCTTGCAAAGAAGACATCCAGGATTACCATTGGTGCCATTTGGAAGGGGATCTTTTCAACTGAAAGTGTTACTAGTATATAATTTTTGTTAATTAACATTTGTGTTGACTTGGAACTCGTAAGAACTGGTTCAAGACTTTTCTTTTGCTTTGACCATTTGGACAATTGACTTTGGAACACCCTGGCGAAGGGATTTACTCAGGACAGGCAGGTAAAGGACATCGACAATACTGGATAAATATTGTTCATTCTTCTATGTTGTTTAATGATTTGCTTTTAAAGTTTTGTTGTTTAGTTTCAGTGCCAGTTTATTTATATCAGGAGTTATTCCCTTTAGACCAGGTAGAGAATTGCCTGATAGAGTAGGAATAGCGAGGATTTGTTTGAACTTTTCTTTTTAATAAAATGCCTAATCTAGAGAAAAACACAGCGGCCACAGTAGACAGATCTCTGCAAGGAAGCACCAGGACCGTTATCAACGCTGCCAGTGCTTCCGAGTCCCCACTCCCATAAAGTCCATTGGGACTCTATGGGAATGGGCACTAACATTTTACCGGCACCTGACTTCCCGGGCTGCCGGACTTGGAATGACCCAGTGGCGCCAGGAAGTCAGGCGCTGGTAAAATATTACACGCCCGGTGGCAACTCGCTAGTAGCACCAGCAGGGTAACCGCCGGACTCGTAATGAGGCCCAATGTGTTGAAGGGAATGTGTATCATCTGTATTTCCTTCAGCACCATATTATACCAGGAAAGAACAAATTGATAATGCCTTTGTTTCTAGAGGTGGAATTTCCCTTTTATATCTCTGCATACATTATACCTGATCAAGGACCCAGATTTAAGATATATCCCCTTATTTATAGTGGAAAAGAATTGAAACTTATGGTTCTCAATTTTCCAACCACTACCTATGAAATTCATCGAGGAGATACATTGGGTAGATTAATGTATGATGTATCTTGGGAGTCATGGCATCAGGAGAGAAATCCACCTGCAAATACTGGTAAAGACCCTAGAATTTATTTTATCTACCTGTGAACTTTATGACACTATCTACAGTGAGACAAAACAGGAAAAGCACCAGAACTCCATGTTATATTGTATGAAGAAAGAGAGCTGTTGCCCTAACCTTGAGCCCTTGTGTAAATCAAAAGGGAAGATTCCCAGGCTACCATGTTATATTGTTTTGAGAGAGACTGTAGTTACCCAGAGCTTTTGTGTTGACTTGAACAGTGGCTGGCTGATAAATTATTTGATGATGATGATGATAGTTCATTTATAATGCGCTTACTACCCAGAGGTTTCTAAGCCCGGACCCGGGGATTGAACCTGTGTTGCTCCGTGTTGTCTTGCTGCCAAGATGAGCACATTGCAGCTGAGCTATCCTCCTCTAACTGAATGTATGTAAATATTTGTCACTGATATGGCCGAGTGACAGATCGTACCCAGTTAGCCCACACCACACAAGGGTGGTTCAGGGCCATTCTCCCCCGGAGGATTGTTTAGGACTTTTTAAAAAAAATAATTAGCAAAAATAATGCATTTTAGAGCACATTTTTTTGACAAATTGGGTAAAAAGCCAAACAGTTTGCAATTGGGTTTTGTAGGTTAACTCATGAAAAAAATCCAATAGATACAAGCACTTCACGCTTAAATAAAATAAATAAATCAACAACAGGACACAGGAGCATTTCTCCCAACACATTTTTATGATGCATTTTCCCACAATATGTGCCAACATAAAACATTTTCACACTGGCTGTGCCCATACATTTCCATGCTGACTGCATCATTATACCCTATTATTCCCATATAAGAACATACTCGTGTTTGCTTTCTACATAATGCTGGTAATGATTCTGAAAGGAAAACGTGTCCATATTTGTTCTGGCAGTATCCCCACATAAGAACATACCCCAGTTGGCTTTACCATTAAAAATGCATGTCAAAGTATGAAAACATATCCAAATTGGCTCTACTAAAATGCCAGTATAGCTACATAATACAACTTATACTTGTTTTACAAAAGTAATACCACAATAAGAAATGGCTAGACTAAGTGTATGAAAGTGACGGTCTTGCTTTATAATAACACTTATCATGCTTGCTTTACCAATGATGCCCAAGGCAAAATGCCATACCACAATACGAAATGACTGAACTGGCTGCATTGAAATGCCATTCTAGCTGCATAATAACACATATGCTTGTTTTACCAAAGGTGCCTAATACAAAATGGCATGCCACAGTAAGAATAATACCACTGATCCTGCTTGCTTTATCAAAGATGCCCATAACAAAACGCTGTGCCTCTGTAAGAAATGTCTTGACTGGTAGCATAAAAGAAATGCCAGTCTTGCTTCATAATAACACTTATCATTCTTGCTTTACCAAAGATGTCAAATGCACAATATCATACCACAATAAGAAATTACTAGACTGGCTGCATTGGAATGCCAGTCTAGCTACATAATAACACATATGCTTGTTTTACAAAAGATACCCAATACAAAATGGCATGCCACAGTAAGAATAATACCACTGATGCTGCTTGCTTTATCAAAGATGCCTAATACAAAATGCCATGCCTCAGTAAGAAATGGCTAGACTAGTTGCATACCAAATGCCAGTCTTGCTTCATAATAACACTTATCATGCTTGCTTTACCAAAGATGTCCAATACAAAATGTCACACCACAATAGGAAATGCCTAGACAGACTGCCTTAAAATGCAAGTCTAGCTACATATTAACACTTATCATGCTTGTGTTATCAACCATGCACAGTAAAACATGCCATGCCTGCTGCATGGTGTGCCAGCACCTTGCAGTCTGACATAATCACAATAATGATGAATGTGATTATGTTATTATGATACGCTGGGGGGCACGGGGGAAAGGCATGTCTTTTTACAGCCCATCTATCATAAATGCCCAGTAAAAAAAAGACACACCTGTCCCCTGGGTCCCGAGCTCCTCACACATGCCCACAATCAATGTGGTTATGTGTGTATGCCAGGCACTGGGGGTCTCATGGGCGGGATGGTATTTTTTACTAGACATCTATTATAGATGTCCATTAAAAAATACCATGCCTATCCCCTGGGTCTCACAGCGCTAAACACACACACTCAATCAAAGTGATTATGTATGTATGCAAGACTCTGGAGGGCCAGGGCATCAGGAATGGTATTTATTTACTAGACATCTATCACAGATGTCCAGTAAAGAAAATACCATGCCTGTCCCCTGGGCCTTACAAAGGCAAACACACACACACAATAAAAGTGATCATGTGTGTATGCAAGGCACTGGGGGCCAGGGTGGCAGGTATGGGATATTTTACTGGACATCTATAATAGTTGTCCCGTAAAATAATAATACCATCCATGTCCCCTGGGCCCCACAGCACCTCAGACGGAGAGCTGATTTTGGTCCGGTGGGGAGCACAGCACAAACACACACACATTCAACATATAAACAGCAAGCACTCACTGCCTTATTCACAGTCATGAGCACCCATCATGCACTCACTCATAACACAAGCATACATGCATCCATACACATATTTAAATAATAAATAAACATACAAACTCACACATTTACACAACACGCACACACAACCTACACAGCAAGCACTTTCATTCACATGAACATCCATCATGCACTCACTCAAAACACAAGCATACAGGCATCCATACACATATTTAAATAAAAAAACATAAAACACACATTTACAAAACATACACACAGCAAGCACTCTCTGTTTCATTCACACAAACATCCATCATGCACTCACTGAAAACACAAGCATACACGCATCCATGCACATATTTAAATAAATAAATGAACATACAAACACATACATTTAGACAACATACGCACTGCAAGCACTCTTTCAATCACACAAGCACCCATCACGCGCTCTCATGACACAAGCATACATGCATCCAAACACATATTTAAATAATAAATGAGCATACAAACACACATTACACAACATATGTGCAGAAAACACTCTGTTTCATTTACACGAGCATCCATCATGCATTCACTCATAACACAAGCATACACGCATCCAAAAACGAATATACAAGCACACACATTTACACAAAATGCACAGAGAAAGCACTCTCTCATTCACACCAGCATCCATCATACATTCACCTAACAACACAAGCATGCACGCATCCATACACATAATTTAAATTTTAAAAAATTAACATAAACAAACGTACCTTCTGCTGCGGGTCCCGAGTCTACAGTGCTCCAGCCCCCTGAATGCATGAACAGGAATCAGGATGTTTCCTGATTCTTGCACATACGTGCAAGGGGTCTGAGGCTGGGTCCGGAGACACCTCACTCCACCCTGGTCTTTCTGTATGGGCGAGGAGGTGCTGGAGCACCCCCTTGCACATACAGACATGCAGTTCCCCAGCCAGCATTTCAAATGAGCCATGCAAGGCTGGTGAAGCAAACACCCCCAGCCTTGCATGGCACATTGAGCTTACGCGGCTCGGGAAATGTAAGTGTGAAAGAGAAATAAGGTTTCCCTTTCACAGTTAAGAGCACTCCCTCAGCTGAAAAATTACGGTGAGGGAGTGCTCGTATTTTACTGGGCTGGCTCCTTCATAATGGGTGAGAGGGGGCCAAGACCCACTGGGTTGACGCCCCCTTGCCTATTATGGACGAGCCGCCACTGGACATGGAACTCATAAGAACTGGTTCAAGACTTTTCTTTTCCTTTGACCATTTGGAGAATTGACTTTAGAAAACCCTGGGGAACGGATTTATCCAAGACAGGTGAAGGTCATCCAAAATACTGGTTAAATATTGTCCATTCTTTTATGTTGTTTAATGATGTCCTTTGAATGTTTAGTTGTTTTGTGTGAGGGCTAGTTTATTTATCTCTGGAATGTGAAAAACCAGAGGGTGTTTCACAACCCAGTCCTAGGGGAACCTGTACTCAGGTGGCCAGGGAAAGGCCATCGCTTTTGTTTCCCGACCCTGGGGGTGGACAAGCGAGGGAGGATCCCCTGGGTAGGGGGTCCTTGTGGAGTCTGGTAGAAGCACCCAATGGTGAGACATGTATCCACCTTTTTCCACAACCCATCTAACCCCTATCCCTGATTATTTCATGGGAAACTACAGCTCCCATAATTCCTTACCACTTTATTTATTTATTTTAAAATGTTTTTATTGGAATTTCAAATTTGCAGCAAGCATGGTCAAATTATAAATGCTTATTGTAATTATGGAATGGGAAGGGGTAAAAGGAGGAGAGGGCACAAGGAGAGAGGGAAGGGAAGAATGCCTAACGAACAACGTAACTTTAAACAAACAACTGAGGTTGTAAGAGTCCGGGTCTGCCTCTGGAGCTGCTCTGGCAGCAGAGCGGAGTAGGTGTATAATCTGTCTCTCGGAGGAGCTGCGTTTGCTAGGTGGGGCAGATCTGATAATCCTGGGATTTAGTTCCATTTATATGTCAAGTTTTTCCGGGCAGTGTGGTATTGTTCATGGGGTTTTTTCGTCTGACGGGTGGAACATGTCCCGTAGCAGTGATTTGCAGTCTTCATATGTCATGACTGGGCCTTCTCCTGTTTTGGTTATTCCTTCTTCCCATAGCCTAGTTTCCGCTTCGGACCAGTGTTCTAGTTCCTTAAGCCACTTGGTGTAGCGAGGGCCCATTGGGGATTTCCATGTCATGGCAATTGCCCTTTTGGCTAGTATGCAGGCCATGTCCATGAGTTTGACGATATGTCTAATCTTGCTTATATGGGGGTAGGATCCTAGCAAGCATTCCTTAGGTGTCCACTCGCATCAGGTCAGACCCGCTTTCCTGCACGCTTGTTCAAATTGGTCCAGAAATTCTGTATCTTTGTGCAGCTCCAGAATATATGTGCCATTCCTGCATCTTCTAAATTGGCATCAGTGGCATAGTGGAGCGGGGGGGTTGCTAAATTTTGCGATTCTGCTGGCGGTCATGTAAGTTCTGTGAAGTACATTTAGCTGAATTAGTCTGAATCTCGCATTTCTTTACACTTCTCTGGGAAACTGTAGGGTTCTTTCCCATTCCTGTTCAGTAATGCTTGGTCTTAGGTCTGTTTCCATAAGCTCTTTAGTGCTTCGCTCTTGGGATTAGGCCTGTCAGTGAGCTGGGTGTATATCCTGGAGGTTGGTTTCCAGCTGTCACTCAGGTTGTGCATTAGGGTGAGGGTCCGGTCCGGTTCTGGTTCCTCTGGCCATTCTCTCCATTTTTGTTTAGCCACCTCTCTGATTTTCTGATAACGAAGGTGCTGGCCTTTGGGGAGTCCGTCCTCAATTACTAGGGAGTCGAGTTCTCGAAAGGAATTTCCTTCATGCATGTCTCCCCAGGTGTAGACGCCATACCTTTCCCATAGTCTTATTAGTGCCAGTTCATCAGGTGTCAGAGATGAGTGGTGTCTCCGAGTATGGGTTCTCCCTCTTCTGCAGTTTCAGTACTCTGTCTCATACTTTATGGCCCAGCTGGATGAGCAGGGGAACTTTCGCCGTGTATTTCCAACGGACCCAGAGAATTTCTTTCAATCGCACCGGTGCAATTAGGTGACTCAAGAGGTCGGTCTCTGAGGTGGAGTCATCCGCAAGCCATTTGGCCACGAAGGTGAGTTGGGCAGCCAGGAAGTATCTCTCTATATTCGGGAGCTGAACTCCGCCTGCCTTATATGGAAGCGTTAATGTGCCTAGGATGAGCTTGTGTCTGGAGCTCCCCCACACCAAGTCTTTCAGTAGTGTGCTCAGCTGCTGAAAGAAGGTGGCCGGTATGTAATAGTGGATGTTTTGGAAAACGTACAGGAAACGCGGTAGTACTATTATTTTAGCGATGACCACTCGGCCCATTATTGATAGTGGAAGCCTGGTCCAGAACCTCGTCAATTTTTTGAGCCTCTATATTGCCACCAGGGTATTGCCCCCATGTATCTGTTCGGGGGTGTGTCAAATATTGATGCCCAGGTATCTAAATGTATGCTATTCCCAACTTATCCCAACTCCTGGGAGTGCCGATGTTTGGATCCCTTCCAGTCCTGCCAGTGGGAATATGCAAAACTTTTCTGGGTTAAATGCTATCCCTGATACTCTAGCGAAATTTCTTAGTACCTCCAGGATTGTGGGCATATTAAGTTGTGGGTCCCTTAAGTAAAGTAAGACGTCATCAGCATATAGCAAGATCACGTGGTATCAGCCCCCGATGTTTATGCCTGCGTCGAAAAATTGCTTCCTAAGAAATATTGCCAGCGGTTCCAGCACAAGTATGTATAACATTGGAGAGAGGGGACATACCTGCCTCGTGCCTTTCTGTATATCCCATGGTGCGGGCACTGTACTTCCGGTTTTTACCCTCGCCCTTGGTGTATTGTATAAAATCTCGACTCAGTGGATGAAGTAGCCGCCCAAGCCTAATTGTTTCAGGGTGGTTAGGAGCCACTCCCAGTATATGGAGTCAAACGCTTTAATGGCATCTAGGGAGATTGCTGCGTATGGTTCCTGCGAGCCTGTTGTGTGTGCTGTGATATGTTGAAGCCTGTGTAGATTTGCTGTTGTGCTATGGCCAGGGACAAACCCATTCTGATCCTCATGTACTAGGGCCTCAATAACCTTGGATAATCTGTTGGCGAGTATGGTAGTGAGGATTTTGATGTCATAATTAAGGATGGCTATAGGTCTATACGAGCCACACTCGGTGGTTGGTTTCCTGGGTTTGGGTATGGGGATCACTAGGGTCTCATTCATACTGCCTGGTAACACCCTGATTTCAAAGGCTTCGTGTAGAATTTCGGTTAGCTCAGCTGCAAACATTTTGTAGAACTCCGGGGGTAACCCGTCGCTCCCAGGGGTTTTACAGGCAGACAGCGCTTTAATCGCCTCCTTTATGTCTTCGGTTGTGAGCTCCTGATTCAGTGTTTCCCTTTGGTTTTCCTCTAGTGTGGGGAGGCCTATTTCGTCCAGCGTATCGTAAATGTCATCTTGGGGAACAATGATATCGTGGCTGTATAGGTATGAGTAGAAGCCTTTGAATGCCCCGTTAATCCCCGTTTGCATAGTGTGTGTAGTACCTGTCTGGTCTTGGATTTCGAGGATTGGGGTTTTTGGGTTCTCTTTTTTGCACAGCCACGAGAGTAGCCTGCCTGGTTTGTCCCCTTCCGAGTGGGTCTTGGTGGTCTTTGTGATATAGTCAAATTTAGCTAGTCTGGCCCAGGCTTCTTGGCAGTTTTTCCTTATTGTGGCCATTTCTCTTTCAAGTTCTATGGATTTATTGGGCGTGGCTTCCAGTCATCGGATCCAGTCATCGGATCTTCTCCTCACCACGCTCTAGTTCTTCCTTGAGCGTCTTCCGGATCCCGCCGGCTCTGGCTATGACCTCCCCCCTTACTACAACCTTCAGGGCTTCCCAGATGGTACTCCATCTGTTCACACTTCCTATGTTATTGTCCATATATTCCACTATTTTGTCGCAGAACTCCTCTGTAAACGCCCCATCCGTTAAGGCGTCTGTTGGTATCCACCACATTGGTATGGGAGGCCTAGGGCCCTTCGGTTTCCATACCATAAGGAGCAGGGAGTGGTCGGATATGGTTCTGCCTAGGTAGGAGGCAGATTCTATTTGAGGGACGTGTGCTCTATCAGCAGGTAGTCTATACGAGTATATACCTCATGCGGG
The DNA here is from genome assembly GCF_040938575.1 of Ambystoma mexicanum. Lineage (NCBI taxonomy): Eukaryota > Metazoa > Chordata > Amphibia > Caudata > Ambystomatidae > Ambystoma > Ambystoma mexicanum. The sequence goes on from NC_090923.1 coordinate 718,664,218, forward strand.
GACGAGTAGTACGAGAATTCTCTACCTTCAGGATGCAGGTCCTTCCACACCTCCGATAGGTCCAGTTCTTGTATGGTATTCCGTAGGGTGGAGGAAAGTTGGTTGGTTGGTAGCGTCAGAGGAGCGGATCTGTCGAGAGTGGGATCACAAACGCAGTTGAAGTCGCCTCCCCATATGAAGAAGCAGTCTCTATAGGGGGCTAACTTGGATTGAAGTTTGGTGAGGTACGCTGCAGTTCCACAATTGGGGAGGTATGTGTTGACCAAGCACACTTCCTTCTGTTCGATACTTTTACGGAGTATGAGGTACCTTCCCTCAGGGTCTGCCTCCTTTGACCAGAGTTTGAAAGGCACATTGCCGCTTATCCATGTGTGGACTCCTCTTGGGTATTTGGAGTACGTTCCTCCAAAGCCCTGTCCACCCCACCAGTCTGGGATATGAGTGTTGACCTCCGCAGTGAGGTGAGTTTCTTGGAGCATTGCGATGGAAACATGTTTTCTTCTCAAGAAGGATTTTATTCTGTTTCTGCGCATGTAGGTCCCCATTCCCCTGACGTTCCATGTCAATGGGGGTCATTATGAGGTGGGCGGTAAGGGATACCGGGCATCGGTAAGGAGACTTGTGCCGGTAATCCCTTACCGCCCTATTCCAAGGTCCCTTAGTGGGTCCCACCTGGAATGGCTGGTCTGACCAGCTGTTCTATATGGGACCTGTTAAGGGGCCTTGGAGCTAATAACAGGCCCGTAATTTACCGGCTCGTTCGCCTAGAGCGGAATGTCCCGGTAAATCCCCCCTCCACCAGACCGGACCCGGACCGATTTTGGAGGCAGCCATGGCGCTAATAGCTAATAGCGCCATGGCTGCCTTCAAACTCGGAATGAGGCCCAATATCTTGATGTCGGCTGCCATGATTGCAGAATTGGCCCCTTGGCCCATTGTGGTGTGCCCCTCGGATCCGTGAGATAATTGTGTTGAGGACTATTGGACCCTTCGACCTTTAAGAACAAATAAAACAAAACAAACTTGTCCATTTGGACCAACTGCACCCAGCAGTCGTGCAGTTTTCTGCTTTTCTCGGGTGCCCCGCTCTGCCAGGGCCCTTCTAGGTCCCCTTGAGTGGGTGTAATGCGTCAGCAACGTGCTGTCGTGAGTCCGTTTGCTGGGGGGTGTTTTAGGTTGGGTTGGTGGGCTGACTCCCTCCTGCCTTGTGTTGTGCAAACCATGGCTTGCTCTGTGCCGTCCGTTTGTTGTTGTGTGATCCTGTCATGTAGACCCGGCAGGCGAATCACAGTGTCTTCTCCTCGCCGTCCACCAGGTTATTGTGCTCTAGCCACATAGTGGCTGCCGCCGGTGATTCCAGAAAGATTGCTCTGCCTTTGTATATTATCTTCAGCCTCGAAGGATACATTAGCATGTATTTGATGTTTAACTGGCGCAGTCTAGCCTTAATTGGGACAAAATAATTCCTTGCCCTTTGTACTAAAGGCGCATAGTCAGGGTAGATGGCGATCTTGGCATTGCCTCTTTTGATTTCTCCGCCTTCTCGGGAGAAGCGCAAGATGATTTCCCTGTCTCAGAATTCCGGCTATCATGCGGTGTGGGTAGGATCCAGGTGGTGGCTTCCTCTGCAGGGTCCGGTGTGCTTGCTCGACCACGAAGCCTTGCGAAAGGTGGGCAGCGCCTATGTCTGGCTGTAGGAGAGTTTCTATGACGTTGGTGGGGTTGGAACCTTCCATTCCCTCGGGAATTCCAAGTAGGCGCACATTATTGCATCTAGAGTGCCCCTCGGCATCCTCAGCACTTTCTTCCAAAAATTTGTTGCGCCTCTCAAGTTCTTGGACTCTCCCTAGAATGTCTTTGAGGGATTCGGCTGACTCCTTCTGTGCTGCCTCCGTGGTGGACACGCGGTCTGTGAGGTTGCGTAGGTCTTGTCGCAACAACATCACGTCTGCTTTCACCTCCCCGATTTTGGTGTCTATGAAGGAGAGTAGCCCGCTGATGGCCTCCAAGATTTGGTTGTCCTTATCTTTCTCTACAGATGCTATAGGACCCAGGTTGGGTTCCTTAGCATTTTGGTCCAGGTCTTTGGGTTTGCCTGCCGTGAAGGACTCCATGATGGTATTCTTAGTTTTGCCCTTGGTGTTCGGCATGGTTACTTGTGGTGCACTGGCTTGTCTGCAGGGTGGGGCAATCTCCTTGACACCTGGGGTCCAGTTGAGGATCCAGTCTCCGATCGTGGGTCACAGGTGGTGGCTACGGAGAGAGCACTTGTGTGCGGTAGTGGGTTAACACTGGGTTCTCTTGGAGGCTGGGATGGGAGGCAGTTGGCGGGCGAAGGTTGATTGCTGGTTAGCTTCCACATTATGGCGTAGTGCTTTCGATCCTTGTGCAGAGAACTTGTTGCAGCGCTACTGCACTTCCCACTTTAGTGTGTGCCCCAAGGGAAGGGGAAGTAGCCCACAGGGGGTTCTGTGTATCCCTGCCTGGTGTAGCAGAGAGGATCGTTAGCAGCCAAGTGCAGTGATCTGAGCTGCGTACCGTTCTGTGGATCTGGGCTGAGTTCTTTATGTGGTTGCAGGGGCCTGCCAGCTGCTGCAGAGGATTGGCGGCGGGGATCCAAAGGGCCTGGGGACCGCCGTGTCCCAGGTGCATGCAGCTTAAAAACAAGGCACCGCGAGTTGGATGTGCCGCTGAGGGAAGTACCATGCAGGGGCCGGCGGTGAAGGTTTCAGGCCGCTAGGTCCCAGATGGTGCCGCATAACAATGCAGAGTTCCTTAGTGTCTGTTAATATTCAGAAGTAGTTCCTATTCAGAGGAGTTTGCCAAGACCTACTGCTGCTTATGAAGTTTACAGAGTGCCCTCCGTAAATTGTGCTGAGTAAGCATCATGTGCGCAGACTTCCCTGATGCAGTGATTCCCTTTGCCGGTATGGTGTGTGCTGATGAGCACAGGCAGCAGCGTGGAGCCTGTGAATGTTCTGGTGGCTCTGGAGCGGCGGGCAACCAACTGCTACGGGAGCGCCCAGGCCAGGTGTCAGGTGAGCGAGGCAGTAATCTTGATGGGTTTGTGGGACCAGGCTTACTGTGGATTGTCTACGGTCCTAGAAGCGAAGGACCGCTTTGTTGGGCTGTCCGGTGAGCAGATCCAGTGCGCGTGAGGAGGGGAGAAAACCGGTGTTGCTGCCGGGGTGCTCCGAATGTGTGAGGAGCCCAACCCCGACAGGGTGCACGGGTCTTCCAAGGGTGCCGATGCGCTCCCCCCGCTCGGTGCACTCAGCCCGTGCCGAGAGCCCACATCGGTCCGGGCCTCCAGCCCCTCCGCCTCCAACACACTGGGTGCGGGTGCCGGCAGCGAGTTCTGGGTGGGTGATGCTCCACGGGAACCTAAGAGGGCAAGGAGGTGCCGGTGCTGGAATTCCGGGGCCGGGACACGGACCCCGCCGGGGTCTCCCGCTCTGGGTCATGGGGTGCTGCTTCGCTCTCCTTGCGGCCAATCCTCCTTCCGAGGCTCAGAGCTGGATCACGGGTGCCATCTTTGGTCTCAGAGGGGCCGAATTTCGGAGGTCGCGTTCTCAAGAAGCCGGCTCTGGTTTTCTCCCAAAGTTGTATTCGGGGGTGCAGGATCGATTGCTCTGGGTGGGCATATGATTATATATGTTGTAAAGTTGGATTGGCCGTATTTGTAAGGATCAGTGACAGGATCTAGGCAGGAGCTTGGGAAAGACACGTCTTTAGTCCATGGACCCAAGCCACACCCCCCTTACCACTTTATATTGACAACAGTACTGAGCCGATGAAGATGAGGAATGAGGTCAGAAAGATTACCTCCACTGACTTGCATTGGCTCTGTTCCTGTAATGAGGCCAGGCAGAGTCAGGCACATAGTCCTAACAAATGCACACCTGCCACTTGTTAACATTCCCTGCAAAAACCAGGCCGTGGAAGTTGAAAGGCCAACGGGGCTGATCGGCAGTTCCAAGGATCGAAAGAAATCCATTTGAAAATTCAACACTTTTGGGAAGCTGTAAGCATTCCGAGACCAAAACCAAGTGGGCGGAGGGCGGAGGAAAGAAACCTTCAAGTTGCCAGAAAGCAGCCTGTGACCCTCAGGGGTGAACGGCAGAGTTTGGGAGGTGCAGAGGAGGCATTGGTTACAGCCTTGACTGCTGCCTGAATACAAAGAAAGAAAACCAATGAACACAACCAGTGAGTTATCGAAGGCAACAAAAGTCTGGTTTGTGTTAAAGCAAAAGTAACTGTAATCTGAAAGTTGAAGGTTGTGCGTGTGCCAATAAACCATGAATGGAAAGGACAATTGTTTAATTGTAAAAGGAAAACATACAAAGTAACAGAGTGGTCCTGCGAGGCGAAGTCACACATTCAAAAGTCTCTGTGAAATGTTATGAGAGTTGAGAGATATTACAGCGGGAACCAAAGGAAAAAAAGTAACCACGATAAGGAAAGAAAGTTAAATAAGAGGAAAGCGAAGTATGTGAACTCAGAATAAGCGAAGAGGGCAAAGCATATGACCTTTCGGAAAAGGCCTAGAGGGCAAAATAAAGAGAATAGATGCCTTAGATTACCCTGAGGTAACTGGGCGCCAGAGACTTAGAGCGAGTTTCAACAGGTTGCAAGAATTTTCAAATTATACAAGACAATAGCGATAAGTGCAAATGACCAGGTTACATAATGGTCGCAATAGTGAGCCAGGATGGGGAATGTTACAAGCGTGGGAGAGTGAATAGTCAAACAGTTCAACAATTCTTGTTGGCATGCCAGGATTTTGTTTTTGCTCTGAAGGTCCAGAACAAAGGTTCCATTCGAAGGTTAAGCAGTATAGCATTCCATTGTTTAGCTGCTACAACTGGGAAGCTGGAACCACCTGCTTTTTTTAGGGTGAATTTGGGTATGTTGAGGCAGTGTGAGTATCTTGTTCTGGTTGGTCTGGTCGATGGTCTGGTCGATGACCGTTTGTTAAATCTGTCTGCCAGATACTTGGGAGCGTCATTTGAAAGCCATTTATGAATGATGACCAATGATCTTGGTCATCATGATCTGGCGTTTTGTCTGAGGCTAGAGATGTGAGAGTGCTGCGGGATGCTCAGTGCTGCTCTAAGGGTTTTATTCTGCAGCACCTGGAGTTTGTTCAAGTTACGCTCCGAGGGGCCCAGGAAGAGGGGGTTGCAGTAGTTCTTTTTTGAGAGCATTAGCGCCCTGGCCAAAGTGATGGAACTGGTAGGCGAGAGGAATGCTTTGCAAGCATTGATGAGCTTGTTAGTGTAGGCCGTGGAAGATGCTAGGGCATTTACTTGCTTTTTGAGTGAGAGAGTGGAATCCAAGTAAACCCCTAAAGTTTTGATATTCTTGGCCACTTTGATCAAGTTACCATCTATATTGATGGATGCATAACAAGGGTCGAGTTTGTTTAGGCGTTGTTGTGATCCAACGTGAAGAAGCTCTGTTTGATCGTCATTGAGGCATAGGCCATGTTCAGCCATCCACGCCTGGATCTCCAAGTAGAGGTCGTTGATCAGTTTTGAGTCCTCTTCGTAGCATCCTGACAGCGTGATGAGAACCTGAGTGTCACCCGCATAATTAGTGTATGTGACTCCCTGGTTGTCAAGGCGGTCGAATAGGAGCTTAATAAAGATGTTGTATAAGGTTAGTGATATGCAAGAGCCTTGCGGGACGCCGCAGTGGATGGGAATACGGTGCTCTGACGCTGATGGTGAGAAGACCCTGGAGGTACTGTTAGAGAGGAAGGATTGTACCTCATTCGGATGCCTCGCTCGAAAAGGCAGCTGCTGAAGCCAGATGTTCAGTGAGGATCTGGTGGTCAACGAGGTCGAAAGCTGCCGGGAGGTCGAGTAACAGGAGTATGGCTAGTTTGCCGTTGTCTTTTGCCTCGTCCATCTGGATTTTAAGATCCAGAAGGGCAGTTTCAGTTCCGTGCCTTGGCCTAAAGCCCGATTGTCTGAGGTCCAGAAGGTTGTTATCGTCAAGGTGTTTCTGGATTTGAAGATAGGCCCCTCTGTCTAATATCTTTAGAATGTAAGGAACAGTGGTGATAGGCCTGTAATTAGTAGAGTTATTAGGGTCTAGGGTTTTTTTTTTTAGTAGGGGCATGACCCACGCCTCTTTGAGGCTGTTAGGGACAGTGTTAGTTTCGAAGGAGAAATTGATTAAGGCTGTTATGAAGGGGGCCAGTTCCTTGGCACCTTCTTGAATGATGATGGCTGGGCATAGGTCCCCTTGGCACCTGGATGGCTTGAGTCCTTTGATGATGTTCTCTACTTCTTTGGCCAAGACAGGTGTGAAGGAGAAGGGGGGGGGCATGTGGGGGTCTTATGGGTAGTAGGCGGGGGAGGGTCTGTGTTTTTAGCAAGGCATGTTTATTTTTGCTCAATTCTAGTTTGGAGTAGGGCAATTTTGTCTGCAAGCGCCTTTTTGATTTTTTCACAACAATCTGCATCTTTCACGCAGGATTCTGCAGGTGTAGGTGGGGTTTCAAGTTCCCTAAGGATATTGAAGAGCTCTTTTGTCTTTGATTTGGCATTGGATATTCTGTTGTCATAAGTCTCTTTTTTAGCAGTGAGAATAGCTGTTTTATAGGTGGCAGCCGCTGCAGTGAAGAGTGCTTTGCTGGATGAGTTGGGCATTTTTCTCTAAGCGGATTCCGCTGCTCGTTTGGCATTCTGCAGGAGTTTCAGTTCAGGGGTGAACCATTTGTTGAGGTGGGCAACTGGTTTAGCTTTGGTGAGTTTGACAGGCGCGATGTTGTCAACAGCTTCTTCAAGGGTTTTGTTATAGAGGTTGACTAGCTTATTTGCGTCTAAGTTTGAGTAGTTTACAGGAATGAGGATGTTATGGATGAGTGGGCGCAGGCTTTGCAATGTTATATTGCGGTTGTTCCTGGAGAGGGTTTGCAGTGCGGTGGCTGGAGAAGAGATAGCGTGCACATTACCATGGATGAAAAAGGTAAGACATGATGGTCGGACCAGGTAATTGGTTCATTTTTCAGGATTGTGGAATCGCAGTTATAATCAGCCAACCACTCCAGGGTTCAGTTTTTAGTGTGCTTTAGTCTGAGATCCTATGTTTAAGGCCCAGTTGGGAGATTGTGTTTTCTAGAGATAAGGCGTTTGCTTCATTAGGATCACCAAGGCCAAGGTTGAGGTCCCCGAGCAAGATGATTTGAGATCCTAGTTTGGTGTTATTAGTTAGGAGGTCAGAGATATCTCACTCAAATGAGATGTGGCCAGGGGGCCTATAGATAAGGTGCATGAGAATTGTTTGTGATGCTGAGAGTGGGATTTTGACTGTCAGGAATTCAGCAGACTGAATGTTGGCCGACAGGGTGGCTCTGAGACCAACGGACGTTTTAGCGATCACGGCTATTCCGCCTCCTTTGCCTGTTTCCCTGTCTTTTCTTAGTATTGAGTATCCATCAGGGATGGCAGTAGAGAGAGCTGGGTTTGCTGCTTGGTGCAGCCAGGTTTCCATGATAGCCAAGAAGTGTAGATCGTTGGCAGAGATAAGGTCTGCAATGTCGAGCGTGTGGGCGATCAGTGATTGAGCGTTGACAAGAGCGCCTCTAATCGTTGGGCGTTCAGTTAAGTTTAGTGGTACATTTAGAATTTTGTCTGTATTAGGTTTTGGGCACACTGCTGGGTGGTTAGGCGGTGAATGATGAAGGACTTTTCTTTAAAGTGTCCTGTGAGGGATAAGTCGAGAGCCGAGTCTCAGGTTTCTGTCTTTCACTGAGCATGGATACCACGTTGTGGGTGGTAAGACAAAACAGTGAATCCATTCTAGAGGGCTAAGCGGCAGATTGGTTACACCGGATTGTTTAAGGTTTTTATGATCCATAGTAGTTGGTTGTGGTCTGGTGGGGAAGTCGGGAGGAGGGCAAGAGCTAAGTAAGGGTGGAAGCGATACCAAAATTAGAGTCGTTCTGCAGAAGGCTGCCATGGACTCACTGTGAGGTGAGGTAGGGATGGTTGTGCTTTGAAGTAATCAATAGGCACAGTCGGTTCGTTTTAGCTCAATACAGTTCAGGGCAGTAGGCTGTTCACTAAGGCACAGTAAGCTGTTTTACCTCAATATAGATCAAGGCTAGAGCAAGTCAATACAGTTCAACTCACAGGCATTTCACTAAAAGCGCAATAGGCTATTTCACCTCAATGAAGTTCAATGCAGTAGGCGGTTCACTAAGGCATAGTAAGGTGTTTTAACTCAATATAGTTCAAGGCAAGAGCAGCTCAGTACAGTTCAATTCACAGGCAGTTCACTAAAGCACAGTAGTGCAGCTAATACAGTTCACTGCATATAGCAATTCAATAAGGCATAGTAGGCTAGTTTGAGTCAGTTTAGCTCAGTGGACAGGGTACGTTCAGTGAGGGCATGGCAAGCTAGATCGACTTTTAGAATGGATCAGTGTATTGTGCGGGATCGTAAGGCAGACTGATATGAATAGTTTGGTTCGCACTGGTGCCGTACGTTAGCTCACTAGATCACCACATTTGAGGTGGCAATCCTAGTAGGCCTAGTGCTAGATTGATGGGGTGGTTAGGTTTGCATTAGTTACAGGCATGATCACAGTTGGCAGAAAAAAAGGGATTCAACAGTATTGTTAGAGCCATTGTACGAGAGTCACAGCGGTCGTATGTAGATCTGAGTTCATTGGCAGGGTGAGGTACGGTAAGCAGGCGGTCGCCATGGGCAGTATGTTAGGTGAGTATGTTAGGTGAGCATCGAGCATGTGCAGGCCGTAATAACAGTGGGTACAATAGACAAGAGGACATTCGTCAATACAGAGCATTGGCTAAGCAAAGTTCGTTTCATAAGGTCTTGGCACTAATCATACGGGCGCAAGACAGACAGGCAGGCAGACAATGGGGTATGCTGCAGGCAGTAGGTCATGAGCACATGCGATCGTGCAGGGATAGAGAGGATGTCAGGGTGGATGCGGTGTCTTACCGGTATGGTAGAAGGGTTAGGCAGTGCTACGGACAGGTTTTCCGGCCCAGCTGTGCGTTAGGCAAAGACAGGGGTTGGCCTTGTTGCTTCAGGCCTTATTGTGGAAGGCCGGCTGACGCCATCTGGCGGCAGTCTATAGGATTTGTAGGCACACGGGCCCAATCGGAGCGGACTGGTCTTTCTTTCCAGGTTGCTAGGCAACCATATCAATTTCTTTTTGCATTGGTGTTGCAAGAGGAGAATACCAAGAAGCATTGGTGTTGCAAAATAAGGATGCTTGTGAGAATAATAACTAATAGTACCAAGAGGCATTGGTGGTGCAAGAAGGAAGTACCAAGAAGAATTGGTGTTGCAAAATGAGGAAGATTGGGAATTATAGAATTGTTGAAAGAGAGCTTGAAGGGGTCATGCAGAGGTCTATGTAAAAATGTCTTCAACAGTGAAAAGATACCCAATATAAAACGTGGGGAAGGGAACCCCCATGAAGAAGAGACAGGCTCGAGCCCAGCAGAGGGAAGCCTGTGCAGAACTGTGAGAAATTGAGAAAGGGATTGTGAACTGAGTATTGATGACAAGACGGACAAAGCCTAAGGAAGTGATTGAACTACCAGAAGTTTGAAGCCCAAGTCTGAACTGTTGAATTGTACCAGTAAGCCAAAGTGTGCAAGACTGATAGAACTGTGCCATCCACCTATCCTTTTAAAGAAACTCTCTAGACCTCGTGGGACTGAACGTGGGGAAGAGTGTTGTTACTGAAGCCATTCTGACATTTCTTTTGAGGCACTATCTTCCTTTTGTATTCCCTTAACACATTTGTCATTTTGAGAAGGAGGGCAAGGTTAGGTGTTCTTAGTATAGACCTTCTTAATTTGACTGGACTGATTTGGACGTGTTTGTTATTTGTTTAAAGGTCGAGACTACTCCCATTTTAGAGTTAGGGCCAGTTAGGAATTCTACTAACCCAACTAAAATACTAAATAAAGGATTTCAAAACTTGTATCCATTTTGTCTGTCTACTGCTCAATACCATGCCTTCCTTAAAGGAGTTATTGCCTTAGCCTTTATACCAGGTAGTTAATTTCCTTATAGCGTAGGAATAGCAAGAATTTATTTGTCAAATTTTTCTTTCATACAATGCCTAATCTTGAGGAAAACATAAGCAGTTGTCCGCTTCGCATTACTGACCCCTCATGTCTCCCCCTGCTTTCTTGTCTATCACTCCCCATCTGGCCCATCCCTCCCCCTCCTGACTATTTTAAATTTTCTTAGATTTTGGCCCAGATTCTCAAAAAACGGGGAATCTAAAAATAGAACAGAGGATATGCTGTTTTTAGATCACCCATTTTGTAAACAAGCATGTCACCTTTTTCTCAAAGGTGACCTGCACATTTCAACGGGCCGAGCTGTAGTGCAAATGATGCGCTGGCTAGCAGCCTCGAATACATTAGTGTCGGAATCGCTCTCCTAAAAATGTTCTATAGGCTCCTCGTTCATTTCACCGTGACAGGGCCTCTCAGTGTAAAAGGCAATCCAAAAAAAAACATTTCTATCCCATTTGAGGAACAGAAATACAAGGGAGGAATCATTGGTTCATACCCCTGCTGTCAAACTTAAAAAATAACGTTGCATGACAGGTTCAGGAAATACCCTGCCATGCAGTGCCCACACACTGTGCCAACTCAAAGCAGACACATGGGGTTGCCTTAGTTTTCTGCACTTTTAAAAGTTCATGCTGTTTGTAAATTCAGGATGTGCTTTTAAATGTACAGAAATGCCCCCCTGATTTATGCAAATGCGCAAAGAGGTGAAAAGGGCCATCTGAATGGGCGCATATAAGATGTGCCCATTCAGATGTCCTTTATAGATTGGGCTTTTTCTACACAAATGATGAGATCTTCTAGCGCATTTCATTAATTGTGCCCAAAAAAGTGTTGAGAACTTGGCCCCTTGTGTCATTTCATTTTAGAAAACAGCATTTTTTTTCAATAACAACTGTTATCGCTGCATTCTGTGGGATCGCAAAATCACTATAAGCTGGAGGGGCTGCCTAAATGGACCATCTGTGAGGGGCTCGGCTCTGAGCTACCATGTGGGTAGCCCTGCACTCAACATCCAAGTGCTGAACAGGGGCACGTGGTCCGAAAGTGCCATGCCCATATAATTGACATTAGTGAACTCCCCCATTTGTTTAATCCTGTGAAAAAACTGTCTATGCCTGTATAGACCTTATGGGGACTTGAGAAGTGTGAGTAACGTCTGCACTCTCTATTAAGCAACCGTAAAACATCCACCAGCTCCAGATTTCGGCGGAATTCTCCCAGCACTCTAGTTGCAGGTGTCGGCTTAGTGTATTTTTCTATCTGACCTATCCAGTCTAGGATCTAGCGTGCAGTTAAACACCCCCACCCCAAATCCACATAATCCCTCGGTAAACTGCCAGCCCACCATAAAAGGACCGGAAGAAAGTAGAGGCATCATTATTGGAGGTGTAGGTGTTAACTATACACACTTTCCTGCTCTCAACGTAGCCATGAATAAGGACCATTCTCCCTTCATCGTCTGTCTTCACTCCCCGTAACGTGAAAGGCACAGAAAGCGCAACCCTTATAAGTACCCCCCCTGGCATAATTAGAGTATGTTGCACCATACCCAGCCCCTCCACATTTCTGGACAATGGCGGCATGCTTCTCAGCCGTGAGATGTGTCTCCTGTAACAAGGCAATCCCCACCCATTTTCTGTGCAGGTATATACACACCCTGTTGCGCATAATGTAGCTACAAAGCCCCCTTAAATTCCAGAAGAACACTGTCAGCCTATTGGTCATTCAGACTCTTGTTGCCCATTTTATTCCCTTCCACCATGGCACCGCCCATGCTGTAAGGGTGATATTCATCATGCAGATGCACCCCAATAGGTGTGTCTTCCCTAAGTCAGTGATCATATCTCTCCTCCCATACGCCATCCTCCCATAGGTTGCAGGTCCCTCCTTTCCATTTATGTCTCACCCTGCTTCCTGTCGATCATTAGGGTGGAGCGTACCATTGCATCCGAATAAACCCTCCCCACAGTGTAATAGCAAGCAACCCCCAACAATAACTTGAGACCCCAACCCGCAAATTCTTGACCCAATAGTACCATGCTATTTGAGAATTCCTGTCATTACATCTGACCCTGCTGAGGGTGGTGATTGGCAGGTGAATACATAAAACACGGCATCCTTTAACGTAAACGTGGCTGAGGGCGACCAGTCAGCTAAGCCCACCCAAATGATAAAATGTAATACCAGCAGGCTTGTGCAGTCTGCCCGAGCCCCCAACCAGATGCACCCATCATGTCCCATGTCTCCTGCACATTCTCAGATTCCAATCAGTATAGCCTCCCCAAGCTTCTTGCAAGTGTTCTGTCCTTCATTGGCTTGTGTCCCTCCCTTCTCTCATTGGAACCATTTTGTGGGTATCCACCGACTAGTTCACTGCATCTGGACTCTTGAAGAAGTGGAATTTCCCATTATAAAGGACTTTCTACTTCACTGGGTATAGTAATATATATTTCAGTCCCTGTTGCTGTAGCTTCTCTTTTGTAGGGCCGAACAGACGTCTCCGTTGCTGTAACTACACAGTGTAGTCTAGATAGATTGCCTGTGCCGAGGACGCCCAAAGTATATCGCCTCCTCCTCTGGAGAATGCCAACATTCACTCCCTGTCTTTAAAATGTAAGATTTTCGATATCAATGGTATTGTTTTTTTTTTGGAGGAGCAGCATCTTAACCAGGGATCTATGCACTCTCTCTACCGTAAATCCCTGTGTCAGCGTCACAGGGCCCACCTGCTGGAACAGCATACTTTCCACATTAATGGTGGGATCTCTTCCTTCCTCTCCCTCTGGTAGTCCCAAAATCCAGATGTTGCTTCTTCATGTTCTCCCTTCTGCATCTTCAGCTTTACTTTCCAACGTGCACACTTTTGACATTGAATCCTGGACCATTGACTGCAACTCCCTAGTGGTGTTCCTAGTTTCTTCTATTGTCGTCTTTGCTGCGCCCACTCTGTCTGCCAGGGAGTGTACATCTTGTCTCAGCAGCCCCACATATATTCACACCTCATCCATCCTTGTCTCCATTGATGCATGCAGGGCTGTTATGGCCTCTAATATCTGTCCATCTGCTCCCGGCTTGGCCGACACCCCCTTTACATTGATCTCCTCACTTACCGTGGGGGAAGCTACTCTCACAACCGTTTTTTTTTTGCATCCGAAGACCTCCATTTGTGTCTGTTTGACCCTTCATGGCCTCTGCCAGTGCACACTGTCACCTTTCCCCTCAGGGCCCTTTGCATATCAATTCTTCCTAGTATCAATGTCTCCAGTGTGTGGGGTCCTACTATTGCCTTTCAAGGCTCTTGCACATGCCCTGTGCAGTTCTGGCTATGTTGCCTATGTTTTGAGTCCTCCCGTGGCCCTTGGTGCCTACTTCAATCTGCCTTCCAGCTTCCTGCCCCCTGTGCCGATGTTGTGTCTCCCACGTTCCTCTCCCAATAACACTTGATCACAGGAGTTGTTACTCCCTACTCATCGCGTCTCTCATCTCCGTCTGTACCCGCAGTGACTTTGCTGTCCTCTGCCACTTGCATGTCCGTCCATCAAAACAGGCGTCTCCTCTGTCACCTTATCCCTTGCGGGCACCCCGCTGTGTAGAGCAGCGGCTGTTCTCCACTGCTTATCTCCACACCACCTGTGATCTCGTGCCCTGTAGGTTTCGGCTGCACTATAGTAAGTTCCACCCAGGACTCACTCCCTCACCAACAGTGCTCTCCACCAAAGTCTGCTCGTCCTTCAAAATCACCCCGCAGCAGACTCCGGCTGCTCCTCATTCGAGCATCCCGTATTGGGCTGCAGCCTGCCCCGATCTCGGCAGAATGAGGTCTCCAGGCCTCCTGGACTAGTTCAGTCGCAAGGTCCAGGTTCCATCACTAAGGGAAACTCTTGCGTTGTAAGGATCAGTCAAGAGATCAGGCACTGTGCATCCTCTTTACATGGATGCTGTCCCCCTTTTCCATATCTTTATGTAGTATTTTGTCACAGAATAAAGATGCAAGTTGGGCCTGATACTATTCACATATTCCCTAGGGATGCACCAGTATTCTCAAGCTAAAGGGCGTGTCCCTTTAAATGTGCTGTTGACCTTAAAAGGTGTTAAGTCGCCACTGACATGTTTTACCCTGCTTTGGCTCTTTTGGTGTGTTGCAGGGAATATGCTTTCAGGATAATGAAGTTCAAGGCGGGGCTTATGTTATTCAACCTCAATAATACATTTTGGAGAAATCGCCCATTGGAGTTTTAATTAGGAAACATCTACATTAAAAGCACCCAGCTGCCTCTGATAGTCTGTGAGATTGGATTTCTGTAAGGGGGATCCCCAAACAGTATTTTTAAATGCCCCCCAAGAAAACCCATGCATCTTCAGTCAGTACTGAAATTACATATGAGAAAGGGAAGGGGGAGGAATAGCACAAATGTACTCTCGTGGCTGCTTTGAATAAAATCAAAGAGCCTTTTCGAAACACAAGAAAAGATCACATATTTCTGTATTTCACAAATACACCTGTGGCAGTGATTCAAGCCGTCAACCCTTTCCAGCAAATAGTGGACATTAGCATTGCAGCTCATTTCGTTTGTGATAAAACACTAAACGCATAATGCCTGCAAACCACAACATGACATGTATAATCATTTGGACAGACTCAGCCTTAACGCATGAGGCCTTGGCTATCCTGCATAAGCGAAAACAATGTCCCTGCATATATTCCTTTCCCAGCTTGACAATGGTTTTCACAGGGTGTTCATTGCTTGATCCAGGAGAAATAAATCCTGTCGGGTGCTTTTCATAGGGGCCGGAGGAAGCCCAGGCTCACAGACCTACTCAGGAGAAGTCTTTGATGAGTGTCTTTCTAACCCTGGTCCTTCAAAAGCCATGGTGCCACGGGCCTGGGCAGTATGGGATGTGGGCCAAGGGGCCCTGCAGGCAGCAGCTGCACCCTACATGACTCCTTTGTGCCGGCGCCGAAAGTGGAGTGTGAAGGGACTGCTTCCCATTACAGGACCTTCCTTCCTTTCCACCAAATCCTGCAAGGCTCTACAAACGCACCAGCCACCCCCGAGAGACCCTGGAGCTACATGTAAATGCCCTCCTGAAAACAGAGAACGGTTATACTGAGGTGCCAAGAGGGGGATGAGGAGTCAATCAGTCCCCTAGTAAGTGTGATAAGAACAGCAATGATACCATTTGCATGTTAAAGCCCCACACAGATCCCAATGGTCTCATTTCTCAGGAAACAAGATATAGGTCACAAAATCTACTTAGCTTTTTAAACCACCTACTTTTTTTCAGTGGTGTAGGCCTGTTGACACACGCACAACTTTTTTTATAGTATAGAACTTAAAATGTGCAGAGTAACACTCTGTGTGTGAGTCCACGCATGGCAGGAAAAGGTGGAGGAAGGAGAAAAAAAAACAGAACAGCACAAATTCCTCATCAAGGAGACCTTCGGGGAAGAACGGGCATCCAGGTCATCCAAAATGCATTGTCTTCCTCCTCTTCCTCTTCATCTGACTCAGAAGAACCTTCAGAACCCATGGGGAAGGTGCTGGGCCACCAGGCAGTGGCTAAACACCTGCTCATGCAGCAGCCTGCATGACATGTAAGGAACCTGACCTGCAATTCAAAGCCATTAAAAGGAAGCTCCTGAAGGTAGGGTCCGCCCGCACGTTGGGGGTGCCCCACTTTATTTCGGGGACCATCTAGGTCCCAAAAGTAAAGGCAAGCCAGCAAAAAAGAAAAATCTGCATTATGGAGCGAGTGATTTTAGCTTGTTTTAAAAAAAATGTAGTCTTTGCATTTGCATAAAAATCTAAAACCATTCATATTGTCTGCAAATGCAAAGAGTGGTGATGTCCCTTATGTCCTGCACATCACTTTACATTGGTGAAGCCGGTGAATAAAATAGGTAGGTCTTCACTCGTGCAGGGCTCTGGGAAAGCATTAGGGAGAAGATCATTGACATCATGACATTAAGCATCCTTAAGTTGTGCTGAATTATCCTGTGCAGGATGGCTGTGCAGGATGGATGTCTGTCTCAGGCAGCTGATCCTGCCCTCTGCTACTGATCCAAGAATGAAGGGGAGGATGGGAGAAGGGCGTCTCCTGACCCTCTTCCTCAAATGAGAGGACATCTGGAGGAAAATGGGAAGCCCATCCTCAAGAGAAGGGCCCTCATTACGACCCTTGCGGAAAGCGACTGACCGGAGCGCCACAGCGTAAATAGCGTTTCCGCCATCGTTTTCCGATTTCCGCAAGGGTCGTAATGAGGGCCAAGGTCTCTTAGGTGATCACTACACTCCCTGCGTGCAGTGGGTATAATGATATTGTTTCTCTATTCTCATTAGGGCTCATACATTAATGCTGAGAACGCACTAGTAATGAAGAACCCATCGGGAATGGAGGACTCTGCACGATAGTAACTCTATATTTTTTGACAGAACTTAAATATCAGACGCAGTAGACGCTCCATTAAATAAATGCAAAACAGCGCCCATTGTCTTTGCTATCGGACGGCATTGGCTGACATAACATCCTAAATGTAGCAACCTGAGGAACCATCTTTATTGAATACATAATACTACCTACTGATTTTTGGCGCGTGCAGTATGTGTTGAAACAGCGGGCGCAGTCAGTTATGCATAGCCCCAATAGTCTATTGTCTTAGCCCTGTGATTTTTCCAATGTTCATATGGGTATATGACATCCTCAATGCAGCAACCTAAGGCACCAACTCTGTTAAATAAATAGTCTTCCCTGCTGATTTCTATTTGGTACAGCATGTATTAGAGAAGCAGGGCACAATCATTGCTGCAGCGCCCAGTATTCTATTGACTTTGCCCTATAGGTTTTCAGGTGCTCCTATGGGCATGGTTGTTGTTGCTCTTTAGAGCCATTTCATGCAAACAGAGAGGAGTTTAGTTTAGTGTCACAAAAATTATTCTGTATGCTTAAGTATCTCACAAAATATTTTCAAAAAACACATTCACAGATTTTATGATTCAAGACCTTTTCTTGGGGAATGGTCACACTTTTAGTTTTGTCCTGATACATGTCACACATAACTCAAATGTCAGATATAAGCAAGGGTATTTATATCTGACTGGGTTTTTTAACAAAATCTTTGTGGAATTGGTGGTCTAATTAGTAAAAAAGATTTCATTCTATGGCTGAATGTAAGCCATTCCTTACGCTGTCCAGTTTCTGGATCCATTTTTGTTCAAGTTTCTTTAATCCCCACCTCTTGCTTTAGATTTTACAGTTTGAATCACATACCATTTACACTCTGTGTATTTATGCTTTTTTTGTAAGTAATGTTCAAGCAGGAACGGTGCTCCCAAATACTTTGCCGCACTGGTCTCTTTGTTTTTCCTATGTACCATAGACCACAAGGACATCTTATACCATATATTGCCCATGCTGTTTTGCAATCGGTAAATTCATTTATTTTCCACTCAATATGGTATAAGTTTATGATTTTTGTGGTGGTTGTGAAATCACATTTGTGGTGGCCCGTGACAGACGGTAAAGCCCAGAGTGTGGTTTGATCTGGTTTTACTTTCTGTTCCTCTTTAAATGTGTGTACCAGCATCTGTTTTAAGTTGTTGTTGTTTTTTTAAAGCAAATCTGGGTTTTGATGAATGAAAATTGGCGGTGTTTACCAGAGACCAATGATTCAAAACACTTTTCTTTATTAGTGAACTAATGGGACTATATGTGGTCACGCAGGTGATTCTTTCTTCTATATTTCCCGTCTGTTTCGTTAAACATACTTCACGCCTGATGTTTCTGGCTCTGTTTTTTGCGTTCTTTATACATTTGCTTGGGTAACCTTGTTGTTTCAGCCGGGTTGTTTGATCAGTTGCATGCTCGTTGAAATCTCGGATGTCAGAACAGTTTCTTCTTATTCGGAGGAACTGGCCGAACTGTAAGTTAAGTTTTAGATGATTGCGGTGGTAGTTTCCAAAATGGAGTAATGTATTCTTATCCGTTGGTTTCCGAAAAAGCCTGGTTTCTAGCTTCCCTCCAGCTGTTTTTTTAATCTTTAGCTCAAGGAAGGGGAGCATATGCACATCTGCCACCATGGTGAATTTAAGAAATGGGTCTTGAATGTTCAGCCGTTTTTTTAAATGGTCTAATTCGTGTCTGGTACCAGTACAGATCTTGAAAATATTGTCAATGTAACGATTGCAATTTTTCATATGGTGTTGAAATGGATTCTGATCATTGAGGACAAAAGTTGTTTTAAAGGTATCAATATATAGATTTGATATATCTGGCGCGAATGTTGCCCCATGCTGGTTCCGTGTATCTGTTGGTATATTTTGGTTTCGAACAGGAAAACTTTTCCATCAGTGCCAATCTGGCGCACTCTAAAATGAACGCTGATGGAACACGGCCTTCTGGATCCGGGCTTCGATCTACTATATTCCTTCAGTACTTTCAGACTTTCGTTCTGCGGAATACTCGTATAGGGGGCTTCGACATCAAAGCTTACCAGGATTTCATTTTCCTCTATATCGAGGTTAGCCAGTATGTTAATCATTTTTGTACTGTCTCTTACATATGATTACATTGTTACCGCGAAAGGGCACAGAAATAAATCAGCGCACTGGGACAGTGGTTCCAGAATTGATCCGATACGTTTTCCAGTCCTCTTTTTACCTCTATGCTCAGAGGATGCTCAGAGGATCATGTGCATATGCCGGCAAGTAAATGAAGCCCTGCAGCAACAACCCACGTTTGCGTGTCGCACTGGGTGCCTGGAACGGTCTGAGGCAACCGGTCCGGACGGAGCATACAGCATTGTACAAACAAGAAAAAGGTAAGATGCTGCACGTCTACGCATGCCTGCCAGGGAAGGGATGTTTATCTCAGTACCGGCAGGCGATGTTTTCATTGACAACAACAACAGCACTATCATTTACACTCTGGGAACTCTCTTAATTTAGATCACAACGAGTAGGCATTGTCCGATTTGCTGTACACAACAAGAGATTTGACCATAGGGCTCCATAATGTTTTAGTAGCAATTGATTGATTACTTCTTTGCATTACGCTTTAGTGAACACGTGTGATTATAATATGGGGTTCCTTTCCACTCCACTTACAGGAACCACACAGGAGTTAAGCCTAGATCACAAGACATAAATTAACATTGTTAACAAAATAAAAGGTAGGTGCCGTTGTATGACCTACGCCTCCTTTAGTGGAGCCATTACAATACCTCGTAGAAAGTAGAGGTATTGCCCATGACAAATACTCTGTATGTTGACTCGACAGAAACCAACTGTAAGGCTCCAGTTTAAGGAATCACCACAAGCTGTCCCTGTTCCAAGTCTACTACAAATAAGGTTAGTAGAATAGCCCCACCCTTCATTATCGCAGTTTATAACTTGCTCACCCATTCTGACTCAGGGTTCTCATCTTATCAATTTTATTATAGGAAGAATTAAAGGGTTAGAAAATTTATTCATAAGACCATCATCTGTTCTGAAGAAGGCCTCCGGAAAAACCTTCCCTAGGATGGGGTTTATTCTACGGAAATAGGCCAAAACACGTTGACATAACATCCAGAAGATATATCAATTTGAGAAACCATTCATTCACAGTGAATCACTTTGTGATGAGATATGTTTTCTTGTCTTTTCAGAAATCAAAGAAAGGAAAAAAATGTGAATAGATGAAAAATAATTTAACTCATTGATGACCCTTGCAACCATTTTTAGCAATTTTGTTAGTTATGTTTTGTCATGTGATGTTTTTTGTATAAAATGAAAAAGAAAAATTATTTTGGATGAAATAAATTACCCATTATGTGTATGTGATAAAAGTACGAGTTCTTCTGAAGAAGGGTGTTTCCACTAGCAATTGAAGCTAGATAGGACATATATATGTCATAAAGCGTGTGGCTAGTCCATTGATAAATATACAGGAGACAGGGGTAGTCTGTGTTTCGCTTCTCTTACGCAATACAATGAGTTCAGCAAAGGGACATTAATTTACAAAAAAGACACAGCAGCCTCAACCTGACTAGCACCTTCAGCGACAAAAGCCCTAACTCATAACACATCACCATGAGCGGCATCTATTTTATCCAACCAGTCACAAGCTCCCATAATCCCATTATCCATATAACCCATATCACTGCTTTCAGTGGTAGTTGTCAGAGAAGTACAAAAACGAGAGGAAGAGTCGAATTGTGGAACTGATGTCCACATTCCCAATACCTCAGAAAGAGAGGTTATCTAGCAGTCCAAGTGAGTAAAGCGTTGCATTGTGGGATTTGATGGGCACACTCCCAATATCTCTCATGGAGATGTTGCCTAGGGAGTACAATAAAGTGAACAACTGTTGCATTGGTGCTGAAGTTCCCGAACAGATATGTGGCCAGGGACCAGTTTAATCTGTAAGATCCAGACCACCTGATAACTGGTAAATACAACATTTCCTCAGACCTGGTCTGCCAATATCATTGTAAAAGATCCTGACAATAGGATTGCTCACACTGCTCGAGGTCTGCAGGAAACTCCCAGAGCCGGGGCCTGTACCACTGGTCTCTTCTTGGGCACGCAAACCAAGTCCTAAAGAGATGCCCGGGTGCAGCTGGGACTCTAGAGCATTAACAGTGTATTTCTGTAAGAATGTCACGTGGCTCGAGCCCTACAGCAATGACAGTATATTTCTGGAGGATGCTCACTCTGCTGGAGTCTTTAAATACGGGCAACTGGTGAAACTCTCACTGCTAGTGTCCTGCAGCACTGCACAGCACAGCCCGCAGTGCATTTCTGGAGGAGGCTAACACTGCTCGGGTCCTGCAAGTCCGACATGGCACTGCTGGAGGAAGCTTTCGTTGCTATGGTCCATTGCACTGATTGGGACCAGCTACGGAAAGCTCCTACTGCTCTACAGTAACCATTCATGAAGAATACATAGCTACTATCAAACCACGCCCTCTTTTTAATTTGTCTCATCATAAGTTGTCATGGCCATGCTAGGCATGATGTGGAAAAAAGTACACTTCCACAAATAGAGTAAACAAGCAATCATCATGGAGATAGAAAATGGGTTTACTTAGTTATTTAGTTTAATCGTTTCTGCCTTGGAAAGGTTTGGCATGCAGAAATCTACGGACTGTGTAGGAGTTTGAGTTTGAGATGGAAATGTGTCCATTGCAGAGTTAATCACACATACATCAACAATTACGTAGGCCTTCATTATGAGTTAGGCATTATTGGTTAAAACAGGCAGTATGTAAAATACAGTCTGTCTCTAATAACTGCCTGACTGCAGGTCACAAGGTATTTACCTCATGCAGTATTTTGAGGTAGACCACGTACGATAAATGCTACATGGCAATGGGTTGTAGATCTGCATAAGATGTCCACAAAAGTGTACCCCCCAGCTGAAAAGGTTCTTGAGCTGTCGATATTCTGGCTTGTAACACCCACATTTCGGTAAAGAACGATTGTATCCTTGAGCCCACAAGTCCTCGCTCGCGTCATTATCCCATTGATCAATTTTCCTATTGGACAATGTCTAAGAGAAAGCCATGTTTCCCATTGTGTGCTGCTTTAAATCATTTTGGAGCATGGCTTAAATGTTCTTAGTTTCCTTTGTTCCCTGGCCAGGACTGCTACTATTACTATCGCACTACTGAGCATGCAGGGCCCTGAGTCTTATCAAGGGGTGTGGGTATCAGAAGGTATTGCAGGGTTATCCAACTCTAGGTCTCAAGGGCCGGTGACCTGTTGGATTGTCAAGATACCCTTCATTAATATTCATGAGATAAATTTGCATACAATTATTCTAAATGCATGGACATTGCTTCTCATGAATATTAATGATCCTGAAAACCCATCAGGATTCGAGTCCTCAAGGCCACAGTTGGACAACCCAGTTTATTGTTAGCTACTGGCCAATGTATGATCATTGCTATGTTGCAGAGTATTGGTGCATGTTGCTTTGAGTGTGCGCTTATATATTGAAGCAAAACAAGGGGGGTCTGGGAATCTCTCTACCAGCACGAACACAGCCCAATGACCTGTTCTTGGGTGAATAACCCCTGGGAGAGACTCTACCAAGTCTTAAGCTCACTGTCCCTTTCACAGAGAAGAAATTTCCCTGCGCATCAGTCTTTGTCCTGCCCAGGGGCAGTCCAGCACCGAAATATCAGGTAATTCTCCTCTGAACAAGAGTACCAACAGCAACCCAATACACGTGTTTCAGCCTTGTTGGGCATCATCAGTGAGGTGAAGCTGTGCCTCTCTAAGAACAGTGAGCAAGGGGTCCACGTCTGGATCAGCCTGGTAACTTAGGGCGAGACCCAAAGTTAATTTATGCAAAACAAGGGGGGTCTGGGAATCTCTCTACCAGCAGGAACACAGCCCAATGACCTGTTCTTGGGTGAATAACCCCTGGGAGAGACTCTACCAAGTCTTAAGCTCACTGTCCCTTTCACAGAGAAGAAATTTCCCTGCGCATCAGTCTTTGTCCTGCCCAGGGGCAGTCCAGCACCGAAATATCAGGTAATTCTCCTCTGAACAAGAGTAACAACAGCAACCCAATACACGTGCTTCAGCCTTGTTGGGCATCATCAGTGAGGTGAAGCTGTGCCTAAGAACTTATATATTGAAGCGCTCTTGCAAATGGTTTGTGCCTGGGTTTCTTAACTAAAGAGTCTGCAAATTGACGGTCATGATCATGCTAAGAACTGCAGAAGTATGTTAGGACATTAAAGGGAATGACTCTTAACTCTAAGCTAAGTAATGACCGCCACACCAGAGCATTACCCGATGCAATGTCACCACATGCAGTAAACCCGAATGAGTTAATGTGGCATTTCCAAAACGGACAACATCTGCAGCGTCTGCGTGACTCAGAATCATGCGGAGCCTTCAGGGCCATCAGCAGGAGAGTGCGGGGAGGGTAGTGGGCAAACTGCCCCAGGCCTCGGTCACTACAGGGACCTCGCACTGAGCTGCAACCATCGTTATTTTAACAGGATCATTAATGCAAAGGTGGCTCCTGTGACCATCAGTGCCACAGGAGGTACGACTCAGAAAGTCAGCTGCTGACATTTCAAAGCAATTAAAAAGTGTTTCCTAAACACATCTCATTTCTGCACAGACCGGATTAGCATTGTGGATTTTTCATCTGTCCCATTGGTGTCTGCCCAGCCTGTCCTCAGCCCTCTCTTCCCTATGCACTTTTTTCTTTCTCATGAACGTGCATAAAACTAATCAAGGGGATGTCGGCAGGAAGAGGAAAAGTACTGATCAGGAAAACTTGAATAGATCTTTGGGCCTCTCTCCAGGCCCCAAATCCATGGTCGGGAAAACGTACTTTCACTGAGTAATACTGCTTGCACAGGGGTAGCCATAACACACTTTGCATCCTCTTTTTTAGTATACCTATACCTGTCACCAGGGAAATCATGGCAAGAAGCACAGCTAAGGATATATGTTGTCACTATGTCTAGCTCCAGGGTCTGCAAGGGTTTGCTTAGCCAAGTAAAATGAAAAGGCAAGGAAGTAGGTTTTGCAGGGAACCTCTACTCAAGAATGGTCAGCAAACCGGAACTACCACAGGCAGTCGGAGAAGAAAGGTCCTTTAAATGTGTTCCCAGCAAGCTGTGTGAAGGTGCCATCACCTTACTGCCAATGCATTTAAAACCCACTTGCATTTGTGGGATGTTTTTATCCACGCATCCAAGCCCTACCTCGAAACTGTGCAGTACTGACATGGAAAACATCATGATGGCCAGAGATTCCCAGAAAATGCCCAGGGAAGTGCATGAAGAATAGGCTGCCACCCATTTTGCCGATGTTATGGGCACAGAAGGGCACTGCCTAAAACCACCAATGGACTACCCACACAGTAGCCTGAAACCATTGGGAATGGCAATGCTGATTGCCAAAAGCAACCTAGAATTGTGGGGAATTCATTTTCTTAAATCCCAAAAATGGGTGCATTACCAGTACTCACCACTATCAGAAAGCCGGCGTTTTAAAACAACACCAGATTTTTTTTCTCTTTTTGTGTAAAACTGAATGAATGAACCCAAGGCATGCCAAAGAAAGACTTACTGAGAGGTGGATACAATCTAAAGTTATATTCTGAAGTGACTTGAAGGTTTATAACAAGACTGGCTGAGTTGTGGATTTCAGCAGTTTAAGTAAATATGGACTGAAAGACACTAAAAATCTAAATGTTTAAAAGAAATGAGTGACCTACTTTTGAGTATCACATAGGTTGCAATTGTTTAAATGTCATAGTTTTAAACTTAGAATCAGCATTCTAGCTGCATATGTAAAAATGGTTAATTTTATTTGAATGCAGAAAACTGGGTAACTAAAAGTGACATTAGCTGGGGCCTGGCTTAAGGAACTGAATTCTGCCCACCAGCTACCCCCGACAGGAGATGAGACTTGCACAACAGCTGTGTTCCCAGGCCTAGCTGCCCTTTTGCTGCTCCCACCAAAAGGGATATGATACTTCCCTGATTGAATTACCTGGGCTCTGCAGGAAATTGAACAAAGCCCTGTCCTGACTCAGGCAAATGTTTTATTATGTGGGCCGTAAAAAGTGGCTTCCTCCTGGAAGGAAAGGGGAGGAGCACTGCCTGTGAGAGCAAGCTGGCTTGGCAGAACTGGAAAAAACAGAAATTCAACCTTGTGCTGGGGGGAAACCACACCCCTGTAGCCAGAATATGGTTTTAGAAAAAGATGAATAACTCATAGTACGGACTTGTGAAAATTATTTAAATGATATCATAATTCTTGTGATTTTTCTGCCCACATTTTAAGAGGTTTTTAGAACCGGTGGCATGATCTGGGGGCAAGCTAGCAGTTATGAGGGTATTACTTAAAATGTATGCATGTTAAAAGTCTGACACTTCATCAAGTAATGTCCATACTCCTTGCGCACATGTGTATAAATTTGGGGTAATGTCCGATATTACGAAACCAGTTAAAAAGTGAAATATGTTGCCATTTCTCAATGCAAGCTCCCAGGAAGAGCAGATTTGGACAGGGTATACCTCCTGTGATATGTGATGGGTGCATGTAATTTTAAACAAATGTGTACCTGTGCAAATATGTCTTTTGGGTCAAAATATAGATTGTGTGTAATTTGACAGGGGTGGGTTCTCTGTATCATAAACAGACCTCATCATGATGACACTTCATTTCATTCCCCCAATCAAGGGGAAGAGGAGGAAGTGGCCAATGACAAGTGGAGAGGGGTAGGGCCTAGGAAGCTAGCCTCTCCACCCATTTTCAAAACACATAAAAGCAGACAGTCAGGACAGACAGGGACATTCAATTCCATTTGCTGCAACGCGCTCTGCCGGACCATACCACATCCAGAGATCCAGACTTCAAATCCATCAATCTCCAGAGAAAGCTGTGCAGAAAGATCCAGAAGCAGTGCTGTACCCAGAGAGAGAGCAGAGCTGACCCAGACCACTGTTAGCAGAACCAGAGAGCTGACCCAGATCATTGTGAAGTGCAGAGACCAGACCAGAGTCCAGTCTAAAACCTGACCAGATCCGTGGCGAGGCCCATTTAATTCAAGAATATAGTGTGAGTACCTAGCAGAACTTTGCAGAACCAATCTCTTAGTTAAAATAATCTAATCCAAGCTATTTTAATCTAAGTAGAACTGCCTCCTAACTGTCACCTGTCATTTGTAAAGTTGTCACCTGTCATTTTCTATCTGCTAGCTGTCACTTGTCACTTTGAACTTTAAAAATTTCAAATCTGAAAAAACGACCTTTACCATATCGCTCATATCTCCGTGACCGTTTGTCTTAGAAACTTGCAGTAACTTTCCTCTGAAAGCTTAGAATCTTAGCTTTCCTACGAACCTAGAAGCGCATTCCTACCCCCGATACTTTTGCCGCAATCGCGAAAAACGCACTCGCGAATTTGCCGCGATTTGCAAATTTCTCTACGTGTGAAAACAGCAGTTTCCTTGCTAAAAATTCGTTTGCCTCTTAAGAACCATCCCTGAATCATTGCTAGAGTGAGCCTGGACTAATATTAACTAGATACCACTCACCCTGAACCTATAGAGGGAATTAAAAGCATTTTAGCATATTTTTCACTTCATTGCCAGCACATATAAAAGCATTTTGGGCCTGTGTTTCCAACTTCTGTAGTCTAAGCTTGCTGAGGTGAACTGAATTACATTTGATTGCATTTCTGAGAACTGTGTGCTTTCCTTCCATTTCCTTGCATTGCATAAAGGGGGGAGGGGATTGCCAGAGAAAAGTGATTACATTGTTTTGTTGAAATCATATTGAGTATTTTCTGTATTGCATTTTCATTCAACATTGCATCCATCTGAACTTATATAAAGCATTCTCTACCACCTTATTCTTCTGTTCCTATTCACAAGTGTGCTAGTGCCAGACTATCCATTATTGATTACTGCTCAGATTCAGTGTGATATTCAATTATTAATTTATTATAAAGCGTGATATATATATATATATATATATTGTTTAAATTATCAAATAAACCTTTAAACTTGCAAAACAGAACTACTTCTTGGCTCAGTGGGGTCAGGGGGATTCCAAGAGAGGGGTGTTATATAGGGGTAGTCATCCAGAACGCATGAACTGGACATAAAGATATATTAATAAGGGTTTCCATTCAGTATCCCAGACTAGGCATTGACTTAGCTGTAGTGTTGAATTGAATCCTCTTACAAATTGGGGGCTCGTGCCGGACGTTTGGATTAGATCTATCACTTGTGCAGATTAATACAGCGTGCCAGCTGACCAGATACACATATCCGGTCGGATCACCACGCTGTGTTACGCTGTAAAGCACTCCTCAAAGGAACGCTCTAAGGAAAAGGTCTGTTTTGCAAAAATAAAATACAAACTTCTGTAAGTCAGGAAGGAACTCAAATTCCAGAATGACGACCTTAGTAGACATGAAAATAGCCAGAGAGCACTTCTTACATAAGTTATTTGTGAGAGGTGAGTGGACTCACCAGGACCGCATGGTCTGGTTGCAGGCCATCACGCAACAGGTCACGGAAACAGGGTCAGATATATGGAGAGATCAGGGTCCCTTACATGTGGCCCTGAGTGAACTATACATGGCTCCTAAAGCTAAGGATGAACAAGACAAGATGGTTAGGATAGCGGCATACCTGTACCTATATATGGGAGACATGCAGGATAAATGTACTGAAAGCCAAGATCTGGCGAATAAGCGACAGATGGCGTTAGAGAAGGTCCAATCTGACCTGGTCTCTTCTGAGCAGAGGCTGCAGGGGAGCCAGGAGTCAGAAAATGAGAGTAGACAGCACATCATTAAAATAAAGAGGGATATGGACATCCTGCAACAGGAAAAGGCTGACCAGGATACCAGATTTCTGGCCTTGCAGAAGGAGTACCAAGAAGGTTTGGACTCCCTACTGCAGAGCCAGAAAAAGCTGGAGCAACAGTTAGACTTCAATAGGGCATGTGCTGAGCAGGTAGCCACCCTGCAAAGCCACCTAGATAGGGAGAAGGCAGAGAGCAATAAACTGATTTTGAAAGACCTGGATACCCAGGCAGAGTTTGACCAGGAGCGCCAGAAAGCTGGTGCCTTCCAAAGCCAAAGGGACGACCTGGCGGCACAGATGCAGGCTCTTAGTCAGGAAAGGGATACCTTAGGCCAGGAAGTCTGCCACTTAAAAAGGAAAATGGAAGAAAATCACCTGGCCCTCCAGGGACTGGGTGACCTCCAAAAAGAACACCATAACTTGTTAGAGCACACCAGGAAGGTGGAGGATGCTCTGGCAAGAAAGGAGCAGGCCAATAGGGACACAGCTCAGGAGGTAACCCTCCTGCAGCAAAGACTGGCCCAGTGCTCCAGGACCAATCAGGAAACACAGAGAGAGAATGAGGCCCTCTGCCAGCACAATGATAGACTCCAACAACAGGTAGCAATGCAGGAGAGACTGATAGAGTCTAGTAAGGCCTTAACTGAGGAACTGAAGGCGCAGGCTCTTGCATTGCAACAGGGAGCAGGGGCGGATAGAGATGAGGTTCGCTGGGAAAGAGAAACTCCTGAGCATAACCCCAGGAGCCCTAGTACCAGAGGCCTTTATCTCTCTCAGTCCCTGGACTCTGCCACCCCCATGTCCCCTGGCGCACATGAGCACAGGGCCACAGGGATGGCAGATTACTATCCAGCCAGAAGCATGGGGCTCATAGGCCAGTACCACCCAGGAATGGAGGGGCGGGCATCCGGGTATGGGCACCCAAGCACAGTGCAATTTGATGGGGAACCCCAGGAGAGTAGGCCCATTAAGGGCATCCTGAAAACCTCTGCCCAGTTAGGTCAGTGGGGGGGTACCCATCAAATCCTGGCAGCAAGGAGGGATCTGAAGACTCCTCTGAGCGGTACAGGACACAGGAGACCAGGTACCCACATTCTGCCAGCCATTCCCAGGCTCGCAGAATCCGGGAAAACCTGGAAGAACAGACGGGAACCTCTGGGAGCAGTGCCTCTGAGTCAGAAGATGAATGGACCAGGGTTACCCGGACCAAAAGGGCTAATAAGACAAAAAGGGCCTTGCTTAAGGACCCCTTAAAGCAGATTAAGGCAATCAGGAGCGTCATCACGCCTTATCATAAGAACGCCAAGTATTCTGTTTGGGAGCACTTAGAGTTGTTTGAGCAAATGATGGAGACTTTCCATTTGAAGGACAGCCAAAGCTGTATTCAATATGTAAAGTGGACCTTCTCCCCGGAATACTCCAGTTTCTTTGCAAGGCTGGAGGACCAAAATCATTCCAGGTGGTCCACCTATAGGGCGGCCATATTAAAACATTTTTCTGTTCACAGAAATCCCCAAGAGGCTCGCAAGGCAGCCTACAATTTACAATGTGGGGAGGATCAGGCCCCACAAGAATTTGTGCAGGAGTTAAAGCGTGCTTTTGCACAGACCACAAGAAGGGTGCGCACGGATAGCAGAGAATTTATTAATACGTTTTTCCATGCCTTACCCAAATACATAATGACCCAGCTCGTGAGGGATTTTCACGAGAAAAGATCTTTAGACTGGGTCATTGAACAGGCGACCCGGATCTATGAGGTGCAGAAGCCAATAGAAAATAAAAATAATGAGCCCAAAAACCGCAAAGCCAACAACACCCCTGCTGCTGCCAAGGTGGCAGAGGTAAAGGTCACCCCCGTTTTAGAGTTGGAGATGGGGGGGCCTAAAAACCTACCTGCACCTAATAATGCTAGGCCCAGAAGGTCCTCGGGCCAGTCACAAACAGGGAGTCAAGGAGGTAGTCCCACAAATGGGGTCCCTCGCTCTCCTGACTATGTAAGTCCCCGTTACAAGGGAAGTCGACCCATCCTGGGTTATGTGTGGACTCCTCCAGCCCAAGGGGGGGATCCAGCCAAGCACCTAACCCAGGGAACTTCCCTCCTAACTTCCCACCGGAGGGCAGAAATTCTCCAAATCCTGGGCAGAACTTTTTCCCCAGGTATCCACCCAATTTCCAGCCCCAAAATCATCCATCCTTCTTTCCCCAATTCCCTGAGCCCAGACAACCTAATCCGGGAGAGGGGAGGCCAAGGGTGGAGGGGTACCAAAATCTTCCCAACCAGGGGTACTACCAGAGAAGGGATAGCTACCCTTCCCGGGATCAGCCCAGGGGAGAAAATAGAGCCCCGTATCAGCCTGAGCGGGTTTCCCAGTTAGAGCGCCAGGTCCAAAATATGGCACGGGATCTGGGTCAAATACTGAGGGCACAGCAGAACCCTCAGATGGGCATGCCGGCACAGAATGTCCCAAACTCTGGACCTGGTGCTCCAGAATGATGACGGGGCAACACCCCGATAACCCACTGGTTCCCAGGGAGGAGGCACAAAGGGAAGGGGGGTGTAAAGCCTTGGAGGAAGCTTCCTTCCTCACTTGTAAACAGCCCCTGGAAACCCAGGAACCGGAAACAAAATCTCTTGCCCCTGAAAGTCTGCCTCCTAAGGAGCAGAGGGGGGGTAGGAGAAACAAAAGACCCAAACAGACTCAGTTTGAGGAGGAGGTACAGATCTTCCAATTTGAGGGAGAGGGATCCTCAGAGGATCCTGGGAAAAGGATCTTCTCCTTCAGAGAGGGGGGAACTCCTCCCAAAGAAAAATGGGTCCCTAGGGATGCAAATCCAGACTGGGGAGATGTGGAGACTGAGCTACCGCCGCCCACCATCTCATCCCAGAACCAACAGCAAGAAAATCCCCTGGTTCAAACCCATCCTGGTGACTGTCTCCAAAAAGGGGGGGGCGGCCCGGAACCGGAGCCAGGGGAACCCACAATGGCTCTGATCTCCAGTTGCCAATTTTTTCTTTCAGATTCCCAAGGCTCTCCACAGAATTCTGCCCAAATCTCTTCGCTAGCGATGTCCAAAACCAGAAAGTTAGCCCACCAGTTGTCCAAAAATGTGTATTATCTGTGCCCCCTTGAGGAGAAGGAGGGAAGATACTATGCCCCGGTACAAGTACAGGGACAGGGTACAATTTTAGCGCTGGTGGACACGGGATCTCAAGCTACCCTTCTGTCCAGAAGGGCCTTTGATGAACTGAATGCAGGAAGGGGAGGGAATTACCAAATTCCTCTCACCCCTCTTCCTGGACAACTGCAGAACTTTGACGGGAAGGAAATTCCCGTTGAGGGGACTGCAGACTTGGACATTAAAATTGGGCGACACAAGTTGAAACACCCGGTCATAGTTGTGATTCCAGAGGGCACCCCTTGTTTACTAGGGAATGACCTCCTGAGAAGGTTGTCACCCCTAATAGATTGCGTAAACAAGGTCCTCTGGACCCAGACTAGCCGACCAATAAAATTAAAACAGAGTGTCAACCATGTTAGTTTAAACGGCACCTGCCACATGGTTGAACAAAAATCTGACCAAGTAGAATTTCACTTCCAGAACAACCAAACTCCAGACGTGACAGTAATAGCAGTAGGACAACAGACTGGTGATGGAGGCTCCTCTCTATTTCTGAAAATCAACCTTCCTTCCAGTCTAAAGTGGTATTCCACGCTGGAAGGAAACACTCTGAAATTCTATACTAATCCACAATCAGAAACTTCCACTCCTATAGTCCAGAAAGATGTGAAATCAGCTCAGAGCCTGGCTGATGTTCAGCAAATTGGAGAGCAGTTGTTCATCCCTGTCCAATTAAATGATGGGAAGGACTCTGTTCTCGCTCGAGTGTGTGTGAACAACGGTAAGAGCTTCATCAGCGAAGCCATGTTCCGCCAACTCCCAAAAGATCCAGCCATTCCCACATTCAAACTGATAGACAAATGGAAAATGGACCTGGAAGCACCTAATTCCAAACAGCTCCTGCCAAGCAGGTGTATGCTCAAAATCTCCATTGGCAACAAGAGCATAGTCCATAATTGTTGGGTCGTGCGAGACGTCACTGCCGCCTTTTACTTAGGCAGTGACATTCTCAATCGCTTTGCCATTAGTTTGGACCTAATAAACTTCAAAGCTTGGTCCCAATTAGCGGATAATCCCATGGGCTTTGATGATCCGGAAAAAGCATTTAGGTCAGCTCAATTGCTACCTTATGC
This sequence comes from Ambystoma mexicanum, assembly GCF_040938575.1. Lineage (NCBI taxonomy): Eukaryota > Metazoa > Chordata > Amphibia > Caudata > Ambystomatidae > Ambystoma > Ambystoma mexicanum. The sequence continues at coordinate 718,695,887 of NC_090923.1, forward strand.
AGTTGAAATTCAGATTAAAGAGGAAGTCACCATCCCAGAAAGGACCCGACAATTCTCCCTGGAAGTGAAAGTTAAAAGAGGACAATATTTGCAAAACCCTGATGCTTACATACATCTAAACGCTTCTCTCCAACAGCAAGGGTTGGGGGTAAACCCAACACCATTAGTAAACATAGAACATGACACCATTCTAATAGAGGTGGATAACAGCGACTTAAAGAGTATTACTCTAGCCGCAGGCACCATTATTGGAATGGCGGTTGATGACCGACATTTTTCCATCGATTTAGGTAATGAACTGTTAGGACCAATCCCCAAGGACTGTTTTGACAGTGACAGTGAGGACAATACAACACCAGAGAGGATTTCTGCCCGGCATGGGGGGAACTTCCTGGTGTACACTTCCTGCCCCTATGGTAAGGAAGATGTGACTTGTGACTTCAGGAGGGATGAGGTGATTTTCCAGGTCCATGAGGGCTGCCTTTCCCACCTGAAGCCTCCGGTCCAAATCAGCACTCTGACCAGGGACTTCTCCACCCAGCTGGAGGAGGCCGCTGAGATAGCCAAACCAGAAGTCTTTCCAGGCTTCAGGCAGATGGTGGAAGAGAGAGTCAACCTAGCTGATGCCTGTGTGACTCTGGAACAAAAGCAAAAGTTGAAACAAGTTTTCTTGGATTTCCAAGATCTCTTTGCGGTAGACTCATATGACTGTGGTCGCACTGACATCCACACAACAACAATCCCCACGGACCCTGGCATGACTCCTGTGTTTGTGAAGCAATATCGCTTGCCTCTCGCATCAATGGAGTCCCTTACTGAAATAATTAAGAACCTTGAGTCCCGGGGAATAATCCGTCCAGTCCACAGCACCTTCAATAATCCGGTGCTGGGAATATTGAAGCCAAACGGCCAGTGGAGACTCTGTGCCGACCTCAGGGAGCTCAACAAACGGGTCCATACTTCCCGATGGCCTCTTCCCTACATTGACCAATGGCTGGCCCAGATTCAGGGGTCACAGGTATTCACTGCAATAGACCTGACCAATGGATACTGGACCGTGCCTGTCAGTAGGGAGGACCAATACAAGCTGGCTTTTACCTTTGGGGGCCAGCAGTACACATGGACCCGGACTCCCTTCGGATACCTTAACTCCGGTAATGAGTTCAATATTTTCCTACATAAGGCCATGCCCGACCTGGGTGCGAGGGGTAACCTGGCTTATGTAGATGATGTCCTCATCAAAAGCTCAACTGTTGAGGAACACATAGCGGAGATCCGTTATGTTCTGACACAGTTGAGGGCAGCCGGAGCAAAACTTTCCTTTCAGAAAGCACAGTGGTGTAGAACCCGTGTTAATTTCTTGGGGCATGAGATTACTCCTCAGGGTCTCTGTCCCCAGGAAAAGAAAGTGGAAGCACTTCAGAAACTGAAAGACCCCACAACTCTGCGGGAACTAAGGAGCCTCCTTGGACTGACTAATTACAGCAGAAAGTTCATTGAGGGCTACGCAGAGATCATCAGACCCCTGATTCATCTCCTGAAGGGGGGGGGTCAAGTGGGAATGGGGTCCAGAACAAGCCGAGGCAGTAAAACAACTCAAAAGAAGCCTCTCACAAGCGCCTTGCCTAGCTTACCCTGTCAGAAACAAGGAGTTCTTCCTGGAGACGGGGTTCTCTAATACGTGCTTGACGGCAGTATTATACCAAAAGCATGACAAAGTCAATAAAGTAATCTCCTATGCGAGCAAAACTTTATCCTCTGTGGAGGAAAAATTCAACGATTGTGAGAAGGCACTCCTGGCAACGGTGTGGGCATTGAAGAATTACCGCCCGTTTATCCAGGGGGAACACATCATAGTGGAGACTCCACACCAGCCTCTGCAATATCTCCAAAGTGATAGAATCCGGGCCGGAAATGTGAGTAATTCCCGAATTACTTCCTGGATTCTGTCAATGCAAGGCTTTCCTGTGGAGGTCAGATATGGCCAAAACAAGAAGAGTCCCCTCGCGCAAGGTCTGGCTGACTTGCATGATTGTGCCAGAGAAAACTGTCTCGAGGACGAAAGTCTAAAAATCAAAGACAACACGGAGGCATACCTTAATTCCCCACACAAAGTCTTTGAAGAAGACAAGTGTGAGGGAATGCCCACTGTCTATGTGGATGGATGCTCGTACCATGTTGACAACAACGGGGAGAAAGAACTGGTGGCCGGCGTAGGGAATGCATGGGTGAATGAGTCCCCAGAACCCTCCGCTGGATACAAACTTGGTCCCCGAAGTAGTCAGGTGACAGAATTGATGGCTGTGCATCAGGCCATCCTCACTGCTGTCCAGCATCAACTCCACGAACTGGTCATAATCACAGATTCGGATTATGTACGGAACGGGTTCGTGGAGCACCTGGTTAATTTGAAAACCAGAGGCATGTTATGTGCTAACAACAAACCCTTGAAACATGGGAAGTTGATCCAAAACATTGATGATCTGGTCACCTCGAAGGGAATGAACATCTATTGGAAGAAGATCAAGGGTCATTCCAAAGTAGAGGGACCAGACAAAACTGGAAATGACTTAGATGATCAGCTGGCCAAAACCGGGGCCATCCAAGGGGATCTAATTGAGATTGAGTCCCTGTTGGGGGAAATCCAGGTCACTGCTATCACTAGGTCCCAGACAAATGCTCACGATGATCTTTCAATTGCACAATGGAGTAAGGAGACCCCTGATGCTGATTTGATTACCGCTCAGAAGGGGGATCCAATAATTGGTAAATTTTACCAGCACCTTGAGGACCCTGAGAACTTTCCCCTGACGGATACCGATTACATTGGGAAAGAGGACCTAAGGGTGTTGATGAAATGTCCAAAATTGTTCCGGATCCAAGACGGTTTGCTGGTAAGGAAATCCAAAGCTGGCCACGATCAGTGGGTGGTTCCTACCTCATTCCGAAGCCTGATGTTAAGTCACGCCCATGATCGGCCACCGCCGGTCATAGGGGGTTTCACACAACATTGGAAATCTTAAGAGAGGTTGCATACTGGCCACACATGGGGCAGGACCTCGACCAATACTTGAAGGGGTGTCTTGTGTGTGCGCAATTTCAGCCTACGTCCCTCACACACCGAGCGCCTCTCCAAAAGAGGGGGATGACACTGCCATGGTCAGATTTACAAATCGACTTTGTAGGCCCCGTGATTCGCTCTGCTAGGGGGAATAAGTACATGTTGACTGTGACATGCTTGTTTACCAAGTGGGTGGAATGTCTCCCAGCCCCAAATTGCAAGGCAGAAACTGCTGCTGCCCTGATGATTAACCACATCTTTTCCCGTTTTGGTCTACCTCAAAGGATTGAGTCAGACAGGGGTAGCCACTTCACCAGTGAAGTAATGACAAAGATGTGGGAGATACTGGGGGTCAAAAGGAAGTTGCATATTGCTTACCGGCCAGCTTCTTCTGGGGCAGTAGAGAGATATAACCGAACCATTGTGAGCATATTTAAGAAGTTTGTGGCAGATTCTGGGCCAAGTTGGGATATCCGATTACCTCTGGTCCTAATGGCCATCAGATCTACCCCTTCATCTGCAACCAAAATGTCACCATTTGAGTTGATGACTGGGCGCAAGATGGTGCTTCCTCAGCATTTGCTCTACAGGACCCACGAGCAGACACTGATAAATGCCTCCACAACTCATGAGTATGTGGAGAATTTAAGGAAACACCTTCAACATGCTTTTGCTTATGCTCAGCGGAATCTAGAAAGATCAGCTGATAGCATGAAGACCCACTATGACCTGAAAACTTCCAGGAAGGAATATCAGGTGGGGGACCGGGTCTATCTATACAACTTCCAAAGAAACCAGGCAAAACAGCGGAAATTTTTGCCTACGTGGAAGGGACCCTTTGAGATTATAGACAAAATCTCCCCTGTGGCCTACAAGATCCGCATCCCCAAAGGCAGTTTGGCAGAGGGGGAAGACAAGTGGGTACATATAAATCAGCTAAAGTGTTGCCATCCCAGGCACACTCTGCAACAACTGGAGGAATCCTCTGGAATCCTAGGAGGTACTGTCTCAAATTAATTCAGTTCTAACTTAAAATATCCTACATATCGCCTATCAAATTCTGAGTTTCTCAATGTGGGTGTTTTCGTTTTTGAATGCAAAAAGAAATGTGCATGTTCATATGTTTTGACTATAAAATATATATGCCACCCCACTATATCAATGGTGAGGGAACAATGTCTATGAGTAGGTATTGCCGCTCTTCCTTTGTCGTCCTAGGAGAAAGAAAACCTGGAGACGGGCCAAGGAGGACGATCCGGAGACCGGGAGTAGAGACGCAAGGGGCCCGGGGTACCGCCCAATCTTCCCATCAGGACCGGCGAGGAGAACCGATCGATCCGACCGGATGGAGAAAAAGATGCTGAACTGTGCCATCTATTGGAAGAAGATGAGGAAACATCCCAGCTCTTGCGAGTTCCATCAGTGAAACAGAATGGCCATCGCAAGAGGGGGGCTTGTGGGATGTTTTTATCCACGCATCCAAGCCCTACCTCGAAACTGTGCAGTACTGACATGGAAAACATCATGATGGCCAGAGATTCCCAGAAAATGCCCAGGGAAGTGCATGAAGAATAGGCTGCCACCCATTTTGCAGATGTTATGGGCACAGAAGGGCACTGCCTAAAACCACCATTGGACTACCCACACAGTAGCCTGAAACCATTGGCAATGGCAATGCTGATTGCCAAAAGCAACCTAGAATTGTGGGGAATTCATTTTCTTAAATCCCAAAAATGGGTGCATTACCAGTACTCACCACTATCAGAAAGCCGACGTTTTAAAACAACACCAGATTTTTTTTCTCTTTTTGTGTAAAACTGAATGAATGAACCCAAGGCATGCCAAAGAAAGACTTACTGAGAGGTGGATACAATCTAAAGTTATATTCTGAAGTGACTTGAAGGTTTATAACAAGACTGGCTGAGTTGTGGATTTCAGCAGTTTAAGTAAATTTGGACTGAAAGACACTAAAAATCTAAATGTTTAAAAGAAATGAGTGACCTACTTTTGAGTGTCACATGGGTTGCAATTGTTTAAATGTCATAGTTTTAAACTTAGAATCAGCATTCTAGCTGCATATGTAAAAATGGTTAATTTTATTTGAATGCAGAAAACTGGGTAACTAAAAGTGACATTAGCTGGGGCCTGGCTTAAGGAACTGAATTCTGCCCACCAGCTACCCCCGACAGGAGATGAGACTTGCACAACAGCTGTGTTCCCAGGACTAGCTGCCCTTTTGCTGCTCCCACCAAAAGGGATATGACACTTCCCTGATTGAATTACCTGGGCTCTGCAGGAAATTGAACAAAGCCCTGTCCTGACTCAGGCAAATGTTTTATTATGGGGGCCGTAAAAAGTGGCTTCCTCCTGGAAGGAAAGGGGAGGAGCACTGCCTGTGAGAGCAAGCTGGCTTGGCACAACTGGAAAAACCAGAAATTCAACCTTGTGCTGGGGGGAAACCACACCCCTGTAGCCAGAATATGGTTTTAGAAAAAGATGAATAACTCATAGTACGGACTTGTGAAAATTATTTAAATGATACCATAATTCTTGTGATTTTTCTGCCCACATTTTAAGAGGTTTTTAGAACCGGTGGCATGATCTGGGGGCAAGCTAGCGGTTAAGAGGGTATTACTTAAAATGTATGCATGTTAAAAGTCTGACACTTCATCAAGTAATGTCCATACTCCTTGCGCACATGTGTATAAATTTGGGGTAATGTCCGATATTACGAAACCAGTTAAAAAGTGAAATATGTTGCCATTTCTCAATGCAAGCTCCCAGGAAGAGCAGATTTGGACAGGGTATACCTCCTGTGATATGTGATGGGTGCATGTAATTTTAAACAAATGTGTACCTGTGCAAATATGTCTTTTGGGTCAAAATATAGATTGTGTGTAATTTGACAGGGGTGGGTTCTCTGTATCATAAACAGACCTCATCATGATGACACTTCATTTCATTCCCCCAATCAAGGGGAAGAGGAGGAAGTGGCCAATGACAAGTGGAGAGGGGTAGGGCCTAGGAAGCTAGCCTCTCCACCCATTTTCAAAACACATAAAAGCAGACAGTCAGGACAGATAGGGACATTCAATTCCATTTGCTGCAACGCGCTCTGCCGGACCATACCACATCCAGAGATCCAGACTTCAAATCCATCAATCTCCAGAGAAAGCTGTGCAGAAAGATCCAGAAGCAGTGCTGTACCCAGAGAGAGAGCAGAGCTGACCCAGACCACTGTTAGCAGAACCAGAGAGCTGACCCAGATCATTGTGAAGTGCAGAGACCAGACCAGAGTCCAGTCTAAAACCTGACCAGATCCGTGGCGAGGCCCATTTAATTCAAGAATATAGTGTGAGTACCTAGCAGAACTGTGCAGAACCAATCTCTTAGTTAAAATAATCTAATCCAAGCTATTTTAATCTAAGTAGAACTGCCTCCTAACTGTCACCTGTCATTTGTAAAGCTGTCACCTGTCATTTTCTAGCTGCTAGCTGCCACTTGTCACTTTGAACTTTTAAAATTTCAAATCTGAAAAAACGACCTTTACCATATCGCTCATATCTCCGTGACCGTTTGTCTTAGAAACTTGCAGTAACTTTCCTCTGAAAGCTTAGAATCTTAGCTGTCCTACGAACCCAGAACTGCATTCCTACCCCCGATACTTTTGCCGCAATCGCGAAAAACGCACTCGCGAATTTGCCGCGATTTGCAAATTTCTCTACGTGTGAAAACAGCAGTTTCCTTGCTAAAAGTTCGTTTGCCTCTTAAGAACCATCCCTGAATCATTGCTAGAGTGAGCCTGGACTAATATTAACTAGATACCACTCACCCTGAACCTCTAGAGGGAATTAAAAGCATTTTAGCATATTTTTCACTTCATTGCCAGCACATATAAAAGCATTTTGGGCCTGTGTTTCCAACTTCTGTAGTCTAAGCTTGCTGGGGTGAACTGAATTACATTTGATTGCATTTCTGAGAACTGTGTGCTTTCCTTCCATTTCCTTGCATTGCATAAAGGGGGGAGGGGATTGCCAGAGAAAAGTGATTACATTGTTTTGTTGAAATCATATTGAGTATTTTCTGTATTGCATTTTCATTCAACATTGCATCCATCTGAACTTATATAAAGCATTCTCTACCACCTTATTCTTCTGTTCCTATTCACAAGTGTGCTAGTGCCAGACTATCCATTATTGATTACTGCTCAGATTCAGTGTGATATTCAATTATTAATTTATTATAAAGCGTGATATATATATATATTGTTTAAATTATCAAATAAACCTTTAAACTTGCAAAACAGAACTACTTCTTGGCTCAGTGGGGTCAGGGGGATTCCAAGAGAGGGGTGTTATATAGGGGTAGTCATCCAGAACGCATGAACTGGACATAAAGATATATCAATAAGGGTTTCCATTCAGTATCCCAGACTAGGCATTGACTTAGCTGTAGTGTTGAATTGAATCCTCTTACACATTTAGCTTCAGGCATGCCAGTATAAAATAAGATGCATACATATCTCAAGTAAGCAAGAAATACTTTTTATTTTTTTATTTTTTTTATTTACTTTGTTTATAATTGCTTTAGCAAATTTTTACAAAACTGTTGCTGCTCGTCCCAGAAGAGCCACATAACAGGGAGAAAACCAGATGAAGGAGAAGACTGAACTAAGGCAGGCAGACAGGGCAGACTTTAGGTCGACCGAGCATGCACCCAGTTTATAATTTGTATACAGGCATCTCTGAAGTTGAACAAAGTGACAGAAGTGACACTTAAAGCAACTCTAGTTTAAAACGATGACAATATTCTGAGTTTATGCTTGGATACATGTTAACATTTAAGCATTTATAATAATCCATTACCTACATAGCACTTTTGCCAAAGCACTTTTCATAAAGCACTCATATAAAATGATAACCCTGCCACCGAAAATAATACTTTTTTGTCAATCTCAGAAGAATAAAAGGTTGAGTAGACCTTGCACCGAAAATAATACTTTTTTGTCAATCTCAGAAGAATAGGATTCAAACCTGAGGCTATACATAGATTCCAGCAGTGAGCATTTAACCCACTGAGCAATCGTACCAGCTAATTCTCCTTCAATGTGCATACCACAGCATTTGGTAATGCATTGGCTCTGGGCCAATTTCTTATAACACTTATTGCAGTGCTTGGAAGCAGGAGTAACATGTCATGAGCTACTAGTAAATGTGATAATAGTAGTGTTATAATTATTTTAATAAAAACACTGGAAGGGGCAGCAGATGATATTGGGTAGGTGTCCTAATATGTGTTTCTTTTTAACTGCCCACTTGATTAAACAGCATACTTGCCACTATTGGATAGCTCAGCTTTGACATTCTGCACTTTCCAAGTTCAGATTTCAGTAGGGCTGAATCAGCCCTTCATCCTTCTGCGGTTGATAAATTAAGTACTATTACATTTGGTAGTAATAACACCTACTTTTACAGTGCTTAGAAGCAGCAGGAGAGTCAGACATGAAGCGCTACACATGAAAATATGATATAACTATTATACTAGGATACAGAAACATTTAGGCCACAATGACATCAAAACGTGAGCTATGTTTGCACAAAATGATAGGCCTCAGAAACATAAAACAATCAAGTTGAAGTGAATAAGCTCAGAATCGTGGCATCCTGTCTGACCTTTAGAGATAAACACTGCTCACCAGTTGTACATTTGTGAATGTAGCAAATTAGAGAAAGCAACAATACATATGAAATAGTGAAGGCTTCTGGCCGGGGGTTTGCGATGGAAATATCCTACTGCAGCTCACATTAAGAGTGATGTGCACAGACTTCATGTGACAATAGTGGACATTGTAGGCTCATGGTTCATGACCCTAGATACTGGTGGAAGGCAGCATATGTTGGGCGACCATGACATGATCTTTGTAAGATTTTGGGTCTGTTCAGTCTCCAGATTTACCCTACTATTCGTTTTGATTGTAAGTGCAATTGACCAGCAGCAAAATGTTAGTTTAAGCCAGAAGCATCCAGAAACATCATCAACATATCAATGGCCTCCACACACTAACTCAATGGGAGAGTTTTTGCGTCTCCTATTGGTGGGGCTGCTGGCGTAGTGCATAAAATAGCAAGGGGGCCTCACCACACTTTTTGCCCCGGGCCTCACCACAACCTGTGACAGCCCTGGAACACTTCATATTACCCCATGCTTACTGCATGTAGAAACATTATTTCTAGAGGAAATACCAACAAACTCATAATTAGGCAATTGATAAATGGAGTCACTGATGTTCAATATTTGAGCATTTTACTGAGCCTTTTACTCAATGTTGACAACTTTCCCATAACACATTGAACATTCATTTGTGACACTAGTAGGAAATAATTAGTTCATACATTCTTTGTTGATTTTGAAAACCTTAACTATTGATTTCTGATATAAAGTTTAGTAAGTTGAGCACCTAATGCCGATAGGTTTCTTGAGAGTGAAATTTGATTTTGTATTGGTCGAAGCAGTCATTTTCAATATACCATACCGCTATTTTGGCCTTAATCAATCTCTAATACATGCCAGGCACAGCATTCTCACTCAATGGGATCCCAAGCACCTGCTTCTTCATATGCTAGCCCTGGCCACACGCGCGCTGCGAGGAGGAGAGTGCGCTGTAGGTGTCCTTTTAATCACATAAGTATATAGAGGCCCATCATTCTCTGTTACATGGGTGGTTACAGAGTTGAACCCCTGCGTAGTGTGGGAGCTGTGGAGGATAATGGTACTGCAGGATGGATAAGAAAACATTACCACACGATAAGAATGGCTAATAGATAAACAAGTGCATTCTTATTAGACAAATGACAGCAGAGATTTGGAGAGAGCGTCCATGACAAGTCACATGGAGTTGCCAGGACTATTTCTGAGGATTGTACAACAGTGCCAGCTGTTAGGCAGAAACCTGTGCAGTTCCCTTAGGGAACACTGCAAAAGATTTAGGACTACAGGTGTTAGCAGTAAACCCACTTGGTAGCAGTCTGTACCACCAGATTTACCTGGTAGCTGTGGCTGAGCAGTCAGACTTCTCTCAAGAAGAGTTAGGCAGTATGCAAAGTATACACAATAGGCACTCAGACGCACCAATACAAGCAAACACTGACCAGAGCTTTGGTATCAAAGTATATAATTATTTATTTAAAAACATACTGTTTGAAACACTCCAGCACTCTTATTGTAAAATATTCTAAACACAGTTACTATTGTAATATATACACCCATTTTTCCTTATCAGATAAGTCACAGTAAAACACCACTTATTTTCATACAGAGGTGAGCGCTTAACTAGATGGCACTCCAATAAGTTTGTGAAAAAGGGAGGGAAAAAGACAGAATATGGAAAAGGTACACCACTCTAAGGTTCAGGAACACTGTTAGCAAGGCAGAAGAGCAAAAGTCACTGGTGAGCCAAAGTCCAAAGGCTGGGCCCACTCTTAGAGAGAGCAGAGCACAAATGCGCCCAAGATCACACAGTTACACTAGGCTTTGAAAGTCTTGCAGAGGGTTCAAAAAGAGTTTAGAGAGGTTTTAGGAAAGTTTAGCCAGGGTGTCCCAGGCTAACCCAGGTTCGAAAGCCGGGGGCTAAATCTACCCCGTACAGTCGGTAGCAAGGGAAGCCGGGCGGGACACGGTACCTTAAGTGGGAAGGATCTTCCAGCAGTGGCAGTTGTTCCTGGCAGTGGGTGCAAGTCACATCGTCGTCCCGGGGAAGAGGAGATCTCGACTAGGAGGAAAGATGAAGGTCGTTGCACTACCAGGGAAGAAACCAGCCGCAGAGTTTTCCGGTTAAAGGTGGTACCTTTGTTTGCGGTCGTGGTAAAACGTGGTATCCCGGTTGCCGGGGTGCTTGGCACAGGCAAGGCGGCCACGAGGTACGTGGGGAAGGTGAAAAGACGGTGAAACTGGTTATCCCCACCAGTCAAAGGAAGAAGACTCTCTGGCGGGAGATCTCCTCTGTCGTTGGGAAAAGTGGTGATACGGTCCAGCAGGGCTCCACCGGTGGTGGTGTCGTGGCAGGTCGGCTCAGCTTCTCCCTTGTTGGATTCTTAGGTCCTGTGGCGACTTCTAAAGTTCCAGTCCCCAAAGCCCTGCTTTTATGCAGCAAACCCCCATTCACTCAGCCTAGCTGTCACTCAAACATGCTAAGTGGTGAGCCGGCCGGCTCACCACTTGGGCCAATCAGGACGGAGTGCGACTTGAGTTGCCTAGGCAACTCAGTCCAGGGTGCCTAAATTCCCCTCCACCCCTCCTAAGTACCCGAGACAGAGTGGCACCACTTTGGAGGGCTTCTGTGGAGAAGCCCGCCAAAAAGTGGAACAAAGGGCTCGACTTGGGTTGGAGTCACAGAAGAGAACACAAACGCCATTTTAGACTCAAGTTTTGGCAAAAAATACCAACCGGAGAATTAATATTAATTAAATAAACCGGCGGTATGTTCGAGGCTACCGTAAATAATTAAATAAAGGTAGTAGCTTAAAACAATGGGAAATCCCATAGGAAAATATTTGCGGTTGAATATAAAAAGTAGTATCCACTTTTAGGAAAGGAAGTTAGGAAATTCAGCCTAAACAGAGAATTCTCCCTAACACCAGCTAATATACACAGATCACTAATATCTAATCACATTGGCACGAATGCAGTTGGGCGCTACCAGACAGGTTTGCATAACAGTGACGGTTCCTTGCGACAGGTGGAGTCAGGGCGTCAGTAAGCCTTGCGGTTTCTTTTTACCCTTTGGTAATATAGGGTCAGCTAGCATGTCGATCTCTTCTGTGGAAAAACAACATAACAGCACTGTGCACCCAATAAGGTAATCCTATAGAAAGGAGAGCAGCACACTCAAGTGTGACGTTGAGTTGCTGGGCTGTAGCAAAAATCTGCCAGGCCTGGGTTGTAACGTGTGCTGTGTGATTATACATGGCTCCACAGGATGGGCCCAATGCAGGCCTGTGGTAACATAGAGAGCTTCCGCCACAACAGTAGTGTACACGTGATTGCTTGAGGACCAGTGTTCGAAACCTGGTATGGGCCACATCAGCTGGGCCAACGTCTCAGCAGCAAGGTGACATCTAAACCAAATGGGCACAAGGTTATTTTGAATATGCTAATCAAGCAGAAAAATGGTACACCAGTGTTATTTATTATAATTTTTTATATTGTTTTAATGTATCCCCTGCTTTGAATGGTGCAGTAAATAAGTGTTTGGTGCTGACATTTATTAATACCCATTTATTGGTTGTATTTAGTATGTGTTTTTACAGTACATATTGGCAACCAGTATTACAAATGTGAATTATAACTACTATATGGTGTATTTATTTTTATTTGTACAGTGCTTTCGCCAAAGCGCTTTGACAATTAAAATAGAACAGCAGTACAACACATAATGAAGGGTATGGAAGAGCTGAACACAGGGATTCCAAACACAAAAGGTAGGCACGTCCATAAACCTTCATTCCATGTCCATAGCTATCTGCAAGACAACATCAAAAAATTCGAATGATGGTGAAGTAAGAGCAACACATTATTTTATTATTTAATCTTTCGTTGTTTTTGTATAGCCGCATTTCACTGGCTTTGGCAGAAGAGGATACAAAACTGGTGAACAACATACACAATTCCCAAATACACAATAATTATGTAAAGTGCAATGTGCAAAGAAAGTGCAAAGAGTACATCCCCCATACTGGGGGAGATATGGGGACAGGAATGTATAAAGTGCATAAATAACCATCGCCTCCTGATCAATGAGGATAAAGGAAATGTACAAATTGATTCACAATCTAACACAAATGATAGATACAATCCAATAGAACAACAATTTGGAATGCATAGCCGTCATCAAGCATTTTTAGTAATTATGCTAAATTCTGTCATGAATTACAGAAAGACATAAGTCTACTAGGTGAGACAACCTAAAATTGTAGTGGTTGTCATCAATAGTTGAATGTCTTGAGCTCTAAAAGGGGGTATCACAACTTCCCTTTCTTCCTAGTTTCCACAAACTCCCAGTGGTGTAATGGGATTGTTTTCATCAGGACATGCTGCCTCTATCTGTGCAGATGAAATAGGGAACCGCTGCTGGAGGATTATGTATTATATTCACAAGGGAATTATATCTAAGCCAATGCATTTATGAATAAAAAGGAACCATCAGAGGCACACTTACTTGTAATTAGTAGAAGTGCGCGGTTTGCTAAGGGCCACACATTCAGATCGCCAACAGAAACCTAGAAACCAAAAAATCCAGAAAGAAAAAACCCTGGGCTATTCTTCTGATTGTGAGGTCCAACTGTGCCTATGTGTGTGCCCAAAATGGTTAAAAAGAGGCTCGTACTGACAGTGCCTCCGGGTCACAAGATTCACAAATATTTAAAGGATCCCATCACGAGAAGTGCAATGACTGTAATGGATAAAGGTATAACACAGCTGGTTGTTAATACATCATATCTGTGTGAATAGTTGCTAAAGTCACTTAAAAAGGGCGGATAAAAGCGATGCAGTGGGAGGTTTTTCAACATCTTCCCCCCTGAATGAAAAAAGGATGTCACTAAATTATCGGCCGATCTTGAACACACCTTTTCTGTTGAAAATCTTAGATAAGGTAACGTACGGACAGATTTCCAAACATTTAAATCTGCACCCCATCCTGAACGAACATCAATCAGGGTTCAGACAGGGCTTCGGTACCGAAGCCTCTCTATTGGAGCTAAAATCTAATTTGTTGGAGCGTATTGATAAAGGATCTATCTCTCTGCTAGTCTCAAACGATCAGTCTGCAGCGTTCGACCTGGTCGATCATTCAATCGTGATGTCCAGACGCTCTGAGGTCGCTAATTTTTCTCCTTTGGCGGTCTTGTGGATCACATCGTTCCTTGAGAACAGAGTTAGTAGAGAATGTTCAGAAATATCTGAGGCCTCTCCCATTCCGGTCCTCTTTGAGGTACCTCAGGGTGCTAGCACATCACCATGCCTCTACAACATTTTCATGACTCCGTTTTTCTCTAAGCTAGAGGCGGAAGGAATTATGTTCAGCAATTATGCAGACGACACACAATGTGTCGTCCCGCTTTCAGGCTGTCACTCCCAGGCTGAACTTGAGTTGAACAGAATCTTCGACTTAATAGAGAACTGGATGCTTAATAAAAATCTGGTGCTTAACAAAAGTAAAACGGAACTAATGATTGTGGGTAGCTCTGTCACCATAAAAAGTTAGACAGAAGTTTTTGTTCCTTCAGGTTAGCAGCCAAACTTATTGCACCAGTTCGTAAGCTAAAGAATTTGGGCGTAACTCTTAAACAGTCTTTATCCATGGGTCCTTATGTCTCTAGCATTGTTACTGCCTCAGCGTATTATATTAAACTGCTTCACCATCTTAAGCCACTTATTACCCAGGCAAGTGCAGAGACAATCGCTAGAACCGTCATTGGTGCGAAAATGGACTACTGTGGAAGTTTACTGGCGGGCATCAGTACACATGACATGCACAGACTACAGACCATGCAGAATAGGGCGGTGAGAGCAGTTCTGGGTCTCTTAAGAAGAGACCATGTAACGGGCGCCAGGTGGTCTCTTCACTGGTTGCCAATAGAAGTACGTATCCCCTATAGGATTCTAACGATGATCTTCAAGTGCAGATTGGGGATTATGCCAGCATACTTGCAGGACTCCACCACAGACAAAGCCAATGGAAGAGAGCTAAGGTTCAGCTGGCAGAATCTGCTGTTTCTCCCCAGAAACAGAACTTCAAAAGCTGAGATGGGAACGTTCCATTTGGTGGCCCCCAAACTTTGGAAAAAACTCCCCAAATACCTAAGATTTCAGAGTTCGTTGTCAGCATTTAAGAAAGAGCTAAAAACCTACCTGTTTGCTTAACCCTCACTTTCCAGCCCTGCTCCTTACTGGTGCCTCCAATCACATCTTACCATGTGACAATTGTTATTTGTGAAGTGTCTATCTAATTGTCCGCGCCTTTGTGCCTGAGGGTCCACAGTGCGCTATACAAATGCCATAATGTAATGTAATGTAATGCTCTGTTGGAAACACGTGGAGGCGCAGCTCCAGATTGGCCTCGCACTTAGGAAAGCAGTGCTCCGAACCTGCTCAGCGTTCTAAAATAATGAAGGACTGGAATGCGGGTGAAGCGTTGCCATGGGAACGGCAGTGCTCAAAGCACGTGATGGTGGTCACTTGCCTACGGTGTCGAGGATGACAAGGCACCGTAACCATGCCAACATCCTCACAGCGTTGAATGTGCCAAACCCTGTGTGAAATCGTGATTGCCGCACTAGTTCAAACATGGCCCTAGGATGGAAACCTCCAGACTTTCAGGGCAAATGTCCCCTTAAGTTATGTGTGTACTGGGATGCCATGGCACGTGCCCAAAGGCACAGAGTCAATGGACGTGTGGCGGGGGGGTGCCAGACATGGGCTTGGGGTGGCTAAAGCCCCCCCCCCCACTTTGACGCAGCAGGCAAAACTCTGTTGTTACGCCCAGCCCGGGATTAAACCTAGAACCTGACACATTTCTCACCTCGCAAATACACCGTTCTCTGAGGTGAGAAAACAGGCATTGAAGTGAAGGTAGAGGCAGAGGACAAAAGCTTGTCATTAGTAGACCACACCCACCACCCCCCATGTCGCAGATATAGGCTTAACCGCTGGCTCAGCTTTTACATGACCCATGCTTTCAATAATTACCATTTACTAAAAAAAAGTGCATTTGTGTGCAAGCAGGGATTGTATGTATGCATGCATGTATGAATGTATGTGTGCATGCATGCGAGGGAGTGTGTAAATGGGTGTATGTTTCAGGTGTCTGCAAGTGCACACCCATGAATGAATGCAGCATGAATGGTGTACATGGGTGTGACTGTGCGTGTTAATGAGTGTGCGGTCTAAATGTTATGGGTGCTCCTGTAAATAACAGATCAGCTGTGTGGGTGCGTGACCGGTGAGTGAATGTGTCTGAATGTGTCTATATCTCTGAGTGTATGCATGCTGGGATATGGGGAGGGACATTGGAGCATGAACATTTTTTGACAAGAGCATGGCATATTTTACTGATGTTTTTGGGCAAAGGAAAGCCAACTTGAATGTTTTTATGTGATAGTGGGGTTCGAGTGGGGGCGGGTGGAATACTGCAGTGGATCTGGCCTGGCTGGGTCTTACTGT
Organism: Ambystoma mexicanum; assembly: GCF_040938575.1. Lineage (NCBI taxonomy): Eukaryota > Metazoa > Chordata > Amphibia > Caudata > Ambystomatidae > Ambystoma > Ambystoma mexicanum. The sequence goes on from NC_090923.1 coordinate 718,712,166, forward strand.
GGCAAAACCAACATGAGTGTTCTTACATGGGGAGAGTATGTTTCCTTATTTTGACTTGGCCTTTTATTTTACTGGTGTTAGGGTCAAAGGCAACATAAATATTCCTACAGGTTAAGGTTAATGTTAAAGGACATTTATACCGTGCACTATCACCACTGGAGTGGTCCCCTGGTGCTCTGGCAGATCTGAAAAAGTAAGAGGGTAGAGGAGGGTTAGTAGGGTGTAGCGGGATAAAGGTAGAGCGAGATTTTTGATGTCCTGTTGGCAGCTTCAGTTCAGTTAACACCGTTCACTGAGCATGGGTGCGGTTTACGGATCGGTATGCTCCCATGTGCTGTTGGGCAAGACTGTGTGTTTTGTTTTGTTGTTGCATTATAGTGAAGTGCATGTGATATGTTGTGCAAGAAAGTGGTTGTGTTTGTTTAGGGTGCAAAGCGCTGTAAGCCAAGAATTGAGGTTTTTAGCAGGTGGGTTAGTAGGGTTACCTCGTTGTTTCGGACATCTGTGTTAGGTGTCTCTGCCCTTGCTCTCTGCTGGAGCGTTCCTTGGTAGTTCATTCAACTGGTTCTGAGCGAGGTGGTGGTATGTCTCTGTGACTGTCAAGTGACCTGTGGGCGGGAAGGTGGTAAGGCCTCCCCCTCCCCAGGTTGAGATCACTAAGGTTGTGGGTTGCTTTTTAGTTGTCAGTGGGGTCTGCATGCCATCGCCTTCCTGAGCTCCTAGGGCATGGTTCCCTCTCTTCAAATCCTAAGCTCTCCCTTTCCTGTTGGGTGCTAATTAATGATTAATACTCCTTCATCTCCAGCTACGGTCCCTGTCCCTTGGGCTTTGCCTAGCGTAGGGGTGTGGCTTGGGAGAGGGTGAATCCTGGGCCTCCTCAGCTACGTCTTTCCACATGTGTTTGTTTTTGGCATGTTCTATTTCCATTGGTGTCTGTTAGTTGATTACGTCTGGTTCTGAGGTGAAGAGCCAAGTTTTGAGTAGTTTCCTGAATTTTAGGTGGGCCTTTGTATTGCATATTTCTTTTTCAGAAGGGTGTTCCATGTTTTTGCTGTCAGGTGGGAGAATGAGGATCCCCCAAGATTTTTTCTTGTGTATGGTTTTGGTTCCAGGCGGATGTTGTTGCTTGATCTGAGTGTTCTTGTCAGTTGGTAGAACATTATTTTCTTTTGTAGGGATTCTGCTCCTTGGCCGTTGTTTGCTCTGTGCGTTATGCAAATCATTTTGAACATGATTCGTTGTTTGATTGGCAGCCAGTGTAGCATTTTTAGCTCTGGGGTGATGTGGTCCCTTCGTGATAGTTTAATGAGGAGTCTGGCCACTGCCTTTTGGATACGTTGCAGTTTCTTCAGAGGGTGTTCCGGCATTCCGAGGTAGAGGCTGTTTGCGTAGTCAATTTGTTGTCAGTGTTTTATGAGTGAAGGACAGGAACGGTAGGATTATTTTTATCGCGTGTAGGAGAAAGAAGCATTTCTTGATTATTGCGTTTACTTGTGGTTCGAATGGTAGCACATTGTCGATTAGGATTCAAGGGGCTTTGACTATTTTCAATGGTGTGAGTACTTTTCCTAGGTCTGTGGGTCATTGGCCATATTTACATAAAATGTATCACCCAACCAAAGTTTGCACTCATTTAATGAGCTTTATTTATTTATTTATTGCATTTATTTACAGCACCCAAACCCGTAAGTATCACAGCGCTGGTACAACTTGGCGAGCAGGGAAAGAGAGAGGCAACAAGGTGCAAAAGCAACATAATAGCACAAGGTCCATAGAGGAGGGTAGAGCTCAGGAAGGTCACTTTGAAGTCTGAAAGGCTGAGTGGGCCTTGACGGGATTTGCACCTGCAAATCACTCTCAGATTACAACAGCATGTGCTCAGCCTGCAGAGCTATCTTACCAGCTAGCCAGCAAGAGCATGTTTTCTTACTGTGGCATTGCAGTTTATTACTGGTGTTCAGGCCAAAGGCAACATAAGTATTCTTACTTTGGGGTGGTGGCATTCATGCAACCTGCAAGGCAATGTGTTTTTACTGTGGCATGACATTTTTTACTGTCGTTAGGGAGCAAATACAACATGATGAGAGTTCTTACATGGGAAGTGGGGGATTTTCCGTAGCCATCAAGGATATGTTGTCTTACTGTGGCATGGCTTTTTTTCACTGGCATTAAGGCAAAGCCAAAAGGAATATGGGGATACTGGCATGTTTCGGCAGAGTCAGCATAAACATGCTTTGTTATACTATCGTTACTGGCATTTTGGACAAAGCAAACATGAGTATTTTCCTGTGTGGGAATAGTGGCACATATAGGTGCACCAAAATGGACACATGTGAGAACAATCGATATGAAAATGCTTTTTTACACTTGCAGAGTTCTGGTATATAGTGGGCAAAGGCATTATGAATAAGTGTGTGAAAATGCTCCTGAGCGTTGTTGGTGGCTTGGCACCTAACAGACCTTTTATGTCTTACCCTGCAAACCTGATTGCGAACTGTGTTGCTTTTTACCTAATTTATCACAAAAAGTGTACTGAAAAATGCACTATTTTAACCTTTTATTAAAAAAAATATCACAAGGGGACCCCCCCCCCGCCTTGATTGGTTTGCCCTCCCATACTACTCTCTGTCACTCCTGTGCATTTGACTGGGGGCAGAACAAGTGCCCTTCCTTCTGCTGGCTCTTCTTAGTGTGGGCCCTGCTACATTAGCTCCAGGCCCCACTTGTTACAGAATTATGGCTATGCCTCTGGTGAGTTGGAGTGAAAGATCGCCCTAGTGGGCCAAAGGAAAGCGTAACATCTACTCAGCCTTCTAGGTTTGGGGAGAGGGCGGTAGAATGGGCGAGGGTAATCAGTAGCGCAACACAATGGGTTTAATGTCCCGCCTCACTAAGTCTTCAAAACTGCCATCCAGCCCCCCCAAATAGTTTGGGCTGATTCTGCCCCTGCGTGTGGGGCCCATGCGTCCTTCAAGTATGGGAAACCTAAAGCTTCTGCTTTAGACAGTGAAGCCAGTACATGCCATTCTTCCTGCTGATTTAAACCAGAGCGATAACTGTCTAGCTTGAACAACCAAAATTGTTCCTTCCCGGCAGGCAGTTGTTCAGTGTCTCTGGTGTCCCCTCCCTTCAATTTTAGCAATGACCCACCATTGGATGTCATTATCGCTGTGATGGTTTTACTCCTAATTTTGGACAGATGTTCCGTAATCCTCACTCTCATTGTCTTTTGATTTTCCCTACGTATATCTTACTGCAGGGGCACAGAACGGTATAAATTACATCGTGCTTTTGCAGGGGTTGTGGAACTCAAATTGCCATTGTTTGTGCCACTCTTTGTGATTGACGTCAAAGTTAAGTGTCATCATAGTGAATTTACACACAACACAGCTTCCACATGGATAGTGTCCCTTGACAGGTGGCAGTGAACAACAGGGATTAGGCATGAGTACGTGAATGGAGAAAATGAGTTTTCAGCTGAGTCCTGAAAATATGGAAAGTGGAGGAGGAGCGGCTATGTAAAGGAAGGGTGTTCCAGTGTTTTGAAGTGCAAAAGAATGAAAAGTTAAGAGGCGCAGGATGGTTTAGGGACAATGGAAAAAGAAGAACTGGGAACGAAGGGAATGGGCATTGGTATAAAAGTAGAGCAGTGAGGGGTGTGAATATATAGAGATTTGCAAATGAAACACAGAAAGTGAAAGAGAAGATAGAGATCAAAGGCGAGAAGAGAAGCCAAGATCAGGGAAGGAGTAATGGCGGAATGAGGAGAGAACTGAAATACTAAGCGAATAGCGATGTTAAAGACAGAGCGCGAAGGAGAAAGGGGAGAGGAATGGTACCAAGAAAGAGGACAGAACAGTAGTTGAGTCGGGAGAAGACTAGAGAGAATACACAAAGCTTAGTTGCCCTAAAGGAAAGAAAAGGACGAGCGCTGCAGAGGTTATGAAGATGATAGCGGGCAGAGCGATCTGTTGCAGAGATATGAAGAGAGTAGGAAAGAGAGGGGTCCAAGGTGACCCCAAGATTGCGGGCAGAGGAGGCGAATGGGAGCATTGATGGTCGAAACGAAACACTGGATGGAAAGGGAGAGCAGCAAGGGAAGGCCAAAGGAAAGTAGAGGGCCTCCATCCTGGAAGGTTTGAGGTCAAGGAAGCGGGAGGTCATCCAAGTCTTGACAGCATAGAGGCACAAAGAAACAGTGTCTTGAAGAGACTGGGAGAAAGAAGATAAAACAAAGAAAATGTGAGTGTCATTAGCGCAAAAGTGTCAGGAGAGATTAAAAGAGTTGATGAGTGCAGAGAGGGGAATTGTATACCGTGAAAACAGAAGGGGGTCGAGGACAGCACCCTGAGCGACCCAAAAAAGAAGTGCGTGGGGGAGGAAAGTTGACCAGGCCAGGAAACGGAGTAGGAATGGTTAGTAAGATAGGATTCAAACCACCTCAGGACAGACCCAGAGAAGAGAGAAGAATAAGGCAATCAACAGTATCAAAAGCAGCAGAAAGATTGAGAAGGATAAGAATCGAGGATAGAATATTGTGTCTGTTACTTTATCATAAATTAAAAAATAAGACAGGGAACTTCGCAAACCTACAGTAGGGTTACTGTACATGCTTGTTAGAAAGTCATGTAGCAAGTGGAAAAATGTCAAATCTTTGTTTCCATGTTTCTTTTTGTACCAGAGGACAGATCTAGGACTACATGTTGCAGAATGCATGGGGCATGCTGACCTGCAGTACTGCACATGGTAAACATTCAATCTCCACTACACAATTAACCTGCTCCCTAACACCAACAGCACTCACTTCTTTAAAATTGCTTTTTAGCTGCAACTACCCTCCACTCACCCATACATTCACACCTAACTGAGTGATGAGTACAGAGGTCTACACTTTTCACTCATCACTGAAAGTGAGGAACCCTTAGATTTGCAGAGCTTTATTTTTAAAAAGAGCGGTTTGCCGTGTTATGTCACAAACCGAGTGCCAAGGGCGAGTTATCTCGTCCTTGGGATTACCTCCCTGTTGCCAAGGTCGAAATACGTCCTCCTTGGCACGTAAGGGGTTAATGAAACAGAAAACGTTAGAAGGCATTGAATGGCGAAATAACAAAATCACCAAAAAGGCCTTGGCACTGGGGGGGAAAACCCATGGCAGTTAAGTTTTCTACATTACAAAATGTGGTTGTAAATATATTGTTTTGAATTATAAGCTCTCATTAGTGTGACATTGCTGGTCTCAAGCCCCCTGCTCAAACAGTCCCACCCCACAATTCTGGGCAATAAACAGGCAGTTGTACGAAAACTCAAATTTATTTAAAAAGAATTAAAGACATTTAAACAAAGGCAGTCTCTGTTAGGTATCTGAATGTACCTGAGGCATGGCTCTTGCAAAAGGAAGAGTAGTAAGGGGCCAGTCCCCAAATGGAATCAAATGACCCTCTAAAAAACAACAGATGATAAAATGGAAGCAAATGGCGGTTGCCAAGCAAATAAACCCAATGGGTAAAAAACCCTAATCTGGATAGAGTTGATCGAGTTAAAGATGATGAAGAGAACAAAAGGCTGGCTAGCAGAGGCTGGAAGTCCCAACTGGATAAAGAGCACAGGAGAAGGAGGGTTGATAGGAAACACGGAACAGGAGAATAGGATGGAACCAGAAGGAGGAACTAGAATCATAGGCAGATGGGAAACCACAGAGGAAAAGGCAGAGAGAGTACAAGGAAAACAGCATCTGTATGGGAAGCTACTCTATACGTTGCAACACACTGGCTATCTGAAGTTCAATCCTTTATGGAACTCTGATAATGGTACACGTTGCCTTCTGGGTTGGTGAACGCCATCTTGCCATGACGTAACAATGTAACAATGTCATCACATCGGAAACCAATCCCGTCAGCCATTTTGGGGATGGCAGAGAAAAAGCAAGAAACACAGAGGCCATGCTTGAAGGTACAAACAGCGACCAGCCATGAGATCCGTGACTGTATGCCCCCTGCTTAGGGAAGCTGGGCCAGGCCTCCAGCGACATGAATGATGGAACTGGTGTAGCAGAACTGGGATATGGACTCCAAAGCAATTCCCAAGTCCGATCACAAGGGCCATAGTCCTTCCAATTCACAAAGTAATGGACATGGTCAGGAAAATATTGTGAATCGCAGATATTGGAGACTTTGTATCCCGGGCCTTAAGCCGTCATCACAGGAGCAGGGACGGAGCCTTGACAATGAGGGAAGCAAAAGACAGGGTTGATCCTAGGCCATGAACTGGGCCGGTAGAAAGGAAAGGTCACTGAGTTGATGTGCTTTCGGATTCGAAAGGGTCAGAAAAAGAGAGGAGAATGTTTCTACAGTACCAAATGTCTAGGTAGGAAATGATAGGACAGCCAGACCAAATCCCCTGCATTGAACTGGGGTTCCTGGGTTCTCTTGATATCAGCATAGTTTTTAGAACAGAGTTGGGCAGCAGTGAGAGAGGCTGGAGCCTTCTTATGTACTTCCTAGATGTTAAAGATCATTTCTTGATTTGCAGGAAAATGTGAAGCAGGGGGATCAGCAGTAGGAAAAGGTTGAGGATGAATCCCATAGGTGCAAAAGAAAGGACTGAAGGAAGTGAAGGAATACATAGTGTTGTTATAAGGAAATTCTGCCAAGGGTGATATATCTCACAAATTGCCCTCGGAAGAAGATACAAAACATCGTAGTTATTGTTGAGTTTTTGGTTTAGCCTCTCAGTCTGCCCATTTGATTGGGGATGGTATCCAAAGATTAAGGCACTTTTTACATGTAAACTTTGGCAAAGATGAGTCCAAATACAGGAAATATACTGTGAACCCCTATCTGGAACTGTGACTTCTGGCAGACCGTGTAAATGGAAGATGTTCTCTAGGAAATAATGAGCCATTTCAGGGGCTGAAGGAACTTGAGGTAGAGGATTGAAATTACCCAATTTGGTCAGGGTGTCGATAGGTACAATAATAGCAGTCTGGTCCTTTGAAGGTGGAAGGTCCTCGATGAAATCAGTAGAAGTATGTTGTCACAGTCTTTATGCAATAGACATTAGCATAATCTGTCCTACATGCCTTTGTAATGGATTCTTAGATTGCAAACAGATTGTACAGGCAGAAACATAATCTTGGATGTCTTTTAGTATCGTGGGACATCAAAAATGGCAAAGGACCCTTTCCGAGAAAGCTTGGATTCCTTTTTGCCCTGCCGAACTGCTGTCATGACAGATGTGGAGAACTTCTCTTCGTAATTCTTGAGTAGGAATATACAGTAGCTAATAATGAAACCATATGTCCTGCTCGTTTTAAATTTTATCCTGTTGGAGTAGCACTTGGACTTCGATGTCTGGACCTTGAGAAAAGGCAAACCTAACTTTCTGTAGAAAGTCTGTCAGCAATAAAACACATCGTGCCTTAGGTAACAGCTTGTCAAGGTGTTATTTGAACAAAGGAAGTCAATTCTTCCGCAAAAGAAAGTCTACAGTTATATTTTTCGGGTCCAGGTAAATAAGCATATGTTAAGTCGAATTATGGAAAATAGTATGCCCATCGGGACTTTCGACTATTACAGCATTTGGTCTGTTGCAATACTTGGAGATTGCAGTGGTCTGTGCTAATTTCTACAGGAAATTGAGACCCCAATAACATATGTCTCCATTCTTGACATGACTGTTTCATAGCCAGTAATTCCTTTATAGGACACTATAGTTTTGTTCTGTAGGTGTCAGGGTAGGAGAAGGATATGCAGCCGGGTGTTCAATCCAATCTTCTTGCATCTTTTTTAACACTGCCCCTATGGCCTCATTAGGGTCATCAGAGTCCACAATGAAGGAACGACAAGTAGCTGGCTGACTGAGAACATGTGCAGTGCTGAATGCTTTCTTAAGAGGCAAAAAGGCCTCTGCGGTAGGTGAATTCCAAAAGAATGTCACTCCTTTGCTCAGCAGCTTATTCAGAGGAGTGATCTTGCCAGAGTAGTTTTCTATGACCTTCCTGTAAAAGTTAGCTACACCCATGAATCGCTGTAATTCTTTGACTGACCTAAGTGCTGGCCAGTACATGATTGCAGTCAACTGGCGGGTATCCATAGCCACTCCTTGGGCAGATGGTAGGTATCCAAGATATGGAACAGCACACTGATGGAAAAGACATTTCTTCGGCTTTGCTCGTAGTTGGTTTAATTAGAGTCTTGTCTTTGCAACACTGTTCTAACATGCCTTTCATCTTCTTAAACTCCTTTAGAGTATATCAAGATGTCATCAAGATAAATGATGACATAATGGAGTAAAAGATCAGCGAAAACCCTGTCCATAATTCTTTGAAATACAGACAGGGAGTTTGCTAGTCCAAAGGGCATCACTTTATACTCATAATGGACAAAGGGAGTTCGGAAGGCTGTCCTCCACTCATCTCCCTCTTTGATGCGGATCAGATGGTAAGCCTCTCTCAGGTCTAATTTAGTGAATATCGTAGCCCCAACAACACCCTCAAGGATATCTGAAATAAGCGGTATGGGATATCTGTCATTCACTGTTACCTTGTTTAATCCTCTATGATTATGGCAAGGTTGCATTTCTGTACATTCCTTCCATTGCGTAAATGAGCCTGTAGGTATTCATGCAGGGCTTTCTTTCTGGCTCAGAAATAATATACATATGCCCAAAGGGCACTTGAGCATTGGGAAGGAGTTCTATAGCGTAATCATCAAGGCGATGAGGAGGCAGTTGATTCTCAATGGACTCCCAAAAAACATCCTCATAATCCAGATACTGTTCCGGAATAACATGGAGATGATTGACTGAAGTAGGAACTTCAGAATGTAGATACACTCCGGTACTGGTAGGACTAGATTGACCAGAAGATTTGGGCGACAAACAATGCTTGACAAAAAATTCAGAAACAAGGAATAGGGTCCCTGAAGTCCAGTTTATGGAAGGGCTGTGCACCCTTAACCAAGGTAGACCTAATATGGCAAGAACATTAGCAGCCCTAATAAGGTCAAACCGAATCTGCTCTTCATTGGTGCCAATGATAAGAGTAACTATACTAGTTTCAGTAGTGATGGGTCTGGAAACCAATGGTCTACTGTCAACCCCTTCAATGGGTAGATTGAGGTTCTTTTTGACTCAAAGAATGTTATGGAAGGCAACACATCGATAGTCCATAAACAACCAGGTGGCACCACAATCCAACAGGGCCGATATTTTCAAAAACAGGAGAAGCTGATAATTGAATAGACACTTTTAACACCACCAAGGGAGGCAACGAATCAATGGAATTAGAGATCTGAAAGGCAATAGGTGAAACAGGACTAGAGGAGATTTCTTTCCGGCTGAATGTCCCTATTGTGGCCGGTAGTTGGTGTTTCCCGAACACGGCAGGGGGGGACAATTGGGCAATGCTTAACCATATGGTCTTGAGAGGCAAACTACATACACAGACCTTATGACTGTCTCCTTTGTCTCTCTTCTTTGGAAAGGGGACCTCTGGCAACTCCGATCTGCAGTGGCTTGGGTTCTTCATGCTTTTTAACTGAAAAAGGAAGTGGCTGAGTCTTCATAGGAACATCTCTGTTCTTCTTGCTTTCCAATTGCCATTCCTGTAAGTGATAATCCAATTGCAGGACCAAAGTGATGAGATCATGCAGTTGTCGCAGTGTAGGACCTCAAGCTAATTTGTCTTTGAGAGTTTCATTCAGGCCTCATCAGAAAAAGGTTATCTGAGCTTCTCTGGCGCAGGCAGTTTCTGAAGCAAGCTGCTTAAATTTTGTCACATAAGTGAGGATCTCTTGATTTCCCTGGCATAGATCCAATAGATTTTCTTGAGCGGCATAGGTGAGCTCTGGATGAACAAACATGGCACCTAGGCTGTTTAGAACCCAGGGTAGTCATCTAAAATGGGATTCCCAGTAGTGACCAAAGGATTTGCCCAAGCCAGTGCACTGCTGGTCATGTTAGAGATCATGCAGCCAATTCTGGCACGATCCGAAGGGAATGAGGCAGCCTTAACGGCAAATTGGATTGTTCAGGCATCCATACATTATTGCAATTTTTGTGAATCACCTTCAAACTTGCCACAAGGAAGTGATTCTGAGGCACCATCAGTGCTTCTTAACTGGCCCTGGGCAACAGCTTGCTTTAGAGCCTCGTTCACAGTTTGTAAGAGCTTGATGTTCCATTGTGACGGTCTGAACGGCCGTAACCAATTGCTGGAGTTGATCAATTTATTTTTGTTTTTTTGTTTAGGGCGTCGCAAACTGTTAGGTATGTGAACATACTTGAGGCACAGATCTTGTGAAAGGAAGAGTAGCAAAGGGCCAGTCTCCAAATGGAATCAAATGACACTCTAAAGAACAACAGAAGGGCAGGTGGAACCAAATGGCAGCTGCCAAGGGAAAAAACCCAATTGGTAAAAACCCCTTATCCGATGTTGATCGAGTTGAAGATGAAGAGACAAAAGGGCTGACTAGTAGAGGCATGTAGTCTGGATTTCCCAACTGGATACAGACCACAGAAAAAGGAGGGTTGAAAAGAAACATGGAACAGAAGAACAGGAAGGAACCAGAAGGAAGAACTAAAATCATAGGCATAAGGGGAACCACAAAGGAGAAGGCAGAGACAGGACAAGTAAAACAGCATCTGTACAGCAAACTGAAGTCCAACTCCTTTATGGAGCTCCGACAATGGTACGCATTGTCTTCCAGGTCGGTGAGCACCATCTTGCCATGACGTGACAACGTCCTCACATTGAAAATCAATCCCGTTGGCCATCTTGGGGTTTGCAGAGAACAAGGAGGAAAGACAGCGGCCATGCTTGAAGGGACAACAAATAGGGTGATATTGGCGGATGGAAAGGACCGTGTTTCCAAGTTTGCCAAAGTGACCAGCCATGAGGTAGGTGAGCTGTGACAGTCTCCAACTTTATGACAGAGAAGTCGCCACAATGTTACTCAATCACAGACAGCCTATGAACAAAACGAAATTGAAATGCCTGATATATCTCAACCACAGCCGGCTTATCTACAAAACAAAATTTACCTGCCTGCTTAAATCTCACTATTGTTAATGCACACCTACACTGTCACGCCTTCTATGATTCTTCCTATCCAAGCAACGCAGTATACGTCAATACTTATATTGCTACTTATCGGCCAGTGTGTTCACATGTATTTATAGAGAATTTGTATCAACCAATGCAAAATTGTTCAAAAAAGCTTGATTTTCTCCAGTATCAAAACAAGTATTGTATCAGAGAAACGTTACTTGGAAAAATTATATTTATATGTGCATATTGACCCCACTTGGCACCCCTATCAGAGTGTAGGGTTATGAATGTGTAAGGTATGTGCAGATCATTTCAATGTGTCAAGAACAAATTGGATCTGGCTCCTACTGATGTACCCCAACCCTGTCACTTCACACCTGAGTCCCACTGTGCATTTCAGACTAAGGGGCTGCATTGGTTTTACCTATGCACGATGTTTAATTAATAGAAATAAGTCCTCTAAGCTACCTTTTACCATCCACACTTTTTATGACTAAGTTTCCCACTGGCAACAAATGAAAAATAATATTCTGTCAGGCGATCGAGCTTCATGACTGAGACATGGTGCACATCAACAACCAGATTCTGTTTTAATTAATACAAAAATGCATTGGGCGCTATGGAAATGAAATATTACTTTGCACTTAACTGCAATGGAAAACACAATAGACCTTATACTGTGCCTGTGTAGTCTTACAACTAGCATCCCTTTTGTTACTCCCTGGTCACCCTTACTCCCGGGAAGCTAGCCGGACAGGACTATGGAGTGATCTGGAGTTAAAGCAGGGCTGAGTACTAACTTTGAAATTGTGCTTTCTAGCTTTGAGAATCAGCATAGACTTTCTCAGTTTTTATTGCCTCAATCTGCAAGGTTCCTTACTCTGTTGTAACCAGGTTTCAATGTGCACTGCTTATTTCATCCAGAGGGAGGATCCTCTTTATGCAGCTTCTTTTGAAATCCTAGCTCTTCCAGATGTCATCTGTCATCACTTGCTTTTCCTCTGCAGCCAGCCATCTCCTTTGGTTAATATTCCTCCTCTGTCTATCTGTGTGCAATGTATTTTATAATCCAAACTCCTCCCCTAATCTTGTGACTAAGTGGTGGGGGTGAGTTACTCCTAGTTTTGTGACAGGCAAGCTCTGCCCCCACTCTTATGACTGGAAATATGGGAGGAAAACCCATTCCTCATATAAATGGTAATTTCATTTTATTCTAAAAGCTCTTCATAAATATGTATTAAATTATGAAACAAAAACTATTGAATTCTATGGAGGTCATTATGACCTTGGCGGTAGGGGGTTAACGGGCCGGTAGAGCTGCCGGCCCCATTAACCCCCCTCCCACCCCATTAACCCCCCTACTGCCTCATTACGAGTTCCGCTCGCGGGACCCGCTAAGGACGCCTGGTTTTACCAGGCGTCCTTAGCCGGTCCCGCGAGCGGTCCAGCATGCTAACAACGGGCCCGTTATTAACGGGCCCGTTGTTAGCATGCTCCCCATTCCCATTGAGCCCTATGGGGGCTCGAAGGGGAATGGGGATGGGTTCCTGGAATGGGGAAATACGGGGCCCTCCAAGGTCAGAATGGCCCGGTATTTCCCCATTCCAGGAACCCAGACCCGGTACTCGGAATGGGGGTAGCCATGCCTCAAATAGGGGCATGGCTACCTCCAAGGTCGTAATGACCTCCAATGTGTTACCCTCCACACAGAGACACAATAATCAAGTATGTGGTGTATTTATTTTGAGAAGTATTAATTATTCTTAATTTTTCATATTTTCTATAATTGTAAATCAGGCGAATTCTATATTGACTGAAAGATATATCTTTTATATAACAAATGAAATAGGTTTTAGTTTCCTATGTTGTTCCACCATAAGGTTATAGATTTTTTTATATTTAAATGCTCTGGTCACTGGACAAGATATTAAACTTTTGTTCATCTTTGACTTAAATGTGTTATGTTATGTTGATTTATACCACCCACCGCTGCCATTTTCATGGTCTCCAGGTACTCATGTGGCTCTGTAAGAAAGTGGGTGGGGTATGTTAGTGGGGGAAGAGGGATAGGATAGAGGTTGTGCTCGTCCGTTGATGCTTGCAGAACCAGGAGAAACTGGCATCTCTGCATGTCAGCTTTCTGAGTGTGCTTTGCTTGTGTGTACTGGGCTCATTCTGAGCAGAGGGGTAACGTCCAGTGTCTGGGTTGATTGTTGTTTGTGGCTGTTTGTTTTTGTGGCAGGTGTGTGGCATGTGTGCTTTGTGTATCGGATGGCTGGCCTTTTGGGCGTGTGTGTAGTACGTGGGAGGTATGCTGGAGAGGAGCAAGGAGCAAAGGGGTGTTTGTAGAACTATAGGCCCTCTGTGTTACAGTGCAAACAAGCTCTTTTTCATAACACTGCTATAGGAAAGCTCCAATCTGTAATCTGTAATTTTCATTTTACAGACATATCTCGGGACCACATACTGTCCTTGAAAATTGCTTTGAACAAGATGAGGCAGATGATTGCTACTGTGGCCAAAACCACAACCCATGATCTCAAGTTTTATGGCACAAATTCCTGCGGTTGGGACTGCAATGCTCAAAGGCAGATCCTAGTTTACACGTACAGGCATGCACAATTTCAAGTTCAACGGAATGTAGTGTTGTAAAAGAAATTGAAATGGGGCTTCTTGTTCTCATTCATGATTTCATTTTCACATAACTTTACCATTTCAAAGAAAGGAACATATTTTAAAATCGCAAATGTATTTTCGCTGCAATTTACCATCAGGGCCAGAACAGCATGCTGGAAAATTGAGTTCTTCTTTTAAACTTCAGAGTTTCAAATTAAATAATCTCGAATTCGGGCCGAGTTCTTACACTCCAAATGCTTGGGCCATAACGCTTTTGGATGTAACCATGTTCCTATTTCAATGGGAAAAGGTTCTGCATGTCCTGTTTGTTGGCATCAACAATCATTCTATGGACACAATGTACTTAAAAGTCCTTTAAGTGGTGATAGTTCCTGGTACTTGCTTTCAATTTGTTGAACAATGTCTATCAGAAGCACAGGTGATTAGTATTCGTATTTCGCAGGTGCATGCTTTCAGTTAGCTGCAGGGAAATAGTACTCGGCTCCACAATTCCCCACATGGCATTGAGGCATTTTGACATTTTTCGGAATGTTTATATTTCACCTGAATTTGTATCAGCATCCTTGTTGTAAAACATCGCTCCATGCTTAAGTAAAACTTTGTTAGTGTTTTTTCCCTCATTTTCTACTTTTCTAGCAAGTAGAAAATTATAACAAATACTTTGTTCAAATTGCTATAGGTCTGTAAAGTCTTTGCTTATGATATGATATCATATGGCATTTATAACGCACCTATACACAAGTGTTTCAAGGCGCAACGAGGCAGGGGAGGGGAAACAGTGCAAAGACAGACAACGATCCTACTAGGCCAGGTGTCATTCAGATCACGCAAGTGCGAGGGTAGAGAAAAAGGGAAAAATGCCTGGGGGAAGGGAGAGGGGAAAGTGCAGTACATGGGATAGAAGAATAAATACAATAAATAAAAGTGGCCTGATGGTGGCAAGTGCAAGGTAAGAGCAGACATAAGTGCTGGTAGTGGGACTGTGGGGATACAGAACCAGTCCCTAAGTGTAGGAGGTTGCCAGGGAGGCAGGGCAGGTGAGCAAAAGGCGGGACCTGGCCCCAAGATCAGAAAGGGGTGGCCAGGTAACCAGTACAGATTCGGCCGGGAATTTCAGCAGGGGAGAGAGGCAGAGAAAGCAGAAGCAAAGAGGAAGGTTTTGAGGTGTTTCCGGAACCGGAGATGGTTCTCCTCAAGTTTGAGGGAGGCTCGAAGGCTGTTCCAGAGGGAGGCCCCTGCCGAAGAGAGACATCGACCACCAACTCATTGCTTGGAGAAGCAGCTGACCCTGAGGGAGTTGGAGGCAGCTGAGCGAAGAGTCTGAGAAGGAAGGTATTTAGGAAGCGAGTGTTGAAGGTAATGCGGCCCAGGCCCCAGAAGGCCTTGTGGAAAATGCAGAGGGTTTTGAACTTAATCCTTGCAGCCACTGGGAGCCAGTGCAGAGATTTCAGTCCTGGAGAGATACGATCCCTGGGCTTGAGGCCAAGGACAAGTCTTGCCGTCCTGTTTTGGATAAGTTGCAGAGGGCAGAGAGTAGAGGCAGGCAGATTTAGATAGAGGCTGTTGCAATAGTCCAGCCTAAAGAGAACCACGGCTCTGTATTTCATTTTGAAACCAAGCGGCGGGAAATAAACAAGTGCAGTGAATGCATTCAATATTCATTATTGTTATCAATTCTATGCTTTTTTGGGGTCAATGTACCAGCTGCTATTGAATTTGTGTGCCTCCCCATTAAGAGCGCAACATCAAAGGAAATCTTATTTTTGCTGCTGTGTATCGACTATTAGAGACCTAGGGTTAAATGTCTCAGTATGTATGGGGCATATTGACATGCACTATACAAAACACACACAATTTGCACTGCACAGTGATCCCTGACACAACCAGCATCTGCAAAATTTCTTTTGTGCTGAACCTTACCACACCTCGCTGCTTTCCTTCCCCCATTTGTTCACACCCGAATAAGTGCTGAGGCATAGCGTTTTTTTTACAGTAACAGCTCCTGTACTTTTTCAGAGCCTTTTTAAAAAAAAACAGCTAGCCATATTTTTTCACTAACCTCATTTTTCAGTATTTCTTCCATAATACCAAAAACGCCACTGAGTTATGTTTAAATTTTCAGTGTTTTCATATGTCACCTACATTTGGATTAGCATCCATTTTTAAAGTATCTCTCCCTGACTTCATTAAAACATTGTTTTGCAGTACATTGCTGGAGGAATGTAATATCTTTGTTTCCATTTGTCATTTTGCACCATAGGTTTAGGAAATACGTGTGGGATGCTGGTGACTGTGTTCAGTATTTATTGTTTTTGTATTTCTCTGCTTTGTGGAGTCAATGTAGCAGCTGACACTGAATTGTATGGCCACTGTGTGTAATATTGAATACAGAAATATATAATACCTTACTTAGTTTTCGTTAAGTCTGACATTGCATTTCTTTACTTCCTTTTGTGATGGTCCAAAACATCAAGATGCAGCATGTGACCACCAATTCTAACAGTGAATATTGAAATATGGAATCTATTTCTTTAAATATTATATTAAATTGTTGGGACTTCCCATCAGTTTCTTCTAAATAGCTTTGAACCTGCCATCTCCATTCCTCGCTGCCCTCTCCTCCCCCTCCCATGCTCATCTGACTGAGCGCAGACTACCAAGCTAGAAGGAAACCTAAAAAAATCTAAGAGACAAATAAACCTAATTGTTTTAATTTTATCAACGTTGCAGGCAAAGAAAAACATAGTGCATGTATTAAAAGATACAAAAATACACACTCATTAAATACTCATTGCTTCCTTATTCCTTTCATCAGTCCCTAGTAGCACCTTGTTAATATGGACAATTATCTAGCAGAACATATCTTGTACGAGTACTTGACAGCAGAACTTGCAGATATCCGTAATTATGAACCCACTTTAGATATCCCGTGTTTGCACCTGTTGTGTCTTGGCCTACACCCTGTTCTGTGTTCATTATGTGCGAGTCATTTTCTATCTATTCATCCTTTTTATGGTTCATTAGGGAGGTGTGGGTGTGTTTGGGATATGGTCTGTTGGTTTATTTGTTTTCTCAGGACTGTTTTTAGGTGGTTGCAGGCGTGACAGGGTTTTGGTTGGTGTTGTTGGTTGCTCTGGGATGTTGATCATGGTTGTGCTCAGATATGGCAGACCCAAGGCTTGGGGGGTGGCCGACCCAGTCAGAAGGAGTTGTACATTTTATTTTTATGGTTGTGGGTAGGTTTGCTGCTTGTGTGTCAGCAGGTTGTATGTTCTTGTGTGGGCAGGTCGTGCTCGGGTGTGGCAGGCCCGAGGCCCTGCTGTGGCCCATCTTGCCACCTCTTTCTCTTCCAGGTCCTTGATCTCTGAAAGATCAATGTTTACCCCTGTATATACCTGTTGCAGGGCATTGGGATCAAGTGTAATGCCCGGAGCTGCCTGACAACTCCATGGCAACAAATTCCCACCAACATCGGTCACAAACACGCTGCTGACCGTGTTCTTCCCTTTAAACACCAACTTGGCTTGAAACTCCCTTATGATCACAATGGGATTCTCACCATACCTGAAATAAGAGTAGAGTGATGATATTTCCATAGTAGGTCAGTGTAAGCCTCAACCAGGGGGCTTCCAAAACCCTAGACTTTCTCTCCCTCTTCCCTTATTATTATTATTATTTCTATTATTATTATTATTATTACTACTACTATGGTATTAATTGGGCGCAGACATAGCTTCGAGAAGCAACCAAGCACTTTACACAGGTATACAAGCACACCAGCATGCTTTACAGAGGTATACAACATAACGTGCATAACGGAACACCTCTCAGAAATAACAGAACAGATATAAAGCGGGCGGTAGGATACAGAGGAGTACAGCTGTACAGGGTGGTGGGGAGGAAAGATGCTGACGGTGTCTAATGAGTCAGCTGGTGCGGGGTGCAACGTCATGGCCTAGGTGCTGAAGAGGAGAAACTTCTTGAAGAGGGGGTCTTGAGTTCTTTTCTGAATTCTAGGGGTGTGGGGGAAAGTCTGATGCTGACGAGGAGAAGGTTCCATAGTCTTGGGGCAGAGGCAGATAAGGCTGGTTTTCTGGTCCTTTTCTTTTTTGCAGCGGTGCATTTCAAGTCTGCACGTGTCCTGGCTTCTGGTTGTGCGCTGTCTGCCAGAGATGGTGAGTTTCTCTGTGAGGTCGCTGGGTGACTTGAGGGTGACTGCCTTATAGATGATGCAGCAAGACTTGAAAGTGATGTGTGCATGCAGTGGGAGCAAGTGATCGTCAATGAAGGCCAGGGTGATGTGGTCGTATCTGCATAGACCCTTGATGAGGCGTGCGTCCGTGTGTAGGACACTTCTCAAGGGCACAAGGGAGGACAACGGGAGGCCTTCGCAGAGGGCATTGACCCCATCCAGGTGGGGTAGGACCAGTGATTGAACAGTGGATCTAAAGCTGTCCGGAGGAAGGAAGGCTTGACTTTTCACAGGAGGGAGAGCCGATACCAAGCTGTCTGAATTTTCTTAGGTATGTGTGTCTTGAAGGAGTGGTGTTTGTTGATGTGGAACTCGAGGGACTTCACGCAGGCGGTGATGGGAATTTCCCTTGGTCATCTCCCTTTTTTCCCAGCTTCAATCTTCACTTACTTTTCCCTGTTCCCAGTTTAAAGGGAAGGAGATGTATTATATATATAATACAGTGCTATGCGGATGATACTCAGCTCATTTTCAGGCTACCCTCATCCACCTCTTCTCCCTCTCTCTTCTCTGACTGTCGGTCCGCCATCCAGGAGTGGTGTGCCACCAATGATCTCTGCCCTAATGCCAGTAAGACCGAGATTTTCCTCATCGGCACACCCGCTCCCTCCTTTCCTGTCACTCTCTTGCCGGCCTCTCTTAGCCCTATTCCTGCTCCCATCTGTGAGGCAAAAAACCTTGGGGTCATCTTCGACTCCACACTCTCATTCTCTCCTCACATCTCTGATGTCTCTAAGAAGTCCCACTACCAGCTACACCTCCTCAGAGATATTCTTCCTTTCCTCTCCTTCCCCCAGAAGCTCACTGTCTCCAGAGCTCTGGTTCTCTCTAGGCTGGACTATTGCAACAGCCTCTTTCTAAATCTGCCTGCTTCTACTCTCCGCCCTCTGCAACTCATCCAAAACAAGACTGCGAGACTTGTCCTTGGCCTCAAGCCCAGGGATCGTATCTCTCCAGGACTGAAATCTCTGCACTGGCTCCCAGTGGCTGCGAGGATTAAGTACAAAACCCTCTGCATTGTCCACAAGGCCTTCTGGGGTTTTGGGTCTCAATACCTTCAGCTCTCTCTTCCTAAATATCTCCCTTCTCGAGCTCTTCGCTCATCCGCCTCCAACTCCCTGAGGGTCAGTCGCTTCTCTAAGCAGCTAGTTGGTGGGAGATCTCTTTCCTCAACTGGGGCCTCCCTCTGGAAGAGCCTCCCTGCCTCCCTGAAACTTGAGGAGAATCATCTCCGGTTCCGGAAGCACCTCAAAACCTTTTTCTTTGCTTCTGCTTTTTCTCCTCCTCTCCCCTGCTGACCTCCTGGCTGAAACTGCACTAGTTACCTGTCCACCCTCTGAACTCAGTGCTCAGATCCCCTCGCCCGCCATTCGCACACCTGCAGTGCCTTCCTGGCAACCCGCCCACTTGGGTACGGTTTTCTGTATCCCTAGAGTCCCACTACCAGCACATGACACCTGATGCCTGCACTTACCCCTGCACTTGCCACCTGCTGGCCTTACAGTTACTTATTGTTATTTATTCTTTTTTCCCATGTACTGCACTGTCCCCTCCCCAGTCCCACGCACTTGTGCGATCTGAATAACACCTGGCCTAGTAGGATTGTTGTCTGTCTTCCCTCTGTTCCCCCTCCATTGCATTGTCGCGCCTTGAAACACTTATGTATAGGTGCGTTATAAATGCCATATCATATCATATATCATATCATATATATATATATATAATTATTTTTGTTTATTTTTTATTATGCGCCACATGCCCATGGCACACACATAACAAGTAGGATCACACTGGACGGGGATTTCCTCAAAGAGAGACGAAGGGCATTCCATTCCCTAGGTGCTTCCACATCAAAGCTAGCTCCCCCAAATTTAGTTAGCTTGAAGCAAGGCTGCACCAGTTTATGGTTGTCATTAGAGCATAGATTAAGTCTAGGATGATCGACAACCAGGCGATCAATCAAGTATTGGGGAGCAATATCGGTCTAGCATTTATGTGTTAATGACAGCACTTTATGCATGACCCTGTGCTTGACAGGTAGACAATGTAGGGCCTGTCTGGCTGAAGTCACATGATCTCATTTTGGTGAGCCATGGATGGCTCGGACCGCACCATTTTGTGTGGTTTAGAGGCCGTGTAGGTTGGCTTGTGATGTTCCAATTAGCAGGCTATTGCAATAGTCAATCCTGGTATTAACCAAGGCAGTAGCTAATAGCGATCTGTCACCAATGGACAAGTAAGGCTTTATTTGATACAGTAATTTTTTGACATATCCACAGGAGGATCGGATATGAGAGATTTGAGGCTTCATAGACTGCTAAGCATTCAGATACCCCCTCTCCCCCTATTGTCTTTACACATCTGGCCACGGAGATCCTACTGCTCAGGATGGTAAAGCACTCATAATGAGGATCTAATTTCTTCAGCCTAGGGCCTGAGGCAATGATTAGCAGCTTGGTCTTTTCATTGTTGAGGGCAAGGGAAATTAAAGCCATCCAAGATTGGATGCCGTTGTACACCTCATTCAGGGCTTTGGGATCTTGTGTGTGACTACCAGACAACGCAAGGAGAACCTGGGTGTCATCAGCATAATTTGTATATTGTTCACACAAGTTATCCAAGAGGTTGAGTAGGGACATGATATATATGTTAAGCAAGGTAGGCGGCAAGCACGTTCCTTGCGGCACTCCACAGGTGGTGATAGTGGGTCGTGATAGTGGGTGGTGCTTGAGCATTCTTGATCGCCACTCAAGATGTTCTTGGACCCAGGAAGTTTTTGATCCATTGTGTGGCCTCTCTGAGCAGTATGCAAGTCCTTTTAGTCTCTAAATATATATATTACTACATCTCACGCCAAGGGTGTGTGTGTGTAGAAGAACACTCCAAGGTAGAATGTCTGTAGTTCAATGTGAGAATGCTGTAGGGAGAGGGTTAAAATCGTATGAGATAGTGGAAACTTGCAGCGGGAAGAGATGGATGTTACCACAGCTTTATATACCAGACATAACACACCTCCTTCTCTTTATACACCAGACATAACACACCTCCTTCTCTTTATACACCAGACATAACACACCTCCTTCTCTTTATACACCAGACATAACACACCTCCTTCTCTTTATGTACAGGGCAACTATCCACACATTACCTCAGGGAACAATAAACAAGACAAGCAATATTTTACATAACTCCTGCCCTCAACGAATATCATCAGAGCAATGAACAGAGAGTGACACCGTACCTCTCCTCTGCCTTTTAATTTCAATTTTATTTAAGTGCAGTGACTTAAGCAGGGTACAAAGACAAAAGTATGCTGCCTCTCTATATCTCCTACAGCATAGGAATGTTTGGGATCAAGTTCTTGTATTATTATTCATCTTCAGGACCCCACAGATAATGTTCTCCATGAAGAAGGCCAGATCCATTGTTCCTTTAAAGATGGCAGTGGGGCATGGGCCATTCTTGAAGATACGCCGTCTCAGATGGACAAGCACTGGGTGCTTTAGCTATGATTTACAGGTAGCCTCTGTGAGGAGCCAGGAATGAAATTGGACACAAGGAAGTCATGGCTTTGGTCAAAGACTTTTATTACAATAAAAGGGGGTAGGGAACTGCGTCTCTGTCTGTCATGTCACGCGGGAGACTGGGGTCTGCCGCTCCCATTTCCTCCTGGCGAGTCTACCCGCGCGTTCGCGTCTGGGGACTCGCCGGGAGGGGAGCGACGGGTTACGGGGCCGGCGGCCTTCGGCGCATGCGCGGAGGACCTCTCTCTCGGTTCCGCGCATGCGCCGTGGACTGGGCTCGCCTCCTTGGAGGGGCTTGCCTTCCAAGCCTCGTTGTGGGTTCGCCGGCGCCCGGAAACGGAACGGCTTGCGTTCCAGGCCTCTCGGGCGCCGGCGGCCCATAAAAGAGGCCGCGAGTCAAAGCGGGTCGCGTCTCAACGCGGTTCGCTTCGCTCGCCTCGTTGTTCCTGCCTCTATACTTACCTGTGGCCTGTCCTGGGCCTGCCTGCCTCCAGTCCTTACCTGGGTCCTGTCCTGGGCCTGCCTGCCTCCAGTCCTTACCTGGGTCCTGTCCTGGGCCTGCCTGCCTCCAGTCCTTACCTGTGGCCTGCCCTGGGCCAGCCTGCCTCCAGTCCTTACCCGGGTCCTGTCCTGGGCCTGCCTGCCTCCAGTCCTTACCTGGGTCCTGCCTTGGGCCAGCCTGCCTCCAGCTCTTACCTGGGTCCTGTCCTGGGCCTGTCTGCCTCCAGTCCTTACCTGGGTCCTGTTCTGGGCCAGCCAGCCTCCAGCTACTACCTGGGTCCTGTCCTGGGTCATACCCTATGCTAGCCTGCATTCTCCTGTTCCATCCTGGGCACGTTTATACAGTTCTTTATTTGGCCAGACAGCAAGCTCCAACTGACCTCACTCTTTCCTGTCTTGCCTGACTCCGAACTTTATCCTGTGTACCATTGGAACCATCAGCACCAGCCAAGCTCCTTTTGCCTACTGCGAATACCTTTTCTGCTACACTGGTCTATCTACCAACTGTCGCTGCACTGAGGTTCTTGGAAGATTCATGGTCTTGACAACAAGCTCCACCTGGACTATGGTTCCATCCATCTGAGCCTACAATCCTCTTGTCACGCATATCAGGAGAGTGCCTTTCGTGACATTGGGAGTTGGTCCATCCTTCACCCAGTTTCTCTTTTGGGTGGTGGAGAGGCTGATTCCTCGTGCCGCTATTTCATCAGTTCCCGGACTCCAGACTGGCGACCTCTGCGAGACCAACCATCAAGACTACAGGTACGCAGTCCTCTCGGGCCAATCAGCTTGACAGATTGAGACGCCTGCCTTCTGATTCAGAGATGGATGAATCGCAAGACATGAGGAACGAGTTGCTAGCGCTCAGGGCCGAGATGACCGCCCTGCGTCAGGAGAATCAAACATTACGTCAAATGATAACGCAAGGAGCACCCAGTACCTCTCAAGTAGAGGGATCATTGGCTCATACAACACCCATCAAATTCGACGGAGACCCTAGACGGGTGGCAGAGTTTTGTAACCACTGCAGGATACATTTTCTCTTCAGGTCTACCTACTTCAACAACGATAGGGCCAAGATTGGTTACATCTTGGGGAACCTAACTGGGAACGCATTAGCTTGGGCAACTCCGTTTGTGGTTACGAACAGTCCTATTTTGAATGACTTTGCTGCCTTTGAAAAAGCCTTCCTTGAGGTGTTCCAGACGCCGAACCTGGCCTCCGTTGCACAGAATCAATTGATGGACTACAAACAGGGAAGCACTGACATCATCACCTACATCAGCCGCTTCCGACTTTTGGCTACCGACTCCCAGTGGCCCGAAATTACACAGAAGACACTGTTTCGTCGAGGCCTGAGAGAGGAGTACAAGGATGAGTTACTCCACATCCCTGAACCAGAGAGCCTTCAACTCTTGATTGATCAAGTACTCCGTATTGACCAAAGGTTAGCCGAACGAAAGGCTGAGAGACGTCGGCTTGACAGAAGCGGTCCCCGGACGACCAACTCACCCGCTGGTTCATTCGGGTCGACCGAGTCCGGACCTGAGCCCATGCAAGTAGGAGCCATGAGAGGACCTTTGACGGAAGAAGAGAAGAAACGAAGGAGGTCTTTGCGTTTGTGTCTTTACTGTGGAGCAGCTGGGCATTATTTGGGTACGTGTCCTTTGCGTCCGCAGAAGAAGAAGTCGGGAAACTAGGAGACCTGTCGTATACGGGAAGGGCAACGACAGGTCCTATCCCTTCCTCAGACCCTTCTGTTATTTGTTCTATTCGTCTGCCCATGCAACCAGCGGTGCTACAGACCCTGAAGGTCCGAATTAAATTACCAGACAAGAACCTGGAAGTATCCGGTCTACTGGACTGTGGGGCTTCCGGCAATTACATTGACGAAACGTTCGTCTCCAGACATAAGATACCACTCATTTCCAGACACACACCTCTGTCGGTGGAGCTTATTGATGGTACTCCCTTGTCTTCTGGACCCGTTAGTCAGTTCACAGTTGGACTGGCTCTTCTGATTGCTGATCATTACGAGGAACTTGCCTTTGATGTTATTAAGTCACCGAACTACAAGGTGGTCTTGGGATTACCTTGGTTGCAACACCACAATCCTTTGATAGACTGGAGAACCCAGACCTTGACCTTTTCATCCGAAAGGTGTGCTCAAGAATGCAGGCTACCGGTTCCCACCATGGCCGTTTCGACTTCTCTAGAAACAGACAGCAATGGGGTCCATCTATGTTCCACGTCTCTGGTCCCACAGGAATATTCCGAATTCAAACAGGTTTTTTCTGAACCCGGCAACATACCCCTTCCTCCACACCGTTCCTTTGATTGCTCCATTGACCTGCTGCCGAACCACGTTATTCCCCATGGGAAATTATATGCTTTAACACGTGACGAGAAGCAAGTTCTTCAGGAGTATTTGTCAGAGAGTCTAGAAAAGGGGTACATTGTGCCGTCAAAATCACCTGCAGGATTTCCCCTGTTTTTTGTAAAGAAAAAAGAAGGTACATTGAGACCCTGTGTCGACTACCGGCAGTTGAATGACATAACAGCCAAGGACCGGTATCCTTTACCTTTAATTCGCAGTATCCTTGAAACCCTGCATACTGCGCGAATCTTCTCCAAATTGGACCTCCGCGGAGCTTATCATTTGGTGCGCATCAGGAGTGGGGACGAGTGGAAGACAGCTTTCAAGACATCTTTTGGGCATTTTGAATACAGGGTTATGCCTTTCGGCTTATGTAATGCCCCCGCTGTTTTTCAACGATTCATGGACTACATCTTTGGTGATCTGCTAGGATTATCCGTCTGGGTTTATCTGGACGACATATTGATATTTTCTAAATCCTTAGACGAGCATGTGGAACACGTTCGTGAGGTCCTTCATCGGCTGTCCATCAATAACCTGTTCGCCAAAGCAGAGAAATGTAGCTTTCACCAACCCAGCATTGAGTTCTTGGGATTTGTTATCAATCAAGAAGGTATTGGGATGGATCCCAAGAAGGTGCGAGCCATACAAGAATGGAAACATCCACACGATATCAAGGCTCTCCAATGCTTTTTGGGATTCGCAAACCTTTACAGGCGCTTTATTCCACAGTTCTCGCAGATCTCGGCGCCCCTCACCAGGCTAACCAGCAGCAAGATCGCTTTCGAATGGGATGCCGTGGCTTCTCAGGCTTTCGACGTATTGAAGTCGGCCTTTATGGCTGCCCCGATCCTGCGCCACCCCCAGGAAGAGTTGCCCTACATAGTGGAGGCCGATGCTTCCAGCTTCGCGGTAGGAGCAGTCCTTCTTCAGAAAGATCCAACCACGTTAGTGGAACATCCAGTGGCCTATTATTCTCGCAAGTTGAGTCCCAGCGAACGAAACTACGCGGTGATTGAAAAGGAACTGTTGGCCATCAAGACCGCATTCGAGGAATGGAGACATTTTCTCCTCGGAGCTCGCTTTTCTGTGGAGGTGTGGACAGACCATCGCAATCTGCAATATCTTCGCTCTCTGCAATGTCGGACTCCTCGTCAAGCCCGGTGGGCCTTCTTCTTCTCTCCGTTTGAGTTCCATGTTACTTATATCCCGGGAACCTCCAATATAAAGGCGGATGCTCTTTCCAGGTCCCTGGAAAACGTAGATGGGACGCCTTGTCCAGATCTGCCACTGATTTCTCCTCGCCATTTTTTGCTGGCCTTGTCCTCTCACCTTAAGTCCATCGCGGAAGCCACTCGGTCGGATCCAGAAAGAACGACCCTTCTTAGTCGGCAATTGGTTTCAGAACGAGATGGACTGTTGTTTTTTCAGAAAAGACTCTACATACCTAGAGGAGCCGTTAGAAGGGGCATTCTACATGGATTCCATGATTCACCCATAGGAGGACATTGCGGGGTCAGAGCCACTCGAGAGTTGATATCCCGACAGTTCTGGTGGCCTGGTTGGGCGACCGAGGTCCAGAAGTACATCGACAGCTGTCCAATTTGTGCCCAGTGCAAGGTTCCCAGAAGACGACCATTGGGTTTGTTAATGCCCACTGAAATAGCTCCCTATCCGTGGCATACAATCGCTACCGATTTCATTGTGGATTTGCCTCCATCAGAAGGGTACACCTGTATAATGGTGGTTGTGGACAGCTTCACCAAACTGGCCCATTTCATCCCATTCCAGAAAATCCCTACAGCTACTCAAATGGCTTCAGCATTTCTGCACGACATCTACCGGTTGCACGGCCTACCGGAGAAGATCATATCGGATAGAGGAACCCAGTTCCTTTCATTATTTTGGAGACAGGTGTGTGGTCATCTCGGAATACATAGAGCTCTAAGCTCAGGCTACCACCCACAGACCAATGGGCTAACCGAAAGGACCAATCAGACTTTGGAGGGGTACCTCCGCTGTTTTGCCAATGCCACACAGTCTAATTGGAAAGATGGGTTAGATCTGGCCGAAGTATCCTACAACAACACCGTTCATGCTTCCATTGGAGTCAGCCCATTCTTCTGTTCCACTGGTCTACATCCTCGGTTGATGCCTTTTCAACCAGTTCCATCTAGTACTGTTCCTTCTGCTGATGGCCTGGTCTTACACATCCGGGAACAACA
The DNA here is from genome assembly GCF_040938575.1 of Ambystoma mexicanum. Taxonomy (NCBI): domain Eukaryota; kingdom Metazoa; phylum Chordata; class Amphibia; order Caudata; family Ambystomatidae; genus Ambystoma; species Ambystoma mexicanum. Next base: position 718,738,729 of record NC_090923.1, read on the forward strand.
AGAACTGGCACGCAAGATCTTGAGTGAAGCCAAGGATCGGATGAAGAGACAGGCAGACAGGAAGAGGAGTGCAGAACCTAATTTCCAGGAGGGTGACAAGGTGTGGTTGTCCTCAAAGAACTTGCCCCTCCGCAACCTGCCCGTCAAACTGGCCCCTCGATATTTGGGACCCTTTGTTATCACCAAACGGTTGTCCTCTGTAGCCTTCCGTCTTCGCCTACCCTCTTCTTGGCGTGTACATCCCGTTTTTCACGTGTCCCTGTTGAAGCCCTATGTGATCGATGATTACGGCCGCACCTCTCCTCGTCCGGCCTCTGTTCTGGTGCAGGGCGTCCCTGAGTTTGAGGTACACGAGATCTGTGATGCCCGTTACCGTAGAGGGGTGCTCCACTATTTGGTTGACTGGAAGGGGTACCCAGCCTGTGATCGTACATGGGAACCGCGCCAGCACGTGCATGCTCCCCGGCTGATACGTGAGTTCTACGTACGATTTCCCTGGAAACCTGGGGCCCCGGGTCTTCCTGGGAGGGGGCATAGTGTCATGTCACGCGGGAGACTGGGGTCTGCCGCTCCCATTTCCTCCTGGCGAGTCTACCCGCGTGTTCGCGTCTGGGGACTCGCCGGGAGGGGAGCGACGGGTTACGGGGCCGGCGGCCTTCGGCGCATGCGCGGAGGACCTCTCTCTCGGTTCCGCGCATGCGCCGTGGACTGGGCTCGCCTCCTTGGAGGGGCTTGCCTTCCAAGCCTCGTTGTGGGTTCGCCGGCGCCCGAAAACGGAACGGCTTGCGTTCCAGGCCTCTCGGGCGCCGGCGGCCCATAAAAGAGGCCGCGAGTCAAAGCGGGTCGCGTCTCAACGCGGTTCGCTTCGCTCGCCTCGTTGTTCCTGCCTCTATACTTACCTGTGGCCTGTCCTGGGCCTGCCTGCCTCCAGTCGTTACCTGGGTCCTGTCCTGGGCCTGCCTGCCTCCAGTCCTTACCTGGGTCCTGTCCTGGGCCTGCCTGCCTCCAGTCCTTACCTGTGGCCTGCCCTGGGCCAGCCTGCCTCCAGTCCTTACCCGGGTCCTGTCCTGGGCCTGCCTGCCTCCAGTCCTTACCTGGGTCCTGCCTTGGGCCAGCCTGCCTCCAGCTCTTACCTGGGTCCTGTCCTGGGCCTGTCTGCCTCCAGTCCTTACCTGGGTCCTGTTCTGGGCCAGCCAGCCTCCAGCTACTACCTGGGACCTGTCCTGGGTCATACCCTATGCTAGCCTGCATTCTCCTGTTCCATCCTGGGCACGTTTATACAGTTCTTTATTTGGCCAGACAGCAAGCTCCAACTGACCTCACTCTTTCCTGTCTTGCCTGACTCCGAACTTTATCCTGTGTACCATTGGAACCATCAGCACCAGCCAAGCTCCTTTTGCCTACTGCGAATACCTTTTCTGCTACACTGGTCTATCTACCAACTGTCGCTGCACTGAGGTTCTTGGAAGATTCATGGTCTTGACAACAAGCTCCACCTGGACTATGGTTCCATCCATCTGAGCCTACAATCCTCTTGTCACGCATATCAGGAGAGTGCCTTTCGTGACATTGGGAGTTGGTCCATCCTTCACCCAGTTTCTCTTTTGGGTGGTGGAGAGGCTGATTCCTCGTGCCGATATTTCATCAGTTCCCGGACTCCAGACTGGCGACCTCTGCGAGACCAACCACCAAGACTACAGGTACGCGGTCCTCTCGGGCCAATCAGCTTGAAACTGTCCCTGCTCTAAGAGGTGTTTCCCTACCCAAAACTAAGGGTCTGCCAATGTCAGAATGTCCAAAGCAAAACCATCCTGTGTACAAAGTACTATTCTGGCCCTCAGATTCTAATAAATTAAATTCTAAAGTGAAACGTGTAATGTCTTTGGCCTTATGTGGTTCACAAATGTTCAAAAAGGAAAATGCGTAACTCCAACACAAAGGATTCAACAGGATAGAGTTCCTTATTCCAGAGGGTGATTCCCTTCTCCTGGATTTCTCCTCTGTTGGTTGCTTATTTAACAACGTCAGTTCCTTGGGTTTTCTCTTAAGTAATAACACAATTAGTACACAGAACAACTTATCTCTCTGTCTTTGACTTATTAGGATACCTGTTGTACTCTTCTTCCCCGTTTTCACTCCTCTTCTCATGATCAGCATAGCATTTTGCTAATCCTGATTTGCTCTTCACAGGACCTCCTTGATTCCTGTATTTGCTGTACAATGTTGGTAGTTATGGGAATGGAAGTCAATTCTTGAATTTCTATAGGAAAAGTCTAGAAAGTCTGGGTAACTGTTCTTTAAAGTAAGTCAGTTGTAGATTACTTGTAGGCAGAGGCTGAGAAGGTGATTGTGTTAATTTTAGAGGTTATGTCAGTTCATGATGACTTACATACAGCTCTCATTAGCAGGTCTTCAGCATCTTTCCTAGGTGGATGAGGAGAGGTGTTACAGTACGCTATTAAAGCATTAGGCAGGGATGGGGTATCATCAAAAGAACAAGGGAGATACCATGTCTCCTCTGATGGCACCATGATATTCTCCCGGAGGTTGTCTCCCCCATGTCATCCTCCCTCATATAGCCACCCCCAGGGTCAGCATTAGGTAGCGGCTGCCGTCTCTTGGTCACATGAGGAGAGGTCCCCGCCGGGAAAGGAGTGATAACACCATCGGATTCATCACGACTCTTTTCAAAATGTTATGTTTTTGAACCTCTGGAACAAGATGGTCGTCTAGTCCATGAACAGCATATCTTTGAAGTCCTCGCCTTTCTTTATCAATGGTTTTGTGTGCACCACCAGCTTCTCCTTGTTACCATCACTGATCATATGTGATAGCCTAGAACGTAATGGAAACACACCATTATTGAACTATGCACACACAAACATTGCAAAAACATAAGGCTGCTTTTTTTTTAGCCCACTCAGGTTTTTGTCCCACCAAGCAGGGTACAGTTTTTCACATTAGAAAACCAGGAATCCACGGTTCAAATTGTAAAGCATAAACCTGGACTGGATGAGGACCAACAGATTGGAATGGACTGGATCATGTTGGCATGCACGTTATACGATGGGTATTGTATTGTATTGTAGTAGTCATTTTCCATTTCTATGCTTTCAACGCGCTTGTGGTGGGAATGCCCACGGGGACCGCAGTCCAGAGTATGGAACATTCTCAGCAAAGGCTTAGCATCCGTGTGTGGATTTGGGCAAGATAAGGAATTAGGTGGGCTGGCCGGGCTCCAATAAGCAACCCAAGAGATCAGGCATGTGGACGGGTCAGAAGAGTTCATGAGTAGGGACACTCTTTATGTGTCCAGCTGGACCGAATGTTGTAGGTCGCCGCTGTATTCTGATGGCAGAGGTATTGAGGCCTAGTCCGGTGTAATGAAGCGAAAGCGTTATGTGCCCAGCTAGACCGAATTTATCGCAGGTCGTCGCTGCATTCTAAGTAAGAAGCCAATGCTGGATTCCTATAACTGGATACCCATTGCCAAATAAGCTCCCTCGTCTCTGGGCTGAGGATTTTACACACTGATGTTATGGAAAGTACAACAGGTGATAACTTGCTGCCTTATGGAAGATATTGTGTACGACTCCTTCCTTTGAGTTTTAGCCTATAACTGAGAACCTCTTGCGTTGGTATATGACCAGTGATATATAGTTGATACATTGGACCTATTTCAGTCTCAATTAATTTCCATCGCTCAACACTTAGAAAAATCCCTGTGTGGCACCGGCTTTGACTCTCCCACCAACCTTTTCAACAACCAAGGCCTAACTCTGTGCTACGGTTAAAAGATGCCAGCCCAAAAGCTGGCTACCCACACTCTGTACAGCACTTCACTGCTCTCGAGCTAGGTCTGCACTTTAAATAATAAAATAGAAAATAAATAAACACAGATGGCATGTAAAAGTAAACGGTTTAATTGTTTTACAGTGTACCGCTGTGAGTGCAGTCATGAACGATTGGCACCGTAATCAGGGCCTATTTACATTTTGATTCCCCAATAGATAGAAATCACTCCTTTGAAAAGGTGCAAACGCCCAGCAAGAGGTCAGAAGCCATAGCAGGCATTTCGGCAAGAAGTTAACATTTACTTTCCAGTGCGTCATCCTCGCCCCCGCAGCAACCCAACCTGACCGAAAATTCAAATTAAAGAAATTTAAACGATGAGAATATGCATGGCTCTTCACACAAACAGAGCCTTGGCACTTCAAGTGAATCAGTCACATTGTGATTTACCGAGAAAGTTGTAAAGGAGTTGCCATGAACCCACAGCACCCACATGAAAAGATTCACAGGAAAGTTACTGTCTCGGGAATGGACCAGCCTGGCAGTAATTGAATACAAAGCTGGGGGAGTAGCTGGGCTGGGAAATGGCCTCACACCAGGGGAATCTATGGAAGACCAGCGTGACTTGGGCACTTTGGGTAACGTCATTGTGCATGTTAGGCTGGTGCAGGTATGAAGAAGGCTGCGACACATTAGCACCTCTGCCACAGAATCTGCAATCAACAGCAACACCCTGTTTCTGCAAGAGGGTGAGCAGTCAGATGAGTTATTCAGGTCAGAAGGAGCAATGATACTGGGTGTCCATTTTGTACACTGCTCAGCTCAGCTATATGTGTTTTTGCCACCAATGTTTTACTGCAAAGTTAGCCGTTTGTTTACTCAATGTTTACCTCCTTGCAGCTTAAAAAGGCGGGGGAGCCGCCCACACCCTCCAAACCACCGCTTCCTACAACTGTCTCCAATCAATGCCCACTTTGTTAAACTCACTAGTTTTTGTTATAATTGATAAATGGTCGGTGGATTTTATGTCTGTGACTGTTCTGCCCTGAATAATGCGTGCAGTGAATATTCTGCAATGAAATCACAGGTTACCCTCATCACCTGCCAAGAGCATGGATCCTAAACAAGACTTGGCAAGGGTTTCAAAGCAAAGATTATCCCAATAATGGCAGACATGTGCCAGAATCTACCCTCCTGCTTGCATATTAATCTCAAGCAGGGAGTCTAAGGTTTCAGGAAAACCTCTAGTGTTTATGATGTCAACCATACACAGGTTGTCATATGTCTGCTGGGGCTTGCCGATTAAGCAGTGGAATAGGACAACAAGAGGTGCCTGTGCTTCTGGGACATGTATTTTAAACAGTGGTGCAGTGCTTCACAAAAAGATCCCAAATTAGTAATTGGAAACACATAGGGCCTGATTCTCAAAATAGTGGGCATCTAGCATGTGTGCTGGGGGCGGGGTGGCAGTATTTCACAGTCAAGTGTGACAGTCCAGTGCCTTAACGGAAAGAAATCCACTTTGGTAAGAGAGGCTCTACTACCTCCTGAAAGGCATAATTTAGCATTGGGAGGATAGATAGCTCAGGGGCAATATGCTCGCCTTGGAAGCAAGCCGACACAGAGCAACACAGGTTTGATCCCAGGGTCGCGCTTAGAAACCTCTGGGCATTAAGCACGTTATAAATATCAAATCATATCAAGATAACTTGGATGTTGTAAATGATGTGACTTCAATGTAATTTTCCCCAGTTTGAACCAGGTACCTGCTTCAAACGAAGCCAGTGGAGATGCATGGTTACATTTCCTGGCTCCCACCACAAATTTAGCAGCAGCCTGAAAGGTCATGTTTAAAGGCCTCAAAACAGATGTTGAGGCACAACCAACATTGCATTACCCCCATGCAAGTGGGATGAAACCCCTGAGATTGAACAAACGATCGACATCAGCAAACAGGCAAGAAAGGTTTAACCCTGTGGCGCAGTGAGGCTTAATAATTGGTGAACTGGGCCTTTTATAGCCACATATAAGCACAAGGATCATTTAGAAGCCAGGATGCAGCCCAGTGATTTAGCAGACTGTGTCAATCTGGCAACCATGGTCAGGAAGGATACCCCTGAATGAATTTGACCAACTGACTCTTAGGTCCAAAAAGCAAGAACTTTTTTTTATAGATGTTAAATGTCAAGTGGGCAGATTCCATCACTGACTCAATTGCTGAGAAAAAACACCCCAGGCAGTAGGCATCCTCTTAGGATGAAACTTGAAAACACAATTGTGTATTGTCTGAATAGTGATAAATGGGGATGCCGAAGCCTGGAACAGGATCTCAAAGGAGCTCCATGTACAGGATGAGGAAATAAGACAAGTGATGGAAGGATCTCTGAGGCACACCACAACGACGAGACGGGGGGGGGGGATCAGGATGGTCTCAATTGACTGCAGCCCTCCCCCAAATGAAAAGCTGAAACCCACTCCAACAATGCCCGCTATCCACATCCTAAAGGACAGGATGGAAAAGAGTCGCTCATGGTCCACCAATTCAAAAGCCGCTGAGGGCAGGGCCAATCAATAGGTACCCCTCACGAGTAATGCAAAGAATGTCGACAACACCTGAAGAGTTCAACTCTCAGTACGAAGAATCGCCTGGAAATCCGAAAGATAGGTCCAGTGAAACGGCATTCTCAATTGCCTCCACCATAAAATCAGAACTATTTACAGGGCAACAATTACCCAAAACACGGGTGTAATGAGTCCTTTTTTTAAAAGTGATTGGGGTTAAACTCCATGGGAAAGTGAGTTACTCAGTAATCAAGAGGCAGCTTGCAAAGGTTCGAAAATAAGATTTTTAAAGAAACGTTTTGGGAACCAGATCATTGGGATACAAAGTTGTTTCTAAGCCAGGAATCAATTGCGAAAATTCCTCCAAAGAGGGTACTGAGAAGGTGTGACTAGAGAAGAGTGTGTGTGTGTTTAGGAACTGCTGCAACCCCAGGTGGCCAAGAAGTTGACGGACCATTTAGGCACTTCTGAAGGTTAGGTTGTATGAGTTTACATTGATTTCAAGAGCTAAAACAATTGCCAGAGTGTATAGAAGTAATAGTAATCAGCACTGCATCATCATGAGGGTGTACATACAGTAGCTGGACTGTCCTTATTGGTCAATGCCTTCATGAGGTGGTACTTGCAGCAGCAATACTGGCCTTATTGGAAAAAGCCTTCATTAGTGTGCATTTATAGTTTAGTTTAGTTTAATATTTATAATGCGCAATCCATGGACCCGTGGGCATTAGGGCACGGAAAAAATATAAAAATCACAGAATAAAATCATAGAAATCACAGATTAAAATAAACAGCATTGATGATCCAGGATAATACAGGTACAGGTCAGACAAACATCAGGGTTTTCAACTTTTTCTTGAAGGAATCCAAGGAGCTCTGATGTCTGGGATCCAGATGTAGGTTGTTCCATGCCTTTGGAGCCGCAATATGGAAGGCTCCTTTTTCCACCTTCACGGTCCTGCACCTAGGACGCATCAATAATTCTACATTATTGGATCTAAGGGTTCTCCTACCCACTTCAACAGAGATAGGATCCTGACGGTAGCTGGGCATCAGACCTTGTCTGCATTTAAAAGTGATGACTAATTATTGCTAGAGTAGGCGGGAATCAACGGGGAACCAATGGAGAGATCGCCTTGCAGCTGAGACATGATCTCTTAAAGACAAACCCCAGACTGCTCTCACAGCCCCGTTTTGAATTACCTGCAACCTGTTGCAGTCGGTTTTACTGATCCCAACAAGGAGGCTGCAACAGTAATTTATATTTGATCCAATGATCACTCTAGCAATTGTCCAATTGTCTCTGCATTAGTCTGACTACCGAGTGGTCTAAGGTTTGCTAAGAGCTTAATAGAATATGCTGATGCAGATACAACACTTCCTACATGAGCTGTCATAGTAAGCTGTTGATCAAAGATCATGCCCAGGGTTTTTACTTTCTTTAATGGGGTAATTTTAACATTTTCTAAGTGGAAGCTCGCGTAAAATGGACCGAGCTTTGTTAGCATGGATTGAGTACCAACAATCAGCAGTTCTGTTTTTCCCCTGTTAAGTGCCAAATTGTTCTGCACCATCCAGTCCTCGATGATTGCATATATCCTATTCAGGTTTGCTTCATGCAGTGCATGTGGCCCCTCACTGTATGTCGTCTGCGTAATTTGTAAACACAATACCCTCCTGCTCTAAGAGAGAAAATAAGGGAGCCGTGAATACAATATAAAGACAAGGAGAGATACATGCACCCTGTGGCAAATTTAAAACCAAATTTAACTATAACCGGTGTGGCGGCTACGTCGCCATAGAACGCTCTACTTTTCCTGTTTTCCAGAAAAGAGGCTATCCAGCAGGAGGCGGATGTAGAGAAGTTATCCACTTCTTCCAACCTGGTGACCAAAATTGAATGGTCAACCGGGTAGAAAGCGGCTGATAAGTCCAAAAACATCAGCATGAAAGGCTTACATTTATCCACTCATTCTAAGAGCCTAGGTTTGAATTCAAGCAGGGCGGTCTCCATGCCAAAACCCTGCCTAAATCCGGATTGGCGACAGTTGAGGATAGAGTGTTTATTCAAGTGCTCTACAATTTGTCCATATGCAACACGGTCCAAGATTTTGAACAAGAACGGTTTGTTGGTGATGGGTCTGTAATTAAGCAGATCCTCGAGGGCCAGACCAGGTTTTTTAAAGATCAGGCTGACCCATGCCTTTTTTAAGTCTAGTGGTACACGACCCTCCGAGAGGGATGCATTTACAAACTTACAAATCCCTTTCACCAAGATCGGGGGGCGGTGTTTTAATTATAATGGCTGAAGAAGAGTCACCTCTGCATTTTGTAGCTTTTAGCTGTTCTATTATAAGAGAGAACTCACCCTCTCTTATATTTGAAAAGCTGAATTGAGGAATGGTTGGACAATTGACACTTGGTTAGAACCTTTACTGTTTTGGCCACACCTACTATGCTTTGATTGTTGAAATAAGAGTCTATAATGGTGAAGACTTGTTCATACCCTTCAAACCACATGGTATCCTGAATTGCTGAATTTCAAATATTCTCCAAGTCACATGCACTCTACCCAAAAAGATAGCAGAATTAAGGAAATTCTTTGTTATAAGAAAAATCACATTTTAATATAGGTATTCATAGATGCTGTTCCATATACATTTAAGTAATCACTCATCAAGTATATAGAAATAAACACTTCTTGATTTATTGTTAGTATTAATTATTTGTGTTGTGTGCCGACACGTGTTTCGCCCTCGCTGGGTTTTTTCAAGGCTGATCTGATCGGACGTTTTTCAGGTGGCTGACAGCCCTTATTGAATTGTTCCGTGCATCATCTTAGTCAATTTTGTGATCTAATCTTACAGCTGATAGCCCCTATAAAGTTATTGTATCATCCTTATTTAATCTTGAAATCTATTGGTACTTTGATCAGTTTAACCCAATGTTTGGTATATCTGAATGTCTCATGTTACACTTCTCATGATGAGTTAAATGTAGCAGGAGTCTGTTTTTTATGACAACCTCGTGTGTATTTATAGTAGCAGTGCTGAGATTATTGCTAAAAGCCATTATGAGTGTATACTTGCAGTGGCATTGTTGCCATATATTGTGAGCACATGCATCCTGAAAAAGCATTACAAAATGCTCCTGTGTATTTTTGTTGACTTGCTATCAATTGCCTTATTTTTTGCTATCACAGCTACGACTGTAAAATGTATGTATTTTTACCCACTTTTTCATTGAAAGGGTGCAATAAAATGCACCATTTCAATCCTTTATTTAAACAATTCTTGAGAGGCAAAGCCCTCCACAGCCCCCAGGGTTGGTTTACATTCCCTCACTGCATTCAGTCGCTTGCACTCATTAGTGGGAATGTTTACTCCTATAGTCAAAATAATTTTCCCAGACTTGACTGTTGTCACTCACTACGTTAATAGACACACACACAGCATTGTCTTTCTTAATATCTGGTTATTTTCATTCCCCCTTAACATGAGCTCTTCGCCCGTCCACATTCCCTGTCCAGCTCTGTTAGTTACGCTCCAGGGCCTCCAGAAATCTTCAGAGCTTTAAGAATAATTACACGGTGGCACTGGCAATTCCTGACTATTCTCCACCAACATCACCCCCCCTGGACCCCCTTGCCATTTTGTTCACCCTTGAAAGAAACTAATATTTGAAAGAGGGGGGAAATGACACGTGTGGCTCTGGATCACACCCTTTGAGAGACGCAGCAGTCACTCTGAGTCACAGTCCTGCTGTTTTGGAATTGGTTGCCGCTTGAAGCCTCTCCATCACTACTGTGAGCGACCCCAATTAGATCCTTCGTCACTCCCCTTGTATAATTATAAAGAAATATTGTCATCATAAGGATGGAATCGATAATATTACCATGAGATAATGCCATGCCTCATTGATTATCACGCCCCTTATAACTTATACAACTTCTACACCACTGGCCATTCAAGGATTGTTATGTTGTGTTAAACTTTGTACTGACGGTCATTTCATGCGCTTATCTCCACCACCTGCTACCTTTAACTGCTTATCAAGCGCACATAAAATGGATCTGAGCAAGGTCTGCTTGCTGTAAATTACTTTCACTTTCACTTCTGGGCCTGCCCTTCCCCCCTATTATATTAGCAATACTGTAATGCAATGTCAAACCTGGCCTTGTATTATGCACCTCTGCCATTTTGGTGGCTATGCTGTCGTGGTGCAGAAAGTGGTGTTCGGGTTAAATACTACAGGGTGCAGGCCTTTGGTGCAGATGAGAACAGGCCAGAAGTACCCAGGTCCTGAGTGCCTGTATGGTTCTGTGTGGTTTGTGGGGGTGACACATCGATAGAGGTTTCATCTGAAGGGGAAACCTCCTCGGAGAATGGGAGGATAGCTCAGAGCAAAAAAAAACCCTTAGGAACAAGACAATGATGTGCAACGTGGGTTGGATGCCTGGTCCTGTGCTTAGAAGCTGGAGCAGTCCGGAATTTAGTACTGTATCAGTAACTGATAAATACAAAATAATAATTGGTTAATAGAGCGGGTTACCCTTGCAAGCTAACAATGTAGCAGGCCGTCCAATTAACCCTGCATGGCTCAGCTGATACTGATGAGCTTGAGTGAGAGTTCCACTCGACCTGTGCACTGGTTACCCTCTGCTATTCTGCTTATTGGTGTTTCGAATGTGGCCAGATTTTGTAAATTGTACAGAGCTCTGTGTTTCCGTATCAGCCCGAGTTCTTCCTAGTGGGTTGGTGTCCATTCTTTTTTGAATGCCTTGCAAGTTCTATGCCAGGGTTCGAGTTGGCCAATCAGCTGATCCTATCGCTAAATTCCCACTAACGCAAGGAGTAAGACATGGTTGTTTGTGCGGCACCTGACATTGTATTCATATGTTAACTCCTTATCTTTTTAGATAGATATATTCTCAGCAGAGACTCTCAAGTTTTGGAGATGAAAGACCTGTGTGTTGGATTTTGCATATGATGTGCGTCTCCTGGCCGGTACTCACTTGTAACACTGTACTTTGATTTTATGGAAGGCCAGGATTTGAAGGCAAATGTTGCCACAATATGCGCGTTGGGTATTCCCCAATTTTGGCAGCTGAACGAAAGTTATAATGGGTAAAGAAATATTCTTACCTGGTTATTACCGTCTCCGGCACTCAAATGGGGGATGCACACAATGAAAAGCAACCATCTTAATTAGCCAAGTTAAACATAGCCTTGCTTAGGTACCCCCAAAAATGATGTGGGATCTCAATGAACCACGCCCTTCGTATTTATTATACAAAATCGATTTCAGCTTAAACATACGGAAAGTCTGGGTGCCCACAGATCCTAATTCAACTCGGGGTAAAAGGAAACCAGTTTCTGCTAGCAATTCTTGCTAGATCTCGTGGTGCCACTGTGTTAACTGGGAATCTGCATTGTGGATTGGGTTTTGTCGGACTTCATTAATTTGAGACCACTAATCTTTTGGTTGCGTGCCTTGAGAAACACCACACCCATTCTTACTCACAATTTTATTCATGATTGAATGAATTTCTCTGCTGGATTTGTGATGAATCTGATTATGTCATCTCTCCTTTCCCGGAGGTAGCTTCTCCTCATGTAGCCAGGGTACAGCAGCAACCACCTGATCCTGACCCTTGGGACTGTGGCTATATGAGGGAGGACCACATGGGGGAGGCGACCCTCAGGGGGAGGACATAACATCATTGGAAGATGTCACATCCCCCACATTCCCTTTCAGGGAGGTTGCGTCCCTTCATCATGCCTTGATGACAAATTGTAACACTCTCTCTTAACCACTTGTCAAGTCTACGTCAAGTGTTCCCCGATATCACCTAAAGAATAATTTATCAACAACTGAGACAAGGAAGAATGGTGATGATTTCTCCTAATGAGACCCAACATAAGCTTCCCCAACATCACATAAGGAACAGTAGGACAACAACTGAGACAAGGAAGAGGCGATGAGCAATGATGATTACTCCTAATGAGATCCACTATCGGCGGTCTAGTCACTGTGGAGATTTGATTGGCCCAACATGGTTTAAAACCATGCCGGGAAGAGAAGCATGGCGTTCTCCAGCTCAGGACCGAGCAGGGTACCGTTGGCAATGTGGATGTCCAGGTAGGTACATGGAGCGATAGGCAAACCCGCTGAGCGAGGAACTCAGGGAGATTCTGCAGAAACTGGAGCGAAGCACGAGGAAGCAAGTTATGTGAAATAACTTGGTACCAGAAGTCAACACCCAGACCAGCAGGTAAATTACTTGTAGGTTTATTGGTAAGTATATGCCAGGAAGACACTGGCACGTCCCTCATGCCAGCGTACTCGATCCAACAGTAAATGTTAGAACCCCTGTTCACAACATAACACATATCATTCCACATTCACTGACATCACAGTATTTCAGGGTCAGTGATGTCACTCACACTCAGAGATACACTACAACACTTCTCCCTCTTTACATTTCTGAAACAAGAAAGATCTCCAACTCCAATACATTCACCGAACAATCCCCCACAGGTACGTGTGGCCAGTACGTAAATGCACCAACACACCGGACCGCAAATGGACACCATTAATATACCTAGATACACTGTCCACCTAGAGCTCGCTCACAACCCCAAAACCAACACAGAATTATACTAAAACACCAAAACACGGTGCACCATAACCTACATGGCACCCCAAGAATCTGTACCCAACCCGTACCACGAAATAAATGGTACAAAAGAACCTGCGCTATGAACGTGCCGAAGAATACACTCAACCCCACTCTGTCCCCACAAAACCACAACAAATGAGGAACCCACTGAAGTGGAATGAGGGCTACACCTCCCCTAAAACCTGAATTGGAAAAAAACTCGAGGACAAAAATAACAAACTATGCACTACCACCTGTTTCAAGCTCCCCCTTGAAACCTAGAGCCTGCCACGCTCCAGCGTTACCCAAAAGTACAATTCATTAACACTCCAAACCTTCTGTGCACCAAACAACCTCCCACCCTAGTCTGCACCCTAGGGCACCAGGGCTGCCACCCCCGGGCACAAAACCAGCTCAAAAGAGCACAACAAGCACACCACCACTAACATCAGTCCACTACAGCACTCATCAAGAGCACACCTTACACACAAGAACACCATAAGAAAACACAGTCAACCTAAACTGCGCCAAAACACACTCCATAAGCCACCACACCATGAGAACCCCGGTCCCTGCCGACTGCCCACTGACAGTACACCAAAAACACACCTAGGACCCCTAGTCCAAGCCGACTGCACCACCGCAGCACACCATACTACAACCCAGGACCCCTAGTCCAATCCAAACTGCACCAAACGCTGTTTGTTTGTTTGTTTTATTATTTATAATGGGCCTCATTACAACCCTGGCGTTGGACCATGGTGCTATTAGCACCATGGTCCATGCCGGATTCCGCCATGGTGGATGGCGGATTTACCGTCCCATTCCAAGGTTGGCGGGGCGGTAAATCCCCATTCACCATGGCCCCTTCCCCATTCCCATGTTTGGCCCATAGGGCTCAATGGGAATGGGGAAGGCGCTAATTACGTCACCGTAAATTACGGTGCCGTAATTAGCACCAAGGTCCCTTAGCGGGTTGGACTTTAACGCCTGCAAAAATCAGGCGTTAAAGTGTGAATCGGGCGTTAAGGGTTTAACGGCGCCGCAGCCTTTTACGGCGCCGTTAACCCCTTAATGCCAGGGTTTTAATGAGGCCCAATGTGTGACATACCCTGAGGTAACAGGGTGCAGCATTTACACCTATATGCGAAGCTTAGTTACAGCAGCGTAAATATTTACAAACAGGTATTAAATACAAGGTATATACAGATAAGACCTAATTACAGGTGACTGTTGCAAAAACAAGAGTGCAAATGATACATACAACTTGCTTCACAGCAGTATATAGTGAGAGGTAGGAGTAGCTCCAGGCAATGAATCCTAGCTACTTACTATGTTACTGAGCATTTGCTTTCAGCCACAAGATAGAATTAGTCCTGAAGTTTAGGTAGGGTCGGTCAATTCTCATTGTGGGTGATCGGGAGTTCCACAGTTTAGCTGCTTTCACCGGGAAACTATTACCACCAATAGTAGAATGATTAAACTTCGGAATAGAGACAATCTTTATAGGCAGTTCTAGAAGGTCTCAAAGATATCTGTTGGTAGAATCTGTCGACCAAGTAGGTGGGTGCAGCATTATTAAGGGATTTGTGTATAAGTGACAGAGTTTTTAGGAGGATTTTATCATTTGTTGGAAGCCAGTTATTCTGTCGGCTACTTTCGGAAATGTGGTCTCTTCTGGAGATGCCTAATGCCACTCTAAGAGTTTTATTTTGAAGAGTTTGGATTTTTCTGATAGTAGCTTTTGTTGACCCCAGGTAAAGAGCATTGCAATAGTCCAGGCGAGACAAGATGAGGGCTCTGGCTAGGGCAGTGCATCACCGCACACCCACGACCCCTGATCCATGCCAAAATGCCTTACAACGCCACATCACTAATCTATGGGACCCCTAGACCAATTTAGGCTACCATAAGGACACCCATTCCTCAAAACACCAATTCACAGAACACACCCTTTATTCAACACACCACAGCAACAGGACGAATTTGCCCCTAAAATCACTACCCACATTTCTTGGCTCATCCACCACAGCCTCCACACAGAAGAGGGGGAGCACAATACAAGAATAATTACAATGATGAAGTCACTGAACGTTGTCACTGAGCGACGAAAGTTCCAGTTTCCATGTTGGAAATCAAATTCACATGCAATGCTGATAAAAATACAATGCAACTATATGGAATTGAACCATCACCCAAGTCCAACCCTCCCGCCAGTCTTTTGTGGACAAACGCCCACTGGTCCAAACCCACCCGAGAGTCCAGATCAAAAAAAAAAACAATTCGGCCCCACCTGCAAAAGAAATATGCTATCAACACAAGAACAACCTTGAAGATCTAAATGCACAATAATTGCTGGAACCTGCAACCCACGAGTCCAAATACTCAGTTTCAGCCCACCTGGAAGTAAAATGGGTTACTCAACAAAATACAATTACAATTGCAACATGTTCCATTTAAAACAATATTTGGGCCACGACAAAAACACACACACACTCGCATCCATACTGGCCCGTGACACTGATACACCAGTGCAACACAAAAATAAAGGCCACAACACGTACACGCAACAACATGCAAACAGGCCATGAACGCTCACAGACAACGCTTCACTAGAACAGGAACCAGAATGTCCTCCTCACACAGGGCCTCCAACAGTGGAAATCCAACTCCCACTGGGCCCCAAAAGCGATGGTCCTGCTTCTGCACCAACCATGGCAAACTCCTTCTCCTGCCATGCCACACCAATAACACGTTGTCCTTGAATGCCACATTACCACATGCTCCTGTCGAAAATCCACTGAGACTACCGTACCACTCAGTGTCACATCAGCGTCTCGAAAACGCATCATAACTGGGGTCTCTACTTTCTGCTCCTCCCCAGACCAGGCGCCAACTACGGAAGGACAGCCCCTTGCTGCCCCGGATACTGGGACAGCTTGACTTCCATCTGGCAACACAGAGCCAACGTCAATCTGTTGACGCCACGCCGCACACGCGATGCGCTCCAAATCCCTCACGTGATCCAGCCGCACATGGCAAAACGCCCACGGACAACCCGCTGACGTCATTATTAAGCCAACAGACACTGTGGAGCTCACATCACCGCTATCAGCCCTACTACGGCAGCCACCCAAGTGTTAATGGTGCCAGGTAATCTTCACCCCAATGCCCTCCACTTCCATAGCCTCCGAGATTCTCAGCGCACACCAATGAAACTCCCTCTCGCTCGATAGCCCTCAAGCTGGCCGCATAGCTGGCCAACGGACGCTCTTCCGATCCTACCTCACTCCAGCGCCGCCTGGTATGGTGCTCCCCTGCGCCTCAGAAACAGGCTTGGCGCTGACTCCAGGAACACTCCTACGCTGCATGCAGGATGCGTCCTGCACCTCAGGAACAGGCTCTGCGCCGCCGCCTGCATCACTCCTTGGCAGAATCCAGGGAAACCTCCCTCCCTTCCTCCTCACCTTGACCTTCAATGGAGTTCTCCTCCAGATCCTTCTACTTTCTGCAAGATGTCTTGAGTTGAGTGTTCACTTTCTTCTCTTTCCTTTGCAGCAAATAAGGTCTTTCTCTGCGGGAAGCCACACTGTTGGTAGGAAGGTCCCAAGCAGCCTGAATTCCCCTGAAGCGAGCCTCCTTCCACAGGGAAAAGCCTCCGGGCTGAAAAACCCTGATATCCCACGAAGTTTGAGATGGCTAGTTGTGGAAATGGCTCAGATGACGTGAAGATGACAGTATACTCCAGATGACATAGAGATAAAGCTGAGTAGGACTCCAACGTACTGCACGATGCTGAGGTGGGGTGCAGTACCAGAGAGTAGACGGTTCTACTGGAAAGGATGCAGCCAGCAGAGGGAGGGAGCGAGAGATCCAGAGCAAGCAGCCACTAGAGGAGACCTTGCAGGTAGGAGGGAGTTGGATACCGACTAGACAGAACGGAGCACAGAGAAAAAGGAATAAACACGAAAGAGATGAAAGAAGTGAAAAAGTGACAGAAACAGAGAGCGGAGGAACGCGAAATGAAGGGATGAATGATAAGGGGAAAAAAGGAAAACTCGAGAGAAAGGCGCCGATCCAGAGAGTAGGATGGCAAGAAGCACTGGAAGGGAGCCTGAGAACAAACGGTTAGAGCAGCTGACCAGGTAATCAGCGACCAGAGCAAAGCGCACAGAGAACCGAGGTGCAACGCACCACGTAGCAGACTCTGTGAGCATAAATCCAGCTGGCGGCGGCCATCATGGGGAAAACAACTAGACCGGTAACAACAACTGGTAAAAAACGTGATGGAACTGTTTAATGGTGCCGCCAATGATCCCACAGTTTCCAAGGATGCATGACAGTATAACTCCTCCGGGTGGAGATGATGAAACTTCCGAATAAGAAGAGGGACATGTATATTTCTCCTTGGTTCCCAAGTACGTTCAGCTTCTGTGTACCCTTTCCAGTGCACCAAATATTGAAGCACACCTTTTCTGTATCTGGAGTCCACGAGGTGAGAGACCTCGTATTCATCCTCTTTAGTGGGATCCGTCATTCCTGGTCTAGGTATGGACCGTTTGTATGGGTCAAGTTTGTATTTCTTCAATAAAGAGGTGTGAAACACAGGGTGGATCCTCTTCATCTCTGACGGAAGTCACAGATGGTAAGCCACCGGATTGACTTGGGCTTGGATTGTAAAAGGACTGATGTAACGGGGAGCAAACTTTCCTCTTCTGACCCATCGAGGTAGGAATCTGGTCGAAAGTCAGACTCGGGTTCCAACTCCCAGGATGGATTTGGTAGTCGAGTCTGGTCAGATCTTTGTTTATACTCTCTTCGACTCTCCCCCAGTGCCTCTTTAGCTTGGAGATGGGTCTCCTTGATGGTTTCAATGATTTGTTCAATGGCTGGTACTTTAGTGGGTGTAGACAATTGTAATGGTATGTGTCTGTGATAATAGCCATATGTACACAGAAAGGGACTCATACCTATTGGGGTGTGAAGCGTGTTATGATAGGTGAATTCTGCCATATGGAGATATCTACTCCACTCGTGTTGTCTATGACAACAGAAACACCACAAGTACTGTTTCAGTGTGGCATTTAGCCTTTCTGTCTGTCCATTACTTTGGGGATGGAACCCGGAAGAAAGAGCACGCTGAATACCCATCTGTTGACATAAGGATGACCAGAAGGAAGAAGTAAATTGGGATCCTCGATCGGACACAAAGTGGTAGGAAGTCCATGCAAACAGACTATATCCTTCAGGAATATTGTAGCTGTCTGTGAATGGCAAACCTCGGAGCAGAGAGAAATGGGCCATCTTGGAAAAGGTATCCACCGTTACCATGATAGCTGTGAACCCGTCTGACTTGGGGAGTTCCACTATGAAATCTGTAGAAACGTGAGCCCAAGGCTGAGAAGGTAGCCTTTCTTGTTGTAACAATCCAATGGGCTTCTGTGTAGAGTGTTTGCCCATGGCACATGAAGGACACGCAGAAACATAGACAGCGGCATCCTTTCTCATAGTAGGCCACCAGAAGTACCGGGAGAGGAGTTCTTTAGTCGCCTTCTGACCTTTATGGCCAGCAGATGGAAGATTGTGACATCATGCTAAGGCTTGTTCTTGTAGTTCCTTTGTCGGTAGATACAAGGCTTGTCCTTTCAAGTAGAGTCCTTCTTTGAGTAGTAAAGTGAACTGGAGAGAAGGTGGTAGGACCCCTTGAGTCGTACTATTCTGTACATCTTGAAGGAAAGTATTGATCAAAGCGATTAATTTCTTACCTGCTGGTAGCTTCTCCTCTCTGGAAAAAGGCTCAAGTCGGTTGTCCATGCCATGTGAGAGAGCATCAGCTAAGGTGTTGTCTTTTCCAGGTATGTATGTAAGGATGAAACCGAACTGCGAAAAGAAGTTCGCCCAAAGGGCATGTCGGTCATTATGACACTCCATCTGTTGTAACACTCGGAGGTTCCGGTGATCTGTCCTAACTGTAAAAGGATGCACGGCTCCCTGTAGTAAATGCCTCCACTCTTCGCAGGCCTGGCGGATGGCACGCAGTTCTTTTTCTATCACGGAATAGTTTGATTCGCTGGTGTTCAATGTTCATGAATATTAGACTATGGGATGTTCAAGGTCATCCTTTCCGATCTGAAGGAGAACTGCTCCAGTAGCTCCATCCGAAGCGTCAGTCTCAACTATAAAAGGAAGGCATTGATCGGGTTGCACTAAGATGGGTCCAGTGGTAAAGGCTTGCGTGAGTCGGGTAAAGGCTTGTTCTGCCTCCGGACCCCAGAGAAACGGTACTCCCTTCTTAAGGAGCACAGTCTTCTGCTCTATGAGGAGGAAGGAGGTGGTGGAATTTATCTTCAAAGACCTCGTGGAAGTCCTGGTACTGTACTGGAACTGCATTGACTAAGACAGAGGAAACTTCATTAATCACCTCTTCTAACTAACAGTCTTGACCTTGCAGGGTTTGAACAGTTCATATGACAAAAAGATTAATTGAATGTGACTGTATTGGCTGTCCAATCGATAAACGGATTGTGGCGATGTAACCACGGCATACCCAGAATGATGGGACAATGCGCTGCCTTAATCAGATCAAATACCAACACTTCATGATGCTGGAAAACCGTAGCCTGGATGGGATGGGTTTCCTGGTTGATTGGGCCTGAAGAAAGGAGTAATATATCCACTCCTTCCACTGCAATGGCTCTGAGCTTTGAACCGATGGGCAGGCAGTTTTCTATTGCCCAGGATATGTCCACAAAATTTCCTGCCACTCCACAATCCACCCTGGCCAGAGTTTCCCAATTCCAAGAAGCAGAGGATAGTTTAACGTTCAATACCATGAGACGACCATCCTCCTCCACCTTCCATACCCTGGGAATACTACAGGGACTTATAGCAACCACCTCCGACCTATGCTTTTCTAGGTCCGGGGAGCAGCGTTTCCCGGCCGACGGGGAGGAACTACTGGGCAGTTTCTAAGCAAATGCTTCTGCGAGCCACAATGCATACATAAGCCAAGCTCTCTCCTTCTCTTCCGTTCTTCTTGGGTCAAAGGACCATAAGCTGCTCCAATCTGCATTGGCTCTTCTCCTGAGGTGTTAGCAGTACGTTCCCCGGATGGGGAATGCGGCAGGGGTTGTGGAATGATCTGACTACGTCTCCTTTCTTGTCTTCTTTCTCCCAGCCTAAACTCCACCAGTAGTGCCAAAGTTACTAGTTCCTGGAAGGACTGGGGTTGAGCTGTTCTGGCTAGCTCATCCTTGATATCGTCATGAAGCTTTTGACGAAACAATGTCTGCTGGGCTGAATTTGGCCAACCAGCATTCACCACCAAACATTGAAAGGCTGAGACATAAGTTTGAACATCTCGTGACCCCTGCCGCAAGTCCAATATAGCTTCATAGGACGAATACTGAACTTCGGGTCTCTCAAATCGGGTCCTAAATTGTTCAGTGAAGGAGGCATAGTCATTGATGACTGGATCCGATTGGGTTATCAAAGGCGTAGCCCATGCCAGGGCATTGCCAACCAGATTGGAGACTAAGAACCCAACACGGGCCTTGTTAGATTCATAGGCCCGAGGCCGGAATGTAAAATACATGAGACAGGCATCAAGGAATTCCTTTAAGGTTTTTGGATTACCATCATACTTTCCAAATGGCAATGGTAGAGGAGGTAGATCATCACGATTCCCTTAATCTCGGATGGCGATCTGTTGCCTTTAGGCCACATTTTTATTTCTAAGGGTCTGCACTTCGGCCGTCAACCCTTGGATGGCTGTAACCATTTCTTGATACTGTTCCAGGGAAACCATTGTATCCTTCTGGCGTTGCACACTGTCAGAATCCGGGGGAAACCTCCCTCCCTTCCTCCTCACCTTGACCTTCAATGGAGTTCTCCTCCAGATCCTTCTTCTTTCTGCAAGATGTCTTGAGTTGAGTGTTCACTTTCTTCTCTTTCCTTTGCAGCAAAAAAGGTCTTTCTCCGCGGGAGGCCACACTGTCGGTAGGAAGGTCCCCAACAGCCTGGATTCCCCGAAGCGAGCCTCCTTCAACAGGGAAAAGCATCCTCTCTGAAAAACAGTGATATCCCACAAGTTTGAGATGGCTAGTTGTGGAAATGTTTCAGATGACGTGAAGATGTCAGTATACTCCAGATGACATAGAGATAATGCTGAGTAGGACTCCAACGTACTGCACGATGCTGAGGTGGGGTGCAGTACCAGAGAGTAGACGGTTCTACTGGAAAGGATGCAGCCAGCAGAGGGGGGGAGCGAGAGATCCAGAGCAAGCAGCCACTAGAGGAGACCTTGCAGGTAGGAGGTAGTTGCATACCCGACTAGACGGAACGGAGCACAGAGAAAAAGGAATAAACACGAAAGAGATGAAAGAAGCAAAAAAGGGACAGACACAGAGAGCGGAGGATGAATGATAAGGCAAAAAAGGACAGCTCGAGAGAAAGGTGCTGATCCAGAGAGTAGGATGGCAAGAAGCACTTGGCGTGAGCCTGAGAACAAATGGGTAGAGCAGCTGACCAGATAATCAGAGACCAGAGCGAAACGCACAGAGAACCGAGGTGCAACGCACCGCGTAGCAGGCTCTGCGAACATAAATCCGGCTGGCGGCGGCCATCTTCGGGAAAACAACTACACTGGTAACAACAACCGGCAAAAAACGTGATGGAACTGTTTCATGGCGCCACCAGTGATCCCACAGTTTCCACGGATGCATGACACTCCTGCACTGCCTGCAGTACACTCCCATGCGCCCCAGGGACAAACTCAGCGTGGAATGAGTGGCGCCGCTGCAGCTCACCTGGGACCACAACTTCACTGCACCAAACTGCTGCACACCGCCTTGCACATCGCCTGAAGCTGGTTTCAGTACCACCGACACCGTCTGCCTTCAGCACCACCCGGCCTACTGAAGGTTAGCCACCAAGTCCGGATCCCAGAGCTAACTCGAACAGACAAGTTCACATGGGGTGTGTATCATGGAGGGGGATGCTCCCGGCTCACATGCTGCCCCCTCCTCGACAGGATCCCATCCTCGTCACCAGTGAAATAACTTGGTACCAGAAGTCCACACCCGGACCAGCAGGTAAATTACTTGTAGGTTTATTGGTAAGTATATGCCAGGAAGACACTGGCACGTCCCTCATGCTAGCTTACTCTCTCCAACTGTAAATGTTAGAACCCCTGTTCACAACATAACACATATCATTCCACATTCACTGACATCACAGTATTCCAGGGTCGGTGATGTCACCCACACTCAGAGATACACTACAACAGTGTGCTTCCTGATTGCTGCAGAGGCAGGAAATGCAACCGAAGCCTGAACAGGTGCCAGCAAAGGCGGAGAGAGATGAGGGAGCCAGAGAAACATCTGACTTTGAGTCGGTAGCATAGAAAAAATACAAGAAGAGAACAGGTGAGCCCAGGGAGAAGGTCGGGCGAGAGAACGGAAGCCCTACACAGTGGGACTGGGGTCTGGGACCCTGAGTATGACCTTGGGGGAGACCAAGAAGGGAAAACAAAGAGACATTACGTATGGAAACCTGCATAGACGTCCTGGCAGGAGAGTATACCATGCAAAGCCAAGTGTTTGAAAGCAACTGCATACAAGTACTGGAAGGAGAGTATACGAGGCAACGTCAAGTGTGTGTAATAAACTAGAGTAAGAAAAGATTCTCAAGGACTGACCCATTAGTTTTGGTTAAGGTAGGGATGCTACTCCTAGAATAGGGATAGAGAGGCATTTTCCAACCCCTTTTTTCATTTAATAAAAGTTTATAACCAAAACACGAGTCCACTGTATCCGCATCTCATTCCTAACTCCTCACAATGGTGTCAGTAGTGGGATTCTGAGTCAGCTGACACAAACTGGGGAACCTATCAGAATCCCATATTAGTTTCCCCAACTAGAACCTGCTATGATCCTAATCATTCAACTATTACAGGGAGAAGAATGTAAAATTGAAGTAGCCACAGAAAAGACAATCTTTAACATCAAACAAATAATAGTAAATACGTTTCATCTCCCCATTGGGTGTCAGTGGCTTCTTTTTCAAGGGCGCCCTCTGTCAAAGGCTTTGAGGTTATCAGGTTATGCCATGAAGCCCAATAGTAAAATAAATATTGTGGTCAAGACTAGTATAGACCTCCTACCTGTAGCTTCTTTGAGGATTAGACCTGTAAAAATCCCTATAGGTAAGGGAATTCTTAAGGAGCTTATAAAACAAAGGTGTTACATCTGGACAGGTGGCATAGGCAGGAATAGAGACCCCTGAGGAACCATAAGAGAAGGTTTTTTTGTTTCCTTTTCAAGTGATCAGGCAGAAGATCCCATTGCAAAAAATTGATCTTCGAGCCTTGGAAAGGGAAATTGATTTCTCCAACGGAGTGTCTACTTAGACACCCAACTGTAGCTGAGGACTATTTGACTAAACCTTTCCTGGACCTCAGAATGGCCACTATAGAAAAGCTATCAACCCAACTAACAGCCCACCAGATCCAAGCTGAGATACAGTTTCAAGCTGGACTGGATCAAATTGTTGGCACCCAACCAAGACCTATTTTACCGCACAGAGTATTGCAACCCTGTAGAGATTGGGAAGACTTCAGACATTTTTTCCTCAATTTCGAAAAGGTTGGCACAGCAATTTTGTTGGGGTGACGATTTAAAAACCTCTTATTTAGGGCCCCTATTAAGGAGGGAATTACAGAATTCATACCAACTTTTAAATCCCCTGGGAATAGCAACATTTAATGAAATCAAACAAAGGCTATTCCAAAGGGTCGGCAGAACAGACAACTTTTACAAGCATAAGTTATGGGAAATCAAATCAAGTCTTGGGGAAACCCCTACATAATTGGGTGCCTGAGTGCAAAATACCATCTCTCTATGGCCCAGGAAGAAAACTCTAACAAAAGTAATAGAAGCCTTAATGTTAGAACAATATATTAATTACTTACCAGTTTACCTGCAGAATGCCATCCTTCAGTTAAGTAAACCCAGTATGGCAATGGCTGTGTAAACAGCCCAAAACTATGCCGAAGCCAATAGGCCATTAAGGTCGATCCACCAGGGTGAAGAGGCTAAGAAAGACCCAAAAGGTTTCTCCCGTCCTCAGTATCCCATACCTCACAGCGAAGAAACTGGCTAAGTGAACGCCAGACCCTACTTGGCGCAGCCCGAACATGACCTATTGCACCCTGCCTGGGGTTACCAAGCTCTGAAAGGAGCCCCACTGGCATATATACAAGGGAAGATAGGATATGATTAAATTAAACTCCAAAATCCGTGCATTGATATTGTGGATATTTAAAAAACACTATGTGAATCTATGAATGGACAGCTGGATCACTAGCGTTGGGGGCAAGTATTGTAGTATACTACCATCAGATAGAATGTATTTATTTAGTTATTGGGTATTTATAATACGCCTATACATCACATGTTGTTTCAAGGTGCAATGCTATGCTTGTATTGATGTATCTTGTATTTGTAGTTATTTGGCATTGCGATGTCATTTCTAACAGAGATGGCATGCACAGGATGCAGTACAGATAACAAAGGCAAGCCCTAGGTAGTGTGCATCTGCAATAAGTGATGGTTGCTTAGGTGACAGTGTACCAGGTGTTGGAGGAATTGCAGTGTGACATAATATGGGGACAGTAACTAGGGAACAGACATAAAGAATATATACATTATGGGTTTATGGTCTGGTACCAGATTTTACATAGAAACAAATTACAAATTTACATATATGTTCCATGTCAGGAAAAGTGGATGGGTGGTAAATTGGGAAGGGGTGGAGAGGTCGCATGTTAGGAATGGGTGGAGAGTGGGTAGGGGGCACTCCCTCACCAATTAGTGGGTGAAGCTTAAGCCAAGTCTTGAACAGCTGTAATGAAGGGCTGGCCTTGAAAGCTGTCAAAGAGTATTACAGTGAAGAGAGCTGGGAAGAGAGGAGAAGCAGAAGTGTGAGGAGGCACGGAAGGGATGGGAGATGGAAAGACTTAAGCTTGAGTAGGAACACAGCGATTGAGAGAGATAGTAAAGAGAGATGCAGTCAGCAAGGTCATGGATATATTTGAAGATAAGAAGTAGAAACCTTAAGTGAGAGAGATTTCCCAAGGAGAGTCATCCAACACCGTTTTGGTGAAAAGAGGGGAGAGGGAATCTAGGTAGGATGTTGAAGGTACTTATAGTGAAGTTGAGAACTTTATTAAGGGGAGAGTAGGTGTAGAGGGGAAGACCAAGGAGCGAGGTTAAGTAGTAGTCCAGTTTGCTGAGCACGTGGATAGAGATCAATGCTATAGCGGAGTGATGAGTTTGGCCTCTTATACTTAGAAGACTAATTCCGGCAACATTGGCTGTAATCAACTGTTGAAGTGTTAGGGTGCTGTCAATGAAACCCCAGGATTGCAGGCTTGGATGATGGATTGAGATGGTTGGGAGGGAAGGAGGTGATAGATGGGAGTGAGAGGTTAGCACTGGAGGCAGGAAGAAATATCACTTCCATCATAGAGGTGTTCAGCATCGGGCAGTGTAGAGAAATCTAGTGATGGATGTCTGTGAGGCAGCTGGTGGTGCCTATAGAGCTGTCAGGGCGGGAGGAGGACAATGTCTGAGTATCATCAGCAAAGAGGCGGAGGTTGACGTTGAAGGCTGAGATGAGTATGCCCAGGAAGGAGGCGAAGAGGAGTGGGCTGATACCTGAGGAACACCCACTGGATGGGGAGTGGAGGAGGTGGTGTTTGAGTTTGATTAGATGGAGAAGAAATTGTCTAAGTAACTGGAGGCCACCCAGTTGAGTATGGTGTCCTTAAAGCCAAGGCGAGAAAGGTTTGTAGAAGGGATGAGTGGTCCACAGTGATGAGGGCTGCAGAGAGAACAAGTAGCATGAAGAAAAAGGAGAGCGGAAAGTGGTGAGCAGTGCCTATAAAGATGGAGACAGGAGTGAGAGCAGTCTCAGTGGAATGTGTACTGCAGAAACCTGATTGCTGGGGATTGCAGAGTGTGTGTACTTCAAGGCAGTTGACAATATGATTTAAAGACAACTCTCTGAAGAATTCTGAAGTGGCAGGGCCGGAGAGGGGCAGGTCTATCGAATGAGGGATTGTTAGGGACAGCTGCTGAAATTGATATTTTTGGATGAACCCCTACCAACAAAGGAGACAAATTGCTGTAAGTATGGTTCTCACAGATTTGGCATGTGAGATAACGACACACTTTACCCACCCCTCCATTCATTCATTTCTGATAATGTTGGCACTCATAATAAGTCAGGCAATGTTGAATTGGTGGTCTATAGCATGTTATCTTTTCTGGAGGAGTTTGAGAATGTGATGACTTATAAGGGTGACATTGTTCTCTTGAGTTTATTGGATGGGTCTTGGTTGAAGTAGTAATTCACATTTCTAGTGTCAGGGTTATGGCTATGCCCGAGCAGATAGTTGTTAGGGATTTAAAGCTGTTCTTCACCTGATTGTATTTTATTTAATTGGAGTATTTCCAGAGCAGGGACTTCACCACAGGGGGAGCGGAAAACCTAACATTGCTTAGAGGATCAAGTTCAAGACCCTCTGCATTGTCCACAAGGCTTTCTGGTGCTGGGCACCACACTACATCCAGCTTTCTCTTCCTAAGACATCTTCCTTCTCGAGCCCTCTGCTCATCCACCTTCAACTCTCTGAGGGTCAGACGCTTCTCCAGGCAGAGAGTGGGAGGTAGATCTCTGTCCTCGGCTGGGGCCTCTCTCTGGAACTGCCTCCCTGCATCTCTCAAACTTGAGCCGGACCACCTAATGTTCCGGAAGCAACTCATACCTTCCTTTTTGCTTCTGCTTTCTCTCTCCCTCTCCCTTGCTGATGCCCATGTCCGCTCCACAAACGGGTTACCTGGCCACCTACTGAGCTTACATGGCCAGGCTCCTGCATGACCAGTTGCCCTGGCACTGCCTCCAGGCCCCCAACCACTTAGGGACTGTATCTGCAACCCGACAGTCCCCTGACTCCCTGCACTTATGAGCCACCTCCTGGAAAGCCTTATGCATTCCTTTGCACTCTCCCCTTAAACCCCCTGGCACTTCTCCCCTCTGACTCCCCCGCACTTGTGTGATCTGAATGACACAAGGCCTAATAAGATCGCTGTTTGTCCTCCTTCTGTCTTCCCTTCCTTGTCTTGTCACGCCTAGAAACACTTGTATACAGGCGCGTTATAATAGGACATTTAAACAACAGAATTAGAGGATTTAGAAAAGTCCTTGTGTTGTTACTAGAGCGGTTGCAGAGGACAGGGGATACATGAAGGAGGGAAGCATTGGGTGAAGCAAACGGTTTAGGTTCTTTCCTGAAGTTTTGCACATTAGTCAACGTCCCAAGTAGATACATTGAGAGTTCCAGAGAAACATGGTTCTTTGGGTCTGCAGTACCATGGTACTACTGTTATAAATGGTGCATATCACAGAGCAAAGTGCCATTTGCCATTGAGATAGTCTGGTTTACAAGAGTGGGGTTTCTTGCTTATGACCCACTGCAACCTCAAATGGATGCAGGCCAGGATACAAAGCCAATGGAGGTCTTTGACAATACAGGCAATGTGGTCATGCTGGCACTAACAGATAAACAGGCACATTGCAGAAAGTAAAACTGCTTAAAGGGGTTCAAAGGTACAATTGGTTAGGCCTGTAAATAGGGTGTTTCCCCAGTTGTTTTGAGAGAAGAAAGGGGATCTACTGTTGGTGGAAGGAAATATTTGATACAGCAAAGGAATTGTCTTCGATTTCTTTTACATGCCCCCCGAATTAGAGGTTTGAATCTAGATAGAACACAGCATTATGAGCCCATTAACATTCCTTACTTCTGGGTTTCATTAAGACTTCATTATGTTCTCTTGCATCCATACTTGGATCTGAATACTAAGTGTGAGTTAGTATTGTCAGTTGAGATTTTTAAGAAAAGTTGGTTTCATCCACCTATCTATAATAAACCCACATCAATATATATAAACGGTTTCTGGTGGAACTTTAGGCAAGTATGAAATAGTATTGGAGACTTGGCTGATCTTCACTGTGGCTTCAACAATGACTCTAAAGAGAAAAGTGTTGTTTCTGTATTTAAATGATAAATGACAAGAACAAGTGTAGGACTATATCCAAGGTCTTTGTGGCACACATGAGGTAGTGGCATATTGTGAATAAGGGTACTGAATGCATCTGATAAGTCAATCAGCACTGTGAATGCACTTTTATTCTTGACATTTTACATGGCTAGACTGGCATTTTCTTACTGTGGCATGACATTTTATTACTGGGCATCTATGTTAAAGGAAGCGTGGTAAGTATTATACGTGCCTAGACTGGCATTTTGGTGCAGCCAGTCCAGCTATAATATCTGTGGCATGGAACGTTTTACTGGGTGTCTGGTGGTATTATGTGTCTTAACTGCCCTGCAGTGGAGCAGCCAATTTGAACATGTGTTCTTATTGTGGCATGGCATTTTAAAAAGGGAGACCAACAGGAGTATATTCTTAAATGCAGGTACTGGTATATATTGGCATAGCCAGTTTGGACATGTTTTATTATTGTATCATTACTGGCATTATGTGCAAAGCAAACAGAAGTACGTTCTTATATCGAAATACTGGCATATATGCTGCAGGCAGCATGGAAATATATGGGCACAACCAGCATGAAAATGCTGTTTATACTGGCATACATTGTGGGGAAAGGCATCATGAAAATGCATTGGGTAGTGCTCCTGGGCACTGTTGGTGA
Organism: Ambystoma mexicanum; assembly: GCF_040938575.1. Taxonomy (NCBI): domain Eukaryota; kingdom Metazoa; phylum Chordata; class Amphibia; order Caudata; family Ambystomatidae; genus Ambystoma; species Ambystoma mexicanum. The sequence continues at coordinate 718,767,521 of NC_090923.1, forward strand.
CGTGCATCGATTGGATTATATCATGAATTACCCTACAGAACCGATTTTAAAATGCTTGGCTTTTAACCCAATTTTTCACAGAGTGTGCTGTATAAGGCACCATCTTTACCCATTATTCAGAAAATGTTCACAAGGGTGAACCCCACCGAACACCAATTGTTTGGTCTGGGCTCCCATGCTATGCTTGGTTGCTCTCGCTAATTTGTGGAAATTATTTATGCCCCTCCAATAACAAATTTGACCAGCTGCCACTAGTGGCAGCCATCCAAAAATAATAGCAACACTGACATATGCTAAGCCGTGCAAACGAAGAGTTTTCTGAGCACCACTAGATGTTCCATAATGAGGATGTGGATAAGAAGGCGCCTAGACCCTTTGGCCATGTAAAGGCCAGAACCACTTAGAGGAAGAGGGGTGGCAGATTGCAGCTGAACGCTGGTGGTAGCTAATGGCTCCTGGAGGAGGGAGTGTGCCTTCCCTGGTGATATATGACTGGGAGGAAAAGGCAGCCTCTGGGCTGGTCCTTGTGACCTTGAGGGATTAGGCAGCCAGGAGGTTGGAGTTGGCAGATCATGGCTGAGCACCGGTGGTATATGATGTCTAGTGGAGGAGGGAGTGTGCCTTCCCTGGTGATATACCACTGGGAGGAAAAGGCAGCCTCTGGGCTGGTCCTTGTGACCTTGAGGGATTAGGCAGCCAGGAGGTTGGAGTTGGCAGATCATGGCTGAGCACCGGTGGTATATGATGTCTACTGGAGGAGGGAGTGTGCCTTCCCTGGTGATATACCACTGGGAGGAAAAGGCAGCCTCTGGGCTGGTCCTTGTGACCTTGAGGGATTAGGCAGCCAGGAGGTTGGAGTTGGCAGATCATGGCTGAGCACCGGTGGTATATGATGTCTACTGGAGGAGGGAGTGTGCCTTCCCTGGTGATATACCACTGGGAGGAAAAGGCAGCCTCTGGGCTGGTCCTTGTGACCTTGAGGGATTAGGCAGCCAGGAGGTTGGAGTTGGCAGATCATGGCTGAGCACCGGTGGTATATGATGTCTACTGGAGGAGGGAGTGTGCCTTCCCTGGTGATATACCACTGGGAGGAAAAGGCAGCCTCTGGGCTGGTCCTTGTGACCTTGAGGGATTAGGCAGCCAGGAGGTTGGGGTTGGCAGATCATGGCTGAACGCTGGTGGTATATGATGTCTACTGGAGGAGGGAGTGTGCCTTCCCTGGTGATATACCACTGGGAGGAAAAGGCAGCCTCTGGGCTGGTCCTTGTGACCTTGAGGGATTAGGCAGCCAGGAGGTTGGAGTTGGCAGATCATGGCTGAGCACCGGTGGTATATGATATCTAGTGGAGGAGGGAGAGTGCCTTGCCTGGTGAAACATCCCTGGGAGGAAAAGGCAGCTTACAGGCTGTTGTTCCTTGTGGTCTTGAGAGATTTGGCAACCAGGAGGTTGGAGCTAGTTCTTCTGCAGATGGATGTGAGTCACTAAATGAAACATAAAATGTAGTGCAAGTGTAGCCAAAATGCATCTACTGTGAACCCTGCATATGACCACATGCCAAGTAGAGAGCAATGTACTTGTCCCACTCAACATGGTTTCTTAGCACAAAACATACCCTACACATCAGATAATACATAGCTATCAAAAGACCATACAAATAAACACAGAACATTGTACCCCTGCAACATATACTGAGACCTGTCAACCCCCTCAAAGTTTGCTCGTCTCACCCGCAATGTGGCCCTTTCACAGTCACACATTCACTTTAATTTCCACCTGAAATCCTGGCTGAGGTATGGCTGCCTACTGTAGCCTATCGCTGCAGCAGGAACACAAAATGGATCTTCAGCATCCCACAGGCCCACCTTATGCATGTCCAGACCTTGCACTCAGTACTAACCTTATTAGCCGAGGGCAGAGACTGCACTGTGCACTTCCTTTCAGAGGCTCCCCGAAGAGCTCTCTCGCTAGCTTCAGGAGTAGGCCGCAGCTAGCGCTCCAAACTGGACTGCAGCTGGGTAGACAGCAGCTGTATTCCAGCTCGTCGGGCATCAAGGCTCTGTGCAGCAGCAACTGGTAATCCACACTTGACCCGTGGCTCTGTTTGAGGAAGCCGTTCTTCCCAGATCCACTGGAAATGTTATTATGTGGCTAGATTGCCATTTTGGTGTTGTCACTCTATCCATTTCTTACTATTGTGGCCATTCTTGTCTTCCTAAAATGCTCTGATTTTTTGCAAAGTATCCAGGAACGTCCATTGGTGTTATTTGTGCCCTTCAAAAGAATACAGTTGGAGTCTACCAGAATGTTCATCTTGGAATGATAACCTTCAACGAGAAAATAAAATATATGATTATTCAAGGTTTTCGATAATGTACTTTGCTCAGTAAAACAAGTGGAACATTCTCATTAAGACTACAGCGCTTATCTGATGCCATCATTTGAAGTGAACGTTATAACATTGGAAAAAGAGCCAGCATATAATTTCCTTATACTTTTTAAATCTGCTGAGAATACACACCATTCTACCTTTGAAGAAGTATTTCCTTCTTGGAAAGGATTGCACTGAAATTAAAACCAACGATCTATTTCTTCTGTGAGTACCAAGGTAATGTTTACTTTTGTGAGCTGGCCACCAATTTGTTTGTAGAGGTGCCAAATCTGTGCATTTGTTACAATATGCACAAACACTCAATTTACTCAAAATACAACATAACAGGCAGTTGTTGACCCCGCAGCTTGGTTTTCTGTTCTTTTACCTGGTCTGTCGGATCCCCAGTTTCTCGTGTGGAGCCTGTGCTCTCGCCTCTCTCCACTATAAACAACGAAACCCGCAGTGTCATTTCGACATTCCTGCAGGACACACACAATGATAATGTATGTCTTCCAATACTAGGTCAGTCCACACCTCATGGGATGTCCCTGCTGCTCTCATTCGACTTTCAACCATTAAGAATACAGCACCCCCCCTTCAAGATATCAGTGCTTCTCTCTGGCCGTGCTGCTGACAGCAATGGCAGGGGCGGGCCTAGCAAACAGGCATCATACAACGCGCCACTTGCTCACAGAGAAAGACAGACATAGTGAGAAAGAGAGAGACAGAGAGAAAATGGGCACAGACGGAAAGAGATATGGACCAGTGTTATGAGGGTGCAGCTAGTACTGCAAATGTCATCTCAGCCAGAATAGAACGGTAGCATTTTTATTCAGCAAATCCTGTATTTCTGTGCTCATCTTAGAGGAGCTATGCTTCTTACTCCTGTTAAAGACCATGATTTTTGTCATTGATAACATGAATTTGTAAATTATGAATTTTACAGTGTTCCAGTAGATGTTTAAGAGTAGTTTGTAACGACATTAGGGTGAAGACCATGCAGATAGTATCATGAGCATAAGACAACGATTGACATGGTCTGCCAGCCAATTTTTTGAGACATTGCTTTGGCCTTTGTTAAAAAGGTCGCTTTAGACGATAGCATGTGAACATCTTAGATTTTGTATGTCTTCAACCACCCAGTTGTGCTTGCACCCGAGGGTACCTATGCAATCCCATGATTGAAACGAAATAGTAATAGCCCACTTGCGATACCCGAAGTACTAACTTATTAGACAGAAGGTTCTGAATGACTGCGTCGAATACTGTGGGAGATTCGGATCTATGTGCTTATTTCAAAAATAAAATTTCGAAGCCCAAAATACTGATGTTTTTATGTGTTCCCTATTTTACCACATACATATTCAGAGGGAGATCCCCTGCAGCTCCCTCCCCCCTCGATACCCACCTACCTATTTTATTAACTTAACGCACTCCCCACATATATATATATATATAGTAAAATTGGGCTCTCGAAATTCCGTATTTTGTGTTTCGAGATTATTAAATCATTTATTTTGGTATGATCCCAACAAATTTACAAATGCACTGCAGAGGGAAGATTTCTTTCCTGTTAAGTACTTCTCAATTATTGTTGAAAACGCAAAACAATTGTCCACATTTAATTAATGTGATTGAAAACCTGTGTGTTCCATTGGCAGCAACTTCCTATCTAGTGAATTCAGAATATCGGTTCAATCTTTAGGGTTCACTTTTAAGATAGTATTTGGAATGCCATCTGTTTCCTTGAACCCTAGAATCAATCAAAGCCAGAATCTTCTTTTATAAATCACAAACCCTGGGGGCGTATACATTCATATTATTCAAAATATAAGGAACTGCATTGAATACAGTGCCAGAAGCTTTATATAACTTGGATATAGAATTAGACCATTTTTCTGGAATAACGTTCAATGCTTCTATATGTTTATACATCCGCAAACCCTGGGCAATACAAACCCAAAAATGCATTGTGTCTTTGGTTCTTGTTGTAGATAGTGACTCGAGCTGTGCCGATTCTTTGGGCCTCATTACACGGATGGCGGAGAACCATGGCGCTGTTAGCGCCATGGTTCATGCCGGTAAAATACCGGCATCGCCTAGGCGGAAAGGGGAATTACCGCCCCATTCCAAGGTTGGCAGGGCGGTAATTCCCCCTTCCACCATTGCCCTTCCCCATACCCATTTTTGCCCCATAGGGCATAATGGGAATGGGGAAGGCGCTAATTACGGTACCGCAAATTGAGGTACCGTAATTAGCTCCCTGGGTCCCTTTGCGGGTTGGTTTTTAACGCCTGCAAAAAGCAGGCGTTAAATCCCCCAACCCGCAAAGGGACCTCGTAGTAAGGCGGTAAGGATTTACCGGTACCGGTATTTTACCGGTACCGGTAAATCCTTACCACCATCCGTGTAATGAGGCCCTTTGACTCTATCCGCAATTTACAAATGGTAGATTTCAACTCCTTTCTTACTAAAAGGACTTGTGCTTCCCAAGCCTCTGAGGCTGCCTTGATCAATCTCTAACTATTTCTTTTATTTTTCAAATACCTGGCTTTCAGTAATTCAGAGTCAAACCATGAGAGGAGTTTAAATTCTAATACCTTTGAATAGAAAATCAGCTATTGACTTGGGTAAGCGCAACTCAAAACCAATTCAATTAAACGTCCAAAAGAATTTGGGCCTATCGTACTAAGGGATAGCTGATATCATGTCCTTCAGCTCTGCTGTCCTGCGACGACAAGATTTTATTTTCTTTTTACCTTGAATCGATAGTTGTCCAAAGATGACCTTTCCGTACTATTTAACCCCAGGTTTAATATTAACTTAAGTGAAAAAAGATCACTTGGTGAGTCTGTAAGTACTTCAGACATCTTACAGAATGATAGATTGCACACAGAAATAAATATATAATCTATCACTGTGACAGTGCCCTTAAATTAGCGAAGGGAGCTCTCCCAAGTACATCCACCTGCCACACTTCCCTTGACAAACCTTTGATCCTATTTTTAAGCAACACACTGCAATTATTTCTGCATGGTACTACTAGTGTTCGTTCACAGAACCCCATAGTTGCCAACATGACCCATTCCAATCTGTAGGTGCTTATCCAGTCTTGTTTTTTCTTTTCATTCTGGGACTTGTAGTCCAAGTATAATGAGAAAAGTGGAACTGCATGTCCCAGGATACAAAGGAAAAACCAGGACTGGATAAGCACCTACAGATTGGAATGGGTCATGTTGGCAACTATGGAACCCCCAGATCTTCTCTAATTTGTCTGCAACAGGATTCCCCCTGAATGCCCTTTTGGTAGCGGGCATTACAAATCCCACACCAGTTAAATATATCATGTTAGTAATGTTCATACAATTCCTTGCAGTACACATTAAAAATCAGATAATAAATACATCGTCACTATGTTTCCCATGGGAGTGTACACAATAAGCAGAAAAATCAATGTGAAAGTAAAGTCCTTGTTTAAATACAGATTACTAATATGAACAAGCATTGACAATGCCAACAGTTTGGGCTTTTCTTCAGGCATGGGAAAGACTCTCGCTAGGCACAGCCGTGGTGGTATTAAATGCCCATTCATGGTAGGAGGTGCTAAATGGTACAAGTACCTAGGCATCTAATAGTAGTACCTGGCAAAGGTCTGATATTTATTTGCAAGCCAAAACGGTTGGCTTTGCCAATGCTTGATTTCACAGGACATCAGCGAAGGACGCAAAAAGTGCTTTTAAAGCTGGTAAAATGGCTCAGCAGTTTAAAGGCTCGTTGCTGTGTTCTGTGTTTGGTCTGCAGGTCGCATGTTCAAATCCCAGCAAGGCCAACTGCGCTCGACCTCCTTCGGAGGTCGAGAAACTAGTACCAATTCTGATTGGGTTATAAAACAGGATGTAAATATGTCCTATGTAATGCTCTTAAGAATAAAGCGCTATATAACAAAATATTATAATAAATAGGTTTGCTAAAGGTAGACCTGGTTGACATTTTTATTACACCAGTGAGTTTACAACTCCAATTAAGTCATTACTCTCAGCAGACTGGTTTGAAAAAACACTGGCGTGCATGAGTGCAATATTTGATGGTCAGGATAGATTAATGCGAGTTTAAAGAGTTCCAGTGAGGAGTTGTTTTGGGCAGGGCCAGGGAGGGGCAACGTGTGGGTGGCAATGGCCATAGGGATTAGCATGGCCATCGCCAGTTAATGGGTGGGCAAATACCCCCAAAACACCTACAAGCTGTGTGTCCCTCCTCATATGCCATGTCCCCTATCTTTACTCTAATGCAATAGTTTATTCTCATAGAGCGACAACTAATAGCGCCAAACTAAAAGTAGAACATGTTGTAAGGAAATCTCTGGTGGTGCAGGCAGTGGCATCGGGGCGACTGATGGCAGCATGCGTGATGCCAGACCCTGCACCTATAGTGAAAACAGTCTTCGGCTGACCCCTTCTTCTATATAAATGATTACTGCTTGCCCTGGGCAGATGGTAGGCGTTTAGTGCTTTGTCGTGTGCAGGCGAGTGATTCGGTGGGCAGAAGAGCACGCATTTCGCTCTGCTTTGCTTTGAGACACATGGGAGATTACAATAAGGTTGTTTGATACATTGCAACAGGTAACATTGCTGTCACATTCTTTAATGCTGGATTTGTGCATGTATGTTGTGAGTCATTTTGTGCACCTGGCTTCTGCCTTTTCTCTTACTCTATGAATTTCTGGCTTGTATACTTTAAAGGTGATATGCTGTGGAAAACGGAGGAAAACTAAAAACACATGTTAGCACGTCATTTAAAGCGCTTTTACCATCATGAGCAGATCAATAATCATACTGGCAGGTGCCAGTGTACGCCGCAAGCAATCTCAGTGTTATACCCAGTGCTTTAAGTGGGCCGGGGCCTCCCGGGGCCAGGCCCTGGCAGTCTCTGAAAAATGGCGGGACACATGACTGCAACAACATTGGCGGGACACATTATCCTATTACGGACACTCCTAATTATTAAACAGATGTTCAGTGATCTGAAATTAGTATCGCTGCCCACGCCTCGCTCCCGCTCTAGACCCACTGATTGGATTGCCCAGGATAGTGTATGCCCCCAGATATAAAGTCCTACTATGCGAACATGTGCGTTGTAGTTTCATAACGATACTACTAGCTTCCACGTGTTGCCATGTATGTAGCTAGTCAGCCTTCCACCCCTCTGCCATGCTGACCAGAGCACAAGGATGCTCTCTCCCCAGTCCTCAAGAGACACAGGGAGGCCAGGCTGTTAGGAGTTCTTACAACTGACCCTGCCCTTGAGTTAATTACAGTAAACAAGTGGGGCTCCTGGACATTCCCTGATCTATCCAGGCAAATAAATTGGTAAAGTGTACAAATAATAAGTTTGCATTTATATAGCGCCATGAACTCTCAGGCACGTGAGTGCTGCTTATTATCCAGGCGTGTGGTGCTCATTTTGAGCTCAGAAGGATGAAAGGCTGAGTTTGGCCCTGCCAGGATTCGAACCTGCGTTGGGGGGCTCTGCACAGAAATCAAAAGGAGCGCTCTACTCGCTGTGCTATCTGACAGGCTTAACTGAGCCGCGTGTCCCAATCAAAGACGGCAGGTTATAGTGACTCAGGGACTCTGATAACGGATATTACTCACATCATGCTTTGCACACACATTTTGTTGTTCTACATGTGCATTTGTCAACTAACTAGCTCAGATCACACGATCTTCATGTATGTTCTCTTCCTGTGCAAATAGGCCGATTATTAATTTTCATTATTTTTCTGGATTAAGTTGCCATGTTTTTGATCACTAAAAAGTTGTGTGCAAAACTTGATGTGAGTGGTATCCATTATTAGAGTCCCTGGTCACTATAAGTTGCCTTCTTCGTTTGGGACGCCTTGATCATTTGTACACATTACCACTTGCGTTCCCTGTGAACAAACTATTTATGATTCAGATTTCCTGAGAATCTTACCGGTCTTTGATCACAAAACAGCTGAAGATGTGTGCGTCCATGTGCATGTGTGGGTAAGTGTGTTCGTGTGTATGCGTGAGTATGTCTGTCCAGTGATGGAAATGGAAAAAATGTGGTGGGGGATCCCACAAGTGCCCCGGGTGGGGGTGGAGTTGGGCGGGGGGGGGCAGAGGGGGCGTGGTCTATAGGGGGTGGGGTTGGTAGTGGCCATCCGATCAGACAAAAACTTTTAAAAAGAAAGAAAAAAAAGCGCCCACCAAGGCAACATTGCCTTTTACCATCGACCAGGGCTTTAAGTGGGCCGGGGCCTGCCGGGGCTCAGCCCCGACAGGCTCCCAAATTTCGTTTTAGGCAGGGCCCACTAATCTTCCCTGCCAGCCCCGGCACTCCACGAAAAGGATTTTTTTCTGAAGCCTGAAGCTCTAGTTTCGTGTGCGAAAGCTTCAGGCTCCAGAAAAAAATGCCTTTCATCCATAATGGTGGCACCACACCTGCGAGGCATCCCTTTAAGCAGGAGATACCTGTGGACCGGCGCCACCATTATGGAGAAAACGTGAGGCCGCTGGAAGCTGAGGCTGTTTTCCTGAAGACTGAAACTCGTGGGAGTTTCAGTCTTCAGGAAAACGACCTCAGCTTCCAGCGGCCTCACCCTTTCAGCCTCAATGGTGACACTGCGCCTACCCAGCTGGCAAGGGGCAGCGCCACCATTAAGGCTGAATAGGCGAGGCCCTGTCCCCTGCCAGGCAAGCCTATAGAAAATAAATGCAGAGATCAACACCCTCTCCCCTATGGGGAGAGGGTGTTGATCACTAGAAAAGGAAGCCGGGGATCCTGGGGGAGCGTGGCCTAACGGGCCAGCAGGACCCCTGCAGTTAGGCCACGTCCCCTTGATGAGCCCTGGCTCATTTTGTAGTGCCAAAAAAAGAAAAAGAGAAAAAAACTGCCCGCGAGGGCGGCATTGACTTTTACGCGGCTCTGGCACTGGTGTGTAAAGCACAATGCTCGCCACATGTACAACTCAGTTTCTTTTGCCTTGGCCACCCCCAGTAACCTGGAGAGGAGGGAGTCACAGCAGGAATGGATCCCTTGTATAAATTCAGGGGTAGGAGAAAAAGCTGTGGGCTCCTCCCCTGGACAGTGAGCACCACTCGAAGCCTCCCCCCCTTCACTTCCATGCCAGTGGAAAACAAATTACCACATTTGAATCAGGATCTATGTATATAAGTTAAAAATAGTGTTAATTCGTTTTCTAACATTAATTAATGCAACAGAAAATATAAATGCAAAAAAAAATGCAGTAATCACCTGAAAGTGCATCATTTTATTTGGAAGATGCATGGTGTATTTCCCATTCAAAGATGGATGCCTTGTTTCCAGAGACATTCCTTAGAGACAGTCATCCAAGATGGCTGCCTCCATAGAAGAGCTCAGAGTTCTGAGATGGGCAGGAATGGCTTAGATTAGCCATAATGATTGGCATGGCTATGGGGCAGGCAATGGGAGGGATTCAATAACCTAACAACTGTGCATCCCTCGCCAAATGTCATCTCCACTGGAAAAGCATTACAGACCCTCATTCAAAGCCCATATTTGAAGCTCTTTTGTTAAAGCTCTTATTTTAATGACAATAGTTTAGGCTTAAAGGTAGCACTTTCAGTGCCACCTAATAACCCAAACTAAAAACAACTCTCTTCTTATATCATATTCTATCCCTCCTCAAGCACAGTCTCAAGATGTCCTGCCTGTAGGTTTCAAAGTCACTCCACATACGGCCCAGAGCAACCTGTTTCCCTGTACCAGGTATGAGCATGGAGGGGTCACAAGGGTTAGGGGGACTGCGGTAGCCTAACCTCGGAAGCATCTAGGCCTTTGCTTATTGCGTTATCCATCACTGGCGACACGATGCACAATAAAGCCATACAGTGGTGTATGCTTAGCCCCTTGAGGAGGCACATTATGTGCAGGGTGGTGATATCAGTGCTATGCCCAATATGCTTCCTTTGATGTCTGGTGAACCATGATTTTGAAGATCCACCCGAACCATGATGGTGTCAAATTCCCACATTCCAAAACAAATAGAAATGTATATGTCTCCTGTTCAAATCCTTTTCAAAACATATATTAACTGTTGTAATATTATGATTAGGGACCTTTCACAGGGTGGCAGGGACCGGCAGGGCTAAGGATGAGAGGGAGTGCCCTTGAGAACAAGCCACTTTTCCTACTCCCCTGCAGAATCAAGCACCACAAAAATGCGAGATATCGTGCTATACAATACCCAGTTATATTTATTGCAGTGCCCGGTGTGGTGCTCTAAATATAATTTATCAGTGTTAATAAACACGGTTTTAACAAATTCTCCAGGTCCAAAGGACATGGTATTTTTGAATATCTATGAAATCAGGGAAAATTATAAAACAAATGCATTGGCCCTTATAGAATAGTTTTGAGGTTGACGTAGGAGAAAGGCAGCCCCTGTGCAGCTGTTTTCATATTTTAAGGAGGATCTCGGTCCTCATTACAATTAATATATTTTCCTACTTTGATGGAGGACCAGCTGGGTCCTTAATCTAGCATCATCAAAGCACGTAGGTCTGGCTCGGATAAATGTAGAGGGCATGATTGCTCTGTAAAGCCCCGTAGGGCGTACATTCTACGCCAAACCTACTGACTTTTAATTTAGGGGTTTTTTTTACAAATAGAACAAGCAATCCACATTTTCAGTGTGTTTCCAGAGAAGGATTATTTTCTTTCAGAAAGGATTTCATGTGGCAAAGCTTCTGTTAGTAATAAGAGGAGCCTTCCTTGTGGATCTGAGGGCGGTGGGCGTTCTTCCGGCCCCAGTCCTTGTGCTTCACTTGCAGCCTCAGTTCAGCTGAGGAGACAATCAGCAGGGGACGGGGGTCAGGGGGTGGGGTCTAACAGCAGTTTGTCAGGAAGCAGCCACTGAACTAACTAGTAGAAGACCAGATCCATTCTCCACAGGAGGAATCCCAGCCTAAGCTAAACAAGATGGGGGGGGGGGGGGGGTCACTCTATGACTGCTTTATTTTAGTTTAGAATATTTATTTTAAAACATTATCATTCTTTTTGAGTATTGGCAAACTATCATCTTTACCATCATCGTCCTGTAAAGGTGCAGGAGAACAGCGTAATTTGTTGGCATTTTGTAAGAATTCTGAGATCAAGAAACAAAGCCGGATATTCCGTCTGCCGCGGCACGCTGGGCACGCCCAGTTGGCCACAGACTTGCAGGGTGCAGGGACTTATGAGCCAGGACATTGCTGTTTGTTTAAATATATTGTCACCTGAAGCACTGAAAAATACAGTGCTTTGGATGACAGTGGGCCTACCGGCACCATTGTTTCCGGACGGGCAAACTGCAAGTCTGCTTGCCGGAGCCGCTGTGCCCGACAGATCTGACCCTGCCGGGTGCAGCGGCCACGGTAGGCAGACTTGTCACAGATGCTCCCGTGTCCCCATTCGCATAGAGTCCCATAGGACTCTATAGAATGGAGATTAAGGAAATTGCCAGCGCCTGACTTCCCGGCCGAGGGACTTGGAATAGCCTGATGGCTGCGGGAAGTCAGGAGCCAGTAATTCATTCCGAGTCCGGAGGCAACCAGCCGGTAGCACCAGCAGGGTTACCGCCGGACTCGGAATGAGGCCCAGTATTTTTAAGCAGACACTAGACGCTCAGCACATGGAGCTGTAATGCAACTGAATGCTACACGAGCAAATAGGTTGCTGTGTCCTGCAAACATGACATGTGGGACACAGCAACCTATCTGCTCATGAAGCGTTCACTTACAGTTCACCTCCATGTGCTGAGCAGCTAGTGTTTGCTTCAATTTCCCAGTACGCCGTGTTGTGGCGCAGCGCTTGGATGCCGGCCATTTAGATGCAGCGCTTTTGGCGCAACCCATTTTAGGTGCCGCGCTTTTTGGAGCAGGTCCCTTTTAGGCACGCCCTGTTGGCCACAGCCAGCAGGCACAGGGACTTGTGCGCTGAGGTGTTTTTGTTTTACTTAAATATATTGTCAACCAAAGCATGGGAATATGTGCAGGGGAGGGGCGCTCTACATAAGTGATTAACTCGCTGCTCCCGTGCTGGAGCAGGGAGTTAATCACAACAATAGGGCGCCGATGCTACACCAGCATGGGGCAACCTTTCAAAGGCTGCCCCATGCTGGTTTAGCATCAGCGTCATATTGGAAGGAAATGCGCCCTGCTCTCGTGCTGGCGGTGGCAAGAGGGGGACACATTTCCTTTCAATAGGGCGCTTTCACCCACCACACCAGCTCGGGGGAGCCCTTGAAAGACTCCCCCGAGCTGGCGTGGCGAGGGGCTTATGTGGCACCCCGAGCAACTGCACAGGTCACCCGGACCTAAAGCCGGCCCAGCAAGCAGGACACAGCAAGTTATATCTGCGTGGAGCGTGCACTCACAGTGCAGCTCCTTGTGCTGGGCGCCTACTATTTGCTTAACCATATTGTCAACCTAAGCACTGCATTTTCTCGTGCTTTAGTTGATAATATATTTAAGTAAAACATAAATATCTCAGCGCGCAGGTCCCTGCGTCAAAAGTGCTGCGCCTAAACAACCGACGGCCAAAGCCCTGCGCCGGGATATCCGGCTTCGAAATATCACTGTTTTTATGTTTGTCTGATGTACTTGCTCCCTCTGCTGGACTTTATAAGCAATACAGCGAGCCCAGTTCCGTCTGGTTTATTTATTCAATTCAGTTGAGCGTAAGGCAACACATTTATGAGAAATACTTCAGCGGCACTAATGAAGAAAGTGGATACGAGGATGGGGAGAGGAGGGTAAGGGGCGAGAGAGACGTACGCACACACTTTTCGTGAAGACTAAGGGGCTGATTCATGGAATTTCTGCGCCGAAAAACGGGGATTTGTTCGCCATTCTGCCCGCAAATGCCTGTTTAACAAATGGGGATTTGCGGGCAGAGTGGCACACAAATCCCCGTTTTTCTTTCGGCGCACAAATTCCACGAATCAGCCCCTAAAAAGGCTAGAAAATAGCATATTCTAGGCCAGAAATACATTGAATATTGGTAAATACAGTAAATGTGCTTATGTGGGCAATTAGTCAGTATAAAGGTCAATTTCATGAAGTGCAGAGCGTTCAGTGCTCATTTCCATTTCAAATGGTCTGGTGCGTGCTGTAGTTCCACCAAGAAAGTGTTCCTCGATTCTGGACCACAAATGTCCAACCTCCGTTCCCCACATTTCTAAAGGTTGTTGGAGGGCTGGGCAGAAGCACTAAGTAAACTGTTTCTACAGATATTTGTGGGCAAAGATCCAAGCCGCCTACTTTGTGTAAGACGCACATTGTGCAGTTCTCCAGTGAAGGTTTTTGAAGTCCCTAGACGTGCTTTCTGAGAACGAGGACTAAGGGCCTCATTACACGGAAGGCGGTAATGGTTAACGGCCACCGTTAATGGTAACGGTGACCGTTAACCATTACCGCCTTACTACGAGGTCCCTTAGCGGGTTGGTGCTTTAACGCCTGCCTTTTGCAGGCGTTAAAAACCAACCCGCTAAGGGACCTCGGAGCTAATTACGGCACCGCAAAATTGCGGTGCCGTAATTAGCGCCTTCCCCATTCCCATAGAGCCCTATGGGGCAGAAATGGGAATGGGGAAGGGCAATGGCGGAAGGGGGATTTACCGCCCCACCAACCTTGGAATGGGGCGGTAAATCCCCTTTCCGCCAAGGCGGTGCCGGTAATTTACCGGCATGGTCCAGGGTGCTAATAGCACCCTGGATCACCGCCTTCCGTGTAATGAGGCCCTAAGCGTAGCAATCTATTTTGTACAACATCCAGTGCTTTAAGTAGGCCAGGGCCAGCCGGGGCCGGACCTCGGCAGTCTCCAAAAAGTGGGGCTGAGCCGGGGCACTGCGGGGCAACCCGGTCCCACCACAACATTGGCGGGCCACATTAACCCACCACGGCCGTGACAGGAGATGAGCACCGCCATTTTCGAGTCAGGCAAGCTGACAGAAGTGCCAGCCTGCCACAGCTGTGGCTGGCTGGCACTTCTGTCAGCCACTGTAACTTTCTCCTGTGAGCCCGCGCGCGAGGGGTCACAGGAGTAAGTTACTGTCCTTTTGTTTTCCCCTCTCAAGGTCACAAAGGCGCCTTTGACCCTCAGCAAACCTGGGGACTCAGTGGCAAAGACGCCTCAGGCTTTGTCCGTCGTCAGAGCTTTAAAAAAGATGGATTGAATTGTGTACTTTTCAAGACATCTTTTATAAACACAGAATGTTTTTTAAAAAATGGCTTGAAAAGTATGCAAACCATAAGGTATGGACACAAATATATATATAAATGTTATATATTTGTGTGGTTACCTTACTAAAGTTTGTGTGCTTTTCAAGCCATCTTGAAGTACACACACCATAGTAAAGTATGCAAACAAATAAACGAATGTAAGCACTTACATATTTATGTGCGTACCTTACTATGGTTTGTGTACTTTTCAAGCCATCTTTTATAAACATAGAAATATGTAACATATTTCTATGTTTACAAAAGACGGCTTGCATAGTAAGCCATAGATACGCATACAAATATATAAATGCTTATATATTTGTTTGCGTACCTTACTCTGGTTTGTGTACTTTTTTAGGCCACGCCCATCCTGCAAGCCATGCCCCCAAATGCCCCCCTCGATTTCGTACCCCACTTAAAGCCCTGAAAACATACAAACCTGCAATGTCTTTTCATTAGAAGCCCAAGTAGGCTTTCTCTCTAGCAGACATCAGTCCTTTGCTTTCAAACACACACTTTGAATGTAATTCTATTACTTGCCATGCCATGCCATCACTCTACCAGTGCCGAGTGAAAGCAAAGACCACTTTGCAACATTTATTTATTTATTTGCATTTTTAAAGCGCACAGCTGCCCATGGGCATCGTGGCGCTGTTACAAGAAGGTTTACTTAACACAGGCGAGTATCATGAAAGGCAGTGGACATGGTTACAGACATGGTTGAAGGTACAAGGTTACATGGGACAGTGAACTTTTGTACAGCAGTATACAGAAATTATTTGCATTGCAGTAGAGTTCACTTAAACAAGGTGGTTTTTAGTGCTTTTCTAAAGGCACTGAGGGATGGTTCCGCTCTCAGTTTGGGTGGTAGGGAGTTCCATGCTTTTGGTGCTAGGACTTCGAAGCGCGAGCCGCCATCTCTCACATTAGTGAGAGTTTGTATATGAAATAACTGTAGCGCTGGACAATGGGCTGGCTCTTGCCGGTCCGATATCGGGCATCAGATGTCTGGACGGATCTCGGGACACGTCCTGCCTCAGCCCTGACCAGGTTATACCGAGCACCCAGCTTCACCAAGGGAAGCTGGGAGCTCGTGATGTAATCTGCGCTGTACTCCTTTCACCAGCGGACATTCTCGCGTCTGCAGGTTCTATTCGTTCAACCCGTTTTCTCTCTTCCGGCCAGAAAGGGAACCATGGGAATCAATAGGCCATGAATATAATTGTTAGGGGGCACGTCCTGCCCCAGCCCTGACCAGGTTATACCGAGCACCCAGCTTCACCAAGGGAAGCTGGGAGCTCGTGATGTAATCTGCGCTGTACTCCTTTCACCAGCGGACATTCTCGCGTCTGCAGGTTCTATTCGTTCAACCTGTTTTCTCTCTTCTGGCCAGAAAGGGAACCATGGGAATCAATAGGCCATGAATATAATTGTTAGGGGGCATCACTGTTGAAAGCAGGATGTCTACACGCTGGGTACACTATTGTTTTCCAAATGTGCATTTTACACTTCCATAAAAAACAAAAGTAATTTCCAAACTGAAACATGCTGCTTAAACTTGCATTCACTAGTTTTCTATAACTGGTGAGATGCAGAGCAGTGCACTCAGGGCTTTAAGTGGGCCGGGGCTAATAGGCACGAGCCCCGGCAGTCTCCAAAAAGGGCTCCTGAGCCGGGGCCCTGCCGGGGTCCACCCCCGACTAGCCCAAGCCACGCCAACACCTCAGTCAGGCAGACTGTGTAGCCGGAGCGTTGCAGTTAAATAGGCTGCCTGCAGATGTCAGCACTTCGGAAGTACTGACACCTGCAAGCAGCCTGTGTAACCTGCAGTGATTCAGCTACATGAGCTGCTTGATGTCTCCGTACTCAGAAACAGGAGGAGGGCTGGAATGCCCAGCTCTCCTTTTGTTTCCGAGTAAATAGCCATCACGCAGCATGAAGCCGCTTGGCTTCATGCTGCTTGATGACGTAACTCGAAAACAAAATGAGAGCTAGGCAGTCCAGCCCTCCTCCTGTTTCTGAG
Organism: Ambystoma mexicanum; assembly: GCF_040938575.1. Lineage (NCBI taxonomy): Eukaryota > Metazoa > Chordata > Amphibia > Caudata > Ambystomatidae > Ambystoma > Ambystoma mexicanum. Next base: position 718,784,182 of record NC_090923.1, read on the forward strand.
TACAGAGACATCACCAGCAGGGCGACCTTTCATTCAAGGAGCCTGTGGTTAAAGTATTGCCTACCACGTGCCTCCTTAAATGGAAGTGCTGCCTGCTGCTTGTCAGCTGGGGCACTCTAGTGTCACAACTTTGGTGCGCCCAACCCCTTCTTTTGTTTAAAAGTAGGAGCTGGGCCATCAAAGGTAATAATAATACCAGTGTGTGCCAGCTCTACTTCCATTACCAGCACCCCCCAAACTTAGGCGAGGGAGGGTTGTCCTTGGGAGCGGACAGTCTCTACGGACTACCAAAGGTTCATAAAAACTTAACAAATCCCCCATTCAGGCCAATCGTGGCAGCGACAGAAAGTGTTTTGATCCACTATCTAGGTACCTGGATAAGTTACTTCAATCAATTGTTCAAGCCACATCAACTTATCTAAGAGACACTACCCATCTATTGAAGTTGAAGAAAATTGGATATTATTTACACTTGACGTACAATCTCCATACACATCAATTCCGCATGAAGAAGGACTGAGGCCTTAGAATGGCTGTTACTTCAACAAGAATTATTTCCATCTAATAAAACATTTGCTATTCAATTTGCGAAGATGATCTTTTACAACAATTATTTTAGATTTCAAGGTCAATATTATTTACAGATATCAGGAACTTCAATGGGGGCAGCCATGGGCCCGGCATATGCAAATACATGTATGTTCTATTTTGAAACTCAGCATATTTTGGAAAATCCGAGATGGTCATACAAACTGATAATGTGGCGACGTTACATTGATGATGTTTTTGGAATTTGGAGTGGTACAAAAGAAGAATTGGAAAGTTTCCTTTTATACTTAAATCATGTAACAGTCGCATTAAATTTACCCTTGAAATTGGAACACCGGCAGTTTATTTCCTAGATACAAAGATCTACCCAGAAAATGGGAAATTGCAAACAACAGTCTACAGGAAGCCCACAGATGTAAATAACAGCTTATTCTTTACAAGTCATCATCCCCAACATCTCAAAAATAACCTACCTTTGACGTGACCAAAATCGTAGTTTAAGTCACATGACATTAACTAACCGCAGATGGCTAACGAACGACGTTACCTGCGAAGAGGTTGCAGGACATTCCTGAACTGAGGGAATTCAGTTATAAAGGTAAGAAGAAACACAGGGAATTATTTAAATGACCCTGACGTAGCCGATCATTAGAAATATTAACACACGTTATTTCTCGTGTAGATTTTTCTAAAATAAATGGGAACCAACTCCTGAGTTGGGACCGTGCGGAATTGTCAACACTCTCAGCATCCATACCGCGACATGCAGGTAATGCATTAACTTCTATATTGAGAACTATCTCAAATTTACAGAAAAGCAAAATGACTATAGTCTGCCACATATTTTTATGATTTATATAGAATGTAAGCTGATCAGAGATCATGTTTGAGAGACACGACGACAAACAGTTGACTTCAGAATTTGGAAATACACTAAGTTTAATAATAACATACAGGTAGGAACAAATATACTTACTTTACTCACCTTACTTACCTTAATAACATTATAGCGACCACTTGAGTTAAACTGCCATCCAATAGACATATTGCTATTATTTGCAGAACACCAGAAAACTGTCTCATTAGATGACGATTCCACAATTCCACACCGAATTGGGCATTTGAAGTCGTATAGATAAGAAAAAAGAAAATTACCGTTGTTCTGTGTTTTGAAACAGAAAGCAATTGTTGTAACCTATATTTAGAATATTTTTGAATTACCAGCATTATTGGGAAATATTGTGTTCAAATGAATAGTTACTGCTCCTGAAGAAGAGAGTTATACTTCCGAAACGCGTAGAGCTCCAAATTGAGAATGTTTGTATCTTTTGTACTTTTTGAATTTTTTTATATCTTTGATTGAATGGAATTCGGACTTTTGTGACAAAAACATCACTAAAAAATATATTGTTGATAAACATTCTACAGAAAACACTGTGTACATTGAAATTTGTTTTTCTACTAATGCGAAATTAAACACGTGATGAATTTAGCGGTTTGAAAATCAAAAATCGTAAATCAAAAATCAGTGAAAATAGTAACATCAGTTTAAATTTTGTTTGGACTATTTGTCCAATATTAAGAGGTGTGCAGGGGACGGGAGTTTCTATTTATCAATAGGAACACCATTTTTTTCATAGCGTGGCCTAAGTGGACCACGCCACCAAGGAGAGCCCCCTTGATCTCTAATCCCACTTAATGCACTGACTGCACTTCTTAACTCAGGGCAGCCATGATCTGCAGCAGCTCTGATTCCATCACTAGCAAACTCGCAGCTAGTTGGCGCGCCTTGCAAGACACGTGTTTGTTTTCATTGACACTTAGTAATGAGCATTGTCATTCCATGAAACCACCCCTATGCGTGTGGCGAACGTTTCTGCAACATTCCACCCGTGCCAACGCCATTTTCTAGAAGTAGTTTTAATGAAAGGGATATGTGTGATAATTGGGTCATTTGCCTACTAAGCGCTCTATTTCCGCTTTCGTTTTTGCTTTGGAGGGGTCGGTTCCTATCATCTCAGTACACGTGGTATTTACACATGGATTTTCTTGGTAAACAGCGGGAGGGAGGGACAGTGTGCGCACCGCCGTGACATGCAGGGAAACATCCGTGATGCCGTCACGCACCCCCTATGTCTTCAGCAGAAGGTGGCGCAGTTCCTCTGCTTTCCACCTAAACTTGCCGTGTGTTGGATTCATCCAGTCAGGACCGGGTGTTGGAGACTTGGACCCAGGCAGACAGGCAACTTCCAAAGATCATTGTAATACAGCAGGAAAGAGTAAGGCGAAGGGCTGCATTCTTACATAAATATATAAACACCACGCTGCAGTTCACCATCTGGAGTATGAGGGAGTCTGCAACACTAGTATAACTCATGCCGTGGACGTGCTCAATACGTTTCTGATATTTGTGGACCCCCATTTCCACTGTCCAATGCTTTAAGTGGGGTTAGAAATTGAGGGGTGTGGCTAAGTGCTGGTGTGCTTAGGCCACGCCCCCTGCCGAGAGCCTCCCCCCTCGCCTAAGGGGGGGCTGCTAAAAGACGCAAAGCTGGGGCGCACTGGCATTATTACCAGTGGTGGAAATGGAAAAAATGTTGTGGGGATCCCACAACACAAGGGCCGGGGTGGGGCCGCGGCTTTGGCACTGTTGTGTAATGCACAATGCTCGCTACATGTACAACTGATTCCTTTCAGTTGTTTACACACCAGTGCCAAAGCCGGCGGTAAAAGGCAATGCTGCCCTCGCGGGCCCTTTTTTAATTTTTTTATAAAGTATTCCAGTGCGGTTCATGGGCTTGGGCGGCTGACTCTGGCCGGATTCCGAGATCCGGCTCCATTTCTGGTGCCGGATCTCGGATCCGCCGAGAGCTGGCCCAAATGACCAGCACTGATTATTACCTTTGATGTGCACAACCCCTCCTTTTAAACAAAAGAAGCGGCTGGGTGCACCAAAGGTGTGACACCAGTGTGCCCCAGCTCACCAACAGCAGGCAGTCTTTTCATTCAAGGAGCCACGTGGTGCAATGCTTTACCAGGGACTCCATGAATGAAAGGGCTGCCTGCTGCTGATGGCTCTGTACACTGATACAGGAGGAGGGCTGGGCTGCCCAGCTCTCCTTTTGTTTCCGAGTAAATAGCCATCAGCCAGCGTGAGGAGTCCATGGGCTTCATGCTGGGTGATGGCTATTTACTAGGAAACAAAAGGAGGGCTGGGCAGCCCAGCCCTCCTCCTGTTTCAGAGTACAGAGCCATCAGGCAGCCCGCACTGCACGGATGCACCTGCTGATTGGGGGTGTCCGCACTTCGGTTTAGAAAAAGAAAAGGTGATGTCTTTTCTTCTAATCCAAAGTGCTGACATCCGCAGGCATCAGCATGGTGGGGGTTGGTCCTGGGTAGGCCCCTGGCAGGGCCCCGTCTCGGGAGCCTTTTCTGGAGAATGCCGGGCTCCACAGCTAGCCCCGGCCCACTTAAAGCACTGCCACTGTCCTTTGCTCCCCAGCTGCACCCGATAGCTTCTTCTTTCCTGCACCTTTATTACTTTGCCCCTTGACTTCTCAGCCTCTGCTTTTGGCTCTGTGCACCTAAAATGATGCCTTTGGTCGCTAACCCGCGAGCCTTTGTTTCTGGTGCTTTGACCCTCCCCCCAGAGCCTCCTTATTAGACTTGCCCTATCTCCTTCAGACCTCCCCAATACCTGCACCCTATTTCTAGCAGTGGGCATACAGCAAAGTTACGGATCGTCTGGGAGGAGGGCTGGTGTGCAGCATCTTCTGGTGCTTGCTTGCACTCTTGTGTGCAGCATCTTCTGGTGCTTGCTTGCACTCTTGTGTTGCATTTGCATAGAGGAGTGACTGACTGGTTCTCAGGGCTGGTATGCAGCATCTTCTGGTGCTCGCTTGCACTCTTGTGTTGCATTTGCATAGAGAAGTAACTGACTGGTTCTGTGGGCTGGTGTGCAGCATCTTCTGGTGCTCGCTTGCACTCTTGTGCTGCATTTGAAGAGTGCTGCATTTGCATAGAGGAGTGACTGACTGGTTCTGAGGGCTGGTGTGCAGCATCTTCTGGTGCTCGCTTGCACTCTTGTGTTGCATTTGCATAGAGGAGTGACTGACTGGTTCTCAGGGCTGGTGTGCAGCATTTTCTGGTGCTCGCTTGCACTCTTGTGTTGCATTTGCATAGAGGAGTAACTGACTGGTTCTGAGGGCTGGTGTGCAGCATCTTCTGGTGCTCGCTTGCACTCTTGTGTTGCATTTGCATAGAGCAGTAACTGACTGTTTCCGAGGGCTGGTGTGCAGCATCTTCTGGTGCTCGCTTGCACTCTTGTGTTGCATTTGCATAGAGGAGTAACTGACTGGTTCCGAGGGCTGGTGTGCAGCATCTTCTGGTGCTCGCTTGCACTCTTGTGCTGCATTTGCATAGAGGAGTAACTGACTGGTTCCGAGGGCTGGTGTGCAGCATCTTCTGGTGCTCGCTTGCACTCTTGTGCTGCATTTGCATAGAGGAGTAACTGACTGGTTCCGAGGGCTGGTGTGCAGCATCTTCTCGTGCTCGCTTGCACTCTTGTGTTGCATTTGCATAGAGCAGTAACTGACTGTTTCCGAGGGCTGGTGTGCAGCATCTTCTGGTGCTCGCTTGCACTCTTGTGTTGCATTTGCATAGAGGAGTAACTGACTGGTTCCGAGGGCTGGTGTGCAGCATCTTCTGGTGCTCGCTTGCACTCTTGTGCTGCATTTGCATAGAGGAGTAACTGACTGGTTCCGAGGGCTGGTGTGCAGCATCTTCTGGTGCTCGCTTGCACTCTTGTGCTGCATTTGCATAGAGGAGTAACTGACTGGTTCCGAGGGCTGGTGTGCAGCATCTTCTGGTGCTCGCTTGCACTCTTGTGCTGCATTTGCATAGAGGAGTAACTGACTGGTGCTAAGGGCTGATGGGCAGCATTGCAATTGTGCGTAAACCCCGAGGTGCCTCGTGTCTCGATAAGGTGTTCTCTTCGCTCTTCCTCTCCAGCTTCACCCTTCTCCTTTGCTAGTTCCGGGGATGATGATGTAAGCGGACAATAAGCAGAGCTGGGCGAGCCCGGGAATTCACGGGTAGGGCCGAGCCTGGGGGTCAGGCCTAGCTCTAGGAGCCCAGAGCGATAAGTAAATAGCCTGTGAAGGCCCCATTTGCTAATTGCACACTACCTAACCCCCTCCCTCTTACCTCAGTCAAGCCTCGTCCCTTCTGTGACCCTAATACAACTAATAGTGACCCTTTTATTGATTATGCAGCAAACTATTAATACTTTGACCGTGAAGCAGCCACACCTTGGCCTGGAACACGCTATATATACATTAAAGGTGGTATCTGTTGGGAGAATTCAATGTGTACAGGGAGGCATGTTATGTGATACGCCTCCTTGATCCTCACCCTCACCTCTCCATATTATTGTGTACCTTAAACATTCGCCTATACCCAGGTAAACGCAAGCACAGCCTTGGATGTCAACCGTATGCAGACAACGATCAAAGCGTACCCGAGCCGCAATCAGGGCCGCATTTATTTTTTCTTCATATTTGGGCATTTCTTTCCATTTTGCTGGTGCGAGAAAAAATAAACGCGCCCCTGGTGCCCTCTCGGCACCCGAGCTGCCATCAGAGCTGCATTCATTTTTTAAAAAACTTTTTGGCCATTTCTTTTAAGAGAAATGCTCAAATATGAAGAAAAAAAATTATCGCCCGGTGCCTGCGCCGCGCGTACAAAATGGAAACAAATGCAAACAGCTAAACAAATTAATGCGTCCCCGGTGCACACTCGCTGCGTATATTTCTTTTCCTTTTTGTGCATTTCTTTCCAGTTGGCAGGGAGTGGGCGAACGGGTCCAGTATTTCCTGCCTCACGGATGGCACCGCTTGACGGATAGCAAACAAAGGCTGCTTTGCCTCCAGCTCATTGTCATGTAAACTGAACTATCAGCCTGATACTTAAGCTTGCATGACAGGGTGCTGGAGGCAAAATGCCCTTTATTTGCTGCGCCAGGGATGGGGGGAGGGGGGGACCCTTGAGTGGCCGCACCCCTTCAGCCAGTGCTGTAACAGTGACGAGCAAGGATGGGAAAGGCAGACACTGGCCCAAGGGGTGTCAGGGCAGACAGAGCCCTAGGTGGGGCTCGGGCCGGTGTAACGTCACTTTTTGCTATCTGTCAGAAAATCCTAGTGGTAGTAAAATCTGACAGGAATTGTAATGTCATTTTTTGCTACCTATCAGAAAATCCTACCGACAGGAAAAAGTGACATAGTAGGAAAATCTGACATCCTGACCTGTCATTTTTTCCTACCCGTCAGAAAATCCTACCAAGAGCAGGCATTGGGCAACCCACCCAGGGGTAGGAAAAAGTGAGGGGGTAGGAAAATCTGACAGCCTGACCTGTCATTTTTTCCTACCCGTCAGAAAATCCTACCGACAGCAGGCATTGGGCAACCCACCCAGGGGTAGGAAAAGGTGACGGAGTAGGAAAATCTGACAGCCTGACCTGTCATTTTTTCCTACCCATCAGAAAATCCTACCAAGAGCAGGCATTGGGCAACCCACCCAGGGGTAGGAAAAAGCAACGGGGTAGGAAAATCTGACAGCCTGACCTGTCATTTTTTCCTTCCCGTCAGAAAATCCTACCGAGAGCAGGCATTGGGCAACCCTCCCAGGGGTAGGAAAAAGTGACGGGGTAGGAAAATCTGACAGCATCAGGGGAGTTGCTAGGTCTGGAAAAGACCCGGGGCTAAGCTGATGTCGGAACTGTTGGGACTGGGGGCTAGCTAGCCTTTTGGCTGTAGCTCCTGAGATTCTATCCGGGGCTACAACCAAAAGATCAGGGGCTATAGCCCCCTTAGCCCCCCCCTAGCAACGCCCCTGGACAGCATGTTCTGTCAATTTTTGCTTCCCATCATAAAATCCTACCAATAGCACATTTTGCCCATGTAGAAGGAAATTGGGGGTACATTTCAATGGGTAGACACATTTGACAGGCTGTGCGGGGGTAGGAAAATATGATTGCATGTAATGTCATTTTTTTCTACCGGTCAGAAAATCCTACCGCTAACACATTTTGACATCACATAGGTTAGAAATCCTTGTAGCTGGGTGGTGCGGCCCTATACATAGGTGGCCTGGTCCACTGGGGATGCCAGGCCATTGGTCCCAGCTTCACCTGCTCCTCTTCTTCCACATTGGATTCTTCTTCATACGCCATCACGCGCAAAGCTCATAATTGGTAATTACTATAAGAATTCACTAGATCTCCTATTTGTGGCCTAATGTGCACCTGGTACTGCAGACATGAGAGCAGAGGCTACTTTTGAGGTCACGATAACTCCATACCTTTGCTTGATCCCAGACCGTCAGCGCTGTTCCAGTTCTTCCCACCCTGAGCTTAAATTTGTTCCTTTCCTTGCAGCACAACTCACAGGGACAGGGATCCTTGTGATGGATTAGCACATATGGCCGTTGGTCTGGGGTTGACAGGTACACTGGGGTCTTGGGATAGGGCATCTGGGCAATATAACTTAGGGTTTGGACTGGTGAAGGTCAGAGGCTTGTACCCTCTTTCAGGTGGGATAACTTCTTACAGGGAGCTCTCTGCCCCCATTTGGAATTGCAGGGTGCATGTCTTCTGGGATGCAAGTGCTTATGATATGAAGCACTGAGAGGTTTATGAATCTCCGCAGGTTTGGTCTTTCTCACTGCTGCCTAAGCTACACCCAAATGCAATGAAAAGTTGTCTTGTAGCCCTGAAGGCTTTTGTACGGTCGAAGTAATACTTTAAGGCCCTCTTGACGTCTAAAGAATGTAATGCTGATTATTCACAGTATGTCAATCTATGAAAGATCCAATGCTGGAGAAAATCTAAAAAAGCAGAGATGAGACAATTTGATGACAGCAAAGGTCATCATTTTTTCCTACCTATCAGAGACCACTATTTATAGGAAAATGGGGGACAAGTGAGGAGGGGAAAGGACAACTGCGACAAGTGACAGCTTTGCCTGTGGGATTAAGCTTGCAGTCAACAGGTAAGTATGTGCTCTGAAATGGGCGAGTGCTAAATAAAGAAAAGGGGAAAGAGGGGCAGGGGTGGCAAGGGAGGGAGGGGAGTTGCGATGTTAAGCGAGGGACGGGGTTGGTCAGCGGTTCTGTCTCTGTGCAGCATTATGCTTGTAGACTTCTATGGATCAGCTGCTGTGAATAAGTCGTGGGAGAGGAGAAACAGGCTGCCGTTAACACTATCACTGTGCACGGACTACAGAGCGAAGATGCCGGCGACTGGAACCTCGTACTGGGGTTCTGACACCGACCTCCCCGCTCTGATGCCCGTGCTCACAGCTATGCGCTGTCAGGAAACTGGATGAGGAGGTAAAGAATGTCTTCACCGGCACAGCCAGGACGCTAGTGCAGAGCAGTATCCGGTCACTGTGATGTCATGTAGACAGAGCACCTGTAATTAACTCTTGCTATATAAAGCACGATGCAGGTGTTTGTCTCCATCACACCCCTTGTGTTGGGTGCTTTTGTCTGGGTACAGTGTTGGGAGTTTGGGGAGGGCTTTACGGGTGTGATTTTTCAGGTTCAGGCGACGGTGGGGAGAGGGGTACCTGGATCAGGGTACGGGTTACATATTTCCTAAAGCTTCTTGCGGAGGGCCAGTTGTGGGTTCTCTGCACCTCTGCTGAAACACCGCCTGGGGACTGGATGGGACCCCAGCGCCAAGTGCTACTAACTATGAAACAGCTGGGTAGAAGTGCTGCTTTCCTCCCATGCATGCGTCATACCCTTGATGTAAAGTCCTGCCCCGCCTACCCCACTGAAAGAATTGCACTAATGCTGAAACCAACGTTACAACTGACAGCACGCTACACATCCCATCTCGCAAAATCAAAGTTATCTGGACAATTTTCAAGACATCCACTATGGAAGACCTCACTGCCATCCTTGCATCCCTCAAGGCCACATTGTATGCATCTGCCTCCCTCCTCAAGAGAGGATCCCAAGAATGCCCCTCCTCACCCCCAGAAACATGACAGGACGACAAGCCAGGAACGCTCGCAGCCACCCATCTTATTATGGACGAAATCCAAGTGCACCATTTGCTGACACGTACATGGAAAAATATCCCCTAAATTAACCATACAGACCCAATCCAGTGCACATTCTTACAGGTATAGGGAGACAACGGAGAGCGAGGATGGAAATACCCTAATAGACAGTCTCGATTAAGCACCAAGAAACCATGATGCTGATGTCATTAGTGACACCACAACATAGCAGCATTAGTCATGAATCATACTCACACTCCTGCACTGCATCACACAAACACACATTTGCATACACGAAGAACAACCATACACAGCTCTATAGCTAGAGGACGGATACATGTACATACTGTGAAAGCTTTTATTATTTTTCTCATTAGACAAATGCAGGAACGCAGAAACGCAAGGCAAGAAGAGATCCTGAGCAAGCTTGCAGATGCTTAAAGCAATTAACCCTATGGGACTACAGGAGTATATACAGAGCCTGGTAGAACCATGTGTGACTAACCTATAGGTTACCTAGCATAACACGCCCATGTAGAAATCATATTATAAGTCTAAGTAAAATTACAGAAGGCCTCAAGTTACAGAGCAAGAGACGAGAAGAGCTGATTCAGGCTGCAAGGAGCGCAAAGCAGGCTCACAGCCAAGGTCAGAGATACACGACTGCATTCCAAACTTTAGACAACAAGGGACCAGCTACAGAGAATCGGAATAAATCCTCACAAATGCAAGCGCAAGAGCTTGGCTTTGTTTCCAAGCACGTGGTGCAGCCGAGCCAGACAATGGACATTCACCCGTGGTGGGAAAGCAGACCTGATCCCAGCAAACCCAGACAAGGAAAGCAACGAAGGAGCGCATTCTCACAGGCAAAGGTGATACACCATAAGTTACAATACAGACACATATTCATTCACATTACCTTGAAGAGGTGCACAGAGAACTGATTGAGTCCCAGGCCTGGGGAGATCAGCTCTAACCAATCACAGAATAGAAAATCAGGGGTGGATGGCAAGGGGCAAGAACCAATCAGTAAACCCATTACTCTGCAGCAATTTAAAAGATAGTTTCTTGGGGACGGGACAGGCCAACCACCTGACATGTAAGGACCAGTAGAATTACCTCAATATGGTGCACCCATAGGTTTTACCACTCTCAATACCCAATCATTTGAGGTGATAGGTTTTTCAGGGAAGGGCACAGGGATGATGTAAGATCGCTACAAACTGTAACGCACACCATGGAATACTGAAAAGTACTGGAGAAACTTGATTGTTTTGTATGATCCCTGTTGCTTTTTGTAATAAACTGCAGGTTGAACCTGCCGTTGGCTGAGTCCTCCATTTATTCTGGGGAAGGGAGTTGGGCCCTTGAGAGTCAGGCGGACCCCCAGACAACCTCTGGCATACCTGGGAAAACTACCCCAACACTCCGTATTCAAGACCCTTTCCGGCTGAAGCACTCCTCCCTTACCTGACAATAATTAACAGCTCCCAGCAGGACACAACTGTTCCTCAGGCAAGTGGTCTTTATAGAATCATAGTTGGCTAGCTAAACCCTGATTAGGTTTATAGCTCTTTGGTGACTTGTAGCCAATTACGAGAGCCGTTCCGTTTGTGCTATGAGTGGAATACGGGCCCAAGAGTGTTAGGCTGTTTGCCCACAAAAGCACCCAAGTCAAAATTGTTGAGTGTAATACCAAGCATTCAAAATATATTTACTGTATACCGGTGTCCAGTCAAAGGATCAAAAACAAAAGGATCGAATACAATAGTTTTGAGTCAAAAGGACTGAAAAAAAGGGTTGAATGTCTTTTTTTTTAAAGTGTTTTTTACACCAAAAACGGGGATTTGGGGGGGACCCCCCAAAAAAAATAAAAAAATAAAGATATCACCTTTTATTTTTTGGTCCTTTTGACTCGAAACTATTGTATTCGATCCTTTTGTTTTAGATCGTTTCACCTACAACCTACAATCGGCGCATTTCTTTCCATTTTGTTTTACTCGTGGGTAGTAATGTCCCTTAGTGCCATACTGAACAGAGATGTCCCCTTAACAAAGTCCGGCAAAGTCAGGCACTTGAAGGTGATCATGCCTACCTGCAGCTGGTTACTACTCCACAGGAGTATAAAAGGAGTGATCACTGAAAACAAGTTGTACGAGTAGAAGGGCGAGTCGGAGTCACAGTCCAGCCGGAGCAGCCAAGAAGGTGGAGAATGGGACGGTGAGACGCTTACTGACTGCAGAGTGAGGCTGCAAGAGGAAACGTGTCGAGGGAACCGTGTCTCCAAGGAGCCAGAGTCCAGAGAAGGGAGCCCAAAGACGCTGTGGTCCCTTTTGTGAGCATAAAAAGTTGCTTGTTCCCCCGGGCAGAGAGGTAACAGCTCAGGAGTATCTGAGACACTGACCTCAGCCGTAAGAAGCAGAAGCTAACCGAAGCAACAGCATGACCAGTGAGATTCAATCCGAAGAAGCAACCCGGTATGCAAGTGAAAGTTGCTGAATTTCATTGTGTCAATGCCAACGCGTGCAGGCAGCATGTTAGTAGAAAGTTCTGAGTGAAAGCAAATCGAAGCAATGAGATGCAGACAATAAGATAGTAAAACCTTGTATAAAAGTTGTTGCGCTGAAGAAAAAGCATTCTCAAATTGAAAAGTATCCATATTACTCGTTGATATGAATGAAAGGAATTGAGAATGGCTATTAGGCCATTGAGAATTGAGAATCGCATCTTAGGCTGCGTGCTCTCCCTCGTATCTTATGTCCCAACTTTCCCCATGCACCGCCTTCCCTTCTTAGCTCCTGCCTGATCATGTGTGTAGTGTCCTTGACGTTTTGTTTTTCTCCCCGATTTTTGGCTCATATTGCATTGCCTGCATTCCTGCTGTGTTTATTCCTTTACTTCTAGGTACCTTTTGTGATTGACTTTGTGTATTGTGCTTCAGGTTTTGTCTCCCCAAGGTTTTTGGCCCACATTGCATTGCCTGCATTTCTGCTGTGTTCATTAATTTACTTCTAGGTTCCTTTGGTTGATGACTTGGTTCGCCCCCCTCTGATTGGTTTTTTGTGCTTCTGTTGCTGTGGTCCATGTTTTGCACCTGATTTTCTGGCCGTTGTTTGCTGTCCACAGTTTACCCCTCCTTCTGTGTCCCTCCCTTCTTTTTGTCCTCAGCCCTACCTCTCTGTCTCACTTATCTTTTCAAACTGTTTTTCTATTGACTATCCCATCTCTCTCAGTAAGTCTGGCAATAGGAAGTGCAAAGGGACACCCAGGTCTCCAACCCAGGCCTCCCTATCGCTGATACCTACACAAGTGCTTCCTCCAGACAGACCCTTAGAGGCATCCTCTTTGTTGTTCCCTCTGCAGGCCTATGGACCCCCCCACATGGTCTTGGTTCTGTCTCTTTTTTCCTCTTCTCCCATTAATGGTGGGACCTGGTGGGAGGCCCTCCATGCCCCCTTCCACTCCTCCAAGACCATCATAAATGTCTACATTAATGGCACCATCTAGGTCCAAGGCCCTCAGGCCAACCTCCTCCTTTTTGATAGATGCTTTCTGCACCTTATAAACCTCCTTTCCTCTCCTGCTATCCCTTCTCTGGCTCCTCTGCCGTCTCTTTCCTCTGCCACCTCTACGGCTCCTTCTGCTTCTACTCCCACCACCCTGTTGCCACCTTAAACCGCTACACCTCTGGCACCCTGTTCCTCCGGCTACCTTGCCGTCTCCACCTTCCTACTCTGCCCTCCTTCGGGCACCTCCAATACATCCGCAGGACGTACCTCTGACCTGTACACCTCCATGGAAGTCATTGAAAGGGGGCAATGTGCTCTAAATTGCTACTATTAACTCTTGCTCTGCTGTCAAACACTCCTCTGCCGTCTCCTGGAAGAACTTGATCTGGATGTTCTCGGTCTCACCGAGACCTGGTTCACGGCCAGCTCTGTCACAAGCTTTGACACTCTCCTTCCTGATGGCTACAAGATCCTTTCGGAAACCAGAACCAACTAACCCGGTCTTGGTGTAGCCTTGATCTTCCTCTGTATCTGTGCTTCTTTCATCCCTTTGCAGCACTACTCCTCCTTTGAATGCCTGGTCTGTACCTCAATCTCTCCTGGCCTCTCCCTCACTGTGGCCACTATCTACAGGTCAACTGGCCATCTCGCCCTCTTTGTCTCCGAGTGGCCTGCCCTCTCCTCCTCCCTCGTCCCTCCTTTCCTTTACCTCTCAATGTCTCCTCCTCAGAGACCCTAGCATCCACCTGGATGCAACCTGCCCATCTCTCCCTCTCACCACTCCTCTCTCCTGGAGTGATCACTTTCTCCTTTCCTCCCACCTCTCTCTCTACCCCTCAGGCCAAGCCGACCCCTGCACTGCCACTTACCTTCTCGGTCATCTGCCATGAAACGTGTGTCAGCGCAGGCTTTCGCTGCTACTTTCTCTCTTCCTTCTGCAACTTTGGCTGACTCACATCCTGACACAGCCCTTTCTAACCTTCCTCTCTCTATCACTAACACTATTTATATCCTTGCCCCCCTCATGAGGATCCGCTTGAAGCCCAAATCCAAGGCAACTCTTGGTGCGACTCTGACCCCGTCACCCATAAAAGCAAGTGCAGGGAGGCGGAGAGGAAGTGGATGGCATCAGGCGCAAATTCTGACAAACTGGCCTGTTCCAAAGGCAATACAGACTCTCTGTCCTCGCCAAGAAGAGAGCTCACATCCAAGCCTGCGTCTCAGCGGCATCTAACATCCCGGCCGAACTCTTCAAAATCTGCAAGGAGCTGGCCAATCCTGCTGCAGTCTCTACCTCCCCTGTTCCCTCCGAGGCCCTATGCATGGCCTCGGCTTCTCACTTCATCACTAAAACTCAGGACATCCTGTCCTCTCTCTCATCTTCTACCTCCTCCTCCACTCCTGGCCCGTATGTGGCTGTCTCTCCTCGTCCTTTCTCCAACCTTTCCAATTTTCACCCCGGACGATGTTTCTAGGCAAGTCCGATCTATGAAAGTCTCGCCAAAGCAGGCTCTACCCTGCTCATCCAGAACCATCAATGACCACATTGGCACCCTCGCTGTAAGCTTTGGCCATTTCTGCAAACACTCCTTTGCCACTGGAACTTTTGCCTCCCCCTTAAGCACTCCCTTGTGCACCTCCTTCTAAAGAATCCCTCTGCCAATCCTTCCTCCCCGGCTAACTATCGGCTGATCTCCATCACTCCTTTTCTGTGCGAACTCTTGAAAAAGCTGGCCATCTCTCAGCTTAATCATCACACTGAATCTGTTGGCTGTCTCCACGACCACCAGTCTGACTTCAGAGCTGCCAGAATCACGGAAACTGCTCTCCTGAACACCCATGAAGACCTCCTCTCGAACCTTCCTTCTGTCCTCATTCTCCTCAATCTTTCTTCTGCCTTTGAAATGGTCAATCATGCCATCCTGCATCGCCTCCGTGATAACCTATTTATCACTGATCAGGCCCTGCTAAGGCTTACCTCCTTTCTCACTGACCAACCCTCTCAGGTCCAACCAGGATCCTTCCTCTCTTCTATCTGTGTCTCTCTACTTGTGGTGTACCCGAGCTGTCTAACCTTTCTTCCTGGCTGTTCACTCCCTGGCACAGCTTGCCGACCTCATCGCTACCTTCTGGTCCAACCTTCAGTGTTATGCGGACAAACATAGATCTGTTGAGAGCGGTTTTAGAAGCTCACCATTTGCTCTCAAGAGTTATGACTTTTGAAAGTCTGCAGGTGGGGCGTGAACCATTTGGGGTTCAGTCCTTTGTGTGAGGTTGCAGGGCGTCAGGGGGTGAGAGGAATTAGTAATTCTTTAATCCAGGAGTCAAAGGATTCGATGGTTAAAAGTCTACCACAGGTCAGCGTAGTTGGGGGACAGAGTAGCAGGTTTTCGGCTAGGTCGGGGAGTTCCAGCATTTGTGATCAAAGGTGAGGGTAGGGGGAGCCATGGTAGGATGGGCTGGTGTGTGGATAGAGAAGGGGATGGCAGAGTGGTCTGTCCAGATAAGTGGTTTGGGACTGGATGTAGAGACGAGGTCCTAACTGCTGAAGATCGCATCAAGGGTGTGACCACCTGAGTGAGTTGGACCTGTGCTATGACGGGAGAGGTTGAGTGCCTCAAGACTGTCGACCAGGGGTTGGGTCATAGGGTTGTTCGGCACGTCAAACCATATATTGAAGTCTCCCAGTAGTGTGAATGTTGGGTGATTTACCTGAATGGTAGCTATTGAGTCACAGAGATGAAGGTGAGGTCAGGGCTGTCAGAGGATAGGAGTCCAAGATGCTGTGTTTGTTTTTCACCACGGAGCGGGCATTGAAAAGGTGGCATGTGATTTCATGAGGTGAAGTGATTTTCTTGATGCTCGTGGCAGGGAGTGGTCGGTCTACATAGGTGCCCTTTGCAATGTTGGGAGTAGTTGGATTAGTCTGGCAAGTTGAGACTGACAGAGGGGTGGTAGTGGGGGGTTGGGATGTCGGTACTCTTTGGGGGATGGGTGAATGGGTCAGGTCGATGGGGTGCGGGAATCATAAGCGGGCAGTGGTAGGTATGTTAGAGGGGTTGGGGGGAGAGGGGATGGAGAGTGGTGCATGTGAGGTGTGTGGGGTCATGCAAGTTGTTTGGGGTTTGAGTCTGGCGGGTGCTAGGGGTTTAGGAGTACTGGGTGAGAGGTCGAGTTCAAGAGGGTGAAGATGGGGCGAGGGAAGGGCCTGATGGCAGGGGAGGGCAAGGATGGGAGGTTGGACCGATAAAGAAGTGGTGAGGTATGGCGAGTCAAGGGAGAGGGCTAGTCACCTTTTCTGCGTTTTTTGGGTCTGATTGCCAGGGTGGGGTGAGAGAGGGTAGGTGGGTCAGAGGGCAAGGAGGATGAGGTGATGGTTATAGAAAGGGCATGACGTGCTACTTTGAGAGACGGGAAAGGGTTTGAAGGGGGAGGTTGGTGGGTGGGGTCGAGAGAGAGCTGAGGGTGGGGGAGACGGTGGTGTGGCAGATTGGGCGAGAGGGTTTCGCAGGTGAAGAGGTGGGGGTTCAGAGTTGTGCGGAGTTTGTGGGATGCGGTTGTCTTCGTGAGACCTCTGTTAAGGCGACGCTGCATTTGAGGAAGAGGAATAGGTGGTGAGGAGGAGTGGGGCTGATGCGGGGGGCGTGGATGGAGTGCGTGTTGGTGGAGGGTTGACCCTGATGGTGTGACGTGGAGCACCAGATATGAGTGTGGGTGCTAGTGCAGGTGTCAAGAGGGCTTTGGCAGGGGCCGGGTGTGCTGGGGTCGGTGGGGTTGCTCTAGGGGTGAGTTCCTGAGTGAGCGCACAGATGCTGTGTTATTTGCATAGAGCACGTGGTGTTTGGAGAGCCAGAGAGCTGCTCTGGCTTGTGAGGTGGAAATTTCATGGGGTGTAAGGGAGGGGAGAAGGGGATTGTTCTCTGTAGATGCCTGGGGGAAAGGGCCTAACACGGGGGAACAACAGTAAATGCAATAGTGGTAGTAACGGTAACTCAAGAGGCAGGCAGCAATCTGAAACACTAGGAGCTGTTTGGCTGTGGGCTGAATCTAAGTGTGATAAGACACAACAGGTGGGGTTAAATTGAATTTCGATGGGTTTGGACATTTTACTGGGGAGCACCAGTTGCTGGTCTCCTACCTTGTCGGTCGCTGCTGGTGGACGGCTGCATGCACCACAGGCTAACACGGGCCAACATGGTCTGGAGCTGCTTCTTCGGGGGCTGCTGTCCTTTCAGTTGTGGTCCTGCCACCAATGCGAGCAGTCTTATCCAAACTGCTAGACCACACAGCATGCCTATGATTGCTTGTGTTCTCATAAAGGATGCTCTGTGACACTTCTGGTAAGTTGCTCTTATGTTCCATCAAGTTGTATCAAGTGGTTGCATAGGAACGTGGCAGAAATCCACTTGCCCCCACCACCTAGGCCTACCTCTCTCCAACTGCCTGGGCTGGAGCCTCACTCATACCCAAACATTCTAATCCCTCTCACAGCATTCTTATTGACCACAGACGTTCCATACCTTCTTGCAAGCACTATATAACACACCTCCCCTCTTTTGTACACACGCACACCAGAGAACACACTCGGACCATATACATTCTTCCAGACTCTACATAACACACCTCTCCTTTTTCAACACACCCACCAGGGCACATCTCGGATGGGAACTCACTCATACAAACATACAGGTGAGACAAAGCACACCACAAGCAGGGTCGTACTGGGACAAGAAATAGGCCGGGCACCCCGCCCAAAAAGTGTGCCATATCCCGGAATCGCAGACTTAGGGATGTTGAAGAGGGGCTGGTAGTCCCATATGGGATTCTGATTGACGGCTGTTTGTACCACCCACTGGGAGACAGGCAGCTATTGAGACAGTGCCTACCAATCTAGGGTTGCAACCCCTTAGTTATTGTGACAAATCAAAGGTATTCGTCCCTTCTCTCCAGGTTGGCCCCACCCCTTTTGAGGCTAGGGAGGTGAGTCTTCTCTGCAAGACTCTCCTTAGGGGTCTGGGCAAGTTGAACCAAACTGGGAGTGACTTCCTCTTAGGGGACAATTACTCTCATTTCCATGAGGAACTCTCTAGACCACCCACCTTATATGCATATATGGGACTGCCTTCCATAAAGAATATCTCTTAAGAAGAGATCTGTATATAATTGGGATGAGTGGATCAAAAGAGGAGAGAGATTATGGTGCACAGGGGAACCCCCCTAGCCTAATCACGCCTTGGAGAGGCAGACTAGGAGGAAACCGTGGAACCTGCGACTGTTACACAAACTGAAGAACGCCAGCTCAAGACACCGGAGGCCCAGCGAAGTAGACAACGGGGAAGCCGTTGTGAAGATGGGGAGAGAAAACCTGTCCGATGTGGTGGTGTGACCAGGACCATCCTGCGGTGTGCCGGACACCCGCCTAACAATGCCAAAACCCCTACAGCAGGGAGCGCCGACACCTCCCACTGGCCAGCATCCCTCGACTACAGTAACCGACAGAGACGCAAGGAACAGAATGTTGGAGAAACCCGAGACCGAAAACACGAGGCAGGTTACCCCAGAAGGTGCCGAGCCACGCAATGTCACCCGGGACAAACAATGGTACAGGGGAAAATAGGAGAAGCCGGAGGCCGCTGGGGCAACCTATTGTAAGGAGTGGAACGAGTGAAAGGCCTGACGGCTACAATCGAATAGTAAACCTGAATAAGTCAATATATGAGAAACAAATGAAGAGCTTGACAAACAGGGGTGAGTGGGAAATGAAGGCAAGGTGGAAACGAATACCCTGGAAAGAGGGGAATAGCAGCTCAGTGGTGAAGGGTGGGGAAGACCCTCCATATCCAAGGGTCAAAGGAATTGTGATTTGAAACTGCTAAGTGAATTAAATAACAAGAGAAAGAAACCAATAGAGAAACCCAGGAGGGGGGATTCCTAACACAAATAAAACCTTAAGAAAGGTTGGATCTCAGGGTGTGAGAAACCTGAAAGTAAAGTAAAGAATGTGAGACAGTATGTTCAGGAGAATCATTATAAGCATAACACTAAAGGGAGTAAAAGACCAATAAACAGCTAGGATTAGCTACAAGAACTCATGAAGGAAACTCCAAGAGAGTGTCAAAGAAAATCAGCATAAGCAACATATTTCAGAAACAGAGAGATTTGTTTTTTTGACGATATAAGGAGCTAAAATAAAAACCCTGAGAGAAAGCCACTGTCAAGAAGGCAAAAAGGGAAACGACCAGGAGATGAGAGACATTCTTTTGCCCGACTTTAGTTGTTTGTGTTAGTGGAAGGGTCAGATAGTGTTGCGTTTAGGACTGAGGACATTTACTTGACAATTTGTTACGACAGACAAGCACCTTCAGTTACTTTAGTAAGGCAGGGAACCCCCTCTAGCATTAGGGGGAGATAGGCCTTTTCTTTATAATTTCATCAAGAGAAAGTCAACCTGTTCAGAGTATGTCTGACTCCTTCTTCCGACTTGCCACATTATCCTGGATGCGTGTAGGTGTTCCGGCAGCAGGGGCCAATCCAGTGATATAGGTGTATGGAGTGGCTCTCATCAGCTCAAGGAGGTCCCCTTGGAGAGACGGGGAAACACAGCAGGCTCCAAACACATTTGCACAGAGATACTGTTCACCCAGCAAGCCCACGCAGCGCTACCCATGCACAAATCGGCTAGGAGAGTGTCTTTATGGCAATGACACGTAAAACCTGTTCTCGTCTGAAATGCAGAGCACTCCTCATAACTGCCAAACCAAATTATCAAACCTTTCGAAACCAGGCATAAAAAAACTAGCCTTACTGTATGGGTAATTGAAAAAACTTGACCTTACAAGCTTGGGTGCCAACGTATGATTTGCGCTACGGAGGCAGAAATTCCGACACTGAGCAAAGAGAGGGAGCCCTGCCCATGTCCAGGTTGAAACAAACCATTTTAAAGCACGTTTTGCAGCAAGAAATGGAAAAAAAAGCCACAGGATTAACTGGCAATTCTAAACCTATAACATTTCTGCAACAGTCGCCTTTCCTCCGGAGCATTCTGCTTTTGGATCTCCACCATGCCCCTGATTCCTATGCACCTGCCAAACAGCTTTGCCTGTCCACCCCTCTCCTTCCCCCTCCACCCTGCAATTAAGGCTCAAGTGGTCCAATCATGTGGAGTCCTTTCTACTTTGAAGTGATCAGCACGTGCTAATTTTACAAGACGGATGCTAACACTTCACCAAGTCTCAGCCTAGCAGGACAGGACCCAGAAGCCATCTCACGCCAAGTGATCTAAAGGCCTGCGGCTTAAAAGCATACAGGACTCAATCCTTTTTTGTCCGTTTTGGGTCACCCTCATAAAATACATGCAGTATACCCACTGGGCAAATGACACTCCTGCCCTAGTGGATCTGGAAGTACGGGGTCAATGTCTCCCATGTACTCAGTGGCTGTGTGGTACCTAAGCTTACAAGTGCACAATACACTGTTTGTTCATATAGTATAGAAGGAGCTCAGCCTGCCTGCACAGTAAGGATCTACAGGCGGTAGATGGGGTCGAGGGCGGAGAGTTACAAATAAAGTGACATATGCATACTTAACCACGGTCTGCTGGGAACATTGAATTAAACAACACTCAAATGTAATGAGGAAACCTGTTAAGGGATGAGCAGTTTCTGATGTTATTGATCCTGAGGTGGCTTTCTACAGCACTCTTTAGCTTTGATGCTGTATTCCTTCATTTTTTACACACACATAAATGTGCTTCTTATCGCCTCCTTTCCTCCTTCACTGTTCCCATTCCTCTGATTATCCAGGGTATATATCTCAGCACGTGGTGCCTCCCTTTCAAGTCTTTTTTTTCCTTATTAGACAGGCCTTCATCCCAAGCCTGGTCACTGGCCTCAAGTATGATGGTGTTTTAATAGCCGAGATATTCCTGACTTAAGATAACTACATAATAAGGTATGGTTCAATAACTATGCCGATGATACACAAGTACCCTTAAGGCTTGATTTTCTAGAAAGTGATCCCCTATCCCGATTGAGGAATTGTCTTACAGCAGTGGGGGACTGGATTGCCAATAAATGGTTGAAGTTGAACATCGCAAAGACCGCGATTATGGTAACAGGTGCCGCTGAATCGCAGCCTGTACCACTGACTTTTAGCCAGATTCTTTTGGCCCATGTCCAGCCGCTTTCAATTCTATCAAAAGTCTTGGTGTTAAAGTTAAGTCCTCAGGCTCCAGGGAGCTGCAGATTGCATCAGTATTCAACTCTGAGTTTTTAAAGCTTAACATTTTTTGGAAGACGCTTCCATTTTCACCCTCCGAGGCTCGAGCAAAGATTGCTGCAGCTTCAATTCTTGGGTCTATTGATTACTGAATGTTGGCCAGCCAGCTTACTTGGTTCAAAGAGCTCCTTCAGAATGCTGGAGCCTATCTGGCTCGGTATCAGGTAATAATGTCCCCATACATAATGTCGCCGGGATAAGCCATTGGCGACATTATATATGGTGACATTATTTATGGGGACAGGTTGCGGGGATGTCCACTGCTCCCGTTGTTTAAAAAAAAAGAAAAGAAATTGCGGGTTGCAGGAGTGTCGCAGCATGTGCAATGTAATAATGTCTCCGCAAAAAACAGTGACTTTTCTGTAAGGAAACATTTTTGCAGGGACATTACTACATGGAACCACTGGCTCTTGGAGTTGGTGCAATGTCCCTCTCCCAAGATCTTCATCAATTGCATTGGCTTCCTGTGCATAGTGGCATCGAGTTTAAGGCTCTCTGCATTTCTCATCAGGCCTTCTATTCGTTGGCCGCTGAGTATCTGCAGATGAGACTCATTCCATACACTCCCTCAAGGCAGCTCCGTTCGGAGTCTCAAAAACATCTGTTGGTCCCTTGCTTCTATAGATCTGCGTCAGTGCTCGTGCTTTCTCCACAAATCATTTAAGAAGCATTCATGATCATTTAGCATTTTGGAAAGCTCTTGAGACTTAACTTTTGTAGTTTCTTCCTATTAGGATTTCTGGAGTGGACTCTCCTACAGGCTGTTTCTTAGCACCTAGATGCCGTCTGGCTGTAATGCTGGGCTTTATAATGCTTTTGGATACATTACATTACTGTCACTTCCTCTACATGCTGTCATTCAACTATTCCATCATTTATAAAGACTGTTATAATGACAGCCACTCCATGCCCACACCTGTTGCACAATGATAAGGCCCCCACCCCATCCAACTGCCTCCAAACGCAGTCATGAACGTTTAATATATATATATCCGGGTCAGGCGTTCGTGGCTGAGCTAAAGCTGTTTTTGTATTGTAGTTTTAAAATATCCCATTATTTTTATTTTGCAGAGAAAATAAAGAAAGGTTTAGCTCAGCCACGAACCATGGCCTGCAAGATTGTGCGGCTTGGAACTTAACCACAAGACCAAACTGCCCTTGTTCCTGGGGCAGCAAAATTACATATGTAACTGTCATGATGGAACAGTCTGATAAAAAATAAATAAGTGAAAATGGGTGCACCGAAAAAATAAATAAGGAAAAATGGGCGCACCGAACTGGCTGCCGCGCCAAAGCGGTCGAAGCTCTCGCCAGATACCACTTCTCTGCTCCACCTCTCCTCCCAACTACCACCTTTCTCCTCCACCCCCTGCCCACTACCACCTCTCTCCTGCCACCATACTACCTCTCCCCTCCCACCATCTGCCCACTACCACCTCTAAACCCCCTGCCAGCTACCACCTCTCTCCTCCACCCCCTGCAAGATGCCACCTCTCTCCTCCACCCCTGCCCACTACCACCTCTCTCCTCCCACCACCTGCCTACTACCACCTCTAACCCCCCCGGCCCACTACCACCTCTTTCCTCCCACCATCTGCTCACTACCACCTCTAACCCTCTGCCCACTACCACTTCTCTCCTCCCTCCTCCCACCACCTGCCCACTACCACCTCTAACCGTCTGCCCACTACCACCTCTCTCCTCCCACCATCTGCCCACTACCACCTCTAACCCCTACCAGCTACCACCTCTTTCCTCCACCCCCTGCAAGATGACACCTCTAACAGCTCCCTTTGTCCCACTGTGACTCAATCCCTGCCACTGTCCATGCCACGTTTGAGCAAACCTAGAACATCTTTGCTGCATAAATATCGAGCACTTCTTTAAGGTCCCATGATGAATGCATCTTTTGTTGTAAATGAAAATACTGTGCGCTCTATTTCTTGTGTCCCTTTCTATTGCCACACACCCCTGCAATGGCTCTCTCAAGAAGCATGACCCAATATTGTTGTGAACATATTGAAGTGGATTATTTGATGACTTCACCTATGTGCACTTCAGGCAGTGGACGAGTCGCTCTTTCTATATGCAGATGGCTGACTCCAATTACTCGAGACAGGGTGTGATCACATCTAAAGCCCCCCTCGTGTGTCTTTACCCGCCTGAGCCCCCTCCCACTATCCCGTGTCAACTCTCTCTAAACTAAAGATCCCAGTCCGCTCCCACCAGCGTGCACATTAGCCAGTGCAGCAGGGGGCACACCCAGGCAATATGTTCTGTGAAAGGAAATGTACAATAAGGTGCAACCTTGAAAACATTCAGTGTGGGGGAGGAGGGTTACAATGGCACTGCATTTAGTGATTATTACAATCCTGGGAGGTTATACAATAAGGGTGCTTGTTCTTTCCGTCTGCTGGGTTCGTGCTCTTTCCGTCCCTTTTGAAGTCGCTCGTGAAATGACTTCTCTTTGTTCTTTTATTTCAGTAAGCCTAGTGTAATAACTTGGAAGCTGATGAGCACCCGAGCCAGCAGGTAAGTTATTAAGTAGATTTATTGTAGTTCAAAGCCAGGAACAAAACATTGGCATGTCCTTTCCAAGTCAGCATAACTCCAACTGCCAAGCTTAGAACCCTCACACACCAACACTCCTCTCACACTGACATCACCACATTCCATTCAGCAGTGATGTCATCCACTCAGCTTGTAAGACACATTACAACACTTCTCCCTCCTTTACTTTGTTGGAAACAGAGAATGATCACACCAAAACCATCACCAGACAAAAACCCCTACATGTACGTGTGGCCAGCACGTAATGCACCAACTAGTAACACCACTGGCGACAAGAAACTGCCCCCAGAGAACACCAAAACTCCGGACACTCCAAGGAAGATCAAGGAAACAGGAAAGTGCTCCACCAAAGGAATAAGAACCCAATAAAACCTACATGGCACCCCCAGGATACACAACTGTGCCAACACGTAGGGCAACATGACACATATGTGTCAACCAAACCCTTATACCAAGTCCTACGCCCAACTCTACACCACTTCCACTCCTCCCTTTATAACAAAACAGAGAGGAACCCAACGCAGTCTACAAAGGGCTCACTCCTTCCATAAACAGAACTGGACAACCTTCGAGAAACAAAAATAAAAAACTACGCACCTCCACCTGTTCCAAGCTGCCCCTTGGAACCTAGGTCCTGCCACGACCCAGCGTCCACAGCAGATAACTACCTAACACTCCTCAACCCTCAGTACACAAACATCCACCCGTCCTAGTCTGCCCCCTAGGACACCAGGGCTGCCACCCCCGGGCACACACCACACAGCTCACAGAGCAACAACAAGCACAACAACGAAACATTTCACCACAGCACCCCTAAGGGTACCACAACACCACAAAACCCTGAACCATAGAGAACCAACCCGCAAGAATGCGGAACACAGCCTGGACCAACCACCTGAACCAGACACGCCCCAAACACACACTAACCACCACGGACCCCTGGTCCAGCTTACTGCCACCCGCAGCACACCACTCCATATACCTTGGACCCCAGGCCCAGCCTAATGCCACCAGCAGCACACCTACTACAAACCATTGAACCCCAGGTCCAGCCTACTGCCAGCCGCAACACACCTACTACACACCTTGGACCCCAGGTCCAGCCTACTGCCACCCGCAGCACACCTACCACATACCATGGACCCCAGGTCCAGCCTCCTGCGAACGCAAAACGCAGCACACTTCACTTAATGGACCCCTGGTCCAGCCAAACTGCACCAACGCAGCACACCCGCCACTCACCATGGACCCCAGGTCCAGCCTCATCACCACTGAGGACACCAGTCCCCACCTTCTGCATCACAGCAGAACGCCACAATAACCAACCACTCCCAATCCTGCACACCGCAATGTTCACCTCACGCACCATATGCAAACCCCCAAAAACAGGATGGGTGGCATACACGCAAAACATTGCACACATGTTCAAATACAAAAATGCTGTGTAAAATGCATCATTTCAGTTAATTATTGGTAAAAGATAACTGTAAGTGCATCAAAAATACTCACAGCACAAGATAAACAATGCTGTTCTCAAAGAAGCAATTCAACCAGCAAGTGCCCCCACCCACGAGTCCGTACCCCAATAATGGAAATCCAACCTGCAAGAAAACATGTTAAGTATTGAACAGTTCCACCTGCAAAGAATCATTGAATGAGAAAACAATATGCAATTTAATGCAAAATAATGCAGGAACACACTCAACAACAACCCATTAGCACCAGCATTGCAATTTCTCAATACAACACAAAGCAATCACCCATACACAACTCTCAGCGCGCGCACTCACACACTCACACGGGCCCATGCAACACGCTCACACACTACACACTACCAACCAACATAGCCAGCACAATGATACAACAATTCACTAATATATCTAGACTGTTTACAGCCTGCGCAGCACCATCTCGAGTCACAGGGCACAGGCAATTCCCTATACCTGCCCTGACAATCCTGCATGAATATAACGTAAATGCCGCACTAAAGTCAAACCTGCAGCTTCAAGCAACGTTTGCCCATGCAGGTAAGTGCGCCTCACTGATGAACCGCATCGTCCATGATGCGTTACTGCCATGTCTCCACACCGCGCACAGTCTACGAAACAAAATGCTTCCCTGCGCTCCAGCTGACGACGCTGGAACGCACGCAGAGACCCAGGCAACGTCACCGTTGAGGAACGTACGACGCTCCATCCAACCAAACGCACGCGTTCCATCTTCCTTTGCTGGAACGCACGCCCACAGAAAGGCCACGTCATCACTTCACCCGAGCTGCCGGCGAAGCAACAACACTGCCTTGCACGAATGGCCACGATTCCATGGAAATCCACGGCCCAGCACGCCTCCTCCGGACTCTCTCTCCTTGAACCACCGCCGCGGACCACTCGCGACAGCCGAAAGCTGGATCCGGACCCGCGCACTATGCGTCTCTGCCCAAAAGCTCTCCTGGCAGCGCTTCACTGCTTGTCAGCGCCCACAGCCAACTCGGGCGTCCCGGACAAACTGACGCTCTCTCTCCTCCACAGCGCCGCCAAGCAAAACGCCAAAACCATCACCTCCGAACCCAGGCAAGTTTATGAGACTCCTTCACAACAGGGGCTCCGGAAAAGCTTAACGGTGTCTGCTGCAGGGCCGCTTACCAAAGTGCCCTTACATGCTCCATGGAAACGGAACATGCGCACCATCGAGGGTCAGAGACAGTCAGAGGGGCACAAGAAGCACCCCCTTAGAGACCTGCACACCGACCCGTGTGCCGCAAGACTCCAGGCACAGGCCGGGCATGAGCCAGCCACAAACCCCGCTAGGCCGACTTGTTTATCACGGCAGACGCTCTCAAACTACCGCACACTGACCTGTGTGCCGGCTGGTTTTCCAAGGCACCAGTTGAGGATCTGCCTACCACAAGCTCCACCCGGCAGCTTGGTCCTGACGGCAGACACTCCTCAGATCACTTCACACCGACCCGTGTGCCGAACAGCTGCTCACAACACCTCCCAGCACCACCCGGTCACTGGGCAAGGCAGCTTCTGGAGCAACAGAGCCAAACAGCACTGCACCCGGACCTGAGTGCCGACCCGGCTCCACCTTCAGCACCACCCGGCCTGCTGAAGAATCTTAGACAGCCCAATTAAAACACCTTGGGCTCCAACTTGCTGTCAACTTGGCACATGGACATGAATCCACTGGAGGGCAATGTTTTCCTGTTTCTGGACTGTCCCCTCCTCGACAGGATCCCATCCTCGTCGCCAGTGTAATAACTTGGAAGCTGATGAGCACCCGAGCCAGCAGGTAAGTTATTAAGTAGATTTATTGTAGTTCAAAGCCAGGAACAAAACATTGGCATGTCCTTTCCAAGTCAGCATAACTCCAACTGCCAAGCTTAGAACCCTCACACACCAACACTCCTCTCACACTGACATCACTACATTCCATTCAGCAGTGATGTCATCCACTCAGCTTGTAAGACACATTACAACACCTAGCTCACATAAAGTTAAATGAACTGCACCCCTGGGTCCCCAAAAAGACAGGCACACCACATACATGGTGTCAAAAAATCCTATCTGTTAAGTAATGACTGAGCATGCATGCGCATGCTCAGTCAGCAGGATAGGATTTTCTGACACAGCAAAAAGTGACGTTACACCGGCCCGAGCCCCGCCGGTCTCGCCCACCTCCAACAATAAGGAGAAGGCACATTAGATTCCTGCCTTTGTCTTGCCCATTGCCCATTCCCCTGTTTTCTGTGTCTTTGTTTTGCATTTATATACCTGTTACACCAAGGGCTTTATATGCCCTTCGAACTGATAAGCGTTTCTTTCTTTCCCGGCGCCTGGCTGCTTCTGTTTGGCAGCGTTGGAGGTTGCCTTGGAGACGTGCGCAAGCCCCGGTCTCTACAATATAGATGCGTATCTCGCATCACATGACAAGTCACCTGATCTCTCCTGCGATGCGGGCCCACAGACTCCGTCCTCTGCAGCATACATACAACTAACGTAATCCACTGCGGCGCTGCTTCTAATTGTAGCGTTACTTTGACCCTTGGATCTATGCATTGCTTTTCGACTACGGCGACGTTATAACGGACTACCACTTGCTTGTTCCTTGGATTAAATCGGACCGAACGTTGACAACCCGGAACTTTCTCACAGACTTCCTTTACCTTACGTCTGTGCCTCGATCCAACCCGCTGTTGCTGGACCCTAGCCTGTTTATGGATTTCTTACATCTTTGCCCTGCCTGCATGTCTCCCGCTACACGTAACAGTTGCATTCACGCTAGGTAATCTGATACTACGTCTGCTGTATAAACGAGTGTTGCGCTCCTAGTCCCAGGTCAGCTACGTTCTTACACCTTGGGTTTCCGAACTCTTGACCACACTCCAATGAACTCTGTACCTTCCTGAGCTCTAATGAACTGTGTACCTTCCTGAGCTCCAAAGAACTGTGTACCTTCCTGAACCCGTATTTTCACCTTAATTCTACTACAATAGTCCCAAAAAGACCATTCTAACAAGGACATCTGGACCACTCCACGTGCACCAATGAACGCTTTGCTGCCCAGTGCACCAGCCCGTACCTAGCGCGTCCCTCGTGCCGCCCAGGGAGATTCCCTATAATAACATTCCCATTCATAATTTTTTCCTATCGTTTTCTGAATATCGACTACCTGCAAAACCCATTCATTCCTCACCAGAGTAAGCTGATTACTGTATGTCATTCCTTGAGATGTTCTAGACACTTGCTTCTGGGGTTCAGTGGGTTAACTGTAGTTCTTGGTTTTCCTAGGCTCAGACACCCTACGCCTTAGACACCAACATTACCAGGTATACAGGGCATGTTTAGGACAGTCTATATCTGTTCAACTCCACTTTGTGATAACCTGTTTCTTGTACTTTAATTACAGCATGTGGTAGTGCGTGTGTTCCCTGCTCTTTAATGCGATCAACACTTCTGTCTGTCTAAACATTCCAACAGCAGATGGGTGTATCGCAAAGAAGAGTTTCCTCATGTTGAGAAGGCCGGAATCTGGGTGAATCCCCGGCTGACGAGTGGCTATCGAGAGAGGGTCATCTCATTGTCCTGGTCACTGGACTCTAGGTCTTCTTATCAACGCCCCGGCCAGCTTGGTGGTGAGTAACACTACCACACTTCTCAATCTCAACTCCACTACTCTTTGACCTGTAAGTACACCCCATATCAGAACAAGAAGGCATGCTTAACTGTCTGAGAACTGGTCTGGGTTTGTGATATACTTTCAGGTCTTATTACACGTAATGGACAGATTTGCTAAAGGCCGTGATTTCATAACATGTGACGAGCCAAATGAAATTGTACAGTTTTCGAATGGTGCTGTAAAGCCATCCCTCCAATGTTGGAGGATGCTCTGTCAGGAAGTGCACTGCTAATGTAACAGACTAAATTTATCTAATAAATCTTCTGCTAAGGCTAATTGTATAAAATCCTACAAAACCCTGAGGCTTTTGTGCACAGAGGTAAAATTTCTGGAATATGCTAGTTTCCCTGTTGATTTCTGATGACCTGTCTGGAAATAAATCTTGTCACTACCTTTGCTTGCTGAGGTTGCTTATTGGACTAAGGGGTGACAGATTAGTGCTTCTGCTATCTGATTTGGTCACACCTTGGATTTGCCATACTCAGCAGAGACAGTCACGAAATTAGCAGGCCCTTTCCCCCGAAACCTCTGTTTGTTTGATTTTGATTTTGATTTTGATTCATTTCTTACGCGCACCAAGCAAGCAATTGCATTCGGGCGCAGATGTTAACTATATGTCATATGTTTAGATGTGGAGGCTTAGGGTCACCATGGTTACTTAAGTTCATTTGAATAGGAATGTTTTTAATTCCTTTCTGAACGTTGCCAGTGTAGTGCATGAACGAATGCCAAAAGGCAGCTGATTCCACAGCTTGGGGCCGAACACGGACAACCTCATGTCTCCTGTAGAGGTGTATTTTGTCCAAGGGACACACAGCAGGAGTTTGTCTCCTGAACGGAGGTCTCTGGTAGGGTAATACTGGTGGATTCTCGTGTTCAGGTATCTGGGTGCGAGTTTGTGGTAACATTTATAAACCAGACATGCCACCTTGAATTTAATACGATCCTCCACCATCAGCCAGTGGAATGCTTTCCGAGATGTAGAAACGTGATCTCTTTTGCCCAGGTGGGCAGTTAACCTCACTGCCGCATTCTGGGCCTTTTGTAGTCTTGACATTTGTTTCATAGGAATCCCTGTCATGAGACTGTTACAATAGTGAAGAATGGCATTTACCCAGGCTCCCACCACCACTGGCTGATCTGGGGGTGTTAAAAAAGGAAGTACGTTCCTAAGCAAGCGCAGGGCATAATATACTGCTTTTATTTTTGCCCCAACTTGTGCTTCACTGGCCAAGTTTTCTTGCCAGATGCAACCAAGATTTTTTACTTTCCTAGAGAACGGGATGTTTTCACCTAAGATCTGTGGAGTTATGTGGGTTCCTTCCTCTCTGTTTTTGTTCTCTGATCTGAACAGGATTACCTCCGTTTTGGCTGCATTGAGCTGTAACTGGTTGCAAGCCATCCATTTTTTGACATCTTGCATACACCAGTCTATCCTTTCAAACGCCTCCGGCAGATTATCTGTCTCCACATAGATCTGCGTATCGTCGGCATAAGAGTGGAAACATAGACCGTGTTTCCTCAGGATGTCAAACAGTGGTCGAATATATAGGTTGAAATTCAGAGGTGAAAGCGCTGAGCCTTGGGGGACTCCACATCTCAGTTGTATTAACTCTGAGAGGAAGGCTCCCAGGGCCACCTGTTGAGTTCTGTCTTGTAGGAAGGAATCAAACCAATCCACCACAACTTTAGCTGCTCTGCCTATACTTCCAATCCGTTGGAGTATCATTTTGTGGTTGATTGTGTCAAATGCTGCCGACAGATCTAGCACCAACAGTATTGTGTTGCTTCCTCTGTCCGCAGCTTCTAGTAGGTCATCCTGGACTGCCAGTAAGGAGGTCTCTGTCCCATGATTAGGGCGAAATCCTGATTGGTGTTCGTCCAAGATGTCTCTGTTGTCGACGAACTGCTGGAATTGGTTACAAATAATTCTTTCAAGAATTTTAGTAGGCCAGCATAGAGTAGCCACAGGACGGTAATTTTTTAGTATCATGGGGTCCAACTTGGGCTTTTTTAATAGCAGTTTTACCACCGCTCGCTTAAGTGGGCAAGGAACATAGCCCTCTGATTTGGATTTGTTTACAAAAATGGTTAAAAAAGGGGTGAGGTTGTCTGCTAACCGAATAGCGGTACATGCTGGTATAGGAAAAGCCAAGTCCTTAGTGGGTTTTAACTTGAGTATTAAAGCTTCTATATCTTCCTTCTCAATAGGTTGGAATCGAAAGTTCTCCTCGGTTTCCTGACTTTCTACTACTTCTCCCTCTTCTCCAGATTCTCCCCATTCTTCCGCAGTTATCAATTCAGTGATGCTTTTCTGAATGTCAATGATTTTTTTTTCAAAAAAATCATTGAACTTATTTGCCTGTTTCTTAGAGTCGGCAGTCGGTACTGCCATGCATTCTGGGTTCCTGAACCTTGCCACTACATTGAACAGGGCTTTTGCCTGATTACCTGCTAGCTTAATTTCTTCTTGAAGGAAGTTTTTTTTTGCCACAAAAAGGGCATTTTTATAATATTTTATTCGGGCTCTCGCCTTCACTGCATCTTCAACTACTTTAGAGGATCTCCAGAGTTTATTCGCCTGGCAAACTTGTTTCCGCATAAGGCCCAGTGCTGGGGTATACCAAGATTTGGATTTTTTAACTGTCTTAAGTCTAAGTGGGGCGTATTTATCACAAATTACCCTTAACAGATCTTCCCCCTTACTAAAAAAGTCTTCACATGTCGTATTGGTATCCAGGCATGCCAATTGGTCTTCAATTTCCTTCCCTGGACAGCTTCCGGCACCAAATTGGTGCAGTCTCCCGTCCTTTTCCCCTCTGATGTCCTATTTCTCTAATAGTCGCTAATTGTAAGTAGTGATCGGACCATAGGAGTGGAATAGTCTCTCCAAATTGAACGACACCCCATCTTGCTGCGACAAGATCTAGGCAGTGTCCCTTCTTGTGGGAGGGTTCCCTAGTAGTAAGCTCCAGATCATGATTGTCTAAGAGTTGCATCAGCGCAGCATGATGTGGATGCTAATTATCATTTTCTAGCCAAATATTCCAATCTCCTATACATAGTATGTTTTTATATTTGCTCCCCCATAATGTGAGGTGGGCATCTAATAATTCTAGAAAGTTCAGTAGAGGTCCAGGTGGTCTGTAGCCCAGCAGTACTTTCATAGTTTGGGTATGTGACACCGAAATTGAGAAAATCCCAAACTGGGTGTTATCATCCCAGGCTAGTTTCTCCAAGTGTGAAATAGTCATAGCCGACTTGTAAATTATAGCAATGCCCCCTCCTCTCCTATCTTCTCTATTAATGAACTGAATGGTATATTCTTCTGGGACCAATTTATGGAACATGGTCTGTGAACCTTCCGTAAACCAGGTTTCTGCCAGGCATAACAGCTCCAAATCTAACTCTTGAATAAGCTCTCCCACCTCTACAGCGTGAGCCACTGCTGAGCATGCATTCAACGAAGCAATTTTAAATGTAGTATTTCCCTCTTGCCCTGTCCTCTGCCGAACCCTTTCCAGTCCATGCTGGCCAATTTTATCCAGACATCTTAAGTGCAAGTGGCCCTGTCCAGTATTCCAGGCTTTCATCTGTGTACTTGTGTAAGTTACCTTTATGTTTTGTACAGAGAGGATAGGTACGGGACCTGCCTGGAAGCTTTACATAAGATTTTGCAGGAGGGCTGCCCATGAAGATTTGTGTTGCTTCTTGGGCTGTGGGAAAGCATGCATTATTTAAGTAAAAGGGCAGCATGACTAGACACAGCAAAAGTAGGATTCATTTAGTCAGCTACATGCTGGATTGACAGAATACATTGGAAAATAAAAAATGAAACAAAGAAATAATAAGATTTGGGATTATAGGCAGGTAGGGAAAGTAGTGTTGGCTTTGGTATGCTAGAGGTCTGGGACTTACCACGGGTTCACCGTCTCAGCTCCTAGGGCCCAACAACCCTCCCCCAGTATACAAACGGAGGACTCAGCCAAGTGCAAGTTAGAACTGTCGTTTATTACACAAACAGACAGAGATCATACCTGACATTCGAAAATTCACAGAATCACTGCCCCAGAGCCTGTGTCAGGCTGTTTTGTTACATTTTGATGTCACAACATTGACCCTTACTTAAAAAAAACCTAACAGACCATCTGGTTGGGTGATTGGAGTGATATCACTTATGGACTGCACCTATAGTGTTTTATAGGTCCTCATATTTCAGGAGGCTGGCCTGCCCCTTGCCCAAGAAACTATCTATTACATTGTTGCATGGTCGCAGGATTACCATTGGAGCTTGCCCTCTTCCAGCCACCCCTGGATTTCAGTTCCCTGATTGGCTGGAGCTGATCTCCGCAGGCCTGGGACCCAGCTCTGTTCTCAGTGCTCTGTGCACCTTCTCAAGGTGATGAGAATGACTATGTGTTCCCAATGTAACTGTTAGCAGTACCACTTTTGCCTGTGAGAGTGCCCTCAGCGTTGCAACGTTGTTAACGATTCCATGTTTCACTTCATGTCTGTGTTGCTGAGAACCGTTCGTCTTCCCACCGCGGGTGAATGACCATTGTCTAGCTCGACGGCATCACGTGGTTGAGAACCACAAAATCGAGCTCTTCTGGTCTGCAATTTATGAGGATTTATTCTGTTTCTCTGCAGATGGTCCCTTGTCGTTTTAGGTTGGGAATGTGTTGTTTGTCTCTGACCTTGGCTGCAAGCCCTGGCCTGCTGTTCTGTGCAACCTGGTTCTGCTTTCCCTCGTCTGTCGTCCTACGGCTTGTGGCCTCCTGTAATCCTCATAATTATACTATGATTTCTACATATCCATACAGTGCTATGTTTCCCATAGGCTTGTCGTATTTGGTCCTTCCAGGCTCCTTACATGATCCTGTAGTTCCATAGGGTTAGTTCGGCTGCAAGCTTGCTCTGCATCTCTTTGTTTGCCTTGCATTCTGTGTTTCTGCACTTGGCTTATGAGAAAAATAATAAAAGCTTTTGACAGTATGTATATGTATCTGTCCTCTATCTACAGAACTGTGTAAGCATGTGCTTTGTGTGTGCATGTGAATGTTCGTGTAACTTCGTGCATGGTTGCGAATTTACTTCAAGAGTATCGTTGCTATGGTGGGGTGTCACTAATGACGTCAGTACACTGGTTTACCGGCATTAGTCAACATCATCCATTGAGGCATTTTGGTCCAGGACGGGTGTTGAGGCACCTGTACCCAGAAACACATTCACTGGATAAGGTTTGAAAGGTTGTCTAAGAGGGTATCTGTCCGCATATGTGGATGTTACTGGCCCTCCTGGGGGCTGTCCGAAAAGTGAGTTGCTTTGTGCGTTTTAAACTTTTCGGGCTGTCATGTTCCTGGAGGCGAGGAGGGGCATTCCAGGGACCGTCTCTTCAGTAGATAGAAGAGAGCACAGGGCGGGAGCAGAGAAGCAAGAATGCGGAGGTCGGGACACTTTAGACAAACAAACCCTTATTTAATTCAGATCTGTTTTGCAATGGCAGAGTAAAAATTAAGCTTGAAAACATAAAAAAAGGATGCATCATTTGAGACTACAAATGGGAAAGAGTCATTCAAAGGCGCCTAGTGACCAAATAGGGGGTACAGCTACATACTTTATGTACATTACCTGTTAACCAGAGACTTGTAGGCAATAATCTAGCTCCATAAGGAAGGTAGATGGGACATTTGACCTGATGAAACTATTTCATTTGCAACGCACCTTAGAGGACAAGGGGCAGAAAAGTGAGAAGTATTTTTGAATTGGTTTGTGGAAAGATCAAAGAGTGGGGGAGTCGGGAATGAGAAGTTTGGAAGATCTAAATGTAAAGCTATGATACAGAAACAGAGGACTGGACAAGAAAAAGGCAGGACTCAAGTTTGCCTTCTCCTTACTGTGCGCTTACATCACCATACCCGGAACTAGCAAAGGAGACGGGTGAAGCTGGGGAGGAAGAGCGAAGTGGAAGAAGACATTATCGAGGCACAAGGCACCTGAAGGTTAATGCACAATGGCAATGCTGCACACTAGCCCGCAGAACCAGCACAGTCCCACTCCTATTTGCAAATGCAGCACAAGAGTGCAGCGAGCACCGGAATCCTGCATCAAACCCTAGCTCCAACCCAGGTCGGGCAAACAGCTAGTACCTCCACCACTCTGAGTCCATCCCATACATGCACATGTGCGATCTATGGTGTACCAAACATGCAATTGCAAGTCCCACTGAGACAGTTACCAGGAGTGTGTGAAGATGCTGCTGGTAGTCTAGTAATAGAACATGCCCCATGGCTACCTAGGGATTTGAGGAATTTGTCTAAAGAGTTTCCAAAAGTTAGTGAAGAACAGAAAAGTTTAGTGAAGAGTTGAGAATGGTAAATCAATAATTGGGGTAGCATGAACTATTAATGGTAATAATGCTGAGGTACAACAACTTTGGACTCAAGAGAGTGGCTGGCCTACTTAAGGTTTAAAAGGAACTGGTGTTCAATTAGTATAGGCAAGAGATGCTTTGGTACAGAAAATCACAATTGTGTCTCCAAGAAAGGCAGATTGGGCAAAACTAAGTTGCTGATAAGCATTGGAAAGATGAGTATCCTGCAAACTACCTTGATCATGTGAAGGTTGTTTTTATGCACAAATCTGGTATGAAAAGCTTGCTGAAATGGCACAGAAAACAGTAGCATGTATCTTTCATCAGCGGTTACTTCCTAAGGTGTAGGTACAATTGAAAAATATTTGTGTGGAATGGCGACCAAAGCCGCCCTCAGAACTTGTTTCTGTAACAAATCAGTGTGCTTTGTGTCAAGATTACGGAAAGGAAGTAAATAAGTGCAAATTTAGGTCACTTCAGTTACAATCTTCGCAGAAGCAGAAGCACGGGTGAGAGCTGGATGTTTTATGAATGTGAGTGATGGTGCGGGCCGCAACTGGGAGGGGATCCTGGTGACCGAGGCTAAAGGGTAGAGATCATGGAGGTAGGGCGCCTTATGATGCTGGAAATGCATTGGAGGGACAGGGCCTCCATGTCCTTGTCCTGTAGTCCTTTAATTATTTTTATCATGTGTGTTCTGTGTTATTTTCTGCACAGGAGTCCATGTGGGATCCTGGGGGTGCAGCTCTTCCTCTTCTTGGTTCGGTTTACAGACCCTCGGGAAACCCTAATGACACCCATGGGTGGGGGTTCAACCCTGTACCCTTTAGTGTATGTTGTTGGGCACCTGTGTGTGGCCCACAAAGCAGGGTATGGGCTGGTGGCAGCTCCATGCTGAATTTGACAGGTGCTCTGAGTATCCTCCATTTTGGGATACCCAGGCCCTGCCATTGGAATCAGTTGATTTCTGATAGCAGACAAGATGGCCCCTGTGGCCTCTTGCTTTCTATTGCATGTTACCCTGTTTTCCCAAAGTCCTGGGAGGCCCTTACTCTGTCCCTTCCCCTGAATGGCTGTTGGGTGGAAGTTCTATATGTGGTGTTGTTGTGAAGTCCAGGCCAGACTGGCTGGAGCGTTCCCAGTGACTGCATGTTGTGGGTACGCCCTCGGGGTGGGACCTGGGTGAATGGAGTGTGGGACCAATATACACTTTGTGTCATGGGTGTCTGGTTTCTGGTATGCAACACAAAGAATGAGACAGCCCTGCCCGAAACTGGTATGAATGGAGTGTGGAGTGCTGAATGGCTGGGTACTTGTCCCAGTACACATTCTTTGTTGTGTGTGTGCGGAGGCAGGAGTATGGCCTGAATGCACTGTGAGCCTGATTGGCTGCCTGCCTGCATGAATGCCCTTCTGGATGATTGGGTGCCTGAATGTGACCCAGCAGAGTGAATGAGAGACCAAATAGTATATCTGGGGACCTCTCACTGATGGAAATTGTTCAGAAGCTGAAGTTTAAACTTAATGCTTGATCTCGAAGCCGAGCCGGAAGAAGAAGGTTAACTGCTGTTCCCCTTTGACACAATCTGAAAGCTGCCATGCCATCGAGAACTGATCCAAGAGAGGACCTGGCTAGGAGACATCTTCCCGAGCTACGAGGGACCATCATGCACCAGCTAACCTTCGCTGAAGCGCCCTGGAAGTCAGTCCTCGAAAGGCTGCCGACCGGGGACAGGGACCACCGCCAAATCACGAAGCGAAGCCCCCGGACATTGAAGTCCATCACCATTGACCGAGAATCTGAGGTAACGCTGTAACCTCGTTGATCGGAGCGGCAACGCTCCATTGCCTAAAACACCTTGAATCATGGACTCCCTTGCTAATCACTGTTGACTGCTTTCATCCTGCCAGAGAAAGTCAAGTTCGTCGACGACCGAGGAGAATCTGCCGGTGGGTTTCCCACCACCCGAAGACCTCAAATACGCCAACGAAGATCCGGAAGCCAGCGTGGTCCAGTCCTGTTCGCCGACGCCAGAGGCCGACGACCTGACACCCTTGCTGGGCCAAAGTTCTTCATTGACTCTTTGCGGCAACAAACTATCATCGTCGAGGTGCACCGCACACCTCATCTTCGCAGGACATCCACAACCGATCATTGATGAGCACCGCCAGGACCGAAGCAGCTGCCTCAACACCTTTGTTCACCCTTTCTTCGAGGGATCTCAATGATCCATGGCTCCTGCCTTAAAAGGAGTCACTCAAGAAGGATCCGTCAACGACCCGACGTCGAACTCTGCTAAACCAGGTACATTGGGTGGTAGAACTTTATAGAAGGAAATAAGACTCTTATAAGCAATATATGGACTGGGCTTGTTAAATTGTATTATTTACAGGTTGCCCAGGTGGGGGGATCCTCACACAGAACTGTGTCTAGGTAAACAGGGCCAGTATTCTGCCAATTGTTCAACCAAACTGTGTACAGTTGATGCATTTTAATGGAATCTAAGAAGTAATTGTGGTACCACATTGAGACTGTATATATGTGCCATTTTAGAATTGCCTGAGCACAAAGTGTGTTATTGTGATTGTGTATAAAATTGAAACCTTATTTATATGAAGATCTGTGTTATCACTAACATAGTGTGTGAGTGTGTGGACATTCCTTTGTGGGTGCTTGGGGACTACACTGTACTTCAACCTTGATTGCTCGTCCATTGCTACCCTATAGAGAATCTTGGCTGGTGTGCTGTGTGCCTCTACTCTGCCATATAGAGGGCACGAGTACAGATAACCCCCACCCTCCTCCAGTCCTTACACCCCTGAGCCACAAAACATTCAAGGTTGCCCTGTGACTAGTATTAAAGCATATCGCTATTGCAAATAAGAAGGTAATTGGAAGTTTGAGTACCCCAATCTGCCTCATCTTCAGGTTATGGGATATGCAGCTCCCTCTGCCCTTACTTTTCCAATTATGAACGCAAAGATTTTCTACCCAGAGGTTAAACAACAACAAATGGTTAGGATTTCTGGGGGGAAAATGACGCTGTTCTACACATACTAATTCCAGAATACAGAGAAGGGTCTTTGGTTAAATGCAAGATAAATGTGAAAAACATACCATGTCTAATAAACACAATGGCAAAATGCTCAGCAATCTAATGTAGAGATTTGTGGAGTGTCCCATTAGCGGTAGGTATTGCTAATAATCCAGTTAGGCATCATGTGACAGAACCTTTGCCCAGCCTTCGATCAGCACACATTTCTTCTAAGCCCCTAGTCACCAGCACATTTATTAGGAAGGGATTTGTTGTGTAAATTGTGGTGAACCATTTATTGCACTCCGGGTGGAGCTTTCATAGATATAATATCCAAGCATGAAAATTAAGTGATTGTGTAACTTCAGACAGAACAACCCGTAAATGAAAAGGGAGATGGAGCAGATGAAGCAAGATGGGTGGAACTAGAGGCATTGTTGTCAATGAGGCCCTACAAAGCTATGGTCGCAACATGCAAATGAGATACTACTGATACTAATAGGAGAGCCAGTGCACATTCAAGTTGCTAATACTAATCCCCTACCGCTACCACAAAAAGTGCTAATATTCGTCAAAGCTAAATGGCAGAAGCAGCCATTTCAGTGACAATCAAGTAATTTTATGAACAGGGAATAATCATCCCCACAACTATTTAATTTAATTTATACAGCGCCTAACGCCTGGGCACTTTACATAAGAACAATCGGTACAAATGGGTGAATACATTTAGGAAATCACAAAGAAAGGAGCTGATCTTTAAGTTTAATTTTAAAAAGAGAGAGAGAGAGAGCAGGCCGAGAACAGAGAGACAAAGTGAGAGCGTTCCAGAGCCTACGAGCCAAAAGAGAAAAAGGAAAAAGAGATGGGGTATAAGGAGGGTGAGGAACGACAAGAAGGAAGAGAGATTGGGAGCACAGAGCTTGAGGAGGAGAGTAGAAAGAAATAAGAAATGAAAGGTAAGAAGGAGCAAGACTATAGAGACATTTTAAAACGCGACGTACAAAATTAAAACAAAGACCAGCATCAAAAGATAACCAATGAAGACGATTTAGAGCAGCAGAGATAGAATCCCTAGGAGAAAGAGAACGAATATGAATAGAAGATGAGCAAATAGAACGAAGAAGAGCAAGTCTACATTCAGGGAGACTCAAGAGTCAACAAGAACAATAAAAAAGGGGAGAAGACTAAAGAAGTGATTCGCAGTTTAGAAGCATGAACAGTGAGAAAACAGAGACCTTTCTGAATATCAGAAGGCTGAAAGTGACAAGAGCACGAAATTAAGGATATATGAGAGGAAAAGAACAATCCAGAGTCAAAATGGACGCCTAGATTGCAAGCACCAGTAGCAAGAGGGAGAGAAGCAGGGGGAAGGAGATAGAGGGAGGGGCTAAAGGGGGAGGAACAGAAGAGGAAGGAAACAAAAGAACCTCAGTCTTAGATGGGTTCAGGTGTAAACAATGTGAAGACATCCAAGATTGGATAGAGAGAGCAAAGGCCCAAAGAAACAAAGAGAAAGAAAGATTTGAGAATCACCAGCATACAGATGTTAAGAAAAAGCATGTGCTGAGATGACAGACCCGAGAGGAGAGGTGTATAAACAAGACAGAAGTGGACCGAGCTTTGGGGGAACACCGCGAGAGAGAGGAAAAATAGAAGAACACTGACCAGACCAAGAAAGAGAAAAGGTGGGGTCAGCACGATAAGACTGACCCCAATGAAAACCAAGACATGAAAGAGAGGAAATAAGAATAGAATGGTCGACCATATCAAAGGCGGCCGACAAGTCAAGAAGAACGAGAAGAGAGGACAACTTCTAATAGCATGCAGCAAGAAGAGATTCAGTTACTGCCAGCAGTGCGTTCTCTGTGGAGTGAGAGGGCCGGAATCCAGATTTGAAGGAAGTAAATGCAAATTAACAAAAGAAGAAACTTGAGTATAGACAATATGCTCTAGGAGTTTAGAAAGAAAAGGTAAGAGAGAGATAGGTTGAAAATTAGAACAGAGAGTAGAGTCAAGTGAGGGTTTCTTAAGAATCGGGAGAATAGACTAGTGTTTGAAAGAGGAAGGGAAAACTGAAGAAGAAAGTGAGAGAATGAAGAGAGAAGTGAGATAGCCCACAAGGGAAGGGTACACAATGAAGATCAGGGATGCAGGGAGAGAGTCACGTTGGGCTGCAGTAGGGTGTGCACAGGCAAGGTAAGTGACGTGTCAGAGACAGATAGTGTGTAAAGAAGACATAGTTGTACCAGAGATAGAGGGAGCTGGGTCTGATGTAGATGTGGATGATAAGGAGGAGGAAATAGAAGACAGACGGAGAGGGAACGTAGAAGAGAAATAGAATCAAAATCACAAGCAGACAGAGATGAAGAAGAGGGAGGGTCAGAGGGGGAAGGTGAGAGGACACATTTAAATTTAGAAAGAGACGAGTTTGGGCAGAAAGGGAGTCAAAAAGAGAACTAAAGTGCAACTGCTTAGCAGATAAGAGAGAAGCGTCATAGGCTGTGTGAAGAGAGGACATATGAGCTAGATCCGAGCTAGATCCGAGGCAGCACAGATCTTATATCAACGTCGCTCAGCTCTGCGTAAAGCCCACGAGCCGCCCAATGGGGAGGGGTCACCCAGAGAGGCAATATGTACTCTGGGCTCCAGTATAGATAGTGTCGCTTCCACACTGAAAGTTCAACCATCTTCTCCCAAAATTAGAAAAATAACATAAATGACATTTGTTTCCCAGGAGGTTCAATATTGATGCAATACGTAGATGGATTTACTGATAGATTTGCCTTCTTATGAGGTGCGTAAGTAAAATATGTATTATTTACCACATTGACAGAGAAGGCAGACAAAGCATCCAACAAACATTGTAGCTACGCAAAGAGATGAAGCAATATTTAGGCCATAGCTGGAAAAAGGGGCATATCAGATATGTGCATAGAAACCATAAAGACAAATTGCCCAAGCCAACTACAATTACTCAGATTACATCCTTTCTGGGAGCAATGGGATACTGCTGCCATTGGATGCTAAGATACACAATAGGGATATGACACATTTACATCCACCAGAGCTATTACAAGCATACCCACCCAATGGGGAGACCCATGATGGCCTTCTAACCAAAGCAGCACACACTAAACCATGACAAGATTTAACAGAAGTCCAGTTACCAAAATCTGGTGCGGAGTACTAGTGGATGGGTAATGTTCGAGGAATGAGAAAGAAGAGCCAACATTCGGTTATTCATTCAGTGTGCATGGCACACGCAGCGATTGACAAGCAGACAACTCCCTGACATGTACTCAACACAAACAGCAGTGCTTGTTGCCTTGACAAAGACTTGCACGATAGTAAAGTACACGCAGAAAGTATACGCGGTTGACTATCTTCAAGGACTCCTGCTGCACGTTTTGGAGAGTGCACGATAACGGGACGTTTTGGATAGAAAAGGGGGATTCTTGACAGCTGCAGGCACACCAGTTAAAAATGCACATCATGTGAATTCCCGACAGGAATGATTAATGTTGCCCAAGGAATTAGCGATAGTCAAAGACCTTGCACATCAAGCAAGAGAGATGACACCCATCGAGGAAATGCTCTTGCATGTGAGTCAGAGAGGAGGTGCTCTTTCTTTGGCAGAACATGTAATATCAGAACGAGAAGTGTAGT
Organism: Ambystoma mexicanum; assembly: GCF_040938575.1. Taxonomy (NCBI): domain Eukaryota; kingdom Metazoa; phylum Chordata; class Amphibia; order Caudata; family Ambystomatidae; genus Ambystoma; species Ambystoma mexicanum. The sequence continues at coordinate 718,826,405 of NC_090923.1, forward strand.
CTATTTTTCACCCTACACCGCGCTTTAATAGTTAGCAGAAACGCAGGAAGCAGATCCGGATACCGAGAAAAGTGCATGGGGCAGAGCAAGATGTTCCCTTCACACCCATTCCCTTCAGTGACAATGCAAAGGCCATTCAGCTGTTTCAAGAATGCTTTTGTATTATTTTGCATGCCTATTAGATGGCATGGCCCATATAGCGAAATAGGGGATGGCAACCCAACTGCGAAAGGAATGCTGTGCCCCAGGTTTTTTACAAGTACTAGAACAATTATGTAACCCGTGTTTAATCAGCCAGCAGCAGGAGGAGGGAAAGAGTGCAAATGTGAAACACCCAGCCCCATGGACCCCATTTGCACAAATACAGTGCACCTTGGTGCAACTGCGCAAAATGGCACGTTTCAGCAAAGTCCTGGTTGTTAGTGACATGTCTTAGAAGAATAGAATGAGACGTATCCGACCCATACGTCCAACAACCTACAGGCCGCTGGGAAACCTCTGATATGCACCCTTGTACCTTGTTTTGGTGTGCAAGTGAGTAATTACAATGACTAAAAATGACCAAGCATCACACTTCACATGGAAATGGACAGAGGCGTTGTGTAAGGTACTGCATATTCAGCAGACGCTCTCCTGTCCCCATTTCTCACTATCAGTGGGAGCAGAGGAGAGGAAAATGGGATCCTGACAAGCAACATTTTAGAAATATGTGCAGAAGCTGCTTTGAAGTGGCCAGATGTGTTGCCACTCACTCTGATGAGCACGTGGAGCACTGCTAACTGTGTTACAGGACTGAGCCCACATTATATGCTCACCTGCGGACTGATGAGTTTATCAGATGCTTCACCATTGCCTCTGAGCCGTGGCAATGTCCAGCTAATGGCTGAAGCAGCATTGCCATACTCTCAAGGGCTAGTCAAATGTGTGAAATGTGTTTATCGGCAGGTATGGGAGACAGCCCTGAAGTAACCAGCAGTGCCATGTCATCCTTTTCAGTCCAGCTGCTTGGTCTTCGTGAAGACCCACCGTAGTAAAGACTGCTTATCAGTAAGGTGGGCTGGGCCGTTTGTAGTGTTGCTGGTGGCAGATATGTCTGTGAGGTGTTGTGATGTCCCTGCCTGGTCCAATGCCAGCCACAGCAAGCCAGTGATGGCACCGGCTGAGGCAATACCTGCTGATCCTGCTACATGAAATCTGGCTTAGTGGGAGAGTTGTTTGGTTTTAATCTGGAGCTCAGGTGAGAGAGACTCTGTTAGATGTTTTGTTTCTGAAAGACTGACATTCCAACCGGGGGAAAAAGCATTAGGAAGTAACTGGTGCATACATCAGAAACCGGCCAGGGTGGACACGAGAAGTATAGAAGGTATGGTTGGGAAGACATGGTGGCGTGGCTTCAGGGGAGTGTGGTGTGACATTATGGCTGTATTCCTGGTACAGGTGAATGTGCATATGGCCAAGTATCATCTGCTTGAAGGGTCCTATCAGAGTTGATGCCAAATGATTGGGACTTCAAGGTTATTGCAAAGGCAGCACCTAACTCATAGTGTGCTAAAAAGCAAAGTGTAACAAAAACTCTACAAGGAAAATATTTGAAAAAAGAGGTACAAAAGACCAAAGAATCAGGGTGGCAAATCCCAACGCTAACTAATCTAACACCTTATTGTTTAAACCATCTATATTTTCGAGAATGTGGAAAGCGGTATTGATGAAAGACACAGCGGATGACCGGCGGTACCATGCGAGAGGGAAAGCTGAGCCAAAGTTTCCGAAAAAGCTTGAAGCAATGATTGCCCCGGCCTTCCATATACCCAATGATGAAAGAGATTATCCAGAATACAGAAAGCAAAATGCTACAATTACAACTCTGAAGTCTGCACTGGCCAATCATCACATCGCTATTGCATGAGGAATGAGACTATGGGCCTCATTACACAGAAGGCGGTAAGGGTTAACGGTCACCGGTAATGGTACCGGTGACCGTTAACCCTTACCGCCTTACTACGAGGTCCCTTTGCGGGCAGGTACTTTAACGCCTGCTTTTTGCAGGCGTTAAAAACCAACCCGCAAAGGGACCAGGGTGCTAATTACGGTACCGCCATTTGCGGCACCGTAATTAGCACCTTCCCCATTCCCATAGAGCCCTATGGGGCAAAAATGGGAATGGGGAAGGGCAATGGGGGAAGGGGGAATTACCGCCCCGCCAACCTTGGAATAGGGCGGTAATTCCCCTTTCCACCAAGGCGGTGCCGGTATTTTCCGCCTACCGTGTAATGAGGCCCTATATGCTGCTTAGACAATCTAGCTATAAGACTACATGCAGGCTCATTCAGCAAATACACTATGACCCTCTTTAAGAAAGTCTTATAAAGGAAGTTATTGTTTTAAAGCCCCATGTTCCATGATGCCAAACTTTCAATAATGGAATTGGTGGTACAAAATGGACTGTCCTGAATACTACACTTTTTTCAATGTACTTTTTGCTGCCATTACTGAACTTTCAAGTATTGTCTCATTTTCCAAATTGCTTGGCAGGATCGGCAATAGGACTGGAACAGCAAAAGGGCATGCCAATGGTGAACGGAAGAGAACAAGAAGAACCTTAGAACCACGACTGTGGGACAGAGGTAACTCAATGGCATTGGCATGAAATGTTTATCAGGCAAGTATTCGCAGGGAGAGGTTGGGGGAAATTAGAAAAAGTGACTGGGGTAATAATGGGTTCGCAGTTACCCAATATAGCTGTGTAGGAAAAGTGCACATTATCAATAATTTAAGCAGTATCACAAAGGCCCACTTAATACATCTTATATATAACATCCCTATTGCAGTTCAAAACACTGAATGGGACATTGCATGCAGAAAAAGCCAAGACTACCTGAACGACAAGCTGAGATCAATTCATGATGGTGTCAGACACCAATTCTGGCCAGAGGTGTTGTTATTCAGGAGCCCTGGCAACATTGTGCCCTTGGAGGAGCTCGTGGATGTTTGCCAACTGGTATTGCAACATCAAAGCAGCTAGATGCATCTCCAGTGCATAGGGGCCAACATATCGGATAATGCCAGGAATTCGGTCCACTGTAGATGGGATTGAGAGGTGCATTCTGACATCTGGGAAATCCAAGTTACAGAGGGAACTAATTGCTATGTGTGTGTTTCATACAAATAAGACTTGTGCATTGGAACTGGAAATGACTGGACACTGTAGTGGAAAGAACCCTCACTGATTCAATCAATAGAGAGAGTAAAACCAGATCACATACTAGCATTCGAAGATTGAATTTGTTGAAAAGGGAGCGCCAAATGATTGATGCCAAATAGTACTCCAATGTTTCTCATGTATGATAGCTGAGTGCATCCAAAGGAGGAGTTAGAACTTCATGCTTTGCTCTAATACCCATGACTGAGACACACAACTGAGCTCATGTTGAGCTTGGTGTAACATAAGAAACATGCCTAAATGCCTTGCATAAGGCTCTCTTTCATGTTTCCTACATCACCAGCATTTGCTCCGGCATCGATTTTTATGCCGGCGCAAATGCTAGGGATTCCTATTGAGACCCCCAGCTTTTTTCACCAGCAACGAGCAGGCGGACTCCATAGAAATGCATTGTAAATACTGCCTGAGATGCAGACTGACATGTACGCTACCTTTTGTCCTCCCTTTTGTACTCTGCCATGTAAATGACAATATTTGGTGGCAGAGCCCTGTATATGCTGAATTCTAAACATAACAGGCCCCTGCCGTCAAATAATGGGAACTCAAAAATAAGTCCCACAATGTGTTTTGACCTGCTGAGCAAAAGTAGGAATTTCATCTGAAGTATGACATTAAGTTTAACAGGTCTTCTATTATCCCCTATTTCTTACAGAATTTCTTGGAACTATTGCCAGATTAAAGACTTGATGGATTTAAGCCAACATCTAGATGCTAGAGTCGACAGCCAACAGGAAGGAGAGAACCCACATTCACCAAGGGTGACACCCCGCCAACAGACAGTCATCAGGGATCTCTCAGGCTTCACTTCCTTGGATGAGCGCTTTAAAGCTTTACGAAGCAACAAAGGGGCTCACACCAACAAGCCCACTGAAGAGCGCACTCAACAAGATCATCACTTGGATTCATCTCTTCGTCATCCACAGGCGAAATACATCTCGAGAGACCATACTCAATCAAAATCTGAATTACTGGACAAGATTAAAGACATTAAGCACCCGCAGTGGACAAATGGACACCAGGACAATAACCAACAAGTGAGGGCGACTCATAACTCTCATCAACAGAAGAAGTCGTATCAAGATTACAACAGGCAGAGGTTGAGTCCCACTTTCAAAATAAGACAATGGTCTGGCAACCAAAAATACTTAGTATTAAATAGACGTACTGTGATGAGTCTGCTACACAGTATTTCAACTTTAAGGAACCTGAAATCAGAAGACCTTAAAACGGTGGAACCTTCCCACGAGGGTCAAAATACCTGTTGTCTGCTCTATAGATCATCTGATAGAGTGATCACTTTGTTGTCAGAGGCATCGGATGTACTATAGAAACAAGGGTTTGATTTAACCTTGTTCAGGCCAACTAAAACTGACCATGAGGTGACAAAGGACCGCGTAATGGACTCTACATCTACAAGTGAACAACACCATCACACTAGATCACGAGAAGATCTCCTTTCAAGTGCATCAGTAGTCCACAGGCCTGACACGGTTCAACCATCACTTCATGGCCAAGATATTTCCCCTCGGCAAAAAACCAGTACAAAATCCAGCACACCACTAGAGGAGGACCACAAGGCGACCCAGGTCACACCAAACCTTAAGTCTCCAACATGGTCCTGGTTACCGAAAGCTTTGTCTACTCGGCTCCATAAATAGCCACCAGTACAAACTAATAGTGACAAAGAGCAACAACCACTCTCCCTGGCGAGTTGGAACACAAGAGGGTTCCTACATTTAACAATCCCTAGCGACATCAAGTTAGGGGAATATGACATTCTATGCCTTCAAGAGGTCTGGTTAAAATCTAACCCAACACTGGATGGATTTGAAATTGCCTTTTCAGAAGCACTAGCAGGAAATAAAGGAAGGCCCTCTTCAGGACTAATCACTGCGGTCCGGATGGGTACGGGACTAGAAATAGTCAAGATCATTCTGAAGTCCCCCTACATCTTGGTGGTACTAATCTCTTGGGTGTGGAAAGACACTGGGGAAGAGCATTACAGGCACATCTATTTGCAGGTGATGTCCATTTACTGGAATCATAAAGCAATCCAAAAGACCTCATTGTTCGATATAGTATCATCTACACTAGACTCGGTACACCTGGGTTAAGGGGCCTGTGAGGTCATAGTTTGCGGAGATCTGAACATCAAATGTACTATGGCTGGTTCTGATTCTACGGAACCCTCACAGTACAAACCTTGCTCAAATTGATGACTGTAAGACAACTCTTTAATACAGCGACTATACTTCCCGATTCTGACATCTTACCAACTTGGAAGCGAGGTTTGGCTCACTCAACTATAGACTACATCTTCGCCTCTGAATTCCTCCTAGCTCGGTTGACAGAATTTAGCATTCACGAGTCAACCCAAAGTGACCACAATCTTCTGGCTATCAAATGGGCTTCCACACAACCATTATCAGCCCATTATTCGGGAAGAATTGAACCGGAAGGTAAAGGAAACCGGGTGAGGGTCACCCGGGCAAACATCCGAGCGATCACAACTTCATATGGAAGCAGTGTGTCTGTTTTAGAGGTTGACTACAGACCACTTCTGGAACCCTACAGAGCTACGATGAAGCGCTCGCAGTGGCAAATCTCAGAGCAATTTCCCCACGCACATAATTTTGACGCCCTCCTGGTGGCACAGCGAAACACACTACGCAGAGCGAAAAGGATCGCCGCAAGAAATAATACAGCCCTTAACAGAATTTACGTAATTGAGGCAACAAGATCTTACAAGAGTTGGTTACGTTCTCATCGTTTAATACTCTTCCAACAGGACTCTGAAGCTATGCTAGAACAAATCCAAAAATGCAATTCTAGAGAGTTTTGGAGACTGATTAACCCACGGGCCAAAGAGGTAGACTCAATGATGCTAAATAGCATCCCGGAAGCAACATGGATTGGGTTCTACTCAACACTATTCAGATCTCCAGATTCCTCTGTTGGGCCTCCTCCATCGCTGGAAACAGAACCTTTGATCGACCTGCCTGACAAAATTGAAATCTTGCACATAATATCCAAGTTAAAAAAATCGAGGGCTCCAGGGCCCGATGGCCTCTCTAATGAGAACTTAAAATCTGCGCCTGAGATTGGACAAACTTGCTGAGTCTGATTTTCCAAAAATGCACAACTTTCAACGCAATCCCGCTTTCTTGGACTTCAGCGGTCATCATCCCTATATTCAAAAAAGGAAGAAAAGATGACCACAGGAATATCCGTCCACTGGCTCTGCTCGATGTTATAGGGAAGGTCTATGGATCCCTTTTGTTGGAACCCTTCAACCAATGGGCAAAAAATGCACCCTGTAACGACCTTCTCCAATCTGGAGTCAAAAAGAGAGTAGGAACCAGCATCAACATCTTCATTCTTAGTCTACTAAAAGCAAAAGCCCGGGAAGCAAATCAAAATCTGTACCTGGCGTTCATAGACCTTACCCAGGCTTTTGATTTAGCCAATCGAAAGAAACTTTGGGAAAAACTTAACAACTGGGATTGCCCACAGGAGATCTTGAAGCCTATCAAAGCTCTACATGCTTCTACAACAGTGCAGGTGCGACTGAATACCAGTGGTTTGCTTTCGGCAGTTATACCAACCAACCGAGGGGTCAAACAGGGCTGTCCTCTTGCTTGGTTTGATATCTTGCATCTGACCGATCTCTGTGAGTGGGCAGGTTTTGTAATTTTTCCATAATCTCACAGTTCTGTTTTTTAGTACTGTCTCTAATACGCCATGGTTTTGGCTAAGATGCTCACTGAATGTGAAGAATCTTCTGGTCTTACAAAGGTTTTTCCTAAAGTCTCAGCAGCAGAATATAGAGCTACTGCGCCCTAACCTCCAGCTGTGTACAGGTGCTCTTGGGGCATCTTTCCTCCAGCCATTCCTCCATTGGCCTGGCACCCGGGATGCTGAAGTTGAGGGCAGCGAAGCCCTAATGCAAAGCCCCATGAAAGCGTGGATGAGGCTTAGAAAGTGCTAATAGTAAAATGACCACAGGCAGTTCCAAACACTACACGATTTTGTTGAATACATGGTGGTGTATTTTGTTGCCCACACACCTCGTTATGCAGGTTTCTGATCTTGTATATAGCATTGAGTGAACAATAACACTTGTATTGTGCATAGAGTTCTCCCCTTGCGCTGGTGATGTTGCTCGTTGACCATAGAATACATGTTCTTGGGATAGCTAGAGAGGCTGTGGAGACAGGGGCTAGTTGGGTGCAGGAAGGTTCCAGCTTTTGGCTACCTGTACAGGAAAACACCATTCTCCTCTGCAATAAAGATTGAATTTAGGACATTCCAGCGGTGACTGTTAATATGAAGGGTGGGTATTTTAGAAAACAATTTTGTCACATATAGAGGGGTCGACACCAGCCTGGCATCTTAAGGCCAGGCAGGCACATTTAAAGATCATCCTCGGGAGGATAGCTCAGGGGCAAGGCGCAGCAAGGCGACCACTGCACAACACAGGTTCGATCCCCGGGTCTGCGCTTAGAAACTTCTGGGTATTAAGCGCTATAAATAACCCATCACAATAATCTGCTTCTATAGGGTGTGTTACACCTCTGTTACATGGTTCTCTTCGTTCTTATTTTTACATGGCAGACAAACTAAACAGCTGAATTTTGAGGTATTTTCGATTTAGCAATCAGGCGGTTGGGTAGGCCTGCACTGAACTTTTGGCTTAGCCGAGAAGTGCGTTTACAGCAGCTCCAACCACTAGCACTTCTTGGGATAGGGAGAGCAGAAGTGTAATTTTGTTGTCATTTGTTCTGCTGAAAGAAGCAGCTGCTGGCCACAGTAACTTGTGGGTTCAGCGTCATGTCCTTGTCAAAATCCTGTTTTTTACTTGGCTGCAGGAGAGAGACTTTGGCCGAAGAGGGGCGAGGACAGGATAGGAGAGGAGAGGAGGAAAGAGAAGAGGTAGATATCCTTCACTCGAGAAGAGGCAGTCTTTAAATACCACTCTGTGGGATAATAATGTCTTCTGTGATTTCAGGGCTCTGAGGCCTATCGGTATGTAGCGCTATATAAGAAATAATGGGAATGGAGCGCTATGTAAGAAATAAACTATTATTATTGTTGTTATTTTTGGAGGTTTCTGCTATCATTCCCCTACCTAGGGGGTTTAATGCATATGTGTGGTTCTTCAACATATGAATGAATGTTGACAGCAAAGTCCTTTACTATGTCGAACAACGTGGTAAGTACACAATAAACATTACAGGCAGTGGTAGAAGTGTACCGAAAAAAGTAGTGTAATTATGGCCTCGGCAGGGGAGTGGGTAGGGGGAAGCAAAGTGCAACATGTGACAAGGTTTTGCAGCCGGGGCATTGCAATAGCCTAAGTGACTGGTAACTAAGGCTCCTATTCCAACTTTACACTTGCACAGAGACATGAATGGACAAGTCCTCTATATAGAATGGTGAATATGGTCGTAAAAAGTAGAGGACTGGTAAACAGAAAAAAATAAAAGTAGCAGAACACCGCTTCTGGCAATTCCCGCTCACTTCGATCACTGATTACAGGGGAGAGAATAATCCCTGGGGTACTTCACAGGCTACAGCGACTTTTCAAGAGTGCAACGTCCCTGTGTTAACAAGCTGAAAATGGTTTTCCAGAAAGGATTTGAACCATCTAACGGAATCTTTGTAGGCAGGTGCCAATGCTGCAAAGCAGAGGAGGTGGCTCTCATAGTTGATGATATCGAAAGCTGCTGACAAATCCCATCTCCCCTTCCATCATCCACCAGGCACACCCACCCCATTGTTCCAAGTCCATACAAGAGCCCTTCTGTCAAATGTGTTGGTCGAAAGCCTGATTGGATAGGAGCGAAACCGCTGTGATGGTGCAGAGACATTTGAAACTGTGAAACTGCAACTTTTCTTGGCTAATGCTTATAGACGGGCGATAGGTCTAACATCAGCAGCACTAGCCGGGTATATATGGAGTTTTGGGTATTTTGAGGAAGAGTGGAATGAATCCTGATTTTGAGTGGGCCGGGAATTGAGCCCGCCTTGAAGCAATTGAGGCGAACAGCAATGGCCATTGTTTTAGTATCCCAGTGGTGGTGGGGGCAGGCTCAGAATTGGTGGGCTTCAACGCGCACAAGAGGGCTGTGAGTTCCAAGTCTCTGGCTGGGTAAAAAAGCAATGACAAGTAGTGCTTTCTAGCAGACTGCATTTGGAGTATTTGGGTGCGTATCATTTAATGCCCACCCTTTATGGTTACTCTGTTATTTACACAAAACTAGATCAATGCTTTCAGAGCGGGCGCAGTGTATATGAACAGTAGAGACCGGGTAAAAGACAGTTTAGGATCGAGAGGGGTCACTTTCTATAAGAGTGGCGCAAAACTGCTTAATAGCAGTTACAGTGACTTTTTCGAAGGAAAAAATCAGTCGTCCATAGTCAGGTTTTACATCACTTGCTTTCCATCAGTCTCTCGGCTCTCTAGACTGCACCAGACAGCTTAATGGGCATGGGCTCGTAGGGGTGGTCCTTGTAGGAATTAATTGGCGTTCCAGAGAGAAGGTAGTTAGTACGGCCCTGCAGGTATTCACTACGAGTATAGTAGGTTGAGATTCGGAGAGGGCACATTTAGAGGGTTTGTTTAAAGTATTGGGCTTGCTTGTTTAACGGGGCCGTTGCTATTGGTTATCTCAAACCTATACGGATGTGGTCAGGCTAAATAACAGGTAACAAACGAAGCATTGGGATGCGCGAGGATGGAGTATAGATTGCACCCAGGGTGTATCCCTTACAGAGGGCACCACACAGTGAGCTGACAGAAACAGAGATGTAGGATGGGCGAAATTCCAGTGCAAAGGCATCCAGAAAAACCCATCAACCCATAGATGTAGGTCTCCCAAAACTGGGTAGTATTGGTTGTTGTACTGTAAAGGCGGGGATGCTTTGGAGGAAACCCTGGCGATCGCATTGTGGCCCGGAGATCTGTAACAGCAACAAATAGCGCTAACTCTGGCAGATAGGGGTTAATGTAACATGCAGCCCCAGAATGTTGCCACCAGATTTTTATATGGGCGTAACCTGAGGTAAAGGGATGATCACCCCTTAATGACCTGCTCATCCATAGCATTGTGTTTCCCCTAGGAATTGTCGAAAGATGGCAATCAAAGTAGAGGTCAACCAGATTTCTGTGAGCCCGAGGCAGTTTGACTGCTGTGCGAACATTGGGGAAATCTCACTTAATGTAGGCCTGGGCTGTGCAGCGAAAGGAATGTGGGATGTGAGGGAGAGAGAGACAAGTGAGAGGTAGTGTGGGGTTGTAATGTCCGCTACCAAGCTCACTGAGGTCAGAAAGGGTGTGTTTAGAGAGGGTGCCCATATGGAGAGCAGAGCTGACTTGACCAGGTGTGAAGTTGAGTCACGAGGAAGGCCAGCAAGAGGACCTTCCAGAAATAAGTGGGAGCTATCCTGGTGTGGCAGTAGAATGCTCTCTCAGCAAACAGCGGCAATGGTATCGTGTCCTTTGCTGCGGTGTGTGCTGTGTGCCAGGTAAAACCACACATGATGTGGAGAAGGAGGTGCTGGTGGAGAGGGATGCACATCAGCACTTGCACCTAGCACGAGGGAGCCGGCGTGAAAGGTATTCTTGCTGGCGGCTCCATGTTCCTCCTTGCAGATGCGGAGGGTTCTACCAGCATGAGTGACTGCGGCAGGCCCCGGTCTTGGAACCACTGTAGAGGAGCAGCTATGGTGAATGGAGGAGACCAGAAGGTGGGGCTATACGTGATATGCCTGCACTGCTATCCCACACAGTATAGAGCTGTCTGTAGGTCCTTTGGATAAAGGCAGAGTGCAGTCCTGCTTCACACCCCCATTGTCAGCAAAAGGTCCTCTGCTCGAAACCTTCCTTGTCCAGTAATGTGCATTGGAGAAGCCCTCAGTGGGTCTAAAGACTGCGCTGTGTTCCATATCCCTTGCAAATACCACCGAGCCCCTCTCTGCTGCAGTTTCCTATGACAATGCATTCTCTGATATTGAGCTGCACAGGACTTCCAATACTGTCAAAGCCTGTCACTTTATGACAATGCATTCTCTGATATTCAACTACAAAGGACACCCAATACTGTCAAAGCCTGTCACTTTATGACAATGCATTCGCTGATATTGAACTGCAAAGGACACCCAATACTGTCAAAGCCTGTCATTTTATGACAATGCATTCGCTGATATTGAACTGCAAAGGACACCCAATACTGTCAATGGTCCTCATTCCGAAATTGGTGGTAGTCATGGCGCTATTTGCGCCATGACTGCCACCAATAACGGTACTGTGTCTGGTTTGGTGCAATGGGGATTTACCAGTCTAGTCCGACCTTGGCGGGACCGGTAAGTCCCCATTCACCAAACCAATCCCCATTCCCATTTGAGCCCTATAGGGCTCAATGGGAATGGGGAGGGCCCAAATAACGGTCCTGCGTATGCCAAGCCGTTACTTGCGCCCAGGTCCCTTAACGGGTCCCGTCCTTAACACCTGGTCAGACCCGGCGTTAAAGAAGGGACCCGCTAAGGGACCTCGTAGTAGGGCGGTAAGGGATTACCGGCTCCGGTCTCCTTCCCAGTGCCCGGTATCCCTTACCGCCCTACTCGGAATGAGGGCCAAAGCCTGTCACTTTATGACCATGCATTTTCTGATATTGAGCTACAAAGGATATCCAATACTGTCCACGCCTGTCACTCAGGGGTACAGCAGAAAGGGACGGCACCCTTGCTGTTCTTTTTCTGTAATATGAACTGTTTTTTTATAAAAATGTTTTAGATGCAATATAAAACACTTTTTTAACAGATTTCTGGTAGTGTGCAGTGGATTCTTTAACCATTGCACATAACGTAGATTAAGATTATTCGAACACGTGGAATAGGGTGGGGTAGCCTCTATCCCTTTTTTGTCTTTCTTTATGGAGGTAGGGCATACACATTTCCATTCACAAGCGTACCCAAATTGGTTGTGTGAGAGTAGTCCATACTTATTTTATTTGAAGGTTTATTTAGCCTTGGGTCATGGTGCGCCTTACATGGATCAAAGTTTGAAACTGTGGGAGTTGAAAAAAGAAGTTACAAAATGTTTTCAGGAAAGACTAGGATGATTAGGCTAGATAGGTGATAGAAGTGGAGGAGGACAGGGCTCTATGTGGACAAACAGGTATGTTTTGGGTCTCTTTCTGAAAGTGGTGATGAGGATGCAGTGCGTACGTGAAGAGGTAGGGTGTTCCATGCCCTGGGTGCCCAGCGGGTAAACGCTTGTTTTTGTGTGCATGTGAGTTTGCAGAGTGGAATGTGAAGAAGGTGTTGGCTAGCTTGTCTGGTGTTTGTGTGGGTGATGGGTTTGTGTCTGTCATGAAGGTAAGATGGAGTTTTGAGCTGGATGGCTTTGGATACAATACAGAATTCTTTCAAGGCAATTCTCTGGGGTATGGGAAGCCAGTGAATATGGGAAAGAGCAGGGGTGCTGTGTGAAGGATTGGCTAGGTGTGGGTTGAGTTTGGCTGCTGCATTTTGCATGGCTTGCGGGGGGAGGCAAGGCTGTTGTTGGGGAGTTCAGAGAGGAGAGCATTTCCATAGTCCAGATTAGAGACTGTTAATGGAAATTGCTTGAACTACAGTGCAGAATTCATCAGGAGGAAGGATATATTTGATTTTGCATAGGAGGTGTAGTTGTAGATTGCATGTTTTGGTGATATTGATATTGATATTTTATTTCTATCGCGCTCGTACACAAGTGTGTCAGATAGCGGTTATGCGGTGTGTGAAGAAAAGGTGGGGGTTGATGGTGAAGCCAAGGGATTTGACAGGTGTGGAGAGGGATATGTGTGGGCTGTCCGTGGCAAATTCTAGGATCCAGGGAGTGAGGTTGGTTTGTGCCTTGGAGGGAAAAATGAGGATGTATTCTGTTTTAGAAAGGTTGAGTTTGAGGAAGTGGGTGGCCATCCAGTACGTGATGGTGGAGAGACGGGTTTTGAAGGTGTGGAGTTGTGAAGGGTATAACATTTTGAAGTATATTTGTGTGTCATCCGCGTATTGGTGGAAATGGACGTTGTATTTGCTAAGGCTCTGTCCAAGGGATTCAACATAAAGGTTGAAGAGGAGTGGAGATAGGGAGGAGCCCTGCAGGACCCCATACATGAGAGGGGTATGGTCTCATCGAAAGGATACATGTAGTCAATGTGTGTTCCGTCAGTGAGAAGGGAGGTGAACCAATCAAGTACGGTGCCAAAGAGATTCATCTAGTGGGCTAGGATGTCTAGTAGAATGGGCAGTCGGTGGTGCCGAATGCTGTATAGAGATCGAGGAGTATGAGTAGTGCTGTGTGTCCTTTGTCTGTGATGCTGTGATGGTCATTGAGGATGTGAAGAATAGAGGTCTGGGTGCTGTGTCCAGGTCGAAATCCAAATTACAAGGTGTTGAGTAGGTTGTTTGTGGTGATGTGTTGTTGCAGGTGGGTAGTTACAAAGAGTTCCTTGATTCTAGGGAGGTCTCATCAGATAGTAATGGGGCAGTAGTTTTCAGGGAGCATCGGGTCGAGAGATGGTTTTTTGAGGGGGGTTGAGAGTTGTCCCATTTGAGTACAGTGGGGATAGTACCATGTGAGTGACAGGATGATGCTGTTGAGCCAGTGGGGAGCTAAAGTTGTGATGCAATTGGATGCAGCTTGAGGTGGGCATGCATCATTCAGGATGTGTGCAGGTTTTGTTTTGGCAGTGAGGGTGATGAGTGTGTCTGTGTCAGTGGGGTGTAAGGTGTCCCATGTGTTGCAATGTTTGTGAGTGGGTGGTGTGATGTGGAGACCTGAAGGGAGGGTCTGTCCTAATGTTGTGTTCATGTGGGTTATACTATCACACAATGGAAGAGTGCCCCTGCTAACCAATGTATTGAAATTTCACTATTTATTAACGGTTCTTGCACTTATATTATCAAAGTAGGGGGTGCCAACAAATTAATGACCCAACAGAGCCAAGGATCAGACCAACTATGCAAAAATAAGGCCACATTGAACTTCTAACATGGACATTAGTTGCATGCTGCCCAAAGTGGTCTTAGTAAATTAGGACTTGCCAATGTATATTAAATATTTCCAAAGTTTTGTCATTATTAAAACGTTAATCCAAGTTATTGACAACTATAATGTCAAGCCTCCTCAGGCAGTAGTCTAAACATTTTTAACATGGTTATTTTCATGATTCTTCCAGAATACATTCATTGATCTCACATACAGTGAGTTGAACAGAGCAAAGACAATTGAATTCTTGGTGATGAAAGGAATGCTTGGTATCAAACAGTGAAGACAGACACAAGTGATCACAGTTCAAGGGTGTTTATTAAACTTCAATGGGTTGGGAGAATGCCTATAAACCTAAATCTACGACCATCAAATAATAATAACGCAGTCTTAGTGGAGTCTTTGTCAAAATAAAAGGGCATACACTAATAAACCTATTGCCAATCCTTACTTCTAAATACAATTTACAAAAGGGTGTGGGACAATTGTGTATGCAAAAAGGAAAGTGTTCAAGAAATAATGTTCCCCGCGTTTTCAGCACGGGACACAGCGGCACGGTGAGCTTCGCACACTCTGGCTTCTAGGCCATGAGGAAACCGTTCAAAACACAGGTCTCAGGACCTTCTGCCAAAACCTCTTTTCCATTAACAGTCTCTTACTGCAGAGGGCTTGTCGTAACAAACAAATATCAAACTTCCATTCTTCTCAGGATTTTCACATGTACAAGTTCTTGCTTTCAAATTTCATCATGGGATCTCCCTCCTTTATGCTTGGACGTGCTTTTTACTACAATGTTTATTCTTGTTCTCCTTCGTTCGGGCTCAGACCATGGATCTCCCTCGTTCGTGCTCAGATCATATATCTTCCCTTGTTCTGGCTCAGATGCCTTAAATTTACTTTCCACATTTTCCTCTTGATATCAAAATCGAAGGCTTTCGAATGTGCGATGAGTTTTGCTTAAATCGTAGCAGGACCACTTTGATTCACTCACACAATGTTTGTATCAATCGGTTACTTTTGTTTCTCACTTCTTGGCGGGATACCCTACAGAGACCTTCGATTGAGCTCCTTTGTGGTGCCTGTTAGGCAAAGTTTGTATGCAGTACCCTTTGGGATCTCTACACACAACTAGGACTACAGGTGTAAGCAAAACCAACCTTTGGTATAAGTCTGTACCACACAGTGTTTGGTAGCGAGGTGAGCAGCCAGGCTTATCTCAAGAAGGAATGTGAGCTTGTAATGATGTTACACAGAGGTCTACAATCACAAGTATTCAGATATACACTTCTACTCAAGGTTTCTGGGTAAAATACCTCTTAATTTATTACACAGTCAGTTAGAAAACATTCATTAAAAGGAGGCAATCAATATCATAAAAATATACTACAATACTTTACACTAACCGGTTCTGAAACATTTACTCTACTTTGAAGGAGGAGCAAAATGGCATTCAGAGCAATGGAAGTAGGAGCAAAATTTCATAAGTTAATAAAACGAATATTAAAGTTACTCTAAAGCAGTGCAATTAGTTGAAGTTAACCAGAGGAGTTGATTCAATGCAATAGGTAGGCCGAAGTCAATGGACTAGTGTCTTGTATAGGTAAAAACGGTTCTGGTATTTAAACAGAAAAGTCTTTGCCACGGTTCTTGGAAGTAGTTCACGGAAGAAAGGTTTGTATGTCGGGTCACAAGCTGACTAGGCCTGCAAGTTGCCAAAGTTTCACGTACTTTCACAGTGAGAGGTAAGTTCTCTCAGGTTGGGTTTTCACAGTACCTTAGATTGAAGAAAAAGATGCAGCTGGAGACTTTTGAACCTGGCAGATCTCGCTGTTCCTGAGCCTCAGTCGTGGTGACAAGAGGGAGGACATTGGGGGACTCCTGCACTGCACAGGGACTGGTCACAAAGCTGGCAAACTGGCAATTCTTCGATTCCGGTAGGTGTCTTCAAGCACACAAGCTGGTGTCCTTCTCCCTAGTTATTCGGTTTCCTGCAGTACTCTGAGGAAAATATAATCAGCTCTGAGAATGGTGTCCAGGGGGCTTACAAGTTGGTTGGTCCTACTAACTCAAAGGAAGAAGTCGTCTTTGAAGGGCTTCTCTGTCGAAATGTACTTGGTGATTCAGGCCTGCAGCAGGGCTTCATCGGGCAAACCAAAGGTCCAGGAGTTGCAGCAGCTGTCCTCTTCCAGCTCGTCTTCGGTTCTTTCGTTCCAGTGGTCGATTCTGCATTCCAATCCAAGAGACTCGCCTTTTAAACAGTTTTCTCTCATTCATTCCAGCCTAGCTGGCACTCACCCAGCAGGGTGGCTGTACATTGCCGGACAGTCAGCCAGCCAATCACGCCAGAGTGCATTTGGGTCTCCTAGGAGACTAAGCACAGGGAGTTTCGGGCACCTCCCTCACTTCCTGGCCACCCCAGATACTTGGGTGCCAGATGCAGTCTTCAGTCCTGAAGCCCGCCAAAGGCGTAGAAACAAATGGACCAAACCTAGTTTGCCACGCAGAGACAAACTCTAGAAGGACCTTTCCAAAAAGAAATGGCGGAAAAAGAAGACGGGACCTGTTTAAACAAAGGGGGCTTAGGCACCATCTTGAAAAACATGGCTCCCGCGATTTTTAGCTACCGGTGTTCGCGGTCGGGAAAAATAATGTAGTTCGTTGTAAAACCACTGACACCAGCCATTTTGAGAGGAAAGGGTAGCAGGGGACTGCTACACGAGTTTCTAGACATAGGGGATACTAGATAAACCCTCCAGCACTCTATTGTAAGATAGTGTGTCCTGGGTCTAGGAATTTGAAAAGACTAGTAAAGTCAATTTAACTTTACATTCTCTGGGAAACGGTAGTTCATCCCAGAGAAGTTGTTTAAAACTTGGGAGAGCCTAAAAGGCTTCCCTGTGCCACTGCACTGAGGGTGCTGTGTGACACACATGAAAAGGTGATGCCTATGGAGTTAATCTAAAGCTCCATAACCAAAAGAATTAAACACAGAAAACAAACAGAACTAAAAAGTTCAAAGCCCCAAAGTTTAGCAAATGAGCTGGAGGGCTCTAAGGTAGAGGGAATTAGCACATTTATGAGAATTCTCCCTAATAGTGCCAGACCACTCTGTCAATGGTATTGTATCTTTCCTTCTCAAGTTCAAGCATTCATTAATATTTTAGCTTTACTCGCATCTTTATTCACACGCATTTAACAATGTTCATTCCTTCGCTCATTCTTACAGTGTTGCTGCCTGCAATCTTAACTTCAACACAGACCGGTCTTGCATCGGTCTCCCCAACTCATCGGCTGTGTTGATCTGTCTGGCGCTACTTTGTTCTTGGATATCTCTGACACACAATACAGGATTCTTCAGCCTGGTTTCCTGGCCTTACGCTTTCACTCTCGAAGGTTTCTTGAGAGTAGCGGTTTCCTTTCGAAAAGGTCATGGGAATTTCCCTCCTTGCGTGGTCTACTGTCCTTCTCCCCTCGTTCAGCTGCCGATTCGAAAATGCTGTTCCTTCGTTTGCTTTGCCTCACTCAGAGTGTGCTTTCGTGCTCTGCCTTTTATCAGTGTGGGTAAGTTTAATGGAAGTCAGGTGTGTGTAATTGCCAGTAATTGCCTGACCTCGCCTGACCATTGTAGTGGAACATGTCAGGTATACTTCTCAGATGTTAGTCTGTTTTCTCCCAAAGTGTGTTGTCGGTGTAAAAGTGTTCGTGTAGGGAAAAGGGGGGGTGGGGGGGAGTATAGTTCCCATGTTTCCTAACTGGTAGGATGGGAAAAAGATGTTACAGGGGGAGGGATACCGCGTCTCGCCATCCAGTGTCCCATTTCCCCCCTGAATACCCCTCACCCAGGTGATCCTCCCGCACTGGTCCACCCCAGGAACTGGATCCAAAAGCGATGGCTGTGTCCTGGCCACCTGGATGACATATCCGCGGGGACTAGCGGGTGAGACACTTTCTGGTTTCTCACAGTGATGACTTATAAACTGTTTTCCAATGTGTTTCGAGTTATAGTAATTCTTCAGGGAATGTCCTCTACATCAAAACATATATGTTAAGGAACATTGAAGTCATGTTATCCAAATTAAATGGACACATATTCAAAAAGATAAACAAACTCCACTATGCTTAGTTAAGAAAAATTACATTGCGGGCAAAGGCTCACCAGAAGTTTGTCAGGGAAACCCAAAATGTGGTATAATGTATGTGGGTATGACAACCCATAAGGTAAAGACTTGTTGAAATGAACACAAAAGTAATGTTAGGACTGCAAATGTGAATTCACCTATAGCACGTGACTTTGTATTTATGTATATATATATATATATGTATATATATATATATATATATTTGGTTATTTATAACACACTTAATACCCATAGGTTTCTAAGCGCGGACCTGGGGATCGAATGTGTTGCACTGCGTCGTCTTGCTTCCAAGGCAAGCGCGTTGCCCCTGAGCTATCCTCCCTCCCTTGTAGAACATAGACATGCAGTGTCACAGATGCAATTTATTGTACTTGAAAGGGTAAAATGCATTACAGAGGTGGCAATTTAGAGCTACTACAATGGGAGGCCTTTTGGATACGCAGACTAAATACTGTGTTACCTAAAGGGATGAATGAGATGTTATCCTTGAATTGCTTCTTTGAGATATGAGACTATTTATTTTCAAAAATGGTAGTTACAAGATGTCTTTCAATGTAATTGAATGGAATGTTTCTCAAAAAATGCAGTTCGATGATTTGCAATGGATATTATGCTGTAACTAAGGGGCTCATCATGAGTTGGGTGGTATTCCAGCTTTAAATCCGCCAGAATACCGCCCAACGGTATTACCACCAGATTACAAGTGGCGGTGGCAGTGTAAATCCCTATTTTGTTTTAGTGTATTTGTACTCAATGGGGCATTTTCGGCACAATTCCTGCAGCAGTAATTGTGCCAAAAATGGGCAGAAAGTTGGCAGATTTACCTCCAGCTCATAGCTGGTCCTACAGATGGATCTAGGCAATATTGATCACAATTCTCACTTTATAAAATAAGCATTTTCTTTGCAGGACATCGGACAAAGCATGCTTCGATATGACCCCACCGACTCATAGTTGGGCGGTGCAGTAATGCAGCGGTGATGATATTACCACTGCATTTTTACCGCACTACCCAAATCGTGATGAGGCCCTAAATCTTTCTATAAGATGTCATTGAGATTGGTAGGTTGTTAGGTAATATTGGGTGATTATAAGAACATTAAGGGTGTGTATGTTATATAAAATAATCTGATTTTATTATAGATATGTAATTATAATATGAATTTGCTTTGACCTATATGTGATCTCTTGAAGAGTGAAGAACTCCTGTATAACACCCCTTTTTTGTTAAGTAATAAGACCGTCAAGGAAAGGATACTGCACTAAGGGTCATTTCTGCATCTAAGGATTTTTCTAACACATTTCCGTGTTATTAATTGTAATATCTATAAGATAAATACTGTCTGTTTGGAAGATGCCTCCATGGCGTTGTATAATTTCTGAAAGAATATTTTACATGTTGGATTTACACTGCGATATATGATGATTGATTTTGCGCCTCTTTCATGAGTTACATTGAAGGTGGGCTAACTTTAGGTTTTTTGTGTTTTGTTTGTTACGTTGTCTGTTTAATTTTGGCTGTTTGCTACTCTATTATTTCTTTATGCATGCTATACTAAACCGAACGACTAGTTTAGTATTTCTTCTACCTTCATGGTAGTTTTATATGCGCGATGCGGCACATTATAACTGACATGCCTGCACAACAAACTGAACTTTAGTAGCATTGACCGTGTAGATCTTTACAGACGGGACTCAGTCTATAATGCATAGCTTTCAGTTGTACCCTAATTCGCTAAGTGCATTATATGATTTATATTAAAAATATACACACTGTTACTGACTGTAGTTGTTGCTGTATTTGGAATAAGGTGCTATATATTTGGTAATGGAAGGTATTTAGTGGAGTTTTTGTTCTACATTGGGGCACTGGTAGCGTTCACATCTTTATTTGGTCACTTGTGGCGAAATATACTGTTGGTAGCAGTTAGAAACTGTTCCACTCTGGCAGTGAGGTAACACATGATGTTTTGGAGATTGGTTCCTGATTATGAGCACTGTGATAGTAGGCAGATTTGCAGTGGAGTTGTTTGGGTTATATTTTCTTTCATTAAAGACTTTTTACCGTCGTGGTTGTTTAACTTAAAAAATGTGGCCTTCCCGGACAGACCTCTGGACTAATTTTTCTTGACTAAGCATAGTGGAATTGGTTTATCTTTTTGAATATGTGCCAATTTAATTTTGGTTATTCTATCACCCCACTATGTAACCTCAGCCTTTGTGGAATATCAGTTTCACTACCATTATGCACAATCTATTTATTTATATAGTGCACAAAACCCAACGGTATCTAGGTGCTTATGCTTAAGAGATTCGATACAGTGCTTCTGGTTACAGAGAGGAAGGGCAGGGAGTGATTACATTGTAGAGAAGTGTACAGAGGTAATTACATGACAAGCAAAGTGCAGAAAGAGTTCAAGGTGAGCACATTCATGGAGCCTAACCCCATTTTGCAGGGCGGCTGCGACACAGAGATGCAGAAGTCAATAAAGTGGGCACATTCATGGAGCCTTACCCCATGTTGCAGGGCGGCTGTGACACAGAGATGCAAAAGTCAATGAAGTGGGCACATTCATGGAGCCTTACCCCATGTTGCAGGGTGGCTGTGACACAGATATGCAAAAGTCAATCAAGTGAGCACATTCATGGAGCCTAACCCCATTTTGCAGGGCGGCTGCGACACAGAGATGCAGAAGTCAATAAAGTGGGCACATTCATGGAGCCTTACCCCATGTTGCAGGGCGGCTGTGACACAGAGATGCAAAAGTCAATCAAGTGGGCACATTCATGGAGCCTTACCCATGTTGCAGGGTGGCTGTGACACAGATATGCAAAAGTCAATCAAGTGGGCACATTCATGGAGCCTTTCCCCATGTTTATCTCGTTCGATAGCTGAGGGGCAACGTGCTCGCCTTGGAAGCAAGACGACGTGGAGCAAAACAGGTTTGGTCCGCGCTTAGAAAACTCTGGGTATTCAGCGCATTATAAATAATCGATCATATATGTTGCAGGGCGGCTGCGACACAGATGCAAAAGTCAATCAAGTGAGCACATTAATGATTTTCAATTGTGTTATGGTATACCGATGTACTATCGAGACACAACTGTCTTTTATACCATTAATTCTGTCAAGTGGATTAATAAACTCTAGTAATGGCTAACCAAACAACCATACACCATTTCTGAAAGGGAAAGGGCCACAATATGTATTATCCCTCCATTAATTCCACAGCTGTTAACCGATTTTTGCCTCAATCCGCATATGTTCCTGTGTTTTTTTCCAACCAAGGACTCGCGCTTAAAAAAAGTGCAACCTTTAACAATACTGAAACAGTGAGAGCATATATATATTTTGGGGAAACACATTCAGAAGCTTTACCCATTAATGCTAATTCCACCAAAGCCAAGGTAGCATTGTTGCTTTTGAGTAGCTGGTGGCATCTCAGAGATCTAGTGCCTGAATGCTTGCAGGCTCCGGCGCATTAGAAGTGAACAAATTAAATTATAAGTGAACAAATCAAACAGTGGGCAGTCACATTTGCTGCGCCTCGTGTTTTTTTTCATGGCGCAAACCCTGTGTTCTATGCCCGGGAGTGAGGCTGCATTTGGCCAGGATCCCCGGCACAATCTGTATCATTTACTCATAGTCCAGCATGTGCTGTAATCTCCTCACAAGAAAATTGGCTGTCAAGTGATTGAACACTGCTAACAGCTCCGGTGTATGTGGTTGGAAGCTACTGCTGGGGACCACACACTGTGCGCCGTCTGCTGAAGGAGGTGAGCCCCCCACCCCGTGAGAGATGCGTCCGTAGTGAGAGTGGCTTCTACTGGGGGGGTGGTGAAGGTTTTCCCCTTCAAGAGGTTTTCCCTCGACCACCACTGCAAAGAGAGAACGAGGGCTGCCGAGACAACCACTAGATCATCCCATTGTCCACTGGCCTGACACCATTGGCTGTTGAGCCACTCTTGCATAGGGCGCATGCGCATACGTGCGTGTGGGACTAGATAAATGCAGGAGGACATCATTCCTAACAGTCACATGGCTTTGCGTACTGTCACCTCTCGACTGGCTACATAGTGAGGGATCTGAAACAGCATGTTTTGAACCCTTTCGTTGGAGGGGAAGACAAGGCCGTCTTCTATCCGAATCAGAGCCCCCAGAAATTGTTTGACCTGCCTGGGGTCTAGGCTGGACTTCTTCACATGTATTGAGAATCACAGACTGAAGAGAAGATCTATTGTCTCCTGGGTGTTTGAAAGGCATGTTCCATGTGAATCCCCTGTTATGAACCAGTCGTTGAGGTAAGGATAAACTGGGATGGATTGCCTGCGCAGGTGAGCTGTCACTACTGCCAGCAAATTTGTAAATACCCTTGGGGCTGAGGCAATGCCGAAGGGAAGGACCTTGAACTGATAGTGCTTGTCCTCTATCATGAACATCAGGTATTTTCTGTGTGCTGGCAACATTGAAATATGAAAGTCTGCATATTTTATGTCCAATGTCACCATGTAATCCCCCTGTGTTAGCAGAGGGATTACCTCTTGCAGTGTTATCATACAACAGTTTTGTGGTTTGACAAATTTGTTTTCTGGGTGCAAGTCTAGCATAGGGTGCATGGTGAGATCCTTTTTGGGTACAAGGACGTACACTGAATAAATACCCTTGTTTACCTGTAGAACAGGGACGACTTCGATTGCTCCCTTTTCCTGCAGGATCTCGACCTCTTGCAGTAGGATCTTGAGATGTTCTGATGACAAACGCCTGGACTTTGGTGGTCGGTATCGAGGTGGTCGGCTGAACTCTATACAATAACCATGGGCGACGGTCTTGAGCACCCACTGGTCTGTAGTAATTCCCTCTTATGCGTGGAAGAATGACGATATCCATCCCCCGACCGGGGATGCATGGGAGTGACCCAGACCTGCGAGTCATTTCTGATTGGAGGCCGGGAAGCCTCTAGGGGTGGTAATTCGACCCCATTCCTTGCCACAGTGCTGTCCTAGACTGATACTGGTTTGAGGCAGCAGACCCCTGTCCTGAGGACCATGTGTTACCCGTTCCGTATTGGTTGTGTGGGGAATGTGGGTTGGATTGTCCACAAAAGGAGTGGCAAGAACTCCCACCTTGCTGCTGAAAGGGCTTTTGAGTAATCTGGTTGAAAGATTTCAAAGTCTTATGTTCTTTTTTCGTAGTTTCTAGCGCCTCATCTACAGCTTTACAAAACAGGTTAGATTCCTCCACCGGTTTGTTGATGAGAGACGCTTGGGTTTCTGGCTTGAACCCAGAGTTCTTTAACTATGCGTGTCTCTTCAAAAGGGTACCTTGGTCCAGAGTTCTCCCGACTGTCTCCGCAGCATCTAGGATGTTCTTAAGGATATTATGATTTACTTGCCTCCCCTCTGACACAACTGTGAGCAAACGTGAACGAACTGGTTCGGGGACCTCCTGCAGACCCTCCTGTAGCAAGTTCCACTGAACATCGCAATAGCTGGCCAACAGTGTGGTATTGTTGGCATTCCTAGTGGAATAAGCTGTCACAGTAGTGACACGTTTTCCCAGGGCATACAGTTTCTTGCAGCCCTTGTCCAGAGGTGCCTCACCTGTGGACAAGGGTACCCCTGCTCTCTTTCTAGTTGTAGTGACCACGAGGGAATCTGGGGTGGCATGTTCCCGAATGTAGAGCGGGTCCGTAGGGGAGGGGCGAAAAAGTTTCTCCACCCGTGAGTTCACAGCCCTTGTCTGCGAAGGTGTCAGTAAATAAGGGGCGATGCGCCGTTTAATGGAGTTCAGTAAAGGTATAGCCTGACTTGCAGGTGGCTTCTCCTTTAGAATATCCTCCACAAAGTCAGAGTCTTGCACTGTTTCATGCGTGGCTATCTGAAAATGTTCGGCTGCTTTTTTCAGAATGGCATTAAATGCCATCTGGTCATCTATGGGAGATGCCTGTCTCAGAGATGGCGAGGTGGGAGGATCCATGCAGATTGTGTCTGGATCTGGGGTATTGGTACGTGACAGCCATGGTGGGTTATCCACTGGTGGCTCATCTCCCCAATCTGGGGCCTGGTCAGTGGAATCCTCAAAGGGATCCTCAGCTTGTAAAAAGGGGTCTTGAGGAACTTCTTCCTGATCCGTCAGGTCAAACACCCCCAAATTTCGACACAGTGGGGTAAAGGTCCTCTTCACTAGGTCTCTTGGGCGTGGTAAACTTTTCTGAAAAGTCCACAAATTTTGAAAGTCTATTCATACACCCCTCAAACCTATCCCTGGTCCATAAAGAGGACCCAGAGGGGGCCAGAAGAGTAAGGGTTCCTCTTGGGGATCTACCTGCTTAGACTGTTGAGATTTATCTGAGTCTTACATAGAGACTGGGGGCTCTCAGAATAGTCTTCCTGCCTTTCTCGACGTGTGGACGTGTCTTTTGACCTGTCTTTCGGCTTATTGGCCACCGAAACAATCTTTGCAAGACTGTTACGCGGTTGTGGGGAGGGCTGCAGACCCGGTGGATCGGCGTGTTCCGTCGAGGAGCTCGGTGTACCCGTTGGCGTCTTGGACCTTCCCGATGAGTCTGTCGAGGCGGTACAAGGGGTTGGACGCTTGCCTTTGAGTAGTGGGTGCGTCCCTGTCGTCGGGATGTACACTCCCCAGAGCAGAACCATCATCCTGCCTGCTGAGGTTAGGGACGGACGGTCTGGAGCGTGGCCGCTCTGATGAAAGGTCGATGGCATCCGTATCGCAGCCACGGCTGTCGCTTATTTCCTTGTCACTCTCAGCACCTGTGGCAGCGGGCGAGCTACCCTCGGCCTGCATCATTGCGTAGGCCGCCCACTGTTTAAATTGTCACTTCTTACTCGTCTTAGGACGCAAGAGCTGACAAGACCGACAGTACGCCTCATGGTGATCTCGAGGTTGACACTTATTGCACCGCCCATGCGTGTCCTTCCAAGGGTACTTGCCTTTATACAGGAAGGGCAAAATTTAAAAAGGAGTCCTGTCCATAGCTCAGGTTTATAGCGACAGCAAAACCAGATGGGCAAAGAGAGGGGAGAGGGAAATACATTCTTAAAAGAAATGGAAAACCCACTACTGTATAGGCAGGTCAGAAGGCCAGACCACGCGGTCGACCGGAGCACCAGCTGTTGAAAGTCTGGGGTGGTCTTCCGCGGTGGCAGATAGTCGTCGATGAAGGGGATAAATATATATAGAAACGACCGGAGGTCATGGACAAAGATTTTATTCGCAATTTGCAAGAGCTCTGCATAAGGCGACCAGCTAGCTGGGCAGAAAAAAGCCAATCTGAGGGACCTCGACGCGTGAGGGATTTTGGGTACACTACAAGTCATGTTAAGGATAGTGTTACAGGCACACCCATGTCGACGTCCCCTTCCAAACCTCGAAAGACAAGATGCAATACTCTACGATTACCACTAGATGTCGGACTATATGCACAGCATGTGATTCTAAGCAGATACACAAGCATCAGAAACCATAATATGCAACATCCCCCTTAAATTAATAAGGGCAAGTTGTGGCTGTGTTTTTAATTCTGAGTGCATTAGGAAACCCATATGTAACCCTTCATATAGTTCTGAGCTACACCACCAGTTACGTTGCAAATCTGTGACAGTTAAAGCGAGCAACACAATAAAGCACCCTTTGAAATACTTGTTCATATCCATAATGTCTAAATGCTTGTAATGTTAAAAAGTAAAGTTTGTTTTGATGTCCTTAGTTGAATGTTAAAACCATGCTTAACAACACACTGGAGGTTTGTGACGAATCTCCAAACCTAAGTGAGTTTATTTTATTTATTTATACGTTCTTTAGTTCATAGAACTGTACACGTAAATTTGTTAATACATATATACACATCTACTCATTCTTAAGATTAATTCAAAAATGTTTAAAACTAAATCATATCCATAATTTTTAAGCATACTTAGGTAGAAAACAATCATAAAACACGAACGTCTACTACACCTTAAAGCACACTAAAATCTTAAAATTTTGTTAAAAAACGTAATCATACATACATACACACATATTTCTTCCATAAAGCTTGTCAGTGAAATTCCTTTCCAATATATGTCTTAATAACAAGCCATATTTGGTACAAACCGATGTATACAAAGGTGGAGTTTGTGTTAAGACAGTATGTCCAAAATTGCTCGTCAAAGATTGCATCATAACTGTGGACCAGTTGCCCTAAGTAAATCGTGTATAACAGGCCCAAATTTGTGCATTCCATACAGATGTGCTTCACAGTTTCTTTGCTCCCAGGAATCATACAAATTCTGCAACATCTACACTCCTCTTGCAGTTTTAACTGTGCACCCGTAGTGGCGAGCACCGGGAGTTGATTAATCTGAATGTAAAGTCTGAGCCTTCGCAGCTCCGGATCTGGGCAGAGTAATAAATAGGGTTGGGGTCTCATAAACCTATGAGTCACTAAAGACAAAGGGGCCTATCCTCGAAGTGTAGCTAAATGTTCATAATTACACACGCAGTCCCACTGCGCTACATTCTTTGCAAATACTCTCTTCAGAACATCTTATTGGGTTCCGCGATGGTAATCAGGATGCCAATTCACTGTGAGGAAATCTTTTAGCAATTGTAGAAATTTGTCGACTTCATGTGTTCCCTCAGGACTGTAAGAAGCAATACGAGCCAGCAGAGTATCTTTACTAATGGTTTGCGTTCGAAGAAACAGCTCACCCCTGCGTTTTAGTATCATTCCCTTCATAGATAAGAGGCCTAATTCTAGATGCAAATACTCCATCCGAGTCGACTGTGGTAGATTGAGCATGCTGTGCCAAAAGAACCCTTCCATACGATTCAGCCATTCCAATTGGTTCATTTGCAGAGCTTCTAAACCATATAATATAGAGGGGCAGAACCACTGTTCAAAGCATCACACTCATATAAAATCCTTCCCAGCCCCTCGCATATCTAATTATAAAGGTTCATTGCCTTGCCTTCGTGGTTTTAGATTTTATTGTGTTTTCTTGACTTGCCGTGTGCATTAGTTCAAGACGAACATATTTATATGAGGAAATGTACTGGATTGGTCCCAATGTGGATACAATGGCCAACCTATTAAATTTTGGGGAAGAGACCAACATCACCTTGGTTTTCTCCAAGTTTATGGCCAACTCGTTTTCCTTGGCATATTGGGCCAGTTCTCCAAACAATCCCTTAATTCCAGCCACAGTGTGGCTAAGAAGTACAAGGCAGCAGCATACATAACTGCAGTAATTCTGTCTGGACCAATCCTAGGTAACCATTTAGCATCCACCTCTAATCAGCGGAATAAATCCGCTCGGTATAAATTAAAAAGAAGTGGGGCCATCATGCATCCCTTTTTAACCCCTCTGTTTATATTGGTTTCACCTGAGAGATGGTTTCCTTATCCTGGTGGTAGAATTATTATGGAAGGACTTAACTATCTGTAGAAGCCCTGGAGGACAGCCCCAGTCAGACATTTTTACCCATAGTCGATATTTATTAACTAGATCAAATGCAGATTTAAAATCTGCAAAGGCAATATACAATGAAGGACTCAGTTTACTTTTGTATTAATGATTAATCTGTCCAAGACTCTAATATTAAGATTCCTAGGTTGCTGCCCGGGAACCTGTTTGCAACGGATGTAGTGGTTCATTTTC
This sequence comes from Ambystoma mexicanum, assembly GCF_040938575.1. Classification (NCBI taxonomy): domain Eukaryota; kingdom Metazoa; phylum Chordata; class Amphibia; order Caudata; family Ambystomatidae; genus Ambystoma; species Ambystoma mexicanum. Next base: position 718,854,459 of record NC_090923.1, read on the forward strand.
ATCTGCAGATGTTTCAATACACAAGTGGCAAACACCTTCTCCGTAACGTCAAGTAAAGATAACAAACAATAGTTTTCGGGAAGTAAACGATCTCCGGCATTATAAATAAGTACCAGTATGGATCGAGTCCAAGATTGTGGTATCTTCCTCTGCTGGCAAACCTTAGAGAACAGTATACCTAACAACATTGCCCAGTTTCCTTGGTCGACCTTTAATACGGCCGTGGCCAGACCATTTGGTCCAGGGGCTCTTGAATTTTTTGCTTTTCCTATGATGTCAATTATGTACTCCCTATTAAAATGTAATGATCATGGGTACTGCTTGGCTATCATGGTTTCCCAATTTTGTCCTAGTTTAAACATCTTTGATTCAATGAACTCCCTCCAAGTGCGTTCAGAGATGGGATTTATTATTTTTTTACTCCACCTTTGGATCCTTAGCTAAAGAGAGAGTATGGCAGATTGTGGCTCAACATTACGTTTAGTCGCTGCTGCCATTTGTGGGTTAAGCCTTCTGCTTTACACTTTTTATGCCAATTTCAATACAAATTCTTAACCTTTTTGATGTTAACTGAGGCTTCTTGCACAGAACGTGAGCACCATTTTATGAGTCTCACCTCTCTGCGCAACTTGCGCTTAGACTATTGTATCTCCATATCGAAAGGCATTTACTTTTTATCCTCCAGCGAAATTTGAGGCCTTCTCTTTAGAACCCCCTGTTTTTTTAGTGGTTTCAAGGATCCATGCTTCAATACCTTCTGTGGTGGTCTTAGCCAGGTAGTTTAGACCTCCGTTGCTATATCTGTGAGCTCCTTCCTGATATTGCGTGCAGATCAGCGGATACTATTACCTCCCTGGGTTACCTCCAACTCCCAAGGTCCCATTTCCCTGGGCTCCCCATCTATTCCCTTTAGTTAAAGTTCCAGCATACCATGGTGCCTGTACTGGGTTGAAACGACACACATTCTAACAGTGGACCATTCCCCCATAGATAGTCAAGAATTCCAAATTTCTTGCACACCTTCCAAGTCGGTTTACCAGGGACGCCCATTTAGGGTTGTGAGTTCCCACTCAGTAAGGAAGTGGAGCCACTCACATCCCTTAGTACTAGCTTCTTTCAATAACAGGCTATTTGTGTACAATATGTGTCAGAAGATTTCCCTAGAGACAGATTCCCTGCATCTTGCATTTAGGTCACCCACAAAAAGGTATTATATCAGACTACAGGTCGTTTGCCCAAGCCATTATAAGGTTATCTATATATTCAACGATAGCCTCGGTTTAACCGTCCCCGGGGGTCATAGATACTTACTATTAACGTTCTCTTATAAGTACCCCCCTGTTGTAACCCTACTTCCACTGTTAAGACATTTACCCCTTCGTCTTCAGGCTTAATAAGTGTGGAGGGGAGGTCTTGTCTGACCCCTATTCATAAAGCACCAGTGGGACGTCCTGACGGCCCCTTTTTTGCTAGGGCCTGATAAATCACATATCCATCTAAGTGAAGAGGCTGATATAAGCATGTTTCCTGCAGCAAGAAAATGTTAAGAGTTCACAAGGGAGTTAAGGGATCCGCTATCCGTTAGAAAATGGGAGTGACCACGCGTGTTCCATGAAATGATATTAATTCAATCATGGGATAACACAACGCTAGGTATAACACTCTTTAGCCATTTCCATCCCTGAATGTTTTTAAAACTTTGGGCTGTACATTCCTTTGAAGGCAATACTGATTGCTGTATGACATTATTTGAGCACATTTTACATTGGTCACAGACTTCAAGACTGGTCTTCAGCACCGGCAAAATGTCTAACTTGTAACCAAGAAATTCCAGTGAGTGTGTTTGGGCCCGTATCAGAGATGCATTAGATGGCAGTGAACAATGGATTTTAGTAATGTCGTCGTAGCTCAGGCCCAAGGGATGCACAAAGTCAATATCAATGGAGTTACGAATGCGCAGAGAAGGTACTTTTACAAATAACTTCAGCAACATGGGATGGTTGATTATTTCCTTCTTTACAGTGGGATGTGCATGGGTAATAGTTACTATTCGACTGTCTAATATCAGATTTGGAGTTGGAGGAGATTGTTGAGCTACTGATGATTTTTGTGGTCTGGTGTAGTATGACTGAGTGGGTCAAGGCACGTTGCTCATTTGTACTATGCGTCAGTGTTTCCTCAGATTGCCGCAGGGTTTGGCTGGTGTTATCTTTCAGCAGCCAACTGGTTAGTGTGCCGCCACTTTGCTGGAGAAGCTTTTTCCGCCGCATTTCCTTCTTCTTGGCTTTCTTTGACTGGAGAGGGGGCTCAGTCACAGAGACAACAGTTGAGTTTATTGGAGTAGGTGGTTTATTAGGAGCCTTTAGCCATAATAGACGTTTTTTGAAACGCCTTTCCTTGCGTGTAGGATAATTTAGAGGTGATAATAAGGAGTCTTCCACAGGGCCATTGGTAATGACCACTTTCTGGGAATCAATTCTTATAGGTTCTGGCTCAAATGTACCCCAGCCAACCTCCACAGCTGTATTTGTCATCTTCTTAGAATACGTCCCTTCGAGTAATGAACCCATAATATTACCCTGCTTCGTCACCTCCCCATGGATGGGCCCACAAAATTTCAATAGATTCTTGAGGCAAAGTGTACTACATCATTATTTGATACGGTTAATTCAAGGAGTTTTACTGGCTATTTGAGTGGTTATTTGAACCAGGAAGAAGCGTATGCAGCGATGGTGGCATATCTTCCATAACATGTTCGGTGAAGCTGAAAGCCGTTGTGTCAAAAAAACAAACAGGGTTTAGGCTACAGGAAGCAACTGGTGCATTCACTGGCACACCAGGAGGCAAAGTTTGTTTGTGGTGTTTGGTACCACCATCTGCCTCCACTGCTGGGTGCATGGAATTATTAACTTCATAGCACAATTCTCATTATTATCAATCCAGCCAAAGGTGGAGTGTAGATCAGATTTATTCACGGTATGCACCTCGTGGACTTGTACATCAATCTCGGCGTGCTCTACAATGTTCGAGCGTACTGTAAGTATCTTGGGTTTTTTTTGTAAAGAACGAAGAGATTTCTTTGTTTTATTCAGGGGATTTTTGACAAGAACAGGGTGTGTAATGGAGTTTGTTAATTCAGAGGTTTCATCTACTGTTATGCCTCCTACCCCCAGCAACGGGGCACACTTTTAGCCATTGCTTTTACCATATGGTTTTAGGTTCCTTAGGTTATAATTTCTGGGCTTTGGCAGGGCTTTCCCAGCATATTGGCAGTTCGTTGTCTGGTAGCGGTAACCGTGCTGCTTAGCAATGAGTTTTAACAAGTGTGCAAGTAGTTTTATAAGCAAGGGGGAATGCAGGAAACACTTTGGACCGCCCTCCGACTACAGTGTATCAAAGGTAATCTCTTTACTAGAGTAGTGGCTCAAAGGGTCTTAGCCCTGCAGTCACGACGTGAAATGTCAGTATCACCACCTTTTATGCACTCCGCGATGCACGGGCCGTCAATCACTCAGTTTACCTTACCACAAGGAAATGGGGTATTAAGGTTAATCCCAGAGAAACAGAGGTGACATCACAAGTTTGGAGAAGAGGTGTTTCGTGGTATCACTTCCTTCTTGTATCCTCAAATTGTAGGCGCCCTGCGTCTGAGATGCAGTGAGTCCGTTGTTGCCACACGTTAAATGGCAAAACCCAATGCTGCCATACCAAAGTTCCTGCAGGACAAGTTGGAATAAACGCTCTTCCTCCGCACTGAGCCACTGAACACTCTACAACACTGTCACGCTAGGAGTCTAAGATTGATTTACTCCGCCTCAAGGCAGTAGAAACCACAGACAGACTCTCCATATGTCTGTATGTCAAACTGAAGCTCCTCATGCACTGAACACTCTACAACACTCTGCCACGCTCCGCTGTGGCTAGGAGGGTAAGTGTGATTTGCTGCGCCTCCCCGCAGTAGAAACCAGAGACAGACTCTCTGAATGTTCATGTGTCAAACTAAAGCTGCTCCTGCTCTGAACACTCTACAAACTCTGAGTTTATTACACAACTTCCTTTATTGTGTGTCAAAGCGCTGAAAATAAAGTGGGTAAAACAATTATTTGGCTTTTGCATCTTATAGTTTTCCATTCAGGATGTGGAAAATAAAGGAACACTGATATTATTTTGGCTGAACATGCTGCTATAAGAATTGAAATGTTGTCATGATGCTTTACTATGCAATTTTTGGCGTATTTTGCAAGTAACTTCTTAGGACAGTATTATTGTAGGCCTTGACACCCAATACTTAAATATTTGCTCCCAGTAAAGCGTGGAAGAAGGTGGCCGTGCCCAAACTCCAGAGTGGGTTAAAATCCCTGCATCGCTGTTTAGCTTAAGTGTGTGACCCTTGGCAAATAATGTAATCTCACCCTGACTTCAACTTTAAAAATTGGAGTGCTTATACGTTTACTCCCTTACAATAGGGATTTAATAAATGTAGGGACACATTGGTGTACCATGGTGATCCTCTGCTAGTGGCTCCAATACTCTCACATAGAATTGCATTATTGCTGCACAGGCCCTCCCCCAGTCTCGTATCACTTGATTTGACAGGTAGACATAGGTCCTCATTACAAATCTCCCGGTATGGAAACAATGTTTACCGCCACCGTTGTTTCCATGCCGGGCGATCACAACTCCTGCAGGCGGGAAGTGATGTTCCCGCCAGGTCTGACCTGGCGGGTTTAACACCGCCCGCCTGCAGGCGGACGAGGAAACACTGGCAGCATTACGAGATGCTGCCAGTGTTTCCATGATCCCCATCCCATTGAGTCCCATAGGACTCAATGGGAATGGGGATTAACACCATTCCGCCTCCGTGATTCCCGGAAAACCGGGGTTGTAATGCCCCGGTAATTCCGGGAATTCCGGAGGCGGAATGGTAATACGAGTCCGGCGGTAACCAGGTGGTTTTACCACCTCGGTTACCGCCGGACTCGTAATGAGGCCCATAGTCTCACCAGCCAGTCAGTGCACCAGAGATTCTGGCATAGCAGACTAACTGTGGTTGAACCAACATTACATTTTCTCCCCTGTTGCTCCCGGCCACTGCAGTTGCTTGGTCCGTCCAGAGTACTGCCTCACACTCTGCTATGTCTTGTTATGCTTTGATATTGAGTGTTTCATTGCACAACATGTGCCATTTTCACATTTTCTAGGAGCTTCAGGATCTGCAAGAAATAGGGTAGGGGGCTAATGCAGTAGCAGAGGGATCAGGCCAAAATTGCTATGTTTCAACTTTGATGCGTGCAGATCTTAAAAGATATGGCTCTGTACGGTGAAAGTTTTAGGTGTTTTGTCAGCTGTGGGTAGCCGTGCTCATTTGCGTTTCAGGTAGCTAAGGTATTTATTTTTGTGTTCGACAGAAAATTGAAGCATTTTGCTACTTGTTTTTGCCACCTACTCACCAGAGTAGCCAAGGACCAGAGGGGCAACTGACTAGAGAGGTTCACTTTTACCTTAGTTGTACTTCATTCTATTTTTCATTTTGGCTGTAAGCTGAAACTATTGAACTGGAGTACAATTAGGAGGGAGATGACTTGTGAGAAGAGATGCACAGCTTGAGGGTATTTTGTTATTTACCAGCCCACTGACCACCCATAGCCATGCTAATTCCTATGGCCAATCCCACCCACTACCTGCCCCTCCCAAAACACTTCATCATGGGATCTCTTTGAGTTAGCCTTATCAAGCATTAACATCAACCATTAGCCTCCCAAGGTTATTTCTAAGCAGTCTGCTGAGAGCTAATGGCTTAGTTACAGTTGTAAATGGCTTCTGGTGCAATAAAAAAAGCCTCAACCAAGTGTGCCTTCAGAAACTCGATTTAGATCTGTTTCATGCACTGATCTTCTTTTAAAAACAAGCAGTTGTGGGTTGAGGTATTAGAAAGGTATCTGCCAGTTAATGCCATCACATGCCTATATAATCACTCTTATTTTTCAGCCGTTGCCATCTTATCGCAAGGTATTAATACCATTAGATCAGTGCCTATCCTATACTTGCACAAAAGCCCAAACTGACGGCTTTGCCAGTTTATTATTCCAGGCAATGTCTAGTCTAGCCACAAATCAGCAAGAGGCATTCTAAATGGCAAACCAAAGGTCAAACTCCACCCGGCACAGTCCACTCATCCCCCATTTCCTACCATCCCACTCCCTCCTTTTCGGATGCAGAGTACCACTAGTTCTTTTTTTCCACTCCCTGAATACAGCAGTTTTAAGTTTTAATAGTAACTTTCTTGGCACAGGATGCAGCGCTGACTCTGCTTGAACTTGCCTCCTCACTTGCAAACGGTTTTTATTCGATGAAGGTGTGGTTTTCCAATCTTATGTAAGCTTTGTATGGAATTTAAAGGCATTGTGACGTGCATCAGGAGTGACGTGCTGACAGGTGGGTGCATGTCAGAAGCACATCCGAGTCTTGAGTGATGATCTTCTTCAATGGGTTTGGGCATATGTTATGAAATGCAGAGAACCCGAGGTCTGATCCCTTGAATTGCTGTGTGGAAACCTTAGTACTTACGTAAAGCATTTAATTGTTAGCACCTGCATTCATATGCATACATTTTTAGGCAATTGAAATTGTGATGTGGGGTTAGTACTTACATGTCAGGAGAGAGATTGGAAGTGTAGGGGGGGGGGGACAGGAGACAGCTCGATCTCACAGCAGTCCTTTTCAGACTTAAAGGAGAGAGTTAACTGCATGCAATATTGAAGCTCCACTAAAATAGTCTCATTACAATGCTTAAAGGAGTTAGATGCCCTTATACAAGTAAGTTTGCCACTCCCCCACCATCTCTGAAGTTAGCGCCTCTCCCAACCTTTGAAGGGTTAACCCCCACCTAAATTTTAGCTAGGTGCACCCCTGGATGTGCGCACTTGCATTTTGTTAGGCAGAGAGGCGAGGGAAGCCTTTCCCGAAACTGGCGGTGTTAACATTTTACTGTGTTTGTCTAGAAAAACATACTTGAACAAACGCAGTCAAACTTTAAAGCTGCTACTTTCAAGAAAGACTTCCATTGCCTCTCTGCGTATTGCTCTTTAAATTGTACTATTTGATAGTTGGTCCCCACGCCAGACCATGGGGGAGGGAATAGAACCGTGGGGGCGGAGCCTCCAAGTTTGCTCCGCCTATTTTCTGGTGGCCATCACCACTTAGCCCCCCGCCCCCGAAATGTAGGTTTTGTTGCGCGTCTGCTCAGTGGTAGAAGTGTATTGAAAAAAGTAGTGTGACTGTGGTCTCGGCAGGTGAGAGGGTAGGCGGAAGCAAAGTGCAACATGCCACCAGGAGTTGCAGCCGTGGCATAGTAACTAAGGCTCCTATTACAACTTTACACTTGCACATGGACGTGAATGGACAGATCCTTTATAGAGAATGTTGAATATGGTTGTAAAAAGTAGAGGAATAGCAAACAGAAAAAAATAAAAGTAGTGGAACACCGCTTGCGACCGTTCCCACCCACTTCGATCACTGGTCACACTGTATCGTTCTGCTGCAGTATCAAGAGTAGAACGTGATACTCAGACCATGTTTTAATGCGTCATTTCGTCATGAAGGGTATAGAGGAGGTAGCAAAGTGTTACTCTGTCCAGAGTGAGTGTACCACCAAGCTAGGTCCTTCAGCCTGTAGTCGGTCAAGTCGAATGTTTCACAGTGTAAGCATCTCCGGCTTGCTGTTATGATCATAGCTCAGTGTTCAGTGTCACTGGGCAGCCCCACTTCACCACTGAAGAAAGTGAAACCATACGTGAATAAAGAGGCACTGGAAACCCCAATGAGCCCTCGACAGCTGGGTTCGCATTATGCGGGTGGTCTCACTCCCTACAGTGATTAACAACAAAGGAACTGATGCAGATTCTGGGTGAAAAGGCACGTTTTGTGATCTCATTTTCTTCTTCCTAAAAAAATAGTTGTCTTCAAGACCTTTGGCACATGGCGGATAGTAAGTGACACCCGGGTTCCTCTGTCCAGCCTCTCGCCGTGTTCCACACTGCAGCGGTCAGCGTTGGCCACTTTGTTCGTGATGACGTCTGTAGTGACATTCTTGATGCCGTGGAGATACTTGACGTACATGTCGTCTTTAAGGACCAGGAGGCTCCGCGGCTCCACTAGCAGAGACAGGAGATGACGTTCTTCCTCAGTCTGTAGCGTGGGGTCCTGCATGATAAATCAAAATAGAAAATGTAAGTGGTGTTAGATGCACTGAACAGACGTAACGAGTGTACACAAGATCACGTGCACAGGCTAGTCCTAGGCATTATATGCCAAGAGGCAGGAGTGGTTGATAACATTCCAAAATAACTTAGCTGTCTTTTAGTTGATCTATATAGCACTGCCATGCTGCCTCCTAGCTGACGCTGAGTTCCCTGCAACACGGCAGCATGCACAAATGCCAGAAAACGTCAGGGCTCAGACAGCCATTGCCCAGGACCCTCAGAGGAAGCTTGGGAAGGCCTGAAGCCTAAATGCCCATGTTCTATAGGTAGGATAGTTAGGGTGGCCCCAAGAACTCTCCAGTGGGGGAAGGCCTGCTCTCCAAACCTGCCAGTCACAGACACAGACCCATTCATAACTCTCTCCCTGTGCTGCAGTTAAAGCCTGACATAAAACAGACATTGGCAAAGCCAATAGTGTTGGTGTTTACTGCTGTCATTTACATTTGGCATTTATAAGGGTGCAAGGAGGAGAGTGCAAAGTTTCCAGGGAGGATGGGAGAAGGGATGCAGGTGTGCAAGAGAATGAGAAGGGGAATAGAGCAAAGGAGGAAGCCTTCGATGGTGAGCAAGAGGAGATATGAGCGAGTGAGTGGGAGGGGAAAAGAAAAAGAGAACGTGTGAAAGGAAGGATGAGAGAAAGTCAGGGCGTCGAGCAACAGTGTGAGTTTGGAGAAGACGTAATGAGGGTAACAAAAGGCATCATCTTCTAGGATAAGAGGGAGAGAAAGGGCACGAGGAGGAATGGTGTGAAGAGTGATAGTGAAAGCTGAGGGAGAGAGAGGGGGACACTGCAAAGTGAGACATAAGAGTAACAGCGCATGGAGAGAGAGCGACAGCGCACAGAGAGTGAGCACGCAAAGAGCGACAGAGAGAACGCACACATTGGAGCTCATTTTATTTGAAAATGTAAATTGCACGTGCAAACAGGTGCCCACCAGCCTCGTTATACTTTTTTATTTGTACTCCACAATGCAAATAGAGTAAACCCTGCCTGCCATGTACGCATCTTGCAAAAAGCAGGCGGTTTCCATGGGAAATCATTGGTTTCACGCCAGCATGGTTTCACGCCAGAAAGTCTCATACTGCATGAAACCAAGTTGCTTTTGAAGGCATAGGGAAAATGAGAGGTGGAAACATTACCGCCTTCAAAAACAATGAAAATTCAAAAGAGCGTGAATGGAGGCGTTAAAGCAGGCGTAACTGTGTTATGCATGGCTTTAGCCCCTCCATTTACACTGTGGGGGCTTTGAAAATTAGCTCCATTGAGAGAGCGACAGCGCACGTTGAGAGCACACAGAGAGAGAGAGAGAAAGAGTGGCAGCGCACAAAGAGTGGGCAACAGCGTACAAAGAGAGCAACAGCGCACGGGGAGAGAGAGAGGCAGTGCACGGAAAGAGAGAACACAACAGCGCATGGAGAGAGAGCGAGCAATAGCACACAGAGAGAGGGTGAGTGACAGCACACAGAGTGTGAGTGATAGCACAGGGAGAGAAAGTAAGTTACAGGACACGAAGAGAGAGAGTGGGAGAGGGCATCTCTGGTTACAGAAGCACCTCAAGACCTTCCTCTTTGCTTCTGCTTTCTATCCTCCTCTCCCCTGCTGATCTCCTGGCTGAATCTGAAACTGCACTGGTTATCTGGCTACCGTCTGATCTCGGGCCCACGTCCCCTCCCCGCCAGTTGCACACCTGCACTGCCCCCCTGACAACCCTAGCACTGAGGGATTGTTTCTGTATCCCTACAGCCCCAAGTATCACGTGATGTCTATACTTACCCTTGCCACCAGCTGGCAGCACTTTTATGTATCATCTTTATTTATTTTATTGTTATCCTATCTACTCTACTGCCCCCTCCCATTTCCCCCCGCACTTTTCCCCTTCCCCACACACCTGCACTTGAACGATCTTAATTTCACCTGGCCTAATAGGATCGTTGTCTCTGTCTTCCTTATGTTTCCACTCCCATGCCTCGTCGCGCCTTGAAACACTTGTGTATAGGCGCGTTATAAATGCCATATCAGATCATGAGAGCGTGACAGCACACAGAGAGAGTGTGACATCACAAGGAGAGGGTGTGCGAGAGATTACGTTGTCCGCTAGAAATCCTGCTTCTTAACACCCATGCTTCTTTCTTATGTTGGCAATCCCTTTACAACATAGTTGACTCTGGTACCACCATAGCACAAACCCAAAAAGGGAAGAGTCATTTTATCTTAAGATGATGCCAGGAGGAACTGAAAATGTGCCCTTGTCTTAAGTCCAAAAAAGAGAACATTAGAGGTTTGCAGTTTTTAGTTCTCGTTTCATATTTGTTGTTAAGAAATAAAGTGAGCCATTTGAATCCTGTGACCCTCTGCTGGAGGATTCCTGTCAGACATTCAGCAGTCCAGCTGTCAGATCTAAAGAAGGGTAGGAAGCACGTGTGGGGCCCAGACAGGAGAAAGCATGTTCTTTCCAACGAGACTCCCAATTGGGGGACTCCGTGTAAAACCCCCATTCATTTGTTCAAATGGCCCAGATACATACACAATAACAATTTCTGGTGTGGCAAATTCATGCCCGAACATTTCCAGTTGCCATGTCAACCAGATATCCTGATTCTGAATACCCAGGCTTATTTCTTGTGTTAGCAGTGCTCTGCCACATAGATGCAATACAATGTACTAAGCAGGGGCACCTCAGCTGATAACCTAGCCAAATTACAACTATTGCAGAATAAAGCCCTGTGAGCAGCACTTGGACTCAAGCGTTCTGACCCTATCTATGCCATCAGACGAGCGGTCCACTGGCTCCCTGCTAAAGCACGAATCGAGCAAGGCAGCACCCACCTATCTGAACGACCCCATCTCCCAGAAACCCCTATGTCGAGTACTCGGATCCGGTGCCAGCATTTCCACGGACACCCCTCGCTTTAAGAGCAAAAGGGCTGGAGGCTCCAGCTTCAGGGCTACTGCAACCGCACTCTGGAACCCACTTCCCGCGGACATTAGAAATCAACACTCTGATAATAGTTTCTAAAAACGTGGCTTTTCAACAAATAGGAGTGATGTCCGACAACCTTGTAACGCCTGCTTTCTTTGTAACAAACGCCTTGATAGCCAAGGGTTTGGGCGTTACATAAATGCCATTAAAAAAATAAATGGCGCTTACACCTCCATATGCGCCAAAACCAAAAAAAGCGGGCGTCAGCATGAACCCTAATTTCATGCTTAAACGAAGAAAGAATTACTGGCAGACAGCAGTGGCCAGTGATACTTTGTTTTTTTAGTGGAGGGACATAAATATGTTCCCCGAGTTGGTGTGAGTGGGTGATCCTGAACCATGTTGGTGTGAGTGGGTGATCCTGAACCATGTTGGTGTGAGTGAGTGATCCTGAACCATGTTGGTGTGAGTGAGTGATCCTGAACCATGTTGGTGTGAGTGAGTGATCCTGAGCCATGTTGGTGTGAGTGAGTGATCCTGAACCATGTTGGTGTGAGTGAGTGATCCTGAACCATCGATGGCGGTTCAGGGTTCCCATCCCAGGGACATGTTTTAAATAATGGTCTAAATCGATGCTCTTTAGAGCCCAAACATCAGAAAAAATGCATTAAAAGAATTGTAGAGTAAAAGGGGAGATGTTGTAGAGTAAAAGGGGAGATTAAGTGCACTGTTGCGCTGTCCTGGGCGATAAGGGGGTTCGCTTGAACAATTGGTGCTGCAGAGCCAACTCCGCTATGAAAAGGGGTGTATGCTCCTGCCTCATAATTTGTAAGAAACCCAAACCAAAAACATCCTAGCTGACAATCTGGATTTGTGCTCCATATGTCTTATTGTGCCTGTTCTTTTCCTAGAGTTCTTTTGTTTCCAATCACTCAAAACAAATTTGAGAAGGTTAATTTCTGCTCAAGTTCTGGTTTATTTGTATTAGAATCAGCCAACATATGTTTTACGCCTCGGGGCTCTTTATCAAGGCTGTGACAAATGAAAACAAAAGATTCTTAGCAACATGGTGTTGTGTGTGCATTTTGAATCAGAAAACCTATTTAAACATGTTTTGGGAATATCAACCGTTGGTGTGAGTAAGCGATCCTGACACATCTAAGGCAGCTCAGGGTTTACATCTGGAGAACATGGTTAAAAATAGCAGCCTGAAATTGTGCATTTTAGAGCCCAAATACAGAAAGAAATCTTAAAAAGTCAAAAAATTTACAATTGTTTTTGTAGGATAGCACAAGAAAAACTCCAAAAGACCCCAGGCCACCAACACTACAAACAAGTATTTTGAAACATGTTTTCGTTCTGGCTGTGTCCAAAGAAAAAACATGTAGCCTTTCTAACCAATGTAAGCTAACATTGTCCTTGCAGAAAGACCTTTATGCTTGTTGTGCCCAACATATGCCAGCGTTGCATTGTAAGAATACACTTCAAGCTGTCTGTGCCCTAAATATGCCAGTGTTGCCATTGTAAGGACACATTTCCATGCTCCCTGTAACCAATACATGCAAGTATTACCATGTAAAAACAGGGGCATGATGCAAGCGCTATCACTAACCCTACTCCCTGTGACTTTTCCACAGGAAAGGTCATGAGGGTAAGGAAGGCTAGTGAGAACACCGGCATGCCACCCTTTCCTGGCAAAAACACACACACATACACTTGTGTCATTCACACACACACACAAACTCACTCACATGCAATATACGTATACACCAACACACTTGCACATGTCATTAATTGGTAAGTGCAGACATACACTTAATTCTCAGGGCAATATTGCTCTTGATATAGGATTGCCAAATCACTTACCCTGAACTACGTGTATCTGCCCAAAGGTAATACCAATTGTGAAAATATGTTGTTACTATGTTGGAAAAGCGCCTAATGGGCAATCAAGATTCCTTTTTCAATTGCATGATTTTATATTATTGTTGTTGGTTTTTGTCATTCTTATTTTCATCACCAGAAGAAATGTATAAAGATTTATTGAACCAGATTGTGACCATCTCTTCGGTGGATCCCTTTCATGACTCAAAATTATGCATGACTGATTTATATTTCAACAACAATTCTACACGTGTTTCACCACCCTTTGGTGGATCATCAGGAGGGTTTGTGAGTCGATTATTAAAGCAAATAAAGTAATCCTTGTCTATATCTGTAATGGTGACAGCACTCACTAGGAAGCCATGTGATACTTTCAAAATCCTCAATTTATGTGGTTTCTGGATCCGATAGTCCAGGGATAACCCATTTATTTTGCCGCATGATTGTCACACTCACACATGTGCACAGCTTCATGGCTGGACTACCAACAGACAACTTGAAGCGGAGAAAATACAATTTAACCAGGTTTAATTTACAAAGTAAGGCTGTCATGGGTTTAGAGTAGACTACAAATAGGGTTATAGTTAAAGAAAAGAAAGGTGAGCAGTTCCAACTTGCTAAAGGGCCCTAGTCTATCCACTGTGCAAGTGGGTGGTCAAGTATAATCCACTCACAGTCTCTGGGGTATAGATTCCTCAACATTTCTTTCTTGTTTTGGTTAATTTATTGTTGCAGTTGTCATAATGTCGCTCTCCTCTGTAGCAAGTTCCAGCAACTTGGGTTGATGGAGCCATTGGGTAGTGGGGCCAAGACACTAGGCTCTGATGATGCTGGTCCAGACCTCTCTGGTCCTGGGAATGGCAAGGCTGAGGTCCCCTGGTTATGTTGCAAAACTCTTCCACGGTCTCCAGCAGCACTTGGGTGATAGGCACCCTAAATATTGGTGCATGCTCATTGTATTGGGCCTGTAATCTTTCTCCTGACCATCCTCGCTTTTTTCCCTCACCTCCACTAGTTTATTCTCTTTTTGTTCTGCTTGATGCCATGCACTAATCAGGCCCTCTCCACCTCCCTTCTTGGCTTGCTTCTGAACCAAATGCTTAATGCTTCTTCTTTGATCTCTCTTGTTGTCTTCTTCACCATCTCAGACAACAGTTTTCCACCACTTCCTTTATACAGTACGTCCAACCATCTAAACTCTCTTCCTCTTCTCCACCTTCCTCTCCTCCACCTCGTACTGTCTCATATTTTAGGCTTCTACAACCACAATGTCTTGTGTTCCCCCTGTTCTTTCTCGTTATTCAACAACTCCTCTCCACTAATTTCCATACTTGCTCTCTTGCTCTACCTCTTGCTTCCCCTTCATCCCCTTCTCCAGCACCCCCTTTCCAACTTCCTCCACCCTTTCTCTCTCTCTCTGCGCACCCTAGTCCTTCTGTTCCACTATTATTATTATTATTATTATGGTGGTATTTATTGAGCACGACCTAGCTTCGAGAAGCAACTGAGCGCTTTACAGAGGAATATACCAATACAGATACATGACGGAGCACTTTACAGAGGTGTACAACATTACAGATGTATAACGGAGCGCTATTGTAACAAGAGAACAGATATACAGAAGGTGGTAGGATACAGAGGGTGACAGAGGAGGGGTACAGTGGTAGCAGGTGGCAGGGAAGAGTGGGGCAGGCAGCATCTAGTGAGTCATGTGACACGAGGGGCAACCTAATGGCCTACATGCTGAGGAGGAGAGACTCCTTGAAGAGGTGGGTCTGGAGTTCTTTTCTGACTTGTGGAAGTGCAGGAGCAAGTCTGATTCAGATGGGGAGGAGGTTCCATAGTCTTGGGCTGTAGGCAGAGAAGGCTTGTTTTATGGTCCTTTCCTTTTGCAGTAGCGGATTTCAAGTGAACACGTCTCCTGGCTTCTGGTGGTGCACTGTCCGCAAGGTAGGTGGGTGACTTGAGGGCGACTGCCTTATAGATGATGCAGCAAGACTTGAAGGAGATTCCTGTGTGCAATGGGAGCCAGTGAAGGTCGATGAGGGCCGGGGTGAAGTAGTTGTATCTGCATAGACCCTTGATGAGGCGTGGGACACTTCTCGGACACACAAGGGAGGATGGCACAAGGCCTTTGGGGATTACATAGCCCCCATCCAGGTGGGATAGGACCAGCGCTAGAACGGTGGATCTAAAGCTGTCCGGGGGGAGGAAGGGCCTAACATTTCGCATGAGGGGGAGCTGATACCAAGCTGTCTGAGTTTTCGTAGCTATGTGTGTCTCGAAGGAGAGGTGTTTGTCGATGTGGAACCAGAGGGACTTGGCGCAGGAGGTGAGCTTGGGTGTGAAGCCCTCAAGGGTTCATGGTTGATAGCCAGGTCTGTATGTCTGGGTGTTGGATGTTGTTGATGAGGAGTAGGAATTCGGACTTGGAGGTGTTGAGCTTCAAGTATGCACAGGACATCCAAGACTGGTTCAGCGAGAGGCAGGTTTTGAGCCTATGGTTGTCCTTGAGGGAGTCGATCTTGAGGTATAGCTATGTGTCATCTGCGTATTGGTGGAAGTCGATATTGTGTGTGGCTAGGAGGGCTCCCTCAGCTCCATGTATAGATTGAAGATCACTGGGGATAAGATGGAACTCTGCGGGACTCCACAGGTGACGGGTAGCATTGGCGATCTAGAGGAGTCCATCTGAACAAACGCTATCTATTGATCTTTCCAACCTTCTCCTCGCTCACACTTTCTTCTCTGCCTCCTCTTACTTGTACTGTTCTACTAGCCTCTGCTCTTGCTCTCCTGCTGCTCGTCGTCCTTCTCGCTCTGATCCGTCACCTCTCTATCACTTAAGTTCCAACCTCTAACTCTCACACTGACTATGGTGTCCTGCAAGTTGTTACACTTACATGACCCTGCCCGCTTAGCCTGTAATTGTAGAACCACACTCTGCTATGTTTTTCCCTGAGCCAAGCACGGTGATTGGTTCCTTGTATTTGAATCTACTTCATCAACTTCTGCCACTTTGTCTCCATGGGTGCCTGCAGAGATGTGGACTGAGCTGTCATTAAGGCCATCCACCATCTTGGTTTTCTGTTCCATGCCAGTAACTCATCAGGCTGGTCCTGTGACTCCAAGTACTCTGCCAGTAACGTTTTGTTGTTGACGATTCCTGCTAGTGCCTGCAAGTACAAAGGCTTCTGTTTTCCCAGAAGTGAGTTCCTGCCAACACAATTTCCTGGATATAATCTCTTGAATCGATTTTGGTCACATGGGCATATTGTGACTTCTAGTAACAGTGGCCATAAGGTTAAAGTTTTCATTTTCCCATGCACACTTGAGACATGATTGTTACAGCTCTGATAATAGGTAATCTACAAAAGTGTGACTGTTTAATAAAGTCTGCCTGCTGTAGTCATGATAGGGGTTACAGATTGAGGGTTTCTCCTGGATCCAGTGGGGTGTCTCGCCAAGCGGTAACTAGGTCGTTCTTATCCCTTAGCGTTTCACCTCCTTGCTGGGTTCAGCCTGCAGATGAAATAATTCCACTAAACTCCTGGGACCCCTGTTTTTATGAACGGTGTCCCTCACTTGTCCTATCCTAACCTGTCGCGAGTGCACTGGCGTTCAACTGATGAGCATCTATTTTAAGACTGGTGATGTACTGGGAAACCTAAGCGATCTGCTGTTCCCCTCCTTCAGAGGCCTGCACCACTGAGCGCGTTGTTGCACCCGGCCCCTATGGTCATCCCAGTCCCATCAAACCGTTTGCTTTATATGGCCAGTGGTCACAGCACCGAGAACTTTTGGTACTCTGATGCCCACCCTGTTTACTGGATTTGCAATCTGCTGCAGGGTCTCAAAAACCTCCAAGGAGATAGAAGGTAGCACATCAGCAGTATTAAAAATAGTCTGTTTTGCCAATACACATGATGTCATTTCAAAAGGTTAAGGTGCCTGGTCAGCTTTATCACAACCTTCTTTGCAATTTTGGGGAAGTACTCTTAAAATTGACACAGAGATAAAAGGATTTGGAAATTAAATAAACATATGGTGCAGAACGTTTACAGAAATCAATTTGAAACAAGAAGAAATAATCTTAGATAGCCAATACCACAGACCTTTTTTTAATAAAGAAAAGCATTTCTGTGTTCACATTAAACCCCACTTCCTTGTTCCAGTCCTTGTCAACTTGGGTACTATCCACCTAGGTTTGCCCCCAAAACAAGAGTTTTCACAATGATCCCTGCCCTGGGTAAGGCCCTGTGATGAAGTCCTTTACCTGGCTGTACAGACACACAGGGCCTGATTCACAGAAGCGTATTATAATGGCGCAATCCGATAAGAAAACGTCTGTGACTCAGGCCCACAATGAGGTTCCAACAGCATGATGACTGGCCCGGGAGAAGTATGGGGGCGCAGGCTATCATCCGCCTTGCGTCTGTCGTGTGACAGGGGTCAATCACATGGGTGGCTCCCGAGTATCTGTCCCTTTAAGAAGTATTCAAACCCTCAAAAGAGCCTAATACAAACGTCACAAATCAGTAATTTGTAGAATTGCCACGCCCTACCCTGTGTAAAGAAAGCGTATGAATTCTGCCCAGAGAGCCGCTTCAATGAGAGAATGAGAGAACAAGTGACAAGGGACATGTACGCAAGACTGTGTTAGACAGTTCCCACTTTATCATTTCAGGTGCCGTTAGATCGCCAAATGCTGCGTTGAAAGGGGCCCCTAGGGGTCCCTTGCGTTATGGAAACAAGGCAAGTCACCACACACGATAGATACGCCAGACACGAGGTTGTATTCCCAAAGCTAAGGTTTATTGCAAAGCAAATAGTCTCAGTTGGCCAACTCGGTCTCACGCCCCGCGACGTGTATCTCTAGACCTCGAGGGACACAAGAGAGCGAATTACGTACATCAGTTACATATATACAAAATGCATATCATACAATCAGCTGTGACATGTTTAACACCCCCTTTATTGGGTTTCTTTGAACTCGGTTTGATGATGGACAATTTCGACGAATATGACACCTTAAAATATCTATTCTAGCAACAATAAGCAACCTTGCAAGTGTTGAGACATCTTTTCTTTGTTGAACAGAACACAGTGCTTCTGTTCTTGTAAGCGAGCTACATACGGGGGGAAGAGTCACATTCCAGACCTTGCTATCTTTGAGGTGCTAGTCGTGTCCTGGGAGCCGACACGCTCTACAGGGCTCTGAAAAGGGGGGGCCGTAAGAAGAGCATAATTCAAGCCTTTAGCTGCTTTATTCTAACATATTCTACCATATAACGAGACTGGCTGGCAGCTGTGAAATGATTAAATGCCCTCCGGCTCTCCTTCAAGGCTACATTCGGGAGGGAGCTGGGCATTCCTCTCCGGAGCTGCCTAAGTTGTGTTTCAACGAACTCCTTATTAGCCTCGCGGCCTTGTCCTTTCACGTTCAGACAACAATGTTAAACAGTTGAGCAGTGTAAGCAGAAATGTGCTGCGAAGCAATTTGAACAGAAAGCAATGAGCAATTGTTAGAAAACAAAATGGCGATCCTTGTTACATCAAAATGGCCGCTCATTAGTCAAACTCGGAAACCTGTATTTCTATCGTTATGTACATGAGACGGTTGGCCTTCGGCCACCAAAATACGTTTGTCGTCAATCGTGAGAGGTGTCCATTTTTCTAGACTGACAAACCCTCCTTTTGGCCGTATGCCAAACATCTCATTCATTCATTGTATCCTGCTCTGATGACGATAAGTCTGAAGTACCTATGTCTCAATTTTGCATGTTATAAGCATCATCATCGTCATTAATATCTACAGCCATTAATTCTTTCACTGTTTTCATTTCATTCGTGTCTCTGTCATCCCGGCCATAAGGAACAAGTTACTTACCTGTAACTGTTGTTCTCCAGCATGGGTCTGGCATGGATTCACATGCTCATGAATATTCCCCGTCGTCAGGCTGGGAATCCTCGGTAAAGAAAAAATCAGTATCAGTTTCGTTTCTGATCTGTCTTTCTTAGTAGTAACCAATCACTGATCTCTGGGTCATACTGCCCCCAGCCAATGACTGCCCTCTCCCTAAGCCCCGCCTCTGGCAGCCATCCTCAGATTTGGTAGCACGCCAAGTGGCAGTATGACCAAGTGAAGAGCCGCAGAGGGGTAGGTGGGAGGGTTCGCATGTGAATCCATGCCAGACCCATGCTGGAGAACAACAGTTACAGGTAAGTAACTTGTTCCTTCTCCAGCATGGGGTCTGGCATGGATTCACATGCTCATGAATAAAATAATACATAGCAGTATACACATGCACAACCACGGGAGGTGGCAACAGGCTCAACATTAAGCAATACAACAACTCAACATTAAGCATCTCTTACCTCCTCACCAGGCTCACCTTAAGCGAACACGTGCGCAGAACTGCTTGGCCGACCCTGGACTCCTCCCTGGAGTCCCGATCGACTCAGTAGAATCTTGTGAAGGTGTGCGTCGACCTCCACGTAGCAGCCCTGCAGATGTCTAGCAGGGGGACACCAGACAGGAATGCCGTGGTAGCAGCGATCGCTCTGGTCGAATGGGCTCTCGGACGGCCGGGCAGCGGTCGGTTTGCCAACCGGTGACAATGCATGATGCAGCCAGAGAGCCATCTGGAAATGGAAGTCTTCGAGAGAGCCTTCCCTTGATTCACAGACCCAAAGTTCACGAATAGCTGTGACGTCTTCCGAAAACTCTTCGTGCGGTCCACGTAGAACTTCAGCGTTCTAGCTACATCCAGCAAGTGCAAAGTCCTCTCAGCCAGCGTCAAAGGCGGCGGGAAGAAAACTGGCAGCACCAAGGACTCGTTGAGGGGGAAGTCCGACGGCACCTTGGACATGAAGGAGGGGTGCATCCTAAGTACTACCCTTGTGTCATGAAAAGTCAAGTATGGAGGCTTGCAAGATAGGGCCTTTAATCTCTCCCACTCGTCGTGCAGAGGTGATGGCCACGAGGAACGCTGTCTTCCATGACAGGAACTTCAAAGGCGCCGAATGCATAGGCTCGAATGGGGCTCCCATGAGCCTGGTCAGCACCACATTAAGTTCCCACGCCGGACAGGGGCCTTCACCGGCGGGAATGATCGGAATAGTCCCTTCATAAATTCCTTTACCAGGTGATGAGACAACAAGGACGTCCGTCCCGTAGTCCTGGTATATCGGGAGATGGCAGCCAGATGTATTTTTATGGAGGGTTGAGCCAGACCAGCTTTGGCCAGCGACAGTAAGTACGGCAGCACTTGAGGGGCCGTAATCCGCAGAGGGTTAATCTTCTGTGCACGGCACCAGACAGAGAACCTCTTCCATTTATGACCGTAACATTTGAGAGTTGCGGACGCCCTGGCCTTTGCACGAACCTCTCTGCAATCAGCCGGGATATCGTACCCTCCAAACTCTAGTGCTGCAGGAGCCAGGCCTGCAAGTTCAGCGACTGTGGGTCGTGGTGTAGAATGGTGCCTCCTTCTTTGGAGAGAAGATCCGCGTCCGCCGGCAGCCTGACTGGCGGGGACGTTGACAAGTCCAGAAGGTCCGGGAACCAGACCTGCCTCGGCCACGCCCGTGCGGCGAGGATCATCCTGCACCTGGACTTCTTGAGCTGGTTGATGAGGCGGAGCAGCAACGGCAATGGAGGGAACGCGTATAGAAACAGGCCGTCCCAAGGGAACGAGAAAGCATCGCCCATGCTCCTCGGCTGTGGGAACCTGCTGGCGAACCTTTGGCACTTGGAGTCGATCTAGGGTTTGCCCCATCGTTGGAAGAGTCGATCCACTTGATCCTGGCGCAGTTCCCACTCGTGGCACAAGCGCAGCTCCCTGCTGAGTGAGTCGGCGATGGTGTTTTTAATTCCTGCCAGGTGGAAGGGAACCAGAAACATCCCCTGGGCGACGGCCCAGTGCCACAGATCCTGGGCCTCCTTGGATAGGGCTGGGGATCTGGTGCCCCCCTGCTTCCGTATGTAGAACATTGTGGTGGTGTTGTCGGTGAAGATCCTCACCACTTTGTCTTTGAGGGACGGGAGGAACGACTTGAGCGCCCAGAACACTGCCCGGAGCTCCAAGATGTTGATGTGAAGAGACCTCTCCTCCGGGAGCCAAAGGCCTCTTGCGTGGAGATCTCCAGTGTGGGCCCCTCAACCCTCCAGAGAGGCGTCCGTAGTCACCGTCTCCTGAAACACTGGGGTTTGAAAGTCTGTGCCTGTCGTGAGGTGAGCCCGGGTGCCCCACCATAGGATCGCCCGACGGAACTCCTCGTCGAGGGGGATCCTGCCTCGAAGCAGCCCCCCGCCTGAAACCAGCGGGCGTCGAGGAACTCCTGTAGCGGACGCATCCAAAGTCTGCAAAGGGGTATAAGGTAGATGCATGAGGACATCATCCCGGGAAGGGACTTGATGGACCTCACCCTGGCCACGTCCATGGCTAACAGTCGCCGTACCTTGCCCAGGATGGTTTTGGTCCTCTCCTCTGAGGGGGAGGCCAATTGCTCCACTGTATTGAGCTTCTCCCCCAAAAACAGTGCAAGTTGCGACGGAACCAGGTGGGATTTGGGGTAGTTGATGGAGAACCCCAGCTCCGTGAGCAACCGGGCAAGTTCCCTTGACCTTGCCCGGATTAGCCAGTCGTCCAGGTTGGGATAGACGTGGATCCCCTGCAGGCGCAGCCGCGCCGCCACCGGTGCCAGGCACTTGGTGAAAACCCTGGGTGCCGACTTTAATCCGAACGGTAGGGCTCTGAATTGGTAGTGGCGTCCTTGAACCACGAACCTGAGGCACTTCCTGTGCCTTCCTATAATGGGGATGTGGAAGTAAGCATCCTCCAGGTCCAGCGACGATAGGAAGTCGCCTTCCTCCAGCTGTCTCAGTACGTGCTGGAGGGTGACCATCCTGAATTTCTGCGCCTTGATGTATTTGTTTAACCGACGCAGGTCTAGGATGGGGCGCCAACCGCCTGTCTTCTTTCTGACGAGGAAGTACCTTGAGTGTACTCCGGAGCCCCGGAGCCTCCTGTGGACGAGCTCGATGGCACCTTTCTTGAGCATCGCCTTTACCTCCTACAGCAGTTGAGGGACGTGATTCTTCTTCCTGGCCACGGGAGGAATGCGAGGGCACTTCTTTAGGAATTCCAGCGAGTGCCCGTTGGCCAGGGTGTCCAACACCCAACGATCGGTGGAGATGGACTCCCACACTCTGACAAACTTCGTCAGTCGGCCTCCCACTGGGGTGCTTCGGTGGGGGCCCGACCACCCAGCCGGGTCAGTCTTGCTTGGAAGCGGCCTTGCCGCGTTGGCCTCCTTGGCGACGACGGCGGGAACCCCCTTGCTTGCCGCGACCTCTGTAGGCCTCCTGGGAAGAGGAGCGGGCCGCCTGGCGGTAGGTGGAGGAGCCACCGCTGGATCCTTTGGAGGCACCCTGTCTGCCTCCAGAGCTCCGAAAGGGCCGTCGCTGCTGAAGCACCCCAAGGGCCCGGGCCGTCTCCGAGTCGGTCTTGATGGCCTGTAGAGACTCATCCACCGCCTTACCAAAGAGGTTGTTGCCGTCGAACGGCATGTCCAACACCCTGGTCTGGACGTCCTGATGAAAGTCTGTCGCCTTGAGCCATCCTCGTCGTCTGAGGCAAACTCCCTTGCCCAGTTGGCGAAATCCGGTATCGGCAATGTCCGTTGCCACCGTAATGGCGTGATCCGACGCCACCTCGCTCTCCTGCAGAATTTCTAGGGCCTCCGCCCTTTTGTCATCAGGCAGGAAATCTAGCAGGGGGGCTATCTTGAACCAGAGCTCCCTGTCGTAGCGGGCCACGATCGCTAAGGCATTGGCCGCCTTAATCGTCGTCGCCGCCGACGAGATGACTCGTCGTCCCATAGATTCCAACTTCTTACCCTCGCTGTCCGGCGGGGAAGTGGAAGTTGAAGCCGCCGCGCCCCGCTGCCTTCTTAGCCGCTGCTGAGACGACCGAGTCCGGCGTGGCCTGGGCCCTGAGGCACAAGGGGGCGTCATCGGGGACTCAGTACTTCTTCTCGTACCTGTCCCTCTTGGCGGGTGTCGTGGCAGGGTTCTTGAGGACAGCAAGCCCCTCGTCCCAGATGTCGTCGAGTAAAGGCACCGCGAGGACCGTTCTTCCTCTTAGCCTCTCGTCGTTGGTACAGAAACCTGTTCTTCAGGGCAGAGCTGGAAGAGCGCGGATGCCCTGGTTATCATGGCGTGGAAAGAGCCAACCTCGTCGGCTGGGGACGCCCGGGGGGGTGACGACGGGATGTCTGCTGTGTCATCGCCGCCGTCATCGTCCGTCCCCGTCGCCGTATCCTCTCCCGGCGAGGGGATGAGGGGTCCACCGGTCTCACAGGCACGAAGGGCGGTGCGGGGTGGACTCTCCTCCGCTTGTTTGGAGGGCTTCCCGACGGGCCTGGTTCTGGCTCCTCCGTCGGGGTGCGTGGTAATCCCGTCCTTATCTCGGTACATAAGGATTGGATTGCCAACAAAATGGCCGCCGAGCTATCCTGGAGCTCCGGCAATGGCTGCGACGGACGGGGTGGCTGCTCCAGTGGGCCCTGTCCGTCGTCCTCGTCGCTATCTTCGATCACGTCAGCAGGGACCGTCCCCTGGGATCGAACCTTCTCGAACCTCTCGTTGAGGCCTATGGACCTTTCGTTGAGGCCCCTGTCGGTCTCCACCAGTTCCTCCTCAGAGGCTGATTCTGAGTCTGTAACGGCCACCGCCCCCCCCTCTTTTTCAGCCGGGGGCTTCACAGGGGTCTTAGCGATGGGCTGGAAAGAGGATTCCCTCCGCGGCGGCAGGGATACTCTGGGCCCAGAGGCCGTTTCCATTGACGTAGTCTCAGCCGGCTCCGCCAGGGTCGCAGAGACCACTTCAGTAGAGGCCTTAGCCGGGTGGATCAAGGCCCTCACCACCTTAGGTGCGTCCTGGGCCTTCGCCTTGGGGGGGAGGGTCAACACCTCGCTCTCCCTTCGAGATCGACCGGGTCCGCTCCAGCGGCCTACCCGGGTTCTCGGACTTCCTCTTCCCCGACCCAGAGCGCTGGCTCGTGGTCAAACGTGCCGGGGAAGTAGCGCCCTGCTTGGCAACCGAAGAGCCTGACCTTTCGGCGCTCCCGGAGCCCGCGGACTCGCGGTGCTTGGCCTTCTGTTGGGCCCCTGTCGCCAGGGCACCCTCAAAGGACTTAGAAGCCCGCTCAGACTTCTTCTTTGCCTTCTCACTTTCTGTGCCCTTCTCCAGCCAGGTGGCGAGGCGGGAACAACGATCTTGTTTGGTCCGTTCCGAAATGTTCTTGCAGAACGCACAGTCCTTCTCTACGTGCGTCTTGTCCCCATGGAGGCAGTAGAGACATCGCGAATGCTCGTCCTCCTTGAAAACGTTATATAATCCGCATCCAGGGCAGTTCCTGAACAGCTTGGATCCGGGCATCAAGCTCCCTTTGTCCTGGGCCATGTCCTTGAGGTAGGCCGCAGATCTTCTGGAATCCTCCAAGAAGTGTAAACTCAACGAAAACTTCACCCTTGAGGGGCGTAGAAGAATTCCGAAACGGGTCCCTGTTATCGGAAGTAGAAATGGTGGAGCTTGAGGCTCGATTAAACCGAAAAAATGAGAACTTCTCCTGAAAAAATGTGAAAACGCAGTAAAAAACTCGAGAGCTAAACACGAGGACTCCCAACACTTGAGCGTGCGGTAAAAATCTGAGGATGGCTGCTGGAGACGGGGCTTAGGGAGAGGGCAGTCATTGGCTGGGAGCAGTATGACCCAGAGATCAGTGATTGGTTACTACTAAGAAAGACAGATCAGAAACAAAACTGATACTGATTTTTTCTTTACCGAGGATTCCCAGCCTGACGACGGGGAATATTCATGAGCATGTGAATCCATGCCAGACCCCATGCTGGAGAAGTTTGTTTTCTCTTTGTTATCACATGCATACATCCCTTAGTACATCCCTCAGTTATCTCAGTGCAAACTATCCGTAGGCAGTGTATGCAACAACAGCACGTTATGAATATTCCAAACACTACTACTAATATCGCAATCAACTTCCATCCCCAAGAAAGCAGTATTCCCCAAAACCAGGACCCTATTCCCCAACCCCCTTCTCCAGTAGGGAGTTCGGAGCTTAGGACATGCATTTTTTTTATTGCTTCAAAAATCGTAGGGGAGTAGTCATCTATGAATACGCAGCACGCTGATCCCACAATTTTGCGAATTCCCCCCACGATTACATCGAGAGCCATTCTATTTTGCAGCGTCATTAACCAAATTCCTTTTTCTTCCAACGCCATGTTAAATAGTATATCTGTCGTTGTGTTTATCGTATCCTTTAATATTCTGGACAGCTGCCTTATGTTATAGGAGT
Source organism: Ambystoma mexicanum (assembly GCF_040938575.1). NCBI lineage: Eukaryota > Metazoa > Chordata > Amphibia > Caudata > Ambystomatidae > Ambystoma > Ambystoma mexicanum. The sequence goes on from NC_090923.1 coordinate 718,879,908, forward strand.
TCACTATCTGGGACAAGAATGGTATGAATGATTTTGCTACGTCCTTCGCTATCAAAACACCTTCGCTACTCCTTCGGTTTCTAGATCTGGATAGCCTCGCCATGTCTGCTGTTTCTAAGAGGAACACTCCCGGGAACAGTAGACCTAGGTAACATGTGCCTCCCCAGTTTCTGGGCAACCAAGGATATGCTTTTTCTCCACATATAAAACAGACAGGATCTCCCACATATACTGGTTCTATTTCCCATTTTATTACCGCTGTATTCATGCATCCAGTAAATGTTCCTACTGAATATGAGCCTTTCTTTTTTAGACAAAAAGGGACAGTTCTCTGGTTGTAATTCACCGTGTAAGAAGGGGGGATTGCATCTTTGTTCCCGTAAGTCCTTACACGAAACGTCATCACAGATGTTTTAACTGGCGGGGACAATCTATCTTGTCTATTTTGTCGTGTTATTTTTCGTGTATTTTTAGACGTATGTTCTGGGATCATCACTTGCGCTTTATGGAATTTGGAACAACCCACAGGCCTCATAATTATTTCCTCAAACTCATTCATGTTTGTTCTATCTAATTGACCCGTACTACTCTTATTCCACTTCCCATAAAACATTGCACTTAAAGATGCACTGCATGCAGAACTTAATGGTAATGGTTGTACATACCAGCCTATTCCTTTCCCCGCATGCTGCGGTAAATGAGCGCATACCCAGCAATTATTTTTCTTTAGAATTGCATGCGTCATGTTCATGATGAGTAATAGCATATTGTTCCCATACCCTTCTCTGTGTCTCTCTTCCATTGGGGACAAGGTATAAGTAATCACCTGAACCGGGCTTTCAGTAGTGGACATATTAACTATTGGTAAGAACATTCCCAATGGGTGTATAGACTCCACATACCATAACCCAAAGGCTGTCGTTATTGGTGCTACCACACTCATGAAGCACATGATTATTGTGAAAGCCAGCATACAATTTTTTTTACCATGCGTTTTCCCTAAGTTTACAGTCTTTATAACTAACTCATTCTCAGCAGTGGTGTAGGAGGTGGCTGAAACTGGTCCCGACATTTTTCTCACCGTCCTTCTTCTTCCTGACAAAGTTCGTTGTGGATATCTCTCTTCGTCGCGCTTGTCCAGATGTCAATAAGTTCAAAGGAATTGTCAACAGTTTAGTCTGCCAGCCCTTTGCAGCCTGGATTGCTTATTCGTTCTAGGCAAGATCACTTGTCCTCTCTCACAGTGCTCAGAGGATTTCTGAACAGTTCTCTATTGCCTTTGTACCATGTGCGCCCACCTTGTCCGCTCTGGTTTAGGACACATATACTTTTTATGATCGCACCGAGGAGCCACGAGTCTTGAATTGTCCGACTTGCACAATTCTCATGCTTCTCTCCTCTACACCTCTAGTTCCTTCTCCGTCCATGAGCGGAACCAAAGGTTAGCATAAACACCAAAGGACTGTGGATCACTCTGTCTTTCGAGGCCGCAAATCATATCGCCTCACTCCTGGTATTGTGTGATCCATGAACAGTGCCAGTGCACTTCCAGATCCAGGCTCAGAGTCAGCCTGTGGCGCAATGGCAGATGCTGGTGTGCGCCGCAATAGTGATGCGGATTCGGTCTTTGGCTCTGGCGCAATGGCAAGTGCTGGTGGGCGCCAAAGGGGTACACGTTTAGTGTCTGCCGTTATTTGCAATGCAGATGTTGTGTCAGCCAACAGTGATGTAGGTTCTGCTGGGCAATGTTGGGGCACTCTTTGCCCTTCCCCCTTTTTGGCAATCTTTTCAGGCTTTGTTTCAAGTTTCACTTCTCGCTCAGACAGATTTAGCGGCAGTGGACTGGCAGCAGCTTCTTTCGTTTCTGGGACCGCTGTCTCTTTCCAGTCGTCCGGATTGGGCAAGTCTTTCAGTGAAGATGGGATCTTTTTGGCATGGGTGGCATGGATCCACGACTTCCTCCCATCCACCCGTATTGCCGTCTGCGTTGCCAGAAGCACTTGATAGGGGCCGCGCCACCTGGGTGCCAACGATGATTTTCTCTCAAAGTTCTTAAGCAGCACCCAGTCTCCTGTTTCCAGCGCGTGCCCGGACCAGTATATCTTACGGGTAGAGCCTCCTGCACCTGCTGATGAATCAAACGCAATTTCTGCCTTAAAAGGCCACAATAAGTGCTAAGTACAGGATTCTCCACTTCACTCAGTCGCTTTGGCTGAGGTGCGCACCAAACATTCGCCGGCCTCCCCATCACAATCTCATACGGGGAGAGCCCAGTTCTAGCCTGTACAGACGTACGCATGCACAGTAGCACTATCGGTAATGCATCCACCCAACTCAACTTGCTCCCTGCATATATCTTGCTAATTTTTGACTTGAGGATTCCGTTGTGCCTCTCAACAAGACCGTCCGAACTCAGATGCCTCGAACTATGAAATCTCTTATCAATCTGAAGACCTGCACATATCTGTAATACCACTGCGCCCACAAAATGTGGACCGTTATCTGACCATATGACACGGGGCAAGCCAAAACGGGAAAAGTATTCTTTAAGCATTACTTTTGCCGTACTCATTGCTGTGCAGTCTTTTAAGGGATATGCCTCCACCCACTTGCTGAATGCACAGATCACCACTAAGACATATTTCAAGTTTTGGCACCTCTCCATCTCTATGAAATCAAAATGGATTACCTCAAAAGGCATAGAGGGCGGGCCAAAACTGCCTATTGGAGTCACTGTTCCCTTTCCTACATTGTGTTGTAAACACGTAATGCAGTTCTGCACCAACCTCTCTGCATTCTTCTTTATGTTTACATTCTTCCATACCATAGATATATACCCACATATACTGGTTCTATTTCCCATTTTATTACCGCTGTATTCATGCATCCAGTAAATGTTCCTACTGAATATGAGCCTTTCTTTTTTAGACAAAAAGGAACAGTTCTCTGGTTGTAATTCACTGTGTAAGAAGGGGGGATTGCATCTTTGTTCCCGTAAGTCCTTACACGAAACGTCATCACAGATGTTTTAACTGGCGGGGACAATCTATCTTGTCTATTTTGTCGTGTTATTTTTCGTGTATTTTTAGACGTAGGTTCTGGGATCATCACTTGTGCTTTATGGAATATGGAACAACCCACAGGCCTCATAATTATTTCCTCAAACTCATTCATGTGTGTTCTATCTAATTGACCCGTACTACTCTTATTCCACTTCCCATAAAACATTGCACTTAAAGATGCACTGCATGCAGAACTTAATGGTAATGGTTGTACATACCAGCCTATTCCTTTCCCCGCATGCTGCGGTAAATGAGCGCATACCCAGCAAGTATTTTTCTTTAGAATTGCATGCGTCATGTTCATGATGAGTAATAGCGTATTGTTCCCATACCCTTCTCTGTGTCTCTCTTCCATTGGGGACAAGGTATAAGTATTCACCTGAACCGGGCTTTCAGTAGTGGACATATTAACTATTGGTAAGAACATTCCCAATGGGTGTATAGACTCCACATACCATAACCCAAAGGCTGTCGTTATTGGTGCTACCACACTCATGAAGCACATGATTATTGTCAAAGCCATCATACAATTTTTTTTACCATGCGTTTTCCCTAAGTTTACAGTCTTTATAACTAACTCCTTCTCAGCAGTGGTGTAGGAGGTGGCTGAAACTGGTCCCGACATTTTTCTCACCGTCCTTCTTCTTCCTGACAAAGTTCGTTGTGGATATCTCTCTTCGTCGCGCTTGTCCAGATGTCAATAAGTTCAAAGGAATTGTCAACAGTTTAGTCTGCCAGCCCTTTGCAGCCTGGATTGCTTATTCGTTCTAGGCAAGATCACTTGTCCTCTCTCACAGTGCTCAGAGGATTTCTGAACAGTTCTCTATTGCCTTTGTACCATGTGCGCCCACCTTGTCCGCTCTGGTTTAGGACACATGTACTTTTTATGATCGCACCGAGGAACCGCGAGTCTTGAATTGTCCGACTTGCACAATTCTCATGCTTCTCTCCTCTACACCTCTAGTTCCTTCTCCGTCCATGAGCGGAACCAAAGGTTAGCATAAACACCAAAGGACTGTGGATCACTCTGTCTTTCGAGGCCGCAAATCATATCGCCTCACTCCTGGTATTGTGTGATCCATGAACAGTGCCGGTGCACTTCCAGATCCAGGCTCAGAGTCAGCCTGTGGCGCAATGGCAGATGCTGGTGTGCGCCGCAATAGTGATGCGGATTCGGTCTTTGGCTCTGGCGCAATGGCAAGTGCTGGTGGGCGCCAAAGGGGTCCACGTTTAGTGTCTGCCGTTATTTGCAATGCAGATGTTGTGTCAGCCAACAGTGATGTAGGTTCTGCTGGGCAATGTTGGGGCACTCTTTGCCCTTCCCCCTTTTTGGCAATCTTTTCAGGCTTTGTTTCAAGTTTCACTTCTCGCTCAGACAGATTTAGCGGCAGTGGACTGGCAGCAGCTTCTTTCGTTTCTGGGACCGCTGTCTCTTTCCAGTCGTCCGGATTGGGCAAGTCTTTCAGTGAAGATGGGATCTTTTTGGCATGGGTGGCATGGATCCACGACTTCCTCCCATCCACCCGCATTGCCGTCTACGTTGCCAGAAGCACTTGATAGGGGCCGCGCCACCTGGGTGCCAACAATGATTTTCTCTCAAAGTTCTTAAGCAGCACTCAGTCTCCTGTTTCCAGCGCGTGCCCGGACCAGTATATCTTACGGGTAGAGCCTCCTGCACCTGCTGATAAATCAAACACAATTTCTGCCTTAAAAGGCCACAATAAGTGCTAAGTACAGGATTCTCCACTTCACTCAGTCGCTTTGGCTGAGGTGCGCACCAAACATTCGCCGGCCTCCCCATCACAATCTCATACGGGGAGAGCCCAGTTCTAGCCTGTACAGACGTACGCATGCACAGTAGCACTATCGGTAATGCATCCACCCAACTCAACTTGCTCCCTGCATATATCTTGCTAATTTTTGACTTGAGGATTCCGTTGTGCCTCTCAACAAGACCGTCCGAACTCAGATGCCTCGAACTATGAAATCTCTTATCAATCTGAAGACCTGCACATATCTGTAATACCACTGCGCCCACAAAATGTGGACCGTTATCTGACCATATGACACGGGGCAAGCCAAAACAGGAAAAGTATTCTTTAAGCATTACTTTTGCCGTACTCATTGCTGTGCAGTCTTTTAAGGGATATGCCTCCACCCACTTGCTGAATGCACAGATCACCACTAAGACATATTTCAAGTTTTGGCACCTCTCCATCTCTATGAAATCAAAATGGATTACCTCAAAAGGCATAGAGGGCGGGCCAAAACTGCCTATTGGAGTCACTGTTCCCTTTCCTACATTGTGTTGTAAACACGTAATGCAGTTCTGCACCAACCTCTCTGCATTCTTCTTTATGTTTACATTCTTCCATACCGTAGATAGGTGCTGTATTATTTTCTTGGCACAGATGTGGGTAGGGTTGTGAGCCATTGTGACCATTGCAGTCACATAGGAATTTGGCAACATCCAGTTTTTAGTTCCCTTGTCCAACCAACAACCCTCTAAATCTAACTCAACAGAGCCCTCTGCCCACCCTTGTATCTCAACGGGCGTGGCTTCGGCCTGCATTTCTTTGACAGTGGCAATTCCATTTTCTATCATACAGGGTACTTCCTCAGTCTGGACTGTCATCATTTTATTATTCAAATCAGTGGCAGTTTGTTTCGCAATTCTGTCTGCAAATGCGTTTCCCTCTCCCACTTTGCATGTTACCTTTTTATGTGCCTTGCATTTCACTATTGCTAGGCGCTTTGGAAACGTGAGTGCCGACAGCAATCGTACAATCAAAGGGCCATGTTGAATTCTGGCCCCATGTGATGTCAAGAAACCCCTCTCAGCCCAGAGTCAACCAAAGTTATGAACCACCCCAAAAGCATACTGACTATCAGTATAGATATTCACGTTCAAATTTTCAGAAATCTCATAGGCTCTGATCAATGCTATTATTTCTGTGGCTTGTGCCGAGTTGTAGGGGATTCTTTTGCTTTCCACAACGCTCTCTAGGGTAGTGATAGCGTAAGCGTCAGTTGACGTGCCATCAGGTAGTTTAAAACAAGAGCCGTCACAAAATAACTCTCCATCTGGCTCCTTTTGTGGGATGTCACTTAAATCAACTCTCCCCTTCGTTTCTTCCTCAGTGACCATTAAGCAATCATGGGGTGGTGATTCGTTGTCACCAATTTCTTCTGTGGGCAGTGGCATTAATTCTGCAGGATTCAAAGTGCTACACCTCATAATTTGGATATGGGGCGCGAATAAGATCATTTCATATCTTGTCAGTCTAGCAGAGGTGAGGTGTTGCGTCTGTGTCCTATTTAATAGGACATCTATGGCATGTGGCACCATCAGAATTAAAGTATGCCCCAATACCATCCCTTCCGTTTGTTTCACTGACGCAGCAGCCGCCGCGACAGATCGCAAACATTGTGGTAATGCGCGCGCTACAGGGTCCAGCGCAGAAGAAAAATAGCCGCACAACCTATTTCTTCCACCTTGTTCCTGTGTCAAAACAGCCAATGCACATCCTTCATTCTCGCATACAAACAATCTAAAAACTTTTTCATAATTTGGTGTGCCCAAAACTGGAGCAGAACATAATGCAGTTTTCAATTGATCAAACGCTTTCTGACATTCTTCATTCCACTGCAAAGGCTTCACCGCATCCTTTTTAGTTAATAACACCATTGGCTTCACAATCAACGCAAAATTACCGATCCACTGCCGGCAATAAGAAGCCATGCCTATTATGGCTCTGACTCCTTTCTGTGTCTTTGGAATAGGCATACAAGAAATACTTTCTATGCGTTCTGGCGTTAGCCATCTCCCTTCTTTCGAAAGTAGGTAGCCCAAATAAGGTACCTCCCTTCGATTATATTGAAACTTCTTCAAACTAGCTTCATGGCCATGTGCCGCTAGAAGTGACAGTAGTAATACGGTGCTCTTTTTACAAATCTCTTCTGTATCAGCAGCGATCAACAGATCATCAATGTATTGCAATAGTACACACCCTACTGGTAATTCTAGCATGTCTAGCTGCTCTTTTAACGCTCTACTGTAAATACTCTGACTTTCCGTATATCCTTGTGGAATGCGCGTGAATGTAAATGATCGTCCCCCTAATGTGAACGCGAACAAATATCTACTGTCCTTGTCCACCGGAATGCTAAAGAAAGCATTTTTTAGATCAATTACACTAAAGTATTCTGCTGAGGCAGGTATCATTGTCAATATTGTAGTGACGTCTGGGACCAAAGGAAATTGTGGATCTACTACTTTGTTTAGCGCGCGCAAATCAATTATGAAACGAAATGGTACTTCATTGCCTCCTTTCTTATGCACTGGAAGAATCGGGCTATTACATGTACTGCCTGTAATTTCTTCAATTAACCCTAATTTCACCAAATCTGAAACAATACTTTTCAATCCTCTCTCTCCGTTAGCCGAAATTTTATACTGGGGAATTCGCGGCAGTGTAACTCCTTCTTTCAAAATGATCCTCACTGGCTCTATCTTCAAGCATCCTACATCGTTGTCATGCATCGCCCTTATACAGGTTGGCACTTTTCTTAACTCTCCTGGCAAAGTTTCAGACATGAATTCTGACAAAGGGGCATCTTGTGGCCAAATCGTCAGAAACACCCCGTCTGACGTGCAATGTATAATCGCACCTAGCTTTTTCAACAAGCTTAACCCCAACAAGTTCTCCCCACAATTTTCTGTTAGGAGAAAAGGACAATGTTCAGTGAATGGTCCTGTGGTAACTGGGACTGGTTGGGACACTGAGTTTACGACTGGTGTACCTGCGAACCCTACGGAAATATTCTTTTGCCCTAACAGTGGTATGTCCGGAACCAAGCGATGGTCTATTGAACACTTTTGCGCTCCTGTATCTACAAGGAAGCGGTGCTCCTCATTCCCGACTCTGATTTCTACGTAGGGTCCTCTCTGATTCACGGGAATAGACACTGGTTCGGACCCCTGCCCTGGGCTGTCCTATCGGGGAAATAACACATCATCCGATGTGTAGTCACTACTATTACTGTAATACGTATTTGGCTGCGTATTGAAAATGTTCCCATTCTTTCCTCTATTTCCCCCACTCTGATTCCCATACTGTTGGTTTTGCTGACCCTGACTCTGGTTAGGAGCACTTTGGTTTTGGGCTTGGTTTTGATTACCTTCATTATTGTGGTGCTGCTGCATACTATTCCTATTTGGTCCATTCGCTCCTTGGTGCCCTCTGTGCTGTCTTCTCTGGCCAGTTCCATTTCTATTCTGTAAATGTAGACATTGCGCTCGACAGTGTCCTTCCTCCTTACAGTATGCACACTGATTTGGTCCCAATGGCCCCCCGTGCATATTCAAATTACTCCTCCCTTGTGCGTTCCCTCTTCCTCTATTATGTCCTGCTACTTGCTGCAGTATCACCCTTGTTTTCAAATTTACTCTACCTTCCTCCTCCTTCTCTTTTTCCGCATTCACTCTCGTCTCGTAATATTGGGCCATGTGCAATACTTCACCCAGCGTTTTTGCTTGCCATGCACTTTCTGATGTCATTATTAGGTTCTGAATTGGAAGTCTCAACCCCCTCACATATTTATCAACAAATAGCCTCTTCCCCGCTTCCGAGCTCACATCCTGCCCACTGAAGTCTGTGAATACTTCTTCGAACCTATTGAAATAATCTGTTGCTAACTCATCCTTGCCTTGCACACATGCAGTCAACTTGTCCCATTGAATTCTTTTCTCTGGGACAATTTCTTTTAATTTCTGTATTATGCATGCTGGTAATGCTACCATGTTCGCTCCCGGTGTCCCTCCAACCGCTTTATTCCTGTCTTCTATTACCAAGTCCGCCCATGTGGCGCCATAGGCTGTTACGTCATCCACCTTTCTTATTTGCTTCTATGTGTCTGTTGGCAGGATCACTGGGAACATTAGGTCTATGTCACCCATGGTAAGCACAGATGATTGAAGGCAGGACTCTACTTCCTTGTAAAATCCTGCAGGATTCTTTCTTATATCGGGAATCGTCTGCTTTATGTTGTTCACCTCCTGTCTGGAAAAGGGGACATGCACATATTGGGCGGTATAATGGGCTGGCGTTACCTGCGCCGCTACGTCACCCGCTGCGGGAACCTCTGTTTTTGGCACAAAGGTAGGTGGGACCTCCCTCATAGGGAATACCCCACTTACTGTCCCTCCCCCTTATCTCATGTGTAACAATATTCCCAGATCAAGCGATAGGGCTGTTTCTCCCGTCCCTCGCTCTAGTGCTCTCTTATATACTGCCATTATTTCGGGTGGGCTGGCCTTGTCGTTTTTGATATCTTTGTCTATTAAATGTTCAGCCATCGACTGCAGTGCTTTTCTTTTCATGGGCATGGAATATTCATCAAATATCTCATGTATCTCCATTGTGGGGATACTGGGATCCAACATCCATCTTAACGCCTCTCGTATACATACTTTCAACTTGTCGCCCCTCTGCACTGACGACATTGAATGTCGTCGCTGTATATATGGCTCTATCGCTTCCTTCCTATCTCTCCCGATATCCTTACCCCTGTACCCAGGTGCAGTAAACATTTCAGCATAATCATTATCCAATTCATTTTTAAGCTCAAAAAGTCCATATACATGTTCCCTTACTTCTTCATCTCTTTCTCTACAGCGTGCTAATGCATTCAAATATAACAATCACTGCGGTGGTAATTTCCCAATTAACTGTTTCCATCTCTCCACCAAATATTCACCCATGCATTCCAAAACTACCTGTCTTTCGTTGCTTCCTCGGAAGTCATACATCGAAGCCAATGCTGCCGTCCCATCATTCCCGTCTATATACATTTCTGCCTGTTGCTGCAATTCCACCTTCCTTTCTTTGCTGATCGCACTGCGAGTTATCCTTGTGCATCTACTTTGTTCAGTCCCGCCTCTTGCCCCCGTGGTTTCAACTTCAACCCCTGTAGGGACGGATGGTACCGAGTCGGTATCTAGGGCGGGAGGTGCGGATGGGACAATAGGAACGGGGAGTGTCTGCTGTGGGCCTGGTTGGCTAATGGGAAGTGTTACGTGCGCGGTCTGTGGCTGTGGGAGGGCTTGAGCTACGGGAGGGAGAGTTTGAGCTACGGGAGGGGCTTGAGCAATAGTTACTGACGTGTTTGGCCTCGCTTCTGATCTTGGGCCTTGTTTTGTATGGATCAATATGTTTTCCATCACTTCATCTGCTATGTGCAGTTCCCGTTGCGGGTGTATTTTTTCTATATTCAACTGGTCACGTCTACCTGACCTATTTAGACTCTCAGTCCACTCCTCCTCCTCCTTTTCTTCCGCTACCTCATCTTTCGATTTATGCCTGCGCGCATGCTTCACTCTACTTCTAAATCGGAGCATTGCTTCCCTTCTCCAGTCCTTAACGATATCAAATGCTGCGGGAAGCGCTTTCTTTCTTATAAACACCCTTTCCAGGTTATCTATTCTCGCTATCTCAAAACTACCATTTATCGGCCACTGATGGTCTTGTTGCTTTCGGGTTTGCCTATGCCAAGTCTCACAGAATATTATCGTTCCCACACCATACTTCACATACATCTCATACGCCGGCGTTCCCCCAGGTGGTGCAATTTGGCCATCTTCCTAAGATTGTCTACCGCAGCGGAAAAACCCCACTAGGGTGGACAATACCCCAGGCATGTTTCAACCCCCCCTTGGTTAATCAACCTTACCTAGGGCATTTGATTTTGCAAAGTCAACTCTCAACCAATATCAGGATTATTTTGAATCGGGGTATGACTCACCTGATAAATCAATTTGTCCTCCAGGACACAATTCGTCTGTATACTGACGAAACCAATGACGTCATGTCTGCGTTTCTTGGCTCCTGCCTCGTTTCGGGACCCTTGCCTCCTTGTTCTCTAGCCAGATACGTCGATCAGGGATCAGATGTGTGCAGATCTGCAAAGGAATCTCTCATCACTTCTACAGGGCGCCCCGAACACCTCTTGATCCCGGCTCGATCGCCCCGTCCTCGTCGTTCTCTGCCTTTACACAATTACAACATACACGATGGAACAAGTGGGGGAGGGTCCCTGTTCGGGCGCCATCTTGAAAGGGGCCCCTAGTCTCAGTTGGCCAACTCGGTCTCACGCCCCGCGACGTGTATCTCTAGACCTCGAGGGGCACAAGAGAGCGAATTACGTACATCAGTTACATATATACAAAATGCATATCATACAATCAGCTGTGACATGTTTAACACCCCCCTTTATTGGGTTTCTTTGAACTCGGTTTGGTGATGGACAATTTCGACGAATATGACACCTTAAAATATCTATTCTAGCAACAATATGCAACCTTGCAAGCGTTGAGACATCTTTTCTTTGTTGAACAGAACACAGTGTTTCTGTTCTTGTAAGCGAGCTACATACGGGGGAAGAGTCACATTCCAGACCTTGCTATCTTTGAGGTGCTATTCGTGTCCTGGTAGCCGACAGGGCTCTGAAAAGGGGGGCTGTAAGAAGAGCATAATTCAAGCCTTTAGCTACTTTATTCTAACATATTCTACCATATAACGAGACTGGCTGGCAGCTGTGAAATGATTAAATGCCCTGCGGCTCTCCTTCAAGGCTACATTCGGGAGGGAGCTGGGCATTCCTCTCCGGAGCTGCCTACGTTGTGTTTCAACAAACTCCTTATTAGCCTCACGGCCTTGTCCTTTCACGTTCAGACAACAATGTTTAACAGTTGAGCAGTGTAAGCAGAAATGTGCTGCAAAGCAATTTGAACAGAAAGCAATGAGCAATTGTTAGAAAACAAACAGGCGATCCTTGTTACATCAAAATGGCCGCTCATTAGTCAAACTCGGAAACCTGTATTTCTATCGTTATGTACATGAGACGGTTGGCCTTCGGCCACCAAATTACGTTTGCCGTCAATCGTGAGAGGTGTCCATTTTTCTAGACCGACAGCGTGTCTTGTGGGGAGATTTTGCGCTGCAAGACTCTCCTGCTCCACTCCCATGTGAAAATTTGATATGGCGGCCAGGCATAAAAAAGATTATAAATGGGGTGGGGCTATTGAAGCCGACCAGCACAGGCACTGCCCCGGCATAGCGATTGACCAACCACACTGTGCCGCGCCTCATTGTACATGATGGAGAGAAAATTCCAAGGGGCGGTGCCAGACCCAAATAAAAGGACGCTCAGGGAAAGCAGCAGGTAAGGTGTTTAGAGGAGGTTCGAGCCAAAAATAGAGCAAGTTGAACCGGAGAGAGTTTAGGGAGGAGAGGAGGAGCTAGAAAGGTGTAGACAGATGGGGGTAGGGAGAGAGTGAGGAGGCAAATGGGAAAGGAACAGAGGGGGCAGGGAGAACCATCAGATAGAGTAAGGAGGAGGTTGGAAGAGGCCCAAGGGAGACAAGGAGGAGCATCAGAGAGTGTGATAAGGAGGTTGGGAGGGGCCCAGTTGAGGCAAGAAGGAACATCAGAGTGGAAAGCATTAAAGTAAAAAACGGTGAAGGGCAATATCAAGGAGAAAGAGAAGGAGACAGCCGTTGATCAGGAAGTTGGAGGCACACCCAGTGACAGGAAGGACAAGGGTAACAGTTATCAGGTGGTTGGAGGAGACACCAAAGAGAGTGAGCAGGCGGAAAAGGAGAACCAAGGAACGAGGAAGTTATCCAGTATTGGAAGGGTTGAGATATGGACATGTCTCCTGAGTAGGCTATATTGGTGATCCCGGTCTAAAGTTGGGTGGGACTGGGGCTGGTGGAGAAACACGCATTCTGCAAAGCAGTGAGGGGCTGGTGATTATTAGGAATAGAGAAAGGATTCTGAAAGAGGGAAGGCAGGCAATTGGTAGGCGAGAGGACCAGGACCCTAGGGCAGGGAGGTGATGAGGTGCCTTGCTAATGGCCATGAAAGGACCCACCTCCACACTATGCTGTGCCAAGAGCTCTGAGTGACTGTGATGCCCAGACTGCATCTTAAGCTGAAAAAGGAGTTGCAACAACAACTGTGAATGCCAAGACGAGAAGGTGGTCGTATTCCACTGGCAGCAGAGAAACCAGAAGCGAGGGACACTCCTGTGCGAGGAGATACTGAGTGACGGAAGGTGTAATCCATCTAACCATTTTGGAACTGCCAAGTAGACTTTGTGCATCATCAACCAAGACAGAGTCCTCCTCTTTTCGGACATTGCAAGACCGTTTCATAAGAGACTTTGTGGACCACCATTTTGAAATGAACACGTTTCATTCTGGTATTTGTTGCATGGGTAATGGAGTGGCATAACTCCATGTGAGAAAGAGAACCCGGCACCACCCACAGAGAGAGAAACATTTGCATGGGTCTTTTGACAGGGGGGCTATGACAAAGACAAAGGGAAATTTAACCATTTTGGTTTAAGTCACTATTCCTAGTGGCTTCCCCATCTATTATATTAACCATCACAGTACCAATTCCCAAATAAATGTTGTTTACATGACCTTAACATGTCTAGTGTGATACTTGATCGATGTCCATCTTGTAAAAGACCCCCCCCATCATTCCGCCTCATCTTACAATCATCCATGGTTTCTCCTGTTTGTTTTCTTGTCACTCAATGGAAGTGTTCTTTCAGGCTAGAAAAGCTGGTTCTCTCATTGCTGGGCTTCTGAGGGGAAGAATGTAAAGGTGGAGGGACACGCTAATGGCTCCCAGGGCTTATTTCGGGTAAGGTCCAAGCTCAAGTGGAATTGAAGAAATGGCTCCTTTCTATGAATAGGGGTTGCAGTGCTAAAATCTGGATGAAAAAGGCATACAGACCCATTTCATTGTCAATGGGTAGAAGTAGCAGAGTTTTGTGTGCAGTAACAGAGTATTAGGTGGACGGAGTGCATGTTAGCATATGGCTCTAACTAAGAGCAAGCAGACTAAAAAGAGAAAGTACAAGTCTGAGAGGGTGGACTCTCCTTCCTCTTCTTCCCACTGCTCATTACGTAGATCTCGATGGTGCTGCTTTGACTAGGTAACTATTTGGCCTTGTCCCTAGGTGAAGGGGAATCTTTTTCCCATCTCACCTAGTATTTTACTCTTTTTATGGGTGACCTGTGCATGTCTCTCCATAGTGTACGGTTGACGTTATAGTTTCCTACAACTTTTGGGCTTAGGTTGGGTTGCCCCTTTGGGCTCCCCTGTTAATCTCCCTTTGATGTACTAGGGTGAACTACAGTTCCAAGTAGTAAAGAGGCATTTACATCACCCCTTTACATTTTATATAGTGAGCCAGCACACCCCACCTTATGTGGAGTGCTGGGGGGATACAATATATCCCCTTTCTTACTTACCTGGTAACATTTTGTTACAATTGTGAGATTTACATGAATGGCTGATGCCAGTGGTTTAACCTTTATGACTTTTAGTCTTTAGTACTCGCAGGCTGTTAATTCAGCCTTGGTAATGCACAGAAGGGCCACCATTTTTCTAAAATGGTGGACTCCTTCTGTTTCTGCCATTTTTTGTGTGCTTGCTGTTTCAGTTTCTGTTTTCAGTGGCTGTTTTGTCTTTGGGAGGAATCCTGTGGATTCCCCGCCCAGGCTCTAGAGTGTCTGGAAAGGCAGGTAGCGAGGGAGGAGTCCAAAACTCTGCAGCCATTTGTCTTGCACCTTGCCTGAAAGGAAACAACTCCCAGTGGCAGGCTGGCTGTCCTGATTGGACCACCAGACCGTCCCTTTCAGTAAAATGCAGGGAGAGAATGCCGAAGTTGTAGTGTAGTTCTTGATAAATACTCTGAACCTGAAAGCTGCTGACAAGTCGACCACTAGAACCAAATCCGAAGAGGAAGATGACGAAAACGCAGCCGAGATGATTTCCAGTGACCGGCGAGCTAGCTTTGTATCTGGAGCCTGCTGTTACCTTTCCTTCCAAGCGACCTGGGGACTCCAAAAACGGCAGTCCCAACCCAGAGCCTGGTGAGATCTATTAGACTAAAGAAGACCTACATTTTGAGCCATCCGACACCATGCTGCGACCTTGCGGGGCTGCAATACCCCCAATACCCTTGGACCTCGAGGCCAGGTGCGGTGCACAGTCTTCCGAATTATGAATTGAGCTGAAACTTTGGTGGCATCCTGCTGGAACTCAAGATACACGATATGAGTCCTATAAGACCCCTCACCAGAGTGCTGGACATTGCAAACGACGAGAATCCGACTGGCGATATTCAGTCTTCTTATAGCTCCTGGAAAGGGCGCCAAAACCACAGAGCCGAATCCAGCTGCGAAGAAACTCTTGCTGGGAGCCTTCTCCATTGAACCCTGCTTCAAAATCCCTTCAAAAGTCCTGTCTTCCTTCTTCATGACAAAGGGATCCATCGACCAGGTTTTTGGCTACAGATCTTGAAGTCTTACTGCTGCAGCTCTTCTTCTGTGCTGAGGTACTTTGTTGGCTGGGGTATTTACTTACCTTAAGCCTGTGCGATTTCTGTAAAGCCTTTGGGGTGTTTTCTGTGATTGGGAGTCCTCTCATTCAGTTCACCCAGCCCCACTGCTGGATTCCTCCTAGGGTGTCTTCTCAGAAGTTCCTGGACCCTAACTAACTTTAATGTGAACACTTACTTGTTTGAACACTCTTCAACAGGAACTCTGACTTTTGCCTGCAACAGAACACCTATCTCACCCTGCCTACAGCTGGCACCTAGACCACTAGGGTCCCTCTTCTGCCTCTGGGTGAACTCATGCATAGAATAAGGGAAGGACTGGATAAGAAAAGGATTATGTCTTGAAAAGAATAACAAGTGTTTAAAAGTACTTACTTGTGGAAGAGTTGGTTAGTAACTGTCACTCAGAGTGAGCAGTTACAAAAGTTCTTACTAACCTTGAGTGTGGGTTGTGCCATTCTGTAAAGTAAAAGTAAGGTTATTTTACTCACCTGTGAATTGGTTATGCCTCTTCCCCAAAAGCAATGCTGTTGGCTTCACCATTTCTTTCAGAGAATAGGTGTTTGCTTTTCCCAACTGGGTCTTGCTTCCCCTAACTTGCTGTATATCCTGTTCAGAATACAGAATAAGTCTGCCTTAGGTTTTGCCTACCTAGAATAACACTGAGTCATTCATAAAGTGTAAATTGGGTTTTGCTTTCCCTGTTCTGTTGTATACAGATGCTAAAACAGTCTTAGGTTTATACCTACTTTTAAGTTGCTGATAGCTCCTTTTTAAAGTATGTAGGTTTTACTTACCTTGAGTTAGCTGGGTGCCGTCCTAAAATAAGTTAAAGAGTTATTGCTTATTTGTGTTCCACTGATCTTAAAAGCAACTGTAATAGTATATTCCATCCTTAGGTTTTACCTAGTATAACTGTGTGTTATCATAAATGTAGTTATAGGTATATACTGATCCTTGAATCTGTGTTCCACTATTCAGAAAAGTATCCTGGTAACAGGGTGGTTGATTATGTGATTCCTTAATGGAGTGTCACCGCATAACTGACAGGGTCCACTACCCTTGAATTACTGTAAAGTAATCTGAAAGTAACTAACGGTTTTACTCCCCATGAATAGGTATGGCATATCCTAAATGTGTTTGATAAGGTCTGATTTACCTAGAAATACTGTTAGTTTTCTGAACACAGTCTATGCTTTGGTCTGTGTACTTTAAAGCACAGTGTTGTGTTTTTATAATTGTGGTTATATATAATGTGATACTGCTTATTTACCCAAGATTTACCTTGGTCTACTTGTATTTAAATAAACCCTTAAACCCTTTATTTCTACAATACATAGTGTTAGAGTGTTTCTTTGGACCATATGTGTAATACAATTTCTTTGTACTGATTCTATAGCCCTCTCTCCCTACTAAAAATAAGCCTGGCTGCTCTGTCTATGATATACTCAGGTGGTACAGCCTTATACTAAGAGTGGAATCTTGTACTGTCTCAGTTGAATGGTTTTACTAAGCCCTTAGTTTGAATTCAGAAAAAACTGTCCTAACAGCATAATTAACAAAATTCCCTTTCATATGAGAGACTCAGAATGTAGTTGTAAGGCAAACTATACAGGAATTTCCAATCCCAGATCTGGGTCTGTTGAAGCAGCAGGCTTTATATGCTTTCAGAATCTGAAGTGGAGCCCCAGATCAAATACATAAAGAGATCCTTTCTGTGACTTGCACTTGCATCATATCTAAATGTTCCTGATCCATGGCTACAGGGGGTTCTTCTGGCACTTAATTCATGGGCAAAGGCCAAATGAGGGGCTCAACATTCAACCAGGTGTGTAGGGTGCCATCTTCAATGAATGGAAGGAACCACGAAGGACTGCCATCCCTATGTTCATGTCCAAGCCGTTAGCTAGGATTTGTAGAGGCTCCTGGATGCCCTGCTGGTGGACTCTTTTCTAAAGCCACACAACTCCTCTCCCAATGGTGTGAAAGCTGGCTTCAGTTAAGGATCCTATGGATACAACAGTCGTTCCAGCACTAATAAAAATAATATTGCAGGCATCCATCTGTCTTTTTTGGCTAATGCTTAAATGACCTTTGCTTCAGAATACGTGTTGTTGGTTTTTAAATCCCTGTAACTGGCGGAAGAAGAAGGTCTGCCGTGTTTCTAACGACTGGAACCAGGCATAGGCTGGCGGAATTCTTGTTGAACTTCGCTTTCAACTCGTTAGGACTTCCGTACTGGGCTCATGGGCAACAGTGCTGGTAAAAAAAGGCCCTGTATATTTGTATGCGACATACAGATGCAGCCCAGAATTTGGTCACTCTTCACATTCCCTTTCAGCCCGGGGATCAGATGGAAGACAGAATTCACAGTCTTCCAAGAGAGAAAACATTCTGAGTTGTGTGTTGAGGGCGTGTACTCTGTTCCTCCTCCCTTATGACAACAGTTAATAGAAAATCAGAATATGGCTATCAACTGGCATTGGTCCTTTCTGGTGGATAAAGAACGAACTATCTCAACCCACTCCTTTAGATAATCCTTTAAAAAGAGCACTTGCAGCTATCAATATCATTGCTTGAACCATTCATTACACAACTGGCCCGAGGATATTCGGTCTGTACAGAATCTGTCTTCAACTTCTCAATCTGTCTTGAATGAGCGGAAATAAACTTTAAAAGAACTATCTCAATATGGACACGATAATTGCTAAGGCCTCATATATAAAAATCTGATCACTAAAAAATATAGCTCAAAGAATTAGGCATATGTCCATTGCCAGCATCAGAACTTGAGGGTGATGCCAAATGCCTCCCTCAGGGGCACACAACAGGTCGCAGGAGTGACCAAAACGGTGTTTCTGCTACTACTCCGTATCCAATGCAGGATCTTCCCTTCTCTGACTTTTCCCCATCTTTTCCAGCAGGTCTGAGCACAAGTGATGTTCAAAATAGACCATGGGAACGATGCATAGTCTATTTTGAAATGGGGTTGCTTTTTGATTCATGAAAAGACTTCAACGTCTAGAGCCTATGATCTAACAACTTAAACATAAAGACCACATCATGTCTCCCCTCTCTCCCCGGCTTCTACTCAATTCAGAGTGGAGGTTCGGTCCTTATACGTGGCACAGCAGGCATTTATGGCATACGCCAGATATAACTTGATTGGAAAGGGAAGGGAGAGTAAAATCCAAGATGATCGATAGGCCAAATACAGGCTTGGTTCGGCACCCTAGCAGCAAAGTGAGACCAGGTGCACCCAGGAAAAGTTGCAAATTCCAGAGCGCCATCACCAGACAGAGGTGCATCCATTCCCCAAGAGCCCTATCCAGGAACAGCACTATAGAATCCAGAGGCCCCAGTCTGAAGTGTGGCTCAGAGGAGAAGGAGGCCCGGGTTGAGCAGTGGCTGGAGACTGCAGAGAGTGAAGGTTGGCAAGATGTTGAAGAGGTGGCAGAAGTGGACAGCAAGAGGAGTGTGCGAGAGCTAAGATACCGAGGAAGAAGTTGGTAAAATGAAGGGTGAAGAGGAAGGTGGTAAGATCAAGGGTGCTGGGGGAGGTGGTAAAACAAAGGTTGATGGTGAGGTGGTAACAAGAGAAGGGAGTAAAAGCCAGGAGGAGGTGGGCAAGGGGAGGTTGTGATAATAATAATAATAAAAATAATTTGGCATTTATATAGCGCTACGAACCCTCAGGTATCTGAGCGCTGCTTATTATTACCCACGGTGATAACCAATCAACCAAGGAAAAGCAGGAGGGAATAACAGCAGAGACCGAACATTACACAGAGGGGGTAGTAACATCAGGTAGCAAGAGTGATACGGTAGAGTTGGAAACAAAAACTTGGAAAGATGGTACAGAAACATGGTAAGGTATAACATTGAGGGGGAGAAAGCAATAGTATCGAGGGTATAGTGCCCAGAGGAGAAGGTGGTTTGGAGGTGGTAATAGCAGGTCCTGAAGGTGTCACAGAGCAGGTGGTGACAGCAAGGGAGGAGAAGAACAGTGTAGTAGCAGAAGGTGAAGGAGATATAGAAGAGGCAGTGACGGGAACAACAGGTAGTGGAGAAGGCGAGAGCAGTCCCCTAGGCAGACAGAGTACAAAGGTTGCGAAGGGCAAGGTTGGCCGTAGGGCAGGCCAGATGGTGGGTGGGGGGATTCCAACTGGGCTAAGGGGGTCATCTTGAGATTACACAAGGGGAGAAGCAATAAGAGGGGGCTCAGGTAAGGAGAAACCTCTCCAGCTCTACCTCGTAGCAACTCCAACTAACCCATTTTATGGCATGACTAGTGAGTCTTGGGATACTGGATCCAGGAAAGCTTGCAATTACATCATCACGTAACAAAGGGTTTGGGAAACCCTAAAGAACCATCCTGACAATTTAGTTTGAGAAAACCCATTTTCTAACAATAGATTGATCCTTTGATGTAAGGAATCTCAGAATAAAGGTGTTGACTGCAAGTGTATGGTCTTTTATTTATTTATTAACACATTTTATTGTAATGTTCATATTTATTCAATACACAACATGACATAATGTCTTCATCAACAGTCATGTTCCCAGTAGTATACTAATAGTGTTGCAACTACCAGGAACCCTGTCAAGTGACATGGCGGCTGTGCAGATTGCAAATTTTAACATGTAACAATACAAACACCAATCCATTGAACTCAGGCGATGGCCACACTCTCTGATAAGTTTGCACATTGCATGCTTGTTGAATGTATAATTCGCTTCTTAATACCATTCTACCAGGCATTCCTACTGACCTCTTTAATCAATGGATAATTCTTCCCAAATACCCCACGTTTTCTTATGTTTATGTGGACATCCTCTAGCTCTGAACACCCTCTTTTCCAGGCAACATCATCATCTTCTTCCATCTTCCATGTGGATAAGCTTGGCTTCTCTCAGACACCCCATTTCACTTCTATATCCCTTTTGGCTATCATGAGGGCCATGGATACAAACAGTTTTCAATATTTGTTCAATTCCCCTTCATTCCAAATTTTCAACAGCCCCAGTTTTGGACATTTAATTGGTGCATCATGTAGGATCCTAGCTATACAGGCAAATATCACATTCCTAGTACTCTTGGACTTTGGAAAAACTCCCCATTGTGTGAAAGAATGTACCCTTCTCATTACAAGACATGCTGGGTTAAGGGCACTGCCACAGTTGTACAGGAGCTCACTGGAATGAAATATCCTGTGCATAATTTTAAATTGAACAAGCCAGAATCCATTACTAATGCAACCTTCTCTTCCTGACATTAAGGCCTCCACCCATTCTTCTTCCTCCATCCGACCAACGTTCTCTTCCCATTTACTCCTCGGTTTAATCAGTGGAGGGGTGGGCAGTGAAGGTTAGTATCGCTTGATACAAAGTTGAGATAGGTCTGTCTAGTGCCTCTCCTGTTAGAAAGTTGGCTTCTATGGCAGACCACTTTAGGAGTTCCAGGTTTTGCTTCTTTAGTGAACATTTCAATTTCATATAGGCATAACGTTCTTCAAGGTCTAAATTAAACCTGTGTAGGCATAACGTTCTTCAAGGTCTAAATTAAACCTGTGTGTACCTTTTCAAAATGTATTCAACGCCCCTGTTGAATTATTCCCACTGTGAAAAACCCAAAGGTGTCTCACCCGCTAGTCTCCTGGGGTCTCTCTCTCTCAGGTGGCCAGGGCACAGCCATCGCCTTTGGATCCAGACCCTGGGGGTGGACCAGTGCGGGAGGATCACCTGGGTGAGGGGTCTTCAGGGAGTGGGACAACCTCATGGCGGGACATGGTATCCCTCTCCATGCAACACCTTTCCCCCATCCTACCCGGTAGGATATATGGGAATTCCACCCCACCCCCTTTTCCAACACAAACACTTTCTCACGAACAGGTCACTATGAGAGAAAACAGACTAGCACAAGAGCTGTATACATGACATGTCCCAGTACAATGGTCAGGCAGGGTCAGGCAATTACTGACCATTACACACACCTGACTTCCATTACACTTCCCCACACAGATAAAAGGCAGAACACGGGAGCACACTCTGAGCGAGGCAAAGCACACGAGGAAGCAGCAGTTCCAAGGTGGCAGTTTAATACATGGTGAAAGGCGGCAAATCCTAAGGGGATTGTAAGGAGGGAAGTGCCCTTGAGCTTTCCGACAAGGAACCATTACTTTCATGAACCTTCAACAATAGAAAACGTAAGACCAGGAAACAAGGCTGAAGAATCCAGCATTGTGTATCGGAGGTACCTGGGGCTCTCACGCATCAATAGACTAGGCGGGGAGAAACGCTTGCCGACGTGGTACTGTCCTTGGCTCTTACAACAAAGCAGCCCGAGTGAAGTCAGCACAGCCTGTGAGTTGGGGAGACTGGTACCAGACCAGTCTATGGTGAAGCCAAGGTTGCAAGCGGCAACATTGTATAGCGAACGCTTAAGCAAACATAGTATGAAGCGTATGTGATAATCATCGCGAGTAAAATTGAACAGATGAGTGATTGAACTTTGAAGCCAAGATACGATACCTTAGACAGAGTGGTCCAGCACCGCGTGGGTGCTCATTCGAAAGTCTCTGTAAGGTTTCCAACTGAAAGAGTGAAAAAGAATTGCGAATCGAAGTGGTCCTGCAATGGGTCAAGCAAAATCCTGTGTTTAATCGAAAGTCTTCAATGGTAATAGCGTAAAGAAAGTGGATGATAAAGTAGATGAAGTTGGTCCAACCCCGGCGGGTGAAGATCAGCTGAGAGCTTTTGGTTAAAGCAAGTTTGTGTTAAATTGGAATTGGTCTGAGCTCAGCAGAGGGAAGACTAATTGAACATTGTGTCAAAGGTGATCTGAGCCTGGCTGACGGGGCTCCGGGTGTTATGCTTGAGCTAAAACATGGCACTGGTGCACAGTGTATTCTGGGAGCACTCAGAGCCATGATGGATATTTACTTCATGCCGCAGTGAAAAGCTGTACTCATTTTGCTGAGAGCTAGATTCAAAATGCTGAAGAAAACATGCTTTCCAAACCTGGTATGCAGTCAAGGACATTTCTGCTGGGAAAGCTAGCTTTGTTATGTCTTGTTATGAGTTATGGGACTGTTTTCCGTGGTGCTTGTTTTTAGAGGAGGGAAGCACTTTGCTCCTTGAGGTTACTGTCGGTTGACCCAGCTGGCAACCAACGGCTGCTCATCAATGCACAAGTGCGTTGTCAGAAGGTTTGAGAAATTGCTACCCCTTTTTGAGGAGTGCATACATGCGGAACCCCTTAGCGGTCATGTGAGACCTCAGCCGGAGGGAGGACGCTTTCGTCTGGCATACCTGTGGGCTGTTGTGCTCTCGGCCTGGCAGTCATTGGGGTCTTCCAGCCGCTTCTGGCGAGATGAGCGATCCAGTTACGCCCACGGTGATGTATTTTCTTTTGAACTCTCTGTTTCTTCTGTGATTTATTTCCATGTTATCACTTGGTGCTTCCAAGCTTTGAATAAATAGCCGTATAAGTTCTCATTATTTTCTAAAAGTGTGTGTGGTGGCAAGTTATTGCGCCTACCTGCGTTTAAAGTATTGGCTCTGTAATTGCACTGGTGATTAATGACTGTCCATGCACTCTGGGCGCGCAATACATTTTGGCGCTGTGAGCAGGGTATTTGTGATGAATTGTTCCAAATACTAAAGAATCTGTTTGAACGTAGATAGGCTTTGTTTACCTTGCAAGCGAAAGTCATTTGGCAGTGAGTGTTGAACTGTGTTAAGCTGTTTTTTTTCTCTTTGCTGGTGTGTGCGTGCTTGTGTGAGTGATTGCAGTGTGGAAAGGAAAAAAAATATAGATATAAAGAGGTTTTGTACCGTGTTGCAGTAATGAATAGTTTGTTCAGGAAAAAGAGCGTTCCCGCTGGCGGTGAATGTTCTGATGTTATCAGGCTGGACTAAGAGCCCATATGATAAATTGGCCCAGGTGTGGGCATACAGCGCGGCGCTGAGTGAAACATGGGATCAGGGATTGGGAGATGCTGATCCGTGTGATGTAATTTTGTGCTTACAACAAGTTCCAGTGGAACGGGGCAGAGAATGCGCTACACTGGGTAGGCGAGGTTGAGTTCTCTTGCATGCCTATAGTAAAATACATCAAAGGAATTTGGAAATGAAAAATGAGGTTTTGCGATTGGAAAGAGAGCTGGCTGCAGAAAGGCAGACTGCGTTAATGCAGCAGATTCAAATGAAACTTTTTAAAGATAAGGCTGACACATACCAGGCTGTGGCCGAGAGGGCAGCAGTCAGAGTAGCCTGGTATAAGTATAGGAAAAGACAGCGAGGGGTCAACCAAAGAAAGGTGGCAGCTGTAATCGCTACCGCCGGTGTGGACTGGTACCCGGATAATTGGGATGGTGATATTTTTGACTCAACCAGTCCAGAGAGTAGTTCCGCAAATGAGTCAGACCCCAAAATGGAAATTAAGCAGAAGACAGTGGCTGCTAAGCCAGTTAGAAGACTGAGAGCCGGGCCCCACCCGCAGAATCCTGCAGGCGGGGTTGTGGATTTAACCACGCTGGAGGATTATACCCAACAGGAGGTTGGGGAAATTATTACCCGTTTGAGGCAAAAATCAGGGGAACTTTTATTGACATGGATGGTGAGGTTGCTAGATGGGGGCGCTGCAGGGTTGTTGGTAGATTCCACTGACTCACCGCGTTTTCTACCCTTGTCAACTGACACCAATGTACAGGAGGTCTTAAGGGCAGGGCCGCCCCCTGATGAGAATGGTCACGATTCACTGGTGTCTTTGTTGCACCTAGCAGCCTAAGCATGTAACCGTAAATACCCCATTACCACAGACTGTCCTAGTGTGGAAACAAAGTGGTATACTTTGAAAGAGGCAATTCAAAAGGTCAGAGAACATGCTATGAAAGAGGCAATTCACGTAGATGCTCCAGGACACACGGGGGCCGTGCCGCTCTCAGTTTCAACTAGGAACATGGTGATCAGAACTGCACCACCTGCATACAAAAGTGTCATTATGACTTTGCTCGTAGGTATGACGGGCAAACCCACTGATGAGGTAGTGGATGCCATTCGGCAACTGGCAGATTTAGGGGAGTGGGACAAGAGTGATGACAAGCCACGGGAGAGAGAGGGGCTTAGTGAGAGAAGAACTGAAGGCAGGAGGCAAGATAGTAGAGACTCCCGAGTGTCCAGAAAGGACATGTTACTGGCTTTGTTAAAAGATGGTGTGCCACGAGAAGAAATTGATGGCATTGAAACTAGGGTAATGTATGAATTATACAAAACAAAAGGACTTGCAGCCAAAGAGCGCTATAAACAGGTTAAGAAACAGGCAGTAACCAAGCCACAGGGGGACACCACACCTTCCGCTCCTCCTGAGGAAGAACAAGAAGAAGGGTCTATGGGGACACCTTCCCCGTACAAGCCAACATACGCTGATTTGAGGAAGGTGTTGAGTGCAATGCTAGAGGCAGAGTCAAGTCACACTCATTCGAAATTTGACTAGGGCTACGGCCAAGCTCCGGCAGCGTCTGCTCGCATAAAAGTGGATAGGCAGCCCCATGTTAAAGTTAAGATTTTTTGGGTGCCAGGAAATATGCAAGGAGTGCGAGCACCGATAGACACCGGGGCGGAGGCCTCTCTGATTCATGGCAATCCAGCACAATTCAAAGGCAGACAATTTACTATTACAGGTCTCGGGGGGAAAGGAGACCCCCGCAGTACAAACGAAAGTGGAGATGAAAATAGGCAATTTGAATAGGCAGAAATACCAAGTGTTGATTGTCCCGATACCGGAGTATATAATTGGCTTTGACATTCTGGAAGGGTTGACTTTGGGACTTGGAGGTAAAACGTACCAGTTTGGGGTGAGTGCATTGACCTGCACACCCATTACCGTAGGCAAATTGAAGATGCCCCCAGTGCAAGTGCCTGTGTAAACCAAGCGGGTAGCAATGAAGCAATACCGCATTCCTGGGGGCACAAGGAAATTTCAGACACCATCAAAGAGTATGTGGAGGCGGGTATGTTACGCCCTATCACCACCGCATGGAACAATCCCCTCTGGCCTATTAAAAAGGGGGATGGGTCTTGGAGGATGATGGTGAATTACCGTGAGTTGAATAACACACTCCTCCCTTAGTGCCCGCGGTCCCAGATGCCATTTCCTTGATTGAGAATGTCCAAAAGTTTGAGGGGACTTGGTATGCAGTGGTAGATTTAGCCAATGCATTTTTCTCTGTACCAATTGCTGAAGAGTGTCAAGAGCAGTTTGCATTTTCTTGGTGCGGGCGTCAGTACACCTTTACAAGGTTACCTATGGGGTACATACATAGCACGACTATCTGTCACCGGCTGGTGGCAGAGCATTTAGACAAGATACCGTGTAAACCTGACATACAAATCTCTCACTACATTGATGATATTTTGATTCAGGGCAAGGATGAGCACAGTGTGCAAAACCAGTTAGATGTCATTATGGAAGGACTGAAGAAGGAAGGGTGGGAGATTAACCCGAATAAAATTCAAGGTCCAACTGAAACAGTGATATTCTTAGGGATTCAGTGGCATAATGGGCATCGAGAAATGGTGCCAAAGGCCCGACAGAAAATACTTGAGTTCACCACTCCAATGAACAAAAAGCAAGCTCAGCAGTTTATAGGGCTGTTTGGGTTCTGGAGATAGCAGATTCCCCATTTAGGGCAGATATTGGCCCCCCTCTACAAAGTGACACAAAAGAAATATAAGTTTCAGTGGGGGGGAAGAGCAGCAGAAAGCATTTGATTTGGCGAAAGACACCGTGCAGCAGGTGCTTGATTTATGGCCATTGAAGGAAGGCGAAGTGGAATTGAATGTGTCTGTACAAGACAATTATGCTAACTGGAGTGCGTGGCAGAAACAGGACAGGATACGTGTGCCATTGGGGTTCTGGAGTCGTAAGTTACCCAATGCTGGTAACTCATACACTCCGTTTGAGAAGCAGTTGCTAGCATGTTATTGGGCCCTTGTTGATACCGAGCAGATGACGGTGGGCCATGATGTATTGATGAGGCCAGAAATACCAATTATGCAATGGGTACTGAGCTCTCCTAAAACACATAGAATAGGACATGCTCAAGAAGCCAGCATAATTGAATGGAAATGGTACATTCAAGACAGAGCCAAATCAGGGAAGGGTGGAGTTGCGAAATTACATGAGCAAGTAGCCAACATACCGCCCTCAGATTACATACCACCGGAAGTGCCTGAAAAACACGAGTCGCCCGTGAAATGGGGAGTACCTTACGGCGATTTGACCGTGGAGCAGACAGAGCATGCCTGGTTCACGGATGGCTCAGCCCGATATGTGGGAACTGAGCGAAACTGGAAAGCAGTGTCGTACAATCCCAAGACTAAAAAGATTTTGACGTCAGGGAAAGGGAAGAGCAGTCAGTTTGCAGAGCTTTACGCAGTTTACCAGGCATTGAAACAAGAGACCCCTGGTCGATGTCATGTGACACAGATTCATGGTCAGTGGCGAATGGGTTGGCGGTGAGGTTGCCAACCTGGCAAAAGAATGGGTGGAAGATTCATTCAAAAGAGTTGTGGTGAAAAGAACTGTGGCAAGATATTGCAGAAATGTTATCACAAAGAGAAGTCACTGTGTATCATGTGGACGTGCATTGTGCCACAGACTCATTAGAACGTTGGTTTAATTCTGTTGCAGATGAACACACCAAGATTTCATCTGTGGATGCGGAGGCTCAGGAAGACGATTTGGAGGGTTTGGCCAAGTGGGCTCACCAGAAATGTGGGCACCTTGGAGAAAAGGCTACTATCAGGTGGGCACAAGCTCGAGGAATCAGTATTCCTTTAGAGGTAGTGAAAACGATCATTTTGCAATGTCCAGTGTGCCAACACCAACAGCATAGGGCTATTCCTCAGATTGTTCGGGGTACATTTCGAAGAGGAAAACTACCAGGTCAAATTTGGCAGATTGATTATATCGGTCCCCTGCCAATCAGTAAAGGTTGTCAGTATGCATGCACTATTGTGGATACATACTCAAGATATATCATGGTTTTGCCGTGCAAGCGTGCCACACAACTGAACACAATTAGGTTGTTAGATCAGATCATATTGCATTACGGAGTGCCTTTGCAGATTCAAAGTGACAATGGGTCACACTTCCAAGGCAAATTGATACAGGAATATTGTCAGGAAAAGAGCATTGAGTGGCTCTACCATGTGCCTTATTACCCTGCCGCTTCAGGGCTGATTGAACAAATGAATGGGTTGTTGAAAGAACAGCTGCGCAAATCTGGAGATGGCAATTTGGCAGGCTGGCGTGATCGTGTGTTTGATGCGGTGCAAGTGCTAAACAATAGGCCTGTGAATGAGCATGAAACTCCTTTGATGCGGCTATTGACTCCTGCTTTACAGATTCAAGCCAATACAGTCAGAGAAACCCTATTATACTGGGAAATTACCCCGGGTTCTTTAGCTCCCTATCGGGCGACTCCAGAGTCAGCAGGGGTAGACTTGCATTCCCATGAGGAAATCAGATTAGACCCATGAGGGATTGTTGTAATTGAAACAGGGATTGGAGTACAAATTCCCCCAGAGCATATGGGATGGATTGCCCCTAGATCTGGCCTAGCATTGAAGGGAGTTCAAGTGTTGGGAGGGGTAATTGATGCCGATTACCAAGGCGAGATCAAAGTCATCCTGATGAATAGTGGGGACCAATTGTTACCGATCCACAATGGTGATTGGGTGGCCCAATTGATAATCATTCCCGTTAAGTTGTCCATGATTAAGAAGGGGGAGCCTCCTACAGTGTTAACTACCCGTGGGGATCGTGGTTTTGGCTCTTCAGACAGTATGGTACCGGGTGTGAAAGTGTGGGTGGAAAGGCCAAGTGGCCCACCAGTGCCAGCAGATGTCATTGCATCAGGCAAAGACCAAGTAGTTTTAGTAATGGAGCCCGGTAGAAAGAAATGGCAATATGTGCCCGCAGACAAATGTTACCTGAGAGAGTGATATACAACACTGATATCTCCTTTCTGGATTTGCCTTGTAGATCCTGTGTTTGGCTGGTGTAATTGTGGGACTAAATGGACTCCTTTTGGGAGAGTTAAACGGCATCCTGCTACCAACGAAAAATGTCACATCTGTGGCAGCGATCAAGGGGAAACTGATAATGATGAGTAATGATCTCCAAAAAGCAGCCTTATACCGATGCCGAAAATCCAGCCAGACCGAAAACATGGATTCGTAAAATGCGGCAAACACGTCAGGCGCAAGTGAAAACAACATTGATGCCAGTCATGCGAGAGGTATCTGCAGGACGGCGAAAACATTCTCCCATAATCACCCAAACGGAGAATATGTGGATATACCTGGCACAACAGGTGCTCAATATTACACACTTTTGCCTTACTGACGTGCCCAATGCTGAAGCCTTACTGACTACGTGCTTAGTAGCAGTGTCGATGCCAGTTCCGGTTCTAAAGAATATTTTCGGCGTCACGCACAATGATTCTTTGGTTCAAGATTCCGATATCAGGCAATGTTTTTCCGTCTATGAGTACTGCAGGTTTTGCCAGGAAACAGATCGCAAATGGAGAAATTTGACACGTATTATAACCTATAAAATAACCCAAGGCGATGTGTGCTACCTTATGACATGCAACGCAAAAGAAATTGGCAAATGGCAAATGCCAACAGCTCAATTTAACCAAACAGCAAAATCACACTGTGTTCGAGCAACAATTGTGTTTGCGAGTTCCGCGCACATGTACCAGCGTGAATAACACTATGGCCCTCATTACGATACTGGCGCTAAACCATGGCGCTATTAGCACCATGGTTGGTGCCGGTATCATAACGAGTCCGCCAATGTTCAATGGGGAATTACCACCCCATTCCAAGGTTGGCGGGGCGGTATTTCCCCATTGAACATTGGCCCTTCCCCATTCTCATTTTTGCCCTATAGGGCTCAATGGGACTGGGGAAGGCCATAAGTACGGTACCGCAAATTGCGGTACCGTACTTAGCACCAAGGTCCCTTTGCGGGTCCCTACTTTAACGGCTGGTCTAGACCAGCCGTTCAGGTCGGGTCCCGCAAAGGGACCTCTTAGTAAGGCGCTAAGTGTTTAACGGCGCCGCAGCCTTTTACGGCGCCGTTAAACACTTAGCGCCAGGGTCCTAATGAGGCCCTATGTCTTGTAATCATACAGTGATAGCTGCAAGTCATCTGAATCATGTGAAACTTCCAACAGGATGGCTCTTTTCATGTGGCAATATCACATACACTTATATTCCAGCTAACATCTCCAGAGGTCCATGTGCCTTAACTCGATTAGGACTAATGATGTTCCCTTTACACGCAGCGATACTCGAGGCAAAAGGTCAACTTTTGAGTCTGTGGGTCTATCCCCGATTGTGATTCACATGTGCATTTGCTATCCGAAGCTGAGGTTTTAGCATTAACCCTTTCATTAGTGGGAGTTTGGGGTTTAGCTGCTGGGGGTTACAAATCTTTGATCAAATTAGCATCTTTAGTAGTCAAAGAACTTAATCATACTTCTCAAGCATTAGAA
The DNA here is from genome assembly GCF_040938575.1 of Ambystoma mexicanum. Lineage (NCBI taxonomy): Eukaryota > Metazoa > Chordata > Amphibia > Caudata > Ambystomatidae > Ambystoma > Ambystoma mexicanum. The sequence goes on from NC_090923.1 coordinate 718,909,963, forward strand.
GAGTTACTCCTTGATAGCAAAGTTATTAGAAAAGCAACTTTGCAAAACAGAGCTGCTGTTCATCATCTATTGCTAAAGCATAATTTAGGTTGTAACGCAGTTGAAGGTATGTGTTTTTTCAATCTAAGTGACCATTTACGATCCATTGAAAGTCATATTCGAGGTTTGAGGGATCTCATTGCTCAAGTGTCCCAAGATCATACTGGGAATTGGTGGGATTGGTTATTTTCATGGATTCCTGATGTTGGGGTACACTGCGTTACGCTTTTGCTTGTATTTGCATTATATTAGCTATCATAATAGCTTGTTGTTGTTGTATTCAATGCATTCCCAACTTAGTTTTAATATTTCGTCGATTTCAGAGACCGGCTCCTCTGCCACTGGGCTATGGAAGATAAATATCCAAGGGTGGAATTGTTATGCTTGAGCTAAAACATGGCACTGGTGCGCAGTGTATTCTGGGAGCACTCAGAGCCATGATGGATATTTACTTCATGTCGCAGTGAAAAGCTGTACTCATTTTGCTGACAGCTAGATTCACAATGCGGAAGAAAACATGCTTTCCAAACCTGGTATGCAGTCAAGGACATTTCTGCTGGGAAAGCTAGCTTTGTTATGTCTTGTTATGAGTTATGGGACTGCTTTCCGTGGTGCTTGTTTTTAGAGGAGGGAAGCACTTTGCTCCTTGAGGTTACTGTCGGTTGACCCAGCTGGCAACCAACGGCTGCTCATCAATGCGCAAGTGCGTTGCCAGAAGGTTCGAGAAATTGCCACCCCTTTTTGAGGAGTGCATATATGCGGAACCCCTTAGTGTTCATGTGAGACCTCAGCCGGAGGGAGGACGCTGTCGTCCGGCATACCTGTGGGCTGTTGTGCTCTCGGCCTGGCTGTCATTGGGGTCTTCCAGCCGCTTCTGGTGAGATAAGGGATCCAGTTACGCCCACGGTGATGTATTTTCTTTTGAACTCTCTGTTTCTTCTGTGATTTATTTCTATGTTATCACTTGTTGCTTCCAAGCTTTGAATAAACAGCCGTATAAGTGCTCATTATTTTCTAAGAGTGTGTGTGGTTGCAAGTTATTGCGTCTATCTGAGTTTAAAGTATTGGCTCCGTAATTGCACTGGTGATTAATGACTGTCCGTGCACTCTGGGCGAGCAATACACGGGGCGAGCCGTGAATCACCTGAGAAATTGGATACATGAATATCCTATGAGTATTGGATGCATGAATGTCCTGCAGGCATAGTGTTAAGAGGATCTGAGCCCGGCTGAAGGGGATCCGAGCTGAATAGTGAATAGCCTGAGAAATTGAGTATTTGTGAAATCCTAAGAAGAAAGGAACTTATTGTTTGTTTGTCGCATCAGCCTCTCTGAGGAAGAGACTTTGAGAAGCAAAGAGACTTGAGCACGGAAAGCTCTGATGCTAATGATTGAACTGTATCCTCTTGCTAGAGAAGCCAGAGACTGTGCTAAGCTCGAGTGTACCGCCTTGTCCCGTGCTGAAAACATGGGTAAAGGAGGTTAACAGCCGGAACATCCTGACCTATCATTTTGTGAACACATCTTTCTTTTTCGTAAAACACGGTTTCCCACACTATTTGTATTCAGAGGTAAGGATTGGCAATAGGTTTATTAGTGTAGGCCCTTTTACTTTGACAAGACACCACTAGGACTGCGTTATTATTATTTGATGGTCGTAGCTTGCTCCCATCTGTAGATTTAGGATTAGATAGGCGTTTTCAAACCCTTTTGAAGTTCAATAAACACCCTTGCATTGTGGTCACTTGTGTCTGTCTTACTGTTGATACCATGCCTTCCTTACAAACGCCAGATCTAGAAAAGGCCTGTTGAAAGTCTGATGAACTGGAGTTCCACAAATGACCTGTGCTAAATGCAAAGTAGCCAAGATCGAGGGAAGTTCTTGTTGGGAATCCTGAAGCTTACAAGTAAAGATTGAAGTTCCTGGAGCCACCTACAAAGCAGAAGGAATATTCCTGGGACATGTCCTAAAGTCCAGAGGTGAAAATAAAGAAGCTGATGGAGAAATTCAGATTATAGCTGCAGAAGGAGTATTCCCAGGAACAAATCTATGTTTTGGTTCTTTTGGTTTAGCTTAGGAATAGACTCTTAAGGGTAGGTTTCAGAATTCTTGCTTTGGCCAAAGTTTGGAACATCTGTCTTATTAGCATAAGGTAGCACAGAAGCTAATAACTCAAAGTTTACGATGAACTCATTCTATTGCCACCACATTTCAAACTTTGGGCCTCATCCAGAATCCTGCCGATTTCTGCCATAATTTGTTACTGTTACTGCTACTTGGTTCTGTGGGTTTACCAAACTGACTTGGCGGAGTGGTAAAAAATAGCGATAATTCCATAACTGCCAAAAAAGTGTCAGTAATGGAATTACAGCCACTTTTTAACCGCTCTGCCAAACTCGGAACGAGGCCCTTTGTTTGGTGCATTAGGTTTTCCTGGGAGGGGGGAAAAAAGATTCAAGTTTAGGATTTTGTAAATCACCTGCGGAAAGCACACATTGCTCTAACCCCTGCTTGATACTGTTTCACTAGAAGTCCCTTATTGCTTCTTGATAAACCCTTTTGTACCAATAAGCATTTGATTCAACCCTTTCCTTACTGAAGCTGCAAATAAACATCTGCTACAACTCTAAGTTATGTGTCAAGTGTGTCATTTCTCATCCCACCACATTTCTTGCTTGAAATCAATAAAAACAAATCCAACACAAAAAAGGAATTGCCCCATTATAGGATACTAAACATGCAGTATAAAGATGACCCTTCCAAACTAGAGTTCTTCACAAGTATGCTAGCAGGTTCCTAAAGTACACAAAATAACTGCTGAAATAGATCTGCATTTTAGTGGTGAAGCTTACATTTTCAAGGGGCGCAGGGCACTGGAACTTGGCCTGGTCAACCCGACGCAGAAGCATGGCCATGCATGTAGATATGGGAATCAGCTAATTGGGCTGAGCAAGGGGGCATGCCTAGGTGGAGAATGAATACACGTGACACGTATCTCTTTTGGATGCCAAAACCGGCCCCATTTTTAATCTCACAGCAAACCATAAATGCACTCCAAAAATGTGACGCTACATAAAATACATCATATCCATAACCATTATTTCATACTGGCAAGTGGTCCAGGTGAACCCATCGCACTCCGCCCGGCTGGGGCATTGCATGTTGGTGAGGCCCTGTCCCCTCCCCACATTGCTCCACATGGGAGGCATCACTGGGAGGCAAGCCCCCTTTCTTACCAGGTCCAGCTGCCCCCCGGTCCCGCCGGCCCCTACCCCTCCGGGAGCCTCCGGTCACCGTGCCCCATTCCAGCTGTGGAGTCCCCCGGAAAGGGATCTCAGTGTCCCCATGGTCCTCCCCCACTCGCCACAGGGGCGTGGACCCAACGGTCCATGCCCCCACCCCAACAACTAAAAAACATTTATCCAGTCCACAAAGTTCTGCCATAAAAGTTCAGTTCCTTGCAGAGACAGATGCACCCTGTCAAGATGCAACGTTCCCGGCCCCTCAGCAGGCCATCCCTGATGACGTGCAGGGCCCCAGGCGACCAGCTAACTGGGCTAGCTCGCTGTTTAATTTTCGTACCAACATATTTAGCGGGCGTGCCGACCCTGGACACCCCCAGGACAGCCTGGGAATGATCTGTGACCAAGCGATCAAGGCCCCGGGACAAGCGCTACAAAACAAACGGACAAAGATGTCAGTGTTTGCGAAGCTCTTTTTGTCCCAAACTCAACAGGTTGTTGCCCCCAATGTGCAAAATCACAAGCAAAGGACTTGACAGCCCCATTCTCATCTGCCCTTTCACCAATGCAGGCACTTGGCCCACACTTGCAGGCCCCCACAAATCCAGTGCATTTCTATGGCTGCCACTCTGTCCATCAATCGCTGTCTTTCTCGCACTCTCAGCTCCATCCTTCAGACGAATGAGTGCCCCATGATCCATACCACTGGCTTCACAATCTCCTTACTTAAAGGAACAAAATACAGTGTCTTTAAATTTTCTTTTTTTTTTTTAAAGTAGCATCCACAACCGAGCGCTACTCTACCCCACATACCCCCTTTAACACAAGAGGTGTGGTCGGATGTACCCTTTGTAAGCATGGGACCTCCATTTGTATTTGTTTTATTTATATAGCGCAGACCAGGCCCAAGGGCAACCGGGCGCATATCTTAGAAGAACATTACAGGCATGACATATAGTTACAGTGTTTACAGTAAATTGTGAACAAAGTGCAGTGACGTTACAATTCAAAGGTAGCAAACAGAGCATTAGTGAGGGAGCGTAGCAGGACAGGAACCCAGAGGGCCAGTCATGATCAGAAGAGCTGTTGTTAGTAAGATGTGGCTAGCCAGAGCTTTGCTTTGCCTTAAAGCCTTGATTTGTCCTTCCCCAAAACCGTGCCATACAGCTATAGTGGCTGCTCCTATTATGAAGGAATGCGGAGCAAAACCCCTCCAATCCAGGCCTGCCTCACTCAAGGCTCTCTAAGATTTTCCTAAACTGATACCTGGAGAGGCATGACCCGTCTTTGTGCATCAAAGGAGGGCCTGCTATATCCCCCTCCAACTTAGGTAAACCCACAGCCCCGGTATCGAGCAAATGTCAGACCTAGAATGCGTCGTCAGAACTACCCTGGCCCCTTTACTTCCTGATCCGTTTTTGACTTTCTTAACCAAATGTGAGCCATGACCCCACTCTCGATGGACAGATCGTCCCCGGACAGGCCACCTGAAAAATCAGTCATGGATGTTCCGACCACTGAAAGCCCCAGAAAATGTAGTCACATATACTGCCCTGAACAGTGCCCTCTCCCAGTCATCTCTGGAAATCCTCTCCAGAACCTGCACCAATCCCACCAGTTTCTCCGGGTCTCCTACTATCCCTCTCTGGTGCCACCGCCCTATGCCTTTTTTACAGCAAAAGCGGGAACCCCAATCGACACCCCCTTAAAGTGTAGTTGACCCACAAAACTTCTAGCGGCATTCTTATGGAAGATATCTCCCAGACCTTGCCCCATGTAAAATTCCTTGAATTCCAGGAATGCCACCTCATATCCTCTTTTTGTCCTACCGGATACTGATACATTGACCAAGGTTGCTAGCTCCGGGCACCAAGCTCCCAAAGTGTCTCAGGGAAAGATGTCATCAATAGATCTGCCCCTCGGCAAACATCGCTGGAACTCCTGCATTGTACCACGGGACAAAGCATCAGCCGCGTTATTGAGTACACCTCATGCTTTGCCCTAAAATATTGGCTTTTAGACACAGCAACACCAATCTCTTCAGCAATTTCAACACCATAGGACACGTTGCCTTCTGGCTATTGATTGAGCACACCACAAACATATTGTCGGACCAGAATACGGCGTCCTTGCCCCCCAAGCTCCTCCGCCCAAATAGACACTGCCACTCCAATACGAAAGAGTTCCAAAACATGTTATATTCCCGCACAAACCCTCCTGCTGCCAGCTGTCCAGCCACCGCTGTCCACACCATTTTGTACCGAAGATAGCCCCAAACACCACTTCCAGCGGCATCCATGAACAACCCCAACTGGCCGTTTTTCTCAAAGCTTTCTGACCAGATCCGTACCCCGTTGAAATCCCTTAAAAAACTGCCCCAAATCCTTAAGTACTGTTTAAGCCCTTTTGACAACCTGGTGTGGTGGTGTTGTTTTGTCAGTCCATGCATGGCCCCCGCAATGGAACGGTAGAAGGGCCTTCCCATAGGGATGATTTGGAGGGCGAAATTCTACTGTCCTACCAAGCTCTGCAGCTGGCCTAAGGTCACTTTCTTGTCCTCCAAACATGCTATATCGCCCCCCGCCACCCTGAAATCCTGCACTTTATCGCAAGGCAGCCTAAATCACCTGCTTCACAGTCAATTTCAATGCCTAGGAAGCAAAGGGAGGTGGTGGGCCCTTCAGTTTTGACAACAGTCAAGGGCACCCCCATCTTGTTTGCCACCTCCCGGAATGATTCCAAAGCCCTGGCACACGCCTTTGTGCCCCTCCTTCCCATGAATAGGAAGCCATCCAGGTAATGCAGGACCCGTGCCCCGACACATTCCCTCTTGATCACCCACTTGAGGAATGTGCATATTTTTTCAAAGTAAGCACATGAAATGGAGCACCTGATCTGTAAGCACCCGTCATAATAGAATTCGCCCACCACTTGGAACCCCAAGAGGTGATAATCCTCGAGTCGCACTGGCAACAACCGGAAGGCAGCTTAAATGTCCGACTTTGCCAGTAATGCCCCTTTTCCCAATTGTTGCAATCGCGTTACTGCAGAATCAAAAGACGCATACTTTCGCACAGGTCGCTATCAATGGCATCATTCACAGAGCCCCTTTTGGAAAAGCTAAGTTATGAATTAACCTATACTTTCCTCGTTCCTTTTTCGGGACAATCCCTAGTGGAGAACAGACCAAATCCCCTACCGGCAGAACTGTAAATGGCCCCACCACCCTTACCAACTTGACTTCCTTTGCCACTTTGTCCAACAATTTCATTGGTAGTGCCCGAGCGGATCTCCAGCACCGGGTTGACCGAGGTTGCAACCCCTCGACCGGTATCCAAAAACCCTGTGCAAAACGATTAACCAGCAAGCATGCATCTTTTACCCAGGTCTACCCATTTGCCCATGCCCTCAGCACCTCCACACGTACGGATGAGTAATCCCGCCAGTGGCCCACAGAACACTGCACCCCTACTTCTGCTCTTTTCTGCATTTAATGCATTTAACTACCCTGTGCCCTGACATCCTGCAAAATAAACAGACATGTGTGAATTTGCAGACCGGCCTCCTGCAGGAGTATTTGTTGAAGGCCCAGAATGCCCATTATTTGTCCCTGCTATCCTCGCTGTTCCAAAAGGGCTGCACCGAGTTCCCGTGTGTGAAGGCCTTGCTGCTGGATGGGCATGCTGCCATGCAGCTAGCCCACAAGTCCATTGCCCTAGATCCCCAGTCAAGTATTTGTATTTGTATTTTATTTATTTATAACGCGCACCCACAGGCCAGGGTGCGGCATTGGCAGCCTTTGCGCTCCTATTTCTCTCGTCGTACACCAACCAGGCGCCAAATATAAAATCCTACACATGGTTAAAACCAGTTGGTTATGGGGGCGCTGTTGAGCAGCCGGCAAGATGGCTGCCTAGCTTTCCAGCTCCACGACCCAACGGCTAACTATCCGTCAGAATCAGCGGATACCTGCAACATCCAGAGCTGGGAACAAGCACATTGTGCTGCATACTGCCTGCCCCGTGCATAGACCCATGTCCGGGCGAAAATCGGTGCTCTGGGGCTGTGGGAGACTCCTTCTCCTTTGGACAGCGCGCCCGACAACTCCAGCCCGCTGAGTTGTGCGCGACTGCTGCGGGCCCTGAGCCCTGCCGGCCCGACGGGCTGCTATCCTTCGCTGCTCTGCAGCGGGCTTCTTCCGCCCGGTGGCGGTGTGGGCTGGCATCCAGGCGCCGGGCCCGAGCTCCGCTCTGCCCCCTCTGCTGCGCGCCCACTCCTCGGCGCGCCTCCTCCTCGCCGCCGCTCTCCTTGCGGCCTGGTGCGCCGCTCGCCACTGCTGGCCCGTGCGGCCCATACCCCTCGGCCACCCCTGGAGGGGTCCTGGTGTGGGGACTGCGCCGCCTCCTCGCCCACGCTCTCCTTGCGGCCAGGGGTGCCGCTCGCTGCTGCTGGCCCGTGCACCCTTCCTCTCTGGCCACCCCTGGAGGGGTCCCGGTGTGGGGACAGTGCCGCCTCCTGCGACAGCCAGATCCCCGGACGCCACGCCGCGGGGGCTGCTGGAGCGCCCCCCCGCACTGCTGTCTTCCACCAGATCCGCCAGGGGACCTCCAGATCGGATCGTTAGCCCCCGTGGGGGCTGCTCGGGGGTCCTTCTCTCACGGGGGCACATCTGCACCCTTCCCCCGTCTACGCCCTCAGGCTGAAACTGCGACACTGGCCCTAATTGAGGCCTGCCGGTGGACTCCACGCTCCGGTGCCTGGCGGCCAGGGCGACTGAGACCCTTGTGGCGACGGTGACCTGGACATCGTGCCTACAGGTGAGGGGTTTGGGGCCTGGGACTGCCATGCACTGTGCCCCTAAGGGGACCCCTCGCCCACACTCTCTACATATGCCAAGTCCACGCGCACAGTGAACTTTGTTATAAGCAAATTTCCACATATCAAGGGACCGCGGGCCATCAGGCCCTTCGGCATCTACGCTGACGTGTCTGGGCGGCCCCCCCCCGTGGTTCAGGACGCCGCTGCTCCTCTCCTGTGGGCAGCCACTCATTTTTGCTTGGCCTGGTTCACCGCCTGGGCACCTCTGAGTTACCCCTGGACTGCACACCGAACCATCGGTGCCCCTCAACTGTGACTCTGGATTGCGCCCCCCATCACTGCTGCACTAGTGCCTTGTGCCCCTCCTGGCCCTGTGACACCTCTAGCCAGCTTCACTCTGACCACGGGTCCTGCGCTGGTGCGACTCTGGGCGCTTCACCACCCTCCTCTCCCCATACTGTGCAAATACTTGCCCATGCCCTGAGGTCGCTTGGTGCCCCCTGACTGGCTCCCCTTTACTGCTGGCTCTCGCTCCCCGGACTCCTCTGACTTGGAGGCGTGTGCCGCCTGTCACATATCCTCCCAGGATACTGCCGCTTGAGGCACTTTGCCTGCCCCCCAGTGTGGGCCCGGAGCCCTTGAATATACCTGCTTGGAGTACTCTTCGCCCCGGGCCCCATGCAATAACCGTCCCAGTGCGGACCAGGACCCGTAGACCCTCCCTAAACCCCCGGGGCCTCACTGCTAACCTACTGCTATACCTGCCCTGCTGTTCTAGGTGTGCCTCCAAATATGTCCGGCAAGGCTCGCGGGGCTAACAAGGCTGGAGCGATGGACAAGTTTGCTAAATCACTTGCTAAACAGGATCAGGGGGGGCGACCCTCCCACAGGACGACCCAGATGTATCCTCATGTTCTCCTAGGCCGGACCTCACGACACTCATGGAATCAATGGCCAAAAACTTTGCGTCATTTTATGAAAAATTAGATGACATAAATGCAAACGTCGCCTCACTACGTACTACACTGGACCAACATGGCGCTAGGCTGGTCGAGGCCGAGACCAGGATTGGAACCACTGAGGATGAGGTACACGTGCTCCAGGGCACGGTCTCCGACCTGGTGCGGGATATGAAGCAGGTCAAAGCGAAGTGTGATGACCTAGAGTCCAGATCCCGCAGGAACAATATCCGCATCATGGGGGTTCCGGAGTCGGCCCTTAAGGGCAGGATGGAGCTCGCAGTTGAGACCCTTCCGAAAGACCTCCTGGGGGATCCACAACTCTCACCGTTCTTCACCATTGAGCGCGCCCACCATTCGCTGGCCCCGCGCCCCAGGCCGGGTGACTTCCCCAGACCAATTATAGCCAAGGTTCTCAGCTTCAGGGTTAGAGACCACATGCTACGTCTAGCCCGCGAAAAAGGGTAACTGAAATTTGAGTCTCAGACTATTCGTATCTTTCCCGACTTCTCAGTCAATGTCCAAATGGAATGCAGGCAATTTAATGGTGTGAAAAAATTGCTCAGAGAAAGGAAAGTGGAATACGCCATGTTGTTCCCTGCAAGGCTGAAGCTCACCCACCGTAATAAACTGTACTTTTTTACGGTCCCTGAGGAGGCGGTCAAATTTATCGAGTCCCATATTCCTGTCCCTGGTCCGGCAGACGATCCTGTCGATGAGGGTTGACTCGGCCTGCCCTGCACTCATTACCTGAATCATTTATGGTGTCATTGCCACGCTTGCCACTTGCAATTTCCTTGTAATCTCATGTATCCTTTCTTCGGTGCATCCATTGTTTGTCGTAACTTGATTTGAAAGCCTCATGTAACGCGAAGTGGATCACTAGTGTGTGATATACTTGATACGGCACTTTGTCTGGGTTCTTCTATTTCAATACCCTCTGCTTACTGGACTATACCATGGTGTTCCCTCTACAACTTAACATGGTTACCTCTGCACGTTATTTTGTGTAGTCCCCCGATCAACCGCCCAATCGGGCTCACGGCAGCAGCTACCCCCACTGCAGTTGCAACGCCGAGTTTGGCTTATTATGTTCACTGGTTGCACCCCTGTTAGGTGCGAGGGCCGGCCTTGCCCCGTTGGGTTTGGCACAAGTGCCTTGGAACTTTGGGTGGGCTCTTGGGCACTGCTCCGTTTGGGGGGGCAGTGTGGGAGGGGGTGGGGGTAGTTTTGGGGAATTATTGCAAAAATGGCAAGGCAGTGGTAGCTTCTGGTACGATGCAATGGGCCACTGTGTTGATGGCCGGCACTTGGTTAACATACTCTCTCACACGCTACTGGGATCCCCCCTAAAGGGCTACTGAATGGCTATTAGGCTAATGTCTTGGAATATCAGAGGGCTCAGCAACTTCACGAAGGCACGCAGGATCACCGCCTATGTCCAGAGGCACGGGGTCAAAATACTCCTCTTGCAGGAAACCCAGGCTCTTGCTCATCTCTCGTCCTCTTTTGCCCCTGCATGGGGCTCCAACAAATATTATACGTTGTTCTCCTCTCAGTCCAGGGGTGTCCTCACCTTAATTCACAAGTCCGTGGAATTCTCCCTTCGCACCAGCCACATTGATGACCAGGGTAGATACGTTATCCTCCACTGTTTCCTCGCTAATACTGAATGCCTCCTGGTCAACACATATGCCCCATGCATCGATGCAACCAAATTTTTTGACCACATCCTCGACATCCTCCTAGGATATGTTGGGGTTCCGGTTATCTGGGGGGGACATGAATCTCATCCTGGACACCGATTTGGACAGATCCGGTGTTGCACCTAGAACTCTGTCCAGAGCCACTCGTCGCCTCCATACACACATGCTCACTGGTGGATTCCTGGAGAGTACTCCATCCATGGTCGAAAGAGTTCACGTTTTACTCTTCTGTCCATGACAGCCACTCTAGGATTGATCTTTTCCTTCTCTCCGCCGGGCTCATGGGCAAAACACTTACCACACAGATCCTCCCGCGCACATTGTCCGATCACTCCCCGCTCACACTGGACATCGCCTTACACTCGGCCCTCCCCCAGCACTCTAACTGGCGGTTTAAGTCAGATGCACTGCATGACATTCTCTTCAAGGCCGACATCCTCGCAGACATTTCCTCGTTCTTTGATAACAACAAGCGCCACGATACTACGGATGGGAGACCTTTAAGGTTTTCATCAGGAGCATGTGTATCTCTAGGGAGGCTGGGGTCCTGAAGGACATTAGAAATTCTCTGCGCCACTCTGAGTCCAGACTCAGGGAGCTGGAGCGCGAATATGCGGCCAATCCCTCTCCACCCAAGCTCGCGCAGATACGAACCAAACTGGATGCGTTTGAGTCCTTTGCCCTCAGCGAGATAAGATACCTTGCCTGACCCGTTGCGGCTCGGAAATATGGTGAAGGAGAGAGGCCGGGCCGTACCTTAGCCCGCCTCGCCCGGGCCGAGGGAGGTAGAGCTCGGATTGATAGTATCGTCGACAATGACGGAGTGCGACATTGGTCTGACCGGCCCATTCTTGAGACCTTCGCAGATTTTTATACGACCCTTTACGCCCAACAACCAGAGCACAGCCCACAGGACCTGGACGATCTCCTAGACCGTATCCCAATGTCCCTTATATCTCTAGCCACCAAAGAACAACTAGATGCACCCTTCACCCTGGATGAGATCACCGCTGTCATTTCGGCCCTCCCTAAGGGTAAAGCCCCTGACGGCCTAACCGCCAAGTTCTATCAGGAACAGGTTGCCCTCCTTGCTCCACGTCTTCATGAGGTCTGGGAGGAGTCGCTGCATCTTTCTACCCTCCCCCGGTCCCTCCGCGGGGCTGTCATCACTGTGCTCCCCAAACCGGGTAAGCCCTTGGATGAATGTGGCTCCTATAGTCCTCTGTTCCTCATCAACACCGACACCAAAATCTTCGCCAAAATCATAGCAAATAGGTTCCTCCCCATCATGAAATTCCTGATTCACCCAGACCAGAGTGGTTTCGTCGCTGCCCGTTCCACGGCATTAAACATTCAGCGACTGTTCAACGTTCTCTCTAGAATTGACCCTCAAGCTAATGCTGTGGCGGTGACGTTGGACGCCCAAAAGGCTTAGGAGGATGGGGATCGGCCCATACATGATGTCCTGCATTAAACTACTGTACACTGATCCCGTGGCCAGGGTCCTGGTTAACTCCCACCTGTCGGCCCCTTTCTCTCTTCACAGAGGGACGCGGCAGGGGTGCCCGTTTTCTCCCTTGTTATTCGCAATGGCCATCGAGTCCATGGCGGATAGCGTCCGAAACAACCAAGTTCGCAAAGGGATTTGCCTACGAAATTATATCACTGTATGCTTATGATGTGCTCTTATACATCAGAGACCCCTCAGTCCACCTTGACCCAATCATGCGCGAAATTATCAAGATTGGTACATTCTCGGGCTTTACCATAAACTACACCAAATCAGAAATCTTCCCCCTCACGCCCGCAACTCCCCAACCTACATGCGAATTTCCTCTCAAATGGGCACCTGAGGGCATCAAATACCTAGGGGTCCAGGTGTCCCCCTCAAAATCCTCTTTACTGTCCGATAGCTACGGGGCTGCCGCGCAATATGCCGACGCCAGGATGGAAAGGTGGCGGAACCTCCCCCTCTCACTATCAGGGAGACTTTCCCTTATAAAAATGATTATTGTCCCGAAGCTCTTATACATATTGGCTAACGTCCCACTTTGGCCCGGGAAGCAGTATTTTGCGGACCTGCATGCGGGGTGTGCCCGTTTTCTATGGCATTCTGGGGCCGTGCGCAGAAAGTGGCAACATATGACCCTACCTTATGAGAGGGGTGGCTTTAGTGCACCTGATCTCGCCCAGTATTGGATAGCCGCTCAAGCTCAGCATGCTACATATTGGTACCATCATCAGGAACCCCCCCCCCCGCATGTGAAGCTTGAAATCCTGGCGACTGAGGAGGTGAACGTCATGTTTTTGATCCTTTTTCACTCGTATCGCTCAGAGGCCCCCGCCGACCCAGTGGCCTCCACTATTCGGGCGTGGCGGCAGATTCTGAAGCCCGGCTCTGGTTCCCCCCCGTACTACAAATGGCTTCCCCTGTGGACGTTCCCTGGCCTCACCCCCACACAAGATAAGCTCCTCATGCGACACTGGTTAGACCTGGGATACAGATCATTCTCCGACCTGTTCCCCGATGGGAAATTCATTACCCCAGATACGTGGAAGCCAGGGCACTCCAAGTCCTCACTGGAACTGTTACAATACTTCCAATTTAGGGCGGCAGTCCAAGACATGTGGCCTTCATACCCTGACGAACCCCCTGAGTCCCCCGAGGTCTGCTACATTACCAATTCCACAGGGGGTAAGGGCATTGTGTCCTCCCTATATAAAATGTTAATGGCGCGTGCTGTGGAAACCCCCCACACTGTTCGAGACGCCTGGAGCCGTGATCCGGGATTAAAAATCACTGATGATATGTGGACCAAAATGTGCATGCATACATGCAAGGTTTCTCTTAATTCCAGAGTTAGAGGTGTTCAATACAAGCTACTCAATCGCCTGTACTACACTCCCTATGCGATTGGGAAGTTTGCCCGGGATCAGTCTCACCCCTGCCAAAGATGCAGATCCAACGATGCGGACCACGCTCACATGTTCTGGTCCTGTGGGGCATTTGCCCCGTTCTGGGATGCGGTGCTCGAGACCCTCCCCGAGATAGTGGGCTTTCCTGTCTGCCCTGACCCCCTATCTCTACTGTTTGGACTGTGGGAGGGGGCTGAGGCGAAAAGGGAGGCTAAGTTTTTGAATGTGGCGGCAAGTGTTGCCAAGAAATGCATCCTGCAATGTTGGAAGCTCAGATCCCCCCTTTCCCTAGAAATGTGGCTGAAAGTCCTCACCTGGACACAATCTTGTGAAGAGGACTACATTAACATGTTGCCTAGTAATGCTCGGCCTAAAAACATATGGACAGAGTTTTGTAGCTGCTTGAACTGTAAGGTGGACCTGGTGCTTCTTTCTTCTCCCCCCATCTCCAGATCCGGGGACTGAGCATACTAAACCATAAACGCCTTTATTATTGTTAACCTCTGTCATGACTATGTGTGGCCTCCTGTTAAACCTGTCCTTTACCATTTACCATTTAAATATGTAATGTGTGTTGTTGCTGTAACCTTTAATGTGCCAGCTACCACTTCTTGCCAATAAAGAAAAGTTTAAAAAAAAGAAAACAGTTAGTTATAAGACCACAATTTCTAACTCAGCTCTGGGCTTTTTCTCCAGTAGTATGGCTGCAAATATCGAAAAGCCTGTCGCCCAATTGGCTAAAGATCGTTCCACAAAGAACGTATTTGTCTTTTCCCTCACTCTTTCCATCTTTGCATTCCTCCATCCTTCTATAATCCAAGAAAGAGAATATGTCAATGTAATTTTCTTTCCATATATTTTCTTTTGTTTCCAGTTGTTGTCAAAAATGGTGCAGAGGTTTGCCCTGCCTGCTCGCCCCTGGCCAATGTTGCCCCCGCGCCCACTGACATTGGTTCTTGCGCTCTCACCCCACCTGCATTATTCCCCACACTCCCAGATGCCTGTGAATGCTCACCTGTTCCCCCATTGATACTCAATGTTGGTCCCATATGGGTAGCGGCCCCTCCTTGTGGCATTCCTCCCCCGTGATTTGTTCACACTGGGCACTAGCCCCCCCTTTGCTGCTGTGCTTGCTACACTGGGGTGTTCCCATCCGGTGACACCCAGCCCCCACGCAGTGACACTCCCTGCCACGCACCCCACTACTTTTGGAAGGCGCCCACTATTACCCCACCTTGAGGTCCAGAAGACGTAAGACCACACTCGAAACCCAACCAAAGCCCCTCATTCGTCACCCAGGATCCTGTCAGAGTCGGACCACCTCTGTCCCCAAGAGGTTCCTGACAGACCAATTTTCACACTGCCCCTCGCATCCCTGGTTGTGTTATGTACTCCTGCTTGTGCGCCTCCTAGAAGGAGACCCCCCCCTGACCCCACCAGGCACCTGCAAGACCCATGCTCCCATTAGCGATTGCCTACAAAAGACTGCCCTGGCCCCAGAAGTTCCAACCAGACCCATCCTCCCATTGCCCTCTGTACCCATTGCCGCATTATTTGACCCTGTTTGTGGGGTGCCGAAAACCTGTGTTACCTGGCCCCCATTTCCTGTCACAACCGAATTGCTAGCTGCATGGGACTCCGTGGGTGGCACCACCGTTACACATAGTGCATACTTACTACCCCCTCCTCTTTTCTGCCTTAGCCTCGAGGTCGCAGGCTCCAGTGTGTCGCCACCACCCCTGCCTGAGACTCCTCAGCCTACCCCGCCTCCTCTGCTTTTTTGTAGTGAGCCCAGCCTGATCCCAGCCCTTTCCCTTGTAATAAAGAAATGATGGCTGCTATCGTAGCGGGATCCATTATCCCATCTTTGCTCCCTTTTATTATTGCCTCAACCAGATTCCCTCCCAGACCCTTATTGCCCACAACCAGGGTTGGACTGGCCGCATCGGCCCATCGGCCAGTGGCCGATGACCTTTGAGGACCTGGGGGGCCAGTTTTCATGAGGTCACCCCTGGGCCGGTTTTTTTGCCGGTAAAATGTTTAGTAATATATGCAGCGCGAGTCGGCGACTCACTCACAGAGTGTCTGCTGCGGCCTGCGGGCCGCGCATGGCACGGCCTAAGCTGGGCCATCATTATTTGTTTAACTTTTGTTGTAAAATTGTTGATGTCAGTCTCACTATCAATTATGAAGATAGATGTGTGTTCCGTGGGCGGCAGCCTGGGTGCGGCCCGAGCAGCTCGCCTGAGGCTCGGGGCCAGGCCAGCATCAGAAAGGAATTTGAGACTCTGGGTGGGGCCGGGCAGGGGCCAGGGGGGGATTACAGCCATGTTCCCAGGGGCTGGAGCCAGGCTGCCTGGAGCAAGCTGGAGGAGCTGCCTGGTGCGCTGCTGGAAGCATAATTATTCATCAACGCAAGGTAACAACACATTGTTACCTTGCTTTGATGATTTGCAATTGCAAATTGCATGCATGCATCAGGGCCGGCCGCCGCCACCAGGCCGGCGGTGGCGCAGCGGGTGGTTGGTGGCCCGGTGGCCGTGCGATGTGCTCCTGTGATGATTGATGAACTGAAGTCCTAGTCAAGTCGACTCAAGTGTTAATACAATTACGATTGTGAACATTGCACCGGGCCCGGGCAGCGCCGGCGGCCTAGTGCTACTGTCTCTGCAGCAGCAGAGCTGGCTGGGCTGGGGGCGGGGAAGTTCACACAACAAGTTCAACTTTGCAGGAACTAACAACAACGTTACATCACGTGTTGCTTGCCCTGCAAAGTTGAAAGCAACTTGTGCCTGGGGCTGGGGGTCGATACAGACTCTGTGTCGCCACAATGAAGTCGGCGGAGAGACACGTGACTCAGTCTGAGAATAAAGTGGGCCTCCCCTCCTCACCCTGGGCATTATATTTTGGCCACCCGTCACCCGACCCCACGACGAGACAGCCAGTGGACTGGCTCTGGCAGACAGTACCCACTTGACGTGACGACAGAGGACACACACGCACCGCAGCACCAGCCCAGCAGGCAGGCCCCCCGGCCCGAGAAGACAGACAGGGACCGTCCGTCGACCGAAGTGAGTGCAAGCCTGAGCCCAGCAGCAGCAACACCAACTGGCAGGAGGCAGGCAGCAGTTGTTGACCGGTGCTGCGGGCGGCTACACTTAAATACAGAAGAGTCGACTACTCTCTCGACCGTGTCCGTGAGGTAAGAAAGATTGATTGATCCACACAGGGCCTATGCTTTAAGGCAAACATTTAGCACTTTTTCTGCTAAATGACGACTAGGCCTCATAGGAAATGTACTATAATACAGCACCCACCTTTCGGCAGGTCCTGACTCCTATGCTCCTCATCACTCGCCCATCACTTCACCCCATGCGCAATGTGACCTCTCTTCCAATTTCCCACCCCGCCAGCACCCTATAGTACACCAACCCTCGCCTACTCCACCCCCCCGACCATGTCCATGACTGTCCAGGACCCCACCCAGCCTGAACTCCCAATTCACTCCAACGAGACATCCCTCCCTCCCTGTACTCCCAACTCCCCCACCCTGCCTGGGCTCCCATGGATCTGACGCTCTCCCACACCCACCCCTCACCTTCCCTACTCTCTCACATCAATCGCATCCCATCTCTGACTACTCCTAACTTCCCCCCACTCTGCCACACACTGTTCTGCCTGTCGCGCTCCACTCTAGGTTCCCAACACACCCCACCAACACCTGTGCCACTGCCTGCCTCGGCCCGCGTCTCCCCTCGAATATACCACACCGCCCCACCTGCCACACACACTGTGCCCACTGCCCCAACTCTCTCTGACTCTCTCACCAACCCGATTTCCCCCATTTGCCATACCATCCCCTCCCGCCTCAGTCCCTCCTGCTAGTACTCCATACTCTCGACACTTTACCATCATCCCATCCCTCCCACCGCCTCCCCCAGCACATCTCAATCCACTCTTGGCCCCACTAACACCTTGCTCCCCAGAGTTGCCTCCTCCAGACAATGTCTGTCTGCCCCCTCCCACCTCTTCTCACCCCTGTTACTCTCCGTTCCTTATCTGCCTGTTTCTATCCGCGCCTGCCCTCTTCCCCACCACCCTGCGTCCGCCACATCCCTGATTAGTTCCTTCTCCCTCTCTCTTCCAAGTTCCAACAGTTTGCCCCCTCTTGTCTGCGGGCCCACCATCCTCTCCCCCCCACCTGCTCCTTCCTCGGACCTTGTTTTTAAAGCCCTCCCCTTTTTCTGACCCCACCAGTTTCTAATCCACACGTTTCTAACCTTCCCTCCCCAACTGTTTCTAACCCCTCCCGCCCCACCACGTTTCTGATCCCTACCTGTTTCTGTCTGATACCCCTCATTCCTTGCCATGCTTCCTGGCCTCTGTTCATTTCTGTCTGTACAGTGGTCCATTTTATTTCTAAAGCTATATTAATGCAACTTCCCCTCCTTTCATGCTGCCCTTCCCATGCCCCCCCACCCCCCACTCATATGCGCCTCTGCCCCTTTTTTCCTCATTTCCTTCTCTTGACTCCTGCCCTCCAACTTGCTCTCCTGCCTATTCCTCTTCCGCATGCCACACTCGGCCCCTCCTCCTTCTTTTTCTACTCTCCATCATTTCGTCTCCAAGGTGGTCCTTCATTTCACGCCTTACTCCTTCACTCGTATGTCTGCCTGAATTCCCTTCCCTATACATCCTTCCCCATCTCATCCTCGTCGAGTTCGGCTTCTCCCTCCTTTCCAGTCCTCTCCCCCAACCTACACACTTTACTTACTCTGACTGCTCAATCTTCTTGCTCTCCCCCATCCTCCTAAACTCTCATTCCCGACACACACTCCCTCAAACGTAACAATTCACCCGCTCTCATTTCCAATGCCAAGTTGCCTCACTCGTCACCCCTAACTAGTCCCCTCTTTTGCTCTTTCTGTCTCATTATGAACACACTTAAAACAGCCACTGCAAGAGACTTTACGTTTCATTGCGGTCCAGATGTTGGCGTGCATGCTTCCTGCACTAATGTAAACGTAGCACTGCCTCAGCCTGGATATGTTAATGTTATGTTACAGACATCCACGTTCTGTAATACACAAACACAACTGTTAATTGCTTTCTCTGACACAAGCATTGATTTCCATGGATGGGGCACACCGGCGGCACTCTTCTCTGGCTCTTTCAAACAGTAGCAATTTAGTTTAACCTGGTGTTCTTAAAGGCCATTGATGTGCAGCATTTGTACAAATAGAAACAAACACGGCGTGGAATTTGTTTTCTGGGTGTTTAACAGATTTGCTAAACTGCGTGTGACAAGCCGTGTGTGCTGTTGTGTGTGTGTGTGTTCTATAATCTGGCCATGCACTCTCGCTAGCCTCGACAACTTGCGTCTTGCCTTCAAACGTGTTCCTGTTTGTTGAGTTGCAAGTGTCACTGCATCTGTGGCTCCCCCAGCAAATTACGACTCCATCCATTGCAGCCTGATCACTTATTTATTATGGTTGGCTACTTTACATTTTTGGGTGAAAAGTTTTGTAATTTGTTATTTGTCTTTCTTGTTCTGCGTTTGTTTTTGCCATATCCCCACGTAGTCACATGTTATTTTAGGCCCGCCCGCATTT
This sequence comes from Ambystoma mexicanum, assembly GCF_040938575.1. NCBI lineage: Eukaryota > Metazoa > Chordata > Amphibia > Caudata > Ambystomatidae > Ambystoma > Ambystoma mexicanum. Next base: position 718,929,256 of record NC_090923.1, read on the forward strand.
ACTTACGTTGACCCAAAATATATATCACTAAAAACGTCATTTGGTATTTTAGAAACGTTAGTTGGGCTGCTGGTGGGCAAAGGAGGGCTTTAGAGAGCAGTGTGTTCTGTTTATGTTGGCCGGGCAGCCATCCTACCTTGATCACTACGCTACACGTTACGCACGCGCATCTTAGAAGTGTTTCCTATCTGTGCATGAATGACTGTCTGACTGTGTGCACTGAAACGGGTGAGCTTGGGTGCAGCATGTTAACGCCTCACTCACCTTCTTTCACGAGGCCAGTGTTTAAGGTAGATGGGGGCATTGCAATGCACGCATTTGGGTGTTTACTGTTGTGGGCCTGCCTCTATTAGCTACCTCTATCCAAGTTCCTTCTTCAGGTTATTCTGCAGTCGCATGCATTTGTCAAAAAAGGCACCAGAGTCTACCCCAGTTCTGGAAGGACCAGGTTTCAGGATGGCCAGGGAGAGTAAATAAATGACAATGAAGGATGCGTGCACCACCCATTCTCCTTCCAAAAACAGAATCAGCGAGGGCGAGAGAGGTGTGTCTGTCTATGTGTGTTTCCACGTGAGCGCATTTATGAGAGGTGAGCGGCCAGGGCCTGGGTGATCTACAGTTCTGTGAACTGCTGTAAGTATGTTATTTCTAGAAACATTGCAATGGGGGGGAATGGGATGTTGGGGGTTCTCTGGGTGTTTGGGGTTGGGAGGGTGGTCCTTGTGTGTGTGTGTGTGTGAGTGTTTTTTTGTTTTGTTATAATCTCAGCGTCTGCCCACCCCTTGTTACACAGTGAATAGCATGTGTTGTATTATTAGGATGTGTACCGCACACAGCAGCCATTTGCGTGGTCTCCTGGCGCTCTGGCATGGAGGATCTGGAGAGTGGCCTGCTTTGGCTAGTTGGGAGGAGAGAGAAAGGCAAGATTGCACAAATGATTGGGGCAAATGCCAAGTTGAATGGCAAACAAAGGCAGCCGGCTCATTACAAAGTCAAAAGATATCAACAAGTACACATTTAATTAGCAGCCAGCTGACCAGAAGTCAGAAGGCTCCTCCTCTCCCTTTTGCACATTATTTCTTCCCCCGTTCGTAAAATCTACTCTGGGACTGCAACTCCCCGACCATGCTCCACTACGCCGGGTTCCCTTTGTAGGGCTGGAAGGGAGAAAGATGCCTTGGTGGTGTATGTTGTTCCAGAAACAGGGCCTTTACTGACAGTGTTTTACTGACGTGATGTTGTTTTCAGGCTGGCTTTGACATCCAGCTAACATCAGCCTACCATCAGGTGCTCAAGACCCTGGGATTGGCTGGCAGCTTGTCATGGACGTGATTTACTAGAGACTGCACGTTGGGATCTTAGAAACTACCCTCAACAGTCAGGCGCCATTGCCTTGTCATGCACTTGTATTTGCTGAGGCCCTCGTCACACAAGCACTACCGTGAGCAGAGACTGAAAAGTAGATGCATTGCACACAGTCTTGAAATGCGGCCAAATTTGCACCAGACCTGCAGATGCTCATTTTACTATAGCCGATATGATAGCTTAGTGGGTTGAGCGCTCGCTGCTGTGATGTGTGTGTGATCTGCAGGTTCGAATCCCAGCAAGGTCATCTCAGCCTTTCATCCTGAGGGCGATAAATGAATACCAAGACAGGTTGGGTGATATTGTATGCATATTTGTTCTATAAAAAAGAGCTTAAGCGTAAGTGCTATACAATAACATTATCATTTGGCCTTGGACGTCTGCTTGTATTCACAGTAATTTGACAATATGGATCTATAGACACAGATATTAATGATACATATGGTGATCCTTTCTTGTATTAAATGTATATCACATTAGTGAAATCATAACCATATTTTTCATAGTGTACTTAGGAACAATGCTATTTCATGGCCATTTCCTGTTTTGTCAAGGGGTGAAAGGTAGTGTTTCATTAATGGCACTGATTCTGTAGAAACATCTGTGTTTGCGCAGTGAGAACCGTGGTAGGCAATGCATTCCTTTCTATAGCATTGCGCTTTGCTGGGCACAGCTTCCTCAGTCAGTGTTCACTCTGTATCAAGTCTCACTCACACACATAGTTTTTTACAAGCCCTTGTAGTTGATGTCTAGTTTAGAGCTTATATTCAAATGACCTTTACCTGTTTACTGCAATCCCAGTTCCCTGCAATAGCACATTACTATCTGGAAATGCTTTAGCAATTTGCATCCTCCAAATGAAACAAGGAATACATCAACACATCACAAATCATCCTCTATTGTTTTTTAGCTCAATTTGCATATAGCCTTTATGGACCTGGATGCTCTACTCCTTTTTTTGTGACAGACTACGGTTTAGCCCCTAGCTATTGGGGGATGCTTCGGTGCCCATCATATCTTTGTTACAAGCCCTGCACTGTATTTATATGCTATATACTGTGTTTATTGGGTTTCCGTCATCTTTACCTTGTTTCTTTTTGCAGGCAGGTCACTGTTCAAGTATCCACTTTTCTGAGGCGAGGGGTGGGCCACTTTTCTGAGGCGAGGGGTGGGCCACTTTTTTTTGTGTGTCCGGGCCTATTTCTAGTCCCAGTCCGACCCTGCCTCTGAGACCTAAAAAAGATCCTCCCTTTCTGTTCCACGAGCGACAAACCACTGTAAACTATTTCACACTTTAACCATAAAAGCACAAACCAATGCGTCCCTTTTCCCGAGAAACAAGGCTACCGTAAACCACAAGTCTGCCTGTCAGCCAGAGCCACACTAACAGCCAGGGGACGCGCTGAGCGGAGGGAGGCCTGGAGAGGACGCTGCCATAGCTGCATCGCCCATCAGGCCTCCCTGGGCCCACGTCTCCCCACCGCCCCTACAGTAGGGACCAGCTGGGTTACCCTCCTAGACTGACCAACGCCAGGAGTAAGGAAGTGGGCATAGGGGAGGGAACCCAAGGTGCGAAAAGGGCGGGATGGGAGGAGAAAGGTTAGCCCATCCCCAAAACGAGCTTATAAGCACCAAGCCACAAGCAAACACCCTCATTTGCTGAACTGACAGGGTGGAAAGAATTTCCCACCCGCAGACCCACAAATTGTAATGCATAATGTGAATTGTTTAATTTGTCATGCTTTGTAATTTAACAGCAGAACCATTGCAGTGGAGGTACATGGTGCATCGAGGCTGGTAGACCTGCCGGAATCCACAAGGGACTGGCAGTGTCCGAGATTGTTGGCAGTGGAGTACATAACTCAGCAGGCCACAGGGAAGGGGGAGAGGGGGAATGCATAGGTGGGGGGGTGGAAGGGGAGGTGGAAGGTGCAAGGATCCAGAATGACGGGGACAAGGCAACAGGCGGAAGGGGATGCCAGGCAATGAGGAAACAGGGTTCAGGGGAATCCAGTTAGTCAGGGAAAACAACTTGGGCAGTTAGGAGAGAACTAGTGGTCGGTTACCATGGGAAGGGGGCAAGTGCAACGGGGAATGAATGAGGACAGGAAACAAAAATGGGGGCAGGTAAGAGGGTAAGTCATTCAAAGCAGAGGGGAACGGCATTGAAGCCCAAGAGACCGGGTAAAAGGAGCAGAGGGTAAAGCACCAGGGGAGTGGGTTAGGAGGCGAGAGTGTTCCGGAACTCCGGGCAAGGAGTCAGTTAGGGACATGGAAACTGGGGGTCGGGGTACCAAAGGGTTGGGGTGAAGGAAAAGTTTAGAGCACTGAACACCTGGCCACAGGGAGCATGGTGGGCAGGAGACAGGGGTAAAGAGATGTTTAACGATCCTGCACCTGGGAAAAGTATGAAATTGGAAGCAGTTGCAATGGAAAGCCGTTACCGAAATGAGGAGCGTTTGGTTTGATAATTAGTAAAGTGTAAGGGCGTCAGCTCTGCACCAGACGGATGCTGCCTGCCCCAAGTTGGGAAGTGTAAGGGTTTGCAGCTCAGAGCAGAATCCTGGCACTGCAGTGCAAAGTAACGGAACACCTGTAAGCTACCTCCTGCTTAATAAAGCAACTGCAGCCTGTCCACCCACAATCTGAGTCTACATGTTATTTCAGGGGGGTTTGGGGGAATGGAAGGCACAGCAATGGGGGACATGTGATTGGAGGCATACGCAAAGAGAACCAAGTGGAAGTGAAATGAGGCATGTTGCTATGCAGGGCCCGGGGCCTAGTGTGGGGGTGTTGCGGCTATGTTTTCCTGTTACAGAAATTATGCGCATGAGTTTAAAATATATGGGAACAGTGCATGTAATACAAACAGACGCGCTCGCTGACGTGACAAGAACACCCGCTCTCAACAAGCACTCGGACCAAAAGTCCCACTATTGTGCACACGAGTTTAACACATAGAAAACGTGCATGTAATATACACAGTGGCGCTCTCTAAACGCGATGGAAAACACACTTGCCCAACAAGTACTCCGCCTCGGCTCTGCCACCCCCCAGCTTAGACCCCAACACACAACCACCGAAGCACAGCCCTCCCACCACACACCACCCAACCTGTCTTACCTCTGCAGCAAACACTGCCCCCAGTCGTAGATTGGGTATAGCTACCCAGTATTGGCTCTTTTCTCTGTCCGGTGGACAGCACGCAGCAGGCAGAGACGGCAGCTGGATCCAAGTCTGGCCAGCAGGAAAAGACTTTGAGGTGGCTCTGAGGGCTCCCTGGCGGTGGTGCAGGCATGGTGATACAGTCAGGCAGGACGAGGCAGACACTATGCTTACCTCGTACTTCGGGGGCTCTATTTAAGCCCCCATGACTGGAGCTGTGCCTGCCCCCCACCGCCAAAGCCCACAAAACCTGCCACGCTGGCCCCTGCTGGGGAGACGCCTTAAATAGGCATCCGCCTGCTCTTTCTCCCTTGGCCCGCCCAACCCGGCGACCCTGTAATGATGTGGTTCCACCTTCGGAAACAGGCAATACAATTCTCACGTCTGGCCAACACTGGCTGACAGTCCTGTCTTCATAGGCCAGATCAGAGAGGAAGCTGGCAAAATAACTTTCTTTATCAACAGGGTATTAATAATGTGCTACGCCTCTAGGACCTGAAATGTGGGCAGCGGGGAGAAAATTCCAAGCCATGCCAACAATTTGTATGTGGTGGGGTTATCTGTGCAGCAAAGGGACAGACATTTTTTCATATGAAAAACGGTTTTATGTCCCTTTGCCGCCAGGAGTTTTTTCCAAGTAATATTTCTGGACAATTTTTATTTTTTATATTGGGGTGGGGGATCCTTCCTCCCAAGGCCCCCTTCACTATATTGTTATCCCTACCCCAACCCTGTCCCTACCCTTTTTTCCCCTTACCCCCTATATATTGATGCGTTTTTTCAATGCAAGTTTTTCGTTCAAAATGACATCGAAAAAACTCCTGTCGGCAAATCGACGCAATATCATGAAAAACAGGGAGAGTCCCATCCCCTGAGCTCACAAATCATATCCGGACCATGAACTAATAATGTATGCGAGTGCAGCGCTATAGTTCCCGAAGAAGAGGCAGTGACACGCCAATAAACATGCGGTCCGGGAGGATAGCTCAGCGGCAATGCGTTTGTCTTGGAAGCATAGCAACACAGGTTCAAATACCAGGCTCGCGCTTTGAAACTAGTCAGGAGTCAAGAACTAAAGTCTGCTGTGAGACAGTGGGCGTCACCCTAAACAACTGGAGTGTGTGGTTTACGAATGAGAACCATGTTCCTGCAACCTGTAAGGGATGGCCATACCTGCTCACTGTTCCTTTCTTGCTGCCTGCTGACGGGATGGTAGAAGTCGAGCAGAGTGTGGGACCCCAGGCTGATGGTTGTCACTGTTGGGAAATATAGAGGACCATCCTCATGGGGCTACAGGAAAAAGAAGAGCAGATGGGGTCAGAGCGGATTTACAAAATGATGCTTAAGCGTTTCTAAAATGCACAGTACAAACTGAATTTGGACGCTTTTTAAAAGGGAACTTAACGACAAGAGGACCTGCTTCCACCGACTTCTGTCCTGTGTGCATCAACATGCTGTGAGATGTGAGTTGGTCTTTCTACTATGGCACTCATTATTACAATTTTATTTGTGACTTTTGGGAGCTGTGGGCACCGGCACACTGTGAAATGGATGATGAGCACTGTTCTGGCCACCAAAAACGTGTTTTAATCTGTGCTCACCTGATTCACGTTCAATCGGGCCGTCTAGGGTTATATATCTTGTACATTACTGCAGCACCCCTATGCCAGGCAACGTTTCGGCTTTAAGGCATTATTTTTATTTTGGGCTATTAGGTGTCGCTTGCGACACCCATAAGCCGAAACTATGGAATTAGAGTACAGATAGAGAGGAATGGCATATGAGGAGCGACACCGCCTGTAGGTGTTGTTTGGTTATGTGCCCACCTATTGACTGCACATGGCCATGCTAATCCCTAGGGTCATTCCCACCCAGTTCCTGCCCCTCTACGCCCAAACACCTTCTCACAGGATCTCTTTGAGCTCGCTTTAACCAAGCCTTACCATCAAAAATTGCAAAGTGCCTGCCAGTGTTTTTTCAAAGAATTCTTCTGCGAGTAAATGACTTAATGTTAGTTGTAAACCCGCTACTGGTGTAATCAAAATGTCTTACCACGTCTGCGTTCAGCCACTCGATTTTATAAGCACTCCTTCACTGAAGTCTTGTTAAAAACAAGCATTGCCAAAGCCAACAGCCCTGGCCTATGTATAAGTATTAGGCATTTGCCACGCATTGCTATTAGATGCCCAGGTACTCGTACTATTTTGAACCTGCTACAATCAATGGCCAATTAATGCCACTACCGCAGTGCCTGGCAAATGCCTTTCCCATGCCTAGACAGAATTCCAAACTGTTGACATTGTCAATGCTTGTTTAATTTTTAGGTCTGCTTGTGGGAATTCCAACCAGGTAAATTGTATTTGGAATATTAGTTTTCGGGGGCTTTCCTGTGTAGTTCACTTGAAAAATATATACCTCCTCATTGATTTCCAATGTCTGTGTTTTATTTAATGAGTTGCTCTTTTTTTTCCCTAGTCAAAATCCCAAACCTACACCCTGGTGACACAGAGGTAACTCTGTAAAATACCTACCTTAGAGGTGTGGTGTAACAGACGGACAATGTCACATGTTGGAATGGGCCGATATGTAGCCCTTTTCTGTGGAAAGACTGTTAATGGATTTCCACTGCTAAAGCTCCAAGTTACTATATCCCCGTCCACAAAACGGAAGACCTGTTCTTCACTTTCCAGACATAAGTCCAGAGGTTGAGTGTGCATGCAGTCTCAAGTAGCCCATGTCATAGTGGCCTTTGCCTCTTCTGAGGGAGTTCCCAAAAGTGATTTGGACTTTCATAGTCAATCGTCTTTGTATAATTCATTACTATGAAGGTTTTTAACATACATCACAAGATTCAAAACAATAAAGTTGGAATTTAAATGTTGACTGGCAAGCCCTAGAATACAGTACCCCGGAAATTACATGTTATGTGTGCCCCAGGTAAGACTCTCCACTCCACTTAGAGGCTTGGCATTCTCAGTGAGTGGCCCTAAACAATGGAACCTTTTCACACACTTTGCTTCAGGCTTCTGACATGTTAAGATCACATGCCAAAATAGCGCACTAAATTCCACCTACTGAGTGACTAGATACAGGTTCACAGTGCTTTAACGCTTAGATGAATGTGCACTCACCACAAACATTCCACCCAACAAGCTTATTAAACCGAAACAAGACACCAGCTTGCAAGCTGGGCCAAAAGAGGTTGTTCCACCTGACCTCTAGTAAACAAGCATTGGCAATGAAAACAGTTTGTGCATTTGTGTGGGCATGGTAAAGCACTTGCCAGGCACAGCTGTAGTGGTATTAACTGGCCACTGATGGCAGCAGGTGCAAAAAGGTTCGTGTACCTGGGTACCTACTAGCAGTGCATAGAAAATGCCTAATACTTGTACACAACCCCAAATTGTTAGTTAGGACAGTTTTTCTGAAGCCCAGCTTAGTAAAACCATTCAACTGAGACAGCAAAAGACAGTACAAGATCCACTCTTAGCATAAGGCTGTACCACCTGAGTATATGGTAGCATAGACAGAGCAGCCAGGCATATTCTAGGAGGGAGAGAGGGCTATAGAATCAGTATAAAGATATTGTAGTACACATATGGTCCAAAGAAACACTGAAACACTATGTATTGTAAAACACAAATGGTTTATTTAAATAAAAGTAGGCCCAGATACATTTTGGGGGAAAGAAGCACCATCACAGATCACATAAAACACATTATAAAAAAACACAACACTATGCTTTAAAGTACACAGACCAAAGCATAGACCTTATTTAGAAAACTAACAGTAGTGTAGGTAAGCCAAACATTTTCATACACATTCAGTATAGGTCACACCTATTCTTGGGGAGTAAAAACCATTAGTTACTTTTTAGATTGCTTTCTGTAATACTGGGTAGTAGACTCTAGCAGTTGTACCGTGATGCTCAGCAAAGAAATCATATAGTAAACCAACTTGCAAATATACTTTTCTGAATAGTGGGACACATATTCAAAGGACAATAACAACCTATACCTATTATTCAGGATAACACACAGTTATACTAGGGGAGTAAATGCTTTCTATATCAGTGCAACACAGATTGAGGTAAGCAACAACTATTTAACTTGTTTCAGGATGGCACACATCTAACAAGGTAGGTAAAACCTATATACTTTTTAAAGGATTATGTGAGTGTGGAAAAAGGTTCCCATTCACTGAGGTATAGGGAAAAAGAATCCACTGGTATAGCAAAATGTTCTGGGGTTGACATAGGTCAGGAAGTTTTATCATTGCTATGAAAATCTTACCTAACACCGTTGGCTTTGCAAATGGCTATTTTCAACAGAACTTCAGTGAAGTACACGTAGAGTGCTTATAAATTGAGTGGCTGAAGGCAGACCTGGTTAGGAAATTGCTTTTACACCAGTAGCAGATTTAGCGTTCCAATTAAGTCACTATCGCTCAGAAGACTGATTTGAGAAAACACTGGCAGGCCCTCCAAGGGCAAAGTTTGATGGAAGGGCTTAAGCAAGCTCAGAGTTCCCATGGGGAGGTGTTTTGGGTGGGGTATGGGCAGGAACTGGGTGTGAACGGCAATAGGTATAAGCATGGCCATGGCCAGTAAATGGGTAGTGTGTCAAATAACAAAAAGAATTTGGACATGGTAGACATTTATGAGGCTATAGGCCCTAGCCAACAGAACTAAATAAGGGTGCTCCTCTGTCCGTAAAAGTCCAAAATAAAACATTCACAGTTCAAACCCTTACTACTAACTTGCCCTATCACTAAATGTAATAACTAAAGATTGCCAGTTTATATTCTCTCTGGCATGTTCCCTTTTGGCCTGAAGGGTGTGAGGCCTTTCCTCCAGGGTTTTCTCCACAAGGAAAGTTTCTGTTACCTTCGTGTTTTCAGAATCAGTCAATAAGTAATATTAGTCCGAACTTTCATAAGGGCCTGTAGCTCATAGTACACATTTCTTGTTAAGGTTGTCCTGGGATTTGCCAGACTTCCTGAGGCCCTTACTGTCAGTCTCATTTTCCTTCTGAAAATAGTCTTTTATGATTCTTCCTTTTATTTTCAGTTCTAGGTTATCTTTGAACTGTGGTCTGCCTCTGCTAGGAATTTGTTTCTTCTTTTCCATATTGTGGTTCAACCACTCCTGGGGCCTTTCCACTGGTTTACCACCCTATTGTTCTCGCCTAATACTGGGCTTTGTACTTAAACATTATAGAGGTTGACTTTCACAGCCTTTTCTTAAAATGTTCCAATATTCGACACATGTTACACTTGGTAACTTCCTGCCCCCCACCCAGTGTACACTCTTGTGGTGTCTCAGCATTTCACATTCATTCATTTCATATTTAGTCTGTAGTCTCTGTTGCCTCTCCCTCTCTCGTTCTGCCCTGGTATCTTAATTCCCAGGGTTTAGGTTCCTGAGGTCTGCGTTGTAATGCGTGTGTGAAAATGAGCTAAATCATGGCGCCAGAGCGCAGCCATTTTGGATATTCACTTCCAAACTGCAATGAAAGTCTACGTTTCTGTGACCTCAGTTAGAAAGCAGACATGAATTCTGCAACGTGTTAGCCAATAATTGATGTAGTAACCCTGTGGGAGACTACACTAGCCTTGTCCTCTTGGTATTAGGTAACCCACCTATTGGGATAGGTCTGCACTACACAAGTTGGTAGTGTGACTGAGCAGCCAGACTTATCTCAAGAGGGGCAAATGTGAGCTGTAGAGCTGTAGCAATGCACCAATACAAGTATCAAAATATCACTTATAATCAAGGTTTTCTAGTAAAACAGTTATTTATGTAACAGTCAGTTTTAAATAAGCATTCTTTAAAAAGGGCAATCAATATATGTAGCAATCAAATACACTTTAAAATACTTTAAATACTTTCTCAGAATTGACTCAAAGCATGTAGATACTCTTTAGAGATGCTTCATACACACTTCCTACACCCTGGGGTGACTTCACTAACTAGGACAGCACTAGCATTTATATATCAGTTGTATACTTTGAAACTTCTGTGGCTGGTAGAAAGGAAAAGTTAAAGGAAGGTAAAAGGTTAAACAGGTTCACAAAGCATGTGAGCACTTTAAATCTTCCAATGAAGTCTAGATAAAAACCTTTCCCAGTAATATTAGTTTAGAATCAATGTATCATCTATGAGGGACAGCAAGAATCAAAGTCAATGGAATAGAAGAGTCAGCAGGCAGCCAGGACAGCCAAAGTCAATCGGAGCAAAGTCTATGGAGCTGAGGCACTTCTTAGATAGTAAAAGTCTTGCACAAAGTTAGAGAGTTAGTTGAAGAAAAATCACTGTAGGGTCACAAGCTGTTACACATGTGAAAGTTAGAGCTGAGATCAACTCTAGAAAATGCAGCTACTGCAAGTCTCAACTGAGAAGAGCAAGCTACAGACACCAAGGCAAGTACCCCAAGTCAGAACCGTACCTTTGGTTAGAAGAAGAGGGTCCAGCTGGCTCCTGTCTGGTTGCAGCGATGCAGATCCTGTGTTTCTCGGCCTCAGTCGTGGGGACAAGAAGGAGGACCTCTAGGGACTACTGCAGCAGCAATTCAATGGTCGGCAGCAGCTACAGGCTCTTTTCTGATATGCGGCACTTAAGCTGCGTTTAAGCTTTCAGTAAATAGCACCATCACGGATCTTGGACACCAGTTTGGCTACCTTCACTCCTTGAGTCCTGCACTCTGGTGAGGTGACTCGAGCAATGGTCGTCCTGCTTCTGGAGGGTACTCTGGAGCTTCCTGGAGCTTTTGGCCGGCTTAGAGACGTTGCACTGGACTACAGATTTCTCGACCCCTGGCACTCGGTTCCTGCAGCAGCAAAGAAGTACAGCCAATTGTGGAAGGTCATCCACCAAAGTTCTTCTCCGGGTTAGTTTGTCGAACTAATGCAAGGGAAGAAGTCGTCCTCTCTGGACCTTTTCTTGTCGTGTAGAAAAGGGAGTTTCAGCACAGCAGCAGGGCTTCACCGGCCAGTTCAATAGCCCAGGAGGATGCAGCAAGCTTCGTTCACGGTTTCTTCGTCGGGTTGTTCTTACCAGTGGTCAACTCTCTCTTCAGTCCCAAAAACCCTCTCCCTTTAAGCAGGTTTCTCCCATTCATGCACAGCCTAGCTGTCACTCGCATAGCAGGTTGGCTGCCACCAGCCATTTAAAGTAGTGAGGGTAACATAAAAAATGTTACATGAGTAAGTAGGAAAAGGGGCTACTAAGTAACCCCCAGCACTCCACATAAGATGGGTGTGCTGGACCTACGAAGAGAAAAGGTAAGTAAAGTCAATTTCACTTTACTATTCTTGGGAACAGTAGTTCTCACAAGAAATGGTATTTAAACCTTAAGAGAAATCTAAAGGATTTCTCTGTGACACTGCACTGAAGGTGCTGTGTGTCACCATACAAAAAGTAGATGTCAGAGTCCAAAAACAAAGGAAACACATAATCCAAATCAGATCAGAACACACGAGAGAGTGAGGAAAAAGGGCTCACTCACTCCAGGGTTAAAATGAAAAAGTCCTAAAGTCCAGCAAAAGAGCTGGGGGTCTCTAAGGTGGCAGGAATTGAGCACTAGAATGAAAATTCTCCCTAACACAAAGGTTGCAATATTATTTTATGAGGCAGATGAGCTTATTATGGAGGATAGTAGTTGTATTGTTCGCTCAAGGACGAGCCGAGAGGGGAGTCCGAGATGTGCAGGTGCATTGATAAAGGGTGCTGGGAACGAGCGTGCGAGAGAAGAGCTTGGTTTTTCCACTACTGTCTGCATTTTTCCGCTCTTTGCCTCCCATGCTTGCTGTCTGTCCTTCGGCCGGGGACAGTTTGCAACTTATGAGGGGCGGGATTTGTCCACCTTAAGAAAAGAGGTATCCCGATGAGAAGACAGAGAATTGGAACCCCGGGTGATGGTAGTCTTGCTGAGAGGGAGGACGCTCCGCTCCAGACCCTGCTAGTACGTGTGATCTCTCTACCTACCTGCCTCGGGACTGGGTAGTGTTGTTGTGGCTGAGATGAAGTTGTCTCCTGCATCTACACTAACAGTGATGTATACCCTTTGTAGCTATCCTTGTTTTTGTGCTTATGTATAACCAATTGCATTTATCCCATATTTATCTGTGTGCTTATGGAATAAGAATAAAGGGGCCTGTAACAAGCCCATTATATTTCAACCCTTTCTCTAAGTGTGTTTTACTGCCTTCCTGAGCCCAAGAACATTTAGTCCGTGCGATAGGGTGACTACTTCTGAGATTATTACATGTGTCCAAAAAGCAAAACAGGCGTTCAAACCGAGTAGCTTTGCTCTGGTTCTGCTGCCGCCTTCCTGACTCTGCCGTAGAGGCGCTCCGATTGTCTGGGAAACTCGGGCTGTTCAGCGTCGCTCCTCTAGCAGAAGATTTCATCTCTCCCACTCCTGTTGATTTCGGCGTTGTTCGTAAGGCTTCGGGCCCACCACAGATCTCCTGTGGTCAGTCTCCTGGACTCCATCCAGCCAGCCGATTCGTCCATGCCTGCAACACCCGTCTTTCTGGCATTTTCGGCTGGCGTTTTCGCCTTCACTGACCACCGCAGGCTCTGTGGTTCCTCACTAATCCACCCCTCCAAGGCATAACGATGTCAGAGGGCTTCCCCTGCATATGGCTCTCTCTTCACTCTCTCATTTGTCTCGTCTCAGTTACATATATGTCAGAATGAAAATGAGCGTTACGTTTGGCTTTAGATTTCATAGTGGCTCCAGCATTACCTGACGTCAATAGAAAAGAAGACGATTGACTTGATATTGAGGAAATCCCAATTAAGAAGTTATTGTTGCTGAGATGGGGGGTTGCTCATTAGAATGAGAATGCTTGTCGCTCCCAGTGAGTTCCCACTCCCCCAGACCCTTATGGAGGGTCTTGCGGAGCAGTCTCACCTCCCTAGCCTCACAGGGGAGAAGGAGTGAATGTTCTCGATTCATCACAGTAGGCAAATAACCAAATAACACCTACAAGCTATGTGTCGCTCCTCATATGCCATTTCTATCTGTTCTCTAGGGCAATAGTTTCGGCTTATAGGTGGCACGAGTGCCACCTAAAGACCAAACTTAAAACAGTGAAGTGGTGAGAGGTTCCTCCATCTAACGCTGCAGGCGCTACCATCAGTAAAAGAACTAGACTCTTGGATCCACCTATGTTTTGGCTCTTCTTACCTAAATGAAAACATCCAATCCCAATTATGCAAATATGTATTAGAAGCCGTTCCACACATGACCCCATCATTTTAAGAAACATGCACATTGACATTGTCACTTTGTATGTTGTCTACATAGGGACTCCCTTGCATGACTAATTTCCCTGTGCTTTTCCACTCTATTGTTGACTGCATAGGTGTATAATAACATCGCATATTGCCATTGGGGAGGGAGATTTCCCTGGCATGGATGAGCTTGATTACAATGATATCTGCACATTATGATTGAACAGAACCTCTTTTCATGCCTTGCCGGATCTTTTTGTTAATATCCACAATCTGCATACTGAAAAGTGTGTGCTGTGTGGCAACATCTACACTGCAGGCCTGAAAGCAGGAAGGAGAACACACATGTCAAAGTGTACATATCATTAGATAAATGATCGGATTATATCTTTCACCCTCTGAATTCATACTGTGATTGGTTATTCATCTTCAATAAATATTCATAAACAATCCATCCTATCAGATCCTGGCAGCAAACATTCAGAACAACGTGTTGACTCCAAATAGAATTTCATTGTAAAGTACAGCCTCCTCTTAGGTCTAATTATTGGTAGTGCAGTGCCAACTTGGTGCCACTGGAAAAAAGCCACTACCCACACGCCTGTCTCCCTTTCACCACTAGTTCCACTGGTTGCGGGATTACATCTTCCCAATGCCACACATGACTCAGCAGCAAGAGCAAAAGACATCAAAAACGCTCATACAATTACCATGATGCCCTCTCCGGGGAGATACTCATTCACCAGCACGTGGTTGGCCACTTTTCCTCCAAACATGCCAAGAGAGGAGATTTTCTCAGCATACTTGTGAAGCCAATCTGGCAGGCACTCAGCCAGCATTCCTCTGGGGTGGGGCAAGCCGCCTGTTGGAAGAGGGTGAGAGGGAGTAAGTGATAATAACAGTGTGACATTTGAAGGAGAGGATGTGGCAGACACAAAAAGAAGGACAAATAGGGGAAAAGAAGAAAAAGGTACAGAAATCTTTAAACCCACTCCTAAAAAGTATTTTTGAAATACTACATCCATTGCACTGTCACAGGTCTCTTACCTTTCACTAAGATTGCCTTTTCATTGGCTGCATTAACACCACAAACCTCGTTGAGCCAAAAAAGTTCTGGTTCTTCTCCTTGAGTACTCCCTTAAGATCATTTTGTGGGTTAGTGCCGAGAAACAATCTGTGTACCTTTATACAGCAGCGTGCTACCACTTTAGAAGTTTGTACTCAAACATTGTATACAGATCTCACAGAGCACAGCCCTCTGCAACGCCCTAAGCCATGTAGTACTTTTCGGGGAATATGAGCATCTCTTTCAGTACACCATAAGGAAATTCACAGAATTACGCTGTTTACAAGGGACAAATGAAGAATGCAGTTTTCAATGCTTAAGTGTGTAGCCAGGAACCATTGAGGTTGCCTTCTGAACAAGCGGGTACAGCACTCAGGGGCACGCGTCACAGGTCAATCCTGAATGGCACACTTTGATAAAGCCCTAAAAAGGTTTGCTAGCTTTGCTCAGGAAAATGGCTTTGAATGTCAAGTTTGGTATGAATGATCTTTTCTGTCTTAAACCTTTACAAAATAGATAAACCATCACTGTACCCTTCCCCTATGCCTTTGTGACCTGCAAACTGTAAAGACTAGAGCCTATATCCAACCTTTCATGCCTGACTGGGCTGGGAGGATAGCTCAGGGGCAATGCGTTAGTCTTGGAAGCAAGACAATGCAGAGCAAACCAGTTTGAATCCCGGTCCCAAGCTCAGAGACTGGTTTCTGATTTGAAGCGCATTATAAAATATTAATTAATTACCAGGATAAGGAATTGGCCGGTATAGCTAGAGCTTGCTGGCATGGATGGCTGCAGGCATCAGGCTAGGGGACTCCAGGGAATGGAACTTTACCGGCATCTCTGCCACCCATTATATCCCAGTAATAATCGGGCAGCGGAAACAGTAAGGCAGTTTCGCCAGAATTACCGGCAGGATACCAGTAAAACTGTAATGAACCCCAGAGTCTTATTTCAGCACTGTTACAAACCATGGCTCTAAATAATTTGCTAGTGCAGCATATTTTAAGCGTTCAAGTAACAATATTGTTAGATGCAAAGCTACCTTTTTCCATTCTGCTTGTAGGCACACATTATCAAAATGGTTTCTCTCTTCAGTTGCACTGGGCCTATAATTAATATTCAGTCCTAATCTTTTTAAAATCAACATGCTCTTTATGTTGCAATATATGCACTTGCTATTTCATTTCCCATTAACATTCTTTAAGCATACATTCAGATTTTCCCTGACAAATGGGAGGTGGATCAAGCCCCAACTGGCTGCCACTGTGGGAGTATGCAAGCCAAACAAATCAAATACGGAAGTCTGGACATTGACAAAGATATGCACAGGATGATTGCAGTGGTGAGAGCAGAAAGAAGGAAGAGGAATCGAGAAGTATGGAGAGGAAGAGGAGAAATTGGGAGAGCATAGAGGAGGAGTGGAGCGAGCAGAGCATAGGATGAGAGGGGAGAGCATGGAAATGAGGAGCAGAGAATGGGTTGGGACTCAGAAGAAGGACGCGGACACTGAGGACATGTTTCACAGGATTTTACTATCATCAAATTATAAGGCCTAATTTTCCCTATTACTATGGGTGATCCCTGTCTATGTTACTAACTAAGGTGCTCATCAGTCATTCGTGAATGTCCAAAAGAATAATTCCCCTGTGCAAAACTAACCTAACCTACCCGGGTAGTATAGCTCAGTGGCAACGCGTTCCTCTTTGAAGCAAGACGACACAGAGCAACGTAGGTTTGAATGCCAGGTCGGCACTTAGAAACCTCTTCGATATTAAGAGCGTTATAAAAAACAATTATAATTATGTTTAGAATTATAATGGACTCTACTACTATGAAAACTAACTTAGGTAAGGAGAATGACTCCCTTCTCCTGAGGGTACTTCTGGTACCAGTCTGTAGGATTCTTTATTAATACATAATCCTCAAACAGTATGTTGTGATTTTTTGGATAAGTCTCTAACTCTTAGTATTAGCATTTCCCTCTTCCTTGGGAATCCCTTTCAGGGATCTTTTCGAAGATCGGTGTTGCTGGTTTCAGCGTATCATTGGAAAACACTAATTCTCTGGTAGGCTTTTCCCTCCTGGGCAAATATAGTTCAGCTTGTTCTGGCCTACTTGATTTTGTACATTGTTCAACTGAATAGTTCCTCTGAACTCTGGCTCATAATGTTCTCTTTGTTTTGTGTTATGTTCTTCTTGCACAGAATATCGAGTTTCTTTCCCCATTTCCCAGTGTATTGTTATCCAATGTTCATTTCTCTCAGTATTCAGATTTTCAGTAGCTCTTTCTCTTATATCACACTTAAGTTCCACAGTTTCACAATAAACTTTTCTTCATGACTTCTACTGGAAGGAGTTGCTTGCATGGTATAATGATTCCCTTTGGGCCTCCCGTTATTCCCGTTCTCCCTGTTACCTTCGACTGTGAAGGAAAAAGTCTTCGGGACCCTTGTTCCTCAGGGAGCTTACCTCCTGCTCCGAATAGCCGTCAGTTTATTTTCGTCAACGTTTTCTTCCTTGGGTTTCTATTCTCCTTGCAGCATCTCTGTGTTCCGCTGAGTGACCAGACACCTTGCTGCTTTATGCCAATGGTGGCATTGGCGATGGTTTGTGGACCAGCTGTCCACCAGAGATCCTTCTTGGTTTTGCCACTACCTTCATCTAGGCTCCTGCCCTTTTGGGATCTCACGCTGGGAATTTGCAGAGGCTCTGGTATCTCCCTGTCCAGTATTGTGCGAGTTTGAAATGTGCGGGCTTCCCGGTTCATGCCTACTCTGACTTCTCCAGGTGTTACACAGCTCAGGGCCTTCTCTTGCCTGCGTATGTGTTCCTCTCTCTCTCTATTGCTTGTCGAGTACACGCTATTCAACATACTCATTCCAGTGGATTGGACATTTTGATTTAAAGGGACATGTTCTTTTTCTATGTGATAATTACATCTATTAAGAGTTTCTTCAGCCCAGTCTTGTTGTTTAACAGTCTCTGATATTTTAGAGCATCCCATGTAGGCCATGGTGTGCACAGCTTTACGGAGTTCTTCACAGCAATGTGAGTCCTTGTCCCCTAAGAGGGCGTCACTCCCAGTTAAGTCCCACTTGCCTCCACGTCTAGGGAGGGTGTTGCAGAGCGGGCTCACCTCCCTAGCCCCTTGGGGAGAAAGGACAAATTCCCTTGATTCAACACATCCTCATCACATAGGAGGAGGATATGAGATAGAGGAGGGAGTAGCCAAGAACAATTTAACAACATCCAAGAAAGATGTACAGGACACTACAAATCCCAGAGAAGGTGAGCAAAGGAATCAGAATCAAACAAGGCGAGAGAGGTGAAGCGCGAGGTCCACGGACCTGCAGAAAACAGGGAACCTTGGCGATACCCAAACACCCATCCCATGGGACTGCAGTAATAACTTAATCACAGTAGGTTGGTTGGTTTGTTGAAGTCGACTAAAAGTGAAGTTCTATGTGAGTGGTGTCAGTTGATTCCTCTAACTTGACATCTGGTCTGTCCTAAATCTCCACCATCACTCCAGCATTGTATTGACATGAATTTGGTGTTAGTTGGAATTGATCAGACTCAGGTCACAACAACAAGATGTACTCACAGTCCCATAGCCCATTGTTAGTCATCAAAACTTGCTCACCTTTCTTATCTCCAAACTGGCAGTGGTTTTGCTTTTGTGTGCATGTATGCATACTGGGAAGCAACAGAGAGCTGTACAAAGGGGATGCACCAAGGGTGTTACAAGTATGTTGCAAAGGCAATGGATGTTTGTTTTTTTCTAAATGAGGAGTGGAAAAGCAGGGTACATAAGGTAGGAGGACCTGTAGGGAAAAACAATATATAACATAGGGAGGGGAGTATAGGAAAGAACACATGTGCATTCTCTTATTGCACGCAATTTTAAAATAACCATCTAGCCTTCCCACAAAGTAACGGAATTCTCAAGAGGTAATTACAAAAGAGGGCTTAGTGGGCAACAGGAATTGCAGATGAATCACTTTCTAATGTGTTTACAACTCCAGCATGCAGAGCAAAGTAACTTTGGAGATCCATACTCATTTTCCCCCAGTCCTAGGTTTGGAGTTCATTTTTTTAAATGTAAAGTAGGCACACCATATGGAAAATAACTAAACTTACCCCAGTTCTGCAGTTTTCTTCCAGACAGATGTACCCATTTTGGTTTGGGAGCACTGTAAACCTAGTAGCATTAAATAACAGCAATCACATCCTATGACAGTCTACAATCCAGAAGCATTAAATAAGGCACACAGCAAAGAGATACAAGTTGAGCAAAGAGGAATCTCGAAAAACTATGAAGGCAGAACCCCCAATACAACATACAACTAGGGATGGTGAGCTAAATCTATGGATACGGATCTACCACCACTTACAATGAGACGTGTATGTTAAATTCAATGAATGAGACTTCCAAAGGAGAGAAAAGAAGATTTTTAGAAGACAAAAGACCCCTGAATCCATACTCTGGATAAAAGAAAGATATCTGGTCCTGAAGAGAATTCAAAAAACCAATTGTGTTTCTGTCGATTTCCCACTTCTGAATCACCCATGTGGGAACAGATTTGCTTTTATGATGTTTTAGCCCTTTTCACATGATTATTTTAGTTAATAACGTACATTTAATTTCATGTTGATATGGTTCTTTAATAACCGTTCTATTTCAGCTAACATGCATGGACTCAATCATATTAGTGATAATAACATAAATAGTGCTCCTCTGTGACCATTCACTTCGTTTCCATTTCTACTCTCTGTTCTCTCCTCCTCTCTCTTTCTCCCTTTTCCTACCTCCTCCCCTACTCCCCTTACTTTCTTCTATGCACTTACTCTATCAGAATTGTCCCTGGACCTAGTATGATAGCAACCTCGTCTGTCTCCTCCCACCTCCCCTTACTGTAACCCTCACCACCCATCCAGCACTATCTGAAATGTTGTCAGGCCTAGTACGATAGTCGCTTGTTTTGCTCCTCTCCTCCCCTCCCTTTCTGCACCCCTCTCCCTCACCTTTTGTTTTTCTCCGGCTCTACCAGAAATGTCGCCAGGCCTAGTACGGTAGTCGCCTGTTTGTTTCCATTTCCTTCTCACTCTTCCCTTCCCTTCCTTATCTATGTCTTAGCTCTTGCACTATCTGAAATGTTGTCAGGCCGAGTACGATAGTTCATTTCACATCCTTACTGTTCATGGCCTGTAAGAATTTCATTGTATTTTCCCTTGTTCCCTCCCTTGCCTTGAAGTGCTTTGTAACACTTTGTGTATAGGCGCTATATAAATAAACTATCATATCATATATCATATCATATTCATAAAGTGCGATTGGAGTATGAGAACCGCTGATAAATCTTTGAGTAAAAGGGACCCTTGAAGTCTATAGTTCAATGTGAACTATAGACTTAACTAGGGAATCATGGACATTTTCTAGCACGTGTTATAAGGACAGCGTTTATCCTGGTCGCTGGTTGGTAAGAGCTTTCCAGAAAGATCCAAGAACATTGATTAAGGAGATGACGGACATGTGCACCTTCCAGTAAAAACTGGAGAGAGGCGGGAGGCCTCGTCCGAGGGACTGGACAGCAAGTTTCTGTCTGGAAGTTCCTGGATAACTTTCAGTTTCAATCACAGTCGTGACATATAAACGGTGGAGGCTCACGCTGTTGCATGATTGCTTCGGTAGAGTAAGCGTGTAGCTACACTGATTGTCTTGAAAGACAAAGCTATCTCTGTCTTTATAGCATCCTAGAATTATTTCATGAGCTCCGTTTCTTAGACAATGTGTTTGTTAGGTAGAATTCTCATTTCTGTGCTTATTCCCTTCAACCTTAGAGACCCCCAGCTCCTTTGCTGGACTTTAGGTCCTTTTAATTTCAACCCTGGAGCAAGTGAGACCTTTTCTCACTCCCTCATGTATTTTGATCTGAATTGGATTATGCGTTTCCTTTGTTTTTGGAGTCAGACAAACTCCATAGGCATCTACTTTTTGTATGGTGACACACAGCACCTTCAGTGAAGTGTCACAGAGAAATTCTTTAGCTTTTTCTTAAGGTTCAACTACCCTTTCTTGTGAGAACTACTGTTCCCAAGAATAGTAAAGTGAAATTGACTTTACTTACCTTTTCTCTTTGTAGGTCCAGCACACCCAATCTTATGCGTAGTGCTGGGGGGTTACTTAGTAGCCCCTTTTTCCTACTTATGATATATGATATGGCATTTATAACGCGCCTTTACACAAGTGTTTCAAGGAGCGACGAGGCAAGAGAAGGGAACAAAGGGAGGAAAGACAACGATCCTTCTAGGCCAGGTGTCATTGAGATCACGCAAGTGTGTGGGAAACGGCCGGGGACAGTGCAGTACATGGGAATAGATAATAACAATAAGTAAAGAAACAGCCAGCAAGTGGCAAGTGCATGGGTAAGTGCAGACATCAGGTGTCAAGGGCTGGTAGGGGGACTGTAGGGATACAGAAACAGTCCCCAAGTATGGGGGATTGCCAGGTGGGCAGTGCAGGTGTGTGGCGCTGGCTGGGGAGGGACCTCGGCCTGAGATCACAGGGTGTCCAGGTAGTCAGTGCAGTTCCAGTTACAGCCAGGAGGTCAGCAGAGGAGAGGCGGAGAAAAAGCAGAGGCAAAGAGAAAGGTTTTGAGGTGCCGGGGAACTGGAGATGGTTCTTCTCAAGTTTAAGGGAGGCAGGAAGGCTGTTCCAGTGGGAGGCACCAGCCGAAGAAAGAGATCTACCACCAACTCTTTGCTTGGAGAAGCGACTGACCCTGAGGGAGTTGGAGGCGGATGAGCGAAGGGATTGAGAAGGAAGATATTTAGAAAGAGAGTTGAAGGTATTGAGGCTCCAGGCCCCAGAAGGCCTTATGGATGATGCAGAGGGTTTTTAACTTAATCCTTGCAGCCACTGGGAGTGCAGAGATTTCAGTCCTGGAGAGATACGATCCCTGGGCTTGACGCCAAGGACAAGTCTCACAGTCCTGTTCTGGATAAGTTGCAGAGGGCGGAGAGTAGAAGCAGGCAGATTTAGAAAGAGGCTGTTGCAATAGTCGAGCCTAGAGAGAACCAGAGCTCTGGAGACCGTGAGCTTCTGGGGGAAGGAGAGGAAAGGAAGAATACCTCTGAGGAGGTGCAGCTGGTAGTGCGACTTCTTAGAGACGTCAGAGATGTGAGGAGAGAAGGAGTGTGAGTACTTAGTCATGTAACATTTTGTATGTTACCCTCACTACTTTACATGGCTGGTGGCAGTGGTTTATATGTTCCTACCATTGTGCTTTTCTACGGCAGGCTGAATCCTCAGCTGCAGTATAGCACCCATGGGTGACCATTTTGTCAAAATGGCCCCAGTCTTCTTTTTTTTGTCATTTTCTGTATGGGAGGTCTTTCTTGGGTTTTACTCTGCACACCAAACCAGGTTTGACCCCTTTGTTCATTTTGCCTTTGGCAGGCTTCAGTACTGAAACCTGCCTTTGGCTCCAGTGTGTCTGCAAGGGCAGGAAGTGAGGGAGGTGCCCGAAATTCCCCTGTCCTTCGTCTCCATGGTAGCATGAATGCACCCAGTCCTGATAGGCTGGCGGGCTGTCCTTGCAGGACAGCCACCCTGCTGTGTGAGTGACAGCTAGGCTGTGCATGTGGGAGAAACCTGCTAAATAGGCAAGGGTTTTGGGACTGAAGACAGAGTCGAACAATGGGAAGAACAACCTGACGAAGAAACCGAGAACAAAGCTTGCTGCATCCTCCTGGACTGTTTATCTTTTCAGTTAAGCCCTGCTGCTGTGCTGAAACCCCCTCTTCTGATCAACAAGAGAAGCTCCAGGAAGGGATGACTTCTTCCCTTGGGTTAGGGCTAGCAGGACCAACTAACCCAGACAAATTTTGCCAGAAGACCATCCCTGACTGGCTCTACTTCTTTGATGCTGCAGGAACCGGGCCAGGGATTGAGAAATCCACAGTTGAGTGCAACGTCTGTAAGCCTGCCAGAAGCTGCAGGAATCTCCCCGGGACCCTCAAGCAGCAGGGCGACCAGAGCTCATTGCGCCTCACCGGAGTGCTGGACTCAAGGAGTGAAGGAAGCCCAACTGGTATCCAAGATCCACGGAGGTGCTGTTTACTGCTGATTAGAAAAGAGCCTGTAGCTGCCGCCCACCATCAAATTGCTGCCGCAGGAGTCCCAAAACGTCCTCCCTCTTGTCCCCACGACTGAGGCCCAGGAACACAGGATCTGCATTGCTGCAACCAGACAGGAGCCAGCTGGAATCTCTTCTTCTAACCAAAAGGTACTGTTCTTTCTTGGGGTACTTACCTCAGTGTCTGTAACTTGCTGTTCTCAGTTGAGACTTGCAGTAGCTGCTTTTCTAGAGTTGATCTCAGCTCTAACCTTCAGAAGTGTAACAGCTTTTGACCCTACAGTGATTTTTCTTCAACAAACTCTCTAACTTTGTGCGAGACATTACTATCTAAGAAGTGCCTCAGCTCCATAGACTTTGCTCCAATTGACTTTGGCTGTCCTGGCTCCCTACAGACACTTATATTCCATTGACTTTTATTCTTATTGTCCCTCATAGGTGATACATTGGTTTTAAACTAATATTGCTAGGAAAGGTTTTTATCTAGACTTCATTGGAATATTGAAAGTGCTTTGAGAACCCGTTCAACCTTTTTCCTTCTTTTAACCTTTCCTTTCTACCGACCTCAGAAGTTGCAAAGTATACAAGTGATATATTAATGCCAGTTCCATCCTAGTTAGTGAAGTCACCCCAGGGTGTAGGAAGTGTGTATGAAGCATCTCTAAAGAGTATCTACTTGTTTTGTGTCAATTCTGAGAAAGTATTTTGAAGTGCATTTGATTGCTACATATATTGCCCTTTTTAAAGAAGGCTTTTTTTAAACTGACCGTTAAATAAAAAAAAATATATTTTACTAGAAATCCTTGAGTGTAAGTGTTTTTTGGATACTTGTATTGGTGGATTTCATTGCTACAGCTCTACAGCTCACTTGAGATAAGGCTGGCTACTCAGTCACTCTACCGACGTGCATAGTACAGACCTATACCAATAGGTGGGTTACCTAATACCAAGAGGACAAGGGTTGTGTAGTCTCCCCCAGGGTTACTACATCAATTTTTGCCTAACAGTGTTGCCATGTCTCGGTCTTGTCATGCTCCAAGTGAAAACCGCCAGCTTGAGGACCACTTTTCCCCCGAACCCATCCAGCGCCAACTGGAAGGTAATGAGTACCATTAAAAACCCCAGTGGGGTGGCCGGGTGGAGGCTGACTGTAAGTGGTGCTACTTCATAGCCGTACAGGGAACCAATGGTTAGTCCAGTAGCTGGTCCAGAAGCAGAGACATAAGTAACAGTTTTATAATAAATGACCAACTGGTGAACTGAAGTAATCAGAAAAAATGGTTCTATCTGGATCTGGTCAAATGGAACGTTACCTCAGGTTAACTGTTGGTTTGGTAAACGGGAATTGTAATCAGGTTAGGGGTTACAAATGGAGTATGACATGATATATTCCCTTGCAGGACCACTTAGTGGAGAATCTGGCACCTGAATCCCCTTCCTTCTCAGGGCAGCAGAAAAGCTGAGTTGTCCTTATGTATGACTGGACTGGAAGTGGTTGTGCAATGTTGGGCTATAATGCAATTAGATTTAAATAGGGTAAAACACTGAAACAATAATAAACATGGGTACGGTCCACTTTAAGAAGTCCCTATGCCACCTAGTGGCTCCTCGGCACAATATATGTATACCAAATGCAATAGCAGAATGTGCAAATATCTACAAGAATAGCACAATCTAATGCAGGAGAATCGGCATAAAAGGTCTGTGCTACAAGGTACCTTTCATATCAGTCTGTTAACCAACTTAAGCATGCATTACAATCAAGGAAATGAAAAATGTGTCCAAAATAGAGCTTATTCTGATTGTTGTGAAGAATGTGATGAATCCTGTGGAGTCATCACTGATCCCCAGCCTAAAATCGCCTCCCAGGTGGCCAGGGGACGACAACCGTTGCCTGATCCTGACCTTGGGGGTGGCATTATGGGGGAGGATCACATGGGAGGAGACTGCTGTCGGGGGGAGATGTGGTGACTCCATCAGGGGAATTGCAGTATTCCTCCTTCATAAATGAGAAGGAACCTATAATTCCTAAATTCCTGATGCCATGCTGTCACTATAAAAATCCCTCCAGTTATAAAAACTCAAACCTTTCCTAACAACCATTCTAAACTGAATGCCATTCGTACCTCATATGTACATAACACACAAAACACATCTCCTACCTGTGATAATGTTGTACTAGGTAAAAATCTCAAACAAAATCTCCTTAGAAGTCCTGTTAATCCTATGGACTCCAACCCCCATAAGGCCTCAGCTACTTAGACGAGGAAGAGGGAGAAGGAGTTAATGTGGATTGAAAGAAATCCTAAGAAAACTGTACAGGCTAGTTGTTGCAAGGTGAATCAGCTGTGCAGGACATTTAAAGATGGTTTTCCCTTGCAATCAGAAGTTGGAGAGAGGAGACAGACTTGGGTGAAGCGAAAGGCAGAAACGCTGATGAAGGCAGACGCTCGGGAGAAGACCAGGCTGAAGCAGGCAGGTGCTCCCAAGCTGCCGCTTATCTGCAAATTGTACCGGAGTGGTGAGAGGCCCAGAGGAGCGTGCCAGTCTCCAGGAAAGAGCTGCGAGGGAACCGGCAGCAAAGGAGAAGTCATGCAGGACGCGGTCGAAAAGAAAAGCAACCACTTTACTGGTGAGCAAAAACGAGACCGAAGGAGGAGCTGGAGCGGGGAACGGCTTGCAGTAGGTCAGAAGTGCCAGTGATTTAGCCCCGAGATAGTGGGAACTCCTGGGTGTACCGACAAGTACACCGACAATTGAAAGAGCATTTTAAACGACGACCAAGTAAGTTAGAAAGACTGAATTTACAAAATTCCTCATGCCTGCAATATCAATTTGGGGAAAGCGGAAGCAAATGTGTTACAAGTAGATGAATGTTAGTGAAGAAGCTGAAACAGAATTGGCACAATTCCTTATGATTGAAATATCAATATGGGGAAAGCTGGAGCAAATGTGATTATAAGCCGATGAATGTTAATGAAAAAGCAGAAAGACAATATTTGCGCAAGTCTCCGTATATGAGAAGTTCATATGGGGAAGGTTGGAGCAAGCATTGTCAAAAGCAAATAAGTACTGGTGAGGAGGTAAAAAAACAGAACTTGCACAAGTCTTCATATGTGAGAGGTCCATATGGGGAAGCTTGGGACAAGTTAAATCCAGAATCAATGAAGTATAAACAGTACAGGAATAAACCTGTGCTATAATAGAAATAAAGAGACCATTGACAGAAGACCTGATAAATGGATATATCAGGCAGTGTGTCTTTTGTGGGAAAGATACCTGGCAGGAGAGTATACCAGGGGATCTGAGGAAAGCATTTAAGAATTTGTAGTAAGGGAGTATGCCAGGAAATCATCTATAAAGCAGTTGTGTAAAAGAAACTTTTCCATCCTTGAAGTAGTCATGTAAAAGAGACACTTTGCCATCTCAGAAGCAGTGGTATAAAAGAAACACTTTTCCTAGCTTTGAGAAACTTACTTGAAAGAGACATTCTTGCCCTCCTTAAGGAAACATTATTTGGGAAAAGAAATTGTTTCGCCATCCTTCCTGAAATTATCCAGGAGAAGGGAACTACCCTCTGGATCCAAGGACTTCTCTTTTGTAGAAACCATTTTTGTTGGATTTATGTATTTGTTTCACCTTTGAACATTATGGTTAAACATAAGTCAGAAACATGTTTTCCTTACACGTTTTAGCTGTTCATTTTAGTGTGAGGGTCAGATATGTTTTGTACACAAGAACAAGACACAGGCTAATCTTTAGTTTTAGTTTCCTATGCAGGGAAACCTTTTTTAGGATAGGGACATAGAGGCCTTTATCCAACCCTTTTCTTTGAATAAAGATATCTGATGTTGAAAACACTACCACTTTGTGTCCGGCTCTCATTTCTGACCCTCACAAGAAGCATTGAAAAGATAGAACGCTGCTAAAATGAGAGGACTGAAAGATATTAATGGTAAACCAAGAGATTAGATTCAGCATTTCAGAAAACAGGATTCACAGTGCCAGGCTATTATTGAAGTCTATATAAAAAGGACGAGTATACTCGTTGTTGGCACTTAAAAGGTTAAGGGAAGAAAATGGGCTAGTAGCAACTGATGCACAGGATGAGGAGACAGCAGAAGATATGGGTAAATGTAAGGAATGCCCCCTGAAAGAACAAGCAAACATACTGGCAAACAGTCCCACCATTGACAGTTACCCCACCGACTAGACCAGGTCAGGCAGTGTGAACACATTGTTAAAAAACCTGTATCACTCCAGCGACCAACTGCCCACCATTATCTGACACCACAACACTTCAATTACCAGCCGATTGGACCCAATGCCTATGCCCTGATACAGACACTTGGGGAGATGGAGAACTGCATGTTTCAAATATACCTGCTTCATCCCCATTTGCAGCTTCACTGACGAGAAGAGGTACCAACTAATGAAGCGACTCACATGTCAAAGAGGTGCACTTGAGGCAAGTGCCAGGAAATACCAATGGCACGGATGCATACAATCGAGTGACTTTGCATGTACCATGGTCCCCATGGAATTTGATCGCAAAGGAGTTTCCAAAAATATAAGTCCCATCAATTCACCAAGGAGATGGAGACAATGATTCAGTAGCATAACCCCTCTTGAGCTGATATGAACCAGCTCATGAGGGCGACAGTGAAGTTAGACAGAGACTCAGCCAGCAAGGCACATGGTCGACTGAGGATCCAGAAATGGGTACAAGTTTAGAACAGTCCAGGAACCGCCTATTAGCAGCAATCCCTGAAGCCAGGAGAACGATGGGGACAAAGATACATAATTGCAAGCAAAATAAAGGAGAATCACCCATGGACTATCTAGCTAGATAATAGTATTCCCTTGGGTATAGTGAAGCCAGAAGAAAACACAGAAGAAGCAGTAGTTAATACCTCTGTCTTTAGGATTACAGCCCAAGCTCCAACACCAGCTTAAGGTGATTTGTAGAGGGGGTCAGACCAAAACCGTCTCTGAACTCGTGACGGTGGCAAAGCACTGTATCACTTGTCAGAAACAGAAGAAGGAGAACATTCAGAGACAGCTTATGTCCTTACAAATGCAGAATCTCCAGCGTCCGGCATTGCAAAGGTATAGAGGCGCTTTCAGAGGGGGAACAAGTGGGATGAGTGGAAGGAGAGGCAGAGGTGTTTCACAGGACAGACAGCAAGGGAAATGCCCTAGCCTCATAGCCTTTAACTATTTTGCAAACAGAAGGCCCAATGGAAGATGTCATTCCTGCCCCCGCTTGTAGAGCAAGGTACATTCACAAATTCTAATGCTCCCAAGTTTAAACCAAATAAGTCACTGCCTATGCCCCAGACAAAGACCAATCAGGAGATAGTCTGAGAGAAAATCTGGGCATGAAACCCTTAATCCCAGTATATCAAGAAGGCCCATACATCCAATGTGAATTTGGCTACTAGACCATTTCTTGTCTAGTAGACAGAGGAGATACTAGGTCGTCAGTCTGTTCCGACGGTTTCCCTGACATACCTTCGTTAATCGAACACCCCCATTTTACACCAAATTACTAAACCAGTCTCAGTTACACTACGACCAACTACCGATAAATACATATTTTGTGTGCCCATCAGCCTACGTATGCTTATTGGGTACAGACTTTTTATACAAACTGAACTGCACCATTCATTGCACGCTGAACAGAGTTGTTCTAGAAATCCATGTTCTGATACAGTGCTGTCATGCTGCACACTACAATGACATCTGTCCCCAACTATCCAAACTGTTAGCAACAATACTGACCTCCTTCGGGACATCACATGGTAATGGAACAAGATGCATACACAACAAAGAACAATTCCGGATTTAAGATAGATCAGATAAAGCAGTTACCCAGAATCCCCAAATATCAGGTATGGCCAAAAGCAGAGGAAGGTTATAGACCCAGTAATGCAGTCCCTTTTAGAACAAGGAAAAAAAAGTCCCAATAAACAGCCATGTGACTGACATCAATAGGTTAGTTACGGACCTCCAAGCAGTGAACACTATTGTATTGTGATCCTACCCTGTAGTCATTAATCTGGCCGCCATACTTTCCTGTATTCCTCCAACAGCTACGCACTTCACAGTGTTATGTTATTGTGATTTATACAGCGCACTGCTGCCATTTTCACAGTAGTAGAAGTCACCCGGTGGTAAATTTCCATTCTGCATTCACCTCCAACAGGGGTACACTGAATCACCCACTCTCTTCCAATACCTGAAAAAGGGCTTAGAAAATGTCCAATTCCCTGGGCAGTCATTTCTAGTACAGTGCGGTAGAAAAACTGATCGAAGGAGGGAAACAGGATCTAAAGCTGTGGGCCATTTGAGTTCTTACTTTCTGTGCCTTCTAGCCAGGAGGGTTCTAGAGCACACACGGTTCTGCTACTACCAATGAGCAAGATCCTGGGTCTCAGTGTCTCATTTGCAGTAGGTCTGGTCCAGCCAACTGGTCACCCCAAATGTGCCCTTTGGATGGGTAGTGAACAGAGCATACCTCTGCCTTGGAGCCTTCTGTCGTCTTTTCTATGGCAGCGGACTTTAGAATAGACTGTAATCACACATAGTTCCATTAAATCTTTCTTTTTCTTCTCAGAGTCCAAAGATGAATCAACTAAACATAGGATGTCCTTCCCTAATAAATGCAAACAACTAAAGATAGGATGTCCTTCCCTAATAAATGCAAACAGTTAAGGCAGATTGGTCCAAAGCAAGCCTGTTGTCAGGGGTCCAATCCAGGCTGCTTCAACAAGCATCCTTTCACTTCTGGTGTCATATCCAGAGTGCTTTGCTTGCAGGAAGTAAGGAGGGGGTAGGAAGTGTAGGGAGCCCAGGCAGAATCTAGGATGGTGTGCAAGCAGACACCAGTTGTATCTTTTAAATCAGAGGTGCAGATGATTATATAGCCACCTCTGCCAGTTGTAGCTTTGTGTTCAAGCAGCTATCAGGAATGCACATGGTACCTTTGAATCTGCCCTGCTGTCACTGCTGGGCAGTTGCTGGAGATTCCAGGAGATGGTTACAGCAGAGGCACATTTGCGCACTATGATTTTGGCATGCGACATAATAAAAGGGGGTCTGATTAGTAGACTTCCCATTCAGAAATATTATGACCTGCATCATTTTATTTCCAAAAATCAAATAAAGTTCAGAATATCAACCTCCACCAGATGGTATTCTGTCACAATGCTGCTGTTGACTCTTAAAGTCCCTTGAGCAAGTGCTGTGGGGCCAGAGTACCCCAAACTGCCCTGATAACAGGTCTCATGAAGTCCTCCTCTTAATTAATAGCCCTTTCCAAAGGGGGCAGTGATCTATCCGCCCTCATGTGACTGTCCCCTGCCTTGGGATGGGGTCTATTGAGGGTCACAACAGGATTCCCCCAATATTGCTCATGGGCCCATCATCCTATAACTTTGGGAGGTACCTGCCCCCATTAAGCCAACCCCTTCGGTTCCCCACAAAAAGAAGATGACGGGGGACTACATCACAGTTTTTATACATCTAATAGACAGTCCAGTGAACAGAAATACAATAGATAGTTGAATATATATTAGATATTGACTGTACATAAAGACTGCCTAGCTTATCTTGTCAGCTCACATCCCCACTTCCCCTCTTCCTGTAACATCATACACAGAATGACATTTCGAGCTTGGCACTGGTCTTTCTATACTAGGACTACACACTTTTATGTTCTGTATGCTTTTCCAAATTCAGATATTGATTTTGCCCCCACATCTCCTCCTGAGAAGTTGTTCCATAGTTACCACCCGCTCTTTGAAGTACAGCCTTGTGTTGCGGGTGATACTCACTTTCTCATGATCCCCTGCACTAGAATCATTGATGTACTGGAGGAATATAGTTGTTTCCTCTGGTGCATGTAAGTGCATTAGTTATTTATACTTTACATTTTGGCATCTAATTGGGTCTATTTATCAAATACAGGGCAGTTTCTGATGACAGTGGTAAGGATTTGACAAACATTTAGGTTTTTGGCTAAGCCACATTTATATCTCAAAAACAGGTATTATGAACAAAATACCGAAAAGCAAGTACAAAGAATGTATATATATTTCTTTTTTCATAGAATGATGTACTACAAAAGGGTTTGCAAGAAGTGAACAATGGTAGAATTGATTTGCACTTAGTAGGTGGAAAAATGCAGCATGCAACTCCAAAGCTAAAGTGAGTTAAACTTTGTAATTTTCTTAAAAGGTAAGAGAAAAATGAAAGAATATTTACAATGGAAGTAATGTTTGAATTCAAACCATGGCTTGAAAAGGAAAGCGGACTTGGTCCTAATATATGGTACAGTGAAAGAGTGAAAGAGATCCTAAGAATCTGTCACATACCTGCTGCAAAAGTGATGCTTCCTCAGATTCTGTGATAAAATTCGGAAAATAATACACGGTCGGCGGTGTCTGAAAAGTTACAATAAGTAGCATTAGGTGGAGCGACGCATCAGCAATTGGGGAGCATCCGTCATATGGATGTTATCGACCAATGCACAATATCAAATGTGACCGGAACAGCCCAGTCATTTCTCCACATATAATCACCAGTACTGCTGGCATTAAACGTCTCTTATAGAAGGCCATGCAGAGTTCCAAATCATGAAGTGTCTGACCAAATCATCAACCATGCTAAATCATAAAAACTGCTTATTCAAACTTTTCAGAGCTGCAGATCAAGAATAATATAACACTACATAGACCTTAAGATTAGTATTCTTTTTTTTAAAAACAGCATTGTTTCTCTAGGACACCAAGCAAATATTTAGAAGGGCTTTGCAATTTATTTTAATTCACCAGTTCTGTAATTAAAAAGTGTCAATGTTTATTGAGAGGAAACTAAATAGATTTGGCGGGGTGGATTTGAACTAAACTCCCACGGATGCTCCTTATTTTGAGGCAAGAATCCTGACAAATTGACTAGTAGTGCCAAAGGCATTAGACCAGAAGGAGGGTAGGTACATGTTAAACAAATCCCCAAATGTCACTATGCACTCGGCCAAAACCTCACGAATGGGCTGCGTGGATCCTGTGCATCACCACACTGTGGAGAGGTGCCATCATATTCTCTTTCAGCTTATTGGTGATGGAAAAAATAAATAAATCAAACATAGGTCACCTGGCAAGACAATGGTTCTCATATGTGGCCAAAGGCTGAATTGTATGCCAGACAATATTTGAAATGTTACAAACGAACACCGTGTCTCCAGATGTCCAGCAACAGGTATGGCCAATCTCCACAGGCTCGTGAACAGGATTAGCAGCTCCCACATGACCATCACCAGTTCATGTAAATAACCACTCTTTCAGCCGACCACGTGGCCAGCAGGAGTATGTCCAGGCCCTCTATAGCCATGCACCAACCCTCTTGCCCCTCATTGCTCTTCCATCTATTCTGTTAACATCTGTCCTTCTTTCTATTACTCCACACTTTTTACTATTCTTTCACTTTTTGTTCATCCCCTTCTATCAGATGGACAAATAGCTCTGTCATTTGCTTCTAGGTAATGTTTTCACCCTCTGTGTATGTCCAAGCAGAGCACATTTAGGCTTTCAAGTTCAAGAAAGTAACTACCAATAAATTGAAATCAACTGACACCTATTTTTTACCTTGCCACCAAACAGCAAACACAGCGCTAGCATGGATTTTACGTTATTTCTTCTTTCCTAAATCCACATCACTTTTTTTCTTTCCTAATTATTCTTGTTTCTTTCGAACACCCTCTTTTCCTCTTTCATTGCCATTTTCTTTTTATGTTTTCTTTCCACCCACCGTTTTGTTCCAGCTTTATACATTTCCTTTACGTTCTTTCCATCCCTCTCAATGTTTATCTTGCACGTCCCCTTTTGCCCATATTTTTAATTCTTTTTTTCTCCTTTTTTGTCCATATTTTTTTCTATCCCCATAACTCCCATTCGTTCTTAATGTGTCTCCATTTTCCCTCATCTACAGACTTTCCTTCGCACTATCTTTTTCTGTATATCTGGACCTCTCTTCCTAGGACTGCCTGCCGTTTCTCTTCTCCGTTTCTCCCTCATGTCCACTATTTCTCTTTTCCTCTCAGTCATCCATTCATCCTGTTGTGTCCTGCACATTAGTGATGACGGAGTGATTGCCAAGGCTGCATGGAGCGGAGTGACATGTTGATAGGATTCTGTATGAGAGTGTTCTGAATGCGTCAGCTGGTGCCTGGAGCTGGATAGGGAGGGGTGCCCAGTGTGTCTGACTTCCCAATACTGATCCCGATATCTACACTCTTTAACCTCAAAAAGTCAAACCTACCTGGGACCGTGGTCTCATTTGTACAACTCGGTCACTACAGCTCCCCAACAGTAACAGGCCAGCCTCTCCAGAGGTTATTTATAACCTTCTGTCACGAGGCCTGCAAACATGTGATCAATGCTGACTTTAAAGTAAGGAACACTTCCAAGGTGCTGCAAGGGAGATGTGCTAAATTCTTTAGGCAACCACCCTGAGTAACTCCTCCACTGCTGGCAGAAGTACTGGTCAGTTTTGGGGCTTTTGTGAGGCCGTCAGGTCACAGAAAACAGGCAGAACGGCCACGCTCAGCCTCAGCACTATGTAATGAGAACTCCTGACCTCCATATTTCTGCTGAGAAATCACAACCCCAGGAGATGCACACATTCAGACAAGCTCAAAAACTCTTAACTTGTGCTATTTGGCTGTGTCAACCTTACAAATTATAGGCCTATATGCCCCTCCTTCAAAGATAATGTTCACATATTTGCCTTTATGGCGTCACAATATAGAATGATTTATAAATCCTCAAAATATTCTCAGGCTTTCAAATACCCTCTTCCTACAACTGAATTCAGGGGACAAATACCATACATGGAAGTGACATTCCAACATTCGATTGGAAAGAAATAATGTTACCTGTATTACACGGAAGGTCTCCAATGCATGTAGCACAGACTGCTTGTCATCCATTTTTTCAATGCTTATATACTCGGTGCTTGCGTGTCAGGTTCTAGTACAAAGACATCAGCTGACATGCCCATAACATCACACTGTTGGAAAAAGAACAAAAGTAAAATTCTCCATTTCAGTATGCAATCAACAGATAGCATCAAAGGTGGGTATGTCATGTGGTGGTTAAACTACTGGACTAGACTTATCAATCATGGGTCCCGAGATTGAAACACTGTTTTATAGAATAGTAATCAAGTTTCATAGAGGCAGGGAGTCTGTTCCAGAGGGAGGCCCCAGCAAAAGAAAGATCTACCACCAACTCGTTGCTTGGAGAAGTGACTGACCCCGAGGGAGTTGGAGGCGGATGAGCGAAGAGCTCGAGAAGGAATATATTTAGGAAGACAGAGTTGAAGGTATTGAGGCCCCAGAAGGCCTTGTGGACGATGCAGAGAGTGTTGAACTTAATCCTCGCCGCCACTGGGAGCCAGGATTCCATGTGTTAATATCCCAGTAGAAACATCGCAATACAAAAATAGCGCCATATTTTTGCAGCGATATTGAGCCATGAACCCTGCGTGGGACACCCCCGCAACCCCCACATTATTTTTAAATGTGCGGGGGACACCCCCGCAACACCCGCTCCCACAAATTATCCCCCCCCAAAAATATCGCCTATGGCGAGACAAATGACCATATGCACGGCAAGATTTTTGGTGGGGATAATATGTAGGGATACCGATTTCAGTCCTGGAGAGATACGATCCCTGGGCTTGAGGCCAAGGACAAGTCTTGCAGTCCTGTTTTGCATGAGTTGCAGAGGGCAGAGTAGAGGCAGGCAGATTTAGAAAAAGGCTGTTGCTGTAGTCAAACCTAGAGCGAACCAGAGCTCTGGAGACAGTGAGCTTCTGAGTGGAAGGAGAGGAAAGGAAGAATACCTCTGAGGAGGTGCAGCTGGTAGTGTGACTTCTTAGAGACGTCAGAAATGTGAGGAGAGAAGGACAGTGTGGAGTCGAAGAATCTCGGTCTTACTGGCATTAAGGCAGAGATCATTGGTGGCACACCACTTCTGGATAGCAGACAGACAATCTGAGATGAGAGAAGGAGAAGAGGTGGCAGAAGGGAGCCTGAAAATGAGTTGCGTGTCATCCACATAGCACTGAAAGTTGGGGCAGAGAGCGGCAATGCGGTGGGCAAGAAGTGCCAGTTATTGGTTAAACAGCCAGGGAGAAAGGTTAGACCCCTGGGAAACACCAAAGGTAGAGATAGAGATAGAGAGGAAGGACCCACGTTGGACCTGGGAGGGTCGATCAGAGAAGAAAGAAGTCAGCCAAACCAGGGACTGATCAGTGATACACAGGTTATCACGGAGACGGTTGAGCAGGATGGCATGGTTAACCGTGTCAAAGGCAGGCGAGAGATCAGGTAAGATGAGGACACAGGGGGCGTTGGTATCAAGGTTGGAGAGTAGGTCTTCACGGATGTTCAGGAGAGCAGTTTCCATGGTTCTAGCAGCTCTGAAGCCAGACTGGTGGTCATGGCGACAACCAACAGATTCAGTGTGAAGATTAAGCTGGGAGATGGCCAGCTTTTCCAGGAGTTTGCCCAGGAAAGGAGGGATGGCGATAGTTAGTCGGGCAGGAAGGGTCGGCAGAGAGTTTCTTAAGAAGAAGGTGCACAAGGGAGTGCTTTTGGGGGGGAAGACTCCAGTGGCGAAGGAGTGGTTGCAGAAGTCAGCCAGAGCAGGAGACAGGGTGTCAAAGTGGTCCTTGATGGTTTTGGAGGAACAGGGGTGAACCTGTTTCGACGAGACTTTCATAGATCAGACTTGTCTAGAAACCTCGTCTGGGGAGAACAGGGGAAAGAAAGACAAGGAGGGGTTATAGGTGGCCGAAGAAGGGCCAGGGGAAGAGCAGGGAGTAGAGGGAGGAAGGGGAGAAGAGAGAGAGGACAGGATGTCCTGTGTTTTAGAGATAAAATGAGAAGCCAGGGCCATGCAGAGGGTCTGGGAGGGGACAGGAGATGTGGAGAGAGCAGCATGATTGGCCTGCTCCTTGCAGATTTTAAAGAATTCGGCCGAGTTGTTAGATGCCGCAGAGATGCAGGCTTGGATCTGTGCTCTCTTCTTAGTGCGGACAGAGAGAACCGGTATTGCCTTTGGAGCAGGCAGCAGGCCAGTTTGTCAGAGGATGTACCTGAAGCACGCCATTTCCTCTCAACCACCCTGCACTTGTGTTTAAGTGTGATGAGGTCTGAGTCGTACCAAGAGTTGCACTTGGCTTTGGGCTTCAAGCGGATCCTCATGACAAGGGCAAGAACATCGAGAGTATCCGATATAGCAGAGTGGAGCATGGAAAGGCGTGTGTCAGGGTGTGAGTCAGCCAAGGGGCGGGGGTGAGAAAGTGGCGGCGAAAGGCTGAACTGACACACGCTTCATGGGTCAGATAACTGAGAAGGTAGATGACAGTGCTGGAGTTGGCTTGGCTGAGGGGCAGAGGGGGAGCTGGGAGGAAAGGAGAAAGTGATCACTCCAGGAGAGAGGAGTGGTGAGAGGGATCAAAAGGGGAAGGTCTGAAGAGATCAGACCATCCTGAGTGGGCCCAGCTGAGTGAGTCGGGCCAGAGGTGAGAATAGAGAGTGAGAGAGAGTCACAGAGTTCACAAAGGAGTCCAGAGAAAGTACAGGGGGCATCCAGGTGGATGTTGAAGTCTCCAAGAAGGAGGAGTTGAGTGGTTGAGACCAGGAGGGAAGAGGAGAGGTCTGCCCACTCAGGGAGGAAGGAGGAGATCGGACCAGGTGGCCGATAGATGGTAGCCAAAGTAAGGGAATGGCCAGGAGAGAGAGACTGCAGACGAGGCATTCAAAAGATGAGTAGGCTTGCGCAGGAATGCAGAGGCAGGAATCCACTGCGGGAAGATCAGGGCTACACCCGCTCTGGAACGAATGGATCTGGGTGCAGAGAGAATCTTGTAGCCCTCAGGGAGGAGAGTGTCCAAGATTGTGACAGAGCTGGCCATGAACCATGTCTCGGTGAGACCGAGAACATTGAGGTCAAGTTCCTCAAGGAGGCGGTAGATGTCAGAGGAGTGTTTGACAGCTGAGCGAGAGTTAAGAGTGGCAATACGGAGAAGGTTCCTGTCCTTGAAAGACTTCCGGGGAGGGGTACAAATCAGAGGTATGCCCTGCGGAGGTGTAGAAGAAGCCCAAGGGCGGGGCAGAAGAGGAAGGAGGAGAGGGCAAGGTAGCCAAGGAGGAGACAGCAGGGGGAGGCGACTAAGCCTTGGAGGGGGGAGAGAGGGGACAGCAGGAGAAGAAAGGAAAGTGATGAGGCGCAGGAAGCGTCTATAAAAGAGGAGAAGGTTGGCTTGAGGGCCTTGGACCAGGACGATACCATTCAAGTAAACTATTAGTAATTTGTTTACAGAGGTAGTTAGGGCAAAGGTACGGGGGAGGTGGGTGGTACTGGATGTCTTGGTTTATCTACATGGGTCTAGGGGACCCGCAAAGGTTTACTCTGGGTTGTTACAAGGGCTCAATTCCAGAGATGATGGATCATGGGGAGCATGAGGCTGGTTGAGCCCACCCAGAGGGTGGTGGGAAGGTGAAGGGGGAGGAGATCCCAATGGCAACCACTCATCATTAGTGTGAGTCGCACAGTAAAACGAACATGGGAAATAGGGAAGTGGTTTGGGTGACCTCCCTAAACGTCAGGGGGCTTAATTCCCTGGTTAATAGAAGGAAGGTGAAACAGTTCTTGGGGTAGGGGGGGAAGTCAGGAATTGTAGCCCATCAAGAGACACACGTCCAGAGGCGAGACAGGCATGAGCTTAAAATCAAGTGGTAGACGGGGGGTGTTGATCGCTATTCAGGACAACCCAGGCTTCCAGGTCACAGCTGCAGAGTGGGACACAGAGGGTAGGTATCTGGCGGCCTCTTTCCAATGGGAGAGGAGGACATATACAGTGGCACTAATCTACGCCCCCAATACGGGACAAGACAGGTTCTTGTGGGCAACAATGACCAAATTGGATACTTTTGAGAAAGGACAGATAATATTGGTAGGCGACTTTAATCTGGCATGGGACCCAAAAGAAGACAGGAGCGCAAGGGTGTTGCACAACCAGGTGGCGCCATCTGCCTGCATGAATGAACACATGGCCCAATTGGCGTTGGTAGATGGCTGGAGAGAATTTAGGGGCGAGGAGCTACACATTTTATTCCCACGTTCATAGATCCTTCTCAAAAATATATTACTCCTGGATTTCGAGGACACTATTGGGTAGGGTCACAGGGATAGAGCTAGGAGTGATCACCCTGTCAGACCATGCGCCCATAACTATTAGCTTAAATATGGGGCAGAACGAACCAGGCCTATGGCGGTGGAAGTTCCCTAGCCACATCCTTAAGGATAGAGTCCTATGTGAGAACATAAATAATACTATCTTGGATTACTTCGCACTTAACGCAACAGAGGGTGTACGCGACCAGGTGGTGTGGGACGCGTTTAAGGCTACATTGAGGGGGGAGCTCATCGCGATTAAGTGCCCGAAGAACAAACAACCAGGTCTCTTACAGGAAGAATTGGAATTTAAACTTAAATAATGGGTCAAATGGCAAATAACGCGGGGAGTAAGCTGCAAAGGAAATATCGGCTGATTAGGGGGCAATTAGATGTTTTGCAGACTAGAGTTGCAGAGCGTTCATTGCTCTACCTCCAACAGTGGTGTTATGTCAAAGCCAATAAGGCGGATCGCCTGTTAGCGAGGTTGATTAGGAAAAAAGAAGCACAGAGGACAATCCTTAAAATAAAGGGAGGGGGGCAAGAAAGCACTGCTCTACCTGACATACTTTCGGTCTTCACTGAATATTATTTATTCCTGTACACATCAGATTCCCCTGAGGAGGGAGCCCAAAAAAATACCTGTCCCGGGGCCCTCTCCCTATGATCACTCCTCAAGAACGGGAAGAACTTGAGGGAGACATTACTCGCAAAGAAGGGCGGTTAAAGCTGCTTTGCCACCAGGAAAGGCCCTGGGCCCAGATGGTTTTCCAGCGTGTTTCTACAAAACCTTTAGAGAGGTAATGACACTGCGCTTAGTCCAGCTCTTCAACTCTTTTGTGGTTAGGGGGGCAGAGTGCATCACCCCGACAATGGAAGAAGCCATGGCTGTGCTGCTCCAAAAGCCAGGTAAGGATATCACTCTATGCGGTTCATACTGGCCATTTACCCTTATTAATCTAGACACAAAGATCGACACCAAGGTTCTAGCGTCACGCCTGGATAAGCTCCTCCCGAAAACTAATTGATCCCGACCGGTCGGGATTTATTAGGCATAGGCAGACCTCGGATTCAGCGGGTCTCTCATCTGATTGAAAAAGTAAATATATCTAGAACCCCTGCATTTATACTAGCGTTGGATGCAGAGAAGGCATTTGTCCACATCGAATGGCCATTCCTCTTCCATACCATGAAGGTTATGGGATTTGGTTCTAAATTCCTTTCAATGGTAAGAGCTAACTAACGTACTTCCTCCTTGCGCCTGGCAATCAACGGGCAACTTTCCCAGAGGATCACAGGCTCATGAGGCACTAAGCAGGGTTGCCCGCTGTCCTTGCTCTTATATGCCATCCACCTGGAGCTGCTCTTGGCCAGCATCAGGGCCTCCCTGTATATTAGGGGGGATTCCCTTTGGGGGTGTGGAGCATAGAGCCGCAGCGTTTGGTGATGACACGCTCCTCTTGATCAAAGAACCAGAAACCTCATTTCCAGGGATCCCACAGGAACTTCTTCTCTTTGGGGAGGTGGCAGGGTTAAAAATCAATGCCCACCAGTCAGAGTTATTAAACGTGAATGCCCCCTCAGAAAAGGTTCAGGAATTGCGGGGGAAACCGGCATTAGATATTTGGGGGGTCCAGATTACTGGTTCTCTGGGTGCTCTTTACCGTGCTAACTACCCACGTTTAGAGGAAAAAAAATGCACCGGCTGCTAGCGGAATGGGTGCCCTTATCAATATCCTGGATGGGGAGGATAAATACTGCTAAAATTGTGATTTTGCCAAAAAATCCTGCACTATATCAGGGCCCTGCCAGAGGGGGTTCCCCAAGGTTTTTTCCAGAACCCTTCAAAAACATGTGCGGTCATTTATTTGGAACCGCAAGAGACCCAGGATAGCTATGCAGATGCTAATGTCTCCCCAGAAGCAAGGGATGGCTGCGAGTGCCAAACTTCCACCTCCATTTCCTTGCAGCGCAAATCAGAGTGATCCGGGATTGTTTCAGGGGCAATCGCGGGAAGGTCTGGTGTCGAATGTACAAAGCGGTTGTGGGCTCGCCGCTGGACGAGGTGTTGTGGCGACCCAAGGGGGATAGACCTGCAAACATGTTCCGTAGCAGGATAGAGACCTAGGGGCCCTAGTGGGGGACTCATGAGATGAGCTGGTTCGGAGGGTGAACTTGACCCCCTTCCCCTCCCCACTGACGTTGCTGTTTAGAAATCCCCAGTTCACACCAGGTATGGAAAGGGGTGCCTTCAATGGGTGGGAGGCGGCAGGGAGCCGCAAACTACATGGCATGTTCTCGGGTCAGGACATTAAATCCTTTGCACAGTGCAAGCAGGACTTCAGCTACATGAGGGGGAGAGGCATTGCTACTCTCAACTGAGGCACTGGCTTACGAACCCAATGGTCAGGACTGTGGCCACCAGGGAGCACACGCCGATTGAACGGTTTGCAGCGATGGACACGGGTACAGGCATTTGGTAAAAGCGTTATATGGGATTATAGCAAAAGGGGCAAGGAGTCAGGCATGGCACTATATGGAGCAGTGGGAAACTGCAGTGGGGAAGCCGATGGAGGGAGAACTTTGGGCTCAGTTATGGGCAGATGTCCCAAGCTCACGCAGGCCGTTCATATTCAGGAGATGTGGTTTAAGAGAATGGTCCAATGGCATCTGACCCCAGAAAAACTACATACATTCTACCCAACTGCATCAGCGCTCTGCTGGAGAGGATGTGGGGAACTGGGATTGTGGAAGCATATGTGGTGGGAATGCCCAGTCATATAGCTTTATTGGGACATGATCCGTGCAGCAATGAATAGTATATTTGGGAGCCAGATGCTGGACAACACAGGGATGGCCAACCTGGGACTGGGTGGGGTTCTGGAAAATCAACGCTCGAAAGCTCAAAGAAAGACATACGTCATCCTGATAGTGGGGGCAACCCTTGTGGTTGCACACAAATGTAAACAAAAAGCTTCGCCCTAAGAACACAAATGGGTTAGTAAAATCTGGAACTTTGTGCCACTGGAGTGGGTGACCTATTTGATTCAAAGGGATCACCAAAGGTTTCTGTAAGACTGGGACATTGTCCTGCATAACGTGCAGCGGGACTCGCATGCCGCATGGTGCCCGAGGGAAATTAGATTTCTGGGGCTGGTGTGAGTACTTGCTCCTCTTGGGAGGGCGCCTTCACAGGAAGCTGGGAGTAGATATGGCTGAAGTTTCTAGGTGAGGTGAGGACTATGGGGGAGGGGGCTCTTAAACGGTGCAAGGGCCCATACAACGGCTGGCAATAGAGCTGGCCACTCAGAAATGTGGGACTGGGAGCCATCTACAGAGTTTATGGACCCTGCAAAGGGGGTGACAAGACTGGGTGTGTTGTTGGTTACATGTGTTGGGGTCGAGGGGGGGTTACATGCTTTCTTACTGTTGAAAATGCCAATAAAATGCATTTATTTTTAAACGTGCATTGACACTGTGCTGCCCTCACCAGCCAAAATCAGCTCCCTGTCCCATCACAAACACACTCACACACACATTCTTTGACTCAATATTCACACGCTTATTCACACAAAGCATTCACTCACTCATTGTATGAGAGGAACAGAAGTGACCTTCCGCAACATTTTATATCCCCCTGCACCTGTTCCAAATAGGCTCAGGAAAATGTGTTTTCCCCTGTGCTTTGAAAAGTGAACCTCTTTTGAAAATCGGGATTTACTTGAAAATTCCGAGGACCATTTTCCCCCCTCTGTCTTGCGCAAAACTATGATGCACACATTTAAATGTCCTTTGTGCACATGTCATCACCTTTTTGGCGCAAGTGAAATGAATGAGCATCCCATCAGTTGCAGCAAACACGTTTTGAAAATCGTGGCACAATGGTTTATCCCTACTACTGATCACTTACTTACACTGTACGTTCATTTCAGAGAGTGTGGTTCGAGGTGTCAGAAGGGAATTTAGGAATTGGAAAGGACGCACGAGAAGGAAATGGTGCAGGTTTCATTGTAACTGTTTCTGCCACCATTAACCCCAGAGTTGCTCATGAGCAGGTATTGTGTTAAATACCATTAGCCCCAGAGCAGATACTGTGACTGGAATCGTTAGCCCCAGAGTACGTACTGTGCATGCTACCGTTCAGGTATTCTGTCATATGTAACAGATTAGCAGGTACTGTATCAATCATTAGTGCCAGGGCAGGTACTGTGTCTGGAATCAGTATCCCAAATCCGGTACTGTGTCTGTAATTATTTGCCCCAGGGCAGGTATTGTCAGGTGTAGCTGATGAGCAGGAACGTACTGTATCGTAAGTCATTAGCTCCAGAGCAGGTATTGTGTCTGCACTCATTCGCTCCAGCCAGAGGATGTGATGGGCCTCTAGCATTGTCGGTGATGTAATGTCCTAACTTCCATTGTTATGACTATT
Source organism: Ambystoma mexicanum (assembly GCF_040938575.1). NCBI lineage: Eukaryota > Metazoa > Chordata > Amphibia > Caudata > Ambystomatidae > Ambystoma > Ambystoma mexicanum. Next base: position 718,971,908 of record NC_090923.1, read on the forward strand.
TGTTAGAGGATGACTCCTCTGTTTATTACATTTGTTGGTGGGCTGTGACCCACGTGTTCAAGGGGGTGGGGCTAGCGCCAGGTATTCAGTTCGCGCTTGAATAAAGCAGAGTTCAGATGTCAACTCCTGTCTCCGATATTTATTGCCTTATAATTCACATGCTTCATTCCTGCCCTCATTAATCTGCATACTGCTCTGCACCGCAATATAATTCAAGGTATAACAATGGCGACGAGGTTTTTTAAAGTGCAGCCGAGGTCCGGTAAAAGCAGGAGCCGCATCACCCGCTTCGATTGAGCGCCTGCCGGTGGAACGTCCGGGTCTCTGCACCGGTGCTGCCTGCAGCTCACGCAATCTGGACACAGAAAGTAAGTAAAAGAAACAACATGCATCTGCAGGCATCATTCCTGAAGTCATTTCCAGCTGGAGCCCGTGCTATGCACATCGCGTAATACACGCGGTGTGAAATTGACATTACACGCACGTGGTTCATTCAAAATAAACACTTCCAATTACATGTGGAGTGAACCTGCCATCACGCGCACGTGTCCCAACCTTAAGGCAGCATTTTCAAACACACGTGGAGTGAAACTGACAGCACGCGCACGTGTTCGTCCTGAAAAGCAGCATTTTCAACCACACAAACATTTGTCTTATTAAACCAACGAGTCACTGCAAGCTGGCAGGCACGGCCCAGGCGACAACCCTGCTCCCTGCCAAGTAAGTCTGCAGCACCTGGGAAAACAGTCAAAGCTCCAATTCTCAAATACTCTGCCCAGACTGCTACTGTAATGTCTGAAGCCAACACACAGCGGAATCATGAGCCCATCAGCCAGCTCCACTTCACGCCGCCCCGCACCCACAGAAGACAGTGGCTCTGAATCACTTCAACTGCAAGCCATGCAGCCATTTGACATGGCAGACACCAGCAGTCTGGCCCCCAGATGGATCAGGTAGCTCAAGGAACTTCACTTTTACAATGATGCATCAGGTGTGAGGGAGGAACGCCGTCTACGAGGCATTCTACTACACTCGCTAGGTCCGGTGGTCCGAGACATTGTGTTTGAAATGCCCAAATCCAATACAGACACCTTCCAAGGCATTATGGACTCATTAAACACCTACTTCGCACCGTTGAGAAATGTGACTATGAACGGCACATCTTTCACACATCTACGCAAGAAAGTGGCGAAACCATGGATAACTTTGTGATGAGATTAAGGAAAAGAGCGAAATATTGTGATTTTGACAAATATTCAACAGATGAAGCATTCAAATCGCAGGCCATCGCCGGCTGTGAATCACACGACTTTAGAAAGAAATTATTGCAAAAGAGCAGAACGCTAGAAGAAATCTTACAATTGGAATGAGCTGACACTGCCCATGCGCTACAGACAGAATCTCTGGGCAACATCAAGATCACACAATCAGCCTCGACTACAACTATATGCCCCATTAGATCAACAAGAGATGCGACAGAGAACAAAAAAAATGCTACAGATGTGGTTTAAAATTCCCCCATGTCGGCCCATGCCCGTCCATTGGACACAACTGCGACAAATGTGGTGGAGAAAATCATTTTCAGTCCGTCTGCAGGAACATCAACTTCTTTCGCCGCAACGCCAGGCGGGAAAGTCCAAGACCCCGCATGCAACACTCACCCTCGGCCACCAGGCATCAGCCTCACAGCACGTCACGTGAACCACCTCGGGATGAGAGAAGGCGAGAAGAAAGAAGAGACAATCCCAGCCATCAAAGAACCGGACATGATTCACAAAGAAGATATTCCAGACAAAAGATTCGATACTTGGACGACTCCCCTCGCAGAAGACGCAAGTCACACTCATCCTCATCCAGCGGGGACCGGAAAAGGGGATATGTTCATGCCATTGGCAACAGCATAGCCACGGAATACAGCCCCACCCTGCTGTTACAGCTAAATGCACAAAACAGAGAATTCTTAATTGATACTGGAGCTACCGTGAATGTCATAAATGATGATACCTACAAGTCACTCACTTACAAAAAAAAACCTAAAAGAAGCTGACACGCTTATTTTTTTTATATTTATTTATTTATTTATTTACATTTATAAAGCGCTCACACAGCCCGCAGGCATCGAGGCGCTGTTACAGGAATTGTTTGTTTTTCTTAGTTGCGTAATTGTGTTTTTTTTTTTTTTTTGTCTTAGTTACGTATTTATAACGCGCTTAAACACCAGGAGGTTTCTAAGCGCGGACCCGGGGATCGAACCTGTTGCTGCTTCGTGTCGTCTTGCTTCCAAGACGCGCACGCTGCCGCTGAGCTATCCTCCCGGATCAATCAAGCCCCTCAACTGTCGAGGGATGTTCACAGCAAACTGACAATACAAGGACAAGAGTCAGAAAATCAAAATCTATGTCATCAAAGGCAAAGTGCCGGGAGGCAGCATTTTAAGTTTCAAGGCGGCAATACAGATGGGACTTATTCAAATAATGTACCAAATAATGTCAGCATACACCGCTAGCCCGAAGGACATGGTGCAGAAAATGTTCCCAGCTCTCTTCACAGGCTTGGGAAAATTAAAGGACAAACAGGTCAAATTACACATTAACCCCCAAGTACCTCCGACGGCGCAGCACTACAGAGGCATACCTCTCAACATACAAAAACATGTTGAAGACGAAATCCAAGCATTATTGCGGCAGGACATCATTGAACCGCAATCGGGACCAACGCCCTGGGTATCCCCAATTGTACCAGTACCCACGAAAGACAACGTCGCCTGACTCCCCGAGAAGAATCATGGCTTACACAAGCCGCAGCATATCGACCACCGAATGCGCATACTCCCAACCTGAAAAGGAGAGCCTAGCAGTAGTGTAGGCATGCGAACATTGCCACCTGTTCCTGCATGGTTGACCGTTTACCATAATCACTGACCACCAGGCCCTCACCACCATCTACGGCAAGCCGACAGCCAAAATACCACCACGCATCACTAGATGGGGTTGCGGCTACAGGAGTACTCTTTCAAAATAATCCATCACCCGGGAAAGGACAATAATCCGGCGGATTTCCTATTGAGGCATCCACTTCTAGCCCAGGATGAACGACAGTCAAACAAAGCAAATCAATACTTGAACTACCTGGTCAGCAGTGCACTACCTAAATCCATCACCACTGCACAACTACTGGAAGCAACACACAAGGACCAGCTACTTCAGACGGTCCAGGCATGTCTGCAGTCGAACCAGTGGCACAGCAAACGGAGGAGTGAACATGACATACCTGCCGGTGAAGAACAACATTTCCACACCTTCAGACTCATCTGGCACACCCTGTCCATGTCACCAGAGGGTCTGCTACTAAAAGAGAACATCATTTTAATCCCATCCACTCTGCAAGACCAAATATTAGACATTGCACACGCGGGACACAGAGGCATAGTATCGACCAGCTCAGGACCAAGGTATGATTCCCATCAATGGACGAACGAGTGGAACGGTTACTAGGACAATGTCTACCATGTCAGGCAGTGGCCCGGCGCACATTCCCCAAGCCCATCAAAACCTCTGAAATGCCTTTGCAGGTGTGGGATGAAGTGGCGGTTGATATGTTTGGACCCCTAGCAAATGGCAAATACGCCCTAGTAATCATTGATGAAATGTCGCGCTTTCCAGAAGTTCACCTTATCCGCTCCACCAGTGCTCAAGAAGTCATACCCGCCCTAGACAAGACATTTGCCGACTACGGCATTCCCTCCATAGTCAAATCGGACAATGGTCTGCCGTTCAGTGGGCATGACTTTGCCATGTTCGCCGAGCACCTAGGATTCCAGCACCGCAGAATCACGCCGCTGTGGCCACAGGCCAATGGAATGGCAGAGAGATTTATGGGAAACCTCAAACGCGCCCTCCAAATATGTTCCATCACAAACTGCTCCTTCATGCAGGCCATTTGCACATTACTAGGGGAATACAGGAACACACCACACAGCTCGACAGGAGAATGCCCGTCAGCTCTAATGTTCGGTCGTGTCATCAGAACGAGGCTACCACACAACCCGCAAGCTATGTCGAACTCCACTCACGCTGATGTCGCAAGAATCAAAGACAGAGAAAGCAAAGCAAAAATGAAAGAATACGCCGACATCGAAAGACAAGCAAGACCATGTTCAATCCAAATAGGAGACTTAGGGCCTCATCACGACTTTGGCGGTAACCCTTAAAATCGGCGGTAACGCTATTAGCGCCGATTTTAAGGGTCCATCGGATCACGAGTCGAAATACCGCCGGCGCAAGTACAGTCGGCGCAAGTACAGCCGGCTGTACAAGCGCCGGCCATAACAGCGCCAGGAACCATTCGCGCTAAAACATCAGCAATCACGAGTCCGGCATAGGCGCTATTAGTGCCAGAAAAGCGGCGGATAATCCGCCGAAAGTACCTCCAGCAAAAGAGCAGAACGCTAGAAGAAAAAAAGAGGTAAGAGAACACAGGACACAGCAATAAGGGCCCAGGTGGAACCAATGCAATTCAGAGGCCTACAAAGGAGCCACCCATGCACAACACACCCTCCTCAACACCATGCTGCCATTTCGAGCAGGGAGCCTTGATGTTGATTTCTACCTGCTGCGCCTGGAGCAACAGAGGCCAACCAACCAGGCCAGGGCCCTGGGAGTGCAGGGGGCAGTGGGGATGAGGAGAAGGAGGAGGAGGAGAACAGCACCAGCAAGGTGGCCAGCTATACCCAGGGTCAGGCCAACACCCTGGGCCCTGACTGATGGTCAGTTGGTGACAGACTATCGGCTGGAGAGGGCAACCTTCACCCAGTTGCTGGACACAATCCAGGGTGACATTGGCAGCCACATGGCCACCGGCACGGCAGTACCTCCCCTAGTGAAGCTCGTGTCTGTGCTTCAATTTCTTGGGACTGGCAGCTACCAACATACCGTTGCCATGATGCATGGAATGGCCCAATCCACATTCAGTGCCATGCTGGGACAGCTGCTTGATGCACTGTTGAATCATGTGAACGAACACATTGCATTGCCAGCCACACAGGCACAGGTGCACCAGCTGAAGGGTCAATTCTATGCCATTGCCCAAGTCCCGAATGTAATAGCAGCCCTGGACCGCACACACGTGGCACTCGTACCACCCCAGGCACATGAGGCTGCCTACAGAAACCGTAAACAGTACCATTCCCTCAACATGCAGATGACATGTGGACCTGACCTCACCTTCAGCCACTGCTGTGCCCGCTACCCAGGATCCACCCACGACTCCATGGTCCTGCGTAACAGTACCCTGCCGGCGTACATGGAAAGGCACCATGGCCAAAACGCATGGCTACTGGGTGAGTACAAACGTATACCATAAAGCATGTCAATCCACAACTGATGGTGCCTGTCACAGAATCCATTATTCCCGATAGGCAGCAGCATTACTGCAGCATTCACATTCAAGCACCTTGCACGATAAACCTTGGACATGTCCAACACAGCAGAACACACCCATGCAGGATGTAAGACATGTGGTGGCACAGTGACATATGGAAGCCCCACCACAATAAAGCCTCCTGTATGAGTAGCACCATGGCTCCCAACACTGAGACAGTACAGAAATCCCACCCTGGCCATCTGACAGTAATGACATTCCAAACCATAAGCTGGCACATCCACAAATGCACCCACATAAGTAGGCCGAGTAATGACAATGTACATCCCACAAACACTGTCCCCAAAATGGCCAGGGAAATGCATGGAGAACAGTACAGAATAGTGACGACCAGCAAATGCAACTGTAGCCAAATTGATTTGCAATGCCACAGGAGGCAGCCACTTCTGTCATGCAGAAGTAGATGGAAGGGCCCCCTTATCCTGCGACAAGTGAATGAGTACTGTTACATACAGAAACATAGGCGTCACAAGTGGAGAGTACCCCATTGATTCAATCGTGCCCGTAGGACAGCACACTCCACAATGTCATAGGCCAAATGACAAATATGGCAAAATCACACTGATGACAGAGCTCTGTACACCCACTGGACTTACCTTGTCCCCATACTGGCTTTCTCTCCCCTGCAGGTGATTTTGGATATCCCCAGTACACGTGGCTCATGACCCCTGTGCGTCACCACACACGGCGGCGGAGCGGGCATACAACCTTGGCCATGCCCATACACGGATCTGCGTGGAGAGGGCATTTGGACTGCTGAAGGCACGCTTCCGGTGCCTCGACCACACGAGAGGGCGATGAAGTGCCAGAAGGTGTTGAACATGCACAAAGGATTGGGCTGAGGGAGGGGAGGTTGGCAAGACAGGGATTGATAGATGGATTCTTTTAGAAATGGGTAAATTGGAAATATGTTACTTCAAGATTAAATTGCATTAGTAACAATCACTACTGTCCATGCATTGTGATTTTTCTAACGTGATTTATTTTCCATCCAACAAACCCCCCTCCCCCCAGTGAACACCCAGCACACAATCCCTCCTCCCCCCAGTGAACTACCCCCAACTGTGCAGATAGGCACATGTGTCTCTCAGGGCACCAACAACGATGCCATGCACCACTAGGATGGTCGTGGGCGCTTTCCATTTCCGGGCCCCTCTGGTGTGCGTGCCCTTAGGTGGCGCATGGACCGGCACCTGGGAGATGGCTCGAGGGATCCCTCCATGGGTGGGGGACTGAAGGGGCGGCCATCATGTGCTGTCGCATGAGGTTGTTTCCCTCCCTTGTTTGCTCAGCAAGTGCTGAGACTGCCTCCGTCAACTCCCTCACTCGTTGCCCGAAGCCCGTCAGGGCAGCGGTACATTGTTCAACAACTCTGCGTGTGCGCGCATTGTCCCGTGCTATGTATTTGCACCCATGCCGTATAGATGCACTGACAGCCTTGATGTGCCGGCTCTGCACCTTGGCCATTGATTCCATCCTGGCCTGTTTTGCCTCAATAATGTCGAGTCGGCCCATCGCTGCTGCCCCAGTGACGAAGGGCACCCCTGGTGTGTCTTGTGTTGGCCTGCGACTTGTGTGCTGTGTGCTGTCGGGGTGGGGGGGATGCATGGCGACATGGCGCCAGCTTGGAGTGGGCTGCCTGGCTCAGAGTGCCGGTCTTCTGGGCTGTCATATGATGGCGTGTCCACGTCCGGCTGTGGTGTGCAGACACGATGGTGCATGATGTGTGCCTGGGCTTGGGCTGCCCTAGGGTGTGACCATCCTTTCGGCCTCACTGCTTCCGGGAGAGTGCTGTCCTCCAACATGATGGCCACGTGGAGGTGTTGCTCCCACGTCGGGCTCAGATCCAGACCCTTGTCCCTCAGCATCGGGGCTGTGACTGGTGGCTTGAGGCGAGCTGGCGGTGGCCTCTCTGCGGCCATGTGGCTGCTGCTGCTGTCTGGTGGGGCTGTGTTGGGGTGAAGTGGGTGTTGGCCTGGGTCGTCTCCCTTCCGTACGGCCTCTTTGTGGGGTGGTGGTGCTGGTGGAGGCACGCTGCCGTGGGCGCTGTGTTGCTGTGGCCTCCTCCCCATCATCTTCGTCCCGTTGAGATCGACGTGTGCCTGTGGGGTACTTAGGGTGTGGTATGAGTTCAATGCTACATATATTTCTGTGATGCAGTTCATGCTAACCAGTGTGATTAAGGACAGTATCAATCACACATTCAACTTGCATTCTGTTCAGTTGCCATGTGGTGCTTGTTGTGAGTGTGTATGGAGGTACACTGCATGGGAATGTTGGAGTGACAAGATTGCATGCGTGGTTGGGGTGCACTGCGCTCTGGGTTTTGGGGGTGTATTCATGCACACTCAAACTCTACGTAGCTGTCCTATGGCTATGGATGTCTATCCCCTGCCCCTGTCATTCATGTACTGCATGTGCAGGGTCGTTTAGGCAGCACTACGGTTCAATGGATGTAGGCCTCACTTATGGGTGTATGCAGTACCTCACACACATTTCTTCGCATTCATTCATTCAGGGTCTGCACGTGTGGTACTTTCAGCTGCATGCATTCGGGGGTGGGACTCACCTGCAGTTGGGTCGATGCCAGTGCCTGTCTCCGCTCCACCAATGCCCTCGATGGTGCCAACATCTATCAGGGCTGTCATTTTCTCCTCCCAAGGTGTGAGTTTGGGTGTGGGTAGTGGTGGGCCTCCTCCAGTGGCCCTACTTGCACTCTGGTGCTGTGACAGGATGCCATGGACTTGCACGCGCAGGCCGTTCAGGCGCTTGCGGCAATCCTCCCCATCCCGGGGCACACGCCCCACAGCACTGACCGTTTGGCTGATTGATCGCCAAATTTGTGCTCTGCGCTGGCCACTTGTTTTGCGCTACTGCAGCTCCTCGTGGTGTATCTCGGCCTCCTCGACCAGTACAGTTAGCTCCTGGTCACTGAATTTGGGCTTTCGCACCCTGTCCAGGCGGTCTTGCTCCTAGTGCATGTTTTGGGGTTGGATGGCGTGGATGGCTTCCAGGGCTGTGATATCCAAGGATTGTGATTTCCAAGATGGCCGCCGCTTTATTTCCCGTTCCGGCAGTGACGCGTTTCCCGCTATGAGCGTGATATGGCGTTAGCGTACGGTGCGCCGGATTTAAAGGTTTGCGCTATTCGCGATACCACCATGGACCGGGGCGCGTGCACGATAACTCGTGATCTGGCGGATTATCCGCCGGGGGCCTTGGCATTAGCGCTATTTACGTCCGGCAGATAATCCGCTGCATTACCGCCAAAGTCGTGATGAGGCCCTTAGTCTTGGTGCGGCAAAATCAAAACACCAAGCACACTCCCGCTTTCAAACCTGAACCGATGAATGTAACCCACGTTCAGGGTTCTGTGATAATGGCGGCAAGTCCCCAGCGCACGGTCACCAGAAACTCGTCCTTCTTCAGGACCTTTAGAGTGACGACACCAACGTCAGTATCACAAGGACATCTGCAGATGACTCTTCATAGACTCTGAGTACCACCAGGAAGAAAGATATGCTGATGACACTGACAGCGATGAAGCACACATGAGGGCCTCCCCACCAGCTCGGAGTTCATCCAAGAGGGTCATATGAAGGCCCACCAGATGGATCGAAGAAAACTAATTGAACAAGTCCAGGTATCTGTTAAAGTGAAGGGGAGATGTAATGTCCCACTTCCATTGTTATGACTATTTGTCAGAGGAGGAGTCCTCTGTTTATTACATTTGTTGGTGGGCTGCAACCCACGTGTTCAAGGGGGCGGGGCTACCACCAGGGCTTTAGTTCATGTCAACTCCTGTCTCTGAGATTTATTGCCTTATTATTCACATGCTTCATTCCTGCCCTCATTAATCTGCATACCGCTCTGCACCGCAATATAATTCAAGGTATAACAGGTAGTTATATTCATCAGGGAGTTGTTTCTGTGTCTGCAGTCATTAAACCTAGAACAGACACTGTGCCTGCAGTTATTATCCACAGAGGGCTTATTCCACCCAGAGAAAGTACTGGATCTGCAGCCATTTGCCCTAGGGAATCATTACTTCCAGAGTAGGCACTGTGTAGTAGCTGCACTGCAGTTACTGCGTCTGCGAGCATTCCAGAGCCTGAAACGTACCGTAAATGAGCTTCGGAGTAGCTACTATATATATATAAAATCAGATGTTTAGAACGTCGCGGTCTTACCATTTTAAATTGCAACATGTGATAAGTGCAACGCAACGAATTACGGCTTCAGCTGCTGCAGCCTCTTACTTACACTTGCATTTCCAGAGGTCGCAAAATATAACAACAAAGGGATGAGAACGATCTAAGTTGCACTCACCTTACGCTGCATGGAAACTGAAAACGAACGTTTCGTAAAGGGAGGCGTTGTGTTGCTTTCATTATCAATTGAAACACACATTTAAAGTCCCTATGAGACCGATAGCATTCTGTTTGTTTAAAACTTTGCCGACACTTTATCAAATGTCTTTAAGGATTCATGACGTATTTCCACTAAATCTACGCATGTAGGAAGAGGGATTATGTGCCATGCACGTGCAGTTGTTTATTTATTATTGTGTATTTATAACGCTTGTACATCTCTGTAGTGTGTCGAAGCGCCAGTACGTGTATGTGGGCTTGTTTTTCCTATTTTGATTTTGGTTGCAGCAACAGCGGATCTTTGTGTGTCTCATGGCTGGTATGATCCCCATCCCCAGCTCCCTTATCCCCCACCCCAAACAGAAGTGCACGCCGAGGGAATTTAAGGGCAGATGTTTTTTTTCAAAATTCGGCTTTCAGCAAGTCGGATTTATTGTTTGGTAAGTGTACTTGCATGTTTTTCACCTCCAATGGCATTGGCGTTTTTCCGTATTTGTTGCATCAGGTCATTTGTTGCTATGGGGCATCCGCACCTTAGAGGCCCAGTGCCTCTGGGGGATGGGCCTGTTATGGGCATCTAGTGGGCCCCAGGGGGGTATTGGCCATCACCACAGGAGAGGATTGCTGGGGTAAACCCGGCCTCGCGTGGGGGCTGGGCGAGCTGTACCCATGACCATGCAGACCTCTGCCACCGTACCAGCACAAGGGTTCCATGCGGGGCCTGTGCTCACAAAAAAACAAATGTTACTACGACATATACGATTTCCCCCCCTCCCCCCCTTACAGAACAACATTACTCGGGCTACTTCAGAATTGTAGGATCGACAACAAATAGGATATGCCACGGGAACAGCCATGGGGCTCACATAGGTATAGACCTACAAAACACACTACACATAACATACAGATGACAGTCACGGTTGGAGCACCGCCAGTGGATTGTGGGCAGTTCAACAATATGTTATAAAACCCTTTGTTAACCTGAGGTCAGTGGAACTTCCACCACTGAATGGCGCCATCGCTAGCTGCTGGCACCATTTAGAGCATGCCTACAACTTACAGGAACACAGCTCCACATCCATTTAACGGGGACCACTTTAAGCACAACACTTTACATGCAGGCCCCCACCATCTAAACATATGTAGAGTCTTCTCCGAGCACTCGCAGGACTGAAGGAGACCAGTTCACTTTGTTCCAGTGTCCGTTCAGGATAGTCGTTTCCACAGGTCCAGGTCTGTTGATGTTACAGTTCAAAGGGCGGTAAAGCCGCACCTGGGGGCACCAGGGGCCACATCGGCTTAGTCCCTTGATGTTAGGGAAGGCAGCGAGAGGCAGATAGCAGGGCGTGCAAGCTGCGCCACAGGATTTTAACAGGGCAGGGGTGTCAGCATGTTACTCACCCCCCTTTTTTTCTTGGCTACACTGTGCCAGGCAGAAGTGTCTCTTCACTGTTGTGGGACAGGAGGGCACACAAGCACTTGCACAGAGCTGCAACCCTTGATTGCCTCATAGCACTTCTGTGTGGTGGATTTGAGGGCTGCGAGATGTTGGTTTGCCCGACACAGGTGACAGGGTATCTAGGCCATTTCTTCTCCTCCCCCAGACAGGAGTCACTGCTGCTGACTGTGTAAATGATGTCCCAGTTTGGGGTTGGTAGGGATCGTACCCAGGGCCACATCGGCCTGGTCCATGGATGGCGGGCCCAGCAGGGAGCACACCAGTGGTAGGGCGATGAGGCCACTTGCACAGCTCTCCTCCCTAGGCAGGAGTGTGGGCAGGAAGCTGCCATTAGCAGAGGGTGCCAACCTGTGGTAGGGTGTTAGGGTCAGCTCTTTCTTCAGCCCCTCACCTCCCCCCCTGACAGGAGTAGATGGCATTGCACTGCCGGCAGTAGATAGTGCACACCAGTGTCACAGAAGATAGTGCGCACCAGTGGCAGGGCTATGAGGCCACTTGCTAGGCAGGCAGGACGACACTGGTGGCAGGCTGTCAGGTCCTCGCCACTTCCTGCATTTTGACACCACCGACTTGCGTATTTGCATAGTACGCTGTACAGGTGTGAGGCACACTAGGCTGTGTGAGGGATCTCGGCACTGGGTCAGCCAGGGGTGCTCTCGAGGCAGCACATCTCCCTGCAGACTTGCACTTGCTTGTTGCTGTACCAAGTGTAGGAGGAACACCCATGATCTTGTGCAGTGTCATTATTTATTTTCTGCAGTCCTCTGCCTGTAATCACACAGCCTTCTTCACAGTAGGTGTCATGATCTCTGCTTCCAAAAGGTCAGGGTTTTCCCAACTCCCTTGGAAGCAGATCCATAACCCAGGTTCCGAGTGCCAACCAGTCCCAATTGGGACCTTTTGGACCCAGTCCTGGCACCAGGCTCATAAATATGCCCAGTCCCAGCGCTGGAAGCGCCGGGCTCATAATGCTTGGGTGGACTTACCTGCAGCAGACCATGCTGCTTACTTGCCTGCCAGTTGAGCCTCTGATCCCCTTCTGTTTGGAACTACTTTTCCTGTTGGGTGGGGCTGGAGCCACTCCCTATATTCAGAACACTGGAACTCTTCTGGAAAGCAGGAACTCTTTTCTTACCTAGGCGTGGCTGTGGAAGGAGACACCGAAGCACTACAGGAGGCTATTTAAACCACACCCAGTGGATGAATCTTGCTTTGCGTTATTCTGCAACCTCTGCAGCAGAACGCTCATCGTGTCTTCTGCATCCGGTCCTGGGCCTAAGGGAAAAGGCTTACCATCCTGAATCCAGTCTTCAGCAACACCTATAAAGACAAGAAAGAACAGGTTAGCATTCCGGCATCTGAAAGGCAAAGGCTTACCTACTCTTTGTGCGCTCCGGAGGTCTTCACACTGCATTCCGGCATCTGAAAGACAAAAGCTTACCAACTCTTTGCACGCTCCGGAGGCCTTCGGCGCTGCATCCCGCATCTGAAAGACAAAACAAGGTGCGTTTAAGACTTTGGGGAACTTTAATACTCACGTGCCATTACTCCTTTCCACATCTAATCCAGTGGGTATTCCGGCACCCTGCAGCCGCTCCGAACTCGTACCTGCAAAATAAAAAGACAGTTAGAGCGCATCGTGAAGCAGGCAACAAGCGCTTACTTACGTGCTTCCAGGCGCTTCTATTCATCACACGGGCTCCATCTTCAACTCACTTCAGCCCGTCATCCGCCATCGCCGGAACCCTGCAAAACAAGAGACATCATTACTAAAGACTTTACAGACATTTGAATGACTCGAAACTTACCGTTCGTGCAGTAAACGACGGACAGCAGTCCTCTGAAGTCAAGAGGCCTGCGCTACCTATCCAGTGAAGAAACTGGTTACAGCACCCTGCCCCGAGGCAGATGGAGAGCTCGGCATTCACTTACCTAAGACATCTTACTCTACACGTCAGGCATACAGTGCACAGAGGTCCAGCCCAAAGAGCCAACCGGGTGCTACACATCACCTTTGAAGATACGGTAGTCGCCCAGTCAAGACCGGCGCCTCTGCGAGAATCAGGTGAGCGTTACAGAACGCAAAGCCTACCGCAAAACTCTCGCCCAGGCGCTATGGAAACCTCGGATACTGACCCCCTAGCCCGGTTACTTGGGGAACTAAGGGCAGAAGTGGATGCAGCTCGTCAGGAAACAAATGCTCTAAGAAGGGAACTAATTATTTCCAAGGAGAGAACAGACAATCTTGCTAGACAAGTGCTACAGTCACAAGCCGGACAGACCCTGTTACCCGCATCAGGGGCAAATCTTCCTTCAACCTCCTCTATGAATCCAGTGCAGATCAACCTACCTGGGAATGTACCTCTGGCTCCGCCCGAACGATTTTCTGGTGACCCAAAGAGGTTTGCAGTATTTATCAATCAGTGCCGGTTGCACTTCTTATGCCGGCCAGCAGCCTTTCCAACTGATCAAGCAAAAGTAGCTTTTGTACTTTCGTACCTTAGTGGCAATGCGGCAGACTGGTCGATCCCTCTAGTTAATCAAGATGATCCGGTTCTCCATGATTTTCAAGCCTTTCAGCTTAGTATGGAAAAACTGTTCGCAAGACATTCACAGGGGCAGGCCTTGGACAATGAGCTTCTTTCGTTGCGACAGGGTAATCAAGACCTTTTGGCTTATATTGCATCTTTCAATAGACTAATAGTGGAAACTCAATGGCCTGAGGACAAAAGGATTACGCTGTTTTATAGAGGTCTACGTGGAGAGCTCAAAGACGTTTTAGCCCAAGTAGTGAATCCCCCACAAGACTGTTCGGATTATATAGACTTGGTCGTTCAAATAGATCACAGGCTGCAGAACAGGAAGGCCGATCGTTCCAAGTTTGATGCTCGAGTATTTTCCAAACCGCCAACTCCTTCCAAAGGAGTAGACTCCGGGGAACCCATGCAAATAGGGGGTCTGAAAGGTCCTCTAACACAAAGGGAGCGGGAAAGGAGGAAACAGTTGCAATTATGCCTATATTGCGGAAACTCAGAACACTTTCTTCGAGACTGTCCGGTGAAACCTGCCAAGAAGGCAGTAGGAGCTGCAGTTACCAAAGTTACAAACTCTGAGCAGGGAAACGACCTCGCCCGACAAGAATAGAGGTCCTCTTGCCGAGCGTGAAAACCAGTTCCGTGACCTCGCATTTCATGATAACGATGGTCCTCATTAGCCCTGATAATCCGGATCGATTACATGCAATTGAAGATTACGTCGACAGCGGTGCCATCGGCAATTATGTGGATCATGAAATGGTTTTGAGGATGAATCTAACTCTTTGTCCCAAGGCTGTAAAGGACGTCATTACTACGGTGGATGGTACAGAGATAGCCTCCGGGCCAGTAACGCATACCACTCAAGAGGTGACGCTAGTAAGTCAAGATGGACACCATGAGAAGATCGTGTTCGATGTGATCAAGGCCCCTCAGTTTCAGATTATTCTAGGAATACCTTGGTTAGAGAAACACAATCCTCTGATCGATTGGCGAGCAAGAACGGTCCAGTTTCCAGAATGTGTCTCTACTTGTCACCCTCCACCTGGTGTTGCACTGGCCGCAATTTCTTCAGAGACTCCCCAGTTACCTCCCGAATACCTAGAATACCAAGATGTTTTCCGGAAGGATCAGGCTAACTCTCTACCTCCTCATAGGTCTTATGACTGCCAGATAGACCTAATACCTGGATCTACACTTCCTTGTAGTAGAATTTATGCCCTCACCGAGCCTGAGAACCTTCACCTTCGACAATACCTGGATCAATACCTGGCAAATGGGTTTATTCGTCCTTCCAAGTCCCCTGCTTCTTCAGCTTTGTTCTTCGTTCCAAAAAAGGAAGGAGACCTTAGAACTTGTATCGATTATCGCTCCCTGAACCAGATCACCGTTAAGAATAGATATCCGTTACCTTTGATCCCTGAACTCCTGGACCAAGTCAGAAAAGCATGCATGTATACAAAGCTGGATCTTAGAGGAGCTTACCACTTGGTACGAGTAAAAGAGGGCGATGAATGGAAAACGGCCTTCCGCACCAAGTATGGGCTATTTGAATATCAGGTCATGCCCTTCGGACTTTGCAATGCCCCGGCCGCCTTTCAATATTTTATGAACGATGTCCTCAGAGAGCTCATAGATGTATGTGTTGTTGTTTACATTGACGACATCCTCGTTTATTCTTCATCGGAATCTGAACATCGGAAACACGTGAAAATGGTCCTCGAAAGATTGCGTCAACACAAACTTTTCGCCAAGTTGGAAAAATGTGTTTTCAACGTGACTGAAGTTGAATTCTTGGGATTCATATTATCACCTGGCGGAGTCCGTATGGATTCAAAGAAGGTCGATGCAGTTCTTAAATGGCCATCACCATCCTCCGTAAAAGGTGTGCAAAGCATGTTAGGCTTCGCTAACTTTTACCGCAGGTTTATCCCCGAATTCTCTCGAATAGTCCAGCCCATCACTGCCTTGTTAAAGAAAAACAAACGTTTTGAATGGTCTACCGAGGCGGAACAAGCTTTCCAGGATTTGAAGTCTAAATTTATCTCTGCACCAATCTTAAAACACCCTCGCCCCGAACTCCCCTACATCGTGGAAACTGATGCTTCAAGCCTTGCCACGGGGGCAGTTCTATCACAAAAGGACCCGGTAACCAATCAGTTGCATCCCGTGGCATTTTGGTCCCGCAAATTCTCGCCTCCTGAAATCAATTACACGATTACTGACAAGGAACTTCTGGCTATCAAGTCTGCCTTTAAGGCTTGGCGGCATTATCTGCTGGGGGCCCGACACACCGTTACTGTGATTACGGATCACCGAAACCTGCAATATTTGAAAACCGCAAAAGCCCAATCCTCTAGACAACTCCCTTGGGCATTATTCTTTGCCGAGTTTGACTTCATAATTACCTATCGACCTGGTACAAAGAACGGTAAAGCTGATGCCCTTTCTCGGATGGGAGTGGAAGAACACTTGATCAACCCTAAACCTGTACCAATCATTCCCGAACAAAGAATTCTGGGTGTAATCGCCACCGAATCCATAGAGGAAGTTAAGGATAAAGCCAGGCAACTTGTAACTCCAGCAGACATACAGAATTGGCATCTGCAGGGAAAGGACTTTGCAGTAAAGGACAACTTATTGTATTTCCAAGAACGATTATACCTACCCAGCACAGATTTACAGAAAAAAGTAATCTCTTGTTATCACGACTCTTTAATGGAAGGTCATCCCGGTATGGCCAAGACCTCAGAAAAGATCAAGCGCTACTTCTGGTGGCCGTCTTGGAAGAAAGATATCAGAGACTTTATAATGTCCTGTGGAGTATGCGCCCAAAACAAGAGTCAAAAGGAAAGACCAGCAGGCCTCTTACGCCCTATTGACATCCCACCTCGCCCTTGGCATACGCTTTCTATGGACTTCATCACCGATCTACCTCCATGCTCCGGATACAATACGATTCTAGTAATCGTGGACTTATTCTCCAAAATGGCGCATTTCATTCCGCTCAAAGGCTTGCCAACAGCAGCAACTCTGGCCCGAGAATTTCTCGAAAACATCGTCCGACTGCACGGTTTTCCTTCGGTTCTAATTTCGGATCGAGGTAGTCAATTTATTTCTCATTTTTGGCGAAGTTGCTGTCGGTCGGCTCAAATTGATGTGAGACTATCGACCAGTCACCACCCTCAGACCGACGGACAAACCGAGAGGACCAATCAAACTCTGGAACAGTATTTACGCTGCATGCTGCAACAAACTGAAAAAACTTGGAAAGATATCCTTTGGATAGCCGAATATGCCTACAATAACTCTGTCCATTCGGGAACTGGGAAAATCCCGTTTTTTCTTTTGTACGGCAGTCACCCTCGAACCTCGGAGTTGGATCCCCTCCAAGATCTTGAAACACCAGCAGTAGACTACCTGCATTCTACAATCACCCAAGCCTTTGAGGAAGCTGTTTCTCACCTTCAAAGGGCTAAAGAACAATACAAGAAAGGAGCAGATCAACATCGGAAGGAAGCCCCTCACTATCAAGTAGGGGATCAAGTCTGGTTATCCACCAAATATCTATCTCTAAAAGGGCCACGCACATTCAACCCAAGATACCTTGGTCCCTATTCCATCACTACCATAGTAAACCCAGTAGCGGTCAAGTTGGACTTGCCCCCGCACATGAAGATACATCCGGTCTTCCACGTCTCTCTATTAAAACCCGTGCAACCTCAAACCCGACTAACCAAATCTCCAAAACCTATCCTAGTTGATGGAGAACTCGAGTTTGAAGTCAAAAGCATTCTGGACTCCAAGATCTCCAAATCTAAACTATTCTACCTAATTGACTGGAAAGGCTACGGCTCCCAAGAGAGATCCTGGGAACCTGCTGAATATGTCCACGCTCCTCGCCTAATCAAAAGATTTCACCGAACATTTCCTGGCAAGCCAAAACCCCCGGAGAAGCCCGGTTTGGGAGGGGCCTTGAGGGGGGGTACTGTCATGATCTCTGCTTCCAAAAGGTCAGGGTTTTCCCAACTCCCTTGGAAGCAGATCCATAACCCAGGTTCCGAGTGCCAATCAGTCCCAATTGGGACCTTTTGGACCTAGTCCTGGCGCCAGTGGCACCAGGCTCATAAATATGCCCAGTCCCAGCGCTGGAAGCGCCGGGCTCATAATGCTTGGGTGGACTTACCTGCAGCAGACCATGCTGCTTACTTGCCTGCCAGTTGAGCCTCTGATCCCCTTCTGTTTGGAACTACTTTTCCTGTTGGGTGGGGCTGGAGCCACTCCCTATATTCAGAACACTGGAACTCTTCTGGAAAGCAGGAACTCTTTTCTTACCTAGGCGTGGCTGTGGAAGGAGACACCGAAGCACTACAGGAGGCTATTTAAACAACACCCGGTGGATGAATCTTGCTTTGCGTTATTCTGCAACCTCTGCAGCAGAACGCTCATCGTGTCTTCTGCATCCGGTCCTGGGCCTAAGGGAAAAGGCTTACCATCCTGAATCCAGTCTTCAGCAACACCTATAAAGACAAGAAAGAACAGGTTAGCATTCCGGCATCTGAAAGGCAAAGGCTTACCATCCTGAATCCAGTCTTCAGCAACACCTATAAAGACAAGGAAGAACAGGTTAGCATTCCGGCATCTGAAAGGCAAAGGCTTACCTACTCTTTGTGCGCTCCGGAGGTCTTCACACTGCATTCCGGCATCTGAAAGACAAAAGCTTACCAACTCTTCGCACGCTCCGGAGGCCTTTGGCGCTGCATCCCGCATCTGAAAGACAAAACAAGGTGCGTTTAAGACTTTGGGGAACTTTAATACTCACGTGCCATTACTCCTTTCCACATCTAATCCAGTGGGTATTCCGGCACCCTGCAGCCGCTCCGAACTCGTACCTGCAAAATAAAAAGACAGTTAGAGCGCATCGTGAAGCAGGCAACAAGCGCTTACTTACGTGCTTCCAGGCGCTTCTATTCATCACACGGGCTCCATCTTCAACTCACTTCAGCCCGTCATCCGCCATCGCCGGAACCCTGCAAAACAAGAGACATCATTACTAAAGACTTTACAGACATTTGAATGACTCGAAACTTACCGTTCGTGCAGTAAACGACGGACAGCAGTCCTCTGAAGTCAAGAGGCCTGCGCTACCTATCCAGTGAAGAAACTGGTTACAGCACCCTGCCCCGAGGCAGATGGAGAGCTCGGCATTCACTTACCTAAGACATCTTACTCTACACGTCAGGCATACAGTGCACAGAGGTCCAGCCCAAAGAGCCAACCGGGTGCTACACATCACCTTTGAAGATACGGTAGTCGCCCAGTCAAGACCGGCGCCTCTGCGAGAATCAGGTGAGCGTTACAGTAGGCATCTTTAATTATTGTCCACGCTCCACTCCTAGTGCTTTGTTTTTGACTGGTCACCGGCCATGGGCCCGGGATCCTACTGGGCCATTCTGCATTTCTTTTCCATGCTCCGACGTGGGGCTGCTGGGCGGTTACATGTCTTTACATTTTATAGCTAAACACACATATATTGAGTATTTTATAACGAAAACCTGTATACCGAATGCATTTTGGGTGGGGGGGGTTGAACCCAAAACAACCGTTTACCACCCTCCCTAAAAACCCACCCCAAACAGTTCCCCCGAAAAATTAACCCTTTACCCCACCCAAAAATACATTCGGTATACAGGTTTTCGTTATAGAATCCTCGATATATGTGTGTTTCTCTATATACATTTTCGATATAAAGACTGGATACCCTGCTGGGCACTTTACCGCTGATGGGCCTGGGATCTGGAGAGGGCCTTCTGCATTTTCAATGCTCTGGTCTAGAGCGCACATGTTCTCACTGCCGGTGGGCCCCAGGATCATCGTGTGTTCATGGGCTGCCTTTGTATTTCATAGCGCTGACATGGAAGACCTACCCCTTTTCACCGGATGGCGGCCGGGATATCCCTGTGTTGCAGGCTGCTGTATTTCTTGTTCTCCATTCCTCATTGCCCCAACGTGGGGCTGGCGCACAAAAGTATTGCTGATGGACCTGGGACCTGAGGGGGCCATGCATTGCCTTTCCTTGGCCAACATGGGATGCGTCATTACTTCCACCGCCAGCTGGCCCGGGAACAATGTTTATACAATGAGGCTTGTTTTCCCGAGCCCCGGCACTGAGCTGCTGCTCTTCACCGCCCTTGGCCACAGACTCTTCAGAGGGCCGTGCACATTTTCCCTTTTTAGCTATGGAGCACCTTCCACCCAAGCTCCGACACATAGCTGCAGATTTCACCGGCAGCGGCCTGGTTTTACAACAGCTGGAGGGAGTACTGCCCGCATCATTGGTGGAAGCGGGCAGCCTCTGTGCTTTATTTCCCTGCCTGGCCAGGGACATTCTTCTCTCTTTCGACTCACCTCGGTGTCGACAGCACACCGCCGGTCCGGGGGAGGGGCAGGGGCAGGCACTCACCTCCTCTATTCTTGCGACCGCTCCATTTTTTGTTGGGGCTTGAGCCGCTTCGTTTCTTCTTGCGGCTGTGGCCTCTTCATTTCTTTGACGCGGGAGGGACGATTGGGTCGTCTCTGTCGCCTCCCTCCCGCCGACCGGTTTCTGCTGCTTGTTGGGAGGGGGTGTGGGCACTCCCCTCCATCTTTCTCGCGCATCCTAGTGCCAGCTGCCTCTGGCGGAGGTGGAGGACCGTGCTCCACTGCTTTCGCTCCGCATCAGAGCATATGTTGATCACCCTCTCCTTGCAGCGGAAGCGCAAGCACCCTATTCAGAGGGCCAGGGAGGATCCCCCAGCAGGGCTCTGGTCTCCTTTTTGTTCTTGCGGCTGCAGCCGCTTCATTTCTTTGACGCGGGAGGGGCGATTGGGTCGTCTCTGTCGCCTCTCTCCCGCAGACAGGTTTCTGCTGCTTGTTGGGAGGGGGTGTGGGCCCTCCCCTCCATCTTTCCCGCGCATCCTAGTGCCAGCTGCCTCTGGCGGGGGTGGAGGACCGCGCTCCACTGCTTTCGCTCTGCATCAGAGCATATGTTGATCAGCCTCTCCTTCCAGCGAATGCACAAGCATCCCATTCAGAAGTCCGCTTCACATTTCTTCCTTGTCGCATGGGGGGGCACTCCTCTTCATTATTCACACAGCAGATGCTGCTTACAAATGCTCGGAAAGAACACGCAGGCACCACTGCCTCAGGGTGTGGGCGGGCACTCTCTCGTTTCACTCCCGACCAAAGCATATGGTGATTACTGCCTGATTCTCCTCTCCACCTCCAGGGTGAATGGATGCCGCTCCTCCTCTCCTCATTCGTGGCAATGGCTGCTGCCTGCCGCATTCTTTCCCCCATCAGGGGACCGCTCCCTCCCTCACTCCTTCTTGAAAAAAACAAAGGAAAGAAGGAAAAGAAAACTCAGAAACCAGAGGAACAGGAAGCCCTGCAGGTGTTCTTCCTCATCGCCATTGTTGCATTGCGTGGCCTGCTATGGGCATCCAGCAGGCCCCAGGGTGTATGGGGCATCAGCATCGGAGAGGGTTGTCTGGTTACACCCGGCCTGGAGTGGAGGCAGGGCGAGCCATACCCAATACCCATGTCCATGCAGACCTCTGCCACCGTACTGGCACGAGGGTCCCACGGCATTATGGCCTGCAAGCCCGTGCTCACACGGTGTGTACCTGCAGGCCTAAATAAGAGACAGACCAGTCCTTCCTCTTTGGGAGCCTGCAGCCGTTCTAATGCAAGTGCCTGCAAGGGCTCCTTTTATTAGCTTGGGCCATGACACAGTCATGGCTCACATTAAAAGGGCAATACACGTGGGAAGGACACACACCACAGTATTCATGGGCTTGCACCATGGGCTTTCTACAAAACTGTACAGTGTATACGCCATCTTTCGCCACCCTTATCTGCGCAACACGGCTTTCACTGTTTGAACAGCAATGTACTCAATGGGTTGGAAATTAAGCCCCATGTCAATCCCTTTTTTACCACAGCTGCATGCTTGCTTCTTTTTCTGCATTGACTCACGTGGGCTTGGATGCCTCCGGGGGGTGTCAAGCCCTCCTCTGCCAGGGGTGATATATATTGCTGCCACTGGAGCGGGCACGAGTGTGGCGGCAGCCCGGGGCTCTGGTAGAAGAACAGCAGCGGCGGGAATAATGGGGGGGGGGCACTTTGCAGGGGTGATGGGGGGTGGTGTCACTTTACTGCCTTTACAAGGTGAGGGGGTTTTGATTTGAACATTGCAGGCAGATGTGCCTAACTTTACTGCTCAGTGCTGCCAGGCAGTGCATTGAGCTGCATCGGCCAAAATCTGTCTGTACCACAATATGTCTTTCTTGATTCACACTCCGCCACCCCCCACCCGGACCCCTGCATTTCTTCTGCTGCCTGTTTGTATAGGACAGAGTTCCTTCATTTCCCTGTGTTGTCTCACTGACTAGATGCCTGCATATTCATGTATACTATGCTAGTACAGTGAAAATGCAGACTCCAGCAAGATACAACAATTGAGTATTTCACCTTAAAATTAGCCACACTGTAGGCAGAGGTCTTCAACTTGGGGGGCGTGCCCATATGCCTGGGGCGGCGTGATCCAGGACAGCGAGAAAAGAGAAACAATAAAAAAAGAATGTGCCTCATTTAACTGTGCATGGGGAGCCACTGGCGCCCCCCCCCATGCACATGCTCAGTCAGTGCGATGTGATGGGGATGTGGCCAAAAACAGGAAATAAACAATGCCTGAACGTGCGCTTTACTGCATTTGGATTGTGCGTCCAGGCTGTGTTGTTGCTTCCTGCTGGAGCCGCCAGCGTTTCCACTTTTTAGCTCCCCCCCCAACAACACGGTTGGAGGAGGGTGCAGAGAAGTGAGTGTTTCAGGCCTTTCCCGGTCCCTCTGCTTCCCCTCCTCCCCCCTGCGGACCCACAAAGGCAGACATGTGGGGAGAGGAGACGAGCAGGGGCGCCAGATCCCCAGCATCCCTCTCCCTCTGTGCCCCCCCAGCGTGCATTGCCAGTGTTGTATGATATCCGGTCCCGCTTTGGCTGCCCCTCTGCCTCGTCACCCCTCTGGTCCATGGGCTGGATCTGGCCTGGACCGAGATCCGGCATCAGATGTCTGGCCAGATATCGGGACCCACCTGCCTCAGCCCTGACCAGGTTTTACCAAGCCCCCAGCTTCACCGAGGGAAGCTGGGGGCTCAGTGACCTAATCTTCGCTGTGCTCCTTTCCCCAGCCATCACTCGCGCATTTCCTGGCTTGGTTTGCTCATCCAGTTTTGTTTTCTTCTGTCCTGAAAGGGACACCACGCGAATCAATAGGCCATAAATATGACTGGGGTGGGGTCATCACTGTTGAAAGCAGGCATTCTACATGCTGGACCCATTATTGTTGTTCAAATGTGCATTTTACACATTCATAGTGAAAAAAGTCAATTCCAAACTCAAAAACGCTGCTGAAACTTGCGTTCACTAGTTTTTATTGAAATCGTTTTTGGGGGGTTTTTTTTGTTGGTCTGAGCACCCCACCAATACTCTGTAATTTGTGTGCCCCTTGCTTTGTGTTTTATAAAGATGTTATGTTTGTCGAACTGGTTCATCCCAATTAAATGATGCTGCTGTGCCGACAGCAGTTATTAGGAAATTAAACTGGGTTCATGGGTGTTAACTTTTGATTTTCACTACAGAGGCAGAAATACCCGAACCCATTGCCCAGCCCAACCCATCCCCTTTGCAAAAGTCATTCAAATAACACATTTTGCATATATAACATCTCGGCAAACAGTCGGTCAACCTGCTGAGCTACCCTGGTAGCCATCTACTATGGAGCGAGTCTGCATCCCTTTATGTACTAGAAATCATTGCATTACCAACAGTACTTTGGGTGCACCATTGCCACAGAAGTGATTTAAAGTGGAATTCATGTATATCTTCCTGCTGTGGGTGCCAGGCCTTCGCCTGCATGGGGACCATATGTTGCAGAGAAGCAGACCTTCGTGTCTGGCACGGCAACCGCGGCATAGTCTGCTGCTACTTCAGTTCTGTCACCGAACTGCAGTAAAACCTAATTGGCTATTACTCGATATTTCCGAAAGTTAGCTTGGTGGGTTAAGAACCACTGTGTCGGATTGTATGTAAGATATGTAACTGAATGATTGGAATGCTAGCAGGCTGGACTTCCCAACTATTAAACGCAGGAGGAAATAGAAAGGGTAAAATATAAAAGCTGATGCTCTCTTTCTCTTGCTCTCTCTATCATTTTCTTGTCTCTGTGACCGTGTATGAGTTGTGTTTTCAGGTATGTGCTCTGACTGCTCTCTGTTCTCTCTGCCAGCTTGGGTGGGCTGGCCTATATGGAACTTTGGAGATTTCCCGGTTGGACTAGGCTCCCTAGGTCCCTTTTATGTGCGGGGGAGGATGTCACTGAATGGCAGAGTGTAGTTCGCAAATATTGGTAAGGTCAATCTGGTACACCTATATTTTTTTTATTGTACTTTTTCAATTGCAGGAACACAAATTGGCTCTATCATCCCATCTACGACAGCAACGTCCCCAGAAGAAGTGGCACCATCAAAAATCCTGACATCTGTTTTAGGACTTGCCGAATTTAAGGATGCCTTTTTTCAAACTGTATTTTGCTGTGGGTGAAGGTGGGGCAATTTTAAAGGTAGGGTTAGGAGTCGCAATCTGGGATTTCAAACCTATGTTTGTTGCTGTTCCTTTCTCATGTCCAGTTTGGGGTGGAACTGAAAGTTTACGTCTCATGTGGGAGTTGCATTTAACAGTGCACTGTGTACTCGCTCCTGGTTTCCCAGCGTTTGGTCCTGCTCTAGCTGATGCCTAACACCCAAGAGCTGGTTTTAACTCCTGATCATCTAATCTTAATTTTGAAGTCTCAGGTAGACAAATGTATCCTTGACTAACTGTTCATTTTTATTGCAGCAGCATCGCTCCAAGCGTCAGTATATCAACCTAACCACCTGTGTCCCAGAAAGAAAAATCTGGTGAAGCACTTGACCTGGTCACGCAGGCAGGTAAGGATTTCTTTTCCCTATGTACCATTGGTTGAGTAGAAGTGCTAAAGGTCTATATCGGCCCTGTGCAATGTGCATCCAGGTGTGGTTTTCACTGCCTATCTGTGGCCCAGTCCAGGACCACGCTTAGAAATTCGAACTAGGACTTCACGATCTGAAAAGGGAGTCTTCTGCCGTGTTTTTTTTATTGTGGTTTTAATCCAGCCAGTATTTCTGACCCACGTTTGCGAGGGGCCTTTTTCCCCCCAAGCTATTCACATGGTTCATTTTAAATCTTTGCATGTGGTGTTTGCCATTTGAAATTTTTTTTTAGGCATTTTTAATTTTTGAAAATTTGAAATGGTTTTTAAAAAATAACCGAACATACAATGTTTTCACTAATTCAGGCTCCTTTTTTAGATGGATCGTTGCTACTAAGTGAAAACATCTTTTTCATTGTACCAATTGGGAGTGGGGAGGGGTGATTTAGAAAGACCGCTCTCAGCGAGCAGTCTTTCTAAATCGAACTGCCAACACAAAAACAGCTGAAAAAAATCTGTCTTTTGTGTGTTCGAACTTTAAAATGTGGGAATATCACATAGAACCGGATCATTTCCTAGTGCCCAAAGATAGTAGGAATCTCAAACAAAAAGCCGAAGGAGAGGTGGACACAGACAAAAGAAATGCAACAATGCGGAAATATCTTATTTGGACTTTGGGTTCACATGGATCGCTGTTGCTGGAGAAGTTAAGCCGCAGTGTGTAGTTGGTGGCGCTACATTAGCAAATGACAGCCTGAAGCCAACAAAATTAAGGCGGCATTTTGAAATAACACATGCAGATTTATCAAAAAAGATCAGGGATTTCTTTGTACGGCAACTGCAAGGCATAAGAAAACCAAAAAGACACGTGTAAAAATGTGGCCTCTCTGGCCAAAAACAAAAAGCCTTTTACAGATGCTAAGAAAGTGATTCTGCCAACAATTTTCGCTGTCAACCGGGTAATGCTTGGTGTGGGAGCAGCAGAAAAATGCAAAAATATCCCTTTGTCTGACACCACAATTTTCCGCTGCATCACTGACCTGCCCTCAGATATCAGTACAGAATTGATATTGCGTTTGAAACAAAGTCCATTTGCCCTACAGTTGGATGAGGCCACTGACATTTCAAAGAAGCTCCTGCCTAAAGTGGGAGGCGTGCGTTGGTATTTCCACGGATGGGACTACTTCAATGTGTGGTGATAGAGCTGGGTTAAAAGCAGAAATGTTGGCAGTAGCTCCACATATATTGTGGGCACACTGCATGATACACCCAGAAGCTTAGCCTGTGCGAAATATGGGGAACAAACTCACAGAGGTACTGAATTCTGTTGTAAAGTGTGGGATGTATCAACCCACTCATCCAAGCCCTGCAACATCACTGTGCATTGCTGGCAGTAGAAATATCATAATGACCGCCGGAAAGCATGCTGCTCACCAGAAATCACCAGAAAGTGCGCAGTGAAAACCTGAAAAATAGGCCACCATCTACTTTGTGCCTATTTTAGTGAGCACAGGAGATCACTGCCAAAAACCACCATTGGGCTACCCACAAAGTAGCCTGAAACTACATGGAAAAAGCAATGCTGATTGAAAAAGAAACACAGAGCTGTTTGAAAATCAGTTTTCTTGATTGTCAAAAATGTGCTAAAATCATGACTCACAAAACCACCAAAAATATCCAACCTTCTTCTTGGGTGTTCCACATTACTCTACTGCAAGAATCCACATCAATACAATATCAGCAAGAATCATATGTTCTCAGAACAAAATCCTATTTTAAAGATACTTGATGGAAAGACAGCTGTCAAAAATGGGTGTAGTACCGTTCCTCGCCTCTACCAAGAAGCCGGCCTTTTAAAACCATTTGTGTAAACTTATACATTGAACCACAAACCATGCCAAAGAAGAGAATTCCATCAAAATACCATATAGAGTACCACACAGTGATTTGTGTTGAAAAAGACTTGATTTAAAGATATGTTGCTTATTTTAAGTTTATAAATGTTATTTTTTTTTCACAAGGAGCTATGTTATCAGAAAGTAACCTGATGCAGTTAAAACTCCAAAAGGCTTGCTTCCCCTGAGAACTCTTCACACCATGGGCCTTCCCACCAAAAGGGAGGATGTCGCATGAACATGTTAATCAGATGGGGAGGGGATTCCTCTTCTGGCAAGAGAAGGAGACAATAGAGTCTTTCAACTGAATAGGAATATGCTAAATTCGGGTGTAACTGTCAACAAAGTGTTGGCAGGAAACAAGTCATGTGACCATCTGACTCAGCCCAGCTCTAGGAGGCAGACCAGACTAAGATGTGAACTGAATTGAAAGCAAATGTATGTTTTATAAAAATGCTTATAACAAAGTGCACTGAACTGACAAAAATGTAAAACTTTGAGATTGTGAAATTGAAAAATTCACTCACAGTTTAAGACGAAGCTGGACTCCGTGCGATGTTCTAAGACTAAACCCCCGAAATGTATTCATGTTGTAGCTACTATATTTATGCTAGGAACAAGAAAAATTACAGAGATGTGCTCAGATGGAGTATGTATGCCTGTGTGAAATTTGGTGCAGAACCAATATTGGGAAACCCACCAAAAGCGCGAATAAGTGGTAATTTCTGAACCCAAGCTCGTAGGAACATGGGACTTGAACAGAGACATGCCTTAATTAATCTGTGATGTGTATATGTATTATGAACAACTTGTGCATCTGGGAAATATGTTTTCTGGGAAAAATAGAGTTTCTATGAAAAAGCAAAGGGGTGGGATTTCAGTTAAGCCATAAAACACAGCATCACTCTGACAGATATGACACACTGCTCCCGTCTCAAATCAGGGGACAGGAAATTCTCTGACCTATCAGGATCCTTAGAGGGTTGGGCATAGGGAGTCAGCCTCTCCACCCACTTTGGAAATCCATAAATAGGGACTGCTGAGACCCAGAGACACACACTCTTTTCCACTACTCAACTATTCTTGGCGAAGCACCCTGCAGGACTCCAGACTCCAGAACTTAGACTCCAGACTCCAGATAGATCCAGACTCCAGATAGATCCAGAACCAAACTCTAGAACCCAAACTCTAGAACCTTGAAGCAGAGAGGCCTAACCCACAAGCTGAATCCTTTTCAGCAGGCTTCAGAATCTTTTGCAAACCTGATTCTAACCCCTAAACTTCCACGGGGCCTAACCAAACCATTCAACAGCCTGGCTGAGCTGTGTTGCTTCTAGCTAAGAACCCTGTGCTAGAACCAAGATCCAGACACAGAGAGAGCAGTGCTGTAACCCAGAACCCGTCAAATCCAGTTCAAGAGGCAACCCAGACCGCCGTGCAGTGCAGTGTTGAGAGCAGAACCCAGAGTGCCTGAGACCTGTCCCGTGGCGAGAGAACCCAGCCAAACCCTTGGCCAGATCTTGACGGGGCCCATTCCATTCCAAAACCTAGGAGTGAGTATCTTGTCTAGAACTGCACATAGTCATCTCTTAGTTTAAATTAATCTTATTACAACCATCTCAACCTGTCCAGAACTGCATTCCAGAACCTCTTTTGTCTATCCTAAATTCTTCTCTCCTCCACATAATTCTTGATAATTGTAGCAATAATCATCTTTGTGCTGATATTTCTGAAGAGGGACGGGTGTTTTGACGGACAGAGATCAGAGCAGTGGCGCCACGATTCTGGTGGCTGCCCATTGAGTGTCTTGCTTCTTCATAGCTCCTTAGTATATGCCTGTCCTTGTTTGTAAATCTTTAAAGCGCATCTGTCATTTCTGAAATCTTGACTTTATTTCTGAAAAATCTACCTTCACAAAAACCTCTGTAACTTTTGAACCGCACGTCTTAGAAACAAATGTAACTGTCATTTCGAAGCTATGTTTTTCTGTAAAATTGCTGCGAATTGCCATTTAGCTCCATTTCAACACATGTCAGAATAGCTGTTTCTTGTTTACAATTGCTGAATTTCGTTTTCCATCCATCTGATAATCATTCATGACTCATTTATGACTCATTACTAGTGTTGACCTGAACCGATCCAAAGTGATTCTTACTTATCCTGAATCTCCTTTAGTGAATTAAAATCATTTTAGCATATTTTTCACCTTCATTGCAATCACATTCAAAAGTATTTTTGCCTGTTTTAAAATCATTGCTGTGTCTCTCTAAGCTTGCTGGGGGAACTGGGATTGAACTGCATTATTGATTGTATTTCTGAAACCTGTGTGCCCTCATTTCCTTCTCTTCATATTGCATAGTGGGAGGAGTGAGTAGTCACAAGGAGAAAAGTGATTATATTGTCTTTTGATTGAAATCATATCAAGTTTATTTCTGTGTTGCATTCTTTCCATCTTGCATTTCCTTGATCCATAAAAGTTTTCTCTGCTACCTTATCCTTCCTATTCCTACTCCTTACTGATTAAAGAGATTGTTGAGATTGCAATATTACCCATTGCTGATCATTATCATATTCATAAGTGTGCTATTCAGATATGATTTTATTCATAAAAGTGTGATATATATATTGTTCAATTCTTCAAATAAACCTTTTAATTTGCAAAACAAACCTACTTCTTGGCTCAGTGAGGTCAGGGGGATTCAAAGAGAGGGGCGTTATATAAGGGTTCATCATCCAGATTTAAAGAACTTTGACATAAACATATATAAATAAGTGCTACCATTGGGCATCCCATCCTAAGCACTGACTTAGTTGGAGTGCTGGATTGAAGTGATTGAGGGCTCGTCCGGGATTTCTGGATTAGATCTACCACTTGTGCAGCTTAATACAGTGTGCTAACTGACAGGATACATTAATCCTGTTGGGCTACCATGCTGTGTTACACTGTAAAAGAACCCCTCAAAAAGGAACACTCTAAGGAAATGGTCTGTTTTGCGAAAATAATATAATACACTTCTGTAAATCAGGAAGGAAATCAATTTCCATAATGGCGACATTGGTAGACACATATAAATAAGGGCTTCCATTGGGCATTGTTGGAGTGCTGGATTGAAGTCACTTACAAAAGATTGTACATTTTATTAAGATGCAACCCACAAGAGCCCGTCTGTCTGCCACATGATGTGCAGAAATGTGAGCTGAACATGATGCTTTGTTGTTTCACACAGAGATCAAGTGGCTCTCCAGGGAAAAGGTTTTAAATTGCATTTATGAACTCAGGAACCAAGTGAGACACTTTATCCTGGGTTTAGACCAGACGAAAGAAGATCCTCTGTGTGATTCACGCTGACTTGTACTTGTTAGCATACCATGGCGACATCTTTGAAAAGCTACATTTTCGAAACCTCTCCCTGTAAAGCACAGAAACCACATCATTTTCTATGAACACAAAAATATCAGCATTCAAGAAGCAGCTGGAGCTTTGGAGGAGGAGGGTTGATGTCGGCATTACCAATACATTTCCATTACTAGCAGATGCTCCTGAGGATACTGAGCATGATCTTTCATGTATTGCTGAACTAATAGGAAACCATCTCACAACAAGTAGAGAGGACAATTGTAACATCAATGACTGGGTGGTTCAGCTTTGCCTAGCAGACGTAGGGGCCCACCTCCGAAAACACCTCCAGAAGGAACTAATGGAGCTTCAAAGTGAATGCCTACTGGAAAGCCAATTCAAAAAATTGTCTTTGGCAAAATGTGTCTGCAGAGTTTCCAACTTTATCCAAATGTGCAGTCAATGTACTGTTACCTTTCAGCATCTCGTACCTTTGCGAGATTGGATGCTCAGCACTTGCAGCCCTAAAGACTAAAACATTGGTCAAAGCTGGAGGTGGAAGAAAACCTGCGGTTAGCTATTGCAAAAATTGAACCCGATAGTGGCTGAAAGATGGACCCACCCTTCACACTAGTTCTCCAATATGCCTCTGTCCAACTTGCAAGTGACTTCATTTATAGTGATCTCAAAGTTGTACTTAAGAAACAAATTGTTAAACTTAAGAAACAAATTGTTACATCAGTTGCATGTCAAATGTTACTGTAGGACAGCAATATTGGCTGTTTTCTTTTATGGGAAATATCCAACACTACTTTTAGGCTAGACCTCTATATTGTAGCAAAAATATCTGAATGCTGTGTTTACAAATATTTGTCCTCTGATCTAATTCGAGTTATTGCAAGCAATGATTTTGAAAGAATTTAGTGTTTGGCACCCACACCTACATTTGGGGCACCATTCTACAACAGCGTGCGATAACCGTTTGCAGACGATAAACATTTTGGAGTCCATGTGTATAGGAGGGCCCAAGCCAGATATATTTTTCTTAGGGGCCGTGGGGGCGCTTAGGGGTCAAATAAGTTGGAAGACCACTCCTGTAGAGTGACTATCTTGTTATTAAGAACATTTCTTTAAATGAAAGGTGAAAAACCTAATTGCCATCTTGCTGACACTGTTAACATATATTTTGATTGCTACTTTGGAAGAGCACTTGGACCCTCCCCAGTCTTTAGGGGACATTGCATGTGCGGCCTTGAACGACAGATGCTTAATGTACTTAGCAAACCTTTGCTAAATCCCTGGTTGCTTTTTTTACTTTTTAAAGAGGTGCATTATCCACATGCTTGCGGGGCCCTTGTGTGCGACTTGCTATGTGTACGGTACAGTGCATATACAACTTATATTCCACATGATCGCACCTTCAGTGGGTACAAGCAAATAATTCCAGTGCTTTACTGTGAAGGAAAGAGTCACACTGGTCCAGCGATACTCTCAATTTGACTCTGTCCTCTGCTTAAGAATATTGCAGTGCCGCGTAGTCCCTGTGAGACTGTGTCTATTGTATATAAAGGGCACGGTGGCACTATGCTTGTTATTTTTAATAAATTGCCCAGACAGCTGCATGCCGATGCATAGGCACCCGCTGGCATAGAGTTCTCTTGTGGGAGGATTGTTGATGTTTGGCACCTGGGAAGCGTGTGCGATTTCAATATTGCTTAATTCTGAAGCTGGGTTCCAAGGGGCACAATTTTGTTCGGCTGGCATGAAGGCTGGCTATGTTTTGAAGTGTGTGGCAGACTGTGTGAGCCCCTGTGTGGTACTGCGTGTGCTGCACACACCGCCAGGTGTAGTCACAGGCCGGGGATGGTTGAAATGCCCTGATGAATGCGCTCTTTGTGCTTCTGGTGGCACAGGGCGCTTTGGGCTTTACTTTACAAAAGCTCCAAATTAGATTTGCTGTTGTGTTTCTGCGCACAGAGAATGGTTGCAGATATGGGCCACCCAAGCTCTCATAAAGAAGGGAGAAAAAGGCTTCTCTAACCAACAGTGGACAGATCCCTCTTATCTTTGTATTTTTCTTAACATTGCTCGCAGCCTGATCATTGCTTTCACAAGTCCTTGATCACCAGACAACAAAAGAAAAAGTAAAAACACAGAGCGCCACTTTCTAAGTGGCATCCATTACTTGTCCAGCAACTGAAAAAGATTTGCATTAAAGGAGAGTCTTGACTCCTTGTCCCCCCTTTCCACCTCGTTTAAGCTGGGGAAGATTGTTCACAGTATATGCATCAGTTTGAGATTTGTGTAATGTGAAAGGTGTACAGGGCAGGTACTCTGTTCTCAGTCAAGGTCAAAGCACCCCTAAAGAGTTTCTGTAGAGCTGGCCCCCACCCACATAAAAAGCAAACTGTCTGGCATTCAAAGACTGTCATTTTGTATTGTAATGCTTTTGAATATTATGTTTTCACTGCTGAAAGTTATGGATGTTATACCTGTGAGGCAATGCTATTGTATTTTACACCATTTATTTTAAAGAACATAGAGAGAGCTTGTTTACCCAAGTTGATTTTTCCATTGCCTTTACAGTTCACAGTAGGGCGAAGTTGTGCCAGCCTTTCGGCGCGGGGGACTGTGTTCTAATTCCCTCCATAACTCATGCTCTCCTCCATCAATGTTTAGTTTAAGTTCAACACTTTGGGGAAATCGCTCCATGATTTAAATACAAATGTAAGTTTCAGGGACTCAGACAGATTACTGCATGTTCTATTTATACTCCTGTCCCATTCTTTATATGGGTTGATAATGTTCCCATATGTTTTTATTGCCCCTTCAGTGCGCGTTTCTTCCAACCATTGCACCTCGGAAGATAATTGAAGATAGTTTGCCTGTAAACTTCATAACTTATTTATTGAATGCTTGCCAGGCCTAGTGATCACTGTCATTAATTTAAAAATATATTTTATGATCATTGTTTATGATGATCTGGGGTGAATGCTTTTTATGAAGATGGTTGTTTTTTTTTTGTTTCTAATGGTGGGACCAGTTCATTCTCGTTAGATGTTGTGGAGCTTGGAGAAATGTTCTTGCTTTTCTGGCTAATAACCCTACCGCCAAACCCCCTGGCGCTACCAGCGCCGGATCACGGGTTTGGCGGAACGGTATTGCCCATTCCCCATTGGGCCCATTCGGGAATTCCTCATTCCCCATTGGGCCCAATGGAGAAAATTTGTGCTGTTACCGCCGGCGGATTTCCCACTGGCGGTAAACGCGCTGAAAATCAGCAAATTTGCTGCGGATTTCCCCCCAGCTTAGAGCTGGAGGGAAATCAGCCGAAGCTGTGATTTGGCAGACCCTTAAATGCGGCGGTAATATCGCTACAGCCGCATTTAAGGATTACCGCCAAACTCGTGATGAGGCCCAATGACTGTTCTATTAATCAGTCTGATCGCTTTCAAACCGTCGACAAGCACTGAACATCCCCCTTAGAGAACATATTTCTAAATTTAGAAAAGACATACGCTGGTTAAAAATAACTGACAGAATCCTTGTGAAAACTGTCTCACTTACCTCCAAATGCTTGAACAAACTAGCACCACCCTACTTGGCCAATAGGATAAACAGGAGAACCTCTACTCGCCCGACAAGAGCTGCCAACGCTCACACCCTTGAGATCCCTAGATTTAAACGTACTACAGCTGGGGGCACTAGCTTCCCAGTTAAGGCACCACAATCATGGAACGCGCTCCCTACTGAGCTGCGTATAGACCAACCATACCCCACATTTAGACGTAAGGTACTCAAATGGATTCGAATAAATGACCTCTAACCTGACTACCTACTGACCTCCTTCATTGTATCCTCCTTGACCTTATCCATTAATCTGTAACATGACTAGCCTATTGCCCTACCACTACACTGTAACCAGTAGTGCAGTAACCACATATTACCTGTATGATATATGTATGTATATGTATCTATCTGATTCTCCTTTGTAACCAAGCTTAAGTTATCTTGTCCTACTGCGCCCAGCTACCCAATTGTTTGGCACGCACTATCAAATAAACAAACAAACAAACAAGTAGGGTATGAATGCTTCTACTGGCTGCCCCTCTCTGGCTTTAACGCTGTTGCTGCTCCAATGCCCCCTCAATGTTCCACATGAGTAGGTCCATGCCTTCCTCGGATAGGTGCAACAGATCCTCTAAGTAATAAGTTATGTAGGTGTATCAAGCTGTGGCGCATGTGTGAGAAACCATGCCTCTGCAAAATGTACCATGGCTTGGTTTACTTTTTTGCAGCATTTTTTCACTGCTTGTGAGCGCTGCACTAGTTCAGCTGTAGTGCATAATTTATGGCACAGTAGCGATGCGTGTGGGGTGGTTGTGGGGGCTTGTGACCCTTCTGGAGCATAGTGCCTTGCTCATATTAGCAAAGGCCTGCCTGCTAAGGTGTAATATTAGCTTTTTGTTCCCCCAGTAAAGATCACTTTGGTCATGGTTTCTGTCCCTGCATACCCTCCTATTTCCGGTCCCTATAATTTCCTGTATATGTTGCTGTCCACAAGCTTGGACTCTTAATGGTTGATATTTACATTTAAGAAACCGAAACAGGTGCTTGTCTTTTAAAGGACACACACAAAAAATGACTCTGCAGCATTTTAGGTACAAGGGCTCTGCAGTTAGGATTGTATTGCCTCTCCAGAACACCCACTCTAATGTTATTAGCGAGCTGATGCAATTAGTTGAAGCCACAATGGGTGAAAGTCTTGGAAGGAAGTTACCACAGGGACACATCAGGCAGGAACATCCATAGCAAGTCCACTATAAATTAATGGTTTTGGGTACAGACAAGTTTCACAAATACTTGGAGCATACTAAATGTACTTTTTCTTCTTCTTCTTTTAGGCAATAATTAAAATCATGGCACTCTTTAATGTGCTTTTCTTTGATTCCGACAATTCTCTGTGTATTTGAAAGGATGGGGAATTTGAGCCTTTGACAATTCCTGTTGAAGTTAATTGTAAATGGCTGCTAGAGGGTCTTGATGAAAGTAGAAGAGAAACGCGTGAAGAAAAGGATTTCAAAGTAGTAGTGCTTTTCCAGTCAGCAGGTAAGCAATGTATTTTTTCTCCATCTATTTGATGTTGGGGGAGGGTGGACAATCTGACGTCCCTACGCGGAGGCATTCCCTTTTTCGCACATACCGATGAGTGCTGCGCAATGCCTACCACTCTTTTACATCATCTCTTTCCTTTAGAGTAACATGTATAGATGGTCTATGTGATTTCTCTTATGGTATTGGGCATTTGTAGAGTGGCTTTTACCATTGGTAAGATCTCAAAGTGCTATGGGTTGAACGCCCTCTGGGTCCGTAGTCCAGGTCAGAGTATGTGTGCAGCTAGACTGAGTTGTGGGTAGCTGCATGGGGACGGAGGGAAAGCGCCAAGGTGTGCAATAAGCAAAAATGAAACAAAGGGGGGTGGATAGGATCGCGCTTAAGGAGAGTTGCTTACCCCAGTGAACAGCTCAAGCAAAAAGTCTGTTGTATTGATAGACACATTTTGAAGTTTTAATTCGCCTTTTTCATACCCGCAGCCAAGAAACCGTGTATTAAGACTAAGAAAACATTTGACAAAATATTTAAAACCTATTGTGATGCAGAGAGACTAATTCCGGCTTTAAAAAGAAAGGCAGAGGAGAAAAGGCAGCTACTGTGGAATCTGGTAAGGGCTGGAAAACAAGTGTTGCGTGAACTACAAGAAGATGCAGTAAAAAAACAAAGAAAATTATATTGGGTGGAAACTGTCTATTCCCTGTTCAATTATGGTCACAAAAGCTGGAAAACCCAAGTCTTTTGCCAGGATGGCTAGTATGCTTGATACCTCCTACATTCCTCCCTCAAAACCCTCCTCTTTAACCTCACCTGAACAATTGAAAGACACAGCAGTAAATCGGCAGATGTCTCCGTGTAATGTTGCAGTTCCCAGAGAAGTAGCTGTGCAACAACTACAAAATATTGGACTATCAAGTAACAGTCAATTGTCTGCTACAAAATATTTGTTGGACAGATCTAATTTGACAAGCTGAACTCTATTGCTGCGTCTTTTCAACAGTGTGTCATTGTTACAGTATGACAGTTCTGCCTGCTTAGACAGTGAAGTGACTCCTACACGTTCCCCACACACCTGCCAAATCGTTCAGATTATGGTCTTTAAAAACAATGGAATGGGAACATCCCCACAACCGAGTTTGGTTGCTAGGTTAGCCCCTGCTACTAATCGACAATTGAAGATGCAAGCTCTTGTGTGTAGAACTATATAGTTCATCTGGTGAATTTATAAGTTGGTGCCAACTTGTAAATGGTACATGTTTTTGTGCTATTGTCTATGATTTCTGGTGGGGTCAGTGAGTGTTTTCTTGAGTGTGGTGAATGGTCGAACTTATTTTAAGCTACTCATAGTGATATTGGGTGAAGTGACTGTCGGCAGTCTGTCATGCAGGTAGACCTTTAACAGATTCTTTTTAGGTCACTTAACGTGTGTATTTGATTTGTAAGTGTGCATTTGATTTGTAATTGTGGGAGTTTATTGGGTGTGAGGCCATGTTAGCCAGAGGTGAGAACTGAAATGAGGGAGTCTACAGGTTGGTTCATGGCATTGTGGGGTGGATTTGTAGTTTTGTATACTAAATCAGCTAACTTAGTTAACAGCATTTGAGTGCTGTGGCATAGAAGGCAAAGATGGAAAGTGACGGCTGAAAATTCCCTTGAGGTTTTCCAGTACACTTTGCATAAGTCTAACTAGACTCACCCTATAGTGAAACCACCCATCTTACACACAAGGGATACATCCTGGGGGTAATCAAAACCCTTTTCCTAAATCTTTTAGAAGCATCATGAAATAACTCCTCCTGAAGTTGTCTGCAATAATCATTCACCATTCCAAACCCATCCTAAAGTTGTCATGGAACCATCCTGTAGCAAACCCCCACCAGACCTGAAGTTGTCATGTGGTCCCCCACCCGACCTGAAGTTGTCATGGGGCCCCCCACCCATCCTGAAGTTGTCATGGGGTTCCCCTGGAACAATCCCCCCACCCAACCTGATGTTGTCATGATGGCTATCCTGGAGTAATCCCTAACCATCATGAAGTTGTCATTGGGGTCATCCTGGAGTAATCCCCATCCATCATGAAGTTGACTTGTGGTCAAGCTGGAGTAATACATGATCATCACTGCAAGTAATCAGAATTCATCCCTAGTACCTTCTGTAATAACTCTAGAGCCAGCTCATTTAAATAGGTCGGCCTATACACATATTTCAGGATGGTTTTGGATGATCTCCCTGAACTAGCCATGGATGACTCTAGGATGGAGTCACCGGATGACTCCAGGAAAATCTTCAGTTTTGACTTGGGCAACCACCTAAGTCCATGTGACCAGAGCAACATTGCTACATGCTGGGTGCCCCCAGCAACAATCCAGCTGGCACATGTGCCCACAGACCTGTATGCTGTGCCTGGGCGATCCCAGGCAACTGAGTGAGCCTGTGTGGCCACCGCACTCTGATACGCTGGGAGCCCGAAGCTCTGCTTGACTGACCTGTGTGACCACAGATCCAGCCCCACAACACATGGGATCCGAGAGGACTGCCCTCCATCGATATGAAGATTGCTCAATTTGACCCTGCTTTGCAAAGCTCTGCAGCCCCATTGGAGAAAAAACAAGAAGACCCAGCTAGCATCCTTCCTGTGCCCCCACACAGAATATGCCAGTTCCTGACCAGAGGACATTTTTTTGCTAAGGATTAAGGGTAAGTAGAAGGTTTTTATACCTCAAGAAAAAAAGAAAGAAAAGGTTGCTGTGAGGGAGACGGGGCCTCAAAGGTAAGTACTGGGACGAGGAAGAGGAACGTGGCGATAATGGACTGTCAACTTTTGCAAAGCCTTCTAGATGTCTGAAGCAGACATGTGCTGCAGAAACAATGTAACCGCATTACAATATAGTCACGTAAACAAACTTCTGTTGTGACACGTTCACCACCCGATATGAAACATGCCCCAGCTTCCTGGACTTTGTAGTTTCGTTCAGGGTTCTAGTCATTGCCCTCAGAAGCACTAGTATATAGCACTTAAAACACCATAATTACTTTCATCTCTTCATTGAACAGTGTGAACAGCAACGTAATGCAAGTTCAATAATACGTATAATGAAACCAGTCTGTCATTCCCTCTTTCCATTCGTTCTGACCTTTGCTGGAACTGTCAATTCTGTATCTACGTTGGTTATGGTGAATTGGAGCTAAAACAGCGAAAAACGTTGAAAACTAGTTCAACCCAAATAACAAGATGATAGAGTAACAAATATGCTAGCAGTGACACTGGTAAAGCGAATGTTTATTTGGGGCTGTTTAGAGTTCTCGCTTTGTCATTTTAGGAATGCGGATTAGGGGCCGCAGTTTTGCAAAGCAGCTATTAGTAGGGAGCAAACAATCTAAGATAGTGGAATATTTTGCTTAACCCGCCGGGAAAGCTTTGTGAAGTTGGTGGAGAGTAAGATGCTGCAATGGAAAGAGAAGAAAGACAAGTATACTAGTTTCTGCAACTATTTTAAATAGGGGAAAACTATGTTTTGGTCACTCCATAGCTGCTAAGTTTCCCAGTCTCATGCTGACACCTCAAGCCATCCTGGTGTTTCGAATTGCATTCTGGTACATGTAGATTTGGTTTCCCATTTTAATGATGGACTTGCGAGTCCGCCCAGCATGCAATGGGCAGAAATGGTACTGGGTCAAGATGCCAACATATAACAGGGTACCGTAGCAACGGTATCACTCACCCGCCATTAGGAGTATACATGCCAATATTATCCATTCCAATAGGAAGCCACAGACAGTTCTAGTTTTAACTTGTATCACACATGGAATGAATAATGTTGGCATGGATGTAGGAGGTATAAAACACCCAGCATTCTATATTCCTTCAGTTGTAAAATCTCCTGCCTTTGACAAGTTAAACAAGCATTGGCAAAGCCAATAGTTTTGGCGTTTTATGCTGTTTGCATTTTACATTTATAGCCACCAGGGGGCAAGGATGGGAGTGCAAATTTCAAAGGAGGATGCCATACGGGGCGCAGTGTGTAAGACAATCAGAAGGAAGGAGACTAGAGCAAGGGAGGAAACGATTGAAAGAGGGTGCCATCGATGATGAGCAAGAGGGCGTATGAGCAAGAAAGGGTGAGAGTGAGAGTAAGAAATAAAGCAAGAGTGAGAGAGGAAGGATGAAAGGAGTAGATCGTGGAGTTGGGGTGGGTGGATTGTAGAAAGAGTTGAGTGGGGTAGTGGGAGTTGGGTGGGTGGGGATAGAGAGAGGTGGGTGAGTGGGGGTAGGATGGGTGGGGTGGAGACTATGATGGATTTCATAACTCGTCATAAGCAACATCTTTTCTCCTAGGCTACTCAGACGTCAGCACTCAGAGAAAACTTTGGGTTAATGGTGTGCTATATAAATGTCACAAATCAATCAACCAGTCAATACGTGCTTAATTTCAGTTTAAGCTGTAGAAAGGTTTGGATATGGTGTTACTTTGCAGAATGTGGGGAGCCATATCTCACATGTTTTGAAGTATAATGGCTGATTAGTTGCCTTTGGAATGTGGCTATGCATGGATCTAGCTTTCCTTCCATGCTGGTTTCATAGGTTCACTGCTGACTACTTAGTTGCCTTGAAATGATCCCGGTGCAGTCTCCATAAGAAATGTGACTGCATTTTGTTTGTAAGCCAGGCCGGTTCTGTCTGCATGCTCCCTGCTTCATGTGGGCTGCCTGCTCTGCATGGTCTCCCGCTTTTACCACTGTGATGGATAATATTACTGATGGAGCTCATACAGGTCCTGTCAGGCTCCTTGCCAGGCTTGTAGTGAGGCACAGAGACATTTTGAACTGCCTTCACTTTCCCTCGTACTGCAGCTGTGTGTATCATCAAGGGAAATATGTGTCCCTCCTCCTCATGCATAGGTATTCTCGGTCTGAATAAAAACTCATCAGGGGTTCTCATGATCCTGTCTGCAAGACCTGGCAATCCTGCCATAAGCACACGCATGCCATATGCAAACATTTCTGGCTCTAATGGTATGGCCCTCATGGCTATGTGTCCTGAGTAAGCTCTAATAATTTCACATACATTTGAGTAGTGCATTCCTGAAGTGGAGCATACTATGCCCTCCTCCGTGAATGAAATTGTCATGTTCAACTATGTCATTAAGTCTCGTCCCAAAATATTTACTGGGGTCTGATGTGACTATAATAAAGGTACATTCATTTCGCACTCTCCTATGAAGACTGGGAGTGCGTTTGTAAAGGGAACTCGACTGTGAGCTCCTGTAAAACTCTGAGAATCTATGGCCTCGCCGGACAAGGAAAACCTGCCTTCACGTATGCACGATTGTGTTGCACCCGTGTCAACTAGGAAGGAATATTCTTTACCCCCTAAAACGACATCCACCATAGGTTCCCTATGAGGATCTGGTGTCACTGATAGGATAGAGCACATCAGGGTTTCCAGTGAGCTGTCCTAACTTATATATAAATTCGGCCCACTGTGTGCTGGTGGATTTCCCCCATTCCCATTGTTACCTCCCATTCCAGGGTTCATGGTCTGTGATATTCGCAGCGGTGCCTGTAGGGATTGTCCTTGTGGAAAATTCCCCATGCTCTGAGGTTGCACCACTTGCTGCGCTCCTTGTGCTTGTTATTGCACCGTGTGATTCTGTGCACCACCCTGCTGCAAACCTGCAAGTGGATTTGTCTGTTCCTTGACCGTTCTGCATAATGCCTTGACTTCTGCATGTGCGCGCCAAATGCTCTGTCATTCCACACAGCCAACATACTGGCGGTGGTCGGATCATTTGCCCATTTGACATATCCGGGTTTCCATTTTGCATATTTTGAAAGCCTCCTTGATTATTTTTGAAACCTACCTGATTGCTCTGCCATCCTCTTCCTCTAAATCCTCTTCCCCGTGGGTAAAACCCTACGTTACCCTGATTATTTTGTTGTGGACTAGCCACCTGCTGCATGCTTGATTCAGCTGCGCTAGTTAGCATGGCTCCTTCAAGGGCATACTTTGATCATTTTTTCGGCACCAATTTAGCTTCCTCATCCTTTTGAGTTGCCTCCTTTTTGCGATTCTTTTCCTGCAGCAGTCTGCAATAATGTGCGATAGTCAACTGTATTTCAGCCCAAGGTTTAGCCTCAACTCCTACCAATTTCTTGAGCTGTTTCTGCACCGGTTCTGGCAACCCTTGGCACAATATATGGTAAAACACAGGTATAGATTTTGTCGAAGATTCATGCGTTTCGAGCACCCACGCGTCTTGGAAATTCTGTATATAAATCAACGGATCTTCCACTCCTTCATTTTTCGAGTCATTAGAGCTCCCATATCGGAAGTATCTGGATACAGCACTCGTAGTGCTTTCCATACTGCGGCTCTACAATTGTTAAATGGTGCTCCGTCTTGCGCTGTCTTAATTGTGCTTACGCCAGGGTAGCCTGCTCGTGCCCACACCTCGTCTGCTCTCACCAAGTATGGCATTCAGGAAACCTTGATGTCCCCTATAGCTAACTTGTTTTCTCCTGTCATTTTTTCTAACTCATGTATCCACTTTCCAGCTCTCGATGTCAGCATTGGGAGCTTGTTTTTCAAGTTTTCTCAATCCATGTGTGGCGATGGAATATATTGTGGTCTTATCCCCCCCTTCTCTAGTAGCAGAAATTGTAACGCGGAGCCCTTTTTCTCTTCTCTCATTGTTCTCCTGTCTATTGCAGGGGTAATATTCCTGCATCGCTGTCTACCTGGCAATGTCCTTAGTCTGTCTACATAGTGCGGTGAAGACATGCCCCTCTGACCATGAGGTACTCCTTCATGTCAGTCAGACTACGTGGCTGACTCTGATGCCCTCGGTGCAGACTCACTAGCGTCTGACCATCTTATTTCCTTTTCCCTTGGGAGTAGCCTTTCACTTCGCCTTCCTTCTTCGTTTTCTTCATGCTCTTCCCTTTCGGAGTCGGACATTGTCTGTCCCCAATTCACGCAACTTCTCGTATCCTACTTTACCTGCTTATTTCTAATCTATCCGGGGATAGCTCTCTATTCCCACTACTTCGGGTCACATCCTCAGTGTCGTACAGCTGAGTGCTCTCCAGGCGCTCGTCTTTCCTCTCCCCTTGGGGTGTCTGTTCTAGCCCCATTTCATCATATATTCTATTGATCGTTTCTCTGATGCTTCTGGTGTCAAAGTCATCTTCAATATTTGCCCTAGACGTGCCTGGTACTGAATCGTACGCAGGAAAGAATTCTTCGATGTCTCTTCCCAGTCTGCAACTGGATCAGGTTTTTTTAACCTCCCTCTCCAAATACTCAAGATCGCGTGCTCTCTGTCTTCGCTTGCGTTCGCCATCACATTTTTTGCACTTCCGCGCCTCTTCTCTGACCCTATCTTCTTCCTTTCTTTTTTCATTTCTACGTTCATCTGCCCTTTGAATTTCCTCATCTCTTCGTCTTATTCTCTTCTCACGTATCCTTTGCTCTTCTTCTAACCTCTGCTCTTTCTGTCTGTCTTGATCATAGGCTGCTCTTGGGTTGCGATCGAGATCGAACTATTTTTCTTGCTCTTCGCGATATAGCTGTTCCCACCTTTGTCTGTCCTTCCTTCTTATCCTTTCGTCTCTTAACTCCTTTTCTTTCCCCTTCCTCTGTGTCTCATCTAACCTCTCCTTTTGCCTAGCGTCTTCAATGCCTTTCCCATCGAGTTTCAATAGAATTTGTCCTCCCATCCATTCGTCTTTTGCGAATGCTATCTCATCAGTTCTGTCTTTTTCTCCCTTTCCATCTTTTCCCTTCTTTCTCCGTGTTGAGAGATGCACTTGTCTGTGCTTGTTCTTTCCTTTCTTCATCGCGTCTCCCCTTGTCCCTTGGGACTGCGGAGGTAATATTCTTGTCCTTATCTCTCCCTTAATTCTCGTCACTACTATGTTTAGGTGACTCATATGCGGGTTGCTGTACCCCGTGGCTGCTTTAAGCTCCCTTAACGGGTATAATCCCTCGTCCTTACTCTCTTTGATTTTCGTTTCAGGCGGGGCAGGTGGCGCGGTAGGTGTCACACCTCCCTCTGTGCATACATTAAGTATCCAATCTGTTGACAGCTCTTCCTCCTTTACCTGTTCGTACCTTTTCCACAACTCGAGAACAGCAAGGCATTTTCTTGCCTGTATATGTGGCGTGCAAATATGTTGTCATATGTTGTAGGACGGCTTTAGATAAAGACCCATTTTGTGGCCACGGCATAAACATCTTGTGGGCGGTACCTTTAACCCACTCAGTGCTATATTTCTTTAGCTTGGGTGCGTGTTTTGGCAATTGCTTGCATAAGTGTGCTAATGGGGTTATGTCTTCCATGCTTAAATCTGTTCCCTTTCCTCTTATATAACACTTGTCAATGCTTTCGTGTGCTTTAAACAGCGTCTAACAATATCAGCGAGCACCAAATATCGCAAGCTCCAATCCAAATTTTCCACAAAAATTTTATACTATCGATTTGTTCAAAAAACACATCAATTCATTTGAGATTCTGTCTCAGCTATCAAATCGCATGAAATTTTTAAATCAATGTTCAGTGCATATATGTTACATCACAACAGAAAAACATATAAAACAGACACTTAACAGATCATTACCCCTTCATGGAGTGTAAACGTACCCCTGTCACAATGTCTTTAAACGTTGTTGTAGCCTAGTCGTTCCTCATTATATGGGACTTTGGGTACAAGTTTCTTCTGGCCGCTACATTAAAGTGCAGGAATAAGGCAAATCATCTCACTTCTCGGGTGTCTGTCCTGGTAACCTCTGTCTTCTCGGGTGTCTACCCCAGTAGCTCTCATTTATCTTGTATTGCTCTTGAGTAATTATCCCCTTATATATATATAGTCTTCTCTACTTCTAACTATATTTTGTTTTCCCTCCTCCCTCTGTTACCTTTTCCCTTTACTTGTTCTAAGGCATGCACTATTTGCCAAAGCACTCCATTTTTTTTGCTTCACTCACCGTTCGCATGATTCTTCTCTGGACCCTCGGGATCACCGCCTTTGTTACCGCCTCCTTCAGCTTTTCACTCGCTCAGATGCTCGTAGGAATGGGAAGGGAAGTGTGGGAAAACGGGTCCCTTCAGGCCCTTTCTTCAGACTCTTGCTTACGCTACCATTGTCTACGGGGGCTTTACGGTCTACTCAGCCGAATGGCAAAGGACTCGCGATATTGCCGAAGACCTAGAGTTACTTTATGTCGACGGTCAATAGTTGTCTTACTTTAATCAAATAATCGATAGTCGAAAACCACCCTCTGCTACCAAGGGTACTGGGGAGACCCCTGGCCGGCCCATAGAGTCGGGGTTTGCTCCATAGTACTTTAAGACA
This sequence comes from Ambystoma mexicanum, assembly GCF_040938575.1. NCBI lineage: Eukaryota > Metazoa > Chordata > Amphibia > Caudata > Ambystomatidae > Ambystoma > Ambystoma mexicanum. Next base: position 719,016,451 of record NC_090923.1, read on the forward strand.
AGATAGCTGCACCTTGAGATGGATGGGGGTGCAGGTTTTCTTACTCCAACACCAAGGACAACTCAATGGTTTGGCAAAGGGGAGTCCATTAAATCACAAGTACAAAAAACGGGGAAACATGGAAATCAACAGTGGTGCGATAGTCCGTCTCACTTCAACTCCAGCGAACTTCATACAAACAGTAACATTTATACCCAAAACTCGTCATCATTGACGTGTAACGCTCAAAAGTTAACATGCAATTCGATTGGTTAGCAAAATTTAACCTTACTATAGGTACTATATCTGTATATGGTAACTGAGTAAGAGGATTGGATAAACACTATCAGGTGGGCGTCTAAGTCCTTCCTTCTAACATTACTCTAGTAGACGTCACTTTGAGTACGACGTCTCATTGGTTCTACTATCTATAGGACCCTAGATTATTTGGTCCATTGTGATTGGGTTTGCTTCATTCCCATGCATAAATATCCACTTTACTTAGCAGCATGCAGAATGGTCAACCAGGTGCAGGGTGCCCTGAGATTCACCCTGCCTTCCCTCAATCCATCGTTACTTTAGTAGCTATGTGTCAATTAGTTGGCTGTGGTCGGCCTCGAAACAGTATCTTCTTGTCAGAAAATGTTATGCAATCTCTCTCTGGGAGACAGCCAGGCGTAGGTGTGAACCCGTGCTTCTTCTTGCTCGGATGGTCACGTGCTGCTCACACCAGGAATCTACCTCGTTTCCTTCAATTTGTGCATTTAATTCTTATTCGGATTGCCACCTGCCTGTGCCTCCTTATCTCGACCTTCCTGAGCTAGGCTATTCTGTTCTTAAGTTTCGATTCTGCGAAGCTACTGTTTCCTCCTCCTATTGGTCTGACCTTGGCTCTTCCTGGCTCACGTTGCCTCTGCTGAGTTTCGATTCAGCCATCTGTTCTCGTTTTAGCTGGAATACGAATCCTGTCCTGTTTTGAGTTAATTCTGCTTTTGTGTAAAGTGAACTCGCACTTGTATAGTGTGCTTTGTTGAGGTAGATATGTATAGGTGGTCCTTGCCGCAGTCTATCTTCTACTAAGCATAGCAAGCCGTACTGTTTTCTTAACTTTCTTGCGGTTACAAGAGTATGTACAGGCGTTAGCTGGTTGAATGACTTCATCCTGCTTTATAGCTTGAGTTTCTTTATATTTCAACATCTTCTCTCATTCTAGGATCACAATATCCTTATTCATGTCGTTTTGTCTCTGTTTGACATCTTTGGGTTGTCTTATCTTCTATCTGCAAGTCTGCCCGGGCCTTCGTGAAGTCACCATTCATCTTCAATTAAGGCCTTTGTGGTTTCTTCTGGGACAGTGTTTAAGCAATCATCATTTCGTTTCATTTGCTGGTAGGGTTTTATCAATGGGAACCTTACTGTCCATGGTTGTCTGGTTATTAGTACTTAAATAGGTATTGTTCTTCTGATAGGTACTGGGCAGAGCCCCACTGCGGCTCTCTGCTGGTTTATTTGCTCATCATACATCACGTATTTCGATGTGAATGTTCCTGGCACTTCAAAATGGGCGACTGGAGTGCAGGCTTTATTTAGGACCTCCTCTACACTTGTAATATTGTCTCATCCAGCTTTCAGTCGCTGGCATGGCTTAAGAACCTGAAGCTCCAATCTGCTACTTTGTTCTGACTGCCCAGTAGGTATTCTGCCGTCACTGAAATCCTTCTCTGTAGGCATAGGTGCAAGAACTGTATTGCTGGATCCGCCAGCATCTTGGATCGTGTTCCTCCTAAGCTCACCATGGACACATTGGGCCTCATTACAAGCATGGCGGTAGCTCTGTAACGGAGTGGGCCTGGCAATATTGCTTGTATTGATGACGCTAGTCGTCCCACTAGTCTGGCTATTTCCTGAATCGACAACTTTTCCTTTGTTAGAGCACGCTTGATCTCTCTCATTATGAAATTCACCTTGTGAATCGGTAGACTTAGGGTACGCCGCAGGGTGTTTACCAAGAATCTCAAAAACTCCATTGATTGATCTGGAGTCAGAACTGACTTCTCCCTGTTTATTAGAAACCCCAGACGCTCTAGCAGATCCAGTGTGATGTTCACCTGCTGCTTGATCGTCTCTCTGTCTTGACACATTATGCAGATGTCATCTAAATACAGAATCCTATGTATCCCTTGTTCTCTTAGATATGTCACCACAGGTTTCATTAACTTTTTGAAACACCATGGGGCTGATGCTAGCCCGAATCGTAGACATGTGAATTCCCACATGTGTCCTGTCCATCTGAATCTTAGATATTGCCTCTGTTCTATAGCCATTGGGACTGTCAGGTAAGCGTCCCTGAGATCTATTCTTACCAACCAATCGTCCCGCTGTAATATATCCCTCAGGAGGTGAATACCCTCCATCTCGAAATGTCTGTATATTGTGAAACTGTTCAGTTCTTTTAGATTTATAACAGGTCTCAACTTGTGTTTGCCTTTGACCAAAAACATATTGCTCACGAAACTGCCTGACTGCTATGCGACTTGTGCTGCGGCTTCCTTTTTTATTAAGGTTTTTATTTCTGTGTCAAGCAGATTGTTGTCTGCTCCACTCTGTATTAATACATCTGGCCATCTTGTCTGCCATGGGTTGGAATGGAAATCTATTTGAAACCCTTGAACTGTACTAGTGACCCAGATGTCTGAAGATAAAGCGTGCCAATGCTCTACGCATTGTGCTAGTCTCCCGCCTACTGTGGGTATTCCCTCTATTGTACAGGTTTTCTGTACCATTGTTCTCACCTGTGTTCTGCTGTTGCGGGTGTTCTGGTTGCTTCCAGCCTCTAAACCTCCCTCTTCCCCTGTATGGGAAGAAAGGATTGGGTCTTTGGTCATTCTGCCTCCAGTGATTCCTGTTGTTGAAGGACCTTTTGGCTGAGCTGTTGGCTGAGCGGCCCCTTCATCGTCCAGTCCGTGCACAAATGTCTCTCCCAAGCACCCTTTTTAGGGATGCCTGAGCCTTGTCGATAGCCACATAGGAATTCAAAAACTTCTTAAGCTTCCCTTTTGTTGGCGCTGCCGCCTCTGAAGTTGCTAGTTCACTTAGCTTGTGGGGGTCAAACTTTACCAACACTGACTTGCGTCTCTCTCTTAGCAGTGCGTTCCCTAAGAGACATAAAGGTCTCTGTGCCCATCCTGACAGAATCGCTGTGTCTATGGGTTAATTGTTCTCCTTGGCCTCTGCTGCCATTTGAAGTATCTTAATGAGGGGCCCCACCATGTCTAACATCTTGTTCTGGCATGACCGCCAGTACCTATCTAAACCTTTTTTTATATCCTTAGCATATTTGCTCAAAAAGGTCACCATTTTCTTGTCAATTTCGGGTGTTTCGGCAATGCCTTCTGACAGGTGTGATATAGGGCATTCTGCTTGAAGTTTGTTTCTAGTCTCCTTTGACAGAGTCGTCCTCAGTCTTTTCTTCAAGTAAGCGGCTATCTTTGCTGGTGGTTCCCACTCTGCTGAACGTGGGTGTATTAGAGTAGCCGGGTCGAATTTATCTCCGGCCTGCTAGTCTATTTCGGTCATTTTCCTATCTTAGTAGTTCCCTCTTCCCCAGATGAAGATATCACTTCTACTTCCTCTGAGGCTTGTTCTTGTCAATCATCATCCTCTCCTGAACTCTCTGAGGATGTGTCGTCCCATTTTTGCACTCTCCTCTTAGACGTCACTTCTTTTTTGTTTTCCTCTATGACGTGCCCAGTGGGGTCTTGATAGGTTTAACCTTACGGGGCTCTTTCTTCCCCCTTTCTCTGTCATATGTCCCTTTTCTCCCCTGAGTTCTCGCATGCCCTGCAAGAATTTTTTCCAATCCTCCATAATGGCCATGCTGGGTTCCATGTGTTAATATCCCCGCAAAAATATCGCCATATTTTTGTGGCGATATTAAGGCATGGAACCTGCGGGGGACACCCTTGCAACCCCTGCATTATTTTTAAAGGAGCGGGGGACACCCCCGCTCCCAAAAATATTGCCTATGGCCGTTCCAGACGACCATATATACGGATTATTTTTGGTGGGGATAAGATGTAGTGATACCCCATGCTGGCCCCCAGAGCCTTGTGTAAATCTGTACAACTTCTTTTTTGGCTCACTTGCGCCCTACTTTCTTCACTGGAGCTGGACATTTTTAAAATGAAACTATTATTTGCCATAGGTATTAAATCATTATCAGTGTAATTATTCACAGGTTCCTGTGGCCTGTATTCCTCTCCAAACACACTTACTGTGTGAGCAATGGTCTTATTTCAGGCTTTATTGCTTGTCAGGTTTTCCTGGGTCTGTGCCCATCAGTTTCGTTGCTTTTCTGCAACTTTATTTCATTGCCCACCAAGTGATGCTGTTGCGCTCCATCAAGCGTTGATCTGACTGATAAATGCGCTAGTCATGCGTAGTATTTATCGCTCCTTCCCAGAGTTAATGGTATATATTTTATGCTGTTTGCACACAATGTAGACACGGCTGACCGGAGTAAAAGCACAGCGTGAATACGTCTTCCCGGCGTGCCTTCTCTCTGGCGCCGTGTCTACTCTGACACCTAATGCCGGTCATACTCGTGTCACATAGTATTTGACTGGCGTAATGTTGAAATTCTCCTTACTCTGCAGATATGCTCTGCCTTAATCTAACTATGTTGCGCTCAAATCCACATGCTTGCGCTATTTCATATATACATGTACACATTACATCAGTTCCATAATTTTTAAAATTAAGTAAATTGGTACTTAACTGGCTGCCCAAGCAGAAAAGGAAGAGATTAGGATTGTGGACAGTGTTATACGCGGGATGAGAGACTATTGGAGGATCACATGTTTATTTGAACACCAATAACAAGAGAACTACTAAAGACTATGTTTACATGGAACATGTAGTTTTTCACTTTATTGTTCTTCTGTTGTTATATAATGTTATATAATGCTGCTCGAGTTGAATAAAGATAAGAGACGCATAATACGAGCCTCTGGGTTTTGACATAGAATTCAGTTTGGAGCCTTGTTTCCGTAAATGTATGTGTGTTCAAAAGTAAATATGATCTTTCACAGAGATACAGAAATGAATTTACTTATTATGGTAAGTGCAAAATGGAAAACTAGGCAACAGAAGATTTGATCGTGTTTTTGTCTGCAAATCACCCATTACTGTGAATTTGCGCATTGCGAATTTGTAGATTTCAGCCGAATCACGTGACGTGGACAACACATTGCGTTTCACTTTTTCTTCAGGAAAGCCTACCAGCAAAAGTAAGGGGTGATAAAAACCATGATATGGCCCAAAAAAGCATTGCACGGCACATTAATGATATATATATATATATATATATACATATATATATATATATATATACGTATACATATATATATATTCAGTAAAAAAACTTTGTTAAAGGGATGTTCGGTTTTACTTCGAACGATAACGTTCCATTTATAAAGTTTTTTTCACTGAATTTCACACGTTTTTAGTAGCGCAACTTAACCATAACGTCCCTTTAACAAGTTTTTTTACTGAATTTCATAGTTTTTTAATAGGGCAACTTAATCATAACATCCCTTTAACAAAGTTTTTTTTTACTGAATATACACTTTCATCATGTGAATTTGGGAGATATGTACTATAATTCCCTTACTTTATATTTTTACATTTTTCTTATATGTGTGTATACTTTTGTATGAGGTGCAGAACAAATAATATATTTCTGTTGTTTTGACACAGAAATGTACAGTACTTTGGAGTGGCTGGAGGAGAATTTTCTGCATGCCGAAATGTCGGAAGATAGCGATAATAATGGTACACACTTCTCTGCATAAGCAAATTAATAGTCAATACTTTATGGGCACTTAACATATATATATATATATATATATATATTTTCTTTTTAACAGACCAAGGAAAAATTGAAGAAAGTCCACCAAAAGACACAGTGCAAGACACCCTGAAACTCATAGAAGACAAAGTGGACATGCTAAAAGAGAATTTTAATGGGTTAAGGCAATTTGTGGAGGACCACGTGAAAGGAAAAATCAGATATCACTGTCCCACCTGTACCTGTCCCCCTTCTCCATTTCCCAGTGAACTATCCCCAAACCCTCAAGAACATAAACGTTTTGATGAAACTTCATCCCTTCATCCCCTCACAACCAGCCTGTGGAAACACCTAATTCCCCTATATTTGTTTCAGTGTCTGCTTCCCCTTCTCTCTCTTAATTGCTGTATGTGTGTTTAATAAAAAAAATGTTATGTTAGTTTTAGTGGAATTGTTTGGGTCTAAAGTCCGCGGACAGCGCGCATGTTCGGCCTGTCCATAATTAATAAAATATGGATGTTCTAAGGACAATACACCTACCTGTACTATTCGCAAGCAAGATGGAAGTGTTCTTAGAACACACCAGCTGTCCAAGATGTCCGTAAATCAACAGAATGGGGGCGTCGTAAGGACATTCTACCTCTCTGTTCACAACCAAGATGAAACTGTTCTGAGAACATACCAGGTGTCCAGGATGTCCATAAATGAACAAGATGGGAGTGTCCTAATGACACTATACCTGTCCGTACCGTCCGCAGCCAAGATAGAACTGTCCGTAGAACAGGCGCGGTGTCCGGCATGTCCGCAGTCAAACAAAATGGAGGTGTCCTAAGGACACTGTACCTGGCCGTACAGTCAGCAGAATATCTACGCACATGCGCACCACACCCGTAAATCTTGCGAACATCGCGCCTGTCCGTAACTGTCCATCTCACTTGTGTCGCACTTTTAATTAGTTTCAGCACCTGAATACTGTCCGTAGAACACCCGCGCGCATGCGCACGACCGTTCCTGTGCATTTGGTGACTGCGGGCACCCATTTCCTTCGTGGATGTGTTCACAACGTCATCATGTGACCGCACCCACGCTGAGCGTGTGTCCTAATTTGCGCACTTTGTCCGCTTCTGCAACATTTCAAAAGAACTTATGCAGCCAAATTATTTTACAATACAAAATCACCATTTCACATTTCCCATACAATGGCCCTAGCTTTCAACATATTGTTGGGAACTTTTTCAACGCTTTTGAGTGATCAATATGGTCACGAGGTGCACCCCTCCACCTCTATAAAAGGCTACACCCCCAAGCTCATCTTCATTGTACTTCTGGCGATTGTAGATTGAGCTTTACTGCCTTTAGTGCTGTAGCAGAGATTATCTCACCGACCCTAATAGTATCCATGGCTGCTGTGGCTACATCAGCCTCAGCACCGCCCCAAACCCTCCACCGCCACCACCTCCCCAAGGGCCTGCAGAGGGAAATACGCTTGAGGATGTAGAGAGCGAGGAAGAAGAGAATGAGGTGGAGGATCTCCCTACTACCAGCACACGCCGGAAGTTGTGGGTGTGGCGGTTGTTTACCGTTTTTGGTAACGTACCAAAAACACGTGCGAACCTGGTCACCTGTAAACAGTGCAACTTGGTGCTGAGTCGTGGGAGACCTGGTGTCTACAACTTTGGTACGACAACCATGAAGTGACACCGAACTTCGTTCCACGGTGCGGACATTCGCAAGGTGGTACCATGTAGAGAACGTAGTAGGTTGAGTTCCTCTGCAGCATCCTCCGTGTCCGATCCTCTCACCACAAGAGACACTCCTGTGGGAGAGTGCATCCCTCCAGCTGCCTCACAGGCCATTCGCGATGCTGTTGACCCTTACCTTTCGAGGGTCACAAAATTTTGTATGTACTGCGACGCAGTACTCTGCAGGGAGGAGAGTCTTCGAAGTGCTTTCGAGACTACCGTCACGGAGCACCAGAAGAACTGCTCGCTACCTAAATAAGGCCCACCCTACATCTTACTCTCTCCACCTGCCCTTTCTTAACCCCCGTGGTTGGTGTCCCTTCCTTACCCTCCTTTCCCCTCCTCTCCTAGTGTGTCGTGTGTAAAAAATCCAAAAAATATAAAACAACAAAAAACACAAAAAAAGGCTCTTTTCAGAGCCGCCTTTCACAGTTTAAAAATAGAAGTGTCAAATAAACTGTGCAGGGCCCTGCAAATTTTTTAAAAGTCAGCGGACAGTCCTGTGACAGATAAAACTTTGGGGTGCAGCCCTAGCAAAACCAATGCACTTTTCTGAAAAGAGCCTTTTGGTGGTGTTTTGTGTGTTTGAAAAACTTGGATTCGTCAAAATGTAATGCAAAATAGGTGACTATGAATCAAAGAAGCTTGCAATGCATTTTGTACATTTCGAAGAAAAATCTGAATGCCTGATTGCCAGCATATGTAAGATGGACTCCATCTCTGCGAATAATGAATGTGCTACGAAACAAAATATTTTCATTGTGGAAAGAGGACATGCCAACATTGATTAGAAAGGCACAAACAGCCTTATTGACATTGCGCCTCGTTTTCTCCATTTGTGGACCAAATAAAGCAGAACGCAGCCACATTTGTCTTTGTGCAGTACGAGAAAAAATTACTTTACAATTTGGAAACATGTCCATGACCTTCTCAAGTCCTTCTTTCCTTGCAAATTGCAAAGAAATTCCAGAGACATGCCCTAAACTGTTTCCTCCACAATGAATGATAATTATATCAGGATGACTCTCTGTCTGTAAAGTAGCACAGAGAGGTACCAAGGCCAGCCACTTCATTCTACTCACTCCATGCTAGTGCACTTCCACATGAGGGAATCCAAGATCTGCAGATATACCGCAACGTTCTGCATGCACCTTCAACCAATGTATCCATGAGTCTCCCAAAATCCAGATAATCTGTTTTCGAGCACACAGCCAAAGCTGTCTGTTCTCCTCTCAGGAAAAAGACGTTCTCACTAAATCTCTCCGTTCAGAACACACCCACTGAACTTTACTAACCAATCCCTAGCTTCGCTCATCCTCATTTGCATGCCTCTCCACCCCAGAATCCCTGTATGTAACACGCGCTGCCTGCAGACTACCACCATGTCCGCAGACATGTAGAGGATCTGAGCGTGACGACTGTACATTTAAATAGTATTCCCCCTTCCCCCTTTAAGCTGGGCTCTGAAAAGAGCCATTTCCTTTGGGTTTTTTGCAGATGCCTGACATACACCTGTTATTTTGTATTTTTTGGGGGGGGTTTCTTCTTAATTTATGCCTACAATCATCACATAACCTTCTCCAAAGCAAGCCTTACATTCCAAAAGAACATGGCATTTCCCAAAAAAGATAAAGAAACACCATCTGCTTCAAAATAAGCCGCATTTCTGGAAAAAATGTTCTTGTGGCTGCAGAAAAAAATACCAGCTCTTAACATGAAAGCACGCATGCCGCGATTGATGGCACACCTACCAATACTTTGATCAGGACAAAAAACAGAACTGTTGTCCCATTTTGCTCTAGGGAGTAAGCCAGAAAAAATGACTTTCACAGTTGGAAAGATGTTAATGACTGCTTGAACCAACTGTTCCAAATCTCCCAACAAAGTAGGTGAACTCACGTAGCCCAAATGGCAAGCACCATAGTGCAAAACTACCACATGGGGACTGGTCATCCTACGCATATCTCTGCAAACTTCGAGAATTGCTGCTACATTGCAATCAGTCGCAGCTCTCCACACCACCTCCACTGCTCTGACATCGAAATTGTTTGCCACATGCCTACATTCTTAATAGTGCTGTAAACCATGGACACAAATATCTCCGAGAACCAACACTCTGACTGTCTCCACCTCTGCCATCTTCACTACACACACTCTCTACACAAATCAACAATGTCAGCATCTGATTGGCTGATACCTACAGTCCCCTTTGCATGCTGGATTTGCTGTAAAACCCCATATGTGGCACGCCCTACCCGCGGACAAGCGCGGTGTCCGTGCGGCACATAACTCTTAGCCAGTCCTTCTACCCTTTCCACATCACTCGCAAATTCATTCCCTCATTAGACACAGATAAGCAGTCACACAACCATCCACTAATCACATCCAAGACCTCTACATCTAACTCCGTCATCAGAGTTCCGCACTTCAAATGTACTGTTGATCACTCTGAATACAAGTCTCATATCATTGCAAAGCACCTACTACAAAAACTACTGTGCAAGTGTTGCGGATTTCTACTTACAGCTCCATGCATACCCACATGCATGATTACAAAGTACAGGTATGCATATTTTATTCAGAGTACATGTGCAACTCTTATGATTCCATTTAAACAAATTAATGCTACTAAATCTGCATAGCGAATACATACATACCAATGCTCCCTCTTTAAGCGCAAGACTTCCGATTTTTCATTGAAAAATCGCACTACTTCTTACTATCTCCCGCATAACCCATACATACGTACCAACCCTCCCGATTTACACGCGAAACTCGAATTTCCATTAAAAAATTTCACAATTTTTTACTGTCTACCGCCTAAATTTATGCTACTTCCAATGCGATCGAATGAGAAAAATAAATGTTTCCGATTGCTGTGGTGACATCTCCCTCTCAGGTGCTCCCGATTTTTTGCATTCCTACTTATAATATGAAAGTATTCAAATTTTTCCCATCTACTATAATGACCTATCACTTCCAAACCTCTCTGCTATGTACAACACAGCTGAAAAAAAACAAGGGAATTTCATGAACTGAAAATTGTACTCATTTGCGAAGCAGGTTCAACTAACATACTGCAAATAACATATAAAGGCTGCACCTAGTGAAATTAAATGCACGAATACACTGTGTTGAGATATCAAACGAGAATACTCCCACGAAAGCTGAACAATGAACGTGTACATTAACATCACTGCTTTAAACACACAAAATTAATAACTTCTTCCTTTTACAATTGCAGTGAAGACCACTCTCCTAAAAATCAACAGCATCTACACTGCAAACAACATATCCGAAGAAACCTGGTCATTCCACAAAAAAAGTAAGTCCAGTACTACCTTTATATTCTTACTGTTCCTCAAAGAGACTGTGGGGGTTATTTATGTAATTTGCGCACCAGAAAACCATCGATTTCTGAACCATTCTGCCTACAAATCCCCATTTATTAAACAAAGATTAACAGGCAGAATGGCACACAAATCCATGTGTTTTTGGAACACAAATAACATACACAAGCCTTAGAATGTTAGTACTACAAAACAAATATCTGTTTTAATGTTATGCCATTACGTTTACTATTAATGCTTCTCCTCACCACTAGCTCACTTTCTACTCTCATCTGAAGCACAGTGTAGTAATATACAAACAGAAAAATAGCCTTCCCAACTCATTGTAACTGCCCAATGCACATTCACACACCACCACAAACATCTTCCCCATCAAACTCATACACTCATGCACACAGCACACATACATTGTAAAACAGACCAACCCATACCTTCTTTTTTTTCAACAGACCCCAAAGAATGCCTACCAAAAAGCAAGTCCATAGAAAGGAACGGAGAAATAGAGCAAATGAAAATAAATGTGTCCAAAGTAAGCATCCATCTCTACCAGAGTTTGTACAAAACGTTGAAACAAAATAGCTAATACAGGCATTTAGCGAAACAAAGGAAGCTTCAACTACAGAAACTTTGTCTCCTCTATCAAAATGTGGCATGAAACAGAAAATGCTTTACAAGAATTCGGCTACCACTACTGCTAACAATGCTCCTATACATCCTGATCTACTAGCAAGAAACCATGGTAAAAAAAAGTATTTTAGCATAAATGTTCTGCCACAGAGTCCTTCAGAATCTAATAAGAAAAGGAGCGAAATCATCCTCAACCCTTAAAACCTATAGTAGAAAATTAATCCTACAAGCTCTCATAGACAGTGAAATCCTTCTCAAAAGGAAGTTATTTATTTTAGTGTTAAATAGGATGAAACCACTAACAAAACTAAGTACTAAACTACAAAACAAACTTCTCAATAAACGGAATGTCAACAAAAATAACTTCTTAAATATTTGTGGAGGTGAATGGAGTCACACAACGACGACAGAACCATATTTTAATGAAGAAGCATACAAACAAAATCAAACAAACACAATTGCCATCCATAGCAGTGGACAAGGATATGAAAAAATCAATAATACTATCATGGAACAAGAAACACTGCTTACAAAAGTATCCCCAGAAAACCACACCGTCCAGTATGCAAATGGATGTGCACGTCAATGTGTAACATTCCTAACAAATCTTTCAAATCTTTATGCCAGTTCCTCAATCAGTATGTGAAAGGTAAAGACAAAATGAAAATGAAAGTGCTGCAAAATATGGATACCTGTCCAGTGCGCAAATACACAGGACTACAAGGACATTCATTAGCCTGCATTTCAGGACCGATTTGCAAAAGCACCTTCCATGATATCAAAATCAACACATCATTCAAATGTAAGAAATCTAATGTATAAACTGTACTTTGCTAAATGTCCAGCTTTAGAACTAGCCAATTTAAATAACACTCTTCTGCATGGTACACCTAAATACCTACAAGAAGAAATAAACCGTATCCAGCGAAAATATTTTGGAAGTGAAAGCCACTTACAAAATGCAATAGTTTTAGAACAGACTAGCAACAATTCTGCACATGGCAAACTTCTATTACACACGTACAAAAAAGAAATACTAAAATTTAAAAGTACATCCGCTGAAGTACCAAACCATGTGTGTGTGTGTTGCCGCAGAACATTTTACAAAAGTAAAACAAAAACTATAGACGTAACATACAAAATAGAAGACAATGAAGATTCCAAATGGTTTGAATTAGCTCTCTATCTTTTAGCAGAAAACAAATACATAATAAGTGAACCCCTAATATGTTGCAGTTACTGCACTACAAAACATGACAACAACCAAACTCCTTCACGTGCTATCACAAATAATTTGGAATTATTCCCACTAGCAAAACCCCTGCAACAACTCAATTTGTATGAGAGCATCATAATTCAAACAGTACACCCATTTCAAGCAATAACACGCCTTCAACCAAAAACAGCAAAATTACCTCCCTCTGAATTGGTGAAAGGTATTTGTGGCAAAGTAGTTTATTTGCCATTAGATCTGACAGAAAATGCGCACATTCTAGGAGTGCAACGTCCAATAGAGCATTCTTTAATTGTCTTAGTAAATGGTATACCAACAAAAGACAAAAAATGTTGGCAACAACTCGTGGACTTACATAAAGTTAGACAAGCCTTGCAATATCTGAAAGACAATAATGAATACTACAAAGAAATAAATATTCAAGAAAGCTTAAGGGAAACAACTGAAATAATTCAAGAGTCATCAGAAACTGGTCAATTTGAACTTTTGGATCCTGCTGCAGTATCCACTCTTGTGGACCATTACACAATTCATCCATTGCACTCTAATGAGAGCATAGATGATGCACTAGAAACTTACCAAATGCAACAAAACAAAGGGTCACCAATGAGCATATGGGAAAAAGTATAGAAGCACATGCTTTTCCACTGCTATTTCCTACTGGCAAAGGAGGAAGATACCATGATAGACCCACTCAGATAACAGCATCAGAATACCGCTCATTACGAATGTATTCTGAAGATCCCAGATTTAGACAAAATGTGGAATACATATTCCACCTACTCTTTGAAAGTAAACTAGCAACCCAATGTTTCGGAGTTGCACACATATTGAAATCTGGAACCCACTTTCAAAATATGTCAGCTACGCAATTAATACAAAAAGTGCAAAAAAAAGATGAGGTTTTACAATCAAGCATAACAAATCTGTTTGTAAACACGGTGGTACGAAAGAATACTGGTTCAGATGGCATGGAGATGTACGTTGTATGATCAGAAACCTTGGACCACCCACTTGGTTTGTTACATTAAGTTGTGCAGAATATGCATGGGAAGATTTACATGATTTCCTACGCATATCAAACAACAACAAAAACAACATAGATATACTAACACCTGGAGAACTTTGCTCTCTAGATCCTGTTAATGTTTCAAGATATTTCCACCATCGTTTCATTCCTATGCTACACTTTATTTGTAATAAAACTGTTCCTCCCCTCGGAGAAGTGCAACACTTCTTTTGGAGAAAAGAATACCGAGCCAGAGGAGCACCACATATCCACATGCTTTATGGATTAAATGTGCACCTAAATTTGGTCAGGACAGTGATGCCACTGTTTTGCAGCTCATCCAAAATATGTCACTTGTGAAGTCCTTTCACAAAGGACACATAGTGACCTTCATGGACAGAATGTACAATTTCAAAGAAACAAATGTGGCAAATATTGTCGTCGCAAATACAAAATCAAAGGGAAATACTGCACCAAATGCTGCTTTGGTTTCCCTAGACCAGTTACAGAAACAGGTGAAGTGAACAACTTCATGTCTTCAGTTCGACATAGTGTTGAAGGTAAATCACCTAAGAACACGTATTACATAACAAGAACAGAAGAATCAAAACATAACAATGAATACAATGCAATCATTGCCCTTCTATGGAATGCAAACATAGATGTGCAGTACTTTGCAGCCAATTCCACTGCAGTTACACAATATGTTACAGCCTACTTAACAAAAGCAGAAAGAACAGATCTTCAAGACCTCTGGAATGACCTATCATCAGACAAAACACTATCTCAGAAATTGTACAGGCTAGGCATAAAAATGCTCACTCATAGAGAATGTGGCACCTATGAAGCTGCAGATTGTTTAACCGGTACTGCTTTGTATGGAAAATCTGAAAATATTGTATGGCTAAGTCTTGGTCCTGCTTAATCTAGGAAAAGAGTTCACAAATCATATGAGGACATAGAAACAATTGCCAGAAAATGATCCCAACAGCCAAGACATTTTAAAAAACAATTTACTAGACACATACTACTCGAACAGGAGTACCACTTTGGAAACCATGTTTCTATACCACATTGCCCAAAACTTTGCATAAAAAAATAATATAAAACCTGATGAAAGCAAAGGTAGATATAGAGTGACAGATTGTGAAGGCAGCTTAATGAAACTTAGCAAACAAAGCTTAATTAATCATGTCAAATTGTCATTAAAAACTTCTCAATAGAATGAACTACATTACATGTCCCTGCTACAACATTTTAAACCATGGAGAAAAGAGGAAGAGATACTAGATAACTATGACTGCTATGAAGACGCTTTCAAAGCAAATGAAAGCGCGATCACCGATGTGAATTTTACGCAGTACAAAACAATGTTGCACAATGAACAGCAACACGAAGAAGAACTCCAGGCCCAACTAGATAAGGACACTTCCGACAGTAGTCAACCTTCTGTAACAGGAAGTCAAGAACCACTAGGACAGCCACTAATAGCAAATGAGGCAGAATTAGCTATGACAGAAGTGCAAAACACCATGTGTCACTATGAAGAAGATATAGAAGACTTAACTGTACTTCAATCAAAACCTAACAAAGATCAGCGCACCATTTTTGAAGAAGTAACAAAGGAAATTGCACATGGTGTACAACACGAAAATAAGGAATGTACCGGCCAAAATTACAAACCTATACTGATGTACGTCAGTGGTGAAGCTGGTTCAGGAAAAACATTCTTAATCAAAATCATCAGAAAGTTCCTTCAACAATTGACAAACAACACACTGTCAGCTGTTGTAGCGGCCCCCACAGGTTTAGCTGCCTGCAACATAGGCGGTGTCACTTTACACCGATTACTACTCCATCCAGTAGAACACCAAAACAAATTTAGACTATTACAAACTTTCTGCAGAAGCTGCAATGGAACTACACACTACACAGAGTATTAAAACAAATGAAAATGCTACTAATAGATGAAGTGAGCATGGTCTCCAACCTAATGTTGGCTTTGATTCACCTCAGATTGTAAGAAGTACTTAAAACAAACTACGAAGAACTCTTTGCAGGAAAACACATTATCGTTTTCGGAGATCTTTAATTGACACCAGTGAAAGGTGAACCTATTTTTAAAACCTTAGGACACAAACTCTGCTGTAAAACTGTTGGCAGCATAGGAAATGTCAACCATTGGCAACATTTCCAATACAGAGAATTAACAGAAAACATGCGTCAATCTGCAGACCTCACTTACCCCAACATTTTAAAAAGTATTAGAATTGGTGTACTATCTCAAGAAGCACAGGCAATATTGAAAAACCGGCACATCCATGCACTTTCTGGCGATAACGCATGTCCTACTGATGTTATGGAACAATTAGCGCACAAAAATGTCAATTGTATGGCCTTAATGCCAACTCTTGCAAGCTGTTTCAAACTCAATGAGACAATGTTAAAAAAAGGAATGCAACTAATAATTGAAATTTGCTCCACAGACAAACTGGACGTACAAGGTATGACACTACCCATGTGTCAGCAAGCCACAACAAGACTAAATACCTTAGAAAATTCAATCTCCAACACAGCTGGGTTGGAAAAAATATTAAAATTATCCTTAAATTGTAGAATAATGCTTAAACGTAACCTTGACGTGGAGCAAGGACTAGTTAATGGGGCACTGGGTCCAGTTGTTGGCTTTCAAACATATCCATGTGACAACAACATTCAGTTTGTCAATATTCTCTTTGACAAACTTTCAGAAGTAAAAAGGGTAGGGCGCTCAACAGCTTGATTCCTTCTCTTCAAAGACATGTATGTACGTAGAGAACAATTTTCTCTAACTCTTGCATATGCAGTCACCATTCATAAATCCCAAGGTTTTACCCTAGACAAAGCATTGATAGATATTGGAAACACAGTCTTTAAAGAAGGCATGAGCTACGTAGCGCTATCACGCTTACGTACACTTGACAGTCTATTTCTAATCAACTTTGATGCAAGTAAAGTGAACGCTGATATTCCTTGCATTTTAGAATACAATAGACTGCGTTCACTCTACACCCCATCTGAAATCATATCCTGTTCCAGAAAAAGGAAAACGTTGTAAAAGAAAACTAATTCAAACAGAAATGCAACAGGATCTGACTGCAACTCCTTCAGAGAAAACAAAAGAAGCTAATACTTCATCAATTACCACAAGCAAAGAAGAACCTATTAGTAAAAGTAAATCAAGTACTTATTCAAACAAGGAACAGAATCTCTGAAAAAAGCCATCGGACACAGAACTATCTGGTCCATTCAAATTTTCAAATGAAACTGGTGTAAGTTGCTACGCAAATGTAGCAATGAATATTCTATTTCAATTGCCACTGATTGTTAACAACATTTACTTGCACAGTACAGAACAATTGTGTTTGCAAATGTTAGTCCTTCATAGAAATGCAACAAATAATCCTGACAACAAGTATAGTGTTCACGGAATAAGACCAGTATTGGACTAGTGTGCTGGAATGGTGAGATTCTCTATAAACTCACAAGAAGATCCACAAGAATTTCTAATGTACTCACTACAAGTACTCGAAAACAAAAACATACTTATAAATGAAATGTTCCAGATTTCATACATGTGTAAACATACATGCACTCTCTGTAACAATGTGACACAGGAACAAATCCCTAATGAGCGATTTGTGTATGTATCCATACCTAATTGTGAATCCATTCCATTTCAGCAACTTCTACAAAATGCGAACCATAGCACATTATGTACTATCTGCAATTCACATAATCGCT
Source organism: Ambystoma mexicanum (assembly GCF_040938575.1). Classification (NCBI taxonomy): domain Eukaryota; kingdom Metazoa; phylum Chordata; class Amphibia; order Caudata; family Ambystomatidae; genus Ambystoma; species Ambystoma mexicanum. The sequence continues at coordinate 719,034,023 of NC_090923.1, forward strand.
CCACCTTACTGATACAAACACATAGTAACTACATAATACTAATGCTTCTACGTTACAATGCAGATGGTACCAAAAACAACTGCAAGCTGACTGGATTCACACACGGTCAAGTGTCACTTGGTAAGAAAACCTTCACAACAATAGGTATAATCTACCACACAGGAGCCACAACCAATGCAGGTCACTACACTGCATATATTAAAAAGAAATGTGGACGGTTCGAATGTAATGATAGTAGCATTACTCTAAAGCAGAGATTACCAGCAAATCTTACAAATGCGTATTTAATCTTCTTAAAGCCAAAATTTAATAACTAATGTGTACTTCAACATTAACAAAAATTCAATTAAAAGACTATAAACAGTTAGAATAGGCCAACAGGTATCTAACTGCTGAAGATTGTATAACAACCACACATATAAATGAATACCACTGATTCGTAACAAAAAATACACAGTTAGAATATGCCAACAGGTATTGAACTGTTTAAAAAATATGTAACAAGCAAACATACAGAACATTAATCAGAAACAACAAGTGAACACCCAAAGGAAACAATTAAATACTTTGTAGCATAACAAAGAAAGGTTTTTTTTAATCCGACAAGGATTTTTTCCCCCCAGACCCAATGATTTGAAAAACAAACACAGAAACTGAGCAAAATGCACAGTACACTGGTTTGTAAACTAAATATGAGGATAAAAAAAAGCTAAAATGTCTATTATACAATGTAATAAGTCTTTATAAAATACAAACACTAACATGCTCTTTTCTTTTATCACAGAAATTAAAAAAGAATATTTCCTCCAAGTACTAAACTCATGTAAGAAATATATCGAATCTCAACAAATTAAGTATTAAGTATAATTTCACACATTTCATACATAATCAAATCTATAAGTCTGATCTATGGCAGTAATATGTGCAGTGGCTGTAGGCAGGGCCTAGAGTCTTGGATGTATAACCTACGGCCTACACCCTGCGGCCATGCAACCAAGACTGTAGGTCCTTCCCACAACCACTGCAGCATATCAAAACCATGGTGGCTTATAACTTCACTGCTTATAACTCTGGTCTTGGGTGCATGGCCTACAGCCATGCACCTCTAGGTCGTGCACACAACCACCGCACCACATCACACCCATGCTGACTTATAACTTCAGTGCTTCAGTGCTTATAACTTCAGTCTTGGGTGCATGGCCTTTGGAAACATTTTAACTGCAGCATACACTCAATTTGCACCCAGGACTCTAGGCCCTGCCCACACCTACCAGATAGATATTCGATTGTATGAGAGTGATGTAGGAATGTGATATGCTGCAGTGGTTGTGGGCAGGGCCTAGAGTCTTGGGTGTATGGCCTATGGCCTGCGGCCATGCACCCAAAACTCTACATCCTGCCCACAACCACCACAGCATATCACACCCATTGTGGCTTATAACTTCACTACGTATAACTTTGGTCTTGGGTGCATGGCGTTCGGCCATGCACCCACGACTCTAGGCCCTCCCCACAACCACCTGATCGATGTTTGATACTACGGGTGTATCTATAGCTGTGATATGCTGCAGTGGTTGTAGCCAGGGCCTAGAGTATTGGGTGTATGGCCATAGATAATCGAATCTATGGGCTTGCACTATATGAAACCCATGTTGGCTTATAACGTCAGTGCTTATAACTTTGTTCGTGGGTGCGTGGTCTTCGGCCATGCACCCAAGACTCTAGGTCCTGGCTACAACCACCACAGCATATCACACCCATTGTGGTTTGTAACTTCACTATGTATAAATTTGGTCTTGGGTTATGGCCATAGATATTCAAATGTACGGGTGTGCAGTATATGAAACCCAGGGTGGCTTATAACTCCAGTGCTTATAACTTTGTTCTTGGATGCATGGGCTTTGGCCATGCACCCAAGACTCTAGTTCCTCCCCAAAACCACCTGATCGATATGCGATACTACGGGTGTATCCATTGCTGTGATATGCTGCAGTGGTTGTGGCCAGGGCCTAGAGTCTTAGGAGTATGGCCTACGGCCATGCACCCAAGCCTCTAGGCCCTGGCCACAACCACCGCAGCAAATCACACCCATGGCGGCTTATAAATCAGTACCAGACCCATAGAAACAAAAATTTTAACTACGGCATGTACTCAATTTTAATATTCGCTAACACCACGCCTGTCCTTTGAACAGTTTCAAGTTGCCTGTGCACAGCACTGACGGAAGTACTATCCTTATGAGACCCCTCATTTTCAGTAATTACAAATATCCCGGACAGGGCGGGCATTGCAAATACATCATTAGATACAGGATTTCGCCCATCTCTAACTCTCTGAACCTCCCCAAGCACTCTGACACACCAAAACACTTTCCGAAACAGCATTTCGCCTCTGATCGCCACCGCGCTGTCGGCAGATCCAAGATGTCGGGTGCATCCAAACAATCTGACGCACATCACGCCTCACTCCATGCAATCAGCGGACATGTCGCGTGTCGGCAGTCATGACGCGAGCCCCTTAGCCAATCGGTATCTTGTCCGCGGAGCGAACAGGGATGTGTGACCGCAGAGCAGACATAGATATCACTAATTTTTTGAGACATACTTTTTGGTCGTTTTAAAGAAAACTACTGGACGAATTGGCATCAAATTTACAGAAGCACGCTTTCGGGACCAAGGTCCTCCTCCTGCCACAAATTTGGTGAAAATCCGTCCAACGGTTTGGCATGTGCAAAGTTTTTCCCCCATTCACTCTATGGGAAAAAAAGACGTTTTGGGACCCCCCTGTAAATTTCCCCCCCTGGACCAAACACCACCAAGCTTTGCGAAATAATTCAGAGTGGCCCATATACTTTTTTTGCAAAGTTTGGTGAGGATTCGTTCAGGGGGAACGAAGTTATAAGCCGCCCAAAAAGTGCTCTTCCTATGGAAACAGCAACTTTGTGGCTGTGTAATATATATATGAACAAGACGAAGGTCCCGCTGCAGCTCAGATTGCATGCTCATTCTGTGGTTACACCGTGTTGGACGGGACCGTTGCGACACGCGGAATAGCAAAGTAGAGACGTCTGCTCTGAACAGGCGAGGACACGGAGCCGGGTGAGTGTATGGCCATGGCCACACCTTCAATTTCAAACCTATTATGTGCATACTAGAATAATGCAATCCTGTTTATTCACCACACGCGCAGGATATCCATTCATGTGCACAAAGTGTCCTATCTTCCAAAAGTTGTGAATTATATGTCTGAACACTGAGACATCAGAGGAAACCAATTTTTCCACTGCACAATCATGGCCAGCTCCCAGGCGAACAAAGAAGCAATGCGAATAGCACAAGCTGTCTCTCTCTTTAATGAAACACTTAAATCAAACAAAACAGCCCCCAATAATGTGAAAGCTACAGAAGATAATACTGAGATCGGACTATTTAAAGAATTGGAGAAATTACAAAAGAAGGAAGTGAGTAAATGGTGGGAGGAGCACTCCCTGAGAAACTACATTGAAGTAGGAAGGATCCCACGAGGATTGAGGATCCTAACCATTCCTTCATTTGAAGAACAGGACCCCGCAATGCTCAATGAGTGGAGCGAGGCAACAAATACATGTTCAAGGACTTTTCTCCAACTCGTAGTCAAATACGCAGGGGCCGATCATTTGAAGATATTGGAAAAGATTGAAGAGGTGGAAAATAAACTGACCATGATACCCGAGAGCGAGGATGGCAAGAAACTAAAAACGAATATGGAATAAAGCCTCAAAGGGTATGAAGATGAGATAAAACAACGTAAACGGCACACATTTTTGCGCGACAAAGAACATTATGAAAGAGGCAGCGTCTACACGTTTGCTCGAAGATTCGATCAATTAAGACAGGTGCCCAAACCAGGGGCACCAACTGTGAATAACGAAACAGAGGCTAACACAGAATCCTCTACATCCGAATCAGATGCTACAGCAAGCGAGAATGAAGAACCATCAATATGTTTACATTTTGTAGACGCGATGAGACTCCTACACCAAGATGGGAAAAAACAAAAACAAACAAGAGGACGTTACCAAAATCGAGGGAGGTGGCCGAGGAAAATGAGGAGGGGGCAGAGGGGCAACCAAAGCAGCGAGCACTATCCCGGACAGATTGCTGCACTCTGGGAAAGAGAAAGTCTAAAGAAGGAAGACAGCCTGAAGATCATCAATCTGTCCAAACATATTCTGACTGCACAACAAGAAAAGGTTCTACGCTTGGGTTTCAATTTCTGCCCCACTGCCCCTTTCAACTATGTACAAACTCAAATCGATTTTGATCACTTTGTGCGACAATTACACCTAAAGAAATGTTTTGCTATCAATCAAAGTACGATGAAAAAGCCATTAAAAGAAGGCAGAAAAACTGAAATAACCATTAATGACCTTGAGGCACTAGCGAATCTGATCGATCTCAAAAAAGAAATAGAATTTGACATTAATCTAGAGCAAACAACAATTAACCTAGAAGAACTTAATATAAGAACAGACTGGACAATGAAGAGCAAGTTAAAGCAAAAATCTAAATTTAATCCAATAAATAACTTGGGGAACAATATCGAAGCATTCCAAACACTCGTGATTGAAGACCTAAAGAAATTCAGGAGAAAGCAAAGATCTAAATCTAAAGAAAACTTATCGGTTGCGGACAGGACAGCGCTGAAAGAACTACAGACCCTTGATACCGGCATTATTAAGCCCTCAGACAAAGGACGTAATATCATCCTTATGGACAAAGATGATTATATAAACGGGGCATACAAACAGCTCAATGATAAGAAATGCTGCGAGAGAGTGACAAACAACCCGAGTCAGGAATTGGAGAACATAGTGAAAGATTTCCTTGCGAGATGGGAAAAGAAGGGCATTCTATCAGAAGACAACTGCAAGTTCCTCTCAACTCCAAAATCAGTCATCCCCACAATATACTTTCTCCCGAAGATACACAAGGACATTAAGAAACTTCCGGGGAGGCCAATAGTCTCATCTATAGGTTTAACATTTGAGAACATGTCAAGATACATAGATGAGGTACTCTTTCCCTTCGTATCATCCCTTCCATCCTATCTGAAAGACACAACAGACCTTCTTACATGCATTGACAATATACCCTGGGATTCAAACTACATATTGGCCACAATGGATGTTGTTTCTTTATACACGTCCATAGGGCATGAATACGGCATCAGTGCATGCAAAAGCTTCCTAAACACTAAATCTTTGAATTACCTGGAACATACACAGATGGTTCTCGAGATGATCAACTTATGTCTTACAAACAATGTGTTCTTATTCAATAACGAGTATTTCAGACAGGTGCAAGGCACCGCGATGGCCACAACATTTGCCCATCCTATGCAAACCTGACAATGGGGGCGTGGGAAGCAACAGATGTATGGTCGGACCAAAATCGAACATTTACGGAAGACGTCGTATTGTGGTTGAGATACATCGACGATCTTTTTATAATTTGGAAAGAGTCTGAAAAAGCTTGGTAGACTTTGTGAAACTTCTCAATGATAATAAGAACAACTTGAGGTTTACAGAAACACAAAGTCGAACCTTTTTAACCTTTCTTTGATGATAATTTGAGGATTGTGGACCAGACCTTAACAACTAAATTGCATAGGAAACCCACAGGAACAAATACCCCCCTACGTGCAACTAGTGGGCACTCCAGAAACCTGATTTGGAGTATCCCATATGGGGAGTTTATAAGAATCAGACGCAACAGCTCCACCCTAGTAGCATATGATCGGGACAGCAGCAAGTGGTTTTCTTGAACAATGTTACCCCAAGAAAGTTATAGAGAAGGCATATGTTAAAGCCAGAAAACAAGATAGATTAGAGCTCCTCACAGGATCACGTAAGCCAGTTGAATCGATCAATGAGAAAGAAACTACGAGAATGCTCCTGACGTTTGATAACGAGGCTCCAGAAATAAGACGCATATTGCGGAGACACTGGAGGATCCTACTGGCAGATAAAGACTTGGCAAAAAGCTTGAAAATGAATCCTGAGATAAGTTTTAAACGGAATCAGTCCTTGAGAGACAATCTGGTTCAAAGTTTCATGGCATGGGATGGACCACCCGAAAAAGAAATGTGGCTAACAACACAGAAGCCAGGCTTTCGCAAATGCACAAGGTGCAATATTTGCAAATTCGCTGAAAACTGTGCTTCCTATGAGCACCCAGTTTTGGGTAATTCAATCACTATCCAGGAGAGAATTAAATGCGAAACAGAGTTCGTAGTATAAGTACTGGCATGTGCATGACAGAAATGGTACATTGGGAGCACTAAGTGTAAATTGAAGATCCGTATTCAGCAACATGTAGGGGCAATCCAACATAAAGACCCAAACTACCCCATGGCCAAGCACTTTAGTGATTACTACAAGGGTAAAATGAATAGTTTTAACTTTTTTGGTATACACAGGATAGACAATGATCCGAGAGAAAAAACTTCAACAGAAAGAAACCTGCTGTATTTTAGACTTTGAGAGTAAAACACCTAGCGGGCACAATACAGACAAAGAATTATATACGTTTTTGGGCTGATGTTCTAACAAGTATAATGTCATTATCGCTGTATCATCAGCCGATGAACCCAAACGTATATCTGTTAATCTGTTAAATTGTGAAAAGTAGTGATATACTTACTATCTATTTTCCTCCTGAGACACTATCTGTGGGTCTGATTGTTAATAATGATATAGTTGTCTGTCTACGCGGACTTAAGACAAAAATAAGGGTTATCTTGAATCGTTATGATTCTCCATATTTTCTCTTCTCCAGTATCAGTATGACAGCAAAAACTATGATATTTTATTCACTTTTTTGGGATTTGATGGGTTTGTTTGATCCAGGACACATTGATTATAGAGATTGTTTTTAAATTGGTGAGACATGTGACTCATAGCAAGAGGATTTTTAAATACCCTTTACCATTGGGAGTCTGTATACTGATTTTAATACTTGTTATTGGCTAGAATTAAGGCACATGCATTTTTTTAAATTAAAATATAAATAGCACCTTAGATATTGCTGCTAGCACATTGCACTTTAAACCGATTAACAAGTTATATGTATATGTAGACCGGAGGTCAAATGGTGTCTATTGAGAAGAATAGCTGCCTCAGTTTATAATTATAACTGTAGGCATTGTGAGAGATGCTCGAAATTGAGTTTTATGCGCAGTATGCACTTTACAATTATGCTGCCAATAACATGCATTTTAGACTTGCTAAGTAATATTATACTACTGTCAGCACTTTGCTCCTCAGTAACCGATGCAATTTTAAATCTATGATAAGAAGATGCATGGCTACACTCAGTGTTCCGCACTACCTGCTGGTAGTGTTGCGACGAGCACTACGTTATAATATACAAACTTAACGTTAATTATTGGCGCCATACCTAAGGGAAGTCCAAAATGTACAACTGCCACACAGATGTACAAGAAGAGAATAAAGAGCACTCACATGAAATATCAGGCAGCAGCATAGGTTTGATAAATCCACTTAATCAACAGACCCGTTCCAAAATGGCCGACTCGGTTTGACACAGACACACGGGGTAGTCCTCTTTTTATGTTTAATCACATGTCACATGGGGTATTTTAACCCACAACAGTGTTTGGGTCACTAGTTGTGAACAAGCGGACAGAAGACCGCGAAACGCGTAGACTCCATCTCCTATACGCCAGTCACCTTGGGGGGACCACAATGTGAGTGGTTTTTGATGACTCTTTTTTGCCATGAGAATGTGCAATGACTTTTATGGAACTTTAAATAAAGCGGAATAATTCTTCTCACTTTGGTTTCCTGATTTCCTCTTGGATTGAGAAGTGCTCCTCCAACGACTGTGAAACCGACAGCCAAATGAAAATAAATATATGTACATTTTAGGATTTTGTGAAATATACAAATGTTTCATTTTCGCAGCTTTTGCATGCGATGAAATCACATGCATTAACATCACCCTAAACCAGATAACTCATCTATAGAGTGGTAATTACCAAAAGGTCCATGTAATAAATACATCCTTTGTGTCATATTCAGAGTGAGAGGTGTTATATATTTATATATGTAATGAGAGCATGCAGAAGTAAGGCTCGGACACAATGGTGGCATGTTTTGGGGCAGAAACGTTTGTTATATTAAAAAGGGTTGGACAAATGCTTCTCTGTCCCTAAAGCTAAGAAGGGTTTCCCTGCCTCTAGGAAAACTAAGGAAATTGTCAGAATGTCCAAAACAATAAAGTCTGTCACTGTTGTGTCTCAAAAAACCTACTTAACACTAATAACTTAAACCAACTGTGGAAGGATGATCTCTTCCTAAAGTAAAGTGTTCTTTGTAGATTGAACAAACAGAAAAGATCCCAGTCTCTCTGGTACTCACAACTGGTAACAATAAAGGAATGTTTAAAACTGTAGGATTCCAAGTTTAGGGTCGTAATCCTTTCCCCAAGATTCCTTCTTCTGGTGTTTCTCTTCTTTTGGGGCCTCTCAAGCCTATACTTGCTTATACAAATGTCAGGAGGCAGTTCACAAGAATATGCTCCTTATGTTTCTCCTATTTATCTCACAAACTTCGCACACTCCTTTTGCCAAGAGCAGGATTCATTTTTACAATGTATTCTTCACTTATTTTGGGTGCAAGTCCCAGACCTGCAGTATTCAGAATGGCTTGCTTTACTCCCCTGCCAAGCAATTGTCTTCTCATGGACCGTCCCTCTTTTGGGTGCAAGTCCCATACTTCCAATATTTATAACTGCGTGGTTCACTCTCCTGCCAAGCAGTTATCCTTTCGTGAGCTCCTCATTTGGGCCCAGACTCGTAATATTGAAAAACGGCTTGGTGTATTTTCCTGCCATTCGTACTTTTATGTACTGTCCCTCTTTGGGTGTGAGTCCCAGACTCGGAATATTCAGAGCTGCTTAGTTTACTCTCCTGCTAAGCAGTAGTCCCAGTGTGGACTATCTCTTTTAGGGTGTGGGTCCCAGACCTGCAATATTCTGATTGGTTTTGTTTCAGTTTCTCATTTAAGTGTGGGTCCCAGACTCAAAATATTCAGATTGCCTTTTGTTTCTATTTCTCATAGGGGTGCGGGTCCCAGACTCACACTTCATTCCCAGGGTCCCAGACCCTCTTGTTCCAGCTTCCCCCTTCACCACGTTGATCACCCGGACCTCCGGCACCTCCCTGGTAAACCGGGTATCTGTTTGCTTCCTTCTGGTAGGTACCAGGGTTTCACGACCGAGCAGCTGCTGTGGCTCTTAAGGCTCTGGTAGTGTTTGGGGCTTCATCGCAGTCTGCAGCAGCGTTGCAGATGTCTGCTTCTCCCCGGTGGTGCGCCTCTCTAATGCCTGCTTTTCCGGTGCTCTGAAAGCCCAGAGGTTTTACTCGGAAGCAACCCTAGGAGTCATTGCTTCCTAGACCGTGTTCGGGTTCTCCACCTCCATTTGTGGTTTTCCTCCTGCTTGCTCTCGTCTGTTTTGCTGCTGCATGGCTCACCAGATTGCTCCTTGAGGACCGCTCCCTCTCTTTCATCCCAGCTGAGGGAGAGAGTCTGCTGCTTTGGCTAGTCCTTTGTACACTTCTGGCACTCAAGGGTTCCCCCCTCTGTGGGAGGCACACTGGTCTTCTTGGTTCCCCCTGTGAGAGAGACTCCAGCTTGTCTCAGTTCTCCACTGGCTGCTGGGGTTCAAGGGTCCCCCTCTCTCTGGGTAGTACAGTGGTCCACAGCCCCTTCTGTTAGAGCACAGGATTCCTGCTCCTCCAGGGAAGGCTTAACAACTGCTTCCTCAGTCTTTCCTCCTTTTCTACTCTGTTTGAACCAATGAGCAGCCGGCAAACACTAGATTGCTCATTATGGTTCTTCAGAATAATCTTCAGTGTTGGGTTCCGTTCCTCCTCATCATCTCAGTATCAATCTCAGAACTCTCCCTTGGGTAGAATAGGATCTTCTTTGCCTCAGTACTTGTTAGCGAGGCTCAATCTAGGTAGTTCCGATTCTTCCTCATCGCATTCCACATCCCAGGGGACTGGTCCAGAAGTGAAATGATCAGGGGGGAGTGTGTGTGTGTGAGGGATGGTGGTGTATTATCAGGGGTTTCTTTCCCCATGCAATCCTCCCCTGGTGCACCACCCCCAAGGGGACTATTGTACAGTAAATGCACAGCCCTGGCTCCATGGGAAAGGTCTCCCCCTCCCCAAGTGAGAAGGGACGACATCCTCAGATTTGTCAGTTACCCAATTTGATCTAATGCCAAATTGGCCTACTCGGGATTGACTGCGTTTTCTTGGTCGAATTTGATAAGCCAATTGGTATATTTTAATGCAAAAATAGATGTGGGGTGGGGTAAGGGAATAGGTTAAGGTGGGGGGAGTCGGAGGTCGTGCGGGGTCTCCCCTCACAGTAGGTCAAAAACAAATTGAACCAAATAAATTAGATCAATTCGGCAGTAGGTCATTTTATTTTCAGTCAAACAACCCATATCCGATTTGTCACATACCTTTCCTTCTGGCCTGCCGTAAAGGGTTTTCCCTAGTGTTTTGAGGAAGGGGATTGTTGCCCTAAAATACTTTTTCAACCTGGGTTTCCCAATCCTAGATTGGTAGATCTACAATTATCCCGGTCTCATCCCAGGTGTACATAAGGAAGGATTTCCCGTGGTGTGACGACCTAAGTCGTTTCAAGGTCTCTGTATATGCTTGGGTTATATCTGTGGATCCTATATTAATGTCCGCCTGGATGATTTGTGATACCCAATTTTCGAAACCTGGTGAAGGCTTCTACCTATGATTAGTGGGGCTGGTAGGTTAGGTATCACTGCCACCGGGACTTGTACCTCCTCCCCTAAAATGGTGGCTTATATGTTACTTGGGGGGTATTTTCTTGTGGGTCTATGGGCAGATTTGACTTTTCTCCTTGAGGTTCTTACCCCTCGTAGAGGTATTATTTCGGGACGGATGGCACATCCCTTGCTCCCTTTGTCTAATTTGGCCAGAATTTCTTTATTCTTAATCATAACGGGGACTTTATATATGGGTATTTTGGTTGCCTCTGGTACACATGTATTGATTTTTGCATTTGCTCTTTTGTGTCTCTTGTTATTGGGGTGGGTCGTCTTAACTGCCCCTTTTCTGTTTATTATCCGCATTCGAGATACCTGGATACAGAAGATGGAAAAGGTTTGAGGGGGAATTTATGGTCTCGGATAGGAGATGGGGGTAGAGTGATGGAATATCTCCAGCTCCTATTACGGGAGTGTTAATGCATGGTTGGCCATCCCTGGATGTTTCTGGTATCTCCAACTCCTGGGAATTATAGGGGGTTGTTGCTGCAGTAAATATTTCTTCCTTCTTTTGTCCCTTCCAAAAGTTATCTCGGTATGAGTTCTCATATTTATCGGGGGAAACTGAAGATTCAAACCTGTTAGATGGTGCCAGAAAAACGTTCCCCTCCTGTTCCTTTTTGGATACTATGATGCTGTGATCCCTGGGGAAAGGCACATTGACTACTACCTCTAAAGTTTTCCACTCTTCATTTGTTTCCCTATCCTTTGCATTTTGCCATGTCCTTTTATGGTCAGCCATATTGTTATTAGATGCATGGATGAAATAATCATCTGTGTTTTGCAAGACCTGTTAAGGGCTAGTATAATTTTCAGTCGGTTTAAGAAGAATTAATGCTCTGTGTATTGAGACCTGTTATGGAATGGTCTGGTTTTTAGAAGGTGCTGATATAAAGTCCCCTGCCGCACTATTGGAGCCTCCATAGGGCGGAGTAAATGGGCCAGGGACCAAGCAGAGCTAGTGAAAGATGGATCCCGGGGTGATTTGGGGAGCATACCCTAGTTGCCCTTATTTAGCCCTCCTTCATTGGGAAAGGGATCTCCACATACGGATAACATTATTGCTGGCTCTTCAAGGGCATTGGAAAGGGGTGCAAAACCTCACGCAGTAAAAAGTTCAGTATTCCAGAGGGAGGTTGAGCCTCCTTACCAGGGGCCCCACTTCAAATGTGGCTCCACTGCGCCCAGCAGGACCTAAGGCGCATACACTCACATGATTAAATAATCAAAATGCAGACCAACTCTTTAAGGCTGCTTTCCACTCACCACTCAGCGAATCAAGTAGACAAAGCACAATACTGTTTAAATGTAGAAATCAAGCAGGACTAATCCCTGGGGTCCAGCCTGTTAAAAATGCTAAAACATAATTATTAAAATGAAGAGGGATCCACAGGGTATAAAAATCCCAGGTTCCAGCATACTGGGGAAGGTATTTGGAGAAAGAGAAGGCAGCATGAAATTGATGTGGTTTGAAGGTGGAGATGGAAGACCAGAGAGAGATTTTGCTTGGAGACTCAAGGGAACAAAGTCGTCAGAGGGAAGAAATTAAGGGGAGATCATCAGGAGGTGGAGAGTGGAAGTAATCAAGAGCTGGAGGCTGGAAGTCATCACGTAATGGTTAGTGGAAGTCATCAGGAGGTGGTTGGTAGGTATCCTAAGCGGTTGAAGGAGACTGGCAAGGTCATATCTAGCAAGATCAGGAAGGAAGGAGAGGTCATGCTTGGTTGAAATAAAGGGCTAGAAGTGGGACCCCAGTATGAATGGGTTAACCCATGTTGGTAGTCAAAATAAGCACCTGGCATGTTGTCGAGGAGGAGCAGGACCAGAGGTGGAGCAGAGATGTGGAAGACATCAAGACTCTAGGAAAGGGAAGTGACAGGGCCCTCTGAAATGCACCTGTGGAAACTGAGAGTTGGCTCTATCAACCGAGAAGCTACAGTTTTATCTGCAGCTTGTGGAGTAAACAATAACACAAACTACCAGGTGGTGTGATGGTGCTCATATATCCACATTATTGCAGGTCAGATAGCACAGCGAGTAGAGTGCTCGCTTTGACATCAGTGCAAAGCCTGTCGACGCAGGTTTGAATCCCGGCAGGGCCAAACTCAGCTTTTCATCCTTCCGAGGTTGATAAATGAGCACTGTGGGTAAATAAAAAGCAGCGCTCAGATGCTGTAATGCTTATGTGAAATGTGAGCTAAAACAACATGGCGTCCGTGCGCAACCATCTTGGACACTCATCTCCCATCACCCTAGTAAAAGCCTGCATCTCCGTGGGCTTCATAAAGTAAACTAGCATTTCAGTAGCGAAAGCAGAGTAAGGTCATATAACTACATAAATATTGTTGCTTTGTGGACTTACGGTGGAGAGTAGTTATTGTATTGTCCGCTGAAGGACGAATTTGAGAGGGAGTCGGAGCACTCTGCAGGTGCAATGATAAGGGGTTCTGGGAATGAATGCGAGGAGAGGGATGCTGGGTTTTTCCACTTTTGGCTGGTTTTTTCCACTCTCTGCCTCTTCGACTTGTGATATGCTCTTCGGTCGAGGGCAATCGTAACTGAGAAGGACGGGGACATGCCCTCATAAAGAGAAGAGGGTATTCCTCTGTAAAAAGTCAGTTCGATTTTGGACCCCCGGGTGATGCAGTCTCACTGAGAGGGAGGACGTTCCGCTCCAGACCCCGTTAGTACGAGTGATCTCTTTCCCTACCTGCTTTGGGACTAAGCAGTGTCGTAGTGGCCGTGATGAAGGTGTCTTCTGCTACTTTACTAACAGTGATGACCTTTTGTTTTTCTTTGTTTCTGTATAACTGACCATATGTTTGTTTATGTATGCTGAGTTCATATATTCTAAGTGAATAAAGGGCCTATAACGAGCCATTTTTCTCTTTACTATAACTATTAGTCGAAGTGTGATTTCCTGCCTGTCTGGGTCCAATAATTTGTTTTGTCAGGGTCAGGGGAAGCATAAGTCTAAGGTTCTCCTCACGTGGCCAAGCAAAAGCAAGACATTTTGATGCTGTGAGCAGGGCTTTGTGCTGATATGATGCCAAAGAATCCTGCTAAATAATTGAGTTAAAGTTTTGGACTCCGAATGGCAAAAAAGATATATATTTTTTTCTCTTTCTCCTTGGTGTTGAAAGAAACAAATATATATATACATATATATATATAGGTGTATGTGTGCAAAAACGATAGGGAGCTGAAATATCCGTCAGAGACTGTCCCGAGGTAACTATCCCAGGATGGAATAAGAGCCCATATGATAAAGTCGCACAAACTTCGGCATGTGGTGTGGGGTTGCGTGAGACCTGGGACACAAGTATAGGAGAAGCAAGTCCGGACGAAGTGGCAAAATGCCTGCAACAAGTGTCAGTGGAGAAGGGAAAAGAGTGTTCAGCTCTTGAAAGAAGGGGTTGGATTCTGTTACATGCTTCTCAGAAGATGCATCAACAGAATGGAGTTTCAGGCGAGTGTTGAAAAACTGGAAAAGGAACTGGCTGCTGAAAAACAAATTGCGTTGATGCAGCTGCTCCAAAGGAAATTGTATCATGATAAGGCAGACAAATATCAAGCAGTGGCTGAATGAGCTGCGGTGAGGGTTGCTTGCTACAAATATCAGAAAAGACGAGCAAGGGTAAATTCTCGTAAGGTAGCAACTGTGATTGCTTTCGCAGGTATGGATTGGGACCCCAATCAGTGGGTTAGAGATGTATTCGATAGTACTAGTACTGAAAGTGGTGCTGAACCAGAGGTTGTACCCAAGTCGGAACCTGCCCTTAAACAGGTAACTGTTAAACCGATATTACGTAGAAGGATGGGCCATCATCCAATGAATCCGGGAGGAGGTGTTGTGGAAATGACCGCACTTGAGGATTACTCACAACAGGAGATTGGAGAGATAATTAACCGATTGAAACAGAGGGCTGGTGAATCTTTACTAGTAGCCTGGAGGGTTAGATTATTGGATGGAGGGGTAACGGGTCTCCTAGTAGATGCAACAGATTCTGCTAGGTTCCTACTCTTAATGCAGGAAGTCCAGATATAGGAGACCCTATGTGCAGCCCTCCTTGTGATGCAAACGGGGATGATGGGCAAATGTCTCTCTTACAGTTAGCAGCCCAGGGGTGTAACTACAAGTACCCGATTACGTCAGATTGGCCAATGGAGGAGAACAAATGGTACACGTTGAAAGAGGCTATTCAAAGAGTTAGGGAACATGCTATGAAAGAAGCCATTCATGTAGACACTCCGGAGCATATGGGGTTGGTAAACCTATCAGTTTCTGCTAGAAACACCCTTATTCCAACTGCCCCTCCAGCATATAAAAACATCATGATGACCCTATTGGTGGGAATGACTGGTAAAATAACTGATGAAGTGGTGGATGCCATTAGACAATTGGCAGATCTGAGAATGGGAAAGACCAGAGGAACGACCTAGAGAGAGGGAGAGGGAGGGGCGAAGTGAAAGACGCACTCCTGGGAAGAGGTTTGACAGACGAGATTCTCACGTATCCAGAAAGGACATGTTTCTGGCTTTACTGAAGCATGGTCTACCATGGGATGATATTGATGGGATTGAAACGCGGGAAATGTACCAATTGTATAAAAACCGGGGCCTAGATGGGAAGGAGTGTCACAAACAAGTGAAGCGGCAGGAAGTACATAAGCCGAAAAAGGAGCAGGGTCCTTTTGGACCATCTCCAGAAGGGGGAGACAATGAGTATTCCGACAGGTCTGTGCCTTCTCAGGCAACCTATGCAGACTTAAAGAAGATAGTGAGTGCAATGGTGGAAAGGGGATCTAAATACATGCACTCTAAATACGAATAGGATGAGGGACAAACTCTGTTAACAACAGCCCACATTAAGGTGGACAGACGTCCTCATGTAAAAGTGACATTATTTTGGCAATCGGGAAATACACAAGAGATGCGAGCCTTAATTGATACCGGGGCAGAGGCCTCATTGATGCATGGAAATCCTTCCAGATTTAAGGAAAGACATTTTATGATTACTGGATTGGGAGGCAAAGAGACCTCTGCAGTCCAAACTAAAATCAATATGAAAAGAAGAGACACTTATCAAGTATTAATTGTTCCCCTTCCTGAATATATTATTGGATTTGATATTTTTTGGAGGGTTAAACCTCGGATTAGGAGGTAAACTTTACCTGTTTGGGCTGAGTGCTTTCACTTATACACCCGTGATTGTCAGACAATTGACGAGGCCCCTGGTGCAGGTTCCGATAGCCACTAAAAGAGTGTCCATGAAACAATATTGAATCCCCGGGGGTGGGGGGGCAGAAGGAAATTTCAGAAACCATCAAAGGGTATGTTGAAGTCGGTGTGTTGTGTTCAGTAACCACGGCTTGGAACAATCCGATCTGGCCCATCAAAAAACCAGACGGTAGCTACAGAATGACTGATGATTATTGTTGATATAAACACACTTTTCTGCTAGTACCGGATGCAGTAACCTTGGTAGGAAATGTACAAAGATTTGAGGGAATTTGGTATGCGGTGCTGGACTTGGCTAACGCCTTCTTCACCGTACCAATTGCTGATGAATGTCAAGAGCAGTTTGGATTTTCTTGGAATGGGAGGCAGTATACATTTCAAAGTTTTCCAATGGGCTACATGCATTGTCCAACAATCTGGTGGCAGAACATTCAGACAAATTTCCATGCAAACCGGATGTACAAATTGTGCATTACATAGATGACATATTGATTCAAGGTAAGGACGAGCAAAGTGTGCAAGTGCACTTAAAAATCTCATCAGGGAAGGATTGCGTAAGAAGGGGTGGGAGATCAATTACACCAAAACCCAAGGTCTGGCGGAAACTGATTTTTCTAGCAATACAATGGCATAATGGGCACCGTGAGATGGTGGCAAAGGCAAAACAAAAGACCCTCAAGTTTTTAACTCCGAGGACTAAGAAACCAGCGCAACAGTTCATTGGGCCCTTTGGATTCTGGAGACAGCACATATCACATTTGGGGCAGATTTTGGCGGCCCTTTACAAAGTGACACATAAAAAAATCAATTTTGAATGGGGTGAGGAGCAAGAAACAGTGTACCAATTGGCCAAAGAAACCATTCAGAAAGTGTGTGATTTATGGCCATTGAGGGATGTTGAGGTGGAGTTAAATGTATCCGTACAGGATGCCTATGCCAACTGGAGCTTATGGCAGAAACAGGACAGAAAACAGGTGCCCTTGAGATTTTGGAGTAGAAAGTTGCCCGATGCTGGTGACAGATATACTCCCTTTGAAAAACAGTTACTAACATGTTACTGGGCACTCATAGATACAGAACAAATGACGGTAAGTCATGATGTATTGATCCGGCCTGAAATACCAGTTATGCAATGGGTATTGAGCTACCCTAAGACACATCGAATTGGACATGCACAAGAGGCTAGTATCATCAATTGGAAATGGTACCTTCAAGATTGTGCCAAGCCTGGGAAGGGTGGCGTGGAAAAATTACATGAACAAGTGGCAGGAGTCTCATTACTAGACCTTGAGTCAGAGTGAGAGATGCGTATTGATGAATCTCCAGTTAAATGGGGGATCCCATATGGAGAATTATCAAATGAGCAAATCGAGCATGCATAGTTTACTGATGGCGCAGTCAGATATGTGGGAATCGATCGACACTGGAAAGCAGTAGCGTACAATCCCAAATTGAAAAAGGTGCTAACCACCTCAGGGAATGGGAAGAGTAGCTAGTTTGTAGAGCTATGTGCCGTGTATCAGGCGTTGAAGCAAGAGACGCCTGGGAGTTGTCATATTTATACAGATTCATGATCCGTTGCGAATGGTTTTCGCATTCCGTTAGAAATTGGAAAAACAATAATCTTACAATGTCCTATGTGTCAACACCAGAAACAACAACCTATTCCACACATAATTAATGGTAAATTAAAGCGAGGTAAATTCCTGGGACAGATTTGGCATTTCGATTATATCGGTCCTATGCCCAATAGTAAGGGATGTCAATATGCGTGCACTATTGTGGACACATATTCTGGTTACCTAATGGTGTTGCCATGTAAAAGAGCTACCCAATTAAACACGATTAAATTGTTAGACCAAGTGGCTGTATATTATGGTATCCCTCTACAAATTCAAAGTGAAAATGGGTTCCACTTTAAGGGGAAGGTGGTTCTGGATTACTAGCAGGAAAAATAAATCAAATGGATTTTTCATATCCCTTATCACCCTGAAGCTTCGGGATTAATTGAGAGAATGAATGGATTGTTGAAAGAGCAATTGCGCAAGACAGGTGGTGGTACTTTGAAAGGATGGCGAGAACGTGTATTAGAAGCTGTCCAAATCGTAAATAACCATCCCATTGCAAACGTTGAAACTCCATTGATGCGCATGTTAACACCAACCTTACAAATCAAACCAAATAGAGCTATGGAAACTCTGTTGTATTGCAAAGTTTCTCCTGGTGCATTAGCTCCTTATCGTGCCACTCCTGAATATGCTGGGTTGGATTTGCATGCAAGGGAAAAAAATTGGCTTGAACCAAGAGGTACTGCTGTGATTCATACAGGAACTTGAGTAAAAATTCTGTCTGCACATATGGGATTAATTGCCCCTAGATATGGATTAGCCCTAAAAGGCATTCAAGTTGTAGGAGGGATTGTGAATGCAGAAGTGTGATTAAGGTCATCCTCATTAACAGTAGTGAGAATATGCTGCTGATACATAAAGGGGATCGAGTAACCCAATTGATATTGGTACCTGTAAAACTCTCCATGGTAAAGAAAGGAGAGCCACCCACGGTCTTAACAATTTGTGGGGACAAGGGTTTTGGCTCATCAGACGCAATGATGCCAGGTGACAAAGTATGGGTCGAAAAACCTACTGGTCCGCCTGTTCCGGCAGATGTAATTGCAGCTGGGGAAGATCAGATGGTTCTTGTGATGGAACCAGGGAACAGAAAATGTACTCATATCCCCGCTGACAAATGTTATTTGCGCGAGTGATGTACTTCACTGATATCTTGTTTTTGAATTCTGATTTTTTTTAGATCCTGAGTATGTTGAGTGCCTGTGTGAGGCATGGTGGAGTATCTTTGGGAGGGTCCGGGAACATGTCGGGGGATGTGGCAGATGTCTCTATTCTCCAGCTGGAATCAGGGATTTGGATGAAGACTGATACACCTGCTACCAGTTTTGGGCCGGAGGATGCGTCTGTTGCAGCTTATCATGGTGCACTCAGAAAACAGAGGGGGCAGCAATGTAGTGCCCTATGTTTGCCCCCTTCTGAAATCTCAATGTCCTTTTCGCATCATGGATATTCAGCCCTGGTCAGGCAACCTGTAAATATATGGGTTTATTTAGCCCAACAAGTTCTGAACATTTCACATTTCTGTTTGACAGACGTGCATAGTTCTGCAAATCTGATTTCAACATGCCTTGTGGCTATTCCAACGCCTGCCCTGATTTTGAAAGAGTTATTTGGAGTCTTGCATAATGATTCCTTGGTTGATCCTTCGGATGCCAGGAATTCCTTTTCTGTTTTTGAATATTGTAAGTTCTGTGCTGACACTTACCACAAATGGAGGAACATGACCTGCATCATGACCCATGACATTGCACCCGCGGATGTCTGTTATCAAATGACTTGTGATCCATCCCACATTGGAAAGTGTCGACTGTTACGTTTAAACAAGGATGGAAAAAGAACCAATTTTGAGCAACGCTTCTGTATGAGATCTAAAAATGTTTGTGTTGATGTGTCAAATGATATGTTATGCAACTTTACTGTTTCAACTGCTAGCCACCTAAACCATGTGAAACTTCTCCCAGGTTGGTTATTTTCCTTATTCGTAAATTCCTGCTAATATTTCAGGTGGCCCCTGTGTTTTGGCACGTCTTGGTTTAATGATGTTCCCTTTGAAACCTACAGTTAGGCAATCTACACGTGCTGCTTCATATACTGTCCTGTCACCTGACTGCAATTCTGATGTTCATTTGCTCTCAGAAACTGAAGTGTTAGCATTAGCCATTTCCATTTTTCAGGATTTGGGGTTTAGCAGATGGGGGATATAAAACCATTATTAAATTAGCTTGTCTAGTAGTTAAAGGAGTTAATGAGACCTCTCAAGCTTTAACCGAATTGTTGCTAGATAATAGAAATTTTAGAAAAGCTATTTTGCAGAACAGAGCAGCTATAGATTATTTGTTTTTGAAACATAATTTAGGTTGTGAATCTATGGAAGGAATGTGTTGTTTCGACCTGGGAGACCATTCCTGATCTATTGAAAAGCATATCAAGGGTATAAAGGATCTAGTTTCCTGAGTAACACAAGATCAGGATGGAAATTGGTGGGAGGAATTATTTGCATGGATTCCTGAAGCACTGCGTTCTGCTTTGATTTGGATTTTTGGTATTTCTGCTGTAGTAATTAGTTTTTGTTGTTGTACTTCATGTATTCCCAATTTATGGAGAATAGTCAGACGGTTTTGTTTTTCGTTTCTTTATATGGTTCTGTATAACTGACCATATGTTTGTTTATGTATGCTGAGTTCATATATTCTAAAGTAAATAAAGGGCCTATAACGAGTCATTTTTATCTTTACTATAACTATTAGTCTAAGTGTGATTTCTTGCCTGGCTGAGTCCAATAACTTGTTTTGCCAGGGTCAGGGGAAATGTAAGTCTAAGGTACTCCACGTGACCAAGCAAAAGCAAGACAGATGTCTGAGGGTTTGTAGCGCTACATAAATGCAAATTATATTATATCCCACCAACAATAAGATACAAGCCAGAAGAAATGCTGAGAGACCTCCTTAGGGACTGTGTTAGATGGTGAAATATATGAAAAGGCCCTGGCACTATTTAGAACAGAAAGACCCGATGCTTTATGCTATAGGTTTGTCCCAAAGGAGGGCTTTTTTTGTATTACTACATTCTTTTTTAACCTGATATTGTGTTGGGCCTTTTTTCTGTCTTTGTTCAGTCGATGTTATTGGGGGAGTGTATACTGGAATGTGTTTGGATTTCAGTTTTTTTACTGTAGCTGTGGCAGAGATGCTTGTCAGAGTAGGGAAAAATAAAGTGCTTAGTACGGCCCTCTTTGACGTGTTATGCTCCCTGTGTTTATGGTAAATGTCAGGATGTTTTTGGCATATGAGGATGAGCATACTATATGATCTGAGGCTGCGTATAAGCATACAAGATGATCCGAGGCTCCATTTATAGGACCTTCCCCTAGATTAAAAAGGCCAGATATGTAGAGGAAAAGACTGCTGTCCCCATTTTTAAATCCTGACGGCGTAGTCGCTAAAATAATTCCAACAGTGATGAGAAAATATTACCCATAGGCATAGGCCGGGTGACCCTGGAAGGCATGCATGCAGGGGTGAGTAGTGGTGGTGGATGTATCAGTAGTGTTTTGGGCTATTACTAGGGGTGGAGATGTCTTGTGACATCTTGTAATGTGGGAGTAGGATTTCATTTCAGTGGTGCTTCATTGGGCATGTAGTTGTGGGTGTATTTTGCAAACAAGTGCTGAGTGTAGTTTTAGTAGTCCTGTTGGGCAAGTCATCTGTGTTTGTCTTGTAGGTGTGTGCATTGGGGATATGCTGGTGAGGTTCCCCTTTGCCAAAGTCAACTCCGTAATGAGCAGAAATGTAGCCAAGAAAATACATATAGAAGTAAACATTGCCCTTGTCATTAAACAGCTACATTTTTAACCAGTTAGTGCATAGACAAAACTTACAATCTGAGCCAGGGAAGTAACATAATTGGCTTTGAAGCCTTGACTTGCAAACATGCAAACACAGAATACATTATCAGTATGTGTTCTCCTTAGGTGCATGGTGGGGAAGCAGTCTATGATTCTAATTGTGCAAACGTGGCAGAATAATAAACATGCATTGATACTTTTTTCTTTGACTTAACGTGTCGGAGTTCAAGATGGTTTCCATCTTGGTTGGGCCTTGCGCTTTTATGACAGATCCATAGCCACTCCACGTTATATTATTCGTCAATTTCTGTTTTTCACTCCACAGTTACCCCTCTCTGAGGCTCATTCAGAACAGCCTCATACAATTCCAACGTTATGAATCATCGTTTCCGGATAACAATCATTACTCATTTTTCAAATGTTTTATTAACATTAATCTCTCTTCAATCATAACTGAAATTGTAACATTTTTGCAGGTGCAACTGAGTGCATATTTCGCAATCAGGAAGACAAAAAACACCAATTAGGATTGCTATACAAAATCAGAACACTATGAATTATGGAAGCCCCTAGAGAGCAGGTTGACCCAGAAGCCAACCTCAGAAAGACAAACCTGTATCAATGTTTACTCAATGTAGGGCAGCTGCAGACTCGCAGATGTGATACATTATATGGCATATAGTACTTAAATGGTCAAGACCCTAAGTGCAATATTGAAAACCAATCCAAGTGCATACTCCACCCTGTGAGACCAAGGGCCATGCAATTTTGCGAGTGCATAATGTGCAAGACTACTTGTTCATGGTTCATTAGGGCCAGCGTATTAGTGGTATCATTGGCCACTTTTCCTAACAATAGGGACATCCCAGAGATATTTTCTCAGTTTAGTTTGACGCCTATCCTGGGTATTACTTGTGTGCAGGTGGGTTATAAATTACTTATCATATCATAAGGTAACCCATACCTTCACCAAACCCATCCCACCATAATTATCTCTTGTAGTGTGGTGGTGAAGCTAGCTTGCTATTGCATCTGATAGCGGATGGGGCCCATCCAATGTAACAGGAACCTAAGCAATCCATTGAAAGCCAATTATAAGATAAAGATCCACAAATATAGCAGGTACTATGGTATGTGGCATAGCGTGACTCTATAAAGGAGAATCCTTTTTTAGAAATATGAATCAACACTATTTATAGTGACTTTTAATTCAATAGGGTAAATCTACATTTACTAATAACCATAGACAGTGTGACCTGGTTTTCATCATCTTTTGCAGGAGCGGACAAGGTTTGTGTTTTATTTTCAGAATGTGGGGGATGGTTTGGGGGTTGAGTAAACAAAATGAGGACCCATGTCCTTTACAACCTTCAGTACCATCTGACCCAGAAACAAGTCTCAGACCAGCACATATTTTACCGACCACAATTACAGAGTGGTAAATTTAATTGCGGACAAAACAGTGAATTATTATTATTAATTTTTTTAATTTGGGGGTCCCTCCCCCAGATCCCTTGTTTTTTTACCCTTATAACGCCAACCCGACCCATTTTAACCCCTTTACCCCACTACCCTTTATTTATTTAATTAATGTTTTGGTGTTATGGTCCACTCTGTAATGTTTTAGATATATTGGCTGGATACTCATATATCCACCCAATCAAAGGGAAGATATACCGTTGGGAAGCCAGAGTCGATATTATGGGGAAGGTGCACAGATCCAACAGTCATATAGACCGGCGTACTGCCACGTTACATGTAGATGGCGATTCTTGCTTTCTATTCATTGCTCAACACTATGGTCTTTCGGCCTATGGCAAGCAGTGTTACATGTGCCTACAGTCAATATTGGAAGAAGGGCAATGGGATGGAGGAAGGTCATTTTGTATGATCAGTTCAACTCAGTCTATATGTGCATGTGAAATATAGTTCATATACAGTTTATGAACCAACACCAGTTTCTTTACAGTGTTTAGGAGTCGGCAGGCAGCAGACATCCCACCATCAAGAAGAAAAACAAAGCTACCCATAAACAACAGTAGTCATCAGGATGCACAAGTGACGGAGTGGGAGTTTGTTTGCTTGCCTTAAAGGAAATTGTTCATATGAACGAGGATGAGAACTCCATCAATCCCCAGACACAATACAATCACTGTGTTTTACAGAGGGATGTCGAATTAGTGTGAGCACATAATTCCCTTGTAGCAGCTTCTTCCAGACATACCGTCTGTCAATCCAAAAACAAATGTAATGTTATCAGTGGGAGTGTGTGCAGTTTTGTACAATCAGCATCTTTATACAAATCATAAATGTAGGGGAATTATCATCCATGCCAAGGGTGGAGGTTGTACCTGTGCAACGCTGTTGTTGCTACACTTTGAGTGGGAAGTGGTTCACTTTCTTCAGCAGAACGTGAACTCCCTGTATATGAGGTAGGTTCATCCGTTGAAGTTGACATTAGAGATGATGTTGGGAGGAGGACAGTATCAGCAGTAGTTGATGAAGCAGCATCAGTCACTGCTCTAGGTGCTGGTGAAGAGGTTGATCTGATAACAGATGAATGAGGTACAGGCTAACAGGTGAGGTTAGCAGTATGGCTACTGGAGACTGCGTCTTGATAGCGGCACGCAGGGGCTTCAGGCAGAGGCAGAATCTTCTTGCATGCTGAGGGATTCACCCACAATGAATGTCCCGGACACTTGACAGCTGTTGTGGTAGTGAACCCGATCTGATGTGGGCCACGTCAACTTGGCTGGACAACCAACATATTGTTGTGTTCACAGGTGGAGAGCCAATCTCTTGGCTTGAGTGAATGGCAGATTCCATCAGGAATATTGAACATGGTTGTTTTTAATAGTAATTCAAAACCCTGTCATAGTCACAGTGTACATTTATTTCATACAGATATTGAGGCTGGGTACTGGCCATATGCATGGGTCACTCTATGTATCTCACGTGGAGACAACCCATGTTTGCGGTTGTTATTGTGCATATGAAACCGAACAAGGGGCAACGCTTCGGGGCACTTTAAACCAGTCTCTGGAAAAATATTGGTAAGCCTCCTCTTTATCGCCATTTCAGCATTATTTTTATTTATTGTTCGCTTGTTTGGCGCATATACAGCAGGTAAAACGATGTTTGAAAGCACCCACAGGGCAAAGGGAGGGAACAAGGGAGTGAAACACATTAAAAAACACAATATTAAAAGCAGTGGACTTAAAAGGAAAAAAGGACTAACCTGCTATGACTTGTGAGTATTCAGAACGTGCAAGTGCAGCAAAGGGAGAGGGCAGAGGGGGTAAGTGCAGGAGCGAGGTGTAGTATTGCACACTACAATACCGCTGGACGGGGGGTGATGGAGACAGTGTAGAAGAGGGGCGATAGTTACAGCCTTGCAGATTTCTCTAATACACTGGCCAGTGATGTGACCTCCCCTATGACTGTCTATTGTAACTGGGAGACCAAAGCGGGGAATGAAGTACAATTGTAACATTTTCACCATGTCATGGTGCCTGCCTTTCTACAAGGATAGTCCTCCTCCCACCCCAAAAAAAACATACACTATGACCAGACAATATTCATAAGATAGACATTTGGGAAACAGGATTATTCTGAAAGGGGCCTTCAGGGACCAGATTCGTGGAACAAAGATTCTTAACCTCCTGTCCTCTGTTGTGTGCCAGGCAGATGGGACAGGCGCTACAATAATGGTAAGCTACAATGGGGAAAATAGGGAGCAAGTCAGTTATGGTTCATGAGAACAATCATACTTGTCTTACCGGTGTGAGCCATTGATTAGGTCATTCAGGTGGGGAAGAGCAAACCGGATTTTGGTGCAACTGGGTGGCGATCAAGACTGTGCCATAAAGTAGCACTTTCCAATGTATGCAAGCCCAATTTGCTTTGTGTCATTAAGCAGCTAGGTCCTGCAACACCAGACTAGAGAGAACTGCAATCAAGGACCGGTTCAGTGAAACACAAATAAGGGCATAATAAGGAGCTATAGCACCACCCGGGGGCCTCCATCCTGGCTGAATCTTCGGCCAAATAGTTTCTTTGAGGAGCATCTGAGTCAGGTAATTCATGTGCCTTGCACTTAACTATTACCAGGGCAGAGGAAAGCAGTAGAGTGTTTGAAGAAGCTATAAGGTCTATTACATGAAGGGTTTAGGCAAGGTTATAAAACCTCACGGTTTCCACAGTACACCAACAACGTGTGTAACACCATGGGAATAGCCAGAATCAGTGCAAATGGTGGCAGACTTGTCTTTTGCTATAACAAAGGCACGAGTATGAGCAATCAGTTCAGAAACTGGGGTAGAAAGAATCATTTGGCAAGTGATAAGACTCTGGCACATCATACTGTGTACAAGTTTGTAACCTTCTGAAGGTTGTTCTCGGGGTCCCCTCCCAAAAAAGACCCATCAACATTTTGAATGAACTCCGGGTTCTGTAGTGGTGCAGTGCTCAGGTCTAATCTGGGGGTTAGAGGGTGTTTGGTAACAGTTAGACAATCATGGGAATCCCCCCATTCGATGGTGTCGGAAGCAGAGCAGCAGGATTCCAAACAAAACAGATTAGCAGCAGAAAGTAACAGTTTCTCTTCTTTACTCAAACATGTATTTGAAATAGGTTGGGGTTCCCTTTCGGTATTAAAGTGGTTATTGGGTGAACTAAAACCACTGTATTAGCCTTTTCTACCACCAGGGCAGTTGCAGAAACAGATTGAAGACAGACTGGCAGACCAGCAGGAATAGGGTTCAGAGCTGAGCTGTATTACGCACAGAGAGGTGCTTATCAATTGAGTTCTATTTATTAATTAATCTACAGGAGGACTAATTCTCGTTTGATCACAAAAGAATGTACAATGGATAATAAATCAGATTTGATGGGAAACAGTGAGCTTCTTACAGTGGGGTTAGTTTGAGGGCCATTATGACCATGTTGCAAAGGGGAGTAAATGGAACAGTCAACAGGGACAATACATGTGTGAACATACATAGATTAAGGACAACCAACATTGGACCTTTTTACGTGCAGGTAGGCGGTATGGCCAGCTGTGCTCAGGACGTGACCATGATGGGTGAAGTGCTAGAGTGCAGGAAGAGGCAGTGAGGGACAGAGGCAGAGGAAAATGTTAGCTAGCAGGCAGATTGGAGGTAGGTTAAGAGGAGTTCAAACTCCTAAAGCAATGCCATCATGTTAATCACAATAAAGGGTAAATGGTTTCTGCAGATTCAGAGCACAGGCTTTGGATAACGTTTGTGTGATTTTGGTAAATGTCTCATCTACTTTGGGAGATAAAAAAAGAGGCTCAGGGGTCGAATCAAGGATGAGAGCCTGTAGAGGTTTTACAATAGAGGCATAACCCATAATGCACTGCAGGTAGTATCTGACCTAGTTAAGAAAATCTCTCATCTATTTTTGGGTTACAGACTTGGGAACTCTGAGGATGACATCAATTTGGGATTGAGACAGCTCTCTGTCCCCTGTAGTGATGCTGTGCCGAGGTAGTGCCAAGAAACAAAAAATAGTTTGACTAAGCGTATTCCTGACTGTTCGTGCCTAAATAGTCTGTGTAGATCTGGGCAGCTAAACAACTGCAAACAATTGTAAGTCAACTCTTAACCGAGGTATCTCGTCCTTGGATTACCTCCCCAGTGCCATGGACGAGATAGCTCGTCCTTGGCACTTAAGGGGTTAATGAAGGAGAAAATGTTAGAAGGCTTTGATTGGTGAAATACTGAAATCACCAAAAAAGGCCTTGGCACTAGGGGGGAAAACACATGGCAGTTAAAAGGTTTTAAAAGATAATCTAAAATAAGGTCTAGCCATTCTTAGTCACTTAGGTTTTGGGGAAGTGAGTGTTGGACTGTGGTTTAGTAATAGTGTTATGCCAAGTTCACCTTCATATTTGATATATAGATGTAGTAAATTGGAGTTAGGGCTATAAAAAAAGAAGCAAGGTCCTGTAGACAGGTAGGCTGATGCATGTCATGAAGTCCTGTTTGCCATTTTAGACAATGGAAGAGAGTTTGGGGTTGCCTATCTAGGGAGGAAATTGGGGCATAGGCTTAGATAAATGCTTTTGATGTACGAAGTAGGTATGTGGCCTGAGCAAAGGTCTAAAGTAGCTCAGCAGGAGCATGCAATTTACCATATACACTGGTCATAAAGACCACACTGCAAAATAGGTCTGGTTTAGGATGTATATGGAGAAGAAACTGCCTTGATGCCATTACTTTGTAATGTGAATGGTTCATCTCTGCTGACCTTGTCATCCTGTGCATCGTCGAAACTTTGAAGACTTCACATTTCTGATGTGGATAGTGAAAGACATTGAACCCGTAGGCCCTCTAAGCGAGGGAGCACTCTATGGAATGGATGGGGATGCAGAAGTTACTCAAACATCAATAATAAGGCCAACTCAGGAAATTGGCAATTAGTTAGCTGTTTTATTAACAATTATCTAAAACAGGGAGTAAAACGGACATCAACTGACGTCTCACAGCATGATCTCAGCAATTAACATAAAAAACACTTTTATAGCTAAATCACGTCATCACTGACGTCATACTACGTGTCAAATTATGAAAACCTAAATGGGATTGTGATAGGACAACAGGGAACATCTAGGCATACTTTCTATGGGGGATGGAATTGTGATTGGGTCTCTACGGTCAGGTGGACAACTATGCCCAACCCTAGTGCAAGTCATCTTCAGTGTCATAAATTACACAACGTTTTATTGGACCTCAAACTATAAGGCCCTTTGATACATGGCCCTCTACAATTGGTTGACATGCTTGTACCCTTCTAGAATATTCTACGCGCTAGCAGCACGCAAACTGGTACCCCAGGTGCTGGAGGGTTGGACTTGACCATGCCTCCCCACCCAATTAGCCCATCATCCATCATCACTCAAGCCGTCTGCCATTAGATTAGTCTTTGAACTTAGCCTTGCAAAGTATCACTGCTCCTGGGAATAGCAAGGGTATGAATGTGAGTGGATGCCATGTGTGAAAGGGACTGTGAGTGTCAGACAGCCACAGATCTGGACGTAGACTCAAAGATGCTCACGCACCCCACCTGGAGAGAATACGGAAACTTAGCGCCTCGCTTCCAGACAGCTATGCCAATTAACCAATCCACTAACAATTTCACCACTCTGCATACACCTTTCAAACTCTAACCAAACACAAGCCTAC
Organism: Ambystoma mexicanum; assembly: GCF_040938575.1. Lineage (NCBI taxonomy): Eukaryota > Metazoa > Chordata > Amphibia > Caudata > Ambystomatidae > Ambystoma > Ambystoma mexicanum. The sequence goes on from NC_090923.1 coordinate 719,062,824, forward strand.
AACACAACAAAAACCTCACTACACTGCAACAACAAAACAAACCACACAGACTCGCACAACAGCACACAACGCCTACCGCCCGTAAAACACCCCAAGCCCAGCCATCGGATTTAGTGGGCTGAGGCCGCCAAAAGCACATTACTGCTCTCTTGCACTTTTCCAGCTTATTCCCACTAACTCACCCCTCCCCTCCCTTTTTTTTTAGAGCCACCAGAGCGCCACGGGACCATTCTGGTGGTGATAGTGCATGGTACAAATATCCTTTAACATTAACATGGTCTGCCCTCATCATCAGATCCTTTGAGCATGGCCATTTCCCCTCATACTATGATTGCTTCTAACTCTAAGGGAATAATCGGTCCCCCCTCTTCGTCCATAGGTATCTGTGGCCTGAACAAAAACTCATCAGGTATTCTCACAGTATTTCCCACTAAGCCGGTTAGCCACGTTAACAGAATGTGTATCTCATAAAGAAAAACTTTGGGCTCCAACGGCACTCCTCGTAGGGACATGTGCCCTATAAAGGCCAATATAAACAAGCCCACGTTCATATAATGTATCCCTGGAGTAGAACTCACTATGCCTTCATCAGTGAACGAAATAGTAATGTTAAGCCTCGTCATTAAATCTCGCCCAAGAATATTAACTGGTGTCTGCCGTGAATACAATAATGGAACAGACATGTTAATGTTAATGTTAAAGGACAGTTGTACCGCGCACTATCACCACTGTAGTGGTCCCTTGGCGCTCTGGCGGCTCTGAAAAAAGGGAGGAGAAGGGGTGGGTTAGTGGGAATAAGCTGGAAAAGTGCAAGAGAGCAGTGATGTGCTGTTGGCAGCCTCAGCCTGGTGGGTCCGTTGTCTGGGCTTGGGGTGTTTTACGGTCTGTAGTCGTCGTGTGCTGTTGTGCAAGTCTATGTGTGTTATGTTTTGTTGTTGCATTGTTGTGAAGTTTGTGTGGATTGCTGCATTTTAGGCTTGTGGTTGTCCATTGCAATTATGGGATTCCATCTAGGTGCGGTACATGCTGACATATACATTTCTATCGAAATTAAACGCGAGCTAAAGTTTTAAAATTCTAAGTGTGGTGTATGTTAAGGATAACATTTCTATCTAGATTCGACGCGGGCTAAAGTTCAGAATCCTTGCAAGTGTGGCACATGCTAACAATCACATTTCTATCTAGATGCGACGCGAGCTAAAGTTAAGAATCCTGAGTGTGGCACATGCTAACAATCACATTTCTATATAGATGCAACGCGAGCTAAAGTTAAGAATCCTGAGTGTGGCACATGCTAACAATCACATTTCTATATAAATGCGACGCAAGCTAAAGTAAAGAATCCTGAGTGTGGCACATGCCAACAGTCACAATGCTATCTAGATGTGACGCGAGCTAAAGTTTTGTTCCCTACATATGTGGCACTAGCATATGTCTGCATAGGAGACATGTCACACTCTCCTATGGAGACTGGTAATTCATCAGTAAAAGGAACTCTACTCGTAGCTCCAGAGAATCCTTGTGCATTCATGGCATTTCCCGACATTGGGTATTTTCCCTCTTGTATGCATGAACAAGTAGCCCGAGTGTCTACTAAAAAAGAAAAAGATTTGCCTCCTATTGTTACATCAACCCTTGGCTCCTCTTGGGGGTCTGGTGTTACCAATAGTACTGAACACATCAAGTCGCCCTGTGAGCTGTCCTATTGTGGATATATACTCATCCCAGTACCTGTGAAAGGATTTCCTCCCACCACAGCGACACCCCCTATCCTAGGCGTCAATAACTGTCCTGTGCTTGCGTTCTGGTGTATCTGCATGGGTGCATGCTATGACTGTCCTTGCAGTGGATTCAATGGTGCTTGCTGTGGCTGCTGTGCCTGTTGCCTTTGCAGCACTTGTGCTTGATACACTGTCTGATTTTGGGCAAACCCATTCCTAGCCTGTGGCTTATATGCTGGAGGATAAGCTGTCCCCCTCTTGAGAATTGCCCATTCTGTACATACCCTTGGCTCCCACATATGTGCGCAATGTGCCCTGTCATTCCACAAGTCCAAAATACAGGAGGAGCTCTTCTAACCTATCCTCCTTGCATATTTTGATGATCATTCTGCATATTCTGAAAGCCACCTTGATTGTTTTGAAAACCACACTTTCCTCTGTAGCCCATTCCTCTGGCTTCGTGGCATGAACCCATTCCACATTGGTCCATCTGGCGTTTATTATTTGTCTGCGATGTACCCATCGCTTGCTGTATTCCCAGTCCTCCTCCGCTTGTCAACACCGCCCCTTATATGACGTACTTTGACCATTTCTTCGGCACTAACTTGGCTTCCTCAAGTTTCATAGCCTCTTCCTTCTTTCTATTTTTCTCTTGCAATAGCCAAAAGTGATGCACTATAGTCAGCTGTATCGCAGGCCAAGGTCTTGCTTCCATTCCCATTAATTATTTAAGCTGTCTCTGTACTTGTTCTGGCAATCCCTGACATAAAATGTGGTAAAATACTGCCACTGTCTTTCCCCATGGTTCCTGTGTTTCAAGGGTCCACCATTCCTGAATGCTTTGAATATAAGCAAGCAGATCCTCGTCTTCTTGCATCTTACGTGCCATAAATGCACCCATATCTGATGTGTCCGGATTCTGTACCCTGAGGGCTCTCTGGTCATATGCTCTGCAATTATTAAATGGCGGTCCATTGTGCGCTGTGTTCTGTGCCGTGACACTTGAGTAACCTGCTCGTGTCCAAATGTCATCAGCCCTTTCCCCAAGAATGGCTGCTAGAAGACACCTAATGTCCCCCTGTCATTTTCTCTAACTCTTAAATCCTTTTTCCCTCACCAGCCGTTAAACTAGGAAGTTTACATCTTAAATTACCCTTATCCATCTGTGGCCACGGGATATACTGTGGTCTGGCCCCTCCTTTCTGCAATAAAGGAAACTGTGTGAACCCAAATCTGCAATCGGCTCCCATTGTCTGCCTATCCATAGTAGGGACAATGGTTCCACATCGTCCTCTACCTGGCAATGACCTTAGACTGCCCACATAGGGTGGGGACTCTCCCTTCTCACTATGTGCTCGTCCTCTAGGACGCTTTGGATGTGCTATAGGATCTGGTGACCTATCTTTAGGCTGCTCTAAATCTGACTGTATTACTTCCTTGTCTGCCTGCAGACATCCATCAGGACTGCATGTGCTTCCTCCCTCCGCCCCACGGAAGGTTTCTCTCTTTGTCCGATATACCTAGCCCACAACTAGTATGGCTTTCATCCCCTTCACCCTTATTTAAAGTCAGCCTGTCTAAGGACAAGTGTCACGTCTCCCAGTACACACTCTGCTAGGCATTCTACAGTTACGCCAATCAGTCCGCACCTACCTGGCACAGCAGTCACCTTCCATCAGGGTGCTCAGAACTCACGAGCTCGCACACAGAAGCGGTGACATTCTGCCAGACAAAGGAGAGCACTGGTTGGCATTCTGGGAGTTTTCCGACCCTCCCTTCATTGGCAATTGCCATGGAAACTCCTGCATGTTCTACACCGCCGCCTGGGTACACGGAGATTCACACGTCACGTGATGTGACTTTTCATCATCTTGTATCACGTGACCTTCCACACGCTTCCGTGATGTGCATCACGTGACTGCATCTAGCAGTTAAAGGCATCGGCAGCCACGGAAGGAGTGCTTCACAGCTGCTTCTCGTATGGACTGTTTGGCGGTTTTGTTTACCATTGGATTACTAGATACCACGACCACGGACTGCTGCACGGATTGCTTCTTCTTCTCCCTGCATCTGTCACCATTGCTTTGGACCTTTGTTGTTGTTTCTACTGGCTTTCGACCTCGTACTTGCTTACTGGACTGCATATCGCATCATCCTTTGCATGAAACTTTTGGCTCTTGAACTCCACGGGCTTTTGACCTCGTTGTGTACATTGGACTGCTACGAATTACTTCTTGTGCAATTCATCTTGGCCCAGGTGTTGATCTGTTACCCAAGCCTCACTGGATACCCGGCTCACTGACTCTGCTGTTGGTCCCCTGCTGTTTATCATCCCATTAAGGCTCTTGATTACATTACACTTAGGTAAGCCTTGCTAAGACTTGTTCATATATTGCATATTGTTCACATTGCACCTTGTTGAATTATCACTCATTGCCTTGCAGTGGTCAGGGGGTCCTTCCGGCGTTCCTGGTTCCAGATTGACGGCTCACTACACCTGTGGCCTCAAAGATTGCACAGGCAGTGATTGGTTTTTCTGCCTGTGTGGTACTTGGGACGGAGGTATTTATTAATCTGCACGACCATCAAGATCAGAACAACAAGGCTCTGTGCTCGGGACTAAATAGGCCTTTCTCTCCGCCTCGTGGGTGGAAGACCAAAGATTGATCTTCCTTCCCTCGGCTTTCCGATCAGCTACTTTCCCTTAAATCTTGATAGGCCTTATCGATCCTATCTCTGATGCTCCCTATGTCAAAATCTTCTTACAGGGCTGCCCTAGATGGCCCTGGTGCTGCCTCCTTTAACGGAGCGAACTCCTCTATATTGCCCCATCATAATACTGGATTTGGTTCCATTAACTCTTTCTGAATGCGATCAATATCGCATTCCCTTTGTCTCCTTTTTCGTTCTTCCTCTTTCTCTAATTCTCTTTGCTTTCTCACCTTCCATTTAACTCTTTCCTCTTCTTGTCTTCTCTCCTCCCTTCTTTCATTCGCCCTTTGCTCTTCTTTCCTTTGTCTCTGCATCCTTTTATCTCTTAATTTCTGTGCTTCCTCCTCTTCTCTTTTCGTTTCTTGCCTATCCTGTTCTTCGATTGCCCTCTGCCTGTTGTCATACTTTCTCTGCTCCTCTAGCCTTTCTTCCTTCTTTTGCTGCTCCACCTGATACATCTGTTCTCGTCTCTGTCTGCTCTTTCTTTTATGTTCATCTTCCTTCAATTTCTTTTCTCATTCGCTGTCTTTTCTATCCTGTTCATTTTGATCTTCTCTTTACCTGACTTCCTCGATAGTTTTCCCATAGAGCTTGAGCAGTATCTGTCCACCCATCCATTCGTTCTGTACGAGTGTTACCTCGTCAGCTTTATCCTTTTCCCCTTTCCATCTCATAATCTCTCGTTCTGTGTCTGTGCTCACATTCAATCGTTCACTTATCTCCTCCTTGCTCTGCAATACCTTAAAGATCTCTTCCTTTCTTCTAGTCTCTTCTGGACTATCGTCACTTCCATAAGAAGGCGGTTCATATATTGGGTTACTATACCCTGTCGCCACTTTTATTTCCTTTAACGGATACAGTCCTATATCTTCCATACTATCGCCATTTACTTCCGGCGAAGTAAGCGGAGCAGAAGAGTCTACACCTTCCTCCTTACGTTGGCTAAGCATCACTCCTCAGGAGGCAGATCCTCCCGCTCCTCCTGGTACATCTTCCAAAGCTCTAAAACAGCTAACCTTTTTTCTAATTCCTTTCCCCTGTATGCAGCGTGCAAGTATGTCATCATGTGTTACAATACTGCATTTGACAGCAATCCCCCTTGTGGCCATGGCATGAACATTTTATCTGCTATGCCCTTTACCCATTCTGTACTATAAAGTTTGATCTTGGACATATGTTTTGGCAAGTTTTTACACAGATGCATCAGTGGAGTAACTTCTCCCATTATGACAAGTCTCAATTGACTGTCAATACTTACCAGCAGTTACAAAAAATATGTTTAAAAAAACAACAAATATGAGCACGCTCCAACCTTCGCCGCTCCAAGCCTCTATTTCTCAATTATCTCAATCTTCCCTGCGGTCGACGCGACAATGACCCAAGATAGATAATAACCTTTTATCTTTACTTTATACAGTCTATCGTCGTCGCTTTTCAACACTTCTCTTTTTCAATACACAAAATACACAAACAGACAGACTAGCCGACTTTTCACATATACACCATGGTACTCCTTTTCTCTTAGCCCCTAAAATACCCCGAGTGCAAATCATTCCCTCTTATAGACCTGTCTATGTGCCGCCTAGTTTTACCCACTTGGGTTCGAAATGACTCCTTCTGCAGCTCCTCGAGCTAGGAAATTGGGCTCTTTAACGCTCCTTGTTATTATATTTCCAACGCTCCTCGTTATATACTAAATAACACCCTGTTACTTTTCTATGTTATTACAATCACATCCCCACTTTTGCCATTCCCCTTAGTCTACTCACCATTCACTCTTCAGATCAATGCCCTCAGTATCGTCTCCCCTCCTTCAATTGGCCACTTTCGCCTTCCGTCCGCTCAGCGCCTGTGGAAACCAGGAGAGATTTCGTCAAAGAGGGACCCGTCCCACCGTCTCGATTTTCATGCAAGTTTTCTATATCGGCTGCTCTCCACAGGAAACTTTGCGATCTTCCAGCTAAATGCTGGAGGGTGTCTGATCGTCCAAAAAACTGGAGACCTACTAATCAATGGATCTTATAGAACCATCCTTTGCTACCACATGAACCCGCAGGCCCTTTAAGCAAGGTCGCACTTTATGGGATGGATGGGGATGCAGAGGTTACTCAGACATCAATAATAAGACCGACTCAGGAAGTTGGCAAATAGTTAGCTGTTCTATTAACAATTATATAAAACAGGGAGTACAACAGACATCAACGGACGTCTCACAGCATGATCTCAGCGATTTACATAAAAACACTCTTGTATAGCAAAAACTTGTCATCACTGACATCATACGACGTGGGAAAGTACGAAAACCTAAATGGGATTGTGATAGGACAACAGGAAACATCTAGGTATACTTTCTATGGGGGATGGAATTGTGATTGGGTCTCTACTGTCAGGTGGACAACTATGCTCAACCCTAGTGCAAGTCATCTTCAGTGTCATAAATTACACAACGTTTCATTGGACCTCAAACTATAGGGCTCTTTGATACGTGGGCCTCTACAATTGGTTGGCACGCTTGTACCCTTCTAGAATATTCCACTCGCTAGCAGCACGCAAGTTGTTACCCCAGGTGCTGAAGGGTTGGACTTGACCTTGCCTACTCACCTAATTAGCCCATCATCCATCATCACTCAAGCCGCCTGCCATTAGAGTAGTGTTTGAAGTTGGCCTTGCAAAGTATCACTGCTCCTACGAATAGAAGGGAGTGTGAGCGTGCTCTTATCTTCAAGTCTCGACGTAGCTTGCCCAAAGTCTATTTCCATCTACACCATGTGACAGGAGACCGTGTTTTGAGCACCTTCTTTGTATTTAATACTAGTAAAATGAATAAAACTTGCCACTCATTGTCTTTCAGTCGCACCTTAACAGGAGCCAATCTCGGCACTCAAGTTCATTGTATCTTTCCATGCTAGATAACCAGATTCTTGGCTGCCTCAAACCTTGACACTGGGCCAGACAAGCTTTCTGGATTCTTCCTCCATCATCAGCAGTCCTTATTCTACTGCGCCACACTTTCAGCCCTTCTGCTCGTGGGGTCTCAGTTTGCTAAAATACGACGTGGAACATCCAGATTGTATACAATGGCAGCATCGCCTGCAGTCTATTCACTATGTATAGCCAGCCTACTTGAATACTTAGTCTACTTGCATTACTGCATCTGTACAATTATAAAACGGCTTGAATTTTCTTCAGTGCTCTTTACACGTGCAGTCTTCATTCCGCACGTAAAGGGTCACTCGATCCTCTACTTCGTCATCAGATTCTCTATGGTCTATCCACCTTCCCTCTTGGCGCGTCATCTTGCTTCATGTGACGTCACCGGTCGCCTCTTCCATCCGTTTTACATGTTCTTCGGGGATCTCCTTCAAGAGATTGTCAGCTCTTTGTGGCTACATGAAGAATGGTTTTCTCAATGGATACCTTGTCTCCAAGGCTTTTTGTGTTGTGGGCATCATTACAGGTGTCTTGCTTGTCACTATTTCCAGTTCCCAACATATAGGCAAGATAAAATGGGACTTCCGGTAGAGGCTTTTGGCTCCTCCTCTACAACATTCCTTGCTGGAGAGCCTTAAAAGTTACCTTTTCATAGTTATGGCAAGTTCAGAGGGATGTAATGACGTCCTCTGCCTGACCTTGCTGGTGGGTTATGGGTTTTCCCAATGGGCCGGGTACCACCATAAACCCGGTGATGCTGGGCCCGGGGCACATCAAGAGGATTCCCAATTAACCTTTAGCATTCCATTTATGGGATGCAAGAGCATGTCACAATGCCATCTTAGATGCTCCTGTTTTTTAAGAGAGTCGAGGAGCACCGACCCTGGGGAGCAGGCTGTGCCTCAATGTGCACTGAACCAGAATATAGAACTTGCGCATTTGATCATAATTTCATGGTGTCTGCACACACATACAACTAAAGCCAATTTAGCTAAGGGACACCTCATGGAGGGAGTGTTGGGGAGGCCAGGGTTGGGCAAGTAGAGACCGGGCCACAGGGACTGACTGACCATACCCAATTCTCACATAAAAGGTGTAAGCTATCCACTGAGGCCGGGCCTATCAGCCATTCCCCATACCAGCTATGTCAGGATCTATACCCGAGCTCCCTTATGCGAGAGAGAGGCTGCAAGATGGGGCCAAAGCCCTATAAAAGCAAGGGTATGTGACAGAAGGGAGAAGGGGCTGGAGGTAGGAGCTAATTTGGATATGGCAGTAGGATAGAGCAAAAGGAGCAGGAGACTGGAGGACAGAGGACAGACCTAAGTGGCTGGGGGAAGGAGAACCCAAAAGGCTGGGCTTAGGAGAATACAAGTGGATGGAAGAGAGACTCAGGTGACTGGGAAATAAAGACTTTACGAGGCTAGGGGAAAACAGATCCAGGAGACTGGGGTAGATAGGCATAGGTGGCTGGGGAAAGGCAGACCCAGGAGGCCATGGGAAGGCAGACGAAGGAAGCAGTGGGGAAGGCAGACCCAGGAGACTAGAGGAAGTGAGAGGAATGAAGACTGAGGAATCTGGGGAGCGGTAGAACCAGGGAACTGGCAAGAACTAGACCCTGGAAGATGGGAGAAGGTTACTCAGGAAACAGAGACAGAGCTCCAGCAGCCAAGCGAAGGAAAGGACATAAATTAATCTTTGTTGTAAAATAATTTTTAGATTAGTTTTGCATAGTAATAACAACACCCACAAACACCTCCTTCCCTCCCCCTACTTCCCTAACCCTCCCCCCCTGCTTCTCCCCTGTTTGCCGGAGGAACAGAATCACACTTTCGCCGCACACAAAAGTAAGCCAGGGCCAATCAAATTTTGTCCAGAATTCTCAAGCGGTGCGGGCACCATTACATCTTAAAGTCACTTTTAAAGTATGATAGTATTTGTCTCCAATCCTCCTGGAAAGCGGCCTTCTCCCCTTGCAAACGCTAGGTGACCCATTTGAGAGCCACAAAGTTCCACACTTTTTGTAGCCATTCAAGCTCAGTCAGAACCTGTTTCTGTTTCCATTTTTGCACAATTACAAGCCAACCTGCTATGAGCAGAACCATATATCCCCTCAGTTGCCTTTTGGTGAAGGTCCTGACAATGGAGGGCGGGTGGAGCCCCACAAGCCACATGACCATGCTTACATGTTTATGTTTTCACCCCTAGGGAACATTTTCCCCATCTCGATCAATACCCCCTCCCAAAAAGGTTTTATAACTGGACACCCCCCACCATATGTGGGCCAAATCACACCTACCGCTGCAGCCCCTCCAACAGTTTGACGCTACTTTAGGATACATGGCATGCATTCTAGCCGTGGTATAATGCCACTGTAGCATTATCTTATCCCATATTTCCCTAAACTGAATAGAGTGCATCAGGTTTGGTATATTACCCCCAGAATATTCTCACCTACTCAAGTATGATCAATGCATGGGTTTCGGACTCTCCGAAAGTAAATTTATAGAGGGACGAGACACGTTTCTTAGACCCTAACCGTGTTGTTAGATATTTCTCGAATGGGGTCAATTGTCTTCTGGTCACGATCTTGATGCATGAATTGAATAGCTGGTGCCTTAACTGACAGTGGGGACACCTATCCCCCAGCACCACCCGTACCAGTTGTTTACAAGCTTCAAACAACATATCTCGCAGTTTTAAGCATCCTGCTTTCCGCCATGTCTTGAAGGATCCCTGATCCAACCCCGAGGGTGAATTCCAGATTTTGAAATAGAGGTGTAAATGGGGCGGGATAGTGGACAGCGCCCTTTTCTTCACCAGTACATACCAGGTATGTACTACCAGGCCCACAATTTTACTAATATGTATATTAGGTGGTCAATGTGGTTTTCCGAGCCAAAATACTCCCGATGGGTGTCCCCACAACCACCTTGTCCTGTTGCGGACACATTTTCTGGGTATCCCCCGAGAACCATTCGTTCACCAGCTGTAATTGTGCCGCCTCATAATATTTGTGGAAAGTGGTTGGCCTAGTCCTCCCTGATTTTTTTGTGCCGTCGGAGTGTTCATCGCCACCTGAGGGGGTTTATTCTGACAAAGATACATTGAAAGCCTCCTGTTCAGAGGTCTGAAACCTGATTTAGGGAGTGCAGTAGGGAGTGCCTGAAAATAATATAGAATTCTCTGTAATACTACCATTTTCACCATGGTTATTCCCCCGCCCATGAAATGGAGAGTGGGGACCATCTCAACAATTTGGCTTTAACTTTTTGCAGTAGTTGAGTGTAGTTTGCTCTGTAGAGTGCCTCATGGGTCTTGGTTATGGTTACCCCTAGAAACGAGATCCCTAGCTGTGCCATCTCAAGCTGGGTTTGGGACAGGATCGTTCTAGCCGAGTTGGCTGAAAACCATAATTTTATGCTCCTCCCCTGCCATGTGTATCCCTTTGACCCCTGTGGATATGCAGAGTTTGGCCAATAAGGGTTTCAGATATAGGTCATACAATAATGGTGACAGTGGACACTCTTGTTTTGTGCCCCTCCGAAATGCCTTTTCAACGTGATAAATTGCCATTCATTGAGAGCTGAATAGAGGGGGAATGGTAGTTTGCCCGCACCATTTGAAGAAACCAGGGCCCAAATCCCACGCTTTCTAATTCACAAAAGAGGAAAGACCATTCTACCCGGTCAAATGCTTTCTCTGCATCCAATGAGACCAAAAGTGCCAGTTTTTGTGTAAATTAGGTTTTCTCAATCAGGTGGCAAATCCTGCGGATATTGTCATGGGTCTGCCTTCCCGGTATGAATTCAGATTGGTCTGGCACTATGAGTTTTGGCAGTACAGCCTGTTAGCTAATAGCATCAAAGGAGCATCAAATCTTTGTTTGGCTTAGGGAAGACCATTACTTTCGCCTCATCCATCATTGGCTTAACCGTCCCCTTGTTACTGAATGAGTTATATAATTTGGTGAGCCACAGGATTAGGTGCTGCTTACATCTTTTATAGAAACATGCTGGGTAGCCATCTGGGCCAGGGGATTTGTTCAGGGGAAGAGTTTTAATCGACTCTGCCACTTCGCATTCTTGGATCTCCCTTTCAAAGTTCTCACTTTCTAAGATGGTAATTTTGGGGAGTGGGACCACACTCATGCATGACCCTGGTTTGGCCCCATCTGGACTCCCAGAGTGGTACAATTCAGAATAGTAGTCCTTGAATACCTCAAGGATGGCATCGTTCTCCGTGACGAGAGCGCCTTCACGATTTTTCATCTTAAGGACTGTATGGGTTGCTATTTTACTCTTGAGTTGTCTCGCGAGTAAGCGGTCAGCCTAGTTTGCTGCCACATAGTACCACTCTTTCGTATATAGTAAAGCTTTCTCTGCGCGGTTGGTGCAGTGTATTTGTAGCTGACCCTGAATATGCTTAAGTGCCTTCTGCAGTGCTCTGGTCGGGTGCATCGCTGTGCCCTGCATGACCTCCGCTAACTGACTTTCCAAGTCCATTTCCATCTGCTGTCTCTATTTCTCCCCTGTGGCCTTGAATGCTATCAACTCTCCTAGAAGGAACGCCTTGAACGTGCCCACTCTGACTCCGGTGCCATTCCTGGGTTTGCGTTTTCCACGAAATATGTGTCTATCTTGTCCCTGATGGTTTCCACCAGAACAGTTTCCTGCAGGAGATCCGATGCGGCGCTCCATTTCCAGAGGCCAAGAGGCTTCCGGCTACATCTATCTTCACCATTATTGGGTCATGATCTCATAAGGATATAGCCCCTAGTTCTACTTCGTTTACCCTCCCCATTAGTCTAGTGGATACCCATACATAGTCTATTCTAGATAGAGAGGAGTGAACATGGGGGTAACAAGTGAACATCTTTGCATTCCCTCTAAACCCCATCCAGATGTCTTGTAGCCCCCAGTGCCTCCATCCTCTGCTTCAGTGTTTTAGACAGAGCCTGCATATTCTGAGATGACCCCTTACTCCTATCCTTCTGCAGAGCCCAAGCCAGATTGAACTCCCCAGCCAGAATTATTTCTCCTTGCGCAAATCCTTCTAATCTCACCAACACCCCCAAAGGAAGCCATCTTGGCCTGTATTAGGCACATTCTGGGGTACTTATGCCAATGTGTATGACTGGCGACCCATATGGACCTGGATGAAAATGTGTCTCCCCATTGGATCAGCCTTTGTATCCCTGCATATCTAGCACGTCTTTAATTGCTACTAACACCCCTGCTGTTTCATCCACTGTGTTCGCTTGGTGGACCCTTGAGTAGCACACAAAACACTAAAGGGGAGGTACGAGGATTATCAACCCCAGTATTAGCGCATCCTCAAGATCTATAGGCGAAGCCTTAAAACAACAAACATAATAGCACTAAGGGGCTTATCTGTTTTCTTTCCAGATGGAGTCGCGATGCCTAGAGCACCAGTCAAGATATATCAGTCATACTGCAAACTACTTTACAAAAAATTATATCATTTATTAGTTTTCATTCAACAGTCTTAAAAATGTGTTCACAATGTCAACAAATGTTTCTAAAAAAGAGATTTCAAAAGGAAACAACAAAATCTCTGGAGAAAGTGCAAGTGCAATAAATTAGCACCTTTTAGAATTTTAAGGTAAACTGGCAGAGCAAACACCAAAAAGATAATAAATAACTGTGTGAAACAAGAGTGATGCACTTGTGGATTTCTCTATGGCAGTGTTGTGCAAATACCCAAATAAAAGTAGCCGCGAAGCTTGAGCCCCTGTGAATACTCTATGTTCCTAATGTGAGTCTCCTGGTACATCACCACATACTTGCCCAGGAATGCCTCGAATTCTCTCTTTTTCAACAGAGGATTCATACCCCATACATTATATGCGGTGACGGTGAATACACGCCCCCAAACCTTTCCACTTCTTCCTTCTCAATGCCCTGGGTACCCTGAGATCTTCCCTCTGGCCCCTCCCCGAACACTAACCCCACCGCACCTCCCCTTAAGCCCCCAAACCCCAACAACAGCTCCCAACATCCCCTCCCACCCCCAACTGCCCTGGTGAGCCAACGTACCTCCTGGTCCATGGCCTTGACCCTCCTACACTCCCAGAGCTCCACTTGTAGGGCATACTAAAGCCCCAAACCCTATATTCAATCGACCACCCACCACATAGCGGACCTCACCATCACTGCTACCCTGAAAGAACACCATAACACCTCCCCGGACGTCCCTTGTGTTGGACCCTCCCTCTGCCCCGCCTCAGTCTTTGTCCCACCAGCCAGCATTTCCTCCCCTTGTGGTCGATATTATTTGGTGGATCAGGCCTGTTGGACGGTCCAACGCAGCCTCCTTTTGCCGTCCTTGCTTCTGCACCATCTTCAATTCCCAGGGCTCCCTTCCGGACTGCTCGCTGTTCAAGTTCCATTCTCGGCCCTCTCCTTGCTCCTCTTGCAAATGCAAAATATTTGCCCCTTCCTTGCACGTCGTGACCCTGTGTACTGTTGACAGCCCTCCATGGGTGAGCAACAGTCCAAAGGGGAAGGTCGACACGCCAGAAAAGAATGGATTAATAATAAAATGTGAGCCAGGTGTACAAAAGGATGTTGCATATGCAAATCCAGTGCTTCTCACACTTGCAGGCTTCATAAAGGCAAATTATCCGTTTTCAAGGAACAAAATGGGCATTGCGATTTGAAATTGCCATTGTGAATCACACATATTGCGATCTATTGGGAGTTGTAAGGTATAGAAAGATGGAATGTAAGTTTCTCTTGTTACTTGTTTGACATGGAAATGTATACATTCTTTATGAATGCGTATTAAAGCATTGTATGGTAACTGTATAGGAAAAGAGAGGGCGATAACCAGCAGTGCATGCAAGGCTGCTTCTAGAGTCAACATACCAACATATGGCATTCCCCCAAGATGCCTGTCTGCACCCCCGAATCATCTTCACCAGGCACAACCCACGTGCCCCATATAGTGGTAAAGAACGGAAATGTGCATTTTGAATGCAAATGCATGGTTGGAGGCCTGCTACACCTGCTGGCCAGGTACCAGCATGCAGTCTTCTTTGCAATGTGTTGCACGTTACAAAGCTGCCTCATGGACATTCCTGAATTATTAGTGCCACCAATGACACGAATAAGATGATTAAAGAGGAGGGTGAACAGAGAGTAGGGGCTGAGAAGTGAATTACTGAGGGATGGGGAGAAGAGGAGGCAGGTGAAAAAAGTGGAGGTGAAGAGGAAAGCTTTCAGGAGGTGGAAAAAGGAAGAGGTTAACACAAGATATTACAGAAAATAGGAGAACTGGCGGAGAGGAGTGGTGAGGAAGAGAGTGTTGGTAGTTGAGAAGAGCATGTTACGTCCGTCCTGGACAAGGTTAAGGTGGTGATGTGGGGAGAGGCAAGCACTACACCTCAAAGGGGAGCCTGTAAAGGGCGCATGAACAAGCTCCTGGTGAGTCATCTAGGAGGAAAGAGAGACAGGCAATGCTGAATACTAAATGAGGCAACAAACCCCACTGCAAATTCAAGAGCAGGGAGGAGGCCTCTCCACTGTGCAAGTCACCAACACAAAACTTGTTGATATCAGTGACTGAGTCTTTGTTGAAAGACTGAGATTGAAGAGTGGGGAACCTGAGAAGCCTCAAGAGGAATCATGCTACTAACTTCACATCTGCTTTATGACACCAAGATAGATTTAGACACAGAACCGTGGAACACTTTTTCTTCTTCTCTGAGAGACAGAGACATTTCAGTTGACCCTGAGAACTGATCAGGTTCAAATAAATGACCACGATTATGTTATTTTTATGTACATTCTGGCATTGGTTTGTTTTTCTTCTGTACGATACAACAATAAAAATGCATGTAACATAATGTTATGTAATTGTCATTTGCATAGCGCCTTTTGCCATTGGTATGGTCTCAAAGCACTGTAGGTTCAACACCCTGTGAGAACCAAAGTCCAGGTATGGGAAATACGTCAAAGTAGTTTAGAATGCATGTGTGCATTTTAGCCAATACGTAGATAGGTAGGGGTGGCCAAGTCCCTGCTAGCTACTCGTGTCGAGCTGGCATGTGGATGAGTGTTGTGAGGTAGTCTGGAGAGTATGCGAGAGCAGCATAATCGTGTGCAGCTAGACCACATTTTTGTCATGTGGGATAGCTGCATTCTTATGGCAGAGGTGTTGTGCAATGTGTCTTAGAGTAGTGTATTATTGGCAGATGCGTGCGGGTGGGCGGCCATGCTTTTGGCTATCTTCCAGAAGCATAGAGTGTGATACATACCTGTGTGTCCTGGCTGGTTTCTTGGTTTCTTAGATGCAGCTGAATTTAGAAGAATATGAACTCAAAGCGTGGCTAAAATAAACACATTGGCAATATTCAAAATATGGCTAAAAGACTTTGTGGCTATACTCGAAAATGCTGTTAAATGTAACAGAGGCTATACTCAAAGTAGTTAAATATAACCCAGTGGCTAAACTAAAAGTGCAGCTAATATTGATATTTTTATTGTGCTTGTACACAAGTGTTTCACAAGCTAAGTTTAACACAGGCACAACGTAAAATTGAGGTATACCGGGTTAATAAGAGCGCTTGGGCAAAGAGAATCTGCTTGGTAGCACCAGAAGGTAGTGATGATACTAGCTGCTGCACCCTTGTGGAACTAGTAGGTACCTCTACGCTACTACAACATACAGAAAAGGGACAGTAAGTCCACGGAGGAGAGGCGCTGCTAGTTTGATAAGTTAAATCGGTACTAAAACATGACCTTGTCTGTTGCCTTTTGGTATCAATTTCTTTCATGGACATTGGTTATGCAGTTTTGCCTTGAGAAAGACCCGGGAAGGGTCGAAACACGTGTCGGCAGATCTGTCAGAACTTATTAAAATCTTTCCTCATAATGATTTGTTTGTTTGCTACTAATTAATACGGTCTCTGTATATTATGGTTTCATCCTAGTACCGATTTAACTTATCAAACTAGCAGCGCCTCTCCTATGTGCACTTACTGTCCCTCAATATAACACAGGGCTATACTAAAAAAAAAAATATATAACTCTGCGGCTATACTCAAAATTCAGCTAAATATAACAGTGGCTATGCTGAGAAAGAGTGCAAGTAAATGTAACAGTGATTATACTCAAAATGTAGCTTAAAATACCACAGTGGCTATACTCTAAAAGCAGTTAGATAGAACACTGTGGCTATACTCCAAGGCACCTAGATATAACACAGTTGCTATATTTATAAACATTTGGCTAAATATAACAGTGATTATACTCAAATGGAGGTAAGTTTAACACCCTGGTTATACTCAAAGGAAGCTAGGTTTGAATGGGGGTGAGTTTTAGGCGAGGCTAGATTCTACACAGTGGCTGTACTCAAAAGCAGCTACATATGACATAGTGGATTAACTAATAAAAGAGCTAAATATGACAGTGGATATACTCAAAGTCAGCTAAATATAACAGTGGCAATACTCAAAAATGAAGTTAAATATCACACAGTGGCTATACTGAAGAAAATACAGCAAAGTATAACAAAGTGGCTATATTCAAAGGCAGCTGGGTACAAATGGGGGTGAGGCTACACAGTGGCTTTACTCAAAGAATGTGGCTATGTATGACACAGTGGAAATACTCAAGAATGCAGCTAAAATGAGGGAGTGGCTATACTCAAAATGAAGCTAAATATAAGAAAATGGCTATACTCAAAGGTGATTATGAGACTGTGGCTATACTAAACAATGCAGCTAAACATGAGAGTGGCTATACTCAAAAAGCAGCTAAATATGAACTCAAAAAGCAGCTAAATATGAGACAGTGGCTATACTCAACTTGCAGCTGAATATGAGATAGTGTATATACCCAGCATGCAGCTAAATTTGAGACAGTGGCTATACTCAATTTGCAGCTGAATATGAGATAGTGTATATACCCAGCATGCAGCTAAATATGAGACAGTGACTATACTTAGAAATGCAGTTAAATGAGACATTGGCAATACTCAAAATGCAGCTAAATGTGAGAGTTGATATACTCAAAAAGCAGCTAAATATGAGACAGTTGCTATAATGAACTTGCAGCAGAATATGAGATAGTGGCTATACTCAACATGCAGCTAAATATGAGACAGTGACTATAAGCAGCTAAATATGAGACATTGGCTATACCCGGAAATGCAACTAAATATGTGACAGTGGCTATCCTCAAAAAGCAGCTAAATATGAGACCATAATTATACTCAAAATGCAGCTAAAATTGAGACAGTTGCTATACTCAAAAAGAAGCTAAATATGAGACAGTTGCTATACTCAAAAAGCAGCTAAATATGAGACCATAATTATACTCAAAATGCAGCTAAATATGAGACAGTTGCTATACTCAAAAAGCAGCTAAATATGAGACAGTTGCTATACTCAAAAAGCAGCTAAATATGAGACATTGGCTATAATCAACTTGCAGCTGAATATGAGATAGTGGCTATACTCAAAATGCAGCTGAATATGAGACGTAGTTATACTCAAAATGCAGCAAAAATGGAGACAGTGGCTATACTTAGAAATGCAGCTAAATGAGACATTGGCAATACTCAAAATGCAGCTAAATATGAGAGTTGCTATACTCAAAAAGCAGCTAAATATGAGACAGTTGCTATACTGAAAAAGCAACTAAATATGAGACAGTGGCTATAATGAACTTGCAGCTGAGTATGAGACCATGACTATACTCAAAATGCAGCTAAATCTGAGACCGTAACTATACTCAAAA
This sequence comes from Ambystoma mexicanum, assembly GCF_040938575.1. NCBI lineage: Eukaryota > Metazoa > Chordata > Amphibia > Caudata > Ambystomatidae > Ambystoma > Ambystoma mexicanum. The sequence goes on from NC_090923.1 coordinate 719,080,954, forward strand.
TGCAGCTAAATATGAGACATTGGCTATACTCGGAAATGCAGCTAAATTTGAGACAGTGGCTATACTCAGAAATGCAGCTAAATATGAAACAGTGGGTATACTCAAATTGCAGCTAAATATGTGACAGTGACTAAACTCAAAATGCAGCTAAATATGTCAAGAAATCACAAAAACAGAACTGGCTATGTTGCCAGATAGTCTATTACCTGGAAGTTGCAGCAGACAGCTCTGGAGGCCTAGCTTGGGCATCCAGGGCGAACAGGTGAAGGAGTCGTCCCCGGGAGGTGGCCCTTAGCTGGCTGCCCTGGGATAGCTTCTGACATATCTTTGTTCTGGTCACGTGGGATACTCACGGGCCAATCGTGAGTGGGATGGGTGGGTGATGGGAGAGGCGAGACATGGTAGGTGCTGGGTGCTGAATACACCAATGGGGAAGTATCCCATTCACGGCAAGAAGACCATATATCAGAGCACTTACCAGCAAGGGATTGCACCGTGCGAGGCAGCGTGGCAAATGGAGGAAGAAGTCTCTGACATAGAGAGAAGATTTCCGGTCCTACTAAATGTTACGGTCATGTGGGATACTCACGGACCAATCGTGAGTGGAAATGGTGGGTAGGGGGTGTCATAAGATATGATATGATACGATATGGCATTTGTAACGCGCCTATACACAAGTGTTTCAAGGCGCGACGAGGCAGGGAGGGGGAACAATGGGAAGACAGACAACGATCCTACTAGGCCAGGTGTCATTTAGATCGCGCAAGTGCAGGGGTAGGGGGGAGGGAAAAGTGCAAGGGGAAGGGGAGGGGGGGGAAGTGCAGTACAGGGTAAGTAGAATAAAAAAAAATAGGGCCAGCTGGTGGCAAGTGCAAGGTAAGTGGAGACAAGTGCTGGGGATGGGGGCAGTAGGGATACAGAGACAGTCCCGCAGTGCAGGGGTTGCCAGGGAGGCAGCGCAAGTGGAGAGTGGCTGGGCCAAGGACCGAGGTTGGAGAGAGTGGCCCAGTTGCAGATTCAGTGCAGTTTCAGTGAAGAATTTAGCAGGGGAGAGGGAGAGAGAAAGCAGAAGCAAAGAGGAAGGTTTTGAGGTGCTTCCGGAACTGGAGATGGTTCTCCTCAAGTTTCAGGGCGGCAGGAAGACTATTCCAGAGGGAGGCCCCTGCCGCAGAGAGAGATCTACCCCCAGCTCGTTGCTTCGAGAAGCGGCTGACCCTGAGGGAGTTGGAGACGGATGAGCGAAGGGCTCGGGAAGGAAGATATTTAGGAAGAGCTGTCTGTGCCCCCATCCTAACTACAGAAGCCGCATTTACACAACCTTCTCACCTTGGTTGGCAAGAGATGCCTACTTGAGATACACATGTCACCTCAAGGAAACCAATGGGGGGAAGAGGGTTAGGGAGAGGTTGAGGAAGAGGCAATGGAAGGAAAGGGGACAAGGGGAAAAATCACACAAGATTCCTTACGCTTTTCCAAAATTACACTCTAGTTCTAGTAATCTCTTGCTTGTATCTACAGAGTTCACACTCAGGTCCTGCCCCTGTACACACCAGTGGGTTCACACTCTACCTGTACTCAACATAAACATAGTGGCGTATTATTGACCCATGTGGGGAGTTCATACTCCAACCTGACTCACAAACATTCCCCGGACACTGAGCATACATTACTTCAATGAATAACTTGTGCCCTGACTCATGAATCAAATGTGTACGGGATGCATCTGCTCAGTCCAACATACAGCACAGCTTAACTCCTAATGCGCCTGAGGAGAGAAGTCTCTGTCAGTTCAATTTGTAATCCTTGGTTCACTTAAAACAAAAACAAGAAGCTGTCACTTCTTGCGCTTGGGTGACAAAACATATACAAAATAAATGTTGAGGTAACACTTATCTTATCCCCCTGAACCCGCGTGCAAGTTCAGGGGTGGTGGATTTAGGACAAGGAGCCGGGTTTCCTACATTCACTTCTGCAACCTGTGCTTCTACATCCCCTGCCAGAGACGTGGAGTGAGCCCCAGGAGTTCCTCGGTTCAGGGCCCGTTGCCTAAACCAAATGAAGATAGGCACGAACATAAAAAGGGAGCCCACCCACAAGTCTCCCCATTGCTCCAAAAGAAGAACGAAACACATGCAAATGGCTTTCCGGTACAAATCACAAGCACCTGTGAAAGCACACCACATGTCTTTAACCCCTCCTGTGCGTGCTGCTGCTCCTCCTGGGTCCTCTGGGAAATGGAGTCCCACCTCAGATCCGCAGCCTCCCCTTGAACCACACCACTCTGACGTGGGCACACATTCCCATATTCCTGACAGTACCTCCCATCCCAAACAGAGGGCCTGGGCACTCAGGACAACGTCGATGGAACTGCTTCACTTTCAAAGGTGCATGATGTTAGGAAAGATTTCTCTTTACTGCACCTTTCCTTCCATTTTTATGGACCTTTTATTTTTGATCCTGACCTGTACTTTTTTACAGTGCAGTGAAGCCTTAAGCCTAAGGTCCGGGAACTACGGTACAGGTAAGGATGCCGGTACCGTAGTTCCCGGACCGGCAAACTACGAGTTCTGCTCGCGGATGCAATTGAGGCCGCCAGGCCAGGTCTGGCAGCTGTAACGGCACCCGCGAGCAGAGCATGTCGGATACACCGGCACCGTTTATAACGGTGCCGGTGCATCCGGCTTCCCCATTCCCATTGAGCCCTAGCAGGCTCAAATGGGAATGTGGACGAATTTTTTCCGGCGCCCAGGAATGGGCAAATACCGGGTCCAGCAAGGCTGTAATGACCCAGTAATTGCCCATTTCTGGGTGCCGGAAAAAAATAATATTGGCGGCAGCCAGGCTACCGCCAGCCATGTAATGAGGCCCATTGTCTTTTGCTCATCTTTTATGGGGAAACTGACATGTCCTTCAGGCTGTCAGTACTGGGAAACATGGTTTCCCTTAGTCTAGTTACTTTGTTACAACTTTTAGTAACTTGTTATCACTTGTGGTTACTTTTTAACATTGTACAATGCATCTACCAATGAAGTACAATGGGGTACACTTGTGTGTTTGCCCTAGACTAACACTCAGAGGATTTTTGGTTACTCTAGGTGTGCTAAATGGACAAGCTGGTGGCAGCAGTGACTTATTACCATTTTGTGGTGCTATGCGTTTTAGCCTTAGCGCGTTTGGCTACTAACTGTGGCTAGTGACCAAACATGGCCATGCCACGAGATTGTTCTCTTGTCCTTTGGCCATCTTGTTTTTTAGCCTTCTTCCTGGCCTGTGAGGCCAGTAAAATCATTATATGCACTTCCAGTGCCCGGGAAAGCAGAAGCTGTTGGCGTGGTACTAGAGGACTATGTGCGTTTGCTGGCAGAATGTGTGCTGGGACTGTCTGGTCACAATCCAGAAACTGGTTTCAGTGTGTCTGAGTGGTATGGACCACTGATGAGGTGTGTGGGGCTAGTTCTGCTATTGGCTAGTAGGAGTTCCGGCTCTTAACTGGCTTTTGGGATAGTAAGAGGACCCCTGCACCCACTCGGGAGATTCTGGAGTAACCTGAAGGCGCCAAGATTCCCGTCCAGCTGTGTGACCTGTGAAGACACCACAGACCCATCTGAAGGAGGCCTTGCGACCAACTTCTTCTGCTGTCCTGAAAGAGCCCTGTCATGCTATTAATCTTCAGGAGTCCTTTGAGGGAGCTGCGACCCGTGGAGTGGAGGGAACATCCATTTGTGACATCTTCTCAGTACCGTGTGAAGAAGAGCCGTCGCAAGTGTCCCGGAACCGTCCTGTGGCTGACCAACTCTGAGTTTGGGCTACCTTGTTTCCGAAGTCTCTGTTCCATGTTGAGACCTGGAACTTGGGGGATCCTCAGCTTGTCCAACAAGACTTACCTCAGCAAAATGTTGGAGTCCTAGCATCAAGGGGACCCAAGATAGGAGGGAAGGTCTGACCACGAGAAGTGAGTCCCTTTGTGTCGCTGTGCTGTGGTGACCACTGTCCAAAACAGCTTACCTGAGTCGAGTCCATTCCTGAGAGGGGTCCTGCATTGTGTTTTTCTGCATTCTTCATCCGAGAGTACTTGCACCTGCTAAAGACATCGACTGGAAAGCTGCGCGAACCTGCAACCCTGCAAATCATGAACTGAGGCTGATGGCGGTAAAAATGACCTCTGACCTTCTTCCATTGACCTGCTGAGTACTGTGAAGACTTGGAGTACGGGGGGCGAGTTACAGTGGTTCTTACCTGCCCCTAAACTCCCTTTAAAAGGTTTGCTTTTTTATAAAACATTTACTATACTTTGGCTTTGCCATTGCTTGCTCGCACACGCCTTTTGAAAGTTGAGGACATTTTTGTTAGTTAGAATAAACTGCCCTCTAACCCTTGGAACTGTTCACTGGACCCCAGAGACCCTAACTTCATTTTTTCCAGCATCACAAACTGTTTCAGAACTTTTCCTGAACTTTTGAGAATAAGGCCCCAGACAACTTAGGGAAGGACTTTTGAAGTTAGGGTTAATTTTCTGTGGACCTGCAGTGCATAAACTAATCTGTACTTTCTTTTACAGGGGTTTGATTTGTATTATGCCCTACTCTAGTGACAGTATATATGTAATCTATTATTAGTGTTGTGTGATACTTCTACCTGTTAGTAGTCATTTTTCATTAGTGATATTTGGCCATAAATAAATAACTGTATTTTTATACATACTGTCTATGGGTACTTTGTGATACCCATTGTGTGTAATCATTGTGGCCCTTTAAAAGCTCACCACCTCTTGAGACTTAGCCTAGACCTCTCGTCACTGCTACCTTGAACTGGTTTGGCTACAGCTCCCAGAGTTGTCCCTTTCACAATATAGGTTGGTCTTTTATACATCTGTTCACCATGCCCGAGTATAGAAAATCAGTCCTAACAAATTGGTGTACAGCTGTGGGATGACCCTCTCCACTTAACATCTGGGTGTTTTGTCAAAAGGATCAGTATTGGGTACCTCAGTGTAGTGCACTGGTGGTGTGTCCAGATAATACGTACACAGTACACTGTGATTTTCTGATTGCCTAGTAGTTAACAGTCATCTACTGATATGGATAACATAGAGACAGTTACGTTCACCTCTAAGTTTTTCTAAAGTTTGTCACTTGAAATAGTTGGTAGTGACAGGGGCCTAACAGTCTCTGGCACTAAAGCTGAATTGATAGTTACAATTCATGATTCTGAGAAAAGCAAATGTGTACCTCCCTTATCGAATGGTAGTGGGACTGGGGAAGGGCCCAGTAGCAGTAATGGAGTTGCTGCCACTGCAGTTTCTAATGGTGAGGAGGAGGAAAGTGAAGCTTCTGGACTTTTGTCTGTAACCACCTCAGATGCTGAGGCATTGAATTACCTGAACAAGGAGAAACTCGGGCTCAAGTAGAAAGAGCTGGAGTTGAATATGGCCAGGTTTGAATTTGAGAGAGTTGAGAGACAGAAGGACAGATCGCCAGATGGAGCATGCCAGAATTCAGGCTTCACAAGTTTCTTCCAGAGGATCTGGAGATGGTTCTGCATCCTCTTCACACCCTAGATTCCCAAAAGATCTTCTTAGTATTTATGAAGATAAGATTGACATGATAATTGATTGACTTGTGGCCTTTGAGTATGTATGTAAAGTACAAGGAGTGGGTGATGCTGATAGAATTGCATGGTTGCTCGGCAGACTGTCCCATTCTGGCTACAGTGCCATTATGGAAATGTCCAAAGCTGACAGGCAAGATTTTGCAAAACTTAAGCAAACTCATCTTAACGTTTGGGAAGACTCCTGCCCAATACTTGAGATTTAGAGAGTACAAAAGGAAAGAATGTATGACCTATGTGACTTTTGTTGATGATTCTTTAAAAAACATGTGTGGCTGGGCAGAAGGTTATCAGATAACCACCTTTGAGGACATTATTAATTTGGTCATGCTGGAGCATATTTTTGCCTTTTGTTCCCCAGAGCTTAAGCATCATTTTTCTGACTCAAAGAGGAGTTAAATCCAAAGAGGCTAGCCATTGCTGCTGACATATGGGTCTCACATAGTGTATCCCATAAGGACAAGTCTGCTTCAGGTAAGCAGAAGGAGGCAAAGAAGCAGAAGGAGACAGACGGTGGGGGTACTGATAAAACTATGTCCAAGAAGGCCCACAAAACGTTTAATAAGGGACAGTCACAACAGTCAGGTCAGGGTAGTGGGATTAATCCCCCAAGCATGAGAGTGGTTTCTCTAAGCCTCCCTATGTGTCAAGATCCAGTGGGACTTGTTACACGTGTGGAGCCAGTGACCACAAGTGTAAGGGTAAGAACTTGGGGGACCACTCTGCAAGTCTGACCTTCTCTCGGTATGAGGAAGAAAAGTTTGCAGGGGTGTCCTTCACTTTAGATTGCTTACCCTCAGGAGAAGAGTCTGAAGATAGACTAGATTCTTTGGAATATAGTAATGCTGGAGCTTCTGCTCCCATCCCAGACCTGCTCCTTAGTCATGTGTTCTCTGAGGATAGTGTTCAGGCAGTAGGTGTCAGTGCCTCTACTGTTAGGAACACTGCGACCAGTCTTACTGAAGTAGCTTCCTCCATGGTAAACCCACATGGCCTTGATAGAAATGCTTGTGTATGAGTGCGATACACATAAAATATCATATCATATCCTAGAAGTCCTGTGGGGGATTCTCAATAGAGCTGTGAATAGTGAACTACTCAGGGCATCTGTCAATGTAAGGAGAGCTGTTCCTAGAAGAGTTCTGTGTGAGATAAGCCTTCAAGACTTAGGTCCTGAAAGACACTCACTGGATCCTTCAAGCACTTGGTCTCAGAATCAGGCTGCCTTAGCGAAGCCTAAGGGTAATCCAAGGCCTAAGGGGAAGCCCAGGGCCAGAGGAGTAAGTAGAAGAGGCAGAGGGAAAGAGAATATGTCCCCTGTCATATCTACAACCTCTGTTAAGGTAGTTGGTAGAGTCCCCATTCCTGGTTTGGAACAAGGACTCCCAGAACATCTCAAAGGACTTTTGGTTACTCGAGATGTGCAGAATGGACAGACTGGTAGCAGCAGTGACTTTTTACCATTTGTTGGTGCTATTTGTTTTAGCCTTACCGCGTTTGGCTACTAACTCAGAATATAATGCTCTGAGCTACCTAGCATGTAGGTAGAGGAGATCCCTAGGGGAGAGATTGGTATGGGACAACAAAGAAGGAAACCATCTTACCTAGGCCTGTGGAGAAAGTCATGCTTCCAGTGGGAGGGTTACCCTCCAGTGAAGCAAAGGACACAACTGCAAAGTGGGTTACTGGAAAGTAATCCCACAGAGCCCACCAGAGAAAACCTTGAGAGGTTGGAGGTTTCTCAGAGGGCAAGGCCCTTCTTCCTGCAGTTGGGGTGTGATATTCCCCTAGTGGTTGATCCTAGTATCAGGATACCACCAGAGTGGTAGAACACACTTTCTTGCTTGCCTGGGATAGGGGTCCCAGAAGAAAATCACTGCAGGGGTCTCCCTCTCTGTCACCAGGTTGACAGAAGTGAGACTATTCACATACTCCAGAGTTCGCCTTTAGGAGTGGACCCATTTGTACCAGAGGCAAGGCCTACTTTGTTTAGCCCTTTGACCCTGGAGACCGCAGGCAGTAAGTTGCAATTAGTGGTTGCTGATCACAACACCTTATGCCTTAATGCTTACCCACAAAGAATGACTGCCAAGTCAGTCATTAATGCCATACTCAATGACAGCCCCAGAGGTAGCTCCTCTACTGTACTCAGTGGTGATCAGACCCAGTGGAGGGAGAGTGAAGTGACACTTAGCTGTCATCCACAGGAAGATGGTCTGAGAGAGACAACTGTCAACTCTCTCATAAGTTTGATTGGAGCCTTCAGTGAGCCCCAGAGAAGGAGGTGGAACCTTCTCCTGTCAAACCTATTTAGCAAATCCCTGAACAGATGCGAGTGATCTGGGCCTTGCCATGTTTCACAACTTGGCAAGTAAACTATTCAGAAGGCCTTGGTGGACCTGTACAGGTTGCCATACAGTTTCCTATGAATAGTATGGAGGATCCTATCTTGGTAGATATAATTGGAGCCCTGCTTATGGCTGCAGAGGGAGCCAGATAAATCTGTGTTTCTCTCTGCTCTGTGCCAAAGCAGCCCTTCTTATGCCTTCAGTGAGGATGACCTAGTGTCTCCCCCCTGACCCCCATATCAGCAAAGTGAGCTGGAGATTTCGCTGAGGTAATCTTCCTCATTGTTGTCACTGAATTCTCTATAACAGATTGGTAGAAACCAGTCTGCATTCTGGGAGTTGGTGCACCCACCAAGTTTGGGTGTTGTGGTGGTTTAGACCTAACAAGAAATTCTGAGGATCTGGAGGAGAATACAGGTAAAACCAGTTTGGGATTCTGCATAGATACTAGATCTCTATTCTGTCCCCAAGACAGATACACACACTCCACTAAGAGGTAACAACTTGGTGGATCAGCTCTGTACTGAAGAGTACAGTTGCCCTTTTGATGTCTCTGCAGGGTATGACAACATATCCCTTCCAGTATATGCTAAGGAGGAGACAGTAGTTTCGGCTTTTCCAGATCCTTACTTTAATGTATGGACTTCTGGATTGGTGGCTGCAAATGACCCCCCTCAAATGAGCTTAGCCCCCGTTCTGAATGGGAAAATGGTTCTCAGCAAAACATGTCTGGATGACATGGCAGATCCAATCCCCACTTGGAAGGAACTGGGAATAACTTCAGAGACTGGGTGTCAGGAACTTCATCAGGCCAACTTGTTCAGGGAGACAACCAACTGTCAAACTGAACAGGAGCCATTGGCCTTCCTTGGGCATAGAGTTGGTATATGGGGGAACAAGATGCAACCTCTTGTCAGTGAAGTACTTCATGTACAGAACTGGGCCACCCCCAATACCCAAGCCCAAGTCAGGACTTTCCTGGGCCTCACTGGGAAACACAGGCGTAAGGTGGCAGGCTATAGGAATATAGCTGCCCCTCTGACTGCCCTCACTACTCATAGGGGACCTAAAGAATTCTTATGGACCCTTGAGCGTGAGAAGGCATTCACTGGCCTGAAAGAATACTTAGGTCAGGCCCCTGGTTTAAGGACAACTGATTGGAAAAGACCTTACTTAGTGCAGACAGATGCCTATGACACTGGGATAGTTGGAAAACTTTCACAGCTTGATGACAAGTGAGGTGCAACCTATATGTCACATCAGCTACCAGATTAGGTGTGGAGAACTCGGGTGGCCCAGGTGGAGAAAATATGTTTTTCCATCATATGGTGTCTTAGGAAGTTCAGGTCCTACCTCCATGGGGCTCACTTCACTGTGTATGGTCAGCCAAAGCCTTTGAAGTGGTTGGTGGATATTAAGGGAGCAAATCCAAAGTGGCTCAGGTGGTTCATGAGTCTGCAGGCCTTGAACTTCGACATTTGGGCATAGGCCAGGTCCCAAATCTAGCAATTCTGATGGGCTGTCCAACTGGGATAACCAATGGGAACAGAGTATCCATCCAGGGGTGGATTATTTCCCCGTGTCCCTAGTCTGGAAGGGGCAGGGGGACGGGCAAGTGTTAGGAAGGATTTCTCTTTACTGCACCTTTCCTCCCATTTTTATGGACCTCCAAACGTTTTGCTATTATTTTTTATCCTGAATTAAGTTTCACCAAACTGTCTTTTGCTCATCTGTTATGGGGAAACTGACATGTCCTTCAGACAGTCAGTACTGGGAAACATTGTTTCCCATAGTCTAGTTACTTTGTTACTACTTTTAGTAACTTCTCACTTGTGGTAACTTTTTTAACATTGTACAGTGCATCTTACAATGCAGTACAGTGGGGTACACTTTTGTTTTTGCCCTAGACTAACACTCAGAGGACTTTTGGTTACTCGAGATGTGCAGAATGGACAGACTGGTAGCAGCAGTGACTTTTTACCATTTGTTGGTGCTATTTGTTTTAGCCTTACCGCGTTTGGCTGCTAACTGTGGCTAGTGACCAAACATGGGCATGCCACAAGGTTTTTTGCTTGTCCTTTATTGTCCTTTGGCCATCGTGATTTTTGGCCTTCTTCCTGGCCTGTGAGGCCAGAAAAATCCTTATAGGGACTTCCAGTGCCTGGGAAAAGCAAAAGCTTTTGGCGGGCTACTGAAGAGCTATGTGTGTTTGCTGGCACGACGTGGGCTGGTACTGTCTGGTCCCAATCCACAAACTGGTTTCAGTTTGTCTGAGTGCTATGCATGAGTGTTCCAGCCAACAGTCCTGATAGGACTACCCATGGGGTGTGTGTGGGGCTTGTTCTTCTATTGGCTAGTGCGAGTTTCGCTCTTACCTGGGTTTTGGGATAAGAAGAGGGCCCCTGCACTCACTCTAGAAAGATCCTGGAGTTCCTGTTCAGATGTGAGACCCGTGAAGATACCGGAGACCCATCTGAAGGAGGCCTGGTGACCAACTTCTGCTGCTATCCTGGAGGAGCCTGTCTTGTATTGATCTTCAGCAGTTCTGCAAGGAAGTTGCGACCCAGGAGTAGAGGGTACATCCATTCCTGATGTCTGCTCAGTACCCTGCGAAGAAGAGCCGTCAGAAGTGTCCCGAGACTGTCCTGTGACTGACCAGCTTTGAGTTTGGGCTACCGTGCTGATGACAACGCCATTCCGCATTGAGGCCTCGAACATAGGGGATCCTCAGCTTGTCCTACAACACGTACCTCAGCAACATTTCTGAGTCCTAGCATTAAGGGGACCCAAGATAGGAGGGAAAGTCTGACTGTGCAAGTGAGTCCCTTTGCGTCGCCATGCTGTGGTGACCAGCGTCCGAAACAGCTTATCCGAGTCCAGTGCAGTCCTGCATTGTGTTTTTTTGCATTCTTCATCTGAGAGTCCTTGCACCAGCTAAAGACATCGACCGGAGATCTGCTCGAACCTGCAACCCCTGTGAATCAAGGATTGATGCTGATGGCAGGAAAATGACCCCTGACCACCTTCCATTTACCAGCCAAATCCTGTGATGAATAGGAGTATGGGGAGTGAGTTACACTGGTTCTTACCTACCCCTAAACTCCCTTTATAAGTTTTGCTAACTTTTATAAAACGTTTACTATACTTTGGCTTTTCCATTGCTTGCTCGCGCAAGCCTTCTGAAAGTTGGGGACACTTTCGTTAGTTACAATAAACTGGAACTGTTCACTGGACCCCAGAGACCCTACGTTCATCCTTTCCAGCATCACAAACTGTGTCGTAACATTTCCTGAACTTTTGGGCATAAGGCCCCAGACAACTTAGAGAAGGACTTTTGAAGTTAGGGTTAAGTCTCGGTGGACCTGCAGTGCATAAACGTATCTGTACTTTCTTTTACAGGGGTTTGATTTGTATTATGCCCTAGCCTAGTGACTGTATATATGTAATCTATTATTAGTCTTGTGTGATACTTCTACCGCTTAGTAGTCATTTTTCATTATTGATATTTGGCCATAAATAAATAACTATTTTTATACATAGTGTCTAAGTGTACTTTGTGATTGCCATTGTGTGTAATCATTGTGGCCCTTTACAAGCTGACCACCTCTTGAGACTTAGCCTTGACCTCTCGTCACTGCTACCTTGAACTGATTTGGCTACAGCTCCCAGAGTTGTCCCAGTCACAATATAGGTTGGCCTTCTATACATCTCTCCAGCAGGCCAGAGTATAGAAATCAGTCCTAACACATGCACATTTGATGCTGGTTCATATGATCTATCCTTCGGACCATAACCAACCCAATCCACGTAGTAGCACAATGTACTACCCCATCTCTCAGAATTCAAACTTTGGTGCACTTCATACTCCGCATGTTCCTCTCTGTCACATTCTTGCATAGCTTGCATCATGATATCCGCTGCTGCTGGTTTTAACACTGATACACTGGATGCATTTTCATACCTTTCTCTAGCTGCTACCGTGCCACATTCGTTTTAGCACTTCTACCACCTCAAAAGACCCTACAAAATATGGATGTAATGTTTGGGCTCCCTTCAACCTAAAATGCTTAGAAAACAGCCAATCATTACCCCACACCTTAATCAGTGGAGGATGCCTTCTTTTCACATCAGCTTACCTTTTATACATATCTTTAGCCTTTTCTAAATTCTGGTGAGCCTTCTGCCAACCCAACTGGATCCCCTGACTCTGATCTTGCCCTGCTGGCACTGTAGTCATTACTGAAAATGCATCCGGCAACCCCCACGGGTGATAACCATATAAGCAAAAGAAGGGTGACATCTGTAAAGAGACATGATCATAGTTGTTGTAACACCACTCCGCTAACCATAAGGTATCCAACCAGTTACTTTCCTGTTGAGCGATCAAACAGCGCAAATACTGCTCCATGGATAGATGAACTTGCTCCGTTTGCCTATCTGTCAGAGTGTGATAACCCATGGACAACTTTATACGAATGCCCAGTTGACTGCAGAAGGCCTTGCAGAACCGTGAAGTAAATTGTGGCCCTCTGTCCGAGACCACTGATGATGGTAAACCATGTAGCTTCACCACATTTTGTACAAATAACTCCGCTAAATGCCTGGCCATAGGCATACCCTTACAGGGCACAAAGTGGGCCATATTTATTAGATAATCCACCACCACCCAACGGGTATCGTATCTCCTGATTTTAGGCAATTCCGTCACAAAATCCATGCAAATATCCTACCACAGCTCAGCTGGGGATGGTAATGGCTCAAGCAACCCCGACTGGGTTTGATTCAATGCTTTGTTTTGCACGCACACCTCACACTTTCCTTCCCATTGCTGTACAATTTGTGTCAACTATGACAACCAAAAACTTCTTGGTATTTGCTGTGCCGTCTTTCCAATCTCTGGGTGACCTGCTAAACGTCCCTCATGAAACCATTGTGTATTGTGTAAACTGTATTTGAAGTTTCCCTGTAGGAACAAATGTTTGTACCCTGATACAGCAATCCTTCCTGGATATACCTACTTGGGTCATGTGCACACCACACCTATTTCTCCAACTGAGTCATAGTCTGATTTCTGACTACACCCCATCCACCAATGCGCCTACCACTCACTCAGGCAGAATTATAGATCGTATATCTCTAGCCCCTGTTCCTCTTCCTCATACCTGTCCAACGCATCGGCTTTGCCATTAATTTTCCCTCAGTGATTTGTAATGATATAATCAAACCAGGCAAAATACTGCGTCCAACGCAGTTGTCTTGCATTCAATATTTTAGCAGTCTTCAAATATTTCAAATTTGTATAATCCATAAAGACGGTAACGGTATGCCTCGCCCCTAGGAGAGAACGTTGCCACTCCCCAAACACGGCCTTGATTGCCAACAATTCTCTGTCTGCCACTGTAAAGACTGGAGGGGGTTTCTGTACTCCTGCCCTCTATATGGCAAAGTAGAAGCACAGAGTACCCAAGCCGAGATTCTCTATATGGTAACGTTGGCCGAGCAATCAAGGCTTAACCTCTCAGGAGGTGATTCGGGCTGGTTCATAAGTACTGTGTAGTCCCCAAGCCCGCAACAAAGGAATGTCCAGACACCATGTTAGTGATAACACAGTTATTTATAAAAATAATGTTCAATATATATACACAATCAATAATACACTTTGTGCTTTGGCAAATCCTATATGGTAAATACATACAATGTCTATGTGGTACCACACTCAGTTATTGACTCCTTTAAAATGCACCAACTGCTGACAGTTCAAATGGCATACAATTAAAATAACACTGTTTATCAGCATAGGACATGGGAAGAAAGACAAGTTGGGTTAAAAAACGGCAGAATACGTGCCTTAGTACCACAACAGTTCTGTGTGAGGATCCCCCCACCTGGGCAACCTGTAAGCAAATGTATTAGCAAGCCCGGTACATAAATGTTTAACGAGTCCTGTTTCCTCTGTAAAAGTTCTACTACCCCAATGTATCTGAGTTTAGTAGAGTCTTTTGATGGCTCAGCGACGGGCACTTTTTGAGTGGACTCCCTTTAAGGCAGGAGCCACGGGTCATTGAGATTCCTACGAAGAAAGATGAACACTGTCGTCGAGACAGCAGCTTCGGTCTCTGCATTGCTCGTCAGCGATTGATTGTGGACGTCCTGCGTAGACGAGGCATGCGGTGCACCTCGATGACAAGAGTTTGTTGCTGCAATGGAGACGTGGTGAAGAATGTATGCCTAGCAAGGGCGACGGATGTCAGCGTCGGTTGTCGGTGATCGGGACTCAGCCACAGATGGGCTTTGGATCTTCTCTCGTCGGCGTCTGAGGACTTCAGGTGGTGGGAAACCCACCGGTGCAGTCTCCTCCGCCGTCGACCTTGACTTTCTCTGGCAGGACAAAGCGGTCAATGGTGATGGCAAGGGAAGTCCTTGGATTCAAGTGTATTAGGCAATGGAGCATTGCGGCTCCGGTCAAGGAAGTTACAGTGGTCCTCCGAACCTCAGTCGACGGTGACGGTCGTCGATGGCCTCAACGTCCTGGTGCTTCACTTTGTGATTCTTGGTGGACCCCATCTCGAGGCAGCCTTTTCAGAACTGACTTCCAGGGCGCTTTGAAGATGATCAGCTTCTTGCATGATGTTCCCTCGTTGCTCGGGTAGAGGTCTCCTAGCCAGGTCCTCTCTCGGATCAGTCCTTGACAGACACACAGCTTTTAGATTGGCAAAGGATAGCAGCAGCAATTCTTCTTCTTCCAGAGGGCTTTAAGTTTCGACTTCAGCTTATGAACAATTCTCATCAGTGGGAGGTCCCCAGATATACTTTTTCGGTCTCTCATTCACACTGTTGAGTCACACTCGAGCAACCAATCATTCAGAAGTGCACTCATGCAGGCGGGCAGCCAATCATGCTCACAGTGCATTCAGGCCATTCACTTCCATCCAGACACCCATAACACAGAATGTGGATTGGGACAAGCACCCAGCCTTTCAGCACACCACACTGCATTCATGTCAGTTTCGGGCAGGGCTGTCTCATTCTTTGTGTCACACACACAGATACCAGACACCCATAACCTGAAGTGCATATTGGTCAAACACTACATTCACTCAGTTCCCACCCCAAGGGTGTACCCACAACATACAGTCATTGGGAAGGCTCCAGCCTGTCTGGCCTGGCCTGGACTTCCCCACAATACCATATATGGAACTTCCACCCAACAGCCAGTCAGGGGAAGGGACAGAGTCAGGGCTTCCCGGTACTTCTGGAAAACAAGGTAACAGGCGAAAGAAACCAAGAGGCCATGAGGGCCATCTTGCCTCCTATCAGGAATACACTGATTCCTATGGCAGGACATGGGTATCCCAAAATGGAGGATAATCAGAGCACATGTCAAATTCAGCATGGAGCTGCCACCAGCCCATACCCTGCGCTGTGGGTCACAAACAGGTAAGGTACCCAAAAACATACACTAGGGGTACAGCCTTGTATCCCCACACATTGGTGCCAAAAGGGTATCCCAAGGGTCTGTTCACCACAACCAAAAAGAGGACGGTCCGCACTGCTAGGAGTTCCACCTGGACCCCTCTGTAGAAAACAACACAGAACACACATGATTCGGGAGTACAGGACAAGGATATGTAGGCCCTGTTCCTCCAAAACATTTCCAGCATCACAGCCACCACATAGTTGCGCTCACTAGAAGTACATTTTCATGAACAGTAGACCACGGGATGCATCACTCCCTCCCCTCATCATGTTGAGACAATATGGCCCCCACTGCATCACCAGATGCATATGTTTCTACTTGGAACATTCGAGTCGTATCTGGATGCCTCAATATTGGAGCAGTGGTAAATGCATGTTTCAATGTAAACGCCTTCCCTGCTTGCTCATCCACTTGAACTTAACCCCCTTCTTCAACAGCCTTGTATTGGGAGTCACCGTGTCTGAAGAACTGGGAACAAATCTTCGATAGAAATTGGCAAATCCCAGGAAGGATTGCACATCCTTCACCTTCTTAAGCACCAATTACTCCACAACTGCCCTTACCCTTAGCCGGATCCATCACAATTCCTTCAAGGGTCAACACATACCCCAAGAAGGCTACTGTAGTTGTCCCAAACACACATTTCTCCAGTTTTACATACAACTGGTTTTCTCGCAATCGCTGAAACACCCTTACATGCTCTCTATGTTCTTCCTTTGATTCAGAAAAATTCTAAATATCAACTATATAGACAATAACAAACATCCACCAGCCCTCGTAATACCTCTTGAATGAAAAAATGGAAGGCTGCAGGAGAGTTACACAACCCAAAAAGCATCACCTTGTATTCAAACAAACCAAACTTGGTGTCTAGTGCTGTTTTCCATTCATCGCCCTCCTTCACTCTTACCAAATGATAAGCACCCCTTAAATCCAACTTCATAAACACCTTAGCTGAATGGATTTGATCTAATAATACCGAAATTAAAGGCAATGGAAAACTGTTCTTCACTGCCACTTTATTTACTGAACTATAGTCTATAAAAGTTTGCAGACTAAACCCCTTTTAGGTATAGAATTGTATGAGTGTCACATCAGGTATTTCTTACCTGTCCCATGAACCATCTATGGGGTTTGAAAAATATCTAGCCCATGTCAGGTCTCCATTTGCGTGTAGTCTTTATGTCAGGTTTAGATTTTCACAATTGAATTTGGCATACCGTACCAAAAAAAAAAAATGGTCCCACGATGGAAAGAGACATGCCTAGTCGTGCTTCTGCTAAGAAAACTCTACTCCATTTCTTTTTTTTGTCAGAGCTACCAACCAATCAATTATGGGGTTATGTTTCACCAACCACGGCATTCACAAAATAATCTTAATGTGAGGGGCCGCTAACAAATCAAACACTGTTCTCCTTCATGATAGGGAAACAACTCATCCCCACCTCATGTATCCGATTTGTATTAGGCCTTAAAGTTAACAACGACCCATCCACTGACCGTACCGGTTCAATAATGGATTTTGCCTGTAATGGCATCTTCAACTCCTGAGCGTACCCTACATCAATGAAATTCCCATGGCCGCACTAGTAACTATATATTCCTTGGGCATCATTATAACCCTGGCGCTCCCGTAATGAAGGGGGCCGACCCCCTTCCTTATAGGAGCGCTGATTACGAGGTTCCCTTTGCGGGACCCGGATCAGACGTCTGGTAAAACCAGACATTTCCGGCTCCCACGAGGGGAAGAGGGAGGTAATAACGGGCCACTTGTAAAGTGCCCGTTATTACCTCCCTCCCAATTCCCATTGAGCCCTATGGGGGCTCAAATAGGAATGGGGAATGGTTCCTGCAAGGAGGAATTACCGGGTCCGTCTATGTCGGAATGACCCGGTAAGTCCCCATTGCAGGAACCCGGTAATGGAACCCGGTTTGGAGGCAGACATGGTGCTAATAGCACCATGTCTGCCTCCAAACTCGTAATGAGGCCCAAGGTCACCAATATGGAAATATGTGGTTCTTCCTGAGCAGGTTGAGATGGAGTATACGTAGGGGCTTGCAAATTCCCACCTGTGTCTGAATCCCTGACCCCATTTGCACCCTCTTTCTTCCGCAAGGGACCTCCCTTAGGAGTATTAGGATAATCGCGTATAAAATGTCCTGCCATGCCACAATACAGACACTGATTGTTGCTTCTACATTTCTCTTCGTGGTCTCTGGACACACCAATTTGCATGGGCTCAACTTCATTACCTTTCAACTCTCACCTTGTCCAATCGCACAACCGTGGTATAATCCTTTCATCGTTCGCCCCTTTCTCTCCGACAACCGATGATCTAGTCTTAATGCCAAATCAATACGTTCTGTACATAACTGGCATGTGGCTCTACCTGTGAAATATCGTCTTCCAATTCATCCTTTAACCCTTGATAGAATAATACGTGCCTCTTCTCTATAGGCCACTCTAATCAACAAACGATTAAATGGTGTAATATACGTTATCAAATCTTTAGTGCCCTGTTTCAGTAATAACAGCTCCTTATCGGCTGCTAAAGAAATGGTTCTTGGATCAAAGAGTCTGCAAAATTCCTGTTTAAACTGTCCTCAATCATAAAGTATGGGGTCATCCTTACTGGCCAATGGAAGAGCCGAAGCTGCTGCATCTCCCACAAGATACAAAATAAATGCTGTCCTTGCTTGCATAGATTGAACTGCCAGGGGGTTACAAAGAAAATGTAACTGACACTGCATCATGAACATCTGAAATGTACACATATCCCCTGAAAACCTTTCCGAGGCCGCCAATGGAACCTGACCTGAAGGAACTACCACCACTGTGGGTGCTCTTCCCACCCCTCCTCCTGATGCGGTCGCCAAAGCTATTCCCTCCCACCCACCCAGTAACAGCGTGGTCTGTGCTCTCAAAGTTTGCACTTGAGCCTGTAATGCTGTAGTCTCTGTTCTAGACCTGTCCAACACTCTCTGTACGCCTTGTAGCACCTTCATCATATCTGCCAAGGTGGAGGTGTGCCCATGCTGCTCAGGTGGTGTACAAACCATGAGCTTGTGATTGTGTCATAAGTGCTATCTGCACCCCCAACCTAACCACGGAAGCCACATGTACACGACCCTCCCACCTTGGTTGGCAAGAGATGCCTACTTGAGATAGTCAGGCCACCTCAAGGCAACCAATGGGAGGAGAGAAGGGTAGGGAGAGGTTGTGTATAGGTATGTGGAATTCGGGAGACTGGAAAGAGGTTGAGGAAGAAGCAATGGATGGGAAAGGGAACAAGGGGACAAATCACACAAGATTCCCGATACTTCCACTCTTTTCCAAAATTGCACTCTATTTCTAGTAATCCCACTTGTACCCTGGAGTTCACACTCAGGTCCTGCCCCCTGAATACACCAATGGTTTGACACTCTACTTGTACCCAACATAAACATAGTGGCGTATTATTGACCCATGTGGGGAGTTCATACTCCAACCTGAAGCTCAAACATTCCCCTGACACTGAGCATACATTACTTCAATGCATAACCTGTGCCCTGTCTCATGATTCAAATGTGTATGGGCTGCTCAGTTCAGCATACAGCAAGGATTAGCAGCAGAGTTCCAAACTCCTCATACGTCTGAGGAGGAGAGAAGTCTGTCAGTTCAATTTGTAATCTATGCCACACTGAAAACAAAACCAATAACTTGTCACTCCTTGCGTTTGGGTGACAAAACAAACACAAAAACAATGACATAACACTCATCTTATGCCCCTGAACCCACGTGCAACTTCAGAGGCGGTGGATTAATGGCGTCCAAGAAGCCTGGTTTCCAGCATTCCCTCCCCTGACCTGTGCTTCTGCATCCCTGGTATTTCTGGAGACCCGGAGCGAGCACCAGGAGTTCCTCGGCTCACAGCCTGCTGCTTGATGCTGGGTGCTGAATGCACAGAGGGGGGGAAGTACCCTCATCACAGGCCAGGAGCCCAAAAACCAGAGCACTTACCAGCGAGGGATTGCACAGTGCAAGGTAGCGTGGTAAATGGAGGAAGGAGTCTGGGACGCGGAGAGAAGATCTCCGGTCCTACTAGAGGTTCCGGCCGGTCATGTGAGATACTCGTGGACCAATCCTGAGTGGGATGGTCGGGTAGGGGGGAGTGGAGGATAAGGGAGAGGCGGGTCAGGGAAAGTGCTGGGCCCTGAATGCACCAAGGAGGAAATAGTCCATTCACGGGCCAGGAGCCAAACAAATCAGAGCACTCACCAGATTAAGATTGCAACGTGCGAGGCAGCCTGTTAAATAGAGGAAGATCTCCGGTCCTACTAGATGTTCCGGTAATAAGAAAGATAATTTGTGTCTGGTATGTGCTTGATCACACTCAGTTTTGTGAAAGGGCAGCTGCCACTCATCTAGATCTTCAAGGAAACTACTTAAGTGCCAAAGATCCAAGGTATCTCCTAGATGCACTTTCATGTGTAATGTAAATTTGCATCAAGAGTAGAAAATCAGGTTCATCTTCACTAATCAGCTTCATTAGAATGCAGTTAATAATTGCCGTTCTTTGCCAGCAATTTCAATGATGCTGTTAAGGATCAGGGACCGAATGCCTGCTTTGGGTAGAAGCTTATTTTCACCTGCCTCCTGCAGGCTTTAACTTTTAATGTGGCACAGATGACCCTCGCTCATTTCTCCCCTTATCCTCAGCATGCAGCTTCTCCACTATATCTTTCACTCTTTTCCACTGCTTTCTGTCCAAAAGCAGTGGTCTTCTATCGCAGAATAAGTTATTGTCAAGTGAATGGAGACTATCCTCCCCTATGTGGCAGCCATTATTATTTCTCTGGTAGCTGTCAAAACGTTTAATTATTTCCCCAAAAGATTGTCTACTCAGAGTGTAAGGAAAAAAACAGCGCCCAAATAAAATTGAGGCCATTGACGGGGGTTCTAATATTATTAGTGCTCTCAGGCACAGGTAATCAGTGGAGTAACTTTGCTGAAAATGTTGGGGGGGGACATGACAACTGAAAGAAAGGGGCAGGTTGGAGGAAGGGTGGACGCTGGCTCTGAGGGATAACACTAAACTACTACACCACAAGAGTCCATTGCGAACGCTCTGTTATAACTTTCATAAGACTGGTGGCGTATCTTTAAAATTCAATTCTAAAGACACTCCCGTCTTCTGAAACACATAACACTACAGTTGGTCTTTAGAATTCACTACTTTAACAACAGTAAAAAAGCCTGCGCCACTTCTACCTAAAGAGGGCCTGCAAGCAGGCTGAAGGGAGGTGGTGTCTGATTATTGCCACCAGGGCACTGACTCAAACAGACATATAGGGCCTCATTACACGGTAGGCGGTAAGGGTTTACTGGTACCGGTATTTTACCGGTATCGGTAAATCCTTACCGCCTTACTACGAGGTCCCTTTGCGGGTTGGGGAATTTAACGCCTGCTTTTTGCAGGCGTTAAAAACCAACCCGCAAAGGGACCCAGGGAGCTAATTACGGTACCGCAATTTGCGGTGCCGTAATTAGCGCCTTCCCCATTCCCATTATGCCCTATGGGGCAAAAATGGGAATGGGGAAGGGCAATGGTGGAAGGGGGAATTACCGCCCCGCCAACCTTGGAATAGGGCGGTAATTCCCCTTTCCACCAAGGCGGTGCCGGTATTTTACCGGCATGAACCATGGCGCTAATAGCACCATGGTTCTCCGCCTACCGTGTAATGAGGCCCATAGACATAATACAGAATGGATGCCTGCAAGTTTTTAAAACAGCACATTAGGTTGCTTATTCTGATTTCATTAATTACTTGCAACATTCTGACTCATTAAAATTAAGGTACGTTTTCTTGTATTCAAATGACCACAAGCAGTAGAGTAACGAGCGGGAGGTCAGATCGGGATATTTGTCAGTGGTCGCCACTCCCGTTCCGCACCTCAAAGAGGGTGCCCAAAGGAAAAGGGGTCCCACTAGTAGGACAATGGGGGTCATTCCGAGTTTGGAGGTAGCCATGGTGCTATTAGTACCATGGCTGCCTCCAAACTCGGGTCCGGGTCCGTGGTGTCGGAATGGGGACTTACCGGGACATTCCGACCTATGCAGACCAGGTAAGTCCCCATTTCGAAAACCATTCCCCATTCCCATTTGAGCCCCCATGGGGGTCAATGGGAATGGGGACGGAGCTAATTACGGGCCCACAAATTGCGGGCCCGTTATTACCTCCATGGTCCCTTAAGAGACCTCGTAATAGGGCGGTAGGTGGTTAACGGCACCGGCATCCTTACCGGTGGCGTTAACTGCCTACCCCCAGGGTCGGAATGACCCCCAATGTGTGCCAAGCAAATGCTGCTCAGCAGGCTTATTGTCCTGGCAACAGGACACCTTACCCTTTCCGAATGGTAGAGGTCTCCTGCTGCCAGGACAATGTCCCAAGGAGCTCCGGGAAACAGAGGGTCCTCACATTGCTCTGTGTTAACAGAGCATTTCAATGTGAGCCATGAGGCACCGATAGGAGGGAGGGGGCGACTATTAGCAGGGACTTTTGTCCCTTTAGAAATGTGTATGGGAGGGAGTGATCATAAGTGATAAGGGTGCATAATGCTGCAGGCTTTATGAAATAATGACTATGGCTTTAAAACCCAGAGATTTGTTAGGCGCACATTAATCTGCATAATGCTATTGTGGCTTTGCATGCAAGATGGGGAGAATAAAACTAAAGCCATACTCCCATTGCTCAACATATTTCTATGACAATGTATATAGTGTATGGTAGGTTTACTATGAAAGGCTAGCATATTATGTAATGTGGTTTGCTTCCATGGCATTGACAGAAGTAAGTATTTAAGCACATGAAATGTAAAGCAAAACCTTACTAAATATCTGTATCAAATAAACCTGGGAAGAAGTGCACAGTTGCTTAAATTGTTCACATCCCAGTTTCACCATTTAACCAAAGTGTGTGATCCTGGGAAATTCATTAAATCACATTGTGTATTATCTGTAGCTCTGTACTTGATTCTGATTCACTTCAAAGCTTATGTTAATATATCATGCTATTATAATAAAAAAGCCTAATGGCTATTGAGTTGCTCCATAAATAACAATAGTGCAATATAGGAATTGTGCACCACAAAGTTATTTGCCACTTGGCTTAATTATGGCAACTTATTCTAAAGTCGCTTCCATGGTGCCTCTATGTATCAAAGACTAATGATGCTCCTTGCAATGTCCTTTTCTGTGAAGTCACTTCTGTTGGTGCAATCCATGTGCAAATTCAGAAGTTTCCATGTATTTTTCCCCACAGGGCCTGGACAGAGCTCTAAAAGATGACTTTCCTGCATCTGCAATGACCCTGCAGTTTTATTTTTTTTATCTGTAAAAATGCCACTAATGTTACCAAAAAAGTAGATTGGGGCGGGCGGTTTGGGGGAGTAAATTAAAATATTTACACGCACTGCATGCCATGGCTCACCTCACCCCTCACTCTTGCAATGCTGGATTCTCCCCTGACCTTTTATGTGATTGTCCAAATGTGCCCCCTCACTAAGGTCAGCCTGCAGCGCAGCCCAGCCTTCCAATAAACATACGCTCAGCTCGGCATTATGTAATGAGATAGCGTGAGCTGTCCCATTGCATATCAATGAATGCGGCTACTGACCCTCCGACCAAAAGATGGGGGGGACAAAAAGGCATGCCACAAAAGTTGGGGGGAAGGTGTCTCCCCGTTCGCCCCTATAATTACGCTCATGCGGGTAATGCAGACACAAATTAGCCTTAAACCCCTGTTAATGGCTCTCGCTTTGCTTAGGACCATTAACATTGTTTTCAGGCGATTAAGGACTATTATTGCCATAGAGCACTCATGCTAAAGTATAATTTGTGCTTAGTTGTAAGAGAGGTTAGACCCATAAAGGTTTCTGTGCTTGTGTGTATGTGCAGTAAATGCCCTGATAGGATCTGCGCCCCAACACCCCAAAGTAGACCTTCCAACCAGTTCTATACCCCGGTTGGAGGCCCTGACTGAACTATTGGGTACCCACCTATTTCTCTGTATCGAACTTTTACACCCACTTTGACAAACACTAAATCAATGGAAGAAGAAAATGCATTGACACCTCATGATTTACAACTTATTGGCCCTCATTACGGTAACAACGGTTACTGGCGC
The DNA here is from genome assembly GCF_040938575.1 of Ambystoma mexicanum. Lineage (NCBI taxonomy): Eukaryota > Metazoa > Chordata > Amphibia > Caudata > Ambystomatidae > Ambystoma > Ambystoma mexicanum. Next base: position 719,104,552 of record NC_090923.1, read on the forward strand.
CTTTTCGGACCGGCATACTGAGTCTGTCGGTAGGGGCAGTGAACAACTGGCAGGCCTGACCTGCCAGTAGTGCAGACCCCTACCAGCAGAAATGTCACTGGCGCACAGGCACCGTTACTAACGGAGTCAGTGCTCCAGTGTTCCCATTCCCGTGGAGTCCTATAGGACTCCACGGGAATGGGAATTTACCGTTCTGCCCCACCCATACTATCCGGTATAAGTGGGATATCGGGCAGTGGAAACAGGAAGCCGAGGTTGCCTTGCAACCTTATAATGAGGGTCATTATGTTACTCTTATTCCAATCACTGTGACTGCCTGATTTCTAACTCACTGTCACTCTGGGATTTCCATCCCTCTGCTCTCAGGTTGTCCCCACTCCCTGGAAGCAGCACCAAGAGATCATTCAAATTTGTGGTGAACACAATACAATCAATCAACTTGTTTCCCACAAGCGGCAACCCAAAATGTGGAAAATCGGCCCGTCTACAGCTTTGCATTGTAGGACTAGGACTGGGCTGTAAAACAATTGCCAGAGGATGACCGAAGTGTTGTGCCGGTGCACAAGGACATACTTCCATCAGATACTGATGTAAGACCTGCTAAAGGTACCTGTATAGGGCACAAAGGACTTTAAACTTAACTCAATTGGCCCCTGGCAACCAGTAGACGGATTGCAGGGTATTGGAGACGGGCCTCAATTCTTATGCAATGTCTTCTTGAGGAATCCGCTTGAGTAAGCCCACTCGACTGCATATCCTCCATCGGGCTCCTTCACCTGGATTCTGGTGATACGCTCCATGCTGCTTTGGCTGCGCTTGGAACCCATGATCCACCCGTTTATGTATCTTTCACTGCAACATGCATTAAGTCAACCGAGCTGCACGAATGTGCATGGCAGAGATCTGCAATGAAGGGGACCATGGCAAACATGGGGCAGTCATTACGATGCTAATGGTTTTCTGCACACTCTCAGGTGGGGTTCACACAACACCCAACAAATCCTCTGCACCCTCATCAGAATATAGGGCAGATATAGTGGGCAGCACGGAGAGCCTTTTTCTGAGCTGTTCCACCATGTATACCCCATCCAGAATATGGCCTAGTGCAGTGCCTAGCACTGCTCATCGATTTTCCTTGTACATGGGCTACTGCTGGAACCAACACTGGGGCTTCCACTGCGCATGCATGTGAAAATGTCCCATCAGCTCAATGCATAGAGGTACGCCGCAGAGCCCATTGTGCATGCTCAACGGACGCGGGTGGCAACAAATGTATGTGCAATAGGGCCGTTTGGAGAGACCCACCCTGTTGCACTGGAGAGACATTTACAGCCACGGGAAGTCTTTGTGGCTGTTCAAAGGCCTGGCACAATGGAAGTTGCACTACACCGCTTCTCTTTTGGAAGTCACAGCTAAAGTTAGGCTCTGGAGATTTTGAAAGAACACCATTGATTTCTAAGAGAGACCTAAATGAGGCTCTTAGTGCCACCAAGGCAGACGTTAGCTCGCGTTCCAACCACAAGAGAAAAGGTCTTGGTGCAGAAATACCTTAGAATAAGTTGTGATAGGTGTTATTTCAAAAGGTCATCCTTAAAAAACGGTATAATTCAGTGTATAGTAGTCCAAATTCAATGTTTTATTTATTTATATGCAGGTCGAATAAAAGAACACATTTGAAATACAGATCTGATGAAACATTAGTGATTCATTATGTATTTACAGTCTATTACACCGAAATCCTACATGTCAGGAAAGCTGAGCAAATTGACTTTCATATTTCTACTGAATCCAAGAGACTGTCAAGACAAAATTCTGTATGGTTAGTCATGGCATATAGATTGGGGGATTACAGCATTGCTCAATGAGTAAATTAGACCACACTTTGGTTAAAAATCCTACAGTTCATGAATTTTGATTAGGATGAGATTGAGGAGGGGGCTTATGTCTCCCCCGCTAGAAACCATTTTAGAATACAATACAGTGTCATGAAATGGTTACGGAGCAAGGAACTCAAGGACAATGCACAGAGCTACAGCGCTTAATAATCATGGTTTAGCGATAGCGTCACTGTACCGAGGTTCTCATGCTAGGCGGCGCGAGATCTAAGGTTTAGGCATGCAGTTCATATGTACAGATCAAAAGCCAGAAGAAGGCATAGTATGGCCGAAACAGCTTGCAAAACAAGAAATGGCAGAGAGAACTTGGTTATTTCAATGCATACCTGCCTCTTCTTAGCCGTCTTAAGAAAAGGGACTCTACGATCTGCCTGAATCAACTTGAGGCGCTCCTGCTACTAAATCTAGTTCTTTCTCGGGGGCAGGGGGGCGGGGGTGGAGGGCTGTCATGGTACAACATGAATGGCATAGCCATCCCTGCCAACCAAAGGAGGGTATGCACTTTGTCTAGACTTTGGCGGGTGCTCCCTTTACAACTGCATTTATAAACCAAAGAATTCTGGGTGGTTTTGTTGATCGAAGGTCACCAGGTTTTCTGAGATTACGCTTTGAAAGTGTTCCATTGCTGACGACTAGAATATTTGGCATTCCGATCTTTTGGATTCACAAGGTTTCGATGGATAGACCTGTGGGTAGCTAAAGGAGCCCACTCAAACCTCTAAGGTTTGTGACATTTGGTGCTTCTAGGAATAAAATCTATAGAAATAAAAAATATAAAGGAATCTCAGTTGATTGGGGCGCTGGTGTCCATCTCATGGCCCCAGGTTCCCATATTGTCCTTGACGAGATAGTACTGCCGTTGGTGTAGAGGAAATAACGTCCGTAGTTGAGTTCAAAAGAAGGATGCAAACACGACTGTCCTTTAAAAAATGAACAAAATAAAAACTGTGAAATGGGGAGCCTTGTCGAAAAAGCGGCAGAGATTCAATCCCTCTGTCGAGGAACCTGATCGCTTTGACACGCACGCTCGAGCTGTATAATGATGCCACTTTGAATGGTTGTGGTCATTTAAAAAAATTACTAATGAGAACTAATTTGTTGAACACTCTTGCACAGGCTGGTACTGTCCAGTTGATAGAAGGGTCAAATGCTGTTCAGATACCTTAGAACTAGCACATCCAATAATATCACAGAAAAAGCCTGTTCATAGTAGATGTCAAAGGACACGAGTGGGGCTTTCTTTCACACAGACATGAGGGTCATGGCTCAAATTCCATTGCTGGGTACAGCCCCAGATGAATGTATTATTGGATGCGAGCAGCTGGTCATTGCAACTCAAATGTGTAGATTAAAATGACGAAATGCTTGTCTTCACAAATTAGCAAAACATTCAATCATAGTCCCCATTGGAAGGAAGCATCGAGCACGTCTCTTGTTTTGCCAATAGCCCCATTACAGGCAGTCATCCCACAAATACCTGCTGATCGAGATCCCAGGGAAATAGGAACCTGCCACTGCCTCCAGTGTCAGACAAATGAATAGCAAAGTCCTTCTTAACAAGCCCTTTTTGGCCATTTACTGCCTTGACCAAACAGAGCCTTTTCGAGGTGTTATACGAAATGGGGAGGCAATACGGTGAGTTGTATCGTAATTTGAAGAAGAATACAGTGCTAGCACTGAGGCACTCCCCTCTGCCTCTGCTTCTTTAGACCAGACTTTGCATGTGGGGAAGACATGTTGAATGAACACATGAAAATTGAGAGAGAAATAACGGTGTGGGTGGAAAGCTCCAGAGTGTCGTATTTGCACAATCACAGCTTCTGCTCCATTTCATGCTGGCACCAAAATTGGCAATAAGGCCTTCAGTCTCTCTGCGAAATGCTGACACTGCTAGCTGGCGAAGTGCCTTGGCTTTCAGACACATCAATATTCCCAGAAGCATTTGGAGGAAATCCAGAACCTGGTGATTGGACTGGGCCCTGCCACCACCATCTCAGTGGAGTGCTTTGGAATGCATAAGTGTAGCTTTCATTAAATGTGGGTGGGACGCGGTTCAAAGAAGGGTGGGGGCATTCGGGGGACGGACAGAGGCAACATAAGATGGAGACCACAAAAGACTACTGAAGCATCTTCCAGGTGTTATGTGAAAACCTCTGAAATTGACAAGCAATCAGTGGGACACCATGCTTAAAATGGAAAGGGTTTGTCGATTTGATGGCTATAGGATGCATCTATACACAGTGGGCCATATAAACAATTTTGAAAACTCGCTAAAAGCCATTTAAAGTCCATTAAGAATATTGGAGTATACATTTTAATGAGAATTAAACAGGCTCTCCGAACCATCACCAAGACCATGTCAATGCAAAGAAATCCAGATTTGTATTGGCTGCATTGAAGTGAGCTACTCTTATAGGAATCTTGACGCAGTTTCTAAAGACCCAGCGCATATCATTTTTAGTCATGCCACGTGCGGTTACTCAATTTATAAGACAAAAAACTATCGAAGGAACAAATTTGGCAAAGAAATACTTGATGAAAAAATCTAACGAATTAGAAAAAATGGACAAAGGCTGAACGGTCTAAAAAAAGTATTAACATAACACAATTTAGGTTAAGGTCCTACACAAGCCATGGACACAAGAGATAAGTAATCGCAAATACGTTGACATTTAAATATATCATAGTTCTACATTAAAATGAATTGTTACAAATAAAATGTTACCCCCCCCTTGATGTAAAACAAAAAATAAAGATGCCATGGATAGAAAATCCTTCCAAACAAGGTTTCAAAACCGCATGTACACTTCATAACAAATCTACAGAATCATATCAATTTGTCGAGTTTTCTTTCTTCAACATCATTTCCACACATCAACAACTCAATATACGGATGCAAATTGTTCAGACTTGTGTCTTTCAGTTCATTTTTTATAGGCTATTCTTTTGTAGTGAGAATGGTCTTCAAATCTGCATATAGAGGATGCTGTCAAATTTCGCAGGAGCTGGAACTTGTCATTTCTGTGCTGTGTGATGGACCGGAATAAAGAGTCAACAACAAGAATGCTAATTCTTCCTTTGGTGGATGGAATTACCCGGAAAAGTCTGATGCTGCTACGGTTTTAGTTGTTCCACTGTTTGCTCATTCTTGTCGTGTAGCATATTGGGGATGGCGATTTCATTGGTTAGTGGAATCCATTAATGCAAACAAGTGCTACCCATATAATCTGTTCTTTAGACAGGTACAAAGAGATGCAAACCTTATCCTGTACTTGTAACGAGATGGGAGTGATGAAACTAATACGTCACCAACAGGCTATATAACTCAAGCCAGGACATCAAGTAAAATATTCCGTCCTTATGGGAGACTTTGGGACCAAGGAAGTGTTTCTGAGCCCAGCATGGCCGTGACCCTCCGGCACACTATGCTCCAAAGATCCATTGCAATCAGCCAGGGCAAAAGAGACCTTAGTATAGCGGACGTCACCGCCATGCCACAAGGTACGCTCCAGCACAGCCTTCCTTTTAGACGGTGGGGGAGAGGGCACTCAACCAAGAACAAGGCACTGGGGGTCACGAGGATGGCAGAGTGGGGGAGAGGCTGGGATGGTCCGTCTTCAATTCTTTTCATGTATCAGGGAATAAGAAGAAAGGAACAGGTCTGGAGTCAGGACAAGTGGCTCGGGATTATTAGGGCTGCATCTCGGCACGGAGCATCCACGGGAACCAGCAGCAGAAGAGCAACCTGCAGGGGAGACAAAAGATTAAGGAGCCTTATGGAGGTGCATGGAATTTAACCAAGCATCCCTGTCAATCGTGGTGTAGGGAAAGGAACTCTTGTGTCTGTTAGACTTGCTGCATGATAGTACACAGTGTTAGTGCGGCCGGAGTTCAGAAGCTTCAGGTCTCCTCCGTTCACCATCACTTGGTATTATCATTCGATACTTCATCTAGCCTCAGATAGACCACAGTAAAGAAAACACTTTTTTGGCATATTAAAAAAAAAACAATTCCCTTGAAGGAATACTACGCTTCCGCCTGACAGCCAGCTCCATTCAAGATACAGTCAAAGACAGAACTGAATGGAAGTGTGATGCAAAGGTTTACCAAAGGGAGCAAAAGCTTGTCATAATGAAAGGGACACATTAGCTCCTTCAGAAATTGTCTATCTCAGTAGTCACCCGTTTCATCCTGTTAAAAATCCTGTTTCATATTTCAAAGAGAAAGTAGGTAAAATTCAACGACATGTTACCATGGAGCCCTCACAAGATGCCGTCGCCTGTCCAGATGTACCTCACTCAGACTACTCCCATAGAAGCAGAATTGTAACTATTTCCAGAAGCCAAAAACATAACTAAAATCAAAAAGGGTAGACCATGTGCACGACTCACAAACCCTTCTCTGGTTACTTTCATTAAAGAAAACTGTGGTAGGACTACAGCCCTGCAAAGGATAATTTTCTCTTGTTGAAACTATCTCTCAAACCTATGCAAACACTTTGCAATTTCTGCCTTTGGGTCACTTACACTCATGAATTCTTCTGGACAATCACCATCCGGGTGTCCAGCCTCAACAAAGGAATGCTTGTTTTCATTTTTTACTACGTTCCACCTTTCCTCCTCCTGCTGCAGGAACAGGCGTCAGGACCCACCTCTCTCTGGTGTAGAGGTTCCCTGAAGCCGTGCCTCCCAAATTCCAGCACCCTGTGGGTGTGTGTGCCAATCCAGGTGGTCTTTCCTCTGGCTTCAACACACTGCCAGTGAAATACTGTAAAAGTAAGGACAGTGTGTTGTTTTACAGGCTCAGCTCTGACCACTGATTAAGACCTTAGTACAGGATCTGGGCTGGGCTGCTCCCATTGGTGGCAGTAACTGACTGATTTGCATATGGCTGGACCCCATTTGCAATGGTGCAGACGGGCTAAAAAACGGTGGTGTGGAAGGTTGCCCAGAGCAGTGCTAGTGGTTCAGATTAATTCAAAGCCTTCCACCCATCACTTTTCTGGTTATGCGTAGTACAGGATCTGTCACACACCATCGGATGCAAGGATTTCATCGGGGCTCCCACCATGGATTATTAAGCTGTCTGCTAGAGCCAAGTCTGCGCTGACCAGAGGAAGCCCATGGACCAGGCTTGAGTGTACTTCACCACTTGGGATCCTGCGTTAGATAGGCCTGCAAAGAGAGTGAGGCTCGTATGACTGTTTCCCGTAGTCAAGAGTAGTGAGCCTATATGCCCACAGGATAGAGTGAGCGGTAATTTTCCTATCAAATCGACAAGGACAGTTGCTTGCAAATTGCTGGGCAGGATTTGCTAGAGCGAATGAAGTGCCCACAAGTGGGTACCTGAGTTTAGAGGAGCACTGGGGATACAGGTTGTACAACTAATTAGAATACATTTTTTGTTAGAAAAAGTTAAGGTCATGGAAAATATAATTCCATTTGGGAATAACTGGATTTCTGTGATTTGGGAAATAATAGCGGAGTTTTCCCATATGGAGGCGAGGACTGTGTGCTGACCCTACTATTGAGAACGATGGCCCTGCATTCCCTCACTGAGCAGTGTGTTGAAGACACATACCTCATTTAGGCAGACCGGTTTCATTTTATAGTAGTGTGAGGGATATATTTACCTTATTAATGGGGTAATGGCTAAACCTGGCCTCGTCAGCCGCTAAGAAAGGGCTGATGTCAGAAGCTGCTTCAGAGAAATCCCAGATCTATGCGCTGGTAGACAATACTCCGAAAAGGGGCCTGTGCCATCAAAACTGGAAAGGTTATCAGATTGTGATTACAAATTATCCTCTGCTTTCTTAAGCCATAGGCAGATATGTCAAGACACAGAAGGCAATAAAACACAATGGCCCTCATTACGACCCAGGCGGTAAGGGGTTTACGCCAGCGTAAACTTCGCCGACCCTTACCGCCTGAGTACGAGTTCCCGTAGCGCCATGGTGATTTTTATGCCTGCTTTTTTCAGGCGGTAAAATCCATGGCGCTAAGGGACCTTGTTGTTAATTACGCCACCGTAATTTACGGTGGCGTAATTAACGCCTTCCCCACTCCCATTATGCCCTATGGGGCAAAAATGGGAATGGGGAAGGGTAAATGGGGATTGGGGACTTACCGCCCCGCCAAGCTCGGAATGGGGCGGTAAGTCCGCCAACCACCATGGCGGAGTTTGCAACTTAGCGCCATGGACCATGGTGCTAATAGCACCATGGTTCTCCGCCAAGGTCGTAATGAGGGCCAATGCCTGTGTAATTTTTCAAAGTGTCCTCATGCCCCATTTAGCCTTGCCGATTGCCGCCCTCAAACCTTTCATAATACCTGGAGATGGAATTTTCCGAAGTGATGTCTTTCGGAGTCCTGACAGCTGTGAAGTTACGCTTTGGCTGTGTTACTGAAATGAGAAGACACATTTTAATGTTTTGCAGAGTAGCAATATGGCAGTGGCACCACACAGGAAATCCCAATTTAAAAAACCAAGGCAATTTGTTTGACTTGCAGTTAAAATCAAGAAGGGGGCCTGAGGGGAGACTATGTAACACAAGACATTTTCATGATGAGGAGTTGAACTTAGTGTTGAATGTTACATATCAGCACTTGGCCTGGGTGGTTTAACCAATCAAAAGGCTCGGAATGAGGCAATTGTGTCCCATTCTGAGACTTTCGGTTGTCTCTCTGCACCTCTCCATGCTTGTGGTCACACCTCTACCTTCCGCGAAGCTGGGCCAGCTTCCCTGCTCATCTTCTTTTCCTGGATGCACCTCTGATGCCACTTCGCTACCCAATTCTTGCGCGGCACCCTCTGCATTGGGAATGAAAAGGTGACTATCTCCTGAGATGGAGCACCCATTTCCAGTTTCACTGGTGGCAACATTTTCCCAGCTTTGACTTTCCCCGTGCTTACCATGCAGTCTTAATGTCATTGGTTTGGTGTGCGTGCGACCCCGTATCTCCTTTTGTTGTTTCCAGCCATATTAGCACCTGGGCCCTCTTGCCCAGGTGCTAATAAATAGACTTCGCTCATGGCTGTAACATCTGTCAATGGCCATAAACCTGCCTGAGCTACCTCACTTTTCTCAGCCATTAACTTGGGCTTGGGCTTTCGGGCCATTAATAGTCATAGGTGTTACCATGAAGCTATATTAGCAAACCATGCCAACTTTCCCAGAATCTTGCAAATATCTACATTTAAGAATGAACAGTAACTGTGCAAAATATCTACATTTTAAAATGAACAGCCAATCCTCAGCCTGTAGACTATATGCTATTATCATGAAATGACCTTCCTTATGGAATAATCAACGTTAAAGAAATCCCTTCGAGCAATGAGGCTACACACCCTGCACGGCTTCAAATCGGGGTTTTCCTTTAACTATATCCTGATAGTTATGTGTACATATGAACAAATATTCCTCCATAACAGATATCAGGTAGTTCTTTGGATATTGTTCCCAAGTGAAGATCTGAAGTTCTCTACTAGGTGAGATAGCATATTCTCTTTGGGTGTGGAACCTATGCCTGAATAAAGGTAGGGGCCCTAGGCTTGTCTCATGATGGAAACCTCATGCTTCTCCCGTGCCGAAAGTCATAGAACCATCTTAGTGGAAGCCCTGTGGATCTCTCAGGGTGGAGGTGGCATGGGTGGATTGTGGTGCGACTCCCTTGTTTTTACAAAATAGATGTCCCGTGTTTCAGTGTGAGTCTTGCCGTTTTCTCTGGGAGGCAGTCTCATTGATCCCTGAAAGGGATCCTCCATAAGGAGGATCCAGTGCTTCTTTTGGGGTGAATCCCCAATGGTCCTATCACAGCGGAGCTCTCCTGGTTTTCCTATAGGCAGTGTGGCAAATCACGAGGGGTCATCAATACTTTAGATGGGGTAGACCCTTTTCATGAGGCCAGGGAAGTGAGGCCGCTACCCGATAGTCCACCTGTGGGTGATATTCCATGGGAGGATCTCATGGGAGGGAGGACCCCATTGAGAGTAGTGACCATGTCACCAGAAGAACGCAGTATCGTTTTAACCCCACCACCTTCCCTGAAAACCCCACCAGTTCCACATTATCTGTTACCTCCATGTGTTTTTGCAATACATCGCCAGCAAGAACTACTGGGACGAGGAAGAGGCTATGAGTAATGGGGATCACAGATGAGAACAAACTCATCCGCTCTAGTCTTGTGAATGATCCTATTAACTAGCTGTCATTCAAAGACAGAGAGGGAAGAGAACAATGGCTTCTTCGTTCTCAGCATAGCGTGGGCCGCGAGGTTGGCCAGGTATGTGTAGACTGGCAGAGCATAGAGGCACACAGTATCCGTGGGAGAGACGCACTCGCAGAGGGCCCACTAGGCAGAAGGCAGACCAGAGTTGAGGGAAGTTACCTCCTGGTAACTGAAGCCTCTGGAATGTCACAGAAGCAGCGCCGAACTGCAGAGGAGACGCACAGAAGACCAGAGAAGGTCCCATTGTACCGAAGACGCTGCTGAAGCTCCTGGGAGACCCACGAACAACCGGAGGGAATCGGCCAAGGCCCTACAGGTACAAGGTTGGCTGATCCCAAGGTTGGGGAGACCAAGAAGGAGCAGAGACATAGCGAACCATCACAAAGGGAAGGACACCAAGTAAAGGGAGTGGGGGACCTGCATTGGGAAAGTGAATCCCAACCCATAACAAAAAGGGATACAAACATTAGTATGCAAATAGTACACATTGACCTTCGCAAGCGAGTAAACCAAGCAGTGGTTGAAGTGTACGAAAAGAAGTAGTGGAACTATGTTCCTTGCTGGCCTGCACCCACTCCCCACAAACCCCTTCATCACTCCCCTCCCACGCACAATACAACCCCCCAAACACATGCGCCTGCCATTTAAGGGAATGTTAATTGCAGTGCATTGAAAGTGCAAGTTTCAACTTCTTCTTACACTTTTATTTTAAAACGAAACCATTCCAGAATGGTTTCTTTTTAAAATAAAAGTATAGGAGCTATAAAATGTAATTTAAAAAAGTATAGGAGCACTGCTCCCGACTGCTCCCGCTCACCTCCCGCTCACTTCGACCACTGAAACCAAGTATGTCGTACAGAAGCAGGTCGTATAAAGAGAACTGTGAGCTGGAACTAAAGGGGGACTAGGATCCACACTGGGGAAGTACACCTAAAGTGATAATACAGAGGAATACTAAATTGTCAGAAATACGTGACACTCAAGAGTGCTTGGCAGGAGGGTAAACCAAGGCTATGGGTGAATGTGAGGACACCAAGACCAAGGACATTGAGTTTCCCCCTTGGCAGGAGAGTGGAGCAGGGAGTGGGCACTCAGAAAGGGTCTGGGACCCTCAGCACAGCTTGGGAGAGAGAACCAGACTACCCTCTGTTGCAGTACCTGGAAGCCAGGTCTGCTCAAAAGGTGTCTGGGAGCCACCAGCCACCTTTTTTTACAAGACAACTGGCTTGTAAAAGGAATCCAGCTTCCTTGTCACACGGCCTGGAAGTCAGGTCTGTCAAGTAAATACAGGGATCTACCTTGATGATTGAAGACACAGAGACCGTTGGAAGGGTTCTAGGGAAGGGAAGTAATCCATCGAGTCTTATGGAACCTTTGTTTTGTTTCTTCTACAGTTTAGATAAAGCTGGAAAGAAACTGGGGAATGGGAGTCAACCCCTTGAGTCTTGTGGAACTTGTATTTACTATTTCTACACCTTTTTGGATCTTGTGTTTTGTTCTACAAGGCAAGGCTGCAGGCGGACAGCCAAGAGACATGTTCATTTTGCACCTTTTGTGAAGTTTAGTTGTGAGCGATAGGTTAGGATTTGGACACAGGATGGCGAACATTGGACATTCTGGCACAGACTGTTTTCTTTAGTTCGTTTTGTTGAGGCAGGGAATCCCCTCATGGCGAAAGGGCTAGTTAGGATTTCCTCCAACCTCCCCATTTTTACTACAAATAAAAGTATTTGCCAATCATGATGCCACCCTTGTGTCTGTCTCTTACTCCTACACTCTCACAGCAGATGGTGAGCGGAGATCCTATGATTATGCTCAGAGAAACAATTCCACCATTCACGCAGTTGTGGGTCCCATGGTTGGTTCTATGTATTTTCGTATCCACAATTTTTATAGCAGATTGTATGGTTGTGAATATTTCCCTCTTTGCCATATTATCACTTTCTTCTTTCTTTTAATGCCCCTCCCCACAACCAACCTCTCCTTGCGCTGACCACCCACCACCATCCCCTTGTCCCGCGCCTGCATATCACCATCGTCATATATATATATATATATATATATATATATATATATATATATATATATATATAGCTCAATTATGTCATGGGGCTCAAATTGCCACAACTGAACAGTTCATTATGGAAATTGTGGAAGGGAAACCACTGCAGAACCGCATGTTACCCTGAAGCATACCTGTCTTAACAGAAAACTAGTGTGTACATTAAAGGGCTCCTGGCAATTCCCTGATCTGTCCAGGTGGAAGGATTAATACAAAAACAAATGATCAGGGCGAGCCTGAATATATTATGACCCCAAAAAAGGATTTATAATGAGTTTACCTAATTAAATGGGAGACATCACAGTTTATTTCGTCAAATTAGTACAAGACATTTAAATACAATTGTTTAACAAAGTGTGTCACAGGAAAAGAAAAAATAAAGCAACAATACAGTGTAAGCATAGAAAAATTAAACATGTAGAAAAACTGAAAATATTGGTTTTTACAAATGCAGGAGGGCCCCTTTACATCTGTTGGGAACCACAAATCATTCTATCTACTGAAATAAATCAGCTTAATAGACAGTATGAACAATCAATACAGTATAAGGATGTATACACGATTGTGTTTCGGCCACAAGGAGCAGCTGGAAAGTGCCGTCAGTAGGGTGGCCTTCATCAGGACGGGTACAATTGATCAGTGTTCAGTTAATGAGTATCACTGTGTGTACATCTGCAAACAATGATGAAGGCCGCCCTATCGACAGCACTTTTCAACTGCCCCTTGTGGCCAAAACACAACCGTGTCGACATCCTTATACAATATTGATTGTTCAACTGTCCATTAAGCTGATTTTATCAGTAGACAGAATAATCTCTGGTTCCCAACAGATGTAAAGGGACCCTCCTGCATTTGTAAAAACAAATGTTTTCAGTGTTTCTACATGTTTAATTTGTCTATGCTTACACTATATTGTTGCTTTATTTTGTCTTTTCCTGTGACACATTGTTAAACAATAAACTGTGATGTCTACCTTTTAATTCGGTAAACTCATTAAAAATCCTTTTTTTGGGGTCATAATATATTCAGGCTCGTCCTGATAATTTATTTTTGTATTAGCCAAAAACTATGCAAATTGCCAGCTGTCTTGAAAAGAGCATCACATTATTGTTTGAGGACCACAAATTCTATGCATAGCTTCACTATGGTGTTTTTGATTATTGGTAAATGTTGCTTTAATAATTTAAAGAAGAAATGGTATTGACAATACTGGCACAAGTGCCAACATCATGTGTTTATGTTGAAAAGTTGGTTTCACCAGAGTGTATCTCTGCTGAAATATGGTCATATGGGGGCGAGAGACATTATTTAAAATTCCCTGTTGTGTGTGTAGTGGAGCTCATGTATTAAGTCCCCAGAATGAGGCATTCAATTGGACCTTTGGAGATGACAAAATGATGGAACGTCAGCAAATTGCAGGTTTGGCCAATGTTTCAAGGAGTAGATACCAAGAAGTACCGGAACAGCCAGTGGTGGGCTATTATTTGACTGTGTCTCACTTCTTGTTGTAAGGGAACACTGGCATACAAACTTGACTTTGTACAAAAAAAGGGCCTTTCAAGGTGACATGGGCCCGAGTTCTGCTTTGGACCACCTGGGCTTGATGCATACTTGAACTAACACTTCATGCACTGGTCTACCTTGATGTGTAAGGAGAGGATGATGGTATGGAGGACCTCGAGCATGTATTCCATCACAACTCCTGGCTCCCTATATGCTCTATTTTGGGAGGTGGTAGCAATCAGAGGAAAGCAGTGCCAAGGCTTGATCTACTCTTTTGTTTCTTAATAATAGAATCTATCTACTGCTGCATACCAACTCAGTTTGTTAGATCCTGTGTTTCTTGTAGGTGTTGGAGGAGTACGATCTTGCTTCATATACGTCCAGCCAACATGTCCAGACGAAAATGCTGCGAAGATTGGTCCACACTTTAATGTTATCAATGCTATCTGCTGCGGTCTGCTGGATAGTGCGAGTCACTGGGGTGAAAGGAATACTGGAAGCTGTCTTGCTAGTATGCTCTGCTTTGGACTCTTTCCTGATCCCCACATCTGGGTTTGAGACTAGCCTTGTGATCGTTGGCTGCAGCATTTTTGACAGTCCATTATATCATCGGCACTGCATATGATTCTCTGTTTGTATGAAGCTGCCGATAGGACCTTAGAGGCAGATGCGCCTTATCAAGTCGAACTTATTGTGGTACAGGCTGGACAGAGAGTCTGCAATTCGAAGTTATTGGGAACCTATGTATGCTCTGTTGATTCTAGTTAGGTACACAGTTTGAAGAGAGCAGCAGTGCCACCATGGGTTGGGTAGGTACCATCCTCTCATCTGAGAGGTATTACAGATCCCTCCTTGTTCGCGCTTTCAGCTCGGATTGGATTGGGTGCACCGGCAGTGGCCCCATTTATGTTACCATGTGAGACTATTTAACCTATTTTTTGTTTTAGTTTTATTTGGTCATAAATGCACAGGGCGGGGGAGGTGAAAGACCCCACACACCACCCCCACTTCCTTCCACCATAACCTATTCCCTTACCCCTCCATATATATTTATTTAATTTGACTGATAAAAATTCGGTCAGATTGAAAAGGTAAAATGTTTTTCGATCAAGTATGCTAATACCGAGATCAGGCACACATGTTATGGGCAATGTGAAAATAAATACCTGCTAGCGTAGCATGCCGGCGTACCCGACGCTTGCAGATGTGGTTTTTCCACAGAAGAGACTCTGTGCCTCTGCTAGCCTGGTCTCTGTGTGAATGCTGCCAAGACAATGAGGCTCTTCTGTGCCCTTTGGTGGGGAGGCGGGCAAGAACGGGTCTGTGGGTGGAAAGACCAATGCCGCCCTTAAAGGCAGAAGCTGCATCCACATCCTCTCTCAGACTCGTTCTACAGCTTATTGATCATGCTCACTGCCTATATTCCATTATGGATTATGAACAGGTGATGTAACCCAAAACAAATCTTTAACCTTTGCCAAAGTACAAAATGATAATGAGATGGAAATCCAGCGAACACATTATACCTACTAGTAACTTGGTGAACCTTCTTCACTAAATTACTGTCACTCTGCGAGTCTTTGGCTGCTCCAATTCTGCAACAATAAAATGGTTACTTTAAAAAGGAGAGCTATCTTCCATCCACTGAAATTATTCATTTCTTATGGCACTTATGAAGAATTCTGTCTGCTGCTCTTTCTCTACTCATCTAAGCATTGCATGTTATATACATATATGAAACAGCCATTCCCTCAACCCTTCAAACAATGCAGTAGGATATTGGGGAATTGGGATAACTTTATGTCAGGCCCCCCCAATCCAGATCTGCAGGACACTCAACTTGTTCAAGCGAATCCCTTAGTTTATGAAAGTTGAATCATTTATTGGAAACCAGCATTTATGTAGAAAGTGCCCCCATGCAGGTTTATGGGAGAAATGTCCACAGCTCGTTATCCATAACCACAGTCCCCACTCCAGCCCATCAAGTGGGTAGTAAACTAAGTTGATCGTCTCAACATGTTAATGTCATTTGCTATAAAAAATACACATCAGTCTGTAACATCCCATTTGTTCTTTCCTTGGTATAATAACCATTTTACAGTCAAGAATGTTTGGTGGAAAAGCCCTTATAAGAAATGTTTCTCATTGACAATAACGTTTTTTTTAAAATACAACAAAACGATGTGAAACCACACCTCTGCACTCTGGAAGGTGGGGCAAAGACGCCATGTTTTGGGGGGCAGGTGAAGTAGCGAACGCCAAATACGGAGCCATCATGTTTCCCAGTGGGTTTATCCAGCTCAACTCCGAACCAGTAACCTAGGGAAGAGAACAACATTCACAGAGGGCGTCAGCTATGCTTCCAAGGACATCTGCCACATCCCTTCTACCTATTCATGAGGGACAAGAGGAACAGCAGCTAGGCAGATAGTGTACAGAGCAAAGATTTGGAAAAAGTGATCGTTAGAAAAAGGTTACACTAAGAGCACTACATTAGAAATAAAATGTGGCTCAAACCATCCCACCCTAGAATTCTAGCAGTGAGGCAGTGAATGACAGTATCACGTGGCCTGATCACCAACTGTCTCATACTAAATTGGTCCAATGACAAACTTCTGTCCTCGGACCAAACCGCCAACTAAACAAAATGCACTCCTTTCCCAGCTTTCACCTCCATCTGCAAACAAGTACAATTTAAATAAAAGGTGAGGAACAAACGTAGGTATAATTCGGTATGCTCTTAGGAGCATAAACTCCAAAACGGGGATGGTTGCCAAGAGTGTCTTTCACCAAATAAAAATCCTGTAAATGTTGCTCATATTGGTCCAGCAGGAGGATCAGCAACTTGCAGGGGCCGCTCTAATCAACTCCAACGCGGATTATAGAAACGTTCAGTATTCAATTCAGTGACTTTAGAAGGGGCAGAATGTTGCGGGTATCCTCACTTCTGGCAAACAAGGTGTTTCCCCCATGAACCATAAATTAAGGACACATCAAAGACGTGAATACCATATTTGAAGGACCTTAAGCCTCTCAGGTCCGAGTACACCATGCACCAGGTTTTCAACTGTGCAAGCACTCTTGCACAGGTGGCTGTGTGGGCACTACTTGCTGGTGACAACCTTTTAAAATGTGAAGGATGACATCACTGCTGTACCCCAAGGGTGCGCATCCCTGTGATCCCAATGTAAAATCCAGTGCAGAGTCCACCAGCCGACTATTCTTCCTATATAAGAATTAACAGGCTGCAAGTGTGTCTCTATATGTGCATAGCTATTTAAGCCCCAGTCACCGTAACTTTGATCAGATAAAACTAGTTCTGAATGAGGGTCTGGCTGCAGATCTGAATTCATATTTATGTGTGCAGGGGAGTATGCCAGGGAAAAAATCCTATGCAGTTTGAATGTGGTGGACTTGACTAATTGGGAGATCCACAAAATGTTAGTATCAATCTATCACTTTTTGGGCTCCCCCCGCAACCCAATAGCGCCATAAATGTGGATGGTCTGCTTCGGTTACATTTAGACCTTTAGAGATGAGATGGATGAAGAAGGTGACTTGAAGATTGGATGTGAGGAAGCCCTGCTGGAACCTGCAACCTCAGGAGACTGCTCATGGTAGCGAAACTGTCACAGTAACTTCAGAGACAGACTTCAAACTACCTGGGTGAGGAGAGTGCTCTCCTCCCTTGGCTCAGTGGGATCAGCCCTGTCACACCCTCTGTCCCTTTGCTCTCATCAAAGCCTTGCTTGCCTGCTCCCCTCCCAAAGAGGAGAGGGAACCACAACCAATTTGCACCGGCAGCTGACAAGGTTTGAGATCTGCAGCTGCTCAAAATGAGCTGAGGAACCAGGCAAAGTATCTAACAAGACTGGCCTGCATAGTAGCCTAGCTTTAGCACTCATCATTAAGTTACTTTCAGATCCTCCTCATTCTTGATGAGCATTCTGCATCTGCTACCACATACCATTTGATCCGCAGGACACACTGAACACCACTCCTGCAACCTCAATCCTGAATCCCAGCATCTGGAAGCTCCAGTCAGATACACCCAAAGATAACACACCACACAAGCTTACCAAAGTATTACACAGTCCTTCTCGGTAATGGACCCCCACCAACCTGCCCCTTGGAGTGAAATCCTAACAACCCGTAATGCAGTTCCAAGTAAAGCTTAAAACACATGTATGCTGACTCCTCATATGTCCAATACCGATACCCCTTGCACGCTACTTATTGGTGCCGACTGGGTTCCTCTCTTCCTCGTTACTTTGTAAGTCCACTGTATAACACGAGACAGAAACATGATTCTTCAACATTGCTAACACAGATCTTGCACCTGGCTACTGCTTCAGCTATTCATATCCGGAATGTAATGCTGCCGCACCTGCCTCTTTGTCACTCACTGTTGCTACCAGGATGCTGCCTCAGCCACGTGTGTGCTTGTTGTTAATGCAGTAAGATGCGACTAATCTAGTGTTGTTCTCATTACAAGTACATAAACAAAAATATGAATGTTTGGAACTTTATAAATATTCACTCACCTTGACAATCTGATCCGGCTATTCTCCCAAAACAACTAAGAGATACTTTGTGCATTGCTAACATTCTCCTGAATGCTTTGAGTTTCAGGAAACACAAATTGAGAAGTAGCAGGAAAACAACACAGCCACATGGGCACTTGCCTGGAGCAAAGTCAGTCTTTCCGTAGAACTGTACGATCCCCGGTTTCTGTCCAGCCACCAGCACCTGATCTCCAACATCGACCTTGAGCCCCTCTCGGTCCAAACTTGCTACCGATTGTGATTTCTTTCGCAGAGCTAATGAGTTAAACATATATTTCAGCAAGTTGTATATTGCACAGACTGTGGATACATCTTCAATGTCTAGTTGTGCAGCTGCCACGGTAATCAAGACACAGGATGACAATGATATACGTAAATATTTCAACAAAAAAACAATTGTAAGCAAATGATGCTTCATATGTATACATGAAGAGAACAGTGCAACAGTGGTGAGCCCGATTAGTGCATCTTTACACTAATTTCTGACACACTACACCAAAAGAAGCAGTCATACAACCAATATACTGTGTGTTGTGAGATGATGAATATAATACAATTCTGCTGAATGTCAATAAATTACACAACTGGCAGAAAAAGGTTGATGGCTGTAGAATACACATCTCCATGCTTTTTAAAGAAGGAGGCACCAGAAAAAGTGGCATCATGCATTCTTTTCACTTTTTTACCAAGTTCTTTCTTTTACTTTCTCCCTCCATTTTGAATGCCATTGGTTGATGGAAACACAATTGAATCCTGGACATTCATTCAGTAGGTTCTCTTTCCAAAGTCATTTGACACCGGCAGATTTGGGTCTAAATAACCCTAAATAACAGTAAGAATTTCCCTTTCTAAACGGAACCATGCGTGGCATACAGTGAAGAGGACGGAAACATGAAACAAACCACTTTGTGTAGAGGCAAACAGAGTGTAAAACCACTCTGTTCAAATCAAATGGTAATAAGAACGAGAACAAATGAATAACCTCTATAATTTTGGTGTCTGCTTCTGCTAATGTCTTTATTGCCTGCAGTGGTGATAATACACATAACACATAGCAAATATAATATAGTGACTAATGACAAAAGAATATCCCTCCGTGTTTTGTACAATTTTGAAATAAGAACCCCCACAGTCTCGCCATATAACAATTAGAGAGAAATGCGCTTATGGACCTGAGGCTTAAGACCATAGGAGAGAACATGTTAAAGTTGAACCTGTGCAGAGGCATTTAAGCACTTGAATAATAGCAATTACTCGAGGGTATGTTTAGCATTATCTGATCCAAGATTTTTTCCTTTCAAGTTACAGAGAGATCAGTACATGGGCTTGCATCTAAACGCTCTCACAAGCCACTAATTGGCCTCTCGTCTAAATGAAGGGAAAGCATGATGTTGGCCGTACTTCTATGTTTTTCAGAAGGTTCTGGTGCTTCTTATCTGGCAGTAAAAGATGCAGGGTCAGTAAACACAAATCAACAGAGGCCAACATAACGTTCACTCCTAGACAGTATGTTTGATTGTATACTTCCAATCATAGCCACCTTTCTCTTTCTTCTCCTTTCTACCCTTGCCCGTCATGCGGGAGAAGTCCATGCGTGGAGTCTTCGGAGTGGAGGTCACTGATGAAGGTGTTTGTTCCAGTGGGGCTTTAGTGATTTTTGACACAGAAGCAAACATCCCTAAAAAAAGAGAAGAGAAAGTCGGCTTGAAACAGCACATCAATGGCGGACATTGGGGACTAACTAAACCCTGATCAAAGTAATGCCACTGTCATAGAATCACAACAAATCTAAACACTGAGACTCTTTACTGCATTAGAACCATTTTAAAGATGTGATGTAAATGTATAATTGGCCCGCCTCAACTATGTTTTTAGGAAAAAATATTGGAACCATTATCACTAGCACAATTCTATAATGACCCACTGGTTCTGCCTGTGCGCCTATAATATAAAAACATGAGTGGCTGTTCAGTCCAATTTTTAAGGTATTAGATGCTGTATCCTTGCAAATTCAATTGAGTAAGCGTTCCCCATTTTAGGCTAGAATATGGGATGTATGTACTTCATAGAGAGGACTCCAGTGGGAGCATTTCTTATGGAACAATGTCTGAGAAGGAAGCATCAAAACCAACTTTTAGTTGGCCTATATTTCAAAAGATTTGCTAGGCAATTAATTGAATCTGTTCATAGAGCTGAGACTGTTTCGCTCACCCCTCTTTGTTCACTGTCTCCGTTCTGCAACGAGTATAACAAAATATTTCTTCATGTTCAATTCTTTAAACAAATAGGGAGGCATGTGAGCAGCAAATACCCCATCCATAGACATGTCTTATATTGATTGATAAGCTGAACAGATTACGACTTTACATTGATGGACTCTGACATGGCTCCCAATAAATCACGAAGGATGGGAAAATCCAAATTCACTATTTATGTATCTATTGGATATTTATAAGACTCTTATACAGCAAGACAGTGTTTCAAAGTTGCACAGGGGAAAGGAACAAGGGATAAAAAAATGAAAATGGCAATGAATAAATGAAAGGAACAGCGGTCCTATTGGGCCTTGTGTCATTCGCAGCGTGCAGGTGCAATGAGAAGAAAAATCAGGAGTTAGGTGGTGGGGGTAGGTGCAATTAGGGTGCCTAGGGGAGGAAATGCCAGAGGTGTCCATTGGGGAGGCAACGGGCAGGTGCATGGGCAGAGAGATCCCAGGCGAGGGGGTCTACCGCCCAACAGGTAAGTGCAGGGCAGAGGCAAAAAACCATCTGGCGGGTGTGGGCCCAGAGGGCAGTGCGGGGAGGGTTGCTGGGGGCGATTGGGCAGAAGGCCAGGACCCAATTGGACTCATGAGGGACCATGATTAGCACAGGAGAGGGAAGGAGGAGGAGAAGAGAAAGGTCTTGGTTGTTTGCGGAACTTGAGGTGATCCGGTTCAAGACAGAGAGAGGGAGACTGTTCCAGAGGAGGGAACCAGCTGAGGAGAGAAATCTGCCCTGAGCTCTCTGTTTGGAAAAACATCTGATCAGCAGAGAGTTGGAGCCAGAAAGTCAAAGAAATCTGGGAGAGTATTTAGTAAGAGTGTTGCAGGTAGCGTGGTCCCAAGCCCCAGACACTCTTGTGGATGATGCAAAGGGTCTTTAACCGGAAGCCAGTGGAGAGATTTTAGAGCTGGAGAGATACGGTCCCAGGGCATGAGGCCAAGGATAAGTCTCAGAGCCCTATTCTGGAATAGTTGAAGAGGGCAGAGTGGCGAAAGAGACAGGTTGAGGAAGAGGCTGTTGCAGTAATCTAGCCTGGAGAGGATCAGAGCTGTACAGACATTGAGTTTCTGGGGGAAGGTGAGGAAAGGAGAATGTCTCTAAGCAGCTGAAGTTGAAAGTGGGCTTTCTTGGCAAGGTCCAAGATGTGAGGACTAAAGGAGAGAGAGGAGTTGAAGATGACCCTAAGGTTTCTGGCCTCAGTTGAAGCAGAGGGAGGTGAGCTCATAGAGGGCAGCCAGAGTGCTGCACGGAAACAGGGAACAGGTGTCCCGATAGGAAGGATCTCGGTCTTGCTGGCATTAAGACAGAGATCATTAGAGGCGCACCAAGAACGAATAGCAGACAGGCAGTCAGGGATGACAGAGGAGGAGGGGGAAGAGGGGAGCTTGAAGAGTTGTGTGTCATCTGCGTGATACTGGAAATGAGAAGGGAAGGCAGATATCAGGTGAGCAGGCCTTGCAAAGGAGATGATGAAAAGCTAGGGCAAGAGAGTAGAGCCTTGGGGAACACCACATGTAGAGAGAGTGGTGGAGGAGGAGAAGGAGCCCAGGAGCACCTCGGAAGGGCTGTCAGTGAGGATGGAGCTGAAACAATCCAGTTCTTGGTCTGAGATACCACAAGTATCTCGGAGCCACTTTATGAGGATAGAATGGTTGACTGTATCAAAGGCGGAAGAGAGGTCCAGCAGGATAAGAACAGCAGGAGAGTTAGAGTCAAAGTTCTTCATGGGTGTTCAGGAGAGCAGTTTCCATGCCTCTGGAGGCTCGGAATCCAGATTAATCGCCATGTAGACAACCAGCATGCTCAGTGTGTCGGGTGAGTTGGGAGAAGACCAACTTCTCCAGAAGTTTCCTAAGAAAGGGTGTAGTACAGATAGGGCGGGAGTTGGGCAGACACAAGGGGTCGACAGAAGGCTTTTTTAGGAGGGGGTGCACAAGGCAGTGATTGAGAGAAGAAGGGAAATAGCCAGATGCTAAGGAGTGGTTGCAGAAGTCAGCAAGGGAGGAAATGTTGTCCTTAATGGCTCTGGAAGAACAGGGAGACACCTGTTTGAATGAGACCTTCATTGAGTGCACTACTCTAGAGAGCTCATCCGTTGTGATAGGTGAGAAGGAGGAGAGAGTGGGTGGGGGTGGAGGAGAGGCCAAGAGAGACAGGGTGCAGGGGGAATGGAGGAAGGGGAAGAAGAGCGAGAGGTCAGAATGTCCTGCGTTTTAGAGGTGAAATGGTTGGCCAGTGCAGTACAGAGGGCCTGAGAAGGAAGAGGCGAGGTGGAAACTGAAGATGGATTGGCTAGTTCCTTGCATATTTTGAAGAGTTCAGCCGTGTTGTTAGAGGCTCCAGAAATACAACCTGGATGTCGGCCCTCTTCTAGGAGCGGATAGAGAGACGGCATTGCCTTTCAGAAGGTGACAACAGTTTATCAGAGGATAAGCCCGTGGTCTGCCACTACCGTTCAGCAACACTGCATTTGCATTTCAGAGCGGCTAGGTCGGAATCGTACCAGCTGTTCTGCTTGGAGGCAGGTTTCAGGTGGATCCTCATGACAGGGGCAAGAATGTCAAGAGTATTAGTGATAGCAAGACGAAGACAGAATCAGTGGCAGAGTCAAGAGGAGGGATGAAGGTGGAGGAAAATGCAGCAGCTGACCCTCGTTTCATCGGTCTGATGACTGCAAAGGAAGCTGGCAGTGCTGGTGGAGGCTCGGTCAGGGGGCCGAGAGGTACCAGATGAGAAGAGAAGCAAGAGTGGTCAGATCAGGAGAGAGGGGTAGTGAGAGGGTTGGAGAGTGGGAGATAAGCAGGGATGAAGGCATCAAGAGTGTGTCCAGCAGAGTGGGTAGGACCAGAGGGGCGAAAAGTGAGAGGTGCAGAGATCATGGAGAAGTGAAGAGGCACGAACAGTGGAGTCAAGGTGGATGTTGAAGTCTCCAATGATGAGGAGTTTAGAGGTCAGAAGAGAAGAAGTGAAGTTGGCCCATTCCGAGAGGAAGACAGACACAGGACCAGGGGGCCTGTAGATAGTGGCATGGGTGAGAGAGAGAGTCGGAGAGATGCCAACCTTGCAGACAAGGCTTTCAAAGGAGAAGTAGGGCTGGGTGGGTATGAGAGAGGTAGGGACCCACTCAGGGAAGGTCAGGGCTACTCCACCACCAGGTCGGTTGGGCTGAGGCTTGGGGAGGATCTTGTAGCCGTCAAGGAGAAGGGAGTCAAAGCAGTGACTGAGCTGGCATTGAATCACCTCTCGGTAAGAGCACGGACGTCAAGATCAAAGTCTTTGGGAAGGAGGCAGCTGTCAGAAGAGTGTTTGACAGCAGAAAGAGCGTTCAGAGTGGCAAAGTGGAGCCAGTCACCACCTTTGAAGGTTTTCGGCAGAGGGGTAAAGGGATGTGGTACACCCGTCAAAGGTGGTGAAGGAGGTGCAGAGAGAGAGGCGGGAGGAGGAGCTGAAGAGGGTAGATTTTTATGAAGGCCGGCAGGTACCTGTCAAAGAGACACATATTTGGTTGAGTACCCTGGGCCATGACAGTGCCATTGTGATAGACATTAATGATGACCCTAGAGGATGAGAAGTGCGCCAAGAGTACTTCCCAACTAGTGCCGCAATTAATGGGTGAAGAGGAAAAAGGGTAGAGATCAGATGGGAGGTCCATAGATCTGGAGAGGGGAGACATAGAAGAGGATATCAGTGATAGTCTGTCTGGAGGTAGCACTGATGTAGGTGTCAGCAATAGGTAGGCCATGATTATAGGCCAAGAGATCTTTTAAAAACTTTTTCCTTCCAGACTTCGTGAGAGAGGAGGTATAGGTGATAGAGTAATAGTTAGAATGGATGGGTGAGATGGAGAGTGACATAGAGGTGGAAGAAAGAAGGACAGATGGAGAGGCTGCACAATGCACAAATGTCACCAGGTGGCCTAGCAGCCAAGGGAGGCAGGTGGCGGTGCAGCAAGGTCTTAGGCCTGTAGTTGGCCGTCCCACAAAAACACTGCTAGGTGCTACCTTTATGCAAGCCACTCATAAAACACACCCAAATTCAAAAAATCAAGCAGGCCCTCAAATGGTGGATGCAAAGATGTAAAACACATCCAAATTTTAAAATAAAGCAGGCACTAAAAATATTGATTAATTTCAAGGAAGAGCATACAGCAGGTCATCAAGGCAGTGCATGGTTAGGAGCATCTAGATATGAGAGCAACGCATATGAGAGGCAGCGTTTCGGTAATGGCAAATGAATGCAGGAAAGGATAGAAGGGTACACGGCTGTGTGATCCAGTGGGAGTTAGGGTGGACTAGGCGGTCACTAAAATGGAGAGAAGGAAGTCAATCAGTCCCCAGGGTGTATGCCACACAGTGTAGTTCTGCAATGGGCACACATCTCGGAGGTGAATCGGTGCACCAGTGAAGTTAGGGGTGCGGGCAAGGACCGTGAGAGCAGGTCTCATAGCCACTTGGAGGTGGTGGTGAAAGCGGATACCCCGAGCATCAATGCCAGCACACAGGTGTGGGGGTGGGATGCTTACCCTTGGTGCGGTCGATGGTGGACAGCGGAGCAGGTTACAATGATTCACCCTCTTGGTTATCCAGGGGCCAGACAGGGTGGAATATGCCCATAGGTGTTGCCCTTTGGTGGGGGCCGGCGATCACCTGCCAGCTACCAGACCAATTGGCCTTTAGATTTCCCCTGCGGCCAAGCCTGCAGCTTCACATAGGCAGGTATACAGCCTCAGCTACACGCTACAGCCCCGGCAGCCATGATGAAAGGCCCGGGTCCAGGAATGAATTAAATGGACCCTCCAGCGAAGTGCTTTCCTTCAGGGTGGAGGAGGGAATGCTATTATATGGGATACATTACTCACCGTAATCGTATTTCTGATGCTTGTATCTGCTTAGATTCACATGCTGTGCATAGGCCGACATCTAGTGGAAGCTGCGGAGTATTACAGTTTGTTTTTCGAAACTCGAAAATGGGCATCGACACAGGCGTGCCAGTAATACTATCCCTAGTGTGACGTCCACTGTACCCAAGATCCCTCACGCGTCTAGGATCCTCAGATTGTATTTTTTCTGACATGAGGAAGCATGAGGAGTAGCGTGAGTACTGATAATCCAAGCAGATAGACAGAAAGGTAAGACTACCAGCAATCATGCGCCTTCTCTCGGAGGGGAGGAAGGGTGGGTCGCATGTGAATCTAAGCAGATACAAGCATCAGAAATACGATTACGGTGAGTAATGTATCCCTTCTGAGGCTTGTGGAATCTGCTTAGATCACATGCTGTGCATAGATTAGCGAGCAGTACCAGAAGAAGGAGGTGGGATGTGAGAAGAGTCATGAGCAAACAGGTGTCTCAGAACCGCTTGTCCCACTTGTGTATCTGTCTTGGAATGAGTGTCAATGCAGTAATGCTGAGTAAAAGTGTGAATAGAGCTCCAAGTAGCTGCTTTGCAAATGGTGTTGAGGGGAACATTTGCAATGAAAGCCAGAGTGGCCCCAATGCCTCTAGTAGAGTGGGCTCTTGGCGTAAAAGGCAGAGTTTTTTCAGAAAGAGAGTAACACAGCTGTATACAGTTGATAATCCACTTCGAGATAGCGCCTTTAGAGACGCGATCTCCCTCTCTGCCTGTAGCTACGGAGACAAATAGTTGATCTGTTTTCCTTAGCGGTCTGGTTTTGTTTACATAGTAGAGGACCGCCCTACGCACATCTAGGGTGTGTAGTTTCACCTCAGCCGAGCTTTGCGGGTTCTGGAAGAAAGCCGGAAGCTCGATGGACTGGTTTACATGGAATTTAGATATAAATTTAGGTGAGAACCTAGGGTGTGTGCGTAAAACCAGTTTGTCTTTGTGGATAGTAAAGAAAGGATCCTGCACTGACAGAGCCTGAATTTCACTGACCCTTCTTATAGAGGTAATGGCTACTAAGAAGGCCGTTTTATAAGTCAGGTGTTTGAGACTACTTTTATGCATGGGTTCGAAAGGGGGGCCCATGAGCTTAGCTAGCACCACATTGAGGTCCCATCCTGGCGGTGGGTTCGAAATAGGAGGGTGAAGTCTCTTTACTCCTTCCATGAAGGCTTTAACTACTGGTACTTTCCACCACGATACCTTGTTATGGGATGTGGTGTAAGCCGAGAGGGCTGCCAGGTGTACTTTCAGAGAGTTAAAAACCAAACCTGCGTCCAGCAGGTGGAGCATGTATGTTACAACGTTGGAAGGAGTGCAATCAACTGGGTTGATTTGTTTATTCTGGCACCAAATAACGAATCTCTTCCACTTGTCAAAGTAACAGTGCCTTGTGTTTGGTTTCCTGGATTCTTTTAGGATGTCCATACACCTCTGTGGTAAATTGAGATGCCCAAACTCTATGACCTCAGGAGCCATGCTGCCAGGTTCATTGAGTTGGGTTCCTGGTGCACTGTTTGACCTTGTTGCTGGGACAGTAGGTTGTACCAGGCTGGGAGTTTGATGGGTTCGCACACCGCCATACTGCGTAGGTGTGGAAACCATGGTTGTCTCGCCCACATGGGAGCAACTAGGATGAGCGTCATCGATTCCTTGTTCATCTTGTACACCACCTTCCTGATGAGAGGAGTTGGTGGAAAAGCGTACGCAAACATCCCTGACCAGTTCATCCACAGGGCGTTCCCTTGGGAGTCTGGCTGGGGGAACCTGGATGCAAATCCTGGGCATTGTTTGTTTTCGCTTGTGGCGAATAGGTCTATAGTGGGGAAACCCCACTGAGAGAAGAGATCTTCTACGATATCTCTGTGAAGGACCCATTCGTGTTCTTCTGGGAGGGAGTCTCTGCTTAGGGCATCCGCTAGGGAATTGAGCTCCCCTGGAACATGTTGTGATGACAGGAAGATGTTCCGTCTGAGTGCCCATATCCAGATTTTCTGGGCAAGCTTGGACAGATTTGGCGAACGAGTCCCTCCTTGTTTGTTCAGATAGAACATGGCTGTCGTGCTGTCCGTCCGGATCTGCACCGACAAGTTTAGCAGATGGGGCTCGAACGCCCGAAGCGCTCGGAATACTGCCAGAAGCTCCAGCAGGTTGATGTGGTTCTTGGCTACTGAGTGAGACCAGAGACCCTGAGCTGTGTGGTGGAGATGGTGAGCTCCCCACCCAGTCAGGCATGCATCTGTAGTCACCACTGCCTGTACTTCGGGATCGTAAAAGGGTTTTCCCCTTGTGAGATTCTCTCTTGTCCACCAGTGTAAGCTCTGTACGAGTGTTGGCGAAACGACCACTAGATCGTCCCACTGACCACTTGCCTGAGACCACTGTTTCACCAACCATTCCTGCATGGGACGCATGCGCAGACGCGCGTGGGGGACCAGGTAAATGCATGACGCCATCATGCCCAGTAACCGCATTGCTTTGCGTACCGTTATTTGTTGACCTGACTGATAATGTGGAATCTGCAGTAGTATATTCCGAATTCTCTCTTCCGAAGGGAAGGTCAACCCTTTCTGAGTATCTAGGATAGCTCCTAGGAACTGTTTTGAGGTGCTTGGCACCAGACTTGACTTCTTCTCGTTGATAGAGAAGCCTAATTCGTGGAGGAGGTCGATAGTCCTTTGAATGTTTGTCCTGCAAATTCCTGGGGTTTCCCCCGTTATGAGCCAGTCGTCCAGATAAGGGTACACTGGGATTGCCTCCCTGCGTAGGTGTGCAGCTGCCACCGCCAGTACCTTGGTGAACACCCTTGGTGCTGAAGCTATCCCGAAGGGCAGTACCTTGAATTGGTAGTGGCGACTGTCCACCTTGAAGCGCAAGTATTTTCTGTGGGCTGGGAGCATGGAAATATGAAAATAAGCATCTTTCATATCCAAGGTTGCCATGTAATCCCCCTTTCTTAGGAGGGGGATTACCTCTTGCAGCGTGGTCATACGGAATTTTTGGGGCTTGACATACTTGTTGGCAGGCCGTAAGTCCAATACTGGGCGCATTGTTAAATCTTTCTTTGGCACAAGGAAGTAAGTTGAATAGATACCCTTGTTTACCTGGTGTCCTGGGACGAGTTCTATTGCGTCCTTTTCTAGCAGAATGGCGATCTCCTCGAGAAGGATCTTCTGATGTTCTAAGGAGTGTACTCTTTGTCGTGGAGGGTGGTTCCGGGGACGCTGCAGTAATTCTATACAATATCCTGTGGACACTGTTGACAGCACCCATCTGTCTGAGGTGATCCCTTCCCAAGCCTGGGTGAAGTTGGAAATGCGTCCCCCTACTGGGGTTGCGTGAGAAGGGACCCTGAACTGAGCGTCATTGCTTTGGTGGAGGCGTGCCACCTCCCTTGTTGGGGCTGCCTCTGCCTCTTCCACGACCTCTTTTGTTACCCTTGCTGTAACTCTGGGTAGACTGCTGGTTGTTGTTCCATTGTGTACCCTGTCCTTGGGCATAGTTGCCTCTTTGTGAATTTTGGCCGCGTGGGCGACGAAAATTACTGTTCCCCCTCTGATTAGGGGGTTTGTTGGTAAGCTGGCCAAGGGATTTGAGAGTCTCGTACTCGTCCTTGGCATTCTTAAGTGCGTCTTCGACCGCTTTCCCAAACAATAGATCGGGTTCCACCGGCTTGTCTATTAATGAAGCCTGTGTTTCTGTTTTGAACCCCGACTGCCGTAACCACGCATGTTTCTTGATAACAGTACCTTCTGCTATCAATCTTCCTGCGTTGTCTGCGGCGTCGAAAGTTGCTTTTAATATGCAACCAGACACGGCTCTCCCTTCTGCCGAGATCCGAGCCAACTGGCCCTTTAACGGTTCAGGAGCAGAGGCTATGAGTGCCGCGACCTCTTCCCATTGATGGCAGTTGTAACTTGCCAATAGGGTGGTGGAGTTTGCGATCCTTGCTTGGTAGGCAGACGTTGAGGCTACCTTCCTGCCAAACCCGTATAGTCTTTTGCTCTCCTCGTCGGGAGGAGCTTCTGAGGACGATAAGGGTGTCCCAGCCCTCTTCCGAGTGTTGGTAACCACTAGGGAGTCTGGTTTAAGCTGTCCTCTTATATAAAGAGGGTCAGACTGGGCTGCCCGAAAAAGTTTTTCGACTCTGGGGTTGACGGCTCTGGTGAGGTTTGGATTCACCAGGGATGGATCTATTCTACGTTGGATGGATTTAAGGATAGGGATGGTTTGAGCGACCGGCCTCCTTTCTCCCACCAACTCTTCTGCGAAGTCCCTTTCCTCCTGTACACCGTGGGTGTCGATGTGAAAATGTTCTGCCGCGCGAGCGAGAACTTCATTAAGGAGGGGCTGGTTATCAACTGGCGAGTCGGTAACTGGGGCTTCGCTTTCTACCGGGGAATCTACTCTGTAAATTTCCTGCTCGTCCTCTACCTCCTCCAGGTCCTCATCATTCGCATAGTATTTAGTCCCGGTTTGTTCCTCCATAATTGTAAACTCCTGGTCCCCTTCAGGGAAAGGCTGTCCTTGGTATCTGGGGTGTGGAGTAGAGTATGGAGTAGAGTAAGGCTGCACCTCGAAGGGTTCAGATCTTTCGAACCGGGCCTTTTTACTTAGGGGGATAGGATCAGAGGAGCCTGAGGGTGTGGCCCCTTGAGGGTCATACGAAAGGAAATGTTCTGGGTTCTTGTCATAAAAATCAGCTAAGGAAGACATCCTTGACATGACCCTGTCTATGTCTTCACTGGACCATTCTTTGGAACAGGGTATGGCTTTAGTAGGCAACTTAGAGGACTTATCCAGGGTAGCCTTGCTGGATGTTGATGTCCCAGTAGATTTATGTTTGACTGTCTGCTTAGGGTGGAAGGATGGTCTTACAGGAGTGGAAGGCTGTGCTTTCCGCTGTTTCCCCCCCTCCCCGTGCGTGGAAAAATGTTTTCCCTGCCCCTTGGAGGCCTCAGAGACTTTCGACGCCTGGCGTCGAGGGTCGGGAGAGGTATTTTGTTTTGAGCGTGGGGCCTCGCTGGTGTTAACTGCGGCCTCGGTCTCCTGGAGCGCGGCCTGGGGGTGGAAGTCGTCTTCATCTTCCGACGATCGAACTTCCGTTAATCTAGGGAGCGAGGCACTCTTGGCAAGAGTGGATGATTGCCTTGCGTCATGCGGCGATCTCGATCGAGAGCGCCCAGAGGACACCGAGTCGGACCGTTCTATCTGTGCCTCTTTCCGAGAAGTCGACGTCGTCGAGGTTCGGTTGGACTTAGTGTGCTTAGTGTGTGTAGGGTGTGTAGCGCTTGCGTCGCCGGGGGTCTTCCCCATAGCCGCCCTGCCGGACAACCTTCCGAGGTCGGGGACCTGCGCTCGGCAGTCTTTCGACGCCGTAATGCCCTCGCCGTCCGAAAGTACGGCGTCGCTGCCATCGCTGAAGGCGCCCTCCGCTGCCATGGCTGCCTGCCTGGCGTGGTGGGCCCAACGCTTTGTCGAACGGTCCTTAAGTGTCTTAGGCTTAAACCTACTACACGCTCTGCAGTTCGCTTCGGGGTGGTCCCTCGGCAAGCAGAGATTGCACGTGGCGGGCCTGTCGACCCAAGGGTATTTGCGGTTGCACTTGGGGCAGAATTGGAAAGGGGTACCCTCCATACGCACCTTGAGGCAGCGGGCTGGTAAGTGTAGGAAATATATAAGGTGTACCTATATACTAAGAGTGAAGAGTATGTACCACCCCCCACTCTCCCTACTTGCAGGGCCGAGGCCAGCGGCCTACTAGGCCCGGGCCGAGGCCAGCGGCCTTCCGAGGCCCAGATCCGTCGTGCAGCAGCCGACGGTCGATGTCTTCTCCAGCCGTCGTCGAGTGTCGAGGGTCGACGTTGGGGTGGGGAAGGATGTCAATAAATAATTTTACTTCAATAATTAGCAAAAGTATGGCTAAGGCCAGGGAACTCCGCAAGATGCTTCCGACCAGTATGGCGGAAAAAAACAACCTGAGGATCCTAGACGCGTGAGGGATCTTGGGTACTGTCATGGGGACAGGGCGATGGAAGTGTTGGACGCGATGGAAGCGCCATTAAGGCACCCTTCACGGCGCCCTGTGCAGCGGTCTAGCTGTTACGTCCTGGGCTCTTCATATTGAGGTTAGCCACGCCCCCTCCTTGCGTTGCAACTGTTTCCTGTTCTTCGCTACACTGGTGCCTTCGGTTCCCGTGCCCTCTGTGTAATAACCTCCCGTTTGGATTTCTCTCTTCCTTAGCGTCCTTGTTCTTTTTCAGCCTTTAGCGGTACTACTCTCGGAATCTTTTCTTTCTTTCTGTTTCCTTCCTCCGTTTCTCTACCTCCGCTCGACTTTGCACTTTCAGGTGACTCCGCCTCTTTTTCTCGGCATTTTCGGACTGCCTTTCCTCCGGCTCTGTTATTTTCAACTTGCCACGTTTACTGCTCCTTCGAGCCTCTGGCTTTTCCATTTACTTTCTCTCTCCGCAAACATTTGGTGAATTCATCCGTATTCTGCCTTTCCTTATTTTCGATACTTATGGTCTTTTTCTCCGGTGCTATTCATTAGCGTCTTGCTGTATCACGTCTGGTTTCACGGCTCTGTCTTGTAGTTTGTTTTGGCCTTCCTCCTGTGTTCCACTACGCCCTACCTGCTGTCGATCCTTATTGGGTGGATGAAGGAACTTGTCGGAGATCGAAGCTGGATCTGATACCTGGGACTTTCCGGATCCTCTGCTGCGGACCTTCTTGCCCTTGTTCTTTCGGGGCGCTTGCTCTAACGCACTTCAGTGACTGTTTCCTTCCCGGAACTGAAAGATCTTCCATCCAGCCCTGTACGCATTCAAACAATTCAGGGGTTTTTTCTGCCACTGGCTTTTTCCCCTCAACAGGCTGTGCAGGGAGTCCTCCGCATTGGTTGCTGTTTGTCTCCCTACACAACCACTGTGGCGAGTTCCCGGAACAGACCGTATCTCTTCTCTAAAAAAAAGACTCCGGACCGGACGACGCTATCTGCTGAGGCTGAAATATCTTCCTGCGAATCAGACACCGAATCACAGGTGAGCCCCACTATTGACAGATTGCAACGCCCAGTAATGGCCTCAGCAGAGCAGGTCCAGGAGCTGATAAATGCAGTACAGAGCCTCTCCCTGGAGATGCAGGGAGTGAAGACGGAAAATGCAATACTCCGACAAATGGTGACCACTAGAGACGCCCATCTGTCCGACCTACCGCCTTTTTCTCTTGCAGTTGGGAAATTTGATGGAGCACCCAAGAAGGTTAAAGAGTTTTTGGATGCCTGCCTGGTTTACTTTACTTTCCGGCCCACTACATATGCCTCAGACCGCACTCGAGTGGGATTTCTCATATCAAACATGATTGGGAATGCCCTAGCTTGGGCTACTCCGTTGGTCACGTCCAACAGTCCGGTCCTACAAGATTATAACGCCTTCACTAACTTGTTACGACAGTCTTTTGAACGCCAGGAGATCGGCTTCTTGGCGGGTGAAGCAATGTTTGATATCAAGCAAGGATCTACGGACCTAATGTCCTATATCTCAGCATTTAAGAGACTGGCTGCTGAAGTGGGTTGGCCCGAGACCGTGCAATATACTGCATTCAGAAGAGGTCTACATGAAGATCTAAAAGACGAGTTGGCAAGGGTTCCTAGACCGGCTACGCTAACTGAATTATTCTCTCTGGTTCTTCAAATCGACTATCGTATCATGGAACGGAAGACAGAAAGAAGAAAGGGTCGACCTCAGATAACCCCAGTTCCTGGAAACCCATCCTCGACACCTCAACCATCCCACCGGGGAGGGGAAGAACCAATGCAAATCAGCACAGCCAGGGGTCCCCTTTCCTCCATGGAAAGAAACAGAAGAAAAGAAAGAGGCCTTTGCATGTATTGTGCATCTGACGCTCACTTCCTTAGGGACTGCCCAGAAGTACCCCCACGGCGTCGGGGAAACGACAGACCCCGGGTTTAGAAGGAGCCGCTTACCGGGGTGTAGTGGAAGGCTCACCTTGTGCTCAAACTTCAGGAGAAGATCCACATCTTATGGTTTTACAACTCACTCTGCAGTGGAAAGATCAGCCTGAGAAAACAGCCCTAGCCCTCATTGACAGCAGAGCAGCTGGCAATTTCCTCGACGTAAACTGGGCCACACAAGAAGGCATCTGCCTAGTGAATAAAGAGGAGAAACAAAAGGTGGAAGGAGTAGACGGACGCCCCTTGAGTTCGGGACCTATTGTGCAAGCAGCGACCAACATCCAAGTATGTATTTCTCATCACAAGGAAATCCTCGAATTCGATGTCATAAGAGCAGCACATTTTCCTGTAATTCTTGGGATCCCTTGGCTACGTCGACACAATCCAACGATAAACTGGTCCCTCAACACCATAAGATTTGATTCGGAGTTTTGTGTCCATCATTGTTGTCTCCATAATCAAACAGAAAGAGTTGCTGTCTCGTGTCCCTCGGTGATTTCTGACACTCTTCAGGTCCATCATATCCATTCAGTATTTCAGGAGTATGCTGATGTATTTGAAGATCGACTACCTAAGGATCTACCCCCACATCGTCCGGAAGACTGTGTTATTGACCTGATTCCGGAGACTTCGGTCCCTTTTGGGCGCATGTTCTCCTTGACCTTACCCGAAAAGCAAGCTTTAAGGATCTATTTAGATCAAAACCTACAAAACGGATTGATCCGGCCTTCTAAATCTCCAGCTGGAGCTTCTTTGTTTTTCATTGCCAAGAAGGATACTAGTGAGCTGCGCCCCTGCATCGATTATAGAGGACTAAACAAGATCACTGTGAGAGATCGCTACCCAATGCCTTTGATCAAGGACATACTGGAAGCAGTCGAAGGGGCACGCCTGTTTAGTAAACTTGACCTAAGAGGTGCCTATCACCTCTTAAGGGTAAAGAAAGGGGACGAATGGAAGACGGCTTTCCGTACACCTTTTGGACTGTTTGAATACAGAGTTATGCCGTTTGGTCTAGTCAATGCCCCGGCAGCCTTCCAGAGGTTTATGGACCATCTATTTGGTGACTTATTATTTGTTTCAGTTATTGTCTACTTGGACGACATTTTAGTTTTCTCTCGCCATCCTCATCAACATCAGGAACATCTTGCCGAGGTTCTGAGGAGACTGAGGCGCCATCAACTCTTTGCTAAACCCGAAAAATGTCTTATTGCTGTGCCTTCCGTACCCTACTTAGGATTTGTCCTATCTGAACAAGGCATCGAAATGGATCAGAAGAAGGTCACGGCTATTCTCGAATGGCCCTCTCCTTCCACTGTAAAAGAGGTACAAGCCTTCTTGGGTCTCTCCAACTTCTATAGAAGGTTCATTCTCAACTTCTCTGAACAAGTACTCCCCATCACTACTCTTCTAAAAAAGAACGTTCCCTTCAGTTGGAATCACACTGCGGAACAAGCGTTTCAAGGATTGAAGAAAGCCTTTTGTTCCGCCCCCATACTAAAACAACCTGATCAAAGAATACCCTTCATTGTTGAAACGGACGCTTCAGCGGGAGCCCTGGGGGCAGTACTCAAACAAGAGTTCAACAGGGTTGAACACCCTATTGCCTACCTCTCGCGCACACTAAACCCCAGTGAGTACAATTACTCAGTAATTGAAAAGGAGCTGTTGGCCATTAAAAAGGCATGCTCGGAATGGAGACATCTACTTCAAGGGTCAAGACACCCATTTGAAATTCGTACAGACCATAGCAATCTTAAGGTGTTACAACAAATGGAGTGCAGGAACTCCAGACAAGCCCGATGGGCTTATTTCTTTGCTCAATATGATTTTTACATTACCTACCTTCCAGGTAGCAAGAACATATTGGCAGACTGCTTATCCAGGAGTCCTTCTTCTTTTGCCAGTCCACCTTTTAAGGGAGAAGATATGTTCCCAGAAGTCCGATTTGTTCATTCACTTTCCAAGTTTCTTCAGAAAGTAAAAGAAGCCTCGATAGAGGCTCTCAAGCCTCTTCCCAAATGTGTAAAGAACAAACTAACCAAGAAAGAAGAAATGTGGTTCCATCAAGGAAGACTCTTTGTACCTGTTGCCGGACTACAAGAACGAGTCCTTCATTGGGGTCACCATTCTCGGATCGCAGGGCACAAGGGCTTCGCTGCCACATCTGACCTTATCCGACGGATGTTTTGGTGGCCGTCCATGCTTTCCGACATCAAACAATTTGTTAGTTCTTGTCCTATCTGTGCCAGAAGTAAGACAATCCCTTCTAAACCGGCAGGGCTACTGTTACAACCCAGACTTCCAACTACTCCGTGGGCACATGTCTCCACGGATTTTGTGACTGATCTTCCGTTATCACAAGGATGCACTGCAATCATGGTTACGGTCGACAGTTTCAGCAAGATGGGTCATTTCACCCCTCTGAAAGGAATACCTTCGGCTCCGGAGATGGCACAGGTGTTTCTCAGAGACGTGATTAGACTCCATGGTATTCCAACTACCATCCTATCTGACCGAGGCTCACAATTCACTTCAACATTCTGGAAGACGTTATGTGGCCTGCTAGGGATTGAAAGAGCTCTCACCTCTGGATACCATCCCCAGTCAAATGGACAGACAGAGCGGCTCAATGCCACCATGGAGCAGTATCTCCGTTGCTTTGTCAATAATCAACAAGACGACTGGGTGTCACTCCTACCCTTAGCCGAATTCTCTTATAATAATACAGTACACTCAGCCATCAAGATGTCACCCTTCTTCTGCACATATGGGCAACACCCCCGATCCTTTCCGCTGGATAAGATCCAACCTTCAAACCTGCCAACAGTGGATTCCCTATTAGAAAACATACACAAGACCCAACAGATGGCTGTTAGTAATCTGCAAGAAAGTCGAGCCCGATATAAACATCAGGCAGACCTACACCGCACCCAAGATCCTAACTGGCAAGTCGGAGATAAGGTCTGGCTCTCTACCAAGTACCTACCCAGATGGACTCATCCATCAAAATTGGCCCCCAAATATCTAGGTCCATATTCAATCACTGCTCGGATTAATCCAGTGGCTTTTCGACTAAAACTTCCTCATCAACTCAGCCGAATCCACCCAGTGTTTCACTCTTCTTTGTTGAAGTCATTTATCCCTGATCTTCACCACCGGAAAAGAAGATTCCAGATAAAGAGCCGGGAACCTGACCCAGAAGTCTATGAAGTAGACAAGATCCTGGACTCCAGATATTACAGAGGCAGACTTCAGTACTTGATCCGGTGGAAAGGATATTCTCAGGCTGAAGATTCCTGGGAACCTGTGACAGGTATTTCAGCTCCCAGATGTGTAAGGCAGTTTCATGCCCTTCATCCCGGTAAACCCGGGGTAGGTACCCCTAGAAGGGGGCATACTGTCATGGGGACAGGGCGATGGAAGTGTTGGACGCGATGGAAGCGCCATTAAGGCACCCTTCACGGCGCCCTGTGCAGCGGTCTAGCTGTTACGTCCTGGGCTCTTCATATTGAGGTTAGCCACGCCCCCTCCTTGCGTTGCAACTGTTTCCTGTTCTTCGCTACACTGGTGCCTTCGGTTCCCGTGCCCTCTGTGTAATAACCTCCCGTTTGGATTTCTCTCTTCCTTAGCGTCCTTGTTCTTTTTCAGCCTTTAGCGGTACTACTCTCGGAATCTTTTCTTTCTTTCTGTTTCCTTCCTCCGTTTCTCTACCTCCGCTCGACTTTGCACTTTCAGGTGACTCCGCCTCTTTTTCTCGGCATTTTCGGACTGCCTTTCCTCCGGCTCTGTTATTTTCAACTTGCCACGTTTACTGCTCCTTCGAGCCTCTGGCTTTTCCATTTACTTTCTCTCTCCGCAAACATTTGGTGAATTCATCCGTATTCTGCCTTTCCTTATTTTCGATACTTATGGTCTTTTTCTCCGGTGCTATTCATTAGCGTCTTGCTGTATCACGTCTGGTTTCACGGCTCTGTCTTGTAGTTTGTTTTGGCCTTCCTCCTGTGTTCCACTACGCCCTACCTGCTGTCGATCCTTATTGGGTGGATGAAGGAACTTGTCGGAGATCGAAGCTGGATCTGATACCTGGGACTTTCCGGATCCTCTGCTGCGGACCTTCTTGCCCTTGTTCTTTCGGGGCGCTTGCTCTAACGCACTTCAGTGACTGTTTCCTTCCCGGAACTGAAAGATCTTCCATCCAGCCCTGTACGCATTCAAACAATTCAGGGGTTTTTTCTGCCACTGGCTTTTTCCCCTCAACAGGCTGTGCAGGGAGTCCTCCGCATTGGTTGCTGTTTGTCTCCCTACACAACCACTGTGGCGAGTTCCCGGAACAGACC
The DNA here is from genome assembly GCF_040938575.1 of Ambystoma mexicanum. Classification (NCBI taxonomy): domain Eukaryota; kingdom Metazoa; phylum Chordata; class Amphibia; order Caudata; family Ambystomatidae; genus Ambystoma; species Ambystoma mexicanum. The sequence continues at coordinate 719,142,286 of NC_090923.1, forward strand.
GTATCTCTTCTCTAAAAAAAAGACTCCGGACCGGACGACGCTATCTGCTGAGGCTGAAATATCTTCCTGCGAATCAGACACCGAATCACAGGTGAGCCCCACTATTGACAGGTACAGTGGACGTCACACTAGGGATAGTATTACTGGCACGCCTGTGTCGACGCCCATTTTCGAGTTTCGAAAAACAAACTGTAATACTCCGCAGCTTCCACTAGATGTCGGCCTATGCACAGCATGTGATCTAAGCAGATTCCACAAGCCTCAGAAATATATATATATATAAATGGATATTTTCATTTTTTTTCACCAAATGTCCTTCCGATACTACAATCTATTAAGACTCCCAGCGCAAGGCATTCAAAAGATTTCAATCAAAATGGCTCAACAAATATCTTTCTTCAAAAAAAGTCATCACTGTATGTAGCTCTGTCCTGAAATTCAGGAATACAAATTTAAACCTGAAAGTACTACCAGGTTAGACTATGGACTAAGAGTATGTTAGTCACTACGGTCAGTAACTTATCATTTTCTGTTCACAAAGTTCTTATTCTGCCCTGCTCCGGGTCCCATGATGCCGCGAAGTGCAGCTGTACCCTCCTCATCCTGAGTATCATGTGAGAGAAGGTTAATAGAACCGCTTCCAAGAGACCCAGCAGATGCTGGTCCCACTAGGTCGAGGTCACTTCTCTGCTGAGGAAGTGATTAGTGGCCTTCTTGATGGCTGTGATATTGTCCTCCAACGGAAACACCTTCTCGGAGCACGTGTCCCAGATGAGGCCCAAGAAGGTCAAAGTCTGCGTGGGCTGCAGCTGTGACTTTTTGAGACTGAGCGAAAAGCCCAGATCGTGCAGTCTGTTCATAAAAGCCTGGGAAGAGTGGTGAACCGCTTCCGGAGATGTAGCCCTGACGAGCCAGTCGTTGAGATATGGGTCGATGTGGAGGCCTTGAGCCCGGAGGAGGGCGCCACCGTATTCATGAACCTGCTAAAGACCCTGAGGGCCGAGTTGAGGCCAAAAGGAAGGACCTTGTATTGGAAATGGTAGCCCATGATCCTGAACTGGAGGAAAGAACGATGGAGCTGCCAAATCAGGACGTCTAGATACGCCTCCTCAGATCCAGGGAGCACATCCAGTTTCTCTGCAATAAAAGCTGGCATAACCATCTTGAATTTTTGTAGAGGTAAGGAGAGGTTGAGGTTGGAAAGGTCCAGCACAACTCTCAGGCCAGTCTGGTTCTTTTTCTGAATAGCAAAAATCCTGGAGTAAAAGCCCAAACCTCGTTCGGAGACTGGGACTTCCTCCAAGGCCTGACTCAGTACACGCGACCGAATCTCTGTCAGAAGAGTTGCTGTCCCAACTTGAGTGAGTGGAGGGGAGGAGAGGCTGGGATAGGTAGGCGGTACCCCTGGATACTACGGAGAGGATCCAGGGGTCCGCAAACGTCTGGTGCCAAAATGTGCGTGGAGAGCAAGCCTGCCCCCCCACCGGAGACACGTGGACCCGGAGGGGCGTGTCATGCCTTCTTTCCCTCGGAGGCTGTTGCAGAGGAGGGGACTGGGAAAAGCCCTTACTTGCCCCCCTTTTGTTGTTTGCACCGATGCTGACTCAGCGAGAGGTCAGGCTGCCTGGACTTCCGTTCTTGGAAGCCGTGGAATCCTGCATATGCAAGTCCCTTGTCTGAGCGCTGCTGTGACTGGGAGTACGATTTGGGCATGGTCTTTGTCAGGATGGATAAAGACTTGGCCATTTGTGAACTGTTTTTCTTCTTGTCCAGCTCCTCATCCGTGGTGGTGTGGAAGAGGTCCCCCCGCCCCCTCGAACGGTAGATCTAGTATGCGTTCCTGGATGTCCGGGTTGAATTTAGTAGCACAGAGCCAGGCTGTTCTTCTCATATCCGTGGTGATGCAAATGGCCTTTCCAGAGTTATCAATGTGGGCCACCGTGGATTCCATAATGTCTTGTGCCACCATCTTGGCTTCTGCCAACCCCGCCTTGAAACGTGATTGGCTCTGCACCAGAAGTTCCAGGAGGAAGTCGGTAATTTTTACGGCAAAGCCCCTGGTTAGCGGCAGCCAGCATGGCATCCGCACTGGCTTGATGAAGATGCAAGGATGCGTTGGAATACAGCATCTTCCCGTATGCCTCCAAGATCTTCTCCTCCTTGCCTAGCAGCGTTGTTCAGGAGGAAGCTGAGGAAGACTGCAGTTTGGAGTATAGTGATGCAGCAGCGATCGCCGAGGAGTGTGGCTGAGGGTGGGCAGATAGCAAGAGTGTATCCCCTCCATCTGCCTGTACTTGGCGTCCAGGTGTCATTGACCGGCTAGACCGAGTAGGGCTTGAGACAACCCTTCTTGGCCAAGGCGACTACGTCCGTTTGCATAGGAATTCCGGTTCTAGAAGAGTTCTAGCAGAGGGGTGTTGCGTCAGGACTTCTGCAAGGACGCCCTGTGCCGGTTGCTCGACCACGGGCTGAGGAAGGCCCAAGTACTCTACCAATCAAGCAAGATATTCATGGAAGGCCCTGGCTGAAGAGGGCGTGTCCGGGTCCTCAACTTCGGTGTCCACCTGCGGGTCTGAAGGATCCTGTACTGGAGGAGGAGTGTTGGGAGCCGGAGGTTGCGGTGCAGAGACCGGAGCTGGGGGGCTGCGGCAGAGGCTGGTGTGGAACCGCCTGCGCAACAGGCTGAGGGGCCAGAGCCAACGGTAGAGGCTGCACCAGGACCGGAGGTGTCAGCGGAGGCTTTTGTGGTGCCGCTAGCATAGTCGGGAGGACTTCCCTGACTGCATCCCTGGGGATTCCCCCCATCTGAGGAGATTTCATGAATCCGAGGAATTTCTCAAAGAAACTGCCCTCATAGCTGGCGAAATAGAAGGAGCCGCGGGAGGCTGCTGGGGCCGCTGCGTACTCTGGCCATATGAGCGCATGGGGAATCGGCCCTGCGCCAAAGAAGGATAGGCCGTAGGCCACGTACCTGGTTAATGCCACTCCCACCTTGACACTCATTCTTTGCTGAAATCTCGCATCTGGGCGGGTGTTGAATCCGGTACAGCGGCCATCTTGTCGAGCTGCCTTCCACCTGCCTGTGACATGTCGCTAGGCTCGCTGGGCCCAGCCTCGTCCTGGACGCTTGGGTGTGGATCATGAGGCCTACCCTGCTCTTAGGGCCGGGGCCCGGTAGGCGTTACGCCCACGGCCCGTGGGTCAGTGGAGCTATGTGTAGGCGCCCCTCGGCCATATTGCCGGTAATAGGGCGTGGACCCTCGGGTGAGAACCTGGTACAAGAACCTTCCGGCCCCTCAACACTTTCACCGGGAGGATCCATGGATCCCTCGGCCTCTAGGCGGTAGCTGAGGTAGCCTCTGTGTGCGTGCTGATACAAGAATCTGAGCGGGTCATCCCGTGCGGCTGAGTCACTGGAAAGGAGTCTCCTTTGCGGGGTGCTACGGAGAACAGAGGCCCTACCCTGGGCCTGGATCGATGGTAAACAAAGTCCTTCAAGTCCTCTAGAGGCGACTTCTGGAAGAGGTCCTCCCACCTGGCTAGTCTGTTCTTCAGAGACCTGGAGGACAGTGCGTTGCAAACTGTACAAGCTTGCCAACCGTGGTCAGGGCCACGGCAACGTAGGCAGAGAGCGTGGGGGTCTGAAGTTGCAAAAAGCCAGTCACAGGCTGGGCACCTGCTGAACCTGTTGGCAGTTGACATGCACCGGGGAGCAGCGTGACACCTGAGGACCGAGTATCTAATCAAAAAAGACAAAAAGACAGAAGAAGAAGTATCCGCGCGTGGAATTACATGGCTGGAGCCAAACCCAGGAGCGCTGGTGAATTCGCCCCGTTCCCGTTGATGTGGAAAAGGGGACTGAGGTGTGGCACCAGAGGGCAGAGTCTGGGCATCGCATGCTCCCAGGAACGCACCCCAGCGTGCCTCTAAATGTAAAGAGGAAGAAGCTTTTTCTGGTGAAAAAGGTTCTGTCTCCCGTCCCTCGCAGGTGACGCCCATGCAGTATGGAGGAAAGGGGACAGGACGTAAGAGTAAGAAGGTTATAATTGTACCCATAAAGGTCAAAGTAATTGCCAAAGCCAAAAGAGGGCAATACTAATAGAAGTTTACAATAACTAACATTGCCAAAGTCAAGAGAGGCAATACAACAACTAACACTGCCAAAGCCAAGAGAGGCAATACTAAAAGAAGTTAACACTAGCCATCATTGGCAAAGCCAAGAGAGGGCAAAACTGAAACAAGCTAATTATAACCCTTATTTGCCAGAGTGAGAAAGGGGCATCAGTTCAAAAGAACCTCAACAAGCATTGTCTTAGCCAAAGAAGAGCAAGTGTGACAGAGATATATTGTCAACATGTGTTGCATGTAAAAGTGGGAAAGCAAAAGTGTTGGGAAAGAAGTCCTCCTGATAGAAAGCATTCAGGAGGAGAGGAACATGACCTGCATTGCATGTGGCAATCACAAGAGTGGAACAAACAACAATAATGTGTATCATGTCTTCCCAGAAGTAGTAGTAAATACTGATGTTGTTGAAAGTCAAAATACTTCATCAAACTTTTTGAAGTAAACTTTACCAAAGAAGTACCTGTAGTAGTGTTAGGAGCTTTTTGTCCTGGTAAGCGAGTATACCAGGATAAGGACTTTGTAGTGATAGTCCTGGCAGGTTAGTGGACCAGGAAGAAATCATTGAAGTACTGTGTTTTGGTTAAATGTTGTTAAGAAGAAGAAGTGACAAGGCCACTAAAGTGTTTCATTAACAATTGTGGAATCATCCTGACAAAACATTGTTGTTGATACAAATGAATTGTGGAAGTGTTGTTCCTTAACAAGAAGTTGTGTTGAACTCTCTTGAAGGAGAAGCTTTGGTAAGCTCTTTTGTTATAAGTGGAGGGATAGAGACGTGACATCTAATTTAACTGTTGGTAAAAGTCCATGTGAAAGACTATGAGCAAGAAGAGTTTTATAATCAGAACTTGGTTACAAAACAGAACATTCCCATTTGAACTGTTGATTGAAAATCCTGCTTTGAATCTGGGGAAGGGGATCCAACCAGGTTACAAAGATATACAGTTATTAAGTTTATGTTGAACATAACCTATTCCTGTTGTATTTGAAATACCATATATTCCCTTTACAAGTTTGATGTAGGCTTAAGTGTGAGAAACAGATTCCTTGTGTTAGAGGGTTTCCATTAGTTTATTTGACAGGCAGGAAACTCATCATTAGGTTAGGGATTCTGAGGCATTTGTCAAACACATTTGAGTTAATAAAATGGCATCTTGTGAAAAATCTTTACCAAGTTGTCTGCCTCACTTTTCTGACCCTGTGATAGGTAAAAAGAATGCTAAATGTTTACATTGAGACCGACTGAAATCCCTAAAGACCAGAACTAATCCCTGCACATAGCCAAGTATTACAAGTTGGGCATATAGGCTTAGGTGGCAAAAGGCTAGGCAGACAGGCATGATGGTACCTTATGTGCCATGAAAATCTGTTTATAAAATATATGGGCCAGGGGGATGATAAAGTGATGCCCTTTAATATACAACTACACCTACAAGCGGACAGGCGCAAGCTCCAAATACACAACACAAATAGATAAAGTTTTTTGTGACAGTGTATGCTTGATGTATATCCAGGGTCTGCAACCTGTGGCTCCCCTGATGTTTTGGACTATAACTCCCAAGATCCCGCAGCATTGACTATGCTGGCCATGTCTGAGGGTAGTTGTAGTCCAAAACATCTGCTGAGTCAAAGACCACAGACCCCTGTATTCATTATCAATATTTGGAACACATGGGTGGCACTGCAATACATCACATGGCATGTAGTTCAATTTCTGTTCACATTTGCTAGATTACTTTTTAGAAGCATTATATATTTTCTTTCAAACATTTCTTTCTTCAATGCATTTAACTGCATTCAAATCACAGAAAATCTAATGCACAGCCCAGCCTGGCCATTATTTACCATGTTTTGGAGGGCAGATAAAATATCGAATCCCTCCCACGCTGCCATCATTCTTGCCATCTGGGTCGTCTAGCTCCACACCAACCCACTGCCCGCTGGCAAACTCTGTCGTGCCACAGAATCGCAAGGTGCCTGTCTGGGAATGAAGGTAGAGAGTGTCAGGAGGAAGCGAGGCATTCTTCCTTTAATTAACTCCAAAGGTTGATTTCTTTCTTCAAACACATCACTGTGCAGTGTAATGAACCAAGAGGCCTACTCACAGAGTTGTGATGCAGGTATGCACACACAGACACAAACACACACTGTGATCCCAGCACATACATCACAGAAATATGTACACAAACACTGCAACTGATTGTGAGGTAGAGCTATACGCATTGCAGCCCACCACCCCCACACACACCGATTTCAGTACACACATCATACATACATTTACATAAACACTGCAACTGATTGTGAGGTAGAGCACTACACATTGCAGACACACACACACTGTGATCCCAGTACACACATCATAGATACATTTAAACCAACACTCCTGAGTGTGAGATTGAGCTATAAACATTACAGGCATGAACACACACATCCCCCCCCTTCCTCAGGTTGTGATGCAGGCTTACTCACAGACACTGCTCTTGGTGTGACCAGAGTATGCGCATCACAGAGACATGCATGGCATTTGAGTTTTCTACTGCTTAAACAAGCTATCATGCTTAAATATTGTTGGACTATTCACAAAGCAGACACTCAAATCAGGCTTCACTGATCCAGTCAGAAAAGAAAGAGCTGCAACTTTATAGTCTCCAAGCCACTCGGCTTGGCTGTAGGTAGCAGTCCACGCACAAGGCGTCTCCTCAGAAGAGGTAGGGTATTGTTTAAAGGGCACGCATAAGCTCCCAAGGAAAAGGACCCAGAGACGTGTTCACAGTTTAATTACTTTATTCAAACTGATTCCAGAACTTCCCCTCGGGCACGGTTTTCTCTGAAAAGCACGCTGTGCCTTGCTGCGCCAGACCTGGGTCTTCCGCCTGGTCCACCATGACCACTCTGCGCACCTTGCGGCTATATTACAGTCTCCTCTGCAGGCTGATGTGGTCCGCAGCTCACCGGGCGGCACTTGCCACACCACACCGGTGTGCACATGCTTGTGTGAACTGTCACTCTGCTGGGTGCCTGGGTCACCGGTGGCATGCTTCTGTCACGGTCCCATTGCCAATACGTCTTGGACCAGCAGAGCAAATTCAGGGGCCCTCAGTTAACCTTCCTCTAATCACCTGATGGCTATGTTGGGTTTAGGGTGTTGAACTGTCACTGCACATGTGATGGAGTGCCACATTATTATTTTTTTCTTTTTCAGAGTTATTCACAAAATGTACCCATCAATATGCTCACATGGCTTACATGCCCTACAGCGTTACACTGCTGCACAGGGCTGCCATGACTGGGGGAGGCCTCCAGGCCAACAGCATAGCTCTCAATGATTTGTGTTGCAAAGGCGGGTGAAATCACCAGATTTTGTTTTTGGCGGGTGAGACGCCCATTGGAGTGAATGGGCGTGCAGGAGGCTTGGCAGGTGAGTCAGCCCTTTACAAGGCGGGTGACACCCGCCAAAAGCGTGTGAGTTGAGAGCTATGCAACAGTGCGTATGGAGCATACCGGCAGTGCTGTTTCTGAGGAAGGCAGGCAAATGGTGACTTGCACTGCCAGTGATCCGGGCTAGATCCAACGCAGACCCCAGCTGCCATGCCGACCAGGGTGCAGCATTCAAGACGCAGCAGGAGCAGGACCCGGTGTGCGAGCCTGCAGCAGTAATGATAAGGTAGCGTCACCGGACGTGTCACCGACTTGTTTCCCTTTTGTCACCAGTTGTTGGAAGGCCACACATACGCCGCCAAGGAAAAGGACACAGGCGTGTAAATAACTGCTTGTTCTTCTTCTTGCTGATAGATCGATATCCATCAACAGTGATTTTGGATACCAAGGCTTGAGCCTCATTACTCCATCTTCTCGGGTTGAGAATGTAGTCGTGGGTTTGTATTCTTCTTGGTCTGTGTGGTTTTGTCACAGTAGGGCTGGTTTCACAGGGTCTTCGCAGTGATGTCACAGACGTGTTCACAGTTTAATTACTTTATTCAAACTGACTCCAGAACTTCCCTTCTGTGGGCTCCTCCTCTTCCTCCCCACATGATGTGTCCTTAAAGGGCACATCTGGCTTTCCTTTCCCTCGCAACAGGTGTCAAAAATATATCAGTTCAGTCGACTCAAAACTATGCCTTTAAAAAAGCTAGTATTTGCAAACCAGAAATACTCTAATCAACATTAAATAAAACAAAATGGGCATAATTATTTTTGCCATCACTGTAAGTACCATTTTAGGATCTGGGTCTATGGTCCACTGAACCATCATTCAGAATGCCTTTGCCGTATCCCAGTTTTGGGCATTAGTATATATTGGGAAAAGAATGTGCAGCCCCTCTCCACCCCCAAACCCCGTCACCCGCCAGGAGCTACATCTAAGGCATGTTGAAACTTCCCATATCCCCAATTTATTAAGCCTTATTCATTCATTTTGTTGGTATTTACATTGTGTTGGGCTGAGTTATTTTGTGGACTGTGGTGCCAGTAAGGGATCGATAACAAAACGGTATACCAGTGCCTTAGTGGTGCCCCTGCTAGTAATTCCCATGTAGATGCTGTGGGATTAATGGCGTTATACAAAGGTAGGTGGGCAGCATCTGTGTCAGAAGAAGAGCGATGTGCTTAGACAGGGCAAAGAAATCAAACACAAAAGGGTCAATCTATTGGAAGTGTTCCTTGGGTCATAGGATTTCTTAAACACGCACTGCTTTTGAGCGTGGCACAGACATACACATCGCAGACACAAACATGCAGACACTACCCAGGAGGGTGGAACAGATATATACATTTTAGAAACATATGCCTATTCATCACAGACTCATCCATGACATGTATTTCCGAGTTTGACAAATGTTTACACATTTTCGATCTAACTTCATACACGCTACTTAGGAGTGTGGCACAGGAAACAAAGAAACACCTACCGTCTCCTAAAGTTACTTGTGATGCTCTATCTGCTTAGATGCACATGCTGTGCATAGGCCGACATCTAGTGGAAGCTGCAGAGTATTACAGTTGTTGTTTTCGAAACTCAAAAAGGGACTTCGACAGGGCGTTCCAGTAATACTATCCCTAGTGTGACATCCAATGTACCCATGATCCCTCACGCGTCTAGGTCCCTCAGATTGTTATTTTTCTGACATGAGGTAGCATGAGGTGTAGCGCGAGTACAGTTGTATCCAAGCAGATATGTATCAGACAAGCTCATAGGCATCCATGCACCTTCTCTCAGAGGGGAGGAAGGGTGGGTCGCATGTGAATCTAAGCAGATATAAGCATCAGAAATATGATTACGGTGAGTAATGTATCTCTTCTGAGGCTTGTGGAATCTGCTTGGATCACATGCTGTGCATAGATTAGCGAGCAGTGGAAGAAGGAGGTGGGATGTGAGAAGGTTCATGAGCGAATAAATATCTTAGAACCGCTTGTCCCACTTGTGTATCTGTCTTGGAATGAGTGTCAATGCGGTAGTGCTGAGTGAAGGTATGTACAGAGCTCCATGTAACTGCCTTGCAAATACTGTCTAAGGGGACATTTGCAATGAAAGCCAGAGTGGCTCCTGTGCCTCTAGTGGAGTGAGCCCTGGGCGTAAAAGGCAGTATTTTATCTGATAGGGAATAGCACAGTTGGATACATCTGACTATCCACCTAGAGGTGACATTCTTAGAAATGCAGTCACCTTCTCTGCCTTGCGCTACGGAGACAAACAATTGATCTCTCTTTCTTAGCCGTCTGGTCTCGACTACTTAGTAGAGGACCGCTCTCCTCACATCTAGCGTGTGGAGTTTTACCTCAGCTGAGCTGTTGGGTTCCTGGAAGAAACCCAGTAGCTCAATCGACTGGTTTACATGAAATTTGGAGATGAATTTAGGGGAGAACCTAGAGTGAGTATGTAAAACCAGTTTGTCTTTGTGTACAACAAAGAAATGATCCTGCACTGACAATGCTTGAATTTCACTAACTCTTCTTATGGAGGTGATAACAGTGTCTAATGTTAGGCTTTCGTGCTTCCTTCTGGATATCCATACACCTCTGTGGTAGGTTAAGATGTCTGAACTCTATGACTTCAGGAGCCATGCTGCCAAGTTCATTGAGTGAGGTTGAGGATGCGCTGTTAATCCCCCGTGCTGAGTAAGCAGATTGGTCAGGCATGGGAGCTTGATGGGATCGCACATCGCCAGTTTGTGCAGATGAGGATACCAAGGTTGTCTTGCCCACAAAGGAGCAGCTAGGATGAGCATCACTTGTTCTTTGTGGATCTTGTTCACCACCTTCTTCATGAGAGGCGCTAGGGGAAAAGCGTAAGCAAATCTCCCTGACCAGTTCATCCATAGGGCGTTCCCCTTGGAGCCTGGCTGGGGGAACCTGGACGCAAAGTCTGGGCATTGACTGTTTTCGCTTGTAGCAAACAAGTCTATTGTGAGGGAATCCATTGAGAGAAGAGGTGCTCAATGAACCCTGTGTGTAGTTGCCATTCGTGTTCCTCTGGTACGTGATCTCTGCTCAGTGAGTCTGCCAGAGAGTTGAGTTCCCCTCAAATGTGCTGTGACGATAGGAATATTTTCCATTTGAGTTCCCATCTCCAAATTTGTTGCGCAAGCCTGGATAGATTTGGAGAATATGTGCCCCCGTTTGTTGATGTAAAACATTGCCGTATTGCTGTCAGTTAGGATTGATGTGGTTCTGTGCCGTGGCATGAATCCACAGACCCTGAGCTGTGTGACGAAGGTAATGAGCCTCCCACCCGGCGAGTGAGGCGTCTGTCGTGACAATTGCTTGCACTTCCAGATCGTTGAAGGGTTTTCCCTTCAACAAATTTTCTCTTGTCCACCAGCAAAGGTTTTTACTCGTGTTGTTTTGCCAACCACTCCTGCATGGGTCGCATGCGCAGGCACGCGTGTGGTACCAGGTAAATGCAAGATGCAATCATGCCTAGAAAACGCATAGCTTTGCGTACGCTTATCTGGTACCAGCTTGATAATGTGGTATTTGCAGTAGCATGTTTTGGACTTTTTCCTCCGATAGAAAGACCAACCCCTATTCTGAGTTTATAACAGCTCCTAGGAACTGTTTGGTTGTTCTTGGCACTAGGCTTGATTATTTCTCATTGATGGAGAAGCCCAATTGAAAGAGAAGGTTGATAATTCTTTGAATGTTTTGCCTGCAAATTAGGGGAGTCTCCCCTGTAATCAGCCAGCCGTCCAGTTAAGGGTACACTGCGATTGCCTCCCTGCGCAGGTGTCCTGCCACCGCCGTCAGTACCTTTGTGAATACCCTTGGAGCAGATGCTATTCTGAATGGCAGCACTTTGAATTGGTAGTGCTGGTTCGCTATCTTGAAACACAAGAATCTTCTGTGCGCTGGGAACATTGAAATATGAAAATAGGAATTTTTCATATCCAGTGTTGACATGTAGTCCCCCCAGTTTTAGCAGAGGGATTACTTCTTGTAGTGTAGTCATGCAGAACTTTTGTGGCTTGACATATTTGTTTGCAGGGCTCAAGTCTAATACTGGGCGCATTGTTAGAATTTTCTTTGGCACAAGGAAGTAGGTTGAATAAATACCCTTGTTTACCTGGTTGGCCGGGAAGATTTCTATGGTGTCTTTTTGGAGCAGCATGGCGATTTCCTCGAGGAGGATGCGTTGTTCTCCTTTCGGGTTGGTTTTCTGGCACAGAGGATGGTTTTGGGGGGGTCACTCGAGGAGCTCTATACAATATTCGTCCGCCACGGTGGACAGCACCCATCTGTCTGAGGTGATTCCCTCCCATGCTTGGGTGAAGTTTGAAATGCGTCCTCCTACTGGAGAGGCATGGGAGGGCACCTGAAGCGGGTAGTGACTGTTTCAGAGGTGGGGTACCACCTCTAGAGGAGGAGTCTCTTCCCCGACTGCAGGATCTGCGCAGTCCTCTCTGATAACTTTGAGAGGCCTGGCCTTGATTGTTTCCCCAGGATGTTCCCTGATTTTGATTGCAGCTTGAACCCCTCTGGGAATTTTGTCTGCTTGAGCGACAAAAATTACTGTTACACCTCTGGCCAGTGGGTTTGTTGTTCAGCTGGCCGAATGACTTCAGTGTATCATATTCCTCTTTTGCAGTTTTCAAGGCATCCTCAACGGCCTTTCCAAAGAGTACGTTGGGCTCAATTGGCATATTAAGAAGAGTGCTTGCGTCTCTTGCTTGAAGCCGGATTGGCGTAAACAAGCGTGACGCTTAATAATGGTTCCCTCTGCGATGATTCTGCCGGCGTTGTCTGCGGCATCAAGATTACTCTTCAACAAGCAGCTTGAAACTGCCCTTCCTTCTGAAGCCACAAGGGCCAATTGTGTCTTGAGGGGTTCAGGGGCTGACGACAACAAAGCTGAGACCTCATCCCATTTATGGAAGTTATACCTTGCTAAAAGAGTGGAGTTATTAGCTATCTTAGCCTGAAAGGGAGCGGAAGAGGCGACCTTCCTCCCCAACGTATACAGCTTCTTACTCTCCTTGTACGGAAGTGCCTCAGAGGAGACCAGGGGTGTACCAGCACTCTTCCTTGTAGTTATAACAATGAGAGAGTCAGGCTTGACCTGTCCCCCGATTTATAGAGGGTCTGCTTTTCTATGTGGGGGTTAACCGCCCACGTCTGATTAGGTGTTTCCAGCGAGTGTTGCATCTTTTGCTGAATAGACCGCAGGAGGGGGGTGAACTGAGGGACAGCCTTCTTAACCCCCAAAATATCGTCAACAATATCCTTGTCCTGTTGAGTTTCCTGTGTTGCTATCTGGAAATGCTCAGCCGGCTTGACCAGCACGTCATTTAGTAGTGGCTGGTTATCTATAGGTGAATCCGTCACAGGAGGATCGTGATTGACGGGAGAACATGTCTGGATCTGGGTCAACATCATCATCTTCCCCATAGTAAGGGTCTGCGGCCTCTTGATGTACATAGAGGTCCTCAGCATCAGTGTCTGGGTCATACAGGTCAATGACTGGGGGGTCTTGCGCTAGGGTATCGGGGTGAGACCTTTTAGGAGGGGGTTCAGAAGCAGTGGCCAACCTTGGGAACTGTGAACCAGAGGCCGCTGTAGTGGATGGGGTGGAGTGAAAACTGTCAAAATAAGCACAGTCTTTTTCATAAATGTTTGCCATGAAGGTCATCCTTTTCATGACCCTATCAATATCCTCACAAGACTATTGGGCAGTGCTAGGAATGAACATAGGGTTTGAAGGGTGTAATGGAACTCCCTGATCTTGAGTGGAAGGTGAGGGCTGGGCCTTCTCTTTAGGGCTGAAGACAGTGAATCTGTGCCTGTAGCTCCTTACCCCTCTGAGGGTAGTTAGGGGACCTTTCTTCTTGGGCTCCTTAACTTTAACTAGGCCTTCTGGGACGTGCTTTTTAACAAAATGGTCTAGTCCCGCCTGTATATGGTTTTTCACCGTTTTCGACAAAGAATGTTGAATTTCGGTTACATCGGCTGATCCGAAGTCTTGTCTGCTGACGTGCGACGTTCGGGAATGGTTTTACTCATGACATCTGTTCTGTCTTTCAACAGTCTTGTGGCGACCTGGATCTGGAGTGCCCAGAGGACAGTGATTCTACGGACCTTTCCCTAGACGTTGTGCATTGGCCTTTGTTCGACCCACGTGTCGAGTCTCGGCCGTGTGCTTAGTGGAAGGGTTTGTGAGAGTGCCACTGCCGCCAGGTGTCATCCCCCTAACAAGGCCGCTGGCCTGTCTGATGGGGTTGGGTGCCTGCGCTTGGAAAACCGGAGTATACCCGTTGGCTTTGTCGTCAGATAACGTGGCGTTGCTGCCGTCACTGAAAATCCCCTCCACATCCAGGGTTGCCTCGACCTGCATGGCGTGGTGGGCCGAGCATTTGGCTAAGCAGTGCTTCACCGTCTTGGGTTTAAAGAGCTTACACGCTCGACAGGTCCCTTTGACATGGTCCCGAGGGGGACAAAGGTTGCACACAAGGTGCTTGCCGACTCACGGGAACTTTTTGTTGCACTTAGGGCAAAATTTGAAAGGGGTCCTATCCATAACGGAATGACATGGCAGCTAGGCGAGTGTAATGTACGAAAAGGGGCATATACATTCTTGAATGTCCTCCCCTCTTTCTCCCTACTGCGTGGGCCGAAGCCCAAAGTGGCCTTCCAGGGCCGGACGGATCAGTTGACAGGAGTCTTCAAGGTCGTTTCTTCACTGCTGTCGGATGATCTCGATAGTCGGTGATACGGAATATAAAGGATAGTAAGAACTATCAGTAATTTGTATAAATCAATGGCGATAAGCCGAAAGGAGAACTCTGCAAAATAGCGTCCGTCCACGATGGTGGAAAAAAACAATCTGAGGGACTTCGACACGTGAAGGACCATGGGTACAGTGGAAGTCTAACTAGGGATAGTATTACTGGAACGCCCTGTCGACGTCCCTTTTCAAATTTCAAAAACAACAACTATAATACTCCACAGCTTCCACTAGATGTTGGCCTATGCACAGCATCAATACATCAGAGGTTGACACTTAACCCGTGTTAACCGTTCACAATCACTTTTGTCCGTTTGATGCCAAAAAACTTTCGTGCTTATCGAAAGACCTGTAAAATAAATTGTTGAATGAACTAAAAAAGGACTGTGTCAATGTAAAATAAACATACATGCACGACACAACTGGCTTACTTGTAGGATCTTCTTCATCCTGATTATTCCTTTTTTTTGTACATATACCCACCTGGGTAAATCAGGACTCCGCCAGGCGCCCTATATTTTCTACCAGGTGTTTTAGACTAGACTTGTGCATAGGCTCGAATGGGGGTCCCATAATCTTAACGAGTACCACATTGAGGTCCAACATGGCGGTGGGTTAGAAATTGGAGGGTGGAGTCTCTTTACCCCTTCCATAAATGCTTTGATGACCGGTACTTTCCACCACAAGACCTTATTATGGGAAGTGGTGTAGGCTGACAAAGCCGCCAGGTGGACTTTTAGGGAGTTAAACACTAACCCCGCATCTAGCAATCTAGCAAGTGGAGCATATAAATTAGAATGTTGGATGGAGTACATTCTATGGGGTTGATCTGCTTAGTCTGGCACCAAATTACGAATCGTCTCCATTTGTCAAAGAAACAGTGCCTAGTGTTTGGTTTTCTTGATTCTTTCAAGATATCCATGCATCTATGTGGCAGGTTGAGATGCCCGAACTCTATGACCTCAGGAGCCATGCTGCCAAGTTCATTGAGTGTGGCTGTGGGGGCACTGTTAGCCCCTCGTGCTGGGTGAGTAGGTTGTACTGGCACTGGAGTTTGATGGGATTGCACATCGCCAGTTTGCGCAGATGTCGATACCATGGTTGTCTTGCCCACATAGGAGCAACTAGGATAAGCGTCATGGGTTCGTTGTGTAACTTGTTCACCACCTTCCTCATGAGAGGAGTTGGGGGAAAAGCGCAAGCAAATTTCCCTGACCAGCTCATCCATAGGGCGTTCTCCTTGGAGCCTGGCTGGGGGAACCTGGACCCGAAGTCTGGGCATTGACGATTTTCACTTGTGGCGAATAAGTCTAGTTGGGAAACCCCATTGAGAGAAGAGGTGTTCTACGACTTCTTTGTGTAGACGCCACTCGTGTTCCTCTGGCAGTTGATTGCTGCTCAATGAGTCTGCTAGAGCGTTGAGTTCCCCTGACAGGAACTTTTTCCGTTTTAGTGCCCATTTCAGGATTTTTTTTAAAGTCTGGATAGATTTGGATGACGTGTAACCCCCTGTTTGTTGATATAAACGATTGCTGTAGTGCTATCTCTTAGGGCCTGTACCAACAGGTTTGTTAAATGGGGTTTGTATGCCTGAAGGGCTTTGAATACTGGCAGAAGTTCCAGCACATTGATGTGGTTCTGAGCTGCAGCGTGAGACCACAGAACATGAGCTGTGTGGTGAAGGTAGTGAGTCCCCCCACCGTGCCAGTGATGCATCCGTTGTGACCACTGCCTGTATCTGTGGGTCGTAGAAGGGTTTCCCTCACGTTAGGTTTTCTCTCGTCCAACAGCAAAGATTTTGTACACGTGTTGGTGAAACAACCACTACATCGTCCCACTGATCACTTTTGCCTGAGACCACTCTTTCGCCAACCACTCCTGTATGGGACGCATGGACAGGCGCGCGTGAGGAACCAGATAAATGCAAGATGCCATCATGCCTATTAAACATATTGCTTTGCGCACCCTTATCTGGCGGCCGGCCTGATAATATGGTATTTGCAGTAACACATTTTTTAGTCTTTTCTCTGAGGGCATGACCAATCCTTCCTCTGTGTTTAAGACAACTCTTAGGAAAGTGCTTGACACTAGGCTTGATTTTTTTCTCGTTGATGGAGAAGCCCAATTGAAATAGGAGGTTGATTGTTGTTTGGATGTTTTGTCTGCAAATCAGGAGGTGCTTCCCCTGTTATGAGCCAGTCGTCCAGGTAAGGGTACACTGGGATTGCTCTCCTGCGCAGGTGCGCTGCCACTACTGCCAGTACCTTTGTGAACACCCTTGGAGTCGAGGCTATTCTAAAGGGCAGCACTTTGAATTGGCGGGGCTTGTTCACTATGTTGAAACGCAAGAACCTTTCTGTTGCCATGCTTTCCCCCTTTTCTAGTAGCAGGATTACCTCTTGTACCGTAGTCATACAGAACTTTTGTGGCTTGACATACTTTATTGCTGGGCGTAAATCTAATACAGGGCACATTTTTAGATTTTTCTTTGGCACAGGAAGTAAGTTGAATAAATACCCTTGTTTACCTGATTGGCTGGGACCCCTTCTATGGCGACATTTAAAAGAAGCATAGTTATTTCTTCTAGAAGGATCTGCTGATGTTCCTCTGAGTGGATTTTCTGTTGTGCTGGGTGGTCGTGAGGACGTTGAAGTAGTTCTATGCAGTAGTCCCATGCTACCATGGACAGCACCCATCTGTCCGAGGTGATACCCTCCCATGCGTATGTGAAGTTGGAAATCCGTCGTCCTACTGGAGATGCATGGGAGGGTACCTGGAGGGAGTGTCACTTGCTCTGAGGTGGGGTGCCACCTCGAGTAAGGCCTCTCCCCCAACCACGACCTATGCGTTGTCCTGTGGGATAGCCTTGGAAGGCTTGTCCTCCATTATTCCCATAGGAACCTTGGCCTTGATTGAAGCCAGATCCTCTTTGTGAATTTTGGCCCCGAAAACGGCGAAAATTACCGTTACTCCTCTGAAAAGTAGGCTTGTTTGTGAGCTGACCTAAAGATTTTAGAGTGTCATGCTCGTCCTTTGCAGTCTTAAGTGCGTCTTCCACGGCCTTCCCGAAGAGCACGTTAGGTTCCACTGGCTTGTTTATTAGAGTGGCTGGCTTGTATTTCTGGCCTAAGGTCTGACTGGCGAAGCCATGCATGCCTCTTTATAATAGTCCCCTCTGCAATGACTCTTTCGACATTGTCCGCTGCATCGAAATTTGATTTAAGGAGACAGGTAGATACGGCCCTTCCGTCTGCTGCCAGCTGAGCTAGTTGTGATTTGAGTGGCTCTGGGGAGGACGAAAGTAACGCAGAAATTTCCTCTCATTTATGGCAGTTATAACTAGCCAAAAGGGTTGCATTGTTGGCTATTCTAGTTTGATAGGCCGCAGAGGAAGCAGCCTTTCTGCCCATGGCATATATTCTTTTTGCTTTCCTTATCCGGTGGGGCCTCGGAGGAAGCAAGGGGTGTGTCTGCTCTTTTTCTAGTTGTGGTAACAACCAGTGAGTCTGGTCTCAATTGGCCTCTTATATATAAAGGGTCCGATGGTGCAGGCCTGAATAGTTTTTCAGGTTTGTAGTGATATTTTCGAATGCTATAGTTTAGAATGGCAGTTTCAAATATAAATGCACCGAAAAAATGCATTTTTTTAAAAATATTTAATTAGGGGTCCCCCTCCAAACCTTGTTTTATACCCCTTAACACCCATTTTAGTAAAAAACCTTCATTTTTTTGATGCATTTTTTTCAGAACTTTTGTCATTCGAAACTATGTTTTCGAAAAAATGACTGGATACCGTTTTTCCACACGCGGGTTAAAGGCCCGTGTGAGATTGGGTGCTTCTAAGGAAGGCTGTATCCTGTGTTGGACTGATTTTGGAAGTGTTCCGCCGCTTTGGCTAAGACTTCATTGAGGAGGGGTTGATTATCGACAGGGGAATCGACCACTGGAGTGTCCTAATTAAGAGGGGAATCTATGGAGTACATGTTAGCCTCCTGGTCTGCCTCTGGGTCCTTGTCATCCCCATAATACAACTGTACTTTGTAAGGGGACATGAGAGCAAGACCTCTTAGAAAGGGGTTGAGTGGGTAAGGCAGAGGCTTGAGAGCCGGAAGAGGCTGAGGTGAGAGGAGTGGAGTGGAAACTCTGAAAGTAATCTGGGTTTTTTCATAAAAATTGGCCATGAAGGTCATTCTTCTCATTACCCTATCAATATCTTGAGAAGACCATTCCTTTGAACTTGGGATCACAATAGATTGGGGGAAAATACCCAAATCCTCATCAGTGGGAGGTATCATTTTCGGTCTAGAGTCTCTAGGTTTCTCTATGGCCTTGGATAATATTCCCTTTTGTGGTGTCTTCTCCCTAAGAGGGCTCTTGTCCCTGTGAGGGGTTTTAGAGGTCTTTTTATGATGAGTTTCCCCACCCTGGGGCCCAGAGGAGTGTTTCACAGACTTCTTGGGGCCTGCCGCTTTATCCGATGTCAAGCATTGAATTTCGGGTGTGGTAGCTGAGGCTTCGTCCACGGACAATCGGCCTTCGAAAGGAGTTTTTCGAGTGACCCCCTTGCCGTCTTTCGACGGTTGACCCCTGTCGTGTGGCAATCTTGATCGAGATTGCCCAGAGGACCGGGACTCGGTGGACCTTTCTCGGGGTGTCGAACGTTGTTGAGTATTCAACTCCTTTGTCGAATCCCGACTAGGGCTTATGTGCTTGGTAGTGTGTGCTTTTTGTAGCGCTACCGCCGCCGGGAGTAGTCCCCACAACATGGCCGCCGGCCTGTCCTACGGGGTCGGGGGTCTGTGCTTGAGAAGCTAAAGCTACTCCGTTGCCCTTGCCCTCCGAAAGTACGGCGTCGCTGCCATCGCTAAAGGTTCCCTCTACCTCCATGGCCTCGAGTTGCCTGGCGTTGTGGGCCCAGCGTTTCGTGAAGCGGTCCTTTAACCTCTTAGGCTTGAAGAGCCTGCAAGCTCAACAAGACATTTCGATGTGGTCTCTTGGGAGACAAAAATTACAAAGTAAGTGTTTGTCCACCCAGGGGAATTTTCGATTACACTTAGGGCAAAATTTAAATGGTGTATTTTCCATAATTATGGGTTATGGAAATGTCAGCTGGGTGAACAAAGTGTAGGAAGGGGAGAATATGAATTCTAAAATGGCCTCCCCCCTCTCTCCCTACTGTCTGGGCCGAGGCCTGGGGCAGCCTTCCGAGGCCAAACTGTCCGGCACGGTGGTCTCTGACTGGCAGTTTTTTTTCTTCACCGGCGTGGTATTTCGGCAGCCGATGAAAGGATAGAAAGAAATACTATCGTAATTGTGAAAAGTTAATGGCTTATCGCCGAAAGGAACTCTGCTATACTTGTCCGTCTAGCATGGTGGAAAAAAACAATCTGAGGGACCTCGACACGTGGGGGATCATGGGTACAGTGGACGTCACACTAGGGATAGTATTACTGGCACGCCCTGCCGACGTCCCTTTTCGAGTTTCGAAAACAACTGTAACACTAGATGTCGGCCTATGCACAGCATGTGATCTAAGCAGATTCCACAAGCCTCAGAAATATATATATGTATTCGACAGACGGGCATAGAGGCAGAAAGGCAGGCAGACACAAGCACACTGCATTTGAGTGTAACAAAGCTGCACATATGACAGACACACATACACAAAATCACTGACTGTGTCACATCTGTACACCTCATAGACGTGTCACCCCCACCCTCAACTCACACACGGCACATCCTCAGACTAGTATACAGCCACATACGTTGCAGAGACACAACTATAAAAAGAAAATGTTGTGTATAACATAATACATGCACACAGACACATGGACTATGATTGTGGCACATTTGAACAGCATAGTAACACACACATCACAGAATACCATTTACCTTTTCGCCATCCACAAGGATCCGGTCGCCCAGCTTGAGACCAATAGAGATGAGCATGAGGTTGCCGGGGATGTTGTCATAGTTGGGCAGCGTGACTTTGGGCAGGTTGCAGCTCAGTGGCACTGCATCGAGGAGCAGCTGCTTCAACTCCTTGGCCACCATGGCAGACTCGGCCTTGTCCAGGGTCATGTCCATAGGGTCAGGCACCACGTCAGACGGGTTCTGCCCTTTGCTGTTCTGCAAGGCAGAGAGTGAGACTCTATTAACCTGCTCTTCACTTGGCTAATATTTTTACCACACACAAGAAATATGTCCTGCTCTAGGGCTAGGCACCTTCCCCTCATATTTCCCCATACAGGCCTTTTCCCTCATTCGTTTACTTTTAGCGAATTCCATTCTACAGGTTACCAATGGTTTGAGCTGGATCAAGTTGATTCCATACGGGTGTTGGATCTCTAATGAAATGCTATAATGAGCATGGCAGTTAATCCCATTGGTATCTTGTTTACAGGTTTCCCATCAATGTTTACAAGTTTCATTTGCCATTGGCACAGCTCATGCAGAAGTTTTAGTAGTTCTTAATGCTTATTGTTGATTTTTCCCCTTGACATAGCTCAGGGGCAACGCATTTGTCTTGGAAGCAAGACAACGCGGTGCAGCACAGGTTCGAATCCTGATTCCGCACTTAGAAATCACTCGCTGGTATTAAGCGCGTTATAAATGAACAATAAAATTCAAATAAATAAATAAGACTCCACACATTTGTATCCCTAAAATGTCATCCTTAGCCCCAAAGACTGTGGGAAGTATGGTAACTTAACAGTGTGGGTGGAGAGTTCCTCTTGAATTTTACGACCCAGCAGCCCCTCTCCTTTCTCAGATCTAACCCGGACAGTGCTGAGGCCTACTCTCCCACATGGTCTGTCTCCTCCTGGCAGCGCTGCCCTCACTCATACTGCATCTTACCGGGTTGACAACGCCATCCTACATGTCTCCTTCTGTGAATCCTGCACTCGCTTATTCCCAATATGTGATCCTCATAATGTCCATCAAGCTTTATTCCTAGCAGGCCCACTATTCCCTGAGTCATCACTGTGTGCATAAGGCCTTGTTTATGTGGTAGCGGGCATTCTCACTTCATGGTAGCTGTCCCCTCTCTAGGTAGTGCCCAATGATAGGTTACCCCTTATCCAGTACACACTTCCTTCTGAGTGATTGACACCTCTCTTCTTCAAGCTCTAATCTTGCCAGCCCGTGGGTCCAGTGGTCCTAGCTGTATGTAGCGATTTGGTGCCATTCTTTCTTACTTTCTCTTCCTAGCGGTCCTGCCCCCCCCCTACCAGCCCTAACACTAAGGAGAGTGTTCGTGTCAGCCTTCTGCATGCTTCCTCGTTGACCTGCGCTCATTCTGTCCTTACCCTTACGGTGGGATTGGCGCCATGCTCCAGCAGACACTTTACTGCTCCGAGGCACAGGTTGGATGCCGCAATGTGCAGGGCCGTTCCGTGGTTAAAGTCACTGCATGTAGTATTCACCACTGCATCAGACACGATCCGAAAAAACAAGGTTAATTCTCAACAGTAATCGGAGCACTTGACAATGCCCCCATGAGCACACTTGCCTTGAATTCCCGTCAAGTGTAAGAGTAGCAATTTATGCATGTTACACATGTTCAACAAGAAAATAGATAGTAAAATAAAGTCATTTTTTTCTCAAATTGTATATTTTGTTTTCTGTTTAACAATGGATACAGCTGTCCTGATGAAAACAGTTGTTGAAACTACGATGAAGGGAAATTACTAAACCCTTTGGAAAAGCGCACTTTTGGAAGACAGTGTTATATCCCGGGAGGATAGCTCAGCGGCAACGTGCTCGCCTTGGAAACAAGACGACATGAAACAACACAGGTTCAGTCCACGCTTAGAAACCTCTGGGTATTAAGTACGTCATAAATACGCAACTAGGACATATTCCTGTAACAGCGCCTCAATACCCCCGGGCTGTGTGAGCGCTTTAAAAATGCAAATAAAATAAATACATAAATATCTGTCTCGCCTAGCAGACTACGGTTGTTTTCCTTTGTTGTTGATGTTTGTTTCACATCAATGAGGACTTTTTAAAGACTAAGGTTTTGTTTTCAGTATTTTCAAATATTGAGGATCTTCATGTATTGGTATTGCACTGAATGTATTCCAAAAACATACGCAGGGTTGGATTGTAGTGTGATGCATAAATAGAATTTTGCACATTTCACATTGCACTGTATGACATTCTATATGTACGATTATTGTGATGTATTTTAACTGATGAAATAGTTTGTATTCGTGACGTTTTTTGTATGTCCAGCAATTTAATTAGACAGGTACGGCGGCTTTTCAAAATATAATTGTTATGTGAAAAAATAATACTTATCCTCATTTCATATTTTTAGTGAAGCACCCATGGAAATTTGACCTGCATGCTGTGTTGAATGGTGGGTGTTATGAGTCATTGTTACTTTTACCCCTTCATCCTGCACTCCCCACCAGCTGTTTTAGCTAGGGTGATACTTCCATAGAATGTAATGGCCAAGCCATGCAGTACATGCTGCTATATGCTGGTCCCTCTTTTATGGTCAAATGTATTATGTTAATAGGTTGCATATATACACACACAAAACAAGTACAATACCAAACTTTAAACATTCAAATAAATGAGGCTACTTGTTACAGAATATATAATGTTGATCTCTGTGGCACCACGTAGAGGTGATAGGCATACCGTTACGTGGTGCCACATAGATCAACATATATAAATATATATGTGCTGTACCAAGTTGCCAAATTTTTTGTGCATTACAAGGTCTGAGGTACTGACCCTGTAGTTATGGTTATGTTGATCAACCTATAGAAAGAACAGCTTTTGGACGGCTCATCACGTTGGCGCTGCTCAATGAATCCTCGCAAAACGTTGCAAAATAAATTATACAGCCACCTCTGAGTTATTTTGCAAAGTTTTATGCGATTTCATCAAAGGGGGGGGGGTTATAATGGGGGAGCCCAAAACCTTTAAAATCTGGATAGACATGAATGGAAACAAATTTTGCTCGCATCTACAGCCCAATCCGCTGGATGGATTTGTACCAAACTTGCCAGACGAGCAGCGGTCTGGTCCCGAAAGCGTGCTTTTGCAAATTTGGTGTTAATCCGACCAGTAGATTTTTTGAAAATGCCCAAAATAGGTCAAAATAAATTTGTGATATCTCGGACCGGTCTGCGAACTTACTTCCTGGTTCTGTGTCTGAGGACACCTCTGAGTCAACCAGGGAGCAGCGTAACGTTTGCGGACATTGTACGCGCCCACTGATTGGTCGATTCAAAACATGAGGTGCGTCAACATTTTTGAAATGGACACCATGTTGGATTTGCGAACTGCACCATAATCTGCGAACATCTTGGTAAAAACATATTCAAAACACAACATTACACTTGTCAAACGGATTAAACTATCTCAGGCAGGTGAGGAGTGACTGGGATGGGATATGTCCAGAAAAGGTCAGAAATTGGGTGCTTTATCTTCTCTGATGTCCGCGAACATCTGAAATGTTTGGGGACATTGCTTTGATGTTAATAAACTTCAGAAATGTTTGAGGACATCCGTGCAGGGTTGGTGAAGAGCAGTTATTAGATGGCTTATAAATTTGGCGCTATTCAACGAAACTTCACAAAATTGTGTTATAAAGATATAGACCCAACTTTGAATGCATGTTGCAAAGTGTGATGCCGTTTGTCAAGGGGACAAAAATAACGCGGAGGTCCCAACATTTTTGGATGGCTTATAACTTTGATGTCATTTGACGAATCTACACAAAGGTTTGCAAACATACTATAGACCCAACTTTGAATGTTTGTGCAAGGTTTGAAGTGATTTTGTCAAGAGGGGGCAAAATTGAAGGGGGGTCCCAAAGTTTTTGAAATCAGGTTAGGCTTAAATGGGGATTGTGCCATGCCCCGCACAATCTTGCCACTGGCCATGGCCACCAGAGACCGGCTATGGGGTTAAAGTGGGCATGGACACCAGGGACCTGCTGTGTGGTTAAACTGGGCAGTGGACCTGGCTCCTGGCAAGGACAGGTACAAAATAAAGTGATATAACTTTGATGCCAGAGGCATAGCTTCGGCGATGCTCCGGACAATCTGGCCAGTGGCTATGGTCATTGGGGACCGGCAATGGGACTAAAGGGGACGTGGCCACCAGGGACCGGTTATGTGGTAACATTTTCGAAATCAGGATAGGCTTGAATGGGAAAATAAATTCTGCTTGCGGCTCCAGCCCGAAGAGCTGCAGCAAACTTACATGAGGAGCATCAGCAAGGACATGAAAGCATGCTTTTTAAAATCATACTTTTTAAAATCTGTCCTGTGTTTTATTTTTTCCAAAATGTCAAAATGTATGTACAAACAATAGTGATATAACTGGGCAGTGGGCCTGGTCCTCGTCCACAGCAAGGAGCATTGTGTACTCTGATTTGCTTTTTGGGGCCTGCTGCATGGCCGAAACCCATGCCCCATGGATTGTGAGCACTATCGGTCACAGTGGAGAACAAGGGTGGTATGGTGGGGCTGGGGTCATGGTCAAGCCTCATGCCCCATGCAATTCCACCCTGGCTTGCATCCCCAGCATGTGCTGCTATAAATGGCACATTGGTATGCGCTGCAAACATTATGTTTGTTAAGGAGGTTTATAGTCCTTTCATATATGTTAAAAGAGGAATTATTAATAACCTTTATACAGTGCTGAAACATCATGAAACATTTTCACTTACAGAAACCATTGAAATTCAGTGAAAAAACGTTTTTTAAAAAGGGATGTTATGGTTAAATTGCACTAATAAAAACCTATGAAATTCACTGAAAAAGCTTTATTACATTATGGTTGCAGGGTAAAATCGAAAAGCCAAACAAACTGGCTAGTTATAAGTTGCGCAACCATAACTTGCGCCACCGCCATGCACTGCTAAGACTAACACATAGACACCACTTCTTTGTAATAATCCTGATGGAAAGTCCCTACAAGGAGTTCTGTTCAGTTAATTATATATATTATTTCATGTTATGCTAATAGGATTTTATACAGCACTAAATCATTATTAATCATATTATATATTAATCATATTATATATCATAGTTCTATTATATTATAAAATATTACATTATATTATATTATTATATATCATGTCATGTTATAGTGATTGAATAGGTTCACTCTGCTTTACATCCCCTGGCACAATCATCCCCTTTCTACATATGTGTTTCAAGTTCCTTCCTGTGGAGCATACCTTTGGGTTTGGATGACTTGAGCAAGATGCGAATCAGCTCCGGAACATCAAAGTAGGCTGCGTAGTGCAGGGCGTTCATGTTGGTCCACCGGCTGCGCAGTGTGACATCGGCTCCCAGCATGAGGAGCTGGCTGGACAGCCGAACAGCCGCTGCTGGATCACCTGCAAAATGGAAGTTCCTATACTAAGTGAAATGTAGTTCCCAATGTTAAGGACAGGCAGGAGAGATGCATGCGTTCTGGTAAAGGAACAGGTAAGGGAGAGGTAAGGCTGCCAGGGTTTTTGCTAGTGGTAGAGCCCTCCGTCAGGGAGGACCCACTAGGAGCTCAGCCACCACTGGGTATTGCGGAAGCCTAACCCAGTGGTGGGTCCCAAATTGCCCACTTAGAACGGTGCAATTAGATCTACTGAGGGAGTAGCATGGTGTGATTTGCCAGCTGCTAGTTTAGTTAGGGCGATTCCCACACTAGAAAAATTATCTCAGTAGAGCCGAGGAGCAGAGTTTTCAAAACTATGTTGTCTCTGACACTACCGCAACAGCTGAAGCTATTCTACGTAGTCTTCGAGTAAAGTCAGTGTGGGATATTTGCAACAGTGATAAGTGAAAGCTAAAAGGTTTTGAATAAATGTAAACCACTAACACTAATTGGGGCAATCCGCCCGACCACCGTTTTTCAGCCGGCTCTGCCATTACAGAAGGGGAAAGACCATATGAAAATCAGGCTTGATTCCACCCATAATGGGGCAGTCGAGCTTGAACTGCTACGTCGCAACCCTTATGCACGAGACCGCAGACATGTTTCAGCTTCTTTGAACTACATCAGTGAGATATAGCTTCTGGTCACCGGGGGATATTCCTATTTTGCAATGGGGTAAATAATTTTCCTGGTCTATTGCATTCATGTACGTTTACTCCGGCCATTGTTACAAAACTCAAATCTGGCCAAAGAGTTGAAAACACATTAAACAGTAAATTGGGGATAGGAGGGGCCTGAGGATATGGGACGCTTCTGTGCTTCCTCTCATCCGAGCAAAAGGACATTTAATGCCTGCCTGCAGAATAAAGAATTGGTGTTCTACTTTCTCACCCACGCCATGTGCACCAGCTTTGCAGGCATAGTGCAGGAGGGTCATGTCAGTCAGCCCATCACGATCATTGACGTGGCCTCCACGCTTAAGGATCTGGAACAAAGAAGAAAAGGCAACTCAGAACATCCAGAAAAGAAGTCATTGGTCAGGCTAAATAATAAAATATAAATGCCCAAAAAATAATTGAATCAATAGATAGGCTTAATAAATTAGGGAGCGGGGAGGTTTTGACATTCCTCAGATGTAGCTCTGGCGAGGCACATTCTTGTTCACAATATATAGTAATGCCCATAATAAAGATATGGCATTCTGAATGTTATGTAGAGGGTGGTTCAAAGGACCGAAGATTCCGATAAATACAATTGTGCTTACGGAGATGGGGAAGAACTAGAAGCATGTAGGTATTTGTGAGGGTGCAGAGGTAATGCTCGGACACAATGGTGGCATGTTTTTGGACAGAAACCTTTATTATATGAAAAAGGGGTGGAAACATGCCTCTCTGTCCCTAAAACTAAGAGGGGTCTTCCCTGGCTTTAAGAAAACTAAGGACATTGTCAGAATTTCCAAAGTGATAAAGTCCATCACTGGCATGGCTCAAAAAGCCTACCTCTGTCCCCAACACTAATAACTTAAACCAACCGTGCAAGGATGATCTCTTTCCAAAGTAAAGTGTTTTTGTAGATACAACCAACAGAAAAGTTCCCAGTCTCTCTGTAATCAAAAGTGATAAAAATAAAGAAATGTTCAAAAACTGTAGGACTCAAAGGTTAGGGTCGTAGTGCTTCCCCCTCAATTCCTTTTTGTAGTGTTTCTCTCCTTCTTGGGTCTCTCAGGCCTATATTTTCTCATACAAGGGTCAGTAGGCAGATCACAAGAATATGTTCCTTGTATTGCTACTGATTATTCCACCAAGTTGCCAAGCAATTGTCCTCATAGACTGTCCCTCTTTGGGTGCGAGTCCCAGTCCCGTAATATTCCGATTGACTTTGTTTCTGTTTCTCATATGGGTGCGGGTCCCAGACTCGCAATGTTCTGATTGGCTTGTGTTTCCATTTTTCGTGTGGGTCTCAGACTCGCCCTTCATTCCCAGGGTCCCATGCCCTATTAATCCAGCTTCCGTCTTCACCCCCTTGTCCAGCACCTCTCGGGTAACTCATGTACCCGTTTTTCTTCCTGGCAGGTACCAGCATTTCCCGAGCAGCTGCTGCTTCTCTTGGGGCTCCGTCGCAGTCTGCAGCATCTCTGCAGACGTCTGCTTCTGCCTGGTGGAGTGTCTTCTCTCATGGATGCTTCACCGGTCCTCTGGATGCCCACAGGTGCTTCTCAGCAGCAGCCTGTGCAGTCCTTGCTTCCTGGTCCACCTTTGAGTTCACCACCTCTGCTCGCGATTTCCCTCCTGCTGGCTCTCGTCTGCTTGGCTGCTGCATGGCTCATCGGCTTCCTCCTTGGAGGACAGGTCTCTCCTCGCATCTCAGCTGTGGTGTGTTTAAACTCCTGCGTTGGAAAGTGGAATTGCTTTGGGCCAATGACATCCGTTGAGAACCTAAAGTGCTCACTCTGCTTCTCCTGAGTGATCCTTGGACTCCTGGTCATCATCTTCTCAGTACATAAAATAAAGTCAGATGTTGCATACTTTTAAACCTTGGAGAATGCAGTCTCATGAAGTAGATTACGTTTCTGAATACATGAAATAGAGTTATATGGTGAATCATTGCTGGCACTATTATGAATAAAAGCTAAGGCAGAGCCATTAATTTGGGTTTTGCAGTTCTTTGCAATTTCCATTTTTAAGGATGTGTTTGTGTTGGACCCATAAAGAAGGATCCAAGCTCAAAGAACCTGCAGGTTAAGTGCCAGCCATCATGTGACTATTATTACATGATGTGTTAGCCTCGGCTGGTTGATCAAATACTTGTATTATTTAAAATCAGCAGCTGATGCATAAAAGCCTGCTATGAAGACCCATAAAATAGTTTTGATCTCCAACATTCATCATGGCATCAACACACCTTTAAGTCCAAATGATCAGGCCTGCAAATGATGTACAACAGAAAGGTCTAACCCTAACATTGTGTTTACTAGGGGGGCAAAAAGGTAGGATTCTTAATATATGAAACCATGTGTAGTAAAGCACGTACTGCTTGATAACGATCGTTTGCAGCACAATGAGACTATTGTGGCTGTACCAAGATCCTGCACCAGCCAGCCATGCAAAGTGGGGAACAACCTTCATGTAAATCTGCTAGTTTTAACTGAGGTAAGGAGGATCCAATAGCATAAAGACCATATGCCCATTTTCAGGCATAGAGAAATTTGAGCAGCGTTCATGCCTTACCATTTACCTCTTGGACAATGGAAGCAGCTGCTCCGCTGAGTCATTGCCTACACATTTCACACTTAAAAACAGAGATTAAGTTCCGTGAACACCTCAAATCAAGCAAGGCTCTCTGTTGCAAAATGTAGAAATACCAGACACAGATCCAGATGCAGGCTGGGAGGGTTGATACAACATTAAAGGGCAGAATGTTCTTACATTCACTCACAATGTATGCTCCGAGTGCAAGCCCCCTTACACATTCTCCTATCAACTTTTTCATAGCCTTCTCTTGCACTATTCGCATCCCGTCCAACATCCCACTCCACAGATATATGAAGGTATAAGGAGAGAAAGTGATGTGCAGATCTGAAAGCGGCTTTCATCTATATGAAAGGGTTCTGTTGTGGGAGAGACTGAGGACGAAAGGCATGAGTGAAGGGTACGTGAAGATAATGAAAGCGCTTCACGGTGTTCATATCATTCATATTGTTATGGAGAGTTTACTTCTGTAACTGGCAAGCGACAAACGCCTTAAATTCCCTCTACCGGTGATCCAGCATTTTGCAGTGGACCACTGGCAGAGAGAGATGCTAAGCCCTACATTGGAGATTTTTTAAAGAAGAAATCTAAATGAATTCTGAGACACTATGCATTGATAAATTATTTCAACACATACGAGGTTGTTTGCTTACCTACTACGGAAGGGAAAACTATAGAGCAAAATGAATAAGATGCACTTGGAAATATTGACTGCACACTAAAGGCATGCTTTTATATGTCATAATATTTTAGGATTATATTAAATGATTGAATGAAGCCAATTGAATGACGATGTGGCATGATTCCATTCTTCTCCACCCGCCGCCTCACATTGTTTAACTTCCGTTTCAGCTGCCTCGCGGCCTGATCTGTGAGTTTCCCTTCTCCTCTTGTCCCTCCTCCTGCTCCCCCCCCTCTGCCCGTCTCCGACCCAGATTGGGCACTGGCCCGTTGTTGCATGTGAGTGTATCTCCACCATTGTGCTTGGCTCAGCTCATTCCATCTGCTGACTGGAGCACACAGTAGGGTTTAGAGCTTTGCTCGTGGCGCGATTCCATTCTTCTCCACCTGCCCCCCTCACGTTGTTTCTTCCCTTCCAGCTCCTCGCGGCCTGATCTGTGGGTTTCCCTTTCCCGTTGTCCCTCCTCCTGCTCCCTCCCTCTGCCCACCCCAGACCCCGATTGGGCACTAGGCCCTTCTTAATGTTCGCAATGGCAGGGCATCCCCACTGCCCGTTGCAGGACCCGAGACAAAGGACAGCCTCGACAGAAGCAGCTCCAGATGGTGCCTGCTGGTGTCAGCCGTGAAAGCAAGAAGCATGCAGCTGTCAACCTGCTGCATTAGACACGGAAGATGTGGTCAGTGGGTGGCGGGCAGCAATCACTGCACCCCACTAAACTTTCCCCCACCCTCCAATTACTCCCATTTCTATTATCGCACCACCCTGAAGCATCTCAGTGAGCTTTATTGTTTAGCCTTCTCTCGCATCTCTCCAGGAAAGGCACATTCTTGCATTGTTTTTGTGTTACAACTACTCCTATTTTCCCTTCTTTAGGAAAGTGGAATCTGTTTGTTTTTGCATTGCGCTGCCCCCCCTGTCTTCCATCCTTACTGCTCCTGCGTTCCCCTGTGGGTGTTGCCTGCTTGTTGCCTACTTCCGTGTGAACCCTCCCCCTCTGTTGCCTCCTGTGGTGCTCGGCTGTGGGTTGTGCTTTTCCTCTCTCTCACTCTCCCTTCTGGCCGCCTCACACCCTCTATGGTGCTCTCAATCTCTCCCATCGTCTCAAACTGCTGGTCTATCTCCTATCCTATCCCTCTCATTAAGTATAGAAGGAAAGAGTTCAAGAGGGATATCCTGGCCTCCAATCCAGGCCTCCCTATCGCTGATACCCACATCAGCGGTTCCTCCAGACTGACTCTCACTGACATCCTCTTTGTTGTTCCTTCTCCAGACCTATGGACCCCTCATATGGTCTCTGTTCCCTCTTCTTTCTCGTCTCCCATTAATGGTGGCACCCGGTGGGAGGTCCTTGTGGGCCCCCTTCCATTCCACCAAGACCATCATCAATGTGTATCTAAATGGTATCGTCATGGTCCAGGGCTCGCAGCCCAATCTCCCCCTTCTTGATGGGCGTCTCCCGCACCTCATCAATTTCCTCACTTCTCTGACCTATACCACCTTAGTCTACTGCCTCTGCCCACTCTCAGGCCTTTCTACTGCCTCCGTTGGGTGTTCCCTCACTGCTGTACCCCACCCCAGAAATATTTCAAATGTGGCAGCCTGCTCCATGTAGCTACTCTCAATTCTCACTCTGCTGTCAAACATTCCTCTGACATCTGCCACCTCCTTGAAGACCTTGACCTTGACCTGGATGTCCTCACTCTCACTGAGACATGGTTCACTGCCAGCTCTGTCACAAGCTTTGACACTCTCCTCCCTGAGGGCTACAAGATCCTTTCTGAGCCCAGAACCAACCAGCCCAGAAGTGGAGTGGCCCTGATCTTTCCGGAGTGGGTCCCTGCTTCTGTCATTCCTACGCAGGCCTACTCCTCCTTTGAATGCCTAGTCTGCAGGCTCTCTATCTCTCCTGGCCTCTGACTGTGGCCACTATCTACAGCCCACCTGGCCAGGTCACCCTCTTCCTCTCAGAATGGGATGACCTCTCTTCTCTCCTTGCCTCGACCACTCAACTTCTACTCTGACCTCAACATCCACCTGTACGCTTCTAATCCCTCCTCTGGGCTCTTCCTCAACCTATGAGACTCTCTCTCCCTTTCCATTCTTCCCTCTGGACCGACACTCTGCTTGACACACCTTGGATGTTCTCATCTCCCCAGACATCCTCATCTCAAACCCTTTCACCACTCCTCTCTCTTGGACTGACCACTTTCTGCTCTCCTCTCACCTGAAACATCTTGCCCCTCAAACAAAGCCTACCCTAGCACTGCCACCTTCCTTCTCGGTCATTCGGCCCATGAAGCGAGTTTCAGTGGACGCCTTTACCTCTACTTTCTTTGCTCATCCTACCTCTGCAGCTGACTCACACTCTGACACAGTCCTCTCTAACATGCATCTTTCTATCTCCAACACTCTGAACAGCCTTGCCCCCACCATGAGAATCTGCCTGAAGCTTACCTCCAAGTTCAACTCTTGGCACGACTCCGGCCTTGCCGCCCTGAAATGCAAGTGCAGGGTGACAGAGGAAGTGGAGGGCTTTGGGTGCATCCTCTGACAAACTGACCTGCTGCCTGCTCTAAAGGCAACAGACTCTGTCCTCTCCAAGAAGAGGGTCCATATCCAAGCCCACATTTCTGCAGCCTCTAACAACACGGCCAAACCCTTTAAAATATGCAAGTAGCTGGCCAATCCTACTGCAGTCTCCACCTCTCCAGTTCGCTTCCAGGCCCTCTGAACGGCTCTGGCCTCTCATTTCAGCACTAAAACTCAGGACATCCTATCCTCGCTTTCCTCACCCTCTCCCTCTCTCAGGCCCCCTTTGGCCACCTCTCCTCTTCCGTTTTCCTCCTTCACTCTGACAACACCCGACGATGTCTCTAGACAAGTCTGATCTATGAAAGTGTTGCCCAGACAGGTTCTCCCCTGCTCCTCCAGAACCATCAAGGGCCGCATTTCAACCCTCGCGCCAGCCTTGGATGAATCTGCAATCACTCTTTCACCACTGGATCTTGTGCACCCCCTCGTAAAAAAAGCCTTCTGCCGATCCTACATGTCCGGCAAACTATCGCCCGATTTCTATCACTCTTTTCCTGGGCAGAATCCTGGAAAAGCTGGCCATCTCCCAGCTTACCCGCCACACTGAATCTGTTGGACGAATTCATGACCACCAGTCTGGCTTCAGAGCAGCCAGAGGCATGGAAACTGCTCTCCTGAACAACCGTGAAGACCTGCTCTCTAACCGCAAATACAGCACTCCTTCTGTCCTCACCCCTTTGACCTGTCTTCTGCTTTTGTCGCAGTGAATCACACCACCCTGATAAAATGACTCTGTGTGAACCTGGGCATCACGCATCAGGCGTTGGCATAGCCAACCTCCTTCCTCCTAGACCGTCCCTCCCAGGTCCAACTTGGATCCCTTCTCTCCACCAACTATCTCTCCACATGTGGTGTCCCCCAGGGCTCTAGTCTCTCACCTTGGCTCTTCGATGTCTATCTGGCCCCTTTGGCCCACCTGATCTCCACCTTCTCTTCTAACATTCAGTGTTATTCAGATGACACTCTGCTCTCTTTCAGGCTTCCCTCAGCCTCTCTCCAGACTGGACTACTGCAACAGCCTCTTTCTCAATCTGCCTACCTCTACTCTTCGCCTCCTGCAACTAATCCAGAACAGGACTGCAAGCCTTATCGTTAGCCCCAAGCCCCGGGACTGTATCTCACCAGCCCTGAAATCTCTCCACTGGCTACCAGTGACTGCAAGGATCAGGTTCAAGACCCTCTGGATCGTCCACAAGGCTTCTTGGGGCCAGGGCCCACATTTTATCCAACTCTCTGTACCGAAATACCTTCTTTCTGGAGCCCTCTGCTCAGCTACCTCCAACTCTGAGGGTTCGATGATTCTCCAGGCAGAGAGTGGGGGGTAGATATCTCTCCTCTGCATGTGTCTCCCTGTGGAATGGCCTCCCTGCCCCCCTCAGACTTGAGCCGGAGCACCTGAAGTTCCGGGAGCAGCCAAGAACCTCCTTTTCTCCTCTGCCTCTCTCTCTCGCTCCCTTGCTAAGTTACCTGTCTCTTGGTTCCCTCTGAGTCACACTGAGTACCAGACTCCTCCACATCCAGTCTTCCTTTGCACTGCCTCTTGGCCTACCGCACACTTAGGGGCTGTAACTGTAAACCCTACAGCCCCCCCAGGCTTCTTCGACTTATCCAGAGCCATGCTGCACTGATCGCACTTCCCCCTTCCTCTCCCTTGCACTTCATCTTCTCCTTTCCCTTGCACTTCTATTGTCGCACTTACACGATCCGAATGACACAAGGCCTAGTAGGATTGTTTGTCTTCCCTCCCTTGTATTGTGGCGCCTAGAAACACTTGTATACAGGCGCGTTATGAATGCCATATCAATAGGCTACATATGTTTAGGAATTATTTCTATCAAGAGGATACTGTCTTAAAGAATCACCCACACATATCCTTATGAGAGCCAATTTATATGCCCTGAGGAAGCTCTGTCAGCGCAAAACATGTCGGTACTTTAGAAATGAGCACTTTCTGAATTGATAAATATCACATAATTTCAATCCTAATTTCAACCTAATGATTATTAATGATGATTGGTTAGAGCAATGTAACAATTCACGTTCTCTCAGTGGATGTCAATCTTGCGTCGCACATGTTCCCTATATTATTTCTTAGGCCACATGTAACCAACATAACATTTTGTCTGCGTCTCTTTTTCTCCCCCACTGCAACTTGTACTCTTCTCTCTTTGCTCTGGGGTTTTAAACAGATCGATGTGTGAAGAGGTATGCAAGCAACCAACATAACATACCATGGGGGGGGGGCAGGAACATGTTCCTGAAAGAACATGTATTGAGCCATGGTATAAACCAATGTAAAGCATTGGAGAAAACTGTGCATATGAATAAGATAACTACATATGCAATACTATGGAATACGTGGTTTGATAATCTTTAGGAGGTTGGCAGGAGGTGGGAGTTAAATTGATAGATTGTACTGCTAGAGGAATACTTAAAAAATAAATTATGAAGTGGTGGCATAGATACCGTGGTGGACTTCCCTACAGGGAACGCTAGGGAACTACAGGCTGGCCTCTCCACCGTGAGCCTCTAATGTGGGTACTGCGATTCCCTGCTCCTCTACCAGTCATCCCGCCCCCTTCCTTTCATCCCTCCCCATCCCTCACAAACCTTTCAAGAAAATACAATATATAGTTGTCCCTATATATACTATATAGGGACAGCTGTGCTACAAATGCACTACTTGTTTCAGCTTACCTTGGTCAGAGAATGGCCAAAAGCCTACTTCCAGGGGTTGGACTTCCTTACACAGTGTATTCTAGGGCCAGTTTGAAAAACATTTCCAGGGCCCCTTTTGTTTCCCAGTCTATCCCTGCATAGATAATTCTACAAATGTAAAGAATATATTGGAAGTCTTATGTACACTGCTCCAGAATCCAGACGAGGATTTTCTGAAATAGGTTTAATATACTTTCATATATATCACAATGAATTAAGTGCCTAGGAATATGGTTGTACTGTTTTGTAGGGAAAGCTAATAAAGGTGCCCCCACTGCAAACTTGGGTTTTTCCGGTTCAGTAAAATTGCAGGTGCCCGAGTTACCAGCAATTATACCAGCAATTTTACTGGACCGGCAAAAGTGTAATGAGGCCCATTAACTCTCAGAAAAATGCTTTGAAAAAACACTGGCAGGCACTTTGAGTGCAAGGTTTGATGGTAAGGATTGAATGAAGCGAGCTCAAAGAGTTCCCATGAGTTTGCGTTTTGGACCGGGAGGGGCAGGAACTGGGTGCGAATCGCCATAGTGATTATAATGGCCATAGGCGGGTGGGCAAATAACCAAACAGCACCTAAACACTTTGTGTCCCTCCTCATATGCCATTTCTCCCTATCTGTACCCTACTGCAATAGTTTCCGCTTATAGGTAGTGCAAGCGCCACCGAATAGCCCAAACTAAAATGAGCAAATGCACATAGAACCAGTTTCAAGCTTGTGTAATACAGAATGAAGCCCACATGTTTTACCCCCTCCATATTACTCGAAGACATTTGCACACATGAAGTAGTCTGATTTTTGTACTGCATGTGCTGTTTGACATTAAAAGAGACATATTTTTCCATCAAGCAAAGAGCCATTTCATACATGGGAAAAGCAGAGCAGCAATTGCTTTTTGTTCCTTGTTTCATAAAGAAAAAACAAGGACATTTGATGGATGCTCATTTGCCTTGCCTTTTCAATTGTATTTAGCATTCGTATCAGAGCCAATGCCCCCGAGTTCAGCAACAGTATAGCACTGCCAACCGAGTCTCCTACTGATATCATACTAAACTGCAAGTTGTCATGCAGCTAGCCCAATGAGTCGCTGTCATTCCTGTCACATCTTGGCTTTGTGAACTAACATCTTTTGGGATGCCTGGGCTGATCAGTGTTCTCTCATCGGCATCTTACTTCGGCATGATATATCATATCACATCACATATCACATAATATCATACTTCAGCAGGACTTGCTTGGTGCCTTCCTGAACCTGAGGCTATGTTAGAGTTCTTATAAGCTTCCTGGTCCCATGAAAAGTCTATTGAAGTGAAATAAGTCCAAGAAGCTCAGGCCCCTGAGGCTACATTTGTTCCAGACATCACTCTTCTTTTTCTGATCTTTGTGGCTTCGCACAGAAAGATGTCCACTTTCCGAGTGACCCTGGGATTTAGTCGCTCAGGAGAAATGTAGTCATTTCTCTATAACTGTGAATTATGGACTAATTATCCAAATCAAGCATCTTCTCCTTGGATGCCGATACTCAGGGCATATATAGGAAATATGGGAGATGTTTTCTTGATGACCTTGATTAAAGGCAAAGGAGCCATCTTTAATTTGCCTCAGTTGTATTCTTTTGGTCCTTAGTGTGTAGTATATTACATCTTGACAATGCAAAGGGCCATCTCTGCTCGGTAGAGGTCAGATTTATTATGTGCGGCTGAGTCTGAGTCGCTGCGGACCATGCAAATATATCCTGTCCTAACATTGGATGGGTGCCAATTTTTCCCCACTCTATGGCCCACACATCTTTTGCCAGCTTCTTAAAGTTTATTTCCAACATTTGTGCCTTGTTGGAGCCATGTCATTTGATGAACCTTGTTATAACATGCAGAGCTCCTTCAGTCCTTTCAGAGGTAGCTGCAATCTGTTATTTCCAGCCAAATGGGTTGGAGAAGGTTATCTGTTATTATGTCCATTGTATTCGGTGCAAGAAAGAAGAGGTTGGCACCCAGTTTTAAACAAAGTTCTTTTAAACAATATGATAAAGCTTTTCCAATTTGCCAGAACATATATTCGTTGGCTTGGAGGTGGCCCTAGTCTTTTATAGCTCAATATATGCCATGTTGCATTTGGTTTCCATTGAGGCCCATTATACAGCACGCACAAGCCAAAAACTCATCAATCATATTTTACTGTGGTGATGTCACACATTCCCACATCACACACGTACCTTACCCGAATTGCTGGTCAGGTCCCTTCTCACACTGCTCCGCACTCGCTTCTCTCAGCAATGCAGGAGGTGCCGAAACAGGAAGTGATATCCTCTTAGAGGAAAGGACCACAGCTTCCCTCTAAGAGTGTTGAAATGGGCTGAAGGATGTACATATCCAACTTAAAGTGTACATGGGTGACCATCTAACAAGGGAAATATTCCACCACGAGCTTCACTCTCCTTGTCCATCAGATATGACTCTCAATCCCTCAGTGGGATATTTTCCCGTTAGTTAAGTCACCCATATACAATTCGATACATTATAGATATAATATAGATAATTCCTTTGACTTTTAATTTTTTTATGTTGGTTAAAATAGATTTGTCTAACTACGTCTCATGAACTAGTGATATTATTCATTATATTGGTTGCTCCTATGTTCATCAAAATTATGAATGAGGTAAATCGTTCATTTTTATTATGCAATTGTTAGGCGACCCCCAGCACATCAGGCCTCCCCACATCAGAACACTGCTCACATTCCCCCAACATCTCCACCCCAGCTTCGAGGCTCAAGGGATTCGGTGAACCCACAGAACCGAAAACACCGTACCTTCTGTGGTGTACGGGCTCGATTACAACCTTTTCTACATTGGCAACTGCCTTGGAGGATATATCGCAGAAGGGGCGGCGTCACGTCATCACGTCGATTACGTGATACAGTGCGACGTTCCTCACGTGACCTTGGTGGACGTCACATGACCCAGAGACGTCACATGACCCAGGGATACACAGTATAAAGACCTGGGAGGCAGAATGATCATTGCTTCTCAGCTGGCTTCGGACCCTGTTTGGCGTTACCACTTGCTCCTTGCTACCTCGATCACGGAACTCTACCTCGGACTCTCTTGGACACCCCTTTGTACCTCTGCTTGGAACTGTTTACCTGTTGCCGGATTTTTGGACTGCACATCGACTTGTCTTTGGATCTTCCCTGTGTATCCTGTTGTACTTCTACGCCCGAGTCAAGCCCTATCTTACAGGTGGCCTACCCGTATCCACGCTCACCTGCGGTTCTACCACTCCAGGGACCGCTGTATCTTTCTGAGCCTCGAACCTCCCTACTAGGTTACCTGGGTCTCCAATACACCAGATAGGTAAGACACTTTAGATTCTTTTGTTTACCTGCCAGTAATGTGATTGCCTGGTGCTTAACCTCATTCCTTCTTGACAGCAGCATCGGTGTTCCAGAGGCTCCGTGGATCTGGGAAGACATCTCTCACCTGTGGCCTCAAGGGTCGCACAGCGGGTTTCTATTTGTTCCTCTGTGCGTCACTTGGGGACGGAGGTCTCATCGGTCTACACGACACTCAAGTCAGAACAGACTGAGAAGCCGTATAGTCGTGTTAGACGATGCAGGGATCCACGGACGAACCCATAACTGCTTTAGTTCAGGCAATTACAATATTAAGGGCAGATATGGCCGCCGCGAACACGGTGATCCATCAAAGGTTGGATACCATACAGAGCGTCCAGCATTCCCTTCCTGCAGACCCTGAGTTCGGAGATGGCAGCTCCTCCACTACACCCCCTCCTGTGGCTACAGTCCCGACTCCAA
Source organism: Ambystoma mexicanum (assembly GCF_040938575.1). NCBI lineage: Eukaryota > Metazoa > Chordata > Amphibia > Caudata > Ambystomatidae > Ambystoma > Ambystoma mexicanum. The sequence goes on from NC_090923.1 coordinate 719,181,081, forward strand.
TAATCCTCCCGACTCCTACCCCTCTGGCTGCTCCTGAACGCTACCAAGGCGATCCCAAGAAATTCAGAACCTTTGTTAACCAGTGCAAGTTACATTTCTTATGCAGGCCTTTGGCTTTTCCCACGTCCACTGCTAAGGCCGCCTTCGCCCTTTCCCACTTAGCTGGAACAGCTGCTGCTTGGGCTAATCCCCTGTTAGAGAACAACAGCCCAGTTCTTTATGACTTTGATTTGTTGGTCCTGGAAATGTCCCGAGTATTCGATACCCGACACAAGGCACAGTCTAGGGATTTGGAATTGCTGGAATTAACTCAGGGCAAAAGGACTCTGATAGATTACATCACCCGGTTTAACCAGCTAGTTGCGGAAACATCATGGCCAGAAAACAAGCGGGCGGTGGTCTTTTATAGGGGGTTGAGTAACACCATGAAAGACGCCTTAGCAGTGATCCCTTCTATGCCTACTCAGTATCAGGAATTGGTTGATCTTGTCCTGCAGGTAGACGCACGACGATCGGAGCGTAGAGCTGAATTGGGGGCCTCTTCCTCTCCTACTCTTGTTAGTACTCCCGCTTCCAGTACCGAAGAACCTATGCAAGTGGGAGGGTTACGCAGTCCTATTACAACATCTGAGAGGGAACGTAGAAGGGTAGATAATGCATGCTTTTATTGTGGCACCATTGGACATTTCGTGAAAGAGTGTCCTCGACGTCCCAAGAAGAATCAGGTTTTTCGGATGGCTCGACCTTAGAACCGGAGAACAGGTCGAGTGTCCCATCATCTTCTCCGGGTACCCCTCTTGCCTTTGCTCGTGTTCAGCCCATCTCCGTAAAGGCTACTCTATGTCCCTCTACGGGCCTTCTTCATGCAGTCAACATCATTATTGATTCCGGTGCCACTGGTAATTACATAGATATTGATTTGGCCCATTCCCTCAATCTACCCTTAGTGGTAAAAACACGACCAGAACATGTCCAAGCCGTAGACGGCTCCGCATTGGTTTCTGGTCCTGTTAGACATCAAACTGCACCCCTCTTGTTGAACATACAAGACATACACACAGAAACCTTAAGTTTTGATTTGATCACCGCACCTCAATTCGGTATCATACTAGGGATTCCCTGGTTACGTGAACATAATCCGCTGATCAATTGGCAAACAGGCACTGTACTCTTTGAGTCCGATATTTGTCAGGATTATTGTCTCCCGGTCCGTCAAGCCCCTGACACACCCTCTCGGGTCTTAGGAGCCTTAGCACAACTCACACTGACCGTTGACGATCCAGAAGTCATACAGTCCCATACTGTTGGGGGGTTGGTGTCTGGGATTCCGCCAGAATATCGGGCTTTTGAATCAGTTTTCGATCGAGGCTCGTCTGAGTTACTTCCTCCACATAGAACTTATGACTGCCCAATCGAATTGCTTCCTGATTCCACTGTTCCTTCGGGCAGGATCTATTCTTTGTCTCCTTCGGAGGAACAGGTGCTAAAAGAATATGTACAGAATGCCCTGCGTCTAGGACACATCCGCCCCTCCACTTCGCCGGCGGCAAGTCCTATCTTCTTTGTACCCAAGAAGGAGGGGGATTTACGTCCTTGTGTGGATTATAGGCGTCTTAACACGATTACCAAGAAGGATAGATATCCCATCCCGTTAATTACTCCACTCTTAGATCATTTAACACATGCTTCCATTTTTACCAAACTCGATCTACGCGGCGCATACAATTTAGTACGCGTTCGCGAGGGAGACGAGTGGAAAACGGCTTTCTGTACTCGTTACGGCTTGTACGAGTATCTTGTCATGCCCTTTGGCTTATGTAACGCCCCGGCCACGTTCCAACGATTCATGAATGACATTTTCAGGGATATTCTGGATGTGTACATGGTTGTGTATTTGGATGACATCCTAGTCTTCTCTCGTGATCTTGATGACCATGTAAAACACGTCCGAGAAGTATTAACCCGTTTAAGAAAACATTCCTTATTTGCCAAACCTGAGAAATGCCAGTTCCATAAGACCTCTGTTGAGTTTTTGGGTTTCCATATCACCCCTGGGGCATTATCCATGAACGATTCTAAGGTCAAAGCAGTCTTAGATTGGCCAGTACCTCAAACACTCAAGTCCTTGCAGGCCTTTTTAGGATTCGCCAACTTTTATAGGCGTTTCATTTCTTCCTTTTCTACGATTGTAGCCCCACTCACGGCCCTGACTAGTCCCTGGGTACCATATCAGTGGCAGAGAGAACAACAGGAGGCTTTTGAGACATTGAAAACCGCCTTTATTACCGCACCGGTACTCCAACATCCCAATCCTGATCTTCCGTTCATAGTCGAGGCAGATGCCTCTTCCTTTGCCCTCGGGGCTGTACTGTCACAAACATGTCCTAATACAGGCAAATTACATCCAGTGGCATACCACTCCCGTAAGTTTTCCAGTACTGAGTCTCATTATACCGTCACGGAGAAAGAACTCTTGGCTGTCATGGACGCTTTCCGTGTTTGGCGCCATCATCTTCTAGGGGCTAAACATCCCGTCACAGTATACTCCGATCATCGGAATCTACAAGATTTGGCCTCTCTGAAATGCATTAATAGCAGACAAGTCCGGTGGCATCTTTTCTTTTCCTCTTTTGACTTCCGTATTATGCACCGTCCTGGTACGGCGCATGGGAAGGCGGATGCCTTGTCACGTTCTCCGGGGGGGGTCCAATTGCCTACGTTCCCCGACACTGTTCTCGGAAAGAGTCATGTGATTTGTCTCTGTACTCCCTCATTATCACTGATAGACTCGGTTCGATCCTGGACTAGCAAACATTCCGATCAGTTGCAAGAATGGGACCCAGTGTATTCTGATGGACTACCCTTCGTACATGAGCGCCTGTTCCTTCCCACACCTGACACACGCAATCTGGCCCTTGAGTGGTCTCATGACGCTCCCTTTAATGCTCACCCCGGACAAGACCGCACTTTGGATCTTCTCAAACGTTGGTGTTGGTGGCCTTCTATGAAGCGCGATGTTGAATGTTATGTTAGATCATGCGCAGTTTGTGCTCAGGCTAAACATGAAAGGGGTCGACCGATTGGGTTGTTGCTTCCGCTTCCGGTACCTCCTAGGCCCTGGCATACCTTGACGATGGATTTCGTTACTGATCTCCCCAAGTCGAAGGGCTTTGACTCCATCTGGGTGGTGGTGGACACGTTCACTAAAATGGCCCGTTTTGTTCCTTGCAAAGGTATCCCTTCGGCTCCTGTGTTAGCGGATTTGTTTTTTGAACATGTGTTCATGCTATTCGGCCTTCCTTCGGTCATTATATCTGATAGAGGGTCACAGTTCACCTCTCGGTTTTGGAGATCCCTGACTAGGCTATTGGGCATTGATACCAGGTATTCTTCGGCCTATCATCCTGAGACCGATGGACAGACCGAAAGGACGAATCAATCTATGGAACAATACCTTCGTTGCCTTATATTGCAACACCAAACCTCTTGGTTGGCCGCTTTACGGCTTGCGGAGTTCGCATATAATGATGCGGCTCATTCGGCCACTGGTTATTCTCCTTTTTACGCCCTCTATGGCCAGCATCCCAAGGTCTTGCCGGTCCCTGATGCTTCTGGTTCTGCGAACCCTGCGGCCACGACATGTCTTAGGGATCTTTCTGCCTTACACGCTAGTACAGTGGTTCATCTCACTGAAGCAAAAGCTGCTATGAAGGCCCGTGTGGATGGCAAACGTCGGGCTGCTCCCCCTCTGGTGGTGGGTTCCAAGGTCTGGTTGTCTTCACGTCATCTTCGCCTAGAGGGTTGTCGGAAGTTGCTACCTCGCTTTGTCGGTCCTTATGTGATATCAAAGGTTGTGAATCCGGTGGCCTTCCGTCTAGTGCTTCCCAGCTCTTGGCGCATCCACCCTGTGTTTCATGTCTCCCTCCTCAAACCTTGTCCCGACTCTGTCCGTCTTCGTGCCCCTGTTGCCCCAGTGTCCTTGACCTCTCCTGACGTTTTCGAGGTGTCGGCCATTTTGGGCTCCAGATGGTTTAGGGGTAGGATCCAGTATCTGGTGGATTGGAAGGGTTATGGCCCGGAGGTACGTTCATGGGTTTCCGCCTCTGACCTGAACGCCCCTCGCCTGGTAGCCCGTTTCCATTTAGACCATCCGTCCTGCCCACGGGGTCGTGGGCCGTTGGGGGGGGGCTATGTTAGGCGACCCCCAGCACATCAGGCCTCCCCACATCAGAACACTGCTCACATTCCCCCAACATCTCCACCCCAGCTTCGAGGCTCAAGGGATTCGGTGAACCCACAGAACCGAAAACACCGTACCTTCTGTGGTGTACGGGCTCGATTACAACCTTTTCTACATTGGCAACTGCCTTGGAGGATATATCGCAGAAGGGGCGGCGTCACGTCATCACGTCGATCACGTGATACAGTGCGACGTTCCTCACGTGACCTTGGTGGACGTCACATGACCCAGAGACGTCACATGACCCAGGGATACACAGTATAAAGACCTGGGAGGCAGAACGATCATTGCTTCTCGGCTGGCTTTGGACCCTGTTTGGCGTTACCACTTGCTCCTTGCTACCTCGATCACGGAACTCTACCTCGGACTCTCTTGGACACCCCTTTGTACCTCTGCTTGGAACTGTTTACCTGTTGCCGGATTTTTGGACTGCACATCGACTTGTCTTTGGATCTTCCCTGTGTATCCTGCTGTACTTCTACGCCCGAGTCAAGCCCTATCTTACAGGTGGCCTACCCGTATCCACGCTCACCTGCGGTTCTACCACTCCAGGGACCGCTGTATCTTTCTGAGCCTCGAACCTCCCTACTAGGTTACCTGGGTCTCCAATACACCAGATAGGTAAGACACTTTAGATTCTTTTGTTTACCTGCCAGTATTGTGATTGCCTGGTGCTTAACCTCATTCCTTTTTGACAGCAGCATCGGTGTTCCAGAGGCTCCGTGGATCTGGGAAGACATCTCTCACCTGTGGCCTCAAGGGTCGCACAGCGGGTTTCTATTTGTTCCTCTGTGCGTCACTTGGGGACGGAGGTCTCATCGGTCTACACGACACTCAAGTCAGAACAGCAATGTATTGTGATTTCGATGTGAAGTTGGTGTAATGGATGATGTCCAAAATAAACTATTAATTGATTGATTGTTATGCCAAAAAGGATTCGACGTCCTTAATAAAGCTACAGGAGGATTTCTGGTGTCTTAGCAATTTATTTTGGACTCCTCGGCTTATCATTTTACTCTTATTATTGTGGATATGCATATTGCTGTTGCAGAAGTACTCCACCAAGTTATCATAAGGCCATGTTCGTGTCAGTATCACAGAGTCAGCCACATAGAATAGCAGTGGTTTTAGGAAAATCTGGGTGAAGTTGAATAAGAAGGGAGAAAACAAGCACCACGATTTAGCTGTGATGAGAAGGTACATTTGTCAGCTTGCCTTGTTGGCCATAACTCACTTGTGCCATTGAATTGCCGCACAGTTCTTCAACGATCTTCACCAGGTGAAATTCATTGATATTGTTTAATGAGGTTGCAGGCAGAGGAATCATCTATGAAGCATGAATTAAGGACGTATTCCCTCTCTACAATACATGTTTGTCCAGGAATTGTGAGACATCCTTTCCGAAACCTCCTGGAAGGGTGTCAGAAGAGGCACTTCTTCGGCCCATTCTTGAATGTTCTACAGAATAATATTTGGAAATAGTTTGTCTTTCACTCAACATTGTATGCAATAGGGTCTAGTTATATTCACAGCATGCTCTTTTGTCTCAGTTTCAATTTAATTCCAAAAATGGTAGGTTATATGTATTGGGGCAAAATCTGTCCGCTCCATTCCATATTACATAAAGAGGAAAACTGGGGCTGAATACATTGGTTCAATATTTATCACCAGTTCAAATGTTATTTAACTTGACCCAGATGTCCAGTCCTGCCGCTTACTCACCACAGTCGCAGCATTCTCTGACAACGGCGGGGGTGGTTTTCACATAGATGAACTAGAATAATCATCTGATCCTAATGCCCAGGGCAGCGTCAATCATTCCACTCACCTCGTTGCCGATGACATCGATTTTATGCTGCACTTGAGGGACCCACTGGCGGATGATGGCGAAGAGTTCTGGGACCGTGGTCTTGGGGTCATACAGGATTTCCTGGCAGGCAGGGTCATTTGGGTCAAAGAACGTAAAGGCTGAGAATGCAATGAAGGGATTATTATCAATCATCAATAAGGCATAATCAAAGGAATCGCAAGGGAAGAAAACATGCTCCATGTAAATTGATAGTTAAAACTCTTGACCAAGTGAAGCCAATTTGGACACACAGGAGCAAACTTCCTTACATGTGTTGCCCACAAATGCATGTCTACATGGGTATTCTAATGGATATTAAAGACAACTAGCAAGGATAACAGCCTGCTGCCAACAAGTACTATTGTAATTAGAAATGCATCTTACTTTGTCCAATGTACAATAAAACCTTTATGTTGACCTTATTTACTGATGACAACACGTGAGGTGGTCACTGTTGAGTGGATATGAATGGAGAAGGGAGGCACGTTTCTTTCCTTGGCTTGCACATCTATCCTCAGACAGAGATTAACCAAAGCCTGCTCCCACCCTCCTCCTCGAATATATTACCTGTGAGTACTGAGTGATGTGATTCACAACCTGCCCCTGCTTGGGGGAGTTAGACTGACCGACCACCATAGTACCCATCAGGACCTTCACTAGATGTCGTACTGTACATTGTGGCTGGGGATGCCATATTGCCACGTTCAGGTATGCCCAAATCAGAACAAGGACCACCTCCTACTCCATATGAGAGGTGGGAGCTGATGCATGGCACATGGCAAAAAGAAAACCTAGCTAATGCCAAAGTACTCTTTACTATATGTCCTGCAACCTTCTAGCATTGCTGTTTGATTCACTAGATACCGCTTTCTCCCCTCATGTTTCTTTCAACAGAGAGGAGCTTTGGAATATCAACATGGATTACCCAATCTGTCACGCAACATTCAACACATCATATGCATTTCATATTCAACAAGAGACAACTGGAGATAACGCTTTACACAATGTACAGCCTCGTTCACATAACACTATCCACTACTTAGTGCTGACTCTCCTATAAAGCATGCTTCTGCAAAATCTATACTGCCCGGTCCTCTAAAAAATATGGGTGCTTCAATTCACTGTTTACATTCCTGCAGAAATGCCCTTAACCAACCATTCGACCACGCATTTGGACAGATATATATGATATGTTATTTAAGAGGCAAGACGGGATGACAAGACAAAACGATCTTACTAGGCCTTGTGTCATTCAGATCGTGCAAGTGCAATGACGTAAAGTGCAGGGGGAAGTGCCAAGGAGAGGGAAGGGGGAAGTGCAATCAAGGCAGCATTGCTCTGAGTAAGTGCAGCCAGGGCAGCGTGGCTCTGGGTAAGTGCAAGGAGGCAGGGGACTGTAGGGTTACAGTTACAGCCCCTAACTGTGCAGTAGGGCTTGAGGCAGTGCAGGGGAGACTGATCAAAAAGGAGCCTGCTACCCAGTAGAGTCGGGGGTAGCCAAGCAACCAGTCGGTGCAGCAGACCGGTAGGTCAGCAGGTCCGAGGGAGTCACAGAAAGAAGAGGAGAAAAGGAAGGCTTTGAGCTGCTACCGGAACTTATGGGGGGTCGGGCTCAAGTTTGAGAGGGGCAGGGAATCCATTCCAGAGGGAAGCTCCTGCAGAGGAGAGAGCTCTACCCCCCACCCTCTGCCTGGAGACGTGACCCTTAGAGAGTTTGAGATAGCTGAGCAAAGGGCTCGAGAAGGAAGGTATTTTGGAAGAGACACTTAGATGTAGTGCGGGCCCCAGCCCCTGAAAGCCTTGTGGATGATGCAGAGGGTCTTGAACTTGATCCTTGCAGCCACCGGAAGACAGTGGAGAGACTTCAGGGCTGGAGAGATATGCTCCCTGGGCTTGAGGCCAAGGACAAGTCTCGCCGTCCTGTTTTGGATAAGTTGCAGAGGGCGGAGAGTAGAAGCAGGCAGATTTAGAAAGAGGCTGTTGCAGAGGTCCAGCCTAGAGAGAACAAGGGGTCTGGAGACAGTGAGCTTCTGGGGGGAAGGAGAGGAAAGGAATAATACCTCTGAGAAGGTGCAGCTGCTAGTGGGCCTTCTTGGCAAGGTCCATGATGTGAGGAGGAGGAGAGTGGAGTTGAAGATGACACCCAGGTTTTTAGCCGCACAGGAAGGTGAAGGAAGAGGGCCCAAGGAGGGTGGCCAAGTGAGAGAGGGAATGCAGGAGCAAGGGTCCCAATGAGAAGGATCGCTGTCCTTCTGGCATTAAGGCAAAGATCATTAGAGGCGCACCAATCCTGAATCGCAAATAAACAGTCAGGAATGAGTGAGAGAGAAGAGGAGGCTGAGGGGAGCCTGAAGGAGAGCCGAGTGTCATCAGCATAGGAAGCAGATAAAGGATAGGCCTAATCTTTAGACACTTTTTAGCTATCTGTAATTTAAGTTCCTGGTGTTCCCAGATCTGGACCACATGCGTACACCCCTTCACCACCACTTCCCTGATCTTTAATTTTGATTACTGATTACCTTTGACCATCCTCATCCTTGCTCCACAATGTTTCCCTTTGCATCTCTAATGCAGTTTTTCATCCCTAGCCCTCTTATTTTTTGGCAGGACAAATGCGGTTTTGCATTTCTCCCCCCCACTGGCATACAAAAATATGTCAGCAATATTGTTGTATCTCATTATTTTTATGGCAAAAATAAGATTGGTTACTGAACTAGATTTTTTTCCCAAAAAAGAAAAGTAGTTATTGAATGTAGTTCACTACTTGATAGCCATTGTCTGTAAATAATGTTAATACAAAGGAGTGAAAACCTTTTTTAAATATGAACATGTTTTGTCTCCAGGAGAGAGAATTTTGACCACTGCTCTTTGCAATATTGCACTAACAATGAACCGCTTATTTCACTAAATGTTTGGCTTGGGTTTGCAAATAATAGGTGCCCCGCTGATTGAACAAAGAGGAATTATTCAATTGAATAGTGTGTTTTAATTATGCAGAATACATTTTTCTAATGTAATATCCATGAGTTATTGAAAATATTTCACATCTATGGTATCATTCCCATTAATTATAGACTTTAAAACCACTGCCCCTTGCAGACATTACTCTTTTGGGAGTAAACATCCTTCTTAATGCCTGCCTCTTATGTTTCTGCATTTTTTGATTCTTGAATTCATTCTGCTCTGTCGCTGTTTCCTCTTTCTCTTATTTCATAGGGCCCCCTTAGATATCTGCCCTGAAAGCTGGACCTTTCTACTTAATGTGGTCTAATTTTAGGGCATTATTGTCCCAACTTGCCTAGCTGGTTTTCCACATAGGTTCTTTAAACAGGTATACTAGTAAATGAAGGGAATTTTCTTACTCAGCAATGTCTTTTCAACCCGCTCATCTCATGGGTTTCGAAACCTACACGATGCATCATGGTTGTACCTCCCTGCTCCTTAGTTCTGCTACTGTCAGTTGCAGGATGAGTGAAAGCAAGGATTCCCAGCATTATGTACAACATTAGCCCAGAGACCAAATTTACCATAATCCTTAGGCAGCGGAGCTGGTGCAGCCACGTGTACCATCGGCTTCAGTCTCCTTTCCAGGAGGGAGCTCTGAAATTCCAGGGGCCGGCGTTCATCCTCAGACGGAGAGGCGGCCACATCTTCTTTTGTCATGATTCCAAGATCCTCCTTCCTGATAGAAATGAAGAATGCATGGTCAGGACATGCACTGGATTTACATAATTGTCACCTGGGAACTCCGACATGCAAGGCCATCGAGGGCTTTTGCTCTGTGTTTTTCCACCCTAGGTGAAGTAAAAACAGAGGTAAGAAATAAATTAGGGGAACTATGGGTAGGATCGGTAAAAGATGTGCTGCCTTCCTGCATTGTTTTTCATTTTATTCCATTGGATCAAAAACGTATTTCAGTTCAGATGTAACTGCTATGAGGGCGTTCGAGGTTTGTATCCTGGAAATTCTAGAAATTGTAGAAAAAGTCTCAGGGTGGTGAGTGTTTAGATTTTTCTTTGGAAGTCAAACCTAATATGACATTTTATATTGTTGTACAACAGTTCTAAACTGTTTGGTTCAATTGATACTTCATGCATAAGGAAGACTAGAGACAGAGTGACCTCTAGGTTTCCCCAAACAAATATCTGAAGAGGAGGAGGGTACGTTTTAAATGTTGTGCCCCGCCTCTCTTCCCCTGCACAGGTTCTGGGAGATGGTGGCGGAGAAGCTGATAATGACCCCACAAAATCCAGGAGTAGTTGTGTTTATGTGAATAGTTTCATGCACACAGCTTTGTGTCAACAAATAATATAAATGGGGCAAACCATAATACCAAAAAAGATGCGCAGATCCAAGAAATGTGCTTATTTGTTGTGACCATCAGCATTCTACCAGGGATTTTAGGAAAACCAAATACATTTATAATATGATTAATATAGTATTTGCTTCGCCACTCATGCAGCATGCTTACCCGAATGTACTTCTTAAGCAGAGCTTAAACAGTGTGCTTAACTCTACAAGGCCTGTCCTCCCAGTCTTGAATAGAATATGTGGACTTGCAAATCCACCAAGACCTTGGGGAACATGTGACTGGCCTGTAAAATGCCAACTTGGCCAACAAACATTGTGGTAATTTATTATATCAAATTGTCGAATACACTACAACATATTGAATCTGGATGCGGAGACGCGCTCAATTTTTGGACACTTTGCAAAGGATTGGAATCACATACTAGAAACAGAAAACATACGCACACATGTTCTTTATAAAGGTGGGGGCTCCACACGAATACAAATGAAAAGATTGCATCTGTGGCAATCCTTAGTCCAAAAACACAGTTGACAGAAAGAATGTAGGCCAATCATGGCTATGGGTGACAGCTGGGTACATACCACAAATTGAATAGATGTTCAAATAATACTGTCTGTATAAAAACCATGGCCTGATACCACCTCTTAAGGCTTCAGTTAAATGGTTGTGTCATTATGGACTATGGCAGGGGTCTGCAACCTTTGGGTTTCCAGATGTATTGGACTACAATTCCCATCAGCCCTAGCCAGCATAGTAAAAGTTTGTATAGTGAAAGATGTTGTGTCCAACAATCAATGTGTTGCCAAGTGGAAAGTGAATTTAAGATTTTGAATTGAAAATTTGAAAGAAGATCAAATAAGTATTTCTGGAGAGCAAAAGCGGTCATCACTTGTTTGTGGACGAAAGTGGACTGAGGTTCTGGAAAGCGATAATTCCAGGATTTATTCAGTTTAGAAAGGGCCCAAGTGCCAGGACAACACCACCTTAGTACTATATTGAAGTTTACCGAACTTTTGAGAACATTCTGAAATGATATTGCTGTAAGAATGAGAGAAAGTGAAGTGAAATCTTACTTGAACAAACAAATGATAACATCTATTATAGGAAACCACTTGCCAGTGGTGTCATGTTGCAGGAAATCCCCAGTATTGAATGACAGTGCCAAGTTCTGTGACACACTTTCTGCTAACTCCCATACACACAAGGAATGCTCTGGACCATTCTTATTCAACATGTCGACTAAATGTCTAAGCTAAATGTGTAATAGTATGGGCTTGTATTTTGGAGGATTCACTTCAGGATCTTTGGAAAATGGGGTTGGGCTTGTTCAACCCACCCAATAGGTAAATCCAGTAGAATATCCAAGAAAATATGCTAATAATGTATACTGAAATGCATTATATGTGTCTATTTACCAGACTGGATTGTACTATTTAATAGGGTGGCAGAAATCTTAGGGCAACCTCAAGGTCACATGGTCGACTCCCTACAAGAGTGACACTCCCTGCTATCCTTCCATGGTAAATACATTGAGTACCTTTCCGTTCAGTGGTGTACAAGGGGTGTCACCAAACGATTCATGGGGAAGAAAGAGTCAGAGCCAAGCCAGGGCGTCTGGCTTTGTCCCAAGAGCTGGCCTCCTGCGTGCGACTCCCAAAACACAATACGCATGACCGGCGTCTTGCTCCCTACACCCTACAACAAAGGACCCATATGTGGCGCCCTGCCCCTACGCATCACAAAAGCGAGACAAGGCATACTGCCTCCTGGCTCCCCAAAACAAATACCTGGTTTCTTGGTCCACACTCCCACCAACACACAAACCTTGCCTGGATCCCAATGTTGGTCGATATGGCACAATGTTATCAAATGACTTGCCCAGGATCACAGACCTTAGTGAAATAAAACCGGAATCGGTGCCCGGCCTGCACTTTAGACACTTATCACATATCGTCTTAGCTCAAGCTGATACAAATCTCGCCCGTAAAGGGCAATCCAGAACTAGAAGTCCAATAATGCAAAGCAAAAACCAGAAGTGGACCAGCATCTCTCAAATAAAATGGGGCATGTTGGCATGTATGGAAATATGTGCAAGTCTATGGCTTTTACAAACTAAAGTAATACTCTGACTTAAAGAGTACACTTATATTTTTTATTTTCACTATCCCTGACACTACAGGTACCAGAATGCAAAGTAAAGTCAGCCCAACAACTGTTTTCAAGACTCACAATCAGCCACAAAAATAACAATGACAAGGCCATGATCTGAAGACTATGAAGTTCAAGAAATGCAAACCATTTCATTTAAAAACCAGGGTTTAGTTTTAATGTTCCTTGGCCTTGGAACAAGGCGCAGGTTGCGTGCGGTGAGGGATGAAGGGGAGGTGGATGCCATGCCATATTACAGCAGTCGGAGGCTTTAGTTTAGAACCGGGTACGTATGAGGCTTCCAGGTAAAAATGAATGAACCCCGGAGGACACCAATGCATCCCCCCGCCTCCCACCAAAGCACTCCCCCTATCTGCTTGAGCTGTTTACAAGAAGGTGCTAGAAGGTCCTAGCGTGGCCCCTTTTCAAACTGAGAGAAGGCAACAGAGGACTGCATTGAAAAAGAAGCAACACTGAGTCCCACAAATTCTCAGGGGACAAGGAGCATTACATCTGAGCTAAAAGGAAAACATGTGTAGAGCGAGCACACTGGCATCGAGCAATCCGAAGATTCACCTTGACAGAAACTAGGATTTTAATTGAAAAAAAAATAGAACAAAAGTTGTTAGCTCATTGACTTGTACTAGCTTCACTGGACAATGAAGCACACTTAAGTGATCCTTTCAGGCCACGTGAAGGTTGCAGGTTTAACCGCATGCCAGCCCAAGAGGAGCCTATAGTGCGTATTGATATGACACCATTTTCAGACTAGGGCAGCATAACCCCTGCTTGCCCTCGGCACTCCTCTCCAGAGTGAAGTACAGACCTTTGGTAGCCTAAACCTCTGCTTGAGGCCCTGTCCTGTTCCCTGGCCAGGCAAGTTGTCTTTTTGTGTATGGTTATTTTCAGGGCAAGCAGCTGGGGCGGGGCTCGTTTCCAGGGTCTATTGACTTGAAGCTCGAGTTGAGCTTGGGTCAGCCACTTGGTCCGGGCAGGCCGAGTCCTGCATGGCTCCCTCATTTTTAAGGGATAGTAACAACTGTTATTCACAGCGAATCAAATATGCAACACCATTACTATATATAAAAACAACATTATCTTAAAATAAATGTATTATTGATAGGTTGAGCACGATTGCAACCTTACTTTCAACCTAGTCGACCCTATCATTATTCATTATTTCCATCTATATTATAATTATTCTTCATTTGTGGGGATCATTGCAAGTATGGTGGTAACCAGAGTTACCGTTACTGACGCCTCATCTGCTGGTATTACCGGCAGATTACAGGTGCCGGCAAGGGTAAGTAATTCCCCATTCCGACTCCGTGGGGGGATTGCCGGTATTACTGGCGCCGGTAGTAAGTCAGGCCACCCCACCGGCAAACGTGTAGTTTACCAGTCTGGAAAAGTGTTGCTATACATCATTATCAGCACTTATTTTCCGGACCAGCAAACTAGTAATGAGGCCATGTTTATTTGATACAATTACATATAATAATAAAGCAAGGTTGTGGATGATGCTCTCCAAATCATGGATAAGGGCGACTCATGCCTCCTCGTCCTCCTTGACCTCTAGGCTTCATTCAACACCGTCGGCCACTGCATCCTCCTCTCCCTACTGCCCGACAGGGTAGGATTCTCTGGCACTGTCCTGAATTGGATTACTTCTCTGGAAGACACCAGGCTGTCCAGATGAACACGTTGCATTCTAACTGACTCCCCGTCTCCTGTGTAACCCCCCATGGCTTCATCCTCTCACTGATCCTTTTTAACCTTTACATGGAGCCTCTAGGCACACTCCTCAAAGATCCTGATATAGCCATGCACCAGTACAGGGATGATACTCTGTTGTACAGGAGATTAAAAAGCCCACAAGACATCGGTTGTCTCCAAAATTACCAAGCCATGATCTATTCCTGGATGTCAAATGACTACCTCAAACTTAACCCATCCAAGACTGAATTCGTCTTCCTAGGTCCGACTGCTACACAACAACATTTCAAACAATGGCTCAATGATATGCGCCATGAAGGATTTGATCTGCAGCTCTCGGATTAAGCTAAATTCTTAACCATGACCATTGACAGCCTCATGTCCTTGCAGAAAAACAGTCAAGAAGGTCCAAATGTGCTGGCTCCTAATCTCCACCTTAGCATAATCAAACTATTCATCCATCTGCAAGACTTCCGAATCTCTCAAAGCATGGCTTTTTCATCAACATCTGATCAAGGACTAATCCCAATAAATGCACAGACCACAACTCACAGTACTGTGCTACTGTTAAAATATTGCATAAGGATATGTCAGATGTTATGTATTTTGGGTGCATAAGGCCAAAACTTTCTATCAACAGATACCCATTGATGCTTCTACTGTTCCTTAAATTAGTTTGTCATCAGTAAGACATTGCTTGTAAGTGGGCGCCTATGTAGCTTTTATATATCCTCACCTGAATGGACGTTCTAATTTTTATTTCTCTAATGAGTTAACATCCGGTTTTGCCAGTGATTTGGTGGGTTAATGTTCATGCATATATACTTTTATACTTGTACGGTTCTCTTTTTAATTAACAGAAACCTATGGATGCTTCGACTGTTAGAGATCAGCAGTAATTAAACTTTAGAGCAGGAGAGCTGAGTTTTGAATTTCCCGTGGGGTGCTGGTGGACAGATTTTGGGGACGTTCCAATGACAGCATAGGGACTTTTAGCACAGATGGCTTGTCCGGCGGGTGCCCTGGCCCCCGAGTACTCTCCGTCCCTACTTAAGAAAGCGCCTCTGTGGGTCCTACAGATCTATATCTGAACTAGATGTTCTAGGTTTTTTTTTTCTATGATAACATCAAATCCAGTTTTTGCTGTGATTTAGCGGGCTTTCTATTAGGTTATTTAAAAGTGTTTCAGGCAGTTTCAGGTTTGATTCTCCCTTGCCATGTGGGCCACCCTTATTGAGCGGGTATGTTTGTTATTCATATAATAAGAGTATATAGGTATTTTTTCAATAGCCCTAGCTTTTGAATAACGCTCGTGCTTTTTGCAGATCTGCCACACTTAGGAGGATTAGACATATTTTTAAAGAGATGGAGCCAGACGTTTATTTCTACATTAACCTTCTGTGAAATGCACCACTATTGTATCTACATATGAGGAGGTAAGTGGGCTTATCTAATTACCTTATCAATCATTCTCCAATTAATACATGTTTTTTAATAATATCTCAGTGGGACTAATTTAGTATTTTGTACATATTATTTCAGACTGGGATGGCATCAAAACCCTTGGATGAATTAAAGAAACTTCTAAAAAGGTTTACAGGATATACTCTTGACAAAGGAACTTTTTCTGAAACGCATAGAGATTATAAAACATCATCAAGTCCTATGAATGTTGAAAAACCTTATACACTGTTTCTTATCAATATTTTGGTATATGAATGGTCTTGGATTGAATTTAGTATGGTTACAAGTTTTTAATCTGTTTCTGTGCAACATTAACAGAAAGACTTTTTCTTTGAGGATTGACATTTGATACCTAATGTTTGATTAAGTGATAATGTGACAAGTTATGTTGTATTTAATAAAGTTCTTTTGAAATGTTGACATGTATTCAGGAAAATAATTCTCCATATTAAAATTAAATGTAACAATTGCATTATAATTTAATGATTGGAAGAGTTAATCCTCGACTAGAGTGCTGCGGACACAGGGTGATATATCACCTTGATTAACATAATTCTTCTGTTAGAAGATGCCAGCCCATACACTGGCTACTCACACCCTGTACAGCGCTCCACTTCTTTCAGTTCATGCATTCATCAATAAAATAATAAACATAAAACAACACTAATTGATAAAAGGACACATAGATTTCATTACAGCAGAAGGTACATATTCATATCCAATGGACAGCAGATTTTCCATGCATTCATATGGTTTTGTTCTTAACATCAGATAATATTTGTGCATTTTAGTTAACAAGCCAAATTACTATGCATTTTGCCTCCATATGAGATCAATGGCATTCTCTTAAAGGGGAGCACTATTCTATTAATAGCTTTATCAGCCCAAGACTGACGGGAGGAAACAACCACAGACATTTAACCTTCCTTGCGGATCATCAATATGGTGTATTTGACATGTTTAGGATTGGAGCATTTGGACAGGTTTACCAAACACAATGAATATTATGGGGGTTTCTTACCGTAAGAAAAGAAAAGAAAAGAAAAAACACTATACCATAGAATATGTGAGCAGAATAGACCATTTCAGTTAACAAGCCACTCATGTCACAGCGTCACCTAATCTGCATTCCTGAAAGTGCAGTTCAGAGTCAATGTAAATCACTGTTAGTATGCAGCCATTAGACGTTGTGTACAGCATTGCATGCAATCATGCTCATTTCATGGCGCTGGGCAAACAGAGTGAAGGAAGTTGACACACTCCCGATGCCTCAGTAGCACCTTACAGAATATACAGGTGTGAAGGAGGGAAGGGGCAACAACATTTGCTGTGGCGGAGGAGAATGCGTGCATTCCATTCAATGCAGTAGCCTACAAAGAGATAATCAAATGTGTCTTGATTTGACAGAAAAATCATCACTGTCCATGATAAACACCGGTGTAAAGGGCAATGTTTTCAAAGAATTTCATGATATTAGAAACAATATAATTAAAGATCCATTATGATATACAAATATCATGCTGAATTGAACATTTCATGGATCAATGTTCCCTTTTGACAGAATTCAACTGGACCAAGCCTCAACGTCATCGTCCTTTTGCATAAGATAGACGCATAGCATAATGAAGATAGATTGATGAAGTTAAGTTATCCACAAAGACTCACAGACCCTAATGAATTTCGATGTTACTACAGCTTTGTCAAAGCCATAAGTGCCCGTCCCAAGATGTTCCCACTCCTGCAAATATAGGGACAACCCACAAGAGACAAAGATAGGCATAAATTGGCTCACAATGAGATTACTAAGGGGGTAGTTATTTGCACCCCCTACGCGTATGTTAATATAGCAGACATTGGGTTTCATTACGAGTTTGGTAGTAATTAGGTGGTAATTCTTCCAAAATACTGCTAGAATCATTTACTGCTACTGCAACTTTGTCCCATGGGGTTACCATGGGTTTACAAGTGATGGTAAGTCTGTTTAATTCACCATTTTTGGAGTCCACAGAACTCCATGGGAATTTTGGGGGGTTGGGGGGATTTACTGCCGGCGGTATTACTGTGCAGTAAATCTGCACATTCTTTTTATTAGGTAAAGTGGAGGATTTACATCCAGCAACAAGATAGAGCTGAATCTGCCACTTTGCCTCCAAACATCAGTGGATTTATCGCGCTCTAAATCCACCAAAACTTAGAATTTGACAGTGCGGGTAAAACAGTGATAATTCTATTACTGCCAAAAAAAGTGGCAGTTTGGAATTACTGTCACTTTTTCCTGCCCCGCCAAACCTGTAATGAGGCCCTTTGCTTAGTAGCCTTATGGGAAATACAAAGGGTCCCAAGTTGCCTCCATTGGATTGCTTCTTGAAAGGCACAAAGCCATGTCCCAGGGTTCTGCTTCAAGTATCTTGGGTTGATCTACAGTTGTAGTACCTGTGAGGAATCGAAGGGCATCCTCACTTCTATCTCCAATATATCCTCCTCCCAGGTGGCCAGGTAAAGGCAGTTGCTTTTGGATCCTGACCCTGGGGGTGGATATGCGAGGGAGGATCAGCTGGATGAAGGGGAATTGGGGAGCGGGGATGAGGCACCCTTGGGTGGGACACAGTATCCCCATTTTCCTTTTGTAAGGAGTCAAATATCACCCAGGCCTTTATGGGGTATTACCAATCACTTCCCTATTTTTCTAGAAAACACTCTCCTAATACACACCAGTCAGGTAGTGATAGGAGGAAGAGACAATTCATAGTCATACATCCTCTCTTTATTAACTCAAACATACACTCTGGTACTGGGATGAGGAAGAGGGACCAAGACCGATATGCAGTAAAGGAACATTGCCTGCACACGGGGCCCAGAAGGTGGTATAAATGACCTGATCAGGTGAGGCTAATGAGATCGCTTGTGGAACGCTTCCCGGAGGTGAGACCAGGGAGACGCATGCCCGAAGCGCCTATGAGCTGCCGAATCATTGCAGTGGAAGTGGATGGTGGTGGGAGCATTCGACAGGTCTTATGTAGCAGAGCTTGTCTGCATACCTCCAGGAGTCAGAGAGACTCCCTCTCCATACAATTGAGGTGGCAGAGATCCTGGATGAGAGGCGCGCTGAGCCGGGACCAGCGACAGCCGCAGAGAGCCTGCCGATGCAGAGAACAGCACCTGGAGACGGCGTATCTGGTGAGTCAAAGGAGCCTGAATGGCTCTGGGACGCTGTGGGGTGAACCACATGGTTTATGCAGGTCGGATCGCTCATGAGTGAGGGAGGGAGCACTGAGGCAATCTGAATGCCGGTCCAGTTAAGGTTTTGTGATTATGGAACTGTGAACGAGATGAAATTAATAAGGCCAAGAATGGGCCATGGAAACAGAAGTCTTTGAACTGGTGAAAACGCCTGTGAATCAGGCCTTTAGGGTATATATCTCCAATTGGTAGACAAAAATGCAGAATTAGGCGTAATACTATGGATTACCCAGCTCAGTGATAACATGCATCAAAGTACAAAAACTGGGCAACCTCCACAATAGATTGTGTGCCAATGCACCAGTGAAATAGTTTAAATTTCTTATTTTTTTTTAAACCAAATTCAATACCTCGTCTTTAAAAAAAAATAATTATTTATTTGTGTGAATCAAAATTTGAATTGATTTTTACAAAAAAAGAATGTCAAACAGCTTTCAGTAGTTCGCACGTGAGTTTTGAAATAAACTAAAGCGAGGTTAACTTGCTTTTTCAGCCCAAATAGGCCTTTTCAAACTAATAGCTGAGAAAGAAGACTCGGGTGATTGTAGTTGTAGCGAGTTGACTTAGTTTACTGCGATCCCTTCCAGGTTATTCAGGGTGTCTAGTTTGGACATAATTTTTTGCACTATTTTGGAAGTGGCCATTAGCCAGGTTGGTTTATCCCCACTGATCATTCTTGACCACCAGCAAGATTCACTGTCAATCGAGGGATCCGACGAGAAATGCTGCATGTAGGCTGTCCTGATTTGTTTTGTTTATGGGCAGCCTATAAGCAGATGACGAATTGTCTCAGTTTCCTTTTTGTTCTGGCATAGTCTGCAATGAACTGTGTTTGAAAGTCCTTTGATGGCTTTAATTTCATTTGTTGGTAGCAGGTTAAGTCTCGCCCTTAAAAGACAGTTTCTGGCTTGTCTGTTTGGGAATTGTTTTATGAATCCCTGGAGCTCGTTTAGTTTCATTATGTTGGGGGGCAGATGTTGTGTTAACTTGTTTTCCATAGCTTTTGCCAGAGTTGTGATCCTGTCTAGTTCCTTGATCTTTTTTCATTATTTTTGCCGGATTTTGGATTAAGTCGTCTTCTGTGCTCTCAATTGAACTCAACAGCGTGGAGTTTTTTTATGTTTGATCGCTAGTATATTAATTTTAAAATGGGCACCAGGGCATCTATCAATCACAGGAGTTTTATGAGCATAATATTGTTGAAAAATATAAAGGCATCAATTCTAAATACCTTCACGGGGCACAATGAAACTACCCTGTGCCAAATAAAAAGGGAAGACAGCTGTAAAAAGATTTTAAAATAATGGGGCCAATGTACAACCCTGCTTAATTCATTAATTTTCGGGAATACTTTGAGAGCTAGACCCATCCCCAAGATTTGTAACTTGGTTCCAAGTATCCAATTTGTTTTGCTGGTATTATTTACCTATGTTAAGGGAGTAAAAGCGGCTAGTATATGTTTATCTATAGGGCTGGCAGGTAGATTCGGATTTTTAATAAATCCCATATCCTCAACATTTCCCACAGCAAGCTGCGGAGGACCCAGTGAAATATGGCACAATAACGACAGACAACTAAAAAGGAGCATACTTGGATGACTAATGTGCAAAAATGGTGCAATGCTAAAAACTATATATTAGACTTCAAACTTACATTTCCCACCCAGTCACGAAGACAGAGCGAATCACTACTAGGAAGAAGCTTGCACAGAGTTCTAAAGATCAAAATCATTCTATAGTTTCAAGATCCATCACTTTTTTGTGGACTAGAATAATAGAGACATCTTTCCATTAAGAGCAGAATAAGACTAGTTATAAAAAAAACATTAAAAATAGAAAGGAATAAATGGTCCCAAAACGTTAAACATAACTTCAACTAGTCTAGTACATCTAAATTATTGCTGGCTGAGCTCCATGCACCTACAATTGCATCGACTATTTCATTCACGCTAGTGGACCTTTTCAATTAATAAGTGATACTGAAAGCAGGGTGTGATTGTGTACAGACTTTTCATTTCCGGAGCACTGTTTTCTCAAAGCTCAAAATCATTGTGGATAGATTCAGAGACAGCTGGTAAAAAGAGTGTTTGTCACAGATTGTGGATAGTATGTGGCCCAGGTTTCAGAACAAGCTCATTAATCAGGAAAAATCTTATTGAATCATAGGGCAAATAACAAGAGTCCTTCTCCACCGAAGGAAGATGGCACACTACGAATGGCACCATCATGTAGTGAGGCTGTAGGAGTTGCTGGCAGCGGTCAAGGGTATCCTGTGAGCTGGATGATTTTGGAGACTGTCCCAGTATTATGGGCTGAAACGGTCCAAAACAAGCTAAAAGTGTTTCTGATGTTCTAAGTGGAGATGGTGCCATACAAGAACAACTGCTCTGAGAATAGTAGAGACAGGACTGTGCAGGGAAAGGCCCATACAATCCAGTGCCATTCAATTGGCCAATGCCCTTAGAAAAATATGACCATTGCCAGACAAAAAGGGGTGCCTAGAGTATTTCCAACCACATGTGAAAAGCTTGGCATGCAGATCCACAGCAATGCCCAGAACTACAAGAGTCCAGTGGTGAAGTTGGTGAATAGGGAAGATCCTACTTAAGAAATTGAAATTTAAGGTCTGAGCCTGAAGCAAAGGTGGCGAGTGCAGGGAAATGTGCGGTCTCAAAGAGCCATTTTGACTATTCCTCCTTATAATTAGGTGAGATTTGATTTCTACAGGGTCAAAATGGTGTACCTCTGCTGTTGGCCTTGTCGTGTTGTCGGTCTTCAGCACAAGATGCTTCAACTGTAGTTTAACGCCCAGCAAGAATAGGAGCGTCTCAGATTGCCAGAGTCCAAGTAGCAAGAAAACTTTCAGGCAGCACAGAAGTGCCAAGGCATAGAAAATAAATTAACTAGGCGTTGCAAAATCAACAAATGCAAGTTACCAGGATGGGTTTACCAGTCAAAACTGAGAACAAAGTGCTACATGAAAAATGCGACAGAGCCATCTACATAAGGTTCAGATAAGCATTTAATCTTAACATTGTCTTAGATAGCCTGTGTACAGCACTGCATGAATTCCTCAAATTGACACGCAGACGTATTATTGGTTCTTACAGGAAAATTGTCATTTGATGTAGCAACCTGTGGAAATGACCATAAGTGTTGATGTCTTGAAATGTTATGTTTATACTGCAGAGGATGTGCTGTGTGAGACCAAAGGTAATTAGCTGTTATTAGTTCAAGATACATTGAAGGATCCGACCAGCCGAGAGTTCTGATAGGCATCCTAGAAGCTCAAGGCTTCTCTGGGACAGGGTAACCTAAGGAAGCCCTGTTTCCACAAATGAGTACCCTTGCCTGACTGGCTGTTTGGAAGTTGCTTGACTGGGGGAGATATTTGTTTTTGGGTTTCAGCCCTAGTGGCTGAACCTAGGGATGTTGACTAGATTCCACTCCTCTAAAATCGAAGTAGCTCTGAAAAACAAACTGTTTCCCCACAAAGAATGCATGAGAGAACAAACACAATAAGGCAGAGTTGCTTTCATTCGCTTTGCCATTTGACCATGCCTATTTGCTGGCCAGTGATCAGATGCCCCTGTGTGAGTGAAATAGTCTGACCTAGAGCTGCCATAATTGTTGCAACCATGCATAAAGGGTGAGCTCTGACCCCTTCCTGGATTTCAAACTTTCTAAAAGTACTGGATCTGTGTGTATGTACCTTTACATGAACATTGCTTGAAACTTATTAGGATGAGGAAGAGGGACCAGTAGAGGCGGCTGGGACTCTTTGGGTCTGATTGCCAGCCTGGCTAAAGAAGTGTTCAACCAGCAAAGAGAGAAACTGCTTCCAAAAGCAAAGTGGTGTTGCCATTGACCTGCTTTGGCCCAGCGTCAGTCATGTGAAGCCTGGAACGCAAGGGAAAAGCCTAGTAGTCCCATGCTGCAGTGAGGACCCTAGATGCAAAGAATTGCCAGGTCGATAATCTTCCTGGTAGGAACTCCCAATTTATCCATCAAGATGGAATAGCAGTGGACAGGCCAGCTAATGCTGCAACTGGAGAAACAGAAAATGATGACTACAAGGTAGAGGTCAAGTTCACCAAAAAGTGAAACCCATCTTCTATGTCCTTTGACATCCAGACATCATTCAAAGAGGCTTTAAATTTAAAGTTGGACCCCTTACTAGAATGTCTGTATACCAATAGACAGCCATCTAGCCAAGTGTCCTCAAAGGCCAAAGAAACTCACTTTCCCAAGATCTACTCAGAAAGAGGACTTTAGTAGTCCACTGGCCACTAACAAAGTTTGGGACTTGGTAATCCCCAGGGAGTATATCACTGGGCCAATGAAACCACCTTTATTGACCGCTTAGGAGTGATATTGAATGTGTCTACAGTTGAAGGATGTTTTTGTATTCTGCATATTCATGAATGTTGCATATAGATATGCTGGGGGATATAGAAGGCAATAGAGCTGCCTGACAAACACGAACATCAGGATATCACAAACGGAATCCAAACTAGATTTGAGATAATATTTGTATAGAGCACTCTTTCACCTCCAAAAAGGTATCATGGCATTGGAAGGAAGATGCAGAGAGTACATATTACAGGTAAAGTCAGATAATAAAAAAGAAACATTTAGAATATATACAAACATGTAGATCATTAGATGAAGTAAAATACATCATGGTTAAGAAAATAATACAGAGTTCCAATGCTCTTCTAGGATACATGACCAACAGCTTGGGCTGTCCATGTGGCAGTGTCATGGCTCAGAGACGGTGGATCCCTGTCACGAGGACCAACAGAAGAAAAAGTTCATGGAGGCAGTCAAAATGGGGATAAAGCCCGATTGAATACACCAGAATTGTTGACCACCATCCCTGTGATCCAACATAGACTGAACAAAGTAGTGTGTGGTGGTACAAAATGGGCAACAATTCTCATGAATCCCATGAGTCGTTTTATACTAGGTTAGATTCACAGGAGTCGCCGGGCCAAAGGTTCAATGAAATGTAGACAGAGGTACGAAACAGCCTGGCCGTTTGCTTAGTGTTAAATGGTCCATCAGAGTTCAAAGTGGTGGAAGGTCCGCTCTGTCAGGTGGCCAGCTAACATATTATCCTTGCTGTAGTATGCTCCCTCTAGAATCATACCAAAATACCTCCGTCCATCACTGAGAAGCCCAAACTACAGAGCCCCATTTCACCATATATATGTGAGTGGGGGCGGTTAAGATAAAAAAGGTAGAGGGGTATGTGGTGGGGCTGCAGGGGTTCTCCCCCAATACATATATATATATATATATATTAGTGAAATAGGTAAATAAAAAATATTTTAAAAATCTGTATTTTGGGCTTCGACATTTTGTTTTCGAAATGGTCTCATAAATGCCTCCCTCTAAACAGTTAGTACCTGGTTTATCAGCTTACAATAAACCATCTCTGGGCACAGCCTCTTGTTTCCTCTTCAGATAAGAATAACTCTTTCTTGTGCAAGATAATGTAATCGGGCTGGTTGGTGGAGCCAAGGTTCGCCTTAGAGTTGCCTAGAGAGTGGACACCAGCGCCCTTTCTTGTGCTTCCAGGAGTTCAGTCTTCTCCATGAGAGGTCTGTTTCGATATTATTTGTTTCAAGAGGGCAATGCTAAAATATTCTCCACGAAAAAGGGTAGGCTGTTCACAAAATGGGGAAGGTTATGACTGGCTAGAAATGAGAATACTCTATGCAGCATGCAGGCATCTAATGATGGGCAACAGCCAGAATGGACAGCCTGGAGAAAGGAATACGAGTGGGACTGAAAGCTTTGACCGCAAAAAGGGTATGATGAATGTGTTATTGAGAATCCAGGATTGACTGCAGGCAGCATATGCAGCTTGAACCTACAATCACATCCATTCTACAAACCATGGGACTTTATGCATTTCTTAGCTTTCCTTTGGGTTTAAGATGAGAACAAATGGTGAGCCAGTTTATTAGGGTGTGAACAAATTGGGACATAGACCAAGGACAAAACAAAACCCATTAAGCTCTGGGGGGCAAGTGCTGCAAACTAAAGAGGAGTACTGAACAGATCTACACAATTACATTATTGGGTGGCTCTGGAGGAAATGGTGTAGGCATGAAGGTAGGATGTTGTAGACAGTGAGGAGAGCTCCCTCTTAGGGCAGTAGGTGAACTTTAAGCCAAGCTTTGAAGAGATCCACAGTCTGGCTCGCATGGATTGTGATGTGAAGCGGGTTGCAATAGAGCGAAGTGAGAAGGAAGAAAGTGCAAACCAGCATTGGGTTGGTAGGTAGAAGTGGCGTAGGATCTGGGGGTGTCATAGATGGTGCAGGTAGAGAGAAGTTAAGCACTTTCTCTGAAGATAGGAAGGCCACGGACTAGGCATGAGGTGTAATTGAGTTTGCTAAGCACCATGGTTGGGATTACAGTATTCAGAAATTGGAGAGTATGAAATTGGCACATATTCTGAATGCTGAGAAGGAGCTGAGGGTGCGGTAGTGAAGACTTGTTGCAGTCAGAAGTGGCTATGAAAGAAAAGCCCAATGTTTCAAACATTGGGGTGGGGGAGCAAGAAGATCAGGCACGAAGGAGATCATAGAGGGTAGGGATGGCATTGGAAGCTGCGAGATGACTTCCATTTGAGGAGTTCAGCATGAGGCAGTGGAGAGCTATCCACTGACAGATTGCAGTATGCCAGCTGGTAATCAATTCTGAGATGGCTGGGGTGAAGGAGGAAATTAGAAAAAGTATTTGAGCACTATCATCAAAAAGGCTGTAGTGAAATCCAAAGGATGAGAGATGTCTTACTAAGGCAGAGGTAGAGAAAGGTTAAGAGCAGGGGACCAAGGATTGGATCATTGGGTGGTGCTGATAGGGAGAGTGATGTGGTCAGAGGTATGCGAGTTTCAAAAGAATTTTAAAGGACCCCGTTCTAGAAAGCAAGCAATCGATGTGAGAGCAGATTTGTGAAACCCAAGGTCTTGGAAAGTGAGGAGGAGAGAAAAATAGCGGGCAGTGTTGAAAGCAGGAAGGCAGTCCAAAGAGATGAGTACAGAAGAAAGTTTGAAGTAAGGAACATAAGAAAAAAAGTTGAAGACAAGCTTGAGTGCAGTCTCCAAGCTGTGTTTACTATGGAGGTAAGATTCAAATGTATCTCATAGGCCATTATTGATCCAGTTGAAGACCACCCATTCAAGGACCTGTGAATAATGATGTAAGAATGGAACCATGCAATAGCTTGCCAGTACATTTGGATCAGAAAGGGGTTTCTTCAAAAGAGATAGGACAGTTGCAGATTTGAAGGAGGCAGGGAAGAGCCCAACTCGGTGAGAGTGGTTTAGGAGCTCAGAGAGAGGAGGGCAGGTGTTTGGCACTAAGTTTTTGATCATTTAAGGAGAAAACAGGTCGATAGGAGCACAGGAAGGGTTTGCGCTGCGAAGGATGGGTGCTAGTTCAGTAGGTAGAGGGATGGGAGAAGTAGTCACAAAGTAGAAAGGATAGAGAGGAGTTGTGGTGGTAGACAGGAGGGTGAGGGAGAGGAGGACTGTGAGTGTGCAGGGTCGGTTTGGCCCCTTGGCCTTTCAGTCCGTGGCCAGGCCGAAATCGTCCCTAGGGAGTGGGGGCTGGTTTCTGGCGATGCCTGGACCGGTTTGAAAAAAATAAATTGGAAAAAAAATATTTTGTTTTTAAAAAAATGTATTTTTCTCCAAAAAGCCTTTCATCCTTCTTAGTTCGATTAATGAGTACCAACACAGGTTAAGTGATATTGTATGCATATTTGCTCTATAAAAAAGAGCTTAAGTGTAAGTGCTATACAATAACATTATCATTTGGCCTTGGACGTCTGCTTGGATTCACAGTAATTTAGTGTACCTAGGAACAATGCTATTTGATGCCTCTTCTTGTTTTGTGAAGGGGTGAAAGGTCGTGTTTCACCGCTTCACGTGATGTCACTTTGGGGTCGGGTCAAATGGCAACACTTCTGGTGAGGTCATCAGAGGTCAAGTGTGGGCCACTTTTTTTTGGGTGACCAGGCTTATTTCTTGTCCCAGTCCGACCCTGTGAATGTATCATGAATTTTAGCAATTTTAGAGGAAAAGTACTGACCAAAGTCATTAGCAAAGAGGGAGGAGCCAATGGATATTGGCTTGGGAGGTGTGATCAGAGACTGGAAGGTAAATTTAAGTATTCTGGGTGATTGTAAAGGGAGCAGAATACGCTTCTGAAGTAGGAGGATTTGGTAGAGTCCCGTGCAGGCGAGAGAGGGCAGGAGCATTTTTGAATGAAAGGAGCAGGGCGGGTATCCGCGTCTTATGCCAGCATCGTAGGTCATGGCACATGTTTGTTTTGAAAGTCTAAGGACATGAAGGTGGGAACAGTGCTTTACGTGGGCCGGGGCCTGCGGGGGCTGGGCTCTGGCAGTCTCCAGAAAGTGGGGCTGAGCCGGGGCCCTACCGGGGCCCCCGGTCCCACAAAACATTGGTGGGACGCATTATCCCGCAGTGGCCGCTGCCGCGACAAGAGATGCGCTGAGGCTGTCGGCACTTCTGTCAGTCAGTGTAACTTTCTCTGATGACCCCTCACCAGGGTCATCAGAGGATGTCCCTTTGTTTGCTCTTCTCAGGTCACTGACCCTCACGAACACGTGGGCTCTATGATCTATTATGCAAATTAGATCACAGAGCCCGCAGGTTCGCAGAGGGTGAAAGGCGCCTGGGGCTCTGTGATCTATCTGCACTGAGCAGAGATCACTGAGCCCGAGGCGCCTTTCTCTGTTGGCAAAGCTTTATAAAAGATGCTTGAATTGTGTACGTTTCAAGCTATCTTTTTTAAAAATAGAAATATTTCTATGTTTATTAAAGACGGCTTGAAACGTACACAATTCAAGGCATCTTTATAAAGCTCTGTCGACGGACAAAGCCAGCTTGGGTTTTGTCCATCATCAATGCTTTATAAAAGATGCCTTGAATTGTTTACGTGTCAAGCCATCTTTTAGAAACATAGAAATATGTTACAAATGTCTATGTTTATAAAAGGTGGCTTGAAAAGTACACAAACCATAGTAAGGTAAGCACACAAGTGTGCGTAACTTACTATGGTTTGTGCACTTTTCAAGCCACCTTTTATGAACATAGAAATATGTAACATTGCTACGTTTATAAAAGATGGCTTGAAAAGTACACAAACCATAGTATTACGCATACAAAGATATAAATGCTCACATACATTTATATATTTGTTTGCGCACCTTACTATGATTTGTGCACTTTTAGGCCACGCCCACAATGAAAGCCATGCCCCCAAACGAGGGCCCCCCCCTCAATTTCTTACCCCACTTAAAGCACTGGGTGGGAATATGCATGCAGGATAGTGTTGGTCAAAAGGAGTGAAAGTCAGAAAAAGCATTCTCAATGGAAGAGGCATGAATAGGGGCGAGAGACATTCACATCATCAAGGTAAAGGGTTAGATAGTCCTTCTTGAATTTCCTTTTGGTCCTTGAAGAGGGGAGAGGAGTAGTAGTGGGTGGAGAGACAGACGTTAAATTGAACAATAGAGCGTTCAACGGGAGAGGGTTCAATAGAAAGGTCAGAGGAGGAGAGCAAGGTAGAGAGAAAGATGAGGTCATGAGAGTTCCCACTAGAGCGGGTGGACTGGTTTTGGTGGGAGTACAGAGAGTCGTCAGATAGGTGGAAGTAATGTTCAAGGCTGGTGGCTGCAGAGGGCTTGAGAATATTACAATCCCCCAACATGGCAGTGGAGATATTGGTGGCAAGTGACTCAAGGAGCAGGTAGAAGTCAGGGAAGAAGCAGTTAAGAGGGCCAGGCTGTCCACAGAACAATGAGAGGAGTATGAAGGAGCAGTTAAATATTTTGGGGCAAACTAAGACCAAACCTTGCAATGGGGCTAGATGACAGAATGTGTAACATATGCAAAGTCAAAGGGAGAGAGGAACTTGCCCGACATGTTCTAACCGAATGCCTTGAATTAGGACCCTTGTACATGTCTATTTTGGGTAGATGGGTCTATAATTATGAAGGGATAAAGTGTAATGCTTTTTGGTGCTACTGTTTAAACATTGAAAATAAATCAACGCACATAGCACTTTATAATGTATGGAGTAAGGTAAAAGAATGTATTAATTAGAACATTTATTGGCTTGGCATGGAGAACGTGGTGCTGGGTGAAACCCTAAGACGGTAGTGTATTAAATTGTTTTTAACTAGGAAGAAGATTGGAGAAAGTATGGATTTTAGTAACATGTGACGATACACTCATTTGGATTGTTAATTTTAGACATGTCTTATAAATATGTGTAGTGTATTTGTGTGAATGTAACTAATCATAATAAATTAAAGAAAGTAATATATTGGCACATTCAAAAGAGAAGGATGTGATGTCCAAGGGGCCAGTTTGGCAGTGGCAGTGACGAGGGCCTTATTCACAAGGAACTCTTCTACCATTCCCAATGGTTGTGGAAGAAGTCAGAAGTAGCAGAGTCAGGTTGGAGGACAGCTAGTGTAGCAGAGTCATGAGGGGAGATCTCAGTTTCTGTCATAGCAAGAAGTGAAAGTTGAGGGTGATGAGAGTCAAAGTTGTCAGTGATGTAAGAAAATGTGTTGCAGAGGGATTGTGCATTCCAGAGGCCAAGTGAAAGAGTGATAGGAGGTGGAGGAGAGGAGCCAGTGTTTTGCGTTAGGCGAGGGGGATAGACAAGTTTGGAGAACATCAGGTTTGATGGCTGTGAGGGCAGGGTGAGAGTAGGGCATGTGTAGGGGCGAGAGTAAGGTAGAAGTTAGACTGGCTTAAGGATGTGAGAGAATGGGAGAAAAATAGTTATCATCAGGTATAAAGGTACAAAGTCAAGGTGTATGATGGAGGGTAAATGGAGCAGGCAAGTGAAAGTGAGATTATATGATAAGCAGAGAACACTGGTGAAGCATTTTAAATCATAGAGAACATATTGCAAAGACAAAAGGAAGACTGCTTTGTCAGTGGCCACGTGACATCTGGACTGAATTTGTCGTGGGGCTCAGCTGCATTCTATGGGTTGCAGCGTGAGAGGGGGTAGGGGTATTGTAAATAGTCTATCAATGGGGTATTGTAAATAGTCTATCAATATCTAGGGCAACTGTCAACCTCACTTCTTCCGCTAGACCTATCAGGACACCCTACACAAACATGCTCACAGTACCTAAAATCAAGAGAGCCTGAGCAGAAGGCGCAAGCTTCCCCTACCTAGCAGCCCTGCAATGAAACGCCCTTCCACCTCCCTTACGAGGAGAAAACTCTCCCCTAGCTTTTCGGAAAGCGGTGAAAACGCTGCTCTTCTCATAAAGCACATATCATTCCCCAGCAAACATGAGCTCTATGCCTGTAAGATAAGAATGTATAAATGTATGCTATGCAGTGCTTTAAGTGGGGTAAGAAATTGAGGGGGGGCCCTCGTTTGGGGGCGTGGCTTTCATTGTGGGCGTGGCCTAAAAGTCCACAAATCATAGTAAGGTGCACAAACAAATATATAAATGTATGTGAGCATTTATATGTTTGTATGCGTACTACTATGGTGTGTGTACTTTTCAAGCCATATTTTATAAACATAGCAATGTTACATATTTCTATGTTTATAAAAGGTGGCTTGAAAAAGTGCACAAACCATAGTAAGTTACGCACACTTGTGTGCTTACCTTACTATGGTTTGTGTACTTTTCAAGCTACCTTTTATAAACATAGATATTTGTAACATGTTTCTATGTTTCTAAAAGATGGCTTGACACGTAAACAATTCAAGGCATCTTTTATAAAGCGTTGATGACGGACAAAACAAACCGCAAGATGGCTTTGTCCGTCGACAAAGCTTTATAAAAGATGCCTTGAATTGTGCACGTTTCAAGCCGTCTTTTATAAACATAGAAATATTTCTACCTTTATAAAAGATGGCTTGAAACGTACACAGTTCAAGGCATCTTTTATAAAGCTTTGCCGACGGAGAAAGGCACCTCGGGCTCTGTGATCTATCTGCTATGAGCAGATACATCAATGAGCCCGAGGCACCTTTCACCCTCTGCGAACCCGCGGGCTCCGTGATTTAATCTGCATATTAGATCACGGAGCCCGTGGGGGTCAGTGACATGGGGAGGGAAAACAAAGGGACAGTAACTTCCTCTGATGACCCTGATGAGGGGTCATCAGAGGGAGTTACACTAACTGACAGAAGTGCCGCCAGCCTCCGCGTTGCTGTGGCTGGCTGGCACTTCTGTCAGCTTGCCCGACATAATGACGGGCGCATCTCCCGTCGCGGCTGCGGCCGCGGCGGGATAATGCATCCCGCCAATGTTTTTGTGGGTCGGGGGGCCCCGGCTGGGCCCCGGCTCAGCCCCACTTTCTGGAGACAGCCAGGGCCCGGCCCCGGTAGGCCCCGGCCCACTTAAAGCACTGATGCTATGTATATATGACTAATATGCAATACCATTTCTTTGTAACTAAGCTCTGCACAAGTAACAGCATGATGATGCACAAGGGCTGCTTGTGTGCTATACAAATGTAAAAATAAATAAATAAATACAGTTGAGGGCTCTGCTATACTTTACATGCAGAACACATGCAGTGGCAAACATGAAGTCAACAACCAAATCACATGCACAATTGTCAGCTGAGGCAAAGATACCGTCAGCGCAAGTACTCTTGTCTGTACCATCTTGGTATTGCAGTAAATATTTAGTATAAAAGAAACCTCACAGTAGCAAAATATTCTAGAGTGGTGAAACCACACAGCACCAAAAATCTAAAGCAGCAAAATCTCACAGCAGTAAAACTCAAATGTGTCGGGACCTCACAGTGGCAGCACTTAAGAGTGAGTGGCAATGGAATGGAGAACATTATGTCTGAGAAGAGGCTATTCATTCTGAGATGGATTTAATGGGGCTATAGGAGACCAAAGGACAGTTAGAAAACCAAAAAACAGGGATGTGTCTTGATTCTTATAGGTAAGAACAGCTCTGCAGTGAATGGAGCACACAATTATTTAACGCCCCTAAATCCCTAAATACTGAGGGCTTGGTTGTAGTCACAAACTATAATCCTAAAATAGTCAAATGTCTCAAGACATGACAAAGTAGCTTTTATTTTATTTTTTTAAATGTCAAAGTCTTGATTTCCATACTTTGAGGGAAAAATTGGTTCTTATATTGTACCAAAATGGGTCTGAAAACGTCAGCAGACTGTCTCCATTTTTAGTCTGCAATGCTATTAAACCTCACGTAGATAACTTTTGATCAAACAAATGCTTGCACGTTTTACTCCTCCCTCAAAACTCTAACTCATTCAAATCTGGACAGCTCAGGAGTGGTGCAGCAAAGAACCTGACAATTGATTGCGCAAATGTGCAGTCAGGATCTTTCCCTCGATTGTCAACTGTCTCTGAACATAACAGAGATGGATCAGAGAATTACTGCATACGTGAAGGGGACAGAAATCCGGGATCCTGCAGGTTTATCCCCACCCACAGACGATCATTCAGGGGTGATCACTACCATGCATGCTAGCATCAATGACAGCCGCCATTGCAAAAATGATAGCCGCCATGCCTCATTAATTTGCACTGTTTTTGCCCGCTCTTTGCATGTGCAACAAACCCATGCAAAATTGTGCAACTGAAGCGATTATGGCCAATTGGAAGAGAAATCCTGGTTAGTATAACATGAGGATTGCCCTGTGTGAAGCCCATGTACCCAGGGGCTGGAAATGGCAAACCATGAAATAATTCTTAGAAAATACTCTTTGCACGGATTTTGTTAACACCCAAATTGGGTTTTGGGTCCAGGATAGATGTAAAGGCCTATGAAGGGAACAACATGCTTTGAAGGGGGATAGGCTACATCACAGACACAGAGCTGCGGGATCCTTGATGAGTGTGGCACAGGAAGGCCTGTTCTGCAGCATGTCAGACTCTGAGTTGAGTGCAGACCCCATCTGAGGCAGTGATAGAAGTGTACCAAAAAAGAAGTGGAACTGTGCTCCGGCAGGGGACAAAGTAGGAAGGAAAGGAGGAACGTGCAGCACATTTTTCAAGGGTTGCAGTCATGCTGGTTGACAGCCAATTGAAATATGTTTTGGTTTAGCTGGAACTGCTATCCGGTGGTAAAGTGGGGGAGTGTGCTTTAACTTGATAAAGAACAATTCCAGAATGGTGAAAATGGTTGCAAGAAGTACTGGAGCTGTGAACAGTAAAAAATTAAAGTAGTGAAACACAGCTCGTGACCAATTCCGCTCACTTCGACAACACTGATCTGAGGGCTTTGTCTGCTTTGGCTCAAACTTCAGTGGAGAGGCTTTAGTTGTACAGATAGCACTGTTCTCAGTGTTCAGAGGGCACTGCAATTCAGTGAAAGGGTCTTAATTATGTGAAAATTGGAAACAAGGCAAAACTAGACCCATGTAGAGGAATGAAGGTAGTGCCAGCAGACTCCTATAATCTAATCATTTCAGTTGTATTCCCACACAAGTACATATATAATGAAACATTAACTTAAAAAAAATAACATACCTTTGACATCGCTTTCCACATGCGGTCTGTTTCTATATTCTGTGACTTCGCTTTAGTGATCCTTTTAATATTTAGACTCCTGGTTTTGTGGTTTTTAAATGTCTTTTCACTAACTTTTCACTTTTACCATATTACTTTTGCCCTACTTTTGCCTTGCTAATCCCCTTCATGGGGGGACACCCCGAACACCTGTGTTCACTTATACCCCTCTTTCCACTTTTTAGTCCTCCACTTTATACTATTTATAACTGAAGTCTATTTTGACTTTTTTCCGCCACTTAAACCCAAACCTGTATTGCCTAGATTTTGGTTTTTTTTTCATCCTTGCAATGTTTTTTCCCTCTTTATTTTTACTCCTTCATTTATTGGCTCTCTATCTTTCCCTGCAATGTAATCACTGGTTACCACAGAATTATTTTGTCTCCCAATGCAAAGATCTTTCTAGAGGCTCACTCCTATGTTGATAGGCAGTAATGCGAAAGCATTTGCGCTGGTGGGTACGTATCTGCCTTTACTGCGCAGAAGCTTGTAGGTTAGCTCAGGGGTAAGGGGCTTGGCTTAGGATGAGGACGATGCCAGCATGTCCATGGGTGCAATCCTCGGTCGAGCGCTTAGAAGCTGGAGGAGTCCAACTTGGCGCACTGTATAAATGAAAGTAAATAAAAAGAGAAGGGTCTTTGTATTGAGGCCTACTTATTGACCTTGTTCTGGTGATTGAGCACGCTGTTGGTTGGTTTGGTATTCAAGGATGAATAGGTTCCTGTCAGAGTACCCTTTCTTCCCACTATGAATGAGAATGTTTGATCACATTCAGCACCAACTTCATAGAGGCCATGGTTGACTCGATCATCACCAAACCTAGGCAGGGCTTTTATTGGAGCCTAGGGACAGTGGTCACTGTTTTCAATTCCTCAAGAGCAGCAGCTGCCATAATGGACCAAAGCTGGCAATATTTTTAAAAAGGGATGAAACATGTTGGGTGCTGAAAAGGCAGTATTTGTAAAACACTGCCTGCTTTAACGTTACTGCCATTGCTGTACTGAGGTCTAGGTAAAGTGTGTGAGCAGCTGTGAGTAATGGGCTACTCATTATTTGGTCAAAGGCCACAATCTTTTCACCCAAAATATTGGAACATCTCCACCAAGAACAAAAATGCTGTGGTTGCCTGTTCTGTGGACTGCGGCGTACTTCGGAGATTCTTACTCATGTTTTATCTCTCAGTACCTTTAACTATGAAGAATATCTGTGTGCATAATTGTCTGGTCCCATCCACAGGGGAGTCCAACACTAAAGAGCTAGGCAATCTCCACTGAACAAGAGTAAATGGCCAGTAACTCCAGAAAATGGTTTCTGCCTGTTGGGGATCATTGTGAGTTACCGCCTACACTATAGGCAACTGTGAGCGAGGGGTCCACATCTAGATCACCCTAAAACACTTACGATGAACCCCCCAAGTGCTATAAATAAATACACAAAACATGAAAAACTCTCAACAAAGAACGAATGCAAGGTGAAAGAGCCTATTCTATTGGCTGTGTCCGACATGGGGGAAATAGCCTGTCTTATTGGCTGTGGCCCAAATGGGGTGAAATAGCCTGTTCCATTGGCTGTGGCCCACATGGGGTGAATTAGCCTGTTCTATTGGCTGTGGCCCACATGGGTTGAAATAGCCTGTTCTATTGGCTGTGGCCCACTTGGGTTGAAATAGCCTGTTCTATTGGCTGTGGCCCAGATTGGGTGAAATAGCCTGTTCTATTGGCTGTGGCCCACATGCTGTGAAATAGCCTGTTCTATTGGATGTGACCCACATGGCGTGAAATAGCCAGTTAGTTTGATTGGCTGTGGCCCATATAGGCTGAAATAGCCTGTTCTATGGGCTGCGGCTGACGTTCTCTTCCTTTTCAAGGAGTTCCATCGCAAGCTTTATATTTGATCTGTCCACCCACACGTTGATGACACCTACAATAGGAATTTTCATAATGATGGTTATGCAGCTACAAGGTCAGTGGAAGGTCTTGGTCCAAGAAAGTTTTCCATTTCATAACTGCATTTCCTTTGTCTCACTATGGCTATCATTCTTTCTACATCCAAGAATGAGGCAGGCTGTTTCAGAAAAAGTGTGCACATGAAAGTGGATGCCAGAGGTTATTGTGGTCATACCAGTTCCAGAATGACTCTATTCCCTTGCGATTCCACTTCACTTAATGTCCCCATTGTAATGCATGTCCTTGATGCTTCATTTTTCATTCAAATTTCCTCTTTAGGCCTGTCACTTTCTTCTGCTTCCTCCGTCCAGGGCTAAAACATGCCTGGAATCAGGGCTGAGTGTGCATTAGTGATTAACCCAGGAGAAGTTATGGAAAGGTTCACCAACTAAGACTAACTGAGTGAACACTCCAACATATTTGACAATAGTGGGGCATCTATGCTGGTTTCACTTGAAACAGCAACCCTGAAAAGTGTAAAACATAAGAGGTAATGCTGCCTCCACTCCCAACTGCTTACATTTACCAATGTAAGGTATTGCACATCTTGCATTAAGCAATAGTTAAGGCACATTTTTTATGATTGTATACCTGAAACATAAAGATGCTGAAGACCTGCATTGCCTACAAAGCACAGATGACCGAAACACCATGATATCTACCTAAGAAACTAACCATCACAGGTGGTCAATGCACCAATGAACCAGGAGCTAAGATCTGACCTGAAATCCAAGCATACTCCTCCTACATTCCACAATCAGGAACTGAATGCTTGCAGACATCCATTTAGCCTCTTACCTGCTGCGCTGCTGAAAATAACGGAATACTCTGCTTGTCGAAGAACACTACACTTATGATAAAAGGATATAGAAAACAAAACACTCCTTTCCTGCCTCTTCCCTATACTTGTAGAGCATCCTCCACCTGCACAGTGCTCTGCTGCTCTCCAGCCACGCTTGTGCCATATGAATCACCTACATACATAAGTACACTTGAAATACCTTTGAACAAATCCCCCCAGATAATTCATGAAGTATTACTTTGGCACTAGGAGTCATTCCAAGCCATAGCATTGTAATGAATCTGGACAATTCGCCCCTTCTCCCAAGAAGGAAGCCACCCCCTTTGAGGCTACAGAGGTGAACCCACTATGCAAGACCCTCCCTAGGAGTCTGGGCAAGTGGGACCTCACTGGGAGTGACTCTCCTCTTGGGGAAAAGGACTCCCATTCCAGAGTGTAACTGCCAGTCCAAACCACCTTGTTTGCATATATGGATGCGGAACGCATGGAGGTTGGCGTACTACCTGACCAAAAACCGAGGTCGGAGAGTGAGCAGAGACAGATAAAGCACCCATCCCGTCGGTGGCACGACCATGAAGGAGTAGTGGTGGGCCAGTAGGACGATAAACTATGCCGAGATGAGACAATATCATACAGGGGAGTCCGGATCCCCGAGCTCCACGTAAGTTGGACCGTAGCTACAGAGACCAGTTGCCATGGGGAAAGCCAACGGTTATGGGAGACTGAGAAACCAGACGGAAAGTGTACCACTGAGAGGTACAAACAGATTGAGCGATGGCTACAAAGCACAACAAGGTTATGGGAACCAGAGAAACCCGACAGAGAACATGCCGAGACAAGATACATACATAGTTAATAACAACTGGGAAAGCTATCATGTTTATGGGAGCCTGAGAAACCCAAATGTGCAAACACACTATGAAACGGGGGATCAAGAAAGAGATGAACATTGTTAATAATGGCTGGTAAAACTATTAAGGTTCCAGGAGCCGGAGAAACCAGAGTGTCCAAATACCCTAGGAAAAGGGGGATTGAGAAAGATACGAACACTGTAAATAATGGCTGGGAAAGCTATTCAGGTTATGCGAGCCTGAGAACCCGATTGTACAAATACTGTATGAAAAGGGAGAAAGAAATATGCATGAAAACTTTGAATAGGGGCTGAGAAAGTCACAGATTTATAACAAAACAGGTTGGATAGCAGCCCTATGTGAAATAACTTGAGTGAATGAACACAACCTGTCTGAGGATTACAGGACTTTGGGGGGAGTCCCAACGCCTCAAAGATGACAGTGTTTTAATGTTCAAGATATCTTGAAGTAATGGAAATGTTCACAACACAAGACAGTTTTCTTGGTTAAAAGGAAAAGACTGAAACCCATAACTTGATACAAAGCTTGGGATGAATATCCTGCTTTGTGAAAAGGAACTTTAAGACTGAGAAGAAGTAAAGCATAAGGTGGGCCAGGCAAACGCCCTGCTGAGGGTATGGTACAAAGCCTCGCATTTCCCTTTTTGGTTAGGTATTTTCTAAAGTGGTAGGGCCAGTTAGTTAATAGGATTCAGACTCAATAACTTTATTTTGGACTTTAACCTGCACCTTCAGCTTTTGTTTTGCTAGGTAGGAACTTCCCTCATAGCTATAGGGCCAGTTAGCAGTTTTGGTTCTTTTATTTTTGATAAAAGTCCTTGAACAGGACTTCTAATCCTCTCAGTCGTCCTTCTGGTTTACTAAGGGGCAGATTCACTTTGTACGAGGGACAGTATCGAAAAGCTAACTGGCATGGATAATATTCTTTTTTTACATGAAGTTTGGCCTTGATGTAATTTACATATTTTGGGTGTGCCCAAGGTGTAGAAACTGATCCCAAAGCCCAGATTTTATTTGCACATTCATGCGCTGTGTAATGTACTCTACCAGCAGTATTTCCCCCTGCATCTCATTGGGAGTCCAGGCAGAGGAAAATGTGCAAAGGATAGTTTAGGTGCCTCCTTCTGCATGCAGGTCCTCATTATCAATATCAGATCTGCGTGTAGTGACTGCTGGACGCAAGACGTGACAGCACTTTCCTTGTTGCATCCTGTGGCCATCTGGTTCTGAGAATGTGTTTTACACCACTATCACTTCAATTCACGCTGAGGAACATACTGGTAGGCAACTCTCTTGTGAATAGGTGTCATGATGCCTACCCCTGGGCATCCAGACCAAGTCCATCAACCCCGGAAGCAGACATGTTACCTGGAGCAAACCCAGCAACCCCTGTTAGGGGCTATCTGGGTACAGTCCTGGTGCCTATGGCGCCAGGCTTATATGGGCCATGTGAGGCTTGAAGGGACTATTTTATCTTAGGAACTATTTTGTTACTCGGGTGTGGTTAGGGGGAATACTTACCTGGGACTACTTTGAAGGCTATTTAAACCACGCCCAAAGAGCAGCACATGCTTCGCGTTATTCTGCATCCAGCAGCGTAATGCTCACCGTGTCTGCAGTCAGCATCCAGCATCCTGCCACGCCCGCCTCGAGTCCAGAGCGCCTAGAAAGAAGGGAAAGAAGAAGAAAGGTTAGAACAAGAACTTTACTGGATTTCTTACCTGATTTCGGATTCAGCCCATCTTCGAACCAGAAACAGACTTCATTTTAAACGCGTCGCATCGCCAGCAGCAGCGCCGCGCCATACTCACTGTTCCTCGCAGCATCTCTATGATCCGGTGCTGTCTCCATCACCAGGTTGCCGCATTCCAGCACCTAAGGGGGACAAGAAAACAACAAGGTGAGCCAAGGTAACAAACAAGGACAATCTCTTGCCACCATATGCTTACCTGATTTTACCGCAGGAGGTATTATCCACCAGCACGCCAAATCTTCCTACGCTGCACCTGCAAGAAAAGAGAAAGCAGCGAGTTAAACCTTGGCATCATTTACTGAACAGTGTTACAAAACACAGACTCTTACCTGAACGCTTTCAGCTGCCACAAGACTATCATCTTTTGGGTCTAAGCTGCAAAAGAAACAAGGAATTGGACAAGAGTGATTATTCGGACATTTTGAATCCTTTAGAACTATATACTTACGGCCTTTCGCCCAGAGATTTGGATCCAAGATTTGTCCAGAACTCTTCCAATACCCTCAAGCCAGTGAAGTAACTGGCCATCAACGCGCCCCTGCATTCTTCGCAGGATGGAGAGCTCATCATACAAAACTATAAGGTGAGCTTTGTGAAAGGGAATGTCAGAAGTGATAAGTGGGGACGCAGTGAGGTGTTACTACTCAAATCCACAGGTGGCTAATTCCCTTTCCCCGTCTTTAGGAGACTACTTCTACGGGTCAAGCAGACAAAGCTAGGTGGGCCAGTCCAGTCAGTCATCTCTGCACTACGCATCACGTTGGTGGAGACCGTGGCTGTCCAGTTCCGCTCGACACCCCTCTGGGAGCCAGGTGAGCATAACAATAGGAGGCCACGGTATGTCAACCATTGTAGCCCTATTGTGATTTAGGTTGCCAACAACAAATGTTTGGACCAAACTTGCATGTTAATAAATGTCCAAAAGGGTAATCAATCGGCAAACATCTGGATAAAACGTCTGAGAAAGCCATGATGTCAGTGATTAAACATAGGCTAGAAGCTACAGGACTGCATTTACGCTATGTGGGTATAATAAGCTGTACATTTATACATCTTTTTCTTAAGAAGTGCTACATTCATGTAGATCTATAAACTCTTCAGTAAATCTGTAGCAAGGTGGCCACCAGGGGGCGCACAGGCAATGGCTGCCTGATCGCATCGCTCCCGCCGGACCCGGTCTGTCAGAGGGTATTGAGCCCCCCCCTGTCACCCCCCCGGAGCCCCACCCGCACCTTCCAGCCGATTGACCCCCCGGGCACCCCCGCAGCAAAAAAACGGAATCTGCGGACCCCGGGAAGCCCGAGAACGAGCCCCGTGTGAGCCGCGGGAAAGCAAGATACGCGGCCCGCCCCGCCGCAGAACCAGCAGGGCAGTGCGGCCTCCGGCGTATCCTCGGACGACACGCGGCAGAGGCGGGCGAAGCGCAAGCCAGAGACCAACCCTGGGAGCGGGGAGCAGAGACGGGACGACGTGGTCCCAGAGCAAACCCCCGTTGGGGTGCTCCGGAGCCCCTCTCGCGCCCGCGGGCCCGGCCACTGCTGAGGACAGACCCCTCCTCCCCCGCCGAAGCCGAAGCTGAAGATCCACAGGCGGCGGGAGCGGGCCCCCATGGAGAGGCTGTGGAGTCGTGCCGGGGAGCGGAGGTGAGGGGGCGCGCTCGAGCACCGGCCCCCCCCTCCCGCCACCGGCTGCTGCCTGGGTGAGTGGCCCCCGCCGAGGGACGGTGGGGCGAGTGCCCGCCCTGAAGGATCCCCCCCCCACAGTGTAAAGGGGACAGGGGGACAGGAGCTGCAACCCCCCGTTGAGGGTCCCACGGCTCGGGTCCCGCGGGGGCGACCGCTCCCACGACCCCCCGGGGGTGGGGGAAAGGGGAGAGGAGGGGGAAAAAAATAAATAAATAAATAAATTAAAAAAAAATATATATATATATAAATAAATATAAAATAAAAAGAAGAAGAAAGGACGGGCCCCAGCTGGCCACAGTGAAATAGGGTGTGAGGCCCCCGCCGGGCGACGGTGGGGCGTGTGCCCGCCCTCAGTGAGGTGAAGCTTGTTCCCCGAGGCGCGGGGCCCATCTCACGGAAGCGCCTGCGGCCCGGGCCGGGGAGGCCTCCCCTCCCCCCCCCCGAGGGGGGCGCAAGGGGCGGACCCCCTGCCCTCGGGTCATACACCGAATGAGCTGGAGAGAGACTTTGCAGGGGTACCGCTTTCAAGAAGCCAAGAGGGGCAACAACGGTTTGGGCCTCAAAAGAACCATGGCCCAGTCGGAGGATGCGGCTCCCCCCCCGTCAGCTATGGAGAGGGGCTTCGCCTCGATCCTGCAAGAAATCAGGGACATGCGCTCTGACATAGCCCAAAAACTCGAGAAAATGGACCAGAGGGTGGAAAAGGTTGAAGACAGATTACTCCAGGTTGAGACCAATCAATCCTCATCAGTGACCCAAGATATACAATTTAGGGTGAGGCTGGAGGCCCTGGAAAAGAGAGAAGAGGAGAGAGCCCGACAGATGGACGATTTTGAGAATAGGGAGAGAAGGAATAACCTTAGAATCTTCGGGGTGCCGGAGTTGGAAGGAGAGACAGAGAGGGACGTCATCAGAGCAGTGCGGGACATCATCACCCTCCTATTCGCCGAAGAGATGACCACTGAACCTACGTTCGACAGGGTGCATAGGGCGGGGGGCAGACCGGGGGGCCCCCGGTCGATACTGGTCAGGTTCCACTACTATTCGGAAAAAACAAAGGTGCTGGAGGAAGCCAGGAAGGCCAGAAATATCACCTACAACAACGCTCAGGTCTCAATATTCCAAGATCTTTCCGCCTACACGCTTGCCAAGCGGAGAATGTGTCGCCCGCTCACGCAGTTACTCAAGGAGAAGGGAGTGCGATACAGATGGGGCTA
This sequence comes from Ambystoma mexicanum, assembly GCF_040938575.1. NCBI lineage: Eukaryota > Metazoa > Chordata > Amphibia > Caudata > Ambystomatidae > Ambystoma > Ambystoma mexicanum. The sequence continues at coordinate 719,222,908 of NC_090923.1, forward strand.
CCCCTTCTCCCTGACTTTCGAATACATGGGCCAAAGAACTACCCTGGTTACTGAAGAGGACATCCGGGGAGCCCTGCTGGAATATGCAACGGACACGAATGACCGGAGGGGCCCGTCGGGGCCGGAAAGGGCAGGGCCTAGTGGACCCGGCCCGTCAGGGGAAAGGAGGAGGCGAACCGGCGCACGAAAGTTCAGGAAAATGAATACGCCATCACCGGCTAAAGACGGGGAGAGGAGAGACCCGGAGGACTAGGAAAGGGACCGCTGCACGCAGGTTGGGACAGCTCAGTCAGGAGCATGTGGGTGTACCGATTCATACGCCCCGACGAACAGCAAGTATACGGGATGTATTGAGGGGGTGGGGCCCTGAGGGGCCAGGGGGGCTCAGGAGGAACAGCTTCCAAAACGATCGGCCCGGCCAGGGGAGCGGGCTGGTGGTTCGGCCAAAAGCCAGATATGGCGGGACAACTTGGCTGGACGCCGGGGAGGGGGGAGGGGGTCAACGCGGGAGTTGGGGGGTTTCAGTTTGGGGGGGGTCCGGGGGGCAGTTGGGGAATAGTTACAGGCCCTCCGGAAGGGGGGGTGCAAAGGATCCAACCATGGGAGTATCCAAACAAAGGTGGTGTAGGTGAGCCGACGCGGAGAGCGGAGCCGCTAGATGACGGCTGAGGGTCCGCCGGCCCTGGGGGTGGGCACTCTCAATGTACGGGGCCTGAACACCCCCACGAAGAGGTCCCTGGTCACTAGAGAATTCAGAAGGGCCGGTCTTGATATCCTCTTCCTGCAAGAGACTCACTGGGCAAGAGGAAAGGAACCCATGATAAGGGGGGGGAGGTATAGGAGAGGTGTTCTGCGCGTCCCACAGGTCCAAGAAGAGGGGGGTGGCCATCCTTCTGGGGAGAAACGTGGGCTTTGTAAAAGAGGAAATAGTTAAAGACCCGGAAGGCCGGTACCTGCTGGTGCGAGGATCCCTACAGGGCTCGCCGCTCACCCTGGTGGGGATTTACGGTCCCAATGAGGGCCAGGCCCAGTTTTGGGAGCGGGTGGCGGAGAAACTCAAGCTCTTTGTCCGGGGGGGGTTGGTAGTGGGAGGTGATTTCAACATGGTAATCGACCCCGACTCAGACAGAAGGCGTGTTGGCCCTCAGCTCTCCAGGCCCACGGATGTCCACATGGCCCGGTCCTTCCGGAAGGTTAACGCAGAGCTGGGCTTGGTGGACACACTCCCCTCCCCCGGAACGGGTACTCCTTCCTACACATATTATTCGTCCACCCACTCGTCCTTTTCTAGAATTGACTACATCCTGGTGGACGAGTCCCTGCACTCGTATGTCTCGGGCCACAAAGTTGACCCCGTCCCCTGGTCGGACCACGACCTGGTTCGAACCACCATTGCAAGGGGCTGGCTAAGCGACCGCAGAGGGAGATGGAGATGTAACGATTCCCTGCTGAAAGATGAGGTCCGTGCCCAGGAGGTGCTAGAGGCTATTACGGAATTCTTTGAATTTAATGATAATGGCGAGGTGGGCCCACACACCCTATGGGACGCCTTCAAGGCCACAATAAGGGGCTTTCTCATTAAAATGAGCGCTCAGGCCAAAAGAGTGAGGGAAGCCCAGGAGAAGGCCCTGAGGGGGAAAATTGCCCAACTACAACCGATGGGGCCCCGAGCGGCCCCCTTGGATCATGGTCGGCTCGAATCACTAGCCGACTATCGGCTCCAGCTGCGAGACCTCCTCTTACACAAAACGGAGCGAAGCCTCCAATTGGTCAAGCAGAAGTATTACGAAAAGGGGGACAAAGCGGACAGAATCCTAGCCTGGAAACTGAGGGAGGTCCAGAGGGATAGAATGGTAAAGGCAGTGAGGAGTGAGGAGGGGACCATGGGCCATGACACTCCCCACATAGGAGAGGCCTTCCGGAGATACTATGAAAAACTCTATACCTCGGAATGTGACGGGCGGGACGAGGAGATAGAGGGGTTCCTCAACTCGGTCCAGATACCGGCCCTGTCCGGGGAGATGGCCGAGGGACTGGAGGGGCTGGTGACCGAGGAAGAGGTGGGCAACGCCATTAGCGGGATGAAGGCGGGGACCTCCCCCGGGGAAGATGGCTTCACAGTGTCCTTCTATAAACGGTACCGCTCTACTCTGGCCCCTCACTTAGCAAAGGTTTTCAATGCAGTATTAGAGGGGGGGACCCTCCCGGACTCCATGATGGAGGCCATAATTGTAGTCCTTCCCAAGGAAGGTAAGGACCCCACTGATTGTTCCTCATATCGCCCTATATCTCTACTAAACATTGATGTCAAGGTCCTTGCCAAAATCATTGGGAAACGGATGGAGAAGATTCTGCCGACACTGATCCACGGAGACCAGGTGGGGTTTGTAAGGGGTAGGCAGGGCTCAGACAACATCCGTAAAACTATAAACCTGATCCACCACGCCCAGAACTCCGATCTTGACGCGAGCCTCCTCTCTCTGGACTCGGAGAAAGCGTTCGACCGGGTCGAATGGCGATATATGGAGCTACTCCTCCAGAGAATGGGATTTGGTGCTCATATCAGGGGTTGGGTGACGGCTCTTTACAGAGCTCCGAAGGCCAGGGTACAAGTGAATGGCAGATTGTCGGACCCCTTCTTCCTCTCACGGGGCACGAGACAGGGGTGTCCACTGTCCCCCCTGTTGTATATTCTAACGATGGAACCTTTGGCCATAGCGGTGAGGTCGCACCCGGAGATCAGAGGGATAATGAGAGGGGAGGTGGAATTTAAGCTCTCCCTGTTCGCCGATGACATCCTGGCGTACCTGGTGGACCCCGGAGCCTCCCTCCCCCCCCTCCTGTCCCTGGTGAACACATTTGGGCGCTTCTCGGGGCTAAAAATTAACGCTTCCAAATCGGTCCTTCTCCCCATGCGGGTAAACGACCCGGCTCTGGACCCCGTGGGAACTTTTCACGGCATCACAGTGGGCAGGGCTTCTGTTCGCTACCTGGGAGTCCTCCTCACCAGAGACTTATCCCAACTGTCCCCCGCTAACTATGACCCGGCCCTGGCTAGCATTACCAGGGACCTCAGGAGGTGGAGCTCCATGATCTTGTCCTGGTACGGCCGCATGACGGCAGTAAAGATGAACGTGCTGCCGCGCCTGTTGTATCTCTTTACCTCTCTCCCATCCAACATTCCCGACCACCTCATGAGGACACTACAGAATGCGGTCCGAGAGTTTATCTGGCAGGGTAGGACCCCGAGGACTGCGAGGGTGGTCTTGACCTTGCCGAGGGAGGAGGGAGGGTTCGGCTTGCCTGGCTTCCAGCTCTATTTCCGAGCCGCCCAGTTGCGAGTCCTCCTGGAGCACATGAGGGAGGGGATGGGCACCTACTGGTCTTACCTGGAGGACATGGACGCTCACCCCCTCAAGGTACGCGATCTTCTCTGGGCACCACACAAGTTCATCCCAAACAGATTGAAATCCCATCCCACCCTGGGTGTCCTTTGGGCAGTCTGGAGGGAGGGCCCCCAGACGGCGCACCTAACGACGTGGCCATCCCCAATGTCCTCTCTCTGGGGACACCCGTTCAGATTGGGTAACAGAGGTTTTTCCAAGGCACAGGCGTGGTCTGACTCGGGGCTGGAGTGGGTGGGACAGCTGTTCCGGGAGGGGGAATTCCTGCCCTATGAGGACCTAAGGGACGCCATTGGGCGGGGGTCTCTTTCCGTGTTTGAGTATCTGCGCTTGAAGGGAATCCTCGGCGACCCATCATGGGGAGAGAACTTGAGGAGGCAGTTGACCCCCTTCGAGAAGTTCCTTGATATGGCGACCTCTAGAAAGGGAGCCGTCTCCGGAATATATAGAATCCTCAATACTGTGAACTTGGTAGAACGGAGGGGCTTTCGCTCATATTGGAATGATCTCGCAGGGGAGGTGATTTCGGAAGACGCTTGGGCAAGGATCTTCAAAATTGCTTTTCACGGTAATTTGTACACGGCAGATATGGAACATAACTTTAAGATTCTGCAGGGATGGCACAGGGACCCTGTGAAACTGTCTAAAATGTTTACGGCGGTCTCCCCCGATTGCCCGAGGGGCTGCGGCCAGAGGGGCTCACGAGGCCACATGTGGTGGCACTGCCCGAAAGTGCAGGCATACTGGGCAGAGGTGAGGGGCTGGATGGCTGAGGTCACAGAGGAACTGCTTCCCCAGGACCCCCTGGTGGTGCTGTTGGGCCTCCCGCCAGAGACCTCGGACCTCTACAGGTACCCCAGAATGTGGGAAACGATGCTACGGGCGGGGAGAGTGGCATTGGCACAGAAATGGAAGAGCCCGGAGACCCCGTCCAAGGCTGACTGGCTAAAGAAATTGAAAAACTTGTTTCTAATGGACAAACTAACGGCCATGGTGAACAACGATTCTGGGTCATTCCTTGAAAATTGGCAGGGGGTAAGGGAGGCCTGGGGATGGGATGTGCACTGAGGCCTGAGGGGGGGGGCCGAGCGGGGCTCGGGGGGACTAGGCCGAAAGACTGTACTATAAAGTACCAGGGACCCCATGGACGGAATGGGCGCCCACGGCCCGGGGACATTCGGTCGGCCGTCAGCCACCAGAGAATGCCGACGCTCACACTCACTACCAAAGTAATGGACGCAAAAGAAAAGTCCAAATCTCCCGATGTCATGGTTCGAGTTGGTAAAACGAGGGGTGGGGGGAGGGGGGTTTGAAGGGGGGGGCGGTTGGGTGGGTGGGGGGGGGAGTTTGCTGGGCAAGTGCACCGTGAACAACTGCTGATTACAAATATTGCCTGCTTGTTATACTCTTTAAAAATGCCAATAAAACTAAAGTTTAAAAAAAAAATCTGTAGCAACCTATAGGAACAAACACTTTAAAAAAATGGATTCATTTAAAATAACATAAAATTCAACAATAGAACAAACAACTGCCATACTGTGCATCCTGTGTGCTTGATGAACGATCATCGTGAGTATTATCGATCTGCATCTAATATCAGCTCATGCAGCCATTCACTACGATATTCACCATGCTATCCTGCCGATTACTTCCCGCATAAACTCCTTAGCATTAACTCTGCTGCTAACTTTGAATCAACTTGCACATAGACGTTGCCTATCATTACGTACCATCTACTGCTACTATCCTGCCATTCCACCGCTCTATTCCGAAACTGCACTCAATTACTGGCTTGATATTGCTAAGCAGCCTGCCATGATCGATTATGCTGGTACCTATAAGCAGCTGCATGCTAGCCTCCTGCTAAGAGCAACCCTGCTCTGCAGTTCAGCTCACTTTGTATAGTGTTGTTTGTATTGTTCTCTATTGCACCGTGAAACTGCTTACATTCAATAATATTTTGCATACTATGTACGGTATGGGCACGTTAGCATCCTCCTGACACGCTATATTCTAACAAATCAGGCTTAGCAAACTTCTCACATGTACTAAATACATTATCGCATCGCCATCTGATTGCATTCCTCACTCTACCTCTAACTGTACCACTCAGATACAGCGCTGTTAAATGTTTGCTTTTGTATATCCTATCTTATGTGTGCATGTATATATACATAGATATACACATATCGCTATATTATGTACCTTACCTATCTATGTCGTGCTATCTGAAACTGCTCCTAGCCTGATAGTTACATCTAGCCTGCCTGTAGTTAGTCATTTTAAATTGTATTCCGACAACTGAAAGTGCAGCACCTAGCCCGATAGTCACATTTAGCCTGTCTGTACTTTGCCAATTTAAATTGTATGCCGACAACTGAAATTGCAGAACCTAGCCTGATAGTCACACTTAGCCTGCCTCTACTTAGCCACTTAGCATGTACACCCTCGGTCTAGATAAACGTACTACTGCTGCCCTTTACAGGTCACCTTGGCTACCACTGTACATTACCTTCTCCATCATACTAGTAGTACAACCACTCAGCTTGGCCACCAAAGCTAACACTTTGAGCCTCTGCGACACGTCCTCTCCTACCCATCTCACCTACCCCACCATGCTCGACATACAACAACCTAACACAGGACGTAAAATGAACCAGTATCATGAAAGTACTACCATACATAGGCCATGTAACACTGTAGACAGAAACCTAAGATTACGCGCTCGCCTGTCCAAACTGCATGAGCTACCAGCTAAGAAAAGTGAACTACTAAATCTCCAAAAAAATCAGTTATCTTTGAAGGTAACTGCAGAACCCACCAGGAAATATTCCAATCCCAAAAGACCAATACTAAATGGCACCAAACTGACCGCTATAGATAGACATTATACTACCTGCCCTAACTTAGAAAGCCACAAACCTTATCTCAAAGGAGCGCTTATAAACGCTAGATCTCTAGTCGCACACGCTACAGAGATTTCAGATATCATTCTTACAGACAACCTAGACTTCCTGGCCATCTCAGAATCCTGACTACATGACGCGGCAGGCCCTGCCCTATCACTAGCAGTCCCGGACAACTACACAATTCTACGAGCTGACCGACACCTCCCGAGGTGGAGGCCTAGCTATCATAGCTAAGATTAGCCTAGACATGAGAATTATCACAACCACCACTATGAAATCCGGTGAATGCCTCACGGTCAAAATAGCCATCGCTAACTGCCAAACACTAAACATCATCCTTATCTACAGACCACCAGGTACTATTGGAACCTTCACTGAGGACATTTCTACATCCCTGTCCACTAACCTAAAAAATACATCCCAAACAATAGTGCTAGGTGACCTTAATTTAGGCTATAATGACACCAAGGATATCCAATCTACAGCGATTGCCCTGACTCTGAAGGAGCTGGGATTCTCCCAGAAAGTTAACTTACCCACCCACATTAAAGGTCGAATCCTTGATTGGATAGCGGAACACAATTGCGAAGTAAATATCACAGATTCTGTACCCCAGATTTGGACTGACCACCACCTGCTATTATTCACAGTGACGACCAACCCTGCCACCACCCAGTCCTCACTTGGCCCACCCTCGCCCCACGAGGAACAAAAAACTCATGACAGCGGAAAAATTGTTGCCCGTCATATTACCTAAACTGAACTCACTCTCAGACATTATGGATCCTAATGTGTTAGTTGAACAGTATAATGAAGCTATGAACTCAGCCCTCGACCACATAGCTCCGCTCAAATTAAGGAATAGCAAACCGAAAAAGCATATCAACTCATGGTTCACTCCTCATCTAAAAAACCTTAGGTTGACTAAAAGTAAACTTGAAACCGCTTGGAGACTCTCCCCATCAGTTGAAAATAAACTTAACCTTTCCAAAGCCTCCTCCCAATACAAGAAAGAAATACTATTAGCCAAACAGGAAACTTATAATACCAGAATATCTCAATGGAAATCTAGTGTCAGAGAATTGTTCAGCATTCTGAAAGAATTGGAAACTCCTATTGTGCCTCAAGAAAACTGCACCAAGGACAAAAAATGGTGTTCTAGTATACAACTTGCCTTAACAAATAAAGTAGCTAATTTACAAACTAAAATTGATCTCAAGAAGGCATCTCTAACGCCTCACATCCCTCAGAGCTTAGCGCCACCACCACAGCCTAATAAAAAAATCTGATTCTGCTTCTCTAAGGTATCGACCATTGAGATAGAAAAGGTCATTCTGGGACTTAAACCGTCCAACTGTAAAGGCGACCAATGTCCAGCACAACTTATCAAGGATGCTGCGAGAGAACTATCGCCATTTATAACCAAACTCATCAACTCCTCCTTTACCACAGGCACGGTACCGAATAATTTAAAAGAGTCCTGGGTACTACCACTATTAAAGAAACAAACCCTTGACCCTGCCATTCCCACAAACTTCAGGCCCATCAGGATTGTGCCCTTTCTTCTAAAAATTCTAGACAAATGGCTTACATGCAAATACAAACTTCCTAGAATCCAACCACCTTCTCGGAACCCGCCAATCAGGATTCCGCCCGCAACATGGGACTGAGACAGCTCTAATAGATCTTAAGGCCCAAATAGATGAATGTAGAGACAATGGCCAAGCAGCCCTAGTCCTCCTGCTGGACCTATCAGCTGCATTTGACTTAGTTGACCATACAGTCTTATGTAGCCACCTAGACTCTGCAGCCTATTTCTCAAAAGAGGCTATAAAATGGATCAAGTCATTTCTGAGTAACCGGACTATGAGAGTCTTCTCTCCATCAGCCTGGGCAGATCCGATCCCTATAACCTGCGGTGTGCCACAAGGATCTTGTGTGTCACCTACCCTCTACAATGTTTTCACGAAGCCCCTCTTTGACGAAATGGATCATCTGGGTATCGCCTACATTAACTACGCAGACGATACCCAGATCCTCCTCCCGCTCTCAGGAGTTTACACCAAGGATCTGGAACTAGTGAATAGAATTCATAGCATCGTTCAGGCTTGGATGGCCACCCACGGCCTATGCCTGAACGATGATAAAACTGAGCTTATCATCCTAGGCACCCCATCCTATATATCCAAACTCAGCCCTGATTATGACAACTTCATTATTGATGGGAACAACATAAAAGTAGGCAACGGGGTGAAAACCCTAGGATTTTACCTCGACGCCACCATGAACTTTGCTAAACAAGTTAACTCTCTAGCCTCTGCTACGGCATACACATGCAAACTTATCAGAACTAGCAAACAATTCCTCTCCACAGACAGCTGCATTACACTTGCCAGAGCCCTTATACTATCCAAACTGGATTATTGTAACAGACTCTACATTGGGGCAAATAAACAGACCATTCACAAAATTCAAGTCCTCCAGAACAATGCCTTGAGAGCAGCACTCAAGATTAACAGAAAGGAGCATATATCCTCTGTAAGAAGAGAATACAAATGGCTATCCACCTTCCATAAAATTCAACTCAAGATCGCTTCCCTCACACACAAGTGCCTCAACAATAAAGCACCACCCTACCTCATGGACAGGTTATGTAAAAGAACCTCATCCAGACCAACAAGAACAGCCAACGCGGACTGCCTCCAAGTTCCGCGTTTCAAACTCTCCACTATAGGAGGAAATAGCTTCCCAGTCAAGGCTGCGCAGTTGTGGAACTCCCTCCCCCATGGCATCAGAGAACCTCAGCCTTTTCCCAACTTCAGGCAGAACCTGACCAGGTGGCTGAGATCCAATGCCATCTAACTACTGTAACCTGCCTGACCCTTTAGATGCACCTCCCTTGACTCCCACCCTTTGCTCCTGGAGCTTACTCACTCTGTGATTGAAGTTCCGTGCGCATCACATCACTATGACACTGGAGCCACTTGACCTGATATGACACACTGTATATTACTGTATATGATAACCCTATGACTATGTAGGTAACATGCAACCTATTACCTCATTGTTCCTTGACCCTGACCCTGCCTTGTACATACCTGCCTACTGTAACATCGTTGATGTCTGTATTTTCCCACCTATTGTGTACTTGTAACTAAGTGAGCATATTCTTTTCTTTTTGCGCCCTGATGCCCCAGGGCATGGTGCGCTATATAAATAATAAACTAAACTAAACTTAACTGAACTAAACTAAACTTCTACAACAAGTAACTCAGTAAAAATACAGGTCTCTATTCTACTATGAATGACCTATTTACACTTCTGATCATAGAACACAAAGAAAGATGGGGAAAAAGGGGGAGTCAGAAAGATGGGGGGGCCTCATTAGAGCAAAACCAGAACATTCAACCATACAACTTATTAAAGGTGCCCCACATTCTATCATAGTCCCCGATCATCCCTTTTGCCGTAAAAGAATCTCTCTCTCTTAACATGCACTTTCTGTCAACTCCCTTGATCACGTCTTCTGGTTCCTGTTGGCAATTTATACAGCCAGCAGTTGGATTTATGTGGTAATTTCCCTTTTTTTGCGACTACTGGGACAAGTTCCTCAATGTCATCACTTCTCCCCGGGAGGAGGACCCTTCCAATGGGGCCACGGAGGTGAGGCTGCTACCCGATAGCCCACTAGACGTGGTACTCAGTGGGAGGATCCCATGGGTGGGGACCCCCTCTATGGGAGAAGGGAGGACTGTCGAGGGAGAACACAGTAAACACAGCTTCATGCTGTTAGACATGAGTCGACCAGCCCCACATATAGGACTCAGATACCCCCATCCTCTTTATGTATATCATGCAGATGAGACTATGAGAGAAGAGTGAGGGAAGAGTGAATATGGATGACTCCAAAAGCATATCCACGAGGAGGAACAGGGCGATGAAAAGCCCTCTGCGGAACTGACACAAACATGCTAGCTATTGGAAGCTAGGAAAAAATCAGGACATACAAACTGACAAGGGACTCTCTTTGAAGTCTGTCCTGCCCCAGACCAGCTTCATGCCAGGGAGCAGAGTGCAGTGAAGAGGTGCCGTGGCAGACCCGAACACCTCGAGCAGAGTGGCAGGGAAGAACCACAACTTACCTGGTTGTGGGAGAAACCGGCGTCCAGTGGCAGAACCAAGCCATGCGAGACCCGACGCGTGGAAAGTGGAGAGAAAGCAGCGTGGTGGAGCCGCTGAGAACCGAAGGAAGACAGAGCCCAGGGGAAGCTGCAGAAGCTTGCCGGTGTTGCTGAGAACTAGAACCTTTGCAAACCAAGTAAAAAGGTATGCAGAGGGGGACCGGGAAGGCACAGGGAGACCCAAGAGGCTGTGGTTGGGAAGAAGTGCAGAGCCATCTTCCTCATCCAAGTGGGACCGAAAACAGAGACATGTTGAGAATGGAGGGGGTGAAAGAGCGCCCCAAAGAGGCTGAAAAACAAGCCTGGCAGGATAGTGAACCGGGCATAGTTAAAAGACACTGCAAAGCATTGAGAGAGACCAGTTAAGAACAAAGAGGGTGAAAGAGCGCCCAAAAGAGACTGAAAGAGAGGCCTGGCAGGAGAGCGAACCCATCATAGCTAAGAGACAGATTTCAACAAGGGGTCTGGGACCCACAGAATGAGACAAGATGTTCTGGGGAAGATAACCTTTGGTATAAGTTACACGAAGACCACTGGAAGGTAGTCCTATTCTTTGGCAGAAGATAGAACTGTGATAAATAAGACTATTGATAAAGAGAACCTGAGAAACGGTTGGGGAAGGGAGACGTCTTCCCAATATTGTTTTGGATCTTGGAACCTTGAACTGCTTGAAACATCCCAAAGAAGGGAGACATCCTATTATGAGCAGGGTGTAGTTTCGTTATAGGTTTTCTGTTGAAGCATAGGGGATGGAAATGGAAATAGGTTTAGGACATAGGACAGTGGACTTTATACTTTTGATGGACATTCTGACATGTTCCTTAGTTTTGCTTGAGGTAGGGAACCCCCTCTTAGTCTTAGGGACAGATAGGGATGTTCCTTATTTTCAGTTCAGTAAATGTCTATACCAACAAGCATGCCACCTTTGTGTCCTGAGATTACTTCTGCACCCTTGCACTACGCAGACAAAGATTGCGATTTAGTGGTCTTCTTTAATGTCATTGACATTATGATTTTTGTCACAAGATCTAGTAATGATCAATTTAAAGGCATGCAGCTGTTATTGTGTAACAATGAGTACAATCAACACCATTGATACTGTGGCACCAATCCCTAGGCAAGATTCCTTAGCCAGTGAGGGAGGCGGTTTTGGATTCTATTAAGTAGCTATGGAATAAACCCTTCTCTTTATAAGCCACCAGCAGAAAAAGTGGGGAAAAGGTACAGAGATCCAAAAGGGAAAGCCCATTCACGTTTACATGCTCTGAACGCATGGTACAGGTAGCTTCTGTCTCCTAACAAGGAGCAGAAGTGGTTCAGTGTCGTGGCTATAATATAGAATTAATCATGCGCGGAAAACTAACGCTCACGTACCCATTACTGAGGCATATTTCCTCCTCTGGGAGCTGCAAGCAGAATGCAGGTAAATGGGCAAGGAAGTGTGGCGGGTTAGAAGGAGTCGGACACGTTAAGGACTTTTTGACTGATCTTTAATAAAATGATAAGAATAAGGCCTTACTTTCCCTACTGCCAGAGGGTACCCTTGCCCATCTAAATAAACAAAAAGGTGCTCGTCGGTCGCCAGGAAGTTCAAAAAGAATATGTCCATGGTCCAAACTAACTCAAACTGATCCTACCACTAAGTTAACCAACTTAAATGAAACTAAGAGAATGTCTCTCTTCTCCTGGTTGTTTCTTATAGAAATGTCTCTTCCTTATTCCAAGGTTTTCTTAGCAACGTTTGAACAGTCTCCTGACACCTCCTGGATAAGTTCTTGAAATTATTTCAGAACATACTTAGACTTTTGTTCTGCCTCTAGGTATAGTTTTTCAACAGTTCTCCTTGCCTTGATACACTTCCTTATACTTTGGGCTAAACTTGTATGCCTCTCTGAGTCCTGTAACCCAGGCTTTCTTAGTTTTGGTATGCCTTGTTCCAATGTGACTTTTTCCCTCTCCTGGGGTTTCTCACTCTGATTATCTCTCCATCTTGTTGATATGATATTTTGATTTCCCATTCTTAATTATTGAACTTTATCTCTGGTTTTCTCCACTCTTCCCATGGTATGTGTGCCGGTCTCTAATTACTTTTATTTCTGGTTCATTCACTAGTCTCCTTATCGTGTTTTCACACCTCCAGTTAGACGGTTTTCTATTCAGTTTCTCGTTTGTCTCATAGGACGAGTTCTTCTATTTTCATAACGGTGCCCTGGCGGGCTCCCGTTCTGCCCATTACATCTTACTGTGCAAGGGAACGTAATGGGGCTCAGCACACTCGAGTCCCCTCCTTCTGATTCGGATTGCGTGTTTCTCAGTATTGCCAGATTTCTGTTCTAGGCCTTCTCTCTCGTTGCTGCCATGTACAGGTGTGGGCCCCAGGGAGTTTTGCACACTCCCCACTGTGAAGGTTTCGGCACCGTTCGCTGAGCCTACTGCCCACCACAATGTCATTGTGGCCAGGCAACCACCGGACCTAGGATTCTCTTCTGGGTCACAGCAGCTTCTCCGTTTTCACAAATGCTGGGCTTCTGTCATTTTGGACTGGTGTCCTCTGCTTCCTTGAAAGTCGCAGGCTCTGCGGTTCTCCACGGCTGCGCCTCTCCAATGCATAATTATATCAGGGGGCTTCCACTGCTTACAGCACACTCTCTATGCCTCTGCTTCCCCTAGCCAAGGTGTGCTGCTGTCAGAGGCCTTCCCCTGCTTGCGATCCTCTCTCTCTTTCTCCACCTCACTTGTCCCAGTTAACTATATGTCTCTCCTTAAAGAGACATGTTCCTTTCCTTTTACAATATAGTTTCAGCATTGTCTTCAAATAAACATCCAGATGTCAGAGTATTCTCCATAGCAGGTAATCCTATATACGCTGTTATGGTGGAGGGTTTAGGGAGCTCCTCACAGGAACGGGAGTCCTTGTTGCCTAAGAGGGAGTCTCTCTCAGTGAGGTCCCACTTGCCCAGACACCTATGGAGGGTCTTGCAGAGCAGGCTCACGAGCCTCTAAGGGGAGGCTTCCCCTTGGGGAGAAGGGACGAATACCCTTGATTCGTCACAGGAGAAGCACCTGGAAACTGACTGTGGTGATACGCCAGCTACGGCCCATCTTGTGGACACTCGATAGTCAATCACTGCCTTTGCGTTGCTTACTATATCAATGGTGTATGTGAAAACTGATTAAAGGAAAGCCGAAGAGGACACACTTTGCAAGCTCTTGTTGGCACCTCTATTTCACCCATCAGAGAGGTACCATCAGTTAGGTTCGGGGACTCCTTTGAAGCAGGCACTTCACTGGTTGAGAATTAGGTACCAGAGGGCATATGCCCTTGCGGAATAGAGGGAGCTCCATTTGTGGGATTTCCAGCACTTGCAGCGGCAGGAGAATGTTTTGTCCCACACTGAACTAACTCTCATCATTGAGGGGTCTTCAGAGATATCACTGTGTGTTATGCATTTAGTGCATAAACACACTTCCATATAAAGGCAAAGGGGAGCTACAGGGACTAGACTGAGACATTGGCATTATGAAAGTGACCCACTATGCATGTTGAGCTTCTTTCTAAATAGTACTTAATTGTCCATATTGTAGACATAGGTTCGAAAGTTGGTCAAATGTTTCAGCAAGTTATGTGCTCACCTGAGACATCTGTGTCAATCTGCAAGACAAGTGTTAGAATTCCGGCAGTGCCGACTCAGCCCTTCATTCTTCAAGGTCAATACATTGAGTAATAGTAACACCTATCACTAAAGAACTTTAGATGTGTACATTGTAGAAACACCCTGATTGTCCTGGAAGCTCCACTGCCCCAAGTTCACCATTACAGGTATGTTAAGGTCGCTTTGACAGAGTTTTTAAAAATCCCAAATGTTCTGTCCATTGGATTCAATGGAACAAACCCAATAAATCTCCCATGGCTATACTGAAAAGGTAAGCAATTGTTACTTACAAGTCATCAACATGGGGTGGCAACATCCAACCAGCTGAGCAGTCTCAGAGACCCCTACAGAGGAGTCCAAAAACACAGTTCCAGAGGCCCGAAGATGGATGGCTGCAGTGCAAGATCCCAGGTCATATGCATTATACAGCCGTGACAGGGGTCACAGAAGAGACACTTGATATAGCACCAAAAGACGCAGGAAGAGGCCAACGACAGGACAGGGTCCAACTCGGGGACACATCAAGGAGCTGGCTGTGCCAGAAGCAGCCCTGGGAGTGTGGGGGCACAGGTAGGTTTTGGCCCCAGGATTGGGTCTCGCTAGTGTTGGGTGGGGTCTCCATCTGGAGAAGCAGAGTTGCTAGGGTTACCAGTGACAGGATAGTCGAATACCAAAAAAAGAGGTGACCCATGTACACGACCCATGGCAAGGAGAGCACAAAAGAAGTGGATGTAGTGACGAAGCAGGCAAAGGGGACCCCAACAAGCAGGTCCACATAGCTCAGGTCAACCAAGCAGCAGGAAACGGCCACTGAATGAGGTGAAGTTGCATGGGGTGAGACAGAGGATGCCACAACAGAGCAAGATCAGTCTGAGTGCAGCAAAACACTCCGGGTTACAGCCGGCCAGTTGAGGATCTAACCTCAGTGGTCCAGCAAGGACAATAGGGAGTGCAGGAGGCAACAGGACTTCAGGCATGGAAGATCCAGCAATCAAAGCGGAAGGTGCCACCAAAGAAGGCTGAAGGGAAGCAGCAGAAGAGCCCAGCAATGCTTCTTTCAGCGAGGCTGATGCAGGGGACTTCCACCAAATGACAGGACCCAGAAAGAACAGCAGGTCACAGCAAACAGTAATTAATCTCACAGAGCTTACAGGTAAATTCAAATGGAAAGTGTGCATGGTAAAGGGTCTCCCCAGACATACACATTCTCTCAGTGGCTGCCTAACCCAGCCCACCAACTGTGGTGATATCCTCTGCCAGTGTGTCTGGAGATGGTGGGTAGGGAGCTTACAAGGGCTGGTGCTATCACCCATTGTGTGATGCTGGGCCCAGAGGAGATACAAGAGATCCCCTGGACCACTTGCTTACCCCAAGTCTATGGCAGGAGGTCAATCACATGAAGCATGGTTGTATTGATCTGGCCAATTTAAGGGATGATCTTCAGTACTAATAACATCAATGTTCTAATACCCAGTTGGTTAATGGTGTAAACTCTAAGAAAACCCAGTATAACGCAATTCTGTTGTACAAAGCACCTTACAAATGACCAATAAATAAATATGTATAGATAAACAAGGGACTCACTTTAGATCGTAATTTGCAAGCACCCAGACCTGCAGTGTTCTGCACAGCGCATATGCCGTATCGGCCTAGCATTGACATTCAGAGCGAACAGACTCCTCACAGCAGCAGTCTGTCTTTGTGTATGCAAACCGAGATGGCAGGCCGGCTTCAAAAGAGCTTGGCCCACATAACCCAACTGTCCTCTGTACTGACAGGTGACGAGGGAGATAAACGCAATGGGCAGTTTAGCAGGTGCTGTGTGTGAGGGGTTGATGAGCCAGATACAGTGATTGAGAGAGGGCAGATGGAAGGAGAGGCGGAAAGCATAGGTGAGAGAAAGATGTAAAGAAGCGGTGACGGAAAGGTGGGGAGAGGTGCCTGGAGGCGGGAAATGCAAGGAAAGAGGAGTAAGCAGTGAAGGGATTTTTGTAGAGAACAGAGAGGAGGTGCAAGGAACGTATAAAGAGAATAGCATAGAGAAGGTGGAAGGAGGTGAAAAGGAGACTGGCAAGAAGGAAATTGAAAAGGAGGCTGGAATGAACACCACAGAGGAATTCCGTCTCTTTAGACTTGATATTAGGTTTCAAAATGTCTTAGAAATTCCTAAAGAGAGGATATGATGAAGAATCAGTGATGAAACACGCTACCAAACTTAAGAATACATCAAGAGCAGAAGCTTTGAAACCTAATGTCAAGACTACTAAAGAGACGGAATTGGTTTATGTCACAACTTACTCACAGCAGAGTAACAGCATCAAAAAAAATAACTAATGAGCTTGGACCCGACCCTAGCAGCACTATTTCCAAATCCAACATTCTTCACATATAGCAAAAGCAGATCAATACTGGATCACCTGATCAAATCTGACTTCGGCCATGTGAAATCAAATAGGATGGACTACAAGGGAACAATTCCATGCAATAATTGCAACTGCTGCAATAATGTGATTAAGGGCAACTACATTAAACATCCACGCAAAGGACATCAAATCCCATTAACTCATACATCGAAATGCGATACCACGAATGTTGTGTATGGTATCAAATGCCCCTGCTGACTCTATGTTGGACTCACTGGCAGGAAAGCAAAAACGATGTGGCGAGAGCATAAATCAAATATTAGAGAACAAGTTAAATCACCGGTGGCACAACACACGCCCAGATTCAGTTCATAATCCTGGAACATGTGACCCTACCAAGGAGAGGAGGCAACTTGCCAAATAAATCACAACAGAGAGAAATCCATTGGATTGAGAAGAACAAGTTACTCTCTTACCTGGTAACATTCTTTCGATGGGATGGTCTGACGACGTATTCCATATCTATGACAGTAATCACCACAGCTGTGCTGCTTCAAAAATCTTTCGGCGTCTGCATCCTGCATTGATGACATCAATAAGCCGTCGTCGAGAGCCTCCGTCGAGCCGACATCACCGGATGTTATAAGTAGGACGCACGACGCCCCTAGCCTCAGTTGTGTTTTTTCCCCAGAACCTGTGGCACCAAACCATTGCCAGTATGACCACAGAAAGCCTTGCGGAAACATAAACTGCAATCGCATAAGAAATTCTGTAGCGGGGCAGGTAGGGAGGGAGCGATATGGAATACGTCGTCGGACCATCCCATCGAAACAACGTTACCAGCTAAGAGTGTAACTTGTTCTTCGAGGGGATTGGGTCCTCCGACATATTCCATATCTATGACAGACTCCCAAAGCAGTACCAACGTATGGAGGAGGAAAAAAGAATTTAGAATATAGAAATGTAGAATGCCCAATCAAATTGCAGAGTAAAGGACCGCCTTGCCAAAGGCCAGAACCTGCCCATGGATTGAATCTAGGGAGTAGTGTCGTACAAAAGTATGGACTGAAGCCCATGTGGCTGCTTCACAGATGTTACGAATAGGAACACCCCTCTGCAGGGCAGTAGAGGCAGCCATACCCCTAGTAGAATGGGCCCGTAAGACTACCGGAGGGTCCTTACCCGCCAGGCGGTAACATTCAGAAATTGCCAAGATAATCCATCTAGACAAGTCTGCTTAGTCACAGCTTGTCCCAAACGCCTTTCAGCGTAACCAATAAAGAGCTGATCGTCCACTCTGACCCGGGACATGCGTGAAATGTAGAAACTTAAAGCTCTCCTAGGATCCAACCTATGGAGCCTCTACTCTTCCTTACCAGGATGTGGAGGAGGATAAAATGCCGGAAGAACAACCTTCTGGCTTAAATGAAATTCCGACACCACCTTCGGAAGAAAGGAAGGACGAACTCTAAGGACAACCTTGTTTTTATGAAACACAGTGAAGGGTGGCTTAACTGAAAGTGCCTGCAACTCATTCACTCCGCGAGCAGAAGTGACCTCAACTAAAAACACAGTTTTAAGAGTTAACAGCCTCAAAGGACAAGAATGTAAAGGCTCACACGGAGCCCCCATAAGGAATTTCAGAACAAGGTTCAAATCCCAACCAGGCACCTGGAAAGGTGACGGCGGAAACACATTAGTGAGTCCTTTGAGAAACGGAGAAATTAAAGGAATTTTTAAATAGGAACACTCCTCAGACGAACGCTTAAATATAGACAGCGCCGCCAGGTAACCTTTAACAGTACCCACTTGCAGGCCTCTGTGGGCCAACGAAAGCAAAAAAGACAGAACCACAGGAATGTCACATGAAAAAGGATCCACATTCTGAACCCTGCACCAGTCGCAGATCTTTCTCCAACGGCAACGGTACAGGGACTTAGTCGCTGGCGGTCTGGCCGATGGCAACACCTCCATCACGTCTTCAGGGAGATCCCAATCCTTGTACTTCAACCTTTCAGAAGCCAAGCGTGAAGGTTGAGGGACTTGACCTGTGGATGGAGAACCTGACCCCCCTCCCGTGAGAGCAGATCGTCTCGGTAGGGAAGACGACATGGAGGGCAGATGGACAAGTCAAGAAGGTCCGGGTACCATGTCCTTCGGGCCCATGCCGGAGCAATGAGGATCATCTGGGAACCGAACCTCCGTAGCCTCCGCAGCACTTGCGGGATGACGGGGACTGGAGGAAACACTCCACCACGAACTCATCTCCTAAGGCTCCTTTTGGAGGAAATTCCCGCGAGCAGAATCTTTCGCACTTCCGGTTGACACTGGAGGTGAAGAGATCCACTTGAGGGGTCCCCCAAAGGGTGAAGATCTCCATAAGAATCTCCTGAGCCAGCTCCCACTCGTGAGAGATCGCGCTCTGCCTGCTCAGAGTGTCCGCCATCTCGTTTTCGTCTCCGGCCAAATGAACTGCCGAGATCGAAACTTCCTGCTGGATGGCCCAAAACCCGAGATGCATCGCCTCCCTGCACAGAGGAAGTGACCCTGCCCCCCCCTTTTTGTTGAGGTAGTGCATGGCCACTGTGTTATCCGTCAGAATCAGGGCATTCTTCCGTCGCACAGTCGGCAGAAAAGCCTTCAGTGCATGCCTGACAGCCCGCAGCTCCAACAGATTGATATGGAGTCTGGACTGCGACAGAGACCAACGACCGCCGACTGTCAACTCGTTGGCATGAGCTCCCCATCCCGTGAGGGATGCGTCCGTCACAATCGTCACCTCCGGCCAGTGCATCCAAAATGGAGCCCCCTCATCAGATTGCCTTCGACGGTCCACCACAGAACCGGGCGACCGAGGGCGGCACCTGAACGGGGCCCAACATCCTGCCAGAGGACACTGACCACTGGAGCTTGAGGTCCCATTGCAGAGATCTCAACCACAACCTGGCCTCTGGCACCAGAAGAATGCAGGATGCCATGAGGCCGAGCAACCTCAAGAACTTGAACGTCTGGGCAAGTTGAAACTTGTGCACCATCTGCTGAATGTGAAGAGCCCTCACCTGGTGAGGGAAACACTGCCCCAGGGATGTGTCGAGCACCGCTCCGATGTACTGGAGCCGCTGTGGTGGCGTCAAGTGGGACTTCTTTAAGTTGAGGGAGAAGCCCAGCTTGTGAAGGGAGTGGCAGGTGACGGACAGATGATCCAGGACCTGCATGGGTGAGCGCGCCCTGATCAACCAATCGTCCAGGTAGGGGTAGACGTGAATCCCCCCTTTCCTGAGATACGCTGCCACCACCACCATGAGCTTGGTGAAGACCCTCTGGGCAGAGGTCAATCCGAATGGCAGGACCCGAAACTGAAAGTGCGAGTCGCCAACCGCGAACCTCAGGTACTTCTTGTGCTTGGGATGGATCGGCACATGAAAATAAGCGTCCTTGAGGTCGAGAGACACCAACCAGTCCTGAAGTTGAAGGGCCTGGAGGACTTGAGAAAGAGTAACCATCTTGAACTTGTCCTTCCTGAGGAGTTTGTTCAAACCGCGCAAGTCCATGATGGGTCTCAATCCCCTGTCTTTCTTCAAAATCAAAAAATAAGGGGAATACCATCCCTTGTTCCTCTCCACTACAGGCACCAATTCTATGGCGCCTTTCTCCAGCAGGGATTGGATTTCCTGCGCAAGGAGCGGATCCGGGCCCTTCAAAGAGAGATTCCCTGGTGGATTGTCGTGAGGCCTCTGCCGGAAAGGAAGACAGTAGCCGTGGGCTATGATCTCCAGAACCCACACATCTGAAGTAATGACTCACCATTCTACAAGATGCTGCGCCAGCCTTCCCCCAAACGGAGAAGCATGGGCCTCATGACTGAGCTGAAGTGGCTATGGCAGTGCCTGAGGGCAAAGAGGCAACTGCGTGAGCGGCCTTGGCACCTCGAGTACGTTGTTTTCCACCTCTGGCACTCCTACGGTTGCCCCTTTGACTTGCAGCTCCTCTCGATTTACTAAAGGACGAGTAATATCGAAAGGAACCTCCCCTCCATTGCTGTCCCCTAGGACGAAAAGGTGGAGGTTGGCGAACTGCAGCGCCCAACGACTTCGCTGCAGCTTTGGAGGTCTGCAACACCTCAAGACTCTTGTCAGCCTTGCTGCCAAAAAGATGTTCACCATCAAAGGGCATGTTGAGGAGCCGGGCTTGCACATCCGGAGCAAACCCCAACTTCCGCAACCACGCAAACCTGCGTATTATGGTGCTCGCTGCCATGGACCGGCTGACGCAATCGACCATGTCCAGACGCGACTGAATGGATTCACACATGGCATCCTTGCCATCCTGCACGATGGCAAGGAAACCATCCTGTTGCTCCCCTTCGGGTTATGATCAGCTGCTAAGGAAATACAGTTCCACAGAGTGTGCATGAGACGAGGCAAGGCACAAACGGAGTTGGCAGCCTGAAGCGCCATACCCCCAGAAGAAAACACCTCCTTTGCCCAACCGTCAAAACGTTTGTCGTCCCCATCAGGAGGGATAGTAGGGTACAACGCCTGCTTTGCGGGGGCCGTAGCCGCTTGCACCACCAAACTTTCCGGAGTGGGGTGCGTGGTCAAGTAGCAGGGGTCGCCACTGGCTGGGCGATATTTCTTCAGCCAGGATTTGCTCACTACCGGGAGACTCTCCAGAGAAGTCCAAGCCGCATCCACCCTTCCCTGCAAAGCCATATGGAATGGCAGCACCGGGTCAGTTGGTGGACCTTGGACCAGGATATCAGTCAGGTCATCCTGCTGAAAATCCCCTGGGGGGGCAGACCACCCCAGATAATCCGTGACCCTCGCCATGAGGCACCGGTATGAGGACTCGGCATGCGTGCCAGGCTCCGGCCTACCAAACTCCACCTCCGGAGAGGTGTCTAGACCACTGGCATCGTGCAACGACTGGCGCAGGTTCTCAAGTTGACTTTGCGCAGAAACAATGTCATCTGGAACCTCTGCAGTAACCTCACCTTCCTCAGACTTCTCATCTGCCTCAGAAATATAATCCAGACGCTGGAAGGAGGGTACAGAAAAAGGAACAAAGACATGTTTAGCCTTGGCCAGAGCCTTTCTGGGGGGTTCCACCGTGCCATGGGGTACCCCTGACAAAGCCGCCTCGAAAGGCGTCGAGGGCGTCGACGGAATCGGCGTAGATGTCGAGCGCGGCGCCGACAGCATTGACGGCTTCGACACAGGCCTCGAGGGCGGAGCCCCGAGCGTGTCTCTCGACAGCCTAGGCGCTGATGGCATTGACGACTTCTTCGGAGGTGGAGCCTCGAGAGAGTCAGTCGACTACCTCGGTGCCGCAGGCGTCGATGTCTTCTTCGAAGACTTCACAGGTTCTCGCAGTCTCGAGGGCGTCGAGGACCGGGACCTGGTAAAGGGCATGTCTAGAGCGACCATCTTTGTCCGACCGGGACCTCGAAGGCGCCCGGTGGTCGCGACGACCGCTCGACCCCGAAGGCGTACGAGCAGCGTCTCTAGAACGGTCACGGCCGGCGTCCTCAGACGCCAACATCTCCTTTCGGAAGGAATCCCATTCCTTAGGAGTGGAATGCTTGTTGGGACAAGCAACCCGCCGACGGGCGGAGTCCTCGGACTAGGACGGGGAAGGCGACCTGTGACGGCGCTTCCTAGAGTGTCTCGAAGAGGCAGAGGAATGGCGGGACCGACTCCCAGACCGAGAACCCCTGGACTCACGACGACGATGTGGAGAGTCACCCCTCGAATCATCCATCAAAAGACCTGTGGAACGCGACTTCCGGGGCTTCGCCACCTTACCGACCGACAGCTTCTTCTTACGCTCCCGCAGGGCCTTTGATGTAAGCGATTGGCAGCTGACACAGTCATCCGTATCATGGTCCTCCCCGAGGCACCAGAGGCAAGCGTTGGGCATGTCTGTCAGCGACATCTTGGACCCCGCACACCCGACACTTCTTAAACCCGGACCGTGGGGTGGAAGACGCCAAAGACGACATACAATCTTCAATGAAGAAACAGGTTCAAAGAACCGAAAGAACAGGATTCAGAAGAATCGAGGTGCGCCGAGATCTCTGAAGCAAACACGTTCGCGGAAAAAACGGAACTGAGGCTATGGGCGTCATGCGTCCTACTTATAACATCTGGTGACGTCGGCTCGACGGAGGCCATCGAGGACGGCTTATCGATGTCATCGACGCAGGACTCTGAAAGATTTTCCGAAGCAGCACAGCTGTGGTGATTACTGTCATAGAAATGGAATACATCGTAGGACCCAATCCCCTCGAAATTAGACAGTATGGACCCACATGGGATGAATCTTGAATGGGATTTGAATTGTTTTCTATGACTTAGCGATACAACCATGAACAGAGGGGAATGTCATTAAAAATCTGATCTACTGTGGTCAGCTAACAGGTGGTAAAACCATTGACTGTAAGAGCAGATAAACTATAGTCTCGATGTCACCACATGGGAACACTGTATAGACATTGAATGTCAACTGTATAGAACATTGTTATGCCATACATTACCTAATGCTACCCACGGGATACGTAATGTGTTTATGTTATATTCTCTAATGCAATGCAGACACAAAATGATTGTTACACTGCAGTAACATATTGATAAAATCAAGTAATAGCGCTGTATAGGATTTATGATGACCTTTTGTTGAATTATGTCAGGAAATGACAGACCTTAAGGAGAAACAGAAAGCACTAACTTGTTACCAGATCAGGAAATACACAGGTATCATACACAGGTATCCGTAACTCACGAGATTAGGAATGCACTTTGCACGTGATAGACCCCCATTTTGCAATAACTTTGGTAATCATTCCGAATAGATGTAGGAAATATGTGTTAACACGGAAAACACGTGTTGATGTTCATATAAAATGTTGATAACTCTTAATGTACCGTGATTTAGAGTCCAAAGCTATTCTAATCTATGGTAGTAAGACAAGTAACTCATACACCCAAGATGGCGGACAAGGAGGGACAGAATGAGATCCAAGAGTCTACATAAATAACTGACTAGTGTAGCAGTCGCCTAGCAACGCTCCAATGCGACTGCAGGGAGAGAATGGTGCCGCGGAAGACAGTACCTGCAGACCTAGCTCTGTTGGTTCGGTACAGGTAAGTACATATGTAAATATAACTATAACAGTTATCGGGGGACAGATCAGTGACCATATCAACCAAGACATACGTATGTCTTCACAGAGATATAAATGCACGCTAAAGTGGAGCACGGCCATAGATTGCTCCGCGTGTATCCGACTAATCAGCAGTAAAGATCCATTTAGGAAGAGCGCAGGGAGCGAGGTATGCACATAACGTTAATTTTCTGAATTTATGGTTGATGTAAATGACAAGTTGGGAACATCTACACGAGGGATTAGCTCATGTGGGACACAGCGCCTTATAAGCGACTTGTCCAACTGAGTGTCACATATTACCATATCCAGGTATACCTAATAGACAAAACCAACCCCCTCTTTCTAATGGAGTGCCCTTTCTTTTCAGAATGGACACGTGTAGAATCTGTGTTTACACAGCAAACAGGCATGAGACGGAAACTATCTGAATTGAAATTCGAGCGTCATTGAAAGGCTCGCAACAAATTCAAAGGTTGGTGTTGTACATTGTTGAGAACACAAATATGAATATTCAAAAATATGAGGAGGATGTCCAAGAACATCACTTAATATAGTTCAATTTATCTTTTAGAAAAATTCACCCAAAAGTCAGTTATCTTCATCTGAAGAAGGGCTCAAGGAAGCCCGAAACGCGTAATGAAGGATAGGAGGTATCCTCTTAAGAACGACCAACATAAAACAAGACCCCATCAAGATATCCGACAAACTCGAGTATTTGAGCAACATTAAGTACCATAGTGATATTTAAAAAAATATTGATGTACTCAAATTTGAATGCAATATACTCATTAATGAATTTGAAGTTGAAAACATTGTAATCGACAAGAATAACTGTCAGCATTCCGATGCATATCCGAATTAATATGTTGTACATGATAAAATAGTCTGATTTAAGATCAGATAAGCAGCCAAAGGCAGGGAACACCATACCAAAATAGAAGTACATGGTTGCACATAAGCCAACCACAAGTGGCAACTTCCTGTTTTAGATGCGCTTGTAGCAGAGTCAAGAGATGCTTCTGCGCTGATAAGCAGCCTTGGACAGGAAGCATACCACCAGAATACACATATGCGGTTAAAGTGTCCAAAAGCAATTATTGCGCTTAACCTCTTCAGAAATGCCTTCAATATAATGGCATTTTAAAGTAGGCTAGGAGAGAACACCATGCTGTGCTTGTTTGCCAAGCGGAAGCCCATTTATTCTAATGGAACAAACCAAGGGTCAAGAGCAGCACATGTCGCTTATTTGTGCACATAGATGCATCATGTAAGCAACGCAAACCAAAGCGCAAAAGCAGGTTCAAGCTCTAGGCTAACTTTGCAGGCCAAGGAAATGACTCACATTTTCAGGCAGATAGGGTCCCACTTTCAATGTAAAAAGGACAACAGGCTGATGGGACCACATAGCAGGCAGCAGACCACGAGATCGTGGGGGGTTGGGAAGAGCCTTCCATCGCAGGTGCCGGAGCTGCAGGCCCCATCGATAGGCAGTCGTGGTAACGTTGCATGCAGCCTGGCAAGGCATGGCAAATGTGAGTTTGGATGTGAAGGTTGAACTGTTTGCATAGATGAGACTGAAGTCGTGTTTTATTATGTCACTCCACTCCTGATCATAACATAGCTTAGCATAGCCCACCATAACATACACTCCATGTTACTCAAGGTGGTTTCTTACAACGATGAATTGTACTTGATCTTTGTTAAATGTGAATCATGCTTTTAGCTTACGCAATAACGGTCTCTCTCTATATATATGACATTATGTTATGTTATAGTTGCTGTTACCATAGCAGGTTTAATGATGTTGAAAGCTGGTAGAGAACAGAAGTGAAATTAAATATATTGACTTGCTACCTTCAAGTGTCAGCTTCATATTTGTGAGTAATGCTTCATAATGAGGTCTCATTTTCTGGCTGTGTTGCCAATTATGATATTGGGTGCAAACACAGAGAACTGTCAAAGCGCTAGGCCGAACTCCTGAGGCACCCCTCATCATACAATAAGACTGTTGATTTTGTGCCCACTCCACACTGCCCTACCTAGGGTCGAGGAGGGCAGGACAGGGAATCGCGCCCTGCAGGGGCAATCAAGTCAGTTCTTCATTCACACTGTCAAACTGTGATAAAGATGCTCCCAGGCCCGTTAAGCTGGCATCTACGGTCAACACTGTTTTACGACCACTCACAAACCCCTCTAAAGAAGGTGCATTGGAGATCCCTTTCTTGATTTCCTGGAACGCTTCCATACACTCATCTGACCACAAGAAATTAACTACTTTCTTCAATAATGATCTCAATGGAGTCGAGATGAGAGCAAAATTGTTGACAAATTTGTGGCAGAACTCTGCTATTCCCATGAATTACCTTCACTGATGTTTATTCTGCAGTGCTGGGGCCTTACTAATTGCTTCTACTAGATTTTGTTTGGGTGAAATTCCTTGAGCTGAAATTCTGTGCCCCAGATACTCCACTTCATGTACCCCAATCTTACATTTGCTGCACTGCACTGTAAGCCCTACCTCACTCAACACCTACTAACACTTCGGATATTACTGGCAAGGGGTGTCTCTCCACTAAAATATTCTTATTACGTTCTCTCAAGTCAATGCATAAGTAAATCTTCCCATTGCTCTTCACTACGAGCCCTACTGGCGATAACCACTCCGTGCCATGCACCCACTCCATCACTCCTCTCTGCAGGAGTCCATCAAGTTCCTTATGTAGTTGTTCCTACATGTGGTGGGGAATTGGTCGTACTTTATGCACTATTGGTTGTGCTCTTGTCTACATTTTGATACAGTGTTCAAAATCTCTTAGCTTTCCCAAATCCTCTGTGAACACCATAGGAAATTATGGGCCCAATTATTATCCACTTCTGCTATCGTTACAGGAATGGGCACACTTGCCTTTATGCGAACCCCTAGGTTCTTTTGATCCTCCCATCCCAGCAAGGAGGATCCTTTTTTGCTACCAGGATGTTCGCTGTTCGCTCCCTTCCTTTATAGCAAATAAGTCTTTGGAACTTCCCTACTAGTTCAATCTCTGTCTCGCCATAACCACACGGTTGGACGTGAGGAGGTGCTAAGTCTTGCATCCCCCTTGACAGTGTTCCTGTGAATGTCTCCTTTGATATAATTGTCCATGGCGAAGCGCTATCTACCTTCATTGACACACTGGAACCATCAATGTGAAAAATGACCATGGACCCTCCATCCCTCCAGACACTGCTGATATTTCAAATACATGGCAGTGTTTTCCTTCCTCGCTTTTAGGGGTTGCCCTTATCTCTTGTTCTTGTTGACTTGGTCTGTACTCTACAGCATTAATAGTGTTCTCCTTGCACACTCGTGCAAAATGACCCTTACGTCTACACTTGATGCACTCAACATTCCTCACCGGGCAGAACACACTGGTTGATGCATGTCTTGCATTTCCACATCTGAAGCATTTGTACCTGGACCACTTCTTCCTTGTGCCAGCACCCCTTTTTTTACTCGCTGCACATCTCTCTTGACTGTACTTTTCTATCTTCATCTCTTTTATGTACTGCGTCGTTTGCTCAATACCTCTGGTGAGCTCTACGGCTTGCACTAGGGTCATATCTTTTGCCAGCAACTTTCTTGCATCCTGGGCTGCTTGGTGCACCTCACCAGCTGGCCCTGGATTAGGGAATTTGTTAAGGTGCCGAACTTGCATGTGTGGCTCAGTTTCCTCAATACATCCACATACCCTTACACCGGTTCCATAGGGTCTTGCGTTCTTTGAAAGAATGTATTCCTCTCGAATGTTATGTTCTTTTTTGGCTCGAAATATTCAATTATTTTTTATAGCCAACGCAAATTCATCAAGGTCTACCAACTCCTCCTCCCTGTGGTTCAGGAAGGCCATCAAAGACACTGCGGCCCTCCGGGCCCAGATTATGGTGTAACAGTGCTAGTTTCCTGGAGGCGTTGAACTTGTCTCTGCCCATGGCCACAAATTACATTTAGAACATCTTCTTCCACCTCTCCCACCTTATTGGGGGTGTTCCTGGTTCAGCTAGGAAGGGCAGTCGGGGTGGTATAGCTGCAGTGGCCTTGTTTTGCTTAGGGCAAGCTTGGTTACTTTATATTCTAAACACTATTCTTTTAAATATAGGTTTGCTTAAAGTGGGCGCTGTTCCTTTTATTCCTAGTGCAGTGTTCTTTGTGAGAAACTGGTGTGCACTGTCAATGTTTAACTGTTATCCAGTACTTGTTTATGTTTATTGCTCTTTCTGATTACTGCTTCAATCAGCTGCTTCTTGCACTCTCTACAGAGCGTTCTTGTTGCCTAGGTAACATTTTTGGGGTCAGCTTGTGAAGGGCAGGCAGCACCAGAATGTGTGGGATTGCCTTGGTAACACTCATACTATCGCGATTGGTGAAGGGGACTGCTCGCGAGCGCAACCTTCGGTGCTCGTGTTGCGTCCCTTTTATTTTGGTTTGTGGCTGCCACTGCCCCCATTAGCGTTTGCTCTGTGGTGCTGCTCTGTCACGGCACGCGTCCTCTCACCTGATGCTGCTTCTGATCCTCCCCCAGGATCAGCCGCGTGAGTTTGCTCTGCACCCTCCTCCTCCTTTCCACTATCCGATCCACGTCACCAATGTTGACTCGATTGAGGGACGTTTAGGTAAGTAGGATTTATTTAAGGAAGGAGAGCGCAGGGAGGGGCAAGCACAACTGCTGGCCTCCTCCTCTCAACGCCACTGTGTTGCAGAACCAAGTGTGGTTCTCGTTGATGCATGTCTTGCATTTCCACAACTGAATCATTTGTACCTGGACCATTTTTTCTCACTGATTTTCCCCGATAACCGCATGTATAAGGACTACAAAATAATATCCAAAAAAGACGACGGCTATTTAATTTGTAAGCACTCGGTTTCTTGCCAATTTAACAAATTGTCTGCACAATTACGACCAAATCCATCACACGAGTCAAATGTTATTAGCAATACATTTTTTCAGGTTTCCTATGGGAGTCCAACTCACCTTAACTATAGGGTAGCGACCACCGCCCTAATATATATTTTACAGGGTCTGTGGTATCGACCCTGTAGTTATGGTTAAGTTGCTCAACCCATAGGAAGAGCAGTTTTTGGGTGGCTTATATCTTTGGCACTGTTCGACAAATCCTCATACAACCTTGCAAAAAAAGGTATACCGCTAACTAAGAATTATTTTGCTACGTTTTGTGTGATTTCGACAAGGGGGCTTAAAGTTATAGGGTGGGTCCCAAAGCGTTTGAAATCCCGATAGTCATGAATGGCAAACTTTTTGCTCACTGCTACAGCCTAAACCACTGGACCGATTTGCACCAAACTAACACGAAGAATGGTGGCATGGCCCCGAAAGCGTGCTTTTGCAAATTACGTGTTAATCCGTCCAGTAGATTCTTTTAAAAAGGCCCAAAATGTAGGTCCCAAAAAATTAGTCTGCAGACTCACTTCCTGGTTTGGTGTCTGATTACACCCCTTGGCCAATCAGAGTCGCATAACATTCGCGGACATGGTACACTGCCGCCGATTGGTCAATTGAGAAACAGGAGGTGCATCAAAACCTTTGAGGTGCACGCCATGTTGGATTTGCAAATAGCACCCATAGTCCGCAAACATTGCAGTAAAAACATTCATAAACACAGCATTACACTTAAATGAAACAATCTCTGGGGGCGGTGAGGGAAGAGGAGGATGGGATGGTATATATCCAGAAAAGGCCAACAATCGGGTGTTTTTTCTTCTCCAATGCCCACAAACATCTCAGATGTTCAGGGACATTGCTGTGATGTTCGTAAACTTGAAAAACATTTGAGGACATCCATGCATATGTGTGCATTACAGGGTCAGGGAAGAGCAGTTAGTAGATGGCTTATACCTTTGGCTCTGTTCAACGAAACCATGTCATTTTGCAATAACAACATAGACGCCACGTTGAATACTGTTGCAAAGTTTGGTGTTTCGTCAAAGGGGGACAAAATTAAAGGGGGGATCCCAACATTTTTGGATGAGTCATAACTTTGATGTCTGTTAAAGGAGGTTTATAGTCCTTTCATATATGTTAAAAGAGGAATAACTTATGTACAGGAATAACTTATATACAGTGCTGCAACAACATGAAACCTTTTACTTTCTTTTTTTATTAAGTGCATCTGGAAGAACTTTGTCGACCTTTTACACGGTTACAATTAATACCATACATGTTATACAATACATTCTGCACTTCTAGATGTTTTTAAACAATACATTCATTACAATAGATTACAATACATTCTAAAATCAATACCAAAATTAATTTAATCATTCTATAAACATCAATACCCCAAAACTAATTTTATTAAAACTTTAAAACTGTGCTTGTGTACCAAGATTACTGCTATGTGTCATTACATCACTTAAGTGACTGTTCCATTACTGGAGAGTTAAAAGGCCACTAGTTTGCTGTTCTGTTAGTCTATTTATCTTAGCCAGCACCTGTTTCCAGATGGGGTGGGCGGCAGAAGCCATTACCAAGGATTCACCACTTAAAATCATGCTCCAGCCTTGTTCTGATGAGAACAACCTGACTTTCACATAACCCTTCTCATATTCCCTATAAAGGGCCCCACAATTAGTAAGGATATGCCTCTGCGTTTCCACTTGATTGGAACACAGTCTGCATACTCGGTCTCCACATGGGATACCCGACCAGGATTCAGTGTTTTCTAGCACAGGGAGGGTATTCAGGCGTAGGGCAAGGATGAATCTGGTCAGCCGGAGAGTGTCGAGTTTGGTAAAGTAGCTGCTTAGGGGTAAAGGCAGTGAAGCCCTGGTGGGAGAATTATACATATTTTCGCAGCTTGGATATGTGGTTAACAACTTGGGATATATCCAAGGATCGTTACTTTTGTTAAATTTTTGGGAGATAGAAATCTTGCCAAGTAGTGGATAGAGTCTCTACTCCTATTTCTCTGAAGTGTAGAGTCACTGCAAGGGCCCACTCTCGATACCAACCACTTTTAGAGAATCGTCTGGCATGCAATGTCGTCATATTCAAAAGGGTCGCTTCCACAGTCCCACTGAACTGGATCTTTTCCCATAGTTTACATGCGGCTACCCTCCACAGCGAGGTCAACGACTGAAGACCAAGTTTAAGATGCAAGGCCTCAACTGGTACCATTGCTGGTACACCCAGCAAAGAGCATAACATGTTTGTCTCTAGCTTCTGCAACCAGTGGAGTAGCCTTGCTGGGCAGAATTAGCTAGGCATAAAGAATCCAGGGTATAATTGAAAGCATGTAGGCTCTAATTTTCACCTCGATGGAACAACCACTGTATGTGTCAATGGTCTTATTAATTGCCAACCGCTTTCTCCATGCTTTCTTGCTGATACCATCTGCTAAGTGGCACGAGGTAATTTGGGCTCTGATTCCCACCACCAAGTTTTTATACTCTTCAATCTGTTCTAATACAACCTCACCAAGATTCCACCTAAAAGATGGGGCACTGTGTGTCCCTCTACCCACAAACCTCACTTTGGTTTTAGTCAGGTTTGGGCTCAAACCATGCTCAGTTGCATATACATGCAAGGCGTCCAAGGAGAATTGCATACCTAATGCCGTGCAGTCCAGTATGACCGTGCCGTCTGCATAGGTCGGGCAATTCAGGGCTTTATTGTTGTAGCAAGGGGGGGGTAGTTATGTGCAGCCCTAAGCGCAAGTGATAGCTCTGCTGTATATAAGTTATATAACAAGGGTGCCAATTGGCACCCCTGTTTAAGACCTCCATTTGTGGCGAATGGCCCTGTGAGGGTACCTTCCTGAGATGTTCTTACCCTCACCTCAGTGTCAGAGTGGAGGAGTTTAATGAAATACAGAAGGGAGAGGTCTATACCCCACCTTTCCAGCTTCTCCCACAGCCTTGATCGAATAACGCTATCAAAAGCTGCAGAGTAGTCAACAAAGGTGAGGTAGAGAGACAATCTCAACAAGGAGTGGGTGTCTGATATAAGGGTCAATGCCCAAATGGAATGGGAGGTACCTTTCCTAAACACTGTCTGGTAGAAGGGCAACAGGCCCTCCCTTTTTACCTAGTCAGCCATAAGTGAAAGCAGAATAGATGCAAATAGCTTAGCGCGGCAATCTGCCATTGCCAGAAGTTCACAGGCTGGCCATGTGGTCCCTTCTTGTGTACTGATATTAAGATTAAGCTTTTCCAGGTATGCGGAATGCTTCCCCCCTTCACAAACATGAAGGAAGAGGTGCCGTAACAAGAAGCCCCAATAAATGGAGTCGCTCTTCATTACCTCATTACACAGTCCATCAGGGCTGATAGCCTTAGAGGCCTTCATTTTGGTTATCAAGCCCTCCATTTCTATATGTCCCTGATCTGCTCAAAGACTAATGTATGCCGCATCGAGAGATTACCTTCCTTCTCTCTAATTTCAGAGTCCAGCCAGTACGAGTCTTTAATAAATACACTTCATTGCTCCTCTGTTATACTGCACACTTCCAAGGCCTCACTACGCATCCGATTACAATGAATCAAATGCCAGAATTTCTGGGAATCATTTGTCCTAATTAGCCAATTAATAAACGAATTTGCCCCATACCTGTAATTTCGGAGCCAGGATTTATATCTGTTCCTCGGGGTAACCCTAATTATTTCCTTGTTTTCTCCTGAGATAGATGTGCATCGTTTTTTTTTTACCAATTAAGGCATTGAGTTCCCTCCTTCATATTAATACCCTGTCCCTTAATCATTATTCGATCTCTAGGGTTTGAAGGAGAGAACAAAAGCACCAGCTTCTCCGGCTCCCAGCCACACTGCCTCACCCCCTAATCCTTTACACCAGACCCAAATCGTTCAATCCTACAGTTCGTCCAGCAGAGCCTATTACCTTGTAGGTTACCAATGGATTACCCAGCCCAATTATATCCGGTTTACTGGACTTTACCTCACATTTCATACTAGGCATAACATGGTCACTATTGAGTCCCATAATTGTTCCAAGTTCGAGATCACAGAATTCACAAAGATAAAATCAATATAACTCTTGTAGATTCCATTCGACCATGTGGTTTGTGCCTCCCATTCCTTAAACATCAATGGGTACATTTCGAATTCATCCATGGCCTTACGCCAGCCCCTAGACTCGGGGCCAATACCACCCTTCTTCTCGTTCAGTATGGTGCCCTGTTTACCATAGACACAGTCCACATTAAAGTCTCCAGTCAGTAGAATACCAGTTTTCGCTAAATTATTTGTCCTGTTCCTTAAGGTGTCCATCAGAATTTCCCTCAGGACCTCAGTTTGGACTCCACCCAGGGGGGTCGTAGAGAGTCAATACCAGTAAGGCCACTATTCCAGAAATTAGTCCAGTAATGTAACCACACAGTAAATTGTGATGGAATCTAGCAAGTGGGAATTCAACAAGATTCAGGGATGCCTTAGCGCCAATACATAATCTGCCCTTAGGGCGACCCTTATCTGGTCGCATAGATGGTCTGAACAGGGTGGAGAAGCCATCTAGATAAAAATGTGTTAGCCACGTTTCTTGAAGGCAGAATATTTAGGACTTCAATATCGCTTGCAAAGCTGGTTCATGGTTTATGAAAGATCGGTGGCCTCTTGAATTCCAAGAGAGGATCTGGAGCGATGTTCCTTCTCTCACCGTCGATGGTCAATATAATACTTGTGTGACCGAGGACCAGTGCCCCATGAGCCTACCTAAGTCATTCCCACCCTCTCGAGCAGTATGTCATGTCAAACTCTGTGTATATGAGGTGCATGTTACTTCTGGGACATTAGGTACCAAAGCATTAAAATAAAATCTGAAAACCTAGTTCCCTCAGTAATTCAGCACGTTTACACATTCTTTCTACTATAAAAGCCGATACAAAATGTACCACTGTCCGGTTAATCAAGCCGCACAAGCTCTCTGCTTCAACACTGTCCGCCTCCCACAACCTCAACCTTTCCCCACATTTTCACTGATAAAAACCCTTAAAATTCAGTGAAAGTACTTTGTTATAGGGACGTTATGGTTGCAAGGTAAAATCGAAAAACCAAAGAAATTCGCCAGTTATGGTAAGCTAAGCAACCACAGCCATTTGTGATGTCATCTGGGCGTTAGTCTTAGCGGTGCATGGCGGTGGCTCCATAACGGCCCTTTAACAACGTTTTTTCATTTAATCTTATAGATTAGTGCAACTTAACCATAATGTCCCTTTAACAAAGTTTTTTCAGTGCATTTCATAGGTTATTAGAGCAACTCAAGCATCACATGCCTTTAACAAACGTATTTCAGATATGCTTCTAATGTGTGTAGCAGAGTCAGCATGACCCTTAAGATGTGGATGTAGATCTCATCATTACCGCTGTGTAAGTGGGACCTGCTGCATTGTTTGGGTAATTAATAATAAATGGGTTGGATGCATTATATATGAATGTCCATTTCTTGCTACAATGTACTAGATTCCTTATTACGTCACGGACCTGTACTTTCAAAGATGGGCTCTGAGTCCTGGCCCAAAAGCGGTTTATAGGTTTGTGATGTCAATGACTCCTGGATCTTGCAGAACGCCATGTAAGGACATGTGCTTAACTGAGCTTTTATTCTTGCCCATTCTCTGGAAGCATTCGACCCCCTTACGTCTCTCCCACAACGATTCTCAGAAAGGGCGAGCAGACCGCCATTTTTTCATTGAAATTGATTTCTTTTACACCAACACTGACATGCAAAGTAACACTTAAGTTGGGAAAGTGACCTATGGACCCATTCAAACACATGTTGGTTCTGTGTCTTATTATAAAGGGGGATCTGGTATGGTCATTTCAATCTCAGAGGTCTCTACTGCCGAAAGGGCTGCCGGCATATGTTCCACAGTTAAAGCCGGCCAACTCTTAATCAATATACATTACCAAGCACCGCAGACCCCAAATCAAATTCGGTTACCTACAGATTTTCACAAAACGATGTCCTCATTACTACAGCACATCATGCATTGATACAGCACAAAGCAAACCATTGCATTAATCAGAAACCATTGTAATAGTGTACAACATTGCTTTATTATTTCAAAATGTGCACAATTTTTAACACTTTTCATATGATTCATAAATTCAATACAAATAATGGCATAAAACCCCAATACAAAAATCATTAAAAGGCAACTAACAACTGCAATCAGTTGAATCAAGGGTTTCTTGCACTCTACTATTTTGCACAAATTACTCAATCAATTATTATTTCTCAGTGTTTAATCCCCGGGGCAGAAAAAGCTGTCTCAACACTTCACCTGCAAGTGGCATATACAATAAACAAACCAACACAAAGGCACTATTGTGTTTCTGCCCTTAATTTATCTAAAGTAACTCCAACATCCCATTCAACTAGAAATAACAAAATGAACATCAATTACATCAAGTGGCCACGTAACGCTTTCTAAAGAAATCATCTCATTTCCTTCATTACATTGCTGGATATAAAACAATCCGAATATAGACATTGGCCTTTTCACCTGTGACCCCTGAACCTGCTCTGTGGCACTGGAGAGCAGACACTGCAGATCAGGATACTGGCCGATGGGGCACAGCTGGACACTATGCTTTTTGGCATGTTTCTTATGAAAGGGAGATCTGATTAGCAGAGTTCCCTTTCTGAGACAGAATTACCTGTGTAATTTTGCTAGTTTAATAAAAAATAAAAGCCAGGGCTTCTGCACCCTCACCAGGTGGCATCCGTCACAATCACATTTTGAAATCAGATGAAAATACATGGTGCTGCAAGGTACACAACTACACCTTTTTCATACTTTTCATTTTCTGACTTGTTACCCTACATGTCCAATGTATATTAAATTGAAACAACATTAGCCTTTTCAACATAAAAGCAGTTACAATTGGACGGTAGGTCCGTCATTACATAACAAGTGCAAGTGTGAAGACTTGCCAGCAATCTGTTCTAAGTCCAATGCTGCCTACAGTACGTTTGTGGAGTTGGACACAAATAATTGCATCCATCTCCAGCTGCTTTAGAATGTGGGATCTTAGAACATAGCCTACTGACACTCAGAAGTTTCTTCTGAGATAAAATGATCTATGGGTGTATCTTGCATCCTCCCCTCCATCCTGCCCTAACCTTTGTCTTTGTGTCCCTTTTCTATTTCCAGCTGAAACTACCAATCTGACCGAAAGCTCAGGTAAACGGGGTTTGGAGACAGGAAAGAGGCGGGTCGCGTATTAAGTTAATGGATAAAAAAGTGTATTGTGTGACCCCCTACACCTGTCTCCAAATAAGTGCAAAAAAATTCTCCACGCTACATTATGATGCAAGTATAATGTAAACATATTGAAATGCCTAGTAAATATTGCTTGTTGCCGTTGTCTCGTCTGACGGCAAAAGCATGACTATGTCTGTGAATACCTGGCAAAGATGCATTATTTAATGATGACAATAACTGTGATAGGTTTTATGTTAACATATCCTAGAAAAACATATCAAATTATGGTAAGGAACGTGCAATTGTAAGGCTAGGCACATCTGGAATGTACATATGGGCATGCAATCTCAATACCCACAGTAGCAAGAAGAAAAAGGCGTTCACTACACACACGTTAAAACTGTTGGTTTTATTAATTTATTACTGCTACAATAAATATTTTCTACCTTTCCACGTATAATTTAGTCACAGTAAATAAAACACATACACACAACAAACAAAGGAAGTTATCTACTGTGCAATCCCCTCAGCCTTCAAATGCCTGACCTACTAGATAAAACTTAAAGGGCAGCAACAAACATAAGGGATAACAATATTGCTTTTTCCCCTACTTAAACTGTTTTTGCTTCCAGGTAAAGAGCATAGTTTGGCAAGGTGATTCCATGTCACCCAAGCATGTGTTTTCAATCCAGGGCTTTGATGTAATAGTTCAATGCATTCTGAGAATTGTAGTCTTTTGTCTCAACTGGATTAACGTAACAGACAACGATTTTCAAAAGAAACCCCAGGTGGTGATCAGATGACATGGAGTCACTCATTTGATTTCCCTAAAACAAGAAAATGAGACTAGTCACCTGCTAAAAGACCAGAAATTAATGCCAATTACTTCCCTCTTCATATTATGCCTTTCTTTCCCCATTTACTTTGGTCTACCAATCCTGCCCCCACAACCGCCTACTCCTGCAGGCTCGCTCTGGTCCTTTTGATTAAGCCAGCAACAACACCACCACCACCACCAAAAGCCCTTTCAGTCCACCATAAATGCTAAACTATCCATACAAGCATGCAATTGTTATGCACAAGTTTTCAAACTGTATAAGCACGATTCGTTTGATAAAGTGATGCAAAGTGAGACCCATTTTAAAATACTTCTGAGCAAAGTATTAAGCCAATGGCTGCATCACAGAAGGTAGATGGCTATGGGCAGGACAGGCCTTTGTTCCTTGCTTGTGTCTGTGTAGTGCTTAAAGAGGATGCAAGACTTATCGATGCACTCCAAGGTGGGAGATTAACAGGCTGCCTACTGTGCCCCTCAACCCCAATTTTTCCCTGGGCTGCCACCCAGTTGGCCTGCCTCTAGAGATGGGTCTGATTGGAATCCTCCGAAAGCGATACAATAAAGCTGGAAATGCTGTCTTCTAGCAGTGAAGCACTACTCCTTTAGAAACCGGGTTTCTCTCCAGCTGACTTTGGTGTTCTGCACATTGTATGTTCAAATCGAGCACTCGAGAGATATATATATTTGGATGTGGAACATTTCAGTGGGATAAGTGGCAAGTCTTAGGTGCCCAAACCCTCAATCATGCCATGGCAAACAGAACTGAAAGGTCCTGTTCAGTTCTTAGACTAGAGACCAAACCATATCATCCAATTGCCTTTAGCAGGATGACCATTGCACTCCCTCTCGTTTCCGCTCCCCTCGCTCCCTTACTCTGAAATGCTCTTCCTCTCTGCACTACTCCCACTCTTTCTCTATTCAAATCCAACATCCTTGCTCTCTTTATTCCGAAGAACCACTTGCATAGTATTCTATGCCACCATATTTCCCCGTCTTCTCCCCCTACCTCTTTATAGCAGCCCCACAGCACATATGCCTCATCCCTTCACCCTATAATTTAGGACTTCCTGCACTATCCCGTTCCTGTATCGTGCTCTGCTGTCCTTGTCCCTGGTTCATGTTTCTACCTCCCCTGCATCATCTGATCTTATATCCACAACTTTTGCCCATTGTTAAGCACACTGGTCCTCTGCTGTGTAAATCAATGTTAGAATGTATTGTAAGCATTTTTTGTGCGAAAAATGCTTTCCTTTCCTTGTAATTTCTCATTAAATAAATAAACATATCTTGCTCAGAATGAACAAATTCAACTTTGAAAGAATAGCCTAAATAAAGTAAACATAAGTCTGACCCTGACACTACTTTGATCTTTATTTATTTACTGGTGATTTGTAGGGCACTTGCAGCGGAACAAGCTGTGGGATGTTTTTATCCATGCATCCAAGCCCTACCACCAAAGCTGTGCATTACTGGCATTGAAAACATCATAATGGCCAGAGCTTCCCAGAAAATGCACAGGGAAATGCATGAAGAATAGGCTGCCATTCATTTTTGCCGATGTTATGGGCACAGAAGGACGCTGCCTAAAACCACCATTGGTCTACCCACACAGTAGTCTGAAACCATTGGGAGTGGCAATGCGGATTGCCAAAAGCAAACCCATAACTGTTGGGAATTCATTTTCTTAAATCCCAAAAAGGGGTGCAGTACCAGTACTCACCACTATCAGAAAGCCGGCGTTTTAAAACCACCAGATTTTACTTTTTTGTAGAAAACTGAATAAATGAACCCAAAACAGGCCAAAGAAAGACTTACTGAGAGGTGGATACAATGTAAAGTTATATTCTGAAGTGACTTGAAGGTTTATAACAAGACTGGCTGAGCTGTGGATTTCAGCAGTTTAAGTAAATTTGGACTGAAAGACACTAAAAAAATCTAAATGTTTAAATTGACTGAGTGACCTACTTTTGAGTGTCACATAGGTTGCAATTGTTTAAATGTCATAGTTTTAAACTTAGAATCAGCCTTCTAGCTGCATATGTGAAAATGTTTAGTTTTATTTGAATGCAGAAACTGGGGAACAGAAATGACTTAAAGAGATTCCAATTTGCCTGGTAACTACCCCCATCAGGAGTGAAACTTGAGTCACAGCTGTGTTCCCAGGCCTAGCTGCCCTTTTGCTGCTCACACCAAAAGGGATATGACACTTCCCTGATTGAATTACCTGGGCTCTGCAGGAAATTGAACAAAGCCCTGTCTTGACTCAGACAAATGTTTTATGGCGGGAGTCGTAAATGGAGATTTCTCCTGGAAGCACAGGGGAGGGGCACTGCCTGTGAGAGCAAGCTGGCTTGGCAGAACTGGAAAAACCAGAAATTCAACCTTGTGCTGGAGGAAAACCACACCCCTTTGGGGCCAGAACATAACTCTAAAAAGATGAATAACTCATAGTACGGACATGTGAAAATTTTATAAATGACACCATAATTCTTGTGATTTTTCTGCCCACATTTTAAGAGGTTTTTAGAACCGGTGGCATGTTCAGGGGGGTTTTAGCGGAAAAGAGGATATTACTCA
The DNA here is from genome assembly GCF_040938575.1 of Ambystoma mexicanum. NCBI lineage: Eukaryota > Metazoa > Chordata > Amphibia > Caudata > Ambystomatidae > Ambystoma > Ambystoma mexicanum. Next base: position 719,262,214 of record NC_090923.1, read on the forward strand.
AAATGTGTGCATGTGAAAAATCTGACACTTCATCAACTAATGTCCATACTCCTTGCGCACATGTGTGTAAATTTGGGTTAATGTCAGAAATTGCAAAATCAGTTAAAAAGTGCAAATATTGCCATTTCTGAATGCAAGCTCCCAGGAAGAGCAGAGTTTGGACAGGGTATACCTCCTGTGATATGTGAGGGGTGCATATGATTTTAAAACAATATGTACCTCTGCAAATATGTATTTGGTTCAAATCTAGATTTGTGTGTAAGTTGACAGGAGGAGTGGACTTTCTGCAGGCTGTAAATTGACATCACTCTGACACAACTTAGCTCCCCCAATCAGGGGAGAAATGAAAGCTTGGCAAATGATAAGTGGAGAGGGGCTGGCTAGTGATGCTGCTCACACACAACCATTTTAAAAACACATAAAAGCAGAGAGACAGGACAGATAGGGACTTTCAAATCCATTTGCAGCTGGAAGCTCTGCCGGGAAAATCCATACTTTACCTCCATCAATCTCCAGAGAAAGCTGTGCAGAAAGATCCAGACTTTAAATCCCTCAATCTTCAGAATCCAGAGAGAGAGCAGACCCAGATCACTGTGAAGTGCAGAGACCAGAGTCCCGTCTAAAACCTGACCAGATCCATGGCGAGGCCCATTTCACTCAAGAATATAGTGTGAGTACCTAGAAAACTGTGCAGAACCAATCTCCTAGTTAAAATAATATAATTCAATCTAGTTTAATCTAAGTAGAACTGTCTCCTAACTGTCACCTGTCATTTGTAAAGCTGTCACTTGTCATTTTCTAGTTGCAAGCTGCACTTGTCTTTTTGAACTTTAAAATTTCAAATCTGAAAAACGACCTTTATTTAATCGCTCATATCTCCGTGACCGTTTGTGCTAGAGACTTGCAGTAACTTTCATTTGGAAGCTGAGATCCAAGGCTTTCCTAGGACCCCAAGACGATATTGCTAGCCCTTGTAGTTCCTCTGTAATCGCACCAGACGCATTCGCGAATTTTGCCGCGATTTGAAAATTTCTCCACTTGCAAAAAGATAGCTGCTTTTGCTTTCCTCTGAAAAAAATCGTTTGCCTCATAAAAACTATCCCCGCATCACTGCTAGAGTGAGCCTGAGCTAATATTAACTAGATATCACTCACCCTGAACCTCCTAGAGGGAATTAAAAGCATTTTAGTATATTTTTTTTCTTCATTGCCAGCACATTTAAAAGCATTTGGGCCTGTGTTTTCAACTTCTGTAGTCTAAGTTGCTGGGGTGAACTGAATTACATTTGATTGCATTTCTGAGAACTGTGTGCCTTCCTTCCATTTCCTTGCATTGCATAAAGGGGGGGTGAATTGTCCAAGAAAGTGATTACATTGTCTTTGCTGAAATCCTATCAAGTTATTTTCTGTACTGCATTTCATTCCACATTGCATCCATTGGAAACCATAAAAGTATTGTTGCTATCTTATCCATTTCATGTCAACTCCTTAGTGATTATCAAGAAGTGTGCTAGTGCCAGATTCTCCGTTGTTAATCTTTATCATATCAGATTAAGTGTGCTATTCAATTATTAATTTATTCTAAAGTGTGATATATATACCTATTGTTTAAACTATCAATTAAACCTTTTAACTTGCAAAACAGAACTACTTCTTGGCTCAGTGGGGTCAGGGGGATTCTGAGAGAGGGGTGTTATATAGGGGTAGTCATCCAGAACGCATGAACTGGACATAAAGATATATCAATAAGGGTTTTCATTCAGTATTCTAGACTAGGCGTTGACTTGGCTGTAGTGCTGAATTGAATCCTCTTACAAATTGGGGGCTCGTGCCGGACGTTTGGATTAGATCTATCACTTGTGCAGATTAATACAGCGTGCCAGCTGACCAGATACACATATCCGGTCGGAGCACACGCTGTGTTACGCTGTAAAGCACTTCTCAAAGGAACGCTCTAAGAAAAAGGTCTGTTTTGCAAAAATAAAATACAAACTTCTGTAAGTCAGGACAGAGACCAATCTCTAGAATGACGACCTTAGTAGACATGAAAATAGCCAGAGAGCACTTCTTACATAAGTTATTTGTGAGAGGTGAGTGGACTCACCAGGACCAAACAGTCTGGTTGCAGGCCATCACACCCCAAATCACGGAAACAGGGTCAGATATATGGAGAGACCAGGGTCCCTTACATGTGGCCCTGAGTGAACTATATATGTCCTCTAAGGCCAAGGATGAGCACAACAAGATTGCCAGGGTAGCGGCATATTTATATTTACATATGGGAGCCATGCAGGACAAATGTGCTGAAGGCCAAGATCTGGCGAGTAGGCAACTGCTGGCATTACAGAAGGCCCAATCTGAGCTGGACTCTTCTGAGCAGAGGCTGCTCAGGAGCCAGGAGTCAGAAAATGACAGTAGGCAGTATATCATTAAAATAAAAGAGGACATGGATATACTGCAACAGGAAAAGGCTGACCAGGATACTAGATTTCTGGCCCTGCAGAAGGAGCACCGAGACAGTTTGGACTCCTTACTGCAGAGCCAGAAAAAGCTGGAGCAACAATTAGACTTTAACAGGGCATGCACGGAGCAGGTAGCCACCCTGCAAAGTCATCTAGATAGAGTGAAGGTAGAGAGCAACAAGCTGATTTCGAAAGACCTGGATACCCAGGCAGAGTTTGATGAAGAACGCCAGAAAGCTGGTGCCTTTCAAAGGCAGAGGGACGACCTGGCGGCACAAATGCAGGCTCTTAGTCAGGAAAGAGACGCCTTAGGCCAGGAAGTCTGCCATTTAAAAAGAAAAATGGAAGAAAATCACCTGGCCCGCCAGGGACTGGGTGACCTCCAAAAAGAACACCAGAACTTGTTAGAGCACACCAGGAGGGTGGAGGATGCTCTAGCAAGAAAGGAGCAGGCCAATAGGGACACAGCTCAGGAGGTAACCCTCCTGCAGCAAAGACTGGCCCAGTGCTCCAGGACCAATCAGGAAACACAGAGAGAGAATGAGGCTCTCTGCCAGCGCAATGATAGACTCCAACAACAGGTAGCGATGCAGGAGAGACTGATAGAGTCTAGTAAGACCTTAACCGAGGAACTGAAGGCGCAGGCTCTTGCATTGCAACAGGGAGCAGGGGCGGATAGAGATGAGGTTCGCTGGGAAAGAGAAACTCCTGAGCATAACCCCAGGAGCCCTAGTACCAGAGGCCTTTATCTCTCTCGGTCCCTGGACTCTGCCACCCCCATGTCCCCTGGCGCACATGAGCACAGGGCCACAGGGATGGCAGATTACTATCCAGCCAGAAGCATGGGGCTCATAGGCCAGTACCACCCAGGAATGGAGGGGCGGGCATCCGGGTATGGGCACCCCAGCACAGTGCAATTTAATGGGGAACCCCAGGAGAGTAGGCCCCTTAAGAGCATCCTGAAAACCTCTGCCCAGTTAGGTCAGTGGGGGGGGGGTAACCCAGCAAATCCTGGCAGCAAGGAGGGATCTGAGGACTCCTCTGAGCACCACAGGAAACAGGAGACCAGGTCCCCACATTCTGCCAGCCATTCCCAGGCTCGCAGAATCCGGGAAAACCTGGAAGATCTGACGGGAACCTCTGGGAGCAGTGCCTCTGAGTCAGAGGATGAATGGACCAGGGTTACCCGAACCAAAAGGGCCAGTAAGGCAAAAAGGGCCTTGCTTAAGGACCCCTTAAAGCAGATTAAGGCGATCAGGAGCGTCATCACGCCTTACCATAAGAACGCTAAGTATTCTGTTTGGGAGCACTTAGAGTTGTTTGAGCAAATGATGGAGACTTTCCATTTGAAGGACAGCCAAAGCTGTATTCAATATGTAAAGTGGACCTTCTCCCCGGAATACTCCAGTTTCTTTGCGGGGCTGGAGGACCAAAATCATTTAAGATGGTCCACCTATAAGGCGGCCATCTTGAAACATTTTTCCATTCATAGAAATCCTCAAGAGGCTCGCAAGGCAGCCTACAATTTGCAATGTGGGGAGGATCAGGCCCCACAAGAATTTGTGCAAGAACTGAAACGTGCTTTTGCGCAGACCACCAGAAGGGTGCGCACAGACAGAGAATTCATCAATACATTTTTTCATGCCTTGCCCAAATACATAATGACCCAGCTCGTGAGGGATTTTCACGAGAAAAGATCTTTAGACTGGGTCATTGAACAGGCTACCCGGATCTATGAGGTGCAGAAACCGGTAGATAGCAAAAGTAATGCCCAGAAAAACCCCAAAGCCAACAGCACCCCTGCTGCTGCCAAGGTGGCAGAGGTAAAGGTCACCCCCGTTTTGGATTTGGAGATGGGGGGGCCTAAAAACTTACCTGCACCTAATAATGCTAGGCCCAGAAGGTCCTCGGGCCAGTCACAGACAGGGAGCCAGGGAGGCAGCCCCACAAATGGGGTCCCTCGCTCTCCTGATTATGTAAGTCCCCGTTACAAGGGAAGTCGACCCATCCTGGGTTTTGTGTGGACTCCTCCAGCCCAAGGGGGGGGATCCAGCCAAGCACCTAACCCAGGGAACTTCCCTCCTAACTTCCCACCGGAGGGCAGAAATTCTCCAAACCCTGGGCAGAACTTCTTCCCCAGGTATCCACCCAATTTCCAACCCCAAAATCATCCATCCTTCTTTCCCCAATTCCCTGAGCCCAGACAACCTAATCCGGGAGAGGGGAGGCCAAGGGTGGAGGGGTACCCAAATCTTCCCAATCCGGGGTATTACCAGAGAAGGGATAGTTACCCTTCCCGGGATCAGCCCAGGGGAGAAAACAGGGCCCCGTATCAGCCTGAGCGGGTGTCCCAGTTAGAGCGCCAGGTTCAAAACATGGCGCGGGATCTGGGTCACATACTGAGGGCTCAGCAGAACCCTCAGATGGGCGTGCCGGCGCAGAACGCACCCAACTCTGGACCTGGTGCTCCAGAACAATGACGGGGGCAGCACCCCGATAACTCACCGGTTCCCAGGGAGGAGGCACAAAGGGAAGGGGGGTGTAAAGCCTTGGAGGAAGCTTCCTTCCTCACTTGTAAACAGCCCCTGGAAACCCAGGAACCGGAAACAAAATCTCTTGCCCCTGAAAGTCTGCCTCCTAAGGAGCAGAGGGGGGGTAGGAGAAACAAAAGACCCAAACAGACTCAGTTTGAGGAGGAGGTACAGGTCTTCCAATTTGAGGGAGAGGGATCCTCAGAGGATCCTAGGAAAAGGATCTTCTCCTTCAGAGAGGGGGGAACTCCTCCCAAAGAAAAATGGGTCCCTAGGGATGCAAATCCAGACTGGGGAGATGTGGAGACTGAGCTACCGCCGCCCACCATCTCATCCCAGAACCAACTGCAAGAAAATCCCCTGGTTCAAACCCATCCTGGTGACTGCCTCCAAAAAGGGGGGGGCGGCCCAGAACCAGAGCCAGGGGAACCCACAATGGCTCTGATCTCCAGTTGCCAATTTTTTCTTTCAGATTCCCAAGGCTCTCCACAGAATTCTGCCCAAATCTCTTCTCTTGCAATGTCCAAAACCAGAAAATTAGCCCACCAGTTGTCCAAAAATGTACATTATCTGTGCCCCCTTGAGGAGAAGGAGGGAAGATATTATGCCCCGGTACAAGTACAGGGGCAGGGTACAATTTTGGCACTGGTGGACACTGGATCTCAAGCTACCCTTCTGTCCAGAAGGGCCTTTGACGAACTGAATGCAGGAAGGGGAGGGAATTACCAAATTCCTCTCACCTCACTTCCTGGACAACTGCAGAACTTTGACGGGAAGGAAATTCCCGTTGAGGGGACGGCAGATTTGGACATAAAAATTGGGCGACATAAGTTGAAACACCCGGTCATAGTTGTGACCCCAGAGGGCACCCCTTGTTTACTAGGGAATGACCTCCTGAGAAGGTTGTCACCCCTAATAGATTGCGTAAACAAGGTCCTCTGGACCCAGACTAGCCGACCAATAAAATTAAAACAGAGTGTCAACCATGTTAGTTTAAACGGCACCTGCCACATGGTTGAACAAAAATCTGACCAAGTAGAATTTCACTTCCAGAATAGCCAAATTCCAGACGTGACAGTAATAGCAGTAGGACAACAGACTGGTGATGGAGGGTCCTCTCTATTTCTGAAAATCAACCTTCCTTCCAGTCTAAAGTGGTATTCCACGCTGGAAGGAAACACTCTGAAATTCTATACTAATCCACAATCAGAAACTCCCACTCCTATAGTCCAGAAAGATGTGAAATCAGCTCAGAGCCTGGCTGAGATTCAGCAAATTGGAGAGCAGTTGTTCATCCCTGTCCAGTTAAATGATGGGAAGGACTCTGTTCTCGCTCGAGTGTGTGTGAACAACGGTAAGAGCTTCATCAGCGAAGCCATGTTCCGCCAACTCCCAAAAGATCCAGCCATTCCCACATTCAAACTGATAGACAAATGGGAAATGGACCTGGAAGCGCCTAATTCCAAACATCTCCTGCCAAAATCTCCATTGGCAACAAGAGCATAGTCCATAATTGTTGGGTCGTGCGAGACGTCCCTTCCGCCTTTTACTCAGGCAGTGACATTCTCAATCGCTTCGCCATTAGTTTGGACCTAATAAACTTCAAAGCTTGGTCCCGATTAGCGGATAATCCCATGGGCTTTGATGATCCAGAAAAAGCATTTAGGTCAGCTCAATTGCTACCTTATGCAGTTGAAATTCAGATCAAAGAGGAAGTCACCATCCCAGAAAGGACCCGACAATTCTCCCTGGAAGTGAAAGTTAAAAGGGGACAAGAGTTGAAAAACCCTGATGCTTACATACATCTAAATGCTTCTCTCCAACAGCAAGGGTTGGGGGTAAACCCAACTCCATTAGTCAACATAGAACATGACACCATTCCAATAGAGGTGGATAACAGCGACTTAAAGAGTATTACTCTAGCCGCAGGCACCATTATTGGAATGGCGGTTGATGACCGACATTTTTCTATCGACTTAGTAAATGAACTGTTAGGACCAATCCCCAAGGACTGTTTTTACAGTGACAGTGATGACAATACAACACCAGACAGGATTTTTACCCGGCATGGGGGGAACTTCCTGGTGTACACTTCCTGCCCCTATGGTAAGGAAGATGTGACTTGTGACTTCAGGAGGGATGAGGTGATTTTCCAGGTCCATGAGGGCTGCCTTTCCCACCTGAAGCCTCCGGTCCAAATCAGCACTCTGACCAGGGACTTCTCCACCCAGCTGGAGGAGGCCGCTGAAATAGCCAAACCAGAAGTCTTTCCAGGCTTCAGGCAGATGGTGGAAGAGAGAGTCAACCTAGCTGATGCCTGTGTGACTCTGGAACAAAAGCAAAAGTTGAAACAAGTTTTCTTGGATTTCCAAGATCTCTTTGCTGTAGACTCATATGACTGTGGCCGCACCGACATCCACACAACAACAATCCCCACGGACCCTGGCATGACACCAGTGTTTGTGAAGCAATATCGCTTGCCTCTCGCATCAATGGAGTCCCTTACTGAAATAATTAAGAACCTTGAGTCCAGGGGAATAATCCGTCCAGTCCACAGCACCTTCAATATTCCGGTGCTGGGAATATTAAAGCCAAACGGCCAGTGGAGACTCTGCGCCGACCTCAGGGAGCTCAACAAACGGGTCCATACTTCCCGATGGCCTCTGCCCTACATTGACCAAGGGCTGGCCCAGATCCAGGGGTCACAGGTATTCACAGCAATAGACCTGACCAATGGATACTGGACCGTGCCTGTCAGTAGGGAGGACCAATACAAGCTGGCTTTTACCTTTGGGGGCCAGCAGTATACATGGACCCGGACTCCCTTCGGATACCTCAACTCCGGCAATGAATTCAACATTTTCCTACATAAGGCCATGCCCGACCTGGGTGCAAGGGGTAACCTGGCTTATGTAGATGATGTCCTCATCAAAAGTTCATCTGTGGAGGAACACATAGCGGAGATCCGTTATGTTCTGACCCAGTTGAGGGCCGCCGGAGCAAAACTTTCCTTTCAGAAAGCACAGTGGTGTAGAACCCGTGTTAATTTCTTGGGGCATGAGATTACTCCCCAGGGTCTCTGTCCCCAGGAAAAGAAAGTGGAAGCACTTCAGAAACTGAAAGACCCCACAACTCTGCGGGAACTAAGGAGCCTCCTTGGACTGACCAATCACAGCAGAAAGTTCATTGAGGGCTATGCAGAGATCACCAGACCCCTGATTCATCTCCTGAAGGGGGGGTCAAGTGGGAATGGGGTCCAGAACAAGCCGAGGCAGTAAGACAACTCAAGAGAAGCCTCTCACAAGCGCCTTGCCTAGCTTACCCTGTCAGAAACAAGGAGTTCTTCCTGGAGACGGGGTTCTCTAATACGTGCTTGACGGCGGTATTATACCAAAAGCATGACAAGGTCAATAAAGTAATCTCCTATGCGAGCAAAACTTTATCCTCTGTGGAGGAAAAATTCAACGATTGTGAGAAGGCACTCCTGGCAACGGTGTGGGCATTGAAGAATTACCGCCCGTTTATCCAGGGGGAACACATCATAGTGGAGACTCCACACCAGCCTCTGCAATATCTCCAAAGTGATAGAATCCGGGCCGGAAATGTGAGTAATTCCCGAATTACTTCCTGGATTCTGTCAATGCAAGGCTTTCCTGTGGAGGTCAGATATGGCCAAAACAAGAAGAGTCCCCTCGCGCAAGGTCTGGCTGACTTGCATGATTGTGCCAGAGAAAACTGTCTCGAGGACGAAAGTCTAAAAATAAAGGACAACATGGAGGCATACCTTAATTCCCCACACAAAGTCTTTGAAGAGGACAAGTGTGAGGGAATGCCCACTGTCTATGTGGATGGATGCTCTTACCATGTTGACAACGACGGGGAGAAAGAACTGGTGGCCGGCGTAGGGAATGCATGGGTGAATGAGTCCCCAGAACCCTCCGCTGGATACAAAATTGGTCCCCGAAGTAGTCAGGTGGCAGAATTGATGGCTGTGCATCAGGCCATCCTCACTGCTGTCCAGCATCAACTCCACGAACTGGTCATAATCACAGATTCGGATTATGTACGGAACGGGTTCGTGGAGCACCTGGTTAATTGGAAAACCAGAGGCATGTTATGCGCTAACAACAAACCCTTGAAACATGGGAAGTTGATCCAAAACATTGATGATCTGGCCACCTCGAATGAGATGACCATCTATTGGAAAAAGATCAAGGGTCATTCCAAAGTAGAGGGACCAGACAAAACTGGAAATGACTTAGCTGATCAGCTGGCCAAAACTGGGGCCATCCAAGGGGATCTAATTGAGATTGAGTCCCTGTTGGGGGAAATCCAGGTCACTGCTATCACTAGGTCCCAGACAAATGCTCACAACGACCTTTCAATTGCACAATGGAGTAAGGAGACCCCTGATGCTGATTTGATTACAGCTCAGAAGGGGGATCCAGTTATTGGTAAATTTTACTAACACCTTGAGGACCCTGAGAACTTTCCCCTGACGGATACCTATTACACTGGGAAAGAGGACCTAAGAGTGTTGATGAAATGTCCAAAAATGTTCCGAATCCAAGACGGTTTGTTGGTAAGGAAATCCAAAGCTGGCCACGATCAGTGGGTGGTTCCTACCTCATTCCGAAGCCTGATGTTAAGTCACGCCCATGATGCGGCCACCGCCGGTCATAGGGGGTTTCACACAACATTGGAAATCTTAAGAGAGGTTGCATACTGGCCACACATGGGGCAGGACCTCGACCAATACTTGAAGGGGTGTCTTGTGTGTGCACAATTTCAGCCATCATCCCTCACGCACCGTGCGCCTCTCCAAAAGAGGGGGATGACCCTGCCATGGTCAGATTTACAAATCGACTTCGTAGGCCCCGTGATTCGCTCGGCTAGGGGGAATAAGTACATGTTGACTGTGACATGCTTGTTTACCAAGTGGGTGGAATGTCTCCCAGCCCCAAACTGCAAGGCAGAAACGGCAGCTGCCTTGATGATTAACCACATCTTTTCCCGTTTTGGTCTACCTCAAAGGATTGAGTCAGACAGAGGTAGCCACTTCACCAGTGAAGTAATGACAAAGATGTGGGAGATACTGGGGGTCAAAAGGAAGTTGCATATTGCTTACAGGCCAGCTTCTTCTGGGGCAGTAGAGAGATATAACCGGACAATTGTGAGCATCTTAAAAAAGTTTGTGGCAGATTCTGGGCCAAGTTGGGATATCCGATTACCTCTGGTCCTAATGGCCATCAGATCTACCCCTTCATCTGCCACCAAAATGTCACCATTTGAGTTAATGACTGGGCGCAAGATGGTGCTTCCGCAGCATTTGCTCTACAGGCCCCAAGAGCAGACACTGATAAATGCCTCCACAACTCATGAGTATGTGGAGAATTTAAGGAAACACCTCCAACATGCTTTTGCTTATGCTCAGCGGAATCTAGAAAGATCAGCTGATAGCATGAAGACCCACTATGACCTGAAAACTTCCAGGAAGGAATATCAGGTGGGGGACCGGGTCTATCTATACAACTTCCAAAGGAACTAGGCCAAGCAGCGCAAATTTTTGCCTACATGGAAGGGACCCTTTGAGATCATCGACAAGATCTCCCCGGTGGCCTACAAAATCCACATCCCCAAAGGTCCTTTGGCAGCGGGGGAAGACAAGTGGGTCCACATAAACCAGTTGAAATGTTGCCATCCCAGGCACACACTGCAACAACTGGAGGAATCCTCTGGAATCCTAGCGGGTACTGTCTTAGATTAATTCAGTTCCAACCATAAAACATACCACATCTAGTCTCTAAAATATTGTGATTTGCATGAAACTGTCTCTTAGTTATACTGTTTTTTTTTCAAAATAAGAATGTAATGTTTTGTTATGATGAAATGCATATGCTGCCCCACTATCTCAACAGTGGTGGAAAAATGTCTATGAGTAGGTATTGCCGCTCTTCCTTTGTCGTCCTAGGAGAAAGAAAACCTGGAGACGGGCCAAGGAGGACGATCCGGAGACCGGGAGCAGAGACGCAATGGGCCCGGGGTACCGCCCAATATTCCCATCAGGACCGGCGAGGAGAACCGATCGATCAGTACCGGATGGAGGAAAAGATGCTGAACTGTGCCATCTACCGGAAGAAGATGAGAACTACATCCCAGATCTTGCGGGTCCCACCAGTGAAGGATCAGATGGCCACCGCAAGAAGGGGGGCTTGTGGGATGTTTTTATCCATGCATCCAAGCCCTACCACCAAAGCTGTGCATTACTGGCATTGAAAACATCATAATGGCCAGAGCTTCCCAGAAAATGCACAGGGAAATGCATGAAGAATAGGCTGCCACTCATTTTTGCCGATGTTATGGGCACAGAAGGACGCTGCCTAAAACCACCATTGGACTACCCACACAGTAGTCTGAAACCATTGGGAGTGGCAATGCTGATTGCCAAAAGCAAACCCATAACTGTTGGGAATTCATTTTCTTAAATCCCAAAAAGGGGTGCAGTACCAGTACTCACCACTATCAGAAAGCCGGCGTTTTAAAACCACCAGATTTTACTTTTTTGTAGAAAACTGAATAAATGAACCCAAAACAGGCCAAAGAAAGACTTACTGAGAGGTGGATACAATGTAAAGTTATATTCTGAAGTGACTTGAAGGTTTATAACAAGACTGGCTGAGCTGTGGATTTCAGCAGTTTAAGTAAATTTGGACTGAAAGACACTAAAAAAATCTAAATGTTTAAATTGACTGAGTGACCTACTTTTGAGTGTCACATAGGTTGCAATTGTTTAAATGTCATAGTTTTAAACTTAGAATCAGCCTTCTAGCTGCATATGTGAAAATGTTTCGTTTTATTTGAATGCAGAAACTGGGGAACAGAAATGACATGTAGCTAAAAACTGGCTTAAAGAGATTCCAATTTGCCTGGCAACTACCCCCATCAGGAGTGAAACTTGAGTCACAGCTGTGTTCCCAGGCCTAGCTGCCCTTTTGCTGCTCACACCAAAAGGGATATGACACTTCCCTGATTGAATTACCTGGGCTCTGCAGGAAATTGAACAAAGCCCTGTCTTGACTCAGGCAAATGTTTTATGGCGGGAGTCGTAAATGGAGATTTCTCCTGGAAGCACAGGGGAGGGGCACTGCCTGTGAGAGCAAGCTGGCTTGGCAGAACTGGAAAAACCAGAAATTCAACCTTGTGCTGGAGGAAAACCACACCCCTTTGGGGCCAGAACATAACTCTAAAAAGATGAATAACTCATAGTACGGACATGTGAAAATTTTATAAATGACACCATAATTCTTGTGATTTTTCTGCCCACATTTTAAGAGGTTTTTAGAACCGGTGGCATGTTCAGGGGGGTTTTAGCGGAAAAGAGGATATTACTCAAAATGTGTGCATGTGAAAAATCTGACACTTCATCAACTAATGTCCATACTCCTTGCGCACATGTGTGTAAATTTGGGTTAATGTCAGAAATTGCAAAATCAGTTAAAAAGTGCAAATATTGCCATTTCTGAATGCAAGCTCCCAGGAAGAGCAGAGTTTGGACAGGGTATACCTCCTGTGATATGTGAGGGGTGCATATGATTTTAAAACAATATGTACCTCTGCAAATATGTATTTGGTTCAAATCTAGATTTGTGTGTAAGTTGACAGGAGGAGTGGACTTTCTGCAGGCTGTAAATTGACATCACTCTGACACAACTTAGCTCCCCCAATCAGGGGAGAAATGAAAGCTTGGCCAATGATAAGTGGACAGGGGCTGGCTAGTGATGCTGCTCACACACACCCATTTTAAAAACACATAAAAGCAGAGAGACAGGACAGATAGGGACTTTCAAATCCATTTGCAGCTGGAAGCTCTGCCGGGAAAATCCATAATTTACCTCCATCAATCTCCAGAGAAAGCTGTGCAGAAAGATCCAGACTTTAAATCCCTCAATCTTCAGAATCCAGAGAGAGAGCAGACCCAGATCACTGTGAAGTGCAGAGACCAGAGTCCCGTCTAAAACCTGACCAGATCCATGGCGAGGCCCATTTCACTCAAGAATATAGTGTGAGTACCTAGAAAACTGTGCAGAACCAATCTCCTAGTTAAAATAATATAATTCAATCTAGTTTAATCTAAGTAGAACTGTCTCCTAACTGTCACCTGTCATTTGTAAAGCTGTCACTTGTCATTTTCTAGTTGCAAGCTGCACTTGTCTTTTTGAACTTTAAAATTTCAAATCTGAAAAACGACCTTTATTTAATCGCTCATATCTCCGTGACCATTTGTGCTAGAGACTTGCAGTAACTTTCATTTGGAAGCTGAGATCCTAGGCTTTCCTAGGACCCCAAAACGATATTGCTAGCCCTTGTAGTTCCTCTGTAATCGCACCAGACGCATTCGCGAATTTTGCCGCGATTTGAAAATTTCTCCACTTGCAAAAAGATAGCTGCTTTTGCTTTCCTCTGAAAAAAATCGTTTGCCTCATAAAAACTATCCCCGCATCACTGCTAGAGTGAGCCTGAGCTAATATTAACTAGATATCACTCACCCTGAACCTCCTAGAGGGAATTAAAAGCATTTTAGTATATTTTTTTTCTTCATTGCCAGCACATTTAAAAGCATTTGGGCCTGTGTTTTCAACTTCTGTAGTCTAAGTTGCTGGGGTGAACTGAATTACATTTGATTGCATTTCTGAGAACTGTGTGCCTTCCTTCCATTTCCTTGCATTGCATAAAGGGGGGGTGAATTGTCCAAGAAAGTGATTACATTGTCTTTGCTGAAATCCTATCAAGTTATTTTCTGTACTGCATTTCATTCCACATTGCATCCATTGGAAACCATAAAAGTATTGTTGCTATCTTATCCATTTCATGTCAACTCCTTAGTGATTATCAAGAAGTGTGCTAGTGCCAGATTCTCCGTTGTTAATCTTTATCATATCAGATTAAGTGTGCTATTCAATTATTAATTTATTCTAAAGTGTGATATATATACCTATTGTTTAAACTATCAATTAAACCTTTTAACTTGCAAAACAGAACTACTTCTTGGCTCAGTGGGGTCAGGGGGATTCTGAGAGAGGGGTGTTATATAGGGGTAGTCATCCAGAACGCATGAACTGGACATAAAGATATATCAATAAGGGTTTTCATTCAGTATTCTAGACTAGGCGTTGACTTGGCTGTAGTGCTGAATTGAATCCTCTTACAAAGCTCCTCCAATGCATTAGGGGAAAAGAGGGGTAGGTGAGGCCAGTAGGAAGAGAGGGGCAGAGAGGGGATAATAGGGTGGAAAGAGAGCAATCAATCAATGTGCTGAGACATACTGGGGATCATTTTCGGCCCTGCGTAAAAGGGCTATGGTGGGAATCAATAGCATAAGGTTGTTTACGCTATTGATTCCCACCACAGCCCATTTTCATTAATTTACATGGCAGAGAGGAGCGTAAACCAGCTTGCGTTTCTGCCGCTCCCTGCCTCTCCTACATACAAATACTCCCAGCATTTGCCCCGGCATACAGTTTCATTAATTGTATGCGGCAGCAAAAAGCAGGTGGACCGCATGGGGGTCTATTGTAAACGCTGCCTGCCAGGCAATAGGTGAAGGATATCCTCAGACTCGATGCTGCAAGATTCCGATCTGGTGGAGTTGAGGTATTACACATTGCCGCTATGCGGGATTAAATACTGGAAACTAATTTGTATAATACGTTCATGAATTTCTTGTGTCCTCCATAACTATGAGGTTGTCCCAGAGTTTAAGACCTTCGGCTGCAATGGTCGTTCCAACATGATCAAGTCCATTGCCAATAGGTGTTAGAAGCTTCATGCTAGCCCCTGATTGGAAGTTTCTTGTGCGGGTGGTGTATGTGGATATGTGGGCAAAGATATCCTCAGTCAATCTCCCATATGACTGTGTACTTTACATAGGGCTTTAAATTCGAGTCTCTGAATCAAAGTGAGCCAGTTAAGTATGATGAGTTTAGGGATAATGTGGTCTCTGGCTTTCAGTCAAAAGGTCATTCTGACTGCTCTAGTCTGGGTAAATTGGTGAATCGGTTTCTTCGGCAGGCCCAGGTAAAACATATTGCAGTAGTCCAGTCTAGCCAATAGGAGGGCTCTCGCAGGTCTTTCATGTTAAACATATCCCGTATGGGCAATATGCAACTGAGCGGGACTTATAGGTCATAGCATTGATATGAGGGAGAGGTGCGCGGCACAGATCATCCCCAGGCTTCTTGAGAAGAAGCCTGAGGGGGAGGTGGGCGTCAAAGATCCTGTCCAGGTTTCTTGATCAGAAGCATGAGGGAGACGTGGGCATCCGATCATGGCCAGGCTTCTTGGTCTGAGGAATGAGGGAGAGGTGGGCGTCATAGATCATGCCCAGGTTTCATAGATCAGCCCCTTCAGGATTGCTTCATAGGGGTTTCACCCAGTGAAGTAGGCCATGATAATGGTGGGGTTTTAGGGTATGCCCCAAAGAAGAAGACTTCAGATTTGAAAGCCCAGGTTATAATCCTTCATCCAGCTTGGTTGGTGGTTAAGCACTTAAGTGCTGATTAGCCTCGTTTACCAGGGCAAGATTAAAGATACGGTGGGTGTCACTGGCCTATTTACATCTGCTTATGAGCCCTGATGAAGAGCACTGCACACCAAATACGTCAACTTATATTTTAATAAACTAAGTTCGCACCTTTCCAGTCAACTGGACAGAACCTAATAAAGGTTCATATACTCAGAAAGGTAGGAAGTCCCATGGGTATACATTTCTTTCATGCATGTAGATTTTTAAGAGAGGGAAAGGGCACTGTGAATTCAGCCACACATAGAAGCGTATGTGTGAGGAGCAGGAGGAGCAGCTGCCCCCGGCACTGCGCGGTTTGTTTCTGAGGGTAAGCGGCAGGGGACTGCTCAGGGGGGAAGCAGAATACCTTTATCGTGGGCTGATTAACTTGGAGAGGCAGGAGAAAGCAGCTGTTCCCCAGGCTTTCGGTATTCCATGCAGCAAGTGGTGGAGTAGCCAGGGACCAACCGTGCCGGGGTATTCACAATGAAAACTGGAGTAAGTGCAGGAACATTGGTTGTGGGAGGTGGTTGCAGAGATGGCGGTAGATGGACAATGGGAGTCCAAAGTCCTGGCACTGAGCAGAAACTTTGTGGGTTGGCAGCAGTGATATACATGCCCCCCACATTTGGCAAATTGTTTGGCAAGGGAACAAGGACAAACTGCCATTTTGGGCAGATTGAAATATACATTGTGGTGGAAAGGATCGAGTGTAACGCTCAGGCAGAGGGCCAACCTTATGCAAATCAGGCATTTCCGTCCCTAAAGGAAAGGCTTTGCCAGGAATGCTAATCTACCCTAAATGACAAGACTGGAACTCAGATGTGTATTTAATTGAAGCCTAGCTCCCTTCTCTAGACCGTGAGACTCCGCAAGCCATCAATCCGGCCACAATGTGAAGATTTCCACACTGGGAAGTTCCCAGGTGTAAAAGCCTCTTCAGCTAGCTGCTCTTGGCCAGGCAAGAATGGCGATTGGTGTGCCAGACATGAATGTCATAGATCCAGCTGCAGGCCTATAGCTGTGGCCACCCCACCCCTCGTGGTCTTTCCTTAATACCCACCTTGCACCCCTGCTGCCCGGCTTAGCTGTGTAAGCAGCTGGGCTGCAAGGCACTGTGCCTGCTCAGCCTCTGCAAGTCAGGCATGATTTGAATGTGACCTTCCTTGCAATGCAGTCTGCAATCACGTGCAGGATCCGTGACTTCTGTGCAATTCTTGCACTTTCTCTCGCTCTCCCTCCCCTTACCTATGATTTATGCTTAGTGTTTTTCTTCTCCTGCTATATTTACGCCCCTTCTTTCCTCTCAAGTGTCTGTTTCTCCAGATCTCTCTTCCTCTTGGATCCCATTCTCCCTCCTTCTCTCCCCGCCTTCATCCTAGTCTCTAACTCTGCTCTTGCTTTCTCTCTCCTTTGTCTCCACCTCTTACCCCATCCTCCTCCCTTGCCTCTCTTTCTTTGACTCTAGTTTCTCTCTCTGACCATATTTTCCTTTCTTTCCTCTGTCATCCCCACTCAGGTCTCTCCCCCTTTGGTTCTCTCTCTGACCCCCATCTTCCTACCGAGAGCATCCTCCCTTGCCCCTCTTTCTCGCACTCTGCACCATCTCTCCTTTATCTCCCTCGCTTACTCTATTCTACTCCCTTGCCCCTATCCCGCTAACGCTCATCCTCACTCAGATCAGGGCCATCTTAAGCAAGTCTGCAGCCCGGGCACAAACACCTTCGGGCCTCCCCACCCGCGGAACCAAAGACATCAAGGGATCCAGAATCTCTGACCGTACCACCTGCCCCCAATCAATGCGATCACAACCCATATGTTTGACTTCCATAAACTCAGATAATGCCCACTTTTGAAAAACTGACTTGGAAAGTACACAAATCATATAACCCAACTTGACATTATTCACTAAGACGGTTGCATGTGATTTGAACGAATGAAAAAATAACAAATAACGAAGAAAATAAAAAGTCCATTTATTTTTTTTATTGGTGGGCCTGCCCCCAAACCCTCCGTTTCTCCACACTTCCAACCCTGCCCAGAACCCCCCAAACCTTTTAACCTTTTACCCCCACCTCCCATATACACATATATATATATATTTTTTTTTTTTTGGGGAATATTTTTCCGTTATTTAATTCGTTATTTTTTTTCGTTACTTCACTGCATACCATACCACAAAGACAACTTTATAGAAGCACAAATGATTCTGGTTTCATGGTCTCCATCGTTCATGGCAAGTATACAAGTACCAGAATAGTAATTGATGTGATCTTAAAATATTTCATCTGGTGTCTACTATTGTATTTTAGAGCTTTAAATACACCCAGCACACATGATTGCAGAGTATTATTTATGGTGTGCAGAAGTACCTTTGAAAATGAATTTGAAAAGCAGTTAATTTCTTGTGCCATATAAGCACATCTGAAAATGTTCTCGCCAGAGGCATGTGACATTTGGTCAGCTCTTCAGCCTAGGACGCTTTCACTCAAATGGCCTACAGAAAAATAAAGATCAGACAATGGGCGAAGCAATTGATTGATTTATTTATTTATATAGCGCTGATCGCTCGCAATCATCTGGGCGTTAACGTAAAGACAATTGGTACAAAACATATAATCACGGGACAATTAGATTGAGTCTGAGTTTGGGTTTATGTCTGGTACGCAGTTAAGTGTGCAGTGATTTATTTGACGAGGTGAGTCTGTAGTTTTTTCCAAAAGCTTGTGTAGCTCTTTTCTAGCCCGATAGTGAGAGGAAGATTGTTGATAGTGATAACGATAGTGTTGATAGTGATTGTTGATAGCTCTTTTCTGGCCTGATAGTGAGAGGAAAATTGTTGATAGTGATAGTGTTGATAGTTGATAGTGACTGTTGATAGCTCTTTTTCTAGTCTGATAGTGAGAGGAAGATTGGAACAATGCTACCAGCATGTGACAATGCAAACCTCCTCACGGTGCCATACATTGAGAAGAAATGATTTGCCCAGGATTACCATAGCATTCGCTGGCAAAGCCAGGATATATCAACACTTTGGTTCCACAGTCCTGAATTTGACTAACTAGTTGCCTCTCCCAATTAACACGTTATGCTCTGTATTGGGGTTGCCTGCTACTTTTTACACCCTTGTTTGGAGGGACCACGCTCTAGAGCTGCCTCACACTGATGCCATGTTACTTTTAATAGCTGGGGCTATCAGGTGCAGGTACATTGATTTGTAGCGCAGTAGGTGTTACTATCACGTATGTATACACGCAGGTTTTTCAACCTCAAACATAGGAAAGGCCGAGTGTGTCCTGCTGGAATTTGGTATTCTAATCTGGCAGATGAACGCAAATCTCTATAATGAGTGTTTACCACACGGGCTATTTTCTGAAAAATTGTGGCGCTCAAATGTATCAATATGCATTTCAACTTTCAGGAATGTACACAGTCAATTTATTCCACACAGAGGAGTGAGAATACTACAGGAGCTGTGCTTTAGGGAACAGACAAACTGGGGCAGATTCTCAAAAATGGAAAAAGGGCTGAGGATGAGCTTTTTCATTTGTGCTCATCTCAGAAATGCACAGGTCACCTTTTTCTCAAAGGTGAACTGCGCATTTCAGGGGTGTCTGAACAGTAGCGCAGAGATGTGCTGCTCGGCCACCTTAAATACATTAAAGTCGGGAATCTATTGCAGGTTCTTGGAGGCTATTTCAGAGTGACAAACCCTTAAAGGACCTACCACTATGAAACGCAGCGTAAAAATTAAAGTGCATTTCTAGCCTTGTTTGTGGGATAGAAATACTGGTGGGCAAGCAGCTGCTCTCCAATTTGAAGAAAAATGCATGAAAGGTGCAGAAATGAACCTATCGTGAATTGGGGCTTCCCCTGCATCTCGTTCGAACAGGGAAGGGGGAAGGTCTTTCATTTTTGTGCATTTGAAAGCTCATCCTATTTGTGAATTTGGGATGTGCAGTGAAATGCACAAAAATACCCCCTTATTTGCAAAAATGATCAAAGTTTGATGAACCTGGCCCACTGTGTGTACTGCGGTGAACACAAAGCTTTACAGGATTAATTGATCGGAACAGAATGTACTTGCCAGCAACATCCATGCAGCAATGCAGGCACTGACTCCTGTGAACCTGGTAGCCAAGTGGGGACCTGGCTACCCAAAGTGGGGGCCTAGGCCACAAGCCTCTTTTTCCCCTCCCACAAAGACGTCTCTGCTCGGTTATCACTGGCTTTCCCTTTAGCGCCCTGGCCCATACTTCCCCCTAGACCAGCCTCTCGTGCCCCTCTTCCTCGCCTACCTCTTCCTCCGCCAGGGCAGCCTCGAAAAAAAACAGGGCCACATAAGGTCAAGAACAGCCTGTACACGAGTTGAGCGTTGCCTGCCCTCGATCCCCCCCCCCCCCTCCACTCCCCGACAAGGGTCGGTACAGCCCCACAGTGTATCCAGGCGCACATTTTTTCTCTTGGCCCTTCCAACCCACCAGCTACTTTTCTTTCCCCTTCTCTCGAAAATCATCATTCTCTCTCCCTCCCACCCCCACTCCTCTCACTCCACCGCCCCCTCCCTTTCCCATTCCAGCTCCCTTTCCATGCCCAACAGCCACGGCACAGTAGAGCGGCAGAGCTGGCCCATAACGTGCACTCGGTTACTCAATCTCGTGAGTGCAATCGATGCAGCCACAATCACCTAATTGGCCTCCCCGTTCCAGTCCTCCTTTATCATATTAATGCACCTGTCACTTTTGATATGGGGCCGCGAGCCTCCCATCCCCCAACAGTGGTTGCTTTTAGCCTTTCCAGAAGGTTCTGGTTTTAAAACCCAGCGGGAATTCAATCGAGGTATTTACATAAAGGCTGCAATAGCATCCATCTAGGACATCACTGAAAAGGGGGGTGGGGAGAGGAGTATATGGGACATGGGGGGGGGGAATGATATGTGGGGATGGTGGGGAGAAAGAAAGAGGGGCGGGGGAGGTACGGTGAAGAGAGAAAGAGGGGAGCTGGAAGGGAACGGATGGATAAAGAGATGGAAACAGATAAGAGAGTATGGGAGGAGACTGCAGGGTGAGAGAGATAGCAACACGTGAAAAATCATTTTTTATAGCCGGGGGTGCTGTAAATAAAACAACCCCCTCTCCCTACCACCGCCACATACTATACGAAGCGTATCTCGGGCCCTACAAGTGCCACAATTCTCTTAGGAGGGTGTAGCTCCATCCGGGTCTCTCCAGGTATTGGGGCGGCGGGCCCAGACAGTAGTGTGACGGTTGGTTGGGGGCGGGAGGCAGTAGGAGAGGCGCTCCGGTGTGACGTCTGAAAATGCTTTCTGTCCGAAAATGCTTTCCCTGCTTACTGAGCATGCGCCAGTAATGCATTAATAGGATAGCCTTTTCTGACAGGTCCCAACCCTTTTAAAAGCATTCGAACGATCGAGGACATAAACTAACTGGCGATCGCTACCAAAGAAGAGGAGGAAGATCCCGCTTCTCAGGAGAAGCCTGCGTCTGATTCTGTGGAGAAACCCACGCCTGAGTGGCGCCGCAGGGGTGATTCAAGAAACACAACAATAAGCCACGGGGACATTTAGTTAACTTCCCTGCCGTATTGGCTTCTTCACGTCGCCATTGCTGCTACATTTCAATGATAGAATGAATGCACTATCAGTTAAAGGAATGGGCTTTTGCATGGACTCATTGATGTGCTCTCAGGTTAATGAAACTACGCATTCATTACTTTAAACGTTGTAAAACACGTGTGCAAGAAATACAGTGATGTGGCCTCGAATGGGCGTTTATGATGAAAGAAGGGGTCTTTTCTATGGGACAGTTGACTGAATGTGTGGTGGAAGGATGGGCGTGTGCACGAAATTATTGCTCAAATGAATATGCTCTCAGGTTTATTAATGGACTTTCTTTTTGAATTATTGATTGAATGAATGCTTGCACTCTTAGGTGAATTAATCGTCCCGAGTATAGCGGGAATGAGTGAATGAATGCACACTCATGTAAATGAAAGTAACTTTGCACATAAAACATGACTGATTGAATGCACAGCACCTATTCCCGTGCAGTTTCAGTGCTAATAGACTCTGCAGTGTAGAAAATTGCATGCAGAGTGCTGACCATGTTAAATGGAAATGTGCACACTTGTATAAATAACACTAAAGTCAGTCAGTAAAGTCACCCTGACTTGACTCCAGCAGCAGTGGCAGACTGCCAGTGGTACCCGTTGCCAGCCGGCCGGCATCGTACTTGCTTCCACTGATTGCCTTCAGAAAGGTAAGACAGAAGACAAAAGGTAAGACCCAGGTTCAAGTCATAAAAAACAAGCATTGGCAATGCCAACAGTTTGCGCTTTTGTTACCTGCCAAATGCCTAATATTTCTACACTAGCCAAAACTATTGGCTTTGGCAATGTTTGTAACAGGACTTCAGAGAAGGACACACAGTGCTCATAAATTGAGTGGCTGAAGCAGACTTGGTTTTATTACACCAATAGTGGGTTTATAACTCTAAATTAAGCCATTAACTCTGACATGACTGCTTTGAAAAAACAATGGCAGGCACTTCGAGCACAACGTTTGATGTTAAGGCTGGACTAAAGTGGGCTCAAAGATCTTCCACGAGGAGGTGTTTTGAATGGGGAGGGGTAGGAACTGGGTGGGAATGGCCATAGGGATTAGCATGACCAGTCAATTGGTGGGCAAATAAACTAACAACTACAATCGGTGTGTCCCTCCTCATGTAGCATGTTTCCCTATCTGTACTCTAATGCTTTATTTTTAAGAAATAGATGTTTCTAAGAGGTGTAATAGGGGGCCTAGTTCATAATTCGAATGGCCCCCATTTCTGCATGGTTTAGTTGTAGCGCTACAATGCCCCAGTGGCTTACGTTTTGAGATTTAACACGTGCATGCTATCGTCATACCCATACCCCTCCCTATTTATGAGTAAACTGCAAAACAGTGGCATTCCTTTCGAGAAATGACTATTTTGTAAGGGTGTATCATGGCATGTATTCATTTATTTATTGTGTATTTGTTAGGTTGCTTATTAAACAAGTAAATTGTGTTTCAAAACACTCACAGGACAGCAGGGAGGGGAACATGGGATTGAAAAACAATTAAGACACTGGAGGATAAAGACGGACCTACTAAGCCTTGTCAGCATTCAGAACGAATGTTCTCCTCTGTATGAATCGGGATGGTTTTTAGCATAGTCACTTCAGAGAAAGTATCCAGCCGTCCCCCATTTCCCTGACAGCGGTAGACAAATGAAGAAACAAGATGGTGCCAAAATCATAAAGATTCAATAAAGTGTGATGTGACTTTTGGGCTTGTTTTGAAGGGACATTCAGCTTATTTCTTTCTTCCAACCTGGCAACACTGATGTTGGAGGGGGATCAGTCTTGGAACGAGTAATTGTGAGCATTTAATCTACGTGTGCTTGCAAAGATGTAAAGCCATTCTAGGAAAGTGTTTAGATTTTACGAACTAGAAGTTGCGATTATGTTAAATCGATATAGTAGGCATAGGGGCAAAGCTGAGCAACGAAAATGTATTTATTCGGAATTGTCTTTTTAATTTCATTGTGTACTCGTTTACTTCTGTTTTCACCCCTGGCAAGTTTTCCAGTTCCATGAGTGACACCTCGAGTCGGTACTGATGTTTGTTTCCAAGTTCATGCGGAAACGTGTAGTTTGGTTTTCACTTTGTAAGGATGGGCCTTCAATTCCCAACATGCATGCAGTGGGGGAAATCAGGACTGGCATGAGGAGTCACACTGGGCAACTTGGCAACTATGTATTTTAGGGTTGTTCTATCTATTTTAGCAGCAATTTGAACAGTTTGCTCTTTTTTAGGGGGGAATGGAATATTCACGTTGCTTGGGTGCCTTTGATCAATTATGAGAGTGGTACACATGTAATATTTGGGCAACAGGTGTGCATACAACATTCTGTACCATAACCATTTCCGTTTCAAATAATAAGGGTACCTGTAATGCCGCCGGTCCTTCAGGTGAGTAACTTGAAACAAAAATCAAATGGACCTCGGCATGTGAGATTGGAGACTCTTGTATAAACTACAATGTGACTAATATCACAAAATATATTTGAAGTCCACTTAACAGGGTTTGTCTTATTAAATGCTTATCCAACATCTACACATCTATTCCACCATTCATTCATACACTCAAATATACATCCTAACACTTTATGGGTTATTTGAGAACCCTACAAAACTCATATAATACACCAATTCTTAACACCTATATCCACACTCAATTGGTGTCCAAAAACAAATCAAATAGCATTCTGCTTATTTGATGACATCGACATATGTTTTGGTCGACTGTTGATGGCTGCTAATTAAGCCACAATAGTTGGCAACCTTCTTCAGGATGGGTGTAGGTAGAAAATAGAACCTGGCCCCAGCGTGTCATCTGGTGGGAGATGTCATCTAGCATATATCACCAATAAAAAATATTTTTTTGGGAGTAGTGTCAGTGTTGGAATGTATCCTCAGCCCTTCTAGACATCAGTTACAGAGGCCTAATCGCACGGTGAGGTGGGTCACAGCACATCTGACAATCCCTGCTCTAAATCCAGAAAAGAGGACTGTGTACTGTCGTCCCTTGTCAACTTGTGTGTCAGTTTGTAGAATTCCTGATGTTGATTAGTTATGCACTAATCCCGTCATTTGAAGACGTTCAATTCAATCAAAATATGTCTGTAGCATGCGGTTCTTCTGGGAACCGTGTAGCATAGGCATCTCTTGACCTAGCGTCCGTTCTGTCCGGGGGCTGCACACTGAACGCCCGTAAGGCCGAACGGACGCTAGGACAAGAGATGCCTTAGCTACACAGTTCCCAGATTAACAGCATCCTCCAGACATATTTTGATTGAATTGAACGTCTTTAAATGACGAGATTAGTGCATAACTAATCAACATCAGGAATTCTAAAAACTGACAAGCAAGTTGACAAGGAACAACGGTACACAGTCCCCTTGCTCTGGATTTGGAGCAGGGATTGTCAGATGTGCTGTGACCCACCTGACCGTGAGATTAGGCCTCTGTAACCGATGTCTAGGAGGGCTGAGGATACATTCCAACGCTGTCACTACCCCCCAAAAAATCTTTTTTTATTTGCGATATATGCTAGATGACATCTCCCACCAGATGACACGCTGGGGCCAGGTTCTATTTTCTACCTACCCCCCATCCTGAAGAATGTCGCCAACTACTTTGGCTTAATTAGCAGCCACCAACAGTCGAGCAAAACATATGTCGATGTCATCAAATAAGCAGAATGCTATTTAATTTGTTTTTGGACACCTATTGAGTGTGGATATAGGTGTTAAGAATTGGTGTATAATATGAGGTTTGTAGTGCTCTCAAATAACCCATAGTGTGTAAGATGTATATTTATGAGTGTATGAATGAACAGTGGTATGAATAGTGCTATAAATGGTGAATAGATGTGCAGATGTTGAATAAGCATTCAGTAAGACAAACACTTAAGTGGAGTTCAAAGAAATATATTTTGTGATATTAGTCACATTGTAGTTGTTTATACAAGAGCGTCTCCAATCTCACCTGCCGAGGTCCATTTGATTTTTGTTCCCCATAACCATTTCCAATAGCCCTTAATTTCATCCACATTCTGTCCATTCCTATCTCAATAACCAGACAAGTGCTCTGAAAAGTGAGCTAGCTTCAAAGACTATAATAACAAGAAGGAAATTGGACTATTTTAAGAGCTACTGGGACGTCTGGTCACCGTGCATTCTAGTCATCTGATGAGTGGAAAAGTACACAAAATCACTCCTGTGGTTAAATTACTTTGGGTACCATACAGTTGCTTTAAACTTATGAACCCAACACTGCATCAACGCAGAGATCGCAAAACAAGCTCACACAACACCCAAAACCCCTCCCTAGACAACCAGGGGTTGAAAAGGGAGAAGGACCTACACACGCAAGAAAAGCTTACCGGGAGATGCCATGGAATGGGATGCCGAAACACAAACATTAACAATGGCCTTGCCTGTCCATCAGAATCAGTAAGCAGCAAGCTAGAGCAGAGAAAGTGGGAGGGGCTTACCCCCAAACGTATGACTTTGTTACACATACACACCTCAGGTGGGGAAGGCAGGGCACGTTTGTCCAGGGAGAGCGGACAAGCCTCGGAGTGAAAGGGGGATATAAGCAAGGGAAATGAAGCAGGAAGTGTGAGTTTGTAGGGTAATGTCAGAGGTGGAGGATGACCAAGAGACCGATGCGAAAGGAGGAGGTTGCAGCTTGTGGAGAACATTTGTGGCTCAGGTGAGGTATTGGTTTAGGAATGAAAGTGGTTCTACAGTCTGAGTGTGTGCTTATGTGGCAGATGTGTAAACGAGTAGTTTAAAGAGTGACAGTGAAATCAATGTGCCTGAGTAAACTAAGGTTGTTTGAGTAGTGGTTAAGAGGGCGGAGTAGTGTGGAGGAGGGAGTAGTAATGTGGCGGAGGGAGCAATAGTGGGGTGGAGGGAGTAGTTGTGAGGAGGAAGTTGTAGTGTGGAAGAGGGAGTTATAGAGTAGTGGAAGAGGGAGTAGCATATAAGGCTGGAGGCGGTATCTAGGAGGAGTGAGAACATCAAAGGGACAGAGGAGGGGTGGAAGGAATGAGATGGAGTAGTCAAGAAAAAGGAGTAGAGAAGGAAGAGGTGAGAGTGGGCATGTTAGATGAAGGCTGAATCACACAGAGTGTTTGTAAGGCACCATCCCACACTCCTGTAGAGCACTAACAACTGGATAGACTAAGGATAGTGTGGAAGTCCTTGAGGAACTTTATACAGACAGCTTTTAGATTATCATCTTTAGCATAACCCCTACTATGTAGACAGTATGGGTAAACATTCAGTAGTAGTATCCTGGGGTTTAAGGACACCTTGGCTAGGTTAAAGGTTCATTACACGATGAGAGAGAAAGGGATGGCCCATCAAAACCTTAATTTAAAAAAACCAGAACCACCTCTGAGAGTGGGAGTAATTTTTGCGCCATCTGTGACACATGGTGTCATAAGTAGGATTATCCACCCCCAAGAAGAGGTGGTCCGTTGCCTTCCAAGACTTTTAGAGTGCCAAGATTGGCACACACAGCTAGACTTCCCCCGCAAGTTTCAGCAGAAGCTGCAGGCTATGAGCTATAAGGAGACAAAGAAGTCACTATTCCCTCCAAAGGCCAGGCCATGGTTTGGACCGAACTAAAGTTGGAGTTACAGGAAGGAACCTATGGAAGACTGGCACCAAAGAGCACATTTTCCCACACACACTCTCTGTGGGTGGTATGATCGACAGAGAATACTGTCACAAAGTTATTGTAATCCTACAAAACTATGGAATACTCCATTTGTGCTGAAATCAGGCCAACCCACTGATATGTGAGAAGATAATCATCTGAAAGTCAGGAAGCAGCCACCTTGGAGGTTACGGAGAGAGCAGAAGCAAGGTTTGGGGAGATGACCGAAGCCCAAGAACAATAGAATGGCCCCAGCGACCACCTGGGTCCAGCTACACCAGTATTTGTGCAGACACAAAAAATGTATCCCCTGCTAGATCAATCCCAGAAGAACCTGGTGGGGGAAGGAGAAAGTTGAACATTGAAGGCCCTGCATTTTACAGAGTGATGGGAGGTGCTGTTTCAAGTTAGTGTGACTCCTTGAGTGGACGCAGTCAACTACTACAAGTTGTTGGTCCCCTGGCCACTCTGGAAAGCAAAATTAGAGCTCACCCACTCTAACCTATCAGCTGGAGCTTGGCTTAGAAAATCACTGAAGGCTCTGCTCAAGCAGTTATATTGGCAAGGGGTGTACCCCAAAATAAACATTTGCTTGCACCTGTTCCCCCATCCGGCAGAAGACCTTACCGGATGATGTACCCAGGGCCCGCCACAATTCCTGCCCATCAGGATACCTTTTTACTGGATCGGCCTGGACGTAGTCAGTCTTTCAGATGCCTGAAAATCAGGTCATAAATATATCCTGGTTATAATCGACAATGCAACCCGATATTCTGTGGTCTTTCCCATGCAAAGTGATACCATGAATTTAATTTTGAAGGAACGTATTCCATTTTTCACGAGAGCAGTAAATTAGCTTCATGTCCAGACTAATGGGTCAGGGAGGGAAATGATGATGAACCAACCCTGCGTAAGTCTGTCTTTCATCCGCAGACTAACAGCTTGGTGGAGAGGTTTAACAAAACCCTAAAGAATATTATTCATAAATTAGTTGCAGAAGATGGATGGACTTGGGATGACCTGATTCCATCTGCTCTTTTTGCTCTAAGGAAGGTACCAAAAGCATCAGCAGGGTTTTCCCTTCAAGGTGGTAATACTGATGGCAACATTGGGAACACAGTCTCTCCTATCACCTTGAGAAGGTGCATGGAGCGCTGAGAACTGAGCTGGGTCCCAGGCCTGGAGGGGGGGGGGATCAGCACCAACCAATCAGGGAACTGAAATCCTGGGGTGGGCAGCAAAGGACAAGGGCCAATGGTAATCCTGCAACAATGTAATAGATAGTTTTCGGGGATGGTCCAGGCAAAGCCACTGACATGAGAGGACTAGTATAGTGATCTCTATAGGTGCCAGCTATAGGTAATACCACCCGACTACCCAATCATGCATGCGCTTGGGAAGAACCTTGGTTTTGTGATATTAGACATCCGCGCACAGGCCCAGAAAGCATGATTGCTGGAGAATTCTGTTTTTCCCATATGATCCCTGTCTGTTATGGAAAATAAAAGACAGTTCTAATTTGCCCTTGGCTGAGTTCTCCGTTTGTGTGCCGGGGGAAGAGTTCACAGAGCTGGGTGCTCCAAATGATGGGTGCATGGTGAAGGCCCCAGTCTCCTCTGGAATATTAATTCAGCCTAAGAACGGCCAGGGGAAGGAAGTCATTGCCCCATGTGTTGTGCACTGTGAAACAGAGCCTAAGAAAGGCCAGGGGAAGGGAGTCATTCCCCCTGGTGTTGTGAACTATGAAATGGAGCCTAAGAAAGGCCAGGGGAAGGGAATAATTCCCTCTGGTGTTGAAAACTGTGAAATAGAGTCCAAAGAAGATCAGAGGCATTCCCTCTGGTATTGTGAACTGAGATAACAGTACTAACAAGGACCAGGAGAAGGGGGTCATTCTCCTGGCAAGCCATCTCACAAGGAGGATCAAAGCAGGAATCCCAGGGAAGGGAGTCATTCCCCTTGGATATGAAGTCTTGAACTATGTGACAGTGTTGAAGAATATGCATCCTTTTTGTTTGTATAATACTATAACCAGGGGAAGGGAGCCATTTCCCCCTGCTGGAGAACTTTCAGCCAGAACTGTGCCACCTGTTCAGGAGGAGGGAGTCATTCTCCTGGACCAACAATTTTGGTAGAATTGTTTAGTTTTGTTAGAAGTGTAAGGGACACAGGACGGTCGACTTTAAGTTGATAAGACATCCTGACAGTTTCATTAATCTTTTCGTTGAGGCAGGTAAACCCTTCATAGATACAGGGAGAGATAAGTCTATAGCAACCACTATGCAAGCTGTGTGTCAGTCTCCTGCCTCTGCCCCCTTACAGTAGGGAAACCTTTAGAATAGGGAAAGTTGGCCATTTTTTATATTTCTAATAAACATCTTTTGAAATGGTAAGCTCTGGTCTGTCTCCTCCTTCTGACCTACCACAATATGCTGATGTATTCTCCACTGAACCAGGACGAGTACAAAGACTATTCCACAAAATCATTACAGCCCCAGGAAGAGTAATTTGCTTACAACTTTATCAACTGTCCAGAAACAGAAAGAAGTCCATAAACAGATAATCTGCGAAGAGTTGAGAAAATGAATTGGCAGTGTGAGAAACCAGAGGGTGTCTCACTGTCTAGTCCACGGGGATTTGTCACTCAAGTGGCCAGGGCACGGCCATCACCTTTAGAACCAGTCCCCAGGGGTGGACAAGTGCGGAAGGATCACCTTAGTGAGGGATGCTCAGGGAGTGGGGTTGGGACACCCAATGGTGAGACGCGGTATCCCCTCCCTTTAATACCTTTAACCCATCCTACTACATAGGTTATTCTGAGGTACCAACTCCCCCCGCCCATCCCTGCACAAACATTAAAACATGGACAACTGGCTCTGAGGAAAGAAAGACTAACACACAGACATAGATGACATGTCCCGCTACAACAGTCAGACAGAGTCAGGCAATTGACTTTAATTGTTTACACCTGATTCCCATTGAGCTTCTGCCACACAGATAAAAAGTGGAGAACCAGAACACACTTTGAGCCAGGCAAAATGCACGAAGGAGCAGTTCGTCCTAGGCAGCAGGTGGAACAAGACGACCAACCGAGAAGCAAAATCAAGGTGGCGACAGACCCTGGGTTTTTCAGTGAATGATAATTTGTTCACAAAATCCTTGATAGCGGAATGTGCAAGCCCGATAGAAGCAGGTGAATCCTACTTTGTGTGTTCAACATACCCACCACCCTCCTGCACGACTAATAAACTGTAAGCCAAACAGTGAATGTTACAAAGTAACAGAGTGGTCCGGCATAGTTACAACACCCAATCAAAGGTCTTTGTTTGATGTATGACATTCCAGATGAAAACTGAACATTGTAAATAGGAGAAAGTAAATAAACGCACATTGAACGTGTAAGCGGAGAAACAGGAGAGAGAAACAAGAGAAGTGGAACTAAGTGTTAATCAAAGTGGTCATGCATAGGTCTTGTAAAATCCCTCGCACATTCGAAAGTCTTCGATTGCTTGAAAGTTGATAAGGATGGAGTACAACAGGTCAGAGCCCGACTGAGGGAGATCAGTAAATCTATGGAAATTTGTGAAATGGTGAAATGTCAGAGCCTGGCTGAGGAAGACCTATGGTGAACTATAAATCCTGGAAGGAAGGAACTTCATTTTTGTATGCACATCAGGCATCCTGCGATCAAGAGACTTTTTGTGTGGGAAAGAGACTTTGATGTGGAAGGCCCTGAACTGTGTCCTGAGCTGCCTCCTCGTGCACAAGAAGACAGGGTTGTTCTAAAGCCTGAGTGTGCCACCTTGTCCCGTGCTGAAAATGTGGGGAAGGGAGCCTGATAGCTCAGTCATTCTGAAACATTATTTTTGAACACTTTTCTTTTGCGTACATATTTTCCCGCACACGTTTGTCGTCTTAGAGTAAGGGCAGGAGATAGGTTTTGTTATTATAGGCCATTTTGATTTGACAGACACTACCAGGATTGCGATATCTGTCATTTTATAGTTGGGCATCCTCCCATCCATGGACATAGGGCCAGATAGGCGTTTTTCCAACCCTCAATGTTCTAATAAAAACCCTTGAACATTGCTTCTCTTGTGTCTGTCATACTTTTTATACCATGCCCTCCTTACACGTGGTGTCAGAAGTGGGATGTCACTCAATTGAGACAAATTGGGGAACCCTAAAATTTCAAATACTTAGCAATCGAGCCTCAGACCCATCTTTTGCCACCAAAAAATCAATTGGCTTTGATGTATGCAGCAGCAGGAAAGCGACCATCCCTCTTGGAAAGAGAGGATTAATTCCCACAGACCTAGTCCTGATACCTCCATCTGGTTGCTACATCAGATTAGCTCCAAAATCTGGCTTGGCATGGCAATTTGGTTTGGATGTCTTAGCGTGAGTTATAGACCCAAACTTTCGGTGAGATATACACGTTCTATTACAAAATCATGGTGAGAACCCTTTTGAAATACGACCAGGGGATACGATAGCCCAAGGAATTCCGGTAAAGGCTGTATTTCCACGCTTTAAAGAGGAAATGTAAGTTTAAATAAAAACTTTATTTGGATTTTAAATTCCACAGGCACAGTAAGGGGTACAATCTCTGCATATTAACTAGAGGAAAAAAACAATTAAAAGAATAACGGGTACAACCCACCCCCCCACCCCCAAACTAGCGTGCCATTCCACAACATATTACAGTGGGGACAACAAATACAATGTTAAGACAAAAAGCAGAGTCAATCCTTCATTCCATCAGAATCAATAACCCAGTGAGAGGGATCCACATACAGTCCAGGCCGTTGTGGGAGCCCGGGTGTGAGCTCTCCCGTGTCTGGTTCACATAGCTTCTGAAGGGGGCCCAGTAAACTCTCGGCTTACTGCCCTCGTGGAGCGAGGAAGCATATAGGGTCTCCTTCTCACACATGCTCATGACATTAAACCATTCCCAGAAGCAGCGCGCTCTACGCTACCCCCAAGTCCTAGCGATCAAAGATCTGGCTACCACAGAGGCCCTTGACATTAATTTCAGCTCACTCTTTGAGCCCGGGTCAGACAGGGCAAACAACCAAAGCTCTGGGGTGCAATGACTTTGAGATTCTATTATTTCAGACATGGTCTTCTCAATATGATCCCAAAAGGGGTGTATCTGCGGACAACTCCAGACAACATGAAAAGAATCTGCTATGTGAATCCACATCTGATGCATGGGGGGGGTCTGATTGAGTAAAAGCTGTGGAGCCGGGCTGAAGAGTAGTACATCTAGTGGATACATTTAGAGTGTATCAGCTGGAGATAGCTGTTCATGGAAATTTTATGCATCTGGAGGCAAACTTGTTTCCATTGGGCCTCAGTTAGCGCTTTTCCCAGCGCGGTCTCCCGCCTCACCTTGGAGGTACATATCTGATGCGTTTTCTGAGAGCTGATACATTTATATAGGGACAAGACAAGGTTACTCTTGGGGGGGCAACAACTTGTTGGAAGATTGGGGAGGTGGTGGGAGGCTGTTGGAAAATGTGGTAATTTGGTCCTGATAACCTCTCGTAATCGGAAGTACAATAGCAATGTAACTGCCGTGCATTCACACCTGCTCTTCAGGGCTTCCAGGGAATGAATCTCCCCTGCTGCAGAAGGTCACCCAGCGTGTGAATCCCAAGTCTCTCAAAGAGTTGTCGGAAAATATTCTCATAACTGAGGGGGATTCCCTTAGCCTGGTATATAGCCAAGTCGGGAGAGAACCATCCCCCACGCAAGGTCCCCCCCTGCAGCTTGTTCCATGCCCTGTGGGTGATAGCCACGGGTTGTATCTCGGATTTCTCCTCCCTGATAGTGGAGTCCCAGAAGAGTCCCTTCATGTCATTCGTGTAGGTCGTGGCTTTCTCGAGAAGGATGTGCGGAAGATCAGGGGTCGGGGCCCACCACCATAAAGAGTATTGGATCTGTGCTGCCAAGAAGTAGGACCATAAATCGGGTACTTCAGACTGCCCTGCTAGTACGCTAAGGTCAGGGTGTCGTAAGAGATCCTGGCCTGTCCTCCTGCCCGAACCAAACTAATCATCAGGCTCCTGAGGGGGGGGACCAAATGTATAAAAGTTTGGGGAGAATTACTATTTTGGCCAATGTCATTCGGGCTGCTTACGAGATAGGCAGGTGAATCCACGCATCAACCTTATGCTCTAATTTATCTAGGGTTTCTACATAGTTAGTTCTGAACAGTTTGGTCGACGAGCACACCCAGATAGCGGATACTGTCGGGGCACCAGCGAAACTCCTCGCCAATGTCTGACCGCACTACGTTAAGAGTCAAAGGGAGGACTTCAGATTTGGATCATTTGATTTTTAGGCCGGAAAGGGAAGCAAATTGAGTAATCTCCTCTACCAAGGGTACCAGATTGGGTTTGGGGTGTTTCACATAAAGCAGCATGTCATCTGCATATAGGGAAATTATGGAGAGATGGGAGTACATTTTGACACCTCTGTGAGCATGGATCTCCCTTATGGCGCATGCCAGAGGCTCAATCGCCAATGCAAATAGAATTGGGAACAACAGGCACCCTTGCTGTGTTCCTTGTGTTGGATGGATAGTATCCAACAGCATGTGGTTGGTGTACACTTTAGCTTTCTGGACCGAATACAACAACCTGACCCAACTAAGATATGCAGTACCTATACCTAGTCGTCGGAGAACTTCAAAAGAGAAAGGCCACTCTACCGAATCAAAAGCCTTCTCGGCATCTAGTGCGGCCACAATTATTGGGATTTCCGGGTCCACATTGTGCATGAGGGAGAACAGGTGACGTAGATTAGTCTGAGTAGAGCGGCCTTGGACACAGCCCGCTTGGTCGGGGAGGACCAGTGTTGGTATATGGGGTAGGAGTCTATCTGCAATAATTCTATTGTCAGTATTGATCAACGACAACAGCCTATAAGATGCGCATTTACTTGGGTCTTTAGAAGTTTTCAAAAGGACTGTAATGAGAGCAGTCCTGGTGGACTCTGGAAGGGCCCCATTTGTTCTGGCTGCCTCATACATAACGCACAGCTGGGGAATCAGAAAATCGGCGTAAGCCTTTTAGAGCTCAGCTGTAATTCCATCTAGGGCCTTACCATTGGAAAGAGAGGATCGCTTTTCGGAATTCCTCATCAGAGGGGGGTTCGTTCAGAGCAATCCCTTTGGCCGGATCAAGCCAGCCCAGAGTCACCCTAACTAAATAATGTGAGATGGCCTCATGACTAGCCCCAGTCTGCGAAGTGTAAAGTTAATAGGCCCGGAACACTTTATTGATTTCCTCATTATCTTTGGTTAGGGCACCCTCTGGGATCCCTTTTTCTAGTATAGATTCCAGCTGGTGTTTGAGCTTGATCGCCCAGGCCAGAGTCCGGCTCGGATGGTCACCCTCGGCATACTTGGTAGCCACAATGGGGTCGCCTAGGTAACGCTCCTCCCTATCCATAAGGGACAACTCTGCCCCAGCCATTCAGAGTTGTGTCTGCACCCCCAGAGAGTCTTGCTGACCCTGTTGTAATTCTAGAAACCTGATCTCTTGTTTGACGAAAGAAATGGAGCTCTGTATAGACCTTAGGACCCCCCCTTGCTTTGCAATACAACATCCTCTGATAAAGAGCATAAGCGTTTCCCATACCACTCCAGGATCCACTACAGAGCCCACCTTTACTTCAAAAAAGTCTGAATGTCATGGCTAATCTCTTCTCAAAAGATGGCATATATGTTGATAATAACAACCCTCAAACCAGCTATCTCCCCTGCTAGCATTAGATATCGGCCCTCCTCGTCCCCAATCTTGGTACGAAATTTGAATTCCAGTGATTGATGGATATGTGTGGCAACACCATGGGAATAAATTGAGCAGGGCGGGCCATATCTGTGAACCCACCACCCTGCCAGGTTAGGGAGTTTGTCTCTGCATGTGAGGTGTGTCTCCTGCCCCATGATTTTCGGTATAGTTTGCGACTAATCGCATTTCTTTTCACGTTCTTGAATCCCTGTATGTTCCAGGTTAAAACTGTAAATGCTACATGGTGCACACGTGGCGCATTGCATAATACCAAGGCAACTTTATCTCCAACTTGCACAGAGTAACACAAAGCTTCCACAAATACCAGGACTGTGAGGGCCTCTATCTTTGTGCTATAAGTGCATTCCACTCCACAGCCACATTGAGCCCCTGTCTCATTGTATCTAAGGTGTATATCCACTGCAGTTCTACCCTGTGTAGGGCTGCAGCCATGTCTCCACCTCTACTCTGGGGTATAATGCATTGCAACACAAACCATTTAAGGTCTGTATCTTTATGCTTCAATTGAATAAAGTGATCAACTAGGGGTTTATCCACCACCTTATTACGAATAGAAGATCTATGTTCACCTATTCGCTGCCGCACTTCTCTTGTGGTTTTACCCACATAGCGTAACTCACAGGGGCAGATGATAACGTAAATTATGTTTTTAGTTCTGCAATTAGTGTGAAATCTTAGTTGCCATCTCACTTTACCATAGTTGAACTCTAGTGTGGTGTCTGTCAAGGGACAGGCTTCGCAATTGCCATACCTATGGTGGCCTACTACTGGCGGAAGCCCCCACTGGTTAAGTACCGTTAAGTCTCTCTTTTTCTCAGGGTATGTGTGCACTAGCTTTTGTTTTAAATTCAGACTTTTTTTTAAAAGGCAAACATGGGTTTTTTGCACAAACTGCCTGGTTGCTTAATCCAATCCCAGTTACGATTAATAATCTTCTTAATATCATTACTAACTGGGTTGAACGTAGTCACGCATACCAATCTATCTTCTCTCTGTTTTTCATGTACTTTTAGACATACACCCCGACCAGTAGTCGAGGATCTTTTCAGATTATCCTTAATTTCTTAGGGTAACCCCTTTCAGATAATCTCTCTTTTAGTTGTCCTGCATGTTTTACAACCTCTTTCTTCTCAGTACAGTTTCTACGTATTCGCAGGAATTATCCATATGGTAAATTTTGCCACAACCCCATGGGGTGAAAGCTGGAAAAATGTAATAAAGTATTCTTATCATTTGGTTTCTGATACAAAGTAGTGACTAACTTTTCTGCAGATTTTCTAATGATCAAGTCAAAGAAACTTACTTCCGTTTTGTTCCATTCAATTGTACATTTTATATTTCCATCACATGAATTTACCCACCTATGCAACAACATTAGGAAATCACTGGTGCTCCTCCAAATGATGAAATCATCATCTATATATATCTGTACCAAGCCCTAAGGCTTTGGTACAGATCTGGATGCCTTTCTAAATGATTTGCTCTTCTGGATATGAACTTCTCCTCGTAGTTGGCCATGAAGAGATTTGCTACATCCGGGGCAAAGGTCGCCCCCTTACTGACTCCTCTTTTTTGTTTGTGTAACTGTTGCTTGAACATGAAGTTCTCGGTCATGGCCAACCGCGCACATTCCAAGATAAAGCCAGTAGAGGGGACATGCGGAGCTGTCCTTTTATCTAGGTAGTCCCCCAATACCTCCAAATACTCCATCTGAGGTATGCAGGTATAGAGGGACTCCACATCCATGGTGACCAAAATATCCTCAGCCCTCATCTCCATCATCTGTGTGATTTTAATCATGTCTCCCGAGTCCTTCACGTAAGATGGCATTTTTTCAACAAAAGGTTTCAAGAAAAAGTCAACATGTACTGACAAAGGCTCTAAGAGTGAGTCAATGGCCGCAACAATGGGCCTAAAGGGTGGATTGGTTCTGCTTTTGTGGATCTATGGTAAAATATAGAAAGCCGCTCTCTTTTGATGGTTTTTTCTAAGAAAGCGACTCATCAATGCTCACCCAAGCTTCCTTTTCTGCATGCTCAATGAGACTTTAGATTTCCTCCTGAAGTCTCGTAGTTGGATCATAGTCCAATTTGATATATGCATCTTCATCACCTAACAACCGCAGGCATTCCTTCTCATAATCCGTTGTTTGCAGAATCACAACCCCCCGCCCTTTGTCAGGTGGCTTGATGGTAATCCCCTGTACATCACAGAGTTTCTTTAAACTCTCTCTTTCTGCTTTCGTCAAATTATCGGGAGCATAAGTCAGAACAAAGGCTACGGCACACATACCCTGAGAAAAGGAGCCTTAACAGTATCTAACCAGTGGGGGCTCCCGCCAGTAGTAGGCCACCGTAGGTGTGGCAATTGCATAGCATGTCCCTTGACAGACATCAGACTAGAGTTCAACTACGGTAAAGTGAGATGGCAACTAAGAACTCACACTAATTGCAGAAATAAAAATGGAATTTACGTTATCATCTGGCCCTGTGAGTTACTCTACATGGGTAAAACCACAAGAGAAGTGAGGCAGCAAATAGGTGAACATATATCTTGTTTTCATAATAAGGTGGTGGATAAGCCCCTAGTTGATCACTTCGTTCAAATGAAGCATAAAGATACAGACCTTAATTGATTTGTGTTGCAATGCATTAGACCCCAGAGTAGAGGTGGAGACATGGCCGCAGCCCTAAACAGGGTAGAACAGAGGTGGATATACACCTTAGATACAGTGAGACAGGGGCTCAATGTGGCCGTGGAGTGGAATGCCCTTGTAGCACAAAGAGAGAGGCCCTCACAATCCTGGTATTTGTGGAAGCTTTGTGTTACTCTCTGCACTTTGGAGAGAAATGTTGCCATGGTAGTATGCCATGTATGCAATCAATAGACGAAAGATGGTTGTAACACTAGGAATGTTCTGACATCCAGTTATAGATGGCCTTTTTCGGAGTAGAATGTTGATCTATGGTTGACTTTCTCCAAAAATAGTGATGGTGTATTCCTGGGAAAGAAAAGAGTTGTAAAATGTACTCTAATACTTCCAGGGTAACACGCACTGCATGGAATCAATAGATGTAAGAGGATTATAGTAATACGAGCTTAAGGTCTTACACCCAGAATGTCTACTCCCTCGTGTAGCAGAATATTAACTTCAAATTGACTGTTTCCGATAAATGGAACGATAAGCACATAATTATTATGAAAAACGTAAAAGAAAAAATATTTGAATGGCATGTAACATAATATGGAAAAAGGGCAGGCTATGTGACCAGTGATGAGAAGATCAATGGAGCCGATATACATATATTTAATGAGACTCCCTGTATGACTGAACACCCGCCTGGTTGTATGAATGATAATACAGGGTTCAGTCCTCTTTCAATGATCGCTAAAAGAAAATATAACAGAATGCTATGCGACGCAGGCCCTTTTGCATTTCGCCCGCGACCGAGCAAAGCTGCAATACTGAAAGTGTAGACTGAAGAGGAGACACAGAGATAGGTTCTCACTGCTAAGTGGCTACATGCTAGACGAAATAAATGCATCACGTGAGACGTGCAACATCTGAAAAGTCTGCTGGAAAAGATATATGTATAGAAAACCATGGAGTTGCACGCACGATATAGACCTGGGTAATAGTACTAGGGAGTGACCAGTACATTGCTTGAGGGTAGGGAGAGGGAGAAACAATATTACCATTAGTAAAAGAACTGTGCCGACCAGTATGTGTAATATATAACTCAGAGGTCTTGGGCACAGAGAATATGCGTGTATAGACAAGTAATGATGCACCCATCAAGCATGTCCGCATTAGAATTTTGCAGCATGCAGGGTGGGGCACAGAGAGTAGGCACGCATAGACAAGTGAGGAGTTGGAAAATAAGTATCCTCGCAGTAGAGCCCTGCCGGCCTGAATTTAAACGTAGACAGGTCCAGGGTAGAGATAGCCATCTCCTGCAAATAGGGGGAAATGTTAGAGATTTATGGTTACACCAGGCCAGAGAAACGTGGTAATTAGAAATAATCACTTTATTCACGTTTCAATATTGAATGTGAGTGAATGAATATGAGAGGCGATTTGGTTTTCTTTCTTTTTTCCGTTTTAGTAAAACAAAGCCCTTTTAGCTCCAAAAACGTTGAGATGTGGAAATATCTGATGACATCCGTATTCAATTGAAAGAGATCGTAGCGGGCGCCACTAAGGGAGATACTTTGTTGAATATTCAAGTTTAGTATGTAAGTATCTTTACGATTTGTAGTTTCCACCGAGTTGGTTTACCCATAAGAGGTGAAAATCTATACGGATTCTGATGAGTTTTTTTACTTCTAGTAACTGACCACTCTAGATGTGTTGACACCGGCTAATGAGAGGTGACAATATTGGTTGCAAGGAGTTTGGGAAGTGATCAAATAGACTGAGCTCCATTTATCTCCATTTGCAGTAGAAGGGCGATTATAACGCTGGTTGGAGGCTGAGATAAAAGCGCTCCGACAGTGATACATCTGAGTGGAAGGAGACTAAAGGCGTTTTCTGTACTATAGAGGTGAGTATGTGGTTGTTTCTAACGTTTTTGTGATTGAGATTGAATTAAAGGATTAAAAGTAAAAGACCTGATTTAATGGGGTCACTCCTATTGCATCCTTGTAGGTTGGTCCATATTTATCTGGATATACGTGCAAGTGTGATAAGGATTTATCCCCCATATCTGGTCTTCCACCATAATTGAAAGATGGAGGTGAGTGGGTTAATATGATTACTATTTAGAATCATGTAGTGCCACATTTATAGTGTTATGAAAAGAAGAGAGGATGACAGTAAGACAGTTTACAATAGGTTTAATTTGTGTTTTTATAGGAGGTGTGGCTCACCCTACAATGTGAAATGGGACCTATTGAGTTTCCAGTTTTTGTCCTGACGAAGGTTGCTTTACTGAATCGACATGATTTTTTAAGTCCTTTATTGACAACCAAAACACGTGTTGACGAGAATATCGGTTGAAATAATTATATACAGATTGAATCACCTGGGAACAGGCAGAGTGAGCCTAATATTGTTTACGTTTAATATTGTTTATGGTAACCAAGTGTAATGGGTCATTTGTGGATGTAGTGATTGAAACGTTGGTATAGGGAATGCAAATGAATGAGTGGTGGGGATGAGTGTTGTGAGCCTAATATGAATATATTGAATATGATTTGAAGATTTGTTATGTAATATGTGATTTATCTTTTTTAATTGAAGATTCATTTGAATAATAAAAAGAAAAAAGGAATTTAGAATGAAACATTTATTGATATATGCAAAACGATAAATATGTGCAACTTGTCATCCTCTATCCTTTGGTCCATTTTGTTGTTGTTTAGACTTATTACTACAACAGACCGTTCTAGTCCACTACAATTACAACCCACACTGTAAAGGAACACAGAGGACAGTTTTGCTAAGGAAAGGGATGCACTCTGGATACTGACAGAAGGGTAGTTGGTAAAGCAATGAGTCTTACTGTTCAAGGTTATCTGGTTTCAGCACCTCCGGGGCAATGGGTGGTAACTGTCTCTATGGGCCTTTGGAGAAGGACCGGGGGGCAGAACCACAATGTACCTGGTGCTGAAGAAGTTCTTGGTGCTAGACAGTGTCGAGGCGGTTTCAGGGCGCTTCGCAGCCCTTGAGACAGAGTTAGTGGCAGGAAACAGCTGAGGGTACCAGGCAGCAGGCAGTTCGGCAAGTGAGGCTTGACAGACATCTGCTGGCTGTCCAGCACAGTGGCTCAGGGCCAAGTATCTTTGTCTCTGTGCTGGTTGGCGGATCTGTAATGCTAGTCAAGGTGTCCCGGACGTCTCTGGTGACTGCAGCGTGACAACAGTCAGCGGTGCAGCCGGATACAGTTCTAGGACTCTACTGTCTCGAAATTGTCCTTAAAAAGATGGATGCTGGATGATGCTTGTGTGGCACCCCGCCTAGCTTCTTCGCAGGGCTTGTGTCCTTTCAAGGCGTGCAGCTCAAAGCTCAGGAGGGCGTTGGCAGGCAACAGCATTGTCCTTTGTCCAGAGACTCTCTGGCACTTCCCACCTAGGAAGCTTGTTGTCAAAACCTAGCAGGGCAAGAGGTGTGCTGGCTGGGTGCTGGTTCTGGAGCTGCTGGACAGGTCCTCTGAGTCCGGTATCTCTCTCTGTTCCCTGGAAGATGTTTGGGGGAGGGATCTTGCTTCCCTCTTGGAACTCCTGGCCTTCCTTCACTGGCAGAAAATGCAAGGTAGATTGTATCTTCAGCTCGGGTCCAAATGAGTCCTTCTTACTTCTTGCAAAGTCTTCAGATGATCTGCCAAGTGAGGGGTTCAGCCCGATTTTAGAGCCAAATGGCCCCCAGGCTAAGCCTACCTTGAAGAACCAATCCTGGGTCCCCAGCAACAACCTTCTGTTATGCATGAGGTCAGGACCAGAGTGCTCTGCAACAGGACAGACAAGGGGTTGACAAACTATACCCAAGTCCCACCCATCTTTCTGTATGTTGTAGACCAAATTGTCTCTCTGATTAACTGAGCCCTCAGTGACTCTTGTTTGAAGTGCAGGTTTTCCGTTGAAATATGTTCTGGGAGCAGACTTCCTGTCTCCCCCAAACCACATATTTCTCCACTCTGAAAGGGGCCAGCCCTGCAGGGG
The DNA here is from genome assembly GCF_040938575.1 of Ambystoma mexicanum. Lineage (NCBI taxonomy): Eukaryota > Metazoa > Chordata > Amphibia > Caudata > Ambystomatidae > Ambystoma > Ambystoma mexicanum. Next base: position 719,303,528 of record NC_090923.1, read on the forward strand.
TTTGCCTACGGTAAATAGTCTACTCATACGTGAATTTCACTGCCTTTCATACAGAGGGGTGGGAACTAGCTTCAAGTTGACACATTGCACACCAAAGGGGTTTTAGTCCCACTTCCTGTTGTCACTTCTGCAACCAAACCCATGCGGCAGGCTTGCCTCAATTATCTCGTTAGTATGCACTGCCACCAGCCGAATTACAAAGGAATGCAGATACATGGAGTCCTTGATATTTTAATTAGGCTCATGGCTGGAGGAAGGTGTCCCTTTCCCCTTTTTGGAATGCTTTGATGTACCCAGGGCTGTCACATTCCATGTGAATATGACAGGGGAAGACGGCACCTGTATATCTGTTTTGGTGAGGGAAGCAGATGAAATGGGTGAGGAATGTCCGCACTCATTTCTCAGAGGTTGGTCTCCCATCATGAATTTCCATTTATCAAAAAAATCAAAAGCCCAAGCGAGCGTACTCCCCCTGTGCATATGGTCGGATTCCTCAGTACGCCCTAGCCATTACCCCAAATCGCACACCCTTCTCCCATTCTCCATCGCTAAACACACCTGAATCAACCCCAAATGGAGGTCCTTCTCCTTCCTTGTGTCCTAAAACGGGAATACCCCGACTTTTCACCTATGACAATTAAACCATATCTCCCACCCCCTCCAAGAAGCCCCTTAAGGAGCTCTGCCTTCCCCCAAACACGCACACTCTGAACAAGGCAGGATGTAAATGAAACCATGACCAAGACTCCTGCTGTTCTAGTCTTGCAACATCCACACCGTCATCCGCCAGCATAGAGGAAGGAGAAGAGGGAATCGCTAAAACACATCTGAATCAGGATCCGACTGGGACAATGGAGGCCTAGGCGCCAATTGAAACAGTGGCCCAGAATCCCTGATCTCTGGGGTTTACTCTTCACTGTATGCTGTTTGGGTAGTACTTTATAGCAAATGGTACATTGCAAAGCGCAAGGGGTCAGTACAATTGGTCAAAACTAACTGATGCACACTGCTCTAAGGCACCAAAGCAGCCCACATTGACCCACACTAGACTGTTGGGCCAGCCCTTGGGAAATCGACCCATTGCACTACAGGCCAGACCGAGCCAGATCTGAATCAACAAGTTGACCATTTCATAGGACGACAGAGCGTGGGAAAGAAGCCAATGGCAGAGAGACGAATGGCGAGCGCATAGGGTCTGGAGGACAGACACTACGGGTGGCAGGAGCCGCAGCTGACTGGGCGCAGGGATGCGTAGTGTGGGCTGGTAGGCAGGATGGCTGAGCGCCATTTACAAATAATAGATCGCGGCTGCGTTGCGTGGATGTTATTTATTTGCACACAGCATCGCCAGAACATCCTCCATCTCCCGCGTCACCCAGCAGCTTCCCTCTTCCCTCCACCCGTCAAGCCCTCTTGCATTCTTCCCGCCCGGTACACCTTCACCTTTCATCTTACACGCCGCCTTCCCTCCTGCTGCGCCTACACGCTATTCCGTTGCGCCACTCTCGCAGTCTCATCCCTGGCCACCCCCACGTCCTGCGCCACATTACTCTCCATTCCTTTCCCTGCCCTGTCTCTCCCCATCACACCCTCTATGTTCACTAACCTCCATCTCTCCCATGCTTTCGGGTGCCTCCTCCTGTATTCCCTCCGCTTTCTCCATCTTTCCCATTCCTCCTCTTGTGTGTTTCGTCTCATCATGCCCCCTTTGGCTTCAGTCGCCTGCCAGCCATTCCGCTTCACACATCTTCTCGTCTAACCCTTCTCTCCTCCATCCGAGTCTTCCATTCTCTCGTTCCCCTCATCTCTCCTCATCCTTTTCCTCCGTCCCTTCTTCCTCTCGTTATTCGTATTCCTTTTCCTACTCCCAATCTTCTCTCCTCGACCCCTCATCCATTATCTGCGTTCTCTTCGTCCAGCGTCTCACCCTGGCGTCTCTTCCTGGCTGCCCCCCTCCCTGTCTCCCCCCCTCTCCCTCGCTTCTCATCCTCCCTACCCATTCTCCCCCGCTCCTCGTCCACCTTCTCACCCAGCTGCGCCTCATCCCCTTTCCTGGTCCTCCCCACTCTCTCGAGCACCCTCCGTATCCCACCCTCATCCCATCCTCTGCCTTCCAGCCGTCATTCCTCCGTCCCTCTCTCTTCTCCCACTCCGTCTGTATGCCCATGCGCCCCTCTCCCTCCATCGATGCTCCTTCCCCTCCAGCAGCCCCCCCACTCCTCCCCCAAGAGCATCCGCCCCGGGGTCTGACCTGGACAGGCGGTTCGAGGCCAAACTAGATGCTTGGGGCTCTGCTGCCGATGTGCGGGTACCACAGCTCCTTCTCCCGTGATGCTGCGTGACGCGCCCCCCTCCCTCCCCTCCAGTGATGCTGCGTGACGCACCTGCTCTCCCCTCCCCCATTTTCAGTTATGCTGTTTAGACCGGCCTGCCTGAGCCAGGGACCAGCAGCAACAGCCCTTCCCAATTCATGTAAACAAGCCACGTCCCACGGTGATACGACGGCTCAACACACGTACACAAAGCTACTGTGGCGAAAGGCAGACCTCCTGAAGCGGGGGCAATGTTGTCTTACCGGTAAAGGAGATGGTTATATGAGGGCCCTGGAGAAGGCGAGTCTAATTTTACATATCATTAGACATCCGTGAAAAGGGAAGCCGATGTCTAGACATTAGTGAGAAGAGGAGCCTGCTGTTTACCATCACCAACCATCCGTGAAACAGACAGCTAGTGCTAAATATCTCCGAACACCAGTGAAACGAGAGGATTGGATTTAATGCTGTGTTTGTAGACACCAGTCAATATAGGACGCTGGTGCCCACTACCACCAGACACCAGTGCAAATAGAGGCTGGTGCTTGAGCTCACAAGGCAAAAAGGAACCATTTACTATACTCACTGACTATTAGATGTAGGGTATTTAGTGAGGACAGTGTTAGGTTTAGTAGTGTTTTCTATGTTCTTCTGTGGTTATGCATTCTAGGATGATGTATTATGTTCGTGTATTGCAATGTTTCTACATTCTTCATTGCATGCACGGTTTACGTCTGACTGTGGTTCCAGAACTCACAAGGGTTCTGTGTTCAGTTGGTCAGCTGGCTTTTCCCTTCAAGCAGTGCCTGCTGCCTGTATTAGCTTAACTTAATAAAATCCCTTTCACCCCACTTTCTGCCTCCGCTCTAATTTAACATTGGCGACGAGGATCCTAACTCGAGCGTGCAGCGCGCCAGGGATCTGGCACCTGCATCGCTTGCGGCGGCCATCGGAGAGGGTGCAGAGAGAAGGAGGACCTGAGGCAACAGGCACCACGATCCTGCCCGACGCGCATCCCAGGTCAGGAGGTGTCAGTGGGAGATAAGCGGGCAGGGTGCACATGAGCGATTTGGCTGGAGGGGCTCGGGCCTCTCGGCGTGCAGCAGCGCGAGACCAGGCTCCACAACGGACACCACGGCTCGTCTCGAGCGACGCCCCTGAGAGTGAAGGGGACATGGCCTAGCTACGTTTCTGCACAGGCATGAAGGGGCCGTGGCCTACCTACGAAGCCGCACCAGAGGACTATTTAGAGGCTGAGCATTGTGACGTGGGTTGCCAAGCAACCAACTTACACGGAAGAAAGCGCCCCTGTTCCAATAACGGAATGAAGCAACATTGTTACCTCACAATGGCAACACTTTATTGAAGAGGCTGCAGGACATATTAGAGACTTGTGCCTGTTGCCAAGCACTGAGGGGTTAAGGAGTGCTGCCCCCACCGTTGTGGGGGCGGAGCCATCCTACAGCGGGAGGACAGGGAAACAGGGGGTTTCTGGGTAAGGCGCGCTAAGCGCCAGTTGATTTTAAGAAGTTGGTTAATAAAGAAGCATCCCGTAATCTCCGTTGTGCGCGTCCTCCTTTCCATAGCCTGCGCGAGGCAACACTGGCGACGAGGTCGTTCCCGTGCGCCCACGGAGTCCTCCTTTCGGCAGTCCGCCGTTCCTCCGTGGCTTTCAGCCACTCTCCGTGCCATAAGTGCATTTGAAGGCATCCCTGCTTGGCAATCCGCCAATTCCTCGCTTTGGGTGTATCCAGGCTTCCTCCTCCTGCCTCTCCACCTCCGACACGGGCGGCAGCCCCCCCCCTCCTTTCATTCCTCCTTCAACACCTCGAGAGGGTCGTCGTTGGATCCTGACAGTCTGCCTGACTACCAGGCTGTGATGAGCGCCCCAGGTACGGCGCAGTGAAGCATTGGCCATCTGCTGCGACCCTCCCCCCCCCATGTCGCAGGCCGGCGAGTTTGCCCAGGCCCCCTAGAAGTAAATAAAGACACGTGGCAAGGTTGGAGTGCGCCCCCCCCTCCATAACACTCCGCCTCCCAGGAAGGCCAAACTCCGCTAGCCTACCCAAAACAGACACAAGGGACACATCTTTCCGGCATCATGAGCACGCCGGCCTCCGCTCCGGGGTCGCCTACGCCAGCTCACGTCGTACAGCCGATTCAACTGAGACTACCACCGCCTTTCACCATGACCCCACAAGCCACGAAGGGGCCCAGATGGACTGATTGGATGGAAGATTTCCAGCATTACGTCAGGGGGTCTGGTGATGGAAATTCCCCCAATATCAGGGACATCTTCCTTAATCTAGTGGGGGGCGAGATAAAGACTGTGGTCAAGACTATCCCGGCAGCTGAACAGAACACTTTCAAGGACTTAATAAATGCTCTAGACAGACTCCTCATCATAGAAGTCAATCGTGACTACGAACGCTACCTTTTCAACAAGTGCACCCAAATGCCACAGGAGACAGTTGACGAATTCATAACTCGCCTAAGAGTAAAAGGCGCAAATTGCCAATTTGACGCATTTTCGCTGGAGGAAGCCATAAGATTGAGGGTCATTGAAGGCTGCCTATCCCCTGCTCTCAAGAAACAGCTCCTGAAAAAACCCCTCTCCATACAGGAAGTGAGCGAGCTCGCTCGCATACATGAAAGGGTCGACGCCCAAGCTACATCCATGGCCAATACGAGCAACCCCAAGCACGACACAGCGGAACTGGTCGCAACCATACAACCATCTCGTCCAGGCGACAGGGGGCCACAGTCGTACTGAACTCAAAGCATCCAAACTCCCCACCTACAGAGACAGTGTTATCGTTGTGGGATGTCTTTTCCGCATGCAGGCTCATGCCCAGCTTTGTCACAATGGTGCAAGAACTGCGGAAGAGAAGGACATTTTCACTCGGTGTGCCGGGAAGGCGTACCATTTCCTCCCGCGAGACCCCACACGCCTGTCAGGCCATTTTTCCGTCCGCCACCTCCAAGACACTTTCAACCCAGATATTACCAACAAAACCAAGGACAGAGGCGGTACGTCAGGGCCATTGACGAATACCACACGCCGGGGTACCCACCACAGCCAGAGCAGACTGATCGGACCAGATACTTCACGGATGAATATGATCATCCACCAGAGGAATATGGGCCTGAGACTCTCTACCAGGAGGAGCGGGGAGCCGCATATGACATGTCATGTGACATGTATGACCAAGATGAGTTTGTCAACCTCATACTCGACACTGAAGAGGCCAGAGAAGCCCCGAAAATCCCCATCAAAATGGGGAATAGACAATTTCAATTCATGATCGACTCAGGCGCTACTGTCAACATTATGGGCGAACAGGACTATGCCATACTACCGAACCCACCTGCACTTGAACAGTCTCGCTCAAGGATATTTCAGTGGGGTGCCATCACCCCCCTACCGACGGTAGGATGTTTCACACAACGCCTTCTCCTGAATGGCCGGAAAGTAGACAACAATACACATCATCCGGTCACTTGCCAGAAGCCGATGCCTGCTCAGTTACCACACGGCCTCCCGCCTGGGGTTGATTGAAATACACGTGAGGGCGGCAGACTCCATCACAGCAACCTCCGAGAGCACAAACACGAGAGACACAGTTGGCGCCATCGCATGCTACCAGCCGCAGAACCTGGTCACACAGGCTGACATCACAAGAGACTTCCCCAACCTCTGCATGGGGCGGGGCAAACTCAAGGCCCCTCCCATCCGGCTCCACATTGACACATCGGTGAGGCCGGTACTGCAACATCCCCGGAGAGTAGGTTTCCACCTGCAAGCGGCAGTATCAGACGCACTCCAACAACTGCTGTCTGATGGCATCATTGAACCAGCCACAGGTCCGACACCATGGGTTTCCCCACTCGTGGTTGTACCCAAAGAGGGAGGAAAGATCCGTTTATGCGTGGACATGAGGGTGGCAAACACTGCCATTCAGCACGAGAGGCATCCGGGCCCCTGCATCGAGGACATGATCGTGCAACTGAACAACGCCCGGATGTTCTCCAAACTCAACCGCAACCAAGGATACCATCAGTTGGAGTTGCATCCGGAATCCAGACCCATCACGACGTTCGCGACCCACGACGGTCTCTGCAGGTATCGGCGTCTGAACTTCGGCATCTCATCAGCCGCGGAAATCTTCCAAGAGGCCATCCGGCAGGTGATCAGACCCATCAAGGGCACACTGAACTACAGTGGCCAACAATGTTACATTGGAGCAAACCATCGGACTTGCCCGCAGCATTGAACAAACCACACAGTATATAAAAGAAAAGAAGGTCGACAAATAGGTGTCGCAGGGTGTGTGTGCAGTCAGACCAATGAAGAGGTCAATTACGTCAACAGCCTAAAGAGAAGTGTGGAACCAGAGATGCAACAAGTGCGGCAGTCCCAAGCATGTGTACAACTTCCCCAGCTGTCCTGCCAGGTTTGCGGATTGTTTTAAATGCAAACGCAAAGGTCACTTTGCCAATGTGTGCAGGGAACTCTCGATTAATTTGTTGGAGCAGAAGGAACAGGGCGGTGATGGGCTGAGTCGGTCAAGCACAAGTACACTGAATGCAGCATCACCTGTTCAGGAAGCAGCACCAAGACATGTCTTTCAGATTTCGGCTGTGGCAGGTGAACAGAGTGGACCAGTCGATGAGTTCACAGTCGATGGGTGTTTTTTGAAGGTTGACTCAGCATCGCCTTGGACCATTAGATCTGAAGACACTTTGAGGAATTGTCTGGGCAAAGATGTGGGTGTGCTAAATCCGTCCAGAGTTCAGCCGTGTGGTTACGGAGTATCTGCCATTGAATTGGTGGGAAAATTCCAAGGTTTGGTATCATACAAAGGCAGGCGGTGTACAGCTGACATTCTGGTGGCAACAAAGGGCGCCTCGTTACTTGGCTGGGATGAGCAGAGGAAATTGAGAGTGCAGATTCAAGCAAGTGTTTTAGAACCGGAAACCATAGCGAAAATGGATACCAGATGGGCAAGAGAGTTTGCTGCCGTGTTCAAAGAAAAACTAGGTAAGTTGAAGGATTTCGAACACGACATTAAGTTAAAAATAAGTGCCCAACCTGTGGAACAAAGTAAGGACTGTTCCTCTAAACATGAGGCAGCAGCTTTGTGAAGAATTGAGTGATCAAGAACATTCTTATTATGCGACATCTCTTACCCATTTTAGCCGAGACATTGGCCACTCTGGGAGAGCCCAAATGCTTCTCTGTGATTGACTTGTCGGCTGCTTACCACCAAGTACCTCTGTCAAAAAAGTGTCAAGACCTAACATTTGTCACCCCTGAAGGGACTTTTAAGTTTCTTCGCATGCCTTTTGGTTTGGCTTCAGCCGCTTCGGTTTTTCAAAAAGTGATGGAAGTTCTGAGGGGCTTAAAAAGTGTGGCAGTGTTTCAGGATGACATTTTGGTATATGCGGACTGTGAGAATGACCATGACAGGGTGCTGAGGTGTGTGTTGGAGAGGTTGAGAGATGCAGGACTTGCAGTGCAAAGGAGTAAATGCAAGATTGGGGTCAAGGAAGTAGAATATCTTGGACACAAACTATCCAGTCAAGGTGTTTCACCTAAGAGTAATTTGGTGGAGAGCATTTGTAAAGCCCCAGCACCGGTTGACAAAGACCAATTAAGATCCTTTATGGGGTTAGTGGAATTCTATCACAAATTTCTTACCATGTTTGCTTCCATTTCCACCCCATTGAGGAATCTGCTTAAGAAAGGGATCCAATTTTAAATGATCTGAGGTATGTCAATTAGCTTTTACAGCCATTACGGAGGGCATTTCTAGGGCTCCATCGTTGGGTGGCTTTGCGTCTGGGAGGAGGAATGTACTCTCAGTAGATGCAAATCTTTTAGGTTTGGGTGCCACATTGACTCAAATTGATTCAGGAAAAATGGAGCATGTAATAGAGTTTGCTTCAAGACCATTACAGGGAGCAGAAAAAAACTATTCTGTTATAGAGAGAGAAGCTCTAGCAGTGTTTTGGTGCAATAACATCATTTTAAATTCTTTCTTTGGGGGGGTCAAGAAATTCAGTTAAAAACTGGCCATAAACCTCTAGTTCAACTTATGAACAGTTCTGATTGGGCTAGTGGTTCGCCTAGAATTTCTAGATGGATGCTAGGTTTGATGGGTTACAATATTAGAATAAGTTATGTACCTGGTAGGGAAAACGTGGTCGCCGATTGCCTGTCTAGACTTCCGGTGAAGGATGGGGACATTAACTCATCTGAAAAAGCTAAGAACCACAAAGCACACCTATTCAAAAGGTTGATTCAAATGCTTGAAGCTTTTCTATAGAACAGTTGGTTGTTAGGTAAATGTGATTTGAGGTGCAGGGGAGAATTACTCAGCCTTGGTATCTAGGCTGGACAATATAACAAAGGACAAATGGTTTCCTAATTTAGGAAACCTGCATCCCCTGCACACTATCTGTAAGGCCTAAGCCTGTTTGTATTTTTTGGTATCCAAGGTTTGGGTCTGTAGTACTAGACTTCACAAGATGTAGTCCAGACTCAACCTTTTAGTTTTATAGACGATAAATGTTGCAATTCTTAAATATTACTGTCCTTACTATACCAAGGTAATTTTCAGAAGTAGCACAATTAGTATTTGACAATTCAAGTGTTGATCTAAAACAAGTATTTATTCATATTAAAACATTAAATTTTGACTGGCCCAACACGTTTCGAGTTTACTTGTACTCTTCATCAGGGGCAAACATTCTTTTTCTTACAACACATTTTCTATGAAGGAAAAAAAGGTATAATTGAATATTAATTCCACATTCCAATACATTTTATATTCATCTTAACATTTCTCCAAAGGCATTTATAAATGCAGTTCGAGTCCTAGTAGCTCAAGGTTATTGCTTTCATATTTGAAGGAAGGCATGAATACTGTGCAAGGTAAATGACAAACATGTCTCTATTACCCTAACTATCCAGGTTTGTGTTCATAGTATCACATGACTTAATGCATTATATCAAATGGGTATGTTGGACTCATCGTGGCAACACTAGAAAAAGGGGCAAAGAGAGTTGACATTACTGTGCAATGTATTTTATAAGGAATGTTTAACTCTGATCAAATAAAGTTCCTGTGCTCAGCGCCTACTAGAGTATTATAGCTGCATACGCAAGTGACTGGCTTACTGGAGTTTAAAGAAGATAGGAGGCAGGATTCTCCAAAGGTGTCCTACTGTATATTGAATAAACACACTATCCTCTGGTCAATGAGGTTGGCAAGGATGGCAAGGCTTCCTGGTCCATCCTAATATTCAAAATGATGAAGGTGAGTATCTAGGCATTGAACACAAAGTCCTATTGACAAGACTTCTACCTAATTCACTTACTTTGTTATCTGAATTCTGGTCAAAAAAAGGGGAAAAGAGCTTCGCTCTTACTTTTATGAGCAAATAGTATCTCAGGGTGCTGTGGCCTCCTGATGAAAAGCAGTTGTCCCTACTGAAAGAAAGTTTAGAGAGTAAGTATCTAGCTAGTGGGATGCTAGTTCTATCAGTGTAAACACTGCTGGTCAACTTACTTGGTTTATCACCTCTTCAAAAAAATGTCTCCCAGGGATAGTGGTAGTCTCTGCTATAGGAACTACCGATTTTCGTCTGCTATTTTCCCAAAATGGAGCAGGTTTTATACCCGCGGGTGATGTCATTCGCGCATGCGTGAAATGATCTCACGAGCATTTTGAATTGCTGACGTCATTCGCGCATGCATGAAAATACTTGATGCCATGTTTATGTTTCTTTGTACTGTCTGAAGTGGTTTAGGGTGGAGATGATATATATTAGAGCCGCCACTGTTGACATTACTGATATGACCAGAGAGCAGGATATGGTCATTGCTGAGGTTGCTTGTGGTGCGGTGAACAAGAGTGATTGGCTGGAGGCTGACAAAGAAGATGCCATCATGACCAAAGTTAAGGAATGGACAACAGAGGGGTGGCCCAGCAAAGAGAACTTGGATAGGTGTTATGACAGATACTATGAGGTGAAACTAGAATGCAGTCTATCCGAGGATGGGTGTAGACTTAGGAGAGGATCAAAGATTGCCCCTCCTCTGGGCATCAGGGCCCGTTTGGTCAATATAGCCCACCAAGGTCATTTGGGCATGGGAGGTACTAAGAGACAGTTAAGATAGTCATTTTGGTGGCCAGGCATGGATGGCGAAGTTGAAAGGAGACTCCGGTCATGTAAGAAGTGAGAAAAAAGTGATGAAGGGAAAACGGTAAGAGAGATACCACTTTCTCCAGTATAGGTGCCCAGTGAACCGTGGAAAAGGGTGGCTGTTGATTTGATGTGCCCCATACAAGGGCTTGGGGATGGATTTAAATGTTGTTGTTATGGTGGATTATCATACTAAATGGTTGGAGTGGAGAGCATTAAGGGAGGCCACCACCACTGAAATATCATTTTTTTTAAACTGTGTTTTTATTAATTTTCAAAACGTAACATTGTATACAGCATTTAATTTCCCCCCCCCCCCCACTGCCCCCTCGCCTCTGGAACAGTTCAGTCCATTTTCTTTCTTTCGGGAATTTGCTGATTCAACTTAGCTGCCTCAGTTGAAGAGGTCCAGTATCCTTATTTTATGTGGGCACCATTGTTCATTGTAGTCTGTGATGTTCCCCCTGGATAGAGTAAATTATTTGCACCATGGCTAGGTATGACCATACTCTTCTCGTCCAATCCAGTGGGAGTGGGGGGCTTTTTTGTTTCCACCTATAAGCTATTTCCATCCACGCCCCTATCAGTAGACCCATAAAGTTCCTTTTCTGAGTCACGTTCCACTGTTTGTCCTTGGGGTCCCAGAGGCCCCCTAGCCACACTTCTTCCCCTATGCCCTTCGCCTCTGGGAACATTCCCTGGATTTGAGTTTTCACCTCGCCCCAGAATGTACTTAGGGTCGGGCAGTCCCACCAGACATGTTGCCAGTATCCTCAACCTCCACATTCCCTCCAGCATCTATCTGGGGTAGTGCTATACATTGTGTGTAGTTGTTCTGGCGTGTAGTGCCATTGCATCATTTTCATCCACATTTCCCTGGTTTGAATGGCTTTAGTGAGCTTCGGTATTGTGCCCCATATATATTCCCACCTGTCCATAGGGGAGTGAGGTTTTGAGCATTTTCTCCCACCTTTTTATGTATTGCCACTACTGTTTCCACTTGTGTGTTTAGGTATTTATATGTATTGGAGATGAACTTGCAAGTACCAGTGTCAGTCATCATGTACGTTTCAAACGGGGTTAGAGCTCTTGTCGCCGCGCTTTGTATGTGCTGCGTACTCAACCAATGGTGTATTTGTTCATATTTGTATCTGTCTCTGGGGAACAGACTCCACTGTGTCTCGCATTCTGCAAATGTTTTGATCTGCTGGTCTTGAAACATATCTCCTACCATTTTACACCCTGCCTTTTCCTATTTCCAAAATGCCCCCTTTTCCATTCCTGGGGGGAATTCTGGGTTTTTAAAAATAGTGGCATAAAGGGGGCTGGTTCCTTTGTTAGGGTCCCATTCTGTGTGGCTTTGTCCCATACGCTCGTGGTCTATTTCATTATTTCACTTATATGGACAGTGGGGTGTCTGTGTTTGCTGATCCATAGGAGGTGTCTGGTGGGTGTTGTCGCCACCGCCCTATCGTGGGCTTCCCAAATTTTCTCTGCATTTTCTGGAATCCATTCTTTCAGGACCCATAGCTGTGCGGCTTCATAGTATTTCCTGAAGTGTGGGAGGGAGCACTCCCCTCCTCTTTTCTATGGGCTGTCAGGACCGCGCTCGATATCCTAGGGGTTTTATTCTGCCATATGTACGCTGACACCATCTTCATGAGGGACTTAAAGAAGGCTGGGGGAATTCTAATTGGGAGGGCCTGAAACAAATACATTAGTTTTGGAATTATAGACATTTTCACCGCCGTTATTCTACCCCACCATGATGTAGTTAATGGATTCCAATTCAGTAGGTTCATTTTGATTTTATCTAGGAGCGGAGGGTAGTTACGGGCATATAACTCTTCTATTTTCCCCATGAGTGTAATTCCCAGGTAATTAACCCCTTTATTGGCTATTTTCAGTTGGAGGTCTGTCGCTACTGCTTGGATATTTCCCCAGTACCAGGATCTCTGTTTTTTGCCTGTTAATTTTAAGCCCTGATACCTCGCCGAACGTTTCCATGTCGCGCATGAGATGCGGGAGTGATCTTTCCGGGTCTCCTAGCGCCACTAACATATCCTCCACATATGCCATTACTTTATGGGCCCGTCCCGCTATTTCTATACCTCTGACCTCTGGTGTTTCTCTAATTTTTGTCAGTAGGGGTTCTAGGTATATTGCATATAGTAGGGGGTATAGCAGGCATCCTTGCTTGGTGCCTCTCTCTTTGTACTATTTTGGATAACACCCCCATTCACTGCAAGCCTTATTGTCGGGGAGTTGTAGTTAGCGCGGACCATATCTATGAAAGCTTTGCACATGCCCATTTTCTTCAGTATTAAGAAGAGGAACAACCACTCAACCCGGTCGAACGCTTTCTCCGTGTCTATGGCGACCATGGCCGCAGGGGATTGAGTGATCCTAATTTTTTCCACCAAATGTAGGAGCCTTCTAACGTTATCATGTGTTTGTCTGTTTGGGACAAACCCTGATTGATCTAAATGGACCAGCTTCGGGAGGAGTTGTGACAGCCTTGTGGCTAGTATTTTAGTGTATAATTTCGCATCTAGGTTGATTAGTGCCATCGGGCGGTACGCGCTTGAGACTTGTTCCTCCTTCCCCTTTTTGTGGAATACCAATACTTTTGCTTCATTCATGGTTTGGGTGACATTCCCCCACTCCTTAAATGTGTTGAAGAGGTCTGTGAGGACGGGGGCCAGAATATCTTTATATGTCTCATAGAACAGAGCAGTGTACCCATCTGGGCCTGGTGCTTTATTTTTGGGGATGTCCTGAATTGCTTTTTTTTTAATTAATGGGAGGGTAACCTCTTCTAGATAAGCCTTCTGCTGTTCCATCCCCGGACGGTCCGAGGAGTACAGCTCCTGATAGAAGCATTTGAAAATGTCTCCTATGTCTCTGTTTAATGTTTTTACCTGTCCCTTGTCTTTCAGGGCCTTTATTGTCTGTGACTGCTGCTTCCCTTTCAGTTGTCTAGCTAAGACTTTGTCGGCCTTGTTAGCTTTCACATAATACCAATGCTTGGTGTAGAGGAGGTCCCTCTCCGCCTTTTTAGTGCGGAATGTTTCCAGCTGCCCTTGGACGTGTCTTAGGGTTTTTTGGAGTTTACTAGTTGGTGTTTGTATGACCTTCGGCTTGAATCGCCCTATGTTTGCCTCCAATTCTGATTCCCATTGACAGATCCGTTTCTCCCTCTGTGATTTACGAGCTATGAGGTGTCCCCTTGTGACCGCCTTCAGGGCTTCCCAGAGTGTTCCTTTATTTGTGTCGGGAAGATCATTGGTGTCGGAGTAGTCTGTAATGTGCTCTGTGTGAGTCTGTCCCATGACCAGATCCATGATGTCCTCTGGAAGGCGCCAGCCCCATAGCCTTGGGTGTTTTTGTGACCTTTGGAGGGAGGCCCAGACTGGGGCGTGATCAGAGAGAGTTACTGTGCCTATCTCTGCCTGCTGTATTTTCCCTAGGAGCCCCACCGTGGCCCAAAGATAATCTATTCTTGAGCCCGTGTTGTGTACGTGTGAGAAATAAGTATATCCTCTCTGGTTGCCATTCATATTGCGCCAAACATCCTCTAGTGCGAGATCTGACATTTTCTTTTCAAGTGCTTTAGATGGGGGTGCCCTGATTCTGTAGGTTGGCTCCCGATCTGTCTAGGGTGGGGTTCCAAGCCAAGTTCAGGTCCCCCCCCTCCCCATCAAGATCTCCCATTTGGCCTGGTTTTCTAATCTGTCTAGCATCTCCCTTAGAAGGCTATCCTGTCCCGAATTTGGCGCATAAGCCGGTGCCAATGTGAGGGGTTTCCCTTCTATTGTTGTGTTCAATAGCAGGTACCGCCCGTGCTTGTATCTTAATGTATCCATGATTTGGGCATGGAGGGAGTTGCGTAGAGCTATTAGAACCCCCGCTTTTTTCTCTTGTCCGTTCGCTTGAAATATTTGATTATAGTCTCTGATGCGCACTGTGTTTGCCCTGAGCTTTCATATGCGTTTCTTGGAGCATTACAATGCCGTATGCACCCTGCCTAAGGAAATGCTCCACTTTTTCTCCTTTTAACTGGGAAGTACAGTCCCCTGACGTTATATGTAAGAAATGTTAACCCCATCATATTTCCTGAGTTTGGTAGTTGCCATGTCCTTCCCTCTTTCCCTTTGTTTGTGTATGTTTCTTTCCGATTTCCCCTTTTACCCCAACTCCCTCCCTCCCCTGCTGTGGTACGCAACCCCCAACTGGCGTCCCATTCCCCCTCCCCATAACTGCCCCAAGGAGGACACGATGACCTACGTTCGCTCAAGCATGTTGCCTTGTGCGTCATGCCATCTGAAACTCTCAGGGATAACCTTGAAGGGGATCCTAAACCCTTCCCCATGACTTCTGTGGCGACCGGGTTCCACCCCCCGCACCTCTTAGGATGATCTCTCGCTCCGCTGTCTGCCTCGGATGGCCTTCGCTTTGTCCTGTCGTCCCCGATATCTGTTTGACTGTTCATTCTGGAAGTTCGGCCCTCTCGTTCTTTTTGCTGGGTCGTCTAGCCCTCCTGTTTATTGTCTTCCATTCCCATGGGGTTCTTCTCCCTGGTGGATTCTTCCTGCTGGCCTGAGGGAAGGCGATTTCTTGTTCATGCAAGTTTAGCAGTCTTAGGCCTTCTTCCCTGGTCGTGATCCGTCTCTGCAACCCTTCCCACGTAAACAGGAGTCCGAAGGGGAAGTACATTTGTATCTGATCTGACGTGATGTCAATTCATTTGTTACCTGGGACATCTCGTCTTTTTTGAAGTGTTGACTGTGCTTGATCTTGAAATAGGAAGATGTCCTCTCCATTCATTCTTATGTGATCCATTGATCTTGCCTTCCTGAGGATTTGCTCCTTTTATGAGTATAAGGAGAGGGCCACCAAGACGTCTCGGGGCAGACGCCCCGGGCAGCCATTCTCCTCGGCCCCACTCTATATATTTAATCTATCGGGACAGCCACTTCCTCCTGCGTGTCCAGGATCTCCTGGAATACCTGCTGTACCGCTCCTTTGAGATCTTTATCTTCGACTGTCTGTCATATTTTTTATTCTAATGTTTGATCTTCGTGATCTACTTTCTAAATCTTCGCATTGAAGTTCCAGAGTGTGTGTTAGGCGGACTAAATGTTCCTGCGTCTCTGCACTTTGTTGTGTCTCCTCTTCCATATTTTGCACTACTTTCTCGAGGATGTCAGTTCTTCCTCCTAGCTCTGCCACCTCGATCGTCATTTCTTGTATCACCGACTTTAGTTCGCTCTTCAAAATTTCTAGCTGTGTGTTCATTGTGTCCATAAATTGTGCCTGGAACTCCCCGAACCCGGCCTTCATATCTTCTTTCGTGACCATGTCTTCTGGAGGGAGTTCCGAGCCAGTCCCTATGCTTTGCCCTTTTTGCTCTCTCAGGGAGCCCTTTTTCTGCTCCCCAGAGGTGGACCAGGTCCTGGTCCTGCCTCGCTTGCGGGGTTTGTGGGAGAGGTTGATTTTGCTTCCCCCTGGATTTTGACATTTGTGCCCCCCTTGTACAGCTTCTCTGTCTTCTGCTTCCCGTGGTGCTGCGGTGTTAGATGATTGTCCAGGCCCCTCTATCCTGAGCTGCCCCTGTGTCCGCTCTGCTCTGATGTCTGTTCCTTGGAGAGTCTTGGGGTGTTCCTGTGGGTCTTCCCGATATCCTTCTCTGCTGCCTACGGTGGTTGTCTATTTTTATTTATTTATTTATTACGCGCCAAAGCTCGCAAGCATCAGGGCGTGACGAAAAGACTCCGGGACCAGAGATTCATGGGACAACACGAAAGAAAGGCGAGGGGAAGCAAAAGTAGCGACCCGAAGTGATGTATTAAAAGCCTAGTTATTTGAAGAGAAAGGTCTTCAATTGCTTCCTGAAGAGTTGGGTATTGCTTTCCAGTCTAAGGCTGCAAGGCAGTTTATTCCAATGAGAGATTTCCAGGTTGGGGAATGCTCGACCAAGGCCGGTGGCTTTGCCTGGGAGACTGGGGTTGATTAGTCCTTGTTTGGTGGATCTTAAGCATCGACTCAGCTCATACCAGCTGAATTTTCTTCTTAAATATGCTGACGCCGTGCCGTAGAGACATCGGTGGGTTAAGGTCAGTGATTTAAACAGGATCCGTTCCTTCACTGCCAGCCAATGAAGATCGTTTCTGTCCTTGGTGATGTGTTTGCGCTTAGATTTGTTTACGATGGACCTGACGGCATTATTTTGAATGATCTGGCATTGTTTCAGGCAGTTGTTACTGGCATTGCATTGCCATAATCCAAGCGAGACAGAATAGTAGCTCTCCCTATCGTAGCACTATTCTTGATGTTTAGGAATGGTCTGATTCGGCAGAGGAGACTTTGATAGTAATGGCAATTTCGCTTAAGATAAGCGGTTTGGGCTTCTGCACCTAGGGAGGATTGTAGGTAAATACCTAGGGTTTTAACCTTACTTGATACCTTGATGATAGAGTCTTTCATGATGAATTCGGAGTAATCCGGGCAAAGATTGTTTAAGGCTTTGGCATTTCCAAAGGTCATAAGTTCCGTTTTGGAACTATTAAGACACATCCAGTGTGTTAGCATCCAGTTTGCAATGGTGTTATAGATGACCGATAACTTGTCGTTGTCTATGGAATGATTTCCACTCAATTCCAGAATGAGCTGTGTATCATCAGCGAAATTGGTGAAAAAGATTCCAAGTTGTGATAGAATGTTGCAGAGGCAGCGGATATATAAGTTGAAAAGTAAAGGGGAGAAACTAGCTCCCTGAGGAACGCCGCAATCTACTGGTTTGGGAGAGGATGAATGGGTCCCCAATTGATTTTAGAATTTCTGTCTTCCAAGAAAGATGAAACCCAATCTATTGCATCTTGGGAGCAATTTCCAGCTGCGCCTAGGGCCTCTCGGAGCTTGCCGTGATCTAACAAATCGAAAGCAGCCGAGAGGTCTAAAAGGATTAACAGACCTGTTTTACCTCTGTCTAAAATGCTCAACATTTCGGTCTGCAAGTCCAGCAAAGCTGACTCTGTGCTGTGGGCACTTCTAAAGCCCGATTGTTGGGGGTGTAGCAGGCAGTGTTGATCTACATATTCTTGCAGTTGTTTAGTTGCTACTTCGTCGAGTACCTTCAGCAGGAAGTTGCAATTGGTGATGGGTCTAAGATTAGCGGGGTCTTGTTGATCTAGTCCGGGTTTCTTAACTAGGAGGGTGACTGACAGTTTTAATTCCAGTTGGTACTTTCCGATCTCTAAAGGAGGCATTTGTCATACGACAAAGAAAAGGGGAAAAGATGTCAGCGTTGTCAAAATCAGTTTTGGGGGTACAATGTTTTCGGCGCAGGTGGGATGGGTAGGGTGGGGTAGGATACAACTGGCTTTCAGTTCGGGGTTGGAGTGGATGAAAGTTCTTAAGGAAATGGTGTGGAGCTACTGCACGACTCCTCACTCTATCACAAAAATCTCTCTTTGTGTCATTAAAGGGTCGCCAACCTGCCCTTAAATTGTGTCTGGGATGGTTGGAGATTACAGGTTGTGTTGAGGTGGATCAGCAAGAAGTTCTGAGATTAATTTTGGAAGCTCAAAATGAGTACAAAGATTTGATGTTGTTTCAAAGTCAAGAATGCGGAGTATGATGTTGGAGATTTTGTATTGATTAAAAAAATCCATGTGTTGGATCGGAGAGTAAATATGTAGGGCCGAAGAGAATTGCAGCAGTACGTGACAGTCTAGTAATATTGGAGGGTGGTGAGTGTTGGTCTAAAGCGCGGTTGGTTAAAAGTTCTGCGGGTGTCAGTGATGGAGGTGGTGGACAAGTGTGATGGTAGCAAAGGGAATGTGGTTTTGAATGTAAGTGTGAATGGGAACGAAAATGACTTTCAAGTGAAGGTGGTGAGGATAGTCATTCCACAGTCATAGAAACACCCAGAAGTAGGGCAAGGAAAATGCCTACCCGATATAAAGATTTCTGTTGCGAGTGATATGCTATTTCATTGGTCATTGTGTAAGGAGGGAGACGTGTTAGGTTTAGTAGTGGTTTCTATGTTCTTCTATGGTTATGCATTCTAGGATGATGTATTATGTTCTTGTATTATGATGTTTCTACATTCTTCATTGCAAGCACTGTTTATGTCCGACTGTGGTTCCAGAACTCACAAGGGTTCTGTGATCAGTTGGTCAGCTGGCTTTTCCTTTCAAGCAGTGCCTGCTGCCTGTGTTAGCTTAACTTAATAAAATCCCTTTCACCCCACTTTCTGCCTCCGCTCTAATTTAACACGCGGGTCTAGCTTCGGATTAGCAGGACACGGGCCCTGGTTTATGATGGAGTAGTTGAAATGGAGTGTAGTACTTTGGGGTGTAGTACTTAAACTCCCTGATCAATTCATTTTTTAATCATGTATGAGCAGAGAGCTGAAGTTTATTATTTCCAGTATGTGTCATTTTCTGCAGCTTTGCATTTATATACTCTGTAGTAATGTTGCTTCATTCTTAGCACGAGCACTTTAATGTAATATCTGTTGCACTTTAGAACATGTTCAGCATGCGTTTATATTGTTTTTAGATCGGAGGTCAAATGCGGTTTCCTTTTGAGGGGCCGCATTGACTGGGCCAAGTGAATTTATACTGTTTGCGAAATTAAATTGAATATATCTAAAACAATTAATTCGTTTTTTTCAGCGTGTGAGTGTTGCAATACAAAGAAAATGTGTTTGTGTCTTGATTTACTACCGAAAATGACAGGTATCAGTACGTTAATGCCAGGAGCCCGTTTTTTTACCATTTTCAGCTTCACGTCATAGGAAGAAGTACACAGTGGGGCTAGCAGAAAGCCAACAACTGGGGTGGGGTATAGCGGGCAATTTGGCAGCAAGGGATCTGCAAGCAACGGGGATGGGGAGGCACCTTACAAATCACCTAGTAGCAGGTCGGGTAGGACGCAGGGGCACAATAAAACCTACATTTCGGAGGGGGTGAGGGAGGGAAATGGTGATGGGAGGGGCCACTTCAGAAACTGGGCAGTGCAAACATGGAGGCTCCACCCCATCTGTTCTACCCCAAGGGTTGTCTGGTGTTGGGACCAAGTATCAAATGGTGGCACCCAGCATTACATATAAGTGCACACACAATTACACATTCACTAACTCATTTAAACATCCCATTCACCATACACTCGTTCATTTACATGCAGACCCAGGCCCCCATACATCATACACTCATTCACACATCCATTACATACATACATACTCCTTGCACCCACCCACACATAATGAGCACATGCAACACGCTTTCACACTGCTAGTTACAGAAAGGGGTTTCCTCGTGTCTCTGTATAACAAAAAGCAAGCGTGCACATCAGCCCCTTTCCCTCAGATGTGAAAGAACATAGAACATGGTTACCTGTTGCCTCGCATCCGGGGAGGGAGCTGATGTGTGCATTTGATTTTTGTTAGAGGTGAGGGAAGTCTTTCTTGAAACTAGCAGCTTTAAAGTTTTGCTGTATTTGTGCAAATACCTTTTTCTGCACGAACACTAACACTTTAAAGGCGCCTGCTTGAGGAAAGGCTTATTTACCCTCTCTAAGAAAAAGCTATATGCCGAAGCCCCACCCCTCAGCTCACATTGGGGAGGCGAGGGGGGAGGGTTGTAGCTCGATTAGCTCAATTACATTGTACACCCGATAGGAAGTGAAGGGTGTGTTGACCTAGGCGTTAGGGGAGGAGTCATTCCCTGAAGAGAAGGGTTTTAATCTTTTTCCTGTAATGTGGAA
This sequence comes from Ambystoma mexicanum, assembly GCF_040938575.1. Classification (NCBI taxonomy): domain Eukaryota; kingdom Metazoa; phylum Chordata; class Amphibia; order Caudata; family Ambystomatidae; genus Ambystoma; species Ambystoma mexicanum. Next base: position 719,323,822 of record NC_090923.1, read on the forward strand.
GCAAAGGGGCGAGTCTCATGTTGACTGGGAGAAGGTTCCAGAGTCTGGGGGCATAGGCAGAGAAGGCCTGCCTGTCTTCTGGTTCTTTCCCTCCTGCACATTCGTCCTCTGTGAACTTCAATAAGAAGGGGTGGCTGGTGTTTACATGAGTTAAGTGTCTCAACAACACAGTCAAAAGATAGGTTGTAGTTTTTTACGGTGTACTATATTTGGAGATATTAGTAAATGTGAAAGTCTGATGTTTAATACTGCACTTTTAGACATCACGGACTACGGTAGGATGTTTAGTGCTGTCCTTAAATATGGGAGGCCGTTGATTAGAACTATATTTTTTAGACACGATTGTCTATGGTACAATATTTACTGTGTTTTAGACATCAATGATTATGGTAGACCACTGTTTAGTACTGTTTTTAGAAATCAGTGAATACTGGACGCTGTTTAGTACTGCACTGTGCTTTTAGGCATCAATGAACATGGCAGGTAGCGGTTTCGCACCATACTGTGTTTTTAGATATCAGTAAATCAGTCTGCAGAGCCAGGAGTCGGAATAATGAGTGGGCATTTGATTCAGCTACAGAAGCTCTGGGTAAGCGTGGTTTGTGAAGGCAAGTGGGGGTTGCCAACCAAACAGGCGATTGTGCAGATTCAGTCCTGAGCTACATCCGTATAAGCTGTACGTCCAAGCTCAGGTAAATTTAAATTGCACGAATTAGCCCTTTCATCGGGCTTCATCTTTGGCAGCTTTATCAACTAGGGCATACAATACAATTTAAGTAGCCTGACCAAACGCCTCGACGTCCTCACTCTCGGCAACTCTCAGCAAGAGTATTACAGAGCCTCATCACTGCAATCACCGTTCCTTTGGTGTTTACCCTGAACTTTTCAACAAGATAATCCTGCCACTGAGACCATCATGAAAGCTGACTCCACGAACTTGGATCAATACATTTTGGGGAAGTGTCAGGAGCTTTACGACGATTCTTTTGTGGACAAGCCTGTGGAGGATGTGCAGTCTTCCAATGAAGCAATTAGAGGGAGATCAATTTGTTACACATCCTGGAAGCAATTTTAAAACGACAGCCCACCATTTTCAAACACCATTGTTTGGAGCACACGACGACGCAATCCCTCTTAGATACTTGGGCCTTTCCAGCATCTCGGATTTGCATTTGGTATTACACTCTCTTGCAAGGCTACATGATAATATTAAAGGCTCAGTACAGCATCATTCTGCATTTCTAGCCTTGATTGCTAACCAATTGAGTGTTAATGCAAATAGCCGTATGAAGGGTGAATCAGAGGTGGGCTGTCCCATTACACTAGATCTTGATGCTCCAGATGGGGCGGAGGAACGAGGTTCCACTCGCAAACCTGACTGGTGAATCAAAGTCGCCTCAAAGAAACTCTGAAAGACAGAGTATATCCGCAGGTCTCTTTAAAACTTTGGTTCCAGACATTCAAACTTTCGATGGGGACTTGGGAGAACTCACCTCTTTGGTAATTTCTTCTGACCAGGTTAACATGAATATTCCAAGGGGAGCAAAAATGAATATCAACAAGCTGGGTGCAATAAAACAAATCTAAAAATGAAAAGAACAAGAAAATCAAGAAAATTGCTCCTCGAGGAAATAAGGGATCCGTCTATCTTTCACAAGATCATTGACCTAAATTCTGAGCCACCTTTAGATGTGGTATCATCTTCTACTCTACAAAAACAAAATTCTTCAAAAGATTCTAAAAGGGCTAAGAAAAAGTCCAAGCTTGCTTCGCAGAAGATCAAACTATTTTCCTCCTAAAAATGAAACTAGGACAGGCAACGACGCCCTGCTCTGGAATTTGTTCAGAACTCTGCTCTTGGTAATACTGTTACTGGAAAGCAGCAAGCAGACGAGAACTGACAACATTTGGGCCTGGTGGGGGGGTTGGAGGGAGACAGTTTAGTGGCCCATGCTGCAGTCCATCGGCAGCACTTAGCCTTTGCCTCCTTCCCTTCATGGGTGTAATTTTAGGGGGGACAAGGGTGTATGTTCCCCCCCCCCCCCCGACTCAACTTTTGTGGCACACCATTTTCTCTCACTCATTTGGCTGGGAACCCTTTCATTTAGATGGCATGTCCCACCCCAACATTTTCATCAAAGTTACTCCACTGCTCCCCAGTTACGGACCACGGTCCGGCTTACGGTTTGAACACCATGGACCCTTTTTCTCTTACTTTTGAGCACTACCTTTCACTTAAGAAAGATTTCTTTCACAGCAATTTACCCATTTAGTGGTGATAAAATAGCCTCACCATTATGAGATGTGTAAAAGTACTCTAGCAAACAAATAGTTCTTTGGATGACATCTATAAAGAAAACAATGCTCTAGAAAATATACTATTTCAAATACAATCTAGGAGGAAGATGTGTTTGAGCAATGCTCCAGTACAGGCTTTGCTCCTCTCCCCACACTGCCTCCCTGAAAATGCAGAAGCAGCCCTCCAACTCCTGCACCACATGTACAGGAATCAAAGAGCGCTTGCTAGTTCCTGCACAAACCCTTTGAATGTGTCGGACAGTCCGGGAGCGTACCCACACACAGAGGTGCAGTTCCACAGCCTACATCCCCAGTGAGCCATACAACACTGGAGAAGCAAAACATTGGTGAACTATGATAAGGAAACCATGTTTCCCCTTTGGCAGTTTAAGGCAATGGGTTGGCTCGGCTCCTCCATAATGGGCAAGGTTAATGGTTGGCCGGCACCTTCCTATCCATTATGGACAAGCTGCCTCTGCATAACATATAAAATAAGATGTACATACGTGTCAATGAAGCAAGGAAACAGTAGGATAGGATTTCTATACAGGCATGTATGAAGTTGAATAAGAGTTACAGAAGTCACACTTGAAGCAACAATACTCTGAGCCTATGCTTAGATTGATCAATGCCAACATTTAGGAATATAGAATATGCCATTACTTATATATCGCTTTCGCCAAACCACTAAAACACTCAACATTATTACCCATCAGCCACAATTTATACGCCGAGGCAACATAAGAAGTATAAACGTTTCAGTAGAACATGCTTGGATTTAAACCCGTGACTTCGAGATCATACATAGATTCCAGCAGTGAACACTGAACTCATTGAGCCATCTTACCATTTCTTTTCTCTTTCAAAAGTGCATACTGCAGCATTTGGTAAGGCAATGGCTCTGGGGATTATATATTCTTGCCATCTATCTGTGTGTGCAAACTGCAATGAATCTAATGGTATTTATTTATTACATTTGTTATACGCCCAGACCCTGAGGTATCACGGCGTAGTTACAGGGAGTGGGTAAATGCAAGCTTGCGATAAACAGACAGAAATACAAAAGCAGAGTTGGCATTACATTCAGCGTATATACAACAGATAATTGTGTTTGAGATGGTCTTAACAACGGTTAGTATTGATTGAATAGCCATGTTTTCAGCAGCTTTTTAAATTGTGGGTGGGAGTTTTCATTTTTGATGTTGGTGGGTAAGGAGTTTCAATGTTTGGGAGCAAGGACTTTAAAACTGCTGCCCCCCGCTTTTTCTCTTTTAAAACGGGGTACTTGTAGATTGGAATTGTTATTGAATCTGAGTGGTCTAGTTTGGGATTTCTTCATGACTGTGTTGATGAGGTATTTGGGAGCTTTGTTTGCAATGCATTTATGCGTGATACTTAAGGTTTTGAATATTATCGTGGCTTGAATGGGGAGCCAGTGGTTATCTCCCCTAATGTTAGAAATGTGCTCAGATTATTTTATGCCTAGAGCCGCTCCGAGGGCTTTATTTTGCATGAGCTGGAGTTTATTTATGTTAGTTTTGGACGTGCCTAGGAGGAGGATGTTGCAATAGTCCATTTCTTTGCGAGTATGGGGGTATCATCACTTCTTCTATGGAGGGGAACTCTCTTCCTATGTGGCTTGGGAAGGGCAGCTGATACCAACTCTGTGGGTGGCTAGCTGAGGGAAGATCATGTGGGGGAGAGCACCCTCATGAGAGGGAGAGTGATTGGTCACAAGAAATGCGGCACCCACCTTTCCATTCCAGATATAACCCGAAACCCCTAGGTTCACAGACAGTTTATTGTGGTATTGTACCTGTCCAGCCATCCTATTCTGACCTTAGGGTTCCTCCTGACAAGTTATACCAAGGTACTGAGATGAGAAAGAAGACCGGAGTGATGAAGATTACTTGAAACAGGAAGGCTACAATGTGTTCTTGACATTGGCAGAAGCTACATAGTAGCAGGACATGTAAATACCCGCCAGCTGTGCGAATGGAGAAAAACACAGAAAATCACAGGGCGAGAGATGTCGCAGAGGGAACCACATAGCATGCAAAGCCGGTCAGACGCTGGAAAGGAAGCAGAGAGCTGCCTGATGCTAGAAGGCTGCTGGAAATGCTTTCTGGACAAGGCCGGGAAGCCAGAGGTATGCTGTAGTGAGACAGAGCAGTGCAAGGCTGTCAATAGATGCAGGAGACCAGGCGAGAAGCGGAGAAGGGGCGGAACGCTGCACCAAGCTTCCGGCAAGCTACAGCAACCACAAGACTACGTGAAGAACACAGAGCAGCCCAAAAAAAAAAAAACGGTGAGCCCAAAGGGGAAGAGTGGGACACCAGGGCGCTTTAGGGTGAATGACGCACATCGAGGGGAAAGTTAAAGACGTTGAAGCAGGCAGAAAGCCCTGTGAAAAGTAATGAAAATATTGAACGAGAAGGTGGAGGCTCAATAAACAAACTGATAAAAAAAAGCATAGACAAGGTTATTTCCTAGTGAAGTTTACAAGTTTGAAACTTACCTACATTGTAGAGAACAGTTTGAAATGCCCTGAAAGGAGAGTAAATCGGGTCAAGCTGAATGTGAAGTTGAATATTGCAAAATCCTGGCAGGAGAGTAAACCAGGCCAACCTGAATGTGTACATACCGTGAAGTCCTGGCAGGAGGGCAAGCCAGGTCAAAGTGAATGCAAGTCTATAGACCTGCATGTTAAGAGTGTGAAATCTAGGGGAAGGGGACCATATCCCCAGAGTGGAAAACTTGTGAACGAACTGCAAACTGGAGAGTAACTCAAGGGGTGAGGGTGAAGCCTCGAGTGTGTGATGCTAGGGGAAGGGGATCATAGCCCATTCATTGGAAAGTTGCTTTTGCCAAGGAAAAGAACTGTAGTAGGAAGCTGACAGAAAGAACTTCTCCCATTGTGCTGAGAGCTGGGAAACCTTGGTGAGTCTTATTGCAAAAGGAGAGGAACCCTTGATTGTATAAGATACATGGGAAGGGAGATATACCTCTTGGTTTGAATAAGTGTATATTAATGTGGAGAAATAAAAGTGTGTTAAACAACGCAATGGAAAGAGGAAGAACCCTCAACTATAAAAGGGCTAGGGGAAGGAAGTCCCTATGAAAGATTTAACAAAGACGGCACATGAAGTGGAGGCTGGTGATTAAACAAAAACTGGGGAAAATCACGTTGTGGTACATGAACAACCTAAGGGGTAAAGAATGCAAAACCAGTGAAGTAAAAGGAAAGAACAAGAAATCACTAGCCATTTTGTTTGCAACCAAGGAACTGGCAGAGGACCTGCATAGGAGAAAGAAAAGCCCATCCTTGAAGAACTGTGGGAGTTTGTAGAACTTATTATTTGTTCATTTGTGCACCATTTTTGGAGCTTTATGTTGGATCATTAAAGAAAACCTCAGGGGGCCTGTTGAGACTTTTTACCTTTGCACTGTTTCTTACATTTAGCTCTTAAGGGTCAGGATAGCATGTTGGTCACAGGACACAGAACATTTTGGAAATTGCGACACTGACATCCTTTAGTTTGTTGAGGCAGGGAAACCCCTCAGTGTTAGGGCGAGATTATTCTTTCTCCACCTCTTCTTTTGTTTGAATAAAAGTTTATAACCACCACCAGCCTTACTCCAGATTCATTACAAAACACAACTCTGGTAAGTACCTGTAAATCCTCGTTTCACCACCCTTTGTTTTCGTTAGCCTGTACCTTTTTCTCACCGTCATTTCCTCCCTGCACATAGCTTTTTCCCCATTCCCACCCGTCTCCCCTCCCCCTTTGTGATCAGATTGGTCAAGGGCTATGCCCACGTGATCACAACCCACTCTTGTTCTACACTTTTCTACCATCCATCCATGTGTGCAAACACAGAGCTCTGGTAAGTGCCTGTAAATCCACTTGTTTCACCGCCTTTTGTGTTTTTATTAGCCCATGCCTTTTTCTCCGTGCCCTTTCCTACCCGCACCCAGCATTTTTCATTCCTGCCCATTCCCACTCCCCCTGCCTGCCCCTCGGTGCTCAGATTGGTCAAGAGCTATGCCCACATGACCGGAATACCGCTCCAAGCATTGGAGCCCTTTATCTACGTGCCCACTCTTGTTCTGTGCTCTTTTGCCATCCATCCGTGTGTGCAAACACAGAGCTCTGGTAAGTGCCTGTAAATCCACTCGTTTCACCGCCTTTTGTGTTTTCGCTAGCCCGTGCCTTTTTCTTCCCATCCTTTCCTACCACACCCATCATTTCTCATTCCCGCCCATCCCCACTACCTCTGCCTGTCTATCGCTGCCCGGATTGGTCAGGGGCTATGCCCACGTGACCAGAAGATCCTGATTAGAAACCCTCCCAGGGCAGCCTTGCCCGGGTAGATCCCATGCCCTGTTCGCACAGGGCACCCTAGCCAAGCCCCAAAACTGTCTACAGCAACCTTCAGGTAACAGACGACAGATGTTTCTTTAATGTAAAGTAAATGACATTGCTGACGTTGGGTGCTTGAAGTTTGGCAGGTGGTAAAGTATATTCACTGTGCTGAAGGCGGGCGCATATCTAGTCAATAGCCACCAATTAAATTCAACGCACACCTATAGCACAGCCACTATTCTTGCTGTGCTCCAAAGCTGGCTAGGGTGTTGCACTTTGGAGGAATTTATGGGATTACTAATGTATTGCACTAAGGCATTTATGGGGATTTCTAGTGCATTGCGCTAGAGGAATTTATGGAGTAGCTAATGTATTGAACTCAGAAGAAGGTTGAGCCATTGTGTTGTATTTGACTGAAGTGTGAGGGTAACCAATGCATTTGCACTTTGATGAACTGTGAGGGCAGTCAGTGGGGTACATCGGTGTGAGCTTTGGGGGTGGCCTGTTGGAGTGCATTTGGATGAATTTCAGGGTTGACTCATGCATTGCATGTAGTTGAATTGTGTGGGTTCATAATGTATCTCCTGCTCTCTCACACTCCCAAGACCACCTCTCAGCACCCTTCCACTAAATGCACTATTCTAAGACACAGTACACAACACCTCTGTCATTAGAATGCAGCTATCCCCCACAGTAAAATTCGGTCTAGCTGTACACTAAGGGCCCGATTCACAGACGCGTCTTATAATGGCGAAATCCCATAGCAAAACGCTCTGTGAATCAGGCCCATAATGTCTCTCCTGCCTCATATACTTTGCATAACACCTCTGCCATTAGAATGCAGCTACCACCCACGATACAATACAGTCTAGCTGCACACAATGTCTCTCTTGCTTACTTTACATGCTTTGCACAGCACATCTGCCATGAATGCAGCTAGCCTCCTACATGATAAAATTCGGTCTAGCTTTACACAAAGTGTTTCCTGATTGCTTCACATGTTTTGCACAGCACATCTGCCATTAGAATGCAGCTATCCTACACAATAACATTCGGTCTAGCTGCCTGCACACATCTCTCTTGCATACTCTCCAGACTACCTCTCTGCACCCACCCACATACCTGCTCAACATGGGTGACTAGCTGGAACTTGGCCACCCCTACCTACCTTCGGCCCGGCTAAAATGCACACACACATTTTATAACTCTCGGACGAATTCTCAATACTTGGACTTTGGTCCCCCAAGGTGTTCAACTAACAGCACGTTGACACCATACCAATGGTGAAAGGCACTATACAAATGCCCATTACATTAATATGAATCCTATTATTACAGTGCTTAGAAGCCAGAGGAATAGGCCATGACCCACTAGTAAATGTGATTAGTGTTTTTTTTTTTTTTTGCTGACGAAGGACTGGAAGGGACAGTAGAGGGCAGGTATCCTAATGTTTTTTTAAACTGCAAAGTTAAAGAGCAAACCTCTGTTGCAGTTGGATAGCTCAGCGAGTTAAAAGCTCAGCTCCGACATGTACCAGCCTGCACTTTATAGGTTCATATTTCAGCAGCGCTAAATCAGTCCTTCATCCTTCTGAGGTTGATACATTCATTACTATTACATTTGGTCGTAATGGCACCTATTTGTACAGCACTTAGAAGCAGGAGGATTCAGTCATTAAGTACTATACATACATATTTAATATAATCTTAACTATTCTACCTGGATACAGGATAATTTAGGCCATAGTGACATGAAAATATTGAATATTTATGCCACAAAATGATAGTCTCCGAACTTAAAACAATCCAGTTGACTGGGTCGGGGGCATCCAGTCTGCCTGGCTAAATAGAGAAAAGCTACTCTATATTTGAACCATTGCGAATATAGCACATTAGAGAAAGCCAAAGCACATATGCCAGAAGGAGGGCTCCTCTTATTTAAACGGGGTATTTTGAGGGAAATATCGCACTGCAAATCCCTTTAGCAGCAATGTGCACAGATAGTGTACAAGGTAGACGCATGATCCTACAGACAGTTGGCAGATGACGGATGTTGGGCAACCAAGACATGATCTTTGCAAGCTCTTCTGTGTTCAGTCTCCAGATTTACCCTACAAACCTTTTTGATGTTACCACAGCAAGGCTTTAGCTAAGCTCAGATGCATCCAGAGAGGCTCATTAAAAGATCAACGCCATTCACAAAACCTCAGAGAGAATGTTTAAGTCTCCTATTCAGGGTTTTGCTGGTGCATTACAAACAATAGCGAGGGGCCACACAAAATGTGTTGCCCCGGAACCCATCAAAATCTGTGACAGCACTGAGTACAATCACTTGGTTATTACATCAAAATTCATGAGTCGCATAAACAGTTTAGGCTGTTATGTGATGTGCGTCGTCACTTTTACTGCCCCCTGTAAACCACCACCTTTCTTACGGATTGCAGTGCTTTCTGCTTTCGTCACTCTGTTTCCAATTGATGGGCTCATATATTCCTGTTCAATAACTAAAAACATACAATAGAAACAGAGCGGGCAATGGAAGGGGATACTCGGAGCTGCATAGCAAATAGACTGGGGAGGAATGCATGGTCTGCACAGAAGGGCAATCAAGTATACTGCAAGTTCTTTTCTCTGAATCAGTGTCTAGAGGCACACCCTGGAAAAGCTGCTGCCAGACTCATTACATTAGGACTGCAAGAAGAATCATGCCTTGGTCGGATTAAATGTCGGGTAATGTAACAATGTTGTACTACACTACCTTCTTCACGCACCGCACCTGCTGCCGTCCGCCACCCCAGAGACCCAGCCTGCCTGCCTCCTATACATAGAGGATAAATTAATAAACATGGCAGCAGATGCCAGTCCCATCAGCTTATTTCAAAGTGAAAGGCCCGGATGGGGGGGGGGGGGGGTTCATCTGTCCTTCTGCCGACCAGCCCAGTCGGCCTCTGGTCAATCCTCACCTAGAAAATCTCATCTCACTCAGTCAGATCCAGCCAGTTATCTGCCCATCTCACTTCTTCCGCTGTTAATGAAGCTCATGGAAATCATCGTCACTCCTCAACTCTCACGACATTTGGAGTCAAACTCTCTTTTACACCCTTTTCAAGGCAGTTTCAGGCCACCTTAAAAAGGTACAGTCTCAGTGATATCATCTATTTAGAATGATATGGCTCTGCTACAAGACCGCAGAGAGGTTGGAGTATTAATTCTCTTTGATCTTTCCACGGCCTTCGATACGACTGATCATAATATCCTTCTCAGGTGCCTGGAATCAGCTGGCATTGTTGCTCCATCTTTCTTGGTTTTCTTTGTTTCTGTCAAACCTGTCTCAGTCTTTTTTCAATTTTATTCCGAGCCAGTTCTATCACTTGTGGTGTTCCCCGGGGTTGTTCTTTGTCCCCACTTCTTTTTAATCTTCATTTACGTCCTTTAGCAGATCCTATTACGTCCCATGTTGTACGTTTTAACACCTATGCAGACGACAACTGATTTTCCATCTGAATTCCCCGGTTCTTGAACCCACCTCAAGGAAATTAAGAGCTTGTGAATGGATGTCAGGAAACTGGTTGAAACTTAATGGAGAGAAGACAGATTTTGGTTTTTGGGTTACCAGATTCAAATCAATTCTGGAATACTAATTTTTTGCCAGAATCCATCAGCTCTTGCACAGTCTCTAGTGTTTCAGTCAAGAGTCTGGGGGTGCAATTGTTACCTACCGGGTCCAATGAAGACCAGATTGCTACAGTCTGTAATTCTTATTTAAAAGAATAAGAAAAAGAGATTCTCCCGTTATATTCTTTTACACCTACGTTCTGTAGTGGTCACTGCTTCAGTTATGGGCTCCCTCGACTACTGCAATGGTATTTACCAGGGGCAACCGGATTTTCTGATCCATCGCTTTCAATTGCTTCAAATATCTGCTGCTCGTTTAGCTCTCAATGCACCTAGGTCTCTGCATACCCTCCCTTGTTTCGTCAACTTCACTGGCTCCCAATCAAAAGTCGAATTTATGTTAAGATCTTATGTACACTGCATTGTTTAGTCCAACAATCTGGGCCATCTTTTCTTCAATTGAAACTTGCTCTGTACATGCCTTCTAGAGCCCTGCGTATGCAAATTCAGTGTGAAATCCCAAGGTTTCGTAAGGCTCGAGCGGCAGTCGTGGGTAAGGGCAGGCAGTCGTTCCGTTCTCGGTTCTTGCTCCAAAGCTCTGGAACTCCATTCCCTCCCATTTACGAGAGATCTTATCTGCTACGTTTCTGCAAAGCTTTATTATTGTTCTGAAGACTTGTCTGTGTAACTAGTGTTTGCTGGGATGGGTTCTTCTGCAGTCTATTCTTTAGAACCCAGGCCATGGTTTTGTGCTTTATAAATCTGGTAACAATACAATACATCCTGTAGCTATCCTACACAGAAATCAGTTGGCAAGGTTTTTAGGGCTCGTTTGGTGCCTTATTGGAGGGATATATCTGTGTTTTTACTGTTATTTTCTGACTTTTTGGGTGGAGGCAGTCAGGTGTCCTTGTCCTTTTTTCTTACTGCTGTGCCCAGCTTCCCAGACTGCCTCGGCCAAAAAACGGACAGTAAATCACAGTAAAAACAGATACATACCTCCAATAAGGCACCAAACAGGCCCATAAAACCGTTAAAAAGAAATTGCTCTGTAGGATCGCTACAGGTAAGAGACGGGTTAAATAAAAAAAATAAAGACTAAAGCCATTCTTCCTCAACCTCTTATTCAGTATCGCCTCTTTGAAATCTAGAAGCAGCTAGAGGCAATGCCACATATTCTGCGCCAATGCAGTCATTAGATCGGTGCAGCCCCATCCCGAACCATCTTGGAACTCCACCAATTGAGGATTTTCACTGGTCAAGATGGGGAAGAGTTTGAGCCTTGCCAAAACATTTGCTGTACACAGACAGGAGGGAAACAGATTTTCACACAGCTGGTTGGGGGAGTTTAAGTGTTGCACAGTCGGTACAAAATGCGTTATTTTTGCCTATATTCCAGCCCAGAGGGGTTGACCAATGTGATGGTGGTGATAACTTTGGCCCCCAAGTGATAACAAGGTCTACATAAGCCCTTCAATTACTGGGCAAATTAGCCTTCAGTAACGAAAAGAAGTGACAGACACCGCCAATATGTCCCAAGCCTGCTCTGAGTTGCAGTGCTCAGTTCATGTTTGGAAGCCTCCATAATCTCCAGCCAGCAGCTGCCATTAGTGGAGCCTTCATTGACACCAAGGCTGATCTGGTATTTCCACCTACAGCAAATTTCAAGACAGGTGCTTCCAACACGGCCTGCTGCACATTTCTTATGGAATTATGTGTGTTAGGGAGTTTTACTGAAGTCCACCTGTGGTTTGACTGTAGAAGACTTTCTCCTACATGTACAAGGCAACAACTCTTAATTTTGGCCTGAATTACCAAAAAGGTTTGGTAGCAGTGGACGAGCAGCCAGGCTTAGTCTAGGAGGGAGAAGGGCTGTAGGTAAGTACAAAGACTTATACAGTTAAATTTAACAAACGCCAATCAGATAGACCAACCAGATCTTTATACTCGCATTGCCTCTCCATTCCCAAAGTCAGTTTACAAAAAGCGGGTGGCTCTAGCTTCCCGGTCCTAGCTGCCAAACAATGGAACGCTTTACCCCTCTACCTCAGAACGGAACCCTCGTTCTGGACCTTCAGAGCCAATATTAAGACCTGTCTGGCCAACAAGAACTGCTTAACATCTGTTTAACTCATTTCTACTATATCTCTTGTTGTACTGTACCTCATTATGTATCAACCTGTGACCACCATGTAACTCTGGTCACCCGCACTTAGTATGTTTTTCCTGCCATTGTCCACTTTTACTATTAATATGCCTGTAACCTACTGAACATGCTATAAGTCTCTGGCGCCCATTTACCTTAGGCTTCGGTGCGCGGTATGAATAAAGAAACTAAACTAAACAGTTGTTTTATAAAAATATTGGTAATTATTATAAACACTAAGGCAGCTAAGACACTAAACTCTTAAATGATAAACAGGCAAGTAGTTAAGAGTAGCATTCAAGTTTAGCAAATCATTGCTTATAACCAACATTTAAAGTAAGCACCACAGATACTGGTAAGTACCTTTAGGCAAACTATACTTTAGAAAGTCCAGCTCTATCTGGGAATGAGAGCTCAAAGTCAGTGGGGACACTGGGTGAACAGTGATCCCGGGCAGAACAAAGAAAGGCAGATGCTGGCAAAGTTGTCAAAATAGCAGGTTTCTTCTATGTTGCAGGTAGGTAACAAGTGTAATTAAAGGCGGTTCAGGGAGGTCAGGCAGACCCCTGTAAGGCGTGTAGACCAAAAGGACAAGTGTCCTTAAACCTGGGAGAACACATTTGGGTTGTCCACCCAAATGTGCCTCAGAAAGCTCAGGAGGAGTCTGATTTAACACAGCAAGCACCCAGGTGAGTACCTAGGAGCGGGACAGTACCTTTTCATGAAGAAAGAAGACCAGGTCACTGGCAGGTCCACAGGTGAGGCGACAGCAGCTCCTGTGTGGATTCTTGGCCTGGAGGTGGAAGAAGAACGCTGTAGGGAGCAGACCGTCAGCTTCTTGCGATGGGACGCCCAGAAGATCTTCACAATACTGGTTTGTTGGGACTCGCCACATGCTTTGGTTCAGCGACAGTTGTCACACGGCAGACTTCTCTCCGTTTCTCAGTCCTCTACTTGTAAGGGGAGATGTCACAGGGTGGGAAAGAGTAAGTCCAGCAGGATGCCCATGAGGTTTCAGCCGAAACTGCGCTTCGGGACATTATGCACAGCAAATTGGTCCAGGTCCCACGGTATTTCAGAATTGCAGACCAGGACAGTCGCACATCTCAGAGAGACAGCTTAAAATGCAGATGGGGAATTAATTGTCCGGTCTGGATCTTCCCTGTCGATCAGAAGAGGAGGTTGGAGCAGCAGCAGCAGCAGTCACTCATCAGTCACTTGAGAGGGCTGCAGACGTCCTTCCTCAGATTCTTTGTTCCATTGGTGGATTCCCTCATTCTGCTCCAGGACCCTCGTATTTACGGAGGAACCCAATCAGCAGTCATGCTACTTTCAAACATTGGGTGGTGGCTGTCCCGAAGGCACAGCCCGCCTCCCAGTCAGAACTGGATTCAAGCAGACATACTGGAGGACAAAGACCTGCAGAGTTTCGGTGCACTCCCGGCTTCTTGCCCCCCCCAGACACGCTGGCACCCTCGGGCAGGCTTCCCAATGAGAGCACGGCAAAGAAAGAGACATCAGGTCCTCCCCCATCCAGGATGGCAGAAGAAGGCTAAATAAAGGACAACTCATCAAGAGTTGGAAAAAAAAGGCAGGCACCATTTTAGTACAATGGTGACCCATGTGTCCCTTACCGCAGCTGCGATAGCAGCCTGCGTGCAAGTTTCACTAAAAATCGGTAGAAAATATCCACTGCCACCAGCCGCTCAACTTGCCACTGTAACTAGAAAGTTACAGGAGAAGTAAAAAAAAAAAGGTTTTTTTTTAAAAAAAGGCTACATTTTGTCCCCTCAGTACTCCACATAAGGTGGGGTGTGCTGATTCCACAAAATAGGCAGGACAGAAAGAATCCTCCCCTCCTCTCCTCCCCCCCGCCCCCCCGACAGTCGTTATCACAAGGAAAATAAAAAGGGCAGCTCCAAGAGCTACCAGCAACACTGCACAGAAAGTGATGTGTGCTGCAATAATAAATTGCAGATGCCTTAAAAGGTGGAGGAAAGCATTACTCGAAAAAGATACAACCAAAAGGGTTGAAAAAGGTTCCAGGAGATGAGACTAAAACAACTGAGCAAGTGGCAGAAAAGGTTCTTTGGCACATTTTGGAATGCATGACATTCAAGCATGACTCATCATTTGGAGCTAAGAGGATCCTCAGTCTGCATAGGTTCCAATTCATGAAACTGTTCAAAAGCTGGAATGGTGAGTCCAAGATTTCAAACTACTTGTTGGAACCGCCGTGGTCTTCCTAGATCCACAAATCACTCAATTCTGACTTCTTGAAAATAGCTGGAGAACCCATTCTGGGTTCTCTGAAAACCCAGAGTTAGTGGCACTCTGAAAACAAAGATTTCACATGTACCTACTGAAACTGAAATTGATGTTCCAGGCCCCAAAATGCTTAATTTGTATTGCTCAAAAGTAAAAAAAAAATAAACTCCAGATTCAGACATGATGTACCACTGAATGCCAACAAAAAGAGTGGCACTTGGTTAAGTGAACTGTGTTTAAACAGGAGGGAAGGGAACCTGCATGCTATATCACCAGATGCCACTTTCTGCATCGATTCTCAATATTCAAAGAGGATTTCCTGAACAGTGGACAACCACCCCCACCATGTTCACAGTACATACCCAACAGCTCATGTATTTGCAATGATTTCCGACTACCTGGGGTTCTGAAGGCAGGCTTAATTGCTTCCCGCTTCTGTCACAAATTTCAGATTTATGCCCAGAGGATGTCATTTATGCCAGGGTAATAGTGGATGCGGAACAGAAGATTTCCCATACTTGTGGTGGCTGTCCCTTCTTCTAAACCCAATTGGAAGTAAAACAAGAGAAACCAAAATGGTGCAAGTAATTCCATCTAAGAAAGAGGGGTCTGCTAACCAAACCCACTTTCATAAGCTCCATGTCAAAGAAAAGTGACAAACCTGCACTGCTGCAACAGTCTCTTGATCTGCAACATCCGATCACCAGTGGCACATATCAGGTTTGGAGGTTACAGGTGTCCTTTAGACAGCAGCTCTGATAATCAAAGTCACTTCAGCACACAGGTAGCATTTAAACCTGCTCCTCTGTTCAAAAACACAATTATAAGGAATTACTATCCTGGTGGCAGCTTAATCTTTACACACTTATTCGGATCTCCCTTTTAGGAGCATCCTGCCCACGTCTGGCTCCTATATGCTTTGGTATGGATGATTAGTAACGCAAAGCAATGATTTAGGATTACACCAGACAATTTTCCAACATGCAATCAAAACTTGCTTAAAGGCAACTGAGGGATCCTATGAGGAGTATTATTTATGCTTCAAGCCTATAGGCAAGTTTAAGACTTTGTAGACTCCTATCAGGAGTTATATATTGTAGCAAGGCACTTTCAGCCCAAAGTTTGGCCTTGACAAAGAATTTCTAGGTTGAAACACGTGTCGGCAGGGACACACTTTGTATTAATGAATTGCTTTGGAAAGGAATATTGTATTCGTTTTGCATAAAATTTGATTTCTGCAACTGTATACAAGGTTTATGTGTACCTGTTGTCCGAAACATTATAATTAAACTTGCAACACCAAAATCTGAATAAACGCAATTTTTCTGGATGACACCACTCATAACCTTAATTAGGCAAGAACTAACTAAACTAACCAGAAGCTGCAGCTGTCCATACAACACTAAATGAGTTGAACCAAAAACATTTTCAGTACTGATACTACTAACCTAAGCGCCCCTAAAAGCCTGGATTAGCCCCACATGAAATGTCTAGAAACTGGGCAACAAAGTTTTCCATAATGCGCATGCTAGGAATGGGACTGGTCATAGAGAACCCACTGTGAAAAGAATATGACAGTTATTAAACATGCATTGCATGTAACCTATCAGCCTGTACCTTGACATGGACCATAATGTAACCCGGTCCCCAATATCTATCACATTGCCTTGTTATGCATCACGTATGCGCAACATATTTTGTGACCTATGTTTTTGCTCTAAGTACAATGCGCCCAGTTACCCGAGGGCTTGGCCGCGCTTTCTAAATAAACAAACTAAACACTGATATACATAGAGAATTCATAAATCTAAATGTAGTGGGTTTCTTTTTACAAATAGATTAAACACAGCAGTCAGGGTTTGTGCAAGGTGAATTTTAAAATGACGGAGAAACTGTTTTACAGAGTTTCAGGTTCAGAGGATGGGTAAATAACTACAACCTTAGTGATGGTCAGCTCATTTAAGGGACCCAGCCCTGGGTTTTCTGACCTGGTAGTATTGCGAACAGCTGATGTAATCTCTTGAATGCATGGGAGCTTGCCACAGGGTTCTGGGCATCTGTTTGTTTAGCAATAAATACAGGGTTAAGCAATGCCCAAGGCCATGGTTTTCTCAGGGTCAAACTAGAGGCCATACGTGCTGAAGCGGTACTCGTATAAATTAGAATGTCAATGGGGCCAGGAAACCGGGGCAGATGAGATAGCCATCGATAGTTAAAATAGAACCAGTTTGCTCAGTTTTTCCTCATATTGCAAAAAATTATCCATGCAGACCATGTGCAATTACAATTAAGGTTAAAGGGCTTAGGCCAGTTGTTACTAGTAATGAATGCTTGCACAGAAATGTTTAACTGTTTGATGTCATGACCTACCATGAACAAATCCTAAAAGGAAGTGCGTTTTACACAAGCTGCATATGGTAGTTAAGATGATGGCCACCAATGAGAATGTAGGAATTGGAGATGGGATTCCTTTGTTGAGGTTTTGTCCAATCACATGTGCGGGGTGGATTGTAATAAAATATATGCAAGTGTTTTTAACTGTTGCAAAATGTATAAAATGTGTCAATTTATGTTGTTTGTCGAGACTTGGGCTAGTTTGATTCTGCTGTGTCATCTAACTGCTCCCTGGACCATTGTACAATAAACTTGCTTTATGCACAAAACATTCACTCATTCTTCAGGTGGTGACCCACTTTGGGTTAAACTAATTAGGGGTCCGCCCCCACATAATTAATAAAATCATATCTGACCTGCATCATGCAGGTGAAGCCTAGTCCAGCTGCGGAAGGGCTCTGTGTATTCTAGACAAACATCCTGCTCCTGTCAGCCAGCTGGACAAGAGACCAAGACTATGCCTCTTTTTATCCTTTGTGAGGTTACATAGCACCTCACTCTAGCAAGACAGCCACTGTGGATGAACTGACCTGGGATACAGGAATCACAGAGCACACCCTAAACAAAGGGACTAGCCTCTCACCAGGGCGTTGCATAAAAAAGTGCCTTTGATGCTGTGGGTCTGAGAAGTGGGCAGGATTAGTGCAGTAAGAGGGAGCTCAGCACCATAAGGAAAGGATACCACCATCTACCTTTTCATCCTTTCTGTCCCTTACACTTACTTTAACACAAAGGACGTTTGGTATGATGCAAGAATGCAAAGACATTTAACAAGAAATTGAACCCTTAAAGCAGGCTTGCTAATGTAAAATCACCTGTGGACTTTTGGAATTAAAAGAGTCCGTCTTCACAACCTTTTCTTTGATTCATTCCGGGACTGCAAGAATAAAACATGTGGGTCTTTTCAGGAGTGTGAACAATTCCAGAGCCCTTCAGCAGAGAGGTGAAGATGAAGTGTTGCTCACTAACCACTCAGGGCATATTGGGGGTGTACTGCTGCAGGTGCAAGATCAGCCTGCCTGCCTACCACACTTGTACCTAGGACCTAACTGGAGGTGAAGGACTACTGCAGGTGTGTGACAGCCTGCACTGTGTTGGGTGAAAAGAGAATATAGACTCATCGTGTCCCAAAGACCCTGGGCTGGGATTCACAGCTTCCCAGAACGGTCAGGATCCCTGTTTGACACTGAACTGCTTCAAGCTGTCGCCAAACCCCGTCCAATAACCACAGAACTAACAGCACCCACTGCTGCTATGTTAAGCACTTGCGATCTTCAAGCCACTCACTGCCACATGGTGCCAGCTGAGTGGGTCATTGCCTCAGCTCAAACAAGACGCTCACAGCTGTGGAAAGATTTCTAACTAACATCCAGACCAAGTGCCTCGAGTCACCAGCATCTTCAACCCTTGATCGAAAATCGAACCGACCCAGATGGCCCCATCGACCTGCTTCATTAGAAAGCTTCATCAAATGTCAATGAGTCTCTCTTTGGACCAGATTCAAACTGCTCGAACAACGAAAACAAGACTGGTTTGATGGGGCGTGGCTACGAGAGCCATGTGAGCAGTTGAGCTCTGGGAGAGCTCCTGAGATCCGGCACTTGATCCCGATTATAAGTACACGCATATGCACGCATCTATGCCCTGAAAATCCAGGTGCCCGTCCATGAATGGGGTGCACACGTATCCTGTGAAACTGAAGCCGGGCGAATGAAGGGGACGGCCCTGCGAATATCGCTGATCCTACGTACCCCGGGGCTGAGACCCCAAAATGGCAGATCGGGGAGCTAACAAAAGGCTCCAGCCAGCAGATCGAAAATGGTGGCAGCACCGAGGCGAGGAAAGACGGACGTGGGCAACGGCGCACTGGGGCCCCTGCAATACCCGCTGGGGAACTGACGCCCGGCGCCCAGAAAGCAGATGCAACTGCAGAGATCCCCGGCTCGGAGCGCACCCGGAGCTGGATGCAGTGGGGCACGGCCGCCCCCGATGCAGAAGTAGGCGCGGGACCAGCCGCGCCAGGCATGTGGGACCCATCGTCGGACCGGTCCTGCATCCGCGTTCCCAGAGGACCGTAAAGGTGGCCCGAGGAGAGCGTGGACGTGCCTGGGACACTTGGAAGCCCCGCACGCCTGAGCGTCGGATCGCGCTGGGGCCGTGGAGACGGGGACGGCCCGGGCACCCCCTCACAAACAGGAGCCGCTGCCGGCTCAATGGACGAGTGTGCCTGTGACGATATAACCCGGCTGGGGGGCAGGAGCGCTGAATAGAGCGTGGGACCTGCACAGCCCAGATGGAGGCATGCCCCATATAGGTGCAACACACATTCTTGTGGAGACCAGACCTGCAGTTGTGATGCAAGCTGCGCTCGAAGATATGGTCACGAGTGAGGCGCCGCATAAAGCAGAAGGACACAGAAGGCATCATGGAAGTAGCACTGTGCCCCACATGATCCCGGGCCACGAACAACAGTAACAGAAGCAAGGGGAAGGAGACACCCCCTAGCCTATGCCAGAGATAAACTCGGGAGCAAAGTGAAGCATGTCGAGCAGAAAGCTCCACATACACCACCGTCATGTGGGAAGCGTCAGCAATTCGGCAGAGCTCACAGTTGACGCACGTTGGGCCAGCACATACACCCGGGGAGCTACACAAGCACAGGGGTGGGTGCCCACGGACGTAGACCATCAAGGTCTAAGGCTCGAGTGTAGAGTGCATTGAATAGCCCAAATAATTATGTGGGAGGACACAGCCCACTCCAGAAGCAGAACCAGTACTTTGAGGGTACCCTTAACACTGCCTGCCCGGGTCCTGACACTAACAGCTACCTAACTTACCTCAGGCCACAAGTTGTGGAGCTTGTACACACAGCTTTGACACTCCATGATGACTGAAACTCCCTAGAGCAAAGGGCAAGCAACCCACGCTCGATGAATACGACAGAACATCGCCGGGTGCAGAAGGGGCCAGGAGCAAAGACAAAATCCTCGCTGGGGGCACGGACACTATGGGCAAAAAACAGGAGATCCTCGCTGCAATTGCTGACCTGAAAGTGGCTTGGGAAACCAAACTAGGATTGGCCATGAATGAGCTGAAAGCGGCGCTGGAGCTCAAAGTCGGGGCAGTACAAGAGGAGGTGAACCTTCTACGGCAAGATGTCAGGTCGCTGGCAGAACGCACGGGTGACCTAGAAAAAGAGGTGGCCCCAAACACGGCGGCATGTGCAGCCCACAAATCTGAACTTCACGCCCTAGTACAACGAGTGGGCAACCTGGAAAGTAGGGCGGAAGGACGCGCCCGAAGGAATAACATACGTATTGTTGGATTGCCTGAAGGAGCCAAGGGTTCCAACCCTACGGAGTACATTGAAACAATGCTGCTGCAGGAGATAACTGGGGTAGTGTTGACCCAGGGATTTGCTGTGGAAAGGGCGCACAGGGGCCTGATGAGGAAGCCACCACCGGGAACCCCCCCACCCCCCCTAGATCAGTGATAGCTAAGGTCCTGAACTATCGGGATCAGGAGAAAATCCTTGAACACTTCCGGAAGGGTGGAACGATACAAAGGGCGTCGGCAAACATAACCACATACCCGGATTATATCTTGCAGGTGCAACGCCGACGCATGAACTTTGGGGCCGTGAAAAGAAGATTGCTTGAAGCGGGCCACAAGTATATGCTGATCTACCCGGCGAAACTGAAGGTGTTCCACAAAAGCAGAACCTTGTTTTTTGAAACCCCGGAGGACGCTATGGAGTGGTTGGACGCGCAGAGCTGCCCCCAAGAATCGGGTATCCAGACAGAAGAAGTTGCAAATAAGTAACATGTGACTGTGGCACCCGCGGTGTCGCAGTCCAAGACATTGGGACTTTAATATAGTACAAGATATAGCCTGCTGGAGGGTGCGACTAGGGATTCATATCTACGTATGATCCGTGAGCACGAGAAACTTAGTTAATAGCGCAGGAACCTTACAGAACCAGCCCTCATACCCCCATAACGAGTAGATTAGTTAGGTCACGTTAGTCTGGTGACACCCTGCCGGGTTCCTGACCTCGGCATTCCGAGGTAGGACCAAACTCGGGGGAGCCTGAGATCCAGGGATGGAGCTGGGCACTTGTTGAGGTGGGGCGGGGAGAGGGAAGGGGTTGTGTGCAGTGGTTTAAAGTTGTGAAGGGGGGGTTAGTTGAGGAGTTAGAGGAACAAGCCCAATCTTGTGTTAAACCAGGCGGAAGGAGGAAACGGGGAGGGGAGGAGGGTCAACCTGCAGATGGAGTCGGGTAGTCTTAGAGTGGCGACCTGCAATGTGAACAGCTATTTGAAGAGAAATAAAGTAATGATGTATCTGAGAAGGCTGAAGATTGATATAGCACTATTACAGGAAACCCACCTCACTAGGCAGAAGCTGGAGGTGGTAAAGAGAAAGTGGAGAGGGATTATCACCGGAGCCACAAACTCAGCGTACGCGAGGGGGGCCATCACGTGGGTGGCACCACATGTACCATTTCAGCTGCTTCAGACCACAACAGACCCAGAAGGCAGGATGACTGTGGTACGGGGGATGCTGGAAAACAGGGAAGTGAGCATCATAAAGTTGTACGCCCCTAACCAAGATACATCAGCCCATTTCAGGACCCTATATGGCAAAATTAGCCCCCTAGTGGACGGCGTGATTGTATGGGGAGGGGACTTTAACTGCACATTAAATCCCAAAATGGATTGATCAGATGGTAGACCAGACAGGCCCACTCCGGCTGCAAAGGCATTACAGGCCCTGCTAAGAGACTTTGGACTCGAAGATATTTGGAGACATCTACACCCGGTAGATGGGCAATACTCGCACTACGCGGCCCCACATAATCTGCACACGAGGTTGGACTATATGTCAGCCTGTTCGGAGCTGGTAGGAGAAATGACGGGAGTGGAATAAAAGGCCAGAGTGCTCTCAGAACACTCTCCCTTGGTCCTGGAGTGGTGACACCAGCCCCCTAGAGCGAGAATCCCGACGTGGAAGCTTAGAGCGGAGGGTCTGCAGGACTCGGTATTCCGGGAGGACCTGAGGGAGGCAATTATCGAGTATTTCGACACTAACACAGGAAGTGTGCAATCGGTAGGAACCTTATGGGAGGCGTTCAAAGTGGTAGTACGGGGCGCGGCCATATCCAAATCCAAGGGACTCCAAGGGGGTATAGAACAGGAGTTACAGGAATCGGAGAAGGAGCTAGAAGGCTTAATGCGTAAGGGGTGCACCTCACGGGAAGACAGGGAAAGGATGAAGCTGCTGCAACAAGCCAGCAGTGAGCACTGGGATAGACTATGCAAGCTGAGTTATAAGAAATACGTAGAAAGGCAACATGCGGGAGCAGACAAACCGGGCAGGCTGCTGGCCTGGTTATATAAAAAACAAACACCACGACCAGTGATCAGGGAAATTAGAGGGGACGAAGGCCAGATCTGGGATACCCAAGAGGGAGTGAATGAAGGGTTCTCCAGATACTATAGACGTCTTTATGGGGATGTAGGGGGACGAGATGGATCAAGAGATACAGGAAACACTAGAAGATATGGGCTTGCCCAAATTAGAAGCTCAGGAGCGGGAGGACCTGGATGCCCCAATCACATTAGATGAATTAGAGATAGTGGTCCAGCACCTGCCCACGTGTAAAGCCCCAGGGTCGGACGGTCTTCCTAGTGAATTCTATAAAACATTCAAACAAGAGGTGCTCCCCCCCGTTGCTGGCCATGCTTAATGAGACGTTCGAGCACGGTCTACTACCAGAGTCGCTATGGGAGGTGGTGGTCATCCTGATCACAAAACCGGGTAAGCCAAGCACAGACTGTGGGTCATACAGACCCCCATCGATGCTTAACCAAGACAGCAAAATCCTAACGGCAGTGCTGGCTAACAGGCTCAAGCGAGTTATCAGCAAATTGATACACCCCGATCAAACAGGCTACGTCCCTGGCAGGAATATATCCGACAACCATAGTAGACTCCACCACATTATTGATCATACAGAAAAGGACCCCGGCGAAATGGCAATCTCGCTGAATGCTATCAAGGCCTTCGATTCAGTGAGATGGCCTTGGTTGCTAGCGGCTCTGGGGGAATATGGGATGGGGCCAGGGTATCTGAGATGGGTCAAAATGCTATATAGCTCCCCAATTGCTATGGTCAAAACAGGTGCAATAATCTCAGACAAATGGCAAC
Organism: Ambystoma mexicanum; assembly: GCF_040938575.1. Classification (NCBI taxonomy): domain Eukaryota; kingdom Metazoa; phylum Chordata; class Amphibia; order Caudata; family Ambystomatidae; genus Ambystoma; species Ambystoma mexicanum. The sequence goes on from NC_090923.1 coordinate 719,347,119, forward strand.
TCAGTAGGGGCACCAGACAGGGCTGCTCCTGGTCGCCCATGCTGTATATCCTTGCGCTGGAGCCACTGGCAGTCTGCCTTAAACAACAGTATGGGTAGATAGGGATCCGTACTGCGGGGGGTACACATCTCATATCATTATATGCCGATGATATACTCTTATATTTGCGCTTCCCATAGGAAAATCTACAATATGTCCTGGAGGTGATGGAACGTTACGCCACCCTCTTAGGCATAGCAGTAAACCCCAAGAAGTCAAGTATGTTTCTCCTGGGAAGATATAGAAGTACCCTCCCGAGAAGTCTCCCGGTCTTGCCCATACCCTGGCAGACCAAGACGTTGCGATACCTGGGAATTAATATATATCATACGACAGAAGAGGAACACAAACGCAATACGGAAAAGGCAATTGAAGGCATCAAGAATAGCATGGGGTTCTGGTCCAGGCTACCCCTGGCCATGATGGGTAGAGCGGCTTTGATTAAGATGGTAGCCCTGCCCAGAGTGTTACATTTTATTGTAAACATCCCGTATGTGATCCCCAAACGATTTTTTTGTCAAACTCCACAGTCTGTGCAGGGGTTTCAAATGGCACAACTCCAGGAACAGGGTGGCCCTCTGGAAACTACAGAACTCGTGTGACAAGGGGGGTATAAATCTACCGAACTTTGAGTTATACTATTTGGCGGGACAGCTGCAGTATGTGGCCAGATGGTTGTCTAAAGAGGAAACAGCTGAATCCAGGCTACTGTACAAGGACCGCGCCCCCTTCTTTCTCAGAGAGACGGTGTGGTTGCCTAAACCAAAGGTGCTGGGAATGGCAAGACTGTTGGTGTTGGGCTGGGAGATATGGCGCAAAGCATGGCTATTAGTGGGATACCCAGCCCCGCTCTCCCCACAGGTGCAGTTAGTGGCGCTCTGCGGGGAGGACTCCCAAATGATAAAAGGGATATGCAGATACTGGGAACCAATGGGCTTGGCAACCCTGGGAGATATATGGCAGGGGGGGGTGGCACTAGACTTTCAGAGATTGATTGAGGACACTGGGGTGCATAAAGGCCAACACATTACCTACGCTAGAATCATTAAACAAGTGCAAGAAAGGTGGCCCGAGGCAGTGCTTGCAGAACAACCTGATGCAACAATTGAGACGATGTATGATGTTTCGGAGGGTGGGTACGAAATATCCCCTCTGTACGAGTTGCTGGGGACTAGGGTGGGAAAGAAGCTGATCCAACTGAAGCAAGACTGGGAGGAGGTGGGAGAACCCATGTCGGATGGGCAATGGGACAGAGCTCAAAGATATCATAAGAAGGTATCCCAAAATGCGAGTTTCAGCAGATCCAGCTGTATGTTACTCACAGGGCATACATGACCCCCCGAAAAATTGCCAGGTTTGAAGGCCCGGTGGCACAAAAATGCCCACGGTGTGGGGAGGCAGAAGCTGGGATGCTACACATGTTTTGGGCTTGCCCGGAGGTGGGTAGGTTTTGGACAGAGCTGAAGATGCGTCTAGGGGAAAAAGGGATCACGCTGGAGGTAGAGTCAGCCTGGGCGTGCATGCTGGGGGGGGCTTTACCAGACCACGCAACCTGAAGCACATCAGCAAGATGAAAGATCTGGCTTACATCCTGGCCAAACTTAGAATTGCTATGTGCTGGAAAGCAGCCCAACGACCTAGAATTGAGATGTGGTGGGCGGACCTCAAAGTGGGCAGATGCATAAACGACTGCTTGGTATGAAGTAGTCAGCAGAAGGGGGGAGGGGGGGAGGAGGTGGGACCTCTGATGGCATGGAGACAACTAGTGGCCTCAATGGTGGGACCCTCCCAGGCCGACCATAGTGAGGATGATATGGGAGAGATAACTGAAGTAGACACGCCTGGAGATGAATAAGACAGTGACATGGAAGCAAGGGCTCGAGTTTTGGGGGAGGGAGGGGGGAGGACCGACATGTTTAACTTGTAATACAATATTGTGAAGTTTATATGAGGATGTCCTCAATGTTTGTACTCTTTGAAATGTTGTTTAAAAAATAAAAATATATATTTTTTTTTAAAACAAGACTGGTTTGATGCCGAGCCACCAAGATTTGAAAAGGTACTGTTAGAAGGCCCCAGCCTCCTCTGCAGAATTTGCAGAGACCGGCTAAGCTCCTTTTTCACCAAGAGGCATATCCCTTTTCAACATTGTGGCATTGTATTGCTTTTTTTCTCCCTGCTAAATATCCAGAGCACTTGCATCTTTACATTCTCTATTTCGTGGTCTTCTTTAACAGAGGTGGGGTTTTAAAAGTGTTTTCAATAGTTGTACATTGGTGTGTTTAAGTATATATACACACATTTGTAGAACCTTGATCGGAAACTGCTTTATTTTGGACTCTCACATTCACACCACTCTTAAGAGTGCAGCCTCCCATCGACTCACATTTCCACAAAAGGTGAAGGCAGTACCTCCCTTATTAAGAAGAGAATGGAGTAGGTGGTTTAGCTACTACACATCCTTTTACTCCGAGTGTCAGAAGTCATTTGGCCACAAATACATGCTTATTTCATCATAGGCAAGACTGCATAGAGGTTTTCTCCATGTAGTGTTGTGGTGATTTTCAAGACATTCAATCAGGCAACTCTAACAGTCATTCTTGAAAAGTTGCTTTCTAGATTTCACTTGCACAACACTCGCAGAGTATGGTCTAGTTGATCTGAACTACTGGTTCACTGAAGCCATTCTTGGGCACTTGCCAACATAAGAGTCTTGTCCATTAGAGTTGTCAATTTGCTGCAAAATTGAAAACATGCAAGGAAATGCTTCATACCATATCATAGGTACTCTTCTACAATATGTTCTCCCATGACGAAGTCCAGATTTGGCTGGAGATTGCAAGAATTGGCTTAATAAAAGGTATAAGACATACATTACTTACCATAATCTTATTTCTGGTACTTGTGTCTGCTTAGATTCACATGCTTTGCATAGGCCAACATCTGGTGGTAGTTGCAGAGTATTGCATGACTTGTTTTTGAAGTTCGAAAAAAGGGACATCGACTGGGCGTGTTTGTAATACTATCCCTATTTTGACGTGTACTGTACCCATGGTCCTTATGGTGTTCGAGGTCCCTCAGTTTGTTTTGTTTCCGACATGAGGGAGCATGAAGTGCATGCGAGTACAGGAAAGTAAAGAAAGGTGTAAGACTTCTATGTCTCATTAACTCCAAGAGGGAAGGAAGGGTTGGTGCATGTGAATCAAGCACCAAAAATACGATTACTGAAGTAATGCATGTCTTCAGAGGCTTGTGCATCTGCTTAGAATCACATGCTTTGCATAGACTAGCAAGCAGTACCTGGGCAAGTTGGTGGGTTGTTAGACATTACAGTGGCAAAAAGATGTCTAACAGCGCTGGAGATATCGAGAATTGTCTTAATGTACAAGACATGCATTACTTAACGTAATAGAATGTATGGTGATTGTATCTGCTTAGATTCACATGCTGTGCATATAGTCTGACATCTAGTGGTAATCGCAGAGTATTGCACAGGTGACGTCGACATGGGCGTGCCTGTAATACTATCCCTAACATGATGTGTAGTGTACCCAAAATCCCTCACACGTGGATGTCCCTCCGATTGTGTTTTTTCTGCCGTGAGGGAGCCTGTGATCATCGTGAGCGAGTACAGAGGTGAGTAAAGTGTCCATGTTCCTTCTACTCCAAGAGGGGAGGAAGGGAGAGCACATGTGATCTAAGCAGATACAATCATCAGAAGAACAAGTAACTTTCTTACCTGGTAACGTTCTTTCGATGGGATGTTCCGACGACGTATTCCACATATATGACAGGTAATCACCACAGCTGTGCTGCTTCAGAAAATTTTCGATGTCTGCGTCCTGCGTCGATGACGTCGATACGCTGTCCTCGAGGGCCTCCGTCGAGCTGACGTCACCAGAGGTTATAAGTAGGACGCACAACGCCCGTAGCCTCAGTTGTAGTTTTTTCCCCAGAACGTGTGGCACCAATCTTCTGCCAGTATGACTACAGAAAGCCTTGCGGAAACGTAAGCTGCAATCACATAAGAAATTCTGTAGAGGGTTTGATGTGGAATACGTCGTCGGAACATCCCATCGAAAGAACGTTACCAGGTAAGAAAGTAACTAGTTATTCGAGGGGATTGGTTCCTCCGACGTATTCTACATCCATGACAGACTCCCAAAGCAGTACATAGAGGTGGGAAAAGAATTTAGAATTTTAGAATGCCCAATCAAATTGCAGACTAGAGGACCGCCTCGCCAATGGCCAAATCTTGTCCATGGATAGAATCCAGGGAGTAGTGTTTGACAAAAGTATGGACAGAGGCCCAGGTGGCTGCTTCACAAATGTTACGAATGGGAACACCCCTCTGCAGAGCAGTAGAGGCAGCCACACCCCTAGTAGAATGGCCCGTAAGCCTACCGGAGGGTCCTTACACGCCAAGCGGTAACATTCAGAAATTGTCAAGATAATCCATCTAGACAAAGTCTGCTTAGTAACAGCTTGTCCCAAACGCCTTCCAGCGTAGCCTACAAAGAGCTGATCGTCCACTCTGACCCGGGACATGCGTGAGATGTAGAAACTTAAAGCTCTCCTAGGATCCAACCTATGGAGCCTCTCCCCTTCCTTACCAGGATGCAGAGGAGGATAGAACGCCGGAAGAATGACCTTCTGGCTTAAATGAAATTCCAACACAACTTTCGGAAGAAAAGAAGGACGAACCCTAAGGACAACCCTGTCCTTATGAAACACCGTGAAAGGTGGCTTAGCGGATAGTGCCTGCAACTCACTCACTCTGCGAGCGGAAGTAACCGCAACTAAAAATAGTCTCAAAGGACAAGAATGTAAAGGCTCAAACGGAGCTCCCATTAGGAATCTTAGAACCAGGTTCAAATCCCAACTGGGCACCTGGAAAGGTGAAGGTGGGAACACATTAATGAGCCCTTTCAGAAACTGAGAAATCAAAAGTAATCTTAAAATAAGAACACTCCTCAGACGAGCGCTTAAATATGGACAGCGCCGCCAGGTAACCTTTAATGGTGCCCACTTGCAGGCCCTTGTGGGCTAACAAAAGCAAAAAAGACAGAACCACAGGAATGGCACATGAAAAAGGATCCACATTCTTAACCCTGCACCAGTCACAGAACTTTCTCCAACGGCAACGGTACAAGGACTTTGTTGCCGGCCTTCTGGCCGAAAGCAACGCCTCCATCACGTCTTCAGGGAGGTCCCAATCCTTATACCTCAACCTTTCAGAAGCCAAGCATGAAGGTTGAGAGACTTGACCTCTGGATGGAGAACCTGACCCCCCCCCCACCCCTGTCAGAGCAGATCGTCTCGGTAGGGAAGACGGCGTGGAGGGCAGATGGACATGTCGAGAAGGTCCGGGTACCACGTTCTCCTGGCCCATGCCAGGAGCAATGAGGATCATTCGGACCCGAACCTCCGTAACCTCTGCAGCACTTGCGGAATGACGGGGACTGGAGGAAACTCGTACAGCAGTGGGAAGGACCACTCCACTACGAACGCGTCCTCCAAGGCTCCTCTTAGAGGAAATTCCCACGAGCGGAATCTTTTGCACTTCTGGTTGACACTGGTAGCGAAGAGATCCACTTGTGGGGACCCCCAAAGGGCGAAGATCTCCAGGAGAATCTCCTGAGCCAGCTCCCACTCGTGAGAGACCGTGCTCTGCCTGCTCAGAGCATCCACCGCCTCGTTTTCGTCTCCGGCCAGATGAACTGCCAAGATCGAAATTTCCTGCTGGATGGCCCAGAACCAGAGCTGCATCGCCTCTCTGCACAGAGGGAGAGAACCTGCTCTCCCTTTTGTTGAGGTAGTGCATGGCCACTGTATGGTCTGTCAGAATCAGGACATTCTTCCCCCGCACAGATGGCCGAAAAGCCTTCAGGGCTAGCCTGACGGCCCTCAGCTCCAACAGATTGATATGGAGTCTGGACTCCGACGGAGAGCAACAACTGTTGACTGTCAACTCTTTGGCATGAGCTCCCCATCCCGTGAGGGATGCGTCCGTCGCGATCATCACCTCCGGCCAGGGTAGCCAAAATGGAGCCCCCTTCATCAGATTGCCTTCGTCGGCCCACCACCGAAGATCCTGGGAGACCAAGGGCGGCACCTGAAGGAGATCCGACATCCTGCAGGAGGACTGTGACCACTGCATCTTGAGAGCCCACAGCAGAGATCTCATCCGCAGCCTGGCCTCTGGCACCAGGAGAATGCAGGATGCCATGAGGCCGAGCAACCTCAAGAACTCGAACGCCAGGGGACTCTGGGCATGCTGAAACTTGTTCACCATCTGCAGAATGTGAGAAGCCCTCACCTGGGGAGGAAAACACAGCCCTAGGGATGTGTCGAGCACTGCTCCGATGTACTGGAGCCACTGGGTAGGTGTCAAGTGGGACTTATTGAAGTTGAGGGAGAAGCCCAGCCTGTGAAGGGAGTGGCAGGTGAACAACAGATGATCCAGGACTTGCTTTCGAGAGCGCGCCCTGACCAACCAATCGTCCAGGTAGGGGTAGACGTGAATCCCCCTTTCCTGAGATACGCTGCCGCCACCACCATCACCATGAGCTTGGTGAAGACCCTCGGGGCGGAGGTCAATCCGAACGGCAGGACCCGAAACTGAAAGTGCGAGTCGCCAACCGCGAACCTCGGGTACTTCTTGTGCTTGGGATGAATCCGCACATGAAAGTAAGCGTCCTTAAGGTCGAGAGACACCAACCAGTCCTGAAGTTGAAGGGCCTGGAGGACAAGAGAGACTAAGCATCTTGAACTTCCTGAGGAGCTAGTTCAAACCATGCAAGTCCATGATGCGTCTCAATACTCCGTCTTTTTTCGGTATCAAAAAGTATGGGGAATACATCCCTTGTTCCTCTCCGCTACAGGCACCAGTTCTATGGTGCCTTTCTCCAGTAGGAATTTGGTTTCCTGTGGAAGGAGCGGATCCAGACTCCTCAAATAGAGATTCCCTGGTGGATTGTCGTGAGGCCTCTGCCGGAAAGGAAGACAGTAGCCGTGGGCTATGATCTCTGGAACCCACACATCTGAAGTAATGGCACTCCATTCTACAAGATGCTGTGCCAGCCTTCCCCCAACCGGCGACCATGGGACATGGACTCAAGACTGAGCTGAAGCGGCTGCGGCGGTGCCTGAGGGCAAAGAGGCAACTGCTTGAGAAGTCTTGGCACCTCGAGTACCCTGTTTCCCACCTCTGGTACTCCTACGTTGGCCCTTTTGACTTGCAACTCCCCTCGATCTACCAAAGGTAGAGTAGTATCGAAAGGAACCCCCCCCCCCTCCATTGCTGTCCCCTAGGACGAAAAGGCGGAGGTTGGCGGACTGCAGCGCTCAACGATTTCGCTGCAGCTTTAGAGGTCTGCAACCTCTCAAGGCTCTCGTCAGCCTAGCTGCCAAAAAGATGTTCACCATCAAAGGGCATGTTGAGAAGCCGGGCTTGTAGTCAGGAGCAAACCCCGACTTCCGCAACCACGCAAATCTGCGCATCACGGTGCTCGCCGCCATGGACCGACTGACACAGTCTGCCATGTCCAGACCCGATAGTATGGATTCACACATGACATCCTTACCATCCTGTACAAGGGCAAGAAAGCCATCCCGTTCCTCCCCTTCGGGAATATGCTCAGCCGCCAAAGAAACACAATTCCACAGAGTGCGAGTGAAACGAGCTAAGGCACACACAGAGTTGGCTGCTTTCAAAGCCATACCCCCTGAAGAAAATACTTTCTTCCCCCAACCGTCAAAACGTTTGTCGTCCATATCAGGAGGGATGGTAGGGTACGACGCCTGTTTTGCTGGGGCCATAGCCGCCTGCACCACCAACTCTCCGGAGCAGGGTGCATGGACAAGTAGCCGGGGTCGCCACTGGCTGGACGGTATTTTTTCAGCAACGATTTACCCACTGCCGGGAGACTCGCCGGAGCAGTCCAAGCCGCCGCCGCTACCCTTCTTTGCAAGGCCATATGAAATGGCAGTACCGGATCAATTGGTGGGCCTTGGTCCAAGATATCCGTCAGGTCATCCTGCAGAAAATCCACTGGTGGTGCAGACCACCCCAAGTACTCAGTCACCCTCGACATGAGACGCCGGTATGAAGACTCTGCGTGCGTGCCAGGCTCAGGCCTACCGAACTCAACCTCCGGAGAGGTGTCCAGACCACTGGCGTCATGCAAAGACTGACGCAGTTCTTCCATCTGGCTATGACCAGACAATAGTTCATCAGGAACCTCATCAGGAACCAAACCTTCATCAGACCCTACATCCACCTCAGAGATGTAATCCAGAGGCTGGAATAAATCCCTGGATGAGGGCACTGAAAAAAGCTCAAATACAGGCCTCACTGACTTCCTTAGGCCTTCCTCAGAGTTTTCACCGATGCCCGGGGTAACTCCGGCAAAGCCTCCACAAAAAAAGGCGTCGACGGAATCGGCGATGACGTCGAGCGTGGCGCCGATGGCTTCGACACAGGCCTCGAGGACGGTGCCCCGAGCGTGTCCTTAGACAGCCTCAGCGCCGATGGCGTTGACGACTTCCTCAGAGGCAAAGCCTCGAGAGAGTCCCTCGACAGACATGGCACCAACGTCTTCTTAGAAGACCTCATAGGCTCCGACGGTCTCAAGGGCGGCGAGGACAGGGACCGGGAGCGGGCATGGCTAGATGATCGCAGCGGCCGCCTGAGCCCGAAGGTGTGCGAGCAGTGACCCTAGCGCGTTCCCTGCCGGCTTCTCTCGAAGGCGCGGACGGAACGGAGCCCTGCGATTCAAAAATCACCATCATTGCCCTACGAAATGCATCCCATTCCGCAGGAGAAGAATGCTTGTTGGGAAAAGCAACCCACCATCTGGCGGAGTCCTCGGACGAGGACGGCGATTGGTGACTGCGCTTCCGTGAGTGCCTCAGCCCAGCAGATTTCGACTTTCGGGTTTAGAAACCCTACCTACAGATAGCTTCTTCCACTCCCGCAAGGCCTTCGACGTTAACGACTGGCAATCGTCACAGTCATCTGTGGCGTGGTCTTCGCCGAGGCACCAGAGGCAGACGTTGTTTGGGTCCGTAAGCGACATCTTGGAACCGCAGTCCCGACACTTGAATCTTGACCGCGGGGTAGGAGACGAAGAAATGATATCTTCACAAAACACCAAGTTCGAAGAACCGATTGAAATCAGAAGACCCGAGGCACGCCGAGATCTCCGAAGCGAACACGTTCGCGAAAAAACTACAACTGAGGCTACAGGCGTCTTGCGTCCAACTTATAACATCGGCTCGACGGAGGTCCTTGAGGACAGCGTATCAACGTCATCGACGCAGGAGCCAAAAGTTTTCCGAAGCAGCACAGCTGTGGTGATTACCTGTCAGATGTGGAATACGTTGGAGGAACCAATCCCCTTGAAATGCTATTACGGGAAGTAATGCATGTCTTCTGATGCTTGTTAATCGGCTTAGAATCAAATGCTGTGCATAGACTAGCAAGCAGTACCCAGAGATGATGGATGATGGTGGAATGTGTGAAGGAACAGTAGCAAAGAGATGTCCAAGCACCGATTGTTCCACCTGAGAATCAGACCTAGAATGTGTATCCAGGCAATAGTGAAGTGTAAAGGCGTGTACAGAACTCCAGGTTGCTGCCTTACCAATGGACTCGAGGAACATTTGCAATGAATGCTATGGAAGCCCCTGTGCCCCGAGTAGAGGGTGCTCTAGGCTCGTAGGGCAGATCTCTCTTTGAAAGAGTGTAACATAGTATGATGCAGTTTACGATCCACTTTGAAATAGCTGATTTAGAGACAGGGTCCCCTTCTCTACCAGCTGCCACTGAAACAAAAACTTGTTTGTCTTCCTTAGTGGTTTTGTCTTTTCCAGATAATACATTACCGCTCTCCTCACATCAAGCGTCTGGAGGCTTCTTTCTGCCGTATTAGTGGGGTTCTGGAAAAAGGTGGGTAGTTCTATTGATTGGTTTACATGGAACCTTGAAATAAATGTAAGCGCAAAACATGGGTGAGTGTGCAGGACCACCTTATCCTTGTGATTCCTGACAAATGGGTCTTGAACTGAGGGCCTGCAGTCCACTAACTCTCCTTATTGATGTGACTGCCACCAGGAAGGCGGTCTTGTAAGGGAGTGTTTTAAGACTATCCGTATGCATATGTTCAGAGAGAGGTCCCATTAGTTTAGTAAGTACAATGTTCAGGTCCATCCGGGAGCTGGGTTGGAGCTAGGGGGATGAAGTCTTTTAACCCCTTCCATAAATGCCTTGATTACTGGAATGTTCAACCACAAAACCCTTTTCTGGGACGTAGTGTAGGCTGAAAGTGAAGCTAACTGGACTTTTAAGGAATTGAAAACCAGTCCTGAATCCAATAGGTGAGTTGGTCACAGGATAATATGTGTTGGTGAGCATTCAATAGGATTGACGCTTTTGGCATTGCACCAATGAGAAAACGTTTCCATTTGCTGGAGTGGCAATGTCTGGTGTTAGGTTTTCGTGCTTCTGTAAGTAAGTCCATACATCTTTGAGGGAGTTGGAGATGGAGGTGTCCCAACTCTATGACCTCAGGAGCCAGGCTGCTAAGTTGAATTTTGCGGGCATGGATGAAGATTTTCCCCCTTGTCTTGTGACAGCATGTTGTACGAGCATGGTAGCTTCCTCGCAGGGAAGACAGATACAGATATTATTTGATGAACGAACCACGGTTTGCGGGGCCACATCGTGGCCTCCAGAATCATCGTGACTGGTTCCTGGTGCATCTTGTGCACCATCTTGTTGAGTAGGGGAGTTCGGGGGGAAAACAGACACATTTCCCTGACCATGTTATCCATAGTTCGTTCACTTTGGAGCAGTTCTGCGGGTACCTGGAGGTGTAAGCTGGGGAATGTGCATTCCCCAGTCACGAACAAGTCGATCTCTGGGAAGCCCCAGTCTGCGAAGACTTTGGGAACAATGTCTTGGTGCAATCACCACTCGTACTCTACGGGTGTTAGGGAGAATTCTCAGAATAGTGCTAATTCCTTCCACCTTAGAGACCCCCAGCAACTTTGCTGGATTTTGAGGACTTGATTTTTTTTAACCTGGAGAGTGTGTGACCCCTTTTCCCACTCTCTCATGTATTTTAATGTGATTTTGTACACTGCGTTTCTTTTGGTTGTGGAGTCTGACAAACTCCATAGGCATCATCGTTTACATTGTGTCACACAGCACCTTCAGTGCAATGACACAGGGACGTTTTTCAAATTTTCCAAGGGTTTAAACACCTTTGTTTGATTAAACTACTGTTTCCAAGAGCAGTAAAGTGAAATTGACTTTACTTACATTTGTAACTTTCTCGACCCAGCACAAACTATCTTACAATAGGGTGTTGAAGGGGTTACCTAGTATCCCCTTTGTCTCGCTTCTCAGGTAACATTTTTCAGGTTACCCTCACTGAATGGCTGGTGGCAGTGGTTTCGCTTTAACTACCAACGTGTGCATTTACTGCAGGCTGCGTTCGCAACTGCAGTAAAGCACCCAAGGGTGCAATTGTTTTCAAAATGGCCCCAAGCTATTTTCACCATTTCTTTGTGGAAAGGTTTTTCTTGAGATTTACTCTGCGCGACAAACCAGGTTTGGTCCCATTGTTCGCTTTGCCTTTGGCAGGATTCACGAGTGAAGTCCCCCTCTGTCTCCAGGGTGTCTGGAGTAAGCAGGAAGTGAGGGAGGTACCCGAAGCTCTGTGCTTAGTCTCCTAGGAGACCCAAATGTACTCTGTTGATTGGCTGGCTGACTGTCCGGCAAGTACAGCCACCCTGCTGGGTGACTGACAGCTAGGCTGGAATGAATGGGAGAGAACTGAATAAAAGGCAAGTCTTTTGGCTTGGAAGGCAGAGTCGACCACTGGACGAAGGAACCGAAGAACTTGAAGAGGACGCCTGCTGCAACTCCTGGACCGTTGGTTTGCCCGGTGAAGCTCTGCTGCTGTGCTGTTACGCCAAGTTAGCATCAACAGAGAAGCCCTTGCAAGGATGACTTCTCCCCTTGAGCTGGTGGGACCAATCAACTCCAAAGTAACCCACCTGAACATCCATCTTGGAGCTGGTTGAATCTCCACAGAGTTGCTGCTGGAAACCGTATGCCAAGGTCTCTTTTTCCTCCCCAGCACCTTCAAAATCTGAAGCCAGCCTGCCTGGACTAACCTATCTTAAAACTCTCTAATACACAAGGTGTGCACCTTCTATCCAGTTTGCTCTCTTGCTGCTGGAAACCGTATAGCCAGGGAGAGGAACACCAGATTGTGTGCGTTGCTTTTAAGCTTGCCAAGAGCTCCAGGAAGATCCTCCAGACTCACAGGAAGCAGGACTGACCGAGCCTGAGCCCCCTCAACACTCATGTGGGACCCCAGAAGCAAGGAAAATCCATCTCGACAGCCAAGAACCGCAGTGTTGCTATTTGCGATAGACGCGAGGAGCTGAAACACTAACCAGCCACTGAAAGTGAAGTTTGCCGGTTGCGAGTTTTGACCATCCCAGTGCATTGCAGGAGTCCATGTCCTCCCTCTTGTCCCCACGACTGAAGCCCAGGAACAGTGAGACCTGCTGAGCTGCACAGGAACAGGAGTCATCTGCTGCATCTTTTCTTCATCTTTAAAAGGTACTGTACAAAGTCTGAGAGAACTTACCTCTTGCTGTAGAGTTGCTTGCATCTTCTACGGTATTACCCAAACTGACCTTTAGCACAATTGCCCTAATTTTAGGGTTCCTAATTGACCCTCTGCAGAATTGACCTTTATATAATTTTAGTTGTTTTATATATGTATTGGGTTGGTTTTGGATTATAAATATAAGGGTATTGGGTGGGGTGTTGCAGGGGGTTTTGGATTGGGCAGGGAGTACAGGTGGTTCCCCACACATATATGTCCTAATTGACCTTCTAAATTAGGTCAATTCTCCCGAGGCCAATTGTGAAAAGATCAATAAGTATAAAACCTCTTCTACTACTCACAACTATAATCAGCTTGTGGCCCAACATTTGATTCTTATTTTCTTCAAAGACTTGTAAAACATTGTGCAAAGACTTTAGCCTATTGTATTGAATGACTCTTTCTGGGAGCATCCAAAAGTATTTGCCTGCTTAAGAATATTTGTGGTCTCTTGTATGCTCTAAATAATCTTTTCCTTTGACAGCTTACTCCATGATTCTAAATGCAACAGTGATATATTAATGTCCCCAGCACCCTAGGAATTGAAGTCACCTGAGGGTGTAGGTAGTATCTGTGGGCCATTCCAAAAGGGTATGTACTGATTTAGAGATATTAAGAGTGTGTATTTCATAAAGTGTATTTGAGTATTACTGTTATATTGCTCCCTTCTGAAGGTGGCTTATTCTAACTGACTGATGAATTAATAATTGTTTATTCAAGAAACCTTGAGTGTAAGAGTTTATTTGAATACTTGTAAATCTCTGTGCGACCCCTCTTGAGATAAGCCTGCCTGCTCAACACGCTACCAAAACTTTGTAGTACAAGCTTATACCAAAGGTTGGGTTTCCTATATCTGTAGTCAGAGTGGTTTGTAGTGTTCCCAGATGGTACTGCATACAAACTTTGCCTAACACCGGGTAGTGGGAAGTATCTGATGAGCACGTCCGCCAGAAGATTGAGTTCCCCTAGGAGGAACATCTTGTGTTCGAGATAGCCCTAGAGAGAGTGAGCGCCCCCTTGCTTGTTCAGTTAATACATGCACGTGGTACTGTCCGTGAGGACTAGGACTGTCTTCATCCTGGAGGTGTGTTTGAAAAGCCTTCAGGGCCGCGAATACTGCTTGCAGTTCCAACAGGTTTATGCGATTGGATGCTACTTCTGGGGACCAAATGCTGTACACCGTCTGATGTAGGTGGTGAGCCCCCGACCCAGTCAGAGTTGAGAGTGGCTTCCAATGCGGGGGTGGTGAAGGCCTTCCCTTGCAAGAGATTTTCCCTTGACCACCACTGCAGAGAGAGAACAAGGGCTGCTGAGACAACCACTAGATCATCCCATTGTCCGCTGGCCTGACACCATTGGCTCAAGAGCCACTCATGCATGGGATGCATGCGCAGACGTGCGTGTGAGACTAGATGAATGCAGGAGGCTATCATCCCTGTAGCATGGCTTTGCGTATGATCACCTTGAGATTGGCTACATAGTGAGGGATCTGGGACAGCATGTTTTGGACCCTCTCGGAGGAGAAGAGCCGTCTTGTCTTTTGTCTGAATTAGAGTCGCCAGAAACTGCTGGACTTGGCTGGGGTCTAGGCTGGACTTTTTCTCATTGACCGAGAACCCCAGACGGAAGAGAAGATCGACTGTCTTCTGGGTATTTGATAGGCAGGTTCTGTACGAATCCCGTCAGCCAGTCATCGAGGTAAGGATAGACTGGAATGGACTGCCTGCGCAGGTGAGCAGCTACTATCACCAGTACTTTCGTAAACACCCTTGGGACTGAGGCAATGCCGAAGTGAAGGACCTTGAACTGATCATGCTTGTCCTCTATCATGAACCTTAGGTACTTTCTGTGCGCTGGCAACATTGAAATATGAAAGTATGCATCTTTCATATCCAATGTTGCCATGTAATCCTCCCGAGTCAACAGTGGGATTACATTCAGAACTTTTGCGGCTTGAAAATTTTGTTCGCTGGGTGCAAGTCTAACACTTGGTGAGATCCTTTTTGGGGACAAGGAAGTACACTGAATAAATACCCTTGTTTACCTGATGAATGGGGACGACTTCTATGGCACCCTTTTCCTGAATTATCTCCACCTCTGCCAACAGAATCTGCTTGTGTGTTGGCGTTAAGCGTCTGCCTCTTAGTGGATGGTATCAAGGTGGTCGGTGGAACTCTTATACAATAACCGTGGGTGACGGTATTGAGCACCCACCCACTGGTATGAGGTGACCCCCTCCCATGCGTGAAGAAAAGATGTTAAGCATCCCCCGACCGGGGAGGCATTGGAGAGGACCCGGACAGGCGAGTCATTTTGGAGTGGATGTTGGGGAGCCTCGTGGGATGGAGTTTCTACCTCGACCCCCGCCTCTTTTTGTCCTCTCTGCCGGTACTGGTCGTTACCGGCTGAGCCCTGTCCGGTGGACCATGGTGAACCTCCTACGCCATACTGGCCGTGTAGCAAAAGGGAAAAAGACTGGCCCAAAAGAACGCAAGTGTTTGCCCCGCCCCGTTGTTGAAAGGGTCTGGCTATGACCCGATTCAGAGATTTCAAAAAGTCTCATGCTCTTTTTTCACCGTCTCCAAGGTGGTTATAGGTCAATGTTTCAACTCAAAAGGGTGGAATGACAAAAGGGTCGAGTCAATTCGATCAAAAAAAAAAAAGGGTTGAATTTCCCCCCCCCCAAAACCCCTGATTTTGGTGAAAAAACACCTTTTTTTTAACCTATACTAAAGCAAAAAAAATAAAAAAATATCATAAAATATATATATATATATATATATATATATATATACACACACACACACATTTAAAAAAAAAATTTGATCCTTTTGTGTTCGGTCGAATTGACTCAACCCTTTTGTCATTCGACCCTTTTGAGTCTAAACTTTGACCAGACACCCTCCAAGGCATCGTCCACCACTTTCCCAAACAGATTTGTGTCTTCCACAGGCTTGTTTATTAAGGAGGCCCAAGTCTCTGGCTTAACCCCTAAAGTGCCACCTACGAGCCGGCTCATCTGTTTAGGTGCTCTGTTTTGCTCGAACCCTGCAACGCAGGGATCGAGCAAAACTGTAATCCAACCCCCGGGCTATGTGAGGGGGAGGTCCCCCCCTCACTGCCAGGGGGCTGGATTACCTTCTGTTTCACGTCGGAGTGAAACAAAGTAAATTCCCCGCAGCAGCCATTTTCAGCTGCTACGGGGAAGAGAGAAGGTAAGAGACCTTCGTGCTCCGCCTCGATCTCCGGCTGTATTTCAAGCCGGAGATCGAGGCGGGTATTGTTGGAAAGGGGAGATCCTCCCCTTTCCAACGATACCCATTGTGTGGAAGTGCTGCCCGCGGATCGGGCATAGGGCGCGCGATCCGCAGGCAGCAATGCCACCGGATCAATACAGATCTGTTTGTGACCCGGGGGAGGGGGGCTGCTTACTAGGTAAGTGGCCCCCTTCCCCCGTGGCCCCAAAGCATGGGGCCACAGCGCCAGAGACCCCTGGGGGCAGATGATTACTGCCCCCAAGGGTGAAAAAAAAAAGCCTAGGAAGGACTGCATGATGTGCCCCCCCCCGTTCGGTGTGGGTGAGGAGAGGGCCACCACAAAAGGTGGGGCAGGACCCCCAATAGATGGGGCAGTAGGGTTTGGGCACCCTGGGGGCAGATTGGCACACTAATGTGGCCATCTGCGCCAAGCGAACTTGGGTAAACAAAAACAAAAATCCAAAATCGTAGGCTGCATTTTAGGGAGGGCTGAGGGGCACCCTAAATTGGCAGCGAATGTTGTACTGCAACGGGGGGTGGCACACACCCCCCCCCCCACCCCAAATGGAGGGCCCCACCTCATGCAATCCTCCCTGGGGGCAGATATCTGCTCCTAGGAAGGGGCATCTGACCCCAGGGAGGGATGCATGAGGTGGGGCCTCCCCTATCTGACGCCAGGGAGGGATGCATGAGGTGGGGACCTCCATTTGGGGTGGGGGGGGGTGAGAGGGCCACCCCCCGTTACAGTACAACATTCGCTGCCAATTTAGGGTGCCCCTCAGCCCTCCCTAAAATGCAGCCTATGATTTTGTATTATTTTGTTTACCCAACTTCGCTTGGCGCAGATGGGCAATTAGTGTGCCCATCCTCCCCCAAGGTGGGTAAACACTACTGCCCCATGCAATGGGGGGGCCTGTCTGGGTGGTTTGGTGTTTGGCTGGGCTGACACGGATAATTTGTGTGTTCCTTTGTTCCCTTTACAGGTCTTGTGCAGTTCAAGCTTCTCCCTTGTTATGTAAGTATTGACTTTTGGTTATGGGTACATTGTTTATGCGGGGGGCGGATTGCTACTCGGGTGGGTGGGAACTGGTCCTGGAGTGTTGGTGGTGTGAACAGGATTGGGTGCTCTGGGGAGGTATTGGGGTGGCCAGGGACACAGTTGCCGTGGTAGGTCACACATTTCCCCCCAGAGCAGCTAAACAGTACTGTTTCCTTGGGAGGGCAGTTTGCCACGTAGCTATCTGTACACGTTTTTTTTTGTGCTGTGGGTAGCCATACGCCTATGTGTCTTATTTCCATTTCCTATCAGTGTGCAGTGTAGCCTTCTGTGGTGGTAGATGACTGGGATGTGCCATGTATCGGGTGGTAGAAATCAAAAAGTTAGCAGAAACCCCCAAGACAGTTTAGATGTGTTATTGGTAGGCTAAGTACTGAATGTAATTATTTTGTGTTTCCTTTGCAGTTGTGGCTCCTGGAAAGCTTTCGCTGACTGATGCAAGTACTGCATATGTTACTTTTGTAGATATCCATTGTAATGTGGAGGTAGATGGTTACTGTGGTAGGAGGAACTGTGGCTGCAGTGTCAGTGGTATGGGTGGGAATGGGTAGTGGGGAGGTCCTGAGGGCAATGATGGTTGTGGCTGCATAGAGGAAGGTGGTTGCTTTGCAGAAATACAAATGGGGTAATGATAACTAGCAGCAGTGTCACAAAAATGTTTGCAGTAGTAATGCAGATGGTCATTTCTTCTGAGCATGCAATGCCCACGTGGTACAGAGCTAATTCCTTTTATTGCAATGGTCACCACTTCTGTCGTCCAAGTACAGGAGTGGTCCCAGTGTGACCCGCCAGAGTCCCCATCCTTTCACAGGGGGCAAAGCTGTAGCGCAGGGTAGCCAGAGGGGCAGGACAGTCAGGGGGGTGATGTCACTGGCCTTGGGCGCCCGTCTCCCATGTGGGTCTTTTGTCCCCCAAGTTCAGCAGTGGTTGCAGGGTGCCCCGGCAGGGTCGCCATCCCTTCCTGGAGGGGAACGCTGTAGCGTTGGCCAGGCAGAGATGTAGGATGGTTGTGGTTGATGTGTGTGACTCTGGCCGCCTCTCTGCCTTGTTGAAGTGTGCCAGCAATTGTCTGGAAGGGTCTGGCATGTACTTTCCTTTTGTTCCCTGTCTGAGTTTTGATCGCCTCTGCCCTTTCAACTCACCCAATCACTAATATGCTACATGGTTGCTTCTCAATGCCATTTCCCATGCATCAGCATTTTTATTGAGGAGGGGAGGTTGCAACGCACGTTGGCTGTCTCTGAATTGGTACTGTGGGTGCAATCCTCGTCTCCACACTTGTATTTCTGTAATATATAGTGGAAGAGGACATCTTCCTTACATTTTTTGTCTTTGTTTTAGGTGCATGTGTGTTGTAGCTGTCTATCCACTTGTAAGTAAGCAGTGAGCTGGTCCTTAGCATTTCACGTGAGTGTTTGCAAAATTATACTCAGTTTTTTGTAGCATGCTCAGAGTATGTCATATTGCAGAGGGTTGCTACAGTTTGTGAGCAGAGTTTGGACATTTTGGCGTCCTTGTGTGGTGTAGGTTTGTGGCATTGCATAGCACTTACTCTACTAGGTTCCACACTTTGAGAAGCACACACAGTTATTGTTTCAGTCTTTCTCTGTTCTTTGGACAGTGAAGGGTTCCATAGCGACAGTAGTCATGGCTTCTCGGCGACTATCACTGTCTGGTGCACAGGCGTTAGCTGCACTGATGGAATCTGGCTCAGAGGATGGCACAGAGGTGGATATGGAATCTGATACAGATACTGCTTCTGAGGGTCAGCATGAAAGTGATTTCTCCGTGGATGGTAGTTCTTACTGCTCATCATCTGAGGACGAAGAGTTGGAAAGAGTACATGCACCTATTCCCACACGCAGTATTCCCACCCTTCCCACACGCAGGACATGCAAGGCATGTGCCAGTTCCTGTCATGGATGATGAGTCGGAGTGGGTGCCTCCAGCAAAGGCTCAGCCTGTTGTGCCCCCTTTCACTGGAATATCATGGTGCACAGTGAATACAGAGGGGTTTCAGCCTATTGACTTTTTCAACCTTTTTGTTGATGATGGGTTAATTGCAGATATGGTTCAGCAAACCAATTTGTACGCTGCACAGTTCTTGCGGTCAAGGGGTCCCACTCTGAAACCCCATTCCAGAGCACAAGCATGGGTTCCAACAACCGATCTTGAGATGAGAAAATGTTGGGGTCTCATTCTGAACATGGGAATATCGCCAAAGCTGTGTCTCAATGTACTGGTCTACTGTAGCGGTTCATGCAACCCCGTTTTTTCCAGCTACAATGAGTAGGAATCGCTTTCAAGCACTGCTACGTATGTTGCATTTCAATGACAACTCGGCAGCATTACCCAGAACGGACCCAAACTTTGATAGGCTGTTCAAACTTCAGCCATTTCTGAAGCACTTGACTCAGCGATTTGCGGAGGTGTATGTTCCTAGCCAGAACATATCCATTGATGAGTCATTGATGTTGTACAAAGGCCGGCTAGTGTTCAAGCAATTCATTCCTAGCAAGAGAGCACGATATGGGATCAAGTTTTACATGGTGTGTTAAAGTACCACTGGGTATGTCTGCAACATGAGAGTCTACACTGGGAAAGACTCTACCCTAAATCCTCCGGGCTGCCCAGCCCATTTAGGGACAACTGGGAAGATTTTTTGGGATCTTCTCACACCATGGCTCCATAAGGGTCAACATTTGTATGTGGACATTTTCTACACAGGAATTCCACTGTTCAGGGAATTGTTCAATGTGGACACACTGGCATGCGGTACAATGCGCTGTAACCGCAAAGGCTAACCCCAGAAAACTTGTGTGCAAGTAGTTGGCCAAGGGAGAATGTATGGCATTGCAGCAGGATGAACTGTTGGCAGTAAAATTCTCCCACAAAAGGGATGTGTACATGCCGAGTACTATTCATGATGAAAGTACTTCAGCAGTCACTGAGCGCGGGCATACTCAGCAAGTGTGGAAGCCCAACTGCATTCTGGACTACAATAAGTACATGGGTGGAGTAGATCAAACAGACCAAGTGCTTAAGTCATACAAGGCTGAACGCAAGTCGCGCTTCTGGTACAAAAAGTTGGCCACACGCATTATGCATATAGCAACGTTCAATGCTTATGTGGTGTACCGTGCAGCTACTCCACAAAACAACCTGTCCTTAATGAACTTTGAAACAGAAATTTTTCAATCGCTGACTATAGTCCATGTAGAAATTCCCTCAGTTCCAGAGGTAGAAGATGTGGCCAGATTGCAAGATCGACACTTTGCTGATTTTGTTCCTGCCACACCAATGAAGACACACCCTTGCAGAAGATGTAAGGTGTGTAGTAAACAAGGAGTGAGGAAGGATACTCGGGTGTACTGTCCCCAATGCCCTTCCAATCCAGGCCTCTGCCTACAGCCTTGTTTCCTTTTGTATCATACAAAGGAAAAGTATTGGGATATGGACTGATTTCCGGAAATGGCCATCATCCCTTGAAAGGAATCCTTGGACTCTGATTTCGTGCACCTCTTACAAAGGAACAGTCCTCCTGCTCCATGCACTGGAGGTGTACCATCAATGAAAATGCAACAGCATTTCACCTCACGTCACTTCATTTAGCGTGCCTTCACGAGCATTGCTAGTGCTGCTCCCTCCACTGGAGGGGTGCATTGGTGAAGATGGGAACACCATTTCAGTTCCCTTCACTCAAGGGGTGTATTTTAGAAATAGTACACTCCACTTTGGCTCTCTCCCTTGAGGTCGAAGAGTCATGAAAGTGGTTCTTGGACACCTACATGGCGGTGGTGTCTTGCGTACCTCGTACCACCCTGCCCTCTTTATTGTTTTACCATAACTTGTGGTATGTGTGGTGTAGCTGAAATGTCTTCTGTAGGAATGACTTGGATACGATTGGTGTGTGAGTGAGGTATAGCAACATAGAACATGCAGATGTCATTTCTGTGAATGCACTTTCCCAGCACTGCAGAAATGAGTAGCATGTTAGAGGGTGTTGGCTTTGTTTGGGTAAGGTTGCGCATATGAGTGCTGTAAAAATCTTGCTATGGACATACTTGAAGTTGGTGTGAGAAACAGCGCCTGTAGGCCAGGTAGCCAAGGGAGCCAATGTGCACTTGCTATCAGTGTGCAGATACGATTGTTGGCACATGCCATTTGAATGCGGACAGTTGATGTGTAATTGCTGGAAAATGATGTGAAAGATGTTGCCTGGAGACACGGTTGCATTGTGAGCACACGGACACATAGAACAAGTGTGCAGATACGCTTGCTCTGGCGCAAGTGATTTGGTAGAGGTGCGACTGCTGACATGGATGCAGACTGACTGCAGACACAAAAGGTGTATGAATGGCAAGTGATACGGTGGGTGCCTTGCCGTGGCATCACTGCTCACAAGGACGTTCCTCCTTGTACTAAGCAGGGAGGCTTGTCCGTGTGCCAAATCCCACCTTGCTTGTCTGACTGCATTGTGATGTGAATGTATGAGAAGTGTGCGCAAAGGGTGCATGTGAAGGGGCTTACTGACAGCCCTTTCCTATGTACTGAGAGCACTAAAGACCACTTGCTGTGCAAATGATGTACCCATTCTCACTCAGGTACGACGCCCACGCATACTAGATCTGCCTTTCATTGGGACACCTGTGGGAACGCAGGACGGTAGGCCACGTGGTGCTGGAGACGTGTTTCAGTGGGTGACCAAAGGGAAATGTCTGAGAATTGTCTTCATTTCCGGCCATTTTCAGAGACATTTCCCTGTGTCCACTCATCGAAACACGTCGCCAACAGATGTCATACCGTCTTGCATTCCTACAGGTGTCCCGACGAAAAAAGGTACCTCGCATGTGTGGGTGCACATACCGGGGGCGCAAAAGGAAAAGGGTAACCCACTGGTAACCCCAAGCCTTTCGCCACAGCACATTTTGTTCATGTGGGCAACCTACAGATTTGGGCCTAGGGTGTGGAAGCCAGCAAGTAAAACAGGGAACCCCATGCATGTCCCAAAAGAGGACACCCGTGGGAATGCACAGAGGTCTGACTTGCGTGAAGCGGCCCAGAATCGACTACCCACAAACCCTGGCAATGTCCAAATTTGGGGGTAAACACAATTTCCAGACATTTCACTCTGCTCAACCACCGAAACATGCCGCCAACAACAGATGTCACACCTTCCCACAGGTGTCCCAACGAAAACGGTACCTCACATGTGTGGGTTCACCCATCTAGCAGCAAAGGGAAAAGGCGAACCCACTGGTAACCACAAAAGGGTTTGGGGAGATAACCTACAGATTTGGGCATAGGTTGTCCAAGCCACCAAGGAAAACTGGGAACCCTATGCATTTCTGAAAAGAGGGCACCAGTAGGAATCCACAGAGGTCCAACTTGCGCGAAGCGGACCAGAATGTTTTACCCAGAACCCCCGACAAAGTGAACAATGTGGGTTTTTTCCCACATTTCGGACTTTGCGGGGGTGTCTGGGTAATAAATTCTGGGGCGATTTGGGCAAATCATACCTCTGCGGATTCCCACGGGTGTCCTCTTTTTGGAAATGCATGGGGTTCCCCGTTTTCCCTGGTGGCTTGGACACCCTAGGCCCATATCTGTATGTTGTGCCGGTCAGCAGAGCGTCTCAAATTCCGGTCTGAAAACAGACTTGGGGTTACTTGTGTTTTAGGCTTTCCCCTTGGCAGTCAGGTAGGTGCACCCACACATGTGAGGTACCGTTTTCATCGGGACACCTGTGGGAACGCGGGACGGTAGGCCATGTGTTGTTGGGGGCATGTTTTGATGGGTGAGCCGAACGAAATGTGCGGAAAATACATTTTTTTCCCCACATTTCAGACTTTGCGGGGGTGTCTGGGTAATAAATTCTGGGGCGATTTGGGCAGATCATACCTCTGCGGATTCCCACGGGTGTCCTTTTTTCGGAAATGCATGGGGTTCCCTGTTTTCCTTGGTGGCTTGGACACCCGAGGCCCATATCTGTATGTTGTGCCGGTCGGCAGAGCGTCTCAAATTCCGGTCTGAGAACAGACTTGGGGTTACTTGTGTTTTAGGCTTTCCCCTTGGCAGTCAGGTAGGTGCACCCACACATGTGAGGTACCGTTTTCATCGGGACACCTGTGGGAACGCGGGACAGCAGGCCATGTGTTGTGTTTGTGTGGTTTTCATAACGTTTTGCCCCATTTGCTGGTGGCCTTTGTCACACAACCCTTTCATTTCCCAAATGTGACCTACATTTAGTCGCTGCTTTAGGCACCATACACTTTTGTAACCTGCACAAGTCACCTACCCTTGAAAAGATCTGCCTGTGCTCTTTCAAAAAATGTATGCTTGCCGTTCCTCACCACATTGGTTTTCCCGATTTACACATGCCAAGTGCGTCTGTTCAGGCCGTGAGCGTAAAACTCCTGTGTACCATGGCTCAGTGTTTGGCTTGTGGTATTGTTGCTTGTTTTGTAAAACAATGCAAAAAATAATGTGTACTCTAACTGCAAGAGTCGGGGGAATGTAGCGAAGCATTGCTTGTCTCAAAATCCATAGAAGCCATTGGCGTACCAAGCCAACCATGTCCAACACGCCTTTTATTCGGTCATTGTCCTGCTTTTCCCCCCAATCTATGGCAGTTTCCCCTACCTAGTTGTTGCCTGACCTACGCAAATCACCTCTTCCGAAACTTGGAATTTTGTCTACTTTTCAGAAATACTTACCTTTCTGTCCTCCAATTCGGCTTTCGTACCCTTTTCTTCCATTCCGTCCATGCATGTCCAATTGGCAAACATGGCCAAAATCGCCTACCTCTCACAAAACGGTTGATAACCACATCAAAATAATTTTTTTACGTTTCCACTCAACCTGTTCCTGAAAGCCAGGAAATTGGGGAATTCAGCACAGAAAACCATTCGTTCCTAGCTCTTACAAGGAAAAAACCACAGGCTTCTTTGTACATCATTTTATTGGCATTTTCTGGAAAAAAACCTAAATTCTCGCCCTTTTTTGCTTATTTTCTCTCACCCCCCCTACAGCAACCTAGGATTCCTGGGTGGCGTTACGACCGCCTACATGTGGGGAAAAAAAGGAGCCAAATTTGGCCGAGATACCTCATGTAACAAATAAGTTACAAGCCATTGAATGGCCACAATTACCAAAATCACCAAAAAAGGCGCTGGCACTGGGGAGAAATACCCATGGCACTTAAGGGATTAAATCCTGAGTTTTTGAGCCAGGCGTGCCTTTTGAGAAGGGTGCCCTGAGCCAAAGTGCACCTGCTGTCTCAGCTGCATCCAGCGTATTTTTAAGGAGGTTGTGGGGACCCGTTTTCCCTCAGATACGATCGCCAGAAGGTGTGATCGCACAGGTTCCGAGACTTCTTGGAGGCCTTCCTGAAGCAGGTTCCACTGCACATCACTATAACTTGCAAGAAGAGTAGTGTTATTTGCAATTCTTGTAGAATATGCAGCCGAGGTGGTGATATGCTTTCCAAGGGCATACAGCTTCTTGTGGTTTTTGTCAGGGGGGGGGGGGGGCGTCTCTGCAGCAGACAACGGGACCCCCGCCCTCTTCCTGGTGGTGGTAACAACCAGGGAGTCTGGTGTGGCGTGCCCCCTGATGTACAAAGGGGCAGAGACGTAGAGGGGCCAAAGAGTTTTTCAACCCGAGGGTTGACAGCTGTCACGATTCCTGTCCCTCATGTCCCCAGCCCTCCAAGATGTCAGGCTGGAGCCAGGCCACAATCACCTACATGGCCCTCAAGGGCCTCTCGATCCCTCCAAAGACCCACTTGGAGTCAGACTTGGCGCTTGTGGCACCAGACTCACTCACTCCCATAGGATAGCATTGGGGATTGGACTTGTAGTGCATTGATGGGGACAAGATGGATGCCCCCACATATTTCGGTTCCCAGAACTGCATGTGCAGTCTAGTCTTTTGGGTGTGGTTCACCCCAGAGACTATTTAAGCCACGCACAAGCTGAGAAACATGCTTTGTGTTTTCTGCACCTGCAGCGTGACACTCACCATGTTCGGATCGGTCTCCAGTAGGCCTGCATCTTTCTTCTGTGCTCAGCTCATGCAAGAACCAGAACACTGTTAGGAACAGCCTTACCTTGCGGCACTTCTGCCCATCATTCATCGCTTCTTCTGTTCTGCGGGCATCTTCGTCGGTGTCATTCCCATCCCGGCACGCTGCTTCCTAAGGAAAAGGGAAAAGAACAGAAAAAAGGCATTAGTAAGCATTCAGCAAATCTTCGCTTATTTTTAAAGACTGTACGAGCTTCTAACGCTTACCTGAATCCCAGCCGCTCTGAGGGAACTCTGTCTCTGGAACTTCTCATCCATCTGCAAGAGGGAAAAGACACTCCAGGTTAGCGTGGAAACATCTAGAGGCGGAGCATACCGCGCTTACTCACCGCATTTCTTCTTCATAACCGGCATCCACGATGAAAACGTTGCAGCACCTAAAAGACACAGAAAAATAACTCAGTTCAATACAAAAGGGACGCATCGTGCTCTCACTCACCTTCAGCGCTATTCATCTCAGCAGCACGTCGCCATCCCCGGACGCCGGCCATCATCTAAGGAAGGAAAGGAACGAAGTTAGAGAACTGTTCAAAAGACTCATTATACTTAACTGTCGGGCTCTTGCCAGTGAAGTAACTAGGCAGCAACGAGCCCGCATCAATCAACGTGCCCCTGCGCTGAAAGCAGGATGGAGAGCACACTTTCCAAGAAAACAAGGTGAGCTGTGGATCAAAGGGGAGGGTTGGACCCCGGGGAAGAAGGGGTTCAAGCACACAGAGACAATAGGGAGTTAAACTCTACCAATCCTGTGTTTCAGGCCCAGTCTCCAGTAGAGTAGACTCCAGGGAAGGGTTTGAGGTCGCAAGACGTCAGAACAGGCTGAGTGACATCCCCGTGGATACCAGGTGAGCGTTACAACAACTCTTGTAAGGGAAGGGTAAAGTAAAGAAGGTGCGAGGTGCTTCTTGATCGAATTTAGCAGGGGGACAGCCTGACTTGTAGGTTTGTTTTTCCTTCAGAATATCCTCAACAAAATCAGTATCTTGAGCTGCTTCCTGCGTGGCAATCTGTAAGTGGCCAGCTGCCCTCTTCAGGATTGCATTAAAAGCCATTTGATCATCAATAGACAATGCCGGCCTCTGTTGAGGCGATGAGCGAGGGTCCAGACAGATGACGTCTGGGTCAGGAGTTGGAGTGGGTGAAAGCCAAGGTGCTCCCTCTGCAGGTTGATGTTGGTACCAATCTGGGTACTGGTCAGTAATGTCCTGCCCAAATGTAATGTCCTGCAAAAATGGATTGTCCTCCTGAGCATAGGGATCCTCGTATGCCTCTTCTGGTTTCGAGAACTCAAAGACTTCTTGTTGAATAAGATATTGGCTTGAAAGCTTCTGCACCTTTGGTAAAATAGGGCAGGTATCCTCCTCCCTAGGTCTGTTTGGTGTAATAAACTTTTCTGAAAAGTATACAAATTGTGACCGCTTGTTCATGTAGTTTTCAAACCTTACTCTGGTCCACAGAGATGACCCAGAGAGGTCTGGAGGGGAGGAAGGGTACCCTAGGAGGAGAAGAGTCCGTAGAAGGAGGGGATTTTTCAGATAAAGCCTTAGAAAGGAGCTCCTCTCGACGAGAGGGGGTACTTTTTAGCCTTTCCGCCTCCAAAACAACAGCTGCAAGACTCTTGCGTAGCTTTGGCGGTTGTCAGAGGGATTTCGACACGCCTGTAAGCGTTGTTGCGCTTTTCGTCACCACCGAAACCTTTGGGGCTGACATGCTCTTAGACAGCGTGTCAGCCCGAGTGTTTTTTGATTTTTTTTTTTTTTTAGAAGAGACACCCTTATGGGTTGAATGCCCAGATGCATGCCGAGACGACGGATGCAGAGAGGGCGGCCGATCATGAAGATCGGTAGGCACCACCAACGTTTTTGGCGGTTCTGTTGACAGCAGAGGCTTCTTTGACGAACCTGTTGAGGGAACTCGTGGGGTTGTATGTTTATCCTTGGGTGGTGCAGGTGTGCTGTCACCGGTGTGCGAGCTCTCCATAGCAGTACCGGTGGCCTGCCTGTCTAGGCACCTGGGAACCGGACCATTCCACAGAAAGGTCTATGGCCGACACATCAGAGCCATAGCTGCCGCTAGACTCCTCGTCACACGAAGCGACGGTGGGGGAACCACTCTCGGCCTGCATAGCGTAGGCCACCCACCGTTTTCGTCTGCCTATCTTTTAATATTTTCGGACGAAAAAGTATGGAGGTCTTGCAGGATCGCTAGTCGTCACGAGGTAAGCAACTGTTGCACTTGCAATGGGTGTCCTACAAAGGGTACTTTCCGTTACAAGACAGACAGAACCTAAATGGGGTCCTCTCCATAGCAAAGGTAAAGGGCAGCAGCCAGACCAGAAGAGAGGGGAAAATTAAATGCATTCTCAGAGAATCAAACCCCGGGGCCCGAGGGCTAAGGCCATGCAGCCTATCGATGCACCAGTCGCGGAAAGCAGTGGACGTCTTCGGCGTAGGGATACACGAAGTAGCCGTCGAAGTTGAAAGCGAAAGACTAGACCATCAGTGGTGGAACAAAAGATTTGCAATATATCTCTTTCGAGCTCTGCATATGGCGACTGTTAGGAAAGATTTGGTAATTGTGGGTAATTTTCCTTCCATGTGGCAACCCCTAAACATTTTGCTGTTTTCACCATGATCTAGACTTTGCCAGAGAAGTGCAGCCTTCTGCCGCACTCCTCTGGGCTTTCACTCCATTCTTACGGGGAAACTGACATGCCCTTAAGACAGTCAGTACCGGGAAACGCTGTTTTCCGTAGTTTATCATGTTGCAGCTTTCGTGCAACATGACACACGAGGGCACTGTCAGCTAAGTTACTGCTCTCTTGGGTCTCTAGTCTTCTACAGGCCCTAGATACTCTGCTTGGATTGTAAATGATTGGTGCAAGTGAATCACGGATGGGAATGGTGGCAGCGATCGTTTGTGTTTTTGAGCTCCTTTTGGCGTTTTAAGTGCGTTTCTCGCACTTAGCCCAAAATGGTGGCCTGGCTCCCAAAATGGCCAGGCCACAAGGCTCTTTGTCCTGTCCGCTGACCGTCTTGCCCCCTTCACCTTCCCCAGGTCGAGCCGACCAGGGGCCTTCCTTATTTGGGCATGTACTTTCCCGCGAAACACTGATGCTTTCGCTGGCTTCTACAAGCCTTGTGTGTGCCTCCAGGATGTGGGCTGGGATGTCTGGTCCCAATACACATCCTGGGTGCCAGAAAGTCTAGTGTGGTATGAATGCCTGGGACCACCGTGGTCCGTGATAGGTCCAGGTATGGTGTGTTTGATGAGCGGATCTCCCATTGGGTCCCCTCCGTTTTGGCGCAAAGGGAACCGTGGATAAGAGGGGGCTGGAAACACCACTACCAGGTCGATCTGAGTTCTCACGAACAAAGGGATACAGGAGCCAAGTATCCTGCAACCACGAGGCTGAACCGAGGAATCGCTGGTGACCCGCTGAAGGACTGCTCCTCTGCACTGCTGTCGCCTTGTGCAACCCTTTCTACCTCTGATCGAACGAGAAGGCCTGTACTGGTACTTCGACCCTTGGAATAGTGGGAACAACTATTCTCAGCATCTTCACCATCTCCTGCACATAAGCCTTCGGAAGTGTCTCTGGGCTATCCAGCAGAATGACCAGCCTACCCAGGAGTCTTGCTCTGTAACCGCCGCCAGGTTGTGTTGTATTTCGAGTCCTTGTCACTCTCACACGATTCGTACACTTGGCATTCCCAGGTCTGAAGTGAGTAGTGTACATTTGGCTGAGATACACACGGCCGCTCTGTTGCCCTGCTGTGGTAACAAACTGCGGGTTCACTGCGTTTGGGATGCCCTCAACTCAACTCTGCTGCTGCAGAATCTACATGACGACGAGACGTCTCCTGCTCCCCTGAACCTGCCAGCACTGAAACTGACGCGGAGAAGCCTGGGTCTGCTTGCATCGGGGACCGGTGAGTAGCATAGCTAGGAACTGGTCACCCTCCTGCAGGAGCCCATAGCTTTTCCCTGCTGTGTCAAACAGCACGCCTTTCTGTACTCGCGCTCTGCTTCTGCCCACGGTGGAGGCTGCGCTTGAGTCGCGGAGCTCTGTTCACCTTCATTTGTTCACCGAACTGAACTGCCTGATTCCCTCAAAGAGACTCCCCTTTTTGCCCGTTGGCACCAGCGTGTGCAGGTACTTTTGAGCACAAGGCTCTACTCTTCGTAGGGCTTGGACTTCCTTTTAGTTAGGTGCCTCTGAAGGCGGACTGGGTCTGATTATTATTCGCACTGCCTGTTTTCCTACCCATCTAGGTGGTCTACACATTTCGTGCGTTTAACTCTTTAGACTCGTTTGTATTTGTATATATATTGTATTGGTTTGGTATGTGTTCGTTTACTAGAGTTTTATTGTGATTTCTCGCTACGGTCATTGTTGCAAAGGCCTTGGAATAAATGTGTATATATTTTTAATATAACACCTGTTGAGTAATTTGTAAGTGTCCTTGCTTTGTGTGCTCATTGCGGGCTTTCAGTCACCCTCACCCCTCTTGAGACCTAGTCTTGACCGCCGCGATCGCTACCCTGATTCGTCTAGCTTGTCCAGAGGTTACCCTGTTCCAAGTAATTAGGTTGGCCTTCTGAACCTCTGCGCCTCCAGGACAGAGTTCAGAAATCCGTCTTAACACCGACCAACTACTTGGGCAGGAAAAAACAATCTGAGGGACTGCAACACGTGAGGGATTTTGGGTACACTACACGTCACGTTGGAGATCGTGTTACAGGCACGCCCATGTCAACATCCCCTTTTGATCCTCGAAAGAAAGATGCAATACTCTGCGATTACTACTAGATGTCGGACTATATAAGCAGATTACCAAGCAACAGAAACAATATTATAAACATAAGGGTGGTAGACAAACTAACCAGAGGTGCGCACGTATGTTATTCCAACCTAACATCTGAACAATAAGTTAGTGCTAAGCACAACAATGGCTGTATCATTATGACCATGGAGCACTATAGTTGATTACCTGTTCATAGTTCATCATATGGTTAAGCAACTATAACAGCTATTTTGTAGGTTTCCCAATATCTTGCTGTTCCCTCGCAAGACTCCTCGCCCTGCTCATGTGTCTATAAAATATTTCCCCCTTACAGAGCCTTCTCTGTGTGCTGCAACTGTTCATGAGACAATATCAGTCCTGAAAAACAAGACTTTTGTAGATAAGCATCACAAACATATGTCCATTTTAGTCATTGTCCTTCCAGCTTGGTCTCCATGCTGCTCCTCGAAATTAGCATGGTTTATGTGAATATCCTTAAGTTCACCTTGACCCTCCTGTCACTTATTGTGAATTCTCTAGTTCTAGGTGTACTCCTCCAAATAAAATCAAGAAGAGTATCCAATAGCAAAGGGCAAAGGGGAGGCCACTGTACAGTGGGCTTCCTTCAGAGGACACTCGAGCAAGGCCACGAGACACCTCACAATCCAGCTAATGTAATCTACACCATAGGGGAATGAGGCACCATTAGCCATGTTTGCCATGGCTCCTATCAGCACCACCACCCAACCTTGTTTTCGCTATTGTTGCAAGCACTTCAAAGAATAGAAGATGTCAACATAATACAGGATAATCAAAGGACAATTAACTGTTTAAAGCCAGAAGACGCCACCACAGAAACCTGGAAGGCGATTGATCCAGCATTCCTCATCTGCTCTACCACCTACTCCCTTACATCCCACTCCCATGCACCACCTCATTTTCTTTCGAGGAATATGTAGGTTATGTTACTTGGCATTTATATAGCGCTCTATATATCATTAGTATGACCTCAAAGCGCTGGTAGGTTGAACGCCCTCGGGAACCGTAGTTCTGGTCAGTAGAGAGAGAGATAGTGTCATAGGGTGCATAAGATGTGTGCAGCTGATGTAATTGCTGGATGGTGGCTGCATCCAAGCGTTAGGTGTGGTGCTGGAGATATCAGTTAGATGTGTGCAGTCTGGTTGGTGGACACCCAAATTGGGCTCTGGCTGCGTTAGGCCTGAAGGACGCATATGTGAGCAGTTAGCCGGAATGTGCTCAGCTAGCTGCGTTTTATAGGGCGATGCAGTGTTCATTGGGTCGTGTTTGTATGTGGACAGCTAGGCCGAATTAATCAGGGGTATAGCTGTGTTCTAGTTGAATGATGGTGTATAGTAGAGAGTAAGTGTGGTGATGTGATAAGATGGTTATTTCTAAAGCGCCCGAGACCAGGCACGTGAAACAGGATGGCAAGGATCAGAGCGACACATGGACACAGACAGGGGGCTGGGCTTACAGCGACAGGAGGGTGGAGGATACGGATATATAGCAACAGCATGGGGAACAGGAAAGATGGGTACACAATCGTACACATGCAGGGCATGTTAACATTTACATTCGCATTTCATCCACTCTGTCCATTCCATCCGCTCTGTCCATTCCATCCACTATCCATTCCATCCACTATCCATTCCATCCCTTCTATTCATTTCATCCATTTCATCAACTCCATCTGATCCCATTTTCCTAGGAGCATTTTCAAATGTATTAGCCCAAACATTGATCTTGGTCAAGTTTAAGCAGATTTATTTTGGGCATCGGCAATGCGCACAAACCATAGGCACGGACCACTTCTATCACTGAAACTGTTTCATAAGAACTGCATCATCCCAAGAACGATCTGCACTTACCAGAAAAGTTATTGGTTTATCTGCTATGGAGACAGGACCACTCCAGATGACAAGAGCAGATTGCCCGTACACTGGAAATGCAAAGAACCCCCAACTACAAATCATGACTTTTTAACATGTAAATCGAGCTTTGGACCAGTAAATATCTCGCCCTTTAGCTTTAAGATTTTCTTGCAGCGGTGCCATCTCTCTAAAACCTTTTTGTATTACAGGATGCATCTCCTCTGATCCTTTAGCACTATCAATGTTTTTCAGATTTACAAGGTCCAATAGCAATGTTTCCAGCAGCTCGCTACAGGACATTTACTCAGTCTACGGCTACTCTTTCATTGGGAATTAACCCCGAACAAGGACTAGCAACAGCCAGAATACATCATGCACTAGGGAAAATTAACCTAAATCATATTAAATTATGCTTAGGTCTTCTAAATAAGGAATGGAACAATTTCTTTCTCCCTTCTTTAATGAGAAAATACAAATGAGTGGCTTTTTTTTTTATTTAATAGGTAGCAAAAGAACACCCTTCACTCTTTTGCCAAGGGGATATACATTTTAGGTTATGAACGATGCTGTCCTTATGATTTCCAAAAAAAGCTCCAGGCTTTGGGGGTCCCTTACATTTTTAAACAATTTATCTATATTACCAATAGAAAGATAATTCAGAGTGCCTTAAAAAAGAAAAACAGACCACCTCCTATAACATGCTTTGCTTGCAGAACCACATGGATTAAATAAAGACTACCATTGGCCAAATTTAAATCGTTTTTATTTGTGTTGTTGACAAGTTGGAGAGAAGGGATTAAAAACTCTTTGTCCAAAGAAGTTGCTGGGTCTTTGAAGGATTTGTCACTGCGAGGAAGCCATGATGCTGGATACACCTGGAAACGAAAAGAGTTGGATGAAAACATTATTTCTTGCTCTGCTCATCAGGTGTCACAGGACAATCATCCATGTTCAAAGTTAGTCATTTGATGGAAAAGGCACGTGGCCTGGATGCAATGGGGAATATCTGTACAAGAAGGGAATTATTAACCTACATCTTCAACAAGCTTGTGGCCCTGAAGAATGGAGCAGTGTAGAAAGACTAGAAGAGAATTACTGTACCAGAGTCAACCTGGGGATTCTAGGCCAACTCAGAATGACGGTCTGCTGGGTAGAGGACACCCTTATGTTGGTCGCCACCATGTCTCATTTATAACATTTTCCTAAGTGAGTTGAACATCCCTGTCAACCCAGCAAGCAAGTCAATTAAAGGTCTCCACTGCCTCCTCAACACTCTGCATCTCAAACAGCACATGAAAGACCCAACTCTCAGGAAAGGTATCATCACTGTGTCCTGCCCACACTCCATCACTGCTCTCTAGTCCTGTTCGAATGGTCAGACCATCTGGCAATCCCCTTTGACATTAGTCACACCACATGCAAACCCATTGGAAAGCCTGAAAAAGGAGGCCATCAGATAATTCAAAAACTTCCCAGTGGAGGCCCCCAAGGAAGACCTTCTGCTAAACTCCACTAAACAAGATGAACCAGGATTGCGACTCTTCCACAAGAACTCAACACCACCCTCACAACCAACATCAACCACCACGCCCAAGTAAAACACACCCTCAAGCCTAAATCTTGAGCACCTGGTACACTTAAGAAACTCAACAACAACCACCAACATCAGAAACAAAAGACTTGGCAAGAATCCTGCAGCGCATCTGACCTCCCCCTGCTCAAGGAACTTTGTGCTTCATACCATAGCCAAGGCAAAAATAGAAAGCAGAGCCTTCTTCAAAGCCATCGAGCACTGCACCAACCCTCTGTCCGACCCACCCGTACCACACTCCATTGAGAAATCCACTGCCATCAACTCTTTCTTCATCAGTAGTATGTGCATGAGCCGCCAACAGACACCAACACATCCCATGGTTCATAGGGACTGTTTCGACAGTCAAAGTTTCGACTGGCAAAAGTTCTGACACAAAAGTGTCGAAACAAGTTTCACTTTTTTTATTTTTATGGGGGGTCCCCCCTCAAACCCCTTGTTTTTAAAAAACACTTTATTTAACTATACTAAATTAAAATAAACCCTTTACTAAAAAAAATAATTCGAAACTTTTCTTTTCGGTACTTTTGTTTCGGAACTTTTGTTATTCGAAACTATTGATTCGAAACTTTGCCGGGACACCCATCCCATCTCGCAAAACCAAAACTACTTGGACAACTTTCAAGATACTCACTATGGAAACCTCACTGCCATCCTAGCAACCCTCAAGGCCACATTGTATGTGGACGACATCCTCCCTGCCTCCGTACGTACCCAAGAAACATCTGACTGAAGCACTCCTCCCCTACCCGACAATCAGCAGCTCCCTAACTCGAGGCACCTTCCACTGAACCCTCAAGACCAGACAGATCCTCCTGCTTCTTAAAAAACTAGCACTAAACCCCAACAACCTTAGCAACTGCCACCACAACCACCATCTTCCCTTCTTAGGTAAAATCCTTGAGAAAGTAGCAGCTGCGCAACTCCAAAACAAACCTCCTTCAGTCCTTCCAATCTGGCTTCAGACCCAGATGCAGCTCAGAAACGGCTGCCATTAAGGTGATCAATAATGCCCTTAAAATCCACGATGACGGCCACCCTTGCCTCCTGGTTCTCCTTGGCCTCTGAGCAGTATGCGACACAGACCACCAGATACTCACAATCTACATCGCTGCATGAGGATCAGAGAGACCGTCCCCACCTGGTTCCTTGCTAATTGCCAACAGTTTAGACAAATGGAGTACTCCAGATCACCAACTCTGCCCATCTCCTATGGAGTCCCGCAAGGAACCATCCCTTCCCCTGTGATCTTCACTCTTTACCTGGAACCGCTTGGAACCCTCCATGCTCCACAAAACATACACATCCACCGATACGCAGATCATACATAGCTCTACCTCAAGGTATCCTACATCGGAGATAGCCACAGACTCCAGGCCTGCCTCTCACTGATCCAATCGTGGATATCCAGTGCTTACCTGAAGCTCAACCCCTCAAGACGGAATTCCTACTGCTGACTAACTGAACACCCGGACATCCAGACCTGGCTCTCTTCTATGCGCCTTAAAGGTTGCACACCCCAGCTAGCAACCTGTGCCATGTCTGTTGGGCTCCACACTGACAGACACCTCTCCTTCAAACAGCACATAGCAAGGAAGTGAAAAAACAGCTTGGTACCTATTTTCTCATGCGTAAAATCAAAACAATTTCAGATCTACTGTCCAAGTCTTGGTCCTTTGGAAGGTCATTTCTGCGACTCTCCTTGGTCCCCTGAGATGTGTCATGCATTCTGCAGCACAACTCAACAATTCGACCACAACACCCCAACCCTCATCGAACTGCACTGTATCATCTTCAAATCCTGCTGCATCATCTACAAGGCGGTCACCTTTAAGTCCTCAAGCTACCTTACTGAGAAACCAGCATCTATGGTGGCCTACGATCCACCAGAAGTAAGGACACCTACTGCCTTGAACTTTGCCAGTGCAGGAAGGAACAACAAGAAGACAGGACGTCTACGGCCCAATACTTTGCAACCTCCACCCCATCAACATCCGATTCTCCCCCACACTTCTACAGTTCAGGAAGGAGCTCAAGACCCTCCTCTTCAAGGAATGGCTCCTCCCTAACAACCAAGTCCACACACCCTCCCGCCCCCCCATACTACCCTAGACTGGGTGATCAGATCTCAAGTGTCATCCTCGGGTTGCTTGTAAATCCATTCCTGAAAAATTGCCCTCCCTCCCCGGTTAGATCCCAACTCCTTTGTTTCTCTGCTCCCTAACCTCGTTCTTCCACCTACGACTGTAAAGCACTCTTGCTTCTGAAGCTAGTTTCACGCTCAATAAATACCTAAATAATAATGAAGTTCGAATAAAAGCTATTCAACAGGGATGAAAGTCTTCCTGACAGGCCTCAATTCCAAGCCAAAATGTGTCCTCTATCCTGGCTCAGATTACAACAACAAACTGCATCAACGAAAAGGTTTAGAATCCTATTTGATCAAATGTTATTGATTGAATGGTACATCTGACCGAATTCGGCCAGTACCATTCGATCGATTTAATTCGATCAAATTGGGTAATAAATGCCGAACATGGGGACCAGGGGATGTGCCGCACTTCCTGAAGATTGCAGTCGGGCAAAACAAAATAAAAAGTGAAAGGGGTCCCTGCAGCGTTAGATCTGACCCACGTTAGAGGGACGGAACTGACGCTGCAGGGTGAGGAGAGGCAGCGGCATGTAAAAGTTAAGTGGGGGGATGGGGAGATGTATGCGGGGACATAGATTTGCAGGGTTTGGCCGCGGTAAAATTGTATTTGCTGCAAAATTGACTATGGTCAATTCCGCCGCAAACAATTCTGCCATGGTCAAATCCAAACAGATCCTCTGAAACCCCTTCCATTCTGTGCACAGCAGATTAAGAATACCGGGGATTCCAAGATGGCGGCGATGGGAAGCAGACGTGTGTGAGGGTCGCTCCGTCCGTCCCCCCATTAACGCCGCATCAGATAAGCATAACAAAGACGCGGAAAACCTCTACCCACATCTGATAGAAGCCGCGGGCAGTAAAAGCTTCTTACAGCAGAGTTTGAGGAGATCGAAGTGGGCGAAATCTAGTAACCCAGGCATCAGAGGCGGGCCCCGTCGCGCGCGACTCCTACATTGCCGGAACGCCCTACGGGGCCCAGCGTGGAACACCGCACCAAGGCACAAACCGGAGCAGCCCTGAGAACCTGAGTCGGAAGATTCGAAAGCGGATGCAGTCTCCGAGGCGGAACTCCTGGTATGGAGAACTAGCAGCGGAACTTGCCAGCAATGGAGGACACCCGTGTGCGTTCGGCGTCCAAGCGCGAGAAGCAACGCGGCCCGGCCGGGGACGGCCCTGGGACGCCGTACGGGGGCACACGGCAACTCGCACACCAAGCCCAGGGGGAAGAAGAGGCCAGCACTGCTGAAGCCGAGCTTGGGCAATCGCGGGGCGAGACCCGACCCGGAGCATAGCCGTGTGCGCAGACCAGGGGGGCTGGATTCTCTCAGCGGCCCAGAGGAAGCTTCCCCGCACGGGGAAACGGTGGACGTATACGGCAGCAGACAGCCATTCTCCCAGGTACGCAGGATTGGGGGGGCAGTGGGGGCTCGGTCCACCAAACATTTGAGGAGAGGAGGCAGGCACACAAGGCCCATGCAGCTATGAGCCCCCCCCCCACTCCAAGCCAGACCTTACCGGACCCAGCAGTCTGAATCCCCCCGCCTAAAGGAGGGGCCCGGCTGGATCAGGGGGGACTTGTACCCACCCTCAATACTGGAGGGGGGTCACATTCAGTGATCCCGAGGGGCACAGATCGAGGAGTCCTTGACAGTAAACTCCATTACACTCCTGCAGAACCTTCATATTCGACACGGAACGGAGGTCTTCCATTCCAAGACGGGGAGAAACAGGCACTGGTAGACCCCGCCCCCGGAAAAGAGAAGCTGAGGTGGGCAACGGAGACTCTGCGAGCAGCAACAAGGGGCTAGACCCCACCCAGCAGGGCTTCCAAAAGACAAGTGCAGGTATAACGGGAGCTATTCAACTCCCCATCATACCCTTGAGGGAGAAACCAGAGGAACAAAAACCTTCAACAAAGGGTTGAAGGGTAACAGAATCGATAAGATAGAAGAACCATACCAGCACCTATGTCAAAATCCAGGGGGAGGACAGCGCAACAGGACCAACAAGCACATCAGAGTCTAACGTAACTGTGGGGGCCAGATCACTCCAATCCTCCCACATCCACAAGGAAAAAGACCCCAGAGGTACAACCTACGACAGATCACGGACTCGCTGGACCCTGACATGGCTACAAGGGAGGACATGAAAACGTGGTTCGGGGAGTTCCAGACGCAATTTCTAGCAACAACGCAGACACAATTTGAAGACATGAAAAAAGACATGCGAATAGCTATGCAAGAACAAAGAACGGAAATCACAAATCTGGGAGAAAGGACGGACACCTTGGAAAAAAATTACCCAAAACCTCGACGAGGAGGCACAACAGAACGCAAAAGTTCAAGAACAACGGACCCGAACCCACAACCTTGAAAATAGATCTCGTAGATCAAATATAAGAATAAAAAACATGCCAGAAACAGTGGAGGACAGAGACCAGAAAGAAGCAGTACAACAGGTGTTCAAGGAGATCCTGGACATGGAGGACGAAGAAGTAGGAATTGACAGGATCCATAGAGTGGGACAAAAGAGGTCGGGAGAACCCGGTGCGAGGCCAAGAGACGTTCTAGCAGCCCTCTCCTCCTATCCCCAAAGAGAGTTGATTCTGCGGAAGGCCCGAAATATGGATCACATCAGGATGAATGGGGAGGTGGTGGTGCAGTTCTAGCAGGATCTGGCACAGACCACGCTACAGAAACGCAGAGAAATGGGTCCAGTGGTGAAAATCCTAATGTCGTAACAGATCAGATCTAAATGGACATTCCCCTTCGGGCTCCTGTTTACGTGGGATGGGAAGCAGAGGAGAAACAAATATTGGGCATAAATGATCAAGAGGAAGAACCACAAGGAGAGAAAAGGGACACAAAAAAAAAAAAAACAGAAACGGTCACATTGGCACTGGACCAGAGGAGAATGGAAGGGGAGAGCTCCAACATCAAAAGATGAGTGACAATAACTGGAGAAGTTCCTGATGCACCCGTTGGAGGGACCACGGTCTGCCCAAGCAGGCGGACATGAAGAGAACATTACAGAAGGAGAGTTTTTCACAATATAAGGTGCGGAGGGGGTGCGGGGGTGGAGAGCCCCCGTGGCACCTGTTGGAATCCGGAGGGGTTTTAGTACACCCTACAAGTTATCCCAGAGGATAGAAGAGCATGGCGCGCAGGGTGCAACGCCTGAGCGAACATAGTAACCAGGGCTCTTCTCAGGGCAGTTTTGGGGGTGGGGGGTAAGTAGGCAAGTTGGGGTGAGCCTAGGGGAGGGGGGGATAGAAACCGGGAACCACCACAGTCCTCATGGAACGTATCAAAGGAAACAATCAAGAGGCTCTTCATCTAGACACGGGATGGGCACCAAGGTATTAACATATAACATCAGGGGCCTCAACTCTCCTGTCAAAAGGAAAAAAGTAGAACACTATCTGAAACAAGATAGATATGATATTATTATGCTACAAGAAACACACATAAAGGGACAGGACAAGGGTAAGATACAGTTGAAAGGATACAACCAGCTATTACAGGCAAATGCTAAAGACAAAAGGGCGGGAATATTGCTTGCATTTAGGGATTCCCTAAAAGTACAAGTGCTTCAAACAGAGGCGTATAGACAGGGCAGATATTTGTTAGCAAATACGGTAATAGAAGGCTACCCCCCAACTCTGGCCGCAGTGTATGCTCCTAACACGGGGCAGGAGGGATTTCTTAAAGAAGTGCTTGAGAAGCTGGAACGCTTTGCGTCAGCGGAAATACTGGGGGGAGACCTGAACATAGCATGGGACCCCTCAATGGATAGAGCTGCCCCCAGACAGCATGGACAATGTCCTCCCTCAGAGGCCCTGAAAAAGAAAATGTCCAATTTGGCACTGGGAGACATCTGGAGGCACATAAACACCAACCTCCGAGGTTACACGTATTATTCACACGTGCACCACACGATGTCCAGGATAGACTATCTGTGGGCCTCACAGGGCATCTTAGGCAAAACACGAAGGACAGACATTGGCTCAAGAGCACTGTCTGACCATGCCCCTTTATGGGCTGAGACAGCGCTTGTTCCACGGGCGACCGGTTTATGGAAATGGCGACTTCCTGAGGAGATAATTAGGGACCCTGTAATGGGGAACAATGCCCGAGAACAAATTACAGAGTATCTCACAAACAGCCACCCAGACATACCGATTGAAACGCAGTGGGAGGCCTTAAAGGCAGTAACCAGGGGTCACATAATTGCACTGAAGGCCCAAAAAGAAAAGCTCAATCACCAATGGGAAAGGGAACTGGAGGCCCAAATTGGTATTATTCAGGCAGAAATAATGCTGAACCCAACTAGGAAATTACAAAAAGCCCCGAGACATGTCCAAGGTCAATAAGAATTGATTCGCACAAAAAAAGCAGAAAGGCACTTGATGTGGCTAAAACACTGGTACTATACTAAGGCTAACAGAGCGGATAGACTACTAGCCAGACAACTGAAGGGGAAACAAAAAGACAGGACAATAATGGCTCTCCGAGACGACGTGGGGAATAAGAAAACCCAAAATACAGAAATGGGGGAGCTATTGGAGCGGTTCTACAGAACCTTGTACTCCTCAGACCGCCCGGACGAGAATCTCCAAAAATCATACCTAGAGGGGGTGGATATTACAGTTCTATCAGATACTGAGAAACACACATTAGACTGCGACATAACACTAGAAGGTGTCAATAAGGCGATTAGAGACCTACCCAGAAATAAGGCCCCGGGCCCAGATGGTTACACAGCAATATTTTATAAGGAATATAGACCTATATTGGCCCCGACCTTGACCGAATTATATAACTCCTTTAAAGACAAACACAACATTACCCCAACGATGAACGAGGCCTAGATGTTGGCGATACATAAGCAGGGGAAAGACCCCGAATTACCATCATCCTACAGACCGATAGCACTGATAAACTTAGACACTAAGCTGTACACAAAAATCTTGGCCTCCAGACTTACACAGGTACTCCCCAAACTGATCTACCAGGATCAGTCAGGATTCGTCCCCGACAAACACATGACAATATTAGGAGGGCCCTCCACATTGTGGAAAAAATAGAAATAACACGAACGCCCGCGGTGATACTAACATTGGACGCAGAAAAGGTGTTTGTCCGCGTAGAATGGTCCCTACTATTCCGTATACTGAAGAAAATGGGGATAGGAGATACATTTATCCAAATGATAAAAGCCAATTATAATTCCCCCAACATCAGGATAGCGGTGAATGGGTCCTTGTCCAATAAGATCCTGATCGAGAGAGGGAGGGACGAAACAGGGGTGCCCACTATCCCCACTGCTCTACGCAATGTTCTTGGAGCCACTCCTAACGCACATAATGAACAGTCAAAATATAAAGGGCACAGAAATGGGAGGAACAACCCACAAAACAGCGTACGCTGGGGGATCCTATTAACTCACTCCCTATCCTGATGCAGGAGATTGTCAAATATGGGTCCATATCCAGACTAAGGCTAAACAGGCAGAAGTCTGAAATCCTGACACTTGCAGGGGATGCAATACGGATTCACTCGGTAGCAAATAGCCTCCAACTAAATATTGCCACGTCAGGGACCAAATACTTGGGAATCATCCTCACGCAAAAAATATTCACAAAACTATCCAAACCTGTTGCAACAAATAATAAAGGGACATGGAGAGGTGGAATCCACTATCGATATCATGGTGGGGGCGGATAACAGTCATCAAGATGTCCATCCTATCCAAACTTCTTTACCTATTTCAGGCCCTACGAATACGACTCCCAGGGTCCTTTTTTAAAGCTTTGACAAAAACCGTCAAGGAATATATTTGGCAAAAGAAAACTCCTAGAGTTTCTAGCTTGGTCCTAACTGCACCCCGGAAAGACAGGGGTTGTGCACTGCCCCACTTTAGAAGATACTATGAGGAGGCTCAACTATGGGTCCTGAAAGAATCGATACCTAGTGACTCCCAAAAACTGTGGGTTGCCCAAGATGGAGCTGTGGCGACAACCCCGACAAGATACATGCAATGGGCTGGGAAGACACACAGACATCCAAACCTACAAATAAGTGAAATCATGCAGGCAGCATTGGAAATATGGGATGGAGCAACTAAGAAAGGCACCCTAACTAAAGATCCAGCCCCATTCATGCCGTTATTTAGAAACCCAGAATTCCTGCCGGGTTTAGAGAAAAAGGCTTTTCAAAAGTGGAAAGAGGCGGGTTGCCACATAGTGGTGGACATGTACCAGGACTAACAAATCAGGTCCTTTGAAGACTGTATTG
This sequence comes from Ambystoma mexicanum, assembly GCF_040938575.1. Classification (NCBI taxonomy): domain Eukaryota; kingdom Metazoa; phylum Chordata; class Amphibia; order Caudata; family Ambystomatidae; genus Ambystoma; species Ambystoma mexicanum. The sequence continues at coordinate 719,388,964 of NC_090923.1, forward strand.
CCCTAATGCATCTGAAATGGACGTACAAGTGTAAATATGATCAGCTGTGCCACTGGCTGGACACGCCGAGAATACGAGGAGCGGCTACTAGGGAACTAACCCTGTTTGACCAGTACATCATGACCAATGACGGGACAAAGAAGTTTGTATCGAATACATATAGATTCGTCAACTCCTCAGAGGAGAAGGTTACCTGGCAATACGTCAAAAAATGGGAAAAAACTTTGGGAAGTTCGATACCAAGGGGTTGGTGGGAACATACGTGGGGATTGATATCCAAACTTACGAGAGCAATACACTCAAAAGAAATGTGGATGAAAATCCTCCTGCAATGGCATTACACACCAGAAAGGCTCCATGAGATGTACCGGGACTCCCCCAACGAATGTTGGAGGGCATGTGGAAGGGAACGCACTAGGAGACATATGGTGGGACTGCCCAAATTTACAATAATACTGGAGGGACATTAAGACTCATATGTGCTAAATATTTAGAGGGGCAGGGGATCTGGGAGAGGAGGTGTGGCTGTGTGGGAACTGGGACCCAAAGGACAAAACCTTCACCAAAACACAGAAAAGAAACTTCATGGGGCACCTAATTGGGGGGTGGTTGGAAATCGCCCAAAAAAAAGAAGCAAAGAACCCCGCCCATCGCAATAGACTGGATTCGTAGGGCATGGTCCCACATTACAATGGAACTCATCACCTACAACCTGCAAGGGGACTACCAGAAATTCAGGGAGGATTGGTCGGACACTTTGTAGTACCTACAAAGTGATTATATGGAACAATGGTGCCCACATAAAATTAGGATTCTTGATATGTTCAGATAAGAGACTGACTTTACAATCTGAAGCTAAACTGTGAGGTGGATTCCTGGGGGGGAGGAAGGGGACTGTTTCTCCAACTGTTTTATGTTGTAAACTTAATAAAAATATATGTTTTTAAAAAAAGAATACCAATACCAAGACACACTGAAGGTTAGTCTGTGCATTGCCTTTATAGTGAGCCCAGTTCTCTTAACCCTTGCTCTTTCTCCTTTACAACCTGGCTGGGATATGCCTGCATGGCCAGCCATGCAGAGAATGTATGTTGTTACTTAAAAGATGTTATAGAGTGTGCCACTTGCCGCGTCACTTCTTGCATGGTCACTGACCCATAACAAGAGCTTACAACCGTCACCCTTTGTTCTGCGCGTTTCCCCATACCATGTCAGTTTGATTCATGACATATGCTCATGGGGAGAGGTGGGTGGTATTTTCAGTCTCCCTCCCAACCCGTTCAATAAATAGACTATACCAAGGAAGCGATGGGAAGACTACCTGTACCAACCAGGTTCAAGTAAGGCTGGGCAGAACATCTGGGCTACAGGATACCTTCCTTCTGGAGTTAGCATTCAAATGCAATGTTTTCAGAAGCATGTTGGGTGGCCCAACATGGGTGGCCATGTTGGGTGGCCCTACCAATAGTTTAGTCAGGGGCTTGCCTTTGAAAGGACACCAAAGATGCCTTTGCTCGGTGTAACACCCTCAAAGTATTGCAGGCACTGGAATGGTTTTCAGCTCGCAGGAAAGTGAGATTCAGGATTTGATGCATCAAACCAAGTTGGTCTTCGCGGCTTTCTGGGCAGATGCAAAACCACGAGAGGGTAACAAAATAAAATTCAAAGGAAAAAAAAAGAAAGGACCAACCGAAGCCCTGTATGGTTCCGTTCATCTTTGTTGCAGTGTCTTCTCAGCTGAAGAAATGTGTGGTCTGGATTGGAAGAATGATCTCTTAATCCTTTCTGACACTTCTCAAATTCAACATAATGCTTCTTTGAACAAAGAGGCCATAATAGGCCAATTTGACTGGGATATGCCATTGCCACAAGAACATTGGTCTTTGTGATCTAGTTTCATTGTTTAGAAAGCCAAACGCTTGAAAAATGTGGGTTATAGAGTAGAGAACTAGACTCAAATATTAAGAAGGAGGTTCTATCACGGGAAGAAAAAGAAGAGAAATGACACAGTGGCCCTTCATTCACACTCCATCACTGGCACAAGAAGCCCTACTCTAGAGCAAGAAGCCAAGGTCCACAGGGGCACAAGATTAACAGTCCACAGCCTTCTCTTGCCTGACACTCGCCCAAGAGAGCAGCCATTAAAGAGACATGCTGATGCCCAATTGGTTGACTTGAACCGTGTGACCACAAGATGATGCCCATCTCCTGTGGCCCAGAAGCAGGCAACCCCAACTACATCTTCGACTGAGAAGGGGAAAGGCAGCCTCTGTACCCTCCGCCCCTCCACTAACTAGCTGACCTATGCCCAACAGGATTATCTTTTCATTTTTACCGCTAACTGCACTAGAGGAGTATCAGTCACATGTTTGCCAATGTCGAGCTGCTGCTGCAGCTCAGCCTAGGAATCAGATGGTGAAGAAATCCTTTGCCATCTAATATTGGAGATGTTCTCAAATTGCCACAATTTTGCCAGCTGTTACATTGCGTTTTTGAAACAATAGCCTCTTTGGACAGTATGAAGATGGCCAAGGAGCAGGTCCCTGGCCCTTCAAAGAGGTACAGCGACTCTGATGTGTGTACCTCAACATATGGTTTTTGACCAACAAGCAAACATTCAGTTAAAGGTGTGTCTGGTTTTTAAGTAGCCAGTCTTAACAAAAGACCTCCAGCACCAGGCCTGACTGGCAAAGCATCACCAAAGCCTGCATGGCTCTCTCATTCCTTGTGTTTTCACTGCAGATTCTACCACAGGTTATTTCTGTAAACTGTGGGAGGACACACTCAACCTCAGCCACTCATCTAACCAATATGCCCATTCCCATACCAACCAATTCCAGTGCCTTTACTTGTAATTGCACATGTGGTTGTTGCCACTAGCTCAGGAGGACAAAGGCCCCAGGATGGAGGAGATGACCACCCTATCAGCACTGAAAGACCTTACCGGTCTCAGTACCGGGCACAGTACTTCACCAGGCTTACCCAAATCCGACAGCTTGCAACCCTTTCATGAATGAGAATGCAGTCTCCAGAACTGGTCCCTTCTTGGACATAAGCCAGAGCCTTGATCTCAAGGAGCAAAGGGCTAAGTTGCAGCACTCAGCAAGCATGCTCACCAGATGCAAGTTTACAAGGAATGTCACATAAGCTCAATGGGGGCAAGATGAAGTAAAATACCTGCCAAAACCAATGCATTGCTGCCATTTGAAAAAGCTGGCAAAGGGCGAGTGAAACAAGGCAATTCCTGGAACCACTGAAGCAGCGCAAAAACCAAAGAATTTTAATCAAAAAGACTAATTCGAAAAGGGGTTTGAGAAAATAAACACACAGTGTCAAAGGAGGTGAGAAGTCCCACAGAAGACAGAAAAGGGGAAGAGAATCTACAAAACGCTTCCTGTTCTGCTGGAAAGGTGCAAAAAAGAAAATGATCAAAGGACGTTTGGATACCTCATACTGGAGGCAAGGTCATGCTGCGACAAGACATGGCACGCAGAGCTCAACCTAAAAGCGTTAAATGATAGAACATCTTTTAGACGTGCTTGCAAGTGGCTGAAGGAAGATATGCTCTAGACATGTTTATTACACCAGTAGCGCATTTACAGCTCAGATTAAGCCATTAACTCTCAGAAGAACTCTTTGAAATAACAGTTAGGCACTTTGAGAGAAAGGATGATGTTACGGCTTGAAAGGCTAGCTCAAAGAGATCCCAGTGAGATGGTTTTGGGTGGAGAAGGGACGGAAGTGGGAATGACCATACAGATTAGTATGGCCCTGGGCAGTCAATGGGTGAGTAAATAACCAAACACCCATAAGATTTGTGTCCATCCACATATTTCACCCCCATCGCACCCCCAACCCATCTGTGGTCCAATGCAATAGTGTTGGCTTATAATAGCCGAAACTAAAAAGATAACAGAAAACGGCAACCTTTATAGCATGTGCTCAAATTGGAACAAAAAATAAATTGGAAATTATTTAATAGCTTCAAACACAAATACAACCACAACCTGAAAAATGTCACTCTTAGATGGAAGGTACCACAGAGCGTTAACAAGATTTTGTTATCAAGTGGAGACACAGCGCTGTAAATGTCCCGCTTCTACCACATGGATTGGAATACCTCACAGAGCTGGAAGAAATACCAAAGTAAGCTACTTTAAAACTAGTGCGATGGTCAGAATAAAAAGATGCAGCTGTCATTCCAGACTACTGAATGCATTTATGGGCCGGGAGGATAACTCAGGGGCAACAGGTTCAGAGTTTAAGAGATTGGTCTCCAGTATTAAGCGCGTTATAAAAGATTTTAATTAATTTAAAAGAAGCACAAGTATTCCAAGAAACTAAGACTAGGAATGAAATGTGTGCAGAGCTATAAAGATCAGCATTTTCTGGTGAGTTGTGGCGGCATTGTTGAATAAAAAGAGCTGTAACCTGCCTGGAAACCTGGTATCTCCAGCATGACGCCGGAGATGTTCTCACAGGATGCTCGTTTGATTGAACCTGCAGGATAACCAATCCTGTAAACATCAGCACTACAACCATCAGACACACTGCGGCTTCCAGCATCCACCACTGGTATTTTTAGCTCCCTCGTGATTCATTCTCTGGAGTGAGGGAGACTGCCGCCCACAGATTTATATACATGTTCCCAGCATGTTTCACAATTGAGAAGGGGGGGTTGGGCACAAAGCATGCATGCAAGCACACACTCCTTTCGCAAATGGCACTTAGAGGATAAGAACATCAATTAGGAAAGTTATTGATCATATATAGCAGTGACATCTAGCATCAAGCAGGATGTTGTGCTGTTGTTGGAACACTCACTGTCAAAATCGATTTTCTCCACTATGTTTTTTGGTTTGATGTTTTCTTCCTGATTGCAAACGAAGATCTTGCCTGGCTCGTCCTCAGTCCAACCGTACTTGGTCATCCACCCTCGGAGCTGGGGCTCTGCAGATATACAGTGTCATTAAACATCAAGTCCTACTCCCACAACAAACATTAAAACTCCCAACATCAAAATAAAAACGTGAATAAAGTTAAACTAGTGAGCGATCAAATCAATCCTTTAACCAAGCAGAAGAAATGCCCATATTTATTTACTGCAGGAGCATTTGCAGGGCATTCACACTAGCAGAAATCGTGTTCGGGAAATTCCCATGCCTCATCACTCGCCTAAAAAGAGTCTGGTGCTTTGTTCTGCAGTCGCCAGTTAGCCTTTATTTAAATTCAGTAACATTGGGCTCCTCTTACTTTTGCAATATTGGTGCTAAACAATACATGTGCTCAGTATCATCTACTCACCACCTTCACTATTCTTTGTACAACACTCAGCCTGCCAGATGTATTCACAAAGAGCATCATAATGTCATCCCTCTTCAGCCTGCAAAGAAGGACAAGTAACCCCCTCACCCAAGTGGGGCCTGCCTAACATGGGGTTAATGCCCCTTATTTAGGTTATGTACACATATATTGAATGTATAAACATTGTTCATTTACCATTAAGGCGTATATGCACTTTACAACTGTCTTGACAGTAGGCTGTAGCACCAACTGAGGGACATTTGAAATGTTGCCAGTGGGCAAGGACAATGGGCTGCTTTGCCCTTGAGAAAGTGGGAATGGTATGTGCCAGCAGTGGCTGTTCGAAGGATGTCGTCAGTAGGACAAAGGGAGAGCAGCATGAGCCCCGGGGAAGGAGCCAAAGCAGGACGACGTTGGGTGGGGAGTGACAAAGTAAGGGGACTTCATGGGCAGCCCAGGGTTATAAGGTAGGTCATAATGCCCCCTCATCAGGGGACAATGGTCGAGGCCCGCACAGAGGGACGACCTCCATCTTCTAAGCGCTCTCAGGCCTTGGTGGTAATGCTTCCTAGCATAGGCTGCGCCATAGCCACAAGAACCGAGGCCAGAGAGGATATGCAGCCAGCATGACAACCAGCCTGAGTCCTGGGCTGTTGGAAGAAGCGAGGCGTCCCGGTGTCCGTCCTCCCAAGAGTAGTGGATCATGGGGCCATGGGCATGACACAGGCACGCCAGCCATGAGGATTAGCCCCCACAGCATATGCTGTGACGCCCTGTATTGCGTGATGGCAGGGAAACAAGGAGCGGACAGTTTGCATGGGGTGCCACAGGGTGGGTGCACAAGCACAGCCCATAGAGGCAAGTCTGCTCACCCCATTTCACACTCGAGTGTAAGCACATGAGGTGAACGGGGCCTGCTAACAGAGGCACCTGCTGAGCCAAAGGATCCGACCACCCACTTCATTACAGGATGAGGCTGAAGGAGATCAATGTGTGTGATGCACAGAATGGCAAAGGTAAACACACTGTTGCAAGCTACGGTAGTCACGATCAGTAGCGAGTGGAGTGTGTCAGGTGGTTAGTCATGTTGCTTATCGGTCCAATTAGCCCTACACTGAATGGGCAACTCAAAGTCTGAGGGAAATAGTGGGGGATGAGTAGGAAGAGTGTGTAGTCAAAGAAGAGGATTGAGAGGGCAAGTGAAGGTTGGAGAAGTACAGAGAATGTTATGTTTTCCAACGGGTGGCAGATAGGCAGGTATGGCATGGAATAAGGGGGTGAGGATTTGGGTCTTAGGACCCAATGAGAGATTGGTAAGTAACAATGGCGGCTGTGCGGGAAAGGAGAGCATTAGTTGAGTATGAATGAGTAGGCAGCAAACAACAAAAGAATATTGTGCAATGGGGCCGGTAACAACCATTTGCAGTGTCGTGGATGGCCTCTTTGGTGGATGGGTGCCCTGGTGGTGAGGGTGGCATAAGGGCTGATGGCAAAGGTGCTTAAGGGGTCAACCGGTAGCCTCCTCAGTACCTAGTATCTAGTACCCAACATTGCCTAGAAATTGCAATAGGACGCCAAGGGCCAGTTAGATGCCTATACTTGGCGCATTATAGGGGCACCAGAGCATATTACTTGGCAATACATGATGAATGCTACTTCTGGTCATATGAGGACAATAGTCATTGAATGCTGCATTTACATGGACATATGAAGCCAATACCTATGCAATACTTCTACATCAGCCAACACGATTTGCTTTTTAAATGCTTTTGTTGTGGAGTGGAGAAATAATTTGGGGGCTTAAAACAGGCAAGTCCAGTGATTAACATAAGGCCTGCCTTCAAGATTCACTTTCTTCAAATAATTTCAGAGGTGATGACTAGACTTCAACTAAAACCCAAAAGCATCAGTCTTACCAATGGTATCTTGGCCAGCATCCTGCATTAAAAAAAGAATTCCCAGTACTCATAATGGACATCACCAGCATTGTAAACAGCTGTGTTTCTAAAGGGAGCAGACTCACATCCCCAGCAACCTCCACTCATCACACAATTTCTAAAATAAAAATTGCAACAGTCCCAGAGGTTTTTGGCTAACTACTATCCAATCTCTAAATTCAAGACTATATGGAAGAAAATGCCACCCTTCTTGAATTTGACCAAAGCGATTTTTATTTGAAACTTTCCCTCGTTGCCTTCTACAAGACCCACAGCATGTCTGCTATGGATTTGTATGGACCACTTTTTTGCATGAGATGTCTTTTTTAAACTCATTCACCTAATCGACTTCGATACCAGTGTAGGGGGTACTCCCAGTTTACTTTTTCACCTTCACTTTTGAACGGCATCACAAGCCACTTCAAGTGGAGTGCTGCAGGGACACATTGCGTCCGATTCATTGTCTTTACCCCAAAGGGACTTTTTGTTATTTTTTTTAAATGTGTCCCGAATATGTTGGTGGCAGTGAACCCATTTTTACACTTCTTTTACTGGGTGCAATACACTGCACCGTTGTGCAATAAAGCAGTTCAGGCCTGCTTGGCAGCTGGCGTGCCGCCCTGGGAGTCTTGATGACAGGGCCACCTCTGAAGGCCCTGGAGCGAACGCTGAAGGCTTCCTGGGTCTTGGAACAGGAGGGCTGGCGGTAAGAGGACGATCCACCACCAAAACTCCTTGCACACCTCCCCGACTTTGCTCCCAATGTTAGACGAAAGGACGGACGGTGCTGCTCCAGCGTGTCCAGAGCACGGGCTGTTTCTGTGTCAGTCTTAATGGCCTGAAGAGACTCGTCGACTGCCTTGCCGAACAGGTTTTGTCAGTCGAACGGCATGTCCACGATCCTCGTCTGGACCTCCTTGCCTGAAGTTGGTGACCCCAGCATCCTGTGGACAAGGACCATCTCAGGGCCGCTGGATGCCTGCTGTTTTGACCAGCATTGACTCGGCCAACCGCCCCATTGCAAATAGACAGAGGTGGCCTGATAGCAGTGCCCAATGGACTGGTAGCACTAACCAGTCTAAAGTCCTGCTTACTGTCCTGGTCTCTGTGCTTGGAAGAATCCTAATGCAGTATTTCAACGGCATCCTCCTGCCCCTGGAATGCCTCATTGCATGGATGTCACCTACTCTTGTGACTGTACATTTTGTGGGGCTCTTCCCTACACTGCAAAGTCCTCTTCCACTTGCTACAGGCACTCTTTGGCATGGGGAAAGACTTGCCTAGGGCCGTAGTCTGACCATGTCCTTGGTGGAACCTGCTGCTCCTGATGGACCCTCCTGCAATGGCTTTTACCCATCCATGGGGGCATGCTGTCTGACTCAATAGTCGAAAGTAGCCTTGAACCCACAGCAGGGAGAACACTGCTGCAGAGCACAGGGTGAGACCAGTTGTCCCCAATTATCCTGTCCAATGCAGCATCTTGGTTTTTATTCCAATAGTCCAGGGGCTAGATAGATTATTTGTCTTCTGTCTCCACTAAAAACCATTAGTGCATTAAGTTTGCCTGCAGCTACTTTTGCCTAAGGTGGGCATGTCTGGGTACAGAGGTCATGTCTATGGTGCCCTTATATATCGAAGTACTGGCAGTCTGCCTTTTTCTTTAGAGGAACCCTAACTTTTGAATACATGCCTTATAATTCTAATTGTACTGCAACACTGGAGACTGACTTGCAAACCGTCTTTATAGCCTATTGAGCTCTATGGACGAGCCAATAGAGCCATAGGTGTGCTGGAACTGTTATATCAACACTGTTATATAGAATAGAGCTGGCATTATTAGGTATTGCTAACTAAAAGTGCTTTGGGTGTCGAAACATTAAAATAATACCAGTTTGTTTCCTAGGTTTGCCAACCTTAAATCAGGCACGATGAAAACACTACAAAATGTATGCCTTATATGGCCTATTTCGAAGTAGGTAGCAATGGGACTGTATGGGTACTAAGGCACTGCTAAGAGTGCTTCTGACAAGCCGCTTGTGTGCTGCAAAGCAGGTTAGCACCATGAGTGGGTTATGTTTGAAGGAAAGGGTCGGGCCAACAGTGAGAGCAAAGTTTGGCTCACATTGTTAACACCTGCATAAATAAACTGAATCTGCATTAATTAAATTAGCCACATTAAGGGAAGCCCTCCTCCGTTCTTTTGATTGCATTTTCATATTGCAAAACACTGCAAACTGTACATTCATCCCAATTGCCAGTCACTGACATAAGTAAAGTCAGTGTTTTTATCTCTGACGTGTCCCACTCTTTCCCCTGACGCACTCCTTGGTCCAGTTTCCTTCTCAGCCCACAGACCAAGGTACCACCTTGGACGGGGTCACAATTCTGTTCTACATGGACTTCTATGGGACACCCTTTCTTTTTGATTTGTTTGTACTGCTGACCTGATACTGATTAATGTCTAGGACTATAAGTACTGGGAGACTAGGTCTGAAGTTTCTTGTAATTTTAAAACTGCACACAAACTTAAATTGAAGTGTGGATAGGATACTTTGTATCCTTAAAACGTTTAATTTTGTAACTTCATGTTTGCAAATGCAATGTAACCAGGATGGGCTGGTGGCATCAGATATTTTTCTACAACGTTTCTGGCTGCTTTTGCCTCGCACACTTTTGCTTTTTACTGCATAAAGAGTACTTTATACACTACAATGACTGGGCCACAAGGTTTTCACCTGCCCCTTGGCCATGTTGTCCTTTGCTGTCTTCCAGGCCTCTCTTGTCTGAAACGTCAGCATATGTAAAGCCTTTTACCCGAGCAAAGCCTCTGCTTTCCAGGGCAAAGTGATAGTCTGTGTGTCCGTCCAGATGTGGGTGCTGTACCTGTTTGGTCCCAGTCCACATCTGTGTCCCAGAGTGTCTGTTGCTGGGCAGAATGTTTGGCCAGTGGCTATCCAAGATTGGATACACACTACCAGTTTGTAGGGTGCAAATCCTTACCATTTTGGGCGACTAAGATGACTGCACCTGTATTTTCAGCCTTCTAGACTCAATGGAAGCTATGCAGGGCCTGCTCGTTTTCACCAACCAAAGATCGCCTGTCCCTTCCTGACTGTTGAGTCTCCTGGTCAATCAAGTCTCCTTTATCCTTGGAGGTCTCCAGAGGTTACCTGCTCTCTACAAGTCTTCTTCCTTTCACTGCAAGGGTGACCAATCTCACGAACCGTAATACAGGTACCGCAACCAACAAACTAAATCCTTCACCCAAAACCAACCTCTGCACTTGTGACCCCTGGGCCTCCCTTGACCAGACCAAGCACAGAAGTGCATGGTAATGACGGATTCCGGAACATCTGAAGTGGTCTCTGGGAAAAGTGGAGTAAGGGTAGGGGTAAGTTAATGTCTCTGTTGAGTCCCACAATCTACTCAATAGGGTAACATGGGCGTAAAGTCCGGTCTCCATCTCCCTCTTGCCAGACTCAGATTGATGGGGGCTTGTTAAGGATCCACCCCCTTGAGCCTCTCTAGTGTGGTGGGATTGAGAGAGACACTTACTAGAACTTTTGGAACACTTCATTGCAACCACTGGCCTTGCTCAATCGAATAGTAAACCTACATGAACAGTCTACATTTTAGAACTGGTCACTTTAGGGCACTAGGCCACATAGCTCAGGCATGGATTTATTAAGAGATAGGGACCCAATTCTAGATTTGTTTGTAAGTGTTTTATCTAAGGTTCTCTAATCTGATTAGCTGTTTTTCCTGGTTTTGTATCAACTGTTTTTCTCCGGCTTCACTCACTTTATTGCAGAGTGTTATTGAAAGTCTTGTTTATGCTCTCTACTGATTAACGAAGTGTATGGGTTCGATTCAGACCCCTTAATTGTGGATGTATACATACACATTGTTATTGTTATTTTCCATTTATATAGCGCCTTATATACCATTGGTATGGTCTGAAGTCGCTGGCATGTTTGATAGTAGTTACATCATAACACTTAGCTGAAGGTATCATTGATTCATTGTGATTTGATTGCAGAAATAACAGACATACAATTACAGAGTGCAAAAATATTGCAAGAAAAAAATATCGAAATGCCCTTTAAAGTGCACATTGTAAAATACCCTATTTCGGGGAGGGGAGGGAACCCCAAATCCCTGTTAGCTCTCCTAAACTCTCCTATTCTCCCTCCCCACTATTCCAATTTTAACCTAAATCTGTTTATTTTTTTACACCTAAAATCCACCCGTGTTTGTCCTATCATTACATTTTCTTTATTTTGATATTTTATCTGCCGTTAGGTATTTTTTTACCCACTATTATTTCTTGCAACATTGTTTCATCTTTGTAAATTAATTCCTTATTATTTCCTGCAATATCATCACTGGATACCGGTTTCTTTGCTTAGGGTGCATTTTAAAGGCCCAATTATTGTATATTTTTGTAATTCTGTGTATTCGGAATTAATGGAATGCCCTGCGTGTGTCTCATTGTATAACTACAACGCTCCCAACCCCATCGGAATCTAAGCCTTACCACTTTGCTACCCACGTTGATTAGGTGTGGCCAGACAGTGTCTTTCGAGTTCACCATGATAGGTTGGCATCCCAAAATTCACTCATAAGAACGATTTTGGACATCCATCTTAACAGTGATGAGGCACAAAGTATAAAAGGCAACCAACATGACAAGAGAAATGTCTAGGTGGCAGGGAGAAGAAAATAATGTGTGTTAAATCGAAGGGCCAACATAGTTAAGTTTCCTGGAAATGAAATTGCCCTCAACGTAAGAGGTATCAGAAGAAGAAAGGAACAAGTTGTAGTGGGCACCAGTCATACTTAGCTTTTAATACAGTAAAAGCTCTGTTATCCAGCACAAATCTGAGTTCACTAATGATGCAAGCAAATAAGACACATAAGCGACGGATATATGTATTCAACGCAGCAGAGAGCCAGTGAACAGAGGAAGAAGGCGAGAAAACAGAGCTTTTTGGAGTTCCATGCTGCTTTTATCAGGCCTTTAAACATTATTATCCAGGATTAACTGTAACTGTAGTATTACCTAAAATGACTTGTGCTGATTGATCGAGTCATTGGAATGCCAGATAACAAAAGCGTCTATAACTATTTTTAAGAAGAAAAATGGTAGAAAAACTTCCATTTTTGTTCCATCTTACTGAAGCACATAATTTCATGACGTGAAGCATGAAAGATCTATAGTTGAGCACAGCAGAAGCTTCAAACCTAAACTACTCCCACAATAGTCAATCAGCAATAAATGAATAAAGGCAGAGAGTGGCTGTAAAATGGCTGGTGGTGGTTAATGTGCATGCGGCAAATATCTGTGAGCAACCAGAAAGTCTCCGGTTTAAAAAGGTGGCTTTCACCAGTCTCAATGGAACCAAAACTGCACAACCGAGTGGGTAATGCTAGCACCGTAAAAAATTATAACCCATTTTTAAAATAGCACTTCATGCCGGACTCCACAAGCTTTTATGCAATATAATAAGAGGGGCCCACCAAATGAATTGTGTTCAGGGAAGGATAAAGCACTGAGCCGTCCGAGCCAGGATTCAGATCTGGCACTGCAGGATATACAATATGTAAGGCAAAGGCTCAACTTACTCTTTTCTAGCAAGCAGTGATAACTGTTACTAAGTCAATTGACAGGGAGGACAAGAACATTATAGAAAATATATTCCTTACCCGTGAGATCACCCAGCATCTCTACAAGCAGCCACCGGTCTATATGTTGGTATGTTATTCCAACTACATGGCAAATAACTAGAAGACAAGCAAGAACAGATAAACGACTTAATTTTAAGACACTTAATCACATTTAATTCATGTAGCATTACAGTTAAACACCTACAGACACCCCCCCCCCCATTTTGTATGCATGGCGCTCACCTGTTGCGTTGCAAACAGCCATTGGTACGTGCAAAGAGCTACCCTGTTCCCATAGGAACAAAACCGAAATGTGATCCCAATTCAACATGTGTATGAATCAGATACATTTTATAGTGCTTTTACTGATGCATGACTGGGTCCAGAAATGCATTGGAAAAACAGAACTGGCACACTCCGTTATTTGTATAACTGATATCGCCCATTTAGTGAGCGTTAAAGTATTTCTTTTAAAGTGTTCAATATTATAATCGCATTCAGTAAGTGTTGTAGCAAGCTATTCCCAGGGTAAGCACATAGGACAAGAGACTAGGCATTTCCCGGTTTATGGAAACATCCAGCTTTGTGGCGTACTAGAATAACAGCACATTACCAATAGCCACAGATGAATAGAAAAAGTGAGGGTCATGATCTCTGTTTGGAGAGTCCCACTACTAAGTTCTGTCAGTGGACCTATTAAGATGTCTCATGATGGGGGAGGGATTGATTTAAAGAAATAATATATTCCATCTCATTTGGTATATGCCTTCTGACAAAGTCCCCTGCCTGACACTGCACACAGGTGGGAGAATGGCATCAACACCGTGCCTCCCAAAGCCTGAAAATGATGGGCATAGGGCCGGAAAGGGAAGCATCTCTGGGTCACCTGCCCACTGTTCGGGCTGCTTGGCAGGGGAGAGTCACAAGAAAGCCACACAATCGTCTGTCCTCAGTATGGCAGATGTTAGGTGTCCCCTGCCTCATGCAAGCTCCAAAGAAGCCCATTTCCAAAACCAGCCCATACCTGGTCTGCAAGTTCCCTTGCCCCCCCTCTCCCCACCCAGGGTAGTGGGTCCTCTCACAGCACCCACTGACCAGCACATTAATACGAACACGCTCAAACTCTGAGCTCCTGCAGGTGTGCAATCCCATCCTCCCACAATCTGTAGACCTGTGAGTTCAGTGGGGGTATATAAGGAACCTCAGAAGAATTCAAGACAAGCCTGAGGGTTCAAAATAAACGCTTGAGACACACAGTTAAGTACACCCAGCACTCGAACATCACGTGTACACCTTCTCACCACCAAACCAGATTAACAGAGAATCCAAAATGGTAAACATAGTAGATGCAGCTTTAGGCTGGCCTCCTCAGCCTCATTGTGATCTAAAAGCATGGAAGAAACCGGATAAATCCCTGCTCTCTGTTAGGGCCGTTTTTCTAAAGTCCACTTATGGTAGGACTTTATAAAACTATCCCCCTGGCATACAGGTCCCAACTTCTAGTATAGATCTGTACTACTCAGGGTTCTGCTAGTACGCTAGAGCAGCCATGCTTATTTTAGGAGGGAAATGTGAGCTGTATAGGTAAGTACAAAGAACTCAGTACATACATTGTGGGATGTATTGACCCACTCCGCTATGCTATGCAGCATTACTCTGATAGTATGGTGCAAGGAACTGCAACAATGGCAGCAAGACTCTTGTGCACGCCAAAAACCGCATTCTCAAGCACACAAAAAGATGGATGCACAACCAGCCACACATGGTGCATCTGTGGTGGAATAGAGCACCCACTTGTGCCAGTGGGCTCCATGACCAGCAAACAGAGGGCAGAGAAAGAAGCAGCGCTTTGCAAATGAAACTCCAAAATGTGCCTATAAATGACATTTGCTTTGTTACTAAAAACTCCAAAAAGCCTATAACACAACACTTCTCAACATTCAAAATCTTGCTTGGCGCTAAAATTCATGTAATCTAATGAAGCATTGCGAACATACAAAGTCCTAATGTGAAGAGCAAAACATTAATCAGACAAACTGGATTGTCTGTAAACTGACAGCCCCTGTCAAAATCTGGGTGCAGTACCTTAGGCTACCTGAATGACAGCTGGCAGATGAGTTACTGATGAAACGTCAAAGTGATCTAAACTTAAACAAACATAAAAGGGATTGTGGCTAAAAAGAATACAGATCTCAGTTGCTTTTTATCCCACAGAGTTAAAGCTAAGAAAGTAATGTATTTATGTTTGATGCAACAAATGTGGTTTTTCCTGGATTTCAATTAGGAATAAATTAGCTTGGCTGAGCTGCAACCCTTTGGAAGTGGACAAACCGGTTTCTTCCAAGGGGAGGGAAATTCTCGCAGCTGAAACTCACGGGGAGATGATAATTGTGGGTTAACCCAGACTTTTGTCTACAGAAAGAGAATGAACAATAGCAGACCCTTCAGCCCAGGAAACATAGGTGTGAGGGTCGTAAATGGCTCCTGGAAGGAACTTCCCCAAAGAGGGGGATGCTCCTGGACTCCAGGGAGAGAAAAAGGGGCGTACCATTTGCTGTGAAGAATGAACAATTTTCAGAGACTCATAACTTGTGATTCAAAGTGGTGAAAAATATAAAAAGGACAGAGTTGTTAATCTGATTTCTGGCTGCACATTTTAAGAGGCGGCAGAACCGTTTAACATGTTCTGGACAGAAATGGCAATATATGTGGTTTTATGTGAAATGTATTAATCCTAGAATTGTGAAAATCTACACACACATACCTATGTTAAACACACACATTTGCGGAAATTTGCATAAAACTTGGAAATTGTGTTCATAGCGTAAAGGACAAAATTCTGTAGAAAGTTGAAAACAAGATCCCACAGCTGCAGGAACAGATGCTACATAAAATATGGAATCTTTCGTGTGTGATTTGTGTAGAAGTGACCAATGTAGAAATATGTATTTAGTATAAAATCCGATTTTGAGACCAGTGGCTAAAGGGAGGTTTCTAAGATTTGTAAAGCGAACCATAAAATGTGACATCATCCAGCCTTGATTCAATCACTCAAATGCAAGGCGGAGATGAAGTTTTGATCCAAACCCAGCTCACATGGGCAAGCTTAGCTAAGCCGGCCCATACACCCACTTTGTGATGTCATTTTAAAGGATAGAGACAGCTGACAACACATAGGGACTCACTGATCCACTCACTTTCCCGATTCTGGCGAAGCACTCTGACCCATCATTCTACATCCATCCTTTAACATCCTTCCAGATCCAAATGCCAAGACTCTTGCCAGCAATAAAGAACTATTGCTTTTCAGCAAGGTCCAAATCCTCAAAGTTATTCTCACCACCCAGTGAAGCGCTGTGGGGTGAGAAGGCCTTTTGAACTAGTATCCCGAAACTCTCTGGCTTGCTACCACAAGGTTTGCCCGAGGAACTCGATATCCAGCTGATTGAAATAACCAGAAACAAGAAGGGCAGATTCTGTGCAAAACCGGTGACTGGCCTAGCTGATCCAGTCCCGTGCCTGATGTGCTGTCCTTCCTAGACCAGATCCAATTCCTGACGGTCCAATCTAATAACTTATTTTGTAAGTATTAAGAAGAAAAGTGACCCTAATATCTCTGCATAGCCTTATCCCAATCTCAACCCATCCTATCTGTAAATTCAGAATCATAGTATTGTCAGAACCTTTCTTGC
Organism: Ambystoma mexicanum; assembly: GCF_040938575.1. Classification (NCBI taxonomy): domain Eukaryota; kingdom Metazoa; phylum Chordata; class Amphibia; order Caudata; family Ambystomatidae; genus Ambystoma; species Ambystoma mexicanum. Next base: position 719,405,564 of record NC_090923.1, read on the forward strand.
ACTGCTTTTCTCTCATTTGTTTTTATAAAATCATAAGTCCTTAGTGATTTTGAGTAACTCGAGTAAATTCCAAAAGGAAATTGAGTATCCACCACGTGAAGGGTTATGCCGGCCACGTAACTGGGGATTCATGAGTGGCATTCTCTTTTTCCTAGTCATAATATAGTGTGATCAAACCCTTCTTTCAATTTCAAAGTGCATTCCTGTTTCCATTCTCCCGCTTAAATTGTAAAAACAACTCTCACTAAAACCTCTACAATTCCCTCAGTTTTTATGATAGAACCGAAAATTCAACTCCTACTTGTACCCAACAGCCATAGCTATCAACAGAAATAGTGTGATTCTCCCGTTATCGTGAATATCGCGCAAGGAAAAGTTTGCCGCAAATTGAAATTCTGAAAGGTTTTTACACGTGTGAATTAGCTTTAATTTGCTTTCAACTTGGACTTTTAGATTTCTAAAGTTTTCTTCTGACTAAATCATCGCTTGTGATTGTTTGCAACTGTTCAAAGCGGCTCCCATAAGAATTTATAACAATTTAAGTATTTTTGATCGCATTTGGTGTTTTTGCTCAGTCAATTCCAAAGCCATGCGGACAGCTGAAAAATCAATTCTGTTTGATTTGTGTTATTCCTGAATACCTGCTCTCTCCTCCCATCCCTTTACATTGCCTATTGGTGGGTTGAGGGGTGTTGCAGGCAGAACCTCTAACCATCTGTTCCAAACCAAAAGTATTCTTTTCTGTGCTGCATTTGTTTTTGTGCTCATTGCCGATTCCCAGTGCATTAAAGATATTATTCAGTGTTCTGTCACCCCATTGGTGATTGTTATTACCTATTAAAATATATTGTGATTAAATTCTAAATACATAAATAAATATTTACCTTTGCAAACTAGCCTGATTCCTGGTTCAGTGTGACCGGGGGAGTTCCAGGAGAAGGGTGCGATATGAGTGGTATATCGTTCAGAATACTGAACTTAAATAAATAAGGGTTCCAATTGTGCACTACACGCTGGGCGTGACTTGGGTGTATGCCGGATTGAAATTACTTACGACATTGGGCAAAAGTAACACTTACACACTTGTAGTTATAGTAAAATAGTTATTTATTTTATATACACAAGGTTAAAGTTAAATCTCAGTTAAGTAGGCACTATTTCAAACTAAACACAATATAAAATCAATGCAATACTTCAGGAGAGTACTTAAGTTAAGCCTTGTACGGGTTATGAACACAGTTCAAGGTACGTAAAATCACTTGTTTTAACAACCGTATGGGCGAACTCCCAAACACTGGGATCAGAACTCCAGCAACAAAGGAGCGACACATCGACTCTAGTTAAGTATTACCCGGAGCCCCACAGTACCTTAGGAGGGAGGAAGAAGTTGCAGCTGGACGCCCTCTCGATGCAGCAGTGGTGGACCTGGTCTCCTGTTCCTTGGTCGGGGTTGACAAAAGGTGGGACTCTGGAATTGCAGCAGCAGCCGAGAAAGGAGATCTCCAGCAAAGGTTTGTCATGCTCCAATGCGCATCTGTGTTTTTGGCGCCTTTTCAGAGACAGCACTTAAGAACGGTTATTTTCCGATCGGTGCTGCACTCTGGTGAGGGGACTTTGAGGAAGGGGGATCTTGCCTCTGGAGGTCTGGAAGGAGTTCAAAGTTTCGGCAGTGTTTGTTGACAGGAAGATGATGCACTGCAGGATGGTAGCAGGTCCCACAGTACTGGCAGTTTGCAGCCCATGAAGGTTGCAGCACGTCGTGGGATGGCTAAAATTACAGTTCGTCTTAGGAATGATTATGCCCACTAGTCCAAGGGAGGAAGTAGTCCTCTTTGGAGCGTCCCAGCCGATTCTAAAACTGGTAAAGGCCAGCAGGGGTCACTTCAGCAGGCTTCAGAGGTTATTGGAAGGTTCTGCTGGTGTCTCTGGGAGTCTTCTTCGGGTCTTCTGTTGCAGTGGTCGACTTGTCTTTTGCCTCAGGATCCTCGACTTATCTAGGAATCCAGCCAATTAACTTTCTGGAGAGACCATCAGCATTCTTACGTTGGGTACCTGACTGATGCTCTATGGTGAAGTCAAAGCGCTGAAGGCTAATGACCACCTGAGCATTTTTGGATTCGCCCCTTCATCTGCATGAACCATTTTAAGGGTTGGTGGCCAGTTTAATTTCAGAAAGTAGATTGATACAAGCATGGTATAAACTTGTTCAATGCCCATGTTAGGAAAGGATTTGGGGTAGTACCCTGAGGGTGCACCACAACAACCGTAGCCTCCTGGCAATAGGGACCCAACCTTTGGTATAAGTCTGAACGAAAAGGTTGGCAGTGTGGCCTGGCAGCAAGTCTCATCTCAAGAGGGGTCAATGTGAGCAGTAGGGTAGTTACACAGAGGTTCACAGTGACAAGTATTCAAATAAACACTGATACTCAAGGTTTCTTGATAAAACAATTATTAATTTACCAGTCATTTAAACAAGCCGTTTTCAGAAGGAGCAATATAAAAGCAATACTCAAATACACTTCAGAAATACACACACTTAGGTTTCTCAGAATCAGTAAGGACCCATTGGGGGTGGCACACAGGAAACTCCTACACCCTCAGGTGACTTAAATAGCTAGGACACTGGACATTAATATACTACTGTTGCATTCAGAGTTGGCTTTGAGAGTGTCAAAAGAAAGGGTTATTAGAACAAACAAGAGATGACATATTATTTAAGCAGGCAAATACTTTTGGGCCCCTCAATGCAGAGTAAGTTAATCCCTTCCTGGAAGGATAGGTACAACACAATAACAGGAGAGAATAGTCATTCAGGGAACCAGGCTTAGCCAATGTCAATTGGCAAATGTCTATGTGGACTGAAGTAATTCTTGAGTAAAAGTCTTTGCACAATATTTTTAGAAGTCTTTGGTGAAAAAGAAGAATCAAATGTAGGGCCACAAGCCGGGAGACTTGTGAAGTAGAAGAGCAACCGAATCTACAATGAGAGACAAGTTCTCTCAGACTTCGCAGTACCTTTAGGTTGAAGAAACATGCAGCAGATAAATTCTGTTCCTGTGCAGCTCTGCAGAGCCTGTTCCTGGGCCTCAGCTGTGGGCACAAGAGGGAGGACTTCTAGGGACGATCACCGACGGAAACCGGCAAACTTCAAACAAGTAGCACTTCGACTTTTCAGCTTCTCGCGTCTACCGCAAACAGCAACACTGCGGTTCCTGGCTGTCGAGATGGGCTTTCCTTGCTTCTGGGGTCCAGCACTCTGTTGATGTGGCTCAGGCAGTCCTGCTTCCTGGGAGTCTGATGGATCTTCCTGGAGCTCTTGGCCAATTTAAAAGCAATGCACACAATCTGGTGTTCCTCTCCCTCGCTATTCAGTTCCAGCAGCAACTGCAATGGAAATTCAACTAGCTCCGAGAGGATGTCCAGGTGGTTTACTTTGGAGTTGATTGGTCCCATCAACTCAAGGGGAGAAGTAGTCCTTGCAGGGCTTCTCCGTCGATACGAATTTGGAGCTTCAGCACAGCAGCAGGGCTTCACCGGGCCACCCAACGGTCCAGGAGCTGCAGCAGACGTCCTCTTCAAGTTCTTCTTTGGATTCCTTGCCGGACAGCCAGCCGGCCAATCACCTAAGAGTGCATTCCTGTCTCCTAGGAGTCCAAGCTTGGGCCCCTCCCTCTCTTCCTGCCCCCACCAGACACTGGAGCCTGAGGCGGGTTTCACTCGTGAAGCCCGCCAAAAGACGAAACTAACAAAGGTACCAAACCTGGTTTGGCGCGCAGAGTAAACCTCAAGTAGGACCAAAACAACAACAAATTGCGAAAAAAGTAGACCAGGATCATTTTGCCAAAAATGGCACCAATGGATGCTTCACTGTGGCTGCAAACCAAGCCCGCGGTAAAGGTAAAAACCACAACATGGTAGTAAAAAGTAACCCCTGCCACCAGACATTAATTGTGTAAAGGGTAACATAATAAATGTTACATGAGAAGCTAGATAAAGGGACTATCAAGTATCCCCTGCAGCACTATTGTAAGATAGTGTGTGCTGGGTCTAGAAAGTTGCAATGTAAGTAAGTCAATTTCACTTTACTGCTCTGGGAAACAGTAATTGTCACAGAGAAAGGTATTTAAACCTTGTGAAATCTGAAGACTTCCTTGTGTCACTGCACTGAAGGTGCTATGTGACACCATGCAAAAAGATGCCTATGGAGTTTGTCAGACTCCAAAAACTAAAACAGAGTTTAAATCACAGAAAAATACATGAGTGGGAAAAATGTCTCACTCTCTCCAGTTTCAAAATTAAAAAGTCCTAGAGTCCAGCAAAATTGCTGGGGGGTCTCTAAAGTAGAGAGGAATTAGCAAATTTCTGAGAATTCTCGCTAACACGTGCCCCCCGCCCCTCGGTACCCCAAGACTAAGGGACAGGAAGATTTAACCACCCCTGGATGAATCTCCTTACTCCAGTCGGTCATACTTTCTGGAGAGACCATCAGCATTTTGGTGATTACACCCTGACCTGTTCTCCATTGTAAAATCAAATCCCTGAAGGCTGATCGGCCATCTTAACAATTTAGGATTTTCCACCTTTGTCTGCATCAACCATCTCAAGGGTTGGTGGTATGTTTGAATCATAAAAGTACATCCATACAAGTATGGTCTAAACTTCTTCAAAGACCACACAATGGCAAAACATTCACGCTCTATGATTGACCACCTAGTTTCAGGGTCCTTCAGTTTCCGACTGATGAAGTAGATGGAGTGTTCCTTGCCTTTCTCATCCAGTTGACTCAGAACTGCATCTATACCTGTATTGGTGTTACGCTCACCTGATATCCCTGGGGGCGTCTCGAAGGCTCCGAGATCAGGAACCCTGGATTCGGGGTTGCCCAGTGCTGAATAATGAATCTTAATTATTTGTAGGGTGAGCTATCCGTCCTGCGTTTCTTGTGCAGGGGCGCTTGACGTTTGGTGGTGGTCTGCCCGAGTTGCTTCACTGCTGCAGTGCGCCTTCTTTTGGTCCAGGCCTGCTGTGACCCCGAATCTGCTGGTAGGCAGCTAGGTTTGTTTAATGTAAGTCTTTGTTTAGCTTATGGTGAGATTTCCTCGATGTCTATCTTATTCCTTTCATGCGTGAAGATCTTGCTGCCGACGTGCCAGATGGAGAAGCATGTGTTTGAGGTAAGTGAAAGCGCGAAGCGCGGCTCCTTTACTGTCTTTTATGGTTAACCTGCGTTCCCTTCTCCTTTCCCCCCATAGGCTGCTGTGAGTGGATGAGACCACGATGAAAAAACTGGCCCCAGGAATCCGTTAAGGTAAGTTAAGCGCTGTGCGGTTGTTAATATTGAAAGCGAGCCTGAGCCGGTCTCCTTTGCCTTTACAGGAGGTTGCTGTGATGCTCCAGATGGAAGCGCGGCTTGGCGCGGTGGAATTCAGGTAAGACTGAAGGAATACAATGTTCTGGAAGCACGCGCGTTCTAATATTGTTTTTTCCTTTTCCCGTTATTGCAGGTTGCGATGTTCGAGCAGCAGCTGTGGTAGTGGATCGCCGGAATTCCCCAAGCTAGTACTCACAGGTGCGTGATGTTTCTTCTTCTCTCTGTTTCCACAGATTGCAGCCCGGTTGAGATGCTGAATGCTGGATGGTGTATTCTCAGGTAAAACAGAATAATCTTGTTCTTGTAGGATTACAGAAAGATGCTGAAGACCAGGAGCTGGACACGGTGAGCGTCACGCTGCTGGTTGCAGAATAACACAAAGTGTGTTCTGCAGTCACGGTGTGGTTTATATAGCCCAGGCAAAGTAGTACCAGGGAAAGTAGTTTCAGGCCTGCCACACCCAAAACACTAGACTGCATGACTTGTTTCTTAAGAACCAGGCTGTGCGGTCGCTTCCTTGTTGGATTTAAAGGCCCATGTACTCAATTGAAAGTAATGGTAAGTATCTCCTTACAGTATATGAGCCTGGTGCCAGGTGCGCCAGGACTGGCTCCAGAAGCCTTTTTGCAGGAGTCTGGAGGCACTTTGAGTAACTGTGGGAGCGCTTGCTTGTGGGCCCCTGACAGCGGTCATGAAAATTGGAAGCATCTGTCTGTACAATAAAGGACTGGTTGTAGTCAGGAGCTCTCGACTGGAGCTTGACAAAGGGCTTTCTTAAGACCTTCAAATGCTTGAGTGCAATCCTCATTCCACCCGACCTTCTTGGGGAAATTGGGCGAGGAGATCACATTCAAGGGAGATGCTATGGTCCCATAGCTCTCAACGAAGTCCCTATAGTAACCAATGAGTCCTAAAAAGGTTCTCACTTGGGTGTGCGTAGTAGGGGTGGTCCAGTATTGTACAGCTTGTACTTTGCTAGGTAATGGCCTTATTTCACCTCCTCCTACTTCATGTCCAAGGTAGACCAACTTACTCTGACCAATTTGACATTTACTTGCCTTTATGGTCATTTTGGCCTGCTCAAGAGACTGCAAAACAGTCAAGTGGTCAATATGTTCTTTCCAAGTAGGGCTGAACACTGCAATGTCATCCAAGTATGCCATGCAGAAGTCCTCCATCCCATTCAGAACATGATTTACCATCTTTTGGAATGTAGCAGGTGCATTCTTTAGTCCAAAAGGCGTAACCTTAAACTGGTAGAGGCCTCCAGGGGTTGAAAATGCAGTTTTCTACTGGCATGCTCTGGTAGAGCTATTTGTCAATAACCTGGAGTTGGGTCAAATGTACCGAGGAACTTGGCTGAACCAAGTTTATCCACCAGCTCATCTGTCCTAAGTAAAGGATGGCCATCAGTTGTGGCGACTGCATTACGAGCTCTATAGTCCACCCAGAATCTCAACTCCTTGGATCCTGCCTTTGGCACTAGTACAACTGGACTAGCCCATGAAATTGTAGATGGCTCTATCACCCCAAGATCAAGCATCTTCTTGACCTCTTCCCTTTATGTGGGTTCTTACATGGTCCGATATCCTGTAACCCCTGCTCTTAACAGGTAGACGGTCACCAGTGAGAATAGCATGCTGGCCCCAAGGGGTCAGACCTGGTATCAGTGAAAACAGAGGGGCAAACTGATTTAACAGAATTGTGCACGCCTCCTGTTGTTCTAGTGTCAGATCAGAAGAGATGAACTATCTTTCCATCTAACGGTTGTCCCCTGAGGAGGTCAGTCAGAGGCTCACTCTCCTCCTGAGCAGAGGCTAGAAGCAAAGCTCCCAGTTCTGGTCTAGAGACATATGCCTTTAGGCAGTTGGTGTGAAAAACCCTGGGGGCCTCCTTAGGATTGCTGAAGTCCACCAAATAATTGACCTCTCCAAATTTGCCCACAACCTTGAAAGGTCCAATCCATTTGCCTGTAAGGCCCATTGCCTTGTAGGTACCATAACTAGAACTAGCTGGTCTTGAATAAATTCAACCATGATGGCCTTCTGGTCATGCCAATGCTTCACCAGGGCCTGACTTGCTTTCAAGTTATCTGAAGCTTCTGTCATAGTGGGAGCACTCTCCAATCCCTCCTTGATTAGGGCCAATGGACCTCTAACCGGAGGACCATAGAGGAGCTCAAATGGGCTGAAGCCAACCCCTTCTTCAGGGACTTCTCTAAAAGCAAAGAGAAGGCATGGCAGTAGAAGGTCCCACTTTCTTCTAAGGGGTTCTTCTAAGCACCTATCATGCTCTTCATGGTTCTGTTAAACCTCTCCACCAACCCATTGGTCTGGGGATGGTAGGCTGTTGACAACTTGTAGGTCACTCCACAGTTTTTCGACATGGCCTGTATGTAGTGGGACATAAAATCTGTCCACCTGTCTGAGATGACCTCCTTAGGAAAAGCAACCCTGGTAAAAATACCAAGGAGGGCCTTAAGCATTGCCTGACCAATAACAGTCCTCATAGGTATGGCCGCAGGATACCTGGTAGCCTGGTCTACCACAACCAATATAAATTGGTTGCCTGAAGATGTGGGGGGGGTCTAAGGGACCAACAACATCAAGCCTTACCCCTCAAAGGGGGCTCCCACCACTGGGAGAGGCACCAAGGGTGCCACGTTCTTGGCTCCCATCTTGGCAGACATCTGACAAGTGTGACAGCTTCTACAGTACTTCTCTATATCAGACCCCATCGTAGGCCAGTAGAAGTAAAGAGAAAGCCTTTCCTTGGTCTTCTTAAAACTTAAGTGACCAGCTAAAGGAATCTCATGGGTTAACTGTAGAAACTGAGGCCTCACACCTCCTGGGGCATTACAAGTCTTCTGTAGTCCCCTTGGGGTGGTCTCAATAGGCTCATGTAAAGATGGCCATCCTCCCAGTACAGCCTGTGCTTCCCTGGCTCTTGCCCTTCCAGCTGGGAAGCTGCCTGTTGGTGAAGTCCTTCAAGAGTAGGACACTTTTTATGACCACTGCTGAAGTCTGCCCTACAGGAGCCACCTTCTGCAAGCAAAGTCTGCAGCTCAGGATGGTCTTTAGGATCCAGATCTCGAACAGGGGGAAGGGCTTCTTCCAGCCCTGTGCCATCAGTAGCTGTTTCACCATCCTCTGGTTGAACCTCACTCACCCTAAGCAGCAGGTGGAGGGGTCACAGGCGTGACCATGGGACTGTTCTCTTGGAGATGTCCTGGCTTGGTGAACAGGAGTGCTACTTTTCTTACTCCCTGAGACCTTGGGTTTCCCCTTTGTCTCTTTCTTCCTGGAATTCGAAGGTGGCTCTTCCTGTGGACTGGGAGTTATAGGTACTTCTGTAACTTCCCACTGAGAGTCATTCAATGTTTACTCTCTGGCCTTCCTAGTCGGCTCCTGCTTCCTTTTGCTGGGAGGCCTAGGGGGTGCTTGATACAACTCCAAGAGCTTTTAAGTCAGTTCCCAACAGTACTCTCCCAGGCACCTCATTTTGTACACTGACAGGTATTCTTACAGTCATATTGTTGCACTGGATGAGAGCTGGTAGTATTGGAACCATCTTGATAGTGCCTCCAAGCATGCTTATTGGGGCCTTTGGGTGCCTTAGCAACATCCTCAGGTTTGGAAAAGGTGTTATCCACCACTGTAATGCTGGCCCCGTCCTTGTAATATTCTTTTGTGTTATCTGGAATAGAGCTATACACATTGACATTCTGCTATAAACGAAAACTGAAAACGGAAACAGAAAGGAAAAGGGATGACTAGACTAAACTAGACTAGACACGGACAGCTCCCAGAACCCACTGGGAAGCTCCCATGGCACCCGGACGAATCTCACCGGGTAGAGTGCAACACCGGCGACACCCATGGAGACGGAATCAACAACCCTACCCTAATCCCACCCAACATACGCACTCGCCCCTTAGTTGCCACCAGATACCAAAGTGTTTGGAATTGTCGTGATATTGGCAATCGCCACAATAGCTGAGCTGTGGACGTAGGCAGGTGCATTGGCTGTATGAGTGGGAAGTGAAGATAGGTAGCGCTGCGAGGCAGGCCGGAGGAGGAGGGGGCCAGATGTGAAAGGGACCTTGAAGGCTGGATGGATCCAGATCATTACAGAGGCATAGGGGTGCTACCGAAACCCATCTGGGGAGAATATAGAAATCCACCGCCTCAAGTCAGGATAGAGATGCCAACTAATCAACTGCACTAACAATTTCCTCCTCTGCATACACCTCTCAAGCTCCAAACCAAACGCAACCACAAACCTATAGCACAACTAACCGCACAAACTTCACTACAATGCAACAACAAAACAAAAAACACACAGACTCGCACAACAGTACACGACGACTACCGGCCGCAAAACACCCCAGGCCCAGACAACGGACCCACCGGGCACATCACTGCTCTCTTGCACTTTTCCAGCTCCTTCCTACTAACCCTCCCTCCCTTCCCTTTTCCAAGCCGCCAGAGCGCCAGGGGACCACTTCGGTGGTGATAGTGTGTGGTACAAATATCCTTTAACATTAACATTCCCACAGACCCAGGGACACTAAAGTAACACTGGCTGAGACTCCAATGGGGTCTTCAGCCAATAGATGAAAGTTTCCACTTGCCATATGAACTTCTCCCTCAGGGATGAAGGCTAAGGAGGCAGTGTGGACCCCCACAAGCATAACATTTTCCAAATGTCTTGACAAATGCTTCTGTTGACCTTCCTATGGTTTAGCACCAGAGGTTTCACTAGACTGACCCGGTTTCCCATATGGCTTACCCTTCTTATGTTTGTGGCCCTATTTTGGATGAGGGGTTTCAGAATTCTCTTTGTCATCTTTCTTATGCTGCTTCCCCCAATCCTTTTTGTGAGTGGCCCCAGAATCCTTGTTATTAGCCCTGTTCGAACCCACAAGTCAGCAGCTTTTGCTAACTTCCTGGGATCAATCTCTTTAGAGTCAGCTAAATGCTGTCTCAGCTCAGGAGAGCAGGCATCAAAAATAGATTCCAACAAAAACAGACCCAATTCCTTCAAAAGTAATTACTCTGTAACCCTAAACCCAACCATCTAAGTTTCTCAAACATTCACACACCCAAGGAGCCCAAGGGTTACCGTCTGTCTTTTTGAGGGTCCTAAACCGCTTAAGGTACTGGGAAGGAGTTTTCCCAAATCTAGCTATCAAAGCTAGCTTCACATTCTCATGTTCCAATCTTTCAAGTTCCCCCACCTCCATTAGAGCATCAGATGCAACCTGGGGGATCCTAGACAAAAGCCAAGGAATCAACTGATTCCCTATGTAACCCTGAATCCCATAATTATATTCAAAAGCACCCACCAACCAATCCAAAATATCAAGTTTTCGCATCATACATACTCACTGCGTTTTTGGGCATTTTAGTCCTCTTTCGACTGGAAGACCTAGAGGACTCTGGGGTAGAAATTTTTTCCACAGAGAATTTCTTCATTTCAAGAGCATGTTGCATTTCTAGTTCCCCGAGCTTAATGTTTTGATGTTTGGCTTCAGCTTGGACTTGTAATCTTTTGAACTCTAACTCAAGTCTCATTTTCTCAAGAGACACCCATTCTTGACTCAGTGATGGACCTTGTGGGGTCCCTGTGGATACAGGTTGAGGCAAAAGGGCAGCTTGGGGCATAGAGGGGCTCTCTTCCCGAGACTCCTCTCCCTACTCCGACTCTTCTAAGACATTAGAGTTAGACTCTGAATGATCATCCTCCTCATAAGTTTCCACATTTTCTGAGTTAGTAGGTGTTAAAGGCCTACTACCTAAACTTTGATTATTCAACAATCTTGCAATCAATTCATTTTTCTTTACGTTAACAGGGAGATTCCTGACCTTACGCATTTCTTTCAGTTCTACTCTTAAAATGATCAGGGCTTCCTGACTGAGGTTATCCATATTTGGCATTTTACAATTGCTATTCTAGTGGAGCTCTAGCCTTGTGAAGGTTTTTAGTTGAACAAAAAGCAAAGCAAATCCTCAATGTAACAACTCTACAATAGATCCTCACTGCTTGCCACCAGTGTTGGGTAAAGATTTGGGGTAGTACCCTTACGGTGCACTACAACCACCTTAGCCTCCTGGCAAAAGGGACCCAACCTTAAGTATAAGTCTTAACTACACCGGTTGGTAATGTGGCCTAGAAGCCAGGCTCATCTCAAGAGGGGTCAATGTGAGCAGTAGGGTAGTTACACAGAGGTTCACAGTGACAAGTATTCAAATAAACACTGATACTCAAGGTTTCTTTATTAAACAATGAATTTACTAGTCTTTTAAACAAGCCTTCTTCAGAAGGAGCAATATAAAAGCAACACTCAAATACACTTCAGAAATACACACTCTTAGGTTTCTCAGAATCAGTAAGGACCCATTCGGGATGGCACACAGGAAACTCCTACACCCTAAGGTGACTTAAATAGCTAGGACACTGGACGTTAATATACTACTGTTGCATTCAGAGTTGGCTTTGAGAGTGCCAAAAGAAAGGGTTATTAGAACAAACAAGAGATGACATTATTTAAGCAGGCAAATACTTTTAGGCCCCCCAATGCAGAGTAAGTTAATCCCTTCCTGGAAGGATAGGTGCAACACAATAACAGAGGAGAGAATAGTCATTCAGGGAACCAGGGTTAGCCAATGTCAATGGGCAAATGTCTATGTGGACTGAAGTACTTCTTGCAGGTGAGTAAAAGTCTTTGCACAATATTTTTAGTAGTCTTTGGTGAAAAAGAAGAATCAAATGTAGGGCCACAAGCCGGGAGACTTGTGAAGTAGAAGAGCAACCGAATCTACAATGACAGGTAAGTTCTCTCAGACTTCACAGTACCTTTAGGTTGAAGAAACATGCAGCAGATAAATTCTTTTCCTGTGCAGCTCTGCAGATCCTGTTGTTCCTGGGCCTCAGTCGTGTGGACAAGAGGAGGACTTTTGGGGACTCCTGCACCACAACAGGATGGTCACCGACGGCAACTGGCAAACTTCAAACATGTGGCACTTTGGCGTTTCAGCTTCTTGCGACTACCGCAAACAGCAACACTGCAGTTCCTGGCCGTCAAGATGGGCTTTCCTTGCTTCTGGGGTCCAGCATTTTGTTGTGGTGGCTCAGGCTCAGTCAGTCCTGCTTCCTGGGAGTCCGGAAGATCTTTCTGGAGCTCTTGGCCAACTTAAAAGCAACACACACGATCTGGTGTTCCTCTCCCTGGCTATTCGGTTCCAGCAGCGACTACAATGGAAATTCAACGAGCTCTGAGAGGATGTGCAGGTGCCTTACTTTGGAGTTGATTGGTCCCATCAACTCAAGCGGAGAAGTCGCCCTTGCAGGGCTTCTCTGCCGATTCAAATTTGCTGCTTCAGCACAGGATCAGGGCTTCACCGGGCCAACCAACGGTCCAGGAGTTGCAGCAGGTGTCCTCTTCAAGTTGTTCTTCGGATTCCTTCGTCCAGTGGTTGACTGCCTTCCAAGCCAAAAAGCCTTGCCTTTTGATGCAGGTTTCTCCCATTCATTCCAGCCTAGCTGTCAGTCACCCAGCAGGGTGGCTGTCCTTTGCTGGCCAGCCAGCCGGCCAATCGCTTAAGAGTGCGTTCCTGTCTCCTAGGAGACTAAGCACAGGGAGTTTCGGGCACCTCCCTCACTTACTGCCCCCACCAGACACCCTGGAGCCAGAGGCGGGTTTCACTCGTGAAGCCTGTCAAAGACAAAACAAACAAAGGGACCAAACCTGGTATGGCGCGCAGAGTAAATCTCAAGAAGGACCAAAACAACAAGAAATGGCGGGAAAAAAAGACTGGGGCTATTTTGACAAAAATGGCACCCATGGGTGCTTCACTGTGGCTGTGAACGCAACCCGAGGTACAAACACAACACAGTAGTAAAAGGTAACCACTGCCACCAGCCATTAATTGTGTAAAGGGTAACATAAAAAGTGTTACATGGGAAGCTAGATAAAGGGGCTACTGCCCCTCCAGCAGTCTTTTGTAAGATAGCGCGCGCTGGTTCTAGAAAGTTACAATGTAAGTAAAGTCAATTTCACTTTACTGCTCTAGGAAACAGCAGTTGTCCCAGAGGAAGGTATTTAAACCTTGTGACACCATGTAAAAAGATGCCTATGGCGTTTGTCAGACTCCAAAAACCAAAAGAAAGAGTTTAAAATCACAGAAAAAAACATGAGAAAGTGGGAAAAGAGGTCTCACTCTCTCCAGGTTTAAAACGTCCTAGAGTCCAGCAAAAGTGCTGGGGGTCTCTAAAGTAGAGAGGAATTAGCACATTTCTGAGAATTCTCCCCAACATTCCACACAATAGCAAAGAATTCACGCTCAATTGTTGCCCACATTCTAATTTTAACTGATAAAGCAGAGGGGGTGCTTCATGCCTTTGACATCCATTTGCCTTAAGACTGCCCCAATTCCTGTATTGGATGCATCAGTCTGCACACCAAGAAGGCTGGATTGTAATCTGGAGCTGTCAGCACTGGAGCTTCACACAGGGCATCGTTCAGCCCCTGAAATGCTTCTTTAGTTTTCATTCCACTTCACCCGCTTGGGGAATCTGGAGAAGACATGGTAGTCAAAGGAGATGCTATGGTTCCATAGTTCTCTATGAAATTTCTGTAGTATCCTGTGAGGCCTAAGAAGGCTCTCTCTTGTGTCTGAGCAGTGGGGGCGGCCCAGTCTTGTACAGCCTGTACTTTGCTGGGTATGGGCTTCATTTCACAATCTTCTACCTCATGGGCAAGGTGGACCACTTTCCTCAGACCAACTTGACATTTACTTGCCTTTATGGTCAGATTGGACTGTTGAATTGCCTGCAACACTTGTAAAATGGGAAAGATTTTCTTCCCAAGTGGGCGTGAACTCTGCTATGTCATCCAAGTATGCCATGCAGATATTCTCAAATCCATTCAGAACATGATTCACCATCCTCAAAGTGGTAAGGGCACTTAAACAAAACAAAAAAAAAACCTTTATGTAGTTTGGTTTTACAGAAAGAAAACCTTATACCAGACTTTTTAAACATCATTTTCTCTCCTCTGACCTGTGTAACAATAATTTTTCCCAGCCTAGATACCAATGCTGAGCACCTTTCCCCTGCACCTCAAATTGTACCTCAAATTGTACTCGACTGTCCAACTAATTACTCAGAGCTATTCTATATGCTACCACGCATGCTCACTCAGTTGAGCAGTACTCTCAGTACATAATGAGCACAATCCTGAATGAACAACATCCTCCTTGTTCGGGATGATGTTCGCCACGATTCGCTCGCTGAAGGATTCACATTGTATCTAGTAAGTGAGCTATGGGTCCATTGACACTCTTGAGACCTGGAACTTATTTACTATTATTTATCTCCTACTATTCTTTTTCTTACTTATATACATATCTATGTACTACCGCGAACCGCTTACCCCTTTCTGACTCAGTCCACGTACTGCTAGCCGGAATCCTTGTGGGAAACTAATTGTGGATACACAAACTACCTCCCTAAAGCACCTGCCATCCATGGACACCGTAGATGTTTTTGCAACTAGGCCTACTCCATAGTTGGTAAGTGGCACACTACCGATATGCATGGATTATGCCATAATTGTAGATAATATAAAAAAATTAGATTTTTTATTATTTTTTTTAAATAGTGTTTTGTTTGTTTTTTTGAAAATAGAGTAGTTTTTCAGTTGCTCACTTATTTAACCTTCTCATGTTGGTTAGAGATACTACTTATCTGACTGGACTTATACTAACCTGAGTTATTAGGTACTATCCCAGAGATCTCTTGACAATGTTTCAAATCATATCTATGATTTAATGTTTTGAAAGTTTGTATGAATTATATGCAAAATACTAAGTTGTACCCTTCTCTACTTTTTTCTAGAAATTGAATTATGAATGGTGAAATATGTTTTTGCCCCTGAAGAAGAGTCTATACTCGAAACGCGTCGGGCCCAAAGATATTGTACAATAAATATTAGGTTTGTTGTCTATATAAATTTTGTGAGCTTGTTATTCATTGTGACTGCTCCACCTATTTAATTGTCTATTGAACTGTGTGTTATGAAATTCAGTAAAACAAAAAAACAAAAATTATTTATCTGCTTTGCAGATATTAGTGTGCAGGGGACGGGAGTTCCTAAATCGTTTAGGAACAACCACTTTTTGTCCAACAATCTTAATTAGGACAGGTGTCATTCAGATCACACAAGTGAAGAGGCAGGGGAAGGGAGAAGGTGCAGGGGGAAAGGGGAGAGGACAGTGCAGTATATGTGATAAATAGAATAAAAGCATTAAGTAAATGTGCGGCCAGCTGGTGGCAAGTGCAAGGGTAAGTGTTGACATCAGGTGTCAAGTGCTGGTAGGGGACTGTAGGGATACAGAAAACAGTCCCCAAGTGCGAGGGTTGCCAGGGAGGTAATGCAGGTGTGCAACTGGCGGGGCAGGAGACCTGGGCCGGGATCATAGTGTAGCCAGGTAACCAGTGCCGTTTCAGCCAGGAGTTAAGCTAGGGAGAGGAGGAGAGAAAGAAGCAGAGAGGAAGGTTTTGAGGTGCTTCCGGAAGCGGAGATGATTCTCCTCAAATTTCAGGGAGGCCCCAGCCGAAGAGCGAGCTCTACCACCAACTTGTTGCTTGGAGAAGCGACTGACCCTGAGGGAGTTGGAGGCGGATGAGCGAAGAGCTCGAGAAGGAAGATATTTAGGAAGAGAAAGTTGAAGGTATTGAGGCCCCAGAAAGCCTTGTGGACAATGCAGAGGGTTTTGAATTTAATCTTTGCAGCCACTGGGAGCCAGTGCAGAGATTTCAGTCCTGGAGAGATACGATCCCTGGGCTTGAGACCACGGACAAGTCTTGCAGTCCTGTTCTGGAATAGTTGCAGAGGGCGGAGAGTAGAAGCAGGCAGATTAAGAAAAAGGCTGTTGCAATAGTCCAGCCTAGAGAGAACCAGAGCTCTGGAGACAGTGAGCTTCTGGGGGAAGGAGAGGAGGAATACCTCAGAGGAGGTGCAGCGGGTAGTGTGACTTCTTAGTGATGTCAGAGATGGGAGGAGAGGAGAATGTGGAGTCAAAGATGATCCCGAGGTTTTTAGACTCGCAGGTGGTAGCAGGAAGAGGGCCAAGAGAAGCCGCCCATGCATGGAGTTCATCATTTACCAGTTTCGATATTGTTGCTTACGTTTTTTAATAACCAACTGAGCTTCCACTGTGCCATCCTTTTTGTGGGTACGTATTTGGGAATTAAAGGTCTTCTTCCTTGTGGCCAACACCAGGTCATATTTGTGGCGGTAGCAAATGGTGTTCTTGTTACTAAAGTTTTATGTTGAAAAATGTATTTCAACACGAGTCCCCTGATCTTTAATGTGCATGTCCTGATCTTAATTTGGTGGTCAAGCGGTAGATTATTTCTGGATTAAGGATTGTTTGTTAAGAATTGGTGCAGTCACACTGTGTGAGACTACATAACTCATCTGCTTGGTATTAGGTAACCCACCTTTTGGTATAGGTCTGTACTACACAAGTTAGTAGTGCGACTGAGCAGCCAGGCCCATCTCAAGACGGGTAAATGTGAGCTGTAGAGCTGTACAAATGAAATCCCTAGATACAAGTAACCAAGTGTTTGTTATAAATAGTTATTTAACATACATTTTTAAATAAGCATTCTTTAAAAAGGCAAGTTGTTATAACAATAGAAATATGCTTTAAAATCACTTTTCAGAATCACAAGTTAGTGGATAATCTTTGGATATGCTTCATACACAATTCGTACACCCTGAGGTGACTTCAATCAAAAGGACAGTAATGGCATTCATATATCACACTAGTTATACATTGCAGATTCTGAGGTTGCAGAAAGGAAAGTTTAGGGAAGGAAAAACGTTAGACAGTTTCTCAGTAGGTGTGAGGACAACTAAATATTCCAATGAAGTCTAGATAAACCCAGCAGTAACAGTATACAACAAGCTACCACCTCTGAGGGACAAACGGTATCAAAGCCAATGGACACAGTCTATGGATCTGTTGCACTGCTTAGATAAAAAAGTATTGCACAAAGAGTTTGCTAAAAAAAAAATATATATATCACTTGTATGGTCACAAGCTTTTAAGCCTGTGAAAAGAGTTGGAGAATTAACTCTAAAAAGCTAAGCCACGGCAATTCCCAATTGAGAAGAGCACGGCTACAAGGCAATAAGGTAAGTACCCCAAACCTAAGGAGTACCTCTGGTTTGAAGAGTGCTCCAGCTGGATTCTGCCTTGCTACAGCGGTGCAGACCCTTGTTCCTGTGCCTCAGTCATGGCGACAAGAGGGAGGACATCTGGAGGGCTCCTGCGGCAGTACTTGAGGGTCTTCGGCAGCTATGGGCTCTTTTCGGTTCAGCTGCACTTCGCGGTTTCAGCGCTTAGCAAACACCACAGTGGCAGATCTTGGATACCACTTGGACTCTTTGCTCCCTCGGTCCTGCACCCTGGTGAGGGGACTCTGGATCTGGGGGTCCTGCTTCGGGATGATCATTAGGAGTCTCCTGGAGCTTCTAGCCGGATTCGTTCCACGGCAGGCGTTGCACTAGACAATGGTTTCTGGACCCATGGCATTGGGTTCCTACAGCAACGATGAAGCACAGCCAGTCGGGGAAGGTGGTCCAGTGGAGTACGTGTCGGGGTTAGTTGGTCCCACTAACCCAAGGGGTGAAGTCTTTCCAGAGGAGCTTCTCTGTCGAGGTGAAAAATGAGTTAAGCACGGCAGCAGGGCTTCACCGGGCAATTCAAAGGTCCAGGAGATTGCAGCAAGCTTCATTCACAGTTTCTTCATCGGGTGTTTCTCCGAGTGGTCGACTCTGCCTGTAGTCCCAAAACCCTCGCCTTTCCGTTTGAAGCTTTCCGGCTTTCCTTTGAAGCTTCCAGAGACATTACAGTTGGACTCTCCATTATCATCAGGTCGAAACTCTGGTAACAGACAAGGGGCCTCTCCCAGCAAAAGCCGTTTGACTAACGAAGAAGCAAGGTAGACGATCACCTTGTCTAACCCCTCTTCCGCTGGAAACTCGATGTCCAGGTCATAAGTTGTCAGTGACCTTAAATTTGGAACATGGTGGAATAGTAGTAAAACGTTAGGTCAATCATTTTTCAGGTGTAATATTCTCTCCAATAGCAGGCTATTACTTGCTTGGGTGGGAGATATGCAGGGGGTGCGTCTTAGATCTTGGGTCGATCTTTGGTCACATTGTTTTCAGCAGGTATCTTAGTTGTACTTCTCATAAGGGCTTCCTTTCTCCTTTGTTCCATTGTTTTTAAGGGCGTGGATTGAGCTTCTCTTGGTTCCCTTTTAATGTCACTCCCCCAATTTACTGATTCTTTGCCCCCCCCCCCACATTCTTGAGATGGTATTTGTGTCCCGCTGTTCGAGCCCACTGCCCGGGCTTGATTGGCCATCTCATGAAGCATGATGGTTCTCTTGCCTGCGTATCTTGATTTCGTCTGTGTGTCGCGATTTCTTTGTCTCTACTATCTTTGTGGGGGTAGGCCTTGTGTAACTGGGGCCCGGATTTGAATTACAGGGGGCGTCGCTCGGTGCAACCCTCAGGTTCACCTTTGGCCTTGCATTACTTATTACCTCCAGAAAGTAGCGTGGGTTAAGCTCTCACAGCTATTGACTCCAGTGTCGGGATTCCTGTACTCTGGTCTCCGGAAGGAGAATTGAGTGCTGCTTTGATTTGGTCAGGGCAGGGATCGCCTTACCTGGCCACTCTCCCCTCATCAGTTTTGGAATCCAGATCAATACGATTTTGGTCGTCCTCCAGATTCAGTGAGTCGTCTATCACCTCCCCTTCCCACAGTGTACAAGGAGCGCTCCAGGAGGTCCTCAATGGTGGCTTCTTCGGATCTTGTTGTTGCCCCCTCGCTAGTTGCTGTGTGCGGTGGCAGCTTGGCTCCACTTGCAGGGAAGTGGCCTACCTGATGGATTTCACGTTTTGGGAGGGTTAGATTTCTAATAAAGGAGCGACTCCCATAGGATCTCTGGTTGGGTGGAGTACTTTTATTTTTTTGTTTTTTCTGAAGAACCCCTTTGATGTGTGGTGTCCTTGGATGTTTCTTCACAGACTTCCAAGTGTTCTGTGCTGGTATAACTGGAGTCCCTGATTTGGCGCCAGTTCCATCTTGGATTCTCTTGAAGATGTCAAATTCTTTTGATTTGTTCTCATGGCTCCGACTCTGGGTTCCCTCCTTTTACACAGCCCTCTTCGTAAACTGGGGACTGACAGCTTCCTCCTGAAGTCTGTGGATGCGATCATCTTGCAACATGAAGCTTGCCAGTCCACCAACAGCGGTCTGTTGCACTTGTAAGCATCCTGGTTCCTCCAAATGTCTTACAATCGCTGGTCTTAAGTCGATAGGTTGAATCTGCACATGCTGGCTAGACTGTGACGTGCTTAGAGCAGTTATATCTTCCTTATTTGTACTACCCAGAGACGCCCCATCAAGCTTTGAGGTATTACTACTTTCAGCTAGATCTGCCAGTTGATTCATTGAGGAATTCGATCGACCCAGTTTCATCCTCTACGCTATTTCATTGCGTTTGTCCTTGATAAAAAAGGGACTATTATACTGTGCAGTAGATTGGCAACCCAGGACGAGCTGTTGTCCAAGTGATTCTGGATGCCCGTAATGAATCCTTCAACGAACAACATTTTGGCATGCATCATGGCAATAATTTCAGTTTGTCCTTCAATTGGTCGCCTTTGTTCTTGTTTAGCTTCATAAAAGGCGCCATGGTTGTAGATAGGGCAGCAATTGTGTTGGTGTCTAGGCCCTGTCGGACAGGGAGGCTGTCAGATTTTTTCATCAGAGCCGGATCAGATGGCATCATGGGCTCAGTAAGTGCTGCACAGTCGGCTGTCCTTGGTGGGAAGTTGTTGAATTCATCCAGACTCGAAACGGTCCCTGATCTTTTAGTAGACCCATTAAGCTTCGTACTACTGATCGGACTTTCTGCAGTCTTGGTGTTTTGATGCGATGTAAAATTGCCGGGGTGAGGCTCAGTGCGTCTATCTGGTGCAGGATTCCTTTGAACAAAGAGCCTACGTCTGCTGCCCACGCCTCCAGGGATTCTTCTGTCCTGTTGATGGTTCCTTGCTGTACTTTGAGGTGCGCTGTTCGAGAATGAAGGCTCCACCCCCTCAGTGGCATTAACAGGCTGCCTTGCCCGTATTGACTCCAAGTGGGAATGGGCCATTATGTCATCCTCAATGATACTTGTGCCCTTGGGGGAGACAGTTCCAGGGTCAATGGACAAGGTGCTCTCCAGTAGAGCACGGTCCGAGACCTCGCCCCGACTTCATTAGCAGTTAGATTGAGCCAAAGGTCTTTCGTGGAAGTTCGCCAATGATTTGCTATAAAAGAAACATTTGTTTGCTAACAAGGTTGTGGACGTCAAGCCCAACGGTTTCCAGATGTTTTTTGATGATTGATGGTAGAGTTTATCGTAGATGGATTGGTTTTTTCGTTGCTGCGCCCCTTCCTCAGGCCCCCTATTTGCTTTAGATTGTTCGGCAGTTGGGGCGGTTTAGTTTGATGTTTCAAGATTTTCAGTAGTGCCAGCCTTTCAGAGGGGTCCGTAGGATCCGGGTGGTCAAAACCTGCTACACCAGGTTCTGTGATGTTGGAGCCTCTATTTGGTTGAATTAAAGAGGTAGACTATAGAGGAAGAGGCGCAGAGGTCTTACTATCGTTAAGCCTACCAAGCTCGCCCCCTCCATATGAAGGCAGTTTCGTGCCCCCCTCCCCTAGGTTTTTGGCTGAATAACGGAAGGGCATACTCTCAAGGCTTGACGGGGGTGATTCAATATCAGTCGAGTGCTCCATGCTAGCAGTAAACGTTGTTTGCACATGAAGATTTAAGTCATTTGCTGTGTCTGGAGTAGTCCATGTTGACAGGGATAAATCCCCTCCAACAGGTGAAATTGCTATATGGACCACAACATTCAATGAAGAAAGTTTAGAAATGGGATCCTCAGGGTGACCGCAGTTGCTTAGTTGTGGCTGCAAGGGGCGTGCTCCTACATAATGCAGCATATCAATGAAGAGTCCTGTGCTAGCCCCAATATTCACACGAATGTCAAACGGGCAGGCAGCCTCGCCCAAAGCCACATGCTCATAGATGAGTGGCTGGCAGTCATAATTGAACCCACTGTTATTAATGGGAGACATACTCACCTCAGGACTTTTCAGTACCCGGCTTCTCCTGCTTCCTATGATCATCAAGCCGACAATGGTACCTCCTGACATCTCGGATGATGTGGTGTGTCCAGGGGCAGTGCCAGCGAATGCATCGGACTTGCTCTGGGCATCCGTGGCCATTACTCCATGCATATACACGTAGCAACCAGGCACAGACTACAGCAACTCTCTGAACTCTGTGGCCACTCTGCGGCAGGATAGGGTTTTTGAAGTCGGACTCCTCCTCTTCAGGGACAAACAGAGAAGACAGACTGTTCTAGCTGCACAGACTCAAAACAACTCTCCGTCAACCCGGTCTCTTTTGTATCTTGAGTTATTCACTTCTTGCTGAAAGTGACAAACTAATGGCTTTCTTGGGTCTCTCGAAAGCTTAAAATTGCATTTTCCTTTCAGGTCTTGTCGTGGAGAAGTGGCGTAAAGTGTCAACAAATGGAAATATGTAGCACAGAGGAAATCAAATGCTCCTGTGCTCATTCATTTGTGGACTGCGCTGCTGCAAAGATCAAGAATCATCAAGAATCCCAAATAGCTTCAACTCAGAGCGAGGCACTTTTCAGTCCAAGAGGCATGACCTGAAATTGATACAGGCCTTCTGGGGTAGAAAAGCTGTTTTATCCTTGACATGGCTATTTGCAAATAGCCTTGCGTCATATTAAATGTACTGAGGAACTGGGCTGAACCAAGTTTGTCCTCTAGTCCATCTGTCCATGGCAATGCATGGGTATCAGTCTTGGTGACTGGGTTCAATGCCCTTTAGTCCATGCAGAACCTTAATTCTTTGGTCCCTGCCTTGGCACTAGTACAACTAGAATAGCCCATGGACTTGTGGAGCGTTCAATAACTCCAATGTCGGGATTTCTTTTTTTTTTCACCTCTTCTTCGATGCAATTCCTCATATTATTGACATTGTGTAGCCCATGCTTTTGACAGGGACACCGTCACCAGTGTCATCATGCTGACTGTTGGGAAGAATTCTCAGAAATTTGCCAGTTCCCTTCTACCTTAGAGACCCCCAGCTCTTTTGCTGGACTTTTAGGACTTTTAATTTTTATCCTAGAGAGGGACATTTTTTCCCCACTTTCTCATGTATTTTTATTTGATATTGACTGTTTCTTTTGGATTCTGAAATTTCATTAAGCATCATCTTTTTACATTGTGACACACAGCACCCCCCCCCCCGTGCAGTGTCACAGAGAAGTCCTTTGGATTTCTGCTAAGGTTTAAATACCTTCTCTTGGATAACTACTGTTTCCAAGAGCAGTGAAGTAGTGAAGTGAAATTGACTTTACTTACGTTTGTAACTTTCTAGACCCAGTACACACTATATTACAATAGGGTGCTGGAGGGGTTACTTAGTATCCCCTTTGTCTAGTTTCTTATCTAACATTTTTATGTTACCATTTCTACAATTAATAGCTGGTGGCAGTGGTTTACTTTTTTCTACCATGGTGTGTTTTGTACCTTGGGCTGCGTTCACAGCTGCAGTATTGCACCCATGGGTGCCCATTTTGTCAAAATGGCCCGGTCGTCTTTTTTCGCCATTTCTTGTTGGAAAGGTGTTCGAGATTTACTCTGCGCGTCAAACCAGGTTGGGTCCCTTTGTTCGTTTTGTCTTTGGCGGGATTCACTGGAAAAGCCTGCCTCTGGCTCCAGCTTGTCTGGCAGGGCAGGAAGCAAGGGAGGATCCCGAAACTCCCTTTGCTTAGTCTCCTTGGTTACAGGAATGCACCCAAAGGTGATTGATTGGCTGGCTGTCCTTAGAGGACAGCCACTCTGCTGTGTGAGCGACAGCTAGGCTGCGAATTGGGAGAAACTTGCATAAAAGGCAACGCTTCTTGCAAGGAAGGCAGAGTCGATCATTGGACGAAAGAATCAAAAGTAAAACTTGGAAAAGAAGTTTGCTGCAACTCCTGGACCGTTGGTTTGCCTGGTGAAGCCCTGCTGCAGTGCTGAAGCTCTGAATTCGCCTCGACTAGAGAAGCCCTGCAAATGACGACTTCTCCCCTTGGGTTGGTGGGACCAATCGAGCCTAAGCCCCCCCCCACCCCCCAAGACAACCTCATCTGGAAATCCTCTCGTTGCTGGCTGTACTTCCATCTGCTGCTGCAGGAAACGAGTGCCAGGGAGAGGAACACCAGAATCGAGTGCATCGTTTTTAAGTCAGACCCGAGCTCCCTGAAGTTCCTCCGGACTCCCTTGAAGCAGGACTAACCAATCCTGAGCCACCTCAACCGAGTGCTGGAACCCAGAAGCAAGGAAAGCCCAGAAGGTATCAGAGAACCGCAGCAATGCTATTGCCAAGTAAGTGTAGCTGATCTGAACTTCGCCCATTGCCGCCGCCGATATCTGAATCGTAGTGCAGGAGTCCCCACGACTGAGGCCCACGAACAACAGGATCTGCCATACTACCAGAGGAACAGAAGCCAACTGGAACCAATTTCTTCAGACCTAAGGTACTGTAAACTAAGTGGTACTTACCTCTTGTTTGTGTAGCTTGCTAGCTCTCAGTCGAGACTGGCAGTTGGATACTTTGCAGAGTTGCTTGCAGCTTTGCCCTTCACAAGCCTCCCAGCTTGAGGCCCAACAGCGATTTATTTTTCAACAAACTCTCTATAACTTTGTGCAAGACTTTTTACTTACCTTCAAGAAGTGTCTCAGCTCCCCTGGACTTTGCTCAATTGACATTGGTTGTCCTGGCTCCCCGAAGCTTCTTCTAACCTCTGACTTCATGTTTTAACTATCCCTCCAAAAAGTCATACATTCTTCACTTGTATAGCTAGGAAAGGGTTAATCTACATTGCATTAGGGAGGTCGGGGGTGGGGGTGGGGGAGGTTCAAAAGTTCTTTCCTGTTTGAGAAACTTGTTAACCATTGTTTCCCTAACCTTTTCCACCAAACTCAGTATGTTCTAAATGTACCAGTGGTAAGCAATGTCCACAGTGTCCTAGATATTGAAGTCACATGAGGGTGTAGGAAGTGTCCGAGTACCATCCCAAATGGGCATCGACTGATTTATTGAAACAGAGTGTGCATTTTTTGAGTATATTCATATGTTATTTATTTTCTCCCTTCTAAAGGAGGCTTATTCAAACTGACTTAACTTAATAAATAATTGTTTAATCAAGAAACCTTGAGTATAAGTGTTATTTAGATACTTGTCACTGTGAAACGATGTTGCAACCCTAGAGCTCTTGAGAGAAGCTTGGCTGCTCAGTCACTCTACCAACTTGTGTAGTACATTCTTATACCAAAGGTTGGGTTAACTATTGTCAGGAGGACAAGGCTGGTGCAGTCACCCACAGGGTACTGCATACAATCTTGCCTAACACTAAAGGGGTCAGGCCTAGTGTCAGTGAGAACAGAGGGGCAAACATACTTTGCAGAGCGTTGCACTTCTGCTGTTGCTGCAGTGTCAGGTTAGAAGAGAGTTTAGCTCCTTCTACAGACCTTCTGAAGGTTTAAGTTACTTACCTGTAACTCTTGTTCTCCATCATGGGCCTGGCATGGATTCACATGCTCATGAATATTCCCCGCCGTCAGGCTGGGAATCCTCAGTAAAAGAAAAAACTTTTACTTTTGCTTGAAAATTGTATTTCTCCTCTAAACCAATCACTGTCCCCTGGGTCACTGCCTCCATCCAACGACAGTCCTTTGCCAAAGCTCCACCCTGTGTGGCCATCTTCAGATTTGGTAAGCACGTAAAGTGGCAGTATGAACCAAGAAGAGCCATAGAGGGGAAGGAGGAAGGGTTTGCATGTGAATCCATGCCAGACACATGCTGGAGTACAAGAGGTACATTTAAGTAACTTAAACCTTCTCCGGCATGGGGTCTGTCATGGATTCACATGCTCATGAATAAAGATTACACAGCAGTACAATTATACAACCACAGGAGGTGGCAAGGCTCAACAAAAGTAAAACTCAACCCTGGAACAGATTCACCTCAAGTGAACAGGTTGCGCAACAGTGCTTGCAAGACCCGGGACTCCTCCTCAGAATCCCCGTCGACGCAGTAGAACCTTGTGAAGGGATACGTGGACCTCCACGTAACAGTCCTGCAGAAGTCGAGCAGGAGCACACCAGAGAGAAACGCCGTAGATGAAGCAATGGCTTTGGTAGAGAGGGCTCTTGGCCTGCCAGGAAGAGCTCTGTTAGCCAGACGATGACAGTGCATGATTCAGTCAGAGAGTCACCTGGAGATGGAAGCCTTAGACAAGGCCCTTTTGTGAGTCACAGATCCAAAGTTGACGAACAACTGAGAAGTCTTTCAAAAACTCTTTGTGCCTGTCACAAAACTTCAAGGCACGAGCAACGCCCAGCGAATGCAAGGTCCTTTCTGCTGGCAACGACTGATTCGGAAAGAAGACAGGCAACTCCAAGGGCTCATGGAGGTGGAACTCCGATGGCATATTAGGCATGAAGGTGGGGTGTGTACGCAATACCACCCTGGTAGCGTGGAAGGACAAGTGCGGCTGCTTGCAGGACATCACCTGATCTCCCAGACCCGCCTGGCCGAAGTGATAGTCACGAAGGACGCAGTCTTCCACAAGAGAAACCTGAGCGGGGCCTGAAGCATCGGCTCAAAAGGAGCTTAGTCAAGACCACATTAAGTTCCCAACCAGGGGCAGAAACCTTGACCGGCGCAAAAGTCCTGAAGAGGCCCTCGAGGATCTCCTTGACAAGCCTGTGCGACCACGGGTAGGCCTACCAAGTGTCCTGGTCTAACGGGATACGGCGGCCAAATGAACCGTTTAAAAAAAAAAAATAATAATGTTATTAATTTTATTTCAACAATGCAAACCAAACTTGCAGTGCATACAATAACATTATAAACATACATCTCTGCAACATGTCTACTGCTTCTCCCCTTCCCTCCCCCCTTCACGAGCCAATTCCCTTCTGTGTTCTGGCTCTGCCTCTTGTGATAAGGATTCCTCCTCCATGTCTTCCGTTGGGTCTCGTGGTGACCCAATAGCTCCGCTATCAATTGTTTCCAGGCTATCAGGGTCTCAGCTTCCCCCCACCAACATTACTTGCATCCTGCCATACCACAGTTTCTGCTTCGGCCCATTTCTGCATGCCTTCGGCCCATTTCTGCATGCCTTCCACCCCATGGCAATTCTCCTCTTTGCAAGCGCATACGCTAAGTACGTTAATTTACTCACATGCTTGAGTTTATGTGATCTCGGGAACCTTCCTATCAAACAAGCCCACAGCGTATCCACTACAATTTTAATTACTTTTTCAGCCAATTTGTGTGCCACCTCGCCCCAAAAACGCTCAATGACCGGACACGACCAAAACATGTGCACTATTCCGGCATTTTCCTCATCACATTTGGGGCATGCTTGTCGTCCCACACTTTTAAATTTGGCTATTCTCTGGGGCATCATATACGCCCTGTGGGTTACGTACAATTTTATTTGCTGCATTATTGCATTTTTTTGACACTTTTGTGGTACCTTTGGGCTCGTTTCCACATCCCATCACTCATTGGGCCTCCTACTTCCTCTTCCCAGTCCAGTCTTAGCTGTGCCACCTCCTTCCCCACTTTGGACATCATCATCTCATATATTCTAGATATCTTGTGTCCCCCCTCTGCGATGTCGTATATTGTGTCAATAGTAGTGTCCGGTTCTTCTGCTAGTGCTAATTCGGATCATGTCTCCCTGATTTTCCGCACCACCCTGTGGTATGTAATATACTGGCCCTTATGTAACCCAGTTTCTTCCTTCAATATTGCAAAATTCCTTATGTCCCCCTCCTGCCATATATCGCCCATGGTTGCTAACCCCACCGGTTCCCAGTGTTTCCCGATCATCATCCTCAATTGCTTGTCTTTGCCGGTCAACGCCACTAGTGGTATCTGCGGGGAACACAGGAATGAATTCACCATCAGCTGACAGGCCCTGCGCCATATCCTCCACCCTAGTACCATCATCTTTGGGCGCCCTCCCATGTCTGCCTCAGGCAGCCACATCATTTCCTTTAGGAAGTATGGGGCGCAGTCCCGTCGGAACAGCCTGGACTCCCGACGTTGACTCCTCAGAGAGCCACCTGGCTACGTACTGCAGCTAGCTTGCTATGACAATGCATTACTTACCGTAAAAGCATTTCTGATGGTTGTATCTGCTTAGATTCACATGCTGTGCATAGGTCCGACATCCAGTGGTCACTGCGGAGTATTGCATTTTGTTTTTCGTAGTCGAAAAGGGGACGTCGACAAGGCGTGTCTGTAACACTATCCCTATAGTGACGTGCGTTGTACCCACAATCCCTCACGCGTCGAGGTCCCTCTGTTTGTATTTTTCTGCCCTGAGGGAGCCTTATAGACATGAGTGAGTACAGAAAAGAGAGATATAAAAGGAAGTCTATGTTCCTTCCATCCGAGCGGGGAGGAAGGGTGGGCGCATGTGAATCTAAGCAGATACAACCATCAGAAATGCTTTTACGGTAAGTAATGCATTGTCTTCTGATGTTTGTTAATCTGCTTAGAATCACATGCTGTGCATAGACTAGCGAGCAGTACCCGGAGTTGGCGGTGGGTTATGAGAAGGAACAGTAGAGAAAAGATGTCTTAATACTGCCTGTCCCACCTGGGAGTCAGATCTAGAGTGTGCATCTAGACAGTAGTGTTTTGTAAAGGTGTGCACAGAACTCCAGGTAGCCGCTTTGCAGATGGACTCAAGGGGAACATTTGCAATGAATGCTATGGAAGCCCCAGTGCCTCGAGTGGAATGTGCTCTTGGCTTGAAGGGTAGTTCTCTCTTAGCAAGAGCGTAACAGAGAGTGATGCATTGAACAATCCATCTAGATATAGTGGATTTTGAGACCGCATCTCCTTCTCTTCCTGCTGCCACCGAGACAAAGAACTGATTAGTCTTTCTCAGTGGTCTGGTTCTTTCCATGTAGAACATGACAGCTCTGCGTACATCTAGTGTATGCAGACTTTTTTCTCCCGAGCTGGAAGGGTTTTGAAAGAACGTTGGTAGTTCTATAGTTTGGTTTACATGAAATTTCGAGATGAATTTAGGTGCAAACCTTGGGTGTGGAGGTGATAGCTATTAGGAAAGCAGTCTTAAGGGTGATATCTTTAAGAGTTGCCTTGTGCATGGCTTCGAAGGGAGGGCCCATGAGTCTGGAAAGTACCACATTTAAGTCCCATCCGGGAGCTGGGTTAGCTATCGGAGGGTGTATCCTCTTTACCCCCTCCATGAAGGCTTTGATAACTGGTATCTTCCACCACGACACTTTAAGTTGGGAAGTGGTGTATGCAGAAAGTGCCGCTAGGTGGACTTTAATGGAATTGAACACTAAACCTGAATCCAGTAAATGGGTCAAGTATAGAATAATGTCAGTAGGAGAGCAGTCAACTGGGTTGATGCTAGCACCTCTACACCAGATAACAAATCTTTTCCATTTGCTAGAATAGCAGTGTCAAGTATTAGATTTTCTGGCTTCCCTGAGGATGTCCATACATCTCTGTGGGAGTTGTAAATGTCCAAATTCTATGATCTCAGGAGCCAGGCTGCTAAGTTCATGGTCTGAGGGCATGGATGCAGTGTCCTGCCCTTGTCTTGTGACAGCATGTTGTACGGGCAGGGAAGTTTTATTGGGGGGGATAGGGACATCTCCATCAAGTGAGCGAACCATGGCTGCCGGGCCCACATTGGGGCCACTAGTATCATGGTAACCTGCTCCTGGTGCATCTTGTGTACCACTTTGTTGAGAAGGGGAGTAGGGGGAAAGGCGTAAACAAATTTCCCTGACCATTGAATCGACAGACCGTTCCCCTTGGACTGGTTCTGGGGGTACCTGGAGGCGTAACTTTGGCATTGTGAGTTCTCCAGGGTTGCGAACAGGTCTATTTCCGGGAATCCCCATTGCGTGAAGACGTCTAAGACGATGTCTTCGTGCAATTGCCATTCGTACTCTTCGGGCAGGGGGAAGTCTCTGCTGAGTTTGTCTGCTAGCAGATTGAGTTCCCCTGGTACATGTTGTGATAGTAGGAACATGTTGTGTTTGAGAGCCCACTTCCATATATTCTGGGACAGCTTGGACAGTCCTGGAGAGTGAGTGCCCCCTTGCTTGTTGAGGTAGTACATGGCTGTGGTGCTGTCTGTGAGGACCATCACTGTCTTTCCTTGTAAGTGTTCCTGAAAGGCTTTCAGTGCTTTGAACACCGCTAGTAGTTCCAGCAGGTTTATATGCTTGGATGCTAAACTCGGAGTCCACACTCCGTGTGCTGTCTGATGGGATAGGTGAGCCCCCCATCCTGTAAGGGATGCGTCTGTGGTTAGAGTGGCTTCCACTGCGGGTGTGGCAAAAGTTTTCCCTAATAACAGGTTTTCTTTTGTCCACCACCGTAGCGAGAGAACCAAGGCCTGCGAGACCACCACTAGATCGTCCCATTGTCCGCTGGCCTGACACCACTGGTTGTAGAGCCACTCTTGCATTGGGCGCATGCGCAGGCGCGCGTGAGGTACCAAATAAATACATGACGCCATCATCCCTAGCAAGCGCATTGCTTTGCGTACCGTCACCTCTCGGCCTGCTACATAATGGGGAATTTGAAACAGCATGTTTTGGACCCTCTCGTTGGAGGGGAATACGAGGCCGTCCTTTGTTCGAATTAGAGCCCCTAGGAATTGTTTGGTTTGGCTGGGGTCTAAGCTGGACTTCTTTTCGTTGATGGAGAAGCCCAGTTGGGACAAAAGGTCTACGGTCTTTTGGGTATTGGAGAAGCATGTTTCGTAAGAATCCCCTGTTATGAGCCAGTCGTCGAGGTAAGGGTATACCGGGATGGATAATCTGCGCAGGTGGGCCGCTGCCACTGCCAGTACTTTCGTGAATACCCTTGGTGCAGATGCTATCCCGAAGGGTAGTACTCTGAACTGGTAGTGTTTGTCCTCTATTTTGAACCTGAGGTATTTTCTGTGCGATGTCAACATTAAAATATGAAAGTATGCATCTTTCATGTCCAGTGTTGTCATGTAATCCCCTTGTGATAACAGTGGGATTACCTCCTGTAAGGTCACCATACGAAACTTTTGGGGTTTGACAAATATGTTCGCTGGGCGCAGATCTAATACAGGGCGCATGGTTAAGTCCTTTTTGGGTACAAGGAAGTACACTGAATAAATACCTTCTGTTACCTGTGATAGGGGGACGGGCTCTATAGCTTCTTTCTTCAGTAGTTCTTCCACCTCTTGAAGAAGAATGGAGAGGTGTTGCGGTGTCATGCGCCGGTTCCGTGGGGGTTTGTACCTCGGGGAACCGTTGAACTCGATGCAGTATCCGTGGGCTATGGTGGATAATACCCATCGGTCTGACGTGATTCCCTCCCATGCTGAAAGGAACGATGTTAGCCGGCCCCCGACCGGTGATGCATGGGAGGGGACCCGAATTTTCGGGTCATTTGCTGGTATTGGGCGTGGAACCGCTGGGGCTGGAGCCACGACCTCTTCCTTTGCCACGGCGTTGGCCTCTTTGACTGAACTGGGTGTTACCCTGGTTAGTGGGCCAGTTGGAGCCAGAGTAATATTGTTGTTGTTGGTGGTTCTGCTGCTGTCTTTGGCCACGAAAGGAGCGTTTATTACCATAGCCTCGCCTGTTAGGGGGCCTAGAAATTTGATCCAGAGTCTTGATGGTATCAAACTCTTTTTTAGCATGTTCTAGGGCCTCATCTACTGCTTTCCCAAACAGATGCGTCTGTTCAATGGGTTTATTTATGAGGGAGGCTTGGGTTTCGGGCTTAAAACCCGAATTGCGTAGCCAAACGTGGCGCTTGAGAAGTATTCCCTGCACTAGGGAGCGGCCAGCCGTCTCAGCGGCATCTAGGGAGTTTTTAACGATGCCCTGGTTTACCAGTGTGCCCTCTGATATTATAGCTAGCAGGCGAGAACGCAGAGGTTCAGGTGCTTCCTCTGCTTCGCTGCGCAGCTTGTTCCACTGTGCATCTGCGTAGCTAGCTAAAAGTGAGTTGTTATTAGCAATTCTAGTAGAGAAGGCGGCGGAGGTCGTGATTCTCTTCCCCAGTGCGTAGAGTTTTTTGCCTTCTTTGTCTGGAGGTGCTTCACTAGTGGATAGTGGCACCCCTGCTCTTTTTCTTGTGTTGGTAACCAGAAGGGAGTCCGGAATAGAGTGTCCTCTGATGTATAAAGGGTCAGAGGATGAAGGGCTGAAGAGCTTTTCTATTCTAGGGTTGACCCCTCTTACTAAAGCTGGGTTAGTAAGGGAAGGAGAAATTCTTCTTTTAATAGAAGCCAGGAGTGGAATAGATTGGCTAACAGGGGCTTTTTCTTTGATGACTTTTTCTACAAAGTCAATGTCTGGAAGCGTTTCCCCTGTATCAATCTCAAAATGCGCTGCTGCCTTGCGCAATAGTGCATTGAGGGAAGGTTGGTCATCTATGGGAGAGGAGTTCCCATGTGAATCCTTGAGAGGAGAAGGGAGAAAGGTCTCAGGGTCTGAATGCACTGACGGGGATTGCCAAGGCTGCACTGACGGTGAATGCCAGGGCTGCGAGGTAGCTGTATCCTCTTCAAACCCTGTAGCCGTGGTGTAAGGATCTTCTTCGAACCCCTCTTCCTCAAGTTCTACCTCTTCTTCTCCACCCAAACACTCCTCATCTTCTTGGAGGTATTGCTCCTCCTCAGTGAGGTCAACCAGCCTAGGAATCTTGACTCTAGGGTCATCCTGTGGCCATTCTCTTTGTCTTTTGTGAGTGGGTGGGTCTTGGTTTCCTAGAAACCTTTCCATTTTCTCCATGCAAGAATGGAGTCTTTCAAGGGTCTCATGGGGTACCCCTGAATAGTCTAGAGGGGGGAAATTAGTGTTTTCGCCTTCGAATCGTTTCGAACGCTCCCACAACGTCGACGAGAGGTTCCCGTCTCCTTCTGAAAAGCCTTCAGGTAGTTCGGAAGCGTCATTTGGAGAAAGGGGCAGTTCCTGGCTACTTTTGTGTTTTTTCGACGCGGTATTCGACGTTTGTTTCGTCGTCCGCGTACGTTTGTCCTCGGCGACAATTCTCGCTAGGCTCTCGGCCATGATTTTGTCCGACGAGGGCTCTGGTGTCGACGTTGTGTGCGTTGCGCGTTGTACCTCGACGGTCGCTCTATGGAGCGTTGCGTCGGATGTTTTTGGGGTAGCGCCCGTGTTAGATGGAAGCCCAATCGCTGGTCGCGGCTGCGTTTGCGGGTGGGGCTTGTGACCTTTACGGTCTGCGGTAGACGCCGGAGAGCCCTGCGTCCCCTTCGGCGCTGATGGATCCTTCGTTCTCGACGAAGAAGAGCCGTGGGTAGTGTGTTTAGCCTTATGGGGTTTGTGTGCGTCCTTGTCGCCGGGGTGTTCATCCCCATAAGCAGGGCGTGAGCCGAGCCCGTCGGGGCCAGGGACGGACGACGAGGAGCGGGAGCGCTCCTTCTGGGGGTTTATGACTTCCGTAACGGACGTCGAGTTATCGCACTCCTCGTCACTTTCAGTAACAGCGGCAGCGGGTGAGGAAACTGACTTCGACATCGCGTAGTCCGCCCACCTCTTAACCCTACGTTCTTTAAGAGTCCTGGGTTTTAAGAGCTTGCAGGCTGCGCAGCTGTTCTCTATGTGATCGAGGGGTAAGCAACGATTACAGAGCTTGTGCTTATCTTTCCAAGTATATTTGCCCCTGCAGCGTGGGCAAAACTTAAATGGTGTCCTCTCCATAGCTGAGGCAATAATAGCTGGCGATAACAACCCCAAGGGAAAGAAAAGGGAGAAAGAAAGACATTCTCAAAGAGAAGAGACAAAGTTCTAACCCCCACTCTCCCTACTGTAAGTTGGCCGTCGAGGCCAGGCCACGTGTTCGGCAGCGCCGAAGGATCTCCTCCGCTCTTCCTCTCCGTCGAAAATCAGTTCGGCGGAGAAACAGCTTCACAGCTAACGTCGAGGGGGAGGGATCGTTATTAGTAATTAAGTTATTGACAAAAGGACCGAGGTCCGTGGTAAGTATAGCAATGTCTCTCTAGGAGCTCCGCGAAAGGCGACCAGAAACTGGGCGGAAAAAAACAATCTGAGGGACCTTGACGCGTGAGGGATTGTGGGTACAACGCACGTCACTATAGGGATAGTGTTACAGACACGCCTTGTCGACGTCCCCTTTTCGACTACGAAAAACAAAATGCAATACTCCGCAGTGACCACTGGATGTCGGACCTATGCACAGCATGTGATTCTAAGCAGATTAACAAACATCAGAAATAGTAAATTTCGTAGTTCGGCAGTTTTATTCCCCCTTTTTCGTATGAGTTTTGCAGCTTCCAAAGGGCTACCCTATTCCTTGTCCCATGCCAGAGGAAGTCCCTGCACATGCTCTCTATCTTGTCAAAGGTCCGCCTTGTTATAAGATACGGGATATTTCCAAAATAAATAATGCAAGTCTCGGTAGGACCACCATTTTCAACATTGCCCCTCGACCCATCATCGCTAGATGTAGTTTCACCCAGAACTTCATACCATTTCCAATGTTTCTAATCGCCTCCTCTGTATTATATGGGTGTTCCTCCTCTACGGTATGGTATGGTATACATCTATTCCAAGGTATCGGAACGTGCGCACCGCCCATGGTATCTGTAGTACCGGTAGCTGTTCTAGCAGGGTCCCTTTGTACCTGCCGAGTGGAAATATGCTAGATTTATGGGGGTTCACGGCTATACCAGACAGCTTTGCGTATCTCTCCAGCACTTCCAGAATGTACTGGAGGTTTTCTTCTGGGTGCCTTAAGTACAACAACATGTCATCCACATACAAAGATCAGATGCGGTTCCCCTCCTAAAGCAATGCCCATCGGGCCATACTGTTGCCTCAGGTATATGGCCAAGGGTTCCAGAGCAAGAATATACAACATAGGAGACCACGGGCATCCTTGCCTAGTACCGCTCTGAAGCGGCCACCTCTCTGATATTACCGACCCTGTTTTAACTCTAGCAAACGGAGCGCTATATAGCATTTGAGCCCACCGCAAGTACCCAGGCCCTATCCCATAACCCGCCACGGCCGCCATCAGCCACAGCCATTTGACCGAATCAAAGGCCTTTATTGCGTCTAGCGATACAATTGCCAGTTTGCCTTCATCCTCATTTGCCTACTCAACAACTCAGTGGAGTTGCCCGAGATTGTTGGATATGTTCCTGTTCGGGACATAGCCAGTCTGGTCGGGATGCATTAATTTAGCAATAACCCTCTTCATTCTGTTTGCCAAAACTGCCGTCAATATTTTGCTGTCTTGGTTAAGCATTGACAGGGGTCTTTATGATCCACAGTTGTGACCGGGCTTATTAGGTTTGGGCAGTGGTATAATTGTCGCTTCTCTGAGGGACTCTGGCAGCCTACCCACTTCATACGCTTCATTCAACATTTCTAAAAGCTGAGGAAGCACTTAATCTTTATATGTTTTATAAAATTTGCTTGGGAGTCCATCAGTTCCTGGGGTCTTACTAGTAGGAAACTGTCACACTACTTCCTCCAAGGTAATCAGGGCATCCAGCTCCTCCCGCTCTTTGGCACTAATCTGCGGCAGTCCTATATCTTCTAGTGTTTCAGCTATTGCTGTGCAGTCACTTCCCTCATCTCCATACAGGCGTCATTAATACACCACAAATTCTTGGTTAACTCCCTCTTGGGCGTCCACTAAACTCCCATCCTTCCTGGTTATTGTCCCGATTGTGGGCCTGGGGGTCTCACTTTTATATAACCATGCCAGGACCCTCCCTGGTTTATCCCCTCCCGCATGCTGTCTCTCTGTATACTTATAATTAAGATTGCACAATCTCTCCCAGTGCCCCGCGCATTTCTGCTGCAGCTTAAGTACTCTTTTGTTATCTTCCTTGGCGTTTCCTCCTTCCCTTAGTGCCCTTTCTAGTTCCCTCTCTGTATCTTGCAGTTCAGCCTGGATCCCTCCTTGTAGTCCTTTGGACTTAGCTATAGCTACTCCCCTCATCACCACTTTAAAGGCCTCCCAAAGCATGCCTGCTGTCTTTACACTGCCAGTGTTTATCTCAAAATAGTTTACTATTTCCTCCCTCATATCCTCCCGGAAGATGGTGTCTTTTAGCGCCTCTGCTCTGAGGCACCATGTCGGGATCTTTGCCCTCGGGGGGCGGCATTGCCATCTCAGGATTAGTGGCAAGTGGTCTG
Source organism: Ambystoma mexicanum (assembly GCF_040938575.1). NCBI lineage: Eukaryota > Metazoa > Chordata > Amphibia > Caudata > Ambystomatidae > Ambystoma > Ambystoma mexicanum. Next base: position 719,441,357 of record NC_090923.1, read on the forward strand.
AGAGGACCCTCGCTTTATATTCCGTTTCCGTTATCTCAGTCATTAAATCTTGCGTGGCAAACATATCATCCAATCTAGTGTGCAAATTTTGTGCAGCCGAGTAGTGCGAATACTGCCTCTCCTGGGGGTGATGTGCCCTCCATACATCCTCAAACCCGAAATCATCTAACAGCATACGCAGCGCTCTGGCGGCTGGGGTGGGTCTGTCCATTTTTCCATCCGACCTATCTACCATAGGGTTTAAACACAGTTGAAGTCTCCTCCCCAGCACGCACTAAGTTTGTTGCATAAGGTTCTGAAATATGCCGCTGTGTTTTGATTCAGGGCGTACATGTTTATAATGCTCATCTCCCTGTTTTCCACCAGTCCTCATCATGACCATCCTCCCGTCTGCCTCCACCACGGACTGTAACAGTTGGAACGGAACATGTGGCGCCACCCAAATGATCACTCCCCTGGCATAGGCCGAATATGATGCCCCCGCCACAGTCCCCCTCCATTTTTTCCGAATCATCTCCATCTCATCTTGTGTGAGATGGGTCTCCTGCAGCAGGGCTATATCTACTTTTTGTCTGCGTAGGTATAACATGAACTTGTTCCTCTTTAGATAAAAATTGAGCCCTCTGACGTTCCAAGTAATTATTTTAAGATTCTCCCATGGCATATCAGGGTCTTTCTTCTTCCCCCCACAAGTGCAGTCCATGACCAAATACATTCCCATTCTATGCAGGTTTGTCTCCCAACATGAACTTCCCCAAACAACAAATCCCCCAAACTTCCCCATCTCCCTCCCTCCTGCCCCCCATCCCTGCCCCAACTCACTCCCCTCCATTTCCTCCCGCCCCAACACCCTACCCAATGGTCGCCCAGCTCCATCCCTGGATCTCAGGCAACCCCGCATCTAGCCCTTTTCTGGCAATTGCCTTTACTCACGGCTCAGCAGGGTGAGGTCGCCCTAATGGCGGCCCTACTACTCTAACTATTGGGGGTAGGTCTTCTCCATCTTGCCGCTCCCATTTGCTTCTATGTAAGCGCGCTTGGTGCTACTCAATTTTCATTCACATTTAATATTCTAGTCCAACAAGTCCAAATGTCTCTTAATTGCAGTTTTTAATGTAATGTAATCTATCCTCGCCCCGCCCATGTTACTCATGCGGCAATCCTTTCATTTTTTCCCCCTGGCCCTTCCTCCCCCATTCTAGCATTCTACATAACATGTCCCCCTCACTTAGGATTCTCGTGGTCTTTCTGCTCGCATTGGTCCGGGCAACCCTGCATATCCAGCCATGCCGCCGCGTCCTCCGGGGTATCGAAAAAGTACGCCTTACTCTTGTGCAGGACTTTGAACTTCACAGGATACAAAAGCATGTACTTGATTCCGGCCATACGCATTCTCCTTTTGTTCGCCACATAGCTATAACGCTGTCTCTGTACCAACATGGTGTAGTCAGGATATGCCGTCATGGTTGCGGATGCCCTTTTGATCGTTCCACCTTTGCGAAAGTACTCCAGGATCTTCTCTCCATCTTTATAGTTCAAGATCTTTGCTATTATTGCCCGAGTGGGAGCTCCACGTCGAGGTTTCCTCATTAGGGCCCTGGGCACCCGTTCGACAGCAAATCCTTTGGAAAGTTTGTCAGCTCCAATTTCTTGTAGGATCAAATTCTCCACACAGTCTGTGGGGTCCCGACCTTCCTCTCCCTCCGGTAGGCCGACCACCCGAATGTTGCTCTGTCTCGCTCTCCCTTCAGCCTCCTCCACGCGGTTCTCCAAGTTGGCGACCTGTTGCTTCAGAACGTGGACTTCCTTTGCGTTACTCGTGCTGGTTTCCGTATCGGTTTTCACCGTACTTTCTAGGCCGCTTTTTCTTTCAGCCAGTGCACTCACATCCTGTAGCAACAGGTTAACTTCTAGCCCAACCGCATCTATTTTGGTTTCCAAAGCAGTTCTTAGGTCCGCCATCGCTGTATCCCACGAGGCCTTCAACTTCGTAATGGCTGTTAAAATCAGTTGATCCTCTTTCGTCGGGGATATTTCTGCAGGCGTGGCTGCTGCACCCTGTACCGGGGTGGTTGGAGTCTGTTGCAGCTTGGCAAAAATGCCCATAGTGGGCTGCTTACTTTTAATCTTGCCTCCTCTCACTGACATTGTGCAGTCCTGCTTTTGTGCCGAGGCCGAGCTTTTCTGCAACGTGCGGGCCCTGCTTCCCCGTTCCTCCTTTTCTGTGGTTGCAGCACGCTGTGGCACCGCCAGGCCTGTGTGTCTCTTGTGCCTTATCCAGTCCGCTTCTTGGGGGCTACAATGCTCGCTCCAGTATGGAATCCGTTGCAGTTCACGTGTGCCGTGAGGGGCTTGCGCGTTGCGGATCACTTCCAGCGAACCCGTTCTGTAGCACCAGTACCGTGCTCTTAGCTGCAGTGCTTCCGGCTCCGCTTTCCACCCACTGCGCTCTCCTTGCAGACCACCAACCGCATTTGGGCTGTTGGGCCTACCCCTGCCTCCTTTGTTCTAGCACACCAGCCATTTTGTCTGGGGTTTCGCACCGCGGCCACAAACTTTCATTTGATCTTGCCAGTTTTCCTGCAGTCATCGAGGACTCGGCTCTTCATCAAACTTGCACCTCGCCTTTACACATCATATAGTATCCTTTTGAGGACGAACATGCCTTTTTTAGTTCATTTTCACGCAGGATCATATCGGATCATCAGGAGCAGCTCGGAAGACCGGTCCTACTCCATGGCTCTCTAGCCATGCCCCCCGCCGCCAAGTGAACCTTGTTAGATGCGATGAGCTAACCAGGCCCGCCTTGTCCAAGGAGGTAGGAGCTTCGGAGCTGTAACACACAGAGGATTAATCTTCTGAGCCTGCACATCAAAAAGAAACGCTTCCACTTATGGCCATAGCAAGTAAACATTGAAGAGGCCCTGGCCTTGGCCAGGATGTCCTTACATTCTGCAGGTAACGAATGTCCATATTCTAGGGATGCAGGAGCCAGGCCCCGAAGTTCAGCCACGCCGGGTCGTGATGCAGAATCAATCCCCTCTCTCTGTGAGAAATATCTGGCAGTTTGTAGTCTGAAGGATGGGGCCGCTGACAGATGCAGCAGGTCTGGGTACCAGATTTGTCGCGGCCACACCAGAGCGAGGAGTATCATCCTGCAGCGACAGTCTGAGTGTATTGATCACTTGTAGCAGAAGTGGTTGTGGAAGAAAAGCGTACATAAAAAGGTCCCTCCCACGGGAACAGGTACAAGAAAGCATCCCCCATGCTCCTCGGTTGCGGGGACCTGCTGGCGAACCTCCGGCACTTGGAGTTAAGTTATCGTGAAGAGGTCCCCATTCGCGGAACACAAGATTCACTTGATCCTGGCGAAGCTGCCACCTGTGGCAAAAACGTTGCTTCCTGCTGAGCGAGTCTGCAATGGTGTTCTTTATGCCCTGCAGGTGAAAAGGACGAGATACATGTCCTGACGAATGGCAAGTGCCACAGATCCTGGGTCTCTTTGGAGAGAGCCGGCGAGTGTATCCCGCCCTGCTTCCGGATGAAGAACATCGTGGTGATGTTCACCACTTTGCCCACAGCAATGGTAGGAAGGACAGGAGGGCCCAGAAGACAGCCTAAAGCTCCAGTAGGTTGATGTGAAGTGTCTTTCTTCCGGCAGCCAGAGGCCTCTGACATGCAGCAGTCGGGTGTGGGCTCCCCAACCTTCCCGATAAGCATCTGTGGTGACTGTCTCCTGTTCAGGAGGAATTTGGAATTGTGCCCTTCGAGCGAGATGGGGGCGTACGCCCCAGCACCATTGACTGCTCAACTCCTCACTGAGGGCAATCTTGTCCGTCCAAGATCCAGAGATGTGCAGCCACCTGGCATCCAGAAACTCCTGGAGAGGTCTGTAGTCTGCAAAGCTGGTGACCTGACAGCCCGTACCATTGCCAACTGCGCTGACAACAGGCGTCCAACTTTCCCCAGTATGATCACCACCCTCTCTCACAAGGGGGACACCAGACAATTAACTGTTAAGACGGGCACCCAGAAACAGAGCATTCTGCGATGGCTCAAGCAGGACTTCGGATAATTTATGGAAAACCCCAGCAGGCACGGTCCACACCGTGCGTGTGGTGGATTGCCAGTTCATGGGAGTGGGCTCGGAGAAGCCAGTCGTCCAGATAAGGGTAGACGTAGATGCCCTTGAGGCAAAGACGCGCTGCCAACGGAGCCATGCACTTTGTGAAGACCGTTGGTGCTGACTTCAAGCAGAAGGGGAGCGCCTTGAACTGGTAGTGGCGGTCCCGGACCACAAACGGCAGGTGTGGTGCTTCCGGTGGGTGGGGATATAGACGTAGGCGTCCTACAGATCCAGGAACGATAGTCTACTTACTTCAGTTGGCAGAGCATGTCCTGCAACGAAACCATCCAGAACTTCTGTGACTTCAAGCACTTGAGGCGTCTCAGGTCCAGTATCGCCCTCCACCCTCCTGACTTCTTTCGGACCCAAAATGATCTGTAGTACACTCTGGAGCCCCAGAGGCACGGGCTCCATCGCCTCTTTCCTTAACATGGCGTTGACCTCCTGTAGCAGCTGCGCCACCCATCGTTCTTGTCGAGCCACCAGGGGATACAGGGACACCTGCATTGGAACTCCAAGGTGTGCCCCTGTTCCAGAGCATCCAGCACCCATCTGTCGGTGGTGGTGGTTTTCCACATGCTGACTAACTTCGCCAGCTGGCCTCCTACTGGGGTGTATGAAGGGGCCATACCAGCCCCCCCCTTCTCCCTTGGATCAACTAACCCAGAGACGAACTCCACTGGATGACCTTCCCTGATTGGCTGTACTACTTTGCTGCTGCAAAAACCCAGTGGCAGGGGTCGAGGAATCCATAGACAAGTGCAACGTCTGCAATCCAGCCAGAAACTCCAGGAGTCTCTCAAGGACCCCTCAGAAGCAGGACGACCAGAGCTTGAGTCCCCGCACCAAAGTGCAGGACTCAAGGAGTGAAGGAAGCCCAACCGGTATCCCGAGATCCGCGGTGGTGCCGTTTACCACACGCTGAAACCACGAAGTGTAGCTGATCCGAAAAGAGCCTGTAGCTGCCGACGACCTCCAAACTGCTACCGCATGCGTCCTCCAGAAGTCGTCCTTGTCCCCACGACTGAGGCTCAGGAACCCAGCATCTGCATTGCTGCAACAGGACAGAATCCAACTGGACCACTCTTCTTCAAACCAGAGGTACTGTTTAGACTTGGGGTACTTACCTCGGTGTCTTTAGCTGTGTTCTTCTCAGTTGAGACTTGCATTGGCTACTTTTGTTGGGGTCGATTCCAACTCTGCTTTTCACAAGTGTGACAGCTGGTGACCCTACAAGTGATTTCTACAAAACTAACTTTGTGCAAGACTTTCATTATCCAAGAAGTGACTCTGCTCCATAGACTGTGCTCCAATTGACTTTGGCTGTCCTGGCTACCTGCAGACTCTTCTAGTCCATGGACTTTGATATTTATGTTCATCATAGGTGGTAACTTGCTTTAGACTTAGTGCTGGCAAAGGCTTGTCTAGATCTCAATTGTCCTCACCTATACTGAGAACCTGTTTTAACCTTTTTCCTTCCTTCAACCTTTCCTTTCTGCAAACTTCAGAATCTGCAAAGTAGAACTAGTGATATATAAATGCCATTACTGTCCTTGTGAACCCCTCCGGGTGTAGGAAGTGTGTAAAAAGCATCTCTAAAGAGTATCTACTAAACTTGTGCTTATTCTGGAAAAGTATTTTAAAGTATATTTGATCGTTACATATCTTGCCCTTTTTAAAGAACACTTATTTAAAAACTGATGTAAAATAAATAACTATTTATAAGTGAAACCTTGAGTGCAAGTGTTACTTGGCTACTCCTATTTGCAATTTCATTGCAACAGCTCTACAGCTCACATTTACCCCTCTTGAGATAAGCCTGGTTGCTCAGTCACACAACCAACTTGTGTAGTACAGGTCTATACCAAAAGGTGGGTTACCTAATACCAAGCAGATACGTGTTGTGTAGTCTCACAGTGTTACATCAATTCTTACCTAACAGCCGTCATTGGATTTCTCCTTTGTGGTCTTGTCCGTTGACATCAAGCATAGTTTTGAAGGGGTCAAAGAGTTTGCCTTTGACCCCCTATCGGTAGGCTCACCGTGATTGTGGCCGGTGACGGCAACGTTGCCCTTCACGCATCAGCGGTGAACCCAGTTGGATCCAAGGCAAGCAGCCTTGCCTTCTTTTGGACCCCCGCATGCGGGCGTCCTCAAAAGGACCTAGACTTCTGAGGGAGTTCGCTCGTGGGACCAGCCAGTCCTTGAAGAAGCATGCCCATGCCCAGTCAGCCTGCTGTAGTGATCCTTCTTGGTCTTTATTGAAAAGCCACGGCACACCTCGCATTCCTCTTCCTCATGGTCCAGATGCAGACAATATATGCATTTGTTGTGACCATCATCGATAAACACATACCGCAATCCACATGTTAAGCAGATTTTGAAGAGGCATCTCTTCTCCTCAGCCATGGTGAAAAAGCGCGAAGTAGGCCCCAGATAAAAGATCCTTGATGAAAAATCTGATATAGGTTATCGTCAACAGCGGACCCCACTATTGGTAATCAAACTACGGTCAAATGATTAAGCAAAAAACACAAAAATAGTCAACATTCTATCAAAGAGTACTAAAATAGCTTGGAGAGCAAGAAGAGGACTCCCACCACTGAAGTGTGCCGTAAAATCCGAAGATGGCCACCAGGGGTGGAGCTTAGGGAGAGGACTGTCATTGGATGGGGGCAATGTGACCCAGAGGATAGTGATTGGTTTAGAGGAGAAATAGCGTTTCCAAGCAAAAGTGAAACTTTTTTCTGTTACCAAGGATTCCCAGCCTGACAACGGGGAATATTCATGAGCATATGAATCCATGCCAGACCACATGCTGGAGAAGGGTGTCCTTATAGAAGATCAGGGAGGCTTACTCTCCTCTTCGTCTTGATCAGAATCTAGAAGCAAAGTTATCTCTGGTCTGGGGACATAGGCCTTCAGGCGGTTGGAGTGACAGACCCTAGGGGCCTCCTTGGGGTTGCCCAAGTCCACCAAGTAATTAATCTTTCCCAGGTTTAGCTACAACTTTGAAGGTTCCTGTCCATTTGTCCTGTAACACTCATTTTTACTGGGATCATAACTAGAACTAGCTGGTCTGGAGTAAACTCCACCATGTTAGCTTTCAGGACATGCCAATGCTTGACCAGGGGGCTTGGCCAGCCTTCAGGTTTTCAGATGCTTCAATCATCTTCAGAGTTATCCTTTGTCAAAGGCCTAGCACATAGACAGTAATTCATACTGGCTTTGAAGGTGGAGCACTCTCCAGATAAGGGCCAAAGGACCTCTGACTGGATGACCATAGAGGAGCTCAAAGGGGCTAAAGCCCAATCCAGCTTGAGGTACCTCTCTGTAAGCAAAAAGAAGGTGTGGCAGTAGAAGGTCCCACTTTCTTATAAGGGGGTTCCTCAAAAGCACCAATCATGCTCTTCTTGGTTCTATTAAACCTCTCCACCAACCCATTGGTCTGGGGATGGTAGGATTTTGAGTACATGTAGGAGACCCCACAGGCATGCCACATCCTTGCTGGAAGTGGGACAAAGTTTGACCCCCTGTCGGATACTACCTCCTTGGGAAAACCTAACCTGGTAAAAATACCAAGTAGGGCCTTGGCAACTGCCTGAGCAGTGACAGTTCTCATAGGTATGGCCTCAGGGTATTTAGTGGCATTGCCACTACAACCAGTATAAACAGGTTGACTGAGGAAGTTTTAAGGTCAAAGGGACCAACAATGTCAAGCCACACCCCCTCAAAAAGGGCTCCCACAACTGGGAGGGCCACTAAGGGTGCAACAGTCTTGGTTCCACTTTTGCCTGACAATTGGCAAGTGTGGCAGCTTCTGCAATGCAGATCTACTTCTGCTCCAATCTTGGGCCAGTAGAAATACAATGATAGTCCCTCTTTGGACCTTTTTCTACTTAAGTGACCAGCCAGAGGGACTTGAAGGGCTAATTGCAAAAAGTAAATCTTACTTCTTGGGGCAGCACCAGTCTCCTGAGGTCCCCTGGAGTAGATTCCATAAGCTCACTGTAGAGGGGCCATCTCCCCAGTAGAATCTATGTTTCCCTGGCTATTGCCCTCCAAGATGGGAAGCTGCCTATTGACGCAGGCCTTCAAGAGAGGGACACTTGTCCCCAGCTGAAGTCTGTCCTAGATGGTCGACCGTCTGCAAGTCAAGATTGCAGCTCAGGATGGTCTCTTGGATCCAGATCCTTTATGCAGGGGAGTCCTCCAGCTCGGTTTCACCAGTAGGTGTGTTTTCAGCTGATTCGGTTTCCACCAACCCAGCCTTAGCTGGAGGTGGGGCACTGAGGTGACCTGGAGCTTTCCTTTTACTGCAGATTTTTTCTTTGAGCTGGAGGCCATTCTTTCCTATTGAGACTCTGGATGTCTCCTTGGTCGGTGTGAGTGATGGGCTTTTCTTCACCGGACAGACACTGGATTTCTTGTTGGTCTCAGTGGAAAGGTCTCTTAAGGTTGCCTCCCTGGCCTTTCTGGTCAGCTCCCTTTATTTCTTACTGGGGGGCTTGTGTGTGCTGGAGACTATACCCAGGGTCATCATTTTCTAAGGGTACCCCACCAGGCACTTCAGACTGAACACGGAAAGGAATTTTAACAGTCATATCATTGCACTGAATTATGGCTGTCATTATGGGGCACATTTGGATAGGGCCTCCTGCAAGCTTGTTGGGCCTTTTGGATGCCTCATCTACATCCTCAGGGTTAACAAACCTTCATTCACCACAGTAATGCCGAATGCTGGCCCCAGTGTCTTTGATGGCAGGGGTGTACTGCATTCCAGTGGAACCCTCAAGTATGTTGTCCTTATAGTATTCTTTGGTGGTAACATCTATATTCTGTTGTCCCCACAGACCCAGAACACTAAAGAAACTCTAGCTTGAACACCAATGGGTTCTTCAGCTTTAGTGTGAAGGCTGCATCTGGAATCCTCTTCACATGGTCACCAGACCCACAAACCACACATTTACCAAAGGTTCTTTGGAAGGGGGTTTCAGGTAACCACCCTCTGGTTTGGCTTCAGGGGGTACACTAGACCTGTGAGATTTACCATGGAATGCACCGTTATGATGTTTGGGGGGGAGGGGGCTCTTTTTATGGGGGATTAGTGGAGGGATCTTTCCCATCTTTCTTATGCTTTTTCCCTTCCTCCTTGTGAGGAGCCACAGAATCTTTGCGAGTAGCCCTGTTGGCTACCCAGAAGGTCAGCAGCTATTGCTAACTTCTTAGGGACACGCTCTTTAGAGTCAGCTAGATGCTGGCTCAGATCTGGGGAACAGGCATCTAAAATGCTTTCTAGCATGGCAAGATTTCTCATACTATCAAAAGTACTCACTTCATCGCCCTCCCATCTATGTTTTTCAGGCTCTCACACACCCAAGTCGCCCACAATGCACCACCCTTTTTCTTATGGTCTCTAAACCTTTTCAGGTATTGGGAAGGGGTCTTCCAAAACCTGGCTATGAGAGCTAACCTAACCATCTGGCAATCTTCCATTTTGGCATCATTCAATTCTATCACAGTCATTGTGGGGAAGGCTAGCGATGACCCACAGCACTAACTCACTGTCACAGATACCTTGCCCTTCCATGTAAACTGAAAGATTCATAACCAGTCAAGGATATTGTTCTTCAAATCATACACACTCACCAAGTCTTCGGGCAAGCGTGGCTTCCTGATCCTGGAGGCATCAGACCAAGTACCCTGTAAGGGATGAGACGTCAAGGGACACCTTTTTCATTTCACACTCATGCTGCATCTCCTTTTCTCCGAGTTCAAGATCCTTTTTCTGTTTGTTTTCTTGTTTCTGATTGCATTTCCAGTTTCCTGAATTCTTACTGGAGTTTCATTTTTTCAATTTCCAGGAAGACTTCAGAGGACATGTTAGAGGGAAGTGTGGGAATAGAGGGAAGAGTTGGAGGGGGGACTACTAAGCATTGCCGCTTCTTCCTCCTCCTTGGATTCTTCACACTCAGGAGGATGAGGGCTTGGGTCTATATCTTGACCCACATTATCTTCAACCATATCAATATTGGGAGTAGGGGGTGACAGGCCTACACACTAAGGTTTGGTCATCCAACAAGGTTTGGATCAGTTCCAATTCTCGCCCTTTACAACTGAGGCCTCTTGCTCTGCTGTAGCCTCTGCTTTAAGGTTTTGCAGGTTTCAGCTGTATTAGTATTTACCGTTTAGGTAGAATCAGCCTTGTGGGTGGATTCTATGGACACAGGTACAACCAAGAGTCAATGTAATCCAACACTACTCAATCCCACGAGCTCTAAACACCAGCGTTAGGGCAATTTTCCTAAAGTCCACTTATGGTAGGACTTTATAAAACTATCCTCTTTGTATACAGGCCCCAACTTCTAGTAGAAGTCTGTATTCACTTGAGTTCTTTGTAATTACCTACAGCTCACATCTCCCTCCTAAAATAAGTCGGGTTGCTCTGCCATACTATCAGAACCTCGAGTAGTACAGACGTCTACTAGAGGTTGGGAACTGTATACCAAGGGGATTGTTTTTATAAAGTCCTACCATAAGAGGAATTAGAAAAACTGCCCCAACAATCTCAAATACTCCCAGGTCCTAGTTGGAGACTCAACTGTAGTCCAGTCAGGGGTGGGGGACCCGAACTATAAACCCCAGTCAGCTTGTGGATAGTTGGAGTTAAATTGTAGTTGGCCATGAACAAAGCTTCAAAAGGCATGACAAGGATGTTGAAGAGAGGAGATTGCTTGAGGAGAGAACGAGCCAGCTGTAGAGGAGGTGGTGGTGGCAAAGAAGGTTACATCTGGAGGAGACTGTGGCGATAGCAGCTGGACGCAAGGCAGAGGAGGTTACGTCTGATGTGGAACAGAGAACTGGAAGTGTGGGAGATAGGATCATGTTGGGAGTCTTAACACCAGGATAAGTAGATGCATTGGATGTGGAGGTCAAGGGCCAAAGAAGCAAAACACCAAGTGAGAACAGGAAAAGGAGGCAAGGTTGGCTCAAGGCAGACAGAAGAGGTGGTAGGAGATACAGAATTCAGACAGTAAGGACATGGACTGACCAGAAGTGAGGTTGTACTCTTACTGGTCCTCGAGGACCGCATTTCGTTAATGGCCCGGAATAAGTGTTTTTAAAAAAAAATACTGAAACCATAACTTCATTTTGCAGTGGTCTGCATCGCCCACCCAGCCTGTGACATGCTTTCCAACAATGGGACAGCCTTTTATTCCATTGCCAAAGGTGCTGCAGTTTAGGTGACAAAGGTTTCCAATAAATGTCAGTCTATATGCGGTGTGATCGTCACACTAAGTCTCTTAATGCCTCCAGTAGGTTATAGATCTCAAAGTCCCCATGAGAGCCTCAAAGCAGGATTCCTCTCTGGTGCTCAAAACGATGCATTCCAGTGGAACCCTCAGCATGCATGAGAGGTCAATCTCCCAACAAAGAAAGGGTCAGAGAAGGGAACTTCAAGATAGGAAGCTAGTCTGGACTTCTGCTGTACAGTATTCCTACCTTCAGCAGCAACTACACTCCATCAGTGGTTTTCTCTTTGGTTTTGTGCATCTCTTGATCCAATTAGTCAGCTTTCAGTATATACTAGTTTTCCTATCTATTACCCTTGCTCATGAGAACAGATATACCTGCATTCTTGCTGCTTCGGCATGCAAATCAGGCATACTAGTACAGTCTTCTCCTATTTGGTATAAATGCCATCTTTGACTGGCTTACTAGATCAGACTCCATTCACTACTTAACATCCACCCAGGAACAAACCAAATCATCCACATGTTTCATATCCCTCACTGGTGAATTAGGAATCAAAACAATTATTTTGGCAATTAATGTGATGTCTCTTCAGAGTGCATGATCAATATTAGAGGTTTAAGAGACATTTATACTAACAATACAAGCTCCATGAGCCCCCACACCAACCTTCTCTAGAGGCCACAAAAAGAAAGTCATATCAAAGGAAGGAGTGTATGCAGTTTGCTGGAGTAACTATTACACTCAGTCCTCTTTGGAGTGCATTATCAGCCAGTCTCTCAATGTTTTTGGTTGCACTTTCGTCCTGGAGCATCCTGTTTATGGGTCATCACCATGCCACTTACATTTCCTAACAGAATCTTCAAAGGCGGTTATCCCATCCAGAAGCTCCAAGTTCTCATCTAGTGCTTGCTGCAATACAAATAAACACGTTTTACTTGCACTGATGAGAAAAGCACTAGAAGGCCGAATCAAGCTAAAGAAAGAAAGAACCCACCAAGGTAAAAAGGCAAAGTTATGCAGTTGGTACTCGCGGCTGAGTGATTAACATCCAGAGGCATTTAAGTGAAAACATTGCAACATTTAGATGGTAACATGTAAACCTCCAATTACATTTTTAAATATTTGTATAGAAGGTAGACTACAACCTGTGAATGGGGATTGGAGCGCTTTACAAGATGGAAATAGTCTAACACATACGATGTTATGCCGCTCGTAAGTACCTGTTCAATTGTCCCATTTTTAACACCTGCCAGGGGTGAATACCTATATGAGTAAAACGTCTGACATGAGTGCAGCCTGACCTTAGCAAAATCGAATTACAAGCCAGGATTGCCTTAGTCATTCCTCATTCCAAGGTCGATAAATCAAGTACCAGCCAAAACGGGGTTATAGCATCAAGTGGTATAGCAGAGCATATGGCCATCTGTCACACCAAATGTATTTTCCAAATGAACACAAACTCCCAATACAAAATGTTTGTAGCTGTCTTACTTACCCAAATGAAGGAATTCCTGGTGAAGAAAAAGCTGGCTGCAGCTCAGTGTATCCGAAGCTTAAGCCAATCTGCTGGCTGGACACTATGATCTCAAATAACATCAGTAACCACATACCAATGATCATGTAAATGAATGATCATCTCAAGAAAACAAGGATATGAAACTAAAGTTTGGAGTTCTGCAAAATCGATATCCCTCTTAAAACAAAAGTTGTGGATGTGGCATGGACAGCTTTGCTATGAGATCCAACTATGACCATTTTGCTATCAGCATATAATTTTGCCTCAGCTGTGCAGTAACTACCCCTTCACTGTTATAGTATTTTTGTACAGTGTTGAGCACAATTAACACTAAATGCATCAAGGCATTTGTTTCATGTTCTTACCACTGAGAACATAGTGCCAATCACATGATCTACAATGTCAGAAACTGTGGGGTTATCTTTGTTGTGGCACCCTTAACTCCTAAACAGCGTAGTAGCTTTTCCATTTAATTTGCCAGACTTAGCATGGGGTCAGCTGGCTTTGGGCTGGTGGCAATTAGAGGGAGGAACAGCTATGCCAAAACAGTGCCTACAGTTGTGTCTTCGGATCACGGATGATCCCAACTTCATGTGAAGACAAACAGCCACTCAGCCAGCCAAAAGAGCCAGCAAGCTGTTAAGGTGAATTTCCAAAATCAAGCCGGGGAGGTAGGTGGGGGGGGGGGGGGAGAGATTATATGAGGCCACCCTAGTTATGTTAAACAGGGAGTCTCTAGGAGTTAAGCCAAAACCCAATCAAGGTATTGTGGGAGAGCAGTCGAGACTTAATCTTCAGAGTGAGTCAAAGTTGTCTATGGTCCCTATGAGTTCACACAGAATAACAATAATTCATCTTAGACAGTATAGAGATTAATAAAAATAGTTATTTATTAGGCCTTTAAGAACCCACTAATTCAACTAAACTAGCAGGTAATATTGTCACACACCAACGATATATCATAAATATAAACATTGACCAGTAGGTTCTCTTACAATGCATCAGTAAATAATGTAATCAAGTAAGTATTTGGATGCAGTTAAAATGAATGGAACCAACACAATCACAATTCCCTTTAACTTATGAAGTCCAAAACTTAAATGTATGGAGCCTAGTTCCCAAAAGTCGCAGGTTCCAAGACAAGTTTCTCCAGGGAAGGTATTCTCTGAAAGGATGCAATGGGTTTGTGGTGGCGATTTCAAACAGTTCAAAACTATATCAAAGTGAAATAACTATTTAACCAAAGACGGGTAAGTTGTCCTCCCTCTTCCAGTCCCAATGCTAGCCCAGCTGTAAGATACTTGACCAATTTTTGACGACAAAAAGTAAAGGGGGAGTTGGGAGACAAAGGCCTTTGCACCCAATGTTATCCTATGTATGAAGGGCGGGCAGAACAGTTGCGTTTACTTACACCGCAGCACCCACACCAAGCCTCAGACTTTTTCTCAGGTCACACAATGGATAGTTTGGGGGTCGCTGGGGACACAATCTTCCATCTTTTGTTCCAGTGCAAGTGGTTGCAGGTTTGAGTGATTCTTCCAGTAGGGTTAAACTTCAAGATGCAACACCAGAGGATGAAGCATGCAGGATTATATGGTGCAGACCCCTTCCTTTTGGGATACTTCACGGGAAGGAGGCATGCGAGTGCCGCTGAAGGTCACTCTTTGCAGGCGACGAGAGGTGATTTTCCAGTCACGGTCACAGCAGCAGCTCCAGAACAGATTATCTTGATGCTAGGAAGCTGAAATTTCAGAGACTGCGACTTGAGGCACAAGCTGGTGACCACTGGGCTTCAACACGGAACTGCAACTATCTGATGAGGTAGCCAACGAGGGAGCTGGTCAGTCCACCAGGCAGTTCAGGGACACCTCCGAAGGCTCTTGGGGCATGCTACCTCGAGTAGGCGTAGAGACTAGTTGGTCCCACGAGTCCACAGGCTGAAGCACCAACAAGTGTTTTCCCCGAGATCTTGCAAAGTAGCAGGGCTTCACCAAGCCAGTAACTGGAGAGGATGTTGGTCCACAGCAGAAATCGTGCTCGGGTCATCTGCAAGCTTCTCTTCGTCGTAGGATTCTTGGCTCCAACCTAGATCGGAATAGAAGCAGGCGTCCTCTTATCCAGATTCAGAACTGGAAGCAAGTTCCGCCTACTTCTACTCCCATCTCTCCAGCCCTGAAATCTCTTCATTGGCTCCCAGTGGCTGCAAGGGTTAAATTAAAGACCACCTGCATTGTCCACAAGACTTTCTGGGACCTTGGTCTAAAATACCTTCAAGTGTCCCTCCGTAAATACCTTCCAACTCGAACTCTTCCCTCCTCCACCTCCAACTCCCTCAGGGTCAGTCACCTCTCCAAGCAACGAGTTGGGGGTAGATCTCTTTCCTTGGCCGGGGCCTCCATCTGGAACAGCCTTGCTGACACAAACTTGAGGCGAACCACCTCTGGTTATGGAAGAACCTCAAGACCTTCCTCTTTGCTTCTACTTTCGCTCTTCCTGTTTGCTTTGGCTCCGAGCACCTGGCTACCCTCCGATTTTGGGCACAGATCCCTGCCCACCCAGCCACACACCTGCAGTGCCTCCTAGCAACCCTTGCACTTAGGTCTGTATCTGTACCCCTACAGTCCCCTTACCTGCACTTATCAGACACCCCTTGTCTGCGCTTTAAACCTCTCACTTGCCACGCTGGCTTCACTACCAGTTGTTTTTATCCTTTGCTCAGCACTTCCCACCTCTCCCCTGCACTTGTCACTGGGCCTGGTAAGATCGTTGTTTTGTCCTCCCTTGCCTCGTCGTGCTCTGAAACACTTGTATATGAGCGCGACACAAAATATATCATCATTTGGGAGGATCTCCCTCGTCCAAAGTTAACGGAAAACCTGCTGGATGGCATAAAACCACTGACCACCAGAGACAGGCCGAGGACCCTAATAATTGCGAACCAGGCATCTGAGAAGAGCTTCCTCGTTGCAGTGGCAGCAATAAGCCCACGGACCACCAGAGAAGGGCCTCTGACACCAACAAAAGGGAACTGAGCATCCAAGGAGAACTTCCATGTTGCAGCAAAAAGGCCACTGACCAACCCCTCCCAGCTTGGTGTATCCTGACCCGGAAATCTCTCCTTAGAGTGCCCCAGGGCAACCTTTCCCAGTCCTCAGCTAAGGGTCAGAGGGCAGTTCCTGACCAAGCAGTTCCAGTCCGTGTTTTCCCGTGTTCGCCTGCCGCAGTCAACCAGCAGCAACAGATAAGGTAAGTGTGGCCTGGGCGGGGAGTACAGCCATTACTGTACTCAGTAAAGCCCCACCACTCTTACCTACAAGAACATATACCACTAATGCTAGTCAGTCATATCTTGCATTTAGCCCAATTCCCCGCAGGCCAGCCCCACCATCATCAGGCAATGCCAACGTCAACTTCTCTGGTGCTGGGAGGACAGTTGTTCCGTGGGACAGTAAGTTGTGCATTTGTAAACGTTTTATTCTCACGCTGCAGCGTGTGTGTACGGTTCGCTTGCAGCGGCGCCTCCCTGATGGAGTGTTCCCTCGCAACTCCCTACCGCGTGGGCCTCGTGCCCCCCCTTCTCCTGCACCTACGCGCCCCCTTTGTTCTTCCTCATTGACTGCCCCGTTTTGCAATGTATTGCTTTGCGTTAGGCTGCATTCTTCCTTCTTCTAGGCTTATATTTGTCGACTGCTTTGTTCTTTTGTATATTGTTTTGTGTTCTGCTGTGCTCCACCCTCCTCTAGGTTCTCTTTTTAAATGACGGCTCTGTTCACGATGCCCTGGTAACCCGATTTGCTTACCGCACTGCCTTGTTTTCTGCCTGCTCTTCCTTCTGAGCTCTTGTCTACTTAGTCAATCGTCCACTGTTGTCTTGTCCCTTTCTGTCTTGTCTGCTTGCACCCCTCCTTTTGTCACTAGTATCCCCCCCACCTTTCCAAGCCACCACTCTTCCCCTCTCCTCTCCCCCCACTTACTCTATGGTGCTCTCTGTCTCTATCTTTTCAAACTGCTTCTCTATCGACTATCCTGCTCTCCTCACCAGGTCTGGTAGGAAGAAGTTCAAAAAGGATATCCTCGTCTCCAACCCAGGCCTCTCCATCACCGACACCAATACCAGTGCTTCCTCCAGACAGACCCTCACCGACATTCTCTTTGTCGTTCCCTCACCAGACCTATGGACTCTTCATATGGTCTCTGTGCTCCCTCCTTTCTCTTCTTCTGCCATTAATGGTGGCACCCAGTGGGAGGCCCTCCTGGCCCTCTATCACTCCTCTAGTTCATCACTAAGGTTTACCTGAATTATATGATATGGCATTTATAACGCGCCTATACACAGATGTTTCAAGGCACGGATCGCAAGGCCGTCAGGCCAACCATCTACTCTTTGATAGACACTTCCCGGGCCTCATCAATTTCCTTTCTTCTCCTGCTGTCCCTACTCTCCCTTCTTCGGCTTCCTTGCCTCCCCCCGCTGCCTCCTCCTTGCCCCCTCCTCCTTCTGCCCTCCCCCTTGGGCTCCTTCTATACCTCTGCCGGGTGTACCTCTGATTTGTAGCCCTCCCGGAAGTCTTTCAAAGTTGGCAACTGTCTCCATATTGCCACTCTCAACTGTCAAACACTACCGATATCTGCCGCCGCCTCCTGTACGAACTTGATCTCAATGTCCTTGGTCTCACCAAGACATGGTTCATGGCCAGCTCTGTCACAAGCTTTGTAACACTGATGGCTACAAGATCCTCTCTGTGCCCAGATCCAACCGTTCGGAGGGGGTGTAGCCTTGATAATCCCGGAGTGGATTCCTGCCTCTGTCATTCCTATGCAGGCCTACTCCGCTTTCGAATGCCTCGTCTGCAGGCTCGCTCTCTCTCCCTCTCCTGGACACTCTCTTACCGTGGCTACCATCTATCAGCTACCTGGACAGTTCACCTCCCTCCTCTCTTGAGTGGACGGACCTCTCCTCCTCCCTCCTGGCCTCGACCACTCAGCTCCTTCTTGGAGAACATCCACCTGGATGCCTCCTGTCCCTCCTCTGGACTCTTTCGCAACCTCTGCTACTCTCTCTCTTTCTATTCTTCCCTCTGGCCCAACTCACTCTGCAGGGCACACTCTGGATATTCTGATCTCCCCCTCTCTACCCCCATCACCACTCCTCTCTCCTGGAGTGATCACGTTCTCCTTTCGTCCCATCTCTCCCCCTATACCCCTCAGGTCAAGTCAAATCCAGCACTGCAACCTACCTTCTCGGTCATCCGACCCATGAAGCATGTGTCAGTTGAGGCTTCGCCACCACTTTCTCCCCCTCCCTCCCCCCTACTCCTCTGGCTGACTTGCATCATGACAGCCCTTTCCATGCTCCACTCTTCCATCTCTGATACTCTTGATGTTCTTGCCCCCGTTGTGAGGATCCGTTTGAAGCCCAAAGCCAAGTGCAACTCATGGTATGACTCTGACCTAATCACCCTTAAACGCAAGTGCAGAGTGGGGGAGAGGAAATGGCTAGCTTCTTGCACATCCTGTGACAAAGTGGCCTGACGTCTGCTCCAAAGGCAATACCGGCTCTCTGTCCACACTAGGAAGAGCCTTCATCCATGTCTGCGTATCTGCGGCATCAACTAACTCGGCCAAACGCTTTAAAATCTGCAAGGAGCTGGCCAATCCTCCTGCAGTCTATACCCCTCCTGTCCGCTCCCAGGCCCCCTGCATAGCCCGGGCTTCTCATTTCATCTCTAAAGCCCAGGACATCCGGACCACCCTCTTGTCCTCTCCTCCTGCCTCTTCTCTCTCTTCTACCCCCAGCACCTCTGTGGCCACCTCTCCTCCTCCTTTCTCTTCCTTTCCTCGGTCTTCCAAATACAAGGTTTCTAGACAAGTCTGAACTATGAAGGTCTCAACAAAAACAGGTTCTTACCTGTTCTTCCAAAACCATCAAGGACCACATTAACACCATCGCTCCTGCCCTGGCTGACTTCTACAACCATTCCTTCGCAACTGTAGCCTTCTCTCGCCCCCCCCCCTTCAGCACTCTCTTGTGCACACACTTCAAGAAAGCCGGGCAGGAGGGGTCGGCTGAGGTTAACTATTGCCTGATCTCTATCACTCCTTTCCGGGCAAACCCCTGGAAAAGCTGGCCATCTCCAAGCTTAATCTTCACACTGAATCTGTTGGTGGTCTCCATGACAATCAGTCTGGCTCCATGACCATCAGTCTGGCTTCAGAGCAGCCAGCAGCACAGAAACTGTTCTCCTTTTCAGTGAAGACCTGCTCTCTAACCTTGATTCTAATCTCCGCTCTGACCTCATCTTACACAATCTCTCCACACAATCTCTCTTCTGCCTTTGACATGGTCAACCATGCCATCCTGCTCAATCGTCTCCGTGATAACCTGGGTATCACCGATCAGGCCCTGGCCTGGATGACCTTGTCCCCTTCTGATCGACCCTCCCAGGTCCTACTGGGGTCCTTCCTTTCCTCCATCTCACGCTCTACCTGTGGTGTTCCCCAGGGGTCTAACCTCTCTCCCTGGCTGTTCAACCAAAACCTGCTGTTAGGGAGAATTCTCAGAAATGTGCTAATTCCCCTCTACCTTAGAGACCCCCAGCACTTTGCTGGACTCTAGGACTTTTTCATTTTTATCTGGAGAGAGCAAGACCTTTTTTCCCCCCACCCTCTCGTGTATTTTATGAGATTTAAACACTGTTTCTTTTGGTTTTTGGAGTCTGACAAACTCCATGGGCATCTTTTTGCATTGTGACACAGCAAACTTGGTGCAGTTGCACAGGGAAGTCTTTCAGATTTCTCCAAGGTTTAAATACCTTCTCTTGGATAAACTACTGTTTCCAAGAGCAGTAAAGTGAAACCATCACACACTATCTTACAATAGGGTGCTGGAAGGGTTACCTAGTATCCCCTTGGTCTAGCTTCTCATGTTACATGTTTGATGTTACCCTTTACACAAGTAATGGCTGGTGGCAGTGGTTTACTTTAAATACCGTGGTGTGTTTTACCGCGGGATGCGTTCGCCGCTACAGCGAAGCACCCAAGGGTGCTATTTTGTCAAAATGGACCTGGTCTTTTTTCACCATTTCTTGTTGTTTAGGTCTTTGAGATTTACTCTGCGTGCCAAACCAGGTTTAGTCCCTTTGTTCGTTTTGTCTTTGGCAGGATTAATGAGTGAAGCCCGCCTCTGGCTCCATGGTGACTGGCGGGGGCAGGAAGTTCCCGAAACTCGCTGTGCTTAGTCTCATAGGAGACGGGAATGCACTCTTAGGTGATTGGCCGGCTGGCTGTCCGGCAAGGGTGACTGACAACTAGGCTGGAATCAATGGGAACCTGCATAAAAGGCAAGGCTTTCTGGCTTGGAAGGAAGAGTCGACCACTGGACGAAGGAATCTGAAGAACTTGGAAGAGACGCCTGCTGCAACTCTTGGACCGTTGGTTTACCCGGTGAAGCCCTGCTGCTGTGCTGAAGCTCTGAATAATTTGCCTTGACTAGAGAAGCCCTGCAAGGACGACTTCTCCCCTTGAGTTGGTGGGACCAATCAACTCCAAAGTAAGCCACCTGGACATTCTCTCGAAGCTGGTTTCATTTCCACTGCAGTCGCTGCTGGAACCGAATTGCCAGGGAGAGGAACACCAGTTTGTGTGCGTTGCTTTAAGTTGGCCAAGAGCTCCAAGAAGATCCACCGGACTCCCAGGAAGCAGGACTGACCAAGCTTAAGCCACCTCAAAAGAGTGCTGGACCCCAGATGCAAGGGAAGCCCATCTCGACAGCCAGAAACCACGGTGGTGCTATTTGCGGTAAACGCAAGGAGCTGAAACACTGAAGTGCCACTTGTTTGAAGATTGCCGGTTGCCGTCCGTAACCCTCCCTCTTGTCCCCGTGACTGAGGCCCAGGAACACCAGGATCTGCAGAATTGCACAGGAACAGAAGTCATCTGCTGCATTTTTCTTTTAACTAAAAGGTACCATACAGTCTAAGAGAACTTACCTCTTGTAGAGTTGCTTGCATCTTCTACTACTCACAAGTCTAACAGCTTGTGGCCCTACATTGATTCTTCTTTTTCTTCAAAGACTTCTAAAACGTTGTGCAAAGACTTTTCTTACTTACCTGCAAGAAGTGCTTCAGCTCTCAGACTTTTTTTGCCCAATTAACATTGGCCTAGCCTGGTTCACTGAATGACTCTTCTCTCCTCTGACATTGTGTTGCACCTATCCTTCCAGGAAGGGGATACATTACTCTACCTTGGGGGTGTCCAAAAGTATTTGCATCCTTAAGAATATTTGTGATCTCTGGTTTGTTCCAATAACCCTTTTTGTTTACATTCCTCTCAGATTATTCTAAATACCAACAGTAATATATTAATGTCCACAGTGTCCTAACTATTTAAGTTACCTGAGGGTGTAGGAAGTGTCTGTGTGCCATCCCCAATGGGTATTTGCTGATTTAGAAACTAAGAGTGTGTATTTTGGAGGTATTTGTGTGTTGCTGTATATTGCTCCCTTCTGAAGAAGGCTTATTCAAATGACTGGTATAAATTAATTGTTTCATCAAGAGACCTTGAGTGTAAGTTTATTTGAACTGTGAATCTGTGTACCCACCCCACTGCTCACATTGACCCCTCTTGAGATAAGTCTGGCTGTTCAACCACCCTACCAACCAGTGTAGTATAGACTTATACTGAAGGTTGGGTTCCTATTACCAGGAGGCTAAGGTTGTTGTAGTGCACCCAAAGGGTACTACCCCAAATCTTTACCCAATACCTGGCATCTAGAGCCCACCGCATTGCTGCTCTGCTCCAACTTTCAGTGGTATGCGGATGACAATCAGCTCGTTTTCAGGCTCCCCTCTGCCACCTCTTCTTCTCTCATCTCGGACTATCTGCTATCCAGGAGTGGTGTGCCGCCAATGACCTCTGCCTTAATGCCAGTAAGACAGATTCATCGGCACACCTGCACCCTCCCATCTCTGGCCGGCCTCCCTTATCCCTCTTCCTGCTCCCACCTGTGAGGCTAAGAACCTCTGGGTCATCTTTGACTTCACATACTCCTTTTCTCTTCACATCTCTGACGTCTCCAAGAAGTATAATTACCAACTGCACCTCCTCATAAGTCATCTTCCTTTCCTCTCCTTACCCAAGAAGCTCACTGTCTCTAGAGCTCTGGTTCTCTAGGCTGGACTACTGCAACAGCCTCTTTCTAAATCTGCCTGCTTATACTCTCCGCCCTCTGCAACTCATACAGAACAGGCCTGCGAGACTTGTCCTTGGCCTTAAGGCCAGAAATCGTGCTCTCCAGCACTGGAATCTCTGCATTGGCTCCCAGTGGCTGCAAGGATCAAGTTCAAAACCCTCTGCATTGTCCACAAGGCCTTCTGGGGCCTGGCTCCCCAATACCTCCAACTCTCTTCATAAATACCTTCCTACTCGAGCTCTTTGCTCCCCACCTCCCAACTCCCTCAGGGTCTGTTGCTTCTCCAAGCAACATGTTGGTGGTAGATCTTTCTTCGGCTGGGGCCTCCCTCTGGAACAGCCTCCCTGCCTCTCTGAAACTTGAGAACCACAATCTCTGGTTCCAGAAGCACCTCGAGACCTTCCTTTTTACTTCTGCCTTCTCTCTTCCTCTCCCCCTGCTGATTTCCTGTCGGATACTGCACTGGTGACCTGGCTACCCTCTGATTTCAGGCCCAGGTCCCTGTCCGCCCATTTGCACACATGCACTGCCTCCCGGAAACCATTGCACCTGGGTCTGTATCTGTAACCCTACAGTCCCCCTACATGCACTTTTGGACACCTGCTGTCTGCACTTACCCTTGCAGCTTCCACCTGCTGGCCGCACTTCTTGTTATTGTTTTGATCCCATGTACAGCAGTCGACCCCCTGGCATTTTTCCCCTCCCCCATCACCTGCACCTGCGCGATCTCAATGTCACTCGGCCTAGTAAGATCGTTGTCTCTGTCCTCCCTCCGTTTCCCCTTCCTTGCCTTGTCACGCCTTGAAACACTTGTGTAAAGGCGCGTTACAAATGCCATATCATTTCAATTGTGCTAGTCAGCCATATCTCACATTTAGGGTGGTAGGAAATATATTGCCACTAACAAACCGTATTAAAAACTCACCCTTAGAGATACACCTCTCAAACTCTGAACTTAACACAACCACACCTCTATAGTACCATAACCCGCACGTATTTGACAACACCACGACTAAACAAACCACACATAATCTCACCCAACACCACATAGTGGCCTATTTAAACACACCTACTTAGTGACCAGTGTATCCAAACTGAAGCTGCCAACAGCACATCACAGCTTTCTTGCTCTTTTTCCTGCTCAATCCTAACATACCCCCAGTTCTCCTTGTATTACAGCTGCGCCACAGCACCAAGAGACCGTGCAGGTGGCAACAGTGTGTGGAACATAACATCAAGTGGAAAGACACGAAACACCAGGAGAAGGGAGTCATTCTCCTGAAGAAGAAACTAAAGCCCTTGGAACATACTCCAGACACCAGGGGAAGGGAGTCATTCCCACTGGCCTTACTGTGAACTCTTACATACTACTACCAGGAGAAGGGAGACATTCTCCGTCCTAGTACAAAATGCAGTTGTGCAACGATTGTGTGGAACTCTCAAGCCAGGGGAAGGAAGTCATTCCCTCTGAAACTCTTTGTGCAAGAGAACAAATCTTTGAACACTACCTGAATATCAGCAGACGGGAGTCATTTGCATAAAGAAGAAACATTTTGTTGTGAGTATTATTTGTGTATGGGATAGAAATAGGTTGTGACACAGGACAGTAGAGTTTGATTTTGATGGACATTGACAGATCATTTAGTATTAGTTTGAGGTTAGAAGATGGGGATAGTGAGGGTGTTCATTTTTTCATAAAGGTTTATAACCACCACCATTCCACCTTTGTGTCAGCTTCCTTATTCTATGTTAGGCAGAATTGCATGCAGTACCCTCTGGGACCACCACATGCAATTAGGACTACAGGTGTAAGCAAAACCAACCTTTGGTACAAGTCTGTACAACACCATTTTTGGTAGCGAGCTGAGCAGCCAGGCTTATTTCAAGAGGGAATGTAAGCAATACAAGGATGTTACACAGAGGTCTTACAATCACAGTGGTTCAAGTAGATACTTATAATCAAGGTTTCTTGGTAAAACACTTTAATTTATTACAGTCATTCAGAAAACATTCACTAGAAGGAGGCAACTTAATATACACAAACACACTTCAATACCAAACCAATAAGTTTGAGTAAATTAGGCTCCCCTGAAATAGGAGCAAAATGCCATTTCAGTTACTTGGAATGGGAGTAAAAAGGCACAAGTTAATAGAATAGATCACAAATACTTTCTTAGGCAGTGCAAATAGTTTCAGTTCACTAGGGGACTCAATTTGGTTCAACAGGCCTAGGCCAAAGTCAATGGGCTAGTGTTTTGGATAGGAAGGAGCAGTTCTTGTAGTAAACGGTAAAGTCTTTGCCAGTGTTCTCAGAAGTAAAGAATCATATGTTGGGTCACAAGCCGATTAGGCCTGCAATTTGCAAAAGTTTCACAAACTTTCACCGCAAGAGGTAAGTTCTCTCAATAGGGTTGGCACAGTACCTTAGTATGAAGAAAAAGATGCAGCTGAAGATGTTGGTTCCTGCAGATCTAACTGTTCTTGAACCTCAGTCGTGGGGACAAGAGGGAGGACGTCGGGGACTCCTGCACTGCACGGGGACGTGTCAATCAAGCTGGCAAAATGGAAGATCTTCGGTTCGAGTAGCTGTCGTCAAGCACACAAGCTGGTGTCCTTCCCCCTGGTTAAACCTAACCAGCTCTGAGAATGGTATCCAGGTGGCTTACGAGTTGATTGGTGCCACAAACTCAAAGGAAGAAGTCGTCCTTTAAGGGGCTTTTCTGTCTAGATGAACTTGGTGATTCAGAACTGCAGCAGGGCTTCACCGGGCAAACCAATGGTCCAAGAGTTGCAGCAGCCGTCCTCTTCCAGCTCGTCTTTGGTTCTTTCAATCCAGTGGTCGACTCTGCTTTACAGTCCAAGAGACTAGCCTTTTAAACAGTTTTCTCTCATTCATTCCAGCCTAGCTGCCACTCACCAAGCAGGGTGGCTGTCCTTGCCGGACAGTCAGGCAGCCAATCACGCCAGAGTGCATTTGGGTCTCTTAGGAGGCCAAGCACAGGGAGTTTTTGGCACCTCCCTCACTTCCTGCCCACCCCAGACAATCAGGCGCCAGAGGCGGTCTTCAGTCCTGAAGCCCGCCAAAGGTGTACAAAAAAAGGGACCAAACCTGGTTTGGCGCGCAGAGACAAACTCTAGAAGGACCTTTGCAAAAAAGAAACTGTGAAAAAAGAAGGCTGAGACCTGTTTAAACAAAGGGGCTTAAGGCGCCATCTTGAAAAACATGGCTCCCGCGATTTTTAGCTACCGGTGTTCGCTGTCGGGAAACATGGTAGTTTGTTGTAAAACCGCTGCCACCAGCCATTTCAATAGGAAAGGGTAGCATTTGACCGCTACATGAGTTTCTGGACACAGGGGATACTAGGTAACCCCTCCAGCACTCTATAATGAAGATAGTGTGCGCTGGGTCTAGGAATTTAAAAAGACTAGTAAAGTCAATGTAACCTTACATTCTCAGGGAAACAGTTTATCCCAGAGAAGGCATTTACCTTGTGGAAGTCTAAAAAGACATCCCTGTGTTACTGCACTTAGGGTGCTGTGTAACACACATGAAAAGATGCCTATGGAGTTATCTTAAAACTCCATAATGAAGAACACACAAGTAAAACGCGCATCAAAATACATGAAAGAGTGGGAAAAAAGTCTCACTCTTTCCAGGTAAAAAAATCAAGTCCTCAAAATCCAGCAAAGTTGCTGGGGGTCTCTAAGGTGTAGGAAATTAGCACATTTATGAAAATTATCCCTAACATTCGACACCCTTACAGAGACCATAACATGAATCCTTTTTCGGCTGGTACTTTCTTGATTCTGCCCAAGAAGAGACCTCACCAAGTAGGAAGATTGAGAAAATTACCATCTTCATAAATGGGCTATTCCAGTTACTCCAAGGAGGTCAGTGGAGGAGGATACATCTCTTGGTCTCCAAACGAATAAGTAAACTAGAATGTTTGCCAGCGTATGACTTTGTAATGCATATCTGTGTGCCAAATACAGCTGGAAGAACAGACAAGACTACTGGCCACAATGTGCACACTATTTTGCTGCAATACACACCCAAAAGGATTGGAAGTGGCAGGTCTCCAGCAAGTCCCCCAGGTACAGGATCTGCCTGATTGGCCTTTCTTCTTGCTAAAATAATGCTTAGGTCAAGGAAAAACAACAAAACGTTTAACAGTCAAATCCCCACAGCAGATAATCATTCCTACCTTTTCAGCAGCACCGTTACTATAAATTTACAGAACAACAAGGTACAATGGCTAATCACAGTGACTAATCACAGTGACAGTGTACTCAAAGCCCTAAACTGCACAGAGCAGAAACTGGCCCATGTAAACAAGCTGTGCTTGCCCAGTCATTCTCCTCCACTCAGAAGTCTTTGGATCAATACTACCCCAAAAGCCACAGATGGAGGAGCCCTGCAAAGTCGTACTAAATGACACATGAGGTCCGACAAGTGTCATGCTGCAGCAGGTATTTTATTAATGTCAAAGTCAGTATAAGGATTTTTGGGGCCCTGGACACAGGCACATACATTTGGTGAGGTCAAGTGAACATTTGGACTCATATCTTAAGAAAATAAATGGTGAGCAGTGGAAAGGTTTTAATTTCACAGTGCGTCTTAGAAACAAATTCAGCAGAGGACACATACTAGGGGAGTTTTCCTAAAGTCCACTTGCGGTAAGACTTCATAAAACTATCCCTTTGGTATACAGTCTGTAGTACTCAAGGAACCTTGGTAGAATGGGAGAGCAGTCAGGCTCATCATAGGTGGGAGATGTGAAGTGGAGGCAAGCACACTGAACCCAGTAAATACAATAGTACAAAGAAACACTTAAAATGTTATATTAAATAGCTCTATTATATTTACACAAGAAAGGTAGTATAATACTTAGTTCAATTAGCCAACAAACTTTTCAAAGGCCACTGCTTCAGTGATAGTTGTTCACGGTACAATTGTTACAGAGTTTGACACTAATGAAAGTTATACCGTATTATAGATAGGACCGCACACTTGCGTTAAGACAAAGTTATACACTAATTGTATTTAGTTAGTAAAACCACATGAAGACTTTTAGGAAGGGAAAAGGTTGGTTAATCAAACAGCAGCAGAGCTTAACATTGTAGAGGCACTTTTTGGGCAAACTAAAGCTTAAGAAGTCCAATACCCAATTATACGAGAAAGTCAGTTCCGAGTGGATTCAGAATCTTAAGGCGCTGCAGAACAGCAAAGGTTCCTCAAGATACTTTGTGTCTCTAGGCAAAGATACTTGGTAATTCAACACAACGATGGACCATGTAAAAGGACTCACTAAAGGGACACAAGCCGACATCTTGGGTCTGGAGGTGCAGTGGGCACTCTAGACACCTCTTCCAGCACTCCAGCCACACTGGAGCGACTTCTTGGTTCAAGATAAGTTATACCCTTCACCCCACAGTAGCCTATGTTAGAAGAAACTAAAGTAGCTGGAAGGGAGAGAAGAGGATGAGAGGGTTAAGGGAGAGGGGATGAGAGGTGAGAGGGTTGAGGTGAGGGGATGAGGGGTGAGAGGGTTGAGGTGAGGGGAGGAAGAGAGATCGAGATAGAGATGGCCCTTGAAACGGTTTTCTTTTGTCTCCTTGGTCAGTCTGTGGTTTTGGCGCCTATATCGCAGCACCAACAAAGGACAGTATATGCCTGGTTGATCTTCGACTCTGGAGTTCCACACTCTGATGAGGGTACTTTAAATGATTCGGATTAGGTCTCTGGGAGGTTCATCTGGAGCTCAGCAAAGCCTTGGACAGATTTGGCCTCTCAAATACGTTGCACTGCAAATGGGTCGGTGGTCTCCTGGTATTTGCAGTCTGCATCGCTGGAAAGGCACAGAAACTTGGGAGATGGCTCAAATTTTAGTTTGGTCCCACCAGCTAAAGGGAAGGAGTCGTCCTCTTCGGAGCTCCTCTGTCTAGTGGAAGACAGAGTCAGGACAGCAGTGGTTGCTTCGCGGTGATTCAAAGGGTCTGCAGGCGTCTCCGTCCGTGTTCAGCGCCGGTTACTTCAGTTTCCAGTGGTCAACTTGCCTTTCACCTCAGGAACCTCACATTTTATTCAGTTTCACAACACACTCCTCTGCAATCTCCCTCAGCATTTTACAGAAAGGGGTAAGTGGCTGTCCAATTAGGACTGCCAGCCCCCAGTGGGAACTGGTTCCACTCTGGCAGACAAAGTGCACTTATTGCCCAGACACGCCCAGACGCCCACACACGCCCAGACACGCCCAGACGCCCACACACGCCCAGACACGCCCAGACGCCCACACACGCCCACACACGCCCAGACGCCCACACACGCCCAGACGCCCAGACGCCCACACACACACACACACACACACACACACACACACACACACACACACACACACACACACACACACACACACACAGACGCCCAGACGCCCACACACACACACAGACGCCCAGACGCCCAGACGCCCACACACACACGCCCAGACGCCCAGACACACACACACACACACACACACACACACACACACACACACACACACACACACACACACACACACACACACACACACACACACACACACACACACACACACACACACACACACACACACACACACACACACACACACACACACACACACACACACACACACACACACACACACACACACCTAGAAGAAGGGCTAACAAAGAACAACCACAATAAAACCGGCAAAATAAGAAAGGCGCCACCATGTTAGAACATAAGTGACCCTTTGTGCTCAACCGGGACTGTGAATACGGTCTGCAGTCGAAAATAGCACAACAGTTGGTAGAACACATCCACAGCCACCAGCCATAAATATAGGGTTGTCTATGGGCCAGAAAAGGTTTCAGGGACCTTGGGCAAGCGTTAGGCCTGGGCGAATACCGAAACACCAGAATCATCACTCCAGCAGCAAAGGAGCGACAGAATAACTTTAGGTATGCACTACCATAAGTGCCACAGTACCCGAGGAGATGTGAAGATGATGCAGTTGGATTCTTTCATGGGGCAGCAGCGGTGGACCCGGTCTTCTGTTCATTGGTCGTGGTGACGAAAGAAGGGACTCTCAAAGGGTTGTCGCAGAGAAAGGACTCGAAGAATTCTTTGTGCTGTTATGTACGTTTTTCTAAAGTCCAACTGGTGTTAGACTTTATAAGACTTACCTCTTGGTATTAGGGAACCAACTGTTAATATAGGCCTGTACTAGATAAATTGGTGGAGTGGCCGAGCACCCAGGCTTATTTTAGGAGAGAGTTATGTGAGCTGTGGAGCTGTACAAAGAAATCAGAACATACATAGACCCAAGAAAACACAAAGCAATATTAATATTAACATTAACGAAGGCCCCGGGGCATTACCTCAGTCGGTAATGCCCCCGCCGCGAGGGTCATATTGCTTTTAGTAGCCCGGCCCGCAAGGTCTGCGGGACTGGGGCACTAAAAGCATTTTTTTCTGTCCCGAAACTTTTCGGGACAGAAAAACAAATTACCAAGAAAATGTCCGCCGGGAAAGGGAAAACAGACAGTTTTTCCTTTCCATGGTGGCCATCGGGAATGGATGCACTGGGAACACTTCTGTTCCCAGCGCATCTGCTCCCGACAAGAAGGTAAGTGGGAGAAAAAAAAAAAAGTACCCAAGTCCCCGGCAGGGAGCAAAGGCAGCTTCTCAGCCGTGGAGGCTCGGAGCGGGTATGGCCTGCTTCAAGCCTCCTCATTGGCAGAGGGGCTGCCACCCCCCCCCGACCCCCCACCCCCCCCCCCCTGCTGGGAACAATGGCCGTGGTATCCTGGCCAGATAATGCCTCGGCGAGGGATAATCAGAATGGTTCTCTCATTCCGATTGCGCCCTCGCCGGGTACTAAAAGCACTTATACGTATCACCTTAGCAAAATTGAGTTTAGAGGGAAATAAAGGGTAGTCGAACACAGCTAGAAACTGTTAAATAACAGTCTACACTGTCCAAGAGAGATTTAGGAAGTCTGTTTCCCAACTAAAAAGTGTTCACAATTAATGTTTATGGAGGAACCAGCATTGCCAAAGCCAGTATGACCAAGAAGATGGACCTTTGGGAAACCAGCAAAGCCACAGTCGATTGGACAGCACCAGTTCTCATGAAACTCAGAGGAATGTTAAGTAACCAGTCAGCTGTTCTTGTAGAAACTACAGGAGCTTTAGAAGAGCCTTCCTTGATAGCACACAGGCTGTAAGGCCTGCACAGTGGAGTTGAGGTCCACTCGCAATTGAAGGTGACAGCACTCCCAAAGCAAAGCACCGAAAAAGACTTAAGGTAAGTACAACCCAGGCCGCACAGTACCTGAAAAGTGAAGTTGCAAACGTAACTGCTCACTTATGGATGCAATGATGAAAACTCTGATTCCTGCTCCTTGGTCTTGGTGCCGAAAGGGGAGTGGGCCCTTTTGTGGGCTTCTGTGGCAGCACCCGAGAGAAGGGATCAGCAGCAAAGGATTCAGCTCACTCCAGCGGCTCTGTGGTTTTGGCACATTTTTCTTAGCATCAATAAGAAAAGAATATCACTGGTTGGATTCTCTTCAATTAATCGGTCCTGAACTCTGGTGAGGGTACTTTTGTTGAAGTCCTTCCTCGAGGTCCACACGGATACCTGCAAAGTTTCTGCGAGAGCCGATTTTCGCAAGGCGATGCACTCGCAAATGGTCCAGGTACCCCGGGTATTGGCGTTTTGCAGCCCAGGAAAGTAACAGGACGTCTGGGGATGGCCCAAATTGAAGGTCTTGAGGCTAGTCGGTCCCACCAGCCGAAGGGAGGAGGTCTCCCTTGGCAGATCTACCCAGTCAAGATGAAAACTGGGTCAGCAGAGCTGCATGGCTTCAGTGTTTCCGCAAAGTTGTAGGTGCTGCTTGCATCTCTGCTTCGGATTTCTTGTTCCAGTGGTCGACTCTGCCTCTAGCCCAAAAATCCTCGCCTTACATGCTGGAACCCATTCATTCCCTCCCATGGAGCTGTCAATCACCTGGGGGGGTTGGCTGGCCTCCTGGACAGCCAGCCGCCCACTTAGAACTGGTTTCAGCCAGGCGTACCTAGAGACAGTTAAGTTTCGGGACACCAACTTCACTTCCTGCCTTCCCAGACACACTGGAGCCTGAAAAGCTTATGGGGTGAAGCCCGCTAAAACTCACAAAGGACTCAAATCTACATGAAACGATAGAAGAGCCCAGAAGGAACGGACACACTAAAAATAGCAAAAAAGAGGCCATCTTGAGAAAATAGTCACCCATGGGTGCTGTACTGCAGCTGAGAAATCAGCCTGCTAGTAACCTGCACAAAAAGGTAGTAAAAGTAATCACTGCCACCAGCCATTTACATTTGTTAGTCAGTGTAACAAAAAGTTACATGAGTTGTGGGAGAAGGAGTTCCAATGTAACCCCCCACCCCTCGCAAATAAAGTGGTGTGTGCTGGACCCACAAAAGAAAAGGATAGGTGAGTTAAAAGCTATCTTACTACTCTTGGGAACTGTAGTTCACACAAGAGAATGTAATTAAACATAAAGAGAAGTCAAAGGGACTCCTCAGTGACACTGTACAGAGGTTGCTGGGTGTCATAGGGTAAAAAACAGATGCCCATCTTAACATATGGGGGTAACCAAAAACTCCACAAAGCAGTACAAATATAAACCCAGTCAGAGAAAAAGAATGAGTGGCAAAATGTTCCACTCACTCAGGAGTTTAAAATGAAAAAAAAAAGTCCAGAGTCCAGCAAAAGTGCTGGTGGTCCCTGAAATTAGCACAGAAACAGAATATTCTCCCCAATACTCGTCGGTCTGCAGTTTTGGCACCTTTTCAGGGACACCAAGAGTGAACGCTTACCGCCTGGTCAATCCGCTGTGATTCTTCAGTCCTGTACTCTGGACAGACTGAGGAGGGGAATCTTGCTTCTGGAGGTCCAGCAGGAGTCCACCAAAGTTCTAGGAGGATTTGTTCACAGGAATACGATGCACTACAATATGGTCGGAGGTCACAGTGTATTGGTGGTTTGCAGCCCAGGAAGGTCGCAGCACGTCGTGGGATGGCTCATTTTGCAGGTCGTCTTTATGGCCGATTGATCCCACCAGCCAAAGGGAAGGAGTTGTCCTCTTCAGAGTTCCTCTGTCGATTAGAAAACGGGGTCGGGACAGCAGTGGTCTCTGCACGGTTGCTGGAAGGGTCTCCAGGCACCTCTGGTTATCTTCAGTTCGTCTGTTCCAATGATCGACTTGCCTTGATCATCACCTTTAATCAGTAATTTCACACTCACCCTCTGCAAAAGTTCCTTGCAGTTTACAGAAAGGGGCGGGTGGTCGTCCTACCAGGACAGCCAGCACCCCAGTGGCAAATGGGTTCTCTCAGGCACGACAGGCAACAAAGGATAGTGGAGTTTCGGGATCCTCCTATATTTCCTGTCCTCAGAGTCGCTGGAGCCTCGGGGAGCTACTCACAGGGTTCCCGCCGACGACAAAATTCAAACCAGGACCTCCCACCCTGCTAGAAGGACCAAGACAGGACAAGCACACAAGAAATGGTGATAAACAAAGCCAACATTTTGGGTCAATTGTGACCCTTCTGTACATAACTGCAGCTGTGGAGACAGTCAGAGTACAAATTGCACTAGTGCATGCCTGTCACTGTAACAAAAATGTTACAGAAGCAGTGAGAATGGGGATACAAGGTAACCCCTCAGCACTCCACATAGGGTGGTGTGTGCTGATCTCGGAAAAGCCAAGAAGTATAAAAAGTATCCCCCTAATCTAGCGAACAGTAGCTCTTAAGGAAAATACAAGAATATAAAAAAGGAGTCCCAAAGGGCTCCCAGCAACACTGCACAAAAGGTGCAGTGTGCTGCAAAAGTGAAACACAGATGCCTTTAACAAGTGCAGAGTAAAGCAAGACGCCATAAAGCAAAGTAAATACAAAATGAACAGGGTCTGCATGGTCAGAGCAACAATTAATGAATGAAGGGGTGGGGGGGGAGAAGATTCCCCTCATTCAGGAGAACAAAAAGGTCCAGAAGTACAGCAAATGTGCTGGGGGTCTCACAGGTAGAGGGGATTTGGCATAAAAAGGAAAAATGTCCCCAATAGCAGCCATACACTGACACCCCGAGACGCAGAGAGCGAGTCCACAATGGAGTTCAGAAAGATCAGACAAAGTAAAGCGACCTGTGCTGATGCCATGCCCCGCTGCCTGCTCACCTTGAGTGTACATTTTTGGAGGAACTAGAATTAGATTTTCAGTATCCCAAATACCTCATGTACCAGACTTCTAGGTGATGAGCCATTAACGTCCACAGATAATTACTTTTGATAGTGATAATGGTGCAATCAGCAGCAGAGAAAGCCTAAAGGATAAACAAGTTGTCCGAAATGCATACGCCTCAGGCTCTGCTTGTTCAGTTGGAAAGAAGTCTGCTATTAAAGATGGTCACTAAGAAGATTGTATAACCAGACTGATTCTTTATAACTTAATTCTTCACACCTTTATCTTTTTAACTTATTAGAAGTGTGACTAATGCTGTCGTTTTTACTACAAGTGGTTGCAACCACAACTGATGGGTTGCCTCACCAGTGATCTTTATTTTTGTATTGTTTGCATGGAATAGTGCATTCCAGGACTCTGGTAGACACCAAATACCATTTGATGGAAAGAGCAACAGGAGCTAGTGTTTAGATTCATAAGTGGTGCCCGCTTCAAACATTAAAAGCCCCAAAAATCCACCCTCCAGATATGAAGGTACCTGGGAGGAACACAACAGGGGAAACGGAAACATGTATTAATTGAAAGGAACTGCAAAGAGGACTGTAAATCATTGAGAAAATACAAATGCGCCTATGGGGAAAGAGCGAGAAAAAGTTACCAAGTATACCTGTGGAGGAACAGTGGAAGACATTACTTGACTTGAAATCCGCTCTGAGTGAAGTTCAAGTACAACTCTCAAAAATCAAAGACAAAGAAAGGGGAACCCAGTAGAGAGGCCCCAGGACTGATGGTGTCATACATTCATTAAGTGTCTACCAAACCCCAGCCAAAGGAACGCCAAGTATAAAGAGTCTGAAAGATTAATATACAGAGGACGGAATGTAAAAGACTATATCCAGAAAGAAGGAAGGACATTGATAGGTCTTGCACGCTCTGGGATAGCCGGCCTACGAATATACAGAACTATAGAAGCTTGTGCACCGGGAACCAGGATCAATAGTTCCTACTAACTTGTTTCCAGTCACACAAAATCAGACTTGTTGCATGTGAAAAACTGAAATAAAACTCCAAGCCATACAGCTGAAGGCAAGGTGCCAGAAGAAATAGATTTTGGCAATATTTAGTTATTAGTTTTAGTGGCAAGGTCAGATAGAAGTAGGTTTTGGACCGAGGCTATTTTCCATTGGACTTTTGACGACAAACTAGCACGTTTGGTTAGGTAGGGAACATTCCCATAGCAATTGGGCACGTTAGACACTTTTCTTATTATTTAAATAAACAAAGTTAAAAATGTCCAACGTGAGTCCGACTCCTTTTGTCCCGCCACATATGGTAGCAACAGTCAGACCGCCCAGAGCAAGCTAACGGGATGTGAATTTAGCAATGAATCCCCGACACCCATTCATTTAGCTGGCCAGATCCGATATTGAGGACTCTTGAGCTCCCAACTTCAAGTCTCAGTAAGGTGATAACCTTATATGGTCATACAGTCGTTTCCATGCTAACAGCGGTAGGAACAGCATTGCTGTGGAGGTTCACAGGACTTCCAAAACCAGGACAACATTTTGAGGTTAAGTAAAAGTAACAAGCCTCTGTCCCATACAAAGATAGGATGGCTCCTACAGCATGCAGTGTTCTACAAATACACAATGAATGAACACAGCCAGTGAGTAACGCAAGTCGGCAAGCAGGGATTTCGGCTTGGGAGGTAGGGGGGAGAGCACAATGGGAACGGACTGGAAAAAAGGTTGTTGAACCAGTAGGGCTGGCATAAAATGTCGGGAACTCGCATAGATCACAGTCTAGGACTTTGAACCTTACACTCCTACTTGGCCGATGCTCCTTTTCCATTTCCTGAAACAATGAGTTATACTCTGGCACCCCACCCACTGGGTAGTGTCCCTCAAGGGTCTGTCTCGCACTGTTCTCTCTGCTCACCCATCTCCACTTTGGATCATCTATTCTGCTTCCATCCCCCACCCCCTTCTCCCTCCATCTCAGAAATGTCCTCTTCAGTTACTAATGACTATTGGCCACTGCATTTTCTTTTTTTAAGGTTTTATTTATCCGTTTTATAAATGACAAAGACAAAAGGAAATAAAGAACAAACTCTACAAAAACAAAGTGCAGAGGAGGAACATAACAGAGCATATAGTAACCAACATGGTGAGGAAGTTGAACCACATTCGGGAATCCAGTCCATATCATCTGTACCTTTCTTTAACCCAGGACCATAATTATGGAGACATATCAAAGAGAATAGATGTAGCCTTTGTGGTTTGACTGAACGTGCAGGGTAGTTCTCACAAAACTCATGCAAGGGAAGCCATGTAGAGACATGCCTGGTATATTTATCCTGAAGCAAAACCCACATTCTCTGCTGCTGCAACCTCCAAGATCTTATACCACCATACATCAACCTGTGGCCTCACCTTATTCTTCCAAGATTCAGCAAGAGCTATACGTGTGGCTAGCAACAACTGAGATATCAAGGTCGCTCTAGGACCGCTCATTGGGTAGGTCGACTCCACTGGATCGCCCAAGAGTATCCCCCACCATTGGCAAGGATGAGCACGTGATTTCTGTTATGAACGCCATCACCTCCCACCAGAAGATTCGAGATGCCCTGCAAAACCACGACTTGTGAAAGAAATCACCCTCCTGGCCACAGTCCCTTCAGCAAAAGGGGGGTGGGGGAGAAATCGAGGCATCAAGTTAACCATGGTGGGCAGGACACAAATACCAGAGATATAGCACCTTAAAGGAATTTTCTTTATTGGTTGCACAAACGAGAAGAGGTTGCAGCCCTCTGCCAAACGCACAACCATGTCTTTTCAGATATCGATTTATATATCTTAGAGATTTTCGTAGATGTGTATTTATATTGATAAGTTAGTTCTAAAGCCAGAAGTGAGCTCGTTCCAGCAGCACATGTCTCCGGGTTGGTGATCAAATGACAAGAGTTGACAGTACCAAAAGCGCTCTGTCTCGGGAAGACGAAATGTGGCCTTGCACTCCTCAATAAGAGGGGACCCCCTACCGATACAACTGGCCTAAAGGCTCCACGATGCCTCTACTCCACTGAGTGAATGCGCCAGGCTCCAGACAATAGAGGTCCACCACATGATCTGTAAATTGCAGCCCTATGTGGAAGAGACAATAAGACGAAGTCCGTCACCGCTTCGTCCATTCACCACAGAGCAACACACCTTCCTCCGCGGCCCAGGAGAATATCCTAGTAACATTAGCTGCAGCAACATCTTCTTGGAGAATTGGGAGACCTAGACTCCCAACTGTACTTGTTGGTGTGAAGGACCCGTTTGCTAAACAGTGGCTTACTACCTCTCCTAATTAAATACATGTTACGCTCACCTGGACCCCACAGGGGTGTCGATCGGACCCGGACAGCTGCGGTCTCCGTCAACGTGATGCGTAGTGCAGAGATGACTGTCTGGACTGGCCCGCCTAGTCTTGTCTGCTGGACCCGAAAAAGCATTTTCCTGCAAGTGGAGACAGGGATTAGCCACCTGTGGGTTTTAGTGATGGCCTCCCAACTGTTCTCGCTCTCCCCCACTAATCACCTCCAATATCCCCTTAGTAACCTCACCTTATGTTTGTAAAAGATGAGCTCTCCATCCTGCGTGTCTTGCAGGGGCGCATAGATACCAGTTACTTCACTGGTTTGAAGGCTTTGGGAGAGTTCCGGTAAGCATTGACTCTGAAGTCCCAGGCGGGATTGGTAAGTATCAAGTTCAAAGAGTTCAATGTGCCCGATGTTCACTCTTGTCCCCTTCCTTCCTTAAGTTGCAACCGAGTTCGTGAGAAGGTGGTCTCGTAGCTGCTGCTGGCGTTCAGGTAAGAGTCGGTGTTACCCAACGCTGTCCGGTAACTATTACATGCGTTAACGTGTTTTTCTCCCTCTTTACAGATGCGGCATATGAAGATATGGAGAACACCACCGCTGGTGGTAAATCAGGTAAGTCTATGGTGGTAAGAGGTATTTGTTGATTCTCTTGGCTCACCTTGTTATTCTTGTGCCCCTAGGTGCCGGAGTACGGTGAAGAAATGGACAGTGCCGGATCGAAAGATGCTGTGAGAACTGGCGAGTATGGCGCTGTGCTGGAGCTGGCGAAGCGACGCGTGCAGGACTGATGTACTTCCAGGTCGGGAGATGAAATGGATCCGGAATCAGGTGAGGAATTTGAAATAAGTTTGTTTTCTAACCTTGTCCTTTTCTTCCTCTTTATTCTAGGAGCTCTGGATTCGAGGCGGACGTGGCAGAAGACTGGATGCTGGCTGCAGGCACGGTGAGAGTCACGCTGCTGGATGCAGAATAACACGAAGCATGTGCTGCTGTTCGGGCGTCGTTTAAATAGCCTCCAAAGTAGTCCCAGGAAAGAAGTTCCCCAGGACCACACCCGAGTAAAAAATAGTCCCTGTAGTAAAATAGTCCCATCCAGGCCTCACGTTGGCTTGGATTAATTTGCAGCATGGTCTGCATGAGGTAAATAATGTCTATGAGCCTGGTGCCTATGGCACCAGGACTGAACCCAGACAGCCCCTAGCTGGGGCTGTTGGGGTTTTTGTAAATGTCTGGATGCCTGCTCCCGGGGCTGATGGGCTTGATCCGGATGCCCGGGGGTAGGCATCATGACAATATATCACGTTACGGTGCAACGTCTGCAGTGATGTTCTGGGAATAGGAACCAGAAGGGCCAAGCAAAATATAATATGGGTAATATGTTCATTTTGACAGCAGTATTTCCGCCACAGCCACAAAATCTCTTGTGAAGCCCATCTACCTAGATCATCAGCAAATGCTCTAAAAAGAGGCTCGAAATTTTAAGTCGGTAACTGCCGGGGTCAGTTTTATCCCAGAGTACTCCAACTCTTGGTCGTCCCATTGGAATGGGAAGTCTGACGTATGAAAGTCATTGTACCCTTAGGTTCTGAGAGGTTTAGGCCTTTAGACTTTGCCATATTAATTGTGAAGCCTGATGCCACTTTAAATTCATCAAGCACCTCCATGGTAGCCCTAAGAGTTTCCCTTGTGTCTGACATTATAAGCAGAATATTGTCTTTAGTATAGGGTAGCCCTGTGTTCCACATCCCCAAATGTTCAAACCCCCGATTTGTGGGTCTACCCGCAGTCTAGCCACCAATGGTTCCATTACGAACGCAAAGACCGAGAAAGAGGGCGCCCCTGGCGGGTTCCTCTAAGAATCGGGATGAATAGCAGCCATTGACGATAATTCTGGTTCTGAGATCACCCATTCAACAAACTTGAGGCCAAACCCAAACCTTTGTAAAGTCGGCCTGATGAAACTCCAAACTACTCTGTCGAAGGCTTTTTCCGATGTCCAGCGCCAACAGAGTCAGAGGGGTGCCTTGAGAGCATCCCAGCTCAATTGCGTTGCTGGCTCAATTGTGTTGCCGGCTTGTATAATATTGTTGTGTGTGTTTCGACCTATGAATCCCATTTGATCAGGAGTGATTGGGGAGGAAAGGGATCCCATCAGAGCCACGGCCAAAACCTTTGCATAGATCTTAGAGGCTGTACCGAGAAAGGATATTGGGCAGTACATCCCACAGAGTAGCATTTTTGCCTGGCTTCCGCATTAGGAAGAGGTATGATTTGCCCCTGGTTTGTGTGAACACTTTAGAGTCCAGGAACAAGTTAAACAGGGACACGAGTGGACTCCGTAATTGTGCCCAGAAGGTTTTACAGAAAGCTGGGGAGAAACCGTCAAGAGCAAGGGCCTTCTGATTGCGAAGAGAACCGGAAGCCCGACCCACCTCTTCCTGGGCAAAAGGAGCCTCCAGTAAGGTTTGTTGGGCTTCAGAGAAGCTGCAAGGTCCCAGCTAGGAATGCAGACCGATTCTCCATCTCCAAGGTTTCAGCCCTAAGTAAGTATTTAAAGTATTCAGCATTCCCCCTCTGGAAATGTAAGTATTCCGTTCCCAACCCCATTTGCTTAGGCACTTTTCCTGGTTTTCTGTTTCGTCAATTTATATGGCAAGTATCGATTAGCTTTATTTGAGAGGAACTAGGACGGTCTCATGCAAATCAGTGAATTGGCAGTTTCCAAGGCCATAAGGGCTTCCAGGTTCGACCGGACCAGCCTCAACTCTCGCAGTGCTTGCCCAGTTTTAGTACGAGCATGAATAAACTCCCACTCCCTCACTTGGGCCTCCAGTAATTCCCCACGATTGTTTTTAGCTACAAAGTGGGCAGCTGAGCAACTGCTGAATTCACCTGTAACCACAGCTTTCATAGCATCCCACACCACCTCCGGTCTCACCGCCCACCCTCCCATCCCCCACCTCTGCCATCTCTGTACGCAGTGGAGCCCCTTGAAGTAGCGGGTCATAAAGACAAGACTCGCGCCTAGATGCAGGTTTGGCACCCGGCTGGCGTAACTCCAGAGAATGATCTGAAAATAACCTAGGACCAATGATTGCATCAGGTGCATTTTGAACCAATAAAGGAGAAATCAACCGGAGATTGATGCGGGAGAACCCCTTATGGACATGTGAAGAAAAGGTTAGCTCCCTTTGTGAAGAAGCCTCCAGACATCCACCACATACAACTCAGCTAGAATCGGAAGCAGGGAGTTGATAAAGCAAAGCCAGGGTAACAGGGGTGGACCCCAAGGTACCCTTCACCAGCATGAATCCTTTTGCGTCTCCAAGTATCCCTCCCAACCCCCCCCAAGCAGGAATGGACAATCTTTGGCTATAAGAATCATCACAACCCCTTTGTTTAGCCCCGGAAGATGCCTAATGCTACTTGCAAAAGGAGTTCTATCTCATGTGCGACTTGTCCACGGGAAACAGATGGTCTCCTGAAGGCTCTGTATTGTTCAATGTCCCACTCCTAAATTTGAAGTGCTCCCTCTTCCAGGCTCAAATGCCATGCCCACTCTACTGTATCCCCCCCACACCTTCCTTTTGTAACTTTACTTTTATTAGCATTACTCATAGCTTTATAAAGAATACTGCACTTAAAATCTAAGCACACTAGCATTCCCCCCCCCCATCAAAACTGCTAGCGCACTGCAGGTCGTACTGCTGCTCCGACCACCTACGAAGACAAACTGGGGAAACAAAAACCTCCGAATTCAACATCCCTGAGAGATTCCCCTATTTTGGCCCCAGACCAAAACCCTCCATGAGAAGAGTCATCCATAACCCCATCGTTCCACTGACGAGGGACCATCCGGGTCCACACTCCCCCAAAACATTCTCTCCCAAGCCACATTTAGGACCCGATACAAGGCTTGCTAAGCCCTCATTCAAGGATGAACATGCCCCAATCATGATGAAACAACACCATGCAGTCATTCACTAAGCCGTTTATTTCTCCATCACAAATATATCCCAAAGCTTGTTCATCCAGTATGATTTGGTGGGCATGCTCACACTCTTCCACTTCTGGGCTACTGCCAATCGACCTGCTCGTAGCATCACCTCCAAAGTCTGGGGAAACGATACTCTTCACTACCCCTGGAGGAATAACCAACAGTAGTTGTGGCGGATCCATCGTCAGCTGAGCCCCAACTATTTCCTTTATCTAGCTGAGGAGCTACGACAAATACATTTGGATCCGAGGGCACAGCCGCCACATATGGAACGAGGACCCCAATTAGCCACATGCCCCGGGGCAAAGCTAAGAGAACCACTATACATTTTAGAAAGTCTAAGAGGGTCCAAATGCCAGCAACTAGCTTTTTAAACGTATGCTCCATAGTCTATGTAAAAAGATTGCTGTGGAATGTAATTTTCTAAATGTTAACCCAAGTCTCCTCTGATATATCCACCCCAGACTGGGTCTGTTTTTGCCTTCCCGTGGTATCTGCGATCACCAGAACCCCGTCCAGTCTAGAAAGTATCCCTTTCCTGGTCAATGCACAATCATTTCGTCGAAAGACTTGAGCAGGGCATGCAAGCTCCTCACTCCATCTAGAGTCTGCCAGTAAGTACTCCTTTCAAACTGATGTATTCAAATACACTGATGGCCTCTATACCCAGCATCTCCGTTACCGCCTCATATCCATCCCCACCTTCTTACTGCTAGTACTGTGTCGCAATCTGGGGGTTCCCTTTAACAGCCAACTGAACTTTCAGCACTTCACCTCCACTGCTAGGGCACCAAGCTTGGCATCTCCTGAACATACAATCTCCTGAACGTACCATCCCAAACTCATCTTCCTTGCTCCAAAAACACACAGTTCATTCTCACGGTTTAACCTAATTTCTCAGTAGGCTCAGTAGTATTCTGTCCCCTAACGGGACCCCCACCCCTCTCTACTCCTTTACTGTGCTTGAGGTATGGAGCTTTGCCCATATCCTCAAACACCCATGGGCCCTCCCCCACCATCGGGCACAGTTGTCACCTGGGGTTGCTTTCCATGCATGGAAAAGAAAAAAACAATCTATATGCGAAATTGTTCTTGCGTTAATAGCCGTCCATTTTATTTATGGGTTTATATAGCGTGAAAAAGCCAGCAGGCATTGGGGCGCTCACATAAAGACATGGACTTTAACAAACCGAGTCGGGACAACAGCATGCCTAAACATGAGTTACCTAAAAAAGGGAAGGTCATCTGAACATACTTTTTCAAATACATAATGGTGGTTCTCCCGGCTCAGCTGCCCGGACAACTTATTCCAACTTTGGGCTGCTTTGATGTGGAAAGCTCTGCCCAATCCATTGGTCTTTTTGAACTTCGGGCAGTTGATCAGCCCTTGTTACTCTGATCTCAGGCATCTTCCTGGTATATACAATGCTATTTTTTCTTTTAGGTATCTTGTTGCGTTCCCTAAAATGCACTTGTGAACCAGTGTCAAGGTTTTGAATTGGATTCAGTCCTCCATTTTTATACGGGCTAGGGCCACGCCCCCCCCCCCCCCAGCTTGCTGAATCCATCTCCTCTTCACCCAATGCCGTCTCCCGCATTAGTTATTTCAACCTTCTTTACAATGGAAGTCCCTACCTCCTGAATTAAAAGACATTAAAAACGTGATGTGCTGCAAGAGCACCCTTAACAACCAGCTCTGTCCCCAAGAGGCACTCCCAGTATTAAAATGGCCTCATCCTCCCGCAAAACCCTTCAACCATAAAAGATCTTCAACTACCGTCGCCATTGGGAAGCATATATGTGAAAACTACACTTATTGAAGATGTATTGAAAGTCTGTCTTGTACTGCCCCGGTTCATTATTTATGGCTCCTATTCCACCACCAGCTGGTTGAATGGATTAACTATTGTGTATCATGTGTGACTAAGTACCATGCCTAACCTTGGGGACCAACCATGCGGTGGTACAAAAGGATGGAAGCCACCACCAGTTAGTAGATGCTGGAGCCGGAGGACATATAATGGGGATACTGGGGATCTCTGCACTAATCCATCACAGGAGCACCAACCCAACTCCAGCCACCAATAATAATCAGGGTGAGGTAACCCCTTGAAGAACCTTCTAATCACAATATTGGTGCTCCTAGAGAGACCTTTCAGCCCCATAGCACACCCAAACACACAGGGCAGGAATTAATACCTATTCCCTTTAAGGAAACAGATTGACAGAGTTTTGAATAGACCGACTAGTGTGGAAATACATTCTTTCCTTAGCTGCTGAAGGAAACAGTCAT
The DNA here is from genome assembly GCF_040938575.1 of Ambystoma mexicanum. Classification (NCBI taxonomy): domain Eukaryota; kingdom Metazoa; phylum Chordata; class Amphibia; order Caudata; family Ambystomatidae; genus Ambystoma; species Ambystoma mexicanum. The sequence goes on from NC_090923.1 coordinate 719,484,335, forward strand.
GACAATGAACCTGACCGGACACAAGAAATTAACTTGTGTGGACAACGTGTGCAAAGGACAAAAACAAGCAAATAGATCTCCTGCTAGCATCACCGGGAAATTGCACCTTTGTAGTCCTTTTGATGCTAGCAAAAGCTTTACCTTTACAACGGTTAGCTTCACTTGCGTACCATGTTTTTACCTGAATTTTGATTTACACGCCAGGCAAACAGAATGACCCAGTTCAAGCCAAGGAACGTCAGCAGACTCCATAGGTGAGGGAAGGAGACCTCACCCATGTTCGAGAGAGGTTTAGAAAACAAAATGGTGGCAGGCCTCAATAGAAGCTTAGGCCAACCTCACACAAACCCAATGGAATATGGTAAGCTCAACTGGAAAACAGTCCTACCTATACTACACAGGTATAATCCATATCTCAGAGCACCATACAAGGGGGGAAATACCAAATTATAAAAGCCAGCATGCTCAGAGTTCAGGGTGTTCGAGAAGATGCAGAAGGAGGATGTTTGGAAGAAATTGGAGAGCAAGAGGTCCATTTTTCTTGTATTTGTAATGGGCATAATCCAACGGTACCGGACATTGCCTGCATCTGGGCACTGATGGAGAGGCGATAGCTAGAGGTTGGACAGAGTGTTACCCTCTGGAGTGAGTCATACCGAGGAGGTTAGAGGGAGAGAGACGTCATGTAGAGAAGAGGAGGAAGAGAAGCATTATATACAAAGGCGAATGGGGGGAAACCTAGAGTTGGAAGATCTGTGGAGGAGAGCGTGTCCTTGCTAGCCTAAGAGATTAGGGAGGTTCCAGAGGGCCATGTCATAGGTTAGATTCCAAAGGTAGGAGGAGATACTAGACATTGGAGCCTATGTCAAGTGTATCCAGAAGTACAGAGTCTCTAGGACAAGCACTCTAGAAGAGGGAGGTGCCAGGAACCGGGCATCCCCACAAGCCTGGACTCAGAATCGTAGAAGAGCGGACCACTGCGACCAAAGACCCACCTCCAACATCTAGAAGACACTAAGTGTCAAACTCATGACATCTCAGACTCTGAAAATTGGTTCAGGGAACCCAGATGACCAGAGTGTTTGGCCCATTGTGGCACCCACCATCAAGAATTTTGTAATTTCCTTTGGTCATGATGCTTTTGTAAAGAAACCATTTGTTCTATAAATTAATGTTACTTTTCTTGAGAACAGCATCTTTGCATCAGCCGTTGTCGCTTCCTGTGACATGGCTTTGTATACAACATTTTTAAAGATCCACCCTGACAATTACCTCTTGTTCTTTTGCTGCCATTCCTGCTCGACTACATATTTCTTTTAGATGCTTTTCCATTCATGATTAACCCTTGCTAGCTCTCTCACCCACTCTATGAGGATGGCGGTATCTGGCTCAACATTGTGTGCATTCTCTGAATGAAAACAGCAGAAAGCCCTTGTAATCAGAATGGTAAGACAACATTGATTATAGTGGCAGTTGGGTACAATAACCATGGGACGAAGACTGCTGGCTCAATGGTGACATGCCTGCAAACAAAACATCTGTAAAACATTTCTTTAACTTCTATGGTAAGCACACTAGGGCTACCCATAGCTAGGTAGTGCAATCTACTTCCGGTTCAAAGGGGAAACTGATCAGTCCATAAGAGAGAATATACATACATACATACATACATACATTGGGACTGTCTGGTCCCAGTACACATCCTGGTCCCACAGGTGTTGTGGCCAAAGGATATCCATGATTGGATAGCCACTACCATTTTGAACGGCACATATCTCTATCTCTGGAGGACCTAGGAGAGCTTCCAGTCCACATCTTGGATAAAAGGAGGACTCCTGCAGCCATTCTTAAGTTTGTTGGGGCAAAGTCCTCTATGAAGAAAAGCAGCCAATTGACGACCAAAGGACCACCCCTGCAGCTGACCAGCACAAACTCCAGTCAAATCCCAGTGAAGCCCTGCTCCTCTGCCCGATCACAAGACGACGCTAGTCAGTGCTTCAGCGACTAGACCGGTGGGAACTACAGAATCTGTGCCTTCGGAACATTCAGTGGACATACCAGTTTCTCTCCTGGGTGACCTTGCTCCAGCCGTCGCCGTTCCAAATGCATCCTTGGAACTTGGAGGATCTTCAACTTCTACAACACAACCCTGCATTTTCTTGCCTTCGTTCTCTCAGGACCTGCTCCTTTGTTCATCCGTGGAAAGAACACCTGCCGCAGCCTGACCGTTGTGACTTCTTCACATCCCAGGTGTCCAGAGACTGCGTACCCCGTAGAAGCCTTCATTTTTTTCTTCATCTAAGTGTTCAGCTGGAAGGTGTCTAACAGATTCCTGAGCACTGCGAACAGAAACAAAATTGTGTCCTAAAGGGACCTCTGCATCCACGACCCCTGGGCCTTCCTCGACTGGACCAAGCACAGAAGACTGTCTTCCCTCCCCATGCCCCTGTTACCTGACTGTTTGGTAGAGGCCTGAACAAAGATCCCTTTCTCGGCATATCCTAGTGTCTGGAATTGAGAGAGTTGACTTACCTGAACTTTACTTTCCCTTTGAATCATAACCACTGGCATTGTCCAATCTCTTTGTAAACCTACTTGAAAAGTAGAACTTTGGAATTGCTAACTTGAAAGGCAAAAGGCCCCCAACGCATTTTAGTGTTGGACTCCTTAAGCGTTAGGGAAATCTATGTGGTTATTCTAAAGTCGCTATACCGAATATCATGCATCCGAGTATTTAACCTGGGTTACACAGGCTACTGAATCATATGCTTGCTTCTTCTCCTAATGGCGGATGAATATATCAGTTTTATAGTACGTGTGATTGTTAGGACAGTTTTTCTAAGTCCATCTACTGAGTACTTTATAACTCCAACTCTTAGTATAGGCCTACACCGCTCAAGGTACTGGACGGTGGCAGAGCAGCCAGGCTCATCTTAAGAGGGAGAGAGGGCTGTAGGAATGTACAAAGAACGTGTTGTATACATATGGCCCAAAGAAACAGTTATGTAAATATAATGGTTCATTATAACACACACAGAGAATTCTTTAGGTAAAGAGAATTCTTTAGAATGGTGAGTGCTATCACAATAAGAAAACAGAATATAAAACCAATACAATAATACTTAAGTAAACCGCAGTATACAATTCCATGCAAGTAAAACCACTTTGTAGTAAACTTTGTATATACTTTTAGAATGGCAGTATGCACTTCAAAGGGGGGTAATACATTTTGTAGCACGGGCAACTAATTCAGTTTCAAGAATTATACAGTTACACTTTTAATACTTTCTAGAATAGTGTATACCATATCAAAGGAAAGTAAGAACTTAGTAATTCCTTTTTAGAAGGGCAGTATGCAATTCATAGGGGAATAATAACCATGCAATACGTTTTTAGAATGACTGTATGCAATTCAAAAGGAAGAACTTTGTAACTTTTTCCGTTTCAGGAATAATACAGTTAAACTTAGGTAAGTTAAGAACTTGACAATTACTTTTCGAAATGACTATGTAATTCAAAAGGTGAGTAGTTACTTGTAATACTTTTTAGAATAGTAGACAATTCAAGGGGAAATAATAACTTTCAGATCCTTATGAAAGAAACTACAACACAAGGCAAGTTACTTAAAAATCACTTCACAGTGCCTAGGCTTTAGGAGTCCTTCCCTATCTAGTTGCGAGTCTCTTTCAGGGTCAGATTGGAGGTCAAAAAGGCAGGCACAGGCAGTAGAAAAGGCAAGTGTTCCGGTGAAAATTTTCTGTAACAGTTTGTGTGGGTAAAGGTTAGGGACTTTGCAGAAGGCTTCCTGAATTTGTTCCAGCGTTAGGTCTGGGGGAACATGGATGGGTGAATCCCCAACTACACAAATAATTCCTCTAGCAACACACGAGCAATGGAACAGCTCTAGGTAAGTATTACCCCGAGTCTCACAGTAGCTCAGCAATGAGCAAAATGCAGGCAGACGCCCTCACAATGCAGCCGCAGCTGGACCCAGTTGATGGATTATTGGTCTTCTGACAGAAGAAAGGACACTGGTCAGGATTTTTCTGCAGCTGTACAGTGGAAAGGCTCTTAGCAAAGGATTCTTCTTAGTTTCTCGCGGCTCTGTGGATTTGGCACCCTTTTCAGGATACCAGATGAAGAACTGTCATCGCCTGATAGATTCACCTTGCTTTCTTGGTCCAGCACTCTGGTAAGGAGACTTTAAGGAGTGGAATATTGCTTCTGGAGATTCAGCCGGAGTCTGTCAAAATGTCAGCGTGATTCGTCTTTGGAAGACTATGCACAGCACTCAGCCTCGAGGTTCCAGGGTATTGGCGGTTTGCAGCCCAGAAGTTCACACTTGGGATGGCTCGAAATGCAGGTCTTCTTAAGACTGATTGGTCCCACCAATCCAAGTGAAGTAGGTGTCCTCTTCGAATCGCCTGTCGCATGAAAGAAAGGGTCAGCACAGCAGTGGTCACTCAGCAGACAACTACGTCACTGGAAACAGAAGTCTCCTCTTCTTACTCATCGGATTCAGCTCTAGTGGTTGACTTGACTTCAGCTTCCAGATCCAAGACATTTATCCACGAACCAGGCCAATCAGCACTTTTGCTACATTCAAACTTTGCGGGGGTCGGGGTGTGCGTTTGGCTGTTTTCAGGACAGCCGGATTCCAGTTGGAACTGGTTACAGGCAGGCATGCCACAAGACAAAGGAATGCAAAGTTTGGACTCAGGTATGCTCGTTACTTAACATAAATGAGCTAGCACGCCAGAAGGACCAAGAAAGAGCAAGCACACAAAGAAATGTTGAAAAAGAATACAGCCACCATTTTGGCAGCGAGTACAGCCTGCGGGTAAAAAGAACACAAGTCAGTAGAACACTGCCACCAGCCATGCAGGTATGCTTGTTACTGAACAGAAATGTTACCAGAGCAGTGAAAAAGGGGATATTATATAACACCTAGGCACTCCACATACGGTGGGGTGTGCTCAGCTCGCACTATTAAAAAGCATTCCTCTATCCTTGGGAACAGTAGTACACTTAAGGAATATAAAAGAAATTACAAAGGGAAGCCAAAGGGGCTCCCAGCCTGTTAGGCAAAGTTTGCATGCAGTACCCTTGGGACCACTACACACAACTACAGGTGTAACCAAAACCAACCTTTGGTATAAGTCTGTACCACACAGTTTTTGGTAGCGAACTGAGCAGCCAGGCTTATCTCAAGAGGGAATGTGAGCTTGTAAGGGTGTTACACAAAGCTCTACAATAGCAGGTCTTCAGATAGACACTTATACTCACGGTTTCTGGGTAAAACTATTTTTAATTTATTACACAATCATTTAGAAAGCATTCACTAAAAGGAGGCAACTAATCACACAAACATTATACTACAATACTGAATAATAAACAGTTGAGCTTCCTTGACGTCGGAGCCAAATAGCATTGAAGTAGGACCAAAAAGGCATAAGTTGATAAAAACAAATATTACAGTTACTTTAAAACAGTGCAAATAGTTTGAGTTCACCAGAGGAGTTGAATCCATGCAATAGATATATAAGACACTAGTCCATTGACTTTGGCCTAAGTAAAAACGGTTCTGGTATTTAAAACGGAAAAGTCTTTGCCACGGGTTCTTAGAAGTAGTTCACAGAAGAAAGGTTTGTATGTTGGGTCACAAGCTGACTAGGCCTGCAAGTTGCCAAAGTTCCACAAACTTTCGCAGGGAGAGGCAAGTTCTCTTGGTCAGGTTTTCACAGTACCTTATATTGAAGAAAAACATGCAGCTGAAGACTTCTGTTTCTGCAGATCTCGCAGTTCCTCAGCCTCAGTCGTGGGGACAAGAGGGAGGACGTTGGGGGACTCCTGCACTGCACGGGACGGATCACAAAGCTGGCAAATTGGCACATCTTCGATTCCAGTTGCTGTTCTTCCAAGCACACAAGCTGGTGTCCTTCCCCCTGGTTAATCCTAACCAGCTCCGAGAATGGTATCCAGGTGGGCTTACGAGTTGATTGGTCCTACCAACTCAAAAGGAAGAAGTCGTCCTTGAAGGGGCTTCTCTGTCGAGGTGAGAACAACAGAAATGAAGGTGTGCTCCAAATTCTTGTTTTAAATAGTCATTTATTGACTTATATCTTGTCTGTATGTACTCTGTATTGCATTCATACAGAGATACTACAGTGTAACAAATTGTTCATAATTTCGTTAAATTTGAAACTAAATTCTTGCAATATAGATCTTCATGATCATGTTTTTTGTCACAACTGTTTTGTGCAATTCAAGATGCCATTTCAGGGCAGTGCAAAATCAGTATCCCCCTCACTCAGTATCCCCCTCTACACATGTTTCTCCATCCCTTTCAGATGGTTCATCAGGAGGGTTTGTAGTGAACAAGTTTAGTATATAGTGATTTAGTAATCTCAGATCATGGTTTTGCCTGTCGAGGTGAACTGGGCAATTCGGACCTGCAGCAGGGCTCCACCGAGCAAACCAACGGTCCAGTAGTTGCAGCAGCACTCCTCTTCCAGCTCGTCTTCGGTTCTTTCGTTACAATGGTCGGCTCTGCCTTTCAGTCCAAGAGACTCGCCTTTTAAACAGTTTTCTCCCATTCATTCCAGCCTAGCTGTCACTCACCCAGCAGGGTGGCTGTCCTTGCCGGACAGTCAGCCAGCCAGCCAGCCAGCCAGCCAGCCAGCCAGCCAGCCAGCCAGCCAGCCAGCCAATCACGCCAGAGTGCATTTGGGTCTCCTAGGAGACTAAGCACAGGGAGTTTTCTTGCACCTCCCTCACTTCCTGCCCACCCAAGACACTCTGGCGCCAGACCTGAAGCCCGCCAAAGGGCGTAGGAACAAAGGGACCAAACCTAGTTTGGCGCATAGAGACAAACTCTAGAAGGACCTTTCCAAAAAGAAATGACGAAAAAAAGAAGACCAGGACCTGTCTAAACAAAGAAGGCTCATACGCTATCTTAAAAAACATGGCCCCCGTGATTTTTAGCTACCAGTGTTCGCGGTCGTGAAAAATCATGGTAGTTTGTTGTAAAACCACTGCCACCAGCCATTTCGATAGGAGAGGGTAGCATTTGACTGCTACACAGGTTTCTATACATAGGGGATACTAGGTAACCCCTCCAGCACTCTATTGTAAGATATTGTGTGCTGGGTCTAGGAATTTAAAAAGACTAGTAAAGTCAATTTAATTTTACATTCTCTGGGAAACAGTAGTTTATCCCAGAGAAGGTATTTAAACCTTAGGACAGTCTAGAAAGGCTTTCCTGTGTCACTGCACGGAGGGTGCTGTGTAACACACATGAAAAGATGATGCCTATGGAGTGGTCTTAAAACACCATAATTAAAGAACACAAGAGTACAACGCACATCAAAATACATGATAGAGTGGGGGAAAAAAAGGCTCACACTCTCTCCAGGAAAAAAAAAATCAACTCCTCAAAATCCAGCAAAGTTGTTGGGGGTCTCTAAGGTGAAGGGAATTAGCACATTTATGAGAATTCTCCCTGACACAGCCACACTGCACAGAGTGCTGTGTGTAGCAATATATGCCTATGAGAGGCGGAACAACACAACTCCAAATAAAAAAAGAATGAAGAGGCATAAAAATGAGTCCCTTAGAGTAAAAGAAAGGGTGACGGGGGGGGAAGGGTAAGGAGTGGAAGGTTCCCACTCACACAGGAACATAGAAAAGAAATACAAGTCCCGCAAAAAGTGCTGGGGGTTTTACACGCGAGGGAGATTTGGCACCAATTGAAACATCTAACCTAACAGTGACAATATTGGACTAGAGGTTTTTCTTGCTTAGTGTGCATTATAAAGGCCTAATAGATCATTCTATATGTTTTTACTTGCTGCTCTAATTATTGGTGGTGTTATTGTAGCTCTATACCACTCACAGCCCTCCTGACACTAAGCCTTGCTTCTGTGCTACCTTTATTAGGTTTGCCTATTCTCCATATTCACCATAGTATGTTGGGCTCCAAAAATCCACCACACGTGTTGATTTGGGAAATCTATCTTCACAGCAGTTCTGGAGGAAGTGTATATTTAAGGCCTTCTGAACCCCTGACCAATGTGTTACAATGCTTTGGATAACTTTTAATCTCTGTTCATTCAGATTGCTTTCCTTTTTTTCTTATGCATGCTTTCCAGTCTCGACAAGTTCAGCAGTACAGATGAACAGGAGAGAATCCTAAACATGCTACCAGTGCTCCAGATAGGATTTGAGTGAGTATTATGCTCCCAATTTTTAGAATGAGAGTGAATCCAGTTTCAAGCGAGTAAAAATGATTTTCCTCCTTCGGAACAGAGTAAAAAGTGTCCGACAACTATCCAATTTGGGCGTACAATTAGAACTTTGTTCGAAAAAAGTGACAAAACAGCTGCATTTCAAAGTGGTTCTAAATAATGTATTGCACCCGTCGAAAACCTTTTGCCCACACAAGAACCTTGTAGATGCATACTACCCAGCTTCATCTTCATGATACTTGGGCACAAACTCTGTTAAGAGTTACTACAGATGTCAACTAGTTACAACAGGCGATTCATAAATCAAGTCCCTCACTCTACCAGCATCGCTTCTCTGCCTCTTGGGCCTCCTGTTGCTGCCTGGTACTACCTGCTTGACAGGCACTCCATGTTTTTGCTCCAGCTCTTCTTCCCTTAGCTACTTTGTTTCCCCCCCCGTCTCTCACTACTGATGCTCTTGCGATACCACATTTTGCGGTCTGTTTCTCTGTCACTCTGCCTCTCCCATCTCTGCATTCTATTGTTGCTTTTTCCCCTCCTATATCTCGCTTTCTCGATTGATATTACTCCTCTTCCTCGTGCCATTACTCTGGCTACATCGTTCCTTTTAATTTTCTCAGTTTTGGTTGCTACTCCTTTTGATGATCATTCTTGCACTTTCTCTTACGTTATTGGCCTACACTTCTCCAATCTTGCTTTTCAATTTCCATCTCTCCCCACCTGCTGTTGATCTGAGTGTTATTCTACCGACTCCAAACGTCTCTTTTGCTCTGCTTCTATCCCTCACTCCTATTGCGTTTGTCCTATTAACTGTTTCCCTTCTCACTTTTTGTTGCCCCATCATGTAGCTCATTGCTCCCTCTTTCTGTTGCTCGAATTCCTGTTTTAGATAGTCTAGTATGTTATTTCCCTTTGCCTCCCCTTCCCACCTTTGTTCTTCTGTGTTGCTTAGGTTCAGAGTTCTTCTTCCTCTTCTGTTTTTCTGTTTGTCTTTTAACATAGCACCAACAAATATCCAAAAAGCTGAAAATGCCTTTTCTATTAAAAAATAATCTAGTGCAGCTTTACCATTGGGTGTTCCTTTCTAGGTGGTGTACAAACCTTCTTTTGGCCATTAGGCTGAGAATTATAGTTAGAGGTTTGTCTGACAAGATGCAGCACTTGCTCGAATGCAGATGTTTTACCAACACTCTATGCCATTGCAAGTACAAGAGCCCATACGAGATGTGTGTTCTGGAGCCATTACAGGTATAGCAGCCTCGGTGAAGTGCGTCTGTTCCGAGTCATTACAAGTATAGCAGTCCTCATGGGATGTGCTTCTTCTGAGCCATCACAGGTATAGCAGCCCCGGTGAGGTGTGTGTTCTGAGCCATTACAAGCACAGCAGCCCTGAAGAGTTGCGTTCTGAGCAATCACAGGTATTGCAGCCCTGACGAGTGTGTTATGAGCCATTACAAGTAGAGCATCCCGGATTAAATGTGTGTTCTGAATCACTGAACATTTAGTAGTCCTTTTGATAAATCAAAAGTTAAGTCAACTGTGTTACAATTGAATGTTACCTGCATCTTAAATGCACATCTCTGATGCAGACTCATTAACTCACCTATTAACAGGATTTGAACTAACAGGTTACACAATAATCTCTACAGCAGGGTTATGGACCCACTGAGCTGCCTTTCCCCAACAGGCAGATGACACTGAAAGGCACATAGGGTTAGGGAACTGGCAGTTCCATGTGAGGCTTGCCTGATATAAATGGCTTGTCAAAAGCTCTAAACCTGTTTGGACTATCCTAAATTAGTCAAGTGATTCATAAGGAGGCTTTCAAATGTGCTAGATTTTTGGCAGTGGGACTCAGTCTGGCGCTTTTCAAAACTTCTGCTTCTCTCATGTCGGATTACTGAGTAGAAGGGATTGAAGTATATAACAGCAATTCCATCTCACACGGTCGGAGATTGGTGGGAAGAGCTCAGATACTATTCTTGCTCTGTACTTTAGCTCGCTGCAGAAAATGCCAACACGTTTGCGCTTTCTTAACAGCTCTGTTAAGAAATGCAGGTACGGTCTCAAAACATAGCAGTCCAGCTAAGAAATGTGGACATGATGTAATCAGTCCTGCAGTGAATATTTAGCACTGTGCCATCACATGAGTATGGTATAGCAGCGCGGTTGATAAATTAGGCTACTTTGCCTGAATATATAGCAGTCTTGTTGAGAGGTACAGGTACAATCTGTGCCACTGAAAATATATACAACATGCTTCTACATGTATCCATTATACCTACTTGCAGTGGGTGGTCAGAAAGGGAGATAAAGTTCAGACTTATTGGTGTGCTTCTGTGATGAAAAGAAAAAGTATGAAATGCCCATGCTGCTACAACTGCGCTGCATCTATTAAAGCCAATTAAGCAGAAATGCAGCCCTTGTTTAAGACAATTTTCATTTTACACAATACTACCCGTGTCCTAAAGCAAAGTGAAAAGCATGTTCATGATTCAAGATGCTTTAATGACACTGTAACATACAAAATGCAGGCAGTTGAACAAAGTGAACAAAACACAACTTTCCTTTTACATTAATCAGAACGCATTATCTTGATAGAATCATTAACAGAGGAATGTGTTAACATTAAACAGACCAGGACTCATCCCAGTAGCTTCTTTCAAGGAACTATGTTGATTACTAAAGTAAAGAGTGGATTTACAAGCTGCTGCTAGCCAGGCTGTCACCAGTGAGCTCCATGATTTATGGGGGTGCTGCCATAAATAGCCTGTGTAAGTGGTACGCAAGGATGAATTAAAAAGGGCCGTATTGACAAGATTTCTGTGGGTAAAAAGGCCGGATATGCACCTTATCTGGAGGGCTGCCTGCTACATTGTTGGATTATTCCCTCCTCCCCAGACTTGCCACCCACTTAATTCTTCTGAGGCTCCCGAGTCTTCAAGGGGGAGGTCCGATTTTTCCTCCAGTGCTTGGCACTCCTACCAGAGATCACGGTCAGTTAGTAATCCTCAACTGCCAGAGAGGCTACTGGGAGTGGGAAAGGCATGGCTCTTCCCTGCGAGAGAAAAGAAAAAAAAAGGAGGTAGGGGATTTGATTGTGGTAAGACTGTCCCATAACCGTTTCTTTTGGTTAACCTCTTACACCAAAGGTCTTCATGCCTTCAGTATAACGATACCAGGTGACATTTTATGGACTAAACTACTTTGAGAAACAGGATTAAAACCCAACAGTCTCACTAAGGGGGCCAGACTGCAGCAGATAAGGCTTGAGGTACATGCTTTCACATGGATACGTTATACGCAAGGATGCCAGAAATCATTAATATGCTCCCAAAATTATTAGTCTGCTGTCAATCAAGCTAGGAATTCTCACAAGCCAAATTCAGCCTTTTTAAGAACAATCTTGTACACTTGCAATGTCATGTTGGCATAGGTGATCCTCGAAATGACTAACCGTTCCATCCATCTCAGATATAAAATCCCACTAAAGTCTAATTATCAACAGGAGCACAATTTAAGACTAACTGTAATATGTCAAAAGAAAATACATAGCCTCCTGCACTAGGCAAGTTGTAATCCATGGTGCTGCATGCAGCCCAAGATTGAGACAGTCCTCTACTTGTCTCAAAAACAGTAACGCAACACAATACTACAGCTTGGGTCTACAGCAACCTATCGGGAATTATAAACATTTTCAGAAATGTATTAAACTCCTCTTTCAAAGCTAATTTCAAACCATACTCTTGTGTCAATATGTCTTTTGAACTTTATGCTCTTAACACAGGCTTCAAATTATTCTTGCGGGGCAAAATTTCAAGTTGCAAGCAACTAGCAGACATGCTCCTACCGTGAACATGGGTTGTTCCACAGCAATCTGAAATTGGACCCCAAATGTGCTTATGTTTCTGTGCTCCGAGACAAAATTATTTCCTTTGATTCATCCGCCTACATCAGCAACATTGGATGGCAGCATTTCAGACATAGCCTTGCAAGGTGAGAGTGCAAAGATTAGTAAAGGATACATGAGCCTGATCGATCATACACTTGCAGAGTGTGAAGTCGGTGTGAGGAAGGTTCGTCAGCGCCTTCAACAGAATCTGAGCCGTTACAGATGTCTGGAAGTAAGCAGGATTGAACTGATACCTACAAGAGAAACAGCAAAAGTAAGGTGAATTAACACACTTAGAGCTTGGTTTCAGATCTTCACATTGCTGAAATATGAATATACAATGTCCATGACCTTCAAATGGTAGGCCTGCCTCTCAGCGACTTAATGAAACAAGGTACTTTAACTTTGAAAGGCAAAATCATAATAAATAGCCTTTCAAATTGTGAAATAATCAGACATTTTGCAATTGAATAGTAAATTGAAGGAAAAATGGCCTCCATAATTCATGTTTTGAGATTGACCGCTGGAGATGGTCTACCCTGAAACCATGTTTCTACTGTTGTCATGTAAGGTAATCTACTTTACAATTTGATAATGGTTTGGACAAATCTGGGGCAAGTGATTACCTACATACACATGCCCAATAATCACGCAATATGTCCAGGCAAAGCAGCCCACATGGTGTATACTTATGATGAAGTAGGTAATTGAAAGTGCATGGCCATGTGCCTTTTTTTAACATTTTACTACAGCAAAGAATAAACTTTAGCCCATCTGCAGGCATCATGACTGCAAAGTTGTTCGGGAGAATTCTCCTTTCTGTGCCAATTCCCTTCAACCTTATAGACCCCCAGCTCTTCTGCTGGACTTTAGGACTTTTAATTTGAACGCTGTAGCAAGTGAGACCTTTTTCTCACTCTCTCATGTGTTTTGGCCTCATTTGGATTATTCGTTTCCCTTATTTTTCTAGTCTGACAAGCTCCATAGGCATCTACCTTTTGTATGTTGACACAGAGAAATCCTTTAGTACTCAAGGTTTAAACACCTTTTCTTGTGTGAGCTACTGTTCCCAAGAATATTAAAGGGAAATTTACTTTACTTACCTTTTCTCTTTGTGGGTCCGGGTCCAGCACACACCATCTCATGGGGTTACTTAGTAGCCCTTTATCCTACCTACTCATGTAAATAATGTTATGTTACCCTCACTACTTTAAAAGGATGGTGGCAGTGGTTTCATTTTCCTACCATTGTGCTTTTCTACAGCAAGCTGCATGCTGAGAGAAACCTGCTTAAAAGGCGAGGGTTTCGGGACTAGAGGCAGAGTCGAACTACCGGGAAGAACACCCGACAAAGAAACCATGAAAGAAGCTTGCTGCATCCTCCTGGACCCGAGTTGCCCAGTGAAGCCCTGCTTCTGTGCTGAAACTCCCTTTTCTGATCGACAAGAGAAGCTCCGGAAGGGAAGACTTCTTCCCTTAGGTTAGTGGGACCAACTAGCCCTAAGACAAACTCCACTGGACCATCTTCCCAGACTGGCTGTACTTCTTTGCTGCTGCAGGAACTGAGTGCCAAGGGGTTGAGAAATCTGTAGTCAAGTGCAACGTCTGCACGCTGGCCAGAAGCTCCAGGAATCTCCCCAGGACTCTCCAGAAGCAGGACAACCAGAGCTCAAGTCTCGACACCAGAGTGCAGGACTCAAGGAGTGAAGGAAGCCCAACCGGTGTCCAAGATCTGCAGTGGTGCTGTTTACCGAGCGCTGAAACCGCGAGTGCTGCTGATATGAAAAGAGCCTGTAGCTGCCACTGACCTCTGAATTGCTGCTGCAGGAGTCATCCAGACGTCCTCCCTCTTTTCCCCACTACTGAGGCCCAGGAACCCAGGATTTGCATCACTGCAACCAGACATAAACCAACTGGACCACTCTTAGTCTAACCAAAAGGTACAGTTCCGACTTGGGGTACTTCAGTGTCTTTAGCTTTGCTCTCATCAGTTGAGACTTGCAGTAGCTACTTTGCTAGAGTTGATTTCAGCTCTACCCTTCACAAGTGTAACAGCTTGTGACCCTACAGTGATTTTTCTTCAACAAACTCTCCAACTTTGTGCAAGACGTTGCCATCTAAGAAGTACCGCAGCTCCATGGACTGTGCTTCAATTGGCTTTGGCTGTCCTGGACCCTGCAGCCCACTAGTCCATTTCACTGACATTTACTGTCCCTCAGGGGTGAGAACTTGGTTTTAAACTATTATTGCTGGGAAAGGTGTTTGTATAGACTTTATTTGAAGATTTAAGTGTTCACATGCTCTGAGAACCTGTTTAACCCGTTTCCCTTCTACCAACCTTAGAATATACAAAGCGTACTAGCGATATATAAATGCCATAGTCAGTGAAGTCACCTCAGGGTGCAGAGGTGTGTAAGAAGCATCTCTAAAGAGTATCTACTAGCTTTGTGTTGATTCTGGAAAAAGTATTTTAAAGTATAATTTGATTGTTACATACATTGCTGTTTTTAAAGAATACTTATTAATGCTGTTAAATATTTATAACAAAAAACCTGGAGTGTAAGTGTTACTTGGCTACTTGTATTTGTGGATTCCATTGCTACAGCTCACATGTACCCCTCTTGAGATATGCATGGCTGCTCGGTCACACTACCATCTTGTATAGTACAGGCCTATACCAAAAGGTGGGTTACCTAATACCAAGAAGACACGTGTTCTGTAGTCTCCCACAGGGTTACTACATCAATTCTTGCCTAACAAAGACAAATGCCTCAATTTGGTCTGCTGTCCGTTGTGATGAAATTGGTATTACAAGAGGAACAAAGGCAGGGGGTGGGGTGTTGGCTCTGGTGCAGGGGTTCTTTTATGGTGCAAGACCCTTAAAATAGTGCCCTCTCCCTGAGTCATAGCCCCCGAAAAAGTGCCCTCTCCCTGGGTTTTCTAAGACTTATTGGTTTACGACGCTGGCTTTTTAGCAGTGTATCTGGGGGGACGTGTTTTTTGGATCAGCTCGCTCATCTTCGAGCTTGGTGTAGTCTTTGAGGAAGCCTTTTATGCGCCTTTTGACGGTTGGTGGTCGCATGTATGGGGGCCGTCGACTCGTCTTTCGACGCCCGGTTGTCGGCATGAGAGGACTTCGTGGCTTTAGACACGGTGTCAGAAACAGATTTGAGCGTCTGTTTCGGGGGCCGGTTGTGTGGTGATCATTACCGCGATGGCCCAGAGGACAGGGAAATCTCGGACCTCCCTGTCGATGCTGTGTGTGGCTTTCCAGTCGAAGGCGTGGTCGACTTTTGGCCGTGGGAGATGTGCTTTGTCTGAGGCGACTTTAGTGCCGCGGGGATCCCTGTAGCAGAAACGCCGGCCTGCCTGTTGGGTCCAGTGGGCTCGCAAATCGTCCTCTGCGTCACTGTAGACGTCGATGCTGCCATCACTGGAGGGACGTCACTGGAGGGACGTCAATGGTGGCCTCGGCCTGCATGGCGTGGTGGGCCCAGGGTTTGGTTTTCTGGTCCTTGAGTGTTTTGGGCCTGAACAGTTTGCATGACTTGAACTGTCCTTCGACGTGATCCCGGGGAGACAGATTGCACACCCGGAGCAAGTCTTTCCAGGGGAATGTTCTATTACAAGAGGGGCAAAACTTAAAGGGTGTATTCTCCATTATGTATGGGGATGGCAGCCTGGTGAAATAAATGGGAATATGCAGTCCCTTAACAGACTAAAGAATGAACCTCGCCCCACTCCCAACTGTGAGGGCTGAGGCAAGTTGAGGCCTTCCAAGGACGTGACAAAGGATCGTCGAGACGAGTAGCTGTCGACAATAGCAATTCGTCCTTGATGACGTTGCTGAAGATCTCGTGGTAGACTGATCGCAAAAGGACAGAAGGAAATGACATGCATTACTCACCGTAATAGCATTTCTGCTGATTGTATCTGCTTAGATTCACATACTGTGCATATAGTCCGACATCCAGTGTTAACTGCGGAGTATTGCATCTCGTCTTTCGAGAATCGAAAAGGGACGTCGACATGGGCGTGCCTGTAACACTATCCCTAACGTGACGTGTAGTGTACCCAAAATCCCTCACGCTTCGAGGTCCCTCCGATTGTATTTTATCTGCCATGAGGGAGCCTAATGACTATCATGAGTGAGCACATAAAAGAGAGAAGGTAGTAAGACGTCCATGTTCCTTTCAGCCAAGCGGGAGGAAGGATGGGCGCATGTGAATCTAAGCAGATACAATCATCAGAAATGCTATTACGGTGAGTAATGCATGTCTTCTGATGCTTGTAAATCTGCTTAGAATCACATGCTGTGCATAGACTAGCGAGCAGTACCCGGAGTTGGATGTGGGTTGTGAGAAGGAACAGTAGTGAAAAGATGTCTTGGTACTGCTTGTGCCACCTGAGAATCAGCTCTAGAATGAGTGTCTACGCAATAGTGTTTTATAAAAGGTGTGTACAGAACTCCAGGTTGGCGCTTTGCAAATGGACTCAAGGGAACATTTGCAACGAAAGCCCCAGTTCCTTGAGTAGAATGTGCTCTAGGCTTGAAGGGCGGTTCTCTCTTAGCAAGAGAGAATCAGAGTGTGATGCAATTGACAATCCACCTTGAGATGCTGATTTAGAGACATGATCCCCTTCTCTACCAGCTGCCACTGAAACAAAAAATTGGTTCGTTTTCCTCAGTGGTTTGGTTCTTTCAGGTAAAATGTGACTGCAATGCGCACATCTACTGTGTGTAAGCTTTAGGAGCAAACCGAGGGCGAGTGCGCAGAACCATCTTATCTCTGTGGACTGTAACGAAAGGTTCTAGAACTGAAAGGGCCTGTAGTTCACTAACTTTTCTAATAGAAGTGATAGCCACTAGGAAGGCTGTTGTATAGGTAATATCCTTGAGACTTGCTTTACGCACATGCTCAAAAGGAGACCCCATAAGTCTAGTCAATACAACATTTAGGTCCCCATCCGGGAGCCGGATTAGAAACAGGAGGGGGGGGGTGATGAATCCTTTTAACCTTTTCCACGAAAGCCTTAATAACTGGTACTTTCCACCACGACACCTTCTTTTGAGACATAGTGTAGGCTGAGATAGCAGCTAAGTGAACTTTGAGGGAATTAAAAACCAGGCCCGAGTCTAGTAAATGAGTCAGGTACACTACAAAGCGTGTAGGAGAGCAGTCAATGGGATGAACTCCCTTGGAATTGCACCAGATAAAGTGCTTCCATTTACTGGATTTGCAATATCGGGTTTTAGATTTCCTCACCTCCCAAGTATGTCCATGCATCTCTGAGGAAGTTGGAGATGCCTGAACTCTTGCAGCTGTATCTGAAAGGCTTTCAGTGCTTTGAATACGGCTAACAGCTCCAACAGATTTATGTGATTGGATGCTACTTCTGGGGACCACACGCCGTGTGCCGTCTGCTGAAGCAGGCGAGTTCCCCACCCCGTGAGAGATGAGTCTGTCTTGAGAGTGGCTTCTACTGCAGGGGTGAAGGCTTTTCCCTTCAAGAGGTTTTCCCTCGACCACCACTGCAGAGAGAGAACGAGGGCTGGTGAGACAACTACCAGATCTTCCCATTGTTCACTGGCCTGACACCACTGGCTGTTGAGCAACACTTGCATGGGACGCAGACGTGCCTGAGGAACTAAGTAAATGCAGGACTCCATCATTCCTAACAGTCACGTGGCTTTGCGTACCATCACCTCTCGACCGGCTACATATTGAGGGATCTGAAGCAGCATGTTTTGAACCCTCTCGCTGGAGGGGAAGACAAGCTTGTCTTCTGTCCGAATTAGAGCTCCTAGGAACTGTTTGACTTGACTGGGGTCTAGGCTGGATTTTTTCTCGTTGATGGAAAATCCCAGGCTGAATAAGAGGTCTATAGTCTTGAGTGTTCAACAGGCATGTTCCGTAGGAATCCCCTGTTATGAGCCAGTCATCGAGGTAAGGGTAAACTGAAACGGAATCTCTGCGCAAGTGCGCTGCTGCCACTACCTTCATAAACACCCTTGGAGTACTTTGAACTGATAGTGCTCGTCCTCTATCATGAACTTTAGATATTTTCTGTGTGCCTGCAACATTGAAATATGAAAGTATGCATCTTTCATATCCAGTGTTGCCATGTAATCCTCCTGTTTCAGCAGAGGGATTACTTCCTGCAACGTGACCATACAAAATTTTTGGGGTTTGACAAATGTGTTCACTGGGCGCAAGTCTAGCACAGGGCGCATGGCGAGATCCCTTTGGGTACAAGGAAGTACACTGAATAAATATCCTTGTTTACCTGTAGAAGAGGGATGACTTCTATGGTGCGCTTTTCCTGCAGGATCACGACCTCTTGCAGCAGGATGCGTAGGTGTTCCAGCGTCAGGCGTCTTGATTTTGCGGTCTGAATTGAGGTGGTCGGCAAAATTCTATGCAGTACCCGTGGGCAACGGTCTTGTGCACACACTGGTCGGTTATCCCCTCCCATGCATGAAGGAATGATGTTAAACATCACCCGACCGGCGAGGCATGGGAGGGGACCCGGATCTGAGGGCCATTTCTGACCTGAGGTGGGGGAGCCTCTGGGGGTGGAATTCCAGCCTCTACCCTTTCCACTGCTTTGTCCTCTAGATGAATACGTGGTGGTGGTGTTGGATCCTTGTACTGAGACCAGTTGTTTCCTGGACCATACTGGTTTTGAGGGGAGCGCGATTTCCCAAGAAAGGAATGACAAGAGCTGCCCCCACTCTGTTGTGAAGGACTTTGTGTAATTTGGTCTTGAGAGTCTCGTGCTCCTTTTTAGCTGTCTCAAGTGCTTTGTCCACGGCCTTGCCGAACAAGTTGGTTTCCTCAACCGGCTTGTTTATTAAGGCCACTTGGGTTTCAGGCTTAAAACCAGAGTTCCTCAACCAGGCATGCTGTTTTAAAAGCGTACCCTGGGCCAAGGTCCTTCGCGCAGTGTCCAATGTGTTCTTAAGTATGTTGTGGTTGACTTGCTTGCCTTCCGATACAAATCGCAAGCAGTTTAACCCGCATTGGTTCAGGGACCTCTTGAAGGCCCTCTTGCAGCAGGTTCCACTGTACATCGGACTAGCTAGCCAATAAAGTGGTGTTGTTGGCTATTCGGGTGGAGAATGCAGCAGCAGCAGTCGTAACACTTTTACCCAGTCCATACAACTTTATGCCTTCTTGATCAGGTGGTGCCTCACCTGTAGACAGGGAACACCTGCCCTCTTTCTCGTAGTCTTAACTACCAGGGAATCTGGAGTGGCATGCCCTCTAATGTACAGGGGGTCGGTAGGAGAAGGGTGAATCAACTTCTCAACCCTGGGATTAACTGCCCTGGTGTTAACAATGAAGGCGCCAATAAGGGAATGGCCTGACAAGCAGGAGGCTTTTCCTTCAGGATGTCCTCCACAAAATCCGAATCCTGCACAACCTCCTGTGTGGTTGTTAGGCAGAGTTTGTATGCAGTACCCTTTGGGATAACTACACACAACTAAGACTACAGGTGTAAGCAAACCAACCTTTGGTATAAGTCTATACTACACAGTTTTTGGTAGCGGAGCTGAGTAGCCAGGCTTATCTCAAGAGGGGAAAGTGAGCAGTAATGATGTTACACAGAGGTCTTACAATCACAGGTGTTCAAATTCAACAGTCAGTTATAAAACATTCACTAGAAGGAGGCGGTTAAATATACACAAATATACTTCAGTACTATACTCGTTAAGTTTCTGGGGCCTTCAATGGACTTTGAAGGAAGAGCAAAAAGGAATAGGTTCAGAACATAAAAGGATTACAATTATTCTTAAAAACAGTGCAGATACTTTGAGTTCACCAGAAGAGTCAATTCAATTCAATAGGCTAGGCCAAAGTCAATGGACTAAAGTCTTGTATAGGATAAAATGGTTCTGGTAAGTAAACGGTAAGTCTCTGTAGAAGTTCTCCGAAGTAGTTTGTAAAAAGAAGAATTATATGTTGGGTCACAAGCTGATTAGGCCTGCGAGTTGCGAAAGTTTCAAGCACTTTCCCTGCGAGTGGTTGCGGGGAGGGCTGCTGATCATAATGATCAGAGGGCCCCGCCGAAGTATCCGACGTGCCCGTTGGCGCTTGGAGTGCTTCGACTGTACCGACGAAGCAGAACCATGCGTTGTGTGGGGATCGGGTGCGTCCTTGTTGCCAGGATGTAACGTCCCCATAGCAGGGCTCTCGTCGTGCCTTTGGGGGCCGGGGACGGACGCTGCGAGGCAAGAACTCTCCGCCGTTAGGTCAATGGCTTCCGAAGCAAAGCCTTGGTCATCGCTAACCTCTTCGTCACACTATGCGGCTGTGGAGGTACTCTCGGCCTGTGACATACTGTAGGCCGCCCACCGCTTTAAACAGCGCTCCTTATTAGTCTTGGTACGAAGGAGCTTACAAGCCAAAGAGGACACCTCGTTGTGGCCGAGGGGAAGACAATTGTTGCACCGACAGTGCTAGTCTTTCCATGGGTATTTAGCCTTGGAGAAGGACAAAATCTAAACGGAGTCCTGGCCATAGCGCAGGATTGCGATAGCAATGACAAAACCAAGGGAACAAAGAGAGGGGGAAAAGGAAAGGCATTCTTGAAAAGAATATAACCCCCCCGACCCCACTCTCCCTACTGTACAGACCGGCCAGAAGGCCCAGCCACGTGGTCGGCAGCGCTGACCGGATAAACAGCCGCCAAATTCCGTCGTCAGCAGTCTTCAGCGCTGTTGTACAGGAATCAGCCGCCGAAGGGAGTGACAATAAGAATAAACGATCAAAGGTCGAGAAATATAACAATAACGTAATGTTTATGAAGAACTCTGCATAAGCTGGGTGGAAAAAAAAATACGATACGGGAGGGATTTTTGGTACACTACACGTCACGTTATTGGACTTCCATTGTTTGGGCCGAGGTCACTGAATCTTAGGGTTCTGCAGCATACTCCAATGGAAAGGATGAAGCTCGCAATACTCCAATGGAAAGGATGAAGATTGCTCTGGTGGTCATGCACCCAGAAAGGACCCCCTTGGGATACTATAGTGGGGCTCAGGAGCAGAGCAGAAAGCAATTTCTCTTCTTGGTGAGGGTGTCAATCATCTCTGGGGAGCCGTGTTGCGACTGGTCCACAGCCATGATTTCAGCCTTGTAGATGTTCTATGAAAGTATGTGGGAGGGCAGTCTCAAACCCTTCAGAGGAGACTGTTTTGTTAGTCCGTGATCAGAAACCGGACTTCAACATCCAATATTAAATTAATTTTTAAGGACGCAAAGCCACCGAATTGGTTTAAGATTAGGAAAGCACAAGGCCTATTTCCTTTGGGTAATGAGTCCAAGAAGGTAGCGTTTTAGAGCGGAGTCTGATACAAGAAGTTGGAGCATACTGAGGGCATTTTTTACTATTGCATCTATGTTGACACTTTTGATTCAATCTTTGCTTACGGCAACATACTTGGGCAGGAAAGGGGACTCTCTAATGTCCAAGCATGAATGTAGTACACCTGCAAGTGCATGTTATGCTCCAAACAGAGTCAGAGGGACAGCTAGTGGTTAGCTCGCCTCTGAGCGGTTTGTGGACCCAGGGTGGGACAGGCCCCCCCCTGCTACTCCCCACCCTGCCGCCCTCCCCCCCCAGGCACTGCTCCTCTTAGCATTACTAGGATAATGCACCTGTTGCGCACTCATCTATAGGCCTTTACACACAAATGTTGATCAATTTAGCATTTTACCCTTTTGTCAATGATAAGGTGAGCACCACTGAGTTGAGTAATGTTAAAGTATATTATTAAAGGACCTTTATACCGACGGTGGGGTTTAAGCTCTGTTCAAATAAAGCCATTAAAAAGTCTGTGTAGAGGGCCATCAGGGGGCGCAGGCAAGATGGCGCCTGTCAGCAAAGCTCTGTACCTCCCTTCACAACAAACTGCTTGAGCGACGGCAAAACGCACCCCTGTAGGCAAAGAGTAATGAGGCCACAGAAAGGAGATGACAAGAGCAGCCCTGGGACCAATCCGGTGAAAAAATGCTCTCCCCGAGCTGAGATACAGAACCCGGCACAGAGGGCCCGGTGGAGCAGAACAGGACCCTCCCCTTCAAGGTGGCTCAGAGAACTTGACGAAGTGTGGTCCTGGGCCGAGATCGTATACAAACAGCAGGTGAGGAGTCTATGGTCACTCAACAGCACCAGGGGAAGAGTTGAAGATACAATACACAGGACCGGCGAGATGACATGGACAGTGGAGTTGGAAGAGGCTACGTTCCTCAAAGGACAATTTGGCGCTCTGGGGGACGGATCCCTAGAGCCTTAAAGAGAAGATCTTTCGGAGTGTGACTGGGTCTCTGCCCATCGCGGACAGTGGAGAAGAGACAATGAGTGTTCCCGCACAGGGGGAGCAGCAGCAGGGAGAGGACACCCTCCATCGGGTGGCTTTCCCCATGAATGTATGATTGTGTGGGGTGGATATATCGCTGGAGGTCTCTGTAGTGGATAGGCAGTGACCCCCACACCCCCACAATCCCGCCCGTTCCCCCAGACTCTTTTGGAGGGGCCCACTGGTTCTGAAGGCCGGGTGAAGTGATGGAGCAACAGAAGAAGGCCATGCGACTCAACTACGTTTTTCATGTGCCAGAAGTGGCGAGACAGGCCCGAGGAGGCCAAGATGATGTTCATATAGGTGGAGACGGTCAGACTGGGAAGCCATTGCAGTGGGGTCGGTGAAAATCTGTGTGGAGGCCCTGAGATTTCAGTGTTCTGGAAGATCCCTTTTAAGAGCAATCCCTGCCCAGGGACTGTTCAGGAGCAGGAGACCGGATATTGGAGCCAAAGTGGCGGAAATTAATGAGAAAGTGGAGGGGATGGAAGCGAGAATACAAGGTTTGGAAGCTAATCAGTCGTCAGTGAAGATCCTTGAGACAACTGAACATGAGAATTTTCGAGATGGTGAGGCAGAACGAAGAACTATGCCTTAAGTCGTTGGACAATATCAAGAACAGGGAACGGCGCCATAATCAGGATTTTTGGGGTACATGAAAAAGACGGCAAAAGCCCAGGGGATATTGAAGAGATAGGCATTATCTCTCCATTCTTTAAATATGATTAAAGACCTGGATGTACTATTGATAGGTCCCACAGAGCAGGTGGTGAAGATAGGGGACTCTGCTCAACCATAGTTTGGTTCCACTACTATTCAGAGATGGCCCGGATTTTGAACAATGCAAGAGGATTGGGCTCCTTTTAGTATGGGACCTGAAAGGTTGTGATCAACCAGGACATTTTGTCCTATAAACTGGCATGTCGGAAACAAAGTGCTACCCTTACACAATGTGGGGGTGGAAGTCTTGGACTGGGTTCAGCTCAAGGTAGTGGGAATGTGCAGGACACTGGTCAAAGACAGTGATATGGGGCTCACTGAGAAGTGAGAAGCTGGAGCATGTCTGTTTTCACAGAGGTTGAAGGGGGAGTAAATGGGGGTCCTGAACTCCACACATAGAACATAGAGCGGATTCCAGGGGGGCATTTAGTTGCTGGGTGGTTCCACCGGTGCGGGGGGAGGCATGTCGAAGAAATGTATAATTTTAGAGTGTTGTGTAGGGAGGGGGAACATACCAGGGTGGGAGACAGGTTCAAAAGCCTTTTTGGCGAAGGTGGGTGGGGTGTATCCATGGTTGGGGGGTTATGAGGGAGTGTATTCTATCATATGTATGTTTTTATGGGTTTTTGTTTTGTGCCCCCACCCCATTCTATGCTGCTGTTTTTGTGTTCCAAGAGGGAGTTGACTGTTTACAGGCCCAATAGAAGGTTGAGGTTGGAAGGCAGGAAGCTGAGAATGGCTGATGAAAACAGGGTTGGAAATGGCAGATTTGGCGGCCATAGGTACTTTTACCCTACAGTGTTTAAATCCCCCCTTCAAGAGATCACAGATGACGAGGTCAATGAAGCTGGATAGCCTTTGTGTACAGGAGACTCACTTAGGGTGCGGGGCAGAGCCACTTACTAGGGGTGGAGGGGTCTTCAAGGTTGATTTCTCTTCAGGCCCGAAGAAAAAAAGGGGTAGCCGTGGTGTTGCAAACCTCCTGTAGGTCAAGTGTGTGACACGGAATGTGACGGGAGGGGCAATTTCTTTTTTTAAGGGCTTTTACCAAGGCATTAGATTCACAGTGGTTTCAACATACTGCCCAAACACCGGCATAGGGATCTATGTGATTATTGCGACGGCCAAAAATGCCGACTTGTTTTCAAACCCATTTACACCACATATATATGTGGGGGGAGGTGTGAGGACCACCCCCCCGGAGTACCCCCCACCATATTACAATTATATTCTATACCCACCCACATATATATGTGGTGTATGGGGAAGGGGGGGTCAAAAAATAAAAAAGGAAGTCAGAATTTTCGACCATCGTAATTGTGAGGGCGACATTTTGGTACGATTCCCCCGGCATAGCAATATTCTGGGTGGAAAGGAGTCAACATTTGAAAAGGTTTGTGGAAGGGATATTGCTGGTGGGGGGCAGATTTTAATACTGTTCTTAACCCGCTTAAGGACAGGTTGTGAACGAAAGGGGCACCGGTGGATGGAGACAAGGGGTGGGACTATCAAATTTAAGGAGATTAATGAGACCCTAGGATTAGTGGACATTTGGGAGGCAGAGGAGCTGTGTGGGTTCATCCCCATCCCCCTTTTACCCATTATTCGAAGTGTACGCCTCATTTTCGCGAACAGATTTGGGGGTGGTGGACGCGAACACTCGAAATTGGGTCCAGAAGGCCAACTTGAGCTCTGTTCCCTGGTCAGACCACGACTTAGTGACATCAGTAATGGAAGCACGTGAGGGGGGAATAAATAGGGGTGGTAGTACTGCAATGATTACCTTCTAAAGGATGAGGTGGGGCAAACCCACTTAGTATTTGGAGTTCAACGACACGGGGGAGGACAGCACAGCCACACTACGAGACTGCTTTAAGGTGACCATGAGGGGTGTAGTAATTGGGATAGGCTCCCAAAAGAAACATGAATGTATGAGAAAAGAGGCATCTGAAGTAAAATGTAAGCATTGCATCCTTATGAGGGCATGGGGAGAAGAGGACCACCAGCATGAGATTGAAGGACCTGAAGACACCTCACAGCAATGCTGGTGCATAAAACTGACTGGGTGTTACAACACCATAAGCAGAAATATTTGAACAAAGGGGAGAAAGCAGTTGGCGTGGCACCTACGGACACAGGTGCAGTCTTGAGTGGTGGATGTCATGCAGTTGATGGACGGTGGCGTCAAGAGGAGTTAACTAGGATATAGCAGAGGAATTTATTAAGTACTATGCCCTTCTTATACTTCAGCATGTGGGGTAGATGTGGAGAGGATAAGAGCATTTCTTAACAGGTTGGATATCCCTACAATACCCCCCTAGAAGGAGACACACTGTTGGGCTCCCCCATCACGGTAGAGAGGTCAGCGCGACCATAAAGGGAATGAAAAGTGGTAAATCCCCAGAGGGGACAGGTATACGGTTCAGTGCTACAAAATGTTTTGATCGCTGCTGGCCACTACAATGACAAAACTAATGGGGTTTTGACAGGCAAACCCCTCCCTCACTTGAAGCTCAGGGCCATTATTACGGTTATCCCCAAGAAGGGGGATGGACCTGGTGGTGTGCTCGTCATATAGGCCCAAAATGCTAAGGTCCTGCCAAAGACCTTGGGGAATAGGCTTGATACATTTCTTCCGTCGCTTAACCATGGGGATCAGATGGGTTTTATTAGGGCAAGACAAGGGTCGGACATTAGGAAAATGTTGGACCTCATTTACCAGACCCAAAAACAAAATAATGAGGTGTACTTGGACTCTTCGATGCAGAGAAAACGTTTTACCGTGTGGAGAGGATCTTTATGAGCGAAGTACTAGCTTAATTCGGGTTTGGGATGCATTTCAGGACGTAGGTGGCATCGCTATACAGGGAACCCATGGACAGGGTGACATTTAACAGTGTTCTTTCAGTGGTTTTCCCATTATTTAGGGGAACCAGACATGGGTTCCTTTTGTATCCTCTCTTTCGTATTGGTGAGCGAAACCTTGGCATCATCAGGGCCAATCCAGGGATACATGGCATTGAGTGTGAAGGGATGGAATGTAAGATCTAGTTTTTCATAGACATTTTATGCTACGTGACGCACCTAAGGGACTCCGTGAAGGAGGTGATGAAGAGACTGGGTAACTATGGAGCCCTCCCAGGTCTTAAAATCAACCACACTAAGTCGTATATTCTTTCAGTAGGTACACTCGCAACTCCATTGGGGCTCGCCCAGGATTGCCATGGGTTGACATTAGTAGAAGCGGCAATAACTTATTTGGGCATTAAGATCTCGAGGAGCTTTATGGACTTATGGGGAAGCTTAAGCAAGATTTAAAGAGGTGGTCCAACCTCATGCCTTCCTAGGTAGAGAGAATGACAGTGGTGAAAATGAATATACTTCCCCATTTGCTGTTTCAGTTGATGATGCTGCCCACGCTGTTGTCTGATGGATGATTCTTTAAAGAGTTTGATCAAATGTGCTTTAGCTTTGTGTGGGAGAATAAAAGGGCTTGTATGACACGTAGGATTTTGGTGCTTCCTAAGGGCAAGGGAGGTTTTGGATTCCCACAGGTTTTCCTATATTACAAAGCAGCATAACTCAGGGTGATGCTGGAACACATGACAGAGGATTTGAAAACCTTTTGGACTTTGGAAGATTGCATTACATACCCGAAAAAGGTAAAGGCCCTTTTAAGGTCAACTACTAGATTGGTCTCTCAGGAGGTACACAAACACCCTAAGTTAGGAATCCTTTGGATACTACAGGGTGAGCAGGGATTTTTCCTCATGGCCTTCCCCCTTGAGCTCATTGTGGGGCCCACCATTTTGAATGAACCAATTGGGGGGCAAAAAGGACTCGAGAGAGTAGGACATCTCCACCTTGGTGGTAAATTCAAGCAATTTTTTGATGTTCAGGAGATGTTGGGGAAAGGAAAGCAATGGGATATTTGAATCTCTCAGACTTCAAGGGCTAGTTCTGGCCCAGGGTGGAGGGAGGATCTGCTCCAAGAGCTCACACCGTTCGCGATGTTCCTTGAACATTCTCAATCGAGGAAAGGAATTGTTTCCAAGCTATACAAGGCCCTGGTACTGAACACTATTGAGGGAAGGCTGAACG
Source organism: Ambystoma mexicanum (assembly GCF_040938575.1). Lineage (NCBI taxonomy): Eukaryota > Metazoa > Chordata > Amphibia > Caudata > Ambystomatidae > Ambystoma > Ambystoma mexicanum. Next base: position 719,511,660 of record NC_090923.1, read on the forward strand.
TACTGACACATGCCAAAGCTGCTATGGGAGAAAATATACAATGTTACATTCCATGGAAATCTTTCCAGACATCCAATTGAACACACCTTTACGGATTCCCAAGATGGTTCTAGGGGCTTCAGGGCTCTGCGGCAGGGGAGATTTTGGGCGGGGGGGTGTCTTACTTCTATTCAAATGTGGTGGACGTGCCCCTTGATTCTGTTTTTCTGGACAGAACTCGAACTGGATTAAGGATGCAAGTGGGGGTCCCTGAAGCTTGACCCACTCACACTGCTTTTAGGGATCCCACTCAAGGATTATGAAATAGATTCCAGAGGATGTGGGGGCTCTTATACATGGAGGGAGAATAGCTTTGGGTCTAAAGTGGAGACAAACCGGAGTCCTGGATCTGGCAGAGTGGTTACAGAAGGTGTGGGATGTTTATTTGATGGAGAGCATGACTTACCTGGGGCATGATGACTTGTCCAACTTCATGGAGGAATGGGGCGTGTCTTGGGGAACCTCCCCCCGTGGCAAGACCAACGGTTGGTAGCCCCCAGAACAATACCGCATCTTGTGGGATAGGACCTCTTCAAAGCGCAGAGTCCTCGCAGCCTCAACAGGCATGAATTTTCTCCCTCTACCAAAGAAATTGCTTCTTAGTGAATATGCTTTCTCCTGGACGGTTCCCTCTAGTTTCTTATACTGTCTTGCCCTGTAGTATTGAAATGAAGGTTCTCCAGTAGTAGAGGACTGGGTTCGATTTCAGACTACTGTTGGGTCTCGTACCCAACCCTGACATTGTATTGCAGGTCGCGGGCACCTGGTTTTGAGGGGGCTTCTGTTGTCTGGATTTTTGGTTTGCCTTTGCCTAGATTTGCTTTATGTATTGTATCGATGTTTTGTGTAAATCAAAATATTTCAATAAAAGGGATTCTGTATATGCATTAGAACCCATTGACTTACAAGGGAGTTTAAGCCCAGGGTTAGTGGCTCCTGGACAGTCACTACAGGACCCAGGCCGTTCATCCTATACAAAAAAAAAATGCATGGGTTGTTGGGATGGAACTTACAGTTTAAGCACTGCTAGATTGGCTTCTAGGTCATAGGCATTTTCTTTGGCTTGAGTCTCCACGTAGCGTTCAAGAGTGGCCAGATTTTCAGGGTTATACCTAAAAAGAAAAACAGCAGCAACAAGGTCAAATAAATATCCCCCGATATCAAGCAGACAGCTAATACAAGCAGGAGGCTTACTTTGGCATCTTTAACTTTAAAGCTAGCATACAAAATAAAGTGTAATGTCAAAGGGTTGTACTGATTGTGAACTATTGGGATGTGACAAGGAATCGCATCCCAACATTTGAATCATTATATAGCATTGCCATACTAAATATTTGGGTGTGTAGATTAACAACTAATGGAGGCGAGACATGAACATGAAGTGCAAACATCGTTTCTTGCATGCCACCGTTTTTGGAATACAATGAAAAAAACGTAGCAGCAAACAGCAGCGATGGATGAGAATCAATAAATGTTTTCCTTGTTTTATATGAATTGAGTCAGTGATGTAACCCAGCATGTGAATATACCAGCTCCAGATGCCATCTGTACGATGCAGGTTCTTAACTCTGTGGGTGTGCCAGTCTTACCACTCTGATGTTAAATGAAAATAATACGAGAATACAGTGAAACACACATCAAAAATTAAGATGCATTTATTATTTGACATTTTTTAAAGAATTTCTACAAAACCAATATTTCAGACTGTTCATGAGGATCTATAGAGCCTCGATCACAATATGCTCTAAAACATGGCCACTATGTGCTTCTTCCGGGTTTTGTAATGCCGCCATTGTGCTGTGCAATGTCGTTTTATAGTAAAGTAGGTTTTGTTTGAATGCATTTTCCATAAATTGCACATTCCGGTTCCCATCTCACCATTATTTACTCATCCACGTTTCTTAGCTCGTGCGCTATTCACAAATACGTCTTCATTCACAGCAATCCCACAAAAGTAACATACTACTCAAATTTAAATGTACAATAAATAATCTAAACTATATGACACAGACGACCATCAGCAAAACACTAACACTAGTTGCCAAAACTTCAGTGAGGCCTTTTCCTACTGTCAACGCTCCTAAGGAGTGCCATACATCTCTTTCTGATACCACCAAGGAGATAGATGTTCCACAAGCAGACTGTAAAATCGACCCCCTATTACCCTGCCAGGGTCAAACTGCAGCGCATAGCCTGATAAAGGATAGTTTTACTGCCCATGGGCACAGCCACATAACCACTCTCCCAGAGGAATTAAAGGCTTCACCACAAGTGACCGCCAACGAACCAACTCCACCTATCACAGGAGGGAAAGGCACAAACATTAAAGCGGCTCTTTATCGCTGATCAGTCAGGCCCAAGATATGCACAACATGATTTTGGACAGTTAACTTGACATTCTATTCCTTACTGAGACTTGCATTAGAGACACTAGTGGACCATTTATCAACCTTGCAGTTCCCCCAGGTTTCTCAATTTTTTGTAAAAACAGAACAGGGCTATGGAGGAGGCAATTATTGCCAAATCGGAACAGTGGCTTTTTGCGTCCCCCCCATCGTCAGGGCTGCAAGATCCTACACATAAAAATGACCCCAAATACGAATAAATGTACACATTTCATTCTCATATATCGCCCATGTCGGACTTTACCGATGAAATCTCTCAGATCCTAGGCTTACCTCGAGAGCCGTAACCAAGTCTCCCCCTTCTTAGGTGATTTGAACTATTGGAGGGGTGAAAAGACTGAAAAGGTAGCTACCGAACTTGAGAGAATCTTAAACAATTTAAGCTTTCAAGTTGTAAACTTGGATCCTACCACAGACAAAAATCACAGGTTGGACTGGGTGGTTTCCAAAGACATTCCAACCAACATCGATCAAACTCCACCGTGTATTTGGTCGGTTCATTATATTCTCAATTTTCACTTCCAACTCCCAGAGGTTGTTGTTAAGCCCTACAACACCTCAAAAGTAGGGTACAGGCCTAGGACTTATCCTCATGTCTCACAACTGTCATGACCAACACTAGGGACTACAGTGAGCACCTGGCTTTGTCCTTCTCAAACACCTTTTTGTAGATGCTTCATGAAAAGGCCCAACTTCGATCAAGAACTGTAGGAGCTAACCCTGGCCACCAACAATGGTACACCCCCCGCTCTCCCCCCCACTTACACTTCTTGAAAAGCCTAAGGCACTCCAAACCACATTTGTTCCTTCCATCCTTCCACACAGGACTCAATAGCAGTACAAAAAGTCTTTGAAGCTAAAATAGTAAATGATAGAGAGAAAATCAAGAGGCACCGTCTAATGCTGCCAACTCAAATGAGCAACAGTTCCATGAACTTAAAAAAGATTTTTCTGTTCCATTTTGACCAGATTTGTTAACGCATCTTTTAGAGACGGCAGGATTCCCAGGTTAATTAAAACCGTTTTGGTTACCCCATGCTAAAGAAAAGCTCAATCTAAACCCAAAGGACCCTGGTAACCTCAGGCCTATAACACTTTCCCCTTACGATCCTAGATAAATTTGCATGTGTACAATTTCAAGCCATGGAAACCCACAACATCCTCCACGACAGACAATCCGGCTTTCGACCCCATTACAGCACAGAGACAACATTACCAGACCTTCAGTCACACATACTGGGAATCACCGAAAAGGGCAACACTGGGCTGTTGGTTCTCTTGGATTTGTCGGCTTTGTTTGATTTAGTGCACCACAAACGCCTCCTATGCTCTGTGAGGGAGTCAAGGGCCGTTTGGGCCCCCCTGTACATTCTATACGAAATCGACCACTTGCTCACGTACTAGCGGGGGGACGCCTCTATTGATCTTATGCTATCAACATAGGTGGGGCTATTGCGAGATACACTTGGCCTCCATTTTGTGTGCCCTCGACTCCATCTTTGGACTTGGCCGCAATCCGATACTACGAAAAAGCTTCTCCCATCTCAGCAGCACAGCGCGCTCATGGCCCCCACCTTTTCTTCCACTGTCTGAAGTTTCACAACTCTTTCTCACGGATGCGCCAGGGATAACTGAAACAAATAACAAAATATATCTTCTCACTCTTCCTCTGAGATCACTCATGTGTGTGAACCGGCTCGAGCCGTGACTTGTAGGTCATCCATCTCCACAAACCTGCACCTGCCCTCGTACCCCAGCGGTTGGAAAATTACTGCCAATGTAATCCTGTGCCCTCCTAAGGTATTCTTTTGATGTACCAGAAGTGTAAACCTGCTGTGCAGCCCACCCCAGAGTGCCCCCACTAAATCCAGACCTCTGTCGCAGTATATTGTGTCCTAAAACTAACATATGTCATTATACTCCCCACTCGCCTTGATGTACTAAGAACCGCCCAGTCACCCAGGTTATCATGGAGGACAAGAGCCCTAAGCCCTATATCTCATAAAAGTTGCAATGAAAGATGATGTAATCATGTGTATGCAATTTATAGGTATGCAAGATTTACTCAAAGGTATATTAGTGATTGTTGTTTATTATATGTCTAGTGTTAGTTTCTCATGCCAGCTTAGTTAGTGTCAACTATCTCGCCTCGACCTAACCCTCACCCCACCCAGATACAGGCAGCTGGCCCTTGTGACGCTCACCCTCCCGCCAACTGGGCAGCCTATCCAGAAGAAGCTGCACCTACAGGACAGTATGCAACATCGCTCCTCAACCAATCCTGTACTAATTTTTTTTATACCCTATGTTAATGACCTCATTGATGACGGTTTTTTACCTTATAAACCCATGTAAGTGTATTGTTTGCCAGAGCGTTCAAGGCAGCAGAGTTCTCTGGATGCCATTTTTATAAAAAAGACTTGTTAACCTTGCAATCTGTTATCTTAGTCTCATTCCCTACTGGGATGTGTCATTTATTACACGTTTGTGTTGGTGCAACGGGAAGTGAGTCTTTAAAACTCCCTACGTCACCTAGGACTCGGTTCCGAGGGGGCGGTCGACTGGTTCCACTCTTTCCTATCTGACCATGAATCTAAAATTCAGTGGGGGATCAGCTTGCTCTCCAATGGCCCCTATCCGGTGTGGAGTCCCTTAAGGGGCTAGATTATCTCCCATTTTGTTTAACCTACACACTAGGCAACTCAGTTCCCTACTAGATAATCAGGGTGAATTCTTTTACCAACTATGCGGATGACAACCAGTTAGTCATAGAATCTACCGGGGGCCACCTAACTGACAATAGGACTCTTACCAACATACACCATCGGATAGAACTTTGGATGTCCTCTAATTGGCTCTGTTTGAACGGCAACAATACAGAGATCCTATCTTTGGCTCAAGACAGGCCTGGGAGAAATTGAGCCCTGCCTTTACGAGCTTTAGAATCAGAGACAAAATGCTTCCTGTCCAACCTAAGGTGAAAACACTGGGTGTCCAGTTGGAGGCCTCTCTGAGGCACACGTCAACCAGCTGAGCCAAAACTGCAATTACCACCTTCACCTCCTTAGAAATATTCGCCCTTATATGTCTGAAATGAATAGTGCCACTATTGCTCGAGCTATTATCTCAAGACTCGACTATTGCAATTTCCTACTGATTGGAGCTTCCAGTTCTAGCCTAAATAAAAATGCAAAGTATTACAAAAGGATGCTGTACACATTGTTAAAAATGTCCCAAGACTTGTAAAAAGCACAGGCAAAACCTTCTCTGGCTCTCCATTAAGAAAATAATCAAACTATGGGTTCATAAATGCATTTCTGGACAAGCCCCTGCTTATTTAAAAACATCAATTCCACTCAGAATTCTTCAATCCACAAACAAAAGGCAGATCACGTGCCCAGATCACAAACGCGCAAAGGGACTTGGAAGATCCAAGCTGCCACCTTTTGGAATTCACTTCTCAATACTCTGAGAATGGAACCCATCCTAGGAACTTCAGAAAATCCCTAAAAACCTACATCTGAGTAACTCGCCCTCCTCTACTTCCACCCCTGTCCCTCTGTCCTGTCACTAAAATGGTTGTTCTTTTTGTGTAAATGTTTCGGTGCCCCGATGCCTGCAGGCTCCCAGCGGATTGTTAAAGGTGTGGATTTGCCATATGGTAACTCGATCGGCCACCTTGTAAAGCTGCATTTTATAATCGCCAGGAGCTCTCGATACCGACCCATTATTATAGAAATTCATAGAGTTTAAAAAAAAAAAAAAGAATAAAAAAAAACAGACATTCATAAATAGTAAGGTCTTTAACAGCAAAGGATTAAAATCTTAAAATGTGCTCCAATTCCTTTTCCTAAAAATAAATAAATAAAATAAATAAATAAATTTTAAAAAAAAAACACATACAAACAGACACGAACCCTGCATTTAGCGATAAGCCTCAGTCAGGTTACTCTCAGACTTAACGAAATGTGATCTCACCCTTGGCAGCAACAGCTTTTAAGTTCAAAATCTTACAAAGCTCACATCATGTGTCAATAGCTTCTCCTGCATGCTTCTGGTAGCATGCATGGTGCGGAGGCAAGTCACACTTAAGGTCAATAAAACTAGTTGAATGCTAGGTTCTGAAAATAGAGCTTCGTGCTTTTGGACCAGAGCCTCTTCACTCCCAAAAATCACTCCCGCTATTTCTCTAAATCTTTTAGAAATACTGAAACGGTAACCAAAGCACAGACCGGTAAAATACATTGCTTCTTTAACAAGCAGTTAAAATAAACAATGGCAGGGGTAGGAATGTAGCCAAAAAGAAAAGTTTTGCAAAAGAGTGCAACAGCTGTTCATGCAATGGGCACGCCTCTTCATTGAAGTCCCTTCATTTTTCTAGCCTTTCCCCTTCACTTTCAGCATTTTTATAAACCGGCCCCCAAATGCCTGGTGAAGGATGCAAAGGAGAACACAGAGCCTGTTAAAAAGAAGCTGAGCCAGGGTAACCAATGTCAAGTTGCAAGCTAATAGCGAGCCATAAAAAGTCACTTGCCACCTCAATTTTACACACACTCACAGCACAACATTTCTTACTCGCTAAGAGTTAAATATCACTAGCCAATGGCCATCGGCAACTGAGAATTGAATCCTGGCTTAGTGGTCTAAATACAGCATTGTCAACCAAGTTATTTAAGAGTAAAACATATTCATTACAATAGAAGCTATTTGGTACAACTTCAAAGTATTAATATAGGAGTTTAATTAATGTGGACTACACCCATTTCCAGATGCAGGATCCCGGTATGAATTCTCTGGGAGCATGCAAAGCCATGGTAATTCATCCAAGTCAATTACATAATTAGTATTCTCGTGAGGAAAGATCAGGGAATGTTAAGAACATTTAAGCGATTTACTTATTGAATTGAGGGAATTCGTGTAGAGTTTATACTCACACTAGACTGCTTTCCGAGCTAAGGAGAGCAAGGAGGAACTCGGGGTAAAAATGGAGGTGGTACGAATGCCAAGAGAAGATCAATGGCCTAGGACTGTAGGAGGGTGGAAGATCTGCATTGCCTTTCTGAACTTCAGATGTCTGAGCCCAAGTTAAAAGTGATTTCCAGTGGGATAAAAATTAATACTGTAGGGCTGAACCCTGTCACAATCTGGGCATACAAGTAGTGAAGTATCAGAACAGCAGGACTCGCCAATTGTATCACCACAGTATTCAGCAAGAACTTTGTCCGATTGTGCTCTCATCGCCAGAACGAGGAGACTTTCCCGGCAATGCACCCTCCTGCCCGTGTAATTATATATATATATATATGCCAGATGGGTGGATCCCCTGAAAGGGCTTAAGACCTTAGCACCAAAGATGTAACAGTAGGCTGAGGACACAAATGAGAATCCCATTCAGGTGCCCATAAAAAGCAGGACTATGACTAGAACTATAAGGGAACACAACGCCACTAACCAGTTTGATGGGGTGACATCCTTATACAGCGAGCCTGGGATTCCTGTGGTAGTGGTTCCCCTGGTGAGGAAAGGGCAAGTACCCACTAATCAGAATGAACCCAAGAAGGAAGGCCAACAACTACTTACAAGGAGAAGGAGTGATGTGTTCTTACTGTGTGGTGGCGTTTAGCGTGGTCAAGGCAGTCCTGTTCTGGTATGGGAGGGAAGGAAGGAGCAAACGCAGGGAAAGGGTTAGTTAGTATGGTACTACCCCCGGCGGCACGAGAGACGCACTCAAGTCGGGTTGCAGCACGTTTTACAGTATAACGTCCTACAGTACTTGTGCTGGTTATACCGCGAAGCAGTAGGAGGGATATGGGAAGGGACTAGTGGGATTGTAGAAGGACTGCACTGGGTAGAAATTAGCTCTCGTGAATATGGATGGAGTCCAGCAAGGGAGCTCTGTGTCAGAGGAGTGGAACAGAGCAGAAGGAATCAAAAGCAGTCTTGGTCGGTACAATTGCGGTCGACAAAACAAGAAAAGGACAGGAGGCATAGAAGTCCAGGAAACGTCAGTGTCATACTGTGCGTTTAGCGTAGAAACCGAAGCAAAAGGAAGAGGCAATCCGTAATTCAGGCAGAGTTCCGCAAAGTGGAGTGTGGCAGTTTCAGGGTACAGACGAGGACCAACATCCGTGGGCATATGCCGACAACAAGGAAATCCAGAACAACAAATAAGACTAAATGCAGCGGCACTAGGAAGAGAAGCTTCGGACACCAGTAAATGATCAGAAGCCCCAGCGCGTAGCTCGCCGCTTGATTTATGGGCCAACGGAACGATTGCGCCGCAGAAGCGAAACAGTGACCACGTGACCTGAAGCATTCACAACGCGCTGTGAAGGCGGAACGCATGGCCCAACGTCTCCATGGCTATCTCCAGCATGCCTTCCAGGCCTCATATAAGCCGGATTGTCAATGATGTTTGCAAGACAGTAGGGGTGAGCTGGAATCTTGACAGTTCCAGCCCCCAAAGGCACCCCTAGAGGCATGGAAGTGGCAAAGCAAGAGCGGGCATGGATGTTCTCCAAGGGCTCCCAGGTCCGATCCTCTGGGCCATAACCCTTCTACTCCACCAGGTAATACGGAACCCGAGACCGGGACTGGAAATCAAGAATAGCAGCAACCTCGTATTGCTCAGATCAATTGACGCAAACAGGGACAGGCCGTACTGGAAGACGGGTACCAGAAGGGCAAGGCTTAAGAAGAGACACGTGGAAAACCAGATGGATCCTCCACCGGGTCGGAAGGGTCAGACGCAAAGCCACAGGATTAATCAAGGCCGACACTTTGAAAGGACCAACAAAAGAGTGTTTACCAGGGATCTTTAGGTTCTTGGTGGAGAGCCAGACCCGAGACCCAACCTGGTAGATCGGGACTGGAGAACCGCGAGCAACAGCAAATTGTTTGGCCCTCGCCTGAGAAGCCAAGAGATAAGATGAGCGGATTTCCTTATTTACCAAGACCAAATCACTGGCACAATCCTGCGAAGCAGTGGCGTTCAAACCAGACAACGGATCTAGGGGGTAAGGACCGAGGATGTTGGCCGTACAAGGCAGAGAAGGGTGAAGAACCTGTGGAGGAGTGCATAGAATTGTTATACGCAAATTCCGCTGACGGAAGCATTGCCAGCCAGGTGTCCTGGAACTACAGACAGACAACGGAGGTATTGCTCCAGGGTGCTGTTGGTGCGCTCCGTCTAACCATCAGTCTGCGGCTGATTGGCCTTGTGTATCTGTCATCAATCGGAAGGAAGCACAAAGAGACCTCCAAAAGCGGGAGGTCAACTGGGGGCCCCTATCAGAGACCAGGATAGACGGGAGACCAAAGAAGCGATAAGTATCGCAGAAAAAGGTCCGCCAAGACAGGTGCAGTGGGCTATCCGGCGCAGGGGATAAACAGGGCCATCGTGGTGTAGTAATAGACAACCATCCAAATGGTATCATAGCCTTGTACTGTGGGTAGCTCAACATTTAAGTCCAGCGACAACATGAACCAAGGTTTGTGCGGAACTGGAAGAAGCTGCAAGAGATCCATTGGTTTACCGGGTACATTCTTGTTCTGTGCACACGTGGAGCATGAGGAAACTTAATTTACCACGTCTCGGGTCATATGATGCCACCAGCACTACCTCTGTAACAGCTCTAGAGTTTTCATGCGACCAGGATGGGCTGCGATCCGGGAGTCATGACTCCATTGTAGAGCCCTAGTCTGTGACTCTCCCGAGGGTATGTATAGTTCCCCTTGATAAGGCAATCCGTTCCTAACATCTTCGTGAGTTCTAACCTAGATCACCCAGATCTTTTGCAACCCATTCCTGGAGGAGGGTCTTGAGAGAAGGATGAGCCGAACAGCTACACACCATATGTTCAGAGAGAACAGGCAAGCTGTTCCTTGAGGCAGGCATAGTGTCCGAATCAAGCCCAGAAAGGGCATCTGCTGTAGAGTGTAAGCAAGCAGGACGGTATGTGATGTTGAAATCGAACAGCGAGAAAAATGCCAGCGTGCTAATTTCGTGGAGACACATTTCATAGATTTTAAACCTTGCAAATTCCTGTGATCTGAGAAAACAGTAACCGGGTGGCCAGCTGCCCGGAGCTGATGGCACCACTCCGTAAAGGCGTCTTTGACCGCCAAAAGCTCCCGCTCGGTCACCATGCAATTCCTTTCAAGAGGGGTCATTTTGCAGGAGAAATAAGCAACAGCTACAGGGTGTATGTCCCTCCTGACAAGCTTGCGAGAGAATGGCCCCTACCACAATACCGGAGGCGTCAGCCTCAACAAAGAACGGGTCACTGCGATCATAGTGTTGAACCACAGTGGCTATGGTGAAGGCTTTCTTCAGGACATCAAAGGCTGATTGTGCTGCCGGAGTCCAACAGAACGGCATCTTAGAACTGGTCAAAGCCATAAGAGGAGACACGATGGTCGAAAAAGACTGTATAAAACGACAGTAAAAATTTAGAGAAGTCCAAGAGTGATTGCAAGGCTTTGACCATTGTGGGCGCCAGCCTCTTCAGGATGGCTTTGACCTTTGACTGATTCATGCGTACGCCATGATCTGTTAGGTCGTACCCTAGGAATTCAACCTCATTGACGTGGAATACACATTTCTCTGCTTTCGCATACAGGTGATACTCGCTGAGTCTCTGAAGAACCGTCGACATGAATTACGTGTTCCTGGAAGGACAATCAGTAAATAAGGGTATCAACCAGGTACACAATGACATATTGATCAAGGAGATCACGGAACACATTTTTCATGAAATTTTGGAAAGTAGCAGGGAGGTTGCACAGACCAAAAGGCATGACGAAATACTTGTAAAGCCCATACCGCGTCTTGAAGGCAGTCTTCCATTCGTCCCCTTCTCTAACCCAAACCAAATTGTATGCACCGCGTAAATCCAACTTGGTGAAGACTACCGACAAACCCAGTTGATAGAGATGTACCGAGATCAAGGGCCAAGGATACTGGTTGTTCACCGCGATACTGTTCAGAGCCCTATAGTCAGTGCAGGACCTCAAGTCTCCTTCCTTCTTTGAGACAAAGAAGAGAGGCAAGGCTACTGGAGAGCGAGAAGGCCAAATGAAACCCTGATGGAGGGCCTCGTCTATATATTCCTTGAGGATTTTGTCTTCCTGAAGAGAGAGTGAGTATGCCCGAAAATTAGGGATCTTAGCCCCCGGGACAAGGTTGATAGGGCAGTCATAGGGTCTGTGGGTGGCAACTGGTCAGCCTTTCCATTATCAAAAACATCCAAGAATAAATGGTATTCCGAGGGTATCACAGGTGATGCGACTGAGGACACCGCATTGACCGAAGGCATCAGGTCCAGATGAGCCACGCAGGGTGTACTTCTCGTGATCTCATGTGAACGAATGCAATGTTCGTTGCAGTACGCAGAAGGAAACTGCACTTGTGGAGCATCCCTGTAAACTGAGGTGTTATCTAACCGTAACCAGGTTAATCCGAGAATTACCTTATACTGGGGTGCTGCAATTATATCAAATTCACCATCTTCTGTATGTCCTTCCAGGGTTGACATGTGTAAACACGTGGTTTGCTTGGTAACCAAGCCGGAAATCAGGGCGGTACCATCAACTGCCTTGACAGATTCTGGAACAGGTTTAGTTACAACAGGGATCTTCCAGCTCCTCAGTGTAGTCCGCGTCCATGTAGTTGTGAGTTGCTCCAGAATCGAGCACCACTCTAGCAGAAAACCACCAAAGAGTAACTGGCAGTACAACCGGAGAGGAGAGAATGAGAGCACAGGAGTCCAATTTGTGCAGACCCGACAAAGGAACCCCCTCTGTTGTCAGGCTCTGGAGTTTCCCCACTTTCCTCAGGGGTCTCTTTGGACAATTCCTCTGGAAGTGCTCAGCGGAGCCACAGTACAGACACAAATCGTTTTTCCGTCTTTTCTCTCGTTCACTGGGGGCTAGTGGACCAGACTGCTCCAAATTGCATGGGTTCGGCGTCCGTCTGTGACGGAATAGGTAGCTCTGGCTGCAGGGGCGAAGCTGAAGTGGGTTTTTTCTCCCCCTTGCGGCCCGCCCTCAAGGCATCGATTTGCAGGATGAGGTCCAGCAATTCGGCAAACCCTGTAGGAACCACCAGAACCGTGGCTAGTGTATCTTTGAGTTCTTCCGAAAAGGCCTTTGTAAAACACAGAGGCTTTAATCTCTTCGGGCCAATCGGTTTACGTGGCCAGCTGATTAGGTTCAGCCAGATACGTGAGCAGGGGTAGCATACCTTGGCGTAAATTAAGGAATTCGAGATCCGTGGCCTGGGTTTTGTAGCGGGTTTCAAATACCCTGTTCATGGCAGTGATTAATGCGTCGCAGTCGTAAAGCATGTAACTGTTAGACTCCAAAAGCAGGTTGGCCGAGGCAGCGGCTGTACCACCAAGGTATAAGAGCACAAACACAGCTTTTAGTGGTGGAGTCCGGAAATGACGCAGGGTGGCAGAAGAAGAGGAGTTTGCACTGATGACTTCGGGTCACCAGTGAACCGCTCAGGGGGGGCCAGAGGGAATTGAGTTGACATCAAGATGGGAACCGGATCCTTTCTGCGAATGGGGCAAGCAGAACTGAAAGCGGTAGCCCCTGTGGAAGTACCACGCGGAGCAGGTGAGCAAACAGAGTCCTGAAGGCCGTCGATTCGATGACGCATAGCATTATGGGCGTCAGTCATGTCTCTCCTGAGGTTAGAGACCAACTGTATCAGAGCTGCCAGGGATCCGAGGTCTCCATATTGGAGGCTTCCGATTCTGTCACGATTTGGGCATACAACAAGTGGAAGTATCAGAATAGGAGCACTCACCAATTGTATCGCCACAGGATTCAGCCAAGAACTTTGTCCGATTGTGCTCCCCTCGCCAGAAAGGTCAGGGTCCCCCCTCCACGTGAAGGAGACCTTCCTGGCAATTCGCCCCTGTGTAATATATCTAGGCCAGATGGGTGGATTACCTGAAAGGGCGTAAGACCCTAGCACCGAAGATGTAACAGTAGGCTAAGGACACAAATGAGAATCCTGGTCAGGTGCAAATAAAAACCAAGACTAGGACTAGAACTATAAGGGAACACAACGCCACTAACCTTGTTGACGGGGTGACATTGTCCTTATACAGCAAGCCTGGGATTCCTGTGGTAGTGTTTCCCCTGGTGAGGAAAGGATAAGTACCCACTAATCAGAATGAACCCAAGAAGAAAGGCCAACAACTACTTACAGGGAGAAGAAGGAGTGATGTGTTCTTACCGTGTGGTGGTGTTTAGTGTGGTCAAGGCAGTTCTGATCCGGTATGGGAAGGAAGGAGGGTGAAAACCAGGGAAAGTGTTTGTTAGTATGGAGCTACCCCGGGCGGCACAAGAGACGCACTAGAGTCGGTTTGCAGCACATTTTACAGCATAGTGTCCAACAGTACTTGTGCTGGCTATACCGCGAAGCAGTAGGAGGGATGTGGGAAAGGACTAGTAGGATTGTAGAAGGACTGCACTGGGTAGAAATTAGGTCTCGTGAACATGGATGGAGTCCAGCAAGGGAGCTCTGTGTCAGAGGAGTGGAACAGAGCAGAAGGAACCAAAAGCAGTCTGGGTTGGTACACTTGCGGTCGACAAAAAAAGACAAGAACAGGAGGCATAGAATTCCAGGAAATGGTATCCGGTAATTTTGACAGCCATACCTTCTAAAAAAAAAAGCATCTTTTAAAAAAAAAATTAAAAAAAATAAAAGCATCTAATGCATTTTTTTTTAGATAATGGGTTTAGTTTGATAAAAATGGGTTTTTAAAAAAAGGGAGGGGTAGAGGGAAAAAGAAAAAATGCATTCTACGCTTTTTTTTTTTTTTTAAAGATGGTATGGCATTAGATGCTTTGGCTGTCGATGGAATTACTATAAACCCAGGAAACGTCACTGAGTCATACTGTGCAGTCAGCGCAGAAACAGAAGCGAAAGGAAGAGGCCATCCGTAATTCAGGCAGAGTTCGGCAACGTGGAGTGTAGCAGTTCAGGGTACAGGCAAGGACCAAAATCCGTGGTCGTATGCGAAGTCGGCAACAAAGAAATCCAGAACAAGTCTAAAACTAAATGCAGCGGTACTAGGAACAGAAGCTTCGGACAACAGAAAACGATACAGAAGCACCACCACATAGCTCGCCGCTTCATTTATGGGCCAATGGAACGCGGTGCATGCGCCACAGAAGCGAAACAGGGATCACGTGACCCGACGGGTTCACAAAGCGCTAGGAAGGCGAAGCGCGTGGCCCAATGTCTCCATGGCAACCTCCAGGGTGCCTTCCAGGCCCCGAATAAGGGACAGGTCGTACTACGGCTTCTGGTCGTTTTCCAACCACATTGGATTGTCAATGATGTTCGCGAGACAGGAGGGGTGAGCGGAGCCGAAGTCGTGACACACCCATAATACATTTATACTTCACCTGGCCAAAGGGTGGGTTTGGCGACAGCAGAAAATACACCTCTGGACAGAAATCAGGATGAGACTACTCGGTTGATGTATTTTGTAAATGGGCAGGCATGGAAAGCTTCGTTGGTGAAAACAATACTTCACAAGCCCCTAGTAAAGTCACTTAAAAGAAAGGCGGGCTTCATCTGCACTTTTAAGATCAAAGACATAGCAGGAAGCATTTTTATGGATCTGGCTAGGAGCCGTTTGCAGATTCCATTCCCACAGCCACATTGAGATAGGGCTATTGCTAGAACCCGACCGACCTTAGGGGGCATCATTTGGGTTAGATTAGTGGACACGCCAGAAGCCTTAGTTAGCATGAGACAGTCAAATTACTACATTAAGTTGAACGTGAAAAACAAGTCTCCATGAACTATCACACATAGGGTATTGAATTGCTTCGCTGAGAAAGGAAGCTGGCCTAGTTTTGGCAGCCACAAGAACGAAAGGAGATCTGGGTCCATAAAACTAACCAGCAAGATAACAATTTAAGCAGGAGGCAGACAATGTTCATGCAGCCGTAGATTTCCCATAAGGAGAGTGTGACCCCCATACAGCTACAACTAGGTACCACGGGGTTGTGGAACGGACGAGAAGATACCACCAACCACCACACAACCTGAAGTATGGACACTAGCAGGTGTGCTGGCCATGTGGGTGTGGGTGGGGGTGAGGAGCATGCAAAGTTATTGAGGGAGCGGACAGCTAAATGCTCAAGGGGCCTCGAATGCAAAACGGGCACGTACCTTCTGAGGTACAGGTTGCGCAAGCACCCCGTCGTGTATGATTACACAAGCCCAACTGGTCAATCCAGGGTAGAGATACCAACTAACCAATACCACTAACAATTTCCTTCTCTGCATACACCTCTCAAACTCCAAACCAAACAACCACAAACCTCCAGCACAACAAACCGCACGAACAACAAAACAAAAACACACAGAATCGCACATCAGCACACGACGACTACCGGCTGCATACACCCCAGGCCCAGCTGACGGAACCACCGGGCTGAGGCTGCCAACAGCACATCACTGCAATCTTGTATTTTTCCAGCCTTCACCCACTAACCCACCTCTCCCTCCCTCTTTCAGAGCCACCAGAGCGCCAGGGGACCACTCTGGTGGTGATAGTGCGCGGTACAAATGTCCTTTAACATTAACATAACATTCACAATCTCTTCTGCAGTAGGATGGGAAGTTGAGGGATAACGGTTTATAGTGATTGCATCAAATGCCATACCATCTAAAAAAAATAAAAAAGCAACGGAAAAAAAAGCATCAAATGCATTTTCCCCCCCTTTTTTTTGTTTTAATAGGGGGTCCCCAAACCCGTTTTTTACCCCTTAAAACCCATTATAATTCAAATAAATCCTTTACCTTTGAAAAAATGCATTCAATGCTTTTTTCGATGCAATAACTGGATACCTAGTGGAAACAAAAAATCTAGATGAACTGTCTTTAGCGGAGACAGCTAAATTAAGAACAAATCTGCAATAAGAACAAACCCTGAAGTACAGCAGATTTGATGGTTGAGGTAGGAGGGATAGGATAGTTTTACCTTGTGGATTTGGCTTAATAGGATAGTAGGTTTCCTACCTAATGCAAGTTCTCTCGATTAGGATATGGCAGCTGGTATTGGTATTATTAGCAGGCTGTTTGAGGGACACTTGGAGGAGCAGGGGGTTCTAATGAACAGAATATTTTGCTTATTGGCAGAAAATAAAAATCAAAGTTGTCTGTTGACAAGGCAGTGTTCTCATGGTCGCCACTAAAGAAAAAGGTCTCCGTTTTGGTTTGACGTCTGTTATGGAAACGTGGCATAAGGCACAACACATCCCGCCTGAGCCTGTGCACTTTGTGGCTAGGTAGGCAGGCAGTAAGTAGTTCCCTGAAATGTGATGCAGACAGTTTTGAAGAACATCCTGGCTACGACTGGTGGCAAGTGTAATGAGAATGGGAAAGATGGTCATATTTCTTAGTTACTGTTACGAGGCATGCAGTGGCGTGTTCAACTGCCTTAAGGGAGGACTGGTGTGTGGCCATGATGCCAGTGAGCAGGGCTTTCAATCCATCAAGGTGCATTATTACCAAGGCCTGAAACATGGATCTCAAATCCTCAAGGGGACTGTTTGATTTTACAGATTAGTGCTAGTTGATGCAAGGAGTTTTTCTTTACCAGGAGAGATTGCTGTCAATAATGAACCCAAGTGATTTGGCACATGGGTCCAACTGATACTTTAACTCTTCAAGATGCATGTCCATTCAGTCACTTTTGAATGGCCTCTTGTTTCGATAGGTAGCCTAATCGGATGAAGTCCGTTGTGGTGGAATTGAGTTTCAGGTAGGTGCTGGTCCTGCAAGCTTGGATAGATGTGAGGAATTTCCTGAGGTGTGAAATGTCTTTGCTTACAAGTATTAGGTATCCAAAAAGAACATGGGCCTCATTACACGGAAGGCGGTAAGGGTACCCCTTACCGCCTTACTACGAGGTCCCTTTGCAGAACCCGACCTGAACGGCTGGTGTAGACCAGCCGTTAAAGTTGGGACCCGCAAAGGGACCTTGGTGCTAATTACGGTACCGCAATTACCTCCTTCCCCATTCCGCCCTATGGGGCAAAAATGGGAATGGGGAAGGGCCATGGAGAAAGGGGGAATTACTGCCCCGCCAAACTTGGAATGCGGTGGTAATTCCCTTACCTCCATGGTGGTACCGGTATGGTACCGGCAGCAACCATGGTGCTAATAGCACCATGGTTTACCGCCTACCGTGTAATGAGGCCCCATGTGTGGAATGTGCTGCTGTGATGAATTTTAAGTAGCACTTCACGTGTGGTCGGAATGAAACTCTAAAATACGAATAAATCTTTATTCATGGTAAGTCACAACTTTGAATAAAAATATACCAGACAGTACTGCAACCCTAAAATGTTCACATTTTTCGATTTTAAGATGCGTGCGACTAGACTAATAGGTGCACCATTTGCTTTAACAAGGTTGCCAACAACATAAAAATGGGCTAGCTGTTTATGGTCCGAAAAAACGCGTAATATATATATATATATATATATATATTAATTTAACCTTATTTGAAGATACAGAGGCAGGTCAAATGGACACAAAACTATGTCCGTGGCATAGTGTATAGCCATGGGGCCCAGGCAGAATTAAAACAAGCTGTCAATCCAAAATTTACATGCGACCTGTAGGTGATATAATCGCCAATCACCACCTACCCACACTTAAACAATTGTATGCAGACATACAACTACATCAAAAAGGAATTGTTAAGTGACTCGTAGCCATCTAGTAAACAACAAAATATTTCTATATCGACGACACTCATCCTAAACATAGGGAGAACCCACAGATGCAACATGCCCTTAAAATGGCCGGGGCTCCTTGGCCGTATGCCAACTCCAGCAAACAACAAAAAACCTCAGGATAATTTTTTACTCAAATCGGTATTTTTGACAAGTTAATGCACCAACCAAAAATGAACATAAAAAAATGTCCTCACCTACTTGCTAGAGATCATAAAATGGGACTGGTTCCATGAGTACTCTGCAAACCAGACTATCGTAACCCATTGTAAACAATGATTATATAGCCTCGACAAACGTGCACCTCTCCTGCCTTACAAATCATTGAAACGGTTACCAACTGAGATGTTTACCCTTAAACCAATATGCCTGACACAAAGATTAATGAAAGGAGACCAACCCTAAATAGCTGTCCAAACGATTCAAATGCCATACCATCCAGACACTTGCGATTTTCCAACTCCCTGAAATTAGCTTTACAAATGTAAAAAATAAACACATAAAAATGTACCCTTGCGTCAAGGAGACCTGAAAATACCACCCTTCCTTCAGCACTTTAGACACCTAAGAAAATTAGCACTAGTATCTAAATGGAATTTTTAGTCCAAATGCACATGCCTCTCTCCCTTATAAGCAGGAAGACATTTGACAGTTTTCGTGCAAAATATTACCCCACTCTTTTTTTTGTCACGTAAGCATTTTGTGCGATGCAGCGCTCTGAATGCACGAACACTTGCATGTGGCCGTTATATACAGAATACATTTCATGTGTAATTAAATGGTTTCACTGAGGCGGGGAAGCAACAAGCCTAGACAGCACTCAAACCGGTTACTCATAGAAGACTTAAGGAGACGCCGGCTTTAACATTGGACGTAAAGAACATCGCTTAAGTTATACATATATAATTTATTTTTAGAGAGAGACTATTTGTATCACCAGCATTTTCTGGCGGAGTGAGGGCTAATACGGTGGAGTTCGACAGAGGGACTTTGAAGGATCGGCATCGTTCCATGCCGAGCCGATGTCATCTCCTTCCAATAAATTACACATGCATGAGGCACACTGCTTTCTGGTTGTGTCAGCTCCTTTCCTACCTAACAGGTTCACTGCTTCGAGCTTCGTCCACACAATGTTCCCTTTACCTGTCGATCCCTTTAAGAAGTTTGCCCACATTGGCTCTTAGTTGTTCGAAGGATGTCATGATTGCAACGCGGGACTCCAGAAAAGGAAGAGTGAGGTGGGGGAACCAATCTAAAGTGACACTTCCGGTCCCGTAACCTCAAATGTCCGGCTTACTTTGGAAACACCAGCTCTCAACTATCGACTCGTGTCAGCCTGCCTGGTAACTGTGGCCATCTTGAAATAGACCGTTTACATTTGCATGTGTTTGAAATCATCAAAGTAATACGCAAAACACGATATTTTAATACTTATGTAATTGAGTTAAATGTATTCTATATTTCTTAATATATGTACTAACAAAAAAATCCTAAAAGATATTGTCATTTTCATTACACAAGCAGTCTACAATTCGTTCAATGAAAATACAGACAATTCAGGGACAAAATTCACATTATGCTACTGTCCGCCGTATCTCTCGGCGGTTTTCTGTCACCACTAGCTTTTGACGAAGTATAGTCACTTATCGGGTTTTGTACTCGTTCTGTGTCTACGCTACGCTACTCTATTTCAACCACAGGGTTCTACTATAGAGCTAGAGGGCTACGATTCCAACAGAAACCGAGGCAGCACTGGACGCCATGCTGGTCGTGGACAAAGGAGCGTTGGAATTCCTCACCAGTGTTGCCAGGTCGGAAGGAAAAAATAAGCTGAATGCCCTTCAAAAACAAGCCCAAAACAAGCTGACTCCCATCCAAATAAGCGGAAAAAACAAGCGTGCACCTAAAAAGTTATGGAAAGGTCTCAAAAGTAACAAACATAACACAACAAGAAAAACATACATAGACAGAACACTGACATAGTTTGTTAGAACAACAATATTTTATTGCATGGTGACTAGAAGTCCCAGATTGCAAAATAATACGGCCCTGAAATATTTGTATTTATTGTTTTATATAGCGCCTTAATCCAAGGCGCTATATAATATTGTAACATGGCCAATTGGAAGCTGAAAAGAAACATGGCCTTCCTGAATACATCTTTCTGAGAAAATGTTGTATATAGATTCCAATAATCCTCTAACTTAGTCTTGCAAAAAAAAGTTTTTAAAAAATAAATAAATAAAGGATGTTAGTGGATAATGCGTCAGCACTGGGGATATCACCAGGATAATATTGCTATAGAGTGACGCTTGCTAAACTAAACCAATCCCCTTCTTTACATCTTTACATGTCAGTGTGTCTGCCTGCATGACAAAACTTTTAAAGTGCGCTTTTTTTTGCATATGTTTAGGCATTTGGCATTGATGGGCCACCTGGTGGGCAAGTAACGATCCCATCAGTGCCAAACACTTAAGCATATTCAAAATACAGGGCGCACCCGAGAGCAAGACAAAGCAGCAATTGCCGTCAAATGCTGCCAGCAGCCCAGTGCAGGACGCTCTGTGCGACGTGTAATGGGCTTAACAGCAATATAAACAAGCCCAATTACACGCGCACAGACGGTCCAACAAGCGGACGAAAACCGCGACAAGCGACCTCCAAATATTATAAGCGACTTTGGGCAAAAACAAGCCCAAAGTCGCTTATAATAAGCGGACCTGGCAACACCGTTCCTCACTTCCCTGTGCAGCCAGCAGCATTATTAACCAAAAATGATCTACTTTGTGCTGTCCAGAATTTAAAAAAGTAAAGGGAGGACTTAACACAAATAAGATTTCATTTCGTTCGTGGTCTGGTTAAGGATCACATGCAGGCAGGAAGTTGTAGTTATGGATTTTTAATTTCACTGCACACACAGCACTGGCTTCTGCCTTAGCACTACAAAGCTCTCAACTCACCCACTTTTGGCGGGTGTCACCTGCCTAGAAAGCAGAGGAATCACCCGCCAAGTCCCTCATACGCCCATTCACTTCTAAGGGCCTCTCACCCGCCAAAAAGAAAATTGTGTGTTTTCACCCGCCTTGCGCTGACAAAAAAGGTTGAGAGCTATGCACTCTAAGCATTTATATCTTAGCTCCATAGGCAAGGTCCTTGCAGTATTCACCTGTATGCAGAGCAGAATGATATGTTTTTTTAAATGGAGTCTGCAGGTAGAGCGTTGAGCCATAGCTCTCAACTCACACACTTTTGGCTGGTGTTACCCGCCTTGTAAACTGCTGACTCACCGCCAAGCCTCCTGCACACCCATTCGTTTCAATGGGCCTCTCACCCGCCAAAAATAAAATCGGGTGTTTTTACCTGCCTTTGCAACACTAATGGTTGAGAGCTATGGTTGAGCTGCCGTGCTTCCTCTAGCTCGCCGCACTTGTAGTAATCTTAGCGGGAAGTCCCTCTTTGTATCTCACATATGATCTCGTGAAACTTTGCGCAGGACTTCTTTGAAGTCCTTTACTCTAAATACTGTCATGATCACATTCAGGGTTCATAGCTTAGATTCAGAAGTTCAGACCAGGTGGGAATCTTTGTATAGATCAGTAGCTTTCAGGTGGGTGTTAGCTTGGCACACTTGGCATTCTCACATTTCACAGCATTAAATAACCTTAGACGTCCATAGGGATTCAATAGCTTTTCAATACCCATAATATGGCCGCCCAGTGGGTCCTGGACATGTTTCAGCAGAGAACTAGACATTGAACATAGAGGGCTACTTAAGCCACGCCTCCACAGTAACACGCGCTTCGCGTTTGGTCCGCTGACAGCGGTGTAACGCTACCGGCGCTTATGCTCACAGAACCTGCGAAACCAAAGAAAAATGATATTAATAATTTGAATAACTCACAGAATATCTATTGACTACAGACAAGAATTACCTGACTGGAGTTTCCGCAGCCGCAGTCTTCCAGTAGAAGAATTTTCTTCTGTCACAGTTCCTCTTCAGTCCTCAGTCATCGTTCGCCGCCGCTGCAACATTCAGAGGTTTTTTCTCTGTATCCGAAGACCTACAATACAAAGATACCTCAGTTACAAAACAAACATTACAGAATTAAGAGTGAAGATAAATTCTTAAGCGCATACGTACCTGAAGCTCCAGAGAGTTTTTCCTCACAGTTAACCTTGCTTCACAGTAGAAGGTTGTAGTTTTCTCAGACAAGACAAACTTCCGCTGTGTAGCGTTTTCTATTCCTGATTACGCGCACATGCTTACCTCAGTTAAAACACCTTCAGGATACCGAAGACCCCTTCATGTTTTGCACGCTTCATTCATAGCAAGCGCACCAACTTACCACAAGAAAAGGCTTTCATATTCTTTTTCCTGAAACTCTGAACTCTTCTGTTAAAGCTTTTTCCACTGAGAAACTGCAAAAAGTAAAGAAGAAATAATTAGTAAGAGAGATCTCTCCAACTTAGAAAACGTTTATTCCTCAGAGATATCATTTTTTTCTCCTTGGTTCTGTCAAGAGACTCATTTACATTTTAAGACACTTGCCTCCAGAGGCTTCCTGAGTTCAACAGCATCTAAGTATTCTGAACCTCAACATCAACGCGCCCCTCTATGATAGCATGATGGAGTGCTCCCTAAACACAAAACACAGGTGAGGAGAGTGTGGGTCTTAGAAAAAGAGGGGAGTTATTTTCTGGGTGAAAGATAGACATAGAGTTCTAGTAGTTTTCAGCATTCTTATCAATTACAGCAGCTCTTTTCTTATTACTTCTCTTTTCTGACAGGAACAAACCCTTTAAGCAGTATAGCAGATCACGAGGCTCAGGGATCATTGCGCTCCTGTGGAGTCCAGGTAAGCGTTACACATACCTCCTTTTGTTGGAAGACTTGCATTGCTCCATCACATAGTCACTGTACCTTCCTGACCTTCTTGTTTCTCTCTGTGGTCAACTAATCTCTGCATTCTCTTCTTACGATGTTGCGCTCTTTTCACTGGATCTCTCTTGTCTCACTGCACTCCTCTTGGGACTGGCTTCTGCTTGGGAAGGTGTCCATTCATCCTGTGCCTCTTGTTCAGGTTATTCTCTCATTGTCAATTTCTCCTTAGCTTCGCTCTCCTCTTGGTTTCTGTGCTCTTGTGTTGCGGGGCTAGGTACTTCTCTTGTCCCCTTTTCATATAGCGGCACCCTCTACAAGCTCCATCGCTTGCCACCTTTGGTGCGTACATGGTTTGCCCCTCGCTGCACCACACTCACTGGACTGCTGAACCATGACCGAGTCACGGGATCTCTATGTAGCATTTGAATCTTTATCAAATCCCCCTCTCTAACTGTACTTTGTTGTGACTTCCTTCTTTAGTCGCTATATCTGTTCATGTTCTCCTTGATCTTCTTCACTCGCCACACCAATTCTTCCATGTCCACTTTTTCATCATCTTTATATTTTCCAACCATGGCGGAACCAGCATGGATGGAATGGCGATATGTTTGTCACCCCATTGGGGGTAAGGCGATGGGCAGCCACTGTGGGTGATATAAGGCTGCTAATTTGCTGGATATTGTTCTCCTTCATAAACGTTCCCATTTCTCTAGATACAAGTTGAACTCTGTTGTCGGTGACCAGTTCTCTGGGCAACCCTTCCCTTTGAAAAAATGTTCTTAAGGAACTGAATCATGGTAGCTGTGGTCATGTTGGATACAAAGTCGACTTCTACCCATTTGGATAAATGGTCTATTCACTATGACATACTTGTGTTCATGTTCCATTAGTTCATGCGGGCCTATGAAGTCCATGCCCAATTTTTGCCATACCCCCTCTGGTACTTCTGTAGGGTGCAGTGGTGCTTGTCCTAATTTAAGTCGCTTGTCATTATTCATGCATTCATGACATCTCTCAGTCATTGTCCGTATTTCTAATTCCATTCCTGGCCACCAATATGCTTCCCTCACTCTCCTTTTTGTCATGTTGTTTCCAAGATGACCAACGTGAGCCCTGCATACAATAGTTCTTCTCATTGCTACGGGTGGGATTCCTTGGTCACCTCTCATGAGCATCCCCTCACATTTGAAGATTTCAGCTGCTACTTTCAAATATGGGCGCACCCCTTCTAGGATGGAATTCTCATCTGGCCACCCTTTCCTGACCCATTCTGTGATTTTTGTGGTGGTGGCATCCTTGGCAGCCTTTTCTTTCCAGTGCCCTTTGCTCATTTTGAGGAATTCTCGGCTCCTCAAAACAGTGAATGATGGGACCACACATTCATCTTGTAGAAAGCTGGTCTCTGTGTCTTTACGCACCTGCAGTATGAACATAAAGTCCGCTTGGGCATTTTTCCACCCTGCTATGTGCTGCATTTTATATGTGTGTTCTTGCAGCTTAGCTGCAATGCGAGCAATGCAGGGTGTGGATGCCTGAGTCCCTCCCGTGCTCAATAGGTGTACTAGGGGTTTATGGTCCATCGCTAGTAAACATTTCGTGCCCCAGGCATATGTGCGAAAGTAATCCACAGCGCACGCAAATGCCAACACCTCTCTTTCTATGGTAGAGTAATTTCTTCCACTGCTTGCAAGAGTGCTTTCGACGCAAAGGCAACAATGTGTTCAGCATCGTCTTTCTTTTGTGTGAGGGTTGCCCCTATTCCATGCGCGCTGGCATCAGTGGGGATCATAGTTTTCCATTGGGGATTGAATGGTTGTAGTCAGGGCGCATGCATGATGCCCTCTTTAACTTCTTCAAAGGACCTCGATTGTTCTGCCTTCCACTGGTAGTCTGCACCTTTCTTGAGCAATTCCATCATGGGGGCGGTAGTCTCTAAAAAATGTGGAACAAATTTTGTGTAGTATTCGGATAATCCCAGAAATGATCTCAACTCTTCTTTACTGTTTGGGGGAGGCGCCTTCAAAATGGTTTGCAGTAGATCTTTCTTAGGACTGATGCCTGCCTTGGATATGGTGTATCCTAGATACTCACTGTACTTCTGGTGATTGCAAGGTGGTTCCCCACTCCTTGCACCTGCAGGACGTCTCTTCTGCCTCCTTTGGAATTTGGATGGCTGTGTCTAACAATATTTCCTTCTCAAGAATGAATTTATCTTGCACTTTTCTGTTATTCGTGTGCACAATGAGCATGTCGAATATTCTTTCTTCCGATGTCGCTCCAAAAGTGCACAATGCCGCCAACTCTCTTAACTTGACCATGTTACCGTCTACAGGTTCCGCAGGTTCCTGTTTCCTGCCATAGAACCTCATTCTTTGTAGCACAACATTTTCTTTACATGAAAACCTCCTGGCTATTCTCCGCTATGCTTCTTGGTAGGCATTATCGCCTTCTCCCATCGGGGCTTTAGGGTTGAGGCCTGCAAACGTTCTTTGTCCTTCCACCCCCAGCCCATTCCACAACATGGCCTTCTTACGTGCCCTTGGGTAGCCTGTTACCCCATTGCTTCTAAGCATGTTTGAAACAAAGGCTCCCATTGGAGCCATGGAATGGCTGGCTTGCCTGGGACTTGTAGGAACGGCAGAGGTGGCATTGCTCCCTGCATCGTGGGGTACATGGGTCACACTTGGATCCTCGTCGCAAAGTATGATGTGGTCTGGTTAAGGATCACACGCAGGCAGGAAGGTGTAGTTATGGATATTTCATTTCACTGCACACACAGCACTGCCTTCTGCCTTAACAAATACACTCTAAACATGTATATCATAGCTCCATAGGCACAGTCCTTGCAGGATTCACCTGTATGCAGAGTCTGCAGGGAGAGCGTTGAGCTGCAGTCCTTCCTCTGGCTTGCTGCGCTCGTAGTAATGTTAGCGGGAAGTCCCGCTTGGTATCTCGCTTACGATCTTACGAGACTTCATATTGAATATTGAACTTAGATCTGGCCTATTGTGGAGACTCCTCCCGTGAGATCTCGTTGCCTTGCATTCTAGCGAGATTTCAGGTGCGAGAAGCACACAGGAAGCTGGAAGACACGGGGCGGACTGCCAGGGCTACGCTCGTGCCCCAGCTCTCCTACTTAAGTGGGGCCCTACACCGTACTTAGCAGCCACACACCCTGGTGCTGCTAATGACTCATCACCAGAGCGTAATTCCATGGCCATATAATGAGGCCTTGTGGAAGCTCAGGCAAATAGGTTAAGACTCTCAGGCAGAACTGTTAGGTCAGTGCATTGAAGTTAACTCCACTGACTTACTAAGGACTTGCATGTGAGTATGTCTAGTGCTCTATCTGTTACGAGGTGTATATAATAAACACCTTACAATCATGTGACCGTCCTGTGTTGATTAGGCCACCACATAATTGGCAAAGAGGACCAGTGACAAACTCACGCACATAGCTACTAACCTTTTCTGTCACCAAGGCTGGTGAAAACACCCCATTTTATTTTTGGCGGGTGAGAGCCAATAGAAGTGAATGGGCTCATGACGGACTTGGTGGGTGATTCAGCTGCTTGCAAGGTGGGTAACACCCGCCAAAAGCAGGTGAGTTGAGAGCTATGCATGCAGCAACCATGTAAGGTGCCACGCCGCCTCTGGCTTTCCTCCAGTCCCCGGGCAGACCTACCATTCCCTGGCAACAGTGGGAGCCATTATTCACCACTTATTTGGATGCTTTGGGAGGTACCGGATATTCGGCTTGCAGGAAGAAAGCCATGCTACTCAACGCAATGGGTGTTGAAGAACAACACATTGTGAAGGATTCCAATCGGGCGTCGGACACCGGACCCGTACCCTTGGTCTCAGCCTAGGATGTAGCGCTCAATGAGAATACTTTTTCTTTACTTTCTACGAATTCGAATTGAGCCAATAACCAACCCGTCTCACACCCCCTTTTACAAATACCCCGGTGTTACGCTCACCTGGTATCCACAGGGACGCCACCCAGCCGGGTTACTCGCTGGTATGCTTCTCAGCTTTGCCCTGATGTGGTCTGCGGGGAAGGTTCTGCCTTGTGGTAGAATTAGGCGTGCTCTCCATCCTGCCTTCTTTGCAGGGGCGCGTTGTCTTTCATGGGCGAGTGAGGTCCAGTTACTTCACTGACACTAGCCCGTTTGATATTGTTCAGGTAGGTCTTATTGCTGTTCTTTAGTTTTGTTGCTATCCTGCATGCCTTTCTTTGTTTAAAATGTCTCTTTTTTCTCCCTTAGGTATGCAGAGCTTCAGCACGGCGAACTGGCTATGGTTGAGTCCCGCTGGTAAATGTTGGCGCATTAAGAGTGCTATGATGCGGTAAGTAAGCGATATGCGCAGCGCTGCGAAGTCTTGCCTTTGCTAACCTTTGTTTTCCTTCCTTGTAAGTCGCAGTGTTCTTCAGCGCGAGTGGAATGTCCGGAGTGGTGCCAGCCGAGAGGCGACCAGCCAGGTAAGCCTTTTGAGCAGTTCGTAATTTGTAAATGTCTCTACTGCTTTCTTTAATGTTGCCTCTACCTTCCTCTTTCAGATCGTTCTGTCTGGGAGGCGCACAGATTCGAGGAAGCTGTTCTCAGTAGCTGCGAGTGTTTAAAGATGAAGACTGCAGGTAAGATGCTGCTGCTAATGATGTTCCTTTTATCTCCTTGCAGGTTCTGCTTCTCCGAGGGAATAGCTGGACACGGTGAACGTCACGTTACAATAAAGTAACGCAAAGCGTGTTGTCTTGCTCGGGTGTGGTTTAAATAGCCCCAACAAAATAGTCCAGGTAAAGTAGTCCCTCGGTTACCACACCCAAAACACTAATAGAATCAAAATCCGACCTTCCCTCACAAAACCCTCTGCAATGGCATAAAATGACACTCTGAATTTGACAAATAATTAATTATATGTGTGATTAAATAATGATGTACATATGTTTTATCACTGGATCAGGGATGTTCTATCACTAGCAACTATAAGGTAAGGTATCACAAAAGACACACAGTTCAAAAGCAAATTGAAATGGAGAACATAGTGCAGTCAAAATCACACGTGGAAAAGTTGCAATTTACACTTTTTGCAGTTTTAAATGTCAAAACATTTTTTTAAAAACGGGTGAAATATACAGAATCGGAATGCAGTTTTTAGGCTGGGTGATAGATGCACATCACAGGGATCATATAGAAGTGAAAGAGTGAGTATAGTTGAATATTTGGATGAGATTTTCAAGGTGAAAGAAATTCGTTTTTTGTAAAAATAAAGCAGTTAAAAGAGATAATCGGTTTGGAAAGAAAAAGGACAAGTTTTACTTAAACAAGATTATCAAGAAGATAGCACTTCCCATGAAACGGGTTCAACGGCTGCATTAACCCCCTTCACGCCGCATGTCCATTTATGTGGAAATTAATTAAATTATTCAAAATATTGCTAAGGAGTTACAAGATGGGGTGAAGGGAAGGATGGCGCTTACACTAGGAAATCAAGGACAGGATGCACAGAGAATTCTAACAGTTTTAAACAAGTTACCAGGGTATGAATAGGATTACTTAGAACACAGGACAAAGACAAAGGGTCAACATGGGATCAGCTATGTGTTGCTATGGGATGGGGAAATACTCACAATCCGCACTTGAGTTTGGGATTTGGGACTGACATCTGGGTTCTGGACTCAAAGGGCTCTGGTCACAGCACGGCGGATGCCCCTTACAGCAAACAGCTGGGCAAGTCTGGTCACTGGATGGCAAGGGTACAGCGGGCATGCAGGTAGTGGGCAAAACGTCGGTCTGGTCACAGGATACTTCCAAAAGGGTACCCCTGTTTTTCCCCCTTTGTTATTGGGATTTTTAGTGGGGTTTCTGGATCAATGGCCTTGCTGTGTTAGGATCAGCTATGCTTTGGCCTGGCAGTAGAGTCTGGAATCTTGCAAAGATGCATCTGACATGTCTGTATACGCAAGCTTGTGAATTTCAGGAGAGAGTATCCTGTCCCTGTGAGCTCCGACCCCTTATATAAAGTGGTGACATCACCAGGTGTATTGCTGGGCAGAACTAAGCTAGACCTACCCCCAAGAACCGGATAGGTCAGCCTATGTTGGTCGCTTCCTTCCGGAGGGTACTCACTTTATGGGGTTGTGTTTTATGAGATACAAAGAAATCCCACAGTCCTTTTTGCCTAAAATCAATCTTAACATAAATCACACCTTTATACAGTTGTGGCATTTTCGCAAATGACATAGGCAGATTACATATTTCACACAGAGCATGGCAGTCCAATTCTCATGTTTGTAGGACTTTGCTTCATCCGTCTAATAATTTTTCATCATTTTTCAATGAAATTATTTTACCTAAAATTCTATAACTTTATACATGTGTGTATATAGTATCATAAGGCATGTGAGTATTACATTTCAAAGTGGCATCATATACACTTTCCTCAGAATATCCAATTCTCTGCCATTTGTGTCCCCAATATGCCAGTGAAGGCTACCACATCTAAAATTAAAGCCACCAAAATTGCATCTAGATTGTGAAACTTTCGCATTACTACGTTGTCCAATTTCGGAGATAAAAAGTCTTGAAAGGTATTAATAAAATAGCCTTTGGAGCCAGATGGCCAGCATTGTCTACCAAATAAGGGCATAACATCCAAGGCTGCTCTGGAGTTGGCTTTGAAGCTCCCCAGTAGAAGTTGAGGGGAGGTGATTTTCCAAAAGTCACACGTAGGTGTCCGAGAATCTATTGTGTCAACCTGGAGCACAGACAACAGTCTGACGGGTGTGTGATATTCTGCCTCCTGGTCCATTCAGAGTTTCAAAGGGCACAATTAACACGTAGGTGTCCCAGAAATCCATTGTGGCTTCCTTTAGGGGGAGGCCACTGCTGTTGTCAGCACCCAAATGTCCCTTGAGCCATGGCAGAAAACCTGTTTGGGCTGATTTCCCAGTACAGCCAATACATTTATTTTTTATTTTATTTTGTTCTGAATCAAAAGCAAGCCTGTTGAAATAAAACATCCCATATATGTTTTCCAGCAAAACCCCCCTTACATTTCTAGGCAAGGACAGGGCCTTATTCAACATTAGACGTTTAAAACAGGTATTTTTCTTATTTGCAAAAGCACATTTTAACACGTGGTGAAGTCTGCTGGGATGTCCCTTTCAAAATGTTTTATCTTCCATCTGAATTCCCAATGTTGTTTTGCAGCCTTAGTCAGTTTCTCTTATGCAGCAGTCTGTTCAAGACACCGGTCCACTGAAATTGACATATGCCCATATAGCTAGGGTTTCTTTTGAAGCATTGATTCTTGACATTTTGTAGCCCAAAAGTCAACCGTTTTCCATGCGACTGAGAGTAAAGTTTCTGTTGATTTCCCCGATCTGGTCTGACACAGCCTGTCATTCAGGGAAAATGCTCTATTCTGCTGGAGCACTATCTGAATATGGATGGGCAGGGCAGGGTCTCGCTGATAAAAGCAGTGTGATGTTGAACAGATGAAAAGGGCTTCAGGGCAGCATCCTTTTCAATGTAAAATATTCCCTTTTCAATGGGAACTTTTTTAGCAAGCAGCAGAGCAGCGCTGCTTTTCAATTTGCTTCTTTGGTGTAAACAAGAACACACACTGACAGCCTTTATCAGTGTGCCCCCTGTTCCAACTTGCCCAACAGGTGCTTGGCAAGACAGTGCAGCCATCATTTTGTAGCTGCAAATGCAGTTTTGATGTGCAGCAATGGTGCTTAACGGAGCCAGCACAGCCATTTTGCTGTCAACTGCTGAAGTGCAGCTTGGTTATGGATGGGAATCCTGCTGAGTGGGTCAATGTATCCCACAAATTCTTTGCGTGCCTTAAGGCAGAGCCCGCTGCGGGTGATGGGGACGATGTGTATAAAGAGGCAGTTCGCCGCATCATAATGCGTTTCTCAAACAAAGAAAACATGGTCCTACACAGGCTCAAATTCTATACCTAGAAGCAAGAAAGAAGTGAGCCAGTTGATGACTATATTACCCATATGAGAGAGCTGGCGGCCCTGTGCGGATTTGAGGACAATGTGGAGCAAGTAATATGTGACATGTTAGTTCAGGACAGGATACATTTATCCAGGAGAAGGAGCTAGACCTGGACAAGGCAAATCAGATAGCAAGTGCTGAGGAAGAGATGTCGATCAGATGCAAGGAATTGGATGGATCCACGCTAGCCACCGAAATGGCAGCTGTCTAATGGAAGGGACACAGGGACATACCTTCACGAGACTCCACCAAAGACAGAGGCCCCAAGTGGAGAGAGCCTCAGAAAAGCTACATGTGTGCCAGCACCAAGCACTTAGCCTATGATAAGGACTGTCCCGCAAGGAGGAGGGAGTGCTCAATGCAAGAGATTTGGTCATGATGCCGTTGCCTGCATGTGGAGGGAAAAGAAGGTCGCTTACATCGAGGCCAACAGAGATACGAGTGACGAGAATGAAGGCAGAAGACCGACCCATGGTGATCATGGTGAACACACCAGGAGAGAGAAACCTCACTGCATAATGAAAATAGACGGTAATGAAACCCGGGTTATGGCCGATTCAGTTTCATATTCCGACCATCCTCCCCATGCAGACCTACAAAAACATGGTGGGACGTGAATTGGTAGAGGTCAGAAGCACCAGGCACAAGCCCACATACGTTGTCGGGCCACAGTGGACCCCTTGGGGTTCATAAAAGCAAAACTTGAATTCAAGGTCAGACACACCACAACAAAAGTTTATTTCTGGACCGAAGGTCCTACAGTGCTGGTATGGGATGATCAACATAAACTGAGTATCCAGTTGGACCCCAGCACTGACGACAAAGTGCTGTTAGTCTCCTCAGGGGGAGCGTCAAACCTACAAAATTACTTTCCCATGTTGTTCTCTGAAGTGCCAGGGAAGATAAAGATCTATATACACAAGATTCGGTTGAAGCCACATGCCGTCCTAGTGAAGCACAAATGGCAAGGTCGGCATTAGTGTCAAAGACGGCACGATTGAGACGGTTGAATCTTCAGAATGGCTAAGTCCCATTGTCATCATCAAAAAGAGATTGTCAAATGACTTAAGACTTAAGAGTGTACATAGACCTGTGCAACCTCAATTTGGAAGTAGTCATGGACAGTTTTCCCTTGCCAAGCATTAATTAAATAATTCTGATGATGAAAGAGGCGGAAACACTTTCCAAGCTGGACAAGCGCTTGCCATCAGATAGAACTGCATAAAACTTCACGCCCCCTTGCAGCCTTCATCACGCTGTTCAGCACATACCAATATACCCGTATGCCCTTCGGGTTGTCGTCAGCCGCATCAGCGTTCCAGAGAATGATGAACTCCCTGCTCCATGGCATTGACAATGTGTTCTATTTCCAGGGTGATGTCCTGGTGTGTGCCAAAACGGTGAAACCCCATGATGGGGTGCTGAGACAAGTCCTCAACAAGCTCCAAGGCGCAGGTGTTCGCTTTTGCCACCAAGAATTTGTGTTTGGAGCGAGTGAAGTGGAGTACCTGGGCTACCAGATCTCGAAGGCAGGGGTGAGCCCTAAAAAAGACCTCCTATAAGCGATTGTTGATGACCCGGCCCAACCTCGACGGATGAGCTTTGCTCGTCCATGGGACTTGCGGAGTACTACGCAAAATGAGTACCCATATTCTGCAAGACGATGTCCTTGCTGAGGGAGCTTCTAAGGAAAGGGGCAGAATAAACGTGGGACGCTCAACAAGTGGCTGCATTCAACAAGGTCAAGAGGAGAATTCTGCATGCCCCATGTTTGAAACCTTTCAACCCTGAATGTGAGACCTATGTCTCGATGGACGCTAGTGCCTACGGGCTGGGTGCCACCCTCACCCAAAGAAGAGGAGACACAGAAAACATAGTCGCCTTTGCGTCCAAGGCACTGTCCGCTTCGGAAAGAAATTACTCCACGTTCCAGAAAGAGATGCTTTTGTGTGGCTGGGCCATGGATTACTTCAGGTCATATGTCTGGGGCACCAAGATCAGGCTGGTCACTGACCACAAGCCCTTAGTGCACATGCTCAGTCCCGGAGGGACGAAGACTGCAACACCACGACTGGCAGGAATTGCAGCAAATCTACAAGAATACACTTAGGAAATCACACACTTCGCTGGCTGGAAGAATGCCCAAGCGGACTGCATGTCCAGACTGCTCAATCACGAAATCCCAGGCACAACATTCCTTGAAGATGAGTGCATCATGGCATTTACTGGGAACCGAAGAAACAGGGAATTCATGGAATTGAGTGAGTTCCATTGGCAGGAAGAAATGATGCAAGGCGTTTCCTTGAGCAAAGTAGCGGAATGGGCCTGCACTGGCTGGCCCAGCAAGAGAGCAGTCCCGGAAGGCCTATGGCAGTATTGGAAGGTCAAAGAGGAAATTTTGGAAATGGCAGCCTAGTGATGAGAGGGGAACAGGTAATGTGGAAGGTCAGATTATGTAGAGCCAATGCACGTCCCCTGGGCTGCAATAGGACACAACGCAGAGTGCGGGATGTCTATTGGTGGCCCGGCATGGACCAAGAAATAAGAACAATGATTGAGAGGTGCCACACATGTGCCAACAGTGACGAAAGATTAAAGGTGAGACAAGCAGCCATGTTCCCCACAGAAATTACCTGGGGGTGTGGCACAAAATAGGACTGGACTTCATAGGCCCTTTGGAGGGCACGTCGAGTGACGTCTAGGTGTCTAGGGATCTAGGCATCTACCTAGATGCTAACCTTTCCATGACCGAACACGTTAACCCCCTATCCTCTTCCGCTGCTTATACTACAAAACGTATCTCACTTAGCCGACAATTCCTCACTCCCCAGAACTGCCTTACTCCACCACGAGCCCTCATCCTTTCAAAATTAGATTACTGCAACATCCTTCTACTGGGTGCCACGACCTCTAATCTTGCCAAACTGCAACTACTCCAGAATAAAGCTCTGCGTGCTGCCTTTAGCCTAAAAAGAAAGGATCACATCTCCCATATCAGAAAAGAAGTTCACTGGCTCCCTGCCAAAGCGAGAATCCTCTTTAAGCCCTGATCACTGCCCACATATGTATCATTAATGATGCCCCCATGTACCTGAACAACAGCGTAACTCAAAATGTCTCTACGCGATCGCTGAGATCTTATTCTAGCACTTCCTGAATGTTCCACGCTACAAAAGCAAAAGGGCAGGAGGTTCTAGTTTCCCAGTGGCTGGACCTATGCTTTGGAACACACTACCGGCTCACATTAGAAATTAGCTATCGCACCAGCGTTTCAAGAAAATTATCAAAACCTGGCTCTTTGATAAATTCATCTGAGGTCTTTGCCATAGTTTGTAACTGAATGTATGTTATGTAACCATAATCATAATATTGTAACAAGTCAAGCTCTTAAGTAACCAACGCCATGATAAACCTGTGTTTGGGTGTGTAACAAATACAATAAATAAAATAAATAAAGTATGGAGTGGTCATGGTGGACTATCTGTCCAAGTGGGTTGAGGTAGAATTCATACCGGACATCACCACAGCCACAGTCATTGGCATACGCAATGCAGTCTTTCAAAGAGTGGGGTTGCCTAAAGAAATTATGATGGGCAACGTTGTCCAGTTTTTTTTTATTTTATCTTTTTAATATTTTTATTTCCAACATGACAATCATATAGATCAATTAACCATTGTACATAATAAATCTTACGTAAAGTTACATGTTATTTTTTATTTTCCCCCTCAAATCCCCAACATCCCCCACTGCCCACACCTTCAGCACCTCTCGAACTCCCCCCGCTCTCTTACATCCACATTCCCACTGCTACTCCACCTCTGATGGGTTAGCTTCTCCGGAATTGACCGGATCTGACACAGATCATGTGGCTGTTAGTTGTCTCCAGACAACCAATGTGTCTGCCTCTGCTCCCCCCCCCTCTACTTGCTGCTTCATAACCTACCGTTGTTTCAACATCCTCCCATTTCTTTAGGTCTTCCAACAGACCTGTGCCATTGGTTTCCCACTCGTCTTCTAGCTCATTGCTATCCTGCGTTTCGCTAGTATATATGCCAGGTCTTTTAGTTTGCTCACATGTTTAGCTTTACTAGGCCTGGGAAACCACCCCAACAGACACGGCCACAGGGAGCTCACGTCCAGGTTTATCTCTTTTCCTGCCATGCAGTGGGCTACCTCCCTCCAAAAATCTCCTATTTCAGGGCATGACCAAAACATGTGTACCAAGCCCGCATCAGCCTCCCAACATTTCGGACATTTCTGTACACCTGCATGTTTAAACTGAGCTATTTTCTTAGGGGTCATCTATGCCCTGTGGGTGACTTATAACTGAATCTGTTGTAACCTCGCGTTTCACAATATCTTTTTATGGTACCTCTGCACCCGAACCCACAGTTCGTATTCCATTGCTTCACCCACATCCTCCTCCCAGTTTCGCCGTGTTTGGACCGCTTCTTTCCCAACCCCAGACATCAGTAACTCATATATACGGGAGACCTCATGGCCCCCGTCAGAAACATCATAAAATGTTTCTATGGCTGCCTCAGGTTGTTCAGCCAACACCTCTTCGGCCACATACCCTTGATAATCCTCACCAGCCTAGAGTATGTAATGTGTTGTCCCCGATGCAACCCTGTGTCTCCCACCAGTGCATCAAACTCTGCGGCCACCTCGTCTCGCCACATGTCCCCTACTGACACTATGCCTGCCGGTTCCCACTTCCTTCTGATGTTCAACCTCATTTGCTCATCTATTCCTTCTAGTGCCACTAGCGGAATTTGCGGGGAACACAATGACGGGTTCTCCAATAACTGGCAAGCCCTATGCCACATCTTCCCTCCCAGGCTTAACAGTCTGCCCTCTCGCACTCTCTGCTGTTTAGGAAACCACATCCTCTCACTCAAGAAATAAGGGGTACATCCAGCACTCAACAGTTCATGCTCGAGTGTTTGATCTTCTGACAGCCATCTTGCTACATATTGGAGTTGACTGGCCAGATAGTATACGTCAAAGTTCGGTAATGTAATACCTCCCTTCTCGCTATTCTATTACTAGAGGTATGCCAAATAAACCCCCTGCATATGCTTTACAATTTCGAAAAAAATCGCTTGGGTATTGTATGTGGGATGTTTACAAAATAATGTAATAGCCTCGGTAGTACCACCATCTTCAGTAATGCCACTCTTACCATCATAGTCAAAGGTAGCTTTGCCCAAAATGCCATACTATGTTCTATTTTAGATGCCGCCTTCACCGTGTTTTGCCTATGTTCGTCTTCAGTATTATGATATACATCTATCCTCAGGTAGCTAAACGTCACCGTTTCCTACTGTATCTGTAGAGCTGGCAGTTTGTGTTGCGGTATACCTACATATCTCCATAGGCGGAATATACTTGAGTTTTTTGGATTAATCATTCTACCCGACAAACTCGCGTACCGCTCCATAACTTCTAGAATATATTGTAAGTTCTCTTCTCGGTATCTCCGGTACACAGCATGTTATCCACATACATCGATATCGAGTGTTGCCCTCCTTTAGTGCTAATTCCCACCTCCCCGTGTTGCTGCCTTAAATACGCCACAGAGGGTTCTAATGCTAGAATAGAAAGCATTGGGGACCATGGGCAACCTTGTCTAATGCCTTTGCTCAGTTGCCACGGTTCAGAAATACTCGCCACTGGTCTACTGTATAGCAATCAGACCCATCTCAAATATGCAGGGCCAATACGGAATTCTTCCAACACCACCAACAGCCACAGCCCTTTAACCGAGTCGAAAGCTTTTACCGCATCCAGTGAGATTACCGCCGCCTCTTGGGAGCTCCCCTGGACATAGTCTATAACACGATGGAGCCTCCGGAGATTGTCGGATATGTTCCTGCGTGGGACATACCCTGTTTGGTCTGAGGGTATGAGTTTGTTTATGACTGGTCTTAACCTATTCGCCATCACTGCTGTCAGGATCTTGCTGTCCTGAATGAGCAGTGAGAGCGGTCTATAGGATCCGCACTTTGCGTCCAGTTTGTTGGGTTTGAGGAGCAGAATAATGATCGCCTCACGTAAAGACCCGGGCAACGTATCTGTGTCGAACGCTTCATTTAGCATTGCCAGCATTGGGGGGAGTATTTCTGTTGTATAGGTTTTATAGAATTCACTCAGGAGACCGTCCACTCCTGGGGCCTTGCTGGTGGGCAGTAGCTTAATTACCTGTTCAAGCTCTTCTATAGTTATCGGGACCTCTAGATTCTCTCTTTCTGCTTCCCCAAGTTTAGGGCGTGTGATCTCTGTTAATGCCTCCAGGACGTCAATCTCTTCTCCCTCAGTGGAGTCTGCATATAGCCTCGTATAGAATTCAAAAAAGCATTTGTTTACTCCTTCCTGGGTTTCTCGTATCTGACCATCCATCCCTTGCATAGCTCTAATGGTTTGTCTCGGGTCTCACTTTTGTATAGCCAGGCTAGCAATCTGCCTAGTTTGTCCCCTTCAGCATGTTGCCTCTCCATATATCTCCTATAACGTAGATTGCCTAGGCTCTCCCAGTGATTCCTGCCCTTTTGTTGTAGTTGGTTTATAGAACTGGCCTCTTCTGGGGATCCTGTACCCTCCTGCATCTTCATTTCTAACCCCCGTTCTGCGTTCTGTAATTTGTGTGTTATATCACCTTGCAGCCCCTTTGATTTAGACATTGCTGCTCCCCTCACCAGAACCTTAAATGCCTCCCACACTGTCCCAGCCGAATCCACACTACCGGTGTTATGTTCAAAATACTCCTCTATCTCTTTCCTCAAGTCCTCTCTGGACCCTGTGTCATTTAACGATTCGGCCATGAGTCTCCATGTTGGGATTCTAGCTCTGGGTGGTAGAATTTGCCACGTTACCACCAGCGGGGCGTCATCTCAGAGGACCATGGCTTTGTATTCTGCTTGTGTCGCTTCTTTTATTACCTCAGTTCCCATAAATATATAATCTAGCCTTTTATGTAGGTTCTGTGGGGCAGAGTAGTGGGAGTATCCCTTGTCCTGTGGGTGTCGCAATCTCCAAACATCTACTAGCCAAAAAGCTTTTAATAGGGTGCATAGTGCCTTGGCCGCCGGGGGCCGGTTGTGTGATCTTTCCGCCTGATCTATCCATCGCCGGAACCATGGTACAGTTAAAGCCTGTCTGTCTCTTCAGATACATCACAACCCTGTTATGTTTAATGTAGTTATTGAGCCCACGCACATTCCACGTTGCTATCTTCAATTCTCCCATCTTAACCATTTTCCGTTCCTCCCTTCTCTGCCCCAACCCACTTCATCTCACTTTTTGGCTTATGTCTGTAGGCTTGTCCCTTCTTAACTTCCCCGCCTCCGCCCTCCCCCTTCCTCTAATTACCCCAACTCCCCTCCCTCCCGCTCCCTACCGCTCCCTACCCCTAAAAATCCCAACTGTTGCCCAGATCCATCCCTGGATCTCAGGCTACCCCGCATCTTGTTCTTTTCCCGGTCTGCTGCCAGTACTAGGAGCGCAGCAGGAGGATACTACCCTATCAGTATCCTAACTACACAAACTACTGGGGGTGATAGCATGCTTCCAGGCGTTGCTTAGATGGCATTCCTGCTTCTGCGTGTTACCCAGTACAGTTCGTAGCCACTTGCACTGTAGCTTCCCAGGCTGTCTGGTGCTGCTATAGCCCACTATTGTTAATCAGTGTGGACCCCTGCTTCCTCCTTTCAGTGGGTAGGTCCTGTTAAAATTCTCGTGTGTCGGAGTAGACTCTTGTCGTCAGCAGGAAACCAATGTGCTTGCTGCACTCCTGTTGTCATCTGATTTATTCCTGTGGATGTGGTACTGTTGGCAGAGCTTGTACACACGTTCTTGCTGCCACCATGTGTGGTGTCGCGTACAGTTCAGTGACACCTTTGCAATCAGTTTGTGCAGTTGCCCCATCACCCTCACTCAAGGGGGTCATACAGGCTCAACTACTTTATGGCAATTTGTGCGTGCCTGCATTGCCGTCCTTTTGTTCCATTGATGAATCAGTTTTGTGCGGTCTGTTTCTACCTTTATCCTGAAGCCGCACTTTTGTTCCTCTGTGACATCACACTGGCTATTTCCAGATGCAACGCCTCTCTTACTCTTCTGTACAGGTGTTTGGCTGAGGTGCACCACTGTTTTATTCCGGGTCGGGGTGCGGTCTTGGTTGGCCTTCTAATTGTTCGCTGCCAGGTAGTTTATGCTCAAGGTCCTACCCCCATTTGCACTTCAGCGCTCCCCTCCTGCCTTGGACCTCCTTCCAGTTGACACCTTTTGGGGTGTCACAAGGGTCCACTAGCCCATAGAAGTTCTTTTCCTCTAATCTTTCACAGTGTTACGGGTAAAACGCTTACCCTGTGCCCAAACAGATCCCAGCATGCATCTCCTCCTTGCTCAATCCACCATTCGTGGTTGTAATGGTGCTATTTTCATCTGCTTCCGCGCTGTGCCCGCTTCTCGGGTGATTATCCTTACCAGGTATTGATATTGATATTTTATTTCTATCGCGCTCGTACACAAGTGTTTCAGAGTGCGACAAGGCAAGGGAGGGGAACAGGGGAGAACAAAACAGCGATCTTACTAGGCCCAGTGACATTGAGAACGCTCAAGTGCATGGGAGAGGGGGGGTGGGAGTGCATGGTAGGGGGGATAAGTGGAAAGTGCAAAGCAGAGGAGAAACAGATAAATAGCAATAAATAAATAATAAAGGCAACAAACAGTTTTAGTGCAGCCAGCAGTTTGCAAGTGCTAGGTTTAAGGCAGCAGACAGGGTAGGTCTGATAAGTGCAGGAAGAAAAAGGGGGGGCTGTATGGGTACAGATACATACCCCAGTGCAAGGGGTGGCCCGGAGGCAGTGCGGGAGGGTTGCAGGGTGAGCAGGTACCTGGGCCTCGAGGACAGAGGGTGGCCAGGTGCACAGTGCCAATAGGGAACAGATCAGCAGGGGAAAGGGGGAGCAAAGGCAGAAGTAAAGAGGAAGGTCTTGAGGTGCTTCCGGAACCGGAGATGGTTCTCCTCAAGTTTTAAAGTGGCAGGGAGGCTGTTCCAGAGGGAGGCCCTAGCTGAAGACCGAGATCTACCCCCAGCTAATTTTTTTGA
Organism: Ambystoma mexicanum; assembly: GCF_040938575.1. Classification (NCBI taxonomy): domain Eukaryota; kingdom Metazoa; phylum Chordata; class Amphibia; order Caudata; family Ambystomatidae; genus Ambystoma; species Ambystoma mexicanum. The sequence goes on from NC_090923.1 coordinate 719,551,891, forward strand.
AAAACGTCTTACCCTGAGGGAGTTAGAGGTAAAGGAGCAAAGAGCTTGAGAGGGGGAAGTATTTGCGGAGGGATGGCTGAAGGTATTTTGGACCCAGGCCCCAGAAGGCCTTGTGGACAATGCAGAGGGTTTTGCATTTAATCCTTGCATCCACTGGGAGCCAATAGAGAGATTTCAGAGCTGGAGAGATACGATCCCAGGGCTTGAGGCCAAGGACAAGTCTTGCAGTCCTGTTCTGGATTAGTTGCAGAGGGCGGAGAGTAGAGGCAGGTAGATTTAGAAAGAAGCTGTTACAATAGTCCAAGCTAGAGAGAACCAGAGCTTGGGATACCATGAGCTTCTGGGGGAAGGAGAGGAAAGGCAGAGTACCACTGAGGAGGTGCAGTCGGAAATGTGACTTTTTAGAGATCTCCGAGATGTGGGCGGAGAAGGAAAGGGTGGAGTCCCCGAGGTTCTTAGCCTCGCAGGTGGGGGTAGAAGGAGGGCCAAGGGAGGCCGGCCAGAGTGTGAGGGGAAAGGATGGTGAAGGTGTGCCGATGAGGAGGATCTCCGTCTTGCTGGCATTCAGACAAATATCATTGGCGGCACACCAATCTTGAATGGCAGTTAGGCAATCAGAGATGAGAGAGGGAGAGGAGGTGGCAGAGGGCAGCCTGAAAATGAGTTGAGTGTCGTCAGCGTAGCACTGGAAATTTGATTAGAAAATGGCAATGCAGTGGGCGAGAGTTGCCAGGTACTGGTTGAAAAGCCAGGGCGAGAGGTTAGACCCCTGGGGAACACCACATGTAGAGGGGAAGATGGATAAAAGGAAGGACCCAAGTTGGACCTGGGAGGGTCGATCTGAGAGGAAAGAGGTCAGCCAGGCCAGAGCCTGATCAGTGATACCCAGGTTTCCACAGAGACGGTTGAGCAGGATGGTATGGTTGACCGTGTCGAAAGCAGATGAAAGATCGAGGAGGATGAGGACAGAAGGAATGTTACAGTCAAGGTTGGAGAGCAGATCTTCTCCGATGTTCAGGAGAGCAGTTTCCATGCTTCTGTCAGCTCTGAAGCCAGACTGGTGGTCATGGAGGCAGCCAACAGAATTGGAATGAAGGTTAAGCTGAAAGTTTGCCAAGAAAGGGAGTAATGGAAATTGGGCGATAGTTAGCTGGACAAGAAGGATCAGCTGTGGGTTTCTTGAGAAGAGGATGCACAAAGGAGTGCTTTCGAGGAGAGGGGAAGGATCCCAATGCAAAGGAGTGGTCGCAAAAATCAGCAAGGGCCAGAGTGAGGGTGTCAATGTGGTCCTTGATGGTTTTTTGGTGAGGCTTTCATAGATTGGACTTGTCTAGCGACCTCGTCAGGGGAGAAAAGAGGAAAGGACGAGAAGGAATGGTGGGGGGGGGTGGCTAAAGGAGGGTCAGCAAGCACCGATGGGGAGGGGAGAGTAGGGGTGTTGGTGGAGAGGGTGGACAGGATGTCCTGGGTTTTTTAAATGAAGTGAGAGGCAAGGGCATTGCAAAGAGCCTGGGAGGCAACAGGAGGGGTAGAGACTGCAGCAGGGTTGGCCAGCTCCTTGCAGATTTTAAAGAGTTCGGCCGAGTTGTTAGATGCCGCAGAGACACGAGCTTGAATGTGGACTCTCTTCTTTTTGAGGACAGAGAGTCGGTATTGCCTTTTTAGCAGGCGACAGGCCAGTTTGTCAGAGGATGAACAGGAAGTCCTCCATTTCCTCTCAGCCGCCCTACACTTACGTTTAAGTGTAGCTAGGTCAGAGTCATACCAGGAATTGCACTTGGCTTTGGACTTCAAACGGATCCTCATGACAGGGGCAAGAGAATCAAGCGTATCAGAAATTGAAGAGTAGACCAGAGACAGGGCTGTGTCAGGATGTGAGTCAGCCAAAGGTGGAGGGGGGAGAGAAGGTGGTGGCAAAAGCATCAACTGACACAAGCTTCATGGGCCGGATGTCCGAGAAGGTATGTGACAGTGTTGAGGTAGGCTTGTCTTGGGGTAGGCTTGGCTTGGGGGGAAGAGAGGGAGAGATGAGAGGAGAGGAGGGAGTGATTGCTCCAGGAGAGAGGAGTGGTCAGAGGGATGGAGAGGGGGAGGTCTGTTACGCTCACCTGGTATCCACAGGGACGCCACCCAGCCGGGTTACTCGCTGGTATGCTTCTCAGTTTTGCCCAGATGTGGTCTGCGGGGAAAGTTTTGCCTGAAAATACAGGAGGACTGTGTTCAAGACTGGCCAACCGGGGTAAGTATCCTCCCTCCATCCCCGTATGATTTCAGCCCCTCAGGGACCCTCATCACCTTGTGGTAGAGTTAGGCGTGCTCTCTGTCCTGCCTTCTTTGCAGGGGCGCGTTGTCTTTCGTGGGCGCGTGCGGTCCCTTAGGTATGCAGAGCTTCAGCGCACCGAACTGGCTTGGTTGAGCCCCGCTGGTAAATGATGGTGCTTTAAGAGCGCTATGATGTGGTAAGTAAGCGCTATGCGCAGCGCTGCGATGGCTTGCCTTTGCTAACCTGTTTTGTCTTCTTTCCTTGCAGGTCGCTGTGTTCTTCAGCGCGTGTCGAATTTTCCGGAGTGGTGCCAGCCGAGAGGCGACCAGCCAGGTAAGCCTTTTGAGCAGTTCGTAATTTGCAATGTCTCTTCTGCTTTCTAAATGTTGCCTCTATCTTCCTCTTTCAGGTCGTGCAGTCTGGGAGGCGTGCAGATCCAAGGAAAGCTGTTCTCAGGAGCTGCGAGTAACTAAAGATGAAGTCTTCAGGTAAGATGCTGCTGCTAATGATGTTCCTTATGTCTCCATGCAGGTTCTGCTTCTCCGAGGTTCGGGAGTATAGCTGGACACGGTGAGTGTCACGTTGCAAGCTGCAAAGTAACGCAAAGCCTGTTGTCTTGCTCGGGTGTGGTTTAAATAGCCCCAACAAAATAGTCCAGATAAAGTAGTCCCTAGGCTACCACACCCAAAACACTAGACCGCATTGCTGGGTCCCGAGGAACCAAGTTATGTGGATACCTCAATGTTGGCTGACAACACAATAAAGTAGTTCCCAAGCACATTGTTTTTCATGGTGTATGAGCCTGGTGCCATAGGCGCCAGGACTGACCCCAAGAGGGTTTTGGAAGAGGATGCCAGGCTCTAGAAGCCCGAGTCCTGACTCCACCTGACCAATGGGTTTGCCAGAGGGGGTTTTGGGCGAGAGTCGTGACAAGGTCAGAGGAGATCAAGACATCGAGTGTGTGGCCTGCAGAGTGAGTCGTGCCAGAGGTGAGGATGGACAGGGAGAGGGAGTCGCAGAGGTCATGGAAGAATACAGAGGAGGAGCAAGGAGAGTCTAAATGTATATTTAAGTCACCGAGGAGAAGGAGTTGAGTGGTAGAGGCCAGGAGGGAGGAGGAGATGTCTGCCCACTCAGAGAGAAATTAGGTGATTTGACCCGGAGACCGGTAGATGGTAACCACAGTAAGAGCATGGGTAGGCGAGAGAGAAAGCCTACAGACAAGGCATTCAAAAGAGGAGTAGGTCTGAGTGGGAATGATAGAGGCAGGAATCCACTCAGGTAAGATCAGGGCTATCCCCCCACTGGACCGGGAGGATCTAGATGCTGAGAGGATCTTGTAGCCATCAGGGAGGAGAGTGTCAAAGCTTGTGACAGAGCTGGCCGTGAACCATGTCTCAGTAAGACCAAGGACATCAAGGTCTAGTTCTCAAGGAGGTGGCAGATGTCAGAGGAGTGTTTGACAGCAGAGCGAGAGTTGAGAGTGGCAATATGAAGAAGGTTGCCAGCCTTAAAGACCTTCCCGGCGGGGTACAGATCAGAGGTACGCCCTGGGAAAGGAGAAAGAGCCCTAGGAGGGGCAGAGGAGGAGTAGGAGAGAGGAGGCAAGGTAGCCAAGGGGGGAGAGGAGGGGACAGCGGGATATGAGAGGAAATTGATGAGGCGAAGGAAGCGCCTATCAAAGAGGAGGAGATCGGCCTGAGGGCCTTGACCATGACAGTGCCATTTAGGTAGACATTAATGATGACTTTAGGGGAGTCGAAGGAAGCCAACTTCCCCGCGAGGGCCACCATTAATGGGAGAGGAGGAGATAGGGCAGAGCACAGAGACCATATGAGGAGTCCATAGATCTGGCGAAGGAACAACAAAGAGGATGTCGGTGAGGGTCTGTCTGGTGGAAGCATTGGAGTAGGTGTCAGCGATAGGAAGACCAGGGTTAGAGGCCAAGATATCCTTTTTGAACTTCTTCCTACCAGACTTAGTGAGAAGGGAAGTTTAGTCAATGGAGAAGCAGTTGGAAAAGATAGAGAAACAGAAAGCGCCATTGGGGTGGAAGCGAGGAGAGAATGGAGCTACTGGGGGGCTAAGGCAGGTAGGTGTGGGACAGAAGAGAGTGGTGAGGTCACTGGACTGGCAAGTTACAGAGAAGAAACAGTATACAAGCAAAATACCGAGAATTTCGCAATGGGCAGCAAGATTTGACTTTTTAGAACAAAGCAAAAACAGCAAGATTTGACTTTTCAATCTTGGAATCGGATGTTAGCAAAGGGTTTTAGGTCGCACTGCGCATCAGGATGACAACATGGGAGTAACAAGCAGAAAGAACAGTGATAGTCAAAGGCGGTAGTAGTGAGTCCATAAGGAGGGAACTAACGCATAGTTCTGGAGGAGGCAAAGCCAAGGCAGTCCGGATTTCTTAGAGGAGTGAGGTGGCTGCATCATTGTGGTTAAGGTGCAGGGAGGACCCCAGTTAGCGTTCCGGAAGCAGACAGGGTCCTTAGAAGTGGGCCTTTGCTGAGAGAGCCGGCTAAAGCCTGCCGGTCCCTGATTATATGGAAGAAAACACTCAGCAACCAATGAGAGTGCATCACAGGGAGAGGTTGTTCAGCACAGCCTGTCTACACAACAAAGAAAACCATGGTGGCCATCTTGGAAGGGCCAAAAAACAGTCAAATAAGCAGGCAATAGTGGGAAGAAACTTGTGCTTTCAAAATAGCAAGGCAGCTCCAGGTATTAAAAATCCCAAAAAAAATGCAGCATGATGAAAATGCCAAAAAAAGTCCTTTGCAACAATTTTATGCAAATTTCTTTTTTTTTCTTTTTCTTCTCTTTTTTTCCAATTTCGATTTTTCAGGATCAATAATTCCCCTTGAGGTGCAGTAATGCACAGAAACTGTACCTACCTAATGCAATGGCATCAGAGTCAGATTTCGCCAATCTCTCGTTTGTTGAGGGCTCCGACTGTCGTTTCATGAGTTTGTTACTGTTGTTTACCATTTACTTTCCGCACCTTTCATGGATCAGAGATGTCTATTATCCTGCCAGTTAAATTCAGTTTATCCGAAAGCTGCTCCCATATGCTCCAGCCACTGTATTCATCTGAACGTTCTGATGCTGTCCCGCAAGGGGTTTGATTGCAAAGTTGGGCACTCCACTCGCTGTGCCGCTTAGGCAGTGCACGTTGCTTCAGTTAGTTTCTGGAACTGTTCCTTTTCGCATTGGTATGATCCAGTGATTTCCACTGTCTCAGTCGTACGTTCACTTTGCACTCCCTGTCCTTATTTGAGTTGTACTGTTACTCGGTTGTGACAGTTTCTGTTGCTGTACCTCACGTTGTTCTCAACTTCCACCTGATTGTTGTTGTGAATGGCTGTAGGTCTACGATCACTGAAGGTGTGTGTCAAGGAGTACCCCTCACAGGATTCTGTGCTTCTCGCTACTGGGATATCTATTGTCCTGCCTCGTCTGCTCTTCTTCTGACTTTCACTGGCAATGGGACCGTGAGGGCTTGTGTATTCGCTGTTTCTCTGATCCGTGCAGCAATTGCCATCTGGTACTGCAACCAGCCGTTCGTTGCATTGCGGTCTCATTTCGTTCATCTCTCCACCCGCGGCTTCCTTTGTTCTGGGGCAGACGGCATTTTCTTTTGGCTCATCCTATGTATATCCCACGCAGTTTCAGTCTTGTGTCTCTCGTCCTGCACCACGAGTCTCCTTGGAATCACTCTCTTTATGTGCTCCGCATGTTCCCACAGCACTGGTTTATTTTCTGGCACTCGTGCACCGATATCAGTGTATGTGCACAACAGGATCATACAGGACCTGCAGGAGACTAAAGGAGACACGTCCTATCGCATGGCTGCTCGGCCACACCTCCCCCCAACGGTGTCCAGTTAGTCTCAAGAGACATGGAGAGTTTTCTCAAGAATCACAACATTCAGCAATTGAGAGCGCTTCTTTACCACCCCAAGGCCAATGGGCTGGTGGAAAGAGCCAACCGGTTTGCAAAAAGGAGCCCCACGACTAGCTAGTGCCAAAGGGATGCACCGACGGACCTGAAATGCTGTCACGGCACTTCGCTGTTCCAAATGTTAAGAGGGAGAAGGCCAGCATCCACGTTGGTACCCCCATGGCTACACAAAGTTAGCCAGGATGATGACATTGACATGAGTGAAATAGTGTGGAGAATACAGAAGAGCAAGGATGTCATGAAAGCACAAAGTGATGCGCGCAGAACCGTACATTGCACAGAAGTCCATGAAGGGGATCTAGTAAAAATGACTATCCCACAAGGATACCACAACTGGCTCCAAGTAAAGCCAGGCCATCAAAGCTACATGGAAAGGCACAAATCACGTGCATAACAGCGATGGGACGAGTTGGAATTTGGAAAGGGTGGCCATGTACAAGGATAAAACGCCCACAACTCACACCTCTACAGATGGAGATGCCAACGAATCATGGGAATCAACCGACGGTCTGCAGTAGGAAGTGTCGGAAGAGAGGGAAGAAAGGGAAGAAGAGAACCAAAGTGAGAGTGTCATGATGAGCCCTGCATTCTCAGTGAGAGAGCAACATCAAGAAACAACCCCGGGGCTTGTTCCGCGAGATCTCGTTGCCTCGAGATCTCTCATGTTTTCGGAATCCGGGAAGCCGGCAGATGCCGAGCAGACTGCCAGGGCAACGGTCGTTCCCTTGTGCTCCACCTGAGGTGGGACCCTACACCCTGGTGCTGCTAATGACTCATCCCCAGAGCTTAATTCCATGGCCATATGATGAGGCCTCGTGGGAGCTCAGGCAAATAGGTTAAGACTCTCAGGCAAAACTGTCAGGTCAGTGCAGTGAAGTTTACTACACTGACTCACTAAGGACTCAACTGTGAGTATGTCTAGTGCTGTGCCTGTTACGAGGTGTATATAATAAACACCTTACAATCATTTCAGCATCCTGTGTTGATTAGGCCACCACACCTATACTACAAAATATGTTTAAATACTGTGCACCTCTAACATTGGAAAATATTTTTATGAATTCTGTTGGTTCATTAGATGTTCATTTTATTAATTTACCAAATGTATTTATTGTTCTGTCATTCCAGGTTATTACTAAACATTGGAAGCACTCACAAAACCTTTACATTAATGAATGGTGGTATTTATTGTGTTTGATACAGAAGTACACATTTGAATTAAACTGGGCTCTGTTGATTGAATTTCTCAATTCCAACCCTCTGATTATTAGGAAGGATCCTCTGCCCCAGTATACTTTGGGACGCGTTCTACCCAAAGCCCACCCTAATCCCTCAGCCCCACCCTCACACAAGAACCCTCCCTCCCCTACTTACCTTACCTGCCATGGATCCACCCGCACGAGTCAAACAGCTTACCCAAAATGTCATAATGATTGGCATCTGGCGTGACACCTGCCTTCAAGATGGCGGACCGCCAGACGCAAGTCTGGCAGCTACAGACACGCAGAACCAGAAGTAACAAAACTACTTCCAGTTAGAGTGGCCAAGCGTCCCGTATTTGACAGGACTTGACCGTATTGATGGGGTTTGTCCTGTGCTGCGCACACACCCCCTGTGGGACGCCAAAAGTCCTAAATTTGCTTTGCCGCGCCAGATCAAACCCTTTTTAGCTCTGAGCTCACACGTTTGTATGATATAGCTGGAGCTCCGGGTAAGACTTTAACACATTGCTCTGTGTAAACACAATTACAATGGGAGCAATTAGGCACTGAAGGAAGGGTGGGCCAATATTAGCAGGGACTTTGGCCCTTAAGAAATATGAATGGGGTTGATGAGATATACTGAAGAGTGCATTATGCTTTGTGAAATAAGACTGGTTTTAAAACCCAAGTGAGATTGTTGTCTCTCATTTCTTTGCATGGTGCCATGCAGGAAGGGGAAAATAAAGCTAAAGTCATACTTTTTTTGCTCAAGCTGTTTCTATGACAATTTATATAGTGTATGTTTACTTTATTATGACATGCTACTTCATTATGTTAATTCAACATAAACACTTCAAAGGCATCTTGCGGCGGGCTCAAAATGTTGAGTTTGAAGCAGTGAATTTATAGCAATCTTGATTCAGAAAATAAGCTTGCCTTCTAAGTTCATAACATTCTTATACAGTGCAAAATGTAAAACACAGATAGCTGCGGACACAAGCCTAATGGGCCATGCGCGTTTCACCCCAATGGGGTTTTGTCAAGACACAATCACTTCATCAATATAATCACTTCATCAATATTTGAATTCTCAACATTTACAAATATGTAACGATAGAACGTGTGATATGCCAAAGAATGTTACTATTGGAGAGATACAATAAATGCAACAAAGGCATAATAAATGTAACCAAAGCGTTAGCACTGTGTATCCATTAGTTGTGCTGCAGAAAGTAGCAGAGGTTCCTCTATTTATGAGTATGACATCACTCAAATAACGTGATGACATCATGCGTAATTAACGTGCTGATGCCAATACTGCAAACAACCCCAACCGCCTCTGTATGAACTTTATAATATTTTGTACCTTGCCACATGGTGCTGCACATCAACAAATATTTAGAATACCTAGTTAGAACCACCATATGGTTACTCCTCTTATAAGTTTAAAAATGAAGATTTATACATTTTGTTTAAACAGATCCAATATCCTTGGCATGCCGCTTCTGACTAGTAATGGATTACAATAGGTCTGGAAAATGAATTAACAAAGTGCGATCCTTATCAACTTGAAGTTAGAGGATAGAATGTGTATTCTTGTGTTTTTGTCCGGATAGGGATAGAATGTGTATTCTTGTGTTTTTGTCCAGACCAAAGCATGTGTATATTCAATATAACCAGTCAAACATAATATATCTGTTTGAAAGAATACAACCTATTTTAAGGTATGACATATGTTATAAAAACAAATACATCTCATGGTCACAACTCAACCCATCCCTTGGGGTTCTAAATAAACAGATGATTCTGGACTCTTCTTGATGTAGAGTGGCTTCCTGATCTCCCAGACGTTGGTCCACCGGTATATGTTTGATGCTGACATTTTTAAAACTTCCTTGTTATCCAAAGGATGTTCCTTCTGCCACTGCTCTGCATGAGGTGATTTGCGGTCCAGTTTTGTTATGCTGTGGTGCTGTTTTCTGATTCTTACTCTCAACTCCGTAGTAGTGCTTCCCACACACAATTTATTGCAAAGGCAAACAATTTTATAAATCACACATTTATTTCTACAATTTATAAAGTTCTGTACACCGAATTGTTTGGTACTTTTTAGTGGTATACATTTTAATATTGTTCAATGCATATTTGCACATATTGTAATGAGTACATTTAAAGAAGCCTTTTAGTGGTACATTGGTTTGAACCTCCTGTTTGGCAGTGTGCATCAAACTTGGACTGAGTCTGATTTTAAATGTAGGGATTCTGGTATAGGTAAAGATTGGCTTGTCAGAAATATATTGCTGGATCCAATTTGAGAGGAAGCCAGTGCTTATTTAAAAGAAATTGGATTAGATAATTATCCTATGTATGTTGAGTTATCATTCTAACAACATCCGATACTGGCTCATTATTATGGTTTTTGGGAGTAAGTAACTCTAATCATGATTTGTTCAAAATCACTTCCTGAGTATCTGTGACATGTTTTATTTGTAAAAACACGTTAAAAAAATGTATCTTGAATCAATTGACATTCAGACATGAAACTTCCCTGTTCACTGCAATTACATTCTGCTCCAGTATATTCCCCTTTTGGAATATTCTTGATGGTGCTCTTGTGGTGGCAGCTATTCACATGTAATATGGCATTCACTTCCATTTCCTTGTTTCTATATGTATTAGTCTGAATCCTACTATGCTTGATATAAATATATTATAAGTCCAAAAATCTGATGCCCATTCTGCTTTGTTCAATGAACACTGTAGACCAAAAACATTACTATTAAGATAACCGCAATATGATTCTAATTCCGCTTCTGTTCCTTCCCAAATTATAAGGGTGTCATTGATCTAACAAAACCATTTAATACCTTTATTAGAAATAACAGGATGTATCTTGCCATGCTTGTGTTCTAATTCACCCACAAATAAGTTAGCAAGGGGAGGGGAAAAACAGGCCCCCATAGCAATCTCCCGAGTTTGCTTATATAACTTGTCATTAAAAAGAAAAATATGTTTCAAGGTGAATTCTAGAAATTCCTTAAGCAACTTCACATGTAAAAAGTGTATTTACTTATACATTTATAAAGTGCGCAAAACCCAAAGGTATCAAGGCACTGGTTGCAGGGGGCGGTAGGTAAGGGTAAGGGAGGGGGAGGGGATGGGGAAGAAGGATGATGTAGAAAGGCAGGCGAGGATGCCAAACTCAGAGTTCATAGAGTGGAATAGTCTAGTTTTTAGTTGTTTCCTGAAGGCCCAAAAAGAGTGCCCCGAGCACAGGTGCAGAGGGAGATCGTTCCACAGGCGAGAGGCAATGACTGGAAAGCTAGAGGCAATAGCTCTAGTATGTCTGAAATGTGGGATAGGGAGTCTGTGGCTGTAGATAGTTCTAGTAGGTCTGGATGAGCCATTCATGGTAAGTCTTTTTGAAAGGTAGGGTGGAGTGGAGTTTGATAGACATCAAAGAGTGATGGAGAGAATTTTAAAGTTTATGCATTCTCTGACTGGTAGCCAGTGTGGTTCTTTTCTGTGAGCTGAGACATGGTCACGTTTGGAAAGGTCTATGGCAGCTCGGATGGCATTGTTCTGGATAGTTTGGAGCTTGCTAAGGTTCTGTTCAGAGGAACTCTCTAAAAAAAGAGTTACAATAGTCAAGCCAGGTACAAAGCATCCCTCTGGCTATGGTCAAGCGGTCTTGTGAGGAAAGGAGGTTTTTTTATCGCATTCAGAAGTGGTATGTGCTGCTGATGATGCGATGGCATTGATCGGGACATGCTGAGGCTGGAATCCAGGTAGACGTGAGCGTTTTAACAGTGGTGGAGACGGGGATGTCGCACGCCTCAATGGTGAAGGAATGGAATGCTGGGTCCAGCTTGGTTAAATGAGAGGGGGGTCCAACTGTTAAGATTTCTGTCTTATCGTCATTGAGACAAATTTGGTGCATGGCCATCCATTCTTGAATAATAGCATAGATTTTGTTGATGTTGCTGGAGTCTTATTCATAATTTCCTGAGAGGGGGATGAGGATTTGGGTATCATCAGTGTAGGTAGTGAATTATATACCCAAGGAGTCAAGGTGGTCGAAACGTGGCTTTGTGTATATATTGTATAGTGTTGTGGATACACAGGAGCCTTGTTGCACTCCGCAAGGAACATCAGTTGGGAGGGCCGCTGCACTTCCTGCGTTGACACAGTCGGTTCTGTATGCAAGGAAGGAGGCAACAGACTTGACAGCTGTGGTGAGGTAGCGGCAGAGCATTTGGTGGTTGACCAGGAGAAAAGTGCTTGAAAGGTCTAACAGTACGAGGATGGCTAGTTTGCTGGCATCCCGGATGCCGTCTAGCTGTTTTTTTAAGTCCAGCAAGGCTGACTCTGTGCCATGACCTGGACGACAGCCAGACTGTCATGGGCTGAGGATCTTGTATTGCTCAAAGTAGGTCTGGCTCTGGGTGTAGGCAGCACTGTCCAGAACTTTTAGTTGGAACGGGACAGTGGTGATGGGTCGGGAGGTGGTGGGGGTGGTGGGATCAAAATAGGCTTTTCTGATGAGTGGGGTTATCCAAGCTTTCTTGAGGGTATGTGGGACAAAGCTGTTAGTGAATGAGGAGTTGATGAAAGCAGTGGCATCTGGATGGTTTAAGGCCAGCGATAAGATTGGCGACATTTTTATTATATCTTTATAAGAATGCCAGAAATTCCTCTTGAGAAATATTATAAATGGATCTGTGATGATAGGTTCCCGATCTATGACTTTTTGGATATCACCAAGCACTGCCTGATAAAAAAAAAAAAACATCAATTATATTACACTGCTGTGCAGGTGGTTTCCATTTAGATTTATTCTTAAGATTACTGTCTACAATGGTGGTACTTTGTACCCCCAAATTAATAATCAATTCAATACCTATCATATTCTCCTCTAATGATAAATGCAAGAGCGTATCATGAATATACTTAATGTTCAATGTACTTATTTCTGGTCGCTGTGCTTGTATTATAGTTTTGGGCTCTAAATTGTGAAAAAACGAATTTAAAAGTGTCAATTTGGATGTTTACATAGTTGTTGGCAATGGTGGGTTCAAATGAAAGTCCATTATTTAGAATATGTATCTTGTATTTGTCTAACATATATGTTGACAGATTGAGAACTAGGGCTACCTCCTTTCCAATATTTCTCTTCTGTATTCTGTGAGAAACCTGAAGGTGTCTCACCCGCTAGTACCCGGGGATCTGTCATCCAGGTGGCCAGAACACAGCCAACACTTTTGGATCCAGTTCCTGGGGGTGGACCAGTGCGGGAGGATCACCTGGATGAGAGGTCTTCGGGGAGTGGGACACCGGATGGCGAGACGCAGTATCCCCTTCCCTGTAACACCTTTATCCCATACTACCAGGTAGGATACTTAGGAACTGAAACCCTCGCGGCCCCACTTCAAAACACAAACACTTTCTTAGGGACAGCTCACTATGAGAGAAAATGGACCAACACCGAGTCGTATACCAGACATGTCCCAATACGATAGTCAGGCAGGGTCAGGCAATTACTGACCATCACACACACCTGACTTCCATTACATTTCCCAACACGGATAAAAGGTAGAGCACGAGAGCAGACTTTGAGTGAGGCAAAGCACACGAGGAAGCAGCAGTTCCAAGATGTCAGTTAAACACAAGTTGAAAGACCGCAAAACAGAAGGGGATCGCTAGGAGGGAAGTGCCCTTGACCTCTTCGACGAGGAACCGTTACTTTCACGAAACCTCAAGAATAGAAAGCGTAAGACTAGGAAACCAGGCTGAAGAATCCTGCAGCCTTGTCTGTCAAAGGTACCCGGAGCTCTCCTGTGTCGATAATCAAGGTGGGGAGAATCACATTGGCTCCTACAACAAATCAGCGCCAGCGAAATCAACACAGCTGGTGATTTGGGGAGGCCGATACCAGACCGGTCTGTGTTGAAGCCAAGGTTGCAAGCAGCAAAATTGTATGGTGAATGCTGAAGCGAACAGTGTATGAAGCACATGTGATAACCAATGCGAGTAAAATTGGAAAACAGATGAGTGATTGAATTCTGAAACCAAGATACAATACCTTAGACATAGTGGTCCGGCACCGCATGCATGCATGTTCATTTGAAGGTCTCTGTAAGGCATCCAACTGAGAGGTGGCAAAAGTGGAAGAGTGACAAAGAATTGTGAATCAAAGTCGCCCCGCAATGGGTTAATCAAAATCCTGTGCACAATCGAAAGCCTTCGATGTTAATAGAGTAAAGAAAGTTGATGACAAAGTAGATAAAGTTGGTCCGAGCCCGAATGAGGGAGATCAGCTGAGAGCTTTTGGTTAAAGCAAGTTTGTGTTAAAGTAAATTAAAATTGGTCCGAGCCCAGCGGAGGATGACTGATTGAACATTGTGTTAAAACGGACCTGAACCCGGCTGAAGGGGGATCTGGGTCGAACTGTGAATCACCTGAGAAATCGGATACATAAATTGGATACATGAAAATCCTGCGAGCAGTGTGTTAATGAGGATCTGAGCCCAGCGGAGGTGGATCCGAGGTGAATAGTGAATCACCTGAAAAATGGAATATGTGTGAAATCCTGAGAGGAAAAGAACTTATTGTTTGTGGCATCAGGCCCTCTGAAAGAAGTGACTTTGAAAGACAAAGATACTTGGGCACGGAAGGTCCTGATGCTAATGTCTGAACTGCTAGAGAAGCCAGAGACTGTGCTAAACTCAAGTGTGTTGCCTTGTCCCATGCTAAAAACGTGGGGAAGGGAGGCCAACAGCCTGAATATCCTGACTTATCATTTCTTGGACACTTCATTCTTTTATATAACACTGTTTCCCCACACTGTTTGTAATTAGAGGCAATAGTGTCTTTAAGTATAGGCCCTTTTATTTTGACAAGACACCAATAGGACCGCATTATTATTAGTTGATGGTTGTAGCTCGCTCCCATCTTTATATTTAAGATTAGATAGGCATTTTTCAAAACCTTTTTTTAAAAGGTCACTAAACACCCTTGAACTGCAGTCACTTGTGTCTGTCTTACTGTTGATACCATGCCTTCCTTACTCTTCCGAGCAAGTTCATTATTTTGTGTGCATTATTTTCAAAGCATTTCTTTAAACAAAGCCATAATAAATATTTATATCAACTAAACCTGGAAATGTATGTGGTAAACTGTTTAAATTGCCTACATCCTGTTTTTACACTCTAACCAAAGAGTGTGATCCTGGGCAAATCAATTAATCTCACCGTTTCTAATATGGAGTCCCTCTAAGTGCTTCAGTTCAGGGCTTATGTTAGCACCCCTAGCGGGAGAAGCAACCCATCAGGTTGCTCGGATCGCGGGCTGAATCCCACAATCTCACTGCACGTATCGATCTGCCAGATTGCTGCTTCCACGCCCCGCCATCTACCCTCCTACCCCCACCCTCTCAGCCCTTCCCCTTGGGTGCCCGGTCCTGTCCCACCCAATTTAACTGATTAGTTTTATGGCGGTGCCACTGCTGCCGCAGGGGCTTTGCATAGAGCCGTGCCTTTCAGATCCATGGTTGCCATCTTAGTTAAGTAATCAAAATGTAGTCATAGGCGCCCCTCTGTGAGAACAAACACGGCCCATTGACTTGTTCTTTGGGAAGGTACCAACTCGAGAGTCCGCAGCCACACTCTAGTTCACTGTACCTTTCACAGTTGGGAAATATCCATTTGCATATCAGTTTTTGTCCCGCCCACATGGCCAGTCCAGCACCAAAATGCTATGGCAATTCCTCTCTGAACAAGAGTACAAACAACAACCCCATACACGTGTTTCAGCCTTGTTGGGCATCATCACTGAGGTGGAGCTGTGCCACAGGGGCTGATGCAGACACCACCTGGCATAGGGCGCACAAGCACTTGCGAGAGTTGCAACCCTCCTCCACACCTTCTGCTTCCTCTAGGGGGTCACTGCCACCTGGCTCTGAGGTTGTGACCGCACCTTTGGGACACTGGCATGCGGACTGCTCGTGTATGGCGAGCACAGGCAGCCCCACACTTCCCTCATTGTACCTCAGCATGATGTTGCTCGATCCAGGAGCCTGCAATCACCATCCCCTTCCATCGTGCCAGCACTGTCCACGCAGCCGTGTCCTTTCAACCCCTCTCCAGGATCATACTCGGGGCCCCTCTTCTGAGGTAGCACTGAGGGAGCACGAGCACTCCTTGTGGAGCCGCTACCCTCTTGCACTCCTCATTGGGCAGCGCCGCTGGTAGGGGCTCCTCTGCTCATTGGTCCCACTTCTTCATGGAAGGTTAGATGGTTGACTGACCCTGTATTGCTGTTACCTGTTTGTTTCTCTCCCCTGGTGCCCTGGGTGGCTTGGGCATTGTTGGTGCATCCAGGGGGGCCCAGTTCCATCATATGTCCACCACCACCATGCTCACTTGTATCACCGCTGCAGGCTGGGTGTTCACTGGCCCCGCCCCCTCCTCTCAGGAGGGTGCAGCTCCACCTGTGTCATTTTCGGGCCCACCGTGGGCCTGTTTCCTTCTGTCCATCTTTTTTTTTTGTTGCATGTCGGGGCTGCCTCAGGGCCTGAGCAGCTCTTTCGCTCACCATGGCAGGAGGTGTGCCTCTCATTCGTGGCTGCGGCCGCACCATTTCCTTGCCTTCCTCTTGCAGTGGACACAGCGGAGTGCAGGCACACACCGACCCTGACCACACGAGCACCCTCTTCAATGAGAGCCGCAGTGACTGCCGCTTCTCTGGGGACACACCGGCCAGTACAACCCTGCCCCCTTACATCGCTGCCAAGGCCGCCTCTGCTGCTTTACATTGTGTGGCCGCCGCGGCCTCCTCCATGCAGGCACCAGGTGGCCTGTGCAACAATCACAGGGCCCTGGGCCACCCGCCACACCAGTGGCCGACGCCGCTTCCAGGACTACACAGACGGGCCTCCAGCAGCCCACACACACACACACGTGGGGCACAGACAGCCTTCGTCACCATTGTTGTGGCCCACTCACGGGGGGTGGGCCACCGTTGATGTCGGGATCACCTGACATAGACCATGGAGCTGCAGTCACAGCAGGGGGTACCCTGCGCACTCCGGATCACCAGAGGAGGACTACGTGGCTGGGAGGGGGCACACAGCCCGGGGCTGCAACCATAGCAGTGATCACACTGCACCCCGAAGACGATGGGAGGGTGTTGCCCGGCAGGGCCACCGTCCCGATGCAGGGCACATCCCATAGGCCGCCTGCAGGCGGTGTAGCACCATCATGATGGTGCCTCAAACAAACACACCAGAGTCCGTTCTCAGGTCGACTGACGAGCCGGAAACGCCTCGTCCTTTTTATTAAATTGGTCAAACATGCTCCCAGGAGGGGTGACACATAACAGCATGCAGGGCTAAAGGGAACAATAAGGAGTGCTGTTAACTTCTTACTGTTAATCAATGGAGAACCTGTCTCTGGGATCAGGATCACCATTACTGTAATCTCTACCAGTCACCTCTTGCTGCAGTCTAATACTGCCCAGTCTGCCTTCATCATAGGTAAGAGTCTTTCCTGCCCTGGTCACTCTATCCTGTGTTATTTCCTATATTCTTACTTGCCCCAGCCCTTCCCTGATCCTTCATCCCTGTCCATATTGTACTGAAGATTACATCCCAAGACACGTCCTTCCAACAAGACAGCTATTCCAGGCTATTCCAGGCAGGCATACCGGGGCCAGTCAGCTGTCCTTGCTTCTTTACATCTGCAAGGGTCATTGAAGACTACTGTGGTTTGTCTACCCTTTCCAAGTCAGGTACAAGCACCGATTGCTGGAATTCAACACTTTGACCACAATTCAAATGTTCCTAAAACTCCATGAACTTGTATAGAATAATAATAATATTTTAGTTCTCTGATTTTTGCCCATCTCTCTGCATGCATCTGTAACATTTTCGTCATATCCCTTGTTATTTACCAGATTATTGAAGTCGGATAATCAATTGCTGTTATACGACACCTTTATAATGTGTCTATGTTAGGCATTATTTTTATCTTTGCATTTCAATATTACATATTTCTGCATTATCTTATTGTATTTGTAAAATATAATTACACATTATTTACATTGAGAAATATTGAACAGGACATGGGGCACATATGAGAGGTGGCTTTTAACAGTTTTGGAAAAGAAATGCATTTTGTGTCTAACAACCAAAGCTGCACATATCATCAGAGCTGTACAGTGAAGGACAACATAGTGCCAAAGCATTAGCTAAAATAAAGGTAAAAGTGCTAATAGCAGGCACTACCCAGTACAGTATAGTCATATGTATCAGCCCTGCCATACAACATTTGGGAAAAGTGAAGACAGTGATGTTGTTCCTACAAGTGGGAGGGGGGGTAGGTTGTTTTTCCCCTTTGCATTGCATTGGTGATAAGGACATCAGCACAAAGTTGTATTTTGTGTGGCACATTTCTAAGTTAGTTGAGGGTGTGAAGTGTTTGGCTTCAAGTGAGAGAACCAAAGTACAAGAACAACAGCGACAAACATGTTACCAAGAACCTCTGAGCAACAGACTTCCTTGGAAACAACATATCCATCTTTTTATGGTGAATACTAATGGGCCCCAGTTTTATACCTGGAGCAACACTAGTCGAGTAGAGTGAGGCTTTTTTTTTTTTTTTTTAAATTCAAGATTTATTGATTTTGTACAAGTTCAACAGTCACTTACATCCAAAATCTCCAGTAAATAAGTAAAGGGAGCATATAAGGCAAGTACCATCTTCACATATCATGTGGAGTAGTTCCTGAACATTAAACATTATAATGAATAAGATCAACAAAACCCAGTTTCACCCCCCCTCCCCCCCCTCTCTTTATTATCTCCAAATACGTGATTGAGAAACACCATTAAACAATGAGACAACACCAGAAAGCTTCTAATATAAATATGATATCCGACCAGGACACATAGCATGATCCAAGGGTCCGCCACAGCAAAAATCTTCGTTTGTTATCGTTATTGACACGAATCGCAACAATATACTGCACACATTGTCTTTACAAGGCATGTTTGGCTCTGAACTCGGACCAGGCACCTTCGACAACAGTAAGATCTCCGCGTAAAGCGGCGGTTAGGTAGTCCATCCTATAGAGAGTCTGGGCAACCGCAAGCCATTCAGTTTTAGTAGGGAGCTTGGCCCTCTTCCACACCATAGTGAGGCAGGCTCGTGCAGCCATCAACAGACCTTGTACCATCCTAGGTGCTTTTACAACTGTGTCCCCTGTTTCGATCAGACCAAACAAGATAAACATTGGCTGCTGCACCCTTTCTTCGTCGTCCAGATCCCTGATCCAGCTAAGAACCTCTGACCAGTAGGTCTGGACCATGGTACACCCCCACCACATATGCCAGTAACCCGCCCGCTTCCCACAGCCCCTCCAACAATATGGGCTAACCCCCTGATACATTTTGGCAAGCCTGATCGGGTCGTACTGCCATCTATACAAAAGTTTTATGGCATGCAGTTTGTACTGGCAGGATATTGAGGATTTCGCAGTGCGTCTGCAGATGTTTAGCCACAGCTTTTCGGAGATTTGTCTGCCCATATCTGCTTCCCATCTGCCCTTAAGCACCAATGAGGGGGAGATATCAGTCTCAATCAGGGCCGAATACATAGCGCTTATCAGACCACTGGAGCCCGTACATCGATCAAGGATCATTTCAAATGGGGTAAGATCCCTCTGCAGCTGGTCCTTCCAGATTGACCTTGTCATTACCCCTTTGAGCCTCAGATACAGGAAGACTGAAAGCGTGCCTATGCCAAGCGCCTCTTGGAGCTCCTGTACGGTCACAAAGGTCCCGTCGCGCCATAATTGGCCCGCTCTTTCCAGCCCCGCTTGGTACCACGTTTCATAGCTTCCTGGTTCTGGGATTGCGTCTCGGATCCCTGGTGACCAAAGGTGACCCAGGGGAGCTGGCCACGTCGTGACTCCCATCATTTTCCTGCCTGGTTTCCAAATTGCCCATAACGTACCCAAGATGGGGTGGGATCTGACTTTTTCACGCAACTGGGATCTGGGGACCCATAACCATTCGGGCACAATAAAGGGACGAAGGTGATAATTATCCAGCGCTATCCACTGGGGTTCCGAACGTTGCCTAAAGTGTGGGACAAGAACTCTAAGTTGCGCCGCCCTGTAATACGTTTCCATGTCCGGGAGGCCCACTCCCGCGTTGTCTTTGCGGAGCTGGAGTAAGGGTCTTGGAATTCTAGGTCTCTGGCCCTGCCACAGGAAGGACAAAAACATTTTTCGCACATCGATGAAGAATTCCGGGGGCATCCTAATGGGGAGCATCTGGAACAAATATAATATCTTAGGGAGAAAGACCATCTTTATGGCATTTAAACGGCCCATCCAGGAGATTGTGAGCTTGGACCACCGTTGGCTATCTTTCTGTAAAGCATGTGACAGTGGTGGGAAGTTAGCTTCATATAAGGAGTCAAGGTCGCGGGTGACATTAATGCCCAAGTAGCGAAGGGTAGTAAGGCTGACTTGGACTCCTAGCGGGGCAAAGCGTACGATTTCGGAATCCCTACTCTTGTCAATCGGGAGGAGGACTGACTTCCTTGTGTTGATCCTTAGGCCAGCCAGTGCACCGTATTCCTCAATTATATCAAACGCAGCTGGGATCGCGTCTAAGGGGTCGGTCAGGTGAAGCAAAATATCATCCGCGTATAGCCCTAGTTTGTACTCCCTGTCTCCCACCGTGATGCCCTTAACTCTACCGTCACTTCTTAGTTTCTGCGCCAATGGTTCAAGGGACATCACAAACAATATTGCTGACAATGGGCAACCCTGTCTCGTACCTCTTTCAAGGGGAAACCAGCGTGAATATCCTCCATTCACCGCCACCGATGTCGTGGGGGAGGTGTACAATGCTTTAATGGCGCGGCAGAGTTTCGGTCCCAACCCATATGATACCAACACTCTTTCTAAAAAGTCCCAAGACACTCTATCAAAAGCCTTCTCAGCATCCAACGATAAAAGAGATGGGTCCCCCTTCATTCCCTGTGCCTCGTGTAGTAAGTGGAGTGTTTTCCGCATGGTATCTGCCCCCTGCCTGCCAAGAACAAAGCCAACTTGGTCAGAGTGTACCAATCTAGGAAGATATGTTTCGAGTCGAGCCGCAATGACTCTAGCATACACCTTAGCGTCGATATTAAGAAGCGAGATGGGTCGATAAGAACTACAGTATTTGGGGTCTCGACCTTCCTTAGGAATTACAGCCAGGAGGGCTTGAGAGAAGGATGGGGGGGCCTGACCCGTATTGAAAATATGGTTGAACAAGGATGCTAGGAAGGGGGCAAGGAGGGTGGAAAATGCTTTATAGAAACCCGGTGTAAATCCATCATCCCCTGGGGCTCTCCCTATTTTTAGCCTCTTAATGGCACTCTCCACTTCTTCCTCAGTGACCGGAGTATCTAGGGATTCGGCCTCTGCACCTGTGAGGGTGGGAAGACGCGCTCCCTCAAGATATTCGTCTACGCTTCCTACAGAGGGAGGGGGGTCACACATATATAGATCTTCGTAGAAGTAGGCAAATGCCTCCTGTATGTCCTTCGGGGACGTGACCGTCGTATCTATTAGAGTGCCGTCAGTCCTCTCAATTCAATCGACCCATCTCTCCGCTCTCTGCGCACGGAGGCGAGCTGCTAACAGAGCATCTGCTTTGTCCCCCTTCTCGTAATATTTTTGCTTAAGGCACTGTAAGGTCTGGGCTGTTTTGCCAGCGATAAGAATCCTCAATTCTTCTCTGAGTTGTTTAGCTTCAGTTAAATACCTTGGTCTGTCAGACGGGGTGGTCTGCGCCAGGTTCTGAGCCACAGCAAGCTTCTCCCTAATGCCCCTTTCTATCAGGGCACATTCCCTTTTCCTTCGGGCCCCTTCCCTTATAAGGATTCCCCTCCAGGTAGCCTTGGCTGCTTCCCACACAGCTACCTTCCCTACTTCCCCTGTATCATTAGTGGGAAAGAATTGCTCAATCTCATTTTCAAAGGTCTCCTTAAAGACCGGGTCAGCCCAGAGGGATTCGTTACACCTCCATTTGGTGTTGCGGGGTGACAGCTCATCCCAAGATATATCAATTGCAACCATGTCATGGTCTGACCATGCGGAGGGGTATATAGTGGCAGCTTGCAGTACACGTAGAAGATCGTTGGAGAGAAAGATATAGTCGATGCGTGTGAGTGTGTCGTGGGGGAGGGAGTGAAAGGTAAAACCTCTGTCCAACGGGTGTAGATGTCGCCAGCTATCTACAAGGCCAAAAAGATGAAGGGTAGACTTGATTTCAGCCTCAGTTCGAGTGTTGGGCGGGTCTAATGCGTCGGCCCTGGTCTGCCTGTCAATAGAGCTGTCCATCCATGTGTTAAAGTCCCCGCCCAGGACCGTGTGACCCTTAGCCATGTTAAAGACCTTTTCAGAGATTTTGTGAAGAAAACGATTCTGCCCTTGATTGGGTGCGTAAAGCGTGGCCAGAGTGATTGTTATGCCCCCTATATTACCCACAACCGTGATCGCCCTACCCTCAGTGTCCGTCCATATGTCAAGAATTGTCATTCGGAGGGATTTGCGAACCAGAATTCCCACCCCTGCCTTTTTCAATATACCCGAGCTCCAGTAGGCGAGGCCAATCTCCCGTGACGGGATGGCTCTCTCCTCACCCCTCCGGCATCTTGTTTCTTGAAGGAACAAGATGTCTACGCTCGATCTTCTGAATTCCCTGGCCACCATTGATCGTTTTGTGGGAGAGTTCAAGCCTTTGACGTTGAGTGTGCAAATGCGTTTTGTGTCCCTACGGGGTGCGAGTGCCATCGTAGGTGTAATTAGTGATCGTGGGCGGCCATTCCATCTGTGCCACGGCACATGTCCTGCCGGCCATCGTTATGCATGGGTCGTCATTATAAGAGTAGATCCCAAAAAATCCCACGGAGGCCGACGACCAAATCGTCCAGTGCCTACCATAGACCTCAGTGTGGCCAAGGTGCGTCTGCATGTCTTTTGGATCAAGATTGTTGCAAAGTGTGTGTTCCTCAACCTCCCCCTCTCCCACCCACCACCCCCTCCCCAACACATTTGGCGCCCGATTCGCCCAGGTTAACATCACCCAGCCGAACTCGGACCACCAGTGGAGACCGCAGAACAGGCGGTCCTACCATAATAAAGTCACATATAGCAGTGAGCCCCCAACTTTTGTGTGCACCTAACAATAACATTAATCCAATAACAGAGTCATCAACCATCCCCCAGGAGCTGGCACAGTGAGTATTACGCCATATCACATACCGAGCGTCTGAGACACACAGAGCTAAAGATACCTCACACTTGGAGAAAAGTGACCTTACACAGTTTGGCCTGCAGGCCATCTATGGAAGTCTCATAGAAGGAGGTTGATTCTTATGCATGAGTTCGTGACCCCCTCGGCAGAGTAATTTGCCCAGTTTACTTTTTGCCCAAGGGCATGCCAAAGCGCTTCAGGCACCTTGTCAGTGTTCCATGTCCTGGGAGGTGTTCATCTTTCTGAATTTCCTGGAACCTGGGATCTTCCTCCGCCGTGAAGCCTTGATTTTCCACTCACCACCAGATGTTCCTTGATCCTCGTGAGAGGGGGCACCTTCCGGCGAGCCTATCAGGTCCGAAGCACAATCAGCAATGTCCTTCTCCGTGACGAGTCTCAATGTCGAGCCTTCCCATTCGAAGGTGAGGGAGAATGGGTACCCCCATCGGTACCTGACGCCCTTGTCTTTCAACATTTTCGTGATCGGAGAGCACTTTTTTCTCATTGCTAGTGTGAGAGATGACAAGTCCTGGTAGAGAGAAATGGCGGAGTTCTCCAAGGACAATTGTGGGGCGGTTCTGGCCTTTTCCAAGATTCGTGCTCTGTCCGCGTAGTTGTGGAATCGAGCCAGGACCGATCTCGGGGCCCCCGGTCTACCTCCAGCCCTATGGATTCGGTCAATTTTAGGTGCGTCAACTGAGTCATCGTTGTAGAGGAGCTTCAGGATAGTGTGTAACGATTGCTTCAGGTCTAGTTCGGTTTCACCCTCTTTCTCAGGAAGGCCAAAGACTCGAATATTGTTACGACGCTCCCTATTTTCGAGGTCGTCGACCTTAAGGCGCAATTCGTCTTCTCTGTTCGATATGTCTGCAATGCGGTGATCCATCTGTGCTTCCAGTACGTTCAGAGATGTTTGGTTGTGCTCAACCTGCTCGAGCCTGTCGTCCATTTTGTCCATCCTCTGCGTGATCTTATCTATCCTGTTACCAATATCTGCTCGCATACCCCTCAGTTCGGCAAGCAAATCAGCTACATCCGCCTTGGTCGCGGCAGCCTCGGATCCTGCTGTGGACATTGTAGGAGTCGAGGAGGGCCCTGGGGATCTGGCAATTGGTGAAAACGTGTATTTCGCCAACTTGGTTTTAGGGTCCATGAAGGGCGGCACCCAAAAGCGGGGTGAAAAATGTCCTGGTGGTCTCCTATCGACGTAACGTTAGCACCCGCGGTCGCGGGACAGCGCGAAGGGCCAGCTCTTGATACGATATGCCACCAGGGCCTCTCGAGTTTTGTTTCCGCAGCACCGGAGAGGGGCCCCCTGGAGGGTAGGTAGGGGGGAGGATGAGCTGAGGGCAGGCCGGCAAAGATCAGCAGTGGACAGGTGCCCCGCGATGCAGGGGGGGATGAAGGATCCGCTTACCGTGCCGTGGCGGGGGTGTCAGCGAGCCCCAAGAGGGGGCTCCCAGCCGCACTGAGCAGTAGTGCACAGCAGGTTCCTCACGGAGCTCCAAGAAAAGCGCGGGGTCAGTCACAGAAGGCGACTCTTCCCGCGTATACGCAGGCCTGGACTGGAAGTTCCGCAGGACGCACGCCGCGCCGAAGGCCTCAGAGCGCCGGTGTTGATTTCACCACGATGCCGCCTCCGATTTTCTCCGGGTTTTCTCTCATCCGGGGGGGACACCTTCCCACGTCTCTCGCTCAAAAACCAACTCTGGGGGGGGGTCTCGAAGTGGGGGCTCACTGCCACTTTCCGGACCCTGTGTTGAGCGCTCACACGGAGAGGCGACTCATCCGTGCGGCCCCTAGTGGCCGACGAGTGAGGCTTTTTTGAAGTAGCATACACTACACACTGAATCACTTCTAAGGATTCCCAATTGTGGCAGATAAGGCACAGTTATGTTAAATGAGTTGCCAAGATGAAACCTTTATTTTTTATTTTATTTGATTTAATCAATTTAATGATTTTTACAAAAAGATGTAGAAGAAGAAACTGCAAAAGAACGTATGTAAAGAACAGTCCAAGAAAAGGAAGAGCGTAGCCGCAGAAAGAAAAGCAGTCTAAATTTACATTACAGTAGGCGCAATGAAAACTTAATAAATTAAGAATTAAGAAAGAAACCAGGCTTTTGATTCACAAAGACAAAATGTGTTTGATAGTCTGTGTGGTGGCGATTGTCCAAGTAGTCCTTTCTTTTCTCATTAAGCGGCCCAACCACAGTTCCTCTTCCTTAGTATATGATGCCGAAAGGTGCGTTAACAGAAACTTCTCACCTATTGCCTTTGTCCCCGGGCAATTTAGTAACAGGTGACGTATGGTTTCCACCTCTTCTTCGTTTTTGCAGAAACGACATGTGTCTGAGTTACTTAGCTCTCTAAGTGTTAAAATCTCTTTTATTTCCACAAGATTTAAACGCGCTCTCAAAAACAAATTTCTAGTCGATTTACTAGGAAACTTACTCAGGTAATTTGGGACCATGTTTAGTTTACTTTGGTAGGGCCTTTTGGTTAAGTGGTGAAGCCAGGATTTGCACCTAGTCTGAAATGTTAGCACTTGACCAAGTATCTTAACCAGCTCAAGTTGGTACACATATTTTTAAATTTTTAGGTTTGAAAAAATAAAAATAATACTCTTTTTTAGAAATGATTTTAAAATTATTTAAATCACACAATAAAAGAACCAGGCAATGTATAAATCATTGTAGAAACATATTGAGAAAAAAAGAGTATCGTTGTAGCTGTATATTTACGATCCTGAATGGGAGTCTATAAGTTCCAGCATACAAATTAAATTGAACCTATAAAATAATACCCTACAGACAAAGCAATGAAATAAAATTGATGTTAAGGTCATTGTTTCAAACAGTTTGGAGATTGGAAATGAAATAAGCTCATTACAATCACCCAATATTTTAATGATGAAGTATTGGGAATTCTCGTGAAAGGTAAATCTACAACAACTACTGCTGGCAAAGGCAGTAGGCTTGCCTTCGCACATGTAGAAAGTAAGACTTGTGTGTCCAGTGGGGTATTTGCAAATACGTCTTATGATCTTCATTTAAAAAGCAATGTATCTTTGCTAATGCTTGTTTTCCAATGTACACAGTGTGAACCCGTACCTTTCAGGGTGATTAAAATACCTATACCACTTAACTCACATTGCTTGTTATGGTTCCCTGTGTGTGCACGATTTTATAATTGCTGCGGATGGGTCAGTTGCCAATTATAAAACAAATGCACAAAGTTGTATTTTTCCTAAAAAAGAAATTAAATAAAAACAAAAAATAAATAAATAAATACATACCCTCCCCCAATGCTACCCTCTTTGACTTATTTCCAGTCAAAGTCAGGACAATCCTGGTCTCTGATCTTCGAACATCTCTGAGCTATATGAAGCCAAAATACCGGGAGTTAGTTAAATAAAATCTGTTTGCCCCATGACGGTTGACAACAAAAGCATAATAAGGCCTGGCCCATGTCTTTCTCCTTATAAACCCCCCACTCACTTCTGCTCTTTCTGCCTGCGAAGGCAAGAGTAGCACTTGTGTTTTTTTGCACTTCACCTCCTCCCTGTAGCAGATGCTCACTGTACTGCCTAACATTGTGAGTTTACTAGCCAATTCCAGGAAGTAAGGGAGGAATCACTGTGCGGGGTAAAGGACCAGAAGTCATGGGGGTAGCAGGAATTGTGGCACGTGCATTACAATGCACAAACATGCATGCCCCATTGTTTTCGGAGGTTCTTGTCCAGCCTTGATTTGCATTTGAAACTTCTACTTCTGGATTTCCCATTATAAATCCTGGACTTCAAGTCGCATAATGCATAGAAAAAAATCAGACCTGGCAAATAACTCCCATATTAAATGGGGAATGTTTGCAATGCACCTCTGAAATAGAGCTCCCAAATTTCCCAATTCATGCATCAGAAAGAATCCAGTCTTGTTATTTTCTTTTCATCCTGTGATTTGTACAGTACGCACAGATTCATAATGGGAACATAAAAACGACAAGTCCCAGAATATAAAATAACAACTGCAGACGTGGAAACGTGCTCCATTCCATTTGAGATCTATTAGTCCAATATGGCTTTAACGTTGCACTCTGGGACTCATAGTGCATAGTTACATTGGAGAAATTCAGGACTACAAATTCTAGAATGCAAAGTAAAAAGCAGGACTGGACTACCATCTTGTGAATGGAAAGTTACATGTAGGCATCCATGCAACAGGACTTGAAATGGCAGTAGTGTGCAGTGCAAATCCAAGCAACAGTGACACCACATACACTGTGAAGGCATCACGAAGCAGACACAGACAACAGAGTTAAGTACTGTCTTCAAAGATTATTAAACACAAAATGCAGGGTGGAGTAAGGCCTAACCTGCCCTATACTAAGGGGGGATTTCCCAACTTAAAGAAAACTGAGGATAGTCTATGTCAGGAAGTGCCTGTCTGTGTCCAAAAGCTATACTTGCACTCACGTCTAACTGTATACAATGTGTAGGGATGCCAGCATCAATTCATAGCGTTAAAAATAAAGTTAAGAGCTTCTTCCAGCTCTTGACTCAATCGACTCCCCCTTCCCCAAGTTCAAAACAGTTCACAAGGTATAGGGGTTCCCTTTCCCAAAAGTTCAAATCTTCCAGCTTTTCAAAACAACACAACTCCTTGGGACATTTCCCAGCTCTTAGGGTATGACTCTTTTGCACATGTTCACATAAACAGTTCTGTTTATTGACTTCTAAACATAGATAAGTCTGTTGCAGTATAAACACAAGCTTCCTTATGGGTGCTTCCAGTGGATTTTCCATACAGGGGTGTACTCGGTCTAGGCGCAGTTGTCGGACTACATGGTCCATCCATTACAGGTCACACAACCGATCCCCATTCCTTGCTGCTTTTTCATCAACACTAGGCCACTCTTTCCACTTGACTGTGCTCTTTGCTTTATCCACCTGTGTCACACTATCCTGACATTGGGCCTCATTACGACCCAGGCGGTCCGGAAATAACGGTGGCGGTAAACCCGCCGCCACCGTTGTTTCCGGACCGCCTGAGTCCGACCCCTGCAGGCGGTAGGTGATGTTCCCACCAGGCGGACGAGGAAACA
Source organism: Ambystoma mexicanum (assembly GCF_040938575.1). Lineage (NCBI taxonomy): Eukaryota > Metazoa > Chordata > Amphibia > Caudata > Ambystomatidae > Ambystoma > Ambystoma mexicanum. The sequence goes on from NC_090923.1 coordinate 719,579,741, forward strand.
CCGGCAGCATTACGAGATGCTGCCGGTGTTTCCATGATCCCCATTCCCATCGAGTCCCATAGGACTCAATGGGAATGGGGATTAACACCATTCCGCCTCCGTGATTCCCGGAAAACCGGGGTTGTAATGCCACGGTAATTCCGGGAATCACAGAGGCGGAATGGTAATACGAGTCCGGCGGTACCCAGGCGGTTTTACCACCTCGGTTACCGCCGGACTCGTAATGAGGCCCATTGTGTGGTGGCTTTCTTGCTCACAATGCACTTGTTACACTTTCACCTAGCTCTTGCCAATGGGATTTCCTCATACAATTCTTTGCCTTCTCTCGGCTATTGCCAGTGCTCGCTTTCTTATCTGATAAAGTTCTTTAGAATGATCTGGCTTGTGCCAATGCTCGTTTCCTTTATAATGCAGTTATTTACAGCCGATAGATTCTCAATCTTTCTTTCACTCTGTTCGGTATTCATAATTGCTCATTTCATTTGGAATTCAAAAATACTTTTCTTTGACTTCTTTCAGCATTCACAATAATGCTCTTTTCGCTTTAATTCAATGTTCATTATCTGCTTTACATATTCGCCTGCCAGCCAGATGTTCTCCCTTCTTGCTACAATCACCAGTCAGATTTTACGGCTTTGCTGCAAGGTTCTCGACCACCACAGGTTCTTTCTTTCCCATGCGGTACCTCGCTCCTTCTGCCGGCACCTCTCTGTGGCTCCGCTCACCCGGCATTGCTCCTCCTGCAGCTTTGGGCTTCTCCGACCGCTTTGCTCGGTCACGCAGGCTTCTCTCCTTCGGTCTGCCTCTGGCCTCGAGCGCCCTTCAGTTCTGATCCTCGCTGCTGAATCCTTTCTCAGGTCTCAAGTGCTTTGCTTCAAAGTTACTAACAAAGGTGGGGGGAATTGTAGTATAATTTAGCGTGTTTTGGAGTGCAGCGCCACTGCATGGGATCACATTATTGCTTTAATGTGGGACAGCAAGCCATGTGTTGCCAGTGTAACATATGGACATGTAAATGAAGACAGGCTACAGATTTTAAAAGCACACCATTTTATTTCTCACTTGAAATGCTTCACTTACAGGAGACCACATTAGATACCTGATTGACTAACTCAAGTAACAAATACTAACACCGATTCTAACCAAATAACATTATGTGCTGTCCATGTGCAAAAATGGGGCAAACAAGTTAAAATACAAATGAAACACATATACTAATATATCAAGGACTACAGACAGAAATTGAAAAGCAATCATGGATGTCATTTAGGGGTCGCCAGGAGTCGCAACTGTGACCCCTGAGGTCTCCCTTGCTACCCCTGTGGTCTCCCTTGCTACCCCTTAATAAAAAAAAGAAAAAAAAAAGGATTTTTCATTTTAAAATGAGGCTTTGGTGCGGTGGCCAGCAGGATATGGTTCATTGTTTCTGGAGTGGCTGGTTTTCTGATAGCTATAGCCAATACAGTGGGTTGAGTGCTGCCTGCTGCAATGTGTGTGTGATTTGCAGGTTGCAGGTTCTACTCCGAGCAAGGTCAACTCAGCCTTTCATCCTGATGAGGTTGATAAATGAGTACCAACACAGGTTGAGTGATATTGTATGTATATTTGTTCTATATGAAGCACTTAAGCGTAAGTGCTATGTAATAACACATCATTATCGTTTGGCCTTGGACGTCTACTTGCATTCACAGTGATTTGGTAATATGGGCCTATACGCACTGATGTTAATGATGCATATGGTGATCCATTCTTGTATGAAATGTATATCACTTTACAGTGATATTGTAACCATATTACTCCTACGTCCCGTCCCCTTTCCTCCATACTTGTGGGACATCTCTCCGTCCTGTGGGACGGGACCGGAGCACTTTGTAAAAAACATCAAAATTTTTCCAAAAATGTGTCCTTCCTCTCTTTCCTGCGCGGGGCCCGGCACGCGGCCGTAACCCCGCCCACCTTGGCTCCGCCCCACGCATCGCCCCTCAGTCCTTTTCTCCGCTCGATCGGGCCGGACGCACTTGCATCCTAGGAAGATTTTCTTCCCCGTTTTCCTCTCTGGCTCTCGCTAGCGTTCGTCTTCTAGTCTGTCTATGTCTTTTAAATTAGACTTTCCAGACTGTTCTTCGTGTCATCGTTGCTTCGCGAGGGCGGATCCCCATCCTCTTTGTTTAGAGTGTTTGGGTCCGGAACACCGTTGGGACTCCTGTTTTTACTGTCACTCCTTTTCGGTCCGGGCTCTTCAACGTCGGTTGGAACGGTGGGAGGAGGTGTTCCGACGCACTCCCCCATCTCATTTTCAGGCGTTCATCGACGAGAAGAAGAAACGCCCGGTAAGTTCTTTACTTTTCAGAGCACCCCGGCCGGGGGATACCTTTCCGGGTTCCTCTCGACCCGGAAGGGGCGTTAATCGCTCTGTCACCGGGGTTCGCCCTGAGGTGCCTGTCGGGCCTAATAATTCTACCGGAGTTTTCTCCGAGCGTCTCCGTAAGGGGCCTGTGTACACCGGAGTAACTTCCGAGGCCCCTCCTGTGGGGGCTGTGTGTAGACCCAGTTCTGCTGAGTCACAGGGTGCCGGAGCTTGCTCTGAGGCCTCTCTTTCGGCTTCCCTCAAAAACAAGGCCTTGGCTGGGCTTGTGTTTACCGAACGGATGTTCGAGGCCCGTGCCGATAAGGCTATTACCGGGCCTAGGCCCGAGGTCCCTCGTACAGAGGCTAAGGCTACCAACAGTTCTGAGGGGCCGGGCAGGGCCCTGTCGGTGAAAGCGGTTTCTCACAGTTCCCGCTCTTGTGGTGATACCAGATCTGTTGAGGGGGAAAAGAAGCAAGGTTCTTCTTTTACCGGCAGTGCCGAGGTCCTTCCTTCGAAGGCTCAGTTGGCGGTTGGTATGTCGCAGAAACATTCCAGGCCTCACAGTACCGGCTCTGCCGAGGTTCCTTATGTTAAGGCTAAAATTAAGACCCCTGATCCATCGATGGGGACCCCTGCCTCACCTCCTCACGTGCCGCAGTTCCCCTCAGATGAAGACAAAATGGTGGCCGTTCCCGCCACGACCACGGCGGCCATTTTAGGTACTACCCCTACAACTACGCCATCGGCCCCTGGTGTAGGGTTCGGTCCTTTGGGCGAACCTAAGGTCACTTGTGCGCATCCTTACCGGCCCGTTTATGATTGGAACGCCCGGATGCCTCTTCCGCACAATGTTTTGTTGCCTGCAGGGGCGGCCCCTTTGATTTATGTGGATACGTCGGCGGAGGGCCCGGCGTGGCACCCTTCTCCGTTACGTCCCTGGGTTTGTCCACCTCATGAGAGGCCTCCTCAGGTTCCGAAGCAATCTCCTGAGGACGCTTTTTCGGTAAATTTCAAGCGCTTATGCGCACCGACCCCATGAGGGAGTATTTCAAAGGGCTTTTTAAGGAAATTTGTCCACCAGCGCCCCCGGCTCCACCCGTTCCTCTGGTGGTTCCGCCGGCGCCTCCTTTGCCTGTGGTGCCTGCCCCTGCTCTTCCACCTTTGCCACCGGTGTCCCCAGTGGACAAGGCAGTGCCTGACACGGTTCAGCAGGATCCTGACCTGTCCAATGACCCTCAAGGCGAGCAGGACAACGAGGACCTTCCCCGCTCTGTTAGAGCTTTTCATGACCCGGTACTGGACATGATGAATTTCTTAGATGTTCCAGTTCCCGAGGCACCTGCTCCACAGGAGGGCGTGCTTTCTGCGGCGTTCACCCTGTCTCCTTTGGAGCGTACCGGCCTTTTCCTGCAGAAGGATGTTTTGGCCGAGGTCCGAAGAGTCTGTGAGAAGCCACACTCAGGACTTTTTGTCAATAAAAAGATTGACGCGAGGTACAGGCTGCACTCTTCGGAAGAGGTGGCCCTGTCGTCTTGTCCACCTCCCTCCTCCACAGTGGTGGCTGCGGCCACGTTGCAGTCCAGACCTGCAGCATCCTCTTCTGCGACGGCTACTCAGGTCTTGGGAAAGGAGGACAAGCTCCTGGACTCCCTAGGGAGGAAAATCTTTGCCAATTCAGCCTTGCAGCTCAGGCAGGCCAATGCCGAATTGATTTTGGCGGGAGCTAACGTGCGGATGTGGAAAGGTCTGTCAGAGTTTGAGGAGCACATTCCGGTCGAGAAGTTGGAAGACTTCAGAGGTGGCCTTTCCGATGCCAGGGTCTTGTCCCAGGATCTCCTGGAGGCTGCGGCTCATCACGTAGACATCTCGGCTCGGGGCATGATGCTCAGGGTTAATACCTCGAGGCAAGCGTGGTTGCATGCCACTAAGTTTTCGAAGGAAGTGCAAGACAAAGCATTGGACCTTCCATTCGATGGTAAGGAGCTTTTTCATTCTTCTACTGATGTAGAGCTCACCAAAACCAAGGATAGCACTCAGACGGCTAAATCATTGTCTGTTCTGGTTAAACCTCAAAGGCCATTGTCGCAAGAGCGACCTTCCTCTGGCTTTAGGGGATTCCTCGACCGCAAGAATCGCAGAGTGGATACTCCTGCGGGGAATAACCGCCGTAGACAACACCGCTCCTCAGCCTCCTCATCAGGTTCAGGTGACACTGCCACCGATAAACCTGCCAAATGAGGGTTTTCCGTGCTCACACGAGACCCCGGTGGGAGGGCGCATTGCGTCTCATTGAGAGGCATGGCAGACCATCACAGAAGACAGATGGGTCTTTTCAGTCGCTTGGGCGGGCTTCCGCTTACCTTTACCCCCTACCCCACCCCTCAACCCTCCTTTTCAGCCATTGGGCTCGCCCTCCCTCAACGCCGAGGTTCAGAAACTCCTGGACCTCAGGGCTGTGGAACCTGTTCCCATTGGGGAGGGAGGGGAGGGCTTCTACTCCCGGCTGTTTACGGTGCCCAAACCCAACCAGGCTGGCCTGCGCACCATCCTAGACCTTTCCCAGTTCAACCTCTTTTTACCCCAACAGAAATTCAAGATGATCACGCCCAACCAGATACGCTCCTCTTTGCAGATGGGCGACTGGCTCAGGGTAGTGGATCTTCCGGACGCGTACAGGCATATCCTGATTTGGGCTCCACACAGGAGGTACCTCCGTTTCTCTTTGGGAGAGGAGCACTTCCAGTTTCGGGTGCTTCCTTTTGGCCTCAGCTCGGCGCTGCGTGTCTTCACGAAGATGATGTCGGTGATTGCGGCCTATCTTCATCTTCAGGGTATCCATGTGTATCCTTATTTGGACGATTGGCTTTTACGCAGCCCTTGTCTGCTGGGGGCAGTGAGCAACCTCCAGGCTCTCCTTCAGCTCCTGTTCCATCTTGGGCTGTCGGTGAACTGGCAGAAATCCTCCATGATGGTCTCTCAGGACTTGATTTTTCTGGGTTTTCGTTGGAACACGATCGACTGCAGAGTATACCTGACCGGGGACAGAATGGCAGATCTGTTGACCACGTGTCAGATGTTTGCGCAGTCGGAGAGTATGTCGGCCTGGTGGTTCCAGAGGCTTCTGGGCCTCATGGCCTCGTGTGTGCTGGCTCTTCCTCTTGCTCGTCTCAAAATGAGACGGACTCAGATGGCCCTTCAGAATTCATGGCGTCAGCCAGTGGACCCAGACTCCATGCGGATAATGATTCCGGATTCCATGAGAGTAGACCTGGACTGGTGGTCATCTCTCAGCAAACTGTCTAGGGGCGCGGGGTTTCAGGACCCGGTCCCTATGGTGACGATCACGACGGACTCCTCCCTCCTCGGGTGGGGTGCGACGTTAGATCTCCTTCAGGTCTCGGACCTCTGGTCGCCTCAGGAGAAGCTCCTGCACATAAATCATTTGGAGCTTCTGGCGATATTTCTGGCGCTCAAGGCGTTCAGACCTCTCATTGTCAACAAGGCGGTCCGCATAAGAACGGACAATGTGGTGTCAATGTACTACATAAACAAGCAGGGGGGAACGAAGTCTCCCCCTCTTGTGGATCTGGCCATTCAGATTTGGGAGTGGGCCGTGCTTCATGGGGTCTGGCTGCTTGCAGTGCACATCCCGGGCTGGCTGAATGTCACCGCGGATGCCCTCAGCCGGCGGACAGTGGTCAGCTACGAGTGGGAGTTGAAGGCGGAGATCCCATGGCACAAAATGAGAGCTTACGCCTTCCCGTCTCTTCCTCTGGTTCATCGAGCAATTTGGAAGTTGAAGAGTTCTGTCAACTGTTCTCTTCTACTGATAGCTCCGTGGTGACCGGCCAGGTTTTGGTTCTCAGAACTTCAACACCTGTCGGTGTGTCCGCCGATCAGGTTACCAGTAACTCCCAATCTTCTTCACCAAGGGGAACAGCAGATGTGGCACCCCTCCCCACAATCACTCAGCTTGGCGGCATGGTGCCTGAGTTCAGGTCTTTAGAGCATATGAATTTGTCTGCGGATAACATGCGTATTATCCAGGCAGCCAGAAAACCCTCGACCAGATCTCAGTACAAGAGTAAATGGCCCAGGTTCTGTCATTGGTGTCTAGAGAAGAAATTGGATCCAAGGGGGGCCACGGTTGACACAGTATTGTCCTTCGTGTCCTCCCTAGCAGAGTCAGGGGTTCATGTTCTGTCATGCAGGACTTACCTTTCAGCGGTCTCCGCTTATCTTTCTACGAATCAGTGTTCGTTTTCTCTGACTAACCCAGTGGTAAAGAGGCATTTCACTGGTTTAACACGCCTTTACCCTCCAGTTCGTAATCCGCACCCGCCATGGGACCTGAATGTTGTCCTGACAGCGCTGTGCCATAAACCCTTTGAGCCAATGGCTACTGTGGACCTCTAGTACTTGTCTTGGAAAGTGTCCATTTTGGTCGCCGTCACATCGGCAAGGAGAGTGAGTGAGCTCCAGGCATTGTCGGTGGAGCATCCTTTCTTGGTCTTTCACAAGGACAAGGTAGTCCTTCAAACTAATCCGGCTTTTCTGCCGAAGGTAGTGACCGAATTCCATTTGAATCAATCGATCTCCCTAACGGTCTTTTTCCGAACCCTGCCTCTGAGGCGGAGAGGGTTCTACACTGTTTTGATGTCCGAAGAGCTCTTAAGTTCTACCTGGATAGGACTTCTGAGCTTAGAAGTTCTTCTCAACTTCTTGTGACATTCGGCAACCCTCAAGGCAAGCATGCGTCTAAGGCAACTATTTCTAGGTGGATTGCCGCCTGCATCACGGAGTCTTTCACTATCCAAAAGCTGAAACCTCCTAAAGGTATTCATGCACACCTGGTGCGGGGCAAGGCAGCTGCGGTTGCTTTTCAGAAGTATGTTCCCTGGGAGTCCATAGCTAGGGCATCTACTTGGGCCTCTCCATCTGCTTTCTGTAAACATTACTGCCTCGATATGAGTTCTAGAGCTGATGCTCAGTTTAGTCAGGCTGTGCTGAAGAACCTTTTTCAGTAAGGGGTATTTCTATCCACCCGTAGTTCCTGTAAGGAGTGCTTGGGAATCTCCCACAAGTATGGAGGAAAGGGGACGGGACGAAGGAGTATTACCAGGTTACTCACCGTAGTGACCACCTTACTCCTAGTCCATAGTCCCCTTTCCTCCATACGCCCGCCCGCCGTCCCCTCTAATAAGGTTCCTCTGTTATTGGTAATGGGTCTCTGACCTGGCAAAGGAAAGGGCTGAGGGGCGATGCGCGGGGCAGAGCCAAGGTGGCCGGGGTTATGGCCCGCGTGCCGGGCCCCGCGCAGGAAAGAGAGGAAGGACACATTTTGGGAAAAACTTGGATGCTTTTTACAAAGTGCTCCGGTCCCGTCCCACAGGACGGAGAGATGTCCCACAAGTATGGAGGAAAGGGGACTATGGACCAGGAGTAAGGTGGTCACTACGGTGAGTAACCTGGTAATTTTCATATTGTACTTAGTAACAATGCTATGTGATGCCACTTCCTGTTTTGTCGAGGGGTGAAAGGTTGTGTGCCATCACTTCCTGTGATGTCACTTCAGGGTGGGGTCAAATGACATCACTTCCTGTGATGTCAGAGGTCAAGGGTCGTGTGATGTCACTTCCGCTACCCCACGTATTTTGGTGAAATTACGCCCCTGAAAGCAATGTGCAAGTAAAATTGAGAGTGTGTGAAGGATAGGGAGCAAATAAATAAGGATAAAGACTAGAAAAACAGCTTCCCCTCCTGTTCCATTGGGTTCAAGATAAGATGCCTCTATTGAATCACAATCTAATTTGAAGAAATAAATTCAATATGGGAGAGGACAATACAAAATGGCTGTCAACCATTGTTTAACATTGTGAGTACGTGTGGGAAAAAAGGCAGACTCACAAAGAACAAGAGAATTTAAAGTCTACTAGGCGAGACAATCTGAATAGCAATGATTGTCTTCAATCAAACAATTTCTTGAGCTCTTCAAAGCCAGGGGTGCAAAACTTCCTCTTCTTCCTAGTTTCAACTACATCCTCATTGAGGGCTAGTTTTAATCAGGACTGGATTCCTGTTTCTAAAACAAATTTAAAACAACATCATGTCAGAAATCACTAGCACAATAACTGTAGTGTCAAATAGAAATAAGAATACCAAAGCACCACAAAGTCCACACTTACTTCAAATTGATGAGTGTGCATAGAATACCGTTGGTATCTTGGCTTGATCACCAGCAGCAACCTGTCGACAGATAAACCAGAGAAACACCCCCACGGGTTAATGCTCTGGCACACAGTCAATACTGAATCTAGTTAGATATGTCTAAAAAGAGCCAAACAATTACTTATGGGCTGCAACAGAGAGGCCGTCCCGTTATGGAAAGAACCAACCTGGGTTTCACCAAGGCTGGATGACATGAAAGCAAAGAAAAAACACAAAACGGAGTACATACATTAGTAATGGTCCCTGTACTCACAGGCTCCTAAGTGTTCTTAACAGAAATCCTTCAAGTTAAAAAGTAACTCTGTATAAGGCACCTACAATGAGGCGGAGGTGAAAACATATGCAGAGATTTGCTCATACCTTCATATAAAATCCAGATGGTGTGGTGAATTAAGCCCATGCAGCGCGATACACTGGTGTGTGGTGCTCCTGGAGTGGACCCCGTTCTGTATCCCACTGGAGCTGTGCTTCAATTGCAGTCAACTCACGGCCGCCATGGTAACGTGATCTCATGACCACTCCTACAAGAAACGAGAAACCCACATGATGAATGGACGTGGTCAATGCTGCCCGATTGTTGCTGTTGCAACGACCCAACAGCATCTCAGAACTTCAATTGCGGCAAAAAGGAAAAAGCGGCTTCCGTGAACCAGTGTCCCAGGGCGAGCACAGTACAAGCATGGGGCCCTGTGCTGCCTACACCCATGAGGTGAGTGCAAAGACAGTGCAAAATAGATGCCAAGTGGATTGTCCAGTCTGGCGAAGTGCAACCAAACACGACCCAACAATTGGGACAACCAAATGGGTCAGACAAAAATAGTGAAAAGGTCAGGTCGCCAATAGGCACATTGATACCACACATCCCCAGATGGATGGGTCGCCAACCCAAGGAGATCATGGAGCCAGGAAACAAATGTAGTACCAATCAGACTAAGGTCAGGTGTCAGAAAAGGCTGATGGGTGCAACACATTCCTCAATGATGTAGCAAAGGAGCCAAACCATAAAGGGACAAGAGACAAGTCAAACAGGTAAACAAGGCAAGACAATGGGCTCACTGTAGGGGTGACAAGATGGAAGCCAGGGCAGAGCAATACAAAAATAAGCTCCTCCAAGGTGAAAGGTGCAAGGGCATTCGCGCATATTACCGATTTACATGCCTAAAGGCTGCCATTCTTCTTGTTGATTCAATCGAGTGAAAAAGTGTCAAGTTTGTACAGCCAGAACTGCTCTTTACTGGCTAGTCTGTGTTCAATTTAACTGGTGTTCGTTCCCTGGATTGTGTCAATGATTGTCACTATGACCCATTGATACAAAATGCTCCACAAGGGGTGCAGCCTTAGTTTTAGTCTTGATTTTGGATCGATGTTCAATGATCCTCACTTTCACTTGTCCCATGGTTTTCCATACATATGCTTTATTGACATAGAATGACATAGACCACATTGGTACTCTTACATGTACTGTGAATGTGCAGACTACACAACTTCCACAAGGGTAGTGTCCCTTGACCGGTGGCAATCCCATTTGTGCACTCAAATTGGCCGGACGTTTAGCAGTGCAGCTATGCGCCGACACTAAATGCTGCTTGAGTTTTTTTTTTCCTCTTTTGAAGGCAAATAAGGGTGGTTTCAAATCTGGTCAGTTGAGTTGGACTCTTAAAAAACTGTATTCTCCATTTCTTTAAAGCATTGCTTTGTGGACTGAAAGTAGTTACACATACAGTCCTGGATCTTTCTTTTCTGTTGGAAGTTTTTCCAAAAGATAAACCCTGTCTAAAAATCTTGCTCTTTTTCTGAATTTTTTAAGTGTATGCCTGGGATTGCCCCTGTCCAAGACCCTGTGGAATACAATATCCACTTCTTTTTTTAAATCCTGCACTAGGCTACAGTTTCTTCTCACATGGAGAAACTGTCCAAAAGGTATGCTGTACCTTAGGGCCTAAGGATGGTAACTTTGGTGATGTAGGATGGTATTTCGATCCGTGGGGTTTCTTTAAAGGCTAGTACCCAAAGCTCTGTCCATCACTTTGATTACAAAATCTAGAAACGTAATGCATTCGTTGTTTTTACACATGTTACATCTAAGGTTAGGATTGAGACTGTTAATCCAGTCAAAGAAATATTCAATGTTAGCCTATCTGTTGTCCTAAACGATGAAAATATTGTCTACATTTCTCTTATATAGTCTTAGCGCTGCAAAATAAGGATTGTGGGGAGTCAAAATGGAGAACTCTTCAAATTTGGGCATGTATAGGTTGGCCAAGTTGGGGACAAAAGAGGCTTCCATTGAAGTACCTTCGGTTTGTATGAAAAATGTACTTTTGAAATGAAAGAAGTTTAGATGTAAAGCTACTTCAAGAAGGTGTGGCTCTGTTATTTCTTTCAAAAAGTCTTTGCATATCGTATTGCCTCATCCTGAGGTATATTGGAGTAAAGATATTCCACATTCAGAGTGACAAGAAGATTATGGTTGGAATCGAAGGGGAAACCTTCAATTATATTAATAACATCAGTGGTGTCAGCAAGCAACGCAGGAGTGGCCGATGCCAGTGGTTTGAGGAAAAGAATCAATTAATGTCCCCATTGGTTCAAGGACTGTGCCACACAGGGATACAATCGGTCTACCCGGAGGTTTGGCCAGGTCTTTGTGTACCTTTGGCAGGATATAAAAACGTGGTGCCCTCGGGTTGCAGGTGTTCAAAAATTCAGATTCCTTGTTGGTGAGTGTAAAATAGTAGGCTGTAGTCGGATGTAGGTTTAGCAATTTTAAGATTTATTGCAGTGTTAATTTAAACAACAGCTCTCCTTGTGCACATCAAACAGTATTAGTTTCATGAGGTTTGGTTTCCGTGAAAGGGTTAATGCAGTCTAGAGTTCAAAAGAAGCTCCACTTGGCTTCTCGCATCTTTAAAAGGGAAAATAAAGTCAACTTAATTCTTTTTCTCCACGGACTGACTCACCCTCAGTTCACTGGGTTAAGAAAACAAAAAGACAAAAATCCACATGGAAGGCACAGTCCTTGATTAATGGTTGACGGCTGGCGCTTCTCCTCAGCGAGTCCGGCTCTGATAGGGATCTCCCCTGTGCCTCTCAATGAGCCTTCTAGTACGCCCAGTCACAATCACCTTTCCATTCCTCTCTGGTCTCCGGCTCGGCTTGCAGCTGTAATCAGAAAAACATGGTGAGCTCTCTGTTGCTGCATTTAAGCCCCTCTCTGCTCCTCCCCTCCCTTCAGTCTCCAGCCAGTTTTCCCTCCCATTCCCCACACCTGCAGGGCGTTTTCTTTCCTCAGTCCACCCAGTTTCATGGACTGTTTGACCCCACCTTGTATGTCTCTGGGGCCACCGATCTACATGCGGGCTGACTGCATTATACCAGTGCCAATCTCTGGTACACCTATTTCCATGCAGTATGATTGGGTTGTACCTATGTCGTTTTCCCTTTTTAATTCTGTCTCTGCCCCCTCCTTGGTTTCGTTTCTCGTGGTGGTTTCTGGGGCATGTAGTTTTCTTTTGATTTGCTGTGTAAACCTTTTGTTGGCTGGGTCTCATTACTAGAATAGGATCCTCCCTTGATTCTGTTGCCTCTTTGACCACCTCACATACTCCCCCCGGGAACTAGGCCGTTCGGGCATGTTCAAGGCCCTGGACAAGTAATCAGCTACTAGCTGATATTTACCGGGTTTATGTACTGTAACAAAATGATAGAGTTGAAGGGTTAAAAACCACCTAAGAACCCTATGGTTTGAGTCTTTCTGGGTGGCTAGCCATCGAAGAGGGGCATGATCTGTAAAGATGGTAAACTTTCGACCTAGTAAATAATACCAAAGAGATTCAACGGCCCATTTTATCGCTAAACATTCTTTTTCTAAGGTGGAGTATGGTATCTCGTGTGGGAGGAGTTTTCTACTGATGAAGGCTATTGGGCAGAGGTCTTGTTCTGATCCTTGGGATAGCACGGCACCTAGACCACATCCTGATGCATCAGCCTGTAAATAGAAGGCTTTTGAGAAATCTGGGCAGTGTAGAACCGGTTGGGTTGATATTGGTTGAATTAAGTGGTGAAAAGCTTGCACAGCTTCTGGCTTGATTTGAAGTGGCCGGTTGGTTTTTAAGGCGTCTATCAGTGGTGCTGCTAAGGTAGAAAAATGCGGTATGAATCTTCTATAATACCCTACGAACCCTAGGAAGGCTCGGATCTCTTTCCGGGTTTCCGGTATTCGTAATTTTTTCAAAGCCTGTATTTTGTCCACCAACGGTGTGATTACTCGACCTCCTACAGAATAACCCAGATACTTGGTAGTTTTGGCTGCCAGCTTGGTTTTCTTGGGGTTGATATGCAGTCCTGCCTCTTGTAAGGACGTAATTACTTTGATTAGATGTTCTAAATGTTCCTTCCAGGTTTTACTAAAAATCACTATGTCATCCAAATAGGCAGCTGCGTATAGTTCATGAGGTTTTAGTACCTTATCCATTAAGGCCTGAAAAGTGGCAGGAGCCCCGTGCAACCCAAATGGTAACACCGTAAACTGAAATAGACCTTGAGGTGTTGCAAAGGCTGTTTTCTCCTGATCCGCTGGGTTGAGCGGTATCTGCCAATATCCTTTGGTTAGGTCCAATGTACTCAAAAAGGATGCAGCCCCCAGTTTCTCTATTAGCTCATCTATTCGGGGCATAGGGTAGGCTTCATATCTGGAAATGGCGTTTAGTTGCCTAAAGTCCATACAGAATCGGGTGGTACCATCTGGTTTGGGTACTAGTACCACTGGTGAACACCATGCGCTCTTGGAGGGAATAATGGTACCTAGTTTCAGCATGCTCTCTATTTCTTGTGCTATTTCCCCTCTTTTTGCTTCAGGGATTCTATAGGGTCGGAGGCGTATAATCTTGCCTGCCTCGGTTGGGATTGAGTGAGTGGCCATATGAGTCCTTCCAGGTAGACTCGAGAATGTCTTTGCTACAGGGCCCAGGGTGTCAAATAATTCAATTCTTTGGGTGTCGCTTAATTGTTCCCCCACTCCCACATCTCGTAGGTTACCAGCCGAATGTGTAACCATTTGTTCCGGGACCGACATCTCTACTAGAGACGTACACAATATTGTTGAGTCTCTTTCTTTCCACAACTTGAGTAAATTAATGTGATAGTTCTGATGTTTGTTTTGTCTATCTGGTTGCTCCACCTCATAATTAACTGGACCCAACACCTTTGTTATACTATATGGGCCTTTCCATTGGGCGAGCATTTTGTTCGTGTGAGTGGGTAATAACACCAGCACTTTGTCTCCTATTTTAAGCGTCCTAGGTCTGCTTCCTTTGTCGTAATACTTCTCTTGCGTTTATTGAGCTCGCCCCAGGTTTTCCTGAGCATAGTCTCTGAGTTTTCCCAGGTGATCCCTTAGTTCATTCACATATTCCGTTAGGGTTGTTTCTTCCTGCTGTTCCCAAGTGTCCTTTAGTAATCCCAAGATAGATTTTGGCTGTCTCCCAAATAATAATTCAAATGGGGAATACCCTGTTGAGGATTGAGGTGTATCACGTAAAACCATCAATACCCATGGCAGTACTTTCTCCCACCCCAGACCAGTGGGGCTGGTTGCTCTTTTTATCATTTGTTTGATGGTTTTGTTATATCTTTCCACCAGCCCATCAGTCTGTGGATGGTACACCGAGGTCCTTAAATGGTTGATGCCAAGGGTCTTGCATACTTCTTTCATAACGTTTGACATAAAATTACGTCCTTGGTCTGTTACAATCTCCAGGGGAATCCCCACTCTAGCGAAATAGGGTAAAAGTAAATCACATACTTGTTTGGCAGACATTCCTTTTAATGGAAATGCTTCTGGATATCTAGTGGCATAGTCCACTACGACTAGTATGAACCGGTATCCTCGGCTGGTAGGCTCCATTGGACCCACAATGTCTAGCCCTATCCTCTGAAATGGCTCTTTGATCAATGGCATTCTTTGTAAAGGTGCTCGTGCTGGGATATGGGGGCTTGTTTTCTGACATATATCACACTCTTGGCAATATTTGGTTATCTCAGCGTAAACTCCGGGCCAATAGAAATTTTGCAACACCCTTTTTATGGTCTTGTTCTCAGCTAGATGTCCCCCTGCGGTGTGGTCATGTGCCAGCTGAATCAGCCCTTTCCTGTAGGACTGGGGAACCAACAATTGCTCCTTCATTATGTTATCAGATCCTTGGGTTACTCGATAGATTAACCCCTGTTTCTCTTTAAAGTAGGGAGTAGGAGGTTGGACCCCACTAGTGTCTAAAGCTTGTTCCCTGGCCCTTTTTAATGTTTCATCCAGCCCTGTTTCTGTTCGAAATGAAGGCATATGGTCCCCCACCTTCCAGTCTATAATGTAAATGTCTTTATACGCTTCCTGATTCACTCGGTTTCTCCTTTTCTGGGCCTTAGATACTTTTTCCTGACTACATGCCCCCAATAGTTCTGTTTTTGAAAACGGGGCTTCTCTCAACCTTCTATCGAATTCAGGTAGATCTGTTCCTATTAGCACCGGAGCGGGCAAGGTAGGAATAACGGCGGCTTTGATTGGCATCTCCTGCCCCTGTATTCCCAACACAATGTCTTTAGATGGATACCCTTTTACATCCCCATGCACGCACTTTATGTCAATGGTTCTCACCTGTTCGCTATCTTTCTCGTTCACATGGGGCTGTATGGCCGTCTGTCGGCTTCCGCTGTCCATCATTGCTTGACGGGGATGTCCATCGACTGTGACCTCTATCACGTAAGGCAGTTGTTTCCTTCGGTATTCCTGCGCTTGTATGGATCCGATTTCCATTGGTTCAATTTTTGGTTTTTTGGAACAGAAACGCGCAATATGCCCCCACTCTCCACACTCAAAACATTGGGGTGCCTGTCCTTTGTTTAAGCCAGCCCCATTAGTGGGTCGGGTTTCGGCCTTGTTCCTGGGTTCGGTTCCTGGTCCTTTATAGGTTCCGATATGTACTTGGGAAGCTTCCACACTTGGTCTCAATTGGGTGGCCGGGAAAGGTCGGGTGCTCCCTGCCTTCTGATATGCTGTTGCCACGTCTATTGCCTCGGCCAGTGATAGATGGTGATGTTGCCTCACCCACCTCTGAATTGGTCCTGGTAAGGCATCAATGAACTGTTCCATCATTACTTTATCCTTAATCTGTCCTATTGTGGCTGTGCCTGTTTGCAGCCATTTTTCCGCCAAATCTTGTACTCTGTAGAACAATTGTCTTGGACTTTCACCTGGTTTCAATCGGGTTTCTCGAAACTTGAGCCTGTAGGATTCTCCATCCATGCCGAGTCTTTCCAAAACAGTTTTTTTAATCTCGGTATAAGGAGCGTCTCCGGTGGGGTTAGCCGCTTGGTATGCCCCGTGCATTACCCCTGTGAGCAAGGGAGCCAGATAGAAAGCCCATCTGTCCTGTGGCCATTGGGCTGCTCTAGCTATTCTCTCAAAATTTACGAAGAAAAAACTGGGGTCTTCTCCTACTTGGTATTTTTGTAATACCGTAGGCGGTATTACTGGATGCGTCCGGTTCGTGGCCACTGCTTCTCCCAGTATTCTTAAAGCTTCCCGTCCTTGCTCTTGGGCAGCACTTTGCACTTGTATGGCCTGTTGGAGGGCTTGTCTGTCCGCCTGCGCCTGGTGACTTTGCACTTGTAAAAGTTGCTGCAGCTGCTGTTGCCCTTCTGCGAGTGCCTTTACCACAGCTTCCATGTCTTCTGCTTGGGCGTTCTCTTGAATCCCACCGCTGTCACCACTGTAAAATAGTAGGCTGTAGTCGGATGTAGGTTTAGCAATTTTAAGATTTATTGCGGTGTTAACTTTAATACTGTTTGATGTGCACAAGGAGAGCTGTTGTTTGTTTCATGAGGTTTGGTTTCCGTGAAAGGGTTAATGCAGTCTAGAGTTCAAAAGAAGCTCCACTTGGCTTCTCGCATCTTTAAAAGGGAAAATAAAGTCAACTTAATTCTTTTTCTCCACGGACTGACTCACCCTCAGTTCACTGGGTTAAGAAAACAAAAAGACAAAAATCCACATGGAAGGCACAGTCCTTGATTAATGGTTGACGGCTGGCGCTTCTCCTCAGCGAGTCCGCCTCTGATAGGGATCTCCCCTGTGCCTCTCACTGAGCCTTCTTGTACGCCCAGTCACAATCACCTTTCCATTCCATTCCTCTCTGGTCTCCGGCTCGGCTTGCAGCTGTAATCAGAAAAACCTGGTGAGCTCTCTGTTGCTGCATTTAAGCCCCTCTCTGCTCCTCCCCTCCCTTCAGTCTCCAGCCAGTTTTCCCTCCCATTCCCCACACCTGCAGGGCGTTTTCTTTCTTCAGTCCACCCAGTTTCAAGCACTGTTTGACCCCACCCTGTATGTCTCTGGGGCCACCGATCTACATGCGGGCTGACTGCATTATACCAGTGCCAATCTCTGGTACACCTATTTCCATGCTGTATGATTGGGTTGTACCTATGCCGTTTTCCCTTTTTAAGTCTGTCTCTGCCCCCTCCTTGGTTTCGTTTCTCGTGGTGGTTTCTGGGACATGTAGTTTTCTTTTGATTTGCTGTGTAAACCTTTTGTTGGCTGGGTCTCATTACTAGAATAGGATCCTCCCTTGATTCTGTTGCCTCTTTGACCACCTCACAGTGAGGAACCCTGCCTCTTTTCCTAACACGGTAATTTCTGTGTTCCTTGCTTGGATGGTAGGAGTAGGATCATATTGGAGGAGCTTATAGGTGTCTGCTGAAAAAGAAATTCTATGGGCTTCATTGTCATAGAAGTAGTTATCTATAATCACCACTCCCCCAATTCCCCTCCTTGGTCTGCACTTTTGATTACAATGCTGTTGTCATTTGGTAAATACAGCAAGATCTTTTTACGTTTCTGTCCAAAGTTAAAATCCAAAGGTGATGCTCTGTCCCTAAAGATGACCTCAAAACCCTTAAAGATAACTTTTTCAAATGTGATGACTTCCTTAGAAACCACGTTGTTGGTGGGAGTGAATGTAGACTTGAGCTGGAAAGGGGTATTGGCCCTTTTGGATCAAAGTTGTTGTGACCCTCAAAAAATGAAGTCAAATCTTTCGAAATAAGTGTCTTAATTCGATTTTGCAGTTCATCTTAGAGACATTACACTTAGGTACAAAAGACAGCCCCAGTTGTAAAACCGCTTCTTTTTCTTTGGTAAGGATCTTGTTAGAGATCTTGAAAACAGATGACTCCACTCTTATCTCCGACGAGCCCTGTTCCTGGTCTCCATTCCATGCAGTTGGTACAGTGCCCCGCTTGCCACACCATAGACTCCGGAGGTCTGCCTGCACCCAGTGGTTCGTTTCACTGCTTCCAAAGCCCACTACATGTTGGCTTTTAAAGTTCCTAGCACCATGATTAGCACTGAAAAGACTAGACTGCTCACTATGCAAACGTTAGTCAGGTCTTGCTCTTGTTGTCCTCTTCTTCGTCCCAATACTAAACTGGTGTTTGTTAGGGAATGTGTTACGGGTAGAACAGGGAAGGGGCTGACCATAGCCTTTGCAGCCTTGTGGGACAGAGGGTTCATTCTGAAAAGGAAATGGGGGATACCATGTCTCAACTGAGGATGTCCTCTCCTGACTCCCCATGTTCCCTCCACCCAGGTGATCCTCCCTTGCATATACACCTGTCACGGATGGCACTCTATAAAGAGTGGCACAGGACACCCAGAAGAGTTTGGGTGCTGAAAATAAGTGGACAGACAAGTACACACACAGCAGAACGGAAATAGAACGAAGAGTAGGAAAGAGTAGCAAGGGAAAAGGTACAGAATGGATACCCTCTTGGGGTGTATGCAGAATAGAAAAAGAGTATTCCACGAACCTTGGAAATACTCTAGCCTTCTGCACAGTTTGCTATAACAGAGGCCCACGCTGTTTGCTCATGACTTGGAACAGCAGCTATGGGTGTCTGTAATGTAGAAACAAGACAAAGGAAGGGGCAGAGGTTGACTGATGGGGAACCAACAGACAAGCTCTGGAACAAAGGGTCGACAAACGGTACAAGAGATGTTACAACAGACAAATCCAGGAAAGGAGGTGATAGCAAACTAGCAGAAGGAATAGAAGGGAAAGTCGAGTAACAGGATGGGATAGCAGAGGACAGTAAGGTACAAGGTAGAGAGCTCAGAGGAGCAGGAAAGCAGTTAGTAAACCTACAGGAGTAGGATGGTAGGGTAGAAAGCCAGAGGAAAAGGGTTTAGGGCAGCCGGAAGGAGGTAGGCTGTAGAGCAGGGAGCCCAGAGGACAAGGGCTAAGACAGCCGGAGTGAGGCAGGCTGTAGAGCAGGGAGCCCAGAGGACAAGGGCTAAGGCAGCCGGAGTGAGGCAGGCTGTAGAGCAGGGAGCCCAGAGGACAAGGGCTAAGGCAGCCGGAGTGAGGCAGGCTGTAGAGTAGGAAGCCCAGAGGATAAGGGCTAAGGCAGCCGGAGTGTGGCAGGCTGCAGAGCAGGGAGCCCAGAGGACAAGGGCTAAGGCTGGAAAGCAGCAGAGCTAGATCAGCTGCAATGTGGAGGGCCCGCAGGTCAAGGGCAGAGGCTGGAAGGCAGCAAAGCGAGATCCGCTACAATGTGGAGAGCCCGCAGGGCAAGGGCGGAGGCTGGAAGGCAGCAGAGCGTGATCCGCTGTAATGTGGAGAGCCCGCAGGGCAAGGGCGGAGGCTGGAAGGCAGCAGAGCGTGATCCGCTGTAATGTGGAGAGCCCGCAGGGCAAGGGCGGAGGCTGGAAGACAGCAGAGCGAGATCCGCTGTAATGTGGAGAGCCCAGCAGGGCAAGACTGTGAAGAAGGGAGCCTGAAAGGCTATGGCTGGAGGCAGCAGGGTGAAGCAAGCAACAAGGCAGGGAGCCCAAAAGGCTAGGGCTGTAGGCAGCAGGGTGTAGCAAGCAACAAGGCAGGGAGCCCAAAAGGCTAGGGCTGTAGGCAGCAGGGTGTAGCAAGCTGCAAGGCAGGGTCCAAGCAGGAGTGCAGGAGTGATGATTAACAGCATACAAGGAACCGAAGTCAGGAGCGAAAGGTGGAGGGAGGACTCTCGGATGCAAGAGGCTGAGCCACTGCAGGCAGCAGCCTTTATACTGCCTAGCCCTGCACAGAGGCAGGCTAATTGGTTTCACCTGGCGAATCACACCTGCAGGCAATCGGCCACCTCCCTTTCTGTTCCTGGGCTGGTGGAAGCAGGAACAGACTCTAAGGCTTCTGGGGGGTGTAGTTCCATAGAAAACCAATAGGAACGGCCAGGAAACAATGCTTGCGGCCAGGTGCATTATGGTATGCGTAGTTAGTTTACAATAATCATTTAGCAGCAAAGTCCAAATGGAGCATAAATGGATGTGCCCATGGCGCATGCATGACAGTATGCCCCTCTCCAGGCCCCTCTCCAGGCTCCCTGAAGACCGACCTGGAGGAAGAGTGTCTGTACCACAGTACAAGAGTCTTACTCCAAATAGGCACATCATGAGGTACCAGAAACGAGTTGTAAGGTGAGAGTCTTGAATTACGGAGCCAGTACCAATGTTCTGAACCTTTGATGTAGAATTCAGAAAAGATGAAGTCTTTGGAACACAGACCCCAACTGTGTGTGCATGAAGAGAGGAACTGCGAAAAACTGCTGCAGGCTCCAAGATAGAATTTTTCTTGACGGGCAACAGTATGATGTTGGAAAGTGGAGCCATAGTTACAGCAGAATTGGTATCTTTAGGAAGGTTTTCCAAGACATCCGAAGTAGCAATGACAACATTAGAGTTAGCCATAGAGAGTTCAGAGGATACAGCAGCGGTGAGATCTTGGATGGCTGTAGGGGGTATCGATGCTGTAACAACTGGGTGTGAGGGTACCATGAGAGAGCCAGCAGGCTGGAAAGCACATGAGACTGGTAGAGTAGAGTCTGGCAGTCTTAGAGCTATAGATATACCAGCAGGCACAACTGGAGTAGTAGTTTCAGGATTCCCAATAGCTATAGCAACCTCAAGATCGGTAGCAGGGACTTCAGAAGTCTCAAATGTGTCAGGGGGTTTTTGAACCACAGCAGCAGAGAGATCTTGAATAGTAGTTGGAAGTTCGAGTGCTATCGCAGCCATAGACAGATCAGGTGTTGCAACTACTGGTAGATCGGGTACCACAACCACTGTCGATTCAGGGGGTATCGAAGAAACAGAAGATGTTAATTGTTCGAGAGTGATGTCTGATAGCACAGCCGCACTTTGGCAAGCCCCGCTTGCCACTTCAGCATGCTCGGTGTGAACTGTGCCAGTCTCTTCAGCTGCTATAGACATTGCAGAGGAGGTTGTAGGTGTGAGAACTGGACGATAGGCAAGGGTGAGGGCGGAACCATCCTTTGACTCAGAAGAATTTTCAATCAGAAGACCACCCTTGTTTTGTTGTGTAATGGCTGTGTGCGTGATTTGACCCACCGGAGAAGTTAATTCTTTGCTGTCAGTACAACAACCTGAGTTTTTGCGGCTGGAAGGTGAAAGAGCTGTGTCAATCTCTAGAAGGGATACATATGCAATATTTAGGTCTTCCATCTGCTTGGTAAAAGTCTGTATACTTTTCTGTATGTCAACTCCAGGCCTTATCATGTCGATCTCTAACGAAAAGATGTCAGGTGTTGGACATATTGTCAGAAGGTCTGGTGACTTGTGTCCCTTCATAAGATTCTTATAATACAAAGAAACAAAGTCGTCATAGAGGTCTTCGGTCTTTCTTTTAAGGCGTAGGAGTTGTTCGTGTAGCAGGTAAGTATCATTAGATTGATCCAAAGCTTCAGAAGCTGGTGTGGCAGAAAATTCGGTTGTAGCAATGGGCAGACAGACCTTAGGGTTATTGCGATTAGCAGATACTGGGGAAGCATTAAGACAACCGATGGTTAGTATAGGTCTTTTGTACCCAGAACCAGATGCACAAACCTCAGGATCATGACTGCCTTGTCCTGACAAATAAGGGTTTCCAACATTCTGGGGAGCTTGCCAAGCAGATCTTGCGCATATCACACTGGCAACGGCGTATTCAGGTTTAGATTCTCTGACAATGAGTGATATGTCCTTAGCTGTGGCGGTGTTAGCAGGCTTGTCAGAAGACGCAGGAGAGTTTTCCACTGTCTGGTCTAACAAGATCTGTAAGAATTCATTCTCTTGCTGTAGCTCTGCAACAGATAAGGACTGCGGATCATAGTCGCAAATGTCATAATAATTGTACATGGAAGAAGGGTCAGCTAGCCAGTGAGTATAGTACCGTGCTTGTAAATCTTTGTTTACTAAGGCGAGTCTGTCCTTCAGACTAGATTTCTTGTCTGCTGTCTTTAGGGAAACCATAGGTTTATGCAAAGGTTTCTTAACTCGAAAGGAAAGCATCTTAGGTCTGTGTGTGCCTTTCCGGCCAATGAAATAAGAAATTTTTGGCTCTTGCATTCTGTCACGGATGGCACTCTATAAAGAGTGGCACAGGACACCCAGAAGAGTTTGGGTGCTGAAAATAAGTGGACAGACAAGTACACACACAGCAGAACGGAAATAGAACGAAGAGTAGGAAAGAGTAGCAAGGGAAAAGGTACAGAATGGATACCCTCTTGGGGTGTATGCAGAATAGAAAAAGAGTATTCCACGAACCTTGGAAATACTCTAGCCTTCTGCACAGTTTGCTATAACAGAGGCCCACGCTGTTTGCTCATGACTTGGAACAGCAGCTATGGGTGTCTGTAATGTAGAAACAAGACAAAGGAAGGGGCAGAGGTTGACTGATGGGGAACCAACAGACAAGCTCTGGAACAAAGGGTCGACAAACGGTACAAGAGATGTTACAACAGACAAATCCAGGAAAGGAGGTGATAGCAAACTAGCAGAAGGAATAGAAGGGAAAGTCGAGTAACAGGATGGGATAGCAGAGGACAGTAAGGTACAAGGTAGAGAGCTCAGAGGAGCAGGAAAGCAGTTAGTAAACCTACAGGAGTAGGATGGTAGGGTAGAAAGCCAGAGGAAAAGGGTTTAGGGCAGCCGGAAGGAGGTAGGCTGTAGAGCAGGGAGCCCAGAGGACAAGGGCTAAGACAGCCGGAGTGAGGCAGGCTGTAGAGCAGGGAGCCCAGAGGACAAGGGCTAAGGCAGCCGGAGTGAGGCAGGCTGTAGAGCAGGGAGCCCAGAGGACAAGGGCTAAGGCAGCCGGAGTGAGGCAGGCTGTAGAGTAGGAAGCCCAGAGGATAAGGGCTAAGGCAGCCGGAGTGTGGCAGGCTGCAGAGCAGGGAGCCCAGAGGACAAGGGCTAAGGCTGGAAAGCAGCAGAGCTAGATCAGCTGCAATGTGGAGGGCCCGCAGGTCAAGGGCAGAGGCTGGAAGGCAGCAAAGCGAGATCCGCTACAATGTGGAGAGCCCGCAGGGCAAGGGCGGAGGCTGGAAGGCAGCAGAGCGTGATCCGCTGTAATGTGGAGAGCCCGCAGGGCAAGGGCGGAGGCTGGAAGGCAGCAGAGCGTGATCCGCTGTAATGTGGAGAGCCCGCAGGGCAAGGGCGGAGGCTGGAAGACAGCAGAGCGAGATCCGCTGTAATGTGGAGAGCCCAGCAGGGCAAGACTGTGAAGAAGGGAGCCTGAAAGGCTATGGCTGGAGGCAGCAGGGTGAAGCAAGCAACAAGGCAGGGAGCCCAAAAGGCTAGGGCTGTAGGCAGCAGGGTGTAGCAAGCAACAAGGCAGGGAGCCCAAAAGGCTAGGGCTGTAGGCAGCAGGGTGTAGCAAGCTGCAAGGCAGGGTCCAAGCAGGAGTGCAGGAGTGATGATTAACAGCATACAAGGAACCGAAGTCAGGAGCGAAAGGTGGAGGGAGGACTCTCGGATGCAAGAGGCTGAGCCACTGCAGGCAGCAGCCTTTATACTGCCTAGCCCTGCACAGAGGCAGGCTAATTGGTTTCACCTGGCGAATCACACCTGCAGGCAATCGGCCACCTCCCTTTCTGTTCCTGGGCTGGTGGAAGCAGGAACAGACTCTAAGGCTTCTGGGGGGTGTAGTTCCATAGAAAACCAATAGGAACGGCCAGGAAACAATGCTTGCGGCCAGGTGCATTATGGTATGCGTAGTTAGTTTACAATAATCATTTAGCAGCAAAGTCCAAATGGAGCATAAATGGATGTGCCCATGGCGCATGCATGACAACACCCACAGGGTCAGGATCCGATATCGTGGGCCTTTCCCTGGCCACCCAAGAAGAGGATACCTGGGGGAAAAGAAGTGAGGACGCACTCAGGTTCCTCACAGCACACATCTATCAAAATCCTCTCATTTACCAAACTGGAAGACTTAGGAAGCAAGAAACTAAAAGAAGGATGAACTAGGAATTCATCCTGCGGCATAGGAATGGAAAAGGGATATTAGAGTACAGTGGGAAATCTTTGAATGCTTTATTTAATTTCCATTTATATTTATACTAGTGTACAGGTCCATGTACACCGGCCAAAGTGCAGGTTTTCCTTCACACGGCGGAAAACATACCACAGCGGACTCAACCATGAATCCCATAGTATGCAACACCCCTACCTTCCATTTCTCTTCAGTCTCCCTAGAAGTAGTGCTTAACACTATAGCTAAACTGGAAACATCTAACTGTAAAGGGGATAACTTCCCGGCCCATCTAGTAGTTAAACTATGTGCCCCCACTCTTACCCCTATCATCACTAACTTTGTTAATGCATCGTTCAATTCTAACTTAGTCCCAGCAAGCATCAAAGAAGCGTGGGTCACCCCACTATTAAAAAGCTTACGCTAGACCCCCTAATACCAACCAACTATAGGCCCATAACTACGGTCCCATTCCTTCTCAGAATTATTAATGAATTGGCATATAACCAAATACAAGCCCATCTCAAATAGAACAAACTCCTTGGAGCTAGACAATCCAGGTTCAGGCCCAACCATAGTACCGAAACCGCGCTTACCGACCTGAAAATTCAAATAGACACCATAAGAGACTCAGGAAAAATTGCCATACTACTGCTATTAGATCTATCGGCAGCGTTTGACCTCGTAGAGCATGACAAACTTTGCAAGACATTAGCTAAAGGCTTCAGCTTCTCTAATAATGCGACTCTCTGGATCAAATCATTTCTAGCTGAACGTACATCCAGAGTCGCCATTGCAAAAGATGGAGCAGACCCTATTGCTGTCTGTGAGAGACGGGCCTCAACGACCGGTGGGGGGTGTCTGTACTTCCGCTCCCTATATGGTGGAGGAGAGGCACAGGAGACCCCAGCCAAGATTCTCTATTCGGCGCAATGGTCGAGCAATCAAGGCCTAGCTTCTCAGGAGGTGATGCAGGCTGGTTCTTAAGTACAGTGTATTCCCCAAGCCCCCACAAAGGAATATCCACACTCTGTATTGGTTAGAACACAGTCTTTATATAATCAATAGTTAAGGTTATGTACATTTATCATGATAACTCACTTTGTACTCCGGCAAAATCTACAATGACAAATATTTACAATCCTAAAGTGGTACCACCCTAGATCTCATTACAGTGCATTAACAATACTGTACAATGTCACTCAGACCAATAGAGGGAAACCAGCAATAGAGAGAGGAGAGGAAATAAGATGGTTGAGCAATAGGCAGAATACTGACCCCTACCACTAGGCACAGTTCTGTGTGGAGATCCCCCCACCTGGGCAACCTGTAAAGAAAGATATAGCACAAGCCCAGTCCATATATTGCTCTGCAAGTCTTATTCTCTCCTATAATGTTTTTACCCCCCCAATGTACCTGGTGGAGTCGAGCGCCTCGAAGAGGCGTCGACAAACGTCGAGGGACTCGCTGTTCGGCGACGGGGAATCGACGGCCCTTCTTGAATGCCTTCCCTTTCAAGCGGGAGGCACGGGGCGTCGAACGTCCGTCGACAAACGAGGTAGAACGATGTCGAAGAGGCGGCAGCTTTGTCCGAGCGGTGCTCGTCGGCGTCGGGGCGTCGGCGTCCTGCAAGGCGGAGGTGTGCGGGGCACCTCGATGACAATAGTTCTGGACCGCAAAGATTGTAGAGACGGAAGCCCAGCAAGGGCGTCGAGTCGTCCGAGTCTTTGAGGTCGTCGGGTGGCGGGAAACCCACCGGCAGGTTTCTCCTCGGCGGGTTGGTCGGCCTCGACTTTCTCCGGCAGGATAAGCGGTCGACGATGCGGTCGAGGGAGTCCTTCGATTGAATGTTCTTAGGCAAAGGAGCGGACGGCTCCGGTCATCGGCGGCACGGCGTCAAGTGGTTCCCACGGCTGGGCAACACAACTTCGACGGGCCTCCAGCGGTTTCACAAACCTGCGAACCCTGGTCGACGGCAATGGACTTCGACGGCGTCGATGTCCGGGTGCTTCACTTCGATCTCCTCAGCGGTCCCGTCTCGGGTCGACAGCCTTTCGAGGGTCTGTCTTCCAGGGCGCTTCGGCGAAGATGGAGCGGTGCTCGATGGTCCCTCAGAGCACGGGAAGAGGGCGCCTTACCAGGTCCTCTCTCGGGTCAGCCCTCGACGATCTCGTCAGCCTTCGGATCGGTCGAAGCAAATGCCACAGCAAGTCTTCTTCTTCCAGCTGGACGTCGAGGATCAGCAGTTCCAGTTACTCGTAGAGTGGAGACTCAACTCCAGAACGCTGCTGAACACAATGGTCGCTTCTGAACCAATGGTTCCTTCTGAACACTTTTCCAGTGGTGAGAGGTCCCCAGATATACTATCCTCTCTCTCATCCACGCTGCTGGCACACATTCAGCAGCCAATCATACTGCAGGGCATTCATGCAGTCAGTCAGCCAATCAGGCACACAGTGCATTCAGGCCACACTCCTCCCTTCCAGACACTCACAACAAGAAATGTGGATTGGGACAAGTACCCAGCCATTCAACACTACACACTGCATTCAGGCCAGTTTCGGGCAGGGCTGTCTCAGTCTTTGTCTCTCATGCCAGAAACCAGACAACCACAACAAGAAGTGTATATTGGTCACACACTCCATTCACCCAGGTCCCACCCACAGGAGGTACCCACAACATACAGTCACTGGGAAGGCTCCAGTCAGTCTAGCTGGGCCTTCACAACAACACCATATATGGAACTTCCACCCAACAGCCAGTCAGGGGGAAGGGACAGAGACAGGGCTTCCCAGGACTTTGGGAAAACAAGATAACAGGCAAATGAAAGCAAGAGGCCACAGGGGCCATCTTGTTTCCTATCAGGAATCAACAGATCCCAATGGCAGGGCCTGGGTATCCCAAAATGGGGGACACCCGGAGCACCTGTCAAACTCAGCACGGAGCAGCCACCAGCCCATACCCTGCTCTGGGGTCACCCACAGGTGCCCAAAAACATACACTAGGGGCACAGGGTTGTACCCCTATCCATGGGTGCCATAGGGGTATCCCATGGGTTAGTTCACCAAACCAAAAGAGAGAGCTGCACTGCCAGGAGTCCCACATGGACTCCGGGGCAGAAAACATAACAGAACACATGGTAAAACAGAAAAAGGACAAGGATTCAGAGGCCCTGTCCCTCAGATGCATTTCCAGCATCACAGTCGCCCCCCCCAGACTGAGGTGGAGGGTGTCTAATCTCCCACGGGATAGACACCCTCATCCAGACGGTCAACATACCTTCTGGAAAGGCCATCTGCATTATCGTGACTCTTCCCTGGTCTGTGCTCTATGGTGAAGTCTAGCCCTTGCAGGCTAATGGACCACCTGAGCAATTTCGGGTTCTCACCCTTCATCTGCATAAGCCACTTCAGGGGCTTATGATCTGTTTGGACCTTGAAGGTAGACCCCGTAAGGTAGGGCCTAAAACGCCTAAGCCTCCAAACTATACTAAAACACTCCTTTTCAACAGTAGCCCACCTAAGTTCTCTACCCTCGAGTTGTCTACTGATGAATATGATAGGGTGTTCTCTCCCTTTGTCATCTAACTGGGACAAGACAGCTCCAATTCCGGTGTCGCAGGCATCCGTCTGGACGATAAAGGGTCGGCTGTAGTCAGGCACACTCAACACAGGTGCCCTACACAGACTTTCTTTCAAGCCATCAAAGGCCCTCTGACAGTCTTCGGTCCAAGTAACCTTCCTAGGCTCCTTGGGTGACGTTAGAGCTGTCAGAGGTGCAGCTATGGTCCCATAGTCTGCCATGAAATTGCGATAGTACCCAGTGAGGCCCAAAAAGGCTCTCACCTGGGTTTGAGTAGTGGGAGTCTCCCAGTTCTGTACATCCTGTACTTTACTGGCGAGAGGTTGGATTTGACCCCCTCCTACCTCATGACCAAGATAGGTAACTTTCCCCTGAGCTATCTGGCACTTGGTGGCCTTGATAGTGAGGTTAGCCCTTTTCAAGGCCTGCAACACCTTATCCAGATGTGTCAAATGCTCTTCCCAGGTGGAACTGTAGACGGCAATGTCGTCTAAGTAAGCCACACAGAAGGCTTCCAGCCCACTGAGCGCATGATTGACCAATCTCTGGAAGGTGGCAGGGGCATTCTTCAACCCAAAAGGCATGACCCTAAACTGGTAGAGTCCCTCAGGTGTTGAGAAGGCCGTCTTTTCCTTGGCATGGTCCGTCAGAGCTATTTGCCAATAGCCTGAAGTAAGGTCAAAGGTGCTCACAAACTTGGCAGCACCGACGGTGTCCACAAGCTCATCAGCCCTGGGCAATGGGTGCGCGTCAGTCTTGGTGACGGCATTGACTCCTCGGTAGTCCACACAGAACCTCCAATCCTTGGTACCCGCCTGGGAACTTGCCTTGGGGACAAGGACCACTGGACTGGACCAGGGACTGGTTGAGGGTTCAATAACACCCAGATCCAACATCTTGGCGACCTCAGCCTGGATGTGGTTCTTAACGGTATCTGACATACGGTAGCACCTGTTTTTGACAGGCACACTGTCACCAATGTCAATTTCGTGCTTACACCACGGTGTAAGGCCTGGCTTCAGTGAAAACAGAGAGGCGTACTGTTGGAGCAAAGCCCTACAGGCCCTCTGTTGCTCTGTTGTCAAATCTGGAGAGAGATGTACTCCCTCCACTGAGCCATCCTGAGGGTTGCTATGCAGCAAATCAGGAAGTGGCTCACTCTCATCCTCTTCTTGCCCTGAAGCTAGCAAGAGACATGAGACTTCTGCTCGTCGGTGGAAAGGCTTGAGCCTGTTGACATGGAATATCTGAGGGGCTACCCCAGCGGCTCCCATATCAACCAGATAATTGACTTCGCCCATCTTGGAGATGATCCTGAAGGGTCCAGTCCACTTGTCTGCCAAAGCTCTAGGCTTGGTAGGCTCCATCACAAGGATTTCCTGTCCCGGCGTCCAATCCACTTGTGAGGCTTTAAGGTCATGCCAGTACTTATTCAATTCCTGGCTGGCCTTGAGATTTGCTGTTGCCTGACCCATCATCTGTGTCATCCTCCGTCTGAGGCCTAACACATAGTCCCCCACTTGCTTGGCGGGACCCGGAGGGGTGGCTTCCAAGCCTTCTCTGATCAAGGCGAGGGGCCCCCTCACGGGATGTCCAAAGAGTAACTCAAAGGGGCTGAAACCAACACCCTCTTGAGGTACCTCCCTGTAAGCAAACAGCAGGCATGGCAGGAGGAGATCCCATTTCCTCCTTAGGGGTTCTTCCAAAGCCCCTAGCATGCCCTTGAGAGTTTTATTAAATCTCTCAACCAGACCATTGGTCTGGGGGTGGTAAGAGGTGAAGAACTTGTAGGTTACCCCGCACTCTTTCCACATGGTTTTCATGTAACTAGACATGAAGTTGGATCCTCTGTCAGAGACAACCTCCTTGGGGA
Organism: Ambystoma mexicanum; assembly: GCF_040938575.1. Lineage (NCBI taxonomy): Eukaryota > Metazoa > Chordata > Amphibia > Caudata > Ambystomatidae > Ambystoma > Ambystoma mexicanum. The sequence continues at coordinate 719,609,112 of NC_090923.1, forward strand.
ATCCAACCCGGGTGAAAATGCCCAGGAGAGCCCTGGCAACCACCTTGGCCGTAACAGTCCGAAGGGGTATCGCCTCAGGGTACCTGGTGGCCAGAGGCGGATCTAACGGTCGCCAGGCAGACAAATGGCGACGGGGCCCCTGTCCCAGGCCCCACCCCTTCCACACAGCAAAAGGTCCTTTCTGTTGTGATGTCACTTCAGTTCGAGTTCAGTCGTGTGTGCGTTTGTTCTGCGCTTCTTTCACAGTGTCAAAAATTTAGACTAAAATTGTGAAAGAAGAGCAGAACTGTTTAGGGTGTGCGTTTGTTATTTTGGGAATGGGGATCAGGCCACGAGGTATGAGTTACATGTTGGCTGTGTTGGAGGCAGGGCACCAAGTAGGGGCCAAGTTTCTTGTCTTATTTGCTAGCGCCGCGGTTTCCTTCCCTAGGCGCTACACTACAGTCCGAAGCCGTGAAGGGGACTCAATTTCTTGGTGGGCTTTTCTTGTGAAAAGCACCATGAGCTGGGGACAATCATGAATGAGAAAGCCTCACTCCCCCATCACGACCTGCACCAGTGAAGGGAAATATCTGCCTTTGGCTGGATGGAGTGAACACAGGCTGCGGCCCCGTACAGTGCCGCCTGCACTGATGTGCACCCTGAAGTTGCGGGCTGCCCCAAAGGAAGCCACGGGACAGGGACCGTCCCTAGCCCGGTGAGTCAGAGACTCAGGGCCTGGCTCAGAGGGGAATTCATGGACCACAGCACTGCGTATAGCAGCTGCACGGCTCCCCTGCAGCACACAGGCTGGCCTCAGGGGCCCACCTCGTTACCTCTGTGGCTCTCTAACTGAGTGTGTTTCTCTATCTTTCTTGTCCGGCCCGCCTTCTTCTCCCTTCCCCTCCATCGCCCTATCTCGTTTTTCATCTGTTTCTCTACCATTCTCTCACCGGTGTTCTTCTCTAACCCCATCGCCCTTCCCCCACGACTTCCTCTTCCATTCTATGTTCCATCTTTCTTTCTCTTTACTCACTTTATATAATATTTCTTACTACCTCTCCCAGCCTCCCTGTCTTTACTGATATTTCTTTCTCATTCGTTCTCATCCCTTCATCTCACTTCTCCCTTGGCCCTCTCTGTCTCCCTCGCCCCTCTCCTATCGTCCTGCTCTTGTGACCACACTTAACTCCGCCCACCCAAAGCTCTGCCTCCATGACCCGCCCACCTAGGGCCCACACCAGGTGCTCCCCACGGGGCCCTTTGCCTTAAATCTGCCACTGCTGGTGGCATGTTCTACCAGGACCAGGATGAACCGATGTCCACCTGAAGTGGGAGGGTCAAGGGGACCGACGATGTCGATGCCCACCCTCTCAAATGGGGTGCCATCCACTGGCAACGGCTGCAGTGGGGCAATGACACTGCCTCCAGTCTTGCCAGACAACTGACAAGTTGGGCAGGTCCTGCAGTGGGACTCCACCTCTACTCCCATCCGTGGCCAGTAGAAATGGGCAGAGAGCCTCTAATTAGTCTTCTTGGTCCCAAGATGACCAGCCAAGGGCACCTCATGCGCCAACTGCAGTAGGAAGGGCCTGTAAACATGGGGTACCACCAACCTCTTGCGGGCACCAGGTTCAGGCTTAGTGGGCTCACTAACAAGGAGCTCACCCTCCCAATAAATCCGGAAATTCCTAGGCACCTCTCCTTGTGCCTGGGCCAGGGCCCGTTTCCTCAGTCCCTCGAGAGAGTGGCACTCTCTCTGTCCCTTACAGAAGTCCGCCCGGGAGGGTCCCCCTTCAGCTAACAAGCATTGAAGGTCGGGATGATCCTCTGGGTTGAGAACCTCTCCCACAGGAGAGTCTTCTGTCTCTTCTCCCAAAGGAGTTAAGTTTGGGTTTCCCACTGGACCCAGCCCGTCCGGAGCATGGATCCCAATGGGTGCAGCAGGAAGAGAAGGTGCTCCCTCCACAGAGGTGGCCTTCTTGGTCTTCCTCCTTCTTGCCTTAGGCCTCGCCTTCGGCTCGGGTATCTGACCCACAGCCAGACCCGGTGTCACCTGTGATCTAGTGACGGCAGCAGCAGTCATGGGAAATCCATCCGAGATCAACCCCAACTCTACTAGATCATTCCCTAACAAAATGTTAGCAGGGACATTGTCCTGAACCAGGACAGGAAGCTTCGCTGTCTTGTCGCCAATCATGAGTGTGACTAAGGCTACAGGTGATAATTTGGGAAGCCCACCAGCTAACCTGGTGGTTTGCAGAGGAGCACCTTCATAGTCCTCTGGCCTGAGCAGGGTCCTGTCCACCACTGTCATGCTTGCCCCAGTGTCTCTCAAACCAGTAGAAGGCTGGCCATTCAAGAGGACACTTCTCAAAAACCTACGGGTGTTCTGTGGGATAGTCGCCAGTACTTCCGCGTACTGGTCCCAGGCCCCAAGGGACACTAAGGAAATCTCCACCGGAGCACCAAAGGTGATCCCGGCAGAGGAGGGGAGGACAGTGGCCTCCACCTCCGACACAGGGTAAGGGTAGGTCAGGCTGACAGCCTGTACTCCAATTGCCTTACCTTTACACTTGGGGTCACCCCTTTTGTGATCGAGCCCCACAGTCCCAACAAGCGCCAGGAGTGCGGGGTACGGTTCTGGAACCACTGGGAGCCTGCTTTGCAGCAGGTGGACCACTACTCTTATTCCCACCCCCAGATGACTTATCCCCACTAGATTTTTGGGTCTTAGGAGAGGAAGGTTTTGGTTTACCCGACTGTGACTGCTTGGGGGACTCCTCAGCTTTCTGAGAGGCCCCCTTCCCTTTGTCCTTGTCCTTCCCACTGGAGTCCTTAGGGGACACCCGGTGGGAGACCCACTTGTCAGCCAACCTAGCCAGCTTAAAGGGGTCCAAAATGTTCTGGTCAGCCACATACTGACGCAGCTCTGGTGAACAGGCTTCAGAGAAATGCTCAAAAAACAAGAGGTGGGACAATTCAACAAAAGTCTTAACCTTGTATCCATCGATCCACCCCATCATGTTCATGTGCGCAGCACTCACCCAGTCAACCCAAGACATATTCTCCTTTTTCTTAAAATCCCTGAACCTTCTAAGGTATTGGGTAGGTGTCTTGCCGAACTTGGCAATCAAAGCAGACTTCATACACTCGTACTGACCCCTTTCTTCCACACTCAGCTTCAGAATACAGTCATACCCGGTTTGAGGCACTCTGCTTAACAAACACTTCGCCCAATCTCTTTTATCCACCTCATGAATCTCACAAGCCATTTCAAACGCTTCAATCCATTGGAGGATATCCGAACCCTCCACAAATACGCCAACCAAATCTTCCATAAACTTGGTGGCTGGGGACCTGACACTCTCACTGGTTCTAGCTGAAGTCTCCACTCTAGCTTTCTCTAGCTGGATCCTCTGACATTCAGTGTCCTGGCTCTTGAGTTCAAGGTCCTTATTTCTGAGCTCCACTTGTTGAGCCAACTCCTCTTTCTTAAGTTCAGCATCTATTTCCAACTTGCGGTATTCAAAGGCCAATTTCATCCTTAATAACTCAAGCTCTAAGGAATTGCTGGAGTTTGGAACAGAGGCAGCAGGAATGGCGGCATTCCCAGAAACAGATTCAGCAGAAACCCCAGGGGCAGAGTCCTCATTGGTTGCATTCCCCCCCTCATCAAGAGTTTCACTATCAGTCTGGTAGTCCACCAGGGCAGCTATCAGCTGAGCCCTAGACTTATCCACAAAGTCTAACTCCCTAGCTTCACAAGCACTGTGGAGAGCCTCCAAGCTCATCCGAGTTAATTTGCCATTCGCAATAGACTCCATTGTTTGTAATGCAGTTACCTTGTACACAACTAAACCTTAATTCAATAAAGGGCAAATATCCTTTGTAAGTGGCACGGTTATACACTGATTCTTAAAACCATAAGCATCCCACCGCTTGCCACCAGTGTGAGAGACGGGCCTCAACGACCGGTGGGGGGTGTCTGTACTTCCGCTCCCTATATGGTGGAGGAGAGGCACAGGAGACCCCAGCCAAGATTCTCTATTCGGTAGCAATGGTCGAGCAATCAAGGCCTAGCTTCTCAGGAGGTGATGCAGGCTGGTTCTTAAGTACAGTGTATTCCCCAAGCCCCCACAAAGGAATATCCACACTCTGTATTGGTTAGAACACAGTCTTTATATAATCAATAGTTAAGGTTATGTACATTTATCATGATAACTCACTTTGTACTCCGGCAAAATCTACAATGACAAATATTTACAATCCTAAAGTGGTACCACCCTAGATCTCATTACAGTGCATTAACAATACTGTACAATGTCACTCAGACCAATGGAGGGAAACCAGCAATAGAGAGAGGAGAGGAAATAAGATGGTTGAGCAATAGGCAGAATACTGACCCCTACCACTAGGCACAGTTCTGTGTGGAGATCCCCCCCACCTGGGCAACCTGTAAAGAAAGATATAGCACAAGCCCAGTCCATATATTGCTCTGCAAGTCTTATTCTCTCCTATAATGTTTTTACCCCCCCAATGTACCTGGTGGAGTCGAGCTCCTCGAAGAGGCGTCGACAAACGTCGAGGGACTCGCTGTTCGGCGACGGGGAATCGACGGCCCTTCTTGAATGCCTTCTCTTTCAAGCGGGAGGCACGGGGCGTCGAACGTCCGTCGACAAACGAGGTAGAACGATGTCGAAGAGGCGGCAGCTTCGTCCGAGCGGTGCTCGTCGGCGTCGGGGCATCGGCGTCCTGCAAGGCAGAGGTGTGCGGGGCACCTCGATGACAATAGTTCTGGACCGCAAAGATTGTAGAGACGGAAGCCCAGCAAGGGCGTCGAGTCGTCCGAGTCTTTGAGGTCGTCGGGTGGCGGGAAACCCACCGGCAGGTTTCTCCTCGGCGCGTTGGTCGGCCTCGACTTTCTCCGGCAGGATAAGCGGTTGACGATGCGGTCGAGGGAGTCCTTCGATTGAATGTTCTTAGGCAAAGGAGCGGACGGCTCCGGTCGTCGGCGGCACGGCGTCAAGTGGTTCCCACGGCTGGGCAACACAACTTCGACGGGCCTCCAGCGGTTTCACAAACCTGCGAACCCTGGTCGACGGCAATGGACTTCGACGGCGTCGATGTCCGGGTGCTTCACTTCGATCTCCTCAGCGGTCCCGTCTCGGGTCGACAGCCTTTCGAGGGTGTGTCTTCCAGGGCGCTTCAGCGAAGATGGAGCGGTGCTCGATGGTCCCTCGGAGCACGGGAAGAGGGCGCCTTACCAGGTCCTCTCTCAGATCAGCCCTCGACGATCTCGTCAGCCTTCGGATCGGTCGAAGCAAATGCCACAGCAAGTCTTCTTCTTCCAGCTGGACGTCGAGGATCAGCAGTTCCAGTTACTCGTAGAGTGGAGACTCAACTCCAGAAAGCTGCTGAACACAATGGTCGCTTCTGAACCAATGGTTCCTTCTGAACACTTTTCCAGTGGTGAGAGGTCCCCAGATATACTATCCTCTCTCTCATCCACGCTGCTGGCACACACTCAGCAGCCAATCATACTGCAGGGCATTCATGCAGTCAGTCAGCCAATCAGGCACACAGTGCATTCAGGCCACACTCCTCCCTTCCAGACACTCACAACAAGAAATGTGGATTGGGACAAGTACCCAGCCATTCAACACTACACACTGCATTCAGGCCAGTTTTGGGCAGGGCTGTCTCAGTCTTTGTCTCTCATGCCAGAAACCAGACAACCACAACAAGAAGTGTATATTGGTCACACACTCCATTCACCCAGGTCCCACCCACAGGAGGTACCCACAACATACAGTCACTGGGAAGGCTCCAGTCAGTCTAGCTGGGCCTTCACAACAACACCATATATGGAACTTCCACCCAACAGCCAGTCAGAGGGAAGGGACAGAGACAGGGCTTCCCAGGACTTTGGGAAAACAAGATAACAGGCAATAGAAAGCAAGAGGCCACAGGGGCGTTCTTGTTTCCTATCAGGAATCAACAGATCCCAATGGCAGGGCCTGGGTATCCCAAAATGGAGGACACCCGGAGCACCTGTCAAACTCAGCACGGAGCTGCCACCAGCCCATACCCTGCTCTGGGGTCACCCACAGGTGCCCAAAAACATACACTAGGGGCACAGGGTTGTACCCCTACCCATGGGTGCCATATGGGTATCCCATGGGTTAGTTCACCAAACCAAAAGAGAGAGCTGCACTGCCAGGAGTCCCACATGGACTCCGGGGCAGAAAACATAACAGAACACACGGTAAAAACAGAAAAAGGACAAGGATTCAGAGGCCCTGTCCCTCAGATGCATTTCCAGCATCACACTGTCCCCATCGGAGTACTCCAAGGATCATGTCTCTCCCCCACCCTCTACAACCCCTATACCAAACTTATATTTTCAGCACTACACGATATGGGTGTCATCTACACAAGTTTTGCGGATGACACCCAGATCCTTATTCCCATTACTGAAAACTACACCCAAGATACCCACACCATCAACAAAATCTATGCCATCATTCAAAATTGGATGGCAATAAACAGCCTCTGTCTCAATGATGAGAAAACGGAGGTTCTCATTGTAGGATCCCATTCTAGAATAGGCTCACTTCATCCAGATTACACAGATATCAATATCGACGGCACCTTGATACCAGTTCTCAAGCAAGTTAAAAACCTTGGTGTCTATCTAGATGCCAATCTCATCATGAGTAAACATATTTCAGCACTCTTGCCTTCCACAGCATACACAGCTAAACTCATTGCTCTAAGCCGCCAATTTCTTACTCCCTCCAATTGCATAACGTTAGCTAGAGCTTAACTATTGTAATGTCCTATTACTAGGTACCTCCAATACTAATATAGGTAAACTACAACTGCTACAGAATAAAGCCCTTAGAGCGGCACTAGGTATAAAGAAATCAGACCATATCTCTAAAATCAGGCGAGAAAACCATTGGCTGCCTATCAAAGCCGGAATCATTTTCAAAACGTTATGTGTTGTATATAAATGCCTCACTAACAAAGCCCCCAGCTACTCCAACAATGCTATAAAAAAAAATAACTAACAGAACACTCAGATCAAACAACAAGGCTCTATTAGAAATTCCATGTCATAAAAGTACCAAAGCCGGAGGGAGTAGTTTTAGAGTCCTTGTCCCTACCTTATGGAACTCCCTTCCACTCAGAATTAAAAATGAGGAAACCTTAGTGATCTTCAAAAAATTCCTGAAAATATGGATAAGATATCCTGTCTGTATCTAGTAAATATAGGCTCATACTATATCTACGAACTATGCAGGACCTCCTAAAAATTCTCTTTGCTTGTTAATTTCTGTAACTATTTCGTTTTTAGAGCCTTTTGACCAAATGTCATTTTATCTGTATCATTGTAATATTGTATAAGTAAATATTAAGCTGTGTCTAACCTCGCCGTGATGCCTAAGGGTCGGGCGTGTAACAAATGAAATAAATAAATAATAAATAAATAAACAAACACAGTAGGACCACTATATATCCTAAGCCTACAGCGCCCTCTAGTGGTGAGCAAAGGTGACACTATGGGAATTGGACGACTATATATATAAGGCAACAGCTAGCGGAGCATTACTTGCAGAAAAGCTGGCGAATGGCAAGGCATCAAGGAGCGACGGAATAGCCAAACTGGCAATCAAGAACCTCCCACCAGCATCAATGCAACACCTCACAGAGATCTTCAATGCATGCATGAGGCTCCAGCACTTCCCGAGTTCCTGGAAAGAAGCAAGGGTCATTCTTTTCCCAAAGGCCGGCAAACCACTGAGGGATCCAGTGAACTACCGCCCCATCAGCCTGCTCTCTGGATTATCGAAGCTCCTGGAGAAGGTCCTCCTCGCCCGACTCAGCGACTTCACCTCCGAAAGAAGTCTACTAGCAAAGGAAAAGTTTGGATTTGAAAAGGAGCATGCAACGACTCATCAGCTACTGAGAGTGGTGGACACCATCAGCCACGAATTCAACATCAAGAAGTCCACAGGAATCGTCTTCCTGGATGTCGCCAAAGCATTCGACCGAGTCTGGCACAAGGGACTTCTGCACAAGATGATTGGCTTGGGATTCCCAAACTACCTGGTGAAGACGATTGCAAGCTACCTGGGAGGCCACACCTTCCATGTCGCTATGCGGTCTGAGATGTCCTCCTCACATCCCATCTGAGCAGGCGTGCCACAGGGATCGAACCTCGGACCCTTCCTGTTCAACCTCTTCACCAACGACATCCCGACAGATCTCCACAAGACGGACCTGGCACTGTATGCAGACGATGTTGAAGTCATCTCCCAGTCATCCAGCGAAAAGGAAGTGGCGAAGAACCTGCAAGCTTCATTGGATACCATCGCGAAGTGGTACAGCGACTGGCGGATAGAATTCAACACCAGCAAGACAACCACAACGCTGTTCACCAGAAAGAAGATCATGGGCACCCACACATCAGCCTCAACGGGGAGACCTCAAGCCTCTGTATCCAAAAATCACCACTGATGGATAAAAATCTATCAGCAAGAAGAGCAAGCGCGCAGAGCATTGTGTGCATTGGGGCAGCATCTACTGCGTATGATGGCACTGGACAAACATACATATGTCCTTTTATGTCCTACCTCCGGTAAAGAAACTCTCTCTGGTACCAGAGAGCCTGTTGGAGTCTGAAGGGTCCTCTTCGGCAGACATAGAATACAATCCTCGTTCAGTGAGAAAGCCTTAGAACCATCATTCACTCTGCAGGGGCTCAGCAGACATACTGGCGGCTCTGCCGCTCAGAAAGCTATTCGCTCATGTGGTCGTTGGGCCCGGAGTTATCTGCATGTGACGTGTGCAGAGGCTCGGCCTTTATTACCACGTGGGTGGATGTATGTGTGTGACTGTGTGCACCCAGTTCTTAGCAGACTACATCGCGTCCTGCCCTCCCATCCCTTCTCCCCGACAATAAATAGATGCTGCTACTTTCCTTTCATAATTACCCACACATAATGTAATTGAACCTCTCCCGCAGTCGAGCGACTCTCCTTAGATTGTATCTGCGTGCAACTGGAGGAGCCGCCCAGTCCGGACAACCCAACAACCCGTCTCCCCCCCTGGCTTCCCAATTCAGTTGTTGCCTCTCCATCACTCCTGAAGGGCACTTCCATACATGACAACATTCTGGAGCACCCGGAAGGGAGATTTCACCACAGAAAGTGGGAGAAATTAATGTTTCCATAGGATTTGTTTGGGTTTGAGTTATTGTAGGTGGGAGAAAGTAAAAAAACAGCAACATATTTAAGAGAACAATCATCTTCATTTAACTTTATTCGGCTGTAAGGCCATCAAAGCGCACATGTACATCATAACCACAACACACGATTCATATACATAATGGTAACGGGCACCCACTAAGCCCCATATCATGCAGCAGCGATGGCCTCAATATCAGTCCCGGGGCAAGTTCTATTATCAGCAGCCTCTAGAAGGATAACTCGCAGCCGAGTAAGCCTTTTAAAGTACTCCTCCGTCATCGATTAGTGGACCGCTCAGGCCTTCTCCCCAATGGAACTATATTGGCTCCAGAGAGTGGTGGACACCGGGGCCAGGTTCCTGAAGAGGGCCTATTTCCAGAAGGATGGACCCTCCTGCGCACAGGGAGGGGAGGCGCGGAGTGCAATCCAGCTGCTTGGTGGATAGCAGCGTCTCAGTCCTATTCCTAATATGCCAGCAGCTATTCTTGGGTCCCTTCATTCTATACGAATGAAGTCCTAGGGCTTTCCCTCGTAGTAGCAGGATCTTCTGCACTTTGCAATGTCCTCTCTGTTCAGAGAGCGGCACCCATATACCGTTCTTGGCTGGCGTGTGCCCTTATTTATGAGGGAGTCGCTAACTTCGGACTGGTCACTGGAGCATTTAGGGACTCTGTGCAGGAATACTACCCCCACCCCTTCAGGACCTCCTCCTGCTTCCACGCTCCATACCTTGGCCTTCAGCTTTTTGCCATATTGGAACACTATGGATGGCTAATTCTAGGGTTGCTGTGCGGGCAACTACATCAGCCCCTCTGCCCGGTTTGCCACCTTGCAGGCAAACCCCGTGGTCAACCTGCCAGGGCATTTGTAAAAGTGTGTTCTGCAGGTTCTTGTTTATGAGGCGGGTGCCAGGCTCAGATCGTTTTCTGGAATTCTTTTTGGATGGGACTCCCATGTGAATGGCGGAGCCCTTCTTGTCGATACGGGATTTCGTTGCTGCTAATTCAGAACCCCTTATGCTGTCTTCATTATTTTGAGGATTCTCTACTGAGGTCCCTCCTCCTGCACCTCTACAGTTTTCAAGAACGCACATTAAAAGTTTCTTCACAGCCGCCAGTTCTATCAAGACAAGGGAACATTTACAACCCTCCTGTGATAGTTCCTCAGTGGGTGGGGGGGGCGGGAGGTGTGGGAATAGATGAGGTTCGGGGGGACTATTATGTTGCAGATGGATGCCCTCTCCCACTGGGCGCACCTCGTGCATCGACTTCATGGTCGGCAAGAATTGTCAGCGATGTTAAAGATCTAGACCTGCGCAGCAAGGACCTTCTCCCCTGTGGCCGTTTCAGGGAGACTGGGCATTACATTTGGGGAAACAATAGCATTGTAGGTTGGAGATTGCACATATTCTGGATCAACGCTGGCAGGGTTGTTAATGTGGGTCACACAGGGCTTATTCTCTGGATAACCAGTCAGGGGCAAAGGCGTAGAAATGGAAGGGAGGGAGTCAATTGCAACAGGAGCTGTGATAGCCATTGGTTCAGAGACCCCCCCTATAAGATCCATGTCATGTCCATATCCATGTCCGGCTCAACGCCCCCTCGGCTCAGCAGGTTCGAAGAAAGCGTAGCACTTGTCACATGGCTAGCTGCAGGAGAGGCCGAGCAACAATTCCCTTCACTCGATATCACCGCTACATGGTCTGTCTAGTTATCATGCAAATCAGAGCTTCTCTCTATAATGTAATCACTTGCGTTACTTGTGTTACTCCCCGTGATAATCGGGGCACTTCCCAGAAAGTAATTAATCGCTTCTATCAATTTATCACCCATGATCGTAACGGGACTGCAAGCCCAAGCCTTAGTGCCGCCAAAGTTGGAACCTAAAGAGTCTGAAGACGGCTGATCCAGCAACCGTCGCTTGACAGTTAGAATTTTCCACTTGCATAAGTCAGGCACAGGGGCGCTTCGAACTGGTGGAAAGGGGATGGTGACAACCATCTTGTTGGCAGTTACTGCCGCCATACTGGGATCGATAAGGAGTAAGAGTACAACAAGAGAGCAAGAAAAAGGGGGAATACAGCCAGGTCGGAGTGCAGAGATAGGGAATACAGTTCAGATTGGCCCTACCCCCTTTTCATGCTCCTCAGCTTGTCCTGGTACAGTTCAAGGGCCTTACTCCTTGTAGAAGGCAGGGCAGGGGGTTGCAGTGGGATACATCAAGCAAGCACCCCCATCAGTCGCTTATAACCCCCTGCGATAGCTCAACACCCCCTGCGCCCTTCTCCCGCAGGCTCTGCCCTGCAGGTGCTCTCGGGTCCTTTTGTGCCATGGGGCGCGTGGCCAAGAAGCAAACGGCAGTCCAGGAAAAAGCACTCAGAGCCCCTGCGGGAGGTCAACACCCCTGTTCCCTTGTCCCTCTCCTAAATCGGGAGGGTTGGCATGCATGTCCTTCTGGGAGTGGGCTGTTTGTATGGAATTCTGATGTACTCCCTGAGTCCCTCGCTTCAGGGCTTTCCGGCAGTGGTTTGAAATGGGACCTGTTTCGCGTGATATATGAGGAGCCTTTCTGGGCAGTGATCATGCTCCCCCTCGCGCTTGTTACCAACATAGGTGTTTGATTGAATGGTAGTGAGAAATTATTCTGTGGCCTGGAGTTTCACACTAAACCTCATCCACCAAGTCAATGGAGGGCATTCATGGTGTTCTTCTTCTGCTCTCATCTTCATTGATCCTTGATCTCTTCTCCATGTACGAACGAGCATCAAACGTTGGAGGTCTTCACTCCGGGATAGTCGTCCTAGGAGCCCTACCAAGCAGAATAGTGTCTGGGTGACTCCAGTGGCAGCATGAGTCATGGAGTGACATTCTCTCAAGAATTGGAAGATTGCCCATTCCGCATTCACCTGTTCTTCTGCCGCAATCCGCAGATATTGTTGAGGGTTCTCATGAAATGCTCTGCGTTCCCATTTGCGGTCAGTAGGGCACCATTTTCCTATGTTTGATGCCAAGACTTCAAGAAATAATCGAATATATGACCCTTGAAATGGTAGGCCAAGTATCTAGTCAATTCATCTAAACCCATTGCATCTAATACCATTCCATCGAAATGTGTCCATCTAAGAAATTTCCATCTAATCCATGTTTTTGGGGGGTAAAGGGTTAATTTTTGTTCAGGTGCATTTTAAAGGGTAAAAAACGGGTGTTTGGAGGGGGAACCCCCCCCACCCAAATAACCCCCCCACCCAAATGGAGAAAAATGGAATGGCATTAGATGCAATGGTTTTAGATGAAAAGACCATAAACCAGTAGGACATTATCCGTTTTGATCACCTGGCATACCATGAGTGGCAAATATTTTTTCTAGCTTGGGTATTAGAGTGAACGCTGCCAAAGTACAACATTGTCGTGCCATCTCCCAGGCCATTGTTTTGTAGCATCAAATGCATCTTCTTGTGGTTTGCCCCATTCCCACGGTTCAGCGGCTCGGGTCAGGCGTCTCAGAGGTTGTGATAGAGATCTGAGATGCGGAATGAACCTTCCACATTAATTTATCATTACAAGGAAACTGCACATTTCTGACTGATTTCGTTTTCCTTTGCAGATTTTATATCCCCCAACTTCTGGAGGTCTGCAAACACCGCTAAATTGTGAAAAACAAGCCCAAAACATGTCAAGTGGTCTTTGAGGAAGTCAGCTCTGTCTCTGTTAAGAGTAAGACCATGCTTGTGAATCCTTTGCAAGACATATCTCAGACAGACAATGGGACTGATTCACAGAAGCATTTTATAATAGCGCAATCCCATAGGAAAATGTTATGTGAATCAGGCCCAATGTGTTCTGAGCATGATTTAGCGAATATCAGAATGTCATGGATGACATTGATGACTGCTGGGATCCCTGCCACAACACCATGTATTGTGTTTCAAAAACCTGTGCCGGCGACAACATTCCGATACTCAAGCGCTTATGTCTGTATAGTCCAATGTGTGAGGAAAATGTTACGTATCTCAACTCTTCATTCAGCGATATCTGGTGGTAGGCTGTCCTTTGGTCAAGTTTGGAGAAAAACTGTGTGCCTTGGAAGTCTGCCTGCAGGTCATCAATTGTGGGAGTCGGGTGCCTTTCCCTCTTCACAGCATTGTTGGGGAGCCAGATGTCCATACAGAGAATATGATATGGCATTGATAACGCGCCTGTACACATGTGTTTCTAGGCGCAACTAGACAAGGAGGAGGAAACAAAGGGAGGACAAAACAACGATCTCAATAGGCCTTGTGTCAATCAGATCGCGCAAGTGCAGGGAAGAGGGAAGGGGAGAAGTGCAGGTAAATCAATAAGTGCAGCCAGCAGGTGGTTCATAAGTGCAGAGGGAAGTGACTGCAGGGTTGCAGGAACAGACCCTTAAGTGCTGGGGGAGCCCAGAGGCAGTGGAAGGGCACGGGTGACCAGTGCACGGAGCAGTCGGGTACATCAGCAGGGGAGAGGAAGAGAGAAAGCGGAAGCGAAAAGGAAGGTCTTGAGTTGCTTCCTGTACTGGAGGTGGTTCTGCTCAAGTTTGAAAGAGGCAGGGAGGCTGTTCCAGAGACAGGCCATGGCCGAGGAGAGGGATCTACCCCCAACTATCTGCTTGGAGAAGCGTCTGACCCTCAGAGAGTTGGGATGGATGAGCGGAGAGCTCAAAAAGAAATATATTTTGGAATAGAAAGTTGGGCATAGAGAGTTCCCAGGCCCCAGAAAGCCTTGTGAACAATGCAGAGGGTCTTGAACTTGATCCTTGCAGGCACGGGTAGCCAGTGAAGAGATTTCAGTGCTGGAGAGATACGATCCCTGGGCTTGAGGCCAAGGACAAGTCTTGCAGTCCTGTTCTGGATAAATTGTAAAGGTCGAAGAGAAGAGGCAGGCAGATTTAGAAAGAGGCTGTTGCAGTAGTCCATCCTAGGTATGACCAGAGCTCTGGAGACAGTGACTTTCTGAGGTAAAGTGAGAAAAAAGGAAGAATACCTCTGAGGAGGTGCACCTGGTAGTTTGACTTCTTAGAGACATCAGGAATGTGAGGAGAGAAGGAGAGAGTGGAGTTGAAGATGACACCAAGGTTCTTAGCCTTACAGGAAGGCAGGAAGAGGGCCCAGAGTGGGCGGCCAGAGAGAGAGAGAGAAGAAAGGAGGGAGCAGGTTTCCCAACGAGGAGGATCTCAGTTTTACTGGCATTAAGGCAGAGATCGTTGGCAGCACACCATTCCTGAATTTGCAGCCAGACAGTATGGTATGAGAGAAGGAGCAGTGGTGGCTGAGGGAAGCCTGAAAGAGAGCTGGGTGTCATCCGCATAACACTGAAAGTTGGAGCAGAAAGTAGAAATGCGGTGGGCGAGAGGTGCCAGGTATTGGTTGAACAGCCAGAGAGAGAGGTTAGACCCAGGGGGAACACCACAAGTAGAGAGAGAAAGAGAGAGAGAGAGAGAGAGAGAGAGAGAGAGAGAGAGAGAGAGAGAGAGAGAGAGAGAGAGAGAGAGAGAGAGAGAAAGATAAAAGAGCAGAAAGACCCCAGTTGGATCCGAGAGGGTCGGTCCGTGAGAAAAGAGGTCAACTAGGCCAGGGCCTGATCAGTGATACCCAGGTTATCACAGAGGCGTTTGAGCAGGATGGCATGGTTGACCATGTCAAAACCAGAGGATGGATTGAGGAGAAGGAGGACAGAAGGGTGATTAGAGTCAAGATTGGAGAGCAGGTCTTCGCGGTTGTTCAGGAGAGTAGTTTCTGTGCTTCTGGCAGCTTTGAAGCCAGATTGGTGGTCGTGGAGGCAACCAATGGATTCAGTATGCAGATTAAGCTGGGAGATGGAGAGCTTTCCCAAGAGTTTGCCCAGGAAAGGAGTGATGGAGATAGGGCGATAGTTAGCCGGTGTCAAATAGCTGGTCTCGTTGCTGGCAGGAGCACGTTTCTTCCCTCCGGTCTTGATCCGAGTTGGTTTGTCCAGTCTGCGTGATGAAGTAAGAGTAGTGTGTAGAAAGGTCTCCTAAACCACCACTCATAACAAAGCAAGGGGAAAGGTTCGGAAAACAGAATGGCTTCCCCGGAATTTACATGGCATGAGGACAGCGCCGGAGCACCGGCAGGGGTAGCAGCTGGATATCTGGTGAAGTGGCAGGTGGTAAGCAGCAACGCAATTCCACGAGTAGCAGTACAATCTCAGTAGCCAAGTAGTATGAAGGCAAGGAAGGCCAGAATGGACAAGGCAGACAGAGGCAGGTCAGGAAGGGCAAAGCAGGCGGAGGCAAGGCAGAGAACAAGAGATTGCGGTGGAAAAGGCAAGGAGCCAAGGAAGGGATAAGAACAAAAGGCAAGGCAAAACGAGGAGCATGCAAGAACAGGGTAGCAAGGTGCAGGCACATGAACTACGGAATGCATTACCGATGCATCCGTCTGCAGTGAAACCAGCATTTAAATATACAACGCTGTAAACAGTGTTGCCATGGTGCCGCTTGATGTTGCCTTTACTGTGCATGCGCAAGTGACCAGCGTCGGGTCCTCGCGCATGCTCACATGGGTCAACATGGCCACGCCCTGCCTCAGGACACCGAAAGAATGCTGGTGACCGTTCTGGGCCATTGGACCTGATGCCCGACAACCGTCATGCCTCCCCGTCCCTCTGTGACCCAAGCACCACCGGGGATAGCAGCGCCAGGTAGCAGATCACGGGCCTCAGCAGTGACAGGCACGAGGCCTGACAGCTGAAGAGGAAGGATCAGCTGAGGGCTTCTTTAGAAGGGGGTGCACAAGGGAGGGATTAAGGGGAGGAAGGGAAAGTTCCAGTGGCAAAGGAGTGATTGCAGAAAACAGCCAAGGCTGGAGCAAGGGTGTCAATGTGGTCCTTGATGGTTCTGGATGAGCAGGGGAGAACCTGCTTTGACAAGACTTTCATAGATCAGACTTATCTAGAAACATTGTCAGGGGCAAACCGGGGAATGGAGGAGAAAGGAGGAGCAGAAACAGCCTCAGGCGGGCCAGGAGTGTTAGAGGAGGAGGAGGAAGAAGAGTTGGAGGAAGAGAGGGTGGGCAGAATGTCCTGAGTTTTAGTGATGAAATGAGAAGCCAAGGCCGTGCAGAGGGCCTGGGAGGGAACATGAGAGGTAGCAACTGCAGCAGGATTGGCCAGCTCCTTGCAGATTTTGAAAAGTTCGGCTGAGTTATTAGATGCTGCAGAGACACGGGCTTGGATGTAGGCTCTCTTCTTAGAGAGGACAGAAAGTCTGTACTGCCTTTGGAGCAGGAGTCAGGCTAGTTTGTCGGGTGTGGGTCCGATGTCCTCCAATTCTTCTCCACTGCCCTACACTTGCATTTAAGGGTGGCGAGGCGTACCAAGAGTTGCACTTGGATTTGGACTTCAAGCGGATCCTCATGACAGGAGCAACGACATCCAGAGTATTAGAGATAGAGAGATGAAAGTCAGAGAGGGCTGTGTCAGGGTGTGAATCAGCCAAAGGTGCAGAAGGAAAAGAGAAAGTAGCGGTGAAAGTCTCAACGGACACACCCTTCATGGGTTGTGTGACGTCCCAGTCAGTTGTAGCGCATGCGCGAGCCTCGTTCGGGAACTGCGCATGCGCAGGTTAATAAACCGCGTCCGTGCAAGCAGTTGCCGCTGGGACGCGTAGCAGGCAGCATCGCGTCCCGTGTCTCTCTGAGTGTGTGCATGCATGCATGTATGCGTGTGAGCCACCCGAGGCACGGGTGGCTATACAACAACTGGCGACGAGGATGGGATACCATTGCAACGTTCGCTTGATGAACACGGCTTGTTTTACATCGGCAACGCTACACGGTGGCGAGTCACGGACCCGGCGGGAACAAATCCATGGTGCCCTAGCGTCTGGTATGCAGCAGTAGCGGCCTGAAAAGGTGCTCGTGCGCTGCTCATACCACATTCACAGAATTTTTGGAACTCTGGCAGTCCTCTACAATCCAGAGGACAGCCAACATCGCATAGTTACCGAACAAAAGGTGGCTGGAAAGCACAGCTGGCAACAAGGAAGACAACCAAAGCTGGAGGGGAGCAATGGCATGCTGAATTCCACCGTACAGTAACGTGAGGTACGTGCACTGCCCACCCAAGTCAGGTTTGCAGCCTCTGAGCCATAAGGAGGTGCCTGTGCGACCTGTAAACATGGCGGAAAGTGACGGAGAGGTGGAAGCTGCGACTGTGGTGGTGAAAGCACAACAGGGGTCGTTGTTACCCATGCAGGAGTTTGACGTGTCCCGTCCCCCTTCGAAGTTGGGCCCAAGATGGTTGCTATGGATAAAAAAAAACTTGATATGTACTTTACAGCGACTGGGAGAACCAATGACGATGCGAAGAGGGCCACTCTTTTGTACTCGGCAGGCCTGGATGTCATACGCATATATGAATCCCTGAACCTGCAGGTAGTCACCTATGATGCCGTCAAAATCTGCTCTGGAAAATCACTTTATACCACTCTCTAACATCGACTACGAGAGGTTTCTCTTATGTGGCAAAAAACAGCGGGAGGAGGAGTCACTGGATCAGTTTTGCGCTCGACTGCGGCTCATGGTCTCCACGTGCCGATGGGACAATGAGGAGTCGATGATTAGGAATCAAGTACTTCAAGGGTGTAGCTCAGGAAAACTACGAAGGCATGTGTTGAGGGAACCGGGCTGGACCCTGCAACAAATCCTAGACAGTGGTAGAACCTATGAACTGGCGGAGTCGAGAGGTGCCAAGATGGACGCAGCAGTGTGCCCTGGAAAATTGGAGGAGGCATTTGCTATCAGTAAACAGACTGCGTCGAAAGACAAGAGGGGTCAGAAACGACAGGAAACTCGTTCCCCGACAGAGTCTGGATCTATCTGCCAGTATTGCGGATATGATTTGCCCCACTCTGAAAAGTGTCCGGCCAAATCGAGGTCATGTGGCCGGTGCAACGGACCAGGACACTACGCCCGTATGTGTCGTGCCCCAGCTCCCGTGTCAATACAGAGGGGCCCGGCCAGGGTACGAGGGGGTGGTTCGAGAAGGCAGAGGAGCATTGCGGCTTTGGAGCAAGAAATGCAGAGACTTCAGCTAGCTGAGGAGGAAGAGGAGGAGGAAGACGAAGTATTTTTCATCTCGAGCATCGCTACTGGGGCGAAGAGTAAAAGACAGCCCAAATGTGTTGTGAACATTCAAGGGGTGCCGACACAAGTGCTAATTGACACAGGGGCCTCAGTATGCGTGCTGGCCCTCCCGCGCTGGACATTTCGACGGCGAGGATTTTCACGTTTGGTGGAGACACTCCGCTCCCCATCAAGGGTGTGTTTGTAGCACCTGTATCCAGGGGCAGAAAGACCATAAAGGCCCGATTTTTCGTTACAGATGCGAGTCCCCACTCTCTACTCAGCTGTGCAGCATCCGAAGCCCTGAACCTGGTTCACTTTGCACTAGAGGTCTATCAGGTGGATATTGAGACACTGCTGGACAGGTTTGCGGGCATTTTTGAAGGAGTTGGGAAGTTGAAGGCGCCCCCGGTCCGTCTGCACATTGACAACACGATCAGACCAACAGCTCTCAAGCACAGGCGAATTCTGTTTCATCTTCGAGAGAAAGTGGAAGAAGAGCTCCGGTCGCTTGTCAGTATGGACATTATCGAGAGGGTGGAAGGACCGACGCCCTGGGTCTCGCCCATTGTGGTGGTGCCCAAACCGAAACAGCCTGGGGCGGTGAGAATTTGTGTAGATATGCGTCTCCCCAACGCCGCAATTAAGAGAGAGAGACACTTAACGCCGACCCTCGATGATATCATTGGGGAGTTGCAGGGGGTGAACGTTTTTTCGAAATTGGATCTACGGGCGGGCTATCACCAGCTTGAGCTCCACCCAGGCTCTAGATTCATCACGACCTTTACCACACACGAAGGCCTTTATCAATTTAAGCGCCTGAGCTTCGGCATTTCATCGGCCGCTGAAGTCTTCCAGAACACTATTAGGGGGGCGCTGGCAAGCCTTAAAGGCGTCTTGAAAATGAGTGACGACATCTTGGTGTTTGCCGACTCGGAAGCCGAACAGATGAAGAGGCTCGAGAGCACGCTGAAAAGGTTGAGTGATCTGGGACTTACCCTACACCGTCAAAAGTGTGAATTCTTTAAAGACCGCCGTGGATGCCAGTCCCGTGGGTTTTGGGGCAGCACTATTGCAGCCTGATGAAAGGGGGGACATGCGTCCCATCGTGTGCACGAGTAAGGCTCTCTCCAACACCGAAATGCGATATTCGCAAATTGAAAGGGAGGCGCTAGCCATTCTGTGGGGCTGTCACCATTTTCGACTGTACATCCTGGGCAAGCCTGTCGTAGTGGTGACGGACCACAAGCCGCTGCTGCCCATATTGGCGGGGGTGTCTTCTAAGCCGCCGCCCAGGATCGAGAGGTGGATATTAGCCCTAATGGAGAATGGGGTTCGACTAATATACAGACCGGGAACCAACAACCCGGCGGACTATCTCTCACGACACCCCAACACAGAGAATACGGACAAGGACGGTGGCGTGTCCGACTGCCAAGGATTGCTCCGTCACGTGGTGGATGGGGCGCTACCGGTGGCGCTGTCGAGGCTGGCTATAGCGACGGAATCATCCAAGGATGAGGTGTTCGGCATCATCAAGGCGGCCGTGAGAAGTGGCGACTGGAGAGAGGTGCTGCGTAACAATTCAAGACGACAGTCAGATGCCCAAAAGGACCTGCAGGCACTCTGGAAGGTACGGGACGAACTGTCGGTCTCAGATGATGTGTTGATTCTAAGAGGGAGGCAGATTGTGATCCCACAGGCGTTAAGGGGGCGCGTATTAGAGCTGGCGCATATCGGGCATCAAGGGGTCGTCAAGACCAAGGCGAGACTTCGTTCGGGACCCGCGCATGCACAGGTTAATAAACCGCGTCCGTGCGAGCAGTTGCCGCCAGGACGCGTAGCAGGCAGCATCGCGTCCCGTGTCTCTCTGAGTGTGTGCGTGCGTGCATGTATGCGTGTGAGCCACCCGAGGCACGGGTGGCTATATAACAGGTTGGATGACTGAGAAGGTAGGTGGCAGAGCTGGAGTCGGCTCTCTCTACCCTTGATGGGTAGAGAGAGAGAGAGGTGGGAGGAAAGGAAAACGTGATAACTCCAAGAGAGAGGAGTGGTGAGAGGGTTAGAGAGGGGGAGATCTGAGGAGACCAGAACATCCAGAGTGTGCCCTGCAGAGGGAGTCGGGGCAGAGGGAAGAATAGAGAGAGAGAGAATCGCAGAGGTTGCAAAAGAGTCCCAAAGAAGGGCTGGTAGCATCCAGGTGGATGTTCAGGTCTCTGAAGAGGAGAAGGTGACAGGAAGAGGCAAGAAGGGAGGAGGAGAGGTCAGCCCACTCAGAGAGGAAGAGGGCGACCTGGCCAGGTGGCCTGTAGATAGTGGCCACAGTGAGAGAGAGGCCAGGAGAGATAGAGAGCCTGCCGACACAGGCATTCAAAGGAGGAGTAGTAGTCCTGCATTGGAATGATAGAAGCAGGAATCCATTCAGGGAAAATCAAGGCTACACCCCACCGGGACGGTTGGTTCTGGGTTCGGAGCGGACCTTGTAGCCATCGGGAAGGAGAGTCAAAACTTGTGACAGAGCTGCCCGTGAACCAAGTCTCGGTGAGATGCAGATTTGCTCTAGGTTTTTGGCCTTTCTGGCCACTACAATTGGCGACGCCCTCTGTGTTGGGCCCTGTGCCCTCTCTATTATTCCAGCTTCTTTTAACTTACACAGTTCCTCTTCCACTTTGGGATGCAGGTTGAATAGAATGTGCCAGTGCTTAAGAGCTAAAAGTTGAACTGATTTGTTGATGTGCAGGTGAACTTTATGGGTGCGCATGCTTCCAATGCCCTCAAAGACGGACTTAAATTCGAGTAGAAGGTCTTCAATAACCTCTATGTTCATTCCAAATGTGAATTTGAGGAACTTCTACCATGTCGCAGCTTAATAGAGTTGCAGTGTCTGCTGGTGTGACATACAATCTGAAAACTTAATGCAACGAAATAGGGGTCTGACTGCTATATGCAAAGATGCATATTCTTGTGTTTCTCGGGACAGGGCACGGCCTCAGTAGTGCAAACTGTGACGCCCTCATCACATTTACTTAGGCTCCTGTGTCTATTAGAGCAGGCTTCATGTTCCCCACAATTAGGATTTAATACTGTGGCTATTTCCTCATGTTTGGCTTGCGGCCTAAGCTGGAGATCATGTAAACATCATGCTCATGTCGGAATCATCTGGATCTTGATTTGTTACCGCTGCCATCTGGCACATGCTGGAGGGTGATATGAAGTACCCGATTTAAACACTTTGGCAAAGTGCCCAATTCTACCACATTCAACTCACCTGCCTGGGCATCAGCCTCAATGGGGTAGCTCCACAGTAGAGACATGATTTTCCTGCTGTTGGAATTTGTGGCAGTTCTCTCAGCTTCTGGTTCGCGGTCTGATTGCCTTCGTTTGGTTGTCCCAGGCACCTCTTTGTGACTGCTTGAACTTCTTGGATGCTCATCGATTGGACCGTTGCTTCCATTTTTCCAGCCCTCGCCTCCTGCAGGGTCGAAGGGAACCAGGTCTGCATGGTCAGCCCTAGCTCCCTTAGACTCTGTCAGCAGAGTTTGTTGGAATGACATCCCCAGATGAGTTGAGCCTTGGCCTTATACGTCTTATCTAGGAGAGTGCAGGTTGATGCCAGGTGACGTAGTTGGGCAGTGAAAAGCATAGATTGGTGTCAGAGCAGTCTGCCTGGCTTGCCTTAACTGAAAACACTCGAAATAAGCATTGGCTTGAGGGCTGAAGAACTCTACTAACGTTCGCTTGGCCTCCCCGTATGAAGTGTCATTGGCGGTCAGTATCTTGAATATTTTATGGACTTCTCGACCAGCATAGAATAGAAGTGCAGATTTCTTTTCTTCTTGCATCTGCTACAAAGTCTCGACCCACATGGCCCATTTGGGACCTAATGCAGACAGTGCTCCCTCTACATCAAATTCCTTGATGGGGTATGGGTGCTGATGATTGTTTAGTTGGTGCATGTGGCACCAACGGTGTTATCAGTGGGGCAACATCTATATCATATGTAAGGTGTTTCTCCCTAAGGTATCTGAACCGCGGCATGTGCTGCAACCTGTAGGAGTCCTGAGAATGGGATACTTACACCTTACTGCACACATGCGCGAAATCATACCCCAGGATGTGATGAGTGGGCGCTGGGGCAGTGAAAGCCCTCTTCTATGGAATATGTTAGACCTGGCTGAAAACTTTGGTTAGGGTGCACCCCGTGTAAATAAATAGTCACAGACTTCTCTTCAGTTGACCAGCTTGACAGCTTGTTTTGATATATGCCAGACATTGTTCAAATAATGCATTGTTACATGAAGCAGGGTCATCAGGGAGTGAGTCAAGTCACCACTGTAAATAAATAATCACATATTAACACTTGGATCACTGGTAAGCCAATCAGTGCACTGTTGTTTCATAAATGGTTGCATATCATAACTTGGGCCACCTGGGAGTGAGTCAATTCACCTCTGGTACATAAATAATTAAATATTAACACTTGGATACTGGAAAGCCAGTCAGTTCACATTTGTTACATAAATGGTTGCATATCATAACTTGGGTCACCTGGGAGCGAGTCAATTCACCTCTGGTACATAAATAATTAAATATTAACACTTGGATAGGGCTGAGACTCGACCTCTCCCTTCATGCGCGTTTCACTTAACCTGCCTCTCAACCCTCCTCCGTGAACGTATGTACACCAAACATCCCCTTGAGAGGGGACCGACAACACTACACCGTATAGTGAATAAACCATCCCACTTACAGACGCTTGACTGCCTCTGCAGAAACTCTGGGTGAGAACAAGGGGGTTTGTGACTGCTCCTCTCACTTTCCTTTGCCTGTTCTGTTTAGCTAACTACTTCCTCACTAAGTATCAAGGGCCCAACAGAACCCCGTCTGGTTGGTCCTCTCCCCATCTCAACGGAAAATGGTACACTCGAGCCAGCCCACTTGTGCATTGCCAGTGAGAAAGTTTACCTCTACACAGTTCAATATTCTACTTTCGGTCTCCTTCACTTTGACAGGAAACAATACTGTCGACACCGCTAGCCTGTGCTTTGCTGGCGAGTAAGTATACCTCTACACAGTTCAATAATGTAATTTCATTCCCTTTCACTTTGACAGAAACTTGTACAGTTGACACGGCCCGTCTGTGCGTTGCCGGTGAGAAAGTAAACTTCTACACGGTTCAATATTGTATCTTCGTTCCCCTTCAGTTGGACAGAAACGTATACACTTGACATGGCCCACCTGTGCGTTGCCGGTGAGAAAGTATACTTCTACACAGTTAAATATTGTACCTTCGTTCCCCTTCAGTTTGACAGAAAACTGTAAGTTTGACACAACGCACCTGTGCGTTGCCGGTGAGAAAGTATACTTCTACACAGTTCAATATTGTCCAAACCTCTCCCTCACTTTCTACCTCCTACCTCAGAGACAGCAAATATGTAGTTACGTGTGACAACGCCCCGGCTCTGCTCTGGCAGAACAATGCCAGCAGTGGAGGAGCACTCCTCCCGACCTTACTCCCTCGCCTCTAGCCAGGCTCAAACTCTTGACTCAGGGATGGGGAGAGTGAGTTAGCCCAGACTGCAACAAAGACGGCCTCAGGGGACGTCCCTGCCAACAAGCGAGAGATGGACTGCCCCATCTCATTCCACCGGGAGCTTCTCCCTTCATGCCATACCGGAATACATTTTATGCAATTCCGCTCTGCCCACCAGTCACTACACTGCAGGAGCCTCCTCACCGAAATAGTTCTCAAAACACCTCAGCCTGCTACACGCTCCACCTGTTGGCGGCGCATACCAAGTCCCCTGAGAGCTTCTCCTCTGAACACTGCTACGTAAAGCAAGAAAGGCCTGTGCAAGTAGAAAACATGAAGCCATGGCACATTTACTTACAGAATCACATGACATTCTGGTTTACACATAAAACCATGGCACATTTACTTACTGAACCACATGAAATGCTGGTTTACACATAACTGTCCATCCCATCCTCGCCACCAGTTTTTATGTCCTAGCTCAGGTGGTGAAACTCTCTGGTGCCAGAGAGCCTGTTGGAGTCGCAAGGGTTTTCAGCAGACATAGGACAATCCTGATGTTATCCCGGCCTCCATCATTAAATAATTGATGGCCCAGCACTCCATCTTTCTCAGAGCATGAGCTCTCCAGTAAGCATCCCCCTCAAACAAAAAAATCTACATTGAAACGGATGTAAAAAGCCGTATCACAAGCTGTTTTGTACGCCAAATGAGCAAAATCTGGCAACAATGCCTGTATCATACCTGAACATAGCTTGTTTGGAAATTCTATTATCTTAGAGAGTAAAACTTCTGTACCATCTGCTATACTGGTGGTAGAGCCTAGTGCTGTCTCCTCTCCCCTTAACCTACCCCCACCAATGCTATTGTCTTATACCAACGTGGCTCCAGGTTTGGCTCGTGAAATCGACCGGCCAGAAACTGGTTCCACAGCAGCCACCTCTGATGGCTCTGCATCCCACTCTATTATACCCACTAGTAGAACCTTATGCTCCCAAGCCAAACTGACAAACCTTTGGCTCACTCCTCCATGTGTGACATTGCCAACCCCACAGTCAACCACAGTCCACTTCAATGCTATCAGGAAAGAGGCACAATATAAGATTCTACAACTCCAAACAGCCTCTACAGATATATATCTCCCCCCGAACCCCAATCGGGTTGCTGTGATGACTATTCTTCACTGTGTAGTTCCACTTTGTGTCATTACATCAGAAGACATTCTCATTGTTGATCAAGTCGACCACATAGCAACCAACATTTCTAACATTTGGTTCCAGAGTGACGTTTTGTTAGACTATGTGATCAAGTATGAAGTTGACCTCTTTAGACTCGGCTATATATGCAAGATTGTGCCTATGCCACCTATCAAATCACGACCCATGATTGAAGTAGCCGGCTCAGATATCAAAAAGCCGAATACCTCTGTCTTGGCCATCACATGTTTGTCATGTAATAAAAAAAAAGCATTCTGTCCCTCTTCCATACCTAGTAGCAATGTGATAACTGATCTCTCAAGCCATAGTGGTTGTCTATACCCCCATTCAAAGTACAAACTCACGAGTCTGAAACACAACTGGCAATAAAGATGGGTACTGGCAATGGCTCCAGTCAATATTTAAGACACATTTCTCTACGCTGTCCCAATGACACGCATATGGTTTGCTCCTGGAATACACGAGGATCATCTCACCTATTTAGTGCTGAAGGTCTTATTGACAACATAAATATCTTTGCAATAGTTGCCCTCCAGGGGACCTGGCTGGCCAAAACAGTTGATTTTTGACAGCCGTGTGACTGTGCACGGGCTAGCTTCAAAAGGCCCTATAGGTCAACCAAAGGGTGGCCTTTTGATCTCAGTGAGGGAACCTTGGTCTGTTGTAGAACTGGAAGGCTCAATCGCCACAGTACAAGTGGTCAAACTTCAGCGCAGTCACCAGAATCACATTCTGATCAATCTTTATGATTCACCAAATTGTGTGGCTACTGCCGCGACTGTAACAGTTAAATCCTTTCTATTGTCCCATCACCATCTGATGCCGATATGACTGATATCCGATTTTAATACCAACATTGTCCTCGCCTCCGCAGAAAGTCATGGCCCCAAAGCATCCATGCTGATCTCTCCTGTCCGCTGTGTTGGCCGTTCTGGCATACAATGGATAAAGCTTTTAGATGTGTTTGGATATCTCCTCCATGGTCTATGTCCTGGTGATGCCTCGGTGGCTTTTACACGTGTCTGTTGCAAAAGTGCTACGACACTTGATTACATCTTTGTAAACAAACAAGGCTTGGACATGGGTAAGGGCATGGCTGTAATTGCATGAGATGAAAGTGACCATCTGCCGCTCTGTGTCCTCATGAAAAAGGTCTCTGAGATCATTGTAAATAGGCATCATGCATTGACTGGTGACATACAGGTGAATGCTACAGGAAATCGCATTAGATGGAATAAGCCGAGGCTGTTAAAGACTAAAATTGCTGAAGACAGCCTTGTCCCTCCAATCATAAAGCGATTTGACACCCATTCACTGAAAATTGTCTAATATTGTGTGTGATTTTTCAGCATTACTCGCCCAGAAACCAGCTAGCTTGCCTATGCTGATGACCTTCTGCTACTTGACCACACTCCTAAGGGACTGCAGACCCTGCTAACGGCACTTGTAGGGTATGCAGCCTTAAATGGTTTGTCAATAAATATTGCTAAAAGCAAAACTATTCTATTCTCTCACGAACACCTCTGTGATAAGACTATACAGTGTGTTCTTAATGGTTCTAACCTCAAATGTGTTCGTTCTTATAAATATCTTGGGTTATGCGTGGATAACACTCTTCAATGGTCCACACATTGGCTCGCATCAAAATAAAAAAAGGGCATGACAGCCATTCAAGCTATTAGTTCCTACATTGGCCGCCAAGGGGGAATCTATTTCAACTGTTCTACTATCATATCGAACAAAAATTCTTCTGATTCCATACTATGGCATTGAAGTCTGGGGCCACCACTATACAACAAAACTCCATTACCTGGAAGCAAGCATTTTACGTATTTTGTTTCTGCATGCCCCGTACACTGTCTATTGAGTACCTATACCTTGATTTTGATCTTAATGGAATAGACCAGGAATTTGTTCAGAGAGTGGTTATGTGCTGTGAACAGTTGCAGGTCCTCCCGAATGGTACCTCAATGGTTGCTTTCTTGGCTGCATTCCTTCATTTAGACTATGTAATGCATCAGGGACCCTATGCACAATGATATCCCTTTATTCCAAACGGAAGATAGGTTGTATGAATATTTCCTTTTTAGGTAAACCGTATCTGGTTAAATTGAGGCTAAAAACTGTGTTGAAGCGGTTTTTTGTTATGATCAGAACCTGATGAATCTTTACACCAAAAGCCCATATTGTGAATATAGAACTGGCCGCTTGTTGAACCCGTCACATATGTATGCCTTTCGAAACAGCGCCATAATATGTCAGGATTTACTACTAAAATGTAATATTAGTGAGCACTAGCAACCAAAGGAGCATTATACGGCATTACTAGATCAGAGCACTACTGCTGTCACACTAGTTCTAGAAACTATGGCTCATTTGTTAATCAAATGTGAGAGCCTAGCCTCTATTAGGCAAAGCTACTTTCGATCTTCTAATAATTATTTCGAATGTACTGACACAATGTGGCTCTGGTATAATTTTTTTGACAGCAACGTTCATAACTTGATCTTCTACACAGTAAATTCTATGACAAGACCGAAGGCGAGATTATGCTTTATCTCCTTTAATACTGCGTAACAGCAGCTTTTTAAATATTGAACTTAACTTTTTTAGTTATTTATTATTATTTTTTTGAAAGGTTGAAATTTTGTTTAGCCAATAAAAACATTTTTTTAACAGTTGAAAACTATACAACTGACATAAAAAACAAACTTCCAGCCAAAAAATGATCTGCAGATAAACCAAGGGGAGTGACCCAACTACAGCTTCCATGAGTCCCAGTAGGCCAGTAGTCCCTAGCCTCAGACCCATACTCAACTGAGGGCTCCTCTGTTAGTATAAATCCCTCTAGTACTAGGTTCCTTCCTCTTCTTTTTTGCTGCTTGCACAGCTAATTACCCATTATGATTATGTCTGAGTGAAGCAGATTTATAGCGTGAATGTATCGTTGGAGGCGCATTACACTGTTGATAGACGCTTATATATGTATAAAATATTCACATATCAGATAGGATGCGCAGCGAGTAACTAGGCGCACTGAGGTATTTGTCCTTTCTAGTCTGACTCAAAGTTGAATCAAGTGTGTCAAAATGAGAGGACCGTCCCGCAAGCTATCTCGCCAGCAGTAGGGCTCGCTTTCCTTTCATAAGGTTTAAAGCGCGAATGTCACGGATTTCCCCCTATCTCATCTGAGATCGATCCTTGCAGGATTTCTTGGGAGGAGTCTTCTAGCGCACGGATCGGGTTTTGTACAAGCCCGCGCAAGCCTCTTCTGGCTCCAGCATGCGTTCAGTGTTCCGGGATACTTGGAGGCTCCGGGAAGTCCAGGAAACGAGGAAGGTGTACACGAAGACGGCACACGAAATCCGGGAAGCAAGGTAGAGAGAAGAGGGAGGAAGGGAGATGGGATTTAGAGGGTTCGGGAACCAGGAACAGGAGAATAGTTCAGCGAACTACAGAGCACACATCTAGCCACTACCAGCGATAGCGTCGAGACGTGCGGGGGTGTGGTCTTTTTGTAGAATACGCTACGTCCGACGTGGAGGCTGGTGGAAGGCGCACCACGTTAGAGGGCTATGTTGGGAGTACCAAGGAGTGCAAGCCCCGTTGTGATAAGGACCAGGAAGCCCAAAAGGGGCGTGTTCTGTGTATCATGACAGCATGCCTCCTCCGAAAACCTGTTCCACCAGGTTTGCCCGGGTGTATGAGATGATACCTTCTGAGCAATGGAGGGGTATTCAGATTAGAAATTGGTTCCCAGGTTCTTTCACTAGGAGGATATCCTTTGCACTCAACCAGGTATTGGAGTTGACCCCGTTTATACCTGGAGTCACATATTCTGGAAACTTCATATTCCAGCTGGTCATCCACAACCACGGGGTTGGATCTGCAGGATTTCCGGGAGGATCGGATGTAAGGTTTTAATAAAGAAGTGTGAAAAACTGGATGAATCTTCTTCCAGGAGTCTGGCAACTTGAGCCGGAATGAGACTGGGTTCATGATTTCCTTTATAGAAAAGGGGCCATAATATCAGGGGGCCAGTTTGTTTGGTCGTAAATGTCGAGGCAGCAGTTTCGAGGACAGCCAGACTTGATCACCGACGGCATAAGAAGGCCCTGGTCTTCTTTTGGTATCCGCATAACGCTTAGTGTGTGTTCGGGCCTTTTCTAAATGTTCTTTGGCTTCCTTTTGTACTTTGATGAGAGTTTCAATCCAGGAGTCGACGGTTGGTACTGGTGTGGGATGTGGGAGAATGGAAGGTAGAACTGATGGTTGGAATCCTTGGCTGCAATAAAAAGGGCTGGTCTTGACTGCCGAGTGATCAGAATTATTGTAGGCGAATTCAGCCACGAGTATAAGGAGCGACCAGTCGTCCTGTACCTTGGTGGTGAAACAATGAAGGTATTGTTCCAGGGTCTGGTTCACATGTTGCGTAGCTCCGTTAGTCTGTGGGTGGTATCCCGATGAGAGGGCACATGGGATTCCTAGAATGCGACATAGACGTTTCCAGAATTGTGAGACGTATTTAGGTCCTCGGTCTGATATGATCTTGGAAGGGAGTCCATGAAGGGGAAATATATGTTCCAGGAAAATGCCAGCGAGTTCTGAGGAAGATGGCAACTTGTTTAAGGGTGTAAAATGAGCCATGTGGGTGAATAAATCAATGGTGAGCATAATAGTGGTATAGCCCCTAGATGGTGGTAATTCCATGATAAATTCCGTAGCGATGAATTCCCAGGGCCTAGAAGGTAACATAGGTTGAAATAGGAGACCTGCCGGTTTCTTGTTATCATGCTTGTTTTGATTGCAGACTGCACAGGCTTGAATGTACTGTTGAACGTCAATTTTCAATTTAGGCCACCAAAATTGTCTTTGTATTAGACAGAGGGTGATGGTGACGCCACGGTGCCAGGAGTGAAGAGTGTCATGACAGAGGTTAATGATCCGTAGTTGCAGCTTCTGTGTGGGAATGACCAGGGCATTGTGCTTGAACAGGTAACCGTCTTTAGTTCCAAGACTCCACCGATTTCTTTCCCCGTGAATTCTTTCCAGATCTCAGAGGACTGGATTTGCATTCGAATATCTTCCAGGAGACTGACTGCTTGGGCTACAAAGATTGTGTGGGGAACATCTTTGGATAGGCCCGATCTTCAAGAGTTTCGTAATCAGGACGTCGAGATAAGGCGTCAGCAATTATGTTCTGTGATCCAGGGACATGATGGATGTGGAACTGGTACTGGGCAAAGAAGAAGGCCCAACGGGCTTGACGACTGTTCCTACACTCCAAGGATTGTAGAACTTGGAGATTTCGATGGTCCGTACGGACCTGGACAGGATGTTTAGCTCCCAAAAGTAGATGTCGCCATTCTGTGAAGGCTTGGCGGATGGCTAACAGCTCCTTTTCCAAGACAGAATAATGAGTCTCGCTGGGAGTTAGGGTTCATGAAAGATAAGCAATGGGATGCTCCAATTTGTCCTCGAATTCCTGCTTTAGCACTGCTCCTATGGCGTAGTTAGAGGCATCCGTCTCCACTAGGAATGGTCGATTAATATCAGGTTGACCTAGGATGGGGACTTGAGTAAACTCTGTTTTTAATCATTGGAATGCCTTGTCTTGAGCTAAGGTCCAGGGAAAGGGAGTATCTTTCTTCAAAAGAGCAATGATTGGTTGAACTATCTCAGAAAAGGACAGTATGAACTTCTGGTAGAAATTGGCAAGCCCATTTCAAGGTTAGTATCCAAGTATTCTCGAAGGGCCCTTTTTTCTGGTTCGGATAGAATGAACATCCTTCCAAAAGGAATCGCTGCTGAAGGTTCTGTATCTATAGCGCAGTCTTCAGGTCTGTGAGGGGGTAGGGCCTGGACTATAGCAGTTGAAAACACTTCAGCGTATTCCTGATAGGCCTTAGGAACCTGTAGGATATTAGAAACCATGAGTGGGCCTTGCTGGTCTATTGGCGTGTTTTTGGAAGATGTCAAGGAGGAATCCAGGAGTAGACAGTGAGACATGCAAAACTCAGAACCAAGAAACAAGGATCCTGCTGCCCAGCTGATATATGGATTGTGTTTCTGTAACCAGGGCATGCCCAGTACCATGGGGTAATGAGCAGACTTAATGATGTCAAATTTGATCACCTTTTGGTGATGGTTTATCGAGAGTTGGATCTCTTTGGTCTGCAATGTTATAGGTCCTGAAGTGAGAGGTCTTCCGTCGATCGCCTCCACAGGTTGCATGATGATTCGTGTTTCGTATGGAATGTGGTGGCTAAAGACCCAATCTTGATCAATGAATATTCCCATAGCCCCACAATATACCAAGGCCAAAATGGGGTAGGTCTCATTCTTGGATGGCGATAGGAAGGCCTGTAGAATCACCAGGTTGTTCTGTCCTGCAGAGTTCAAGGATGGAATAGATGTGGAGCAAACATCTCTCTCCCAAAGCCTTGCTCCATCTAGGATCGGGAGCTGGCGTTTCCCGAATGCTATGGGGGGGCTAGAGGGCACTCTCTAACTAGGTGTTTATCCAAGGCACAATGCATACATAACCCCATATGGATCCTTCTCATCCTCTCTTGCTGGGATATGGGTCCACGGAAAGCCCCTATTTGCATGGGGTCTGGATCGTTGACAGAGACTGGAGTAGGGTCAGGTTTCGATGAGGTCTCTAAGGACACCTTCTGGAAGGGCATCTTGGACTTTTTCTTCTCTGCCTTCCTTTCCTGGATACGAAAGTCTATCTGCATGGCAAGATCCATAAGGGCCTGGAATGAACTTGGGTGAGCCACTCTGGCTAATTCGTCCTTGATCTCCTCATTTAACACCCTTCGGAAAAGGGGAAAACGTGCATTTTAAGACCTATCCGCTTCCTTAGCCAATTGTTTGAATCAAGTTACATACGTAAGCATGTCCTGGGATCCTTGCTGGAAATCAAGTAGACGTTCCTGGGCGCTATAGATCTGTTCTGGGCAGTCAAGCATGGTCTTAAGGGCCTGTATAAATCCGTCGTAATCATCCACAAGGGCATCTCCAGAATTGACCAAAGGTGTAGCTGAGGTTAGTGCGTTTCCAGAGAGGTGTGAGATTATAAAGCCCACCTTAGCCCTGGGAGTTGAAAAGTAGTAGGGCTTAAAGGTAAAGTGGACTAAACAGGAATCAAGGAATCCGCAAAGGGTTTTTGCAGACCCATCGTATTTGTCCACAATGCCACCCAGTAGTACGTGTTCCTTTGTGGCAGAATCACGGGACAAAACTAATTGTTTCAATGCGGCGTTTTCCACCTTTAAATTCTGCACCTAGGTCGTTAATTCTTGCATGAGATCCTGAACGGCCGCTTCCATGTTAAATTCAACTTCGGTCGTTTGGCGTCTCAAACTGTCACGGATTTCCCCCTTTCTCACCTGAGATCGATCCTTGCAGGATTTCTTGGGAGGAGTCTTCTTGCGCACGGATCGGGTTTTGTACAAACCCACGCGAGCCTCTTCTGGCTCCAGCGTGCATTCAGTGTTCCGGGATACTCGGAGGCTCCGGGAAGTCCAGGAAACGAGGAAGGTGTGCACGAAGATAGCACACGAAATCCAGGAAGCAAGGTAGAGAGAAGAGGGAGGAAGGGAGATGGGATTTAGAGGGTCCGGGAACCAGGAACAGGAGCATAGTTCAGCGAACTACAGAGCACACATCTAGCCACTACCAGCGATAGCGTTGAGACGTGCGGGGCGTGGTTTATTTGTAGAATACGCTGCATCCGATGTGGAGGCTGGTGGAAGGCGTACCACGTTAGACAGCCATGTTGGGAGTACCAAGGAGTGCAAGCCCCGTTGTGATAGGGACCAGGAAGTCCAAAAGGGGTGTGTTCTGTGGATCATGAGAGCGAAAGCCTCAGTTCGTCACCGGCGTTCCGCGCACTTGACTGGGGCTGTGGCGCACGGTGCCGACAGCCTGCGCATGCGCGGAATACCTTCTCAGTCCCTAACAGTCTCTGTGATCATCGGGAAGTACGAAGCCGCGCTCGCTCGTGGGAAACACCGTACCAAAGTGTTTCAGATGGCATTCAGAGGCATATCTTAATTAGACCAAAAAAAACAAAAAAAAAGAAACTGAAAATAAAGTTTCAACGAACCACTCTGAAACACTCGACCAAGCTAGCAAATCAGCACATGTCGATCAGTATGGACCTCTTGGTCTACAGTGACATTTTCCCTGTATTGGCATACAGCAGCCATGGCATGCGACAGGGGGGAGGAATATTGGGAAGAATACAGCGAGCAGGAGCCAGAACTGCAGGAGGAGGAAATGGATCTCTCACTCAGTTTTAAGAGAGTGTTGGGCGATTCCCTGTTAAGAGCAGTGGCTCAGGGAGTACATCCTATTCAGGAGAGACTTCAAGTCCTAGAGAACATATTGGGCACCAGAGCTGGCTTACAAGATGATCCAAGTGAGAGGACCTCCACTATTAAGCCTCTGGAAAACACTAATAGGGGGGAGTAAGGTCGCCCGGAAGAGAAAGCACTCTTCTACCCCCCGGGCTCTGATATGGGGAAGTGAGAGAAGCTCCAGGAGGCAGCTGATGCTTTTAACAGACTTAATGATGCGTTTCTGACAAGATCAGCAGTGCCCAGCATTGTACCCTCTACCCCAGGGCGAAAAACATAGGGGATGCTCTTTCATCCTCCGAGGAGTTCGGGCAGGATCAGGAGGAGGATGACAGAAGTTTGAGTAAAGAGAGCATAACAGCGCAGGACAAGGTAGCCTGTGGCAATAAAGCCAGCATAGTGGAGAGTATCCCTGAGGAAGAGGACATATCTGATATGTTCGAGCCGGATACTATTAGACACCCTAGGTCCACGGAGTGGACCCAGTCACTAAAAGTGGCAATATATATGGCCCAGAGATTAGGAATCCATTAGAGAAGGAAACTAGATTCCGTCTTAGGTCAGAATGCCCCAGACCAGAGCTTAGCGGGAAGGTATCCAATACCCCAGAGCTGGACTCTAAAATGCCCACCTCTGTCACCAAAGCAGGCAAGGATGCCAGGAAGGGTATGGACTGCGCATGGAGGTCTTGTCAAGACAAGATACTGGACGTCACAATGCCCATAGCAAAAGTCATGGACCTGGCAGAGCGGTCCAAGGACATGGGGGAACCCGTAGATCCGTTTATCCTGGCTGGCTGGGCGCAGCGAGCCGTGTGCTTACTTGGAAACGTAAACTCTGCCATCTCAGCCGAGAGGAGGAGATCAATGCTGCTAAAGATAGACAGCAAGCTCGGTGACCTGGCCTCATACGAAGCTGGAGAAGGGGCTTATGGTTTGCTCTTTGGAGAAAAGTTTGTCAAGGAAATGAACACATTTGTGGGAACTAATACAGCACTTGAGAAAGTGCAAGCTTCAATATGGAAGGTTTTCCCTGGACGGGTTTTTGCCGGGGCCGGTCGATATAGAGGCCGTTCGACTGGCCGATTCAATTCAAACAGGAGGCCCCAGGGCCCGAGAGCCCAATAATGGGAATTGCGCCAACAAGACGCCTTCTTTCTGACTAGAAGCAGAGGCTTCTGGGGACGCAGAGGATACTTCAGACACCAGAACAACAACTCAGGTGAGTAAGCGCAGGGCGATTTACCCCCTGGTGGGAGGGAGAACCTTGCTTTTCATGCACAATTGGAGCAAGCTTTCAGCAGACGCGTGAGTTTTACAAACAGCTCAGGGCTATCATTTAGATTTCCTGCAGCCTCCCATACAGCAAGGTCCCCGCCATGCATGAACAGCTCACAAGCGGAAGCAAAGTTATTAGATGCAGAAATCCAAGCGCTAGCGCGCAAGCAAGCCTTAGAGAGAGCACAACCTCACTCAGCAGGGTTCTTGAGAAACATGTTTAGTCCACCGGAAAGGCAAGGTACGACCTGTCATCAATTTGAAAGAGTTGAACAGCTGGTTAGTTTACAGACATTTCAAGATAGAGGGAATCCATCTACTAGCAGACCTTCTCAGGAAGGGAGACTGGCTAGCACGCTTAGACCTGAAGGACACTTATCTGACAGTACCCATTGCACCACAGTACCGGCACTTCCTACAATTTATGTGGAAGAAGCAGAGGTGGCAATTCAAGACCCTGCCATTCGGCCTCGCCTCTGCGCCATGGGTCTTCACCAAGCTTTTGAGGCCCCTTGCGTCTGCTCTGCGAGACCAGGGGATTCGCATGATCATCTATTTAGACAACACACTGTTTATGGCAGAGGTTGCAGATGCAAGTGCAATGGGCAACATCCTTGATCTCAGGGCTAGGATTTCTAATCAATACGGAAGAATCGGCTTTAGAGTCATGCAAAAGAATAAAATTTCTAGGCTTCATGGTAGACACGAAGAAAGCCAAGCTAGAGCTCCCGGCGCCCAAGATAAGAGCAATAAAGAGGGTTCTGAGGTCAGCTCTGAAGAGACTGGTTATATCGCTTCGGAATCTAGCCAGGAGAGTTGGACTTCTCGCAGCTTCTATCCAGGCGATATTTCCGGGCCCTTTACATTATCATGCCCTTCAGAGGCTCAAGATCAGTTACTTGCAGAAAGGATGGCGATACCATCACCAAGTACCGCTAAACAAGGACAGCAAGACAGAACTATGCTGTTGGCTCAGCAACATGGAGGCATGGAACGGCCGAGCCATATTTGGAGACCTACCAGAGCTCATCATAGAATCAGACGCCAGCAGGTCAGGCTGGGGTGCCAGGTGCGGCCACGTAGAGACAGGGGGAAAATGGTCTCAAGAAGAACTAGCGTTGCACATCAACTGTCTAGAGCTTGTAGAAGGATCTTTCCCAGAGACAGAGCACAATGCTGCATCCTATTGCGGATGGACAATATCTCAGCAGTAAGATATAGCAACAAGCTGGGAGGCACGAGGTCCAAGATGCTAGAAGAACTAGCCAAGGATTTCTGGCACTCCTGCCAAGAAGGGAGCTAGCAGTCAAGGCAGAATAGATTCCGGGAGCGAAGAATACAGTAGCAGACTGGCACTCCCGGTACTTAATAGACTCAAGCGACTGGAGACTACACAAGTCAGTCTTCGAGAAGTTACCGCAGAGGTGGGGCCCCTTTCATACAGATCTCTTTGCCTCAAGACTGAATACCCACCTGCCAAAATATTTCAGCTGGAGACTGGATCCAGGAGCGACAGGGACAGATGCGTTCTTGCACAGCTGGAAATATCACATGCATTATGCCTTTCCCCCCTCCGCAATGCTGGCGAGGACACTAGCGAAGGTGCACAGCGACAAGGTGGAACTAGTCATGGTGACACCATAGTGGAAATTGCAAGCTTGGTTTCCAGTTCTGATGGAACTTTCCACGGATTTCCCGCAGAGGATTTCTCACAGGATGGATCTCCTGTCCAATCCTGCAGGCACTCCTCATCCTCTGATACACATAAAGACACTGACCGTGCTAGCCTGCAGAATTTCAGAATTTCAGGCGCAGATGGTGCTTGCCAGAGCTTTCAGAGGAAGCTACAGAGCTCATCAGAGTATCATGGGCTGCGTTCACAATTCGGAGCTATAATTCCGCTTGGCAGGCCTGGGAGCTATGGTGCAGGGGGAGGGGTATTTCTCCCATTTCAGCTCCTATAGAGCAGACTTTTAATTTCCTAGCATCCCTAACTTCTAGAGGAAAGGCATTCAGAACAGTGGGGGTGTACAGATCAGCCATCTCAGCCGGGCATGAGCTGGTCGACGGAGCACCAGTAGGGGAGCACCCAGTAAAGGTGTTAAAGTGAGCAAGCCCCCATTACCCAAGTAGTTGGTTCTTTGGGATGTCAACAAGATTTTGCAGTTGTTCAAGCAATGGCCAAGGAACGACCTCTTCTCTGGGAGGCAGCTATCCGGAAAGCTGGCTACTTTACTCTGTTTAGTTTCATGTAGAAGAGTGTCAGACGTCATGGCCCTGGAGATTGACGGGAAGATTTTTTTATCCTGAGGGCGTAGGATTTCATATAGCGCAGTGTACTAAGACCAATTCTAAAGTCATTACATACCCTTATTTCCCTGATAACAGCAAGCTCTGTGTAGCACGGTGCATAAAATGTAATGAAGCAGCGACAGCAGCGGTAAGGCCGCAGAATGTGACTCAGCTCCTAATAGCGCGCATGAAACCTTTCAAAGCAGTCGCTGCTGCTACTATAGCGAGATGCGTGAAAGAAGTGATGGAGCTGGTGGGTATAGACATTTCTGTCTTCGGAGCTCACTCGGCCAGAGGAGCTATGGCTTCCGGAGCTTTTGCAGCCAGTGTTCCGCTGCAGGCGATCATGAAGGCAGCAGACTGGTCCAGTGACTCAGTGTTCAGAACCTTCTATTTTAAGCCAGTATAGAACATTGCATTGGCAGTAGTGCAAAGCGCTTTGAACGAGCATAATACTCGCCTCCGGCCTTGTCATAGAATGAAGATTGCCCAAGTGCACAGCGCAGGAAGTCTTGATTCTATTAAAGACACGGAGGCGAGCATTATCCCTCCCAAGAGGAATGTCGCTGTTAGTTTGTGATGTATCATATATATAAGATGTGCTAATATGGATGACAGTGAATTCCCCTCCCTAACGATCTCGCTCTCTTTTCATTTAGCGGAAGAGCAGAAGAGTTCTTGAGAGTGATTACGTGGCAGTGCAGCAGAGTGGACAAAAGACTGCGCAGGATAGCAATGCCAGAGAGAGTTTGACTGCACTATTTACCTAGACTGTGGCTGGAGTGAAGTCAGTTCATTAAAAAAGAAGAGGAAGGCACCTCGTGCTAGAGGGACTTATACTAAGACAGAGGAGCCCTCATTGGAGGACGGGACTGAGGCAAGGGACTACTGGCCTACTGGGACTCATGGAAGCTGTAGTTGGATCACTCCCCTTGGTTTATCTGCAGATCCTTTTTGGATGGAAGTTTTTTTTTTATGCCAGTTGTATAGTTTTCAACTGTAAACATAACAAAAAATAAAAAGTTAAGTTAAAGATTTAAAAAGCTGTTGATAAGCAATATTAAAGGAGATAAAGCATAATGCTTGCCTCAGTGTCTTTAATAGAATCAAAGCAAAAACAAAGAGGTGATGGCTGGAAGGTTTAGACTGAATCTTAACCACTGGCATTGCTCAGGGCAACCCTCCACTCCATCGTTCTTCGCCTGCCAAGCCATTACAGAAAAGGAAAGACCATATGCAAATCAGGCTTGGTCCCACCCCAAAAGGGGAAGTCCAGCCCGAACTGCTAGGTCACATCCCTTCTGCACGAGACCACAAGCATCCCCAAAGATGTTTCACCCTTGTTGGGGGTCATCAGTGAGGAGTAGCTTGGGTCTCTAGGCCCAGCAGGCACGGGACCCACGTCTGGGCATACCCGTCCCACTCGGGGTGACAAAGCAAAAACAAAGAGGTGATAGCTGGAAGGTTTAGACTGAATCTTAACCACTGGCATTGCTCAGGGCAACCCTCCAGACCATGTTTTTTTAAATTTTATTTCTTTTATTGATTTTATGCAAACAAAACAACAAAAACCAAACAAGCAGCCTAATCATGATAGTTCCATTACACATCAAGTTATCTTAATCACTGCTCCCATTATCCCTCCCTCCCCCGTGAGCCTATTTGTCAATCCCTTTCAATGATTGGCACATGCGGCCGGGTTTCGTCCTCTTCGGAGTCTGTTGGATCTGATATTACTCCAAACAATTCTGCTATTAGCGTTTTCCAAGCCAACAGGGTGGCCGCCTCCCCTTCATCAGCCCGGCTATTCGCTTCTTGCCATGCCACCGTTTCAGCCTCCGCCCATTTCTGCAAGTCCTTCCACCATACATCCACCTTAGGTTTGT
Organism: Ambystoma mexicanum; assembly: GCF_040938575.1. Lineage (NCBI taxonomy): Eukaryota > Metazoa > Chordata > Amphibia > Caudata > Ambystomatidae > Ambystoma > Ambystoma mexicanum. The sequence goes on from NC_090923.1 coordinate 719,648,028, forward strand.
GGCATTTCTTACACCCCATGGCGATCCTACGTTTCGCAAGCACATACGCCAGATTTCTCAGTTTCTCAATATGCTTGAGTTTCCGTGGCCTAGGGAACCCGCCCAATAAGCAGGCCCAGGCCGTGTCTGTGACAAGAGAAACCCCTTTATCAGCTAGTTTCTGCGCCACTTCTCCCCAGTAACACCTAATAATCGGGCACGCCCAAAACATATGTGTCATGTCAGCGTTTTCCAGGTTACATTTGGGACACACTTGTATTCCAACGTTTCGGAATTTAGATCTCCTCGAGGGGGTCATGTATGCCCTATGCGTTACATACAGCTGTATTTGTTTCAATCTGGCATTTCTAGACACTTTTTTGTGGTAGCCCAGGGCACGCTCCCACACCCCGTCCTCCATCGGGGCCCCCACTTCCACCTCCCAGTCCAGTCTCAGATGTGTCAAATCTTTCCCCGCCTTAGCCATCACCATCTCATACAGTCTCGAGATCTCATGACCACCTTCGGATATATCATATATTGTTCCCAGAACTGCATCTGGTTCTTCTATCAAAACTGTCTCTGGCCAGGTGTTCTTAATCATTCGCACCAGTCTAATGTACGTGACATATTGGCCCGTGTGTAGCCCCGCCTCTTCGTTGAGTTCTATAAAACTCCTTAATGGATCCCTCTTGCCAAACATCGCCTAGCGTTGCCAGCCCCACCGATTCCCAGTAGGTCCTAACAATCGCCCTCAGCTGATCATCCCCTCCTGTCAAAGCAACCAGCGGTATCTGCGGCAGGCACGGGCATGGGACTTCCATCAAACGACAAGCCCTACGCCAAATTTTCCATCCAAGCCTCAACATCGCAGGACGCCCCCTCATTTCAGTTTCGGGCAGCCAAATCATTTCTTTCAAATAAAACGGGGCGCAGTCCTGTCCAAGCACCCTGTGCTGAGGGGTCACTTCATCAGAAAGCCACTTGGCCACATACTGTAACTGTCCCGCCAAATAATAAACCTCAAAATGAGGCAGTCGGATACCTCCTTTTTCATAAAAGTTCTGCAGTTTCCAAAACGGCACTCTATTTCGGGTACCGTGCCACAGGAAATCCCTACACATGCTGTTCAATTTACTGAAAAACGTCTTGGGTATTATGTATGGGATATTACTAAAGTAATGCAGGAGCCTGGGCAGAACTACCATCTTAAGCATGGCCCCCCGCCCCATCATCGCCAAGGGCAATCTTGCCCAGAACTGCATGCTGTTCCTAATTTTCTCGACGGCTACTTCCGTATTGTGTCTGTGTTCTTCCTGCACCGTATGATATACATCTACGCCCAAATAGCGAAAAGAGCTAGTTGCCCATGGTACCTGTAGCACCGGTAGTTAATCTACAGGGGTCCCCTTATAGCTACCTAGCGGGAATATGACAGACTTTTGGGGGTTCACCGAGATGCCCGACAACTCTGCATACCTTTCCATCACTTCAAGTATGTATAAGAGATTTTCTTCTGGGTATTGCAAGTACAGCAACAAATCATCCGCGTACAAGGATATCAAGTGTCGTTCCCCTCCTACCTCAATGCCAATCGCATCATACTGTGCCCTAAGGCATATTGCCAGAGGCTCCAGGGCTAAGATGTAAAGCATCGGGGACCAGGGGCACCCTTGTCTGGTGCCTCTGCCAAGTTGCCATCTTTCGGATATCACCGCTCCAGTTCGGACCCTGGCAAGCGGCTCACTATACAACATCTTAGCCCACCTGATATAGCCCGGCCCCATTCCATACCCTTCCAAAGCAGCCAATAGCCATGACCACTTGACCGAATCAAAAGCTTTAACTGCATCTAGAGACACTATCGCCATCTCACCCTTGTTCTTGCTACCCCATTCGACCACCCGATGAAGTCGCCTATGGTTGTGTGTTATGTTTCTGCTCGGGACATAACCCGTTTGATCAGGATGTATGAGTCTACCAATCACTTTCTGCAATCGATATACTAGGAAAGCCGTAAGAATCTTGCTGTCCTGATTTAGCATCGACAACGGCCTGTAGGAACCACATCTATGCTCCAGTTTATTGGGCTTGGGCAGTGGTATTATGATCGCCTCTCAGGCAACCGTCCTATCTCAAACGCTTCATTAAGCATGTCCAGCATTGGGGGGAGGATTTCCTCTCTGTATACTTTATAGAATTTGCTAGGGAACCCATCTGCTCCTGGGGTCTTACAGGTAGGCAACCGCTTCACAACCTCTTCTAACTCCTCCAACGTGATTGGCTCATCTAACTCCTCCCTCTCTTCTTCACTTATCTTGGGCAGCCCTATGTCTTCTAACATTTCGATTATCTTGCGCTGGTCACCCATCTCATCATCTCCGTACAGCACTCTGTAATATTCCACAAATTCTTTGTTAACCCCCTCTTGCGTGGCCCCCTCATCTCCATCCTCCCTAATAATGGTCCTAATCGGAGGGCTAGGGGTCTCGCTTTTGTATAGCCAGGCCAAAAGGCGGGCCTGTCTTGTCTCCCCCCGCGTGCTGCCTCTCAACATATTTCCTATAATTGAGATTGCAGAGTCTTTCCCAATGCCCTGCACATTGTTGCTGTAGTTGGAGTACCAGCTCTGTGTCTACATCACCGCTCTTCAATGTTGTTTCTAGCTCAGTCTCCGCCCTCTGCAGGTCAGCCAAGACCCCACCCTGTAACCCTCTTGACTTAGCAATGGCGCCCCCCGCATCACTACCTTAAAAGCTTCCCATAATGTGCCCGCAGAATCAACACTCCCAGTATTCTCTTCAAAGAAGTTAGTAATCTCTTCCCTTATATCTTCTCTAAAGACTGGATCTTTGAGCGCCTCCGCTCGGAGGCGCCATGTAGGGATCTTCGCCCTCGGGGGGCAATATTGCCATCCGAGGATCAGGGGCGGGTGATCCGAGAGGACCCTAGCCTTATATTCGATTTGAGTAATCTCGTACATCACATCTGCTGTAGCAAAGACGTAATCGAGCCTAGTGTGCAGTTGGTGCGGAGCTGAATAGTGCGAGTATTGCCTCTCAGTGGGATGTTTCATCCTCCACGCAACTGTAAAGCCAAAATCAGTTAGCAGTGTCTGCAACGCTCTCGCCGCTGGGCTAGGCTTATCTACCCTGCCATCCGATCTGTCCACCACAGGATCCAACACACAATTAAAGTCCCCTCCCCAGATCACCGCGCTCCCTATACACGTACTAAGATTGGTACACAGGGCTCTGAAGTATTCTGCTGTGTTTTGGTTGGGGCATACGTGTTTACTATGCATACCTCCCTGCTCTCCACCAGCCCTCGTAATATAGCCATCCTTCCATCAGTCTCAACTACCTCTTGTATCGATTTGAACGGGACATGCGGTGCCACCCAGATTAACACCCCCCGGGCATATGCAGAGTATGGCGAGCCCACTACGGTCCCTCTCCACTTTCTCTTAACCGGGTCCAACTTCTCTCGCGTCAAGTACGTCTCCTGTAGTAGTGCAATATCTATTTTCTGCCTTTTCAGATACATCATAATTTTGTTTCTTTTCAGATAACTGTTAAGGCCCCTGACATTGCTCGTTATTATCCTGAGGTCCCCCATAGGTCGTTAGTAAGCACCCTCCCGATCCTCTGCCGATTCCGCCCCTTCATGCACCGCAAGTACAACATGCTGATTCCTCCAAATAGGCTCGAAACAAAACTTAAACTCCCCATAACCACACACACTCAACTTCCCATCCCCCCACTTTCTTCCCACCCACCCCTCCCCCAACAGTACCCTCCCCAACCGTTGCCCAGCTCCATTCCTGGATCTCAGGCACCCCCACATCTAGCCCTGCCTAGCACAAGCTTCTGCTCAGGGCTCAGTAGGGTAAAGCCGCCCTAATGGCCGCTGAAACTAATAATCTATTGGGGTAGGTCGTCCACGTTCTGTTGCTCCTTTCAAAAAACATTACACATACAGTTGCCAAACCGTTACCAATTACAGTTACACTCACTATATTCCAGTCCGAATCGAGCACCAGGCTCAGGTCGTGTACAAAGTTCAGTTAGTTGCAGTTTCTCCATACAATCAGGGTCCTCCTCCTTACAAAATCTTCATTCGGTATGATCCTGCCGATCACGATCCGCTTCTTGTTCCGGGCAGCCCTGCAGGTCCAGCCATGTGACAACATCCTCCGGGGTATCAGAAAATAGCGCTTTGTTCTTATGTAGCACTTTCAATCGTGCCGGATACAGCAGCATATATTTGACTCCCGCCGCCCTCAGCCTTCTTTTGACGGCGACGTAACTATACCTCTGCCTTTGCACCAGTATCGTATAGTCCGGGTATGCTGTGATGTTGGTGGATGCTCTCTCTATCGTGCCGCCCTTACGAAAATATTCGAGGATCTTTTCTTTCTCTGTCCCTGTAATTCAGGATCCTCGCGATGATCGGTCTTGGCGGGGCCCCCGGTCAGGGTTTCCTCATTAGGGCGCGGTGCGCCCTCTCCACCGTAAATCCCTGCGAAAGATTCCCCGCTCCGATCCCTTGTAGGATCATGTTTTCAACATAGTTGGTGGGGTCTTGGCCTTCTTCCTCCTCCGGAAGGCCAACCACGCGGCTGTTGTTCCTCCTCGCTCTTCCTTCCGCCTCTTCCACACGATTTTCCAGGTTGGCGACCTGTTGTTTTAAGACATGAATCTCTTTCGCATTGCTCGTGCTAACGTCGGTATTAATCTTCACCCCACTTTCCAGACCGCTGGTCCTTTCTGCAAGTGTCCTAACATCTTGACGTAGCAGGGTGAGTTCCGTACCTACAGCATCAATCTTATTCTCTAGAGCTGTGCGTAGGTCCGCCATTGCCAAGTCCCATTTAGCACTCAGTCCCGTTATAGCCTCCAGGATCTGGTGCTTGTCCCCTTCGGGGGCGTCTTCCGCAGGAGTCACGACCATGCTCTGCACCGATGTTGAAGGGGTCCGTTGCGTTTTCGTGAAAGTCTCCATCGTGGGTTGCTTAGTCTTGACTCTCAACCCTTTCGCCGACATGGCGCTGCCCTCCACTCCTGCATGCCTCCGCCTTAGTGCAGCTATTGCACTGTCCTCAGTCCGACAATGGTCTGGCTCCCAGTTCTCCTAACTCACATTCGAGATGGCACTTCGAATTGTCTTACGGATGGGCTATGGCCTCACACTCCCCATTCAACTTCCATAGGCCTCGTTGCCCAAGCATCCAATGTTATCTCCTCCTGCAGTCAGATCGCCGAGGCTCCATTAGCGTATGCCAGACCGGGCGCTCTCATGGTGCTAGTTCGAACACCCTGCCATATTTCCCTATTGTACTATTCCTCCGGGCAATTTACCGCAGCCATGTCCTGCAGTTCCGAGAAATCAGTTTCGTTTCTCCTCGGAGGCCTCTCCTTTGTTAGCCGCCATCTTGGTGCCGAAGCGGCCACACAGCCGTACCAACAAAAACATGTATATCTCACGATTCCCGGGGACTATGAACATCTCCAGCGAACTTCACTTGGCGTGCGGCTTCTGACGCCTGATCCCCAAAGTTCTAGGCGCTCGTTGCAGTTTCAACATGTAACTTTGGCAAAAATTGAGTCGGATCATCAGGAGCTCCTCACGCAGCACGTCCTATTCCATGGCCAGTTAGCCACGCCCCCCCACCCTCCAGACCATCGTTCTTCGCCTGCCAAGCCATTACAGAAGGGGAAAGACCATATGCAAATCAGGCTTGGTCCCACCCCAAAAGGGGAAGTCCAGCCCGAACTGCTAGGTCACATCCCTTCTGCACGAGACCACAAGCATCCCCAAACATGTTTCACCCTTGTTGGAGGTCATCAGTGAGGGGTAGCTTGGGTCTCTAGGCCCAGCAGGCACAGGTATGCCCAGACGTGGGTCCCGTGCAGATGGATGTGACCTAGCAGTTCGGGCCGGACTGTCCCTTTTGGGGTGGGGCCAAGCCTGATTTGCATATGGTCTTTCCCCTTCTGTAATGGCTTGGCAGGTGAAGAAAGGTGGTCTGGAGGGTTGCCCAGAGCAATGCCAGTGGTTAAGATTCATTCTAAACCTTCCAGCCATCACCTCTTTGTTTAATAGAATCAAGACTTCCTGCGCTGTGCACTTGGGCAATATTCATTATTATTGGAAACGCGTTGAAATTTTGAAACTCTTAAGTTTGTTTTTAGCTGAGTGGTATTTATGATCTTGCGAGAACTTTTATTATTTTTAAGATGTACTTGATGAACTCTGTCTTTTATGGATTTTATCAATTTTAGTCACCTGTTGGAAAATGCTTTTGTTCTGTATTATTTGTAATATGTTTTTATATTTGTATCTTGTTGTATATACAAATCCATGTGGCTATTCGTATATTAATAAACCCATTAAATAATTGATGGTCCAGCACTCAATGTGCTCCTCAGCATCATTAATGCCGCCCTTACAGAAGGGCAATTCCCAGACACCCTCAAGACTGGACTAACACAACCTCTTTAAAAACAAATAAAAAAAAAAAATGAACCCTATTACCAGATTCCCTGGCCAACTGCTGGCCCATTACACACCTCCCATTTATTGGTAAAATCTTGGAAAAAGTAGTCGCTACACAACTACTCGGCAGAATCAAACAACTTCACCTGTTAAATGACTGACAGGGGACCGTCCAAAGTGTATCATCAAGCCAGCCACCATTCAGAGGGTGGATGATGCCCTCCAAATCATGTATAAGGAGCGACTCACGGCTCCTAGTCCTTTATATCTTGACTGCATTCAACACTGTCGCACAAGGCATAACCCTATCCCTCCTGGGTGACAGGATGAGATTTTCTGGCACTATTGATTGATTAATTAAACTAACATTTGTTACACGCAAATCTTTACAGAACCAAGCAGGGATCCTGCATCTAGGCGCAGATGTTTATAGTGCTTGCTCAGTTTAAGTATAGTCACTGAGTTCCTCAATCAGATGAACAGGAAGGTTTTCAGCTTTGAGCGGAAAGCACCAATGGAAGGGGAATTCCACAACTCAACTGTGAGAGAGTTCCAGGGGTGAGGGCCTTTAATAGAAAAACAGTGATTCCCCCTGGGTGCCGTAATAAGAGGGGCGGGGGGACCAACTATCCTGAATTAGTTTACCTCCTACATCTCCTACCAGGCTGACCAGATGAACCTGTTGCATTCTAACTGACTCCCAGTCTCCTGCAGAGTCCCCCAAGGCACTATCCTCTCACCAATAATTTTTAACCTTTAGATGGAGCCTCTGGGCACTCTCCTCAAACATCCCAATAAAGCCATCGACCAATATGTAGACGATACTCAGTTATACATGAGTAAAAAACCCACAGGACATCAGTTGTCTCCATGATTACCTACTGTGACGAATCTTCGGATGTCGTCCCTTCTTCCCTAGGGGAAGCCCCTTCCCATGGGGCCAGGGAGCTGAGGATGCCAACCTATTGCCCAGTTAATTTGTGAGAAGATTATTATACAGCGATTGAGGAATTTAAAAATATTAATGATATAGAGAGCTGACGCATGCTTTGGAAAGATGACAGAAGCACCGGAAAGCGAGGCCCAACCACGTGGTGTCACAGGGACCAGCCTCCCTAGAGTTTGCTAAAACACAGAGAACAGATCCTCTTTCTAGTACAAGCCAGAAAGCGCTGGTAGCCAAAGCTCAAAACCGAACTCTAAAAAGCCCCCACTTTGTGTAAAAGGGGGGGGGGACTGCTGTGCTGAGTGGATGGGAATGCCAGGGGCAAATTAAGAAACTTTTAACAACTTCCGGTACTAAAACAGTTCCGAAAGGCTTTGTTGGAACTTGCTCATGCCAACTTGACTGCAGGACACCTCAGCTTAGAGAAAACCCAAAAAACTTTGCTCAGTAAGCTCTAGTGGCCAGGGGTCTACGCAGAGGTGAAACCAATTTGTGCAACCTGCGCCATCTGTAAAAGGCATTTCCGGCTGATATACCTAAAGCCACACTGCAACCCCTTTGCATAATCGCGGATCCCTTCTACAAGATAGGAATGGCCATTGTTGCACCCCTCAAGCCATCAAGGGCAGGAAATGCATATATCCTGGTGATCCTACGCTACCAGATAGCCACAGGATTTTCCACTCAGAAGTAACACCATTAAGGCCATTCCGAAGGTCTTAATGCCATTCTACATTAGGGTTAGTTTGCCGGCAGGAATACCTATGGACCAGGGTTACCGTTTAATGCCCAAATGCCTCCTCTTGAGGCTAAATCAACTCCCAGTAAGAGCCATACATGGCACTCAGTGGCAGCTCTCAGCCCATGAACGACCTTGTCGAATATGTAAAAATAAGGCAATGTTGGAAACCCCCCCAACATATTCTAACAGCATGTCTCTCCCTTGCGTTGTTATATGCAGATATGTATGGTCGGTACATCCATCAGCCAACTTTATTAGCTACTACACACATTTGGCAACTTTATTTAAGTTCCCCATTAGAATCTTTGCGTATTGCTATGTTTAAAGTATTGTCTGCTGCCGTATCCATTTGGGACCTCCTTGCCCAAAGCATATCTGAATGAAGTATCAGTGCTTAATGATGGAATTTATGGCTTATCCCTTTTAGCACAGTGAGTATAGCATTTTAATATGCTGATCATTTACGGTATCCACTCTTTCATGATTACAATATGATTACTGTTATTAGACATAAGATGCTTCAAAGTGTAATGCATTTTAGTGTATTCTAATGAACTTTGATGCCTCTTCAATGCTGGTAATACATGAGTTTAGCTTAACTAGATAAATAATATGTGATTATATAGATATTCTTGAACCAGCTATTGATTAATGACAATCTAAAAAGATGTGTATGATGTAATCCAACCTATGTAAATAGGTCTACCGTGAAATTAATTGGTAACTTTTATTAAGTCCTTTTATGCGGTATTGATATACCAATATTAGCCATTTGAAGATTGATGTAAATGAAAGTGGGAACCATATTATGGAAGAGTATTTTGAATAACGAATTAAGTATTAATTCAAATACTAATTAATCAATTTTATAGTAGTTGTAATAAGTAGGAATGATCAATGACGATAATTTGCACATTTTTGATACGATGTCTATTTATGTAAACTTCAAAGTTGTAAAAATGTGTAATGAACTATAAACAACTATATTTATAAATATGTCCAAAACTATGGGAGACATGAAGGACCTGATGAATATCAAGATGTTACAGACATCCATTTCCAACCCTCAAATAGACTGCCTCATAAACCAATTCAACCAAACTCTGAAATTAAGCTTGGGAAAGCTGGTGGATGCAGACCAGTTCAAAGACGAAGAACTCCGTAGAAGATTGAGTCGTATTCCGAATGGCAAACATAGCCCATGGTATAAAGTCATCTCAGTTCTGTCCATTTGTGGACACCAGCTTTCCCAAAATTAATTTAAGAGTTTGGTTGAATTGTTTTATGCGGCCATGTGTTTGAGGGTGGTAGATGGACATCTGGAGCATCTTGATATTTGAACGCTAATAGTGCCACTCTTGATCACTTCAGACCTCTGTTTGGAAATCCTGGCCAATATTTGTGCCAGCATTCCTGGCAGATCACCCAAAACAAGGCCACCCACCGGAGTCTCCAGAGCAATGCCTCCTGCCAGCATCCCTCTGCCAACACCGGAGAGTGACTGAACCCCTAGGCAGAGCAGCGTTAACCAAAGCATCAAGCAGCAGCATGGATTGCTTTGCTCTGCCAGCAGCTATGGACCTGTTTACCTGCAGTTTCCGCATGGTGGCTCCATGCTAAACGCTGGTGCCAGCGGGTTCATCTACATATGTACCGACCTTATGCATGTAACTGGCTTCATAGATAAAGAAGTACCTACATGAAGACTTACCTGATGACTATAGCATCCATTCTATGAAGGAGGATACTACAGTTATCCCTAACTCGGCTGTAGTATCCTTGAATATCATCAGTGTGCCTGCACAATTTAATGCACCTTCTTCCCTCACAAATGGGAAGTCATTCAACTAATTCATGGAGCAAGAAACCTGAGTGTTGTTCCAGTAATGCCAAATCCATAACCCTGCTGACTAAAGGTGTCAGATGCAGGAGGTCCCCTAAATTCCTAATAGGCCAGTTTGCCTCTTTGGATTATGTCAGAATCTTTGCTTAAGGCAGTGTTGCTGGAGTATAATCTCCCTCAAAAAGGAAACTTAAAATCACAGTATTTATTGGTAGATAAGGCACATTAAATCCAGCAAATTCACAACCTGCATTTGACAAATGTAATCTCCAAGTTTACTCTCTCTCCTCTGTGAATGTTCCTGATCTCATTAGTTAATTCCTAGGTCTTGCCGAAGTCAGCCAGAGCTATTGCGTTAGAATAATAAGAATGAGAAATGGACTCTGGCATGCCAAAAGCAACACAAGATGCCAGTAGAAGGTGCACCACTCATTGGCTATTCTGTGCATCTCCCCCAATGAAAGGGATCCGGTGGCAATACTGGAAGTCTATCGAAGTGGCATGCCGGGCCTTGTTGCTGGTTTTTCAAGTGTGCCACTTACCTTTCAAGTGAAGATGGGTGTGGTAGGATCCTCTGGCTGCTCCCCACCATGTCATGCACAGAAGGCAGGATCTCATCACATGGCCACCTTTGACAGTCTTGGCCATTTAAGGAAAAAAGTAGTTGCCGTCCCGTGATGCCAGCAAGGCCTGCACATTCCGCTTCACTCACATGGGTGCAAAAACACCATACAAATGCACATTGTGAAATGGAGGGACCATAACTAGGGCTACAAATTCACGAGGCAGTCGGCAATTGTTGTAGTAGGCCTCCGCTCACATACAGTTAAGAACAGAAAGCCTAAGGGAGACCATCACGAGAGAAGACTGTCCAATGGGAGGCACTCGCCAGCCCCACGTTCCACAACAGAACTGGAAGTCAATGTCAGGGGAAGTGTCCATCACCCAATGTCTACACCAGAAGGCTAAAGTGACACATCTGACCTCCCTACCACAGGCAGATACTGGAAATCAGGGCTAATGTGTGTCAGGTAGAGAGGACTGCCCACAGGGGAAGGATGAGCTAATCCCATACCTATCCCAGCTAACACATCTGAAACGTTATTCACCCGGCAGAGACTGGAAGGTGGGGTCAATGCCCCATAAAAGTCAGTGCCTGTACCAGAAGGCTTATGGCGTTAGGGGAAAAAATCGTTCAGGCCTGGCTATGGAGGTGAACACAGAGCCCTCCTGAAGGATCTGGAGGAGCAAGAGTTGGAGTCCAGAGACTGGAGCAGATCCATTGGAGCTGGGCAGAGCAGGAAATAGGCACCTGGAGCAAGGTGATAGGAGACTGTATGGGAAGCCCAGAAGCTGGGGAAAGGCAGACCATGGAGGTAGGAAATTAGGCCAGCGAGCATGCTTGAAAAAGGGAGACGCAGGGTTCTGGGGGTGAGAAAGACCAAGAAGGTTAGTAGGAAAGTGGGGCAGAGGGCTGGGAGAAGGTGGTGATAAAGGACAATTATAGTAAGCAAAAGTGAATGAAAAGGTTGGAAGTAATGAGTGGTTAGAAGAAAACACATGAGGGGGGAGTGTTGAGCTATAGAAAATTGGAAAGGTGAATCAGAGAGAAAGGGGAATCAAGGACGTCATGGGAAGGGGGCCCGAGGGATCTCCGGGAGTGAGGAAAAAAGATGTGCACCCAGGGACGAAGAAGGTGCTGTGACAAATTCAAGGAGTTTGTCACCTCTTCCCAAGGGGACTATCGGTACTAAATGCCTCAAGTTTTAGGATCTGCTTCAGTCCTCACCGAAGGGATGGAAGAAATCAGGAGGTGTACTCCACGTTATTATCCCGGGATGAATTTCCAGAAGAGAGTGGGTTTGGCAGAAAGGTACCCTATCAAGTATTGAAGATCCACTAGATGAGGGCCTAAAGCAAACGGTGGGGGTATGTGATGGATCCAAAGAGTTTGTCACCTCTCGCCAAAAGGGAGCCACCCCTTTGAGACTAGGGAGGTGAGCTCATTATGCGTAACACCCCCTAGGGGACAGGGTTAGCAGTATCCCTCTGGACGGAACTATCCCTTATGGGACAGGAAATTCCAAGAGAGGGACTGAAATCACCATCCCCCCAGACACTAACACCTTCATTGGGTATATAGGAGTAAAGGGGTATAATAAACCTATGGTCTCTTTAATATCTAGCATGTCTTCTGAACCGGCATTTATTCAATCCTCCTCCTGGAAAACAACAGAACAGCAGAAAAACCGGTCTTCTGGAGCAAGGTCAGAACAAGAACTAATCGGAAAGAAGTATCCGTGCAGCCCACAGAGTTCAATAGCACCGAATCGCACATTAGGCGTGGTTATGCAATGCTGTGCAACTCGTATTTGAGCCACGGTAAAGTGCTTCGAAGCTGGAGGAGTCTGGTACAGAATGCTATTTAGATCGACAATAGAATTGCACGTTTAATTTAAAAAATGTTACACTTACAAGGTGCAGCAACTCACCCTGGATGTATAGTAGGACCTTGTTCTTTCCTTTAGGCACTCAGCGTGTTTTGCCCTTTGGGATCACAATCTCATTTGCCTTCTGGTGATTTCAATTTCATTGGGCGCTTCTACTGTCCCAACACTGTTCTGTGGCAGTGTCCGCCGATTGCCATAGATCTTATTGCTCTCCATTTATGGTCAGATGGGATCAGGTGTTGGCAAATACTGTATGCAGAGGCAAACCCACAGCAGCGTTTTTCTTTCCAATCTCCTTTTTCATGGTGTTAGGCTCTGTATGGGCCACTATCATAGCAGCAGACGTTCTAGAATGCAAATGATGTACCTTTTTCTGTTTGAAGTGCAGCTATGCTTCAACAGGGACTCTTCACACTGCCCTAGCAATGCCAATTCCACCTAATGAATTCAGATGGTGAGAGAACTGCACGGTAGGACTCACACTCAGCACTTAGACAAGTGTGATTGGGAGAGTAAGGGGAGGGCCTTTTCATCACAATATCGCTTTTGAGCAAGCTGGCGCGGGAGTACTGGGGTGAGATTCATAGAGAAGTGGAGCAAGCAAGCCCGGGGTGCATGTGTTGAGTAATACATACCCAAATGCCCCAATCATTCTGGGACATTTAGTCCTCTAATGGCAAAAACAGAAATGCATCTTTGAGCATCTATTACTTCTTATTAGGAGACATAAATAGCAAAATAGGCTTAAACAGTAGGGGATAAATCAAAACATCGGGTGCTAAATGTACCATTTACTGAATGCATTCAAAATAACAATGGTGGAGCAAAATCATATCCTGCAACCAAGTTGATTTAATGTTTACCCAGTTGGTGAGACACACACCAGGTTCGAAACCTGGTCTTCAATATTTCATGCATCCAATACATAGGTGCCCAACTTTGCATCCACCCATCTTCCGGAGAATGATGTGAGGTGATGTGGTTGATAAAAAGTTAAATTAAAAAATGTCACTCAAGTGTTGTACTTCCGAAGAAGGTTGGAAGGTTTAGATTATCGCGCCAGTTCAGTCTATCGTTGAAGATGTAGGTTTTTGCTGCATGCTATCCAGGATCCCATCTGCAGAGGGTTCGAAAGTGCATACTTTTGTTTCAAGATGTCCAAAAAAGAACAATGATTTGGATTAAATGTAGGTCTAAAAAAGCCTGTATTTTGAGTTGATGTTGGCGGGTTCCGTGAGGAAATTAGTAAGAGTAAAACAGGATTATAACCAGCTCTGCATTGATGGTTGCACCATCAATGCTCTTCCAAAGCTTAAGACTCTGGGTGTTACATTAGGCTCTTCCCAGACTATGCATCATCATACTGGTGCGCTGGTGGGCTCATCAGGTTTTCATTTGAGATTGCTTCCACAGATTCATCCCTATTTGTCTGAAAGAAACTGCTCACAATTGCTAGTGCAGTTGTCCTTACTAAACTGGATTATTGTAATAGCCTGCTTGTTGGAACTTCTGCCAAAAATCTTCAAAAACTATAAGCTGTACAAAATGATACGGTGCAAACTATTGCCTGCATTAACTGCAGGCAACATATTTCTGATCATAAGAAGGCCTTGCACTGGTTTCCAGTGAAGGCAAGAACCAAATTCAAAATGCTTTCCACGGTTTATACATGCTTGAATACTTAGGTCCCCAGTTACATGTCCAAAATCTTTCAGCCTTATAAACGGACTCGCACTCTTCAGTCCAATTCTCAGGCATTGCTCTTATGTCCTAAAGTTCCACGAGCAGGAGGCAAGGGGAAGTCCTTTAATTCCCTTGGTCCTAATCTTTGGAACGAGCTGCCAATGGATATTCGGCTAACACCTAACTTCTTAGTGTTTAAGAAGCATTTTAAAACTTTGTTGTTCGAGAAGTATTATTAATATAAGAACATGAATTTGACACTTCATATTCTTCTCTCTCTGCTTTGACCATAATGTTTTTGCATATGCTTGTTTTGTTACGTGTATGTATGTATTCAGAATGTATAAAGCGCAATGTTCACCCAATGGCATCTTGGCACGGGGGCAGCACTAAGAGGCAAAACAGAGCAGCAAGGGATCAAAAGAAGTGAGTATTCAGGGCTCTCATGAAGGAGAGATGATCCTTGATAATACCATGAAAAGATGGAAGAGAATTCCACATTCTGGTGACAGCAATAGAAAAAGCCCAGCCGCTAATCCAGGTCGTACTGTGCACCAGGCACAACAACTAAGCACAAGCGAGTGGGCTGCAGCGCTCAGGCAGGGATATAATTAACACATTTCTGCTGCAGATACCCTGCTCCTATGCCGTAATAAGCCCGGTGGACCAGACAGATGGACTTAAAAAGAAATCCCCTTGTCGACCGGGAGCCAGTGCAGGCAGCGAAGGATGGGAGTAACATGAGAAAAACGAGGTGCAACACTGGCAGCCCTAGCCACCGAGTTCTGGAGGACCTGAAGTCGCCTGATAAGATATGCAGGGTGCCCCAAGTACAAGGCATTGCAATAATTCAGCACGGAGAGCACCAGGGACGCCACCACCGGAGCCCTAAACTACAACGTATAAAGGGAAGGACCTTCAAGATTTTCAACTGAAAGTGGCCCTATTGGCATGCCACACCAATCTGCTTATCAGCGGAGAGGGTGGCAGAGATCTTAACACCAAGGTCTTTTGCCATAGCAACCGGGGCAGGGAAAGGTCCAAGAGAAGGGGGGCTGAACAGAAGGGTCCAGAGAGCAGTGGCAGATGGGGGGCTTACCACCAACACCTCAGTTTTATGTGTGGTGCCCTGATGCATGCGGACTACAGCACTTGATAAGTAAATAAATAATTCCTACTGCAGAATTTACAGTAGATCAGCACAGTGTAGTGGTGGATGTAGTGCTTGAAGTCGATATTCCAGTTGCAGGTGTTCCAATAAACCAGTGGATTTGTAGTTATGAAAGATAACCTGTTAGTAAAGTTTGGGCACTAGGCTTAGACTCGACTTGCGCTTCACTCAAAGTGTTTTTTGGTTTGATTCAGTTTTTGCTTGAGCTGCGAGGTTGCCGGTGGTTGAGGTGTTGCACACAACTCGTGTCTTAATTAGAAAATATATTTGTCTGGTATACCTTGTGCTTAGGATCATTAAAGACTCCTGATATTTAGGGTTTATAGTGTTAAGTTTTAATCTTTAATATCGTTATTAGTCAGGCGACATGTTTCAATCCCTCCAGGTCTTTATCAAGGCTGAGAGATTTTACATTGACATTTGCACAATAAAATTGACAATATAATGTGACATTGGTGATTATAATTGATATTGCATGGTCATTCCAAGCATGCAATCAAATATTTTTGCAACATAGAAAGGTACATCAATCAGTGGCATTAGACATACTCATGCGGGTGGAGGAGGAAGAAGGGAAGAGAAGAAGGAGGTCAAGCGTTAATATCAATGTTTGGAGTTGGTATCGTTACCAATAGGATTTACTTATGGGCTCAGAGATGCATGGTCCAAGAACCATGTCTTACCTAATATTCCTTAAAATACAGCAGAGTTGGACGAGGTCACTGCAGTCACATGTGTTTTTTTGCCGTTTCCTGCCAAGGAGGAGCTAAAATACATATGCTCACTGTGACCGCAGCGCCGAGTTGGAAGCAGTCATGAGTGTTGTTTTGCTGTTTATTGCCAAGGAGGAACTGCTATTTACTGCCAAGGTGGAGCGAAGATACATAAGCTCACTGTGACAGCGGAGCAGAGTTGGTGTGAGTTGGAAGCAGTCACTGCAGTCATTGCAGCCTGTGTGAACCCTCCATGGTGAGGGATCTGCCTAAAACAACAACGCTCAGTTGAGGTGAGAGTGCAGCAGTTTATTATTAGATTATACGTCAGTCACTGTAGTGTACCCCTTTTTGTGTAGCTGTGTAGTTCCCCTGGCCTTTGACTCATGACGACTTGCTTCTGGCACCGGCCATGTCCACCATTGGAGTATTTGAGCATTGACTAATACTGCGCAGCACCTACAGAGTTTCTGTGCTGCAGTTAGCTGCAGCCCTGTTACACACAAGGCAAACAAGTGCCGAGCCATGACAGTGAAGGAAGTAAAGCAGCAATTGACTGTTTATTTAAAGACCAAATAACTCTTGAAGCTTTAACATGTTCTACCGCCTCCTTTAGCTTGGGATGGTGACTGTGGGTGAAATTGCCTTTGAGTCGCCCCAATATTACCTGAAGGTCAAGAGGAGCTTAACCCTTGAAGCTTTAACACCTACTTGCTGTTCCTTTTGTTAGGGGCAGTGACTATGGGCAAATTGCCTTTGAGCCGCCCCAATATCATCTGAAGGTCAAGTGGAGCTTCGGGATTGAATAAGCCTCGAAGCTACTGTTCCCTTTGTTTAGGCCGTTGACTGCGGGCATATTGCCTTTGAGCCGAACTATTAACATAAATTTAGCCAAATTGATCTACGGCAATACCAAACTGTCATGCGCCGACACTGGAAACTGTGGCAACGCTGGAAACATGTATAGAATTCCTTCTCCTTGCTATCAGCGGTCTAGTGTTTCTCCAAGATGGCCACCGGATATAAAGAGGAGGCAGAGACTCGCATCTTTGCGTTGTATCCGTTTTTGGTGTACGCTCACCAGCGCTTTGTGGTTTTTACTACTGCTGGCTTTTCCTGTGAATTCTTTCTATTTACTTTTTCTGTATTACTCCTTGTTCCCTCCTGGTATCTACCACCTTTAGCAGTAACTCGTTTGATCTCTGGCTCGTGTTCCATCATTCGGGGTTTCAGGTTTGCACACTTCGGTTTTCATATTTACTAAATCTATCTAGGGGTTTGGCCTTTTTTCCTATCACTACGGTGTAAACCCTCTTGCTGTGCATTTTCCCCCACATCTTGCGGTACTCTTTCTTCTGACCTTGTGGATGGAGACGTACCCTCACGTCTTCCGTTTACTTCCACTCTTTCCCTTTTCACTCTACTTTCAGTATTTCTTTCTTCGCTGTCCTTACCTCAATTGCTAGTTTAGCTTCCTCTCTCATCATTTCTTTCTATTCTGTTACCGCGCATCTGCTGTTTTATTCGACCGCCGTTATCGGTCTCTTGCCTTTCGGAGATTGTACCATATCGAAACAGCCCTCCAGACACCTTCAGGCATCATAAGGAACGTGTACAGCATGTTGAACCAGTTACCCTTGAAAGGGGTATACTTTCCAGATCTTCTTCCTGGCCATTCGAACTTTGTCAGGCAGTGAAGAACTTACTTCCCGGAGAGTCCTGTTCTGAAGTATTCCAGCATATGTGGACAAGAAAACACTTGATCAAGTCTATTTTCATCCAGGGTTTTTTCTGCCCTTGAGGCATTTTCCCTGCATTTGGGGTGTGCTCCCCAGGGGTCCCAGGACTTAGGTTCATTTCTGGTCATGGTGGCCTCCGAGGGAACAAGTGGTAGCCCGGGATTAACACCGAGGTGACCTTCCCCCCACCCAGATTTCTTTTGGAAAGTATGAGGGAAACCCTAAGCTACTGAAGGAATTCTTCGATGCATTTCCCCTTTACTTTTCCTTCAGACCCAAGACTTTTGAAACAGGCAGAGCTAAGGTAGGATTTTTGATCTCGAATCTAACAGGGAATGCTTTGGCTTGGGCAACTCCTTTAGTTACCAATTCTGATCCTTCCATTGGTGACTACGATTTATTCGTAAACAATTTCAAGGCCCATTTTGGAAGACCTGAAGTCCAATTCTCTTCATATGTTGCAATGCTGGACACCCGCCAAGGTCAGCAAGACGTACAGTCGTATGCCACCAATTTTCAAAGACTCCCAGTCTATTCAGGTTGGCCGGACTCCGCTCAACAGACATGGTTTCGCAGAGGATTGCACGAAGAGATAAAAGATGAGCCAGCAAGGATAGCAAGACCTAACACCTTCCAGGAGCTTGTCACATTAACACTCCGAATAGAGTTCAGGCTAAATGAGAGATGCCAAGAACGACAAAGAGGCCGGAGTTACCCACTATTACCCGGTCTACCTACTACTACAAGGGAGAAGGTCACACCCGAAGAACCCATGCAAATAGGAGCAGCCTGTGGACCACTTACACCAGAAGAAAGGAAGAGACGTAGAGATAAGGGGTTGTGCCTATATTGCAGCTCGTCTAAGCATCTACTTGGAGACTGTACCGAAGTACCTCCTAGGCGTCAGGGAAACGCTCCTCCCTGTTCCTAAGCAGGGAAGACAACAGGGAAAACAGACCGAGTCTGTGAAACAATGCTCAACCGATGGTCCAAGGCAATTGTCAACTCATGGTGTTTGAAGTCACCTTCCGCATCCCTCCTGATTCACCTCGGACTGTGCTGGCTATGCTTGATTGTGGAGCAGCCGGAAATTTCATTGATATCACCTGGGCGAAGAAACATCACCTTCGACTGCGACAAAAGGAAAGACCAATCCAAGTGGAAGGTGTAGACGGGGAGCCTTTGTCCTTAGTTCCCATCAGTATGGAGACCGAACCGGTCCAGATATCCATGGCAGGGCATACTGAGTCTTTGACCTTTGATGTAATAAGAGCAGCGCATTTCCCGGTCATACTGGGAATTCCATGGTTGCACCTACACAACCCTCAGATCGACTGGAGGGCCAACCGTGTGAGATTCGCATCTGAATACTGCGCCCAGAGCTGTCATAAGGGAACGAAGACCGAAAACCTACAGGGGGATTCTGCTACCTTAACCCACATCTCTGTGTCCTCTGTGCCCTTGGTCTATCAGGACTTTGAGGAAGTATTTGAAGACAAGATACCTAAACTCCTACCTCCACATCGCCCAGAGGACTGTAGTATTGACCTCAAGACAGACAGCCCAGTACCTTTTGGCCATATGTATCCGTTATCATTAACAGAGAAGCAAGCCTTAAGATAGTATCTGAAAGCCAACATGCAAAAATGGACTGATACAAGAATCCAAGTCATCTGGAGGAGCTTCTCTATTCTTCATCTCTAAAAAGGGAACTTCAGAGCTACGCCCATGTATTGACTACAGAGGTTTAAATCAGATCACTGTAAATGCCCCTCATTCGAGATATATTGGAAGCGGTTCAGGGATCGCATGTCTTCACCAAACTAGATCTTAGGGGGGCATACCATCTGTTAAGAATCAAGAGGGGCGACGAGTGGAAGACTGCATTTCGAACCCTGCTGGGGTTGTTTGGAATACCGCTGGGGCTTTTACCAATCCAAAGGGCATGACTTGATATTCAAAGGTTTGTTGACAAGCTGTTCTCAGATCTTCTCTATATTTCAGTGGTTGTCTACTTAGACGATATTCTGATATTCTCCCCCAACATCAAGGAACATCGTGGCCATGTTAGGGAAGTACTGAAACGTTTGAGAGACAATCAACTATATGCCAAGCCAGAAAAATGTTTATTCGAAGTGTCAGAAATCTATTTGGGTTATATCTTGTCTGCTGAGGGCGTAAAGATGGACCCGGAGAAGGTGAGAGCAATCTTGCACTGGGCAGAACCCACTTCAGTGAAGGAAATACAAAAGGTTCCTTGGACTGGCCAATTTTTATCGCCGGTTTATACCCAATTTATCAGCCATTGTGTTACCCATTACTTCTTTACTGAAGAAGGGGGTTCCCTTTAAGTGGATCCTGGAGGCTCAAAAGGCATTCCACTAATTGAAGACCTTGTTCACTTTGGCTCCCATCCTCATCCAGCCAGATCAAGCCCTCCAGTTTATTCCCAAAGCTGATGCCTCTGGGGGAGCCATCGGAGCAGTTCTCTTACAAAGAACCCAAGATAGCCTGGAACATCCAGTCGCATATTTCTCACGCACACGGACTTCCAGTGAGAGGAATTATTCTGTGCTTGAAAAAGAGCTATTGGCGATCAGACAAGCATGCACAGAGCGGAGTCATCTTCTCCAAGGAGCCACCCATACTTTTGTAATCCGCACAGATCATCGCAACCTGAAGGTACTAGAACAAATGGAATGTACCAATTCCCGCCATGCCCAGTTGGCATATTCTTTTTTCACACAGTTTGATTTTTCTATTACCTACATACCAGGCTCTCACAACATCGTGGCAGACGCCTTCTCACGCAGTCTGGGGAACGATACAGGTGCATACCTGGGTAAGGAGAAGTTGTTGCCTGAGAAGGCCTTTTTGGCGATGATTAACCCTTTTTTGAAGGAAGTTCGGGATGGTTCTAGGAACCCACACACTTCCCATCTCCTCCAGTTAAGGGCTAGTGAAGGACTCTTTTTCAAGGAGAATCCCTATATCTACCAACTGAAGCTCTCCAGAGAAAGGCTTTACAATGGTGTCTTGATCTTCCCATGGCAGGTCATAAGGGACAAAAGGCTACATTGGAACTGCTTGCAAGACACTTCTGGTGGCCTAAGTTAAGTCAAGATGTTCGGGCATAAGTACAAGCATGTCCTGTCTGCGCCTCCCACAATATCCCTAGGAGTAAGCCTCTGGGTCTTCTTCAACAAGATCCACTCCCTAATAGAACCTGGGAACATATCTCCTTGGACTAGATTGTTGATTTGCCTTTATCCAAGCACAAGACTGCGATTCTTGTCACCATCAATTCCTACAGCAAATTGGTACATTTCTCAGTCCTCTCCGGAATACCTTCAGCATCTGAAACAGCGGCTGTGTTCCTTTGAGATATTGTTAGGCTACAAGGCCTACCTCAGACCATAGTGAGCGACCGTGTTACACAGTTTACCTCCAAGTTCTGGACAGCCTTATGTGATCAGCTGGGCATCCAAAGAGCCCTGTCGTCAGGATATCATCCCCAATCAAATGGCCAGACGGAACGTCTGAACACCAATTTGGAACAGTATCTACGTTGCTTTTGTAATCAAACTCAGAGCGACTGGTCAAACTATAGGTCGATGGCCGAATTTGCCTACAATAATACCTACCATACGGCCATCAAGATGAGCCTTTTATGTGTACTTATGGGTTCAACCCTCAACATCTACTTGGTTCCGGATACACTACATCGAAATCCCCTACTGTAGATGGTCTCTTAACAGGACTCAGACAGTGTATCAAGGCACCTTAAGGTACTTAGAAGAAAGCAGAAAGGGATAGAAAAGATACGCTGCTCGCAAACGAGGTCCAAACCCTGAGTGGAAGTCAGGTTATCCACCAAATACTTACCTTGCTGGACTCACTAGGGCAAGTTTGCTTCATGGTTGATTGGGCCATTTTACATTACCTCAAAAGGTCAATCCAGTGGCTTACAAACTCCAGCTTCCAACAAGTCTCAAGAGAGTTCATCCAGTCTTTCATACTTCTCTTCTTAAGACCCATGTACATGATCCTTTCAAGAGGCTACATCAGAAGATCTCTCTGTTGTTATCTCCTGAGTCTGCAGAATACGAGGTAGCCCGACTGATTCCAGATACAGGTGAGGAATCCTTCAGTACCTCGTACACTGGAAAGGATATCCAGACTCAGAGCGTACCTGGGAACCCAAGTCCCACATACATGCCCCCAGACTAGTTCAACAGTTCCATCGGCTCAACCACGGGAAACCCAGAGAAGGGGTGCATAAGAAAGGGCATACTGTCATGCGCCGACACTGGAAACTGTGGCAACGCTGGAAACATATATAGAATTCCTTCTCCTTGCTATCGGCGGTCTAGTGTTCCTCCAAGATGGCCGCTGGATATAAAGAGGGGGCGAAGACTCGCATCTTTGCGTTGTATCTCTTTTTGGTGTACGCTCACCAGCGCTCTGTGGTTTTTACTACTGCTGGCTTTTCCCATTAATTCTTTCTATTTACTTTTTCTGTATTACTCCTTGTTCCCTCCTGGTATCTACTGCCTTTAGCGGTCATTCGTAATATCTCTGGCTCGTGTTCCATCGTTCAGGGTTTCAGGTTTGCATACTTCGGTTTTCATATTTACTAAATCTATCTAGGGGTTTGGGCTTTTCTTCCTATCACTACGTTGTAAATCCTCTTGCTGACAGCCTCTTTGAGAGGAGGAGGAGGAACCCCTCTTTTGCTGTCATAGAGACTCCGCTGCGCAGACTGGAAGGGCCGCCGGAAACCTTGGGAGAAATAGGTATATCTACCGTACCCCTTGTCGCAAGAACCTGCAAACCTTGCATTCCCTGACACCCCACGAAAGACGCAAAAGGGCCGAAAAAAAAGTCTACCCTGCAGGGCTGCCAGAGACCTCGCAGTATCAGAGCCTTCCTTCATGTTCTTCAGTGCATCGTGAGTCTTCTCTCCGAAAAGATGTTCCCCTTCGCAAGGCATGTCCACAACCTTGTGCTGAACCTCTGGCCGGGAATCAGTACAGCAAAGCCAGGCTTGACGCTGGAGAACAACCCCATTATTAATCTGCTTAAACCCAGTCTCTGCCAGGTTAATACTATGATTCGATGCTTCCTACCTCACAAACCAAAAGCATTGCCTCCTTCCGCTGCTGCTCTGGAAGGTGGTCCAACAGAAGAGCCAATCTGTGCCACATCTCGCGGTCATACTGGGTCATAATCACCCACGAGTTGGCAGCTTTGACCATAATAGCACCCACTGCGAGGACCTTTCTTCCAAAAGCATCCAGTTTATGGCCTTCATTTTCAGGGGAAGTTGCACACTTGTGCTGGGTACAAGCCTTTCTACTTGCTGCCACCGAAACAACCGACTCTGGAGTAGGCTGGAACGTCAGGCACTTGGAGTGGACTCCTGCGCCTTGAACGTCTTCTCCAAGTGGCCCTTGACCGCAAGCTCTGTAAACGTGTGGCGCATTGCCGAAGGCCTTGCTGCCACACGTGGTCCAATAGGGGGTTGGGGGGGGGGGGGAAATTCAAGAAGACCGCCTTCCTCCTCTTTCCCATATGGTTAAACAAAAAGCAGTCTTTATTTTCCTCCTCTAGGATGAGGTCAAACTCATTACAGGCATTAGCCATCATGACATGGAAGGCTCCAATATCATCCGGCAGAGATGGTTGGGCCGGGCTACTCAGATATCCCAGGTATTCACCCATCTGGGTGAGGAAGTGACTGTCGAGAGAGGGTCCTGCGGAACGCTGTCCGGCTCAGACTTCACCAGTTCCCACTTCCTCCTGATCCCTTCGAGGGCTGACCGGCCTGAGAGATGACAGAGGAGGCCGAACAGGGGAATAGGATATTGAGGCGGGACAGCCTCCAGGCCCCCTGACGTGGGTGTAAGAGAAGGCTGCAGGCCCAAAACTGAAGGATACAGAAAGTGTTGCACTCCTTCCTCTGGATCTGAGTCAAACTCCTAGGCGGAGGGCGGCTCATGTTGGAGAATATCCATCGGGAGTATGGATGTAAATCCGGCCCCTCACTGCCATGTCGTATCCCTGGGAGCGACGGATCCACATCGGACCTCAGCTTCACCGTGGACTTCTGCATTTCCACTGTCGCTGGAGCCGTCGTCAACGGGGCGGCTGTCGGCAGCAAGGTTGTCGACTGGGCTGTCACCAGCAGGGTCGTCGATGAGGCCACAGATGTTAAAGCTGTCATCGATGGAAGGTCTCTTGTCGAGGAGGCCGTTGTCAGTGGAACTGACAATAACAGACCAGCCGCCAGCGCAGTCTTTGGCACCGACACCTCTTTATGCGGAGAAGAGAGCTGCTTGGACGAGGACTTGGAATGGTGCTTTGATGACTCTTGGCCCGAAGATGACCTTTGTCGACGAGGACGACGAATGAGACCTGGACTTCTTGTCCGATGCTAAGGCCTTGTGTGTCGGTTCCACAAGCTTCTGCTGGCGTGAACCCAAGTCCTTTGGCTTATCCGCCCTTGGCACAGACTTGCCCCGAGAGGGGGGCACTGACCCTGCACTACTCGGCACCAGTCATGCCACCGAAGACTCACTGCCTTTTCCCCCCCAAATCCGATTCTGGCCTGGCCCCCGTGCATTGCTTCTTAGGCGTGGACGCTGTCGACCGCACCCTCTGGTGCGATGGCATTCATTCGACCGAAGGAGTAGAGGACTTGCCCCCGCAGGAAGAGCCCATCTCAAAAGCTAGATAGGCCCCTCTCGTTCATCCAGCAAGTCATTCGCCGGTTACAGTCCTTCTGGGAGAAACGCCGACAGATGGTACAGTTCTCAGCAGAGTGATTGGGGTACAAGCAGTCCACATGGCCGTCCCCTTCATACATGTTGAGGCCGCAGGTCACACACAGCCAAAACAATGACTTCTTCGGACCCACAGATGAAATGACGGGGCCTAGAAGTACCACACTGGAAACAGCAAAGGCTGCATAGAAAAAAAGAGCAAATTCTCTGGAGAGAACACAAGGTGATCCCAACAGTTTGGAAGACGATTGAAATCTGAAAGGAAGCTACAGGGTTGGGGCTATATACTGGATGTCCCATTGGTGTGGCCCAAAGATGTCGATAGGACACTCAAGGTGTCGACAATTTTCCATAGGGAAACCACTACATTAAGTTACCGAGGTTTCCCAGCCTGACAACGGGAAATATTCACAGCATGTGAATCCATGAAAGATCCAATGCGGGGAAAAACCTTGTTTTCCTTGAAGTAAAAGTCTACTTGCTCCACACACTTCCTGCATTTTACAGCCGCTCATGGCCAACTCATCACCCGAGCTAAATAATGGCACACGGTCCTTCATACCTACATCGCCTATGTCAAAAGCTCCACAGCAGCCATCTACTCCAGTACCACCTGGGTGTTATGTGGATAGGTCATGAAACCTAAGCATGTGATGAACGTCGAGTGCACAATGCAAATATTATCAGTACCTTTATAGCAAAAGCGAACACCTGGAATTGGGAAATATAGGAAAGCAATGGCTGTAAGGGAAGGCCTGGTCTTTTGGAGCCCATTGTAAAGGGGTGATTACAGAATTTGTAAGACATTGATAGAGTGGGCCAATTGGTGGGCTTCCCTATAAAGCTTTGCAATATTGGTAAATGGGAAAGGCTTATGCTGGAGTTGAGCCGGATTTATTCAGGTGAATGAGTATTTCTGTCTTTGGACATCCACAATGCCTCATAGATCCCTTTTTATTGGCCGGCGTAATACAGTGAGACACAGACACACACACAATAGACACTTTGGCTTCTTCATGGGAGCAGGCGCTACGCTGGCTTTTTGCATGACCTGTAGCGCTGCGTTTATTGAAGCGTATTCTTGACCTTGCACCAAGGTTACAACAGTCCTTTTAGCCGATGCTTTGGGATCAGGGGGACCAGCCTATATGGCTGCACCTTTTCCCTTACTAATCTCAAATATTTGCAGGGATTTTTAAAGCAGGATTTTGGCCCAATGAACTGATTCCCTAACCCCGCACTCCATTTACTTAAGAAAAAAAACATGCATAAAAAGAAAAATATCAGGCAACCAAACGACGATCTGAAGAAATAAAGACAACTCTGATTTATTTATTTGCAATCAAGTAAACGGGAATTAACAATGAAGGGCAGGGGAGAAGGAAATGCAAATGAGGCCATTAAAATACATTACTTCAGGGATTCTGGGACACCTCACCACCCAAAACCCAGAATAGATTACAGTTCAGTAGTACACATCATAAAAAATAAAAATCTACACACAAAAAAAATAAAACTGGCTTTTACATTTAGCAACTGCTGCTTCACTAAGGGGTGCAGCAGTAAAAAGGATGAGGCAGCAGGATGAGGCGCACAGACTTTTGGAGGCAAAGACACAGCGGATGCAGCACATTCTAAGGAGGCCCCGTTGACCCAAGTCTGAAGCCTCTTTTAAAGATCTTGATGTTTTGTGAGCACAGGTAGGAGTGCAACCTGGAAAGTTTGATTGGTGGCTTCTTAGCACCATTTCTTGTTCCCTTAATCTTGGTTGAGCTTCTCATTTCCACAGACTTATTGGGCCCATAGATTCAGGATCGATCATTGGGTACACCATCCTATGCCCCAGGGGACATCTGTGCAATAACTCTAGTACTCCATCAAAACAAATAGAACCATCTCAATAGCAGACTAGACCCTCTGTCGCTATACTGGGGCCAGCTGAAGACAGTGTAAGGTCCTTGAAACTGATGTCCTACTCGTTTGAATTGTCCCAGTAACCCTCAAGACAGACCATATTGCCTACTGCCCCCTCACATACTGTACTTATCCTCCATTTACAAGGTGGGGGCATCTGCCACCACCAGTCATGCAAGTAAGGAACAGCCAACCTGTAAACCTGGCAGCAAGCAATTAGGCTTGGCTGAATAGCTCATTTGGAGGCTCAGAAATCCAACCGATTAAACACATTTTTCATGAGGCTTGGTTTAAGCAACTAGATGGCCCAATCATTGGCTAAACTACCCCGAGATATTCACTACCCAAACCCACTCTAGAAGCTCTTTAAATTGGGCTCACTAGAACAGTTGGAAAGCTCAGGAGTCACCAGCAAAGACAGCCATCGCCTCTCCAAGGAAAACGGGTTACCCTATCTGTTTATAGGGGCTCCAAAAACAATGCAGACCACCCTTTAGAAGTTGATGTCTCAAGGCACAGTTGTGGGTTTTGAAGGGTATCCCAGTCTGCTCTGTTGGATGGGTCACATTTCAAACACCACCCATATGGAGCAAGGAATCCTAACATGGAGTGCACGCCTACGTGTTGGGAAAGCAAGGTACTTCCTCCGTTTAAACATACTGGAGCTGTGTATTGATAAGGTTACTGTCGGATACTAAAACGTAGAGGTTTTCAGTTATCCTCCAAAAATAGTAGAAGTTTCACAAAAGGAGGTCCAGGTCTTTGTTAGGTCTAGCTTCATTTTCAAGAAAAAGTTAACACGATTGTTTAGTAAATTTACTACAGCAGCAGCTTCAATTTCTAATTCCTGGAGCAGGGATCACAAATTAAGAACATAGTGTGAAATATAATCACTAAAGCAACCCCAAAGGTTTCATATGCATATCCAATTGGGATTTCCCACTTGCACACAATATGGGCATTCCCAAATACTTGGGAGCACATCCTATGACATCATGTGGTGCAAGCTCCCTCTGGAAGCACTGAACACCCTGTACATTTCCACAATAAATTAAGTCTGCATGCCCTGCGAAGACAGACATCCATCCCCACTGTTTCATAATCACCAGGAGGTGGTGTGACCCCCGCCTCCACAGAGTGAAAACTGCACCATTAGTCAGAAGGCAAAATCTACCATTAGCAGATGAGCACTACCAAAAAGGCACGCGGCTAGAAACACCATTGACCCGGGTAAACTTAGCAGGAGGTTTAGGAAATGGCAAACTACCCGAGTATAAAGATTAAGACACCTAGTAGCACGAAGTTTTAGTTCAGAGAATCAGCAGCATTTCACACATAATTTTTAGTAACCAATACCCAGACGCAAACATAAGAAGTGATCCACTTTTGCATCTCGGTGGGACCTCATCAGCTTCCAGTTATTCATCAATGACCTGCACTCTGTGACTGGCCAGCAGCAGATGTGATGGGTCTTCTCTTGCAGCGGTAAGCAAGGCGGGCCACATCCCAGTGTTATCCCTATGCAGAGATGTTCACAAGGAGTTCTTTCAAGCACACATGCCTGCAATATTTGGCAAATATGGGCAATTGCTGAAGATATGGTGGACAAGGAAGGCAGATGTTCCATTGTAAGGGAAGATTGCTACCAAATTGTTTGGCAGAACAGATGCTGGGTGTTTGAGCATTATCGCGGAGGACAGAGCAGAATTTACAGGAGGTTCTGGGGGTTAGACATTCATGCAGAACAATGTGTATGCAACTGCCCAGTAAAGAAAGCAGGTCGCCCCTACACTGGTTTTCAAGGGATTAGTGGAACGCAAAACGTTAGCATTTCGTCTGGGCAGACACACTTTCCAAAGTTGGTAACACTAGAGAGGCAGCAAAAGAAATACATTTAGCTGCATGGGTGGTGCATAGGCCCCAGCCTAGAGAAACTAACCGCAAGACACCGTGATGTGGGCGAAAACACCTAGTGGCTCAGGAATGTAGTCTCAATCCCAAAACCTGGAACCACCACCCACGCTTAACACCAACGAGTGTTCCTAAACTCAGGATTGGGATTCGAACCAGTCTTGCGCTGTGTTGTCTTTCTTCCAAGACAAACATATTCCTCCCCTTGTTCCCATATTACAAGCTCCCCTCCAAAGACATCCAGGGTGTCTCCTGGCATTCATTTTGGTTTATTACATTGAGCACCAACTAAGAGAAGCTGAAATAAAAACAATAAAAGATAAAGACCTTGTTACAAGAGAGGGACAGAAGCCGAACACACCTAAAAACATAAAATCATTCTTTCTGTAAACATTAATAAGGATCTTCTCCCGCACACCTGGGGTAGGGTGCGGCTGAAGTGGGTTCAGTGGTCGCAGCAGTTAGAGGAATATATGCAAAATGGTGTATGTAGATTCCCAGGAAGGAACAGTGTGGCTAGGGACCTGGGGGAAGCACTGCAATGCCTGCCCAACCCCACCGCCGCATACTGGTCAGAGTACAGAGCACTTTAGTTTTGCCATGCACGGTGGAGGGGATGTTGAAAACACACCTGCATCATTTAGATTATAATAATGTAAGCACAATTCTGACTGATCCAGTCCGGAATCTGCCCAGGAATGGGACAAGTGTTACCCGTTGTACTCGATTGGGGCACTGGCCCTTTTGTTTGTAAAATCAGAACCACCACCTGTAAATGAGGCATTCCCTTCACAGAACAGCAGCTTCTGCACGGCCTCGCTGCTGATACACGGCGGTGAAACGTAAGTTTTCTGGACACAAGAACGTGCCGTAGCCCAGCTTACAAATGGGGACGTTCCATCCAGGGCGGAGGCGACCACATCCCAGAGGCTTTCTGCTGAAATCAAAGACGCTTTCTCACACGAGTCTTTGGCTTTAATGTCCTTGATTCTTTTGTTTGTCCCTTTCCCAAAACACGCAAGGGTCAGGCAAGCAATTTCCTATGTGCTAAAGTCACGCTGTGGGTCACAGAGATTGATCTCCTGACTGCAAAACACGTTTTTCCAAAGGCATGGTGTAGCACAACGGTCAAGTGGCCTGCACGACCCTTGCACAGTGGAAATCACTAAATATTCTCATGACCAACTAATGTTGAACTAAACAGAACTCTATCGGGCATTGCGTTGGCCGCCGGCACTGCATTCTAAGGGGCAGCCTCATTTCTGCACATTGGCAAGCACACGTGCAGCAGTGCCTTGCTGTGTGAATAAACACATCCTGCAATCAACACCCCCCCCCCCTCTATAACAGAGGCTTTAGAAAATTGGCCATACTACAGGCGGATCATCTGAGGTGGCAGAAGGGGCAAAGCCAGGTTTCCTTTTTGGTCTGTTGCCCTGGTTTATTGGAGTGTGCCAGGGACATGCTGTGGCATGGATAGCACAGGTGCAATGGTTTTAAAGTAGTCCACCTCCAAGTTTCGTTTTATGGCGAGACCTTTATTTGCTCCCCTGCCAACACCTTTGGGTTTATGAAATGACACATTTCATCTAAACAAAATAATCCCAAAACCATTGGTAGGTATGTGCCCAGCACATGGCAAACGTGATAAATACATTTGCCAGAAAATGTACTGTAAATGGTGGCGTTAAACTCGTGCAAAAATGTATTCTCTTCAAACCCCAATTTGGTAGATGACAAAGTTAGAGAAAATTGGCTGCATTTGTGATTTCGAATTGCAGCCACATCACAGAATGCCTCAAAGTAGGTAGTCTAACTTTTGACAATTAGGCATCAAGTTTCCTCATTTCTTTTTTTTTTTAAATATGGGCATTATATGTCTATAATGAGATTCGCAGTGTTTAACAACTGTGCACGGGCACTTTGATACAGAAAATTACGTCATGCTATGTACATTTTGGACAGGTGATCAAGTGGCCCAAAACTATAAAAGTGGGCCCAAAATAGTTTTTTGCATCATTGGCTTCCAGGTATCCAAATCAAACTTACGGGCAAATTTGTGTAAAAAGGGTCCACGGTCGCCGGGACTCAACAAGCCTCGTCTTCCTGTGAGGGTGCAGTTTCACAAGAGGACCTGTGATGAAGGCAACACTCAAAGACCGCTAGGTAGCACGGTAAGGTCTAGCTGCAGAGCAGTCCAGGGCATGGTGCTGGAGCTTTTGCCATTAACATTTTTGGTAAATGTGCACGCAAGCAGGGAACTAGTCTCAAAGGCATCTTTGAATGTGGCAACCTCATTACCCTCTGGGCATGGACGGGAAGCAGTACCACGTGCATAAGCTATGGTGAAAGTAACTTGTCTGCAGATAGAATAGTCCCACACCAGCCAGTTCCACAAGATGGAAACCAGCCAACAATCTCCTCCCCCTTTCTTGAATCCAGATGTGGACACTTGTTCCAATACTAAGACACCCACCACAAGAACATGGGCAGCCAGTGTGAGAAACCACAATCAAAAGGGCAATTTAAAGGATTCTGTGGGCGGTGTTGTCGGTGGCGCTGGATTCTGTATGCTTGAATTCCGGTGTCCGTGCAGTTCCTATTGAGGATTCTGTGTTATGAAGTCCAAAAGGCCCCGCTTCTCCCCAAATATAGGACAAGCAATGTGGTCTTGCTGGCCCACATAAGGCTCTGAAGGAGGCCAGCACCAGAGTGCTTGTACACAGGTCACCAATCCCGGTGTAGTGTCCGGAGCATTGCAACAGCCCCGCCAGAGGGTCAGGCATAGACCTCTTCCCCCGGGAAGCAGCTGCAGCAGCCGGGGGAGGAGAATTCAATCTCAGGCCTTTGGTCCTGGTCATCGAGAAGCACGTTGCCTGGTTTGTCCCAGCCACTGATGAGGTCTTCCACTCGACTGATGTACAGCAAGCACAGGAGAACACCCAGAAACTGCAGAGGAAAGCAGGAGACAGGCAATTAACACCACACCATGACCTGCAATCTAACACACAACAATAGCATCCCAGCAAAGACGGTATACAGCCCCAATTCCACACCAGGCCCTTTATCATCATCTGTAACTATGTTGTTCTACAAGTTAATGCGCCCAGATACCAGAGGGATTGGCTGCGCTATACAAATAAACAAACTATACGAGTCGCATAGGTCATTGGATAGAAAGCTCCTTGCAAAGAGAGAATACAGAATTACCTAGAAGTCATTCAGGCCTGTACGAGTCTGTACCTTCCAACCGTGCACAAAACACACCAGGAAGGATGAGACAGCCTGTTGTACACATACACCTTGAAAGAAAGCATTCAACACATTCATGCATTGTTTTCAGACTGGATCTTCACTGTTGTGCGCCTGCCAGTACAAAGAACACAAGTTACACATGCACAACATGCCTGGGAGTAAGTCTCCCATCCACGGCACAGGATACATCCAACCCCATGACTCGCAGCGCACACTGGCTAGTGCAAAGAACACATTCTCTCCTATCCGACATCAGCCAATACAAAGCGTCATGGCGCACACTCGTTAGAAGATGCATTAATTTGGATACACATGTTTCTGCCAGCCTACGAACCACCAGCAAAGACACATTACATTCCATCAACACAGTGTACCTTGCATCCTACAACTGCATGTAAGACGTATATAGACACTGGATTTTACTCACAACATAACTTGTGATAAAAAGTTTCATTCGCAATACACACAAAGCAAACGCATGAAGGAAAAAAAAAAAAGCTTGACATTCCATCCCAAGTATGGAGAATGATACGCAGAGCTCTGACCCACTGCACAGAACACATGCAGGTGTATGCGCTACTCATTTCAACTCTCACAGTGGGGATGGGAGCTCAGCCTCACTCACTGTAAAGAACACATCCAGCCGCATGGAGCACTTCATTCTCAGCTCAAAATGAGCCAGACATTACACCACCTGAACCCCCTCAGAATACACCCATCCATGTGAGACATCAATTTCTTTTTTTATTTTTAATAATTTGTATTGTTTAAGATACTAATAATACATATGTTAGCAAGTTACAGACTGAGCGGAACTAATAATAAAAGAAACAGATTGAAATTAACAAGCGAGAACTTGATCGATACTAAACAAATTGGATTATTGTACATATTGAACAAGAATAATAGATCGTAGTACAAATTGAACATGGATTATTGTAACAAGTCTGTAAAGAACAACTTAATGGGGATAAGAATAGAAATTTGGGGAGACATACTGGGAGACAGAAGAGATACAAGAAACAGATGGGAGACGGGTGGGGGGGAAGATGGGTATAATGAGTTATTTGATCAAACTGTTATTACCGTTGCTATCATAATATAAAACGGGCATTTGAATATAAATTTAATCATCTAGCTAATAAATTAAATAAGAGAATATAGGTTCAGGAGCCATGAGCAGTTGCATTGAAACAGTTGAGATAACGGATGAAAAAAAATACCATTTAGCATTGCATTATTATTAGCCAAGCACATTTTCATTTTATGAGTATGACAAATAGCGTTCCACCATCCTCTGGTAGAAAGAGATCGAAAGTCTTTCCAGTTAGCTGCGATACATTTTAACGCTATACAGATGAATAAATCGTATAGTCTGGTTGAGTCAGGAGAAATATTTGTTATGGCCAGACTTCCTAAAAATACATTCACAGAGGATAACGGAACATCAAGAGAAAAAATAAGCTTAATGAACTTCCAGATGTCTTGCCAAAATCTGAAAATATATGAACATTCAAAGAACATATGCATATGTGTGGCGGGAGACATGCCACATGACCAACATTTAGCATCATGATTTGGGTTAGCCTTAGCTAGTTTAGCAGGAGTAATAAATGCTCTATGGATGAAGAAGAAATAATGTGTTATATTTGCTGAGACCGATATTTGTTTAATTTTGGAGAACAAACTGAACCATATATGATCTTCAAACATACATCCTAAGTCAAATTCCCATTTCAGACGAATTGAACAAACGTTAAATGATGAGGTGAGCATATTATAAATTTTTGAGGCTCTCACATCACAAGTCATAGTTAGCTGTAGTAGTCTGAGGGCGTCTGGAGAAAGAATCTCATTGGAAAAGTGATTAAGTGCATCAAGACAGGAGTTCATTTATTGTAGTACTGAAAATCAGCTTTGGGGATGGTCAATTTGGATGAGAATTGCTGGAAGGAGAGGATGAGGGACCATCTATAATGTGTTGGATGAATCTAATTCCTTTTTTAATCCATGCTTTACGATTAAGGACCTTGTTTTTGATTACTATATTCTTGTTGTGCCATAGTAAAGGGGAAAGGTACTCATTGGAGGTTTTGGTATGGGGGAAGAGAAAGGTTTGTAGGGCTGTAACGGATGCTTTAATATAGTCCAAGGTGTTCTTGGAGGTATATTTAAATACGTATATACAATCAGTAATGTTATGAGGATGAACAGTGTTTTTCTAATGTGCACCATGTAGGCGTATCGGCGAATTCGGGATCTGTGAACCATTGGTGCGACTGCTTTATGAGAAATGCAGAGTGATATAGCTTAAAGTCTGGAAATCTAACACCGCCCATTTCATAAGGTGCTTTAATTTTGGTTAGTGCAATTCTTTTTACTTTTTTAACTCCCCAAAGAAAGTTTAGTAGTATGGAATATATAAATTTGAAAAAGGAAAGATAGTGGAACGGAAAGAAGCTGAAGGTATTATAGTACAATAAGGGAGAGCATCATTTTAATAGTTTCCAAACGCCCCGCACCAAGCGAGGTAAAGGGGGGACCATTTGGATGTTAGGTCCTTAAGAGTGTCCAGTAACGTCTTAGTGTTGAGCTTGACGGTATCTTAAATTGTAGAGGCAAAACGAAGTCCTAAATATTTGATGGAGCTACTGCACCATTTAAGACCAAAAATACCAATGTCATGTTTGAGGCAGTAGGGATTTAAGGGCATCATTTCTGATTTCTGTCTGTTTAGTTTATATCCTGATACATGACCACACAGCTAAAGCATTAAGGAGATTAGGTAGATGAAGTTTGGGTTTTTTGATTAGAATATGAATATTGGCAGCATATGCTGCTATTTTGGTAATTGAGGCACCTGATTGAATCCCTGGGATATTTTTGTTAGATCTTATTAATTCCAATAACGATGCGAGTGAAAGAATATATAATGGTGAGAAGGGGCAACCCTGCCGCTTACCTCTAAGCAAAGGAAAAAAGGAGGATGTTTGGCCATTTAAATAGATAGAGGATTTAGGGGCTGAATAAAGGAGTTTAACAAGTGAAATACATTTTTCACCACATCCGTGCCAGCGTAGGGTTTGGAACATAAAGATCCAATCCACACGATCAAAAGCCTTCTCCGCGTCCATTGCAATGGCAGCATAGCCTGGTCTATTGATGGCATTGAGTAGAAGTCTAGCATTAGAGGATATGTTGCGTCCTTTAACATAACAAGTTTGATCTGCTTTAACCAGGATTGGGAGTGAGGATTCGATTCTATTAGCTAGTATTTTAGCAAGAATGTTACTTTCTATGTTGATAAGGGAAATGGGTCGATAATTACTGGGGAGGGAAGGGTCTTTGTCGGGTTTAGGGAATATGATAAGTAAAGCTTCTGAGAATTAACCAGAACATGATTTTTGGGATATAAAGTATGAAAATAGTGTTTTAAGTTTTGGGGTTAATACTTGAGATAAATGGATGTAGAATTCGGTGGATAGTCCATCTGGGCCGGGTGCTTTTCCGTTTCCCAGGCTATGAATGGCTTTAGTAATCTCTGAGGAAGTAATATCATCATCAAGGTGGGAAAGGTCTATTCGAGGGTATGAGGTATGACTGATACTTTCAAGAAAGGATTTGATATTATCATTAGGAATAGAGCTTTCTGGAGTATAAAGATCAGTATAAATGTCCTGAAGCAGTCAAGTATTTCATCAGAATGGTGATGAGATATGCCCAGAGTATCCTTAATATGGGAAATATGACATTTTTCCTTTTTGGTTTTTAAGTAAGAAGCCAGCATTTTGCCCGCTTTATTTGATGTTTGATATATCTTTGTTTTGTATTTAAGTATTGTACCTGCCGCAAGTTCTATTAATTTCAAAACGTAGCTTTATTACCTGTCGTAAGTTTGTCGAGCTAGTGGCTAAATAGTAGCATTGCTCTGCTTGGGTGAGTTTGGAATAGAGATCTAGATGTTTTTTCCTAAATTTCTTGTTCCTACCGGAGAGGACCATAATGTGACCTCTTAAAGCAGCCTTGAATGCATCCCAGTTGTTAAGAGGTATCACAGTCCTGATTATTAGTAAAATATTGTTGGATGAATGATTAAACTGTGGATCATGTAGAAGGACATTATTGAGTTTCCATCTAGAGAAGTTTTGTTCACTTCTGTGAGGCAAAAGGATGTAACAGGTGCGTAATCTGATATAATATTAGAGATTTTAGAATCTATGATGGATCCAGAGAGGGTTTGGATTGCAGAAATATAGTCCAGGCGTGATAGTGTATTGTGTAGGATGGGATAGTCTCCATGTGTCAATTAGTCCCGTCTCCGCTAAGCAATTAACAAAGGACTTATGGGTTTTATTTGATTTAAGCATGCAACTGGATTTTTGGTCCAATAATGGGTCAAGGACCTGATTAACATCTCCACACAATCAAATTGGTGAAGTTATTTTTGAGTATCATTTGTTTAATTGAGATCCAAAAAAGGGGGGGGTCTGGTAGTGGGGGTCCATAAATGTTAAGGATAGATACTTGTGTAGAAGCAATTAAAAGTTTTATGCATACCGTATATTTAGTATAATAGCACAGATTGACCCGGGCAGCAGCTGTAGCCCTAGATGCCGAAAAGGTGTTCGATTCTGTATCATGGATCTATCTTTTCACGGTTTTGGAAGCGTTTCGGGCGGGGCCGGCGTTTATCAGATTTGTAAGGCTGCTCTATACTGCTCCGGGCGCCAAAGTCTGCACGAATAGAACCATTTCGGAGATGTTTCAACTGGGTAGGGGGAACTCGCCAGGGGTCCCTTCTCGCCCATCTTGTTTGCCCTAACTATTGAGCCTATGGCAGCTGCGGTTCAGCTGAGACACAGGGACAAGGGAATTAACATGAAAGGCCCTATCCAGCTAATCTCACTTTACGCGGATGATACGTTACTCTACATCCGTGAGCCAGAAGTAAACATAGCACCCATTATGACTGACATACATGATTTCGCTGATTATTCAGGATACGTCATCAATATAACCAAATCGGAAATATTCCCGCTCACACCCCTCACTAAATGCCCTGCAAACACCTGCGGCCTTAAATGGTCAGACCAATATATTAGATATCTCGGGGTGTTAGTGTCTAGGACCAGGCAAACCCTGTATGCGGACAACCATGAGAAGGCACTGCAAACATTGGGCACCAAGCTACAGATCTGGGGACACCTCCCTATACCCCTGTACGGCAGGATAGCCCTACTTAAAATGATAGCTCTCCCCAAACTACTATATTTTTTTGTAAATATACCCATATGGCCAGGTAGAGACTTTTTCTTGAGACTACGGTTGCTGGTAGTAACCTTTATATGGAACGGGAATGTGGCCAGAATCAGGTGGGAGAAAATGACAGAGCCCTACGACACCAGAGGCATAGCGGCTCCAGACTTTGAGCTCTATTACCTGGTCGCACAGGCACAGTTTGTAAAATATTGGTACGAGGAACCTGGGGTTGCACCACACACCTGGGTGGAAGCACAAACTATATTCCCAGCGGACATTAAGTCGGTCCTATTTAATTCACGTCATAAAGACACCTTTTAGCTGCACGGTCAGGGTCTGGGGGGCATTATTTAAACGACTGAAGCTGGAAACACCATACAACCCAGAAGTCCCCTTGTGGAATTTTCTGGGCATCCCCCCTATGTCGGATCCGAGTATTCAGGAAGGCTGGGATCCACACATGGAAATGAGGGTAGGTGATATGTTTATAGATGGTAAATTTGCAACCAGAGAGGACTTTACTAGAGCGATGGGGGGGTGGGCCACTCAAAATACTACAATACTACAGAGTAAGGGCCGCATTTCAGAAAAGATGGCCAATGTTCCCAGATGAACCTCCTCAACACCCCTGTACACAACTCATCACAATGAAGGCTGGGCTAGGCATTTCTAAACTATATGGGGCAGTACAGGCCCACAAATGGAAGACAGACATGCAAATGCCTATCCCAGAGGACAAATGGAGCAGATATTGTTCACTCACAAAAAAGGTTTCATTGAATGCAGGATTACGTCTGATACAATTTAAACTCCTAAATAGTCTACACTACACGCCAGCTAAAATGGTAAAATTTGCTGCGGAACATGGGGGGAATGCCCCAAGTGTGGGGCCCTACATGCGGACTCCTTTCACATGTACTGGAAGTGTCCAGCTCTCCTGAGATTCTGGGGAGAGGTGGCTGAAATATTGACTGAAATTACAGATACCCCCACAGCTGACCCTCCAGGAATATGTATTCGGAGACATTGGCAAGTGTTCGGAGAAAACCAGGAGGCTGTTTAATATCGCATGTGCTGTGGCTAAGAAATGTATCCTGCAGGCCTGGAAGATGCCTGTGCCACCAAAGGTGACCACTTTCCTCTGCGAACCTATATACATTAATGAATGTGAGGAACAATTTGTTTTGACTTTGCCGGGGGCAAGCCGACCAAAAGACATATGGGGCCTCTTCCGAACCTATCTGTGTGAGTTGCTCTCAGGTGATGAAATGTCCATATAATGTTGAACGTAAATGTTTTCTTTGCCTATCAACTTGTGTTGCTTGATGGGGTATGTTGCTGTAACTGTTGAGACCCCCATTGAACAATAAAAAGAGTTTTAAAAAAAAAAATGTTTTACGCATACCCATCTACCATTTGTATCAGCATCTTGGTCAAGCATTTTGAAGGGTTGTTTTTTACTTATTAATATAGCAACTCAATTTTTCTTGGATATAGCAGGACTGGAAATAACCTCCTTAACCCAAAGGGATTTAAGCTTCATTGTTTCTTTGTTGGATCAAAGAGTTTCTTGTAGACAAGCCATCGGCTTAAATTAATTTAGATGAGATATAACTTTGCATCTTTTAATGGGATTCTTACATCCTTTGATGTTCCACGTCATACACTTGAAGATCATTTAATCAGAAACGTAATGATAGACATACAACTTATGGCTGTAATGCAATATTAGAATCAGATTCAGAGTAATGTGGTTTAAAACATATATACCCAAACAGTGATACAGGAGGATAGAACATGGAGGATCAGGGAGGGGAGAAGGGAGTTTTATCAACTGAGGAGATTCAGGCAATGAAATACAAATGGTTTTAGAGATCAAACAGGACATAGGAGAAGGAACCGGGAGGAAAGATATACCAGGGATAGGTAATGCCAACTGGGTCGCCAAAAGGAGAAGAATGACCAACAATGGAAGAGGGACACCACAAGAGCGCCCGCCTCAATCTATTAAAGTAATTGATAATAATTGCATTAGGTAAATAAGGAAAAAAATAAAACAATGTATACATGTTATGCGGTCAAGATTTCAAGTAGTAGATGATGTTGAGGCAATTGCAGGAGAGGAGGTGTCCATGCCGTCGCTTTTTATGGATTGTATGAAGGTCCTCAAATTGGCTGGATCATCAAACACAGTTGTGCAACCTTCATGTGTTACCTTGAAGGAGCATGGGTGGTATAATCCATAGAGGATATTTAGTTGCTTTAGAGCAGGATGAAAGGATAGAAAATCTTTTCTTCTTTGAGCTGTGCTTCTGGCCACATCCTGTGAAATAAATAGCTTGCTACCATGCCAAATGAGTGATTTGCGCCCCCTTGCTGTGGAAATAAGTTGTAGTTGAGAGTATTCCAATAGGTAAAATATGAGAGTTCTGGGTAGCGGACGAGATGTGGAAGAAGATGTAGGTTGACCAATTCTATGAACCCGTTGTATGTGAAATTATTTCCAAGGGCAAATGTAGAATGGCTGGTAAGAATTTTTGCAGGAAAACAATGGGGTCAGTTCCCTCAGGTTATTGCACCTACTGCGATTTTCCAAGTCTTCGTTGTGCCTTTGGAGGACTTTAATAGATTTTTCTGATTGTGCAACTCTAGGGGATACATCTTCAAGAACACCTACTCTTTCTTCCACCTCCTCCAGTCTATTGTTGACACCCATCCACCCATCATCTAATTGCTGTAGCTTAGTTTCAATAAAGGGTTTAAGTGACCTGATTTCCACAAGAATGGCTTCAATGGCAGGATCAGAAATGCCTAGTGGAGGTGAGGAGTCACTTTTTGGTCTTCTAAGATTCGTTGAAGTGGCGGTGGCATCTTTTGCAGAGGATGCATTTTTTTGATTAGCTGCCATTGTTGGTGATAATAGACCGAGACTTGTTATTGGGGCATTTAACTAAGGGGAAGATTTGAAGATGGGTATATGTCAGAACAATATTCTGCTTGCATTCAATTGTGTGACCGCCTTATTGTAATATGTTTGAGTGACTTCTTAACTTGAAAGGGTTTGGCGATACCTCTATTTATTTTCTATGATGTCTCATAGTATGAAATTATTACATCCATACTATTCATACTGTCTTGCTCTTGGATAAAGAGACCAAAATGGAAGGACAGAGAATAATAAGGCATATACTATGGAAGCTTAAAAGTTTGAAGAGATCCTGTAGGTATTTATGATAGAATAATGGAATCCAGAAGCAATCCTCCAGTGCAGTATATAATAAGGAGAGGAGCTAGCAGACAAAGCTGTGGAGCTTAAAAAAACAAAAGAAAAAAAAACTTTGAAATGAGAGCTATTGATGTTATCTATGAGGAGGCCAGGATGTTGGGGGTTAATAATCCAAGCCGTGTAGTTAGCAGATAAAGATCGTTGGAGAGAATGACGTGGCAATTCTTTATAATATTTAGAGGAGAGAAGTATGTAGGCAAGAAGTATTAGGTATTTAGTGCGGAGATCTTTGTTTTCAACAATATATTTCTCTTTTTGTCTTTCACTATAACATATTTCGTAGTAACATTAATTGTTATCTTTAGTCCTTTTCTTTTTTTTCTGTCCCCTCTTTTCTCTTCCCTTTCCCTCAACCACACTCTTCTTTTTCTGTGTCTCTCTCTTTATATGTGCTCATGTAGGTTTTCACTTCTCTGTGCTCCTAATTCAACTGTTACATTTATTCTCCCTTTTTTTCCCCTTTTCTTCCCTCTCTCCAGCAGGTGGCGCAATCTGTTGGATGGTGCCCGTGATGCCAGGCCCAAGTCGGCGTGTCACTTGAAAGGCGACGCCGCACCTCTCCACGCGAGGGCCGGCGCGTTTCAGACTTTGTCACTGAGCCTTTCCTCGGGACACGACGCAGCTGCCAAAGAAGCTCCTCACAACGCCGGAGCGCTGCAGAAACTCCACAGACCCGTTCGGAGCGGCTACGAAGCAAGGAACATCGACAAAAAGGTAGGTTTATAAAAAAAAAAATACAATGTTTACATTTTATATATGGAGGCGGAGCGGCTCTCTTAGTCGGCCATCTTCCCCGGCGCTTAGCCACGCCCCCAAGACATCAATTTCAGACAGCATTCAAGTAAATCGACATGGGAGTCACTCAGTTCACTACATGCTCGAGACTGTCCTCATCTATACTACTGAACCCTTGAGATGCTGAGTTGTGCAGTCTGATTTTTTTTTGACTGCACACAAAGTTAAAAGGGCACAGATCAATCAGTAGATTTGAAAGAGACTTCCTGCATATTAAGCAATGCCTTTAAATATAATGTAGAGTCTAGGTTTAGCAAGGCGCTAGGCATTGTTTCGTCCACTACTGTACTATATAAAGCAGTTAAGAGTTTTGAGGCGTTTGCGCAGCTTTTATGTCATAGTCTTGGGAAAGGCGCCTGCATCTTAGGTGAATTGACTTAATAGCATCTACTTGCTCCAATCTTAGGAGCATGCCCAAGGCCTCTTTGAGAAAGGTATGTGCAGCATCTAGTTTTTCTTTGTTGCAGTGTCATTTTCAACATATAAAAAGAACATTGCTTTTGAACCAAATTTGTATCCGTGACTTTACTTTGCCAGATTTGTTGTTAGTTACAATGCCTTCCAACATGTCGGCCGCCTCATTCCAGTGTCCAGGGATACATTCCTGTTTGCAGCTATCCTACCTTCGAGTTTGCAATACTGGTTCTGTTTTACAGTCCATGCTTCCAGGGTTATTTTGCAGCCTAAAGTCAGTGTTTATGCTAGTGGCAATTTATAGCGAGGAGAGAAAAGTCAGACAAGCGGGTGCAGGGGGTGGGGGGGGGGGGGACTAATGGGAACGTGCAGCCACTTGGTGTGCTGCTCAATTCTAGTGTGCATCCTTACCACACTTGAAATCTGTCAAGTCAATAGTCTGGTCAATGGGCTTGATGCTTGAATATGGGTGGCACCTGCTGGCCCTAGGTGGGGCAAACGGTGGTTGATACCAATTCCAATGAGTTGGATTATAGTAACAGATATTCCCACCAGTTAGCATTTTTATTTGCCTCCATTTCCAGATTGATTAGCAGATAACTTGCACATTTAGCACTTATCCCTCAGGTATATCCTAGTTTATCTTTTTATCAGTTTCTCTCTCTACCAGTAACTTTACTTCTTTAAAACGTGCCACTATTCTCCCAGTGCATAAGAAAACAAACCTCACTTGATCCTACGCTTGCCTCCGAATATTGTCCCATTTCTCTTCTTCCTTTTCTCTCAACTTCTTTAGAAGGTTGCTTATTTTAAACTCTCATCTCCTACTATCATTAGAATCTGGGTTTCATCATGCCCACGCCACTGAAAAGGTCCTATGCCACACATGGTCTTACAGCTTCTCTTCTTAAGCTTCTGGATAGACATGCAATTTCAGCAGTTTTCTATCCTCTTGGTATATTTGATCGAGCCCTTTCCTTGTTTTCTCCTCCTCTTACTGACCAGTCATTCTGTCTCTTTTTCTAGTTATTCCCCAGGTTCATCTGCATTAAGCCTATTAGTGCTCTGTAAGTTGATAGTGAATTGCCATCTATTAGCCGCATTTGCCCGTTAGTACATTGGCACTTGTTAGCTGTAGTCAGCCTACTAGTACACTGCCACGGGACAGTTGCATTTAGCCTGTTTGTATATTGCCATTTGATAGTTGCATTTAGCCTGTTAGCGCCCTGCCATTTGATGGCTCTACTGCAATTACCTGCTAAGCCCGGTGAATCCTGCCACCATGCACCAGTCCCCATCAGTCTTTCACTCCTTCAAGTCTTCTCTCCATAAGTTACTTGCCCTAGCCTTGGTTAGTACTCTCCATCTCACCATCCACCTAGTGCCCAAATGCAAACACATCTCGACTCTGTTACCTCACTCACACTACCATAACACTACAACCACACCCATGTCTACCCATAACACCAACCCATACTTCAACAACCCTGCTTTATGGATCCAACACTTTGCATCTAAACCCACTCCATTCCAACCATGCTCCCTTGCCATGAGAAACGCCAGACTTGGCACCAGACTCACTCACGCCTTTTACCACCAGTTGACTTCCTTCCACCAACATAAACACCCACAACCTATCACCAGAACTGCCTCCTCTCCACACTCACTGACTTCCCAACCGATAAACCCCACTGCGAACACTATCAAAAGGGGCACTAATGAATGCTAGATCTCACAGCCCACGCCACAGAGGTGGCGAACCTCATCCTAACCCTTGACCTGGACTTTTTGGCCGTCACAGAAACCTGGCTTCACGCAGCCTCTGGTCCTCTACTCTCGCTAGCCATTCCACCAAGCTACAATATTATCAGACATGACCGCTCCACTAGCCAATCTAAAGGTGGTGGCATTGCCCTCATCCACAAAAACTCCCTCAACTTCCACCTCTCAACTGTTCATCAAATCTCATCTATGGAAGTTCTAACAGCCAAATTAACCCTCACTCC
Organism: Ambystoma mexicanum; assembly: GCF_040938575.1. Taxonomy (NCBI): domain Eukaryota; kingdom Metazoa; phylum Chordata; class Amphibia; order Caudata; family Ambystomatidae; genus Ambystoma; species Ambystoma mexicanum. The sequence goes on from NC_090923.1 coordinate 719,691,417, forward strand.
CAACCGCAGCATTCCACCTACTCTACAGGCCCCCAGGGCCATTATCCACCTTCGCTGAAGACCTGTCGAGCATCTTGACAGACAACACTAAAACTAATTCCCAAATTATTGTATTAGGCGACTAACCTGGGACTCACTGACCCCAATGACACGGCTGCCCTGTTGATTGACAACTTGCTTACTAACGCAGGCTTTACCCAGCACATCAACACCTCTACACATTCCAAAGGTAGAATCCTTGACTGGATAGCTGACCTTAACTGCGGACTCAATATCGAAGCTAACCAACCTTGTGTCTAGACAGACCACCACTTAATCACCTTTAACATCCCAGCCAAAACCACCAGCCCCTCTTCAGACATTGCACCTGCCATCCCCACATGGAATAAGCGCAATATAACCTGTGACAAACTCCTCCCACTCATCCTTCCAGTCCTGAATGAACACGCTACTATGCACAGACCCTACTGTCCTGGTTGACACCAACCATACTATGCTCAAAGCCCTTGACCTCATTGTCCCATCCAAACTGAGAAAACCCAAAAACCCAAACCACAAGCTCACCTCAACACCTGGTTTACACCCCAAATAAGAATTCTTCAAAGAAAAACGAATCGCTGAATCACATTGGAAGAGTAACCCTCCAGAAGCTAATACATCTTGTATCACTAGCTACCTTAAACTATAAGGAAGCTATATTCCAGGCAAAAAAGTCACTTACAATAAATGCATTGAGAAAGCTAAATCCAATACCAAAGAACTCTTCAGAATCCTGAAAGAATTGGAAACCCCTGTCACTGCACCCGACACCTCCATCAAAGATAGTACGTGGTGCTCCAATATCCAAAATGCTCTCCTTGGTAAGATGGCCACTCTCCAAGTCAAAATTAACCACAAACAGACTAGCCTACAATCCAACTTGCAACCTAACCCTCTCCCCAACATTGACAACTCTATCCCAAACTCATTGACTCCATTCAGTTTCTCACCCTTATCTATCCTGGAAGTAGAAAATATTATCAAGAGCCTCAAACCTTCTAACTGCCAAGGGGACCTCTGTCCAGCGCCCATGATGTCCAGTCTGCCCCCCCAGGCCCCTTTCTCACCAACTGCTCAGGGCCCCCAGACTAACCTTGCCTCACCAAGTAACGTCGGAGTGATTAAGGCCGCTCTGGTCAACGCAAGGTCCCTAGCAGCCCACGCACTGGACATTGCTGATCTCATCAAGACACAGGAGCTTGACCTCATTGCCATCTCTGAGACTGGGTTGCACTGTGCCTCGGGCCTGGCACTCTACTTGGCCATCCCCCCCAGATTACTCCATTACCAGGTGCGACCGCACCTCTAGAGGCGGTGGAATTGCTTTCATCCACAAAAACTCACTAGGATTTAGAACCCTACCATGCACCAATCTGGAATCAGCTGAACTACTCTGTCAAACTTCCACTTTCGGCCAACCAAACAACCACCATCAACTTAATATCTTAATATACAGACCCCCCCCGGGTCCTTCTACATCCTTTGTGGATGACATCACCTCCTTATTACTTGACTAAGCAAAAACCAACTCTCAAACCGTTATCCTTGGAGACCTTAATCTAGGCCACCATGACCCTAATGACCCTGCGGCTCTCGACCGTGCCAACACCCGAACGGATCTAGGTTTCTCACTTCATATACAAGAACCCACCCACATCAAAGGGCGGTCTTTAGATTGGCTAAGCGACACTAACTGCAACATCAGCCTGCTCTCGAACACCCCTTGCGCCTGGTCTGATCACCATATCACCTTCAACATTAAAGCTGCTCTTCTTCCGACACCTCCCGTCGCTCCAGCCATCCCTACTAGAAATAAAAAGAACATAACCCCTGAAAAGTTACTCCCCCTCATCCTTCCTACCCTTAATAACGCCACAGACTCTTGCTCGGACCCCACTATCTTAGCCGACATCTATAACCAGACAGTGCTCTCAACCAATAACTCCATCGCCCCGCTCAAACTCAGGAGACCCAAACATGCACACCTCAACTCCTGGTTCACACCACAGCTCAGAGTACTACGCAAATAGAAACGCAGCGCTGAGTCACGCTGGAAAAGTCACCCTTCTGATGCCCACAAGGACAGCCTCTTCCTAGCCACTCTCAATTATAAAGAAGCTATACTCCAGGCTAAAAACGAATCCTAAAATAACCGCATTGTGTCTGCGCAATCAAATACCAAGGAATTATTCAAAATCCTCAAGGAACTTGAGACACCTGCAGCCCCCCTGACTCCTGCATTAAAGACAGTAATTGGTGCACTAATATACAGACAGCCCCCACATCTAATACCCGCCAAGCCAACCCGACCTACAAACCGTTCGGCTTCTCCCCTCTCACTACCCTTGAAGTAGAAGGAATCATAAACAACCTCAAGCCTTCCAACTGCCAAGGCGACCCTTGGCCGGCGCCCATCATCAAGGAAGCCTCTCACGACCTAGCCCCTTTCATCACAGCCTTCATAAACGCCTCCTTCAAAACAGGTATAGTCCCTGACAACCTCAAGGATGCCTGTGTGGTCCCACTACTTAAAAAACCACCCCTTGACCCCAACATACCGACCAACTTCAGACCAATCACTACAGTCCCGTTCCTGCTCAAGATCCTTGATCGTGCAGCATACCTGCAGATCCAAGACTGTCTTAGCCCCAGGAGATTGTTGGATTCAAGGTAATCTGGCTTCTGCCCTAAACATGGCACTGAAACAGCCCTGATCTAAAAAAAAATCAGATGGACACTAAAGAACAGGAAATTAGCGTTACTCCTTCTCCTGGACCTTTCTGCAGCATTCGACTTGGTTAACCACCAAATACTTTGCCAACATCTTAAATCAGCGGCCCACCTCAGACTCTGCCAATGTCTGGGTCCACTCCTTCCTCAGCAACAGGTCCATGCGGGTCTTTTCACCCACTGCTTCGGCAGACCCTTCTATTCACTGCGGCGTCCCTCAAGGCTCATGTGGATCGCCCACGCTTTACGTGTTCAACAAACCCCTTTTTGATGTGCTCGATTATCTGGGTGTCTCCTATACCAACTACGCGGATGACACCCAGATACTCATTCCCATCACTGGCGATTACACAGCCGACACCAATTCCTTGAACGATGTCCATCTGGTCATTCAGGCCTGGATGGCGCAACATGAACTATGCCTCAACGACGACAAGACAGAGCTCCTACTACTAGGATCAACTCAACGTCTCAACAAATTAGACCAGGCCTACAAGTCTTTCATCATTGACATTAATGACATCATGGTCTCTAAAGACACAAACTCTAGGCGTCTATCTGGACTCTACCCTCTCCCTGAACAGACAAACAAGTGCAGTAAGGTCGGCATCGGCCTATACTTTCAAACTCATCACCGCCTGCAGACCTTTTCTGAACACTCATAACTGCATTACCCTTGCAAGAACACTTGTTATGTCCACAATAGACTACTGCAGTGCCCTCTACTTGGGGACTACCCAGTCTAACCTCAATAAACTGCAAACTATCCAAAATAATGCCATAAGGGCATCTCTCAATATCCTCAGACGGTCTCATATTTATAACGTCAGATCTGATTTACGATGGCTCCCGGTAGGTAAAACAAAGAATTGCCCTAGAAACACTAGCCTTGACTCAAATGCTTGGACAACAATGCCCCTCCTTACCTCTCCTCTCGCCTTACACTCCACACCTCCTCTCGACCCGCTAGGTCAGCTCAAACTCACAGCCTAATCCTGCCTAGATTTAAACTTCAAAAAGCGGGTGATGCGAGCTTCCCCGTCCTAGCTTCAAAGCTCTGGAACTCACTGCCCACCTCCATCAGAACTGAGCATTTGTTCCTAACTTTCAAGAATAATACAAATCGTGGCTATTCACGCAGAACCTATGAAGCTCCTTTCACTTAGATTTGCTATCGACTGGTAATATTTCTCACCTGTGTATATACGCTTTGATGTACTTGTATTATAACTTGTAAATTGTAATCTGCTTTATTGTATGTAATGGTTTATATTGTATATATATCGTAACCTGTTTCTAAGAATATGCGCCCGGTTGCCCAGGGGCCTGGCTGCGCTTTACAAATAAACTAAACTTCAAACTCCATCATCAAAGAAGCGGCCCACGAGCTAGCGACCTTCATCACTACTCTTATCAATTCTTCATTCAGCACAGGGACTGTACCAGACAATTTGAAGGATGCCTGGGTTATCGGGCTCAAAATTATTATTATTATTTTTTTTCTTTTTTTTAAAAACCCTGGATGCCAATATACCCACAAATTACAGGCCCATCACCACGGTGCCGTCCCTACTCAAAATCATTGACCGGGCAGCATACTTACAGATTCAAGACGATCTTGAATCTAATAAACTCTTTGGTCTGAGGAAATCTGGATTTCGACCACGTCATGTAACTAAAACTGCCCTTATCGACCTCAAAACACAAATCGAAGATCTAAGAGACAAGGGCAAACTTGCTCTATTACTTCTTCTAGATCTCTCTGCGGCTTTTGATCTCGTCAACCATCAAATTCTGTGTTGCCACCTTAAACTAGCCACCCATTTTTCTGATTAAGCCACAGCCTGGATCACTTCATTCCTGGACAACAGGTCGATGCGGGTCTTCTCTCCACTAGCAGCAGCATCGCCGGCACCCGTTGGGTACCACAAGGTTCCTGTGTTTCTCCCACGTTGTATAACGTGTTCACAAAACCTCTATTTGATATTTTGGACTATCTGGGTGTCACATATACCAAACATGCTGACGACACCCAGATACTCATCCCTATCTCTGGAGACTACGTAGCTGACACTCTCTGTGAATGCCATCTACCTAGTCATCCAAGCTTGGATGGCGCAACACAGACTGTTTAAATGACAAGAAGACAGAGCTCCTCATTCTCGGCTCCCCGCAAAAATTATCCAAACTGACCCCTGAGTTCAACTCCTTCTTTATCGATGGTAACACTATCAAAGCCTCCAAGGACGCCAAAACGCTAGGGATCTTCCTCGACTCTACTTTATCCTTGTCCAGACAAACTAATGCAGTTTCCTCCACAGCGGCTTACACTTTTAAGCTTATTACAGCTAGCCGCCCATTCTATCACCAGCCAATTGTGTCACACTTGCCAGGACTCTCCTGCTGTCAAAAATGTACTACTGTAATGCCCTTTATTTGGGCACTAATAAATGCAATTTAAACAAGCTACATCATCCAAAATAACTATTAGAGCCGCCCTTAACATCCCTATGAACCAACACATCTCAGACACCAGACGTAACTTAAGCTGGCTCTCAGTCACTCAACGAATTGCACTGAAAACACTCGCCCTCACTCAAATGCCTTTCCAACCAAGCACCACTATATTTAGCCAATAGATTTGCCCTACACAACACTAACAGACCTCGCAGAACTGCTCAGACTAACTGCCTCTCTATTCCACGCTTCAACCTGCAAAGATCTGGAGGAGCCAGCTTCTCTGTTATGGCGACGAAACTTTGGAACTCGCTTCCCAATTTGATAAGATCTGAACCATCCTTCCACAGTTTCAAAAATATGGCAAAAGCCTGGCTAATCGCCGAAGACCTATCACCTATCCGCCAATCCCCTCCCATGCGTTTGTCACCCATCCTCACTCATGGTACATAGGTTTTGTCCTCTCGCTCACCCGTAACTTCAAGTATATAGGTTTATAAATGTTTTTGTAATTTTTAATTTGTAACTTAAACTGTAATTGTATTGCCATGTCTGCCTTATGTTGTAACTAAAAGACGCGCCCCGATGCCCTCGGGCCTGGTGCGCCCTATAAATAAAATAAATACAAATACATACAAATTGCCTCTGCCGAAAGACAATGATTTGTTCTTGGCCCACCTTTGTTCTGCATCTACAGGATTCCTCTTCTCCCCTCCAACCATCTATATTTCATTTGAGAGTCATCACCATTTCTATGCCGATTTCCAGATATGGATTTCTTTTTCATCCTTTGAACTCCATGAATCTCTCTCCAATTGCCTTCTTGCTGTTAAACAGAGACTCCTTGCTAATCCATTTCTCAACTCTACTCTTCCTCCCCTGCAAGATCTCCCACCCCCTCGACTCTTCCCGTTTATGTATACACTTGGAATCTCGATATAATCTGATACTATTTCATTTGTTGCTCACACCAGCTACTTCCAGCTTAATAGCCACAAGGTTCGCCCATTTATCTTTATCAACAACGAAAATGCTCATACTCCTACCTAGACATTGATTTTTCTTCCCTTCTCTTGGGTATTTCCTGCTTATGCCCATCTCCAGTCGATCCACAAATTCCTATGCCTCTTACAACTCTTGCCACTACTCTTTACTGGTTCCCTTTATCTGCCATAGTTTTGTCTTTAGTTTGGGCTAGCCGGTGGCACCGAAATCACTACCTTTAAGCCGAAACTAAGGTAATTAAAATAAGAGCTTTAACATAAAAGCTTGTACTAGGGGCTTTGAATGATGCTCTCTAATGCTTTTCAATGCAGATGGATGGATTTGTGTTTGGCTCTGTGTCACCACCCATTTAAAACCCATCTCCAAGCCAACTCTATACGATTTCCCTACCATTTACACCCATCTTCCCTCAAACCACACCCCTTTTTGCACTCTTTACCTTGCTGAATTTGTAAGCCATTTTGTTTTTCCTACAGATATACCAACATAAAACTAAATACTTTTCAAGATGGCGTATCACATCCAAACTTAGAATGTAACATTTTGATAAAAGTAACATGAAATTAAGAATCCTTTTGATTTTGTTGTAAAAAAGGAATCCATCAAAAGGATATATTTATCAAAATTAATTTTATAATCAAAATCTTTCCAAATAATATTTCTCAGTAGGTCTACTTATAAGGCCGGAAGAATTCACCACTGTAAGGAAGTTGCTTGATGCATTATCGTCTCAATCTAGGGATGCTACTGCTGCTTCCTACTAGGAACTCTGAGCTTGCATGTAGGAATTATGCTTTATAGAGCCTTATACTCGTGGGGCGTCACGTGAAGAGGAGATTCAGGTCGTCTTGCTCTAGGACTAAGTCACCCATGGTGCTAGGAAGCTGGCATTCTAAAGGGATTACAGGCACATATTGGATGCAGCCTGAATAGACTGTTGCCAAAAAGAAATCCATGCAGAATCGCAGAAATATAGAAAGACTTTTCAGAATTTTAGAAGCAGATGGTTGCAGTGTATCGGTCCCTGCGATATTTCAGGGAATTTATCGGATTTCCCCGTCCTGTCTTGGGACCAGAGGCTTATTTCAGTGCCACCCACACGTCCTTTCTATCCATCCGACTACTGTTGCATGTCACCCCTCCTGGGAGCATGGTAGCTCCCAGGATATGTATAATGGTCACATGGTGATAACCATGTGACCAAGCCGCTTCCGGCTCGTCAGTCGAACCAAAGCTGACTCCTGCGTAGTGGTTTGGAGGCACCATGCTGGTGCCACGCAGCATGCCGATGGCTTGCCCACGTGGCCCGGCATCAGGACGGTGCCCCTACTAGGGAAAGCTGTCCCACTGTATTTGCTGTGCCATGTGATAACGGCCATCAGTGCAACCCCAGCCTGGGTGCCCCCAGAGCCGGGGCTGCGGTTGGCTGGGTGTCCCCAGCCCAGGTGTTCCTCTCTGGTGATCCAGAGCACGCAGGGGGCTCCCTGCAGTGTCTATGCTGCATAGACAGAGCTTCATGGTCCATGTCGGGTGATCCTGACATCTGCAGAGGCCTACTCCGGTGAACCGGGAGCGGGCCACAACTACTACTACAGTACGTGTGCCTACGGAGGTTCATCTGTACCGTGTGCTGCCCGGGCCTGACGGAAAGTCACATGCATGCTAATTGAATCCAGCCATGTATGCAGCGTTGCAGAGGTTGGTGTGTTGCAAGGTGTGTGGTCTGGCCTCCTCCGAGCCCCATGGCGAGCTGCCTGAATGAGAGAAGCAGGGACAGCACGAGCGGAGCGCGGGCTCTGCAGGAATATCTTTCTGCCAGCAGGGAACACAGCCGGTAGTACCCCAATGCCCTGACACTGCAGCCTGCCACTTGCATAAGGTGACCGGACGTCCTGGTTTTGCCAGGACTGTCCCATTATTTGGTGCTCTGTCTCCCTTTCTCAAAGATTAGGTTCCCATTGGAAACCGCAGTGGTCCCGGTTATTTGTAGTAGGTCTTCAGAGCTGGCAGGCAGGAATGCAGAATCTTAAATTGTGAAATGTAGCATTTCTTTTGTGCGAGAGAGTGTTAGTTTGTGTAACACTATGGGCTCTATTCACAGAAGCGTTTTATAATGGTGCAATCCCGTAGGAAAATGCTCTGTGAATCAGGCCCTGTGTGTTTCTTTGAACAGTAACACTTAAAGCCCCCTTGTCCTCCATACGTTATTGAAGTGTAGTGCCTTGACAGCCACTTTCAAGTGTTAGTCCTACTTTTGTTAGTTGCTCTGTCCCTGTTTTGGTCACCCTGCACTTGCAGCCAGGGCTCAGTCCGTACATGGAGGGGGCGCTACCGCTGGGCTGATGGGATACGTGCAGGAGTTAACCATTCACAACAAGCGCATTGTATCGATGTCGTGTGACGCGATTTTCTTCACACCTACATAGTTTTTGTCTGAGCAAAGAAGAAAATGAGTACCCTTTTACAATGGCCAGAGAACACGTCTTCTCAATGCAATACGCGCAGATCACTCCTGGTGCACAGCACACAGACCTCATGTTCGCAAAAACTACTGATGCATAGCCTGGTCAAGTGTCTAACCCCATTAATTAGCTCTGGTCAGCAGGTGGGAGTCCAAACAGGGGACTTCCAGTGACAGCAGCCTTCGAGGGACAGCATGCCAGTCTTCATGGTCAGCGTGAGTTGAGAATCGGGGAGTGGGCCTAAACGGCAGTGTAGGGGGATTTCGTCACTAACGGGGGATAGCATTTCTACTCCTGAAAAAGGGAACACGAGGATGTCGGTAGCAGCTCCCATGTTGTGCCGTGTTATTGTCGGACACATTAGGTATGAAAAGGCTACAGTGGGTGTTCCTGGCTCATTCACCAGATCCAAAAGCAGCATCACAAGAGAATGGATGAGTGGTCTCGAAGGAAGATATGCCACTCAACGGTTCCTTCCCTCGCAACTCACCCCATCTTATGCTCTCCCAAATGCTGCATGCACGAAGGAAGGATACCGTGGCTACACACACACAAAGATGAGGTTTGTGGGGCCTGCCCACGATCACATTCAACAAATGACAATATTCTTTATCTAGCTCAGCTTCACGTATGCTTTTATAAATATAATGGTGATAAATAAAACTACAAGTTCCAGAATGCAAAGCGAGGCTGTCTGAAATTTACAGAACTGCCTGACGGGCACCTGCCATTTATATAATCGCAGTATTTATAAATAAGTGTCATTATCCCCTGTGAGTGCAAGTCACTCACCGCACTGGGCCCAAGTTCTCAATATTTATTTATGTGAGACGTATTGAGTTTTCCTGGGAATTGTAGGCTGTCAAGTGCCAGGAGGGTTTACAATTTGCACGTTCTGCTCAACAAATCAAAGACGATTAGCAGAGGGAAGCGCCCAGACGCAGGTTTTGTGCTCACGTAGCACTGTTGGTTGCGCCATCCTTCAAGAGGAGGCCGCTTAAGGGTGTTTAAATGCTGTAGCATTGCGCATTGCAGGTGGTTTAAACCATCATGGTATGTTACCCCTGGGGTATTTATACAGCACTCGTCCTGACTGGTGTTCTGCCTAGTGTGCCAGAGCGCGACGGTTGCGAGTGGGACTGCGTGAACATAAGCTGGTGGGAGAGATGTGCTCTGGAACTTGTGCACAAGAAACACAAAAGGTGCTGGTTTATTTAAAAATACGTTTTTGTTCGCAGTAGGTGTAGAGCCATACCACAAATAACAAGTGCTTATACAGCAGATGAACTTATCAGCGTTTTATAATGAGCCGTTTTAGAAATTCCAAAGTGAAAGACTCAAGCTGTGGGATTTACGGACAAGTAACAAGGAACTCTTGAAACCTTACCATCAAACTTTGCACTGATCGTGCCCGCCAACAATCTACTGAGCAGGGGCATAGGAGATGTATATAAAAATCGAGGAGGGCGGGCGGTTTCAGGGGACACCTTGGGGACTTTGCTACTGACACAAATCGACCCATAGTCAAAGCACCATAAGACGAGGCCAGCCGAGTGCCGAAGCCTTCATAGCTCTACCAAAAAAAAAACCAAAAAAAAAAGCGTTACTGTTGCCTAATGCACTGGTACTTAGTTCATTTTTTTCCCCCATGTACACACTGTGTGGGCACTACACAACCATACAATATGAACACACCATATGCGTGCCATATTTACGACTTCACACATTGTGTATGCACCATTCCAAAATGTCTGCACACAATGTGTGCACCATACCAACTGCTGTTCACACATGTTCATTAAGCTCATCGCTCTGCACACACTGGTAGGACAACTGATTTACATCCCCACCCTCCCTTTATGCACCACAACGGTTCTACACATGCTGTATCATATGCGATATCTACATCAGGTGCACATACCTATTTCACAGCACAAACCATGTATGCATTATACCCACTGCTCTACAAACACCTTGTTGCCTATGGATACTCCTTATTGCGAACAGCGCTCACCTCTGCCGGATCCCATTTGATTGGTACATAGAGATCTCTGAACAATCGTCATGTGCACCATACCTACGATTCCCCAAACACAGTGTGTACCACACCAACCAGACCGTACATACACTATGCAGGCAGCACACCAACTGCTCTGCAAGCAGCGTTCATGCAATATACTCCGCACACATTTGCAGCACATCAACTGCTCTGCAAAGTGTGAACCATGTCTACCCCTTTGTTTATACCTTATGTGCCCAATACCCAAATACTACTGTGTGTATTGATATTTGCACATTCGCCATATGTACATCAAATCTACCACGATGCATAAATCAAATGCCCCATCCCTACTCTGCTCACAATATAGAAATGTATTTTTTTTTTAATGTACCATTTTTTTCCAAAGCCCTGCACATGGATCATTTACATGCAATTAATATCACCCAACCGGAGTTGGTACTTATCGATTCATCTCTGAAGGATGAAAGACTCTGTTGTCCTTGCAGGGATTCCAACCTGCGACCTGCAGATCCCACACAGATTTCAGCAGCGAGTGTGCAGGCCATGTACCTTCATTTAAGCAGATACTAAATATACAAAATACCTGCCACAATGTACCTGCACCGTACCTACCATTCTACACAGACATTATGCACCAGACCCAACCCTCTAGCTATGCAGATGCCTTGTGTGCACCACCCATGCACCCCTGCTGCTCACACTGTGTGCATCATTCCTCACCATATCCAAAACGAGCACCACACACCATGTGTGTACCCTCCCTACCCCTTTGTACACCCCCTTGTGTGGACCACAATATATGTGCGCATCATATCTGAAATGTGAAGGCGTCTCGAGCCTTGGCAGAATGATGTGCTCTGCAGCAGGCAGCCAGCTGCAGGCAGTAGGACTATGAGCAAACCACCCAGCCTGACCTTGATGTTCGCTTACAGTCAGCCCCGATTTTACTTAACGCTGCCCTGCTGCTTAGTCACGTCACTTGGGAAAATAAAACCCCCGCTTTCCCTCACCTCCGATTGTGGGGGGATAAATGGCATTATATCCCCCCTGCTTAGAATTGTGTGTGGGGAAGGGGGTGTCTCACCTGTCCCCCCACTTCCTACGCCCATGCTACCGAGAGTTAGTGAATTGTAAACGCTTTTTTGGTGTAATAAAAGTCTTAACCAGGTGGGTCTTCAGCCACTCTATTTATAGGCACTGCCCTTCACTGAAGTCCTGGTAAAAAACAAACATTGGCAACGCCAGCAGTTTTGGCTTGTGTACAAGTATTAGGCATTTGCCAGGCACTGTTAGATGCCCACGCACCATTTATCCCCGGCTACGCCCAATGGCTAATACCATTATGGATGGGCCGGACAAGTGATTTTGCTGACACAAAAGCCCAAACTGTTGGCATTGCCAGTACTTGTTTATGTGGTCTTTAGCGTTTTGATGGACTTGCGCCCCTTGCCCCTCTTCCCAGGTCTCTGTCTGTTCCCCGGACTTGTGCTCCGCTTTCCTGGCTAGCCCATCCCCGCTTCCGTTCATTTGTAAGGCACCGTCTCCGGCAATAATTTTGTTCATAATCCGGTCCTCTTTCGCCCTTTTCGGAAAACGTATCCCATCTCCCCGTTCCTCTTCTATGTTTACCACATGTTGATTGCTTCCAGTTGTTCATAATTGTTACCGTTTATTTCAAATGTGCTGCGCTTTATAGATACAAATAAAATTATCATTAATTTCCATGCTGGTTTATTGTCCAGGGAAGCATCCACAACTAAAAGGAGCATGCCTTTTTGAACTCCTCAAACCGAAACTGGTGTAAATCTTAACGAAAACATGTGTTGTATCAATTTAAAACGTGGGCGTACAGATTAAGAGTGCAATACATTAATTGTAGGAACATTTAACAAACTTTCAGTGCCATTGCAAAAAAGGCTACCGTCTAATAAATATTGCACAGATAAAGGGAACGTTTTGGTTGTCTCGGTTTTGTTTAAAACTACTTTCTCTTGTTTGCAAAACCAATTGAACTCACTGATCTGCATTACATTTGCTTTTCAATGGAATTCTTCAGGGACATGCGTAGATTCACTGACTAAGATTGGATTTGGAGGATACGAGGGTAATACTCTTTCAGGCCACCAGAGGACGCCTGCATTTCAATCTGCTCGTTAAGAGCGACACAATATACAATCATTTAACAAAAACTACAAAAAGACAATGTGGTGCTGTTAGACCAGAAGGGAGGGTCGTTCAATGAAAAGACGTTCTTCAAAGCATTGCCCCAGAGACAAGCCTGAACATCTGAAGATCTATTAATACATGTTTATCCCACCTACACATGAACGCAAGAGTTTGAAAGGACAGACTCCGTTTCCGCCAGGACTTGTCAGCCTCGCAAGTGCACGGTGTAATTAACGCTTCGCCTCTCCTCACCCCTAGCAACGGATATAGTCTTTGTCGTCATTTTTCCTCGGTGGCCACCAGGGACTCAAACACAGCGTCCCACAACCTCAGCTATTCCAGGCATGCTGCCGGCCGCCTACTGGCGGACTTCACGGCCCAGCTCGCGGGTGTACAAGCTGGAACATGCCCGGCCGATGGAAGGGAGCAGGGGAGTATCCAGCATTGGGGGGGGGGGGGGGTGTAAAACTTTGGCAATTCCATATGGTCTCATTCGCGCACACAAACCGCCCACCCCTGCCCCATTCTACCTTTTTGGTCAAATTAGTGGCAGATGGCATTTTAACACAAACATGTAACTGCAGAATCATTATAGATCCAGAGAACTCGTCTATCAGAGCTCGGTCCAGGCGTTCTGGAGCCAAATACATGCCAACCTCCCAATTTGTACATGGATTGTACCAACAGAAGTGACTTCACACAAAAGGACATTGCAAGGAGCATCATTAGTGTTCGATACTTGGAGGCACCACAGAAGTGACTTTAGAATAAGTTGCCATAAGTAAGCCAAGGGGCAAATAACTAGTCCAAAATATTCAAATTGCACTATTGTTATATATGCAGCAACTCTATAGTCATGCTTTAAAAAAAAGAGAACAGCAAGATATATTAACATAAGCTCTGCTGCAGAGAAGACAGTGTGATTAAAGGATCTGCCCAGGATCACACACTTTGGTTAAATGGTGAAACCGGGTTGTCGAAAATTTAAGCAACTGAGCACATCTTCACAGGTTTAGTTGATTAGATATTTATTAACGTTTCCCTTTGCATTTCAGGTGCACAAATAATACTTTATTTATGGCAATTCCTTGAAGCAAACCACATTACATAATACATTAGTCTTTCATAATACACTTTAAACTATATACATCATAGAAATGTGTTGCGCAATAAGATGGCTTTGGTTTTATTCTCCCCATCCTGCATGCAAAGTCACAACAGCATCATGCAGATTAACGTGCGCCTAACAAATCCCCCTTGGGTAAAGCCATCATCATAAACTATGGGGTAGTATTATGGCACTCCCACAAGGGACCCCGATTGTAGCGATCAGACATTTTGGGCCTTGCATCAATCCAGGTTAGAATTGACTGGAGGACATTGCTGGTATATAGAGGTTGCTTGACCCCTACCCCTGGGTCTCTGTTCATTGAATTGAAGCGTTTGCTGAGACTAGGTTCTTGTCGATCCCTTCTGGCGCGGGCCCAGAGGTATCTGGCTGTTCTGCATAGAGGAACAGGCCAGATGAGGCAAGAACATGTCTAGGGAGGGGATGCCGTCATCATAAAATATGTAAAGATTTTATGACATTAAATCCTCTGGATCAATGAATAGTATTCAGTTAACATACCCAAGTAAAATTATACGTCGGACCTGTTCATTGGTGAAATTAAACTTAAATGGAACATTTGAAGTAACCAGAGCCAGAGAATCTATCCCAAAGAAAGACGGACTATGTCAGTTTTGCAAGCATGACATCGAAACAAAAGCACATATGGTGCCCTTTCTTGGATACTATTCGTGAGAAGTTTTTGAGGATGCACTGATAGAGAGGTGGTGGACTTGGAAAGATTGTGGCATACATTTCTGGTGGTGCCACTGGTCCGAGATTTTTGCTGCCGCTAGTCCCCAACCAATTTCGCTAAGGCGGATATATTGAACCAAGACTGAATAAGCCAATTATTGATAGTCAATAGAAGATTTATGAATTATGAAATGCTGTAGCTATGTAATGAAACTATGCAATACACCCCCCCCCCTTCTCTTTCTATGATATGTTAACGAATTAATGAGTAGAACACGTTTTATTTATGGATGCATTTATCATTGTACGGCCGTTTGAATGTATTGCTATATTGGAATTTTATGCACTGTTTTAATGCAGTAATGTTAGATACAATTGAGAATTGGGGCGATTAGTTCTGCTGGTTGCTCGATACAGCATTGTGTGAAAAGTTTATAACTATGACACACAATAAAATTAATTATTGCATAAAGCCTGCAGCAATATGCACCCTTCTCATTGCTGAGCACTCCCTCCCATGCACATTTCTAAAGGGACAAGAGTCCCTGCTAATAGCCCCCCTCCCATCAGTGCCTAATGGCTCACATTGAAATGCTGTTGACACAGAGCAACGCGACAGCCCTTCTGCTGCCTGGAGCTCCTTGGGACATTGTGCTGCCAGCAGGACACCCCTCGCATTCGTAAAGGGTAAGGTGTCCTGCTGGCAGGCCAAGGAGCATGCCGAGCAGGAATTGCACAGCACACATTGTCCTCCCAGCGAGACACCTTTCCCGTGGGGCACCCTCATTGAGGTGCCGAACGGGAGAGTTATCCCACTAACAAAAGTCCCCGTCAGGCTCTCAAAAAGCCTCTGGGGGGCAGCTTGCCCATCCACCCCCCCCCCCACTCAATACGCCACTGGAAGGAAGGCTGGAGGATCAAGTAAGAGGCTGAGTCCCACCAGTACCGTCTCATCCTTCATCCACAAGAGGGGGAGAGACCAAATGACAAAACAGAAGGACAAAGTGTTTCCAAACGCAGAGTGAGACTGCATGCACGACTCTAGCCTTACATCGACAGCCGGCTGTCAGTGGAACTGAACTCCAGAGAGTGAGACAGTACAAGTCATGAAGTCTATGTGGCAGTCAGCGATAATCACTGCAGATATATGGGGCTTGAGCAAGCACTCTATGGATGTAGTTATTAGGGCAGGCTATGTTGGGGAGTACTGCGACACGTGATACTCCCTGAATGACAACGGCTGGGAAAGCCAGGGGATCGTGCCACCCACAGGAAGGCCTTGGATGCCCCCCACCTAGTGGGGGATGCCCACCGGATGGGAGACCATTGACTCAGTAAGGGTGAAGGACAGATTAGGGCATGCAAGGAGAGGGGAGGGCAAGAGGACATGCAAGGAGAGGGGAGGGCAAGAGAAGGGGTCGCAGCAAGGGAAAAGTCAGCCATGTGTGAGGGGATGTCCTGTAGCGATTCTATTGGGGTGGGGTCTATGGCCAATAAAGTGGAGGGATTAAGGGGTGTAGCCCTTGTTTCCAGTTGAAGATGGCAAGAAGACAAGCTGGAGTCCCTGGTACACAGTGTCTACAAATTGCAGATACAGGGTGTCAAGGATGGTGGCAGAGGCGGCAGAGAATTTCACAGACAATCAAGAGCTACACGCACACAAGTGGGGAACGGATCAAGAATGTATCTTTCCAGGAAGACTCCTATGAAGAGAAAATCAGGGGGTTAGACTGGTAGAAACATCAGCTACAAAAGTAACCACCTGCTCCACTTTGCAGATAAAAAAGGAGTCTGAGTTTATGCCCCGCAAAAGAGTATTCTGAAAACCTCCACCCAATCAGGAGAGGGGGAGGAGGGAGTTCTCCACCAACCCCGGAAGAAGTCAGATGGCTACTCTCCTGTGCGAAAGAGGGAGTCCAAGGGAAGTGACCCAGAGAGCACATAATACAACAGGGGAGAAGAGAAGAGGCCTCATCATTTTGGGAGAGGGTGCCAGGCTCAAAGATTCAGGGAGCGCCTAGAGGATAGGGATGGGACCTCAAATAGCAGCAGCTCGGAGTCGAAGGGCCAATTGACTCAGGTGCAGTGGAAAAAGAAGGCTGCCAAACAAAAAGGAACTTTGGTAAAAGACCCCATTAGACAGAAAAGCCATTAGAATTTTCAGGACCATCTACCACAAAAATGCCAAGTACTCAGTCTGGGAGCATCTGTAGTTGTATGACCAGATGATGACATCATTTGGCATTAAAATTGACCAGAATTCAATGGAGTTTGCCAAATTGACATTCTCCCTGGAATATTCCAGCTACTTTGCTGGGCTGGAGGATCAGAACCATTCAAGGTGGTCTACCTACAAGGACGGCCATCTTGAAGCAAATCTCCACGCAACAAAACCCCCAGGAGGCTCGCATGGCGGCCTACAACCTGCAGTGCAGAGAGGATCAGGCCTAGAGAGAATTTGTCCAGGAATTGAAGCAGGCATTTGCACAAACCAGTAGGCGGGTGCACACAAACAGTAGGGAGTTCATCACTACCTATTTCCATGCACTTCCTAAATACTTTATGACGCAGTTGGTTAGGGACTTCCACAATGAAAGGACACTGGACTGGGTAATAGAGCAAGCTACCTGGATCTATGAGGTCCAAAAACCAGTAGAAAATAAGAATTCTCCCAAAGACCCCAAACAAACCAACATCCCTGCTGCTGCCAAGGTGGCAGAGGTGAAGGTTACTCCCATTTTGGACCTAGAAATGGGGGAGGGGCTAAAAATACACCTACCACTAACCAATCCAACCAGAGGCAGAGAAGACCCTCTGACCAGTCCTGAGCAGATGGTAGCCAGGCAGGGTACCCCACACGTGTCCCCCGACTCCAACACCTATATCAGCCGCAGGTACAAAGGGAATAGACCCATCTTGGGGTAAGTATGGACTCCACCCCCCCGCCCCCACACCTCCCCAGCCCAGGGGGGGGTCCAATCAGGTGAGTACAGCCCCAGGACCCTTCCCTCAGGAGGGCAGTAATCATCCACCCTCTAGTTTAAGTGTCCTCCTCAGGTACCCTTAAAACCCCAATATTCAGAACAACCCTCCTTACTCTCCCCGCTTTCAGGAGTCTAGACCACCAAATCAGGGAGAGGGGAGGCCAAGAATGGAGGGCTACCAGGGAAACCCTCAATTCCCAAGTTCCTCTGGGAGAAGGGACAGTTACCCTTCCTGAGAGCAGCCCAGATTGAATTCTAGACCCCCCCCATATCAGCCAGCGAGGGTGTCACAACTGGAGCGCCAGGTCCAGAGCTTGACCTGAGTCGCATGCTGAGGGCTCAGCAGAACCCTCAGTTGAACATGGCTGCTCAGAACAACTCAAATCCAGGGTCTGGCACCCCGGGAACAAGGACGGGGAGAGAAACCCAGCAACCAGCAGGTTCCAGAGGAGGAGGCTCAGGAGGAAGGGGGGATGCAAAGCCCTAGAGGAAGCTTCCCCTTCCTCACCCGTGAAAAGCCCCTAGAAACCTCTGAACCTGAACGCAAATCTCCTACCCCTGAAAAGCACCTTGAGAACAGAGGGCAAGTAGGAGAAACCAAGGGACAAATGAGACCCATTTTGTGGAGGAGGTTAGCATCCTCCAGTTTGAAGGGGAAGAAAGTCTTCTCTTTCAAGGATGGGGGGTTCCTCCCAAAGAAAAATGGATCCCAAAAGACCATAACTCAGAGTGGGTAGGTATGGGGACTGACCTAGAACCGCCTATCCCTGAACCCCAGAAATGTCATCCTGAGAACTTAGAAATTACTGAGGGATCCTCCCCACAAACCGGTTCAAGTGACCGTCTCCATGAAAAGGGGGACAACACAGAATCAAGGAGGGAAAAAAAGGGATTCCAAAGCCCCACCAATCTCAGGATGCCACATTTTATTTACAGATTCCCAAACTCCAACACAGAAAACTCCCATCCCAAGATTCCACTGTGCCGGAGTCCAAAATAAAGAAATTAACTGCCCAGCTTGTCCAACATGCCCATTTCCTTTGCCCCCTAGAGGAGAAAGAAGGTAGGTTTTATGCCCCCGTCCGGGTGCATGGGCAGTGTGCAATTTCAGCGCTGGTGGACACCAGTTTCCAAGCCACTCTTCTGTCCAAAAGGGCATTTGAGCAACTCAATTCAGGAAAGGAGGGCAGGCGAGGGGGGGAGAAGAGTCACAGAATTTCCCTCACACCTCTTCCTGGAGAACTCCAGAACTTCAACAGGAATGACATTCCCGTCAAGGTACTGCGTATTGGGCAACACAAAGTGAAACACCCGGTTATAGTAGTTACTCAGAGGGAACACTGTCTCTTAGGGGAATTATCTCCTTCGGAGGTTGTCTCCATTAATAGACTGTGTGAACACGGTCCTCTGGATGCAGGCTAACTGGCCAATAAAATTAAAACGGAGCACCAACTAGGTCAGTCTAATTGACACATGCCACATGGTTGAGCAGCAAGCTGACAAAATGGAGTTCCATTTCAGGAACATTCAAGTCCCTGACACCACTGTAATTGCGGTAGGACAACAAGATATTGATGGGGAACCCTTCTCCATTCCTGAAAAATCAACCTTCCTTCCAGTTCCAAGTGGCATTCCACACTGGAAGGAAATACCCTGAAATTGTATACCGATTCACAATTTGAAAAAAGCCAAGTCCCATGATAAAAAGTGATTGGCCACTATTCAGAAAAAGGGTGAACAGCTGTTCCTCCCCATTCAGGTAAATGCGACTTGGTGGGGGGGCGGTCAAAAGAGCTGGGGGGGGGGCCCGTGGAGGGGAAAGAAGACCCTGTTCTTGCCAGAGTATGCCTGAATAATGGAAAAAGCACCATCAGCGAAGATTCAGGAAACTCCCAAAAGATCAGACCATTCACACATTTAAATTGATTGATAAGTGGGAAATAGGTCTGGAAACTCCCAATTCCAAACGTCTCCTGCCTAGAAGGTGCATGCTAAAAATGTCCACTGGTGATAAAAGCATAGAGCACAATTGTCGCGTCGTGCAAAATGCCCCCTCTGCATTCTACTTAAGCAGTGACATTCTCAATCTATTCGCAATTAATTTGGAGCTCATTAATTATAAAGCCTGGTCCCAACTGGGGGGCTACCCCAGTTGCCTCCCAGCTTTGACAATCCAGAAAAGGCATTTCGGTCAGCTCAATTGCTACTGTTTGCAGTTGAAATTCAAATTGGAGAGGAGGTCACCATCCCAGGAAGGACCCGACAATTCCCAATTTCCCTAAAAATTAAGGGAGGGCAAACTCCAAAACCTGGCGGTGGCTAGTATAAGTTTGAAGTTATGATACATGACTCAGTTTTGCTATAAAGTTGACCGGGGAACAAAGAACTATAATAAATGACAGACATAATTATCTCTCCCCTTGAACCAATAAAGCCAGGGGGCGGAGAGAGGAATGGTCAGCTGTCATATCCCAGGGTAGGAGTAATTCTAGAGTACCTCCCCCAGATTGTAAAATGAATGATTTCATTTGGGCTATATAAGGGGGGACTGTACTACACAGAGGGAAAAGACAAGAATCAAGGGAGACGGGAGAAGGAGAACGGAGAGGAGGCAGCTGATCCTATCCAAGAGAGCGCAGAGACCAGACTCCTTGCCTAGCTGCCCAGAGAGTCCTGAGATCCAGATGGCTGTCCGGAATCCCATCAAGGTAGAGTGCAGAGACCAGATCCCTTGCTCCATCTGTCCAGAGAGTCGCGAGATCCAGCTGCCTTTCCAGAATCCCAAACCACGGCTTACTTTGTAAGTAGCAAATAACCCCAGACCCAAATTGCATACACCTCTCCTTTTGTAACATTGCATCCCATTGAAAATCCAAAATTGCCAGTATAATTCATTCACCTCTCCATAGCAGAATCTGTATTAGCCTGTGTATTGTTTATTTTATTTATATAGCCCACCTGACCCAGAGGTATCTGGGTGCTTTGAAGTACAGTTACACGAGCATGGTAAAAGCAGTTTGTCAGAGGGTAAAGTACATACATTCAAATGGGTATAACACGTTGATGAATTACATACATCAATACTAGTAAAATACCAAGGATATTTGTCTATGCGCATATGTATAATACACAGTAGTTATTTAGTTCTTGCCAAGTAGCCAGGCTTTAACGCTTCTCCTGAAGTGGTTGAATACTTGTAAGGCCCTGATGTCAGATGGGAGGGAGTTCATAGTTGGGAGGCTAGTACTGGAAAACTAAAACCGCTGGATCTTTTTAGGTTAAACCTAGGGACTGTCAGTCAGGAAGTATCTTTGGATCTAGTGATGCATGTGGGTGATATCCAGGTGAATTCTTCGGTGAGATGGTTCAGTGCTAAGACATAAGGATTTGAGTGATCTTTTCATTTATGGAGAGCCATTTGTGTTGTATTCTGGTTGCTGAGACGTGTTCATTTCTGGGTATATTTAGGGTGGCTCTGAGAGCATTATTCTGCATAGTCTGAAGTTTGTTAATTACTGTTTTGTTGGCACCTAAATAAAGTCTGTTACAATAGTCCAGTTTATTGCCTATTAGAGTTCTGGCTAGGGTGAGGCAATTATCAGACGAAAGCATAGGTCTGCAGGCTCTCATCAGTTTGCCTGTGTAGGCAGTGGCTGAGGCGGTCATGTTTACTTGTTTACTAAGGTTAGAGGTAGCGTCAAAATAGAAGCCAAGCATTTTTACTGCTTTGGCGATAGGAATGTTGTTCCCATCTATATTAAATATGTTATAATTGGGGCCAGGTTTGTTTAGATTGGCTGGGGATCCTACTAGCAATAGTTCTGTTTTATCATCATTTTGTCATAGGCCATGGATGGCCATGCATGCCTGAATGATGGTGTATATTTAGTTTACCCGAAGTACATCTGTGTCATAAGTGCCTGTAAGGGGTAGGAGTATCTGGGTGTCATTGGCATAGTTGGTGTAGGTGACACCCAAACGATCCAGTTGATCAAACCGCGGCTTTGTAAAGATGTTATAGAAAGTGGGCGAGACGCAGGACCCTTGGGGCACACCGCAGGTGATCGGAATGGGGTCAGCTGCTGCGGTGGGTGAGAAGACTCGCATAGTCCTTTTATTTAGGACCAATTGTATCCATGTGATGGCTGATTTGGAGAAGAAGGTTGCTGTTTCCAAGTGATCGCAGAGTACCTTATGGTCAACCAGGTCAAACGCCGTTGACAGATCTAGGAGGAGCAAGATGGCAAATCTGCCTTTGTCTTTCAGGTAGTCAATCTGGCTTTAGATCAACAAGGGCAGTTTCTGTCCCATGTTGAGGTCTAAAACCAGATTGCCGAGATCCTAGAAGTGTGTTGGCTTCAAGGTAGTCCTGGATTTGCAAATATGCAACCTTATCCGGAATCTTCAACAAAAATGGTACCGTGGTGATAGTTCTGTAGTTAGTGGGAATGGTGGGGTCTAGAGTTTTTTTTTTGAGTAGTGGGAGTACCCAGGATTCCTTCAGGTTGCTAGGTACTACCCCACTAGAAAAATTAGTTTTAGTAATGAATGGGGCCAGGTCTCTGGCTGCATCCTTAATAATCTGTGCTGGACAACTGTCACCCTTGCAGTTAGATGGTTTCAGAGGCAATTTTTTTTACATCCGGTACAGATACATTTGAGAATTTGAAGCTGTGGGGCTGTGGGGGAGGAGGTGGGTGGTTCTGTATTTCCGTCAAGGATTTAGTAGTTGCTTGGCTGGCAAGTAGTCTGCGTTTGTCTGCCATTTTTGTCTGAAGTTTGGTAATTTTATTGGTAAGTGCACTTTGAATGTTTGTGCACCAAAGTCTGTCTTTTAGGCATATGTCTGTGGGTGGGTTGGGCGTCTCCATTTCTCGCAGGATGGTGAAAAGTTATTTGGTTCTAGAACCTGCTCGATTTATTCTGTTATTATAGGTCTCACATTTGGCTCGTTTTTGTATTTAGTGGAGATGGAAACTAAGTTGGTTCTGTTCTCAGGGTAGGGTGCAAGTTTCCAGAGGGTTTCTAGTTCTCTTTTCAGTACATTGCACTTTTAGCTCAGGAGTAAACCATGAATTCAGATGGGCTCTTCGTTTTCCTTTGCACATTTTGAGAGGTGGTAGTGAATCAATGGCTTTAAGCCTGGAATTGTTATAGGCGTCTACAAGGAAGTTAGGGTCACTTGTGTTAGGTAGTGTGTTAAGAGTCAGGATTACAAGGTGCATGATTGCCTCAACCGTAGTATTCCATTTTGTTTCTGGTGGTGCACGAAGGTGCTATGGGACAGGTTTTGTTATGAGCTGAGGCTATAATGAGCTCAAACTCGATAAGGTAATGGTCTGTCCAGGTTTGGGGTGTAATACCATTTACTGAGATGTTTAATTCTGCTACCCAATCGAGGGTCCGACCTTTCTCGTGAGTAGGTAGTGTGATTTTTAGAGTAAATCCTTGTTCAACCAAAGTGTTAGCTAGAGAGGTTGCAAGGGTGCCATTGGGGTCGTTGTAGCCTAGATTGAAATCACCTAGGATTAGGGTTTGCAAGGTGGTTTTGATATTCTCAGACAGTAAGGTCATTATGTCCTCTTTGAAAGTGTTTGAGGGTCCAGGAGGTCTATAGATAAGGTGAATGGAGGTGGTACATCTGTGAGGTTTGGAGTTTAGCTGAGAGGATTTCACATGAAGATAGTGATGGTGAGGGGACTAATCTCATATCGAGTGTGTTCCTGAAGATGAGGGCAATGCCTCCTCCTCTAGTTGTGGGTCTGTCAGCTCCAACGATGGAATAGTTGTCAGGGATAGCTAGTAGTAATGATGGGCCTGCTGCTGCGTGCAGCCAGGATTCCGTTACTGCTAGGAAGTCCAAGTTGTTGGAAAGTATGGTGTCAGCTATGTCGTAGCGTAAGCAACTAAACAGCTTGTGTTATTTAAGGCTCCTTTCAGGGACTGTGTGGGATTGACCAACTCAGTGTTGACAGTTTTAGTTTGTCTCAGAGTTTCTTGGTTGACTGGCACAGTAATGTCAGTTTTGGCTTGTTTCATAGATACATGCTTGCTGGAATGG
The DNA here is from genome assembly GCF_040938575.1 of Ambystoma mexicanum. Lineage (NCBI taxonomy): Eukaryota > Metazoa > Chordata > Amphibia > Caudata > Ambystomatidae > Ambystoma > Ambystoma mexicanum. The sequence goes on from NC_090923.1 coordinate 719,715,148, forward strand.
GCAGGGTGTGGGGCCCGGAGCTCCTTGGGGTGGTTCGCTGTAGTATTAGGGTGAGCATGGCTACTGTGGTTACCATTAAGGATAAGCTGATGGTAAGAGTAATCTGGTGCGGAGTTTCTGAGTTTGGTGCTAGGGTGGGTGGATGGCCGGTTGAAGGTGGAGTTTATGGTGCTCCTGTCAGTGGTGGGATTGGGTGTCGTCCCCTTATTGGTCCTCAAAATGTTTATAAGTAGTTTAGATAGGAAAGAGGTAGGTTTGATTTTGGCATCTATGATGGGGGTATTTAGTGCTGGTAGGAATGAGGTGGCCTTGATTCTGTTATGAGGTGGGAGCATGATGACGCTCAGCTGTGGTCCGAATGATGTGAGCCAGTGAGCAATTAATATGAGAGCAGGTAGTAATAGAGGTCGGGTAGGTGGGATATGCATAATGCACTGAGTGTATCCAGGTGCGTGAAAACGGCACTGTGGGAGGGGGCTCAACTGGGATGCTGAGTAGGAATTGTAATGGGGCTGTAATGAGGCTAAATCTGGTGCAGCTAGACAGGTCTGACAGGCATTCACATATGATAATTCAGGAGATAGGCTAGTCCGGCAAAGAAATCGCTTGGACTTGAGTGTAAGAGGGTGGGCTAGGCAGACAAAATCACTAAGTCAATTCTAGACAAAATGGGCTGGTTCGGAATTAAGTGCAAAGAACAAAGGATGTTGCGAAGTGGTCAGAATCAACATGCAATCAAGTCATGCTAAATTTAGCAATATGCTATTCAAATGTAGGTTCACTGGTCCAAAACAGTTCAAAGAAAAATGGGCTAGTCTAACAGATTCACTAGTCAATTGAGAACAGAATAGGCTAGGCTAGTCCAGAATTAGTGCAAAGCTAGCGGTAGTACAGAATAGTCTGAGCCTGCGTGCAATCACGACATGCTAGTTCAACGTGGAATCCTTAGATAGTGCACCAAGAACAGGCTGGGCCAAGATATGTACCCTGGGAATAAAAAAGGGTGGGTAGGCCATTCTGACACAGCTTAATTTAGGTTGAGAGGACGAAGAGAGCTAGTTTGGCAAATGTTCACTAAGGTTAAATAGGCTTGCCCTACAATGATAATACAGTGCCAAGAACGGTTAAACAATGTAGTCCACAATAGTGGTTTCATAGGTGCAGGACAGGTATGAATATGGGCAATTGGGCACACATACAGTATAGGGGCTGGTAGCTGTACTCAGCGGGTAATTAGCATAAGCCTTTGAGATGTGCATACATTCAAACGTTGCCTTAATGGTGGCGGGTGGCGTACTCGCACGCGTTTCTGCCGGTGTAGTCCTGCAAGGGTTTGGATGGTTTAGAGATGATCAACATGTCTTGTGTAGAAGTTCAGAACAGGACGATGCTGGTAGGGGTAGGTCTATATGCACCCCGGTGCGAACAGGGGCAAACAGGGCCTTATGTGGCCGCCGGCTGCTTCCGCCTGCCGGCGGATTAACTGAAAGGAAGCCGAGCCTCACTTTCATGCTGCATCGTGCCAGACATTTTGTGACAATCATGTCGCACGGTGCGGTTCAGGGCTGATTTACAGCAAAGTAATGTTGATTAAAGCAGCAGGCAGGTCGAAAAAGGTGCCTGGGGGGGGGGGGGGCGGGCTGCAGCAGTGGATGGCTCGCCAAATGAGCGCTGGCAGATGGGGCGAGTCCCACAGTAGGTCGATGGGTCCACGGCTGGAGTCACGCTGATTGTAGGTTGGCAGGGGCAGCTGGTGGGGGCTCCTGCCCTCTCTACCCATGAGCACACACTGGAGATCGCAGGGGCAAACAGGGCCTTATATGTGGCCGCCGGCTCCTTCCGCCTGCTGGCGATGTTTACTCTAATATATGCAACATTGCTTAGCAACCGAAATGAAGCCGAGCCTCACTTTCGTACCGCATCGTGCATGACATTTTGTCATGTATGTTAGCGTAAAGTAATAAATCTTTCAGTTGTCTGTATAACTGCTTAGTATAATTTTGAAATCAATCAATTAATTCCCCCATTAAAATTCATGCTCAATATTGTTGCCATTCGAAATCCACAAATTTGTCGAGTGTTTTTACTAAATAGTCATTAAAGTATAGCCTCAACAGAATTAGTCTAACTGAAAACCTAATTTGCCCGTGTATTGCGTGCATTATCCAACAAACTCCTAAATTGCATCGGTCCTGTTAGATAACCCAAACTATAGTCCCATTCAGAGCAATCCCTTGTGTCTACAATCCTATCTGTTATGTGCCTCTGTTCTTGTCCTTCAAAACCGATTTTGAAAGCCAAGCCCCTTTCCTTAGCTACCCTTCATTGCAAATCCTGTGTCAAATGAATTTCCATTTGCCATTTTTTTTTAATTTGCCTTCTCCCCCCCGACATCGATTTTCCTACCTTGTTTCCACGATGCCCTGGTGTGCTGATTAGTAGTCTAAGCTCCTCCATCTCCTCAAGCGTAGAAATATGAATTTCCTTTCTAGCTGTCCCTAGCAGTTGTGAGTAGCCGTGCAAGCAATAAGCAAAATCAAATTCTGCCGTTTTGCTCCAAAAACAGGTTTTCACTTTCTTTTCTGGCCTCCCATCTTGGGGCGGGGGTGGGCTTTATTCCAAATCTAACTTATCTCTGTATATAATTACTCCTTGACACTGCCTTCCATTGAAAAGAATTAGGTTAGCTGATGTTTGGGGACGAGTGTTGCAGGGGGAGTGCTTAACCTTGGTGCTACGATTGAGTTTAAAACAGTTTTTCCTGTTTTGTCATTAAAAGATCCATGTGGACTGTGCTAGGATTTTGCACCAATTGTTCTGTAGGAATCATTACATTTGTGTTGCCACAACATTGGTGGCTGTTGTAAAATGGTAAACCATAAATTAATAAATATCTTATTGATACACAGCGGCCTGGCTCCTAGTCCATGGGGTGTTTGTGAAGGTTGGGTGCAAGACAGATTGGGGGCTTACTCAAATAAAAGAACATGTGGTAAGATAAAAAGCGTTTTATTGTGCACCACATTCATTGTCAGGGGAAGGAGTCGCTGGCGCGAGTGTGCCGTGTTATAAAATCGTGACACAAGGGTTGGGAAGCTTCAGTGGGAATGATGGGAAATGAGCAGGGTCAGGCAGCAAGGCGGGGAGAGTGCCGGAAGAAAGGATTCCTGGATGGGGAGGGAAGCAACAGGACAGGGTTGAGTCAGGAGACAGGGACCCAGGAAAAAGCAGGCAAAAAAAAAAAACTAAAAAAAACAAAACACACCACAATCCATTGAGGGGGCCGAGGGGGTTGCAGGAAAACACAGAAGGACCCGGAGGATGAATTGGCAGCAGCAAGGGCCTGCATGGGTCATAAAGAAGAGAGAAATGAAGGAGGCGGTGTGGCTAACGTGGCACCAGTGGCAGGAATGGAAGAAACTCCAGAGGGCAGGGAATGGAGATAGGTATGATGGCACGACACTGAGGAGAGAATTGGGGTGAGTTGCTAAAGGAATTGTTCAAAAAGAATTGATGGCTTGGCGGCAGGACCTAAGGGGGCGATTCAATGGGACAAGCAATAACTGAACAGGATGGAATAGCGGGGATTGGTGGCAAAAAGGTAGGGGGGTGGGCCACAGGCCCTGAAGGGGTCAACAGGGTGTGATGAGTCAGGAAACGGCACCTGAAGGAACAAGAATTACTTGGAGGGCAGCAGGACGATGTGTTTAGGTTTATTAAGTTTATATAGCGCTCCAAAGCGCTTTACAGTATAACAACAAGGTACAATAATGAAAGAAGCATATTTACAATCATGAAACAAACCAGTGATACAGTATGTAGAACAATTTACTTAAAAAAGGAGGGAAAGCGTGGGTGAGGCCATGGGAAGGGGGGCCTGGTGGCCCCCTGCGCTCCCTGGTGGTTTCATTGTCTGATTTGAGGTCAGCGGGAGGAAAGGAGAAGGAGGGAAGGGCCAGGGAGATTCAGGGGTCATAGTCGAGTGGCAGCAGAGGGGTTCTCCCCCGCCACCCACTCCCCCATCACTCGAACTGGCACATACCAATGTCAGTGAAGGAAATTATATGGAGGCCGGGGTTCACAGATATCTTCTCCGTTAAAACATGAAAAGGAGGGCTACAACACGCTCCAGGGTCACAAGAAGGAAGGGAAGGGGAAGAAACGGGGGAGACTAGCAAAAACACTGGAGAATTGGCTAGACCCATTTGCTATCCTGGCACAGATTATAATGGAGAAATACCCAGAACAGGGGCTAGCGTTGCACATGTATTGTAACATTATAATGGCGTCTGGAAGGAGGGAGGGCGGACTGTGTTGGCTGTTATACAGCCAAAGGTTCAGATTAAAGATGGAATCGATTCCAAGATGTTATGGTCAAACAAAATCAGATGATTGGATGGACCAGAGGGTGGGTCGGGGGGGGGGCACGTTCAGGCTGGTGGTTCGGGAACAGGAAGGTGCAGGACTTCCCAACGGGAGGGGCCATTTACAATCAGGATGCAAGCAATGGGGCACGGGTGCAGCTGGGCCACCTGCATGCTAACAGGGACTTACAATGGCAAGGGGATATGAGGCAGCAGGCGTACAGGGGAAGGGGGCAGGGGAGAGGCGATTACATGTTAGGAAAGGATCAGCCGATACGTAGGTAATGGGGGACATGCAGGTGGAGTCCAAGTTACAATTTTAAGCATACATGCTCTAATGGCGAACAACTTAGTCATGGCGCGGGGGCATGCAGGGGGGGGGGGAATGTGGCCAACTGAGGCTCAGGCTGATTAGAGATAGCACAGCGGCTGGGAGGGAAGCTGGGGGGGGGGGGGGGTAAAGGATGGTCTGATAGGAGAGCATAATTTGTACTTGGTGTAGAGTAAGAAATAAAAGCAATTTAACTTAGGTGTTTATGCATTGTGATTCAGAGGAACGAGAAAGTGGCAATGCTGAAAATGGAAGGCAAGTGGGCGCCCGTGTGACCAACAAGAGGTGCAGCAAGCAGAGTAGAAACGGTAATTCTGGTTCGACACAGGGGAGGTCTTGGGAATAGTGGAGGGAAATCAGAGGACGGTGAACGGGTAGAAGAGAGGTGGACAACACGGTACCAGAGGGGCCCTTGCTGGCCTTCAGCACCAAGGGCCTGTCTCATATATGGGTAGGGAAGGTGTTAGCAAGATTGCAGAGATACCCTCTCAGGAAGGAGCGGGACCCATTAGTTAAGGGTTTCACAAATGACTTTGAAATCCCTTATAGGGGCCTGAGGGTGGAAAAATGGGCACGAAATGCCAAATCAGTGTGTAAGCAAATGGAAATGGTAAGGGAAAAGATAGAAAAGGAGTTGTAGCTGGGGAGGGTGGTTGACACCTTCCCCTGCTGAATCGTCTTCACCCATTGGGGGGTGCGCGCACTTCCGGGCCATTGAGATGGCTGAACACTCTTAGTCCCTCGGTTACAAGACAATTTAAGAGGGCGGCCTCTTTATCGTCATCATTCAGTCTGGTACCACCAGCAGCTCTCAAATATACTTTAAAAGTGTCCACCCATAGGTCCCAACGTATGGGAGGTTCACCTGGATTTTGCAAAAACGCGGGAGGGCGGCGTGCATTGCTCTGCTGCATGTTTAATGTAGAGTTCTATTCTCTTATGGTAAGATCCTACTCTCAATAGTCCTTTGTAAATTGATGTTAATAGCTATATGCTCTTTGTGCTTTGAAAGTTTGAACTATTGTGATTCACCAGGATAAATGTGGTTCTTCAGCTCACTTTCTGTATTTTGCTGTATTTCGTTTATCTGCGAGGGATAGGCCACGCCCCTGATGTCAGCAGGCATACCTTACTGACTGCTTGCACAAGGTGGGGGCGTTGCCAAAGCTTACAACTTGTTTGCGCCTGGTGGAGGGGGGGGGGGGGGGCACATTGCCCAACGCTTCCTTTCTGCAGCTTGACGGCACTTTGTACAGCAGGTCAGCCTCCAATCGGCACAGCGATAGGCCCTGGGAAGAAGGAGGCGTTCCTTACCTCTTTTCCAGTCCCTCGACTGGCAATTTGTCGATTCGGGTGCCGGCCAGCGCTTGACCCCACCTCTCCAGGGGGAGCGCACCAGCGACCCTCAGCCTCTCTTTCCACCCTCTCTCTCTGGGGCGGTCAACATCAGTCGCCGCATCAGTTGCCTGCCAGCCATCGACCCTCTTGCCAGGGGAGCGCGGCAGCTACTGACAGCCTCTTTCCTTTCTCTGCCTCTGGAGCGGGGACTGTATGTCTCGGCGCTCGACCCCAACAGACTCAGGGGAGCGAACAGGCAATACGAGGGCTCCAACGGGATCATGTTGCCGGCACTCGACCCACACAGCTTTTCACAGCTCTGGAAGAGCACGGTCTTGGGGCTGGGACGGTAGGTTTCTCGCCTCCGCCGCAAATGTAGTCCTGCTGGGCTTCTCGAATAAGCTGCAGCTGGTGAGTTCTGGCAGGGTTGTGTTGGCGAATATCCTCGTCACCAGTGTACAAATGAAGGATACTTGTGTTAGAAGTTGTATGCTTTATTGCCAAACAACCCAAAGCCCAACAGGACTCAACCAGCATACATCATAACTGTTGATCAGTAGAACATGGAACCCCCATCACAGATAAACAAGTTGAAGACCTCGTGGAACCATAACTTACATTCTATACATAAGGTTCCACTACTACCACCAACTCACACTAACACCCGTCACCTATACAGGTAGGGAAGATGTTAGCAAGATTGCAGAGATACCCTCTCAGGAAGGAGCGGGACCCATTAGTTAAGGGTTTCACGGTTGACTTTGAAATCCCTTATAGGGGCCTGAGGGTGGAAAAATGGGCACAAAATGCCAAATCAGTGTGTGAGCAACTGGAAATGGTAAGGGAAAAGATAGAAAAGGAGTTGTAACTGGGGAGGGTGGGTGACCCATACACCAAGAGACCACTAGAACACTTGATAATTTCACTGCTGAGGGTAGTACCTAAGGGGCATTGTGATTAATTCACAACCTAAACGTACCCTAAGGGGGACTCAGTGAATGATTGGTTGGATGCTGGGAATTGCTCTGTAAGCTACACTTTGACAAAGCAGTGAACCTAACTCAGAGGGCGGGCTTGCTGACCAAGATCGACAAAGGCGGCTTTCCGCCCGTTAACAGTACACCCAAAGAGATTCCACTCGTTAGGATTCCAATTTCAAGGGGCGATCTACATTGATCGCTGCATGCAAATGGGTTGTTCAATTTCCTGCTCTTACTTTGAGAAATTCAGTGCTCTTTCCTGGAGTGGGCACTGGACGAGAGGGTGTCCAAGGGGGAGGGGAGGGAGGGAACAACACTATTTGGACAATTTCCTGTTCATAGGTGAGAAAGGCGGAAGGATCATGTGCAAGATTATTGTCAGAGTTTCACATACTGGGGACAGAGTTCGGGGTCCCGCAAGCAGCAGACGAGTCCCAGGGACCGTGTACGAGGCTGGAAAACTTAGGGATTAAAATAGCCACAGAGCAGGACTGACCAGGCTACCTCCAGAGAAAGGGAGGGAATTTGTCGCCAGCATTAAGGAAATACTGGGGAAAGCAACGATCAAGGAGATTCAGGTATTGCTGGGGATGATGAAATTCGCTGCAAGGATTGAACTGGCCGGGAGGGCATTCGGAAGAAGACTAGCGGGGGTGATAGCAGGTGTGAGAGAACCAAGGCACTACATCAAGTTAAATAGGTGCTTGAAGGAAGACTTGAGAATTTGGCATAGTTTCACGATGAACTTCAATGGGGTAAGGTTGTGGAGGACACCTTGGAGACAGTACAAGCAGGAGCGTCTATTCAGATGCTTCTGGGAGATGGGGTTTCGGGGCAATACTAGAGAGCATGGTGCAGGGCGGCATGGCCTAGCAAGTGGCACAGGATGGGTTGGAGAAAGAAAAAATGCTTTAGAAATGTTCCCGGTGGTATCAGCACTACACATACGGAGTACAGACCAAGCTAATAAGACACCTGACAGTGTTGTCGGACAATGCAAGGGTAGTGCCGGCGATCAACAACCAGACGGCACAATGTCCAGTAACTGGGTTGATCCGCCACTTAGCGCAAGTGGGGTTGCACTGGACTATTGAGTTAAGACTAAGACATGCGCCGGGTTTGCAGAATACCACTGCTGACGCACTCTTGTTCACAGAACGAGCAGTTCAGACGATCATGTCCCCAGGCAGATGGGGCAATGACAACATTCAATGAGCGACTATGGGTGTTGGTGGAGCAGACGAGAGGGTGAAGGAGCTAGCTGAACAGGCACTGGCAGATTGTACAAGGTGGCAATACAGGAGATGCATCTACTTGTTTCGGGCAGTATGTCCCAAGCTGGGACAGAGTACGGACAAAAGAGCCAAATTTTTGGTGGTCTGGGCAAAGCACTATAGGAAGTCAAAAACTTGGTTGGCTGAGCACCTGGCGGCCATAGCATTTTCTGATAAGCTGGAAGGGAGAGCCAACCCAACGAAGAGCATAAAAGTTATGGCCGCACTGCAAGGATGGAATAGAGGGGGGGCGCTTATTCCTGACAGACCGCCAATAGACTTGGGTGTTGATGTGGCTGATCGACCAAGTGGGTGGAGTTTGCAAGTCACCTTATGATGGTAGGTTATTCAGGGAAGCCTTCCAGGCATTTAGAATCAGCAAGTTAATTGCCTGGTCGGGAACGAACACCAGCAGCAATGCTTTGGGGAGGACAGACAATGCAGAGTGCACATGAGTATTTGCATCAGACGGTCAAAAACAGACCAGGATGGGAGAGGTCAGGAGGTCACATTGGGAGTGCTAGGGGAGCAAGATAATTGCCCAGTGCATACAGCAGGCATGTATATCTTAGTCAGGCCCATAGTCCAAGGATATTTATTCCTGCATCAGGATGGAACGCGTTTAACGCAGTTTCAAATCAGGAGGGTGTTGGCCATGTCATTGGCAAAGATCGGTCTGGGACAGGAAAGATACACGCCACGCTTTCAGGATAGGGGCAACAACGTTGGTCTATGTAGAGGGGCTTGAGGAGAAAAGAATAATGCAACTGGGGAGGTGGAGGTCTTACCGATTCCAGAGCGGCCTAGAAGTATAGTTGAGGGGAAATGGGGAGTGCGCCCCCCAGGGCACAAGGTCTTGGGGAGGCATGGGGCATAAATGGCCAATTGGGGCAAAGAAAAGGGGGAGTCTTGCCATTGCGAGCGAGGTATGGGAAGGAAAACTGGCTATAATAAATGCAGGGGAGGCGGTACCTGGGGGAAAGGAGGGGATGTTCGGGAAAGGCTGTCGGGGCTGTCAGCAAAAGACACCAGGGGCAGTTAAGGAGGCAAGTGCTACCTGGACGACACAGTGCACCAATGGATTCCAGCACAGCATAGTTCCTGTGGCTGGGATCGTCAACACAAATCACCTGCAAGCTAACTTTTGCCAAAATAAAAGCAGCCGACACATGTTGATCATCCACAAACATTGTGTGGTTGTGAATTATTGGAGCAGAGAACGAGGAGTGGGGTTTGGGGGGGGGGTGTTTGGGGCGAGGGTGAGGATCCAGAAGGAGGTCAGGGGCGACCAACTGTGGGGTGTCCCCACTAGGAGACTTCCTGGAAGACTGGTCAAGGGTGCAGCTTAGTAATATTGGTGCAATGGTTCTAAGACTTTCCCTGCAAGCTATGCAGTGTACCAGACTAAAAAGGAGAAGGTGGCGAGTTGGGAAACAGCACTTTATTAGGTACTTTAAAATGAAACTATAATATTTGACGAGAATTGCTGCCTCTTCATATTTTTCAATGGAACACCATTTGATATGATATAGCATTTACTATGTGCCTGTACACAAGTGTTTCTAGGTGCAACAAGACAAGGAGGGCGGGGGGGTAGGGGTGGAGGGACAAAATAACAATCTTACTAGGCATTGTGTCAATCAGATCATGCAAGTGCAGGGAAGCGGGAGAGGAGAAGCGCTGGGGGGGGGGGGGTGAGGGGAGTGCAGCCACCGGGTGGCTCAAGTGTAGGGTTGCAGATACAGACCCTTAACTGCTGGGGAGCCCAAAGGCAGTGCAAGGGCAACGGGACATACAGGAGCCAGAGTTCAGAGGGTGACCAGGTGACCAGGGCGCATAGCAGTCAGGTGCATCAGCAGGGGAGAGGAAGAGAGAAAGTGGAAGCAAAAAAGGAAGGTCTTGAGTTGCTTCTGGAACCAGGAGGTAGTTCTGCTCAAGTTTGAGAAAAGCAGGGAGGCTGTTCCAGAGGGAGGCCCCATCCCAAGAGATAGATCTGCCCCCCACCTCTCTTGGAGAAGCGCCTTACCCTCAGAGAGTTGGAAGTGGATGAGCCGAAAGCTCAAGATGTTTTTCAAGAGAAAAAAGGTAGAGGTAGAGCGATCCCAGTCCCCATAAAGCCTTGTGGGCGATGCAGAGGGTCTTGAACTTGATCCTTGGGGGCCACAGGGAGCCAGTGAAGAGATTTCAGAGCTGGAGAGATATGATACCTGGCTTGAGGTCAAAAACAAGTCTCGCAGTCCTGTTCTGGATAAGTTGTAAAGGTCGAAGAGAGGCAGGAAGATTTAGAAAGAAGCTGTTGCAATAGTTCAGCCTAGAGAGGACCAGAGCTCTGGAGACACAGAGCTTCTGGAGGAAGTGAGAAAAGGATGAATACCTCTGAGGAGGTGTGTTAAGATGGATTTCTGAACTCTGACCTGGAGGGGCAGATGTTCAGAAGGCCAGCCTAGTTTCTTGGAACAGGGTAACCTCTGGACAAGCGGTAGCGATGGCGGCGGTCAAGACTAAGTCTCAAGAGGGGTGAGGGTGACTGAAAGACCTCAATGAGCACACAAAGCAAGGACACTTACAAATTACTCCAGACAGGTGTTATATTAAAAATAGACACATTTATTACAAGGCCTTTGTAACATCGACCATAGCAAAGAATCACAATAATACAAGTAAACCAACACATCACAATCAATATAATATATATACAAGACCAAGGGGTCTAAGGAGTTATGAGCACGTAATATGTAGACCACCTAGATGGGGAGGAAAGCAGGCAGTGCAAGTAATCATTAGACCCAGTTTGACATCAGAAATACACCTAACTAGGAGGAAGTCCGAGCCCTACAAGGAGAGGAGACTTATGCTCAAAAGTACCTGCACGCGCTGGTGCAATGGATAAAGTAGGGTCTCTTCAAGGCTCTCCGGCAGTTCAGGAAGGTGAATGAAGCGATGCAGAACAAGTCCCCACTACTCAAGCAAGGCCTCCACTTGTGGGCAGAGGCAGGGTGAGAGTGTGGGATAGAGTCGCTATTTCGCAACAGTAGAAAAGAAACCGTCTCCTGCGCAAGGGGCCACCAGTTGGGTTATGGACTACTCACCGGTCCCCGACGCAGGCAGACCCAGACTTCTCCAGTTCACTTCATGTTGCTGGTAGGTTCAGCTGTGATGATCAGGACGTCTCGACACCGTGTAGATTCTGTGTAGCAGGACAACACGGCAATCGCGTTTACTCTGGTCCGGGCGCACTCGTCTCACTTCAGAGCTGGGAATGCCAAGTGTACGAAATTTGGGGTGAGGGTGCCGTGGACGGAGAGCAAGCAGTAGACCAAGTTGAGGGCTTCCCTGAAACGGCGGCAGTAACATAGAAAAGCGTCCTGCGTAAGCTGGTCAGCCCACTGGTTGGCCCAGGGACACTTCCGAAAAGAGCTTTACTTGCAGGGTTTGATGACGGTGCCGGGAATAGTTGATCTTACTATTCCAATGGGTCAAAGCGCCTTCGCAGACCTTCTAGGACGATCAGATGCAGAGGGGTCTCGCAGGACGACAGCAGTTCAGGGTGTCAAACCTTCAGCAGGTCACCACCGGTTCCTCGACTCAGCTTCTTGTTGCAGGATACTTGGCTCCTCATCCCTTGTTCGGTGTGAACTCAGGAGATCGACATGGTAGTGCTGTTTTCAGCCTCCTCTTATCCAAATTTCTCTTCACGCCAAAACGGAGAGGACCCAATGGGAGATCTGCTCACAAACACTCACACCATACGTGGATCTATCACAGACCACGGTGGTCCCAGACATTCAGGACACTCCAGACTCTCTGGCACCCAGCATGTGTATTGGGAACAGACATCCCAGCCCACATCCTGGAGCACACACAAGGCATGCAGAAGCCCGCGAAAGCTTTGGGGTTTCGCGGGAAAGTGCATGACCAAATAAGGACCGACCTGGGGAAGGTGAAGGGGCAAGATGGTCAGAGGACAGGACAAAGAACCTCGTGGCATGGCCATTTTGGGAGCCAGGCCACTCATTTGTGCCAAACGCGGTAAGCGCGGATAACATGGCGAAAAACGGTGCAAAACACAAGAGAAACTATAGCTGCCACCAGTCCTGTCCGTGACACACTTGCACAGTTCATAATAAGTCCAGCAAGAGTTTCTAGGGCCGTTGGAATGACTAGAGACCCAAGAGCGCAGTAAAGTAAGTTACAGTGCACTCTTGTTACAGGTTGCACAAAAGTTGCAACATGAGGAAAGGACCAAGGGATACGAAGTCGCCCAGTACTGACTGCCTTAAGGGCATGTCAGTTTCCCCATAAGAATTGAGCGAAAGCCCAGAGGAGTGCGGCAGAAGACTGTGCTTCTCTGGCAAAGTCTAGATCATGGTGTAAAACAGAAGCAAAGAGATTGGGGGTTGCCACATGGAGGGAAAATTACATACAATTATGAAATCTTTCCCAACAAGGTGCAGCTCATAGTTTGATTTCTTAGAGACGTCAGAGATGCAAGGCGAGAAGGAGAGGGTTAAGTCGAAGATGACACCAAGGAAGAGGGCCCATAGTGGGTGGCCAGAGAGAGAGGAAAGAAGCCTGTGTCTGCCAATGAGGAGGATCTCATTCTTTCTGGCATTAAGGCAGAGATAATTGGCGGCACACCGTTCCTGAATTGTGGCCAGACAGTCTGGTATGAGAGAAGAAACAGGTGGCTGAGCGGAGCCTGAAAGAGAGCGAGTGTCATCCGCACACCTTTGAAAATTGGAGCAGAAAGTCACGATGCAGTGGGCAAGAGGTTCCAGGTAGTGGTTGAAGAGCCAGTGAGAGGTTTGCCCCCTGGGAAACACCATGAGTAGAAGAGTGAAAAGAACCCAGTTGGACCGGAGGTGGTCAGTGAGAAAGGTGGTCTGTAGGATATAAATCACATCCTTTCATGCCACCTGTCCAGAATGTGGCATGGTACCATTCAAGCCACCTGCGCCACACACACACACACACACACACACACACACACACACACACACACACACACACACACACACACACACACACACACACACACACACACACACACACACACACACACACACACACACACACACACACACACACACACACACACACACACACACACACACACACACACACACACACACACACACACACACACACACACACACACACACACACACACACACACACACACACACACACACACACACACACACACACACACACACACACACACACACACACACACACACACACACACACACACACACACACTTCTATGAGGAGAGAGCTATGGATCACAATGGATGTTGACGTGAGTGAGCTAGGAAACAATTGAGCCATTGGGATGATCCATAAAAATGGTAAGTAGGAGGCCCACGCAAAGTACAAGTCTCAACAATAACCCCTGCTCCATTACCAGGCACAAATAGTTTACACCCCAGGGGTTATAGCAATAACTATCCTAACAACATGGTCATGGAGACGAGGAGTCTTGGAGCTGCGAAAGGATGGCATTTACAGGGAGGAGGATGTTCAGAGGAAGCGGTGATGAAACAAAAGAGACAGTAGTGGGAAGGTAGACCTGGGAAGGAGGTAGCATCACCAGGAAGCCAGATGAGCATTGCCGTATTGGCGTTCTTAGACCACTATGGTGGTGAATGGGCCAGTAATAGGACGGCCTTGGTGGTTGGGCCCATACTGAAATGTAGTTGGATATTTCGCCTCTGTGAAAGGTACAGTGAGCTAAAAGGTGGTTGTATACCCACCCGAGTGGGAACCTACCCTTTGAGCATGTTATTTGGCTGTGTTCCGATACCTTTAACGTATTAATACTTGGGGTGTAACCCCAAATTACCCAGGGTAATCCAGACACAGCGGCACTGCTTCATCTCACTGACGAGAGCCAACAAGGCCCAGACAAGTGACTGGGGTTGCAGTTGCTAAACTTATTCATAGGTGAATTGCCTAGCATTTCAGATGCAGTGCCCGGGTGAGACCAGACTGATATGCAAATGTATATTTCTCCTCTGTGAAAGGTACAATGAGCTACAAGGTTGTAGACCCTCCTGAGTGGGAACCTACCCATAGAACAGGTTATTTGGCAGTGTTCATTCTCAGTAGAGGGGTTCCTATACCTTTAATATTTTAAAATAACACTCATTATAAAATCTACACAACAACTCCGACATGGCTTCAGGCCAGCTTACGCGACTTTAAGGGATATGCAAATAGGCAACATAACAGTATGTGCATCCTTTCCCGGGTTCTGTGAAGGATTGCCTCTTCCTCAGCATGTGTGACTGGCCAGCCTCAAGGCAATTTGGCAGACACCCTCAGCTTAGTAGTGCAAATTGACTAATCAATTGTTCTACTTAAGGACAGAACATAGCACCTTGAAATGAAAGGGTTAGCTTCTGTTGCATGGCTAGAGGCAAATGTTGCATTTGGTGGAATGCAGGCGTCGGTGTGTGCAAGAGACAGGGAGGTGTATAGTATTCAAACCTCGGTCTACTTTCTCCTTCCACCAAATACAGAAGGCTGTAGCTCACTCTGGCTGCATCTAGACACCCCTTGAATGTAATAGACCGCAATATATTGCAAAATGTAGTTCTCCATGCTGCTGGAAAAATGCCAATTCTGGGGGTTAGTTTGAAGAAAATTAATGTGGGTTTCCATAGCTTTTAATGTAATCCCACTTGGATTTTGAAAGGGAAAGCCCAAATCCGGGTGTCCCTATTTTCCGGGTGTTATATTTTAATTCTTCTTTCCAAATTTCGATTCTAATTTTTTATCTTTAAGGGAGTTTAATCTCTGTGTAGATTTACGTCTCCCAATCACCCGTCATTTTTTTAACATAAAGGCAGTTTATTTTTAGAATCACATTATGATCCATTATGTTATGTCATGCTGTATTATATCATGTTCGCATCTGCAATGTTATCTCACAGAGCTGTCAAGGGCTATGAAGTACCAAGAACAGGTCACAGCCCCCAAATAACTAACCATACACCTTAATGACTCAGTTCAGGAAAAGGGCAACATCACCCATTATAGATCTGCAAAAGCAGACAACCTGTATGAATGGAAGATTTCCCTGCTTCCCTCTATGAACATTATACAGATTATGCAGACCCCAAGCTTCAGGCCAAGAAGACTAACCTCCCACACCTCCATTACCAGCCCCTTAAAGCGCCTAGCAGATCTTAAGAACTTCGAGACAGCCCAGTCCAAAGGCTTCCAAGTGGAGCAAAAGACACCCTCATTTAAGAGTACATCCTCCCAGCTGCCCAAGCCATACAACCAGGCCATTCGGGGCCCTAGGCCTGCAAAAACATATAGATCAGAAAGCTGAAAGGGTCTATGGGCAATTTTAAATGTATCTATTTATTTGTTTTTATGCACCACATGCCTGTTGGCCTCAGGGTACACAGAAAAGAAACTAGGACAAAAACAGATAGGATCAGAGGACCAGAGATGCTGATAGAGCACTGGTTTTTGATTGAATAGATATGTTTTGGCCACCCTCAAAGACAGAGTGAGTTTACTCTCATTACCAATGAAAGCACATTCCATTACTTGGGAACTTGCACTGTGAAGCTTTTACCACCAAACTTTGCCGATTTAAACAGAGGTTGTTTGAGTTTATGGCCATTATTGTATCGCAAAGAATGGGAAGGGAGATCTATGATCAGTTGTTTTGTCAAGTGCAAAAGGTGCAGTCAATGTCCAGTACTTGTAGGTTAATGATAGGATCTTGTGTAGGAACCTGTTTAATGGGTAGCCAATGTAAAGCCCTTCTAGACTGTTACATGGTCCGGTCTATGCAGCTCGAAGACTGCGCGCACTGCCCAGTTCTGGGCTGACTGTAGGGATTGTACATTGGCCTGTGTTGTTCCTGATAACAGGCTATTGCAATAATCTAGTCTTGAGTTCACCAGGGCAGAGGCAAGAATGGATCTGTTTAAGGGATAGGAAAGGTCTAATTTGGTTCAATAGCCCAACCACATAACCACAAGAAGAGCAAGTATGGGATACATGGGCCCTCATGTTCAGTTCTGCGTCCAGGTAAACACCCAATGTTTTGACGCAATGTGACACCACAATTTTGTTGTTGGCGATGTTCAAGTTTCTATAGGTGGCATCAAGTTTTGCTAGATGCTGGCCCGTGGTCACAACCAAGAGCTTGGTCTTGTGGTTTGGAGCCAAGGAACTGACAGCATCCATGACTGTATTGCAACATACATGTTAAGCATTTCAAAATCCTGGGCATAGTTTTCAGATAGCTCGAGGACCACCTGGGTATCATCCGCTTAGTTGGTGTATCGGATCCCCAAGTGGTCCAATAGGTCTAGCAAAGGTCTTATGTAGATATTTAAAAATCGATGGCAAGATGCAGGATCCATGTGGGACTCCTGCACTGATGAAACTGGGAGAAGACGGAATATCCTCCACTGCTACTCTTGAAACCCTAGGCCCAAGAAACGATGCTATCCAATCAGAAGCCCCGTCAGGACAACTCACTGGACACTTCAGCCTGTCGAACAAGAATGGAATGGTCGACCAGGTCGAAGGCTGCCGAGAGGCCCAACAACTGTATCTTGGTGTGTGCTCATCGGATACTTTCGATATTGCAAGAATAGACCCAAGCAATGCAGGCCAGTCTCAAAGCACTTGCTTAAGTTGCCAGACAACCACTGCATACAGGCCCCTTCATGGACTTTTGCCTTCCCAGAGTTTTGTCCATGAGTCTCCTTTGACATAGCCAGCCCATCATTTAGGATATTACCTTACCTTTAATTTAATCCTTGGATCGTGCATTCCAATGGCTTTTTTTTACCAATTCACTACAAACAAAAAGGCAAACCCATTTCTCCCTTCTCCACCAAAGGAGAATCAGATATGGCCCAGGCTGGGACCATGAGGGGAGGAGGGGGGGGTCCTTTTGCTAAGTTTTCTTTTTGTGCCCCCAGCACTCATTCCGCCCACAACCAATTCCTAGTTCTGACATCTGTCAGTGGGCTTAGCTTTACGAGAACCCCCTTCAGCTATCAGCAGGTGGGAATCCAATATGATTATCTGGTTAATAGACCATACAACACCTAGAACCTATTGTGCACACCTCAAGGGCATCATGCATCCACAATAAAGCAATACCACCACACTAGTTAACAGCCACCATTAAAATAACCGTTACTCAGTAAGGAAAGTGGCCATCCATTCTATCGATTATATTTTCTTCTAGTGAACTACATATTCATGCCAAAAATCACTAAACCAAGTCCATTTGTACATCTCTCACCACAAGTGGTCATTCCTTCCGACAATGGTACATTGAATACTCACTTTCACAGAACTTAAGAGCAGCACACAAACATGGTTTTACTGCATGGGTTTGCATACATCATACTGTATACCTGGTATGGCTAACACCAATTATCTGGTCTTTGGTATTATTTAGGAATGCACAGACCTATACGACTTTGACTAGTGGACATACATTGAATATACCCAACATTTCAGGCAAATGTGCAAGTAATTTGTATATGATTACATGCAGAACACGAACACTGTATAGCATGCAAAGTATAGCCGAGCCGGCAACTGTCGACAGCACTATGGTTCACTGTTAACTTCTCCAAAAAGCCAGTTATCTTCTCCTCCAAACTTTTCCTTGGCTCTTCCATTCATCATGGAAGCCTTCTTGGCTTCATGACAATGAAGGGGCCTGCGGTTAATACCACATATAGTTCCACGATGCTTGCAAAGACTTCAGCTAATGCTCGCCACCTCCCCACCCCACCCATTTTTCTAACAAGTCACCCACAGAGATGAGTGAGGAGGATTCAATCGCAGTGCAGAGGGCAGGGGGTGTAGCCCACAAAGTGACACTCCTAAGCTGGGCATGGATCGCCCTGCTACAGCCCATTTGAATTCAAGATCTCCAAGAAATGTCTTTGCAGCAAAGAGGGCAAGGCCAAGGGAAGACGCAGGTTTCCAGCTACCATAACAAGGCTGTCTGAATATACTGCACAACTGAACCCAAATATGGACGAAACCAGCCAGCAGCCTGGGGAAGTAGCAGATCTAGGCTTTGTAGAAAACAGCACTTTACATTCAGAGATTTGCATGTCATTAGCAGGCGTTATGATTACTTGATAGTATCATTTTGTTACTGGGCCCAGAAGGATATATATCACACACTGCAGCAGTCATCAGCCTACTGTGCTATGTTGCTATAATTTCCTTGAATGTTAAGGCATATGCTGTTGCGTGCATCTGAGCACAACACCCTAAGCAATCATTCAATATCGAAATATGTTTTTCACCTTTTGCCAACTTCTAGTTACTCATGGCAAATCAGTGTTCACTGTTTAATATACAAAGTTGTTTCCATGCCTGGCATTTGACAAGTAAATGGAGAATGATGGATTCATTTTTTATCAATCTACTGTGCTCGATTGCCTTGTACTCATTTTGCACATTTAACGATTTCCCAGCTAATCATACCTGTCACCTAAAATGTTTCTGTAAAGATTTCTTATACAAGGTCCGGTTGATTTACCGCAGGTTTCATTGCTGTGCTGAAAAGATGAAGAGGCGAGAGTGCACAGCTGATTTGCTAGTGTTGTTGCTTCCTTATCCTTTGGTAGTTATACTTCAAATAAATTGTATATTTATTAGTCGGGTGCAGCCCACTATCTAGTGCCACCGTGTAGGGCACAGAAATTGAACACGGAGAAGAAAGACCTAGGCATGTGTGCCTTCGGTGTGGGCCGCACACCTCAAATACCCACTATGGGTTATTCAATTCTTGAACTAAGTCTCTTAATGAATTCAAAACCACTTTTGAGTTCATTTTTTTAAAAGTTTGATCTTTTTAATGTTCAAAAAATTCAAAATGTTTTTGTTCAAAAGCAAAAATATGTGTGCTTAATTGGTTAAACTTCACCAATAAAGCTATAGCTCAGTATTGAGGCAAAATGGGAAACCCATATGGCTAATGCATTTCGGAATCTATCCTTCAGAGCCAGGGTATCATCGTGCTGCACACATTGTAATAATTGTATGTTGTAGTAACAAAGTACCATCAAACAGTGATTAGTTAAAAATTGTAAAGACGATCATGTATATAAAGAAAATCAATTATAACCATTGTATAGGGCGCCCACGAGAACAAACAAACATTTAGCACAAATTATACATACAGAAGAGAGAAAAACAGAAATAATTGTACAACAAAGTAAGCAAGTGTATCAAAAGAGAGATCTCCTTGTTTTTATACACAATAGCGTTAAAGTGCCCTTGTCTAAATCTTGGTAGTTATGCCAATACCATTAATAATTCATGTGATCTTTAGGTATATTATTGTGTGGCACCATTGTGTTTTAGAACATGCCGTATTTGCTAACTGGCGACTATGCCAATACCATTACTAATTCGTATGATCTTTAAGTACATTACTGTGTTGCACCCTCGTGTTTAATAGCATGCCGTTTTTGCTAACTGGTGACTTTTTCAGTTGTTGCTGTTTGACTCCAGCGTATTCTACATTACGCCATATGTACTAGCTTAAAGTGATATTTATAGATGTGCGGAGGTGCTACTGTAGGTTATTGTGTAACATGCCTTACTGGACGTGATGATCTTTAGGACACTGACCTGATTTCCATTAGTGTATTCCGCGTGAGCAAATCGCGTGCTATTTCTTTCAAAAAATGCTGCGTGGCAAATAGAAACAGCATAGTGTAATCTCCTATTTACGAAGAATCTTTTAGTTCCATGCGATCGTAGATTGCATATGTCTATGTATCTTCCTAGTATGGCTTACCTCGGAACAACTTGTAGCATCCTACCGCCGCTCATGCGAACAGCGTCTGGTCCTCGCGTCTCTTGTCGATTCGTAGCGTTGCCTATGGCAACGTATTGAACAATATGGCCGTGCGTAAGCTTACGCGTCAGCCATATTGGTTGTGGCAATTGCGTGTATGTTACATATGCTATGCGAAAATAGGCATCTATAAGTGTATACTTACTGAGTTGCACTTACACATGCTAATGTACATATGCACGTAGACAAATAAGTTTATAAATGTGCATAACGATATCTTCATGTCGTGTCCGCTATGTTGTTCCTATGCATGTGTGTGTATATACCATGGTATGTAATTAATAATGGGATCCTACTCTATCGCCCCCTGTGGGGATGAAGAGTAAAATAGCTTGTGTGGATGAAAAAAAACTTAAATAAATTGGATTATTCATATAAAGACTGCATGTTATAGACGGCCATTTAAATTGACAGTGGCTTTATAGTTTTTCATACTGCGATGTTATAGTATTGACAAAAAAAATTTCAATGGACATGCAATAATGCAGCAACGATGTTAGTACTGACATAATGGGGCTATAACGTTCTAGCATTGATGTTATAGAAAGCAATGGAGATCAAACTCTTCATTGATTCCTCATGGTGACAAAGCTTCTAGGCGATCTATCCAATAAGCTTCTCTTTGTTTTCTATTTTTCGAATCTGTGTGTGCTTGGTACATCAAGAGTTTCCAAAACTTGGAACTTAACCTGAGAGATGTTGTGTTGTTTCTCATTAAAATGTATTGCCACTGCTGAGTTGGCATTTCTGTTGCGTATGCATGAATTATGCTCATTAATCCGAATTCTCAAATTCCGTCCTGTTTCACCCACATAGTAAAGTCCACACGGACACCGTATACAGTAAATGCAATTTTCAGTGTTACAGGTTCTATAGCATTTTATTGCAATCTTTTCTCCCGTATATGGATGCGGTACAATTCTCCCTTTAATAATGTTATTACAATTATTGCAATTCAAGCATGGAAAAGTTCCTGTTTTCTTTGGTTTACTTCTTTTGTTTCTGGAGTCTCTGGTATTTACAAGTGAATCCCTTAGATTGCTAGATCTCTGATAGGTAAATGTTGGTGTCTCCAGAAGGATTCCTGGTTCTTTCATCGCTTCTAAGTATTGACCAATGCTTGTTTATGCATCTTTTGATCTGTGCGCTTTGAGAAGAAAACAGATACATATACCAATGCTGGAGATTGTTGTGTGTCCTTTGGGACAAGGGTACTTGCTCTTGTTTTGGCTTGAACCTTTGTTTTTGCTGTTTGTAGATCTTCATTGAGATATCCTCTTTCTTTAAGTTTCTTACTTAATTTCTCTATTTCTAATTCACATTATCTTGCGTCACTGATAATTCTTTTGAGGCGCAGCATTTGTCAATAAGGTAGATTCTTCAAGGTATTTTGTGGATGGAAACTCATGCGATGTAGTAGATTATTCCTATCAGTATGTTTAGTAAACAGTGAAGTAGTGATCCGTTGGTTATTTACATTGACCTTGATGTCCAGATAATGTATGCCAGGGTTGCCAATCTCTGAGGTAAATTGAATTTGCGGATCAATGCTGTTGATGTATGTCATAAAAGCGAGTGACTCTTGTTCCTTGCCAGATCCCAAAGATATTGTCTATGTAGCGTACCCATTTCTTCAAATTGTTCTGCCATTCGGCTTTCTGCAAGATAGGGGTCATCTCAAATTGATACATAAATGCGTTCGCATATGCTGGTGCCGTTGTGGCACCCATGGCCGTACCAGAGGTTTGAATGTAAAATTTTTTCCTAAACTCAAAATAAGAATTCATTGAAATAAAGGAAAGTAGTGTCAAGATGAATTCCTTTGCTGCTCCCATCTCTCCTTCCTGTAAAAGGAGCCACTCTACGGCCTCTTGCCAGAGATTGTGAGGAATACTCGTGTAAAGGTTTACCACATCAATTGTGAACAAGATCTCATGTTCTGTCAGATGGACTTCTTCTATGATGTTCAGAAAATGTGTGCTGTCTTTTGCATACGTAGATGTTTTCTGTATTAAAGGTTTAAGAAAATAGTCAATATACGTTCCTAATGGTTGTAAGATCTCGCCTGTTGCAGCAACTATTGGTCTTCCTGGTGGGTTAATTAGGCTCTTATGGATTTTAAGTAACAGATAGAAGCGAGGTATGTTGGGTTTCAGGTTGAGTAGAAATGCCTTTGTTTTGCTTGTTATCTCTCTTTCCTCTGCTTTTGTAAGTAGTCCTTCTAAGTCTTTTAGTATTTCTGTGGTCGGATCCTGATCTATTTTTGAGTATACGTTATGATTGTCAAGTTGTCTCTTGCATTCTCTTTGATAAACTGAGATGTTTAGTAGTAGTAGTGCACCCCCTTTATCGGCAGGTCTTCGTGATCTTTTCGTACATTTTGAATAATTGACATCTCTCCTTTACTGAGGTTCCTGTTTTTTGGAGTTCTGTATTTAATTTTTTTGAGATCTGCTGTAACCATTTTCCCGAAGAGGTCTATTGCTGGAACATTGATTGGTGGTGAGAAGGTGCTCTTAGGTTTGAATTCAATTAATTCTGATGTTGAGTCAGTATTCTCCATTTCTGCGAAAAAGACTAAGTTTAAGTTTTCTGGTTAGCTTGTGTAACTCCACTTTGGTATTAAATAGATTAGTGTTATATGTTGGTACAAATTTTAGACCCTTCTGTAGAACTTCTTGCTCTTGTTTAGTAAGTATTCTATTTGAAATATTCACTACTAGGTCGTTCGTGCTTGAAATCTCGTTTGCACTCTGGTGCCCTTTCCTCTTACCCCTCCTCGTTAGTTTCTTCCTTGTTGATAGTCTAAAAAAAGACATTTGCCGTGATGATGTGCTGGTACTGGTGGGGGCCCCACTTGTGTCGCTCCTTCCTTCTGCTCTTTGTTGCTGAGTTTGTGAAGTCTGTTTGTCCCTATTAAAATCTGTGTCTGAACTGCTATTGTCCGAACTTTGATTGGGATTGCGTGGCCTCTGTGGTTGATTTTGGTATTTATCTGCCCATGTGTAGACTTCGTCACGTAAATAATCGAACGCATCTATCCTGAATTTTCTTATTTTTCTTGCTTCAAGGTCTGTTTTCTCTAATGTTGTATTGTATTTCCTCTAGTGATTCCTTGTTTGTAAGAGTCGTGATTTCTGCAGATTTGTATCTCTTGTTCTAAACAATGTAAATTCACAGAAAGTTCTTTAATTGTAAGCAGGATGAGATCAAGTGACCATTTACTTAGGATCTGTTCCCATTTTTGTACAAACTCTTTGCTTTCCTTGCAAAGGGTTGGCTTAAGTCCAATTCTCAACCCTCTTGATATCCTTTGTGCCTTGTAATAACTGTGCCTTGTAATAACGTCTTAGTGTCACTGCATGCAGTTTTCGGTTTATTGTTTTTCTGATGGTGTACTCAAGTTGTTTTATCCTTTTACTTGGGTCAGTATCTTTTAGTGTGCTATTGTTTTCCTTAATCAATCCCTAGATTTTGTTTGCCTCCTCTGCTGAAAAGCCTAAAGTTGTAGCTCTTGTTTCTGTTAGTTTCTCAATTTCCTCATTTGACAGTCGCATGCAGCCTCTCAATGTTACACGGAAGTGAAGACAATGATGAAGATGACGAGGCGAGAGTGCACAGCTGATTTGCTAGTGTTTTTGCTTCCTTATGCTTTGGTAGTTCTACTTCGAATAAATTGTATATTTATTATTAGGGTGCAGCCCACTATCTAGTGCCACCGTGTAGGGCACAGAAATTGAACATGGAGAAGAAAGACCTAGGCCTGTGTGCCTTCGGTGTGGGCCGCACACCTCAGATACCCACTATGAGTTATTCAATTCTTGAACCAAGTCTCAATGAATTCACCACTTTTGAGTTAATTTTTTTAAAGTTTGATCTTTTTAATGTTCAAAAAAATTGTTCAAAAGCAACATTTTTTGTGCTTAATTGATTAAACTTCACCAATAAAGCTATAGCTCAGTATTGAGGCAAACTGGGAAACCCATATGGCTAATGCATTTCGGAATATATCCTTCAGAGCCAGGGTATCATAGTGCTGCACACATTGTTACTACAACATAAAATTATTACAATGTACCATCAAACATTCCCAAGTGATTAGTTCAAAATTGTAAAGACCATCATGTATATAAAGAAAATCAATTATAACCATTGTACAGGGTACCCATGAGGACAAACATTTAGCACAAATTATACATACAGAAGAGAGCCAGCTTTAGTGAACACATAGTAATAGTGTAGCTTTTGAAAGACTGGGGTGAAATCTAGCCCATGAAGGCCAGAAATAAAGAGGCCAGAGTCATTTATGAATGCTCGCCGAAATGCAAGGCCAGCAGAGAAATGTCAGACAAAGGCTTATTGTCCCTAAATCTAAAGGAAAGAAAGTGGGCCTATAAAGTGCAAAGATATGCGCAATGCATTTCAGTAAGGAAAAGATGACGGGACAATGATGTTTTGACAATCCATGGAGAGTGGAACTGACATCTAAAGAAACCACAGTGCACAATATCTTTAATGGGATACCAGAACTGTGCTCCAAGCAGCTAAAGTGAAGTGGAGCATTGCATGTGAAAAAAATAAAGAATGTAATTTTCATTTTTCCCCTATCCAAAGTGACAATATGCGAAGCGAAATGCTCACTAGACTCAAAATTTGAACATGGTTTCTGCACATAATCACCTTCTACATATGAACCATCTAGAAGTGATACATATATAAACACACATACATATACACTGAAACTGTATGCCTTATATGCCATTTAAAAGTGAAATTGTGTGTGAGTTAAAAGTCCATGTGCTGCTGATTATTTCTCCTAATATGAAACTAACCTCCAGGACCTCTGCTGCCCTGAAGAGAGGTCTGGTTATCAGAGCCTTTCCTTAAAAATACAAGAAAGAATATACTTATATTAGAAACACAGTGAAGACCAGATAAACCCATCGCTAACCATGCAGCAGGATTGACCTGAGGTCACAAAGCCCATAAAGTGTCCATTAGGAGTTGCTATCAGGACATCACATGCCTTAAAGAAGTAAGCTAACAAACACAGACCAGGCTCGGCTAGTCATATGCCTAAAAAGAGAAATTAAATTTAAAGAAAGGTGGGGGCAGGAGTGGTAGAGACTTGTGAAACTGAGGTTTGATTAACATGGGAGAAATACATTTTATCGCATAAATTGGGCGGCTTACATGTCACAATGGTCAATCCAGACTTTACAGGTGACAGTCACCCCCCTTGCAACCATGCTAAAACGATGTGATAAACATAAGTTATTAATGAAAATGTGATTTGGGCTTTCCCTTGATTCCGAGAAATGTGAAAGTTGGTTATGATCGTGCCAGTAGTTAATGTGAAGACTGTAAAATGGCATATTGGTTACGGATATGGCTCCTGAGTAAATGAATAATTGTATCGGTTTAGGAAGGGCATGCAGATTTCAGACTAGTTTTTCAGATTCAAATTAAAATGTACTTCTCAAAATTATATGCATACGTGTAAAGATTTGAAAATTTAGGGTACTTGCCACATTGAGCTATTTGGTGAGCTCTAAGCATGCGGAGCCTACCTGTCAAAGTGGGATGACAAAGCTTTCTCCTCCCACAGTTGTCCCAAATCACTTCACCATCCCCTTGTCCCATCAGCACACAAATGGGAGGTGGGTAGTGATAGTCAACCAATCCCTTTCATGAGAATGACAAGTTAGCGATGTCATTTGCCCTATAAATAAGCCAGTTTGCATCAGAACAGAGACTTCTTCCAATAATTCCAAGAGGCGACCTGCTGTTAAAATCTGGTGAACATCCCAGCAGAGCGGCGTAAAGCTTGCATTGGAGACAGGGACCAGGAAACATAGAAGCTGATTGGGACCCCTTGGAGGACTCAGATCTTTGATTGACCCCCTAGCTGTCCCAGCAGTGTCCTGATGTTCCAGATGCCCAGGAGGTCAAGTTCTCCCCTCTAAGTAAAACTACCCCAAAGCCATAGATTGTGCAGGCCCTATATTTTTCCAGAATTGTTTTAGTTATTTTTCCCATATTAAATACCCTGTGTCTGTGTAGATCCCTAGCATATTTAATCAAAGTAAGTTCATGAATTCCCCTAGAAAAGGCAACGGTGGTGTTTGTTGGCATTCAAAACCAACAATCTTTTCCCAGTGTGAGCCGGCATTCCAAGCTAACTTTTTCCAGTGTGTTTTGAACTGGTATAGACAAAGATTTGCCAAAAGAATTAATCCCAAAACCCCGTTTCCCCGTGAGTGCGCAGGGTGGAAAACATTCCCCATTGATCCCCTTCAGTTTATATCAGGAGGGGAAACCTGGTAGTCTTTGCATATGCATGGTGCAAAATGAAATTGCCCCTGTGTACCCATCGTGCTCTGACCAAATTCCCAAAGCCCTGCCTCTTCTTTTAGGTGTGGCAAAACAAATGTTTCCATTTGCATTTCTTTCATTCCCATTGCTTTCCCATCTCCCATATTGTTTCTGTGATCAATCCCCCAAAAACCGATTTTCACCTGGTGTTTCCACCCTGCCACTGCCTTCCATTCAGAGGAGTTAAGTCTAATTGATGTTTGAGGGTGAGGGTTAATGGGAGGAAAAGTATCATAACATTGTGTTTTAATCAGAAATCACTGCCTTGAATTGTTTTTTTCTGTCTTGGTGGGCAATTTAAAAATGAAATATTTGTAACTGCGTATCCTAGTGTTATCTCTGTGTTGGTGTCTTTACAGAAGTCATTTTTGTTTGTGTTGCCACAGCATTGCGGCTGATGTTGATCCATTTGTGATATTCGGTTGAACTAATTACTACATTTATCTAATTTGAATACACACCAGCCTGGTTCCTAGTCCATTGTGGCACTAGGTACTTGTTGGGGTTGGGTGCGAGACAGGTTGAGGCCTTACCACAGTGAACCAAATAAAAATAAAAAAGTGCTTTATTGTGCGTCACATTCATTGTGGGGAAAGGAACTCCCTGAGCTGGGTGTGTCCACGTAATAAACCGCAACAAGACAATTTAGGAGACAGCATTGCATGTAGCCTTAAACTAAAGAATGGGAGAAGAGGTCTATTGATAGAACAACAAATTGTAGAACTAGGAAGCCTGGGAAGAATAAATCACAGCTTCTCCATTTCTCCAAAGTATGTGATCCTGCCCTACTCCCTGTGCCTTAGTTACCTAAGCTGACAAAATGATCACCTAGAAGGGATTCATTTACAGCGCACTACACAGACTTGCTTGTGCATGGTGTAACAGACTACAGTGTTGCAAGGTTTAGCATAATCACTTACATGCTACAGTGCCTCATGTCACTCAGGTCTTCATTTGTGAGCCATGGTTATCCTCCGTCAGATGAGGTCAAAACAAAATTATAACCGTGTTGTTTTTAGGTGGTTGTAGGATAGTCAGGAGGCGGCTCTTAGAATGCAGTACACAATTTTTTTGTAGGAGGCATGAAAGGATATATAATTTTAACAGATACATCCTGTAAATATAGGGCTTCACAATGATAGACAGTTGGCACAGCCTTTGTAGATGGCTAGTCTTAGAATTACAAGTACATAATAAATTGCTGAACCCCTAGTTGGGTGTACTGCATATCTTGTGGGGGAACTCAAACCCTTCCCCGAAAACTAAGCTAGGCCTCTGCCAAAGGGCTAGCAGGCTGGGCTGTGAACTAGGGCATGTCTCATTGCGGGGAAATAATCTCATCAGTTTTCCATATTGCACTTTATGGCGGATTCTTTCAGCTTCCACGAAGGGATATAGGGGATATTACCCAATTAAATGATACGCGATGCATGGGCGTCGGCAGGATGAAGGGCTGAGCCTGTCTGCTACACCAACCTTTCATTGCAGGGATGCATGTAGCCATAAACTGATAAGTCTACCCATATCCATGATAAACCACCCTCATCCCATCACCCGCACAGCTAACTGACGGGCAGCCCGGAAAAATAATTTCCTGCTCATCAAGCCAAGTGCTCACTCCTCTCCAGATGTGTGAAGAGAGCTAGCCCCTGCAGTACGTTCGGTTTCAAATGGGAAGGGCTCCTGTCCGCTCACCTGTGGAATTTTGACGGGCTGTAGCAATGAAGACTCGCCTGGCAGTGTGCCACAGTCGGATACTGAACGTGCTATTCTTACATGTGGCCTAACGTGGTCAAGGTGTGTGCAAATTGGCATGCGTTTCTGGTGTTGTCCAGATTACACCAGCACAGTTAGCACCAACATCTATCACTATGCAGCCACTGAAGGGGGGGAAAAAAGATGGAAACCCAGAAAAAACCCCAGAAAAACACGCATTGGCATTGCCAACAGTTTGGGCTTTTGTGCAGGCATGCGAAAGGCAATTGCCAAGCACTGCCATAATGGTATTAACTGGTCATTTATGGTAGCAGATGCTAAATGCTGAGAGTACCTGGGTATCCAATAGCAGTGCCAGGCAAATACCTAATACATACACAAGCCAAAATGGTTAGCTTTGCCAATTCTCGTTTTAACAGAAGGTTTATAAATCAAGTGGTTAAAGGTGCACCTGGTTAAGATATTTTTATTCCATCAGTACCGCATTTGCTGCTCCAATTAAGTAACTGACTCTCAGAAGACTGCTTTGAAAAAACACTGACAGGCACTTAAGTTTGATGGTTAAGGCTTGATTAAAGCGAGCTGAAAGTGATCCCATGCAGAGATGTTCTGGCCAGGGAGGGGCAGCGACTTGGTGGCAATGGACAAAGGGATTAGCATGGCCAGTCAATGGGTGGGCAACGCACCAACCACCTTCAAGCTTTGTGTCCCTCATACCATTT
This sequence comes from Ambystoma mexicanum, assembly GCF_040938575.1. Taxonomy (NCBI): domain Eukaryota; kingdom Metazoa; phylum Chordata; class Amphibia; order Caudata; family Ambystomatidae; genus Ambystoma; species Ambystoma mexicanum. Next base: position 719,744,126 of record NC_090923.1, read on the forward strand.
TTCCCTACCTGTACTCAAATGCAATAGTATCACCTTATAGGTGATAGCTCTGCCACCTAATAGCCCAAACGAAAAAGAGAAAGAAAAGGAGGCCAGTCTTGCACCAACATGAAATGGGGACATGGAATGGGAACAATAATCTAGCTGCCCTGCCCAGATCACTGGACCATCCTCCCCACTGAGCTATGCCAGGTAAGATGATGCACACCGGCTTTACCTCCCTTCTGAACATTGCCAAATACGCCCCCTTTTTGGTTTCCTAGTTTACATTGTGAAGTGTCATTGTGAAGTGTCAATCAGGCCATCTTTGTGCAACTCGGGCTTGTAAAGCCAACACAACTGAGGCCGGTGGCTGTTTTTCACACTTCTTGCCAACAATCCCCCGCCTGTAAATGTCAATCATGGCTTCTCGGACAGTGCGAACGGAAGTGACGTTGAGGGGGGTGGGGCGGAGCCTGGGAGCTTCTCATTATGAAGAGGATGGCGTATTTACCGTCACCTCCAAGCGCACTCTGGAACGTTTATTAACAAAACAGTGCACCGCAACTTGTGAGAAAAACAGAAAACTGCAGGACACTGCACATGTGCAGAACAGACGTGGCGCAGTGCATCCACAGTATGTGTGGTGTACAGGCTTAGGAAGTGTAATACAGCACATACTGTGCTTAGTGCAGCACAGGGTACCCATGTAGTACAGCACACGCAGGGTCAATTTTCTCGCAAACAATGCATCCACATGTCTTCCATGCCGGATTACGCGAATGAATTCAGGAAAAAATATTCCAGCTTCTCCCATCCAAAAATCTCCAGATCAGAAGGCTCCATTACAATTTTTATTCATAGTGAATAATGCAATTCGAACCATGTACCAAAATAAAAATAAAAAACCTTTTAAAAAAAAACAAACAAAAACACGCAATAGGGTGCTTCAAAACGGAATGGCTCAGCCACCGTATTAATCATTGAGAGGACCATGAAAACAACATTACAGATGGGGGCAGGGTGACTTCCAGGTTGTGACTGAACATGCAGTTGATGGTTCAAGCCGGCAGGTATTGTCAAAGACATCAGGTCTGGTGGTAAAAAGGGGAACCATGTAAAAAAAAATATTAAAAAAATAAAAAAAAGAATAAGAAAAAACACAAAGGAGTGGCAGGATTTGTCCAAAGTTCGAGGCTTGAACTCTGGGAAAATCCGAAAGTGGCAAAGGGGTTTAAAAGCTGTGAGGTGGCTCATTTCTCATCCCAGACCGATCGGAGAGTGGCGACGTCGTGCACATCAGTGCAGATCAGAGAGAAGACCCTTTGACAGGGCTGGTGTGGATTATACCTCTGCGGTCCCTCATTTCTCCCACTTACCGGTAGAGGAATAGCACACCAGAGGGAGGACTTCTGTGCCATAGCTGGATTTGCCTTTCGGTGGTCTCTGGCTTCTAGTGGCAGCAAAGCAGAGCTCAGTGTGCCTACTTCTACCATCATTTCCATGCATGCCTCTTAAGGGCACGCAAAAAGTAATTTAAAGGGCTACTGGCAAGGCAAAGCTCGTGGAGCCTGGCTACACCCTGACAAAACCAGAGAATGTGTCCCTTCTCCCCATGGGGGAGCCACCCCCATTGAGATTAAGGAGGTGAGCATTCTATGCAAAACATTTCCTAGGGGATTGAGGAACCGTAATCTCACTAGGGTGACCTCCCACTTGGCAAGCAAGAGCTCTCCCAAGTGAGCAAATCTATAGCATCTCCCTTAAGGCCAAGGTCCTGAATGTTACTTGCATACATAGGAACTGATAACGTTACTGATAAGGTACCTTTAAAATGCTCTTGGCGTTTGACCCCTCCTTGAAACTGGAATCCCAGGATCAATGGAATGGTGTCCATCGTCACAGGGACAAGATCCTCAACTAGTGCTGAGGTGCCAATGCAGAACAAGTCGACTGCTGGGAATGGGCACACCAGAGATAGGCCACACAGAGCTGCTGCTGCAGTGCGGAGCCAGCACCCTAGAGGCAGCACCACGACACAAGTGGTGGGTGGAGAGCCATGGAATGCTGCCAAGCTCAGGAATGATAGGAGCTCCCAGGTCTCTGGAGAATAGAGACCTAGCCTCAACTGATGCGGAAGACCAGTGTGCCTGAACCACAGCACCAAGAAGGAGATGGGAACAGATGACCCATGAAGCCCAGTTTTACTGTGAAAGGAACCACCACCTCCCTCAACGAAGGCCACCATGGAAAAGCAGGTGTGTGGTTCTCAGCAAGGAGAGGGAGAAGGGCGGTTAAGCTTTGATAGAGGCAGACTGCCAAGAAAACCGATCATATATCCCACAGAAAAACAGACTAAGAAAGACGAGGAAAGAGGAACACACACACAGAAGGGGGCTACTAGAAACCAGAAAGTAAGCGAACCACCCAAAGAGGGTGAAGCGGAAAAAAAACAGAAGCACCAGCGAGGGATGTATTTCAAGGAAGGATTCCTCAAGGAACACCCAGTCCAGAGGAAAGAGCCCAGTCCAGACTGCAAATCTAAGCCATTCAGATGATAGATAATCATACACTCACCTGAAGGAGTGTCCGCCGGTCTCGAAACGTGACCACAAATGGTTATCACCTGTATGTAACTGAACCACCCTGGAGGGGTGAGCGAGAAATGGCACAACTGAAAAACCTACAAATCCGACTTGTACATTTAGCAAATTGATATTTACAGTTAACCAAGCCCTTGTGGAGGGGCATAGGAGTTGGCCCTTTGTGTTGTGTTGAGAATTAAGGAACCTAAGTTTAGAATTACACGAGCAGAACAGGGCTTGAAAATCCAGAGAAAAGAGTAAACCACATTAAGAAGCAACTTACCCAAGACACTGGAGTCCTCCCTTTTGTCTATGCTGAACACTAAGCAATTTGCTTCAAACTACACAAGGAGACCAAGGCCAGAAAACCTGGTGGGTGTTGAAACCTCATGGAACTGGTTTGTTGAGCTGAGCAAGAAGGATAAAGGTTGAGAAAGCAGGAGAACATTTCATCCTTTGGATTTCGGTGAAGCCCAAGGAACTTGTTTTGAACTGTATGAGAAGACTGGGGATTCAAGACGAACATTTCCAGAGACCTTGTTGGGAGGGAGTCATGCACCAGCCAGCATAAGCCAAGCAAGCGGGAATAAGCACTTCTCTCAGAAAAGTTTTGTTTTTCCTTTATCAGTGATAGGGTCAGTTAGAAAGATAGGTTTGGACAGAGAACAAAGTTGAGTTGTGTACAACATCCTGCAGGGAACTTTAGGGAACTTCCATCATAGCAATAGGTCTAGGTGAGTTATTTTAATTAAACTTATAAAGTGCCCATTTGTCCACGTCCTCTGGCCTACCGCAATACACCCAAAAGAGGTTCTGCACATTTTGTGCATACTTCACAACTGCCCAAAGTACTTTGCAATTACCTTTTTCGGGGTAATCAAGAGCGTTTCCATACTTTTTAACAGGCCTTATTGGGGCAAATACTGTTCTAAGGACAAAACTACTAAGACACAAAGGACGACCCACCAGTAACAAGACTAAATGGCAGAACAGGCTATGAATTAAGATACAATGGAATACATGAATGTAATTCGTAAGCAAGGACGCAAGACCTCAGGATACTCTTTCACGCCAGACTCACCATCAAAGGTCAAAGTTTCAAAGCACATGGAACTTGGCAGCATTGCCACAGAAGCTCGGTTTATATCACTTGAGGATGCGGATCACTGCCCAGGTACCAGCAACCACAAAGAACAGACTACACCAGCATCTACTAAACAGGCTTTTGTCCCACCCGTGATCATCAAAATTATGTAGCACGACAAGGACTTAGTCTGCTCTTCCGTATTAGACATCAAATTGCACCTAGCCCATGCAACGATAACTCTGACAACCGTGGCCGAGTACCAAACTGATTCTTTCTCAAACCAGAAGGTGGAGTACTCCGCTTTCCTTATGAGGAGTGCAAAGCCAGTGAGATTTGTCAACCATGGACTGCAGCTGGGGCAGATGTCACAGGATCTAGCGAAATACGGACTGCCAGTCGAAAGAGTTGTCCAGTTGACATGCCCAGTGGTGAAGACAAGGAAGTATCTGGTGGCAACCCCTGAAGGTCTTTCAGCAGACTTAACCAGGATCATCAGGCTCTGCAACTGCATTGTAACCACTGAAGCACCCAAGGGCAGAAGAGGACCAACCACGTGTTTTAATTGCAAGCAATTTCATAAATGGCAATACAAATATTGTACAATAAAAATTAATTGAAAACACATGGGACACAGCTCAGCCTTCTGCCACTAGAAGATACACTGCATGGTCTGTGGGGAGAGCCACATGTAAAAGGACTGCCCTCACGATAAGGAAAAGAACATAGCAACCTGTGCAAACTGCAACAGCCCACACCCAGTAAGTTACTGTGGATGTCCTTACCTTGCTAAGAAAAAGGAGAGCAGTAAAACCGACTACCCAGCACCAGAATCCCACCCATGTGACCCAGAGGACAACTATACCACACCAGACTACAGAGCAAGGCTCAACAAGTACCCCAAAGACAGGAACTGCAGATGGTAAAACCTACGCAGATGTCCTGAGGTTACAGATCATGGACACCCTTCTGGCAACAGACCTGGTGGTGCCACGAGGTGGAATATCTAGTCCCATCAACTGGCAGGACATCTTGAAGATTACGACGCTATTGCAGAGATGGACAGTCACCCCGTGGTTACATTGAGGTCAAGGCTCATCCAGCATCTACTCCAGGGAGCATAAACCAACAGACATGGCAGCATCTAAATGCAGTTGCTCAATCGTGATGTGGCATGCTAATGGTATCCAAAAGAATACAGCCAACTTATTCATCTCATGAAATTGAGGAATACATGTGTGGCTTTACTATCTGAACCCCATCTACAAGGGCACTACAAGCTGAAGCAGGTGAACCACATGGTGTACCTGTCTGACCAACCGGAACCAGGAGAGGAGGGACTTCTGTGATAGTGAGCACAATGATGAAGCATCATGAGCTAGTGCCGGCACCTCTTATGACCATTGAAGCCAGTGGAGTACAGTTCAAAACTGCAGTGGCACTATTTGTACTTCGGAACCAGGAGAGGAGGGACTTCTGTGATAGTGAGCACAATGATGAAGCATCATGAGCTAGTGTCAGCACCTCTTATGACCATTGAAGCCAGTGGAGTACAGGTCAAAACTGCAGTGGCACTATTTGTACTTCCCTCCTAAAGCAAAGCTAGATTTGGGAGACGTGGACGTCGTGCCAGTCTCAACACTAACATCCATTATTAGAAGGGACCTGAATGCTAAGCTCGGATGCTGGAACTCAAGGAACACCGACTCCAGGGGACACAAGCTGCTGTAATACTTTAGGGATAATGACTTTGTGGTAGCAGTTCCTAAAGACCCCACACACTACCCAGTCACAGTCAGCGACAGCCTGTACATGCCAGACATTGCTCTAATGAAGAACTTCAACAAATTGGTAGAATTGGAAACTCCGGCCAAACTCTCCTCTCATCACAACCAAGTAACGAACACTGTGGGCAACGAGATTTTCATCAGCAAACTGAGGTACGACATTTGTAGGGCAGACTGGCATCTCCTCAAGGAAGAAGTGAGCAAACATCACACTCCTGGGCCCCTTGAGCACCAAGGGAGACATTGACAAAGCAGTGGATAATTATATAGCTTTGGTGCAGGAGGCAAACAGTGTCCCAAAACAGAAGCCAAAACTCTGCACCATCTATGACTTACCAAGCGGCATCAAGCAGTCAATTGTTAAAAAGAACTGGGCTAGATGCTAGTGGAAGAAGCACTGCACTCCTTATATCCTACAGAAATACAACCTGATAACAAGGCTTATATGACAGAAAGTCAGGGAGCCCCAGGGTGAAATACGGGGAGCCGCAACAGCCAACTTGAAAGAAGCAGACAAGTGTTGGTGGGTGACTCGTCACTTGACAGGGAAGAAGGAACCAAGCCCACCTATTCAGGGCCAGAATCAAAGCAAACATGCTATCGGATACACTAGCGTCTACATGTATGCCAAACAAAGCCGGCAGGATAACAGACTAAGTGGAAAAAGAAGTTGACAAATCTCTTGGAGCGCCCAGCCAACATAAGTGTGGAGAGCAGGAACGCACATGTTCTGAGGTAATGGGACTTGCTCAGAAGCTGGCAAATCACCAAAGAGCGATGGAATAACTAACTTGGCCAGCAAGAGGATCCCACCTGGAGCAATGGAATGCCTTGATGTAATCTTCAATGCATGCGTGCGACTTCCACACTTCCCTAAATCCTGGAAAGAAGCCAGAGTGATTCTGTTCAAAAGCCTGAGAAACATCTGAGAAATCCTGAAAACTATTGCCCCATCAGCCTGCTCTCCGGACTATAAACTTTTGGAAAGGGCCCTTTTCACCCACCTCAGCAACTTTGCTTCTGAAAGGAATATTCTTCTAAATGAACGATTTGAATTTCATAATGAGTATGCAATGAACTATCAGCTACACAGAGTGGTGGACAAAATGACTCACGGATTCAACATCAACATATGCACTGGAATTGTTTTCTTGGATGAGGCAAAATCCTTCAACAGGGTATGGCATAAAGGAATGCTGCACAAGATGATTAACCTAGTATTTTCAATTTATTTGGTGAACTTGAACACAAGCTACTTGGACGAACACTCCTTCCATGTGGTCATGTGGGCAGAGCTCTGAACATGCCCTATCCATGCAGGTGCCCTACAGGGATCAATCCGTTGGCTGTTTCTGCTCAGCATCTTCACCAACGACATTCACACGGATCCACACAAAACAAATCTAGCACTATATCCAGATAACATTGCAGTCATCACAGTGTTTCAGGGGGAAAAATATGCGGCGAAGAACCTTCAAAATGGTTCCATGTAATGTCCCCTAAAAAATATCGCCATGCAAAAATATCGCTGAAAAATTGCCGTTTTCTGTGGGGACATTATTGCATGGAACATGCGGGGACACCCCCTAAACCCTTTTTTTTTAACTGTTTTTTTTTTTGCTGCCCCTGTCCCTATATATATGGTCACCCATATAATATCGCCACAACCTTTTCCCGGCGATGATATATACGGCGACCATATATATGGGGATAATATTACCTGATACCCTTCAAACATCTTTGGACAAGATGTTGACATGGTACATCACTGGCAGATTGCACTGAACACTGGCAAGACTACTGATCCACTGTTCACCAAAAAGAATAATGAGTACCCGCACAGCAGCCTCAACAGAAAGACCACGAGGAGCCGCAGCTACCTAGGAGTGACCCTGGACAGCAAGCTCACCTAGAGGAGCGACATTGAAAATACCCAGAAAGCTTTGTGCAAGCTGGCAGCACTGTACCCACACCTTCCCGGAGTGAAGTCTATATCTACAAGGCGATTATCAGACCCACCCTGACATATGCCTCCCTGGCATGGAGCAGCTTTGCAGAAATATACTGGATAACTTCAAAGGTGCAGAAAATAAAGCCCTGATGATCGCAGCTAGAGCCCCACTTTACACAAGAACAGCAGCCCGTCACAGGGAGCTGGGTATCTAGATGTTGGATGAACCTCTATCGAAGCTAAACAGGAATTTCTGCCAAGGACTGGATCAGAACGTAAACCTACAGATCAAGCAAATTGCTAGGATTACTGCAAATCGTTTTTTCGCGACCCATCATAGTGCAGACCCTGAGACACCAACTCTATGGTAAGATAAAACAACTTAAGAAGCAACTAAGGCCGTGACTACACTGAGATTTTGGAGTAATGAGGCTCAGCCTCGTTATCCAAAGAGAGTGAGGACATTACGTGGCTTGGATTGTACTGCATCACCAAAGCCCACCCACCAAATCCTAATAACTATATTTTGCCTTTCAGGTATCGTTAATATGTAGCTGCAGGAAGAAGTCACAATGATCAAGCAGAAAAGATATACCCATAAAAGACTGGAACATGAAGACTTCTCCCTCTTTGCCCCTTTTTAAAGGCCTGGCAGCGCAGGGGTAAGAAGGGTATGGTTGCTGCTGTTATGTCTGGATATGGACACCATCGAGGGGAGGCTACAAGAGGGAGGTGGAACAAGGAAGGGGAGGAGGCAGGAAAGTAATCCACTGTATGGTGCAAAGTGGAAAGAAAGGCTAGCCATTCCTGTGTTTTTCCATTGGTGTGTTTTGCCATACGCTGCTGGCCATAGTCTCAGGCAGAAGAGGTGCAGCCTCACAGCTTCCAAGCTTGACGACTAAGGAGTAGATTACAACCCTTAACGCTTACACCAGAGGCATCATGTTTGGAACAGAGAAAGCCTAGGGAAGGCTGAGGGAATGGACCAAATGTTCTTGGTTATGGAACACTGGTTTGGTCACAGTGTGTTGCTGGAATCAGAATTTTGTTCCAGAAGTGTGAGAGGGGCAGAGGAGTGAGAGGGTGGAGAGGAGGAGTGGGGCGGTGGCCGTTGCCAGTCCTTTCTCCCCGAATCATCTACAGATTGTTCGGTGCTCACCTGGTTTTAAATAAAACCGAGGCTGACATATTTGTACCAGAGACAAGTCTGTGCCTCTCTTCTTTCAGACAGGTGGAGCTTGGTGCAGGATGCATTCGGTTTGAAAAGGGGTAAGGTTTAGCGGGGACACTACCTACTACCTACATTATGATCATTAGATTTGACAAAACAGTGACGGACCATCTGACTATTGGTGATAAAAGGAAATTATAGTAAGAATCTTAAATGAATGTATGGGTTCTTTGGAAGGCAGTGTAAAGAAGCCAGAGATGGTGGTTGCAAAATCAGGGTAGTCACAAGAAAAGTTGATAAAGGCTATATCCATAGAGCGAGATCAATCATAAGGGCATTCTTGCAATCAACACGAGATCCAACCCCACTGCCTGCAGAGCTCATCTAAAACCAGGCGGGGGAAGGAGGAACTTTATCTTCCTCACTAGAGACAGTTGATATTTTGTGGGTATAGCAGCATAACCAGATGAGCACCAACAGAAGAACACTATAATCAATGTCTGAGTATTCCAGGCTGAAAACAGCCCGAATTATGTGGTCAATTAGTTTAATTTCAGCTGTTCAGCTGACATCCACAACTTTCTCATGTAGAAAATGCTTCAAGCATTGCATATCCTCACTTGACGACAATAAGACCTGTGGGGCATCAGCCTATTGGTGAATGGGTGCAGCTCATTCTTGCGCAATAACATCCACACCCCCAAAACTACATTTCAGATCAATAATCATGTGAGAAAGTAACTCCTGGGGGATGTCACAAAGCAGCTGCAAGGAGGGAGACCAAGAAAACCCCGAATTAGGGAGGAGGGGGCGATCAACCAGAGAGCAAGGATAAGGACTTTGTAACATCAAAAGAAGACAGTGTGGCTATGTTCTGTGAAGGAGGAGGCGGCCATCCACAAACAAAATAGAATTGGCTGCCTCTGTGCCACAACACAAACTTGCATATCACATAGTGGAGGTATTATACCTGCAGGCAAGTGGGGGTTGGGGGGGAAACACAGAAAATTGGGATACAGGTGCTTAAAGCTTAAATTCAAGTACTTAAGTAGTATGCCAAGGAGGAGTATGAGCAACAACAATTACTCCAGTAAGTAATCGAGTCATTTCTGTATGCCCTCGGGGCCGGTTTATGCCCAACAAGACGGCACTTTGGGGTCTTGGGACCCGCAAACCCTTTGGGAAGTAGTGGGTCTCGTGCTTCAGGTGTGGAGGCATTGCTCACATCTGCCAAGTGTCTGTAGATGTTTGGCGAGTTTTAAATATTTGCACCTTCCGCTTCCGGGTCACGTGCTGGATGCCAACCCCTGTGGTACACCCAACCTAGGAGCACGTTTCGATAATTGTCCAGTAACCTGTTTTAAAGGGATTTGGACCTGGGTTCAGAAAGATTTGAGAATTAGCAAACTGCCAATGTACAAATGCAAAACATCTTTTGTTGAATTGAAAGGAGGCCAAACAAAAGTTGCTACGTGGACCAACATTTGATCGTGCTAAATTTAAAACAGACATTAAATTACTTGTACAAAGTGTCATTTGTGTATCTACGGGATATTGCAGAAAATACAATACTAAATCTCAAAATACCAAGTGTACCCCCCCCCCCATTTCACTGTATCATTTATACATTTATATGCAGGGGGAAGACCCACCCCTCAGGTTCCCCAATACCACTCCACATGTTTACCTTAACCATACCAAACATATGCAGTGAAATGGGGATCCCAAAATTCGGCATTTTGGGATTCTGCATTTATTTTGACAAAAAAAATAGTGTGATACTGTCATTCTTTCGTATGTTCACAATTCTGATGACTGCATAGTTTGCAGGGAAAGCTCGTCTCCCGATGAGTGAACCATTCCCAGAAGCGCTAGTGAAGCCTTTGTAGAGAATGCAGATCTGCCCTGTCATTAGCAGGAGACTTTGGTTGTGGTCGGTGGGAGGACAACATTACAATACTCAAACTTGGAAGGACGCAGTCAACTGCTGTGTTCAGGCAAGTCACTCGGCTCCTGGCCAGCATATTCCAGCTCATGTCTAACTGAGCGAGTTGCTCCTGGAAAGCAAAATGTGTGTCACTGGGGCACATGTTCCCTCAGGGTGATCCTTAATCCCCTATTCATGGGAGATGTCGCAAGTAGGCAGCCATGTGGTGCTACTCACACAATCGGTCAGAGGTATGCCACCTACCCTGCCCCTCCGAAGACCTTAAAAGAAGCCAATCAATTGCCAGCTTATCCCCTATAGATTCCACAGTATCCAATTTCGAACGCAGAAAACTAAAAACATGGGTGCAGTGTTAGTTTTCTCAGAACGTCAACATTTTATCCAATTCATCGGGTACTCTTACAAAAATAAAGCACAGCTTTCCTAATTTAAGTATGCATCTACTTCAGTATCGAGTCATAATGCCATAGTCCCTACGATCTCCTGGAATACCCTGAAGCCTTGGTAGTATTGCAGGTTTACCCTTAAGAGGGGACTATGAGAAGGAAGTGACAATTGTGCCATTCTTTGCTCCATCTATGCACCTACAGGGTAAGGGTGGGGGTCTCAACTGCTGGCATCACCTGCTCAATTATTACAGTTTAAAATGGTGGCTCTGGGAGACATTCCATAAAACCTCTTCACTGACCCATCCTCACCATTGAAAGGTGTATTGAGTCCAGGTCTGAAGCTATGTGTATTTGTTGCACGTGGCACCAGATCAGCGGCAATTTCTTATCCCACCCGGTGAATTTCTGGGTCGTATGCATTTCTAGAAAAGGCTTCCAAATACACCATTACAATAAATTGTTCTGCTGAGCCTAGTCAGGGAGACCTGCAAGTAGAGAACAAATAAGAATTTGGGAAGAACTGTAGGTATATGAAAGCCTGACCTGTGGAAGTAGGATCCCCAGTAGAACGCCAGCCATGATGCTGTAGTGGTCCATAAACCAAATGAGGACAGCGTCTGTGCAGCCCCGAATGTGGATGACGTGAAGCAAGTCCAGGCGCTGCAAAAGAAGGTAATGTTCCCTGAGTGACCAAAGTTGTATCATCGTTCAAAAGCGAATGTTTCATATCAGTACCTTTCACACAGGCGACCATTCAGCTTTGTGCAAGGAGGTAAAGAACAAGAACCTCAAATGTGACCATCTTAGGTGCTTAGGAGGAGCGGAGGACGTTAATGTTTGGGAGGAGCAGCAATTTGCCTATATGCCCTACTGTTGTGGAGCACCAATCTTCACACTCCTGGGTTTCCAATATTAGCCGCCCAACATCCCCCCACCCTCTCGCTCAGCTTGCGACTACTGGAGAATGGTGACATGACAGCAATATAAATGAAAGTTTCCAGTCATTTGAAATTGACAGGACAGTAATAGTGACTGTATTAATTGAACATTGTTCTTCAAAAGGGACTGTGATGAGTTCACACATATTTGCACAGCAGCTACGGGATAGTTAAATTAGTACTTTAACACAAACATTTGTTTTCTATGTACGTTTGTCTTGTAGAAGTCTTTGTTGTTAAAGTGTCAAACATTTGTATCCTGGGTTCTTTCTCCTCACGCCCCTCTATCTCCACCTGTGGTGTTCCTCAGAGATCTCTCTTTTCACCTTGGCTGTAACACCTATCGCGCCCCCCTTGCTCATCTTATCGCCACTTTCTCCCCACACTTCATCAGACTACCCTATGCATCGCTGACTTCCTCCGTCATTCCCGATCGCCCATCTGACATCCAGTCTTGGTGTACCTCCAACAATCTGTCTCAATGCCAGCAAAACCGATTCATCCGCTCGGGACTCCTGTTCTCTCTTTTCTCCCTTAACTCTGGCCACCCTCGATGGGCTCTCCCCCGCCCCCCCCTCCCGACCCCTCCTTCTGAAACCAGAAATCTGGGAGTTATCTGCGACTCCTCCCTCTTTCATTAATCACATCTTGGACCTCGCCAAGGCGGCCCATTTCCAACTCTCCCTCCTCTGGGGCATCCCCCCTTTCCTCACTTTTCCCCAGAAGCTTAATGTCTCCAGAGCTCTGGTAGTCTCCAGGCTGGACCATTTTAACAGGCCTTTCCTTAACCTACCTTCTCTGCCCCCTCCAGCTAATCCAGAATAAGGCTGCAAGATTTATCCTTGGCCTTACGCCCAGGGACCATTTCTCTCCAGCCCTAAAAATCTCTCCACCGACTCCCGGTTGTCAAAAGGATCAAAGGATCACATTGAAGTCCCTCTGCATCATCTATAAGGCTGTTTGGGGCCTGGGACCATGCATTCTGCAACTTGCTCTCACCAAATACTCGCCTTCCAGATCCCTCCGCCTCCAGCTCTCTGCTTGTCAATCGCTTCTTTAAACAGAGAGCATGTGGCCATTACCTCTCCTCAGCTGGCTCCTTCCTCTGAAACAAGCTTCCCCTTTCTCTCCATCTTGAGCTGGATCGCCTCAAGACACTTCAAGTTTCCCCTTCTCCTTCCCTCTCCCCTGCTAAACCCCACAGTCACTGATTGGTAGCCTGGGCCCTATTTGCCCTGGCCTTCCGTCCGCTCGCCTGCAGCATCCTCCCTCCCCTTGCACTTGCCTTCGGGCCCCACTGGCCTGCACTCATTGTATGGGCTGGTGACCCCCCCCTCCCACCATCAAGGAGGTCTTTGCTTGGCACTTCCCTGTTGCCTTGGATACAGCTCCCTGGCACTTCACCCCTTAGCGGAATCCATCTCGCTCCACAGAAGCAAATGCTGCAAGGAGGCTCAAAAGGTGTGAATACGAGTGCTGTCATGTGCTTTCTTCCTAAAGTTTCTCCTCAGTGTATTAGTCTGCCTGCACCAGTACAGACCCCACACCTACAATCTGAGCACAGAGCGTACGGCAGACAGAAGTGGAATTTATCTTTGTGCGCCGTAAATGTGTTCAGTCTTTTTGGTTCACCTTCCTCTTTATCCAACACAGACAGACATTCAGGAAACAGGCATTGTGTGCTGTTTCATGCCGACTTTCCGCTTAACAGAACATCTTTCCCGTTGCACAGTGGATTGCACAGTTCCCCCCCCCCCCCACTCCATACATAAATCCACACTCAAACATGCACCACTAACTCCAACTCATGTACCTTCCCTGGCAAGGTATCTCGGCAGATAGGATACCATTACTATGTCATCTAGTTTCACCATACTACAGTCTATTAACCAGAGCAGGTCACTGCAGCTCAAGGAGCGAGGGTGGAAAGGGTGTGTGGTAGATCAGGACTAGCAGGCGCCCAAGGAAGCACTGTTTTCTTCATTTTTAAAATCAGCAAAAACCTAAGCTGTCCCCAACAAGGAGCTTTGACCTACACTATAAAGAAAAAAAAATAAAACACATAGGGTACTTGTCAGGGTGTCTGTCACAAATAAATCCTATACTACCCAAGTTCGGTCCCTACCACTTAGTAAAGAAATACAAACTGTACAGAAATACTGTTGGGTTCACAGGAATGAAAGTTGGCTACTGACCCCCGCCCCTCCCCCAGTGTTACACGTCCTATCCAATAGAGGCCCCTCGCCGCCAACTCTGTTCAGGTCAGTCCAATAAATGTTTCTCGCCCTGTCCTGGGACTAGTTTCTGGCTTTGGTGGTGCCAGCTTTGACTCCATGGCTCCTCTCCCATGGAACCTACTTCCCCACATCTCTACGACTTGTAAGAGATCTCCTAAAACGCATCTTTAACTCTAATGATTAAACCCTTCCTTTTCCCACTGGTGTCCTCCTGGCTCTGACTCACCTCGGTCTTTCTGTACACTGAGGCCTACGGGCGAGTTGCGCCTTACAAATACATTGGCCATTCCAAAGTGACCCCAAATAACACATTTAAAGTAGAAAGAACAAATGAGAACATTACCTCTTTTTCTAGCGTTTTATACCCACACATCGTGTTCACTACACTGGTCTGAAATAAATCAGAAAATGAGAGTTAAAATAAGAATATAGCAAAGGGTACGAACATCTGGGTTAAAAACAGGCATTCAAAGAAAAACAAGCAATTATGCATTAGTTTTTTTTTCTTGTACAATGAATGGTTCTTTGAAACTAATCGGTGGATTTGTCGAATACAATGCGTCAACCATGGGATCTGCTTCAGCAGAATGATCTGTGACGCCCATGTGTCAGTGACAGCAGACTGAAAGCTACAGAGTGGATAATGAAACATAAGGAACAAGCATTGGCAAAGCGAATATGTAGATTATTGCATTTTACATATAGCTAGGAGGTAAGAAATTAGGAACGGCACATAGGGTGAAAGGAATGAGAGCATGGGATGAAATGAATGGCAGTGCTGCGGGGTAAGGTAATCACTTTGGGGTGGAGGAATAAGAAATAAATGGCAACACGAGGAAGAATACAAAAATTCCAATAGATGAAAGCCAGGCCAGCAACATTACACAGGAGCATTGTACAACATACGGGTGCGAGGGGGGGAGGGGGGGGGAGAGCGTCAAGGCCGGGGGGGGGGGGCTGGGGGGGGTTTAAGAGCAACAATGCCCGGGGGGGGGGGGAGAAGAGCGACAAGGCCTGAGGGGGGTTGTGGGGGGAGGAGAGCGTGACAAGGCCTGAGGGGGGGGAGCTGAGAGCGACAAGGCCCGGGGGGGGGGGGGGGGAGAGAGCAACAAGGTCTGAGGGGTGGGGAGAAGCGAAAGCACGAGGGGGAGAAAGGGCAAAAGCGCGAGGGAGGAAAGGGTGAAAGCACAAGTGGGGAGTGACATCTGTTAGTTGAATGTATAATTACAGCCTTTGGCCGTGGTCCTATATTGTACTTTTTATCTCAATGTGATTACTTAAAAGGGCACTGTGTTGTCAGTGGTACTGTACCTCAACTACAACCTGCAGATGTACTTACTTTATTGGAGAAGTGCAGTACCACTGACAGCATTCAGATGTCTTCATAAGAAATCGCATTGAGATTTTTTTTTATGAGGCATCTCGATGTTGTCAGTGGTACTGCACCTCAAATTAATCACTTGTATGGTAACAGTACACAGAAAAGGAAACCTACAGGAGCCCAGCGGGGACAGGGGAGTAGCCGAAATATAGCCCAACTCTCCCTGGCTGTGAAATGAAAGATCACTATGGGGCACCAACTTTGAAAGTGACAGGCACGTGACATGATACAGTACGTTAAACAAGCCACCACTACTGGATCACATTGACATAATGGAATAAGAAATCACATTTCATGTGTCGGCGCTGCACCCCTTTACTCTCAATTTTATCTGTAGAAAAAATGGGGGCAAGCCCCATTTTCATTTCCAGAATAGGAGTGCAGGTGGCTAGGATGAAGAGAGTCCTGAGCTGACCATGTTAGTGGGGTGAAGTGGGCATGGATAGAGTGGGTGGGGCAGGTTTCTGTGTGGGATGGGGTGTTGCGGCAGAAATTGTGGTACCCACAGTAGGTGCTTGAGTGGCTGAAAGAAAAAGTGCAGTCAGACAAACTCAAGAGGTTTAGAGATTCTATGTTCTTCATTTCACAGAAAGTAAAACCATTTCCCGTGCAAGAAGCCACCATCCCCACTTATTCTAGGAATGGTCTAATTTACTATTGTAAGCCAGCCCTAACATATTGGGGGTGTAACATGGAGGGTGAGGTTGGCATTTAGCGATTTAAAGTTCAACACTTTAGTATGTGGGAATAAAGTGCATGTTGACGTTTTCAGTGAAATGAGGGCATCAGAATGGCCGGCTCATGATAAAGCCTGGATACCACCAAAGTTTTTGAACTCACTTTGACCAAGTTGTCAGTATTTAGAATATGCTTGGCATGGCGAGAGCTTCAGCAGATTGATGGCTCTTAGATATGTCCTTGCAGTAAAGCTCTGGAAAGGCGAGGTTTTCAAGAAACGATGCATCATTTTACCACTCAATCAATGGATTATATGAACAGGTGCTGGATATATATTCCTCTCCTTTGACTATCCAGAGTGTTAGTCTGGGATGGTGACACAGTCACCCCACTGTCTCCTTTTCCTGTATGCCATTATACGTCACCTTAATATTGAATTAATATTAAGGAGTATAAGCAGAACTCCGGATAGGTCAACTATTTTCTGTTTGTAATCTGTATCATGTCCAGCCCTACAGATAAGGGGTGTATCAAACACTTGTACTCCCTAAAAATAGGCAAATGCTCCAAAATAAAAATGGGCTGCACAAATACTCCCCCTCCCACCCCCCCAAAATAATAGGAAACAGACACGTAGAACCTGGTTTCAGCCAAGCAGCTCAATTGATGTGTTTGGACCAGTAGCGCATGTAGTACCAGAGGAAGAAATTACTGCCCGATGAGAAGAAGTAAACGTATATCTTTTAATGCACATGAATAACTAGGTGCAACAAAAACATTTCTGTTTTCCAATTAAAACATTTTTACTTGCTTATAAAATACCGCCATTGGGAACTGAACTTACATTTTTGCTCCCTAAATAATAATTTTACTCCTAAAATGTAAATAAAATAGGGAGTAAAATACTCCAACTTCTAAATCTTTCCTGGAGACTGGTCATGCCATATGTTGCTTATTTTAGGTTATTTATGCAGTGCAGATCTACTTTGTTGCTTTCAGAGAGTGCTTTACAAGTCATTGGGAAAAACACATGGTGAGGGAAGCAGATCGCAAGGGATCAGCACAAGGGAGTGTGGAGCTAACAATGAGGGATGGGGAGAAAACTGCCCAGTCCCAGATTAGGTGGGGCGTGGAAGGGGTGGGGACCCAGGCGTTAAGGAGGAGCCAGTCTTTGAAGAGGTGGGTCTTAAGCACATTCCTTAAACTTAAGAGAGGGGATGAGCCTGGTGTTAAGGGGATCCAGGGTCGGTCGGTGTAGACGGGGAAGGCATGTCTTCTGGTGGATCATAGGCCTTCAGTAATGCAGAGCTTAGCTCGGGGACTGGAGGGCGATGGCATTGTAGATCATGCAGAATTTGAAGGTGCTACGAGTGAGCAGCAGGAGCCAGTGCAGTATAACGAAGGTCAGCTCAATACAAATGGGGACATTTGAGTTATTTTCAAGAGGAAAGGAGTAGTTTTAATAGAGTTCTAAATTAAGTACATTTTCTTTCCTAAGGTACTAATTTCAACAAATACATTGTTGTTTGGGGGGCGGGAGGAGAAATCAATCATTACCACAAGTATATGTTTAATGCAGGACTCATTTCAATGTGTACATTTATCAGAATTTTTCACGAGATTGGATACTACAGTTTAATTTTTTTTAATTGCCTGAGGGGTCATTATCGTGGGATAAGGCCCAATTGCAAGTTACGGCCCAAGGCAAAGCTGATGGCCATAAGTTGGCAAAGGGCCATTATCCCAAGTGACAACACCCCTCCCTTGGTTTATATGGGTAATAAAACAGTGCTAATTTCAGCAACGATTTTGAAGTTGTGGTGGTGAAGTAGAATGTGCTAGTTTAATAATGAGCAAAGTTCACAAAGTGGTTTTGGTAAATTAAAGGTGGTTTTATTTTGTAAAGATTCTATAATAAACTGGGATGTACTGCAATTGTGTTTGCATCTAACGCAAGTTCATGCTATGTTTAAGTGAATGGTTTTTATTAACAAATGTGAAAGCATTGTTCCATATTTTAGATTTCACTGTGTAGCTGCATTAGGTTGGATTGCCTAGTTGAAAGGCCCAATGGTGGTATATTGCATTACTGTTTAAATGCAGAGCAATTCTGCTTCTGAAGTCACTGTCAGGAATACAGGCAATACCAGTGGTTATGGACTACATTCCAAACATTTTGGATGGTTGGGAGGAGCTCAACAATGATTTAAATGTGCTAATGCCATTTAATATTTTTTGGAGGCACTGGGCTTGGAGTGTTGCTGGTAGTTTAGGGTGGAAAGGCCAGGTCCAATTTGCACAATCGTAATGCAATGGGCTAAGAGCTATTGTTCGGGAACACCATTGTCGCGAATGGTGGGTTTCAGTGGCTACTAGTTTGAAATATGTATTGGTGATGGGGTATAGAGGACTGGTTCGTCACAGTTTTATGAAAACCTTTCAAGTATCGGGGGATGTAGATAAGGTAATTGAAGTAGTTGGCTGGTGAATTTGCTCACATCTGGATGAGTGATTTTTATTTCCTTTCATTTTCTTTAAAGGTAAATTACTATTGGTCTCTTAATTGCACGTGAATTAGAGGTGCCTTTCTAGGAATGTGAAACAGGAAGATGCCTCGAACATGTTTCCTTTCATTGAATTTACACGTATTCATAGAAAGTGTTTTTGGAGAAATGATCGAGGAAAAGGAGCGTTTAATGGATGCATTACAACTCGGAAAAATTGCACTCAAACAAATCCAGTAAAAAAAAAAAAAAAAAAAAAAAAAATGAAATGGCGTTCAAGGATCGACTTGAGTGGACGTTTACCGGGCCCGTATTTATGGTGTACGTATGGACGGTTCTCTACCTTTGGGTGAGAAGGTAGTGATCCTACCACCGGTGTACAATGCATGCATCATAGGATTCTTGCCATGTTTGAACATTAGCTTCCACGTTTGATTGTCTGTACGAGCCTTCCATTCATGTGTTGAAACCCACACTAGGATTTCTAGGTGGTCTTTTCACAGAGCTATTTACATATACGTTGATCTTCGCCAGCGATATTATGCAGGTCTCGGTTGAACTGCAGTCATGCTCGGACTAAGCGGTGTTGCTTTCGTGGGACCAAGCCAGAGCGGGCACTGGCAGAGGAAGGAGGGAGCTCCCAACCGCACCTCTTCGATAGCGCTACAGCCAAGCGAGACACTAGCCAGCAGACACAGGGACAGACGGGGCCAGGTAATAGAGCAAAAAACAAATGATACACACCATACATGCAATCAGAAACTACCACCATTAATATCCAAACAGAAACAAACTCTCCATTGACATCCGGTCAAATAGCTTAAGCTTCACGAAACCCTGGACACGTAATTCAAATATGCAGATGGGTATCACATTTCAAAAGTATTTATCAATTCTCACATAGCTTAAAGCAATTATAAATATAATTGAAAAAAAATACTGTTTTAACAACATAAAATGCAGCGCCTGCCATTTTGGAACTAAAAATGGCTGCCGACCTCAAAAAATATGATGACCATGCTAAAATAAAGTGCAAAAGAGGCAGCATTTTGGGCAGTAACTGGTGTACTTTAACATAGGTTTAGCCAAAAGATAGGCATTATATGAGTGAACACATAACCAAACACTCCGGGGATATGTGTCCCTCATGTGTCATCCAACCTCATGCCAATAATGTTGGCTTAACGGAGGCACCTCTAGCACCACAGAATAGCCAAACCTAAAAAGGAGGCACGAGAAGTCCTCATGACAGTTTTGAGACGGAATGTAAATTAGGCATGCAAGACTTTGAGATCACGTGGTCTAATGTGGTCACAGTTAGGGTTTGCATCCTGTAAAAGAAATGCACATTCAGGAGTGTGTGCTCTTGCAGCGGTCTTGTAGTCATACAAAGGCCCTTCTCTTCGGTCTTCTGAGATCTCCTCGCATGAGACTCGAGCACAAACAGTCTAAAATTGTGAAGTTAAACCGTCCCAGATTCCCAAGACTTTATCTCAAGTAAAGGAAAGCAGGCGTTCTTGGCAGAAACTTTAATATGTGCCCCACTGAGACCGGGTTAAAGGACGTTGGCACACACATGTAAATATGTACAGTCAAGTTCTTCCAATGGGCACAAATTTGTCTCACTGGCATCTGAACATTTAGAATTTATCCTACAGGCAGCGGTGGACTGGGACTCAAAAGAGGACCTTGACATTATTTTGAAAGTGTCACAAATTACACAAAGCTCAATCCTTTTCCAATGAGAAAATCTGGCAATAAAAAAAAAAAAAAAGAGGCTCGGGATGCAGAGGTCTGCTGGGAAATCGCCAGTGTTCTCTATAAGCCAGTGCACCCCTGCCTACAGGTGACCACAGCATCTTTGAAAGTATGGATTATCAAAGCAAGTCATTAAACGCCCCTATTAGTAAAGGTTCAGAGACACCAACCTGATTCGTTATGCAGCAAGTGTATGGGACACCGCATGCCAGTGGACCACTCCCAGAGCAATCGTGGTATTGGTTTTTCCCCCAGTCTTTGAAATCTTCACCACCGCAACACTTGAACTGAAAGAAATCAGAATTTAGAACAAAATGTATGCTAAGTGGAGAGACTGTCGAGTCCTCGTGTTCTGGCCAATGAACGGAGGTGCTGCCGACAGTATTGTTCACAACAGGGAAGGGGGCAGCGAGCAGCCGTTTAGCCGAACACAGACTTCAACATAACAAACAGGTAACAAATCACTCCTCCCTGGATTTATACAGAGTAGTTGAATCGAGGACTTATCACCACAACATAGGGACTGGCAACCTACGGCTCCGCATATATTTTGTCTTACTATTCCCACAATCTGGAATACAAGATTACAGGCCCCTCCTGCACAAAAGTTGCTGTTCTAAACATATGGTCCGCAATGTACCCCAACAGAAGCAGACAAGGAAACTAGCAGGGTCGCTTCTACGGGGTACACCGATGACCAGTGAACAGGTTTCATTTTGCCATTAAATACATTGAAACTTCAAGCCCAAAACAAAACTGATTTCACCGAAAGGCAATAGTGCACAGTGAATGTGAATATACACAAGGCCAACTTACTAAGGTTCTTTGTTCGCATTTTCTTAGCGAACCTAGTTTAGGGGGAAGGTTTCAGTTAAGGTCCTTCTGTAGGTGTGCATTTCTGGTTCTAAGGATAGGATTGGTTCATAGAAAGGGCTGGTTTTCTTTAGTATGAAAACCAGGTCTAGCCGACGCACTTGAACGCTGGATGGCCTTGCATCCACCTGCCCACCTCTTGGTTTATGCACAGGTAAGGATTGACACAGTAAGAGGCACTTTAGAAGGAAAGTAATAGTTAAAGTAGGCTGGACTAGAGTAGATACCACAGGTATAATAGCCTAGCCAACACTGAAGAATTCCAGTAGCAATCTGTTCTGTTTTTGGCAAATCCTATAGCCAATAGGACTCGCTGTTAAATAATGGATAGGTACTGGATTGGGAATAAGGGGATGAGCAGGGAAAGGAAGCAGAGGATTGCCTTTCAGGAATGGACGAATGATGCAAGTCTATCCACACATTAACACATTTAACTGCAACACGAATACGAATAGTCCACCTGCGTTATGCCTGTCAAACACGATATGTTGGACATCCAGCCACTATTTTCTTCACCAGTTAGTTTCTGATAAGAAAAACTGCACAGATCTTAAAATCAGACTGAAGTGCTACTGCTCAAAACTTAAGAGCAATCAACAAGGTTATTCAAGTCACATCCGACCCTGCGTACTCTAGTTCCAAGCGGAGGCATGATGTGTCTGTCTAAAGTTCAGCTAGGTGCGGCTGGGTGTGGAACATAATTGTGGATTTATCAGAAAGGCGTGAAGAACCTGTGCTAGTGTGGCAATGAAGAGATTAAACAGCAGACCAAGCGGCATACAAAAGTCTCTCACTAACACAGGGCTATTGCTTAAAGAGGGCGACTCAAACAGCTGTTTAATCTGGTCCTCTGCACGCCCCTTTCCCACCTATGCGATTCGGCATACACAAATACAAGGGATGGCACACTTCTTGACCAGCTTGCATCCCTGGCTCGGAAACAGTATCTTGATGAGCGGGAGGGGAGGGGGAGGCATTTTTTAAAGGTCCCATTTTTTTTGCCATTTCCCTCCCACTTTTACATGGAATGACCCTACCAGAGATGACCAATGTTCCCGATCAGGCCACTTCCGTAAAGCAGCTGCAGGGCCATGTTAGCCACAAAGTGGTAGAGGTTGAGCACCTTTATTCCATCTCAAAAGACTGCATTAATAAAACGCCACCATTTGGTTATTCATGCAGTCAATTATCAATTATTTTCCTGATTTTAAATTAATCTCTCACCTCAGTCCAGACTGAAGGCCTGGAAAGGATGCCCAGCATGTCATGTTTATCATTCAAGACATTCTGGCTAATTTTCACCACTCAAAGTTTGGGCTAATGACCAGGAGAACCTGAAAGCAAAGTAAGGGTTAACTGGATGTTTGGAATTTAGTTGGGGGTTAAAGAAAGGTCTTAATAGCAAACCTGTTTTTGAACAAAGTCCATGATGTTTTTGAAGTCGAGGTCGTCATAATAATTCACAATCCCTCGTCGAATATTTGAGTTTAAGAAATCTAGAGTCTGGAACAGAAAACAAAGAAATAAAACGAAAACAATCCAGAAATACAAATTATAATTACAAACCTGCTCGAGAAGCTCTTTTGTCAAGGCTCCACTGGATGACAAAGTAAAGAATTGTAGCCTCTAGTATTGAGTGCTCAAAGAACAATAATGCTGGTTAAACAGAACCCCCATCACCTTCGTTCTTTAGGTGTGCCTCAGGGATGATTCATGATTCCACATGCCTAGTGCAAAAAAGTCTACGCACAGGGAGGCAGAGTCATTTATTTACATGCTTGCTTTCAAACACGGAAATAAACAAAAGACTGCCAGCTCACTGTGCAAGCAAGTAGGGGGCGAAGTACAGGAATCTTTGTTGTGAAGCTCGAGAACGTAGGAGCTGTAAAGGGAGTAGCCCTGACCTCCCTCAGCCTTCACCTGAACCATTCCCTCTCCCCTCCCCCACACCGGTATCCCTACTCCATCCAATCCCCCCCCCCTCAATCCTTTATCTCGCAGCTAATCCTGGTTGCACTAGTTTGTGGATTACTCATAGGTGGATCGAGGTCCTGTAGGGCTTGTTAAGTTTATGGTCCATTTCCAACACCATGCTGAACAGAAACAAATATTTTCTTTCTTTCTGCGTGTTGTGGGTGAGGCGGGAAATGGAGGCCCCAATCTTTGTGGGTCAAGTTTTGGGACCTTAGGCAGGCATTACTCCTACTGAATTTCCCATCACCCTCTTGCTTTGTCTTCACTGTCCCCCAGGCTTGCCTGGCCACACCTTGTATTGCTCGCCTGCAAGTGCTAAGGAGCAGCCGGGCTGCTGTAGGCACAAGCATTGGCAGCATTACATGGACCCGCTGCAACAGCACAACACCTATAAAGCCCCCCAAAGCCAACCATACACTGCCACCCTCGTCCCTTTCATGGTGCACCCAAACTATAGTTCTCTTCTGCAACCCCTTTACGGGAGCTGCCAGAACCTGTCCTTTTAACCTGATGGCCCATTTAGATGTGACCGGTGACAAATTAAAACAAATGATACTTTCAAACAAAAAGGAACAAAACATCCAAAAATAAGCATTTCACCACTAATTAACAAATGGTCAATGGACATGTGGTGATCTACCCTGCCTTACATTCATCTCTGTCACTACACCTACACCCTTTTGAAATGTGTGGGGCTAACAGTACAGGCTTTGTCAGTGCTTGTTATGTTCTCTTACAGGCATCAACACCAGACAGCCAAGAAACCATTCCAGGTCAGAGGGAGAACAAGGAAGAAGATTGAATATATCCCTTTGAGAAGCAGCCGACAGTCAACAGTAGAGCTTACACCTTCAGGATATATTTTGAAAAGTAACCAAAGAGGGCTAACATTGTTTAAACAACCTTTCATTGAGTTTTACACAACAGGTGTATCAGAGGTTACAGCAAAGCTCTTCACTTAACACCAGCACCGGTTTCCTGGTCAGAGGCTTCCATCCCCACCCCTCACCCCTTTTGCAGATTGTCAGATTTCTGTGGCCACCCGCTATGTTTGTACACAATTTGGTGCCTACGTTTAATAACATCCATCTCCGTTTTCCACGCTCCAATTGTAAAGGTATTGGAACTCATCCATCTTTCTTCTGCCATCGCTCGTTAGGCCACTATACACGCTATGAGAAAGCCCTCATCATATCTGTCCATTTCCTCATCTTCCCAAATCCGGACTACAACACATTTTCTCACTGTATATGCAGCCACAATGAATGGTTTCAGTGGCAGTCAAAGTGAACTCTTTGGGACCAAGCCGGGTTGGATTCTGATTTACCTGCCTGTGGCCAATCAATCGGTGGCATCTGCAGACTCCAATATCTTTAAATCGGGGCTCTGTAAACCATGGCTCTCCAGAACATTCTGACTAAAATTCCCATGATTGATCAAAATGGACTATTCTGCGTAGGGAGCGGCCTTCAGTTTGCTTACTCATTTGATCTACAACGCCTCTATTCTGGGGATCAACTTTTGAGAGATGGGAGCAGTCTAGATCCGTGGGCATTAAATCATTGGCCTTACTCTCCCATAAACTCGGGAAAAGGGAAATGAACACATCTTGGTCAGACAATCCATAGCTATTCCACATAATTAGGAAAACTCTCCTTAACCTGGTAGAGCAGAAGGTTCTCCCTCTATACCTTTACAAACATTACAGGGGAGGGTTATTTCAGTGTTGGGCGCTACCACCATCTTCACCATTGTTGCATTGACGACATCTAATATACACAAAAAGGTACACTCTTGCCATGAAAGTCCCTTCAATGGATGGACGCAGGCATTTTACACGGGACCAAGTTAACACAATGCTGGTGCTGTGCAACCATGTACTAAGGCTGGAAATATCAAGTGGTCTCCTACCTGGTGTCGGAAGATCAGGGCCACAATTCCTCCTACAAGTTCCAGAATCAAGCAGGCTCCCAGGGTGTACATGAACTGAAATCAAAAAGGTGGAAGTGCCATTATTACATGGGGTGGGCTCGGATTTAATTGCAAAGCTTTTAATCTGAAAGGTTTCAGATTGTTAAAGGGATGGTCTAGTAAAAATTTTTATTTAAAAAATAGATAGGCCACATAAAAAAAAATACTAGCATCCTCCGTTTTAAAACTTCCTGTGTAAAATTTTGAGCTATTCAAGCTCAAAATTCGAAAAAGCAAGCACAGGGGCGCAGCCATTTTGTGAAATGGAGGCCCTCCTGTGCTGGCTTTTGCTTTTGCAGCACTAATGAAGGAAAAGCCAGCCAGCTGTAGTAAAAGTCTACCGCTGGGTGGCTTTCCCTTCATTAGTGCCGGGACTCGGAGGACGCGGACCGGAGACCAGAGCAGGAAAGCTGCAGCTGAATCTCGGTAAGTGCTATTTATTTTTTTTTACAAAAAATAAGCACTAGCTGTGGTTTTTTTTTCTAAGTTTTCCGGGCTGTTTTAAAACGGAGGATGCTAGTATTTTTTTTTATGTGGCCTATCTATTTTTTAAATAACATTTTTTACTAGACCATCCCTTTAAGGTATGACAAAGACATACATCGCTGCCCCTTCTCCTTGGCACACCTAGCCATGTGGTGGTGCAAGAACGTATGCCTCCTTACTGTTACTTTACCACCAACTCCTTCTCCTCTCATTATGGTGCTAGATTTGACCTTTGTGGATTGGAGCGAAAATATATTTCCTGGTGCAACTCAGCTGGTGGGGCCCTAGGCCTACGATTGCCCTATCACACGACCAACACCTACACATCAAATCCACTTTTCTGAAGTGCAAAAAAAAGTTGCTTGCTTATTTTTCCTTGAAAAACTTGCTATGTCCAGATATGGTTCATGGATGTTTGTATATGAGAATATAGGAATTTAAACCAAAGAACCCACATGCTATGCATTAACTCTATGTAAATAACCAGGCCCACCACTGTTTTGAATAAGCCAATTATTTGTTTTCTCACCTTGTAATTTATGAGCCTAAAAATCAATTGCACTTGCATCTCAACTATTCAAGTTAAGTTCAAAAACTGTACAACTTTAATAACCTCTGCAATGTACTTTCAACACAGTAACTTCATTATAAATATTGGAATGCAGCATTTTTAGTATCTATTTAAATCAGCTATCCCTTACCAACATGCTATTAACATCTTATCAATATTATTCAACTGCCCAACATAACAACTACAAAAAAGGTTGTCGCCAAAACCTAAGATACCCATAATTTATATTAATTTCCAAATGTCCTTTAAATTATAACTGTTCACACCAAATTTCATACAATTCGATAAGACACACAATTGTCTTTTAATTCATTATTCCAATTAGTTGATAATTTCATTTACATTCTTAAAAAGAATTAAATCATAACTATCATAACAGATCAAAGATATCTCAGTGCATTTCTCAAAGATACGGATTTACCAGACCTACAGAAAGAACAGATATGTTGAGATTTTAGACCTTTGCCCCAAATATTTATCAGACTAGTTTTGACGTAGGACAGGAGTCTGCAACCTGTGGCTCTTGAGAGGTTTTCGACTAGAGCCCTGATCTAGGGCATTGTGTTACCAAATGGTGGGTACTTTCTAACACTAAGGACGGACCGCAGCATCCTATGGTATACATCGGATAGCACCCATTAAAAGAAACAAGGGGAGTAAATTAAGCCGTAGTAGCATCAGCAATCTTCAGTTTGTAACTTTGAAATATTGTTATAGATTTGGGTTTGCAAGACAGAAATGTTTTGAGTCACGTATTCTTTTAATGGTTTCTTTCTCGATAAATATGCAACATTGTTACCCCAATGCCATTTCTGTCTAAGTTCTTCCTTTATTTGGAAAAGCTTTCAATC
Source organism: Ambystoma mexicanum (assembly GCF_040938575.1). Classification (NCBI taxonomy): domain Eukaryota; kingdom Metazoa; phylum Chordata; class Amphibia; order Caudata; family Ambystomatidae; genus Ambystoma; species Ambystoma mexicanum. The sequence goes on from NC_090923.1 coordinate 719,771,242, forward strand.
AACTGTGCATCCTATTTTAAATTCTTCACAAGGCTTCACATATTGCCATAAGGTTGTATTCATATTATTTCTGATGAATGCACCAAGAAGGACTAGTAAGGTATGGTCATATGTGGTGCACGGTTTTAGGAATAAGATGCTCCGTCCATACGTTGCCATAGTTGTAAAGAACATTGACCCCAGTTCCTTATGTATACTTTATACCAGAATACTTCAAGGAAGTTACAGATCTCCACAGCCTATATTCCAGCTTATTTTTAGATGCATCTTTGTGCAGACATACTCCTGAGAGTTAATCGCTTTTAGTGTCACCAACTATCGCACCTATATATTTTAAATACACCACTTGTAAAACCATATAATGTATGTACCAATATTTATAGTTTCCATCCCTATTTGTACCAAAAACCATGATGTTCGTTTTTTCAAAATGTCGTTAAATGATGAATACGTGCTACAATAATGCGCCTAAAACCTACTAGTGTATGGTCCATCAATATAAGCGTACCCCATCCATTTGCTCTAGACCAATGTTAGGGACAGTTATTCACTCCAAGGATTTCTTCTGGCATGTCCATGGTATACATATATCAGAGGTGAGATCACACCCCTGCTTAAGGCCCATACTCCTGTTTTTCTGGTATATTATCCAACCAATACAGTCACATTTTAAACATTTGCATCATAACACTCCTGTATCATGCTCAGTAATCCTAAAGTTATTTCCCATTTTCGAAATGCATTCCAAAGACATTACAACAATTAACCCCATTATATTCTGCAATACATCTATAAACAACAGGGGGAAGGGGCGGGGGGGGGGGGGGGGGGGATTTGCCATTCTTTGTTCGCGGTGTCAAATATTGCAATGCTAACACATTGTGGGTTGTTGCCCAGACATAATCCTGTCTGAGATGAGTAATTTCTTTTTCAGACACCCAATTAGTTAAGCCATCTAACATGTTTGCAAACATTTTGCCAGGTGAATACAGCATTTCTAATAGCCCATAATTACCTAGGTTCGCACGGCTCCCTTTTTAGATTCACGGGTATGAGCAATCGTTTTCAAGACGGAGCAATACAATTCTCACCTGCCATTTTACCAAATAGTCGAAGTAAGATGTGTGACCACATGGCAGGTTTCTTTTTGCAAGGTGTCAGCAGGGCCATCTGGGCCTGGATAGCATGGTGATTTCATCTTTTTAATAATGGCTAATGCATTTTAGTTTGTCTTTACATATTTGTATCCATTTCTAACAATTTGTCCCAGGACTAATACTAGTCAAATGTGGTCACCTCAAATATCTGCTCTTCGATTCATTTCGATTGGTCTATCCGTCTCTCTAAATTGTTGCCAAACTTTATGAACCATTGATTTGACACCTTCAGCATGATCTGCCAGCGAAGGTTTTGCGCAGAATGACCTACAAGAACTGACTTAAAGACATCTTGACTTCACAAATGCATACACCCAGTTCTAGATTTGCTATAAACATGTACAGTGTGGCCTAAGAATCACTTGCGCTTAGCAATATCATATTTCATTTTGCAAGCCTTCTCTACTCTCCATATGCACCCGTTTATTGACATTGGAAGCATAATAAACAGTATGTGATGCGATCCATTCCATGAGACTAAATCGAAGGACTGCCAGAATACATATTTGCAATGTGTATTTAATACTGCAATATTATGTTCATGCCAAATAAGATTACCACTTCAGTTTCTTTCCATATTTCCAGTATCAGGATTCATGATTTTTAAAAATGGAGGCTAAACTTAATGTGTCATGATCACTATACTTATCAAAAGTAATCTTCAAATGTCTGACTTTAAGGCGCATCACTTGGAAACATAATGGTGTAGATGTTCTTACACATCCCCCAAATGAATTTCTGAGCATGGCTTCTGCTGTTCTACCACTAGGCATTACAAAATCATTATTCCCACTATATTCCTCTACCGCCAACTCCCTCCGGGTCAGTCATTTATCAAAGAAACGAGCTGGGGTAGATCTCCGTCTTCGGCCTCCCTCTGGAACAGCCTCCCTGCTACTCTAAAACTTGAGGAGAACCATCTCTGGTTCCGGAAGCACCTCAAGACATTCCTCTTCTTCTGCCTTCGCTCCCCCTCTCCCCTGCTGATCTGTCTCTCTTGGCACCGTGCACCTGGTCACCCTCTGTCCTCCGGGCCCAGGTACCTGCTCACCTTGCCACCCTCCTGCACTGCCTCCGGGCCACCCCTTGCACTACCCATACAGCCCTTCCCACCCCCTTTTTCTTCCTACACCTATCAGCAGACCTACCCTGTCTGCTGCCTTAAACCTAGCACTTGCCAATTGCTGGCTGCACTACCACTGTTTTGTTGACTTTATTATTTATCTGTTTCTCCTTTGCTTCGCACTTTCCACTCCCCCCCCCTTACATGCACTTTTCCCCCTCCCCCTCTACTATGCACTTGCACGTTCTCAATGTCACTGGGCCTAGTAACATTGTTGTTTTCTTCTCCCATGTTCCCCTCCCTTGCCTTGTTACGCTCTGCAACACTTGTGTTACGAGTGTGATAGAAATAAAATATCAATGAAGACTATTGGCCTCCCTGTGCATCGATCAATGAAGACCATTGGCATCCCTGTGCATTGATCCTAGCATCTATCATGTTGTGTTTCCACTGTGTGCGTAGAAATTCCCCCATTTCATTTCCCAAAACGATTATTTCTGTAACATTTAACATGATCTCAGTGTGCAATCCTCTTGGTGCGTTATAGACATTAGCAATTATTTTCAGTTCTGTTTTTTTCTTATCCATTACCAATTAAAAAAGCGCCGGTATTGCTTATACTCTTTAAATTAGTTTTTAGCACCAATTTTCAGGCCACCAGCGGTCTGCCATGAAAGTCTAATGGTGAGTCGAGAAACTGTGTGAAAGCCATACATATTCTATAGCAGAAATTAACCAGGCTCCTTGCAAAATAATTAGGCCTTGGGTTTTCAAAATGTCATACCCCTCAGATCTATGTGCAGGCCCCGTAGCATTCCAGGAAAGTAACATGAGGCTCAATAGCTCAGAGCTAGGATCTTAGTTGTGATTTCAAGCCAAGTATTGTAGATCTCCCTGCCCAAGAATTCTGATCTTTCACTGGTGTGGCATTCGTGGCTGCGTCATCAATTAATAGCCAGCTGCTCTCTTCATTCGAGGTGATCTTAATCCTCAACACTGTCTTTTCCGACATCCGTTTTTGAATTTGTATCATCCCTATGAAAATCAAACCCATCTTTAAATAAAATTGTCTGCAGTATCAAATTTACTTTATGGAATGAACAATACTCTTATATCCCATATTAGCTGGAGGAACTTCTATATAGTCAATATCCTTACTCAGAGTACATTTATAAAACATAAGTGTGACATAATTGAACAGGTTCCCGTTTAACATTATAGTAGTTCCAAACACCTTGTACATTAAAAGCTTTATATTGCATTTATACTCATTAAAATCAGTTTCCTTATTTACAGTTGAAATGCACGATTTGTTTTCCATTTCGAGAGCAGGATTCAGTAGCTTTACCCCAGATAGTCCTAACCTTTGTAGCTTTAGGTATTGTAATTGTTTCCACTGCTTCCAGCATAAAGAATTAAATCAATTGTTTCGCCATCTGATTCCTGCTGAAAGTTTGTTACAGCTGACTCTGGTTTTGTTACACATTCCCCCCCCCCCTCTCCCCCCCCAGTACCACTTTTTGACTTCAGTTTGCTTTCGTTTTTCTTTCATGTTGGAATAAGTGGCTCGGTGTGTAACAGTTCAGAGACTTACTGCTTTTTCTTGTTATTCCTGATTAATTTCTTTTTATTGCCTTGTAGCAAGACTGAATGTGCACAGATTGCCATCACTGGAGGCACTTCTATTCCTTCTTTTGCTCATATTTGAATCAATTTCAGTGCTTGCCGAAGTTGAATCCCCCATTCATTTGTTTTCTCTGAAGTAATAACAGCCAAGCTTGCTTCTTTTATTATACCCACATTTTCCTGTTCTCATACGGAGTGGACTAAGTTACATTTAGGGTTACTATTACAGGTTTTTCAATTAGTTTAAAAAGAGTGTCATATTTGCTTTGTTCTTTCTGAATCTCAATAAGATGTTAATGAATGTAATGTAAAATTATCAGACGAAGATGGTGGCATCGCAATACTTGAAGCTGTCGGCCTCAAAGGGCCATCAATTGTATCAGAGAAGCAATAAAGTTTAGGGGAGGCCGTTAAGCTTTCAGATATCACATGTGGTCAGTAAAATTGTTAATCGGTACAAGCAATGGCCTCATTACCCTAACTTCAGGCTAGAACGTATCGAGGAGCAAGTTGTTATGAATTAAAGGACTGCCTGTTTTGCGATTGCTAAAGTCCATTACTTCATGACTTGTAGGGCCATTTGAATCCACCAGCCTTTAGTTGGCGACTAGGGTTTTCCCTTTGCAAATCAATAAAATGTGTTCTACTAGGTTAGGATTGTTAAGCACCAAGTAGGGCGTGTCCCCGGACCTTGAGGGGTCCCATAGCCTTGCTCTGACCATCGTGTCTCCACATATCACTCTCTACCCCAGCTACTTAACCTACACTTCTGCCATCACCTCAGCTGGCCCTGTATTTTTCCTAGTTTCACTATGGAACAAACATTAAGTTTCACAGAGGAACAAAATAAATGAAATCATCCATGGCCCAATTCTTTTCAACATGCAGGGAGCCAACCAGCACATCACGTCCACTACATCAGGAGATGAACTCCTAAAGCTCAAGAAATTTTTTTTCAGAATAGAAGTGCATGGACATTTTTTACGCGAGTATCTCAAAGCCAATCTAGTACCCATGGGTCTGCTAGTCAGAAACGAACCAGTCCTCTTCCTTGAAGACCTGGAGTGTATGCTTGGATTCAGCAAAATTTCCAGCAAGTATAGTAAGAGCCATCAGATCCCTACTACAACAGCACAAATAATCCATATCAAAATTCAAGAAGAATTCTCCAGAGAGGAAGAGAAATTCCTGTCTAATACCAGTCTGGATAATGCACGTGAAAAACTAGGAAATTAATTCAGTGATCAACTATTTGCTTCAGACACCCTGGAAAAGAAACGAAAAAACTGTCCAAAGACACCAAAAATGTTAAACTGGAAAATATATATCTTTGTTTTCTTTGTATTCTGGACTTCAAGGATACAGACAGGGCACAGAACTGAGCAGAAGCACCAAGGCAGAGAAGGACATGGGTTACATTTTCTGATACCTCTAGCTCCGACTCTCTCTGGTCCAGATGATCACTACAACTACGGAGCGCATTTATGCAATAGAAATTTCCCTCACACTCCATTCACCTCTTTTTTTTTAGTAAGAGGGTGTCCCAGACATCCCTTCTGCCCCCCCCCCCCCCGCCGATGCCTAGATTCCAATATCCCGGCTGAAGACAACTGAGAGGGAGGATACGCAATCAATGAAGATAGACAATCAGCAAGAAATCCCCCATCTTCAACCTATCGGACATTAGACTCAGCATATGAACTCTCAGTCCTTTCCAAAGGCCCTTTATATGTACCCACGAATCCCCCAAATTGGTTTAACTTGGACAAACTACAGAGTTTCTTCAGGTTGATACGTCTCAAAGTACACTTTAAAGACACCCAATATGACAGATCGGACAAAGACCCAGGCTTTCGAACCAGGTCAACATTCAGCCCTAGTGATCATGTAATTCCACCTGTTATTATTATTTTTGAGAAGTGCATAAGCGAACAAATGAGAAAAATGCAAAATGACCCCAAGACCATCCAACACAATATGTCGAATAAAGAATGCCAAGCCCTGAAACATCTTGAGGAGAACAGTAATTTAGTCATCAAAACTGCGGACAAGGGGGGTGGAATAGTCATCCAAAACATAACCCAGTACAAGAAAATGTCAACCGACCTGAATGATGGTACCAACTACAGGAAATTTAAGGACCTCACCAACAAGATCAAGAACAAACTCCCGGAAATAACTAAATAAGCATATGAAGAAGGCTGGATCTCGGATAAGGAAGAGACCTATCTCAACACCTCAGAGGGAAGGATACCAGCATTCTACCCCCTCCCCAAGATTCATATACATGCCACCAATCCTCCAGGGAGACCTATAATCTCAGGATGTGGCTCAATACTTGAGCCACAAAGCAAGTTCATTGACTTTTCTCAAACCACCGAGCCAGAAAACAGCAACCTACCCTCAGGATACTATGGGCCTCATTATGACCCTGCCGGTCCGGAAATGGTGGCGGTAAACCCGCCACCACCGTTGTTTCCGGACCGGCAGATTACGAGTTCTGCAGGCGGGTGGCGTCACTCCCACCAGGTCCGACCTGGCGGGAATAACGCCACCAGCCTGCAAACGGAAATGGAAACACCGGCTCAGTCACAGACTAAACCAGTGTTCCCATTGTTCCCGTCCCCATGGAGTCCTGTGGGACTCCATGGGAGTGGAGATTTACAGAATTCTGCCTCCGGAATTACCGGGTCACCGGGATTGTAATGCCCCTGTGATTCTGGCAATCACGGAGGTGGTAATTCATTTCAAGGCCGGCAGCATCCTGCTGGTTTTTCCCAGCTCGGTTACCACCGGACTTGGAATGAGGCCCTATGTCCACAATCACTACCTTTGAAAACATCCCTTTTAATAAAACAGAGGAATTGTTGGTGACAATGGACATAAAAGCTCTCTACACAAGCATTCCTCAGTAGGCCGCTTTGGAGTCCATCAGAGGCCACCTTACCCATCATATGACACAAAGCAGGGTCCCAATGAACTTTATATTAGAGCATCTTGAACTGGCCTTAACCGAAAAAGACTTAATTCGATGAAACATGTGCAGATCTGCGGTACAGCAATGGGAGCACATCTGATAGGGAAATTTGACATTGATGGATCTTTTTCAACTGGATCAACCAACAAACACCAGAGATAACATTTACCATTTCAAGCAGCTCAGAATCAATTGACTGGACGCGAGGATTGTGGCACAAGACAAGAAACTGATATGTTCCCTCTACAAAAAGGAAATAGGCCGAGACACCTTGCTACATTACAGAAGCAGCCACCCAAAAAACCTGAGAGATAACCTCCCTTACAGACAATTTGAGACTATGCAGAAATGGTACTCAAGTCCAATAATACAGACATCATGCAGCGGATCTAGAGGTTAGATTGAAAGCACGTGGCTACCCCAAGAAATTGTTTAAAAAAATAAAAAAAAATAATACATTTAAAAAAAAAACTGAAAAAAGCACTGTGTACCAAAGGGAGACTCTCCTGAAACCCAAAATTAGAATCACTGAACAAGACAAGATAACCTGTGTGACAACATCCAGCCCCGACACCACGAACATTAAACAACTCAAACAATTCTGGCCCATTAGGACAGATGAGCCTCCTGGAGGAACCACCCCCCAGGATGAAAAGAGCATCTTACTTATGCCAGATTGACAAAAAAAAGCAAGCCAGAATGGCTAATAACCCTTACCTACCAAGTCCCTCAGCAGCTTTGCTAGATTTCTAGGATTTATTTTTTTCACCTGGTAAGAGTGTGAGCTTTCTTTCCCACTCTTACATGTGTTTTGCTGTGTGTTAAACATTTTATGTGTTCATAGACTGTGGAACTTCACCTACTCCATAGGCATCTTTTTACTATGTGCTACACAGCACCTTTAGTGCAGTGACACAGGATTGTCTTTCAGACTTCCCACTTTAAACTCCATGTTCTGGGACGGACTACTGTCTCCCAGAACATGTAAAGTTTTTAAAAGCACAGTCCCAGTACAAACTATCTTACATAGAGTACTGGAAAGGGTTAATAGTTATCCCTTTTTGTCTTTTTCTCATGGGACATTATTTCGTTCCCCTTTCTTTAAGATTTGGCTGGTGGCAGTGGTATCTACCCTATTTTTCCTACCACAGTCTATGTAAATAGCCTTGGTACTGTTTTAGGCTAAGTTAGTAGCCGCAAACTTAAATCTGCTGGACCCCATTTACTTTTATTTGGTTCTGGCTGGGTTTATTAGCCATTTCTTTTTGTAAAGGTCTTTCTCTTGTTTTACTCTGTGCGCCAAACCAGGTTTGGTTCCTTTGTTCACCGTCCTTTGGCAGGCTTCTACACAGAAGCCCTCCTTAGGTGCCTGAATGTCTGAGGGGGACAGGATGTGAGGGAGGGGTTTGAGACTCCCTGCACGGGATCTGCTTGGAAACCCATGTTGCACTCTGTATGATTGGCTGTGGTGACTGTCCCATCAGGACAGCCACCCTGCTGCGTGATCGACAGCCAGGCTGTGTGAATGGGGGGAAAGAGACTGCATAAAAAGCAGGTCTCTGGGACTTGGAAGGCAGAGTCGCCACTGGATCGAGAGAACCGAAGCTGAAGGAGGACCACTACCACGACTGAACCTCCCATGAAGCCCTGCTGCGGGTCCGAATCTCCAAACTACAACGACAGAAGATCTGCAAGGAATTTTCCCTTGAGCTGGTGGGACTAACCAGTTTGCCAAACACCAAGCAAGGCCTCCCTCCCCTGGTCGAATTTGCTGTGCACAGCTGCAGTGAACCAGATAGCCAGGAGGACCAAACCCTGTTTGGGTTTTAAGGAGCACACCTTATTTGTTGCTTTGCTCTGCTGCTGGTTTCTTCCCTGGCCAGTGCAGGACCCAGTCCGACAGTCTCTTCAGGAGCCGTGAGCCTGCAGGATCTGCCAGGAACTTCTGCCTCAGCTACAGCCTTCTTCATTTAAGGTACTGTTCTAACCTGGTTCTTCGTTCTGTCCGACCGCGGTGAAAGGGTTTGAAATCTTTCGCCAATCCGAGGGCTTGTCCTTCTCTACTTTTCCTTCTACCAACTTTGTTTCGAACTCTTGGCAAAGACTTAACCGCAAACTACTCTGAACTGTGTGATCCTCTGCAAAGACTCTGAACCATTAACATTGGCCCAGGCCTATTGATTTGAATCCTCATTGCAGCAAGCCCTTTCTAGGTTGCCCTGCCTACTTACTTGTTGGTGCTGCTTAATTTTGTATAACCTTGTCTTTCCCTCCCTTCTAAATTGCTGGAGTGCCATTTTGCTCACACTTCATTTTGAGCCTAACGTGTCCAGAATTGATTGGGTGTTGTGTAGTAGTGATTTTTCTGGTGCTTTATTTAGTGAACTGTTTTACAAATGAATGTGTAAATAAATGTATATACTTTTACTCAGAAACCTTGAGTCAGTGTTTGTTTGAATCATATTAATTGCTGTCCTTTGTGTAACTATTGATACTGCTCACTTTACTCTTGAGATAAGTCTGGCTGCTCAGCCATCACTACCACTTTACTGTGTAGTACAGGCTTGTACCAAAGGTGAATTTGTACTGTCACTTATAGTCTTAAGTGTGTGTGGTGTTCCAAAGGGGTACTGCATATGATTCTGCCCAACAGGCACCATCCCTGTGGGACTTGCAATGCTTACAAGTACACCAGCAAGACTAAGACATTTTATACTGAAGGCAAAGAAAGGCATTTGAAGCATTTTTCTAACTGCAAAACCTGCAACATAATCTGTATTGAGGAATGCCTCTGCTGTCTTAGATACGTTGGGCAGACAGACAGGTCAATAAAAGGATTGGGGAGCATAGGCCACATATTCGCTGCAAAACACCCAATGCACCTTTAGTGTCTCACTTCCAGGAGTACCAACATGGCACAGAATCTTAAATGGTGGGTCATCGAAGTCCACAATACCACCAATACTAGAGATGCTCTCAACCACAAGGATGTGTGGTGGATTTTTAAATTAAAAACACTCTGAAGGTCTTTATGAGGCGGTTCCCTTGAGCATGGTGACCCCCATATAAATCCATCAGGTTTATGCTTACCTGCACACATCTTATTGTTGCAGCATAACCCCTTGCAATATTTCTATCTTCCAAGGTCTCTAGGCCCAGATGGCATACCACTTACACACCCCTATGTGTATTTTGTCAACCAATAAACACAATTATCTTGTTAGATTTATACTACTATTCCACTGTTGCCACCAGAAATGGCACATTAACAGACCTAGGTAGCACTCATATGCTTCTTTTATGGATTAGAAACCACAGACAATAGCTCTCCCCTCCCCCATTCCACATATAGATATCCTCCACACAGCAGCTCACCATTTTGCTCCGTTTGGCACATATGCGCTACACTGCTCCTGTATACATAGGACAGGACTATTAATTTACTGAGAACATTTGTGCCAACATTCTTTCTCCTCTTGGACCCCAAGCGCAGAGGCATTATTGCAACCGGTGTCTCTCCTCCAGCCGTACACACGAACAAGAAGGTTGTTTTATATGTTGCCATGACTACCAGCGCTCATTTGCACAAGACGCTACTGCGCATGCCCACACGTAGCACACACTGTTCTTCAATGCATGCGCAGTCAACTACATCTACTGCTCTACTAACTTGGGACACATCGTGGACCCGCTTTACTTCGTGCCGCAGCAACAATCAAGGTAATCACAAGCCGCTACTAGGACGTTCTCAGTGAACATATGCCCCCGCAGCCATACTTGCTAGGAGGGAAGGGCCTTGTACCCCTGGACACATGATCGCTCTTGACGATCTGTTCCGGGTTTACTTGTCTCTACGTCTCCCTTTTTTTTAGTGGACACCGCCATGTCCAGATTTTCCCGGAGGAAGCGACTGGTTTTTACACGCCAGCCCTCCTCTCCTTCAGATCCTTTTTTTTTTTTTTACACAAAGACCTAATAAGGTAACTTTACCCCACAGATCAGGGCCACACTGCCATACTCATACTTTAGAACGCTGCCAAGACATTTGCCAGCTCTCTATATACCTGCCTCAAACAGTATAACTTTGCTCCGCTATATTCACAGAGTGAACTGCCAGACCATTTCTGCCACTTTCCAGCTTGGTCTCCAGGCAGCACAGCAATACTGCTTCACCAGAAGAAACCACGGAGGAAGCTACCCACTGTTGGGGGTCGCCTGCAATGGACATCCGGCTGGCGCCCCTGGGTGCTATTTCCATCAGCACAATACAGGCCCAGTGCCTGTGGTGGTTTGTGGCCTGCCCTGGACATCCGGCAGGCCCCTTTGCACTATGGGACATCAGCGCCATCGGGGTGGGGCCACCATCCTGGCATGAGGGTCCCATGGCACCAGGGCCTGCAGGCCTGGGCCGCCATGTGTAGGGCTGCGGCCTACATCATTAATGAGACACGGACTCAGACCAACCTCTTATGGAGTCTGCAGCTGATCTGTCTCACGTGCCTGCAGGGGCTCCCTTTATTAACTTGGGCCATGACACAGTCATGGCCCATCTTAAAGGGGCAATACACATAGGGGAAACACATTCCCTTAAAGGGGCACCGAGTCAGGCTGTCTCCTCCGAGTGCCCTTGGGACGCACCACAGATCAGTGCTTTCCCTCCTATTTTGGACACAGGACATGAGCCTCAGTCCTTACTCTGTAATCTAATTTCACAGAGTTACATCCCCTCATCCCCCCATGAACCCCATTCCCCTTTATTTGGGTTTCTAAACCATTTTAAACAGCACAGGTACATTTTTTCCCCTTTTCCTCTTTTTACCTCTACATTTAGAGAGACTTTTCCTAAGGCCCAGAAGGCAAGCTTCCCCACTAGGAGCCAAAACGCCTTGGGACTTTCAAAGTACTGAGAATTCCCAACACAACTGGGGGTGTCTCCCCCCCAGGCGTAGAACTATGGTTTGGTCATATTTCACCTCCATTTGTTGTTAGGCCTGTTCCCTTGATTGGTCATTCCTACATTCCCAAGTTCGTCATTGGGTCTTAGACACAGTTTGTATGTCAGCGCCACAGGCCACCTCAGTTCCAATTATTCTGAATTGGGGCGCCTCTTTTATCTATGTACAAGTGCTAAATATGCTTTAGATTCTTCCTGACCTCCCTACATTTGACTCAATGGTCTTAGCTCTCGTTTGTTTTCACTGTATAATGCAAATGTATTTGTATTCCAATTGTTCTCTTATTATGCACGGTGTTTTATACCACTTTCTTTAAAAAACAATATGTATTGAAAACAACAAAGGAAAGCAGTTTAGTCACTGAACAAACTGACAGCGATTCTAATATAGTAATTTTTTTTGTTTTTAAATGTATACAAAATAAGAAATAAAATAAAAAGACTGCCCGCTGTGGTGGATAAGGAGGCGGACACTCTGGACATTTCAAAGATGAAATTATGAAGACAGAACAAGTCCCAACTTTCCCCATCATTACGGGATGTTCCCTACTATCTAAATAACTGAAGTGCTCATCAGAGGTTAGTGAATGGCCAAAAGGAATAAGTCGTTCGTGGTCAGTTCCATTACATGTTGTGCATCACAGAAGGTGGCGTTTCCTTTCGACATTTATCTTGCAGCACAAATTACTGAGCACAGTGATTTTACCAAGACCAATACACCTATATATGCCTATGGTCTGAAAGACACAGGTCATTAATCACACTCAGTGTCGTGCTTGTTAATAGTGCAATCTCACTGCTAAATTAGGCTCACATGGTATCACATTCAGCAGTGGATGATGTCCGAGTAATCCTTTCACTGCTAGGCAGTGAATATGGATGAGCTACAATGTCACTGACGGACAGGATGTACTTGACAGAAGTTGTAGTGGTTGGCTAAAAGATATTAGATGTGTAATGTTGACTACACATTTGGACTGTCAATCATTCAGTGGTCATTGCAGTTTCCCGACACATGGTAAAGATGCATGTGAGCGTGGGTAACTACAAATCTGGTGAATGGTATGATGGGGATGTTGGCAACACAAATTCCTGCAGGCATGTGTTGCCAGCAGGCGAAAACCTGATACTTCCACATGTTGCAGATGGCCATTGCGATTAATCCTGTGGAGTCCTCAAAGACCCTACCTAAAGTCTCCTCCCAGGTGACCAGGGGAAGGCAGCTGCTTCTCGTTCCTGAACCTGGGGGTGGTATTAGGCTCACATGGTATCACATTCAGCAGTGGATGATGTCCGAGTAATCCTTTCACTGCTAGGCAGTGAATATGGATGAGCTACAATGTCACTGACGGACAGGATGTACTTGACAGAAGTTGTAGTGGTTGGCTAAAAGATATTAGATGTGTAATGTTGACTACACATTTGGACTGTCAATCATTCAGTGGTCATTGCAGTTTCCCGACACATGGTAAAGATGCATGTGAGCGTGGGTAACTACAAATCTGGTGAATGGTATGATGGGGATGTTGGCAACACAAATTCCTGCAGGCATGTGTTGCCAGCAGGCGAAAACCTGATACTTCCACATGTTGCAGATGGCCATTGCGATTAATCCTGTGGAGTCCTCAAAGACCCTACCTAAAGTCTCCTCCCAGGTGACCAGGGGAAGGCAGCTGCTTCTCGTTCCTGAACCTGGGGGTGGTATTAGCCGCCGGATCACCTGACAGGAGAAGGGCCCCAGGGGAATATTAGGACTTTGGGTGATATGCAGCATTGGTCTACCTTAATAAAGGAAATCTCAGGTATACCAGAATATGTAATGGCTTGCTGTCAGAAAGTTTCCCCAAGCTAACTATCTGGAGGTGGGTGATCCAACCAGTTATGCAATGGGAGTAAGAAAATCTTTTAAAAGGTCACCGACATTCATAAAGATGAAAGCTCCTATGACCTCCAGGGGAATATTAAATAGGATTTTAAATAGTAACAATTTAGATTCTGAAAACCATAATTGCCCTCTAAAGGCAGCCTTTCATTGAATTCTTACAATGCTCCTTTAGGGAATAAATTAATTTGGTAATGGTATTTCCATGAGAAAAGATGATTTGGACATTGTGTACTTCAAGTCCCACAATGCCCAAAGTACTGTGACAACGAGGACTGCAAAGCCACGACACTGCAAGGTGCAGCCCACACATGGGAGACTTGGAGGCGTAAAAGGCCCCCTCCTCAGGAGCCAGCCATAGAGAACAGTAGTAGGAGGTGGAGTTGTCATGGTACCTCCACATCGCAGCAGAAGCTGGATGATAGCAGGGATGCCGGGACCACTGTTGTATGTCTAGCAGAAACTGGCCCGAGCAGAAGCTGGCCCGAGAAGGTCTCTGCCTCCAGAGACCGAGGTCGTGCCATGGGATTTGAAAGCATTCTCCCTCCCCACCCCCCTGAAGACAGAGGCTGCATAGGTCACACGGCAGGAAGTGTAAACTTTGGAAGATTACCCCAATGTCATTTTGGCCCTGATGGCAGGTGAGCACCGAAGAGCCAACACTCCTTTACTGACTGGCACGGACCGCAGGAGACCAAGAGAAGTAGGTTGCCGGGCCGTGCACAGAAGCAGAAGACCCGAAGGCAGCGGATGCGCAAGCTACACTGCAAGTACACAACTGTATTGTGACCCCTGAGCGCTCCGTGATCACCCGCTGGCCAAGTCTGGATGATTTATGCATGGAACTAATATAAAAAGTGTGAATGGGCAAAACATACCTTATTTTGAATCCTGAACTAATGTAAAGCAGAACAATAAGTTTGAAAATCAAACTGACTTAAAGAGAAGGCAACAGAATAAGAACTGTACATGCAGACCAGGAAGGTGCGATTCTATTTATGTGGGTCAGAAAAATGGACTCAACAAGGGAGGGCAATATTCCAAGAAATCAATACAAAACAACCATTGCCAAAGCCAAGAGTGTAATACCAAGGCAAATTAAAAAGAAACATTGCCAAAGCCAAAAGAGGGCAATTAAGAATCTAAGTGTTTGTAAATCATATTGACAATGTGTGAAAGGTAATAAGAGGAACTGACTTAAACCCACATTGCCAAAAAAAGCATAAGGAGAAAAAAATCCATTGTCATCATTTGGTTAATGTGGAAGTGGGCAGCCAAGAGTGGCAGGAGGGTTGTCCTGACAAAAGATATTCAAGCACGGAGCATAATCTGCATTGCGTGTATCAATCACAAGGGTGTAACAAACAGCACCGATGGGTTAGTCTTCCCAGAAGTAGTAACTTGATGTGTGAAACAAAAGACATTGCTAATTTGTTGGAAGAACCACTTACCACAGAAATACTTGCAGTAATTAAGTTTCATGTGTGTCCTTGCAGGAGAGTACAGCAGGGCAAAGATCTTGTAGTAGACCTGGCAGGTGAGTGGACCATGTGGAAATTATTAAAGTACTGTAGTGTGGTGTGATTAGAAGGTATTGAAGTAGTGGTGGAATAATCACCAAGGTGTTTTGTGAACTTGTTGCAGAACTATCCTGACAAATACATTTTTGTTGATCCTAATGAACTATGAAAGTATTCCTGTTCTATGCGAGGAAGTTGCTTTGAACTCTGATCACAAGTGGACAAAGGACATCTGTTGGTGGAAGTTTAAGTTGACCAAAGAGAACTGTATTGGACCTTTTGTTGCAAGATGAGATTTCCCAATTCATTTGAACTGTTGATTGGAATCCTTGAATCTGGGAAAGGGGATTTCACCCAGATAAAGACAGTTATCAGGTTGTGAATTAACTGTGATTTCTGCATTGCCATATGTTACCTTGTTGGTGTATTTACAAATCTGAGGGACAGAAACCTCTTCAGAAATCATCTTCAGGGTAGTGATAGTGAGGCATTTATCCAACCTTTTGAGTTAATAAAATGGCAACTTTTGAAAAACCTTTACAAAGTTGTTTTCCTCACATTGCAGACCCCTCACAGCATGAACGAAGGAGAAGCTCAGCAAAGAAGCACAGAACTCCATCTGTCTACTGTTAAACCTTCCACTCATACCTGCATGTATGTATGGTCGCCTAACCTCCAAACCATGGCGTAATGCAGGACCTAATGTGCACCGACATGATTTCACAGAGCACTGAATGTTAGTCACCTGTGCCTTCCACATTTCAGAATGCTCTGTTTCAATGTCTGATGAATGTGTAGCCATCTTTGTCCGTATGCATTTGATTTTACAAATACATGCTCAACTGGGTAAGTAAGTCTCTGAATATTGTTGTCCGACTTTGTGCAGGTGAGGACACAGCGCATGAGGAGGTGGTGGAGGCAGAGGATGAGGCGCAACCATCCACTAGTGCAGCCCAGGGTGCTCTGCCTGGTGAAAACCCCCCTCCTGTTGCAGGCCATCATCGGCAGGCCTGCCGACATCTTCCAATGATGTTGCCGAATCGATGTGGAAGGCATACCAAGTGACATGGTGGAGGGATCAGTACTGAGTAGTCGGGTGCCATGGAGCTCCCAGTGTTTGTGGAGGTTGCTGAGTGCAAGGAGGAAAGCCAGGAGACCCTGGTCCCAGCAGTGGAGGGACCTGCATCAATGGTAGATTCTGTGTCTGCAACACTGCCTTCTACCATCATGGAGGCAGATTTCAGTGGGAGTGTTGTAGACAGCCAGCTCATGGCAGTTCACTCACTGCGACTGGCCCAGGTTCCGGCATCCCAGCTTGGTAGGCCATGCACTCATGGTAGAAGGCTGCCTGCCTGAAGTGGGAGGAGGAGTTGCTGCGGGAGTGACCAACGGGGCAAGGTCCTTTACTTTACTTAAAACGTGCTATATACCAATCGGGTTAGAACACACATAAAACAAAGCATGGAAGGGGAGGCCGAGGAGAAGAAAACAAAAAAAAGGTGACAGATGGCCAGGGACATCCATTGTCTGGCAGAAAAATGTCATCTCCGGCAATGCAGCACACTGCTGAACTAAGCTTACTGTGCAGGTGAGGAGAGAGGACATGCAACACCAAAGCCAGGCGACTCGTGAGGAGGGTTCTGCCTTGAGGCAATCCCTGAATAAGTAGTATTTACCATCAAGGGATGTCCTGTACAAGGCCACTTGAGGCAAACCCTGCGTACATAGCAGTTGGCCTCAAATGAATTCTGCATCAGGACATGCATTCCTTGAGACAATGTCTGCATGAGGAGATGTCGGCTTCAAGGGACCACCACCATCAAGACATGGATTACTTGTGACAATCTCAGCATGAAGTTGGAGACATGAAGTGTCAGCATGGATGCAGACTCTGGCCACTCGTGATAGCCAGCATCAGGCCCTTGTTACAATTGGGGCATGCATGCATGCATCCCTCTCACGAGTGGCCCTAGCCAATGAGGAACAGCCATGTCTGGTCAGAGTGCACCATTCCTGGATCCACCACAGGATGGGGGTCCCAACTGAACAACACAGGTGATGCCACTGGCCATCTCCCCACACCCCTATCCTGTTGCCACCACTACTACTTCTCCATGCACCCTGGAATCCATGAGCCCATGAAGGGTGTGGGGATTATTCTCACCCCCCCACCCCCGTTCTCATGACAGGCCCATGGTGCGCTAGAAGGCAGAGACAACTGTCCATGCTACTGGGCACATTGTGCAAGGCGGACTCGACATGCTCAGTGGAGTCAACGGACATGACCATGTGGATTGTTGCAGCCTCCCACATACAGGTGAACATTCCATTTCTTTCGACAAAGGACCCGGTAGAAACCCTGGCAGCCTTCAAAGCCTCATTGTATAGAGACGACATCCTCAACACCATCGCCGCAGAAGTTCTCCTTACCTATCTGTAGACCATCAACAGCTCCCTAACTAAAGGCACCTTCCCATCGACCCTAAAAACAGGACAAAACCTCCCGCTACTAAAGAAACCCACTCTGGATCCCAACAAACTAGGTAACTAATCACCCCCATCACCCAGCTTCCCTTACTATGTAAGAATCAAGAAAGTGGTAGCTGCACAACTGCAGCAACACCTCAACACTCAATCTCCTCCAAACCTACCAGTCTGGGTTCAGACCCACATGCAGTATGGAGACAGCAACCATACAGGTGGTCGATAACCCTCAATATCCTTGATGGCCACCCCTGCCTCCTGGTTCTACTCAACCTTTCGGCCGCTTGTGACACAGTAGACCACTAGGTGCTTATGCACACCCTACATCGGTGCATTGTAATCAGCAACCTTGTCCTACACTGGCTCAATTCCTACCTACGTGAAAGATACTGATATGTTTAGGATATTTCTTCTCTGTGAAAGATAGTGAGCTAAAGACTCTGGGTAAGTCTCTCGCAACCAAGACTAATGTCTGGCAGAGGGACTCCCAGGACCCCCCTTGTTAATTTTCAAGTCCTACCTCACCAGCCGGCAGCAGTTTGTTCAGATGGGCTCCTCTAGATTGCCAATGCTACCAGTCACCTGTGGAGTCCCGCAGTTATCTTCAAATCTATACATGGAGCCCTCCGAGCCACACGCAATATCCACCAATACAGCAACACAGCTATACTTCAAGATAAACTCCATCAAGGACATGTATGTCCAGTGCATATTTGAAGCTCAACCCCTCCAAGACTAAATTTCTTCTCCTCACCAACACCACCGATCACCCAGACATACGGACCTGGCTATGAACCACAAACTCTGAGGGCTTCGCACTTGAGCACACATCCTGCACCAGGTCCCTCGGGTTCCACAACGACCAACACCTCTCCTTCAAGACACGCATAGCTAAGAAAACTCCAGACAGCTGGATATCGGGTCTCCCTCCTGTGAAAAGTCAAACCCTTCCTCTCACCAGACCGCTTTATGTCCACTGTTCAAGCACTGGTCCTATTCCCACCTGGATGGGGACAACACACTGCTTGAAGGCCTCCCGTCATCCTTTGTGCACGAGGTGTCCTAAACGCAGCTGCACACCTCATCATGGGTCTACGCTGATACGACCATAGTTCCCTGGCCCTTATCAACCTTTGCTGACTCTGGCTGCATGCACAAATCACCTTCAGGTCTTTCTGCATCATCTATAAAAGGCAGTCACCCAGCTACCTTGCGGCGATACTCTGCATCTCCGGCGAACAGCACACCACCAGAAACCAGGACACATGCAGACTTGAAATCTTCTGCTGCAAAAAGGAAAGGACCAAAACCAAGTCTTCTCTGCCCACACCCCAAGACTACGAAACCTCCAAGGAAGCATCACTCGCCCCCATGCTCATAAAATTCTCAAAATAATTTAAGATCCACCTATTCAAAGAATCTGTCTCAACAATTAAGCCATCACATCGCTCCTCATACCACCTGACTAGCTAGATGCCACCGCGCCTCCCTGCTGCACGATACAGCTGTACCCCTCTGTATCCCCACCCCCGCTCTATATCTGTTCTGTGGCCTCTGAAAAGTGCTCCGTTACCATCTGTACACCTCTGTAAAGTGATCAGTTTCTCGAAGCTATGTCCGCGCTCAATAAATAATTCAATGATGTGTGTATGTGCAGCCTGTCATACAGAATCCTTTTGCAAGTCCGTCCAAATGTCATTTCAGATGATTTATTGCCTCCTCCATCACCCACACTCCCCGAGAAGACACCCTGTGCACCATTTTGACCCAAGTCCCCATTCTCTCTGCTGGACATGAACCCTCCTAGCTCCAATGCAGAGGCCCAGTGTTAGGTGGCGTGGTTGAGGGAGGGATATGCACAAGGGTCTGGGTCGGCAGTGTATGCACATGTGTGGTGAAATACCAACCTCGGGAGGCAACATGGGGATGCAGCTCACACTGTTTAAGGTAGGGTGGTGGGTGAAAGGTGTGTAGAGGCAGATGGCATGTCTTTACCTTGCAGTGCAAGGTCAAATGGTCTTTCAGTAACTGAGACAGTGAGTGGAGAGATAGCACAAGTGTTTTCACATATGCCATGTAGGCCCGTCTACTGGATTTCAAATCATTGTACCAGCAGAGAAGTAGTGTACACTTGTCCTTACTGGTTGTACTATGGGCCTACAGAGTCACTAACTCTGTGGTTGAGAAATTGTATTAACCATAGGCCAACAGCCTTGTGGAAGATCCAGCAGGATTTGAAGCTGTGGCAGACTTTCAAGGGGTCACAGTGCAGGTATATGGTTGTACAATTCATGTGGCCTCATTTGCAGAGTGGTGCAACTGCATGTGGGACATATCTCAGGGGCCATAGGTTGTTAAACAGAAGTGATTGCACAGGGTTGTAGGGTAGGGTGAACAAACGGACTCCTGAATAATTGGGTTTCAGTTGCTGAGTATGGTCTAAGTGTATGTGTTCCATGTCTGTAGAAAGTTGTGGTACACAAATGACATATTGAAGGTACCAACATCCAGTGGCGATTGACATGGTTCTCAGGAGTTGTCCTTCACCAAGGATGGACTGTGTAGGATTGTCGTACAGCAAATGTGTGTGTTCATACACACGGGTTAGAGGCTGTAAGACACCTAAACAAGTGTGTAGTAATTGAGAGGCATCCTTTAGCAAATACTGCTAGTTATTGGAAAGAGAAGGATTTTCAGGAAATTGAACCTAGCATCAGCAGATCACCAGGTAGAGTTCAACCCGTAGTTGCAAAAACGTACTGCTTTGTATCACACAAAGGAATTTTCCAATTTTGCAGGATGACTTTCGGAACGGTACCTGCCTCTTCTGCATTTCAGACGGTCATGTAGAAATTGTTAAATGGGTTGAGGGGGCTCCACTGTTTTAGGGTGACAGTTTAGGGTGGAGGTAAGGAGAATGGTGAAGAAAAACGAAATGTATATTTAGGAAGGAATCCGTGGAATATTTGGTACATGTGATATTGGCAGTAGGGGTAAGGAGATGGTTAAACGTATCTGCAAGGTGGAATCCCCAAAAACGAAAAGGAGTTGCAGCCTTTTCTGGGAGTTCTACAGAAATGTGTAAAGAACTTTGCGGACAAGGCAGGAGAAAACAGGAAGTTGTTGAGGAAGTGATAATGATATTTTATTTATATCGCGCTCATACACGGGTGTTTCAGAGCGCGACCAGGCAAAGGGAGGGGGAGCAGAAAACAAAAAACAAACGATCTTACTAGGCCCAGTGACATTGAGAAAGCGCATGTGCATGGGAAAGGGAAAGTGCAAGGGAGAAAGGGAGGGGGGGGGAAATGAGAAGTGCAAGGCATAGGAGAAACAAGAAATAGGTTAGTGGATAAATAAAGGTGATCGAGAGCAGTGGTAGTGCGGCCAGTGCAGGGTAAAGTGCAGGGCAAGTCACATAGGGCAACATCTGATAAGTGCAGAAGGAGTGGGGGGGGGGACTGTAAGGGTACAGATAACAGGCCCCGGTGCAGGGATGGCCGGGAGGCAGGTAACTGAGCCCGAAAGGGCCCCGTTGGCAGGTGAGGCAGTGCCGAGAGGAGAAAGCAGATGAACAGGGGAGGAGTGTTGCAAAGGCAGATGTGAAGAGGACGGTCTTAAGGAGCTTCCGAAACTGTAGATGGTTTTCCTCAAGTTTCAGGGTGGCAGGGATGCCGTTTCAAAGTGAGGCCCCGGCTGAAGACAGATCTGCCCCCTGCACGTTTCTTAGAAAAACTGAGAGATTTGTATGGGATGATAAAAGTGAGAGAATTTAAGGCGATAAGATTTATATGGCAAGGGTGCTGGAAAAATGTGATACAAGAAGGAAATCAGTAATAACTGTTGATGCCAAAGACATTGGAGCAATGTTGACAGATGGCCGCAAAATTTGGAAGAAAAGGTAATTTCCCATGCATCGAGTGTATTGCGTGGGCCCGAGAAGTGGCATTTGGTATTGGAGATGGAAGCTTTAGCTTGTCATTGGGCTGTTGAGAAATTCTGAAATTATGTGTGGGCGATAGAATTGGTTTTGCGTTCAGATCATATACCATTAAAGAATATATTTGAGTGTAAAGGTCTTGATAAGGTGTCCAGGGGAGTGGCTAGTTGAGCTGCAAAAAGGCAGAGTCTTGCGTTCATGATGGAAATTACTCCAGGGAGGGAGAATGTTTTGGAGGATCAATTGTCTCAGCTTGGAGGACATGAGGAGGATATAATCTGAAATGGTGTTAGATACACATGATGGCATAATTGGCAAGGCGGAATGGGAAGTTGTGATGAGAAGACAGTAGCGTTGTATGGGAAGTACAATTTGTGGAATTAGAGTTGCCAGAGAAGTAGAGATTGAAGGGTGAGGAAAGGGGATATTTGGAAGCGAGCGTGGAGTTAAGTGTGGAAAGGGGGTTCGTTCTACACGTGGGGGACAAGTGTTAGTACCCACAGGATTGAGGGAGAACTGGTAGTTATGGCCCATGCTAGGCACAAAGGTGTGTCAAGGAAAAGGTTTTGAGAGAAGATTAATTTTGGGCTGGGTTTGACCGAGAAGTAGAGCATAGACTGGAGAATTGCAATGAGTGTGAGGGGGCTGGCAAGGGTGGGTTGGCTCATGCACAACCCATGGTTCAGGTTGAGGTGCCAAAAGGTGTGTGGGATGAGTTGGCGATGGATGTGTTGGGTCGATGTTGGTGGGAACAATGGTAGGTTTATAATGGTAGTAGTGGATCTGTTAAGATGGGTGGCGTTCAAGTTGGTGAGAAGTGAACACGGTTATTGCAACAGAATTTTGGGATTACATTTTTTGAAAGGGAAGGCTACCCGGGAGGCATGTTATCAGATAAAGGAGCCAGTTTGTGGGGAAGGTGTTTTGTGAACGATACATAACTTCAGAAGTTCCCCAAAGAACAGCACCCGGATTGTAATGAAATTGAGCATCATGGAAGCGAGACTGGATTTCAACAAGAGAAACGATAGGTAACTACAACCAATACGTCGGTATACTAGAAACTGAAAAGCCTGCAAATATTATTTTGCCCTATTTGAAGAAGTTTCCTGACATATTTATTTATTGCATTTATAAAGCACACAAACAGCCCAGAGGCATTGCGGCGCTGTTATATGGATCTTGGTTCATGAAATTCAGATTAAACATTCTACCAACCAATGAAATTCTGGCAGCCGACTTAATATATTGCGAGTACTGAGACACTGCAGATTCTGAAACAGACCAGATATTGTAGAAACATACCATTGAATGTAAAACATTAGCTTACAAACGTCAACTCTATTTTGAGCAGTTTTTTTTCTCAGGACATGACTTTAACTGGCATGAACTATGGCGTAGAAAAATATCAGGGTATAAAACCGCCTTAATTTTAGTTACCACTATATTTTTAAATGGGGACTTTTTCTAAATGTTGTTAAGCGGTAGAGATCTAGGATCTACTTTTTACAATTTGCAATTTCTAAAGCCTGTATACTTTATATGATGATGTTTTGTTAATGCTAAATGATAAATGTACTATCCTTAAAAAATACATAATTGAAGAGCAATAGATTTGATTGGTGAAAGGTAAGCTATAACACATTTTAATAAAAAACAATTACAAGTAAATGTAATGCATTCCTTTCCATAACTTTCATATCATTACAGTTCTACATTCTATTTTGCAACAATACCAAAACTCAAATACAAGTCATATAATTCAATTAAAGGATGACCAATTAAATGCAATACATTTCCATTAAAATTCAGATTTGATATTTCTCATCATTCTATTTTGGCAGCATGCCCACAACTGAAGTACTGACAGCAACAGCGAAATCTGACCCTTCTAGGTAGCAAAGCCGAAGTACATCCACTTCTTCCAACGTTAGAGCCCCAAAATCTATGAACGAAGTGCGTCATACCTTTTCAACTCCTGATTGCAGGGTCATCCATATCCAGGTACAATTAAATTCTCTTTATACAGGCAAATCCCCTTTCTAGTCACTAAAGGTTTGCAGTGACCCAGGCCACAGGTAAGCAGTCTCCCGACCCCCACCTCCCCAAACCCTGCAATTCAAGATTGCAAAGGTGCTTCAAGCACCATAGCGCACTCGGCGCGTGCTCCCTCTCCCCAGCCCACCGCTTCCTGGTTCCCCTCTGCCCGCCTTCCAACACGCCCACTCCATCCGGATTGGTCCCCATGCCCCACTTCAAGGACATCCAAGGGCAGCCCTCTGCCCGACAGCCCTGCGGCGAAGGACCCCGAGGCAAAGCACGGCCCCAAGATGTGTCTGCAGGTGTCCGCAGGGGACGCCAAGGAAGCCAGCAGCTAACAGACACCAACAAAAAGAAACGTGAGTGTGGCAAGGGTGGGGAGTAGAGCAATCACTCTACTCCAGAAAACCCATGCCACTCTATCTCACCTCCCTTATTAGCATGTGCACACCTAGGTAGACTTCTAAACAGTGGCCTGAGTCGCATCTAGATAGAATTGTGAACATTAGCATGTCCACACCTAGATCGAATTCTGAACAGTGGCCTGCGTCACATCTAGATGGGATTGTGAAGGCCAACAAATGCCACACTTAGACAATACTGTGAATGTTAGCATGCTAAAGGTCAGGTAACCCACTAACTAACCAATATAACCTCAAACTCTGCATACTTATCTCACTCAAAAACTCACACAACCATCTCTCGCACCACAAGCTGCACGCACTTCACAACACTGCAACAACACATAAGCCGGAGCAACAGCACACGTGGACTGACACCGATCCAATACCCGCACCAAAGCTCAGCATCCAGTGTATACCGAGTTGAAGCTGCCAACAGAACACCACTCCTCTCACTATCCTACTCCCTCTTCACCTTACTAACACACCCCCCTTATCGTTTACAGATCCGCCAGAGCGCCTGGGGACCAATTCCGTTGGTGACGGTGCGCGGTACAAATACCTTTCACATTTAACGTTTAACATGAATCCAACATATTTAGATAAAATAAACTAGCTATACCCAGCCCATCACATGCTGTTCTAGTACTCGTTCGTAGTGCCGCTTTATGTGTGTCCATCACACTCTTTGCATCTGTATGCGTTTTAGTCTGGAACACTCACTGTCTTTTTAAGTGACAGTCACATTGTCAGGTGCCCGTTTGCTAGAGCTACTCCAGCGATTGCCAACAGCTATGCCACCAGAGGAAAGACTTTTTTGTTTTTGTTTTAAACTGATATTATGTAATTGTACAACAGGGGTAGAAATGTCAAGTTGCTAGCTACTAGCCAACCATAAAAAGGTCACACCACCACCTCTATTGCGTACATACACAACCCAATATATTTTACTTGCCAAGGGTCAATTATTGATAGCCAATGACTAGTGCACGTTTTGCACCCTGGTACTAAACATTGTAAACTTTGTTTAATGTTGCAGTTCCCATTTCCAATGATCACTTCCAGTACATATTTTAGTCACTTTATGAAACCTAGAATATTCATGTAAATGGTCTTCTAATTGAAGATGATCATTCAAAGACTGGCAGTATGGTGAAACATTTGTAAAAGGGACCAGTCTACTTTGCATACAAGCAAAGAGCATTTTGTCAACATAATGACTACAGATATTTACATTTGTAAAATATAAAAAGGTGATAAGTTCCTAAGGCACGCTGGGCTTGGTGTGCACGTTTGACCTTTCACAAGCCATTCCAACATATATTACATTGAAACAAATGTACTGAATTGGACAGCCCCAGACTATGGCTGGAAGGATAGAATGGCAGTAAACATTAAATCCATTGGGTCCAATATTTGCATGGAGATAAGAGTTCCTTTGCTGCAGGGAATTTTAGCCGGTGTGTCTGCGCAAGGATGGCTATGCACATGATCAGTTCCCAATGCACAGCCATCCTAAGAGAATTATTATATTTACAAGTGCATTCAAATGCGGACCCAGTGTGCGCTCAGCCTTCATCATTTGAAGCTGTGGTTTGGACGTACAGAACCAAAATTTCCATGAACAGTTGTCCCTTAGGATTTAAGCCCTCCCACGATGAGGAGGTTGCAGGCAGATGGCAGCACTCTGCTGTGAAGCTCAGCCCAGGGCCGTCGATGGGCTCAGTAAGACGTCAAATTTCGCAACTACAGCATAGTATTTACATCTGAACACTTTTACTCCCTAAACATAGGCAAATACTCCCAAAAAATAAAAAATAAAAACGGACAAAAAAAATACTCCCAACAAAAATCGGAAACTGACATAGTAGCCTGCCCCCTTGCATTAATCCGCGCAGCTCCCTGGATGGGTTTGGCCCAGTAGTACGCATAATGCCACACATTACTGCCTGATCTGAAAAGGTGAAAAATGTATATAATTGAATGCGCATGTAAAACTTGTTGCAAAGAAATATTTTGTACCAAAACTACTTCCCAGTTCAAAGAACTATCGAGCACCGAGTAAATGTACAGCAGCAAAGGTCAGAAGCCTGCCCAGGCGATAGCAATACACCACCCTGCTCAGCTTTTAGATTGCACAGGCCTCCAATGATTAGCATCTCTTTGTGAAACTAACCACCCTCTGATTTGGAGTGAAAGGTGCATCTAATGGACCAAAGGAAGATGTAATGCTATTAAGGCTCCTCAGCACAGAGGATGAGGGGGTTCAACATGCTAATGGGACATCAGCCCAACTCACGAACAGCTTTTAAAATGGTCATCCTGCACCCAAAACTGTTGAGGCTGCCTACAACCCTAGTGCCGGGTAACTGAGGAGACCAAGCCGGGGTTCCCATCACCAAAAGGCGAGGAGGCTTAGAGGAAGGCCTTGTAGGTGCAAGCTAACATCAGGTTGGCAGGAAGGACAGTAAGAGTTGGACGAACAAGCTCAAAGTTTCTTTTGAAGTTTAAGCGATTTTAAGGAGTTAATAAGGTAAAATGAAATACATTAAAATTATGTAGATTTGTGGAATGCAGAACATGCCTCAATAGTAAGAATGCAACACTTAAAGGACTGTTACAATAATGCAAAATAAAAAATGCATGAACGTAAACATACAAAGAAAGTGAATGAGAATTAAAAACAGCCCAACAGATTTACCACTAATATAACCATTACTCGTAAATACATTTACTTTACTATAATAGCTACTATTACATAAGTAGGACATTACGGTAAGAGCCTACATACTATATAAACAATTAAAAAGAAATATGACATGCATAGCTGAATGTGTCAATAATGGTATCAATATATGGAAGTACAAAGAATCTTAAACCTAATTTGTGTACACTAAGCTACTGGATAAATATACTGGTAAACAGTAAAAATCAGTTAAATCTAGAATTCTGCCAATTTAAGAACCAAATGTAGTGAGGTATGAAAAGTAACCGTACTAAAAATGAAAACCAAATGTGACATAGTTAGACAAGACACTATAGTGCACAAAAATGGTAATGGCAATTTACAAAAGTTCAACTGAAGACATTCAAGATAAACGTGCCCTGTTAAACCAAGAGGTAGCACATCCTAGCATAGAAATCCCTTCTTCATGGTGGTTTCTGAACCTCAGACATTCTATAGGCGGCAAAGCTGTAGTGATTGAGCTATGCATATTGCATAAATAGTTAACAAAACAAGAGCAAGTCATATCATTTTGAGGATGCTTTAACAGCACATTAGAGCTGGTTCTTTCCGACCTATGAATGTTATTGCACCACCTTTTAAAAAATTCTAGTTTAAGGTCTTTCCATTTGGAAGTTATGGATTGAAATCAACAGCAATAAACAAGTCCAATAACACACAAAGCTTTGCAAGCAAAAGAGGACCATCTAACGCAGTATCTAAGAAAAAGTTTGAGATATTTAATGGTGAAACCATACCGAAAATATCCTCAATAGGCTTCGAGACCACCTCCCAAGAGTTGAAAATCATGTGCAAAAGGGTCCCTTCCATTTAAGAAGACTAACGCTTACTGTCAGGTACAGGATTAAAATTAAAGCTTTTCTTGTATCAGAATGTAGTCAAATGTAGACATTGAAGGGCCGTTGGAAAGATGTATAGCTGTCGTCTAGAAGAATGAAGGATTGTGGTTTCATGCCTCGCCAATTGCTGAATTGTAATGCCGATTTTGTCTGCTGACATATCCCGGTGATCGAAATAGTTTGAACCACTGAGCTGGGACAAGTTCAATATTGGTCAATATAATTTTGTTCTAGTTACACATAATTTTGTGGCACCAGGTATTCATTTAGAATTAAATTACCAACACCCTGCAAAGTTCAATAGTTAGTGTTGCGGAATTACCTTTTTCTGGCTCAAATAAGAGAAGAAAAGTCGTGGGGACTCATAAAAGGGTGCCCAGTTTACCCTTCCTGTACAATGTATATTACAGAGAGAAGCTGTAGAGGGGATTTACTGCTCAGCTTGCACAGGCTAGTTTTGTTTATATAGTTAAAACAAAAAAAATATGACTGCATTATATTACATAATATGTACCATGTTTCACATTTGTAATTTTTGTCTACAGTATTGTCGGTGGGCATGAAAGTGAACAAGGTGCATTTATACTCAGTAACTTGTGAAAGAAGCACATGTGAAAACTACAAAGAAAAAGTCCTTTCCAAAGTCCAGCATTCTTAATTCATACAGCATTTGGGCCGTCCTCGCTGTGTTTTGGGGGTAGGTAGTGTGCCCCCCTTGGATGGATTGCTGGGAGTGGAAAAAGTGTTGCATCAGATGGATTTCTGCAGCGATTTGTCACACTTACTGGATTTGGGGGTGTAGGAAGTATGCCGCCTTACCTGCAGTTTGGGAGTAGGAAATGCGTTACACTTCGATGGATGTGGGGGTGGGGGCGTCGGAAAAGTGTTGCACTCAAATAACCGTACTATGCTCACCCTCAAACTGAACACAACCCTACCTCTATAGCACCACAAACCACACACTTCACAACACTCAACATGAAACCAAAAAGTACACACAAAGCACACACCACAGGATGGCTACCAACCAAAAACCCACCAATGCTCAGTGACTTTTCTAAACTGAAGCTGCCAACATTCTTGCTCTTCTCCCCTTCTATCCCACTAAAAAAATCCTCCCAACCCTCCTTTCATTGCAGAACCGCCAGAGTTCCAAGAGACCACGCAAGTGGGCGAAGTACACCGCCATTGGGTGTCCGATTAGGAGCTCCTTATAAAATAAGAAATAAGAGTCATTCCGTGATGGGACGTCCTTTCCCATTTGCTCCATTATCTGTATTTTGCATGGAGCCCAGAATCTGGCCCTCAATCACGGTTTCCGGGGGACATAATCATCCGGCCCTTGTGTTACTGAGACAGTCAGGACTCCTCGCTGAAAACAGATCAAACGTCAGGTTGAGTCGACGTGGACGTCTCAAGACCGTAAAGTGCTAAAAAATATAAACTCACAGATGCGACAGGTTGCGTTTATTGGCGGTATCCTGGCTGGGGGCAAGCAGGGGGGCAGTGCCTGAACAGTATAATATCTTAGTACCTGAAGTAACACCCGGATCAGCAGGTAAGATATAATGTAGGTTTATTGTGAGATAGTATCCAGGAACAACATTGGCATGTCCCCTAAGCCAGCATATCTCTGTCAAGCATAGAACCCAGCTTCAGAGAATAACACCCCAACACTCCACTCATACTGACCTCACCACATTCCATGCACAGGGATGTCATCACCTCACCCAAGATACAGATTACAACACTTCTCCCTCCTTTCCTTTGTTGAAATAAGAGAAATTCCACACAAAACCACCACCGGAGAAACCCCTACATACACATGTGGCCAGCACGTAATGCACCAATTTACCAACTCCACTGGGAACAAGAACCTTCCACCGAGAGAACACCTATAACCCTGAACACTCCAAGGACACTCCAGATCTATGAAACTCGGGAAAGTGCTCAACCATAAAACGCAACAATACCTACATTGCACACCCAGATTACTATCTAACTGTGCCATAACTAATTGGACAACATAACAACCCGTGTCAACCAAAACACCCAACTCCAATTACACTCCTCCCTCTATAAACAAACAGTGAGGAACCCAACGCAGTCTAATAAGGGCCAACTTCTCCCATAAACAGAACTGGACAACCCTCGAGAAACAAAAACTAAAAACTAAGCACTTCCACCTGTTCCAAGCTGCCCCTTGGAACCTATGTCCTGCAACGACCCAGCGTCCACACAGATAAACTACCTAACACACCTAACCCTCTGTGCACAAACATCCTTCCGCCCTAGTCTGCCCCCTAGGACACCGGGGCTGCCACCCCCGGGCACGAACCCAGCTCAACCAGAGCAACAACAAGCACAACGTAGAACATTTCACCACAGCACCCCTACAGGGCACCCCACCACCACAAGAACACCTGAGAACACCTGAGAACCCAACCCAAAGGATTGCGGAAACATAACCACCCAGAACCAACACAAAAACTGTATCTCAACCTAGGACCCTAGTCCAGCCAACTGCTCTACCACAGCACACCGAACACCATGGGCCCCTGTCCCAGCCCACTGCAACAACGAAGCACACGCACCTCTCACCTTGGACCCCAGGTTCAGCCCACTGCTCAACCGCAGCTCACCCAACACCATGAGCCCCTGGCCCCCTACTGCAAAAACGCAACGCAACGCAACACACACACACACACACACACACACACACACACACACACACACACACACACACACACCACAATGTTCACCATATGCACACCAGCACACACAGTAGGTGGACATACACGCAAGGCATTGCACAAAACAGTGACATAACGTGCAAAAATGCACCATTTCGTCAAGAATAACTGCAGAAATCAACTGAAAGATAACTATGTGCAGCAATACATCACATCAAAATCCTCTTGGCACAGAAGAATGCCGTTCATCATAACCATTTAACCCGCAAGCATCCCACCCACAAGTCCGTCCGTAAGTGGGAAACCGGACCTGCAAAGAAACATGGTTAGAAATTAACAAATCACTTTAGACTCAAAGTCCAGACCAAAATCCACAGGTCTGTGCAGGCAAATACCCCCTCCCAAGAGTCCAGAAATACCAAAATGTCAGTCCCATCTGCAAGAGATCAGTTACACGAGAAAACACATGCAATTTTGGCAATAAATGTAACAATTAAAATCTCACTCATACAAATTTGCACTTAGAACTACGACACAAACACACATCATCCAATTACACACATACACAACTTGCGCACGCATCCACTCTCACTAACACGGGCCCATGCAACACGCACACACGTAACACAACCGGTAATATGACGAAATCTCACTAGTACAGCCAACTCCCATTAAAGGAACGTCCTCTTCATGGCATCAAACTGCTGCGGTATAGGGCCTAACTCCTCCAAGGCCCACGCAGCACAACAACTCTTCCCGCAGGCTGCAGGCGACTCCTCCCTAGCGCCCAGCCTGATGGAGGTGCAGCACCTAGAATCCTCCTCGCTACAGCCTCTCGACCGAAGATCATAGTTCCTTGTGTAACCCGCATGGGAGACACCATATAGTTCCATGTCACAACTTTGTGATCCTCTTCCGACCACACAAGTAGGGGAGGAAACTGAAATCTTCCTCCTTGCCGTTTTCCCACCGATGCGCATCTCTTCCGGCAACATCAGGCATAACTGACTGATTCTTCTCAAGCCGCGTACACTCGACGCAAAAGAATGCTTCCTTGCATTCTAGCCGTGCACGCAGAGTCCAGGGCAACGTCATTCTTGGAGAACGTTCAGCCCTCCAACCTACATCACATCCGCGTTCCAGCTTCTCATGCTGGAACGCATGCTCAGAAGTAGACGTCACCACTCTGCCTGAACTGTAGCGAAGACAACATCTCTGCAGCGCATTAATGGTCACTGTTTCTGCGCATTCCACTGCACCGAGGCACTTCTTCCCGGGCGCCTTCTTCCTCGACACAGAGGGCGGGCCACCACACCATCCCGGGCTAGCAATCAGCTGGATTGTGGCAGTCATGTGCGTCATCATCACTACTCTCCTTGCGCTGCATGCCAAATCCTCACCCAGTCTCAGCCCCAAGGTGCTTTACTTGCACCTCCGCTCCCACATGCCACGAAACGGAGCCAGATGACAGTGCCTACCAGCTAACTAGGCCCACGAAGCTGAAGCATGACGCCAGCTACTCCCCAGATGCTATGCACGCCGACTTGTGTGCCGATGACTACCCCCAGCACCAACCGGTCAATGGGGTCAGGCGGTCCTCGAGGTTGGTGTGCTCAATCATGACTGCGCACTGTCTGTATGCCAAAAAACTGCCCACACCACCACCCGGCCACCGGGTCTGGCGGCCCCCAGAGCACCTGTGCCAACCAGCACCACACAACGAGCTGTGTGCCGATAGAGCTCCTCAACTCAGCACCGCCCGGCCTGCTGAAGAGGATGACAGGCCAGTCCAATCAACTCTGGCCTTAAACTTGCTGGCAACTAGTTCCCGACACATGAATTCAATGGAGGGCAATGATTCCTGGTTCTGGGCTGTCCCCTCCATGACAGGATCCCATCCTCGTCGCCAGTGTAAAACTTGGTACCTGAAGTAACACCCGGACCAGCAGGTAAGATATAATGTAGGTTTATTGTGAGATAGTATCCAGGAACAACATTGGCATGTCCCTTCAAGCCAGCATATCTCTAACTGTCAAGCATAGTACCCAGCTTCAGAGAATAACACTCCACTTATCCTGACCTCACCACATTCCATGCACAGTGATGTCATCACCTCACCCAAGATACAGATTACATCAAACAGCCAACACTGCGCATTTTCCATCAGCAGAATTTCTGCTGCAGAAAGATGTACTCCACTAGACACTGGAAGCATGGTTTCTGTGGCAACACTCACGCATGCCGTGCAAAGCGCCGACATCCCTGGTCGTTTAGATGCAGCTTTGTCCTTTATTACTGAAAACCTAAACTGTTGTCCCATACGGTTATAGTCTAAATCGGGCAGCTGCGTGATACTGCGCCAGAGATGGGGTTACCACCTGCTGCACGGATTTCATCCCAACTGACCACATTCGTTTAGGTCCATGTGGTTTACATGCAATAAATCCAGATTTTCACTAGACGGCAGCAGTCCGAGTTTCACGACTCAGAAGCCATGGAAACACTTGTGTGCAGGCGCGTTATAAAGGACAGCTCATGGATGTTGCAGCAGAAGCGGCCTGTGGCATTTGAAGGTGTGGACCTCAGCCAGAGCTGAATGGGCTTCAATATGGGCTTCAATACAGTGTTCTTTGGAGCTGTGATTTACAGCTGTCAGAAAAGGGGTGCCCAGCAGGCCGCAATTAATAGAAACTGGGTCAATGGTGCAAGTTCACCTTCAGTGACCCTTTCCAGTGCAAAATACCAACTCTGCATGCAAGTGTTAATGTTGGGGTCTGTTCATTTTGAAGTCCAGACAATAGGCCTCCCAAGCTATTTCTTTCATTTGTGAAAGAAGGGCAATCGTATATATTTATTTTAAAAAAATGTACCAGTCTGCTTGTTTGAAAGCACCACATTTTATTTACACTTTTACAACTATGTCGGTAAAAAACAAGCAACTCTTAATACACAGAAAGGTCTGGAAGCCCCTCAAAGAACGAGCATTGCCAAATAACCTGCTTTATCGGAAAGTGCCCACTTGGGAGGGTTTACAACCACAAAACGTGTTTGTAGACAACCCTCCCGAGGGAAGAAATTCCATGAACAGGGTAGATGACCCATGTTTGTTCTCAGTAGAGGGGCTCTGACACTTTTGTAAAACTTGGAGTTTCACCCTAAGTAACCCAGGGCAATTCAGACGTGGACCCCCTGATCGCTGTTTTAGAGAGGATCAGCTTCACCTGATGAGGCCCGACTAGGCCGAAACATGTGTCTGGGGTTGCTGTTGGCACTCTGGTTCAGAGAAGATTTGCCTAGCATTTTGGTGCTGATGGCCCTTGTTGGTGGGAGAAAGACATATGCAAATGTATTTCTCCTCTGAAGGGTGCAGTGAGCTAAACCATGGTTTGAGGCTCCTGAGTGGAAGGAATTCCACAGATCAGTGCAGATGACCGATGTTCATTCTCAGTAGAGGGGCTCCACACTCCTTTGTAACTTTTTACTACAACCAACCAGACACCACCTTTTTGCACGGTCGTGTGTATAGGGCATCCGGCCATGCCTCCTTCTGGCATTCTGTCACTTACAGCTCTGCAATGATAAATGAAAAGCAAAACTACGAATACCAGAATGCCGAGAAATACTCGGCACAGGATGCACCACTCACACCTGACCGACAAGGCTATACACGTATGCTTCAGAACCACCACAGAGTAGAAAAGCCAGTGCTGGGAAAGAAGCATACTGGCAGTAGTTAAAAAGCACACTGATCACTAGTCTGCATTTGCTTTGCGGTACAAACATTTTGGAAAAGATGAACTACAAGTCCCAGAATGCAAACCACTTAATTTAACAGCTAGGGATGGATGGGTGATGTCAGACATGTCATGGGACTACTACTCAATGCTTAAAGCTTTTTTGGAATGTAGTCGCTTCTCTGTAGACCCATCAAGCTGATCAATTTTTTGGAGTGTTCAACCATTCATGGATACCCAAGAGGGAGAGGTTTTTTTCGGTGCGCACGACCATTTTAGTGGGGGCAGGGGAGCTATGATGCTTGGATCCCCTTCCAGCCATCAAACCTTCGCAATGCACAGTGCCATCAGCTTGGTGAAAGGGATTCACACGTACACTATTAGGTCAAGTCCCGAAGTGGTGGACTGGTCTAAAATCCTAGCTTCATCTTTTAACTAAAGTGTGTGCTCCTGGACAAGCCAGTTTATCCTCCTGTGCCTGGTCTGTGACATATCTAATGTGAGCTACATAAGCACTGTCTTTCCATCAAACAGAGGAAGATTTGATATTTATATTTACTGAGATGAACTTAATTAAAAGTGAATGTTAACAATTCTTACTTTTTTTCTAGATAGCTAAAAATGTTGCCATAAGTATGTCTGCGTGTGTTATTATACCCACCCATTTTTACCTATGACAATAGCAGAATACATACCTAGGAGTGATTGTTAAGCACGCGCCACAAATAGCAGACATTTCAACTTTTATTTTACCTGTCGACAGGTCTGGCTTGACAATTGTCAGAACCAGCTCAGCTTTTCATTGTTCGAAGGTAAAAGAATGTATGTTATATTTTGTGAAATGTCATTTTATCCATACAAAATTATTTTTTATTTTAATAATGAAGATTACTTAAAAAAACTTGAAAAAAATATAGGTCAGTAGAAATATATAACTGCTGCTATTCTTTTGAATATATGAAAGGGATGTGTCAAAGGGTTGGGGCTTCTAAAATGTGGGCGTGGCTAACATCCGCTTTTTGCTTTAAATAAAGGTGGCAAACCTAGTTACAGGTCGAGTATTGTACGCCATTCTAATACTTCTGAACACAACTAAACCTTGACAAAGCAGACGGGTCTGGTTTTCTAAAGGGCATCTTGCCGCCCCCGGGCAAGGTGCGCTATACAAATAAACAAAATACAAATACGTGTGGAGCTACTCAGCAACGTACATCTACCCATGGATAGCCATGCATTGCCAAGCAGAAGAGCCTCTATGCCCACCTGCGATGCTATGCAATGAAAAGGCTACAAAAAGTCCAGGTTACCCTGGCTTCTTTGGTTTGTCCAACCAGTGACAAGCAACCTAAAAAAACATACATTGCTTTCCAGTGTTGGCCCGGAACTTCAGGGGCCAGTGCCTTGCATACAAATATTTGGAAGACTCCCCTGTATTACCTATAAGAAACACTCTTTCAATACCGGCCCAACAAAGCTATGCACAGGCCAACATCCCACTAATCTCAAACTAGCATGCAAGACTTAAGGAGACCAATGGCTCAATGCAATCGCCCCTGCCCCCCCCCCCCACCTCTAGGATGAACAGGGGACAGAAGACTCACCCGCAAACGGATGTCTTCAGGATAAAACTGAAGACCCCACCAGTTTTATTCATCTCCATTTTTTTGTTGTTGCATTTATTTCAGTGCACAAAGCCCTCAGGCATCTAGGCACTAGTTACAGAAAGTGCAGATACACAAGTGGAGTGCAAAAAAAGTGCATAGGTTTACAGACATACAATGGTGCGAGTACGCAACCCGGCAAAGCCTCGCCTCATGTTACGGGGACTACATCAGGCAGCATAGGAGTCAAATAGGTGTGGTTACACGGACTGGCAGCGCCTCACCTCATGTTATGGGGGCTATAACCCGTCGTATGGGAGAAGGGTCTCAGTCAAATGAGTGACGCATAAAGCCACCCCAAGCACAAAAACAAAAATGTTTGTGCTGCACAAGGTATACAGATACATAGAACAAGATCAGGGTAAATGCACAATCTGGCAAAGCCGCGCCTCGTGGTGGGGGGGGGGGGGGGCAGGCTATGTGGTGCTGCTAGGGTCAAAGTCAGTTGGTTACAGGACACAGTGCGGCAGGATGCTACTCACGCCGGCGTAGGTGAAATGCATGAAAGCCAAGACGGGTGCAAGTGCACAGACTGGCAGAGCCTCGCATCATGGTACGAGGGGCTACTTGGAGGTGGGCATAGCAGGGCGGAATCAGTGGAATACGGACTATAGAGGGTACAGTTACAAAGTGCGGGTTACGTTATGAGAAATGCACAGGGCCCAGTGCTTAAAGTGGGCCGGGGCCTGCCGGGCCAAAAGTGGGACTGAGCCGGGGCCCTGCCGGGGCCCCCGTCCAACCCCAACATTGGCGGAATGGCCGCGACGGGAGATGCGCCTGCCATGAAGTCAGGCGAGCCGACAGAAGTGGCAGCCAGCCACAGCGACGCTGTGACTGGCTGCCAATTCTGTCAGTCATAGTAACTGCCTTTGGTGACCCCTCGCGCGAGAGGTCACCAGAGGCAGTTACTGTCCCTTTGTTTCCCCAGCTCGCCGAGGCGTCTTTAACCCTCGGCGAACCTGGGGATTCCTCGACGTTTGTAAAAGATGGCTTTGAAAGTACACATTTCAAGCCATCTTTTATAAAGCTTTGTCGACGGACAATTTTGTCCGTAGTCAAAGCTTTATAAAAGATGGCTTGAATTGTGTACTTTCAAAGCCATCTTTTATAAACCCGAAATCTTTAAAAAAAAAGATGGCCTGAAAACTAGGCAAACCGTAGGGTATGCACACAAATATATTTTAATGTTATATATTTGTGTGCGTACCTTACTATGGTTTGTGTACTTTGCAAGCCATCTTTTATAAACGTAGAAATATGTTACATATCTCTATGTTTAGAAAAGATGGCTTGCATAGTACACAAACCATAGTAAGGTACGCACACAAATATATAAAACATTTCTATATATTTGTGTATACCCTACGATTTGCGTACTTTAGGCCACGCCCCTCCCACAAGCCACGCCCCCAAATGAGCCCCCCCCCCCCCCTCGATTTCTTACCCCACTTAAAGCCCTGACAGGGCCACAGGACAGGCATACAGTGGCATATATCGGATCCGCTAGATGCAGAGAGAAAATGGACATGCATGAAATGGTTTACACGAGCTGGGCCGGGAAAGCCACATCCAGATGACTGGGGGCTAACGTCAGTCAAGGAGCGAGAGCACAGGCATCTGCTTGAGCCTTACTTCGAGACATGCGAGTATAGAGGGCCAGCCGTTGGCGGATGTCTCCCATGCTGCATAGGGACACAACGAGGGCAGTTCAGTTAAAACGGGAGGTTATATGCCCTGCCCAAGGTAAGTGGCTGTTTCTGCAGGCGGGTGCTAGAGTGAGGCAGAGAGGTCGGGCATCCCACCAGCTCCAACCAGAAACCCAGGAGGAACCACCACTGCCAGAAATGCCATAAAACAATGGCATTTAACAGCGAGCGCTTTAAATAACATATTGCCTTCATATGCCAGATGCCGTCTAATACTGCCCTTCTATTCCAGGTGAGCCATATATACCCATCTACAGCCAGCATACACCCAGGACATGGCACATTTTAAGAACAAGGACTCTTGTTAAGGCAGCAAGAACTGAACACACTGGATATACATTCTCACTGCACAAAAACAAGTCTGGGCGTGTCAAACTAGGCCATGGGCAGACTGATATGCATCAACTTAGCTTGCAAGCTACAACTGCACATTTATTTAATCAATGGACATTTGTAAAAATGTTATGCCGAACGGATTGTCAATGCAGAGAGCATTAGGACGAGAGGCAGGAGGATCGGAGAAGATGCAGAAGGTGGACAGGGGAGGAAAGGTAGTGAAAGTTTGCAGGAAGAGGAGACCGATTACAGCTGGAACAGAACTTGACAGGTAGCCAAGCAAAACCGGTAAAATAACGCAGCAGGAGTGTTCCATAGTACTGCAGACCACCCAGCAAATCGGACCTTCGATGGGCGGATTTTCAAATCCGGATTATAGACTCGAAATGTGGCAGATTAGAGTTATTGAGGGCTGGCATGTCTCGAATCAACCCCGAGGCTTCCATAGACGAGGATCTCGCACCAAATGCCAGAAGGCATGCTCATTCACTCAGTAGAGCAGTCCCATGGACAACCTTTCCCGCGAGCCTCTATCAATGTCGCCATGGAACTACATGTCCAGGGCATTCGGAGACTGCAGATGCCATAATGCATAGCGACTCATCCAGGAATGAAGAATCACAAAACTATATTTCACAGACTGCGTTCTGCTTCACTAGTGCAGGCGCCCCAACAGTGTGTACACCAGAATGCACTCGACCACCCTAGGGCGACTGCATGGCATAGAGTGGAACACTGCAATACTTCCAATGTTTGCAGATCTTCAGTCCCGCTACTGAGCTCAAGCGTGCATTGGCTGAGGCTGCGGGATTGTGCAAGTGGGTTTAGGAGCCCAGGCAGAGAAGATTACAAAAGGAGCTGAATCACTCTGGCTGGGTAGGAGGTGGTGGCACACATCTGACCACCTCCTCCTGCCTTCCCAGCCCTCAAAGATATGCCTTTATTGGGGGGGGGGGGGGGGAGGTCAGGAGGAGCATACCAAGCCGCTACTAAATCTGTGCTCTGGACCACTTGCCATCATGAGGCTACCTTTCGCACTCGAGCCAGAGCGAATGCATCTGAAAAGGAGAACACGATTATTCTTCAGCTAGACTTTACAAAAGGAGGACAGAGCTTGCAGGTTGCTCATCCAGTACTCCATCCAGCACTACAAGTTGGAGAAGGTAAACCCCAATGGGACAGCTTGGGTAATCCAGCGGGCAGACGCTATAGTGCTTGTCCTGGTGTACCTTGGAGAGGGACCCCATCTCCAACATACCCCAAAATGCGTTGTTGCACGACAATCTCTATTCCTGTGTCTGCTACAGTTTTGAAAGCTTTTAGACCCCCCCCCCACTTCCCACAAATCAGAATGACTCCCTATGTTGGAATTGACCATGGACAATGGCCCCCTTTGGCAGTCTCTGGGGAGTGGTTTGTGGAAGACCATGCAGACGGTAAGTCTTTTGATGGCATTGCAACGTTAGGAGGCGTTTCTGCTTCATTTAGCCAGGACCCTCATTCTGGCACATCTCTCCACTAGACATGCCACGCACGTGTAGACTATTCAGGCCTGTATTTTTCTTTGTGCTCAGGAACTTTCAGTCCTGCATTTCTGATGGATAAAAATACAATCCACCAGAATTCAAAACACAACAGGAGTGGGTGGACCACACCAGCCTGCATGAGCCTATTGCAGAGCTTAGATTGAGATACTTTTCCTTGTGTTCCCCTACCTCATCATAAGCATAACGCAATTACTGGAACATAGAAAACCTGGACTGGAGGATTTACTCGCACTGGGCATGGGGCACCTTCTCTGAGCTTGAGGTAGGATTTATAAACGGGTGTTTATATTGTCATGTGTGGAGTCATAGAAAGCTATTTCTTTGCATTTTAGCTCACATCGCATTGCATCCCAGAATGTGAAGTCCTGCATAGATAATAGGAAAAGTATATCTACAAATGCCATGTTAAAAAAGCGGCGCATCCTGAACACTACACGCCATGTCTACCAACTATGGAAGAACAGCACAAGCAAATTAATCTGCAGATCCATGCTAATTTTTCTATGTATTTGTAGAGCGCACTGCTGCCCACGGGCATCGAGGCGCTAGGAGACAACATAAGAAGGCTTGATTCAAGGTTACACGAATGCAGCCTGAGACAAAGAACAGAGCCCCAATAAACGTTCGATATTTTACTCCAAAAAAGGGTCTTAAATTGCTACAACTTTAGAGAAAGCAAAAATATGCTTTCCAATTTTTAGTCTGAAATATAACATTTACTAGTCTCTTGTACCATTTTAAAAGGTTCATTTGGAAGGGGTTACAGGAGTGAGCAGGAGTCCAATATTTTAGCTAATCAAGTAATTAAAATGAAAGCACCTGTGAGCATCACCAGGTAACTGAGCATGCAGAAATGCAGCATTGAAACAATAGGACATAATGACTGTGCTTCAACTGATAGATCTAAAGCAATGCGTTTCATCTGGTATGGATTCAAGACCCATCTCTGGCAGTCTGGTACAGCCAAAAAGAGCAAATACTCCATGCAGCTCTTGATGATCGGGGCAACGATGGAGAAGCCATTGGGTGCATGACACCCAACATCAGTGTCCAAAGGGTTCACAACTGCGTATGCAGATTGGAGGTCTTCCAGGGCACCAGCAACACTGATTGTTGGGCTTTTGTGCCAATATTGCACATGCCTTCTTCCAGGTTTACGTTAGACTGAAAACGTGCACTGTGCCAATATACTGCTCAAAATGGCACATTAAGGTTCCAGCTCTTTGGTCAGCAAAGTTCACTATGGAATGTGGTACTGAGGAGTATAGATTCTGGTTCTAGGCCTTGCAGCAAAGTCTTCCTGTGGGAAATAACCCCCTCCCATTTCTGATGTTTGCTGTCCTGATTTTAATACAAAACCTAAGAGGTAAATGGGACTAATTGTTCTGCCTTGCGGCTTATGAAAAGGTGGAGTTTTTGCTATAATAGGCTATCTTTAAAAATCACTGAAATGTAAAAAGGTGTTGTCCTTTCCCAACCCCGTGGGTTTGATCACTCCCATGTAGATAGCTAGAGACACTCTGTTTGAAGCAAATTTACACCAATGTTGCAGCTGACGACGGGAAAGACCCAAAGAAAACGGAGGAGGCAGCATGGTAATCGTTGCAGGGTCCTCACACAACTTGTCCCCCTCCCCCTGGTAAAGGGGGTGGTGCGGGGGCAGAACGGCACCAAAACCCCCAAAAGCCCACAAAGGGAAAAACAAAGGAAAGGGGCGGGGCGAGCACCTTTATAATCAGCAGGGTCCGACTGCAGAGACATCTCGCTCCTGCAGTAGGACCCTGCAGACTCACTGTGCTGGAAGAAGGATTTCGTTTTTCATTGTCGTGTCTTCGGGACGGAGTGCTGTCCAGAAGCCTCCCTTACTGATCGCTGTTGAGAGCAGCTTGCACCAGCCAGGGACGACGACGGGGACCAGCGCGGGCAACATGGTCCAGGAAGCAGCACGGCATTAGGGCCGGGAGCCTCTCGCAGCGGGAGTATAGGAAGCGGACAGCTGACCTGCAGGTCAAGAGACCGGTAGGAGGAGGCAACCCGGAGGCGGAGACCAGGAAGCCGGCAGAGGAGAGAACGCCGGCGTGTGAAGGAGGCGCGGGTGCGGTCTGAAGCCACGGCCCCACCCGAAGGACCCAGACTGCCCGAGTGGACATCCGCAGGTGGGCTGCTTTGTTCCCTCACCGCGGGCACCTGCACATCCTTTTCGAAGCCGCGGCCTCGCCAGAAGGACCCGGACTGCCCAAGCGGGCTTCCGTAAGGCAGGCCGCTTTGATCCACCCCCACTTTGCTCACTGCACACCAGGCCACGGGAGAAACAGCTGGGTGAAGAAGCGAACAGGCAGGCGGGCGCCTGCACATCGCCCATACCATCCCGCCCCGCTTTCCTAATGCCCAGGGCCAGGTCTGCTTTTTTTGAACCAGCGGGCAGGAAGCAAAGCGGCCCTCACACAGCACCATATCACCCCGTGCTCAAAACGCCCAGAAGGGTCTGTAAGAAGCAGGCAGCCAGCAAAAGGGCGCCAGGGGGCAAGGAAGAGACAGTGAGCCACGGGGAACAGCAACAGGCTACCCAGTGGGTAAAGGAAGCGGGCAGTTTGTCCAACAGTATATCCACAAGCAATGGAGCTGGCAGCCTTTTTGGCAGCAGCGACACATGGGCCAGACTGGATGACGACAATGGTGGCCCAACTGGGCCAGGAACGGCTCGGGCACAGCCAGGTGGTAGCTAACTCACCACTCATGTTTCAGGACAGTGCCAGCGGGACGACGGTGGTGGAGGTGGAGATACACAGCGTGGAGGATGACGAAAAAGAGGTCCAGGTGAAGAAAAGGAAGAGGACAATGACCGCGAAAGCCAAAGCAAACAAAGAAAAGGCCAGAACCACCAGGAGGCCACGACAGAAAGGGAGGGCGCAGGAGGATGTGGCCTTAACGGCTCCTAGACCTGCTGAGGCTCCAGGGAACCGTGTGAGCCCACCCAGCACTCCTGCAACCAGAACAGTGGACGTTGCTGTGGAAGGAACCACATCCCTGGAGGTGGTGAAAGGTATGGTGATGGAATGCATGCAAGCATGGGGAAAGAATGAGCAAGTGCCAAATGTAACTACTAATGCCGGTATAATGGAAGGGATGGTGAATGGGGTTGGAGCATTGTCTCAGCAAGGGATATCCCAGGGCTTCGGGGGGCTGTTGGGCAGAACGAGGGGGGGGGGGCATCAGGCATGGTCCTCAGTAGGGGGGGATAAGTCAGTTGCCACAAAGGAGCGGGATTCCACCCGGGGGATTTTTATCCGTCGGCCTGCCTAGCACGGGTCCACCTGGGCGGGGGGTCAGTCAGCAGTCTCAGATGGCTGCCGCAGCAGGGGCAGTGAGGGGACAGGAGTGGTGGAGTCAAGTGCTGGGGGTGCCTAACACCACTGGTGGGGCGCAGCTGACGGTACCAGTGGCCCCAGCAAGTGCGCAAGCAGGCCAGAGTGGATGGGGGCTGGGGCTGGCATGTTAGGGGTTCAGAGCACAGCTCAGCTTCCAGCAGCAGGCCCAGCAGCTTTGGACCAGGGGGAACCTGGGGCAGGCGACCCAGTATGGTAGACCAATGCTGGGGTTTGCTCCAGTACGGGCAACAGTGAATTCTTTGGTATGGCATATCCCATGGGCAGTCAAAGAGAGGTTGTGGAGGAAAGAGTTTATAGAAATCTTCGACTTATTGGGGATTGTTCCCGTGGGGGGAGGCCTGAAGGAACTGTCCGAAAAGGAGAAAGAAAAGAGGGACAGGGAGAGCACCAAGGTGGATCACTCCATTAACAATTGGCTCAAAGCATATAGGATGTACATGTCAGTGATGTTGGAAAAGTATCCACAGGATGCACTAGCGATGATAGCTTACGAACAGTATGTGCATGACTTGTATCAGAAATATAGGGGTGATGGGTGGTTGGACTACGACCGGGGTTTCAGACTAAAAATGCAAATATGGCCAGCAATGTCGTGGGAGGAGTTGGATGTCGGGGGGGGGGGGGTACATTGACAAGGTGGTACCTGCCAGGGAGCCGGAGGACAAGCCGCAAGGGTAGAGGTCCCGGGCTTGGAGGGGCAGAGGTGGGTACACGCAGCGGGGGAGGGATCCTTTTGTGGGCCCTCCTCCTGGGTGCATCGGGCAGCAGCCCACCAGGGGGAGCAAGAGAACTGCTGGAGGTTTGCGGAGGGGCACTGTTCTTATGGTAAAGCATGCAGGTACAAGCACCCAAGGGGAAGTGGCTCCGGTACACGCAGACCCACCCCAGGCGAGGCCAAACACTAAGACCGTAGCAAACCAAAAGAGAAAGCAAATAGTGATTGAAATTCCGGCTAAGCAAGACAATGTGGGGGGGAACTGAATGACAAAATTGGAACTTACCCACGCCGGTTAATCTCCTTGCCATGACTCCTTTTCTGAATGTATATCATAATAAGGTCGATGCAAAGTTGTTGTGTCAAGGGTTCAGGTGGGGTTTTCAGATCCCTGGGGTGGGAAGCCGGGGGGGGGGGGGGCAACCTATGGTCAGCATTGGAGAAACCAGAGGTGGTGCAGAGGAAGGTGGAAAAGGAAGTGAGGCTAGGAAGAGTGGCAGGCCCATTCCATGCTCCACCCATGGACAATTTGGTGGTATCTCCATTAGGGTTGGTACCAAAGAAGGAGGAGGAGGGCCAGTTCCGCTTGATCCACCACCTTTCCGTCCCAGAGGGTCAGTCAGTGAATGACAGCATACCTGAAGAATTGTGCAGGGTACAGTACGCCCCGCTGAAGGATGCGGTGCAAATGGTGAAAGCAGCAGGGGAAGGGGGCTCTGTTGGGGAAATCAGACAGTCAGCATTTAGACTGTTGCCGATCCATAAAGACAGTCACCATTTGCTGGGTTTCAAGGTGGGCAACGACTATTATGACAGATGTCTACCAATGGGCTGCGCTATCTCATGCGCTTATTGCGAGGCGTTCAGCACCTTCTTGGAATTTACGGTGAGGCAAAAAACGAAGGAGGGGGGAATTTTGCATTATCTGGATGATTTCCTCTTCATTGGTAGGAAGGGGACGGAGGAATGCAGGGCTCTCATGGAGGAATTTCAGGGGACGATGGGGCAGTTGGGGGTGCCTTTGGCGCCAGGGAAGACCATGGGTCCAGCCACTACATTGACGTTTCTGGGGATTGAGATTGATTCAATAAAAGGCGAGTGTAGGCTACCACAGGACATGATATCAGGCCTGTTGGGGGAAAGCAAAGCAACCCTGAAGGAGTTGCAGTCTCTGGCGGGAAACCTCAATTTTGCGGGGATACTAATACCATTGGGCAGGGTGTTTGCCAGAAGTGAGGAGCTGAAAACAGTAGGGCTGCAACACGCCTCTCAGCACGTCCGGTTAGGAGCTGAGGTAAAGGAGGATCTCAGGATGTGGGATACCTTCTTAACAGAGTGAAATGGGGTGGCGATTTGGAGG
This sequence comes from Ambystoma mexicanum, assembly GCF_040938575.1. Taxonomy (NCBI): domain Eukaryota; kingdom Metazoa; phylum Chordata; class Amphibia; order Caudata; family Ambystomatidae; genus Ambystoma; species Ambystoma mexicanum. The sequence continues at coordinate 719,816,012 of NC_090923.1, forward strand.
GCAGACTGGGCAAGCACAGGCTCAAACTTTTTACTGATTTCTTGGGGTCCCTGGGTTTTGGAGCAATCCTGGGGGACAGGTGCTGTGGCAAGGCATGGCCACTTGAATGGCACAGGGAAGGTGTCACAAAGGACATTACGCTGCTGGAGCTATTCCCCATTGTAGTGGCATTCAAGTTGTGGGGGGGAACTCCTAGAGAACAAAAAAGGTTGCCCTGTGGTCGGACAACTTGGCAGTGTGATTATCAACACGGGGTTATCAAGCAAGCTAAGGGTGCTAAGGCTACTCAGGGAACTCACCAGAAGTCTGTTAGCTTCGAACATTGAAGTCAGGGCACGGCACATTCCCGGTATAAAAAAAATACGGCCGCTGATTCTTTGTCTTGTTTACAGTGGGAGAGGTTCCAGGAAAGCTGCCCGAAGCAAGGAAGGAAATGGCCCCATTCAAGGATCAGTGATGGGGGTTGATTGGGGTGATTTGAGCTCCTTGGTAGAGACAGCACTGGCACCAGGTACAGCAAAGAGGTACAGGGCATGTTGGGAACGTTTTACGGAATTCCAAGAAGAGGTGCTGCCAGTCGGTCAGGGGGGAGAACCCGGTGCAGGCCTTTGTGGGCTGGTGCTGGAGGACGGGGAAGACCCGAGCATGGCTGTCGTACCACCTGGCGGCCATAGCGCATTTCGCCAAGCTTAAAGGGGAGAAGGACCCCACCAAGGAACACTACATCACACTGGCCATGAGAGGCTGGGCTAAGCAAACCGTACCAACACCGGATTAGGGACGGCCCATTGATATTTTAAAGCTGCATGGGTTAATTAAATGTCTGGACACTGTGTGTAACGGCGAGGCTGAGAGGGTATTGTTCACGGCTGCCTTTATGGTGGCATTCTTTGGGGCTCTCAGGGTCAGCGAGCTGGTGCCAGAGAATAAAGAGGGCAAGGGGAGCGGGTTTTTAACGGTTAAAGGACATACAAGTGGGTGGCTCCCAGGTGGTCATCTATGTGAGAAGGTCAAAGACTGATCAGAAAGGGAAAGGGACGGCATTACGCTGCAGGCCATCCAAACAAGCAGAGTATGCCCGGTGGCAGCGGTGGCCAACTTCCTCCAGCAGCGGCAGCCATCGGAGGCAGGGGCACCGTGGCTCTTGCAGAGACGGGTCCGCATTAAGCAGCTTCCAGTTTAAGAAAGTGATGGACCAAGGCCTGACAAAGATTGGGTTAACGGAGGGCCGGTTTGGGACGCATTCATTTCGAATAGGGGCAGCCACCTGCACGGCAGCCGGGGGCGGAGGACATCATGAGGTTGGGAAGATGGTCTTCGGGGTGTTACAAAAGATATACCAGGTCAGAAAAGATGTGATTTAATCATGCCGTTGGCTCCACTTCTCGTTTCCCAGTGTTACAAAGAAAGAGGAAGCGCACTGTGTGGGTAGTGGGCCACTCGTTTGTTTCAAGGGCCAAGGCGAGCTGGACTCAGCAGCAGGAAGAACTGACAGCCGGCGAGTTCCGGATTGAGTGGCACGGGGTGCCGGGGATGAAATGGGCACAGCTACAGGGGCTGCTGCGAAAATTGCTGGGTAGGGAAAATTGCTGGGTAGGGAGCAGAAGCCCAAGGTGCTGGTAATCCACTTGGGCGGGAACGACTTGACCAGCCTGGGGAGGGGGGTTTTGTTGATGGACATTACGCTCTCTTTACAGGAGATCTCGGCACAGTTGGGCGAAACAGATTGTGTGGTCAGAAGTAATTCCCAGGGCCAAGTGGAGGGGGGCCCGAGAAACATTCCGCAGTCGAAAAATCGAGAAGAAAATTGAATGGGGCCATGGCCAAATTCTGCAGGGGCAGAGGCTTCCACCAAATCAGACATGGCCTGATTTCAGCGGAGCGTGGGTGAGCAGTCGCCGGTGGTCCTGAGGGAAGTGCAGGCCAAGCGAAGCCCTGTCTGGCCCTGCAGGCCTCCGTGAGTTCTTTCTTGCACCTTAATTGTTAATTTGTGCTTTCGCGCTCTGTGCGCGTTGTTGGCGCTGCCTGCTCCCCCCCTCCCACTTCCTGGTCCTCCTCTCCCTTCCCGCCTCCCTGCCCGCCCGCCTACCCTCCCCCTCCCCTTCCTCCGCCTATAACCACCCCCCTCCTGGGCAGCCCCACTGCCCAGCAGCCCCCACGGCTAAGGGCCCCTTAGGCAAAGGGCGGCTCCGACGGTTGTGGCTCCCTGTGTGTCTGCAGGTGTCCGCAGGGGACGCCTGGTGCCGGTCCACCTGTTGGCTCTACCTGCTCCCTCGGCCCACCGCACTTAGACCTGTCACCCTGACTTCACTATGCCTTGCAAACTGTGGTAAACTAGGGTTTTTTCTCCCCTCGCAGGATTTTCAAACTTAGGTGGCCTCTCCACTGGGTACCTGATATTGCATTACTGTGTTCAGAATTTGTGGTAAACTAGGGCTTGCTGCTCACTTCCTATCAGCTCGTGCTTGTCCCACCCCCCCTCTCCCTCCTATCCCATGGTGCGCTCTATCTCACCTATCTTTTCTAACTGCTTCTCCCTTGACTATCCTGCTCTCCTCACTAAATCTGGTAGGAAAAAGTTTAAAAAGGACATCCTGGTCTCCAACCCAGGCCTCCTTATCGCTGACACCTACACCAGTGCCTCCTCTAAGGAAACTCTCACTGACATCCTCTTTCGTGCCTTCACCTGACCTATGGACCCTTCATATGGTCTCTGTGCTCTCTCCTATCTCCTCTTCTCCCATTAATGGTGGCACCCGTTGGGATGTCCTCTTGGCCTCCTTCCACTCCTCTATGGCCATCATTTATGTCTATGCTAATGGAACCGTCTTGGTCCAAGGCCCTCAGGCCAACCTTCACCTCTTTGATAGACGCTTCCCGCACCTCATCAACTTCCTTTCCTCTCCTGCTGCCCCCCCATGCCCCTCTGTCCTCGGCTACCTTGCCTCTACCCTCCCTCCCTGCCCCCTCCTCTGCTCCTTCTCCTCCGCAGGGCGTACCTCTGATCTGTACCCCTCCCCGGAAGTCCTTCAAAGATGGCAACCTTCTCCACATTGCCACTCTTAACTCTCGCTCTACCGTCAAACATTCCTCTGATATCTGCCACCTTCTTGAGGAACTGGACCTTGACGTACTGGGTCTCACTGAGACATGGTTCACGGCCAGCTCTGTCACCAGCTTTGACACACTCCTACCTGACGGCTACAAGATCCTCTCCGTGCCCAGGCCCAACCGTGCTGGGGGGGTGTGGCCCTTATCTTCCCCGAGTGGATTCCTGCCACTGCTATTCCCACGCAGACCTACTCCTCTTTTGAATGTCTTGTCTGCCGACTCTCTCTCCTAGCCATTCCCTTACCGTGGCTACTATCTATCGGCCACCTGGTCAAATTTCCTCCTTCCTCTCCGAGTGGGCGGACCTCTCCTCCTCACTCCTGTCCTCAACCACTCAACTCCTCTTCCTTGGAGACTTCAACATCCACCTGGATGCCTCCTGGCCCCCCTCTGGACTCTTTTGCGACCTCTGCGACTCCCTCACTCTCTACTCTCTCGTCTGGGCCGACCCATTCTGCTGGGCACACTCTTGATGCCCTGATCTCTTCTGACCTTCCCCTCTCTGCACTCCTCTCTCCTGGAGTGATCACCTTCTCCTCTCTTCCCACCTCACCCTCCATACCCCACAGGCAAAGCCACCCTCATCACCGCCATCCTCCTTCTCAGTCATCCGACAAATGAAGCGTGTGTCAGTTGAGGCTTTCGCTGCCACCTTCTCGCCCCCTCGTCCCCCTTCGGCTGACACCCACCCTGACATAGCCGTCTCCACTCTTTACTCTGCTATATCTGATACTCTTGATATCCTTGCCCCCGTCATGAGAATCCGCCTGAAGCCCCAAGCCAAATGTAACTCCTGGTTTGACTCGGATCTCGTCACCCTCAAACGCAAGTGCAGGGTGGCAGAGAGGAAATGCCGTGCTTCATGTTCATCCTCTGACAAACTGGCCGGTCGCCTGCTCCAAAGGCATTACCAGCTCTCCTTCTCACCAAAAAGAGAGCCCTTATCCAAGCCCGCATTACTGCGGCATCTAACAATTTGGCCGAACTCTTTAAAATCTGCATGGAGCTGGCCAACCCTGCTGCAGTCTCTACCTCTCCTGTCCCCTGCCAGGCCCTCTGTACGGCACTGGCCTCTCACTTCATTTAAAAAAACTCAGGACATCCTGTCCTAACTCTCCTCCCATCACCTCCCCCCCCCCCTCTATTCCCTGCCTGTCCTCTGGCCCTTCTGCAGCCACCCCACCTCTCTCCTCTGCCTTTCCCCTTTTTTCTGTTGAGGTTTCGAGACAAGTCCGATCTATGAAAGTCTCGTCAACACAGGTCCACCCCTGCTCCTCCAAAACTATTAAGGACCACATCGACTCCTTGGCTCCTGCCCTTGCTGACTTCTGCAATCATTCCTTCGCCTCTGGAGTCTTCCCATCCCCTCTCAAGCACTCCCTTGTGCACCCCCTTCTTAAGAAACCCTCCTCCGACCCGTCCTGCCCAGCTAACTATCGCCCTATCTCTATCACTCCTTTCCTGGGCAAGCTCCTGGAGAAACTTGCCATCTCCGAGCTTAATCTCCATGCTGAATCTGTTGGTAGCCTTCATGACCACCAGTCTGGCTTCAGAGCTGCCAGAAGCACGGAAACTGCTCTCCTGAACATCCGTGAGGACCTGCTCTCGAACCTTGACTCTAACATTCCTTGTGTTCTCATTTTGCTTGATCTCTCTTCTGCCTTTGATACTGTCAACCATACAATCCTGCTCACCCGTCTCCGTGATAACCTGGGTATCACTGGCCAGGTTCTGGCTTGGCTGACCTCTTTCCTCTCAAACTGGGGTCTTTCCTGTCTGACATCTTTTTCTCTACCTCTGGTGTCCCCCAGGGTTCTAACCTCTCTCCCTGGCTGTTCAACCAGTACCTGGCACTTCTCGCCCACCGCATCGCTGCTCTCTGCCCCTACTTTCAGTGCTATGCTGATGACACCCAGCTCATTTTCAGGCTACCCTCGGCCTCCTCTTCTCCTTCCCTCATCTCCGACTGTCTTTCTGCTATCCAGGAATGGTGTGCTGCCAACGACCGCTGCCTTAATGCCAGTAAGACCGAGATTCTACTCATCGGCACACCCACTCCCTCCCTCCTTCCCTGCAGCTCTCTGGCCGGCCTCTTGGCCCTCTTCCTGCAAGGCTAAAAACCTCAGGGTCATCTTCGACTCCACCCTCTCCTTCTCGCCTCACATTTCTGACGTTTCTAAGAAGTCACACTACCTGCTGCACCTCCTTAGAGGTATCCTTCCTTTCCTCTCCTTCCCCCAGAAGCTCACTGTCTCCAGAGCCCTGGTTCTCTCGAAGCTGGACTACTGTAACAGCCTCTACCTAAATCTGCCTGCCTCTACTCTCCGCCCTCTGCAACTCATCCAGAACAGGACTGCGAGACTTGTCCTTGGCCTCAAGCCCCCGGACCGTATCTCTCCAGGACTGAAATCGCTACACTGGCTCCCTGTGGCTGCGAGGATTAAGTTCAAAACCCTCTACATTGCCCACAAGGCTTTCTGGGGCCTGGGGCCAAAATACCTTCAACTCTCCCTTCCTAAATATCATCCTTCTCGTGCACTTCGCTCATCCGCCTCCAGCTCCCTCAGGTTCAGCCGCTTCTCTAAGCAACGAGTTGGTGGGAGATCTCTCTGCTGCAGGGGCCTCCCTCTGGAAAAGCCTTCCTGCCTCCCTAAAACTAGAGGAGAACCATCTCCGGTTCCGGAAGCGCCTCAAAACCCTCCTCTTTGCTTCTGCTTTCTCTCCCTCTCTCCCCTGCTAAATCACTGAAATTCTACTAAATCGGCAACTGGGCCACTCACCTATCTCGGTCCTTGGCCCAGCCACTCTCCCCTGCACTGCCTTCCCGGCAACCGCTGCACTGCGGGACTGTCTGTATCCCTACAATCCCTCTTCCCAGCACTTGTCTGCACTTATCTTGCACTTGCCACCAGCTGGCCCTTATTATTTATCTTGTTCGTTACTAACCGTGTACTGCACTTTCCCCTCTCCCTTTCCCCCCTTGCACTTTTCCCGTCCCCTTAACCTTGCACTTGCGCGATCTGAATGACACCTGGCCTAGTAGGATTGTTGTCTGTCTCCCTTTGTCCCCCCCTCCCTTCCTCGTCGCGCCTTGAAACCCTTGTGTATAGGCGCGTTACAAATGCCATATCATATCAACAGGAAAACCCCCCGAATACTTTCTGAAGGATGGGGGGCACCTATCTGCAATGGAAATGGAGCTCTTTTTCTGGAACATATGTACCAAATTGCTGGAGTTGTGAAAAGGAGACAGGAAGAAGGGGAGCCACGTGGGCGGTAACCCACCTAGTGGCGTGGCGGTGTTTGGGCGACCAAGTACAAATGATAGACTCCAGATGAGCCAGAAGGAAACCGGAATGGGTCTTCGCTCTTCCGGACCAGCGCCTCTTGGGGGCCTAACGGTGGGGGCATCTGGTGGTAACAACTAAGGCTCAGCTTCCCCCAAAAAAGAAACGGCGTTCTCCCCACACACGGACACCTGCATGGGCAGGATAGGCTCCGGTACAAAGGGTTGGGAGAGTTGGGGGCCTACTATGGAAACTATACAAAGGTATAGGGCGCCACGCTTACAGACTGAAGTTCGCAAAATGTGTGCAATTATTCCGTTATGGAAATAAAACTGCGGCCAAGTTTGCCATTTGAAAATACTGTTTCATGCCAATTCATTACTGGGGAAGAAATAAAATAAGGCGCACCGAAAAGAAGGTGCGCAAAAGGGCTAATTGGCAAGAAGGACAAATGGACAAATGCAGGGGTTACCCAACTCGCATTTTACCAAGAAAGACGCACCCTTCACTTTGGTAAGACCACTGCCCATTCCCACTTACACCAACCCCAATCTACCTTCATGTATTGGACAGCCATGCCGAGGACTATCCTTTATGCAACCTTGCAATAAGATCAGAGCGCGGCCACTGCCGAGGGTTCCTCTCCTAGGCGAGGTCATTTCGCAAAACCCGGAAATGGCGACAGGAAAACAAAATGGAGGAAGCTTTATTACGATTAGTGTTCTCTCCAGAATCAAGTACTTCAAATTCTGGTTACTTTTGCATCAAAAGGAGAGAAATGTTCATAAAAAATAAAAAAAAAAATCAAGAAACACTTGCTCCGCCTCCTGGCTTCCCTGCAGTCCCCCTCCTCGGCTCCAAGTCTGATGGCTGTAGTTTTATTTGAAACCCCGAGTTGCGCTGGTTGGGAGCTTCAGCATTTTTTTTTGACTTCATGAAACATTCTTGGGTGACAGTTCAACAATGTCCTCAGACAAGCCTCACAAGGTGTTTACCCACCAAGTTCCATTGGCATAGGTTTTAAAATTCATATTGGGGATATAATGCCCTGCAATAGTGCAAGGCATGCATCAGTTTGCAGGAGTTTCAGGTAATCATACCCGGTCAGTTCGGTGTCAAAACTTTGCAAGAAGTGTCGCATCCCAGCTCCGTTTTGCAAGCTCATTTAGAACTAGGATGGGTACCCTTACTTTTTCTTTAAAGTTGATCCCCGCCTCGACCGCCCCACCCCCCACACCCCACACGATCTGCCCCATCTACTTGCTCTGCTCTTTGCACTGGTTTAAGTGGGTGGGAGCGGTTGCAGGCGGTGCTTCTCTACTATTGTCTAATATGTTTCACTGTGCTTTGTACTTTTATTTAAAAAAGGAAACCGTTCCGGAATGGTTTCGTTATAAAATCAAAGTATAGGAAGAAGTTGAAACTTGCATTTCAGTGCAGTGAACGTTGCCTTAAACAGAAGGCGCATGGGGGTCGGGGGGGTGTAATGTGTTGGGGTAGGGTTTGTGAGGAGCGGTGTCAGGCCAGCAGGGAACATAGTTCCACTACTACTTGTCAGACTTCGAACACTGGCCTCTGTTGAATGAAAGGCAAAGGCGACCAAATATGTCAAAAGTTCTGCTTGTGTGGAAAATCAGCATGTGCGTATCCAAACGGAACGTGGGGTCAAGCCTCCTGTATTCTGACATTCCAAATGCCCATGAAATCATGCAATGCAAGTCCCTGAACAGTCAGAGCACTGGAAACTCTGGGAAGGGGTTTCTTGGATTCGCTCAGTCTTCTGAGGTTCCCAGTGTTAACCCTGAGAGCCTATGCGATCAAAACTGATTCACTGAAAAACACTTCGTAAATCAGGCCCAAAAGGGGCAGGGCCTTTCCCCCTGCGAAAGCCAGATCACCCCAACGCCATAGGCATCGGATTGGTTATGCTTACCTTGGAGCATAGGTTTGTAGTGTATTAAAAAAATAAAACGGTGTCCTCTGAAAGGCCGTCACTTCGTGGTGCCACAAGTGGAGCAGAAGGGGTGGTCTTAACAGCTTCGTCACAATCGGATCCAATGAGGGTGGCGTGATTGTGCAGGATACAGGCAGGAACCTGCAATTGCAGACTGAAAAAGTGCTAAGGCGCACACACACAGGTACCAGATATAGCATGAAACCAGTGAAAGCAGAGGCATCTAGGGAGAAGCTGAAGATAGCAGTATAAGACAGGAAGAGCAAAAATATATCAAACACAGGTGTCCAGGGAGAGTATCTGTGCAAGGGCTGTAGAGAAGAGCAAAACCCACCACCATGTAAATTAAAAGCAAGCCTAAAAAAAAAAAAAAGAGCCAGGGACAAGCTGGATTCTAGGGAGTAGAACCAGCAAAGGCATTGCAAGGACAAGCAGGGTGCCCGAAGAGTGGAGCCCACAAAGGCAGTGCATGGACGAGCAGGGTGCCGGGGAGTAGAGCCCACGAAGGCAGTGCAAGGACCAGCAGGGTGCCGGGGAGTAGCGCCCACGAAGGCAGTGCAAGGACGAGCAGGGTGCCGGGGAGTAGCGCCCACGAAGGCAGTGCAAGGACGAGCAGGGTGCCGGGGAGTAGCGCCCACGAAGGCAGTGCAAGGACGAGCAGGGTGCCGGGGAGTAGCGCCCACGAAGGCAGTGCAAGGACGAGCAGGGTGCCGGGGAGTAGCGCCCACGAAGGCAGTGCAAGGACGAGCAGGGTGCCGGGGAGTAGCGCCCACGAAGGCAGTGCAAGGACGAGCAGGGTGCCGGGGAGTAGCGCCCACGAAGGCAGTGCAAGGACGAGCAGGGTGCCGGGGAGTAGCCCCACGAAGGCAGTGCAAGGACGAGCAGGGTGCCGGGGAGTAGCGCCCACGAAGGCAGTGCAAGGACGAGCAGGGTGCCGGGGAGTAGCGCCCACGAAGGCAGTGCAAGGACGAGCAGGGTGCCGGGGAGTAGCGCCCACGAAGGCAGTGCAAGGACGAGCAGGGTGCCGGGGAGTAGCGCCCACGAAGGCAGTGCAAGGACGAGCAGGGTGCCGGGGAGTAGCGCCCACGAAGGCAGTGCAAGGACGAGCAGGGTGCCGGGGAGTAGCGCCCACGAAGGCAGTGCAAGGACGAGCAGGGTGCCGGGGAGTAGCGCCCACGAAGGCAGTGCAAGGACGAGCAGGGTGCCGGGGAGTAGCGCCCACGAAGGCAGTGCAAGGACGAGCAGGGTGCCGGGGAGTAGCGCCCACGAAGACAGTGCAAGGACGAGCAGGGTGCCGGGGAGTAGCGCCCACGAAGGCAGTGCAAGGACGAGCAGGGTGCCGGGGAGTAGCGCCCACGAAGGCAGTGCAAGGACGAGCAGGGAGTAGACCACATCACTAAGAATCCCAGGGAGCAGTTTGTCCAGACCTATGCGACAACTTTCTTCCAAGGAAATGGTCTTTCGTCATTCCCAGAAGTTTGGACTTTATTCCCTAAACAATTCCAGAGATAGGCCCCAGAAGCCCAAAGGATCCCAACGCCCCAAATAATTTCCCCTTGGGGCGCCAGACCATGAGGGCTCTTGGGAAGGGTGAACATAAGATCCATAATGGCCATTATTTGGACAACATATGCTAGCAGTAACCCTTCCTCTGCAACCTTAGCCCTGATGAATGGTTCAAAGGGACTTTAAAAGATAACAGGGAGCCAACAGCAGGGATCAAGTGTAGTGCTTTAAAGGTGGGGTTCATGTGGTCACTGAATCTGATGGCTAGGATGTACCTAGCTGCTGTGTCCTAGATGACCTACAGCACATGAAGCAAGGCCCAGATATAGGTCAACGATGGCCAGTCAGTAAGGAGTTCCTCTTGCATAGAGGTCAGGGCAGACTCAGTTCGTCCTAAAGGCCTGAACCCAGATTTGTGGTCATGTAAATGCTCTTTCCTCAGTGATGGAGGCTAAGATATGTGACGCAGCCTCTTTTCTCTGTGGTCTTGCCAAGAAATGATGTAATGGCAATAAATGGTGTTATGGCAATGGGGCAGTAGTTTGCCCGAATTGCTTTGCCAGAAAGCTTCTTGAAAAGGGGCAGAATGCAGAACTTTCATTCTTGAGGTAAGATACCAGTGTTGAAGGAGCTGTGGCACAGGGGAACCAGAGAAGGAACAAAGGTGATAAAGATACCTTTGATGGTTCTAGCAGGGCAGGGACAAACCTGTTCAGTCGACTACTTCAATTTGGCAGAGTTCATTAGGTCTGCTGGTGAGACCAGATTAGAGGAGTAGAAGCAAGAGGGCCCAGTTAATATCAGCAGCAGGGGCGTATGGTCATGACTTTAGCCTGGGTGGTGTTCAAGGCGATTGATGAAGTTAGACAAAACTATCTGCCAAGAATTGGAAGGCCTTGGTGTACCACAAAATGCAGCAGTCTCCTTGTACATTCTGTAGACGTCTGAATATTTATAGTCATTGATTCAGTGCGACTATAGAGGGAGGTCCTTTTCTTGTGTTTTACACAGGCAAGGCAGCCCTTCCTTTGGCAAAGGCAAGATAGCTTGTGAATCTAAACCCATGGATAACACTTTTTCATGCTGGACAGGTTTTACTCTGATCTACAGCTACTACATTTCTAAGGCGGTTTTTCTTTTTTTCTGACTAGAGCCACGCTATTCATGGTGTTAGACGGGGTACCGTGGAGGCAGACTAGTCAGGGATCTGGGGTAGAAGACAAGGAGAGCATCTCTTGACTGGAAGGGATGAAGATAGAGGAGGATGCAGACATGGAAACACGTACCATTAGTCTATGATTGAGGTATTCTGACTCAGCTGGCAGAGTAGGGGTAGACACTTGCATGGTGTGGCCTTACGCACTGACATGGAGTGGCCAGTCAGTCACAGCAATGGTGGAGTTGTTAAGAGAGAAAAAACATGGACTGTACAACCCCCAGTGTTGGTAGATTAAGACAGCCAGGCCTACAGTGCCACCGCAACGCAGAAGTCAAGCAAGAGTGCTGTGGATTTGTCAGCTAGGGTGTCCAATCAGATACTGAAGTGACCCATCACAACAATGAGGTTGGAGACAGCTTCAATGCAGCATGGAAATCCAGCTATTTTTAGGCAATAAGGGCAGTAGTTGGTAACCATGATCATACAGGTATCCGCGTGATAGTACTTGCAGGCCAGCATCTCAGAGGAGGAACAGGTTGCAGTGGAGGTCAATGTAGTAGTGATGACAGCAAGATAAATTAGGGCAACACTGCTTCAAAACCAGCTGAGCATGCTCTCAACCACGATCTTAAAATAGTCAAAGAGTAAGGGGTCAGCGGAGGCAGCAAACATGCTGGAAAACCAGGTTTCAGAAACACCGGATGTCAATGAAGCAGCTTAGGTAGGTCATGAAGGTTTGAGGGATGTTTTCTCAAAGTCCTGAAGTTGAGGGTGGCCAACACAAAAATGTAGCTACAGATCAAGAACTGTGCGGTGGTGGGCAGAAGCTTCCTGCTGGAGGGTTTAAAGGAACCCAAACAGTGCGGGTAGAGAAGCTTGTGTTGAAACAAACTCCCAGGTAGGATACTAGAAGTTCGCAGACTTACAACTCATGGAAAGCCCAACACCTTCCCCCAAATAAGGAATGAAGGCCCAGGCCGACAGCAAGTTCAAACTGCAGTTTATTACAGCCAATCAGTTTAGGACAGAAGAAATCCGTGGACATCAGTGAGCTCTGGCTTGCAGGCCAGTTTTGTGGGCACATTGCGCCATAGCGACGTCACAACCTGGGCCCTTCTCCAGCAAACCCAACACCACTGGATTGGGTGCCGAGTAATAGTCCTCCTATAGTGGACCCTATACGTGTTACTATGTCAGGCCTGGCCCATCCCAAAAGTGCTGTTACTAAACAATGTTTCAGTGGGAGGGTCTTACCCTTGGTTCTCGCCCGTTGCTACCCACCCCTAGGGTCCTGAACAGTGATTGGCTAGAGCGGACATCCCCAGGCCTGGGAACCGAAATAGCTCAACGGAGTACATTTTCACGGTAAGAAGAACTGTGTGTCTGCATTGTAACATGTGTAAGAGTGCCCATTCACATTGTGCAACACTGGTCCCATTCTCCTTTCCTAGTGGCAGTTTCGATTCATCATCCGACTTGGCCGAATCACGTGTTCTGAAACAGTGTTTTTGAGCTCTGCAGCTCTCAATTCTGAATACTGAAGAATTATTTGCATTTATTGCAGCCAGGGTTACTGTAGTTCAGGGAATGGAACGTCACTCATTGTGGTGGCCTTGGCAGCCAGCCTTGTCCCCACACGGTTGCTCTTTTGTTGCATCTGAATTCAGCTTCGCGCCTCTTGAGATGGTTGTGGCCCATTACGCCATGGCATGGCATGGCTTCTATATTCTATAGTTCTCCTTAGGTTAGTAATAGATTGGTTCGGTCAGTTCCCATAGGTGCTCCTGCAGTTCCATAATGCCACTTGCATGCAAGCACCAGCAAGCTTGCTCAGGATCCCTTGCTTCTTGATTTCTGTTGCTGCGGTTAAGCCAATGACAAAATAATAAAGCAAAGGCAATATGTATCTTTGCTCTAACTTATAGAACTGTTCCGCATGTGTTAGTGTATTCGGATGCGTTTTTTGTGTCCCCAATGTGCAGGTGGCACGTGTGCTTGCTGCCCAACGCTGGTGTGTCGTGTTGTCTCCACCGACGTCAGTAGCGTAGCTTCTTGGCCCTTCAGTCAATACTGTCAGTTGAAGTCTCCTTAGTTGCATCCTGAGGCTCCTAGTCCACTCTAGGCAACGTTTGCACTGCTGCTGGGCTACATGGTTGGCCGAGTGGGTACATCTCAACATACTTGTTTATCATAGGAGCACTAGGAATCGGTCCAATTTGGTATGGGTGATTGTGGTACCTTTGGTTCTTCTTACGGGCTATGTGTCTAATGGGAGGGGGAGCAGGGGTAGGATTCGACCATCCCTCTTCACTCGACACTCGGATGCTGACTGAAGTGGACAAGGGAGGGTTCATGCAGGCAGGCTGAGCAGTCTAGTGCAGCCAATAAAGGGATTATCAAGGCATCACACAGGAGAAGCAGGTTAGTGCGACTGCTCTGGGCCATGATAGTTCTAAATATTGGGTGGTAGCTTGGTGCTGGAAGGGAAACCCCAGAGTGTACCATCTAGTTCTACCAATTATCACAGAAGAACTCAAGCTTAGAAAGCATATAGATCTTCCAGGCAGGAAGGGGACAAGTAAAGATTAGGATAGCCGTTAGCTTCCCTCTAGAATGGGCATCCTAAGGTTATAGTGAAGGGTAGAATTCTTCAATTTTTCCACCATGGCTGGGTTAGCAACCTGAAAGGAAGGCAAAACTCTAATAATACCAGTAAATGGGAGATCGAGATGGCTATAGCGAAACACAGGAATGGACAGAAGCCACCAAAAAAAAGCACATAACTCAGAGCAGCCAGAGAAGAGGAGTAATAGGCTAAAGTAAGAGTGGCGACTAAGCTTACAATGGAAGAGGGAACATCCGGCAGGTTACTGCAGCAGTAGGCCATGAAAGGAAAAGAAGCAGCAAGTACCAGGGGCATACAAGAGCATGGCTAGACTATAAGCGAGACTGTTGCAAGAGCACCAGAAATCCAGAAGAGCAATCCAAGAAAGCTCTAGAAGAGGAGCGATGTGAAGCAACAGAGAAATATATGTAACTGATTATGAAGTAAAAACAGAAGCTGGACAAGTCGTGGAAAGCTGGTATGCTAGAACCAGACAATGTATGGTGGCTAGTATAACCATAACATACAGAAGGGTTGCAAGAGGAGCACAAAGGCACATGATAAAATGAGTCCTGAACTAGCAAAAGGGACCAGGAGAGCTAAGCAAGGCAGATCAAGAGGAGAGCAGGATACAGTGAGGCAGAGGTGGCCTAGAGTCATAGGTGAAGCACTGCAGATGATCTCCCAGACACAAGTGGCAAAGGATGAACATATGCATGACAACCTACATTGAGAAAGGGGTGGCAGACTAGGGAGTTACTAATGCAAAGCAAGATAGCAGAGAGATGATGTGGCAACAGCCCCAATTGGTAGGTAGCTGAAAGCTCATAGGTAGTGGTGAGGGAAAGAGGCTAACGGGTGCATGGGCACAGTCCGGAGGGCAAAAGGTGGGCAAAAGAAACTAAGCAAATCGGGAGCAGGTTGGTGAGACAAGTAGTCCACCGCCAGAAAGGAAGGAAGGAAGGTGAGGTGGGGACGAGGAACCTACAAGGGGAGAGGACAGCCAAGAGTGGAGACGCAGGTAAAGATAAGCCACACAGAAGAGTAGAGCAGGTATAGGCTGGGAACAGAGGGAGGGCAGAGGAAGGCAGGAAGAAGAGAAGGGTGAGGGCACAGAAAGGCGAGGGGGTTGGGGGAGCTATCAAAGTATGCCAGAAAGTGGGAAGAGACAGGTACCAGAAGACAATGGAAAGCTGGAAAAACAAGCATGGAGGAGAAAGAAGGGTACAGCAGAGTATTCACATCCCTATACGGTGAGATGAAGGATGCAACTTCAAAAAAGGATAAAGACAGGGTGAGGCGAATTCAGAGACGAGGCAAAGAGGGGACTTCCATCACAAACGCACCTGGTTTAGTCCACTTTCTTCCAAATACCTTTGTTGGCAGCGCAGACAAGTGGATGATTCATCCAATTAGGCCACGCTGAAAAGGTGGCTGTGACGCAAGAGACAGAACTAAAGGCTCAATGTTAGAGGATCTGGATGACGGGGCAGCCTCATAGGGCATGGTGGACCAAGATATTGTTGGCAAATCTTTCTCTGGAGTATTTGCCAAAGCCATGAAAAAGCACTGGAGTGAGTGCCAACAACATACAGCATTATTATATTGGGTGATTAATTTATTTTTTCTTCTTTATTTAAAGTGGTTTTCCTCACGCCCCCACGTGTTGGTTTCCTTTGTGCCACACCTAATTTCTAGTGTTAGTGGAACACTACCACCTACAGTGTGCTTTGCAGAAGAGGCACCAGTTAAAAAAAAAACTCAACACTATACAAAAATAGCCACATTGCAAAGGTAGCATCTGCCACCCTTCTTGCCTTCTTGCTTGTCCTATGCTAGTGTTAATTGATTAAAATACCATACTCACTAATTACAGCAAAGAAGCACACAAGCAGGAGTAGGCACAAGTTCTTACCACTTGTAGGAGACAGATATTATCCCGGAGGGCCGCCAGGACTCCAACGAATGATACCACAAACATGACTACTCCCAACAGGATAAGGATTACGGCGGGGGCCAGGAATAAACCATGTAGGGTCTTGTACTTCTGCCTCTCCACCTCGGCATAGATGCCAACCGCAAGAACCACAAACCCGATGAGCTGCAGAAGAAACAAAGAAAAGGGCTTAAGCAAGAACGCATCTGAAGAATCACATTAGGTCAAGTAGGTAGGAAAGACAAACTATCTCCATAACATGACAATCAACAGTACAGTCCTCACATTGGGCAGCTGCAGAGCCTTGCAAAACTTACCACCCTTTCCACACCCATCGGCGGACTGAGCATGCGGTTTGACAACTTGGTACACACTACTTATGCATACAAACCATCTTCAGTGAATATCGGCAGCTTAGGCTACTGGGAAGGTAGGGTTTTTGTTAGGGTTCGACTAAGGTCCTCATTCAGTTATGAATTTTAGGCATGTGCAAGGAGAGTACATTTTAGGCAAGAGAAATTTAAAAATGTGGTAAAAGATTGAAAAAAAATTATGAAAAGTCAAAAAGAATCAGCGTCTCCCTTCAAAATAGAGATTGTCAATAGGTCTTAAGGAGGTTTTGGAACATCATTGGTGCAGTTGAATAGATGAGGATTAAGATGTAGTGCTAGAAGGAGGCTGGACATGATCTGTTCTATGCTAAAGCCACTTTGCCGGTTGTCAATCACTGATCAATGCGCAGTGCAAATAAACATGCGCGCTTTAGGTCTGGCTAGTGTAACCGATGGACAGGAAGCACAAGTGTGCTATTATGCGTCCTGTTTGGACTTCCCCATCAGTAGAACATTTCCTTAACAAGTACATCCAAATTCACATTTTTTTTAAATATATTTTTTATTGATTTTATACATGCACTGTATCAAAATGTGGCAAATACTTGGAGAGCGCTGCAAGCAGCGTAATCGTGCTTAGAGGTGCCTGTAAAACAAAAAGAACATAAACGTCAACAACAGGTCCGAGAGATGTTCGTGGGGGGAGCCAAGAGGGGAGTGGCGCCAAGATAGTCGCTATTAGTTGAATGAAGGCAGACAAGGGGAATTTGACATGCCTCGGGATCAGGGTAATGGGCGGAGAGAGGGGATCACCGGCATCCTAGGCCTTCAATGTTTCGTTCCTGGACTTGCAAGCAGGAGGGGAGCTTCCCGGGTCGGATCCTCTGCTGTGCGCTGCCCCCCTTGCTTTTCAATCAGCTTTGTCCAGCCATCGTAAGGAGGGAGGTTGTCGGGCCAAACCTGGGTATTTCTGGGTGTAGTCCAGGAAGGGGGCCCACGTCTGGAGGAATTTGTCTCTGTTCCCGAACCGGAGGGCAGTTATTTTTTCCGCTGCAATTATATTCCAGCATTTCGTCCACCACATTTGTACTGCCGGGCCCTCTGGGTTTTTCCACAGCCTAGCCACAGAAATCTTAGCGGCCATCAGCAGGTGAGAGCATAGCTCTGCTCTGTGCCCTGAAAGGGGGAATTGACCCTCCCCGCTTGCTCCCAGTAAGACAATGCCTGGATCCCATGGGATAGCGAGTCCTATGATCCTGTTGATGTGATCCAGCACGGATCTCCAGAATTGGGTGGCTTTGGGACATGTCCAGAACAAATGGTAGAGTGTGCCTTTATCTGGGCATCCTCTCCAGCACACCGGTGGAATTGTTGGATTGCATTTGTTGAGTGTTTCTGGGGTCCGGTACCACCTGAAGCATACCTTGAATGCCCCCTCCTTGTTGGAAACATTTCGAACCTCCGTTTGCCCTCGCCCAGATATGATCCCACTCCTCCAGTTCGATGGGCCTCCCAATGTCTTTCTCCCATTTCAGCATGTATGGCTCTTTGCGGGATGGGTCTGTTCTGTCCAGGAGCCTGTAGAGGGTAGATATTCTGCCCTTTGGTGGGGATCCTGTGAGTGTGAGTTCCAGGGCAGTGAGGTCTCTGCTTCCGAGGTGCTTCATATCCCTACTCGAGAGCCAATGTCGGAGCTGGGTATATCTGAATCTTTCGCTCTCCGGCACGTTGAATTTCGCCTTGCAGGCCTCGAAATCAAGGGGGTTTCCCTCCTCATAGAAGAAGTCTTGCACCCTTTCCAGCCCTCCATTTTTCCACCTCGTGAAGTTCTTGGGGTTATAGCCCGGCGTGAACTCTGGATTCCTCCAGACTGGGGTGAGTGAACCCGTTGTGCTGCAGAGATTCCACAGGCACGCCGTCCTCCTCCAGCTCACCACCGTATTTTCGGTTGCCGTCAGGGGTCCCACGCCCTCGCCTACGCTGGGTCGCTTCAGGTGTGGTAGAGAGTTTATTGGGATTGGGCTCTAGTCCTCTTCCAGCTCCAGCCAGCGAGGCTTTGGGGTGGAGGGAAGCCAAGCGACCGCGAATGAGAGCTGAGCGGCCAGGATATATCTGGCCACCTCAGGCGCTCCCAGTCCACCCAGCGCCCGTCCTCGGAGCAGGAGTTTCCTTGGGATTCGCAGCCGTTTTCCTCCCCAAATATAACTCATGATGTTCTTTTGCAGCTTCTGGATCGCCTGCTTCAGTATTGTGGTTGGTAAGGCTGTGCACTGGTAAAGTAGTCTAGGAATGAGGTTCATCTTCAGAGCCGTGATTCTCCCGAACCAGGAAATCTCCTGCTTTTGCCAGCGTATTAGGTCATTCTTGAATTCTTTAAGGAGCGCCGGAAAGTTGGACTTGTATACTCTGCTGGGGGCGTATGGGAGCTGGACCCCTAAGTATGGGAGATTCTTTTTTTGCCCAGGGTATGTGGTATTCTTTTTCCAGATCTAACATTAGAGGACTAGGCAGGTTAATGCTCAGCGCTGTTGATTTGGATAGGTTAACTGTAAATCCCGAGGCTTCCCCAAATTCGAGCAGTTCCCTCCATACGGCCTTCATGGTTTCCTTTGGCTTGATCAGCGTAAGGAGGACATCGTCGGCGTACAGGGCAGCTTTATATGTTTGGGCCTCGATTGTCAGGCCTTGGATCCCTGCATTTTGACGTACCCTGTTCGCGAATGGCTCCATTGAGAGGGCGAATACCAGGGGGGACAGGGGGCAACCCTGCCTGGTGCCTCTTGAGATTTTAATTTTTTCGGACCTGGCCCCATTGATCCTTAGTCTGGTGGAAGGATGCTGGTAGTTCGCTAATGTCCTTTTATGAAATTTGGGCCAAAGCCGAAGTGCAGGAGTGATTTTTGGATGTAGCCCCAATCGAGCATGTCAAAGGCTTTATGCGCGTCGAGGGATAGTACCATCAGTGCCCGCCCCTTCCTGTTGGCATATACGACATTTATGGTTCTCCTTATATTATCATGGGTGATGCGGCCAGGGATGAATCCAGTCTGGTCCGGATGGATGATGGCTGGAAGCAAGGGAGCCAGTCTGTTCGCGAGGGTTTTGGTGAAGATTTTAGCGTCGTAGTTCAGGAGGGTGATAGGTCTGTAGGAGGCGCAATGGCTCCGGTCCCTTCCAGGTTTCGGTAGCAGCACAGTTAGTGACTCTTCCATCGAGGGGGTGGTCGTTCTTGATGATCGGAACGAGTTGAAGAGGGCTGCCAAATGGGGCGAGAGGATGTATGAAAACTTCTTATAGAATTGTGCTGTAAGCCCATCTGGGCCAGAAGTTGAGTTTTTCATTTTTGCTATGACCTCGCTCACTTCTTCTGCTGAGATAGGGACCTCTAGGGCCGCGAGTGGAGGGTGTGGATTGGCCGGCTGTCCTCCTGCAAGATATTTGACTTGTGCTGATGCGGCCGTGGGGGTACCCAACATGATACCCCTGTGATGTGCTGTCATGATTTCCATTTTCTCTGTGATAGAGTAGCGAAGAGTCCCTTGCGCGTCCAGGAGGCTATGGATGGAATTTCTCGACTGTAGCTTTTTTTAGTTTGTGGACCAGGTGCCGATTTGCTTTGTTGCTGTGCACATAGTAGAACTGTTTGGTGTATGTTAGTGCTCTGGCCGCTTTGTCAGCTAGATGCATTTCTAGGGATCGCTTCGCCCTTTGGAGCACGCGACTCGCTTTCCTGTTCTGGCCTCTTAAGAATGCGTTCCGCTTCTGTCACTTCCGCCTCAAGTGCGTCTTGTTGCAGCTTGCGTAGTCGTCTGAGTCGGGCTGTGCAGTCGTTTGCCGTGCCCCTGATGACTGGCTTTATAGCGTCCCAGATCGTGGCCACTGATGTGTCTTTGGTGGTGTTTTCCCTGAAGTAGTTCTTGAGGGCTTCCGCCATTTCTGTTCCGATTGCGATGTCCGTTAAGATCCGGTCTTGGAGTTTCCATTGCCGCTGAGGCGGCTCGGGGGAAGCTCGCTACCCTCTGGTTCATTATGACTGGAGCATGATCCGAAAGGGCTCTGTGCCTAATTTGGATGGATTCGACGCAGGGAATGAGAACGCTGGAGAGTAACAGGAGGTCGATTCTTGAGTGCCCCAGATGAACATGAGAGAAGAAGGTGTAGTCCCTTGTTCCCATGTTGGACCATCTCCACGCATCTATAGTGTTGGTTTCCCTCAGGAATTCGGCCATGGCGAGGGCCTTGGTGAAGTCCTCCTTCGATGGAGGGAGCGTTTTGTTCAGGTTTGGGTCTGGAGTCAAGTTAAAATCGCCCCCTATGATTAAGCGACCTTCAGTGAAGGTGACAAGAATGGGCAGGAGATTTCTGAGGAATGTGATCTGCGCTGTATTTGGGCAGTATATGGCAGCGATGGTGATGGGAAGCTCTACTAAGAGGCCTTTTAGCAGGAGATACCGACCCTCTGGGTCACTCTTGGTGGTTATGTTAGTTAAGGGCAAGTCTCGGCCTAACAGCATGGCAACCCCGATTTTCTTGAGATCAGCAGAGGCGAAGAACCTTTTTGTGTAGCGTTGAAAGGCTATGCGGCGTTCGTCAGTCCTGAGGAGATGAGTCTCCTGCAGGCAAATAACGTCGGGTGCCAATTGGGCGAGCCTGTGTTCCACGGACTTCCTTTTCCAGGGGGGGGTGGGGGTGGGGGGGGGGATCTGGGGAGTTCAAACCCTGGACATTCCAGGTCAGGATCGAGAGCTCCCTATTCGGTAGAGACATTGGTGGGTCGGTTTGATGGCTGATTTACCCTGCATGTTTCGAATTGCGAAGCTTGAAACCCACTCCGGTGGGCCAATCTGCCATTGCCATGGCGATCCCGAACAGAGAGTTGAGCACACAGTCAGCTTGTGTTTTGACCAACTCCAGCCCCTCCTTTTCCCTCCGACCGGGTTAAACCAACAAAATGAACTAGAACAAAACCTGAAACAAGAAACAAGTGAAGGTATCCAGACCAGCCTTCTACCAACAGGGCTGTCGGCTGGGCCGTGGCTACCAGCTGTGTCGGAGACCATGGGGTCTCATGCTGTGGTGGTGAAAATCTTGCAGTTCGAGAGAGATCGCCGCGGGCCCCCCGGCCAACGAGATTGTTGCATTGGGATTCTTTCCGCAGCGGCTCAGATATTTGTGAGGCTCTGGGTTCAAATTCTGGGCCCCCTAGGGGAGGGGGGGGTGGCCACTGTTCTCTGAGGAGGTACTAGGATCAGGGCGGATGGGGCTCTCAGCGGTTCTTCCCCTTGCGGGAGGGCCGCACATCCTACGACGACCAGATACCCGGGACCAGGGACGGAGAGACTCCCCGACAGCCCCCTCGGGTGAGCGATCCGAGCCCCCCGGGACCTCCCTCCCCGTGTCCGGGTTCATAAACTCCTCAGCCTCCCGAGGTGAGGGGATTTGCTAAGTCTTTCCCTCCCAGGTGAAGGCGAGGCCTGAAGGAAAGCTCCAGCGGTAGGGACTCTTGCGTTCACGTAGCCAGGCAGCCATGGGTTTAAGAGCTCTTCGTTTGGCCAGGGTTGATGCTGCCAAATCTTGGAACAAGGCTATATCCGAATCCCGGAAGTGGATTTGTCCCATGGCCCTGGCCTCCTGCATTATCTCCTCCTTGAGCCTGTAGAAATGGACACGGACCAAAACGTCAGCTGCCCCGCTGGGCCTCTGCCTGGGTCTAGCCCTGTGCACTCGGTCCAGCGCCAGGGGAGAGTTATCTGGGAGGGTGATGACGTGGCGAAGGAGGTCGGAAACATATGATGGAGGTCTTTCTCCGAGATTGCGGATGGAATTCCCCGGATTCTGATATTGTTCCGCCTCGAGCAGTTTTCAGCATCTTCTTCTCTGGCTTCAAGAGCCTTGCACCTGCACTCCAGGGCTCTGATCCTGTCAGCCCCCTCTCCGATCTCAAAGTTCTGGTCACATAGCGTGGTTTCAATCTCCTCGGTTCTTGATTCGATTTCCCCTACTCTCTTGTCCAGCCGGGCAATTTGACTCTTTACTTCTTCGGTACCTTTCTGGAATTCCCTGGTGAGGGCTGATAGGAGGTCATGAAGGTCTGCTTTTGTGACTGCCTGAGCCGCCCCGGCCGCCTGGTCATTGGGGAGGCCATCCCCCGTCGCACCTTCATTGCGCTCACCCTTCTTGCTCCCCCCCCCCCCAGCAGGCATTGTTAATAGCATGGAGATGTCCGTCTGCTTGGCAGATTTGCTGGCTTTGGACATGGTGACTCAGCACAGCTCGTTCCACTAGGATATGAGGGAGGACAACCAGGGCCAGACCGCTGCAGGCGCCCGGACCCCAACCAGTCCCAGGAGGCAGCAGAGCCGCCTTACCTTGTGACGGAGGCGTAGAGAGATCGATCCGCCCTGGGGAAGGGTACCATAAGCCGGCGCAGCCGTGGGACGTTGTTGAGCCCCGAGGGGGTGCACCGATTCCCCCCTTGGTAAAGAGCTAGAGCTGTGTGGATAATGATAGTCTGGGAGCCGGGAGGCACTGGGCCAGAGCTGATGGGACCACAGGTGTTGGGCCGATTGCAGAGTTGGAGACGTCGAGAAGCCCTCAGAGGCCCCCGGGACCAGCCGACATCAGGACATCCGAAAGAGGCTCCGCTGCTCCTGCTGAAGCGGATTTGATGTAGTGAGATTTGCTGAACAGTTCAGGATGGCAGGAGGAGTGCGGGGGACATTGAGGGGCCCCGAGGCACAGCATAGGCGAAGGCAGGCAGTCCGGGAAGGTGATTGTGGAGCACCGCCGTTAGAAGCAGCGTGGAAAGGGTAGTAGAAGCCTTGCTGCAGGAGCGGTGACTAGCTTCTTTGGGCCCGCCACGGGAGATGAGCACGCCCCCTGGGCGTCACGCATGACGGCGAGGCCGCCGGGGATCCCGTGGGCGATTGTAGGCGACGGGCCCCTGATGGCAGCTGCAACTTGGCAGGGGAGGGGGGGGGCGATGGAAGGGATCGGGCCCCGGCCAACCTCCCCTCCGACGGAAGATTCAGGAGGCTGAAGATGTTGGGAGCCAAGCCTTCACCAGGCGAGGAGGGGGCGGAGGAGCACCCCCGTATCAGGCCCAGGCGGCAGTCTGGGTGGAGCCCCGGTCCAGCACCGAGGGGGGAGGCCTCCCGGATCACCCGATGCGACGGGGTTCCATCGCTGTGTGTATCCAGCGGTGCGCCTCGTCTCCGACCCCCAAGCCCCAGGATCAGTGCCGGGCCAGGGAGGAGTCCGCCATCTTGTCCTCCGCACTCACTCCGTCCATGGCGGCAAGCCCGCAACCACCAGATCTATGCGGGTAGCTTTCGCAGGGCATCGATACTTGGCCAAACCATGCCGCAGCGCTTCAGCTCTCGACAGCGCTAAGTTAGGATAAAGGATTTTAGCTTTTCACCAGGGCATTATCGATGGTAGCGTGGCGCCAGCCGGGAGCTCTCACAGAGCAGGTCCGACCGCCATGGCTCCAAGCCACGCCCAGCCCAAATTCACATTTTAAAAAGGGAAGATGTTTGACACTTGCTTAACTGTGTGTTGGTCTTAATATTGTAAAAACATGCAAGGGTGAATGGTAAATGGTAGAGGGGTGGGCCTCCAATCACCTTAACCCACAGTAGGCCCACCTCTTAAGCGGGTGTACATTTTATCCATAAAGCAAGTTTATTGTACAATCGGCCGGAAGGAGCTACATGACCCTATGGAGTCAAACTAACCCAAGCCTCCCTGAACCACACAAGTTGACACATAATATACATTTTTGCAACAGTCAAAACACTCCCATATATGTTATTTTAAACCAACCCCCATACGCGATTGGTTAAAACCTACACAAACGAAAACGCATCTTAAATTTCCCATACTCATTGGTGGCCGTTATCTCAACTACCATATTCAGCTCATGTGTAAAGCACACCTCTTTAGGATTCATCCGCGGTAGGTCACAATGTCATACTGTTATACATTCACATACAAACATAATTCATTACAAGTTCCAGGTGGTCCGAGACCTCTTAATCCTAAAAATAGTTGCACCGATCGTTCAAACGACATGAGAGAGCAGACTAAACAAGTTCCCTTTGAACTGTCCATAACCATCTCACTGACCCCTGTTTGGTGTAATTGGAAAATCAACGACTACCAATTCAGCAC
This sequence comes from Ambystoma mexicanum, assembly GCF_040938575.1. Classification (NCBI taxonomy): domain Eukaryota; kingdom Metazoa; phylum Chordata; class Amphibia; order Caudata; family Ambystomatidae; genus Ambystoma; species Ambystoma mexicanum. The sequence goes on from NC_090923.1 coordinate 719,840,074, forward strand.
GCATAGCTCATCCTGAAAACAATTCAAGCACATGGAGTATCGGTCAACCCTGGCCTCAGGTGGCCTTCACTCCACGTTTGTTGGTCAAAAGAAAATGTTCAAATCCCTCTGCAAGCCTCCAAAATTGCATCTGCCATTGCAATACTACCAGGCCAGAAAAACATTTAGCTGAGCTGCTGACCATCTGCTAAGGTCGTAGTTATTCATTTACCCTTCCTCTGAAACTCTGGAAAATCAGTTTCTCCAAAATTCACCTCACAAAACCCTGCTGCTGAGTTCAATCCATTTATTAAAAAAGCGCACTGCATAAAGATTTATAATTCCCTGTGTTTGTATCAGTGAGCATGCATGTTTATACCCATGTTTTCTTCACAGTGGGTTCTCCATGACAAGTCCCATTCCTTGCATGCACATTATGATACTCCTTGTTGCCCAGCTTCTAGACACTTCATATCTGGATCGTGTTTTAGATTTCATTTGGTTTTGGCATTTATCTTTCTATGTGCATGCAAATCTAAACTGTATGAACTTGAACACAAAGTAACACTTTAACAGTCCCATTCAGATTTAACCACACTGGATACATATGAAATTGCAACATAGCACCCGTTTTGCTGCACGCCCATTCACAAATATGTCGCGCGCAACATGAAACTCTTAATCATTGGGTTCTTTCTCCACAACCCCAATGGGCGGGAGGTCACAGTTTTGAACAAAAGTTGAGGAAGTTAGTTTACCCTCACTGTGACAGAAGTGTGTGGTGGGTCTCAGAATTGAAATTGTACAGATTTCATTGGCAATGCGATAGTTGAAGGGGAGGGGCAGTACTAGGATACGTGGAAATTCCAAAAGGGATTGCGTGTGGCCAGAGTATTTAAAGGACAGGAAACACTGGAGAACAGCAATGCTGCATGTGACACCAAGTACAGGAAAGGGTTAAGCGGAAAGTAAAGACGGGTGTTCACAGTTCTGTGGAGGCCTATGCTTCAGGAACAGGTTACACTGGATATTGCAGTGCAGGCACTGCAGTAATGACCAATTAGGATTAAGGTGCAATGGCAGTGAGGTGGAAGGCGCCCCCCCCCCTTCAGAATAGGTCAGGACTGGGATGTTTTTGCAAAAGAAATAACGAAAAGGCCATTAGTCTCAATGTTTCAAAGCAGTATCAGGGTGGGAGTTCCGACAACATGCTGGTGCAAAATCACATTTCCAGTACAGCGGACTAGACTTGATGCTTAGTTTGAAAACATCAGGAAACTTCCCATTTATTTTTACTACAGTTCAGAGTTTTGGGCACTCCGATTAGGGTCACCTGAAAGTTGTTACATTGGAATAGAAGAGTGCAGTCGAAAAAGATTGGTTGTTCTAGTGCTGTGTTTGGGGGTCTTGGCAGCACAGGTTACGGTTTGTATGGAGACTGCCTCCGCCTACAAGTAATGTGCTCAAGTTTCAAGTTCTCGCATCATTGCAATAGGAAGCACCAAACCGGTTGGTCCACCTTCCACCTTTCACTGCAGTGAGTAAGAAATGAATACGCAGGGATTGCCATTAGCAGTTTGGAAACCAGTGAGAGCGGTTCTGCCAACTTTCTACCAAAGCTGAAGTCACACCGTCACCTCTTGCATTGCCAAGCAGGGACCTCATGTACCATAACCAGTGCCAATTCAGCACTTAAAAGGCTCAGCATTTGAACACCCAGATGCCACTTGTGCAGCCACATGCAATCAGTGTTTTTCATTTTCGTGATCACGTTGCACTTTAAAATACAGTGCTATTGGGACCCTGTAGATACTGTTGGTGCTCTCTGCAAACATGAATGCTTACCTCGAGGGTGGACTCCAGACATTGAAACGTGAGTTAATACAACTCAAACATGTGCACTTTGATCACCTTGAGGCGACAATGTAGCAATCTTCTGTGGGATAAATCGTTTAATTAACAGCACTTGCCTTGTGTGGAGGATCACAGGATCCCCTCTGCGATGTCAACACAATGCAATAGCTGGGTATACTCCAACCAGACAAACCCGTAGCCGCCCCCACAGACTTCTCTGTGGTAGAATGACAATTCCAACGGCCCCCACCCCATGCCTCCACAGCAGACACCCACACGCCTTCACATGAGTGGAGGGAGATATCACCCATACGAGTGTAGCCTGGCTTGATACCGAACTGCCAAGTAGAGCAGAGAGGCAACACTGGCTATTAACTGCCCCCTTGGTCCAGCTTTGGGCCCTAGAGACTGGTTAGGTCCTTTAATCCCTTTTTGCACCGGAGCATATCCTTTTACAAACATTGTTTTTACTTGCCCACCTGATTTATGATTTCTATCTGTCCATATTATGTGCCCTTTTCTCAAGGGTGGGTTATGTATAGTATTTTCCACTTAGTCATTTTTGCTGATAGATCTACTTTTGCTTATAGAAAACACGGAGGGAGGGTGATGCACTTGAGTCACTTGCGTTAGGACTTTGCTAGTAGGGTGGGGTTGGAGTCGGGACACCTGATCCAGGGGTCTTGGTACAGGGCCTCACCGAAAGGACCCCAAAAAGGTAAACTGAGTAAAGAAAGAACCTGTCATTTAATGGTCAATACATGTCACACTCACAAAGTTTGCCACATGTGCAGAGCTGCCTTTCGTTTCTTGGAACTTTTTATTTGACTTTCCTTTTATTTTAGACTGATGTACTATTGCTGTTTGCGTCACTACTGAATCACATTCACACCCCTCTTAAGAGCACATCCTTTTCTCAGCTCACGTTACCACAAAAGGCGAAGGAGATCTGCCCGTTTTACCTTTAGGATAGGCATCACTCTTGGTTTGTAGCAGTTTGAGGGCAGAGGAATTGCTTTAGCCACTACTCACTTTAATTCCTGCAGGGAAACGGTCATTTTGTCACAGGGTTATTCCACAATGTTTTGTCAAGCTATTCTGCACGCTCTTTGGATGAATTGCGTATCCTCTACAGTTACGGTGTGAGTTATTTGACAATCGAGAAAATACTTTATTATGCACTGGAGTGGGGAGGTTCATGGCTCGGGATCCCAGCTACAAAACCACACCCAGATACATTCGAGCAATCTCTCTTCCTGCCAAAGCAAACGCCCCGTGCCAACTGAACGAAACAGCCTGTGGTTAACTGGCCGGGGTTAAACAATTACAATCAATCTTTAACAATGTTTTTGTTGCTGCTCATCCAACAATGATCCCGAAGGCACGTTTTAAAGATGTGCTGGCTGTATGCCAATCAATCCGTTAAACCGGGAGAGCTCCATACACAATGCAGGTCTCATGGGACAATTGTGAAGTTCTCCATCTCTTACTGTACGGCTGTAGCTAAAACCCGCAGGGAACAGGGCAAAATAGTGCAACAATGAAACTGACAAACCCATCTCCACAACAGCAGGACAAGCCGGTAGCAGTACACAAATTATGAAGGTATAACATGCCATTATATCGGCTGGGGTTCCTCTGATTAGTTGATTGGATCTAAACAGACTCCACAATACCCTTCCAATTGCGGAAAGGCTAGAGGCAGCCATTAGTTGAACTCCAATAGGACGCTCAAAAAATTCTATTGCTAACATTTCATTTGTGCGGCTCTCCAAGTTTGGGAAAGAAAATTAAGAAAACAAAAATAATTCAAAGTTGCGGCCTTCTAATTTTCCCATGAACAAAAAAGGTCAATTTTGCCGAACCACACAGCTGTACAGATTTGGACCAGACATGAAGGGTTTACTGGAGGCCTTTTTGTTGTCTGGCCTTTTCAGTGCAGTAGTTTTTAAATGTTTGACGGACAAGGGGGTGCCCCCCTTCTCCAAAATAGATAACCAGATCTCTATGATAAATTGGCAAAACCAGGGGTTTAGGAAACAGCTGGCATCATTCTTTTTTGCTCGATGTGAGAGATAGCCGAGATTATCAGAAAATGAAATGCAGGAAAAGAAATCCATTTGCAGGTCAGAAAACATGCAATTGCCATCAGTCTAGAGGTGGTGGGAGGTATTGGGGGGCCGGAGGGGTGTGGGTAGCTAGAGGACACCAAGTGAAATGTGGGAGTTGGATAAAGGTCTAGGGACTGAATCTGCAACACAAAGCTTTTCTGTAACCTCAGCTAAATCCACGAATTGCTGACATCTCAAAGCAAACTGCGTCACTAGCAGCACGTGTTGGGGGGCAGGGGACTTAGAGAGGGCAGGTGAGGAGGCCATCTGAGGAGTGGGGGAAAGCTGGCACAGATGAGGAGGGCACTTGTAAAGACCGATGGAGCGGGGGGGGGGGGAGCATTTGTGAGTGCAATGTTTACGATGTTTGTGACTACAGATCGCAGTGGCCATCTGTAGTCCATAAATAAAAGGACTCTAGATAGCCAAGGGTATCTGTAGCTCTGTACCCATGGCTATGTCTACAAAAAAAAAAAGATTTTTACAGCTACAGTGACATTGGGGCGACCATGGCCTGGCATCCGGGACGCCCATCCACACAGTAACAGGGACTGACCCTGCTTAGCTTCAAAGCAAGGTAGAGACCAGCATCCTCAGGCCAAGTTGACGAGTAAATGAGCACAAGTTACAAGACCACTTAGAGAAACATGGCCCGAGGAGCCAGCACCTTCCTCGCTTTAAAGCTAAGGAGGGTAGGTCCTGGTGACCTCATGGATGGGAGAAATTCCACAGTTCTAGTCCCAGATGCCTCATGTTTTCTTAGTTTTAAATCTCATAACACACTAAGAAAAACATTGGATCCGCATTCTATTTTTTTAAACCATGCCACTGTCGGTCCTTTAAAATATTGCACTCAAGAGACCCTTTTCTTGCCTTTTGCTGAATTGCATGTAGTCTCCCAGTCAAGATGGGGGAATAATGCCACAATTGTAGACTTTTTGTCCAACAGTTCTGAAAAAGATGGCTTGCTATGTAGATACAAATTATTATTCCACTAGTATGGGATTTTATTAACCCCAAATTAGACTAGTGCGATTCCCTTTACTTTGGAATCTCAGAATACCAGTTAACATGACTGCAAAAGGGTTCAAAACTATGAAATCAGCCTTATTTTTAACTTGGTCAGGATCACACCTTTTCGTCAATCTCTACACTGGCTCCGAGTATGATGTAGGTTATTTTAAAGGTCCTTTGCCTGATTTTGAAGTGTCTGCATCGGCTGGTACCTGATGCATCAGCAAATTCACCCATGTGCCCTTCACTCTCAAAACAAGGAATTTTTCTATCCCTAAAAAACCTGAACTTTTTCTTATGCGGCAGGACCCTACTTATGGAACAGCTCTCCCGGTCATTGCGTCAGATGAAAAGCTTTGCCACATTTGGCAAGTTACTTAAAACTTTCCTTTTCTTTTAACCTCTTAAACCAAGTCATTTGTGCTGGTGCCTTGATGCAGTGTGCTCTGCCTGTGGTGAGATATAAATAACCTCAGGAATAGAAATGGCTGTACCAATTAGTCTGCCTTATCGAGTGATCGGTCAAGGAAATGAAGTGGGCACAGTGTTGTCAAGCTTTGAACGGCACTGAACATACTTTTACAGGCAAAGGATTTACATCTTTGGGGCAAATGTGTGCTTTGTGGAGAGTAAACTTACCAAATAGAGCAAGGCTTGTCGTAAAAGGGGCATAGGTGCTGTGTCCTGCACAGCCATTCCTGTTAGATTGCTCAACTCACAGCAATGGTACAACAGCATTTCATATTTGACAAGAGCAGCGTGCATGCAACACCCACAGTCAATTTACCAGGGGACTTCCGTGCAGCACCAGTATTGCATTAGGTGCTGCTGCCAATATTCATTTATTTATTCGCATTTGTTAAGCGCACATCAGACTGAAGGCATCGTGGCACTAGTTACAGTGTTGCTTATACTTGGTTACATACAATTCATGTCCGTGCGGTTACATTGGACGAGATATACTTTTTTTTTACAGACATGCAAGATCAGCATAAAGACACGTGAGAATGGGGTTAGTTGAAAAGGGTAGTTTTGAGCTTTTTTCGGAAGGAGAAGAGAGAAGCATCAGCTCTGAGGTCGGTAGGTAGGGAATTCCAGAGCTTTGGTGCCAGGAAGGGGAAGCCTATGCCTCCTGCTTTGGTTCTGTTGATGCGAGGTATTGCTAGTTGGTTTGTGTATTGAGCTCTTCTTGGTCTTGTGGATTGATATTTACCTATCGTGTCAGATAGGTAAGAGGGAGCTGTGAGGTTGATGCATTTATGGGTGGAATCTCGTGCGGAGATAAGGGTGACCACCTCTCTACTAGACTCCACTTAGTGGCTACCAGAGGAGATAAGGATCACATGCAAGGCATTGTATCTCGTGCATAAAATCCATTATGGGAAAGCAACAAGCCAGGGTGCAAAACGTGCACTCTCCACTAACCATTGGCTACTGATATTGCCTCTTGACAAGTAAGAAAGTGTGCATGTATAGTATTGGGATGGCAAGAAACTTTATGGCTGGCTAGTAGCTTGCAACTTGAATCTTGGCCCTTTGAACAAGGTACAATTGACAAATTTCACAACAGAGTTTGAGACCTCCCAGGCAAATAATCAGCATCTTCAAGAGCAAAAAGCCTAAGGCCAATCATGGAGGGTATGTTCCTACTTTAGAAAATCCCTTCCTAGACTATATGGCTCCTTTATCTCAGCCCCGATATCAGATAAAGGCAACCCCAGCTTTTCTAGGTGACCTTCGACTACAAGCATGCGGCCCAAGGGCAGTGAATGAAAAACCCATAGGTCTCACATCAATAGAACTCCCACTGCCTGCATTCCCCACATCGCTGACGGTTCTGGAGATCAAAGCGCCTTAACGTGGACAGTCCATTATGCGATGCTTCATAAAAAGGTCCGAATATGTAACGCTTCAGCTTTTTCGCCCAATGCATGAACAGTGCTAGAAAGTGTCTGTTAAATGGCTAATAAAGGCAGTAGACTGTGCAAGAGTTCTTCTACCTCTTATGCAATCCAAGGAAACCAGTTATCACCCCTCCCACCACGCGCTATAAACCATACTGAACAAGAGCCATGCTCTAAGGGTTTATTCTGGACTTTAATAACCGGACACTCCATCTCAAGGGGCTATTTGGGAGAAAACCAATTTAAACACCCATGTCGTGGAACAAAGGAACCCATTTTACACAAACTCCAAATAAAATTGTATTAAAGCATACGGTTATCTTTGTTCTTTAGGATTCAAAATGAATTCAAGTGCTTTACAATTATGTATGCATAAGGAACATCCTGATTGCAAGCTCTCCGGTAAGTTGCTGGGGTGAGACAACATCAATCATATGAAAACCCAAGAAAAGCGTGCAAGGAAGTTGCTCCTTTAAAAAAAAAAAAAAATGAAATAATCTTTTCCCCACCCGTTTCAAGATCACCCGCCCGCATGAGCGGAGGAGTGGGCCAAAGAGAAGGAAGACCGTGAGGAACAGGAGAACGCTATGGAGCGAGAGCATTAAGCAGGTAGTCATGCCAGTAGTGGCCTGAAACAGTGGATGTTAAAATAATAAATACCCAAAAAAAATTACATTTACCAAAAAAGTAATAAAATGCAATCAGTAAACACGAAAAAGTAAATATGGACATTCGCCCCAATACTTCAATTAAATATAAAATCAATATCTTTGCAAATGATTAAGTTGTAAATAAGTGAAAACATCCATTAAACACAGACCTCAAGTGACAGCACCCCAAGGCTGGGTCTAAAACAAAAGAATTACAACAAAAAAAAAAAACTACTCCTTGCCAAACAGTACTAGTATGAATACATGGGGCGAGGGGGACCACCGTACGCCTGAATATCCCTTTTGGACATTATTTCCTGGAAAATGTTACACATCAGGTGTGCCATAACAAACGCCAACCAATACAAAGTCATACAAAAACACAATCCGACACATGAATATTAGAAAATGTGTGGAAAATATAGGGTAAATAAGAACCACCTCGAATATTACACATTTCGATTCGTTTCAGCTTCGTGTGCACACGCTTTTTTTTTTTAATACTGGGCCTTCGGGAGGTCTTAAAGCTTTACGATTTTTTTTTAACCAAGACAATGAATAAGCCCATGTGTGTGAACATATCCATAATCACTAGTGAAAGAATTGCTCTCACGCATGCATATAGTGATAGAGTTACCATGTTCTAAAAAAGAAATCTCCTGAGGGCATACCTGTCGCAGCTTATTTCACAGAAAGTATCTGGCTCATTGTTTCGCAATTCAGGAAATGATCCTGTGCCAACCCAATAATTTGACTTATTTTGCAGGAGAGGGGGTGAATAATAGTTTGTGTCCCAATCATGCTAAAAATATGGGTATCCATCCCTTGCTAGTTCGTAACAACTTCGGTTGGCCAGTGAACCCTTTGCTGGTGCAGTTCAAATGTCCAATTCAACCATAGAGAACACCAGTCATCCAGAATATCATGATCACCCCACTCATTCGTAATTTAATGCCAACCCCCCCCAAAAAAAGGCAATTCTTACTGCACTGCTTAAAAAGGCAGCTTTACACCCAGAAGACACTGGAAACCATTGTCCCGCTTCCACCCTTCCCTACGAATCTTTTGGACGATATACACGTGGGATTTGCCCAGGCAAAAGTACCAAATCAGCCATGACACATTTTTCGGGAGCTTGGAGCGGGAATCCTAGTGATCACTTTCCTCTAATTCTAATCAATAGACTAGGGCTAGGTTCTCAAACCTTTGGCTCGCCAGGTGTTCTACACAACTCCCATGCTTCCACACTATGCTGGCAAAATACGGGAGTACAAAACATCTGGAGGATCAAAGGTTGCAGACACATTGACTAAAGGTATTTTGGCAAAATCAGCTCAGTCCGAGACTGGATTAATTGCTCCTCGAGTAATCACAAATAAAGTCGGCCTCCTATCAGGTGTCCTTTTGTAAACGTGGTGCGTAGATTTCCACAAGATTCGACCTGGTGACCTTTCCTGTTTAACACTTTTCTTCCGCTCTTTTTACTTCCCCATAAAGTTATTCTGATAAAATTACGTTGAAGTAACTTCCTTCATTGAAACCAGGGAATACTGTTCTGAGCTCCTTGCAATCTGTTGCTGCCGAGTGTGGGAAAAGAGGATCACGATGGCTCTTACACTATGCAGTTTTAGATTTATGTGCAGTGCTACGTTATGATACCACTCCTACTTTTGCCCTGGAGCGCCTTGTTTTCTGCTCTCCTTTACAGCACCATGACAGAGAAGTTCAGAAGCACCAATTCTTTAGTTCTTTCCAGAGAAACAGTCGACTCTAAATATTTTGGATCTAGGGAGGAAGCCCACTCCAGAGTGCGGGTACCAAATGAGCGCAAGATCTCCCTCAACCGTCGTAGTCCCCACACAACACTTCAGTCAGGCTTTACGACCTTGAGGAATTCGCATCAACTCCATTGAGGATTGCAGTCATCGAGCCGCTCACTCGCCAGACAATCAAGAGGTTTCAAAGACTTCTCCCCTACCTCATTCCTCCCCTCCTTCCCTCAAATTTCAGGCACTACCCCAATTGCCGTCAGGCATAGTAGTCATAGCCACCTGTCTTTTGTAGCCTCCTTACCTCCCTTCCTTTCCCTCCCCTTGTTCTGTGAAAGTTTGGGCACTACCTCAAATGTCGTCAGGCATAATAGTAGCTGCATGCCTTTCACAGCCATCTTTCCCTCCCCTGCCCCCCTTAATTTTTCAATTATATCATCACTTACTCTTATCTTATCATTTGTCCAGTGACCTTTGATAATAGCTTGTCTGTCTCCCCCTTGTTTTCTCCTACCACTCCCTCCCGAGCACTACCTTGAATAGTAGTTCACCTTTTAAGATAGTCACTTGTTCTGTTCCTCTCCTTATTCCTTCTCTCCACTCCCCCCTCACCTCCCCTCCTCTGGACCGCAACAATTGTCAGGCATAGTAATGTTACTGCTATTCTTGTCTCCTTTTTTCCTTCCTCTCCTCTCCCTCATTGTTCCATGCACTTTACTATCTGATATGAGTTATTGTTACATTCTGATTTGTTTCAAGGACCTTTAAGAATGTAAATGTATTCTCCCATGTTCCCTCCCTCCTTGAAGCGCTTTGAAACATTGTGTATAGGCGCTATACAAATAAACAATAACTCTATGCTGGTAGGCTGGAGGAGCTTGCAGAACACTCTGAACTGAATTCGCCAACACACCGTGAGTCAATGCATGGCGCTTGAGTGCAGGTGCAATGTGTTCCTTGATGGGAGTGTTGGTAAGCATTCATGCAGCCGTATTTTGTAGGCACAGGGATGCCTTGAAAAGAAAATCGAGAAGAACCCAAATAGATTACATGTATAGATGTTCACGGGTTAGAGGGTTGGGTGTAGTGGTGGTAGCAAGAGGTGAGAGGACATGGTGGAAACCTCCTACCCCAATTTAAAGGAAAGCAAATTTGAAATAATTCTGATAAAGTAAATTACCTCTAAATAATGAGCTTCGTTAAAAATCACTTTGAACGGATCCGCAAAGGAGCACTGGTCTTAGAGAACCAATGCCTCAGGTCAGAGCAGGATTCTGTTCAATAGTGGCAGAAATACCTGCTCCTCCATAGCAGCGCTGCCCAATCACACATGACTGGCTCTATAAATCTCTATGACGATAGCAGACCAGCCCATTCCAAACACACAAAAAGAACAGACCCAGTAGGATGCCGCCTTTCCCCGACATAACCAATAAACGAGCGTGTAGGACAACTTCCGTGCCTGGCCACTGCGTCTCAAAGTTTCAATTTACCACCAATGCGCGGGCAATCATAGAAGCCAAGTTCGACCAATGGGATTACTGACAGGCTAGTGAAGAGACTAAAGAAAATTCGGAAGTAACGAACTGCCTGTGGTGGTCAGGTGGGTGGTGGCAGAAGATTTACCCACATCCGTCCAATTCTGTGAAACATCGTGTGGGTTAATGTGTTATAATGCAAATGGGGGCTGGGAAAGAAAGCCACGCCAACTAAACACTTTTGCTCAATACTATCGGAGCGAACAGTCGTGAGCAAATAACTCCACCCTGATGTTTAAATAACAGACGCACCCTTAAATACAGATTTGCTAACTCGAAAAGCCTGGTGTAAGCGGCCTTTTAATCCTTTAGCAAAGTTGCTGAATATTACATTTCGAAAACATTGGGTCCTGTATTCAGTTACTGTTTACTCAGAATGCTAGCTTTAAAAGAGCCATGAGGTTACAAAAACACCTTCAGGCTGAGACAGGCGCCTATCTGCCATTCGGCCCCTGGACAAAAAAGCCTGAAAACCAACATGGCCTGTTTGTGTTACGTTTGGGTCGTCCCTGGACTTCAGTAATGCATGGTCCATATTGCACTAAAATCATCCTAGTACAGCAAGGGTAGCCGACATCCAGTGGCTGGTTGGGCTAGTAATTTGCAAAGCATTCAAGTTCACAACTAGGCCAACCCTGCTCTTGGATTTTCACAAGCCAGGCCACACTGGGGAGTGCAGCAATCTGAGATCCCACCGTTGCGCATGCACCCGTTGCCACCTTCGCACAGCAGTCCAGAATGATCACATCAACTAACTGTACTTCCAGCAAGCCGCGTCCATTTTGTTGGTTGGTCAATCTGCCCCTTCACTGTTTGCAGTGGGCATGCCCTGGCACTGTGCACCAGTGTCTGAGCACTCCAAGCCAAGGGAACGACTGCGCCTGCAGCAGGCTGCTGCTGGAAGGTAAGGCACCTTTTAACCATGTCATAATAGCCCCACTACTGTCAATACATCCCGTGGCATATTTGAGGCAGTGTAACGTGTGTGCTGCTCACTGAAAATCCTAATACGTGAATGTACGCCACATAGCTTCTGCTCTCCCGGAAGTGCCCACCTGAAAGCATGAGGGACGGTGGTGCAAAGGTGAAGCGGTAGGCCCATTCTGAAGGAGTCCAAAATGCATGCCGTCTCCCGCCTCGCCTGACACTGGAGCCGTCTTCAGCCAGCAGTCAGGCCGACCCTCGGCGACTCTGCTCACCAGATGGACATCACGTAGATCATCAATCATGCATGTCTATGAGCTAGTACTGACAGCATGGAGGACCCCCACAAACTATGTGGCATGGAGGTAACCGATGCCTGTTTGGCTAGGTGTGCGCCCCGGTCACCTGGCTTTCATCCTTCCAAGCATACACAAGAGGTGGCAGCCCCACTGCTCATCCATCTTCACACAAGTGTGCAGAAAAAAGTAGCGATTTGCTGGAAACCGTTGAGGTGGGTCCTTTTTAAAAAAAATTGTTTAATGGAATCCTTCTTGGCAACCGCCCGGCTCATTTTTTTTTTCCAGATTCCAATCCACCATACCATTTTTCCCAGCCATGGGGTCCCATCTGGCTCTCCAGGGTAAGGATAGTGCACTCCAACTATGCCTCAGCCATGTTATCCTGGACACGGAAGGCAGGGCTCGACATTCAACGAGCAGGATATAAAAACCGGCTTCTGGGCATCAGGCACCTATGGGGACCCAGCATCGAGTCCTAGCGCACAATGTATGTAACTTCCACATGAGACGTACACCAACTATGACCCATAATGTACGCTCCGTTATATTTGAAGTAGTCCAAGATGTACTCGTACCCTTAGTATCCAGCTGCTATTAGAATTTGAAGACAGGCAAACGTAGCAGACTCCATGCGAATGAGAGCAGAATCCCAATTCTCTCAGTGGATGTCTGCCACCGATGTCGACCCTAACAAACCTCTTTTCCATGAAGCATAGCTATACATTCCCCACTGTACATATACTGGATTTCTTTTTTAAATCATTAGGGAACTTATTGATTGCAGACCTGGCTTCAAGAAGCAATGGAGCCCTTTACAATCATAGGTGGACAAACGCAGTGAGGGAAGTTGAGAAACAAGGGAGTCTACAGGGGAGGTGGGAATGGGTCTACAAGCAAACAGGGAAGAAAACAGTATGAGCAGATTCAGTCTCAGGTAGAGTGGATTGTTTGTGGACCCAGGTGTTAGGAAGGAGATATTCCTCGAAGATAAGGGTCTTGTGCTCCACCCTGAACTGTGGCAGCAAGGGGGCGAGTCTGATGTTGACCGCAGTCCTGCCCTGGTTATTCCAGTTCATAGTTACAATTCCTTGTTACCAGTCGTCTGTCAGTCCTGGTTATCCTACTCGTGAGTTTTCATGTCCCTGGTCTATATTTCAGTCTGCTGTTCCTTGATTCCGGTCCTTAGTTTCTAGTCTGCAATTCCAGTCTCCAGAACAGATTCTTGCTTTTCCTTTTTCATCCAGTTCTTGGTCCTGAACCATGCTCACTTTGACTTCCTATTCTTTGTTCTTTCCCTGGATATTTCTGCTACTGTTCTCGTCCTCCCTTGTGTTTATTTAATTCGTTGTTTCAGAGTTTGGTTGCAGGATTTCCCAGCAAGCAATCTCTCCTTTGTACATGTTTCAGTATTGTACCTTGTGCCATATTGTTAACAGTGTTCTGGTTCCCGTTTCAGGAGGCAGTCAATGTTCAGTTCCTGCTGGGCCCGAACAAACTTTAGTCTTGTGAGTACCGTTTCCTTCTTCGGGCCTTAGGTTTCAGACACAAACACCCACTCCTGCTGCTCCTTTCCATGAGCAGTCAGAGTGGGGCCCTGTAATAGTAACCATCTCAGAAGACTAGTTTCCCCCTAACCCTGTAGGAAACTCCCCCCATTCTGCATACACCCCAAGTCAAAAAACTAACATGTTTGTCTTACTTGTACTCTCTACCCCTTTCTTTTCACTGCCTTTGTTGCCAGTCGGTAGTAATTGCTCATCCTGGTCTGCAGGACTTGTCTCTTGTGCAAGTCTCTCCCCTCGGCTTTGTGGGCTCGTCTCTGCCTGCAAGCCCCCGCCATATGTTGGAATGTGTTAGAGACATGGTGAACAAGGTCATGAGCCTTCAATGGAGGTGGTGTTGGGCTTGGGTGGTCTGTAGATGAGGTGAAAAGTGACTGCCCATCGGGGGAAGAGCATGAAGTTTGCTGGCAGGAAAGGTTTTCAAAAGAGCCAGTGGTGATGTCCAGTTGGGTGCATGGCAATGATGCCTTGTGGATGACGGTGAGGTGTTGCAGATCTTGTTTGGTTGGTCTTGTTGTAGAATGCTGTAGCTGTTGGGAATGAGGATATCTAGGATGCGAGGGGAAGTCGATACCTTACAGGTCTCATCAATGAAGATGGCGCCCTAGCCATGTGTCATGAGGTCAGCAATGTCTGCTGCATGGTTAATTGCTGAGCAGACATTGGCAAGCATCAGTTTGTGTAATGGTGGGTGATTACTTTTACATATCCGCACTTAATGCAGCAGAGGTTGCTGCGATGCAGTGTCCATGAGGTTCCTGGTGAGAGGTGCGATTGGCAGTGAGTGGTGATGGGAGGGATGGGATTTTGGGAGAGCAGCGTGTATCACATTTGAGGGAGGTTACCAGATGTTAGATGAGCAGGGGGTTCCGGTCTTGGGTCTTTCCAGCCGAAACATTAATTGCCCTTTTCTTTGTCTACCCGCTTGACTGGTCAGGCCATTTGGCAATCCCCTTTGCTTCATTCAACAGTTAAGAGAGGGGAAAGAGCAGGGCTAAGCAGGTGAGAGGGTCTTAGGTCACATGACAAGATCCACTGACATAACCTAAGCTTCAAATATAAAGTGTGCAGTAAGGGAGGGTGGGCATATATGCCAGCAAAGGTTGGCATTTACATGGCAACATTGCCAGCTGAAAAACAGCAATTAGCTTACCTTCACTAGTTCCAGGACCTCACGCTTCTTAACTTTCAGTACTTTCCCTACAAAATTGAACTATTACCTCTCTAAGCTTCTAGGCTGTAACCAAAAATCAAACCAAACTCAAAGCCATCCTTGTAACAAAGCCAAACAGACCCAAGCCAATTAGAAACTTAATTTCCGATTTCAGAATAGCGGGCAGGTCCGGTACGGGCTTCTTGTATTGCCAAACTTTTAAAAACTTGGTTTTTCAAGAGCCGGGTCTAATCCCTCCGGATCCCAGCTAGGACTCTTGCAGGGCCACAGAGTGATTTAACCAGATAGGAGCAGATTCAATGACTCAGTGTAGTCATTTGGCTCCACTGAAGTATAACAAACTTCTGCTATTGGCTGTGGTGGCAATGTAATGTATGTGTTATGTATGCATTTTTGATATTTAGCATTTCATGTTAGTTGGCTTCCAAAGCAAGAAATCTGAAGGATTAAGAGACATGGTCAGTGGGTGGACCCAGGTTTCTGAGAAAGACATTATGTAGGTTTGTTCAAGCAATTTCCACAGGCTATTCTGCATATGTGGAAGTGTCCGGGTGCCTCTTCATTCATTCACTTCCATTTTATAACTGCTCACACCCAGTGTGGTAAGAAAGTCTTTGGGTGTGCAATAGTAACATTTAGTAGACTGCAAGGAACAGACCAACTTGTAAGAGGTTTTCATCAATTGTAATTGCCACAAATACTCTGTGCACTGTTAGCAATCTTAAATGCCAATAAGTCACTTTTCTTGTCCAAAGATTCCCACTATAAAAAATAAATGGTGTTGCAAGGTTGACCAGCATTGGACAGACAATGCCTTAAATTCCAAAAGAATCTCGGGACATATCTTGCTCGCTTGTTTGAGATGAACACGAGTCGGTCAGAGGTCACAAAATTCATGGTCCTCAAGGACCTTCATAGGTTTGTTCTGTCCTGTCTCAAGGGAGTATATCGAAATGCGTCAAAAATGTTGCTTTCATTTCATCAATGTTGGCACACTGCATTAGCTCATGTTACGAGAGATAGGATATCCTACCGAGTGGGACTTCTTCTGAAATCCAGCCTTATGCCAATTTTTTTTTCTCCAGATACTCTGAACGATTCATGCTGAAATCTAATCTCAAACATTGCCGTCTACTCTGCAGGACTGCACTCCCCCCACCAGCCTTCACAGCATGAACAAAAGTAGCAACTGCTACGTAAGTTTTAAACCAAACCTTAGATCAACAAATTAGAAAACACGTACTGTAACAGGCGTGGTGGGTTGCGAGAAATAAAATGACACTTTTCCAACTAAAGAGGCCATTCCTGAAGCTAGCAATTTTAAAAATCACTCAGCAGCCAAATCAGTCCGTTCAGTAATAGCTCATAATTTAGCATGTTGAATATGTCATGAACTCGACCCACAGGATTCGAGATAGAGAACATGGAGTTACCTGCTCCTGGGGAACAACCTATGTCTGAATTTACAGTTCATGTTGTATTTATTATTTGAACAAGGGAGGAGTGGACAATACATTAATCTTAAGAGGCTAATTCGTTAGACTGCCGTGAAAGCTCCAAGTCAACCCATCAGGAGTGGGTTCGTAAGCCTTAATCAACACACAAGCCGGAGTTTGTGTATGGTGTGAAAAAATAAAAAAGGTTTAGAAAATGTCTGCATTTATCACCCATATCTGCCAATTCTCTCCAAAGCATTGGAGGGGAGCAGGAAAAGAAAAAGGCAAGTTTAAACCCATAGCAGTAAACCCAGGGATGTCATTCTTGGGTTCGCCGGGCTTGTGAGAGCGGCCCCGTCTGGGTTTTTCACGACCCCGGCAGAATTCTCTAATCAGAATGCTGGGGGGTGGCTAGTGGCTCAGCTTTGGCTCCTCAGTTTTGTCTTGCCCAGCAGCAGCAGACGTGCCCTCATCAAGCAGAGCTCAGAAAGAAGGCCTGGGCTGTTCCTCAATCCGCAGGCTCAATGAGGTAAGTAGCATGCGTGGATAACTGAGTGACTGAGGGTGTAGTGTCTGGCGAGGTGACCATGGATGACGCAGCAACACTGCTGGCCTGGCGCTTTTAGTACACACCAGCTTGTCGTAAATTACATTTCTTAAATAGTCACGCGAGTTTGCACCACGGCACATCTTAATTAACACTGTTCGCATTGGGGGAGACCTCTCCGCCAGCCACCATCAACTGGCATTTGAAATGACACATGAGTGGCTTAGAGTCACAACTTGGTCACTCCATCTCAGCTGCCACACCGGACTGACCCACGTACACACCCAACCCCACCCTCATGCTATGGAGCAGAAAGGCCTACTCCTTTGAGCTGCCCCCACCTGGGGTGGCGGTGTAGAGGGGGTGACAGCCACCTCTGTTCCCTTACACAGCACAAATGGTGGTTTGAACGGACCATATAACCAGCGCATCCTGGGCATAAAGGTCGCACGGGAGAGTGCGCAGCAACTAGGCTGGGGAATGTTGCATACAAATGTTAAGACGTCTCTCCAGTATAGCCAGGCATTGGGGACCAACTGGGTGCAGAAGGAAGGCCTGCAACTGTAACCCCAGCGGCAGCTGTCATTTGTTGAACATCCTAACTCGCACCTGCCAAATGTCACAGCATGGAGGGGGAGGGGGAGCCAGGGGGGCAGCTGCAGTTCTGGAAACTCTTTATATGTGGAAGACAGCAAAAATAGCACATGATTTTTCGTTCACTAAAGGCAAGTGCTCAAAAACAAATAATTGTGTACAGTTCAACAGTTAGAAGCTGTTTTATAGCTACACATTGATATATACTGCATTAGGCTTGACACAGAAGGAGTTCTTGGCATACATGAACGCTGGTGACCTCTACACAGGTAACCTGCATGTTACCCAACATAGGTGCCATCTCAACATTATGTCCTGACCTCAAATGGCTGTCCAACGGGACAGAACAACCCCAGTTGTTTTTACCCAGTCCAAACACCAACAAGAAGGTTTCCAGAATGTCTTTGGTTATTTCTGATTGGGTATTGGGACCCATTTGACATTCCTAGGAAGCCCCAAGAACAATGGTGTCCTCTTTTTGCACTCCAGGTCAAGTTAAAATATAACCCATACAGTAATGGGCAGTTCGGGCAACAGTTGGGCCAGCTTCATTCAAAATTTCCAACAACCTATTCTCTTCCACATTCGTACCACAAACCAAGACATTGTCCTGATAACACAACACACCTTTCTCGCTGCCCAGCAAGCGATCCATGACATTCTGAAATACACTTGCTGCAGATACCAAACCAAATGGCATCTATAGATAGGCGTGATGAAAGCCGCCAAGTCCATCGAGTCTTCGTGCAGCTTAATCTGGTGGTAAGCTGCACTGAGGGTCAAGATAGAAAACACCTGAGCCCCAGCTATACCAGTTAAAAGATCATAAATCCTGGGTAAAGGAAATCTTTCTGCAACAACATTTCTATTCAGATTCCTCAAGTCTGTGCAAAGTCTCACAGCACCATTTGGCTTCCTCACCACCACTATAGGGCTAATCCACTCAGAAGACAATCTTTTCCACAATGCCTTCCTTCTGCATCCTGAGAATTTCTTCTACTTCCCTTCTGATTGGGTATTGGGACCCATTTTGACATTCCTAGGAACACCCCCCCCCGCCCACCCAAGAACAATGGTGTCCTATTTTGCACTCTGAGTCAAGTGCAAGTATCACCCATACAGTAAAGGGTAGTTCTGACATTTATTTTGACAAATCTTCTAAAATATTCTTGCAATAGATCGTCCCTTTGAACGCAGCTGAAGCGTCCCATCAGGGTAGATATAATTGTTTAACATGTGTTCTTACACTAGTCAGTGCTACTCAGATTATTAACTAAGGGAGGATACACAGGTTGAGTCATACTGGCACTGGCAGGATAGGAACATGTGACCTGTAGGGGCATCCATAGATCTCAGCAGCATGCACTGAAGTTGCTGACCTATCCGACTCTACTCTATAAAGAATGTCCATAATCCTTGTGGTTGTGTGTATCTTGTCATTCAAAGAGTAACAGTGGCCCCTTACCAATGCCATAAACAAAAGCATTACCTTGAAGGGGGGGGGGGGGTACTGGAGCTTGAAGTTGCTAGTTTGCTTGAGGTTGTGTTGGAGACTTAAGTTACTGAAGGGTGGCACTGTGTAAACATGAAGGTGTTGGAGCAAGGCATTGAAGGTGTAAGGTGTTGGAGGGCGGGAGTGGGTACCCGATATTTAAAGTGGTTGTCGATGAAGGGCCCTTTGTGACTCAGATGGTGGGGTGCACATGGCGAAAAATGGGGCTATTTAGGCTCTGAGTGACTGGCAGGAGTGGGTTGCTGTGCAATAGTTCAAGTGCACTATTGACAAGAAAGTTCCAGCACCCATTAAGTGTAAAAGCATGAGGTGGTACAGCCTCAGATGGTCTTCTGGTTGGACTTGTGTATTTCAGTTGCTATTTCCAGTCTGTGGCCAGACATTTAGCAGCCACTGGATGTCTGAGCTTTGGGGTTTAGACCTCTTTGAGATGCTCCGTTTACAGTTGTATTGTTGGACGTTGTGTTGCAGTGTTGAGGACTTCATTAAACACACAGAACACAGTGATGTGATGCAAAGTAACTTTACTGGCAGGATTAAGTTACAGCAATAGCAGCGGCATCTGGCCAGTAGCAGCTCCAACTGACCCTCCCTGGATCCTTCCCTAGAACTAGACCTCTCCATTGTTCCAGACAAGAGGTTCCAGAGAAGACCCAGTGACAAAGCATAAGTAAGCACTGGATGCCGACAATAATGGTGCAACACTAGACCACACACCTAACTTTTTACACAGAAGCTGTATTACCACAGATGCCTAAAGCAATGGTCATTGCCCTATGCATCTCGTCAATGGCAATTCATACAATATTCCTAACAGACGTCTGCTTACGATCACATTAATTTGGTAATAGGGGCCTATACACACATCAATATTAACACCACATATGGTGATCCAATCTTGTATGAAATGTATTTCATATTACAGTGCTATCGTAACCATATTTTTCTTAATGTACTGAGAAACAAAGGTATGTGATGTCACTTCCCATGTCGTCAAGGGTCGTGTGATGTCACTTCCGCTACCCCTGGCATTTGCGTGAAATGAGGAGCCTGAAAACAGTGCGCAGGAAATCATAGAGTCTTGTTTGTTGAAATAAATTGCGCACATTAAAGTCTCAAAGCCATCTTTGGAACTGGGGGACATGTGAGCAGCAATGCAAATGGAGGATTTTACAAAAAGGGTTGTGACACATTGTATTACAGAACACTGCAGCAAAGGGAGTAGCAAGTGACTGCATATAATTATTACTGCAGAAGCAACAATGGCCAGCAACAAGTTAAGAGCTTGCCCACCCTCCTTGCCTTTCCACCAACAGTGAAAATGAAAAGCCAGACTAGTGCCTAAGAAAACCCAGGAAGAACAGGGTCAGTCACATGCCAGGTAACTACCAATGAACCCAGCCCAACAGTGGGTTGACATTCCATCTGTGACCCCTATTCACTTTTTATTCAAACTCCCAGCCAAGATGCGTCCAGAATCGGGAGAAGTAGCCCAAATGACGTTTCCGAAAGCGCTTATAAACCGAGTGCAATTGCAAATCTTTATGTAGCAACATGAAAAATGCTGGACACAGGAGCTTAATAACCATACTACCCATCAAAAACTAAACCGGTTAATTGGAGTGCGGGTACACCTCGCAGGCAGAGTAAGGAAATGAGAATGCACAGGAACACAAACTAACACCAACTTTTCGCACCTACTCTTTTTTCCTTTATTCATTTTAACATACAGTATTAATAGCAAATTCTATAGGCACAAGGGCATAAAATGGGTTACATCCATGAACGAGTATTGTATGAGACATTCAAGTCCTCAGTAATGTTTATGCATCATACGTTATGCGAACAAGAAAAGGAACATAGAATAGTCTACATACATGATTGCCATGTCACATAGCTGCATCTGGAGAAGGTGGGGGAAATGCAGCACCTAACAAAAATAGGACATGGATGGATGGCTTCATCGTCAATGCAGTAGGTTTCTTCGTATCATTGGTATGTGGTGGGCGGGAATCTTCTCCATGGCGGTCTCTCACCCGTTGCTCTAGTTAATTTTAGGAGCCCTTCTTTCCTTTCTTGAAGTATGTTCTGCTTTGTGGGTGCATATCTATTATAGGTAGTTTTTCTCAATATGGCTCCCTCCGCTCTTGCCGATCACCAAGT
The DNA here is from genome assembly GCF_040938575.1 of Ambystoma mexicanum. Lineage (NCBI taxonomy): Eukaryota > Metazoa > Chordata > Amphibia > Caudata > Ambystomatidae > Ambystoma > Ambystoma mexicanum. Next base: position 719,861,105 of record NC_090923.1, read on the forward strand.
CGGCCACCTATAGTGCAGGGTTAAGGAGGTTTGCAGATTTCCACGCCATGGCTATCCTTTGGACCGCTAGTATATGGACTAGATTTACTAGTTTAAGCATATTTCATGGTCTGCTTCTAGCAGAGACCTACTAGGCAGCCGCCTGATCTCTGGGTACTGGTGCCACTGGCTCGCCTTTGAGTATATTTTGCGTTCCTTCCCAGAAGGGGGATGATGTTCAAGTATTCCCAGAACAGGTGTACCAGGCCTGCATTCTGTAAGCGGCATCTGGGGCAGCGGTGTTGTGTGGAACAGTACGTCCTGATAATCTGTCCGGGGGTCTCGAGACACCCGTTTGGTTTGCGGCTTCAGAGTGTGCCATTGTGTACACTCCGTGTGATGCTTAAGTCATCTTCCCATGCTTGCTCAACATTCAGTTCCGCTTGCGTACTTCTAGCCAAAAAGGCATCGTATACAGATGCTATAGCATGCTAGAGCATGCGGACCCCTCTCGCGTAGAAGGTTGACAGCACCAAGTGGTGTGTAGGGTCCTCTGGCAATGTCTAGTAAAACTATGCAAGTTAAGGACTGCCCCAGTGGCAGGTCATCGCTATTTGAGGTCAGTGAAAGTGGTTGTTGAAGAACATGTGACCCCACAGTACCTTCCCCTGTGCCTCCCACATTGTTCGTATTTGATGGACAGGCTCGAATCGGCCACAGGGCAAAACGCCCATGGCCGAATCAAAAACACAAAATACTAGTGTGGGTCAAAACGGAGCACTTTTCTGGCCTATGTGGGCCAGCTTGATGAGTTACTTCACTACGTAGCTAGTAGTTTGGACCAGTGTTGTTGAATAAATACGCTTTCAAATGCAATTTGCATCCCATTTTAGCAACAAACTCCCCCTTGGGTACTATTCATTCCTTTTTTGACACTGTTTGAATAGCCATTTACAACTGTGGCCCACTTTTTCCATTGGTGCCCGCGACAATTTAATGGGCCAGTTCGACCCTGTTGATGGATCCTTGCCGTCGGTAATATGAGTCCAACTTCAATTGGGAGGTTGGTGGAACAGGGTGTACCCAGCATTATTTTGTACATGTCAGGATTATTAGGACACATGTCTAGAGGTGCTCATGGCACTTTTATTGTGTAAGGCGCAATCGTGCATCCCAACAATCTGGTCTCCAACGGATCCCCATCTGAAAGCCATATCGCTATGTATAACAGTTGGGGCGACATAGTAGAATTCAAAATCTGGAATGAAGTGCCACACAACCCCGCAGCACAAATACACCCCTCACCCCCCACCCGTCTATGTAAAGTCTGTAAAGCTCAACGTTCACAAGTTTCTAGTTATTTGAAAGGCACTGTGGGAATGGATATTGTATGTTGGCAAAGTAGTATAGGAAACGGGGAACAGCGTGTTTTTTTTTAAATTTACATTTTCATTAGATTCAACCAGATAAGCAATAGCATAGAACAGCGTGTTTGTAAAAGTTGTAAACTCCCCCCCCCCCCCCCATCAGATACAAGGATAGTCTGTTACTGAAGTCAATAGGTGTGTCCAATGCTTGCAGTGCCTGGTATTTATTGAGATGTGTGTTGCATGCCTCGTGATATGCATCTATTCTCAGATACTTCAAATGGTCAGGACACCATTGTGGTTTCGCGCCCGTCGACGGGTTAGGTCGTGCCTTGCGGCCGTGAGGGAGGGGAAAATGCAGGATGTGTTTCAATTGATACAGAACGTTTTCATCTCTCGCTCTCGCTCTCATACACAAGGGACGGAGTTACTCGGGTCTCGCAGGTAGAACAGCACACAGTGATATCAAATGACGCTCTCCGTTACACTAACCCATTTCTAAATAAAATATAGAGAAAAACAGCTTTCGGGTCGAAGATGCTGTGAAAGTCTTTGTGTTTTTTATTTATGTACGGCACTTTCTCGCAAAAAAATAATGGCACTGTAGTTAAAATATCGCAACATGATTAAAGCCCAGAAGCACGGACTGGCTGAGACAGAGCACGCACCGCGGTGAAGTCCTCTGGTTTATATTCCTTGACTGAAAGCAGCGCTGCAAATGAACCCCTTTGACAAAGAATCCTTCTTTTTTCAATCATTGACAATACACTAGAAATCAGCATGGAAGCAAAGCGTTTAATAAAAGTATATCCCACACCAACATTTGTAAAAACCAGCATTAGCAAAACCCATCCGTTTTGGCTGGCATGTAGGCACAGAGATATGCATTGGACTGACCTGACCCTGCTATAAGCGGTATTACACGAGAGTGCAACTGCTGGAAAATGGTGTGGATACCTGGCTTATGAGAGAAGTGTTTCGCTACTGCTTATGCACAAGACAAACTGGTTGGCTTTGCCAATTCTGCTTTTCAACAGGACTTCAGTGCAAAGACCGGATGTAAATCAAGTGGCTAAAGGCACACTTCATCAAGGCATTTGTATTACACCAGTAGCACATTTACAGCTGCAGTTATGCCATTAACTCAGCAGACTGCTTAAAAATAACAATGGCAGGCCAAAGGTTGATGTTACTTATTAATAAAGCTAGCGCAAAGAGAACCCTGGAGGATGCATTTCGTGTGTGAATAGCCATATGGCTTAGCACCTAGCGTGGCCACAAAAGGGCTGCATGCGCCAAGGCATAACAGGACGGAAGGGTCGAGACCCCACACCCCCCCACCGACCTGCCTGCTGTCTTAGTAAGAAGGCGGCACATGAAAGGAGTGGGGCCATTAAGCACGGCCCCTACATCTGGTACCTGCGCAAGGAGAGAGGTCTCTGCATTTTTGCTCCACCTGCAGCAGGATCATAGTTAGCGGCGCAGTGAACTGCCCATTAATGCACTGCCTGTTAATGCTTGCACTGCTGAGGTTCCCGACACTTACCTGGCTGAGACTGAACACAGTGGTGAGGGCGAGGCATATTCCAGGCGTGCAGAACAGCATAGCAGACGCTTTATCTCATTTGCAGAGGCAGCTCGCACAGGGGTCAGAAGAGGAGAGGTCAGAAATGCTGGAGTTGCTCTGTGGATTGTGAGGATGACACTCGTGGACAACTCTGTAGCCCCAGGTACGTTGCAGCAGTACAAGGGGCCTTTAGGAGAACTTTCTGGCAATAACAAAGCCCAGGAGTATTTGGAGTATAATGAGCGAGACCACAGTCGCATGCAAAGGTGATTATGAGACCAAACTCTTCAGAGAAGCTTTCAGTTTAGCCTTTTTGGGGCATTTAGGGTTAGCGAGCTTGCTGCAGCAAACAAGACAGTTAAGGGCCAGGGAAGCTGATGTCGAGCTGCAGGGGCAGGAGGTGGCCATTTTACTGATGAGGTCAAAAACAGATCAGGCAGGAAAAAGGCAATTGGGTCTGGCTGAGCTGCATAAGAGAAGGCAGCTGCTGCCCGGTATGTTTGCAAAGCATTTTCCTGGGAAGGTCAACCCAGGTGTGCAAGAAATCTGTTGGTCCACACTGACGGGCTGCCTCCAACAGTGTTTCAGTTCAGGCAGTGTTGGGCAGGTGTGGAGAGGAGTGGGCAGGGACCCAAAACAGTACAGCACCCACTCTTTTAGAATAGGAGCAGCAGGAGCAGCAGGGACAAGCGTCCAGGGGATTAAGGAGATTGGGCAATGGAAATCAGGAGCCTATAAAAAGTACATTAGGAGCGATGAGCTCTCCCATGATGGATGCATACATTTGTCTCGCAGTGAGAGCAGCGGAATGGGCGAGCGTCAGTAGGAGTAAGAAAGAGGGCCTTTAGTAAGACTGATATCCTTTGGTTTGGGAAGTAATGAATGAGATGGGATGAACTGGAGAAAACAATGGCAGAATTGATCAAAGAGGAGGGCCCCCCCCACATAGTAATAATCAACCAAATCATTCCCCCCGAATGACCTGGCACAATTGGGTAGAGGTCAGCTGCTGCATGAAACGTACTGCACAATGTGGGCATTGAGCAAGGACTTTGGGGCTTGCGAGTTGATGTGGTCAGATAGGATTGCTAGGTTCACGTGTATAGAGGCCAAGCCCAACTCAGCTGTTAAGTCTGGGCAAAAGCAGAACATGGCAATGGCAACATTTTGCAGGGCGGCTGGTTTCTCAACAATCTGGCATAGGCTAATAAAAGGTAGAAGTGCCAAGGACAGACCTGGGTTGGTACCTCGTTTAGCTGAAATTGGAGGAGGCCCTAGGAGGGCAAAGCTGTCAACAGTAAGCCGGTTTTTGCATTAGTGAGGGTAACAAAAGGGCAAAAACACATTTTTGCTGTGGCGGTAACTCAGGCAATTGAGCAGTGCCAAAACGAACCTGATGGAGGGTTAAAAGGACTATGAGTTAATGACCACCTGTTAGCCTAGCATAGCGGGGGGGGGGGGGCAGGAAGGTAAAAAGAGGAGGCCCCTGTGGTATTCAGCTTCCAGCTTGGGCTGGTGGAAAACAGAAACAGCACTCCCAGCAGCCAAGCAGCGGCGACAGCCTCACCCATAGCGTGAGGTTCGGGGAGTAAGACCCACGTATGCTGGAAAAAGAATGGATATGGAAAAAAGAGCAGACTAAAGGAAAAGGGGGTGCCAAGCACAAAATATTAAACAGAACGATGCTGTTGATCGTCTATGGTTGTAAAAACTATTGAATAGGTTTGTTTGGTTTGAAGCGACTGTGTGAAATGTTATAAAAAAACAAAACTGCGGCCTTCTTGTACCACAAATACGAGCTGGTCTGGCCGCAGTTATTTAGCCAAGGTGGGCTACAATAGGTTGGTATTTATCCTGCCGGGAGGGGGGGGCAACCAGTACCAGACTGCCTATGCTATAGGCAGTCAATAGGCAGGTAAATATCCCAACACCACCCACAAGCGGTGTGTCCCCGCCTCAAAAATCTCCCCTTTCTTGAAGCTGTACCCCAATGCAATAGTTTGAGTTTACAGGCGAGGCCCAATAACCCAAAACGAATGAATCTCGCATCATGGAAAAGCCCTCTGCCGCTTTTCAAGAGTGGCTGCTCGTTCTATGGGGTTGTGGCATTCGACTGCTAATGTGGCTTTTCACCTCCGATGCCAAAACATCGCACAATCAATCGAAGCCTAAAAAAGCAGCCAAGAAAAGGTCAGCGGCTCAACAGGATTCTGGTGTACATCACGCGTCTAAAAAGGGAAAACCGGACGAAAAATTCCAGAGGTCTGAGCGTAGCTGAAACCGGACAATGGAGTGTAAAAACGGCCACATGCTTCTAACACTGCTAATACCATACTGGTTTCCGTGGAGGGCGAAGCGATTAAGAAGGGCTGGATTCTGCAGGCACAGCACATCACTTCTCTATGCTGGTCCACATCTAATAGGGTGCACACATACTGGGAGCTAACCGTGGTTGCCACCAAGCAGAGGCGTCGCTAGGGGGGGGGGGCAGCCCCCCCCTCTGAAACCCTGTGCCCCCTCTACCTAAGACGAGCAGTGACCATGTTCTCCCCCTACTTTTGTCTTTGGCCCCCTCTGTGCCCCTCACCTAAATTTGATTCCTGGCGACACCACTGCCACCAAGATGCATACTACAACAGCTATGGATAGTTTAGAGCCATTACAGAAAGAAACCATTTTCCACCCAGCAGTAAGACTGTGTACACGACTTTAGAAACCGTGATCGGTGCTCATGGCCAATCTAAGGGTCCTGGTCAGAGGGTTGCGGATTCCCCATCACTGGGAACCTCCACTCTCGAGCAAGAGCAGGGGTCAAAGTGGGTGGGAACTAAAGGGTACGACAAGCCCTTACTTTCGGGGCCACCAGTCATCGTTCCGTTACTCTGTGACCGGTTGCAGGACACACATTTTGTTTTTGCTAGGTTTTAAACTTCTCCCCTACTGGGGATTGCCAATAACAAGCCAGTGTAACATCTCACAGGTGCTAGTTTTGTGTTTACTTCAATAGGCTGCTGGCATCTGCCTATTAAGGTGCAGTGTTGTACAGGTCATGGGAGGTGGGTGTGTGTGTGTGTGTGTGTTCGGCTAGAGTCATGGGCATGTCCCTGAAGAGATGCAAAATGCTGGGTGATTGGAAGGGGAGGCTGCATAATATGGCGTACTGTGGGGTGGGGGGGAGGGGGGACAATGACAGGGTAATGGGGCAATTAAAATTTTCTTTAACTGTTTTCTACAGTTTTACAGAACAGTTGGAAAAAACAGCCTTGGTTGCAGGGTGGAGTGGAGGAAAGGAAAGACCCAGGTATGGGGTTTGAATTCAGATTGTGAGTTGGGGTCGGGGGGGGGTGTTAATGCTGAACTGGGGAGGGGGCTGTTGGGAAGCAGCTTCCATAATAACGAGCCCACTCAGTGGTATCGTTCATCAGTTTATTGCTTCAAGCTACATCAGGTTAATCAGATAACAGAGAAATACTTGTGGGGTGCCCACTGGCTCCCACCACCCAGGCTACATCTTCATCAACTGCCCAGGTCAGAACCCCAATCACACAGCATTGCACTCAGACACACAGGGCTCCACGCTAACATTCTGCACTGACATCACGAGCACCAAGACGTGCATACGGGACAGACCTCAGATAGAACACCTCCCCCTGTTCTCAAATGAAACGGGGAGATGTCACACTCCCACATCACACTACTAAGGTCCAAGACCAAAATGGTTCCTCACCAGGAGACAGAGGCACCCAACCAGGCGTAACTAACTTCACACAGAAGTAAGCAGCACGACCTATACAAACTAACCTGCCCATCCATGGGATACCAAACCACGTTCCTCCGCCACCACAAAAAAAAGAACTCCATCCATTTCTAAAACAGACGGACCTCCAGACTGCCACTCAGAGCGCTACAATGCCCCTAAATGGGCTAATACACTGCCCCTTCTGTACCATCAAGGAACGGTACTAACCTACAATGGCATCATCCGATTCCGACTCAATGTCCACTGATGATGGGGAGAATCTAAACCCCTCTCACATCGACTCAGCCAGGGAGTGCAGATGCAGCAAACACTGCGCACAAACTACTCGCACACAATTTCAATGTGCTGGCCAGGCACCACTGAAACCCATCAAAAGCATTAAAACAGTTACCAACCTACGCTCTAAAAAGGCAGATGGAAAGAGTCACCAAGGATCAAACTGCACACAAGGACCCAGAGTGGGTGGTGCATCTGATCTAAATAGGCAGCAAGGCAGCAAAAAATAAATAAATAAATCTAACTCATGACGGTCTCTATACGTCATGAAATACTTTCAAATTCACAATTTACACATAGATCCGTCAGCGGACGTCCCCAACTGAAACACGAGATCATATCCCTGTAAAAGCACACGTCTTGTGCACAAGCACCGTTCCTGCCTGGCAGCATCTCTCCATTCATCCATTTTGCCATGGGTGCTGGGACTCTGCTTATGAGAGCAGTGGGTCTCCCTCTTCAAATTTCTGCACCATACTGCACCCGCTGCAGCAGTAGTCATGACCATCTCTCATTTCATAATGTCAGTACCCGTTTCTCTGCTTCTCTTCATCTGCTCCTCAGCGTAGCTTTCTTGCTTAGCTTCTACAGGAGTCCCAGTAAGAGACCAGTCCTCGTCGCCAATGTTGTGACGCAGGCTCCCCAATAACAAGCTTACTCCGAGGTATAGTTCACAGGTTTATCAAGATTCTTGTCTGCATCAAGTAATCAGATTGATTCAGGTATCAAGATAGAACTTGTGGAGAGCCCACTGGCTCCCACCACACAGGCTACATGTTCATCAACTGCCTAGGTCAGAACCCCAATCACGGCATTCCACTGAGACACACAGGGCTCCACGCTAATATTCCACACGGACATCACCAGCACCAAGACATGCATACAGGACAGACCTCAGATATAACACCTCCCCCCGTTGCCAAATGCAATATGGAAATATCACACTCAAGATATATCAGGGGCAACATCATTCAATTTACTACTGAGCAAGAGGCGCAGGGAACATTTGCAAATGTTCTTTGCACCGGTCCCATGTCACAAAATGATTTTGGAATTACAGTACAGACCGAGTGAGGGCAAACGCAGCTCAGAATTGGACAAGCTTTGAGACATTCAAATTGCGGACAGTGTTCCAAGAGGGGGAGTCCCACCCAGGCACCCATAGCATGAACATGGGTCTCTGGCCCCCATGCAAAAAGTCCCTGCACGTACCCCCAGTTGATGACATTTATTCCCATTTGCAGTGGTGTGGAGTATGCAAAAGGGACATGGTGCACAAAGCCTGCACTCAATCATGGAAGAGGATGGTGAGACCATTAGCAGATCGCTCCTTAACACTAGAAGCAGGTACACACTTTGGGCCAAGCTCAGTAACGTAATGTTCATGGTAGATCCATCATGCACCCACATACCATACATTAATTTGTTGGACATTTGTATGGACCCTCGACACAAGTGTTTCCAGGTGCAATGAGGCAAGATAGGGGGCAGGGTAAACCTGGGATATCAAACAAAAAGCATCAAAATGTGGTTATATTGGCATTGTGACAATCCTACCGTGGAATTTCAGGGAGCCATTTAACTTCTACTTGTAGCCTAAATGTGCCTGGTTAGCTTCACCAACAGCTATATTTGACTTGCTGGGCTAACTGGCGCCATACAAACACACCTTTGTGTCACTAGGTATGTGTAAATATTTGGCTGGAGGACCAAACAAAGCCTGATTCTAAACCTCTTTTGGAAATGATTAATCATCATGACTTGATACCTCTAACATCAGCTTCACATAAACTTGGCCACTGTCTAGATGTTGTTCTAGCTAGAGGAAAAGGAACGTCAATGAGAGATAAAGTACCAATTTCTTACATAGACCATTACCTCAGTCTCATTTACTCTAACGAGCCACCAAGATCAGTCATCTGTGACCAACTGTGTGGATTTAACACGCAAAATGAAAGATTGAGAAAATCCCTGGTAATGTGGTAATGAGGTTAAGAGACGAACTGGTCTCTCTTGATCTTCCGTCAGAATGTGAAGCATGTTGGAACCTCAGTAATAACTCTGTACCATGTATGCCCCATTAAGACCAAAAGCTCCAAAGAAAGTTTCTAAAGCCTGGTATGCCTGTCAGCTAAAATATATAAAGGACTTGAGAGAAGATGGCATTCTTCAAGATTGCCTGAACATGCCAATAAGGCAAAGGCAGCCCCAACAAGGTACGTAATGGCTATCTTCAGGGCAAAGTCTGACTTCTTAGCAGGAAAGATTGCAGTAGCTTCTAATCACACTTGAGAACTTTTCAGAGCGATATCCAACTTTGTATCTCCAAATAAGATTTCTGCAAAGCAAACTTCGGTTGATTGGGCTAATGCTTTTAATAATTTTTTCATGGATAAGATCAAAATGATCCAGGAAAGCATTGAACGTCCAAGAGAATGGCTACCCCCAATTTTCTGGAATCAAGGACTATGTAGAAGGGAGGGAATTCCAATATCCCACCGTTCTTTGTCAAGCCAGTGTAAGAAGAGAATACTTTATTCCATTAACGGCTCTTAAACCTACAAATGACACTCTTTCCTCTTCCTGCATGTGTGGTAAAGCATTTGGCTTTAGAACTAACCCTTTTGTGACCAATATTATAAATGCGTCATTCTCCGGGATGCAATGGAGAAGAATTCAAATGACATGATATTGATTTGGGGCGTGGGGGGGGGGGACTTTAATTCTATAGGTCTCAGTTTGGGTCCGAATGATGTAGACATTAAAACAACTAAATGAAAAGGAACAGGGGGAAGCAATGGAACCAATATTTTAGAGACTGGAATATTGTGCGGGTGGATTTTGAACCAGGTCTCTTTGTGGGCACATGGAATAGAGGGTGTGTTGCATCTTATTTAGACTACTTTTTTGTCTCAGTGGGGCTAATGAGATTGGTAAATAGGGTAGTCATAGTTGACACCCCTTTTAGTGAACATGCACCTATCCTGCTGTCTTAGACTGCAATTGGTACCGTTAGAAAAAGACTCGGTGCTAGAACTGGTAAAGCTTGAACGGGCCCAGTGGGATGGCATCCCCGTACTTGTAGACAATTGACTTATTTGGTTCACAGAGACGTATGGAGGGCTCCAGAGGGAGGAGATATGAGATATAATGCTGCTCTAAGAGAGGAATGGAATGCTGTAGTAAGAATCATATCTTTTCCCTACTGAAAAGTTCTAGGCATGCCTCCAGTGGACGCCAAGAAATATATAACAATGAAATAGCCACTCTAAAACGTGAGAAAAACCGCAGTTTGAGAAAGTAGTTGAGACTAAACTTGAATCCGTTTTCTTATATAGTTTGTAAACAGAAGGTACGTCTAAAGTATAGGAACTTGATTAAAGGTATAAAGTACAAGATCAATCTTAACGAGAATCAACAGATAATGAGAATATTGATAAAGAACGATACTGGCCGTTTATGGTCCATCCTCAATGGTAACAACATAGCTGATGAACATGACTTAAGCTCTTCAATATCCGCTGAAACATGGAAAAGGTATATTGGGGCAAAATTCAAACTGCCTATTGGATTCCACAACCTAAAATCTGAGATTTTGACGCATCACCATGTTGATGACATGATTTTCTCAATGGAAGACATAGTTGATGCTATCAAAAGCTTGAAGCCCTCAAAAGCAGTAGGCCCAGATGGCTTGCCTTCTTGAATACTAAAGATGATCCGATCTTTTGGACGGCTATTTTATACACCAAATTTATAAACATTCTGGCAACAAATTCTATTCCTGGATTATAGTTCCTATATTTAAAAAAGGTGCCCTGAAAGATCCCTCGAACTTTAGGCCGATTGCCTTAATGGACGCATCGGCTAAAGTTTTTGTGATCTTGTTATTAAAGAAGGTGAAAAGCTTAATTGATCTCAACAACATATACTGAAAACTTCAAACCAGGTTTAGGAAGAATATAGGAACCTCCCTTAATGCAATTTTAATATCTCACATATTTTCCAAATAAAAAAAAATATATATATATATATTGCAGCCCTTGATTTTACAAGTGCTTTTGACTCTGATTAGAGAAGTGTTATGGGTTAAACTTCTCCATCTTGGGTTTCCTAAAAGGTTGATACAACTAATTGCTATGCTCCACAATAACACGACTTTTCAAGTAAGTGTAAATAAAGAAGGGACTCTCACTCCACCCATTGTCACAGAAACAGGTGTAAAACAAGGCTGCAATTTGGCAGCCACTTTATTTAACCTGTATCTCTGTGATATGGATAAGTGGTGGAATGGTTTGGGTTAGTTTCCGGCAAGACTTGGGGGTCTTAGGATACACTGGTTATGTTTGCTGATGATATTGTTCTGTTTGATAGGACTCCACAATGACTCCACAAGGACTACAGAACAAGTTAAACATCTTCTCTGAATATGCTGCTCAACACAATCTGATGGCTAACCCAAAAAAGTCCCAAATTATTATTTTTCATAATAACAAAAGGATGAAATCTTATTTTTGGAATATTGCGGGAGCGAGATTAGAACAATCAAGTACTATTGGATACCTAGGGTATCCTTTAGCGGATGTAAATTCGTACAAATCCTGGGGGGGTTATTTGAAATCTAAAGCACGTCCCTGGCATCAATGATGAAGGTTATATACAGGAAATATTGTACAGTTTCGATATTACCCCTCATTGAATTTTATTTATTAAAAAGGTGAAACCTTTCATTCTTTTCAGTTTGGATATGTGTCTGTTGAATGTAGAGCCAATACTGAATAGGATTCTGGGGAAATTGTGGAAACGGACCCTGGCCTTGGCTTCCTCAACGCCTAATTCAATTGTACATCATGAATTGGGATGATCATCCTTAGCAGCCAGGTGGATTTGGCGACAACTATGTAGATATGCAAAAACATTGATGGCTCCGAGAGACTCACTCTTTCAAGACCTCAGTGTGCTATTGATGGGTGGTTCATTACATTCTTTGGAACTATTCAGGAAAAAAAATGGACAAACTCTAGAAACTATTGGTGTTTCCATTGAAGACCTTAAAATTGGTGTGTTTAGAAACAAACTGAAATGATGTGATTGGGATTGGTCTATGACCTTGGATGCAAACAAAGACTATTCTACATATATGGAATACGCATTGAGACCATGAAAGAGGGGATCTCGCTCTTTATACATCATTAAATGTCTATGTAACAAAGTCAGAAACATCTATATGAGATTTAAGCTAAATCAGTTTCCTACTTTGGCGCGCATGCAAGGGTGAAACCAGGTCCTTTTCTTAAAAGGTGACCCAAGTTGTCGATTTTGTTTATGTAAAAAACAGGTTGAATCTGTAAAACATCTTTTGGTTTACTGTCCTCTTTTTGAGGGTGATAGACGCAATCTTTTGGGAGAATATTTTCCGGAGGAAACGGATATAGCAAGAATGGTCTTCTGGGAACGGAGTATGTGTGGGAATAGTATGCGGTTGATTTTGGCACTGTCTCGCCTACTATTTAAAATTGAGAATGCATTGATAAAAGAAAAATATGAGTTTACTCACGGCTCAAGTCACCGTAGAGTAATGGATGCTGTACTATAGGTATGAATTAGTTAAAATAATTCTCTTATTACAAGTTATATTACATGGACGCGGTAGCGTCCATGTAGTTATGGTTAAGTTGGTGTTTCCATAGGAAGAGCATTTTTTTGGGTGGCTTATAACTTCGCTCCCTCTGGACGAATCCTCACCAAACTTTGCAAAAAAAGTATATGGCCCACTCTGAATTTTTTTGCAAAGTTTGGACAGGTTTGGTCCAGGGGGGCAAAGTTATATGGGGGGTCCCAAAACTTTTGTTTTTTTCCCATAGACATAATGGGAAAAAACTTTGCGCATGCCTACAGCCCAAACCGCTGGACGGATTTACACCAAATTTGCGGCAGGCGCGGGGGCTTGGTCCCAAAAGCGTGCTTTTGCAAATTTGATTGTAAATCCGTCCAGCAGTTTATTTTAAAATGACCAAAATGTAAGGCAAAAAAATGTGTGATATCTCTGTTCGCTCCGCGGACGGACTTCCCTGTTCGCTCCGCGGACCGCGCCCCGATTGGCCAAGTGGCTTGCGTGATGTCCGCGGACATGCAACGTGTTTGCTGATTGGATGGCGTGGTGCGTGAAGCGCGTCAGATTTTTTGTGGCACCCGCCATCTTGCATTCACCAATGACCGCGGACAGCGCAGTGAAACTTGGATTAAAAGTTGTATTTAGTGGAGTGTGTTGGTGTGTAAGAGTGTTTGGGGAGGGTGGGGGAGTATGAGATTATGTGGTAGACGCTTTTGTTGTGTTCGATTTGTCTGCGGACAACACGGCTGTTCTGAAATTTTCTATATTACTAAATGGTGGGGTGTTCTGAGGACGGAGTATGTGTCCGTTTTGTTCGCACGCAAGCTAAAATTGAGCTAAGAACACTCGCGGTGTCCTTAAATGTTGGTACATAAACAAAATGGGGGTGTCCTGAGGACGCTGTCCGTATTGTACTCTGGCAAGTTGAATGTGTTCTAAGAACACTCGCGGTGTCCTGAAATGTTTGCAATTAAACAAAATGGGGGTGTTCGCATTGTTCGTTGTCAGGTTAAAGTGTTCTAAGAACCCTCCTTATGTCCGCTGACATTACAATTTCCTATGGGCCTTTCCCGACTTTGTCCACTAAACAAACGATAAATCAGGCTGCTGTGCGCCGACATTATGTGATAATCCTATCACTTGCCCCATCGACCTGGCTGACCTGCTTTTGCGACACTAAATCATATCTCCCGCCCCTAAGCCTGACATTATCAAAGCATTCTCACAACACAGCACGCCACAATTCGGAATATGAAACTGATTTAAAAGCAAACAGCAACATTGTACATTTCATAAAGTAGTACATTTATTTGATATCAAATGTTTAGAGAATATTCAGCCCTTTGCATTTGTCTTTGCTGTCGATCCGCAAAAGTTCATCTCGAGTCACGCGCTGTTCCTTTGCGCGACACAGGGTGTTGGTTTATGATAAAAGAAGCACTATGGTCGCACTGATAATCGGAAGGCTGTTCCAACAACGAGGCATTAGACCACCATAACGGTTGGTATGTTGCTTCTAGCCGCTAGTACCGCGTAAGGGCATATTGGTCCTTGGCGATTGTCCCATAAAATGGTGAGGGTCATGAAGTTGTTTACTAGGAGCTGCACCTGGCAGTTAAAAAATCCGTCGGCCGGGGTCTGAAAATCGTGGCATTGACAGTAGGGAAGGATGTACCCATTTTAAAAACATAAATTAGTCTCACCAGTCGATCTTCATTAAAAATATTCATTTAATTATTAGGGCGTGAAACTATTTGCTAGCGAGGATAGTGCAACGGAGTAGGTTAACTTATTCCAACTAACCCACCCTCTCTCATCTGCCTTTTTCAGAGCTGTCCGAGCGCCAGGGGACCACTACAGCGGTGATAGTGCGCAGTACAAAACAATATGCCACATTGAATGAACAAGTACAATTTAACCGGGCTTTAACGCCACGCTATTGTTATTATATTCCGGTATAAAATAATATAAAGGGTTACTTACATTATATTGGCATTTTCCATTGTCTACGCATAATGCAGTCCCTAAATACGACTCCGTCTGTGCCAACGATCTTTCTCATAGTAATATATTAAAGCAGTTTTGTTTCAGAAATGTCATCCTTATCGTCTCTTACGTTACTGCACCCCTACTTTAAAAGAAGTCTTTTGGCACGATCCCTGTCTGTCAAGGTCAAAAAACAATAGAACCTTATAGTGCGAGTCGTGGGCCACTCCGGCCCGCGAGCAAAAAATGGAAGCAGCTGACCTTCACTGTGAACGAGCATAAATTCTTACTTTGCAACATTCTGTGTAAAGCCATCCCTGAGAAGTTGCTTTTTACACTCCATCTTTGTATATTGTCTGCGTGCTAATGAAAAAAGTTTGTTAAAGCGAGGTTATGGTTAAGTTGCGCAACTAAAAACCTATGAAATTCAGTAAAAAAACTTTGTTAAAGGGACGTTATGGTTCCAAATAAAACCAAAAAACCCCTGAAATTCACCAGTTATGGTAAGCTAAGCAACCATAACTCGCGCCACCACCTTGCACTGCTAAGACTAACACCCAGGACATCATTGATGACATCACATGTCTGGCTCCCTCTTTTTTCCTTTACGGACATATCTAGGCCACATGGTTTTCTTCAGTAACAGTCAGGAACTAAAAACTGTAAACATACTATATTTGTAGAGTTATCCTTCAAGTAGGCTCTTACAGTACATATATATATATATATTTTTTTTTAAAATGCGTTATTAAACCAGGGGACAGTCCCAGCAGGACTGTAACTTCCGTAATCTCCCCTTTGCTGAACTAGCCAATCCTGGACCCAAATACCTTCATAACTACTGTCCTATTCCAGGTCTTCCATGGTCAGGAATAATTCTAGAAAAAGTGGCTACAATACAGTTTCAAGAATATATCGAAGGGGGCCTTTTAGACCCCCAATAATCAAGGTTTTGGCCTAAATGTGGAACCGAAACTGCACAGTTGTTGCAAGCAGGAGATGGCTATCCCTACTCTTAATGCTCGACCCATCTATGTCTAAAAACAGGAAATGCTTCAGGGGGTGCTGTTGAACGGTTTGCCTCCTTTCTGAATGGGCAAAGACAGGTGCAGCTGGGGTTTTGGGGGCCCGTTTAACCTGTCTGTATCTTCGCCCACTGATGGACATTCTGAAAAAATACAATATCAGTTTTATGCTAGTGATACTCAGCTGTACATTAGGCTTGATTAGGTAGAAGAGTCCCTCATCAGCGTGAGTAGCCGTTTGGAAGAAATTGGGGTATGGATGGCTTCCAATTGGCTACAACTTACCCCAAGCAAGACCAAGGTGATCCTTTTTGTACTAAAACATGCTAGTGGCGAAGAGCAGCCCCCCTCCACTTTCATTTCAGGGTTCAGAATTGAAGTAAGTGTCCACAGTGAAAGAAAGACCTGGGGTGCATTTGGCAAAGTGATATGGGCTGCAACGGGCAGGTTTCCGCAAAGTCCAGGCAGCATTTTCTAACCTGCGGCTGCCGGAGAAGGACCGTGCCATAGTGGTAGGAGCCCTACTGAACTCAAAGCTGGATTATTGTTACAGTTTACTTGCTGGAGCGCCTGACAAACAAATCTACCGGCTACAAAAGGCACAGCATGCAGCACTCATGGGGGTGTCAAAATGTACCCCAATATCTGGCCTTCGCCGGTCCATTCACTGGTTAGCAGTAGAGGATTGCATTAAGTTTTAAATCGTCTGTTTAATATTTAAGTGTTTGAACGGCCTGGCACTGGGATACTGGAGGGACAAGTTACTGCTATATCAACCAACTCTGTCTAAGAGCAGAGGACGAGCACCTGCTTAATATCCCCCTAACAAGATGCGTTTTTAGGGGGGGGGGATTGCAGATTTTTGGTGTTCACAGATTGTGGGATAGACTCCCACGGGAACTAAGGAAAGCGTAATCTGTCAATATTTAGAAAAAAGCTAAAAACTCATCTTTTTAAATAGATTTGTTTACAACTGTAGGCCATCGTTGGTATAGGACTGGTGATGGTATTATCACATGATGATGCTGGTCCATCTGCGCCGGGACGCGGTTAGGTTTGTTGTGTGCGCGATACAAATTCTTCAATGATGTGCATTTGCAAATGTTAGCAGGAGTAGGAGGACACTTACGAAGACATTTCAGGCCTCATCAGTGTTATTATGGGAGAAACACCAGAGTACTGGTACAACACTGAGTATTTTATTTTATGGGGGGGCGGAGAGTACTAGCCTGATGTTAGTGAGCCAGATGGACAGGTAAGCATATTAGAAGCCCCGGATGTACCCGACGGTCGGATCGCAGGAGGCATTCTAGTAAAAAGGTAGAAGTGCGACTCATTCCACCCCCGAATCCCAGCGCTCCAGGGTCATGTTCCGTCATGCCTCCCTGTAGTAAAATAATCTTCAGGAGGCAGGAGGCTGTGTGTTGTCCAAAAGGGCTTTATTGCAACAAACATAAATTTACCCTTATAGATGATACAAGCGGTGCTGCAACATCAGGTGCCAACGTGGCCAACAACATAAGGGGCTGTAATGGTATGGCAGAGTCTCTGGCAAGTCCTGCCGAATTCCCGTGCTCGGAGGAGCCGGGGAGACGCTCCGATCGCGTCCTCCGCTTGTCCCCGTAATGCGCGCGTAGCGCGCGGGGGCGGGGCTTGGTCGGGCGCGAGATCTCGCGAGAGCGGGCGCTCTCGCGATATCTCTACACACCTCCCTTTATCAAAAGGGAAGTAGGGTCACTGTAACACAAAGTCATTGAATCTTACCGGTCTTTTGTGCTCCCTTCTGGGCCTCTCACTGGTTCCCGGGCAAGGTCCCTGCGGAACCGGTTCAGGGCTTACATAGGGTTCTTCCGGTTCACTCTCTGGTTCTTCTCTCTCTCCATCGCTTCTCCCTGGTTCTGGTTCTTCATTCCCCACATCCTCCTTTTCTGCTTCTGTGCGTGGGGTTTCTGGAGTCCTAAGTCTTTCTTGTCTGCGTTGATACAAAGCTACTCTTTCGAAGTTCCACGCGCGCCCGTCTTCTGTGCGGACATGATTTGTCCCTTTATGGGTAACTTGTATGGGTTGACTATACCGGGAACCTGTGTCTTGATCTTTCCTTGGTAGTTTGATTTTAACCCAGTCCCCCCTTTCAATGCTGGGCGCTTGCTTCGTTCTCCTTCTTCTGTCGCTCCACAGTTTCATGCGTGACTTGTTGCTTGTGATACGCCATACAACTTCTGACATGTCTACCTCTTCATCTATTCTTATTTTTGACAGCCAAGGCGGGATGAGCGTTGATGCCGCACTCCTCCCTCTCAACATTTTGAACGGGGATACATGGGTAATGCCATTCGGAGTGAGTCTATGTGCTGCTATGGCTTCCTTTGTAGTCTTGAGGGGGTCCATGCCCGAGGCCATTGCAAGTTGGATAGCCCCTTTTATGAACCTGTTCGCCCTTTCCACGAGTCCATTTGCTTGAGGGTGATACAGGGCCGCCTTCTTTTGCTTGATGTGGTTCTTTTTGAGAAACTCCTCCATGTCTTTAGAAACTAGTTGCACTCCATTGTCTGTAACTACTTCATTGGGGAGCCCTTCCCTTTGAAAAATTTCGGTGAGCACCTCTATAACCGTCTCTGTAGTAATGTTTGGAACAAACTCTGCTTCCACCCACTTGGATAGGTAGTCGACTAGTACAATTCCGTACTTGTGTTCTGCTGACATCGCTTCCAGGGGTCCGATAAAGTCTATGCCCACTTTGGACCATACTGTTTCAGGTATCTCGGTTGGTATGAGAGGTGCTTGGCGAATCTTCAATCTTTTGTCGCTGTTTAAACACTCGTGGCATCGCTCTATCATGGAGCGAATTTCTTGGTCCATGGATGGCCACCAATATGCTTCTCTGACTCTGCGGCGAGTCATCGTGTTTCCCAAGTGCCCCGCATGGGCCCTGCAGAGAATTGTGCGTCTCATTCCTGTGGGGGGGACGATTTGATCCGACTTCATGATTATCCCTTGTGTTTCGGATAACTCTTCTTGTACCTTCCAATATGGCCTCATGCCCTCAGGTAGCACCCTTTCATCTGGCCAGCCTTCTTTGATCCATTTTCGAATGGCGGACATGGTTGGGTCTTTTCCTTCTTCTTCTTGCCAGTGCTTTTCGCTGAGTTCAAGATATTCTGGCGTCCTTATGTCCGAGATGGAAGCAACAATGCACTCCCCTTGTAGAAATGGGGTAGCCCTTTCTTTGTTTTCCGGTAGTCTCGACATGCAGTCAGCCTGCGAGTTTTTCCAGCCAGATATGTGGTGGATTTCAAATGTATACTCTTGTAATTTCGCGGCAATGCGAGCTAGTCTGGGAGTGGAGGCTTTGGTGCCTCCGGGACTGAGCATATGGATGAGTGGTTTGTGATCTGTCACCAGCTTGAACTTGGTGCCCCACACATAAGTCCTGAAGTGCTCTACTGCCCATGCGCATGCTAGCATCTCTTTTTCGATGGTGGAGTAGTTCTGTTCTGCTTCAGATAGCGCCTTCGATGCAAAGGCCACCACATGTTCGGTGTCACCCCTCCTCTGCGTAAGTACTGCCCCCAGTCCGTATGCACTGGCATCAGTGGTGATGACTGTTTCCCACTTGGGATTGAACGGTTGAAGGCACGGGGCTTCCATAATATGTTGTTTTATGGTGTCTATCGCCGCCTTTTGGGGTTCTTGCATCAGGAATTCGGACCCCTTCTTGAGAAGATCACGTAGAGGTGACGTGGTTTCAGAAAATTTGGGTATGAATTTTGCGTAATATTCTGCTAAGCCTAAAAATGATCTCACCTCTTCCTTGTTGGTGGGATTGGGTGCTTTGATGATGGCTTGCATCAGGTTCTGTTTGGGGCTGATGCCCTTTTCTGAAATTTTGTATCCCAGGTACTCGACTTCTTTTACTCCAAACGAACATTTTTCGTATCGTAGGCGGACTCCCGCATCTTGTAACTTGTTGAGTACTAGTTTGAGAGTGGCCTCATGTGTCGGTTTATCACCTGCATAGACTAATATGTCATCCTGGAAGTAAACTACATTTTTGACCTTTCGAAGGAGGGCAT
The DNA here is from genome assembly GCF_040938575.1 of Ambystoma mexicanum. Classification (NCBI taxonomy): domain Eukaryota; kingdom Metazoa; phylum Chordata; class Amphibia; order Caudata; family Ambystomatidae; genus Ambystoma; species Ambystoma mexicanum. Next base: position 719,880,752 of record NC_090923.1, read on the forward strand.
CCATCATGCGCTGAAACGCTGAGGCAGCTGATGATAATCCGAAGGGCATTTTGGTAAATTGGAATGTGCCAAACGGGGTGATGAATGCCGTGAGAGGTTTTGATTCTTCATGGAGCTGGATTTGGTGATATGCATTGCGCATATCTAGTTTTGAGAAGATTTTGGCCTCTTTCATTAAAAGTATGAGTTCATTTATGCTCGGAAGCGGATAATTGTCTGTGACGACTTCCAAGTTTAAGCTGCGCAGGTCTATACATACTCTTAATTCTTGCGAATGGGGTTTCTTTATGAGAACGACTGGGCTCAGCCATTCGGATGCTTCAATCTCTTCTATCACCCCTTCATTCTTCATTTTGTCCAACTGTTGTTTGAGGGTGTCCCTCGCTGTGGCTGGTACTGGTCTCACTCGGTGCTTGACAGGAATGGCATTCCTTTTGAGGACAATTTTGTGTAGAAAACCTTTGATGTGACCCGGCTCCTCCGAGAAAAGTGCTGGGTAATCGCTCTTGACTACGGTTTCACTCCTCGCACCTATGGATAGGACTTGCTCTTCCGTGCTAGGGTCAAGTCTGATCTTTAATTTGTCTTGGTCATCCCAACCTAGCACTGGAGGCCCTTCGTGGCTGAAGTATATTCTGGTGTAAGTTTCCCTCCCTTTAAATTCGACTTTGCCGTTGATGTACCCTAGTAGTTCAACCGATGCTCCACCGAAAACCGTCGGCTTGTGTTTCGTGGTGAGTACTTTTACTTTTTCTTTCCCGAGCATATCTTTGTATGTTTGTAGGGGTAAGATGGTAAGGTCAGAGCCGGAGTCTGCCATGACCCTTGTCTCTCTGCCGTCGATCTTGATCATGCAGTGTGGCTTTTCTCTCCTGGCTCGTGTACTGTTCACCATGATTACGGTGGGCCTTCCTTCTTCCTCCGATGAGGAATCCCTTTCTGCCACGCGTTCTGAGGTCAGACTTGTGACTTTCTTGTTTCGCCATCTGCACACTATTGAGAAATGCCCTATGCGTTTGCATACTGTGCATTCTTTGTCTCTGGCTGGGCACTCTCTGTCGAACGCTAGGTGCTTTGTGCTGGTGCACCTATGGCACTTGAGGGGTTCTTTCTTGTTGGCTCTCCCTTCTCTTGAATCTGGAATGAACTTTTCTTTTCTGGGACGGAACCCTACTGCTTGTACCTCAGGGGAACTTTGGGTACCTGCAAACTCTTTTCTTCTTCCTGCCGTTTCTTCCACAGCCCTAGCTATTTCCACTGCCTTCTCCAACTGTACTTCTTTTTCCATGATGTATTTGTCTTGGACCTTCCGGCTGTTGGTGTGGACTATTAACATGTCGCATATCCGGTCCTCTGCATTGGTGCCGAAGTTGCACAAAGCTGCCAGTTCTCTCAATTTCGTGATATAGTCGTCGACAGGTTCTGACGGTTCTTGTTTCCGCGTGTAAAACCGAATCCTGTGGAGCACTGTGTTTTCCTTACTGGCAAACCTCTTTTCTATTCTTCTGACTGCCTCCTTGAACACATCATCATCGGCGTCTTCTACCGCAATCAAAGCCAGGCCCTCGAATATTCTTTGTCCTTCCACCCCTAGGGCGTTTAATAGCATGGCTCTGCGTCTTGCCGCCGTGAATCCTGCTCCCCCCATTGCCTCCACATACGTTGTAAACAGGGGCTGCCATTGTGGCCACGGTATAGCAGGCCTACCTGGCGTCTGTAAAAAGGGTGGGGGCGGTGTTGCTCCCTGCATGCTTCTGCGCGGTTCCTGGAGGTGGTCCTCGTCGCCAATTTATGTAGTAAAATAATCTTCAGGAGGCAGGAGGCTGTGTGTTGTCCAAAAGGGCTTTATTGCAACAAACATAAATTTACCCTTATAGATGATACAAGCGGTGCTGCAACATCAGGTGCCAACGTGGCCAACAACATAAGGGGCTGTAATGGTATGGCAGAGTCTCTGGCAAGTCCTGCCGAATTCCCGTGCTCGGAGGAGCCGGGGAGACGCTCCGATCGCGTCCTCCGCTTGTCCCCGTAATGCGCGCGTAGCGCGCGGGGGCGGGGCTTGGTCGGGCGCGAGATCTCGCGAGAGCGGGCGCTCTCGCGATATCTCTACACTCCCTCATGTGACCCACCCCGGACACATTGCTGGAATGCTCTCCCAGCTGCCGAGATAATCTTGCAGACGCCCCCAGTCCCCAGCACCAGAGCTCAACAGTCGTGGCGGATCCCTGTGCAAAACAAGCCTGTTCTCGTCTGCAAAATTCCCACCCACTCATGTGCGCCGTTACTCAAAGTTGTTTCAATGTTCCCGTTTAGTCGAAGACGCGCAGTTTTCACCCACAATCCTAAAACGCAAACCTGAAGAGATTATTCCAAGATCGCGCTGATAAGAGTGCCGAGCGTGGCTTTGGACCACTCCCAGACTGCGATCTTGTTCGTGCCACCCCAGACAAGCTCTTCAATGACTGTTGCAGACGACTGGGGTCTATAGAGGTGCGGGTGCCGTGACACGAGCACAAAAGGGATACCCGTCAATCGGCGCCTGCGAGAAATTCACCGGAGTTTAGTAGCATGCGCTATATGAAAAATAAATAATGTGCTGGCCACTAAAATGAGGTTCTGAAGAGGGGTAGTGCGAGTCAGACCATTGTCATGGTTAGCTCCCACGTACGCGGCAGTGCCGAGAAAGAGGCAGGGATAACAATGTCGCGTTTATAGCGCTCCATGACACAGTTTCCTCCCACTTCTAAACACTGGAAGAATTACTTGATACTAACGCCTGGAGGCTCGGGCAGGATTTAAACCGGGGACTGCAGGCTGGCACAGCGGTCACAAGTAAGAATGTACACTTTCCGGTATTTTAACTGCGTGTGAGGCTTTGCTCCAACTAGTATGCAGAATACGAATCCAGTATGAAACATGAAAAACAAGCCGTGCAAGGCAACTCTTCAATGCCAAGGAAGTCTGAAGAATAAAAGAGGGGCGCGTTTTCAAGTATACGGAACGTCGCAGTGGATTGGCAGACACGGAGATACGCGGCGTACAAGTTACGACGCCCTTTTGTACAGCTCTTGCCACCACGCAGGTGCAGCATTCTGAATACCCGTCGTATAACTTCAAAACTGATCTCAGTTTATAGACACCGAAAAGTTAAATTACTGTGGTATTTGTTTGACCCGGTCACCTCAAGGTAACGGCCAGATATCAGACCCATTAACCTACTTGGATGGCTAGTCCGTTCCAGAAATTAGTCTAGACCAACAGATTAAGTAGAAGCACATTTAATACTGGGGAGAAAGCACAGAATATATATATAAAAAAACGCGCATATTTTATTAACATTTTACGGAATTCCTACAGAAAGCAGGACAGGTTACCAAAAAATAAAAGATTGACATTCGAAATAATACAACTGTTAATCTATAAACGCCCTGGTTTCACAGGCACGCACATTCAACGGACTTGAAAAAAACATCACTATATATTAACGTGACTCAAGGAGTCAAATGCTTAGTGGCCCGAGGAGGAATTCGAACCTGGGTTCGCCCATAGGGGACTCTTTTCGTACGGTGCGTTTTAGTGCTTGCGCGCGTGCGGATCGTAGCAGCACGCGCTCTGCCCACTGAGCTCCAAAACCATAAAAATAAAAGCCAAGACGTATTGATAAAATGGTAAACACTACACATCTCAGGTCCTCTTCCGCGGCTCTGCCCACAAAACCTGTGGATGCCTAGTCCTGCAATTAATAGGAACACGCCCCTCGGTCCCGCCTCGCGAAGCGCAGAGAGCATTATGAAGGGGATAGAAGTCCCTGGCACTCACCCAGAAGACGATGGCGTAGACGGTGAGCGTGAACTTGAGGCAGAGGTACCCGAAGCGGGAGCAGTAGCGCGTCTCCTCCTGGCCCGCCATGGCGCCGCTTCACGCCTCCGGTATCGCCTGCCCCTCGCTGCCCGTGGGAGGCGCGGCAATGACAACTGGAGCGACCGGTTCCAGCTGGGTGGGGCATGTAAGTTCCCTCGTCAGCCGTCATTGGTCACGCCCGAATGGGCCCATTGGCCGCTGCGCGCTGTCTCCGGATTGGCGTGGAGTGCCCTTCCCAAGCCGTGTGTGTGGGAATGATGTGTGGAAGGAGGCCTTGGCAGCAGGTCAGGCGCAGCTGCAGTGGCAGTAGGACAGTGGTCACTCTTCTTCATCGTTCAGCTACCCCTGGTGACAGTAACCTGCAAAGCACGGCGCTGCAATGTCCCCCTGCTCTGTGCCCGAGGAGGGAGCTGTGGCAACACTTGTTCAGCCCCCCCCCTCCCTATAATTACTGCTAATCACTTTTCTTTGCTCAGCCTAGCTTTTAAAGCAGCAGTGTTAAGAAATGCAAAGGGCCATTTTTTTTTCTAAAAGCACCAGTTTGCTGCCTACATATACACCCTACTCCAGGCTACTTAAAATATATTTCACAAAGCAATTTTAAACTAACTACATTATTTTCAGATGTTCATATTTAACACACCAATAATAGTTTATTTTTGGTAGTATGTAATATTTTCATCACACCAGATATAAAGCCTCTATTTGTCAAACATTGAAGCATAAACTGGTAAGTAACCTTTTCTCACAATAGTCTAAGTCTTGAAACAACATTTTCAAAACTAAAAGGCCATATTTTGCCTTCTGCCGAATTGCATTCTGGTATTTGTAGTCTCCCATTCAAGAAGAGGAGCATAATGTCACCATTGGCGTTTTTTTGGCTTCAGATGTTTCTATAAGGATTTATATATTTGTGTGAATACTTTACTAAGGTTTGTGTACTTTTTAAGTCATATTTATAAAAACAGACTACTGTTCAAAGCCAAACATGGGGGTTAGGGCAAACAATGAGCAAGGAAGCAAGTCATTTATATATGCACAGAGGTTGTAATCCTGGAGCTGTTATTTTCATTCATTGTGGCCATTTGTTAGGGCATAAGTGGACGATACATGTGGGTGGGCACACTTATTTCAGACGGTGACCGTTACCCCGCTTGGGTATTTTTGAGTCCGGCAAACTTGTTCAAGTGTTCAGCTACAAGAAATTCACCCAGGTTGTCCCAAGTGCAGACGCTTGCCGCAAGACCACAAGTGTCATCATAACACATGTCACTAGTTACTGGGATTTTGTTTTCCTGGGAATAATTCACTATAGAGTGTTGGTATTAAAAGGTGGGCGCCTTTTACACTTTGCCAGCATAGTTATTAGAAAATCTCCCCTCTCCCTTCATTTTTTGGTGTTTATTAATGTTTTTTAAATGCCAATGCTCTTTTTTTCTGGTGCACTTTCTTCAAAGGGGAAAGGTCAATTGAATCAAACTTGTGCATTTCACTTTAAGATATGTACACTTACTGTGCATATTATATTCATAGGTGCCAGCTTTTGATTTTTGCTATGGGGACAGAAGTTCCCCCACCTAGTGATGCGAGGGAGCCGTATCCATCCCATAGTCAAAACACATTTTACAGCAGCAATGGGGAAAAAGGACATATGATTTACTGGAAGACATAAACATAACATATCCGCAAAAGTCACCTAACCTGCTCAGTTGCCGTTGCAACATTCTGTTATGAGATTCCCTGCTTCCCCTTTCAATTCCTGCATCCTGCCAAACAGTTGTGGCCTGTTCAGCCCATCCAGTGAAGGTTCAGGGGGTACATTGATGAGGCTCCCTTCTCTTTTTTGTCTGATACTACAAAATAAAGCCTCACTCCTGATATTGCCACATAGGTAAATGTTAACAGTGACAAATCATATACTGGAAGTCACATTGTATTTGTCTCCAGCCTTGCTAATGGCAACGTGTTTTTAATTTAACTGGCCATGATAGTTTGCATATTAAAGACTTATTCTATGAAATCATTTTCTGTAATATCACGGGTCACCATTTATGCAAATAAGAAGGCCCTGCACATCTTATGCCGCTCAGGGCCCTGCAAATCCTAGGTCCGGCCCTGCTTGCTCAGTACGTGTTCACTGCGTGTAAGTGACTCTTGACCTTCTGTTACTCGGGTGGCACGTTTTCTCTGTGGGAGCAACTTCCACTCCCGCTACCTGTCAAGTCTGCATTATTTGTGGGAGTGCAGCTTACATTGACGTTGGATTTGTAGCTCCTGTTATTATTTGTTTATACAGCATAGCAAAGAGGCCTGTGTTATGGTGAGCTGCTCAGAAGTAGAGACTGTGTGCAAGTACTGTGCTGCACTGTTGTTTATTTACATCATCTGAAGTATGCAATGATTTAAGGTAAGCATTAAACGTTAATCATATTAATGTTCTGGAGCGTTCCAGACTGTGTCTCTCTGCGCTTCACTTGTAATCTACGTGCTCACTCCTTACGCTCTCACATTAAATCGAGCAGGCCCTGTCTCGTGAGAATATGTGCACTCCAAATATCTACTTTTCTTGAGAAAGTTGTTGAAGTACACTCCTCTTTGTAACTTGGATGACTCCACCTGTAGAAGAATATACCGCACAAGTAGTTTTGTTAAAGTGAACTGACAACAAAGCATTTCTGAAAGAGCGAGAGAGACACCATCCACAAAAGTATGCTAACGGATGGGTTGGCCATCTTAATCGATGCCATTATGTAAAAGGCTGGCCTTGTGACATGTGAGGTAGAAATGACTGTGCACCTGAGAGGGAATTTGTAACAATGTCTAAGGCCTTTAATTTAATCTAGAGACTGGCTTGTCAATGGTAAGGACATGCAGAGAACTGTACTGATTTAAATATGCACTTTTTACACATAAAAGTGCAAAAAGGTCTGATTTGATGCTTTAAAGACATAGATGCTAATCTTGTATTCAATTAACTAAGACACAAATATAAATGCACAGGGAAGTGGGAACTGTACACATGTGAAAAGTGTGTGTTCATCACATCAAAAATAATTCAACATGCCTCAGAACATTTGTTGGACCCTTATAAAAAATAAAGCACCAATTCCAGAATTTCATCAAAGCACTATGTTCCTGGGTCCCAATTATATACAAGAAAAAAAACAACTGTGCATTATAATAACCTATTATTTAAAGTTCCATTGTATTTTATTGTATATTTTGTCTGGCCAAAATGATGTGAAGTTTAATGTAGAAAATGGGCATTATTCAAAGTTCCATTGTATTTTGCCATGCATGTCTCTCACCTTGAATACCACTGTGTTCTACTCACTTTGGAATATGACATGCCTGGGCTTGTAGCTGGAGTTGACCTAGGATTCATTAAATCACAAGACACGAGGCCATAGTAAGGCCCAATTAATCTTGTTCAAACTGGTTTTTGAAAGCCAGGCCTCATAAACAGAGCCAAATGAAGTACAAAGGGATCTGCCAAATATATCAAATCCATGCCTCTCATAAAATCCACTTAGCTGAAGTCTGGGGATCTCTGTGAACAAGCAAAGGAAATTAGCCTGGGCATGTAGTAACACCATGAAGGAGAATGTGCCATGGAATTTATCAACAGTGACCTCTGTTGACCAAAGTGAGTATTTCTTCATTTATAAGATTAATAGGAAAGTTATATGTGTTACATTTTAACCCCAAAATGTAATACTTTGGAAAGTCATAGGTCTATCATAGAAGGTCCTACCAACGTAAAACAAATTTCATTTGTTCAGGAAAAATATATCTTGTAGCCTAAATAAAATTTGCATAGAGCATAATCAGAAACAAATGTAAAAGTAGGAAAAATAATTATCTCTGCAAGTACACATCACATAGGGACAGTAAGTCCATGCGTAGGTGTGAAAGCTTCATCCCTTCTTGCTCGTCTGGTCACGTGATTCCGACACCGTGAAATTGTCTTATTCTTCATACAATTTGTGTATTTGATTTAATTCTGCCAGCCATCTGCCATCTGTGTCTTATCTTGACCTTTCTGAACAGGATACTCTGTTCTTCTTTTCATAAATTGTATCCACTGTTGGTCTATTTCAGCCGATACGACCATGGCTTCTTGGCACGATTTGCCTTCATCTGAGTTTCTCTCCATCTTTAATTCTCAATTTGTCCGCTGCAAAGCTATCCTCTTGAGACCTTTAGTAACCTTTGGTTGATTCTGCTCTTGTGCATAGTGGAAGTATACTTATATAAAGTGGTCCTTTTGAGGTAGATATGTATAGGTGGCGCTTGCCACAATCTATCTTACTACTAATCATAAGCAAGCCTCACAATTTCTGTGCTTCTTGCGGTTCTTTGCATATGTACACGTTTAAACTAACTGAATATCTTCATCGTGCATGTGGCATAATTTCTGACATCGATTATTTCCCTTTAGGCTCAGGATATCACTTATCCATGGTGTTTCGTCTCTTTTCATCATTCGCAGGTCGTTATATCTTCTATATGTGAGTCAGTCCAGGTTCTTGTGACATCACAATTCGTCTTCCTTTAGTATCTTTTTAGCTTCTTCAGGTATTGCATTCTGACAATCTTCATTCTGTCTCATTTGTCGATATGGTTTTCTAAATGGGTACCTTACTGTCCAGGTTTTCTTAGGTGTCAGTACTTCAAAAGGTGCTGTTCTTCTGATAGGTACTGGACAGAGCCCAACTGCGGCTCTCTGCTGGTTTATTTGCTCATCATACGTCACTTATATTGGTGTGAATGTTCCTGGTACTTCAAAATGGGCGGTTGGAGTGTGAATCGAGCTTGGCACTTCCTCTACAGATGCACATCAAGTGTGCAGGTGGAGTTGGCTATGATGGAGAGGTGCAGGCTAGGCCAGGGCACAATGATCCAGATGGACTGGGGCTGAACATATTGTAAAAAGCACCACGATCAGGGTAGAAAGCAGCCTGACACAAAGACAGGTGCAGGATCCGGCTTTCTTCTTTTCTGTCTTTTGCTTGTTTCGTTGTTTTCATGAAATGTTAATTAGCACAAGGCACTCAAAGCCCTTCAGGGCTTACCGGAAAGCCGCGTTGTGGCAGTGATTGAAAATGCTGCCCAGTCAGCATCACAGAGCAGAGGCACGATGATGATGGTGTAGCTGGATGGGTCATGCAGCATGCAACTCTGCCTCTGGATGCACCTCTACAGTGTCATGTTAGAAAGGGACAACAGTTGCCAAGCAGCACCTTTTGATGTGGGTGTTGTATAATTGAAAGAATCTAATCTGGCCTACATTTCACTTTGGGTTTTGCCGCAGCACACCCAGAACCTTCCATCTTCTGACAGATCAAAATTTTGCTCAATGTCAATTAATGGAGCTGCTTCAGAAGTGACATCCAAAACCAGGTCATCCTCCGCACCACAGTCCCCAAGCGGCAGTCAGTCATTCTCAGTGCCAGTAATTGTTCATAGTGTCCACAAGATCTCCCCAGTGTGGTGCTAGTCAATGCCTCATCCAGTTACACAATCTATGACTGTCACGTTGGGTCCTATCTCTGAACTTCAAGCTTTTCTATTGGAGCCTTCTAAGCAAGAATAAGCGAGTCCTATCTCTGAAAATCAAACCTTTCTAATGTGCCCTTCTTAGCCAGTGAATTTATTAGGATTGGATTCATTGTGTAAAAAAGGTTACACTATCATTGTTCCCCCTTATGGAATTTATTTAGTTGTCCCAAAACATGGGGAACTGAAATTTCATCTGTGATGCAAGTGTCTCCAAATCCCAAAAATTGAGCTGTGGAACACTTCTTTGCTGCAGGGATTGTTGGACTGAGTTCCACAATTATTTCAACATGCACCCCTGTTCAGATGAAGTGATGGACGCAACATGTATTGGAGGTCGACCAATACCTCATCCAGTTGCACAACCTATGACTGTCACGTTGGGTCCTATCTCTGAACTTCAAGCTTTTCTATTGGAGCCTTCTAAGCAAGAATAAGCGCGATGAATATTGAATGTGTAACTAGTATGGATAACTCTCAACCCAGCCACATTTCTTCCATGCAAAAAAAAAAGCGGAATAGGGAATAAATCCTGTCAGTGCATCATTGCTTAAGCAAGTAACTATTGTACCTACCCGTTCCTTGCAATACTCCTATTTTACTTTGTAAACAAACCTGGGCAAGACGCCTATCTATTTGTACAAGACCTCTCTGCTATCAATGAAGTAATTCTGACCGGTTTCCTATCCGGATATTTACTATCCTGCAACAATTTCATCTTATATCGCTGCAACTTCAATACACTTTTGTGGATCTATGTTCTGCATTCTTTACTATGTCTGTACATTATACCAGTCAATATTTATTTGCTTTAACATTTGCAATGTTGATTCACTGATTTACCGTAGGAGCATCCGGAGAGTCCAACGCTCTTTTCTAAGATTTGATTGCGAAATTTTGATTCACAGGTGTTTGATTGCGGCGGGTTCCATATTGACTTTCTAATGGCCATAAAGCCTGTAATGAAAAGCTTTCATTGTGCCAGACCGAGTACGTTATCTTGGCTATGAAACCACCGCTGGGGAGATACACCTGCCTAAGGATCAAATTAATGTGATTTAGAAAGTACCTAAACCCGAAAGCAGATCAGAGGATTTCTTGGAATAGCTATCTACTGCCACCCATGGATAATGTACTCTATTTCAATTATAAACCCCCTACAGAGCTTCACTTTTGAATCCATTTCTGAACTCCTTCCATGGTCATCTGATACCGAAGGGACATTTATTGGAATCAATCAAGTATTGCCAAAGGATCCTGCCTTAGCTCTACCATATTATCAGACATTTTTCACTCTATATTGTGATGAACTTGAAGGTTTAGCCTGGAAATGTTGACCTAAATGGACAGTGACAACCACCACCCAACTGCCTAGTACAATGCTGCCCTATATCCTGTGGCTACAGGTCTACCATCCTGTTTATGTGCAGTGGTGGCTACTGCACTGTTAGTAGAACACTATTGTTCAGGAGCATCTGCCTACTATAGCTGTTCCTCATGTGGTCTTAGCAGTACTTCTGAAAGGGGAGACACAGACTATATCAAATCCACATTTAACCAAGCATGAGAAAGTACATATTTCTGTGGCTTATGTAAGTTTTACCCATTGTTCTATTTCAAATTCTGCTTCTTTTTTCCTGACACCTTCATACGTGGAGCCCCATGATTGTTTGTTGGTAAATGGAAATATTCAGAATTGGAGAGTTGATTTAAGGTATGTACTACTGCAGAACTATGAGATGCTTCTGTTGATCAGTGGTTCTTGTTTAAACATAATAATCTGGTATCAGCAGGTACCCCATATATATAATGGTGTTCATGTTTCTACCTTTTTTACCCTCCACACTTGCACTGGTAATGTGCAAAGGACATGATGTGTCTTGTACAGTGCTGGTGACTAGTACTTACCTTGCTGACAATTCAGCACAAACTGTGGCTCTAGGAGGATCCCTGGCTCCTAACAATGTTCTTATCAGTGTTTCAATTGAAGAGCCCCCAACAGCAACTGTTTCTAGTCTTGGTGTACCGCAGAACCTAGCGACACAGCTCGAAAAGGCATACTGGTTGAGAACGAATGGTAAGTTGCACCCTGATACCTTTTGGCACTCTCCAGATGGTTTCCTCACAGTTTCCAGTGTAAGGGTGCAGAAGAAGGAGACTGATACACAGGTGGCATGCTTGTTGGTGTTAAGGTGGATTTCTGAACTCAGACCTGGAGGGGCAGAGGTTCAGAAGGCCAGCCTAGTTTCTTGGAACAGAGTAACCTCTGGACAAGCCAGACCAATCTGGGTAGCGATGGCGGCGGTCAAGACTAAGTCTCAAGAGGGGTGAGGGTGACAGAAAGACCTCAATGAGCACACAAAGCAAGGACACTTACAAATTACTCCAGACAGGTGTTATATTAAAAATATAGACACATTTATTGCAAGGCCTTTGTAACATCGACCATAGCAAAGAATCACAATAATACTAAAGTAAACCAACACATCACAATCAACACAATATATATACAAGACCGCAGGGTCTAAGGAGTTAGGAGCATGTAATATGTAGACCACCTAGATGGGGAGGAAAATGGGCAGTGCAAGGAATCATTAGACCCAGTTCGACATCTGAAATACACCTAACTAGGAGGAAGTCCGAGCCCTACGAAGAGAGGAGCCTTATGCTCAAAAGTACCTGCACGCGCTGGTGCCAATGGACAAAAGAGGGCCTCTTCAAGGATATCAGGCAGTTCAGGAAGGTGAATGAAGCGATGCAGAACAAGTCCCCACTACTCAAGCACAGCCTCCACTTGTGGGCAGAGGCAGGGTGAGAGTGCAGGATAGAGTCGCTATTTCGCAACAGCGGTAGAAAAGAAACAGGCTCCTGCGCGAGGGGCCACCGGTTGGGGTAGGGACTACTCACCGGTCCCCGACAAAGGCAGCCCCAGACTTCTCCAGTTCAGTTCATGTTGCTGGCAGGTTCAGCTGCTATGATCAGAACGTCTCGACACCGTGTAGATTCTGCGTAGCAGGATGCAGGGTCGAGGGTGTCCCAAATGCAGTGGACGTGCACAGGTTGTTACCACAGCAGGGCAACACTGCAACCGCGATTACTCTGGTCCGGGCGCACTCAGGTCCACTTCAGACCTGGGAATGCCAAGTGTACCAATTCGGTGTGAGGGTGCCATGGCCACAGAGCAAGCAGTAGACCAAGTTTCGAGGGCTTCCCCAAAACGGGAGCAGTGACAGAGCAAAGCGACCTGCGTAAGCTGGTCAGCCCACTGGTTGGCCCAGGGACACTTCCGAAGAGGCTTACTTGCAGGGTTTGATGAAGGTGCCGGGAATAGTTGATCCCACTATTCCAATGGGTCGAAGCGCCTTCGCAGACCTTCTAGGAAGATCAGATGCAGAGGGGTCTTGCAGGACGACAGCAGTTCAGGGTGCCAAACCTTCAGCGGGTCACCAGCGGTTCCTTTTTTTTTTTTTTTAATATTTTATTGATTTTATATTTAAGAAAAACAGCAACACACAACACAATACAACTGTTAATTATTTACAGAAACCACAAAAGAAATACGGGAAAGGAAAAAGAAAAAAAAAAGAAAAAGAAAAAACTCCCCCCACCCCCCATCAAGCCAGATCGGGGCACCGTCAGGAGAAACATTGTCCGTAGGCACATCTTCAGAATCCTCAGATTCGTCCAAGCCCTGTTGTGGGTTGGTCATAGAGGCCACCAATTGTCGCCAGGCCAGCAAGGGCCCTATCTCCTCCTCGCCCCCTCTAGTGACCGCTTCAAACCAAACCACGGATTCAGCCTCCGCCCACCTCATAAGGTCCGCCCACCATAGTTCCACTCTCGGCCTGCTAGCCGATTTCCAGTTCATGGCAATCCTGCGTTTGGCCAGAACATATGCCAGGTCCCTCAGCTTGCTCAGGTGCCTAAAGTGTCTGGGCCTGGGGAAGATCCCAAGCATACATGACCAGGCAGATCCCACGTCCAACACCACTCCCCCATTTGCAAGCTTCATCTTGGCCTCCTCCCAAAATCTATACACTTCCGGGCAGGCCCAAAACATATGTAGCAACCCAGCTTCCACCTCCCCACACCTGGGGCATTTTTGAGTGATCGAGCCTCCGAACTGTGCGATCTTTTGGGGAGTCAGGTAGGCCCTGTGAGTGATGTAGAACTGGAGTTGTTGGAGCCGTGCATTTCGGGACACCTTTTTATGATATCCCAGGACCCTCTTCCACTGACCCTCCGTCATGAGTTCACCCATCTCCTCCTCCCATTCATGCCTCAGTTGGGGCAACTCTTTCCCAGCCTTCGTTCTGAGGAGTTCGTATATCCGTGATATTTCATGCCCACCCTCTGAGACATCATACATAGTTTCAAGGGTGGCATCAGGATCATCTGCCAGTGCCGTCACCGGCCATCTCTTTCTTACTTGTTTTACTAGCCTGGCATGGGTGATGTACTGGCCTCTGTGCACCCCCGTCTCATCCTGCAACTTTTGAAAGTCCAGCGCCTCCCCCTCTCTCCATATGTCCCCAAGCGTGGCCAGGCCCACCGGCTCCCAGTGCCTACGGACAGAGCGAAACAGTTGGGTGTTGTTTTCGCACAGGGCCACCAGCGGGACCTGCCAAGATAGTGGTTCTGACTCCCCCATCAATTTCCATGTCCTGTGCCAGACCTCCCATCCCAACCTCAATAGCCACTCTCTTCCCGTCAGTTTATTCCTTTGTAGCCACACCACCTCTCTCAGGAAGTATGGGGCCGCATCCTCACGCAGCAACCTAGATTCCGCCGAATCTTCATCAGACAACCACCTGGCCACATATAACAGTTGTCCCGCCAGATAATATAGTTCGAAGTTGGGCAAGCCTATACCCCCCTTCTCGTACGGGTTCTGGAGCTTCCACAGGGCCACCCTATTCCTGGAGTTACCCCACACGAAGCCCCTACACATACTATGAAGTCGTACAAATAGGCTCTTAGGGATCAAATACGGGACGTTCACGAAGAAATGCAGGAGTCTGGGAAGGACCACCATTTTCAGCAAAGCCGCCCTCCCCATCATGGACAGGGGCAATCTGGACCAGAATGTCATGCTGTTCTTGACCCCCTCTATGGCTCTCTCTGTGTTATGCTTGTGCACCGCCTCAGTCCGGTGGTAAATATTTACCCCCAGGTACCTAAACGTGTCGGTCCGCCATGGTATTGGCAACACAGGCAGCCTCTCCAACGGGACGTCCCTGTACCCGCCCAAAGGGAACAGGCTAGACTTCCTGGGGTTCACTGATATGCCCGAGAGGACAGCGTAATGATCCAGTACTTCCAGTACGTACTGCAGGTTCTCCTCCGGGTAGCGGAGGTACAACAGCATATCGTCCGCATAGAGAGATATTAAGTGGCTGCCGCTGGCAGTGTTAATGCCTACCTCCCCGTATTGTTGCCGCAGGCATATCGCCAGCGGTTCCAGCGCAAGTATATATAACATGGGTGACCAAGGGCATTCCTGCCTGGTCCCCCTGCTAAGCTGCCAGGCATCCGAGACTGTGGCCCCAGTCTTGACCCTAGCCACCGGGCTGCTATATAACAACTGGACCCATCTGATATAACCAGTGCCCACGCCGTATCCCTGCAGGGCCGCTTTCAGCCAAGGCCATCTCACTGAATCAAAGGCCTTGACCGCATCCAGCGACACTACCGCCATATCGCCTGTGTCATCCTTAGTATGGTCGATAACATGGTGCAGCCTCCTATGGTTATCACTGATATTCCTGCCTGGGACATATCCCGTTTGATCCGGGTGGATCAGCTTGCCAATCACCTTCTTCAACCTGTTGGCCAGCACCGCCGTGAGTATTTTGCTGTCCTGGTTTAGCAAGGACAGAGGTCTATAAGATCCACACTCAACAGCCGGCCTGCCTGGTTTCAGTAATGGGACAATCATGGCCTCACGGAGGGACAACGGGAGTTCTCCCTGTTCGTATGCCTCGTTAAACAAGGCCAGCAGTGGCTGCAGCAGCTCCTGCACGTACACCTTGTAAAACTCACCAGGCAGGCCATCCGCCCCAGGTGCCTTACACGTGGGGAGGCCCCGGATCACCACCTCCAGCTCATCAGAAGTGATAGGGGCGTCCAGTCCCTCCCGCTCCAGGTCGTCTAGGGTGGGCAGACCAATGTCTTCCAGTGTGTTCAGGATGTCCTGGCTCCTGTCCTCCCCAGTGTCCTCATACAAACGTTTGTAGAACCTGAGGAATTCCTCGTTCACCCCATCCTGAGTGTTGCGAAGACCACCGTCCTCACCACGGATCTCATGAATAACCGCTCGGGGGGACTCACTCTTGTACAGCCAGGCCAACAGTCTGCCTGGCTTGTTGCCCCCCGCGTGCAGCCGCTCGGTGTATTTCCTATGGTTCAGTCTACATAGTCGGTCCCAAAGAGCGCTGCACGCCACCTGAATGTCTCTCATCCTAGTCTTGTCTACCTGAGTGGCATTCTCAAGACGAGCCAGGCTCTCCAGTTCCCTTTCGGTGTCCTGAAGCTCCCTCTCAATACCCCCTTGAAGTCCCTTGGATTTAGAGATGGCCACTCCACGCACCACTACCTTAAAGGCCTCCCACAGAGTTCCCGTAGAACGCACACTACCCGTGTTTATCTCAAAATATTCCCCGATGGCAACCCTCAGGTCCTCCCGGAATCCCTCATCCTGCAGTGCCTCCGACCGGAGCCTCCATGTGGGGACCCGAGGCCTAGGGGGCTGGTGTCGCCACTCTACCACCAGGGGCGAATGGTCCGACAATACTCGAGCTTTGTATTCCGCCTCCACTATTTCGCCCGCTATCTCGGCAGTTCCAAACACATAATCCAATCTCGTATATGAATCGTATGGCGCCGCATAATGCGAATACTGCCTCTCCGTGGGGTGGAGTCTTCTCCACACATCCACCAGTCCCAAGTCTCCTAGCAATGTCCCGAGCGCTTTGGCCGCCGGCGACATTTTCCTTTTGGTGTCAGCGGACCGGTCGATTTTGGGATCTAAGACACAATTGAAGTCCCCACCCCACACCATCGCACCCCCTACCAAGGGGCCAAGTTTGCCATAGAGGGATCTAAAGTAGGCTGCAGTATCATGATTGGGGGCATACAGGTTGAGGATGTGTACTTCCCTGTTCTCCAGGAGTCCTGTTATCGCCACCATTCTACCCTCCGGGTCCACTATCGAGTCGAGCACCCGGAACGGCACATGCGGCGCCACCCAGGTGATGACCCCTCTAGCATACGCCGAGTACGTGGCACCCACTACCTTGCCCTTCCACTTCCTCATAACCACCTCCAATTTCTCCCTGGTGAGGTGGGTCTCTTGTAGCAGGGCTATGTCTATCCGCATCCTCTTCAGGTATAGCATGACTTTGTTTCGCTTGAGGTAACTATTGAGGCCTCGGACATTCCAGGTAACTATGCGAAGACTATCCGATGCCATCGGCTTGGTCTGAATTCAGCCCCGCCCTCCCCACAATACCCCCTTGGTCTAACACTCCGCCGGCTCTTCCGCCCTTGATCCCCATCCCCCCTCCCTGTTTCCCAACTACACACCACAGCAAACAACCCCTCCCATCCCAACAAAAGCCCAGCTCCATCCCTGGATCTCAGGCCCACCCGCGTCTGGTCTTATCCCGTTTACAAGGAATAGGACCCCGCGGGGCGTCGCCGATCTAACAGCGACTTAACTAACTAAATATATTACTATTGGGGACAAAGGAAAGGAAGCCTCTTGGAGCTCCCAATCAAGTGACCACGGGTAGGCACGCCCAATGGGCCAGCCAGTCAGTACCACATCATACGCATCACATATCGTACAAATGACTATATTCAAGTCCCAATGTCTCGGCCCCATTGCCCCAGGCGGCCCAGCCATAAGCTACTTATCTTCCGTAGTCTCTGCCTGGATGCCCGATTCTTGAGGACTGCCGAGCGCGTCTAGCCAGTCCATCGCTTCAGTTGGTGTTTCGAAAAACAGAGATCTGCTTCTGTAGAAAACTTTCAATTTGGCCGGGTAGAGTAGCATGTAGCGATGGCCAGCTTCACGAAGTCTCCTTTTCACCGCTCCGAAGTGCATCCGACTCCGCTGTACTTGTAGCGTGTAGTCAGGGTAGGCCGTGATCTTGGCCGATCCTCTGTCAATCGTTCCCCCTTTTCGAAAGAATTCAAGAATCTTTTCGCGATCACGGTAGTTCAGAATTTTCGCGATCACCGGCCGCGGGGGGGCCCCGGGAGGCAGCCTCCTGGTTAGGGCCCTATGAGCTCTCTCAACTGCAAACCCCTGGGTCAGTACCCCGCCGGTAATCTCCTGCAAAAACATGGATTCCACAAATTCCGTGGGGTCTGGCCCTTCAGTTCCTTCAGGTAGGCCCACGATACGAATATTGTTGCGTCTGGCACGTCCCTCCGCCTGCTCCGCTCTGTCCTCCAGGTTGCCCACCCGTTGTACAAGGGCGTGTAGCTCCTTTTTATGAGCAGCGCAATCTGCCGTGTTCGTGGCCGTCTCCTTCTCAATGGTCCCCGCGCGTTCCGAGACCGCCCTCACATCCAGCCTAAGCAGATTCACCTCCTCCTGGACGGCACCGATCTTGAGGTTTAAGCCTTCCTGTAGCTCTTTCATGGCGAGGCCCAGCCTAGTCTCCCATGACACTTTTAAGTCCGCAATCGCCGCCAGCACCTCCTGTATCGTGCCAGGTGACTCCGCGGTCGTCACGGGGGTCTCTTTGATCTTGCCTCCTTCCGCCCCTGGGGGGGACTTGGCGTAAGCCTCCATCGTGGGCTGTTTGGCCTTGGGTTTCACACCTCTCGTGGTCATATTGTTGTATGAGTCGGGCGGGGGCCCGTCCCGCCAGGCACCGAGGGGGAGTCCCGCCACCCAATGTCCAAAGCCTGACCCGCCACACCATGGGGCATCCAACACGCCCGGAGCACTCCGACCACCAGGCCCACGGTCCTGTCGTTACAGCCACATCCGTTCGGCTCTCCCGCTCGCTGGGCCACCGTGCGTCCTAGGCGGCGCTCATGTGTTTTAGTCTCCAAACAAAGGGACGCAAGGGTCCAGCACTCGTGATCGCGACACTGACTTCATGATCCTCGGTGTTCGCAGCGTGTCGCCGCCATTTTGTCTTGTTCGCCTGCTCAGGGCTCGTCCCAGTCCATCACATTTATTTCGGTTTCCAAGCCTTCTGGACGTCCCAAACTTTCACCGGGTGTAGTGGTGGCATTCACACACCTGGACATCGATTTCCAACGTCGGCCGGCCCCCGTGGACGTACCCCTCCATCAGGATCAAAACAGGATCAACGGAGCTCCTCCAGAGTGCGACCTCTTACATGGCCGTCCAAGCCACGCCCCCACCAGCGGTTCCTTGAGTCAGCTTCTTGTTGCAGGATACTTGGCTCCTTATCCCTTGTTCGGTGTGAACTCAGGAGATCGACATGGTAGTGGTGTTTCCAGCCTCCTCTTATCCAAAGTTCCCTTCATGCCAAACGGAGAGGACTCAATGGGAGATCTGCTCACAAACACTCACACAATACATGGACCTATCATGCACCACAGTGGTCCCAGGCATTCAGGACACTCTAGACTCTCTGGCACCCAGGATGTGTATTGGGACCAGACAGCGGACAGGACAAAGAACCTTGTGGCATGGCCATTTTGGGAGCCAGGCCACCTATTCGTGCCAAACGAGGTAAGCGCGGATACATGGCAAAAAAGGGTTCAAAACACAAGAGAAACGATAGCTGCCACCAGTCCCATCCGTGACACACTTGCACGGTTCATAATAAGTCCAGCAAGAGTTTCTAGGGCCTTTGGAATGACTAGAGACCCAAGAGCGCGGTAATGTAAGTTACGGTGCACTCTTGTTTCATGTTGCACAAAAGCTGCAACATGAGGAAAGGACTAAGGGAAACAAAGTCTCCCAGTACTGACTGTCTTAAGGGCATGCCAGTTTCCCCATAAGAATTGAGCGAAAGCCCAGAGGAGTGCTACGGAAGGCTGCGCTTCTCTGGCAAAGTCTAGATCAGGGTGTAAAACAACAGCAAAAAGTTTGGGGGTTGCCACATGGAGGGAAAATTACATACAATTATGAAATCTTTCCTAACACTCGCCCCTCCCAGACTAAGGACAGGGGGAACTAATCCACCCCTGGATGAGTTTCTTGTTCAGGTCGGTTAAACATTCTGGACAACCCATCAGCATTGCTATGTTGGACACCTGGCCTATGCTCAATAGTGAAGTCGAAGCCTTGTAGACTTATGGACCACCTAAGCAACTTTGGATTCTCTCCCTTCATGTTCATTAGCCACTTTAAGGGCTTATGGTCAGTTTGCACACTGAAGTGGGTCCCATAGAGGTAGGGCCTCAGCTTCCGTAGGGCCCACACAACAGAGAAACATTCTTTCTCTACTGTGGACCATCTGAGCTCTCTGTTCTTAAGCTGGCGACTAATGAAACCAATAGGGTGTTCCTTACCCTTCTCATCTACTTGTGATAGTACAGCTCCTATCCCAGTGTCAGAGGCATGAGGCTGCACAATGAAAGGTCTTTGGTAATCAGGGGCCCTGAGAACAGGGGCCTGGCACAAGGAGTCTTTTAGGCCATTGAAGGCCTTCTCACACTCTTCAGTCCAAGTTACCTTCTTGGGTTTCTTCGGAGTGGTGAGAGCAGTCAGAGGGGCAGCTATGGTGCCATAGTCTGCCATGAAATTTCTGTAATACCCCGTGAGTCCTAAGAAGGTTCTCACTTGGGTCTGTGTAGTGGGGGTAGGCCAGTCTTGTACTGCTTGCACTTTACTGGGTAGAGGCTGTATCCTCCCTCCACCTACTTCATGTCCAAGGTGAACCACTGAGCCTTGTCCAATCTGGCATTTACTGGCCTTCAAGTGGGCTTTCCGAAGAGCCTGTAACACAATCCCAAGGTGTTTCACATGGTCTTCCCAGGTGGCACTGAAAACTCCTATATCATCCAGATATGCAAGACAGAATTCATCCAACCCATTCAACACATGATTCACAAGCCTCTGGAAAGTGGCAGGTGCATTCTTCAACCCAAAAGGCATTACCCTGAACTGGTAAAGACCTTCTGGAGTTGAGAACGCTGTCTTCTCCCTGGCATGTTCTGCAAGGGTTATTTACCAATAGCCTGCAGTGAGGTCAAACATGCTGAGGTACTTGGAGGCACCCAAGGTATCCACCAGCTTATCTGTTCGAGGCAAGGGGTGGGCATCTCTCTTGGTGACAGCATTCAGAGCACTGTAATCCACGCAGAACCTCAATTCAGAAGTGCCTGCTTTTGGAACCAAAACCACAGGGCTGGACCAAGGACTACTAGAGGGTTCAATCACCCCAAGATCTAACATTTTGTTGACCTCCGTCTTAATGTAAGACCGTACTTTGTCTGACATCCTGTATCCCCTACTTTTGGTAGGTACACTGTCTCCTGTGTCAATGTTATGTTTGCACCAAGGTGTCAAACCAGGGGACTGTGAAAACAGGGGGGAAAATTGCCTAAGCAAACTTTTCACCTCAGCCTGCTGATCAGAAGTCAGGTGAGGGGCCACTGGGACACCCTCAAAGGAGCTATCTGAAGGACTGCTTTAAAACAGGTCAGGGAGAGGTTCAGACTCCTCTTCTTCAACATCTGAAGCCAACAGCAGTGCTGCGATTCCAACTCTTGGGATGAAAGCCTTCAGCCTATTTACGTGGAACACTTTTGGAGCCTGTCCAGGCCTTCCAAGGTCCACTAAATAGTTGACCTCACCCAGGGGCTCCACCACTGTGTAAGGGCTGACCATTTATCCTGTAAAGCTCTAGGCCTTATGGGATTCATGATCAGGACTTGCTGACCAGGTGTGAAGTTATTGAGGGAAGCTTTCTGGTCATACCAATGTTTCACCAGGGCTTGTCCTGTCTTCAACCTGTCACTAGCCAGACCCACCAGGAGTACCATCCTTTTTCTGAGCCCTAACACATAGTCTACTACGTTGGTAGTAATAGGGGGAGTGGGCATCTCCCATCCCTCCTTGACTATGGCTAAGGGTCCCCGCACAGGGTGACCAAACAGAAGTTCGAAGGGGCTGAAGCCAACACCATCCTGTGGTACCTCTCGGTAGGCAAACAGTAAGCATGCTAAAAGAAGATCCCATTTTCTGCTCTGAGTTCTTCCAGAGCCCCAATCATACTTTTTAACGTTCTGTTAAACCGTTCCACCAGACCATTGGTCTGGGGGTGGTATGCGGAGGAGCACTTGTAGGTGACCCCACATTCTTTCCACATAGCCTGCATATACTTCGACATAAAGTTGCTGCCTCTGTCAGACACAACTTCTTTAGGGAAGCCAACCCTAGTAAAGATGCAGAGTAACGCTTTTGTGACTGACTTGGCAGTCACAGTTTTCAATGGGATGGCCTCAGGATATCTGGTGGCATGGTCGGCCAAAACCAGGAAAAACCTATTGCCTGAGGATGTTTGGGGGTCAAGGGGACCAACGATGTCGATCCCTACCCTCTCGATTGGTACTCCAACAACTGGGAGTGGTACCAATGGAGCTTGGATTGTTGAACCACTTTTACCAGATAACTGGCAGGAGGCACAACTCCTGCAGTGACTTTCTACTTGCACCCCCATCTTGGGCCAGTAGAAGTGCATGTATAACCTTTTCTTGGTCCTCTTAAAACCAAGGTGACCAGCAAGGGGCACTTCATGTGCCAGCTGCAGGAGGAAGGGTTTTACAGCAAGGGGAACCACCATCCTCCTATGGTCTCCTTCTGTAGACTCTGTGGGCTCGCTATACAGGAGTCCACCTTCCCAATAAATCCAATGCTTCCCAGGAGGTTCACCCTCAAGCTGGGAGCAGGCCTGTCTCCTTAGGCCTTCCAGAGATGGGCACTCACGTTGGCCTTTACTGAATTCTTCCCTGTCAGGGCCACCTTCTACTAACAAATCGTTTAGTTCAGGATGGTCATTGGGGTCAAACACTTCAGGCATCACCACCTCCTCGTCAGGTCCGGGCGATTGACCAACTACCTCCACCGTATAGGTAGGCAAGTTAGGGGGAATATTTTCTTTCCCTCTTCTTGGTTT
This sequence comes from Ambystoma mexicanum, assembly GCF_040938575.1. Classification (NCBI taxonomy): domain Eukaryota; kingdom Metazoa; phylum Chordata; class Amphibia; order Caudata; family Ambystomatidae; genus Ambystoma; species Ambystoma mexicanum. The sequence continues at coordinate 719,903,287 of NC_090923.1, forward strand.
TTTGACTCCTTTAGCCTAGGGTTTCCCCTTTGGCTGGGGCAGAGCATTGGTCTTGGCCAGTGCTGCCCTTGTTTGAGACCTTGTGCAGGGTCTGTCAGCAGTATCTCCCTCAAGCCCTAAAGCTCTGAGATCATTGCCCAACAAGACCTTTCCTGGGACACGCCTCTGAATGCTCACTGGAATCCTGACTGCTGTACCATTGATAGTAAGATTTACTTGTATACTGGGAACATGAGAGGTGGGCCATCAGCCAACTTAGTGGGCATCATAGTAGCTCTGGCAACTTCCTCTGAGTCTAGCAAGGTAGAATCCACTACAGTTCGACTGCAACCACTATCCCTAAGAGCTGGAGTATCTACTCCATTGATCAGCACACTGTCTTTAAAGTAGTGCTTGGTGTTATCTGGAATCCTAGCATAAGCCTCTGCGTCTTTAGGCTCCCAGGAACCCAGGGAAACTAAAACTACCTCAGCTACTATCCCACTGGGGAAGGAGTCTGAGGAGAAGGAAGCTCCGGTAATCTCTTCTTCCTCGTAGGAGGAGAAGGCCAGATTAGAAGACCCCAAGGTTGTGACCTTACATCTGGTATCCCCCTTCACGTGGTCAGTTGCTCCACAAGCAAAACAAGATCCATTGGGTCTGTTTACATAGGGAGGCTTATTATAACCAGAGGTCTGTTTCGGAGGCTGACCTCCACTACCCTGTGAGTTCTCTTGTGTCTTACCCTTATTTTCCGTTTTGTTGCCCTTTTGGGAAGAAGATTTATCAGTTTCCCCACCTTCCTTATCTTTGGACTTTTTTCCCTTCCTCCTGCTTACCAAGATGAGTCTTGTCCTTATGGGACACTCAATGTGACACCCATAAATCTGCTACAATGGCAAGCTTCTTAGGATCTATCTCCTTTGAATCTGCCAAATGCTGCTTAAGCTCAGGGGAAGAAGATGCAAAAATATGTTCCAGTATTACAAGACTTATCATACCTTCAAAGGTAGAAACATTATAACCTTCGACCCAGCCAGTCAAGTTTTGGAAGGATTCAGTTACATAAGATACCCAAGTATCGCCTTCTTTTTTCTTATACTCTCTGAATCTTTTTAAGTATTGGGCAGGAGTCTTTCCAAACTTTAAAATGGGAGTCTTCTTCAACATTGCAAAATCTGGTCTCTCAGCTTTCAACATTTCCATAATGGCACTGCAGCCAGAATGGGACAGTCTGCTAAGTAACCAGGCAATTTTATCAGCATTGTCAACTTGTTGAACTTAACATGCATACTCAAATGTACTCAGCCAGTCCATAATGTCATTCTTTTCCTCATACACACTGAGCAGATCTTTTGGAAACCTTGGATGAGAGGAGGCCCCAGACCCATGTCCAGGACCCTTGGATCCATTGGCAATTTGAAGCTTGGCCAGTTCCAACTGGCGATCCCTGTCTTTCTGTCTTTCTGCCTGTTCAATTTTTAGTTTGGCCATATTGAAATCAAGCTCAATCTGCCTAAACAGCAGCTCTTGCTTCTTGAATTCAAGTATGGCCTCCCCATCAGCACTGGCAGAGGAAACAATGGACATTTTATCCTCCCTGTCCTCATGGTCGCTGTGGACCAGTGCAGCGGCAGAACTGTCAGTTCTACCAGTGAGAGCAGCCCCACCTCCTTCTGCACTGTCCTCTGAAGCTATAGCGCTAAACTGAGCTTCTTGCCACGCCATGATTCTTTGGATCATTTCCATTTTTGTGCCTTGAGAGGAGACACCTCTTTCAGCACACATCTTTTTCAATGTTTTGGATTTAGAAGCATTTAAAGTTAACAAGGTACTTGTTTCCATACTGTTAGATAGGACTATGGCCTTTAAAAAGTTATACAACAACAATTCACTACGTGACCTGTTAGAAATAACTTGCAATGCCTTCGCTCGTGCGCAACACTGGATACCTTCAGTCGTATCCCACTGCTGTACACCAATGTGTTAAGATGGATTTCTGAACTCGGACCTGGAGGGGCAGAGGTTCAGAAGGCCAGCCTAGTTTCTTGGAACAGGGTAACCTCTGGACAAGCCAGACCAATCAGGGTAGCGATGGCGGCGGTCAAGACTAAGTCTCAAGAGGGGTGAGGGTGATGGAAAGCCCTCAATGAGCACACAAAGCAAGGACACTTAAAAATTACTCCAGACAGGTGTTATATTAAAAATATAGACACATTTATTACAAGGCCTTTGTAACATCGACCATAGCAAAGAATCACAATAATACTAAATTAAACCAACACATCACAATCAATGCAATGTATATACAAGACCGCGGGGTCTTAGGAGTTAGGAGCACGTAATATGTAGACCACCTAGATGGGGAGGAAAACGGGCAGTGCAAGTAATCATTAGACCCAGTTCAACATCCAAAATACACCTAACTAGGAGGAAGTCAAAGCCCTATGAAGCGATGAGCCTTATGCTCAAAAGTACCTGCACGCGCTGGTGCCAATGGACAAAAGAGGGCCTCTTCAAGGATATCAGGCAGTTCAGGAAGGTGAATGAAGCGATGCAGAGCAAGTCCCCACTACTCAAGCAAGGCCTCCACTTGTGGGCAGAGGCAGGGTGAGAGTGCGGATAGAGTCGCTATTTCGCAACAGCGGTAGAAAGGAAACGAGCTCCTGCGCGAGGGGCCACCGGTTGGGGTATGGACTACTCACCGGTCCCCGACGCAGGCAGACCCAGACTTCTCCAGTTCAGTTCACGTTGCTGGCAGGTTCAGCTGCGATGATCAGGACGTCTCGACACTGTGTAGATTCTGCGTAGCAGGATGCAGGGTCGAGGGTGTCCCAAATGTAGCGGATGTGCACAGGTTGTTGCCACAGCAGGGCAACACGGCAACCGCGTTTAATCTGGTCCCGGCGCACTCGTCTCACTTCAGACCTGGGAATGCCAAGTGTACGAATTCGGTGTGAGGGTGCCGTGGCCGCAGAGCAAGCAGTAGACCAAGTTTCGAGGGCTTCCCCAAAACGGCGGCGGTGACAGAGCAAAGCGTCCTGCGTAAGCTGGTCAGCCCACTGGTTGGCCCAGGGACACTTCCGAAGAGGCTTACTTGCAGGGTTTGATGAAGGTGCCGGGAATAGTTGATCCCACTATTCCAATGGGTCGAAGCGCCTTCGCAGACCTTCCAGGACGATCAGATGCAGAGGGGTTTCGCAGGACGACAGCAGTTCAGGGTGCCAAACCTTCAGCGGGTCACCAGTGGTTCCTTGACTCAGCTTCTTGTTGCAGGATACTTGGCTCCTTATCCCTTGTTCGGTGTGAACTCAGGAGATCGACATGGTAGTGGTGTTTCCAGCCTCCTCTTATCCAAAGTTCCCTTCGCGCCAAAACGGAGAGGACCCAATGGGAGATCTGCTCACAAACACTCACACCATATGTGGACCTATCACGGACCACGGTGGTCCCAGGCATTCAGGACACTCTAGACTCTCTGGCACCCAGGATGTGTATTGGGACCAGACATCGCAGCCCACATCCTGGAGGCACACACAAGGCATGCAGAAGCCTGTGAAAGCGTTTGTGTTTCGCGGGAAAGTGCATGACCAAATAAGGACTGCCCTTGGTCGGCTCGACCTGGGGGATGGTGAATGGGCAACAGGGTCAGCGGACAGGACAAAGAACCTTGTGGCATGGCCATTTTTGGAGCCAGGCCACCTATTCGTGCCAAATGCGGTAAGCGCGGATACATGGCAAAAAAGGGTTCAAAACACAAGAGAAATGATAGCTGCCACCAGTCCCGTCCGTGATACACTTGCACAGTTCATAATAAGTCCAGCAAGAGTTTCTAGGGCCTTTGGAATGACTAGAGACCCAAGAGAGCGGTAATGAAAGTTACGGTGCACTCTTGTTTCATGTTGCACAAAAGCTGCAACATGAGGAAAGGACTAAGGGAAACAAAGTCTCCCAGTACTGACTGTCTTAAGGGCATGTCAGTTTCCCCATAAGAATTGAGCGAAAGCCCAGAGGAGTGCTACGGAAGGCTGCGCTTCTCTGGCAAAGTCTAGATCAGGGTGTAAAAGAACAGCAAAAAGTTTGGGGGTTGCTACATGGAGGGAAAATTACATACAATTATGAAATCTTTCCTAACAGTTGGCATGAACGTTTATTGTTTTAGAAATCAAAATAAAACCTATCTTGCACTAACTCTAAGAGGGGTTACCCTGCTGCATCATAATACTAAGGATTCAGTCAGGATGTCTGCGTAACTCAAAAGTCAACCTTCCTTTGTCTAAACCCTACTTCTGTCCCTTACACTTACAACTAAACTAAAGAGGTAGTGGATCTTCTCGGTCCACAAGAATGACACCCTTCTTCTGGAAAATGGGTCACAGTTCCACTTGATTAAAGAACCTTGGCCTGAGGGATTGGCTTCTTTCCCCAGGTTTCATTCCCTTCCCACGGTACAAAGCAAAGTTTCAGGTTGAAAAGTCAATAACTAGCAAGGTTCTCAGTTCAACTCAAAAGGATGAAGTTCCAGCTCCAAATTAAACACTATTCATTGTTGCCTCTAGTTTTCCTCACTATTGGGCTTCTGGAGAATGCCCCCCTTCTCCAGGTATGTTGATCTCACTACTTTCGTACTGCCAAGGGGGAATTACTCCCTTCCCCTGGACTCTCTTTTTGGTTGGCTTCACATTTTCACAAGACCAGGACTTCCTTGGTGTTGTTCTCACCCTGCCTGGGTTTATACTCTCACAGTTCACCACACCAGGGGGAATGTTTCCCTTCGCTTGTCCTTTCTCTGGCTTCTTGTTATGATTTATGACAGCCGGGGGAATTCCTCTCTTCGCCTGGCCTTTTTTGGGTTTCTTGTTATGATTCACGACAGTCGGGGGGGGGGGATGACTTCCTTCCCCTGTCCCTTTTCAGGTTTCATGTTGCAGTTCACAACCTTAGGGTGAATGTCTCCCTTCCCCTGGCCTTTCTCAGGCTTCTGGTTATGATTAACGGCAGCCGGGGGGAATGCCTTACTTCCCCTGTGCCTTTTCAGGTTTCTTGTTACAGTTCACGACCTTAGGCAGAATGTCTCCCTTCCCCTGGCCTTCTTCCGGCTTCTTATTACAACTCACAGGACCAGAGGGAATCTCTCCCTTCCTCTGGCATTTTTCATCAACTCTCAGGGCCATGGGGTAGTTGCCTTCGCCCCAAACATTACCAACTTGGTGTACTTGCCTGGCAAGTACAGTTATCCCTGAATGAATGTTTTTCTTCACGCTTTGAAGGCCATCCTCATATGACACAGTTCATATAACCCAAGGGAATCTTTACCTATTTCTGGCTTCCCTTTCCCCATCACAATCTTGGAGTATTTCTGCTTCTTCAAGTTACACCAACCTGGTTTAATCTCCTGCCAAGTATGATTGAATTCTCTCAGTAACTTTTTGCTGGGATGACCTCTCACCCGGTATCTTTTGCTCTTCCGGATTTGGTTTGTCCCACTGGGAATAGGAAGGTCTCTTCACTCTTTCTCCCTCTGTTGACCATAGCCCTCAGTGTTTCCCAGTGCCTTCCTCGGCACCCTCTGTATACCTTGTTGCTTGGTCTGCTTGATCACCGGTCTCCTCTGGCGTCTCTGGTTCACTTTGGATTCCCTTTGGCTCTCGCAGTCGGCTATCGTGCTGTGGCGGCTTCACCACATTGGTCTCTACCCGGACTTTGGGTTTTTAGCAGACCCCACTATTCACAGCTCCTCTGGAACTGGATATCGGGTTCTCCAACACTCAGGCAAGTTTCTCTTTCTTCCTTCTTCTTTGGACACCCACTGCCCAACACATGCGTCCTTGTCTGCAGCGTCTCTCATCAGCGCTTCTCCGAACCCCTGCTCGAAGCTCCTCCAGGGCCGGACTGATACTAGCGGTTGTCCATTCTTGCTTTTTACCTTGTGATTTGCACTGGCTTTCTCGGAGCGACTAGACAAATCACTGTAGTAGTTTCCCACTTTGATCTTCAGGGCTCTGCGCTTCTCCCTCATCTCAGTATTACCATTGTGTTTCTCCACTGGGTCAAATTGATTCTTCTTCATCCCAGTCCTTGAGCCAATGTCAAGTGGATAGTCCCTATTCTCGCTTGTGGCAGTACCTCTCAGAGTGGAGGTTGGATTTCCTATCATACACACACATAGAAGTGTCGGGTACTCAAGCGACCCGTGTATGATGGGTGGGTGAAGGAGAGTGTGATGGAGTATGAGAGTACTGTGTCTTCCTTGGAGGACCGTCCATGTTCCCAGAGGGGGAGTCTCTCCCCATGAGATACTCCCGCTGAGTAGCACCCCAGAGAGACTATCGGGTAGCGGCCTCACCTACCTTCCCTCATGGGAAGGGGCTCCAACTCGGGTAGAAGGGACGACATACAAGGATTCAGCACAGCAGAGTGCATCTCCTTTTCCTTGCCAGCCTGGCTCATTTTGTGGCTCATTCCAGAAAACGAACAATGATTGCTGTAGTTTGCACCAAGGACTGGTTTGCACCAGATTCTCCTATAATCACCCTGTATTATCGCAGTAACTGTCCAGTCTGTCTGGCCCAAAGAGTGGGACAGGCAATAAAGGCTTTGCCTTCCTCACACCCAGCACTGAGAAGTCGGTCTTTCAGTGGTTGGCACATTTTCTGAGTTGTTGGAAGCTTACCCATGTTGAAAGGCTGGCTCTGTAACTGTTTTAAAAATGCTGTTTAAAAGATGCCTACATTGATGTGGTCTTCCAGCAGTTATAGGCAGTGACAGAGGTATGCATTTCACTGGGCAGTTCGTTAGGGATATCTACAAGGCTATACATATCGCCCAGCATATTCATTGTGCATAACATCACCCATCAAGTGGAGCAGTAAAACACTGCAGCAGAGATATAGACTATCAAAAGTGTGTAAAGTGGGGGGCTCTGGAGCAATATGGTGGCATGAGAAATCTGCTCTGTGCACAGCCCTGTTACTTCTATGGCAAGACTGGAGGCGAGCAATATGCTTCAACATCTTTAATTACTACTCCTCAGCAGTTTCAACAAACTAACAAAACCAATAACAAAACATTGAAAATGTCTCATTAGGCTTTTCTTCTTTTGGAACTACAATCCCCATAGTCTCTTTAGTCCATCTCACTCCATGCTCAGCTATGGCCACTTCCTGCCCCTGAGCTCCTCCTCCTCATTTACTGCTCTTCATGCAGATAAGTACATTTTTACCTCATCTCCCTGTATAGCATGTCTGTATAGCATGTCTAGGGGTTGTAGAATATTAAGAACGTGTAGAATGTTAAGTACGTGAATATTAGGCAATAATACGAATATAAAAACTGATGGAATAGAGCTTAGCATCGTTATAACTTGACAGGCATACCTCGATCTTTAGCACAGTGCGCGCGGGATCACCTGGGCAAACGATTGACAGGCGCGCCAGATTACCCTGCTAATGCACAGCATTTTAGTTGTGGAGGTACAGGGAAGCAGTAGACGGGGCCCCACGGCGCTCTAACCCTGTGCCGCATCACCGGCACATCAGGGATTATTTGCGCAGCGCCTGCGGGAGCCCTGAGAGCCTCGTAGGAGGCAGTGCACGCGAGCCGCTCCGGCCTCCTCCCTCATGGAGGCGGGGCCGGGGACCAAAGCGTCAGAGCCTGCGTCGCATTCACAGTGCGACGCAGAGCCAGTATGAAAGGAACCCGGGCACGGCGGTGATTCGTGCTGAACTTCTCCGTTCACTAGAGAATAATAAATCTCAGCCTGACATAGGCCGGGACCGAAGATGCTGCGGATCAGCAGCTGACATGCTCGCAACCTACGGCCTCAGCGGTACACGAGCAGGGAGCAGATAAGCTCCACAGCAAACACGAGCCCAAGCTCCAAATACAAATGGGGCCCTCCCCTCATAAAAGACCCCCTGAGACATTGATCACCCATCACAGGCACAAATTAACATTTTACACGGTGCTGCCACAGAATTAACATAGAGACTTAAGATTTATAAAACAAAATATATATTTTCCTAATAATTTCAGAGGTAACACAGTAGTTGCCAAAAGTTATCAGAACTATCTGCAAGCACCAGCTAGTGAAGTGGACGTGCTCAGACACCTGTCTCAGGTATAACAGGCACACAGCAACCTCTCAGAATGTCAGAGTTTGAATGGAGCGAAGAAGAGCAATCTTTGGACTTGGCTGCCAGCTTCAAGGGGGTGCTGGGAAACTCACTAGTGGATGCAGTGGCACAAGGGGTGAGACCCCTACAAGAAAGACTGGAGACCATAGAGGCCATCCTACACCAGCCTAAAGATAGCACCGATATGGCAGATCGCATGCCCACCGAACCCTCGACAACAGGGTCTAAGGGAAGTACTCAGGCCCGTAAGAGGAAAGCCTCTTGTGACCCCCAGGGCCCTTCAGATGGGGCAAAAGCTAAGGCCCCGTAGGTGGTTGCCGCCTTTGCAAAGCTCAGGGAAGCGTATTTGCAGTGTCAGACAGTGCCGAACCTCACAACCCCCACTCCAGGGTAAGAATATGATGGAGAGGAAAACCCAGGCTCGGAAGAGGAGCCAGCAGAAGGTGACCCGCCCTCCCAGGACGAGGAAGAGCTAGGGGAGGAGGAAGAGGTCAAGCCCAGCGGAGGCAAGAGAGTCCGCAAGGAGAAACACCTCGAGGAGGTAGAAGAGGATATGTTCGACCCGGACAGCATCCGGAATCCGAGGTCATCGGACTGGCAACCATCACCAAGAGTGGCACAGTACATGACCATGAGATTAAGGAAAACACTTGACAGAGAGGTTCAACGGCGCCTCCGAGCAGTGTGCCCAAGACCAGACCTTCCGGGTAAAGTAGCTGAGACCCCAGAGCTAGACCCCAAGATGCTTACCTTCGTATCTAAAACCAGCAAGGATCCCCGTAAGGGTATCGACAGATCTTGGAAGAGTTGCCAAGAGAAAGTTCTAGACTTAGCGGGCCCGCTTGCAAAGATCATGGACCTGGCAGAGAGGGCGAGAGACACGGGGGAAGAAGTAGACCCTGATGCCCTGGCAGGCTGGGCGCAGAGAGCATCTGCTTACTAGGCAATGCCAACTGCGCCATTGCCTCGGAACGAAGAAGAGGGCTATTGCTGAAGATTGATGCCAAGCTCAGCGACCTTGCATCATATGAGGCAGTAGAAGCAGCACAAGGACTCCTCTTCGGAGAAACCTTTGGAAAAGAAATGGCCCGTTTCGTCGGTACCTGCACTTCCCTGGAGAAGGCGCAGGCCTCGATCCGCAAGATCTTCTCTAATCGTGTTTTTGCCGGGACCAGTCGCCACAGGGGTTGCATGGCTGGTAGAAACCAGGGAGGTAGAAGACCCCCAAATCCCAGAGCTCAATACTGGGAGAACAGGCAGAAGGATTCCTTCTTCCCAGCCAGAGGGCGTTTCCTTAGGGGACGCAGAGGGAGAGGATCCGGACGAGGTCAAGGATTCACACAAGGTGAGAGCAGCTCTTTACCCTCCAGTAGGGGGGAGAACTGGTATGTTCTGGAGAAACTGGCACGTGCTTACCAGTGATGCCTGGGTGTTACAAACCGTACTAGGTATGCAGCTAGAATTTGTAGAACCACCCATCCAAGAGCGCAGGCCGCACCAACAGCGATTAGCGTGCGCAGAGCAGAGACTGCTAGATCACGAGCTAGGTCTGTTGGCGCAGAAGAACACCATAGAGAGATGTCTGAGAGAGCCTAGCTTCGTAAGCAACATGTTCCTGGTGCACAGGAAGGAGAAGGTGCGACCAGTCATAAACCTGAAAGAATTGAACGGTTGGATAGTCTACCGTCATTTCAAGATGGAGAGTATCCACCAGCTCCGAGACTCCCTCAGAGAAGGAGACTGGCTGACGAGATTGGACCTGAATGATGCCTACCTAACGGTCCCAGTATTAGAGGGATTCAGGACCTTCCTAGCTTTTCGCTGGTTTCAAGACCATGCCCTTCGGGCTTGTGTCGGCTCCTTGGGCCTTTACCAAGCTAATGAAGCCAGTGGCAGCAGCGATAAGGGAGAAAAGGTACAAGGTGGATCATTTACTTAGACGACCTCCTGCTGTTGGCCGAAGACCGAGAAGCACTTCTATATCAGACAAAATGGGTCCAGGACCTGCTGTCATCCCTAGGATTTCTAGTCAATGCAGAAAAGTCAGACACCACACCAGCACAGAGGCTGGACTTCCTTGGTTTTGTCTTGGACACCAGGAAAGCCACGCTGGAACTCCCAGCGAGAAAAATATGCGACATCACGAGGGAGATAAGAGGGTGCCTACAGAAACAAATGGTTTCACTCAGAACATTGGCGAGAATTGTGGGGCTACTTGCAGCTTCCATTCAAGCCATATTTCCCGGACCCTTACACTATTGCGTGCTGCAGAGACTAAAGATAAGACACCTGCAGCAAGGCTTGAGGTATCATCAGTTGGTACCTTTTGGATCAAGAATCCGTGACAGAAATGGAATGGTGGTTGAAGAATGTGGACGCCTGGAATGGGCGGGCCATTTTCGGAGATCGGCCGAACCTGATCATAGAATCCGAAACCAGCCGTTTAGGCTGGGGAGCGCGATGCGGAGACTTATAGACAGGGGGGAAATGGAGCGAAGAGGAGCTTCGCCTCCACATAAACTGCCTGGGACTGTTAGCAGGGTCTTTCGCGATCAAGGCCTTCACAAAGGGGAAGATGAAATCGTGCGTCCTACTAATGATGGACAATATATTGGCAGTCCGATATATAAACCACCTAGGCGGCACCAGATCCAAGATGCTAGCAGAGCTGGCGAAAGATTTTTGCCATTTTTGCCTCCAGTCAGAGACATCTGTAATGGCGGAATACCTCCCTGGGACACTGAACATAGTAGCAGATTGGAACTCCTGCTACCTCACGGACTCCAGCGATTGGAAGCTGGATCCGACAGTGTTTCAGAAGATGAATCAGAAATGGGGACCGCTGCACATTAGACCTCTTCGCATCCTGGTTGAACGCTCAAACAGCCGAGTACTACAGATGGAGGCTGGACCCGGGGCCTCGAGGGATATACGCGTTCCAACAAGAATGGAGCGACGGCCCGCACTATGCTTTTCCCCCATTCATGATACTGAGTAGAGCTCTAGCGAAATGTCGGGGGGAGAGAGCAGAGCTGCTGTTAGTAGCACCACTGTGGAAGTCACAAGTATGGTTTCCAATGCTCATGGAGCTAGCAGTGGGCCACCCGAGAGTGCTACCAGAAGGAGAACAATTGCTCACGGACCCAGTTGGGTCGTATCATCCTCTGAGAGTGAGAGGGACACTCCCGCTCATCGCGTGCAGGATATCAGGAGACGTTGGGCGCTGCCTGGCATTTCGCCACAAGCTGCAGAGCTCATTGCAGAATCCTGGGCTCCGTCCACTAGAAGGAGCTACGACGCGGCTTGGGCCAAATTGATTAGCTTGTGCAAGGGGAGAGGTGTTCATCCCATTTCAGCACCTGTAGTGATGATCCTAAACTTCCTAGCGCAGTTATTACAAGATGGAAGAGCGTTCCGCACAATAGGAGTATAAAGATCTGCGATATCAGCAGGGCACCTACCGATGGAGGGAGTAGCAGCGGGGGAACACCCTGCAGTTATCAGATTTATTCGAGGGGCCAGATTTAAGGTGCCCCCGGAACCACAATATAAGACAGTCTGAGACGTATCAGTTGTCCTCCAGCTTTTAGAAAGTTGGCCTGTAGACAGGTACTTATCCCTTAAGCAATTGTCAGGTAAACTAGCAATGCTCTTGTGCCTAGTTTCTTCCAAGCGCGTATTGCATGTGAGAGCGCTGGAGATAAACAGAAGGTCCTTCGGTCCGGAGGGAGTAACATTCGCAATAGTAAAGAGGACTAAGAAATGGACTTCGTCAGCACACTATCCATATTTTCCAAATAGACCTAAATGGTGTGTAGCGAACTGCGTCAAAGAGTATGAAAGCAGGACGGCAGAACACAGAGTAGCCAGTCCTACGCAACTGCTCATAGCGTGTAGGAAGCCCTTCCAGGGCGTATCCACAGCTACCATCGCTAGATGGGTTAAGGAGATCATGCAAGCAGCAAATATTGATTTGGGGAAGTACGGAGCGCACTCTGTGATGGGGCCATGACATCTAAAGCCTTTACGGCAGGAGTGTGTATGAGACATATTATGCTAGCGGCAGACTGAGCGAATGATCGTACATTTAAAGAGTTTTATTTTAAGCCGACCGAGAGCCTAGCGGTCGTGTGTTGGGAAGCTTTGAACAAGAATAATGCTCGCCTCCAGTCTTGCCATAGAATGAAATTACCCCTGCTAACTGCGCAGGGAGTATTAATTCTATTAAAGACTAGGAGGCGAGAATTAAATTCCCGCCCAATCTATGTATTGTTTATATCGCATTTATACATTGTAATCAATAATACTGTATATGATAATGGCAATACATGGACACCACCCTGAATTTTCTGCTTTGTATTTTTCCTAGGGGAAGAGCAGAAGAACAATTGAAATAGGAGACTAGCAACTATGGTCGCTTGGAGTCGAGGAGGATCGACATCCGGTTTGGAGTGGTTTAAGTCTTCCCTCTGTTGGCAGGACATAGTGTGGAGTTTAAGAGTGACAAATCAGAGCGAGTAAAAGAGAGGAGGAGCTCAGGGGCATGAAGTGGTCATAGCTGAGCATGGAGTAAGATGGACTACAGAGACTATGGGGATTGTAGTTCCAAAAGAAGAAAAGCCTATTGAGACATTTTCAGTGTTTTGTTATTGGTTTTCTTAGTTTGTTGAAACTGCTGAGGAGTAGTAATTAAAGAAGTTGAAGCATAATGCTTGCATCCTAGTCTTTAATAGAATTAATACTCCCTGCGTAGTTAGCAGGGGTAATCTTCATTATCCTCAAAACAGAACTGTTAGTCATCTATCGTGTGTGGGATTATGGTTTCCAAAAATTCTGAATCCGAATCCTTCACCCCTGATGGTGATAAAGCCCTGGGAGGCATGAACCACCCTCTGTTAAGTCGCACACCTACCCACTGCGGAACATATTTGGAGATTAAGGCCTTTTGTTTGGTGTGTGACTTGAGCCTGTCCTAGTGGTTCTCGCCTGGGCGTTTCACCATAACGGAGTGGGAGAGTAGGATGTTCGAGTCTGGCCCTGGGTTTTCTGTGTGGTGCACTGCCGTGCATCAGTCTAGTGGGACCAGAGTGCCATTGCCTGCACAACACCATACCATTGTACTGGATGAGCTGAGGGCGTCCAAGGCTACTTGAGATTCCCTTAGGAATTGTGCACACATAGGAATAATTCTCTGTGGACTTTTTGAGGTGGAGGCAGGTGGCAGTTGGGAGGGCCCCAGCTCCTGTCCCCTTCCCAGGTGCCTGTATGTGCTTGGACAGTACTACTGTGAATCGCCCATACCTCTTCATAAAAATGATGGCCAGTTCCTTTCTCTCTTTTCCAAGTCAGAACACGACCTGTGCAGCACACATGCAAGATCATAGCCCACCAGGGCCTCCAAATAAACAGCTCCAGCAACAAGATCTGCATGAACAGCATAATGAGGGAGAACTTCTATGCAGAGCGGCAGACGCCATGCGCACTGTCAGGAACGCTGTGGGTTGCCAGATGACGGGAGCGTATTCCACGAGCCAGCTGCTGCAGAAATAATCCTTAACAAGGACTGCTTCCAACATGCCGTGGAGCAGTTGTCCACCAGGGATCCTAGTAACACACTATACCTTAACTTGGACTCAGCTGCGCATGGCTCCCCGACACGAATGGGCAAACATTCCAGCGCAGGACACCGGTACAGTGAACCCATGAGGCAGAGCTTAGCCCCTTTATTATGTATTCTGACATTTGTAATCCTTTCTGGGACGGGACGGGAAGGAAAGGGGATAAAGGTAGGGACAGGAAGTAGTTGTGGTTTTTCGGGTGATGTCAGAGGAGGTGGTGGCAGAGCAAGAGACCAGAAGGAGTAAGTACGGTGGACAGGAGGATGGAGGTGATTTTCAGGGAAGGTGAGGTATTGGTTGGTGAGAGCATGTGGTACTGTGTTGTGAGCGTGCGTAAAGTGGGTGAGTGAGAGTATGAGTGGGAAGTGATAAACAGTGGACAGACATTGAGTAGAAGGTGGATTGGAGTAGTAGTGGATTTGAGAAGGAACAGTAGTAGTGGTGTGGAGATTGAAGAGTAATAGTGGAGAGGGGAGACTAATAGGAGAGGGCAGAGTGGCAGGAGGAGGAGTAGGACGTTGTAACACCAGAGGGTGAAGGTAGGCGGGAAAGAGAGAGAGACATTGGACGTATAGAGGAGGAATACATAGGAGGAGAGAGCAAATGTGGGTGGCTTCGTTGGGAGGGGATTAGCAGGAGGAGGGTAAAGTGGCTGAAAGACACAAGGAGAGGAACATCAAGGCATGACAGGAAGGCAATAGATTGAGACTTGAGTGTCAATCACCCCCACAAACCTTTAAAATGAACCCTCGGTTAGTGTAGGTCACACCTAGGAAGTCCCTGAGGATGGTTAGATAGACAAAGCGGACGACTTTGGGTCCTTACATATAGCAAGTTAGAACTTAGATAGTAGAGATAAGCAAGCAGTAGACACTTACCTGGGGATTAGGGGCACCTGGGTTTGGGGGGGTCTTTCCTTCTCTGGGGAGGTCTCAACTGGTTATAAAATGACACGCTTGGCATATTGTTTTAGTGCCTAGCATATGATGCAGTATTTAGAATATTATGACTGTACTTGGCATGTGAGGCGTTAACAGATATAACATGGCAGTAACTGGCCAGATGAGGGGGTACTGGTATATGAAAGCAGTGCTCCTGACCTATAATGGTTCTGCTGGTTGTGTTTTACACATTGGGGCTTCATCGTAGTTAATTTGTGGTTGAAAACTAAAATAGTCTTTTATTAACTTTTGTAATAATTGTTATTTTATTACTCATGTACTTGTTGGAGGTGTTTTGTACTTATGTGATGTTACTTCCTGTGATGTCCTCAGTGTTAAATGTCATATGGCATCACTTCCTGGGATATCATCATTGTCAACGATCATGTTATGTCACTTCCTGTGATGCCATTGAGTATACATTGTTACTTAAGCTACCCCTGGCATTTTGGTAAATTGACGTCCCCGGTGCACATAAGCGTAAACGGTTGCAGCCCCCTTTGTGCTATTACTAAGGAACTGGAAAATGGGGGACACAGAATGTAAGATTTATGTTTCACCAACATTGGTGTACATTCTAGAGTCTCTCATTGAACTCAAATCAGGGAACACCAAACACTGCAAAGCTATCGTCTGTCATTCCGTCAGGTTTTCGAGCTCTACTGCTTAGGATGCCTCTACGCATGGCATCCTAGTGTTCAGGATGCACCTGTGCATGACAAACTACTGCTTTAGTTGCCCCTGTGTTTGGTGTCCTACTGCTTGGCATGCCACCATTTATAGCGTGTGTCTTCTTTCAAATCATGTGACTTGTCTCTGGGCAAGGCAGCCTAAAGCTAACGACGAGGAGATTTAAGCAGACAATTCGCCATAGTCTCCCACCCCACTTGTGCTCATTCTGCTCCCTGTACTTATCAGAATGTGCTTATTTACTCCACTATACAATATACCAATAGAAATATATGCCAAACACTTGTATTAATGTATTATATTGAGTGGAGGGGGAATGAGATGGTTACTGCTGGTGGTCTGTTTGGGGACCCCTTTCAAAGGGTATTGTGCAGATTTCCCTGGCTAATTTGTACATGAGAACAATATCAACTCATTAAATTAAATTTCAATTCTGATACTGGTAAACTAAGGGGTTGGACTCTGGGTATTTTGTGGACCCTGACCAGCAACATTAGAATACACAATAAAATCTCAATATTAATTAGTCCAGTGAGAAAACTTTTCAAAATAAATCTGCACTTTCTTAAGTCAAAGTGTTACTCACCGGTGGGTGAACTGCCGAGACAGGCGACCAGGTCAGGTTCACTCGGGGCTGTTGATTGAAGAGCTCGGGTTGGAGCCTCCACCCGAGCCTCCTCTATATGAGGGAGAAAACTGTTTTCTATGATATGCCTCTTTGCTGTGTATTGAAGCAGACAAAGAGACCGATCACCTAAAAGAGCGGGGAGAGCGCACCGCCACGGAACCAGGCTGCAAGAGAGGACAGAAAGTAAACGAATAGTAGAACCAACATCCACTAATAACCAAAAAACAGAGGAATAGTACCTGACTAATGCTCTTCTGTTCTTCAATGAGGGCACACACAAGAATCTTCCTGCAAGCGAAGACAGGTGTTACAGGTAAGTTTCTAACAACCAGGGTAGGATTATAAGAAGAGTAGAAGGTCTTACCGCTAGTTGATTTTAATGTTAGCTTGTGTGGGATCCAGAGGAGGACACAACAACAGTATAAAATAATAAACAGGAATGTTAGTAGGGGTTCTAAACCCAGGCGGCACGAGGTGCGCACTAGGTACGATTTCGTGCACTAACTGCAGAGCGTCCCTCTGTGCACTTGGAGATATGGGAGATCAGCAGTCCAAATAACAGAGAACTATGTCAAGGGCAGAAGAATTCAGAAGTGGTATTGGAGTCCACCACAGGAGGCACGTGTTGAATCAACGTGGAGCGGTTGCTTGCAATGCGGAATAGAGAAGGAGGAGGTCAAACAGCCCATAAGGGGGCATGGTTCTGTACACGGGCTGACTTTAAACAATGCCAAACGGAATGTATAGGAGTCCGTAATACAGGCAGAGGGTTCGGTACACGGGCTGACTAAAAACAGTGTCAAATGGAATGCAAAGGAGTCCGTAATGCAGGCAGAGAGTTCGGTACACGGGCTGACTTTAAACAGTGTCAAACGGAATGCAACGGAGTCCGTAATGCAGGCAGAGAGTTCGGTACATGGCACCACAGACGAAGGTAGGGAGCAAGATAAGGAGTCTGAAAAGCACAGCAAGGTCTGATACACAAAAGTCGTAAGGCAGAAGGGTTGGCGAGAAGACAGAACTTTGGAACGCCAGTTGCAACTTCAAACAGAAGAGGCGTTCTGCGAGTTGCAGCGGATTACATCGATGAGGAGGCGGGACGAAATTCCGAAAACGAGGCTCTTGGTCATTGATGGTGTGAATCGAGCCTCATGGGACCTATAGAAAACTTTTTGTTACTTTAAATTATAGTCATGCGCCCTTGTGCTTTCAGAAAAAGCAGACAAATGACCCTTCTTCTCCGTGTTTTGTGAGAATCTGACTTTTATTTAAACATATTTAGTTTTTCTTATAGTGCCCTTTGTGATAACACATGTTTCGACGTTCACAACGTCTTTTTCAAATCAGGGCTAATCATGTCACATTTACAAATTATACAATCCATTTCCAAAAGCAAAAAACGACAAACAGAATTGGTTGTATATAAATACCATATGAAATTCACATATTCATTCCATAAATGCATTCATTCAGGTGGCCATTTTGGGAGGGGCAAAGGGTAGGAGTGTTAGGGATGGTTGCGAAAAATATACAATAAATACATGGAAATGAAGAAAAATAAAAAATAAATAAAAAAGAAAATAAATCACATGGTTAATAATTGCAATCCCATTTCACTTTTCTAACTGAATGTGTGCAAGAATTCCTAATAGGTTGGTAAGTATGATGCATTGTTTCATTTAGCTTCTTACCTAATGTTGTTGATTCAGATTTCAACTTAAGTTTTTCAAGAGTCATGGGTTAAATCCCTGAAATAAAAACATCAAGAAATGTATGATGGCCGTCTGGATTTGTGCGGCTCTTTTGTTAGCTAACATTGTATTCGGTAATGGTGTTTACTTTAAAGACTCTTTTTATGACCAATCTGCTGTTTTGAAGTCGGCTAATGGCTGTCCATTCATGACATCCAGCTATAAATTCCCATTTTTATAAACAAGGGCTGAGTGAACAAACCTAGTGTTTGTTTTTACTAAACATAGTCTTATTTAAATGTACGCGCAGTTTTACATTACTTTCGCTCTTTAATATAAATGCCGGCATTGTATTTGGGTCTCGTGTCTTCACAAGGACCCACGTCTAACCACACATGCTGAAAAGACCCCCTAGGGAGCCCCTCTTGCACGCTTACCTTGTGCAGTGTGTCCCGTGCTGAAACGTCCTCGTACGCTTTTCGCCATGTATCTATTGTTACTGTCTACATGGTCGCCTTGTCCTACTTCTCTTTTTACTTTAGTGATCATATTTGCTGTTTGAAATGGAAACGTACTTTATATTTGAGACATTTCTTATTATTAAGTCACTATCCTTATGTATTGAACATGTCTTGGAGTTAGGTGAATTTATTAATAATTATTAATTGAATCACAGGGCATTACGTTTTTTTAGTAAAGTCAATCCAAAATCACTATTCGTCTGGGTTGCTACTTAAATGACATTTGTGTGCTATATAATTGCACAACATGAACGTTTTTTTGGGGGTTGGTTTTATGAGGAAGATTATCGATATTATCGCGTCCCTTATAGTCCTTCTTCTATTTCCATTATTGCGGCCATATTTTGGTCAAAAAATGGTCTTTCAGCATGATGGTTACGTCATCTTCCCAACGTTGAATACTAATAATGATTTTAATGCTGATTACTGTTTTACCTGTTATTTGATAAATATGTATTTGTTACACCTCGCCCTCAGCCGCACCGCGTTCCCCGGGTTCTGCCTCGTTGCTCCCGTTTACGCAAGAACAATTGGGGAATTCCAGGTAACGCCAGAATAAGGGACAGGAAAGTGATCGCCCTTCATAAAGGGTTACGGCGCCGGCATGCGCCCTTCTTATCGCGCTGGCAGCTGCCGTGGAAAATTGCTACACGAACTACATTATCCAGAAAACCTGTTAAAGAGTTGTAGTTCCCGGCGTTGAGACGGGAGCCTCATTCCCAAACGGCACGCCTCTTTGTTGTTACTTATTCCACAGCGGCATACAGAACGCTGCTTCTGTTTAAAGTTACAACCGGCTTACTTTCCGAAGTGCTCTCTCTGTATCTTGAATTTTGAAGTCCTTGTTTTCCCGTGTACCGACCCTGCCTGCACACGGACTCCTTCTTCTGAATCCTCGATTGAATTGTTTTCTGACCGCCCGTGTACCAGACCCCTTGCCTGCTTCCTGAACTGTTGGATACTGATTCTGCTGTGTTTCTTGACCACCCGTGTACCAGACCCCTTGCCTGTTTCCTGAACTCTTGGATGGATACTGATTCTGCTGTGTTTCTTGACCGCCCGTGTACCAGACCCCTGGACTCTTGGATAGTGACTACTCTGGTAAGAACAACTTTATATTGGACTCATTCATCAGACTGTCATTATCTGTGGATTTTGGCTTCATTCCTAAAGTGCATCTTTTTGAACGCTTTGCTGTGGTGCACCATCCCGAAACCAGTGCGACCCTCGTTCCGCTCGGGGATAGCTGCCTTACTAACCTTCCCTTTTTTTTTATTTTATACTTTCGTTGTTTCCCAGGACTTTACATCAATCCTATTTCCATCAGTGGTAAAGTATAGTTTTCTTGGTTTTCAATACTGGAGAGTTACACCTTTAGCTATATACTAAAGCCTCTTTACTTTATAGGTTGCTCCGGTTCTTTTGGCTTAAGGGGAGTTAAACCAGGTACTACTAAAGGGGAATAGTCTTGGGAAAACCAGTTTCAGTATTGGCAGATTGTTTAACTTATTATCCTTTCCTTTACAGCCTGGGTTCGAGGCGGTGTGTTCTCCCCGCTCTTTTGATCGATCGGTCCCCTTGTCTGTACAGTTCAGCAGGTGGTCATATCGGTTTAAAGAGTTCATTCCCTCACAGAGAGGAGGCTTGGGTGGAGGCTCCAACCCTTGCTCCTTCAAGCAACTCCCCAGCAATAGAGGTCCGGCCTGTTTACGTACTCTTCACTCCGGTGAGTAACAAAAACAGAAGCCATGGAAGAAGTTGATCCTTTAACCACCTTGGTTCGCTTGGTATCTGAACTTCGTTCTGATATGACAGCCGCACATAGTGCTATCCATCAAAGGATTGACACTTTGCAGAGTTTTCCAAGCCCCCACACCCTGGGGGTGGATAGGTCTGCTGCTACGGCATCAGGTTCAACCGGTCCTACATCCTCTGCCTCTGGCTTTACGACTACCCCGGTGCTAATGGCTACTCAATTCCCACTGGCCCCCCCAGAACGTTTCTCTGGGGATCCTAAACATTATCACACGTTTATCAACCAGTGCAAATTACATTTTCTCTGTCGGCCCACTGCTTTTCCTAATTCTACCACTAAGGCAGCCTTTGTTCTCTCTCATCTTGGGGGTACAGCAGCCGCTTGGGCTAATCGTTACTGGAATCCAATAGCTACGTCCTTTATGACTGTGATGCTCTCATAACTGCCATGAACAGAGTATTTGACACCCGCTATAAATCCCAGGCTACTGACCTGGAGTTCCTCAATCTGCGTCAAGGCACATCCTCTTTGTTTTCATACCTTACTAAATTCAATCAGTTGGCAGCTGAAACTGATTGGCCGGAAGAGAAAAAATCAGCCGTGTTTTACAAAGGGTTGTCAGATGAATTAAAGGACATTTTGGCCACAGTACCAGTGGTTCCTACCACTTTTGGTGAACTGTTAGACTTGGTATTGCAAATAGACGCTAGAAGAACCGAAAGAAGGGGTGAACGCAAGTTGCCAGTCCCTGTTACTCCGCAGGTGGACCAGTCTTCTCCTTCTACTTTGCTTCCGGAACCTATGCAAATCGGGGCAGTAAGAGGTCCTTTGACTTCTGCACAACGAGATTATCGCAGATCACATAATTTATGTATGTATTGCGGATCTGCTGAACACCTCTTGAAGGATTGCCCTAAGAGACCTGTCAAAAAGCCGGGAAACGCCAGAACCGGCGATAGACAGGGTCCCTACGCCGGGGGTGCTTTCCTTGGACTCTCATGGGGCCGTTTCTGGTCCTGTTAGCCTTCCTGTGGTGTTTACCACTGATGGTTACTTTTTCTTCTTTGGCGATCATTGATTCCGGGGCCACCGGGAATTACATGGATTACGATTACGCCACAAGTAAGAATGTTTCAATTGTCTCTAAAGCCCAACCCGAGGCTGTTCACGCTGTGGACGGTACATCCTTGGTCTCTGGCCTAGTTACACAAAATACCTCCTTAATTCATATGCAAACCGAGGAAGGACATGCTGAGTCGATCTCCTTCGATTTAATTAAAGCCCCTCAATTCCAGGTCATCTTGGGCATCCCTTGGTTGCAACATCATAATCCGGCCATCGATTGGACGAGGAAAACCGTGCAGTTTCCTTCCACTGAGTGTAACGAAAAGTGTTTCTTAGACACTAGTGTGTCCTCTGAGTCTTCGTGTCAAGCCTTGGTAGCATCTATGTCTATAATTGGAGCCATCACTAAATCTCCCGAAACCGAAATCCCTCCTGAATACAAGTCTTTTTGTGATGTGTTTGACAAGGGAGGGGCAGACCAATTGCCACCTCATAGGCCTTACGACTGCCCCATCGACTTACTGCCAGGTGCTAAGGTCCCGGCGGGTAGGGTCTATTCCCTTACGGTTCCAGAAGATAAGGTATTGAAGGAGTACATTGACAAGGCATTGGCCATTGGGTTCATTAGGCCTTCCAGGTCCCGTGCGGCTTCTCCGCTCTTTTTTGTCCCTAAAAAGGAGGGCGACCTCCGCCCCTGTATAGATTATAGGGCGTTAAACGCGGTGACGGTAAAAAACCAATATCCCCTCCGGCTTATTTCAGTGCTCTTAGACCAGCTCGGTTCTTCTGTAGTCTTTACTAAGCTGGATCTTAGGGGTGCATATAACCTCGTTCGAATTCGGAAAGGGGACGAGTGGAAGACCGCCTTCAAAACACGCTACGGATTGTATGAATATTTGGTTATGCCGTTTGGTCTCTGTAACGCCCCGGCCACTTTCCAGGCATTCATGAATGATATATTCCATGACTGTTTGGATCAGTTTGTTGTAGTATATTTGGACGATATCCTCATATATTCACCCTCCAGAGAGGAACACACGCGGCACGTGCAAATTGTCTTGCAACGGTTGAGGGAAAACCACCTATTTGTCAAAGCTGAAAAGTGTGTCTTCAACTCCACTGAGGTGGAGTTTCTTGGTTACGACCTAACCAGTAGGGGTATAAGAATGAGTCGCTCTAAGGTTAAGGCTGTCTTGGATTGGCCCGTTCCTACATCGATTAAAGCCTTGCAATCCTTTTTGGGGTTCTCGAACTTCTATAGGCGCTTCATCCGTTCTTTTTCTTCTATATCAGCGCCGCTGACGGCTTTGACCAGCTCTAAGAAATCCTATCAATGGAATCAGGAGGCACAAAAAGCCTTTGATACCCTTAAAGCAGCCTTCACTTCCGCTCCAGTGTTACAGCACCCTAATCCCATACTCCCATTTTTGGTGGAGGCCGATGCTTCTGGCTCGGCTATTGGGGCAGTTCTATCCCAGAGATGTCCAGACTCGGGGGAAATCCATCCGATTGCATTATTTTCAAGGAAATTGACGCCTTATGAGCGCAACTATCCAATCACAGAACGAGAACTCCTAGCCATAAAAGACGCTTTTTCCGAATGGCGGCACCATCTTTTGGGGGCTCGACATCAGGTCACGGTTTTTTCGGATCATCGGAGCCTTTTGGCATTTAAATCAATGAAATGTCTTACTGCCCGACAGGCTCGTTGGCATCTTTTCTTTTCCCAGTTTTATTTCACAATCACATATCGACCGGCCCGATTGAATTCTTGTGCAGACGCTTTGTCACGCATTGCCTTCCATTCTGACAACAATGTCTCTGACAAACCTCTCTTGTTACCTGGTAACGTTGTTTGTGCCTGCACCCCTCAACCTAGCCTGCGGACTTTGATTTTGGATTGGGTCTCCGCGCATAGGGAAGAATGTGAGACTCTCAATCTTGATGTGGTTCAAGGCCTACCCTACATCCAAGGACGCTTGTTTGTGCCTCCAGGACAGGCACGATTGCGTGCTCTGGCTTGGTCTCATGATTCCCTATGTGCGGCTCATCCGGGTCAGCAAAAGACGCTGGAGGCATTACGCCGTTGTTCCTGGTGGCCTACTATGTCAAGGGATGTGATTGACTATCTGGCATCCTGTTCAGTATGTTCTCAATGCAAAGTCTCCCGTTCGAAACCTGTGGGTCTGTTATGCCCTCTCCCTGTGCCTCACAAACCATGGTACATGGTTTCTATGGACTTTATTGTGGATCTACCTCCTGTGAAAGGTCTTGACACTATCTGAGTAGTCATTGATTATTTCACCAAGATGGCATTGTTCATTCCCTGTACAGGTCTGCCTTCTGCTCCTGTTTTGGCTTCCCTTTTTCTCCAGAACGTTTTCCGGTTCTTTGGATTGCCTGCTATCTTGATTTCGGATCGTGGCTCTCAATTTACATCACGTTTCTGGAGGGCTTTGACTGCTTCATTGGGTATTGACGATCGGTTCAGTTCTGCTTATCATCCTCAGACGGACGGGCAAACTGAAAGAGTAAATGCCACCCTTGAACAATTTCTCCGATGTCTCTGCCTTCGCTTTCAAGCATCCTGGTTGACGATGCTTCCTTCTGCTGAATTTGCTTACAATAATTCCATGCATACTGCCTCAGGGGTCTCGCCATTTTTTGCCCTATATGGTTACCATCCACGATCATTGCCTTTTGATCCTACCCTTCCCATTGATAACCCGGCGGCTCGGGACTGTGTCAGGGAACTGGTGACGACCCGTAGTACGGTTCGCTCACATCTATTTCAAGCACAGGCGAGGGCAAAGAAATATGCTGATCGTCACAGAAAACCGGCGCCTATTTATAAGGTGGGCATGAAAGTTTGGTTGTCCACCCGTAATTTGCGAATACCTGGCAAACGCTTACTGTTACCTAAGTTCGTGGGTCCTTTCCCCATTATTGAGATTTTAAATCCGGTGGCTGTACGCCTTTCTTTACCTACCTCTTGGAATCAACATCCTGTATTTCACGTCTGTCTCCTGAAGCCTTGTCCGCCTTCTGTTCGGCTGCCCGACCGCCCTCCTCCGGTTCGGGTGGATGGGGATGATGAATATGAAGTGGCGGACATCCTGGATTTTCGTCTCCGTAGGGGGCGCCCCTTCTATTTGGTGGATTGGAAGGGTTACGGTCCCGAAGACAGGTCCTGGGAGCCCTTATGCAATATACATTCTCCGGCTCTCTTGCGCCGTTTCCATGCTCGGAGGGGGTCTGCGCCGCCTTTGGGGGTGGATGCTGTTACACCTCGCTCTCAGCCGCACCGCGTTCCCCGGGTTCTGCCTCGTTGCTCCCGTTTACGCAAGAACAATTGGGGAATTCCAGGTAACGCCAGAATAAGGGACAGGAAAGTGATCGCCCTTCATAAAGGGTTACGGCGCCGGCATGCGCCCTTCTTATCGCGCTGGCAGCTGCCGTGGAAAATTGCTACACGAACTACATTATCCAGAAAACCTGTTAAAGAGTTGTAGTTCCCGGCGTTGAGACGGGAGCCTCATTCCCAAACGGCACGCCTCTTTGTTGTTACTTATTCCACAGCGGCATACAGAACGCTGCTTCTGTTTAAAGTTACAACCGGCTTACTTTCCGAAGTGCTCTCTCTGTATCTTGAATTTTGAAGTCCTTGTTTTCCCGTGTACCGACCCTGCCTGCACACGGACTCCTTCTTCTGAATCCTCGATTGAATTGTTTTCTGACCGCCCGTGTACCAGACCCCTTGCCTGCTTCCTGAACTGTTGGATACTGATTCTGCTGTGTTTCTTGACCACCCGTGTACCAGACCCCTGGACTCTTGGATAGTGACTACTCTGGTAAGAACAACTTTATATTGGACTCATTCATCAGACTGTCATTATCTGTGGATTTTGGCTTCATTCCTAAAGTGCAACTTTTTGAACGCTTTGCTGTGGTGCACCATCCCGAAACCAGTGCGACCCTCGTTCCGCTCGGGGATAGCTGCCTTACTAACCTTCCCTTTTTTTTTATTTTATACTTTCGTTGTTTCCCAGGACTTTACATCAATCCTATTTCCATCAGTGGTAAAGTATAGTTTTCTTGGTTTTCAATACTGGAGAGTTACACCTTTAGCTATATACTAAAGCCTCTTTACTTTATAGGTTGCTCCGGTTCTTTTGGCTTAAGGGGAGTTAAACCAGGTACTACTAAAGGGGAATAGTCTTGGGAAAACCAGTTTCAGTATTGGCAGATTGTTTAACTTATTATCCTTTCCTTTACAGCCTGGGTTCGAGGCGGTGTGTTCTCCCCGCTCTTTTGATCGATCGGTCCCCTTGTCTGTACAGTTCAGCAGGTGGTCATATCGGTTTAAAGAGTTCATTCCCTCACAGAGAGGAGGCTTGGGTGGAGGCTCCAACCCTTGCTCCTTCAAGCAACTCCCCAGCAATAGAGGTCCGGCCTGTTTACGTACTCTCTACTCCGGTGAGTAACAGTATTAGAGCTAAACTCTGGTGAACGAAGGGCATGTTGAAGTGTTCATAACGTTGTGATAACTTAAGTCACTCTGAATGGAACATCTAAAACATGCAATAAATATGTCTCCCTTCAGATAAATCATATTACAGCATGTTAATCACTGGCAGACCTCTTTACATTCATATGGCTTTAAAACATCTCGTGGTCCGAATTCAGGCCCCTTTCAACGGCGCGAAATTTGCAGATTAATTTAACTTCTTCCTGCCTGAGTTTCACTTCATTATTTCCTCCTCTTTGTCCTAAGGTCGCTTTCTTAAGACCAATGAATTTCAATTGTTTCTTGTCTGTATGTTGATAATTCTTTTGCCAGTGTTGGGCTAAGGGTAAATTGATGTCTTGACTTCCAATGGTTGATAGATGTTCCCTTATTCTTGTCCTGAGTTCCCATATGGTACTGCCTATATAGATTTCCTCACAATGGCAAATTATTGCATATACCACAAACTTTGTCTTGCAGTTAATGTGATCAACAATTTTCTGGGTTATGCCATATTTGTCTCTAAAGGTCACTGTATTGTTTGAAGCATGTTTGCACATTGTGCATGTGCCACATTTCCGAAAGCCAGTTGGTAGTGGTGGAAGCCATGTTGTTGGGGTTTCTGTTTTCACTTCCTGGAGGCAAGAAGGGCTCAGAATGTTTTTAATAGTTTTGGCTCGTCGATAAATCAGTGTTGGATAGTCTCCTATATATTTCTTCACATTTGGGTCTAGTTGTA
This sequence comes from Ambystoma mexicanum, assembly GCF_040938575.1. NCBI lineage: Eukaryota > Metazoa > Chordata > Amphibia > Caudata > Ambystomatidae > Ambystoma > Ambystoma mexicanum. Next base: position 719,929,557 of record NC_090923.1, read on the forward strand.
ATAAGTGCCAATTCTTCCTAAGAATTTTCCTCAACACTTTATTGTAAGCACAGTAATTCGTAATGAAGCTGATTTCTTTTCTTTCCGCTGGTTTGGGTTTGGTTGTCATAAGGGTGCTCTCCCTGTTTATTTTTGATGCTTTCTCCTGTGCTTGTGCTATTATTTTCTTTCCATAGCCTCTTGTTTTGAATCTGCTGGTTAGTAGTTTACATTCATCCTCAAAGCTTCTCTGGTCGGTGCAATTCCTGCGAGCCCTAATGAATTCACCCTTTAGTATATTCCTAATCACAGAGTTAAAATGACAACTTGTAGAGAATAACGTTGAATTTGCCTCAGTGGTTTTCCTGAAAGTTTTGGTTTTGAGACATAGATCTTTAAGTCTAAAAAGTTGATTTCATTCGTACTTGCATTTCCAATGAACTCAATCCCCATTGTGTTTTGGTTCACTCTTTGTCTAAAATCTTCTAGTCCTTCTTCGTCCCCTTTCCAAATGAGCAGAACATCATCTATGTACCGCGTCCATAGTACCACATTTGTTTCATAAACTTCATCTGTGTTGATATGTTTATCCTCGTACATTGCCATTGTCAGATTTGCAAGGGCTGGGGCATATTTAATCCCCATAGCCACCCCTCTGGTTTGCTTGAAGAATTGACCATTAAATAAAAATACGTTGTTTTGTAATGTCAATAGTAGCATTTCCTTAAGCATGCTAACTGATTGGTAGTTTGATGCTGTTTTCTTCCAAAACTTATAGTCCATAGTTTCTATGGCGGTATCATGTCTAATCGATGTATATAGGGAACGTACATCCCAAGTAGCCAAAAGGTAGTCCTCCTGCAATACAATGGTGGCTAATTTGTTTATTGCTGCTGTTGTGTCTCTAAGATAAGATTTGGTTTGAATAGCCAAGGGCCTTAAAATGTTATCAATGTAGTGCCATGTTCATGGTGGCCCAACCTATTCTGCTCAGAATTGGTCTTCCTTCTGGAATCCTTTCATATTCCTTGTGTATTTTAGGTAAGAAATATTACCGTTGGTAAAGTTGGTTGTTTCATTTCCAAAAAATACTTTTCATCATCGGTAATGAGGCCTTGTCTATGCCAAGTTGTAATAGCTTCTTTCAATTCAGATAGTATCTCCAATTTCAGATTCGTTTTCAATTTGGTATAGCAGTGTGGTGTAATTATATGGTTAAATTGCCATTTTGACAATTTCCTCCTTTATCTGCTCCTTTGATGACCAATTTGTGGTCTTTTTTAAGTTTAAAGTGCTTTTCTCTCCATGATTGTTAAATTGTCATATTGATGTTTTGGTTTCAGACTGTTTTTGAATTTTGCATCTTTGTAATCATTTAGGTCTTTGGTAACGGTTTTGTAAAAAGTATCTACTAAATTCTCTAGCATTAGCTGTGGCGTGAATTTAGATTTAGGTTTCATTTCCTTGGTGGAAAGGCTGGTTTGTTTTATTTGAAGCTCATGCAATGCAATTATATAGCACACAAATGTCATTTAAGTAACACCCAGACGAATACTGATTTTGGATTGACTTTACTAAAAAAACATAATGCCCCGTGATTCAATTAATAATTATTAATAAATTCACCTAATTCCAAGACATGTTCAATACATATGGATATTATCTTAATAATAAGAAAGGTCTCAAATGTAAAGTACGTTTCCATTTCAAACAGCAAATATGATCACTAAAGTAAAAAGAGAAGTAGGACTAGGCGACCATGTAGACAATAACAATAGATGCACGGCGAAAAGCGTACGAGGACGTTTCAGAACGGGACACACTGCACAAGGTAAGCGTGCAAGAGGGGCTCCCTAGGGGGTCTTTTCAGCATGTATGGTTACACGTGGGTCCTCGTGAAGACACGAGACCCAAATACAATGCCGGCATTTATATTAAAGAGCGAAAGTAATGTAAAACTGCGCGTACATTTAAATAAGACTATGTTTAGTATAACAAACACTAGGCTTGTTCACTCGGCCCGTGTTTATAAAAATGGGAATTTATAGCTGGATGGCATGAATGGACAGCCATTAGCCGACTTCAAAACAGCAGATTGGTCATAAAAAGAGTCTTTAAAGTAAACACCATTACCGAATACAATGTTAGCTAACAAAAGAGCTGCACAAATCCAGGCGGCCATCATACATTTCTTGATGTTTTTATTTCAGGGATTTAACCCATGACTTGTGAAAAACTTAAGTTGAAATCTGAATCAACAACATTAGGTAAGAAGCTAAATGAAACAATGCATCATACTTACCAACCTATTAGGAATTCTTGCACACATTCAGTTAGAAAAGTGAAATGGGATTGCAATCATTAACCATGTGATTTATTTTCTTTTTTATTTATTTTTTATTTTTCTTCATTTCCATGTATTTATTGTATATTTTTCTCAACCATCCCTAACACTCCTACCCTTTTTCCCTCCCAAAATGGCCATCTGAATGAATGCATTTATGGAATGTATATGTGAATTTCATATGGTATTTTTATACAACCAATTCTGTTTGTCGTTTTTTGCTTTTGGAAATGGACTGTATAATTTGTAAATGTGACATGATTAGCCCTGATTTGAAAAAGACGTTGTGAACGTCGAAACACGTGTTATCACAAAGGGCACTATAAGAAAAACTAAATATGTTTAAATAAAAGTCAGATTCTCACAAAACACGGAGAAGAAGGGTCATTTGTCTGCTTTTTCTCAAAGCACAAGGGCACATGACTATAATTTAAAGTAAGGAAAAGTTTTCTGTGCTTAAAATCAAAACGGAGTAGAGGAGCCAAGGGAACTCCGTTGTTACAAAATCTCATGCGACTGTGAAAAGACAGTATCTAGCTACTAAGAAGGGCGCTGAGGTCCGCTCGTAGGGAAACCAATCAAATAGGTTCCTCATGGGAAATATAGGCAGAACTTGTTCTGATTGCTGCTGTAGTAGCCCGTCTCCATGGCAGCCTCCACTGAGAGTAAGACGGAGCTGCAAAGCGCAGCACGCCATGGCGGAGAGCCGTAACCCTATAAGTATTCCTATTTGAGTGAGTCTGCCTGCCCTGGTGCGTAGAGGAGACAGGGGGTGTAATGAACAGGCGTCGAGGTGTGACACAAAGTTAAGTCAAAGTGCTTTATTCAGAATCAAATTCCATAACAGATAGCATTATGTAAAAATTCATCAATAAATCCACATATCCATATTTCCTAAAATACACAATCTCATATAGAAAAGAAGATATAAGCAATTAATCGATTTGATCAAATACTCGTACACATCTACATATACACCAAATCAAAATATATCAGCGAAACAACATTTTAGACCCATAAACTATGAAATTGCTCCATTTATCGATTTGTATCTCTGACTTCGAGCTCCTTGAAATTTTATTTGCTACAGCGAATACCACATACTCATGCGTGATTGCTTTGCAAAGGGCCAGAGCTTCTTTCTGAAATCGTACTACGCTTTCTCTCAATAATGGAAAAAGCCAATATTTCCTTAATTTAAAGCAGATGAGACATACAAACTGAAAATGAAGTTCATCCTCCCTAGACATGGGACAATAAAGACATTTATTCAATAAGCCCTGACACCATCTTGACAAAGGCAGAACCCCCAACCGAAATTTCAAGTATAAACAGTAGGGCTCTATTGCATCCAAATAGGATTCAAAACCAAGAAGAAATGTGTAAAATTCAGAGAGGAGGCGTCCACCAGCATTACTAAGATACCAAGAGCTAAGTCCTTCATATGCAATGAAAATGCACTCCTGTTGAGTGTCTATATCCACATTGAAGGATTGCGTTCACTTCCCACTCTTCCCCATAGTACAGAGGCTTGATTTGGGTGTATAAAGTGCAAATGGCACTGAGATGGTGAGGGGTAATTCCCAAACTCTTTAGAATATCCCATAATAAGGGTTGTTGAACACAGTCACATATTGCTGTATCAGAAGCGCAAGATGAAAGGCCTGTTCCAACGTACCCACCCCCTTCCTGAATTCTGCCTGTAACTGAGTAAGCATATTGCCTTCATTGACCTATCCATCCAATCTATCCAAGAGTACCACCATCCAACAAGGAAATAGGTCTATAGTTTGCAGGGTTATTTCAAGAATCCTCTTATTGAATTAACTGAACAGGGTGGTCATGTGAGAGCCCCCATCACAGGCACTGATTTAAATAGGTCTATCGGGAGGCTCTTGGGACCATGTGTTTTTCCAAATGCCTTTATTTGCAAGAGCTGTACGAGGTTCTGCCTCAGGACAGGTCAAATGGGGCAACCTATAATCAAGCTCTAGCACCACAGATGAAGCAGCTAAAGTATCTTGGAATAAGGACCTATAATAAACCTCCTGGAAGTGATCGTACCAGGCTGTCGCACGGATGGTCGCTTCTAACCCAAGAGGTATACAGTCTTTATATCAAAGGCGTGCTTACCGTGTCCCGCGAGGGGAACTCGTAATGCGGCGGTACGGGGTGAACGGTGCCGCACCTTTTACGGCGCCGTTCACTCCATACCGCCAGGGTCATAATGAGGCCCAGAATGTTTAAGCTTAAGAAGCATTAGAAATCATGTCATGAAATCTTATAGTAATAGTTTTAACTGTGATGATTTGGAAATAATGTGGAAAATGTTCATGGACGGGAATTATGTCAATTTCACCTTTTTTATATGATAACATTTTATAGAAAATGTATTGAAATATTTGATCTGATTGAAGATTGAGTGTGTTGACTTTTTTAATTCTGGTGTTATTCCATCTGAACAAAAATGTAGTCCGATGTGACTAATACTTGTGAGTATAAGATGTGATTTTAATATTTTAATGGAGTTTTATTTGCTCAATATATGAGCCATTTTTATGCATATGTATGTGTGTCTCACTTTTATAATGTTATTGTTGGTTTTTATGTTGTATATACAAAGCGATTTTGACGTATGTATATTAATAAAATTGAAATTGAAATTGCACATATGGGCCATCTTGATCTATTGGAAACCAGGGGTTCATGCAGAGATGTTCTCTTGTACTTGATCAGTATTGATCTTCATCTGGTTTACTTGGTCCTTTGTTGTTCGTCTTCAATTTAGTAGTATTTGGGTTAAGGAAGAGTCTGTATCTAGTGGTGGGGTTGAAATGTCACAGGTTAGTTTTGGGCATTCATATTTCTTATGGCGCTTCTGTTAGTTGTAATTACATGCTGTAGGATTAGGGAACCAGCCTTGCTGCTCATCCTTTGAGGCACCTTTACCTCTTTCCTAACCCCTCCCTATGTTTCCTCTTTGGAAATAACCTCTGGATCCCTGGGAAACCTGGCCTTGAATGTTTTGCAGTTGTATGTTCCTGAGCTTGATCTCAACATTCTCCTTTCTTGTTCCCGACAAGCGACATAATGATTTGCTACCGTCACCAGCTCAGAGAGGAGTTTAATCTGCCACACAATGTAGATCATTTTGATATAATGCTGGAACTTGGATTGAAGGACTGAGCTAATGCCTGCTGTGGATTGTCTGCAGGTCTAAGGATATATGAGTGCTGAATAAACACTATCTTAAGTCTGTCCAAATAGTCCTACGGTGAACCCCTTTTGTTTTGCTTATAGTTAAGAATCTTGCCCTAATCTGGGGCCCACCTCAGTGATAGCTGCAATAAGCCAGTTCCTTGTTTTCACATGTTACATGCCTATCCCTGGGTCTTCACTTTGCACTGTCATGTGGGATAACTCTCAGTCTGACTTCCAGTGGCATGATGACCCTCCTGTGCTATAAAGCCCTCGCAGGACAAGGCTGCAGTGCTGATAGACGTAGGTGTTTGCCGGGCGAAGGGGTAGTGGTGGTGTTTACGAGCCCGGACCACATTCCGTCCATCCATGTCTGTAAGAAGGGGCAGGAGGGAGAGTAGCACTGCTGCACTCCATGCAACTCTCCAGCCTTGCACTTCCTTCCCCTCACTTCCCATCTCCATGTGCGCTTTCCCCTCACAACCCAGGCTCTGCTTCTCCCGGCCTCTGTGTCCTTCCCCACACTTCCTGTCTCCACTTCTGCTTCCCCCTGCAACGCAGGCTCCACTTCTCCCGGCCTTGTGCGTCCTACCCCCCTCACTTTCTGTCTCCAAGTGTGCTTCCTCCGCAACCCAGGCTCTGCTTCTCCCGGCCTCTGTGTCCTTCCCCACACTTCCTGTCTCCACTTCTGCTTTCCCCCTGCAACGCAGGCTCCACTTTTCCCGGCCTTGCGCTTCCTTCCCCTCACTTCCCATCTCCACTTGTGCTTTCCCCCTTTAACCCAGGCTCCACTTACTTTGGCCTGCGCAACCTTCCCCAAACTTTCCGTTTTCACTTGCATTTTCCCCCTGCAACTCAGGCTTCTGCCTCTCTTGGCCTTGCGCATCCTTCCCCTCACTCCCCGGCTCCACATGCGCTTTCCCCCTGCAACTCAGGCTCTGCTTCTCACGGCCTTATGCGAACTTCCCCTCACTGTTCGTCTCCTCTTGCACTTTCACCATGTTTTGGTCCATTCTCCCCTCTCTTCCCTCTCCTTCTGGTCCCCCTAGCTGTGACTAGTTTTGTATACCTGTTGTATTGCTGCATGCTCCTCTTCTCGCTACTAGTTTGTTGCGTATATTGTCCCTTTTTGCATTCCACTCTCATACTCTATTGTTTTGTGATTATTGTATTTTATTGTATATTTGGACGTTGTTGCATTTCTCGTCTCACTCCTCTAGGTCCCCTGGGCAACTAGTGTCTGTGTATTTTGTACTGTACCTTATTGCATTTCCCCTTTCACTTCCCCCTTCTGTGGTCTCTATTGAATTATTAACCCTATTGCACTTCTACTTCTCTTCAGGTCCTCCCTACCTTACTGCGTGCATTGTTGTTTTCAGTTCCCTGTGCTCACTGTACCCATTCTCTGCTTGCCTTCCCCCTTTGTGTTTCCCTAGTGTGTGACCCCCCTCATCCCTTCCTGCTTGGCTGCCTGCCCCTGCTCTCTGCCTCCCACCTCTCTATGGTTCTCTCAGTCTCCCCTATCTTCTGTAACTGCTGCTCTATCTCCTATCCTATACCTCTCACTTAGTCTGGTAGGAAGAAGCTTGAAAGGGACATACTGGTCTCCAACCCAGGCCTCCCTTTCGCTGATACCTACACCAGTGCTTCCTCCCGACAGACCCTCACCAACATCCTCTTTGTCGTTCCCTCTCCAGGCCTATGGACCCCTTATATGGTTTCTGTTCTCTCTCCTTTTTCCTCCTCTCCCATTAATGGTGGCACTCGTGGGAGGTCCTCCTGGCCCCCTTCTACTCCTCCAAGACCATCATTAATATCTATTTGGATGGCACTGTCTTGGTCCAGCCCAAATCCCTCCTTTTCAATAGATGCTTTGCGTGTTTTATGAACTTCCTTCCTTTCGTCAATCAGGTGCTTCTGATTGTTTGTGTTCTACTGAAGCTCTGTTTTATTCTGCTTTCCAGCATGTTACTTTTGTCTCCTCTCCTGACGCATTTGACAACTGTTTTTTTCTGGACTTCTTTTCGTCTCTGCCCACAGCCTTTGGTTGCTACAGTTTCCTTTTGACCACAGATTGTTTAAACGGATTGATACGTTTATGTGCGCATCTAACTTGTTTGATCGTCCCGGTCGAGCTTTGCATTCTACCAGGGTTCCATTTCATTAGTGCCTTTTCCGCAGAGTTTCAAGCCTCACATTCTCTCCGGGGCTCGAATACACTTCTGTTGCATAATTCTAACACTGTATTCCCTTAAGGCTCCATTCACCAGTTGTGCCTCTCTTCCTGCTCAATTCAAGCCTCACATTTCTTCTGGGACTCCCTGAAGCTTAGTGATTGTTAGCAGTATACATTCCAACTAACTTCCTGAGACTCCATTTGATCAACCTCTTCTCTAACTACATTGTGTCCTCCCTCCATTTCCTACATTAGTGCACAGTACTTTATGGACGCTCTGCAGCCTTATCCAGTGCACCAACCCGACTCTATTTCATCCCTCGTGCCGTCTGGGTTTTAGTCCCTTTCTAACCTTCTTTCGCCCTATCGTTTTTCTTTTTCTACTGCCACGTTTTGGACCATTTGGACTACTATCCTTTCCATTGGATTAACACAAAGTTAACTATGGTAAGAAAACTGATATAGGGGCAATACTCAGGGACAGGGTGGTAGGGAGACCACCCTGTCCCTGAGTATTGAGTACCTGGCCTTGATGGGTTCATCTGGTTTATCTTTGGCTTTTCTTGTCTTTCTAGGGGGACCAGGAGGTATCATTGCCACAGAAGCTCTGGATCTCACACTCTCAGGTTACTTTGGTATATTTTCAGGGCTATCTTAATATCTCAGAGTTTAGTTTCTGATGTATACTTCTTCATCCAGCCTGGTTTAGTCCTGTGCTTCGGATCCCGTGCTTTTCCAAATGATTTTCTCATCTAGCTTTTCACATTCTTGATAGCTAGTAGGGTGCATCATTGGGAAGGTCTGTATTGAATTAGAGGTATAGAATTTCCTGGTCTGGCCAACTTCTCCATTGGAAGCAGAGAAGTAACCACCTACCATTGTCGTTGTTGAACTACTCTCTGGTAAGCCATTGTGTTGCATTATTACTGGTTCCTGACTGATTATGACAGGATGTCCTCGGTCTCACTGAGACATGGTTTACGGCCAGCTCTGTCATGAGATTCAACACTCTCCTCCCTGATGGCTACAAGCTCCTCTCCGAACCCAGAACCAACCATCCAGGAGGTGGAGTAGGCCTGACCTTCCCGTAGTGAGTCCCTGCTTCTGTCATTCCTACGCAGGCCTCCTCCTCTTTTGAATGCCTGGTCTGCAGGCTCTCTATCATTCCTGGCCTCTCTCTTACTGTGGCCACTATTTACAGGCCACCTGGTCCGGTCACCCTCTTCTCTGAGTGAGCTGACCTCTCCTCCTCCCTCCTTGCCTACACCTCTCAGCTTCCCCTCCTCTGAGACCTCAACATGCACTTGGAAGACTCTAACCCCTCCTCTGGGCTCTTTCGCAATCTCTGCAACTCTCTCTCTCTCTCTCTCTCTCTCTCTCTATCGTTCCCTCTGGCCTGACACACTCTGCTGGGCACACCCTTGATGTTCTTATCTCCTTAGACATCCCCCTCTCTAACCCTCTAACCACTCCTCTCCTGGACTGACCACTTTCTTCACTCTCAACTGTCGATCTCTGTCTTTAAGGTGAAGCCGACCCCAGCACTGCCACCCACCTTCTTAGTCATCCGGCCCGTGAAGCATGTGTCAGTGGAGGCTTTCGCCGCTACCTTCTCTCCTCCTTAAACGCAAGTGTAGGGTCACTGAGAGGAAGTGGAGGGCATCAAGCTCATCCCTGACAAACTTGCCTGCCACCTGCCCCAAAGGCAGTATAGACTCTCTGTCCTGTCCTAGAAGAGAGCTTACATCGAAACCCGCGTCTATGCTGCCTCTAACTATTCAGCCAAACTTTTCAAAATCTGAAAGGAGTTGGCCAATCCTACAGTCTCCACCTCTCCGGTTCCCGCCCAGGCCCTCTACATGGCACTGGCTTCTCACTTCACCACTAAAACTCAGGACATCCTGCCCACTTTCTCCTCTTCCTCTCCCTCTACCACTCCTGCCCCCCCCGGCCACTCTCTCCTCTTCTGCTCCCTTAACCACTCCAGGCCCCCTCCGGCCATCTCTCCTTCTCCTTCCCTTTGTTCACCCCTGACGATGTTTCTAGACAAGTCCGATCTATAAAAGGCTTGTCAAAGCAGGTACTCCCCTGCTCCTCCTGAACCATCAAGGACCACATCGATACCCTCGCTCCATCCTTAGCTGATTTCTGCAATCACTCTTTTGCCACTGGAACCTTCCCCTCCTGCCTTAAGCACTCCCTTGTGCACCCCCTCCTCAAGAAGCCCTTTGCCGATCCTTCCTCTCTGGCAAACTACCACCCGATCTCTATCACTCCTTTCCTGGGTAAACCCCTGGAAAAGCTGGCCATCTCCCAGGCTTTCTCTCCATACTGAATCTGTTGGCTGTCTTCATGACCACCAGTCTGGCTTTAGAGCAGCCAGAAGCACAGAAACTGCTCTCCTGAACACCTGTGAAGAACTGCTATCTAGTCTCGACTATACCCTTCCTTCTGTCCTCATTCTCCTTGATCTATCCCCTACTTTTGGTACAGTCAACCACACCGTCCTGATCCATCGTCTCTGTTATAACCTGGGCATCACGGGTCAGGCCCTAGCATGGTTGACCTCCTTTCTCTCCAATCAACCCTCCCAGGTCCAAATTGGGTCCTTTCTCTCTACCCCACCTTTCTCTCTACTTGTGGTGTTCCCCAGGGGTCTAACCTCTTGTGCTCCGAGACCCCCAACCGGCCCATAGAGTCGGGGTTTGCTCAGAGGCACTTTAAGACAAGATAGCCGCACCCTTGGGATGGATGGGGGTGCAGATTTAATACTCCAACACCGAAATCAATAATGACAACTCGACGGTTTGGCAAAGGGAGTCCGTTTAATGACAAGTACAAAAAACAGGGAGTTATGAATATAAGCAGTGGCGCGATCTTCCTTCTCACTTCAACTCCAACGAACTTCATAAAAATCACAAAATGTATACTGAAAACTCGTCATCATTGACGTGCAACACTTAAAAATTGGCATACAATTCTATTGGTTTGGAAAAGATAACTTTACTATAGGTACTATATCTGTATATGGTAACGGAGTAAGGGGATTGGGTAAACATTGTCAGGTAGGGCATCTAAGCCCTACCTTCAAACTGGCTACTGTAGACGTCACTAAAAGTATGACGTCTCATTGGTTCTACTAACTACCCCAGATTACTTGATCCATTTTGATTGGGTTGGCACCAAACCCTACCCGCACTTTTCCACTTCGCTTAGCAGCATGCAGAATAATGAGTCCAGGTGCAGGGAGTAAGTCTGTACCTCAGCTTTCCTCCAATTTATGTTACAGCCATTCATCACCTTAGTGGCTGTGTGTCAATTACTGCCTTGTAGTTTGGCCTTGAGTTTTCCTCTTGGTCTGAGAACGTTCAAGGAGGATGGGTACGATAAGGCTCCATGCGTAGGTGTGAAAGGCTTACTTCTGCTCACTCGGCTGGTCACGTGGGTCAGACACTGTCAATCTGCCTGTTCTTATTTTTGGTTCACCCACCACCTGCCTTCGGCTTCTTATCTTGACCCTTCAGAGCAGTATATTCTGTTCATTGGTTCAATTAATTGTAACTACTATTCGTTCATCTTGACAGATATGCCTTGGTTCTCCAGGCACGATTTGCCTCTGCTGAGTTTCGTTTCTGCCGCTCCATTCTTGGTTTCGCTACATATGAAACTTTTCTCGTGTGGCCTTTAGTAGTCTTGGTTAATTCTGCTTCTTGTGCAAAGTGGAAGTTTACTTGTATAACGTACTTCTTTGAGGTAGATAAGTATAGGTGGCGCTTGCCGCACTATTCTTCTACTAAGCATAGGAAGCCGCAGGATTTTCTTACCTTGCTTGCGGTTCCAAGCCTATGTACACATGTAAACTGGTTGGATATCCTCACCATGCTCATGGCTTAGCTTCTTGCGTTTCACATCGTCCTTTCACTTTAGGTTCACAATATCCTTTATTCATGGCGTTTCGTCTCTCCTTATTGTTCTCAGGTCATCATGTCTTCTATATGTGAGTCAGTCGAGGTTCTTTTGACGTCACCATTCGTCTTCCATTAAGACCTTTTTGGTTTCTTCAGGGACTGTACTTAGACGATCTTCATTATGTTTCATTTGTTGTTATGGCTTTCTCAATGGATACCTTACTGTCCATGGTTTCCTTGGTATCGGTGCTTCAATAGGTGCTGTTCTTCTGATGGGTACTGGACAGAGCCCGACTGCGGCTCTCTGCTGGTTTATTTGCTCATCATACGTCACATATTTCGGCGTGAACGTTCCTGGTACTTCAAAATGGACGGTTGGAGTGCGGGCTATAATTGGGACCTCCTCTACACTCCCCCCCTGGGTGATTCGACCACTTTCCCTTCTTTCTTCAGTTCTTCCAGTTTCTCTTTGGCTTCATTGTTTGAGTCCATTCTTTCTTCGTCTTCTGGTTCCATACATGATGGTCTGAAGAAATGTCTCTTTGGGGTCCATATCTTTATTACTCCTTTCAGGCTTCCTGCTGTTCTTACGTGTTCCTCTTTGTTCCATGTCATCAGTTGACACTGTCCATCTGGGCTGCAGTAAACCCATCTTCCCACATAATTTCTATGCTTCTTGGGATATCGAAACTTTGTTCCTTCTGGCGCGTAAATGCTGGCTTTCACAAAGTCTCTTATTTCTTCATCAGTCAAGTTTTTAGGCTTCCATCCTGGCTTGCCATCAATCATGATATTCATCCCTATGGCTTTTCTCGCAGTTTTCTGGCATTGAGAGATTATTATCTTGATAATACAGAATCCTAGTAGTATCATCACTAACAGAGCTCCTAGGAATTTGAATGCATCTGCCATCCATTGCGAAACCCATGAAAATAGTGACCCAAATCAACTGTCGTCATCCACTTCGTCAGTTTCATCAATCATTTGGTTCTGTAGTTTCGTCACCATACCTATGTCTTCTGTTAGAGTTCCATTTTATTCACACTGAGATGGTATAAATGTGCAACATGATTCTCCTATTTTTGCACAAACACCTCCACCCATAGCTGTGATCATGTCAAGGACATATCTGTTCTGGTGAGTCATCAGTCGAACTGCCCTTAACTCTTCCTTTATGGCGTTGCATCCCTTTATGTTCGTGTTGATGGTCTGCAGCAACTCCCATCCGGTTATCTGCAACCATTTAGTATTTGCTCCAACTTGAAATCTAGGCATGAAGATTGTCGTGAACACTGCTGAGGTGAGGCTGAACAGCCTGTGCTCATATGGGATTGCATGAAAGGCTTCTTCTGATTTGGCAGAAAAATCATTCTCTCTCTTCATTCGAGTTATTAGTTCCACAGATCTCTTCTTTCTCAGGTGAGCATCTGCTTTTGGAAAACTGTCAATATTCAGGTCACTTTTCGGGATCACCAAAGCGGTAACATGGACATTCACTATTGTGCATATACCTCCCCAGTTTTCCAGCAGTCTGATGTATGCCTTCGATCCACATGCCCATTAATGGTCCATAATTACTGCAGTTCCATGCGTCATTCCTGGAGCATCAAATATGTGTCCACAGTTTTGGTTCTGTCCTATCCTTCTTGTGCCATTATTCCGGAAGCATAGTTTTGAGCTTTCCAGTGGCACTATCTGTAAAGGTCCTCCTCTGTCTTCGACCCAGGTCAATAGTTTGGCAAGCTTTGGCCATAATGGCTTGCATATCCTTTGTGAATTTTCAATTGCTTGCTTCCCTACAGGCTCCAAGGACCATCCATGCTCTACAGATCACTACTCCTTTCTCCCATCCGTCTGGTGAAAGCACTGTTCCCCAGATTTGCATTTGGACTATGTTCTTCCATACACAAATTTCTTCTGCAGTCTTTCCTGGACTCTCCAGTCTCTTGTTCACTTCCCATCTGATTTCCGCTCCTTTTACTCCAGGTTTTTCGTACCTGATCACATGATCCTTAGTATGGGCTCTGTTTCTTGTCTTTATGTCTTGAACATAATCATCTTCGTCAGGATCGGTTGCTTCAGTTGCCCATTTCAATGAGGCATCACTTCCCATGAACTAGCCTCTGGTCTTGCACATTGCTACGTGTGATAGACAGTGTGCTGTCTGGATGTCAATTTCTACAGCTACGAAGATCTTGGACTTCACCATGCTGTACGGTAGGAGTGCACAAAGCATTCCCCTTCTGAACTCCGTCTCCCCACTTCCTTCATATGCTGGTACCAGATGTTGTTTCCCAAATGTACTGTGCTGTCCAAGTAATCGTTTAGTTCACTGTCGTCGCCGTGTATGCGCCACTTGATCCTTAAGGTTTTCATGTAGTTTGCTATAACTACATCCCTGAATGTATCTGCATGGCTCTTCCTTGCTGGAGGATTCTCAGGTACCCTGGTCCATGATGCAGGTATTTTCATCTGTGCCAGTCAGGTTGAGAAAAGTCTGGTGATTCTTTCCATTTCCTCTTGTATCTTTTTTCTTCTGGTAAGAAATGCCCATATCCACTCTGGCATTGGTCCAGTATATGGCAGTATTGGAGAACTTGTACTTGTTCCCTTCACTGGAACATATGTGCTTGCTAATGTCTCTGGTGGTTCATTTCTGACTCCTCTTGTTTCTTCAGGAGTTCAGCCTTTTCCATTTGTCTTTTCACTTCACTTGTGTGGAACTTCTCATAGTAGGCAGTCATTTTTCTTCTCACATGCTTTGGATTGTGGTTCTGCAGTTGTTGACACTAGGCCTAATGCGTGTGCATTCAATGTTTGCATGCATGTGGTTGTCAGTAACCTTTTTACATTCACACTCTGCCGACCCTGTCTCCGGCTTTTCGCTTTTGTTTGTTACCACAAGTGTGTGTGTGTGTGTGATTGCTAATCACATCCATCGCAAGTTCACTCACTTCACTATCAGATCTTCTAGGGAATGGAATGACTATGTAAGGCCTGGGTGCCTTCGTAGGATTCATATATGCAACATTAGGTGGATGCACTGGGATTGGAACGCTTTGTACACCCATATAAAATGCAGTTCTGATTGTCAGCGACAGCAAAATAATGATAAATATAAAACATAAATACATTATTTCCCTGTAGGTCCATCGGCAGCATTTACTTCCAGGAAAGGGCGGACGTCTCTCCACTTGGGGGAGGACGAGATTGCTGCTCTGATTCCCCATCTCGATCATCTGTTGAAAAATACTAAATTCTTTAATATATACCTTTTAAACACTATTATTTCTAGGTTCTGCTGGTTTGCTTGTGAGTTGCAGGTGCTAAACAATCGTCTCTCTTTGCCTGAGCAATGGGTTTGTCTATTGTCTCTTGATACAGTTTCTTTTTCTATGTAAAATGTCAAAATCAGGTGATAATTCAATAAGCCTCTTTACTGTGCATGTTCAAAATATATTAGTTCCCAGTCTACGTTGTTAGGCAGAAACCTGTGCAGTTCCCTTGGGGAACACTGCAAAAGATTTAAGACTACAGGTATAGCAGTAAACCCACTTGGTAGCAGTCTGCACCACCCAGATTTACTTGGTAGCTGTGGCTGAGCAGTCAGACTTCCCTCAAGAAGAGTTAGGCAGTATGTAAAGTATACACCTTAGGTACTCAAATACAATAGCACAAGCAAACACTGACCAGAGCTTGGTTTCAAAAGTATATAGTTATTTATTTATTAAACACACTTAAGTTGAAATCACTCTAGCAAAAATATAGTAAAAACACTTCAAACACAGTTATAATGAAAGCAGTTTCAACCCTTACTCCTATCTAGACAACTCTAGGTTAACACCACATAATTCGAACAGAGGTGAGTGCTTAACGTTAGATGACACTCTAGTAGGTTCAAGAAAGGGATAAAAGAAACAGAAATAGGTTAAACACACCACTCTAAGGTCCAGAACACTTGCAATAGGCTCAAAGAAGTACAAAGTCACAGGTGAGCAAAAGTCACTAGGCAGGGCCCACTCTTAGAGTAGCCGGAGCGAAAATGTGCCCAAGATCACACTGTTAGTAGGGATTCAAAGTCTTGCAAAGAGTTAGAAAGAGTTTAGAGTGGCTTAGAAAGTTTAGCCAGGGTGTCCCAGGCACTCCCAGGTTCGAAAGCCGGGGGCTAAAACTACCCCGTACAGTCGGTGGCAAGGGAAGCCAGGCGGAACACGGTACCTTAAGCGGAAAGGATCCTCCGGCGGTGGCAGTTGTTCCAGGCAGTGGCAGCAAGGCTCGACGTCGGTCAGGGGAGAAGAAGTTCTCGCTGAAGAGCAGAAGAAGAAGGTCGTTGCACTGCCCGGGAAGAAACCAGCCGCGGAGTCCTCCGGTTAAAGGGTTGTACCGACTTTCGCGGTTAGGGGTAAAAGTGTGGTATTCCGGTTGCCGGGGTGCTTGGCACGGGCAAGGCGGCCACGAGATACCTCGAGAAGCGGAAAGAAGGTGAAAACTGGTTGTCCCCACCAGTCAAGGGAAGGAGCCACTCCGTTAAGAGTTCTCCTCGGTCGTCGGGAAAGGTGGTGAGACGGTTCCGCAGGGCTCCACCGGGTGGTGTCGTCGAAGCAGGTCGGCTCAGCTCTTCCCTCGTCGGATTCTTGGTCCTGTGGCGACTTCTGAAGTTCCAGTCCCCAAAGCCCTGCTTTTATGCAGCAAACCCCCATTCACCCAGCCTAGCTGTCACTCAAACATGCTAAGTGGTGAGCCGGCCGGCTCACCACTTGGGCCAATCAGGACGGAGTGCGACTTGAGTTACCAAGGTAACTCAGTCCAGGGTGCCTAAATCCCCCTCCACCCCTCCTAAGTACCCCAGACAGAGTGGCACCACTTTGGAGGGCTTCTGTGGAGAAGCCCGCCAAAAGTGGAACAAAGGGCTCCACTTTGGGTCAGAGTTACAGAGGCGAACGCCAACGCCATTTTAGAATCAAGTTTTGGCAAAAAGTCCCAACCGGAGTTATAATAATAAATATATAAACCGGCGGTATGTTTAAGGCTACCGTAAATAAATAATTAAATGTGTTAGCCTAAAACAATGGGAAATCCCATAGGGAAATATTCGCGGTCGAATATAAAAAGTAGTTTCCACTGCCACCAGCCAAAACTCGATCAGGGGGGACGGAGACGTGCCCCCTCGACTAACAGACCCTGGGGCAATCGAATTGCCCCAGCCAGTACGTCCACAATATGATGGTTTGTACTGGTTCTGTTCAGGATTCAAGACTAGCAAAGTCTTTGGTGACTTTACATGCCCTAGGAGACAGTAGTCAGTCCCAGGGTATGGAGTCTATGTTGGGGAGTCCCTAGGACACCCCTGGGTCACGGCACAGAGGGTGCTGTGTAACCCACATCACAAAAATACATGAGGCCCTATGGAGTAAAAGACCCCATAGCCCATTCAACACAAGGTTTAACCAAGAAAACACACTTCAACAGGTCCAAGAGTGAGGGTAAAAGAGTCTCACTCTTGGCAGGAGAAAAAAAGAAACCCCAGAAATCCAGCAAAGCTGCTGGGGGACTTACTAGGTAGGGAAATTCAGCCCAAACAGAGAATTCTCCCTAACATACGTCTCTGATCTGCTTCATTCCCGAAGACATGCTGTGTCTTTTGCTAGAAAAATAACAATGAACCTTCTGGTGTTACTCTCTCGATCTGTCCCTTGGCGGAAAGCTTCACGGTCTCCTCCAGAAAATCTGGCGGAGATTGGAGAGTTTAATTTGCACTACAATACCATGCAGGAGCATGCTCAGCTTGGTATACTTTGCTGGATCTCTGATAAACGTGAGGACGTCAACATGGACAGGTCTCCCCACAAGCTCTGGAAAGTCCTCAATTAGGCGAAAGAAGACACTGTTCACCAATCTGCTATCTTCTGGTGACAGGGATTTTTGTCCTGCCCTTGCTGCGGTTTGGGAGTATTGGCTGTCATTCACTGTGAACAGTTTCTGCAATTTCGGTGTGCGTGAAGAGCAACTTGGATCACAATATCGTTTAGGATTATGCTTAGACGTTCTGTATTTGCTGGATCTCGAAGAAATGTCAATACGTCTGTAGTTCTTCCGACAAGACCTGGCCAGTCTTCAATTAGGTGAAAGAATAGTATGTCGATAAGCCTATTCGCTTCTTCCTCCACTTGGGACATTTTGTTTTTCCTTGCTGTATTCTGGAAGTAGGAGGAACTGTTCGGTAATTACAGTAAGCAGCCTCCTTATAGTCTTTTCGTTTTCGGGATCTTGAAGAAAGTCAGTGATGATTTCAGTACTAGCTCGAAATATCTTGATACATCTTTGGTGATGTCATTACTGTGGGACACCAAGAGTGAGTCTGAACAAAGTCTCTGTGTGGAAGGAATCTGGATACTGTATATTCTTCCAATTTCTGTGTCCTCGATCAAGATTTGGCATATCCTTTTCTAATCAAGGCTTCAGTGTGCCTCAGTCCAAAGTTCAAAGTCAACAGACTATGTTGTGGCTTCCACGTGCACTTTTCTTCTTCACCCTGCGACTAGGATGCACAGAGTGTATGTTTTTTTTTCCCTTATCCCTTTTTTGCTCAGAGGAATGTCCAAAATGAAGCCACAATTATTGCACAACAGTTCTTTGTCCTTGCTTTGCTGCTGCTCATGCGTCCTTCTTCCTCGTCATGGATCTCGTCTGCATGTGCTATGGTTCTTCCCCGTCGTTTGTAGTCTCTTCGTGCTGGGGTGCAGGCAGAGGCCCTTCTCCGATGTATGGCTTGATATCGCCCAAAAAGATCCAAGATCTTCTTCCTTGTAGCTTCACTGCAGAGGGAATGAAGTCTTCCACTGTAAAGGGACCGTTAAACCTTGGCTCGTCCCGCTTTTTCCTCGTGTGGTTCTTTAACAGGGCGGTATCTCCAGGGAAGATGGATGGTACACGTAATCCTTGAGCTGTGTCGGCAGTAGTGTCTCCTTCTGTGCTCCGTGGTGCCCTGCACCTTTTTCATTGTCGCTGCATCTGGCCTGAAATTACAGTAAGGCAAGATGTCATGCAATTCAAGTAATCTTGCGTTTCAGACCCTAAGATTTCTCCTGTCAACTAGGCATCACATCCAGCTCTGCCTCGGGGTCAGGGGAGTGCGCATTCTTCTTCGTGTGGCTATTTCGTGCAGCATAAGATGGTGATCAGAACCGGGCTGGTTTGTGAGTGCGTACAGTGCCAAGGGAAGGCAGTGTAACCATCCCTTTCTTAGAGTAAGCATCAACTTGTCTATCCTTTCCTTTAACAAGCCATTGAGCTTCTCACATAACCCATCACCTTGCGGATGATAAACTGACGAGAACTTGTGCTTTATACCAAGCAACAAGCTAAGCGGCTCAAGAACTTCATTTACAAAATCCCATTATCTGATCTCATGAATTTGCATACCCCCCACCTGGGAAATACCTCTCTCACTAGAAATTTGGCCGCACAGGTAGAGTCCGGGTGTGTACATGGACCTGCTTCTATCCATCTAGAGAATGGACACACCACAACAATTAAACACCTGTACCCGTTACATACTTGAATCATATCGACATAATCGACATGCACATGCTGAAAAGGTCCATTGGGGCTTGGGATGACTTCTCTGATTACTTTTAGTGTGTGACCAGCTGTGAACTGTTGGCAAATTATACAGTTCACCATAGAAAATGCAGTATGCTCCGCTAAGTTCGGTATGAACCAGTCTTCAGCGAGCGTTGCCGCTAGATTCTCTTTTGTCATGTGGGCTGGATAGTGTAACTGCTCCAGTGCTATTTTTAACAGGGCTATAGCATTACTGGTTTACCAGTGCTGTTTTGTCACCACAAGCTTTTTGAGGGGTTTAAAGAACACCCTCGCCGATTCCATAAATTCTTCTCCTCCTGTGGTGCCTCCTCTTGGAGTTCCATTAACTGTGTCTGTCCCATATTATTGTAACTTTCAGGTTCGCTAAGTGTGACGATCATTTTCTCATTTATGTTAGTGACTTCCACATCCATAATTGTTTCGCTCTTGGATGCCATACGCTTGGCTTCCATGTGAGCTGCTTGATTTCCTTGTGAGATTCGTATGGGTGGCGCATTGCACGACTGCTATGCCCACTGGGAGCTGTAGTGCCTTAATCAACCTGTCCAATAAGGCTGCATGCTAAACTGTCATTCCGTCCGCTCAGAGGTAGCCCCTCCTTTTCCAGCAAGCTAAGCCTGCGTGCACTGTTGATGTCACATATGTTCAGTCGCTGTACAGTGTCACTTCCTGATCTGCGTGATTCTCAATCGTAAATATCAACGCTAATAATTCTGCAGCTTGTGCTGAATAATAAGATGGTATTTGTGCACTAAGAAGTACTCGAAATTCTCCATTTGCTGTGTGCTTCATCACAGCAACGCCTGTATATCTTTGCCCATCATTTTGATCGATCCTCGAAGAACCGTCAATGAAGACAATTTCTCCTGCTGCCAATGCATTTTCTTTCACTCTGGGGATTTCATCATAGAATTCTATATGTCTATAAGTGATTTGCACGGCCATGTATTGGCTCTCCTACAGTGACTGGCTCGGCTATGAACATGGCTGGGTTCACTATTTTGCATCAGACTATTTTAATCAATGGATTTGATGTGATAACTTCATAAACAGAAGCTCTCTGAGATTTCTGTGTGCCCTTCGGTTTCTCTAGAATAGCAAATAGTGAGTGCTCGACTTACAATGTCATTGAGCATCCCATTACAATGGTAGTAGCCTTCTCGATGGCGAACGCTGCGGCGGCTAAACTTTTTTCACATGGGAAATGGCCCCTCATTACTGGGTCCACATTTCCACTATAATATGCCAGGGGCTTGTACCCCAATGCGGTTCTCTGTGTGAGCACTGCCGTCATGACGCTGCCATTCGTGTGTGAGAACAGGTACAATTCCTCTGCATAATTGGGAATCCCTAAAACTGGTGCCGTGCAAATGGCTCTTTTGAGTTCAGCAAATCATTCCTCCATGGTCTCAGACCATTCAATCTTTTCTTTTGTCACCTGTGCCTTCTTTAGGGCCTGAAGCAAAGGCTTGGTGTACGAGCTGTAGTCGAAGACCCATGCCCTGACATAATTGCAAAGGCCTAAGAAACTCTGCATCTGTTTCACCGTGTGTGGCTTGGCTGTGTGCAGTATTGCTTCAGCTCTTTCTGGTGTAACTCTATTCCCCTCATGTGAGATCAGCTGACCTATGTATAGCACTTCTTGTTGACAATATTGTAACTTCTCTTTGTCAACTTTATATCCTTTCTCAGCCAATATAGTCAATAGCTGAACAGAATCGTGTCTGCATTTCTCCTCTGTGGTGCTGCACATTAAGGTGTCATGCACATATTGTAGAACAACAGTTTCCAATTAAATATTGCTCAGGTCCATCTGCAGGGCTCTGTTAAAGATAGAAGGAGACTCACAGTACCCTCGGGGTAACCTCGTGCTTTTCGGATGCATGTGTCTGAACATAAATGATGTAAGATCTTGTGAGTCTTTGTGCAATAGGATTGAGAAGAATGCATTTTTCAAGTCAATCACGGTGAAATATTTTGCCTCAACAGGTATATTACTTAAGATTGTAGCCGGGTTAGGGACAAAAGGGAACCGGCATCCACAATATCATTTATTGGCCTCAAATCTTGTACTAGCCTCCAAGACCCCCCCTTACTTTTCTTCACGGGATACACTGACGTATTACATGGTGACTCTGACGTCACTAAGATGCCCTGATCCATCATGGCAGAAATTGTCTTAAAAATTCCTTCATCGGCCTCCCTGGACATGGGGTATTGCTGTGATTTTGGTAGGATTGCTCCTGGCTTCAGCTTAATTTTCACCTCTCCGACTCCTTTCAATAATCCCACGTCATAGGGTCCTGTGGTCCACACTGAGACAGGCACCTGGGCCATGTCATCCTCGAAATATTCAGGACGGTTCTGTGCTAACATCATTCTCTGAGGCACCTCTCTTTTGATCATTTTCACCCAAAAGGTTAGGCTCACCTCGACTTCTGTTTCTCCCCCGTCTGCTTGCTCATCAAACAGATCATCATCAGTGAGGTCAGTCAATCTGCACCCTTCTTCAATGGCGATGAATGTGTACCATTGTCGGCCTTCATCATCACAACCATCGATCAAAGCCACTTTCCCTCGTATTATGGTGGTGTGTATCATCAAGGGAAATACTTGTCCCTTTTCCTCGTGCATAAGTATTCTTGGCCTAAAAAGAAATTCATCTGGGGTCCTTATGGTTTTATCTGCAAGACCTGGTAGTCCTGCCATTAGCACCCGCACTCCCTACACAAATATTTCTGGCTCTAGTGGTACAGCCTCATAGCTGTGTGTCCTGTGTATGCTCTAATCATTTTGCATACGTTCAAATAGTGCATCCCTAGAGTTGAACATACCATGCTCTCCTCCGTGAATGAGATTGTCATGTTTAATTTCGTCATTAGATCTCGCCCCAAGATGTTTACTAGGGTTTGTCGCGAATATAATAGCGGCACAATTATATCACATTGTCCTATAGAGACTGGAAGTGCGTTTGTAAAAGGACACGACTTGTGGCTCCTGTGAAACTCTTAGTATTTAAAGCATCGCCGGACAAGGAAAATTTACCTTCACGTATACACGAACGCGTTGCACCCATGTCAACGAGGAAGGAATATTCTTTATCCCCTACAACAACATCTACCCTTGGATCCTGGTGAGGGTCTGGTGTCACTGATAGGATACAACACATCAGGGTTCCCCGTGAGCTGTCCTAGTCCATATATAAGTTTGTCTCACCTTGTGCAAATGGGCTTCTCCCATCACCAGTGTTATTCCTTATTCCAGGGTTTGCAGCCTGTCCTGTACTTACTGTCTGTGACAGTTGCATCGGTGACTGTTGCGACTGTCCCTGAGGAAAATTCATCAAATTCTGGGGTTGCAAGCTGTGCTGTGCTCCTGGCGTTTGCTGTTGCACCATGTGATTCTGTTCAACTCTATTCCCTCCCTGCTGTAGGAACACAGGTGGATTTACCATGCCTGCTCATGTTCCTTGGCCGTTTGGCATCATGCCTTGATTTCTGCATTTGCGCGCTAAATGCCCTGTCATCCCACACAACCAACATACTGGCGGTGGTCTGATAATTTGCCCATTTGACATATCTTGATTGCCATTTTGCATGTTTTGAAAACCTCCTTGGTTACTTTGAAAACCTCCCTGATTACTCTGCCATCCTCTTCCTCGAAATCCTCTTCCCCTGGGGTAAAACCCAGTATTGCCCTGATTATTCTGCTGTGGATTATTAACTGGTTGAGCGCTCGATCCATCTGTGCTGGTTATCATTGCTCCTTCAAGGGCGTACTTTGATCATTTCTTCTGTACTAATTTTGCCTCTTCACCCTTTCGTGCAGCTTCTTTTTTGCAATTCTTTTCTTGCAGTAGCCTGCAATAGTGTGCGATGGTGAGCTGTATTTCCGACCACGGGTTGGCCTCAATTCCTACCAATTTCTTGAGTTGCTTCTGTACTGACAACCCTTGGCACAATATATGGTAGAATACAGGTATAGATTTCCCCCAAGATTCTCGCGTCTTGAGTACCCACGCGTCTTGGAAATTCTGTATGTAAATCAACGGGTCCTACAACTCCTTCATTTTCCGAGTCATGATAGCTCCCATGTCGGAAGTATCTGGATAGAGTGATCGTATGCTTTCCATACTGCGGCTCTGCAATTGTTAAATGGAGCTCCGTCATGCGCGGTATTAACTGTGGTACTGTGGTCACACCAGGGTAACCCACCAGTGTCCACACATCGTCTGCTCTATCACCAAGTATGGCGATCAAGAGACCCTTGATATCCCCTATAGCTAACGTGTTTCCTCCTGTCATTTTCTCTAGCCCGTGTATCCATTTTCCGGCTCCTGATGTCAACATTGGAAGCTTATTTCTCAGGTTCTCCGGATCCATGTGGCGCCATAGAATATACTGTGGTCTCGCTCCACCTTTCTTGAGCAACGGAAATTGGGACGCATAGCCCTCTCTCTCTTCTCTCATTGTTCTCCTGTCTACTGCAGGAGTAATATTTCCGCATCGTCGCATAGTGGGTAATGACCTTAGTCGGCTCATGTAGGGTGGTGGTGACACCCCCCTCTGACCGTGAGATGCTTCTTCGTGTCGGTCTGACTGTGTGGCTGATTCTGATACCCTCGGTGCAGACCCCCTAGAGTCTGAACATCTTATCCCTTTCCCTCCTGAGACTCGTTTTCACGTTTTCTCTCTTTCTCTTTTTCTTCACGCTCTTCTCTTTCAGTGTCAGACATTGTCTGCGCCCAACTTATGCAACTTCTTGCATCATCCTTGTTCCTACTTATTTGCAATCTATCTAGGGACAGTTCCCTATTCCCACTACTTCGGGATACATCCTCTGTGTCATAAAGCTGAGTGCTCTCCAGGCGCTCGGCTTCCCCCTCCACTTAGGGTATTTGTTCTAACCTCATTTCATCATATATTCTATTGATTGTTTCACCAATGTTTCTGGTGTCGAAGTCATCCTCAATATTTGCCCTAGACGTGCCTGGTACTGAATCGTACTCAGGAAAGAATTCTTCTATATCTTCCCAATCTACTACTGGCTCAGGTTTTTTAACCTTTCTTTCCAGATATTCAAGATCACGTGCCCTCTGTCTTCACTTACGTTCTACATCATCATCAAACTCTCTGCGCTTCCTCGCTTCCTCTCTGACTCTATCTTCTTCCTCTTTCTTTGCTTCTCTACATTCGTTTGCCCTTCAGATTTCCTCATCCCTTCGTCTCTTTATTCTTTTCTTTCGTATCCTTTGTTCTTCCTCTATCCTTCTCTGTTCCCTTCTGTCCTGATCATTTGCTGCTCTCTGTTTACGATCATGTTGCCTTTCTTTCTCTTCGCGATATAACTGTTCTCGTCTCTGCCTATCTTTTTTCTTGATTCTTTCGTCTCTCAATCCTTTTCCTTTTCCTTCTCCTTCCTCTGTACATCGTCCAACTTCCCTTTTTGTTTTGCGTCATCAATGCCTTTGCCATAGAGTTTCAATAGGATCTGCCCTCCCATCCATTCGTTCTGTGTGAATACTTTCTCATCAGTTCTATCCTCGCTTCCTTTCCATCTTTTGCATTCTCTCTCTGCCTTGTACTTGCTTGTGTCTGGTCTTTTCTCTCATTCTCGCATCTCTCCTTCTCCCTAGGGACTTTGGAGGTGATATCTCTGTCTCTATCTTTGTCTGGATTCTCGTCACTACTTTGCGTAGGTGACTCATATGCTGGGTTGCTATACCCTGTGGCTGCTTTAAATTCTCTTAACTGGTATAACCCTTCATCCCTACTGTTTTCAATTTTCATTTCAGATGGGGCGGGTGGTGCTGGGGGCCTCTCACCCTCCTCTGTGCATACGTTAAGCATCCAGTCTAATGGCGGTTCTTCCTCTTTGTCCTGTTGGGACATTTTCCACAACTCTAGACTAGCTAGGCGTTTGTATAACTTTTTGCCCCTGTATGTGGCGTGCAAATATGTCATTGTGTGTTGCAGGACTGCTTTAGATAATGATCCACCCTGTGGCCATGGCATAAACATTTTATTTGCGGTTCCTTTGACCCATTCTGCACTGTACTTTTTCAGTTTAGGTGCATGTTTTGGCAATTGTTTGCACATGTGTATAATGGAGTTATGTCTTCCATGTTTAAACCTGTTCACCTTCTCTTTATACAACACTTGTTATGTCTTTTGTTATTTAGACAAATCCAAAAATATGAGCGAGCACCAATCGTCGCAAGCGCCAATCCCGTTTTTTCCCCCAACATTTTATATCTTCTATTTTACTCAAAAAACATCAGGTTACCTTCTATAACATTCCAAATATCCAATTGCTCAGTTTCTATGCTAGTTCCTCGAAGGAACATTTTCGTCCTATGACGTCACAACAAATAACACATAAAACAGACGTTAACAAACTAGACGAACTCCAGCTGGCCACATAAACCTCTGCCTCTAATATTACCCCGACATGGGGTAATGTGGCAGACAGGGGTGCGAGTGGGAGACAGGATTGCTAATGGTGGGCAGGAATGCTAGTAGCGGACATGAGTGCGTGTGACCGACCAGAGTGCGTGTGACGGACAGGAGTACATGCGTGGGGCAGACAAAAGTGCATGCGTGGGGCAGACAGGAGTGCATGCATGGGGCAGACAGGAGTGCATGCGTGGGAAGACAGTAGTGCATGCGTGGGGCAGACTGGAATCCCAGGAATGAATAAATGTGCATCGAATGGACTGGAGCGCATAGAATTGCGTGACGTACATAGTATGGTTCGGAATGCAAGGAACCTTTGAAAGAACATATAACCCATCATATCACACCCCACGCTTACTCTCTTCTTTACACCACCACTCAACTAGAACACAGAGATACTATGACACCATTCGGTATAACTGTTCTCATACCAACATTCAGCCGCTTACTCCCCATCACTCTAAGGAAACACTGCTAGTTACACACCCCCAGCCAGGCGTTCTCCTCAGGCCTAACGCAGCCACATTCGGTCTGGATAAATCCTGCCAGAACGAACACATACTCCTGACCCCCCAACCACCACACCTACCGCTAAGAAGCAGCTATTACACGAATACCACACCAGCTGCACACATACCCGGTGTGCACACGTGCCTTTGACTCTCTCTACTGACCTGAACTTCGGTTCCCAAGGGTGTTCAACCTCCAGCACCTTCAGACCATACCAATGGTATATAAGGCGCTATATAAATGCAAAATAACATAACATAACATAACATGGAGTTTAAACCTATCCCTTTTACAAAGCGTCTTTAAATGCTGTGGTGACCTATTTGTTCCTCTTAATTTAGGACTCTGGATGCAAGTTTCTTCTAGCCGCTATTAAAGCGTAGGAATTAGGCGAAACCTCTCTCTTCTCGGGTGTCCTCCCCGGTATTCTCTGTTTCTACTTTTAGTCACCCTTTAAGTCACTATTTCCTTCCCCATATGTACATCCTACTCTACTTCTGAGTATATTTTGCTTTTCCCGCCTCCCTCCATTACCTTTTCCCTTACTTTTTCTAAGGTCTTACTTACTTGTTGCCAAAGCATTTAGTCTTTTTCACTCACTGTTCGCATGTTTCCTCTCTGGATGCTCGGGATCACCGCCTTCGTTACCGCCTTATCCGGCCGTTCACCCGCTCAACTGGTATAACACGGGTCCCTTCAGACCTCGTTCTGCAGATTC
Source organism: Ambystoma mexicanum (assembly GCF_040938575.1). Taxonomy (NCBI): domain Eukaryota; kingdom Metazoa; phylum Chordata; class Amphibia; order Caudata; family Ambystomatidae; genus Ambystoma; species Ambystoma mexicanum. The sequence goes on from NC_090923.1 coordinate 719,956,450, forward strand.
TATTTTTATTCTTCCACTGTCTAAGCAGAGCTTCACGGTCTACTCAGCCGGATGGCAAAGGACTTGTGATATTACCCAGGACCTAGAGTTACTTTATGTCTACGGTCAATGGGTGTCTTATTCTAATCGATATTCGGGAACCATCAATCTCTGCTACATAGTGTGCTCTGAGAGCCCCAACCGGTCCATAGAGTCGGGGTTTGCTCAGAGGCACTTTAAGACAAGATAGCCGCACCCTTGAGATGGATGGGGTGTGAGATTTAATACTTCAACACCAAATCAATAATGACAACTCAACGGTTTGGCAAAGGGAGTCAGTTTAATGACAAGTACAAAAAACGGGAGTTATGAATATCAGCAGTGGTGCGATCTTCCTTCTCGCTTCAACTCCAACCAACTTCATAAAAATCACAACATTTATACTGAAAACCCGTCATCATTGATGTGTAACACTTAAACATTGGCATACAATTCTATTGGTTTGGAAAAGGTAACTTTACTATAGGTACTATATCTGTATATGGTAACGGGAGAAAGGGGATTGGGTAAACACTGTCAGGTTGGGCATCTAAGCCCTACCTGCAAACTGGCTACTGTAGACGTCACTAAAAGTATGACGTCTCATTGGTTCTACTAACAATAGGACCCTAGATTACTTGGTCCATTTCAATTGGGTTGGCACCAACCCCTACCCGCACTTTTCCACTTCGCTTAGCAGCATGCAGAATAATGAGGCCAGGTGCAGGGAATAAGTCTGTACCCCAGCTTTCCTCCAATTTATGTTACAGCCATTCATCACCTTAGTGGCTGTGTGTCAATTACTGCCTTGTAGTTTGGCCTTGAGTTTGCCTCTTGGTCTGAGAATGTTTAAGGAGGATGGGTACAATAAGGCTCCATGCGTAGGTTTAAAAGGCTTACTTCTGCTCACTCGGCTGGTCACGTGGTTCAGACACCGTGAATCTGCCTCTTATTATTTTTGTTTCACCCACCACCTACCTTCGGCTTCCTATCTTGACCCTTCAGAGCAGTATATTCTGTTCTTTGGTTTAATTAATTGTAACTACTATTGACAGATACAACCTTGGTTCTCCAGGCATGATTTGCCTCTGCTGAGTTTCGTTTCTGCCGCTCTATTCTTGGTTTTGCTACATATGAAACTTTTCTCGTGTGGCTTTAGTAGTCTTGGTTAATTCTGCTTCTTGTGCAAAGTGGAAGTTTACTTGTATAACGTACTTCTTTGAGGTAGATATGTATAGGTGGCGCTTGCCGCACTATTCTTCTACTAAGCATAGCAAGCCACACGTTTTTCTTAGCTCCCTTGCGATTCCAAGCCTATGTACACATGTAAACTGGTTGGATATCCTCACCATGCTCATGGCTTAGCTTCTTGCGTTTGACATCATCCTTTCACTTTAGGTTCACGATATCCTTTATTCATGGCGTTTCGTCTCTCCTTATTGTTCTCAGGTCATCATGTCTTCTATATGTGAGTCAGTCCAGGTTCTTGTGACTTCACCATTCGTCTTCCATTAAGACCTTTTTGGTTTCTTCAGGGATTGTACTTAGACGATCTTCATTATGTTTAATTTGTTGATATGTCTTTCTCAACGGTACCTTACTGTCCATGGTTTCCTTGGTATCGGTACTTCAATAGGTGCTGTTCTTCTGATGGGTACTGGACAGAGCCCCACTGCGGCTCTCTGCTGGTTTATTTGCTCGTCATACGTCATATATTTAGGCGTGAACGTTCCTGGTACTTCAAAATGGACAGTTGGAGTGTGGGCTGTACTTGGGACCTCCTCTACACTCTCACCCTGGCTCTTCAACCATTACTTGGCTCCTCTGCCCACCGCATCTCTACCTTCTGTTCTAACTTTCAGTGTTATGTGGATATTATTCAGCTCTTCTTCAGGCTCCCCTCAGCCTCCTCTAATCTTTTGCTCATTCCTGTCTATCCACGATTCAGGAATGTTGCACCTCCAACAATCTCTGCCTTAATGCCAGTAAGACTGAAATCCTTCTCATTAGGACCCCTGCTCATGCTTTCCCTCTTGCACTCTGGCCGCCCACCCTGGTCCCTCCACCTGCACCTTCCTGCGAGGCTAAGAACCTTGCGGTCATCTTCGACTCCACTCTCTACTACTCTCCTCACATCTTGGACATCTCTAAGAAGTCACACTAGCAGCTGCACCTCCTCAGAGGTATTCTTCCTTTTGTCACTTTCCCCCAGATGCGCACTGTCTCCAGAGCCATGGTTTTCTCTAGGCTTGACTACTGCAACAGCCTCTTTATAAATCTGCCTTCCTCTACTCTTCGTCCTTTGCAACTAATCCAGAACAGGACTGCGAGACTTGCCCTTGGCCTCAAGCCCAGGAATTGTATCTCTCCAGCCCTGAAATCTCTCCACTGGCTACTGATGGCTGTAAGTAGCAAGTTCAAGATCATCTGCATCATCCACAAGGCTTTCTGGAGCCGGGGGCCACACTACATCCAACTCTCTCTTCCTAAGCATCTTCCTTCTCGAGCTCTCAGCTCATCCAGCTCAAACTCTGTATGGGTCATACACTTCTCCAGGCAGAGAGTGGGGGGGTAGATCTCTGCCCTCAGCTGGGGCCTCCCTCTGGAACAGCCTCACTGCCTCTCTCAGAATTGAGCAGGACCACCTAAGGTTCTGGAAGCAACTCAAGACCTTCCTTTTAACTTCTTCTTTCTCTCTCTCTCTCCCCTGCTGATAGCCCTGTCTGCTTTGCTAACTGGTTACCTGGCGGCCCACTGAACCTCACAGGCACCAGGCTCCTGCTCTACCTGTGACCAGTAGCCCCTTGCACTGCCTCTGGGCCTCCCACCCACGTAGGGACTGTATTTGCACCCCTACAGCACTTACCACGTTCTTGCCATGGCACTCTCCTCTGCTCCCCTGGAACTTCTCCTGTTCCCTCCCCTATCACTTGCACGATCTCAATGACACAGTTCCTAGTAAGATCGTTTGTTTTGTCCTCCATCCTTCTACCCTTCCTTGTCTTGTCGCGGCTAGAAATACGTGTGTACAGGCACGTTATAATTGACTTATCATATCATATCATATTATTCATGTCAGTCCAAAAGGGGTTGTTACTCTGGAGAATTATCTGTAGCTCTTCAGCAAATCAATGCGGCTGCTCCCTGATATTTCGAAATTATTTGGACATATTTCTAAGCTCTCCAGGGGATCATGGTGCTTGTCCAGTAACCAGGTTCTCTTCTTCGTTGATTAAAGCTCCAGGCTGTTTTCTCAGTGGAGCTTGGATGAAAGGTGAGTCTTTCCTGTAGTTGGTACCTCACCTTGTAAGCGCAATGGGGAGGAGGCAGGGATATGTTAGAACCTCGGGTGCCCATCTGACTTATTACCTGTGTCAGAGAATAAGCAGGAGGTAGTGCGACGGGTCACGACATGTGGTGGTTAGGGAAGTCCAGAGACAGAAACGGATGAGCAGTCAGATTTATGAGTTTGACACAAGATGTTGAACAACCCACCCTTGGGGCCTCTGCACTGCCCAAAAACTTGTGGTTCAAGTTGGTGTAGTAACAGTCCCCAGTGGGGCAGAGCTCCATCCGTATTCTTGCTCAGACAAGGAGCGGCCCATGTGCCCATATGGTACTCTATTATCTCCACTGCTGTGTCCACATCCTGCTTATCGTTCACCCATTGAGGATACAACAGTGTAGGTGCCAGACCTGTTCCTTGCACTGATTCCCTTCTACTTCTTACATTTTTTATCTCTGTTAATTTTTCGTTTCAATCTGTTAACCCCCGAATTTAAGAGCCATTTTTTCTCTCTAATGCTTCTTCGTCCGAATGTGCTCCCCATTGTATTGGGCATATTTTTCCCTTTTTAGACTCTAATGTGCACTTCAAATGGTCCTGCCGGTGTACAAGGGTATCTTAGAGTGAGAACTGGGTGTGCCGATTCCCCGGCATTACGTCATACCATTCTTGTAAATGTCTGCATATGTTATTGCTCTATTTTGTATGCATAAAAAGCTCTGGTGCGCCTTTAGGTGGTATGGACACCTCTTTAGACTGTTCTGTGGTAATTGCTTGTCTTGTTTTCCTATTTTTATTTTTAATTTTATCTTATTTATCTGATCACATACCATTCTAACCTCACTCATTATCATTCTTTACATATACAAGGGGAAATCAACTCTTTTTTCGTGGCCCTGAACTGGGAAAGAGAAAACGGGTTCAGAAAAGTGTAAGTGACCCTGAGGAGGAAAGAAATTCACACACACCCTCGCTCATATCAACCAGCCATGACACAATACTCATTTATTTTGTTTATTTATTGGCTGACTGTTAAACGTCAGGGTAGTTTTAAAGTACAATAGTCCAGAAAACTCTGCTGCCATTTTTACGGGGCCAATAATAAGATATAGTAGCCCTTTATTGACTATATTGTTTTCTTGTATCCCTGACCTAATAGGTTGTTCTATGCCTAACCATACACTCTGCAACTAGTCCCACTACATTATCAAAAACAGTTTCCTGTGTGGCTTCAAAGAATCAGCCCTTCTGGTTTGCCTCTTCCTGACCACACGACTGCAAGTTTTTAATAGGACTCCTTACCCATCAGTTCTTGTGCTGGAGCGGTTCATTAGAAAGCGGCTAGCAAGCCGGTGGTGTTCAATCTTGCCACAGGGGGGCTCTGTTCATGGAATCAAATGTCTGGCAAGGTCAAGGAATGCCACCTAAAATGTGACTTTTCTAGTCGTGATCTATTTCGTAGGGAAACCGCGAGTCGGCGGCATACAGCGACGTGTGCTGCTGCATGGTAAGTAGGGGGGTGGGGGCCAAGTCGGAAATGTTCAGGGGAGAAAAGACTGAAGGTTATTTCAGAAAAACTATCTTTGGTCTTTTCTCCCTCAAACATTTACGTCACGGCCTGTCAACCCTGATCCATTTGCATAGGCATTTGAAACTAGGTTTTCTCTTTATCTCACAAGCACATCAATGGCATTGAATGGCTTGAGGTTTTTGATGCATTTTAGTTTTATGAGAGCCTTTGAGCAAGCAGCTGTTTGGCATTTCTCATTAGGAAAGGCTTTTGATGTTAAATTAGTAGATATGTTTGGTATAGTTTTAAAATATTGCAAGTGTTTGATTGTGTGCGTCTGTGTGCGGGTGCATGCATGAAAGGGCACATTCCCTGTAGTCACAGCAGAGGGAGCAAGTAACGGCTGGATGCGAGGTCTGAATGTTACTTTTACTACCACACCGTCCCCTGCACTGAGCAGGTAGAATTTATAGAGATAGGATGGGTGAAGATCTACCAGCAATTCTTTGATGAACTTTTATATCATTTTAATGGGACATTAGCAGTCCTTCCCCATCAGGATTAGCTATTATTTTTTAAATGAGACCAGGTCAACACTTCCCAGCATTGCTGTGCTATATATTTAAGAACAGTACCCTGGCTGCTCAGCGGAGCTGCCATATGGGACAATGAACTATTCAGAGCAGGGCTAATGCACATTTAGTAATGGAGACTAGGCGTCGTTATAATAGACAGTGCGCTAGTTGCTACCGCCACTCGTAATTATGATACGAATAACTATCTTGAGAATGAGATAAGCTGCGTCAGAACTCTTCAAATGGTGCCCCCTAGCAGGTGCCAAAAAACAGTGAATGAAAAAGGGAATTGAAGGTAAGTCAGACGCGTCAGTCCCATGCGTGAGATCAGTATAATTTCAAAGAGTCCTTGAGAAAAATAGATTCATTCCAATATTTATTCTGTTTTTAAGTAGTGCACCAGCCGACATGTGTTTCGACCCACTGGGTCGTTATCAAGGCTGCACATATATAGATAGTAATATAAACATAGTGCATTACAACAAAAATGATTGAAGTGTCATGATGTCATAAACAAAATTCAATACATCATGGAGGCGTCAAATACTAAACAGTGAAACAATCAAAGCAAATTAAATAAAAATTAATTAAATAAAAATTAAGTTCATCAGACCATTGTTCGATAATAATAATAAATTACAAAGACAGATTTGTCATACAAATAAATTAGAAACCATAACATGGTTCAGATGGATGTTGGTTGGCATCACAGGCACAGTAGTGACCATGAAAAAAGGGGGGAACATCAAATGAAATTGAGGGTGCAAGGTAAAAATGAATGCATTAAGCAAAAGGTGCTTAGTACTAGACCCATTTTTATAACAGCATGCATATGGAAATATCACATGGGCATGAAGCAGATGGGATCAATTCTATATTTGGATAAGGTGAATAAGCCAAAACATGGAGAAACTGAAAGATTTGAGGTAAATGCATGAAGGTAGACAAAAAGGAAAGTCAGGCATGAGTGGGGGTGGCCAATGTTAAATACACTATTAGAAAGAAAATAGTTACACCACGTGAGTCTATGACGAACCCAAAGAACCGTAGAAACGGACGCATTGTGAGGATGTGGTAAATAACAGGTAAATTAAAGCTTGGTTGTGAAATAGAATGGAAACCATGTTTAGAACAATAGAACATACCGTTGGTCTGTATAGGCAGAATTAGCCACTGAGGGCATATGAAGAGGGTCAAAGCAAAAATGCTAGCAACCTATGTGGAGATAAACAGCACATATACTGGCTATTGAAAGCAATGAAAAATGACTAGAAAATGTGATGCTTAAAAAAGAGAACAAATTGCTTACCCTGATTGTAATTATGCACAATAATTAAGGTGCATGTTACTGTCTGGTCGAAAGGTACGTGATTCTAAAAGTTGAATAATAAAAAGTAGTCAGGAGAGGAAATGTAAACAGAGGCACAGAAAACTCCGTTCAGTAGTGTTTGGAAAAGAGGGGATGTAAATCAGTGTAAGATGGGCATACCTGTCATGTAGCTTGAAAATGCTAGTATGCGCGAGTCCTGGGGCCAAATCCCCAACAAGAAGTCATGTTTGTGCCGCAGAGAGAAAGCGGCATACAAGATGATAGCTAAGGGCGCAGCCGTGACGTTGGGCAGCGATGGTGAAATAAATGTTTGTAGAAGTTTAAACAGTTATAATGAAAATAAGTGAAAAACACTCTACGATTATAACACAAACATATAGTCATCTGTTGATGTCCAAGTGTGATGTTCCCATATAATCTTGGTGATTTCACAGAGAGAGAGAGAGTAATAGCGAATTAAATATTGCAGGTAGTCTGAATCAAAATTATAAAAAAAAATTTGAGTAAGTAAAAATATGGGGATGACAGGGAAAGGCTGTAGTAAGTATGTGTACCCATAATATGGTTGCGAATTTGCCAGAAAATAGGTAAAAACCCGTACCTCCTTTGATGAATTTGTTACATTTGCTAATTCCAACAATTTTCACATTTCTCTGTCCGGGCACTCCAGTTCTACCACTATTACTTTTCTCGACTTGGACATTTTTGTAGAGCACAATCTATTACAAACGAGGACCTTTAGAAAACCAACAGCAGTCAATGCCATTTTGCACGCCAGGTGCTGTCACCAAAGAGCAACCATTTTAAATATTCCTGGGGGTGAGTTCTATAGGGCACGACGTAACTGATCTAAGAATGAGGACTATGAAGCAGAGTGTATCCGATTGAGTAACAGCTTTAAAAAAAGCAGGCAATCCACTCTACAGTGCACAAAACACTGCTCAAATATTCAAAAATCAATCGTACAGAACTTCTAACTCCTAAATCTGTCGAGAATACCTCAGTATCTAACAAAAGGAGACCAATTTCTATCATTACACAGTTCTCAAGAGATTCGTCCACTCTCTATAGACTTGCTTCTAAGCATTGGCATTTATTACATTTGGACAAAGATCTTGCCCCTTATATCACTGAAAAGCCCAAGTTCACTTTTGCTCACTTTTACCAAAGCCAATACACTTAGGAATCAACTCAGTCCTTCTTTCTATGATCCTAAAGACACGAAAGTCTCCTCTTTATGGTTGAAAGAGCTTGTTGGTTTCTACAAATGTGGTAATTGCAACCAATGTCAATTTGCACTACACAATTATCAAGTGTTTGCAGATAACAGTGGGATACAAATTCAGATCAAAGACTTCATACATTGTAAATCCAAATCAGTTGTATATGCAATCATATGTGTTTGTCAAAAACTATACATAGGCAGCACTATAAGACAATTGTGTATAAGTATCAGAGAAAACCTCTCAAGTCTTAACAAACAGGACACCAACTTGCCCCTGGCAATGCACTGGCAAGCCAAACACCAAATGGATAGTAAAGCTGGTATTCGCTTTAAAGGTTTGAGCAGAGTACAATGTGGTAAACGTGGTGGCAGCACATGTCTTAAACTAAGACAATTAGAATCAAAGCTCATTTGTCATTTTCGCTGTACTCATACAGGCCTCAACACAGACCACAAAATGCATGTATTTTTATAAGCAACTTTATACATATTTCTCGTTATCAACAATGTTAGTTCTATCTTTGGCACCATTTGATATTGTTCCAGACCTCTGTTATGGCCTTAACTCACTCATATTTACTACATCTTATCCATGTATTCCGCTGAATGTATATGAACACTTTCCATAATATGACAACTAATAATATTCAATCTATTATTAGCTATTTTCTGGCAAATTCGCATCCATATTATGGGTACACATACTTACTACAGCCTTTCCCTGTCATCCCATATAAGTATTACTTACTCAAATTGTTTTTTATAATTTTGATTCAGACTACCTGCAATATTTAATTCGCTATTACTCTCTCTCTCTGTGAAATCACCAAGATGATATGGGAACATCACACTTGGATATCAACAGATGACTATATGTTTGCGTTATAATATTAGAGTGTTTTTCACTTATTTTCATTATAACTGTTTAAAGTTCTACAAACATTTATTTGACCTGCACATGTTAAATCATAACTCTCATTTGTGCCATCCACACAACTTCCTTGTGGCCTAATTCAATTCGGCTGCATTCGCGGTGGTGCGTGTGACGTCACTGTTTTTTAACGTGCGTTTGACGTCATGTGCATCACTGGCGCGTGACGCCACGCGCACCATCGCCGCCCAAAGTCACGGCTGCGCCCGTAGCTATCATCTTGTATGCCGCTTTCTCTCGGCGGCACGAACATGACTTCTTGTTGGGGATTTGGCGCCAGGACTCGCGCATACTAGCATTTTCAAGCTACATGACAGGTATGCCCATCTTACACTGATTTACATCCCCTCTTTTCCAAACACTACTGAACTGACGTTTTCTGTGCCACTGTTTACATTTCCTCTCCTGACTACTTTTTATTATTCAACTTTTAGAATCACGTACCTTTCGACCAGACAGTAACATGCACCTTATTTATTGTGAATAATTACAATTAGGGTAAGCTATTTGTTCTCTTTTTTAAGCATCACATTTTCTGGTCATTTTTCACTGCTTTCAATAGCAAGTATATGTGCTGTTTATCTCCATTTAGGTTGCTAGCATTTTTGCTTTGACCCTCTTTGTATGCGATCAGTGGCTAATTCTGCCTATACAGACCAACGGTATGTTCTATTGTTCTAAACATGCTTTCCATTCTATTTCACGACCAAGCTTTAAGTTACCTGTTATTTACCACATCCTCACAATTCGTCCGTTTCTACGGTTCTTTGGGTTCGTCATAGACTCACGTGGTGTAACTATTTTCTTTCTAATAGTGTATTTAACATTGGCTACCCCCACTCATGCCTGACTTTCCTTTTTGTCTAACTTCATGCATTTACCTCAAATCTTTCAGTTTCTCCATGTTTTGGCTTAATCACCTTATCCAAATAGAGAATTGATCCCATCTGCTTTGTGCCCATGTGATGCTCCCATATGCATGCTGTTATAAAAAAGGGTCTAGTACTAAGCACCTTTTGCTTAATGCATTCATTTTTACCTTGCACCCTCAATTTCATTTGATGTTCCCCCCCTTTTTTCATGGTCACTACTGTACCTGTGATGCCAACCAACATCCATCTGAACCATGGTATGGTTTCTAATTTATTTGTATGACACATCTGTCTTTTTAATTTATTATTATTATTATCGAACAATGGTCTGATGAACTTATTTTTTATTTCATTAATTTCTATTTCATTTGCTTTGATTGTTTCACTGTTTAATATTTCACGGCTTCAAGATGTGTTCAATTTTGTTTATGACATCATGAACACTTCAATCATTTTTGTTCTAATGCACTATGTTTATATTACTATCTATATATGTACAACCTTGATAACGACCCAGTGGGTGGAAACACGTGTCGGCTGGTGCACTACTTACAGAGTAAATATTGGAATGAATCTATTTTTCTCAAGGACTCTTTGAAATTATACTGATCTCAACGCATGGGACTGGCGCGTCTGACTTACCTTCAATTCTCTTTTTCAGCTAATGCACATTTAGTGGCAACATAACCAGATTTCTTAGCAGGACTGCGATGCTTTGGACCAGTACCTGTATTTTTCAACATTGCCATTGTAATGACGCAGTACCAACATGTGTTTGCAGTTTCTGTATGTAGCTAAAGCACTGAGGAGAAGCAGTCTCTAAGCTCTACCCTCTATTCTCCTGAGGTGGTAGTATGCACACTGGAGGGCAGTGTGAGAAAAATTGCATTGCTGTGGTAGTCTTCAAGACATCCTGCTCTCAGTATTGCACTTTTCCTAACTTCTGATTTTCCCATGTCTGACTATTGTGTGACACTGCCAAATCTCTAGTAACTCCTATACATCTCCTGCTTTATGTGTAGGGTAGTTCATTGAAAGAGGCATGGAGCTTGGGACGAGCCAGTTATTGTCAGGTAAGCCATGCATGGGACTGCCAATGCCCCAACCCTACTAGCCTTTCAGACAAGTTAGTTTCCTGACTAAACTTGTCAGGAAACCTAGTTCAGTGTGTTGATAAACCTGCCGCACAGATCAATGTTTCACATGCTAGTTCCAAACTTGTCAATAGCTTAGTGAGCTCATGCAGTGATATGTGTTTAAGATGAAGATAGAATGTTTGAATTGTAGCAGAACTGACTTAGCTTACCAGAGTGTAAATGCTTGGTTCAGAAACTCACACATCTCATCAGTGCTTCCATACTTGCTATTCGGTGCAGGTAAAGCATTTGCATGGAAACAAGTTCAGCATCTGTTGATCGGAAACGCTAAAACGTCCAAAAGCAAGCTTGCATACATTTAAAAGGAACCAACCCCTTATTTTCAAACTGAACTATATGCATTTTCAGCTTTATATGATATGATATGTTATTTATAACGCTCTTAATACCCAGAGGTTTTTAAGCGTGGACCCGGGGATCGAACCTGTGGTGCTCCAGTGTCTTCTTGCTTTCAAAGCAAGCACGTTGCCCCTGAGCTATCCTCCCAAGGATAGTGCTATCCCAAATTCCAAATAAAAAGAAGAGTGTAAGAGCAATTATGTACCTAGGAGTACAGGAGAAGAAAGGGCTGGAGTATGGGCAGACAGAACCGAGAACGTAATGGAAAGGAGGGAGAGCCTGAGTAATACAATGCGAGAGAAAACGGAGGAATTAACACGAGCCAGAGGAACTGGAGTTACAGCAACTGAGACAGCAAGACAGAGGAGAGAAACAGCATTAATAGTTAATAGTATTCTAAGACAGGATATGCAGAGCGATACAGAGCAAGAGACCACAACAACAAGCATGGAAACACTCAATAAAGAGAGGTAGAGCTACCTACAAAGTGGGAGATGGGGAAACAAAGTAGCAAAGTACTGTACAAAAAGACTGTGGGCCTCATCACGACTTTGGCGGTAATCCTTAAAATCGGCGGTAACACTATTAGCGCCGATTTTAAGGGTCCGTCGGATCACGAGTCCAAATACCGCCGGCGCCATTACAGCCAGCGCAAGTACAGCCGGCTGTACAAGCGCCGGCCATAACAGCACCAGGAACCATTCGCGCTAAAACATCAGCAATCACGAGTCCGGCGTTGGCGCTATTAGCGCCATAAAAGCGGCAGACAATCCGCTGAAAATACCTCCAGCAAAAAGCTGGAGGTAACAGAACACAGGCCACAGCAATAAGGACCCAGGTGGAACCACTGCAAATCAGAGGCCTACAAAAGACCCACCCATGCACAACACACCCTCCCCAGCACCATTACACCAGCAGGAGCAGGGAGGAGACAGCAATAAGGACCCAGGTGGAACCACTGCAAATCAGAGGCCTACAAAGGACCCACCCATGCACAACACACCCTCCCCAACACCATTACACCAGCAGGAGCAGGGAGGAGACAGCAATAAGGACCCAGGTAGAACCACTGCAAATCAGAGGCCTACAAAGGACCCACCCATGCACAACACACCCTCCCCAACACCATGACACCAGCAGGAGCAGAGAGGAGACAGCAATAAGGACCCAGGTGGAACCACTGCAAATCAGAGGCCTACAAAGGACCCACCCATGCACAACACACCCTCCCCAACACCATGCTGCCATTTGGAGCTGGGAGCCTTGATGTTGACTTCTAGCTGCTGCGTCTGGAGCTACAGAGGCCAGCCAACCAGGCCAGGGCCCTGGGAGTGCAGGGGTCAGTGGGGATGAGGAAAAGTCGTTGGAGAGCAGCACCAGCAAGGGAGCCAGCCATCCGCAGGGTCAGGCCAACACCCTGGGCCCTGACTGATGGTCAGTTGGTGACAGATTATCGGCTGGACAGGGCGACCATCAGCCAGTAGCTGGACACAATCCAGGGTGACATTGGCAGCCGCATAGCCACCAGCATGGCAGTACCTCCCCTAGTGAAGCTCGTGTCTGTGCTTCAATTTCTTGGGACTGGCAGCTACCAACAAACCGTTGCCATGATGCATGGAATGTGCTAGTCCACATTCAGTGCCATGCTGGGACAGGTGCTTGATGCACTGTTGAATCATGTGAACGAAGACATTGCTTTGCCAGCCACACAGGCACAGCTGCACCAGCTGAAGTGTCAATACTATGCCATTGCCCAAGTCACAAATGTAATAGCAGCCCTGGACTGCACACATGTGGCACTCGTACCACCCCAGGCACATGAGGCTGCTTACAGAAACTGGAAACAGTACCATTCCCTCAACGTGCAAATGAAAAGTGGTCCCGACCACATTTCATCCACTTCTCTGCCCGCTACCCAGGTTCCACCCATGACTCCATGGTCCTGCGCAACAGTACCCTGCCGGCGTACATGAAAAGGCATCGAGGGTAAAACATATGGCTACTGGGTGAGTACAAATGTATACCATAAATCATGTTAATCCACAACAGATGGTGCCTGTCACAGAATCCATCATTTACAATAGGCAGCAGCATTACTGCAGCATACACATTCAAGCACCTTGCACGATAAACCTCGGACATGTGCAACACAGCAGAACACACCCATGCAGGATGTACGACATGTGGCGGCACAGTAACATATAGAAGCCCCACCACAATAAAGCCTCCTCTGTGCATAGCACCATGGCTCCCAACACTGACACAGTACAGAATTCCCACCCTGCCCACCCGACAATAATTCATTTTCGAACCATAAACTGGCACAACCACAAACGCACCACACATAAGTAGGCCGAGTAATGACAATGTTCATCCCACGAACACTGTCCCCAAAATGGCCAGGGAAATGCATGGAGAACAGTTCAGAGCAGTGACAACCAGCAAATGCAACTGTAGCCAAATGGATTTGCAATGCCACATGAGGCAGCCAATTCTGTCATGCAGAAGTAGATGGAAGTGCCCCCTTATCCTGCGACAACTGAATGAGTACTGTTACATACAGATACATAGGTGTACCAAGTGGAGAGTACCCCATTGATTCAACCGTGCCTGTAGGACAACACACTCCACAATGTTATAGGCCAAATGATATAAAAGGCAAAATGACACTGATGACAGAGCCGTGTACACCCACTGGACTTACCTTGTCCCCATACCGTCTTCCTCTCCCCTGCAGGTGAATCTGCATATCCCCAAGACACGTGGCACATGACCCCTGTGTGTCACCCACACACGGCCGTGGAGCGGGCATACAACCTTGCCCATGCACGAACACGGATCAGCATGGAGAGGGAATTTGGACTGGCGAAAGCACGCTTCCGGTGCCTCGACCGCACGGGAGGGGCAATGATGTATGCACCAGAATAAGTAGGCTAAATTGTACTGACATGTGCCATGCTGCACAACATCTGCTGTCGCAGAAATGTGCCACTGCCCCCTGATGCTCATGTGCATCCACCTGAGGATGGTAGTGAGGGCGATGAAGTGCCAGAATGTGTTGCACATGCACAAAGGATTGGGCAGAGGGAGGGGAGGTTGGCCAGACAGGGATTGATGGATGTATTATTTTAGAAATGGGTAATGGGTAGATCGGAAATATGTCACTTCAACATTGAATTGCATCAGTGACAATCACTACTGTCCATGCATTGTGAATTTTCTAACGTGATTTATTTAACATCCAACAATCCCCCTCCCCCCAGTGAACACCCAGCACACTATCCCCCCTCCCCCCAGTAAACACCCAGCACACTATCCCCTCTCCCCACAGTAAACACCCAGCACACTATCCCCTCTCCCCCAGTGAATACCCAGCACACTATCCCCCCTCACCCCAGTAAACACCCAGCACACTATCCCCCCTCCCCCAGTAGACTACCCCCAACTGTGCAGATAGGCACATGTGTCTCATCAGCGCAACAACAACGATGCCATGCACCACTAGGATGGTCACGGGCGCTTCCCTTTTCCGGGCCCCTCCGGTGTGCGTGCCCTTAGGTGGCGCATGGACCGGTGCCTAGGAGATGGCTCTAGAGAACCCTCCGTGGGTGTGGTCAATTTCGAGGGGACTGAAGCGGTGGCCATCACGTGCTGTCGCATGAGGTTGTTTCCCTCCCGTGTCTGTTCAGTAAGTGCTGAGACTGCCTCCGTCAACTCCCTCACTCGTTGGCCAAAGCCTGTCAGGGCAGCGGTACATTGTTCAACAACTCGGCGGGTACGCGCATTGTGCCGCACTATGTACTTGCACCCATGCTTTATTATTTGATTGACTGACTGCCTTGATGTGCCTGCTCTGCACCTTTGCCATCGATTCCACCCTGGCCTGTTTGGCCTCAATGATGTCGAGTCGGCCCATCACTGCTGCCCCAGTGATGAAGGGCCCCCCTGGTGCGTCACGTGGTGGCCTACGACTTGTGTGCTGTCAGGGGGGCTGCATGGTGACATGGCGCCAGCCTGGACTGGGCTGCCTGGCTCAGAGTGCCGGTCTTCTGGGCTCCTATAAGATGGCGTGTCCATGTCAGGCTGCGGTGTGCGGACACGACGCACAGGCACATGTCGACTCCCTGCATGCTGTGTGCCTGGGCTTGGGCTTCCCTGGGGTGTGATCATCCCTTCAGCCTCACTACTTCCGGGAGAGTGTTGTCCTATGGCATGATGGCCACGTGGAGGTGTTGCTCCCACGTCGGGCTCCGATGCAGACCACTCTCCCTCAGCATCGGGGCTGTGAATGGTGGCTTGGGGGTGAGCTGGCGGTCGCCTCCCTGCGGCCATGTGGCTGCCGCTGCTGTCTGCCGGGGCTGCGTTGGGGTGAAGTGGGTGTTGGCCTGTGTCGTCTCCCTTCGGTGTGGCCTCTTTGTGGGGTGCTGGTGCTGGTGTAGGCGCGATGCTGTGGGCGCTGTGTTGGTGTGGCCTCCTCCCCATCATCTTCGTCCCGTTGGGATCGACGTGTGCCTGTAGGTTACATAGGGTGTGGTTTGAGTTCAATGCTACATATATTTGTGTGATGCAGGTCATGCCAACAAGTGTGATTGAAGACAGTAACCATGACGCATTCAACTTGCATTCTGTTCAGTCGCCATGTGGTGCTTGTTGTGAATGTGTATGGAGGTACACTGCATGGGAATGCGTGGTTGGGGTGCACTGCGCTCTGGGTTTTGGGGGTGTGTTCATGCACACTCCAACTCTACGTAGCTGTCCTATGGCTATGGAAGTCTGTCCCCTGCCCCTGTCATTCATGCACTGCACGTACGGGGATGTCTAGGCAGCACTACCGTTCTATGGATGTAGGCCTCACTTATGGGTGTATGCAGTACCTCAGACACATGTCTTCGCTTTCATTCACTAAGGGTCTGCATGTGTGGTACTTTCAGCTGCATGTATTTGGGGATAGGACTCACCTGCCGTTGGGTCGATGCCAGTCCCTGCCTCTGCTCCACCAATGCCCTCGATGGTTCCAACGTATATCAGGGCTGTCATTTTCTCCTCCCAGGGTGTTAGTTTGGGCGGGGGTGGGGGTGGGCCTCCTCCAGTGGCCCTGCTTGCACTCCTGTGCTGTGACAGGATGCCATGGACTCGCATGCGCAGGTCATTCAGGCGCTTGCGGCAATCCTCCCCATCCCGGGGCACGCGCCCCACAGCACTGACCCTTTGGCTGATGGTTTGCCATATTTGGGCTCTGCGCTGGCCACTAGTTTTTCACTGCTGCAGCTCCTCGTGATGTATCTGTGCCTCCTCGACCAGTACTGCTAGCTCCTGGTCACTGAATTTGGGCTTCCTCACCCTGTCCAGGGCAGACTTGCCCCTAGTGCGCTCCTGAGACATGTTTGATCGCGTGGATGGCTTCCAGAAGCTGTGATATCCGATGGATTGTGATTTCCAAGATGGCCACCGGTTTATTTCCCGTTCCTGGGGTGACGTGTTTCCCGCGCGCGCTATGAGCACGACATGACGGTAGCGCACGGTCCGCCGGATTTAAAGGTTCGCGCTAACGCCATGGATCGGGGCGCATGCACGATAACTCGTGATCTGGCGGATTATCCGCCGGGGGCCTTGGCGTTAGCGCTAATTAGGTCCGGCGGATAATCCGCCACATTTACCGCCGAAGTCGTGATGATTCCCTGTATCTAAACAGTTGCATGAACAAAAAGTTCTAAAAATGCTACCACCAAAGATTTGAACACCAAAGTTCGAACCTTAGGTGGTAGCATTGCAGGTAGGTAAAGAAAAAAGACTGCTGGGGCTGCGGGCATGTCCCCCACAACACCCCGCTCACTATACTGTGTGGTATAGTGAGCGGGGTGTTGTGGGGACACCCCCGCAGCACACCCCACTCACTATACTGTGTGGTATGGGTGGGGGTGTGTCATTGGTGTGTTGTGGGTGTTGGTGTGGGTATGTATGTGTGTTCACATGAGAAAGGTGCGACCCTTTGGTGGTTCGCACCTTTCTCATGCAAACTTTCCTGCCGCTGAAAAATCAGCCGCGGTCGGATCACGTAGATCCAAGTAGCAACAGGAAGGGTAGAGCCAACACATGAGGAAGAGGCCATGAAACATAGGTAAAGACGCAGCAACAGTCAGAGGGGAAAGGCATAGTAGTGATGCTGGTAGAGAAAGGGACTTTATTTATGAATACCCAACTAGTATGTATATGGTTCTGTAGCTATAGTACATTCTTAAGAGGTCCTATGTCCTAATGTCATGAAGATGCAGCTGGATAGCACACCCCTACAAGTTATTGCATGAGAGAGCGTTTCCACAAGTGTAATAAATTATTTAAAGCCAGATAACATGAAATACGAATATATTATGTCTAGTATTTTTCAAACATTAACTTTGTGCACATATTGAATGGATGTCCAACACCTTTTACTTTCTTACAAAGGTGAATACTCATTTTTAGTCTCTTGAATTTGGATTTAGTCTTCAAATCTCTAGGGAGTAAAATACTCCCACCTCAAAATCCTATCTGGAGCATGGCCTGTATGGTATCGGGCTTGAAAGCTTGTAACGCGACCTGCATGGGGTGGCTCATTTTCCTTATATATGCAGACTGTAACAGGTCAGATCCTTCATTCTTTCATTGAATTATCGCTTTGCTCTGGTGTTTGCAGCCTGGTTATTTAATTCTTGGCACAGATAAGGCTGATATGGCTCACTCCACAGAGTTTGTTTTAATAATATCTGACCCAATATCTCCAAGCTGCCCCCTTTTCATATATATATTTTATTTACTTTTAATTTTTTTTTTTTTGGCTTTACAGATAGGAGAAATTCACATGTTGTATTCTTTGGCTGTTTCTTGTGATAAAGCAATACATGGTGTAGTGCCTAAACCACTTCCTGTGGGGAAGCTACAACATTATTGTAAGATACCTTTTTTTGCTATCCCGCATCCTGCCATCTGCTGGAAAAATTAATTTGTCTTCTCTTTTACTGTAACAGCCATCGTTGCCATTTTTCCAGTACACAGTCCTTCTGCTTATCTTTCAATAGTTCTTAAAACAGTTTTAAGGCAAATTTATTAATGCACTCATCCCATCGAGAGTGCAAGTCTTTTTTAGCCCATCCTCGATCATCATCATCCACATCACCATCTCCCACTGAGGTCGGTCATCATCATCCACATCACCATCTCCCACTGAGGTCAGTCATCATCATCCTCATCACCATCTCCCACTGAGGTCGGTCATCATCATCCTCATCACCATCTCCCACTGAGGTCGGTCATCATCATCCTCATCTCCCACTGAGGTGGGTCATCATCATCCTCATCACCATCTCCCACTGAGGTCGGTCATCATCATCCTCATCACCATCTCCCACTGAGGTCGGTCATCATCATCCTCATCTCCCACTGAGGTGGGTCATCATCATCCTCATCACCATCTCCCCCTGAGGTCGGTCATCATCATCCTCATCACCATCTCCCACTGAGGTCGGTCATCATCATCCTCATCACCATCTCCCACTGAGGTCGGTCATCATCATCCTCATCACCATCTCCCACTGAGGTCGGTCATCATCATCCTCATCTCCCACTGAGGTGGGTCATCATCATCCTCATCACCATCTCCCACTGAGGTCGGTCATCATCATCCTCATCACCATCTCCCACTGAGGTCGGTCATCATCATCCTCATCATCATCTCCCATTGAGGTCGGTCATCATCATCCTCATCACCATCTCCCACTGAGGTCGGTCATCATCATCCTCATCACCATCTCCCACTGAGGTCGGTCATCATCATCCTCATCTCCCACTGAGGTGGGTAATCATCATCCTCATCACCATCTCCCACTGAGGTCGGTCATCATCATCCTCATCACCATCTCCCACTGAGGTCGGTCATCATCATCCTCATCTCCCACTGAGGTGGGTCATCATCATCCTCATCACCATCTCCCACTGAGGTCGGTCATCATCATCCTCATCACCATCTCCCACTGAGGTCGGTCATCATCATCCTCATCATTATCTCCCATTGAGGGAGCCTCCAGACTCTTTTTATTGTTACGCTTTCATCTAATGAATCAACCAGGATTTCTGCAGGCGAGACAATGATTCCCAAGAGTTCATCAATCTTTCTATACTCCTGCCTTACCACAGTTGATGCCATTATTTCCCTTACTCTTTCAAATCACATTACAGCCTGCAGATTCACTATATCTGCTTAATCACTAGACATGGTCATCCTACCTTGTTTGTGCTCTCTAAATCTTCATTTTTCAAACAAAACCAGCAAAGAGCGACTCGTGATCACGTCTACAATCCTTCTTCTCAGGTATGCATCTGTGCCTATCTGTTGTTTGGTTCAGTTGGCTTGGTTATCATCTAGTCACATTATTGTGTTTATCCCTTTTGATGTAAGTGAGGCCTCAGACTACTACCTCCTCACCTCCATTTAATTGCCACAACTTATGTTCAGCCATCATATGTTTTTCTAATTATTGCTTTGTATTGACACATGCCCACCAACAATTTTTTGTTTACTCTTACTTTTTTTCCCCTGTCTGTCGGCTCCGGTCATTATCCTCTTCTGACTGTACTGTAAGAGGCTATTCAAAATATGCTCCCCACCAATATGTCGCAAGTCCATGAGTGAGTACATCTTTTAACTTCTGGCCATAAGTGAATATTGGAATCTCAAGTTTCAGAATATACTCTCTTTTGTTGTCATTTCAACCATGAGGTCTTTGCAAGCAAAATAGTTTCACGGTCTTCTAAACACATTCATTTATATTATTCAAAAGTACATGGGGAAAAGAAAATGTTCAATTCTAATTGAGATCTTCATAGGCTTCAAATTGTCATTCTTCAAACATATTATAGTGTACTAAACACCCAATTCTCCATGTTAATTAATGTTGTGAAGTGAAACTTTTCCCAGTGTGATATCCTATTCTGGTGTTTCTTTCATGAAACCAAGAATTTGTTTAGCTTTTTGTAAACTTTTCCCCAACATTTTCTTCATTTATTCTTTAGATTTTTATAGTTTTATCAATATCTTTTCTTGATGTTTATTAATGTATAATATTTTTTCTTATATAGTTTTACATTTGTGTTTTTAATTTGGTTGTTGTTTGTGGATGGTTGTGGACTAGAAAAAGATGAAAGACTCATATTGCAATGAGTAAAGTTCCTAAAATAACATATTTGAAAGTTTGGGGTGTCTGTTGACAATGACAATTGCTTTTTAGAGAAGTTTATTAGGGGCATTCCAAATGGATTTAGAGGAAAGACAGATGTTTGCTGTTCAAATGTTTGTTTTGATATTCTTTATGTGTATTGAGATGTGTTTGTAACACAAAAATGAACGAAATCAACCCCATGCGTGTATTCGATTGAAATAGTAAAAACACTCATATTGGATTAGAGATGTGTAATATAAAATGACTGACCTGATGCTCCGTCTGTATCTTGTAACGTTCATAAAGAAAATATTACCGTTAACACTGCTCAAAAGGCCTCCTTGAAAGAATGTCAGTATTGCTGCTTTAATTCCACAGAGATACCGCCAAACAGTTACCGCCCCTTGGTCTGCAAAATTACTGCTGGCTTGTGAGTGGTGGCATGGCAGTATTAATACCTCAGGACTCCGTTGGGGATTTGGCAGATATATCACGGGTGGTAACTCTGCCTGCAGTAAATCTACCACTTTTTGGTGTTAAATTGGAGAATTTACTTCCGGCATGCTGCTGGAGGTGAATCCTCGACTCCATGGTGGTGCAGCAAAACAGATGGTAATTCCATTACCACAAAAAAGTAACAATAATGAAATTACTGCAATTTCTTACTGCACCGCAAAAGTGGCTGTAACAGATTTACTGCCATTCTTTACTGCACTGCAAAACTTGTAATCATGCCCGGTGAATTCTAGAGGCTTTTTCATACATGAATTAACCAGTGCTCGTGAGAACCATTAAGTATTTTGTGTTTATGTGCACCAAGAGCTAGATTCTCAAAAATGAGTGCAAATGAAAAAAAATGAGGATGCGCTTTTTTCCTTGGCGCTCTTTGTTGAAATGCGCAGGTCTCCTTATTTTCAAAGTGGACCTGCAAATTGAAGGAGGAACTGGGGAGTGGCGCAAAGATGCGCATTCCAGCCCCTGTTCAGTATAGTATGACAAGCATGGTTGCTGGGACCCCCTTTCACTGAGACGGGACGTCAAATGGCTCTGGCTCATCTCCGTGAAATGCATGAGAAAAAAAATATACATTTCCATCCCAGTTTGGGGGATGGAGACGCAAGTGTGAACATCGTGCTTCAAACTGCAGCTGTCACACTTCAAAATAAAATCATGACAGGGTCAGAAATAACTATGTCATGATTTGCACCTGTTTCAAGACCCTCTAATTTCTAGGCATATGTAGGTAAATTCGTGTGAACATTTTGAGATGCACTTTTAAATGCCCAGAAACGCTGCATGATATGTGCAAAAGGTTATCTGCATCGGCGCATTTACGACGTGCTCATTCAGATGCCCTTTGACAATGAGACCGCTCCTTTTTTTTGGAGCAAGTGATAAAATGTGCCATCGCATCTCATCATTTGCGAAGAAAACGTGCAAGCTAAATCAGCTGGCATTTGTGCATATTACTTTATTCATGCATTGTTGTAATGCTTGTACAGTGCCTAACACTCTGCGCATCGAGCCTCGCAGTACAAAATCTATGAAGGAGTAAAACATTTCAAAACCGGATTATCAGCGTAAATTGCATAGGCAATTTGTGGGGCACTGGTCTCGCGAGATTTGCTCCGGCCATCCTCCCGTGAGACTTGGGGCCTCATTACACGGAAGGTGGTATTGATTTAACGTTACCGGTAATGAATTACCGGTAACGTTAAATCCCCATGTGGATCACGACCCGGCACACCGCTATTAGCGGGACCGCTAATTACGGTGCCACTAATAGCGGGCAGGCCGCGTGCGCGGGACCCTCCATTCCGTTAATTACGCCATGCCGCTATTAGCACAGCATCACAAGGCTAGTGCACATGCTAATAGCGGCATGGTAAATCCCCCCAAACCCCTTTCCGCCATGGTGCAAATACCGGCATCACGGACCACCCGTTAAGGGAAATGGGCAGTGTTCCCACCTGCCACAGGTGGACCAAATCAGCACAGGTGAAGGCAATGGAGACTGTGGCAGCTCAAAAGGAGCACACCACACCCTTCCCACACCCCTCCCCACACCAAGATGGTTCCGATACTGGCAGCATTAAATGGCCTGGAGGACCTCATTGCAGCGCAGCTGCTACAACAACAGGCAGCACAAAGGAGACGCAGGAGGAGGAGGAGGAGGAGGAGGGCAAGACAGGCACAGCAGGCACCACAACGGCACCTAATCATACCACAGAGGCACCCACCAGTACCCAGGATCAGAGCCAGTCCATTCAACCTGACCCCTGAGCAGATACACACCCTGTACCATCTGGACAGGGCTCCCATCACCAGCATCGTGGACATGATCCACGACGACATTGCGAGCCTCATAGACATCAGAACTGCCATCCCCCCGCTATTGAAGGTGGTGAGTGTGCTCCACTTCCTGCCCACAGGCACCCATCAGCATACAGTGGGACAGATGCATGGCATCTCACAACCAGTATCCTCACGCACGCTGAACCAGGTACTCGATGCACTCCTGAAGCATGCACCTGAACACATATCCATGCCACAGACTGCCCAGGAGATTGCAAACACAAAAGTTGGCTTCTATTCACTGGCAGGCATTCCAAGTTGCATCGGGGCCATCGACTGTACCCATGCGGAATTGGTGGTCCCACATCACAATGAAGCAGTGTACCGAAACAGGAAGCAATTCCACTCTATCAATGTCCAAATGGTATGTGACGCCAACAAGATAATCACACATTGCTGTGCCAGATTCCCAGGATCAACACATGATTCCATGGTTCTGTGGGACTCAAGTATGCCACGCTACATGGAGCGACACACCGGACAACGTTCGTGGCTACTTGGTGAGTAGCAGGGCAAGCACATGGCAGCGTGATTTGGGGGGGAGAGATACATACTCCAACTGGGTGGGAATGGGGGGGGAGAGATACATACTCCAACTGGGTGTGAATGGGGTGGGGCAGATACATACTCCAACTGGGTGTGAATGGGGGGGGGAAGATACATACTCCAACTGGGTGTGAATGGGGGGGGAGAGATACATACTCCAACTGGGTGTTGACTGGCGTCCGTAGGGAAAATGGACATACAGATGTACGCCAATGTCCTTCAGGGAAGGCCACGATGTACCTGAGAAGAATCCACATGCAATTTGAAGGTGCACGACTATGAGAACAATGCAGGCTGCAAAATATTACACATCCATCCCCATTGCACATCATGCCACGCCACATATTACACAAATCAGCAACATGGCGTCAAGATGGGAATACAGAATCAGCGCATCACAGCATCAATCCAGCAATGTACCCTTGAATGCATGCAAAGGGAACACCCCTAGACATGGCACTGAACCACACACCTATAGCACCACGGAAGTGATGCTTCACAGCATGGCAACAATGGTGTCAGAATATCAGTACACAAGCAGTGTGCTACAAAATTTGCCTGGGCCAGGGACACCTAAGACCTGGCCACACCCAGGACATGTGAAAACTACTGTTGTAGGCATTATTGTGCCATTTCTACTTGCAGAGTCAGCCACACACTTGCACGTTGCTGTCACACAGACCATCTGCATGTATGCGCTCATTTTAGCACTTGCATCACAATGCTATGTCAATTTGTGTGATGTGAACAGGCCGCCCTTGAGGTGAACAGTAACAGGACCCCATTCATCCCCCCATACAGGTGATGCGGCCTATCCCCTGAAAACCTGGCTCCTCACACCTGTACGGAGACCACAGAACAGGAACGAGGAGGTAATCAATCGTGCACATACCCGTACCCGCATCGTGACTGAGCAGGCCTTTGGACTTTTGAAGTCACGTTCAATGTGCATTACCAGGTCTGGTGCTGCTCTCCTGTATGGACATGAGAAGGTGGCCAAGATCACCATGGCATGTGCCATGCTGCACAATATGTGTGACAGACGGAATGGCCCACTGCCCCCTGACGTTGGGATAGAAGCACATGATGAGGATGATGATGTTGATGTGGACGGAGGTGAAGGGGATGCAGGCGTTGCAAGAGGGGATGGCCAGGAGGCACGTGCTGTGAGACAGCATCTGATCAGCCAATCAATCTGCGGAAAATGTTTTCGTACTGTCACATGGATATGGGGAGGAATGCACTGGTGTATGTCTCAGAGCACGCAATGGACCCTGTCGCCAATGAAGTACACACACACACACACAATGAAGATGTCCAAGGCTGTGTTTTCATCAGAAACCAGTGTATTGACTAACATAAAGGTGAAGAAGTGCAAGCCCCACAACATCCCACCACCCTTCCCACCCCCCCCCCAACAGACCCATAACACCCTTCCCACCACCCCCCACAACAGACCCAAAACACCCTTCCCACCACCCCCCACAACAGACCCATAACACCCTTCCCACCACCCCCCACAACAGACCCATAACACCCTTCCCACCACCCCCCACAACAGACCCATAACACCCTTCCCACCACCCCCCACAACAGTCCCTTATGTCTCTGCCATTTTTGCCATGGCCAATGCACACCGAGGTATTCCCATCAACCCCCTAATTGCAATTGTCCTTGGAAGGATCTTGAGGGTTGCCAGACGTGCGCCTGGTGGTTCGCATCAAGCGCCTGAGGGGGCTTGTTTGTGTCGACCCGGAAGTCGAGGATGGGGCAGACTGGCCTTGTTGGTGAAAGTGGCGGTCCATTGTGTCTGCCATGCAGACAAGCACCTCCCTAAGACTTGCAATTTCATTGCATATCCTGTCCGTGTTGGCGTCCATGCGCTCAGTGGAGTGCCTCACCGTCTGGACTATGTTCTCAGTGAGATTGGCAGCCTCAGCGACATGCTGGCCAACCAGCACGGTCAGCTCCTGTTGGCGCTGCAGGATGGCGGAAATTTGGAGGTCAGTGCCGGGTGACCGTGCATTGGATGCCGTGCCCTCAGATGGCTCCAATGCAACAGGTGATGGTAGCATGGGTGACATTATTGCAGGGTTGGTGTCCTCGAAAGTCCCATCAGAACCAGGGGTCTGGGATGCCACTGCCTCTGGGCTTCCTGGGGGGCTTGGGGTGTGCATCTCCATGTGCTGGAGTAGGGTGTCCTCTGGATCGGACTGGGGGCCAGTGGCGGCTGCCTCACCAGCAGAGCTTGCCGCAGTTGATGGTGGGCCCTGGGTGTCTGGCATTGTTGACAGTGGGTTTGCCTCCGGTGGTGGGGCCACAGTTGGTGGTGCAGCTACTGCTGCCCTGGCAGTGGCACTGTGACGTAGGCTGCCACTCTTCAGGTGTGGCCTTCCCCCTTGCCCCTGGATGTTGCAGGGGTATCCTCGGGCTCCTATGCCCTTGGCCTCTTGGATGTAGGTGGTGCCTTTGATGCATCAACGGCATCCTCCCCATCTGTATGTGAGCCTGTCAGGGACGAGAAGGGGGATGGCATTGGTTGCGTTTCAATATACTCAATGTAAATTACAGGAATGATGCAGTTGTGGCCATTGGGACTTAGCAGTTGTGGATGCAGGTGATGTGCCAGTTCAGTGCCTCGTTCATGCATGGTTGAGTTTGGGACTTGTCTCTGGTGATGTGTGCGTGTTTGGGTCTGACACTGACATGGTGATGGATGGATGCATGTGTGGATGTGTGTCCATGCATGAGTGGGGTCTGTGCTCACATATGGGGGTGACTGTACATTCACACCGCATCCTGTCATGTGTACACTCACCTGCATCGGAAGTGGTAGCCACGCCAACCTCCATGCTATCCACTCCCTCGATGCTTTCGGTGGCAATCATGTTGGCGCATGTCTCCTCCCATTCCTTCAGGCGTATTGGGGAGCCATCTCCACCGGCACTGGCAATGCGGTGGTTCTCCGCCAGGATGCCCCTCACCCGCAGCCTGAGGTCGTCCCACCTCTTCCTGCATTCGCGCAACGGTGCGCGTGCTGCTGCCCACGGCACTGACTTTGACAGCCACCTCCTCCCAGATGGCTTTCTTCTTGAGCAAGGTGGCGTGGCGCATGTCATTGGCAAAGACTACCTCTGCATGCTCTGCAAGGGTCTGTGTCAACATGACCAGTTCCTCGTTAGTATACTTTTCCTTCCGCTGCCTGTCACAGGTTTTCTTCAAGGCCTTGGGCATGATGCAGGTGTCACGGATGATTTCACACAGCTCCCAACTCCAAAATGGTCCAGGGGGCAGAGGATGGCAATGGATTGTGTTTTTAAAGATGGCCGCCTGGGTGCTCTTTCCCGTTCCGGTGCGATGACGCTATTTCCGGTTCCGCAATTTAACGGTCGATGCTAATAGCGGTGACCGCTAATAGCATGTACAGTGAGGGTGGAGGTGCTATCAGCACTTTGGGCGGGCCCGGTAAGGTGCTTTTGCGGCATGGCGGTAGGGTAATTTACCGGCATGGCCCTATGCGCGTGTCCGCTTACTCGTAATGGTACGCTATTGGCAGTCTCCTGTGAGGGCGGACACGCTAATAGCGCCATGCCGGTAAATCCCGTTTTTTTAGCACCTACCGTGTAATGAGGCCCTTGGTCTTACAACACATCCTAAAACCGTTTCATACTCCGGTAGGATTATATTTACGCATTCAACCTGGAATCTCCCACCATGAAGCAAATGTGGCCAGATCACTGTAAATATCTATGTGATACACTCGAATGATTCATACGTATTAAATAGTTAATTATTCAAACGGTATAATATCGTCATCTAATGGACAAAATAG
The DNA here is from genome assembly GCF_040938575.1 of Ambystoma mexicanum. Lineage (NCBI taxonomy): Eukaryota > Metazoa > Chordata > Amphibia > Caudata > Ambystomatidae > Ambystoma > Ambystoma mexicanum. Next base: position 719,983,617 of record NC_090923.1, read on the forward strand.
AGATTGTAGCTAGATGTTACATTTCATGATCTATTTATACAAGTTCGGCTGAGGATAGGTGAGGGGACCAAGGGCGCGAGTCCTAAAAAAAAGTAGGGGGACGCTGAAACACCCATTAAGAAGTGACGTCATAGGAAGTGGACATTTCTGACAGTTAAATATGCTTGTTTCTTTTAATTTATCTTTCACTGTTGAAGAAACTGCACAGTGCAAAAACACATTTGCTAATATAATATATTTTCCTAATGCATTGCTGGGGGTTGATTATAAAATGTACGGACCTTATAGATCTAAGAAACACAAAAAAAGTTGGTATAGCAAGATTTCAATATGAAACGTTTTACTGCTGTACAAAAGATGATTTGTGTGCTCTTATGGTTAACGGTCTCGTTTCATAGCCAACATAGTCCTTCCACTTGTGTGCTGGTGGGTGGGACCCATTTCCTAATGATCTTTTGGGCCCCCTTGCCTAGAGCTGGGAAAAACCTATGTGAGGAAGCTGTGTTGGTGAATAGATTATAATGGAGTTTCCTAATTCAAACGGTTGCCATTGAGGTTGCATACCATCTCCAAGCATATTCACTGCCCCAAACCAGAGAGCTGAAAGTGGGATACAACATGTCCGTGACAAGTGAACACCTTTTAAGGAGGTCTGTCTTTGGTCAGCAAGTACACATTTAAAGTTACACAGCCTTTAGTTTGTAAAGACTGATGTTTCCTTAGGGAATTTGTGCATATCATTAGCCCCACCATCATTCTGTAGCAAAATTCTAACGCAATGGACAGAGGGGATGAGTAGCTGCAAATTATCAAGGAAAGGTTTATTGGGCGCCGCACAGTAGAACAAAGCAAGGCAGCCAGCGGAGAGCTGAAACCTTAAATGACCACTTAAAAAAGTGATTACACTTTCTTTGTCAACTCCCTCTGCCTGAGATGTAGTAGTCCATTTCAATTAAAAGGATTGAAAGGTCCAGATGCTGGGTCTGCATTTGTGTTATTTGAATTTCTGGAGCGCTTGTGCTCCACATGAACGGTTTCTTGGTGCTTGGAGGGTGCAGGGAAATGGAATAGCAACAAATTAAATGGATGGTTACACAAAAATCTAATTTTTACTGAAGGCCCAATGACTGGAGGTAGAAAGAAAACTAAAAGAGATGGTGGTTCAATTTGGTGGGGAACAAAACCGAAAATGATCGGTCATCATTATCATGAAATCGGCAAAAGGGGAAAATCAAAAGAAGTTGTTGGGAAGGACGACGTGAACGTGAAGAAGCACATTTGGGGAGATGCTGAGCAATAAGAGGGATGCTTAGAGAAGAAACAGTGATGGGTACTGCACTGCAACTTGAAGATGACACTGACCAAATGGGTAACTAATGAAATGAAAAGGCCTGGCGAGATCCGCATGATTTTTTTAAAAAACCTGTGAAAAACTGTTTGGCTGTATTCAGGATAAACTGGAGATGGGAAAGACTAGATTTGGGTAAAACGGAAATGGAGTGCTTTGCCATAAAATAAGCATAACGGCACAAGAGCTGCAGCGCCTGAGGAGTGGGCAGAGAGGGAAAGATAGCTACAGGTAGGGTAAGATTTGTCTGAGCAGATGAAGCTGACAATAACAAAATGACATCACTGAGCATATCTGGAAGCCGAGGGAAAGATCTGGATCTAATTTCAATGCAATGTGAAATACAGATGGGCTAGGGGAGGCAAGGTGGAAGAGTCGTAGTCCAAAAAGAGAGGAACAAAGTGTTGTGGACCTCCAACTACCCTGACATTCGTTTTTTCAGAATCAAGTTTTATTCATTTGTATGTCTTTCAATTAGAGGCTGCAGACATATAAGCCTGAAAGGGTAGCTAAGGAATCCAAACCACCATCCAAGTGAACAAGGATTTGGGTATCGTCAGCATACGTTAAAAACGGAATCCATAGGACTCAATCATAACAGGCAGGAGAAGGGAGAAAGAGGAATCTTGTGGAACACTGCACGTGAAGGGAAAGAAACACGATGTAAATGATGGAGCAAAACCACCCCATGGTGGTTAGTCAAGAGAGGGGATATTCAATCTAGCCAGTCTTTGCGTTCCTGCTGCAGTGACACGGTTGATTAAGATGGATTGGAGAAACATCAATATGTACCACAAGTTTGGAAAATTCATATACATTTATATGTTGTTGGCACTTCACTCTGGACAAGCTACACAAAATATACCCTGAACTTTCCCCTCTCTGTTGGCGTGCTTGTGGAGAGGCTGGCAGCATGGCCCGTATATGGAGGCAATATACGATAATCAGGCCTTTTTGGGTGGCAATCATTGATCTGGTTCACAAAAGTGTGGTCATTCAGCTGCCCTTGACCCCACATTTATTTTATTGGGCGATAAAGATGAACAGATGTATTTACCCTTGTGGGCTTCAAACTCCATACTCTCAGGTCACATTTTAACAGCACCCAAACTGACCATAGCACAAAATGGGAAAAAGCCAGAAGCACCTTCGTTGAATATGTGGTGGGCCACGATATGCTATATATGCTCCATGGAAAACATCACTGCCACCCTCTCTGAAGCCTTAATTAAATACAGGAGGACCTGGGATCAATTCATAACGTTTATTCATTTCAATTACTATTGCCCCTTAATCCCTTAACAATGGAGATCATTTTCGTTATTATACTTGGGGGTGCTTGACTATTTACTGGCATTGATTTCCGGGGCTGTCTGATGTATATGATCTTTACTCCAAACCTGATGAACTAGGTTGCGACAACTTACCTTTATATGTATCAGTCTCCAATTGCTTCTTGGTTTTGGATATGTGTATAAATGAAATGCTGTCTCATGGATTATTATTTTATGTTTCCTCTTGTTTGAATATCAAATACAAATGATAAAAAAGAAAAGATGTCAAATGTGGCCAAAACATTGAAAAAGACAAGTGCAGTAGACTCTCTACTGTCTTTAGACAACCTAATATGATTGAGAAAAACTGTGAGGATGTATTCAGTATGCCTCACATGCTTCTACTAAGGTACACAGTTAGGAAGTGACCCCTGATTCCATGATCTTTTCAGGTGCAAATGAAAGAGAAGTGGCGCGATAGGGAGCAGGCAAGAGGGGATCCAAGAAGTTATTTTAGAATGGGAGTGACCATGCCTTTTTTAAAAGCATACACAACTAGACCAGAGAAGAGAGAAGGATATAGAATGTGACTGGACAATGGCATCCTTGTCTTAACCACTACACAACACAAACAACACACTAAACCAGAGTAGAGAAAAAGATTTAGAATATGACTGAACATGAGCTATCACATTCGTGTTTATGGCACTGCCAAGCATAAACAAAACACTACAGCAGAGCTGAGAGAAACATTTAGAATGACTAATCATAAGCAATGGGATCCTTTATTATTCCACTGCCAAGCACAAACAATACACTACACTGGAGGAGAGAGAAAGATTTAGAATATAACTGAACTTTTGTAAAATATATCTCAAAGAAAATGATGTAGAGGAAAGTGCCAATCTAAAAACAAAAATGTGAGCTGCAGCCTGCACATGGCATCTCAAAACCACATGTGTGAGGAAGTGTACAATGTGTTCAGTCCATCCACAACCAGCCTGTATGTCCAAAGCAACTAATAAAGTCAAGAAAATAGGTCCTCTGAGTTACCATTTAAATGAAAAATAGTCCAATCTAAGATGAAAAACACAGCTTGTCACAGAAAAGGCAAAACACGAATTTGGGCCTTAAATTGTGTTTATTTCCAGGATTATGAATCGGCATTGTAGAATCTACAGATGCTTAAAAAATAAAACATCTTCGATGGGACGCTGATAAGCAAATGCAATTTTATAATGTTGTTCTGTTTAAATGACAATTTCAACATGGAGAATAAATGGACATATTTAAGGCTGTGTTGGAGACATAGCAGCTTTTGGCAATAGAAAGCAAAGTGACATCTTCCTGACCTTCCCCCAACAAACCATAAGACATGGAACTTGCTTTGCCATGAAAGAAATGAAAATCAAGACTTTCTATTGAAGCCCACCATAAAACATTATGACTGTGCCTGGAACAGGTTCTCAGTAAGCCAGGCCCTGGAATAAAAATAAATGGTACCCATCTACAACTTGCATCTGCCACAGGGCCATTGCAAAATACCCTAAATATACAAAGAATCTAATCTGATATCAAAATCAGCCAGACCTCTACTGAAGGAAATTCTGCCTTGAGTGATAGGAAGGGGAAACCAGGTCCTGCAATCCCTTAAGGAGGAGGGATTAAAGGTAATAAAAAAAACCTGCCAATGCAACTACAAAGAACATTTACTGAGGACCAAGCATTCACAGCGGTCATAATAGCCTCAGCCCTGGAGTAACCGTATGGAATACCGGATGTTCTGTTGCTGGGCAGATTAACTTGAGTTGATTTAATATTGGTAAATAAGAAAGAAATGCATCATTGAATTTACATCGTATTCATATTTCTGTTGATAACTTTGAACAAAATGTCACAGAGAGCTTTTTAAAAACATGTTCAGTTTGAAATGCCCTATTAGATAGCCACAACATGTTGCAGTTAGCTTCATTATGCAAATTAGAAGAATGTGGATAGATTCAAGCAGAAATGGCGCACGTTAGTGATTTATATATTTTAGCATCTTTGCTGGTGGGCCTGTTATCATGAGATGGAAATGGAATTTGTGTATAAGAATATTAGTTAGAAAAAGACAAACATCTATAACACAAACATTCCATGTTGTACCGAGATGAAAGTGCGTTATTTAGTTTGTCTGAGTGAGAGCAATCTGATGAACTACTTAGTAACATGATTGCAAGTGTGGAATATACTATTTCTGAAAGTTACTAAAGTTTAATGCAGACATCTCTAAGATGACATCACTTCAAATGGCAGGGAAACTGGGTTTGTAAGATACTTGGATCATTCTGCCCCCTTCATTAATATGCCCAATGGGCATGGAGGGGTTGGTTCAGTGTAATGCCACTTGTGTAACATTGTTCAATCACATAATTTAACTAATTAGATTAGAGAAAGGATACACACCTTCAAGGGGTGTGGTTTCAGCTCTATTAAAGGTCAAGCTCCATAGACAGGAGGGACACACTAGCTCTCTCACTGAAGAGGAAAAAGGAGACGAAGGAGAACTGATAAAAACAGAAATGAAAATGGAAAGGATTGTCTTCCTTTTTGGAACCATTTTATGGATTACTAGCAGAGCACTGTAAGAGAAGCCAACCTGGAGTTAAAGACCTAGGCCTCATTCAGTGGAAGAAATAGCAGACATGTCCCAATACAGAAAGAGTGAGAGTAGGCTGTAGAAGGGAGTGGAATCCATCTTGCCAACTGATGCCCACCTGTTAGTAGAGGTGGGGAATTGAACCAATCCTTAAGAGGGTGTCCACAGCCAAAAGCAACTAGGATGTAAGTATAATATAAAGGGGAAATAATCCTGAGGGAAGCAATACTCTAAAGGGAAATGTATTAAACTCCGACCCCTGTCATTTGTACGTACTGAGGGGCAGGAGGTATATAAATTGACTGTACAACTTGGAAAATAAGTAAATATTTCAGTAGCGTATGTGCTTCTAGAATTATAGATTTGTTTAAATAGATACTTTGGTGTGTATACTGGGACATCCCTTGACTCCTTTTCTTCGCAATGTACAAGCACAGAAGAGCAAAGGACATCTCCGTGTGTGAATACCTCAAAAAAGAAAGTAATTAGAGTAATGTCCTGGTTACATAACCAAGCATAATTCTGTTACTGGCGCTGAAACATTTAAGAATCTGGGGAAAGTGCTATTAACTGCTACCTATTGTTTCCTTTAGGTTGTCCGTTGAAAATGAGAAGTGTACACTGTTACACATTAATACAATTGAAACACCACTGAAGGGAGTTTCGCAAATATATACTTTCATTTTGAAAGCAATTTACACGTGGGAGTGTTAAGTAGCTTGTTCCAATAGAGTTTTCTAAGAGAGGGTTTGAATTTCTGACAGGTGCATTATGGGGGGAGATGTTTATTCGCAATAACAAAGAAATAGAGAGATTTTGATAGGCAGGAATGCTCTGATTTAATTTAATTTTGTATAAAATTACAATTTCATCCTGATCCCTCATTCTCTGTTCAAGGTATGGGGGATACACACTCACAATAATTCAAATGTACACATGGAGATGCGTGTTGTTTCAAAGTTCACTTTCATAATAAGGCTGTTTTGACCATTGATGTTAGAACCACATGGATGCATAATTTGTGTATATTTAAATTGATTGAATTATTTCCATTTTATTAATAAATAGAGCTTCTGTGCAACCCTTAGTGTTTCTTGTCCCACAACAAGAGGGAGGCTGTAGTGTATCAATACTGTTACATTGGGGGTTCCATGTTCATAAAAAGAACTTTATTATGTGCATGATAATTGTGTGCCCCTTATTTGCAGTTGGGTGGACATTTCCTCTGGAGTAGATGTCGCACCAATTGAAACATCTTACAAAATTGGAGGTCCCACATAGTTATGCTTTCTAGGATTACTGGTGTCATTGCAACCACATCTTTTAACTTAAGTTGTGCAGAGTCCATGAATGTGCGTGGAAGCTTTGTGTTGCCATTGAATTACATAGTGTTGATATCACAGCCTCCTAGGGAGATACTAAGGTCTGCACAGAAGTCTAACGTTACTTACGTATGAATAAGAGGTTTGAATGTGTAGTTGTAAGGGATTGAGTGACAGCAGTGAACTAAAGGTTTGCATTTAGCGAGAATTTTGGAGGTAGATCGCTACATTGTAAACAGAGAAATGTCTGACATAGCAATACTTGTGGTCAGGGACGTCATTTAGGGGTCGCCAGAGGTTGCAACTGCGACCTCTGTGTTCTCCCTTGCGACCTCTGTGTTCTCCCTTGCGACCTCTAAAAAAAAAAAGGAAAACATTTTTTTTTTTTTAATGCATTAAAAGTGTAACTTGTCGCTCCTGAGAAGTGCTGGTACTGTCCCTGTGACAATCAACTTCCGGGGCACCAGTGATCTAGGGATGAATATCGGTTTCTAAACCATCAATCTACCCCGCTCTCTGACCCCCTCCCAGGTTCGCGTTATCAGTTTCCTCTCCTGTCTCAGAGGAGGTCCCCGGGGTCCCCGCTTCTCCGACGTCGTGTTTGTGGTGGATGGTCCCATGATCGAGGGCTGCAGTGAGACCCGGTGGAGCACCGGATCCAGAAGGCCGGGGAACCCCAGTACTGTCTTCCCAGTGGTCTCTTGGGAAGATGGTGATGGCGTTGTGACCTCCCCCGGTAAGTAAGATGTTAGGGTTGGTGGAGAGCTTGATTATTTGATTATCCGTGTATTATGTTATCCCAGCTCTCGTTGCGCTAGCAGCTCATTTGAATGCTCGCATAAAGAGGGCATGGGGAGGTGTCTCCTTGTGTGCCCTGACATTGTTGCCACTTGCCACTTTAATGTAGTGCTGTTTTGATGCAAATAAAGAGCCTTTGAACATACTCGTCGCGGACAGGCTTGTGTGCAGGACAAATTCACGATACATTTTCTAACTGAAGCTGAAAAGCACCTGGCGCTATAACTTCCTACGCTGGCGGTGATTGTTACACGGGATATTCCCTGCCAGTGGAATGGGAGGAGTGACTCATGCGGTGCACCGGGCAATGAATGCACTTGTTTCCGTACATGCAGGTGCCATTGTTTTAATCAGTGAAGCAACTATCTTGTAAATGAATCTAATTATTATGTGGTTTTTTTTGTTCTTGTGGAGCAGGCAGACACTTTTTCTACCCGTAGCTCGTTCTTTTTGTACTTGCTGTTTGACAGCAAGAAACTATTTTGAGAATGTTGCGTTTTGTAAACAGTGTCCTGCCAAATGCAAAGCATCCATCGAGTGGAGAAGATGCTCTTTTGTTGGACTCTGTGGCAGGCTCGGACTGGCCTATCGGGCAATGCCATTTGCAACTGTGGGCCACTTTTTCATTGGCGCCCTAGATAATTTGAATGCCCCATCCCGACCCTGCTCTCTGGTGATAATCATGTAACATAATGTGTAAAAATCAAGGGAGTATCTAGCATTGCAAGAGGAGGGAGGGCACAAAAAAAGCCCTGCTCCTTTTCCTCCCTATATTCAGTGCGCACAATTCCATACGTCTTATTCATGCCCCTTGCCCTCCCCCAATCAACTTGCATGCTGTCCGAAACATTGCGGGACATTGTCCTGGCAGAGGGACACATCCCCCGTTCGGTACCCTCATTGACAATGAAGGTGCTGAATGGAAAAGGTGTTCTTCTGCCTGGACAATGGGAGTGCTGAGCAGGAACGCTGCTGCTTGGCACCTTCATTGTCTTGCCAGCGGGACACCTCTCCCGTTCGGCACCCTCATTGACAATGAAGGTGCAGAACGGGAGAGGCGTCCCGCTGCCAAGTGTACTGGTCTGGCTGTTGAAAGAGCCACTCGGGGGCAAGGTGCCCCGCCGCCCCTCTCGGTACGCCACTGGCAAAGATAATGGAACACAACATCATTACAATCCTTTACATGTGGCATAAAAACTGCTCGATTATGTTGTTTGCTTCCAGTCGTGATGGCAGTGAATAAATGCGGACAGAAAGCAAAGTTCATTGGGGCTCTCTGCAGCCCTTGATTTGCCATCTCCCATTCTGAGAAAGAGCGCTGAGGTGTCTTAACTCACAGACACCTATACTTTCCGAAAACAAAAGACAGATTTTCCAAACACTGCAGCACTTCTTATTTGAAGCACTTGAGAAAAAAGCCAAGATGTTATAGGGGAGAAAAAAGCAAGTTGTTTTAGGGCAGTGGTCTTCAAACTTTTTTGGCCAGGGCCCCCCTGAGCAAAATTTGGGCAGGTCGGGACCCCCCAGAAATGCCAAATGGACAGTATATATTGCGCGCCGTCACCTGCTCCCATCAAAGTCGCTGGGTTCCCTCATCCCACTCCTACCCAGTCGCTGGTCTCTCCCCACCCCATCACACACCCAGGGCTCTCCCCACTCTGCTCCCATCACTATCCCATGGTTCCCGCCCATTGTGCTCCCACCATAGTCCCTCGGTTCCCCCATCCCGTTCCCAACACAGTCTGAGGGCCAGTGGCGGCTGGTGAATCTTTTTTAAGTGGAGGGGCATTAAGGGGAGGTTCGGGGGGGTTTCCCCCTGTGAATTTTTTTTTAAATAATAGGTTAAAATGTTGCATTGTAGAGCATACTTTTAACAAAAAATGGGTAAATAGCCAAACAGTTTGCAATTCTTGCTGGGAGTCCAGGGGGCAGGCATTGATATTTTATTTCTATCGCGCTCGTACACAAGTGTTTCAGAGCGTGACAAGGCAAGGGAGGGGAACAGAGGAGAATAAAACAGCGATCTTACTGGGACCAGTGACATTGAGAACGCGCAAGTGTGGGGGGAAAAGTGCATGGAAGGGGGGAGAAGTGGAAAGTGCGAAGCAGAGGAGAAACAGATAAATAACAATAAATAAATAATAAAGGCAACAAACAGTGGTAGTGCAGCCAGCAATTTGCAAGTGCTACGTTTAAGGCAGCAGACAGGGTAGGTCTGATAAGTGCAGGAAGAAAGATGGTTCTCCTCAAGTTTTAGAGTGGCAGGGCGCTGTTCCAGAGGGAGGCCCCAGCCAAAGACGGAGATCTACCCCCAGCTCGTTTCTTTGATAAACGACTGACCCTGAGGGAGTTGGAGGTAGAGGAGTGAAGAGCTCGAGAGGGGAGGTATTTGCGGAGGAATAGCTGAAGGTATTTTGGACCGAGGCCCCAGAAAGCCTTGTGGACAAGGCAGAGGGTTTTGAATGATAGATGTCCGGTAAAAAGATACCATCCCTGTCCCCTGGGCCCCACTGGTCCTAACACAATGAACATGATTATGTGTATATGCAAGGCACTGCACATTCATACAGCAATCACTCTATCATTCACATGAGCATCCATCACCATACACTCACTCATAACGCATCCATACACATGTTTAAATAAAAACAATGAACATAAACGTACCTTCTGCATTGGCCTGTGTGTGGGTGCTGCTCCAGCTGCTCTGTCCGTATGTGCGAGGAGGCGCAGGAGCTCCCCCTCGGACATACAGACATGCAGTGCCCCAGCCAGCATTTCCAATGAGCTATGCAATGCTGGCGAAGCAAAACGCCCCAGCACTTGCATGGCTCAGTGAGCATGTGCGGCTGGGGAACTAAACTGAACTGTCAAAGGGAAACAGTGTTTCCCTTTGACAGTTCAGCCAGCCCAGGAGCACTCCATTAGCTGGATAAAGCAGCTGAGGGAGTGCTCACTGTTTCACTGGGCTGGCTCCTTAGCTCCTCCATAATGGGTGAGGGGCCACTATGCAGTTAGTAATGTTGACCATTGTTGCTGAATATATCACAATTTACTTACATTTTAACACAAAGCACCCCTTTGGGTACTATTGAAACAGTGGGCTTCATAACTACTCTGGCGGTAGCTGTGCCGGTAAAACCGGCACGGCTGCCACTGGAGTTGCATCCGGGTCTGGCACCCGCGAATGGGCAATTACTAGGTCATGCCGAGTTAGGCGGACATGATAATTGCCCTTTCGAAGGTGCCGGTAGATCCCCATTCCCATTTGAGCCCCATATGGCTCAAATGGGAAGGGGGAGCTCGGATGCACCGGCACCGTTAATAACGGTGCCGGTGCATCCGACGAGCTGAGGTCAGACCTGGCGGGGGCTGTCAAGCACCCACGAGCACAACTCTTACTATGGCGGAACGGTAGCAACGGTGCCGGTAGCTTACCAGCACCGTTGTTACTGGTCCGCCATAGTAGTAATGAGGCCCAGTCTGTGACTAAAGGAATGAATATCCATTTACAACTGTGGGCCACTTTTTCATTGTTGCCTGAGACAGTTTCATGCTTCAGCCCGCCCATGTGGGCCACCCCTGCCCATTTCTTCCAATCTAAAAAAAAAAAAAAAAAAAATCTTTTTTCATGCTGAGCTCTCAGGGCCCCCCTGGGATGCACCCGCGGACCCCTAGGGGGTCGCGACCCACAGTTTGAATACCACTGTTTTAGGGGGAAAAAAGTAATGTGTGTGTGAGACAGAAAAATGCAAGTTATTGTGGTGCAGAAAAAGACAAGTTGTGCAACTGTTAATGCAGATGCATGACTCTTAGTTTTTACATATGGCATGATGTGTCCCAGAAACAGTGTAACAATGTGTGAACTTTTCAGTTAGAAAATAAGACTCCTTTAGCTTGTATCAATTGGATAGCAAAAAAAAAGCATTGGCAATGCCAACAGTTTTGGCTTTTTTGAAGATATGGGAAATATTTTTGCCAGGCATTGCTGTAATGAATGGTGGCAGCTTGAAAATTGTGCATGTAACTGGACATATTGGAGCAGTATCTGACAAATGCTCATCTAATACATATACCCAAGCCAAACTATTGCTAATGTTTGCTTTTAATCAGACTTGCATAGTTCTTATAAATCGAGTGGCTGAAGGCATACCTGGTTAAGACATTTTTATTACACCAGTAGTGCGTTTTGCAGCACATTTGAAACCAGTAGCTCTCAGAAGACTGCTTTGAAAAAGCAATGGCAGGCACTTTGAGTGCAAAGTTTGATGGTAAGGCTTGATTAAGGCGAGCTCAACGAGTTCCCATGAGGAGGTGTTTTGGGTGGGGAGTAGCAGGAATTGAGTGGGAATGGCCATGGGGATTAGCATGAGCAAAACCAAAAGTTGATGGCTGAAAGGTTTTGAATGAATCAGAACCATGAGGTGGGACCAAGCCTGATTTGCATATTGTCTTTCCCCTTTTGTAATGGCTTGGCAGGCGAACCCTCCATAAGTAGCATTTTCTGTAAACTCGTGAATTGATGCGATTCACAGATGATGGTGTGAGGGCTGCTTTTTTTTGAGGCGAGGAGTGGGCCACTTTGTTTTTGGTGTCCAGGCCTATTTCTTGTCCCAGTCCGACCCTGGCTGTGGCCAGCACCATGTGGCTCTTTACTTCTGGAGTGTCTGGCTTTCTTGTTCAGGCCTCTTAAAAAAAGAAGAAAAATAAGAACAGGAGTTCCACAAGTCTAGCACTTTCAGCACTGACCCTAAATAAGAAAGAATAGGAATACCAAATAATGTGTCTTTCTGGAATTCTATACAATAATTGTTAGACTCTTTAAAGTTTATTTCAGGCACACTTCAGGGGGTGAGTCACTGATTTAGTCTGTTCTTAAACGCCTCAACTCAGCCTTTCATTCTTCTGAGGTTGCTAAATGAGTACCAACACAGGTTGGGTGATATTGGGTGTATATTTTTTCTATATAAAGCGCTTAAGCATAAGTGCTATATAATAACACATCATCATTTGGTCATGGACGTCTGCTTGCATTCACAGTAATTTGGTAATATGGACCTATACACACTGATCTTAATGATACATATGGTGATCCGTTCTGTATGAATTGTACATCACATTATAGTGATGCCGTAACCATATTTTTTGTAGTGTACAATGCTATGTGATGCCACTTCCTGTTTTGTCAAGGGGTGAAATGTCGTGTCCCATCGCTTCCGCGATATCACTTCGGGGTGGGGTCAAATGTCATCACTTCCTGTGATGTCATCAGAGGTCAAGGGTTGTGTAATGTCACTTCCGGTACCCCTGGCATTTTGGTGAAATGGCGTCCCTGCTTGTGGTTAAAGCCTGCGCTCTTAAGAATTCTATTTGAAAGGGGACTGGACAGCCATAGGTATTGACATGTGGAAGACAGATTTGATGATCAGAATAGCCTCTCTGGGTTCAGACATTTTGTATGAAAAAGGCCCATTAAATCAGTCCCTGCAGAGGCTATATATGACTTCAACCATCAAAGAATACGCATACGGGAGGATTGCTCAGGATTTCTCAGGGGCAATGCGTTTATCTTGGAAGCAACACAGCGCAGAGCATAAAGGTTTGCATCATGGTCCCGCGCCTAGAGACTGGTCTCCAGTGTTAAGTGCATTATAAAAGATTAAATAATTAAAGAAGAACATTTCAAACTGATATGCCTCTCTGCAGACATGTATTTCCACCTCCAATTGGTGGAGGGCAGGTTAGCAGACAAGGATGCTCATATTACACTGTGTCAAGAAGCACCAAGAACAATTCTGAGGAGTTGCTGAATGCCAAGCAATTGTGTAACGACAATCTAGAAGACGTCTTCGGTTGCATGAAACACTGAAAGAAAGACAGGTTTGTGAATTGCAACAGGAACATTTTATTGATCAAATGCAAGGTGAAATCAAAACATGATGAGCTGCAGAATCAAGCCGCACCTTTTATTTGAGTCCACAGCACACATATAATGATTGTATGGAGGGTCAGAACAAGATGCAAGGAACATATAATGACCAGTCTGCTCATAATAATGCCTTGTTAGACAACAGTGTGACACTGAAACTACACATTGCAGAATAAAAACCAGAGAATAAATGAAATCTCAAAAGAAGATAAGTCCCAAAACTATTTGATCAAATTAAACATAATGCAAATGTCACAAAATGACAGATCAGCTTGCACAAGAGCATGATCCTCTAATTCATGAAAAACAGCAACTGATTCAAGTTTCTTCGCAAGAACTAGCCATTGTGAAAGATGCAGATTTGTTCCTAAAAGGTCAATTGGAACAAATGGAGACTGGCCTGAAACAGGCAGACCAACAAAAAGAGTCATTTGAAAAAGAAAACACTGCACTGGCAATTGAGAAATTATGAAGGGTCTAGTGTACTTCAAAATTGCCATTTCGAGAATGAATTTTTACATCAGTAACTGCAAACTAAAAATGACTTGTTAACTTCCCATAATGAAACGATGGAAGAAGTGCTGAACTGGGGCATAAAATTGTCTCGGGCACCGATGAAAATGTAGCCCACAGTTGCAAATGGCAATTCATTCCTTTTGTGACAGACAGTTTGAATAGCACCCAATGGGGAGCTTTATGATAAACTGTGATGCAAATTGTGCATTTTAAAGATATTTATTCTGCAACACTGGTCAAAACTACTATCCGCATAATAAGTAACTCATCAAACCGACCCACATTGGCCAAGAAAGTCACCCACTTTGACCAGCAAAAACTGGCCCACACCAGCCTTTTGCTTTTTTGGTTCGGACATTGCCCTATTGGCCTATAGGCCAGTCCGAGCTTGGCTGGATGTTAATCAGGCCAGTATGTGTGGTTTAAGAGAAGAATGAGTCTATTATAAGCAGAAAATGATTCTTGCAATGGAAACATAGAAAAAGTATACCAGGAAGTAAAGAACTATAAAATGGTGCTACAGCCACCCAGCAAACAACCACAAGAGGCAGGTACTAAGGACAGGGGGACCATTCCCTTCTACCTAAAAATTCCTGAAGGCAGGCTGAGGGACATATGTCTAACCCACTTAAAAGACATTCCTGAAATCAGGACAGTAGGGAATGGGGTTCCAGCAGTAGCTCTGACTGTGGAGAGAGTGGACTCAGGTTCAGCGAAGCAAGAGTTTCATCAAAGACCCCATCAAACAAAGTAAAGCCATCACGAGTTTTATGACCCCGTATCGCAAAGAGGTGAAATATTCTGTGTGAGAACATCTAGAATTATATGAACAAATTATGTGCTCATTTGGAATAAGGCATGATTTCAATAAAATGGAGTATGTAAAATGGACCTTCTGTCCTGAGTTTTCTTTGGCTTGAGGACCAAAACCACTGTAATGTTCTGCATATAAGGTGGCCATTTTAAAACACCTTGCTACACAGAAACCCCAAAGAGGCATGTAAAGCTGCATACAATATGATGTGTGGAGAGGACCAATCTCCTAGAGAATTTGTCCAAGAGTTGAAGAGTGCATTCGCCCAGACTTCTCAGTGAGTAAAAATCAACAGTAGAGAGGTCATTACTGCACTTTTTCATGCCCTTCCCAAATATATGGTCACCCAATTAGTGAGGGACTTCGATGATTTGTGAAGTTTCGAATGGTTGATTTCTCAAGCAACAAAGATTTATGAAGTCCAAATGCCTACAGAAAACGAAACTAACTCCAAAACTCCCAAACCATCTACAACACCCACCACCTTTAAAGTGGCAGAGGTGAAGAGAGCTTCCCCTTTGGACCTGTAGTCAAGGGGGGGGAATCGTCCTCCTAAACAGAATGACCGACAAAGGAGGTCCTCTGTACAGGCCCAATCGAGTGATGCTCAACCGACGTTCCAAAATACAGACCCTTCTGATGGCAGTACATATATAAGTTCACAGTACATGGGTTCTAGACTCATCGTGGGCTACAGATACACTCCCCGCAACGGGGGCAATCAAAATGAATGAACATTACCACTGGGAGATCCTAATCAGAATGTATCATGGGATAGAAATCCAACAACCCTTTCAAATCAAAGTTACCAAAATAACTTTCCTCCTCCTCCTAGATTCTAGGACAATAGATCTCGGAATCAAAGGGCATGGAGACCCATAACTGAAAGTTACAGTCATTTTCATCAGTCCCAAGTTACCTTGCCAGGAGGGATAGTTGCCATTCCAGGGTGCAATAAAGCCTCACCCTCCCACAGTTTTAAAGAGAGGAGATAAAATCTTTCAACTAGAGCGACAAGTCAAGCAATTGACATAGAACATTGACAGATGTTGAGTGCTCAGAATACCAATTTTCACTAAAATGCCCCAACATCTGGGCCAGGTGCCCAGGGGGACAAGGACAATAGGCACACAATTCAAATGATATTGTCCTAGTGGAAGAGGAAAATGGAGATATGGAGGAAACAATATGCCAAGCCTTTGAGGAAGCTTTACTTTCTGAACCATAAAAAGACCCCTGATTTAGGTAAAGATATGCAAGAAACTTGTACTGACAACTCTTTCCACTGGGAACTAAATACAAAAGAACAGTGAAAAATAGTGAAATTCAAGAAAATAAAAATAAAATAGTCACCATTAAGAGAAAAGAGAACACAGTAAACCCCCCAAATACTCTTTCAGAGATGGTGTGACACCCCCCAAAGACAAATGGGTCAAAATAGAAGACCTTAAATCTTATAGTGTAAAACAAGGGACCGAGCAGTATGAAGAAAATCCAAGATACAAAAGTGAATCTGGTACATTATAAATTATAAACCAAGACATTTCAGAAACAGCAGAGATACCCTCTGTCCTAAATGATTCTGATGAATGTCCTCTGAAAAGAGGAGATAGCAAAGAGTCTCTGGAAAGGGGGGGATATACGTACTCCATGTTTTATCTCGGAATGCATCTGTATTCCAACAGGTTCCCAATCCAACTCGCATGAACTCGACCTCAAGGAAGGAAATGCATACATGTTGGCAAAACGAGGTCTATCCCTAGAAATAAATGACATAAAGAAAATTCATGCCAAGCTGTCTAATAACTCACACTCTCTTAAATAAACTAGTGTCTAGAGAAGGTAGATTCTTTGCTCCAGTTGAGATGCAAGGTCAGTGTGATTTATCATCCTCTGACAGGGCCACAGGCAAACTTGATTTCAAAGCAAACTCAACTTCGGAAGGAAGGAAGGAGAGGAATAACATCACTCAAAACGATTCTAGGAGAATTAAAAAACTTTTAACGGAAAGGATATTTCTGTCAATGGGATTGCAGAGCTGGAAATCAACACTGTGAGCAACTGCCTATAACATCCAGTGATCTTGTGGCTCTGGAGGGCACAACGTGTTTACTGGGGAGCGATTTCCTTTGAAGGCTGTACCCTCTGATTGATTGTGTGAAACAGGTTCTCTGGACCCAAACAAACCATTCGATCAAGTTGAAGAGAAGTGCAATCATGTCAGCATCAATGGCACTTGTCCCTTTATTGAATGCCATGACACGAAACCCCAACCAAATTGAATTTCATTTTCAAAATAACCAGGTTCCCGAGATCACCATTATCTCAGTAGGTGGACAGAGCGGTGAGGTGACCTCAACTCATGTAAATGTACCTCCCTCCCGCCAACCAATGTTTTTGCATGTTGGGATGAGATACTTTGAAAATCTACGGTCAGGATAACCCCCAAAAAATCCAAAGTTCGCCAGAAGAGTCCAGAAAAAAAGGACGAACACACATTCAGATAAATGGAGGGACTTGCCAGAGTCTTTCTAAACAATCGAAAAAGCTTTATAAGCAAATCATTGTTTCAGTGACTCCAAGAAGACCAGACCACTCGCTGCATTAATTTGACAAATAAATAGGAAGTTGGTCTGGAAAACCAAAATTCAAAGCATGTACTACCTATCGGGTGCATATTTGAAATTTCAATTGGTGATAAAACTATTGACTATAATTGTTGAATCGTTAGAGATATCATTTCAGAATTGTATCTGGGTGGTGATAGTCTCCATCTATTTTCAAAAAATTTTGATTTTATTTATAACGAAGTTAGGTCATGACTGGGGTAACCAAATGGGCTTTGGCAATGGTGAGATAGCCATCTATGAGATATTTGGGTATAACCTGACCAATAGCTACTGTAGGGAGTCTTGGAAAACATTCCTGAAGGGAGGGTTTACTCCTCTCCCAAACAAAGATAGTTTACTCCCATGTGTGCCACTACTCGCCTCCTCCTCTGATTAGGTTCTATTTGCAGAAGGTTGAACCGACTATTCTTTATGCGAGTTACTCTGAAATATATTGTTCTATTTCCCTGTACGAAAATTCGAGGGGTGTATTTGCACTTCTGCTTGAACCAATTACCAACTGCAAATGGGATAAATGGGATAAGAGCTTACGTAACACTGATTGCAGGTTCTGTACAGAGAACGCACTTTAGGAAACACTAAAACACAATGGGCTTCATTACAAATTTGTCGGTCCAGAAATAAGGGTGCCGGTAAACTCACCAGCACCCTTGTTTTCCGGAACAGCTAACTACAGGTTTGCGTGCTGGAGCCGGTGTGCCCGACAGGACTGACCCGGGCACAGCGATTACAGCAGGCAAAGCCATCATGGAAGCACCGGCTCCATTAAAAACAGTGCTGATGCTTCTGTGTCCCCACTCCCATGGAGTCCAATAAGGACTCTATGGGAATGGGGATTAACGCAATTACTGGCACCTGACTTCCCTGCCACTGGACTTCGAATAGCCCAGTGGCACCTGTAAGTCAGGCGCCAGTAATTTTTTATGGGTCCGGCGGCAACCCACTGGTAGCACTGGCAGGGTTACCGCTGGACCCGTAATGAGGCCCATTGTCTTACACTGTGCAGCCTTTGGGGAGCCGAGACTGTGATATTTGGATGCGCTAGCACTCTCTGAAATGTACTGGGTTAGACTTATGTGAGGAAATGGGCTGTAACTGATTTTGGCATTATACGCCTTCTGTGTGTTGTTTTGGAAAAAAATGGATGATGTTCAGATAATGTTACGCTCACCTGGCTCCCACAGGGGCGTCGATCGGAGCCGGACAGCTGCGGTCTCCTCCAACTTGAAGCGTATTGCAGAGATGACAGACTGGACCGGCCTGCCTAATCTCGTCTGCTTGACCCATAGAAGTATTCTCCTGCAAGAGGAGAAAGGGATTTAGCCACCCGTGGATTCTAGTAACGGCACCCCACTGTTCTCCCCACTAATCACCTCCGATATTCCCTTTCAGTAATCTCACCTTATGTTTTTGAATGATGAGCTCTCCATCCTGCGTGGAATGCAGGGGCGCGTAGATACCAGTTACTTCACTGGTTCGAAGGCGTTGGAAGAGTTCCAGATGAATATTGACTCAGAGGTTCCTGGCGAGAACCCGTAGAGTTCTCTACGGGTTCTCTGAACCGAAAGAGTTCAATATGTCCAATGTTTACTCTTGTCCCATTCCCTTCTTGTGTTGCAGCCGGGTCCAAGAGAAGATTGTCTTGTGGCAGCTGATGGCATTCAGGTAAGAGTCTGTATTACCCAACACTGTCCGGGAAATGATGCATGTATTTAACTTGTTGTTTTCTCTCTCCTTACAGGTGCGGCGTAAGAAGTTGCGGGATATTAAAGAATAATGCCTTCGGTGGTAAATCAGGTAAGTGTATGGTGGTAAAAAAGAGATTGTATTGGTTGGCTCTCTCGGCTCACCTTATATTTCTTTTGTCCCCTAGACGCTGGAGTTCGGTGAAGAAAATGATGGAGGCAGCGCCGAATTGAAAAATGCTGTGAGGACTGGTGAGTATGGCGTGGCGCTGCAGCTGGCGATGCGACGCATGCAGAAATAATGTCCTTTCCAAGTTCGAAGACGTGATGGATCCGGAATCAGGTAAGGAATTAAAATAATGTCCGTGTTCTAACCTTTCCTCTTTTTCTAGGAGCTCTGGATTTGAGGCGGGCGTGGCAGAAGACTGGATGCTGACTGCAGGCACGGTGAGCATTACGCTGCTGGATGCAGAATAACGCGAAGCATGTGCTGCCGTTCGGGCGTGGTTTAAATAGCCTTCAAAGTAGTCCCAGGTAAGAAGTTCCCCCAGAACCACACCCGAGTAAAAAAATAGTCCCTGAAGTAAAGTAGTCCCATTCAGGTCACGTTGGCTTGACTTCATTGCAGCATGGTCTGCATGAGGTAAGTAATGTACATGAGCCTGGCGCCTATGGCGCCAGGACTGATTTCCTCTATGAGCCTGGCGCCAATGGTGCCAGGACTGTACCCAGACAGCTACTAGCCGGGGCTGCTGGGCTTTTAGTAAGCACCTGGATGCCTGCTCCCAGGGCTGATGGGCTTGGTCCGGATGCCCGGGGGTAGGCATCATGACAGCACTCCCCCACAAGGCCCCTCCTAAAGGTGTTCTTCCCCTTGGTCCTGGTTTGTCTGGGAAGTTCAGATGGAATCTTTTCACCAACCGAGGTGCATGAACGTGGTCACTAGGCTCCCATGACCTTTCTTGTGGTCCGTAACCCTTCCAGTCGATTAAATAAAAAAGTCTTGATTTAACCATTTTAGAGTCCAGGATATTTTTAACTTCGAATTCGGGTTCTCCATCTATTAGGATGGGGTCGGGTGGTTTGGCTAGTCTTGTCCCGGGTTGAATTGGTTTCAGGAGTGAAACATAAAAGACAGGATGAATCCGCATATTAGAGGGTAATTCCAATTTGACGGCCACCGGGTTGATAATGGCCTTAATAGTGTAAGGTCCCAAATATCTAGGATTAAAAGTCGGAGTCCCTTTTAGAGGTATGTGTTTTGTAGCCAGCCAAACTTGATCCCCAATCTGGTATTGTGGAGCATCACTTCTATGTTGATCAGCATTTTTCTTGTATTTCTCTTTCGCTTGTTTCAAATGTTCTGTTGCTTCCTTGAAGGCTTGTGTAATAGTAGAGTGCAGATGATTCACTGCAGGCATTTCTAAGTGTTGAGGCGAATCGGGTTCTGAGGTTCGAGGATGATGTCCATACATGGTATAAAAGGGGCTTTGTCCGGTTCCTGAATGTACAGAGTTATTGTATGCGTATTCGGAAATCCATAAAATATCCTTCCAATTGCTTTCGGTTTGGTGTAGCATGCAACGTAGGTACTGTTCAAGAGTCTGGTTGGTCCTCTCTGTCTGACCATCGGTCTGGGGATGGTGACTGGTTGATAACCTCACGTCGATTTGAGCTAATTGACAACATCTCTTCCAAAATTGCAAAATGAATTGACTACCTTGGTCAGAGACCAATACAGAAGGAAATCCATGTATTCGAACAATGTTTTTGAGAAATTCCTTGGCCAAAATTGAAGCGGAAGGTAATCCCTTTAAAGGAATAAAGTGCGCCATCTTGGAAAAAAGATCCACAATAACTAGAATGGTGTTAAATCCATTACATGGAGGTAGATCAGTAATAAAGTCTAAAGACAAAGTATGCCATGGTGTAGGTGGAATATCCAAAGGTTGTAAAAGACCAGCTGTTTTTTTCTTCTGACTTTTGTTTTGGGTGCAGATACCACAAGATAGCACAAATGACTGTACGTCTTTTCGCCAGGTGGGCCACCAGAATTGACTTTTCATTTTAGCTTCAGTTTTTGCGATATCTGGGTGTCCTTCCATCAGAGCATCATGATAATTGGAGATAACTAGTTCTTGTAGTTCCTTGTGTGGTAGAAATAGACGCCCTTGATAGTAAGGTAGTGTCATGCAGCGCGGCACTTGGCGCCTGTGGAACCGCTGGCGGCGCGGACATTATTCGCCGCACACACTGGTAGCCCGTCACGCCCACCTGCAGCACTGCCCGTGCGTATGCGCGCTAACGCGGCCCAGAAGTTTAAATACAGCAGCTTCCGGGTTGCGTACGCATTGCAACGCTTCCGGTTTCCTCCGTTAGTGCTGTCTGCCTTTGCCTGCTTTTCCATCGCTCGCCCTTGTTGCAGTTTCTCTGATCTCTATCGGGTCCCGGTCCTCTTACTCTTTGTTTGCCTCCTGCCCTCCTTCTTCTGCTACTCCTTCCTCCCCTCTCGCTACCCTTCTTCTCCCGGCCCATCTCTGTACCCGTTCCTTACCTTATTTTTCTCTTCCTGTTTTCCTTCTGCCTGCCTTCTTGTGTACCAGACCTCGGCCTGTTTTTCTTGGATTGCTGATTCTACTGTTTCGGATACTTCCCCTGTGACCTCCCGTGTACCGGATCCTGGCCTGTATTTGGACTGCCTCATCTCTTTGTGCTACACCTATGGACTTGGTTCCCCTTGTGGTATTCCTTACTACGTACTTACTACCTTCCTCCGGAGCACCTACCTATCTACCACAGTTCAGCTTCAGCCGACTGCATTCTCCCAGCATACCAGCTCATTCGTTAGGAGAGTCAGGCAGGTCGCTCAGGGGTTTTTTGTGCCACTTGGCTTTTTCCCCCTCCCGGCGTTCCCGGGAGGAGGCACCGGGTACCCTTCTTGGGTGTCACGGTGGCTTCCTTCCGTGGGCACCCTTACCTACATTAAAAAAAGGAGCGACCAAGAAGTAAAGGAAAGAAGGGTACAGGAAGAAGAGATGAAGGTGAGGAGTTAGGGGAGGTTGGTGAATCGGATTCTACGTTCTCTGACGAGGATATCACCGATCCCGGTGACAGTTTGCAACGCCAAATTGAAGTTGAAATGGGTACGCCACAGCAAGTACAGGAACTTGTAGCAGCAATCCAGAGCTTAAATGTGGAAATGCAGAATCTCAAGGCTACCAATGCCACCCTACAGCAACGGATGACGGAGAGAGAACAACCTTCCACCGATCTACCACTGCTCCCCCTTGTGTCGGGCAAGTTTGATGGCACTCCAAAAAGGGTAAAAGAGTTTTTGGATGCATGCCATTTACACTTCTCATTCCGCCCTCAGTCCTTTTCCTCGGACTATGCCAAGGTGGGGTTTATAACACCACACATGATAACACACATGTCAGGTAATGCCCTGGCATGGGCCACTCCGTTGGTGAACCTGCCGGATCCAGTCTTACAGGATTATGATGCTTTCAAGGTTTTGATGCAGCAAACCTTTCTACGTACCGAAAGCACCTACTTGGCTTCAGAAGATCTGACATCCGTCAAGGGAATTCGGATCTGCTAACCTACATTACAACATTCAAACAGGTGACAGCTGAAGCTGGGTGGCAGAGCAGGCTCAATATGCAATCTTTCGGCGGGGTCTGAGAGAAGACTTAAAGGATGAGCTAGCCAGGATAGAAAGACCTGTATCCTTTGCTGAACTCCTTACGGCTACCCTCCAGGATAGATTTCCGCCTGACCGAACAACGCATGGAAAGAAGAAAGACCAAGACAAATGCTCCCCCTCTCTTGGAAACACACCCGTCTCCTTCAGTACCCTTCTCACGCTCCTCCAAAGAGGAGCCCATGCAAATTGGGACAGCTCGTGCTCCGCTCACCCCTGAGGAACGCAAACGGCGCAGGGACGGCTGCCTGTGCATGTACTGCGGGGCTTCCACTCATATGTTACGAGACTGTCCGGAGGTACCACCCAGAAGGTCGGGAAACGCTCGCCCTCGGTAAGTGTTGGGACTCACTACCGGGGGGCTGGTCCAAGTCCTTACGCTCCTCTATCTGTGTCATCTCCCGAAATCCCTGAGGACTCTCGTCTTATGGTGCTCACAGTTACCCTCAAATTAGAGTCTATCGCAGTGACCACATTAGCTCTACTGGATTGTGGTGCTGCCGGCAATTTCATTGACACTCACTGGACCAAACAAAAAGGTCTTAAAAGAATTGCCAAACAGGAAGACCAGAAGGTTGAAGGAGTGGATGGAGAGCCTTTGAGCTCAGGCATGATCACCCACACCACAGAGGAACTCACCTTGTCGATACAACAGCACACAGAAAGGATTATGTTTGACATCATCAGAGCCGCGCACTTCCCCATCATTCTGGGAATCTGCTGGCTACGCAAGCACAGCCCCAGCATAGACTGGTCTAAGAATCTATTACATTTTCAGTCTTCATTCTGTAGATCTGAGTGTTTACCCGAGCCAAGATTCGAAACTGTCAAGACTTCTAATAGTTGTGAGACCAAGTCAGTCCATTGCTTGCACCATTACCTAAGGGAGTTCACAGAAGTTGTGACAGAAAAGATACCTATTGAACTACCTCCACACCGGCACGAGGACTGTTGCATCAAACTAACTCCGGGGGCTCTGGTACCTTTTGGCAGAATGTTTCCTCTGTCACTGGAGGAAAAGCAATTTCTCAGAGGTTATCTGGACGGTAACATGGCTAATGGGCTGATCCGACCTTCAAAGTCTCGTGCTGGAGCTTCCTTGTTTTTCGTTTCCAAAAAAGATTCGAAGGACTTAAGACCTTGCATTGATTATCGAGGCTTAAATAAAGTCACTGTTAAGGATCGTTATCCGATGCCCTTGATAACTGAGATCTTACAAGCAGTTCACGGTGCAACAATTTTTACCAAGCTTGATTTAAGGAACGCCTACCACCTTCTCCGAGTACAGAAAGGAGATGAATGGAAGACTGCCTTCAGGACTCCGTTCGGGCTCTTTGAGTATCAGGTCATGCCATTTGGGTTGGTGAATGCCCCTTCTGTTTTTCAACGGTTTATGGACAGACTGTTCTCCGATTTGTTGTGCCAGACCACTCTAGTGTATCTTGACGATATACTAGTATTTTCCAACAATCCCAAAGAACATGAGGAACATGTCAAGGAAGTTTTCCGTAGGCTTAAGAACAACCACTTATCCGTCAAACTTGCTAAATGTGTGTTCTCCGCTTCATCCATACCTTATCTGGGTTATATCCTGTCCAGTCAGGGTATCTCAATGGACCCCCACAAGATGTCTTCTATCCTAGAATGGCCTTCACCCTCTTCAGTGAAAGAAATTCAAAGATTCCTGGGTCTGGTGAACTTTTATCGTAGGTTAATTCCCAATTTCTCCCAGAAGATCCTGCCCATCACTTCTCTTCTCAAGAAATCTTCTGAGCTGTTCAGATGGTCGGCTGAGGCCGAGGACAGCTTTGGGGATCTAAAGAACGCCTTTTGTGCTGCACCCATACTACAACAACCTGACCAGGAGCTGCCCTTCATCCTGGAGACCGACGCCTCTGCTGCCGCCATAGGAGCTGTCCTTCTCCAAGAGGTTCAGGGAGTAGAGCATCCAGTCGCATACTTCTCGAAGACTCTTAACGGCAGTCAAAGAAACTACTCTGTCATTGAACGAGAATTACTAGCAATGAAATCGGCTTGTGTGGAATGGCGGCATCTCCTTCAGGGAGGCAGGTATCCATTCACTATCAGGACAGATCACAAGAACCTGCAAGTCCTGAGGGAATTCGAGTGCTACAACACCCGACAGGCCCGATGGGCTCACTTCTTCGCCCAATTCGATTTTCACATCACTTATATCCCAGGAAAGCTGAATGTGTTGGCTGATTCCCTTTCACGTTGTTGTGATTACTTACCCGATTCCGAGTCTCCTCCTGAACATATGTTCCCCCGACCCAGAAGTATCGGAATGGTTTCTACGTTCCTCAGTCAGGTAAAAGAAGAATCGGGAGGGCGCTTTGAAGTTGAGAGACATCCTAAAGACTTGGCGTACGAGATTAGAGATGGTCTATACCTGGTCAAGGGTAGACTCTACCTACCCACGCCTGCTTTTCGCAAGATGGCTTTGAACTGGTGTCACGACTCAAAACTTGCTGGCCATCGGGGTGGAACAGGTACTCTGGAATTCCTTCGTCGTCACTTCTACTGGCCTAGAATGAGGGAGGATGTGGATCGTTACGTTCAATCTTGTATTATTTGCCTCCGAAGTAAATCCCCTCGTCAACGACCTATTGGATTACTCAAACCATGTGCTGTGCCTGACAGCCCCTGGAGCACAATCTCTACTGATTTCATTGTGGATCTACCCATCTCACAGGGGTGCACATGTATAATGGTGGTGGTTGATTCGTTTACTAAAACGGCTCACTTTTCCCCTTTGTCCGGAGTTCCCACTGCAGCTAACATGGCAGAAGTATTTCTCCAAGACATCTCTAGATTGCACGGTATGCCCTCTAAGATCATCTCTGACAGGGGAAGTCAGTACACCTCTCATTTTTGGAAGGCTCTCTGCGAGCGGCTGGGGATTGAAAGAGCTCTCACATCGGGTTTTCACCCACAGTCCAATGGACAAACTGAACGGCTAAACGGAACTCTTGAACAATACTTAAGGTGTTTTACTAACTCCCAACAAGACAACTGGCACTCGTTATTGGCTCTGGCCGAATTCTCCTACAACAATTCTGTGCACTCAGCTCTAGGGGTCAGTCCATTTTTCTGTAATTATGGCTACCATCCTCAGGCTATTCTTCCTATCTCCTGTCTTTCTACCGATTTACCATCTGTAGATTCCTCACTCACCCTCCTTAGAGAGATACACAAGAAGGCTAGGGAAAGCCTTCAGTCAGCGCAGGAACACTATAGGTCCCAAGCCAACAAACATCGTCAACCCGTACCAGGTTGGGAGGTTGGTTCTAGAGTAATGCTTTCTACGAGATACTTACCTCGTTGGGCCCATCCATCCAAGCTATCCCTGAAGTTTTTAGGGCCTTATAAGATTGTACAAAGGATCAACCCTGTGGCCTTCCGTCTTAAACTCCCTGCCAGCCTGAACAGAGTTCATCCTGTCTTCCATGCTTCTCAGCTTAAGCCCTTTCATGTTTATACCTGGAGGCGTCAAGCAGAGAGAGTCACTGTTCCTCAGGATTCCACTCCGGAAGAATATGAGGTAGCTCAAATCTGCGACTCCAGGTATCGTAGAGGCAAACTAGAATATCTTGTACAATGGAAAGGCTTCCCCTCCTCTGAAAATTCCTGGGAACCCATCTCCCATATTTCTGCCCCTACCCTGTTGCGCAAGTTTCACTTTTACCATCCAGGCAAACCAGGGGGAGGGTCCCTTGGGAGGGGGCATACTGTCATGCCGCACGGCACTTGGCGCCTGTGGAACCGCTGGCGGCGCGGACATTATTCCTCCGCACACGCTGGTAGCCCGTCACACCCACCTGCAGAACTGCCCGTGCGTATGCGCGCTGACGCGGCCCGGAGTTTACATACAGCAGCTTCCGGGTTGCGTACGCGTTGCTACGCTTCCGGTTTCCTCCGTTAGTGCTGTCTGCCTTTGCCTGCTGTTCCCTCGCTCGCCCTTGTTGCAGTTTTTCCGATCTCTATCGGGTCCCGGTCCTCTTACTCTTTGTTTGCCTCCTGCCCTCCTTCTTCTGCTACTCCTTCCTCCCCTCTCGCTACCCTTCTTCTCCCGGCCCATCTCTGTACCCGTTCCTTACCTTATTTTTCTCTCCCTGTTTTCCTTCTGCCTGCCTCCTTGTGTACCAGACCTCGGCCTGTTTTTCTTGGATTGCTGATTCTACTGTTTCAGATACTTCCCCTGTGACCTCCCGTGTACCGGATCCTGGCCTGTATTTGGACTGCCTTATCTCTTTGTGCTACACCTATGGACTTGGTTCCCCTTGTGGTATTCCTTACTATGTTCTTACTACCTTCCTCCGGAGCACCTACCTATCTACCACAGAGTTCAGCTTCAGCCAACTGCATTCTCCCAGCATACCAGCTCATTCGTTAGGAGAGTCACGCAGGTCGCTCAGGGGTTTTTTGTGCCACTTGGCTTTTTCCCCTTCCCGGCGTTCCCGGGAGGAGGCACCGGGTACCCTAATTGGGTGTCACGGTGGCTTCCTTCCGTGGGTGCCCTTACCTACATAAAAAAAAGAAGCGACCAAGAAGTAAAGGAAAGAAGGGTACAGGAAGAAGAGATGAAGGTGAGGAGTTAGGGGAGGTTGGTGAATCGGATTCTACGTTCTCTGACGAGGATATCACAGATCCCGGTGACAGGTAGGTCATTGCTGACTGAATAATCTTTGCCTTTCTTTACCCAGTCCTGCAGGGCTGCATGATCGAAAAGTTGTTGGATTTTTAAATGAATATCTTCTTAAGTCTGTAGAGTAGTTATGCCAAGAATTCTTTGTTCTGAAATTATAGGCACCGGTTCAGGATTCGAATATGCTTCTCCCATCCCTATTCGGGATAAGGCATCTGCCTTGCCGTTTTTACAACCTGGTCGATAAGTGATCACGAAATCGAATTCGGCAAAGAATAATGCCCATCGAAGTTGACGCGATGATTGGGCCTTGGCTCGTTTTCAAATACTGCAAATTCCTGTGATCGTTGATTACAGTGATGGTATGCCTGGCACCGAGAAGATAATGTCGCCAAGCTTTGAAGGCAGATTTGATGGCTAATAACTCTTTATCAGTAACCGCATAGTTTAACTCGGGTGCCGAGAACTTTCTTGACCAGAATGCTACTGGATGAAGTTGACCGGTTTCAAGATCCTTCTGGGACAGGACAGCTCCCATGGCTAAACCGGATGCATCGGTTTCAACTATGTATGGAAGCTCAGGGAGCGGATGCTTTAAGACAGGTGCAGACGTGAATTTCAATTTTAGCTCTTGGAAGGCTCTTTCAGCCTCTTCAGTCCACAAAAAGCATTTGTTTTTTCGCAAAAGTGCTGTGATGGGGTGTACAATATGTGAGAATTCGGGAAAAAATCTGTTATAGAAGTTAGCAAATCCAAGCATGTTTTGTACCCCTTTAACTAAACTGGGTGATGGCCACTTGAGGATTGCGTCCACCTTTCGAGAGTCCATTCGAACTCCTTTTGGAGTCAGGATAAATCCAAGGAATTCAACTTCTGTAGAATGAAAAACACATTTCTCCAATTTTGCGTATAACTTGTGCTGGCGTAGATTCTCAAGGACTGCACGAACGTGCTTAACATGGTCTGATTCTGAGGAGGAGTAAACTAGAATATCGTCTATGTATACGACAACACAGACGTCAATGAGTTCACGAAGGACATCGTTCATAAAATACTAGAAGGCTGCTGGTGCATTGCACAACCCGAAGGGCATCACCTGGTATTCGAATAACCCGTACTTGGTGCGAAAGGCAGTCTTCCATTCATTGCCTTTCTTTACACGTACCAGATGATATGCCCCTCAGAGATATAACTTAGTGTAGATACAAGCAACCTTTACTTGGTCTAGTAATTCGGGGATCAGAGGCAATGGGTATCATTTTTTTACCGTAATCTGATTTAATGCGCGGTAGTCTATGCATCTATGCACGTTCTAAGGTCACCTTCCTTTTTAGGTATGAAGAATAAAGCTGAGGATGCAGGAGACTTGGATGGACGAATGAAGCCATTAGCAAGGTATTGGTCCAAGTATTGTCGTAGGTGGAGATTATCAGGGTTCCCTAAGGGCGTAGATCCTACTGCATGAAGGTTGTGCAGCGTGTACGAGGTCGATTTGACAATCGTATGATCTGTGAGGTGGTAAGGTGTTTGCCTGTTCTTTTTGAAAAACATCCTGAAATTCTTGATATTCCTGAGGTAACTGCACGACTGGATTAGTGACTGTGGCCAGGCCTTTGTTCAAGGTTTTTTCCGGGTAACAGGTGTGTGCACAATCCGGGAAGGTCACTCTCTTCTCTCGCCATTCAATACAAGGATTATGTGTTTCCAACCATGGCATTACCAGAATTATTTGCAATTGCGGGGCCTTGATTAAGTCAAACACAATAGTTTCTCGATGCCCATCTTGACCCAACAGTGTCATATCAGTAGTGGAATGAGTTACGGGCCCAGAGGTAATTTCAGTTCCATCGACTGTGGTGATGTCTTTTTGCAAAGGGGTAGATTCATCCTTGAGGCCAATCCGTGGTCCATGTAGTTTCCTACAGCCACACTATCAATGTATGCTCTTACTGCGTGCATACGTGATGGCTGCCTTGGATCAATAAGGACCATTGGTATGATTAGGTGCGAGGTCTGAGTGTCCTTCTTTAAGCTCGGCAAGCAGACCTCTACGCTTGTCGGGCGTGGTTGTTTCCCGAATCAGGCTCTATTCGGCTTTTGTCAGCAACTCCTACTAATTTCTTGGGTGGTTTTATAGGGCAATCCCATAGAAAATGTCCTGCGGTTCCACAGTACAGACACAATTGCATCTGCCGTCTCTTTTCTCTTTCCTTTTGAGTTAAGGGTCCTTTAACCCCCCGATCTGCATAGGTTCTGATGCATCTGTTCCTTTGGGGGTAACGTTGGGTTTAACCCATATCCGATTCTCGAACTTAGCTCGATCAGCCTTTCTATTCTGAAGTCGGTGGTATAACTGGACCACTAAGTCTATATATTCTGCGCAATCCTGAGGTGGGTTCACAACTTGAGCCAAAACATCTTTGAGTTCTCCCCGAAGTCCACGATGAAATAATGTAATTCGTTTCTCCTCAGGCCATCCGGTTTCCACCACCAGCTTATTGAAGGTTGCGATATAGGATAGCAGATCCTGGTTACCCTGTCGTAGGGATAAAAGTTTGTTATCCAGGGCCTGTCCCTGTGAATGTCTGGCGAATAGTCTTTCCATGCTCCTTTGAAAACCCTGAAAATCCCAAAGAAGAGTGTCATCCTGGTTGACTAGTGGAATTGACCAATCAGCTGCGCTGCCACTAAGATATGATAGTACAAAGGCTACTTTGGCTTGGTCATTTGGAAAAGCTCCAGGTCTGCATAAAAAGTGCAAGCGGCATTGGTTCATAAACACTGCAAACCTTTTTGGGTCCCCAGCAAAGCGTACGGGTGGAGCTAAAGGAATAGCCCCTGGTAGAATTACATGCACAGGATTGCTCGATGAAACAGGAGTTAGGTTCCCCCCGAGTCCAGGTAGGGGTGTTTGCCCAGCTTGGTTTTGCAGCAGTTGTCTAGCAAGATCATTAGTGCGATCCTTTGACACAATCAGTTCTCTCCTGAGGGCATTTGTTTCTTGGCGCGCGGAGTGCACTTCCGCCCTAAGTTCCCCTAATAATTGGGCTAGTTGGTCGGTTTCTGAGGTTTCCATAACGCCCGGGTGGGGATTTGTAGATAGGCTTCGCGTTCTGTTACGCTCACCTGGCTCCCACAGGGGCGTCGATCGGACCCGGACAGCTGCGGTCTCCTCCAACGTGAAGTGTAGTGCAGAGATGACAGACTGGACTGGCCTGCCTAATCTCGTCTGCTTGACCCGTAGAAGTATTCTCCTGCAAGTGGAGAAAGGGATTTAACCACCCGTGGATTCTAGTAATGGCACCCCACTGTTCTCCCCACTAATCACCTCTGATATTCCCTTTCACTATACTCACCTTATGTTTTTGAATGATGAGCTCTCCATCCTGCGTGGAATGCAGGGGCGCGTAGATACCAGTTACTTCACTGGTTCGAAGGCGTTGGAAGAGTTCTGGATGAATATTGACTCTGAGGTTCCTGGCGAGAACCCGTAAGTATTAAGTCCAAAGAGTTCAATATGTCCGATGTTCACTCTTGTCCCATTCCCTTCTTGTGTTGCAGCCGGGTCTAAGAGAAGATTGTCTTGTGGCAGCTGAAGGCGTTCAGGTAAGAGTCTGTATTACCCAACACTGTCCGGTAAAAGATGCATGTATTTAACTTGTTGTTTTCTCTCTCCTTACAGGTGCGGCGTAAGAAGTTGCGGGGTATTAAAGAATAATGCCTCCGGTGGTAAATCAGGTAAGTCTATGGTGGTAAAAAAGAGATTGTATTGGTTGGCTCTCTCGGCTCACCTTATATTTCTTTTGTCCCCTAGATGCTGGAGTTCGGCGAAGAAAATGATGGAGGCAGCGCCGAATTGAAAAATGCTGTGAGGACTGGTGAGTATGGCGCGTGCTGGCCCTGGCGATGCGAGGCGTGCAGAAATAATGTCCTTTCCAAGTTCGAAGACGTGATGGATCCGGAATCAGGTAAGGAATTAAAATAATGTCCGTGTTCTAACCTTTCCTTCTTCTTTCCTCTTTTTCTAGGAGCTCTGGATTCGAGGCGGGCGTGGCAGAAGACTGAATGCTGACTGCAGGCACAGTGAGCGTTACGTTGCTGGATGCAGAATAACGCGAAGCATGTGCTGCCGTTCGGGCGTGGTTTAAATAGCCTTCAAAGTAGTCCCAGGTAAGAAGTTCCCCCAGAACCACACCCGAGTAAAAAAATAGTCCCTGAAGTAAAGTAGTCCTATTCAGGCCTCACATTGGCTTGACTTCATTGCAGCATGGTCTGCATGAGGTAAGTAATGTACATGAGCCTGGCGCCTATGGCACCAGGACTGATTTCCTCTATGAGCCTGGCGCCAATGGCGCCAGGACTGTACCCAGACAGCCCCTAGCCAGGGCTGCTGGGCTTTTAGTAAGCACCTGGATGCCTGCTCCCGGGGCTGATGGGCTTGGTCCGGATGCCCGGGGGTAGGCATCATGACAGATAACTCATGAAATGTATTGATGGCTTAAGTGATAACAAGGTTAAATGGAGTGATTCATTCATCATAATTGCATTTTTCTCTGCTTTTGGAACAAGTGAATTTTATTCTTTTTGTATTCATTGTAATTTATTTTCTGTTTTTTATGTATAATTGTGAAAGGTTTAACTTTATAGGTCATAACACAATAAAAAAAGAATTAAAAAAAGAAATAAAAATGGTGAGATAGAATTTCGGTCAGGTCAGCAGTTGCCTCATGCTGTTGAAGTCCAAGCAAAAGAAGAAGTTACTATCCCAGGATAGGTGTGGCAATTTACTATACAAATCAAAATAAAGAGAGCACAAATATAGAAAAATAAGGAAGCGTTTATGAATTTGAATCATACCCTCCAACAACAAGGTTTATCCTTACCTCCAACACCACTAGTTGATCTAAATGACAACACCAGTCGAATTCTGGTGGATAACAGTGACCCTCAAAGTGTCACTTTGGGTGCAGACACCTCTATTGGAATGGCAGTTGATTGCCAATGCTACTCTATTGAATTTGAAAATGAAATTATTGATCCAATTCCTGAAGATTGCTATGATAAGACCAACAGTATCCAACTAGAAAAGATTACCACCCGACAGGGGGACATTTCTTGGTGTATTCTTCATGCCTTGCAGGGTAGAAGTTGTTACCTGTGACATCTTGGAAGATGAGGTAGTATTTAGAGTTCATAATAACTTTCTCGAATCCATGAAAACCACTGTCCAGGTAAGCACCATTAAAAGAGACCTATTAACTGGAAGATACTTCTGAAATATCAAAACCAGGCGTTCCACAAACCTATTCCCAAAGTTCTGGGTTTCCAGCAGATGGACGAAGAACAGATAAATCTGACCGACCCTGAAATGGCTCCCTTGTTTGTAAGACAATACTGGTTGCCTCTTGTGTCCTTTGAATCACTCACAGAGATGATCAGAAATCTAGAATCCGCTTGGGATAATTTGTCCTATCCATAGTACCTCTAACATCCTGTTACTAACGGCTCCTAAAACCAAATGGCCAATGGAGACTTTCTGCTGACCCGAGGGAGTTGAATAAATGGGTCCGCATGCCAAGGTGGCCTTTTCCCTAGACCAACCATGGACGGGCTGAGATCCAAGAAACCAAACTGTACTCAGCCCTTGGCTTGACAAACAGTTATTGGAATGTACTCGTTAATAGGGAATATCAGTATAAACATGCCTTTACTTTTGGGGAGCAATAATATACCCCTATACCTTTCAATCCATCAATTCAGGAAATGAGTTCAACATTTTCTTTCAAAAGGCCATGCCTGATTTGTGCAAATAAGGAAACTTGGTCTATGTGGATATGTGGATGATCTGGAGCTCAACTCTGGAAGAACATCTTGCAAAAATCCAATATGTTCGTTCCCAGTTGTAGAAAGCTGGTGCAAAATTATCTTTCCAGAAAACACAATGGTGCAAAACCAGAGTGAACTTTCTGGGATGTAAAATCACATAAAAGGATGGTTGGAGCCTTACTGAAATGTAAGCACTTCGCAACTCTGTGTAAACTGCAAAGCAGCCTCAGACTAACTAATTATCATCAAAAATGAATTGTGGATTATGGAGAGATCCCTCAACTTTTGGCTCATTAATGAAGTACGTGGTGAAGTGGAGTGGGGTGAAGCAAAATCTGAGGCAGTAAAGCAATTAAGAAGAAACCTGTCACAAGCTCCTTGTTTGGCTTGCCGGCTCCAGAATATGGGAATATGGAGTTTTTCGTGAAGACTGGTTTCTCAGATACCTCATTGATGGTGTGATTATATCAAAAACATGACAAAGTCAACAAGGTAATCTCCTACGCAAGCAAAACATTATCCTCTATAGAAGAACAACTCAATGATTGTGAGAATGCACTTTAGGCAACTGTGTGGGTGTTGAAAAACTACTGCCCATTTATCCAGGGGAAGCACATCATAGTAGAAACATTGCACCACCCGTTACAATACATAAACATGGATAGCATATGGACTGGGAATGTGTCTAATTCAAGAATTACTTCTTGCATTCTGTCAATGCAGGGTTTTCCTGTGGAGGTCAGGAAGGGCCAAAATAGGAAGAGCCCTATAGCTCAAGGATTGGCAGACTTACATAATTGTGCTGAAGAACACTGTCTTGAGGAAGAAATTGTAATCATCCATAATAATATGAAGGCATACCTGGTGTCCCTCTACAAGGAGTATGATGAAAACGCTTACCAGGAATACCCACAGTTTATGTGGATGGGCGTTCCTGTAATATTAATAAATACAGGGATAAATAATTGGTTGCTGGGATTGGGAACATGGGGTGAATGATCTTCATGAACCCTCTGCTGGTTATAAAATAGCTGCCCGATGTAGTCAGGTGGCTGAACTGGTGGTAATTTATCAAGCTGTCCTCACTGCTGTAAACCATCAACTCACAGAACTGGTGATTAGGTGATTATCACTGACTCTGAATATGTGTTAAATGGGTTTGTGGAACACCTAGTGCTTTGTGCAAATAATAAACCATTAAAACATGGTAGATTGATTCAGACTACTGATGATCTGGTGACATCTAATGAAATGACCATCTATTAGAAACAGATCAAAGGTCATTCCAAGACAGAGGGCCCTTTATAAAACTGGACATTATTTGGCTGACCAAAAGCCTACAAGTGGACTTCATAGATATGGACCACCTCCTGGGAGCAAGCCAGGCCATGGCAGTGACCAGGTCACAAACCCGCACTGACAATGTACTTTCAACTGCTCAGTGGAGTAAAGATGCTTGTGATGCAGACTTGATCGCGGTATTACCCGAATTGTTTGTTTACAATTGTTCGAATGACACAATTGTTCGAATAATAGGGGTCCTAATTGACCTTCTGCACAATTGACCGTATGGTCATTTTAATGTATATTATGGGTTGGGTTGGTGTAATAATAATATAAGGGGATTGGGAGGGGGGTTGGAGTGGAGGTTGGATTGGGTGGGGGGCTGCGGGGGGTTTCCCCCCGCATATATATCCTAATTGACCGTTTAAATTTGGTCAATTGTGCAGAAGGTCAATTGTTATTCGAACAATTGACATTCGACCAATTCGTATACAACCTTGATCGCTGCTCGAAAAGATGATCCCATCATTGGGAAATCCATTTTTAGAAGTTCCAATCATTTTTCCTTTGATATAATGAGATTATAAAGTATAGGAAGACCTTTGCATCTTCATGACATTTCAGATAATGTTTAAGATGGACTGTTTGTGAAGAAACCTCAATCTGGGTATGACCAGTGGACGGTACATACCTCGTTCTGAAGTTTGATGTTAAACCGTGCAAATGATGCAGCTACTGCCGGTCACAGGAGATTTGAAAAGACTCTTGAGATATTGTGAGTAGTGGCTTACTGGCATCACAGGGGCTAGGATGTCAATACATATTTAAAGAGTGTCTTGTGCGTGTTCAGTTCCAACCAAGTTCTACCCCACACAGAGCTCCTCTACAGAAAAGAAGAATTACTTTACTATGGGCTGATTTGCAAGTAGACTTCATTGGATGAGTAACCCATTCTTCCAGAGGGAACCAATATATGTTGATGCTAACATGCCTCTTTACAAAAGTGGATTGAGTGTCTTCCTGGCCCAAATTCTAAGGCAGAGACAGCAGCTACTTTGATGATCAACCACATCTTTTCTCGATTCAGTGTTCCTCAAAGGATTGAGTCTGACAGAGGTAGACATTATACCAGTGAGGTGTTGACTAAGATGTGGGAAATTTTATTAGAAGTAAATACAAACTTCACATCTCCTACTGCCCAGCATCAAGCAGGGATATGGAGAGGTACAACAAAACAATTGTGAGCATCTTGAAGAAGTTTGTGGTTGATTCTGGATCAAGTTCGGACCTCTAATTGCCGCTTGTACTAAAGTCCCTCAGATTTATACCTTCTTCTGCCACCAATATGTCTACATTTGAATTTATGACTGGATGAAAAATGTACTACCTCAACACATGCTTTACCAAAATCAGGAGCAGACATTAATAAATGCCTACACTACCCACGGATACATTGAAAATCTGAGGACACAACCACAGCATTTTATTCTTATGCCCAACGCAATCTGGAGACATCTGCTGAAGGGATTGGAGTATACTACAACATCAAAACAACAAAATGGGAATATGAGGTAGGTAACAGGGTTTACCTCTATAATTTTTAAATAATCCAAGCCAAAGAGAAGAAATCTTTACCTTATTGGTGAGGTGATTTTGAGATACTCGATAAGATCTCTAATTTCGCCTATAAGATCTGCATCCCAAAATGAGGTGTGATAAACGGGTCCACATCAATCAACTGAAAATCTGTCACCCTTCGACAAGATTTGAGAATGATTGAGTGATTGAGGAGCTACCTTAAGTTAGTGTTGGAAAACATCCTGAAGAATGAAACCTGGAGAACAGAAAAAGGAAAGGAATTACATGAAACATTAACTGGTAATTAACACAATTAGAATGCAAGAGAATGACAGGATGAAAATATCAGTATAAAGCTACTGTAAATATTTCATGATAGGATCAACTATTTTTCCTAAAAACTGTGTTTCTAGTTGTTACTAAACCAGCATTCGTACGCCTCTCTGTAGTTTGCTAATTGAAGAATTAATTCCTGACCTGTGGGGTGGAGAAAGGCAAAAAACTGAGAGGGGGGAAGATGAAGACAATCTCCATTATTCCCAAATCGGAAAGCATGATGGAAGAAATCCTCATCAAAAGTTCACCAAGAAGAACTTAGATGAAAAAGAAAATATTCCCTTGCCTTCCTGTTTTTATTGCCACAAGGAGTAAGAGCAAGGGAGGATTATGTAGGGACATTTATGAGAAGGGAAATATGCACAGAGAGAAAAAGGCCAGTTTAAAAACAAACCTGTGAGCTGTGGCCTACACACAAGATCTGAAAAATGGCACATGTGAGGGAATGTACCATGTTTGTAGTCCATCTATAATCAGAATGTATGTCCTCAGTAACTGACAAGGCCCAAGATAAATATTTCTAGGTACCAGAAAGTATTGAGCAACCTTTATTACAATGAAAAACAGTCAAATCTGAGATAAAAAGCACAGCATTTACAATGACAGAAGAACAGAATTGGGCTTACATTTTTAATTGGAGTTTGCTTTTATTTCCTTTACAGGATTAAGAATCCACATTTTGAAACCTGCAGATGCTGAAAATCGGGAATTTGATTACAATGATAAAGGTATAATGTGGTACTGTTTTAAGGTGATAGTTGCAACATGGAGGATAAACAGACTTTTTAAGGCTGCATTGGGGAAATAGCAGCTTTTTGGAATAGAAAGCAAAGTGACATTTTGCTGACCCTCCCAAGATCTTGGAATAAATACTTTAACACAGATTATCATTCATTTTACTGGACAAGTCGCAAAAATCAGACATGCCAGTGATACGGTGAAAAAAGAAATGCGGACACGAGGACTTGTTGGGTGTCCTGACGCACGTTTGAGCTATCATGCTGCAACATTTGGTGCTGTGGGCTTAGAAAATCCAAGATGGCCAAAAAGCCCACATGTGCGCCAGAATCCAGGAGAACCACGCAGTTTGTGCGTACACCAAAATGGCTGCCTAACTTGCCACCCACCAGTGCGAGCATGATGGGCCAGGGTGCCATGAGTGGAATGGGTGCCAAAGGTAAAACAGCAGCGCCTGTTAGCTCAAAAACGCTTTAAAATTACCTTTGGTTTCTCTGAATGCCAGCTCGACATGCCTATTTTCAAACATTGCAACACATCCAAAAATCTCACTGAACACCAGCGGACATCTGGCAGAATGAAGTATGTGTGCATACAAAATCTGGGAAGATGAAGAGCCCAAAACAATATTCATAACAAAACTGGCTGAGCTATGCATGTCAGCAGCCTAACTGAAACTGGATTAAAACCACCAAAATCGAAATGTTTAAATTAACTGAGTGACCTACTTTTGAGTGTCACATAGTTTGTAACTGTTAAAATGTCATAGTTTTGAACTTAGAATCAGCATTCTAGCTGCATATGTAAACATTTTATTGACTTAAACTGGGGGACAAAAAGTGACATTTTATCTGAAACCTGGCTTAATGAAACTGAATTCTGCCTGACATCTACCCCCACAGGAGTTAAAACCTGCTCAGCCACTCTTCCCCTTGCCAAAAGGAGTTGTCACCTCTCTTATTAGATTAGGGGTGGAGCAGCTGGGGACTACAGGGAGGTGAACAAAGGCCTGTCCTGGACTCAGGCAAATGTTATATTGGGGGCGTCGTAAAAGTGGCTTCCTCTTGGGAGAAGTGGGAGGAGAAGTGCCTCTGGGAGCCACCCGAGCTGGAGGCGGGGACAGGCAGAAGCTTCCCCCATGTGCTTTGGCACCTAAACCACACCCATCTGGGCCAGAGCATAATTTTAAAAAGATAGATAACTCATAGTGCGGACTTGTCAGAATTATATAAGTAATATCATTATTTTTGTGATTTTTCTGTGAACATTTTGAGATGCGTTAGGACCCTGTGGTGTATTCTGGGGGGTTGCTAGCGGAAAATAGGGTCTCACTCCAAATGTCTGCATGTTAAAAATCTGACACTTCATCAATTCATGTCCATACTCCTTGCGCACATGTGTGTAAATTTGGGTAAATGTCTGATATTGCAAAACCAGTTAAAAATCGCAAAATGTTGTCATTTTTGAATGCAAGCCCCCAGGAAGATCAGAGGCGGACAAGCATGAACCATAAGGAATATATAATGTGCACATGTAATTTCAACAAATTGTATATCTGGGAAGGTTGTATTTGAATCAAATATAGATTTGTGGGCAAACTGACCAGGGGAGGATCCTCTGACCCATAAAACCAACAGCATCACTCTGACTCACATTTCCTTCCCCCAATCATGGGAGAGGGGAGAATTGGGCCAATGACAAGTAGAGAGGGGCAGGCTTAGCTAGGCCCAGGCACACACCCATTTTCAAAACACATAAAAAGAGCCACTGGAAGCTAGAGAGGACATTCAAATCCAGTTGCTGCGGAGCGTTTTGCCGGACCACACAACATCCAGAAGATACCAGTTCCAGACTGACTCCAGCTACATACTCCAGAACCTAGAACTTATACTTTAGAACCTAAATCAGAGGCCTAAAACCACAAGCTGAGTTCTCTGCAGCAGGCCTCAAATCACTGCAAGCTACTCACAGCCGGGTGAGCTGCTTGAATCCCTTGCCAAGAACTTTTGCCAGGACCAGTGCAGAGATCCAGGAGCCGTGCAGAGACCGCTGTATCCGGGCAGACCAGACCAGTGCCAGACCCGACCAGACCAGACCGTGCAGAACCGCAGACCCAGAGACCAGATCGCTGTGAAGTGCCGCTAGCCTGATTGATCAGATCCGTGACGAGGTCCAGTCCTTCCAAAATATATTGTGAGTACTTAGGTCAGATTGTGACAGAAATAAGCTCTTAGTTTAAAATAATCTAGTCCAAACTATTTTAATCTAACCAGAACTGCCTCCTAGAAGTTGTCACTTGTCATTTTGTAAAGCTGCACCACTGTCACTTGTCAATTCTGAAGCTGCAAGCTGTCACCTGTCATTTTGAGTTTACTTTAAATCCGAAAAACAACCTTTACAAAATCGTTCATATCTCTGGAACCGTTTGGGCTACGAACTTGGTTTAACTTTCCTCTGAAAGCCTAGCATCTAAGCTTTCCAACAAGCCTAGAGCCGACTTCTTCCTCCTTATACTTTTTCCGCAATCACGATTCACGCACTCGCGAAATTTACCACGGTTTGCGATTTGGTTAAAAATCCAGCCACGTGTAACCATCAGCAGTCATTTCTTTCCTTGCTAAAATTCGTTTGCCTCTTAATCACCATCTCTGAATCATTGCTAAAGTGAGCCTGAACTCATCCCAAGTATCTCTCACTCACCCTGAACCTCCTAAAGGGAATTAAAAGCATTTTCAGCATATTTCTCACTTCATTGCCACCACATTCAAAGCACTTGGGCCTGTGTTTTAAAACTCATACCGGTTTTCTCTAAGTTGCTGGGGGGGGGGATTGAACTGAATCACATTTGATTGCATTTCTAAGAACTGTGTGCTCTCCTCTTCATCTCCTTACATTGCATAAAGTGGGGGTGAATTGTCAAAGAAAAAGTGATTATATTATCTTTTGCTAAAATCATCTCAAGTATTTCTGTACTGACTTTTATTCCTCATTGCTTTTCCCTTGAAAACATAAAAGTATTTTTGCTACTTGATCCGTCCTATACTAACTCCTCATTGATTATAAAGAAGTGTGCCAGTGTCAGATTATCCATTGTTGATTAACATTATATTTATAAGGGCGATATCAATTATTAATTTATTATAAAAGCGTGGTATCTATATTTTGTCTTATTTCTCAAATAAACCTTTTAAACTTGCAAAACAGAACTACTTCTTGGCTCAGTGGGGTCAGGGGGATTCTAAGAGAGGGGTGTTATATAGGGGTAGTCATCCAGAACTCATGAACTGGACATAAAGATATATCAATAAGGGTTTCCATTCAGTATCCCAGACTAGGCATTGACTTAGATGTAGTGTTGAATTGAATCTTCTTACAAAGTGGGGGCTCGAGCCGGGATATTCTGGGTTAGATTTATCATTTGTGCAGATTAATACAGTGTGCCAGCTGACCAGATACACATATCCGGTCGGATCACCACGCTGTGTTACGCTGTAAAGCACTCCTCAAAGGAACGCTCTAAGGAAACGGTCTGTTTTGCAAAAATAAAATACAAACTTCTGTAAGTCAGGAAGGAACTCAAATTCCAGAATGACGACACTGGTAGACATCAAAATAGCCAGAGAGCACTTCTTACATAAGCTATTTGTGAGAGGTGAGTGGACTCATCAGGACCAAACGGTCTGGTTGCAGGCAATCGCGCAACAGGTCACTGAAACAGGGTCAGATATATGGGGAGATCAGGGTCCCCTAAATGTGGCCCTGAGTGAACTATATATGGCCCCTAAAGCCAAAGATGAACATAATAAGATTGCCAGGATAGCAGCATATTTGTATCTATATATGGGAGCCATGCAGGACAAATGTGCTGAAGGCCAAGATCTGGCAAATAGGCAACAGCTGGCGTTAGAAAAGGCCCAATCTGACCTGGTCTCTTCTGAGCAGAGGCTGCAGAGGAGCCAGGAGTCAGAAAATGATAGTAGGCAGTATATCATTAAAATAAAAGAGGACATGGATAGACTGCAACAGGAGAAGGCTGACCAGGATACCAGATTTCTGGCCTTGCAGAAGGAGTACCAAGAAGGTTTGGACTCCCTTCAGCAGAGCCAGAAAAAGCTGGAGCAACAACTGGACTTCAACAGGGCATGCACAGAACAGGTAGCCACCCTGCAAATTCGATTAGACAGAGAGAAAGAAGAAAGCAATAAATTGATTCTGAAAGACCTGGATACCCAGGCAGAGTTTGATCAGGCGCACCAGAAAGCTGGTGCCTTCCAAAGGCAAAGGGACGACCTGGCGGCACAGATGCAGGCTCTTAGTCAGGAAAGGGACACCTTAGGCCAGGAAGTCTGCCACTTAAAAAGGAAAATGGAAGAAAATCACCTGGCCCTCCAGGGACTGGGTGACCTCCAAAAAGAACACCAGAACTTGTTAGAGCACACCAGGAGGGTGGAGGATGCTCTGGCAAGAAAGGAGCAGGCCAATAGGGACACAGCTCAGGAGGTAACCCTCCTGCAGCAGAGACTGGCCCAGTACTCCAGGACCAATCAGGAGGCACAGAGAGAAAATGAGGCTCTCTGTCAGCACAATGATAGGCTCCAGCAACAGGTAGCGATGCAGGAGAGACTGATAGAGTCGAGTAAGGCCTTAACTGAGGAACTGAAAACGCAGGCTCTTGCATTGCAACAGGAAGCAGGGGCGAATAGAGATGAGGTTCACTGGGAAAGAGAAACTCCTGAGCATAACCTCAGGAGCCCTAGTACCAGGGGCCTTCATCTCTCCCAGTCCCTGGACTCTGCCACCCCCATGTCCCCTCGCGCACATGAGCCCAGGGCCACGGGGATGGCAGATTACTATCTAACTAGAAGTATGGGGCTCATAGGCCAGTACCTCTCAGGAATGGATGGGCGGGCATCCGGGTATGGGCACCCAAGCACAGTGCAATTTAGTGGGGAACCCCAGGAGAGTAGGCCCATTAAGGGCATCCTGAAAACTTCTGCCCAGTTAGGTCAGTGGGTGGGGACCCATCAAATCCTGGCAGCAAGGAGGAATCTGAAGACTCCTCTGAACGGCGCAGGACACAGGAGACCAGGTCCCCACATTCTGCCAGCCATTCCCAGGCTCGCAGAATCCGGGAAAATCTGGAAGATCAGACAGGAATCTCTGGGAGCAGTGCATCTGAATCAGAGGATGAATGGACCAGGGTTACCCGAACCAAAAAGGCCAATAAGGCAAAAAGGGCCTTGCTTAAGGACCCATTGAAGCAAATAAAGGCAATAAGGAGTGTCATCACGCCTTATCATAAGAACGACAAGTATTCCGTTTGGGAACACTTGGAGCTCTATGAGCAAATGATGGAGACTTTCCATTTGAAGGACAGCAGTAGCTGCATCCAGTACGTCAAATGGACATTCTCCCCAGAATACTCCAGTTTCTTTGCGGGGCTGGAGGACCAAAATCATTAAGATGGTCCACCTATAAGGCGGCCATCTTGAAACATTTTTCTGTTCACAGAAATCCTCAAGAGGCTCGCAAGGCAGCCTACAATTTGCAATGTGGGGAGGATCAGGCCCCACAAGAGTTTGTGCAAGAATTAAAACGTGCTTTTGCGCAGACCACCAGAAGGGTGCGCACGGA
Organism: Ambystoma mexicanum; assembly: GCF_040938575.1. Lineage (NCBI taxonomy): Eukaryota > Metazoa > Chordata > Amphibia > Caudata > Ambystomatidae > Ambystoma > Ambystoma mexicanum. The sequence goes on from NC_090923.1 coordinate 720,026,339, forward strand.
TAGCAGAGAATTTATCAATACGTTTTTCCATGCCTTACCCAAATACATAATGACCCAGCTCGTGAGAGATTTTCATGAGAAAAGATCTTTAGACTGGGTCATTGAACAGGCTACCCGGATCTATGAGGTGCAGAAGCCTAGCGAAAATAAAAATAACGCGCCGAAAACCCCCAAAACCAACAGCACCCCGGCTGCTGCCAAGGTGGCAGAGGTAAAGGTTGCCCCCGTTTTAGATTTGGAGATGGGGGGGGCCTAAAAACCTGTCTGCACCAAATAATTCACAGCCCAGAAGGCCCTCTGGCCAGTCACAGACAGGGAATCGAGGAGGTAGTCCCACCAATGGGGTCCCCCGCTCCCCTGACTATGTAAGTCCCCGCTACAAGGGAAACCGACCAATCCTGGGTTATGTGTGGACTTCTCCAGCCCAAGGGGGGGGATCCAGCCAAGCACCTAACCCAGGGAACTTCCCTCCCAACTTCCCACAGGAGGGCAGAACATTTTCCCCAGGTATCCACCCAATTTCCAGCTCCAAAATCATCCATCCTTCTTTCCCCAATTCCCTGAGCCCAGACAACCTAATCCGGGAGAGGGGAGGCCAAGGGTGGAGGGGTACCAAAATCTTCCCAACTAGGGGTACTACCAGAGAAGGGATAGCTACCCTTCCCGGGATCAGCCCAGGGGAGAAAATAGAGCCCGTATTAGCCTGAGCGGGTTTCACAACTTGAGCGCCAGGACCAAAATATGGCACGAGATCTGGGTCACATACTGAGGGCTCAACAGAACCCTCAGATGAGCATGCCACCACAGAATGCCCCAAACTCTTGCCCTGGTGCTCCAGAACAATGACGGGGGCAGCACCCCGATAACACACCGGTTCCCAGGGAGGAGGCACAAGGGGAAGGGGGGTGTAAAGCCTTGGAGGAAGCTTCCTTCCCAACTTGTAAACAGCCCCTGGAAAACCAGGAACCGGAAACAAAATCTCCTACCCCTGAAAGCCTGCCTCCCAAGGAGCAGAGGGGGGTAGGAGAAACAAAGGACCCAAACAGACCCACTTTGTGGAGGAGGTACAAGTCTTCCAATTTGAGGGCGAGGGATCCTCAGAGGATCCTGGGGAAAGGATCTTCTCCTTTAGAGATGGGGGAACTCCTCCCAAGGAAAAATGGGTCCCAGGGGATGCCAATTCAGACTGGGGAGATATGGAGACTGAGCTACCGCCGCCCATCATCTCATCCCAGAACCCACAATACCGAAATCCCCTGGTTCAAACCCATCCTGATGACTGCCTCCAAAAAGGGCGGGGTGGCCCAGAACCGGAACCAGGGGAACCTACAATGGCTCTGATCTCCAGTTGCCAACTTTTTCTTTCAGATTCCCAAGGCTCTCCACAGAATTCTGCCCAAATCTCTTCGCTAGCAATGTCGAAAATTAGCATACCAGTTGTCCAAAAATGTGCATTATCTGTGCCCCCTTGAGGAGAAGGAGGGAAGATACTATGCCCCGGTACAAGTACAGGGGCAGGGTACAATTTTGGCACTGGTGGACACTGGATCCCAAGCTACCCTTCTGTCCAAAAGGGACTTTGAGGAACTGAATGCAGGAAGGGGGGAGAATTACCGAATTCCTCTCACCTCTCTTCCTGGACAACTGCAGAACTTTGACGGGAAGGAAATTCCTCTTGAGGGGACTGCAGACTTGGACATTAAAATTGGGCGACACAAGGTGAAACACCCGGTCATAGTAGTGACTCCAGAGGGAACCCCTTGTTTAATAGGGAATGACCTCCTGAGAAGGTTGTCACCCCTAATAGACAAGGTCCTCTGGACCCAGACTAGCCAACCAATAAAATTAAAACAGAGTGTCAACCATGTTAGTTTAAACGGCACCTGCCACATGGTTGAACAAAAATCTGACCAAGTAGAATTTCACTTCCAGAACAACCAAACTCCAGACGTGACAGTAATAGCAGTAGGACAACAGACTAGTGATGGGGGGTCCTCTCTATTTCTGAAAATCAACCTTCCTTCCAGTTTAAGGTGGTATTCCACACTGGAAGGAAACACTCTGAAATTCTTTACTAATTCACAATCAGAAACTCCCACTCCTATAGTCCAGAAAGATGTGAAATCAGCTCAGAGCCTGGCTGATATTCAGCAAATTGGAGAGCAGTTGTTCATCCCTGTCCAGTTAAATGATGGGAAGGACTCTGTTCTCGCTCAAGTGTGTGTGAACAACGGTAAGAGCTTCATCAGCGAAGCCATGTTCCGCCAACTCCCAAAAGATCCAGCCATTCCCACATTCAAGCTGATAGACAAATGGGAAATGGACCTGGAAGCACCTAATTCCAAACATCTCCTGCCAAGCAGGTGTATGCTCAAAATCTCCATTGGCAACAAGAGCATAGTCCATAATTGTTGGGTCGTGCGAGACGTCACTGCCGCCTTTTACTTAGGCAGTGACATTCTCAATCGCTTTGCCATTAGTTTGGACCTAATAAACTTCAAAGCTTGGTCCCGATTAGCGGATAATCCCATGGGCTTTGATGATCCAGAAAAAGCATTTAGGTCAGCTCAATTGCTACCTTATGCAGTTGAAATTCAGATTAAAGAGGAAGTCACCATCCCAGAAAGGACCCGACAATTCTCCCTGGAAGTTAAAGTTAAAAGAGGACAACATTTGAAAAACCCTGATGCTTACATACATCTAAACGCTTCTCTCCAACAGCAAGGGTTGGGGGTAAACCCAACTCCATTAGTCAACATAGAACATGACACCATTCTAATAGAGGTGGATAACAGCGACTTAAAGAATATTACTCTAGCCACAGGCACCATTATTGGAATGGCGGTTGATGACCGACATTTCTCCATTGATCTAGGAAATGAACTGTTAGGACCAATCCCCAAGGACTGTTTTGACAGCGACAGTGATGACAACACAACACCAGACAGGATCTTCAACTGGCATGGGGGGAACTTCCTGGTGTACACTTCTTGCCCATACGGTAAGGAAGATGTGACTTGTGACTTCAGGAGGGATGAGGTGATTTTCCAGGTCCATGAGGGCTGCCTTTCCCACCTGAAGCCTCCAGTCCAAATCAGCACTCTGACCAGGGACTTCTCCACCCAGCTGGAGGAGGCCGCTGAGATAGCCAAACCAGACGTCTTTCCAGGCTTCAGGCAGATGGTGGAAGAGCGAGTCAACCTAGCTGATGCCTGTGTGACTCTGGAACAAAAGCAAAAGTTGAAACAAGTTTTCTTGGATTTCCAAGATCTCTTTGCGGTAGACTCATATGACTGTGTCCGCACTGTCATCCACACAACAACAATCCCCACGGACCCTGGCATGACTCCAGTGTTTGTGAAGCAATATCGCTTGCCTCTCGCATCAATGGAGTCCCTTACTGAAATAATTAAGAACCTGGAGTCCCGGGGAATAATCCGTCCAGTTCACAGCACCTTCAATAACCCGGTGCTGGGAATATTGAAGCCAAACGGCCAGTGGAGACTCTGCGCCGACCTCAGGGAGCTCAACAAACGGGTCCATATTTCCCGATGGCCTCTGCCCTACATTGACCAAGGGCTGGCCCAGATCCAGCGGTCACAGGTATTCACTGCAATAGACCTGACCAATGGATACTGGACTGTGCCTGTCAGTAGGGAGGACCAATACAAGCTGGCTTTTACCTTTGGGGGCCAGCAGTACACATGGACCCGGACTCCCTTCGGATACCTCAACTCCGGCAATGAATTCAACATTTTCCTACATAAGGCCATGCCCGACCTGGATGCAAGGGGTAACCTGGCTTATGTAGATGATGTCCTCATCAAAAGTTCATCTGTGGAGGAACACATAGCGGAGATCCGTTATGTTCTGACCCAGTTGAGGGCCGCCGGAGCAAAACTTTCCTTTCAGAAAGCACAGTGGTGTAGAACCCGTGTTAATTTCTTGGGGCATGAGATTACTCCTCAGGGTCTCTGTCCCCAGGAAAAGAAAGTGGAAGCACTCCAGAAACTGAAAGACCCCACCACTCTACGGGAACTAAGGAGCCTCCTTGGACTGACTAATTACAGCAGAAAGTTCATTGAAGGCTACGCAGAGATCACTAGACCCCTGATTCATCTCTTGAAGGGGGGGTCAAGTGGGAATGGGGTCCAGAACAATCCGAGGCGGTAAGACAACTCAAAAGAAGCCTCTCACAAGCGCCTTGCCTAGCTTACCGTGTCAGAAACAAGGAGTTCTTCCTGGAGACAGGGTTCTCTAATACGTGCTTGACGGCAGTATTATACCAAAAGCATGACAAGGTCAATAAAGTAATCTCCTATGCGAGCAAAACTTTATCCTCTGTGGAGGAAAAATTCAACGATTGTGAGAAGGCACTCCTGGCAACGGTGTGGGCATTGAAGAATTACCTCCCGTGTATCCATGGGGAACACATCATAGTGGAGACTCCACACCAGCCTCTGCAATATTTCCAAAGTGACAGTATCCGGGCCGGAAATGTGAGTAATTCCCAAATTACTTCCTGGATTGTGTCATTGCAAGGCTTTCCTGTGGAGGTCAGATATGGCCAAAACAAGAAGAGTCCCCTCGCGCAAGGTCTGGCTGACTTGCATGATTGTGCCAGAGAAAACTGTCTCGAGGACGAAAGTCTAAAAATCAAGGACAACACGGAGGCATACCTTAATTCCCCACACAAAGTCTTTGAAAAAGAAAAGTGTGAGGGAATGCCCACTGTCTATGTGGATGGATGCTCGTGCCATGTTGACAACAACGGGGAGAAAGAACTGGTGGCTGGCGTAGGGAATGCCTGGGTGAAGGTGTTTCCAGAACCCTCCGCTGGATACAAAATTGGTCCCCGAAGTAGTCAGGTGGCAGAGTTGATGGCTGTGCATCAGGCCATCCTCACTGCTGTCCAACATCAACTCCACGAACTGGTCATAATCACCGATTCGGATTATGTACGGAACGGGTTTGTGGAGCACCTGGTCAACTGGAAAACCAGAGGCATGTTATGTGCTAATAACAAACCCTTGAAACATGGGAAGTTAATCCAAAACATTGATGATCTGGTCACATCGAATGGGATGACCATCTACTGGAAGAAGATCAAGGGTCATTCCAAAGTAGAGGGACCAGACAAAACTGGAAATGACTTAGCTGATCAGCTGGCCAAAACCGGGGCCATCCAAGGGGATCTAATTGAAATAGAGTCCCTGTTGGGGGAAATCCAGGTCACCGCTATCACTAGGTCCCAGACAAGTGCTCACAATGATCTTTCAACTGCCCAATGGAGCAAGGAGACCCCTGATGCTGATTTGATTACAGCTCAGAAGGGGGATCCAATTATTGGTAAGTTTTACCAACACCTTGAGGACCCTGAGAACGTTCCCCTGACAGATGCTGATTACATTGGGAAAGAGGACCTAAGAGTGTTGATGAAATGTTCCGAATCCAAGACGGTTTGTTGGTAAGGAAATCCCAAGCTGGCCATGATCAGTGGGTGGTTACTACCTCATTCCGAAGCCTGATGTTAAGTCACACCCATGATGCGGCCACCGCCGGTCACAGGGGGTTTCACACAACACTGGAAATCTTAAGAGAGGTTGCATACTGGCCACACATGGGCCAGGACCTCAACCAATATTTGAAGGGTTGTCTTGTGCCAACATCCCTCACACACCGGGCACCTCTACAAAAAAGGGGAATGACACTCCCATGGTCAGATTTGCAAATTGACTTTGTAGGCCCCGTGATTCGCTCTGCTAGGGGGAATAAGTACATGTTGACGGTGACATGCTTGTTTACCAAGTGGGTGGAATGTCTCCCAGCCCCAAATTGCAAGGCAGAAACTGCAGCTGCCCTGATGATTAACCACATCTTTTCCCGTTTTGGTCTACCTCAAAGGATTGAGTCAGACAGAGGTAGCCACTTCACCAGTAAAGTAATGACAAAGATGTGGGAGATACTGGGGGTCAAAAGAAAGCTACATATTGCTTATAGGCCAGATTCCTCTGGAGCAGTGGAACGTTACAACCGGACAATTGTGAGCATCTTAAAAAAGTTTGTGGCAGATTCTGGGCCAAGTTGGGATATCCGATTACCTCTGGTCCTAATGGCCATCAGATCTACCCCTTCATCTGCAACTGAAATGTCACCATTTGAGTTGATGACTGGACGCAAGATGGTGCTTCCCCAGCATTTGCTCTACAGAACCCAAGAGCAAACGTTGATAAATGCCTCCACAACTCATGAGTATGTGGAGAATTTAAGGAAACACCTTCAACATGCTTTTGCCTATGCTCAGCGGAATCTAGAAAGATCAGCCGAGAGCATGAAGACCCACTATGATTTAAAAACTACCGAAAGGAATATAAGGTGGGTGATCGGGTCTATCTATACAATTTCCAAAGAAACCAAGCCAAACAGAGAAAATGTTTGCCTACATGGAAGGGACCGTTTGAAATTATAGACGAGATCTCCCCTGTGGCCTACAAGATCTGCATCCCCAAAGGCGGTTTGGCAGAGGGAGAAGACATGTTGGTCCACATAAACCAGTTGAAGTGTTGCCATCCCAGGCACACTTTGCAGCAACTGGAGGAGTCCTCTGTAATCCCAGAGGGTACCGCTCCAGAGTAATTCAATAACAACCCTAAAATATCCTACATATAGCCTATCAAATTCTGTGTTTCTCAAGTTTATGTGTTCCTGTCGCTTAATTTAAAAAAATGTGCATGTTCATATCTGTTGAGTTCTAAAATATATATGCCACCCCACTATACCAATGGTGGGGGAGAAATGTCCATGAATAGGTATTGCTGCTTTTCCTTTGTCGTCCTAGGAGAAAGAAAACCTGGAGACGGGCCAAGGAGGACGATCCGGAGACCAGGAGCAGAGACCCAAGGGGTCCGGGGTACTGCCCAATATTCCCATCAGGACCGGCGAGGAGAACCGATCGATCAGTACCGGATGGAGGAAAAGATGCTGAACTGTGCCATTTGCAGAATTGGAAGAAGATTATGCGGACATACCAGTGCGTGGGTCAAAACCTTCTGTGCACCCGACTCCCCATCGACTCAAATTCAAAGTGCAGTCGCATGGGGGGGCCTTGTTGGGTGTCCTGACCCACGTTTGAGCTATCATGCTGCAACATTTGGTGCTGTGGGCTTAGAAAATCCAAGATGGCCAAAAAGCCCACATGTGCGCCAGAATCCAGGAGAAGCACACAGTTTGTGCGTACACCAAAATGGCTGCCTAACTTGCCACCCACCAGTGTGAGCATGATGGGCCAGGGTGCCATGAGTGGAATGGGTGCCAAAGGTAAAACAGCATCGCCTGTTAGCTCAAAAACGCTTTAAAATTACCTTTGGTTTCTCTGAATGCCAGCTCAAAATGCCTATTTTCAAACATTGCAACACATCCAAAAATCTCACTGAGCACCAGCGGACATCTGGCAGAATGAAGTATGTGTGGATACAAAATCTGGGAAGATGAAGAGCCCAAAACAATGTTCATAACAAAACTGGCTGAGCTATGCATGTCAGCAGCCTAACTGAAACTGGATTAAAACCACCAAAATCGAAATGTTTAAATTAACTGAGTGACCTACTTTTGAGTGTCACATAGTTTGAACTGTTAAAATGTCATAGTTTTGAACTTAGAATCAGCATTCTAGCTGCATATGTAAAAATTGTATTGACTTAAACTGGGGGACAAAAAGTGACATTTTATCTGAAACCTGGCTTAATGAAACTGAATTCTGCCTGACATCTACCCCCACAGGAGTTAAAACCTGCTCAGCCACTCTTCCCCTTGCCAAAAGGAGTTGTCACCTCTCTGATTAGATTAGGGGTGGAGCAGCGGGGACTACAGGGAGGTGAACAAAGGCCTGTCCTGGACTCAGGCAAATGTTATATTGGGGGCGTCGTAAAAGTGGCTTCCTCTTGGGAGAAGTGGGAGGAGAAGTGCCTCTGGGAGCCACCCGAGCTGGAGGCGGGGACAGGCGGAAGCTTCCCCCATGTGCTTTGGAACCTAAACCACACCCATCTGGGCCAGAGCATAATTTTAAAAAGATAGATAACTCATAGTGCGGACTTGTCAGAATTATATAAGTAATATCATTATTTTTGTGATTTTTCTCTGAACATTTTGAGATGCGTTAGGACCCTGAGGTGTATTCTCGGGGGTTGCTAGCGGAAAATAGGGTCTCACTCCAAATGTCTGCATGTTAAAAATCTGACACTTCATCAATTCATGTCCATACTCCTTGCGCACATGTGTGTAAATTTGGGTAAATGTCCGATATTGCAAAACCAGTTAAAAAGCGCAAAATGTTGTCATTTTTTAATGCTAGCCCCCAGGAAGATCAGAGGCGGACAAGCATGGACCATAAGGAATATATAATGTGCACATGTAATTTCAACAAATTGTATATCTGGGAAGGATGTATTTGAATCAAATATAGATTTGTGGGCAAACTGACCAGGGGAGGATCCTCTGACCCATAAAACCTACAGCATCACTCTGACTCACATTTCCTTCCCCCAATCATGGGAGAGGGGAGATTTGGGCCAATGACAAGTAGAGAGGGGCAGGCTTAGCTAGGCCCAGGCACACACCCATTTTCAAAACACATAAAAAGAGCCACTGGAAGCTAGAGAGGACATTCAAATCCAGTTGCTGCGGAGCGTTTTGCCGGACCACACAACATCCAGAAGATACCAGTTCCAGACTGACTCCAGCTACATAGTCCAGAACCTAGAACTTATACTTTAGAACCTAAATCAGAGGCCTAAAACCACAAGCTGAGTTCTCTGCAGCAGGCCTCAAATCACTGCAAGCTACTCACAGACGGGTGAGCTGCTTGAATCCCTTGCCAAGAACTTTTGCCAGGACCAGTGCAGAGATCCAGGAGCCGTGCAGAGACCGCTGTATCCGGACAGACCAGACCAGTGCCAGACCCGACCAGACCAGACCGTGCAGAACCGCAGACCCAGAGACCAGATCGCTGTGAAGTGCCGCTAGCCTGATTGATCAGATCCGTGACGAGGTCCAGTCCTTCCAAAATATATTGTGAGTACTTAGGTCAGATTGTGAAAGAAATAAGCTCTTAGTTTAAAATAATCTAGTCCAAACTATTTTAATCTAACCAGAACTGCCTCCTAGAAGTTGTCACTTGTCATTTTGTAAAGCTGCACCACTGTCACTTGTCAATTCTGAAGCTGCAAGCTGTCACCTGTCATTTTGAGTTTACTTTAAATCCGAAAAACAACCTTTACAAAATCGTTCATATCTCTGGAACCGTTTGGGCTACGAACTTGGTTTAACTTTCCTCTGAAAGCTTAGCATCTAAGCTTTCCAACAAGCCTACTTCTTCCTCCTTATACTTTTTCCGCAATCACGATTCACGCACTCGCGAATTTTACCGCGGTTTGCGATTTGGTTAAAAATCCAGCCACGTGTAACCATCAGCAGTCATTTCTTTCCTTGCTAAAATTTGTTTGCCTCTTAATCACCATCTCTGAATCATTGCTAAAGTGAGCCTGAACTCATCCCAAGTATCTCCCACTCACCCTGAACCTCCTAAAGGGAATTAAAAGCATTTTCAGCATATTTCTCACTTCATTGCCACCACATTCAAAGCACTTGGGCCTGTGTTTTAAAACTCATACCGGTTTTCTCTAAGTTGCTGGGGGGGGGGAATTGAACTGAATCACATTTGATTGCATTTCTAAGAACTGTGTGCTCTCCTCTTCATCTCCTTACATTGCATAAAGGGGGGGTGAATTGTCAAAGAAAAAGTGATTATATTATCTTTTGCTAAAATCATCTCAAGTATTTCTGTACTGACTTTTATTCCTCATTGCTTTTACCTTGAAATCATAAAAGTATTTTTGCTACTTGATCCATCCTATACTAACTCCTCATTGATTATAAAGAAGTGTGCCAGTGTCAGATTACCCATTGCTGATTAACATTATATTTATAAGGGCGATATCAATTATTAATTTATTATAAAAGCGTGGTATCTATATTTTGTCTTATTTCTCAAATAAACCTTTTAAACTTGCAAAACAGAACTACTTCTTGGCTCAGTGGGGTCAGGGGGATTCTAAGAGAGGGGTGTTATATAGGGGTAGTCATCCAGAACTCATGAACTGGACATAAAGATATATCAATAAGGGTTTCCATTCAGTATCCCAGACTAGGCATTGACTTAGATGTAGTGTTGAATTGAATCTTCTTACAAAGTGGGGGCTCGAGCCGGGATATTCTGGGTTAGATTTATCATTTGTGCAGATTAATACAGTGTGCCAGCTGACCAGATACACATATCCGGTCGGATCACCACGCTGTGTTACGGTGTAAAGCACTCCTCAAAGGAACGCTCTAAGGAAACGGTCTGTTTTGCAAAAATAAAATACAAACTTCTGTAAGTCAGGAAGAAACTCAAATTCCAGAATGACGACACTGGTAGACATCAAAATAGCCAGAGAGCACTTCTTACATAAGCTATTTGTGAGAGGTGAGTGGACTCATCAGGACCAAACGGTCTGGTTGCAGGCAATCGCGCAACAGGTCACTGAAACAGGGTCAGATATATGGGGAGATCAGGGTCCCCTACATGTGGCCCTGAGTGAACTATATATGGCCCCTAAAGCCAAAGATGAACATAATAAGATTGCCAGGATAGCAGCATATTTGTATCTATATATGGGAGCCATGCAGGACAAATGTGCTGAAGGCCAAGATCTGGCAAATAAGCAACAGCTGGCGTTAGAAAAGGCCCAATCTGACCTGGTCTCTTCTAAGCAGAGGCTGCAGAGGAGCCAGGAGTCAGAAAATGATAGTAGGCAGTATATCATTAAAATAAAAGAGGACATGGATAGACTGCAACAGGAGAAGGCTGACCAGGATACCAGATTTCTGGCCTTGCAGAAGGAGTACCAAGAAGGTTTGGACTCCCTTCTGCAGAGCCAGAAAAAGCTGGAGCAACAACTGGACTTCAACAGGGCATGCACAGAACAGGTAGCCACCCTGCAAATTCGATTAGACAGAGAGAAAGAGGAAAGCAATAAATTGATTCTGAAAGACCTGGATCCCCAGGCAGAGTTTGATCAGGTGCACCAGAAAGCTGGTGCCTTCCAAAGGCAAAGGGACGACCTGGCGGCACAGATGCAGGCTCTTAGTCAGGAAAGGGACACCCTAGGCCAGGAAGTCTGCCACTTAAAAAGGAAAATGGAAGAAAATCACCTGGCCCTCCAGGGACTGGGTGACCTCCAAAAAGAAAACCAGAACTTGTTAGAGCACACCTGGAGGGTGGAGGATGCTCTGGCAAGAAAGGAGCAGGCCAATAGGGACACAGCTCAGGAGGTAACCCTCCTGCAGCAGAGACTGGCCCAGTACTCCAGGACCAATCAGGAGGCACAGAGAGAAAATGAGGCTCTCTGTCAGCACAATGATAGGCTCCAGCAACAGGTAGCGATGCAGGAGAGACTGATAGAGTCGAGTAAGGCCTTAACTGAGGAACTGAAAGTGCAGGCTCTTGCATTGCAACAGGAAGCAGGGGCGGATAGAGATGAGGTTCGCTGGGAAAGAGAAACTCCTGAGCATAACCTCAGGAGCCCTAGTACCAGAGGCCTTCATCTCTCCCAGTCCCTGGACTCTGCCACCCCCATGTCCCCTTGCGCACATGAGCCCAGGGCCACGGGGATGGCAGATTACTATCTAGCTAGAAGTATGGGGCTCATAGGCCAGTACCTCCCAGGAATGGATGGGCGGGCATCCGGGAATGAGCACCCAAGCACAGTGCAATTTAGTGGGGAACCCCAGGGGAGTAGGCCCATTAAGGGCATCCTGAAAACTTCTGCCCAGTTAGGTCAGTGGGGGGGGGTACCCATCAAATCCTGGCAGCAAGGAGGAATCTGAAGACTCCTCTGAACGGCGCAGGACAAAGGAGACCAGGTCCCCACATTCTGCCAGCCATTCACAGGCTCGCAGAATCCGGGAAAACCTGGAAGATCAGACAGGAACCTCTGGGAGCAGTGCCTCTGAGTCAGAGGATGAATGGACCAGGGTTACCCGAACCAAAAAGGCCAATAAGGCAAAAATGGGCCTTGCTTAAAGACCCATTGAAGCAAATAAAGGCAATAAGGAGTGTCATCACGCCTTATCATAAGAACGCCAAGTATTCCGTTTGGGAACACTTGGAGCTCTATGAGCAAATGATGGAGACTTTCCATTTGAAGGACAGCAGTAGCTGCATCCAGTACGTCAAATGGACATTCTCCCCAGAATACTCCAGTTTCTTTGCGGGGCTGGAGGACCAAAATCATTTAAGATGGTCCACCTATAAGGCGGCCATCTTGAAACATTTTTCTGTTCAGAGAAATCCTCAAGAGGCTCGCAAGGCAGCCTACAATTTGCAATGTGGGGAGGATCAGGCCCCACAAGAGTTTGTGCAAGAATTAAAACGTGTTTTTGCGCAGACCACCAGAAGGGTGCGCACGGATAGCAGAGAATTTATCAATAAGTTTTTTCCATACCTTACCCAAAGACATAATGACCCAGCTCGTGAGAGATTTTCATGAGAAAAGATCTTTAGACTGGGTCATTGAACAGGCAGGCTACCCGGATCTATGAGGTGCAGAAGCCTATCGAAAATAAAAATAACGCGCCGAAAAACCCCAAAACCAACAGCACCCCGGCTGCTGCCAAGGTGGCAGAGGTAAAGGTTGCCCCCGTTTTAGATTTGGAGATGGGGGGGCCTAAAAACCTGCCTGCACCAAATAATTCACAGCCCAGAAGGCCCTCGGGCCAGTCACAGACAGGGAGTCGAGGAGGTACTCCCACCAATGGGGTCCCCCGCTCCCCTGACTATGTAAGTCCCCGCTACAAGGGAAACCGACCAATCCTGGGTTATGTGTGGACTTCTCCAGCCCAAGGGGGGGGATCCAGCCAAGCACCTAACCCAGGGAACTTCCCTCCCAACTTCCCACAGGAGGGCAGAACATTTTCCCCAGGTATCCACCCAATTTCCAGCTCCAAAATCATCCATCCTTCTTTCCCCAATTCCCTGAGCCCAGACAACCTAATCCGGGAGAGGGGAGGCCAAGGGTGGAGGTGTACCAAAATCTTCCCAACTAGGGGTACTACCAGAGAAGGGATAGCTACCCTTCCCGGGATCAGCCCAGGGGAGAAAATAGAGCCCCGTATTAGCCTGAGCGGGTTTCACAACTTGAGCGCCAGGTCCAAAATATGGCACGAGATCTGGGTCACATACTGAGGGCTCAACAGAACCCTCAGATGAGCATGCCACCGCAGAATGCCCCAAACTCTCGACCTGGTGCTCCAGAACAATGACTGGGGCAGCACCCCGATAACACACCGGTTCCCAGGGAGGAGGCACAAGGGGAAGGGGGGTGTAAAGCCTTGGAGGAAGCTTCCTTCCCAACTTGTAAACAGCCCCTGGAAAACCAGGAACCGGAAACAAAATCTCCTACCCCTGAAAGCCTGCCTCCCAAGGAGCAGAGGGGGGTAGGAGAAACAAAGGACCCAAACAGACCCACTTTGTGGAGGAGGTACAGGTCTTCCAATTTGAGGGAGAGGGATCCTCAGAGGATCCTGGGGAAAGGATCTTCTCCTTTAGAGATGGGGGAACTCCTCCCAAGGAAAAATGGGTCCCAAGGGATGCCAATTCAGACTGGGGAGATATGGAGACTGAGCTACCGCCGCCCGCCATCTCATCCCAGAACCCACAATACCGAAATCCCCTGGTTCAAACCCATCCTGATGACTGCCTCCAAAAAGGGCGGGGTGGCCCAGAACCGGAACCAGGGGAACCTACAATGGCTCTGATCTCCAGTTGCCAACTTTTTCTTTCAGATTCCCAAGGCTCTCCACAGAATTCTGCCCAAATCTCTTCGCTAGCAATGTCCAAAACCAGAAAATTAGCACACCAGTTGTCCAAAAATGTGCATTATCTGTGCCCCCTTGAGGAGAAGGAGGGAAGATACTATGCCCCGGTACAAGTACAGGGGCAGGGTACAATTTTGGCACTGGTGGACACTGGATCCCAAGCTACCCTTCTGTCCAAAAGGGCCCTTGAGGAACTGAATGCAGGAAGGGGGGAGAATTACCGAATTCCTCTCACCTCTCTTCCTGGACAACTGCATAACTTTGACGGGAAGGAAATTCCTGTTGAGGGGACTGCAGACTTGGACATTAAAATTGGGCGACACAAGGTGAAACACCCGGTCATAGTAGTGACTCCAGAGGGAAACCCTTGTTTAATAGGGAATGACCTCCTGAGAAGGTTGTCACCCCTAATAGATTGCGTAAACAAGGTCCTCTGGACCCAGACTAGCCGACCAATAAAATTAAAACAGAGTGTCAACCATGTTAGTTTAAACGGCACCTGCCACATGGTTGAACAAAAATCTGACCAAGTAGAATTTCACTTCCAGAACAACCAAACTCCAGACGTGACAGTAATAGCAGTAGGACAACAGACTAGTGATGGGGGGTCCTCTCTATTTCTGAAAATCAACCTTCCTTCCAGTTTAAGGTGGTATTCCACACTGGAAGGAAACACTCTGAAATTCTTTACTAATTCACAATCAGAAACTCCCACTCCTATAGTCCAGAAAGATGTGAAATCAGCTCAGAGCCTGGCTGATATTCAGCAAATTGGAGAGCAGTTGTTCATCCCTGTCCAGTTAAATGATGGGAAGGACTCTGTTCTCGCTCAAGTGTGTGTGAACAACGGTAAGAGCTTCATCAGCAAAGCCATGTTCCGCCAACTCCCAAAAGATCCAGCCATTCCCACATTCAAGCTGATAGACAAATGGGAAATGGACCTGGAAGCACCTAATTCCAAACATCTCCTGCCAAGCAGGTGTATGCTCAAAATCTCCATTGGCAACAAGAGCATAGTCCATAATTGTTGGGTCGTGCGAGACGTCACTGCCGCCTTTTACTTAGGCAGTGACATTCTCAATCGCTTTGCCATTAGTTTGGGCCTAATAAACTTCAAAGCTTGGTCCCGATTAGCGGATAATCCCATGGGCTTTGATGATCCAGAAAAAGCATTTAGGTCAGCTCAATTGCTACCTTATGCAGTTGAAATTCAGATTAAAGAGGAAGTCACCATCCCAGAAAGGACCCGACAATTCTCCCTGGAAGTGAAAGTTAAAAGAGGACAACATTTGAAAAACCCTGATGCTTACATACATCTAAACGCTTCTCTCCAACAGCAAGGGTTGGGGGTAAACCCAACTCCATTAGTCAACATAGAACATGACACCATTCTAATAGAGGTGGATAACAGCGACTTAAAGAGTATTACTCTAGCCGCAGGCACCATTATTGGAATGGCGGTTGATGACCGACATTTCTCCATTGATCTAGGAAATGAACTGTTAGGACCAATCCCCAAGGACTGTTTTGACAGCGACAGTGATGACAACACAACACCAGACAGGATCTTCACCTGGCATGGGGGGAACTTCCTGGTGTACACTTCTTGCCCATACGGTAAGGAAGATGTGACTTGTGACTTCAGGAGGGATGAGGTGATTTTCCATGAGGGCTGCCTTTCCCACCTGAAGCCTCCAGTCCAAATCAGCACTCTGACCAGGGACTTCTCCACCCAGCTGGAGGAGGCCGCTGAGATAGCCAAACCAGAAGTCTTTCCAGGCTTCAGGCAGATGGTGGAAGAGAGAGTCAACCTAGCTGATGCCTGTGTGACTCTGGAACAAAAGCAAAAGTTGAAACAAGTTTTCTTGGATTTCCAAGATCTCTTTGCGGTAGACTCATATGACTGTGTCCGCACTGTCATCCACACAACAACAATCCCCACGGACCCTGGCATGACTCCAGTGTTTGTGAAGCAATATCGCTTGCTTCTCGCATCAATGGAGTCCCTTACTGAAATAATTAAGAACCTGGAGTCCCGGGGAATAATCCGTCCAGTTCACAGCACCTTCAATAACCCGGTGCTGGGAATATTGAAGCCAAACGGCCAGTGGAGACTCTGCGCCGACCTCAGGGAGCTCAACAAACGGGTCCATACTTCCCGATGGCCTCTGCCCTACATTGACCAAGGGCTGGCCCAGATCCAGGGGTCACAGGTATTCACTGCAATAGACCTGACCAATGGATACTGGACTGTGCCTGTCAGTAGGGAGGACCAATACAAGCTGGCTTTTACCTCTGGGGGCCAGCAGTACACATGGACCCGGACTCCCTTCGGATACCTCAACTCCGGCAATGAATTCAACATTTTCCTACACAAGGCCATGCCCGACCTGGATGCAAGGGGTAACCTGGCTTATGTAGATGATGTCCTCATCAAAAGTTCATCTGTGGAGGAACACATAGCGGAGATCCGTTATGTTCTGACCCAGTTGAGGGCCGCCGGAGCAAAACTTTCCTTTCAGAAAGCACAGTGGTGTAGAACCCGTGTTAATTTCTTGGGGCATGAGATTACTCCTCAGGGTCTCTGTCCCCAGGAAAAGAAAGTGGAAGCACTCCAGAAACGGAAAGACCCCACCACTCTACGGGAACTAAGGAGGCTCCTTGGACTGACTAATTACAGCAGAAAGTTCATTGAAGGCTACGCAGAGATCACTAGACCCCTGATTCATCTCTTGAAGGGGGGGTCAAGTAGGAATGGGGTCCAGAACAATCCGAGGCGGTAAGACAACTCAAAAGAAGCCTCTCACAAGCGCCTTGCCTAGCTTACCCTGTCAGAAACAAGGAGTTCTTCCTGGAGACAGGGTTCTCTAATACGTGCTTGACGGCAGTATTATACCAAAAGCATGACAAGGTCAATAAAGTAATCTCCTATGCGAGCAAAACTTTATCCTCTGTGGAGGAAAAATTCAACGATTGTGAGAAGGCACTCCTGGCAACGGTGTGGGCATTGAAGAATTACCGCCCGTTTATCCATGGGGAACACATCATAGTGGAGACTCCACACCAGCCTCTGCAATATCTCCAAAGTGACAGTATCCGGGCCGGAAATGTGAGTAATTCCCAAATTACTTCCTGGATTGTGTCAATGCAAGGCTTTCCTGTGGAGGTCAGATATGGCAAAAACAAGAAGAGTCCCCTCGCGCAAGGTCTGGCTGACTTGCATGATTGTGCCAGAAAAAACTGTCTCGAGGACGAAAGTCTAAAAATCAAGGACAACACGGAGGCATACCTTAATTCCCCACACAAAGTCTTTGAAGAAGACAAGTGTGAGGGAATGCCCACTGTCTATGTGGATGGATGCTCGTGCCATGTTGACAACAACGGGGAGAAAGAACTGGTGGCCGGCGTAGGGAATGCCTGGGTGAAGGAGTTTCCAGAACCCTCTGCTGGATACAAAATTGGTCCCCGAAGTAGTCAGGTGGCAGAGTTGATGGCTGTGCATCAGGCCATCCTCACTGCTGTCCAACATCAACTCCACGAACTGGTCATAATCACCGATTCGGATTATGTACGGAACGGGTTCGTGGAGCACCTGGTCAACTGGAAAACCAGAGGCATGTTATGTGCTAATAACAAACCCTTGAAACATGGGAAGTTAATCCAAAACATTGATGATCTGGTCACATCGAATGGGATGACCATCTACTGGAAGAAGATCAAGGGTCATTCCAAAGTAGAGGGACCAGACAAAACTGGAAATGACTTAGCTGATCAGCTGGCCAAAACCAGGGCCATCCAAGGGGATCTAATTGAAATAGAGTCCCTGTTGGGGGAAATCCAGGTCACCACTATCACTAGGTCCCAGACAAGTGCTCACAATGATCTTTCAACTGCCCAATGGAGCAAGGAGACCCCTGATGCTGATTTCATTACAGCTCAGAAGGGGGATCCAATTATTGGTAAGTTTTACCAACACCTTGAGGACCCTGAGAACTTTCCCCTGACAGATGCTGATTACATTGGGAAAGAGGACCTAAGAGTGTTGATGAAATGTTCAAAAATGTTCCGAATCCAAGACGGTTTGTTGGTAAGGAAATCCCAAGCTGGCCATGATCAGTGGGTGGTTACTACCTCATTCCGAAGCCTGATGTTAAGTCACACCCATGATGCGGCCACCGCCGGTCACAGGGGGTTTCACACAACACTGGAAATCTTAAGAGAGGTTGCATACTGGCCACACATGGGCCAGGACCTCAACCAATATTTGAAGGGTTGTCTTGTGCCAACATCCCTCACACACCGGGCACCTCTACAAAAAAGGGGAATGACACTCCCATGGTCAGATTTGCAAATTGACTTTGTAGGCCCCGTGATTCGCTCTGCTAGGGGGAATAAGTACATGTTGACGGTGACATGCTTGTTTACCAAGTGGGTGGAATGTCTCCCAGCCCCAAATTGCAAGGCAGAAACTGCAGCTGCCCTGATGATTAACCACATCTTTTCCCGTTTTGGTCTACCTCAAAGGATTGAGTCAGACAGAGGTAGCCACTTCACCAGTAAAGTAATGACAAAGATGTGGGAGATACTGGGCGTCAAAAGAAAGCTACATATTGCTTATAGGCCAGAATCCTCTGGAGCAGTGGAACGTTACAACCGGACAATTGTGAGCATCTTAAAAACGTTTGTGGCAGATTTTGGGCCAAGTTGGGATATCCGATTACCTCTGGTCCTAATGGCCATCAGATCTACCCCTTCATCTGCAACTGAAATGTCACCATTTGAGTTGATGACTGGACGCAAGATGGTGCTTCCCCAGCATTTGCTCTACAGAACCCAAGAGCAAACGTTGATAAATGCCTCCACAACTCATGAGTATGTGGAGAATTTAAGGAAACACCTTCAACATGCTTTTGCCTATGCTCAGCGGAATCTAGAAAGATCAGCCGAGAGCATGAAGACCCACTATGATTTAAAAACTACCCGAAAGGAATATAAGGTGGGTGATCGGGTCTATCTATACAATTTCCAAAGAAACCAGGCCAAACGGAGAAAATGTTTGCCTACATGGAAGGGACCGTTTGAAATTATAGACGAGATCTCCCCTGTGGCCTACAAGATCTGCATCCCCAAAGACGGTTTGGCAGAGGGAGAAGACATGTTGGTCCACATAAACCAGTTGAAGTGTTGCCATCCCAGGCACACTTTGCAGCAACTGGAGGAGTCCTCTGTAATCCCAGAGGGTACCGCTCCAGAGTAATTCAATAACAACCCTAAAATATCCTACATATAGCCTATCAAATTCTGTGTTTCTCAAGTTTATGTGTTCCTGTCGCTTAATTTAAAAAAATGTGCATGTTCATATCTGTTGAGTTCTAAAATATATATGCCACCCCACTATATCAATGGTGGGGGAGAAATGTCCATGAATAGGTATTGCTGCTTTTCCTTTGTCGTCCTAGGAGAAAGAAAACCTGGAGACTGGCCAAGGAGGACGATCCGGAGACCAGGAGCAGAGACCCATGGGGCCCGGGGTACTGCCCAATATTCCCATCAGGACCGGCGAGGAGAACCGATCGATCAGTACCGGATGGAGGAAAAGATGCTGAACTGTGCCATTTGCAGAATTGGAAGAAGATTATGCGGACATACCAGTGCGTGGGTCAAAACCTTCTGTGCACCCGACTCCCCATCGACTCAAATTCAAAGTGCAGTCGCGTGGGGGGGCCTTGTTGGGTGTCCTGACCCACGTTTGAGCTATCATGCTGCAACATTTGGTGCTGTGGGCTTAGAAAATCCAAGATGGCCAAAAAGCCCACATGTGCGCCAGAATCCAGGAGAACCACACAGTTTGTGCGTACACCAAAATGGCTGCCTAACTTGCCACCCACCAGTGCGAGCATGATGGGCCAGGGTGCCATGAGTGGAATGGGTGCCAAAGGTAAAACAGCAGCGCCTGTTATCTCAAAAACGCTTTAAAATTACCTTTGCTTTCTCTGAATGCCAGCTCAAAATGCCTATTTTCAAACATTGCAACACATCCAAAAATCTCACTGAGCACCAGCGGACATCTGGCAGAATGAAGTATGTGTGGATACAAAATCTGGGAAGATGAAGAGCCCAAAACAATGTTCATAACAAAACTGGCTGAGCTATGCATGTCAGCAGCCTAACTGAAACTGGATTAAAACCACCAAAATCGAAATGTTTAAATTAACTGAGTGACCTACTTTTGAGTGTCACATAGTTTGAACTGTTAAAATGTCATAGTTTTGAACTTAGAATCAGCATTCTAGCTGCATATGTAAAAATTGTATTGACTTAAACTGGGGGACAAAAAGTGACATTTTATCTGAAACCTGGCTTAATGAAACTGAATTCTGCCTGACATCTAAACCCACAGGAGTTAAAACCTGCTCAGCCACTCTTCCCCTTGCCAAAAGGAGTTGTCACCTCTCTGATTAGATTAGGGGTGGAGCAGCGGGGACTACAGGGAGGTGAACAAAGGCCTGTCCTGGACTCAGGCAAATGTTATATTGGGGGCGTCGTAAAAGTGGCTTCCTCTTGGGAGAAGTGGGAGGAGAAGTGCCTCTGGGAGCCACCCGAGCTGGAGGCGGGGACAGGCAGAAGCTTCCCCCATGTGCTTTGGAACCTAAACCACACCCATCTGGGCCAGAGCATAATTTTAAAAAGATAGATAACTCATAGTGCGGACTTGTCAGAATTATATAAGTAATATCATTATTTTTGTGATTTTTCTGTGAACATTTTGAGATGCGTTAGGACCCTGTGGTGTATTCTGGGGGGTTGCTAGCGGAAAATAGGGTCTCACTCCAAATGTCTGCATGTTAAAAATCTGACACTTCATCAATTCATGTCCATACTCCTTGCGCACATGTGTGTAAATTTGGGTAAATGTCCGATATTGCAAAACCAGTTAAAAAGCGCAAAATGTTGTCATTTTTTAATGCAATCCCCCAGGAAGATCAGAGGCGGACAAGCATGGACCATAAGGAATATATAATGTGCACATGTAATTTCAACAAATTGTATATCTGGGAAGGATGTATTTGAATCAAATATAGATTTGTGGGCAAACTGACCAGGGGAGGATCCTCTGACCCATAAAACCTACAGCATCACTCTGACTCACATTTCCTTCCCCCAATCATGGGAGAGGGGAGAATTGGGCCAATGACAAGTAGAGAGGGGCAGGCTTAGCTAGGCCCAGGCACACACCCATTTTCAAAACACATAAAAAAGAGCCACTGGAAGCTAGAGAGGACATTCAAATCCAGTTGCTGCGGAGCGTTTTGCCGGACCACACAACATCCAGAAGATACCAGTTCCAGACTGACTCCAGCTACATACTCCAGAACCTAGAACTTATACTTTAGAACCTAAATCAGAGGCCTAAAACCACAAGCTGAGTTCTCTGCAGCAGGCCTCAAATCACTGCAAGCTACTCACAGCCGGGTGAGCTGCTTGAATCCCTTGCCAAGAACTTTTGCCAGGACCAGTGCAGAGATCCAGGAGCCGTGCAGAGACCGCTGTATCCGGACAGACCAGACCAGTGCCAGACCCGACCAGACCAGACCGTGCAGAACCGCAGCCCCTTAGACCAGATCGCTGTGAAGTGCCACTAGCCTGATTGATCAGATCTGTGACGAGGTCCAGTCCTTCCAAAATATATTGTGAGTACTTAGGTCAGATTGTGAAAGAAATAAGCTCTTAGTTTAAAATAATCTAGTCCAAACTATTTTAATCTAACCAGAACTGCCTCCTAGAAGTTGTCACTTGTCATTTTGTTAAGCTGCACCACTGTCACTTGTCAATTCTGAAGCTGCAAGCTGTCACCTGTCATTTTGAGTTTACTTTAAATCCGAAAAACAACCTTTACAAAATCGTTCATATATCTGGAACCGTTTGGGCTACGAACTTGGTTTAACTTTCCTCTGAAAGCTTAGCATCTAAGCTTTCCAACAAGCCTAGAACCGACTTCTTCCTGCTTATACTTTTTCCGCAGTCACGATTCACGCACTCGCGAATTTTACCGCGGTTTGTGATTTGATTAAAAATCCAGCCACGTGTAACCATCAGCAGTCATTTCTTTCCTTGCTAAAATTCGTTTGCCTCTTAATCACCATCTCTGAATCATTGCTAAAGTGAGCCTGAACTCATCCCAAGTATCTCTCACTCACCCTGAACCTCCTGAAGGGAATTAAAAGCATTTTCAGCATATTTCTCACTTCATTGCCACCACATTCAAAGCACTTGGGCCTGTGTTTTAAAACTCATACCGGTTTTCTCTAAGTTGCTGGGGGGGGGAATTGAACTGAATCACATTTGATTGCATTTCTAAGAACTGTGTGCTCTCCTCTTCATCTCCTTACATTGCATAAAGGGGGGGTGAATTGTCAAAGAAAAAGTGATTATATTATCTTTTGCTAAAATCATCTCAAGTATTTCTGTACTGACTTTTATTCCTCATTGCTTTTCCCTTGAAATCATAAAAGTATTTTTGCTACTTGATCCATCCTATACTAACTCCTCATTGATTATAAAGAAGTGTGCCAGTGTCAGATTACCCATTGTTGATTAACATTATATTTATAAGGGCGATATCAATTATTAATTTATTATAAAAGCGTGGTATCTATATTTTGTCTTATTTCTCAAATAAACCTTTTAAACTTGCAAAACAGAACTACTTCTTGGCTCAGTGGGGTCAGGGGGATTCTAAGAGAGGGGTGTTATATAGGGGTAGTCATCCAGAACTCATGAACTGGACATAAAGATATATCAATAAGGGTTTCCATTCAGTATCCCAGACTAGGCATTGACTTAGATGTAGTGTTGAATTGAATCTTCTTACAAAGTGGGGGCTCGAGCCGGGATATTCTGGGTTAGATTTATCATTTGTGCAGATTAATACAGTGTGCCAGCTGACCAGATACACATATCCGGTCGGATCACCACGCTGTGTTACGCTGTAAAGCACTCCTCAAAGGAACGCTCTAAGGAAACGGTCTGTTTTGCAAAAATAAAATACAAACTTCTGTAAGTCAGGAAGGAACTCAAATTCCAGGATGACGACACTGGTAGACATCAAAATAGCCAGAGAGCACTTCTTACATAAGCTATTTGTGAGAGGAGAGTGGACTCATCAGGACCAAACGGTCTGGTTGCAGGCAATCGCGCAACAGGTCACTGAAACAGGGTCAGATATATGGGGAGATCAGGGTCCCCTACATGTGGCCCTGAGTGAACTATATATGGCCCCTAAAGCCAAAGATGAACATAATAAGATTGCCAGGATAGCAGCATATTTGTATCTATATATGGGAGCCATGCAGGACAAATGTGCTGAAGGCCAAGATCTGGCAAATAAGCAACAGCTGGCGTTAGAAAAGGCCCAATCTGACCTGGTCTCTTCTGAGCAGAGGCTGCAGAGGAGCCAGGAGTCAGAAAATGATAGTAGGCAGTATATCATTAAAATAAAAGAGGACATGGATAGACTGCAACAGGAGAAGGCTGACCAGGATACCAGATTTCTGGCCTTGCAGAAGGAGTACCAAGAAGGTTTGGACTCCCTTCTGCAGAGCCAGAAAAAGCTGGAGCAACAACTGGACTTCAACAGGGCATGCACAGAACAGGTAGCCACCCTGCAAATTCGATTAGACAGAGAGAAAGAGGAAAGCAATAAATTGATTCTGAAAGACCTGGATACCCAGGCAGAGTTTGATCAGGTGCACCAGAAAGCTGGTGCCTTCCAAAGGCAAAGGGACGACCTGGCGGCACAGATGCAGGCTCTTAGTCAGGAAAGGGACACCCTAGGCCAGGAAGTCTGCCACTTAAAAAGGAAAATGGAAGAAAATCACCTGGCCCTCCAGGGACTGGGTGACCTCCAAAAAGAAAACCAGAACTTGTTAGAGCACACCTGGAGGGTGGAGGATGCTCTGGCAAGAAAGGAGCAGGCCAATAGGGACACAGCTCAGGAGGTAACCCTCCTGCAGCAGAGACTGGCCCAGTACTCCAGGACCAATCAGGAGGCACAGAGAGAAAATGAGGCTCTCTGTCAGCACAATGATAGGCTCCAGCAAAAGGTAGCGATGCAGGAGAGACTGATAGAGACGAGTAAGGCCTTAACTGAGGAACTGAAAGTGCAGGCTCTTGCATTGCAACAGGAAGCAGGGGCGGATAGAGATGAGGTTCGCTGGGAAAGAGAAACTCCTGAGCATAACCTCAGGAGCCCTAGTACCAGAGGCCTTCATCTCTCCCAGTCCCTGGACTCTGCCACCCCCATGTCCCCTTGCGCACATGAGCCCAGGGCCGCGGGGATGGCAGATTACTATCTAGCTAGAAGTATGGGGCTCATAGGCCAGTACCTCCCAGGAATGGATGGGCGGGCATCCGGGAATGAGCACCCAAGCACAGTGCAATTTAGTGGGGAACCCCAGGGGAGTAGGCCCATTAAGGGCATCCTGAAAACTTCTGCCCAGTTAGGTCAGTGGGGGGGGTACCCATCAAATCCTGGCAGCAAGGAGGAATCTGAAGACTCCTCTGAACGGCGCAGGACAAAGGAGACCAGGTCCCCACATTCTGCCAGCCATTCACAGGCTCGCAGAATCCGGGAAAACCTGGAAGATCAGACAGGAACCTCTGGGAGCAGTGCCTCTGAGTCAGAGGATGAATGGACCAGAGTTACCCGAACCAAAAAGGCCAATAAGGCAAAAAAGGGCCTTGCTTAAAGACCCATTGAAGCAAATAAAGGCAATAAGGAGTGTCATCACGCCTTATCATAAGAACGCCAAGTATTCCGTTTGGGAACACTTGGAGCTCTATGAGCAAATGATGGAGACTTTCCATTTGAAGGACAGCAGTAGCTGCATCCAGTACGTCAAATGGACATTCTCCCCAGAATACTCCAGTTTCTTTGCGGGGCTGGAGGACCAAAATCATTTAAGATGGTCCACCTATAAGGCGGCCATCTTGAAACATTTTTCTGTTCAGAGAAATCCTCAAGAGGCTCGCAAGGCAGCCTACAATTTGCAATGTGGGGAGGATCAGGCCCCACAAGAGTTTGTGCAAGAATTAAAACGTGTTTTTGCGCAGACCACCAGAAGGGTGCGCACGGATAGCAGAGAATTTATCAATACGTTTTTCCATGCCTTACCCAAATACATAATGACCCAGCTCGTGAGAGATTTTCATGAGAAAAGATCTTTAGACTGGGTCATTGAACAGGCAGGCTACCCGGATCTATGAGGTGCAGAAGCCTATCGAAAATAAAAATAACGCGCCGAAAAACCCCAAAACCAACAGCACCCCGGCTGCTGCCAAGGTGGCAGAGGTAAAGGTTGCCCCCGTTTTAGATTTGGAGATGGGGGGGCCTAAAAACCTGCCTGCACCAAATAATTCACAGCCCAGAAGGTCCTCGGGCCAGTCACAGACAGGGAGTCGAGGAGGTACTCCCACCAATGGGGTCCCCCGCTCCCCTGACTATGTAAGTCCCCGCTACAAGGGAAACCGACCAATCCTGGGTTATGTGTGGACTTCTCCAGCCCAAGGGGGGGGATCCAGCCAAGCACCTAACCCAGGGAACTTCCCTCCCAACTTCCCACAGGAGGGCAGAACATTTTCCCCAGGTATCCACCCAATTTCCAGCTCCAAAATCATCCATCCTTCTTTCCCCAATTCCCTGAGCCCAGACAACCTAATCCGGGAGAGGGGAGGCCAAGGGTGGAGGTGTACCAAAATCTTCCCAACTAGGGGTACTACCAGAGAAGGGATAGCTACCCTTCCCGGGATCAGCCCAGGGGAGAAAATAGAGCCCCGTATTAGCCTGAGCGGGTTTCACAACTTGAGCGCCAGGTCCAAAATATGGCACGAGATCTGGGTCACATACTGAGGGCTCAACAGAACCCTCAGATGAGCATGCCACCGCAGAATGCCCCAAACTCTGGACCTGGTGCTCCAGAACAATGACTGGGGCAGCACCCCGATAACACACCGGTTCCCAGGGAGGAGGCACAAGGGGAAGGGGGGTGTAAAGCCTTGGAGGAAGCTTCCTTCCCAACTTGTAAACAGCCCCTGGAAAACCAGGAACCGGAAACAAAATCTCCTACCCCTGAAAGCCTGCCTCCCAAGGAGCAGAGGGGGGTAGGAGAAACAAAGGACCCAAACAGACCCACTTTGTGGAGGAGGTACAGGTCTTCCAATTTGAGGGAGAGGGATCCTCAGAGGATCCTGGGGAAAGGATCTTCTCCTTTAGAGATGGGGGAACTCCTCCCAAGGAAAAATGGGTCCCAAGGGATGCCAATTCAGACTGGGGAGATATGGAGACTGAGCTACCGCCGCCCACCATCTCATCCCAGAACCCACAATACCGAAATCCCCTGGTTCAAACCCATCCTGATGACTGCCTCCAAAAAGGGCGGGGTGGCCCAGAACCGGAACCAGGGGAACCTACAATGGCTCTGATCTCCAGTTGCCAACTTTTTCTTTCAGATTCCCAAGGCTCTCCACAGAATTCTGCCCAAATCTCTTCGCTAGCAATGTCCAAAACCAGAAAATTAGCACACCAGTTGTCCAAAAATGTGCATTATCTGTGCCCCCTTGAGGAGAAGGAGGGAAGATACTATGCCCCGGTACAAGTACAGGGGCAGGGTACAATTTTGGCACTGGTGGACACTGGATCCCAAGCTACCCTTCTGTCCAAAAGGGCCCTTGAGGAACTGAATGCAGGAAGGGGGGAGAATTACCGAATTCCTCTCACCTCTCTTCCTGGACAACTGCATAACTTTGACGGGAAGGAAATTCCTGTTGAGGGGACTGCAGACTTGGACATTAAAATTGGGCGACACAAGGTGAAACACCCGGTCATAGTAGTGACTCCAGAGGGAAACCCTTGTTTAATAGGGAATGACCTCCTGAGAAGGTTGTCACCCCTAATAGATTGCGTAAACAAGGTCCTCTGGACCCAGACTAGCCGACCAATAAAATTAAAACAGAGTGTCAACCATGTTAGTTTAAACGGCACCTGCCACATGGTTGAACAAAAATCTGACCAAGTAGAATTTCACTTCCAGAACAACCAAACTCCAGACGTGACAGTAATAGCAGTAGGACAACAGACTAGTGATGGGGGGTCCTCTCTATTTCTGAAAATCAACCTTCCTTCCAGTTTAAGGTGGTATTCCACACTGGAAGGAAACACTCTGAAATTCTTTACTAATTCACAATCAGAAACTCCCACTCCTATAGTCCAGAAAGATGTGAAATCAGCTCAGAGCCTGGCTGATATTCAGCAAATTGGAGAGCAGTTGTTCATCCCTGTCCAGTTAAATGATGGGAAGGACTCTGTTCTCGCTCAAGTGTGTGTGAACAACGGTAAGAGCTTCATCAGCAAAGCCATGTTCCGCCAACTCCCAAAAGATCCAGCCATTCCCACATTCAAGCTGATAGACAAATGGGAAATGGACCTGGAAGCACCTAATTCCAAACATCTCCTGCCAAGCAGGTGTATGCTCAAAATCTCCATTGGCAACAAGAGCATAGTCCATAATTGTTGGGTCGTGCGAGACGTCACTGCCGCCTTTTACTTAGGCAGTGACATTCTCAATCGCTTTGCCATTAGTTTGGGCCTAATAAACTTCAAAGCTTGGTCCCGATTAGCGGATAATCCCATGGGCTTTGATGATCCAGAAAAAGCATTTAGGTCAGCTCAATTGCTACCTTATGCAGTTGAAATTCAGATTAAAGAGGAAGTCACCATCCCAGAAAGGACCCGACAATTCTCCCTGGAAGTGAAAGTTAAAAGAGGACAACATTTGAAAAACCCTGATGCTTACATACATCTAAACGCTTCTCTCCAACAGCAAGGGTTGGGGGTAAACCCAACTCCATTAGTCAACATAGAACATGACACCATTCTAATAGAGGTGGATAACAGCGACTTAAAGAGTATTACTCTAGCCGCAGGCACCATTATTGGAATGGCGGTTGATGACCGACATTTCTCCATTGATCTAGGAAATGAACTGTTAGGACCAATCCCCAAGGACTGTTTTGACAGCGACAGTGATGACAACACAACACCAGACAGGATCTTCACCTGGCATGGGGGGAACTTCCTGGTGTACACTTCTTGCCCATACGGTAAGGAAGATGTGACTTGTGACTTCAGGAGGGATGAGGTGATTTTCCATGAGGGCTGCCTTTCCCACCTGAAGCCTCCAGTCCAAATCAGCACTCTGACCAGGGACTTCTCCACCCAGCTGGAGGAGGCCGCTGAGATAGCCAAACCAGAAGTCTTTCCAGGCTTCAGGCAGATGGTGGAAGAGAGAGTCAACCTAGCTGATGCCTGTGTGACTCTGGAACAAAAGCAAAAGTTGAAACAAGTTTTCTTGGATTTCCAAGATCTCTTTGCGGTAGACTCATATGACTGTGTCCGCACTGTCATCCACACAACAACAATCCCCACGGACCCTGGCATGACTCCAGTGTTTGTGAAGCAATATCGCTTGCTTCTCGCATCAATGGAGTCCCTTACTGAAATAATTAAGAACCTGGAGTCCCGGGGAATAATCCGTCCAGTTCACAGCACCTTCAATAACCCGGTGCTGGGAATATTGAAGCCAAACGGCCAGTGGAGACTCTGCGCCGACCTCAGGGAGCTCAACAAACGGGTCCATACTTCCCGATGGCCTCTGCCCTACATTGACCAAGGGCTGGCCCAGATCCAGGGGTCACATGTATTCACTGCAATAGACCTGACCAATGGATACTGGACTGTGCCTGTCAGTAGGGAGGACCAATACAAGCTGGCTTTTACCTCTGGGGGCCAGCAGTACACATGGACCCGGACTCCCTTCGGATACCTCAACTCCGGCAATGAATTCAACATTTTCCTACACAAGGCCATGCCCGACCTGGATGCAAGGGGTAACCTGGCTTATGTAGATGATGTCCTCATCAAAAGTTCATCTGTGGAGGAACACATAGCGGAGATCCGTTATGTTCTGACCCAGTTGAGGGCCACGGGAGCAAAACTTTCCTTTCAGAAAGCACAGTGGTGTAGAACCCGTGTTAATTTCTTGGGGCATGAGATTACTCCTCAGGGTCTCTGTCCCCAGGAAAAGAAAGTGGAAGCACTCCAGAAACGGAAAGACCCCACCACTCTACGGGAACTAAGGAGGCTCCTTGGACTGACTAATTACAGCAGAAAGTTCATTGAAGGCTACGCAGAGATCACTAGACCCCTGATTCATCTCTTGAAGGGGGGGTCAAGTGGGAATGGGGTCCAGAACAATCCGAGGCGGTAAGACAACTCAAAAGAAGCCTCTCACAAGCGCCTTGCCTAGCTTACCCTGTCAGAAACAAGGAGTTCTTCCTGGAGACAGGGTTCTCTAATACGTGCTTGACGGCAGTATTATACCAAAAGCATGACAAGGTCAATAAAGTAATCTCCTATGCGAGCAAAACTTTATCCTCTGTGGAGGAAAAATTCAACGATTGTGAGAAGGCACTCCTGGCAACGGTGTGGGCATTGAAGAATTACCGCCCGTTTATCCATGGGGAACACATCATAGTGGAGACTCCACACCAGCCTCTGCAATATCTCCAAAGTGACAGTATCCGGGCCGGAAATGTGAGTAATTCCCAAATTACTTCCTGGATTGTGTCAATGCAAGGCTTTCCTGTGGAGGTCAGATATGGCAAAAACAAGAAGAGTCCCCTCGCGCAAGGTCTGGCTGACTTGCATGATTGTGCCAGAAAAAACTGTCTCGAGGACGAAAGTCTAAAAATCAAGGACAACACGGAGGCATACCTTAATTCCCCACACAAAGTCTTTGAAGAAGACAAGTGTGAGGGAATGCCCACTGTCTATGTGGATGGATGCTCGTGCCATGTTGACAACAACGGGGAGAAAGAACTGGTGGCCGGCGTAGGGAATGCCTGGGTGAAGGAGTTTCCAGAACCCTCTGCTGGATACAAAATTGGTCCCCGAAGTAGTCAGGTGGCAGAGTTGATGGCTGTGCATCAGGCCATCCTCACTGCTGTCCAACATCAACTCCACGAACTGGTCATAATCACCGATTCGGATTATGTATGGAACGGGTTCGTGGAGCACCTGGTCAACTGGAAAACCAGAGGCATGTTATGTGCTAATAACAAACCCTTGAAACATGGGAAGTTAATCCAAAACATTGATGATCTGGTCACATCGAATGGGATGACCATCTACTGGAAGAAGATCAAGGGTCATTCCAAAGTAGAGGGACCAGACAAAACTGGAAATGACTTAGCTGATCAGCTGGCCAAAACCAGGGCCATCCAAGGGGATCTAATTGAAATAGAGTCCCTGTTGGGGGAAATCCAGGTCACCACTATCACTAGGTCCCAGACAAGTGCTCACAATGATCTTTCAACTGCCCAATGGAGCAAGGAGACCCCTGATGCTGATTTCATTACAGCTCAGAAGGGGGATCCAATTATTGGTAAGTTTTACCAACACCTTGAGGACCCTGAGAACTTTCCCCTGACAGATGCTGATTACATTGGGAAAGAGGACCTAAGAGTGTTGATGAAATGTTCAAAAATGTTCCGAATCCAAGACGGTTTGTTGGTAAGGAAAGCCCAAGCTGGCCATGATCAGTGGGTGGTTACTACCTCATTCCGAAGCCTGATGTTAAGTCACACCCATGATGCGGCCACCGCCGGTCACAGGGGGTTTCACACAACACTGGAAATCTTAAGAGAGGTTGCATACTGGCCACACATGGGCCAGGACCTCAACCAATATTTGAAGGGTTGTCTTGTGTGTGCACAATTTCAGCCAACATCCCTCACACACCGGGCACCTCTACAAAAAAGGGGAATGACACTCCCATGGTCAGATTTGCAAATTGACTTTGTAGGCCCCGTGATTCGCTCTGCTAGGGGGAATAAGTACATGTTGACGGTGACATGCTTGTTTACCAAGTGGGTGGAATGTCTCCCAGCCCCAAATTGCAAGGCAGAAACTGCAGCTGCCCTGATGAGTAACCACATCTTTTCCCGTTTTGGTCTACCTCAAAGGATTGAGTCAGACAGAGGTAGCCACTTCACCAGTAAAGTAATGACAAAGATGTGGGAGATACTGGGGGTCAAAAGAAAGCTACATATTGCTTATAGGCCAGAATCCTCTGGAGCAGTAGAACGTTACAACCGGACAATTGTGAGCATCTTAAAAACGTTTGTGGCAGATTTTGGGCCAAGTTGGGATATCCGATTACCTCTGGTCCTAATGGCCATCAGATCTACCCCTTCATCTGCAACTGAAATGTCACCATTTGAGTTGATGACTGGACGCAAGATGGTGCTTCCCCAGCATTTGCTCTACAGAACCCAAGAGCAAACGTTGATAAATGCCTCCACAACTCATGAGTATGTGGAGAATTTAAGGAAACACCTTCAACATGCTTTTGCCTATGCTCAGCGGAATCTAGAAAGATCAGCCGAGAGCATGAAGACCCACTATGATTTAAAAACTACCCGAAAGGAATATAAGGTGGGTGATCGGGTCTATCTATACAATTTCCAAAGAAACCAGGCCAAACGGAGAAAATGTTTGCCTACATGGAAGGGACCGTTTGAAATTATAGACGAGATCTCCCCTGTGGCCTACAAGATCTGCATCCCCAAAGACGGTTTGGCAGAGGGAGAAGACATGTTGGTCCACATAAACCAGTTGAAGTGTTGCCATCCCAGGCACACTTTGCAGCAACTGGAGGAGTCCTCTGTAATCCCAGAGGGTACCGCTCCAGAGTAATTCAATAACAACCCTAAAATATCCTACATATAGCCTATCAAATTCTGTGTTTCTCAAGTTTATGTGTTCCTGTCGCTTAATTTAAAAAAATGTGCATGTTCATATCTGTTGAGTTCTAAAATATATATGCCACCCCACTATATCAATGGTGGGGGAGAAATGTCCATGAATAGGTATTGCTGCTTTTCCTTTGTCGTCCTAGGAGAAAGAAAACCTGGACACTGGCCAAGGAGGACGATCCGGAGACCAGGAGCAGAGACCCAAGGGGCCCGGGCTACTGCCCAATATTCCCATCAGGACCGGCGAGGAGAACCGATCGATCAGTACCGGATGGAGGAAAAGATGCTGAACTGTGCCATTTGCAGAATTGGAAGAAGATTATGCGGACATACCAGTGCGTGGGTCAAAACCTTCTGTGCACCCGACTCCCCATCGACTCAAATTCAAAGTGCAGTCGCGTGGGGGGGCCTTGTTGGGTGTCCTGACCCACGTTTGAGCTATCATGCTGCAACATTTGGTGCTGTGGGCTTAGAAAATCCAAGATGGCCAAAAAGCCCACATGTGCGCCAGAATCCAGGAGAACCACACAGTTTGTGCGTACACCAAAATGGCTGCCTAACTTGCCACCCACCAGTGCGAGCATGATGGGCCAGGGTGCCATGAGTGGAATGGGTGCCAAAGGTAAAACAGCAGCGCCTGTTATCTCAAAAACGCTTTAAAATTACCTTTGCTTTCTCTGAATGCCAGCTCAAAATGCCTATTTTCAAACATTGCAACACATCCAAAAATCTCACTGAGCACCAGCGGACATCTGGCAGAATGAAGTATGTGTGGATACAAAATCTGGGAAGATGAAGAGCCCAAAACAATGTTCATAACAAAACTGGCTGAGCTATGCATGTCAGCAGCCTAACTGAAACTGGATTAAAACCACCAAAATCGAAATGCTTAAATTAACTGAGTGACCTACTTTTGAGTGTCACATAGTTTGAACTGTTAAAATGTCATAGTTTTGAACTTAGAATCAGCATTCTAGCTGCATATGTAAAAATTGTATTGACTTAAACTGGGGGACAAAAAGTGACATTTTATCTGAAACCTGGCTTAATGAAACTGAATTCTGCCTGACATCTAAACCCACAGGAGTTAAAACCTGCTCAGCCACTCTTCCCCTTGCCAAAAGGAGTTGTCACCTCTCTGATTAGATTAGGGGTGGAGCAGCGGGTACTACAGGGAGGTGAACAAAGGCCTGTCCTGGACTCAGGCAAATGTTATATTGGGGGCGTCGTAAAAGTGGCTTCCTCTTGGGAGAAGTGGGAGGAGAAGTGCCTCTGGGAGCCACCCGAGCTGGAGGCGGGGACAGGCAGAAGCTTCCCCCATGTGCTTTGGAACCTAAACCACACCCATCTGGGCCAGAGCATAATTTTAAAAAGATAGATAACTCATAGTGCGGACTTGTCAGAATTATATAAGTAATATCATTATTTTTGTGATTTTTCTGTGAACATTTTGAGATGCGTTAGGACCCTGTGGTGTATTCTGGGGGGTTGCTAGCGGAAAATAGGGTCTCACTCCAAATGTCTGCATGTTAAAAATCTGACACTTCATCAATTCATGTCCATACTCCTTGCGCACATGTGTGTAAATTTGGGTAAATGTCCGATATTGCAAAACCAGTTAAAAAGCGCAAAATGTTGTCATTTTTTAATGCAATCCCCCAGGAAGATCAGAGGCGGACAAGCATGGACCATAAGGAATATATAATGTGCACATGTAATTTCAACAAATTGTATATCTGGGAAGGATGTATTTGAATCAAATATAGATTTGTGGGCAAACTGACCAGGGGAGGATCCTCTGACCCATAAAACCTACAGCATCACTCTGACTCACATTTCCTTCCCCCAATCATGGGAGAGGGGAGAATTGGGCCAATGACAAGTAGAGAGGGGCAGGCTTAGCAAGGCCCAGGCACACACCCATTTTCAAAACACATAAAAAGAGCCACTGGAAGCTAGAGAGGACATTCAAATCCAGTTGCTGCGGAGCGTTTTGCCGGACCACACAACATCCAGAAGATACCAGTTCCAGACTGACTCCAGCTACATACTCCAGAACCTAGAACTTATACTTTAGAACCTAAATCAGAGGCCTAAAACCACAAGCTGAGTTCTCTGCAGCAGGCCTCAAATCACTGCAAGCTACTCACAGCCGGGTGAGCTGCTTGAATCCCTTGCCAAGAACTTTTGCCAGGACCAGTGCAGAGATCCAGGAGCCGTGCAGAGACCGCTGTATCCGGACAGACCAGACCAGTGCCAGACCCGACCAGACCAGACCGTGCAGAACCGCAGACCCAGAGACCAGATCGCTGTGAAGTGCCACTAGCCTGATTGATCAGATCCGTGACGAGGTCCAGTCCTTCCAAAATATATTGTGAGTACTTAGGTCAGATTGTGAAAGAAATAAGCTCTTAGTTTAAAATAATCTAGTCCAAACTATTTTAATCTAACCAGAACTGCCTCCTAGAAGTTGTCACTTGTCATTTTGTAAAGCTGCACCACTGTCACTTGTCAATTCTGAAGCTGCAAGCTGTCACCTGTCATTTTGAGTTTACTTTAAATCCGAAAAACAACCTTTACAAAATCGTTCATATATCTGGAACCGTTTGGGCTACGAACTTGGTTTAACTTTCCTCTGAAAGCTTAGCATCTAAGCTTTCCAACAAGCCTAGAACCGACTTCTTCCTGCTTATACTTTTTCCGCAGTCACGATTCACGCACTCGCGAATTTTACCGCGGTTTGCGATTTGATTAAAAATCCAGCCACGTGTAACCATCAGCAGTCATTTCTTTCCTTGCTAAAATTCGTTTGCCTCTTAATCACCATCTCTGAATCATTGCTAAAGTGAGCCTGAACTCATCCCAAGTATCTCTCACTCACCCTGAACCTCCTGAAGGGAATTAAAAGCATTTTCAGCATATTTCTCACTTCATTGCCACCACATTCAAAGCACTTGGGCCTGTGTTTTAAAACTCATACCGGTTTTCTCTAAGTTGCTGGGGGGGGGGAATTGAACTGAATCACATTTGATTGCATTTCTAAGAACTGTGTGCTCTCCT
The DNA here is from genome assembly GCF_040938575.1 of Ambystoma mexicanum. NCBI lineage: Eukaryota > Metazoa > Chordata > Amphibia > Caudata > Ambystomatidae > Ambystoma > Ambystoma mexicanum. The sequence goes on from NC_090923.1 coordinate 720,061,184, forward strand.
CTTCATCCCCTTACATTGCATAAAGAGGGGGTGAATTGTCAAAGAAAAAGTGATTATATTATCTTTTGCTAAAATCATCTCAAGTATTTCTGTACTGACTTTTATTCCTCATTGCTTTTCCCTTGAAATCATAAAAGTATTTTTGCTACTTGATCCATCCTATACTAACTCCTCATTGATTATAAAGAAGTGTGCCAGTGTCAGATTACCCATTGTTGATTAACATTATATTTATAAGGGCGATATCAATTATTAATTTATTATAAAAGCGTGGTATCTATATTTTGTCTTATTTCTCAAATAAACCTTTTAAACTTGCAAAACAGAACTACTTCTTGGCTCAGTGGGGGCAGGGGGATTCTAAGAGAGGGGTGTTATATAGGGGTAGTCATCCAGAACTCATGAACTGGACATAAAGATATATCAATAAGGGTTTCCATTCAGTATCCCAGACTAGGCATTGACTTAGATGTAGTGTTGAATTGAATCTTCTTACAAAGTGGGGGCTCGAGCCGGGATATTCTGGGTTAGATTTATCATTTGTGCAGATTAATACAGTGTGCCAGCTGACCAGATACACATATCCGGTCGGATCACCACGCTGTGTTACGCTGTAAAGCACTCCTCAAAGGAACGCTCTAAGGAAACGGTCTGTTTTGCAAAAATAAAATACAAACTTCTGTAAGTCAGGAAGGAACTCAAATTCCAGAATGACGACACTGGTAGACATCAAAATAGCCAGAGAGCACTTCTTACATAAGCTATTTGTGAGAGGTGAGTGGACTCATCAGGACCAAACGGTCTGGTTGCAGGCAATCGCGCAACAGGTCACTGAAACAGGGTCAGATATATGGGGAGATCAGGGTCCCCTACATGTGGCCCTGAGTGAACTATATATGGCCCCTAAAGCCAAAGATGAACATAATAAGATTGCCAGGATAGCAGCATATTTGTATCTATATATGGGAGCCATGCAGGACAAATGTGCTGAAGGCCAAGATCTGGCAAATAGGCAACAGCTGGCGTTAGAAAAGGCCCAATCTGACCTGGTCTCTTCTGAGCAGAGGCTGCAGAGGAGCCAGGAGTCAGAAAATGATAGTAGGCAGTATATCATTAAAATAAAAGAGGACATGGATAGACTGCAACAGGAGAAGGCTGACCAGGATACCAGATTTCTGGCCTTGCAGAAGGAGTACCAAGAAGGTTTGGACTCCCTTCTGCAGAGCCAGAAAAAGCTGGAGCAACAACTGGACTTCAACAGGGCATGCACAGAACAGGTAGCCACCCTGCAAATTCGATTAGACAGAGAGAAAGAGGAAAGCAATACATTGATTCTGAAAGACCTGGATACCCAGGCAGAGTTTGATCAGGAGCACCAGAAAGCTGGTGCCTTCCAAAGGCAAAGGGACGACCTGGCGGCACAGATGCAGGCTCTTAGTCAGGAAAGGGACACCTTAGGCCAGGAAGTCTGCCACTTAAAAAGGAAAATGGAAGAAAATCACCTGGCCCTCCAGGGACTGGGTGACCTCCAAAAAGAACACCAGAACTTGTTAGAGCACACCAGGAGGGTGGAGGATGCTCTGGCAAGAAAGGGGCAGGCCAATAGGGACACAGCTCAGGAGGTAACCCTCCTGCAGCAGAGTCTGGCCCAGTACTCCAGGACCAATCAGGAGGCACAGAGAGAAAATGAAGCTCTCTGTCAGCACAATGATAGGCTCCAGCAACAGGTAGCGATGCAGGAGAGACTGATAGAGTCGAGTAAGGCCTTAACTGAGGAACTGAAAGCGCAGGCTCTTGCATTGCAACAGGAAGCAGGGGCGGATAGAGATGAGGTTCGCTGGGAAAGAGAAACTCCTGAGCATAACCTCAGGAGCCCTAGTACCAGAGGCCTTCATCTCTCCCAGTCCCTGGACTCTGCCACCCCCAAGTCCCCTCGCGCACATGAGCCCAGGGCCACGGGGATGGCAGATTACTATCTAGCTAGAAGTATGGGGCTCATAGGCCAGTACCTCCCAGGAATGGATGGGCGGGCATCCGGGAATGGGCACCCAAGCACAGTGCAATTTAGTGGGGAACCCCAGGAGAGTAGGCCCATTAAGGGCATCCTGAAAACCTCTGCCCAGTTAGGTCAGTGGGGGGGGTACCCATCAAATCCTGGCAGCAAGGAGGAATCTGAAGACTCCTCTGAACGGCGCAGGACAAAGGAGACCAGGTCCCCACATTCTGCCAGCCATTCACAGGTTCGCAGAATCCGGGAAAACCTGGAAGATCAGACAGGAACCTCTGGGAGCAGTGCCTCTGAGTCAGAGGATGAATGGACCAGGGTTACCCGAACCAAAAAGGCCAATAAGGCAAAAAGGGCCTTGCTTAAGGACCAATTGAAGCAAATAAAGGCAATAAGGAGTGTCATCACGCCTTATCATAAGAACGCCAAGTATTCCGTTTGGGAACACTTGGAGCTCTATGAGCAAATGATGGAGACTTTCCATTTGAAGGACAGCAGTAGCTGCATCCAGTACGTCAAATGGACATTCTCCCCAGAATACTCCAGTTTCTTTGCGGGGCTGGAGGACCAAAATCATTTAAGATGGTCCACCTATAAGGCGGCCATCTTGAAACATTTTTCTGTTCACAGAAATCCTCAAGAGGCTCGCAAGGCAGCCTACAATTTGCATTGTGGGGAGGAACAGGCCCCACAAGAGTTTGTGCAAGAATTAAAACGTGCTTTTGCGCAGACCACCAGAAGGGTGCGCACGGATAGCAGAGAATTTATCAATACGTTTTCCCGCAGCCTTGAGCGATGTCTCTTTTATTGCCCTGTCTAGAGAGACCATTAACGAAGTCCTGGTGAACAATCCGGAAGCACTGTTGGTTATCTGTGGAGACTTAAATGCTACTTGGGTGCCGCTCGAAGTAGTAGAGCATCCCCCTCTCTTTTCATCCCTCAGAAACAAACGAGGGGACAAATGGTTATCTTTGATGTCAGCGTGCGGCCTGCTGAGTGCAGGTGATCTTTTCTCTAGACAAGGGAGACCCTTTACTTGGGAAAGAGGAAATTCGCACGCGGACATTGACCATATCTTCATTAGTAGACATTTGTCTACTCTTACAACATCATTCGAAGTACTAAAAACCAAGGAGAGTGATCACAACTTGTTGGTGTTAAAGTGGAAGACAAACCCAACTCACAGTTTGGTTATGCCTGCTCCTGTCGAGGCGAACAGCCAACAAACACGTCTAAAACTGACAGCAGCTGCTATTTCTGCAATAAAGTTTCAGTACGAGAACACAGGCAAAGAACAAAAAGAACAGGAGTTTCTGCGATTACCAGATTACCAACCACTTCTGTTACCTTACAGGTCAGACTTCAAGGGTCAGGGACGACAAAACAAAGTCATCTCACACGAGTACAGTAAAGAACTGGTTTTGAAAAGGCGCCAATTAAGACAAGCAAAAAGAAGGGTGAAAGCATTCCCTACGCCAGAAAATCAGGCGCTCTTTATGCAAGTGCAGAAAACCTATAGAACATGGATTAAACAACAACGGTGTAATCTTTACCAAAAAGACACGGAAGCCATGCTAAAATTGGTCAGTGGTCATCATCCAAGAGAATTTTGGGCTTTAATTAGATCTACGATCTCGCCTTTCGGCGAACCACTAACAAACCCAATTGGTGAAACTGCTTGGATAAAATTCTACTCAAACCTTTTTCAGGCACCCATACACTCGGGGCCTACACTGGAAAATACAAACTTGGAACCGTGGGTTGATCTGAGCAATAAAGAAGAGATCATTAAAATACTTCGTAGGCTTAAACCGTCCAGAGCCCCCGGCCCGGACGGTGTTACAAACCTGGACCTAAAACAATTTCCAACAGAATGGTCTGCATTGATCAGTGGCATCTTCAGACGATGCAAAAAGGCCAGACAAATCCCGCTCTCATGGACAACCTCAATAGTCGTCCCTATCTTCAAAAAGGGGCTAAAAGACGATCCCAAGAACTATCGTCCTATAGCTCTCTTGGACACGATTGGGAAGGTGTTTGGTTCCTTACTACTTCAGCAATTTCATCGATGGTTCGACAACACAGATCGCTTAGACCCATTTCAAACGGGTTTTACCAAGAAAAATGGCACATCCACAAATATTATGTTTCTCAGTGCGCTAAAAAGTAAGGTGCTAGCAGGAGCTCCAAGAGTGTTCCTGGCCTTTATCGATTTGGCGCAAGCCTTTGATCAAGTCAATCGAGCAAACTTGTGGAGGAAACTGTCCCAGTGGAATTGTCCAGCAGAAATACTCCAAGAACACCAAGCTTCGCATTAGGTTAAATCAAGCAGGCTTGTTATCATCTGAAATTCTGGTTGACAGAGGAGTAAAGCAGGGATGTCCACTTGCTCCCGCACTTTTTATCGCTTACCTCAGTGATTTCAAAGATTCAGAGCAATTAATTCGCTCCTTTCCACCGTTATTGGGAGACTGCAAAATTACAAGGTTACTTTATGCAGACGATCTAATCCTAATGGATTTGACCCCAATCGGTCTACAGCGTCAGCTTAATAACCTTGCTGCTTATGTCTGCGAGAACAACTTAACCATCAACGTTGCAAAGACCAAAATCTTGACGATGGAAAAATTCAAACGGCGACAAGAAAAATTATCCTGGTACTTGGAAGGCAAGGTTCTCGAGAAAGTGTCAACTATAAAATACTTAGGAGTCACCTTGGACAGTTCTAGAACAAATGTAGCATTCCAGATGTGTCTGATAGATAAGGCTAAGAAACTGGCAGCACAGGCGCGAGCATTAGACAGAAAGTACGGGCGTTTTTCTTTGCTTCCAGTGATCAAATTTTACCGTACAAAGGTAGTTCCATCAATCACCTATGCAGCGGACGCTCTCCCTCATGTGCCTTTCCATTTATGGCTGAAATTAGAGGGGTACTTTTGGCGCACGGTTCTGGGGTTGCCAAAATCCACATCGGCACCCTTAATCAGAAGGGAATTAGGTTTACTTTCACTAAAGGATCTGTGGAGATTAAATCTATGATGCTCTACAGGAAAATGCTGTTACCCGATTGCCTTCGCGTGTTAGCGATGATCCACGCTGAGGTCAAAAGGACGCGATGCTTGGAGCTAAAATCTTGGGAAACAGCAAGAAAAGCAAAACTACTGGAACTCCATTTCTCGGAACAAGAGCTGGTGCGAAATCCTTCAAAAATAAAAAATAAAATGGCAGAGTGTGATTGGATAAAGACTCTGGACTTTGCAGAAAAAGCGAAATCAGTTCAACATCTCCCGCCCTATAACAGCAAATTAAACACGGTCCCCAACTATCTGAGCAGGTTCCCAAACAAAGCTGCCAGAAACCTTTTTTTGAGAGCACGTTTAAATCTACTGCAGACAAATGAGATTCTGAAACGAAGAGGACTGAGTGATTCAGATATATGTCGTTTTTGTAAAGATAGCTCAAAAGTCGAAACTATTCGGCATTTGCTTCTCAACTGTCCAGGTACCCAAGATATTGGTGAAAAGTATCTGCAACAACATCTTCAGGCATCCTACATCAGGGAGGAAGAATTCTGGTGGGGTCGCTTAATGAGCGGAGAACGAAATACCTGGACAATCGCGACCACTCAAACCCTAAAGTCCATTTTGTCTTTATGAATTTCCTTTGTTAAGAGTCTTCTACTTTGACTGTAAATGTTTCCTCATCTCAATTTTTCTACTGATTTCTTCAACTATGTTTTGTAAAAATCATTAATTTGATTAAATCAACGAAATAAATAATAATAATACGTTTTTCCATGCCTTACCCAAATACATAATGACCCAGCTTGTGAGAGATTTTCATGAGAAAAGATCTTTAGACTGGGTCATTGAACAGGCTACTCGGATCTATGAGGTGCAGAAGCCTATCGAAAATAAAAATAACGCGCCGAAAAACCCCAAAGCCAACAGCACCCCGGCTGCTGCCAAGGTGGCAGAGGTAAAGGTTGCCCCCGTTTTAGATTTGGAGATGGGGGGGCCTAAAAACCTGCCTGCACCAAATAATTCACAGCCCAGAAGGCCCTCGGGCCAGTCACAGACAGGAAGTCGAGGAGGTAGTCCCACCAATGGGGTCCCCCGCTCCCCTGACTATGTAAGTCCCCACTACAAGGGAAACCGACCAATCCTGGGTTATGTGTGGACTCCTCCAGCCCAAGGGGGGGATCCAGCCAAGCACCTAACCCAGGGAACTTCCCTCCCAACTTCCCACAGGAGGGCAGAAATTCTCCAAATCCTGGGCAGAACTTTTTCCCCAGGTATCCACCCAATTTCCAGCCCCAAAATCATCCATCCTTCTTTCCCCAATTCCCTGAGCCCAGACAACCTAATCCGGGAGAGGGGAGGCCAAGGGTGGAGGGGTACCAAAATCTTCCCAACCAGGGGTACTACCAGAGAAGGGATAGCTACCCTTCCTGGGATCAGCCCAGGGGAGAAAATAGAGCCCAACATCAGCCTGAGCGGGTTTCACAACTTGAGCGCCAGGTCCAAAATATGGCACGAGATCTGGGTCACATACTGAGGGCTCAACAGAACCCTCAGATGAGCATGCCACCGCAGAATGCCCCAAACTCTGGACCTGGTGCTCCAGAACAATGACGGGGGCAGCACCCCGATAACACACCGGTTCCCAGGGAGGAGGCACAAGGGGAAGGGGGGTGTAAAGCCTTGGAGGAAGCTTCCTTCCCAACTTGTAAACAGCCCCTGGAAAACCAGGAACCGGAAACAAAATCTCCTACCCCTGAAAGCCTGCCTCCCAAGGAGCAGAGGGGGGGTAGGAGAAACAAAGGACCCAAACAGACCCACTTTGTGGAGGATGTACAGGTCTTCCAATTTGAGGGAGAGGGATCCTCAGAGGATCCTGGGGAAAGGATCTTCTCCTTTAGAGATGGGGGAACTCCTCCCAAGGAAAAATGGGTCCCAAGGGATGCCAATTCAGACTTGGGAGATATGGAGACTGAGCTACCGCCGCCCATCATCTCATCCCAGAACCCAAAATACCGAAATCCCCTGGTTCAAACCCATCCTGATGACTGCCTCCAAAAAGGGCGGGTTGGCCCAGAACATGAGCATAATGGCTCTGATCTCCAGTTGCCAACTTTTTCTTTCATATTCCCAAGGCTCTCCACAGAATTCTGCCCAAATCTCTTCGCTAGCAATGTCCAAAACCAGAAAATTAGCACACCAGTTGTCCAAAAATGTGCATTATCTGTGCCCCTTTGAGGAGAAGGAGGGAAGATACTATGCCCCGGTACAAGTACAGGGGCAGGGTACAATTGTGGCACTGGTGGACACTGGATCCCAAGCTACCCTTCTGTCCAAAAGGGCCTTTGAGGAACTAAATGCAGGAAGGGGGGAGAATTACTGAATTCCTCTCACCTCTCTTCCTGGACAACTGCAGAACTTTGACGGGAAGGAAATTCCCGTTGAGGGGACTGCAGACTTGGACATTAAAATTGGGCGACACAAGGTGAAACACCCGGTCATAGTAGTGACTCCAGAGGGCACCCCTTGTTTAATAGGGAATGACCTCCTGAGAAGGTTGTTACCCCTAATAGATTGTGTAAACAAGGTCCTCTGGACCCAGACTAACCGACCAATAAAATTAAAACAGAGTGTCAACCATGTTAGTTTAAACGGTACCAGCCACATGGTTGAACAAAAATCTGACCAAGTAGAATTTCACTTCCAGAACAACCAAACTCCAGACGTGACAGTAATAGCAGTAGGACAACAGACTAGTGATGGAGGGTCCTCTCTATTTCTGAAAACCAACCTTCCTTCCAGTTTAAGGTGGTATTCCACACTGGAAGGAAACACTCTGAAATTCTTTACTAATTCACAATCAGAAACTCCCACTCCTATAGTCCAGAAAGATGTGAAATCAGCTCAGAGCCTGGCTGATATTCAGCAAATTGGAGAGCAGTTGTTCATCCCTGTCCAGTTAAATGATGGGAAGGACTCTGTTCTCGCTCGAGTGTGTGTGAACAACGGTAAGAGCTTCATCAGCGAAGCCATGTTCCGCCAACTCCCAAAAGATCCAGCCATTGCCACATTCAAGCTGATAGACAAATGGGAAATGGACCTGGAAGCACCTAATTCCAAACATCTCCTGCCAAGCAGCTGTATGCTCAAAATCTCCATTGGCAACAAGAGCATAGTCCATAATTGTTGGGTCTTGTGAGACGTCACTGCCGCCTTTTACTTAGGCAGTGACATTCTCAATCGCTTTGCCATTAGTTTGGACCTAATAAACTTCAAAGCTTGGTCCCGATTAGCGGATAATCCCATGGGATTTGATGATCCAGAAAAAGCATTTAGGTCAGCTCAATTGCTACCTTATGCAGTTGAAATTCAGATTAAAGAGGAAGTCACCATCCCAGAAAGGACCCGACAATTCTCCCTGGAAGTGAAAGTTAAAAGAGGACAACATTTGAAAAACCCTGATGCTTACATACATCTAATCGCTTTTCTCCAACAGCAAGGGTTGGGGGTAAACCCAACTCCATTAGTCAACATAGAACATGACACCATTCTAATAGAGGTGGATAACAGCGACTTAAAGAGTATTACTCTAGCCGCAGGCAACATTATTGGAATGGCGGTTGATGACCGACATTTCTCCATTGATCTAGGAAATGAACTGTTAGGACCAATCCCCAAGGACTGTTTTGACAGCGACAGTGATGACAACACAACACCAGACAGGATCTTCACCCGGCATGGGGGGAACTTCCTGGTGTACACTTCTTGCCCTTACGGTAAGGAAGATGTGACTTGTGACTACAGGAGGGATGAGGTGTTTTTCCAGGTCCATGAGGGCTGCCTTTCCCACCTGAAGCCTCCAGTCCAAATCAGCACTCTGACCAGGGACTTCTCCACCCAGCTGGAGGAGGCCGCTGAGATAGCCAAACCAGAAGTCTTTCCAGGCTTCAGGCAGATGGTGGAAGAGAGAGTCAACCTAGCTGATGCCTGTGTGACTCTGGAACAAAAGCAAAAGTTGAAACAAGTTTTCTTGGATTTCCAAGATCTCTTTGCGGTAGACTCATATGACTGTGGCCGCACTGACATCCACACAACAACAATCCCCACGGACCTTGGCATGACTCCAGTGTTTGTGAAGCAATATCGCTTGCCTCTCGCATCAATGGAGTCCCTTACTGAAATAATTAAGAACCTGTAGTCCCGGGTAATAATCCGTCCAGTTCACAGCACCTTCAATAACCCGGTGCTGGGAATATTGAAGCCAAACGGCCAGTGGAGACTGCGCCGACCTCAGGGAGCTCAACAAACGGGTCCATACTTCCCGATGGCCTCTGCCCTACATTGACCAAGGGCTGGCCCAGATCCAGGGGTCACAGGTATTCACTGCAATAGACCTGACCAATGGATACTGGACTGTGCCTGTCAGTAGGGAGGACCAATACAAGCTGGCTTTTACCTTTGGGGGCCAGCAGTACACATGGACCCGGACTCCCTTCGGATACCTCAACTCCGGCAATTAATTCAACATTTTCCTACACAAGGCCATGCCCGACCTGGGTGCAAGGGGTAACCTGGCTTATGTAGATGATGTCCTCATCAAAAGTTCATCTGTGGAGGAACACATAGCGGAGATCCGTTATGTTCTGACCCAGTTGAGGGCCACCGGAGCAAAACTTTCCTTTCAGAAAGCACAGTGGTGTAGAACCCGTGTTAATTTCTTGGGGCATGAGATTACTCCTCAGGGTCTCTGTCCCCAGGAAAAGAAAGTGGAAGCACTCCAGAAACTGAAAGACCCCACCACTCTGCGGGAACTAAGGAGCCTCCTTGGACTGACTAATTACAGCAGAAAGTTCATTGAAGGCTACGCAGAGATCACTAGACCCCTGATTCATCTCTTGAAGAGGGGGGTCAAGTAGGAATGGGGTCCAGAACAATCCGAGGCGGTAAGACAACTCAAAAGAAGCCTCTCACAAGCGCCTTGCCTAGCTTACCCTGTCAGAAACAAGGAGTTCTTCCTGGAGACAGGGTTCTCTAATACGTGCTTGACGGCAGTATTATACCAAAAGCATGACAAGGTCAATAAAGTAATCTCCTATGCGAGCAAAACTTTATCCTCTGTGGAGGAAAAATTCAAGGATTGTGAGAAGGCACTCCTGGCAACGGTGTGGGCATTGAAGAATTACCGCCCGTTTATCCATGGGGAACACTTCATAGTGGAGACTCCACACCAGCCTCTGCAATATCTCCAAAGTGACAGAATCCGGGCCGGAAATGTGAGTAATTCCCAAATTACTTCCTGGATTGTGTCAATGCAAGGCTTTCCTGTGGAGGTCAGATATGGCCAAAACAAGAAGAGTCCCCTCGCGCAAGGTCTGGCTGACTTGCATGATTGTGCCAGAGAAAACTGTCTCGAGGACGAAAGTCTAAAAATCAAGGACAACACAGAGGCATACCTTAATTCCCCACCCAAAGTCTTTGAAGAAGACAAGTGTGAGGGAATGCCCACTGTCTATGTGGATGGATGCTCGTACCATGTTGACAACAACGGGGAGAAAGAACTGGTGGCCGGCGTAGGGAATGCCTGGGTGAAGGAGTTTCCAGAACCCTCCGCTGTATACAAAATTGGTCCCCGAGTGGCAGAGTTGATGGCTGTGCATCAGGCCATCCTCACTGCTGTCCAACATCAACTCCACGAACTGGTCATAATCACCGATTCGGATTATGTACGGAACGGGTTCGTGGAGCACCTGGTCAACTGGAAAACCAGAGGCATGTTATGTACTAATAACAAACCCTTGAAACATGGGAAGTTAATCCAAAACATTGATGATCTGGTCACAACGAATGGGATGACCATCTACTGGAAGAAGATGAAGGGTCATTCCAAAGTAGAGGGACCAGACAAAACTGGAAATGACTTAGCTGATCAGCTGGCCAAAACCGGGGCCATCCAAGGGGATCTAATCGAAATAGAGTCCCTGTTGGGGGAAATCCAGGTCACTGCTATCACTAGGTCCCAGACAAATGCTCACAATGATCTTTCAACTGCCCAATGGAGCAAGGAGACCCCTGATGCTGATTTGATTACAGCTCAGAAGGGGGATCCAATTATTGGTAAGTTTTACCAACACCTTGAGGACCCTGAGAACTTTCCCCTGACGGATGCTGATTACATTGGGAAAGAGGACCTAAGAGTGTTGATGAAATGTCCAAAAATGTTCCGAATCCAAGACGGTTTGTTGGTAAGGAAATCCCAAGCTGGCCATGATCAGTGGGTGGTTCCTACCTCATTCCGAAGCCTGATGTTAAGTCACGCCCATGATGCGGCCAACGCCGGTCACAGGGGGTTTCACACAACACTGGAAATCTTAAGAGAGGTTGCATACTGGCCACACATGGGCCAGGACCTCAACCAATATTTGAAGGGTTGTCTTGTGTGTGCACAATTTCAGCCAACATCCCTGACACACCGGGCACCTCTACAAAAGAGGGGAATGACACTCCCATGGTCAGATTTGCAAATTGACTTTGTAGGCCCCGTGATTCGCTCTGCTAGGGGGAATAAGTACATGTTGACGGTGACATGCTTGTTTACCAAGTGGGTGGAATGTCTCCCAGCCCCAAATTGCAAGGCAGAAACTGCAGCTGCCCTGATGATTAACCACATCTTTTCCCGTTTTGGTCTACCTCAAAGGATTGAGTCAGACAGAGGTAGCCACTTCACCAGTGAAGTAATGACAAAGACGTGGGAGATACTGGGGGTCAAAAGAAAGCTACATATTGCTTATAGGCCAGCTTCTTCTGGAGCAGTGGAAGGTTACAACCGGAAAATTGTGAGCATCTTAAAAAAGTTTGTGGCAGATTCTGGGCCAAGTTGGGATATCCGATTACCTCTGGTCCTAATGGCCATCAGATCTACCCCTTCATCTGCAACTGAAATGTCACCATTTGAGTTGATGACTGGACGCAAGATGGTGCTTCCCCAGCATTTGCTCTACAGAACCCAAGAGCAAACGTTGATAAATGCCTCCACAACTCATGAGTATGTGGAGAATTTAAGGAAACACCTTCAACATGCTTTTGCCTATGCTCAGCGGAATCTAGAAAGATCAGCCAAGAGCATGAAGACCCACTATGATTTAAAAACTACCCGAAAGGAATATAAGGTGGGTGATCGAGTCTATCTATACAATTTCCAAAGAAACCAGGCCAAACAGAGAACATTTTTGCCTACATGGAAGGGACCGTTTGAAATTATAGACAAGATCTCCCCTGTGGCCTACAAGATCTGCATCCCCAAAGGCGGTTTGGCAGAGGGAGAAGACAAGTGGGTCCACATAAACCAGTTGAAGTGTTGCCATCCCAGGCACACTTTGCAGCAACTGGAGGAGTCCTCTGTAATCCCAGAGGGTACCGCTCCAGAGTAATTCAATTCCAACCCTAAAATATCCTACATATAGCCTATCAAATTCTGTGTTTCTCAAGTTTATGTGTTCCTGTCGCTTAATTTAAAAAAATGTGCATGTTCATATCTGTTGAGTTCTAAAATATTTATGCCACCCCACTATATCAATGGTGGGGGAGAAATGTCCATGAATAGGTATTGCCGCTTTTCCTTTGTCGTCCTAGGAGAAAGAAAACCTGGAGACTGGCCAAGGAGGACGATCCGGAGACCGGGAGCAGAGACCCAAGGGGCCCGGGGTACCGCACAATATTCCCATCAGGACCGGCGAGGAGAACCGATCGATCAGTAACGGATGGAGGAAAAGATGCTGAACTGTGCCATTTGCAGAATTGGAAGAAGATTATGCAGACATACCAGTGCGTGGGTCAAAACCTTCTGTGCACCCGACTCCCCATCGACTCAAATTCAAAGTGCAGTCGTGTGGGGGGGCCTTGTTGGGTGTCCTGACCCACGTTTAAGCTATCATGCTGCAACATTTGGTGCTGTGGGCTTAGAAAATCCAAGATGGCCAAAAAGCCCACATGTGCGCCAGAATCCAGGAGAACCACGCAGTTTGTGCGTACACCAAAATGGCTGCCTAACTTGCCACCCACCAGTGCGAGCATGATGGGCCAGGGTGCCATGAGTGGAATGGGTGCCAAAGGTAAAACAGCAGCGCCTGTTAGCTCAAAAACGCTTTAAAATTACCTTTGGTTTCTCTGAATGCCAGCTCAAAATGCCTATTTTCAAACATTGCAACACATCCAAAAATCTCACTGAACACCAGCGGACATCTGGCAGAATGAAGTATGTGTGCATACAAAATCTGGGAAGATGAAGAGCCCAAAACAATGTTCATAACAAAACTGGCTGAGCTATGCATGTCAGCAGCCTAACTGAAACTGGATTAAAACCTCCAAAATCGAAATGTTTAAATTAACTGAGTGACCTACTTTTGAGTGTCACATAGTTTGTAACTGTTAAAATGTCATAGTTTTGAGCATAGAATCAGCGTTGTAGCTGCATATGTAAAAATTGTATTGACTTAAACTGGGGGACAAAAAGTGACATTTTATCTGAAACCTAGCTTAATGAAACTGAATTCTGGCTGACATCTACCCCCACAGGAGTTAAAACCTGCTCAGCCACTCTTCCCCTTGCCAAAAGGAGTTGTCACCTCTCTGATTAGATTAGGGGTGGAGCAGCTGGGGACTACAGGGAGGTGAAAAAAGGCCTGTCCTGGACTCAGGCAAATGTTATATTGGGGGCGTCGTAAAAGTGGCTTCCTCTTGGGAGAAGTGGGAGGAGAAGTGCCTCTGGGAGCCACCCGAGCTGGAGGCGGGGACAGGCAGAAGCTTCCCCCATGTGCTTTGGTACCTAAACCACACCCATCTGGGCCAGAGCATAATTTTAAAAAGATAGATAACTCATAGTGCGGACTTGTCAGAATTATATAAGTAATATCATTATGTTTGTGATTTTTCTGTGAACATTTTGAGATGCGTTAGGACCCTGTGGTGTATTCTGGGGGGTTGCTAGCGGAAAATAGGGTCTCACTCCAAATGTCTGCATGTTAAAAATCTGACACTTCATCAATTCATGTCCATACTCCTTGCGCACATGTGTGTAAATTTGGGTAAATGTCCGATATTGCAAAACCAGTTAAAAAGCGCAAAATGTTGTCATTTTTGAATGCAAGCCCCCAGGAAGATCAGAGGCGGACAAGCATGGACCATAAGGAATATATAATGTGCACATGTAATTTCAACAAATTGTATATCTGGGAAGGATGTATTTGAATCAAATATAGATTTGTGGGCAAACTGACCAGGGGAGGATCCTCTGACCCATAAAACCTACAGCATCACTCTGACTCACATTTCCTTCCCCCAATCATGGGAGAGGGGAGAATTGGGCCAATGACAAGTAGAGAGGGGCAGGCTTAGCTAGGCCCAGGCACACACCCATTTTCAAAAAACATAAAAAGAGCCACTGGAAGCTAGAGAGGACATTCAAATCCAGTTGCTGCGGAGCGTTTTGCCGGACCACACAACATCCAGAAGATACCAGTTCCAGACTGACTCCAGCTACATACTCCAGAACCTAGAACTTATACTTTAGAACCTAAATCAGAGGCCTAAAACCACAAGCTGAGTTCTCTGCAGCAGGCCTCAAATCACTGCAAGCTACTCACAGCCGGGTGAGCTGTTTGAATCCCTTGCCAAGAACTTTTGCCAGGACCAGTGCACAGATCCAGGAGCCGTGCAGAGACCGCTGTATCTGGACAGACCAGACCAGTGCCAGACCCGACCAGACCAGACCGTGCAGAACCGCAGACCCAGAGACCAGATCGCTGTGAAGTGCCGCTAGCCTGATTGATCAGATCCGTGATGAGGTCCAGTCCTTCCAAAATATATTGTGAGTACTTAGGTCAGATTGTGACAGAAATAAGCTCTAAGTTTAAAATAATTTAGTCCAAACTATTTTAATCTAACCAGAACTGCCTCCTAGAAGTTGTCACTTGTCATTTTGTAAAGCTGCACCACTGTCACTTGTCAATTCTGAAGCTGCAAGCTGTCACCTGTCATTTTGAGTTTACTTTAAATCCGAAAAGCGACCTTTACAAAATCGTTCATATCTCTGGAACCGTTTGGGCTACGAACTTGGTTTAGAATCTAAGCTTTCCAACAAGCCTAGAACCGACTTCCTACTCCTTATACTTTTCCCGCAATCACGATTTACGCACTCGCGAATTTTACTGCGATTTGCGATTTGGTTAAAAATCCAGCCACGTGTAACCATCAGCAGTCATTTCTTTCCTTGCTAAAAATTCGTTTGCCTCTTTATCACCATCTCTGAATCATTGCTAAAGTGAGCCTGAACTCATCCCAAGTATCTCTCACTCACCCTGAACCTCCTAAAGGGAATTAAAAGCATTTTCAGCATATTTCTCACTTCATTGCCACCACATTCAAAGTAGTACATCTAAAGCCATACAGATTAGCTGAATTTAGAAAAGTAACCATCATCCAGGACGTCAAGCAGATACCTGAGGCTAATATTATTGAACCATCTACTAGCCTCTGGTCTTCCTGCATTATACTGGTGGCAAAACCCGATGGGTGCTGGAGATTTTGTATTGACTTCAGGAAGGTAAATGCCCTATTGGCCGTTGACGCGTATCCAATGCCGTGCATTGATGACCTGACTGTCCGGCTGGGTAACACTGTCTATCTCTCTACCATAGACCTTACAAACGATTATTGACAGGTTCTGTTATATGGTCCTGACAAGGAAAAGACTGCCTTTGCCACCGCCATAGGCCTGTTCTATTTTAAAGTCTTCCCATTCGGTCTACACAGAGCCCCCACAACATTGCAACGGTTGATGGATAAGATCTTACAACCATACTCTGATTTCTGTGGGGCCTATATAGATGATATTTTAATACACAGTAAAACTTGGGACGATCACGTCTATCATCTTTATACAGTCATGCAAGTTTGTATAGAAAGGCAGACTTAATGGCTAATCCAAAAAAATGAAAATTGTCTCAGTCAGCAGTCAAAAATCTAGGATTTTTCGTGTGTAATGGTACCATACAATCCCAAAAGGAAAAAGGAAAAGCCTTGATACCCCCACACCAAAACACAAAGAAAGACCTTACAGCCCTTTAAGGATTGATCGGCTACTATTGACGATGTACTCCTAATTTCACAAGTTAAACAGCAAGACTCACAGAAAAATTGAAAAATGCTGAGCCCCAAAAGATCAGGTGGGATCCGAATTGTTACACCACATTGAAGGAAACGTTTTGTCAGAGACCCATTTTAAAGTAGCTGATTTCTCAAAAGTGTTCACCCTGCAAATGGATGCCTCCTTAATGGGATTAGGAGCTGTCCTTTCTCTAAATCATGGCGGACTGGGTACACCCTATACTCCACGTCAGTAGAAAGTTATTTCCCAGAGAATATAATTATTCAGTTATGGAGCTTGAGCTCTGTGCTCAGTGGCCTGCTTGGAATTCTGCCCATCAGGGTGTTTGTCAGGCATTTGTTGGCATTGTTCTGGGCAGGGGCTGGAATCCCTGCTCTTTTCGCCCAGAGGTTTACCTTGCTGTCTCCCTCAAGCCCCAAACTCTTCTCATACAGTTCACAGTGAAACCCCCTCTCCAACGCCACCACAGAGACAAAATGAACAGGTTTTGACATGGCACCAGCCTTTGGTATCAGTGATGCTGCAACTCTGCATGTGATGCTTCATGATGAAATGAAGAGCAGAAAAGATGAAGGGTGGGTTTGTGGATTTCTTAAAAATATGCGGCACTCTGGCATAAAAAAGGGGATGGAGAGGTGTTGCAGCCACAGGATGGTGAAGACAATGTGTTGGCAGTGACAGCCAGGAGTTATAGGGCTGTGGATATGATGAATTTTCCAATATGTCTTCAATCCCGAGTTTGCAGTCTCTCTGGCCCCTTTCTAGCCAAAGGTTTCAGGGGGTTTCCTTACTTGTGTTACAACTAAAATGATGGGAGCAGGGCAAATACAGACAATCTTCATTCTTTCAGATTCTAAGGGCGGTCCTTCCAAGGGTAGGTAGGGACAGTCAAGGATCAGCATATGCGCATGGTTTAAACTGCTCCCCACAGGGGGTCTCCTGGAGTCTGGGGAGGTTCTGCCTTACCCATTAAGAGCTATTGACACTACAGAAGAGAGGAAATGAGGAGAGGGGCTGTTGGGCTGTCTCTTTGAAGTACTTGGGCTGTTGACTGAATTGTGCACTTACATTTACAACGTTTACAAGTAGTAAGATGTCTTGAGGTGTTATAGGTGAAAGGATCGAATACAAAGGATCGAAATGCAAAAGTTTTGAGTCAAAAGGACCGAAAAAAAGGTAGAATTTTTTTTCCTTTTTTTT
The DNA here is from genome assembly GCF_040938575.1 of Ambystoma mexicanum. Lineage (NCBI taxonomy): Eukaryota > Metazoa > Chordata > Amphibia > Caudata > Ambystomatidae > Ambystoma > Ambystoma mexicanum. The sequence goes on from NC_090923.1 coordinate 720,078,570, forward strand.
GTTGGTATAAATAGCACTTTTTTTTCCTAAACGGAAACCAAAACAAAAAATACATTTTAAAAAAGGTATTCAACCTTTTTTTTCGGTCCTTTTGACTCTCAACTATTGAATTCGATCCTTTTGTTTTCGATCCTTTGGCTGGACACTGTCTTGGGGAAATGTCAGAGAAGGTAGCAGAAGGACCCCACACTCCTCTTAAACTGGGCAGTTGTGGCATGTTCCCTCTGTGACCACAAAAGCAATGGTACATTGCCCTCCATCGATCTCATGCTAACGTGGCTAAGGCAATTTAAGAATGGGATGTGCAATACAGAGATTAAGTCTGCAGCACCGTGATAAGTGAACAAAATGGCATCTTTGTGGCTTAGATCAGGCATTGTGTATGTGCCTAGGCCACAGTGTAACTTGGTCTAAGGTTATAGAATGCTGTTGTAAGAGCTCATTTAGCCTACCCTGACCTGTGTATAGGCGTGCACGTGCGCACACACACACCCAAAGGATTTGTGAGGGACTGACATGATTATGCAGAGGAGAGAGGAAAAGAGGAGATGGGCTGTTGGGCTGTCTCTTCGAAGTACTTGGGATGTTGACTGAATTGTACACTTACATTTACAACTTTTACACAAGAGGGTAAAATTTCTTGGGGAAATGTCAGAGAAAGCAGCAGAAGTACCCCACACTCCTCTTAAACTGAGCAGCTGCAGTGTGTACCCTCTGTGACCACACAAGCAATGGTACATCGCCCTCCATCGATCTCATGCTAAAATGGGTAAGACATTTTAAGCACCGGATGTGCAACACAGAGATGAAGCCTGCAGCTCCCTGATAAGTGAACAAAATGGCATCTGTGTGGCTTGGTTCAGGCATTTTGTAAGTGCCTAGACCACAGTGTAAGCTGGGTCTAAGGTTATAGAATGCTGCTCTAAGAGCTCATTTAGTCTACCCTGACCTCTGTATAGGCATGCACACGCGTGCACACACACACACAAAGGATCTGTGAGGGGCTAACATATGATTATGTACTTCCACCCTTTTCTGACTGTTTGCCATGTTATGACTAGGTCCAAATAGTGGTGCTGCAGAAGTGGCTATTCCTTGATTTCAAGCTGCTTCTATCATGCAGTAATATCAACGATTGTGTTCTATAGAGCCTGTCTTTGTTGTTTTTAAGCAGTCTTCTAAGATTGATTGCCTTAACTGTGCATGTAAATGAGATCCTGTTTTAATTGAAATAGGACAGATCTGTGCCCTTGCACCTGGTCCTTGCACTTAAGTCCTGCTACAAACAAGTACTAACAAAGACAAAAGTGTTGGCTTTTGTATAGGTAATATGCAATGTATGTGGCCTTGTATGGTGCACGTCTGCCACTATAGGTGGTCTCGCTGTGCTTGGTTCTGTAAGAAAAAAGGGGGTTGGGCTACATTAGTGGGAGAGTGTGAAATGCAGATGTGAAATCTGTGATGTTGATGGATGCAGGTCGGAAGGACCCAGTTCCTTAGTGCCAATATGCTTTCTCTGGGTTTGTCAGAGAAACCCGGGAGTATCTTATCCATAGGGAAAAGCCCAGGATCTGTTAGACTGCAGCACATTGGGTTTGGTTGGCTGCTGATGTTGGACAGTGTGACAGGGCTAAAGGAAAGAGCTTAGTTGTGGCTTAGTTATTATTGATGAGCTCAAGGCTAGGCCTGTGATGGCCATCTGTGGTGCATTTGTCTGTGCAGTTATGTTATGTTATTTGATATGTGTATAGTGCCCAGTGGCATTGTTATGGCTTTAAGGCCCTGCAGGGTGCAAAGCTCTTCGGAAGATCACAGTCTGTGCAAGCATGGAAGTAAAATCAGCATTACATTGATGCAAATAGGATTAGGTGACTATTGAATTACTAGCAAAGATGACTAGTCTAAAAAATTATAAAAATCATATAGAACATTGTGTTCATGTGCATAGATGGCTGCTATGTCAATGACTATGTTAGAGCTGGAACACATTATTTTGTGAGACCCAACTATATTCTATGGTTTGCAATGCAAAAGGGGGAATTGGCATTTGAGAGTTATAAATAGTCTATCAAACCCTAGGACAACTGTCTGCAGTTGAGGGATCTGCTGTACTTTACATGCAGACAACCTGCAACCCTGCACTGCCACCAATGTTCACTCTAATAATTTTTCTCAAAGTAGGGAAGTTGTAGGCTTTTGCGTGCACATTATTTTTCCATGTGTGCAACTGACTAATGAGGTAAGCCATTTTGTGAGCATGCGTAGTTAGTGAGCTATCCTCTCTGAAGAGAGTTTGGAGGGGAATTTCTCCCCTCACCCCCCACAACCGCTGCAATTCTTTATAAATCAGTGTAAAAGGAACAATATATAGGCTAAAAAACATTTTATATTTGATTATAAAATGAGCTCATCAACCAGTACAAGACTTCAAGATCTGCTGCTGTACCTAGCGAAAGTACTACTATATACAGATAACATTAGGTGGTCAATATAAACAATAGTTTTAGTCATGGCTATTCACGTGTTCACACTACTCAGAGACCATGCAGAACGTGTTTTATGCCACTGGAAAAAAACACTCATGTGTATTACAAAATACACATATTGCTCATCACTACTGATGTAGCTGGCAAATAATTCAGAATGATACATTAGTATTTTTTTATTTAATGTAATTGTTTTATGGTTAATCAATTAGCTTTAACAAATTCAAACTTTAGACATATGCAATTACAAATAAACATGCCGTAAAATCTTACAAGGAGAAAATTCATTACAAATATTGTTTCATTATTAGAGAAAGAGCAATAAGAAACATGTTAATCAAAGTCACTTATAATTCTAAAAAGCTTATTAAAAATACCTAGCCTTTTGGATTAAAATGAGGTAACACTAATAACGTCTACAGCTCACTACAGGTTCAGCAATGTCAAAAAGCCAGTAACTGCCACAACCAATGAATCAGAGGGCCCAGCTAGACAAAATTGCCAGAAGGAGTCATGTGACGGCAGGACCAATAGTGACGAAAATCATCTACGTGCAATTCACGAGAACTTTGGAGATTAGGGCAATGAATTAATAAGTGCTGAAAAGATTCAACTGAGGTCAATGAATTGCAAAAACGACAAGAACCACACTTGTCTGATGATGTGCTGTAGCGAAGTGGCACCTCCCTGGTAAGAACTAAATTCAGTCTAAACCTAATAAACAAACGATGAATAGACTGATGAGGATAGATGGCGAGATAAGGTGCAGGAATTCCGACTAATTTAAAATCAATCCTGAAATGTTTTAGGGATTCATATGAGTAAAAACTATCAATCGTGAGGGCCAAGTCGTGCCTATAAACCATTTGTTTTTTAACTCTCATTGGATTGTCGGCAAGATCACCAGGTAAAAGGCCCAAATCAACAAGTAAATTGATTGCAGAAGTCAATAAATTCGACAGACAAAAATGTCACCTGTCTCTTTAAGAATCAGATTGAGCTTGGTGTACAAAGAAGGTGCGCTCGTTGGGCTTAACAGTTTGTAATAAAAGGATAAGTACTTCCAGTGGGCTCGACCTTTGTGTGAGTAAATGCCTAACTCATGTCGCACAGCAGCAAGGGGAGTGCTAGTTGGGACCTGCAGGACCTTCCTCCACATCCTCCCCTCAATAATGGGCAGCAATAATGGGCAGCAAGTCCAGAGCCCACAATGGTAAAAGTTCTATCACATACAATATTTTTGGAACAGTTTTCCCATCATAGAATTTCACACAAGGTAAAATAGAGAATCTGCCATACCTTAAGCCAACCCGTAGTAATTGATTACAGAGCATCACCTCACGAGACAATAACCAATCCCTGATTGACAGTTTATGCTATTTGACAAAGATGGCGATTCCCAAGTTAAAAAAAGACCACGTTTTTCGACATGGTCCTGATCAATGTACCAAGTACATGTTTTGACTTTCTTATTGGTGCATTGGAGAATTACATTTTCTTAGGATTGAACTTCAATTTATGAGCCACAGCTAACTCAGAAAATGCAGCCAATAGGCGATGAAGACAGTTCGGGGTAACATCAAAAATAAAATAATCATTGGCATAGGTGAGTCAAATTGGTTTCAAGTTGTGACTCCTCGGAGTGGCCAAAGCCGATAGAGTTACATTTTCCCTGATGTCACTCAAATAAAGCAGGGTGCAAGAACGCAAGCCTGCCTGATGCCTCTAGATGTTGATATTGAGAGATACAATGTTCCATCATGGTCCAATAGCACCTGTTTATTGCAATCAGCATGAAGACCAATAATTAACCTAAGAAGGCCATTAGGGATTATCCCTTGCTGGAATTTTGCCCACAAAAGGCCACGATCAACGGCATCAAAGACAGATGAAAGTTCAATCGTGGCCAAATAAACTGATTTTTTCTGTCAACCCTGGCTAAGAATTGCCTTAAATATGAACCCATTCAATGCAGTACAATGATGCCTGTGGAAACCTGTCTGCCATTGTGGAATTCTACCAGTTGTCTTCTGCCAACCTTCCAGGTGCTGTAGGAGCAAAGACAAGAACATTTTGCTATCCGTGTCCAAAATCGCTATACGGTGGTAGTTCAATGGATCAGTACACAAACATCTTTTGAAGATTGGAAGAATACAAGCAGTTGGCCAGGTTTTGGGAAAAGTACAGGTATCCCCAATGTTCTTAAAAAGGGCTGGCAGAATTGATGCCCATGTTGCCAGGTCCCCTTTAAATAATTTATTCGATAAATTGTTGGGGCCTGGTGCCCGTGAAGAACACGCTTTTAAGATGACTTCAAGAATTAAGTCTTTCTCCACAGCAAAACTCCAATTACTGGCTTCAGATGTTAACATGTTATCAGTCAATACTTTCTGTTTAGAAAACACATTCCCAAAGTGCGCAGTCCACTGATTCTCAGAAGCTCATGAAATTCTAAGTTCAGGATGGGAACGGCCCATATCATTAATCAGGTAGCAAAATGAGCGTACATCTTAGTTTTTCAAGACGGATAACAATCTCTCAGCATTGCGTTGATAAAATAAAACGTGATTGCCCCTCACCCAATTTTTATATTTGTTTTACTTTTTCAATTTGAAGGATCCTAGTTTCTAAACTGAGCATTGCATTTGATTTCAAAAATCTTATTTCAGCACGCATAGCCTTTTTCCGACTATTGGTATTGAAATCAAAACAGTGCCGATCTTTCTTAGGGGGTTTCCCTTTGTAATGGTGCAATGGTAAACTGTAAATGAGAAGATCCTTCAAACATTCACCATATTTTCCCACCCTTAATGTAAAGTATTTCCAATCCAAGCCGAAGCTGGCTCGTTTACCGTTTGAACAGTGCCCCTATTTCAACACACTCGGTTTCCAGCTGGAGTAATCCTAAAGGGAAGAGAGACGGAGGTCAACGGTTCTTGATCAAAGATGCTAATGAAAAGACAGATGACCGGTAGCTATGGTCACTATAGTCATTTTGTACAATGAAAAAATGGGTACAACTCTTGTGTAGCCCATTACTTGTAAAGATGTAATCCAATGTTGATTGAGATGACCCATTCGTCCAGGTATGATTACTTAAAACATCACCTGCAATCGAACCATTCATCATTATTTGGCCAATGCCTTTCAAATATTTGAGCCAAATATACCCAAAATGTCTGTCTGTCACTGATTCAATAGACATACAGCAAGCATTCAGGTCTCCTAAAACAATTACTTAACCATTTGAATTAGCTGCCAACCATTCATTGACGCAGACCATGATTGAATCAATGAACATCTCATGAAGACCCAGGCCTGCTTGCCAGTACATTTAAAGCACCAATATGTCAACAGATTTGCACAAAGATGTCAACAGATGAATCAAGTGATAACCTAACGTGCGTTCCTAAAATGCCAAACATTAATTTATTGAGCTGATGATGCATAGTTGCGTACATGCAAAAACCGAGGTAAGTAGACGCCCATATGGGTGACCTAAACTCCCCATTCTAGCTAATTGAGAACTAATCATGTAGCCATCCAGGGCCGGACATCACTATAGCCATGTCTGCTGAAGGAAAATAAGATAATCGCTTTTCAACAAATGACCTACTGCAGGATTAGACAACAGCATAGAATGTCCCCTGGAGTTGCATGATAAAAGGGTCAAAGAAAAGCTAATAGGCTGAATTTTAGGGAAAATATGAGAATTGAGGATTCATTTCAGCCATCGAGGACCCCTATAGCCAGGGCCAGGCTTTATGCTGGTCATGGACAAACAGTGTATTCCTGGATAGCTGAATTTGTCGCAGCTGGTCATTCTCTCTACGAATGGAGACTATCATTTCCCTGGGTGATAAAACATTCTTGTCCCCTTCAATTGAAGCTCCACTGGTATGCTTTGGGTAGGAATATGGAGAAAGGTCAAAACCCAATGATCTAATCATGTGTAATTCCTTCATCAACAGGTCAATTAGAATCTTGGATTTTATATATAGGATGGCTCGATTAGTTCTATGATAATCTATGAAATCAACTCGTTCTATATCATCAGTGACCAGTGCCTGAAAAGAAGGTACTGAGCGGAACAATCATAGTATGTTAGTTCGATTGAGATTAATATTTCTATTTTCAGGCAATACGCTTTCCAAAAGCAGTTTAGTGCCCTCAAAACTGTCGTCTTGTGTTGCTGGGAAAGCGATTTGGGCATTATCTATCCTTCTCCGTGGCAGTGCTGAAGAAGTAGGAGGTTCCCCGAGTGCTCACTTCTTACCACTTCTAAGATTATTGTGGACCACATTATCTGATTTAAGATACAAGCCAGAATCCAGCCGTAAGCCACCAGGTTAATAAGATGAACATTTCCCTGATCTGATATAGGGCAATATTAGGGTAGGTAGTGAGCTCCTTGGTCCATTTATTTGGTTCGATGTGTGAGTGTTCCGGGCCACACGAGTGGGAAGCAGCCAATGAGAAGTCCAATCTTGCTGTGCAGCGGGAATGGGAAATCCCATGTGGGTATTACTGGATGTAGAACTAGTGTGGGCCAAGATCGCCGAATGCAAGGGGTTTGGTTTGCTTATAACATTATTGGGGGCCACCAAAGGAGCTGGTAGTGGCTTTTCTAAAATTGGACCGCAATGGAACCAGATTTAAGCAACTAGGAGCTGAGGGTGGAGGCAAGGCAAGTCACTGTGCATTCTGAGGAGCCAACTCTGACTGTCTTCCCCAAGATGGAGGTTTGAACACTAGAGTCCCGACAGAAGGATCCAGTGGCCGCACATTAAAAACCTACCACCTCGAACACATCAATTATGTCAGGATCAGCCACTTTTGATTTAAGTTTTGCTTTTACTTGAGGAGGCTTTAGCAATTCATCCACAGTGTTTTAAGATACCTGTCTATTCTTTTTACTAAGTGGTATGCTTTTTGTTTTCCTAATTTGTTTGCGAGGGGGGGGGCATTTGTTTGCAAATGGGTAGGTGCAAGGCCTCATGTCCCGAATGATTAGCAACATTAATCTGAGTATTTGACACTAATGAGGAATCTGCTTTGGTGATGCTGGAGCCTTCTCCCCCTGGAGGGGATACACCAACCTCAGCGGTTAAATAAACAACGTTGGATCGGAGATTTGGGGAAGAATATTTCTCAAACTGCCCAATACGATAGGGCAAGTAGTGGGACTATCCACTGTATTATAACTCTTAGAAACAATGGACAGCACCTGAAGGAGGAAACATGCACATTCAGAGGATAGACCAGACCCCGCCTCCTGACAGGCTGTCTCGACTGAATTTGCAACTGCAATTTTGTAAGCACCCTGTTCCAAGGTGGCAGCCGTGTCAGCCTGTCCTACCAATCCATGAGCTTGCCCATAGCTAGAATGAAATTCCTTAGCCATAGTATGACATTTTACAATCTCAAATTTAAAAAGGAGAGATTCTAATAAAACTGAATGTGATTTAGATTCCAGTTTAAACCCTTCATTCAGAGACACCAACACACAACAATTGCTTACTTTCAGACAAGGGGCCATATAATAAAGGATCCGTAGCCCCATTGCGGTTTTTAAGGGCTGCAGTCTAAGGTGTGGAACACATCCTGCAGTAGCGTTAAACGATTAAAATGAAGAGTCAGACAGTGTTGAGGCAATAATGCTGGAATCAATGCCTCTTACACCGAGCTTAATTGCACAGGCTCATCAGAGTGAAGATAGGTTTTCCCAGTTGCAGAACAAAAAGGCAGTTATTCTCCCATTATGAGGGTCAGAACTGGGTAAACCTTGATCTGAGGATGAAGCCATAGACATAGTCAAGGTTGTATCACAAGGGGGGACCAGCAGAGTGTGGGCTTCAATTAAGGCGGGTGTCCCCGCAACACCTTCCAGTGGTGATAGCGGGAGTGGGAGGGCAACCGCCAACAGCATGTCTTGATCCAAAATGGGAGCCAGAGTGGTTGGCGTCGAGCCCTGAGATGCTGCGCAAAAGCATTTTCAAATGAAATTTAAGAATTGCAAGTTATTTATAAGTAAAATAAGCTTGCTCAGATCAGTAATCAACAGAAATCAAGATAAAACAGGGAAGGAGGCAATTGAATAACAAACCAAACCACTCTTCCACAACTTCCACAAGGCTGCTGAGCAACGTGCTGCTCTCCCTCCACATTAGAATAAGCAATTGCACTGAGTTTTTATCAAATCAGTATGATCATTATGAACAGATTTTGATGTGGAAAATGATGGCATCTGGGTCTTTCTGCTAATAGCCAAGACCGTCACTCAGGCACAATGCCTCCTTACTCATAGTAAATGTTGAGTGTCTAGGCCGCCATGAGCCTCTTTCATGTAAATGCCCATGGTGGTTACCAGTCATTTGGTCGAAAAAAAAAGGTTGACAGGACAAATGGTCGACACCATTTGGTCGAAAGACAAATGGTCAAATTTTTTTTTTTTTGTATTTTCACAGAGCTGCAATAAACTTCCGCAGTATATGATGGCCACCGGAACACTTGAAACACTTGGTTGTGAGGCTGTCCTCTGAACCTACAGTGTTATTCAGTGTTATTCAAGATTTGCCAGATGTAACAATAGCATCTGAAAGGAGTGTGATAAACTACAACCAAAAAAGTGATGGGTGGAAGGTTTTGAATGAATCTAAATGACTGGCATTGCTCTGGACAACCTTCAACACCACTGTTTTTTAGCCCGTCTGTGCCATTGCAAAAGGGGTCCAGCCATATGCAAATTAGTCAGTCACTGCCGTCAATGGTAGCAACTCACCCCGAACTGCTAGGCCAGGTCCCATCTGCCTGGAAACACAAGCAACCCCAGACATGTTTTGGCCTTGTTGGGCCTCCTCAGTGAGGTGCAGTTCGGTTCCCTATGGCGCAGCGACCAAGAGACCCACGTCTGGGCATACCCTCTCTCACATAGTGAGACAACCTACAACAAAAAAAGTGATGGGTGGAAGGTTTTGAATGAATCAAAACCACTGGTATTGCTCTGGGTAACCTTCCACACCACAGTTTTGTTTGCCCATATGCGCCATTGCAAAAGGGGTCCATCCATATGCAAATCAGCCAGTTACTGCCACCAATGGTCACAGCCCAGCCGTAACTGCTAGGCCAGGTTCCCTCCACAGGGAAACACAAGCAACCCCAGACATGCTCGCTGTGCCATAGGGAACCAAGCTGCACCTCATGGGGAGGCCCAACAAAGCCAAAACATGTCTGGGGTTGCTTGTGTTTCTGTGCGGAGGTGACCTGGCCTAGAAGTTCGGGCTGGGCTGCTACCGTTGGTGGCAGTACTTGACAGATTTGCGTATGGCTGGACTTCTTTTGCAATGGCGCAGACGGGCTAAAAACGGTGATGTGGAAGGTTGCACAGAGCAATGCCAGTGGTTCAGATTTATTCAAAACCTTCCACGCAGATTTATCATGATAACCCTGCCATATAGCAGACTCTCAGACTTTCAGACTTAGGTGTGTTTTTCTCCGGTATTTAAAACTGCATTGTGAAAGTTATTTGTTTTAAATGACATTGTGAAACCTAGGTCTTTTTCCCACTTACAGGACTCTAAGACTGTGTTTTTTCTCCGGTATTTAAATAGCATTGTGAAAGTAGTGCCATTCTGTGGTTTTGCCTTCTTAGCAAAGCACTCATCCAGCAAATCTTTCTACAATTGTCTGAGCTACTGTCGTCTTGTCCAAGTGTCTACTATCATCTTGTCTCTCTGTCTCGTCTGCTTGTGCCCCTCCCTGTGTCCTTACCTAGTGTTCTTCCTGCCCCCTCCCACCTCTCTCCTCTCCCTACCTACTCTATGGTGCCCTCTGTCTCTCCTATCCTTTCTAAAAGCTTCTCTAGCGACTCTCCTGCTCACCTCACTAAGTCTGGTAGGAGGAAGTTTAAAAAGGACATCCTGGTCACCAAATCCCTATCGCTGACACCTATACCAGTGCTTCCTCCAGGCAAACCCTCACCGACATCCTCTTTATCATTCCCTCACTGGACCCATGGACTCTACATTTGGTCTCTGTGCTCTCTTCTTTCCCTTCTTTTCCCAATAATGGTGGCACCCGGTGGAAGGCCCTCATGCCCTCCTTCCACTTTTCTAATGTCATCATTAATGTTTACTTGAATGGTACCATCTTGGTGCAAGGCCCTCAAGCAAACCTTCTCCTCTTTGATAGATGCATCCCTCATCAATTTCCTTTCTTCTCCTGCTGTCCCCTCTCTTCCCTCCATGGCTTCCTCTCCTCCCCATGCTGTCTCCTCCCTGGCTACCTTGCCCTCTTCCCCTTCCTCTTCTGCCCCCCCTAGGGCTTCTTCTACACCTCTGCAGGGCGTACCTCTGATTTGTACCCCTCCCCGGAAGTCTCTTAAGGATGCCAATCTTCTCCATATTGCCACTCTAAACTCTCATTCTGCTGTCAAACACTCCTCTGACATCTGCCGCCTCGACGAAGAACTTGCCCTTGAGTTCCTTGGTCTCACTGAGACATGGTTTATGTCCAGCTCTGTTACGAGCTTTGATACTCTCCTTCCTGATGTATACAAGATTCTCTCTGCGCCCAGGGCCAATTTGTTTTGGAGAGGGTGTAGCCCTGATCTTCCCTGAGTGGATTCCTGCCTTTGTCATTCCTACACAGGCTTACTCCTCTTTCGAATGCCTCGTCGGCAGGCTCTCTCTCTCTCTCTCTTCTAGCCATTCCCTTACTGTGGCTGCCATCTATCGGCCACCTGGTTAGATCTCCTCCTTTTTCTCTGAGTGAGCAGACAGCTCCTCTTCCCTCCTGGTCTCGACCACTCAACTCCTCCTTCTTGGAGACTTTAACATCCACCTGGATGCTTTTTGTCCTTCCTGTGGACTTTTTCCTGACCTCTGCAATTCTCTCTCGCTCTCTATCCTCCCCTCTCACCCGACTCACTCTGCAAGACACACTGTGGATGTTCTGATCCCTACAGACCTTCCCCTCTCTATCCCTCTCACCACTCCTCTCTCCTGGAGTGATTACTTTCTCCCTTCCTCCCAGCTCACTCTCTCCACCCCTCAGGCCAAGCCAACTCCAGCACTGCCACCTACCTTCTTGGTTTTCTGACCCATGAAGCATGTGTCAGTGGAGGCTTTCGCTGCCACTTTCTCACCCCCTCTGCCCCTTCGGCTGACTCATACCCTGACACAGCCCTTTCTATGCTTCACTCTGCTATATCTGATACTCTTGGTGTTCTTGCCCCTGTCATGAGGATCCGCTTGAAGCCCAAATCAAGTGCAACTCCTGGTACAACTCCAACCTCGTCACCCTTAAACGCAAGTGTAGGGTGGCTGAGAGTAAATGGCATGCTTCCTGTACATCCTCTGACATACTGGCCTGTCGCCTGCTACAAAGGCAATACCGACTCTCTGTCCTCACCAAGAAGAGAGTCCACATTCAAGCTTGTGTCTCTGTGGCATCTAACAACTCGGCCGAACTCTTTAAAATCTGCAAGGAGCTGGCCAACCCTGCTGCAGTCTCTACCCCTCCTGTTTCCTTCCAGGCTCTTTGCAAAGCCCTTGCCTCTCACTTCATTTAAAAAACCCAGGACATCCTGTCCACCCTCTCCATCCCCCCTCCTCTCCCCTCTCCATCTGTGCTTGCTGAACCTCCTTTAGCCACCCTCCACCATCTTGTCCTTTCCTCTTTTCTCCCCTGACAAGGTCGCTAGACAAGTCCGATCTATGAAAGCCTCGCCAAAACAGCTTCATCCCTGTTCCTCTAAAACCATCAAGGACCACATTGACACCCTCGTTCCAGCCCTTGCTGATTTTTGCAACCACTCCTTTGCCTCAGGATCCTACCCCTCCCCTCTGAAGCACTCCCTTGTGCATCCTCTTCTCAGGAAACCCACAGCTGATCATTCTTGTCCAGCTAACTATTGCCCAATTCCCATTACTCCCTTTCTGGGCCAACTCCTGGAAATGTTGGCCATCTCTCAGCTTAACCTTCATTCCAATTCTGTTGGCTGTCTCCATGACCACCAGTCTGGCTTCAGAGCTGCCAGAAGCACGCAAACTGCTCTCCTGAACATCCCTGAAAATCTGCTCTCCAACCTTAACTCTAACATTCCCTCCGTCCTCATCCTCCTCGATCTCTCTTCTGCCTTCGACATGGTCAACCATACCATCCTGCTCAACCGTCGCCATGAAAACCTGGGTATCACTGATCAGGCTCTGGTCTGGCTGAACTCTTTCCTCTCTGATCGACCCTCCCAGGTCCAACTTGGATCCTTCCTATCATCTATCTTCCTCTCTACCTGTGGTGTTCCCCGGGGGTCTAACCTCTCGCCCTGGCTTTTCAACCAATACCTGGCAACTCTCGCCCACTGCATTGCCATTTTCTGCTAAAATTTCCAGTGCTACGCTGACAACACTCAACTCATTTTCAGGCTGCCCTCGGCCACCTCCTGTACCTCTCTCATCTCTGATTGCCTAACTGCCATTCAAGATTGGTGTGCCGCCAATGATCTTTGTCTGAATGCATCTCATCAGCACACCTTCACCATCCTTTCCCCTCACTCTCTGGCCGGCTTCCCTTGGCCCTCCCCCTACCCCCACCTGCGAGGCTAAGAACCCCGGGGTCATCTTTGACTCCACCCTTTCCTTTTCTGCCCACATCTCTGAGGTCTCTAAAAAGTCAAACTGCCGACTGCACCTCCTCAGAGGTACTCTGCCTTTCCTCTCCTTTGCCCCAGATGCTCATGGTATCCCAAGCTCTGGTTCTCTCTAGGTTGGACTATTGTAACAGCCTATTTCTAAATCTACCTGCCTCTACTCTCCACCCTCTGCAACTAATCTAGAGCAGGACTGCAAGACTTGTCCTTGGCCTCAAGCCCTGGGAATGTATCTCTCCAGCTCTGAAATCTCTCCATTGGCTCCCAGTGGATACAAGGATTCAATTGAAAACCCTCTGCATTGTCCACAAGGCTTTCTGGGGCCTGGGTCCAAAATACCTTCAACTGTCCCTCTGCAAATACCTTCCCTCTTGAGCTCTTCGCTCCTCTACCTCTAACTCCCTCAGGGTCAGTCGTTTTTCAAAGAAACGAGCTGAGGGTAGATCTCTGTCTTCGGTTGGGGCCTCCCTCTGGAACAGCCTCCCTGCCACTCTAAAACTTGAAGAGAACCATCTCCGGTTCCGGAAGCACCTCAAGACCTTCCTCTTTTCTTCTGCCTTCGCTCCCCCTCTTCCCTGCTGATCTGTTCTCTCTTGGCACCATGCACCTGGCCATCCTCTGTCCTCCGGGCCCAGGTACCTGCTCACCTTGCCACCCTCCCGCACTGCCTCCGGGCCACCCCTTGCACTGGGGTCTGTATCTGTACCCATACAGCACCCCCTTTTTCTTCCTGCACTTATCAGACCTACCCTGTCTGCTGCCTTAAACCTAGCACTTGCAAATTGCTGGCTGCACTACCACTGTTTGTTGCCTTTATTTATTTATTTATTTATTTATTTATTTATTATTTATCTGTTTCTCCTCTGATTCGCACTTTCCACTTCTCTCCCCTTCCATGCACTTTTCCCCTCCCCCCTCCCATGCACTTGCACTTTCTCAATGTCACTGGGCCTAGTAAGATCGCTGTTTTGTTCTCCTCTGTTCCCCTCCCTTGCCTTGTCGTACTCTGAAACACTTGTGTATGAGTACGATAGAAATCAAATATCAATATCAATAAATTTTTTTAAATTTTTTTTTTTACTTGTGTTTCTTCCAAAATGGAACTTTACAAAATGTTGTTCCTTTATATCCGCAAGTCCTCAGGGGCCTATTCCCAGGATTTTCAATGTTTCTTGGATGAACTTTACCAAGGTGATTTGCCACGCTGTTCGATTCCCTCCAATCAGTCTTAGCCACCATTGGTCCGCATCAAAGTGTTCGTTTGCGAGTAGGTGGTCGAGGTAAGCTGATCTTATCGCTTGGTTTTTTGGGCAGACCATTAGTAGGTGGCGAATTGTTTCCTTTTCGGCGCCGCAGAATCGGCACTCGCTTGTTTCTGAGATACCTCGAATGTGGCGAATCTCGTTTGTTTCGATTAAGTTTAGTCTTATCCTGAGTAGGTCGTTTCTGGAAGCTCTGTTTGGGAATTTTTTAATGTAACTCTGGAGTTAATTTACTTTGCACTGGGTATGAGGAAGATGACTTAAAAGTTTATTTGCTGTAGCATCTGCTATGGTGATTGACCAGTCCAGATTTTTGAGTTTTTCGGTCACTCTGACCGGGTTTGAGGACAGGTCAGCTTCTGTACAAGCTACTGAATCCAGTGATGCTAAATTTTCCGTTTTCCATTTTGTCAACATTTTCACTGTGTCCATTTTCATCTCCTCGCCAATCATTGTGTAGATGTTTTGTTTGTCTTGGGCGATGCACTTGCGGTACAGCAGGACCGAGTTGATATTTACCGTGCCTGCTAAAGAGAGGAGGCTCAATTCTCGTCGAATCGCCAGCATTGAAGTTGAGTTTGGCAAACACAACACTTTTCTCCAAAAATGCCCTTCAAGCTTTGTCCAGAGTTTTCTTGGAATTTGGGGCATTGCTTCGGCTCCGTATGTAATTGATGGTACTACTTTTTTCTTGTAGAATTCAATTACCGGGATTGTTGAAAAGTTTCAGAATTTGAGATCTATAGCTTTGCCTTGTGCTGCTAGTTTTCTGATTTTTATTTTCAGGCTTTCTTGCATTGCACTTTCTGTGCGGGAACTGTCAAGGGTCACTCCCAGGTATTTGAACTATTTTGTTCTTTCATTCTCTGTATCTTCTAGATACCATTTGAATTTGTCCGATCTTTTCGATGCTGATTCTAGAATTAGTATTTTTGCTTTTTCTTTGTTGATTTGTAGATTGTTTTTCGCTGTGTAGTGTATCAGGTTTGTCAGCTGTCTCTGTAGGCCTATTTGGGTCTGGTCGAACAGGGCGAGGTCGTCGGCGTACATAAGGCGGCTGATTTGTACCTCGGCCAGTTTTTAGCGGAAAGGTTTTTGTAAGATCTTCTGTTGCACTGAAGACGCCCATGTATGCGAGAAATAACTCCGGAGCGAGAGGGCAACCTTGTTTGACCCCCCTACTTGTGGGGATTTCTGCTGAGACTTGACCTTGCAGGGTTAATCGTACTCTGAGGGTGGTGTTTGTATGCAAGGCCTTCAGTGGTAGAAGGATCTCCTTTGGACATTTCCATCCTTCAAGTTTTGACCAAAGTCGTGACCTCTCTACCAGGTCAAAGGCCTGGGAAAGGTCAACAAAGGCCACAAAAGATCTTGGTTTTCCTTCAAGGACCTTGCTTTTTAATATGCTGATGACCAAGATGTTCGCCGCTGTGCCAACATTTATTTTGAAGCCAGTTTGGAATCGATCCTGGCATGGTGCAAGTTTAGTCCAAGTTTGCAGCCTTTTCAGCATTTAGGCTCCGAAGACCTTTCCAATGCAGTCTAGGAGGGCGATTGGTGGAAAATGTGTAGGGTCACACACATCCCCCTTTTTATAAATCGGGACGATGGTTGCCTTGGTCCAGGATGGTGGAATGGATTTAGATTTTGCGCATCTCATGAAGATCTTTTTTAGTAGTTTTGACCACTCTGCCAGATTTTTTTTAAGGTCCATATTGGAAATCCCATCTGGGCCAACCGCTTGTGAGTTTTTTAGTTTTTTTAGAGTCTCGAAGATTTCTTCTTGGTCATCGAAACATAACCAGCTCGAGGGGTCGTTTTCTCTAGGCCCAACATCCTCTTTGGTTGCAGATTCAAAGAGCGTTGAAAAGTGGTCGATCCATTTCTGCTCCCCCATTGAATTGCTAATCGAGTTTTTTTTTGATGATGACGTGGTTTTTATGAGGGACCAAAATTCTCTTGCTTTGTTGCCGCAAATCGCCTTCAGTACTTTTTCCGAATCTTGTTGGTAGAGATTTGAGCGATGGTTTTTAACCCAATTTCTGTAGTTTCTCGAGGCTTCTGCTAGTTTTGACCCCTGGTCTCTGGACTGTTTGCTTCAGTTGCCTCTTGATTTTTTCGAAATTCGCGTCTTTTTTGGGCTAACTGGGCATCATAGGTATGCTTATGTTTGGTGTCGGTAATTTGAGCGGTCTTTTTGTGGAAAAAGCCACGAGCAGAGGCACATAGTCAGGTTCTGGATTTTCTTCCGACATACCCCCTTCGGAGTATCTTTGTGTGAGCTTCCTTACTGCCGATTTTGAAAGTTTTAGCCGATTTCCCTGGTTATTTACTTCAATGCCAAATGGTTTGTCGCTGGTTCTGCAGAAGTTGGTTGACCACGTTGTTATTAGTTGGTTGTGGTCACTGTTTATTGTCTTGTGCACCTTAAAGGTTGTTACGGTGTCCAAAAAGGGACGGGAGACGTAGGTATAGTCAATTGTTGCTCGCAACGCTCCCTGTTCCCAGGTCGGCAAACGGTCTTTCTCTGAAAAGACCGTGTCGAGGTTTAACATATGCCGTGAGGTCATCAGTTTGCACCAAAGTTTTCCTCTTTGAGTTGCTTTTGTCGAATTGGAGTTTTTCTCCTCTATTGAGCTGGGGTTTTTGAGAGCGATGTTGAGGTCTCCACAGATTATGAAGGACGAGACTTGGCGATTTGACTGAATTTTGTCGATTATTTCTTCCATCATATGAGTGAAGTTTTTTGCGTCTAATGCTGCCCGATTCCAGTAGGTGTTCAAGATCACTATTTCTGTGCTTGATGTCCTTTCGCAGCCTTCAAGATCGATGAGTATTGCCAGTATGGATTGGTTTGACAGCAAGGTTTCTTTCATTCTTAAACCTACACCATTTCTGCATGCCATGAGTAATCCGGATGATGGTCGGCCTAAAAGGCCTTTTTTTGCAGGTGGCAGGACTTTGTCGTAGCCGTCCAGGATGGGTTTGTCGTTGAGCCATGTTTCTTGAAGACAAATCACGTCGAATGATACCAGATCAGCATCGTTTCGAGTCGTCAAGTGGGTGTGTCCGTGAGTGTTCCAGGAACAAAGTTTTAGAACTGTGGGGAATTTGTCGGCTGGCAAGGTGTCGTTGTCGGCGCTCTGCCAACCTTTGAGTTGCTATTTGTTCAAGTTTTTTGCGAGTGCTTTTGGCAGCCAGGACCAGATTCCCTACGGGTTTTCATTTAGTTGTTGAGTTTCTGATTGTTTCATAAGAGGTGAGTTGCTTGTTTGCAGCGACTAAGGCGCACCTTTTTTTAAGGGTTCATTATTTGCTGAATTCCGTTGGTTATTTTGAGGTTTTAAGTCTCTGTTTGTCCCGCTTCAATATCACCTCTTCTCCTTCTCTCATCTCTGACTGTCTATCCGCTATCCAGGAATCGTGTGCCGCCAACGATCTCTGCCTTAATGCCAGTAAGACTGAGATTCTCCTCATCAGCACACCTGCTCCCTCCTTTCCTCTTGCTCTCTGGCTGTCCTCTCTTGGCCCTCTTCCTTCTCCCACCTGTGAGGCCAAAAACCTCAGGGTCATCTTCGACTCCACTCTCTCCTTCACTCCTCACATCTATGACATCTTTAAGAAGTCACACTACCAGCTGCACCTCCTCAGGGGTATTCTTCCTTTCTTCTCCTTCCCCCAGAAGCTTGCTCTCTCCAGAGTTCTGGTTCTCTCTAGGCTGGACTATTGCAACAGCCTCTTTCTAAATCTGCCTGCTTCTACCTTTTGCCCTCTGCAACTCATTGTCATGATCTCTGCTTCCAAAAGATCAGGACTTGCCCGACTCCCTTGGAAGCAGACCCATAACCCCGGTTCCGAGTGCCAGCCAGTCCCAATTGGGACCTTTTGGACCCTGTCCTGGCGCCAGTGGCACCAGGCTCATAAAGATGTCCAGTCCCAGCGCTGGAAGCGCCGGGCTCATAATGCTTGGGTGGACTTACCTGCAGCAGACCATGCTGCTTACTTACCTGCCAGTTGAACCCCTGATCCTCTTCTATATGGGACTACTTTTCCTGTTGGGTGGGGCAGGAGCCACTCCCTAGGTTCAGAACACTGGAACTCTTCTGGAAAGCAGGAACTCTTTTCTTACCTAGGCATGGCTGTGGAAGGAGACACCTAAGCACTACAGGAGGCTATTTAAACCACACCCGATGGATGAATCTTGCTTTGTGTTATTCTGCATTCTCTGCAGCAGAACGCTCATCGTGTCTTCTGCTTCTGATCCTGGGCCTAAGGGAACAAAGGCTTACCATCCTGGAATCCAGTCTTCAGCAGCACCTGTAAAGACAAAGAAAGAACAGGTTAGCACTACGGTCTTCAGTGGCAGCGCATCTCTTACCTGGTCCATTGGCTGTCACCAACGCCTCGCGCTGCATTCCGGCATCTGAAAGACAAAGGCTTACCTACTCTTCGCATGCTCCGGAGGTCTTCGCACTACATTCCGGCATCTGAAAGACAAAAGCTTACCAGCTCTTCGCACGCTCCGGAGGCCTTCGGCGCTGCATCCCGCATCTGAAAGACAAAAGAAGGTGCGTTTAAAGACATTGGGCAACTTTATTACTCACGTGCCATTACTCCTTCCCACGCCGAATCCAGTGGGTTTTCCAGCACCCTTCAGCTTCTCTAAAGCTCCGAACTTGTACCTGCAAGATAAAAGGGACAGTTAGTGCGCATCGTGAAGCAGGCTACAAGCGCTTACTTACGTGCTTCCAGGTGCTTCTATTCCTCACGCGGGTTCGATCCTCAACTCTCATCAGCCCGCCATCCGCCATCGCCAGAACCCTGCAAAACAAGAGATATCATTACAAAAGACTTTTAAGACATTTGAAGTGCCCAGAACTTACCGTTCGTGCAGTTAACGACGGACAGCAGTCCTCTGAGGTCAAGAGGCCTGCACCCTTATCCAGTGAAGAAACTGGTTACGGCACCCTGCCCCGAGGCAGATGGAGAGCTCGGCGTTCACTTATCTAAGACATCTTACTCTTCGAGTCAGACATACAGTGCACAGAGGTCCAGCCCAAAGAGCCAACCGTGTGTTACACATCACCTTTGAAGATACGGCATTCACCCAGTCAAGACCGGCGCCTCTGCGGGAATCAGGTGAGCGTTACAGAACACAAAGCCTACCGCAAAACTCCCACCCAGGCGCTATGGAAACCTCGGATACCGACCAGCTAGCCCAGTTACTTGGGGAACTAAGAGCAGAAGTGCATGCAGCCCGTCAGGAAACGAATGCTCTAAGAAGGGAACTGATTATTTCCAAGGAGCGAACAGACGATCTCGCTAGACAATTGCTACAGTCACAAGCCGGACAAACTCCGTTACCCGCATCAGGGGCAAATCTTCCTTCAACATCCTCTACGAACCCAGTGCAGATCAACCTACCTGGGAATGTACCTCTGGCTCCGCCCGAACGATTTTCTGGTGACCCAAAGAGGTTTGCAGTATTTATTAATCAGTGCCGGTTGCACTTCTTATGCCGGCCAGCAGCCTTTCCAACTGATCAAGCTAAGGTAGCTTTCGTGCTTTCGTACCTTAGTGGCAATGCGGCAGACTGGTCGATCCCTCTAGTTAATCAAGATGATCCGGTTCTCCATGATTTTCAAGCTTTTCAGCTCAGTATGGAAAAACTGTTTGCAAGACATTCACAGGGGCAGGCCTTGGACAATGAGCTCCTTTCATTGCGACAGGGTAATCAAGACCTTTTGGCTTATATTGCGTCTTTCAACAGACTGATAGTGGAAACTCGATGGCCTGAGGACAAAAGGATTACGCTGTTTTATAGAGGTCTACGTGGAGAGCTCAAAGATGTGTTAGCCCAAGTAGTGAATCCCCCGCAAGACTGTTCGGACTATATTGACTTAGTCGTTCAAATTGACCACAGACTGCAGAACAGGAAGGCCGATCATTCCAAGTTTGATGCTCGAGTATTTTCCAAACCACCAACTCCTACCAAAGGAGTAGACTCCGGGGAACCCATGCAAATAGGGGGCCTGAAAGGACCACTAACACAAAAGGAGCGGGAAAGGAGAAAACAGCTGCAATTATGCCTCTATTGCGGAAACTCGGGGCACTTTCTTCGAGACTGTCCGGTGAAACCAGCCAAGAAGGCAGTAGGAGCTGCAGTTACCAGGGTCACAAACTCTGAGCAGGGAAACGACCTCGCCCGACAAGAATAGAGGTCCTCTTGCCGAGCGTTAAAACCAGTTCAGTGACCTCGCATTTCGTGATACCTATGGTCCTCATTAGCCCTGAACATCCGGATCGATTACATGCGATTGAAGCTTACGTCGACAGCGGTGCCATCGGCAATTATGTGGATCATGAAATGGTTTTGAGGATGAATCTGACTCTTTGTCCAAAGGCTGTAAAGGACGTCATTACTACGGTGGATGGTACGGAGATAGCCTCCGGACCAGTAACGCATACCACCCAAGAAGTGACGTTAGTAAGTCAAGATGGACACCATGAGAAGATCGTGTTCGATGTGATCAAGGCCCCTCAGTTCCAGATTATTCTAGGAATTCCTTGGTTAGAGAAGCACAATCCTCAGATCGATTGGCGAGCAAGAACGGTTCAGTTTCCAGAATGTGTCTCTACTTGTCACCCTCGACCTGGTGTTGCACTGGCAGCAATTTCCTCGGAGGCTCCCCAGTTACCTCCTGAATACCTAGAATTCCAAGATGTTTTCCGGAAGGATCAGGCTAACTCTCTACCTCCTCATAGGTCTTATGACTGCCAGATAGACCTGATACCTGGATCTACTCCTCCTTGTAGTAGAATTTATGCCCTCACCGAGCCTGAGAATCTTCACCTCCGACAATACCTGGATCAATACCTAGCGAATGGGTTTATTCGTCCTTCCAAGTCCCCTGCTTCCTCAGCTTTGTTCTTCGTTCCAAAAAAAGAAGGGGACCTTAGAACTTGTATAGATTATCGCGCCCTGAACCAGATCACCGTTAAGAATAGATATCCGTTACCTTTGATCCCTGAACTCCTGGACCAAGTCAGAAAAGCATGCATATATACAAAGCTGGATCTTAGAGGAGCCTACCACTTGGTACGAGTAAAAGAGGGCGATGAATGGAAGACGGCCTTCCGCACCAAGTATGGGCTATTTGAATATCAGGTCATGCCCTTCGGACTTTGCAATGCCCCGGCCGCCTTTCAATATTTTATGAACGATGTCCTCAGAGAGCTCATAGATGTGTGTGTTGTTGTTTACATTGACGACATCCTCGTTTATTCTTCATCGGAAACTGAACATCGGAAACACGTGAAAATGGTCCTCGAGAGATTGCGTCAACACAAACTTTTCGCTAAGTTGGAAAAATGTGTTTTCAACGTGACTGAAGTTGAATTCTTGGGATTCATATTATCACCTAGCGGAGTGCGTATGGATTCAAAGAAGGTCGATGCAATTCTCAAATGGCCATCGCCATCCTCCGTAAAAGGTGTTCAAAGCATGTTAGGCTTCGCTAACTTTTACCGCAGGTTTATCCCCGAATTCTCTCGAATAGTCCAGCCCATCACCGCCTTGTTAAAGAAAAACAAACGTTTTGAATGGTCTACCGAGGCGGAACAAGCTTTCCAGAGTTTGAAGACTAGATTTATCTCTGCACCGATCTTAAAACTTCCTCGCCCAGAACTCCCCTACATCGTTGAAACTGATGCTTCGAGCCTTGCCATGGGGGCAGTTCTATCACAAAAGGACCCAGTAACCAATCAGTTGCATCCCGTGGCATTTTGGTCCCGCAAATTCTCGCCTCCTGAAATCAATTACACTATTACTGATAAGGAACTTCTAGCTATCAAGTCCGCCTTTAAGGCTTGGCGGCATTATCTTCTGGGGGCCCGACACACCGTTACTGTGATTACAGATCACCGAAACCTGCAATATTTGAAAACCGCAAAAGCTCAATCCTCTAGGCAACTCCGTTGGGCACTATTCTTTGCCGAGTTTAACTTCATAATTACCTATCGACCTGGTACAAAAAATGGTAAAGCTGATGCCCTTTCTCGGATGGGAGTGGAAGAACATTTGATCAATCCTAAACCTGTACCTATCATTCCCGAACAAAGAATTCTAGGTGTAATCGCCACACAATCCATAGAGGAAGTTAAGGATAAAGCCAGGCTACTGGTAACTCCAGCAGACATACAGAATTGGCATCTGCAGGGAAAGGACTTTACGGTGAAGGACAACCTATTATATTTCCAAGAATGGTTATACCTGCCCAGCACAGATTTACAGAAAAAGGTAATCTCTTGTTATCACGATTCTTTAATGGAAGGACATCCCGGTATGACCAAGACCTCGGAAAAGATCAAGCGCTACTTCTGGTGACCGTCTTGGAAAAAAGATATCAGAGACTTTATAATGTCCTGTGGAGTATGCGCCCAAAACAAGAGTCAAAAGGAAAAACCAGCCGGCCTCTTACGCCCTATTGACATCCCGCCTCGCCCTTGGCATACGCTTTCTATGGACTTCATCACCGATCTACCTCCATGCTCCGGATACAATACCATCCTAGTAATCGTGGACCTATTCTCCAAGATGGCGCATTTCATTCCACTCAAAGGCTTACCAACAGCAGCAACTCTGGCCCGAGAATTTCTCGAAAACATCGTCCGACTGCACGGTTTTCCTTCAGTTCTAATTTCGGATCGAGGTAGTCAATTTATTTCTCATTTTTGGCGAAGTTGCTGTCGGTCGGCTCAAATTGATGTGAGACTTTCGACCAGCCACCACCCTCAAACCGACGGACAAACCGAGAGGACCAATCAAACTCTGGAACAGTATTTGCGCTGCATGCTACAACAAACTGAAAAAACTTGGAAAGATATCCTTTGGATAGCCGAATATGCCTACAATAACTCTGTCCACTCGGGAACTGGGAAGACCCCGTTTTTTCTTTTATACGGTAGTCACCCTCGAACCTCGGAGTTGGATCCACTCCAAGATCTTGGAACACCAGCAGTAGACCACCTGCATTCTACAATCACCCAAGCCTTTAAGGAAGCCGTTTCTCACCTTCAAAGGGCTAAAGAACAATACAAGAAAGGAGCAGACCAACATCGGAAGGAAGCCCCCCAATATCAAGTAGGAGATCAAGTCTGGTTATCCACCAAATATCTACCTCTAAAAGGACCACGCACATTCAACCCAAGATACCTTGGTCCCTATTCCATCACTACCATAGTAAATCCAGTAGCGGTCAAGTTGGACTTGCCCCCTCACATGAAGATACATCCGGTCTTCCACGTCTCTCTATTAAAACCCGTGCAACCTCAAACCCGACTAACTACATCTCCTAAACCTATTCTAGTTGATGGAGAACTCGAGTTTGAAGTCAAAAGCATCCTGGATTCCAAGATCTCCAAATCTAAACTATTTTACCTGATTGACTGGAAAGGCTACGGTCCCCAAGAAAGATCCTGGGAACCTGCAGAATATGTCCACGCGCCTCATCTAATCAAAAGATTTCATCGAACATTTCCTAACAAGCCCAAACCCCCGGAGAAGCCAGGTTTGGGAGGGGCCTTGAGGGGGGGTGCTGTCATGATCTCTGCTTCCAAAATATCAGGACTTGCCCGACTCCCTTGGAAGCAGACCCATAACCCCGGTTCCGAGTGCCAGCCAGTCCCAATTGGGACCTTTTGGACCCTGTCCTGGCGCCAGTGGCACCAGGCTCATAAAGATGCCCAGTCCCAGCGCTGGAAGCGCCGGGCTCATAATGCTTGGGTGGACTTACCTGCAGCAGACCATGCTGCTTACTTACCTGCCAGTTGAACCCCTGATCCTCTTCTGTTTGGGACTACTTTTCCTGTTGGGTGAGGCAGGAGCCACTCCCTAGGTTCAGAACACTGGAACTCTTCTGGAAAGGAGGAACTCTTTTCTTACCTAGGCGTGGCTGTGGAAGGAGACACCTAAGCACTACAGGAGGCTATTTAAACCACACCCGATGGATGAATCTTGCTTTGTGTTATTCTGCATTCTCTGCAGCAGAACGCTCATCATGTCTTCTGCTTCTGATCCTGGGCCTAAGGGAACAAAGGCTTACCATCCTGGAATCCAGTCTTCAGCAGCACCTGTAAAGACAAAGAAAGAACAGGTTAGCACTACGGTCTTCAGTGGCAGCGCATCTCTTACCTGGTCCATCGGCTGTCACCAACGCCTCGCGCTGCATTCCGGCATCTGAAAGACAAAGGCTTACCTACTCTTCGCATGCTCCGGAGGTCTTCGCACTGCATTCCGGCATCTGAAAGACAAAAGCTTACCAGCTCTTCGCACGCTCCGGAGGCCTTCGGCACTGCATCCCGCATCTGAAAGACAAAAGAAGGTGCGTTTAAAGACATTGGGCAACTTTATTACTCACGTGCCATTACTCCTTCCCACGCCGAATCCAGTGGGTTTTCCAGCACCCTTCAGCTTCTCTAAAGCTCCGAACTTGTACCTGCAAGATAAAAGGGACAGTTAGTGCGCATCGTGAAGCAGGCTACAAGCGCTTACTTACGTGCTTCCAGGCGCTTCTATTCCTCACGCGGGTTCGATCCTCAACTCTCATCAGCCCGCCATCCGCCATCGCCAGAACCCTGCAAAACAAGAGATATCATTACAAAAGACTTTTAAGACATTTGAAGTGCCCAGAATTTACCGTTCGTGCAGTTAACGACGGACAGCAGTCCTCTGAGGTCAAGAGGCCTGCACCCTTATCCAGTGAAGAAACTGGTTACGGCACCCTGCCCCGAGGCAGATGGAGAGCTCGGCGTTCACTTACCTAAGACATCTTACTCTTCGAGTCAGACATACAGTACACAGAGGTCCAGCCCAAAGAGCCAACCGTGTGTTACACATCACCTTTGAAGATACGGCATTCACCCAGTCAAGACCGGCGCCTCTGCGGGAAACAGGTGAGCGTTACACTCATACAGAACAGGACTGTGAGACGTGTCCTTGGCCTCAAGCCCAGGGATCGTATCTCTCCAGGACAGAAATCTCTGCACTGGCTCCCATTGGCTGCAAGGATTAAGTTCAAAACCATTTGCATTGTTGTTAGGCAGAATCCAGGGCAGTTCCCTTAGGGAGCACTACCCCAGATTAGGACTACAGGTGAGAGCAATAAATCCCCTTTGGTATCAGTCTGTACCACAAATATTTAGTTGGTAGCTGTGGCTGAGCAGACAGACTTATTTCAAGAGGGAGATGAGCAGTATTCAGGGTTGACACAATAGTTAGTACAGTACTATGGAGCAAGGAAACACTGACCAAAGTTTTGTGTTAAAAAGAGAATATATATATATTTTAGACATTTCTAAGTCAACACATAGATCACAGTTAATAAAGTAAGTTAAGTTTAGTCAATTATTCAATTATAGACAAGTTTTCGGTATAGTGAAAACTGAGCAAAACGGCACAGTGAAAACCTACTACCAATTCAACGAAAGGGAGGGAAAGTACAAGTTAAACCGAAATATCTTCAGACACTCACTAGCAACACTTCCCTGAAGTTTTGTGAACAAGTAATGCACAGTAACACTTTACCAAAAGACAAGTGAATAAAAACTGAGCAAAATGGCACTCCACAAGTTAAAACAGTAGGAAGGAAGAGGGGTTTAGAAGATTTAGGTGCATCAACATATTTCTCATTGAAAACTAATCTAGTGAGAGCAG
The DNA here is from genome assembly GCF_040938575.1 of Ambystoma mexicanum. Taxonomy (NCBI): domain Eukaryota; kingdom Metazoa; phylum Chordata; class Amphibia; order Caudata; family Ambystomatidae; genus Ambystoma; species Ambystoma mexicanum. The sequence continues at coordinate 720,104,679 of NC_090923.1, forward strand.
ATCTAACAAATCATCCAGAGTCAGTAGGCCTGAGCCAGAGTCAGTGGTACAGGACCAGAGCTTAGGAGCAAAAATGTTCTTGTAGCTGCAGTCAAGTCTTTAGTAGAAAACTTTTGAAGAGGTAGATGCGAGGCGAAAGACAATGTTAAGAGAGAGAGTGGCCGACCCCACAAGTAGTTAAAGGATTTAAAACACCTTTAGGGCTACCCCGGAGAAAGGGCAGCCTGGCGGAACAATGTACCTTAAACGTGGAGAAGTGGCTCCGGAGGTGGCGGTTGTTCCTGGGTCCAGGGGTGAAACCAGCCGCGGTGCTGCCAAACGAAGTTTAAAAGGTACGCTCCCTTTAATTGCGGTCCGGGTCGATAGCTGCCTGGCTATCCGGTCTTCAAGTGCGGGGCACTGTCGAGTCGACCAAGGCAGGTCCGAGGATGCGATAGGTGAACTGGTTGACCCCACCAGCTCAGGGAAGTAGGCTCCTACGCTGAAGATCTCCTCTCGTCGTGTGGAGGAAAAGTGGTGAGACGATCCGGCAGGGCTTCACCGGTGGTGTAGATGGTGAAGATGTCTCTGGCTTCTCTTCCCTTTGGTTCCGTAGTTCCAGTGGCGATGTCTTGCTCTTCCAGTCCGCAGGACTCCGCTTTTATGCAGAAAGAGACCCATTCATACAGCCTAGCTGTCACTCACACAGTGGAGTGGTCTTCTTGGCGGGAGACCCTCCAGCCTATCAGGTTAGAGTGTGACCTGAGTTGCTGTGGCAACTCTGTCCGGGGGGTTCTACTCCCCGTCCCAAACAACAGACACACCCCAGACTCAGTGGCGCCGAAAGGAGTGCTTCTTGGCAGAAGCCCGCCAAAAGGACGAACAAAGGATCCCCACCCTGGGTTAGGAAAATGGAGTAAGACTCGAGAAAGAAGTTTTAACAAAGTTCTGGCAAATAAAACCACCAGAGTAAAGTTAATAATAAAATAAACCGGCGGTATGTTAGAGGCTGTCAGTAAAAGTGGTAGCCTCGAACAATGGGAAAATCCCATAGAGAAATATTCGCGGTCAAATATAAAAGGTAGTAACCACTGCCACCAGCCAGAAACTTTGTAGAGGGGGACTTTAAGGTACCCTCTCGAAAATGAACATAGGGGGGAAACTATTAACCCCTTCCAGTACTTCCATATTACGATGGGGTGTACTGGTTAAGTTCATAAAAATCGACTAGTAAAGTCAATGGGGACAGTAGTCAGTCCCAGGGTATGGAGTCTATGTTTGGGGGTTGCTACGACACTCCTGTGTCACGGCACGGAGGTTGCTGTGTAACACATGTGCATAAAAATGGTTCCTATGGGTGAGAACAAAGATCCCATAGGCATTAAACACAAAAATAGCCTAGAACACACATAGCACAAATGCATAAGAGTGGGAAAAAGAGTCTCACTCTTAGCAGGTAAAAAGAAATAAACCCTTCAAATCCAGCAAAGCTGCTGGGGGACTCTATAGGTAAGGGAAATTAGCCATAAACTCAGAATTCTCCCTAACACTCGCCCCCCCAGACTAAGGGACAGGAGGATCTAGTCCACTCCTGGATGAGTCTCATACCTATAGTCGGTTAAAAACATCATAGAGAGACCATCAGCATTTTGGTGGAGACATCCTGACCTGTGCTCAATGGTAAAATCAAACCCTTGGAGGCAGATTGACCATCTTAGCAGTTTTGGGTTTTCCCCTTTCATTTGCATCAACCATCTCAAGGGTTGGTGGTCTGTTTGAATGGTGAAAGTAGATCCATAGATGTATGGTCTAAACTTCTTCAAAGCCCACACAATGGCAAAACATTCTCTCTCAATAATTGCCCACCTTGTTTCAGGTTCCTTCAGTTTCCTACTGATGAAGTAAACCCTACCTTTCTCATCCAGTTGACTGAGTACTGCACCTATACCTATATTGGAAGCATCTGTCTGTACAATGAAGGGTTGGTGGTAGTCAGGAGCTCTGAGAACTGGAGCTTGACAAAGGGCTTTCTTTAGGCTTTCAAAGGCCTGATTGCACTCCTCATTCCATTTGACCTTTTTAGGAAACTTAGGAGAAGAGATTACATTCAGTGGAGAAGCTATGGATTAATAGTTCTCAATGAAATTCCTGTAATACCCAGTGAGGCCTAGGAAGGCTCTCACCTGAGTTTGAGTAGAAGGGGTTGTCCAATTTTTAACAGCTTCAATCTTGCTGAGCAAATGCCTTATTTCAACAGCTCCTACCTCATGCCCAAGGTAGACCACTTTACTCTGACCAATTTGACATTTGCGTGCCTTTATGGTCAGATGGGCCTGTTGCAGAGCCTGCAAAACATATCCTAGGTGGTCAACATGTTCTTTCCAAGTAGGGCTGAACACTGCAATGTCATCCAAGTATGCCATGCAGGAGTCCTCCATCCCATTCAGAACCTGATTAACCATATTTTGGAATGTAGCAGGTGCATTCTTTAATCCAAAAGGCATAACATTAAAGTGGTACAAGCCAACTGGGGTGGAGAATGCAGTTTTCTCCTTGGCATGTTCAGTCAGGGCCATTTGCCAATAGCCTGACGTGAGATCAAATGTGCTGAAGAACTTGGCTGAACCAAGTCTATCCACCAGCTCATCTGTCCTTGGCAAAGGATGGGCATCAGTCTTAGTAACTGCATTTAGAGCTCTACAGTCCACACAGAATCTCAACTCCTTGGATCCTGCCTTTGGTACTAACACAACTGGCTAGACCATGGACTAGTAGAGGGCTCTATTACCCCAAGATCAAGCATCTTGTTGACCTCTCCTTTGATGTGGGTTCTTACATTTTCTGACATCCTGTAGCCCCTGCTTTTGACAGGTAGACAGTCACCAGTTTGGATATCATGTTGGCCCCAAAGGGTCAAACCTGGTGTCAGTGAGAATAGAGGGGCAAATTGATTTAACAAAAGTTTGCACTCCTCCTGTTGCTCAGGTATCAGATTAGAAGAGAGATTGACTCCTTTTATTTTCTCATCTAAAGGTTTGCCTCTGAGGAGGTAGAGGGTCACTCTCCTCCTCCTCTTGAGCTGAAGCTAGAAGCAAAGCTCCCAGTTCTGGACTCGAGACATAAGCTTTTAGACGGTTGATGTGAAAGACTCTAGGAGCCTCTTTAGGATTGCCTAAGTCCACCAGATAGTTCACCTCTCCAAGTTTTCCCACAACCTTGAAGGGTCCCATCTATTTGTCCTGCAAGGCCCTCTGCCTTGTTGGTACCATAACAAGAATTAGCTGGTCTTGAGCGAACCCAACCATGTTGGCCTTCTGGTCATGCCAATGCTTGACCAGAGCCTGACCTGCTTTCAAGTTATCACTTGCTTCAGCCATCATGTGTGACATTCTCCTCCGGAGTCCTATCACATAGTCAGTGACTCTGACTGGTGTGGGGGAAGGAGCACTCTCCAACCCCTCCTTCATCAGGGCCAATGGGCCTCTAACCGGATGGCCATAGAGAAGTTCAAAGGGACTGTAACCCACTCCCTCCTGAGGGACTTCTCTATATGCAAAGAGAAGGCATGGCAGTAGAAGATCCCACTTTTTCTTAAGGGGGTCTTCTAAAGCTCCTTTCATGCTCTTCATGGTTCTATTAAACCTTTCTACCAACCCATTTGTCTGAGGGTGGTATGCGGTTGAGAACTTGTAGGTAACTCTGCAGTTTTTCCACATGGCCTTCTCGTAGTGGGACATAAAATTTGACCCCCTGTCGGATACTATCTCCTTAGGAAACCCAACCCTGGTAAGAATACCAAGGAGGGCCTTAGCTACAGCCGGAGCTGTAACAGTCCTCATAGGAATTGCTTCAGGGAACCTAGTAGCATGGTCTACTACAAGTATAAACCTGTTGCCTGAAGAAGTTGGAGGATCAAGGGGACCAACAATGTCGATTCCTACCCTCTCAAATGGTACTCCCACCACAGGGAGAGGCACTAGAGGTGCCACGTTCTTGGCGCCACTTTTATCAGAGGTTTGGCAAGTGTGGCAACTCTTGCAATACTTATCTACCTCAGCCCCCATTTTAGGCCAATAAAAGTAGAGAGAGAGCCTTTCCTTGGTCTTCTTGAAGCTCAAGTGATCAGCCAAAGGTATCTAATGGGCTAGTTGCAAGAATTGGAGTCTTTTTGCTTGGGGCACTACAAGTCTTTTGTAGTCCCCAGGAGTTGACTCTGTTGGTTCACTATGGAAGAGGCCATGTTCCCAGTGTAACCTATACTTCCCAGGCTCTTGCCCTTTGAGCTGAGAAGCTGCCTGGTGGCAAGACCTTCCAGAGTTGGACATTCTCTTTGTCCCTTACTGAAGTCTGCCCTTTGGGGTCCACCTTCTGCCAGTAACGACTGCAGCTCAGGATGGTCCACAGGGTCAAGATCTCCAATGGGTTCCTGGCCTCCTACTAGATCTGAGTCCTCAGGCTCTAGTTCAACCACACAGGGTTGTACCTCACTCTCAGCCTCAGCTGGAGGAGGAATCACAGGTGTGATTTTTGCTAACCTAGGAGATTTCCTGGTTGGCAGCACTGGAGTGCTTTCTGCTGGTTTCTTTTTGGAAGTCTTGGGTCTCCCCTTTGCTTCTGGTTGTTTAGAGATAGCAGTAAGTAACTCCAGTGGAGTAGGAGTGATTTCCTTTTCTATCATCTCCTCAGGAGAGCCCCTCAAGGTCCTCTCCCTTGCAGGTCTGGTAAACTCTCGTAATCTCTTACTAGGAGGTCTGGGACTACTTGACACTACTCCCAGGTCTTTCAGATCATTGCCCAACAGCACCCTTCCTGGTACTTCAGATTGTACACTCACAGGTATCCTGACAGTCATTTCATTGCACTGGATGAGAGCTGGTAATTGGGGAAGCATCTGCACAGGCCCTCCAGCTAACTTGGTGAGGCGTTTGGGTGCCTTAGCAACATCCTCCACCTTCAAAAAAGATTCGTCCACCACAGTTATGCTGGCCCCAGTGTCTCTAATGGCAGGAGTCTCCTGACCATTGACTAGGACACTGTCTTTATAATACTCTTTAGTATTAGGAGGGATAGAATAATACACATCTAAATTCTGTTGTTCCCACAACCCAAGAGATACTAAAGATACACTAGCTGAGACTCCAATGGGATCATCAGCTAGTAGCTGAAAGTTTCCACTGGCCATATGTACTTCCTCCTCTGGAGCGAAGGCTAAGGAGACAGTGTGGACCCCTGAAGGTTTACCCTTACATCTGGGATCCCCTTTCACATGGTCAGTTGAGCCACAAACATAACATTTTCCAAATGTCTTTATGAATGGTGGCTTGCTCTGACCTCCTTCTGGTCTGGGACCAGAAGGTACACTAGCCTGATTAGGTTTCTGTCATGATTAGGGGCTGGCAAGGGCGAAGGAGACGTCAAAAAATGCAAATATGACCAAGAAACTACAATTCCCATGAACACTTGGGAGATACCGGTAGTTCACTGCCGTGCGCGCGTGTGACCAGCTGATGTGAATTAAGAACGGTTTATTAAGGCCACGCGGTGCATGGCAGGTGTGGCTTATTGTGGGTGTACGCAGAGCTCCATGCCGGAGCGATTCTCAACGGCAGAGACGGCGGCGGTGAGCGGTTTTCCAGGCGTTCCAAGGTCCCGTCAATGACCGCTGTGAAGTGCTGTGTTCTCCAGCGTCCGGGACAGCTTCCGAGCCTCCCGGACATCAGATAAGTGTGTATTGCAAATTATGGTTACCCACTTGCATGAGTTCTTTGGTCTACGTATCACGAACATTGATTCTTGAAAGGCTAGGGTGCGGAGAGGTGGCCATATACTCCGCAATGTTGAATCACAAGGGCATTTTCATATGAACACTATTTAGGAAAAACTACGCCCTGGTATACAATGTTTTCTTGAGGACTTTTAGACATCCGTCCTCCTTCAAACAGCATATAAGGTTATCTGCTGACACGAGAAATTACCGGGCTAGAGGTTTATATCTGGCAGCAGGAAAAACAGGTTCCACACGTAGAAGTGTATTCTATGTTATTGTGATCCATGTTTGCATTCTGCTAGCCCAAAAGGGCCATGTGTTATGTCCTTCATAAGGGAGAGTTTCTCCATTGTATGTGCCATACTGCTTGCTTTATGTATTGTTTATGTCAATGTGCACTGTGGTACATGTATTAAGATGTGCTAAGGTGTTCACAAGTGTGTTGGAGGCATGTCAGGTTCAGGAAACTAGGCAGGTTAGTAGTGTAGGGTTTTTTCCTGTTGCTTCCCTCGACCTATCCACTCTAGGATTAGCCCCAACCTCTTTCCGGTTTCCCTGTAATCCCCCACCTTGTCCACAACCTCTTCCTAACCCTCTTCCCCCCACTGGCTGCCACGTGGTGACCTGTTTACTCTATATCAGGCACCTGTGCCAACCACGGTGGGAGGGTCAACTTCATTCGGCTTCTGTGGTTCGGGGGAGAGTGTCGACCGCTCTTCCCTTATTGGTTGTATATATCTTGACAGTTTCCCTTGTGGTTTACCCTTAGAATTTTTTTTGTGGCCCTCTTTGGAATTGGAATTATTTGAATTCTCTTTGTTGTCTTTCTTTCGCTGCGTTCCCTCATCCTTTTTCTGAGTTACCCCTGAATCCTTGTGAGTAGCCCTGTTGGCAACCCACAAGTCAGCCGCCTTAGCCAGTTTCTTAGAATCTAACTCTTTTGGATCCGCTAAATGCTGCCTGAGCTCAGGAGAGCAGGCATCATAGATAGACTCCATCATAACAAGATTTCTCATTCCTTCATAAGTGTTAACTCTATAACCCTTAATTCATCCCTCTAAGTTCTTCAAACACTCTTTCACCCAAGTAGCCCAAGGGGTACTATCATGCTTTTTGAGGGTCCTAAACCTCTTAAGGTACTGGGAAGGAGTCTTCCCAAATCTAGCTATTAAAGTTAGCTTTACACATTCATAATCCTTTCTATACTCCTCCCCCAACTCCATTACCACATCAGATGCAACAGGGGGGAGCCTAGAGAATAACCAGGGGATCAGCTGATCACCTCTGATATCCTGGAGCCCATGATTATATTCAAACATAGCAAGCCAATCTAATACATCCAACTTAGGTTCATACATACCCACAATCTCTTTAGGCATCCGGGGTCTTTTTGGACTGGAAGATCTAGAGGATTCGGGGAGAGAAGCATTTTCCAAAGACAATTTCTTCATCTCAAGCTCATGGTTGAGTTCAATTTCTTTGAGCCTTAGTTCTTGGTGTCTCTGTTCAGTTTGGGCACTAATTCTTTTGAATTCAAGTTCAAGTCGCATTTGTTCTAGGGAGATAAATTCAGGACTTAATGTGGGACCTGGTAAGGGTCCAGTAGCTACAGGTTGAGGCCCTTGAGCAGGCAGAGGACCAGAGGGGGTGACATAGTTATCCTCCTCTTCCTCATCTGTCTCAACAATAACATCTTCAACATTATCCTCATTACTGTTTGCCACATTTGCTGGAGTAGTGGGCACTACAGCACCACTATCCAAACTTTGTTTCTCTAACAGTCTATCAATAATTTCTTGTTTCTTGCCTATGACAGGAAGACCTTTCTGTCTACACAGATCCCTTAAATAATCAGCAGTATCAGTATGGAGGGTCTCCTGGCTATAACTTTCCATAATTTTGACTTTTGTTAAAATAACTTTTTGTGATTGTTAACCTTGTGGTTAGTTGCACCAAGGCATTAGTAACACACTAAAATTTTAATCCAATACTTTTATCCTCACCGCTGTACACCAGTGTTAGGCAGAATCCAGGGCAGTTCCCTTGGGGAGCACTACCCCAGATTAGGACTACAGGTGAGAACAATAAATCCCCCTTGTTATCAGTCTGTACCACAAAGATTTAGTTGGTAGCTGTGGCTGAGCAATCAGACTTATCTCAAGAGGGAGATGAGCAGTATTCAGGGTTGACACAATAGGTAGTACAGTACTATGGAGCAAGGAAACACTGACCAAAGTTTTGTATTAAAAACAGAATATATATTTATTTTATACACTTCTAAGTCATCACATAGATCACAGTTAATAAAGTAAGTTAAGTTTAGTCAAAAGAAAAGCATATACAACTCCCTATTCAATTATAGACAAGTTTGTGGTATAGTGAAAACTGAGCAAAACGGCACAGTGAAAACCTACTACAAATGCTACTCTACCAATTCAACGAAAAGGAGGGAAAGTACAAGTTAAACCGAAATATCTTCAGGCACCCCCTAGCAACACTTCCCTGCAGTTTTGTGAACAAGTAATGCACAGTAACACTTTAACCAAAAGACAAGTGAGTGAAAACTGAGCAAAATGGCACTCCACAAGTTAAAACAGTAGGAAGGAAGAGGGGTTTAGAAGATTTTGGTGCATCAACACATTTCTCATTGAAAACTAATCTAGTGAGAGCAGATCTAACAAATCAGCCAGATTCAGTAGGCCTGAGCCAGAGTCAGTGGTACAGGACCAGAGTTTAGGAGCAAAAATGTTCTTGTAGCTGCAGTCAAGTCTTTAGTAGAAAACTTTTGAAGAGGTAGATACGAGGCAAAAGACAATGTTAAGAGAGAGGGCGGCCGACCCCACAAGTAGTTAAAGGATTTAAAACACCTTTAGGGCTACCACGGAGAAAGGGCGGCCTGGCGGAACAATGTACCTTAAACGTGGAGAAGTGGCTCCTGCGGTGGCGGTTGTTCCTGGTAGTTCCTGCAGGCCGAGGGGTCCAACAGAGGAAGAGAGGCTCTCGTTGTGGAGGAAGGTTCGAGTTGCTGCACTACCCAGGGATGAAACCAGCCGCGGTTCTTCCAAACGAAGTTTAAAAGATAAGCTCCTTTTGATCGCGGTCCGGGTCGATAGCTGCCTGGCTATCCGGTCTTCAAGTGCGGGGCACTGTCAAGTCGACCAAGGCAGGTCTGAGGATGCGATAGGTGAACTGGTTGACCCCACCAGCTCAAGGGAAGGAGGCTCCTCCGCTGAAGATCTCCTCTCGTCGTGTGGAAGAAAAGTGGTGAGACGATCCGGCAGGGCTTCACCGGTGGTGTAGATGCTGAAGATGTCTCTGGCTTCTCTTCCCTTCGGTTCCGTAGTTCTAGTGGCACGTGTCACTCACACAGTGGAGTGGTCTTCTTCCAGCCTATCAGGTTAGAGTGCGACCTGAGTTGCTGTGGCAACTCTGTCCGGGGGTTCTACTCCCCCTCCCAAACAACAGACCCACCACAGACTCAGTGGCGCCGAAAGGAGGGCTTTTTGGCAGAAGCCTACCAAAAGGACAAACAAAGGATCCCCGACCTGGGTTAGGAAAATGGAGTAAGACTCGAGAAAGAAGTTTTAACAAAGTTCTGGCAAATAAAACCTACCGGAGTAAAGTTAATAATAAAATAAACCGGCGGTATGTTAGAGGCTGTCAGTAAAAGTGGTAGCCTCGAACAATGGGAAAATCCCATAGAGAAATATTTGCGGTCGAATATAAAAGGTAGTAACCACTACCACCAGCCAGAAACTTTGTAGAGGGGACTTTAACGTACCCTCTCGAAAATGAACATAGGGGAAAAACTATTAACCCCTTCCAGTACTTCCATATTAAGATGGGGTGTACTGGTTAAGTTCATAAAAATCGACTAGTAAAGTCAATGGGGACTTTACATGCCCTGGGAGACAGTAGTCAGTCCCAGGGTATGGAGTCTATGTTTGGGGGTCGCTACAACACCCCTGTGTCACGGCACGGAGGTTGCTGTGTGACACATGTGCATAAAGATGGCTCCTATGGGTGAGAGAAAAGATCCCATAGGCATTAAACACAAAAATAGCCTAGAACACATAGCAAAAATGCCTAAGAGTGGGAAAAAGAGTCTCACTCTTAGCAGGTAAAAAGATATAAACCCTTCAAATCCAGCAAAGCTGCTGGGGGACTCTATAGGTAAGGGAAAATAGCCATAAAATGAGAATTCTCCCTAACAATTGTCCACAAGGCCTTCTGGGTCTGGGGCCTTAATAACTCCAACTCTCTCTTCCTAAAAATCTCCCTTCTCGAGATCTTCACTCATCCGCCTCCAACTCCCTCAGGGTCAGTCGCTTCTCCAATCAACGAGTTGGTGGTAGATCTCTTTCTTCGGCTGGGGCCTCCTTCTGGAACAACCTCCCTGCCTCCCTGAAACTTGAGGATAACCATCTCCGTTTCCGGAAGCACCTCACAGCCTTCCTCTTTGCTTCTGCTTTCTCTCCTCCTCTCCCCTGCTGAACTCCCAACTGCAACTGCACTGGCCACGGGGCAACCGTCTGATCTTGGGCCCAGGTGCCCTCTCTCGCCATCTGCATACCTGCACTGCCTCCGGGGCAACCCCTGCACTTGGGGGCTGTTTCTGTATCCCTACAGTACCCCCAGCATCTGACCCTTGATGTCTGCACTTGCCCCTATACTTGCCACAAGCTGGCCGCACTTTTACCTATTGTTTTTATTTATTTTATTTATTCTTTACTGTTGATCCTATGTTGTGCACTGCCCCCACCCCCTTACCCATGCCCTTACCATTCACCCCCTCGCCTGCACTTGTGCGATCTCAATGTCACTTGGCCTAGTAAGATCGTTGTCTTTGTCTTCCCTCTGCCCTCCCTTGCCTCATCACGCCTTGAAACACTTGTGTATAGGTGTGTTATAAATGCCATATCATATCATACCAATCACTTCTGTGGTTATAATCTCAAAGGGGTGTGCCAGAAATAATGCCAACAAAATGCCATGCCCCACTTAAATGGAGTAATTCACGGGGCTTCACGGGGTCGGGAGAACATGCCTCTCATAAAGTGTGTCAGGGAGATAATTGCATCAGAATAACTACACCACAACGTATGATCATCAGAATTCCTGTGCCACTGCTTACAATCATCATTACATTGGGCCTCATTACACGGTAGGCGGTAGGGACATACCGTTACCGGTAAGGGATTACCGATATCGGTAAATCCCCTCCCCAATCACGACCCGGACATACCGCTATTAGCGGCACCGCAAAGTACGGTGGCACTATTAGCGGCAAGTCCGTGAGCGCGCGGCCCCTCAGACCGGAAATAGCGGCATAGCGCTAATATCACGGCATCACGAGCCATGCGTACATGGCAATACCGGCATGTACTAGACCCAAAGAACCCTTACCGGCAAGGCGCTAATACCGGCATCGCGAACCACACGTTAAAAGAGCACAGCAGAGTTCCAACCTGCCACAGGTGGACAAAATCAGCACAGGTGGAGGCAATGGAGACTGGCAGCACAAAAGAGCACACCACACCCCTCCCCACACCCATTCCCACACCAAGATGGATGCAATACTAGCAGCATTACATGGGCTAGAGGACATGATTGCTGTGCAGCAGCTACAACAACAGGCAGCACAGAGGAGACGCAGGAGGAGGAGGAGGAGGGCAAGACAGGCGCAGCAAGCACCACCAGTGCACCTAGTGATACCACAGAGGCAGCCACCAATTCCCAGGATCAGAGCCAGTCCAGTCAACCTAACCCCTGAGCAGATACACACCCTGTACCGTCTGGACTGGGATACCATCACCACCATAGTAGACATGATATACAACGACATTGTGAGTCTCATTGACATCCGTACTGCCATCCCCCCTCTACTGAAGGTAGTAACAGTGCTCCACTTCTTGGCCACAGGCACCTACCAGCATACAGTAGGTCAGATGCATGGCATATCACAACCAGTATTCTCACGCACACTGAACCAGGTGCTCGATGCCCTCCTGCAGCACACAAGTCAACACATATACATGCCACGGACTGCCCAGGAGATCTCCAACACCAAAGTAGGCTTCCATACACTGGCAGGCATCCCAAGTTGCATTGGGGCCATCGACTGTACCCATGTAGAACTGGTGGTCCCACATGCCAATGAGGTAGTGTACCGTAACAGAAAGCAATACCACTCCATCAACGTCCAAATGGTATGTGACTCCAATAAGATCATCACACATTGCTGTGCCCGATATCCCGGTTCAACCCATGATGCAATGGTCCTGCGGAACTCGACAATACCACGATACATGGAGCGACATGCTGGACAACGTTCGTGGCTACTTGGTGAGTAGCAGGCTGACCACATGTCAGTGTGATGTGGATTGTGAGTGGGGGGGGAGATGCATACTCCAACTGGGCGTGAACTTGTGTCATGAGAAGAATGGACATACATATTTGCATCACTGTACAGTGAGGCAGCCCACAATGGACCAGAGACAAAACCACATGCCGGAAGTGAGTGCCACGGCAAACATATCAATCCATTACGCCAAACAGGCCATTCCAAACAACATGCACACCGCACAACACACCATTCCCCCATTACACAAATCAGCAACATGCATATCAAAATCACAACTGAAATGTACGCTGAACTACATCAGAAATGGTCCGCGCACATGAGTGCATACAAATGGATCCCCTGTAGCCATTGTGGTGAGGCACACCCGTACCCCACCACAGAATTGCCATCAAACAGCATGGGGACATCAACTAAGGAATGGCAGTGTACTAGCAGTGTGGCACTAACGTTGCCAGGGCCAGGAAACACAAATCACTTAAACTCTGGCGGGACATGGCAATCCCTGCTGTATGCATGCATGGTGCATGTCCACTTGCAAGGACCACCTCACCTTCCCACATTGCAGTTACCCTGATTGCCATGCGTGCTTGGATTAGTGGATGTCGTTGAATATGCAATGTTTGTTTGTGTGACATGTGCACGCTCCACATTATGTAGACACTTACACATACCCATTGTTGCACCCATGCAGGTGATGCAGGTTATCCCCTGAAGAGGTGGCTCCTTACCCCTGTGCGGAACCCACAGAACAGGCACGAAGAGGACTACAATCATGCACACACCCGTACCCGCGTGGTGATCGAGCAGACATTCGGCCTATTGAAGGAACGCTTCCGGTGCCTCAGCAGGTCGGGCGGGGCACTCCTGTACGGGCATGAGAAGGTGGCCAAGATCACCATGGCATGTGTCATGCTTCACAATATGTGTATCAGACGGAATGTGCCAATGCCCCCTGACATAGAACTGCGACCACCGTCTGAGGATGATGACGGGGATGAGGATGGAGGAGAGGGGGCTGCAGGTCATGCAGGTGGCGATGCCCATGAGGGACGTGCTGTGCGGCAGCACCTGATAGACCATTGTTTCTGATGCACATGGATTAGGAGGGTGCAATTGGTGTTCAGCTCAGGGCACGGGGTGTATGGAGGACATAATCACAGTGCACCCTTCAACAATAAAACACACATACACAATTATCAATGTCCAGTCATGTGATTATCCATGCCATTACGTCTGTATTGAGCATTATGACATTCAAACGTGCATGTACCCTCCACCCAAAACACCCTCACCCCCCTCCCCCCACAACTCCCCCAAACACCCTCACCCCCCTTCCCCCACAACTCCACCGAACATGGTGTGCACATCAGTGCTGCATTAGTTCCCAAGTGTCAACAGGGACAGGCTGGCCCTACTTCCCTCCTCCACTACCACCATTGGGGGGTTGTGAGTCTGACCGCCGCAAGGACCGGCTGGACCTGCGCAGGATGGTTGTCTGGTCGGAGCTAGTAGACGAGGGCGTGGCTGGTTGATCTGCTCCCTGTGAGTGACGCATGCTCTCCATCGCCTCAGCAATGCGCGTTAGGACCTGCCTCACAGCGGCCATCTCCTCACATAGGCGCGTCGTGTTGCTGTCCATGGCAGCTTTCATGTCCCTTGACAACCCCCGGATCTCCTCCCTGGTCGAGGCAGCCTCGCTCACTTGCCGGGCAACCAGGGCATTGAGCTCCTCCTGGCGCTGGCGTATCAGGCTCATGGTGTCGTCTGCGGCCCTGCCCCTGTTACTCCTCGGCGCAGCTTGCTGCATGTGGCCGACATCAGGTGAGCTCGCCACGGGACTGAATGACCCATCCATTGCATCTCCGGCATGCACCTCATGGATGTTGCCATTGGATGTGTTGCATGGGCTGTGGAGTGGGGACAGCTGGGGGCTGGGTGTACGCTGCCCTTCCGGTGTCGGACATGGGTCGTCCACATCACTCATAGGTGCCGTGGCTGCTGCTTCCCCAACGGAGCTATTGGCTGCGGACGGCGTGCCTTCTGGCACTGGCTCCTGAGTGGTGGGGGTGGGTGGTGGGGGTGCTGCCACAGTGTCGGATGGCATTTCGACCCTTGGTGTGGTCGTTGCGTGGGTGGCTTTTGTACGCTGGGCCACTCCAGATATCCCAGTGCCCCTCGATGTACTGGGCCTGGTGCCTGCATCCTTTCCCTTGGCCTGCTTTTTGGGTGGTGGGGCCTGCGTTGCAGCGTCCAGCTCCTCACTGTCAGATTGTGACCCTGTGGGGGAGCAAGACAGGGATAACATCAGTGATGGGTCAACGTGCATCATGCATATGTTGTTGTTGCTGCAGTTCTTTGGATTTGGACATCTACTTTGGGCCTGCAGGTTGTTGGCCAGATGGGTGGGTCATCCGGACATGTGTCAGGGTGACACGTGTGTGAGGTGCTGCATGCATGTGGTTGTGTGGGGATGTGCAGGGCATATATGCAGGGTTGTGTACATGTGTGTGTGATGACCCCATCCATTAGCTGATTCCCAATTCACATTTAGGGGAGGGACTCATGCTTGGCATTGCTGTGTCTTGCGTGGTCACTCACCTCCGTCTGACGTTGTTGCCACACCACACTCCATTCGGCCCACTCCCTCGATGGATTCTATGCCAATGGTGCTGGCACATGTCTCCTCCCACTCCTGCATCTTCATCGGGGATCCACCTCCGCCTCCTGTGCCCATGGCCAGATTCCTGTTGGCCGATAAAATGCTGCGTACACGGAGGCGCAGATCATCCCACCGCTTGCGCACGTCCTTTACGGTGCGGGGGGTGGAGCCCACCGCACTGACTTTCTGCGCCACCTCAGCCCAGATTTCCTTTTTTCTCAGGAGTGCCGGGCGCCGCATGTCGCTAGCGAACACTACCTCTGCATTTGCAGCCAGGGTGTCTGCCAGCATTTTCAATTCCTCATTTGAGAAGCGTTCTTTGCGCTGGCGCGCATCGGCTTTCTTTAGGGCCTTGGGCATTGTTTGTTCTTCTGGGATGTGGTTTTGCCAGTCGTGGTGTTGCTGCAGGTCCTGAGTGCAGGGGATGGCAATGGATTGTGTTTTTAAAGATGGCCGCCGGGCTCTTTCCCGTTCCGGTGCGATGACGCTATTTCCGGTTCCGGTGTTTTACGGTGACCGCTAATAGCAGTGACCGCTAATAGCAGTGACCGCTAACAGCGGTGGCCGCTAATAGCGTGCAGCATGAGGGCGGAGGTGCTATCAGCACTTTGGTCGGAGCCGGTAAGGTGCTTTTCCGCCATGGCGGTGGGGTCATTTACCGTCATGGCCCTATGCGCGTGTCCGCTAACTCGTAATGTGACGCTATTAGCGGTCTCCTACGATGGCGGACACGCTAATGGCGCCATGACGGTAAATCACATTTTTTAGCGCATACCGTGTAATGAGGCCCATTGTCCTATGAACAGAGCAAAAACACTTGCTCAAAACCTGCCCTACAGATAAGAGGCGTACATGCCATGCAATTGTAGTCTCTAAAAATAGAAACATTTGCCCACAAAAATTTGCAGAGTACCAATAAACCTAACAAGAAAATGGAAAACAATGATCAAATCAGAGCTAATCCCTGCTTTTGCACACAAAGTTCCACTGATATTTTCAAATCAGTGAACAGACGAGTGATAGCATAGGAAGGAGCGCTAATGATAATACTGGCTGATCTCAAGAGGAATTTTAAGGGGAAATTACATTTGTTCATAAACCTTTTGGCAAAACTAATGACCTTTTTACTCCTTAAAATATCATTTGATTCCAAGTAGGGAGTAGATTATGACCAGAGCCTTGCTTGTAACCCTTGCATGGGAACTGGAATGACTTGGCACATAATACA
The DNA here is from genome assembly GCF_040938575.1 of Ambystoma mexicanum. NCBI lineage: Eukaryota > Metazoa > Chordata > Amphibia > Caudata > Ambystomatidae > Ambystoma > Ambystoma mexicanum. Next base: position 720,120,676 of record NC_090923.1, read on the forward strand.
GACTACAGTTGTTTTCCTCACCCTTTCTCGCCCCAGCCAAGATTAAATTTACTAAGAACTCTACTGGGTTTTTTTATGGACCCCCCCCTTTGAAGAAAATCTCCAAGATTTGCCTTTTATGCTAATAGCAGCAATGCTCCGAGGTAGAACAGATGGAGTGCCTTCTTCTGTAACCAGGGGCCCCTCTTCTGCAATTCACTGCTATCAGTTAAATATGATGAAAGGGGAAGCCAGGGGCTCTAAACATGAGTATATTGAAGCTGAGCAAAGTAAAACAGAAGGTGCATTTTCCTAGACTGTTACTAGAATTAACTATCCTTTAATGCAAATAAACGACACTGCCCAAACATATAACTTGGTTATTTTAAAGTTGCAGATTAGTTCCTCACCCCCAAGGAGTGTTCTCCTGTACCTCTACATCATCAGCCCCGGATATTGTTCTGGCCTCCAAAAGTAGTTGACAGAGCTCTGTAAAAAGCGAGGGGTTGTAGCAGTGAACACGCGTTGGGATTTTTGCATACCCAAGCAAAAAACAAGCAAAATATATTTAAAACGTCACCATGATGTTATGGGCAGTTTAAGAAAATGTCATGAACATGCATACACAAAGTTATTTAGCAGTGCAAACTAGATTATTTGCAACATTTTATAATGTTGTTGCGTAGGATTATACAAGTGCTCAGTGAAACAATTTTTGTATAGCAGAGAATTACTCTAAAATTTGTTACGGTCTATGCCCAATATAATTCTGAAACCTTTGAAAGCCTGCAGGTTGTGTGAATAACAATGTGGCTTTTTGAATATTCATTGCCCTTATGCTATGTATGAGTAGTGCCAGCCATAGTCCATACCCATAATCACTTGTAGACCAAATAGATGATGTTACAATGTTGCTTTCCACCTCTAGGGTAGCATACGCAATGCTAAAATGGAAGAGGCGCAGCATGATATTTGCCTACTCAAAATCCTAACAGGACAAATTAATAATTAAGTTTTATAATGCGTTAATATATAGGGGTGTCGCTACCAAAATGCCTATGCGACAAATGTACAAAGAATAGGAAGCATGGGATGAGGTTACACAGCCAAGTAATTGAAAACTAATTAGCAACACCTGAAAAGGTACACAGCCTCCCTGAAGATTGTTTGAGACAAGAAAGTACTTGGAGGAGAAAAGCAACAGAGGACTTGAACAGCAGCACATGGGATTCAACCCTGTTATTATTGCATCATGGGATGCAACCCTGTAACTATAGCATATTGTTGGGATTTAACTCAGTTACTATTTGCATCAAGAATTTTTGACTGAGAACGAGAGTGCGCGCCTGACCTTCTTTTTTCATACACAGCCAAGTAGCCTGCTTACTTACACTCAGTATCCGATATTTGAGTTGACGGGTTACATAGTGTGGGTGACGCTTTTGCTAAGGCACCATTGGCTATGGAAATTCTGGTGCTTGAACGTTATTCATATTAGAACCAATATAAAACTGCTGTGGCGTGTGCCCTTTTTAGTTTGGAAGGGAATTGTCAGTATGCGCTGCTACAATACTTCTAAGCGGCACCCAGAGGGAAGCTGGGCAGGCGCACATGTGCACGCTTAGAGGAACCATTGACTCCCACCAGTGGCCTATTGCACACAGGTACCATTCACTAGCTCACAGTGCACCTGCCAATCTCTCTCTCTCATCGATACATTGAATCCCATGTGTAGCAAAGCAAGTATCTGTGACTTGGCAGATGAGGGGGAGGGTTACGCAGTCTGCAAACTCCAGTCAATTACCATAAGTAACAACAAGGCTTTATGGGAGGCAAGAACCTTTGGTGCATAGAAAGGTCTACTTTAAATGTGTGGCCACAGTCACCATTTTGCCTTGATTAGCGTGCTAGTTGGCAGGCTGAGAGATGCCTTAAACTCACTCTGCCATGCTCAGGTAGTGTGCTCAGTGGCCTGCTGGTCATTCTGCCCATCTTGGGCGGAGCAAGAAGCTTTTGTCAGGCCTTCGCCAGGCATTAGTCTGCTCATTTCACCCACAGGTGTACCTTGCTATATCCCTGAATTCCCAAACTCTTCTCACACAGTCCACAGTGATAATGCCTGCACCACCGCCACCGACAGACACAACTTCACCAGGTTTTGACATGGCAACAGGATTTTGGTGTCAGTGATGCTGCAGCCTTGCAGGGAATTCTTCAAGATGAAACACAGAGCAGAAAAAATGGATGGTGGGGTGTGGATTCCTCCAAACATTTCAGCACCCTGATGTGAAAATGGGGATGGAGAGGTGCGGCAGCCGCAGAATGATGAAGAGCAGTGTGATGGCAGTGACAGACGGGGGTTTTGGAGGTGGGACATATATTGGACATTCCAACATGTCAGCAATCTCGAGTTGGCAGTCTCCTGCCCCTTTCTAGCTAAAGGTCGTAGGGGGGTTTCCTTACTTGTGCGACAGCTAAAATAAATATGGTGATGTGTGTGTTTACAAAAGTCTATTCAAGTAAATGTAGCATAGAAAAGTGATCGGACCAGTGTATTGTTAAATTTTCATTGTAGCACCATTTCATATTGGATGTTTATAGATGCATAACTGCCTGATATTTAAATTGATTAATTTATTTCTATTTTATTAACAAATAGATCTTATGTGCAACCCTGCATGTTTCTTGTCCCAAAAGATAAATGAATTAATATTATTTAATTAGGGGTCCCAGGTTCATAAAATGAACTTTATTCAATAAATAAAAATTGTGCCCGCCTGGTTTGGGGTGGGTGGAAAATTCCCCCAAATTGGATGTTGCCCGATTAAAACATCCTACTACCCTTTCAGGCGACTGCCATGCACTCTATCTCTCTTATGTTTTGAAGCATTTCTGATCAAACGATCTGCCCTCTTGGTCAAGGAATACAAATAGAAATTGAAACAGGGGGGAAGTCACCTTGTCAGGAGGTGGTCTGGTGGGCAGTGAGGATGTTGGTCAAGACTTCCTGGGTACAAGTCCTAAACTCGCTCCTTCTCGGGGTGTCAAGTGAAGGTATGGGGAGATCAGTCACGTGCTTGGAGGTGTTCATGCGGTGTCTGTGCTCTGTTTCCTCTATGAATAGCTTGAAGAATAACGTGTGCTGGGAGAGGGATAATGCAGTGTTTGATGATGGCCTGAAACAGGATCTTCACCCTGTTGAATGGTAGATGTGAAGTCATTCTGGCTCCTTACGGGTCCGGCGGTAACCGTGCCCGTAAAACCAGCAGGTAGCTGCCAGACCCGTAAACAGTTACTGCCGTCTGACTTGCCGTAACACCGGGATATTACAACCCCGGCAGCCGGTAAATCAGGCGCTGGTAATCTGTTGTTCCCCATTCCCTTTTGAGTCCCATAGGACTCAAAGGGAATGGGGACCACGGAAGCACCGGCACCTTTAATAACTGTGCCCGTGCTTCCATGAACGTCTGTGGGCGGGTGAGGGTCTGCCCGGCAAGTCAGACCTGCCTGGGGGGAAGGCACCCGCCCACCAGACTTGTACTGTGCCGGTCCGGGAACAATGGTGTCAGTAAGCTTACAGGCACCGTTGTTTCCGGACCGGCAAGGTTGGAATGAGCCCCATTGACTTTTGCAGTATGTAAAGCGCGGTGGAGACTTACGAATGATGTGTGTCCATGGCGAGGTGAAAACGCGTTGAAAACAGCACGGATTGGAAGGAGAGCAGGGTTTGCCCACTGTGCAATTTGACCAAGAGGCACAACAACCAGTGGGCCTTTGTTACATTACCTTTGGTGTATGATGCCGGCCGACCGGCCTGGGTTCCACTCACCTTTAGCAGCAGATTAGCAGAAGTGCTAGAGGTGCAGATAAATAGTAGGGTACAGGTGCACTGCCACAGACACCTTTAAATACCCTAAACCGATAATCCATTTCGCTCGCCTGTTACCCTGTGGTATACCGGCCCACATCTCCACCTAAACCAGCACCTGTTGCACGGTGCATTCTAGAACACCGACTGGCCCTGTCTCGCGGCTCTTGCCTGTGCTGTGTGTCAGGCAGGGGAGGTTTGGCTGGCCCTCCACGGCGTGCAGGAATCTAGCAGCCAGCACACCTACAGGGTTCTCCCCTCTGACGCTAAACAGGAAGCAGCATTGAGGTTTGTCGGCCTTGATCGCTGGCAGGCGTGCAGTGTAACCCGAACGCCAGACACACAGACACGGATGCTCTCCCGAGCTGAGAGCGCCGCATTGGTTCAGAATATGGACGCGGCCGCCAAGGCCCAACTGGACATTTCCAGTAAGGACCCACTCGAGGACTTCGAGCTGCTGCAGCGCGTGGGAGGGGGCACCTACGGGGAGGTTTACAAGGTGAGTCCATATTAGAGGTCTGTAAGGATCCCCATCTCCATCCCTTCCTTAAACACTAGGAGTAATGGGTCCCACGAAGGCTGCCACCTTAACAACACCTCTAAAGGGTATATTGAGAGCGGGGGAGTAGACCTGTGCCAGGGGAGCGCGGCAGACTCGCCTTATGGGTGTCCTGGCTGAGGAAGTGGCGGTGTCTGGGTTCGGATACGTGGGTGTTCAGCGTCTCTGGGAGACGAAAGTGACGTGTTTTACAGGACGTCGTGTGAATCATGGTGCACGGGTCCTGCTAATGCTGTATTCCTATGCAGAATAGAATATCATTACTTGCACGATACGGAAAGGGCCACGTCTCAAAATGGCGAATGGTCCGAACCCTTCGTGGCCCTTGCAGCCTGTGCTAGGGGCCAGGTTACACAAACGTTGTTTGGCAACTTGTTTCTTTGGCAATAAATAAATTGCACCATACTAGCGCTTATTTTTGACAGGCTGCGTTTTGCGCACAGATGTCATTTGTGCAACCCGTAGATAGTGGCCGTTTTCACGTTCTCATAAAGGGCTCGCAAGTCTCACTCTGCCCAGGGAAAGTATAGGGCACGTTCAAGGTGTTGGTGTGCATTACATAGGACAAGGGCTTTAAGTGGGCCGGGGCCAGCCCGGGCCGGGCCCCGGCAGTCTCCAAAATGTGGGGCTGAGCTGGGGCCCTGCCGCCCCCCCGTCCCACCACAGCATTGGCAGGACGCATTACCTCGCGGTGGCCGCAGCCACGACGGAAGATGCGCCCACCATTAAACCAGGCAAGCTGACAGAAGTGCCAGCCAGACACAGATGTGGCTGTCTGGCACTTCTGTCAGTCACTGTAAATTCCTCTGGTGACTGGCGTCACCAGGAAGTTACTGTCCCTTTGTTTGCCCACCCCCTCTCCAGGTCGCCGAGGCGTCTTTAACCCTCCGCGAACCTGGGGATTCCTTGACATATTTTGAGGTTTATAAAAGTTGGCTTGAAAAGTACACAATTCGAGCCATCTTTTATGAAGCTTTGCAGATGGACAAAGACACCTCGGGTTTTGTCCATCCTCAAAGCTTTATAAAAGAGGTATTGAATTGTGTACTTTTCAAGCCATCTTTTATAAACATAGAAATGTTTAAAAAACGATGGCTTGACAAGTACGCAAACCTTTGTATGCACACACATATACAAATCTTATATATTTGTCTGCTTTCAATTGTAACTGTAACCAGATCTAATGTATGCGCCCGCATGCCCCCGGGCCTGGCTGCGCTTTATAAATAAAATAAATACAAATACAAATGCATACCATCAGGGTCGGATTGGCCCGTGGCCGGGCCAAAATCGTGCCTGGGGAGTGGGGACCGGTTTCTGGCCATGCCTGGGCCGGTTTGGAAGAAAAAAAATAGAAAAAATATTGTTTTGTTTCAATTTATTTTTCCATTTTTTTTTTCAAAAAGTCTTTCATCCTTTATAGGTCGATAAATGAGTACCCACACAGGTTGGGTGACATTGTATGTTCTATAGAAAATAGCTTAAGCGTAAGTGCTAAACAATAACATATTATCATTTGGCCTTAGACGTCTGCTTGGATTCACAGTAATTTAGTGTACTTAGGAACAATGCTATTTGATGCCACTTCCCCGTTTTGTCAAGGGGTGAAATTTGTGTTTCATCGCTTCCCAGGATGTCACTTTGGGATGGGGTCAAATGACATCACTTTTAGTGATGTCATCAGAGGTCAAGGGTCGTGAGGCGAGGGGTGGGTCACTTTTTTTAGGCGATGGGTGGGCCACTTTTTATTGGGTGACCAGGCTTATTTCTTGTCCCAGTCCACCAAGGACGTTCACCTCGTCCACCAAGGACGTTCCTACCACAAAGCTCTTTGAGGCCATAAAATGGGAAAAGGCGCTATATAAATGACTACAACAATACGATACAAAAAACGCATCTAATTAAGTATGTGCAAATGACCTGGATTTCCTGGGAATGCGTTTCCCTCAACACTGCTCCTTCGGGAAGGGTCTCACCCCAAGCTTGTAGAGTTGCGGTGCCGCCGGCCTTGTTTTTTCAAGTGTGCTGTACAGCGCCAACCTGCTGATTTCTGGCCACGCTCTGAGATGCTATACAGAAATGCAAACCCACAATAACGGAATTCCGAAAATAGAGTTGCAGAAAACAATGTGAGCACCTGCATGAAGGACTGTAGTGGGAGGTGGGGAGGAGTGGGCTGGCAAAAGCCAAAACACCAAGCGCAGAGCCACTCCAAGACACGAAAGAATAAACACTGCATTGATTGGCACGCTGCCGATAATCACACATATGTACACATAATCGGAGCAGCAAGGGAGGATAGCTCAGCGGCAACGTGTGTGCCTTGGAAACAAGACGACACGAAGAAACACTGGTTCGATCTCAGGGTCCACGCTTAGAAACCTCTGGGTTTTTAAGCACGTTATATATACGCAACTAAGACAAAAAAAAACAATTATGAACTAAAAAAAAACTATTCCTGTAACAGCGCCTCGATGCCCGCGTGCTGTGTGAGCGCTTTAAAAATATAAATATTTTTTTTTAGTTCTCACGCCTTGAAACACTTGTGTATAGGTGCGTTATAAATGGCATATCATATCATATCTTGTATTTCTTGGAAGTTCGGCGATGATCGATTCATACACTAATTTTCCTGTCCTTAAAGGTCAGTCTGGGGCTAGAGAAATGAGTGAATTTAAAATAGGCATTTTATTCTGTATTTTCATGACTACCAGGGGCCACACATGGGTGAGGATATGCTAGGAATAGATAGCAGGCTTCCACTTTCGCATAGGGCGCAAAAGGGCAGAAACCAAGTGCATGGTCAGACAGCGCGTGAGTCTCTGTACTTCAAACACACCGGCTCCGCAGGGCAGGATGCACCTGACCTGTGAGACCGCTGCATGCGCCCCTAGTGGAACAGCAGGGGCAGTGATGGGTAACATACCGAGGCGTGGTCAGGAGCTCTTTACTAGAAAAGCAGGGGTAATGCATGGAAGGGCACTGGGGCATTTTCAGAGCTCTGTATACAGGGGTAATACTTGGAAGGGCACTGGGGCATTTTCAGAGCTCTGTATACAGAGCCGGCCTGAGGCGTGGGTGCTCTGTGCTGTCGCCCCGGGACCTGTGCTCTTCGGGGGCCCGCAGCCACCAGCTGCAGTGAGTACATGAAGTTATACAAATTGCATTTAACGGGGGCTGCGCCGTTTCCATGCACAGGGCTTTTTGTAGCCGTCGTAGCGAGACCGTGATGTCAGCAACCACCATCATGTGACTCTTCTAGAGACAAGTATCCGCCTACCTCCCCAGCAGCCCATTAAACCCTACGGGGCCTGACAGTTAGGGCTTATCACGCACTTTGAAAGTGAAAGCTCTTTATAAGTAATTGATCCATTTAAGAACCATTGTTTTGGACAAGGCGTTCAAAAGAGGTATTTTATTTTGAAAGCACATATAAAAAACTAATTTTATGCCCAAATCCTATTTTTTGAGGACAATCATAAAATGCTAACAAAAAAAGTTGCGAACTATCGCGCTAGTTTTCATGTGTTCGCATTGTGGTGTGTCAAATACGTTTATTGTTTTGTAGAATATCGCATTCACTCGCATCTTATGAAGTATGTGTGTGTCAAACAATGCAAAACACCTAGGTTACCTTTTCACATGATCTTTTGTTACAAGTCTAAATCTTGAAAGAAAGCCTACAAGCCATTTTGTTATCCTTTTGTTGAATTGCGTTCAGTTTTACTCTTTCTGTTTAGCATATTTCTATCAGTATTCTTATATTTCTGAAGTACTTTATTGATGAACTTTTCAAGTCCTTTTTTTATAAAACATAGTATTGTTGAAAGCCAAACGTGGCCGTGAGGGGGCGGGGAGAGGATACATTCGTTGTGATGATTTACCAGGTGCATGGATATGGGAAGAGTGGTTGCTCTCCCTGGTCCTGTGATGATTTTCAGGGCCCAGGTCGAGGGCATATATAGGTAGACATCGTTGCCCTATTTTTACAGAGCGAACGCCACCCCCATTTAGATGTTTTTGAGACCGACATGCAAAAAAACCTTGTTTGGTCAAGTGTTCAACCACCAGGATTTGAACCCAGGCCCTCATACTCTGAGGGCCACACCTACCCACAAGACCACGCGGAAACGCCTTCAAAGCACGTCTTACACTGATATTTTGCTTTCCATGGAATATTTCAATATAGATGTTTGCGTTTAAAAGATGTGCACCTTTTATTCTTTGCAGGCAACATTACAGGAAAATCTCCTCTGTCTGGTTCTTTTTCAGGTATTGATGAATCATTTTTTTTGTTCATTTGTATTGCACGTTTTCTTATATTTGGAAAGGTCAGTTGAACTACATTTGCATATTTCACTTTAAGATATGTTCAGTCCCTGTGTGTATGTTAATGAACCCCCGCCAAACTTTCTTTTGGACTTGAAACCCTATTGATCACATTTGAAGACTTGCTGAATTGCTTACTCTGCCTAAATACCATCCCAGTAAATTGGCTTTGCTTCGATTGCATTATAAGGCAATCCTGCAGCACTTTGCCCGGTTTGGCCCAGAGCCCATCCTCACCCGTACATCCTTGGAACCAGCAGGAAACAGCAATCCATCTGCAAGTAATGTGATGAGGAAGAGAAGAACAAGGAGTAATGAAGATTACACTCAAGTGATCTGAGAATTACTTTTATGTTCCTCTTCCTCATCCAAATACTTACCAATACGAAACGAAACTCAAATCCTCATGGCAGGTCCCCCAAGACACAGCCAAGCAGCTCCGGTCAGAGCATCCATTCTTTTGGTTGCCGATAGCCCAGCAGCCTTCCAGGGACCCTGCCAAAGGCTGAAACAAGTTGAACTACAGTATGACCAGACACTAGGGTGTTATACATCCGGGATAGCAGTGGAACATGAACGAAAAAGATAATGGAAATAAAAGAAGGGCCCCTGACAATTGAGCTGGGTAACTGATAAGTAAGTACTGGGGCGAGGAAGAGGTAGTGTAGCTCACTGTGTGTTTTAAAAATAATAAAAGCTTTGCTTGGAGTTTAATTTCTTTGATAGTCAAAATAATAATCTAAATTAAAGGTACATTGCTAGTTTGGACAACATGGCCATATATATATACACCATAAAAATAAAAGCAAAAACAACAGTTAACTTCAGGTAGCGAAACACAAACACCACTTTTATTCTCGCTCTGCATGCCATAGTCAGATTGTGTTGTCAAACCAAAGATGCAAAAAGACCAGTCACAAACAATATGTCTACTATCTACAGCTGTGTAGAAATGTGCTCAAGTGCCACAGTTACAGATTGCTCTCAATTTCTGCCTTAGCCACTGAACAAAATGTGTGCTCCTGGGCAAATCAATTGATCTCAATGAAGTTTACCTGCCAACATTAGATGCGTCTACAACTGATTCAGCTCACGCTGTCGACTACTCCAAAATAAGCTTCCCTGGTGATATTGCCAAATACGTAATATTAACAGTTAGAATTTATATACGGAAACTCTTTATTTGATTCCCATGGATATTAAAGACTCATTTTGTGACATCATTTTTATGATGCAAATAAGGAGGCCCCACACATCTTTTGCCACCCACGGCCCCACAAATCCCAGGGCCGGCCCTGTGTGTATGTCCTAGTATACTGGTACACGAGGGGCCCAGAAAGTCATTATCCAGGTGCATAATTATTGCTCTATGTGGCTCCCTATTGGAAAACAGTGGCCCTGAAGAGCCGGATGCAGGTGATTTAGTCAGATCTGTGTGTGGGCGTCTTTAGTGGAAACGCGGGTGCACGGAATGGAAGGATCCAGGTGTGTGTGTCAGTCTTTCTGTCTGGAGTAGAATAGCAGCGACCATGGAGGGCAGCGTCATGTTGTTTTGTGGGACATTACAGGACCAATCAGCAGGGTCAGCTGAAGATGTCTCAGGGCTCGTGGGGCCAATTTCAACATGATGTTCGGGGGTCTCGTGGCCTGGAGCTGGGAAAAACAGTCTGAGGCACCCCCGGCGTGCTCCGATTATAATGAGACATAAAGGAACACAGTTAGAGGGTTAACAGCTGCAGATTGCATGGGACAGGCATGCAGTGGGGAGCTGCAATGCTAAATGTCCACTGAAATGTTATTAATCCCACTTTGTCAGTAAAGGGTGATGTTGTTGAAACTAAGTAAAAAGGCAACGTGGTGATAAGTATGTTGCTGGATACTGCAGGTCCCAAGGGAGATGACAGCATGATGAGGGCCAGTATCGGCAGCTTGTAACATATGCGCTGCAAAGTGCACATTTAATGTCCCAAATTAAATTTGTTATGAGTACCGTTTTAAATGAAACAGTTCAAAGCCCTGATGCCGTCCTTGCTTAGACCAGATTTGACAACCCCCACTACATGACTCTGCCCTTCAATGGCACTGCTGTTTTACTACAGCGACCCATGCACTCCTCTGACAATTCACTTGGACCCATCATTTCTGTGCCTCTGCTGCTCCATCACAAACATCCTTACATGGCATTTAAAAAGAGGGCGTGTGCCTCGGGGGTCCCTCGAGCAGCTGGCCCCATGTTGGCAGTCTGGCACAATAACATACTTCTTTCATTAAGGACATTCAATGTGTGCTTTGCAGTGGGCACCTTACAGGCTGTCCTTTGATTGTGCCCTCAGCCTATCACCTTTCTCTGGCCTCCTGCAGTATCCAGCAACCTTGTTATAACCTTGTCACTTTTCTACCCAGTTTAGTCCACATTAGCCCTTGCTGTCAAAGAGCTGTTAATAGCTTTGCAGTGGACATTTTGGGCCTGATTCATGGAATATTTTCCCGGTTCCAAGTGAATTTGCACTGCTGAAAAATCACTTTGCACTGCTGACACAAACCCTGATTCATGGAACCGTGCAAAGTGTATTTTTGCAGAGCAAAGTCCGGGCAAAGTCAGCGCATTGTCATTTTTGCAGTACAAAATGACTTTGCCCAGCCTTTGCATGGCAAAAATACACTTTGCACAGTTCCATGAATCAGGGTTTCTGTCGGCAGTGAAAAGTCACTTTTCAGCAGTGAAAATTCACTTTGAACCGGGCAAATATTCCACGAATCGGGCCCTTAGGGTTTCAGCTCCTTTCTGGTTGCCTATCCCGTCATAATCGGCAGCTATTAATGAACTCTCTGCTTTCCTTTGCCTCCAAAGCCCCCAAACATGTTGAAATGGGTCCCCAAACTCTGACACTTGAGCCGGCCCAGAGGTTACAGTACGCGGAGAGCCAGCCCGGGAGGTTACAGTACGCTGAGAGCTGGCCCAGAGGTTACAGTACGTGGAGAGCCAGCCCGGGAGGTTACAGTACGCGGAGAAATTATCTTCTGGAAGACAGGTGCAGGGTGTACTGACAGAGCGGGGGTCTCTGCACTGGGCAAAGCGTGGATGCTGGGCGGAAGCTCCAGTAGAGGGGTTGTGGCTTTTTGTGACCTTGGTGCCAAAGGCTAGAATTGAGGTGCTTTGGTAGAGCTGTGTGCTGTCTCTATTGTGTGAGCATTTGGACCCTTGCTGCGGGTCATGACTGAGCTGAACTCTTGCCTCTTTGCGGGTTGGAATCTGGTCACTTTGCCTGCTGCTGTGAATTGGCCACATAATATCATGGTTATTTTGTGGCCTTTACAGTTTAACTACTGTCTCGAAATATAATCTAAACCTGAGGCAGAGTTGCCGTCATAGATGCAGCTGAAAATGCTGACAGGCACGTGACTTTTTTAAGGTTTCATTCCGGAAGCTTTGATCTGATTTCCTCTTGAAGGTGCAGGTGGGCGGGGAGAAGCGTTGGGTGCGGAAGGCCCAGGGGCTTTCTCAGTTTCACATTATTCTCTTCAGCTCTGTGCAAATATCGCTAACAAGGGACTCTTCTGCGCTGGCCTGGCGTGACACTCTGTGCCCGAACAGTAGATGGTTATAGCGAGAAACAGTGGGCCTGCTTCTTAAAGCGATGTGAGCGCACACATGCACGTTGCCTGCAAAATCCCTCACAGGGCATGCATGCAGCTTCAATGCGACTGTCAAAATGGGAACTGCAAGTGCCTCGTTCATCCAGATGGGGACTGCATGCACCTAGATATGCAAATAAAAATAGGCGGGAGGGGCAGTCACTTCATTATGCATGGGTGTCTCCTTTTGATTTTCACTACGGGGGCAAACATTACACCGCCACCTACTTCCCACGCACTGGCCTATGCCACCACAGACCTGCGCTTGTTTATTGGCAGTTGACCACTCTTACCATGTCACTTAACAGAAGCCTCCTCCCTAGCACTTCCCTTTTGGTCCAACTAGCACTTAACCTCCCCACCCCCACTTCCTCATCCCTTCTCTCTCTCTGCACTTGCACGGTCTGAATGCTCACAAGGTCCAATAGGTCTGCCTCTATCTTTCATTGTTATATATGCTTCTGTCGCCCTGTGGGCGCTTTGAAAAACAATTTACTTGATGTATAAGCGCCTTACAAATGCACAATAAATAAATAAATATAATTCCCCATCGCCCAGGGGATGCGACCAAGCAACCGAGCTTGACCCCTACTCAGGTGGAAACTGTGCACATTAGAGCATATTTTATAGAAAGAATTCGAAAAAAGTTAAAGGCTCTAGAACTCAACTTGTAATATTTTGCATTATTATTATTGTATTTATTGAGAGCGGATCTGGCATCGAGAAGCAACAGAGCGCTTTACAGAGGTATACACCAATACAGATACATAATGGAACGCTTTAAAGACATAACACTATACAGCGGGTGTGGGGATACAGAGGGGCACAGAAGAGGGGTACAGCTGTGCTGGGCAATGTCACAGGGACGCCCAAGGCGAGGCAGGGTAACTGCTGTTACCATCTGGCAGGCTAGGGAGAGGAGCAGCCCCCACCCCCTAAGCCTGCTCCTCTCCCCCCACAGACACGGAGACACGCAGTCTCTGACACACAATGCAAGGGTAGGGTGAGGTGTGAACAATCACCTCACCCTTCCACGAAACAACAAGGTGCTGAGCACCAGGAGAAGTAACAGACATGCAGGGTGCAGGTTCAAAGACCTGCCCCCCCCCTCAGGGGGCCTAGACAGTCAGATACACTGGCCTGGGGGCTGTACTACAGCTTTCCCACTATGCACATCAAAGACCCAGGGCTCCCCTAAATAAGAGCTGCATGCTGTGAAAAAACACAATCTGTTTGTGGACCCTGAACGGGGACCCAAATAAACAGGAGATTCGCTGTTAACTCAACGTCCTCCAATCTTTTCTTCTTGCAACCTTTCACATTTGCTGTGCGCTCAGCATCATGTATTTCACCATATTTCGTGTTTGCCGTACACACAGCGTCACTTTCCTTCTTTGAACATCGTACTGTTCACTTCAAAATCTCTGGCATTCGCGCTTCACCGTAGCGTGGAAGAACAATAAACATAGCCCCCGCAACTGAAGGAGGCCCAGCTGTGATCGGAATAACAGAGCGGGACGCTGTGAAGACAGGGAGTCGTGAAGCTGCAGTAAGCCTCCTGAGTGAGGCACTGAAGAAAGGAACCCGGCGCCATGGCAACATTGCTACATTATTTCAAGTAAGTCAGCCGTGGCACCGGTTGGAGGCCGCCCTGGCCACTGCGCATTACCTGCATGGCCAAATGAAATAGATGCAGCCTCCCTTGAGCCAAGTCAACACAAATAACAAGCCCGCTACAAACGCAGCCGGGTCTAATTTGACACGGGCGGGGGGTTTAGAACACTGCAGGAAGAAACTTAATAGTTTGCTGCCAGTACCACGTTAGCTCAGGGGCAATGCGTCTGTCTTGGAAGCAAGCCAAAGCTGGGTGACACAGGTTCAAATCCTGCAGCCGCGTTTAGAAATGCACCCCACCGCTGCTTTAAACACTTTATAAATGAACGATAAATACATCATACAAATGCCCAGGTTGGAATTGGTGTTCTAGTGTGGCAGTGAAGTAAACAATAGCACATCATTCTGGGATAACAAAAACAGCTTTGAGTCCATGACATTGCAAGCAAGACAGCACAAAGCAACAGGGTCCGTGACAACGCGGCTGGTTTTTTATGCATAAACATCAGTGTAACAAAATAAGATCTACAGTGAAAGTATGACTTAAGCAGGAACACAGGTGGCTGCCGGATAATGAAACGGCAGGCCCAATAGTTTTGTGTGCAGAAGCATGTGAAGTTTGGCTAACAATTGACAGGGCTCCAATTAACCCAGCATGTTTTTTGGTAAAATAGGAAGCTTCCCCTTTTAGGTGAAGCAGGGGCTTCGAGAAGCAAACAAGGGCCGAGATCACCTGGCGGTGAGTCCGGATCCGCCAGGGATGTGTTCTTTAGTTTGAAATGAACAAAAAAAGAAATCATTTGCAGATCTACGTGTCATGCCATAACAAGCCTTTTTAGGCTGGCTCAAGGCAAAGGGGTGCATAAAAATCGACAGTTATATTTTCCAAACTACAAATTAATGGCCATTTCAAAAAATAGTTATGATATATCATTGCAATGTAATTCATGCTTCTAAACAGTCCAGCCTGCAAAGAGCATAGATTTTGGAGGTATACGGGCACAACATCAGCCAGTTACAGAAAAAGGGCAACAACACAATACATTTTTAAAAATTGTTTAAATTACAGGGCCTACAAGCCAACTGGTGAATTAATTAGTCTCTTTTTGCAAAAAACTGTTTGGGTAATTACACAAAATACAAAGAAGAATAAAGTATTTACAATCTATTTTACCCAGACAGGCAAAGAATAATGGGCCCCAAACGAAAAAATCACAGGAACCCACAACTCCCCCACAGAAACCCAAGTCACCCCATTTGTTGGCGGCAATTGAGGCAGCTGAACATTATGGCTGGGCCTGGGTCAGGGAAAACATATATGGCCTACCAAAAGATGGGGCTCCCATGCCACTGGGCCCAGAGGACGAGACGCCACCAACAAAGAAAAGGAAGTCACCAGAGGGCATGGGAAAAGGTAACAAAAACAAAAAACTGTCAAAATTATGTGAAAACATGAGTGAAATGCAGCAATTATTGCTCGAAATTAGGGGTAAACAACCACTCCCCCCAGGCGGGACAGGGCCCGCATGCCCCTCCGTACCACTAGAACCTGACATCATTATAGACCACCGCCACCCACAACAATATCAACAACACCTGCACTAACACTCCCAGCAACACCCCTGCCCCACACAGCAACAGCACCAACAGCAGCCGCCACAGGAACACTTGCACCAACAGCGGCAACACCAGACCCGACAGGTGCACTAAAAGCATGGGCAACCCCCAGTTCAAGCACACCAGGACAAACAGGGGGAAACAGCAACAGCCCATCAGAAATGGTAATGATCAGCGGTGCCCAACTAGACCAAAAGCTGAAATCGTTCCAAACAGAAATCCTAAACATATACAAAAGATGCCTGGCAAGGAACATTAACATTACAATCAAAGAAGCCATATGGGCAAAAGAGTTCATTGAAATCTTTTCACTTATAGAAGCCCAACGAAAAGGGAGAGATGCATTTAGGGATCCCAAAAAGATAGAGGAAAAAGCCATAGCCAGAAACTTCCAGGTAGAACAAAATTGGGACAACTGGTTACAATCCTTCGCCATACTAGCAACCATCTACAAGGAAAAGTTCCCAGAGAATGGTAAAAAACTATGGGCATACATGGACAAAATCAGAGAAGTAAAAATGGCCCAAAGGGAAAAAACTGGCTAGCTTATGATATTAGATTCAGGCAGAGTATGTCAGAGAGGCCAGCCATAGAATGGGACAAGGTACAAAATGACTTATACATGCTAAACGCCCAGCCTCCATCAGATGAAGAGGCCACCCAAGCAACACCCAAAAATAACAGAAATTCATAGGGCCCCAGACATTCAGACAATGAAAAACAAAAGAAGGGGGAGCAGCCCTTTTGGAAGAACCAGCCATGGGTGGCTAAGTCTAATGCCCACAGTCAGAACAAAAATCACTCTTCCAAAGCCAAAATCCCATGCAGGAATTTGTGGAAAAACCTGTGCACCTGGGGGAAAGAATGCTGGTACAAACACACATGCACAAACTGCAACGGCGATCATGCAGCAAGCAATTGCACCAGACTTCCAGCCAAAAATGCAAAAGTCTAGCAGCAACCCTGCATCGCCAACCCCACTTTTAGAACCAGGTAGAACCCCCATCAATCCACTCAATTTTAGAGATGCATTAATGAGCTACCCAGACAAAGAAACCAGCGAGGCAATTCTGCAAGGTTTCACCAAGGGTTTCATCATTGCTTTCAAAGGAACAGGGACACAGAAAGTCCCCAAAAACGTGAAATCAGCCAGGGACAACCCGGAACTAGTGTAGAGCAAAATTGAAAAGGAATTGCTTCTAGGCAGGATTGCCGGCCCCTGGGACCCCATGCCATTCACGGAGTACATCATTTCCCCACTAGGATTGGTCCCATAAAAAGAACCCAGGAAAATGAGGCTAATCCACCACCTGTCCTACCCAAAAGGCCAATCACTGAACGACGGCATCCCACACACAGAATCTGCGGTATCCTACACACACTTCCAAGAGGCAGTAAGACTCATACTGGAATGTGGTAGGAACGCCCTGATGGCCAAATTAGACATTGAATCAGCTTTCAGACTACTGCCAGTCCACCCAGATTCTCAACAATGGCTAGGGTTTAACTTCAAAAACAAATTCTACATCGACAGATACCTCGCCATGGGATGCGCAATATCCTGCGCCCTATTTGAGCACTTCAGCTTTTTTTTCCAATGGGCCTTCCAGAAACAGAGACCAGGTGCCAAGGTGGTACACTACCTCGATGATTTCATGGTAATGGGACCAGCAAACTCTGAAGAATGCAGCAGAGCCCTGGCTAGGTTAGAAAAGATGGCCGCACAGTGGGGCATCCCCCTAGCAGCAGAGAAGACGACCAAACCAGCCACCAACATAATCTTTCTGGGCAGGAGGCTTATGCAGAATCCCAAAAACTAAGATAGCAGAACTCCTGGAAAAAATACAAGGCCTAACAACAAAGGACAAGGGCACAGTAAAAGAAATCCAGTCACTGGCGGGAAGTCTCAACTTTGCAGCCAGAATCATCCCCCAGGGAAAGGTATTTTCTAGGAGTCTAGAACTAAAAATCAAATCATGCACCAAACCCCACCTACACATCCGGCTAGGCAAAGAGGTAAAACAAGATCTGGAAATTTGGGGGAATTTCCTCAGAAATTTCAACGGGACCGCACTTTGGCACACGCCATTGAATACATGGACAAAAAGGGTCGTTTTCACTGATGCAGCTGGGAGCATGGGTTTTGGAGCCATACTAGACTCAGAATGGGTGGCAGGACACTGGCCCGAATCTTGGCAAACAGCAGGGTTGACAAAAAACATCACCCTCCTAGAAATATTTCCCATTTGGCTAACCTTAAACATCTGGGGCAGGAAGCTAGCTAACACGGAACTCTTCGTCTGGTGTGACAACATGGCTGTAGTAGGCTCCATAAACAGAAGATCTACCAAATGCCATTTAGTGCTGAAAGTTCTACGAGCCATTACAGCAGTCACACTACAAGAAAACATTGTTGTCAAAGCAAAACACATCGCTGGAGCAGACAATAATATTGCAGATGCTTTATCTCGCTTTCAGTGGCCAAGGTTCCGGGAGCTAGCACCACACGCCCGAAAACAGATGACAGCAATACCAGCGGAATGCTGGTCAATAATGGGAAACTAAGAAAAATGGCATCAACACCAGCGCCAGAGAGCCCAGGCCGGGATGCCCAACAAGAACCAGGCACCTCAAAAACAGGTGCCAACAACTAGCTGCCCACAGAGAACACGAACCCTGGCCCGGGGTTCCTAACAGAGATGGCAGAGAAAGCACTGGAAAGCACTACCGCAGCTCAGTACAGTAAGTGCTTACAAACAGTATTCAAAGCTACAGGTTTGAAGCACATAGAATTAATAACGATTAAAGACATAGAAATATTTTTTAAATGGGCGCATGACCAGGGTTTTAAGAGAGATTGGTCAAAAAGACACCTGGTAGCAATTTCATATTTTTCAAAAATACGGGGAGACTCAGACCCCACCCAGAGCGTTCTGATCTCCTACGCCATGAAAGGCTGGGGCAGAACAGAGGGACCCCAGGTAGACACCCGCCGCCCCTTAGATTTCAACAAACTAGTAAAAATAGCGTAGCAACTGGAGGCCATATGCTGGCACCCATATGAGACCATGCTATTTAAAACAGCATTTTTTCTGGCATACTTCGGGGCCTTCCGGGTAGGGGAACTCATCGCTTCCAGCACCAAAGCCAACAGTGGGTTAGGCATTATGGAGGCCAGGGTCAGACAGGACAGCGTCGGCACAGACATCCAACAGTCCAAAACGGGGGCCAAAAGAGCTATCAACATTTGATGTATTGATGATGCAGCAAACTGCCCGGTGTGCATCACCAACCTTTACTACGCCCAAAGACCAATAGTGGGCGGGGGTTAAGCCACAAGGATGCCTTGGCACTAATCCGCTACCAATTTAAAGGGGTGCTGATGAAGGCAATCAGCAAAGCAGGATGGGATCCAAACAAGTTTGGCACACACTCCTTTAGGATCGGGACCACCACCGCAGCATGGCAAGGAGGCCTAGCACCACACCAGCTAAAAAACATAGGGGGTGGAAGTCAGACTGCTACAAAAGATACATCAGACCACAGCTAATATAGCCCTCCCCCCCTTCTCTTTTTCTCTCCACCCTTCCAGAAAAAACAGACGGGGAGAAGACCCGACTCCGATCAGCATGGATAGTCAGCCACTCTTTCATCTTCAGGACAGGTCGATGGGCAGAAGATCCCAAGGAGGGCCCACCCTTTAGGAACACCATAGCTTCATGATGGGGATACAGAGGTCTCCTCTGTGCTGACATCCACGATACACTAGCAGAGCTGGTCGCATAGACAGACCCGCCAGAATTCCTGATAGTACGCATAGGGGGCAACGACCTGGTGACCACAGGAAGAAGAAAACTATTTGAGGAAATGTGCTCCTCCTTAGCTGGCATTGCACACAACTGTAGGGACACAGAAATGTACTTCTTGGCCATCCTGCCCAGAAAGAAATGGCAGGGAGCCAACTGTTACAAATCTATAGACATTTCCAGAAGGAAATTGAACAGGGGGGTGGAGGAATTCTGTATAGCAAGAGGCCTGGCTTTCATTAAACACACGCCATTACCTTGGGTGACCCAGATCTTTTTCTTAAAGACGGCACCCACCTATCAAACCAGGACATGGAACATTTCTTTTGAGAAATTACAGCAACCTTAGCCTCCAGGCGTTGCCAATAAGAGATACTTTCGGGGGAACACGGTCAGCCGGAAACCTGCCCGTGTGTGGCGGCACGGGC
This sequence comes from Ambystoma mexicanum, assembly GCF_040938575.1. Classification (NCBI taxonomy): domain Eukaryota; kingdom Metazoa; phylum Chordata; class Amphibia; order Caudata; family Ambystomatidae; genus Ambystoma; species Ambystoma mexicanum. Next base: position 720,140,512 of record NC_090923.1, read on the forward strand.
CAGAGGGGGTAACACCAGGACCCGGTGCCCAAAAGTATGATATTATTATGATATGTGATTATCGTTATTCCATAACCATATCTGCACAATAAAATCCTACGGCCTTTTATTGCCAACACTTGATAAACTGTGTGCTCTAACTTATTTACTGCTGAGAGTAAGGGTCGGCCAATACAAGTGCATGCATTTGGGTTCAGCAGTTATGGGCAATGCCGCAGGGCCGCCCCAGGCGAGGCAGGGTAACTGCTGTTACCATGTGGCAGGCCAGGGAGAGGAGCAGCCCCCACCCCCTAAGCCTGTTCCTCTCCCCTACAGACACAGAGACACGCAATCTCTGACACACAAAGCAAGGGAAGGGTGAGGTGTGAACAATCACCTCACCCTTCCACGAAGCACCAAGGTGCTAAGCACCAGGAGAAGTAACAGTCAGGCAGGGCGCAGTTTCAAAGACCTGCCCCCCTAAGGGGGCCTAGACAGTCAGCTACACCGTCCTGGGGGCTGGACTACAGCTCCCCCACTATGCACATCAAAGATCCAGGGCTCCCATGGGTCTTATAAATAAGAGCAGCATGCTCTGAGAAAACACAATCTGTTTGTGGAACCTGATCGGGGACCCAAACAAACAGGAGGTTCGCTGTTAACTCAGCGTCCTCCAATCTTTGCTTCTTTACCACAAAACCCTCCCACCCTACAAAAGAAGGGAAAAGAACAAAGAAAAAACGAAGAAGGACACTGTACGGTGACCACTACAAGTCGTGGGACAATAAGGCGGCACGGGCCAGAGGGGGTAACCTCTGGATCCGGTGCCCAAAAGTATGATATTATTATTATATGTGATTATCGTTATTCCATAACCATATCTTCACAATAAAAACCAACGGCCTTTTATTGCCAACACTTGACAAACTGTGTGCTCTAACTTATTTACTGGTGGGGGTAAGGGTCGGCCAATACAAGTGCATGCATATGGGTTCAGCAGTTACGGGTGGCGGGGAGCAGAGGGGCGGACAGCGTCTAGCGATTCATGTGGCGCAACGGGGGATGTGATGTCCTCAGTGTGACGGGGAGATTCCTTGAAGAGGTGGGTCTTGAGTTCTTTTCTGAATTGTAGCAGCGTGGGGGCGACTCTGATGCTGACGCAGAGGAGGTTCCATAGCTCGACAACAGTCTTCTAACCTGCTGTGCTACCTTGCAGATTTCTGATTTGGGAACTGTCACTCAACTTTAAAACAGAATTCAGCAGTGCAGGTGGGTCCGTGATACAGTTAAAAATCACTGCATATAGCAGTGCAGTCCATGGACATACACGGCTTAAAAGCCTCTCCTGTTTCATCTGCTGCAGCACTGACTGTGCATTCGTTCTCCTTCGGTACTGTAATCGATAAGCGTGGAGATCTCTAGAGGGGGGTGAGGTCGGGGGTGATTGTGGGTGGCGGGGAGTTGGGGATCAAGCGTGGTTCCTGCTACAGAACTAAGGGGAAGTTGCCTCCTTCGCTCCCATGTACTCGGCGCCTGAGCACCACTAACTCCGACCTTGCATTTGCAAAATGTGTGCGTCTGGAGGCGCGCCAGTGGCGGGGGAACGCAAGTGAAGGACACACTTGCAAACACAGGTGTAGCATCCCGACTGACAAAAGAAGTAGCAAGGCACAGGCATTCGCCCATGTATACACGTCCTGTTTTAACATTCCATACACCGATTTTAAGGCAGGGTTAAATCCGCAGAAACACATTTCCCATCATGACGCGCTTTTCAACAAAAATGGTTCACTTCCTCCACAGCTTGCCCCCACTTTTAGGGAGGAATTAGGAAAAAACGATTTTCTGTTTGGACTTCTCATATTTAGTTTAACAGCCGAAGACCGGCACCTTGATGTGAGAATCGGGCTCTGCTCTCATGGAATATGCAAATATCGGACTTGTTGTATATGACCAGACAGGTGCAATTTGTGTGGTCGCGTGTGCAGACGGTACCTACTTCACTTAGCCAGCGCAAATGGACTTCTTTGAGATGGAGGCCCAATGTGCTTTTCAGGTCACTGCCAAAAATGACCTTCTTTTGCTTGTCTATTTCCTTTGTCATCAACCTCCATTTTGATAATGCCTATGTCACCAGCCTGCGCTTCGCAATTTTGCAAATTATGTAATTAACCTGTATTTCCTTTTATAATAACATCGTAAGCATGCACTTTGCTCTTGTCAAAGATATCCTCACTGTTTTTCGGTCCTTGTGATGATGTCTTCAGCTTAAATGTTTCTTTCCCCATTTAGGCACCACGTTTACCCTCTTGCCTTGGAATAACTTCAATCTTGATGTTGCACCTGTAGATGATGTCACCTGCATTTGCGCTTGCTGATGATGTCACCCACCTGCATGTTCCGCATGATAATGTCATGCAGCTGCATGTTCCTAATGTTGAACCTCTGTGATCTTGCAAAGGAAACTGACATCTGCCTGGAGTTTGCGCTTGCTAATGATAAGAAAGGGGTAGGCAGTTGGCCGCAAAGCTGTGGTAGAACCGGGAGCCGGTGGTGCGAGAGCAGGTGAAGGTAGGACGGAAAGGTGGATGGGACTGAAGTCCCCCCTAGATCAGGCACAACCAGAAAAATGGTAAGGTTGACATGCTGCCTTCTCATCCCATCAGCACCAGCCGGTCTTGGGGATAGGACACTCAGTTGGGTTTAGGGCAGGGCAAGCTGGACGCCGGAGCAGGAGGAGTTGACGGCAGCGAGTTCAGGATAGGGTGGCACGGGGTGCCAGGAGTGAATGGGACGCAACTGCAGGGGCAGGTGGGCAAATGACTTGATAAGCCGGGGAAGGGGGCGTTAATGCTGGAAACAAGGCTCTCATTACCGGAGCTAGCAGGACAAGTGGGAGAAACGGGAATCAGCTGGTCGGAGATAATCCCGAGACCAGAAGGAAGAGGCGCGGATAATCACGCAGTCGGGGAGAGATCCAGGTGGAAGCTGAATGGGCCAGTGGCCAAATTCTGCAGGGGCAGAGGATTTGGACAGATCAGGCACGGCCCGATTAATTTGGGATCCCCAGAGTATTATCTAAGGGATCGGGTGCACTTGTCACCAAGGGGGATGGATTGTATTTACTGGAATCTCTGCACCAATATCCGAGAAATGGGAGGCAAGGAAAGGGGGGAGCCACGGTGGCCGGTAACCCACCTGTGGCGTGGCAGTGTTTGGGCGACCAAGCACAAGAGACAGACTCCGGATGAGCCAGGAGAAAGCCGGAAGGGTCTTTGCTCTTCTCATACCAGCGCCCCTTGGGAGCCTAAACGGCAGGGTCGGGGGAAAAATAAGGGCTCAGCTTCCCCCAAGGAAACGGCACTCTCCCCGCCCAGGAACACCTGCATTGGCAGGCGAGGCTCAGGCGCAAAGGGTTGGGAGAGTTGGGCCTATACTGGACTTTTGCAGGTTGTTGGACACGGAGCAGTCGCCGCATCTTCTGAGTTATTTCCACAAATGTGTACAGTGTGGTTTTTATGATGTTGTGGAAAAATAAATCTGCGGCCTTTTTATGCCAAAAAACAAAAACAAGGACTCATTCTACACTTTTCTGGGGGGAAAGGTGGAATGAGCAATTGCTATGTAATGGGGATGCACGGGTTATGACAGTGATGACGAACAAGAACAAAGAAAATGAAGGAGGCACCCCGATAACCTGGGCGGTGTCCTCCTCCTGTCCTCCCCCCTTCCTCCTGGGAACGAGGGGGAGGCGCTGGCGGAAAGCGCAGCAGAAATGGGAAAAACCCGCTAAGGGCTACAAAAGAAAGGGGCGGAGCTACCCCTTTATATTGGGCAGGCTCCTTACTGCAGGCAGCTTCCATCCAGCCTTGGCAGAAGGCCGCCTGCCCGCAAGGACCATGAAGGGGATTTCGTTTCGAGAGGATTTCATTCAGGTGGAGGAGGAAGTTCGAGAAGCTGCTGTTCAGGTTCCTGTAGCAGAGAAGGAAAGGGCACGTTAGAGCGAAGGAAGTGGTCCTGCCCGGGCAAGGTTACAGCGGAGACGGTACTTGGGAAGGGGCGTCATGCCACCGGAGTGGGGTGGTGTTGGTGAAGTGCGGTATGGAAGCATGGGTAAATAGCGTGCTGTCTGGGAACAGAGTGCCTTAAATACGCAAGGCATTTAACTAAGTTTAAAGCAGAGGGTGGTGGCGTTTCTGTTGCAGTGGTTAGAGCATCGTTACGGTTGATGTGTGCGCAGAGGTTGAATTTTCAAGGATATTGCAATGGCTGATCAGGTTCTCTACCATGAGGAGAGTAAGGAGCGCGGAAGCTCGTATGAGCTTGTTTTTAAGAATAAGGGCCTGAATGCTGCTAATCATCGTCCAGCTATGTGAAGTACAGCATGGGTTGCGTGGGATGGTAATATGCAGACTGTGTCTTTTGGGTGTCGGGATGAGTTGGCGAAGGCAGGCGGGTGCCCAGGGCGAGTTGCGTTTGGGGTAAACACAGAGGAATTTTGTAGGAGCATGCTTGTTAAGGAAAATGGGGCAGATATGTTGTCAGATGTCGGGCAATAAGAAGAGCTGCAACAGAGCTTGTGGGGCAGGCTGGTTTGGAGCATAAGTTTGATATGGCACCCCCTCCTCACCCCACTTTTATTGTGGGGCTAGGTATGCGGTGGCGCGCGTGTGTCCGGCGTGAGTGAGGGTCCGGGCGGGATTATAATGACACTCTCTTCCCGGCACGCAGTATTGATGTAACAGGGGGTGAGACAGTGAATTTTAAAATTAAGGGGTAGTCTGCTTGGGGGACGTACAAAGGAAAGCTGTGGGTATTACAGAATATATTCGAACATGGACCCCCCCTTTCATCAAAACATCCCTTGGCGAAGGTCGTGTTGGGCGTCCCATGTGTATTGTCAGGCTGTGAATGGGGTTTAAGCTGCTCAGACATACAGTGGCGAGGCTTCTGCGCCACCTAGCAGGTGCTGTGTCATCATTCCTGCAGACACGCAGGAATGGTGATGCTTTTTCGCAGCCACGCTGTTGTTATTGCTGCGGTCCTTTAAGTTATTTAATTGTCAGAGACACACAGTCGTGTTACCTATCCAGGCCTGCAGCTGTAGTGCGGATTGCTGCAGTCTTTCAATGCCTGCGTTGCAGTCATGTGCAGATGTTGGGGTTGTTGAATATTGTTTTTACGAATCGGGTTGGCAGATGTTGGGGATGTTGAATACGGCTTTTACGAATCTTGGTGGGGCCAGTGTGGGAAAGGAACCCCCCACTGGCGCAGGGTAACTAGGGCATGATTCACAATGACGGCGGCTGGAATTTTTTCGCCGCTGGGCAGCCCGTACACCTTAGTAGGTAATATGCTGGAAAGTTGCTGATCATGGAAGGGAAGCATGCTAGCTTTTACTTGACCATATAGCTTCATTAGCGACTGGTTCGGGCAGTTTTGGCGTTGGAAATATCTCGTTGTTGGGAAGGATATGTCGTCAGGAGCCCCTCAATTCATATTAAAGGGGAAAGTATGCTGCTTAACGTAGGTTCGGTTCGGCCGTTCAATAAATAAGCACCATACACTGTGGGTATTAAAAAACAGCGCTCAGATGCTGGAGGCTCTGTAGCGCTATAAAAGTCCAATATGTTATGTCAAAGTAGAGTGATCCAGGTCGGTGTTTTGCATTTGGTTGGACCCGGCTGGCTTGCTGGCGCATGCAGGCGCCATGCTCGTAGGGGCAGCATGAGGGTGTAAGGCGAACAGGGTTTCGCGGGCGCATTGGTGAGGTGCCGACAGCTGGGAGGGCATGTTGATAACGAGTGGGTAGGTAACTTGGGTAGCATGGCCTAATTGTGTGGATATGAGAGACAGTGAGGCTGACGTGAGCAGCCCCAGTGGCCTAATGGATAAGGCACTGGCCTCCTAAACCAGGGATTGTGGGTTCGGATCCCATCTGGGGTGGATCCTCGAGTCTGCCTGGGTTTAACATAACTAATGGTTGGGGCCGAGCTATTGTTCGACTATTGCATTTTCTCTGGTAGGCTGCTAACACAGGGTTAAGAGGCATGCGTCAAACTCAGCGTGTGGTTTTCTACTGCTATTTCATTGCGGGGTGGAAAAATCCAGGCAGGATGCCTTTGCGTTATTTGTGAAAGTGCGCAGTGTGGGGCGCTGTGCGGCAAGGCCCGTTTTTCGAAAGGGGAGTTACTTACCACAGGGCCATGGAGAGAGGGGCGCAGGGGCGCCGTTCCGCTTTGGTGGTTGGGGACAAATAAGGGCGGCAGGCGGAGAACTTGTTGGCACCAACGTTGCGGAGAAGGTTGCATGGGTAGTATCAGGAATTAATGGTCGCCCTTGGCTAGCAGTTAGCAGGCTTAGGGAAACAATGTAGGGAGGCCATGTCGAGTTGTAGGGTTTATCGCGCCATTGTTGGCAGGGTGGGCCTGAGAAATGTACTGGTAATAGGGGCAAGAGGTGGTAGTGGAGTTGCAAAGTAGGACCGGCTGGGATGGGGTTTAGCTTGCACAGTGGCGCACAACTCCAACCAGAAGAGGCCACGGGAAAGAATGGGTAGCGGAAAGCTTCGGGTCGTGTAGTTTTTAATATCACCCACCTTGCTGGACTGGTAGCGGCAGAAATATCCATTTTGTGATTATTCAGAACTTTTTGGGGTTCCCCCTTGGTTACTGTTGTCTTTAGAGATTCTGAGGGCTTGCACATCGGCCCCTCAGGGCCGGACTGGCCCAGGACAGGTGAAATGAACGGGCATGTTTGTTTAACAGGTACAGGTTGCAAGCTGTACCCACTGGGATGGCAAAGTTTTCATTGCGGCGGGCGGGTGCTGCAGCTTCCGTTGGTAGCCGTTGTGTGCTGTTAACTAAGGAGTGGTGTAAGAGGATTCAATCCAGCACTACAGCTAAGTCAATGCCTATTCTGGGATACTGAATGGAAACCCTTATTGATATATCTTTATGTCCAGTTCATGAGTTCTGGATGACTGACCCTTTATAACACCCCTCTCTTGGAACCCCTCTGAGCCAAGAAGTAGTTCTGTTTTGCAAGTTTAAACGGTTTATTTGAGAATGTAAACAATGTATATATATCACACTTTATAATAAATTAATAATTAATATCACACTTCAGAACATGAGCAGTTAACAACAATGGGTAATGTTCTACTAATAAACTGATTTGATTACCCAGGAGTAGTATAAAGGATGAGGTAGCACGCTTGGGAATAGGAACAGAAGAATAAGGTGGTAGAGAATGCTTTATCTAGTTTCAGATGGATGCAATGTTGAATGAAAATGCAATACAGAAAATACTCAATATGATTTCAACAAAACAATGTAATCACTTTTCTCTGGCAATCCACTCCCCCCCTTATGCAATGTAAGGAAATGAAGAGGAGAGCACACAGTTCTTAGAAATGCAATCAAATGTAATTCAGTTCACCCCAGCAAGCTTAGACTACAGAAGTTTGAAACACAGGCCCAAAATGCTTTTATATGTGCTGGCAATGAAGTGAGGAATATGCTGAAAATGGTTTTAATTCCCTTTAGGAGTTTCAGGGTGAGTGAAATATACTTGGGATGAGTTCAGGCTCACTTTGGCAATGATCTAGGAGTAACTAGCAGGTTAAACAAATTTTTGGCAAAGGAAAGCAAGGAAGCTGCTGTTTTCACACGTGGCTGGATTTTTAACCAAATCGCGAATTGTGGCAAAATTCGCAAATGCATGAATCACGATTACGGCAAAAGTATAAGATTCTAAGCTTTCAGAGGAAAGTTAAACCAAGTTCCTAGCTCAAACGGTTCTAGAGATACGGACGATTAAATAAAGGTAGTTTTTCGGATTTGAAATTTTAAAAGTTCAAAGCGACAGGTTACAGCTTGCAGCTAGAAAATGACAGGTGACAGCTTTGCAAATGACAGGTGACAGTTAGGAGGCAGTTCTGGTTAGATTAAAATAGATTGAATTATATTATTTTAACTAAGAGATTGGTTCTGCACAGTTCTGCTAGGTACTCACAATATATTTTGAAATAGGCCTCCCCACTGATCTGGTCAGGTTTTGGACTGGACTCCGGTTCTGGTCTCGGCACTTCACAGTGATCTGGGTCAGCTCTCTGGTTCTGCTAACAGCGGTCTGGGTCACTCTGGATCTCTGGCCTCTGGTTCTGGATACTGCTCTGCTTTCACTGGGTACAGCACTGCTTCTGGATCTTTCTGCACAGCTTTCTCTGGATCCAGCGCGATCTGCACGGCTCCTGGATGCTGCTACCGCTGTTAGGTTTGCTGGATGCTGAGGCCTACTGAGAAGAGTTCTCAGTTTGTGGGTTTAGGCCCTTGCTTTGAGTTCTGAATCAAGTTCTTTGGAGTTTTAAAGTCTAAGTGTTGAATCTGGTATCTTCTGGATGTTGTATGGTCCGGCAGAGCGCGTTGCAGCAACTGGATTTGAATGTCCTCTCTAGCTTCCAGTGGCTCTTTTTATGTCTTTTGAAAGTGGGTGTGTGTGCAGCATCACTAGCCAGCCCCTCTTTCAACTGCCCATTGGTCAAGCTTTCCGCACTGCTTTGATTGGGGGAAGGAAATGTGTGTCATGGTGATGCTGTAGGTTTTATGGGTCAGAGGATCCTCCCCTGGTCAGTTTGCCCACAAATCTATATTTGACCTATAGACATATTTCATAGATACAAAGTGGTTTGAAATTACATGCACCCATCACGTATCACATGAGGTATACTCTGTTCAAACTCTGATGTTTCTAAGAGCTTGCATTCAGAAACGGCAACATTTTGTGTTTTTTAACTGGTTTTGCAATATTGGTTTTTCATTAAAAATTATACACATATACACGGCCTGTCCATACATAGTCCAGTAAATTCCCATGTCTCTAGCTTAAACACAGAGTCTGTAGTATACATAAATAGCAGGGTTTTGCCCCAGAACATCACACAAATTCCCAACGCGTCTTAAAACGTGCACCGAAAAATCACAAGAATTATGGTATCATTTAAATAATTTTGACAAGTCCGCACTGTGAGTTATACATCTTTCTTAGAATCATATTCTGGCCAACAGGGGTGTGTCTTTTCAGGTCACATGGTATAGAAACCAGTTTATCCAGTTTCTGCCAAGCTCAGAGACCCTGCCCCTCCCAGCTTCTGCCAAGAGGAAGCTGTTTTACGGTCCCCCCAATAAACCATCTGCCTGAGTCAAGGCAGGGCTTTGTTCAAAAGGAAGCCATTTACGACCACCCTAATAAACCATCTGCCTGGGCCCTTTCTTTAGTTTCTTGCAATCCCCTGGTAATTCAATCAGAGAGTGCGTGACCTCCTTTTGGCAGGAGCAACAGAATGCAGCCAGGCCTGGGAATGCATTTGTTAGGCAAGCCCCCACTCCTGTCGGGGGTAGCTGTCTGGCAGAATTCCAGTTTCCTTAAACCAGGTTTCAGGTAAAATGTCACTTTTTGTTCCCCAGTTTAAGTCAAGACAATTTTTACATATGCAGCTAGAATGCTGATTCTAAGTTCAAAACTATGACATTTTAACAGTTACAAACTATGTGACACTCAAAAGTAGGTCACTCAGTTAATTTAAACATTTTCGATTTTTGGTAGTTTTAAATCCAGTTTCAGTTAGGCTGCTGCAGACCTGCAGAGCTCAGCCAGTCTTGTTATGAACATTGTTTTGGGGCTCTTCAACTTCCCAGATTTAGTATGCACACATACTTCATTCTGCCAGATGTCCGCTGGTGTTCAGTGAGATTTTTGGATGTGTTGCAATGTTTGAAAATAGGCATTTTGAGCTGGCATTCAGAGAAACCAAAGGTAATTTTAAAGCGTTTTTGAGCTAACAGGCGCAGCTGTTTTACCTTTGGCACCCATTCCACTCATGGCACCCTGGCCCATCATGCTCGCACTGGTGGGTGGCAAGTTAGGCAGCCATTTTGGTGTACGCACAAACTGTGTGGTTCTCCTGGATTCTGGCGCACATGTGGGCTTTTTGGCCATCTTGGATTTTCTAAGGCCACAGCACCAAATGTTGCAGCATGATAGCTCAAACGTGGGTCAGGACACCCAACAAAGCCCCCCCACGTGACTGCACTTTGAATTTGAGTCGATGGGGAGTCGGGTGCACAGAAGGTGATGACCCACGCACTGGTATGTCCGCATAATCTTCTTCAAATTCTGCAAATGGCACAGTTCAGCATCTTTTCCTCCATCCGGTACTGATCGATGGGTTCTCCTCGCCGGTCCTGATGGGAAAATTGGGCGGTACCCCGGGCCCCTTGGGTCTCTGCTCCCGGTCTCCGGATCGTCCTCCTAGGCCAGTCTCCAGGTTTTCTTTCTCCTAGGACGACAAAGGAAAAGCGGCAATACCTATTCATGGACATTTCTCCCCCACCATTGATATATTGGGGTGGCATATATATTTTAGAACTCAACAGATATGAACATGCACATTTTTTTTAAATTAAGCGACAGGAACACATACACTTGAGAAACACAGAATTTGATAGGTTATAGGTAGGATATTTTAGGGTTGGAATTGAATTACTCTGGAGCGGTACCCTCTGGGATTACAGAGGACTCCTCCAGTTGCTGCAAAGTGTGCCTGGGATGGCAACACTTCAACTGGTTTATGTGGACCCGCTTGTCTTCCCCCTCTGCCAAACCGCCTTTGGGGATGCGGATCTTGTAGGCCACAGGGGAGATCTTGTCTATAATTTCAAACGGTCCCTTCCATGTAGGCAAACATTTTCGCTGTTTGGCCTGGTTCCTTTGGAAATTGTATAAATAGACCCGGTCCCCCACCTGATATTCCTTCCTGGAAGTTTTCAGGTCATAGTGGGTCTTCATACTCTCAGCTGATCTTTCTAGATTCCGCTGAGCATAGGCAAAAGCATGTTGAAGGTGTTTCCTTAAATTCTCCACATACTCATGAGTTGTGGAGGCATTTATTAGTGTCTGCTCTTGGGTCCTGTAGAGCAAATGCTGCGGAAGCACCATCTTGCGTCCAGTCATCAACTCGAATGGTGACATTTTGGTTGCAGATGAAGGGGTAGATCTGATGGCCATTAGGACCAGAGGTAATCGGATATCCCAACTTGGCCCAGAATCTGCCACAAACTTTTTTAAGATGCTCACAATGGTTCGGTTATATCTCTCTACTGCCCCAGAAGAAGCTGGCCGGTAAGCAATATGCAACTTCCTTTTGACCCCTAGTATCTCCCACATCTTTGTCATTACTTCACTGGTGAAGTGGCTACCCGTCTGACTCAATCCTTTGAGGTAGACCAAAACGAGAAACAATGTGGTTAATCATTAGGGCAGCTGCTGTTTCTGCCTTGCAATTTGGAGCTGGGAGACATTCCACCCACTTGGTAAACAAGCATGTCACAGTCAACATGTACTTATTCCCCCTAGCGGAGCGAATCACGGGGCCTACAAAGTCGATTTGTAAATCTGACCATGGGAGTGTCATTCCCCTCTTTTGGAGAGGCGCCCGGTGTGTGAGGGATGTTGGCTGAAATTGTGCACACACAAGACACCCCTTCAAGTATTGGTCGAGGTCCTGCCCCATGTGTGGCCAGTATGCAACCTCTCTTAAGATTTCCAGTGTTGTGTGAAACCCCCTATAACCGGCGGTGGCCGCATCATCGGCGTGACTTAACATCAGGCTTCGGAATGAGGTAGGAACCACCCACTGATCATGGCCAGCTTGGGATTTCCTTACCAGCAAACCGTCTTGGATCCGGAACATTTTTGGACATTTCATCAATACTCTTAGGTCCTCTTTCCCAATGTAATCGGTATCCGTCAGGGGAAAGTTCTCAGGGTCCTCAAGGTGTTGGTAAAACTTACCAATAATTGGATCCCCCTTCTGAGCTGTAATCAAATCAGCATCAGGTGTCTCCTTGCTCCATTGGGCAGTTGAAAGATCATTGTGAGCATTTGTCTGGGACCTAGTGATAGCAGTGACCTGGATTTCCCCCAACAGGGACTCTATTTCTATTAGATCCCCTTGGATGGCCCCGGTTTTGGCCAGCTGATCAGCTAAGTCATTTCCAGTTTTGTCTGGTCCCTCTACTTTGGAATGACCCTTGATCTTTTTCCAGTAGATGGTCATCCCATTCGATGTGACCAGATCATCAATGTTTTGGATCAACTTCCCATGTTTCAAGGGTTTGTTGTTAGCACATAACATGCCTCTGGTTTTCCAACTAACCAGGTGCTCCACGAACCCGTTCCGTACGTAATCAGAATCTGTGATTATGACCAGTTCGTGGAGTTGATGCTGGACAGCAGTGAGGATGGCCTGATGCACAGCCATCAATTCTGCCACCTGACTACTTTGGGGACCAATTTTGTATCCAGCGGAGGGTTCTGGGAACTCCTTCACCCATGCATTCCCTACGCCAGCCACCAGTTCTTTCTCCCCGTTGTTGTCAACATGGTAAGAGCATCCATCCACATAGACAGTGGGCATCCCCTCACACTTGTCCTCTTCAAAGACTTTGTGTGGGGAATTAAGGTATGCCTCCGTGTTGTCCTTGATTTTTAGACTTTCGTCCTCGAGACAGTTTTCTCTGGCACAATCATGCAAGTCAGCCAGACCTTGCGCGAGGGGACTCTTCTTGTTTTGGCCATATCTGACCTCCACAGGAAAGCCTTGCATTGACAGAATCCAGGAAGTAATTCGGGAATTACTCACATTTCCGGCCCAGATTCTATCACTTTGGAGATATTGCAGAGGCTGGTGTGGAGTCTCCACTATGATGTGTTCCCCCTGGATAAACGGGCGGTAATTCCTCAATGCCCACACCGTTGCCAGGAGTGCCTTCTCACAATCGTTGAATTTTTCCTCCACAGAGGATAAAGTTTTGCTCGCATAGGAGATTACTTTATTGACCTTGTCATGCTTTTGGTATAATACTGCCGTCAAGCACATATTAGAGAAGCCCGTCTCCAGGAAGAACTCCTTGTTTCTGACAGGGTAAGCTAGGCAAGGCACTTGTGAGAGGCTTCTTTTGAGTTGTTTTACCGCCTCGGCTTGTTCTGGACCCCATTCCCACTTGACCCCCCCTTCAGGAGATGAATCAGGGGTCTGGTGATCTCTGCGTAGCCCTCAATTAACTTTCTGCTGTAATTAGTCAGTCCAAGGAGGCTCCTTAATTCCCGCAGAGTTGTGGGGTCTTTCAGTTTCTGAAGTGCTTCCACTTTCTTTTCCTGGGGACAGAGACCCTGAGGAGTAATCTCATGCCCCAAGAAATTAACACTGGTTCTACACCACTGTGCTTTCTGAAAGGAAAGTTTGCTCCGGCGGCCCTCAACTGGGTCAGAACATAACGGATCTCCGCTATGTGTTCCTCCACAGATGAACTTTTGATGAGGACATCATCTACATAAGCCAGGTTACCCTTTGCACCCAGGTCGAGCATGGCCTTGTGTAGGAAAATGTTGAATTCATTGCCGGAGTTGAGGTATCCGAAGGGAGTCCGGGTCCATGTGTACTGCTGGCCCCCAAAGGTAAAAGCCAGCTTGTATTGGTCCTCCCTACTGACAGGCACAGTCCAGTATCCATTGGTCAGGTCTGTTGCAGTGAATACCTGTGACCCCTGGATCTGGGCCAGCCCTTGGTCAATGTAGGGCAGAGGCCATCGGGAAGTATGGACCCGTTTGTTGAGCTCCCTGAGGTCGGCGCAGAGTCTCCACTGGCCGTATGGCTTTAATATTCCCAGCACCGGATTATTGAAAGTGCTGTGGACTGGACGGATTATTCCCCGGGACTCAAGGTTCTTAATTATTTCAGTAAGGGACTCCATGGATGCGAGAGGCAAGCGATATTGCTTCACAAACACTGGAGTAATTCCAGGGTCCGTGGGGATTGTTGTTGTGTGGATGTCGGTGCGACCACAGTCATATGAGTCTACCGCAAAGAGATCTTGGAAATCCAAGAAAACTTGTTTTAACTTTTGCTTTTGTTCCAGAGTCACACAGGCATCAGCTACGTTGACTCTCTCTTCCACCATCTGTCTGAAGCCTGGAAAGACTTCTGGTTTGGCTATTTCAGCGGCCTCCTCCAGCTGGGTGGAGAAGTCCCTGGTCAGAGTGCTGATTTGGACTGGAGGCTTCAGGTGGGAAAGGCAGCCCTCATGGACTTGGAAAATCACCTCATCCCTCCTGCAGTCACAAGTCACATCTTCCTTACCATAAGGGCAAGAAGTGTACACCAGGAAGTTCCCCCCATGCTGGGTAAAAATCCTGTCTGGTGTTGTATTGTCATCACTGTCACTGTCAAAGCAGTCCTAGGGGATTGGTCCTAACAGTTAATTTCCTAAATCAATGGAAAAATGTCGGTCATCAACCGCCATTCCAATAATGGTGCCTGCGGCTAGAGTAATACTCTTTAAGTCGCTGTTATCCACCTCTATTGGAACGGTGTCATGTTCTATGTTGACTAATGGATTTGGGTTTACCCCCAACCCTGGCTGTTGGAGAGATGCATTTAGATGTATATAAGCATCAGGGTTTTGCAAATATTGTCCTCTTTTAACTTTCACTTCCAGGGAGAATTGTCGGGTCCTTTCTGGGATGGTGACTTCCTCTTTGATCTGAATTTCAACTGCATAAGGTAGCAATTGAGCTGACCTAAATGCTTTTTCTGGATCATCAAAGCCCATGGGATTATCCGCTAATCGGGACCAAGCTTTGAAGTTTATTAGGTCCAAACTAATGGCAAAGCGATTGAGAATGTCACTGCCTAAGTAAAAAGCGGCAGTCACGTCTCGCACGACCCAACAATTGTGGACTATGCTCTTGTTGCCAATGGAGATTTTGAGCATACACCTGCTTGGCAAGAGATGTTTGGAATTAGGTGCTTCCAGGTCCATTTCCCATTTGTCTATCAGTTTGAATGTGGGAATGGCTGGATCTTTTGGGAGTTGGCGGAACATGGCTTCGCTGATGAAGCTCATACCGTTGTTCACACACACTCGAGCGAGAACAGAGTCCTTCCCATCATTTAACTGAACAGGGATGAACAACTGCTCTCCAATTTGCTGAATATCAGCCAGGCTCTGAGCTGATATCACATCTTTCTGGACTATAGGAGTGGGAGTTTCTGATTGTGGATTAGTAAAGAATTTCAGGGTGTTTCCTTCCAGTGTGGAATACCACTTTAAACTGGAAGGAAGGTTGATTTTCAGAAATAGAGAGGACCCCCCATCACCAGTCTGTTGTCCTACTGCTATTACTGTCACGTCTGGAGTTTGGTTGTTCCGGAAGTGAAATTCTACTTGGTCAGATTTTTGTTCAACCATGTGGCAGGTGCCGTTTAAACTAACATGGTTGACACTCTGTTTTAATTTTATTGGTCGGCTAGCCTGGGTCCAGAGGACCTTGTTTACACAATCTATTAGGGGTGACAACCTTCTCAGGAGGTCATTCCCTAGTAAACAAGGGGTGCCCTCTGGAGTCACTACTATGACCGGGTGTTTCACCTTGTGTCGCCCAATTTTGATGTCCAAATCTGCAGTCCCCTCAACAGGAATTTCCTTCCCGTCAAAGTTCTGCAGTTGTCCAGGAAGAGAGGTGAGAGGAATACGGTAATTCTCCCCCCTTCCGGCATTTAGTTCATCAAAGGCCCTTTTGGACAGAAGGGTAGCTTGGGATCCAGTGTCCACCAGTGCCAAAATTGTACCCTGCCCCTGTACTTGTATCGGGGCATAGTATCTTCCCTCCTTCTCCTCAAGGGGGCACAGATAATGCACATTTTTGGACAACTGGTGGGCTAACTTTCTGGTTTTGGACATGGCGAGAGAAGAGATTTGGGCAGAATTCTGTGGAGAGCCTTGGGAATCTGAAAGAAAAAGTTGGCAACTGGAGATCAGAGCCATTGTGGGTCCCCCTGGTTCTGGTTCTGGGCTGCCCCGCCCTTTTTGGAGGCAGTCATCAGGATGGGTTTGAACCAGGGGATATCGGTATTGTGGGTTCTGGGATGAGATGATGGGCGACGGTAGCTCAGTCTCCATATCTCCCCAGTCTGAATTGACATCCCTTGGGACCCATTTTTCCTTGGGAGGAGTTCCCCCATCTCTGAAGGAGAAGGTCCTTTCCCCAGGATCCTCTGAGGATCCCTCTCCCTCAAATTGGAAGACCTGTACCTCCTCCACAAAGTGGGTCTGTTTGGGTCCTTTGTTTCTCCTACCCCCCTCTGCTCCTTGGGAGGCAGGCATTCAGGGGCAGGAGATTTTGTTTCCGGTTCCTGGTTTTCCAGGGGCTGTTTACAAGTTGGGAAGGAAGCTTCCTCCAAGGCTTTACACCCCCCTTCCCCTTGTGCCTCCTCCCTGGGTGCTGCCCCCGTCATTGTTCTGGAGCACCACGTCCAGAGTTTGGGGCATTCGGCGGTGGCATGCTCATCTGAGGGTTCTGTTGAGCCCTCAGTATGTGACCCAGATCCTGTGCCATATTTTGGACCTGGCACTCTAACTGGGAAACCCGCTCAGGCTGATACGGGGCTCTATTTTCTCCCCTGGGCTGATCCCGGGAAGGGTAGCTATCCCTTCTCTGGTAGTACCCCTGGTTGGGAAGATTTTGGTACCCCTCCACCCTTGGCCTCCCCTCTCCCGGATTAGGTTGTCTGGGCTCAGGGAATTGGGGAAAGAAGGATGGATGATTTTGGGGCTGGAAATTGGGTGGATACCTGGGGAAAAAGTTCTGCCCAGGATTTGGAGAATTTCTGCCCTCATGTGGGAAGTTGGGAGGGAAGTTCCCTGGGTTAGGTGCTTGGCTGGATCCCCCCCCTTGGGCTGGAGGAGTCCACACATAACCCAGGATTGGTCGGTTTCCCTTGTAGCAGGGACTTACATAGTCAGGGGAGCGGGGGACCCCATTTGTGGGACTACCTCCTCGACTCCCTGTTGGTGCCTGGCCCGAGGGCCTTCTGGGCTGTGAGTTATTTGGTGCAGGCAGGTTTTTAGGCCCCCCCACCTCCAAATCTAAAACGGGGGCAACCTTTACCTCTGCCACCTTGGCAGCAGCAGGGGTGGTGTTGGTTTTGGGGTTTTTCGGCGCGTTATTTTTATTTTCGATAGGCTTCTGCACCTCATAGATCCGGGTAGCCTGTTCAATGACCCAGTCTAAAGATCTTTTCTCATGAAAATCTCTCACGAGCTGGGTCATTATATATTTAGGGAGAGCATGGAAAAATGTATTGACAAACTCTTTGCTGTCTGTGCGCACCCTTCTGGTGGTCTGCGCAAAAGCACGCTTTAATTCTTGCACAAACTCTTGTGGGGCCTGATCCTCCCCACATTGCAAATTGTAGGCGCCTTGCGAGCCTCTTGAGTATTTCTGTGAACAGAAAAATGTTTCAAGATGGCCGCCTTATAGGTGGACCATCTTAAATGATTTTGGTCCTCCAGCCCCGCAAAGAAACTGGAGTACTCTGGGGAGAATGTCCACTTTACATATTGGATACAGCTTTGGCTGTCCTTCAAATGAAAAGTCTCCATCATTTGCTCATAGAGCTCCAAGTGTTCCCAAACAGAGTACTTGGCGTTCTTATGATAAGGCGTGATGACACTCCTGATTGCCTTAATCTGTTTCAATGGGTCCTTAAGCAAGGCCCTTTTTGCCTTATTGGCCTTTTTGGTTCGGGTAACCCTGGTCCATTCATCCTCTGACTCAGAGGCACTGCTCCCAGAGGTTCCTGTCTGATCTTCCAGGTTTTCCCGGATTCTGCGAGCCTGGGAATGGCTGGCAGAATGTGGGGACCTGGTCTCCTGTGTCCTGCGCCGTTCAGGGGAGTCTTCAGATTCCTCCTTGCTGCCAGGATTTGATGGGTACCCCCCCCCCACTGACCTAACTGGGCAGAAGTTTTCAGGATGCCCTTAATGGGCCTATTCTCCCGGGGTTCCCAACTAAATTGCACTGTGCTTGGGTGCCCATACCCGGATGCCCGCCCATCCATTCCTGGGAGGTACTGGCCTTTGAGCCCCATGCTTCTGGCTGGATAGTAATCTGCCATCCCTGTGGCCCGGTGCTCATGTGCGCCAGGGGACAGGGGGGTGGCAGAGTCCAGGGACTGAGAGAGATAAAGGCCTCTGGTACTAGGGCTCCTGAGGTTATGCTCAGGAGTTTCCCTTTCCCAGCGAACCTGGTCTCTATCCGCCCCTGCTCCCTGTTGCAATGCAAGAGCCTGCGCCTTCAGTTCCTCAGTTAAGGCCTTACTAGACTCTATCAGTCTCTCCTGCATCGCTACCTGTTGTTGGAGCCTATCGTTGTGCTGCCAGAGAGCCTCATTCTCTCTCTGCGTTTTCTGATTGGTCCTGGAGCACTGGGCCAGTCTTTGCTGCAGGAGGGTTACCTCCTGAGTCCCATCCCTACTGGCCTGCTCCTGTCTTGCCAGAGCCTCCGTCCCCCTCCTGGTGTGTTCTAGCAAGTCCTGGTGTTCTTTTTGGAGGTCACCTAGTCCCTGGTGGGCCAGGTGATTTTCTTCCATTTTTCTTTTTAAGTGGCAGACTTCCTGGCCTAAGGTGTCCCTTTCCTGACTAAGAGTCTGCATCTGTACCGTCAGGTCGTCCCTTTGCCTTTGGAAGGCACCAGCTTTCTGGCGCTCCTGATCAAACTCTGCCTGGGTATCCAGGTCTTTCAGGATCAGTTTATTGCTCTCCTCTTTCTCTCTGTCTAGTTGGATTTGCAGGGTGGCTACCTGCTCTGTACATGCCCTGTTGAAATTGATCTGTTGCTCCAGCTTTTTCTGGCTCTGCAGTAGGGAGTCCAAACTGTCTTGGCGTTCCTTCTGCAAGGCCAGAATTCTGGTATCCTGGTCAGCCTTTTCCTGTTGCAGTATATCCATGTCCTCTTTTATTTTAATGATATACTGCCTACTATCATTTTCTGACTCCTGGCTCCTCTGCAGCCTCTGCTCAGAAGAGTCCAGATCAGATTGGGCCTTCTGTAATGCCAGCAGTTGCCTACTCGCCAGATCTTGGCCTTCAGCACATTTGTCCTGCATGGCTCCCATATGTAAATATAAATATGCCGCTACCCTGGCGATCTTGTTGTGCTCATCCTTGGCCTTAGGGGACATATATAGTTCACTCAGGGCCACATGTAAGGGACCCTGGTCTCTCCATATATCTGACCCTGTTTCAGTGATCTGAGGTGCGATTGCCTGCAACCAGACCGTCTGGTCCTGATGAGTCCACTCACCTCTCACAAATAGCTTATGTAAGAAGTGCTCTCTGGCTATTTTCATATCTACCAAGGTCGTCATTCTGGAATTTGAGTTCCTTCCTGACTTACAGAAGTTTGTATTTTATTTTTGCAAAACAGACCTTTTCCTTAGAGCGTTCCTTTGAGGAGTGCTTTACAGCGTAACACAGCATGGTGATCCGACCAGATATGTGTATCTGGTCAGCTGGCACACTGTATTAATCTGCACAAGTGATAGATCTAACCCAAACGTCCGGCTCGAACCCCCAATTTGTAAGAGGATTCAATCCAGCACTACAGCTAAGTCAATGCCCAGTCTGGGATACTGAATGGAAACCCTTATTGATATATCTTTATGTCCAGTTCATGAGTTCTGGATGACTACCCCTATATAGCACCCCTCTCTTGGAACCCCCCTGACCCCACTGAGCCAAGAAGTAGTTCTGTTTTGCAAGTTTAAACGGTTTATTTGAGAATGTAAACAATATATATATATCACACTTTATAATAAATTAATAATTAATATAACACTTCAGAACATGAGCAGTTAACAACAATGGGTAATGTTCTACTAATAAACTGATTTGATTACCCAGCAGTAGTATAAAGGATGAGGTAGCACGCTTGGGAATAGGAACAGAAGAATAAGGTGGTAGAGAATGCTTTATCTAGTTTCAGATGGATGCAATGTTGAATGAAAATGCAATACAGAAAATACTCAATATGATTTCAACAAAACAATGTAATCACTTTTCTCTGGCAATCCACTCCCCCCCTTATGCAATGTAAGGAAATGAAGAGGAGAGCACACAGTTCTCAGAAATGCAATCAAATGTAATTCAGTTCACCCCAGCAAGCCTAGACTACAGAAGTTTGAAACACAGGCCCAAAATGCTTTTATATGTGCTGGCAATGAAGTGAGGAATATGCTGAAAATGGTTTTAATTCCCTTTAGGAGTTTCAGGGTGAGTGAAATATACTTGGGATGAGTTCAGGCTCACTTTAGTAAGGATCTAGGAGTAACTAGCAGGTTAAACGAATTTTTGGCAAAGGAAAGCAAGGAAGCTGCTGTTTTCACACGTGGCTGGATTTTTAACCAAATCGCGAATCGCGGCAAAATTCGCGAATGCGTGAATCACGATTACGGCAAAAGTATAAGATTCTAAGCTTTCAGAGGAAAGTTAAACCAAGTTCCTAGCCCAAACGGTTCCAGAGATACGGACGATTAAATAAAGGTAGTTTTTCGGATTTGAAATTTTAAAAGTTCAAAGCGACAGGTTACAGCTTGCAGCTAGAAAATGACAGGTGACAGCTTTGCAAATGACAGGTGACAGTTAGGAGGCAGTTCTGGTTAGATTAAAATAGATTGAATTATATTATTTTAACTAAGAGATTGGTTCTGCACAGTTCTGCTAGGTACTCACAATATATTTTGAAATAGGCCTCCCCACGGATCTGGTCAGGTTTTGGACTGGACTCCGGTTCTGGTCTCGGCACTTCACAGTGATCTGGGTCAGCTCTCTGGTTCTGCTAACAGCGGCCTGGATCACTCTGGATCTCTGGCCTCTGGTTCTGGATACTACTCTGCTTTCTCTGGGTACAACACTGCTTCTGGATCTTTCTGCACAGCTTTCTCTGGACCCAGCGCTGATCTGCACGGCTCCTGGATGCTGCTACCGCTGTTAGGTTTGCTGGATGCTGAGGCCTACTGAGAAGAGTTCTCAGTTTGTGGGTTTAGGCCCTTGCTTTGAGTTCTGAATCAAGTTCTTTGGAGTTTTAAAGTCTAAGTGTTGAATCTGGTATCTTCTGGATGTTGTATGGTCCGGCAGAGCGCGTTGCAGCAACTGGATTTGAATGTCCTCTCTAGCTTCCAGTGGCTCTTTTTATGTCTTTTGAAAGTGGGTATGTGTGCAGCATCACTAGCCAGCCCCTCTTTCAACTGTCCATTGGTCAAGCTTTCCGCACTGCTTTGATTGGGGGAAGGAAATGTGTCTCATGGTGATGCTGTAGGTTTTATGGGTCAGAGGATCCTCCCCTGGTCAGTTTGCCCACAAATCTATATTTGACCTAAAGACATATTTCATAGATACACAGTGGTTTGAAATTACATGCACCCATCACGTATCACATGAGGTATACTCTGTTCAAACTCTGATGTTTCTAATAGCTTGCATTCAGAAACGGCAACATTTTGCATTTTTTAACTGGTTTTGCAATATTGGTTTTTCATTAAAAATTATACACATATACACGGCCTGTCCATACATACTCCAGTAAATTCCCATGTCTCTAGCTTAAACACAGAGTCTGTAGTATACATAAATAGCAGGGTTTTGCCCCAGAACATCACACAAATTTCCAACGCATCTTAAAACGTGCACCGAAAAATCACAAGAATTATGGTATCATTTAAATAATTTTGACAAGTCCGCACTGTGAGTTATACATATTCTGGCCAACAGGGGTGTGTCTTTTCAGGTCACATGGTATGGAAACCAGTTTATCCAGTTTCTGCCAAGCTCAGAGACCCTGCCCCTCCCAGCTTCTGCCAAGAGGAAGCTGTTTTACGGTCCCCCCAATAAACCATCTGCCTGAGTCAAGGCAGGGCTTTGTTCAAAAGGAAGCCATTTACGACCACCCTAATAAACCATCTGCCTGGGCCCTTTCTTTAGTTTCTTGCAATCCCCTGGTAATTCAATCAGAGAGTGTGTGACCTCCTTTTGGCAGGAGCAACAGAATGCAGCCAGGCCTGGGAATGCATTTGTTGGGCAAGCCCCCACTCCTGTCGGGGGTAGCTGTCTGGCAGAATTCCAGTTTCCTTAAGCCAGGTTTCAGGTAAAATGTCACTTTTTGTTCCCCAGTTTAAGTCAAGACAATTTTTACATATGCAGCTAGAATGCTGATTCTAAGTTCAAAACTATGACATTTTAACAGTTACAAACTATGTGACACTCAAAAGTAGGTCACTCAGTTAATTTAAACATTTTCGATTTTTGGTAGTTTTAAATCCAGTTTCAGTTAGGCTGCTGCAGACCTGCAGAGCTCAGCCAGTCTTGTTATGAACATTATTTTGGGGCTCTTCAACTTCCCAGATTTAGTATGCACACATAATTCATTCTGCCAGATGTCCACTGGTGTTCAGTGAGATTTTTGGATGTGTTGCAATGTTTGAAAATAGGCATTTTGAGCTGGCATTCAGAGAAACCAAAGGTAATTTTAAAGTGCGGTTTTTCCTTTGGCACACATTTCACTCATGGCACCCCGGCCCATCCTGCTCGCACTGGTGGGTGGCAAGTTAGGCAACCATTTTAGTGTGCACAAACTGTGTGGTTCTCCTGGATTTTGGCGCACATGTGGGCTTTTTGGCCATCTTGGATTTTCTAAGCCCACAGCACCAAATGTTGCAGCATGATAGCTCAAACGTGGGTCAGGACACCCAACAAAGCGGTGAAGAGCAGAGTTCAGGTGGGACCCGCAGCAGGGCCGGGAGTAGGCATGGCTTGGGGATGGGCTGCTGGTGGGGAATACGGCGTTGTAGCTCAAGTCTAATTGGACAAACTCCGCTCTCATATACCTCATTCAGGTGTGGATAAGCAGGGCATGAAAACTCGGAATCTCTCGACATCTGGGAGGAGGGTAGATCCCCTCAGTGCTTTGCGGGGCCATGGGGCACAAGGGGTGGTGTTGGAAACGATTGGCATTCTGATGCCACTCAGCTGCCAGTATGTGGGGCGGGGGGGTAACCGGACACCTCATCTACTGTTCCTGGCCTCCCAATTCGCGAGAGTTACAAGTGTAGGACACAGGCAGGTTATCAGGATTCCCAAGTTTAGGAGCGCACTTCATAAGGGATTGGGGCACATTGTAGCTGAAAGGGGTCTCAAATTGGGTTGCTCTCATTTAATGGTCCTTTTTTATATGGTAATTGCCACAGGGAAGGGGGGCACAATACTGGGACAAGTGGAACAAGGCCCATGTGGCAAGCAAGTGTTTTACTGTGAGGACTCTCACAGTGGTCACGGTCAATGGTAGGTAGTGCACCCAGGGTTGAGGAAGAGGTTGATGGTGTCCATAGTTCCCGGGAGGATGGCTCGGTGGCAACATTTCATCTTTTGAGCAAGAAGGGACCGAACAGCGCAGGTTGAGCTCCGGGTCCGCTCGGAGAAAACTTCTGGTGTTTTCTGTGAGGAGTCACATGGTAGTTCATGGTCACTAAAGAGGGGTGCCCTCAGGTGGAGAAGATGTAGACAATTGGCAATATGCCTTGGGAGGATGGCGTAGCGGCAACAGTCTCACCTGGAGAGCAAGATGTCAGGGAACGACACAGGTTCAGGCACCAACTACGCTTGGTGAAACTTCTGGGTATTAAGCATGTCATAAATAATGCATCATAGCATATACCAGGGGAATTCAGTTAGTTGCGGTTGATGCTTTGGCTTTCAGGGCCCCTCCTTCGCCCCACCCACATCCGGGGAGGTACCATATCTGTGCAGAAACTAGTGTTCACGGTATGGGGCATTTCTGAATTGGCCAGGGGGTGAAGGTTGCTGAGGTGCTCAGGTCAGTTGCTGCTCCTCCGAGGTGGATGCACAAGCGGGTTTACGCGACAAGGCAGGTTATCCAGGTTGGGGACATGGTGGGGGACCATATCACTGCATGGTCTGGTAGTTGCTATGGCACTAAGCGGGGAAGAGATTATGATATTATGGATGGTGCACAGGGGTCGGTTAAGCGGAAACAATATAACACCAGGAGCACGAAGCAAGAGGTGGAATAATTTTTGATCAATGTTATCAAATAGTTAACTTCCACGAAGGTCAGATTTCATGTTAGGGGGGAAGACGTTTCAACCATGGGGGTCATTTTGGGAGCAAAGGAGCAGGAGTAGAATGAGGCGGTTGGTCAACGGTTTTGCACACTGCCGTATGAACCACTATCCCGTACCTTTTGGTAGTGCCAGAATACAAGGCAGTATGTGCAGTAGCCTCGTGTTTAGGCTACACTAACTCAGGAGAGATGCCATGGGCAGAGTGGAGTTGTTGAGATTAGTGCGTGGAGGCTGGTTAAAGGTGGCAGGGGCAGAGGTGTTCCCCAGAGCAGGCTTGCCCTGGTCAAGGCAGACAATGCAAGGGGCGGGGTTGGACCAGCGCCTCTTGGGAGCCTAAAAACGGCGGTGGCGGCTGGTGGTGGCATCGAGGGCACAGATTCCTCGAACAAATGGTGCTCTCTCAGCCCTAAAACACCTGCAGAGTCAGGCGGGTATCAGGCACTGAGGGTTGGGAGAGTGGTGCCTACTAAGGTGATGGTTGGAAGAAAGGGGTAGGCAGTTGGCCGCAAAGCTGTGTTAGGACCGGGAGCTGGTGGTGCGAGAGCAGGTGAAGGTAGGACGGAAAGGTGGATGGGACAGAAGTCCCCCCCTAGATCAGGCACAACCAGAAAAACGGTAAGGTTGACATGCTGCCTTCTCATCCCATAAGCACCAGCCGGTCTTGGGTATAGGACACTCAGTTGGGTTTAGGGCAGGGGCAAGCTGGACGCCGAAGCAGGAGGAGTTGACGGCAGTGAGTTCAGGATAGAGTGGCACGGGGTGCCAGGAGTGAATGGAGCGCAACTGCAGGGGCAGGTGCGCAAATGACTTGATAAGCCGGGGGAAGGGGGCGTTAATGCTGGAAACAAGGCTCTCATTACCGGAGCTAGCAGGACAACTGGGAGAAATGGGAATCAGCTGGTCGGAGATAATCCCGAGACCGGAAGGAAGGGGCGCGGATAATCAAGCAGCCGGGGAGAGATCCAGGTGGAAGCTGAATGGGCCAGTGGCCAAATTCTGCAGGGGCAGAGGATTTGGACAGATCAGGCACGGCCCAATTAATTTGGGATCCCTAGAGTATTATCTAAAGGATGGGGTGCACTTGTCACCAAGGGGGATGGATTGTATTTACTTGAATCTCTGCACCAATATCTGAGAAATGGGAGGCAAGGAAAGGGGGGAGCCACGGTGGCCGGTAACCCACCTGTGGCGTGGCAGTGTTTTGGCGACCAAGCACAAGAGACAGACTCCGATTGAGCCAGGAGAAAGCCGGAAGGGTCTTCGCTCTTCTCAGACCAGCGCCCGTTGGGAGCCTAAACGGCAGGGGCGTCTGGGAGGATCAATAAGGGCTCAGCTTCCCCCAAGGAAACGGCTCTCTCCCCGCCCAGGAACACCTGCATGGGCAGGCGAGGCTCAGGCGCAAAGGGTTGGGAGAGTTGGGCCTATACTGGACTTTTGCAAAGGGGGAAGCAGGTTGTTGGACACGGAGCAGTCGCCGCATCTTCTGAGTTATTTCCACAAATGTGTACAGTGTGGTTTTTATGATGTTGTGGAAAAATAAAAAACAAGGATTCATTCTACACATTTCTGGGGGGAAAGGTGGAATGAGCAATTGCTATGTAATGGGTCCAAATGGACGGATGCACGGGTTATGAGCCTTGCAATGATGACAGCAGGTTGCATTTGGCTCGTACCTTGGTGCCACCAGGCTTCATGTTACTCATGCTGACGTGTTCACCCAAATGCATTTTGCATCTTGTTTAGAGGGAGCATATGGACGGACATTCTAATGATAGCCCCCAGTATTTCAGGGTGTCTCCCAGGCTGCACCCCTTTAATGGATTTCATCTGACATAATCGTGTGGAAGCGAGTGATGACGTTCTGAGAGCAGAGGCACAGTATAACCCTGGAAGCCCAGAGAAGGCATATGATAGTGCGACCCAGATCGGCATTAACGCAGCACGCCTATAGACCCACTGGCATATGAATCAAGATGGGCCCTGCCTTTCCCTCCCTAACCTCTACCCCCTGCCTGGTACCCTCTGCAGCCCCTCCCTCCATGTCCTTCTCAATGCACCCTTCACATTCCGTACCCTCCCCTCCCACGTGTATGCATATTACTGTGCCTTATTGCTGTATTCCTTTGTACACTGCTCCAGTGCGGGTGGATAGCTCACAAGTTAAGTGCTCGCCTCTCACGTTGGGCCACCCTGTACTTTGCAAGTTTGAATCCTGTAACAAGGTCAACTCATCATTTCATTCTTCTGAGGTCATTAAATTGATATGATATGATGGGTTATTTATAGCGCGCTTAATACGCAGATGTTTCTAAGCGCGGACCCGGGGATCGAACCTGTGGTGCTCCGTGTCATCTTGCTTCCAAGGCGAGCACGTTGTCCCTGAGCTATCCTCCCGAGCCTAAATTTATCTGCTGCTAAAATCGAGTACAATTAAATGGGGTAGTACTGACACCTGTTAATACAGTGCTTACAAGTAGGAGGAATCCAGCATGAAGTGCTATATAATAGCACACACTTTATAAAACCCAACATATACAAATGTATACATACACACCAGCTGATTGCCTACCCAAGATTCCATAATGCCAGTATTAACACCAGCTATGAATTGATACACAAGTTCGTTTCCTGTTGCCATTTATGCAAATAGGAAAACAGGCACTGCCAGAATATCATCCGCCTGATTCATGGAATTATTTGCGTGAAAAACGCAGATTAGCGCGCCTTTCTGCCCGAAAAGCCCCATACTTCAAACAGGGATTTTCGGGCAGAAAGGTGCGCAAATCTGCGTTTTTCACGCAAATAATTCCATGAATCAGGCAGTTTGTGTTATAGGTGGGGAGATATGGATTGGGTGCAGTAAACCCAAAAAATCCCTAATCCTATACTCACACTTTATAACATACCTGCAGTGCCCAGCACGCTTCGGAGAATATCCTAGTGATTGTGTTCCAGGTGTGTAAAGGGACAGTTCTTGAGGAGGTATATAATGAGCACAGAAGAAACGTTCAGGACGCATCCTTGTCATTGTCCGGAGACGGTATCGCCTGAAAAAAACGAAATTGGAAAATAACAAGGCTGAAAACACTGATTTCTTTAAAATTACGGTGGGGTAATAGGGTGAGTGTGGGGGGTCACCCCCTGCATCACAATTCGAAAACATTTGCAAATAGTTAATTTTTTTATTTTTCGAAATTTGATTAAAAAGAATTTGGTGTTTTCAGCCTCGTTTTTTTGCCCGTTATTTTAACGTAGTCTGCGGAATTAACAGGGATCTTAGCTTTATGCAATTCCAGAAGTGATGGTAGTGAGGCAGTGAGCGTGACCTGCCTGGGCCATCCTTATGGACTCATTGTGGAAGTTTCCGGAGGAGCCATTGGAGGAGTGGTAGAAAGATCCTTAGTTCTAATCCATGTGGACGGATCCCAAATTAAGATCTGTCTTCCAACAAGGGGCCAACTGCCATTTCCATGTTTAAATCCTCACAGGTCTGACTCAGGCCTTAATCCTTCTGAGGTTCATAAATTGAGCAACATGACTTTGGACAATAATAACAGCTACTACAGTATGTATTAGAATTGGAGGAATCTGATTTCAATCCTGGTCGATAGATTACAGTATAAACTCCAGCTTCCAACGTAGGGTCCTTTGAGGCTTCCATGAGTAAATCCCAGCAGGCCTGACTCAGGCCTTCCTCCTTCTGATGCTGGTAAATTGAGTACCATTACATTACATTGGGTAATAATAACACCTATTGCTGGAGTGCTTAGAACTTGGAGGAATCTAGGATGAAGCACAATATTAAAACCGTGGTATAATTATTAATAATAATTTAGTTAATCAGTCATGGAGGACAGCGTCTATTGGGGTCAAGTAGAGTGTGCTGAGAGGTCCATTTATTTATAAAGGTCTGCTAGACTGGATTTCTAATCTTGGATATGGGAACGTGGCTTCAGCGAGGGAAGAACTATGATAGAACAAGATTGAATTTGCAGCTACCCCATGAAAAATATATGTTGGGTAAGAAATTGCCCTTGTCCATGGCATTTATGACTCTCGCATAGGCATTTGTCTGTGTGTGCAGAGGAAGATTATATGGGATATAATGGAAGCTATGAGGGTCTCTTTACCCCTTCTTACTCTCATTATCATTCCTCATAGTGAGGATGTGTCACCGGAAAGCTCTGAGATAGGAGCCCAGTGCACAGATACATTTGAGGTTTAAAGAGGAGCAAGGCACGCCGGTGTACTTACAACCCTTTCCTTAATTAACATCTAAACTCCTTAGAACAACTGATGTAGAGTACTGATGGTACACACTATAGACGCTTCGACAATGGGTAAACATCACACACCCGTATTATCTCATGCAGATGATGCAGTGGTCTTGGCAAGGATTACTAACACATTATGTTGTGTCTTGTCTTTCCCTGCACCCTGCCCTGTATGCATGGAATGCTAGGAGAGACTGGCATGGAATGCTGTGTGTGAGAATGTTATGTTGTGAATGGTTCTGTGAATATGCAATTGAGAATATGGGTTGTCTGAGAGAGGATGCCAGTAGATGTCTGTCCTAGTAACTTACCTGATGTGGCATAAATGTATTCCTGTACCCTGTGCTCGGAGCTGGAACTTAGTAAAGATGTTTCCTGTTCCTACACTGGTGTCAGTGTCAGGCTTGGCCAGGAGCCCATTTTAACACATTACAACGTCATTTAGATGCATGCTGCTCTGCCTGTAGTATGGAAGAACGAGACCTCCATGTTGGTAAGGATTAATCACGAGAGAGAGTGCGATGGGCTCTAAAAAGTAGAGGTTAAATTTTACTTGTGATGGACAAAAATTGCAACAAATTAAAGAGTCTATGCACTCGTGCAAGGGTGTCTAGATTAACCTAAAATGGCCGGCCCATATTGCTAATCAATCTGCAAGCATGAAGCGAGCAAATGCAGGGTATGTACATTTGCCAGTGATCACAGGAGCATGCCTTTTTCGCATGTACACCACAATCTCAGGCGTATGGGCATATATGACAGTGAACAAAAGACAGAAAAGCATAAAATAGGTTTCTACGC
This sequence comes from Ambystoma mexicanum, assembly GCF_040938575.1. Taxonomy (NCBI): domain Eukaryota; kingdom Metazoa; phylum Chordata; class Amphibia; order Caudata; family Ambystomatidae; genus Ambystoma; species Ambystoma mexicanum. Next base: position 720,169,603 of record NC_090923.1, read on the forward strand.
TGGTGTCCGGGGCTATCTGTTGCTGCCCCTGCATGTTCATTGCACGAGAGAGAGGAACTTGGTTATTAGGGATGCAATCAAGAAGTAGCTAATGGCCGAGCATTTGCCCACTCAGGTAGGCACAGGGTTGGTGGACAGTAGATCTGCAATCGCCTTGGCCCAGCAATGCACCAGGACTGCTACTACCCTCTGCAGCCCCTGCCATGCCTGGACCTATACACTCAACATTCTGCAGCATAGAGAAGTTACTAGCCTCGTACAGTAGGTGGGGAAATGGCCAAGCCCAACATTGATTATATTGTTACAGTAAGTGGGGATTCAGGTACCCAAAACCCCCTTCTGGACAGGAGTAAGGGGTTTCATAAGGACAGTCACCCAAGTTTTTACTGTCTATACCGGCTCTAACACACTGGGAAAAGACTTAGTTTCGAACTCTAACAATATTCATCCCGTGATTTTCTATATGGGATTTGATTTAACTTCAATTCAATGCGCTAAGGATCTATACAGCTTCCCCCATCCCCACAATTTAATGGAAAGTTTTAAGGCAGGTGGTTCCCAACACAACTCAATTTAAATGGATAGGGGGTTTTGCTATGCCGGAATTAATTTGAATTAGACTTAATAAAATGTGCCAAGGGTCTTCCCAGTACCAGCCCCCTACCTGCTATGCAAGATGGAGATTAAGGCTGTCAGTTTCCCCCTCACACTTTTGATGGCATTTAGATTAATCGACTTACATGGGCGGCCTTAATTATGGGGCATTCAGGGAAATATCAGGGCTCCTCTGAGGATAGCACAGATATGGTCAAGGGCTTCAGTCAAGGCTTTTCTCCTGCACCCATACTTCCTCTGGCTCCTCCGATGGGGGTCCCAGCTAGCTTCTAGATTTCCCTGTGACTGTCTCCAATGCAAGGATTGAGGCCTCTCTGTTAGTTTTTCCTCACAAGAGTCCAGCAGTAGACTTCCTCCAGGAATAAAGTGGAAAAGCCTTGTCCTGATGCAAAAAGGACTTCTTATAGGGCTGATGACAATCTTACATTTTCATAATTCCCATGGTAAGGATTGGCTAGCACTCTCCCTTCACCTTCCACCAAGACGCCCACTGGGTGCTGATAGGACCAGGAGTTGGAGTGTGTGTATGATGTAGGCTGAGGGAGCAGTAAAAATACACAATTTCAAAATGACAGGTGGTTTTACCTTTTTGGGTTCTGAAAATCTAACAACAGGGCAGCTATGCTAATTTTTCAGATAACTACTTGAAGCTATCCATTTTTGGATTCTACATTTTATGGCTAGTCGGACAATATTAATTTGATTTCGGCACGCCCTTCCTGGGTGGAGCTATCGTTTTCCGCTCTTTGTGGTTGACCCGTAATAGTTACAACTCTGACACTACATACTTCCAACATTAATTTCACCGTCTATCACTCTATCAATTTTTCCATTTCCTCAGATGTATGAAAATGCCAGAATCATAATTTTGATCATAACCTAAATTACATCCATCACACAAATTATACACTTTAATGTGAATCCCGGCTGGGCTCACTGGGATGCACGATTTTCTTTTTATTAGGGAAAAAGGAGTCCAATGTTAATCAATGGCACTGGATAATAGGTGCTTCTAGTTTCACTCTTATGGCCCCCACCATTTCTTGGCTTAAGTTCCATTTATCTTTAAACATGTGACCAGGCCATCTGCTCAGGCCAATGTTTATTCTACCCTCTTCCTCCTTGGCTTCAAAGGTCTTTGCTTGGAGCTAATGCAAAATTTATGGGGAGGTTTGAACTTAAGGGCCATTTCTGTTGGTCATGTTATCTGTAAATCCCATATTTTTGATCTCTCTCTCATCATTCTTTATGTTTTTAACTGAACCAGGCTTGCTTTTCCTGGGAGGGCCAGCAAAAGGTCTTGAGTAAAATTTTTTTACCAAAGCACAGACATTTCAGTTCAGTGGGAAAAACACCCGCTGCATCCACACTCCAGAAAATACAGCTTTAAATCGACAAGATGTAATTGCATGTAACATTTTAGCATTATATCTGGGAATGTGGTTTAAAATACAATCTTTCTTTTCTACTATATTAGAACAGAGGTAGATTCATTCTTAATCTAATGCACACAAATAGGCCATAGATAACCTAGGAAACCAGTGTCCCTGCTACAAAAACGACATAGGTCTTTTCTTTACAGGCTGTCATTTTATATGATGGAAATTAAATCTCTTTATTCCTGATAAACTCAATCTGTCACTTGACTTTATTTCTTAAATGTCAGCAATCATTCCTTCTTTCTATCTTCCAAATGTGCAGTGTTTCCAATGAGTCTTTTCTTTCCATGTGCACGGCTGCAGTTTTTCATCATTTCTTTCCATTTCACTTGGTTTTATGTCAAAATCACTGTTTTGTACTGGCTTTTATATTTCAATGGAACGCAACATTAGCCAGCTTCACTCTCACAATAGGGGCCAAGCATGGCCTCTCCATCTCTGTCGCTCTGGGGCTGCCTTTTTACCCGATAACTTCTGGCATTAGAATTCAACTTCCCACCACAAAACTTTCGACCTAGCTGCACACACGTAGAGTGAAGATATGCACTACTTAGTACCCGACTTTGTTCACTGACCTAGACTACGATCCCCGAGGGCATTCAACGTTGAGGTCATACCAATGGTGAAAGGCGATATGCAAATGCCCAGTAACATAACATAACATACCATAACATAATAATAGGTACCATGACAGTGGACGGGGAAATGGGCAGCAGGAGGATAAGGAGCTCATTAAATTTATTTTGCCCAAGTTGTCCGGTATCAATAGAATTATGGGTACATGTTAATAAAGCTGCTACTGACCGAGATTCCCCTTTGAGGTGGCAAAAATGTGTGGGCAAGAGAGGTCAGAGGTCTGGAAAGAAACTGCAGGGGGAGGGTGGATGAGGTCTGTGGGTCGGGAGGAGGCCGCCATGCAGTGCCGGATTGACCCCTGTGGAGGCTCCTAGGCAGTCAAAATGTCACCCCCCTTGCAAATTATTTCCTAATACATTTTTTATTTTCTGCACCGGTTTATTTTGATCCGTTGTTGTGGGGCCCCTAAAAGGAGTGGTGCCCATAGGCCGGTGCCTACATGGCCTAATGGATAATCTGGCACTGGGGGGCATGTCATCTAGTTTCGAATGATCTTTAGTTAATAACAAGCAGATTCCTTTTAAAGATGTGGACCCCGAACAAATGAATGACAGTAACGGTGGCTTCACACATTTGTTAAGGTCTGTGACATAAGCATTGTTCCGGAGCTCTTTGACAAGGATCAGGGCCTCATAAGGAATCAGGCCCTCAGTAGGGCCAGGCCCTCGTCAGGATCTGACCCTCTCATTTATATGAAATCCAATGGCACTCCATTTTAATTTAGCTGTCGCTGAAGCGTGGTACCTCTGTTTCCTGGAAGAAACGTTGATAAGCTGTCTCTTTTCAAAGATTACAGATCGACTCAATTGGCACACACCTCCTCCTTTCCCTCCCCACTCGCTACTCTAGTTATTGCACCCACACAGACTATTTTCTGGCACAGCTCCTCATCAGCTTTGTTTATGGCCCTACCTTGGTCCTCTTACTTTCCGCCACTGGTACCAATGGAACTTTAAGGAGCTGCTCATCCTTTAACTCAGAACACAAGCTTCATATCTTTGTCTTTCCGTTTTTTGGGCTCCTTATGCAGGACGTTATTCTTTGTAGAAAAGTGCTTAGAAGTGGATAGAAGGAGTCATCAAAGTACTATATACAATTCATCAATTCAATCAAAAATAAATGTATTACAAGGTTAATGTGCATAGATGATATCCTGGTAATTTGGAATGGATCAAAAGAATCATTGGAACAATATCACACATATATGAACAACAATCCTTACAACCTTAAATTCACCATGTAAGAAAGCACAGTAAAAATAAATGTTTTGAATTTAGAACTCTGCATAGAAGACAATACAATACAATCAACATTGTATGTGAAACCCACAGCTGAAAACACCATCCTATATGCCACTAGCAACCATCCCAACCACATCATGACCAATATACCCTACGGCGAATTCCTAAGAATCAAACGGAATTGCACACAAAACAAGGAATTGGAGAAACATGCAGTGATAGCAAAGAATACATTTGTAGCAAGAGGATATGATACAAGGAAACTTGATCAAGCCTATGACAAAACGTTGCCTAGGACCAGGATGGAACTAATTTGAAAATAAAGTCAAACAAAAGTCCAGTATCGATACAAACAAGTTTTACAAAGGTAGCGGGCACCCGTCTCTCGCAAGAACAGACATGATAACCTGTTCAGTGGTTATTAATCCACTTGAGAGTTCGCAGCCACTGCTTTTACTCACTGTGCCTTTCACAGATGGGAAATATCCATTTGCATATCAGTCTTTGTCCTGCCCAGGGGCAGTCCAGCACCGAAATACAATGGCAACTCCAATCTGAACGAGAGTACCACCAGCAACCCCATACACGTGTTTCACCCTTGTTGGGGATCATCAGTGAGGTGAAGCTGATGCCTCTCTAAGCACAGTGAGAGGGAGACCACGTCTGGTTGCCCCCAGGAGACCTAGGGTTACCAATCCCAGGTTCCTTAAAAAAAAAAAAAAAAAAAAATCGATACAAACAAGATCAGGTTTATCACGACCTATAATATGGAGACTCATCTTCTTAGAAAGATCCTAACCAAACATTGGGAAATATTTAAATTAGATGAAGATCTTGCTCCTCACTTGAATGACAGACCATGCATTACGTACCGCAAAGCCAAACACTTGAAAAAACGACTTTGTCCGTACCACTTCCAGGTAAAAAAAAAAAAACCAATAGTGGCATATCACAACTATGGAACCCAACACATTTGAAAGGGAACTTCAAATGTGGGAATTGCACACTAAGATCATTCTCTGAAAACGGGAAAAGGATAGTACCCGTGCCAAATGGTCAGCAATACCAGATAAAGGAATTCATAAATTGCAATTCGAAATTTGTGATTTAATGCATAAGATGCATGTGCCTGAAACTATATATCGGCAGCACAATTCGCTCATTGAAAACCAGGATTGCCGAACATTTGAGGACAATCAGAAATAAACACATTAAGTATGCCTTGGCACACCATTTTCACAAGGAACATGGACAGGACCAAATTGAAAATATTCGATTCTTTGGCTTGGAAAAAGTCAATGTGCCAGCAAGAGGAGGACATCTTGAAAACATCTTAAGGCAACGCACAGCAACTTGGATTTGCCTGATGGACTGTTGCCACACGGGGCTGAACCGTGACACAGAAATTAATAATTTCTTATGAATAACGGGTAGTGAAACAAGCGGTACTGCTCAGACTTTCGCATTTCCTTATTACAGATAAATTGTTCAGGTCATGTGTAACTTTAAATTGATCTTTCATTTCAGCCTCGAGAAGTTAAGTTAGCAAGCTATCATTTTCACACTGGTTTGTATCATTTCCACAATTTGACTATTTTATCGCCATTTGATTTGACTACTTTTTGTCCAGCAACATTGACACAAGTGTATACGCACCAAAATAACAGAGCACTTCATATGTCATTGCAAAACTTATCCAAGATGGCACATGACGCGATGCCGCAATCATGCAAAACAAATGCGTATTCGCATTGTCACACCGACATAAATAGACGGCCATCTTGGATACAGTGATGCCGCGGTTAGCATGCCGATACTGAAATTATTGCGGATACATAGGAAGCAAGAATGCGATAACACGCAAAAGGTAAGGAGCAGTTCAATACTATGCAAGGCATCGTACTAATGTATACGATACGCCACAAAGATTGATTACAACAAGCACATTGTTGTTTTATTGACAGGTTATTTCTAGTAACACAAATAGAGCGATTAGCAGATCATAACACAGCACGTTGTTACCGCACAAACAAGTAACATCCTGCCATACGCATAAAGCAGACAACAAGAGTAAAAGGTATCACAACATTTTAACCATTAAAAACAATAAAGAATCAACCAGTAAGTAAATTAATAATCAAAAATACATCAATATAATTAGAACTGTTGGTTACATCAAGTATTCATGAAAAGAACTCCATTGAGATATTTCATGACAAACCAGTGTATAATCATCTTCTTAGTTAATAGGGGAATTTAGAGGTTAATATTTATTTATTTTATGTTTATCAATTTAAATGCATTAAATGTTAGCCCTCCTGATGAACCATTTTATGTGAATGGAGAAACACGTGTCGACGAAGATGTAACCTGATTATCTTTTCAACTCCAGTTAAGTGATTGGTGAAATGTGAAGTAACAATTCACTACTCGAATTGAAGTGAAAAATAAATGCAACTTTTGACAAACAATTGCAGAGACCAAGAGGTTTTTTCTAAAACTCAAAATCCATAATCACAATTTGGGGCGTAAGATTGAAGGGTACTCAAAGGTTATTCAACTAATGTGCAAAGTACTGTCAGAATGTGTGGCAGTGTGGCTTGTACTATTGTTCAAAGCAGCAACTCAATGTGTATGATAACGTGTTCAAATCAGTGGAGTCTTATTGTACTCAATTATGTTTGCACCCAAATTGTGTTTAGATTGTAAAGTGAAAGATCTCAATACAATAGGACATTTTGTGATTCCAAATACACAACAAAGGTTACGTCTGTTTCTGACGCCTCGTGAAAAAGTCTAAAGTGCAAATGATCCATCAGACGGTATTTCTCCAACAACCATCTCCTCGGCTAACCCTTTCACTTCCATTCGGATATATATAGACGTCATGATTCCCATAGGAAAGGAGTCGGCAACCTTTGGCCCTGCTGATCAGTGATGGCTCCTACATAATGAGAAACTGGCCGCCAGCCCTCCCTTCGCCCATAATGGACGAGCCAAAAGTCAGCCGAAGGAAAGTCAAAGGCAAACGCGGCTTCCCTATGACAGTTTAAATTCCCCACAGTGCGATGGGCCATGAGAGGTTGGGGGCATTTATCTTCCCCAGCCTTATACTGCCCACTGGATATGCAGACTATGGAACTGCAGGCCTAAATGTGCCCACAGGGCCCTCCCACACCTTCCCACCCATTTAGGTCTCCCTGAGCATTGTTTAGGAGGTGCAATGGCTCCCCGCGATGCTCTCAGAAACCAGGAAGCTTCCTATTGATACTGCACGGGAGATGGAGGGCCTTAGTGGAAGACGGCGGCGTAAGGAACCGGGGCTGCAGGTTAGGAGAATTTTTTTTTTAATGTATGTATGTATGCGTGTATACGAGTGTTTTTCTCTGTAAGTGTGCGCGAGTGAAAAGGTGAGTGTTTTTGTATGTGGGCGCGATTGAATGGAGAAATGAATGGAATGGTCGTTTGAATGAGGAAAATGGAGGAATGAATGTGCATGATTGTATGATGCATGGATGTCTGCGTGAGGAAGGGAGATTAGCGGGGTGGGGGGTTTGGGGCAGCAAGGCCATATCCTGTCATCCGCCCCACACTAGAAGTGAGGGTGAGAGGGGAGTGCCAGGACATGGCATTCCATGTTTTTATGGCCATCAAGAGTAAAGCAAACATGATATTTGTTGGCTTTTCTTTTGATGCCCCATTTTTTTTTAATTACGCGGCATGACTGGCCTGCATTGGTGGGCAAGTCTCGATATATTTCGTGCTGTGGCATGGTCTGATTTAATGGGCATCAAAATTAAAGCAAATATGTTAAGTGTTATTTGTGGATAGACTGGCCTACTTTGGTGCAACAAGTCTCAATATATTTTCTGACATGGAAGTGCATTTTATACTGGCATCGGGGGCAAAGCCAGTAGTATGAGTGTTGGAGACTGGCCTATATTTGTGCAGCCAGTCTTGACATGTTTTCTTATTGATGCATGGCCTTTTTACTGGCAAAGCCAGAATGAGTGTGATCTTACATGGGCAGAGTCAGCATGGACATGTTTTCTTATAGTATCTTTCTTGGAATTAGGTGCAAAGCAAACATGAATATCTTGTGATCTGAGAATGCTGGCATATATTGGTGCCGCCAGCATGGAAATGTATGGTTTTACAGCCAGCATGAAAATGTAATTATACTGGTATATATGTATTGTGTGAAAAGGCATCATGGAAATGCTCATGTGCGCTGGTTGTGCCTGCATCTATTGGAATATTTAATGATTTGCTCAAAACAAGCATTGCAAACTGTATGGCTTTGTACCCAGTTTTTCAAAAAAGTTTACTGTAAAATGCGCCATTTGACCCATGATTTTAAACATTATCGCAGGGGGAAATCCTCCCCGAGCCCACCTAGGTTGATTTAGGCTCCCCGTTGCTGCATATTGGAGGGAAACATTTACACCCCTCCAATTAAATGAATCAACAGCCACCACTGCTCCTTCTGTTTTGAACTACAATCCCTTCAGGCATAGCCGGCATAGCCAAAGGAAAGCAATCATGGAAGTCATAGTCCAAAACATCTGGAGATCCACAGGCTGCAGACCTTTGCTGTAGGAAATCATTGCAATACTGGCAGTGAAAGGGTTGTTTACTGGATTCTCAGCCAGCTCCCCTGGCAGTGCCTTATTGCCAGATGTATAGACTGCTTGGAACCAGTGGTACCTGGAGACCTCGAGGGTGCAGTCAGCCTTTAATTATGTCCTGGCCAGACCTTCCCAAGGGCCATTCTTATATGAAAGGGGATGATAGGCCTGCACCATTGGCAGAATGGGTAGGTGAGTAGACGAAAAACCGGGCCACAAGCAGTGTGACAGGAAAAAGCCCTTTCCAGCCTACAACTCACTCCTTAACCACAAAACAGTAACAACGTCGGGAAAGTAGCACACTATCTAATGCAGCAAATCCTTTTGAGAATTGGCAGCTTTTCTAAACCTGTGTCATTGCCACAAATGAAAGAATTGATCTTAAATAGAATTTCTGCCAGGAGAACAAGGTTGGTTCTAGTGGATGTTTGTGAGCAGACCTTTGAAGGTCTCTAGCAGGACCATATCAGATCCACAAAGGTAGCCTGCTGATTCCTACACCACCAACATGTGCAGGGACCGATCAGCCTGACTGAGCCCTGGTGCACTCGATCCAGTTTGGTCTGGCAGGCTTTGGCACCCCAGTCAAGTGAGGTGAGTGTGACGTTCTTGCAGCATCTCCCCTCAGTGCTGTATCTGAGGGCTTGACTCAGGAAGGAGATTTGATCTTCCAACGGTCAGTCCCTTTCACTGCGTTGAATGTGTGCAACTGCATCATGCTCACCACCACCCCTTTTTAGGTTTAGTCAGAGAGAACTTTTAGTTTTCTGCAGGGGCACTTAAAAATACAGATTTCAGGGACTCTGATGCTACTCAGCTACTCGGGGATGCAGAAAGGAGCATCAGGGTGCAACCTCTGTTATAGTGGCAGACATTTTGTACGAGTGAGTGTATTTGTTTACATTGAGGAGGGATGTGTCGAATCATGCTTATAAGAGCAGGTTTCATGTCCCTGCTTTTTGGCACATTGTTGTTTCACACTTTATGCTGTATTATAATAGGTTACAATTGTATGACTTATAATGTACAAAACAGTCTGGGCTATTCTTTTAATGCTAAAAAGGAAGTGAAGTTTCCAGTAGCGGCTGGTGAATTCTTTAACTGAAGAGGTGTACATATACATCCCAGATCAGCCACAGTGACTGAGCACAGCGAGGGAGACTGCATGAATAAAAGGGTGTTTGTGGGATCAACCCCTCGAATAATTATTTTAAAAATTGGGTTAAAATGGTGCATTTTAGAGCACACTTTTTAGAAACATTGTGTAAAAAGCCAAACAGTTGGCAAATGGTTTTGTAGGATAATTCATGAAAAAAACCAATTGATGCAAGTCACCAACAATGCACAGGACCATTTCTCTGATGCCTTTTCACACAATATGTGCCAGTGTAAAACATTTTCACACTGGCTGTGCCCATACAGTTCCATGCTGACTGCACCATTATACACTAATATTCCCATATAAGAACACACTCATATTTGCTTTGTGCATAATGCCAGTAATGATACTATAAGAAAACATGTGCCTGTTTGTTCTGCCAATATATGACAGTATCACCACATAAGAACATACTCCTGTTGGCTTTACCATTAAAAATGCATGCCAAAGTATGAATACATGTTCAAACTGGCTCTACTAAAATGCCAGTAGAGCTACATACTAACACTTATCATGCATGCTTTATCAAAGATGCCCAATACAAAATGTCATACCGCAATAAGAAATGGCTAGACTGGTTGCACAAAAGTGACGGTCTTGCTTCATAATAACACTGATCATGCTTGCTTTACCAAAGATGCCCAATACAAAATGTCATACCAAAATAAGAAATGACTTGTCTGGCTGCATTGAAATGCCAGTCTAGCTACATAATAGCACTTATGCTTGTTTTACCAAAGATGCCTAATACAAAATGTCATGCCACAGAAAGAAATGGCTAGACTGGTTGCACAAGAAATGCCAATCTTGCTTCGTAATAACACCTATCATGCTTGCTTTTCCAAAGATACCCAATACAAAATGTCATAGCACAAAAAGAAATGGCTAGACTGGCTGCATTAAAATGCCGGTCTAACTACATATTAATACTTATCATGCTTGCTTTATCAAAGATGCCAATACAAAATGGCATGCCACATAAAGAATAATACCACTGATCATGCTTGTATTATCAAAGCTGCCCAATATAAAATGCCATACCACAATAAGAAATGGCTAGACTGGCTGCATTAAAATGCAAGTCTAGCTACATAATAACACTTATCATGCTTGCTTTATCAACCATGGCCAGTAAAAAATGCCATGCCTGCTCCATGGTGTGCCAGCGCCTTGCACACAGACATAATCACATTAATGATGAATGTGATTATGTGTGATTGTGAGTTGCTGGGGTCAGAGGCTGGGGTCCGAGGGTACAGCCATGGCATTTTATATTGGGCATAGATGCCAAGGAAAAACTGCCATCCTCCCCTGAGCGCCTCACATGTGCCTGCGAGGGGCTAGGGGGCAGAGTCGCGGTATTCTTTACTGGGCATCTATCAGATGGCTATTAATAAATGTAATTCCTTCCCTCATTGCCCTCCAGTGCCTCACAGGCACAGATAATCAATTTTGTGTACATGCAAGGTGCTGTGGGGCTTAGGGGTCAGGCTTGATTTGATCTCCCTTGCTGATCTGTTCTCTCTTGTCACCGTGCACCTGGCCACCTTCTGTCTTTTGGGCCCAGGTACCTGCTCATCCTGCCACCCTCCGGCACTGCCTCCCGGCCACCCCTTGCACTGGGCTCTGTATCTGTACCCATACAGCCCCCCCTTTTTCTTCCTACACTTTCAGACCTACCCTGTCTGCTGCCTTAAACCTAGCACTTGCAAATTGCTGGCTGCATTACCACTGTTTGTTGCTTTTATTATTTATTTATTGCTATTTATCTGTTTCTCCTCTGCTTCGCACTTTCCACCTCTCCCCCCCTTCCATGCACATTTCCCCTCCCCCCTCTCCCATGCACTTGCTCGTTCTCAATGTCACTGGGCCTAGTAAGATCGCTGTTTTATTCTCCCCTGTTCCCCTCCCTTGCCTTGTCGCGCTCTGAAACACTTGTGTACGAGCGCGATAGAAATAAAATATCAATCAATTAGTCAAAAAACATGTACACTCCAAGCACTCTGTCTCATTCACACGAACATCCATCATGCACTCATAACAAAAGAATACACACATCCATACACATATTTAAATAATAAATAAATGAACATACACACCCACATTTACACAACATGCACACAGCAATCACGCTCTCATCCACAGCAGCATCCATCATCATACATTAATTCACCTAACAAAACAAGCATGTACGCATCCATACACATAATTTAAATTTTAAAAAAATGAACATAAACTTACCTTCTGCCACTGGTCTTTCCTCCGCAGCACTCAGGCCCCAGCTAGCATGAACAGGAATCAGGAAGCTTCCTGGTTTCTGCACATGCATGCAGGGGTCTGAGCATGGGTGACAAGATGCCCAACTCCAGCCTGCTCTGTCTGTGTGGACGAGGAGGCACAGGAGCGCCCCCTTGCACATACAGACATGCAGCTCCTCATCCAGCATTTACAATGAGCCATGCAAGGCTGGGGAAGCAAAGCACCCCCAGCCTTGCATGGCTCATTGAGCTTGCACGGCTAGGGTAACTGTCAAAGAGAAATGGTGTTTCCCTTTGACAGTTAAAAGCGCTCACTCAGCTTAAAAAAACAGCTGAGGGAGTGCTCGTATTTGACTGGACTGTATCTTCCATAATGGGTGAGAGAGGGCCAAGACCCAGTGGGTTGATGCCCCCTCGACCTTTATGGACAAGCCACCCCTGGAAGTCTCAGATTGTATCTTGCTAGCTAAATTGAATCGATGAGACTGTGCCATTTGCTTTCACAGAAGTAACCAGGATAACTAGCAGCTGTTACAGGATGGTTTGGACATACAGTTGGCAGATATTGCTTTTCCTGTGATGAATCGTGCCTTCTATCTTCTCAATGGAAAACATTCTACGTTGTATCACTTCAAGGAGAGGGGCCCTTATCATCTAGTGTTTAACATCGGAACGGATGGGGTTTTCTTTTTAAAGTACGCTCCCAAGGTCACGGCTTAAGTCAGCTGTATTTGATTGTCAATTCTTTGAAATAAGTAAAATAGGTCACCCATTCCTGCCCCGACGTAGGATATGGGACATCATTTAAGTGATAAAATAAATGGCTGTATTCAGACATGACAACGTGTGAATTCCTGTGCCATGAACACATGCTGGTCATTTTAGGCATGCGTCAGAATGTTGTCAATGTCCCTAACATGATGTCTTGAGTAATTTTCCTCTGTTCTTATTTCACTTGATCTTCTGTAGTGCAATTTTACAAAAAGTATACCTTTTTAATTCAGCCCACAACAGAAAACGTGCCGCACTTGATACATATTAGATGAGTCTTTAAAGTGCTCCTTTTTATTAAAAACTGCATTGTGAAATGTTTTATGGACACTGAATATTTTGTTGTGTTTATTTTTTGTATTGCTTTTACTCCAAATAAGTCTGTGTGCAGTATCCGATAAACGAGACGTGCATCTGATCATCTTTCTTTTGTTCAATATCTTTACATCAAGTTGAAATCTTTTTTTCCAAAAGATGTGATAAGCGGGCATTGCATTAACTGTGTTTAACATTACTTTTGTTTATTTGTAATGTTCTTTTGATACTCCAAAATCTCACCAACAAAGTTGAGCAAGTAGTTTCATTGGGCCTCATTACGACCCTGGCGGTAAGGGGTTTACGCTAGCGTTAGCTGCGCCGACCCCTTACCGCCAATTCCGAGTTCCCAGAGCGCCATGGTCATTTTTCCGCCCGCTTTTTGCGGGCGTAAAAATCCATGGCGCTATGGGACCTTGGTGTTAATTACGCCACCGTAATTTACGGTGGCGTAATTAACTCCTTCCCCACTCCCATTATACCCTATGGGGCCGAAATGGGAATGGGGAAGGGTAAATGGGTCAATGGGGACTTACCGCCCCGCCGACCTCGGAATGGGGCGGTAAGTCCACCATCCGCCATGGCGTAAACGGACTTTACGCCATGGCGGAAAAGTCCGCGGATGGCGGAAAAAATCCGCCAGGGTCGTAATGAGGCCCATTGTATGAATTTAGTTTGTACATAAAATGTTTTTTTTTTGTAAATGTAAGACATAAATAAACCATTGTGCAAAACAACAAAACCACACAAATTCACCAGGTGTGGTTCTCCAAGCAACCATACCGTGGCTACAACCATCTTAACGCAATGTTGCACTGTTCATGCATCTCTCGTTGTGCTCACTGCCCTAGTAAATTGGGTTTTCAAATTAATTTTTAAAGTTTTAAGGCTTTTTTTGTGTTGGTGCACACATCGATTTTAAATTAACCCTAGGAAGTTTGGGGAACTGTGTTTTTTACATAAATCTCTTTGTTGCTCGTTCTCTGTAAAGACTGTGGGCCTCATTACGAGTCCGGCTGTAACCGCGGCGGTAAAACCGCCTGGTTACCGACGAACTCGTATTACCATTCCGCCTCCGTGATTCCCAGAATTTCCGGGGCATTACAACCCCGGTTTTCCGGGAATCACGGAGGCGGAATGGTGTTAATCCCCATTCCCATCGAGTCCTATTGGACTCGATGGGAATGGGGATCATGGAAACACCGGCAGCATCTCGTAATGCTGCCGGTGTTTCCTCATCCACCTGCAGGCGGGCGGTGTTAAACCCGCCAGGTCAGACCTGGCGGGAACATCACCTCCCGCCTGCAGGAGTTGTGATCGCCCGGCATGGAAACAACGGTGGCGGCGGGTTTACCGCCACCGTTGTTTCCATACCGGGCGATTTGTAATGAGGCCCTGTATGTTCGTGTATGTCATTTGTGTTGGCATATGTGGTGTGATGAGCACTGCATGGCGGCATCCGAGTTATAGTTTTTTTTCAATGGTTGTAGCTAGGGCTGGGCGATATATTGAGTTTTGAAGATACATTGATATATTTTTAAAATCGATATAGAATGAGACAATAATGTTTACATCGAGATATATACATATACATACATTATTACATATACTACAATTTTTTTTATTTACATTTTGATATTTACACAGCTGGGTCTATTCTCAAACACGAACCCTGTATTTGCACTTCATTTTGATGAATGTGTTATAAAAAGAAAGGTGTTTGTGACATTTCACATGTAGTTGGGGGCTTACAAGTGAGCATTTAGCCCACATAAACAATATCATTGGGGGCTTACAATTGAGCATTTAGCCCACATAAACAATATTGAGATATGTATCGTATATCGAGATATAGCCCAAAAGTATAGAGATATGGCTTTTGGTCCATATTGCCCAAGCCCTAGTTGCAGCACATTTATGGTTGCTTTAGGAATCATCAATTGTGATTTTGTGTGGTTCTTGTGCTTTTGTGCTGCAGCCATTCCACCCATTTAACAAACTTTATTTTTTACTGAATTTAAAGTTTTTTAAGATATGAACACCCGTTTAACCAAAGTGTTTTCACTGATTTTTTTAGTTTATTTTAATAATATACACAGTACCATGAAAACAGTGCTCATGGTGCATGGTGTTTGACCATGCACCAGGCCACTTGAACCTAACCATAGTGGTCTATGGCTATGGCCTGCCCCGCGCCATTGTCAGTGGCCAGACTGCACAGGGCATGGGCTTTGGCCATGCTTCTTCCCTTCCCCTATGCCACTTTGTCAGGAGAATTGGCCTTTATCATGACGCTGCTTCCAAACCACTCTAAGTGGCCAAGTCATGAGCAGTGCCTGGTGGTGGCCAAGTTATCATTGTTTTTCGATGTTGGTGGCTTAGTTATGGTGGCGTAGTGAACCGCAACCAGTGAATTTGTAGGGGAAACACAACCATAACCTCCCTTTAATCATAGTTATTTCACTGTTTTAGTTATTTTAAAGATATACACGATCATGCAAACAGTGCCCACTCTGCATCGATTATGGCAATGCCCCAATCATTCATACACACCTGGAGTGGCCGCATCCATCCTTACCTATGAACATACCCACAGACCACAAAGCTAACTGAAGTGGCCACTGGTGATGGCCTGTGGCTGTGTCCAGTCGGTTTAGGGTATTTTCATCTAATGCCATTCCATCTAATTTTGTCCATCTAAAAAATGTGCATCTAATGCATTTTATTATTATTTTATTATTATTATTTTTTTTTGGGGGTGGGTCCCCCTAACTCCCATTTCTTACCCTTTATAAAGCACCTGAACAACAAACATTAACCCTTCACCCCCCAAAATATGCATTCGATGGACATTTTTTAGATGTAAACATTTTGATGGAATGGCATTAGATGCAATGGCATTGGATGGAAAGACCAGATGCCCGTCCATTCGCCACTTTTCCCCATTAAATGGTTACCTAGGTCATGCCCAGCTCCCCAAAACTACTCGAAATGTATTTAAAATGTTAGCAGGTTGCATAAGGGGCCCTGAGGACTTAGACCCTCAGACATGCATCGTTTCATGTTTGGTTCGCATGGGTTCTTTCAATAGGAACGTCCCCAGGCTGTGCTTATCTCCCTTAGAATTATACTTTTTTATACACGTGTGATGGAGACAGAGTAAGGGTTTGGATCCCCTAAAACGACAGACATTCATTCATTCTTCACTGGCCTTGCAACAGAAGGAGTGGTTATCTGATGCAAAGGCTGCACGAGCACTTGAGTGCCTTTGGTCACACCCTAGTTAGTTTGTATTCTCCAAATAACAATGCAAAGCCGCTGTAGCAAATAGGTAAATAAGTGAACTTCGAAAGAAGTAGTTAGTCATTTTGTTTATTTTTAATCACTTAACAGGAAGACAAGACACACACTCATGAAGATGGGTTCCAGAACACGAAAAACCTGATTTATTTTTGTTAAATCCAAAACAATTGCATTTTTTCTTTACATTTAATGAAAACATGTTGTTTCAATGAACAAGGAATCAATGAACATTATATTAGGTTGAAAAAAAAGTATTGTTATATTCGTGGTGTGTTAGCGAACATACTGGAATGTATAACGTTGAAATTGACAAGGTTGAATGGGATACTGATATGTTGATATTTGTAAAATTAATATTGCATAAGAACAAGGTTGGAATACAAATTGACAGTCACACTTGTATTTAATCTTACATACATGGTTATAAATTATAGATAATAAATATGTAATAATACTTTTGAAAACATTTTTTAGAGTTATTTTGGAAAGACTCTGTCCACTAGGAGTGCGACGGGGTCCTCTTTTTGTCAAAAAGGGAAATTGTTAGTGATGGTATTGAAGGGTATCAAATAGGTCTTTTTTGATACTTCCTATACGCACCTGAAGAATTTAGAATGTTGTCAACCGTTTTAGTAATTTGTAGTCACTATAATCTGTGTCTACCCTCATTATTTCTCTTTTCTAATTTCCTTGACAAGCCACTCTAGGCCAACACATGAAGAAATGTTGTTTATTTTATACTACACACTGAAGAGCCTCTAAACGGGTTACGTGATACAAATACTAATAAATACAAAGTCTGGCTGCATACAATTTACTTTTCTGGATGTATGTGCTATTTTGTTTTACCTTTTTACCTGTACTTTTCCACACTGATTTTTCTACTTACTCTACCAATATTTTTGCTCTGTTACACATTAGTCATAATTGTTGTTTGCAGGATGCAGGAGTAGGTAAAAGGCAAATTTCGTTTGGTCATCAGGTTTTGCACAGGTCTGACTCTCACTCACTACTAAAATGTGTCTGAGCTGAGCTTCAGCCAGCGGCCACTCCTCCACTCCTTCATATCCTCATGCAATACCTATGTCCATAACTCTTTATCACATATCCGACACTCTTCCAATTGTAGCAGCAACCGTGTATTAGCCAGATTGGCAAATAAGTGGAAATCCAAAGAGTGGATAATTTGAGCCAATGAAGAGAGGATAAAATGAACATGCATTGGCAAAGCCATTGCTCCTGGCTTCGTAAATGTAGAGAGTAAGAGTGTATTGAATAACACCTACAGGAAAAAAGGATTGTTCCTCAATGCTTCTCAAACCAGACCTATTGTCTTTATCAATGCTTGTGGTTTCATCACCCGTCCCCATGACTCTTTCTCATTGTCTTACTTGCTCGGGCCACCTCCACTCTCTCTGTATTTTCCTTTTTTTGTTGTATGTAATCAGAGCTTGTTGTATCGTTGTTTAATGAGGGATATTTGTGTGAAGATGTTAATGCAAACACCCTTCTTCGAAATCTAATATATTTTTAATCAAAACAAAAATGGCTACAAAAATGAAAGCGATTGTTCCTGCCACAAATTGCTGAACCGCTGTTTGGCCCTTGCTCCCTTTCGTAGATTATTGGCGAATTGCATTGCTCACCAGTTGCAGTAATATGTGCATGTGCTCTGGTGTGCCGCCCAATAGGTTGCCAGTACACAAACCTTTCTATGGCTCCCCCTGACTTCACTAAACTCCACTTTGCAGGCTTTATGTCCTCCATAGCTTCAAGCATTTCTCCATCACTTCAAGTATATAAAGGAAAACACTATCTCAGGTGGGAGGCGGGCTCCTGATGACTACATACACATTTTATTTTAAACTCCAAGAAACGTGCACTCAACTCTTGTAGTTAGTGATAACGTTTTCTTTATAACACTTTCATTCAAAGCCTCTTATATGAATTGCATATGGTGTTACAGTTTGTTTTGGTCCACATTGTACATTACAATCATTTAAAACACTTTTATATTATTGCACAGATTTCTCAGTAGCAACATATAGTTATCCCGAGTGAGTTATTTTTTTCAAACCATTTCAATCCTGATTGCGATTCCTTGTTACCGCCTGATATATATAAACCATAAAACATTCATCAATCATTTTTGACAAAGTAATGATTAATGATAAATGTCCTGATACTTTCATCAATACTGTTACACAAAGTAATAATTTATAATACATTTCTGGGTAGTTGATTATTGAAGACTTCAAACATTGAATGCCATTTTTTGAGACTGTTTTATCTTGTTATGTTATGTTACTTTGCATTTATATAGTGCCTTATGTACCATTGGTATGGTCTGAAGGCGCTGCTAGGTTGAACGGCCTTGGGAACCGAATTTCAAGTCAGTAGAGAGAGTAGAGAGAGTCAAAGGTGCGTGTGTGCACCGGATATGTGTGCAGCTGGTGTGGCATTCGTGTAATAGCTGCTTCTTAGCGGTAGGTGTGGTGGTTGAGAGGTCAGGAGTATGTGTTCGTTTTGGCAGGATTTATCCAGACCGATTGTGGCTGCGTTAGGCCTGAGGAGAACGCCTGGATTGGGGGGGTGTAACCAGCAGTGTTTAGTTAGAGTGATGGGGAGTATGAGGCAGATGTTGGTATGAGAACAGCTATACTGAATGGTGTCATAGTATCTCTGTGTTCTATTTGAGTGGTGATGTAAAGAAGAGAGTAAGCATGGAGATGTGAATATGGTGGTTTACATTAGGTGCTTGAGATCACGCCCACTCCAATAGTTTCATGAACTTCATCCATTCCATGTACTCCGACTGTTCCGTGCATTACGACTGTTTCAAGCACTCAAACTGTTTCTTTCATTGCTCTTTCAGAAGTTCCATGCCCTCCAAACCATTCCATGTACATCACGCCATTCTGTGCACTCCAACCTGTTCCACGCACTCCAACCCGTTCCATGCACTCCAACCCGTTGTGTCTGTGCACAGTGGCATGATCCTTCAAATATCAAATGTGGTATTCTCCCAATATCTATGAAGAGATATGTAGTGTGTGAAGTCCAAAATATATCCACTGTATGTTAAAAGCTAACTCTAATACTTTCATGACACCTGGAGTTTCATTACAGAGCATGGTAACGTCTTATAGAAAGAAGGAGTTATCCTGCATGCAAAAGTAACTGTGGAAGACAGTATAATGTGTGTGTGCGGACCTGCATATTCTTGCATATGTTGGTAATGGTATCTCAGCAATGCATGTAACTAAAAGGAGATACACATAGGATCTATTACCTACATATACCCATAAGGTTTCCCTTTTTTGCAAAGGTCTGGGGACTTCATTGCATAAAATGGCATGTGCCACATGTTGTGTGATGTGCGTTATGAATGTGGACGTCATATCAGCGTATGACATCATCATGTATGACTTCACTGCATGTGACCTCTACATGATGACATGTTTGTGTGAAGGGATGTGAAAATATAGAGGCTGAGATCGACATGGATAAATTACAAAGTCTGATTATAAATTCATGAATATATCTCTGTTATGGTATTATTGTGAGATATATTGTGCCATATAATGAAGGTGCCGGAACCCTGTATTCTAATAGGCCCTGGATGTAGTAATTCTCATTGTTTCATGATCTATCTGTAAGGGTAGGTACAGGTCCGATTCACCGCTGGGCATGTTTGCAGAGGCCCCCCTGGCCCTATCCGGTGCTAATCAGCACCTTAACCAAAGACTTATTTTCTGGAACAGCACTAGGGAGCCTTGACAAAGACCCCTGTTTGAAAGACGTGTTGGCTTTTTCTTCATGTTACTGGCAATTACGTTGCTCATTAAGCACAGCAACCTTGTGCCAATTAAAACCTTACCATGCATACACAACTGGCTCAGGACTCATCTTTGTACCTGCCCTTAAGGATATATAATGAAACAGTGAGAATCACTACATCCAGGAGCTATTAGAATGCAGGGCTCCAGCATCTTCAACACTTCCCCTCTCATATTGTGGCATATGCTATACATTACTATAATGTCTTCAATATATGGAGGAACCTTGTTTTTGAATTGGGACTGAATTAATCTGTCCATGATATTAGATATTCAAGGAAGATAACTCTTCAAACAGTTTGTGTCACGTACGGAATATTAGCCATAAAAACAAACAGTTTCACCTTCGTTATATTAGACATAAGACAAACATAGTTTAACCCATGAAGTGTGGCATCCCGGCCTGTAACATTACTCCATGTCCTAATAAAGTCCATCATTAAGTCCTGATGGTATGTACCAAACCTTGTTCTTATTATTCAAAGGAAAACATGCATTTCATGTTCCAGATTTAGTCCTGTGTATACTGTCTGCTGCTGACACATGTATCTTACCTTGAGTGTTCTTAATTCCTGTTCCCGGATTCCACCTCGGATTGGTGCAGGTACTTGATGGATTTCTGCAAATCTAATCCCGCTCTTCAATTGATTCTGATGATGTTGTTGCCTGTGATTTGCTAATGGTATTTTCTGGTCTTGACACCCATTGGAATTCAGATGTGCTCTTATTCAATGTCTTCAATCACGCATAGTGCTTCCTTTATACACGGATAGTGACATTGAGAAACTTAACAAGGGAATTGATGAAATTGACTCACTGGAAGCTTCTGAAGCAAACAATCACTAAACAGACAAAATCATTAAAACATATCAAGATGAAATAAAGTATGTAAATCTAGAATATGTGTAAGGGATGACCGTGATTCCAGAAATATGGTAAATACTTATCAACCAAAATATGAGGACTTAGCTTCAAAAAAATCAATTACACCATCTAACTCAGCAAAGTCCTCCTCATCAGCTCCGATGCCGACAGAGATGGGGAGATTGTCGGTTATAGAATCAACATTAGAACAAAGCCCCAGCAAAACAAAGAAAACACTTGTTTAAATCAGATAAAATGGTACAAAATAATCAACTGGATAGATACACATCAGAGGCCAAATGTACAAAAACAGGTCAGATTCCAAGATCCACCAGCAAGAAATATTATAACGCAAACAAAAGCACAGGAGGACATAGAGGAGGAAGAAATAAAGGAAGAGGAGATAGAAACCAGATCTGACATCAAGAAACAAGAGGCCAAGAGGAAAATACCACAGCACAGGTCTTGAATCTTTCAAATCGTGAAATGACTTCCCATCTAGTAGTATTGGTTTCACAAATGCACACTTTGACCCATATAAATTCACATGTAAACTTAAAATGAAAAAGTACTTCCACAACAAGATTCCCACAAGAGAACCAGCTCGAGAAGAAATTGTGATCAGCACACTAACCATGCGGGACATAGAAAACACAAGACTAGTCCTGTCCCTCGTGCAAGAGATGGTAAAATCAGACACATGTGTTAGGAGAGCTCCCGATACAATCTCACAATCTTAAAATACTGCAGCTTAAATTACCGTCCAGATTTGTACCGCAATTACCATCAGATACTCTTATAGAATCCTTTCACAAAGCGATTACACAGGACCTTCCTAAAAAAGAAGACAGATATAACAAAAAACTCAATGTTCTCTTAGACAACAAGGAATGGACAACCCTTCAAGTGCTTAAAATGACATATTATTATCAAAGAGCCGGACAAAGGAGGCAGTGTGGTGACACTCGACAAGTCAGACTACTCTCAAATGGCTTAAGAACATTTGAACACACCAAATTGTTATTTGGAGTTACATAGTAATCTGACAAGATCGATAGTGGAAGAGGAAAACAATTGTATAACCAAATGCTATAGACTTGGAATGCTCACTGATACGGATCAGGTACATCTTACAAACAACAAGGCTCTGGCTACATCACCATTTCTGTACACAAGCATTTAAAGAATAATAGCTCATGACTAAGGTGCTCAGAATTATATTACATTTTTAGACATTCCATGCGTATGTTTGTCGTTCTTTCTCTATTTAACCACATTTTATTTTTGTTCTGCTGAAATAAAAACCTAACATTTACTCAAAGGAAAAAATATTAATGAAAAAAAACAGACACATGGACATATGGTACAAGGCTCAGTACTGCAGGTCTAAGGACTGGCCAGCAGCAATTTCCTGACTTTCAGTACCCTCAGATGTGAGATCGCCTCCTTTTTAAACAATCTCCATTCTGCCAGTTTTCAAAGCGTGGTTTGCCAAGCACTGAGACCTGCGTTACCAGCGTTTTTGTGTTTTTACCAATAAATTAAGTCAGAAAACACATTGATTTATTTCTCTCTTTATTTTTTAAATCACCAAGAATGGAAAACCACGTCCCTTATTTATGATCAGACAAATCTAACGACAGAGGACCAGCGCAAAGCTGCAATAATGCGCAGTTTGGTGCATGAATTCTGAACCCTGAAACCTCTAATCAGCCAATTCTAACCACTTGACGTGCACCGCTTCTCGTTTTGCAATGTACTATGAAAGCCATGAACATTTCAGTAGCCAGGGAACTTCCGAGGTTTGAAAGTAATTAAAATACCTGTTACTTGTTTCACACTGTTGTGAACTATGCCGTCATTTGTGTGCGTGTTTTACACTTGATGGTAGATGCGAAGTATAGAATAGCGAAACCTGATGAAAAACATGGCCTCTGCATTCACGTACATCGTGTTTCTTTTACGTTACGTTTTACTTGTGCAGTATCACAAATTACACCTGTGATTGTTGACAATTTTTGAGAAAGGTGTGCTCCTCTCAAAAACAGCTGTCCCGATATATATGTTTTGACCAATGAAGATTACCAACAAAGGGACAATAATGCCTGTCCTTTGCACCACGCACTTAATTACCCCCACGCCCACAAACGTGAGAGGTTTTTTACACCTCCACTGAAACCTAAACACAAAGTCATAATAGGCAAATCTTAAATGGCAGCTGCATCAGACCTGTAAAGGTAAGTTTACTTGACATTACTGCATGTAAATGCAGATATTTAGTCAACCGCCCTTTTTAAAACACTTAAATTGAGAAAAAACATATGTCTTTACTTTAAATGGATATCTTGATGGTACCGACTTTGCAGGCGGTGCAATAGTGACGACAAGCACTCGTCAGAGCCAACAGGTCTAGCTTGCTTCTTTTGTAAGCATGAGTGAGTAGGTGAGGCAATGTGATTGTTTCAGTGGATAGATGAATGGAGGAATGTGGTTGTTTCAGTGCATAGATGAATGGGGGAATGTGGTTGTGTGAGTGGATAGATGAATGGGGGAATGTGGTTGTGTGAGTGGATAGATGAATGGGGAAATGTGATTGTTTCAGTGGATAGATGAATGGGGGAATGTGGTTGCGTGAGTGGATAGATGAATGGGGGAATGTGGTTGTGTGAGTGGATCAATAAGTGGATGTATATGAGTAGATGCAAATGGCAGCATAGGTGAATGTATGAGTAGGTTAATATGGAAGTACAGGTGGGTGAAGAGATGAATGCACACATATTGTATGTCTGGAAGGGTGAATATGTTTGAACTAGCTGTACCAGGTGTAACATATGCCGCCGTTCTAGCATATCTTAAAGGTTATTAATTAAACAATCACACTTTTATTTATTTATTCACTCATATATTTCATTGTAAACACAATGAAAAATCTTGTTATTCTCAGCTACAACATTTATCGAGCCGAATGATCGAACTCTTGAGAGAGCAACATATAGTTCCCCTTGACTGAATACAGGTTTCGGAAGGTATAGGCAGATTATGTCAAAAGCCTGCCCTTGTGATTTATTAATGGTCATTAAAAAGGCTAAACGTATAGGAAAGGGCCTTCTTTTGAATTTGAAAGGCATATTTGTATCAGATGGAATGAGAGGTATCCATGTTATAAGAACTGTATCTAAGATTAATCCATTGGTTACACAGGCCTCTATGGCGTGTCTTTTTAGAAACATAATTGTCAACCTTGTTCCATTGCAGAGTGTTTATTGCAGAGTCCCTGTGATAGCATGAGATTACATAGTAGCATAATTACAGTGCATAATTACAGCACCTACTTTCAGTTTTAGCTTGTGAGGAGGCATTCGTCCTACAGTGTTTTGCTGTTTAGAGACTGGAATGTTGAGCCGATAATTAACTGTTCATTGACACTGGAACCGCCGTGCCCTATATGTAGTGAAGTGGGGTTGGAAATAACTAACTTGAAATTATTCCGAATGTTTGTGATAGTGGAAGGTAAAGGTGACCGCATAGAACCATACTCATCTGTTTGTTAAAATTATAGCTGTTGTTGAAGTGGAATGGAACACAGAAGTGCAGTTTGCCATTTGGACAGCAGAGGGCAAACTAACACTAATACATTGCATCAGCTGAGTACAGAAACATGCTTCTATGTTCATTCCACCAATTCCCTACAAGTGAACCTAATACAACCAGGAACACTAGAAAAGTGCCCACCCACACCCAGAATACTCCACCAACACAACTATGCTGCCTTTCTCAGTGGTATTAATGGACATGGTGGTGCAGCTGAATGAGCTGGAGCAGCACCAATGGCAGCAGGAGGCCAGGGAGAGGAGGAGGAGGAGGATGGCTGGGATGCAAGTGGAGAGGGGCGGAGGCAAGCAGTCATAACCCACACAAGGGTGGGCACTTACAGATGGGTAGATACATACCCTGTGATGGCTAAATGGGTAGACAATCCAAGAACTACTGACCCTAATCCAGGGCAACATAGCTAGCAGGGTTGGCATCCGGACAGCCATACCACTGCTGTTGAAGCAGTTGTCGGTGCTGCACTTCCTAGCCATAGGCACGTTCCAGCACTCCGTGACCAGCTGTATGGCTTATCACAGCTCTCCTTCTCCAGAGTGCTGGTGCAGGTATTGGAGGCCCTCCTGCACCATGTGGGCCAGCACATCGCCCTCCCAACCACCATGGAACAGGTGAATGCCACCAATACCCTCTTCTACGCGCTTGCAGGCATGCCAAACGTGCTTGGATGATTGGACTTCACACATGTTGAGCTGGTGCACGCACACGCCACAGAGAAGGTGTACAGGAACTGCAAGCAGTACCATTCCCTCAATGCACAGATGACCTGTGATGCGACCTCACCATCACGCACTGCTGCACACAGTTCCCAGGGTAAACCCATGACTCTATGGTTTTGTGGAACAGCACCCAGCCAGCATACATGGCGCAGCACAGCGGACAAAGGACCTGTATGTTGGGTGAGTACATGGACAAGTACACACACACATTGCTGCATGGTGCACAGGCCAAAGTGGAGGGGCCTGACACAAATGTATGACCCACTACCACCGAGCACCAGAGAGTAACTTAGTGCATACCCAAATGTCAGTCCATGAAGCACGGGTGTGACACCAGACTGTTGCCGTGTCCATCAGTGGCAAGTACATATATTAAACCTGAAGAATCAAACCGGCAACACACTACAGGTACCAGAATGACACACTGCCATTCCAACAAATCCATACCTGCAGTGCACCGTCCCACCCAGGCCAATGAAGGCATGTCCTAGCAAAGTGCATGCATGCACAGATTGTGCAGATCCCTCAGTCACAGGCAACACCACTGCCATGCACCACCTGCCATGCATTCACACATTCAATGCAAAAGTCAAAGTGCCCCATATATTGCACCATTGAGTCTTGTGTTATTGTCGGTTCGCAATTGTGACTGCTCTCTGACAAGCACAGGGGCGTACGTCAGTGGGACAGGATGGGAGATGGACAACATGTCCATTGAGTGCTGTTGCCAGCTAGTGTGATAACAAAGAAGTAATATGTGTACTGTGCCTACTGTGCATGTGTTCCCTCATACTGCATTGATGCATGTCTGTGCATGTCCAGACCACAGTGTGGGCATCATGTGGTGTGTGCAGACACTGGTTGGGGCGGTGGCATGGCGATTTACACACCACACCATGGGGATATGCATGCTGGATCTGTTGGTGGCTATTGCATTCCCACCCTCATAAATCCACCCCAGGGAATAGAACACTTCCTGTTGCGGATGACACACAATTGCTGTCACAGGGTGCGTCACAGTGCATGACTCACATACTTACAATTCTACTGGATGCATGGAGTATCAGGGTATTGAATAATGTGCCATTTGAACGTCAGACCCGCAACATGCATGCCATGGCTCACTGTGTGTCTCCCCCCCTTGCAGGTGATTCAGAGTATTCACTACTGCAGTGGCTAATGACCCCGGTGAGGGATCCACAGTCGCCGGAGGTCATGGCATAGAACCGTGCCCATGTGTGAACAAGGGCAACCATCAAGCAGACATTTGGACTCCTAAAGGCACGTTTCAGATGCCTACACTGGTCAGGGGGTCCACCCATGTTCAGGCCAGAGAAGACAGAGCAGATAGACATGGCCTGTGCTATGTTGCATAATATCTGCATTAGATGGAACATACCCTTGCCCCCAGACCACGATATACCACCACGAGAGGGTGGAGATGGTGATTGTGATGATGCTGGCAAGGCAGCACCAGCCAGGCATAGGCACGTGCACATGGAGCCCAGGGATGGCCGTATTGTACGAAAATAAATCATTGGCAACTTATTCTGAGGTCCCCTCACTGTGCACCACCCATGATATGTCACTGTATTTGATGTGCTCACTCAATAAAATTCAGAAACATGAATAACAGCGTTCCACTCATTGTTGACTAGATGAATGTATTGAACAGTACTACACACTACAGGTCAAAAACCCTGCCCACTACCCCCTCCCCACACACCCACCACCCCCTCCCCACACAACCTAACAATGGAGTGTCACTTGTCTGAATCCAGAGTCTCATTCCCTGTGCCTCTTCCCATGAGGACCCTTTCCACAGGCAGGCGTACCCATATGTCTCTGGGAGTGGCGCCTATGGCTGCCTGCACTGAGCTGGCAGGGCTGGCCGTACACCCATGCCCTCCTGATTTGCCTGAACAGATAATGCCACAGACTCCGCCAGTGTGGGCACACCCTCATTCCCTCACAGACCCTCTGGGCAAGTTGTATTAGGGCAGAAGTGGTGCGGCCTAGGGCACGGGCAAAGTGGCGGCCAGTGGACTGTATTGCCTCCCTATTCAGCTGGGCCTCTGCTAGCTGATACCTTTGGATACCAAGCATTTCTTCATGGCGGGCCTCCATCCGCCGAATGCGCTCGTCCATCTCTCTGATAGATGGCATTGTTGGACGTGGTGGGCTGTGGAGGGTGGATGGACTGAAGGTAGGGGAGGGATAGGTGGAGCTCTGTGGCATGTCATCTCTGTCTCGCCCACTGAACTGCCACCTCTTCAGAGCTGGTACCATGTGACGTGGAGCCATGATGGCTGATGGGCGCCCTTGATGGCCGCCAAGGGTGTGCCACTGACTCGGCCTCTGGAGCAGGCTGCTGTTCTGGGCCAGCTGACTGGGCTTGGCAGCTGGCTGGGCTTGCTGTGGTGGCTGGGCTTGCGGAGTTGTCTGCTCCTCCTGGGCAGCTGGCTGTGTCTGTGGGGCCGGCGTTGCCACAGCTGTGGTGCGTGTGGGCCATTGGGCAACCTGACAGGGTCTTACATGGCATCTGGATGGACCAGCGTCTTCATTGTCAGTGGATGCGCCTGTTAGGGTGAGAAAACATAGCAGTTAGAAGCCTGTGTGTGACATCGATGCACTTGCATTACGCTACTTGCACATTGCATGGTTCCTGGCCTGGTCAAGATGTGTGGGGGTCAATTGTGCACTGATGCATACATGCATAGATGCATGCATGTATAGGGTCTGTCCATTTTGGTTGGACTCATAGCACAGTGGTTTGTTATTGTGTGTACATTGGGGAAGTTCTAACTGTCCAGTCATGCAATGGTGCACTTGACATGTGCACATCTGCATGGATGCTTGTTGGGTACGATGGTATTGCATGTCTTACATTGGGTGTGACCCCTGTCATTTATGTGTGCACAGGGACCTTAGATGTTGATGTCACTCCTACTACCCCTTTCCTTCAGCATGTTTCCCTTGACTGTTTTGTGTGCACTTTTTGAGTGGGTGCAGGGCATTCTGTTGCGGCTTGTTGTACTCACTGCCAACCCCTTGGGTCCCAGCTCTGGCCTCTGCTCCTCCGACACCCTAGAGGCCTTCCAGAGGCATGAAAGAGCTGAATTGTTCTTTGCAGGGCATCAGTCTGATGGGAGAGACAGTCCTGACTCCTGTGGCCATTGACTCCCGCAGCCCCAAGTCATCCAACCTCTTGCAGCAGTCCCTTGAGGTTCTGAGGATGGACCCCACCGCTGTGACCCTACTGGCCACATTCACCCATATGGCTGACTTACTCCACTGGCGGGTGTGGCGTGTCAGCATTGTCCACAATGTGGTCTGTCATGGCTGTCAATTCGGCATCCGAAAAGCAGGACTTTGTGGGACCGGACTTCAGACATCCTGCTTTTGCTGCTTCCTGACATTCTGTTAATGTTTCCTGGTGTTGATGCCTACAGGAAATGCCTGATTTAAATTGTATTGTGTTTTCCAAAATGGACACCAGCCAACTTCCACTTCCTGTGATGCCGCTGTTTCTGGTGCCGTGTTAACGGTGCTGGTGTTTCCGGAATCATGAAGACTGGTCAGCTGTTACCGGCATATTTTATTGCAGTGGCATTGTCATTTTCCAATTTTCCCCCTATTACCGGGTTGCCTGTTTTATCCTTTCTGGGTCTGCTGGACGCAGACGTCCACAGAGTTGTAATATGCCAGTGATTCCGCCATGCCGGTAGCCAGTAACGGTACTACCGGATTGGCGGAATCACCAGCATCGTAATAGGAAACTTGTAATGAGGGCCTTACTCTTAAGAGGCTTCTTAACCCACGTAGACTCATATGGTTCTTTAAATTCATTAAGGCTTCAAACTTCTTTACTGAGGGTTAAAGCCATCAGCTTTAATTTCATGTCCCAGAAAATGAAATTTGGTTCTACAACAATAGGCTTTCTGGAATGATGATTAAGCACTTGTATTTCTTAACAGTATTAGAGCATGGCTGATCTCTACAAGGTGTTCTTACAATGTTTTATTTTGTATTAGGAAATCATCACTACAGGCCAGTCTTACTGTTTCATCCACATTGGGCATGGTCTAAGGTCGGAAGATATTACATTGATTCCCACTGTTGTAGAAGGCCATGCATATTGTTGGCGCACTAAGGAAAAGATCATGTTTATTGATGATCACGAATCAGAAACAGTGCTCATTTGACTAAACAAGTGACAAATACATTTTAGACCCTTGGATCAGAGCAAGTTATGGATCAATATAAGGAAAAGGACTCCTTGAAATGTGGACCCTCTAATTTAGTTCTCCCAGTACATGAATATTAATAGGACAAATGCTCCTATGGGGTTCTAAGCTTTTGATACTCTATTTGAGTTATTTCATGAATGCAAGAGGCAGCTGTATTGTCTAACACATACTGGAGCCATACCATTGTCCATGGGTATCGTTGTGTAATGTAGAGATGTATGCCCGTAGTTGTAGGAATCAATAGAGAAAATGCCATCAGGATTCGAAAATATGTTTCTCAATTGATGGCTTTGTTCATCAGTATCACGGGCATCATCCCGACCAATCTGTTTTTAACCATGTGACGGAAGCTTGGGATAAACTAGAGTAGTCATTTCAGAGGTAGGAAAGATCCCTATTTGTTGTGTCGACCTTCACAGAAGATTTACTGCTATTGCAATAGTTGCTTGTCATTCAGAATACCATTTCATCCCACCAAGTGGCACAGCTAAGATTCTCTACCCCATAAGGACAAAGGGGGCACATCAAGAAAATCACTTGTGTCGAGTGCACATAGGTAGTTTCAGGACTGATGCCATTAGCATTGTTGCATCAATATTCGGGTATATGACCATTAATTGGATAAGCTAAACTGATCAACAAATATTGGTAATGAATGGCCATTCCAAAAGAGGTTTTTCCTGGCAGACATATGTCAGGAAACTAGTGCAACCTAGCTGGTTAATACTGCTGCAAAATCTGTTTGTCAGGTGTTTATATGAAATAATGCTCATTGAAATTATGGGCCTCATTACACGGATGGCGGTAGGGCTTTACCGGTACCGGTAAAATACCGGTACCGGTAAATCCCTACCGCCTTACTACGAGGTCCCTTTGCGGGTTGGGGGATTTAACGCCTGCTTTTTGCAGGCGTTAAAATCCAACCCGCTAAGGGACCTCGGAGCTAATTACGGCACCGCAAAATTGCGGTGCCGTAATTAGCGCCTTCCCCATTCCCATAGAGCCCTATGGGGCAGAAATGGGAATGGGGAAGGGCAATGGCGGAAGGGGGATTTACCGCCCCTCCAACCTTGGAATGGGGTGGTAAATCCCCTTTCCGCCAAGGCGGTGCCGGTATTTTACCGGAATGAGCCATGGCGCTAATAGCACCATGGCTCACCGCCTACCGTGTAATGTGTCTCCATGAGTAATTGCAGTGTTTACAGCATTGGATATGTGGAAATGTGCCTGTTCTTTTTGTAGTGGTTATAACATCTTTTCTATCAGTATGTACAAGTACGTCTTTTAAGTTTTTACTCTTGGCGTATGCAAATACTGTAGCTTTCTCAAATAGTGGTTTGACTTTGTCATCATGTCTGAATGTATTCCAATGTTTCCTGATGATTTTCTGCAATTTGTTACGCTGTTTACAATGTTTAGTCACGTAAACTAAATCAGGTTGTTCTTTCTCATGGGATGTACACAGTATCTCTTGTCCGATTTTGAGGTCTACTCTGTAGCGTGCTGTAGACAATTCCATTTGTGCGCATCCTCGTTCTAGGAATCTGTTGAACATAGTGCTCAGTTGTTTAGAGTTCTCACCTGTGTCTGAAACAATCTGTTTCACGCTTAAAAATTGCCTATAAGGAAGGTCTTGAGGGGCTTCCGGAACCAGAGATGGTTCTCCTCAAGTTTCAGAGAGGCCAGGAGGCTGTTCCAGAGGGAGGCCCCAGCAGAAGAGATAGATCTAGCACCAACTCGCTTGGAGAAGCGACTGACCCTGACGAGTTGGAGGTGGATGAGCGAAGAGCTCGAGAGGGAAGATATTTAGGAACCAAGAATTGAAGGTATTGATGTCCCAGACCCCAGAAAGCCTTGTGGACAATGCACAAGGTTTTGAACTTAATCCTCGCCGCCACTGGGACCCAATGCAGAGATTTCAGTCCTGAAGAGATACAATCCCTGGGCTTGAGGCCAAGGACAAGTCTCGCAGTCCTGTTTTGGATGAGCTGCAGAGGGCGAGGAGTAGAGGCAGGCAGATTTAGAAAGAGGCTGTTGCAGTAGTCCAGCCTAGAGAGAACCAGAGCTCTGGAGACAGTGAGCTTCTGGGGGAAGGAAAGGAAAGTAAGAATACCTCTGAGGAGGTTGTAGCTGGTAGTGTGACTTCTTAGAGACATCAGAGATGTGAGGAGAGAAGGAAAGTGTGGAGTCGAAGATGACCCCAAAATTCTTAGCCTCACAGGTGGAAACAAGAAGAGGGCCAATGGAGGCTGGTCAGAGAGTGACAGGAAAGGAGGGAGAAGGTGTGCCAATGAGGAGAATCTCGGTCTTACTGGATTAAGGCAGAGATCGTTGGTGGCACACGACTCCTGGATAGCGGACAGACAGTCAGAGATGAGAGAAGGAGAAGTGGCGGAAGGGAGCCTGAAAATGAGTTGAGTGTCATCCGCATAGCACTGAAATTTGGGGCAGAGAGCGGCAATGCAGTGGGCAAGAAGTGCCAGGTATTGGTTGAACAGCCAGGGAGAGAGCTTAGACTCCTGGGGAACACCACAGGTAGAGATAGAGATAGAGGAGAGGAAGGACCCAAGTTGGACCTGGGAGAGGAAGGAGGTCAGCCAAGCCAGGGCCTGATCGGTGATACCCAGGTTATCACGGAGACGGTTGGGCAGATGGCATGGTTGACCTTGTCAAAGGCAGAAGAGAGATCAAGTAAGATGAGGACACAGGGGTGTTGGGGTCGAGGTTGGAGAGCATGTCTTCACGAATGTTCAGGAGAGCAGTTTCCATGTTTCTGGCAGCTCTGTAGCCAGACTGATGGTCATGGAGACAAACAACGGATTCAGTGTAAATATTAAGCTGGAGTGATGGAGATTGGGCGATAGTTAGCCGGGCAGGAAGGGTCGGCACAGGGTTTCCTAAGAAGAAGGTGCACAATGGACTGCTTCGGGGGTGGGGGGGAGACTCCAGTGGTGAAGGAGTGGTTGCAGAAATCAGCAAGAGCAGGAGCCAGGGTGTTAATGTGGTCCTTGATGGTTTGGAGGAACAGGGGTGAATCTGTTTTGACAAGACTTTCATAGATCAGACTTGTCTAGAAACATTGTCTGAGGAGAACAGGGGAAAGGCAGAGAAGGAGGGAGGAGGGGTGGCCGCAGAAGGGCCAGAGGAAGAGCAGGGGGTAGAGGGAGGAGAAGTAGAGAGAGAGGACAGGATGTTCTGAGTTTTAGAGATGAAATGAGAAGCCATGGCCGTGCAGAGGGCCTGGGATGGGACAGGAGAGGTAAAGACTGCAGCAGGAGTAGCCAGCTCCTTGCAGATTTTAAAGAGTTCTGCCGAGTTGTTAGATGCCGCAGAGAAGCTGGCTTGGATGTGGGCTATATTCTTGGTGCGGGCAGCGTACCAGTATTGCCTTTGGAGCATGTGGCAGGCCAATTTGTCAGAGGATGTACCGGAAGCACGCCATTTCCTCTCAGCCACCCTGCACATGCGTTTGAGGGTGACGAGGTCTGAGTCATACCAGGAGCTGCTCTTGGCTTTGGGCTTCAGGCAGATCCTCATGACAGGGGCAAGAACATCGACAGTATCAGATATAGCAGAGTGGAGCATGAAAAGGGCTGTGTAAGGGTGTGAGTCAGCCAAGGGGAGAGGAGGAGGTGCGAAACTGTCGGCTAGAGCCTCAACTGACACACGCTTCATGGGTCGGATAACCGAGAAGGTGGGTGGCAGTGCTGGAGTTGGCTTGGCCTGAGGGGTAGAGTGAGATGGGAGGAAAGGAGAAAGTGATCACTCCAGCAGAGAGAAGTGGTGAGAGTGATCAAAAGGGGAAGGTCTGAGGAGATCAGAACATCCAGAGTGTGCCCTGCAGAGTCGGGCCAGAGGGGAGAATAGAGAATGGGAGAGAGTCACAGAGGTCAAGAAAGAGTCCAGTGGTAGGACAGGAAGCATCCAGGTGGATGTTGAAGTCTCCAAGAAGGAGGAGTTGAGTGGTTGGGACCAGGAGGGAAGAGGAGAGGTCTGCCCACTCAGAGAGAGAATGCGTGATTTGGCCGAATTTAGGTCGTTTGAAAATTCTGAACGGCAGAAAAGTTTGACCAAATCACGCATTTGGTACTGGGGACTGCGGGGTTGTCCCCACACCCTTGCTCACTATATTGTGAGCAGGTGTTGCAGGGGTGTCCCCTGCAGATGTTGCAAATACATAAATAAATAAAAGGAAAGGACCCTGCGACGCCGGTTGCCAATCACGGAAGTGAAAGTGAACAGTCGTTGCAGGGACACAGCGAGTCAGCAGCAAGGTAAGTAGGGGTTTGGGGGTGGGGGCTGGGGGTGGGCCCAAGTTGGAAATGTTCAGGGGAGAAAAGACTGAAGGTTATTTCGGAAAACAAATCTTCTGTCTTTTCTCCCTCAGACATTTCTACCTCAGGTATTCAACCCCGATCCTTGAGTGTGGACTGGTGGCGTAGGCGGACATCCAAGAGACCAGAGGAAGGAGAGTGACTGGATGGTGGTGGTTAATGTTAAGGAGGACGTCTGTGGAGTGTTTGTGTGAGAGACGGGAGATTGTGAGTAGTAGAGGTGGAGTGGAGTAGTGGTAGTTGGGAAGAAGTAAAGTAAGCTCTGGTAGTAGTGAGTGAAGGAGATAAGAGGTAGAGTTGTAGTTGGTAGTAGAAGGGTGAGCAGGGCACCATATCCCTAGGTGTGATAAAGGAGTAAGGGCAGTAAGTGAGATTAATAGTAGCGGAATAGGAGCAGTAGTATACAGAGAGTGGGTAGGGTGACAATGAGTGGAGAAAAACGAGTAGCTATTTGGTATAGAGGGAGAGGAAGGAGGGAAGAGACGATAACAGAAACAGAGGGGTATTTGGAGGTATGAATTTTAGTAAGAACAGGAGTAGGGGGGAAGTAAGATCAAAGGGTGGAGGTGGAAATGTGCAGTGAGAGGTTGAAGGGACAGTGACGTTTTGGGAGCGGAACAACTTAAGAGATCGGTATATCGAAGGGTCAGGTGCCAGAGGGTCTGAAAGCAGTGAGCGTGACGCTGGGCGGAAGAAGGCACCAGATTACTCCCTGAGATGACTAAGTGGGTATAGGTGAGGGACAGTTAGAAGATCCTTAGGGAGTCAGTTAGTCATCGTATTAGGGCTATCACCACAAGTCTTAGAAAGAGAACAGACATGCAGGTTGGCAAGTAGTAACATCCCTGATAAAGACGCCTGGGCTAGAGAGAAGGAAAAACCAGGGACATTTGAGTGAGAGAGGGACCGCCCTATTACCAAAAATCCCAAGTCCTGAGAACCACAGAAAATGTTCTCCTTGAACAACAAACCAATCTGTAAATCAAAAAGAAACACTCTTGGACTTTTCATCAGAGTCGGCGCGGTTCTTTGTGGTGGGCCACCCTGTCACAATCCGTCCCTGATGATGGATATTTGTTATCTGAAATGCATTGGACGATATAAAATGAATGTTTGTGTCTTGTATTAAAAACTGCAATTACTCCCATTTTCAATGAGCATTATTTCATATAAATGTAACACTTGACAAAAAAATGTGCAGCAGTTTAACTGCCTTGTTTCCACTAGTTCTCCTGCCAGGAGAGATTTACATTAGCTAGACCCTCTTGGTGCTTGTGAGTTCTAGTGTCAACCATATATCACTTATTACCTAGAACTGCCCCCTGAAAACCCCATGCATTACAATAGGTGTCTTTTAAACTAAAAAATATTTTTGGGACTGTTATTGTCAATCAATATTCAAATGGGATCCTCTTTGAAGTCTACTACTGATGTGGGATGTAGAGAGGGTCATTGTTGCTGCAGAATATTATTCGAATTTACATACACATCTTCATTTACACGGCTTTTCCTTTTCTTATCCTCACAGGTGGGGGAAATTCTCTGATACTTCCAGGTATAGCAACTTATTATTTTTCTTGGATTTCAGTAGCATAGAGAAGCAACTGAGTAGGTGAAAATGCTTTCTCAATATTGCTGAAATCCATTGGATGGACCACTACTCTGGACCAGACTTCATTATCCATAAAATCCAAATTAATTCCACATCAGTGGAGTTTATCATTACTGATGTCAAAATCAGAAATAACATCTCCCATAACTGAACAACTGTGACTTACTTTTTTCCTGCCATGATAATAAAGCGTTAACTCCCCTTTCCAAGGGGTGGAACGGGGGGTAACGTCCCGGCAACCGGGAGGGCCTATAACGAGAGGGCACCTGGCCAAACAGAGCTCCTCTTTTATGACCATGGAAGTCGGAAAAGGGGAGCTGCTGCGGCGGCTGCAGCAGGTGGTGCCGCTGCCACCACAATCAGGAGAATGGGGATGGGGAGGAGTGGTTGGGATTTTTTTACTCAATAAAATAAATAAGGAGTGCAGGGGGGGATGATGGTGCTCCGTGGTGGGGTAGGCAGCCTGTGGGTTCTGTGGAACGTGGGCTGAGATTACACGTTTCAGCACGCAAACCGCTGAACATAATTGGCTGTACTCCCGCGCTCCCTGGATGCTAATGAACTATATGAACCTGTTACTTCCAGGTGGTTGGAATTAAATGCATCAACACCTGATTCCCATTTGTTGAGCAGATTAAATGAGGGATATGTCTGTCAATTTTTAATAGTTTTTCAATAAGTAAGAACCCATCGTTGTTTATACATAGTGTGATGAAAACATGACCCATACCACCATTCTTTGAGTATGGAAGAACACCTGCTTGTGCTTCTTTTGAATACTTGTTAGACTGATGGTTTTGTCCTTGAATGTTACTGGAGGTATCCCGTACATAAAACCATAATGTATTTCCATCCAAAACGTAGAATGACTCCTTATTTGATTGAAGGTTGATTTTCAAAGGTTATGATGAAGTCGCATTGCCATCATTCTGTTCGCTGACAGATAGGATGGTGATGTCAGGTATCTGATTATTTCAGAAATTAGTTTGGACTTGGTTTGGTTGCTGCTCACTCAATTGACAAGCATCATGTAAGCTCTGTGAGAAACTTGACGGTATTCTCCCACCTATTTTCCCGGGATCTTCCGTTCAGAGAAGCGCCATTGCTTTTGGATCCCTACCCTGGGGGTGGACAAGCGAGGGAGGATCATCTGAGTGGAGGGTCAGGGGGGGATTGGGAGGCGAATACCCAAGGGCGAGACAATGTGTCCCCCCTTTCCAAATTGTACACCAACCCACTCTCCCTTAGTCTTAATAGGGTATTTTCAATCACACCCCATCTCCCCCTACCCATTTCCAATAAGTATTGGGACCAGTAAGAGGTGGCCGGGAGCAATGAAAATTACCCATAGAAACAACAAAGGGATACAAAGTGAGGCATACCATCTAACACCTTTGAATTGTCCCACTAATAGAGTCAGGCAAGGTCAGGCACAATTGGCCGCCGCCACCACAATCAGGTGAATGGGGATGGGGAGGAGTGGTTGGGATTTCTTTACTCAATAAAATAAATAAGGAGTGCAGGGGGGGGATGATGGTGCTCCGTGGTGGGGTAGGCAGCCTGTGGGTTCTGTGGAACGGGGGCTGAGATTACACGTTTCAGCACGCAAACCGCTGAACATAATTGGCTGTACTCCCGCGCTCCCTGGATGCTAATGAACTATATGAACCTGTTACTTCCAGGTGGTTGGAATTAAATGCATCAACACCTGATTCCCATTTGTTGAGCAGATTAAATGAGGGATATGTCTGTCCATTTTAAATAGTTTTTCAATAAGTAAGAACCCATCGTTGTTTATACATAGTGTGATGAAAACATGACCCATACCACCATTCTTTGAGTATGGAAGAACACCTGCTTGTGCTTCTTTTGAATACTTGTTAGACTGATGGTTTTGTCCTTGAATGTTACTGGAGGTATCCCGTACATAAAACCATAATGTATTTCCATCCAAAACGTAGAATGACTCCTTATTTGATTGAAGGTTGATTTTCAAAGGTTATGATGAAGTCGCATTGCCATCATTCTGTTCGCTGACAGATAGGATGGTGATGTCAGGTATCTGATTGTTTCAGAAATTAGTTTGGACTTGGTTTGGTTGCTGCTCACTCAATTGACAAGCATCATGTAAGCTCTGTGAGAAACTTGACGGTATTCTCCCACCTATTTTCCCGGGATCTTCCGTTCAGAGAAGCGCCATTGCTTTTGGATCCCTACCCTGGGGGTGGACAAGCGAGGGAGGATCATCTGAGTGAAGGGTCATGGGGGGATTGGGAGGCGAATACCCAAGGGCGAGACAATGTGTCCCCCCTTTCCAAATTGTACACCAACCCACTCTCCCTTAGTCTTAATAGGGTATTTTCAATCACACCCCATCTCCCCCTACCCATTTCCAATAAGTATTGGGACCAGTAAGAGGTGGCCGGGAGCAATGAAAATTACCCATAGAAACAACAAAGGGATACAAAGTGAGGCATACCATCTAACACCTTTGAATTGTCCCACTAATAGAGTCAGGCAAGGTCAGGCACAATTGGCCCTCACCTGCAGTATAAAAAAGGTGGTTCTACCGGAATCAGACCGCGAGCTGGGGATGCTGACTGGACCAGAGGAGCCAAGGAGCAAGGAGTTATAGGAAGAGAAGCCTGGAGGATGCGGAGGGGATCGGCCTGCTGAGACGCCGGCCCGGTGTTCATGAGGGGCTGCAGCATGGCTAGCGAGGCGTGTCTCCAGGGAGCCAGAGGGAGGCAGCCTGTATCCTGCTGGCGGTGCTGCGTGAAATGCTTATTCCCCTTGGGATGTGTTTCAGTTCTAAGGGTGTCTTAGGGGCAGGTGCTAAGACCATGACCTCGATCCAAACGCATTTGACATGCTCACCAGTGCTACACTAATGTTGGTGAGTCTCATGAGACAGAGAGAAACTCATTAGCTTGCGGTTTGCCGGAGCAGGAGCGGGAACAGGAGCTTTGTTCAGAGAAGAGCCCGGTGAGCAAAAGTGGGATAAAAGCAAGCAAAAGCTGGAAAGCGCTGAAAGGAAAGAAAAGTGAAGCTAGAGAAAGGGAAAAGTAAAACGAAGCAAGCTAACGTTGGAAAGCGGTGAAAGAAAGCAAAGCGGATTGACAGAAAAGCTGCGTTAGAGTCACAGAAGTAATGAAAGACAGCAAAGTGTGCTTGTGGCGTGGAACCAGCCAAGAGTGGGTGCAAGAGAGACCCAAAAGTAAGGAGATGGGTACAAATGACCTGAAACTGAGAGAGACAGCAAAGAGACAGTGAGAAGGAAAACAGACAGTGTAAGCAACCTGAAAGTGAGAAAGAGAGGGCTAGCGACCCGAAAGAAATACAGAGGGCGCAAGAGGCATGTTAAAGGGAAAATGAAGGTGCAAGAGAGCACAGTGAGAAACTGAAGGTGCAAGAGAGCACGATGAAAAGTAAGGAGAAGTGTGCAAGGGCCCGGAAGAGGAGGAAAGAAGGTGCAAGTGTGCACAACAGAAAAGAAGGTGTGCAGGAAGCACAGTAAAGTGGAAGAAAATAGAGTGAAAGAGGCACAGAAGAAGAAGAGGTTCCAGAGAGTAACGAGAGGGGTTAGAGGTCAGAGTGGTCACACCTGGGTGGAGAATAGACCCCAGCATTCTTGAAAGTCTCTGATACTAACCCCCACAAAAGAACTGTACATTGAATAGTGCATCCTGACAAGAAGAACTTTTTAAGTTGTTAAACTTCGTAAAGAGAGTCCTAGGCTTGGGGAAGGGAACCCTAAGAGGCCCAATAAAGACATTGTTAAACTTGGCAAAGAGAGGCCTAAACTTGGGGAATGGAGTCCTTAGAGGCCTCACAGGAACTGTGTCTTTTTTGTTTGTTGGGAACTGGAAGGAACAAATCTTGAGGAAGGGAACCCCAGGAGACCCCGAGACATTGTGAACTCTATTGACCTACGGCAAGAGCCCTACGTGGAAGGTTCCAAGTGCAACCTTTGTGAGTTGAACTATTTTGAACTTGCGGAACTATACCTATTGGTAAGACTACCTGAAACCAGCTGTGGTTTACATTTCCTTTGTTCTTTTTTTTAGTCACCATTTTTTCCTTTAAGAAAATCCTGTAATGCATTTTGTTTATGAGTGAGGACAAGCATAGGTTTGGATACAGACAATCTTTGGTTTTGGACTTACGGACATCGACGGCCCTTATAAGCATCAGTTGAGTCAATAATCCCCTTAGAGTTAGACCAGATAGGCATTACGCCAACCCCACAAAGTTTGATTATAAAGGTTTTCAAACTGTTACCATTGAGCCTGTGTCTCTCTTGATACCATGCCTGTCTCACAGCACACATAATTGGCACTCTTCTTTAGCATGTATGGGTAGTGGGTCTGGGACCAGAGGACCTGTTCATGCAGTCCATCAAAGGTCAGAGCCTTTAAATTAAGTCGTTTCCCATTAGAAATGATGTGCTCTTGAGAGCCATGATGTTTGCTAGGTGTTTCAGCTGCTGTCCTCCTATTTTGATTTCTCATTCTGTGATTCCACATTTTGGAGATTCTATGCCATAAAAATTGTGTAACTGCTTAGGAAAGGTTTAAAGAGATGCCATTCAACCCTTCACTGGTTTAATTTGTGAGTGAAAAACCTTTCATGTTTCATTTACAATTTAGAGAAAGTATGAGTTACTGGACGAATCAGAATGTGCTCTTTTTATATCAGCAGTTTCACAAACTTGATCTTGAGCCGCCATAACATAGACATTTTCCAGAGATCAGGTTTGGTGGGTTGTTCAAAGAATATGTGGAAATAAAGATACATTTTGAAATTGGGAACGGTGGGGGTCAGTGGAGGCTGGTGAATTGTTTAACTGGAGCGACATAAATGTCCCAGATATGCCACAGTGACTGACCATAGCAAAGGAGCCTGCAGCAATAAAGTGGTTTTCGGGGAATTCCCTCCCAGAATTATTTTTAAATTATGGGTTAAAATGGCGCATTTTAGAGTACACTTTTTAGAAAAACTGAGTAAAAAGCCAAACAGTTTGCATTTGGTTTTGTAGGGTAACACATGAAAAAATCCAGTAGATGCAAGTCACCAACAGTGCACAGGAGCATTTCTCCAACAGATTTTCATGACGCCTTTTCGCACAATATGTGCCAGCATAAAACATTTTTTACACTGGCTCTGCCCATACATTTCCATGCTGACTGCACCATTATACCCTAGTATTCCCATATAAGAACACACTCATGTTGCTTTGCGCATAATGCCAGTAATGTTGCTACAAGAAAACATGTCCATGTTTGTTCTGCCAATATGTAGCAGTATCCCCACATAAAAACATACTCCAGTTGGCTTTACCATTAAAAATGCATGCCAAAGTATGATAACATGTCCAAACTGGCTGTACTAAAAGGCCAGCCGAGCTATATAATAACACTTATCATGCTTGCTTTGTCAAAGATGCCCAATACAAAATGTCATACCACAATATGAAATGACTGGACTGTCTGCAAAGAAATTCCAATCTAGCTACATAATAACACTTATGCTTGTTTTACAAAAGATTCCTAATTGAAAATATCATGCCACAGTAAGAATATTGCCACTGATCCTGCTTGCTTTATCAAAGATGCCCAATACAAAGTGGCATTCCTCAGTAAGAAATGGCTAGACTGCATAATAAATGCCAGTCTTGCTCCGTAAAAACACTTATCATCCTTGCTTTGCCAAAGATCCCCAATACAAAATGTCATAGCACAATAAGAAATGGCTCGACTGGCTGCATTGAAATGCCAGTCTAGCTACATATTAACACTTAACATGCTTCCTTTATCAAAGAAGCCCAATACAAAATGTCATGCCACAGAAAGAGTAATACCACTGATCATGATTGCATTATCAAAGCTGCCCAATATAAAATGTCATACCACAATAAGAATGGCTAGACTGGCTGCAGTAAAATGCAAGTCTAGCTACATAATAACACTTATCATGCTTGCTTCATCAACCATGCCCAGTAAAGCATTCCATGCCTGCTCCATGGTGCACCAATGCCTTGTACTCAGACATTAATGATGAATGTGATTATGTGTGATTACAAGGTGCTAGGCGACCCAGGGGGCAGATGTGTGTCAGGAGCTGGGTTAACAGGGTACAGCCATGGCATTTTTTATTGGGCATAGATGCCAAGGAAAAACTGCCATGACTAGCCCCCGAGGCCCCAAGCATCTCACAGGCACACATTAATTGTGTGCATGCGAGGTGCTGGGGGCCCAGTCATGGTATTTTCCACTGGGCACCTATCAGATGCCCACTAATAAATGATATTCCTCCTCTCATTGCCCTCCAGTGCCTCGCATGCATAGATAATCAATTGGGTGTACATGCAAGGCACTGGAGGGATTAGGGGTCAGGCTTGACATTGCATGTGAGGTGCTTAGAATCCCTGCGGACTGGACTAGCATTCTTTACTGGACATACCCACTAAAAATGCCATGCCTTCCCCACTGGGTCCCAGTGCCTCACACACACACAATGAATGTGATTGTGTTTGTGTGTGAGGTGCTGGGGGGGGGGGGTACTGGGACTGGGATCACACATGTTTTTTTACTGGACATCTATCATAGATGTCCAGTAGAAAAATGCCATGCCTGTCCCCTGGGCCTCACAGAGCAAAACACGCACACAATCAACGTGATTATGAGTGTATGCAAGGTGCTGGGTTGTCCAGTGGGCAGGCTTGGTATTTTTGACTACATATCTATGACAAATGTCCAGTAGAAAAATGCCACCCGTGTCCACTGGGCCCCACAGTGCCACACATGCACTCACAATGAAAATGATTGTGTGTATGCAAGGCACTGGGGGTTTGGAGGGTACGTTTGCACAGCTAGGGAACTATAACTGTCAAAGGGAAACAGTGTTTTCCTTTGATAGCTAAGAGCGCTCCCTCATCTGAAAGAAACAGCTGAGGGAGTTCTCATATTTCACTGGGCTGGCTCCTCCATAATGGGTGAGAGGGGCCAAGACCCGGTGGGTCGACACCCCTTCACCCATTATGGATGAGCTGCCCCTTGTGGGGTTACATCTCCTCAGATTCTTCTCTTGGAGGGAAGTGTCTAGTGTTACATAGAAGTGCAGACACAGCCTCTATTTCGGCCTCTCAATAAATTGTGTCTCTGCTTCTTTCTTTTGAAGTGTCAATCCACTTTGGAAAGATAAACCCCCTAACCCTCTCACAACTGAGTTTCCTGCTCTTTCAAATTTGATTGCCACAATTCTCTCTCTTCATCAAATATTACGTTTTTGTCCTCACTTTGTTTTGAGTTAAGGGATAAAGAGATGTTGGTTTCTAATTGTTGTTCATCAAACTTTCTTCTTTACTTAACAACACTATTTGTTGAAATGTCTCTGTAAACTGTCAGGATTCTCAGTACAGGAGGTAGGCAGAAGTCACAATGGAGGAGAAAAAAACTTCGAGAGGGTGGAAACTCTGGCACAAATGGAAATTGGGTGACAAGTCAGGAAAAAGACCAAGGGGTAAAAGGCCTATTCGATTCTGGGGAAGCATGCTTATACATCACTCACCGTGCCAAGATAGCCCCCAAATTAGTCTCTTTTTAGAAACCTAGGTAGAGGACTAAACCACTCGGTCTAGGCCAGCACAATAAAGGAGGTGGGGCTAGCATTCGAAACTTGCTTGACAACATTTTTCCTCAGACCCCACTGAAGGATTACTTTGCTGTTTTTTCAATTGGATGTTTGATGGTCGAACTTGCCTCTCTGTTCCCTTCTCTGGAATGACAATATTATTTTGGAGATGTGCTTTTCACATATATAATTAGCTGAAACTGTGTAATTAAAATACTCAACATCTGAGCGATCATGCACGTTTTTGGGAATTAATAGCTGATTGTAAGCGCAGCCTGACTGGCGTAGTGTTAAGAAAGACTTTATATTTTTGGTTTAATATTTTGACCAATGATATCGTGGTCTGACCATACCACTTCAACCATACAAAATGTCACTTCTATTTCAAGATGGTCATTCCCCAATGGTGTACCTTTTGCTACACGCTGGGAGATTAATAACCTACCACAACTCATAAAAGGTTTCAACACAATACTTTTATTTGCTCCAAATCACAAGAAGGGTTGGATGAAGGGTAACTAAATGTGAATAATTATCTCTGGTCTCATTGGTTTGGCCACTGCCACTAAGAACCCCATCTAGCTGCTGCTCCTCTTTGCTTGGCCAATGCTTGGTCTCTCCGACCTCTCACTGCTTTCAATGCCCTCTTCCTTCCTTCTCTGGTGTCACCATTTCTTAGCCTTACTTCTGCACTGTTCCTCCTAGAATGTGATCCTCTCGCTGCTTTTGATGTTGCCCTGCTTCCTCTCTCCACCTGTCTTCTCATTAGATCACTGAGTCTTCTTCTTCCTTCTCTGTCACTCCAAAAAAGCCACGCTCTACGTCAGAACTTCTCCTTCCTGATTGTTCAATTTTCCTGCATCAACCTTTCGCT
Source organism: Ambystoma mexicanum (assembly GCF_040938575.1). Taxonomy (NCBI): domain Eukaryota; kingdom Metazoa; phylum Chordata; class Amphibia; order Caudata; family Ambystomatidae; genus Ambystoma; species Ambystoma mexicanum. The sequence continues at coordinate 720,213,701 of NC_090923.1, forward strand.
TGCAATCTTCCCAATATCCTTCAGTCTCCTGGTCTTTATCTTTTCGCATTCCCTTCTCATGCCTCCTTCCTCCACTCTCCTTCTTGCTTTCTGTGCTCACTCTCACACTGTCTCCTCTTCTCCCACACCATGAGCCTGGAACAGCTCCCTTTTATACTAGTGATCCTTGTGCAACTATGCAGATTATGAATTTGGGCTTATGTGAACGGGTGCGTATGTTAAACCCGCCTCAAACCTGTATGTGGCCACTACTGTTCGGGACCATGTTAGGTGGCCCGGGGCTCCACGTGCTAAAACTATAAAGAGTGGCGCCATCATTGTGGCATCAGGCTGAAGTGTCATGGCAGCCTTCACTTGGTGTGTGGCAATGTTCACTTTGCCACTTTCCCAGGTGAATGTCTGTGACTCGGATAGCTTCGGCATACTTGATAAGCAGATCATCATGATCCACTCCATTGGCCGAGTATCCCCTTGTATGTCCCTTCTCTGGACTGGCTTCCCACTCAGGAGCTGAAATCGCAGACCGCATTCATGAAGGGAAGACGTCACCGTGTGATTACGGGGCCTTTGGGTGGTCAGATAAGAGTGGCTGAGAATGGGATTGTGTCCCCTCTCTAAACCACCTCTGGGATTGGAATCACACTGTGAGTGGCCACCCACACCCCCCTCCACCTCCTGGCTCCCTGTCACCCCATTTCCCAGCCTACGAGATGGGACTTTGTAACACTTCACTCACACATTCCTATCTTAATCCCTTTTTTCCATGGACAAGCATATCATGATCGAGTGTGACGCAAGCGCAAATAGTTTCAAGACGTTATCTGAACATAAGGCAGTTTAAATAGTTGGAGATGCTAACAGGTTACCAAATATCGTGCAGGAAGTCAGGAATCGATGGTATCGTGGTAGCTTATTTCATAATCAAGGTGCTAGAACAGAGAATCTTTACCCCGAACCCTTTGGTGAAGTTTATGGGAACATCCAGGACAATACACATCGCCGACTGAAGGGACTGACCTAGTGTGCAGTGGTTACGGTCTCCCCAAGATATTCTAGAACTTCCTACAGGGAAATGTAATGTATAGTGATCTTGTATAGCTCACCTCTACCATTTCGGCAACCTCATTTTGCAGGGCGCTGGAAGAAAAGGGGTAGGGCTGGGGTGCTAGTGACCGAAGTGGAGTAGAGAGAGAGATGCCAATCCTGGAGTGCTGATGCATGGAGGCGGGAAGTACTTTTTTAAAGTGCTGTGGACGTGACTCTTAGGTGTGTGTTTCTTATGGCTTGGAGAGCGCAAGATCAATTCATTGGAAGCCAGCACTGTGAGCCCAGGTGAGCCACTGGCATGGTGAGGGTATGTGTGATGAAACTAGAGATTTCAGAAGCAACAAAGATCCATTAATGCGGTAGTTTATAGTCAGATCACTGCTGTGTTTGAGTAGTGTAAGGTGGTATAGAATTGACACATAAATCTGTTGGTTGTGTAGGAGAGGGGATGCAAGGACTTCTGTTATTGTTGTGGAGTGAATAAGGTAATTCCTCCTTAAACCAAGGACAACCTTAAGAGAAGGGGAAGAAGGACTAGGCACGGGGAATGGGGGTGGAAGAGGCAGGGCTACTAGGGCCCTGGAGAAAAGCATGTAGAGGGACATTAAAGAAGGCTGTACCCTCATGTGGCTCTGTCTTGGTTATTGGGAATTCCACCCCAGGGCACGCGGGTAGGTGTTTAGCATTTTCCGTTACTCCGTGAGCCAACTGAAGACGAAAACCACTGGCGACGAGAGGACACGTCCATGCATGTGAAGGACAGAAGAGGGCAGTCCGACCAGTAAAGGTTGCTGATCCTAGTCGAATCAGGAAAGAAAGGGCACTGCACCCATTGGTAAGGGGCAGACCGCCCAGCGAAGGTTGCCGATCCCAGCCACATCCGGAAGAAAAGGGCACTCCACCTACACGTCCACACGTGTGAAGGACAAGGAAGGGGCAATCCACCCATGGATTAAAGGGCAGTCCTCCGATCCCGGCCGTATCCAGAGGAGGCAATCCACCCATGGCCAGGAGCGCAGTCTGCCCATTTAGGTACTATTAAGACTCAAACAATCATAGGCGTTTTAAGCAGTCTGTTGTTCATCCGACGTGACAATGTGTCTGTTTTTTTGTCTATTTGTATAAGGAGTTCTTACCGTTCTGGTCCTACTTTGTGGGAAGGTGTGGTAGAAAGATCTGTCGGGCTCCGATCTCACGCATAAAGACAGATTTGAATGACTATTTTTATTTGTGTAGCTAACAACATTTCCACTTTACATACCACACCCACACTCCTGTTGATGGGCGATAACTATAAAGCTGTGTCAGCGATTTGCAGCAGCAGCAGCAGATAAAAGGGTTTTATTGGATTGGACAGAACCAGTCCCAGAGAGATTAGCTCTATTTCGGTCTTATATGTAAGATGAAGGAAACTCGAATCACATCACACTTATGTACCTTCTGGACATTAGCTGATCATGGTGAACGAGTGGCCATTCTAGAAGGGATGAACGGAGACTTTCTCATTTTCATGTAAGGAATAGACGCTATTATTATGACTTTTCTTTTTCAAATAAAATGCGCCCAAGTTACTGTTATATCCGAACAGAAAAAGAGACAAGAACAAAGCATAACAATTCCCTGGAGACGGTCTATTTCCACAGAGGCCCAGAAGCACTGAATAGACCTGCTGCCGTGTAGCACCCAGCCTTAAATTCTTGACCAGCCCGTAGACGTACAAGGCTGCAAGAGAAAACTCTCTTATATGAGCCATGGATTAGCTATGCAAACACCCGCAGGACATCACAGAAAGGGTAGGATCATAATTGCCTCTGTGTCTTCAAAAGAATCATGATCCCCCTCTGTGAAACTGAGAACATATCCATACTGTTCAGGGCGTTTAGATCAAAAAACATTTGGTTGAATCTGATTTGGTCGAGTTTTTTTTTTTTCTAACTCGAATTGGCTGCAAATATATAGGGGGGGAGCCCGCGGCAGCTGACCCAACTACCCCAATATTTATATTCACGTTTGCCCCCTCTTTCCCCTCACATATATGTGCATTCAATTTTGCCCAAAAAAATGCGACCAATTCAGATTCGACCAAATGTGCAGCACAGTAATCTGCCATTCCCGATCTATTCTATGGCAAAATGCAGAGGCCAGCATTATGGCAAGTCCAAAGCTGATAGAGTAAGGGTGCGTTACTGGCTGCAGGTAAAACGTCGTAAATTTGAATGTGCATGTTCAATCAAAAGTCTGCATGATGTCCCACAAATGGGCACAAGAGAAGAGCATGCCAGAAGCCATTACCCCTCTCGCTGAATGGGCTCCAAGCATGAATAGTTCCACGCCTGCCTCTGGGATGACAGAATGGTCCACTGGTCCAAAGTGGCCGATGTCATTTTGTTAAACGGAAATCATATAGTGCCTCCTTTTGATTTATATTGGCCTAAGCCTAGTTGCTCTATGGGGAAAACCACGTTGCAAAGTTCTGATTCTGGATCAACTTCGCCGCCATTTTAGAATTATCCGCCATTTTGATTTCTTTGTGTTTTCAGCTTGCAACCAAGCCTCCTGACCTTTGAGTTCTTTTAATGTTTAAGCTGTCCAAGAGCCGACTGTTTAGACTGGGTAAAGAGACCTTGCGCTCCATATGAACTGTCATCTAAGTATTGTCTGTGCACACAATCCTCCTCCTTGTACAATCCTCCTCCTTGTATAAACATTGGGACGCTATAAAGCAAACCTTGAGCGTGGAACACAGGCCGAATACAATTGTGAGGAGACAACAAACAGTGCTTGCTGCAGGATTTGAGAACATACATCGTCATTGTGTCTTCATGGAAATGCAAACCTATGTAATTCTTTGCATATTATTGTATAAGCTGTAGAGAGGCTGGACAATATTACTCAGAATTGTATAAAAGCACAATGTTTCTAATGTCCAGCACTCTCTCTCCTCTCTTTGATGGGCTGGTACTCATTGCGTGGTGTTGAGAGCCAAATAGCTGTCTGTGTTTCTTTGTAACTGTACAGAATAAAGATCTGTGAATCTTTTTAGATTTGTCTTTTTCACCAGTGTTAGCACCTTCGTTACCTATTGTACAAGATGTAGGATGTGTCTACTCTTTCTCTTCCAAGTAGTTCTGCTCTGCTCGTAGTTGATAAGGGAGCGGAATCGAAAATTGTAACTCGTAATACAGTTTCTAAAGAGAGAAAGAGAGACTAGAATGCGTGGCTAGACAATGTCTTCTTGTAATTGTTTTAACCAGTTTCATATTATTAGCTGCCTTAGGATTTTGGTACATGGAAGAAGTACGCTCACTTGAAACATTCTTGCCTACTGAGAATGTTCCTACTGTATCTACACCTTTCGTGCACCTGCACACTCTATCTCCTAGGGACTCTCAACATAGAGTTATCATAATAATACCGTACTGCTTATAATGAACGCAACTCATGCCATTTTGAACAGAACAAACTGCTGGATTTGCTCCCATTTACCGCAACATGGGGAAAAAGGGTTGGGCTGGTATATTCATCCTTTGCCTTTAACTACTGCATGTTATGGTTCTCTACGGGCACAATTATTTGGCCGATGGAATGATAGCATCTCAGGGAACTTTGATGGGACGAATTTGAATGAATTTGAAAGGCGAGTCCTGACGCCTCTGGGATGCTCACTCTTTGCAAATAGGAGCAAGCTCAATGTTGCTTCTATTAGGCCTTCTGATAGACTGTCCTGACCTTTTCAATCTCTGATTTCTTTTAGGATGGCTCCTATAGGTAATAGGGATGCCACGCCACCTTCCTACACTGTTAACCATGGCCCCAACTCAGTTTCTTTCTGCATACAAAGGAATGGTACTCAGTCAATGGGCGATTTCGAGGGTTGCACTAGTATTGCAGACTTGACCAGTGAGGACAGACCTTTGTATGTAGGCGAAACTGTCTACTTTGTTTGCGGTAATGAAGCTTATCCATGGCTACCTAGGGATTGGCAAGGAACTTGTTATTTGGGAATTCTGCTACCAGGGGTATATGTAGCCAGTACCATTGAAATCTCCATGGCTCGTCCTAGGCGGGACGAGAATGGTGATACTCCGTCACAAGTTCTGGGCGATGTAGCAAAATCCTTTGTACCTTTCTGGGGGCAGATCATGAATTCGAGGATATCAGGAGACTAGCAATAGTACTGGAGAAAACCATCAACTGGACCACTGACATACTCTATAACATGATTCTAGAGCAAAAGGCAATCAGATTAGTGGCGCTACAAAACGGGATGGTGTTAGATGTCATCTTGGCTGAGCGTAGTGGAGTAAGCAAATTAGCGGGGTCCGCTTGCTGTGTTTTCGTACCGGATTCCTCCCCGACCATCTTTAAGGCAATACAAAATCTGCACGTCCTGAGTTCAGAAGTACATGTTCCCGAGGGAAACTGGGATCTTAGTGCTTGGTTCTGGGACTTCTTACGATCCTGGGGATGGAATCTCCTCTCGGTTGTATTGATAATTCTTGGTATTCTGTTGTTCTGCTGTTGCTGTATGCAATGTCTTCCTGCCATATGTTCAATATTAGGGGGATGTTGTGCACAGACTATGGGAACGTTAGGACCAAAGGTACACGCACTGGAAAGAATAACCAATGAATTTGTGATGAAGGAAATTTCCGCCGCAGATCTTATTGCGATTGATATATCTGATCAATGTGATTCAGGATGTATGGACATTGAAACGTGGAGTTACTCGTGAAGCGACTCCTTTTTAGTTTAGCACTTGGCTTAGGCCAAAAGGAGGGTTTGTTAAATGCAAATCATATAGTGTTCCTTTTGATTTATATTGGCCTAAGCCTAGTCGCTCTATGGGGAAAACCACATTGCAAAGTTCCGATTTTGGTTCGACTTTGCCGCCATTGTAGAATCATCTGCCATTTTGATTTCTGTTCGCATATTCTCTGTTCTAAAATGGTGGACTGTGTTTTCAGCTTGCAACCAAGCCTCCTGACCTTTGAGTTCTGTTAATGTTTAGGCTGTCCAAGAGCCAATTGTTTAGACTGGGTAAAGAGACCTTGCACTCCATATGAACTGTCATCTAAGTTTTGTCTGCGCACACAATCCGTATCCTTGTATAAACATTGGGACAATATAAAGCAAACCTTGAGCTTGGACACAGGCTGAATGCAATTGTGAGGAGACAACAAACAGTGCTTGCTGCAGGATTTGAGAACATACATCGTCATTGTGTCTTCATGGAAATGCAAACCTATGTAATTCTTTGCATATTATTGTATAAACTGTATGTGAACTGGGCACGAACTCTAGACCACAAATTATTAACATGTAGAGAGGCTGAACAATATTACTCAGAATTGTATAAAAGCACAAATGTTTCTAATGTCCAGCACTCTCTCTCCTCTCTTTGATTGGCTGGTACTCATTGCGGGGTGTTGAGAGCCAGATAGCTCTCTGTATTTCTTTGTAACTGTACAGAATAAAGATCTGTGAATCTTTTTTAGCCCGTGATTGGTGTATTTCCTTTTTGTGGTACCCAGCCTCGATATTTCTTTGTTTTTACAATTGGGGCAAAGAGTGGCAAGTGCTCAGGCACTAGACCATTCAACCGTACAGTGTACATCGGAGCCCCCCGGTCTTATACACCTGTAATAAAACAATCACGCTTAAGTGTGTGCATGTGCCAGGAGCAGTTTCAAAAACAGAGTATGAGGACGAGGTGTTGCTTTTCTCAATGATATGAAAGTACATCCCATCTGGGGTGAGATGCCACAGGGATGCATCAAGAGCTCTGACTTCAGACACCCACTACACGGAACACAGGCACAACAGGTAGTCAATCACCTTCAAGCCCAAGTGTCAGAGGTACATGTCTTCATTGTCTGGTCAGACCTTCAAGAAATGGAGACCCATGTCCCAGAAAGAATGTTACCTTAGACTGGGAGGGCGCAAGGTCTTCTTATTTTTTTTATTTGTTGTTAACAAATGAAGAAGTTATTACGCAAATGGTTTTGGCCTACTCCCCTTCATTTTCCCATAGAGAAAATGTCAAATTTATGGTCAACTGAAGCTGGGCGGATTTAGATCAAATAAGAAACTACTTGGGCATGAAACATTGACTCGATTTCCGGGACAGGTTAGGAGTATATCTGTCCTGGAGTTTTAAAAATATTAAACGGGGAAAGGGGTGCCCCCTGCTCCCAAAAAATAGTTGTATCTCCCATGGTGCTTTGCAGCAGAGAGGCTTTTTAGAAATTAAAAGCTACAATTTTTTGTTCTTGATGTAAGCAATTACTGGGGTAATACCAGGGGAATGCTAAAATAAAAAGTGCTTGAGATCTATTTGGAGGAGGAAACAAGATGCAGTCGTATCATGCTGGAGATGAGGAGGGGGATAGAGGACACAATGTGAAATTGGAGAGTTGGGGGTGGTCTCGGGAACCAATTACAGCTTAAATGTTTTTGGATTGTTAGGGGAATACCGGGAGAATCTCACGAGATTCCTGCCGCTACAACAGAAGACGCCATCGGAGAAGAAAATGCATCACATGTACTACAGAGTGACAGGGGGTAATGGGAGAGGGCCCGGGAAGGAAAAAGCAGCTGAGGAGATTGTGGGCGTGGTGAGTGCCTCGGAGGACAGGGAAGAGCTTTTAATTTTCAAGCATTATCAGGGAATACCGTGGGAATCTGTTGTATCTGTAGTTTGTTGCTGTTATCAGGGGAACATTGGGGAAATCCCGCAATTATTTGGAGAGCGTGAAAAATAAATATTTTACACCTGCAGGGATCACATCTACTAGGCAGGGGGTAATGGGTTTCTGTGCCACTGGCCATGGCCAAAGGTCATAGCTAGTGGGTCCTGCTTAAGCCTATTAGTGCAACACATAGAGTGGCCACGGCCAAAGGCCATGGCTAGTGGGCCCCAAAGAAACCTATTGGTGCAACATGTACAGTGTGCACTGCTGAAGGCCATGACTAGTGAGGCCCAAAGAAACCTATTGGTATAACATGCACAGTGTCCACGGCAGAAGGCCATGGCTAGTGGGCCCCAACGAAACTATAGTATAACAAAACCCTTAAAATTCAGTGGACAAAATGTTAACGTTAAAGATACAGAGCAACATAACCTTTGAAGTTCAGAGAAACAACCTTGATGAAGATAAAGTTAAGGTGATCAAATTTAACACAACAAAAGCCTTGAAATTCAGCAATCACATTTCAAGCAAGTACACCTAAAGTAAACGCCCCCGGTTGGGCAGCGTATGACCACAATGCTGACATCACAGATGACATAATCATCAAAGTAGCTTATTAGTGCAACATGTACAGTGGTTACGGTGAAAGGCCATGGCTAGTGGTTGCTGAAGAAACCTATTGGTGCAACATGTACAGTGATAAGAAAAATATTGGGGCAACATGTACCTTGGCCTCGGCCGAAGACCATGGCTAGTGGGCCTGAACAAACCTATTAGTGCAACATGTACAGTGGCCATGGGTGAAGGCCAAGTGACCTGCCATGGCTAGTGGGCCCCGAAGAAACCTATTGGTGTGGCATGTGCTGTGTCCATGGCCCAAGGCACTGGCCACTGGTCAAGGCCGAAGGGCAAGGCTAGTGGGCCGTAAGGAACCTGTTGGTGCAGCATGTACAGCGGCCATGGCCAAAGGCCATGGCTAGTGGGCCCTGAAGAAACTATAGTACAATAAAAGCCTTGAAATTCATTCAAAAAACTGTAGTTACGAGAGAGTTAAAGTGATCAGTTAACGTGAAAAATACAGAGCAGCATAACCTTTGAAGTTCAGTGAAAAAACCTTAGTGAAGACAGAGTTAAGGTGATCAGATTTAACACAACAAAACCCTTGAAATCTAGCAATCGCATTTCAAGCAAGTACACCTTAAATATGTGCCCCCTGTTGGGCAGCATATGACCACAATGATGACATCACCAATGGCATCATCATTGTGGTCATACACACTATAGTTGAGTATCAAGTAGCATAGGAAACCCCAAAAATGAATTGCTAATAACTATTTACTCATGTGATGGTTTTGGCTAACGGTTTGCAAACAGAAATGAAATTACGCTGCCCCCCTATCACCTGAACCCCAACCCCACCCCGACTCAACATTTAAGGAAAGATCTGTTAAGAAAAAATAAGTTATTATGAAAAATTTCAGCTTAGTCCCCATTCATTTTACCATAGAGGAAACAGTATTGACTCGATTCTGGGGTGGTCTGGTGTTATTGAGTCCAGTAGTTTATTAAATATTTCACTGAGAAGGGCCCCCTTCTCCCAAAATTATAGTGATATTTCTTATGGAGCTTTGCAGCAAAGAGGGTTTTCAGAAATGACAAAGCCACCATTATTTTTTGTTCGTTTCAAGAGATCACCGCGGCTACCTGAACACGAAAAGGCAGAAAAAAAATGCCTTTTGGAGGAGGAACAATTATGCAATGGCATCAGGCTAGAGGTGGGGAGTTGTGGGGGGGAGATCAGCATGTGAAATTGGGTAGTTGGATTGGGGCTAGGGATCAAGTTACAAGCACAAATGTCCTCTGGTAGCTGCAGTTATTTGGTGGCATAACCGCGGCTACAAAAGAAAACGACAATGAAAGTGCATCACATGGAACAACAAGGGTTGGGGAGGCATGGTAGAGGGCTAGGGAGGGAAACATGAGTTTGAGGGAGTGGGGGGAGTATTCCAGGAGGAGAGGGGCACCTGTTTTTAGTAGTAGTTTTAGTAGTTTTTTCCAATAACCGCAGCTATCTGGTGTACATTGCTATTGTAGCCGCTGCGATAAGGAAAAGGTTTTTAAAAAAAGAGAATAGAGAAATAAAGTATTTGGACACCTACAGTGAGGTGACGGTGGAAAGTGGACACTGGCCATGGCCAAAGACACTGGCAAGTGGGATGGAAGAGGTTGAACTTTCACAAAGAGCATGGCCAAAGGCTGTGCTCAAAACAGAGGGGGGACATGTGCAGTGGCAATGTAAAGTGGGCACGGGCAAAGGCCCTGGTTAGTGGACTCAAAAGACATGGAAAGTGGCCACAGCTGAAGCCCATGGCAAGTGGGCTGGAAGTGTTTCAAAATATACAGCAGGCACGGCCAAAGGAAAACAGAAAACTGAATTGCTAATAACTGTTGACTTGCATGATGGCCCCGAGATTGGAATTGATTCGTTAAAAAATGAAAAAGTTATTAAAAAAAGCAGAAAAACGCAGATTTCAACCTACCCCCATTCATTTTCTAATAGAGAAAAAGTCCATATTTCCGTGCAGCCCAGGGCAAAAAACACAGAATGGAATTTGACCAATTAAGAAACAACATGGCCAAAAAGTGTTTACTAGATTTCCAGGAGTGTGGGGGGGGGAGGTTGCTTATTCAGTCCAGTAGTTTTAAAAATATTTAAAGGGGGAGGGGGTACTCCCTTCTCCCACGGTTATATCTATATCTCCCATGGTGCTTTGCAGCAGAGGCTGAGAGGTTTTCCAGAAATGACAAAGCAGCCATTTTCTCCCCAAATTCTATTGCTAATAAATTATGACTTACTGGGTGGATTTGAATGATATTTTCCAAACAGAAAGTCATAGACCATCCCGAACTACACATTTTGGGAACAAAACATTTTAAAATGAGCAGCATGAAAACCGATAGGCAGATTTGGACCAAATAAGAAACAACTTGGGCACAAAGCGTTGACTGAATTTCCATGACTGGCATTGGGTAAATCCATCCAGGAGTTTTTTTAAATATTCGACAGAGAAGGGGGCGCCCCTGCTCCTTCAAACCTTTATATCGGCCTTGGTGTTTTGCAGCAGAGAGGCTGAGCAAGGCCAATAACATTTGACTTACTTGATGGATTTGGATGAAATCAAAAGGTCGTCGAAGGACCCTGAAACTGGACACTTTGGGAACAATTCTTTAAATAATTGAAACGTTATTAAGCAAACATAAAAATGCAGTTTTTAGCCTACTCCCATTAATTTTGCCATATAGAAAAAAGTGCAGTTTTTGAACAGCCATTTTGGCAGATTTGGACCAAATAAGAAATGATTTGGGCACAAAGCAATGGCTTAATTTCCTTAACTGGTTTGGGGTAAATCCATCAAGTCGTTTTTTTAAATATTTGACAGAGACATGTGGGGGCCTCCTGTTCCTTAAAACCTTTATTACACGGCCCACGGTAATGGCTGTGTAGTTATGGTTAAGTTGCTAATCCCATAGGAAGAGCACTTTTTGGGTGGCTTATAACTTCGGTCTCCCTGGACGAATCCTCACCAAACTTTGCAAAGAAAATACATGGCCCACTCTGAATTATTTTGTGAAGTTTAGTGAGGTTTGTTACAGGGGCGTCAAAGTTATAAGGGGGTCCCAAAATTTCTTTTTTTCCCATGGAGTGAATGGGGAAAAAACTTTGCTCACGCCTACAGGTCAAACCGCTGGACGGATTTGCACCAAATTTGCGGCAGGAGCAGCGGCCTGGTCCCGAAAGCATGCTTTTAAAAATTTGGTGTAAATCCGTCCAGTAGGTTTTTTTTAAAACGACCAAAAAGTAGGTCTAAAAAAATTAGTGCTATCTATGTCCGCTGCGTGGACACATTTCCCTGTTCGCTCTGCGGACAGGACACTGATTGGCTAATCGGCTTGCGTCATGTCTACTGACATACGACGTGTTCGCTGATTGGCTGGGTTGAAGTGTGAGGTGCGTCGTATTGTTTTGATGCGTCCGCCATCTTGGATCTGCGGCCATCCGCGGACAGTGCGGTTGGTGTGTAAGAGTGCGTGGTGAGGGTGGGGGAGTAAGAGTTGGATCAAATGCTGTTTTTGTTTAGGTGGCAGGTGCCCTTGATGTGTTCGTCATGTCCGCTGTCACTGTGGCTGTCCGCTGACATACAAAATGAAATTTTGGTTATTTTACTTTAGTATGATATTGGTTTTGGGTTGTTAGTACAGTGTTGATTGTATTTAATATCCTGTATAAGTAGCCAATATAGCACAGTTAAAATGTTTGATTCTATGGGTGTGTTATGATGCAGTGGTTGTGGCCAGGGCCTAGAGTCTTGGGTGCATGGCCGAAGACCGTAGGCTGTCAACAGTTTTACGGCAGAGTTTGTGCCCTAAGGTTTTAAAAATAGGTTCACCTTTCACTGGTGTCAATTGAAGAAGATCTCCGAAAACAATAATGTGTTTTCCTCCAAAGAGCTCTTTGTAGTCTGTTTTGAGTACTTCTTGTAATCTGAGGTGAATCAAAGCCAACATTAGGTTGGAGACCATGCTCACTTCATCTATTAGTAGCATTTTCATTTGTTTCAAAACTCTGCGTAGTTCCATTGCAGCTTCTGTAGAAAGTTTGTAATAATCTAATTTGTTTTGGTGTTCTACTGGAAGGAGTAATAATTGGTGTAAAGTGACACAACCTATGTTGTAGGTAGCTAAACCTGTGGGGGCAGTTACAACAGCTGACAGTTTGTTGCTTGTCAATTGTTGAAGGAACTTGCTGATGATTTTGATTAGGAATGTTTTTCCTGAACCAGCTTGACCACTGACGTATAGCAGTATAGGTTTGTAGTTTTGGCAGGTACACTTGTTATTTTCATGTTGTACACCATGTTCAATTTCTTTTGTTACTTCTTGGAAAATGGTACGCTTCTCATTATTCAGTTTTGATTTCAGTACAGTGAAGTGTTCTGTATCTTCATAGTGAGACATGGTGTTTTCTACTTCTGTCATAGCTAATTCTGCCTCATTTGCAATTAGTGGCTGTCTCAGTGGTTCTTGGCTTCCTGTTACAGAAGGTTGACTACTGTCAGGAGTGTCCTTATCTAGTTGGGCCTGGGGTTCTTCTTCGTGTTGCTGTTCAATGTGCAACATTGTTTTGTACTGTGTAAAGTTCACATCTGTTATAGTGCTTTCATTTGCTTTGAAAGCGTCTTCATAGGAGTCATAGATATCTAGTAACTCTTCTTCTTTTCTCCATGGTTTAAAAAGTTGGAGCAGGGACATGTAATATAGTTCTTTATGTTGAGGAGTTTTTAATGACAATTTGATATGATTAATTAAGCTTCGTTTGGTAAGTTTCACTAAGTTGCCTTCACAATTTGTCACTCTTCATCTATCTTTGTTTACATCTGGTTTTATATTATTTTTGTATGTGACGTTTTGGGCTATGTGGTATAGACACATGGTTTCCAAAGTGGTACTCCTGTTTGGGTAGTATGTGTCTAGTAAATTGTTTTTCAAAATGTCTTGGCTGTTGGGATCATTTTTGGCTATTTTTTCTATGTCCTCGGTCCTCGTATGATTTGAGAACTCTTTTTCTAGATGTAGCAGGACCAAGACTTAGCAGTACTATATTTTCAGATTTTCCATACAAAGCAGTACCGGTTAAACGATCTGCAGCTTCATAGCAGCCACATTTTTGTGCAGAGAGAGCATTTTTATGCCTAAGCTGTACAATTTCTGAGACAGTGTTTTGTCCGATGATAGGTCATCCCAGAGATCTTAAAGCTCTGTGTTTTCTGCTTTGGTTAAGTAGGCTGTAACATATCGTGCAACGCAGTGGAATTGTCTGTAATGTACTGCACATCTATGTTTGCATTCCATAATTGCATTGTAATCATTGATATATCTTGCCTTTTCTGTTCTTTTTATGTAATATGTGTTCTTAGGTGATTTACCTTTAACACTATGTCTAACTGAAGACATGAAGTTGTTTACTTGCCCTGTTGCTGTAACTGGTCTAGGGAAACCAAAGTGGCATTTGGTGTAGTATTTCCCTTTGTTTTTGTATTTGCAACGACAATATTTCCCACATTTGTGTCTTTGAAATTGTAAAACTTGTACACGAAGGTCACTATTTGTTGTTTGTGAAAGAATTTCACAAGTGACATATTGTTTGATAAACTGTAAAACAGTGGCATCACTGTCTTGACCAAATTTAGGAGCATCTTTGATCCATTAAAGCATGTGGATATGTGGTGCTCCTCTGGCTTCGTATTCTTTTCTCCGAAAGAAGAGTTGCACTTCTCTGAGGGGAGGAACAGTTTTATTACAAATAAAGTGTAGCATAGCAATGAAGCGATGATGGAAATATCTTGAAACATTAACAGGATCTAGGGAGCAGAGTTCTCCAGGTGTTAGTATATCTATGTTTGTTTTGTTTTTGTTTCCTATGCATAGGAAATCATGTAAATTTTCCCATGCATATTCTGCACAACTTAATGTAACAAACCAAGTGGGTGAGCCAAGGTTTCTTATCATACAACGTACATCTCCGTGACGTCGGAAGCAGTGTTCTTTTGTACCATGCATGTTTGCTAACAGATTTGTAATGCTTGATTGTAGAACCTCATCTTTTTCATGCACTTTTTGTAGTAATTGCGTAGCTGACATATTTTGAAAATGGGTACCTGATTTCAATGTGTGTGCAACTCCGTAGCATAGAGTTGCTAGTTCACTTTCAAAGACTAGGTGGAATATGTATTCCACATTTTGTCTAAATCTGGGATTTTCAGAACACATTCGTAACAAGCGGTATTCTGATGCTGTTATCTGAGTGGGTCCATCATCGTACCTTCCTCCTTTCCCAGTAGGAAAGAGTAGAGGAAAGGCACGTGCTTCGATACTTTTTTCCCATATGCTGATTGGTAATCCTTTGGTTTGTCGTATTTGGTACGTTTCTAGTGCATCATCTTTGGTGTCTTTAGAGTGTAATGGATGAATTGTATAATGGTCTAAAATATTGGATACTGTAGCAGGATCTAGAAATTGAAATTGACCAGTTTCTGGTGACTCTTGAATTATTTCAGTGGTTTCCCTCAGGTTTTCTTCAATATTAATTTCTTTGTAGTATTCATTATTGTCTTTTAGATATTGCAAGGCTTCTCTAACTTTATGCAAGTCCACGAGTTGTTGCCACATTTTTTTGTTTTTGTAGGTACACCATTTACTAAGACAATTAAAGATTGATCTATAGGACGTTGCACTCCCAGAGTGTGTACATTTTCTTTCCGATCTAATGGTAAATAAACTACTTTGCCACAAATGCCTTTTGCTGTTTTTGGTTGAAGGCGTAGTATTGCTTGAAATGGGTGCACTATTTGAATTATGATGCTCTCATATAAATTGAGTTGTTGCAGGGGTTTTGGTAGTGGGAATAATTTCAAGTTATTTGGGATAGCACGTGAAGGAGTTTGGTTGTTGTCAAGTTTTGCATTGCAGTAACTGCAAAGTATTAAGGGGTCCGTTATTTCGTATTTGTTTTCTGCTATAAGGTAGAGAGCTAATTCAAATCATTTGGAAACTATTTTCATTGTCTTCTATTTTGTAAGTCATGTCTACAGTTTTTGTGCTACTTTTATAAGAAGTTCTGAGGCAACACACACACACATGGTTTGGTACTTCAGCAGATGTACTTTTAAATTTTAGTATTTCTTTTTTGTATGTGTATAGTAGAAGATTGCCATTTGTACAATTGTTCCTAGTGTGTTGTAAAGCTATTGCATTTTGTAAGTGGCTTTCACTTCCAAAATATTTTCTCTGGATATGCTCTATTTCTTAGAGTAGGTATTTGGCTGTACCATGTAGAATATTGTTATTTAAATTGCCTAAGGCTAAAGCCGGACTTTTAGCATAGTACAGTTTATGGATTAGATTTCTTATAGTTGAATGATGTGTTGATATCATTTTGATATGATGGAAGGCACTTTTGCGAATAGGTCCTGAAATGCAGGCTAATGAATGTCCTTGTAGTCCTGTGTATTTGTGCACTGGACAGGTATCCATATTTTTTAGTAGTTTCATTTTGAATTTGACTTTGCCTTTCACATATTGATTGAGGAACTGGCGTAAAGATTTGAAACAATTTTTGTCAATGTTAGACATTGACGTGCAGGGCCATTTGTACACTTGACTTTTTGGTTCAGTCGGATGGAGAGGTGATACTGAGTTTTCTGGGGATATTTTTTAAGCAGCATTTCTTGTTCCATTATGGTATCATTAAGTTTTTCATACCCTCGTCCACTGCTATGTATGGCAATTGTGTTTGTTTGCTTTTGCTTGTATGCTTCTTCATTGAAATATCGTTATGTGCTCGTGGTGTGACTCCATTCACCGCCAAAGATATTTAAGAAGTTATTTCTGTTGAAATTCTGTTTATTGAGAAGTCTTTTTTGTAGTTTAGTAGTAAGTTTTGTTAGTGGTTTCATTCTGTTTAACACTAAAATAAATAACTTCCCTTTGAGAAGGATTGCATTGTCTATGAGAGCTTCGAATATTAATTTTCTATGGTACGTTTTAAGGGTTGTGCAAGATTTCTCTCCTGTTTTTATAAGATTCTGATGGACTGTGTGGTTTGCCACTACATCAAGATTTATAGTGCCAGTGTTAGCAGTAGTGGTAGCTGAATTCTTGTTAATCACTTTCTGTTTCGTTTTACATTTTGAAAGAGGAGGCAAGGTTTCTGTACTGGAAGCTTGTTTTGTTTCGCTTAATGACTGTTTTAGATGTTTTGTTTGAACTTTTTTTACAAATTCTGCTAGAGATGGATGCTTATTTTGGACACTTTTATTTTGATTTGCTCTACTTCTGCGTTGCTTTCTAAGGACTTGCTTTTTGGTAGGCATTCTTTGGGGTCTGTTGGGAAAAAAGGAAGGTATGGGTTGGACTGTTCTGCAAGGTATGTGTGCTGTGTGCATGAGTGTCTGAGTATGATGGTAAGGATGTATGTGGAGGTGTGTGATTGTACAATGGGCAGCTACATTTAGTTGGGAAGGCTATTCTTGTATTTGTGTGTTACTATACTGGGGTTTAGATGACAATACAAAGTAAGCTAGTGTTGAGGAGAAGCACTCATATTAAATCTAATGGTGTAGAATTAAAACAGTTCTTTGTTCTGCAATACTAACATTCTAGGGGCTGATTCATGGAATTTGTGTGCCGAAAAACGGGGATTTGTATGCCATTCTGCCTGCAAATCCCTGTTTAACAAATGAGGATTTGTGGGCAGAATGGGGCACAAATCACCGTTTTTCGGCACACAAATTTAATGAATCAACCCCACAGTGTTTTTGAGTTACAGTTATAACATTATGATAGTATTGTACTTACTTTTCTGTTTGAAATGAGCAGGTTTCTTCTGAGTTGTTGTTTGTACTTCAGATGCTTCTGCTTTTCAGGAGAGTGGTCTTCATTGCAATTGTAAAAGAAAGAAGTTAGTAATTTTGTGTGTTTATAGCACTGTTGTTTATTTAGATGTTGATTTTTATGTTTTGTAGTAGTATTGTTGTTTGATAACTGAACATAGTGTGTACATGTAGTTTCCTGTGACTATGTGCAGCCTTTATATTTTACTTACAATCAGTTAGTTGAACATGCTTTGCAAATGAGTATAAAATTAAGCGTATGAAACTCCCTTTGTTTCTTAATGGTGTGTTATTGGATGTTAGGAGATGGAAGAAATAATCATATACTTATTTTTCTATTTTTATAGGGTAAATGGCAGAAACTGTATGAAAAAGCATAGAATGTATGCATTTGTGAAGGTGTGGGTAATAAAGCAGAAGGATGTGATGTAGAGGCAGTGGTGTTTCTTCAGCTGGGAGCTTTTCTAATGATAGTGTTTATCTTTGTGAGTGTATAAAGATGCATGAACTCATCCTGGCTGTGTGTAATTTTATAATACACTACTAAGTGTTTTTCTACAATTATACTGTTATTTCTACCATCTTTTAATATTAAGTTACACTTTTTTAGATAGCTGTGTGTGTAAAAAAAGAATTTAGATAGCAAAGAGGTTTGGAAGTGACAGTAGTTAAAGCAGACAGTAGTTAAAGCAGATGGGAAAAATGACAGTAAGTTCATTTTATAGGTTATACAGGTTAAGTGGCAGTTAACCTGTTTATATGCATTTATAAGAGTTGTAAATGTACTGTGCAGAAAATATGCACACCTGTAGTTTGTATTCATGCATGTGGATATGCATGCAGCGGCAAGTAGAAATCTTGGAGAATTGTACAGTAGTTTTTGTTTTAGGTAGTTTCTAATGACATGAGACTTGTACTCAGAGTGATCAACAGTACATTTGAAGTGCTGAACTATAATGATGGAGTTAGATGTAGAAGTCTTGTATGTGATCGGTTGATGGTTGTGTGACTGCTTAGCTGTATCCAATGAGGGAATGGCCCAGAGAGTGAAGTGGAAAGGGTAGAAGGGCTGTCTAAGAGTTACGCGCTCTGCGGACACCGCAGCAATCCGCGGACAGGTCTTGTCACATCTGGGGTTTTCCAGCAAGTCCAGCATGGAAAGGGGACTGTAGGGATTAGCCAATCGGGTGTTGAGGTTGTGGATTTGTGTTGAAAGAGGCTGTGTGTAATGAAGATGGCAGAGGTGGAGAAAGTCAGGGTGTTGGTGGTTGGATATATGTTTGTGTATGGTTTAGAGCAGTATTCTGAATGCAGGAATGTGGCAAACAATTTTGATGTTAAAGGAGTGGAGGTGGTGTGGAACACTGTGCCTGACAGCAATGTACAGGGAATTGTACAAGTTTGTGAAGATATGGGTAGGCTGAACATTCCCCATGTGGTAGTTTTGCACTGTGGATCTTTGCATTTGGGCTATGTGAGTGCCCCTACTTTACACTTGGTTCAAGCAGTAATGAACGTTCTTCCAAATGCCAAAGTTATTTTTTCTGGTTTAGTACCTAGGGCAATATGGGACAATAGTTCTGTTTTTTGTCCTCAGCAAAACATTGCTAGGTGTGCAACAACCGAGACATGCTTGCTTTCATGCTTAGAGCTTGTATGTTCATTTGTAATAATGAGAACATTGATTCTAGTAATGCTGTTTATTTTAAAGAAGATGGCATTTCTTTATCTTTTATGGGAAATGCCATACTGTTTTGGAATATAAGGGCTGCTTTGGAGAAGCTTATGTGAAGATTTTAGGAGTAAAGTAAGAAAAATAAATAAAAAAAATATACAAAATAACAGGTGTCTCTCAAGCATCTGCAAAAAACCCCAAAAAACGGCTCTTTTCAGCGCCAACATTAAAGGGGAAATGGGGTATATTATTAAAATTGAAATTCATCACGCTCAGATTTTTCGATATGTTCGCGGACATGGCGGTTGTCCGCGGACACCACGTATTATATACAGGGATTTTGGGGTGGAGAGGCATGCAAATGAGAATGAGTAGAGCAAGGGATTGGTTAATTAAGTTTACTCAGTGTGTTGTGTAAGGAGAGAGTTTGTCAGAAAGTCTTTTTCCTGAGAGAAGAACAGATAGCTATGCTGTGTGTTTCAGAAAAAAGATTATCTTGATTTTGGGAGACTCATGGATACATTGGTTGGAGGTGTATACAGAACGCTGTGGAGTGGCTGCACATCTTGGATTCCCTCATGTGGAAGTGCAGTGGCACAGAGTGCGTGGAATGAAGTGGCTGGATTTTGTACCTCTCTGTGCTACTTTGGAGATCCAGACATAATTATAATTCATTGTGGAGGGAACAGTTTAGGACATGTGTCTGCAATTTGTAATGAAAGAAGGACTTGGGAAGGTCATGGACATGTTTCCAAATTCCCAAGTAATTTTTTCTCGTATTGCACAGAGACAAATGTGGCTGCGTTCTTCTTCATTTGGTCCACAAATGCAGAAAGCAAGGCGCAATGTCAATAAGGCTGCTTGTGCCTTTTTAAGAGTTGTTGGCATGTCCTCTTTTCACAATGAAAATATTGTGTTTCGTAGTACATACATTTTTCGCAGAGATGGAGTACATCTTACATATGCTGGCAATCAGATTTTTCTGCGAAATATACAAAATGCATTGCAACCTTTTTTGTAATTATATTAATACATTTTGCAGTAGGTGTTAATCATTTGAACTTTTTGAAACACAAAAAAACAGAGCCACCACTTCTTCCCATAGAAATGTGCAATGGCTCTGATAGGGCAGCACCCCCAAAAAATAAATGTCCGCAGATTCCTAAAAAATGCACAGGGCTATTTATTTGTCACTGCACTAGTTATTTTAAAACTGTGAAAGGCGGCTCTGAAAAGAGCCTTTTTTTTGGTTTTTGTTGTTTTATATATTTTTTTGTTTTTTAAACACGACACACAGGGAAAGGAGGGTAAGGAAGGGACACCAACCACGGGGATAAGAAAGGGCAGGTTGAGAGAGGAAGATGTAGGGTGGGCCTTATTCAGGTAGTGGGCAGACCTTCTCATGCTCCTTGACGGTAGGCTCAAAAGCACTCCAAAGATTCTCCCCCCTGCAGAGTACTGCGTTGCAGTACATACACAATATTGTGACCCTCAAAAGGTAAGGGTCAACAGCATCATGAATGGCCTGTGAGGCAGCTGGAGGGATGATGCACTGTCCCACAGGAGTGTCTCTTGTGTTGACAGGAGCAGAAACAGAGGATGTTGTAGAGGAACTCAACCTACTACGTTTATCACAAGGTATAACCTTGCGAATAGCCCCACCGTGGAAAGACCTTAGGAGTCGCTTCATTGATGTCGTACCAAAGCTGTACGAACCAGGCCTCCCACGACTCAGCACCATTTTGCACTGCTTGCAGGTGACCTTATTCGCACACGCTTTTGACACTCCATCAAGAGTGGTAAACAACCGCCACACCCAAGACTCACGGTGAGTGCTTGTAGTAGGGACTTCCACTACCTCAACCTCTTCATACTCTTCATCCGTCTCCTCTACATCCTCACGCCTGTTCCCCTCTTCAGGCCCTTGGGGACGTGGTGATGGTGGAGGGGAGGGGGCGCTGATGCAGCTGAAGCAGCCCTGGTCGTCATCTGGGAGACAGCAGGCATAAATCACCAGCAAAGCAGGTAGTCAATGCTGGTCTGAAGCAATGCTCTATCAGGTAGCCAGAAGCACAATGAGGAGCAATTCCAGGGTGTGGCCTTTTATGGGGGTGCTGGTGCACGCTCCGTGAACATCCTGGATGTCTGCGGACACTTCGAACGCCCAAAAAAGCCTCAAAAAGTTCCAAAAAGTATTTAGATCGCCAGGGACATTGTCTGGGACATGTGCAATGGTGAACATTTACTGTAAAATACTTTGGATTGTCCAAAAAAAGTACTTTTAACATGTTTGCGGACCCGGACAGTGTCCGCAAATCAGGACACACGCTCAGCGTGGGTGCGGTCACATGATGACGTTGCAAACACGTTCGCGAATGGGACGGGTGTCCGCAGGACACCAAATGTGCAGGGACGTTTGTGCGCATGCGTGCGGATGTTCCACGGAGAGTGTTCGGGTCCTCAAACTAATTAAAAGTGCGACACACGTGCAATGGACAGTTACGGACAGGCGCGATGTTCGTAGGACCTATGGGTGTGGTGTGCATGTGCGTAGATGTTCTACGGACAGTGTGGACCCTCCCATTTTAATTATGAACAGTACGGACAGGTATAGTGTCCTTAGGAAACCTCCATTTTGGTTAATTGCAGACATCCCGGACATCGAGTGTGTTCTAAGAACAGTTCCATTTTGATTGTGGACAGTACGGACAGGTATAGTGTCCTTAGGACACCTCCATTTCCGTTCATTGCGGACATTCCAGACAACGAGTGTGTTCTAAGAACAGTTCCATCTTGATTGTGGACAGTACAGACAGGTATAGTGTCCTTAGGACACCTCCATTTTGGCTAATTGCAGACATCCCGGACATCGAGTGTATTCTAAGAACAGTTCCATTTTGATTGCGGACAGTACGGACAGGCATAGTGTCCTTAGGACACCTCAATTTTGGTTAATATCGGACATTCCGGACACCCGCGCTGTCCACAGACACCTTAACTGCCTTTTTAAAAAAAGAAAGACATAGAGGACTGAATTAAAACAAACATAATATTTTTTTTATTATATATAAATATAAATGTATGAAAGAGAGGGGAAGCAGAAACTGACACAAATACAGGGGAATTAGGGGTTTGGAGAGAATGGATGGGAGGGGATGAAGGGATGTAAGTCTCATCATAACATTTTTCTTGGTGGTGAGGGTTTGGGGATAGTTGACTGGGACATGGAGAGGGGTAACAGGTATATGTGGGACAGTGATATTTATTTTTTTCTTTTATGTGGTCCTCCACAAAATGTTTTAAAAGATTGAAATTTCCTATTAGCATATCCATTTTTTGTTCCATGCTCTGCAGAGCATATTCTAATGTCTCTTTTGCTATATTATTTTCACTGTCTGTATGGTCTGTTAAAAAAAATGTGTTAAGTACACATGAAGTATATTAATTTGCTTATATAGAGAAGTGTCTACCATTAGTATCACTGTCCTCACTCATTTCATCACGTGGGAAATTTTCTTCAAGCCATTCTAAAGTACTGGACATTTCTGTGTAAAAAAATATGTATTACTTTTAGTGTACCTTATACAGAAAGTTTACAAATATATAAGAAAAATGAAGTTTACTTGCTAGTTTCTGGTAAGTTTTGTTGTTACTGTTGTGTAGGTCTGCTGTTGCTTCTTTCTGTGCAGTTTCAGTGAGGTAATTATGTTGGAGGCATATCTTTTTTGTTTTGGTACATTCCATTTTAGTACATATGCTATTTAAATGGACGGTTGATGTGTTACATACATAGGTTCCACTTCTTATTTATTATTACATATAATGTGTTAATGTGCTGCTTTTTTAACTTGTCCAGTGTTTATATGGCATGATAGAAAAATCTAAGATACCCCCTGAGTTTTTAGGTAGTGTTTATGTTATCCGTGTCTGTCCGCGGACACACACACAGTCCGCGGACATCAAAATCACTAGCAGGGTGTTCAGTATATTCTATGTTACATGTATATAAAGTAAGGGAATCCTAGTAAACATCTATCAAATTCACACTATGTATATGTATGTTTAGTTTAAAAAAAACTTTAATAAAGGGAGGTTATGGTTAAGTTGCGCTATTAAAAACCTATGAAATTCAGTAAAACAAACTTTGTTAAAGGGACGTTATGGTTAGGTTGCGCTACTAAAAACCTATGAAATTTAGTAAAAAAACGTTGTTAAAGGGACGCTATGGTTCCAAGTAAAACCGAAAACCCCCTGAAATTCTCTAGTTATGGTAAGCTAAGCAACCAAAAGTCGCGCCAGCACCGTGCATTGCTAAGACTAACACCCAGGACATAAAAGATGACATCACAAATGTATATATATATATATATATATTCAGTAAAAAAACTTTGTTAAAGGGACATTATGGTTAAGTTGCACTACTAAAAACCTATGAAATTCAGTGAAAAAAACATTGTTAAAGGGACGTTATGGTTAAATTGCTCTACTAAAAACATTTGTGATGTCATCTTGGATGTCCTGGGTGTTAGTCTTAGCAGTGCACGGTGGTGGCACGAGTTATGGTTGCTTAGCTTACCTTAACTTGGGAATTTCAGGGGGTTTTCGGTTTTACTTCGAACCATAACGTCCCTTTCCTACCATTTTTTTTACTGATTTTCATAGGTTTTTAGTAGCGCAACGTAATCATAACATCCCTTTAACATATATAATAAAACCAGATTCTCTGGGGTTCCCCGCTCTTTAGACTCATTCCCATGGTAATCTTCCTCACTCTGCTCACAGGTTTCGGTGAATGGAAGTTCCCAAAGAATGTCATACATCAGACTTCCCATTAACTCACCCCTTTTTATTTTATTTGGGGTTGAGGAAAAATTCAAGAGACAAACTTTAGTTCATTCCCACAGGAGAGGAGAGGTAGACTTTTCAAATGTCTTTCCCTGCGGGAGTCAGCATAGATGGAAAGTTTTTGGGGGAAACTCATCTGTAACGTCAAAGAAATTTCCACTTTGTCTTTCCCTTGCACCACATGATCTTGGGGACAAAAAAGATGGTATCTGTTCCCCTCTATGAATTTCCTTAGGGGGAAAATAGCCGGTAGGGTGAAGGAACGAAAGGTGACCCTCATATTATAGTATGTGTTTCATGAGTAAATGACCTACTGGTAGAGATGATGATGATAGTTGTGTCCTCTCTTAGTCAGGGGGTTAACTCTTAAGGGATATTGTTCCTCAACCCGGTGGGATCCTGTTACGCGCACCTGGTATCCACAGGGACGCCACCCAGCCGGGTTACTCGCTAGTATGCTTCTCAGCTTTGCCCTGATGTGGTCAGCGGAGAAGGTTCTGCCTGAAAATACAGGAGGACTGTGTTCAAGACTGACCGACTGGGGTAAGTATCCTCCTTCCACCCCCGTATGATTTCAGTCCCTCTGGCGCCCTCTCCTCACCTTGTGGTAGAATTAGGCATGCTCTCCATCCTGCCTTCTTTGCAGGGGCGCGTTGTCTTTCATGGGCGAGTGCGGTCCCGTTACTTCACTGGCGCCGGCCCGTTTGAAATTGTTCAGGTAGGTCTTATTGCTGTTCTTTAGTTTTGTTGCTATCCTGCATGCCTTTCTTTGTTTAAAATGTCTCTTTTTTCTCCCTGAGGTATGCGGAGCTTCAGCACGGTGAACTGGCTTGGTTCAGCCCCGCTGGTAAATGATGGCGCATTAAGAGCGCTATGATGTGGTAAGTAAGTGCTATGCGCAGCGCTGCAAAGTCTTGCCTTTGCTAACCTGTGTTTTAATTCCTTGTAGGTCGCAGTGTTCTTCAGCGCGAGTGGAATGTCCGGAGTGGTGCCAGCCGAGAGGCACCCAACCAGGTAAGCCTTTTGAGCATTTCGTAAATTGTAAATGTCTCTACTGCTTTCTTTAATGTTGCCTCTATCTTCCTCTTTCAGGTCGTTCTGTCCAGGAGGCGTGCAGATTCGAGGAAGCTGTTCTCAGTAGCTGCATGTGTTTAAAGATGAAGACTGCAGGTAAGATGCTGCTGCTAATGATGTTCCTTTTGTTTCCTTGTAGGTTCTGATTCTCCGAGGTTCGAGGGAATAGCTGGACACGTGAGCGTCACGTTGCAACCTGCAAAGTAACGTGAAGAGTTTTGTCTTGCTTTGGTGTGGTTTAAATAGCCCCAACAAAATAGTCCAGGCAAAGTAGTCCCAGGCTACCACACCCAAAACACTAGACCGCATAGCTTGGTTCTTAAGAACCAAGCTATGTGGATGCCTCCATGTTGGCTGACAATACAATAAAGTAGTTTAAAGTAGTTCCCAAGCACATTGTTATTCATGGTGTATGAGCCTGGCCCCATGAGGGCTTTTGAAGAGGATGCCAGGCTCTAGAGGCCCGAGTCCTGACTCCACCTGGCCAATGGATTTGCCAGAGGGGGTTTTGGGCGAGGGTCGTGACAGCACTCCCCCCTAAGGCCCCTCCCATGGTGTTCCTTCTGTCTGGCCCAGGTTTGGTTGGGAAGTTCTGATGGAATTTCCTGATTAGACGTGGTTCATGGATATTCTCACTGGGCTCCCAGGATCTATCTTGTGGTCCAAATCCTTTCCAATCAACAAGATAATATAGCTTTTTTTTTAATTTTTTTTTTTATTGTTTTTAGTTGAGATTAATCAACTTTACAATTTATTTATCAATACAAAAATGAAAAACATGATTATGACAATAAAAGATCATTTAAAATGAATTTAGACATCAAAAAGGGGAGCCAGTTCCCAACAACAAGGTCAAGTGTGTTCAAATTAATCGCATTTGCGTAGCATTTACTTTACATAAAACATTTGCATAAAAGTTCACTTCATTTTCTTTTTCAGCCTCAGAAGCTATTTGGTTTTTGTCTGGATTCGTTGTTTTATTCCTTATTTTTATCTTGTGTTCTCAGCTCTTCTAAACTATTTAAAAAATATAAGGCTCCCATTCTTAACCGAATAGAAAGTCCACCAACTATCATTTTCCATAGAGTGTTATGTGACAGGTTTGTGTGATCTTCTACCGCTGGTTTTAAGAATGTAACCCTTTGGTTACAAAGTTCACTGCAATCAACCAGTAGGTGGCGTAAGGTTTCCGTTTGTGATGTAATTTTACAGAACCTGCAATCTTTTTCTGTTGTTAAAATTTTTTTCCTTTTTGCTAGAACCTCTTGTGTTAACCACAGATTAAATCTTAATCTCATAAACTCTTTTCTATGTTGCACAGATGGGCTTTTTAGTAAATATGGTTCAGCCAGTGTGTATTTCTTGTGTATGAACACCGTTCCATCGAAATCATTATATCTTAAGCACATGTTTCTGTTTCTACCCCAGTCCTACTGGAATAGTTTGGTTTTGACTGCGTTCGGGTTTTCAATTAATAGCTTCAGTGTAACATCGCCATAAGCCATTGCATTTATGACCTCCTTATGCCAGCCTTGCGCAAAGGTGTCATCTGAGCAGAGTATGTGCTGTGCCAAAACTCCTATAAGCATATTTGAGTTGATTGCTAGAATGCACTTCCTGCTTAAAGATATTAGGTACCACAAATAGCGAGCGTAAATAGAAATCAGTCCCAATTCATTTCTGATTAATGCTATCGGAGTGCGATTTGGTAAATTTAAAACACTCTTCCAGAATTTTGATTCAAATTTAGCCCATAAGCTTTCATGTAAGATTGGTAGAGTTTCAGCTCCATACAATAGTATCGGTGTTACCTTTTGTTTGAAATATGTTAGGATTGGTAAGATGGAAAACTTCCCATATTTTGCTTGAATTATTTTGGCCTGCGAAATCAGCATGTCAAGTTTATTGGACCATTTTGATAGTTGTGCTTCATGAGTAGCTCCTGTGATTATCATCCCCAGGTACGTATATTGTTGAACTTTTTCCAATTTTTGTTTCTGTATTGTCCATATGTAGTTCCTATTTTTTTGCAGTGATGGCTTATATACCATGACCTTGGATTTCTCCAGATTAACCACTAATAAATTTTCTGTTACGTATATAGATAATGCGTCCAGCAGTTTCTGTAGTCCCACAGGTGTTTTTGACAAAAGTATCAAATCATCGGCATATAACAAGGCCGGAATGCATTTGTTGGCTATTTTAGGTGCATCCGCAAATTCAGCAGTAAATATCCTTCGTAAATCTGCTATAAAAAAGCTAAATAAAGCAGAAGCAAGAATACATCCCTGCTGAAGTCCTCTATATGTTTGAATAGCAGGGGACAAAAGACCCTCTTGGTTTATCCTTATTTGGATACTTGTGTCCGAATATAAAGCTTTTATTAAAGTAATTATGTACAACGGGCAATTTTCTTGAATTAGCTTTTGAAGCAACATTTCTCGTGAAATTGAGTCATAAGCAGCACGGAAATCTACAAATGTCATGTACAGGGGTTGTCTTGTTTGTTTATGATGTTGGATTATTGAAGTTAGGGTTAATAGGTTGATTGAGGTGCCAAGGCCTGCTATAAAGCCTGTCTGGCATGGGTCTCTTTTGTCGTTGTTTGTTACCCATTTGTTGAAATCTCTCAAGATAAACCTAGCAAAGATTTTCCCTGGTACGTCTAAAAGAGCAATCGGTCTGTAGTTGGAAGGACATGTCCGATTGCCCTTTTTGAAGATGGGTACTATTACTGACTTCCGCCATGATGCCGGGACTATACCTGTGGTTATAATCAAGGAGAAAATGTTGAAGAGAATTTTTGTCCACTGCTCAGGATGTTCTTTGAGCATATAGTTACTCAACCCATCAGGGCCCGGTGCTCGTGATCTACTAGATTTCTTTATGAAGCTTAAAATGGGCCTCATTACGACCCAGGCGGTAAGTTACCGCCTGGGCCGTGACTTTACCACCATGGCGTAAACTACGTTTACGCCATGGTGGTTGGCGGACTTACCGCCCCATTCCGAGGTCGGCGGGGCGGTAAGTCCCCAATCCCCATTTACCCTTCCCCATTCCCATTTTTGCCCCATAGGGCATAATGGGAGTGGGGAAGGCGTTAATTACGCCACCGTAAATTACGGTGGCGTAATTAACATCAAGGTCCCTTACCGCCATGGTTTTTTACACCCGCTAGAAGCAGGTGTAAAATCCGCCATGGCGGAAAGGGAACTCGTGATTGGCGGTAAGGGGTCGGCGCAGCTAACGATGGCGCTAACCCCTTACCGCCAGGGTCGTAATGAGGCCCAATGTCTTCTTTTGAAATAAGTAAATCTTGAAAGTTGTCTTGGTTTTTTAAACTTTCTGGGTTTATTAACTCTGTTCCAGCGTATAGCTCTTGATAATGTCTAACCCAATCCGATTCTAATACACCATTTATTTGTACTGACAGTTGGGTAGATTGGTTTGCGTTATTTAACAGTGTCCACATTTCTGAGATATTTTTAGATTCCAATGCAGTTAACATTTCTTCTCCTTGGTTTTGGTAGAGCCATGCTTTATGTGTTCCTAACCAGTTCTTATATTTGTTTTTTAAGGTTTTAATGATTCCACCTCTAGCTTCCATTGATAAGGTCTTTGCCAATTTTATTTCCTTTCTTAAGTTATTTTTACGCTGTTGGATTTTTTCATCAAACTTAAATTTGGAAGCATAAGAAGTTTGATTACCCCTACTTGGGGTTACTTTGTACACTTGTAAGCACAAAATATAAGAGTCTTTTATAGCTTCATTTTTCTTGGTTCCTAGTGTAATATCGTAATTTAGTTTTTCTAAATTACTTGGGTTCCACCTAAAATGAGTTCTTGAGTTGTTAATCGTTAACACTGGAGTATATCCTTTATTTTTAGTCATTTCATTCAATTGTGTATTCTTCCAAGTAGCAGACAGCATTTCATGGTCACTGTGTTTTTGGTGCAGCACCTCAAAATTAGTTATTTGACTGAAAGTTTTAGTATCAACATACATATAGTCAATTATTGACTTAGACGTGCCTCTTGTCCACGTGTTTTTGGGTGGTATATCATTTTTATGAGACCCATTTAGCATGATAAAATTGCGGGTTTTCATCAAGCTTTCCCATCTAAGACACACTGCATTTCTCTTATGAGTTTCGGTGGATAGGCAGTGAAGATTTAGATCACCCGCTATCAGAGTATTTGTTATTTCTTTCGTCATTAGAATAATGTTTAGTAAATCTTCTATGTCTTTGAAGAATTTTGAGTCTGTGATTCCCATCGGATTTCTATATATGTTGAGTGCTGCTATTGTGCCATGTTTGTAGATAATTTTAACCAATTGTAGATATGGGTTAGGCGTACTCCAGGGTTCCAATGTGAAACCTCTTCCATTTTTTAGTGCCACTAACATGCTCGAAGCTGGTCTACCGTTTGTTTTAATTGCAGGAGATAAAATTATCTCATAGCCATTCCATAATGGTGTTGTGAGCAACCAAGTTTCCTGTAACATTACTATTGTGTGTGGTAAAAGGCTTGAGCAGTCATTAAGTAAGTGCACATGACCACATGTGTTCCAACTAACTATGGAAAGGTGTCTTACGTCGCCCTCCTCCAATAGTTATGATGAGTTTCTTTGTAATTGAGATACAGATGTAGATGTTTGATATATTTCATTCATTTGGCTTTGTGGTTGATGTCGCTTATCCAATTTGTACACATTCAGCTCTTTGGTTCTGTTTTTAGATGTGTTTATATCCCACTCAATTTCATCATCATAATTGGTCGGGTCAATAGCAAGTAAAAATCCCAGTGCAAACAGTTCAAGTCGAGATTGCCAGATCACATTTCGAACCACATTTGAAGTGATCCACAATCTGACCACGCCAAGTTGTCATCGTTTAAGAATTCAACTTGTGCTATGTCACCAGACGTAATATCACTCAGACTCGGTAGGTCACTAAAAATGGCCATTATGCTTGTTCGGCACATATCATATTGCGGGAATGGTTCCGCCCGGCATTTGAGGATAAATCTATGATGTATATTAGGATTAAGCTTGTGTTTAGAATCTCTTGGAGATTTTGTTTTTGATTCTGCAAGTCTCCCTTCATTACTTGTTTTGGTCGAATCTGTGACTTTTCCCACTTTTCCTCCTGGTGTTTCAATTTTGTTTTTTTGGTTATCTTTTAGTTCCTCTTCTTTGTTCAGTCCCCGATAGTTCAATTGAAAGTATTCGTCCATTGCTTTATGAATTATGGTGTGGAAATTTTTTTTTTTTCCATACTACTATCTGTTAAGGATTGAGCTTTGCTATAAGGTGTTGGCTTACTGGAGTTAGTTTCTGAGATCTTAACAGCAATTTTTTGTGCTTCATGAATTAATGGTGTTTCTATACTATACTCCAGATTTTTCTCTGCAGATATCAAGGTTTTTTCATGTCCAGAATTAGGGATTTCAATTTCTGTCGTCGTAATCTCTTTTAGATTAGAAAATCCCTCCTTAACTTTCATATAGTCATCAAGAGATCTTTTTATCTCTGCTCTTATATCTTTTAAAATATCATCTGAGTAGAGAGTTTTGTTATCTATTTTTTTGGGATTTTCTTTCAGTAATGGTTGTGCAGAAAATAGACTTATATCAGTTTTCGGTGTTTCTTCTTGTGTTGTCTGTTCCATACTCACTAAGGATGATTTCTTTTTGTCTGGTTTTTCAAGCAGAGAAATTATGTCATTTAGGGGTGCATAATCCTTATTGTTGTCTGCTTTTTTTATAGAGGCTTCTTGTCTTAATTTTGTTAAATGATTATGTCGTAGTAATGCCCGACTGTCCGTTCTGGTTGCAAGTTTAAAACTTTTCAGCCGTTGAATGAAATTTTTGATATTTGTTTTTTTCTTCTGATTTTTGGTTCTGTTTTGTATCTTAGAGATTTAATTTTTCTGAACTTGGGTTATTATTATTGCCCAAGTTCTCATTTGTTTGTCTTCCAAATATGTTATATGTTAGTCCTATTTTAGGTGTTACACTTATTTGAGCTGGCGATTCATTACTTGGTCCATATACATCTTCTTTTTGATCTTCTGATGTGACTGGGCGAATGATATCTTTGAAGAAAGGGAGAGGTTTAGTGGCCAGAGTAGGAGTTAGGTTTATTAGTTTGTCTACATCTTTTGGTATTTTATCGATGGTTTGTATTTCAGTAGATGTATCCATAGTCAAAAACGTCTTTTCTGCCTTCTGTTTTGCCTCCCAATCTTTCATCCATCTTCTGATTACATCAATTTTTTTTTCTTGATTTCCTATTTTTGCTTCTAGTGTGTTAAATAGTTTGGACATAGTCATTATTGTTGTATTCATAGCCTGCAAAGTGATATCTAGTAAGGCACCCCTTTTTTCAGCAACTTTTCGAGGTGTAGAAGTAATAGAAGGGCTGCAAGGAGCAACAGTCTTTCGCGGAGTTATTCGTGCAAAAGATCTAGATTGTTGCATTGATTCACTACTTAAATGTTCAAACAGGCTCGGTGACTGGTTAAGACTGATTTCAGCTTCCGCCATAGTTATTTTATTTACCGGCGTGGTTATTTTACTTTTATTTTGAGATTCTGATATGTTTATAGTAGAAATCTCATTTCTTTGTGCGTCGGCCTCCACCTTGTCTAATTCCAATACTTCATTTTCCATACTTTCTGGGTCACTTATCTGTTTCTGCAGATCTATCACTTCTTCAGCGATTTCGGATAGTTTTGTCACATCATTTTGTTTAGCTGCATTCGCCGTCATCTCTGTCATTTCAGACATGATTTGTGTATCAGATATTGTAATATTCGTTATTGGAATTAGATTCGTGTCGTCACACAGGTCAGGAAACTGACCATTACTAAGATTAGGGCTTTTGGAGGGTAGACCATATGTGTGTAAAGTACAGAACTCACGGATGTCACCTAGAACCATACGTTTGTCTGGTATTACAATTGGGCATCCGCTAATTTTCCTCTTCATCGCAATTGTTAGAGAAGGTTTTGTTGGGGATGGTTGTAGCGTGACTGATGCTCGTGTTACCATGACACTGAGAGGCATTCCAGTTTTCAATGTTAAAAGTTTACTTTTTCCCGTCATGCTTTCCCCTGTATCACTTAAATTTATCTTTCGGAAAATGTTTAGTCAGCTCCCAATCACCGGGTAAGGAACGCCCGACAGCTTAAGGAGCTGCCAGAGTCCGACTCTCCCCCCTTACCTCAGTGACGTATGGGAGTTCAGGGCCAACTTTAGTATGAAAAAACTTCAAATCTGTAATACTCACTGAACAGGCACAGGTCACAGCCAAACAGCTTAACAGCGTTTCTCTCCAGCCCTTACTGCCTCCAGGGCTTAACGCCGCAAGGGTGGATATACCGGCAATATATGCTGGGATGGAATCACGTGACCACTCACGTGTGCGTGATAGGCCCCGCCTCCTCCAGGAAGCAGGGAAGGCAGCAAGAGCTCGGCTCGCAGTGCTGCAGGGCACAAGTTAGACTTGCAGGCAATTTTAAAACGCTCCGTTCATGAAGCGCACCTTCCAAATGTTCAGAAACACACGCCGCTCGGCCGGATATACCGGCAATTTATGCTGGGATGGAATCACGTGACCACTCACGTGTGCGCGAAAGGCCCCGCCTCCTCCAGGAAGCAGGGAAGGCAGCAAGAGCTCGGCTCGCAGTGCTGCAGGGCACAAGTTAGACTTGCAGGCAATTTTAAAACGCTCCGTTCATGAAGCGCACCTTCCAAATGTTCAGAAACACACGCCGCTCGGGCGGATATACCGGCAATTTATGCTGGGATGGAATCACGTGACCACTCACGTGTGCGCGATAGGCCCCGCCTCCTCAAGGAAGCAGGGAAGGCAGCAAGAGCTCGGCTCGCAGTGCTGCAGGGCACAAGTTAGACTTGCAGGCAATTTTAAATATAGCTTGGTCCTAGAGTATTTAGAGTCCAAGATATCTTTGACTTCGAATTCTGGTTCATCGTCAACAAGTATGGGCTTGGGTGGTGTCCCAATCCGTGTGCCGGGTTGCATTGGTTTCAGGAGGGACACATGGAATACCGGGTGGATGTGTAGATTAGGTGGTAAATCCAGTTTCACGGCTGCTGGGTTGATAATTGCCTTAATGGTATAGAGTCCTAAGAATCTGGGATGAAAGGTCCGGGTTCCCTTGATGGGTACGAATTTAGCGGCTAACCAAACTTTGTCTCCTACTTGATAACCAGGGGCCTTTTTCCGTTGTTGGTCGGCGAATCTCTTTTGTTTTTCATTGACATGAATAAGGTGTTCCTTTGCCCTTTTGAAAGCCTGAGTAATGGTTGTGTGTAGAGTCTTTACTGCTGGCCTTTCCAAGCTGGCTGGAAGGTCTAGTTCAGAGGTACGTGGATGTCTGCCATAAAGGGTATAGAAGGGCGTTTGTCCTGTGCTTGAATGCAAAGAATTGTTATATGCATATTCGGCAATCCATAGTAGGTCTTTCCAATTCCTTTGTTCGTGGTGCAGCATGCACCGTAAATATTTATCGAGTGTCTGATTGGTTCTCTTGGTTTGGCGGTCCGTTTGGGGATGGTGACTGGTAGATAGCCGAACGTCGATCTGCGCCATTGCACAACATTTTTTCCAGATGTTTGAAACAAACTGGCTGCCTCGATCAGAGACCAGAACCGAAGGGAAGCCATGTAGCTTAACCACGCCCTCCAGGAACACTTTTGCTAAAGTGGCTGCGTCTGGGAGGCCTTTGAGAGGAATAAAATGGGCCATCTTCGAGAATAAGTCCACAACTACAAGGATGGTGTTGAACCCTTGGCTTGGAGGTAGATCAGTGATGAAGTCAAGGGAAAGAGTGTGCCATGGAACTGGAGGAATGTCCAATGGTTGTAGGAGACCAGATGGTTTTTGTTTCTGTGATTTATTTTGTGCGCAGACACCGCAGGACTGAATATACTGAATGATGTCCTTACGCCAGGTAGGCCACCAAAAGTTCTCTTTCACCTTAGCTAGGGTTTTGGCGATCCCAGGATGCCCTTCCATCAGTGAATCGTGATAGTTTGAAATAATATGTTGTTGTAATTCCTTCTTGGGTACAAATAGGCGATCCCTAAAAAAGGGTAAATGGTCCTTGATGGTATATTGTTCTCCTTGAGTTTGCCATGCGAGGTAGGCATCAGGATTCATTGTCCGCTGGATTTCTTTTCGTAGTTCTGCTTGTGTTAAGGCTGTCGTGAAACCCAAGAGTTTGTCTTCAGGTATAATAGGTACTGGGTCTGGAATTGTATATACTATTTCATCTATGCCCATGCGAGATAAGGTATCCGCCTTTCTGTTTCTGACTCCTGGTCGAAATGTGATTACATAATCATATTCGGCGAAGAAAAGGGCCCACCGTAATTGGCGCGAGGACTGGGCCTTGGCTGTTTTGAGATATTGCAGGTTTCGGTGGACTGTGATGACTGTAATGGTGTGTCTGGCCCCCAGAAGTTAGTGCCTCCAGGCTTTAAAGGCGGATTTGATAGCCAGGAGTTCCTTGTCCGTGATGGCATAATTAATCTCTGGAGGTGAGAACTTTTTGAACCAGAAGGCCACAGGATGTAGCTGGCCGGTTTCCGGGTCTCTCTGTGACAGGACAGCCCCCATTGCGAGACTGGACGCATCAGTTTCAACAACATAAGGGAGGGCTGGACGAGGATGTCGCAGGATTGCATCAGAGGTAAACCTTTGTTTAAGTTCCTGAAAGGCTTCTTCTGCTTCTTCGGTCCAAGCAAACTTTTTATTGTTTTTTCGTAATAGTACTGTGATTGGGTGCACAACCTGAGAGAAGTCTGGGATGAACCGGCGGTAGAAGTTCGCAAAGCCCAGCATGCTTTGTACCCCTTTCAGAGACGTCGGTGAAGGCCATTTCAGAATGGCATCTACCTTGTGCACGTCCATTCTGATGCCTCCTGGAGTAAGGATAAAACCAAGAAATTCTACTTCGGTGACGTGAAAAAAGGATTTTTCAAGCTTTGCAAACAAGCGATGCTGACGGAGCTTGGTGAGGACTGAACGAACGTGCCTGACATGATCTTGTTCCCAGGCTGAGTATACTAAGATGTTGTCTATGTACACTAAGGTGCACACATCAATTAACTCCCTTAAGACGTCATTCATGAAATACTGGAATGCCGCAGGAGCGTTGCATAACCCGAAGGGAATGACTTGATATTCAAACAAGCCGTACTTATTACGGAAGGCGGTTTTCAATTCATCTCCTTTTCTGAATCGGACCAGGTGGTACGCTCCTCGAAGGTCCAATTTGGTATGAATCTGGGCATCTTTAACTTGGTCTAGCATCTCAGGGATAAGTGGCAAGGGAAAGCGGTTCTTCACGGTGATCTGGTTCAATGCGCGATAGTGAATAGAGGCTCTCAAGTCTCCTTCCTTTTTCGGTATGAAGAACAAAGGACTGGCTGCGGGGGACTTCGAAGGACGGATAAATCCGTTTGCAAGGTACTGGTCTAAATAGGATTTCAAATGAAGGTTTTCTGGTTCTGTGAGAGCGTAGATCCTGCCGCAAGGGATTTGTGCACCAGGAACAAGGTCAATCTGACAGTCACAGGGCCTGTGCAGCAGCAATGTATTGGCTTGGTCCTTTCGGAAAACATCCTGGAAATCATGGTATTCACTTTACAAGGTATTAGTTGCTCCCAGGGTTGATACTGTCGCTCCGGGAGTCATGGGGATACAGACGTCGGGTTTCTCCTCTTGGTAATAGCAGGCAGGGGAGCAGTCACCGGGGTAGGATAATTTTCGTGCCCGCCAGTCTATCAAAGGCTTGTGAGCAACCAACCATGGCATCCCTAGTATTAGCCTGAGCTCAGGTGCCTTGATGAGATCGAATGAAATAGACTCCCGATGTCCGTCCTGGCACAGCTAGGTTACCCTGGCTGTGCACTGCGTTACTGGTCCGGAAGCGATTTCTGTCCCATCCACGGTGGTTACCTTGTCCATAGTTGGCTTAGAACACAAAGGAAGCCCCATCTCTGCTGCCAGTTCTTGATCAATATAATTTCCAACTGCTCTGCTATCGATGTATGCTTCAACGGCATGCATTCTTGACGACTGTTGGTGGTTAATTAAGATCACTGGTATTGCAAAGTGCGAGGTCAGCAACTCTTTCTTCTCACTCGACAAACTGACCTCTACGTTTGTCGAGCTTGGTAGTTTTCTGATTCCTTAGCTTCATCCTTCTCTGTGGCCCGACTGTTGTTCTTGGGGGTTTAACTGGACAGTCCTTCAGGAAATGTCCTGGTTTCCCACAATACAAAGAAAGCTGTTGCCTTCTTTTGTCCCGCTCTTGTTTTGTTAATGGAGGCCGTATCCTTCCAATCTGCGTGGGTTCTACAGCATTTTCAGGTAAACAGGGTGTTTTCCCTTGGTCGAACATACACGGTCCGTTGTATCTTGCTCACTTATATTTTACCCATGTAACAAGGGATCAGCACACGTCCTGGCTTCCTTCTTTGATCTTCTCTTCTTTGCTGGAAACATGGTTTGTTAGTCATGCTTCTCCCGGGTTTGTTTCCTCACATGTGTCTCAGCATCCCTGTTTTTTCCAGCTGGTCCTGGGCAGCCACGGCTCCTCAGCTCTCCTGCCAACTCGCTCTCTTTGCTGATTGCTAGTGTTCCTTTCATACTCTCCTGAAGACTTGATAGGCTGCAGGTGGGCACGGTTGATTTAATTTGCCTTTCTCTTCCTGGCCTTGTTAGTGGGACATGGCCTATGAAGATGTTGATGTACCTCTATCTGCATCTTCTTCGTCCCAGTACCATAATGGTGCTTCACATAGGAAATGTGTACGCCTCCTGATTTCCTCTTCATCGTCACAGTACTTGAGTGATACTTGGGAAAAAGAAAATTGTGTGTCTTAATAGATTCTATAAAGCCTGAGGGGGCGGTCGGGTAGGTCACTGTCAAGGAAGGGGCATACCATGTCTCTGGTCTAGGGGTGGTCTTAGGATAGGAAATTGGTATTGGTTCTTTCATTCTGGTACCCTCAGAAAATGAGGTTAACAGGGAAGGAAAAGATTGGTTCTCACAGTAGTTTATGATATTATAGGGACAGGAGGAGAAGTCCGGGTTATAGTTAGAAAAAGTGGTTTTACATTCTCTTGCTTTCCTCCGAGTGTGAGTGTTCGACGGAAGATCTTGGGATAGGGTAGGACATGCGTGATGATACCCTATGACAGATGAGGGGAGGTAGGATAGATCGGGATTAGGAAAAGGGGAGGCCAGATCTCATCTTGGTGTATACCACTTCCGTTCTTTAAAGACCCTCCATCCCAGTAGCCCTTCACAGACTCAGCCCCAGCAATGGGATCTGGCAACTTTGCCTTTCCCTTGGTAACCTGTGGGGGAGTGTTAAGGGGGCTAAATGTGAGAACGCCCTTAGATTTCTCACAGTAGTCCACAAAAATCTGGCGCGCAGACTGGGACCAAACTTGTATGCAACGCAGCACAGCTTCCATGATGAAGGACATCCCGCTCGAGACAAGGCCTTTTAACTTCTTACAACGTTACATTGAATTATTTCCAGACCCACAGGCTCGAAGAGTGTTCATGCTGATGCGGCTGAATGCATTTAAAACCAGTGATCGGCTGGTGTCTTGGCGTTCAAATAAAGTTGAATCCTTGATGTGTAGATTATGTACCAAAGACAAGGAAACCCTAAAGCATTTGGTCCTATTTTGCACTAATTTCCGCTCTGAAAGGACAATCCATCTGGGCCCTTGGGGAGCAAACTACCCCTCCCGTTGTGCAGACGATTGGTGGGCCCACATGTTTCAAGGATGCCACAGGAAGCTGATATTACCATTAACTCGATTTCTAATGGTAATTGAAAATCGACTGAACTCATTGTCAATTGAAGCTCAAGGAGACCAATGTCTTTCATAGTTGTATGTGACCGTGGTAGGGGTATTGCTAAGTGATCCTAAGGGATGGCTAAGGGAGTGTTAAAGGACAGTTATTTTCCTGATGAAGTGTTGTATCGTGTGTTTGTTTGTAAAACATTCTCTTTTTCTTTTTTTAAAGGTTTGAAATAAACCGATAAAAATAAAAAAAATAAAAATAAAAAAAATAAAAAAAACATGCTTTTGGGTTTTTCAATGATCACAAAGAGGGTATGGTCCACGTAAAGGGTCGTACTGCACCCCATTGTGATACACACTGACTTTTCTACTGTGAATGCAGCAGCATCAAAAATTTGTTTGCATCGGTAATTTCCCCTCATTACTGTGTCTAAACGTCCTGTTGGCTTAGGTATCCAAGAGGGACTGGAGGTCACACTACGAGCACACTGTTCCAGCTCCAAGGGCACAGCGAACCCTCCCTCAGCGCAAAGACGGAGGACTCAGCCAGGGCAAGTTAGAACTGTAGTTTATTACACAAAAAGATTGGGATCATACAGGACACAGAAATTCTCCCGGACTCACAGCTCCTAAGCCTGTGTCGGCTTTCTACATCACAACAGAGGTCTCTTCCCCAAAAACCTATGAGACGACAGGATTGGGTAGTTGGGGTGGTAGTGCCTGTGCATGGCACCTATAGATGTTACTCTATTGGTCCTCACATGTCAGGTTGCTTGCCTGCCCCTTCGCCGACAACTATCTATTACATTGTTGCAGGCTCACACGATTACCACTGGCCCTTGCCCTCTGCCATCCACCCCTGGATTTCTGATCCCTGATTGGCTGGAGCTGATCTCCCCAGGCCTGGGGCCCAACTCTGTTCTCAGTGCACCTTCTCAAGGTGATGAGAAAGACTATGTGTTCCCAATGTAACCATCACTGCTACCACTTTTGCCTGTGAGAGTGCCCTCAGTGTTGCAACGTTGTTAAAGAATCCATGTTTCACTTCATGTCTGTGTTGCTGAGAACTGTTTCTCTCCCCACCGCCTGTGAATTCCCATTGTCTGGCTCGGCTGCACCATGTGGTTGAGGACTGCGAAATCGAGCTCTCTGGTCTGCAATTTATTAGGATTTATTCTGTTTTTCCGCAGATGACTCCTTGGGCCTGATTCATGGAACATTTTCCTATGGGATTGTGCCATTATAAAACACTTCCATGAATCAGGCCCCTTGTCTCTTAGCTATGGAATGTGCTGTTTGTCTCTGACCTTGGCTGCAAGCCCTATTCTGTTGTTCTGTGCAGCCTAGTTCTGATTTTCTTCGCCTCTCATCCTGTGGCTTGTGGCCTCATGTAGCAAACACTGAAAAGAGCAGGAAAACTCTAGCCTCTGGACCAGAGTATTATAATAGCATCAAAAAACAGAAAGGATATGTCCAGAGAAAAGTATATTTAGAAAAAATGAATCCAAATATATTTAAGGTGATACAACAATTAAAGACTAGTGAATAAATCACAGAAAATGATTATACACTGATCATTTTAACATAGCAAAACAGCAGCAACAATATGCCAAAAATCTGCTAAAACGTCACACTCATACTTCACATACATGGTGCATTCATTCAGTGTATAATCATTTTCTGTGTTATTCACTAGTCTTTAATTGTTGTATCACCTTAAATACATGATAGAATTACAACTCTAATTAATATTTAAAAAATTAACATTATATGATTATTTAAAGACACAGCATAATATAACTAATTCGATATTTCATAATATTGAATTAGTTATATTTACATGAGTTATTAGCGATATTCATTATTTCTGATTCGTTATTTTTGTGTTCGTTATTTTTTGTTTTGTTATTATCACTGCATACCAACTGTGAGTTTGCTTCATGACTAGTGATGCTATGTGGTGGTGTCACTAACAACGTCAGCACAATAGTTTTCCATTGTAAGTCAATCTGATCCATCGAGGAATTTGGATCCATGATCAGGGTAGTGGCAGCTATAGCCATAAAGACACTGGATAAGGGTTGAATGGCTGTCTAAGAGAATATCTGTTTGCATATGTGGATGTTACTGGCCCTCCTGGGGGTTGTCCAAACAGTGAGTTGCTTTGTGTGTTCTTGACACTTCGGGCTGTCAGATTCATGGGGGTGAGGAGGGGCATTCCAGGGACCCTCTCTTCCTCTCTTCAGTCCACTATAGTAAGCCATTGCTTTGTGTCCTAAGGTTGTCTTCTTCATGAGTACTGCAGTTATCACTACTCTGTCAGAGTGTGAGAACAAATAGAATTTGTTGTGATAGTCAGGAATTCATGACCCTGGCGCTGTGCATATTGCCTTCTTCAGCTCTTCAAATGCTTCAGTCATTTTTTTGTCCATAATAGGTTACTGTCCCCTTTCTGTGCTTCACAGAGCCCACTTAAAAGGGGTCTCATGTACGTGCTGTAGTCAAATACCCAGGCTCTGCAGTAATTGCAAAGGCCCAAAAATGGCAGCATCTATCTCACTGTCTTTGGCTTCGGTGTCATGAAGATCGCCTCTGCCCTTTCTGGAGTTACCCTTTGGCCTTCCTCCGATATCAGCTGTCCTATGTACAGCACCTCTTTCTGGCAATATTCTAATTGTGCCTTGCCTACCTTGTAACCCTTTTCTGCTAGCACTGTCAACAAGTATACTAAGTCATTTTGACACTGTTCTTTAGACTTGCTGCAAATCGAAAAATGTTGTCTAAATACTGAATAACGGTACTCTCCATCTGTATGTTGCTGAGGTCCATTTGGACGACTCTATTAAAGATGGAGGGTGACTCACAGTACCCCTGTGGTAACTTCGCGTTACCACTTCCAGTTTCTATTTAGAAAAGAGGTCAAGTCCTGTGACTCTTCATGAAGTTGTATAGAGAAGAAGGCATTCTTCAAATCTATTAACATGAAATGGGAAGCTTCCGCCGGGATGCTACAAAGTATTGTCGCTGGATTATGAACTAGTCAAAATTCTGCCTCAACAATTTGATTCAAAGGGCGCACATCCTAAATAAAATGCCATGATACCCCTGCCACCCTCTCCACCGGGTACACAGTAGTGTTACACTGTGACACCGAAGGTACCAAAATACTGTGCTTTACTTACGCAGCAATTGTCTTATAAATACCCTTGATTGTCTCTGTTGATAGCGGATATTGTCTTGCCCTTGGTAAAATAGCCCCTGGATTAAGCTTTATTTTGACAGCTCCCTTTTAGCAGACCCACATCATATGGACTGTTGGTCCATAGGATACGGTTACTCGCCCCAAGTCTTCCTCGAGAAATGCTGGTGGTGCATTTCACATCAAAACCATTCTCTGTGGCACTTCCCTGTAATGTATCATCACCCATTGTGTAATGTTCATGAAGAACACTGAGTCATGATCGAACGATTGTCTCAAAACAGTTTCTCATCTGTTACGTCAGTCAGCCTGTGCCCCTTCCCCTACTCTGATCACTGTCCTACACAACCTCCCCTTGTTGTCAGTCCCATGTAACACTATTCTATTGTCTTTTACTATGACCGCTTCTAGTTCTATTGGTATTACTTGTCCTTCCTTCTCATCTAGAGGAATCTCTGGTCTAAACAACAACTTGTTTGATATACCTAATAGTTTGCCTTGTGTCCCTGGACGCCATGCTATCAGCACTTCTAACCCATATTGGAAAAGCTTGAAGTCTGCTGGCACCCCCCTTTTGTACCGTCTGCCTGCAATGTGCCTGAATGAGTCCCCTCATATTCATGTATTGAATTCCTGGTGTCAAGCACACGATCCCTTGGTCTGTGAATGAAATGGTCATGTTAAGTCGGCTCATCATGTCTCTTCCGATTATGTTTACTGGTGCCTTTCAGGAAAATAACAATGGCATAGTTAGCTTGTGAGCTCGCGAAAGTGGGAGCTTTTCAGTAAAAGGAACCACATCTGTAGCCCCAGAGGATCCCTGTGAATTCAAAGAAATTCCGTACATCAGTTACCTTCCCTCCTTAATACAGGATCCGTTGCCCCCAAATCTACGAGAAAGGAGAACATCTTGTCACCTATTATTACCCCTATACGTGGTTTTCATTTGGATTGGGTGTAACGGATAGGATCAAACCCATCAGGTTTGTCTGTGGGCTGTCCTGTTGTGAATATAATGACAATCCCGTCCCTGTAAATGTATTGCCCCCACTACAGTTACATCTCCCAGTTTTTGCACGGGAGTCTGCATCGTGGAGGGAATCCATAGAATAAACCTTTGGAGATTTGATCGAATATAGGCCGTACGAAAATGTTGTGTGGCGGAACATTTTGAGCAAGTCTTTCATTCGGTGCCATTACAGTGAACAAGTGGAGCGGGGGTTGCAGGGGTGGCAGGTGTGTCACCAGCACCCTTGTTCACTGTAATGGCTTTGGGGGATGTCCCCCGCTTCCCCACGGAAGTAAAGGGAACAGGCATCGCAGGGACACAGCAAGTCGGAGGCAGACAATGAAGTGTGCCACTGATCGATAAGTAAGATGGAGGGCGGGGGATGGGAACGGGTTATCTGAAATGACCACGGGATGAAAAACCAAAAGCTATTTTTGAACAAATAACTCATTTTTTTCTCCCTCAATCATTTCAGAATCGATTTAATCATGGTAAATCATCATGGAGTCTGTGTGTATCATTGCTACGATGTTCTGCTATGTCGGTGCTTGTGTGTTGGTTGAGATGGCTGCATGTGTTCCTGTGCCTCCAGTGCATGTGTCATGGCTGATATAGCTGCATTTGCAGGTTTTGTGTGTGCGCCGGTTGTGGCGCATGTGCCTGCGCTTGCCTGTGATTCTGGGCATAATAGTTGGTTTATTCTATCTGGTATGTCTGGTGGTGTGGCATTCCCCCATTCTGTAGCATTCCGGTTCTCCTTCTGCACATTCAAGGTATGTGACCTATACTTCCACATAGCCAACATTGTATGGGACCCCCCACTTGTCTTGGCTGTCCCCCATTGAAGCCATCTGTCCCCTGCTGCATTGGATGTCTGAACCCTCTTCCCCGGGGCAGTCCTCCCGGTCCCCGTGGCCAATGGTCTGCATCACCCCTTCCCGCAAAACCTCCTCCCATTGCCTGCGGTTGATTTTGTATATTCTGGGTGACTACACCCTCTACTTTTCTCAGCATCGCCCCTTCCATGGTAAATTTTGATAATTTTTTCTGGATGTATTTCGCTTCTTCCTGCTTTCTCTCCTGATGCTTCTTCATCACATTCTCTTGCATTAACCGACAATAGCGCACTATAGTTAGTTTCTGACCATGGTTTAGCCTCCATCCCCACTAACCCCTTCAGCTGTCTCTGCACCTGTTCTGGCAGTCCTTGGCATAATATGTGGTAAAATAACCCCAATACTCTTAAAATCTCATGAATGTATTGAAATGGGTCTTCATCTTCTCGCATTTTGCGTGACTTTATTGCTCTAATGTCTGATGTGTACTCTTAGAGCTTGCCACACGGCTGCTGGGCAATTATTGAACAGTGCGCCATCGTGCACCATGTTTTGTGCTGTCACTCCGGGATAACCTGCTCTTTTCCAAACATCGTCAGCTACCTCCAGAAGAATGGCTGCAAGTAGGCTCTTCATGTTGTCCACTGCCAGTGTCGTCCCTATTGTCAGTCTTTTGAGCTTGTGAATCCATTTCCCATCCCCAGCATTCAACCAAGGTAGCTTACATCTGAAATTCTCCTTATCCATTTGTTGCCATGGTATATACTGAGGTCATCCGCCACCCTTCTCTAATAACAAAAACTGTGTCAGTGCCATCCCTCTGTCATGTCTCCCTATGTCTTTAGTGAATGTAAAGGCCTTTGTCATCTCTCTCCATTTCTGTCCTGGCAGGGATCTAAGCCTCTAGGCATTCGGGGTAATTTCGTCTGCACTGTGTGACCTGGCATAGAAGCAAGGAGATACAGAAAACGTGGTGGTTGCGTTTGCATCCATGGCGTTATCCAAAGCTGAAAGAAATTACTCCAGAGTGGAAAAGAATATGTTGTAACCTGCGCATGGGCGGTGGAGTACGTCAGAACCTACATTTGGGGCATGGAATTCAAACTGGTCAGCGACCATAAATCACTGATCCACAAGCTAAGCCCCGGATGAACGAAAACTTCAGGGGTACACTTGTTACATAGTGCACATTGCAGGGTAAAAGAACGCCCAAGCGGACTCCCTGTCCAGGCTACAAAGAAACAGTGAGAAGGCGACCACGTTCTTAGAAGATGAATGTTTGGTAGCGTCCATTCGGGATTTAAGAAGTACTGAATTTCTGGAAATGAGTGAGGGACATTGGAACGAGGAAGTCTGCAAAGACCCCACGATGGCAAGACTCACGGAAGGTTGGTCGGAGGAAAGAGCCATCCCAGAAGGCATGAGACAGTACTGGAAAGTAGAAGAGGAACTATTTGAGGCAGAAGGTCTGATCATCAAGGGCGACCATGTGATTCCACCAGTGGGCATTAGAAATGTCATCCTGTGTAGGACCCACTCAGGACATTTAGGTAACACCATGACACAATGTTGAGTGAGAGAGGCCTATTTG
This sequence comes from Ambystoma mexicanum, assembly GCF_040938575.1. Lineage (NCBI taxonomy): Eukaryota > Metazoa > Chordata > Amphibia > Caudata > Ambystomatidae > Ambystoma > Ambystoma mexicanum. The sequence continues at coordinate 720,257,980 of NC_090923.1, forward strand.
TGGCCAGCCATGGATCAAGACATCCGCATAATGGTCGACAGATGTCTCAAATGCTTAAACAGCGACAAGAGATTAAAGATGAGACCGGCACCCATCATACCCATGGATGTCCCAGAAGGAGTGTGGCATAAAGTGGGTCTAAGATCGGCCACCAGGGGGTGCAGGGATGTGCTAACACATCTGTGTTACCCCCCCTCTAGCAGGGCATAATCAGGAGAAGAGCCCCCAATCAGCCCCCAGAGCATTGCACCGATCCTCCCCTGACCCAGCTAAGACCTCTGGAAACGTGGGGTTGAAAAAACAGACCAGGAGCTCCCCGGAATAACACAGAAAACTTGCTGGGAAGCTGCGGCGGTGAAGGCAACAACTCCATTCCGCACTGCAGTTCCAGACAGCAGCAGAGTGAAGCCGCAGAGAAGACACAGCATCGCCTGGTGTTCAATGCAGTGACGAACTTTCACTTTGGAAGTGCTCCCGCGGCCCGATCCCCATCTGACCCCTGCCAGAGAACACGGAATACGGGTGACTGGCAAATGAGAAAGCACACCAGGAGTATCAGCACCAGTGGCAGGGGTGAGTACGTTGGCCCCCTGCTCACAGTACACTGAGGGTATTCGAAGCCCAGGGAGAGGCCTGGGAGGCCCATGCCCCCGTCCCTGAATGGAGAGTAAAGCAGGCAGAGGCAGTCTAAGGGGATAAGTAAGGTACCATGCAGCCTGGGACTCCGGAGGCATACCACCAGGAGGGGAGATCCTCCCCCTGCATAAACGCACGCCGGCAGGAGACCCAGACATCCCACCTCTTGGAGATCTCTTGTTGGAGACCGGCACACATCGAGGATCAGTACGGGGGGACGCACCAAGCAGGGCTAAGTAGGAGAAAAGCCAGGAGGAACCCACAGAGCAGAAACTTGTTCAGTAATCAAGGTGCCGGCCCAAAGAGTAAAGCAAAGGCCTGTGGAGGGCTAAGTGGCCCGCGCAGGGCACTCCCAACCCAGGGCAACATCTGGAGAACCAGCAGTATAAGGACTGTGAGGACATGCCCCACAGTGCCGCCAAAAATAAGAAAAAGAAGAAAAGCCCAAGAACTTGCAGCCTCAGACTCCATGTGAACACTACACTCTGGCAAGAGCGAGGACCACCAGGGCAGAGGGGATTGGACACCCCATCCTGTATACCCAGGCAGCGATTACACCAGTTTTGGCAGCAGGGAGAGAAATGCTGGAGGGTGAAAGGCCTGGTGCTCCCTACCCTAACACAACCATCCACGCAGCAAAGAACACAACAAAGAACCCAAGAAAGAGCGAGTCCAGGAGAGGAGGGGGCCCAGGCTCCGCTCAGGGCAGCAAACACACAGGGAATCGAGAAGCAAATCAATTTTTCAACCCGTCCTCCAAACCAACCCAAGCCCAGTCGCCTCCAGGGAAGTCGGCCATGGCAGATGATGTGACATCAATGAGGAGGGACATGGCAGCAATATTGGACAAACTGAAAGGCTTCAGGTCCGAAATCACCCATAGGCTAGATGGACTAGATAAAAAACTGGATGATTTGGACGAGAGACTTCAGGGCTTAGAGACCAACCAGTCTTCAGTAGATGTCCTGGAAACCCAATTTGATATGAGGATCTCAGAGCTAGAAATGAGAGAAGCAGAATGTGCCCTAAAAATGGATGAATTTGAGAACAGTGAGCGCTGGAATAACCTTCACTTTTTTGGGCATCCTGAGAAAGAAGGAGAAACACAAAGAGACATTGTGCAAGCAATCAACAGAATCATCATAAAACTTTTCAACGATGAAAATACCATGGAACCCACCATAGATAGAGCCCACAGAGTGGGGGGAGGTAACCGAGGCCCCCTCACCCTACTGGCGACGTTCCTCTACTACCCAGAAAAAATGAATATTCTGGAAAAGGCTAGAGCGATGGGCCCAATAGACTGGGGAGAAACCAGGATTACCATCTACCAGGACCTATCCTCTTTCACGCTGTCCAGACATTGCCTATGTGCCCCCTTGACAAAATGGCTCAACTTGAAAGGCACCCACTATAGATGGGGATTCCCCTTCTCTCTAAACTTTGAACATGAGGAATACAGGCACAATCTGACTACGCAAGACGACATTGGCAGGTTTTCACAAGAATTAATGGGAGATTCTCCCCAGAATGAAGCGTCCATGGAAGTGGGAGAGGTACGGGTAAGGAACCTAAGGTCTGAGAGATCCAATGACAGGCGACGGATTAGGATATTCCCCAAGTTCAAGAAGTTGAATCCACCCTCCCCAGCACAAACTTGAAGTCGGAATCATGAAAATGAACTGTTGCACCGGATTCAGAGCACTCATGTACACAGATGGAGGCTGAAAAAAAGATGCAGAGTGGTAAGGGGTAAAGTCTGACGCACAGTACTCTCAGCGAACGGAGGAGGGAGATCCGACTCAGAAGGTGAAATGTACGAAATCTGCGAAAAATGTGATGATAATCCAAACGCAGGTTCGGGGGGAAGGGTGGCACACAAAGTAAATAGTATAATGCTCAAGTAATGAGGTGGCCTCAATGGAATGCTATTAAGTGGGAAAACTATGCCTGGAGAAGGAGAGGAGACTGATGGTCTGGACCAATGGTGGTTGGCATCTCTTCAGAGGCTCAGACGTGATCAAAATGGGGGCAGGGGGGAAAGTTAGGGTTAAGGTTTTGCAGTTTGCCTATGGGGGGGGTTTATTAATATTTTCAATGCGACCCAACACAGGGTGATAGTTAAACACCAGGAAAAGCAGGAGAAGGAGACAGTCGCACCCAGACACAGAGCCCCAAAGGAACAGCAATTTAATCTGATACTGATGCAAACTCCAGTATGGCTAATCTGACTACAGAGATATCATTAGCCTCACTGAATATCAGAGGTATAAATTCCCCAGCGAATAGAACCTTAATGATCGTAGAATTCAACCACCTAAAACTTGATGTTATCTTCTTGCAAGAGACCCATTGGAAGAGGGGGAGGAACCACCCATGAAAGCAAGATCTATCAATATAATATACCAAGCCTCAGGGGAATCCAAAAAGAGAGGAGTAGCGGTGGTTATTGCTAACAAGATGGGCCTTACAGAACATGATATCCTTAGAGACCCAGAGGGACGCTAGATACTGGTTAAGGGACTGATAAAAGGGTATAAAGTTTCCTTAGCTTCAATCTACTGCCCAAATGAGGGACATGCCCAGTTCTGGGATAAAGCGAAAGGGAAGATCCAAACCTTTGTAGAGGGGCATCTACTTATTGGGGGAGACCTCAACATGGTCCTGGACCCGGCAACAGATAGGAAGGGAGCAACACCATCAAGGGGATTCAAAACACAGTGGAAAATGGCTCGACACTTTGCCCAAATAAATAACGAACTAGGGATTGTAGATGCAATGGGCCCGGAGGGAAAACATGAAACATTGTACACATTCCACCCAAAAGTCCATAATATCTACTCGAGGATAGAATATGTCTTATTAGACTCTGTCCTGATGCACAGAGTGTCGAATGCAACCATAGAACCGGTTCCCAGGTTGGACCATGATTTGGTCAATTGAAACTGGAAGAGGGGTCATTAGAGCAGAGAAAGGGGAGGTGGATGTGTAATGATCTCCTGCTGAAGGATAGAGAGGTGGCACAGGAGTTGTTGGAAGTAATAAGGGAATTCTTGATGTTCAACGATGATGGGGAGGTAAGGTTAACGACTTTCTGGGAGGCATTTAAGGCCACGATACGAGGAGAATTAATCCGACTGGGAGCCAGAAAGAAAAGGGAAAGAGGAACTGAACCTGAGGAGTAAGATAGACGCACTAAAACCTAAGGGGACGCTAAAAGCCCAAATAACCTCAGTTAAACTGGTGAAAGCGCAGAAATATAGAACCCAGTTGAGGGACCTATTCCTATATCACACAGAGAGAATATACATGGAGACGGGGGAACGCACAGATAAAATCCTGGCCTGGAAACTGCGGCCGCAGAGAGAGGCTAAGAGAGTCAGGCCTATTCATCAAGGAGGACAAGAAAGGGTATATGTAGACCAACAAATTGCAGAGGAATTACGCAAATACTATGAGACCCTATACATAACTGAATACAAGGGGGAGGGAACCCAGATAAATGGATTTCTTAATGCTCTCCCGATATCAGGTATCTCTCCAGAACAAGCAGCAATTTTGCATGCGCCATTCACAGTCGACAAAATAATATAATTTATTGTGAAGTTGAAATCGGGAACCTATCCAGGGGAAGACGGCTTCTCAATCCGTTTTTTCAAAATATACCGCTCCATCCTAGCACCCTTCCTGACTAGGCTATTTAATCAGGCGATGGAAACAGGGGTCCTTCTGGACTCCCTACTTGGGGCCTTGATAGTAGTAATTCCAAAAGAGTGCAGGGACCCGACACAATACCAGTCATACAGACCAATCTCCCTGTTAAACACAGATGCTAGAATCATCACAAAGACATTAAGAATCAGACTGGAAGCACTCATGCCTTCATTAGTCCATGAAGACCAGGTCGGATTTATCTCGGGACGTCAAGGTGCAGACAATATGCAGAAAACAATCGACCTAATGCACCTAGCCCAAGATCAGAATCTGAACAGCTACCTGGTCTTCTTTGAATGTGAAAAAGCTTTCAATAGGGTTGAATGGGGGCATATGAGGAAGGTACTGGGGAAAAAGGGCTTGGCCCCAACTTTCGCAGGGACCCAACGGCTAAAGTTATGGCCAATGGCACAATATCACAAACCCTTCATTTAACATGGGGAACTAGACAGGGATGCCCCTTCTCCCTGCTCCTATACGCCCTCACCATGGAACCCCTGGCAATGTCAATTTGGAATAACTCGGACATCAGAGGGATAAGGTGTGGTGCAGTTGAGTTCAAACTATCACTATTTGCAGATAAAATCCTGTGTTACATATCTGATGTACAGCACTCGCTCCCATGTCTACTTGACCAAATCAACACCTTTAGGACCTTTTTGGGCCTAAAAATTAACAACTCAAAGTCTAGTGTAATGCCGTTGCATCTAGAGCACACCCACACGATAGCCCAGGTATCACTGAGAGGGATGAGGCTTGAAAACAAAGAAATTACCTATTTAGGGATATGTCTCCCCCGAGACTTGACCCGACTGATTGAGGTTAACTTTGCGCTTGCCCTAGCCAGACTTGGTTCTGACCTTACGCATTGGGCCCCCTTGACTCTCTCATGGTACGGCAGGATGACCTCAATCAAAATGTCAGTCCTTCCGTGCCTATTGTATTTATTCACAGCTATCCCCGCACTCCTCCCTGACACCTTTTTTTGGAAACTTAACTCCATGATATCCCGTTTTGTATGCCAAGGGAAGTGACCCAGAGTCAAAAGAACTACCCTGACCCTCCTCAAAGACTTTGGAGGATTCACCCTTCCAGACTTCTTCCTATACTACAAAGCAGCCCAATTGCGTGTATTATTAGAACAAACGAGGGATGACATGGGCACATTCTGGTCCTACTTGGAGGATATGTACTCTCCTCTTGTGAAAGTTAGAGTTCTGCTGTGGTCCCCAATCAAGAATGTGCCAGCTCGACTCAGGGAACATCCAGTGATGGGGCAATGTGGGGCTTGTGGAAGAACAATAGACTAAACAACGGCCTCTACACTTGGCCATCCCAACTGAGCTCACTGTGGGGACCCCCCAGAGATTTAGGTAAACAGGGATTTAAAATGCACAATTATGGTCTGACAGAGGCCTGGAGAGAGTGGTACCAACTCTTCCAAAAGGAACGGTTCAAGGATATTGATATGGTGTGGGAGGTGCTGGGAAAGGAGGGAGTTACAGTGTTTGACTATCTATGGTTGAAGGGTATTTGCACAGCCCCCAGGGTCCTTCCAAAACTCTCCCACCCATTAACAGCCTTTGAACGAGTTATTAGCGAGACCACCACCAGGAAAGGGATTTTGTCCAAAATGTAAAGAGTCATGGTGATAGCAAACTTGGAAGGGAGGCAAATGTTCAAGTAAATCTGGGAGGCAGAGCCCAGGAGGGAAATTCCCAATGAGACTTGGGACCAGGTATACCAGTTCATGTTTCACAAGAACCTATTTATGGCGACAATGGAACATAACTTTAAAATGTTACACAGCTGGCAACTAGCCCACCAGAAACGGTCTAAAATGTTCACCGGGGTGTGTCCTCTCTGTCCTAGGGAATGTGGAATAATAGGTACATCATACCGTATGTGTTAGTCCTGCTCCAAAATTCAGATGTACTGGACCAAAGTCCTCAGTTGGATGAAAGAAGTGGTGGGAATAGCCCTATCCCTGGATCCATTGCAAATGCTATTGGGGGGTCCCTGAAACTGATAGGGAAAAAAGCCGTCTTCCATGAAAATGTGAGGCGATGCTAAGGGCAGCTCAGGTTGCAATAGCGCAAAGATGGAAGGGTACCAACCCCACTCAAAAGAGGACTGGTTGAATACATTTTGGGACATCTTCATAATGGAAAAACTCACAGCAATGGTAAACAGCAAACTGGAATCCTTTCACATGGATGGGAGAATATTCACACTCAAATGGGGTGATAACAGACCATAAAGGGATAGCGAGACTCTCTGCAGGGGATTAAGGGCATTATATTCTGTGTTTTAGAGGGGGGATTTATAGCGCGAGAAAGTAAAACAAAATTAAAAGAGCCGAAATGTATCTACAACTGGGGTGTATAGAATCCTTGCTTTAATGCCACAATGAATGTAATCATCTAGAAACAATTGTTGTAACCTAGTGTTGTGTAAATTGCTTTATAGTGGAGGGGCTGGGGGGAGGCGGGAGGGAAGTATTGGGAACAAAGAGCTTAATCATTGCAATTGTTCCCTATGGTGTATGTTCAATAAATACAAAGTAAAAAAAAAAAAGGTGGGACTAGACTTCATCAGCCCCCCTTAGAGGCGATGTCGGCAGAACACTGGTATGGAATAATCATGGTAGACTATTGGTCAAAATGGGTGGAAGCCGAATTTGTGTCAAATATCACCACGTCAACCATCAAAGAAGTACTGACAAATGTGTTCCAGAGAGAGGGGCTACCCAAGGACATCTTCACAGACTACGGAGTCCAGCTCGTTTCCCAAGAAATAGAGACCATCTTGAAAAAGAACAACATAAGGCAAATAAAAGCAGCGCTGTACCATCCCCAGGCCAATGGACTGGTGGAAAGAGCGAACCGGTTCATCAAGGGAGCGATACAGCTGGCCATGGCATCGGGAATGCACCTCCTCAAGACGGTCAAAGAAGCCGTAGCAGCTCACAGATTGACCCCTAATGGTGTCACCCAAATGTCACCCTTCCGCATGCTGAGGGGCAGGAGAGCAGTGTCCACGTTGCTACCGTCATGGTCGGCTAGTGTGAGGGCAGACGAAGAGTTGAACATGGAGGAAGTGGTATGGAGGATAAAGAACAGCAAGGCCCAAATGAAGAAATGGTATGATGGGCGTAGAGCAACCCAAAGTCGTGAAGTCAGAGAAGGTGACTGCATCAAGATCCACCTACCACTAAAAGATCACGTGATGGGATTCAAGTTCAGTCAGCCCATCAAGTGATGCACAGAGGCACCAATCATGCCCGCACCCAAGACGGCCGCATGTGGAACATGAGAGAGCGAACAATGAGTCCAGCAGCAGTGAACTTCGTGACAGAGAAGCGGCCAGGGAGCTGGAGCCGAAGGCACAGAGGATACCACACAGGGTGAGCGAAATAGAGAACAAACTGCCGGAGATGACCAACAAAGAATTCCACAGGGTGGTCATTGAGTGTGAGGAGGAGGATCGGCCAAGGAGAGAGCGCAGAAGACCGGTAAAGTATAACGACTATGTTATGAGTTAAAACATTTGTTGTATTACCAAAGGGTGATATGTAGGACTACTCACGAGACCGGCAATGTCAAGATCTCACGAGATCTTCAAGTGAAAGGGGCGGAAGGCCAGAGAAAGCAGCATCCACATTGAAGGGGCTTGTGAGCCACAGAGCAGCAGCAGCTCCTGGCGCTCCTCCTGCATGGGTAGTGAGAAACCCATCACAGCCCAAAAGACTAGAATAAAACCCAGAGACTTGGACACTACCTACAGAGTATGCAACTGTACTGCTTTACTATCTTTATTTATGCTGCCTTGGCTACTTACCAATAAATCCAAGTTACAACCTCACTAAGGGTCTGACCAGTTCATATACAACAGCTACACTTGCTGTGTGCACGAAGGAACATTGGCCTACTGCGGCTATTCTGTTGTGCATAACGTTCCATTAGTTCTGTAACAAACGTTTACAGTGCCCCCCCAGCTCTTGTATGTCAAGGACGCTTGCAATGCTGCATGTTTAGTGAGTGCGTAATGGTTTAATGATCTGAGCGTCGTTTGACCGCCTCTCTATCTCTTATATTTTGGTGAATCATGGATTGAATTTGGCCAGGGACTGCCAGCTGCCTGCATGTGGTATGCGAGGTTAGCAGTCCGTTAAGCACCCGGTGCAGGGTGCAGGTTTCTTTGTTTCTGACTCACTCTTCATGCCCTTTCACCACAAGAGGCTGTTCCGCCTCACTTCCTAACAGTTGCATTGTTTTCAGAATGTTAGCATCGGGTTAGCGGCCCCACCATTAAAACACTGAGGCCGTCTGACCTTTACACGAAGCTGGAGCCACCCCCTCAGTGGTTTAAAATTCGGACACGTTTGCAATGAAGTCCTGTGCACGACCTACGAGGCCACCCACCCGCCCCCATCTTTCTTTTTATAGGTCGCATAGGTTATATCGGTTAAACCACAAGGTATTAAGCGAGGGACAGATACACGTGGTTTCTCCTAGCAAATGTTACCACGTTTGTTTGTGCATGTTAACAAAAACTGACAATGCGATGTGACGATGATTAACTTTGTGGTACAACTATGTACGCATGCACATTAAAGGGTAGAACAGCAAAACAAGGCACTGGAAAGTATATCTTCTTGAAGATTTACAAGCCTTGGCAAAACCAACAGTTTGGGCTTTTTGTGTAGGCAGAGAGATAGGCCTTTTTAACGTAATGCCATAATTGTACTTGCTTTCCACAGAAGGCAACATCTGTACAATTGTGTGGGTACCTGGGCATGATAGCAATACATGGCATGCTTGTGTATGCGTATGTGTATGTATGATTGTATGTTTTTATATATGTAAATGCATTTATGTGTGTGTGTGTGTGTGTGTGTGAGGTGGGATCACATGGGCCTATTATGGCAATATATATCATAAGAGGGAGGACTGTGTTATAATATGGACTTACCTGTGCATTCTGTGTGACTACGGAAACATACGATGCTAATAACAGGCATTTGAGGGCAGCGCTACAAATAATATTTTGAAGTGGGAGTTTTTTACTCCCTATTTTTGTAAAGTTGGGAGTAAAACGATTTTTGGGTGAGTACAAATGTTAGTCCAATTCCCAAGGGGAGTATTTTATTAGTGAGTAAAAATATGTCATAACTGTAAAACGGGAATGTTTTTGTAATTATTATTCCTTTGCGCCTAGTTATTCATACATATTAATAGATACAGGTTTACTTCTTCTGATCAGTCAGTAATAATAATAGTTTCTTCCTGTGGTACTACGTGCTGTGTAGTCCAAACATATCCATGGAGCTGTGCGGGTGAAAGAAGGGGCACAAGGTCCTACGTGTTTGATTCCTATTTTTTTGTTGGGAGTATTTTTCTCCCTCTTTTAATTTTTTGGGAGTATTTGCCTATTTGTAGGGAGTAAAATTGTCTGATACACCGCTTATCTGTAGGGCTGTTTGAGGGGAATATCTGGGCTTATGGTGGCACAAAAGCATGATGTGGAGTACCATGCTATATGATGACAAAAACAGGCACACAGGATCCTGCCTTATGATCATGCTTGGCATATGATGCAAGTAGTGCAGCAAGTCATATCAATGCCTGGCACCACACATCAGAGGTGTTGCTAGGGGGTCCTGAGGGGGCTATAGCCCCGGGTCTTTTGGTTGTAGCCCCGGATAAAAGCTTAGGAGCTACAACCTAAAGGCTAGCTAGCCCCGAGTCCCAACTGTCCTGATCTTTTCCAGACCTACCAACACCCCTGCCACACATGCATGTAATGTCAATATCAGAAGTACGATGGGAATTCTGAGATTGGGGTAACTGGCTATATCATGGCAAGACATGACATGTGAGGATACCTGGAGAACATGGCCTGTTACACCCATTTCTGGTATATGAACAGATAACGTAGTACGTAGTAAAGGTACGCTTCTTGTTTGAAAATACCGTTAGTACTGTGAGAAATTCGACCATCCGCACGGTGGTTGTGTGCTCGACTGTTCTTTTTGGACATTTTAAATGAAATTGAATGATGGTAGATCAGCCAAACCTTCCCCCTGCCATGGTCAATCGAATTAACTAACAAAGGCTGCGTGGATCCACCCTGTCCTTTTGTTGAGCCATGTAGCGGTGGTAGCATTTGCATACTAGTCACAGTTTAATTCAAACAGGCCTTGGCTGCAGAGGCTAAGAAAGGAGACAGGAAACCCCAACACACTTTCATATGTACTGTGTCAACCTGATGCCAGCTGCCACCCTCAGTATTGATTGACAGTGAAATGTCATGTCTTGGACTGCGTGTTTACAGTAATTATCCCTGCAGGGAGACCCTATTCAGAAGGTATGAGTATGTGGATTGACAGAGCCAGAAAGTCTGGTCTAGCCACTGCTTCAAGGGAGACCTGCCTCTTTAGTCAGGAACCACAGAGAGCTCCATTAAACAGACAGACCATTTGATCCATAACAGACAGGAAGATGGGTGGGACTTAGTATTACATGTTTTCCCCTCTTTACCTTTTCTGTTGCAAAACTCTGGTTATGACCTCACAATTACAGGAGATTGTTGGTGGGTACCCAGGATTGGTTCATTAGGGGAGGCATAGCCTACACTAATCACTGTGGCCCATGTGGCTTTAAAAGAGGGTTGAGCCCCTCTTTTGGCAGATCATCTGAAAGCTTCACCAGGAGCAGAAGGAAGAACTCATTAGTGGACCCTGGCTGAAGGTACAGTTTGTCTTACATCTTCTGCCAGTGAGAAAAGGCCAGTACCTCCAAGAGGGAAGTAGGATTCCTCCCCTAACCATCTCCTGATGAACAGAGGGAGATATGAATACAGAGGACCCTCCAGCAGCTCCAGAACTGGTATCCAGCCAGCACACAGCATGCCCTGATAGGCTCTGTAGCAAGCTTCCTAGGTGGGAAGTGCCATATAGTATCTGAACCAAACCAAGGACAAGGCAGTTTCCTACAACACTCTCCTCAGCTTTGGGCCGTCCGCCTTAAAGGACGACACAAGCCCAGTGAAAAAGCAAGGAGTGTATCGACAAGCATCTACCGATGTTTGCCTTAAAGGACATTTTCGAGCCCCTCGAGCCGCAACCGACTGCACCGCTGACTGTTGTAATGCTGCAGTCGGTAAAGCTATCCGAGATGCCTCGACCAGTGCTTTAGAACTGCAGACCAGCACTCAGACAACGATTCCTGACCCAGAGCTGCCGTCTAGGCCAGCCTGCAGCCGTCTGACCAGCTTTGCTCGCCGAAATGCCTGCCGCATGATACCTGCAGCTGTCTCCCATCTTGAACTCTGTCGCCAAAGCTGCAAAGTGCCCTAAAACCATTCGACCGTGTCGAGCACCAAGAACTCCTACAGCACAAAGTAAATTGTGGTTCTGTCACCGTTGTCCTTCTCTGAAGGCCACTAGTGACATCTTATAACCCATTTCGCCCTTTTTGTTGAAACCAAGTTTTTTTGAACTATTGTGATTTATTACTATTCCGACTACCCTCCTGCCAGTATCCAGAGTGCATCCCTGTTCCTTCTTTGAAACTGCCTGTCCTCTGCATTCCTATACAGGGTGGGTGGTTTTTGTAGTGTGCCAGAACTGTCTGTTGTGATAATAATAAAGTAGATATTTTTATACAACCTTAACTGGACAGTCCCTTTTTTATCATTGGGTAATAATTGTATTTTCGCTGTGTTGCAACTACCCAACGATCCACGACCTTTTGGAGATAAGTCTGCCGTTCCATCCATGTTACCAAAATTGGACAAGGAGGTTTATAATTTGCTTGTGTAGCACAGAACGTGGACTTATACCATATGGTACAGCCCGCATTCTGAGCCTCCTGATTGTCTGGCACCCCCCTGGAGGGTGCTAATGAAATATGAAGCCTTACCCCATTCCACACAAAATCTGGAGTGAGGAGCAACAGTGAATTGAACAAAAGAAGTATCAGTACCAACCAAATGACTACCTGCTTCATCATGCTGTTTACAATTTGCGGTGCTCCTTTCCCAGGAGGGGCACCGTGCTGGTGTTTACTACTGTGGCCCTGCACTTTGTTTCCATCGTACCCCATTGCCATTGACCTGCTTCTCCCTCACTGCTGCAACCTGGCTCTCTATTTGGTACTCTCTGTGGGGATGGGGAGTGCCCATCTTCACAGCTGCCCTGCCTGGTCCTCCTTACTGGGTGTTCCTATCAAGGAATGGGAGTGCCGCGTGAATATTGCTGGGCCCACTGATCAGACTCCTTAGGGAGCTGCTGGCAGGTACACCCTGGGGGAAAGAACTCACCTGGGGCCCTCTTGCTGCTGCAATGAATGCCAAGCCACTTCTGACATATGCGGCCTGGCCTGTACTCGATGGCAGGGACCCCCATGCTGCAGCTAGCGTGCCGAGGTGCCTCAATGGTGTTAACACCCGATCGGCAAGCCGGATCAGGTGTTAAGGCCTTTAGCACCCCGGGTTACCAATGCGGCAACCCGGGGTGCTAAAAAATAAAAGCTTTTTCCTTCCTACAACGGGATGTGCGTGGCTTCCCGTTGTAGGAAGGACAAGCCTTTACCAACATGGCCACCATGGAAAGGGAAGGCGGCCTCTGTACGTGAGCAGAGAGGAAGGTGTGGGTGCAGCGGGGAGTGCTGCTGCAGCCGCAATAATGTAAGTTTGGAGGCAGGGGGTTAACAATAAAAAATGGGGGTATGGGGGACGATGGCGGCAAGGGGAGCTGGCCGTCAGGCGGCTTGAAACGTGGGCTAACACCAGCGGTTCAAGCCCGCGTTCCTAGCCACCTGATTGGCTGGCTCCACCCTGCCAGGTGCTAATGCTCTTTGCAGCCCAGCTTAAAAGAACTTTCAGGTCCATTCCACACTGCTGCTGCTGCCATGGTTGCACCATCTAAGAGCACATGAGAAGATCATCTGCAGCACAAGTGGCCTTAGCCAGACTGTCTCCCAAGTAAGGATTTTGTATATTTGGTTACATAAATTACACTTTATAAGGAGTTGTTATATATTTTTAAAGAACTTTAATAAAAACATGTTTTGACACAGCTTAATGTGCTTTAACACTACTTAATGTGATTCCCCCTTTTTATGCATAAAAATAGAAAACTGCTGGTGTTCTGCGGTTGAAGTCAAGATGTATAAGCATTCCATGCAATAACTAACAATAAACATACACCAGCATTCCCTTGTCCATCTTCCCCTGTGTTGTATATTTATTCTGACCTAGAACGGCAAACCCAGGTTGATTCAGAAACCCAGGTGAGCGGGGCACACTGGAGACCAGTAAGAGGTGAGTTAAGTACTTCTAAGTAAAAAACATAAAGGGTATTATGATGCCTCCTACACCTGCCCCCCACCAAGAGCAAATAGATCTACCACCGCTCTACATTATTATCCCACAAGTGGATTTAGCAAGGAAACCTCTAGGCAAACTTCCATTACAGGCAGGCAGGTCCGCGTTATTAAAGCACTCTGCAAGACGAGCTGCATAAGCAAACTTTGCTCTGTGTTTTGAACATATGCATCAATCATTTATATAACTGCGTGTTGTTCTGTCTTTTTATGTCGTCCTATTGAAATGGGAATGTTACATCATTTCTGTATCACAGGTTTTGATGTTGGATGCGGCCTGATTGGGTGCATGGATCCTTCAATACAAACCATGCCCTCCCTAAATACTAAGGAGCCGAACCTTCCTCTCTGCTCACAACGGCTGCAATGGAAAGGGAAGAAGGAGCTCCGTATGGAGCCCCGCCTTCCCTTTCCATGGTGGCCATGTTAGTAAAGGTTCACTGTACCCATGGCATTTGGATTCAGTTTCACTTCCAGCTTCTTTTAGTGTGCCCAACTCAAAAGTGGCATGGATCCTTTTCTTGACACACACATCTGCCCCTCTGAAAGCCTTTCTTTGAATTCTAACTCTGCATGGAACCATCCCAGTAGATTGATACGCACCCCACCATGTGCCACTTGGTTAATGTGTACTTTCTATATAAGCTTCGGGAGTAAAAAGTACCATTGCCGATTGATTTTGCCAATAAGGAATGCCTGGCTGCCGACTCTTTCATCATGACCGGAAAGCTTGTAATGAGGCCCAGTGTATAGAGGCTGTGGCATTGGAGCATTTTTCCATGGGAACCCTGCAGTTTGCAGTTTCTGCACATCATTTATTTGGCAGGACATTCTGAGCTGGTACAGTCACACCTAAAACAGCTTATTTGTACATTCTGAGGATGGGGGGGGCAGGAGGGTTTACATTTCCTTCTGCGTCCTCAAGCTTTTTGTAGATTTCCCTGGGAGCCACCCTGACTCATTTGGGCATCTGGAGGAGACAGGGTTAATCCCTCTGTATGACTGTGAACTCTTTGCTGTGACTCTTTGCTTGGGCAGTTTGTACCGATTGGCTGTTTGCTTGGGATACAGGTTACGCTTCTGGGTCTTTTAGGGAACTTTGTAGATCTCTGCTCTCAAACTTTTCCAGGATGGTATCCTCTCTTTCTTTAGCAATGACCAACACTTAGTCAAGTGCAGGGTCATCTCTGAGCCATAGTTTATCCTCACCCTTCTATTTCTTCATTCCAACATAAACTGGTCTCTCAGCCGCTTATCAGTCTGGTGTCATGTTGCGCTATCACACCCATCTGATCTCGGCTGCAGCGAAGTCCTGGCAGATTCTGTGCAGATGTGAGACTTGGGAAACTACATTTTCCAGCAGTCCGTGTGCCCTCTAGTACATGCAGTACTACACGTGGGCCACATGATGTGGAAGTGCCAAAAACTCAGAGGCAAAGGTTAAGAAGAACGTGAAGGACGACTGCTGCGCTTCGGGGCTGTGCTCTACAACATGTTACAGTGAACTTTGTGTATGTTTCTCTGCTGTTCCTGCTGTACCACTGTGCCATACACTGTGTATGGACCTCTGCTCGCTGTGTCCCTGTAATGTCTGGGCTACAGCCACTCCGCGCCGTCACATGATGGGCCACCGCTTCAAGGTCATGTGACTGCACGTTATGAGGGGAAGGGGCTGGCGGCAATAAATATATATGTTGATGACCAAGAACCAGTGTGGTCGTGATTTCTTGGATGTCCACGCCCCACCAAGAGAGTGGTCATTATACTGGAGACGAAGGCAGGCTCAGGAGAGCCAACTCAATGGAACGGCTCCAGAGCATATGCCCGAGTGAAGGGGATGCTCCGCAAAACAGGCGCTCGATGGCGCACAACCTTGGAAGGAGGTGAGGAGAGGTGGTGAGGACCCCATAGCGCCCGTAGGCTGGTTGGTGACGCCGACCCATCCCTCCACGCAGTGAAGGATAGCTGCCTGTACTTTGCAAAGGGTGCCAATCAACACGTGGGCCCGGCGGGAAGCAGAAAAAAAACTAAAAAAAAGGTTTCTCTTCATAAATAAACGATTACGGCATAACACAGCCGTCGAATATAGGGAGGTACTGGAAAGCTAGACAGGCCTCCCATAACACTGAATCACAAAATAGGGAGCCCATTGTCAAAGTAAACAGTATAAGCCCTGACAGTAAAGTGTTATCACAAAAGAGGGCAAACACACCTGATGAAACTGCAATGCAACACACTCCAGATTCATTCAAAGTTAGAGAGGAGGTAGAGTGACTTCCCAGTGGTATTAACATGGACAGTGCTGAAGCAAAGGATAGGGTGATCGTCTAACTAATCCTGCCTGCCAGTAAAATAATTCTAGGCTGCGCTAGTGTTCCGCCTATCTAAAAGTGCATAGAACAAGAAAAAATAGAAATATATTTCTCACAATGTGTTAATATTGTTTCTAAGAATGGACTGTTCTCAATTCAAAATGTTCTCTACTTTCTCATTTTCTCCTCTCCAACTTAATTTTTGTCGTTAGAAGAAATTTTGGTCGGTCCACCAAACCATTTGTGGTAAAGCATAATTTATTAACCTATGGTCAGGAGGGCATATTTCCAACATAGCAATATTAAAATAAATGCGAAGACCCTATGTATGATCGGATTTAGGACACCTGATATCCTGTTGGTCCAAAATCGATCAGTTCAAAACTGTATATATGACTAGGTTCCCTACCACCCCCACTACAGTTACTGATGTCTACCAGTTTCAGTGGTAAGAATTCCTTGCAACCACTTTCTTCAGGACAGTCTTGGTTTGTAAAAGAAGGGAGGAATAAACTCACTAGTATCTTATTTATAAGCACGTGTGCCACATTCCTTACCGCACCGTCATTCGAAAATATAAGTGGAGACTGTACACGTGGCCCTATAAAAAAGGAATCATATAGGGTCATGGCATTGTTGCAAAATAAGTAATTAAACAGATCACATCACGAACATCGTGATTCCTATATGCACATCGCATTATAAAACACACAATAATTCAACACCTTAAACACCAGCCCATGGGTAACCAGGGGTTGGTAATTCTGCATCTATCTCATGTTGCAGACAGTACACTTTGGGGGTCATTACGAATTTGGAGGTAGCCATGGTGCTATTAGCGCCATGGCTGCCTCCAAACTCGTGTCCGGGTCCGGGTTCTTTCAATGGGGACTTACCGGGTCATTCCAACCTTGGCAGACCCGGTAAGTCCCCATTCAAAATACCCATCCCCATTCGAGCCCCCATAGGGCTCAATGGGGAGGGAGCTAATAACGGGCCCGTTATTAACGGGCCCGTTATTAACGGGCCCGTTATTAGCTCCCTGGTCCCTTAGCGGCTCCTGCTGAGGGCGGCTGGTAAAGGACCTCGGAATGCGGCGGTAAGGGGTGAACGGAACTGGCATCTTTACCGGCACCATTAACCCCTTACTGCTGCACTCATAAAGAGGCCCTTTGTGTGTACATAACTGAAATTGTCCCTGATGTGAGGTTGTATTTTATGATGGATCATGTAGACTCAAGGCAAAACTGCTGGACCATGCTCATCATGTTACCAGTTAAACTAGTCAAGAAACAAAACGGAAAATGTGAGGGAACAGTCAATCTTTTCCTCTCTTGATCACTTTCTAGTATCTATTAGAGTGAAAAAAAAGGCTCTGTTTAAAACAGAGACACAGCCACATGTTTACTAGATACACTCGATCTATGTTGTACTATATAGCGCTACGTGTCTTACAAACTGTTGCCTATCAGTCTCACATAGTCCATACCTCCTCTGACAATCTTAATGGCGTTGGCTCGAATCTTCTTTGATGGTGTGTATCTCCTGAGCTGCGGTCGAACAACAACATTATGTGCGCTGATGACAAAAACGCTAGTAGTAAACCGGGCACCAATCATGTGACTCTCGTGTCTGTTGTGCATGCGTGAATCATGTATGCCAAAACGTCCTGCTTAGGAGTCAGGCAGGTCAGGCATACACACGGATACTCTAACAGATAATGAAATGGATTTCAGCTCACAAAATCTATTTGCTGTTGTGCCACTAAGGACTCATTGTTAATGGTCGGTCTTCTGCATGCATATTTTGAGCATTTAATAGAGCAAAATACAGATTGCCCTCACATATGTGTCACATGAAGTGTGTCTGACTTCCAGGTCAGGTCAACCATAAACATGTGGAGGTGCCCAAATAGTTGCGATATTGTGTATATGTAGTCTGTGAATGAGCAGATCACTCCAAAATGGTTCCATGTGTTAATACTCCCTTAAAAATATAGCGATACAAAAATATTGCCATATTTTTGTGGCAGTATTGACCAATGGACCCTGCGGGGGACCCCTGCAACCCCTGCAGTATTTTCAAATGTGTGGGGGACACCCCCACAACCCCCGCTCCCACAAATTATCCCCCCCCAAAAATATCGCCTATGCGAGACAAACGGCCATGTGAACGGTAATATTTTGGTGGGGATATTTTGTAGGGATACCTCCAAAATGGTAATGGTTTGTGTATATTTTTATTCTAGGATCTTCTATCAGCTTAAATTGCTACACATGGATGGAAAACCCTCAACCATTTTTGAATGGAGCACTCAGCAATGGCCCAATGTTGACGGCCAGGCATACATTTTAGTCAGATCTGAAATAGGGCTGTTTGAGTACACAGGTGAACAAAGGATAAATCTATGGATGGCAAAACTGCAATTTGAT
Source organism: Ambystoma mexicanum (assembly GCF_040938575.1). Classification (NCBI taxonomy): domain Eukaryota; kingdom Metazoa; phylum Chordata; class Amphibia; order Caudata; family Ambystomatidae; genus Ambystoma; species Ambystoma mexicanum. Next base: position 720,276,463 of record NC_090923.1, read on the forward strand.
CGAACCAAAACCTGTCTGGTATAAAGGAGAACTATCTCCTACCTGTGTAAATGAAATATCTCGATTGACTGGTAGGACCCACTACTAGCTTCCTATTCATTCTAATGTAAAACTGCCAGAGTTTGCCATGGTATGGCCTCATTCAGACCCACTTGGTCTGTTTTGATATAAAATATCCACTTGTGTTCTCTTTTAAGTAACAACGATTGGATATCGCCTCCCCTCCATGGGCAGATGACTTTCTCAATTACTGTCCATCATTTGTCCACATGATGGTACTGCTGAAAATGAGCTACCATCTGTGCATGTTCCTGTCCAGGTCTTATGCTTGACATATGTTCTTGAATTTGTTTCTTGAAAGGTCTACTGGTCATTCCTACACCCTTGTCCATAGATGTACTTAGTCTGCTACTTAGAACTTGGCCAACAAGGGCGCAAAGATTGCCCCCATGGCAGTACCAGGGCGTTGTTGGAAATACTCATCCTTGTGCATTAAGAAATTACGAGTCAAAGCAATCTCTGCCAACTGGAGAACAAAAACTCGTGGAATTTCCAAGATCGGTACTAGTTCTTGTAGTACTTTATCGACAATCATTAAAGTTTCCATTTGAGGGATATTAAGTTTATAATGATTCAATATCAAATGTGGCAAAAAACTGAGTGTGCAGGCACCAGTGAATCTTTTCAATCTTAAGAATAGAAAGTCAATGCGTTCTACTACAGGAACAAAGACAGGAACACCAACCAGGTGATTATACATTAATGATTATGACAGTGGAGAATTACATATTGAAAATCATGCAGCAAGAGCAGACAATTGATTGCTATTTCTGAATTGTTATGGATACATACCAGTATGAAGATTAAATACTGAACAAAATGAACATAATGCTCCTGATGAAGGGAATAAAGTCCCGAAACGCGTTGAGCTAATCTCAAGGAATGAATTCCTATTTCCATATAACAGTTGAACTACTTGATTTCTGAATCTGTTTTCTATCAACTTTTTGAGTATAAAAACTGTATGAAAATGGATGGTTGTAAATTTGAATGTACTATGAAATCTGAATTTTTGAATTTTTTGATTTAATTTGTGTATATATATATTACATTTGAGTACTAGAAACAAATGAAATTTTTATGCATATAGAAAAGTTATTACTTTTACAAATCCTTTTCGTAGTTATTATACACAAACTGGGTGTGCGAAGGACGGGAGATTAGAAACCACCCAGTGCCAGGGATGGTCATTCTCCCTTACACCCCCCCTATTTTAAATTTAATTAGAATTGATTGCATTTAACATTAGGAGTGCCCCCGTTCACCTAGTTAACAAAGGCAGAACACTGGCCATACCCACCAGGGGCCAGGCAGACCCCATGAGCAGCAGAATACACTGCTACATGGCCTAGATTATGTCCACTTCAATATACGGGTGGGAGAAAAAACCAGCCAGCATTAAACAGAAGGGGCACAGGAAGTACCTACTGCCTACGTGCATACTTCTGGCATGATAAGATGGGAGGCCAAGAGCAATGTCCAGCAAATCCGGGACCAGCACCAGGTGGGCTTGTATAGCAAATGGCATAACAGGTTAGGGATACTTTCTCCATACCTCGTTCCACATGACAGACAGGACAAACCTCGGGCCCAGATGGTCCAGATGGATTAGAGAGTTTGACGTGTACCTAGATGCACTGGGCACACAAGATGACAAATGGATCAAAGGGCTCCTCACGTTGACGGCACGCCTTAAAGTAAGAGACATTATACTCAAACTACCCAAAAATGTTGAATATTCCTACCCAGCACTGAAACGCACCCTAAACGAACACTTCGCGATCCATAAGAATGTAGATTATGAGCTCCATATCTTTCATACCACTATGCAGCTGCAAGAAGAATCCATAGACAAATTTGTAATGCACCTCAGAGCCAAAGTCCAATACTGTGACTTCCATCCCTACTTCAATCAAGAGGCCATTAAATCACAGATCATCGCAGGATGTGAATCCATGACATTCAAATAGAAACTGCTGCCGAAGACACAAACGCTTGTAGAAACACTACTGCTGGCTAAAACAACCATGGCACTAGAACACCATGAGCAAACTACAGATTTCCCCCACTCCGAAGATAAAAGAAGAATAGCTGCACAAGCTTGCATCGCAACCCACCCTGTTGAGAGAAGAGAAGAAAGAAAAGAAGCAATGTTTTCGCTGCAGATATAAATTCCCTCATGAGGACATGTGTCTGGCTGTAGGGCAGGAGTGCTCAGCATGTGGGGGTGAGGACCATTTCATGTCCATGTGCCAGTCAACCAAGACGTCAGGACCACACTACAAGGAATACAGATCGCATAGAAATAGGTCCCCATCTAGATACTCCAGGGAAGACAGAAATAAGCACTCGGAAAAGAGATACTACACTCGGGAATTACGCGACACGAGGTCAAGATGTTCGCAATCCCATAAAGAATGCAGGAAAGGGAAACGATGCATACACCACCAGTGCATATTGACACCATCAATGAGTGGATCAGAAACCCCTTCTAGCACGGAGACCTGCACGTATGTGCTAGCAAACCAGACGGTCACAGCACACAGCCCGACACTACCACTCGCAATACAAGGGAAAGCAGTCTTGATAGACTAGACTTGGGAGCCACAGTGAACGTGATACCAGAAAACGAATTCCTCAAACTGAAACAGCCCCCACTCTGTAGAGAGCTCAAGTAGACATCTACCCCAATGGTGCGATACAACCGCTACCATGCAAAGGAGCATTCACCACCTCCTGCAATTACAAGGACAAGACAAAACATATCATGATCCACATCACAGATGCCGAGGCAACATGTGGATGCATACTGAGTTTTCAGTCGGCAATTTAAATGAGACTCATACACATCCTCTAAAGCATAAGGGCTGACAAATATATAACACCGGCTGCAGAAGTGGAGGCAACATTCCCAGCTTTATTCAGAGGTATCAGCAAACTCAAAGTGTGCCAAATAAAACTGCACATTGATCCATCAGTTAGCCACTAGCCTAGCACTACAGGGGCATACCCGTCAACATAAAACATCTAGTAGAAAAGGAGTTACAAGCAGACCTGATTGAATCCGCCACTGGTCCCACGCCATGGATTTCCCCCATGTACCAGTACCGAAGGAGGGGTTGGAAGGACAAATTTGATTGTGCATTGACAAGCGAGTACCCAACCAAGCCATTCTGAGAGGGCGACACCAAACACCATGCATCACTGACATGATGCACCGCCTCAATGATGTGACGGCTTTCTCCAGATTAGATCTAAACAATGGGTACCATCAGATTGAGATACGGGAAGAATCACGCTACATAACCACCTTCACCACACACTTGGGACTACTCCGATATAAAAGATAGAATTTCTGAATCTTGTCAGCAGCTGAGATTTTCCAGGATCAGATTAGAATACCGGACTGCCTAAATTACAATGACAACATCATAATATATGGAAAGTCACAAAAGTCCTATGATGCCACGTTTCTGAGAGTGTGCAAGGCACTGGAAGACACCAGTTTAACGCTCAGCAAAGAAAAATGTGCGTTCAATAAATCAACGCTGATATTTTTTGGGCACATATTTTCAGAGAAAGGAATAGAGCCAGAAACAGACACGATCAAAGCACTGACAGCATCTCCATGCCTGAGGAACGTGGCTCAGGTTCGCTTGTTCCTGGGCCTCACAAGCTATTGCAAATGATGCCTCCCTGATTTTCCATCAACCAGCGCTCCACTGCGGATGCTTACAAAACATAAACACAAGTTTACCAGGGACCCACCATTCCAGGTTGTATTCGACAGAATTAGAAAGGGAATTGCAAAGACTGTATGCACGTCCTACTTCAACCCCACCCTGTTCATGGAAGTGACAGTAGATGCCAGCCCCGGTGGGATAGGGAGCCAGGCTAGCTCAACACTCAGGCAATGACCACTCCCCAAGGAGAATAGTATCATATGCCAGCAAATTCCTAACGGACACCCAACAACGCTATTCACAGGCAGAAAGAGAAAGCCTCACAGTCATATGGGCATGCAAACATTTGCACTTGTTTCTATATGGCAAGCCATTCACTATCATAACAGCCCACCAGGCCTTAATCACGATAAATGGCAAACCAACAGAACAAATGCCACCACGCATCACCAGGTGGGGACTGCGACTGCAGGAATATAAATTCAATATCATTCTCAAACCAGGGAAAGAAGCCAACCCGGCAGATTTTCTGTCCTGCCATCCGCTTTCGTGCTCTACATACTCGAGTGACTGCGCAGAAGGATACGTTAACTACCTGTTATACCATGCCTGACCATCCACAGTCATGCTAGATGAACTCATGAGACTGACGACGGAAGACTCAAAACTAGAGCATGTGTCAACATGTAATTGGAAGGGGAGGTGGCGTTCGGCTGAAAATACAGCGTCCTCTAACCCAGCCTTAGACATGACAATGCTAAGCATGCTGGCCCAGATAAAGGACAAACTCTCTGTATCCCCATCCAACCTAGTGCTGAAAGGAAACTGGAAAGTTATACCACCACTGCTGCCACAAGGAGTTATTGAGGTGGTGCATGAGGGACACCAGGGACTTGTATCCACTAAACAACTGCTCAGGCAAAAAGTATGATTCTCCGGCATGGACAGCATGATGGAGAGCATTCTCAAGTCATGTCACAGCCAGACACATTTTCAGAGCCATTACAAATGACACAACTGCCGGAACACGTGTAGGAAGAAGTGGCAATAGGCTTCTTCTGCCCTCTCCAGTCTGGCATATACATTCTAGTTGTATTGGATGAACTCTTGAGATACCCCGACATAAAAATACTGCATTCCACTGCAACCACATCAGTCATACGTGTGCTAGACTGGATATTATCGATATATGTCATCCCAAAAGTAGTAAAGTCGGATAACGATCCCCCAGTCACAGAGAGAGACTTCAAAGTCTTTGCTCAATACATGGGGTTCTACCACCAGAGGATCACACCATTGTGGCCTCAGGCTAATGGGACAGTAGAACGATTCATGGCCAACCTCAAACGAGCAGTGATGATCTAAAATATAGCATGCAAGCCACTGGAACAGACCATCTATCAGCTCATGCACGACTATAGAAACACGCCACACAGCTCCATGGGAATATACCCCGCCAAACTAATATAATGCACATCTCCGTGTGCATTATATATATAACATGGACCGTAGATGAGAGGATGAAAAGAGGTTTACTCACTAGATCATACACAAAAATATAAATTTATTTCAGATTATACAACTTCCAATTGGTGATACTGTATTAACATAGAACTCCATTAGACATTTCAATTTAGATATAAATCCAACTCCATTCTTTTCACTCCATCTCACATTCACACTTACTTAATCATACACAGAATTAATCCTATTACATTAAGCCGCCGAGGAGTCAAGGGCGCCGAATCACTGCTGTTTTCCTGCTGGAATTGTCTACATCTCTGATGAACTGAAGCTCACCTTACCTCTGCTAAAAGTGAATACTGCTCTGCCCCGCTCCAACTCGCGTAAGTCTGTTGGCTGGAGCCACAGCAGTTTGAAGCGAGCACGGGAAGCAGCTGATCTGACTCTGAAAGTGAGTGGCGAGTCACGTGACACCTACGAGCCACGCCCCCAGGAAGTTTGCACAAAACCACTGCCTGTCTGACCTTGCAGCGTTAAGCCCGCCGAGGAGTCATGGGCGCCGAATCACTGCTGTTTTCCTGCTGTTTACGGCTGCAAAGGCTGTAAAGAACGCAGGAACTGTAAGACCAACGCTTCCAGTTGCTGGCAGCGAACGATGTCTACACCAGAGGAGCTGCACTACGTCCTAGAACATGCGCACAACAAGTGACTCGACGGACCCTGAGGCAAGTTCACAAAGAAAGACGCGTTTACAGGTGATACAGCGTCTGACCTCTCACCCTGCCACCCAGTCCACGTCTCCCACCACAACTCGAATTAGACACAAAGTACCCTCCTCTTTAATTCAATCTCGCCTAATCTTCACCAGCCTGGCCCTCGAGGAGGAGCTGGTAAAGACCCCAAAAATGGGTGACTCAGACAAAAATGGGGATATTAGGAGACAAGGGATCGACTCAGCGCTGGTAAAGACAAGTGCCTTACTAAATGGAAAGGAGGGATTAAATGAACTTGAGGAACAAGAGCGAGAGGGGGAGAGAATAACAACCCCCCTAAAGATCATTAATGTAGAAATACCAACCATACAATTAGAAAATCGGAAGCAAATCGGATTATATCAGAACAAAGAGAAGGAACGGGAGGAGGGGAGGGGCAAGTGGGACAAAAGACTCCCGCTTGAGGAGAGGAGATTTCCCAGACTAAAAGTGCTAGTGCAACCCTGGAACATACACAAGGAGACCAGAGGCAACAGCAACAAGAACCTAAATTGGATGAAGAGTGTCAAATAGTAGAGATTGCTCAGGATTTATCAAACCATATAAATGAGCTGGACTGGCACAATGAAATTCGGGATGATTTGAATAAACAAGAGAATATACCATCCCTAAAACCACAAACCAAGACGAGGGACACAACATTGACTGAGGGCCAAATAGAACTGAAAGAAGCGGAAAAGTAAAAAATGAGTCATGTAATACAACCAGTAAATGAAGGGAAGCTACCCTTGTGCCAAGATAGGAGTATCCCCTTGTTGCAGGTAGATGAACTACCCAGTCTGAAGACTCCAATACAGAAAAATTGAACCCTTGCTACTAAGCTGATCCAGGACATTGCCAATCTCACAGGAAAAATACTAAGTGAGAAAAAATGGAACCTATCCTTCATAATGGAAAAAATCACTGCACTGGAAGAAGAAGACCCATCAAATTATCCTGCTTCAATTGAAATTTCACAATTTGAAGCAAGGAAATCCATACAAAGACCTATGACAGGAGAACTATCCAACACGCCTCATTCACAACCGGACCAAGGGGACCATTTAAGAATAATCAATGAAGAGGCCCTGAGAGAAATGAGCGATATGTGCGATAAAAGTCGACAAGAGGATTTCACCAATATCCAGACCGTTGTTATGGCAGCCCTGAATACAACAATGGCAGCATTCTTGAAACTTTACGAGACCATCAATGATTCAGTAAATTCGGCCTATACATTAAACCTGAATACACAAGAGCAGGTTTGCAAATTGGCAGGATTTGCAAAAAGACTAGATGCAAGGCTGGAAAAAGAATCGGATACTTCATGCCAATGGCAAAGTCGTCTGTGCGACTTGACATGTAAAGAAACAAATGATAAGCGTCTACTAATGGAAGCTATTCTAGAGGACAACAAGTGGATAAGAAAATCCTGTGAAATAAGTGCTACCGTTAGTGGAATAATTAAAGATCTACAAAAGATGAGTCCAGTGCCTATTGTCCCGAGGAAAAAATTAACACTGGGAGCAGAACGCAAACTCCCTACACAAAGCGTTGAAGATCTCCTATGTCAGGGCAAAGGCAAAGTAAATACAAAGAAGACAGAAGGGGCAGGGGGAAAAAAATCTAGCCAATAATGAAATTCCCCTAATATACTCAATGTTTCAAGATGGAAATCATCAAGGAAAGATCGAAATATTGGACCAGGGAAATATTCCCCCAAAGTCATCTTCACCACCTCCACCAAAGAAATTAAAAAAGCAAGCAGTTAAATGTAAATCAAATGGCTCACAAGCATTTTTGAGAAATTTGCGAACCCCACTGCGAGATGACTTGCAACCACCTCTAAAGAAAGCAAGAAGAGAATTGACTCTAAGTAAAATCCCTAACAAAAACCCATAGAGGGAAAAGATCAATACAAGGGAAGGTGATTCTGATGAAGTGGCAGTAGTAGACTTAGATAGATCAGAGTGTCTGAGTGATCTCATTGAAGTAATTAAAAACAACCATGAAGAGGAAACATGGGAGAATATCAGTTTAACAGACTGGCAAGTCATCGACAAATACTCAAACCTGGAGGGGAAAAAAGAGAAGGAACATGACGAGAAGAACTCAGTACAAACAAATGAAAATAGAAGGAAAGAACTCTTAAAATATATACAATACAAAAGGCCATCATGAAAAGACGAAAGGAGGGATGAATCTGCACTGGGCAGGAAAGAGCACAAAAAGAAAGGCTAAAAAACCCAGGGAATAAACTGGAAAGATAAGGAGGACCGATCACAAAGAAAGAGGTTCGAGCAATCAGATGGGGAAGAAAAAGAGAGAGAGAGAAAATATAAGAAAAATATAAGTGGGAAGGAAAACACACTAAGGCTCGTACCAGGAGAAAACAGATACAATAAAAAAAAAGACTTGGAAAGAAGAGTGGGGAAAGATGACCCAAGGCGAACCATCCCAAATAAAAATTTCCCTAAATTGAAATTGGAGAGGATGAACAAAAGCTGTGAGAAAAGACTTCTGAATAGAAAAAATGTAACCATGCTGTTAAATCAGCTTCTCTGAGATGATAAACTGCGGGTAGATGACATAGCGATTATTGAATTCATAGATGACACCAGGATGGATCTGATTGTTATACATCTTAGGTCAGAGAGGGCAAGAGACATGGTGTTGAGAACAAAAACTAAACTATGGGATCTGGGCCTGAATTTATCCAAAGTGGAGGAAAAGGGGAGAAATATAAGATCTGAAGACGGTGACCGATCTGAGCGTGAGCGCAAGACTGAAGAAAATAAACAATCTGACACGCAGGTGCCTTAACATCCAGAGTCTCCCGTGAAGTCCATTAAGGAAAGAATGAGTCAAAAGGAAGAGAAGAAGGAGGAAACTGCTAAAAACACACAGGAAAATCGAAACTATAAACCCACGGACAGAATGCTGTCAAAAATGAGATACACAGTGGATAACTCAAGATCACAGCCGAATCATCAAGGACATAGATTAACTCAACAGGCCCTAGCGGCAAAGGAAAATGGATCTACCAAAATTGGAATGCAGAAAAAGATGCAAAAGAATGAGAAAGAGTAACAAGCCCATAAATCCCTCCTTGCCTCATGGAATACGAGGGGATTTGGACATTTATACTGGGGGGAAACAGACTTCTTATCAGATTTCGAGATTATATGTATACAAGAATCTTGGATAAAAAGTAGAGCCCTCTGTGAGGGTTTCCAAATCTACATCAATCCTGCACTGAAAGGCAAAAAGGGAAGACCAAAAGCCGGACTGCTGACCCTAATTAAAGAGGATTGTGACATGCAGGTTTGTGATCATCAAACACCAAATCCATATGTACAAACGGTGAAATTGATAAAAAATAAAGGAAAAATGGAAACGAGACTGCTCCTTATCAATACATACCGGAGCATTCTAGACATAGACTTTGACAAATATGTTACAGCTATTAGTGGTCCCTTGGATCAATCCATGGAAGAAGACCCTGAACAAATGATTCTGATATGTGGGGATTTGAACCTAAACATTTTGGATGGAAAGGGTAGACTGAAAATAAGATCGGAACTAGAAACATTGGAAAAAAATGGATTGTGGAAATGAACATCTGTGACATGAACATGTTAAACGGTCAGACTCAGGGTGACATTCCAGGAGCAGAAACCTGGTTTTGTACCTCCAAGAGTGCCTGTTTAGATTATTGATTTGTGGCCAGAAATAAAAGGATGCATTGAATTATTCACAGTAAAGAAACAAACCGTGAGTGACCATGCATTACTAGAAGTTGAACTACTCTGGAATGGAAAGAAACAGAATAAACCAACAACTTGCCCAGTGGAAACAACATGGGGAAGAAATAGGATCAGAATCAAACTCACAAATATTCTGAAATTAGCGGAAAAATTGGCAAACAACATCAGAAACAACAAAAATGCAATGGATGCTAAAAGAATTTGAAGTGAAAGGAGATATTAAACAAAATTTCACAATCCAAAGGAAGCATGCATATAATAAAGAAGTAGTAAAAAAGCAAAGAGAATTTAGAGCCGAGCAAAGAAGACTATCGCGAAACCACTTACCGGACAAATTAGACCTGTTAAGGTGGAACAAGCAGCGCTATAATAACTGGCTAAATTCCTCAAAGGCATGGAGAGCACAAGGAGACGCTGAAAAAATGCTAGCAGCAATTACAACGGGGAATGCGCGATCCTTGTGAGAAATTATAAACAAGGGTGAAGACTTTCAATCAGCTGTAAGTATAAATCAAATATCAAAGGTAGTCTGGGTGAACCACTTTACGGCTCTTTTCGGTGACGACACGGCCAGAAAATCGCCCAGAGGGAAGAATAACCGGACACCCTGGTTTATAGATGTTGATAACTAAGACATAACATTGAGAATTAAACAATTAAGCTCCTCAAGGGCTGCTGAGCCAGATGGCATCTCAAATGGGATGATAAAGGAAAATGGTGAAACCTGGGCAGACTTTATCTTGGCACTATTCCAGCAGATCCTAAAAACGAGAACAATTCCATCATCCTGGAAAGAGGCCCTAATAGTCCCAATCTTTAAAAAAAGGGGACCGACTGAACCCAAGGAATTACAGGCCTATAGTCCTTTTGGACTCAATTGGGAAGATCTTTTCATCAATTCTGTTGAGAGACCTAAAAAATTGGGCCATTAAGGTCGGTATACTGGACAACCGCCAAACGGCCTTCGTGAAGGGAGTGGGAACCTCCTTGAACCTCTTTTTGTTAAATCTATTAAAACTGAGAGCTATGGACACCTCAGGGACGCTGTATCTAGGTTTTATAGACCAGGAACAGGCGTTTGATACTGTCTGTAGAGATCTCTTATGGGCAAAATTAAAAAACTGGAATTGACCCGACGACCTACTGGAAGCAATACAAGAACTTTACACAGACACTACAATTCAAATTATTGTGTCTAAAGGAGGAGAAACAACAGACAAGATTGGGACTTCCAAAGGCATTAAGCAGGGATGTGCCTTGGCCCCATTCCTGTTTATCTTATATATGGCAGATATGCAAACATCGCAAGGAATTGTAAGGGCCTTTCCACCAAAACTGGAAAAAGTAGATCTGGCATGGATCCTATATGCGGACGACATCATCTTTATGGATCAAACAGCAATAGGACTACAAAGAAGGATGATAGAATTTAAGAATTACCTGGACAAAAATAAATGAAAATAAATATAGAGAAATCAAGAATCCTAATAATGAACTCGGCCCGTGGTGCGAAGAAAAAGATCCCGTATACGTTGTCACTCGAAAACCAAGCCTTAAAATCTATTTAGGTGTTATGATAAATAAAAACATCAATGAGCAAGCCCAATATGATTTCATAAAGGAAAGACTTATTAAGCTAACCAAGCAAGGCAAAGCCCTGCACCGAAGATATGGAGCATATTCTATGACTCCAATTATTACCTTTTTCAGACAAAACCGGGACACCCATACTGACATATGGAGCAAAGACCTTGTTAAATTTAACATGGGAAGCTTGGGGAAAACTAGAGGCATATTTTTGGTGGAAGATCCTTAGACGCCCCAATTGTTTACAAATAGCCACAATCAGACACAAACTAAGACTCCAATCTATGAACTCAATAGTCCTCTGGAAATCACTCTCTTTATATCGTAAATGCATAGTTGGGAGACCGACAGCCCCTTAGGAAAATGTTGGAATCCAAACCAAATGTCAAAGGAGATAAACTTCTGAGAGCATGGAAACAAAATTGTATGGATATATTCCTCCACAATAACATTGAATTGGAAACTCTCAAAGACAATCCAGATAAAGCAAAAATACACCTGAAAGAAAAAGATTAGCTTAAAGCAGACACGTTAAAGGCAGAGAATACATACTGTTTGAAAATCATCTGGGAAAAGAAAGCATTGAACTGCCTCCCGGCATACATGGAGAGATTTCCATCACCCTTGTATCGTCATCTCTTGATGCGGTGTAGACTTAATCTGTTACCATCGAGGGAAGTGCAATATCTGAGAAAGCAGATAAATGAGCAGGACGCCATATACCGCTATTGTAAGAACCCAGACATAATAGAGTCTACGAGGCATCTGGCTCTTTCATGCCCAGAACTACAAACAGTAAGAAACAGGTTTCTGAGGAAAACAATGACTCAGCTAGACTGTACCGTAGAGGAGGAATGGTGGGAATGATTAATGACGGTTCACGTAATTGGTCACACACTGAATGTGTTGAAATTAGAGGAATGGATTTTTAAGGAAATAAGGACCGAAGACGTACACTTAGAACATTAAAAAATACAATAAATTAAGAGACTAATTTAATGAGAAGAGCAGAATGTACATATGATCAGATGCTAAAGGTTAACAATGGGCTGTAGGTTAACCAATAAAACAAAAGAAACAACAACAAAAAAATGACATTGCCTCATGGTTACATATTCTATCTAACCATCTATCCAAAATCGATCTAACTACTTCTTTCCACCTTTTTCTAATACACATGTGAATCTCTGTTCTATAAGAGATTGAACTTGTCGAAAAGTGTTTCTGCTGGCTTCTCCGGGCTGCTGCTGTTGCCCTCTATTTTTAAACCTACTTCAGGACTCCAATGGGGCACAAATGGTGCCTCATCCTTAGATATATGGTGTGGGAGACATCATCTCCAACTCAAATCATGGGGGTAGTGCAAACGGGTGGATCCAATCCTCAATGCTCCAGTGACTCAATAAGTTTACAGGAGAGCTAGTATTTGTCTAAGATGGCCGTTCATAACCCATGTCGCCTAATGTTCTTATTCTGTAATCCTGTGGTCATCAAATGGCTGTCCCGGCTACGGAAGAGACCTTTTTCCTCCGGATATAGGACACGTGATGAAATTCTGATTAGGTTCACATGTTCAAAGTTTTGTTCTTGTCATCGCTGCGTGCAAGCCAGACTGGTTGCTAACCTACTGGGGCGTATTGAAACCTAATGTGAACCTAACCAGAATTTCATCACAGATCCTATATCCGGAGGACTGAGGTCTCCTCCGTGGCCGGGATAGCCATTTGATGACCACTGGATTCTTGTTTGTGTTTCTTGCAAATATTACTCTCAAAATGTATTTTTCTCTATTTCAGTTTAGGGCTCGCTGCCAGTAGTCTAACCCTCATCTTTGCTCAACCTTGGGTTGCCACGTTTTGTCTGGTTGAACATTCGATATGTAGGGAGGTCCTTGGGGAATCCTCGCGGGCAGCAAGAGCCACCCTGATATCTGGCTGCCTAGGTTGCAGGATCATGCTTGCCTCCTTAGGGCTGCTATGCACTATTTCACTGTTTTCCCATTCCCCTTACTTCCTGTGCCAACGTGGTACTGCCCTAGAAATGTGCTGGCCTCCTCTAGTGTTGGACAATTTTCTTGAGGCATTTCTCATATTCGTTGAGGTCCTCTGATTCCTGTTTCAATAGTTTGGGTAAGTCTTCATACTTTCCTTGGCCTGCAGTGCTGACAATGTGAACAGAGACTCTTCTTCTCTGCTCTCGAGTCTGTTCCTCGTGTGTCACTGACAAAATGATAAAAGACTATTTCCCGGCACTTCTTTGGAACAAGAGTTGTCCGTGTTTGGGTAAAAGAAAAACATCATGGGGGTCGGAATGCTTTAGTTTAGTTTAGTTTGTTCATTTATAAAGCGCATCCGAACCCTCGGGTAACTGGGCGCATAATCATGTGTACAGCAGAGTTACATATCGTTACACTCTTTGCATTCCTCCAATTGCCTTATATCACCCCAAGCTGTGTACACTACTTTGATAATGGGGGTCTTCCTTCACTGTGCACCTGTTTCTATAAAAACATGTATTTGTTAGTTTATTTATTGTAGAATTTGTTTAGACTCCTTCCCATAAGTTCACTTCTTGTCCCTTTGTTACCTTGACCTTGCTGTATGTTTCTTTATTAAGGTATGTTCCTTAATGTCCCTCCATTTTTAGTTGGTCTAATAGGTGGCGCTTTAGCACCACCTTTAAGCCGAAGCTATTGCATTAGACTACAGATAGGGAGAAATGACATATGAGGAGGGATACAGGGCTTGCTGGTGTTGTTTGGTTATTTGCCCACCCATTGACTGCACATGTCCATGCTAATCCAAATGGCCATTCCCACCCAATTCCTGCCCATTCCCGCCCACAACACCGCCTCATGGGAACTCTTTGAGCTTTATTTATTCAAGCCTTACCATCAAACTTTGGACTCAGGTGCCTGCCAGTAATTGTTCAAAGCACTCTTCTGAGAGTTAATGGGCCTCATTACGACCCAGGCGGTAAGGGGTTTACGGCGCCGTAAACAGCCCCGACCCTTACCGCCTGAGTACGAGGTCCCTTAGCGCCATGGCGACTTTAACACCTGCTTATAGCAGGTGTTAAAATCCATGGCGCTAAGGGACCATGGAGTTAATTACGCCACCGTAGTTTATGGTGGCGTAATTAACGCCTTCCCCACTCCCATTATGCCCTATGGGGCAAAAATGGGAATGGGGAAGGGTAAATGGGGATTGGGGACTTACCGCCCCGCCAAGGTCGGAATGGGGCGGTAAATCCGCCAACCACCATGGCGTAAACATAGTTTACGCCATGGTGGTAAAGTCACGGCCCAGGCGGTAACTTACCGCCTGGGTTGTGATGAGGCCCAATGACTTAATTGGAGTTGTAAACACGCTACTGCTGTAATAAAAAAAAAATCTTAACCAGGTCTGCCTTCTGCCACTTAATTTATAAGCACTATGCGTGTCCTTCATTGAAGTCCTGTTAAAAACAAGCATTGGCAAAGCCAGCAGTTTTGGCTTCTGTATGAGTATTAGCCATTTGCCAGGCACTGCTATTAGATGCTCAGGCAGCAGCACCACTTTTCAGCTGCTACCAACAATAGCCAGATGCTACCACTACGGCAGTGCCTGGCAAGCTCTTTTCCCACGTCTACAGAAACGCCCAAACTGTTGGCATTGCCAATGCTTGTTTTGTGGCTGGATGTGAGTCCGCTGCAGGCGATATTCGTGCCTCTGTTGCCCTGCGTCCCTTTGCCCAGAACCATTGTCATGGTGAGGTCTGCAATGGTGTCACGTAGATTGGAAAGCACCGCCATCTTCCCTCTGTTGGGCTCGGTGACGTGCCTGGTGCTCACGCTGACATGAGGGGTTGTGCCGGCTGGACAGCCTACATGCCCTTCCTTTATCTGTTTAAAGTCTCTTTGAGAGAGTTCCCGCCCACTCTTTCCTCTGTAAAACTCTGGCAGCCGAGGCCGCTGAAGATGCCGTTGTAGGGGGGCCAAATAGCGTAGCTTGTTGAACTAAACCAGCCCCTTTGCTGCTTCCCCCTGCCAAATTTGGAGTCACTGGTGACAGCGTGAATTCGATGTAAATGTGTGATTTGTGTCATGATATAGTTATCTGGGCAATGGTAGTAGTTATTTGTCTGTTTGAACGCTGCTGGGTAACATACTTCCTGCTAGTACCATAACATTACTAGAAGGTGCTTGAACCCTGGTGCCTGGCCTGCACAGGAAACAGCACACACACATATACATATATAGTCATGACTTTAGCCTTTACCGGAAGAGCAATCCAACAGCAACAGGCAATGCTTAGCCTCTGCAAAAAGGCAACAAAGATGCGAGTAAATACACTGCATTTCAAATGGCGAGGCTGGATTTCTAGGGCGACCCCATTGGTGATTGAGCCCATGGTACAAGGGCTGTTCAGAGGTCTCACCTAGTTTAGGGAGTTGAACGAAGAGGCAGCAAATAAACCCCACTGTCATACATTCGACAAAAGATCTCAACTGAAAAGAGAGGAACATTTAGGAGACATATGAGGGAAGAGATGAAGCTGGGCCAGGGGGGTGTGGGTATGGTTATGGTAACACCATTAAACCAGGAGTATGCCAACCGGGCTAAGTCTCAAAGATACTTAAAGAGCCAGAGAGATGCAGAAAACATGCTGGACTCTGCGGCCTAGAGATGAAGATCACTTTTGGACGTTGCTTACATCATTGGGCTTCAAAACTCTTTGCAGGCGCAACCAATTTCGACAAGAGAATGGGAAGATCACTTGGGTAGCTCATATTCTTCTTCAGATGTAGGTGGTGCGGCGCTTACACATGCTCTGACAAGTTTACAGGGTAGAACATGGCAGGAAGGCTTGAGTATGGATATGGATATGTGCCGTTTGGACGAATGTGTGGATTGGACGAGTATGTGGAGCCGACGAGTATGTGGAGCGGACGAGTGTGTGGAGCGTACGAGTGTGTGGAGCGGACGAGTGTATGTGGAGCAGACGAGTGTATGTGGAGCGGATGAGGGTGTGGAGCGGATGAGTATGTGGAGCGGATGAGTATGTGGAGCGGATGAACGCATGGAAGGATGAGTGTATGGAGCGGATGGGTATGTAGAGCGGAAGAGTGTGCTGAACGGTTGAGTACGTAGAGCGGATGTGTAGTACGTAGAGCGGACGAGTAGTATGTTGAGCGGATGAGCATGTGGACCGGACAGAGCGGATGAGCGTACAGAACGGATGAGTATACAGAGCGGATGAGTAAACAGAGCGGATGAGTGCGTAGGCAGACAGGAGTACATGCGCGGATTAGACAGGAGTGCACGCGCAGGGAAGACAGGAGCGCATGCGTATGGAATACATGAGTGCATGCGTGGGACTCACTGGAGAATGAGGGATAGACTAGAGCACGAAAGTTGGACTAGAGTGCGTGAGTGTGTCGAGCAGACAGGAGTGTGTAGTGCAATCTTGAACGCCTGAAATGAATAAAATGCATAGAACGGACCTGATATCATAGAATTGCGTGACGCACATAATATGCTTTGGAATGCAGGGAACATTTGAAAGAGCATTTATCATACCACACCCCAGGCTTACTCTCTTCTTTACACCACCACTCAACTAGAACTCAGTGATACTATGACACCATTCGGTATAACTGTTCTCATATCAACATCTCCCGCTCACTCCCCATCACTCTAAGTAAACACTGCTGGCTTCACACCCCCAGCCATGCGTTCTCCTCAGGCCTAACGCAGCCACACTCGGTCTGGATAAATCCTGCCAGAGCGAACACATACTCCTGATCTCTCAACCACCACACCTACCGCTAAGAAGCAGCTACCACACGAATTCCACACCAGCTGCACACATACCTGGTGCGCACACGCACCTTTCGGCTCTCTCTACTCTCTCTACTGACCTGAACTTCGGTTCCCGAGGGCGTTCAACCTACCAGCGCCTTCAGACCATACCAATGGTATATAATGCGCTATACAAATGCAAAATAACATAACATAATATATAGTTGACGTTCACATGGCGATTAAGAGTTGGAAAACATCAAATATCCCGGGACCGGATTGGTTGCCCAATGTTAATGTAATGTCGGCGTCGGAACTATGGGCTACAGTTCTACTAGATCTGTTTTTTAATGTAATCCGGCTGCATCTTATACCACCTTCACGGAGGGATGCTCTTATTATAGTAATTTACAAACAAGCATTGGCATTGCCAGTAGCTTTGGCGTTTAATGATGTTCATTGCATTTTGTATTTATAGGCACCTAGGTGCAAAGAGGAGAGTGCATAGCTTAAAGGAGGGTGTGATAAGGGGTGCAGGTGTGTAATGGAACGAGGAAGGGACTCTGTTGCACTGGTGAAATGTTAGCCCCGGTGCAAATGCTGGTTATAATTGAGCTGTGCTGCTGTAAGCCAGGTGCCTTTAACATGAGCCCAGGAAACTAATGTCTTAAAATGTCCGCTAATGTGTGTGTGCATCACGTGGTAAGACCCACAACAAAGATGTGCGGTAGACCCGCCACGATATTATTCTGTACGCATTCGTTTACAGTCTTGCAAAATGGGAGACATAAAATAGTGCCATCGACTGCGTCCAAGGTCACCAATGCTTCCGGTACATGGATGGCCCAATGCTGTCCCTTGCCAATCTCCATCCCCTCGCTGTAGCAGCCTGTCCTCTTTGCACGATTGGTCTATTGGGGAACGAGATGCCACACAGTCCAATGGCAGCATTTATGAGTTATATTCTGAGAAATCAGACTGGCTGTTGCACTGCCAACTTTTCAGTGACTCTGCCAATAAAAACAGCCGGAGCCTTAGGGCGGGTTGTCCCGTGTCATGCTATACTCTGCTGGGCTATGCAAGGTCATACAATGGTGCTATGCCATAATATGCTATTTCTGTGAAGCCATATTATGCTGTTACAAATGATGTGCTGTGCTGCCATACTTTGATATGCTTTGTGTTGTGCAGTGTTCTGCTGTCATGCTGTATTGTATGTTGCACTCTGCTGTGTTATGGTATGCTGTCTCAGCCTATGTTATGATATATGCCATTCTTGTTTATGTAATGCCATCCTTTCTTATGCCATGTTTATTTGTTATGAGGCGCACCTCAAGGTGGCACTGTCACTATGCATAATATCCCGAATTTAGCATCTTTTTTTGCCCCGAGGTGTCAGGGTGGTGTGGCGTGATGACCCCGTGTTACAGCGACACCTTTCTTCCCTTGTACAAATTATTAGTTTTAGGTGCGTAAATCCCACAAAGCACCCCAAGACTTCAACTCCCAGAATGCATTAGCTTGGTAAACAAAAGTCGACTCGTAGAACGTACCTGGTGGTCCTAGCGAACAGACACATTTGGTCACACCAACTTAAAACTGATAACGGCCAAATGTTGCTGGTGTGCACGAAAAGACAGGGCTGGAGAAGGAGCTGCCACCCATTCGAGAATGCAAGACAATGCTGTTGACAAAACCATTAAACATAGTTTTAAAGGGACGAGGTTGTCGGCGGGAGGCTGGCCTTTCCAAAGGCTGTGCTAGGGTCCTAGCATAAGCAGCAGTGGGAAGGAGACCAGGCCTCCTTGCGCCTGCAAGTCACTACGCACCTTCGCCAAAAGCCGCAATACCAAAAAGAAAGACCAAGTAACCGTGGGTTACGTGTAGAGACAAACGTCAGCCCTCCCCCGGCCATAATTCTGCAATGCAAATTCCACCCGTCGTCCTTCCATCCTGTTCTAGAGCTAAGTTGCCTACACCAAACTGCACGAAAAAAACATCTTTCTGCCAGTGCCAACCCTTAAACAAAATGGAGCTATCCCTCGACATAATATGCCATCAGGGACACACGTTTTACACCGGCGTTTTCTGATGAAACCGCTCCGTATTTCATGTCGAAATCCACGCTCCTAGCACTTAAAACTCACAGTATGAAAGGGACTCGCAGTCTGCAGCGGTAATAACTTGATACACGCGAGACCTTCCTCGAGCTGCTCTCAGCCTGTATTCCATACCATTACCCCCTGAATCGTAGTCAGTATTTCTTTTGTAAATATTGAAAACTTCGAATTCTACGCTATCACCCAACTGAAGTTCGAACCCCTATATTGACCTCAGAAGGAGAAAAGGCTGAGTCGGCCTTGCCCTATTTGAACCTGCAAACTGCATATTATCATCTGCTTGCTGCAGCAAGCGCTTGTTCAACCTGCGGAGCTATTTAAACATGCACCTCTTAATTTCCACTGTGAATGCTTGTGGCAAAACCACGTGCAATCGTAACTTACATTTAACATACATTCATGCTGTGCCGCACGGCTGCAGCCGCTATAAGACCTACAGAGCAAAATGCTTTCACCACAACTGCAGTCAAGGCTCCTAGTCCGTTGCAAAACAACATGCACGTATCCACTAACATTTTATATAGCATTCAAATTGTGTGGCAAAGCTACGGACCCGGCCGCTATAACACCAATAAGGCAGCGGCTGCCACGCCATAAATGCACATATGATTACATACACAATCCACCTAATTCTATCTATTACCTTTCGGAGCCAGATTCCTCAACTCATAGTCATGCTATCACCTAATTGCTGATGCCACTGAAAATTAACCCTTTTACTATTGACGAAATACATCATTACCTGCTACGGGCGCAGTGCGTCGTCATAGCGGGGCAGCCCTCTTTCCACATCAGTATGCTGTGCCCCAGGTATCCTGACCGGTCCGCCCAACTCCAGGCATCAGCTGGAGCATGGTAGTACATTACCCCACTTACCACAACATTCAGAAAGTTAACATTAACGTTAACCCATTGCGCTCAGACGCGCACCAAAGGGAGCTGGAAATCTGAAAAAAAAGGCCGAGAACCTACAAGCCGCTTATGTGGCCGCTGCAGTTCTCTTGGCCGCAGCCTGTACGGGCTCTGCACACGCGGCATCTCCACCTTTAAGCCCGAACATAAAGGGGAAAGGCTGGACATAAACAGCGACGTTAACGATAACTCTCACGCTCAGACATGCGCTAAAGGAAGCTGGAAAGCCGACAAAGTCCAAGAACCTACAAGCCGCTAATGTGGCCACTGCAGTTCTCTTGGCCGCAGCCTGTATGGGCTCTGCACACGCGGCATCTCCACCTCTAAACCCGAACATAAAGGGGAAAGGCTGGACATAAACAGCGACGTTAACGATAACTCCTCACGCTCAGACGTGCGCTAAAGGAAGCTGTAAAGCCGACAAAGGCCAAGAACCTACAAGCCGCTTATGTGGCCGCGGCAGTTCTCTAGGCCGCAGCCTGTACGGGCTCTGCACATGCGGCATCTCCACCTCTAAGCCCGAACATAAAGGGGAAAGGCTGGACATAAACGGCGACGTTAACAATAACGATAACTCCTCACTCTCAGACGTGCACTAAAGGAAGCTGGAAAGTTGAAAAAGACTGAACAGAAAGGGGAAAGGCCGGACATAAAGGGGTCAAAAATCACAGACCTAGACCACATTACCATTAGCGTGAACAATGATTATATTAAACTTTCACTGTGTTCCTGCGCTACACCCCCCACCGCACAATGCTATTCTAGAGCGAAATACGCTCAGTACGCCAAGCGCCCTGGCCACGGCACATTTCGTATGACTTGCTCTTGACTTTCTCTCTTGCTCCGTCCCGCATTGTCCCTTTGCCCCCATGTGGTAAATAACTGGTGGCTCCCTACTTGGCCACCTTCAGCGATGTCCTGGCAGTGACCGAAGCAACATCCATCGCGAGACAGCGGAAAACACTGCTGTAGCCCGAGCAAACGCTGGCTGTAAGCGCAGCACACCAAACAGACAAACAGACAAAAGGCGAGGAAAGAAGCAAGGCGTTGCTTCGCTGCTGGTACCCATGCTGCAAAGAGCGTGTGCTCTCCCTTCTTGAAAAACTCATAAAAGCACGCTCAGCGGAAGAACATGGATAAAAAACAAGGCCAAGCAGATGGAAAAAAAAACAAGGCCCAGCTAGTGCTTTGGTCATTTCATAGCCAAGCGTTGACAAGTAGCAATGCCAACACCATACGCTGCTCTCGAACTCCCCTTTCTGCTTTCTCTTTTACAGTTCCAATGTTTTGGGGAAATTTGGTGGCTTATGCCACCAAAAAGCACCAAAACCAAAAAAGAGAGAGAGCTAATCCCAGTAATTATAGACCGATTTCTTTGTTGGACTCCTCGTACACGATCTTTGCGACCTTATTGAAGCAACTTCAATCTTGGGCTACATCACTACATTGTATGGATGATTATCAGTCCGGTTTTAAGAAGGCAGTTAGTACCTCTCTGAATTGTCTAATGATCCAGCCATTAGCAAAACAGGGTAGAATGGCAAAAAGACAGTTGTTTTTGGCATTGTCCAACATCACAAAGGCTTTTGACTGTGTTATCCCATATCTGTTTTATGGGAGAAGATGCGAGAGCAAGGTTGTCCTGGGGCCCTCTTGAGCACGCTTGCAGCTCTGCACACTGATACTAGGCTGAAAGTCAGATTGGGTCAGCGGGGCATGTACACAAGCTGGATAGAGTCCCTGCGGGGCCAACGTCAGGGTTGTGCACTTGCACTCTTTCTTTTTAGCATGTACATATCTGACTTGAAGGCAGCTCTTGAAGGCAGCTCTCCAGCATGTGAGGGCCAATCCACATAATATGGGTACTATCCAAATACACTATCTGCTCTATGCTGATGATATTGTTTTATTCGACTAGACACCTATAGGGCTGCATCGGACATTGGCTGCGTTCAATGCATATTGTTTGAATTTGGACTTGGAGCTTAATATCAGCAAATCCAAAATCCTAGTTATGAACCTTCTTAAGAGAGGAGTGCTGAAGAATTCATTTAAGTAGGTCATTAAGGGACAGCAATTGGAGATTGTGGATATGTTTAAATATTTGGGAGTATTATTATGTGCTAACAATGGGAAACAGGTTTTAAACTTAGCTTCAAGACCTGCAGGAGCAATAGTTCCACAGCTAATCTATGGAGCAGCGACTTTTGAAGACAGAGGAGAGTGGGTCAAATTGGAGGCCAAACTATGGAAAAAACGTATTGGCTCTTCCGCAGAGGGTCCTGTTGCCGACAATTAGGCATGAAATGGGGCTTGTCTCTTTGCAAGCCCATATTGATTAGAGTCTCCCATAGTTATTCAGAGGCGTTCTTGTGCCCCCCGCAGGAACCCTATTTGTAAAGTTGATAGGGAGAGGCCACTATAGTCGTGTGAGGTATTGACTTCTTGGAAGGATTCTTGCCTATCAATTTTAACAGCCATCGATTCAACAGAAGATGAATTGATTTCTCGTCCATTTAAAACAAAGAAAAAGGTATTTGAACGAGACGGGATTGTAAATAGTGAGATGCTCTCAAATGCTAAGGTTTTTAATCTTTTTCAATATAATATGGAATCATATCATTCAGTTTCGAGATATATGGTGAAGCATCCCTCTCGACAGTGCAGGGCTACTATGTTGCGATTAAAACTGAATCTCTTTCTAACAAATGATGTACTAAGAGCTAGGGCAAAAATCCCCAAGCAGGAAAGACTATGTCGCTTTTGTAAGATGCCAGTTGAAATGCTTCAACATTTATTCATAGAGTGTAATCTGTTATTTGATATCCAAATTCAACTGTTTGGGAAATTTGTGTCAAATTTTCAGGAGGTGTCCTTAGGAGGATTTTGGCATCGACTTCTTTGTGAACCAGATACTGCTTTGTGTATTGTGGCAGTGAGATTTTAAAAATTACTATTTAAGGATTATTTCTTTTAAATTCTAATAGCTAAAAGTCAAGACAAGAAGGCTTTTAATTCTTTTTGTATGAAGACTATCAATATGTTTTATATGTGCAGAAAAAACTAAGTTAAAGGTTAGATACAGGTTGCTGTGCGCTGTTTACCAAGCTTATTGAGTATTTAATTAGAAAAAGAAATCAAGGATCCAGCAGCGGGAGTCTCAATAACTGTGAACCTCCCACAATAATCCCTCTGGGTTTATTTGTCATGCACACTTCTCAAAGACCCATCGGTCTCTCTTCAATGCAAGATGTGGTTGTTACTTCTGAATTGAAATTAGGATCCTTCAAGTCAATCTCAGTCTCCAATGAATGGGTTAGATCCCCGAAAACAAATCCACTGCCCTTCCTGGCGTGCTCCTTCCCTGTGTGAAGGAGGACGCCGGGAAGGGCAGTGGAGATTGACTGACTGAACCCAGAGGCCTAGAGAACGACCAAAATTGGTCGAAACACGCATCGGCTATATTCTATGGACTATTGCAAGATTTCGATACAAGAATACTATTGCACGAATTAATGTTTGGACTATTCTTAGAATTTACAGAATCAAACAGATGCACTGTTAATTTTTGACCTATGAGAATACTAGTTCCAAGCGCGGAGACAGTCTCATAACAAATTAAATTACAATGTTTTATATGTGTTTTGTTTTTTTTCTTATGTGTGAAAAGTTCAATATAACTATAACAAACAATAAATAAACTACTGAACATTTCA
This sequence comes from Ambystoma mexicanum, assembly GCF_040938575.1. Taxonomy (NCBI): domain Eukaryota; kingdom Metazoa; phylum Chordata; class Amphibia; order Caudata; family Ambystomatidae; genus Ambystoma; species Ambystoma mexicanum. Next base: position 720,300,306 of record NC_090923.1, read on the forward strand.
AATGGCGACTACTTGGGTGAGAAACGGGTGGTGGGTTTTGGTGATCCACGCACAAAAAGCAGAGCTGTTGGGCAGCTCGGGTGCAATGTTCACTAAAAGCGTGCATGCAGGCTGGGGAAGGTGTGAATTATTGAGACAGTATAGCAGCAGGGGTTCAATGAGAAATGAGAACAGGGATATTTCACACACAGCTGCAAGGTGCATGTGCAGTGGGGAAGCCCACATTAAGGTACCTCTCCAGATCCAGCTCTGAAATCTCTTCACTGGCTCCCGTGGCTGCCAGGATCAACTTCAAGACCCTCTGTATTGTCCACAAGGCTTTCTGTGGCCTGAGACTGCTCGACCTCCAACTTTCTCTTCCAAAACATCTCCCTTCTCGAGCTCTCCGCTCATCCACCTCCAACTCTCAGGGTCAGGCGCTTCACCAAGCAGAGAGTTGGGAGCAGATCTATCTCCTCAGCTGGGGCCTCCCTCTGGAACAGCCTCCCTGCCTCTCTCAAACTTGAGCAGAACCACCTCTGGTTCCCGAAGCAACTTAAAACCTTCCCTTTCACTTCTGCTTTCTATTTTCCTTTCTCCAGCTGATGCACCTGCCTGCTCCACGTACTGGTCACCTGGTCACCCTCTGAACTCGGGCCCAGGCTCCTGCATGTCCAGTTGCCCTCGCACTTCCTCCGGGCTCCCCAGCACTTAAGGGTCTGTATCTGCAACTCTACAGTATCTTCTCTCTGCACTTATGAGTCACCCACTGGCTGCACTTGTGAGTTAACTGCACTTCCCCCATCCCCTGCCCCCGGCACTTCTCCCATTTCCTCTTCCCCGCACTTGCACGATCTGAATGACACAAGACCTAGTAAGATCGTTATTTGGTCCTCCTTGATTTCCCCCTCCTTGTCTTTTCGCGCCTAGAAACACTACTGTACAGGCGCGTTATAAATGCCACATCATATCATATGAGGACAAGAAAAATGTAAACATAGATTGAGGGTGTAAAAAAGTTTTCTATGAAGGTTTTTATATTTCCTGCCATTCTGATGCCAATGATTCTCGCAGACACTCTGCACAAATAGAACAGCTTTGTTGAGCTAGCCCGGACATGACGATGTTGTAGAAAGAAGCCATAATGTTATCCTTCCCCGAGTTATTGTTATTTTGAGTTTTTGAAATGGTCCGTCGTCATATTCCCAGCTGGAATTGTTTGTTCTAGCTTCTCTTTGGTGTCATCACATGTAGGTCTTTTTGGTTAAAATAATTAGAGCTGCACTTTACAACAGCGTACAGTTAGCTGTAGAAAGCCAGAAGCAACTCTAGCTTCTGCAGTGTCTCTGTTGTGACTCTCCTGTGCCAGGGCTGTCAGGTGCTCACCCCCGAGTTTTATTTTGAACCAGGGGCCGAGCACCGTCCCCTTTGGCTAAGCTTGTTCAGCTGCTTCTGATGGGAACACCAATTACATGTTTTTCTGCAGTGGAATCCTACTCTTTCTGGCTACTTTTCCCCATGTTATAGAATCAGTCTGCTCCATGAAAAAGTCTCAATATTATAACTGTTTAGCCAACGTTTTTAGAAAAAATATTGCTTTAAAAGCCAGCATTTGGACCCATTTTCTCAAATTTCTGAAAGCTTGCTTGCTATGCTCACTCAAAAAGAGACTCCCCACCTCCCACAGTTGCACAGACATCTGAAAAAGGGCCTGCTCGCAATATTGCACAGCTGCACATAGAGATACAACTAATGAAAGGGACCTCTGATGTGTTTTCCTTAGCAGGGCACACTTGTGTTATTTAAGTAATTTGGCACCTCAGTGTCTCCATTCCTAAGTCTTCAGTCTTGCAGAATTCACTAGTCTGGAATCATTTTAAGCGCTTCATTTTGTTTCACACGTTTAATGTTATGTATAACGTTTTAACATGATGTGAATTAGCTGCATGATACAGAGCAAAATGGAAACCAAACTCTTCTGGACCTATCACCAGCAGAACAGTACTCTCACGAATCTAGGGTCCAGTGGCACTTAGTCTTTTACAAATGTTACCCGCACTCACAAAATATGAGTTCCTGGCAGTCCCCCCTGCAGACCAGGAAGGCATCTAGGAAGAAAGTAGCTTTCAAAACGACAGACCGGCCCTTTAAACCTTCATCTGGCCTTAAAGTAAGTACATCTGGGTCAGGAGCAGACAACCATCATGACCCCTCATCCATTTACCTTCACAGACCCGGAATTTCACATGTCAGCCTAGGGGGAGGTGTTACAGAACGATTAAATGCAAAACACTATTTGGAGTAGGAGGCTGTTGCAGGTGGTTGGAGTGGGTTTGTGATTTGTGAAAGAGGTGGCGGCAGTTTAGAGAGCCCAGAAGAGAGAGAAGTAGTGCAGGTTTTTGGAGATAAAATAAGTGAAGGAACAGGTTAGTCAAATCAGAAGGAGGTGGTTGGTGAAGAGCAGAATGTAATTGGTAAACATCGGTAGGAGGTGGTTGATGAAAAGAAAGTGGTGGTGGGTAAATATCAGAACGATGGGTGCAAAGCAGGAGATGCTGCTAAACATCAGGAGGAGGTGACTGGCGAAGTGAATGGGGTAGTTGGTAAACATCGGAAGGACGTGGTGGGAGAAGAGCAGAATGTGGTGGGTGAGCATCAAGAAAAAGTGGTTGGCGAAGACCACACACTGGTTGGTAAACATCAGGAGGAGATGATTGGTGAAGAGCAGGAGGTGGTTAGTGAACATCAGCATGAGGTGGTTGGTGAAGAGAAGGAGGTCGTTGGCAAACATTGGAAGGACGTGGTGGGTAAAGAGCAGAATGTGGTGGGTAAGCAGCCGGAGGAAGTGGTTGGCAATGACCACGAACCGGTTGGTAAACATCAGGAGGAAATGGTTGGTGAAGAGCAGGAGGCGGTTAGTGAACATTAGCAGGAGGTGGTTGGTGAAGAGCAGGAAGTGGTAGATGATATTAGGTACGTTTTTCTATAGTCCAAAGGTTGTGGGACTTCATAAGACTTACCTCTTGGTATTAGGGACCCAACACTTAATATAGCTCTCTACTACACAAGTCGGTAGAGTGGCTGAGCAGCCAGGCTTATCTGTGAGTTATGTGAGCTGTAGAGCAGTAGAGAGTAATCAGTACCTACATAGACCCAAGAAAACACTTGTTCACTTAAAGTTATATTAACATATATTTATTTATTTATACACAAGGCATACCAGCAATGATAAATTCAGCAACTAACAATAACATTTAATTAGAAATTAAATCAAATGATATAATAACCAATAATGCAGATGAGTAACTTTTTCTATGCTTTACATATCCAGCACACAGAGTGACGTCAATTTAGGTCAGTATCAGCACGTATATGTATCAACTTTGCACAATTGTGATTGGAGGGAAAGTTTTAAACACAACTAGCAACTGTTACTAACAAGTACACTCTCCAAGAGGGATATAGACAGTCTGTTTCCTAGCAATGAAAGTGTTCACAGTTAAAACCTATGAAGGAACCAGCATTGCCAAAGGCAGTAGGATCAAGAAGACAGACCTTTGGGAAACCAGAACAGCTATAGTCAACTGGACAGTTCCAGTTCTGATGAAGATCTTCAGAGGAAAAGTTAATTGACCAATCAGTGGTTCTTGAGGAAACACAGGAGCTCAAGGGGAGCCTTATTGATAACACACAGGCTGCAAAGCCAGCACAGAGGAGTTGAGGTCAACTCTCAAGTGAATCAAACAGCATGTCCCAAGACAGGAAGCACCGCAAATGGCACAAGGTAATTACAACCCAATCCGCACAGTACCTTGAAGATGAAGAAGAATTTGTAGCTGTTTTCTTTCTAGGTGCAACATTGCAGACCCTGATTCCTGCTCCATTGTCGTGGTGAGGAAAGGTGGGCCTCTGGCGGGCTTCTGCAGCAGCACTTGGGAGTAGAGGTCAGCAGCAATGGATTCAGCTCACTTCAGCATATCTTTGTGGTTTTGGTGCCTTTTTCTTAGCACCATGAAGAAATGAATATCGCCAGTTGGATTCCCTTTGATTAATTACTCTGTCCTGAACTCTGGTGAAAGGACTTTTGGTAAAGAATTCCTGCCTCTGGAGGTCCAAAAGGATGCATACAAAGTTTCAGCCAAATTCAATCTTCAGAAGATGATGCACTCGATAATGGTTCAGGTACCCCAGGTATTGATGTTTTGCAGCCCGGGAAAGTCACAGGACGTCGGGGAATGGCCCAGAATGAAGAAGGTCTTGAGGCTAGTTGGTCCCACTAGTCTAAGGGAGAAGGTCAACCTTGGTGGGTCTTCCCTGTCGGTTTGAAAACAATGTCAAAACAGCTGCAGGGCTTCACTGGTTCTTCTGTGGTCCTGGAAGGTGCTGCTGGTGTCTATGCTCATCTTCTGCTTTGGATTCCTTGTTCCAGTGGACAACTCTGCCAGTGGTCCGAAATCCCTCACCTTTTATGCTGGAATACATTCATTCACACTCATAGAGCTGGTAATAACTAGTTTCAGCCAGGCATACCTACAGACAAAGGACAGTGAAGTTGCATGCTCCTCCCTCACCTCCTGTCTTCCCAGACACATTGGATCCTGGACAGGGGTCAGGGCTTAAGCCCGCCAAAGGTAAAACTCACAAATGGCTCAAATCTACTCCAAACGATGGAAAAAAAGCTCAGAAGGAACTGACAAATGAAAAATGGTGAAAAAAGAAGACAGGGTCCATTTTGAGAAAATGGTCACCTGTGGGTGCTGTACTGCAGCTGAGAAATCAGCCTGCTAGTAGCCTGCACAAAAGGTAGTAAAAAGTAACAACTGCCACCAGCCATTTAAGTTAGTCATTGGGCCTCATTACGACTCAGGCGGTAAGGGGTTTACGGCGGCGTAAACAGCGCCGACCCTTACCGCCTGAGTACGAGGTCCCTTAGCGCCATGGCGGATTTAACACCTGCTTTTAGCAGGTGTTAAAATCCATGGCGCTAAGGGATCATGGAGTTAATTACGCCACCGTAATTTACGGTGGCGTAATTAACGCCTTCCCCACTCCCATTATGCCCTATGGGGCAAAAATGGGAATGGGGAAGGGTAAATGGGGATTGAGGACTTACCGCCCCGCCAAACTCGGAATGGGGCGGTAAGTCCGCCAACCACCATGGCGTAAACATAGTTTACGCCATGGTGGTAAAGTCACGGCCCAGGCGGTAATTTACCGCCTGGGTCGTAATGAGGCCCATTGTAACAAAATGTTGCATGAGGAGTGGGGGAAAGAGTTACAATGTAACCCACCAGCACTCCACATAAAGTGGTGTGTTGTGGACCCACAAAAGAAAGGGTAAGTACGATATAAGTCATCTTACTATTCTTGGGAACTGTAGTTCTCACAAGAAAATGTATTAAAACATAAAGATAAGTCCAAAGGACTCCTCAGTGACACTGCACAGAGGGTGTTGGGTTTCACAAAGCAAAAAGCAGATGGATGTTTTAAACATATGGAGGTTACCAGACTCCATAAACAGTAGGAATAAAAATCCCAGTCAGAGAAAAAGAATGAGGCAGTGGTAAAAAGCTACAGTCACAAAAGGTGATTAAAATCAAAAAAGAAAGTACAGAGTCCAGCAAAAGTGCTGGGGGTCTCTCATGTTAAAGGGAATTGGCACAGAAACTGAAAATTCTCCCTAACAGATGAACATTAGGAAGAGCTAAAAGAAGGACACTTGAATGTTAGTGGGGTGGCAGCTAGCCAGTGCAAGAAGTAATAAAGGCCTGTTGGCCATGGCAAAGGGTAGAGTAAAAGCCCCTTAACCCTGAAGTGGGTGAACCCTGGTGGGAGCGGGAGTGAGCATGTGGTATGTTGTGAGCAGGTAAACGAGTACTACAGGAGCATAGAGATGGTGAGAAGTGGAATATCAGGACCTTTCCGGGAGGAGATAAGGCACGCTTGACAAGGATATAACTAATATAACTGATATAGGAGCCACTGCAACATCTACAGATATCCAACATAAGTAGAGGGACTCTGGAACATATCAGCAGTAAAGGGCAGAAGTGCAGGAACCCCTGTAAGCTCAAGGATACAACATTTTAGAAGTATGGTATTGGAACCACTTAAACAGAAGGGTGTACACTTTGAGGAAGTAGGGTGTGCATGAGGACATAAGGATTGAAAACATGGCGTGGGAAACCATTAAGCCTGCAACTAAGGACACGGCTGAAACCTGGAGCGGAAGGGTTGATGGTCTTAAGTCCTAGAGTGTGTTAAAATGAGGTGAAAATGTTGCATCTAATCTTTATTGGGTGCTCTTCTATTCATTTTAATTTAATTTTGTCCGATAATTGCAATATGAGAGCAGGTTATTATAGCTGGTTTGTGATCCCAAAGGACTATATCACATGTGGTAACAGAAATAGGCTCACCAGGCGTAGGAACAATAAGCTAAACCTGAGACATTCGAGACCAGGCCTGGGAATTTAGCTATTGGATGCCCCAACCGACCATCACCCGGGAGGGAGCCCCGAGGCATCCTTCTGGTCAGTCGAGCGTGAATCCTGCAGTAATCTGCCTAATGATCAAGAAGGCTCTGAATTCCCTACCTTCATCAGTTGTTTCGACACTGAGATTAACCAGGATCTTCTGCTAAGGAAAGAAGTAATGCTGCTTTATTCCATCAAAGGGCAAAGCCATGCCTCTGGAAACAGGGTGAAACTACACCTGGGCCCTTTCGCCTCCTGGAACATTTTAAGACTCAAAACTTTCACCACCCGGTCTGAAATAGGAGAAGGAAGGGAATCTATTTTGGGGATGTAGGCGGAAGGGCACCCCACTCAGGAAGCCAGCAGGTCCCCTTCTTGAACTAGCCAATATTGAACCACAAAACAATCTAACAGAAATCCTGTCAGGAAAGCAGGTCGAAGGGGTGCTGTGCCATAAACCTTCATCTTGATCCAACCAGTAATGGGTCAACTGGTTGTATGTGGACAACGTTAGTCATAGACTCTGGTGTCACTGGTCTCTTCACTGCAAAAAGTAGCCTCACAAGGAAGATCCTCAAAGCCTTCTTTCAGAACTTCAATAGAACTGTGGGCGTAAAATGGTCTCACTATAACGCTCTGTTGATAAGGTAGAAATACAGGCAGCTCGCCAGGGGGTGAATGCAGACACAGACAGCTCACAGGTTAAAAGGCACTGAAACAGGGAATCCTAGAAAGGATGGGCTATGTCCCAGAATACCAATCACAAGAACGCAAGGAGGTAAAATTATTTCCCCAAGATCCCACTCATCAGTCATATTAGCTCAGATTCTTTGCAGAGAAATGGCTGGAGAAAAGGAATCTTGAAGAGTTAACGAAATGGCAAATTTTAGAACAGTTATTCAACTCTCTGGGGTTCCAGCTGTCGCAACATTGGTCTCAAGTAAGAAAGGTGTGACTAACGCTCGTGAAAAGTGAGTCAAGAATTGTCAGTGGGTCTAGGACTCCAAAAAACATAAGACTCTAAAATGAAACCTTGCTGATCATAGTGAGAAAACCCATCCACCTAGACACTTGAAGGAACCAACGCCCATTATGCTGAAAAACCTGCCGTAAAGTGCAATGTGTTTGGGAAAATAGAAATAATATCTTGTGCCTGTCTATCCATTCTCCCACCTGAACCCATTGATATGAGTTATTGGGCCTCATTACACGGAATGCAGTAAGGGTTTACCGTTACCGGTAAGGGTACAGGTACCGGTAAACCCTTACCGCCTTACTACGAGGTCCCTTTGCGGGTCCCAACCTCAGCGGCTGGTTTTACCAGCCGTTAAGGAACGGGCCCGCAAAGGGACCTTGGAGGCAATTACGGTACCACAATTTGCGGTACCGTAATTGCCACCTTCCCCATTGCCGTTGAGCCCCATGGGGCTCAAATGAGAATGGGGAAGTGCCATGGTGAATGGGGAATTACCGCCCCCACACACCTTGGAATGTGGCGGTAATTCCGCCATTCACCATGGCGGACCCGGTACGGTACCGGCGGCAACCATGGCGCTAATAGTGCCATGGTTACCGCCTACCGTATAATGAGGCCCATTGTGTCCCAGTAGAGATGAGCAAGGAAGACCAGATACAGGGGTTCGAGTCTGAGTATCAGGAAGCTGAAACAGCTGGAGAGGCTGAGATCATTGCCCAAGGGAACCAATCAAAGTCAGAGTTACTTCCATCTATCCAAGAATGTAGTCTGCTATGAATTGGTCCTCGCAGACCAAACAAATGCCCGAAGTCTACTCCTAGAAACCTGGATTTACAGCATTAGAGAGGTCTAATCTAAGACCATCCTACAATTCAGCATACAGGACCAGAAATACCAAGGAAAGATGGTGGTACTCCCATTGTTGCTGGAAGATGTAATCTTTGGGACAGATGTTTCTCATTTTGACACATGACGTAAAGAGGGTAGAAACCTGATCCCAGGACCAAGATTTGGTGCACTGGTTTGAGTCAAACTCATAGATCATGGTGGGGTATCAGGATTTCTTTGACGTGAATGAACCATACATCTCATGACAAACCTGCTCTTTACTCCCAAGTTAACATCAGAGGGAGGTTGGTAAAAGAAAGGGAGCTATGTCGCGAAGTCCTCTGCCTGAATCTTGAGGCATCTTGCGTGGTGATCAACGGGGCCAGGTATATCCTCATGTTAGCAGATCATGGGCCTGAGGATGGTATGTGGAATACCCCTGGCAAACCCCACGCAGTCCAACTCTGGGAATAACTAATGTACCCTATTTCAATTTTCTAACTCTTCCACAACTAAATCTTATTTCAACTGAATTGTTATTCCTCCCCCTCAAACACTCTAGCAACCTGCTACTTTTATATTTGCCTAGAAAGCTTAGGGAAAACACCACCCACGTATGCCTTTTATAACGAATGAGGCCCAATGTGCCTGAACGACTACAGCGAAACTGCAAAGTTCAAGGAGGATCGATTTGACTGAATCAGAGGAAAAGCAGGTGATTCAGGTTGCATGCAAATAAATTGCCAGGGATTAGCAACATGAGAATTATTCTTAAATTATTACATTGTAGGTGCCAACCTATATTGAACTAAACATTAAATAAATTGTTTGTGAAAAACAAAACTTACATAGGATTTTCTAGTAATGTTTAATTTAATGGCAAAAAGCCATGTTTGTATGCGAAGTAAGCAGGCCTGGGCAAATCTCTCCAGAACGCGCTTGTGAATCCCCTTGGACTCAACCTCTGGATTTGAGTGATTTGTGGGAGCCAATGGGTAAGTCACAGTCCGCATGAGGGTTCTGGTCAGTTTGTGATGTTCTGAAATGATTTGGGTACTAACATGGGGATTTGGGGGAGTTCCTATGCGGAAGATGCTGTGCTATCAATCAAGTACAGCGATCTTGATGCAGTGGTGCAGGTGGATGTGGAACTGTTGGCAGGTGGTGGAGGGAATGGACAAAGAAGATCGGGCAAGTGAGAGGGTGGCGTAGGAGAAGAATGCAGGGGTGGTGGAGAAGGAATGCGGCATGGAGCTTGAAGGAGTATTAGTGGAAGAAGGAAGAAAGGAGGTGCATGCAGGTGAGAGGGTGGTGTGGGAGAGGGCAGCACAGCATGTTCAGGGGTCAGGAAGAGGAAGCATACAGCCTATTAAAGGAGCAAGGAAGCCCCAAGAGTCTCTTCAGAGGTACATAGAAGGCAGGACAAACTCTCTACCTTTTCCATCATCCTCTAACGTCTGTGATTTAAGGTATCAAAGGATGACACTGATAAGTGCACCTTATGCCAGGTGTTCGCCAGGAGGAGTAATATTTCAGCCAGCCATTAACTGGGTACAATAGCGTTTCTGAACTACCTGCAGCACTGGCATTGTGAAAGGTATTTGATGTTTGAGGTGGGGGATTGAGAATGTTGTGTTCCTTTTTGCCTTCCCTAGTTTCTTAAAACAATAATCAACACATCCAAAATATCAAAACTTATTAAACAACCCCAAAAAGCCATTGTAAACTTTGCTCTATGTAGTTTGTAATTTTTTTGGTGTTTTAGAATAAAGATCCAAGTAACAGTAGAAATTTGAAGGGCAGGTGTCTTCCTTCAGAAATCAGGAGGCATTTTATTTAGCATAGGAATGAATCACTGACGGGGGTGTGGCCAGCTGCCATGTAGAGTAAACTTGCCTCTGCCAGAGCTCCCAATAGATCCTGTAATTCAATATGCTCCCGTGCTAGAATTCACTGTGCAGGGGACCAAAAGATTCAGCCAAGCCTGGTGACCCATTTTGGCAGTGTTTGAAGCAGATGACAATGGTATCCAGGTTGCCGGGCAGTGTGGAAGAAGCTCTGCAGGTTGAGTTGACGCAGGACAAAATGGCGCCCACTTGATCTGAACTGAGGAGGGGAGTGACACCTGAGTGACCGCTGCAGGGCACCGAGATAGCTGCCCGATGCGCCTGGAGTCAGGAGGGGATCTGGTATAAGTGAAGGATCCTCAGACAGAGGCAGGAAGCTAGGACTGCAGCAGGTACGGTCTCGTGGGAGCACAGCTTCCACACAGCGATACACCGCTAGGATTCACAAGGAGGAAGAACACTCCATTCATGAGAGTTCTAGAGTGTCTTAATCTAGGAATGGGAAGGCACATGAGATCCTAGTCTGAGTACCATACCAGCAATATTCGGCACCAGAAGAAGGTGGAAGAGGGCCCGAAGCATGAGAGCTGCCGATAGTGGGACCACAAACATCAGAGACACCCCAGACCCAAGTTCAGGCATGTAATAGCACCCTGAATAGACGGGCGACAGGAAACATTAGCAAGGGGTACAGACAGGAAGTTTGTATTTTGACTAGGACACATGCATGATAAGTGACCATTTGCAAAGGCCAAGCAAAGAAAGATGGATGCCTTTGCCCGCAAAATGGAGGGTAGGGCTGACTCCGCTGTAGCAGGTGAAGAGCTCAAGTAGGTGATCACCCAGGCACAGGTGGGGCAGGTGGCCAGATACTGGAGGTGATAACAGCTCTGAGGGCATCCATGTAGACAAGGATGGGTGAAATGAAAATAGATGTGGGCCGGCTGAGGCAAGATGTGCACTTCTAGCTGAAAGGGTTGGTACAGCAGAGATGAATGTTGAGGAAGCGATGACTGTCACGAGGGAAGTGAGGTTGATGATTCAAGACTTAATGGCGAAAGTGCATACGCTACAAGACAGGGTTGCCGATGCAGACGGGAGAGCACGAAGAAGCAATATCAGGATTCTGGGACTACCGGATGGAGAGGAAGGAAGAGACCCTACCACCTATGTCGAAAATCTGCTACTCCAAGAAGTGGACCCTGGAACACTGATGCAGAGAAAGGGTGCATCGATCCTTGGCTAAGAGACCACCCCTGAGTGCAGAACTGAGACTAATAATTGTGAAAATCCTGAACCTTAAGAACAGAGAGTGAATCTTGGACTTAAGGGGGAGAAATAAGGCGGGTGTCCATGGTACTGGCTATTAATCCTGACTACAAAGTTCAGGTGTAAAGATGGAGGAGTCTAGTTGGTCTGACGAAGGAAAGACTACAGCAACAAGGTCTGAAATACATGCTTTTATACCCAGCCAAGCTGATGGTACTACACAATGGGAAATCCCATTTCTTCAACAATCCTGCGGAGGTGAACCATTGGATGGGTACTAACAAAATGGTGTCCATGAGAGATAAGAGCGATAATATCCTTTGACAATATAATGGTTCCTAAAGTTCATGTGAGGCTCCTGTGTTCATTCACGGGCAGGGCAAAGATCAACTCACACGGGACATGATGAGCGATTTAGGTTGAGGGCTTGTGTGTACTGCATGAACCTGCTGGTGTTACAACATATACGTTGGAATTGTGTTTGGTCAAATTTTTATCAGTGACACTGCATTTTGGTATTCATCTGTCAATTATCACCTAGTTTGGGTGGGCTGGATGACAGGCAGGCTTGAATATCATGGTACTTTTAGGCCAGTTACCGGTTTAGTTTATGAGTTCTTGTTGTGTGGTTTCTAGCTAACACACTGGGGGCTGGAGTTATTGGAACGTAGGGGATGCTACAGTAGGTACAAACTAGGAAAAAGGGCCGGCATGAGTATACTGAGAATCTAAGGAGAGACAAAAGGAAGAGGAGGGGGAATATTTGGAGGATGGAGGGGAACCTACAAACAGGAGGTCGGCACTGGCGCTTTGGATACCACACCCTCTGATGGTTGGGTGAGTGGGACGCCGGGGGCATGATGCGGAAGGAGATGGTAAAGTGTCCGAATCGCTGACAGGCTAAGGTGGTCTCTTGGAATGTAAGGGGCTTAAACAGCCACATCAAACATAATAGGGTGAGCACGCACCGGCGCAAGAAACAAGTGAGGATAGCCCTGCTGCCAGAGACACACCATACGGCAGAAAAACAGGCCACCATTGTTGGAAGATGGGAGGGGCTGGATATGGGGCCACATACTCCATATATGCCAGTGGAGTACTAATGTGGGTGGCGTCCTTGGAACCCTTTAGAATGAGGGAGATGCAGACAGAAGGCGAAGAGCAAATGGTTCTGGTGCATGGCTTTGTGGACAGCAGTGAGGTATGCATCATCACAACTTATGCCCCCAACCACAATGCCTCAAGCTTCTATCGATATTTGTATGCTAGGTTGGCACCATACAGAGGGATTATGTGGATCTGGGGGGAAGACTTAAACTGCACACTGAACCCCAGATTAGATAGATCAGATGACAAATACACAAGGCTGGCACCACCGGCAAGTGTCCTGAGGAAGCTTCTAGAAGATCTGGAATGGGTGGACATCAGAACAGCAGGGAATACTCGTACTATTCTGGCCCACATAGAGCTTATACATGTATCAATTATTTCTTCACTGGACTCGAAAAAAAAGTGGGGGAATTCACTAGTGCCACTTACGAGGGTAGGACACTTTTAGACCATGCCACGCTGGTTACTAGTTGGACGGTGGGAATGGGTCTCCCCCGGTGCCTAAGTGGAAGCTCAGGGTGGAGGCCCTCCTGGATGGACCATTTAAGGAACATATGGCTGATAAGGTGGAGGAATTCTTCAGGGTTAACAAAAGGAGTGTAGAAGGAGGTTCAAGCTTGTGATGAGAGGTGAGGCAATATAGAACTACTGGGGTACTTATCCAAGACGGAAGCACAGATAAAGTGGTTAGAAAATTCACAGAAAGAGGACGAAAGAGCAGAGGGGAGTTTCTGACACTCAGACAGACCTGTCTGGAGTACTGGGAAAGACTGGGTAGATATGACTATGGGAAGTACACTGAAAGGTTTCATGAACAAGGGGGCAAACCCAGTAGAATGTTTGCGTGGTTTGTCGCAGAGAAGGACCACAAATGATGATTAGCCCAATGGTAGATGAATGCAGAGAGTTATGGAGATCTTAAAGGGAGATTAATAGTATATTTCAGAATTTCTGTATGGACCTGTATAGTGTGGGTAGGGAAGATGATATGTGAGAAATTGAGGAGACATTAGGGCTCATTATGAGTTGGCTGGTGCAGTAATAATGTGCCAGTATTAACTTCTGCTGCCATGTTACTGCACTGGCCAACTACAACTGGTAGTTTGCCGGCGAGGTGCCAGAATTACCTCCAGCTAAAAGCTAAAAGCTAAAAGCTGGAGGTAATTCTGGCACGGTACTGTCAAACAGTGCCGGTAATGCTGGTAAATCCGTCCATGGAGTCCAATGAGACTCCATGGAATGGGGATTTACCGTCAACACCGGCACTCGTAATCCGGAGCTAATACCGCCGAACCGAGTGCCGGCATCAGTATTTCTGTTTGCCAGTACCTGGCTGATTTATCGCCAGGATACCGGCAAACTTAAAATGAGGACCATTGTCCCAGATCCAATTGCCCAGATTGGAGTATGGGCAGGCAGAGATACTAGGGGCACCACTGATGGAGGAGGAGCTGAGAGCGGTGATTCTTGCACTGCCAACAGGTAAAACACCAGGGGGAGACAGCCTCCCTGTGGTATTTTATATAGAATTCATTAAGGATATAACACAGAGGGTGCTGGAATCTTTTGAGGGAGCTTACTATCAGGGAGTACTATCGCCAAGTATTAGAGAATCCATAATAGTCCCAATGCTTAAACCTGGAAAACCATGGCAAAACTGTGAGCTATACACCCCTTTGTCTATGGTTAATCAGGACTGCAAGACCCTTACAGCCCTCCTTGCTGAGAGGCTGAAACAGGTGATAGGGACACTGATACACCCAGATCAGATGGAGTATGTCCTGGGCAGAACTACCTTCTGCAACCTGAGGAGACCACATACTATCATAGACAGGACAAAGTCACAGAGGAATTGCTGCACAGGGATCTCATTAGACACGATTAAAGCATTTGACTCCAATGTTGTTGGTTATATGCCACTCTTGAGTGCTTTGGGGGTATGGGATAAGTTCCTGCGGTGGATCAAATTAATATGCATAGCACCTACCGCAAGGGTAAAGACTGGCAAACATATGTCAGATAAATGGGATATCCAGAGGGGCATGAAGCAGGGGTGCCCACTGACTCCTATGCTTTTCATATTGGCACTGGAGCCCCTGACGGCATTCTTGCAATTGGAACTTGGGGAGATGGGGTTGATGATTGACAGGACTCACCATATCATCTCATTATATGCAGATGACATGCTCCTGTATGTTCAAAATCCAGAAGACAATTTGACATCCAATTTTGAGGTTCTTGACAACTTCTCGGTGCTCTCAGGGATAACAATCAACAGAGAAAAATCATGCATATTCCCCCTGGCAGGATGGCTGGCCTGGATGAGGCATGTTTGCCAAATCTTGGGCTGAAGTGGGCCACATAGACATTTCGATACCAGGGGGTGAACATATGCCATAAAGCAAAAAGCAGATTGATTGTTTGATTGATCTTATACACAAGTGTTTCAAAGCGCAACCATGCATGGGAGGGGAAGACATAAGGAAGACAAGACAACAATCTTACTAGACGTGGTACATTCAGATCGTGCAGGTACACAGAATAGGAAGTGCGAGGGGGGGCAATAAGAACCAAGTGCGCCCAGTCGCATCATAACATGGGTTAAGTGCAGAGAGATACCACTCTCATGGGTCGTAACCAAATTGCAGTAGTGCTGCGGCAAGTGCAATGCCCGGAGGCAAGTGCAGGAGACTGGCAAGGAAAGCTTGGGACCTGTGAGGCACTGAGGGTACAAAGGCAGCCAATCAGCAAAACTGAGCAGAAGTAGAGGAGAGAGAGCGAGAGAGCAGAAAGAGGTAGTTAGTAGGGGAGAGGGAGAGAGAAAGAGGATGCAAAGAGGAAAGTCGTCGAGGCAGCAGCTTCAGTCCTGCTCATCGACGATGGGTCATGGACGTCCTGCGAAGATGAGGCATGCGGTACACCTCAACGACGATAGTTTGCTGCCGCAAAGAGTAAATGAAGAACGTAGGCCCAGCAAGGACGTCGGGTCGTCAGCGGTTGGCGTCAGCGATCAGGACTCGACCATGGCTTGCTTTCAGATCTTCATCAGCATCTTTGAGGACTTCATGTGGCGCGAAACCCACCAGCGGATTCTCCTCAGTTTGTCAGCGACCTTGACCTTCTCCAGCGGGACAAAGCAGTCGACGGTGATTAGCAAGGGAGTCCTTGATTCCAAGTGTTCTTAGGCAATGGAGTGTTGCAGCTCCGGTCGTCGGTGGCATGGCATCAAGCTGTCCCCGCTTCTGGGCAACATGGCTGCGACAGACCTCCCACGGTTACGGAGATCCGCCGAACCCTGGTCGACGGCAATGGTCTTCGATGGCCTCGATGTGCGAGTGCTTCTCTTCAGTCTTTCTAAGTCTGGCTTCCAGGGCACTTCGGTGAATGTTAGCAGACTGCACAATGTTCCCTCGTAGCACTGGAAGAGTTCTCCTAGCCAGATCCTCTCTTGGATCAGTTCTCGATGGCACGGCAGCTTTCAGATTGCGTAGAAGGGAAACAGCAGTTAACCTTCTTCTCCCGGCTCGGCTTTGAGAACAAGCATCAAGTTTCAACTTCAGCTTCTGAACAATTTCCATCAGTGAGATGTCCCCAGATATAGGGCCTCATTATGAGGTGGGCGGTAAGGGGTTAACATGCCGGTAAAGGTGCCAGAGCCGTTAACCCCTTACCGATGTATTATGAGGTCCGCTCGTGGGACCCGCTCTGGACTCCTGGTTTTACCAGACGTCCTTAGTGGGTCCCGCGAGCGGCCCAGCATGCTAACAATGGGCCCATCCTTAACGGGCCCATTGTTAGCATGCTCCCCATTCCCATTGAGCCCTATGGGGGCTCAAACGGGAATGGGGATGGTCCGGGTTCCCTTAATGGGGAAATACCGGGCCTTCCAAGGTCGGAATGGCCCGCTATTTCCCCATTCAGGGAACCCGGACCCAAGTTTGGAGTCAGCCATGCCCTTAGTAAGGGCATGGCTGCCTCCAAACTTGTAATGAGGCCCATACTGTTTGGTCTCTCATTCACTCTGCTGAGTCACACTCATGCAACCAATCATTCAGAAAGGCATTCATGCAGGCAGGCAACCAATCAGGCGCACAGTGCATCCAGGCCATTCTTCTCCCTCCAGACAATCACAACAGGAATGTGGATTGGGACAAGCACCCAGCCATTCAGTACTCCACACTGAATTCATATCAGTTTCAGGCAGGGCGTTTCAGTCTTTGTGTTACATACCAGAAACCAGACACCCATAACATGAAATGCATATTGGTCACACACTCCATTCACCCAGGTCCCACCCCAAGGGTGTACCCACAACATACAGTAACTGGGAAGGCTCCAGCCAGTTTGGCCTGGACTTCCCCACAATACCATATATGGAACTTCCACCCAACAGCCAGTCCGGGGAAGGGACAGAGTCAGGGCTTCCCTGGACTTTGGGAAAACAAGGTAACAGGCAATAGAAAGCAAGAGGCCACAG
This sequence comes from Ambystoma mexicanum, assembly GCF_040938575.1. Taxonomy (NCBI): domain Eukaryota; kingdom Metazoa; phylum Chordata; class Amphibia; order Caudata; family Ambystomatidae; genus Ambystoma; species Ambystoma mexicanum. Next base: position 720,317,268 of record NC_090923.1, read on the forward strand.
GGGCCATCTTGTCTCCTATCAGGAATCAACTGTTTCTACTGGCAGGGCCTGGTTATCCCAAAATGGAGGATACTCAGAGCACCTGTCAAATTCAGCATGCAGCTGCCACCAGCCCATACCCTGCTCTGTGGGCCACCCACAGATGCCCAAAAACATACAGAAGGGGTACAGGGTTGTACCCCCACCCATGGATGCCATAAGAGTATCCCAAGGGTTTGTTCACCACGACCAAAAAGAGGAAGAGCTGCACACATGGACTCCTGTGCAGAAATAACACAGAACACACATGATAAAAGGACTGAAGGACAAGGACATGAACGCCCTCTCCCTCCAATGCATTTTCAGGATCACAAGGAGTTTCCGGAACTTAAGGAGATCCAGCTCAAAATGGAAAGAGGCCAGGAGGCTGTTCCAGAGGGAGGCACCTGCAGAGGATAAACATCTCCCCCCAAGTCTCTGCTTGGAGAAGCGGGTCACTGCAGAGAGTTAGAGGAAGACGACGGAGGGCTCAGGAAGGAAAGTATTTAGGAAGAGAGTTTTGCAGATAGAGTGGACCCCGGCCCCATAATGCCTTGTGGACAATGCAAAGAGTCTTGAATTTAATCCTTGCAGCCAAGGGGAGCCAGCAAAGGGATTTCAGCGCTAGAGAGACGCAGTCCCTGGGCTTGAGGCCTTGCACGAGCAAAACACAGTGAGAATACGGAAAGGTATAGAGCAATCAATAGGATTCTGGAAGAAGCTGCCACTTTCAGTGATGGGGAGGGTGGTGTTAAATAAGATGGTAGTGCTTCCTCGCCTGCTATATCACTTTCTAAATGTACCATTTTATATTCCGAGGTCCTTCTTCAGGGAATTAAATGCCACATTGAGTGGATTTATATAGAGTTCGGGGAGACAGACGTATGATTGTGTTGGTAAGTTGTGCTGAGATTTACAGAGGGCGGGTGAAATTGCAGCACTTCAATTGCATTATTTGGCCAGACAATTACAGTACGTTGCCTGGTGGCTTTCAGATGAGACAACACTGGAAACAACAATATTGCAAAAGATGATGAGACCGTACCTGCTGAAGGAGGTGCTCTGGCTTGCAGATAAGGGTATCCCATACTGCCCACACATGTTGCAGCAAGGCAAGAGAATATGGGCAAGAAGCAAGAAAATGCTGGACCTGGCGAACCCTATTCTGCGAAGATATCTCTTGCTGTGTTCTTTGGGAAGGATAAAGGTGACCTCAAAAACATTAGGACCCAGTTGGGAGACAAAGGGGTTGCAGTGTGGGGGGACCTGTTTTTAGAGGGAAGGCTGCTCAAGTTCCAAGACAAAGTGTAGGGGGTTAAAGTTGAATGCAGGTGAGTTTCTGACACATATACGATTGCTCCAAGAAGCCACGACCAGATGGAAGGAGTTCCCCGAAAATCAGGAAGAGGATGCCATCCTGGGGTTATTATGAAATTGCTGAGGAACTACACAGGGTCTCTAGGCTATATCAGAGGTTGTTATCAGGTACAGTGAAATCTAAATGGGAGGCAGACTTGGGTAGAGAGTTTACAGAAAAGGAACAGGCAAATATGTTGCTATACACCAAGAAGGTCTCAATGAATACTCAGTTTAAGCTCGCCCAGCTATATGTACGGCACAGAGCATACATTACACCACATCATATAGCAAAATTATCTGGGTCAACAGGTGCGCAGATGGGAAAGTAGATATGATCCATATGTTCTGGGGTTGTGCAGTGATTAAGCAGTTCTGGCAAGAGATAGCAGCTCGGATTAGGCAAAGCAGAGTTACCAAATTCACTTGGTTGCCTGAGACATGTTTGTTGGGTGTATTCCCACGCCCTAGGGCACCTAGGCCAGACACTAAGATGATAGATTTGGCATGTATACTGCAAAGCAACGGATTGCCATGGTATGGAAGTCCCACAAGGGTCCACAGATAGAATGTTGGTGGAATGATCTGAGGCAATGGTGCATGGCAGAGTAGATGGTATGGTACAGGGCAATGCACAGAAGGATGAGAGAGGGCAGTGACAATGTGACAGCCTAGTGCAAGCAGGTGCAGGAATGCGCTGTCCTTTCCTCTTTGAATGATAAACCCCCTTGAGATACTGTAATTCTGGGATTGTCCAATACAAAGGGGAGAAGTATGCATGGAGGAAAGCGAGGTTAGCATCCTGGTTGGAGCAGGCTTTTAGCAGAAATGCAGGTCACTGCCCTGGAGATTTTATAGTTGAAATATAATCCCATTGACTGCCTTGAGTGATGCAAAGCAAGCTTTTAGTTAACATGTCAATTGTTCAGTATTAATGTTGATGAGGATATGCACCCCATCCCCTCACACCCTCTTTCATTCCACACCCATTCCCCACACCAGCCCTTCACCTTCAGCCGGCATCATCTTCTCACCTACCATTCCACCTTTTCTCATAGCATCGATGGCCACCATGGAAAGGAGAAATGGTCTAAGTGTAGTTCCCTTCTCTCTTTTCCATGGCGGCCATCTTATTTTGTCACTTATTTGAGGTTGGGAAACAGCAATCGCGCCATTTCGTAACCTAAAAATATAACTATTAGCACCCCGGAAAGCATGCTGGGGTGCTAATAGCAATAGACCACTCAATGGTGGGGCATTACTGGGTCTTGTACTGCCCCTGGGCCCACTTTAAGGCCATTGCTTCATTTAGGCCTGTAACGTACACCCGGGGCATTCCCTGACCCGGCAATGCCCCCCATCTTGGGTTCAATTGCTTAAATAAATTTGATTCCGGTTCTGCCAGTGACATACAGAGAATAGCCACAGTCCCTGAAGAGGTGCTTTACCTGCCAGCCATTCAGCGGCTGACATGGCCCTGTCCTCTAGTCCAGTACCATGAGGCTTACCACCTCCTGAGCCCTGGCCCTTGGAGTCTGCCGCCATTGACAGTGCAGATGACAAGGATGTTTTTGCAGGTATTTGTAAGAATAATGGTAAAAACATAACTATATGTAGTTGGGTTTCGCCTGATGCCGTGGCTGATGGAACTGGAAGGCAGCTTCACGCCTCTCCCATTCCATTCCAAACGTGTGTATGTTGATCCCAGTGTCAGTGCCACAGAGGTAAAAGACAAGTGGCCTCATTACGGCCCAGGCGGTAAGTTACCGCCTGGGTCGTACCTTTACCACCATGGCGTAAACTGCGTTTACGCCATGGTGGTTGGCGGACTTACTGCCCCATTCCGAGGTTGGCGGGGCGGTAAGTCCCCAATCCCCATTTACCCTTCCCCATTACCATTTTTGCCCCATAGGGCATAATGGGAGTGGGGAAGGCGTTAATTACGCCACTGTAAATTACGGTGGCGTAATTAACAACAAGGTCCCTTAGCGCCATGGATTTTAACACCTGCTAAAAGCAGGTGTTAAATCCTCCATGGCGCTAAGGGACCTCGGAATCAGGCGGTAAGGGTCGGCGCTGTTTACGCCGCCGTAAACCCCTTACCGCCTGGGTCCTAATGAGGCCCAAGGACAACATTGCCTACCATCAGCCTAGGAGACATTGCTTAGGGAGCAGCTGTTCATGTGCTGTTGAAATGCTGTTGCGGTGCCTGTAATTTGGTAATGATGCTTTCCAATGCGTCCCACCATTTGAAGGTATTCGGTTCAGATTTGAGAGTGGGTTCATAAACAAACCTCTCTCTCCATTTGGGCTCAGAATTGTGTTCGGGCCCCCTTCCCTGCGGGATTGTGCCATACATTGTGTGCTTATCCCCTTCATTGCAAAATTGTGGCAAACATGATGTGTCTTTCCTTTCCCAGCAGGAGTGTGTTAGAGATTGTGTGTGCCCATTTTTTAAATTGTGTGTGCTCCGGCCCTGCTGGAGTGCAATAGAAATTGTGTGTGCACTACCTCCCATTCAAGAGTGTGGCAAAATGGGTGTGTGTCCCCCCTCCCCTTCTGGAGTGCAATACAAATTAGGTGTCTGCCCCAGACTTGCAGTAGTGCAGCAACGTATGTTTGTTTGCATCGCCTTCCCTGTGGGAATGCCGCAAATCTTAGCTGTTCACCCCGTTGACTGAAGGAGTGTGTTAGACAGTGGGCCTCATTACAAGGCTTACCGGCACCGTTGTTACCGGACCGGCACAGTTGTAATGAGGCCCATTGTGTCTGGGGCCTCTTCCACAGTGGAAGCGATTTAGAAATAAATTGTGAGTGCCCCCTGCCCTTGTGGGAGTCCATTAGAAATTGTGTGTGCCGCTTCTCTTCAGGCAGCAAAATAATGTGTGTGTCCTCTTTGCTGCAGGGAGTCAATGGGATTATATTTCAACTATAAGATCTCCAGGGCAGTGACCTGCATTTCTGCTAAAAGCCCGCTCCAACCAGGATGCTAACCTCGCTTTCCTCCATGCATACTTCTCCCCTTTGCATTGGACAATGCCAGAATTACAGTATCTCAAGGGGGTTTATCATTCAAAGAGGAAAGGACAGCGCATTCCTGCACCTGCTTGCACTAGGCTGTCACATTGTCACAGTCACTGCCCTCTCTCATCCTTCTGTGCATTGCCAAATATGAGGTGTGTGTCCACTTTCCTACTGGAGTGTATTAGAAATTGTATGTGAATGTGTACATCACAAATTGTGTGTGTGCACATACGTTGCAACCGTGTGTTAGCAACTGTGTGAGCACACCCTCTTTCCTGCGGTAGTGCAGCAAAAATAGGTATTCTTATGGTAGACAGAGAAAATGTAAGCGGCTTGCTACTTTACACATTACAGCATTAACCCCATTTTTAGCATTTTCACCAGCAGTCACCTTCAATCACCATTACCAACAATGCAGCCCCATGAGTTGTTAGTATCCATAACAACAGTAGTCACCACCCCGGCCCCACTGATCAGGCTAACCTGCCTCCCACTGAGTCAGATGGCATCCTCTGACTCTACTTTGATTAGCTGCTGACTTTTAAGATACTATTCCTGTGCTTGTAAAATTTCCTCTAAAACACTCCTTCTGTGATATTGTTCGAAATGAGGTACAGAGAGACTTCTGTTGTTAGAGCCAATTGCTTTAGCAGCATTGAAAACATGTTATGATTGTTACACTAGCTGCGGCAGCTTGGGATGTTGATGGCAACACCGAAAAGTGCTGCTGGCCACCCTGGCCGCTTGAAGAACCGATACTGCAGCGGATCATCATCCTTTCTGACCTGGCAAGCATTGCTCAAATCCACCATCCATATAAAGGAGCATCGGCTACCACTATATGTTCTATACCCTGGCCCACACATGTTGAAAAATGCAGAATCAGGAAGTGAGTACAACGGGTTGTGTGTATGTGACAGTTTCACATCCTACACAGGGTTGACCTGAACCAGACACAGTTGCATTTGCTAAGAGGGAGATACCTGATGCCAGACTTCTGACTGGATGTTGGGGATGCTCAACTGTTGTTAATCCTTCATGCCTCTGCTCTGCAAGCACATGGATTTTCAAAGTCCACTGAAGTGCAATTTCAACTGCATTTTCTCAATGTGTGATTCTGCTCGCCACATTCTGTCATGCAGCCACTTTCACCTTAAAGTGGAGGTCAACAAATGATTTTGAAAGATATTACATATTTTCTTTGATGCGTTTTATGGATGGATCATCACAAAATATTGACAGCATCTGTCTAACCCTGTCTGATTCGTCTGCGCTGGTGGAGCATACATTCTTCACTAAGTGGCTGCATTTTAATTGTTTACCTGTTTATCTATTGCAGCTGTGACTGCATATAGGTGGGCAGCCTTAATCCTCCTCTCACCTTTTCTCTCTACATTTCTGCTAAAGGTTCTTTGTTATAAAGATAACGCTCTATTCCTCATTTTGCTGCTATTCGCATAATCACCTCCCTTGCTTCACTCAATTGTTTCCTCCCTTGTTTACCCACATCACACCAGTTGCTTTTACAGTGCTGCTCCTCCACTGCCCATTCCGCACTCACATGCCTCCTTTCTCTCCATTTCTTCTGCCCTCCCTCACTCTTCATTTCTCCCTGACTCTTTAGACCTCCATTAGTCCCCATTCCCCTTACACACCTGAACCCCTGCTCTCTATTTCCCCACCTTTAATCCTTTTCACTGTGCTTTTCTCCTCTTGTGCTTTATTAACTATTGCCCAATCTCCCCGCCCTTGTTCATTCTCTGTACGCATTCACCCTTTCACCTTCACCCGGCTCTATTCAATCACTATCTGCTGCCTTCCCTCACTCTCAATCTCTCCCTCACGCTTCTGCCCTTCTTCATTCTCCACTCTCCTGTCCCATCAGTGTTTATGTTACCTGCCCCTTCTCTTCTTTTCTTCCTCACCATCCTGCCCTTATTCCCTCTCCATTTCCATTCTCTGGCCTGCCGCAGGGCCCTGTGGATCGGGAGGTCGTGGGTTGGAGTTAAAGGGTCTTTCAAGTGCCACAAGAAGCACCCACAAAAAAGGTAACCTCTGGTATTTGTTTAGATTAAAAGGTGAACTCCTTTAAGTTTGTGATGTTCAATGACATTTCAAGTGTGTGGGGTAAGAACACTGGGGACATGCACAAAATGGTTCTGCATGCTGTAGAAATTATCCTGTGATATCACCTCCTGTAATGGCCCCTCCCATTGCCTTAGACCCTATAATTTCCAACATTAGCTTCAGGTTTGATCCTTCAATGTTACCACCATTGACAGCAAAACCTGGCGAAGGGGCTCAGCTGTCTCTAGCTAGAGAAAAACCCCTGCCCGACAGAGAAAACTATAAAAAATACACAACTTTAAACAAGTATCATTAGTCCCTAAAGTTCAACATTGTGCAACTCTGCACAGTCTAGGCTCTGCCTCCATGACCGACCCACCTGGGGTCCTCTGTCATTTTTTTCTCACTGGGCCTTTTGCCTTAAATCTGCGACTGCTGCCGGTAGTACTTTGCTCCAGGCTTGACTCACGTCCTGCTTCCGGGGTGACAGCGTGCCTGAATGGCAGCATGCAGCAGAGTGTTCCCTGATTCTTGGGGATGGTTCTTGTGTATCTTGGCCCCATTCCTGTTCATGATGTCAAAAGCATTGATGAGGTACGCAGATTGGTCTCTGGTTTCCCACAGGACTCTGTTTCTGGCACAGTATGCAGGTAGCAAGATGCAGCTGTTTACCCTGAACAAAATACCCTGAAGGGCTGCAGTAGTGGTAGCATGTGTCATTGGCTGTGTGGCAGAGCCAGGATGCGAGGTAATATTGAGCTCTGCAAAGCAAACTGGTCCGATAGGTGTCACTGATTGTTGTGACAGCCTGATTGGTGTTGCCACTACTTCACAATCATATACACCACTGACACTTTGGGGTCTGTGAATATGTGACAAAAGGAGAATAGACAGGATGTTTGGTTTGTGGAAGGCCAGCCCTCTGAACTCGAGCAGGAGTTGTTCTGGCAAGTGCCATTTCAGCACCTATGTCTCACTGCTGGGGTTGGACCCTGTATCAGTGTTCTCAGATATAGCTCTGTGCTTTCTCTTGCAACAAGGTGGGCTAAAGTTAACATCTTAATGGCTCTCATTATCACGCTCACCAGATTCATCAACACCACTGTTGCTATCATAGAATTCACAGGAAAGAAAATGGAATGGATGGGGGGATAAAGTTGGTTTGCCAGGATGAGAAACATTCTGTGCCTTTAACATGGGCAATTGCTCGTGGCCATGCGTCTCCTGACTTGCTTGTCAGAGCTGCAACTCTGCTCATTAAAAACATTTTCTTATGAAGCAGATTCCATGGACTGCTCTTCTGCTGATGTCACAGAATTCCCTGCACAACTTGGCCATGTGCCCTGGCCTGTTGCAATATGGAAGGATGAGATGGGTTCTCACTTGTGTCAGACACAGATGTTAGAGAATATGGACCTTCGATTGGCAGTTTTGCAGTGTCAGGGACAGGCAGGCCAGTGATGATAAGTACTAGTAGTGACCTCAGGCAGTGTTTCAATGCTCTGATTACTTGTTGCCATGGCAGATGTGTTACCTCTGGTCTCTACTTGTTGCTGTATTAAGCTGCCACCCGTGCTTTTTACAATACAAACTGTGATGAATCAGAGGTGATTCCGCCAGAAATCCTGACCTGGCACCCTTCTCATGTGGCCAGGGAATGGCAGGTGCGTTCTGATCCAGACCCTGAGGGTGGTGTACTGCGGGAGGATCACATGAGGGGGAAGCAAGACAGGGGGAATGGGAAACCCCCTTTTGCAACCTCCGCCGAGACCACAATCTTCTAATGGCTTATTGCAAAACAGAAGAAGTTCGAAACAATTTGTTTTTCATTATGGACTTCAAATCCCATGATCCCCAAAGTACTGGGACGAAGAAGAGGGCTGCAGAGGAACAAAACTGGAAAGCGCAGCTTGTTAATGGGAATGAGCCCCACCTGAAGGAGACTGGGATTCTTAAAAGACCCCCTCAGGTGCATGCCATAAGGAAGGAGAATGAGAGGAGTAGCAGTCATAGATGGAGTAGTTGTGAACTCTTCAAGTTGTATCAGAAAAAGAAACTGGAGGAGAGGGCAGACTCCGGGACCACTGTTGAGAGTCAAGCAGTTGTCAGTCCTGAGACGGTCTTCACCTCCAGAAGCCATAATTGCAGAGGTTGCGCAGTGGGAAGCGCCGAAGAAAGAAGCGCCGAAGAAAGAAGCTTGCCCCCTGGAGACCTGGTCTGCCGAGGCTGTGCAGTGGGAAATTAAAGTTTTCAAACCTTCCCCCCAACAAGGCACACTCCCGTGGCAGCCGAACACCGGAGAGCCTGTGGAGCAGTGGAAGATTGCCTGACCGCCAGGTTCAGCTGAGTCAGAAGACCTGGAAGCAGTAAGGGAGATGGTCGTGCATGCCTCACCCGGTAAATTCACCAAGCTGGTGTGACACCGGAGCACTTTGTGACCGCTTGCCTGCTCAGAGCAGGTACATTAACATCAGGAAACAGTTGTGTAGAAGGGAAAACATGAAAGGGAGCAATTTTTAATACCAAACTGACAGAAAGCAGAGAAAACATTGTTTTTTTACAGTCAGTTGACTATAACTTTAAGCATGGGAGTTTATTTAAAACCCAGCAACACAATGGAGCAATAGTTTCCCAACATAATGAAAACCACTATTACCTAAGCCAAAAGAAAGATAAAGCAAAGCAATTAAAACCAACAAACTTTGTCAGAAGGGGTCAAATAAAAGTCCCAGAGTTTGTAACGCTTATTCCCCATGTTTGAAGAAGTGCATAACAGAAGCTGGTATAAACACACATTGCCAAAGCCAAGAACAAATCAGAATAAGACTTTATCATTGTCAGTTTTCGGTTGATGAAGAAGTGGGGATACCATAGTGCCAAGAAGGCTGCCCTTTGTGGTAAAGATTATCCAGAAGGAGTTGAGCATAACTTGCCAAGGTTGTGGATGTCACAAAAGTGTAATAATGAACACCAATGTGAATCCTGAATTCCTTGACAAATTTCTTACACCTTGGTGTTGTGAAGTTGAACACTGCAAAGTTGTTGCAAGCTGATCTTAACCACGGAGGCATTTGTTGTTTGGAATGTACTAATCTGGCAGGGGAGTATACCAGGTTAGAGGTTAAAGATGAACACTTCATGCTGCTTGTGCAGGGAAGTATACTTGAACAGAGAACTTTGAAGTAGTAGGCTTGGCATGGTAGTAAACCAGGTGTAATTGAAGTAGAAGCCTGGCATGGAAGTAAACCTGGTGGAAATTGATGAAGTGCTTTGAAGTGGTGTTAACAAATCATCCTGCCAAACTTTCATTGTTGAAGAAAGTGTTATATAAACTGCTGCAGAAATATGTATGTGTAACCAAACAAATATGCTGTGACAAAACAACCCTGATCAGGACAATTCATCTTGATGCTGATGGATTGAGGAAGTTTTCTTCGTCTATGTGAAGAATATTGTTTGAGTATCCACTATTACAAGTGGAAGAGAAAGAACCTTTGGTGAACAATTCTGAAGATTTGGAACTTGTTGTTATCAAGTGGGAACCACAAAGAACTGCTTTGAAACTTTGTTCGGAAGTGTGGGAAGTTTTGTTATCAAGTTGGAACTACAAAATAACTGTGTTGGAACTTTGTTATCGTGTGGTGAACTTGACTGTTATATTTGTTGCATTTGAACAGCCATACATTACCTTGTTGATTTATTGTATGTGTAAGTGTGAGGGACAGAAACATTTTGTTAGTGTGTTTCCTTTAATTTATTTTAGGGAGGGAAATCGTTGTCAGCGTAGGGATATTGAGGCATTTATCCAACCTATTGAGACAATAAAATGACATCTTTTGAAAAACCCTCACAAAGCTGTCCGCCTCACATTTCAGACCCATCAAAATACCCAAAAACAATTGCAGCAGCAGGAGTCCCTGTTGTACACTGTATAACATTTCCATACATTCCTCTCCTGCTCCCATATTTAGACGCTGGTCTTGAGGACATCTTATTTATATTATTGTCACCCTCATCTCTGGTAGTGCTATTTTGTGTGATCGTTCATATGGCCTCAGCTGCAAGTCCCTGCATGTCTTTTGAACAGTTTTTGTCCTACACTGAAAGTGTGCTAATGAATATGACAAGATCTTCAAACATGTGTGTCAGCTATTGTGCTCAATTAAGTAATGTGTGAGCATGCAGAAAATCACCCAGGGCACACCCCTAAAGCATTTCCTTCCCTCAAAGTGTGCTAATAAATTTGACAAGAAATTCAATTGCTTCTGTCATCTTTTGTGTTCAACCGAGCCCTGTTTAATCACGTGCTACATCAAAGCATCATGCCCTTCCCTCAAAGTGTACCTATAAATTTGACAGGAAATTCAGATACTCATGTAAGCTATTGCTCTCAAACAAGTCATTCATGGGAATGCATTAATTGAACCAGTATGCCCCAAAGACATGTGTCCTTCCCTCAAAGTGTTCAATACATTTGAAAAGAAATTCACAATGTCTTCTCTTTCACTCAAAGTGTGATATAAGAAGCTCAAACATTTGTGTCAGCTATTGCACCCAACCAAGTCTCCGACTCTGTCAAAACTCTGGGAGTCTACCTGGACTCCAGCCTATCCATGGATAGACAAGTCAGCGCAATAGCCTCAGCAGCTGCATATCATGCCAAACTTATCAACGCAGTCAGACACTTTCTCTCCAAAGAGAACTGCACCAACATAGCCAGAGCCATCACCGGCTCTAGTCTAGACTACTGCAACATACTCTTTCTAGGAACCTCCAACAAAAACTTCGAGAGACTACAAGTAATACAGAACAATGCTCTCCGGGCAGCCCAAGGCATTGCTAAAAGAGAACACATCTCTGAAGCCAGAAAACTAGCCCACTGGCTCCCAATAAAGGAAATGATTGTATTCAAAGCCCTGACACTGACCCACAAGTGCATTCAACTCACTGCTCCAGCATACCTCTCTCAAAGGATCCACCCCGTCTCCACTACCAGGCCAACCAGATCACCATACACCAACATGCTCTCGGTGCCACTAGTAAAAAGAGTAAAAGCGGGCGGATCCAGCTTCCCCTATCTAGCGCCCACTCACTGGAATGCCCTACCTCCCACTATCCGAGGGGAGGCCTCCCTCACCACCTTCCGCAAAACTCTGAAAACTACCCTCTTCACATAAGACCCGACACACCAGCACGAATACTTATCATATATGTTGTAATATACGTCCCAATGCAATATCTGTAACAACAGTATGATATCTTGTAGTAATCATAATGTGTTATCAATCGCTTTCATGCCTGTACCATGTAACTAAGTTATTGCAAGTAACAGCGCCTCAATGCCCTTGGGCTTCTTGCGTGCTATATAAATATAAATAAATAAATAAACATGATCATGCGTACAATCATCCAGTCTGCTGCAAAGGCATTTGCCCCACCCTTAAACTGTACTACTACATTTGACAAGAAATTCAAATCATTGTGTCAGCTAAATTTCACAACCACGTTGTGTGTAAATGTGTGTTCGATCAACCATCCTGCCCCAAAGACATTTGCCTTTCGCTCAAAATGTAGCAATACATTTGTCAAGAAATAAACTGGTCTTGTCAGCTATTGCTCTTTATCAAGTCGTGTGTGAGTATGTGCTCAATGAACCAGTGCACCCCAAAGATGTTTGGCCATCTCTCAAAGTGTGCTAATACATTTGATAAGAAATTATTTTAATGCCTGCTATTGTGCTCAACCAAGTTGTATGTGAGCACATGTTCAATCAACCAGCGCACCCCAAAGACATTTGCTCTTCCAGTAATACACTTGACAAGAAATGTCAACGCTTGTGTCATCTATTGTGTTTAACCAAGTCATGTATATTTGTTTTCAATCAACCATAATTGGCCAAACATATTTATCCTACCCTCAAAGTGTTCCAATATCTCTGACAAGAAATTCAATTTCTCATGTGTAAGCTACTGTGAAAAAGACCATGTCAGTCATGAGCATGCATACAAACAAGGCACACATCTCAAACACTTTTCCCCTTACTCAGAGGGTGTTAACAATTTGACAAGACATTAAAGTTCTCATGTGTGTCAGTGACTGTGCTCAACCAATTTATGCGTAAGCATGTGTCTAACGAAGCCACACACCCCTAAGACTTTTCTTCTTCACTCAAAGTGTACTAATTAACATGGCCAGAAGTTCAAGTGCTCATGTGTGTCCGCTGTTGAACTCAGCGAACTTGTGTGTGAGAATCAGGGACGTCATTTGGGGGTCGCCAGGGGTCGCAACTGCAACCTCTGTGGTGTCCCTTGCGACCTCTGTGGTGTCCCTTGCGACCTCTACTAAAAAAAAAAATACATTTTTTTTTTTCTTTTTTTTTTTATTAAGTTATGCAAGCTCCTGGGCTGTGGCTCTTTACTTCTGGGGTGGCTGGCTTTCTTGTTCAGGCCCCTTAAAAAAAAAGACTTGAGGCACTTGTTCTTATTTTTCTTCTAACACTTTCAGCACTGACCCTAAATAAGAAAGAATAGGAATACCAAATAATGTGTCTTTCTGGAATTCTATACAGTAATTGCTGGCCTCATTAAATGTTTATTTCAGGCACACTTCAGGGGGTGAGTCACTGATTTAGTCTGTTCTTAAACGCCTCACTAAGCCTAAGCCGTTCATCCTTCTGAGGTCGATAAATGAGTACCAACACAGGTTGGGTGATATTGGGTGTATATTTTTTCTATATAAAGCGCTTAATGATGTGTTATTATATAGCACTTACGCTTATCATTTGGTCATGGACGTCTGCTTGCATACACAGCCATTTGGTAATACGGGCCAATAAACACTGAACTTAATGATACATATGGCGATCCATTCTTGTATGAATGTACATCATATAGTGATATCATAACTATATTTTTCATAGTGTACAATGCTATGTGATGCCACTTCCTGTTTTGTCAACGGGTGAAATGTCGTGTTCCATCGCTACCCGCTATATCACTTTGGGGCGGGGTCTAATGACATCACTTCCTGTGATGTCATCAGAGGGTCAAGGGTCGGGTGATGTCACTTCCGCTACCCCTGGCATTTTGGTGAAATGACGTCCCTGGTGAGAATGCGTTCAATCAGGATTCTCCAGTGGAAATTCCCTCTACATCCAAGCAGGTGGTGTGTTGCATCACACACCCAATCATTATGCCAGTAATGCCACTCTACAAACATATTTTTCCAAGCATGCTCAAAAGACTTTTCCTATTCCCTGAAAATATGCTAATACATTTGAAAGGAAATTCAAGTGCTAGGATCAGCTATTTCGCTCAAGCAAGTGGTACATGAGCATGCCTTTAATCATGCCACCCCAGTACAAAATATGAAAGCCTGTTGCCCTACCCACGTCTGCGTAGCCTTCCCCTTCAACCTAAATATGGATAATCTTTCAAAGATGTTGTCAAAAATAAAAGATAACATATTCTTTTAAGCACTGCTCACAATTATCTCATAATCCTGTCTGGAGCCCTACTTGCACTTCTATTGACAATGCATTTCCAAGGGGCACATCCTATCCACCATGCAAAGTCAGAATACATTTTGAAGAAAAGGCTAGGCACTGTCTAGAGTTCAACAAAAACCAAGGAGTGGCACGCCACCCAACGCCCCTCTGCTTCCAGTATTGAGGTCTCTTATTTTCAAAATGTGGAAATGGTTCAAGCAACCTCTGGAGCTAGATTATATAAGAGTTGCACAGATGCTAAACATCTGGCTGGTGCATTTTGCTCCAGTTTTGCTGCTTAGTTAATACAAGAGGAGCAAATAGATTTTGTCTTGATCCATATGATCTACGGCAAAAATGAATGCGACTGTTCACTGCATTTCATTTTAAGCAGACACAAAACAGCAAACAGTCAAAACAAAAACTTCATTTCACCTTTACCTTTTGCCCCAAGTGCAAATGTCTATTGGGACAAAACATGTTTGATCCAATCTATATTTTGCAAGCAGCAACATTGGTGTGAAATGCATTAGTTGAGATATTCTGGCCCCTGGTAAGGTCAAACCTCAGGTTACACAACCGTCGTTTGCCTGGAAATTCTTCTGCAAGACCTGTCCTGTTGGATCACACTCTGCCGCAGAGGCATTGCTATGGGGGGTGGGGCTGAGGGGTGGGGCTGAGGGGGCTATAGCCCCGGTCTTTTGGTTGTAGCCCTGGATAGAACCCCAGGGACTACAACCAAAAGGCTATAGCCAGGCGCGAATCCCGCCAGTCCTGACATTAGCTTAGCCCCTGATCTTTTCCAGACCTAGCAACACCCCACATGAATGCAATCATGAAATCAGCTCTTGCTTCAGACTGACGTGACGCAAAGCCCTTTTTTCTTGATGCGGCGTGTCTTCTGGAGTAAGTGTACCTAATTTCAAATTTGCAGACACGTGTCAGGCTCTATAGCCACTCGCCACTGTTTGTAGGTTGCAGTAGTTTATGCAACATGACAGAACCACCTGCAAGCTTTTTATGAATGTGCATATAGGCTTCCTAGTGAACTGGAAATTATTGAAGTGATATGTAGTTACACTCCATCTGTGCCACCATGTTCATTCAGCCCGGGTTCCCCCACGTCATCCTTACAGCCATAGGACAACTTGTGCAACCTTGGGCAACTGAGTAAGCCAGTGGTGCATGGCTTGGGAGAGGATAGAGTTTTCATATTCTCCCATCACACATGCAATTTGCCTGAATGACTTGCACTTGCAACATTTTCCCCACACTAATGCAGGCAGCAGGCAAAACATGTGTTTTTGTTTCTTTATGTGTCATGGGCCGGCCAACTGATTTTATTTTTCTAAGAACACAGAAATGATAAGGGGTTCCCATGTATATTTAAGAAACAAAAGAGCCTCTCACCATGCATTTTCTAACTGAGGCTTTACTATATTGACCTTACCCACAGGATATGCATTCACTCTATCCTTTTCTACAATTAGTTGAAATTTGGCATTATCCGATCTGGAAAAATGCCCACCAGGTACCACAAGTGTGCCACTTTCACCTTAACTCACCCGCCATTGGTGACAAAACAAGTAGAATCTTGAGCTCCGTAGAGCGATGGATTTGGAGCAGTGCTTACCTCTCCTTCTGCACCACAGTGGACATCTTCTCCTAGGTCAGATGACCTGGGCAGGTTGCACCAGCGATTAAAG
The DNA here is from genome assembly GCF_040938575.1 of Ambystoma mexicanum. Classification (NCBI taxonomy): domain Eukaryota; kingdom Metazoa; phylum Chordata; class Amphibia; order Caudata; family Ambystomatidae; genus Ambystoma; species Ambystoma mexicanum. Next base: position 720,332,925 of record NC_090923.1, read on the forward strand.
AAAAGTAAAAGCAGTGGGTTCAGGAAGTCCAAAGCTGGTGGATCTGACTTAAAAGTCGACAATGGTATTGAAGATGAAGATGATGGTACAGGATCTCAGACCTTCATCCTACCAACACGTATTCTACTGTTGAGGCAAAATTGATTATAGCCCTTTTGATAGACATTCCTGCTTCAGAAGAAAGGCTCTTTGGCCCCGGTGTCACTAGCAGTGATACTTTCTCTTTACTTGGCTCGGTGGTTTCTCAATCAGATCAAAGTGATCTGCTTCAGACCTAACTCAGAGCCTTCCAAATATCTATCTGTAGACGATAGATTCATGGCTCTTCTGGATGGACCCATTTTTGCAACAGTGAGCCTCCCAGTATGATCAGTGGCAGTGATAGCCGTCCCCCACAATGGCGAGACATCCTCATCTCACTTGAATAAGGAGTCCATGATCAACCGGGGAAAGAGACTGCACATCAATAACTCTTCATGTTCCAAGACATCGTAGAAGTGACCACTCATGCCATGAATGTGGGCATCTCCATGAGACGGAAGACTTGTCTGAAGTTACAAGAGCGCAAATAGGGGGCCCAAGAGATGATTAACCTCCCATTTGAAGGGATACGTTTTTGTTTTTTCTGCCGCCATAGTACTCCACCAGAACAAGCCTGGCATGGTCACTGCAAACTATCTCACTACCAGCTATGCAACCACTTACCCCAGACCTCAATCATACTCCCAATAGGCAAATTCTGTTCAGTCCTTCAAGGCACCTACCACCTTTGGTCGAATAAAGCAATCACCTGTACAACTTCCAATTCTGCCATGTAGGCCAAGAAGAAAAGATATATATGGAAACCCCAAAAAGCTTAAATTAGTCCCCAGTTGTCTTTGTGCCCCCATGATGTCCCACCCTTAATAAGCCCCCCACACCATGAAGATGAAGGTGACATCACTAAAGACTTGTCAGACTCTTACCAATCCAGATGTTGAAACATGCTAACAGAATTCACTTTTTTTGTGCCTTCCTTCTCAATACATGGAATTTAAGATAATCGTATTTGCCTGGCGATGGGTTCATTAGCAACACAAAAGGGCAAGGGGCAATCCAGCCAAGTCTCCTTTCTATAAATCAAGAGGTCAGAACTACATCCGCAAATCTCACAGTATAATGGATGGGTATTTCTTACAGCTGTGATCTGTGGGATTGAAATGCTCTGATGATATTTCAGGGAAGTTGATACACCATAATTCCTTTATAGTTATGTGGATGTGGCATTATACAGTTCAAGGGTCATTAGAAATAGTGGATTGTGCAGATGATGTCACAGCAGTGTTTTAATAATTCTTCAGATATTTTGGTACTAAAGAACAGTATTCCTACAATATTGTGCCACTTTATGGCACCACAGTTTGATGCTCGGTTTGAGGATTTGGCAGTGTGTAGGTTACTCATACTGTAATAGTTCTGTGGATTTGGCACTGTCTAGATTGTATTCTAATAATAATGATACTGTGTATACTAGTATTCCAATGAACATTCTGGGGGATTTGGGTCTGAGCAGGTTACTAGTCTTATAATCATTCTATGGATTTGGCTCTGAATAGACTAGTATTCTGATGAACATCTGTGGGATTTGGCGCTTTGTAGGTCATTAGTCCTAGAATAATTCTGTGGATTTGGCACTGTATCAGTTCCTATAACAATTCTGTGAATGTGGGCCTGTGTATGTTCCCAGTCCTATTAGGCACTCTGTAGGTTAGTGTTCAGATAATAATTCTGTGGATTTGGAATTATGTAGGTGAGTGTTCCAATTATCATTCTTTGGATGTGGGGCTGTGGAGCGTACTAATCCTTTTATAATCCTATGAATTAGGATCTGGGTAGATTACTAGTCCTTTAATAGTTCTGTGGATTTGGTACTGAGTAGGTTAGTATTCCAATAATAGTTCTGTGGGTTTGGTACTAAGTAGGCCAGTATTCCAATAATAATTATGAGGGTTTGGGACTTCATATTGTAATATCCTTATAATTCTGTGGATTTGGTACTAAGTAGGCTAGTATTCCAATCATAATTCTGTGGATTTGGTACTAAGTAGGCTAGTATTCCAATAATAATTCTGTGAGTTTGGGACTTCATATTGTAATATTCTTATAATTCTATGGGTTTGACACTGTGGGCCTCATTACATGGTACGTGGTAAAAAACGGCATTTACCCACATGGCCCCATTAACGTGTCCGCCTTGGCAAGAGGCTGCTAATTGCGTACCATTACGAGTACGCGGACACGAGCATAGCGCCATGCCGGTATTGACCCTACCGCCATGCCGTTAAAGACCCCAAAAAAACCCTTAGCGGCACCGATGAAAGCGCTGATAGCACTTCCGACCTCCTGCACCACGCAAATAGTGGTCACCGCTATTAGCGGTCACCGTTAAATAGCGGAACCGGAAATTGCATCATCGCACAGGAACGGGAAAGAGCACGGCGGCCATTTTTAAAAACACAATCCATTGCCATCCTCTGCCCCCTGGACCTGTTTCGACAACTGTGCCATCCCAAAGCCACAAGCATCCCCTCACCATGCCAAAGGCCATAAAAAAAACCACCGACCGCCAGCGTAAAGAGAAGTTTACGAACAAGGAACTCATAATGCTGACAGAGACCCTAGAAGCAAACTCTGATGTGGTATTTGCCAACGACATGCGGCGGGAGACCCTGATCCAGAAAAAGGCCATCTGGGCAGAGGTCGCCCTGAAAGTGATTGCGGTGGGCACCACCACCCGCACCGTCATGAAGTTCAGGAAGTGGTGGGACGATCTCCGCCTCCGGGTCCGCAGCATACTGTCTGCGAACCGCCAGCTGGCCATGGCCACAGGAGGTGGCGCTGATTCGCCATTTAAATTGAAGGAGTGGGGGGAGACCTGCGCCAGCACGATTGGCGTTGAATCAATCGAGGGAGTCGGGAGCATGGAGCATGGTGTGGCCACTACATCAGATGAAGGTGAGTGTACACATGAAGCAATGCACTGTGAATGTTGAGGCACCCCCCAAATGTGAGCCCAGAATCACCTGATGGATGTGGCCACAATCATACATGCACACAACCCTGCCCATGTGAGTGTCACACCCCAACACACACACATGCATGCATCACCACAGAAAAGTGCCACACAGACCCATGGATGGATGACCCACTCAACAGCCCCATCACCTGAATCCCCACCAATGAAGTCCCAATGCACAGAACAGCATGATGAACTGAATCTACATGAAGCATGTTGAACCATCACCAATGCCATCCCCTCTTTGTCCCCCACAGGCTCACATACAGACAGTGAAGAACCTGCCACTGCGACTCAGGCTCCCCCTGCCAAGAAAAAACCCAGGGCACAGGAGACAGGGTACACCCCCACCACATCAAGGGGCACAGGGAGGAGTGCGCCCCTGCAGAGGGTCACTGCACCAATACCGCAGTCTACGCCAGCAACAATTGCCAAACCCACTGATGTGAACCCCCCACCACAGGTTATACCCACGGAGGGCCCACCCTCCGCTGCCACAAGTTCCACTGGTGAGGCAGCAGCCACAGCGCCGCTGTCAGATGGGGAGGACCCTATAGAGTTCACCATGCAAATGCACACCCCCACCCGCCCAGGAAGCCCAGAAGCAACTCCACGGCCAACACCAGGATCCAGTGTCCATGCCTAGTCTGGCGAGGTGAAAACGGGAAGGTGCTGGAGGCCACCCGTGGCCTCGCCTGATGTCACCTGTTGTCCAGGACGTAGAGGAAGGCGCAGCAGCCACACCACGAGCTGGCCACAGTGGCAATGACCTGGCCACCATCAGGCAGCGCCAGGAGGACATTACCGTGCTGGTTGGGCAGCATGTGGAAGAGGCTGCCCGTCTCAGGGGGGAGATCATGGAGACTGCCAGGCACTCGAGGGAGGCGATGGAAGCCTGTACCAACAGGCTGTGCGTGGAGATTGGCCAACTGAGGCAAGTCCTCACGCGCATAGCAGACGCGATGGACTGCCAGTTCGTACCACCACCACAGGGACAGACAGCCACCTCATTATCTGCGAGTTCAAGGCAGACAAGCCCCCTCCGCCGCTCCATGTGCACCACAAGGCGCACATCATCCCAAACTCCTAATGGTGGTGGTGGTGGTGGCAATGGGAAATAGGGACAGCAGGGTCTAGCTGGCTGGTGTGCAGCAGGACACCAACATTGTGCAAGCCACACATGGGGTTGTTGTGGGGGGAGGGGGAAAAGGGTGTTTCGGGAGTGTTGTGGGGGAGGGGGGAAAGGGTGTTTATTGAGTGTTGTGGGGGGTGGTGGGTGAAAGGGTGGTGGGATAGTTGGGGACATGCACTTTTTCATCTCATTATACCTTAATACACTGGTGACTAGTTGAAACACAGGCTTGGACTTCGTCATTGTGTATGTGTACTTTATTGGTGACAGGGTCCATTGTGCGCTTCACCACAGACACCAGTGCACTAATACCAATATCCATCCTACAGAGTTAAACCATGTGTCTCAGAATATTTGGTTGATCAGATGCTGTCGCACATCGCGTCCCTCCTGGGCATCGCCTCTTTCATGACCAGCATCCCCGTCACCTCTGTCCTCATCACCATCATCATCCTCATCAGGTGGTTGCATTTCAACGTCAGGGGGCAGTGGCACATTCCGTCTGATACACATATTGTGAAGCATGACACATGCCATGATGATCTTGGCCACCTTCTCATGGCCGTACAGGAGAGCCCCACCCGACCTGCTTATGCACCTGAACTGTGTCTTCAAAAGGCCAAATATCTGCTCAATCACGACACGGGTATGTGCACGATTGTAGTCCTTTTCGTGCCTGTTCTGTGGGTTCCGTACAGGGGTAAGGAGCCACCTCTTCAGGGGATAGCTGGCATCCCCTGTAGGGGGGGAAGAATGGGGACCTGTTACTGTTCACCTCAAGAGCGGCCTGTACATATCACACAAATCGACTTTGCATTGTGATTGAAATCCACGATTACCAGCATGCATGCAGACGTTCTGTGTGACTGCAATATGCAAAGGTGAGCTCGACCCTGCAAGTGGACATGCCCGATTCATGCCTCCGACAGTAATTGACATGTCCTGGGTGAGGCCAGGTCTTAGGTGTCCCTGGGCCCAGGCAAATTTGGTACCACACTGCTAGTGTACTGCCATTCTGACATTGATGTTGCCATGCTGTGAAGCATCACTTCAGTGGTGCTATAGGTGTGTGGTTCAATGCTATGGTTAGGGGTGATCCCTTTGCATGCATTCAAGGGCACATTGCTGTATTGATGTTGTGCTGTGCTAATTCTGTATAACTATCTTGACGCCATGTTGCTGATTTGTGTACTATGTGGTGTGGCATGATGTGCAATGTGGATGTGGATGGATTTGTAATATTTGGAAACCTGGATTGTTCTCAATGATGTGCAGCTTCAAATTGCATGTGGGTTCTTCTCAAGTACATTGTGGCCTTCCCTGATGGACATTGGCGTACATCTGTATGTCCATTGGTCCTATGGACGACAGTCAACACCCAGTTGGAGTATGTAGCTCTCCCCCCCCCCCCCCAATCACACTGGCATGTGCTTGCCCTGCTACTCACCAAGTAGCCTTGAACGTTGTCCGGCTTGTCGCTCCATGTAGCGTGGTATGGTTGAGTTCCGCAGAACCATAGAATCATAGGTTGATCCGGGAAATCAGGCACAACAATGTGTGATTATCTTGTTTGCGTCACATACCATTTGGACATTGATGGAGTGGAATTGCTTTCTGTTTCGGTAGACTACTTCATTGTGATGTGGGACAACCAATTCCACATGGGTACAGTCGATGGCCCCGATGCAACTTGGGACGCCTGCCAGTGAATAGAAGCCAACTTTGGTGTTTGCGATCTCCTGTGCAGTCCGTGGCAGGACTATGTGTTCACGTGCATGCTTCAGGAGGGCATCGAGTACCTGGTTCAACGTGCGTGAGAATACTGATTGTGAGATGCCATGCATCTGCCCCACTGTATGCTGGTAGGTGCCTGTGGCCAGGAAGTGGAGCACAGTCACCACCTTCAGTAGAGGGGGGATGGCAGTTCTTATGTCTATGAGGCTCACAATGTCGTCATGTATCATGTCCACGATGCTGGTGATGGTATCCCGGTTCAGACGGTACAGGGTGTGTATCTGCTCAGGGGTTAGGTTAAATGGACTGGCTCGGATCCTGGGGATTGGTGGCTGCCTCTGTGGCATTACTAGGTGCCCTGGTGGTGCTTGCTGCGCCTGTCTTGCCCTCCTCCTCCTCCTGCGTCTCCTCTGTGCTGCCTGTTGTTGTTGCTGCTGCACTGCAATCATGTCTTCCAGCCCATGTAATGCTGCTAGTATTGGAACCATCTTGGTGTGGGAGGGGTGTGTGAAGGGGTGTGGTGTGCTCCTTTTGTGCTGGCACAGTCTCCATTGCCTCCACCTGTGCTGATTGTGTCCACCTGTGGCAGGTGGGAACACTGCTCAGATCCCTTAACTTGTGGTTCGCGATGCCGGTATTAGCGCCATTCCGGTAAGGGGTTTTGGGGCTTTACCATGCCGCTATTGGCATGTCCGCATGGCTTGTGATGGTGTGCTATTACCGCCATGCCACTATTTACGGGATGAAGTGTCGCGCACCCGCGAACTAGCCGCTATTAGTGGCACCGTACTTAGCGGTGCCACTAATAGCGGTAATCCAGGTCGTAATTGGCATGGGTGTTTAACGATACCAGTATTCCTTTACCGGTAACGTTAATCCCTTACCGCACAACGTGTAATGAGGCCCTGTGTAAGTTAGTCGTTCTATAATTATTTTGTATGTGTGGCATTTCATTGTGTCTTTCTGTGTAAACTTCTGTGGCTTTGACATCGTGTTGGGCATTAGCTCTGTCAGAATTCAGTGCATGTTGCACTCTGCATTTTAGTGGTTACATAATAGCCCTGTTTCTTTGGTACACTCCATCTCTATGCAGACACACACACCAGATAAAGGACTTATCTTCAGTTAGACTGGCCCTAGACCCACTCCTACGCTCTCGCCTCAACCATTGTTCCCTTTGAAACCCACCTTATAGGCACTGAAATCGGGAAGTGGGCTAGAGCTTGGCCCTTCTGAAAGGAGAAGTTATTTAAGAGACAATGGAATGATAAATACTGAGTACTAGTAGCGATATCTGTGGGGCTTCTGTATCCAGGTGAGCTGGTCAGCAAGCTCTGCCTCTTCTGTCCTCGGCAGCAATCCATCACTGTGTGAGATCGCTGTAAGTATGCAACCCAGAACCTCTATTAGGTTACTAACCAATCCTAGTGTAGCGCTACGAAGTGTCCACAATCAACGATGGGAAGAAATAGTCCCTCAGAACCTTTGCTTTAGATGACAAGTTGGCTCATTGTGTTTAGGCACACTCGGGAGAGATTTGGGTTTGAATTGGTGACTGTGACTTGGAACTTCACCAGGTTTGGCTTCTCTTTTGATATTTCTGGGGTCAACAAAATCGCTCCCATACAGTTGCCAATAGCAATATTGATTATTTTACAGCATTCAGAAACATCAAAACAGCAAAACTGGTAGACAGCGCTTCCTAGAAAAAGGTACAATTTATAGGAAGACCACAAAGGACCGCATGTTCGTGGTCCGCATAAATTGCATTGATGGGACCTCTCAAATTTGCACTTAAGTGCAAAGAGGTCCCATCCATGCAATGTTTATAAGTTTTACTATGAAGTGCAAAAAAGCTGTAAAAGTAGGAGAACGTTTAGTTGGTGTAAAAAACAGGCAGATTCCATAGGAATCCAATGCATTAATTTGCATCAGCATAAAACTATCAGGTTGGCGTAAATAAATACTTGGTGATTTGTATGGCGGAGAGGATGGGATCGGTAGAAATGCTTATACCTTTCCATGCCCTCTTTCGCTACACAAATCAACGAAAATTTGGAATGGCGTCCAAAATGTGTACATTTTTGTGCATTCATCTCACACATCCCCCCAAGCTTTTTATTCTTGAGAAAGGGCCATCTTTTTTTGAAGCGTTGAAATTAGGAGATCGCTTGCACCCCAAAGATCCACCTGGACTCCAGCTGTGTTGTTTGTCATCTGCAACTTTTGTTTGCCTTGGGCACAAACACAATTTGTAAGTTTATTGAGTTGCCAAACTTCCCCCCTGGGCACACCCACCCTGAAAACTCCCTGCGTACCTGCGAGGCACTTTTAATCCTGGAGAATATTAGAAAAAACAACGTTATCTGACACAAGTGACGGGCGCAAGCGAGGAGCGCCTTCTCCATCCCAGGACTCTCTATGAACGTGCAACATGTCAAATTAAGAAGGTATAAGGTTTCACTGCATCTCTCTTCCTGTCTTTTCTCTCTCTTCAGCGATAACCCATGATGGCAAGGTCATCTTTTACCTCCCACCTGCCTCACCTGCCTCACCTTCCTCGCTGCTCTTTTACTGTGTCTCAGGTGTGCAGAGTCGAGTCTGAATGGAAGATAAACAAAGAGGCCTTGCTTTCTGGAGCTACCGACATCTCAACACACTCTTCTTCACAGGCCAATTGTCTCCTCTCATGGTAGCTGGAAAAGAGGCCTGTTTTTATGAACCAGTCAGTTCTGGCATATTAGTCAAGAGCCCTTTGCATGCTGTGACCTGTAGGCACGTGCTTATAATAGGCTTAACTATAACAAGAGTGCCAGGCGATAAGGTAGGTAAGTCTGGCTTTTGCAAATCCCCACAGGACTAAAAAGGTTTAACATCTACATTTGCAAAGCCAAACCTGTTGGCTTTGCCAATGCTTGTTTCATGTTCTCTTGATGCTGCTCCCCTCTGTAGCATTTTATTCCCACATCTATCCGCATTGGAATGGCACGGCTGCGCGTGTATGGTGGGAATAGAATGACTCAGACTTTGCCCATCTCCCTCTCATGAGTTCCTATGGGGTCAATTCCGTTGTAGTATGAGGCGCCATTTCGTGTGATGTTGTGTCTCTAATGTATGCGTCTTTACCTTCCATGCCCGTTGCGTCCACCAGCTGTAAATGAGCTTTAATTAGGCAATTTACACATTCCAACTGGCCATTTGCCTCTGTATGTTAAGAGGCCATTGATAAATAGATTGTTCAAGGAAGTCAATTGTACCCCATTGTCGATATTCAGCTGACATGGGATCCCTCCCTTTGGAATACACCCTCTGACACACTTACTGTGCTTGTGGGGATGTTATTAACAACAACCCTTTAAATCGGCCGTCTACAAGCACCATACCATACCACCAAACTTCTCCTAGTTTCTCCTCTTGTCCAGGGGCCTATGTAATACGGTCCCAAGCTAATCTGGATATGGTATTTGATGCACTGGTGCTGTCCCCTGGATAATATGCAAGCTGCACAGTGTTGCATTCTTTTCCCCCACTTTCGATTCCATTGCCGGCCAACAATGTGTTGCTCAACGCCTTATTTTAGTCATGGTTGCTCCAGAATGACAATGATGATGTTTATCTATTAGACTCTTTTACTCCTTCATCGGTATGAAAACATTACTTTGAACTCCCATATGTCTCCTTCTATTGTGATTTAATTTGCAGGCTTCCAATATGGTTGTAGTTTTGCTGGTAGAGCTCTCTCTGTAGGACATCCATTCCATCTGTGAGGTCAGAGAGCTGAGAGTGCCTTCATTTGCACACAGTGCATGAGCAAGACTTACGTGGTGATGGTGGCATTGGTGTCTTCCTCCAGTTCACGATGGCGGCTACAATGCATTCATCATGTAGAACGTTCTCTACTGCATCCTGCTCAGAAGGTAATCTTGACAATTACTCCTCCTGTTTGTTGCTCCACCCTGGACCATGCTTTACAGTTTACCCGCTAGTCCGGACAATCTCGGAGTGGCTGTTCTTGTCTCTCCCAGGATTAGAATGTAGATGAAGGCCTTGTGATCTGCGCAGAGGCTGAAATCTCGGCCCCATAAGTAGACTGTGAAATATGCTGTCGCCCAGGCACATGCCATCATCTCTTTTTCGATTACAGAATTGCTGAGCTCTGTGCTGGGGAGTGTCTTGGAAATAGAAGCAACTATTTGCTGGGCCATCACTTGCCTCTGTTCGAGAATTGCAGTGACATCTACCGTCACACATGTTCACGTCAGAGTTGAAAGGTTGGCGCCGTGGAACTCTAAAAACCATGTGTTTCACATCCACGAATGCAGTATCTTCTCTGTCCAATGAAATGATTGTCCTGTGTACAGTGAATGTTGACTGGGCTCGTTTCTGGTGGAGACATTGAGGATTCATTTGGCATAGTATTGAGTAAATCCTAATTTGACTTGCGTTGATCCCTCTTCTAGGAATGTGGCCCGTCAGAGATCTTAATGACTTCATGCCATTGCCTGATATGGTGAGTCCACAATAGTCCACCTTCTCTTGGTCAAACTATCATTGTTCCCTTGTTCATTTGAGACTTGCACGGCTGATGTGCGGCAGTACTATGTCCCAATGTCATGCTCGGTTTGTGCATTTTGTCACCACACACCACGTCATCCTGAGAATAGAATATATCATGTATATCATGCAGAAGACGATGCATCGTTCGTTGAACTTTAAAAGCTCCTGATGCAAGGCCAAACTGTGAGCCGTTGAACTGAAATACTTGAACAATGGATGGCTGTGAGTGGTTCTGATGAATTTTGCGGTTTAAACTGGTGCTGCGCTTTGCAAATGTCTATTGTGGTGAAATGGTTTTCCTTCCCTAGTAGCAAGATCAGTTCAGCAATGTTAGGCTGTGGGTACGTGTAATTAATCGGCTATTGTTCTGTTTTGACTTCAAAGTTCAATACATAAACATACTTTTCCTGTGTCCATCTTCTTAATCATCACTACAGGGGGAGTCCATTCCGTGGTGATCACTGGTGCTCCCTGATGGCATCTGGTCAAGTAAGTCTTGAAACTCTTTTCTGGCAGTAGTGAGGATAGGTTCCACTTTCAGTCTGATGCACTAGGAATAACCTTGATGCACCCCATATCTTCAATGAAAATCTTTTCATTTCTCTGCAATGTTAAGTTGTGATCGATCCCGAGCCTGAGCAGGTCAGGTGATGGGAATGCTCGTCTAAGATGCATGCCTCATCTCCTCGTTGATTCAAGCAGGCATTGGGGATACCCTCACAAACTGATCACCATTCCACAGTGCACTCCTGGTTTTACGTCTGACTTCCCCAATATGATGGGGTCTTCAGTTAAGTCTTTCTTGAGAGTCGGCAGCAGTAGAACGGTGAGATCCGATGACTTTTTACCATTACATTGTAGTATGGCTATCAATGATTGCGTTTTTCTGGTTGATTTGCTGTTAGCAATCCATTATCCTCATGTTGATCTGAATCTTCACGTTATCATGAAACTTCCACCACCTGTTTTGTGCAGGTGAGTTTTTTAGTATTTGAAATGTCCCTTTCTCTTTCAGTGGGAACACATTTTCTCTCTTGCAGGACATGATAGAATGTTTGACTTGTGATCTCCACATCAGTAGCACTTTGATTCGTTGCCACCCTGTCTAATTTTTCAGTCACATGCTTCTTGTTGAGTGTCACGTTTTTCCCACATGGTTTTTATTGATTTTTTCTATGTAATGCCATCACCATGGCAATTAACATTTCAACTTAAATATCCCCCTCTCCCCTCCTCCCCGCCAGAAGGCAAATAGTCTATCTTTATAAGTGTCTATTTCTCAGGCTCCCACTATGCAATCACCAGCCGTGCCGCTATTAATAATATCATGAACCCCTTTTTCTGTGATTTGGTTGGTACTTTCGACTTTGGTTCTCACATACCACACAACCATAACTTTTCTCCTAACTGATCCACCCCCTGAAACATCCTTTGCATTTGAGATTTAACCCCATCCCTGAACATCTGTAGCTCTGGGCATTCCCTCCAAATATGTTTCCAGTCCCCCACTTTCTTGCACCCCCTCCAGCATTGATTTGTTGTCTGTGGAAACATTACCTGCATCCTCTTGGGGTGTAGTGCCATTGTAAAAGGATTTGTATCCACATGTCTCTTAACTGTATGGCTCGAGTTAGCTTAGGCATAGCCCCCCACAAATGTTCCCAGTCATTCTTTAGTATTGTTTCCCCAAGTGACTTTCCCCATTTTTTCATGTAGCTCCATTGGATTCGTTCCTCATGTTCATTCGGGAATCGATAGATATTACAGATCAGATTCTTTGAGCCTATGTGGGAGGTTATATATGTTTCGAATGGCGTTAGTTGTCTTGTTGCCGATTGTTTAATGGATGGGGCGGCCAACCAATGTTACAATTGTTCGTATTTAAACCTATCTTTTTCTGTCATGCCCAATTCGTGCAAACAGCCTTGAAATGAACTAACTGTCCCTGATACATATCTCGTATCTTAATGCATCCTGAATCCACCCATTTCTTGTATGCCCCTTTTCCCATCCCTGGTTGAAACGTGGGGTTCTCAAACATTGGACATAATGGGGGGCTGGCAACACCGTAAGTGCCCTTCTTTCTATCGCCGAATCCCCAGCCTCCAGCCCCACCCCCAATACTTTGCTGATCTCAAGATATGGGTGTCTATCCTGTTTGTTTAACCACAACAGCCCCGAGAGGGGAGTCCCCCCAACCGCTCTATCCTGCGTGGCCCATATTTTATGTAGCCTACCGCTGATCATTCTCTCAGCACCCGTATCTGTGCTGCTTCATAATATGTGTTAAAATGTTGAAGGGCCATGCCCCCTTTATTCTTTGGGACTGTTAGCGTTGTCATTGCTACTCTGGGGGGGTCTTTTTTTCCAAATATATGAGGAATTGACCTTATTGAGGGACTTAAAGAATGTTTTTGGCACCCTAAAATGCAGTGCCTGAAAATAGTATAATAATTGCATCAGCACTTTCATTTTTTATTGAAGTTATCCTCCCCCACCATGATACTGTTAGAGGATTCCATTTTGCGAATTCATTTTTGATTCTTTCTAATAGTGGCGGATAGTTTGCACTATACATTTGGCCTATCTTTTTAGTAAGCTTAATATCTAGATATGTTAATTACTTATCTGCTTGATTTAGTTGCATCTTTGTGGCTAGGCTATCCATCTTGTCTTGGTTTTCAGATAGATTTAAGATTTCTGATTTCTGCCTATTTATTTTTAGACCCCAGATCCTTCCATAGACATCAAACTCTTGCATTAATGCGGGAAGTCAGTGTTTGAGGTCTGTCAGTGCTATCAGAATGTTTTCCGCGAATGCAACAACCTTATGTGCTACTCCCGCCATTTCTATTCCTCTAATCTGTTCAGTATCTCATATTTTTGCCAATAAAAGTAAATCGCATAGAGCAGCAGTGATAGGGGGCAGACTTGTTTTGTGCCCTGACCCAATGCTACTTTATCTGTTACTATTCCATTCAGGGCAGTGCAAATTCCCAGTGATTTGTAATTGGCTCGCACCATTTGTATAACATTTTCCCCGAACCCCATGCATGCTAGGGTGGAAAATAACAGGCACCTTTCGACCCTATTGAATGCTTTTTCTGTATCTAGTGTGACTAATATTGCCGGGTTTTGGGTTATCCCAATTTCTTCTATCCAGTGGATAATTGTACATGTGTTATCAAATGTTTGTCTTGATGGAATGAATCCCGATTGATCACATCCGATTAGTTTGGGTAGTAAGCCTGTTAGTCGATTCGCAAGAACTTTGTATATAATTTTGCATCTAAGTTGATTAATGTTATCGGCCTGTAGGATCCTGGTAACGTCGGATCTTTACCCTCTTTGTGGAATACTAGCAGTTTAGCCTCATTCATTGACGATTCCCTTTGTTTTTAAAAGTGTTGAATAGTTTTGTGAGAACAGGGGCCAATATATTGCTAAATTTCCTACAGAAGATTGCTGTAAATGCGATCGGGCCTGGGGCTTTGTTTAATGGTAGATCTTGTATTGCTTTTTTTAACTTCTTCCTCCCTAATTTCATCTTCCAGAAAATACTTCTCTTCTCTCGATATCTGTGGGAGTGTTAACCTTGATAGGTAATCTACCTGATCCTCGTCTGATGGACCATCTGTTGTATATAGGCTTCGGTAATATTCGGTAATATTCGGTAATATTCTCTAAAGACTTCCCCCATGTCCTCGTTCCTTGTCTGGACCCGTTCTTGTTTATTTTGTAATTTTGTAATTGTTTGTATGCGTTGTTTGTCCTTCAATTGACGGGCCATATGTCTATCTGCTTTATTAGCTTTGACATAATAACAATGTTTTACATATGGGAGATCTTTCTCGGCCCGTTTCATTTGAATGGCTTCCAAATGTCCCTGGACAAGTCGCAATGATTTTTTCAATATATAGTTCTCAGACATTTTTCCCGGGATGTCGCATAGTTTTCCCTCTAGTTCCTTATTTCCTTTTCCCACTGAACTCTTTGTTTATCTCTCTTAGCTTTCAATGCTATCATATGTCCCCTCATTACTGCCTTGAAGGCTTCCCATACTGTTTCTCGTGAAACCCGTTCAGTCTCATTTTGGCTAAAGTATTGTTCTAGCTTGTCTCTTATCATAGCAACCTGAATTGGATAGTGTAGGAGGTTGGTGGGTAGTTTCCAGTGCCAGAGCCCCGCTTTCCTATTTTTCATGGAGATACCCATCCACAATGGGGCATGATCTGAAAACGAAATTGGTCCCAGTTTCCCCATTAGACCTATGGACACCCAGATGTAATCAATTATGGACATAGAGGTATGCACATGAGAGTAGTGGGTGAAACCCTGTGTTTGGCCCCTTATTACTCTCCACACATCTTGAAGGATTAATATATCCATCTTCTGCTTTAAGGTCCTTGAGGGGGCCTGTGATCCCTGGTACGAGTCGCCAGACCTATCCACCTTGGGCTGACATGCTATATTAATGTCCCCTGCCATTATTATTTCTCCCTTGGTGAAGATCTCTAATTTATTTATTTATTTATTTATTTATTTATTTATTTATTTATTTATTTGCATTTTTAAAGCGCACAGCTTTAGAAGGTTTAGTTAGAACATCCTTCAAGAACCCATCTTGACCTGTGTTTGGGGCATACACTGATGCTAATGTAACCATTTTATCTTCTACGGTCGCATTCAGAAATAAGTACCTTCCCTCTTCATCCACCAATGCGTCTTGAAATTGCAGGCCCAGCTTATCATGGAACACTATTAGTCCCCCAGCTTTCTTTGCTCCTGCATTGGCCTGATATACTTGAGTATAGCCTTTAATTCCCAGGTTTCCCCTATCTTTTTTACTGATATGAGTTTCCTGTAACATGAAGATATCAAGTTTCTCTCTGCGCAGAAGGTTTTCTAAATTTTTCCTTTTTTTCTGGGGTGTTCAGTCCCTTTACATTATAGGTGAGGATTTTAATCTCCCCCATTTGAATTTTCTCCTTTGTTCACCCTCCCTTCATCTCGGATTCTTCCCCCTCCCCTATCCTTCTGGCATCCCCCCTCCCTTTCAAATCCCACCTCCCTCCTCCCTTTCCTTCAGCAACAACCGCCAACGTGGCGCATCCCTCCCTAACCCTGCCCTTCCCCTGAGGGGGGCCCAGGTTCCTATGATTGCTCAAACGTCTTGTCCGTTGACCCTGGCCCTCTCCCTTACTCAGAGAAATAGCCGTTGTGGGGAATTCTAAACCCCACTAGGATTCCAAGATTCTCCCCCCTCTCACAACTCCATGGGCCGCGTGCCATCTTATCACCTTCCTGGTGAGTTGTTATATGTCCATGTTCTCCTACATCTATAGTTCTTGTATCGATATTGCTCTACATAATGTATCGTGTTTCATTGATTCATTTCTTAAAGGTGCTTTTACTTTTTTTCTGTATCGTTTTCCATTCCCGCGGTCTTCTTCACCCTTTTTCTCCTCTTTGTTGCTTCTCTGCCGCTTCTTATCCTTCCTTGTATTTTCAAAATCTGCAGACCCTCCAGACATGTCGTGATTCTATGTTGTCTTCCTTCCCATGTAAATAGCAGGCCAAAAAGGAAGTGTCCATTTATATCTGACTTGTTTTATTACTAAAAATCTCACCATTGGGCCCATCTCTCTCCTTTTTTGTAGCATGACTTGTGCCAGGTCATGGTAGAGTTGAATTTCCTCTCCATTCATTTGAATTTGACCCGCCGTCCTTGTTTTCCTCAGAATGTGTTTCTTCTGGGAGTATGAGATGAGTGCCACCAATAAGTCCCTTGGGCATGTGCCCGCTTCTCCTGTCCTCCTTGGACCCATACGGTGCACTCGGTCCAATTGGATCTCTTCTTCCCCATTGCTTGCTAGAATATCTGTGAAGACTTCTTGGTCCGCCCCTTTGAGGTCTTTATCCTCCACTGATTCCGACATATTTTTAATTCTAATGTTGGACCTCTGACATCGGTTTTCCAGGTCCTCACACTGAATCTCCAGGTTGTGTGTGAAGCGTGCTATATGTTTTAGGGCTTCCCCATCTATTGGGCCTGTACCCATTCTTTCAGAGAGAACCTCCTTCGTGGGAAACAAGTTCAGGTGAATCCTCAAAAATTGGGCTATGTAGTGAGTATTTGGAAATGTCATGAAATATTTTCAATTATTGTCAATGGCCCTAGCTTCATACTTCAGATGGTAAAATAGTTTAAATCTATGAGCTGTATTAGTCATTCTGAAAGTTCAGTTGGGAAACATAACATCAAATGCATCTGGTGACAGAGCATTTTATGTTATGCTGAAGAGCAGGAAATCCCCACTCTGTGGAATGGGGAATTACCACATATACTTGTACTGAATGGAGGTTCCAGAGGACAGAATTTATAAGAAAGAATCAAACATTATTTCTTTAAAATGATACAAAATTGTTTATGTTTATTGCTCACCACACTGGAGTGGCCTTTGTGTCCTGATGAATTAGGATAGTTTTTTGATTTATGGGTCTGAATGAGTTTGTGTCACTCTCTTCTTCTCTTATAATTGTGATTTTACCTGCATTTAGTTGTTGCTCCTTTTTGATTTATTCATGATTTATTTCATGAACAATTTTGTATCATTCTAAATAAATAATTTGTGATACTTTCGTATAAATTCTGTCCTCTGGATCCTCCTTTCAGTACAAGTGACAGAGCATTTTAAGCATAAGTGAAGGAAAGATATGTCAGATTTTGCATAGGAGGTGTAGTTGTAGATTGTGTGTTTTGGTGGCAGCAGCTATGTGGTGTATGAAGGAAAAGTGTGGGTCGATGGTGAAACCAAGGGATTTGACAGGTGTGGAGAGGGATATGTGTGTATTGTCCGTGGCAAGTTTCTGGATCCAGTGGATGTGGTCAGATTTGTGCCTTGGGGCGGCGGTTAAGGAGGTATTCGGTTTTGGAAGGGTTGCGTTTGAGTAATTGCATGGCCATCCAGTGGTGATGGTGGAGAGACAGGTATTGAGGGTGTGAAGTTTCAAACGGGATGAAATGTGGAAGTATATCTGTGTGGCATCTGCATATTGCTGGGAATGTACATTGTGTTTGCTAATAGTCTGTCGAAGGGATTCAACAGATAGATTGAAGAGGAGTGGAGATAGGAAGGAGCCTTGCGGGACCCCATATTTGACAGGGGTGGGGTCCAATCCCTAAGGGGGCCTGGAGACAAAGTATGTCCTGTCAGTGAAAAAGGAGGTGAGCCAGTCGAGTACAGTGCCAGTGAGATTCATCCTGTGGGCTATAATGTCGAGCAGAATGGTGTGGTGGATGGTGTTGAAGGCTGCAGAGAGGTTGAGGAGTGTGAGTAGTGCTGTGTGTCCTTTATCTGTGATGCTGTGAAAGTCATCGAGGACATGAAGAGTATCGTCTCAGTGCTGTGTCCAGGCCGAAAGCCAGATTGGAAGGCCAGATTGGAAGGGGTTCAGTAGGTTGTTTGTGGCGATGTGTAGTTGCAGTTGGGTAGTTACAAAGCTGAGAGACAGGAGTTCATGATGTTGAGCCAGTGGGGAGCTCGGGTGGTGATGCAATAGGATGCAGCTTGAGGTGGGCATGCATCATCCAGGAAGTGTGCAGGTTTTGTTTTGGACGTGAGGGTGATGAGTGTGTCCCATGTATGGAATGCTTGAGAGTGGGGGGTGTGAGTGGGAGAGCTGAGGGAAGGGATGTCCTGATGTGTAATTTGGAGTTGAAGTAGTTCATGACAGAGTTGCATACTGCAGTGGACGGGGGTGCAGAGAGGTACTTGACAATTTTGAATAGTTTCTGGGTACGATTGGTGGTGGATTGGAGTTCTTGGAGATAACTGGTGGCTTTTGCATTGCATATGGCTGTTTTGTATTTCTTGCAGTAGTGTCTGAGGAGTGCCCTAGTTGAAGGGAACAGGGTCTTCTGCCAGGATCTATTTGTCTGACTTCCTGCTTAATAGAGAGGAGGGAACTGTTGAACCATGGTCTGTGGTGGTTATTGTGGAGTTTTTGTAATTTAAGGCGTGCAATTTTGTCGAGTGCCTGGGTGACGATGGAATTATATTGGTGGAGTAGGATGGAGGGATGTGCATGTGGGGAGGGGTGGAGTGGTACGAGTGGTGATAAGGCTATGTCTGTAATGTGTTTGGATCATCTGGCTTGGGGTTGAGGGGGATGTGTGACAGGTGTTTGTTTGGTAGTGTGAGCATGAAAGGGATAGCAATATGGTCACACCACGATACCCAAATTTGCTTATCCACGTAGATATGATTTTTGCTTGTAATGAAAACTTCCAGGGTGTTGCCAGCAACGTGTGTGGGATAGGTGATGAGTTGAGTGAGGTCATAAGGGATGGGTGGAGCGAGGGGAGTCTTTAGTATGGGATTAGTGTCTGGAAGAGAAATATCAGGTTGAAGTCTACAAGGTAGATGTTGTTGCAGGGGGAGGTGCGGTTGTTAATAGTGAAGGCAGTCCAGTCATTGTGGAAGTTGGTATTGTGTGTAGGAGGGCGATAAATGAGGAGGAGAAAGGTGGGGTGTGGGTGTGAGAGAGGGGGGCAAGTGTGACAGAACATCAAAGGATGTGCATGTGGTGTGTGTGGGATTACTAAGTGTGAGTGTGTCTTTATATATGATGGTAATGCCACTACCTTGTTAGTGTGGACGGTCTCTATGGTGGGTGAGATAGTGCATGGGGAGCATGTTAGGGATTGTAGGGGTGTGGTGTGGTTTGAGCCATGTTCCTGTAATGAAGAGTATATGTGCGGAGTGTGTGCTAATGAGTTCATTACATTCATGTGTGTTGGCAGGTGCAGAGTGGCAGTTGAAAACATGCATCAGGCATGGGGAAGCCTGCACTTTACATGTTTCCATCCTGGCACCGTCCTTCTGAAGTCAATAAATTGAGCACCATTAAATTGTGTGATAGAAACACCTGCTATTACAGTGCTGGGAGTATAGTGGCATGAAGCACTATGTTAGTACATTTAGTAATATTAAATTGGGTGATAATAACAGCTTTTAATACAGTGCTTAGACGTGGGAGAGATCTGGCATGAAGCACTATGTTAGAGCACAAATTGTTATTTAAGATACTTCAGAAATAAGACCTGGGACCTTCATTATTGAGACAGTTCTCGTCAGCTGATGTTTCCTGTTTTGTTTTTCCTTTTCTATTCTCCATCCTTTCAGTGTTTGACATTTCTTTTCCCCATTTTTAGTTTTGGTTGAAAGTTGGCAAAGCCAACTTTGTCACAGTATGCCTATGTATGTGGACTTTTAGATTTGTGTAAAGATACTGAGCAGTTTGGCTGATTTCCTTACTGTAGAGCTTTTTATCCAATGCCTGACTCTTAAGTGACAGAATCAGACGGACATGACTGAATGAATACTGACGTCACTCCAGTCTGGTCTCGTCTCCCAGTCCCAGATATAAAAAATATGCACATTATTATAATAATTTGGTGAGATATATCTTGCTCCAATGCCGGATTTCTCCAGCTTCTAAGCTCTGTAATTAGTTTCACTATTATTATCCACTCATGATACTCAATTTTTCAACCTCTTCAGAATAAAGGGTTGAGTCAGGCAACCAGGGTATCGCACCCATTACACAGGGTTGCCAAGGCCAGCATGTTGCATTTGAGCTATCCATCCGGCATGAACCACATCTCCCTCTCTCTGCCTCCTTTGTTCTCTCTTTCGCACTGTGGTGCCCAAAGTTTCTCTGCTAGAGCTCAGAGCGAATGAGGACCTCAGACTGCAATGTTGCTAGGGAAATACAGTATATGCAAGATGCCTCGCGGAACCAGCTCTCACCCCAATCACAGAGCAGATGGATAGCAACATTATCTTGCCTGTTAAACCATTCATAGATAGCAGCTATGGTTTGTTTAAGTGGTTTGTGTTACAGAACATGGCACAGCTGAGCAGGATTCAATCTGTGTCTTTTTTTTATTTCTATTCAAGGTAGGGAAAAGCACAAGCACTTTGTCTGTTTGTAACATCAACCGATGTAATGCCTGACCAGAAGCCACATTTCAGAGGGTGTCACTGTGCTGTGGTTTGCTGAAAGCTTTTAACCAGAATCTCTTCTTAACAATACTTTCCAATAACATTTTCATTCGGATCTAGATGTCTCGAGTAGCACATTAGAAGACAAGTAACTTTAAAGAAAATCTAAGCCTGAATGGGCACCACTGGCCAATGCCATGTTTCAATCTGCTGCACAATTCCAAATATTAAAAAGTAAGGGAGGCTTAGACACAGAAGTAAATGTTAGAGCACAAATGGTTATTATTTAAGATTCCACTTTAGAACTTGCCATACAAAAGACTGACTAAAGACATTCTAAACTGGACTTCTGCCCCCTTCAAAAAGCGATCTGGGTTGATTTCCAAATGGGCAGGCATATGAAACACAACATGCATGCAATCATGTATGCAGTCCTATATTGCTGTATGTTTCACCAGTGTATACTGCAGTACATGTTTCCTGTTATCTAGCTACCACTTCTCAGGGAAAACAGCATATGGTGTGGAAGTGCTAAAAGCCACTAACTTGAAATGGCAGAGTAAAAACAAAAAATGACAATTCTGGGATGGGTGCAGAGGAACAGGCGATGTGCATTGATATGGATGAAATCCTCCTCATTCAGAAAGGGGATATTTTACCCTTACAAAAGTGGGTTTATATTGGGAAACCAATGTTTACTAAAAAATGTTATCTCCATCGCTGCATGCTGGAAGTTGAACAGTGGAAACAGTACATCTCATGTGTTAAATCTGAAAAACAATGTAACAGACAAAAGCAGACATGTTTATCAAGTTTCTACATTGAGAGACTTCCAATCAACATGCAAACAAAGATTTAGGATGGTGTCAGAACAATGAACATGATGAGATTCTGTCATTTTCTCATGCAGGCCCCTATCACATCCATGTTACAATATAGAACTTGTAAAGAGGTAAAGTATAATGAGCTCTTGGAAATAGGCTACAGTGAAATATTCCAACTTCAGGGGAAATAAATAATTGAAAAGATAACAAAAGCTTGCTGACACCAACATGGTCAGTAAACTGTGTACCTGCAGCAGCACAATGAATGTAGTGGGGAAAATCCTGCAAATATACAGGAATAACTTCTTTCAGAAAAGGCATGTTCTGACAGAAAGGGGGACCAGTTATCAGGAGTCTCCCCAAGCAATGTGTAGAGCTATAGGCTGGTCATCCCTTTCAATGTCAATGCTCATGATTTCTGAGTTTTTGGCTCTAGAAGGCAAGTGACTGTGGCTGCTTCTGCTCAATGAGTGAGCACAGGACTTGTAAGGGTGGCTTCTGTATTTCTGTGTTTCATCTTCTTTGTAAATGCATCCCACTTCAAAATCTCCACCTCTTTTTAACCTCCATCATGATGTTTGTGTAAAAACACTGTCACAGAGTTGATGAACATGTTTGGCATACAGCCAGTTGGACCAAAAGTTTCAGCTCTAGTTTTCCCAAGCTTTGCCTCTCATAGGAGTTCCTCAATTGCTTTCCTGTGCAGCTCCTCCTTCCAAGCTGTGAGAATTGCAGTTTCCATGGTCATTTACCCGACAGTAGAGGGCAGCCTCTTTCTCACTGAAATCCTTGGTTGCTCATTTGGCCATGTTTATTTACGTGACCGGTCTGAAGATGGGTGTCATTTGCCTGCATTCAGTAGTGACTAGTTCCCATCCCTAATGGAGGGCACTGTGTCTTGGGTGGCAATGTGAAATGCGTTGCTATAAAATTCATGGCAAATAAAGTGTGGCATCTGTAAAATGTAGGGAAGAGCATTAATGACATACATAACCCCTGCTACAAGAGCTGAGGGGGTGGCATGCTTTCACTTCATAGGGATGGCGTGACAACAAGATGCTCCTATGCTATCTCAGTCTTTTGGGCCCACCTCCCTTGTTCAAATACCTGAAGTAATGGCATCCGTCTGTGTCTTCTCGCCCCATCTACTTCAGGGTGGCAAGCGTGTATGCCAGGGAACGCCTCCCTGTGTCCAGCCAAGTTCAGACTGTAGCCAAGTCATTGTTTCCCCTATGCTGTGGATGTCTTGTTTGACTGGACTCTGAACACTCACTCGGTACATGAGTGAAATCAGGAGACAGCCAGTCTAGATGCAGGTCAATACTCTAAGCCGTTACAGTATTGAACACAACACAGTGATGCTTTTCAAGAAAAACATGCAAAGCAAAACCTATTATGTTAAATCATTCAGGGCTTACATTTTGTTGTACTTGAAGAAAACAGAAGGGAAACTGTGGCCTTCCATTCCTTTCCTTACTGTAATCCTGTTGAGCGACTATGCGTGGGATTGCATCTTCCATCACTCGCCACATTAATAGAATTAAGGCAGAGCCTTCTATTCATAAAGATCCTTTGCTCGAAGGATGATACATTACTAGGCTTACTAGGACAAGCTTTTCGTAATTCACCTGATTGTTCAAATATAGATTATATGAAGTCCTGTTAATTCTTTTCCTGGAAAGATTGAATGGACCCCAGATTAAAGTTTATCCTAAAACGCTTGTATTCCAAATAAAAAAGTAAGCTAAACTTTGAGACTGGAGAAACTACATTGACTGTATATCTAGAAAGAACTATGATACTGGCATGCTTACCGGTACTGTAGTTCCCGGACCACCATGGTTGTAATGAGGCCCAATATATTTAAAATTCTTCCATTTCAAAGACCACAGGTTATTATACCCCACATCTAAATTGTGTGGAACTTTTATGCTCGTACAATTTCAATTTGTTACCTTCTTCGGTGGTGTTAGGGGCAGGGCTAAATATTTCCCATGAAGACAGCATATGCAGACTTTGTAAAGAAGGCAAATGCCTGGAAAGCAGCTCTCATTTGATAACTTGCTGCCCTAAGCATCAAAATGCGCATGTGAAATACGTGGGTCACACTGCAGTCTGTTACAGAACATTACAAGCCGATATGTTCTGCATTGTTTTTTTATTGGGTAGATCCACATCTTTAACTATCGCAAGTATCTATTTATGGAATTACATTATGTCAATGTTTTAACTTCATGATTTTAAGATATTATATACTCTGTAAACATTGTTAATTTAATTACTGATTATGTTTTATATGACATTTGGATACATTTCATGTATGGAAAGTTAAAATATTAGCTATAACACACATTATTAATAACACAATGTCAAGCCTTAGATATCTCCATTGAATTGACATTAGTGGAAACAAATTCCAATTAAGGCACTTACAGAATCTTGAACGTTTAGCAACTCACAATGCCCTGTGAAGGCATCATGAAGTAAGACACCGACAAGAGATTCAAATTCATACTCAAAAAAGGTTTATTCAACTTAAAAGTCAGGGTGGAGTAAGGACTAGCTTGCCCTATTCTAAGGTTGGATTGCCCTACCTTAACAAAACTAAGGATAGTCTGTGTCAGGAAGTCCAAATCAAATATCTTTCTGTGCCCATAACCTATACCTGCCCTCACAACTAACTGTATGCAATGTTTAGGGATGTCAGCATCAAAATGAATAGTGTTCAAAAGTTCAAAAGAAAATGTAGAGTCTCTTCTGGCTCTTTGCTTATGATCAGCTCCTCTTGCCCAAGTTCAAAACAGTTCACAAAAGACTGGGGTTCCCTGCCGCAAGAGTTCAAGTTTTCCTGCTTGGCAAAGCAACACAGTTCCTTGGGACACCTCCCAACTCTCTTGTCATCAGTACTCTTCACTGGTTCACAAAATAAGTTTCTTGACTTCAAAATCATATATGCAGCCGTTGCACAACACAAGCTTCTGTAAGAATACTTCCATTAGCTTTCTTCACAAAGGGCCCTCGGTCTAGGTGCAGTTGTCAGACCACGCTGTCCACCCATTACAGGCCACGCAACCGATACCCCTTCTTATGTATTTTCCATTAACAATTGTCCATCGCTCTCCTTGAACAGTGACAATTGTTCTTTTCATCAATGTTACTCTTCCAACACTTTGCCATGGCCTGGTTTGCCACCATGCACTTTGTTACACCTTGTGTACTCTTCTGGCTCTTGCCAATACAGGTTTTCCCTTAACCTGCAATTCTTGAACTATTTCAATTGTGCTCGTAGGATTTGTACCTAGATCATCAACTGAGCATTCACACTTCTGCAGGATCTTTATCACATCACACTTGAGTTGATTCAGGAACACATTATTATCTTTGTTCAACTCCTCTGATATATCCTTATATAATTAATTCTACTGAGGACTCATGAAATGCCTATATAAAGAGACACGCCTCCAACCTATTTATAGACACATTGACTGTAATCCCAACTCGTATTTTAGAGCAGGAATTGAGAGGCATTGAGGGCAATTTAACACAGTATTCTAGACATTCCCCTCTAGTCTTGACCAATCTAATCTAAGGATCTGCATAGAGGATTAGCAACTAGACCATACAATAGAGAGGGGATAACTTTACTTACATAAAACCGTATCAACAGAGTCACTGAAAACTTGCATGTATGAAAGATCTTTTTCATCTGGCATGAAAGTTGAAGTAACTTACTTTCCAAGTCCAGAGTCAATGGCATTACAGTAGGGAAAGATCTTATTTTGATACCCAAGTAAACAACCTCTTTTACCACTGGTATCTCTTGATTGTCCAGTATTCTTCTGAAGTGTGGTGATTTCTTGAAGGGCCTCTTTCATTTTACAATCTTTGATTTAGCACAGTTTATTTTGCGGTTTATTTGCAATGGCATATTTTCCCCATGCTGATAATAAACGCTGTAATCCAATGGCTGTATAATCCAACAAGGTGTCAGGTCAAAGGATTGAAAAAAAAAGTTTAAAATGCTTTTATATTTATTTATTCATATATTTTTTAGTTTAGTGTTTTTTTTACAAAGGAAAACGGGCGTTGGGGGGAACCCCCACATAAAAAAAAAGCATTCAAAACTTCTTTTCCCCAGCACTTTTGGTGTAAAAAAAAAGGCATTCGATCCTTTTCTTTTAGATACTTTCACCTATAACCATCCAACAACACAATATCATCAGCATATGCAACCCAATTCAATCGTACAGAGACGATTTTAGGCCTTGCCACTGCCATCTGCTCCTGAGCCTGAGCCAAATCAGCAAGATATTAATTAAAAAGGCAGGGAACTAACACACAACCCTGCCTTACAACTCTCTCAGTTGATATAGAATCTATGACATGTCTCTGCAAATTCAGTTTGACCTGGAGCTTGGATTTAGAGTGTAAATGTACTATTATTGGTAACAAAGTATGTGGAATTCCCCACTCTTTCAACTTCTGCCAAAAATGTTCCCTTTTTACGATGTCAAAGGCTTTCATTAAAGCTTTCCAAGTTCCATAAAGTATAACACCACCCTTTAATAAATATTTGCTACTCGCCATTCTCAGAAGAAGCCCATTCAGAGATGTGGCCAGACCCCTACGAAAGCCTATGTGATGTTTTGACAGGATCTCCCTACTTTCTGCCCAACTCTCCAATTCATTTAATTTCAGACCCACAAAAATGTTGCTGTCTGCATCTAAAAGGGCGATCGGGCGGTAACTCGCTGGGTCCGTTCGATCGCCCTTTTTATGAATTGGAATAATTATGGCTGAGTGCGGCATGCATCTCCTTTTCAACACCTGACCAAAGACCACAATTGTACATGTGTCTTCAAGATCGAATTTGAGAGGCCATTAGGTCCCACTGCTCTTGAGGAGGATGAACCCATTATCTTATCATCTGCTATAGTTTGCTTTGTTATATTAAGCTGACAAGGGGAGTTACTTAGATAAGTAAATTCCAAATCATCTTGCTTCCTGTATACATTGTCCAAATATATCTGCCATGAAGTTCCTGATATTCCAGTAGTTTGTATTCTATTTTGAGTGGACTGAGCATGGTTATGAAGAGGAAAAATCCAAACATACTCCTCTTCCCGAACGGATCTCCAGCCGGAAAAAGGGACAGCAACACCATAGTCACCGACCTTATGAACTCATGCCATTTGCTACCGTACCAGCCACAAGCATTCACCATGGAAGGTACTCTATTAGCCTATGGCATGCTCCTGTTAGTCCACGCACTCTTCTCAGGATGGTTGACGAACAACAGGAACAAACTGAAGTCAATCGCATGGACGCACTTGACTAAACGCTGAATAATGAACGCCATGTTGCAGGTCGCGCAAATCCGCCCAATTGGATACGCACGCACAAACCTACATGAAGAACACGAACAATTTGCAAGTTAGAGGACAGTAATATACATATACATTAGCTACGCGTTTATTGTTTTATCATTAGGGTATCATAGCACCGCGGAACGCAAGAAGCAAGAAGAATTTGTACCTACGCTTGCAACGCTTATAAGCACTAAACCCCACAGAAGCATGGGACTTGGCTAGTCACCGAAACTCTTCAACCTATGAATACTACGACGATTCTCTAATGGGACTACCGCAGTCCTCAGAGAGACGCGTTAGGCCATGACGAGTTCAGTAAAATTCCAGATGCAAGGTGCGGTGCGGACAGAACGAACCCTGGCAAGAGTCTCAGGCCATCAAGGCCGTCATGTTGCAACTGTACAATCCACCTCTCCAGCCAAGGTGACCCCGGCAGCTACAGTCAATATTCCCTGCGAAAGTATCTTAAATTTGAAGTAATTAAGCTTGCAACCAGGCCACGTGATCCAGCAAAGCCGACACCCAGCCAAGGCTCGGAGCCTGAAAACAGGTGGCCGTCTCACAAACTAGGCAATGGCCTCATACATGATGGTTACTCCGACTGCCTCGCAGATGGGAATGGAATGCCCTGATGGCATTAGCTGTTCTCACACTGTTGTAATATACAGACACATAGTTGAAACTTATCGAAACATAGTAGAGATGCACGTGAGAACAGGTGTCTTGAGGGCTGGGAACAGAGCTTGTCCCAGGCTTGGGGGCTTGCGGATTGTCCTATCAGGATGTTGCATCGAGGGGCAGATGGTGGGGGCTACAGACCAATCTTAGGGCTTACCCAATGTAAACCTTTTTGTAGTAACAATTTTCGGGGAGGATCCAATCACGCCACCTGACATAGCCTTAGCCACTAAAAGCGGCATTTATAAGTTCCTATAGGGGACCTACCACTCCACAGCCTATAGCGAGTGGTGTTAGGTTTGAGGGGAAGGAGCCAGGGGTGACGCAGAATGTGACGACACATGTTATCAAAACTGGCCTGCGAGCCAGAGCTCAGTGTGATGTGCCCGGACCTCGTTGGCATCTGATCCCTGTGTGTTTCCTGAAATAAACCACAGTAGACACTTGCGTCTTGTGCGGACCTCAGCTTCTTGGGACCCGGGAGGGAATCATGGCCCTCCGTGAGCTGGGAGTCTGCAGAACCTTGGCCCAGCCCTGCTGGCCCCAGAAATTACCTTGACAGTTAATCAGAGACCAAAAATGTCAAGCACTGGAGTTTCCTAGAGCCTCCTACATAACTTCCCCATCTCTTTGATAATGTAGGTATTTGTGAGATTTGGACAAGTTTTTATAATTATTTATAGCTTATTCTTAGAGTTATCCCTCCCCTCAGCTTTCTTTTGCGTAACCATGTTTCAGTATCAAATGTATGTGTCTTAGACATTCCAGGATTATTTTCCTTTGCCCTTACATCAGAAAAGTTTCAAAGAAGTTCCATAAAATTTGACGGACTACAGATAGTATTCAATTCAGATGCTAACAAGGCATCAAGCTTATCATGCAAATTGCGGTTTAGGGCAGCACCTCCACCCCTGAACCTAACCACTCTGTTCTGCCCCATATTAACACGCAAAGTATCTGTGTACCGTTTATCTGAGATCAGACCAGGATGGGTAACAAACCCTGTCAGGATGTTAAGACCACTGGTAGCTTCCTCCCTTATACAAAACCCTTTGCACAAGACTAAGTAGTCAATTGTTGACTCAGATTTGCATCTCGTCATGTACAGCCCGATAGAATATCTCCTTTTTTGTTGCCATTGGCTATCTTAAGATTCCACTCTCTAAAGAATACTGACCAGCGGCAACCATCCTGGCTGGGCTCTCTAGCTCTCCTACTTCCCAAAATACTAGAATTCAAATTACCTGCAGTATGATCCCCATTGGACCATATAGTATTTTAATTTCCAGCAGTATTGCAGACAATGATGACAAAAAGTCAGACAGGTTAGTTCAGAAGATTTCCAGTATAGATCGACTATTATAACAGGTTGAACAGCCAAATCTCCCCTAAACTCAATATTTACAGCCAATAGACCTGGGGTATGCCCACTCAATAATACCATATTAGAGAAAACAGAGTTTCTGACCCCAATCACCAAACCACACAACCGGCCTTCCACTACACCGGTAGATGGCCAACTGATCCAAGATCAGAAACCCATCCACCGTAAAATTTGTAGTCAGCCATGTTTCTTGCAACATTATAATGTAAATTTACCAAAGATTGTTTCCCTTATACAATGATTCTTAAATGAACAGGAACCCCTTCTATTCCATCCCATCCATTTAATCTCCACAATTTTTAGAGACAGTCCTCAGTTGCCCCCAATTTCTCAAAAATGTATTATAAATGTCTGGTAGCACCATACTTTAATCTTTGTATCACTCGCGCATTTGTTCATTGGGTTGACATCCCCATTTGCCCTGGGTCTATTCGTCTGTACATTTTTCTGGGCCCTCAATTTCTGACCTTTATCGTCCTTTCTTGAATACATTCACCGGATACCTCATAACCTCATTCTTCCAATTCCTGCTTGGCAGCCAAAATGGCATTTGCTCCCAATTTGGACTTATTTCAACTATTTTCATACATTTGGAATAGGGAAAACTATTGTACTCTGTATCAATCGATGAAAAAAAGTACAAATAACTAGTATGGACCGGATTGTGCCCAGATTTAATACTTTGTTGCCATTAC
Organism: Ambystoma mexicanum; assembly: GCF_040938575.1. Taxonomy (NCBI): domain Eukaryota; kingdom Metazoa; phylum Chordata; class Amphibia; order Caudata; family Ambystomatidae; genus Ambystoma; species Ambystoma mexicanum. The sequence goes on from NC_090923.1 coordinate 720,362,363, forward strand.
CCTACATTTCATCCAGACTCTGGGAATAGCATATGGATGGTTCACTTGCACATCTTGAATTAAGCCCACTTTTGTCACCCCTGTGTGACTGTTGGTAACCAGCAATCCACTGTCTACCAACACTTAAGTGTGTTTACTCGGGGCACTAATTGCGTCCCCCACAATAGCTGGGCAACCATTCATTTAATCATTTGTTGTATTCTGTTTATTCTCCCTCCTCACAATTGCCAAACCCTCAAAGGAAGTTGGGGGAGAAGATTGGTACTTTTTTGTTTGATAAAAAAAATAGGTTCTCATTTAGACGGGGGAGGCTTTGAATTGGTCTGGATCCCAACAGTAGCATTCTTTGTTGTCACACTTATATGGGAAACTTCAGATATGATAGGTGATTGTTTTACATTCTCGTCAAAACCCAAGGCGCACTTCGTCTGCTGTTCTGCATCTCAATGCATCTTTATGCTTTGGTTCTTCCCTGTAGCACCCCTTTTTTTCTTATCGCCCCTCATTCCCCAACAGAAGATTTGGCCAGGGTAAAAGGAAGTTTCTCAGATTTCTTTGGAGTTTGGACATTTGATGTTTGCTGTCCAACATCACAAGACACCCTTTGGGATACATTTTTTATGCATTAATTGTTTTACCTCTTCCTCCAGTACTCCATTTGAAGTATCTTATCATCTTCATTTATTCTATTTGCAGTCTTTCTCTTCTTGTTCTTGTTATTATTTATGTTTAGGTTAGGGGTCAGCGTTTCAATGGGGTTCACAGTTGAGCTATGTTGCTAACATTTGTCTGGTCCACCGGCAAGCCCTCAAAAATCTGTGCAAGCCTTATAAATTCCTCCATAACAGATTCAGATAAGGGAGTATCATCTAGATATTGAGAAGTATTGATTACAGCAACAGGAGTATCCTCAATCTCAATCATATCCTGCATATTTTGTATTTCATTTAAGTCAAACACATTTTTACTTATGGTACCTCAAAATATGCAAAAGAAGGTCCGGGACAAAGTCTGATTTGCAAATGGATATTTCTCCTTTGTGAAAGGTACAGTGAGCTAAACTGTGGCTGCGTACTCTCAAGTGGGCACCTCCCCATAGAACAGGTCATGAGGTTGTGTTCGTTCTCACAGAGGGGTGCGCCCGTACCTCTTTTTCTATGTTTAAGTAACTTACGGTTGGTCACCCTAAGTTACCTAGTGTTATCCAGACGTGGACTCCTTGCTCACTGTGCTCAGAGGGGAACAGCTCCACCTCATTGATGAGGCCCGACTAGGCTGAAACACATGTCTGGGGTTGCTGTTGGTACTCTTGTTGAAAGGAGGATTGCCTAGAATTTCGGTGCTGGACTGCTCAAGTGCACGGGACAGACTGATATGCAAATGGATATTTCCCCTTTGTGAAAGGTACAGTGAACTAAAATGTGGCTGCGTACTCTCAAGTGGGCACCTTCCCATAGAACAGGTCATTAGGCCATGTTAGTTCTCGAACAGGGGCGCCCGTACCTCTTTTACTATGATAATGTATCATCACTGATGTCTTTCTGCTCCCCAGACACTGCTATAGATGGTATTTGTGATCCTTCAACTTGGCCCAACTCGTCCAATTGATTAATCCTTTGAGCAGAAGTTATATCGGACACATTCAGGCTCAGTGGAATAGAATCAATAAAGGAGCACACCAAACAATCAGGTATCGGAAAATCTCTCAGTCCGATGTATGATGTCACATTTACCGCCCCAGAATTACTTACAACATTTTTTGCAGGTACAGGGCTACAGACTATAGGTTCAGCATTTCCCATACTTTTACTTCTCCCTTTTACAAAACAATCTGTTATTTTCCTCTTTATTGATGTAGTAAATGTATATTCCAAACCCTTTTCAAACACTCTATGGGTGTCATGTGATCTCACAGGAGATATTAAGAAATCCACCAGACTTATTGTCTGTCTGTTTCTAAAATGGATGAGGTTTGTTTAATACTTATAGGGATCTCGGCAGATTGCAAATTCGCCTGTTCATGGCTAAATAGTGATCCATTCAGTTGGTGCTGTTTTAATCTCAGAGGTGCCGATTCTGCTCATTCTGGTGCACGAAGATCATCACACAAAGCACCATTTCTTAAATTATACTTGTGCGTCATCACACTATTAATTTTCTTTTTCTGTGCTCTTATAGTGTGGGCAGTATTCAAATTGCAGTTTTAGCTTTTAACAATTCTAGGGTTTTGATATCCAATGTCCCATCAGCATAAGAATACACAAACAGCAAATGTCACTCCGGTTCAAAGGGCTTTTCCTTTTTATGCCCCGCAGTCACTGACCAACAGAACACCAACAAGGGATTCCCTTGCCGGTTCAAAGGACTTTTGCCTCCTATGTCCCGCAGCCCCCGACAAACAGTACTCAATGAGAGAATTCCCCTGTCGATTCTAAAGCACTTATCTTTTCCTATTACTCTAATTGTCACTTAGTTCAGGAGTGAGTGAATATCACATATGTTGAATAGCTTTATGTAATACCTCAAAGCAAAATAGAGTTGCAAGATTGCAGTTATATCCTATTGCTCTGTGAACTCACCAGTTTCAAGCTTTCCATGTGCAAGCAGTTGTCTTAACATGGAATATCGCGATCACTGCAGAGCCACAGAACACCGCTTGGGAGCAAGTGTTATGTACTAGAAGCACCTCCTTCTCAGAAATAGTAATGGATAACAGACTCCAGTAAAAGAGAATAGACTCCAATGGCTTGTATGTTTCAAGACCTCTCGCCACACAGAACACTCTTCTCCACTCTTTCAGTTTGTTCAGTATTCAAAATACTTTGCTTTGGCTTTGCCTTTATGCAGTATTCAAAATGTCTTCTTATGACTTTTGGTTCATTCAATTTTCCAAAAGTACTTGTTTCTGCATTCCAAAAGTGCTTATAACAGTTTTTCATTCATTCGATAACTAAGAGTGTGTCTGTCAAGCTCCCGGAGTGCCCCGGTATGAGTGTTTCCCATGTACCACGCACTGGCTCCATAGGTCGGCTCCCTTAGACCTCTCTCCTGCTCCTCGCATGGCTGTCTGGCTTCTCGTGTCTGCGCTCTTCTTCCGCGGAGACTGGAGAGAGCACCGCTTGCTCTCTTGTTGTTCTGCGGCCACTGGAGTGTCCCGACGTCCACAGCTCCTGCTGCGTTCACCCAACCAGGAGGATTGGTGAGCCTTCCAGGCCTTCTCAAGGCATGCGGCTTCCCTGGCGTCCCTCTCTCCTGCCCAACACTGCTTTTGGCTCCTCTCGCTCTCCAGCCAGCTTCTCTCACGCTCATGTCGGCAACCCACCTCTGGGTTCCTTCCTGTGCTCTCTTTTGCTATGCAGCCAGGCTTCTTATACCGAGTGGGATTGTCAAAGGCCCACAGGTAGGGGTCAATTAGTTTAATTGCCTGACCTTGAACAAACCTATTAGCTGGACATGCTTGGCTATTCCAATGGTATACGCATAGCCCCTGTGTTCGTCTCAGTACCAAAGTGGTATTTAGGGAGGTTTGAAAAGGAAGTGTGCATTACTCTGTGTTCCCTCCTACTCTTCTTGGTACTTAACTGCTGTGTATCTGTATTAACAACATAATGTGAACATGGTTTTCTCTCACCTAAATGAGGATGTGTCCTCATAGTTGGTCTCTTCCTCGTCCCAGTGTTGAGGTGATAATTTTGGGGGACATTTCAGAGGGAAGAAAAGGGAAAGGGCTGACAGTAGCCTACAAAGGCTTGAAGGATGGAAGGTTCAGTTTGGAAAGGGAATGAGAGATACCATGTCTCCCCTAAGGATTTCCTCTCCCTACTCCCCATGTTCCCTCCACTCAGGTGATCCCCCTCACATATCCACCCCCAGGGTCGGGATCCAAAAGCGATGGCCTTTTCCTGGGCACCTGAGAGGAGGATCCCGTGGGAAAAGAAGTGTGAGGACGCCCTCAGGTTCCTCACAGCCCCACACATACAGAAGGAGGGGATAACAGTAATTACTACGGCAGCTGTGTTTTTATTCAAATTTGCATATTGCATTATCCATTATCTCTCCATGTATCTTCATGCTAAATGTAGTATCCTGGGCCAGGAAATAAGACAAGGAGCAGGAACCAGGCTGACCCAGGTTAGTTATAAATAGAAACATGATTATTTATTCTTCATAGTTACAGTTTAGCAGTATAGAGGTGGGAAGGTGGGAAAGAAGGTAGCATGCATCCACTCTGGTCCCTGTCTTCTCTCCAAGTCCCTAACTGAAATTCCCAGAACCTCCAGGCGTCCAGGGTTCCACATACCTCACAGTATTCTAATAGGCCTCTCACTGCAAACATTCAAGACACATACCGCCTCATTACGACTGTGCCGGTCCGGTAACGACGGTGCCGGTAAGCATACCGGCACCGTTGTTACCGGACTGGCACAGTACGACGCTGCGTGTGGGTGCCGTCCACTCGCCAAAGTCCGACCTGGCGGGCAGAACAGCACCTGCCCACAGAGTTACACAGAAGCACGGGCACTGTTATTAATGGTGCAGGTGCTTCCGTGGTCCCCATTCCCATTGACTCCTATGGGACTCAAATGGGAATGGGGATTTACAATTTACTGGCGCCTGACTTCCCAGAACGCCAGGGTTGTAATCCCCTGGTGTTACCGGCAAGCCAGGCGCTGGTAAATCTTGCAAGACCAGTTGCACCGGCAGGCTTACCGCTAGACTTGTAGTGAGGCCCACACACTCTAGTCACAACACACAGTAAGTGCCCTTACACTTTCATTAATTCATCTCAAAATCTTTCTTTCATCTCGCCAGCAGAATACCTTACTCATTTATCTGCCCTCATAATCATTCATTCACACATTCTCCTCACTCTCTTCCATTCACCATTCTTCACATTACTTTTCATTCATCCACTGCTCTTGCACTCTCTCTACACTCCTACTTAACCCTTGAGATATCCCTCATCTGCCTAAGTGTGTCTATGTGCATGAGCTCAGAAAATGTTTTTACCATGCAACAACCAAAACTATTGTCTTTGTCAATGCTTGTTTCCATTGTCTTTACATTCTCCTCTTGTAACCACACACAAAAAACGTTTTTCCTGTAACCAACAATGTCTCCATTCTGTTATGAAAGACTTCGACCAAAACACTTCAAGAACAACCACAACGGACAGGTTAGTGCAGATATCACTGTAGACAATAGACAGTGGCACCTGCTTTTGGTTGAAATGGGTGAAACCTGGACACCTCTACCTCACCAGCATAAGGGTGAACCACAAGGCTCTCTCGGTTTTGTTCTGCAGGTCCTGCATTAACCCATCATAGAGTCATGCTAAATACAGCTGCTAAGAGGGCTGGGAGGAGTTGCCCATATTTATTATGTTATAATACATCTTCTTTCTAAAGAAAGCAATCAATTACAACACAGTGGGCCTCATTACGGCCCTGGCGTTAACCAATGGCGCTATTAGTGCCATGGTTAACGCCGGTAATTTACCGGATCCGCCATGGTGACATGGGGAATTACCACCCCATTCCAAGGTTGACGGGGCGGTAATTCCCCATTTACCATTGGCCCTTCCCCATTCCCATTTTTGCCCCATAGCGCTCAATGGGAATGGGAAAGGCAGTAATTACGGTACCGCAAAATCGCTACCGTAATCACCTTCAAAGTCCCTTTGCCGGTCCTTACCTTAATGGCTGGACATACCAGCCGTTAAGGTCGGGACCCGCAAAGGGACCTCGTAATCAGGCGGTAAAGGATTACCGGTACTGGTACCCTTACCGGTACCGATAATCCCTTAACGCCAGGGTCGTAATGAGGCCCAGTATTTGGAGTAATTACTTCCTGAAACATACAAATAATGCTCTCACTATTCTATTTAACATTTATGTATTTGTATTCTCTTGTAAAGAAATATGTGAACATATGAAATAGCCTATTCAAACAATATGCAGTCTGTAATGTTTGCAACAATATAATTGATTATAGGCTTAGCACCTAATTCCCTTCTGAGAATGTAAAGTCTACAGCCAATCAGATATGTTGACTGCTTATTGTTTGCCAATTTTTTATGTTTATATATTTTACTTCCTGAGCACACTATGTTCAATTAGTGAAGAAAACATATTCCCCAAACCTACCCCACTGCGTTACCGTAGATTTCTTCCAATACCAATTCACCTAATGAGATTTCACTGAATTTATTTCACCGAAAATGGTAGGGGAAATGGTATATGTGCAATGCATAATAGGTGGGGTAAAGGTATGTGTTAGGGTAGATAGAGGTGCGGGGGGCTGCAGGGGTCTCCCCCCCGCATTATAAAAAAATATAAAAAGTAAAAAGTTGATTTTGTTTTTCAGTGAAATGTATTCAGTGAAATCTCCATTAGGTGAAATATTTTTGAAGAAATCACATCCATCCATCCCACAGCCCCTCCCCAATTACAATAAGGCTATCGTAGCACTGATGCACAGCACAAAATAATAAAGTTGGGGCTTGCTTTCCAATCATGAGCAATAAAGCAATTGTCTGACTAACATTAGAGCACAAGGGATATACATTGCAGACCGTGAGGCCCCACATGACCATCTCGGGAGTAGCCAGAATACCTCTCCCTTAGGATTCCTCGATCACTTGCAGTATATGTCCCCAAAACAGTTAATGATAACTCCACAACTGGTGGTACCAAGAGCCCTTCTGGCCACGGTTTCTGCAACAGTGTTTGGATAATGTAAGGCGTGTGGGTGTATAATTCCATCTGTGAATAATTGTGCACTCCCAATTCGTTCATGTGAACACTTACTCCCAGGACCCTGTTTGGAACTAGATCAACTCCCATTCCTTGTATATTAAAGTTTTGCCTACTTCCCCTTTCCAGCCCAATAGGTGGGGTCATTAATGTAGAGCAGTAAGGATAGCTTGAAGAATTCCTAGTAAGGTCACATGTTGACCACTTCCTCCTAGCACCCGTGAAGAGCAAACTCTCAAATAAAGTAAGCAGTCTATTGGCACCCTGCCTCCCCCCTCACGCATCTCCCAGTGGCACAGGTAAGTACCTGAACTTTTGCTTCTACAATAGATTAAATTGCAGTTTACAATCCAGAAATTATTCTATGACCTCATTGGTGAAAAGTTGCGAGGTCCTTTCTCAGCCTCCCTTCTCTCAATGTAGGAATGTCCTAGCCCCATTTACCGGGGAAAAGATAGGGCTGGTAAAAATCAGGGCATAGAACCCTAGGCCATATGTAATGGCTCTTCCATCCCAAACATCTAGCAACATCCTCGAAAGAGGCACAGATATAAAGCACATGACATGGTATATACGTGTGGAAGGCTTAAGACACAGCATGGGGGAACGTAATAAATACTAGTTCCCATATACCACTATTTTCTGAAGAATTCTAGCATTTTTCTGGTTCTATGTGATATTACTGCATTTTAAAGACCGAACACAAAAAAGACTGTTTTTTTTGGGCCTGTTTTTGTCGCGGCTTTAAAATGCAGCAAAATATGACATGCTGCCGCCACCCCCTATAACTCCCCAAGGTGATCCCTTCCCCACCCGTTGTTATGTAAAATGGGGGAGGTTCGGGCCCCTAAACCCCAAGCACAACGCACACCAACTCCACACACATCCGTACACACAAACACTCACACAGACAAACACTCACACACACATACAGACACTCACGTTCGGTCACAGAGTTGTCATTCGAAATCCATCTTTTTAGTTTTCTGTCACATTTTTCACATTTTCACTTAGTACCGTTTTCCACCGCCAGATGTTGATCCAGATTGTATTTTGGAGCGTACCCGTCACGTGGGCTGCTATTGCTATAGGCACTGAGTTGAAAAGGAATATTGCTCTGGAAGGGATGTGTATTTTCGTTACCGCCATCCAGTATATCGCTTAGAAGTGCCAGCTACACATGAGGCTTTTAGTTTCTAGTCAAAGGTGCTCGTGAGGTATGCCCCTACGTTCTTCATGAAATGAAAAGCCCAGCGATACTGTTGGGAGGATAATCCTGCTAAATCAATCTTCAAGTCAGAAACTTTGTACCTGACAAGTTCTGCAATATACCCTAGAATTAGATGGGGGTGTACATTACAAGTTCTGCAATATGAGCAGGGACTGTGGACCCATGGGATCTTCAAGAGGCAAGCATTTCATCAGCAAACATTAATTAATATTCATTGTTACCCAGTACGACTCATTGTAAATGTGTATTTGTTATGATGATAGTAGTAGTGGCTCCATAGGTATTGTCAATAATAGTGGAGACAAAGGCCACCCCTGTCTTCTACCTGTATGATGCTACATGTTGTCGGTGTGATATCTAGTCGAGACCTCTGGATTCTTACTATACAGGACCATGTGCAGGAAACTCCAATTAACCTGATCAAATGCCTTCACTGTGTCTGGAGGGAGAGATGGATCATCGGTTGCTTTCCTAAGCTATTCGCCTCCATCAGGTAAAGGACCTGATGCATGTCATCAGTCGCCTGTCTGCCAGAGAAAAAGCCAGCTTGCTTGGGGTCAATTAAGCATGGGAGCAATCTTTGGAGTCTGATGGTGGCTCGGATCCCCGGGAAAACGTTTACATCTTTATCTAGTACATCCATGGAACTATACAGTTCTCTGGGTTGTTTCTGGGATTTGGAACGACCAACACACACATGCCTCAGACATGCTACTTGTGCCCTCCCCGTCATGTGAAAAGGACGTGCAAACGCCTGAGACTGTGTGAGCCAAGGTCACCATACAGAAATGCGCTGAGAAACACTTCCATCCTCAGGGCTTTCTGCAGTTTACATTTCTTGACTTCTCCTTGAATTTCTTCAATTTTATTGAAGGCTTTGAAAAGCCCAGGAGACCTCAGTGAAGTGGGGGTCTTTAACGAGGTTTCCTGCACTTTTAATGATTGATATAGCCTGCCATGCTGGCATGTAGGGCTAGTAGCACCTGGGCAGATGCCCCGGGTGCTTTATGGGCCATCATGAGGAAAGTGAATGGGCTCATGTGCAAAATACAACTGGCAAAGATGCCAGCGGGCAAGTGGGAATGGGTGCTCTGTCTGAAATGACAGTGCCCATTATCTATTTCCTTGGCGGTCAAGATGAGAAAGGTGGGTGCGGATGAGGAGGAACGGTGGTGGCAGCAGGGGCAAAGGAAACAGCCAGAAGAACTGTTAACGCAGGAAGTTTGCCTGGTAAACTGAATGGCAGAGTGGTGTGCTGGATCCTGAAATGGGTTGGAAACAACGCTCTTTTCAACTGGGGTGCTTCATATTGGATAGTTTAAGGAATATATTGACTCTGCCTAGGGTGTAGCACAGACATGTCTTTTGATCCTTCCTGGGCGCCAGTACTGACACTCTCAATGTTGAAATGTCTCTTAGTCCTACATGTCCCCTATTTAGGCACTTGGTTGGGGAAAGCCTTTCAATATTCTACCTAGAAGGTTAACTGCTGAATGAGTTTGAGTCCTATTTAAGCACATAGCATCAGCAGTCATTATTTGACATACAGTTCTTATGGTCTGATGGCTTTGTAACGTGACCCCTTTTCTTAGCCTACTTCTGTACACTGTCCTTTTGGCAACCCTGGGGTACAGCACAGTATATGAGGGATCCTCACTCTTCCTCTGGAAATTCATGTTACCTGTTTTTTGAAAGTTAGAGAATGTGCCAACCTCACCCTTGGGAACAATGGGAAGGGCAAAGTGACGCTGGGCCTACTTTTCCATAGAAAATAACAAACCTGAGTCACATGTGTTCAAATTGTGTTCTTACCACTCCAGCTCTTCTGAGGAAAATTGATATCAATTAGTGTTTCCACAGAAAGCAGGTGGAAAATAGAATTCTGTACTTAAAGGAATGCAACATTCGTGGCCTGCTGTCACTATGGCATTTAGGTTTGTCTGAAACAGCTGTCAGTTTGCTTTCCTAAGTAGCATGCTCCACCAGGGAGAAAGACCATGGGAGCTCCGCCTCAACGAAAATCTCAGACTGGCTCTGTCTCAGTTCGTCAAAATGTCCTCCTGAGAAGAGCTTTCAACGGAATCCATAATGTAACTAATTGAATCACAAAATGGTCTTGTTGGGGAGAAGCTGGACCCCCACCAGGGCAGTGGGGGCCAGCAGCCATACCCTCACCATCTATGGGAGAGCCCAACACCTCCCATATGCCCCCCAGAAATGCAACAGAGTCCCAAGCAGGCAGCAGCATGTTCCAAACTGCGTTTATTTCTGGGCAGCAAAAAAAGAAAAAAACACGCAGAGCATCGTGCACATCGAGAGTTCAGGCGCCGTCTCCCCCGGGGCTGGCTTGCAAGCCAGCTTTGTAATCACACTGCAGGCTGACCTCACAGAATTGGATCAGCTCCCAGAAACCTATCTCCTCCTGCTATTGGCTGCTAAGTGGTAGGTTACCTATGTAGCCCTTATAGAGAACCTGATAATTGGATATTAACCTTTTGCGTCAGTGGGTTGGTTTAGCTGTGCCAGCCCCCATTACCTAATTCTAACTTGTTGCAATATGACCTTGTTCCCATAACTTTTTAGCTGAACAAGCAGTTCGCACCTGGGCTCTGGGCGCTGGGCTGCGCCATTCCTGTTACAATTTATGTTTCAAATGTTGTGCAAGTCCTCGAGAAAATGTCTTTCTTTCCCGGAAAGAAAAAAAAAGCACACTGGGTTGCCGTGATTTATTCGCATTTGTGGATATTTAAAAAATGTCTGTCTGCAGAAAGCAATCTTATCTTGAATGTGCGGCCTTGGCAGGTCGGAGGTTTTGCGAGGAACATTGCTGAAGGCTCCCGCAGCCAGTGTTCAGTGAGAGAAATGAACTTGGCTGTAATTTTCCTGAAACATGGCTTTACACTGTGCATTTAGACCATGTTAATTCATATAGGCATTTTCAAGCCTTTAGACAGGGATTTTTGTGTTTGTAGATTCTGATATTGCAGCATTGATTCTAATGTAGCATGAAAGTTGCACTGTTGGTGAAGTGGGTGTGTTTCAGCATATTTGTCACCCATGGGTGCGCTGGGGCCTGGTTCAAATGATAAGTGCGCTCCTTGTTTTTCCTGCTGTTCTTCTGTATATGTGCCTGGGGTGAGGGGGCATGGGTTTGATCTCGATTTTCCCTCTTCTGTCCCCCCTCTGGTCGACTTTGTCGACCACACCACCAAGCTACATTCACCTCCTTCCGCTCTTCATATCTTTGTCAATTCCTTGAAGTGTCCATAATTTTTTGCATTGTTGTTGATGAACAGTACATATAGGAGTGTTCTCCTTCTGTGTTCCACCACACTCACTTCCCTTCGTACTTCCTCTGATCACAGGGAGTGGCCACCTTTATTACTGCTGGAACCATGTTGCACACCGCTATCTTAGTCCGGCTCTTCCTTTCACCATGTCTCTTATTTGCATTCCGTTAACTTCTTCTGTTGTTCTCTTGCAATGTATCTCTACCTTGCACAATGATGCTGTGCTCGGTACTAGTTCTTCCGTTATCACCTTCAATCAACCAGGCAGTCATGATGTCCTCCATTACCATGCAAGCACTAGCTAGTACTTTGCTTTCTCTTTTCAGATGCAGTTTTGCTGATCATTCTTTAGTATGCTGGTACTGCACCCAATTATTTTTCTGTCTCGGTCGAGAAGTAATTCCCCCCTCTTTTTACTTCTCTGTCTGTTTCTCTTCTTCCGTTGTTTTCCATCTTGGTGAATGTGTCACTCTTCACATATTCCTTGGTCATCACCAACAAGGGCATGCTGATGCGCACCAATGAACACTCTCCTCCCCAATTCAGTGGTAGTTTCTCTTGATCTTTAGATGCATGTGCTCAATAGTAGTCCATAAGCAGTGATGTTCCTGCTCTCATCTTGCAACTTCTCTCAACCTTCTTGCATCCAGAATGATTGTCCACTTCTTGTCACTGTTGTGCTGGTAACATAACGCTGGTACCTTAACAGTATAAGTCCTTCTTCATTCTCCACCCAAGTGACCATCTTCGCTCTTTTGTCTCACTCCGTTAGGCACTTATCATATTTTTGTCTCTTTTATTTTATTTTTTCTTCTCTTTTTGTTTATTTTATTATTTATTTATTTAGTTATTATTTTTTTTTCTCTTGCAGCTTGCTCACTTGTGCATTTGCTCGTTGTTTCTTCTCTCTCTGGTCACTTTCCACATACAGTTGTTCTCCAATTAGCTGCTTTATGTAATCATCTTCCATAGGGGATTACACCACTTTTTTTTTTTTTCCAATCTCAATGTTGCTGTCTTCCCTTGCAATCTTCTTTGCACCTTGGCATACATGGGAGTCGTGCTCTGCTGTAGTAATTTCTGTTGTAATCAATTCCCTTCCGGCATATGTTAAAGAACAGTTAGGACAGCTCTCTCCAGTGGTGTCCCTACCAATTTTGTACATGTGTGCATGTTGTTGGTCACTTCTGCTATGTGTGTTATGTGTTTTTTTACTCCCTTTGTGTCTGCCCTTAACTCTCCTTACTTTAGCAGCAGCTTTTCCTCACCCACTGACGCCGTAACTCTTCCTGCTTAGGTTAGGCAATGTTAGCAGGGGATACAGCGGTAATGCTCACTATTACAAATAATTTTCAAATTACCACCCCCATTATTTCGTTCATCATTAATAGTCCCATCGTGAAGGTAAAAGTCCTTATTTGCTTGCCCGTAACCACTTACGCTGCTGGGTCCTTGCAGCTGATGAGATGATAAAGTTGCCCGCCTGAAAATCGCAAGAAAGGCGTTAATAGTTAGTACTTGTTAGTAACCTCAAGCTCCGCGAACGAAACAATCACTAAGGGCAAAAATCAAACCTCCCCCTGGACATTTCGTGTTTTCAAAACTTCTCAATATGGGTAGGGAAAATCTTGGGTTGTTTATTCAATGGAAGCAAGGAAATATACTTCAGGGAAACATGCTCTAAGGGGTCTGAGGTTCTTGATAGGGTGGGCAATTGAGTGGGGAATGCTTCACGATGTTTTAATCAGTAGGCCTCACAGTTTCTAATGGAAGATAACATTAAGGAAATTTCCTACACATTTCTAACAGCATACATACGCAACAACCTGCATGTGCGGGGAAAAGAGAAGAAACAAAACAGTGTTACAGCTGTAGGTGCACAAAATGTAATATGAACCTCAATTAAACTTTGGAAATGCGTTTGTCAGTCCCTATTCTAGTTGCTAGTGTGCGTTGGACCATAGGATGGCCATGTTTCCCTAACTCGGGAGTGTTCGTGCTATTTTGCAGTTCATGAAAATCTCTTGCGTTGGCCCTGTTGATCGTTGCTCCCTCGTTGCCAGGGTGGCCACCGCTTTGTAGGGCTTGACGCCTCACACATCTAACAAAGTCTGTCAGGAGGGGAAAAATGTCCCACTGTAGTCCATAGCCATTGGGTGTTGGTTGTCCGTTGTCTTCAGGCCTGCCCTGGGTCCTTTATATCTGGCGAGAAATGAAATGGAAGCGCTTGAGACCTGAGAATTTACATATTCTTCAATTTCTTGACCTAACCTCTCTGCACTACTCTCACACTATTCAGTGTCCTAGTGGGAGGAGCCAATGGTACACCTATGCACCATCCTGTCACCACCTGGTGGCGTTCAATGGTGGTCTTACTGTAAATTGTTACACAATTCGAAATGTACCCAGAAAATGGGTAGGCACTTAATTTATGTGAAGATACTCATTACACACTTGGATCATATAAATGCAATTTGGGTGCTAGTGTACAAATGGGCCTTTGGATCTTTATATTTACTGTGCTTTTGTTGTAAGCTATTTATAGTGCGTGCCTTTGTCCCGTGGGGCATCAGGCACTGACAAGCTAAATAGGGAAACATCAGGGTGGTAAATTCGTCATATAGGGTGGCTGTGTTTCTAAATTAAGTGCACCATGTTACTTAGTTAAGATAATCGCAGGGTTTTTAAATCTTTTTTCTTTTTTTTTTTCTATGGCTCCTCTCTCAACTTCTCAGGGCGTGCCTCGCAGTGAACTGCAGGCACTTTAAGCTGGTACTAATGAAATTCGCTACCAATTATTCGCTACCTGTCTCTCCCCCCTCTTTGTATTTATTTATTTATTTATATATTTATTTATTTATTTCCTCTTTTCTTTCAAACCCAACCCTCACAATTTACTCCCATTCTCTCTATCCCACCCCATGTCCACTTTTTAAACCCTACCTACTCTGTTAATTACTCATTTAGTCTAGTATTTTATTACTCCACTACTGTAATTACTGTTACATTTAAACAATATATTTCTCCCCCCAATATCTGCTCTCAAATTTTAATACAACCATTATGCTCCAGTTCGTGCAGCAATTACCTCTTTCCCTATGTGTGTTGGCTAATGCATTTGTGCCAGTGCTATTTTCAAAAAGCGCTAGTGGCATTACCACTTGCACTGTCATTTTGTCGCCAAATTAATTCTGTTGGGAACATGGATCATCCACCCTTTACCCCTATTTCTCTCCTCTTGTGGTGAACTGTCAATGAAATGTAGGCCTCCCCCCTCAAGTGCACCTTCTTCCACCTTGTGTGTCTCATTTAATTGTTCTGTGTTAATCGTGTATTCATGAGCCCACTCTCCTCACTGAAAGATGTGTGCTCAAAATGTAGCTAAATGTACTCTCTTGTGATGCGCTATCATTATGCAACCCCCTCTGTACCGTGTACCCCCATTATCCTTAAACAATCTTCCTTACTTTCAACATGTGTATGCCTGGTGTTTAACAAGTTATGGATTTCTCTGTTAATAAGGTGGTCATGTCCACATCGCTCATGATGTCACAAATGTCTCTTCCCTAATGCATGGTCTAGTCGCCCCACTGTCACCCAGAAAAGAAAATGTTTTGATACCTATCACCACCCCTATGCAATTGTCCTCTGCATTATTGAGTGTGCGTGAGTGTGTGTGTCGGCGCGCGTCTCACCCGCTCTGTCGGGGAGGTGGAGCATGAGTGTGTGTGGCAGAGTGAGTCAAATCAAGTTTGTCTTGGGCTGTCCTATTAGCGGTATAATGTCAATCTATGTCCTTTGAAAGGTTTGTTCCCCATCAGGAAGACCCCACCCAGTCATGTAACCGGTACCATTGCTATTGTGTCAGTGTTCTGTATGGGTGCTGGCTGCTGTGCAGTGCCCCTGTGTTGTGATTCTAGTCAGTCCTGGGGTAGTGGTGCTGTCATTTGTTGTGTCTGTACATGTAGTGGTGACAGTACCTGCGTTGGTGCTTGTGGTGTCTGCTGAAATGATCCCATCCTGCTCCATGTATCCTCCCCACATGGGCGATGCATATTGTGGTGATTGTTGACACTGCTATTGTGATTCTTGTGCGTGTGTGTTGAGGCTGTTTTTAACTGCCCCTCCCATTGCATACTTTAATAATTTATTTTGTGCCTACTTGTCCTCATCTGCCTTTCTCTGCCCCTGTGTCATCAAATATTACACTCCCGGAGGTTCAGAAGGGTGAGTCCCCTCTTCCCTCTGCTCGCGCTGGTTCAGCTTCAGCTGACCCCTCGCATCTTCCCTTTCCTTCGTGCACACAGTTCAACTGTAGCCATGTGCTTTTAAAGCTATTCCCGTGTAAGTGCTGTGTATGTGTGTCCTTAGCGATTGCTGCACGCTTCTGGAGAAGCCGCCTATGAGCAGCCATGGTCTTTTTTAATTTACCTTCAGTACTTTTGAATCTTTGCACACTATGTTTTACTTACTTATTTCGGCATGGAAGCTGTGTGCTACATAACAGGTGAAGGGCAGTCATTTCTGTATTGTGTGATACATTTTACCTCTATTCAATTTGAAAATTCCGATAGTCCGCTGTTCAGGGAGCAAAAGTTAAGAAGATAATTGAACATTTTTCAACTTCTGTGAGCCTTCTTGGCTCCGCACCTTAGCCAGTGCACTCCACGTGCAGCCCATCTTCACCAAACCATTGCCTTCTCCGGCACACCCCCACAATCTTGCGCATGTGTCTTCCACACCGCCTCTGGGTCACCTATTCTCCAAATCCAAAACCACACCACTATCTCCTCACCATCAAAACTCTGTGTCCTATGCATCAATCTGAAGGTGACGTCACCAAACTAAAAACACAGTGCAAATGAACAGACAAATGTGCATACACAGAACAATAACTCATTTCTCCCAACCCCACAAAAATCCCAAAATAAAACCCCACAATCCCCACAGCTGTCTTCCTGTCTCAACTGGAACAAGGTAAACTATAATAAAAACTCTTATAATTGGACTGCACACGCTGCGTCGCCTCACGTGTGATACGCTCCTCACCAGGGGACCTTAACCAGCCAACTATCATCCACTCACTGAACTAAAACGCTCAATTAGCAGGGAACCTCATCTACTCATTGATCTATAACGTCAATTCATAGGAAATCCAGACCCCGTACATGAAATCACCATCCAGACCAATCAGCGTGGCGCTCCTGTTCTATATGTAGGGAGTCACTACCCCACCCAATAAGCTCAAAAACACAAGAAGGGACCACTGCCACCGCCCCAGTCCCAACTACAATTCACGTGTTGATCACCACCAATGCGCTGAATTTTGCGACAATGTACAATCACCCACCACCCAATTTACAATCCCTCCCTCAGTTTCTACCCAAACAAAAGAACTTAACATTTCTGCAACATACTGATCAACAATGCATCATAATACTTTAAACATTTCCCCCCCTCAAAGCCCATGTTGCTAGTTGACTTACATTTTCCTATGCTGCACTGGCAGTTGCTCCGCTGCTGGACACCCCCTCAAGGCGCTTCACCGGACCCCTTCTCCTGCAGGGCTCTCACCTGCCCTCAAGCGGGGTATTTCCAAGTGGCCCCCGAAGCCTTTAGCCGGTTACGCGTTTTCCGGTGGTCTTCAGGTGCAGGCGAGGGTCCCACAGCTTCCTTGAGTCGGCGGCAGGGAGTTCAGTTCAACGCAGGGCTTGCGCAGGCAGTGCTCATTCACCCATGTTACAATGAGCAATGAGCCTCACAGAGGGCACCAACTTGTTGGGGAGAAGCTGGACCCCCACCAGGGCAGTGGGGGCCAGCAGCCATACCCTCACCATCTATGGGAGACCCCAACACCTCCCATATGGCCCCCAGAAATGCAACAGAGTCCCAAGCAGGCAGCAGCATGTTCCAAACTGCGTTTATTTCTGGGCAGCAAAAAAAGAAAAAAACACGCAGAGCATCGTGCACATCGAGAGTTCAGGCGCCGTCTCCCCCGGGGCTGGCTTGCAAGCCAGCTTTGTAATCACACTGCAGGCTGACCTCACAGAATTGGATCAGCTCCCAGAAACCTATCTCCTCCTGCTATTGGCTGCTAAGTGGTAGGTTACCTATGTAGCCCTTATAGAGAACCTGATAATTGGATATTAACCTTTTGCGTCAGTGGTTTGGTTTAGCTGTGCCAGCCCCCATTACCTAATTCTAACTTGTTGCAATATGACCTTGTTCCCATAACTTTTTAGCTGAACAAGCAGTTCGCACCTGGGCTCTGGGCGCTGGGCTGCGCCATTCTTGTTACAATTTATGTTTCAAATGTTGTGCGAGTCCTTGAGAAAATGTCTTTCTTTCCCGGAAAGAAAAAAAAAGCACACTGGTTTGCTGTGATTTATTCGCATTTGTGGATAATTAAAAAATGTCTGTCTGCAGAAAGCAATCTTATCTTGAATGTGCGGCCTTGGCAGGTCGGAGGTTTTGCAAGGAACATTGCTGAAGGCTCCCGCAGCCAGTGTTCAGTGAGAGAAATGAACTTGGCTGTAATTTTCCTGCAACATGGCTTTACACTGTGCATTTAGACCATGTTAATTCATATAGGCATTTGCAAGCCTTTAAACAGGGATTTTTGTGTTTGTAGATTCTGATATTGCAGCATTGATTCTAATGTAGCATGGAAGTTGTACTGTTGGTGAAGTGGGTGTGTTTCAGAATATTTGTCACCCATGGGTGCGCTGGGGCCTGGTTCAAATGATAAGTGCGCTCCTTGTTTTTCCTGCTGTTCTTCTGTATATGCGCCTGGGGTGAGGGGGCATGGGTTTGATCTCGATTTTCCCTCTTCAGTCTACACAGCATGGTGTCTATTGCAGGACCATACTCAATTTCTTCTACTTGCCATTTACTTCCTTAACAGAAATATAAAGCAAACAGTGAATGTAAGGAAACATATTTGTCATTTTTAGTAAACAGATTAAAATATTAATTTCATCAAAATTATGTTAAAACATTTCCACAAATGTGACAGAACTTGTCCAACGCCAATGTGAAGCTATGTACTTTGAAAGTGATCCCACTAAACCCCCATGGAAAAAAAAACATAAGCACTGTTCATGCTAAGGGTACACATGGTTATATTACACATTTCTTTATCCACACTTAATATGATATGATATGGCATTTATAACGCTCCTATACACAAGTGTTTCAAGGCACTACGAGGCAAGGGAGGGGAACAAAGGGACAACAGAGACAATGATCTTACTAGACCAGGTGACATTGACATCGTGCAAGTGCAGGGCGGGGGGAGGGGAAAAGTGCAGCGGGGAAGGGGTGTGTAGCACATAGGATAAATAGTAATAAATAAAAGCAATAAATAAGAACAATACATAAGAAGTGCGACCAGCTTGTGGCAGGTGCAGGGCTAAGTGCAGACTTTGTGTGTCAAGTGCTGGTAGGGGGCTGTAGGGGACTGTAGGGATACAGAAACAGCCCCAGAGTTCAAGGATTGCCAGGCGGGTAGTGCAGGTGTGCAACTGGCGGGGAGGGGACCTGGGCCCAAGAACAGAGGGTGACCAGTGCAGTTTCAGTTTCAGCCAGGAGTTCAGCAGGCAGGGTAGGAGAGATGCAGAAGCAAAGATGGGCAAAGATGTTTCTCCTCAATTTTTAGAGAGGCAGGGAGGCTGTTCCAGAGAGAGGCCCCAGCCGAAGAAAATGATCTACCACCAACTCGTTGCTTGGAGAAGCGACTGACCCTGAGGGAGTTGGAGGCGGATGAGCGGAGAGCTCGAGAAGGAAGATATTTAGTAAGAGAGAGTTGGAGATATTGAGGCCCCAGGCCCCAGAAGTCCCTGTGGACAATGCAGAGGGTTTTGAACTTAATCCTCGCAGCCACTGGGAGCCAGTGCAGAGATTTCAGTCCTGGATTTATATGATACCTGGGCTTGAGGCCAAGGACAAGCATCACAGTCCTGTTTTGGATAAGTTGCAGAGGGTGGGGAGTAGAGGCAGGCAGATTTAGAAAGAAGCTGCTGCAGTTGTCCAGCCTAGAAAGAACCAGCGCTCTGGAGACAGTGAGCTTCTGGGGGAAGGAGAGAAAAGGAAGAATACCTCTGAGGAGGTGCAGCTGGTAGTGGGACTTCTTATAGATGTCAGAGATGTGAGAAGAGAAGGAGAGTGTGGAGTCGGAGATGATCCTGAGGTTGTTAGCCTCACAGGTGGGAGAAGGAAGAGGGCCAAGAGAGGCTGGCCAGAGAGTGACAGGATAGGAGGGAGCGGGTGTGCCGATGAGGAGAATCTCAGTCTTACTGGCATTAAGGCAGAGATCATTGGCGGCATACCACTCCTGGATAGCAGACAGACAGTCACAGATGAGAGAAGTAGAAGAGGTGGCTGAAAATGCCAGAAAATGAGCTGAGTGTCATCCGCACAGCACTGAAAGTTGGGGCAGAGAGCGGCAATACAGTGGGCAAAGAAGTGCCAGGTATTGGCTGAACACCACAGGTAGAGATAGAGATAGAGGAGAGGAAGGACCCGAGTTGGACCTGGGAGGGTTGATCGGAGAAGAAAGAAGTCAGCCAAGCCAGGGCCTGATCAGTGATACCCAGGTTATCATGGAGACGGTTGAGCAGGGTGGCATGGTTGACAGTGTCAAAGGCAGAAGAGCGATCAAGTAAGATGAGGACAAAGAGGTCTTGGAATCAAGGTTGGAGAGCAGGTCTTCACTGATGTTCAGGAGAGCAGTTTCCGTGCTTCTGCCAGCTCTGAACCCAGACTGATGGTCATGGAGACAACCAACAGATTCAGCGTGAAGATTAAGCTTGGAAATAGCCAGCCTTTCCAGGAGTTTGCCCAGGAAAGGAGTGATGGATATTGGGCGATAGTTAGCCGGGCAGGACGGGTCGGCAGAAGGTTCTTAAGAAGAGGGTGCACAAGGGAGTGCTTCAGGGGGGAAGGGAAGGCTCCAGTGGTGAAGGAGTGCTTGCAGAAGTCAGCCTGATCTGAAGCCAGGGTGCCAATGTGATCCTTGGTGGTTTTGGAGGAACAGGGGTGAACCTGTTTTGACGAGACTTTCATAGATCGGACATGTCTGGAAACCTCTTCACTGGAGAACAGGGGAAAGGCAGTGAAGGAGGGAGGAGAGGTGGCCGAAGAAGGGCCAGAGAAAGAGCAGGGAGTAGAGGGAGGAGGGGAAGAGGAAGAGAGAGAGGACAGGATGTCCTGAGTTTTTCAGATGAAATGAGAAGCCAGAGCCATGCAGAGGGCCTGGGAGGGGACAGGAGAGGTAGAAACTGCAGCAGGATTGGCCAGTTCCTTGCAGATTTTAAAGACTTCAGCCGAGTTGTTAGATGCTGCAGAGACACAGGCTTGGATGTGAGCTCTCTTCTTGGTGCGGACAGAGAGCCGGTATTGCCTTTGGAGCAGGCGGCAGGCCGGTTTTTCAGAGGATGTACCGGAAGCACACCATTTCCTCTCAGCCACCCTGCACTTGCGTTTGAGGTTGACGAGGTCTGGTTGTACCAGGAGTTGAACTTGGCTTTGGGCTTCAAGTGGATCCTCTTGACAGGGGAAAGAACATCAAGAGTATCAGATATAGCAGAGTGGAGCATGGAAAGGGTTGTGTTAGGGTGTGAGTCAGCCAAAGAGGGAGGGGCGGGTGAGAAAGTGGCGGTGAAAGCCTCGGCTGACACACGGGGGCAGATAACCGAGAAGGTGGGTGGCAGTGCTGGAGGTGGCTTGGCCTGGAGGGTCGAGAGGGTGAGCTAGCAGGAAAGGAGAAAGTGATTGCTCCAGGAGCGAGGAATGGTGAGAGGGATATAATGGGGAAGGTCTGAAGTGATCAGAACATCCAGCGTGTGCCCTGCAGAGTGAGTCGGGCAAGAGGGGAGAATAGAGAGTGAGAGTGAGTCACAGAGGTCGCAAAAGAGTCCAGAGGAAGGACAGGAAGCATCCAGGTGGATGTTTAAGTCTCCAAGAAGGAGGGGTTGAGTGGTCGAGACCAGGAGGGAAGAGGAGAGGTCCGCCCACTCAGAGAGGAAGGAGGAGATCTGACCAGGTGGCCGATAGATGGTAGCCACAGTAAGGGAATGGCCAGGAGAGAGAGAGAGACTGCAGACGAGGCATTCGAAAGAGGAGTAGGCCTGTGCAGGAATGACAGAGGCAGGGATCCACTCTGCCTACACCCCCTCCGGAATGGTTGGATCTGGTTGCAGAGAGGATCTTGTAACCGTCAGGGAGGAGAGTGTCAAAGTGTGTTACAGAGCTGGCCGAGAACCATGTCTCCGTGAGACTGAGGTCAAGTTCTTCCAGGAGTAGTCAGATGTCAGAGGAATGTTTGACAGCTGAGTGAGAGTTAAGAGTGGCAATATGCCGTCCTTGAAAGACTTCCGGGGAGGCATACAAATCAGAGGTATGCCCTGCAGAGGTGTAGAAGAAGCCTGAGGGCGACAGAAGAGGGAGGAGGAGAGGGCATGGTAGCCAAGGAGGAGACAGCAGGGGGAGGCAAGGAAGCCGTGCAGGGAAGAGAGGGGACAGCAGGAGAAGGAAGGATATTGATGAGGCGCGGGAAGCGTTTATCAAAGAGGAGAAGATTGGCCTGAGGGGCTTGGACCAGGACGGTGCCATTGAGGTAAACTTTTATGATGACCTTAGAGGAGTCGAAGAAGGCCAGGAGGGCCTCCCACCGGGTGCCACCATTAATGGGAGAAGCAGAGAGGGTAGAAAGCACAGAGACCATATGAAGAGTCCATAGGTCTGGTGAGGGAATGACAAAGAGGATGGCAGTGAGGGTTTGCCTAGAGGAGGCACTCAGTGATAGGGAGGCCTGGGTTGGAGACCAGGATGTCCTTTTTAACTTCTTCCTACCAGATTTAGTGAGGAGAGCAGGATAGTCAATAGCGAAGCAGTTAGAAAAGATAGGAGAGACAGAGAGCACCACAGAGTAGGTGGGGAGAGGAGAAAAGAGGAAAGGGAGGGCCCTACGGAATGACGAAGGGAGGGGCGCAAGCAGATGAGACAGAGAGAGATGAAACAGTAGTGGAACTTGGACAAGACGACAGACCCTCAGACAAAGGTAGAATGTTTCCTAGATGAATGCTTTGCTAATGGTCAAAACCCCAGAATGGCACTACTTTCACAATGTTGTTTATATACTGGAGAAAAACACACCTAAGTCTGAGAGTCCTGTATAAGGGGAACAGGCCTAGGTTTCACAACACAATGTTAAATACTTTACAATGCAATTTTTAGATACTGGAGAAAAACACCCCTAAGTCTGAGAGTCTACTATGTGGCAGGGTTGTCTGGGTAGAGATCAGGCTCTATCCCTAACCCCGGCCACTCCTACCTTACTGCTCGCTGCTGTTTGACGACTGGCCACTGGTTTCCCCTGCTGACACCTGCAGACACTAGCTAGAGCCGCCTCTGTAGGAGCCACCCTTTGCCTTGGGGTCCTTAGCCACAGGGGCTGCCGAGCAAAGTACTGCCCTGGGAGGGTCAGTGAAGAGGAGAAATCTAACCTATCAGGGGGAGGGAGCAGGGCTGGGAAGCGGGAGCAAACACAGAGGAAAGGGGAACAAAGGATCTTGTCCTACGTTGCCTGCTAGGCCCACAAAGTGTTAAAATATCTTGTTAAACACACACAGAGCTCAGAGCTCACCAACAGCACTCACCCTAGATGGAATCAAGGTGCAAATCTGTATTATATTCTCTTCAGTTCATACTTTAGTAGACTATAATTAAGCCTTCTGGACTAAGGAAATGGCATTGTCGTGGGATAATAACCCGCCCCTAAATTATTGCCCGGGGTGAGCTGATGTATCATTAACATGAAAGAATCCAGACATGGCCTGATCACTGCAGACTTCAGTTACAATACATTATAAAGTTAAAGTCAGTGTTGATATTTCACAAGAGTACATGTCCTTGAATAATGAAAACAAGATGAATTTGCCTGGATAATTTTCTATTCTAACAATAGCAGTGTTTGATCCAAAAGAAAAATATTCAATGACACTACAAGAGCAGAATTGGTTGATAATAAGCCTGTGGTGTTAGGATAACCCTGGGGCAATCCTATATAGTTAGTTCCAACAATCAGTGGTTACACAGAGCTCCCTGGAAATCTGCGTGACATACTTTTTCCATTGCAGATTAAATCTCTTCTTCTGGTTTTAAATTATTGCCACTTTCCCAATGTTTCCTAAATCTAACCTTTATTCTTGCTTCTATATTTTCAGGCCTTAAATAGCCTGAATTGAGCCCTCTTAATGCATTTCTGAACATATAGCCTTTGTAATACCATATTTTGTTTTCCATAGCCTTTGAAACCCAAGAGCGGAAGAGCGGCCATGATATAATTTTGTTATGCAAGCTCCTAACTGCCATAATATGTGGACAAACACTAATCCATGGTGTGATGCAAGTCTGTGAATAGTGCTTTGCAGAACCACTGCTCTTCCATGTATTTCCTCTAGCCAGCTAAGTGGGCCCACATATGCAGTGGTGGGTAAAAGGGATGAATCCAGCATGTGCATTACAACCATTTTAGCTGTATTGTTGTTTTTGATTGTTTTTAAGTCATTGCTCTCAAAAGCCATGGGCTTTTGATAGAGTAGCACAAGGAATACAAATAGATATTTACTTTTATTGTGCCATATTTTAGGTGGTTATACACATGGTTGATTGGCTGAAGACTTTAAATTCCTAGAAGTGAATACGGTGCTAGGACTATATTCAACTACATTATTGCTAATGTTAGAGACTGCTTATTGTTTGACTATACTAATGTTTAATGTACATAAATTATCTTTAGGAGAGAATATACAACAATGCTAAATAAAAGAGTGGGTGCAGTCTTCATATGTTTCTAGTTATATGTTTAAAGAATCACTATATTACAAGTGTAAATGCTTATTATTTTAATGACTGAACTGTGTTGCAATGTTATTTATGAGATCTAATAATTGTTTCCTAGATGTTCTAGGCGGAACTCCATGACAATTGTGCTGTCCAATTGTAAGTCAGTCAGGCTCAGGTTTAGTTTTCTCTTGTGCTAAGTGCAGAGATCTAATTCTCTACAGAGTTATGTTTTGGGTACAGCAGTCGCCCATGCCACAAAACCTGCTACAGTACCAAATGGGCATTCTGACCATCTATGTGGTGGAGTCTGTGTGCTGGCATGTGAGGTGTGACGGGGCCTCCTAAATGTAGGCATTAGTTTGAGCATGTTATTCTTAAGGGTTAAGATGCTGTTTGCTGGGACCTTCTGGGCACACAGTATCATCCAGACAAGAAGGGAACTTGGGGCATTGGGGCCAGCTTGCTGTTCAAGGGTCAAATCCAACAGAGTGCTGAGGTACATCTGTAACAATTGTGTGGCATAGGTTTTGGTACAGTAAATATTGTTGGCAGGAGTTCAGGCACTGAGTTCCCAGTCTGCCCCAGTCCCCACACTGTTTTCCTGTTGTGAGGAGCTGCACGACGAGGTCAAGTCTTTTTTCTGTTGCTGTGATTTTTTTGATTTTTTGATTTAAACACTTTTCCAGCGCGCAGCGCAGTGCAGAGTTCAGGCACTGAGTTCCCAGTTTGCCCCAGTCCGCCGCGGCAGCGAGGAGTGAAGGCGTAAGAAGCTCATCAACAATGGCCGCGTCTGGTCCGCAGACGCGGTTCAAAACCCTTCAAGTGCACCGTCAAGCCGACACTACTACCTCTCCTTC
Organism: Ambystoma mexicanum; assembly: GCF_040938575.1. Classification (NCBI taxonomy): domain Eukaryota; kingdom Metazoa; phylum Chordata; class Amphibia; order Caudata; family Ambystomatidae; genus Ambystoma; species Ambystoma mexicanum. The sequence goes on from NC_090923.1 coordinate 720,387,342, forward strand.
CACAGAAAATAAGCTTGAGGTAAGCATTCATAACGATGCTGTGGAGCGGCCTTCTTGCTATGTGCCATTAAATGGCCGTGTGCCTCTGCTATCCTCATTAGTGCTGGAAAAGTTAAACGGCTCTGCTTCCATTATTGATTCATTTGAGTATGAAAATCAAAAGGTTGACTGTACATGCATAGCAAATGATGCGAGCACAGCTAGTATCAACACTGACAATACTGCCAACATTGCCAACATCGCTCATGAGGCTTTAATAGCTGTTGAAATCAACATGCGTGCACAACAAACTGGAAATATTATTGAAACTGTTGAGATTGAAACTATGCACTTTCTGTCACCGTTCAATGTGACTGATAATGAACTTTTAGAAATACAAATCCCACAAGGACCTTCGGATCGTAGCGTTTTTACCTTTGTTCCTCCCATTGGAAACGTGGGAGTACGATACACTATAAAGCCATCAGCAGGATGTCAGAAGTCCGACGTAGGCAAGCGTGGAACGAGTGGCGATGAAAGTTCAGCGCCAGCTCAGGCGCAACTTTACATGGTGGATGGATTTAGATGCCATGATCAGCAAAACAGAGCAAACATAACGCTGAAAACGGCCTCCAGTGAGACAAGTAATGCACACACAAACTGTGATCCGGAGGTCCTTCTGCCAAGTTTACAACAAAAGAGTGTGTTACCTGGAAAGGGTGTCAGCCAGTGCGTGGATACTGGTACAATGGTGAAACACCAATGCCCAGAAAATCGACGCAGTAAGTCAGGCAGTAGAGGCATCTACTGCCTGACTTACTGCGTGTTTGAACACCTGAACTCAATGCTAGTGGCTGCAAGTCACTCCTTGTCAGGAATACTAAACGCCCAGGCGCAGTCTAATGCTAAAAGTTCGCAAAACAATTCTGGCCGACCAGTAAATGGTATAGAACTCGATCTTGCAGGTCGGGAAGCTCACCTGACAGAACGTCGGCAAGCGGATTTTCAGCTTGTCAAAGAAAAGCCTATTAACAGTTTTGTAAACTCGTCAATGGACAAAACGATAAAAATGGGGGAAAACATTTCCATACGTCAAGACGTGGGCAGTGAAGTTCAGCTTCCTCTGCAGCCAGTATCTATTGCACGAACAGCACTCCCTACTTGAAACCGCCGTTTGCCCTCAGAAATAGATCTGAGTCACTGAAGGATAAAAAGACTGTAAATCAGCCCGTGACTCATGAATTAGATCTCGCACAAAACAAATCACTCAGTGAGAAACAGCTAACCCTGGATAAAAGCTGCCAAGCTTTCTTGAACTGCCCGCAAAAGCATGATATTGGTTCCGAATACACTGACAAAGCTAATCTATCAGTAGCAGCTGGAATACAAATTCACAACAACGTTCTGGCAGCAACATCTTTGGCGCTCATCCCATTTGCAAAACTATATGAAACACTGAGCGAATCCATAAAAGATCAATCTACACAATTGCTGAATTGGAATGAAAAAATGTCAAATATTGAACATGCAAATGACGTGCTCAAACAGAGGCTAGAACATGAAGCAGAACTCTCTCTTCAACGGCAACATTAACTGGGTGAGCTTGCTATGCGAGACCATGCCGATAAGGGGGTATTAATGTATGCCATACACAAATGTATGAAGTGGCTTTGCCACCAGGATGATTATAGGTCTCAGGTGGAGAATATGACCTCAATAAAGCCGCCATCGCTGGCAGGTCCGCCAACTACAGTAGGAAATCTATCAACCGCCAAGAAAGTGGCCTCAAATAAAGTAGTCGATATTGCATCGGCCATCGACAAGTCTGCCACAGCAGCTGGCGATAGGCAAGTTGTTGATCCTTTGGAACCCTCGCTACCTAAAGAGGTCCAAATTGAACACAACAAGCTCACAGCTGTCGAAAAATCCACTGAAAGTGTCGCTAAACACCTTTGGAATATTCACTGGAGCAGCAAAAACTCTACCGACGAAAGAAGCACCATCTCGAATGTCACACATTGTGAGAAGAACTGAAAGTAAGAGTAATACAACGAAAAATAAGTCAAAAATACATCCACCAAAGACAAAACAATTTGTAAGGAATTTAATGCCACAAAATAAAACGTCAGGAGCAATGAATTCCATTGTACCAGTACCGACCTTGCAGAAGCACATAAACAACCCCAATAAACGTGCACAAATTGCTTCCGAGGACTGTTCAGCCAGCTCAGCAGACAGCTCATTTGGTCTATGTGATCTTTCTACATACTCCATTGAGACTGATGAAGACAACAGGGCTACAACCAACATTGGAGTGTCTGGAAAGAGTCAGTCAGATCAAACGCAGGCACAAGTCCCACAAAGAAAAGACACCAATTTGAAAAACCTTGTAAACACTTTTTCAAAGTCAAAAAGTGGAGCAAGAAGGTCCACTACGTTGAAGAGTGCAACTCCAATGAAAAATAGAAGTCAGCACCACACTCCATCCCACGAAACTGTCTTGTAGAAACAAAACCCAAAGAATTTGAATACAAAAATGACTACAGCGCAATGGAAAAAACAATCACATCTTAAATCAAGAAATCTGCCAGTGCCGAAAAATGAAATGAGCGCTAAGACCTGGAAGATTCAAATAGAAAATATCTTTCCAGATGAAAGCAAAGTCAACTTAAACAGAAGCAATGTGATGCACCTTCTACACAATATTCCCTCTCTTCGCACAATCAAGTCTGAAGATATAGTGATTGATGAATATATTACAGAAGACTGCTCCGACCAAATATTTTTACATATTAGCTCTCAGGCTGTTGAAAATACGCTCATGGCAGCAAAAGATGAGCTTCTGTTTTATGGTTTTGATCTTTTGGTGGAGAAGGCACGATCAAGTTCCGTGGGAATTAGCGCCATGTTACCAAATGCGAATGGTTCAGAGAAGGAAAACCGATGAGATGTTCTAAGGAAACTGTTTAAAAAAAAAAGGAAGTGCGCCATATGATGTCTCTCTGCACTCAGAGCGCAAGTTAAACACTAACACTGACAACCAAGCCTAACCATCACAGTCCCCAGTTGAGGCTCCTTGTGAGTTGATTTCATGGAACACAAGAGGCTTTTTTCATTTGTATAAAAACTTTCCATTGTCTCTGGAAAACAATTTCATAGTATGCCTTCAGGAAACATGGCTACGGGAGGCCCCTTCGCGAGATGGTTACACAATTTTAATTAATCCAGCAAAGAAGAACATGTTCGGACGTCAATACTCCCGCCTTTTAACAATGGTGAACAATGCAAAGGGCTGGGAAATTGCGCAGTTTCATAATCTAAACCTCTTTGTCCAAGGAACAGTGCTGCAGTTGACAAAAGTCCACCTTGATGAAGAAAAACTTTATTAGTAATTAATACGTATTGGAATCTGAAAATGATTACAACATCTCGATACATTCTCTCAATAACTACTCTGATTGATGCTTGTCTACTACAATTTAAAGATCTTGCAGTAATATTTCGTGGTTTGATGGAGAAATAAATCACGTCCACTCCGACACAGAGAGACTTAACTTAAATACGCGTAATAGCCAGTGCTTGAAAGCGGTGTTAAATGCACGTAACTGTGAGATGCTGAACGGTAATGTCAACAGAGACATACCACTAAACTACACATTGCACCGAAATGTAAGCTTTAAAACACTAGACTATATCTGGATCTCAAGGTCATTATGGCCGAAAATAGAGCAGCTAACAATTCATGAAACATCCTGCAGCGATCACTCTGCCCTAGTAATGATATGGATGCTGTCCTCTACGGTTCCTGCCGCAAAATACACTATGCCGGTGGAGATCAACTAAGGATCAAACAGATTAAAAATAAAAGATTTCCAGATAAATGCATTAAGACAAAATCTGTTATCTGGTTCTCTATACCAACCAGCAAAATCAATTATGAACCACTGTTATCGCAGTTCAAAACTAAAGTGTTGGATAAGGGGAATAGATCATACACAAAGAAATATGAATTTAGCATCGCAGTAAGTGCACAAAAAAAAGCACTACACAAGGACATTCGACAAATAAGAAAGAATCTGGGAATGAACGCTGCACAAACCATCAAGCAGCGAAAGCAAACTTATCGAAACTGGACTAAATCTTTTACAGCAATTAGAGATCAAGAGCGAGGTGAACACATGTTAAAACTGATCATGTGCCATAACTCAAGAGAAATATGGGGAATAATAAATACCAGGTCAGTGCATCAATCAGCTAAGCTCTCGATTGGAATCTCTGGGTTGACTTGGCACCAACACTTTAGTAAGGTGTTTTATGCTGACACCATAATTCCGGTTATTCCGGTTCCATCCATGCCTGTCAATTGGGATGTCAACAAATCCACAGAAGACATCATACTTGCTATCAAACTGTTGAAAAACCCACGGGCAGCAGGACCCGATGGATGAACCAATGTGATGTTAAAGGCAAAAATGAATTATGAGCACAATTTATCAAAGAACTGTTCTGTCAAATTGTAACATATAAGATGCTCCCTTGTTCTTATCGAACAGCTGTAATAGTTCCGGTCTCCAAGAAGGGTGGTCGAGACGATCCTGCTAACTATCGTCCGATCACCGTTCTTGATATTATCGGAACATTTTTTGCAACATTTTTCCAGCAGAAACTAACATCATGCGCACGGAATGCCCACATTCTAGATTGTAGGCAGACCAGCTTCACCAAAGGCGTGGGAACGGAAGTAAATCTAATCATTCTCAATCTTCTAAAATTAGAAGCCATTAAGAAAAAGAAAAAAGTTTTTATGGCCTTTGCTGACATGAAGCAAGCCTTTGATACCATAAATCGAGATAAACTGTGGTCGAAGCTGATTGCCTGGTCCTGTCTGTCATCACTGCTTCACCCATTGATGGCGCTACATGAACACACAAGTATCCGGGTGCGGGTAAATGAAAGTGGTGACTTAACTGAGGAAATACCAACTAATAAGGGCGTCGAACAGGGATGCCCCTTAGCTGCACTTCTTTTTAAGCTGTTTATCTCTGACATCCCTGTCGCCCTAGGTGAAGTACCCTGTTTTCCACCCAAACTAAACGGGCATTTGATCAGTTGGGCAATTTATGCGGATGACATTGTCTTGGTCGACTCTACTCAGATTGGCCTACAAAGGCTAATTTCAAAACTCCATCAATATCTGAGTAAAAACGATTTTGAAATAAACGCAGGCAAGACCAAGATTATGTCAATAGGTGGAATGAAGAAACAAAGAGACAAGGGCTTTAAGTGGCAGGTCGCTGGAAATAATATCGAACAAGTGGCAGCAATTCGATACTTAGGTATACAGTTCAATAGCTCCATCAGAGAATGGGATTGGGCGTCAGACTTGAAACACCGTATATCCACGTTCTCATTACAGGGCGCCAAGTTGCATGCAGAGTATGGTAAATTCACATTAACACCAGTCCTGACCTTTTACACTCAAAAGGTAATTCCATCAATTACATTTGGTACGGAATCAGGGTGGAATCTAAGCTATCACCTATGGTCCCTCTTAGAAGGACATTTCTGGAGGCGAGTTCTTAGATTAGCATCAAACGTGTCAATTATCGCCATAAAACATGAACTTGGTTTAGACTCCATGTACGGGACTGTTCTATGGAGATCTATTGCTGCCGTAAGGAAAATACACCTAAGAAAGCCTGCACCTGCATATCAGATTTTTGTACCATCAAAATCAAATCCACACTCTGGAATCTTATTGACATAGGCACCAAAATTACAGGAAATGTTAGAGTGCACCAGAATAAAATGGGAAACTGTGATGCAGACTCCACAGATCGCAAAGAAAAAACTTAGAATATGGAATTGGATACAAAACAACGACATGCAGTCTAATCTATTGACCTCATTATATACAGGAACGGCAGCAAACAGTCTTGATTCTTTACCAAGATACCTTTCAAGAATATATCAAAACCAGTTTTTAAGGCTGCGGCTAAATGCCTTTAAAAACAAGGAGATGCTGTGGATCAAACATGACAGAGATACCAGCGATAACCAATGCAGATTCTGTAGCATGTTAGTTAAGTTGCTAAAGCATTTGATTACCGAATGTGTTCCATTAACTGCTACAAGATCATTTTATCTGGAAAAATATGCTCCGTTAAATGGAAACATAGACGATTCGTGGTTCTCGATGCTATTGAGCAATAATGTAATACTGACATTTGCAGTTGTAGATTTTCTTGATAAAATACTATCAAATGATTCTGTCCCCCTACCAAACAGATACTAAAAAAAAAATTACAAAAGAAAATCGGAAGCCAATCATGGCGACAACTGTAGATGTAAATTGGAGTAATGAAATAAAAATGGATATATTAACTGACATTTGTAATTAAAGTTTTTTTACAAGCTATATGTTACAATAAAAATGTAAAAAAATAAAAATAGAAAAAAATATTGATGGCATTGTGGCTTTGGACAAAGGCTGGTTCGGCTGGGTCTGAGGTTGTTCCGGAAGATGAAGGAGAAAAAGGAATGTTTCTTTTCAAGATATCACTATATAAGACTGCTATTGATAGAGGAAGGACAAGGCATTAGATATGATATGATATATGGTATTTATAACGCGCCTGTACACAAGTGTTTCTAGGCGCGACAAGACAAGGAGGGGGTAACACAGGGAGGACACAACAACAATCTTACTAGGCCTTGTGTCATTCAGATCGCGCAAACGCAGGAAGGGGGGGAGTGCAAAAGGGGGTGGGGGATGGAGAAGTGCAAAAGGGAGGGGAGAAATATAAGTGCAGGTAACAGAGTGCAGTCAACATGTGGCTAAGTGCCGGTAATCCGAGGTTGCAGCCAGTGAGTGGCTAATAAGTGTAGAGAGTGGGTGGACAGTAGGGTTACAGATACAGACCACAAGTGCTAGAAGGGCCAAGAGGCAGTGCGAGGTGTAACTGGACAAGCAGGTACCTGGTCCCAAATTACAGGGTATCTTCTGGATGTTGTGGGTGTCTTCTTTTGTATCATGCTTGATTAATTGAGAAGATTTTCCTCCAGACATTGACTAATGCCTTCTTTAACAGCAGCTGGTGATGGGATAGATGTGTCCCCAACTCCTCCATGTTGATTGCTTTTCTTTTCCGGTGGGTTCCCAATACCAATAACCTCACATTTTTGATGCACCTTCGTTCAGTCTGGGTGGCTCCCAGGCCATCAGACTTTCTCTTCCTTTTTGAGGTTAGTTGTCGCATATACCTTATTTTCTCTGTTTATTGTACCTGAGGCCGGAGTGGCTTTGCGAAAGGGCTTTCTCTTGTTCTGATGGAAAGATGAGACCAGTCCTGACATTAATAGACAATGGGATTGTTGTGAGCATGACTACCTTTTACTTTCTAATGGATATTAAAGTTAATAAATTGAATTATGGCTATTTTTCTGCGTTTTGGTTTTTAATGGGTCTTTTTATTGTGTGACCCTGGACGATTGTGCCTGCAATGATGAGGGTGTGATGCCTCTTAGTACATGTGAGGAGGCAGGTTGATTAAATGTCAGTAGTTGGCATTAGAAACCGTTTTTTTACCCACTCACTCGAGGGGAGAGATGAGTCCAGGGTGTCGATGACACACTATCATGCAGAATCCTTTTTACTTTGAGTCACATGGACCTTTTCTCATAACTGTGGGCGGAAATGGTTGAAAACACAAGGTCCATATGCTAGAAGCCTATGTGTGAGGGACAATCAATACACACAAGGTTTTAGTGTGCTCTAAAGGGAATCGGGTCCAGATGAAGCCAAGACATATCTGTATAGCCCGAGAGGTGCCAACGGGGGCGGACGTATCACCATATTTGGTTATGAGATTGCCCCACCGCCAACAGTGGCATAATCAGTACTATAACAGGATGATCGGAGGATCGCCGTTCCAGCAGTACTGTTGATGAGGTAGATGATGATGAAGACTATGAAGAAGAGGAGCGGAGAACCTATGTCAGGAACACGTGTTTATTGCATGAGTGAAGTACACACAACAGACATACTTTGACACTGCGCTGTGTGTGAACCACACAGCTGGCTATAACATGGCATGCGTACAAAAGCAGGTGTGGGGGGGTCCAAGCAATGGGGCATGTTCAGGGCTCGCACTGCCATTGCTCGCCCCATTGGTTGCTGTTGTCATGTGTTGCAGAAGTCCAAGGCTAGCACTTGTGCGGTGCTTGACCCGCATTCGCTACCTGCGGTTTGCAAACAAATGTATGTGTGGGTCTGAGCACTGGTGCATGTGCAGGGCTACGGCTGCCCTGCTTTCCCCAATTGGGTGGTGTTGTCACTTGTTACAGAATCCCAGGGCTTGTGCTATTCATTCGATGCATCCACCGCCAGGGGACTATTAATGCAAACACTTTTAGCAGCACTGTGCTTGCAGTGACGTAGATACCAGGCAGGCAGGTGGGCTGATTTCCCACCTCCACAAATTTCCAGATACAGGAACCAGGATATTTTTCCTCCAGTCACAGAACGTTCACTAGGTGCGACTGTCCTCTGCTCGCGCCCTCCAGCAATGTCTTGCTCTGCTAATAGCGACAGTAGAAACAATCCATTGCAACAATATTTCCTTTTTACCCAGAACAACATAAGCGGTCACTAGCTGTCTCCCAGACCCAGTGCCAGGTTTCCTGAGACCCTGGCCTGCAGTGCATAGCTAACATTCACTATGCACGCCAGTGGTACTTTTTCAATTTCAGAAGAAAAAAGGTACTCACTGACTATACACTTGTGGTGGGCGGTGACCTTTTTCAATGAGGGAGACGCAAATATTTCCAACTAATCAGAGCGAGACACCAGGTCTCGCGGGGTGGGGTTGGGGGGCACAAAACAACCAAGCAGTGTTTAACCCCAAGCTTTTAAAATAAATAATGAGTTAACATAGTGCATTTTCAATACACTTTATGTGAAAAATTGGGTAAAAGCCATGCAGTTTTCAGAAGGGTTCTGTAGGGTAATGTAGGCATCGAATACAAAGCATCGACAGACCATACCATTGGAAAAAATGCATCGAAAAAAAACCATCTAATGCATTTTTGTCAATGGTAAAGAGTTTAGTTTAGTAAAAAAGTGTTTTAATGGCTTTTAAAAAAATGCATTCGCTTTATTTTTAGCTGCTTTCTTGTCAATGGTATGGTTGTCGATGGTTTGGCTTTCGATGGAATCACTAGGAACCAGGGTAATGCATTAAAAAAATCCAGTCAATGTAACGATACCCGGAAGTATTTGCTAATATATTTTCAGGATAGCGTTGGCCCTAATACATGTTAGCATATACACTGCATGATGACATTTATTTCGGCTTTGCCCAATAATGCCAGTACCTGAATTGTAAGAATACATCGATTAGGCTTTGCCCAAAAAGGCCTATATTGCCACCCACTGGAAAACACGTGTCTTGGCTTTGTCCCATAATGCCAGTACTACAACTGTAAGAACAGACTTGCATTGGATTTTCCCAATCAGGTCAGTACTACCATCCACTGTAAGAACACACCTGTCTTGGCTTTGGTCAAAAAGGCTGCTTCAGTAACTGCAGGACTACACCACTGATAGTTGGGCCCAGTAAGGCCAGTGCTGACAGCCACTGTAAGTACACCTTTGTCTTGGTGTTGCCCAATGATTTCACTTATGCAACTGTAAAAACAAACCAATGATCGCTTTGCCCAATAAGCCCAATACCGCCATTCCACTTTAAGAAAACGCTTGCCTTGGTCCAATAATGCCTGTACTGTAAGAACACACTCTTGATAGCTCTGAAGATAAGGTCAGTACTGCCAGACACTGTTAGAGCACACTTGTCTTGTTTTTGCCCAATAATGCCGCTACTGCAACTGTAAAAACGCACCAGCAATAGCTTAGCCCATGAAGGACAGTACCGCAGCCACTTGTATGGGAAATTATTTGTTTTGGCTTTGCTTAATAATGACAGTAATGTAAATGTAAGAATACACTTGTCTTGACATTGTCCAATTAGGCCAGTTGTGCCAGCCACTGTAAGAATGCAACTAGCTTGGCTTTGTCCATTAAGAAGCTGCCACCTTTTAAATGTTTTGTGCTAATAAAACGATGCAGCTAGTCCATCTCAGAAAGGGTGGTTTACTGAACAGACCCCCTCTTTCATTAAACTGCATGTCAAAAGCCTAGTCAACTCCTGTGCCCTGCTGCATTAGTCTCCTGCTCTTCAGCTCCTGCTCTCCAAAGGCACAGAGCAGGATTAGAGGTCACAAGTGTTCTGCTGCCGTGACAGCAAAGTCACTGCAGAATGATGCTGCATTAAAATCTGCATCTCTGATCCAAAACCATAGTAAGTATGATAAACTCTCACCTGGTGGCAAGATCATTTTGAAATATAACCCATACCTGAGTTTTGTTATTTTGGCTGATAGTTCACATTAGAAGAATGGTCTTCCACTCGACTCTTTCGTTCCTCTCAACAAAGTGCTCAATCTTTCAATATGCACCCATTTCAACCTACCTTGAACCTTCCTGCCTCTATCTACCACCACCACGCTGGATGGCTATCAGGGTTGGACTGGGACAAGAAATAGGCCTGGACACCCAAAAAAAGTGGCCCACCCCTCGCTTCAAAAAAGTGGCCCACCCCTCGCCTCATGACCCTTGACCTCTGATGACATCACCAGAAGTGATGTCATTTGACCCCACCCCAAAGTGGCATCCCGGGAATCGATGAAACACGACCTTTCACCCCTTGACAAAACAGGAAGTGGCATCAAATAGCATTGTTCCTAAGTACACTACGAAAAATATCGTTATGATTTCTCTAATGTGATATACATTTCATACAAGAATGGATCACCATATGTATCATTAATATCTGTGTGTATAGATCCATATTGTCAAATTACTGTGAATGCAAGCAGACGTCCAAGGCCAAATGATAATATGTTATTGTATAGCACTTACACTCTTTTTTACAGAACAAATATGCATTCAATATCACCCAACCTGTGTTAGTACTCATTTATCGACCTGGCCCCTCAGCAGCATGTGAATGATGCATGCACCATAATTTATCATGCACACCTCATGCATGCAAATCAATCATCAAAGCAAGGTAGCATGTGTTACCTTGCTTTGATGAATTATGCCGTTGCAGGTGGGTTTTTTCAATGGTTTTTTTTTGGTCCATATTTTTTTTTTTTTTATTTCGTAAACGGCCCAGGCATGGGTAGAAACCGGCCCACACTCCCCAGTGATGATTTCGGCCTGATGGCTATGCATGCAATATCACTCCCTCTTTAAATACCTGCTAGTCATCTATAAATCCATCCATTTTCTATTTGTTTTTCCATTTATAAAGTGCACTAAACCCGAGGGCATGAAGGAGCTGTTAGACAACCAGTTACTCTTGAAAAATGTACATCAGGACAGTATAATAGTCAAAGTACATCTGACCATTTATGCAAACAGCCACGTTTTAAGTGATCCCGCGGAAGGTCCAGTTTGATTGCTCAGTTTGCAAGGCTGGAGGGAGTAGGTTTCATTGTTTGGCTGCAATATTAGAGAAACTTCAGCCACCTGCTTTTGCTCGTTTGAATTTGGGCTGGGTGAGGCGATGAGCATAGGCCGCTATAATGGGTCCAGATGAATTTGCTTTTGAAATTTTCTGCGCAGGTGGGGGAGCTGCATTGAAGAGACATCTGTGGGTAATTGATAGGGTTTTGAATGAGATCCGTTCACAAATAGGGAGCCAATGGACTTTATTTCTTGCTGCAGTGATATGCTCAAGTCTGGGATGCTGAGAGCTGCGTGCACTGCATTATTCTGGATCACCTGCATCTTTTGTCTGTTGCGCTCAGAGGTGCCTGCATAGAGGGCATCAATAGTCGAGCCTAGATCTCGATGATGGCTCGGGCGATTGTAAACCAACTGTCAGGGCATAAGAAAGGTCTGGCAGCATTGATCTATCTTGTGGTGTGGCGGCAGAAGTGGCAATCGCGTTCAACTGGCGTGAGTGATAGAGTTGCATCCAGATATAATCCCAAAGTCTTCACAGAGGAAGATACAGAAATAGGGTGCCATCTATATTGAAGGAGATGTATTGATTGTCAAGCTTCTTAATCACTGTTGAAGGACCTACCAGAAGGATCTCTGTCTTTTCATCATTTAAGCAAAGGCGGTGGGTAGCCATTCGGGCTTGAATGATTGTGTAGGTGGTGTTTAGCATAGCAGTCTTCTTGGTAGTTGCCGGAGAGGGGGAGTAGTATCTGGGTATCATCAGCATAGTTGGTGTAGGATATGCCAATGGAGTCTAGTAAGTCAAAGAGAGGTTTAGTGAATATATTATAGAGGGTCAGTGATACACAGGGGTCTTGAGGGTCAGTGATACACAGGGGCCTTGAGGGTCAGTGATACACAGGGGTCTTGAGGGTCAGTGATACACAGGGGTCTTGAGGGTCAGTGATACACAGGGGTCTTGAGGGTCAGTGATACACAGGGGTCTTGAAGGTCAGTGATACACAGGGGTCTTGAGGGTCAGTGATACACAGGGGTCTTGAGGGTCAGTGATACACAGGGGTCTTGAGGGTCAGTGATACACAGGGGTCTTGAGGGTCAGTGATACACAGGGGCCTTGAGGGTCAGTGATACACAGGGGTCTTCAGGGTCAGTGATACACAGGGGTCTTGAGGGTCAGTGATACACAGGGGCCTTGAGGTTCCCCACAGGAGATAGGTACAGGAAGGGCACTGGTGTTTTTTTGCTCCCTGAGGATGGTGAAAATGTCATGGGTGTTAGACTTTGCATTGGCCATTCTGGCATTGTAGTTGGTAGATTTGGCCTGCAGTATAGCTTGGTTGTAGCGCTTGAACGCAGTGGTGAAGAGAAGCTTCAGAGCGTCTGTAGGTGAGTTTTTCCATTTGGCTTCTGCTAGCCGTTTACAAGTCGGGAGCTCTTGAAGGTCTGATGTAAACCATGATTTTATGTGTGCTGGCGGTTTGGACCTGCGCCGCAATAGTGGGGCAATGAGGTCAATAACTGCAGTCACTTTTTTAGAGTAGAGGTCAGCAATCACGTTAAGGTCAGCAGAGAGGGAAGATTGAGATTGGAGTGTGCTAAGGTGGGGTGCAAAATTATCCTTAGTGATATTTCTTGCGCTGCAAGCCAGTGCAGGGGGCAAAGATGGGGTGACAGATGTTGCGCATGCTTAATAGGAGACATGGTGAAGTGCACTATGTGGTGGGCGGAGCAAGGACAAGGGCTGTTAATGTGGCCAGCTACCTGGCAATTTAGGTCTGCAATCCAGTCTAGGATGCGCCCCTTGGTATGGGTAGGGGCATGGATAAAATGCTTGAAGCCTAATCTACTGGAGCGAGTTTGTTACAGAGTTAGCAGTTGGGTTGGCAGAGTCATTGTATCCCAGGTTAAAGTCCCCTAACATGATAGTTTTGGATGTGGGTTTTGTGGATGCGCCCAGAGTGTGCAAGAGGTCTTCCTCAAAGGATAGTGCTAGGCCTGGGGGCTGATAGATGAGGTGGACAGTGATAGTGTCTGTATATGAGAAAGTAAGTTTCACATACAGAATATCACAGTTGCCTTCAATGGTGATGCCAGGTTCTCTGATGGGCAAGGAGTCCTTTACTATCAGCACCACTCCTTCGCCCCTAGAATTGGGTCTGTCGCTCTGGAAGATGGTCCATGGTCTTGAGCCCCGCCAGCTCCACCACATCACTAAATGCAACTCACTGTACTCTCCCTCATGAACTCTTCGCTGCATGCCATTTCACAACCTTCTCCCGCTATCGCTACTTTGAGCTACTTCCCCAATCCATGGAAAGCGCATCTCCGGCCATCAAGGACATCTCTTCAGTGGAACTCTGTAAAACAAGGCTCACACTCCATTTCCAAGCAAAGGAAGTAGCCCCCAATCCCTGTTCAGTCTTCTATCCAAACCAATTGCCAACCCACATCTTCATCATTGTGCCCTCAGAACACTCTATTTAATTTGTAAATATGCAAATAATGGCCTAAGGCTCCTAATGTTAAACAAGTTTTAATGTCCTACAGTCCCTGTCCCTCATGTGTGCACCTATTCCTAACCCTTCATGACCTGCCATAAATCATTCAATACAAAGGCCCCCTTGGCATCAGCCTCAGTTTGCAGCAAATAAGGAGATCAGACACAAATTGGTGGTAAACCAAGCTTCTTTTATTAGATAGCAAATAGACAGCATAGAGAGTGGTCAGCTGATCAGCAGGGAACACAGCAGGACAAGTGTTCAGGCAGTTCTCTCTCGGGACCACCCCTAGTGCGTTGGTTATATAGCATATCATAAGCAATCACTAATTCTTTTATAGCACTTTCACAATGGGGGGTGTTACTTGGCACGACAGTGCAGACATTTGGCAAGAAATTGTCGACATCTCACTTGTGAACTTTTGACGCAGCCTTGCAGGGACATGGTGGTGTATTATGGATAAGCGGCATTCGTAGCAACCCTAATGTTATCTCCCATATATGGTGCTAATACTAGACTTGTAGAGCATAAGCGGAAGAGAAGGTCTAATGTGTCAACTGCCCCATGGGGACAGATGGGGGGGTTTGGGCCTGTCCGGGGTGCTGCGTACAGAGGGGGGCAGAGGGAAGATCTGAGGCCTAAATGTATGAGAGAGAACCTAATGTAGTATATCATAGCATAGTATTATACTCCTGCATACCAAACATAGTGTAACAATCCTGCCCAACATAGCATAGCATAAAAATACTGCCACATCACTACTGTATAAGTATTAAGGTTTGAATTGACATCTTGTTCTTAAATAAATACCTTTAGCAATACAAAGAATACCTTAGGAAATTAGTGTTATGTGTTTGAAAATAATAAAATAAAATGTGTCCAAGAAAGAATCTCCATGAGCCAGTTTTGTGCAAAGCCCCTTCATCTGCCAAAGCATTTGGTTTGTCCTTAACAATCGAACCCTGCGCCTAGTCATGAATGGTTCAAAGTGTAAGGACAAGTGTTTATATTTAAATACTTTCCCATTTTCACAATGTTATGTTTGTTGATATTTGTATAGTGCCTCCTGCCATTGTTATTTCCTTGAAACGCTGTGGCGTAAACAGTCCGTCGGCAGACCATAGTCTGAATAAACATGAAAATAAAAGAACATTACATTGTGTGCAAATAGTAATACGATTTTAGATGGCTGTTAGGAGCCTGCTATACTTTACATGCTGAACACATGCGTACTGAATAATATGCAGTCACATGCAAACTGCAAGAACATTTATCATATATGTCACAATTTGCAATTTCCTATGGGCCTCATTTACAGTATGGCAGAGTGTAAAATCTGCTGGATTTCTGCTGCTGTTGGAAAACTGGTGGAAATTCCATATCTCCTCATCAGTGGAGTAACTTCGTTGAAAATGTTGGGGGTGGGGGTCATGACATCTAAATGAAAGGTGCCCCTGCCAAAATGGTGTGCCCCATAAATTGGTGGGAGGGGTAAACACCCTTGTCCCCTCCTAAAATTACACCAATGCTCCCCTTTGCCATGCGTGGGAAACCAGTGTACAGCTGTTGGAGTGCTAACTTTCAATAGTCTTCTTTCTGCTGCTCTTAATGAGGCCCTATGTGTTCATACCTGGCGGTTATGAGCCCTGGCCATGCTGTGTGAACTGAGAACAGTGAAATATGACATGCATGATCTGACACAGAGTACCTGCCGTGTGCCCTTATTGGCTGAGTCCCCATTCTTTTCAGCCAATTTCAAAGCCGGCAGGCTTGGCTAGCCCTCCTCCTGAGGCCCGATTCTAAGGCCCCTGTCTGCTCCGTGTCCGCTACCGTAACACTGCCTGCTGCATCTCACCCCCCCTGTTGTATGCATGTGTAACACTTGTGTATAGGCGCGTTACAAATGCCATATCATATCATATCATGTGTTGCCTGTCTGTTGTATTTCGCCCCCCTGTTGTATGCATGTGTTGCCTGTCTGCTGTATTTTGCCACCCCCTGTTGTATGCAGGTGTTGCCGGTTGGCTGTCTGTTGTATTTCGCCCCCCTGTTGTATGCATGTGTTGCCTGTTGCCTGTCTGTTGTATTTCGCACCCCCCTGTTGTATGCATGTGTTGCCTGTCTTGTATTTCACCCCTCCTGTTGTTTGCATGTGTTGCCTGTTGCTTATCTGTTGTATTTCACCCCGTTGTATGCATGTGTTGCCTGTCTGTTGTATTTCACCCCTCCTGTTGTATGCATGTGTTGCCTGTTGTCTGTCTGTTGTATTTCACCCCCCTGTTGTACCCATGTGTTGCCTGTTTGCTTGAATCCTTTCATCTTGCTTTCCCCTCGCTCCCCATGGTAGCCCTCTCCTTCTTCCGCCCCTCCATCAATCAAGCCCCCCCTGACCATTGCAGAAATTTGTATTGTCACATTATGATGATACCATCACCACCTTATTGCTGATGCTTTGATTTGACTTTTATGGACTCATGTGACTCATGTGACTTCCCCCATCTCAAATCTTGTTGTTCTCATGCTGGACTTCCCTTTGCATCAAGTAATCAGGGTGGCCTTGAATCATGCTGTGCCCATCTTCATCCTGAATCCTGGCTTGCACTTGCTGTTCCCTTGCAACATTATGTGTTCAGTACTTACCTCTGCAACTCGTTGTGCTCTCTCCACTTGTTTTTCCCCTCTATAACACTGTATTTACTCTCAGTCTTCTCCTCCTCTCCTTATATTTTTTTCCCTGTCTCCTCTCTCCCCTTACTTTATCCTATGCACTTACTCTATCAGAATTGTCGCCAGACCTAGTACGATAGCCCCCTGTTTTTGTTTCCTCCCGCATTATTTGTTCCTTGCCCTCCAGCACTACCTGAAATGTCATCAGGCCTAGTACGTTAGTCGCATGTTTTGTTCATCTCCTTCCATCCTCCTCGCCAAATCCCTCACCTCTTGTTAATCTCCTGCTTTACCAGAAATGTTGTCAGGCCTAGTACAATAGTCACTTGTCTGTTCTCATCTCCTTCCCCCTCCCTCCCTTTCTTATCTTTGTCTAAGCTCTTGCACTATCTGAAATGTCGTCAGGCCTAGTACGATAGTTAATTTTACATTCTTAATGTTTCAAAGCCTTGTAAATATGTCATTTTTTTTTCCTTGTTCCCTCCCTTGCCTTGAAGCGCTTTGAAACACATGTGTGTATAGGCACTATACAAATAAACTATCAATCAATCAATTAGGGGGATCAACGGAATATGACCTTGCTGTGCTGTGGCACTGCTGTGTTAGCTGGGAAAAACTGAACCTGACAATTCTGTGTTTAGGGGGACCCATGAAATCTGGCCTCACTGTGCTCACTGGACTAATGGAATCTGGCATTGCTGTGGTTGCAGGATCGATCTACTCTGGCCCTGCCCTGTTTTTATTGGCTCAATGAAAGCAACCTTTGCTGTACTAGCTGGGATTGATGTATTCTGGCTGTGAGAGCTGGGACGTTGCTATGTTTAATGGGATCAATGGACTCCGGACTTCCTGTCCTAGCTGATATTGATGGTATCTTGCCCTGCTGTGTTTGCTGGGACTCTGGCACTGCTGTGGGATCAATAAACTCTGGCCGTTCTGTGTTTTCTGGGCTAGATGGACGCTGGCCATGTGGTTATGGCTCGAACTAATATAATCTGGTCCTTTTGTATTTAGTGGGATCAATGCAATCTGGACTTGATGGGTTAGTTTAGATTGATGATCTCTGGCTCTGATGTGTTAAGTAGGATCAATTGAATGTGGCATTTCTGTGATGGCTGGGATAGATGGTCTCTGGTCCTGCTGTTTTAGTTGGAAGCAATGGAATATGGTCCTTTTGTGATCAGTGGAACCACTGGATCTATTTTAACAGTTCTAGCTTTAATTGATGGCCCTCCTATGTTTAGCTGGATGGGTGGATTCTGGTCTTGTGGTGCTAGAGATTGACAATCTCTAGTCTGGTTGTGTTTAGTGGGATACATTGCAAATGGCATGTGTGTACTCGCTGGGGTTCTTTCCCTCTATCCATGCGACGCTAGCTGGTATTGATGGCCTTTGTCCCTGCTATGTTTAGTTGGGCGGGTGGATTCTGGTCTTGTGGTGCTAGAGATTGACGATCTCTAGTCCTGTTGTGTTTAGTGGGATACATTGCAAATGGCATGTGTGTGCTCGATGGGATGGTTTTCCTCTAGCCATGCCATGCTAGCTAGTATTGATGGACTTTGTCCCTGCTATGTTTAGTTGGATGCCTGGATTCTGGTATTGCGGTGCTAGAGATTGACGGTCTCTAGTCCTGTTGTGTTTAGTGGGATATATTCCAAATGGCATGTTTGTGGTTTCTGGGATGGTTTCCCTCTAACCATGCCATGCTTGCTAGTATTGATGGATTCTGCACCTGCTATGTTTAGTTGGATGGGTGCATTCTGGTCTTGTGGTGCAAGAGATTGACGATCTATAGTCCTGTTGTGTTTAGTGGGATACCGTGCAAATGTCATGCATGTGCTCACTGGGATGGTTTCCCTATAGCCATGCCACACTAGCTGGTATTGATGGACTCTGTCCCTGCTATGTTTAGTTTGATGCATGGATTCTGGTCTTGTGGTGCTGGAGATTCACGATCTCTAGTCCTGTTGTTTTTAGTGCGATACATTGCAAATGGCATGTGTGTGCTCGCTGGATGGTTTCCCTCTAGCCATGCAACGCTAGCTAGTATTAATGGACACTGTCCCTGCTATGTTTGGTTGGATGGGTGGATTCTGATCTTGTGGTGCTAGAGATTGACGATCTCTAGTCCCGTTGTGTTTAATGGGATACATTGCACATGGCATGTGTGTGCTTTCTGGGATGGTGTCCCTCCAGCCATGCCATGCTAGCTGGTATTGATGGACTCTGTCCCTGCTATGTTTGGTTGGATGGGTGGATTCTGGTCTTGTGGTGCTAGAGATTGACGATCTCTAGTCCCGCTGTGTTTAGTGGGATACATTGCAAATGGCATGTGTGTGCTCGCTGGGATAGTGACCCTTCAGCCATGCCATGCTAGCTGGTATTGATGGACTCTGTCCCTGCTATGTTTGGTTGGATGGGTGGATTCTGGTCTTGTGGTGCTAGAGATTGACGATCTCTAGTCCCGTTGTGTTTAATGGGATACATTGCAAATGGCATGTGTGTGCTTTCTGGGATGGTGTCCCTCCAGCCATGCCATGCTAGCTGGTATTGATGGACTCTGTCCCTGCTATGTTTGGTTGGATGGGTGGATTCTGGTCTTGTGGTGCTAGAGATTGACGATCTATAGTCCTGTTGTGTTTAGTGGGATACCTTGCAAATGTCATGCATGTGCTCACTGGGATGGTTTCCCTCTAGCCATTGCACACTAGCTGGTATTGATGACCTTTGTCCCTGCTATGTTTAGTTGGGTGGGTGGATTCTGGTCTTGTGGTGCTAGAGATTGACGGTCTCTAGTCCTGTTGTGTTTAGTGGGATACATTGCAAATGGCATGTGTGTGCTCGCTGGGATGGTTTCCCTCTGGCCATGCCATGCTAGCTGGTATTGATGGACTCTGCCCCTGCTATGCTCAGTGGGATCGATTTACTCGGGCCTTGCTGCGTTTTCTGGGCTTCATGGATTGTGTCCCTGTTGTGATGGATGACATTAATCGTGTCTAGTCCTGCAATGTTTGCCGCAATTGGTGGTCTCTGGCCATGTTCTGTTAACATGGAATTATGGATTCTTCCCCTGCGGGGATCATTTCTTCTATTGGATTCTGGTCACGCAATATAACCCATGTCCATGGAAGGCGGCACCCGGTGGGCCAGCAAAATAAAAGCTGCCAATGTGTGGCTTATTGTTCCAGGACGTTTATGCCTGTTTTTCCACCTGCCTCTACCAGACAAAAGTGCGTGTGTATGTGTGTGTGTGTGTGAGAGAGAGAGAGAGAGAGAGAGAGTGAGAGAGTGAGAGAGGGAGAGAGAGAGAGAGAGAGAGAGAGAGAGAGTGTTCGTGCATGAGTGTAGGAACATGTGAATGTGGGAGTGGGTGATGCAATATATGATGGAGCATGAGTTAGCTTGTCTATGTTGGTGTGCTTGCATATGTGTTTGTGTGTGTATGAGGGGGGTCTGTGTGTGGGTGTGCAAATGCACATTATTGGCGTGGAAATGGAAGTTCAAGGTCGGGTTCAGGAAATCCTCCTTGGATTAAATATGGAGCTGTGTGTGTGTGTGTGTGTGTGTGTGTATACACACGTGTGTTCATAGCACACAGTTAAAAATAATGTATATGAACACTATCGCAAGGTGGAAATCAAGTATTTAGAAAGTTGTTCAGAGCATGTGGGGTGGCGATGCATGTTTTATAAGGTAGGAAACCGCGCCATATGAAAACAGCGTATTTCAACTGACCCATCTAATGTGCAAATACCTTACTTAGCCCATCTATAACACTGGCGCGGGTCACTGACTGATTCTGTTACTGTCACTCCTGTTTGCAGGCGAGAAACAAGGACACGGGCGAGATTGCTGCCATAAAGATTGTGAAAATGGAACCAGGTGAGAGTCCCTGTTCAATGTCACGCGCCACGTGCCTGCACATGCTGCTGCGCTGTTTATAGAGGTAGGACTGGGATGAAGCAAGAGTGAAGGGGGCAGACAGAGCAGTCTTCACGAGTGGCATGGGGAGTTGCATGTGTGACTGAGTCCTAAAGCAACAGCATCAGTCCCTGCCCGCAGATTCGTTTTTATTAGAAGAACGTGCACGGAACAGAGGAGTGAGTGTGAAGGGCCCAGAAAGGCCTTGTGTTGGTAAAATGCTGAGCACAAGGGTTACATCCAAGCAGTGACGTGGAATCTCATTCTGCCATAGAAATCACACTGCACATGCGTGCATGTGTGCATTTTGGCTTACTGCACAAAACCCAGACTCATTTAAAAGGTTGCTTTAATGTGCCAGGCCAAAGCTTAAAATTAACCGCTTACCTAGCTCCATGGCCTTACAGACTAAAGAACTATTTTAAACCACCAATTAAATCATTAAACATTTTCATTTTCCCCGACAATTAAATAAAACCACTTCTTCCCTAACTATCCCTTGGACCCTACCGTCTCCTTACCGCTTCTCCAGGCATCCCGCTTTCTCCCCGGGGCCATGCCCCTCCAGGCTCAATACCTGTTCCCCCGGGGTGGCCCGCTTGTGCAAACAGCACCACCCCATCCTTTCCCGCGCCATTCCCCATTGTGCTTCCCTCCCCCCACATCTAAAGGGGCCATGCCCCCGGCAACCAGAACCACTTCAAGACCCCTCTGACTCCCCTCTACACCAATCTCCCCCTTCCTATGACCTGCAGCCAGTCTGACCTGCCACATCGGCAACAGAAATTTTACATTACAACTTCACTAGTGCCCCGACCTGTCACACAAAACTACCAGATAAATCGCCCCTTAAACAGACCCAAAAAACCCCGGAAAAAAAATAAAAAAATAAAAAAAAATAAAAATAAAAATAAAACTTGACATGGAAGGTAAAAAACCTGCAGAACCCAAGTACATGCACCCCCCCCTTATAAATAAAAACAGATACAAGACCTAACCCAAAAGAAAGGGGTGGGAGGGTGGGCCAATCTGAAAGTCCAACCGTCGCCTGCCTCCTGAACCTTCCCTGAAGGCTTAAGTACCCCCCTGGAGGCGCTCTACCCCCCACGGCCACTCGCTGGCCGTGTGCAGCGCCAAAATACACCCCGGGGGAAACGCTTTGTGTTCCCCCCGGGATCCCCTTCGGAGGACTACAGTTAGATTCCATCTTATAATACTCACTCGCCATACCCAAGACAGAGTCCCAGTCCCAGACGGCTGCACAATGATGCAGTGACAGTCTCTTCACCTATATGTGTGTGCCTTGCTTCTCAGGGAATAATAGCCGGGACTGACGAGTCCTTAGGGTTTGTGTATTGTAAATATTGCATGCCGTGCCCGTTTTTTGCTCTGTTGTCGTGTGCGTCTGCAAAGCATAGTCGCTTTTACTGTCTCCCTTTAGCCTCGGAAGTCGCTGCCCATCTGGCCGCTAACTGTAAGTGCAATGCCACTCTTCAACCAGTGAAAGTCACTGATCACGCTGCAATTAATTGCCCGTGTCCTTCTTTCCTTGTGTGGCATTTGCTTCATATGGTAAACGGAAGACACTGCCACCCAGAGGTATCCAAGGAGCTCATTTTAGGTGAGCCATAACAAAAAATCTAAGGACGCCGCCACCTTACTCTCTGCCATGCAAATACTGTGGATCGCATGGAGTCCGCCTGCAAAGCGGACAGACTCCTCAGGAATGCATTGTAAACGCTGCCTTCCATGCGTACATAGCACGCAGAGTTTACTTTACTCGCACGACGGAGTGCAAAAGGGTGGCGTAAAAGTGTGTATGCTACCTTTTTACCTTCCCCTTTTGCACTGCACTGTGCACATGAGGAACATTTGGTGGCTAGGTCCTGTGTATGCAAAAGGCCCCGCTTAGCAGCTTCCCACCAGCGGACTCCAGTTGGAGCTCTTAAGTGCTGCTCCAAAGGACCAAAAAGAGAGAAAGGACATAACGAAAGTAAGGAGAAAAATGTATTTACACAGAAGGATTTTCAGCCTTTTTATGAAAGCATGAAGAATGCTGATGTTCTGTACTTCGGCCTCAGCAATAGTACAGGAACTGTCAACGGTCCTGCGACATTTAAAACCCTTGCTGAAGAAGGTGAAAGGTGTGACTGCTCTCTGAGGACGTGGGAAAGTAGACCACTTAAAGCACGCTTTCATGTAAAGGGGCGCTTGGCCAATGGTGGTGCAGTTTACCAACTATGCTGATGACACCCAGCTGTTGAAGGAACTGAATGGTAACTATGCCAATGACTCTGAGAGGTCAACTTCCACCTACAGAGCCATTAAACACTGGATGTGTCTGAATAGCTCTAAAACAGAACTCATGGTTTTTGGATCAACTCAAGCTCGAGCTAAGCTTGACCCAAGATATTCCACCATCATTATCGAGGACAGCAGTGTTCTGGTTCTGAATAATATGAAGACACTTGGTGTTCATTTTGAGTCGTCTCTTGGTGCAGCGGCGCCAACTGATAATGTTGCAAAAAATATGCAATACCATCTGAAACTCTTGAGACAAATCAAACCTTTTGTCTCTAATAAAAATGGTGAAACTTTGGCTAGAGCCACGATTATGGCCAGGATCAGGGGCGTTGCTAGGGGGGGGCTAGGGGGGCTATAGCCCCTGGTGTTTTGGTTGTAGCCCCGGATAGAATCTCAGGAGCTACAGCCAAACGACTAGCTAGCCCCCAGTCCCAACAGTTCCGACATCAGCGTAGCCCCGGGTCTTTTCCAGACTTAGCAACTCCCCTGGCCAGGATTGATTATTGTAATGCACTCTTAAGGGGTCCCGGTAAGGGTAGCATCCAGAATAAAGCCGTCCGGATTGTTAAAAACGTCTCCTGCAGAGCTCGCATTTCTGAATTTTGAAAACAACTGGACTGGCTGCTTGTAGCTGCCAGAGTGGATTTCAAGATAAATTCCTTGCCACATAGTGAACGGAGGATAGCACCGGTGCAACGCGCCAGTCTTGGGATCAAGACCACGCAGGGTAACAGAGGTTCGAATGCCGGATCCGCGCCGCCGTCATAAAAAACACAATTAAATAAATAAGTGCCTTTACGTACGGCTCCTTCTTACCTTAAACACAATTTAGTGCAATACGAGCCAATGAGTGCTTTGTGCTAACCTTCCTGTCTGCTCTAGAGTTAAGCATGGGAATGGTCGGTCTTTCCCGACTCAGGCTGCCCTTACCTGGACTTCCTTGCCTATTGATTTATAGCAGGAAAGGAACTTGTCCTCCTTTCGGAAACGTTTGAAAACCTGTTTATTTGAATAACTGACTCCCCCTCTTGCCTTGATTTCTTCTGTGTCCTGTCTCTTATGTTGCGTCTTCTGTGTTGGTGTACGCACTGATGTCTGCGGGCTTTGGCGCTAAATGAATATATTATAAATAAATAAACAGTGTTTTGTGAACAAGAGTTACCAGCTTGACTACAACCCTATCCTTTAAGGGCAGCCAGGGCAGTTTCCTTAACACAGGGAAATGTGGGAATGTCTTGGTAAGAATCATGGCTGCCATATTCTGTCCAACCTGCCCCTGTTGAATATATGTTGTTCGGGACAGCTGCATAAAGCGCATTGCAGTCATCCATTTTTGCGCCCATCAGGCCTCTAACAATGGACGCACAGTGCTTTTCCAAATGGAGGGGCCTCACTCGGCCAAGCAGCATCATCTGCGTAATTCTGAACAAAAGCACCCCATGATCTTTTAAGAGGTCACGCAGCGGCTGCATATAAACGGGAATTGGTGAAATGCAGGAACCTCGGGGTACCCCATACACAGCTGGTTCTGGCAAGTTCACATGTGAGAAAGGAGCCAAACCAGTTGGCAATCCTTTCAGATGCCATACCTATATCTCTAAAGCACGGAAAAAGTGTAGCAAGGGCGAGAGTGCAAGTAACATAACAGGGTCGATTTGTTCTTGATCTACAATTTGTAGAAGGGAGACATGTATATCCAGAAGGAGCATTTTGGTCCCCCTCTCCAGACGAAAACCCGACTGGCAGTCCCTTAAGAACCGATGGCATTCCACATGAGCCTGCAGCTGGATGGTGGCAGCACAGTTCAAACCTATTAACAGGGTTCTATGTTCATTCATTCCCAGTTTTTTTCCCCAGCATTTTTTACCAAAATCTTTGCCCGAAAATAAATCATTGCTTTTTTTATTATTTGGGGGTGTCCCCCCAAGCCTCTCCTGCCATATTATTAATTCCCTATTGCCCAGTCCAACCTACCCCTTATATTCCCCACCCCCATATTTTTTGATGAGTTTTATTCGGGCAAAATGTTTTGGCAAAAAGTACAGTAGAAATCAAAAACGGCAATGAATGAACGTCGTACCATTAAAAGAAGGCGGAATTAGTGGTAGGATGATGGCTGGCACAGTCCAGAGGTTCTAGGCAAGGTTTCTTCAGAAATGAGGAATTGATTACTATGCAAATCCATGGACCTGAAAGATCCCCACAGTCTTTGATGACTTTAGCAGGACATGGATCATCAGCAAATGGTTGGTTTTAGAATATTCAGAATAGATTTTGCCTTACCTACATGTCTCTCTGTGTGAATACTTGCACTGCTGGACAGTCTCCTATCCTATGTTTCTCTCCCTCTGTGAGTATTTGCACTGCCAGTCTCCTGCCCTATGCCTGTCTCTCTGTAGGAAGTATTTGCAGTGCCAGTCTCCTGCTCCATTTTGTCTCACTGTATGAAGTATTTGCACTGCCAGTCTCCTGTCCTATGAATGTCTCTCAGTAGAACACATTGGGCCTCATTAAGACCCTGGCGGAGTGGGTTTACGCCAGCGGTATTCGCGGCGGACCCGTCCGCCCTACTACGAGTTCCCGTAGCGCCATGGAGCGTTTTTTCCGCCTGGTTTTTCCGGGCGGAGAAATCCATGGCGCTACGGGACCTTGTTGTTAATTACGCCACCGTATTTTACGGTGGCGTAATTAACGCCTTCCCCACTCCCATTATACCCTATGGGGCAAAAATGGGAATGGGGAAGGGTAAAATGGGGAATGGGGATTTACCGCCCCGCCAAGGTCGGAATGGGGCGGTAAATCCGCCAACCCCCATGGCGCTATCGGCAGCTTTCCGCCGTGCTCCATGGTGCATTTTGCGCCACGATTTCCGCCAGGGTCGTAATGAGGGCCATTGTATCTATGTGATCACAGAGCCGTCCATAATGTCGACTTTCCAAATGCCGACTTCCATTACGGCGTGGCGCAGTGATCACATAGATCACTTTGGCCTGCATCCACTACCCACCTCCATCTCTCCTCTACGCCCCTCCCTACTCACCTTTCCACGGCACACTTCTGTGTGTGCCGCCAACTCACCTCTGCCCCTGCAGCATCAGTTCCCTTGAACTAGCGTGGCTCAGAAATGGCGCTGGAGGGTCCTTATTTTTACTTTGCCATGCACTGAAAACCTCGACTCCCATTACACTGAACAAGGGAGGCAGGGAACACCCCCGCAAACCCTACTCGCCGTATTCGGTGTAATGGGATTTTTTATTTATTGGCATAGATCCAGCTTTTGCCCCTTACCAACATTCAGACTAGTGTAGAGGAGGAGCCAAGTACCCCTACCTCAACCGTTCCGCCCCTTTTACCTGTATGTTGGAAACCAGAATATGTGACATATGCAGAACAGTTGAACCAACAAAGAGCAGAGAATGGACTTTGTGTGGTACCAGTGAAAATACCGACAGCAAAGAGACTCTTGGAGGCAAGGTTCCCATTGAGAAAACCATAACTGCATACAAGAAAATATGATGGCCATTTGAATTAAATCCCTGAAAAAGCAGAGCCAATAAATGGCAATGGCGAATGGTAACGTCACTAACCATTGCCAGTGTACATCACACAGACCTGAGATGACGTACCTAGAAAAGATGCAGAGACCAGAGAATGCAGATATTCTATAAGGCATCAAGAAAGTATCAAGGATAAGTGACATATTGGGATCAAGATGAAGAAGCTTATGCCACAGAAACAGATGAAGACATTGAGTCATTTTACACGTGTACAGATGCAAAAGAAACGCAATCAGGCAAAGTAATCTTGAAAGCTAGCTTTAAGCTTATAGTGAATAGATTGCGGCAAGCGTGACATACATATATACTTATGGATAAATAAAGGATGGATGCTTCCACTACGCATTATAGCAGTGCTGGACAGTAGCAAGAAGGCGTCATTTCTCGTGTGCCGCAGTTAAAAAGCAAATTGAATTACAAAGTGAATCTCAGCAGATGAGGCTGGATGAGCAAAGAAGCCAAGGTCTTATCAAACTGGAGTGAACTCACATTGGATACAAAATCGTGTGAAAGAACAAAACTCCTGTTCAGAAGGCATGAACATATCAAGGAAGAAGTCTGAGGTTTATTAAAAAATAATATTGAATGCACCAAAAGGCTCAATTCCATGGTCTCTAGTCACATGGAAGTATGAAGTTGGACGAACGCAATGGTCACACCTACGCACAAGGGCAGACCGTGCTTATCACTCGCTAAATTTCTCAGAGCTAAGAGCAAACTCATGGTCGAGCTTCAAAGCCTAATTGACAGTAGACCACTGAGGTGATGATGGATTGATCAGCTAATTGGTGGTAAGCAATGGTTAAGGCGAGCTCACCAGCACCTGGATGGCAAGCCTCCATGCTGCTAGATGTAGATGGAAAAGTACTGACGAAGATTATAGTGCCAACCTGTTGTAGAGGACTCTGTAATTAGGGGTCCTATAGTTGTGTAAACCAATGGGACGGTGTGTATTTAGTGATATTCATAGTGGTCATTTTTAGGGGAGGGCTTAGTTGCCCCACCTGATGTTAAGTAACCAATCACACATTCACACTTTTTTAGATTAGTATGGATCGTATACTTAGATGTTCACTTAGAGCCAATCCCCTATACTCAGGTTTTTGTAGTTTGCCACGTAGGATGACGTTTGTACATACACAACTTAACGTCATTGATGATGAGTTTTTCTTGTAAGATTTCTGTTTTTACTAAGAATGTTTAAGTAAGAGGGTTCGAGTGAGTTTGTTGATGTTTGTTATGCTCCCTGTTTTAGATAACTGATATTAAAACAGTCTTCCTTTTGCCAACTACCTGAGTCGTTTGGATTATTGATGTATGAATAAAAATCTGCATCCCCAACCATTGCCAGGGTAATTGCTACTCATCTTAAAGGGCAGGGCTATCCAATTTACTGCGACTTTAATCAGAATTTTGGTAAGGGGCAAAAGCGCAGTAATTGTACTAGTCAGCCTTTTTGAATTGACATTTTGGTATAGTCCCAAAATATTTGCACTGCCAGTCTCCTGTTCCTCCATGTTGTCTCACTCTATGTAGTATTTACACTGCCAGTCTCCTGTCCTATGTATGTCTCCCTGTAGAAAATATTTGCACTGCCAGTCTCCTGTTCAGTGCTTTAAGTGGGATTAGAAATTGAGGGGGGACTCTCGCTAGGTGGGCCATGCCCTCTATCGAGAGCCCCCCCTCGCCTAAGGGGGGGGAGCTGCGCTGCTAAAAGAAGTAGAACTGGGGCGCACAGGCATTATTACCTTTGATGCCCCCAGCTCCTTCTTTTAAAAGAAGGGGGTGGACACACCAAAGATGTTACACCGGTGTGCCCCAGATCACACACAGCAGGCAGCCTTTTCATTCAAAGTGCCGCATGGTGCAGCGCTTTAACCACAGGCTCCTTGAAAAAAGGGCTGCTGCTGGCTTCATGTTGGGTGATGACTATTTACTCTGAAGTAAAAGGGGAGCTGGGCAGTACAGCCCTCCTCGTGTTTCAGAGTACATAGACATCAAGCAGCATGCTCTGCATGGTTACACCTGCTGCTCGAGGGTGTCAGAACTTCGGTTTAGAAAAAAGAAAAGGCGATGCCTTTTCTTTTTTTATAATCCGAAGTGATGACACCTGCAACCAGCTCGTATAACCGTGCAGCTGTTACATGGGCTGCCTCAGGTGTCAGCCTGTCTGGGGCTAGTCCGGGGTGGGCAGTGGCAGGGCCCCGACTCGGGGTCCCTTTCTGGAGACTGCGGTACTCAGCCCGGCTAGCCCTGGCCCACTTAAAGCTCTGCTCCTGCTCCACGTTGTCTCACTGCATGAAGTATTTGCACTGCCATTCTCCTGTCCTATGTATGTCTCCCTGTCCAAGTTTTTGTGCTGGAAGTCTTCTGTCCAAAGTTTGTCTCTCGGTTTGGAGTATTTGCAGTGTTTCCCTGTGTGCAAGAAACTCAGAAGACTGAGACACAAAACATTGCGCACAGAAGCGCAATGTACTGTGGGTCAGCTTCCATGTTCAGGGCCTGCAGACAGTGAGTAAAGGCCGCCGGAGCCCACAGCGAGTAAGTGGGAGAGGGGTTTGGAAGGGGCAACGCAGTGGAGGACGGGCAAGGGTGAACTGGGAACTAAAAGAGGCCCTAGAAATAATGTTCCATGTGGCCCCATATTACACATTTTCAGAAAGCCCAACCCTTTTCCTATGGGAACATGTGGAAATATCACACAAAAGAGGGCCAGGGTGCAAAGGCCTACTAGGAAATCTCTAGAGTTCCCTACAGGCCAGTCCACCCATGAGGACGGGCGCCTCCCGAAATGGACTGGTAGAGGGCCAGGAAGAAAAGACTGACCTTGAGGGTGTGGCCTTCTTGGCCTGGAATCTACAAGTTTAGTCTCTTGTTCCCAATCCCAGCCTTCTGAATATCTACAGATTTCGTCCCCTGTGCTTGACTCGCTGTATGAAGTATTTGCACTATCAATCCCCGGTCATATCTTTCTCTCCCTATAGGTGTATTTGCACTGGCAGTCCAAAGCTCTCTTGCGTGTCTCTTAATGAAGTTTGTGCAGTGTCATTCCCCTGCCTCATGTCTGTCTCTTTATGAAGTATTTGCAATGCCAATCTCCCCTTTGATCCGCCATTTTCTGTAAGCACATGGCGTGGCCTTGTAAACCGATCTCTCCCCCTTCAATTGGATTGGCTGCTTGGCCCTGTGAGTTCCTCCTCTGTGCAGACAGTGATTGCAGCCTGCCCTTAAGGGCTTTCTCTGTGCATTGTAAGGACACTGCCTGTATGTCACTCTGTCACTTGCTCTGTGCGTCTCTCCCACAGAGGACGACTACTCCATCATCCAGCAGGAGATCCTGATCGTGAGGAGCTGTTCACACCACAACATCGTGGCTTACCATGGGAGCTACATTAGGTGAGAGAGCCGTGGCACGCGGCCCCGAGGGCAGGCGATGCTTGTGTGTGGTGCAGATTTCTGTGTGATGGGGAAATCGGAGTACTTATGACTTTGGGTAGTATGGTTTCTGGAGTCCATGGCTTATAAACGTCTTCTTGCCGACTGTATCAAAGATATACACATCAGCAGACACTCACTGCCAGGGCAGGACTTGAGCCTGAACAAGGTAGAGCAATGTTTGTCTTGCCGAAGCTGCTCTGTCCTCAGGCTCTAGCACAGGAAATCGATAGACAAATTGTGGGATGGAGGCACAACAACATTTCAACAATTTTTCTTGTACGTGTAATGCTGGGGGATTTGTAGGTAATGTGTGTAGTTTAATAAGAGATGCTTCAGGTGCAGCTGGGAAGATTTCGAGTCCACTCGGATTCCAAAATATGAAACACAAAACAAACACCGGACGTTGCCGACTGGTAGCCCTGTGCTGCACTCCCAATGGGATATAATCCCAAACTTAACTTAATTTCACAACCAGTTCATAAGCGCCTGAAAGGAGCCAATTCGCCCAGGTAGTTTGGTAATTTTCAGACAACAATATTCAGATTTTTTCTTGTATTTCATTACAAAATAATGGTTCATAAAACATATCCATGTTCACATATTCCTGTACATCCGCTAGAATCTAATCAAGTCACACCAAACTAATTGAAGG
Source organism: Ambystoma mexicanum (assembly GCF_040938575.1). Taxonomy (NCBI): domain Eukaryota; kingdom Metazoa; phylum Chordata; class Amphibia; order Caudata; family Ambystomatidae; genus Ambystoma; species Ambystoma mexicanum. Next base: position 720,417,891 of record NC_090923.1, read on the forward strand.
CAGGTTTAAACGGAGGTCGGAGGGACCGGTAATTCCCCATTCACCAGGGCCATTCCCAGCCCCCATAGGGCTCAATGGGAAGGGGGAAGGCGGCAATAACGGTACCGTAAATTACGGTACCGTTATTGACCCCGGAGTCCCTTTGCGGGTCCCGTCAATAACGCCTGCTAAAAGCAGGCGTTAAGGAAGGACCTGCAAAGGGAACTCGTAGTAGGGCGGTAAGGGTTTAACGGCACCGGTCTCGTTACCGGTGACCGTTAACCCTTACCGCCCTACTCAGAATGAGGCGCAATGTACTGTAATGCTCAGAACAAAACCAAGAGTTATGTGAAATTATGGAATTTTTACACAGCTATTGTATATTCCTATTGAGCGCTCTTTCAGCTCAATTGCGTTATTGTTGTTTGAAATACCCCATTGTATATCCCTTTTCTGAATTTGTACCCCACACTGTGCGCCTAACAGTGTGGTGAAATTGAGTGTGACATATAAACACGATTTTACCTGTTTAAACCTGCCTTGAGTCAGTTTGGTGTGAATTGACTATCTTCTAGCAGGTGTACAGGAATATGTCAACATGGATATGTTTTATGAACCATTATTTTGTAATGAAATGCAAGAAAAAGTCTGAATATTGTTGTCTGAAAATTACCAAACACCACCAACTACAGGGCGAATTGACTCCTTTCAGATGCTTATGAACCCCATCTGGTTGTGAAATTAAGTTTGGGATTATATCCCATTGGGAGTGCAGCACAGGGCTACCGGTCAGCAACGTCCGGTGTTTGTTTTGTCTAGCACAGGAAACTCACAGATCTGCTCTGCCGATCCTCACACTGGACAAGCAACCCACGCTTCAGCGTGCAGACTGCTTTCAGAAGACTCCACAAACTGACAGATCTGCTCTGAAGCCGATTTCTCGCATGGCCGACCAGACTGCTTTCAGAAGACTCGGCCTGGGACGCTGAATACAGAAACCGCAGAAACAGCTAAAGTCTCACACACTGTCCAAACTAGTATATATGTCCTACAGCTCAAATTATTTTTGCTAGGGTGAGTATTGTGACCAATGAAAACAGCAGAGTGCAAATACCAGTGTCCCCTCAAAGGGATTTGTTACTGAATCACCATAAAACAAGTTTCAAATTGAAAATTGAAAATTCTTAAATTCCCAAAATGCTGTTGACTTTTATACAAATCGCCAGGATTGAGGTTTGTGAGGAAATACTGTGTTGTGTTGCACCACTTCACCTGTGACCTGGCCTGGGGCCACATCTATTGGCCTGGCCCCTCCTCCACCGAACCATGACCCTCTAAGGAGGAGAGCGTTTCCCACTAAATTCTTTCCATTTCCAGCGCTGCAGTCACTTCTGATATCCCAGGTGCCCTTATGTATGCATTTTCCCACCAATGCTCATTGGACCACTAACCTCTTTTCGGCAGGGACATTTTTTTACCCTTGTCTTTCTCTGTCTCCTCTGGCTCTTGCCCTCTCTCCCTCACTTTCTTTTTTATATTTCTTTACCTTTGGCTTTCTCTGTCTCCTCTGTCACTGCCTCTCTGCCTCTCGGTCTCTCTCGTTCTCTTTCTTTCTCCCTCTCTCTTCTTTACCTTTGTCTTTCTCTGTTCCCTCTGTCTATCTGTCTATCTGTCTCCCTCTCTATTGCTTTACCTTTGTTGTCCTCTGTCCTCTCTCATTCCCTCTCTCGATATTTTTTTTTCCTTTATTTTTCTCTGTCCCGTCTGGTGCTTTCTCCCTCGTTCTCTATTTGGTCTTTCTCTCTCTCTCTGTCCGTCCCCGTCTTTTACTGTAATTTCTGTCTCTCTGATTTCTGTTTGGTCTGTCGCTCTTGGCTTCATTCTTTCTACTCTCTATTTGGTGATAACAATATTCCGCCATCTTTTTTTCTCTGTCTAATCCCTCTTTGCCTATAACACCTATTTATTAATTCCCATTTATTTACCCTGTGTCTGTATCTATCACGTATTATGCCTCTGTCTCGCTAGTCTCCACTTGGCTTGTGAATGTTGTCTCCTTTCTTTCTCTCTTGTAAGTTGATGGGCAATAAAATGCATTTTATCTCTCCTTCTCTTTGGCTAGTTTTAGCTGGTATCACCCTTTCCCTCTCCCCACCCATCCTTCTCCCTTTCTCAGTCATCCACTCAAATGTTTCTGCATCATCTTTGAAAAGCCGAAATCCCCTGTAGTGGGGTGATCGTTTAACGCCTCTTATTGGGAGACAGGTGTAGGCTGGCACACAATATACAGCTTAAACCTTCACTTATACCTTGACCCGCCTCTTACCTGTCTCCAAACACCGCTCTCCTGGGTTCAAGATTTCCCCAGTGAACCTCGCTATGAAAGTGGTAAGGGTAGGGAAGATCAAGAGGTTAGGTCAAGCAGGTTGCCCAAATTACCCATAAGGAGAAAACACAAGGTTAGAGTAACTGGATCACAAAAGGAAAGGCGGACAAAAGGAATGGTGGTGTATGGTTCCTTAGTTGTTATATGTTCACTTATATACTTTTACGGTACACCAGCAGGGTTTTATGAGTTTCTGTAAAAGAAAAGGACAAACCACAAGAAACTATATACAAGGTAACTAAACCTAGCAGCTGCGTCACTAAAAATAAAAAGAGTCTTTAACAAATATATACAAAGTTTATACAGTGCATTGTATTAAAAACTATTTGAAAACACCTTAGTTGCAAGGCAACCTACCCAGACTGTCTCAAGATCTCTGCTGCTGCTCTCTTGATCGCCTTTCCTCTTGGGCTCTTCTGTGATGGCTATCGTGGCAGCAGCAATGGCAGCAGGGGTGGTGGCAGATGCAGCAGCAAGGGGTGTGTGGGGACCCCCTAAATGCTTTACATGGGCTGTGCTGCGCATGTCAGTTACAGCCTAGCACTCAGAGGCAACGTGGGGCCCCCACACCACTCACTCCACCTGGGCCACGTCTGCCAGATGTGCCCAAGGGAGTTCAGGTGGGCCACCTGAAAGGGTGGACCCTTTCTTTTTATCCAGCCCCAGGAGGCCCAACAACACATTGGGAGCTTCCGAGCTATGGCGAGCACTAATCATTAAAGGTGCCCGGAGCCCAGCGGTGATGAGAAGCCACATGGGGGGTATCTGTGCTAACAAATGCTCTCCTACTAGCCTGGGTAGTGCCAGCATTAAGACCCGGGCTGTGGTGGTGAACAGCGCTGAGCGGAGCACCTCTAACCCTCTCGGAGGCTTGACCGTTGTGTCAGGTGCTCCACTCGTGGCAGGCAACATGGTCTCTCATTTTTTTTTAGGGTAAAGGTACCCTCACGTTGGCACGCATCCGGATCCTTTACTCTAATGTGTTTCTTATCATGATCCCCAGCGCGGCTTTCGTGCCAGGGAACCGATTTTCTTTTTTTTATGTCGGGATCCCCGGCATGGCTTCACGTGCTGGGGATCCTTTCTTCAATCCCCCAACCAGGGGTTACACCCCTCTTGCTGCTCATGTCCATTCAAACATGCCATCTAATTCTAATTTTGCTGCTTTGCACCCACCCTCAATCTCTTTCCGATCTCTTTCTTCTTAGTATAACCTGTAGTCGTGGTACTCCCTCTTTCCACTTTTTGCCTGTCCATTCACCCTCTCTCTTGAATGTCTCTATCTTGTAATGCTTGTCCTCACCCCAGTACCCACCCACATCTACTGATTTCTCTCTGGCTCTCTTTGATTTCTTGCTGTCTATCGGTGTAGTTTCACCATGACTAGCTCTGGTCTCTCTGGCTGGTGAAGTATTTGGTTCACTTGTCTCATTCTGTCCCCCGCGTCTCTCTGAGGGACAATACCTTATTAATTCTCTTCCTGCTTCTTTCCTCAATCTGGCTAGTAACAGCTGCTCTGTCACCCGCATCCCCTGTTTTGTCAACCTCACCCGCAGGACCTAACTTCTAACTGCTGTTGACCCCTTATATGTATGTATGTATGTATGTATGTATGTATGTATGTATGTATGTATGTATGTATGCATGCAATTTATAAGTTACCTCCCAGCGGGGAAGCACAAAGCACTGTACATAGGGGTAGGACAGGGTGTGGGGGTAATAGCGGTAGCTGGGTAGGTAGGGGAAACGAGGGAGGTGGGGGTAAGTTGGGTTGAGTGGAGCAATCAGATTGGTGGGATGTTCTTTAAAGAGAAGCGTCTTCACATTTATGTACCACTGCTTTCATTGTTTGGCACCCTTATGCCAATGCCCTGCCTCTCCTTCCCGCCCCTTTCCTCTCTCTTCCTTTTACATCCTAGTCATAGACCTCTGCCAATAGTAAGCTATTATCTCCACTTCCTCACGCTTCCAAGCATACGCCCTTTCCCTCTCAATGCTGCCTCCAATAGCATGCCTTGCTTATCTGTCCCTCCTCTACTCTCTCTGACAAACGCAGCTAGCATTCTGCTCGCATCCCCCAGCTTCCACCCTTCCCTTTCTCAATCTCCATGTGTTCACTGCGTAGCTTTCATTCATCACGCCACCCATGCCGTCATCGTTTTCTGTCAATACGTCGTCCATCGTTTACTGCCATCAACAAATGAGGTTAACTCTTCACTCGTATTGCCCGCCCCTTTGCAGTCTCGTGTGTCCTCCACAGGGTTGATGTTAGTATCTAGCTTGCATTCATCACCTCACCTTGCCTAAGGTTAGTTCTTATTCCTCCCCCTGGTCAGTCTACTCAGAAACTCACTATATCCCTTCCTTCTTCCTCCTCCATTCTATGTTCCCAACCCAGTTCAACACAAACCACCCAGAATGTTGAGATCATCTTCCGCTGACCTGCTTATTGTGCCCAAGTACAGGTACCTGAAAGGGGGTGGGAGCTCCTTTTCCTTTTCAGGTGGTTGAGTTGTGGGATTCTCAGCCATCAAGATTTCCTTATATTCCAGATCATCTGGGGGTCAGATGTTACTTGCAAACTTTTCTGTTCCCTCAATTTCAGTTGTCTTACCATCACTGCGGAGGAAAGAGTTTGGAATTCTGAGAGAGTTTTTAGCATAAAGCTGCCTATTCGTGGCCGTCACACTATGCAAATCCCGTTACCCTAACTTGCCATACCTTGCAGGGATCGAAATAAGGATTTGATTAGCAGGAACTAAAAGCAGCACCTGGGTATCCGGCATCACCCAGTAAGCAGGAGCTACCTCTGAAAACCAGGAGCTATTATATAGCATGCCGTAAATTGTACTCCCACATGAGATGCAAACTAGAACCTTTTGTCAATTAAATATCACCCCTTAAGCTTTCAAGGTCTTCAGAATGTGTCCTAGGGCATGTTTAGGCACATTCCTGAATGCATAGGATTAATGGCATATGGATATATTTGTATGGCACCAATTGACCTTTAGAACCAAATGTAGCTCCTGGTAGCCGTTGGTTTCAAGCCTATCAGGCTCTACTATTCTGGAAGCAGGAGCTAAATAGCTCCAAATGCGCCTCAATTTCGAACCCTGCCTTGTAGTTCAGACTCACACAGTGCGCCACTCTCCTCAGCCTCTACTGAAGGCTGTTACCTTTCTCATGTTGCCTTACACAGAGCGCTGCTCTCCTCAGCCTCTAATGAAGGCTGTTAGCTTTCTCATGTTCCTTTACACTGAGAGCTGCTCTCCTCAGCCTCTGCTGAAGGCTGTTAGTTTTCTCATTTTGCTTTAAACAGGGCACTACACTTCTCAGCCTCTGCTTAAGGCTGTTAGCTTTTTCATTTTGCTTTACACAGTGGGTCACTTTCCTCAGCCTCTGCTGAAGGCTGTTAGCTTTCTCATTTTGCTGTACACAGTGCGCCGCTCTCCACAGCCTCTGCTGAAGGCTGTTAGCTTTCTCATTTTGCTTTACACAGTGCGCCGCTCTCCTCAGCCTCTGCTGAAGGCTGTTAGCTTTCTCATTTTGCTTTAAACAGTGCGCCACTCTCCTCAGCCTCTACTGAAGGCTGTTAGCTTTCTCATTTTGCTTTTCACAGGGAACCACACTCCTCAGCCTCTATTGAAGGCTGTTAGCTTTCTCATTTTGCTTTACACAGTGGGCCAAACTCCTCAGCCTCTAAGAAGGCTGTTATCTTTCTCATTTTGCTTTACACAGGGCGCCACTCCTCAGCCTCTACTGAACCCTGTTAGCTTTCTCATTTTGCTTTACACAGGGCGCCACTCTCATCAGCCTCTACTGAAGGCTGTTAGCTCTCTCATTTTGCTTTACACAGGGCGCCACTCTCTTCAGCCTCTACTGAAGGCTGTTAGCTTTCTCATTTTGCTTTACACAGGGTGTCACTCTCCTCAGCCTCTACTGAAGGCTGTTAGCTTTTTCATTTTGCTTTGCACAGTGGGACACTCTTCTCAGCCTCTACTGAAGGCTGTTAGCTTTCTCATTTTGCTTTGCACAGTGGGCCACTCTCCTCAGTCTCTACTGAAGGCTGTTAGCTTTCTCATTTTGCTTTGCACAGGGTGCCACTCTCCTCAGCCTCTACTGACAGTGTTAGCTTTCTCATTTTTGCTTGCACAGGGCGCCACTCTCCTCGGCCTCTACTGAACGCTGTTAGCTTTCTCATTTTGCTTTGCACAGGGCACCACTCTCCTCAGACTTTACTGAAGGCTGTTAGCTTTCTCATTTTGCTTTACACAGTGGGCCACTCTCGTGAGCCTCTACTGAAGGCTGTTAGCTGTCTCATTTTGCTTTACATAGGGCGCCTCTCTCCTCAGCCTCTACTGAACGCTGTTAGGTTTCTCATTTTGCTTTACATAGGGTGCCACTCTCCTCAGCCTCTACTGAAGGTTGTTAGCTTTCTCATTTTGCTTTACACAGGGCGCCACTCTCCTCAGCCTCTACTGACGGCTGTTAGCGCTCTCATTTTGCTTTACACAGTGCACCACTCTCCTTAGCCTCTACTGAAGGCTGTTAGCTTTCTCATTTTGCTTTACACAGTGGGCCACTCTCCTCAGCCTCTACTGAATGCTGTTAGCTTTCTCATTTTGCTTTACACAGGGCACCACTCTCCTCAGCCTCTACTGAATGCTGTTAGCTTTCTCATTTTGCTTTACACAGGGCTTCACTCTCTTCAGCCTCTACTGAAGGCTGTTAGCTTTCTCATTTTGCTTTACACAGGACACCACTCTCCTCAGCCTCTACTGAAGGCTGTTAGCTTTTTCATTTTGCTTCACACAGTGGGCCACTCTCCTCAGCTTCTACTGAAGGCTGTTAGCTTTCTCATTTTGCCTTACACAGGGTGCCACTCTCCTCAGCCTCTACTGAATGCTGTAACTTTCTCATTTTGCTTTGCACAGGGAACCACTCTCCTCAGCCTCTATTGAAGTCTGTTAGCTTTCCATTTTGCTTTGCACAGGGCACCACTCTACTAAGCCTCTACTAAAGGCTGTTAGCTTTCTCATTTTGCATTGCACAGTGGGCCACTGTCCTCAGCTTCTACTGAAGGCTGTTAGCTTTCTCATTTTGCCTTACACAGGGTGCCACTCTCCTCAGCCTCTACTGAATGCTGTAACTTTCTAATTTTGCTTTGCACAGGGCACCACTCTCTTCAGCCTCTATTGAAGTCTGTTAGCTTTCCATTTTGCTTTGCACAGGGCACCACTCTACTAAGCCTCTACTAAAGGCTGTTAGCTTTCTCCTTTTGCATTGCACGGTGGGCCACTATCCTCAGCCTCTACTGAAGGCTGTTAGCTTTCTCATTTTGCTTTAGACAGTGGGCCACTCTCCTCAGCCTCTACTGAAGGGTATCTTTCTCATTTTGCCTTACACAGGGCGCCACTCTCCTCAGCCTCTACTGAAGACTGTTAGCTTTCCATTTTGCTTTGCACAGGGCGCCACTCTACTAAGCCTCCACTGAAGGCTGTTAGCTTTCTCATTTTGCTTTGCACAGTGGGCCACTCTCCTGAGTCTCTACTGAAGGCTGTTAGCTTTCTCATTTTGCTTTAAACAGTGGGCCACACTCCTCAGCCTCTACTAGAGGCTGTTATCTTTCTCATTTTGCCTTACACAGGGCGCCACTCTCCTCAGCCTCTACTGAAGGCTGTTAGCTTTCCATTTTGCTTTGCACAGGGCGCCACTCTACTAAGCCTCCACTGAAGGCTGTTAGCTTTCTCATTTTGCTTTGCACAGTGGGCCACTCTCCTCAGTCTCTACTGAAGGCTGTTAGCTTTCTCATTTTGCTTTGCACAGAGCGCCACTCTCCTCAGCCTCTACTGAATAGTGTTAGCTTTCTCATTTTGGCTTACACAGGGCACCACTCTCCTCAGCCTCTACTGAAGGTTGTTAGCTTTCTCATTTCGCTTTACACAGTGGGCCACTCTCCTCAGCCTCTATTGAAGACTGTTAGCTTTCTCATTTTGATTTACACAGGGCGCCACTCTCCTCAGTCTCTACTGAACGCTGTTAGCTTTCTCATTTTGCTTTACACAGGGTGCCACTTTCCTCAGCCTCTACTGAAGGCTATTAGCTTTCTCATTTTGCTTTACAGAGGGCACCACTCCCCTCAACCTGTACTGACGGCTGTTAGCACTCTAATTTTTCTTTACACAGTGCGCCACTCTCCTCAGCCTCTACTGAAGGCTGTTAGCTTTCTCATTTTGCTTTACACAGTGGGCCACTCTCCTCAGCCTCTACTGAAGGCTGTTAGCTTTCTCATTTTGTTTTACACAGGGCACCACTCTCCTCAGCCTCTACTGAAGGATGTTAGCGTTCTCATTTTGCTTTACACAGGGCATCACTCTCCTCAGAATTTACTGAAGGCTGTTAGCTTTCTCATTTTGCTTTACACAGTGGGCCACTCTCCTCAGCCTCTACTGAAGGCTGTTAGCTTTCTCGTTTTGCTTTACATAGGGCGCCACTCTCCTCAGCCTCTACTGAACAGTGTTAGCTTTCTCATTTTTGCTTGCACAGGGCGACACTCTCCTCAGCCTCTACTGAACACTGTTAGCTTTCTCATTTTGCTTTGCACAGGGCACAACTCTCCTCAGACTTTACTGAAGGCTGTTAGCTTTCTCATTTTGCTTTACACAGTGGGCCACTCTCGTGAGCCTCTACTGAAGGCTGTTAGGTTTCTCATTTTGCTTTACATAGGGTGGCATTCTCCCCAGCCTCTATTGAAGGCTGTTAGCTTTCTCATTTTGCTTTACACAGGGCGCCACTCTCCTCAGCCTCTACTGATGGCTGTTAGCTTTCTCATTTTGTTTTACACAGGGCACCACTCTCCTCAGCCTCTACTGAAGGATGTTAGCGTTCTCATTTTGCTTTACACAGGGCATCACTCTCCTCAGAATTTACTGAAGGCTGTTAGCTTTCTCATTTTGCTTTACACAGTGGGCCACTCTCCTCAGCCTCTACTGAATGCTGTTAGCTTTCTCATTTTGCTTTACACAGGGCACCACTCTCCTCAGCCTCTATTGAATGCTGTTAGCTTTCTCATTTTGCTTCACACAGGGCTTCACTCTCTTCAGCCTCTACTGAAGGCTGTTAGCTTTCTCATTTTGCTTTACACAGGGAACCACTCTCCTCAGCCTCTATTGAAGTCTGTTAGCTTTCCATTTTGCTTTGCACAGGGCACCACTCTACTAAGCCTCTACTAAAGGCTGTTAGCTTTCTCATTTTGCATTGCACAGTGGGCCATTCTCCTCAGCCTCTACTGAAGGCTGTTAGCTTTCTCATTTTGCTTTATACAGTGGGCCACACTCCTCAGCCTCTACTAGAGGCTGTTATCTTTCTCATTTTGCCTTACACAGGGCGCCACTCTCCTCAGCCTCTACTGAAGGCTGTTAGCTTTCCATTTTGCTTTGCACAGGGCGCCACTCTACTAAGCCTCCACTGAAGGCTGTTAGCTTTCTCATTTTGCTTTGCACAGTGGGCCACTCTCCTCAGTCTCTACTGAAGGCTGTTAGCTTTCTCATTTTGCTTTGCACAGAGCGCCACTCTCCTCAGCCTCTACTGAACACTGTTAGCTTTCTCATTTTGCTTTGCACAGGGTACAACTCTCCTCAGACTTTACTGAAGGCTGTTAGCTTTCTCATTTTGCTTTACACAGTGGGCCACTCTCGTGAGCCTCTACTGAAGGCTGTTAGCTGTCTCATTTTGCTTTACATAGGGCGCCTCTCTCCTCAGCCTCTACTGAACGCTGTTAGGTTTCTCATTTTGCTTTACATAGGGTGCCATTCTCCTCAGCCTCTACTGAAGGCTGTTAGCTTTCTCATTTTGCTTTACACAGGGCGCCACTCTCCTCAGCCTCTACTGATGGCTGTTAGCGCTCTCATTTTGCTTTACACAGTGCACCACTCTCCTTAGACTCTACTGAAGGCTGTTAGCTTTCTCATTTTGCTTTACACAGTGGGCCACTCTCCTCAGCCTCTACTGAATGCTGTTAGCTTTCTCATTTTGCTTTACACAGGGCCCACTCTCCTCAGCCTCTACTGAAGGATGTTAGAGTTCTCATTTTGCTTTACACAGGGCATCACTCTCCTCAGAATTTACTGAAGGCTGTTAGCTTTCTCATTTTGCTTTACACAGTGGGCCACTCTCCTCAGCCTCTACTGAAGGCTGTTAGCTTTCTCGTTTTGCTTTACATAGGGCGCCACTCTCCTCAGCCTCTACTGAACAGTGTTAGCTTTCTCATTTTTGCTTGCACAGGGCGCCACTCTCCTCAGCCTCTACTGAACACTGTTAGCTTTCTCATTTTGCTTTGCACAGGGCACAACTCTCCTCAGACTTTACTGAAGGCTGTTAGCTTTCTCATTTTGCTTTACACAGTGGGCCACTCTCGTGAGCCTCTACTGAAGGCTGTTAGCTGTCTCATTTTGCTTTACATAGGGCTCCTCTCTCCTCAGCCTCTACTGAACGGTGTTAGGTTTCTCATTTTGCTTTACATAGGGTGGCATTCTCCCCAGCCTCTACTGAAGGCTGATAGCTTTCTCATTTTGCTTTACACAGGGCGCCACTCTCCTCAGCCTCTACTGATGGCTGTTAGCGCTCTCATTTTGCTTTACACAGTGCACCACTCTCCTTAGCCTCTACTGAAGGCTGTTAGCTTTCTCATTTTGCTTTACACAGTGGGCCACTCTCCTCAGCCTCTACTGAATGCTGTTAGCTTTCTCATTTTGCTTTACACAGGGCACCACTCTCCTCAGCCTCTATTGAATGCTGTTAGCTTTCTCATTTTGCTTCACACAGGGCTTCACTCTCTTCAGCCTCTACTGAAGGCTGTTAGCTTTCTCATTTTGCTTTACACAGGGCACCACTCTCCTCAGCCTCTATTGAAGTCTGTTAGCTTTCCATTTTGCTTTGCACAGGGCACCACTCTACTAAGCCTCTACTGAAGGCTGTTAGCTTTCTCATTTTGCTTTACACTATGGGCCACTCTCCTCAGCCTCTACTGAATGCTGTTAGCTTTCTCATTTTGCTTTACACAGGGCACCACTCTCCTCAGCCTCTACTGAAGGATGTTAGCTTTCTCATTTTGCTTTACACAGGGCACCACTCTCCTCAGCCTCTATTGAAGTCTGTTAGCTTTCCATTTTTCTTTACACAGTGCGCCACTCTCCTCAGCCTCTACTGAAGGCTGTTAGCTTTCTCATTTTGCTTTACACAGTGGGCCACTCTCCTCAGCCTCTACTGAAGGCTGTTAGCTTTCTCATTTTGTTTTACACAGGGCACCACTCTCCTCAGCCTCTACTGAAGGATGTTAGCGTTCTCATTTTGCTTTACACAGGGCATCACTCTCCTCAGAATTTACTGAAGGCTGTTAGCTTTCTCATTTTGCTTTGCACAGGGTGCCACTCTCCTCAGCCTCTACTGACAGTGTTAGCTTTCTCATTTTTGCTTGCACAAGGCGCCACTCTCCTCGGCCTCTACTGAACGCTGTTAGCTTTCTCATTTTGCTTTGCACAGGGCACCACTCTCCTCAGACTTTACTGAAGGCTGTTAGCTTTCTCATTTTGCTTTACACAGTGGGCCACTCTCGTGAGCCTCTACTGAAGGCTGTTAGCTGTCTCATTTTGCTTTACATAGGGCGCCTCTCTCCTCAGCCTCTACTGAACGCTGTTAGGTTTCTCATTTTGCTTTACATAGGGTGCCACTCTCCTCAGCCTCTACTGAAGGTTGTTAGCTTTCTCATTTTGCTTTACACAGGGCGCCACTCTCCTCAGCCTCTACTGACGGCTGTTAGCGCTCTCATTTTGCTTTACACAGTGCACCACTCTCCTTAGCCTCTACTGAAGGCTGTTAGCTTTCTCATTTTGCTTTACACAGTGGGCCACTCTCCTCAGCCTCTACTGAATGCTGTTAGCTTTCTCATTTTGCTTTACACAGGGCACCACTCTCCTCAGCCTCTACTGAATGCTGTTAGCTTTCTCATTTTGCTGTACACAGGGCTTCACTCTCTTCAGCCTCTACTGAAGGCTGTTAGCTTTCTCATTTTGCTTTACACAGGACACCACTCTCCTCAGCCTCTACTGAAGGCTGTTAGCTTTTTCATTTTGCTTCACACAGTGGGCCACTCTCCTCAGCTTCTACTGAAGGCTGTTAGCTTTCTTATTTTGCCTTACACAGGGTGCCACTCTCCTCAGCCTCTACTGAATGCTGTAACTTTCTCATTTTGCTTTGCACAGGGAACCACTCTCCTCAGCCTCTATTGAAGTCTGTTAGCTTTCCATTTTGCTTTGCACAGGGCACCACTCTACTAAGCCTCTACTAAAGGCTGTTAGCTTTCTCATTTTGCATTGCACGGTGGGCCACTGTCCTCAGCTTCTACTGAAGGCTGTTAGCTTTCTCATTTTGCCTTACACAGGGTGCCACTCTCCTCAGCCTCTACTGAATGCTGTAACTTTCTAATTTTGCTTTGCACAAGGCACCACTCTCTTCAGCCTCTATTGAAGTCTGTTAGCTTTCCATTTTGCTTTGCACAGGGCACCACTCTACTAAGCCTCTACTAAAGGCTGTTAGCTTTCTCCTTTTGCATTGCACGGTGGGCCACTATCCTCAGCCTCTACTGAAGGCTGTTAGCTTTCTCATTTTGCTTTAGACAGTGGGCCACTCTCCTCAGCCTCTACTGAAGGGTATCTTTCTCATTTTGCCTTACACAGGGCGCCACTCTCCTCAGCCTCTACTGAAGACTGTTAGCTTTCCATTTTGCTTTGCACAGGGCGCCACTCTACTAAGCCTCCACTGAAGGCTGTTAGCTTTCTCATTTTGCTTTGCACAGTGGGCCACTCTCCTGAGTCTCTACTGAAGGCTGTTAGCTTTCTCATTTTGCTTTAAACAGTGGGCCACACTCCTCAGCCTCTACTAGAGGCTATCTTTCTCATTTTGCCTTACACAGGGCGCCACTCTCCTCAGCCTCTACTGACGGCTGTTAGCTTTCCATTTTGCTTTGCACAGGGCGCCACTCTACTAAGCCTCCACTGAAGGCTGTTAGCTTTCTCATTTTGCTTTGCACAGTGGGCCACTCTCCTCAGTCTCTACTGAAGGCTGTTAGCTTTCTCATTTTGCTTTGCACAGAGCGCCACTCTCCTCAGCCTCTACTGAATAGTGTTAGCTTTCTCATTTTGGCTTGCACAGGGCACCACTCTCCTCAGCCTCTACTGAAGGTTGTTAGCTTTCTCATTTAGCTTTACACAGTGGGCCACTCTCCTCAGCCTCTATTGAAGACTGTTAGCTTTCTCATTTTGATTTACACAGGGCGCCACCCTCCTCAGTCTCTACTGAACGCTGTTAGCTTTCTCATTTTGCTTTACACAGGGTGCCACTTTCCTCAGCCTCTACTGAAGGCTATTAGCTTTCTCATTTTGCTTTACAGAGGGCACCACTCCCCTCAACCTCTACTGACGGCTGTTAGCACTCTAATTTTTCTTTACACAGTGCGCCACTCTCCTCAGCCTCTACTGAAGGCTGTTAGCTTTCTCATTTTGCTTTACACAGTGGGCCACTCTCCTCAGCCTCTACTGAAGGCTGTTAGCTTGATCATTTTGTTTTACACAGGGCACCACTCTCCTCAGCCTCTACTGACAGTGTTAGCTTTCTCATTTTTGCTTGCACAAGGCGCCACTCTCCTCGGCCTCTACTGAACGCTGTTAGCTTTCTCATTTTGCTTTGCACAGGGCACCACTCTCCTCAGACTTTACTGAAGGCTGTTAGCTTTCTCATTTTGCTTTACACAGTGGGCCACTCTCGTGAGCCTCTACTGAAGGCTGTTAGCTGTCTCATTTTGCTTTACATAGGGCGCCTCTCTCCTCAGCCTCTACTGAACGCTGTTAGGTTTCTCATTTTGCTTTACATAGGGTGCCACTCTCCTCAGCCTCTACTGAAGGTTGTTAGCTTTCTCATTTTGCTTTACACAGGGCGCCACTCTCCTCAGCCTCTACTGACGGCTGTTAGCACTCTCATTTTGCTTTACACAGTGCACCACTCTCCTTAGCCTCTACTGAAGGCTGTTAGCTTTCTCATTTTGCTTTACACAATGGGCCACTCTCCTCAGCCTCTACTGAATGCTGTTAGCTTTCTCATTTTGCTTTACACAGGGCACCACTCTCCTCAGCCTCTACTGAATGCTGTTAGCTTTCTCATTTTGCTGTACACAGGGCTTCACTCTCTTCAGCCTCTACTGAAGGCTGTTAGCTTTCTCATTTTGCTTTACACAGGACACCACTCTCCTCAGCCTCTACTGAAAGCTGTTAGCTTTTTCATTTTGCTTCACACAGTGGGCCACTCTCCTCAGCTTCTACTGAAGGCTGTTAGCTTTCTTATTTTGCCTTACACAGGGTGCCACTCTCCTCAGCCTCTACTGAATGCTGTAACTTTCTCATTTTGCTTTGCACAGGGAACCACTCTCCTCAGCCTCTATTGAAGTCTGTTAGCTTTCCATTTTGCTTTGCACAGGGCACCACTCTACTAAGCCTCTACTAAAGGCTGTTAGCTTTCTCATTTTGCATTGCACGGTGGGCCACTGTCCTCAGCTTCTACTGAAGGCTGTTAGCTTTCTCATTTTGCCTTACACAGGGTGCCACTCTCCTCAGCCTCTACTGAATGCTGTAACTTTCTAATTTTGCTTTGCACAAGGCACCACTCTCTTCAGCCTCTATTGAAGTCTGTTAGCTTTCCATTTTGCTTTGCACAGGGCACCACTCTACTAAGCCTCTACTAAAGGCTGTTAGCTTTCTCCTTTTGCATTGCATGGTGGGCCACTATCCTCAGCCTCTACTGAAGGCTGTTAGCTTTCTCATTTTGCTTTAGACAGTGGGCCACTCTCCTCAGCCTCTACTGAAGGGTATCTTTCTCATTTTGCCTTACACAGGGCGCCACTCTCCTCAGCCTCTACTGAAGACTGTTAGCTTTCCATTTTGCTTTGCACAGGGCGCCACTCTACTAAGCCTCCACTGAAGGCTGTTAGCTTTCTCATTTTGCTTTGCACAGTGGGCCACTCTCCTGAGTCTCTACTGAAGGCTGTTAGCTTTCTCATTTTGCTTTAAACAGTGGGCCACACTCCTCAGCCTCTACTAGAGGCTATCTTTCTCATTTTGCCTTACACAGGGCGCCACTCTCCTCAGCCTCTACTGACGGCTGTTAGCTTTCCATTTTGCTTTGCACAGGGCGCCACTCTACTAAGCCTCCACTGAAGGCTGTTAGCTTTCTCATTTTGCTTTGCACAGTGGGCCACTCTCCTCAGTCTCTACTGAAGGCTGTTAGCTTTCTCATTTTGCTTTGCACAGAGCGCCACTCTCCTCAGCCTCTACTGAATAGTGTTAGCTTTCTCATTTTGGCTTGCACAGGGCACCACTCTCCTCAGCCTCTACTGAAGGTTGTTAGCTTTCTCATTTAGCTTTACACAGTGGGCCACTCTCCTCAGCCTCTATTGAAGACTGTTAGCTTTCTCATTTTGATTTACACAGGGCGCCACCCTCCTCAGTCTCTACTGAACGCTGTTAGCTTTCTCATTTTGCTTTACACAGGGTGCCACTTTCCTCAGCCTCTACTGAAGGCTATTAGCTTTCTCATTTTGCTTTACAGAGGGCACCACTCCCCTCAACCTCTACTGACGGCTGTTAGCACTCTAATTTTTCTTTACACAGTGCGCCACTCTCCTCAGCCTCTACTGAAGGCTGTTAGCTTTCTCATTTTGCTTTACACAGTGGGCCACTCTCCTCAGCCTCTACTGAAGGCTGTTAGCTTTATCATTTTGTTTTACACAGGGCACCACTCTCCTCAGCCTCTACTGAAGGATGTTAGCGTTCTCATTTTGCTTTACACAGGGCATCACTCTCCTCAGAATTTACTGAAGGCTGTTAGCTTTCTCATTTTGCTTTACACAGTGGGCCACTCTCCTCAGCCTCTACTGAAGGCTGTTAGCTTTCTCGTTTTGCTTTACATAGGGCGCCACTCTCCTCAGCCTCTACTGAACAGTGTTAGCTTTCTCATTTTTGCTTGCACAGGGCGACACTCTCCTCAGCCTCTACTGAACACTGTTAGCTTTCTCATTTTGCTTTGCACAGGGCACAACTCTCCTCAGACTTTACTGAAGGCTGTTAGCTTTCTCATTTTGCTTTACACAGTGGGCCACTCTCGTGAGCCTCTACTGAAGGCTGTTAGGTTTCTCATTTTGCTTTACATAGGGTGGCATTCTCCCCAGCCTCTATTGAAGGCTGTTAGCTTTCTCATTTTGCTTTACACAGGGCGCCACTCTCCTCAGCCTCTACTGATGGCTGTTAGCTTTCTCATTTTGTTTTACACAGGGCACCACTCTCCTCAGCCTCTACTGAAGGATGTTAGCGTTCTCATTTTGCTTTACACAGGGCATCACTCTCCTCAGAATTTACTGAAGGCTGTTAGCTTTCTCATTTTGCTTTACACAGTGGGCCACTCTCCTCAGCCTCTACTGAATGCTGTTAGCTTTCTCATTTTGCTTTACACAGGGCGCCACTCTCCTCAGCCTCTACTGATGGCTGTTAGCTTTCTCATTTTGTTTTACACAGGGCACCACTCTCCTCAGCCTCTACTGAAGGATGTTAGCGTTCTCATTTTGCTTTACACAGGGCATCACTCTCCTCAGAATTTACTGAAGGCTGTTAGCTTTCTCATTTTGCTTTACACAGTGGGCCACTCTCCTCAGCCTCTACTGAATGCTGTTAGCTTTCTCATTTTGCTTTACACAGGGCACCACTCTCCTCAGCCTCTATTGAATGCTGTTAGCTTTCTCATTTTGCTTCACACAGGGCTTCACTCTCTTCAGCCTCTACTGAAGGCTGTTAGCTTTCTCATTTTGCTTTACACAGGGAACCACTCTCCTCAGCCTCTATTGAAGTCTGTTAGCTTTCCATTTTGCTTTGCACAGGGCACCACTCTACTAAGCCTCTACTAAAGGCTGTTAGCTTTCTCATTTTGCATTGCGCAGTGGGCCACTCTCCTCAGCCTCTACTGAAGGCTGTTAGCTTTCTCATTTTGCTTTATACAGTGGGCCACACTCCTCAGCCTCTACTAGAGGCTGTTATCTTTCTCATTTTGCCTTACACAGGGCGCCACTCTCCTCAGCCTCTACTGAAGGCTGTTAGCTTTCCATTTTGCTTTGCACAGGGCGCCACTCTACTAAGCCTCCACTGAAGGCTGTTAGCTTTCTCATTTTGCTTTGCACAGTGGGCCACTCTCCTCAGTCTCTACTGAAGGCTGTTAGCTTTCTCATTTTGCTTTGCACAGAGCGCCACTCTCCTCAGCCTCTACTGAACACTGTTAGCTTTCTCATTTTGCTTTGCACAGGGTACAACTCTCCTCAGACTTTACTGAAGGCTGTTAGCTTTCTCATTTTGCTTTACACAGTGGGCCACTCTCGTGAGCCTCTACTGAAGGCTGTTAGCTGTCTCATTTTGCTTTACATAGGGCGCCTCTCTCCTCAGCCTCTACTGAACGCTGTTAGGTTTCTCATTTTGCTTTACATAGGGTGCCATTCTCCTCAGCCTCTACTGAAGGCTGTTAGCTTTCTCATTTTGCTTTACACAGGGCGCCACTCTCCTCAGCCTCTACTGATGGCTGTTAGCGCTCTCATTTTGCTTTACACAGTGCACCACTCTCCTTAGACTCTACTGAAGGCTGTTAGCTTTCTCATTTTGCTTTACACAGTGGGCCACTCTCCTCAGCCTCTACTGAATGCTGTTAGCTTTCTCATTTTGCTTTACACAGGGCCCACTCTCCTCAGCCTCTACTGAAGGATGTTAGAGTTCTCATTTTGCTTTACACAGGGCATCACTCTCCTCAGAATTTACTGAAGGCTGTTAGCTTTCTCATTTTGCTTTACACAGTGGGCCACTCTCCTCAGCCTCTACTGAAGGCTGTTAGCTTTCTCGTTTTGCTTTACATAGGGCGCCACTCTCCTCAGCCTCTACTGAACAGTGTTAGCTTTCTCATTTTTGCTTGCACAGGGCGCCACACTCCTCAGCCTCTACTGAACACTGTTAGCTTTCTCATTTTGCTTTGCACAGGGCACAACTCTCCTCAGACTTTACTGAAGGCTGTTAGCTTTCTCATTTTGCTTTACACAGTGGGCCACTCTCGTGAGCCTCTACTGAAGGCTGTTAGCTGTCTCATTTTGCTTTACATAGGGCTCCTCTCTCCTCAGCCTCTACTGAACGGTGTTAGGTTTCTCATTTTGCTTTACATAGGGTGGCATTCTCCCCAGCCTCTACTGAAGGCTGATAGCTTTCTCATTTTGCTTTACACAGGGCGCCACTCTCCTCAGCCTCTACTGATGGCTGTTAGCGCTCTCATTTTGCTTTACACAGTGCACCACTCTCCTTAGCCTCTACTGAAGGCTGTTAGCTTTCTCATTTTGCTTTACACAGTGGGCCACTCTCCTCAGCCTCTACTGAATGCTGTTAGCTTTCTCATTTTGCTTTACACAGGGCACCACTCTCCTCAGCCTCTATTGAATGCTGTTAGCTTTCTCATTTTGCTTCACACAGGGCTTCACTCTCTTCAGCCTCTACTGAAGGCTGTTAGCTTTCTCATTTTGCTTTACACAGGGCACCACTCTCCTCAGCCTCTATTGAAGTCTGTTAGCTTTCCATTTTGCTTTGCACAGGGCACCACTCTACTAAGCCTCTACTGAAGGCTGTTAGCTTTCTCATTTTGCTTTACACAGTGGGCCACTCTCCTCAGCCTCTACTGAATGCTGTTAGCTTTCTCATTTTGCTTTACACAGGGCACCACTCTCCTCAGCCTCTACTGAAGGATGTTAGCTTTCTCATTTTGCTTTACACAGGGCACCACTCTCCTCAGCCTCTATTGAAGTCTGTTAGCTTTCCATTTTTCTTTACACAGTGCGCCACTCTCCTCAGCCTCTACTGAAGGCTGTTAGCTTTCTCATTTTGCTTTACACAGTGGGCCACTCTCCTCAGCCTCTACTGAAGGCTGTTAGCTTTCTCATTTTGTTTTACACAGGGCACCACTCTCCTCAGCCTCTACTGAAGGATGTTAGCGTTCTCATTTTGCTTTACACAGGGCATCACTCTCCTCAGAATTTACTGAAGGCTGTTAGCTTTCTCATTTTGCTTTACACAGTGGGCCACTCTCCTCAGCCTCTACTGAAGGCTGTTAGCTTTCTCGTTTTGCTTTACATAGGGCGCCACTCTCCTCAGCCTCTACTGAACAGTGTTAGCTTTCTCATTTTTGCTTGCACAGGGCGACACTCTCCTCAGCCTCTACTGAACACTGTTAGCTTTCTCATTTTGCTTTGCACAGGGCACAACTCTCCTCAGACTTTACTGAAGGCTGTTAGCTTTCTCATTTTGCTTTACACAGTGGGCCACTCTCGTGAGCCTCTACTGAAGGCTGTTAGGTTTCTCATTTTGCTTTACATAGGGTGGCATTCTCCCAAGCCTCTATTGAAGGCTGTTAGCTTTCTCATTTTGCTTTACACAGGGCGCCACTCTCCTCAGCCTCTACTGATGGCTGTTAGCTTTCTCATTTTGTTTTACACAGGGCACCACTCTCCTCAACCTCTACTGAAGGATGTTAGCGTTCTCATTTTGCTTTACACAGGGCATCACTCTCCTCAGAATTTACTGAAGGCTGTTAGCTTTCTCATTTTGCTTTACACAGTGGGCCACTCTCCTCAGCCTCTACTGAATGCTGTTAGCTTCATCATTTTGCTTTACACAGGGCACCACTCTCCTCAGCCTCTATTGAATGCTGTTAGCTTTCTCATTTTGCTTCACACAGGGCTTCACTCTCTTCAGCCTCTACTGAAGGCTGTTAGCTTTCTCATTTTGCTTTACACAGGGCACCACTCTCCTCAGCCTCTATTGAAGTCTGTTAGCTTTCCATTTTGCTTTGCACAGGGCACCACTCTACTAAGCCTCTACTAAAGGCTGTTAGCTTTCTCATTTTGCATTGCACAGTGGGCCACTCTCCTCAGCCTCTACTGAAGGCTGTTAGCTTTCTCATTTTGCTTTATACAGTGGGCCACACTCCTCAGCCTCTACTAGAGGCTGTTATCTTTCTCATTTTGCCTTACACAGGGCGCCACTCTCCTCAGCCTCTACTGAAGGCTGTTAGCTTTCCATTTTGCTTTGCACAGGGCGCCACTCTACTAAGCCGCCACTGAAGGCTGTTAGCTTTCTCATTTTGCTTTGCACAGTGGGCCACTCTCCTCAGTCTCTACTGAAGGCTGTTAGCTTTCTCATTTTGCTTTGCACAGAGCGCCACTCTCCTCAGCCTCTACTGAACAGTGTTAGCTTTCTCATTTTGCTTTGCACAGGGTACAACTCTCCTCAGACTTTACTGAAGGCTGTTAGCTTTCTCATTTTGCTTTACACAGTGGGCCACTCTCGTGAGCCTCTACTGAAGGCTGTTAGCTGTCTCATTTTGCTTTACATAGGGCGCCTCTCTCCTCAGCCTCTACTGAACGCTGTTAGTTTTCTCATTTTGCTTTACATAGGGTGCCATTCTCCTCAGCCTCTACTGAAGGCTGTTAGCTTTCTCATTTTGCTTTACACAGGGCGCCACTCTCCTCAGCCTCTACTGATGGCTGTTAGCGCTCTCATTTTGCTTTACACAGTGCACCACTCTCCTTAGACTCTACTGAAGGCTGTTAGCTTTCTCATTTTGCTTTACACAGTGGGCCACTCTCCTCAGCCTCTACTGAATGCTGTTAGCTTTCTCATTTTGCTTTACACAGGGCCCACTCTCCTCAGCCTCTACTGAAGGATGTTAGAGTTCTCATTTTGCTTTACACAGGGCATCACTCTCCTCAGAATTTACTGAAGGCTGTTAGCTTTCTCATTTTGCTTTACACAGTGGGCCACTCTCCTCAGCCTCTACTGAAGGCTGTTAGCTTTCTCGTTTTGCTTTACATAGGGCGCCACTCTCCTCAGCCTCTACTGAACAGTGTTAGCTTTCTCATTTTTGCTTACACAGGGCGCCACTCTCCTCAGCCTCTACTGAACACTGTTAGCTTTCTCATTTTGCTTTGCACAGGGCACAACTCTCCTCAGACTTTACTGAAGGCTGTTAGCTTTCTCATTTTGCTTTACACAGTGGGCCACTCTCGTGAGCCTCTACTGAAGGCTGTTAGCTGTCTCATTTTGCTTTACATAGGGCTCCTCTCTCCTCAGCCTCTACTGAACGGTGTTAGGTTTCTCATTTTGCTTTACATAGGGTGGCATTCTCCCCAGCCTCTACTGAAGGCTGATAGCTTTCTCATTTTGCTTTACACAGGGCGCCACTCTCCTCAGCCTCTACTGATGGCTGTTAGCGCTCTCATTTTGCTTTACACAGTGCACCACTCTCCTTAGCCTCTACTGAAGGCTGTTAGCTTTCTCATTTTGCTTTACACAGTGGGCCACTCTCCTCAGCCTCTACTGAATGCTGTTAGCTTTCTCATTTTGCTTTACACAGGGCACCACTCTCCTCAGCCTCTATTGAATGCTGTTAGCTTTCTCATTTTGCTTCACACAGGGCTTCACTCTCTTCAGCCTCTACTGAAGGCTGTTAGCTTTCTCATTTTGCTTTACACAGGGCACCACTCTCCTCAGCCTCTATTGAAGTCTGTTAGCTTTCCATTTTGCTTTGCACAGGGCACCCCTCTACTAAGCCTCTACTGAAGGCTGTTAGCTTTCTCATTTTGCTTTACACATTGGGCCACTCTCCTCAGCCTCTACTGAATGCTGTTAGCTTTCTCATTTTGCTTTACACAGGGCACCACTCTCCTCAGCCTCTATTGAATGCTGTTAGCTTTCTCATTTTGCTTCACACAGGGCTTCACTCTCTTCAGCCTCTACTGAAGGCTGTTAGCTTTCTCATTTTGCTTTACACAGGGCACCACTCTCCTCAGCCTCTACTGAAGGCTGTTAGCTTTCTCATTTTGCTTTATACAGTGGGCCACACTCCTCAGCCTCTACTAGAGGCTGTTATCTTTCTCATTTTGCCTTACACAGGGCGCCACTCTCCTCAGCCTCTACTGAAGGTTGTTAGCTTTCCATTTTGCTTTGCACAGGGCGCCACTCTACTAAGCCTCCACTGAAGGCTGTTAGCTTTCTCATTTTGCTTTGCACAGTGGGCCACTCCCCTCAGTCTCTACTGAAGGCTGTTAGCTTTCTCATTTTGCTTTGCACAGAGCGCCACTCTCCTCAGCCTCTACTGAACACTGTTAGCTTTCTCATTTTGCTTTGCACAGGGCACAACTCTCCTCAGACTTTACTGAAGGCTGTTAGCTTTCTCATTTTGCTTTACACAGTGGGCCACTCTCGTGAGCCTCTACTGAAGGCTGTTAGCTGTCTCATTTTGCTTTACATAGGGCGCCTCTCTCCTCAGCCTCTACTGAACGCTGTTAGGTTTCTCATTTTGCTTTACATACGGTGCCATTCTCCTCAGCCTCTACTGAAGGCTGTTAGCTTTCTCATTTTGCTTTACACAGGGCGCCACTCTCCTCAGCCTCTATTGAATGCTGTTAGCTTTCTCATTTTGCTTCACACAGGGCTTCACTCTCTTCAGCCTCTACTGAAGGCTGTTAGCTTTCTCATTTTGCTTCACACAGGGCACCACTCTCCTCAGCCTCTATTGAAGTCTGTTAGCTTTCCATTTTGCTTTGCACAGGGCACCACTCTACTAAGCCTCTACTAAAGGCTGTTAGCTTTCTCATTTTGCATTGCACAGTGGGCCACTCTCCTCAGCCTCTACTGAAGGCTGTTAGCTTTCTCATTTTGCTTTACACAGTGGGCCACTCTCCTCAGCCTCTACTGAATGCTGTTAGCTTTCTCATTTTGCTTTACACAGGGCACCACTCTCCTCAGCCTCTATTGAATGCTGTTAGCTTTCTCATTTTGCTTCACACAGGGCTTCACTCTCTTCAGCCTCTACTGAAGGCTGTTAGCTTTCTCATTTTGCTTCACACAGGGCACCACTCTCCTCAGCCTCTATTGAAGTCTGTTAGCTTTCCATTTTGCTTTGCACAGGGCACCACTCTACTAAGCCTCTACTAAAGGCTGTTAGCTTTCTCATTTTGCATTGCACAGTGGGCCACTCTCCTCAGCCTCTACTGAAGGCTGTTAGCTTTCTCATTTTGCTTTAAACAGTGGGCCACACTCCTCAGCCTCTACTAGAGGCTGTTATCTTTCTCATTTTGCCTTACACAGGGCGCCACTCTCCTCAGCCTCTACTGAAGGCTGTTAGCTTTCCATTTTGCTTTGTACAGGGTGCCACTCTACTAAGCCTCCACTGAAGGCTGTTAGCTTTCTCATTTTCTTTGCACAGTGGGCCACTCTCCTCAGTCTCTACCGAAGGCTGTTAGCTTTCTCATTTTGCTTTGCACAGAGCGCCACTCTCCTCAGCCTCTACTGAATAGTGTTAGCTTTCTCATTTTGGCTTGCACAGGGCACCACTCTCCTCAGCCTCTACTGAAGGCTGTTAGCTTTCTCATTTTGCTTTACACAGTGGGCCACTCTCCTCAGCCTCTATTGAAGACTGTTAGCTTTCTCATTTTGATTTACACACGGTGCCACTCTCCTCAGTCTCTACTGAACGCTGTTAGCTTTCTCATTTTGCTTTACACAGGGTGCCACTCTCCTCAGCCTCTACTGAAGGCTATTAGCTTTCTCATTTTGCTTTACAGAGGGCACAACTCCCCTCAACCTCTACTGACGGCTGTTAGCACTCTAATTTTTCTTTACACAGTGCACCACTCTCCTCAGCCTCTACTGAAGGCTGTTAGCTTTCTCGTTTTGCTTTACACAGTGGGCCACTCTCCTCAGCCTCTACTGAAGGCTGTTAGCTTTCTCATTTTGTTTTACACAGGGCACCACTCTCCTCAGCCTCTACTGAAGGATGTTAGCGTTCTCATTTTGCTTTACACAGGGCATCACTCTCCTCAGAATTTACTGAAGGCTGTTAGCTTTCTCATTTTGTTTTACACAGGGCACCACTCTCCTCAGCCTCTACTGAAGGATGTTAGCTTTCTCATTTTGCTTTACACAGTGGGCCACTCTCCTCAGCCTCTACTGAAGGCTGTTAACTTTCTCGTTTTGCTTTACATAGGGCGCCACTCTCCTCAGCCTCTACTGAACAGTGTTAGCTTTCTCATTTTTGCTTGCACAGGGCGCCACTCTCCTCAGCCTCTACTGAACACTGTTAGCTTTCTCATTTTGCTTTGCACAGGGCACAACTCTCCTCAGACTTTACTGAAGCTGTTAGCTTTCTCATGTTGCTTTACACAGTGGGCCACTCTCGTGAGCCTCTACTGAAGGCTGTTAGCTGTCTCATTTTGCTTTACATAGGGCGCCTCTCTCCTCAGCCTCTACTGAACGCTGTTAGGTTTCTCATTTTGCTTTACATAGGGTGCCATTCTCCTCAGCCTCTACTGAAGGCTGTTAGCTTTCTCATTTTGCTTTACACAGGGCGCCACTCTCCTCAGCCTCTACTGATGGCTGTTAGCGCTCTCATTTTGCTTTACACAGTGCACCACTCTCCTTAGCCTCTACTGAAGGCTGTTAGCTTTCTCGTTTTGCTTTACACAGTGGGCCACTCTCCTCAGCCTCTACTTAATGCTAATAGCTTTCTCATTTTGCTTTACACAGGGCACCACTCTCCTCAGACTCTATTGAATGCTGTTAGCTTTCTCATTTTGCTTCACACAGGGCTTCACTCTCTTCAGCCTCTACTGAAGGCTGTTAGCCTTCTCATTTTGCTTTACACAGGGCACCACTCTCCTCAGCCTCTATTGAAGTCTGTTAGCTTTCCATTTTGCTTTGCACAGGGCACCACTCTACTAAGCCTCTACTAAAGGCTGTTAGCTTTCTCATTTTGCATTGCACAGTGGGCCACTCTCCTCAGCCTCTACTGAAGGCTGTTAGCTTTCTCATTTTGCTTTAAACAGTGGGCCACACTCCTCAGCCTCTACTGGAGGCTGTTATCTTTCTCATTTTGCCTTACACAGGGTGCCACTCTCCTCAGCCTCTACTGAAGGCTGTTAGCTTTCCATTTTGCTTTACACAGGGTGCCACTCTCCTCAGTCTCTACTGAAGGCTGTTAGCTTTCTCATTTTGCTTTGCACAGAGCGCCACTCTCCTCAGCCTCTACTGAATAGTGTTAGCTTTCTCATTTTGGCTTGCACAGGGCACCACTCTCCTCAGTCTCTACTGAACGCTGTTAGCTTTCTCATTTTGCTTTACACAGGGTGCCACTCTCCTCAGCCTCTACTGAAGGCTATTAGCTTTCTCATTTTGCTTTACAGAGGGCACCACTCCCCTCAACCTCTACTGACGGCTGTTAGCACTCTAATTTTTCTTTACACAGTGCGCCACTCTCCTCAGCCTCTACTGAAGGCTGTTAGCTTTCTCATTTTGCTTTACACAGTGGGCCACTCTCCTCAGCCTCTACTGAAGGCTGTTAGCTTTCTCATTTTGTTTTACACAGGGCACCACTCTCCTCAGCCTCTACTGAAGGATGTTAGCGTTCTCATTTTGCTTTACACAGGGCGCCACTCTCCTCAGCCTCTACTGAACGCTGTCAGCTTTCTCATTTTGCTTTACACAGGGCGCCACTCCCCTCAGCCTCTACTGACGGCTGTTAGCTTTCTCATTTTGCTTTCCCAGGGCTTCACTCTCTTCAGCCTCTACTGAAGGCTATTAGCGTTCTCATTTTGCTTTACACAGGGCATCACTCTCCTCAGAATTTACTGAAGGCTGTTAGCTTTCTCATTTTGCTTTACACAGTGGGCCACTCTCCTCAGCCTCTACTGAAGGCTGTTAGCACTCTCATTTTGCTTTACACAGTGCGCCACTCTCCTCAGCCTCTACCGAAGGCTGTTAGCTTTCTCATTTTGCTTTACACAGTGGGCCACTCTCGTCAGCCTCTACTGAAGGCTGTTTGCACTCTCATTTTGCTTTACACAGGACGCCACTCCCCTCAGCCTCTACTGACGGCTGTTAGCTTTCTCATTTTGCTTTCCCAGGGCTTCACTCTCTTCAGCCTCTACTGAAGGCTATTAGCTTTCTCATTTTGCTTTACACAGGGCACCACTCTCCTCAGCCTCTACTGAAGGCTGTTAGCTTTTTCATTTTGCTTCACACAGTGGGCCACTCTCCTCAGCCTCTACTGAAGGCTGTTAGATTCTTCATTTTGCCTTACACAGGGCGCCACTCTCCTCAGCCTCTACAGAACGCTGTTAGCTTTCTCATTTTGCTTTACACAGGGCACCACCCTCCTCAGCCTCTACTGAAGGCTGTTAGCTTTTTCATTTTGCTTCACACAGTGGGCCACTCTCCTCAGCCTCTACTGAAGGCTGTTAGCTTACTCATTTTGCTTTACACAGGGCGCCACTCTCCTCAGCCTCTACTGAAGGATGTTAGCGTTCTCATTTTGCTTTACACAGGGCGCCACTCTCCTCAGCCTCTACTGAACGCTGTCAGCTTTCCCATTTTGCTTTACACAGGGCGCCACTCCCCTCAGCCTCTACTGACGGCTGTTAGCTTTCTCATTTTGCTTTCCCAGGGCTTCACTCTCTTCAGCCTCTACTGAAGGCTATTAGCGTTCTCATTTTGCTTTACACAGGGCATCACTCTCCTCAGAATTTACTGAAGGCTGTTAGCTTTCTCATTTTGCTTTACACAGTGGGCCACTCTCCTCAGCCTCTACTGAAGGCTGTTAGCACTCTCATTTTGCTTTACACAGTGCGCCACTCTCCTCAGCCTCTACCGAAGGCTGTTAGCTTTCTCATTTTGCTTTACACAGTGGGCCACTCTCGTCAGCCTCTACTGAAGGCTGTTAGCACTCTCATTTTGCTTTACACAGGGCGCCACTCCCCTCAGCCTCTACTGACGGCTGTTAGCTTTCTCATTTTGCTTTCCCAGGGCTTCACTCTCTTCAGCCTCTACTGAAGGCTATTAGCTTTCTCATTTTGCTTTACACAGGGCACCACTCTCCTCAGCCTCTACTGAAGGCTGTTAGCTTTTTCATTTTGCTTCACACAGTGGGCCACTCTCCTCGGCCTCTACTGAAGGCTGTTAGATTCTTAATTTTGCCTTACACAGGGCGCCACTCTCCTCAGCCTCTACAGAACGCTGTTAGCTTTCTCATTTTGCTTTACACAGGGCACCACCCTCCTCAGCCTCTACTGAAGGCTGTTAGCTTTTTCATTTTGCTTCACACAGTGGGCCACTCTCCTCAGCCTCTACTGAAGGCTGTTAGCTTACTCATTTTGCTTTACACAGTGGGCCACTCTCGTCAGCCTCTACTGAAGGGTGTTAGCTTTCTCATTTTGCTTTACACAGGGCACCACTCTCCTCAGCCTCTACTGAAGGCTGTTAGCTTTCTCATTTTGCTTTACACAGGGCTTCACTCTCTTCAGCCTCTACTGAGGCCGTTAGCTTTCTCATTTTGCTTTACACAGGACACAACTCTCCTCAGCCTCTACTGAAGGGTGTTAGCTTTTTCATTTTGCTTCACACAGTGGGCCACTCTCCTCAGCCTCTATTGAGGCTGTTAGCTTTTTCATTTTGCCTTACACAGGGCACCATTCCCCTGAGCCTCTACAGAACGCTGATAGCTTTCTCATTTTGCTTTACACAGGGCGCCACTCTCCTCAGCCTCTACTGAAGGCTGTAACTTTCTCATTTTGCTTTGCACAGGGCACCTCTCTCCTCAGCCTCTACTGAAGGCTGTTAGCTATCCATTTTGCTTTGCAGAGGGTGCCACTCTACTAAGCCTCTACTGAAGGCTGTTAGCTTTCTCATTTTGCTTTACACAGGGCGCCACTCTCCTCAGCCTCTACTGAAGGCTGTAACTTTCTCATTTTGCTTTGCACAGGGCACCTCTCTCCTCAGCCTCTACTGAAGGCTGTTAGCTATCCATTTTGCTTTGCACAGGGAGCCACTCTACTAAGCCTCTACTGAAGGCTGTTAGCTTTCTCATTTTGCTTTACACTAGGCGCCACTCCCCTCGGCCTCTACTGACGGCTGTTAGGACTCTCATTTTGCTTTACCCAGTGCGCCACTCTCCTCATCCTCTACTGAAGGCTGTTAGCTTTCTCATTTTGCTTTACACAGTGGCCCACTCTCCTCAGCCTCTACTGAAGGCTGTTAGCTTTCTCATTTTGCTTTACACAGGGCACCACTCTCCTCAGCCTCTACTGAAGGCTGTTAGCGTTCTCATTTTGCTTTACACAGGGCACCACTTTCCTCAGCCTTTGCTGAAGGCTGTTAGCTTTCTCATTTTGCTTTACACAGTGGGCCACTCTCCTCAGCCTCTACTGAAGGCAGTTAGCTTTTTTCATTTTGCTTTACATAGGGCGCCACTCTCCTCAGCCTCTACTGAACGCTGTTAGCTTTCTCATTTTGCTTTACACAGGGCGCCACTCCGCACAGCCTCTACTGATGGCTGTTAGCTTTCTCATTTTGCTTTACACATTGGGCCACTCTCATCAGCCTCTACTGAAGGCTGTTAGCTTTCTCATTTTGCTTTACACAGGGCACCTCTCTCCTCAGCCTCTACTGAAGGATGTTAGCTTTCTCATTTTGCTTTACCAGCCTTCACTCTCTTCAGCCTTTACTGAAGGCTGTTAGCTTTCTCATTTTGCTTTACCCAGGGTGTCACTCTCCTCAGCCTCTACTGAAGGCTGTTAGCCTTTTCATTTTGCTTTACACAGAGAGCCACCCTCCTCAGCCTCTACTGAAGGCTGTTAGCTTTCTCATTTTGCTTCACACAGTGGGCCACTCTCTGCAACCTCTACTAAAGGCTGTTAGCTTTCTCATTGTGCCTTACACAGGGCACCACTCTCCTCAGCCTCTACTGAAGGCTATTAGCGTTCTCATTTTGCTTTACACAGGGCATCACTCTCCTCAGAATTTACTGAAGGCTGTTAGCTTTCTCATTTTGCTTTCCCAGGGCTTCACTCTCTTCAGCCTCTACTGAAGGCTATTAGCGTTCTCATTTTGCTTTACACAGGGCATCACTCTCCTCAGAATTTACTGAAGGCTGTTAGCTTTCTCATTTTGCTTTACACAGTGGGCCACTCTCCTCAGCCTCTACTGAAGGCTGTTAGCACTCTCATTTTGCTTTACACAGTGCGCCACTCTCCTCAGCCTCTACCGAAGGCTGTTAGCTTTCTCATTTTGCTTTACACAGTGGGCCACTCTCGTCAGCCTCTACTGAAGGCTGTTAGCTTTCTCATTTTGCTTTCCCAGGGCTTCACTCTCTTCAGCCTCTACTGAAGGCTATTAGCTTTCTCATTTTGCTTTACACAGGGCACCACTCTCCTCAGCCTCTACTGAAGGCTGTTAGCTTTTTCATTTTGCTTCACACAGTGGGCCACTCTCCTCGGCCTCTACTGAAGGCTGTTAGATTCTTCATTTTGCCTTACACAGGGCGCCACTCTCCTCAGCCTCTACAGAACGCTGTTAGCTTTCTCATTTTGCTTTACACAGGGCACCACTCTCCTCAGCCTCTACTGAAGGCTGTTAGCTTTTTCATTTTGCTTCACACAGTGGGCCACTCTCCTCAGCCTCTACTGAAGGCTGTTAGCTTACTCATTTTGCTTTACACAGTGGGCCACTCTCGTCAGCCTCTACTGAAGGGTGTTAGCTTTCTCATTTTGCTTTACACAGGGCACCACTCTCCTCAGCCTCTACTGAAGGCTGTTAGCTTTCTCATTTTGCTTTACACAGGGCTTCACTCTCTTCAGCCTCTACTGAGGCCGTTAGCTTTCTCATTTTGCTTTACACAGGACACCACTCTCCTCAGCCTCTACTGAAGGGTGTTAGCTATTTCATTTTGCTTCACACAGTGGGCCACTCTCCTCAGCCTCTATTGAGGCTGTTAGCTTTTTCATTTTGCCTTACACAGGGCACCATTCCCCTGAGCCTCTACAGAACGCTGATAGCTTTCTCATTTTGCTTTACACAGGGCGCCACTCTCCTCAGCCTCTACTGAAGGCTGTAACTTTCTCATTTTGCTTTGCACAGGGCACCTCTCTCCTCAGCCTCTACTGAAGGCTGTTAGCTATACATTTTGCTTTGCAGAGGGTGCCACTCTACTAAGCCTCTACTGAAGGCTGTTAGCTTTCTCATTTTGCTTTACACAGGGCGCCACTCTCCTCAGCCTCTACTGAAGGCTTTAACTTTCTCATTTTGCTTTGCACAGGGCACCTCTCTCCTCAGCCTCTGCTGAAGGCTGTTAGCTATCCATTTTGCTTTGCACAGGGAGCCACTCTACTAAGCCTCTACTGAAGGCTGTTAGCTTTCTCATTTTGCTTTACACTAGGCGCCACTCCCCTCAGCCTCTACTGACGGCAGTTAGGACTCTCATTTTGCTTTACCCAGTGCGCCACTCTCCTCATCCTCTACTGAAGGCTGTTAGCTTTCTCATTTTGCTTTACACAGTGGCCCACTCTCCTCAGCCTCTACTGAAGGCTGTTAGCTTTCTCATTTTGCTTTACACAGGGCGCCACTCTCCTCAGCCTCTACTGATGGCTGTTAGCGCTCTCATTTTGCTTTACACAGTGCACCACTCTCCTTAGCCTCTACTGAAGGCTGTTAGCTTTCTCGTTTTGCTTTACACAGTGGGCCACTCTCCTCAGCCTCTACTTAATGCTAATAGCTTTCTCATTTTGCTTTACACAGGGCACCACTCTCCTCAGACTCTATTGAATGCTGTTAGCTTTCTCATTTTGCTTCACACAGGGCTTCACTCTCTTCAGCCTCTACTGAAGGCTGTTAGCTTTCTCATTTTGCTTTACACAGGGCACCACTCTCCTCAGCCTCTATTGAAGTCTGTTAGCTTTCCATTTTGCTTTGCACAGGGCACCACTCTACTAAGCCTCTACTTAAGGCTGTTAGCTTTCTCATTTTGCATTGCACAGTGGGCCACTCTCCTCAGCCTCTACTGAAGGCTGTTAGCTTTCTCATTTTGCTTTAAACAGTGGGCCACACTCCTCAGCCTCTACTGGAGGCTGTTATCTTTCTCATTTTGCCTTACACAGGGTGCCACTCTCCTCAGCCTCTACTGAAGGCTGTTAGTTTTCCATTTTGCTTTACACAGGGTGCCACTCTCCTCAGTCTCTACTGAAGGCTGTTAGCTTTCTCATTTTGCTTTGCACAGAGCGCCACTCTCCTCAGCCTCTACTGAATAGTGTTAGCTTTCTCATTTTGGCTTGCACAGGGCACCACTCTCCTCAGTCTCTACTGAACGCTGTTAGCTTTCTCATTTTGCTTTACACAGGGTGCCACTCTCCTCAGCCTCTACTGAAGGCTATTAGCTTTCTCATTTTGCTTTACAGAGGGCACCACTCCCCTCAACCTCTACTGACGGCTGTTAGCACTCTAATTTTTCTTTACACAGTGTGCCACTCTCCTCAGCCTCTACTGAAGGCTGTTAGCTTTCTCATTTTGCTTTACACAGTGGGCCACTCTCCTCAGCCTCTACTGAAGGCTGTTAGCTTTCTCATTTTGTTTTACACAGGGCACCACTCTCCTCAGCCTCTACTGAAGGATGTTAGCGTTCTCATTTTGCTTTACACAGGGCGCCACTCTCCTCAGCCTCTACTGAACGCTGTCAGCTTTCTCATTTTGCTTTACACAGGGCGCCACTCCCCTCAGCCTCTACTGACGGCTGTTAGCTTTCTCATTTTGCTTTCCCAGGGCTTCACTCTCTTCAGCCTCTACTGAAGGCTATTAGCGTTCTCATTTTGATTTACACAGGGCATCACTCTCCTCAGAATTTACTGAAGGCTGTTAGCTTTCTCATTTTGCTTTACACAGTGGGCCACTCTCCTCAGCCTCTACTGAAGGCTGTTAGCACTCTCATTTTGCTTTACACAGTGCGCCACTCTCCTCAGCCTCTACCGAAGGCTGTTAGCTTTCTCATTTTGCTTTACACAGTGGGCCACTCTCGTCAGCCTCTACTGAAGGCTGTTTGCACTCTCATTTTGCTTTACACAGGACGCCACTCCCCTCAGCCTCTACTGACGGCTGTTAGCTTTCTCATTTTGCTTTCCCAGGGCTTCACTCTCTTCAGCCTCTACTGAAGGCTATTAGCTTTCTCATTTTGCTTTACACAGGGCACCACTCTCCTCAGCCTCTACTGAAGGCTGTTAGCTTTTTCATTTTGCTTCACACAGTGGGCCACTCTCCTCGGCCTCTACTGAAGGCTGTTAGATTCTTCATTTTGCCTTACACAGGGCGCCACTCTCCTCAGCCTCTACAGAACGCTGTTAGCTTTCTCATTTTGCTTTACACAGGGCACCACCCTCCTCAGCCTCTACTGAAGGCTGTTAGCTTTTTCATTTTGCTTCACACAGTGGGCCACTCTCCTCAGCCTCTACTGAAGGCTGTTAGCTTACTCATTTTGCTTTACACAGGGCGCCACTCTCCTCAGCCTCTACTGAAGGATGTTAGCGTTCTCATTTTGCTTTACACAGGGCGCCACTCTCCTCAGCCTCTACTGAACGCTGTCAGCTTTCCCATTTTGCTTTACACAGGGCGCCACTCCCCTCAGCCTCTACTGACGGCTGTTAGCTTTCTCATTTTGCTTTCCCAGGGCTTCACTCTCTTCAGCCTCTACTGAAGGCTATTAGCGTTCTCATTTTGCTTTACACAGGGCATCACTCTCCTCAGAATTTACTGAAGGCTGTTAGCTTTCTCATTTTGCTTTACACAGTGGGCCACTCTCCTCAGCCTCTACTGAAGGCTGTTAGCACTCTCATTTTGCTTTACACAGTGCGCCACTCTCCTCAGCCTCTACCGAAGGCTGTTAGCTTTCTCATTTTGCTTTACACAGTGGGCCACTCTCGTCAGCCTCTACTGAAGGCTGTTAGCACTCTCATTTTGCTTTACACAGGGCGCCACTCCCCTCAGCCTCTACTGACGGCTGTTAGCTTTCTCATTTTGCTTTCCCAGGGCTTCACTCTCTTCAGCCTCTACTGAAGGCTATTAGCTTTCTCATTTTGCTTTACACAGGGCACCACTCTCCTCAGCCTCTACTGAAGGCTGTTAGCTTTTTCATTTTGCTTCACACAGTGGGCCACTCTCCTCGGCCTCTACTGAAGGCTGTTAGATTCTTCATTTTGCCTTACACAGGGCGCCACTCTCCTCAGCCTCTACAGAACGCTGTTAGCTTTCTCATTTTGCTTTACACAGGGCACCACCCTCCTCAGCCTCTACTGAAGGCTGTTAGCTTTTTCATTTTGCTTCACACAGTGGGCCACTCTCCTCCGCCTCTACTGAAGGCTGTTAGCTTACTCATTTTGCTTTACACAGTGGGCCACTCTCGTCAGCCTCTACTGAAGGGTGTTAGCTTTCTCATTTTGCTTTACACAGGGCACCACTCTCCTCAGCCTCTACTGAAGGCTGTTAGCTTTCTCATTTTGCTTTACACAGGGCTTCACTCTCTTCAGCCTCTACTGAGGCCGTTAGCTTTCTCATTTTGCTTTACACAGGACACAACTCTCCTCAGCCTCTACTGAAGGGTGTTAGCTTTTTCATTTTGCTTCACACAGTGGGCCACTCTCCTCAGCCTCTATTGAGGCTGTTAGCTTTTTCATTTTGCCTTACACAGGGCACCATTCCCCTGAGCCTCTACAGAACGCTGATAGCTTTCTCATTTTGCTTTACACAGGGCGCCACTCTCCTCAGCCTCTACTGAAGGCTGTAACTTTCTCATTTTGCTTTGCACAGGGCACCTCTCTCCTCAGCCTCTACTGAAGGCTGTTAGCTATACATTTTGCTTTGCAGAGGGTGCCACTCTACTAAGCCTCTACTGAAGGCTGTTAGCTTTCTCATTTTGCTTTACACAGGGCGCCACTCTCCTCAGCCTCTACTGAAGGCTTTAACTTTCTCATTTTGCTTTGCACAGGGCACCTCTCTCCTCAGCCTCTGCTGAAGGCTGTTAGCTATCCATTTTGCTTTGCACAGGGAGCCACTCTACTAAGCCTCTACTGAAGGCTGTTAGCTTTCTCATTTTGCTTTACACTAGGCGCCACTCCCCTCAGCCTCTACTGACGGCAGTTAGGACTCTCATTTTGCTTTACCCAGTGCGCCACTCTCCTCATCCTCTACTGAAGGCTGTTAGCTTTCTCATTTTGCTTTACACAGTGGCCCACTCTCCTCAGCCTCTACTGAAGGCTGTTAGCTTTCTCATTTTGCTTTACACAGGGCGCCACTCTCCTCAGCCTCTACTGATGGCTGTTAGCGCTCTCATTTTGCTTTACACAGTGCACCACTCTCCTTAGCCTCTACTGAAGGCTGTTAGCTTTCTCGTTTTGCTTTACACAGTGGGCCACTCTCCTCAGCCTCTACTTAATGCTAATAGCTTTCTCATTTTGCTTTACACAGGGCACCACTCTCCTCAGACTCTATTGAATGCTGTTAGCTTTCTCATTTTGCTTCACACAGGGCTTCACTCTCTTCAGCCTCTACTGAAGGCTGTTAGCTTTCTCATTTTGCTTTACACAGGGCACCACTCTCCTCAGCCTCTATTGAAGTCTGTTAGCTTTCCATTTTGCTTTGCACAGGGCACCACTCTACTAAGCCTCTACTTAAGGCTGTTAGCTTTCTCATTTTGCATTGCACAGTGGGCCACTCTCCTCAGCCTCTACTGAAGGCTGTTAGCTTTCTCATTTTGCTTTAAACAGTGGGCCACACTCCTCAGCCTCTACTGGAGGCTGTTATCTTTCTCATTTTGCCTTACACAGGGTGCCACTCTCCTCAGCCTCTACTGAAGGCTGTTAGTTTTCCATTTTGCTTTACACAGGGTGCCACTCTCCTCAGTCTCTACTGAAGGCTGTTAGCTTTCTCATTTTGCTTTGCACAGAGCGCCACTCTCCTCAGCCTCTACTGAATAGTGTTAGCTTTCTCATTTTGGCTTGCACAGGGCACCACTCTCCTCAGTCTCTACTGAACGCTGTTAGCTTTCTCATTTTGCTTTACACAGGGTGCCACTCTCCTCAGCCTCTACTGAAGGCTATTAGCTTTCTCATTTTGCTTTACAGAGGGCACCACTCCCCTCAACCTCTACTGACGGCTGTTAGCACTCTAATTTTTCTTTACACAGTGTGCCACTCTCCTCAGCCTCTACTGAAGGCTGTTAGCTTTCTCATTTTGCTTTACACAGTGGGCCACTCTCCTCAGCCTCTACTGAAGGCTGTTAGCTTTCTCATTTTGTTTTACACAGGGCACCACTCTCCTCAGCCTCTACTGAAGGATGTTAGCGTTCTCATTTTGCTTTACACAGGGCGCCACTCTCCTCAGCCTCTACTGAACGCTGTCAGCTTTCTCATTTTGCTTTACACAGGGCGCCACTCCCCTCAGCCTCTACTGACGGCTGTTAGCTTTCTCATTTTGCTTTCCCAGGGCTTCACTCTCTTCAGCCTCTACTGAAGGCTATTAGCGTTCTCATTTTGATTTACACAGGGCATCACTCTCCTCAGAATTTACTGAAGGCTGTTAGCTTTCTCATTTTGCTTTACACAGTGGGCCACTCTCCTCAGCCTCTACTGAAGGCTGTTAGCACTCTCATTTTGCTTTACACAGTGCGCCACTCTCCTCAGCCTCTACCGAAGGCTGTTAGCTTTCTCATTTTGCTTTACACAGTGGGCCACTCTCGTCAGCCTCTACTGAAGGCTGTTTGCACTCTCATTTTGCTTTACACAGGACGCCACTCCCCTCAGCCTCTACTGACGGCTGTTAGCTTTCTCATTTTGCTTTCCCAGGGCTTCACTCTCTTCAGCCTCTACTGAAGGCTATTAGCTTTCTCATTTTGCTTTACACAGGGCACCACTCTCCTCAGCCTCTACTGAAGGCTGTTAGCTTTTTCATTTTGCTTCACACAGTGGGCCACTCTCCTCGGCCTCTACTGAAGGCTGTTAGATTCTTCATTTTGCCTTACACAGGGCGCCACTCTCCTCAGCCTCTACAGAACGCTGTTAGCTTTCTCATTTTGCTTTACACAGGGCACCACCCTCCTCAGCCTCTACTGAAGGCTGTTAGCTTTTTCATTTTGCTTCACACAGTGGGCCACTCTCCTCAGCCTCTACTGAAGGCTGTTAGCTTACTCATTTTGCTTTACACAGGGCGCCACTCTCCTCAGCCTCTACTGAAGGATGTTAGCGTTCTCATTTTGCTTTACACAGGGCGCCACTCTCCTCAGCCTCTACTGAACGCTGTCAGCTTTCCCATTTTGCTTTACACAGGGCGCCACTCCCCTCAGCCTCTACTGACGGCTGTTAGCTTTCTCATTTTGCTTTCCCAGGGCTTCACTCTCTTCAGCCTCTACTGAAGGCTATTAGCGTTCTCATTTTGCTTTACACAGGGCATCACTCTCCTCAGAATTTACTGAAGGCTGTTAGCTTTCTCATTTTGCTTTACACAGTGGGCCACTCTCCTCAGCCTCTACTGAAGGCTGTTAGCACTCTCATTTTGCTTTACACAGTGCGCCACTCTCCTCAGCCTCTACCGAAGGCTGTTAGCTTTCTCATTTTGCTTTACACAGTGGGCCACTCTCGTCAGCCTCTACTGAAGGCTGTTAGCACTCTCATTTTGCTTTACACAGGGCGCCACTCCCCTCAGCCTCTACTGACGGCTGTTAGCTTTCTCATTTTGCTTTCCCAGGGCTTCACTCTCTTCAGCCTCTACTGAAGGCTATTAGCTTTCTCATTTTGCTTTACACAGGGCACCACTCTCCTCAGCCTCTACTGAAGGCTGTTAGCTTTTTCATTTTGCTTCACACAGTGGGCCACTCTCCTCGGCCTCTACTGAAGGCTGTTAGATTCTTCATTTTGCCTTACACAGGGCGCCACTCTCCTCAGCCTCTACAGAACGCTGTTAGCTTTCTCATTTTGCTTTACACAGGGCACCACCCTCCTCAGCCTCTACTGAAGGCTGTTAGCTTTTTCATTTTGCTTCACACAGTGGGCCACTCTCCTCAGCCTCTACTGAAGGCTGTTAGCTTACTCATTTTGCTTTACACAGTGGGCCACTCTCGTCAGCCTCTACTGAAGGGTGTTAGCTTTCTCATTTTGCTTTACACAGGGCACCACTCTCCTCAGCCTCTACTGAAGGCTGTTAGCTTTCTCATTTTGCTTTACACAGGGCTTCACTCTCTTCAGCCTCTACTGAGGCCGTTAGCTTTCTCATTTTGCTTTACACAGGACACAACTCTCCTCAGCCTCTACTGAAGGGTGTTAGCTTTTTCATTTTGCTTCACACAGTGGGCCACTCTCCTCAGCCTCTATTGAGGCTGTTAGCTTTTTCATTTTGCCTTACACAGGGCACCATTCCCCTGAGCCTCTACAGAACGCTGATAGCTTTCTCATTTTGCTTTACACAGGGCGCCACTCTCCTCAGCCTCTACTGAAGGCTGTAACTTTCTCATTTTGCTTTGCACAGGGCACCTCTCTCCTCAGCCTCTACTGAAGGCTGTTAGCTATCCATTTTGCTTTGCAGAGGGTGCCACTCTACTAAGCCTCTACTGAAGGCTGTTAGCTTTCTCATTTTGCTTTACACAGGGCGCCACTCTCCTCAGCCTCTACTGAAGGCTGTAACTTTCTCATTTTGCTTTGCACAGGGCACCTCTCTCCTCAGCCTCTACTGAAGGCTGTTAGCTATCCATTTTGCTTTGCACAGGGAGCCACTCTACTAAGCCTCTACTGAAGGCTGTTAGCTTTCTCATTTTGCTTTACACTAGGCGCCACTCCCCTCAGCCTCTACTGACGGCTGTTAGGACTCTCATTTTGCTTTACCCAGTGCGCCACTCTCCTCATCCTCTACTGAAGGCTGTTAGCTTTCTCATTTTGCTTTACACAGTGGCCCACTCTCCTCAGCCTCTACTGAAGGCTGTTAGCTTTCTCATTTTGCTTTACACAGGGCACCACTCTCCTCAGCCTCTACTGAAGGCTGTTAGCGTTCTCATTTTGCTTTACACAGGGCACCACTTTCCTCAGCCTTTGCTGAAGGCTGTTAGCTTTCTCATTTTGCTTTCCACAGTGGGCCACTCTCCTCAGCCTCTACTGAAGGCAGTTAGCTTTTTTCATTTTGCTTTACATAGGGCGCCACTCTCCTCAGCCTCTACTGAACGCTGTTAGCTTTCTCATTTTGCTTTACACAGGGCGCCACTCCGCACAGCCTCTACTGATGGCTGTTAGCTTTCTCATTTTGCTTTACACATTGGGCCACTCTCATCAGCCTCTACTGAAGGCTGTTAGCTTTCTCATTTTGCTTTACACAGGGCACCTCTCTCCTCAGCCTCTACTGAAGGATGTTAGCTTTCTCATTTTGCTTTACCAGCCTTCACTCTCTTCAGCCTTTACTGAAGGCTGTTAGCTTTCTCATTTTGCTTTACCCAGGGTGTCACTCTCCTCAGCCTCTACTGAAGGCTGTTAGCCTTTTCATTTTGCTTTACACAGAGAGCCACCCTCCTCAGCCTCTACTGAAGGCTGTTAGCTTTCTCATTTTGCTTCACACAGTGGGCCACTCTCTGCAACCTCTACTAAAGGCTGTTAGCTTTCTCATTGTGCCTTACACAGGGCACCACTCTCCTCAGCCTCTACTGAAGGCTATTAGCGTTCTCATTTTGCTTTACACAGGGCATCACTCTCCTCAGAATTTACTGAAGGCTGTTAGCTTTCTCATTTTGCTTTCCCAGGGCTTCACTCTCTTCAGCCTCTACTGAAGGCTATTAGCGTTCTCATTTTGCTTTACACAGGGCATCACTCTCCTCAGAATTTACTGAAGGCTGTTAGCTTTCTCATTTTGCTTTACACAGTGGGCCACTCTCCTCAGCCTCTACTGAAGGCTGTTAGCACTCTCATTTTGCTTTACACAGTGCGCCACTCTCCTCAGCCTCTACCGAAGGCTGTTAGCTTTCTCATTTTGCTTTACACAGTGGGCCACTCTCGTCAGCCTCTACTGAAGGCTGTTAGCTTTCTCATTTTGCTTTCCCAGGGCTTCACTCTCTTCAGCCTCTACTGAAGGCTATTAGCTTTCTCATTTTGCTTTACACAGGGCACCACTCTCCTCAGCCTCTACTGAAGGCTGTTAGCTTTTTCATTTTGCTTCACACAGTGGGCCACTCTCCTCGGCCTCTACTGAAGGCTGTTAGATTCTTCATTTTGCCTTACACAGGGCGCCACTCTCCTCAGCCTCTACAGAACGCTGTTAGCTTTCTCATTTTGCTTTACACAGGGCACCACTCTCCTCAGCCTCTACTGAAGGCTGTTAGCTTTTTCATTTTGCTTCACACAGTGGGCCACTCTCCTCAGCCTCTACTGAAGGCTGTTAGCTTACTCATTTTGCTTTACACAGTGGGCCACTCTCGTCAGCCTCTACTGAAGGGTGTTAGCTTTCTCATTTTGCTTTACACAGGGCACCACTCTCCTCAGCCTCTACTGAAGGCTGTTAGCTTTCTCATTTTGCCTTACACAGGGCTTCACTCTCTTCAGCCTCTACTGAGGCCGTTAGCTTTCTCATTTTGCTTTACACAGGACACCACTCTCCTCAGCCTCTACTGAAGGGTGTTAGCTTTTTCATTTTGCTTCACACAGTGGGCCACTCTCCTCAGCCTCTATTGAGGCTGTTAGCTTTTTCATTTTGCCTTACACAGGGCACCATTCCCCTGAGCCTCTACAGAACGCTGATAGCTTTCTCATTTTGCTTTACACAGGGCGCCACTCTCCTCAGCCTCTACTGAAGGCTGTAACTTTCTCATTTTGCTTTGCACAGGGCACCTCTCTCCTCAGCCTCTACTGAAGGCTGTTAGCTATACATTTTGCTTTGCAGAGGGTGCCACTCTACTAAGCCTCTACTGAAGGCTGTTAGCTTTCTCATTTTGCTTTACACAGGGCGCCACTCTCCTCAGCCTCTACTGAAGGCTTTAACTTTCTCATTTTGCTTTGCACAGGGCACCTCTCTCCTCAGCCTCTGCTGAAGGCTGTTAGCTATCCATTTTGCTTTGCACAGGGAGCCACTCTACTAAGCCTCTACTGAAGGCTGTTAGCTTTCTCATTTTGCTTTACACTAGGCGCCACTCCCCTCAGCC
The DNA here is from genome assembly GCF_040938575.1 of Ambystoma mexicanum. NCBI lineage: Eukaryota > Metazoa > Chordata > Amphibia > Caudata > Ambystomatidae > Ambystoma > Ambystoma mexicanum. The sequence continues at coordinate 720,458,401 of NC_090923.1, forward strand.
TCTACTGACGGCAGTTAGGACTCTCATTTTGCTTTACCCAGTGCGCCACTCTCCTCATCCTCTACTGAAGGCTGTTAGCTTTCTCATTTTGCTTTACACAGTGGCCCACTCTCCTCAGCCTCTACTGAAGGCTGTTAGCTTTCTCATTTTGCTTTACACAGGGCACCACTCTCCTCAGCCTCTACTGAAGGCTGTTAGCGTTCTCATTTTGCTTTACACAGGGCACCACTTTCCTCAGCCTTTGCTGAAGGCTGTTAGCTTTCTCATTTTGCTTTACACAGTGGGCCACTCTCCTCAGCCTCTACTGAAGGCAGTTAGCTTTTTTCATTTTGCTTTACATAGGGCGCCACTCTCCTCAGCCTCTACTGAACGCTGTTAGCTTTCTCATTTTGCTTTACACAGGGCGCCACTCCGCACAGCCTCTACTGATGGCTGTTAGCTTTCTCATTTTGCTTTACACATTGGGCCACTCTCCTCAGCCTCTACTGAAGGATGTTAGCTTTCTCATTTTGCTTTACCAGGGCTTCACTCTCTTCAGCCTTTACTGAAGGCTGTTAGCTTTCTCATTTTGCTTTACCCAGGGTGCCACTCTCCTCAGCCTCTGCTGAAGGCTGTTAGCCTTTTCATTTTGCTTTACACAGAGAGCCACCCTCCTCAGCCTCTACTGAAGGCTGTTAGCTTTCTCATTTTGCTTCACACAGTGGGCCACTCTCTGCAACCTCTACTAAAGGCTGTTAGCTTTCTCATTGTGCCTTACACAGGGCACCACTCTTCTCAGCCTCTACTGAACGCTGTTAACCTTCTCATTTTGCTTTAAACAGTGGCCCACTCTCCTCACCCTCTACTGAAGGCCATTAGCTTTCTCTTTTTTCCTTACACAGTGGGCCACTCTCCTCAGCCTCTACTGAAAGCTGTTAGCTTTCCTGTTTTGCTCTGCACAGCAGGCCACTCTCCTCAGCCTCTACTGAAGGCTGTTAGCTTTCTCATTTTGCCTTACACAGATCGTCACTCTCCTCAGCCTCTACTGAAGACTGTTAGATATCTAATGTTCCCTTAAACAGTGGGCCACTCTCCTCAGCCTCTACTGAATGCCCTTAGCGCTCTCATTTTGCCTTACACAGATCATCACTCTCCACATCCGCTAATGAAGGCCTTAGCTTTCTATTTTTGCCTTACACAGAGCACCACTCTCCCCAGCCTCTACAGAAAACGGTTCCCTTACTCGTTTTCCTTTTCATTGTGCACCACTATCCTCTTTCTCTAATGAAGGCCGTTAGCTTTCTCTTTTTGCCTTACACAGAGCGCCACTCTCCTCAGCCTCTACTGAAGGTTGTTAGCTTTCTCATGTTCCTTTAACCACTGGGCCACTCTCCTCACCCTCTTCTGAAGGCCGTTAGCTTTCTCTTTTTGCCTTACACAGAGCGCCAGTCTCCTCACACTCTACTGAAGGTCGTTAGCTTTCTCTTTTTGCCTTACACAGTAGGCCACTCTGCTCAGCCTCTACTGAAGGCTGTTAGCTTTCTCATTTTGCTTTACCCAGGGTGCCACTCTCCTCAGCCTCTGCTGAAGGCTGTTAGCCTTTTCATTTTGCTTTACACAGAGAGCCACCCTCCTCAGCCTCTACTGAAGGCTGTTAGCTTTCTCATTTTGCTTCACACAGTGGGCCACTCTCTGCAACCTCTACTAAAGGCTGTTAGCTTTCTCATTGTGCCTTACACAGGGCACCACTCTTCTCAGCCTCTACTGAACGCTGTTAACCTTCTCATTTTGCTTTAAACAGTGGCCCACTCTCCTCACCCTCTACTGAAGGCCATTAGCTTTCTCTTTTTTCCTTACACAGTGGGCCACTCTCCTCAGCCTCTACTGAAAGCTGTTAGCTTTCCTGTTTTGCTCTGCACAGCAGGCCACTCTCCTCAGCCTCTACTGAAGGCTGTTAGCTTTCTCATTTTGCCTTACACAGATCGTCACTCTCCTCAGCCTCTACTGAAGACTGTTAGATATCTAATGTTCCCTTAAACAGTGGGCCACTCTCCTCAGCCTCTACTGAATGCCCTTAGCGCTCTCATTTTGCCTTACACAGATCATCACTCTCCACATCCGCTAATGAAGGCCTTAGCTTTCTATTTTTGCCTTACACAGAGCACCACTCTCCCCAGCCTCTACAGAAAACGGTTCCCTTACTCGTTTTCCTTTTCATTGTGCACCACTATCCTCTTTCTCTAATGAAGGCCGTTAGCTTTCTCTTTTTGCCTTACACAGAGCGCCACTCTCCTCAGCCTCTACTGAAGGTTGTTAGCTTTCTCATGTTCCTTTAACCACTGGGCCACTCTCCTCACCCTCTTCTGAAGGCCGTTAGCTTTCTCTTTTTGCCTTACACAGAGCGCCAGTCTCCTCACACTCTACTGAAGGTCGTTAGCTTTCTCTTTTTGCCTTACACAGTAGGCCACTCTGCTCAGCCTCTACTGAAGGCTGTTAGCTTTCTCATTTTGCTTTGCACAGCAGGCCATTCTCCTCAGCCTCTACTGAAGGCTGTTAGCTTTCTCATTTTGCCTTACACGGATCGTCACTCTCCTCAGCCTCTACTGAAGGCCCGTAGCGCTCTCATTTTGCCTTACACAGATCATCACTCTCCTCTACTGAAGGCTGTTAGCTTTCTCATTTTGCTTTACACAGGGCACCACTCTCCTCAGCCTCTACTGAAGGCTGTTAGCGTTCACTTGCATTCCACACCCATCTTAAACTTCACTACTCTCCTTCTCACTCCTCCTCTCTTTCACTAGACCTTTCCTTCTGCAGCGGCTCCCTCTGCTGTCCATCAAGTTGCACCATTCTGCTAGTTTCTTACCTTCCCACCGGCTTGAAGTGACCCGCCACTCGGATGCCCACCTCTTCCTGAAATTCAATCATGATGGTTGTTTCCTACTTTTTTTTAACACTAGAAGGGTTTCGGACTGGGCCTTTTGTTCGGATCTGTTGGAGTTCGGTCTTTTATTCATTTTATCTTAATATGTTTATGTAGCGCTAACACGCCGTTATGGCAGCTTCAATGTGCTGCAAGAAAACCAGGATGCTAAATGAGGTCCTGTGTGTGTTGACCTATTAATCTTCAGAGAAAATATGACCAGTGTGGCCAGTGACAAGGACACAAAGTGTGCCCTGGCGGATTTTGTGATGAATTCTTAGAGCTTCATATTTAGATTAATTTCACAATCACCGAATTTGCCAAAATAATCAGGAACACTTGTGGCATATTTGTGAGCCTGTGCAGCACCACAGCTGCAGAGAGTGACTGCCTAACCTTTGATCTCCCCATACTGTCTGCAGAATAACTCTGCTCCGCCCAGCCTGCCTTTTTTCCTGGTTACCCTCCCCTTGCATCTTTCACAGGGAACTGTACTCCACTTCTTCCGCCACCTGGCCCTGGGCTTTCTTTGTTGCCTTTCCGCCAACAACCGCAGGGTTTCATTACAACCCATGTGAGGTGGTTGGAACAACTTCAGAAGTGGCATATTTTGTTTCTCGTTTCGCTAGTGCTTCCCCCTTGCAGTGTCACCGTTCTTCTCTTTAACATCCCATTTCTTATCTGGTAACACCAGATAAACTGCGTGCCCCCCTGTAAACTCTCCTGGGATCGAGGTACTCAGTGGCAAATGGGCTGTGCACACTGCCTTCCTGTATATACCTTTCTGAAAGCGTTATGTTAAATGTTAAAGGGGTAGTCCAGCAAAAAATTTTATTTAAAAAATAGATAGGCAACATTAAAAAAAAAAATACTAGCACTTTTTTTTTTAAACTTCCTATGTAAAATTTTGAGCTATTCAAGCTCAAAATTCGCAAAAGCAAGCACATGGGCACATCCATTTTGTGAAATGGATGCCCGCCTGTGCTGGCTTTTGCTTTTGCTTTTGCGGCACTAATGAAGGAAAAGCCAGCCAGCTGTAGTAAACAAAAGCTACCGCTGGGTGGCTTTTCCTTCATTGGTGCTGTACGCAGAGGACGGGGACCGGAGACCAGAGCAGGAAAGCTGCAGCTGAATCTCGGTAAGTGCTATTTATTTTTTAAAAAAATAAGCACTAGCTGCGTTTTTTTTTCTAAGTTTTACCGGGATGGAGGAGACCGGAAAACTTAGAAATAAAACCGCAGCTTTAAAAACGTTGTATTTATGTTTGCGGTCGCTTTCGAAGCTACCGCACACATAAATACAACGTTATTGTGTTTGAAAACGCTGCGGTTTTTCTTTCCAAGTTTCTCAGGCTCCTCCGGCTCGGAGGAGCCTGAGAAACTCAGAAAGAAAAACCGCTTCGTTTTCAAACACAACCGCGTTGTGTTTCTGCCTGCTGTGGCTATCACTTTGGGTCTCCGGTGCTCCCCCAGGGGAGCACCGGAGACCCAAAGTGAAAGCCAAGGCAGGCAGAAACACAACGCGGTTGTGTTTACATGCCGCGCTGTTTCTGCCTACAGCTGATTTCCCATTTGGGGCTCTCGGGCTCCCCACGGGGGGCCCGAGAGCCCCAAATGGGAAATGCTAAATGCTGCAATGTTTCTTCCTAAATCTGATTTCCCATTTGAGGCTCTCGGGCTCCCCACGGGGGGCCAGAGAGCCCCAAATGGGAAAGGCTAAATGCTGCAGTGTTTCTGCCTAAATCTGATTTTCCATTTGGGGCTCTCGGGCTCGGGGAGCCCGAGAGCCCCAAATGGGAAAGCAGATTTAGGCAGAAACACAACCGCGTTGTGTTTCTGCCTGCCCTGGCTTTCACTTTTGGTCTCCGGTGCTCCCCTGGGGAAGCACCGGAGACCCAAAGTGATAGCCACAGCAGGCAGTAACACAACACGGTTGTGTTTGAAAACGCTGCGGTTTTTCTTTCTGAGTTTCTCAGGCTCCTCCGAGCCGGAGGAGCCTGAGAAACTTGGAAAGAAAAATCGCAGCGTTTTCAAACACAATAACGTTGTATTTATGTGTGCGGTAGCTTCAAAAGCGACTGCAAACATAAATACAACGTTTTTAAAGCTGCGGTTTCTCCAGCCCGGAAAACTTAGGAAAAAAAACGCAGCTAGTGCTTATTTAAAATAAAAAAATAAATAGCACTTACCGAGATTCAGCTGCAGCTTTCCTGCTCTGGTCTCCGGTCCCCGTCCTCCGCGTACAGCACCAATGAAGGAAAAGCCACCCAGCGGTAGCTTTTGTTTACTACAGCTGGGTGGCTTTTCCTTCATTAGTGCCGCAAAAGCAAAAGCCAGCACAGGCGGGCATCCATTTCACAAAATGGATGCGCCTATGTGCTTGCTTTTGTGAATTTTGAGCTTGAATAGCTCAAAATTTTACATAGGAAGTTTAAAAAAAAAAAGTGCTAGTATTTTTTTTTAATGTTGCCTATCTATTTTTTAAATAAAATGTTTTGCTGGACTTCCCCTTTAAATGTTAAAGGTATTTGTACCGCGCACCGTCACCAACGGAATTGGTCCCCAGGCGCTCTGGCGGATCTGTAAACGATAAGGGGGGGCTGGGTTAGTAGGGTGAAGAGGGAGTAGGATAGTGAGAGGAGTGGTGTTCTGTTGGCAGCTTGAACTCTGTATACACCGGATGCTGATCTTTGGTGCGGGTATTGGATCGGTGTCAGTCCGCGTGTGCTGTTGCTCCGGCTTATGTGTTGTGAAGTGCGTGCGGCTTGTGGTGCGAGAGATGGTTGTGTGAGTTTTTGAGTGAGATAAGTATGCAGAGTTTGAGGTTATATTGGTTAGTGGGTTACCTGAACTTTAGCATGCTAACATTCACAGTATTGTCTAAGTGTGGCACTTGTTGGCCTTCACAATCCTATCTAGATGCGGCGCAGGCCACTCCACCAATGCAGGAAGGAAAGAACCAGAAGACAGGTGTTCCTTGCCTGCGCCCCAAAGTCCACCAACTCGAGACTCGCCCCTTTGCATCTAGGTTTCAGGATGGCACTCAAGACCCTCCTCTTCAGAGAAAGGCCCCTCCCTAACATCTAGATCCACCCACACGGCCCATCTAACCTCTGAATAGGTGATCTGCTCCCTCTGTTTCCCCCTTTGAGCAAAATGGAGCATCCGCTCACATCCGTTGTTAGCTGCTCCTCCCTTGTATCTCTGCTTCCCTCCCGGTGTGTCCCCCCCCCCTGACTTGTAAAGTGTTCTGCTGATTCCCATAGCTTGACCCGTGCTCAATTAATACCCTAATCATAATAATGATAACAGAATCTGGGATTTGCAAATCGCGTATCTTTTAAAGCATAACAAGTGCGTGAGCTAATTATGACCAGTGGAATTTGGCAAAAATATTAAGCATTCAGTCACAACCGAAACTCTCTTTTATAGCTGGAATTTAGACGAATACTTACTGAAAGACAATTTTACACCCTTAATTATAGCACATATTCAAGGCTGTCTCTAGGGGAGCATAGCAAGAGTGGGGTTGGGGGGGTTGGAGGGGCCCGAATAATGTCTTGCTACTTTCCCCACCAAATGCACCCTGGAAAAAGTGTTATTGCTAAATTGACACACAATAGTTCACGGACCTCATATGAGGACGTTACCTCTGCCTGCAACATTTGCACCAGAGTGGGACATGGAGCTGTGTGTAGCTCCTCTGCATCAGGCGTTTAGGGGCAGCCAATCTAGCCCTTTTTTACTGTGGTACAATTTTTTGTTCTGGGCATCTGTGATAAACCCAAGGTTTATCTCCATCTTCACCAGGAAGAAGTCCTGGCCTCCCCTTCAGCCTGCCCACTCCTGTGCTCAGCTGACTCCCACTTCCACTAGACAGACAGGGAAGCAGGAAGAGCATCCTAGTTTCCTGTCATGCGTAGTGGGTCGGAATCTGACAGAAATAAATGTTTTAGTTGCAAGGTGGCACGCGCACTGCAACTAAACTGTTACTTTCTTCCGTCTTTGGCTCTGTTATGTTAAGAGAATTTAAAGAGTGCACTATCACCAAATGGTATCTTGGCACTAGAATATCACAGGGCATACCCTTAGCCCAGGCTAAAAGAGAAGGGTCTTCAAGGAGCGTCTGAATTCTAAATGATAAGTAATATTTCTCAGTAAGGGTGATAGAATATTCTGCCGCGACAGAGAAGTCCCACCCCACCCTAGTGCACCGGAAAGTTGGAACCAAAAGCAAACCAGCCGTCCGAGAGCAAAGCTCCTGGCTTGGAAGGTAGCAAACAAATTTGTCCAGAAGATATTCAGCCCCTGGCCATGGAGGGAACGGTGAACCAGGTATAGCACCTTAAAGTTAACTCCTTGGACCGCTGGCAGCCAATGTAGAAACTGCAAGATCGGGGTAGTATGAGTTCCATAAGGGGAACCAGTAGCAACTCTGGCTGCCAGATTTTGAAGTTGCTGCAATCGCTGAACCAGGTACAGCACATTGCAGTAGTCCAGGCGTCTAAGAACCAGGGCTGCTACCACCGGAGGTCCTAGATGAAAAAGTATGAGGGGGAGCACTTTCTGCAAGATCCACAAATGGCAGTGTCCCGCCTTCCAGACTGCTGAAACCTGGTCATAGAGAGGGTGGAGGAGAGCATTACCCCAAGCTTTTTCACAACATTGACTGGAGTGGGAAGACAGCCCAATGTGGATGGCCAGAAAGAAAATACCCAAAGTGATGGCACAGGAGGGGCACCCACCACCGAGACTTCCGTCTTGTCTCCATTAAGCTTTAGCCAGTTGTGGTTCATCCATTCCCCCATGGCCCCTAGGCAATGGGCACCACGATGACACTCCAGTCTGATCAAGGTCTAAACAGATCAGGATCTGGGGGTCATCGGCATAAGAGTAACACCTGAGGCCGAAGGAGTGGATGAGACACACAAGAGGCTGAATATAGATGTTAAAAAGCATAGGAGACAAGGCGGACACCTGGGGAACACCACAAGTAAGAGAGCAAAAAGGTGAGGAGAAAGGAGGGAGTGAAAGAACTTGGCCCCTCCCAGCCAGGAACGAGGTGCACCATGCCAATACCGGGCTGGCGATCCCAGCATCAGCCAGGCGGCCCAGAAGGGTGGGGTGGTCAACAGTGTCAAATGCAGCTGATAGATCCAACAAAATCAGGGTACCAACCCCAACACCATCTTCCAGCCTGGCCATGTTGTCCAGTACCGATATCAAAATACTCTCTGTGCACCGGCCAAAAGGGTCAATTAATCCTGACGTTTCCAGAAAAGATGAAAGAATTGGAGAGACCAAAGCCTATAGCAGCCAGGGGTGAACTGGCCTATAGGGAACTCATGAGATTTCCCAGTAGGCCTCTGCACCCTGGGCCTCTTTTGTGCGGTATTCCAAAATGTTCCCATAGGAAAATGTGTAGTTTGGAGCCACTTTGAAAATTATTTCCAGGGACTCTTTTGTTTGCAGGTCCACCCCTGATAGCAGCCTCATAAAAAAGGGAGCAGGGAAATAGGGCAGTAATTAGATGGATGTGAAGGGCCAAGAGCAGGTTTTTTAAATACCAAAATAACAGTAGATTGCTTCAGCTCTCTAGGAATATGGCCCGACTGACAGGACACATCGACAGCCTGATCAATCTCGGACATTAGCCCTGAAGATATGTCCTTTAAAACAGCAGAAGCACAGGGCCAGATGGAACTGCTGATTTAAGATGACGAATTGCCATACTAATTGTTTACAATGGGCCTCATTACGACCCTGGCGGTAAGGGGTTTACGCCAGCGTTAGCTGCGCCGACCCCTTACCGCCAATTACGAGGTCCCTTAGCGCCATGGAGGTTTTAACACCCGCTTTTAGCGGGTGTTAAAATCCATGGCGCTAAGGGACCATGGAGTTAATTACGCCACCGTAATTTACGGTGGCGTAATTAACGCCTTCCCCACTCCCATTATGCCCTATGGGGCAGAAATGGGAATGGGGAAGGGTAAATGGGGATTGGGGACTTACCGCCCCGCCAAGGTCGGAATGGGGCGGTAAGTCCGCCAACCACCATGGCGTAAACGTAGTTTACGCCATGGTGGTAAAGTCACGGCCCAGGCGGTAACTTACCGCCTGGGTCGTAATGAGGCCCAATGAAAATTGGGTAAACAATGACCACTTAGCCGAATGCACAGCAGGATCCGTAAACAGCACCAGATTAACTGGTGTTACAGCTGGTGTAGCCAATGAAATGTTGGACCGAAAGGTCTCAATTTTCCTAACAAAGTAGCGACCTCACCACTGAAAACAGTTCCCTAGGCTTACTAATAGAATTATTAATTCTCTGCTGTAAGAAGGCACTTTGTGCTGCCATAATAGCAGCATAGCAGCTAGAGGAACATAGTCTACAGCACACTCTCCCTTCGGCCCCATAAAAACGGTGCCATCTGCACTCGGTCTGCCTGAGTCCCAAACAAGTTGCTTTAGGTTTGTCAGAAAACCATGGCTCAGAAGATTATTTCCACAGTTGGACCTGTTTGAGGGGAGCCACTACATCTGCTGCCTTTTTCAGTGCATGAGTCAAAAAGAAGTCAGATCATTTCTTTCTGGAGTCGGATGCACTCCGACTCCAGAAAGAAATGAACTGACTTCTTTCTGAAGTCAGAGGGAATGTGCTCAGGACTCAGGGGCAGAGCACACACCACCACCGCTATAAGCCGCTGCAGTGGCCCAGAGCGAGGCAGGACACAGACACTTGTTTAGAGTGTGCTCCTGCTCGGCACCCTCATTGGCCTGGCAGTGGGAGAACTTTCCTATTTAGCACCCTCATACTGACAACTAAGGTGCCAAAATTGGCAAGGTGTCTCGCTGGCAGGACACTGACATGTGTCATTGTGCCCAAATGTCCCGGTCTGGCTCACAAAAGAGCCACTGTGGGTGGGCAAACTGCCCCGCCCCGCATCTCCCCACTCGGTACGCTACTGGCTGTCACACTGAAGGCCCCAAGCTTACCTTACTGAGAAACTCAGCATCTCCGGGAACCTACGATCCACTAGAAGCAGGGACATGTGCCGACTTGAACTCCACCTGTGCAGGAAGGAAAGAACCAGAAGACAGGCTTTCTCTGTCTATGCCCCAAGACTCTGGAACCTCCTCCCTGTCAACATCAGACTCGCCCATTCACTTCTACAGTTCAGGAAGAAGCTCAAGACCCTTCTCTTCAAGGAATGGTTCCTCCCTAACTACTATGTCCACACACCCTCCACTCATCACCTACCCGAGACTGGGTGATCTGCTCCCCACTTTTTCCTCCCCTGGTTGCCTGTAGACCCCTTGCTGCCAGATTGCCTGCCCTCACCCTCCCTTGTTGTTAGCTCCCCTGCTCCATTGTTTCTCTGCTTCCCTCAAATGTGTTCTTTCCCCAATGATTGTAAAGCGATCTGTTGCACTCCAAAGTTAAATCTGCGCTCAATAAATACCATAATAATAATAATAATAATAATGATGATTGGTACATCTACCTCTTCAGTCAACACCAAGTCCCTTTATCTTTTTAGATGCTCTAACCTTCAATGATGCCTAACAATCAGAATTCCATCAGCTTCTGTACTTGGGCTTGTCACAAAGGTTGACTGTCATGGTACCTGGAATGTTGGTTTTAATGTCCGTGGAAGTATTATCCCTTAGACTTGTCTCACAGTCATTGCTGAAGAGTGATTCCCTCACGCAACCTGTACATTTCTGGATCCTGGTGCAGAGGGTTTGCTGACACGCCAAAGTATGAAAGCTGAAACAAAAACATCACAGATTCTTGATGGAATACTGATAGTTATGCATAACTAAATGTCTGATTACCTAAAAAGATAAGGGCACTTGCTTTCCACTGAATGTACCAATCACTTGAGATGTGCTATAACATAACTGCCATGGCCCTGAGGAAGCTCATTTTAAGTAAAACACGTGTCGCCCATGAAATATATCATGGTCATCACATACATTGAAATATTAAAGGAATTTTAGTCACATGTGGAAGTACAAACACAACATTTCTTGTGTTAATGCATTTTGCATTTTTTAAATAATAAGCAATACATTCTGACTGAATGTTGTTCATTTTGTTTAAACGTAATCAAAACTAGATCATAAGAAGCGAAAATAACCATAAATAGTATCCTTATAGGTAAAGCACAGGACATCACAAAATAATTTTCCAAACAACTGCTTGTATATGCTTTGATTGTAGGCCTTTATATTGCTTTAGAATCACTTTCTTTTTAGCCTCTAAGATGTGATAATGCCTATATTGTATGTTGATTGCTTCTCTTTTATAAACTGTCACTGTTCCCTGTCTACAGTAAGTTGGTATGGTGCTTGGTTGACCCTTAATATAAAACCATAAATAAATGCATTCCCTCTTTCCATCCTTGCTGCGGCCTCTCTTTGGCTGTTATCACCGCCTCTTATGTCTCTCACTTCTACATCACAGGTATAACAAGCTGTGGATCTGCATGGAGTACTGTGGAGGGGGGTCTCTGCAAGATATCTACCATGGTAAGATATTGAAATGTTGGCCGGAAGTATTCTTTGGGCATGAGACGTTGATGTTTCCGCAGGGGTCCAGGAACTGTTTTCAATGATGGCGGCAGCGTGAGGACTATCGGTTGAGCCGTCTGCCCCCAAGTCGGAACGGTTATGCTTGTACGCTAGCTATCAGTGATCCGATATCAATGTTAACAGGTTGGTTGTTCAAAGTTTACATCACCCTGTAGGTATGTCAGTACGTCGACTTTGCCTCATCACGACTTTGGCGGTAAGCCTTAAATCCGGCGGTCGCGCTATTACCGCCGGATTTAAGGGTCCGCCAAATCAGGACTTCGGCGGATTTCGCCCCAGCTCTTGGCTGGGGGGAAATCCGCTGAAAATTCGCGCTATTACCGCCGGCTGGAAATCCGCCGGCGGTAAGAGCGCAAATTTTCCCCATTGAGCCCAATGGGGAATGGGGCATTCCTGAATGTGCTCAATGGGGAATTACATTACCGCCGAACTCGTGATCCGGCGCTATTAGCGCCGGGGAGTTCGGCGGTAGGGCTAATACCACCGGCGGTAATAGCCCAGGCGTTACCGCCAAAATCGTGATCACGCCCTAGTGTCTGGCATGTGTGTGTGACATCCACTGGTGAAAGCAGTGAAAGATGCATAGATGTTGTAGATTCTTGATTTCTGTCTGGATTTCATCGGAAGCGGACTATAAAATGAACCCAGATCTCAGAGCCTACAATTCCTTCTCTAGAATCTGACGCATGCATTTCGATGATGTTAGTGTTCCCAATAATTAGACCATGGACTGAATCCTTCCAGTCTTTGATGTGCTGCTCCTATTTCTCCTTTATGAGCTATAAACTATGAGTTATTGGTTTCTATTTAGAAGGGTGCTTCATGTTGGGATATGGTGGAACCAGAGCTCATGTGAAAGCATTCTTTAAATGTTCACGTAACACAGGAGTGAAATTGAACTCATACCATGTTTTCAAGAGACCAATTAATAAATTGCATATGTAAATTGGCAAATGCCCTTATTTAATTTACCACCTTTAGGGTTTGAGGCGTGATCTCTTGGAACACAGCCTGGTTCTTTTAATAAAATCCTTGTATATGTCTTCTGGTTTCATAACACAGCACACAAATCCCACAGAGGTGTGTGACAATATCATTTTGTGTCTAAGGAATTCAAGAAAACATTCGAAATGAGTGTGTGAATGTTTACTTTAGCAGGCTGGCGAGCGTAATAAAACACATCGTGCCTCATTACGAGTAAGGAGCTGCCTCCATACCGGGTTCCAGTACCGGGTTCTGTGAATGAGGAATTACCCGGGTCATTCCGACCTTGGAGGACCTGGTAATTCCTCATGCATAAAACCAATCCCCATTCCCATTTGAGCCCCCATGGGGCTCAATGGGAATGGGGATGGAGCTAATAACGGGCCCGTTATACCAGACGTCTGTTCCATGTCCCGCTAGGGGACCTCGTAATCAGGCATTCCATAATGAATGATGCCGGTCCTGTACCGGCACCCTTCATTACGGGAGTGCAAGCCTCGTAATGAGGCCCATTGACACTTAGAACAGAAAATGATGCACCTTAGAATGTACGTTCCTCAAATTAAACGCTTATTACATATCCAAATCATGATGCCAGTTGCCCGAATCTGTGTATGTCAAGTTCGGCTTTCTTGGGCTCCTGCATAGAGAAGAAAGAGGCAGAAAAGACATGGGTCATTGGTGCTGCCTCCAAACCCGTGTCCGGGTCCGTGGTGTCGGAATGGGGACTTACCGGGACATTCTGACCCTTGCGGCCCCGGTAAGTCCCCATTCCCAAAACCATTCCCCATTCCCATTCGAGCCCCCATAGGGCTCAATGGGAATGGGGAAGGAGCTAATAACGGGCCCGCAATTTGCGGGCCCGTTATTAGCTCACTGGTCCCTTAACGGGTCCCACTAAGGGCAGCTGGTAAAACAAGCCGGCCCTAGTGGGACCCGCTAAGGGACCTCGGAATGCGGCGGTAGGTGGTTAACGGCACCGGCATCCTCACCGGTGCTGTTAAATCCCTACCGCTGTACTCGTAATGACCCCCATGGGCAGTTATTGCATTCACACTGTTGTCAACAAGTACTGCCCCTAAGGAACCGAATAGGAAGCAAGATTGCCTTTACTCAACTGGGGACATACCATAGCGATGATGACCAGGACTATGCTCATTATACACCAGCAGGTCTGACAATATAATTTTACCAATCGAATTGCCGTTTATTGATGTACTAGCATTACCATTTCCACACGGCTGGAGTTTGGAGCCGTGATCAAATTAATGAATTGCACCTAAGAAAACTACTCAGGAATCTCGTGCAGAGGGAATGTGATTAGTAGTTCAGGCTGGACTGCCCCTTTATGGCTGGGAACAAGCCGGATTTGCATATGGTATTTCCCCTTTCCGTAATGGCTTGGCAGGCGAAGAGCAATGGTTTTTAGGGTTGCCCAGAGCAATTGCCAGAGGATTAAGATTAATTCTAAACCTTCCAGCTATCACCTCTTTTTTAAACTTGTTTTCATCTGACAAGACACTCTGTTCGCAGAGGTTATTTGCCGGCATAACAACAGCTGATGTACCTTTCAATACAACCAGTCTGCGATCTAACCAACCCTGCAATGATGTACAGTGTGTTTTACATATGGTTGAAATTTGAGCTTCACAGCAGTTTGCAGTTACAAACTATCATAACACATTTAGCACACTTAACTCGTGGGCGTCTAGGCGCTGTCGCAGCTTAGTAAGATACATACAGTTAGCAGGAACACCAGCTGCTAATGAAATAGGAATGTTTTCAGTCTCTTGCGGAACACAGTGTTGGATGGCTCGGATCTCAAGACAGGGGAAGGATGTTCCAAAGCGCAGCCACGGAAAGGTGGAACCTGGAACCTCCAGCTTTGGCATGCTTGAACCTAGGAGTGCATAGGCGGTTAGCATAGGCGGACTGGGTGAGCCTAATCATGGCTGGTTTGGAAAGTCTCTCTTACAGGTAGCCCTGTTGGTGTTGTCAAGGCATCAGTGGGTAATGGTGAGGATTTTAAATTTGATCCATTCTCAGACCGGGAGCCAGTAAGCTGGTCTCCTAGCTGCAGTGATGTGGTCGTGTTTGTTTAGCCCCATAGTGGCTCTCAAAGCATTGTTCTTACAAGGTTTGTAACTTGTTCAAGTTACGTTCTGAGGTGTCTCCCAGGAGAGCATTACAGTAATGCAGTTTGTGCCAATGTTGGCCCTGGCAATGTTCAGGCAATTGTCAGTTGAGAGAAAAGGTTGGCTAGCAGTGATAAGTTTGGTCACGTATGCAGCTGAGGAGGCAATGGCGTTGACGTGGCGGGACAATAAGAGGGTGGCATCGAAGTGGACGCCAAGCGTTTTCACAGCCGACAATATATGAATGGGGTGATTGTCAATGGTAAACAGCTGGTAGTCTGGGCTGAGTTTGGCGAAGCGAGAGGGGTTGCCAACAAGAAGGAGCTTGGTTTTCTCATCGTTGAGACACACGTAATGGGTGGCCATCCAGCCTTGGATGGTTTCGTAAATGCTGTTGATTTTTTGGGCGTCTCAGCAGTGATCCCCAGTCAGAGGAATGAGAAGCTTGGTATCATCAGCGTAATTTGTATATTTGATATTGAGAGAGTCAAGAAGGTCAAAGAAGGGTTAAGTATAAATATTGTAGAGAGTGGGGAGATGCAGGAACCTTGTGGAACTCCACATGTGATTGCTGTGGGAATGGAAGAGTGGTTGTCGGCAAAGACTCATGAAGTGCGATCAGCCAGGGAGGATGCGACCCATGTTTGCCATCCGGGAACTTGGAGTTGTAGACCAATAGAATGAATGAAGATCAGGCGTTTGTCTTCGACTGGTGCTGTGCTGAAGTATGTCTACTCTGCTTGCTGGATTTAAGAAGTCAGTCTTTAAAAACCTCATTTGGATGCAGAGCATCCGCAGAGCCGTTTGCAGAGGTGTTTGTCTGCTGTGCTGAAGTCTGTCTACTCTGCTTGCTGGATTTAAGAAGTCAGTCTTTAAAAACCTCATTTGGATGCAGAGCATCCGCAGAGCCGTTTGCAGAGGTGTTTGTCTTCTACTGGTGCTGTGTTGAAGTCTGTCTACTCTGCTTGCTGCATTGAAGGAGTCGTCATTCTTTAAAAACCTAATTTTGACGCAGAGCATCCGCATAGCCATTTGCAGAGGCGTTTGTCTTCTATTGTCTTCGACTGCAACGGCTAGACTAACTCAGGCAGCCTGCATGCCCCTCTTCACAGCGTAACATGGTACGACCTTGACTCCTTGCGTTCCTTAAAGCAATTCCTCCTCTTGGGCCTATTACATTTACATTGCTTCATTGCTTCAATAATTCGGGGTGACTGCGGGGATCCTTTCCCTTTGAACCGAGCACCTTCATTATCATTACAAAAGCAGGGGTTATACATCGGGTCACTGCAGAGTTGTTCTCTTTGAGGAGAAGGATATAGTACTCATTGAGGGGACTTCCACTCCTGTGGGTTTAGGTGCAGAGAAGGATCCAAGAAACCTCAGAGAACGAACGATTGGCACATGAGAGGGGTGGGTGTAAAAGCAACATAACAAAAAGGTGAACGTACTCCAGCGACAAAGGAGCCCTCTGGTAACTAACAATTGCCTGCAACGAAGAAATACGACATACCTCTCTTCACTATGGAAACAAAGGGAAAAGAACATGGACCGTTGCAAGACAAGGAGAAAACGAGCAGCCATGAAGACCTACAAAAGAAATACACACGGCAGACCAATGTACAACTTGAGCATCACCAGTGGGAGGAAAAGATCAGATGGAGGGAAATAGAAAATGGTGTGCAGAGCGCGCAGTCAGATGACTGAGATAGTGGCATTCAAGCAACAACAGGAGCAGAAGGTGCAATTATGGAAAGCGGAAGTTGGAAGACCAAGACGAATGCCGCCAAGACCCAGAGAGACTATGAGGAGAAATGAAGGGGCCAACTCAATGATAAGTGGGGGGGGGTGTTGTATATGGAGTCCCCGAATGGATGACCTTAAATTAAAGTCCACCTTAAGGGCTGGAAGGAAGGGAACAAGACGGGGAAAGGAGGGAGAAAGAGTAGGGGCTGCTAGAGCCCGGGATAGAACTCTCTAGAGAAAATAAAGAGAGGTCCTATCCTGCAATGGCTCTGTCTCTTCCACTTGCAGAGCCTTTGCCCTGTCCCTGCTCTCCAATCAGACCAGCGGGATAAGGAGATGAAAGAGATGCATCATGCACCCACTTGCTGGGTGGCTCCTTCCTTCCTGGTCACGAGTCGAGGCTACAACACCCCAGCTCAGCGTCAGGCAGCTCTGCCGCTTGAAGGCCCGCCCACCCCTGAAAATATCAAATGTGATTGGCCGTTGAGTAGCCAATTGATGTTTGACAACTGTGGCTGACAATGACAGTTTCGTCTCAAAAGAATCAACAACATGATCGAATCTACTACTCGCAGAAAATCATACTGGCAGGGCCACACTTCTGATGCCCGCCTGGATCTATATCTAAACACTTGCGCTCTCTGTGTGGAGGCCATGGGGCTCCGACAGATCTCAAAAAGAAAACTTGCTGGCATGGGAAGCACCCCTGTGCTTGCGTGCTCCATGCCACAATGTGTCTCTCGTAAGGCAAGACTGAACATTATTTATGTATTCACTTATCACGTTGTTCCCAAGCAACGCTGCGCTGGTGGTGTGTACTGCTATTACTGAGCAACTTAGTACCTCCTCTGCAAGACTGGGGGGGATGACACCCCCCACCCCAAGCTAGCAGCCACCAATGCAACCCGAACCCTTAGGTCCAGTTCAAATGACCTCCTGGTAGTTGGTAAATATAACACAGACTGTTATGGTGGCAGGATGCTGTGTACCACAGGGTGTGGACTTGGGAACGATCCTCCAACTTCCATTAAAAGTAGCCCTTTATTGCTGGCCTTTAAATACGGACTTGAACAACATTTTCTGGCTCTTGATGTTTGTTAACAGTGTCCAGGAAGAGCATTGTTTTTATGTATGTTAGTTGTGGTTGTTTTTATAGTGTGCTTTTTGTATGGTTATTTAACTGCTCTTTGTAATTTATGAAATTCCTGGGTTAAGTGCCTTATACTGGCTTGCCGATGAGAGGTTTTTGCTTAATGAATATTTGTTACTACTACTGCATGACAAATTGTTCACAGTCACTAGTTGAGGATTGAAGTATCTGTTGAGGGTCGCCGTGCCATCATTTCCCATGCTGGTCGCGGTCAGAATGATTTGACATATGGTTTTGCCGGCTAGGTGCAGCAGCATAGACCTCTTGGCTACTAGATCTTTTTCCTTGATGGCCCTCAAGTGATTTGTGAATATTGGCCTCCAAGAGGTCCTATCAAGATCCACTGGATGTGAGCAAATCATGCTGTAGAAGTGGCGGGATGGGGGCCAGTGAAAGCCCTTGCACAGAGCTTGCTCTTCCTCTGGGCCGCTACATCAGACATCTTCTTTGATGCGTTATTTGACCTTTCAGCATTCTCTTTTGTACATCCGGTACATTTCAGCAGAGAAACTGCCACTACTCATCACAAACGTTCAACGCACGAAAGAGGACTGCCATTTCTGTAGAGCCACCAACGCATGGAAACTCTGCTTTTACTTCAGAATCCGGAGCACCTGACATATTATGTTATGTTATGTTAACGGAATTTGTCGAGCGCATGTACACCCAGGGGCATCTTGGTGCTAAGGAGGAGGTGAGGAGTGAGAACCAGGCTGCCATTAAAAGAGCAGAGTCTTCATTTTCTGCCGAAAGGTCAGGTGATCAGCGATCTGCCGTAGGGGCAGAGGTAAATTGTTCCATGCTTTGGCGGGCGCCACTGAGAAGATGCGGCCTCCTTTACGAGGGCACGAGTAGACAGGTAGCGGGAGAATTTTATTTGCAGAAATTCCTCTCCAGCCCCATAGAATGCTCTGTGCACTATACACATGGACTTAAACATGATCCGGTGTGCGACAAGGAGCCAGTGCAGTTGTCTCAATAGATGGGTCATGTGAGCACCAAACGGAGGGCGAAGGATGGATCTGCCTGCGGCATTTTGAAGTAGTTGCAGCCAGCCAATTAGATAGCCAGGATGGGCCAAATAAAGTGAATTACAATAGTCAAGGACACTTAGGACCAAGGCCGCAACTACCAGAGCCTGATTGGCTGTAGGAATAAAAGGAAGTACCTTTCGGAGAATCCGAAGTTTAGAATGGCCGGATTTACATACTGCACTGACCTGTTCATCCATGGTCAGTGAAGCGGAGATCGGCACACCGAAATTGCGCACAGAGGAGACTGGTATAGGAAGGGGGCTAAGGGTAGTAGGCCCAGAAGTCAGCCGTCCAGAACAGTTGAGGAGTGGACGTCCCCACAACTAAAACCTTGGTCTTACTGCCATTGAGTTTCAGCCAGTTCAGTGACATCCATGATCCCAGCACCTCAAGGCAGCATCTTAATCGCGAGGTCGTTTCAGATTTCGTAAGATCAAGACAAACCAGAATCTAGGTATCATCAGCGTATGAATAAAAGCTGAACCTGTGGGCCCCAATGAGGAGTAGGAGATATCTTATGTAGACATTAAACAAAATGGGAGAGAGTGCTCATCCCTGAGGGACCCCAAAAGAAAGAAGGGTGGGAGCCGAACAAAAAGGAGGAAGAGAAATTGACTGGGAGCGATCAGCTAAAAAAGCAGTAAATCAGTTGAGGACTTGGCCAGAGATCCCTGACATGAGACACCTGGTATGGGAATGCATGTCCACGTGGGCAGATGAGATAAAAGTTGTTAGGGGGAACTTTTTTCTGTTCACTTCAACAGGAAAGTGTCTTGTGTTCAATGTCAGAGATTATTTGTTCTCCCTGCAGGTACAAATAACCATTTACTGTTGACTTTCACCTCAAAAATGTCGGACAGCTGAGTTCTCTCCTGGAGGGTCCAGCCCAGGTGGTTGTCAGTAGGAGCTGCTCAGTAACAGACACCAGCCTTTGCTTCTGACCTACCATTGTTTGGTTCTAAGTATGATTACAGTTTGGGGGTATTCAAAAACTATTTTTGAATAAAGCACAGCCTTATAAGAATGCTGGGAGATAACGCTCTCCAAATTCGATGGCTGCCAACCATTCGGCAACCTGGTGGGGTTCTTTGGATGTAATGCTGATTTTGCTTGTACACTCCTCTTTGGTCTTCAAATTGTGGTCTTTTGGAGAGAGTACAACAGGAAAATTGTACTGTCATTTTAACCAGAAAAACATCAATTGAGTGGCTCTTCAGAACTACTCAATTCTCTTCTAAAGTAAAGGATTCAGGATACACTCAGCATAGCTGAGAGAGAGTAATCCTCTGCCCTTTCGTCCCTGCCACGGAAGCGCCCCTTAAGTGTTGTTGGGGAGGTTGACCAAGTGGTTGGTCCTGTGAGAAGTACTGGTCAGTAGTTATGAGCTACTCTTGGAAGAACTGGACTATTGTAAGGAGGACTCGCAGATCAGTTTTAGCTGTTGCTTATCCTCCATAGACGAAGACTGTTGGGGCTGACACATGGATTCTGTGGGTGGTGGTCACCTTCTTTCTATAGCAGTGGCATGCTGGGATCCTTACTTTAGGGTTCTACGACTCATTCCTGGATGTAGGATAGCCAGATTCTGGGTGCTTGTGCTAAGGAGAAAATTGTTCAGAGATCTTTATGCCTTTGAGCTGTTGTACTATCGCTTATCAGTAGGAGGCTATCTTAAACATACTGAGAGCTTCTCAGGTGGGAGTCAGGGGAACAGTAATGAATTGTCATCATGCTGGGCCAGAGACAGGAGGATGAACAATATCCTGAGCACTTGCTTTAAAGCTTTGATTTTTACACTAGAACTGGTCACCATTCTTCAAATCATGTTGACATGCCTACCCTTAAAAGTACATACCACAACACCTGTCTCCCTATTGCTACAAATTTGGGGGTGGTGGTCTTTGTTTCTACATTATGGTTCAAACAAAATTTTAAGGATGCCTTTGTGAAGAAGGGGGGGAAATCTCTGCTCTGAGCCTCCCCTTCCCAATCCTTTGCAGTACCATTGTCTATAGGGATGATGATGGAAGAACCGTAATCTAGGCTTTATCATTTTCATCTCTGCTTCTCAAAGGTGCCATCTAGTTTTTCAATTTACTTGAATCTACCATCATAAGCACTCCTTTTATCAGTGGTTTCAGAATGAATGGCATGTTTTTCTTTTGTCCATGTCTTTTTGGTTCTGTTGGCAGCAGGAGAATATTGAATTAGTCATCAACCAGCCATAGTCACATTCAACATCTCTACAAATTCTTCGAAACAAATTGCATGGTGGGGTTCTTAATATCTTTGGATCTGGAAGTGGTTGTACAACATAGAAAGATTTGCAACATGCATTGAAGAGTCTTTTGTTTATGTTTTTTATCAAGCTGTCAAGTTTATTATTTAGTATTAGGTTGTTACCAAATAAAACATACATTTCAAATATCATAATAACCTTCACTATTTCACTATCACGATTTCTTTTTACTGTGCATTGACAATAATTAAAAATCCACTGGATCATTCTGTTCTCAGTTCTAATGTGCTGGTTCAGTTCTGATTTCTTCCACAGGGGCATGAAGTCGGCTCCACACATGTCCCAAGTTCTTGCTACCTCTAATGAAGAGAGAGAAGAATGCTTACATGTCAGTGATCCTAGTTCCCCTTTACATGGACACGTGAAGGGTGTGCTCCTTCTCCTGGCATAAGATGACGTTGGGCATTTAGCTGGTGTAGGAGTTCCCCTAGGTTTACAGGGTTCTTAAAGTTTTAGAGAAGTACCATATCATGGGATTGCAGGACTATTGTTCTTTGTGTGAAGGAAAGTAGGGACAGGCTATTTGAGGCAGCATCTGCTCTGTCTTGCTTTACACTACGGCTCCAGGCTGACAGGGCACCATTCACACATGTGGAATCAAGAGTTTGTTGGCCCCTCAAACTCTTGCTTCAATATTTATGTAGGCTGCTGATGTGAAATAAATACCCCAGTGTCTTCCAAGAATAGGGAAGGACTTGTAATCATATCTAGCCAATTTGATATGCCTTTGCTCTTTTCCTACACATTCTGACCTGAATAATGGTGTGTGTTTGTGGGGGGAGGTGATGGGAGGGATGTGGGGTTCACTGGGATTTCTTTCTACACAGAGGACAGCCCATTCCTGAATGCTAAGCATGGTCCTCTGTGGGTAAACATTGTTCCACTGCCAAATGGACCTTGCTTTAATTAATCAATGGCCGAACAATGACTTAGTGCAGTCGTCGTCCTAGAAAAGCCTGCAAGCCTTCTTTACGGTCTCAAATCCATGTTCCTTTTCCAACATGACCAGGCCACGATAGAATGATTTGCTCATTTGGCCGGAAAGGTTTACCAAATCAGATAGGGTGATGAAATACAATCTGGTGTGCAGAGAAAGAGTATGTGTGTTATGACTTAGCTTAGAGTATTTTTTAAGACTGAAGCTAGTAATCTGTATTTGCTCTCTGTACATCTCTGCTCATCTTGTAGATTTCAATAGCATAATCCCTTTGTATTAAATGAGCATACTCTTTTTAAGGATTTGTAAAATATATACTGGTTTTAGATGTAGTACAATGATGTGGATTATACTGACTTTACTGACAGTCAGTATATTCCACATCACTGTAATACTACCAATTAATACATAGCCGTTCACAATATGAATTGTTCTACACATTCCTTCAGGATCTTGAGAAAGAAAGAACATATCTGAGGCACTGGCAAACAATGTCAATGGAAAGGTTAGTGTCTCTTTGAATTTGGTATCAAGTAGTCCAATTTAATATTAGATCAGGTTTTCCTTTTAGTTGACAATTTAAAAAAACAAAAAGATCAACTCACTTTCTTTTCATGCTTAATCATCCTGGTTCATTTTTAAATAGTAATATTTTCCACATTTGAAATTGTATTCTCAATATTTGTGACTGAAAAAATATGTTCTTGTAGCAGTACTTTTTCCTAACTTACAACAAATCTTCAGCTTTTTTAGTTGTGATACATATTACACATTTCATTTACAGTTCTTATGTACAAGAAAATGATCTTTTACACAGAACTGTACACATGCCTTAGAATCAGCAATACATACTCAGTTTGAATGAACCTCTATTTTTCTAGCATTGTGCAAATGGAATATCAAAATGATTTTAACGTATCAGAGGTACTGACAACTAATTTTAAAGGAAAGTATTGTACAATTGTAATATAAAACGACTTAAGCTATTTAAGAAGGTTGGCAGTACCTCCTGAAGAAGCTGCAAGGAGCAGTGAAAAACGTAATGAGGGTTGAGAGTTATGCATCGAATATTAGAACTTATAGTCTCAGGCATTATTATCAAATAATGTAGTTTCAATTATGTAAGGAATATTTATTATTTGTATGGTTCATTTTGTAATAGTGGGTGGTTTTAATTTAATATTGTAAATAATTTTGTTTTATCACATTTTTACTTAAAGAAACTGTAACATGTGATTTCATATCTTTTATGGATTGCTATCTGAAATAAAGTATTTCTTGACTTTACTGTATAGAATTCCAGAAGGAAATTTAATTGGCATTATTGCCAAATTATGATTACTGATAACATTGATATTATTGATATATCATCTAACCCAATATTGCAATAAGGCATTACCATTAGTATCAATTTTGATGACTTTTTACATTGATTATATTGGATGATCACCTAACTCAATATTGAAATCACTGGGACAACACAATTAGTTCCTAAGCAAAAGCAAAAGAAAGATAAATGCCAAATTATTGATGTGCAATAACTATATTGAAGGGCTACACTAAAAAAACAAGGGCTAATAACAAATCCCCAAAAAAGAGTATGCTTTTTCAAGCAAAGAGAATTGCGCTATTCAAATCTACAAGATGAGTAAAGCAGATAAGGAAGTGGCATTCCAGCGTACACCTATCTGGTGGAATTAGAATATCTGTGTACAGCAGGAGTGGTGACTAGTTATATGAGGAAATGCAGGACCTGGTCTTCTTTCAACCTAGGCTGGCTGACACACTGGAGGGATGCTTACTGGGTTGTGCAGGAGATTTGGGACTCCAGTGCAGATTTTATTGCTGGTCTCCAGGATGCATAGGTCAAAGTATATAAAAGAGAAAGAAAGAGAACTTTGCACATATGGAGAATTAAAGGTTGACCACAAACCCAAATGCAGGAGACTCTTAACTGTTACACTGTCCATTTTTGGATTGTACTTCTCATATATCACATCTTTTTTCAGCTCCAAATGTTGAGATCTCTGAGATGTTTGAAGTGATGCGATGTGACTGGTGGAAATCACAAAACTAAGCAGAGAGAAAGATAGACATTTACTGGCTCTCTTTGGGTACTCTTATCCCCGAGGTAGAAAGACAGCAATATCTCTGTGGTCTTCATGGTAAGGATAAATGTGGCTGTCAAGGCAGAAGGTCAACAAGGAGAAAGCCATAGTTGGGGACGGGGTGTCACTGGAGTATCAGAGCAGAAAGTAGGGAAGAAGTTGGTTCTTCCTGTTACTCTTTAAAGGGAGTGGTGATGGTGGTGGGAGATTGGGTTGAAACTCTGCAAGTTATAAACACTAGGGTGAGTGCAGTGGAGAGTTGTGATGTCTCCAGTTACAAAGGATACAATGAATTTGAGTTTTCAAGCACAACAAAGAAGGAAGTCAATGTATACAGAAGAGCCTGTAGAGAATGTTTATGCATCTTGGGACTGAGGTGGACATAAGAGAAGATTCACTCTAATTTTCATTCTCTCCCTTTTTGCAGTGACAGGGTCACTTTCTGAGCAGCAAATTGCCTACGTCTGCCGGGAAATGCTACAGGTGAGACTTGTGAAAGCAGGTGTTATTTGTGCGGACCTGCGGCTTTCTAGAAACATATAGCTGCCTTCATTGAACCTTTCATTGGTACCAGCAGGAGTTTTAGACACTGCATAACACACATGGTGGTAATGCATAATTTGTACCCAATACAGTTACATATCCAGTCTAGTTCTACTGATATTTTCCATCTGTTTATCAAGTACAGTACTGAAGCTGGGAACAGATGTTGTAATTTATTGAAAATAAACTAATTTAAGAATCAGCCAAAGTAATTCTTCATTGTTTCTCTCCCCTCCTAAATGTTGCTGTCGTGAATGTAGGGGTTGGCCTATCTGCACAATAAAGGAAAGATTCACAGAGATATAAAGGTAACTATGCACCAGAAACGTCTTATGTCCTGTTGATTCTAACCACACTGCTACTAGGATTATAAATAGGACATAGGAGATGCACTAATGAGCAAAGACCATACATGATGCTAATTGGCTACGCCTATGCTTAGAGGTATTACTCCAAACTCCATGCCAAGCCCACAGATTACAAAACATACCACGCCATCTTTTTACAGTTTGATTAAAATGGTTAAATTAAGTATCTAATGATGTTGGTACAGAATCTCCCCCTCTTGCAGATTAACAGCCTCTCCTCATTTCCGGGGGATTGAGTTGCTGTGCTATTTACTGCTATCACTGTTTCCTCCTTAGAGGGGCATTTACCTTTAAAACAGTAAAGCTCACCCACGGGCCTCCACCACTACCACTTCCTTAAGTGCTCCACCTGTGCCACTTTCTTCACTTTCCTGGCACACCCCTGTACCTCTATCCTTCTCTTCAGAGCTGGAAAACTTCCCTAATGCACACTCCCTTCATTTATGAGAGATGTTTATGATGATCAGGTTCACCTCTATCACTTCCTCCAGTGCTGGTAGAATTTCCTGACACACCTTTCACCTCTACTACTTCCTTCATTGCTGGAAGACGTTTCAAACACGCCCTTCCACCTCTACCACTCCCTTTGTAGTGGGATTCTTTCATGACACACCCTTCCACTGCTACCACTCCCTTCAGTGGTGAGAGACTTTCCTGACACACCCTTCAACATCTACCACTGCTTTCAGTGCTGAAAAACTTTTCAAACACACTCCTCCACCTCTACTACTCTCCTCAGTGGTTGGAGACTTTCCAGACACACCCTTCCACCTCTACCACCGCCTTCAGTGCTGAAAGAGTTTTCTGGATCTAGTCCTTCACCTCTACCTCTGTCTTCAGTGCTGCAAGCCTTTCCTGGCACACCTTACACCTTTACTACTTCGTGCAGTGCTGGAAAACTTTTCTAACGCACACTTCCACCGCTACCACGCTCTTCGGTGGCGGGAGACTATCCTGGCACACCCCTCCACCTCTACAACTCTCTTCAATAGTGGGAGACTTTCCTGATGCACCCTTCACCTCTGCCACTTCCGTAAGTGCTGAAGGCTTTTTGAATCCACCCCTCCACCTCTACCCCTCTCTTCAGTGCTGCAAGAATTTCTAGACACACCTTCCACCTCTACTACTTTCTTCAGTGCTGGGAGACATTCCTAACACAACTTCCACCTCTACTACTTTCCCCATGGTTGGAAGACTTTTCCAACACACCCCTCCACTTCTACTACTCTCTTCAGGGTTGGGAGAATTTCCAACATGCTCCACCACTCCTATCTCTTTCTTCCGTGCTGGGAGACTTTCCCGACATACTCTTACACCTCAAGCACTCTCTTCAGTGCTGGAAGACTTCTCTGACACATCTTCCACCTCTACCACTGCCTTCAGTGTGGAAATACTTTTTGGATCCAGCCTTTCACGTCTACCACTGTCTTCGGTGCTGCACGAGTTTCCTGACACACCTTACACTTCTACTACTTCGTTTAGTGTTAAAAGACTTTTCTTACACACCCCTCAACCTCTACCACTCTCCTCAGTCGTGGGAGATATTCCTGGCACACCCCTTGACTTTTTGACACACCTCCCACCTCTACTTCTTGTCGCAAGTGCTGGGAGACTTTCCTGACACCACCTAGACACCTTTCTGTTTCGCCCCACTTGCATTGCTGGAAAAGGTGTTTGTGGAAACTTGCGCCCAATGCATCTCTGAATATCATTGTGATCTTTATTCTTTAGACAGTATTGTAAAACCTGGTTAAAGCCTTTTTCTCTGACATCTAATTCTTACTGACATTTTTCTTTGCCTCATGGCAATGTCAACGATGTTGATAGTGTGCTTTCCAAATATCAATAAATAGAACTAGAAATAGACTAGAAGGAAAAGAAAGACAGATGTATGTACATTTGATAGTCTGACAGTCTTTGAGAAGTGTAGTGTACTTGTGAACGACAGTAGTCTTATAAACAGAGGGAATTATATAGACGTATAGATCGAGGGAGGGGTCATTATCATGGGATAATGACCCATCACCGAGTCATGGAACGAGGCAAAGCCGAGAGCCATAAGTTGGGCAAGGGTAATCCGCGCAAGCAATGATGAGCCTCCCCAAGTCTTTAAGGCTATTAACACACCACACATGTTGTTAGTAGCAATTTATGTTTTGTAGTTTCGGTGGTGAATTAGTTTAAAACTGGGTAAATAGGCAACTGAGTTAGTATATTAAATGTGGTTGTATTTTGTCATATTAAAATAACATGGGTGTCCTCATAAATTAAGCATTTTAAATGCAAATTTGGTTGAACTGAAACATGTGCGACATGATCATGCATTTGTGTTATTTAAAAGTAAATGATTTCTCTATAAGAAAGAAAAACATGTTTGCATACTTTAACTTTCTCTTTCATATGATGTTGCAGCAAAAAGGAAGGTCCTCTCGGAAATGTGTCTAGTTGAAGGAAATATGGCCTGGAAAAGAGATTGTTGTTTCCCTGATTGCTTTTGGAGACAGAATGTTCAGAATGCATTCAAAACCAGAAGTTATTGACTGAACTATAAACATAAGAGGATGTCATTAACAATCGCCATGTGCTAACACAATACAGTGACTATGCACGGGGCTGTGAAGAACTATGGTGTGGCTGCTCCTATAAAATGTGTTCAGTTTAATCGGGTTATTTGGCACAAGGCTGTGCGCAACACAGGTGGTGTTGCACATGAAGAAGGAGGGCATCCATCACCTGAGCCAACACTGCACAGAATGTGGGCTATGCCATTCCGTGCATCATGGCCATAAAATGCCTTAAGGTGCCTGTACCTAGAAATTGTATTTCTGACACTAGCTTAAGCACTAGGGGCACAGTTGTACGGATGTTAATCCTGCTGCCTATGTCATCCTGAATTGTTGTGAGCAGCTCTGTCATGGTCTCCCTGTTGAGGCGGTACAGTGTAACCAACTGGGTGTCAGTGAGTGTCCAGGGTGAGGGCTTAACCCTGGGGATGGGTGCACGCCTTGCTTGTGCTCTTCTCTTCCTCCTCCTCTTCCCCTTCCTCCACCCTGTCCCCCGTGTTCTCTGTGCCCTAGCCTGCTCCCCCTGCCTCTCTGCTTCCAGGCGCAGCATGAGCAGCTGCCTGTCCCAGCTCACAGTGGCTAGTGGCAGCAGGTGTTGGAAACAGTGTTTTGGGTGGGTGTGTGCCTTCTATAGCCCTCTAGGGTGGATTGGGATCACCCGTGGCTTCATTTCAGGGACCTGTGTTCATTTGCCTCCAGCTGGATGCGGGAGGCAACTTCGCTGTGTTTTTGGTGGTATTTGCACAACTGGTTTTTGGTGCTAATACCGCAGAGGAAGGACTTGTGACGAGGCTGTGTTTGCGCCTCGTGTGGGTGGCTGTAACAGCGCTGGCTGTATTGGCACCGGCTGTAATAGCGCCAGCTGCTTTTACAGTCGCCGGTATTTGGACCGGCTCATTATCCGGCGGAGCGGGATTGGCAGTGCTATTACCATTACTACTGCTTTTATGGGGTACCGGCAAATTGGTGATGATGCCCAATATCTTGAAGTATCTTTTAATTTACTGTAGGACACAATAGGATCCAGGAAAGCAAAACAAAGGAAGGCAAGGCGAGAGGAAACCTAAATAAATTAAAATGGCACATCAACTCGTCCATATAATTGATCAGCTTTAAGTGTCAGGACCCCCGCCCCTCCTTACAAGGGACTGTGCCCCGCCGCTCATGATGCAATCACTCCTTCCTTAATACATTATTGGTGCCCACTGAAATGAATTGTCTGACCAACATCGACAGGCAGTGCCAAAGGAATACCTAATGTGCCATTTAAACAAAGGATCTAATTTACATCACTGATCTGTTGCATCAGAGATTGATTGGACAGGGCACACTAAAGAAACCATATGGTGCATGCTGAACTGAATTAATATAACTCATTGAAAGACATGAAAATACTGTCATGTTGTTCTGCAATCAGTTTTCTATTAAGCACTTTTTTCTCTCAAATGCTGAGTGGGTGGCAAATTTCTCAAATTTGGTTTTGGTTTTGGTTTTGTAAATACCATTGGTGATTTGGTGTATATAGTTGAAAAGTGAGTTCTAACTACTTTTGTTTCCAAGTTGCGGACACATCTTAATGGAATTTAAGATGTTACCCTCACTTGGAGTTGCTAGACTAAAATTATACGACAGAGACTCCAATTAAAACAAATCTGTGGCTTTATAAACCTGTAGTTATCCAATTCAAAAGATGAGATGATTAGATACTGCATTTAAAATGTCTGCAATTGAATGCCAAATAGTAGGTTTTAGTGCTTCATTTTTAATTTTGACTGTTGTTGTCACTTAGCACCAGGAAACTATTGCATTGGAGTCGGGACTGGACTGGCCAATATGGAACTCTGGTGACTTCCCGGTAAACCCCTGCACCCTGGGCCACTTTTGTGTGCTATTTCCAAATGTTCCCATAGGAAAGGGTTTGGACTTGCTGAACATGTGTAATATGGGGTCACTTTGAACATTATTTACAGGGCCTCTTCTGGTTCCAAGTTATGCTAAGCTATGCCAAATCACTGCTGTTAAGGCAGTTTTTATCTGGTAAGTGCTGTACGGCCATCTAACGCGAAGGTGGGTCTAACACACCTAGCAAGAAAGGGAAGGAACTCGGTCAGGACGACAAGGCTTTACTCTCAGATATCGGCAGGATGACAAAGGTACTGTTGCAAGTCAGAAATGTGAGACTGACAAGAAGGCATGATTTAAACCTATTAGTTTTAGTAAAGGAAAGATTGCCTCTTCTGCCCCTGCTGCTATGACAATGTGTTTCCTAAACTTCAAAGAAAAAAGAGACAGTACTGCTTGTCAGAATGTCTTACAAAACTTCTGTCCTCCATCCAAACCTATCCTAACCTATTGTCTGTCCCTACCACAAATGAAAAATAAGCAACATAAACTTTGCCTCAGTGAGATTCCGCCCCCTTTCTTGACTTTTCGTGGCTTTTCTGACCCCCATCCAATTGTGTGCTCTCAGGCCCAGCCTGCTGCTACAGTTAAAAAAATAGGTCCTTTATTCCTTGAGAAGGTTGGTCCGGACCCCCACGCATGTGTTCTTATCAGTTCAAACAGTTCAATCAGTTCAAACAGAACCATCTCCGGTTCCGGAAGCACCTCAAGACCTTCATCTTTTCTTCTGCCTTCGCTCCCCCTTTCCCCTGCTGATCTGTTCTCTCTTGGCACCATGCACCTGGCCACCCTCTGTCCTTTGGACCAGGTACCTGCTCATCCTGCCACCCACCCGCACTGCCTCCGGGCCACCCCTTGCACTGGGGTCTGTATCTGTACCCATACAGCCCCCCCTTTTTCTTCCTGCACTTATCAGACCTACCCTGTCTGCTGCCTTAAACCTAGCACTTGCAAATTGCTGGCTGCATTACCACTGTTTGTTGCCTTTATTATTTATTTATTGTTATTTATCTGTTTCCCCTCTGCTTCGCACTTTCCACCTCTCCCCCTTCCATGCACTTTTCCCCTCCCCCCATCTCCCATGTACTTGTGCGTTCTCAATGTCACTGGGCCTAGTAAGATCGCTGTTTTGTTCTCCCATGTTCCCCTCCCTTGCCTTGTATCGCTCTGAAACACTTGTGTACGAGCGCGATATAAATAAAATATCAATCAATCAATCAATTGGAATAATTGATCCAAGCAGGTGAGTCTGCTCTTGCCTGACACAACAGGTTTTGTGAGTCATTCTTGGTTTCCCTTTGTTCACCTGTAAATGTCTTTTGCCCTTGCTCGGGGGTTTCTGTTCTCTTGGTACATCTGGAAACTTTATCTCGTTCACCTCTGCTGGGTGTTTCATCCCTTGCAGGTTTTTGTATGTTTTATCCCAGCATGGGCTTCCCAGCTCTTCAGCCTGCCTCAAATTTTCAATTCTTAGCCCTGCGCAGGCTAGGAGGCTTCTGAGCCCTTCCTGAATTCTCTTTGGTTTTTGCCCCTTTATGGGGTATCTCGTTGCTCAAACTGGCGTGGGCTATGTGGCCTCTCAGGCTGTCTAGGCTTGGTATTGCTTTCACTCCCTCATGGGGTATCTTGTTGCATAGCCTGGTGTGGGCTATCTTGCCTCTCGGGCCGTCTAGCCATGGTATTGCTTTCACCCCCTCTTGGGGTAGCTTCTTGTTCAGCCCGGCATGGGGTATCTGGCCACTCGGACTGTCTATATTTGGTATTGCTTTCACACCCTCATTGAGTATCTCGTTGTTCAGCCCTGTGTGGACTATCTGGCCTCTTGGGCCGTCTAGGCTTAATATTTCTTTCACCCCATCTTAGGGTATCTTTGCGCCTCAATTCCTCTTGTTCCTCTTGTTCCTCCCTGCCAGCCACGTACCTGGTTCATGATGTCGGTGCTCGTCGGGGAGGCGGCTTCTTCATTTGGTGCAGAACCCAGACTCCGACTTCTTTATGGTCGGGTCTCCTGCTTCTGTTCCTCCTGTCTTCAACTCACACCACTTCGGCGTCGAGCCTCTTGAATGCTGAAGTGCCAGGTCTGTGGCAGCTAAGTCCCTTGTTCTCGAGGCAGCTCCAAGTTCCTTGGGCTCTCCACCTTCATGAACTCAACAGCTTTCCACAGACATCTTGTTTCCTCCGCCGCCACCCTGCTGCCTGCATGGCCCTTCCTCCAGGCTCCTCCAGGATGGCAGACCTCCCGTCCTCCATGCTCTGGACAGGCTTCTGTCTCTCTGTCGCATGCTGGATCTCTCTCTCTCTGCATGGGTCTTGGGTCCTTTTTGTTCCTCCCTGGAACGAGAGGAGAAACTCCATTGGTTGCATTCTGCAGTCATGGATGTTAACAAAGTCGGCCCAGAAACCAAACTATCCACCTTTATAGGGGCCTGTGCATTATTGTACTGCTCAATTCCTATATAGCCAACAAACACTTGAGGTTATGTCTTAAAGGAAGATGTAGTAAAACCCTTTCTTGAGAATCCCTTGTCCCCTAAGGGGAGGGAGGGTCATCCCTAGTGGGATCCTGCTTGCACTGTTCCCTAAGAGGTGTTAAGCTGAGCGGGCCCATCTCCCTTGTCCCAAAGGGGGTGGCTACCACTTGTGGAGAAGGGACAAATTCCCTGGATATGTCACACTACACACTTATTTATAGAGACATACACCACCTAGAAATACTGAAAAACATACAGATCTCTAGCAGTTCAAATACGTACTTAGGAGCATAATGCACAGAATTGGAAATTGTATATGTATCGAAAGAGTAATGTCTTTGAGAACTCTCCCCAGCCCAATACGTTAATGTGGGTCCACTATCATAGATAGGCACACAACATAATGACAAGGGGGGAGAACAAGGAAAACAGACATTTTAAGACTATAGTAAAAAAAAAACTAGTTCCTGCACAGCATATAGTAATGTATTTAAAGACACAACACATTCTTGCTATCTATCTCTATATATAAAACACCTATGTTTCCATACTTAGCTGATGCAATGTGTTAGTGTTAGGTTTCCCTCTGCTGTCCAAATGGCAAAGTGCACCTCTGTGTTCCCTTCCACTTAAACAACAGCTATAATTTTAACAAACAGAATGAGCACCGTTCTAAGCGGTCACCTTCACCTTCCACTATTGCAAACCTTCAGTACAATTTCAAGTTACTTCTTTCCACCCCCACTTTGCTTTCACACAGAGCACAGCAGTTCCAGTGTTTTGATTTTGAGCCATAGCTTAACACTGTATTTATATTTTCAGTAGCGTGTATCCTACCCCATTGGCTACACTGCTCTGCACTGTTGTATTAACTCTACTTGCCTACAACTGTATTCTTAACTCATATTATCTGTAACATACCTGATCTGACTTGCTGATACCTAATATGACCCTTCCAGCCCTGCGCTGATTTTGATATGTGCCTGTAACCCACCTGATAGGACCCTTACAGCCCTGCGCTGAGTATGATATGTGCATGTAACCCACCTCATATGACCCTCCAGCCCTATAAAATAAATAAATACATAAATGATCGGCTCAACGTTTCAGTCTCTCCTGTGAGTGTTCTGAAGAGGAATATACACAGGTATATTTTATAGATATCATGTGGGACGAATGATTAACAGAAATCCCCATGTGCATGCTGGTGTGTGTGATGCACTGGAACTGGAAACCAAAGGCATGCCCTGTTCTGGGGTATCTGCCACCTCTGTTTTAAGCTATCTGAAGCTGAGCAGAGCCATGTCCATCTATATACTAAAACAGTGTATTTTATGCTGGGCTCAGCTAGTATGTATATAGTTATATACCTGGTTGCAAGCACAAAACACATATAGACAAGGATTGGGAAGAAAAGAGAACCAAACATTTTACCACACAGGAAAAAAGTCATAAAGGCCCCTAAGGTGAACATTGACACTCCACAATAATTCTGGCCCTCTAGGCCTAGGGCATAGTATTTGAATAATACAAATGTACACATTATGATTAATAATAGTGCTAGAAAGTGGAAGCAATTTCTATACATATCCAAAGGCCTCCAGAAATTGGGGTATATTTTAGAAACTATTATCAGTGCAATAAACTTTAAAGAAAAATAGTATTACTTTACAAATGCAATTTTGAAGTCCCTGGTAACTACTAAAACTACTGGTAATGTTTTGGCCTAGAACTCCCTGAAACCCTTTTAGCCACACAGTAGTGCAGGTTTGTGCCACTGCAGGCCTTTGCAAGTGGGTCCTGCTCACTCTCCATCCTCGGTGTTCACGTTTGGGATACGTGGCCCTCCGCATGCCATTTTCCATTTTATTATTTAATTTCTTCATTCCCCGCTCTTCCTCGCTCTCTGTGCCTCCATCTATCCTAACCTCCTCCCCTGTCCTCTTCCTGCCCACTCCCTGCCACCCTTCCAGTGATTGGCTGCCTCCACCAGGAAGCTAGAGCATAACTGGGCATTGAGCTCAAGACACTCCTTTGTGCCACTGCAGGCCCATGAGAGTGGGCCCTGCTCACTCTCCTTCTTCGGCATTCATTTTTGTGGTAAGTGCCAATTTACAGTTTATTATTTAATTTCTTCATTCCCCCGCTTTTCCCCAATCCCTGTGCCTCCATCCATCCTAACCCCCTCCCCTCTCCTCTTCCCCCCGCTCCCGCCCACCCATACCGTGTTTGGAAGTAGCGCTCTTTACGGAGAGCCCCAGGGCACCTGGCAAAGGGCCTAAGGCAAAGGGCAGCTCCTATCCCCTGTTTGACCTGTTCACCAGGAACACCCCAGCCAAGCCCCAAAACTCTTTGCAGCAACCTTCAGCTATGTAATTAACATTACCTTAAGACACAAATGTCATCGTCTCTTATCTGAAGTTATGTGTTTTTAAATTCAGTGAGTGTTTAAAGTATACCCACTGTAATGAGGTTAGGTGCATATCTCGAGGAGTGCCACTGATCTGAACTTAGGCACACATCTAGTCCGTAGCCATGGATTGAATTCAGTACATATTTAGAGCATAGCCACCATTCCTGCTGTGCTCCAGAGCTAGGCAATGTATTGCACGGAGAAGAATGTTGAGGGTAGTGAATGCATTGCACCTAGATGAATTGTGAAAGTAGCCAATGTGTTGCACTTAGAAGAATTTTGAGGGTAGCGAAAATATTGCACCTAGAAACATTTGAGGGTAGTAATGTGTTGCACTTAGATGAAATGTGAAAGCAGCCAATATGTTGCACTTAGAAGAACATTGAGGGTAGGAAATATATTACACTTAGAAGATTTTGAGGGTAGCCAATGTGTTGTACTTAGATGAATTGTGAAGGTAGCCAATGTATTGCCCTTAGAAGAATTCTAAGGGTAGCCAGCATATTGCACTCAGAACATGTCCCTGTCCATTCATGTACCCTCCCCCCATGTCAGTTAAGGAAAGTTCCAAGATAACTGAATCTTGGAACTCAACCTAATCTATACCCTTACCCACCCCCATATATATATATATATATATATGTAGAATAGCCTTGTACCACAGTATAAGGCTGTAGGAGTGCACTCCAGAAAACGAACCCACGTGGTGATTCCACACTGGACCCAGAGTAGCAAAGAGACCAACAGTCATCCAAACGTCCAAAATGTTCTTTAATGAAATGCCATGGACAAGAGAAAAATGCGGACAACGACGCGTTTCGCGGCAAAGCTAGCCGCTTGATCACGACCTGATATATATATATAGTTCAAATGTTTTTAGGTCAATTATGCTAATACCATTAAGAATGCACTTGGCATTGCGTGCACTTAAGAGACTGCCCTTTGCATAGTATGACAATACGTGACATGTGACACTTTAATTGGAAGACATTGGGTGTACCCAAATATATAAGAGAATACACTCAACATATTATGGACTCAGCACACTATGTGGGGCTGTTTTTAACATAGCATTATTATACTTGATGTGGGAGCTGTAACTGACAGGAGATGGCCCTATAAGGCTATACTGTCAGATAAAGGCAGTACCCTTCTCCATAGCAACTTATACTATGTATACCTCTTGCCTATTGAGTGCCACCCTAGCTGTAAAATAGTACTAAGTTGTTTGTTAATTTATGAATCTCAAAGGTATGAATGCTTCCTGTGATGTCACCAGGGTCAAAGGTTGTTTGATGTCACATCCTGTGATGTCCTCCAGCAAGTATGTCACATCCACTACCCCTAGCATGTTGGTGGAATTAAGCCCCTCTCCTCCAGGATCCAGGAGCAGAGAGCTCAGAGAGAGTGCAGAGGCAGGGCGAAGTCTTAAATACCACTGCAAAAAGTGGATGGGTAAAGCCAGACCACCAATCATTAAGGGTGGGCAAGCGAGTAAAGAGTCAGGTAGCAAGTCATTATGGTAGGACATCTGGATAGCCACACAGCCCAAACCACCCTCACAGGAAGTGAGAAGGAGAGCTCAGGGACCAGATGTCAACCAGTTAAAACCAATATGGAGGCTGCCATGTGGTCTCACGAAGATCACAGGATCTTTCTGAGCTCATATGCTCGGAACGTCCATTTAGTCAGAACAAAGGAAGCCCTAAAATACAAAATGGAAAAGATCAGGGTGTAAGAAAATATATTGGTCCCCCAATAGCTACTGAAAAGGTACATTAGGCTACCAATCCAGTGAAATAGCTTCCACTCTTGGTAAAGCCAAAATAAAGTTACAGCTACCAGCAGCCTAGTCCCTAAAATTAATGTGCAGTGATATAGTTACTCTAGGGCAAAATTGTGGTGCCTGAGATGCACTCCTGCCACTGGGAGCGACATGTACGACCTAATACCATATACCTTACATAAGGTTGAAAGGGTTGCAATGGCCGTAGGACTTCAGGAGAAGCAGCTCCGCCTGTCAAAAATAGCTCAATGATGCAATAAATAGAGGGGCAAAAGTAAAAAGCTGTGGGGCTCTGGAAAGTGGCCCTGAAATCCCCAAAATAGGAATTCTGTCTTAGCAAGCACTGTAGTAGTTTCAGAGTTCCAAGCCTTGTCCATGGAGTGATGTGCCATGCCCGATACGGGCGCATACAGACCTTACTCTGCTAGAGGAAAGAAAATTAGTGAGGAGATAATATGAGAATAGGAAAGCAGGAAATGCATGCTACAAAGAATAATCATTTGTGAAGGCATGGGTGCTTGTCAGTTCTGTTAAGTGGACTACAGTTCTGCAAAAGAGAGGAGGAGGATATGCCCTTAAGTGTAATGGTGGACATATACCTTGTGAGTATTGTTTGGCTTTTTACCCACCCATTCACTCCCCATGACCATGCAAGTCCCTATGCCATGCCCACTCACTACCTCTCTCAAAACATATCCTACTGGCAGTTCCTTAAGCATGCAGCAACACACAACTTTGTGCTGCACCTCGCATGCAAGTGTTATATCTAAGCTGCTGGGAGTTGATGCCCTTGTTGAAGCTATAAAGGATGCCTCGGTGTAATATAAATGTCTTATCCACCTGTGCCACTATCCACGTGATTTATAAGCAATATGTGTGTATTAGATATGTATATATTAGATAGCATGTGCCAGGCCCTGGCATCATATGCCCAAGTACTCACACCATGTCTAGCTGTTGCCCTATCCTGGCCAGTGCATGACATTATTCCAGTTCCTGGCAAATGCCTATACCATGCATACACAAAAGTCAAACTTGGCAAACAATACTGTTGTTTTTTTCAATGCTTATTAGTTATGTGTGGTTGTCTTGTGTATACATTTACAGACACTTTGTTTAGCCCCTCTGAACAATATGGCTTCCTGTTCTACTAGTTGTGGCATGGCCTTTCTAAATGCTTTATTGCCACCGGTTGGGAGTGGGGAGGAGGAGTGGAGTGTGGAACAGCAGACTCTGGGTTTAGGCTTTAGTAAACACCTCCACTGCCAGACCTGGCATCTGAGTGCATGGTGCAGCCAGAATTTCACTATGTGGTGGGCCTACACAGTGTACAAGTGACACACAAAATAATGGGGGATATATTCATTTTAGCTACTGTTTTCTTTTTATGTTTCCCGCGTGCACCCGGCTGGAGTTTGATCTTTTACAGACTGGCTTTGCTGAATTGTAAAGAAAAGAGATTACTATTGCCCAACTAAAAGGTATTTTTTTCTGTCAACTGTAAGGAAGAAAGGCAGAAAGGAACCTGCCTGAAATCACATACATGTATACATAGGTAAATGCACTCCCATTTACTACACAACAGTAATCTGCATGCAAAATAACTGCTGAGTGTGAACATTCTTAATTTAGCAACACTGACAAACCACTGCTCACTTCCATTCAGAAGTTTCTTCAGACACTCTCTAGTTTCATAAAAGCATGCTGCAACAGAACTCTCATATCATGTTCTGTAAATCCCGGCATTGTTCCAAGAGGACATTTTGCAT
Organism: Ambystoma mexicanum; assembly: GCF_040938575.1. Taxonomy (NCBI): domain Eukaryota; kingdom Metazoa; phylum Chordata; class Amphibia; order Caudata; family Ambystomatidae; genus Ambystoma; species Ambystoma mexicanum. Next base: position 720,496,109 of record NC_090923.1, read on the forward strand.
GCCTGTATAATTTGTAAATAAAGGACTACAAGTACCAGAGTGCAGTGTGATGTGCACCTAAAAGCCAAGACTGGTGGATCTGGTCACACCTGACATGAGACAGCCTGAGATCTCACCCAATGATGTTTAATACCGTTTAGTCTTAGACACACACCAGAATAGTTTTTGTAATGAAGGCACATGCTTGCAATCATACTTTGACAGAGGCATGTATCTTATGGCTGTGCACAACGCAAATAATATTTGCAATTGCACACACGAGTGTTTAACATATTTTTTGAGTGCCAAACAAGTCAATATGCACTATGATCAGCAGCGAGGAACATCTCTGAACACAGCTGAACTGTGGCCAGAATGGCAGAATGGGTCATGGAGCAAAGAGGGTGGGCCTTGCCCCTAAAACCACACTCTGGCTATGCCGCTGTATACCTCCCCTTTCACCACATACTCCTTAGTGCTGTGGGACTTCATCAGCACCCACCACCTGACCCTTCCCATTCTCATTTGAGCTTTCTGGTACTATGACATAGCACCAACACTGACTTTTATCTCTGCCTTGGTATCTTTCATTGCTGCCTATGATGGGAGCTCTGTCAATGCTGTGCACACCTTGACCTCTGTCACCCTGACAGATACCAGCAGCTAAGAATGCCAGGGCTACCAGACGTCACATCATTGCCACCTAGACAGTTAAATTCCCTGAAAGCCATGGTTAACCAAAGCGTTCTCGGTGCCGCCAATACTGAGAGGTTTGCTGCACGTATCTGGAGCCTTGACAGTGCTTTTGCCGTCTTTACTTGGAGCTCTGTCAGTGCATTGTTTAGCATGAACTCTGTTTTTTATCCAGACACCCTGAGATTTGCCAGTATTGTTGTTACAGGGTGATCTGTCTCTGTTATGGCTATGTGAATGACTTCCTTTGCTGCCAATATACAGAGCTCTTTCAGGGCACTGATTACCATAAGCTCTGTCCCTTCCCCCAGGTACTCTCAGCTTTGCTAATGCTGCTGATACTGGGAGCTCTGTCTTCAACATAGATATCTGGTTGATTGTCTTTGTTGTCAATATCTGGAGCTCTGTCATTGTTCTGATTACCACAAGCTCTGCTCTACCCATAGTTCTGCCATTACCACAGAAACCAGAAGCTCTGTCGCTGCCACTAATATTTGGGTCTATGCCATTATGAAATTAACGAAATCTGTCATTTCAGAAGTTAATCACTATTGTCTCTGATATCGACAGAGCGATTTCTACCACTGATGGGGAAAGGTGTGTACATAATGGATAATTGAATTTACCCTCTTCCTACCCTTCGTCTAGGGGGCAAACATCCTACTCAACGAAAATGGGGAAGTCAAGTTAGGTAAGTTATTTCTCTTTTTCTCAGGTAGTTAACTAAGAACATAAGTGTGTGAGTTGGAGTGAGTTATTCAGAAAGAGATATTTCAGATGTAAATGCTGGAAAGATGTTGCTCCATATTTTCACATGCTCTAAATTAGGGCTGTACCGAATAGCATATTTAGTATTCGGCCGAATACCGAATAGTTTGTCAACTATTCGGCCGAAGCCGAATATGAAGCCGAATAGTTGCTTTATTTAGTAAATCATGTTCCAAACTTCAAAAAACACACTTATTAAAAAAACAAATAAAGCAACATTTTAAATGCATTCTATACTTTTATTTCTCTTCATTGGAATTAATGTAGCATCTTTTAATAAAGTATAAAAGCCAGAAAAAAGCAAATGTAACCAAAATGAAGGGACCAAATGTACAGAAGATTGTTGCATATTCAGTGCCAGTTAAAGTAGGAGGCTTCACAAATGCAAAAGGACTGCCTTTGTGAATCAGATGCATTGCATTCTCTCTCCAGTTCCAAAGTCGATGCGGTCTAGTTTCGAAACTTCTTTGCAGCTCACATAGAAATGTATAAAGTCAAGAGGAAATTTAAAATGCGTGAACTCCATCTCACAACTATTCACCCCACCCAACCAAATGCTGTTCACTTTTCACTTATCCTAGCCACTCCTTCTCGCCAATACACAAACATATGCAACTGATCATTCCTGATAAAATATCAGATAATGTTAAACTCAGGACTCAAGTCTGTAAAAAAAGAAAAGGAGGGACTATGACATATGCAATGGGAAGTGACATGACAGGAACTGAAAGTATCTATTTTTCTTTCAGTTTGTCTTTTCCAACTGAAAAAAGTGCACATTGCATATAAACATATTTTCCTATATTGTTGCAGGCTAAGTATAAAAGATGAGCACCTTTTATGTCTAAGAATCTGTAACAAAACATGTACTAAAGAGCAGATTACAATATAAGATATTTTTCAGCTTTGTGATTCAGTTTTGCAAACTGAAGTCTATATTTGCCTTTCTGAGTTAATGTTGCATTGTATTCAAATGAGAATGTCAAAGTATTCGGCAAGAGCCGAATAGTAGGAAACTATTCGGCCGGGGCCGAATAGCTTTTTTTCAGCCGGAATTCAGCCAAATACTTACTCGAAGCCGAAGTTCGGTACACCCCTACTCTAAATACAGACCCTAAATGGTAATGGATATTACAAAAAGTTGTAAGAGTATTTGAGTCTACCCAGATCAATAATATGTTTCAAAATGTGACAAGTCAACACAAAATAAAATAATCTATGGTGAACTATTTCAGAACTTTTTTTTAACAGGCACTCCTGTTGTTTAAGGCAGCCCATCATCTTATTTCGCTGTCTGTTTTTAACTTCTCTTTAACCTTGTTAAAATGTTAACTTGGTGCTTTTTTCACAACATCACATGCATAATTTGAAGATTCTATCAGTACTTTTCCTTCTGCATCACTTCCATTTTTTTATTTTTATTATTCAACAAACCTAGAATGTTTTACTTTTACTCTTCTGAGGGCGTTGTCACTTTTTTCCAAGGTTGTAGTTTCAGATAGAGACAAACTGAGCTGAAGACAGATTGGGTATCATGTTGCGTTATCACGTAATTTGACATTGCGGACGGGTACATATGCACGCAGTGGTGAAAAATGATAACATATATGATTCTCCTTCTTTTTCCTGTCCACCAGCCGACTTTGGGATCTCTGCACAAATCACGGCCACCCTTGCCAGGAGAATGTCGTTCATCGGGACACCGTATTGGTAAAGGAAGCCTGAGAACTGTTAATGTTATATGTTGCTGTGAGTGACCTCTCTGTGCTAGTGCTTGTGCTTTGTAGTTACTGGCGATACATGCCCACTCTGAAACAGTAAGAGAGACACAGAGACAGATACCGTTAGGTGATTGGGCGCTCTATTAAACCACCATATAACATAACATAATAAGTGCTGCCACCAGGAACTTTTCGTTCCGTCTGCTGGCTTACAAATCTCCACATGAGTCACTACCACTTTTGTTAGATCGGCAAACAGGTGAAGTAGATGAAAGAACTGTCATGTCCTACTCTCAAGTCCCAATGTGGGGAAATAGCCATACCTTATGGACTGTTAGATAACAGGCGTGAACACTCCATGTAGTTAGGACCAAGGCACATGGACGGATATTGCATGTCACTGTTTTTTCAATGAAGGACAGTCTGGGCGGTCTAGTTTTTCTGTTTATTAGTTAGTGTCTCTATTAGAGGGTTAAATCCCACCTGTATTCCTGCAAACGTGTCTGATCTCAGTTCCTGTACGCAACTCTGCAATTGCCTGATTCTCTTTAAACCTGCAAAAGGAGAAACTCTTCCTGGGTGATACTTTGCAGAAAAACTCACCAGCCTCCTGGATCAGACATCATGTTTACATCATAGATTGTTCTGACGTCGTTGTCACTTGAAACGGGTCTGGGGGTGACCAGGAAAATGTGTGGCCTGAATAATATGGCTTCATGACCCCTTATGTTTCCTATGGAGGTGGGCTACGACTGGCCCATTGCGCAATACCCAAAGTGACCCCCTGATAGGTTAGTGTGGGCCAATTTTCTGGGTCAATGTGGGCAACTGTAATTACGCGGTGCTCTCTGTACCTGGTAGTTTTGAACAATGTGCTTTACAAGGAAGAATTTGTTAACGTAGGCCACTTTTATCCCTGCCAGGTCTACTTTTTGTCCCAGTCACAACCTGTATCTAGAGGTCCTTTCAGAGACCTGATGGGTTCCTAAACTGATTCTTAAAATGTGTTTGGGAAATCTAGTACTAGAATGGACGGTCCTTAAAAAGTCAAGGAATCCAGTGTTCCCAGGAACCGCACAGGGCTTGAAAAGATGTGCATGATGTAGAACAAATAGTTTCCGATTCCACCTCTCCTTCAAGAAAAAGCAGAAGATAAAGCAAGGAGAAACCAGCAACACAAGTACCGATGCCCAGTCCTATATTGGCCTCAACCATATTGGTCCCATAATAAATGGAACCCACTAGGCCTGATTCAGTCGGCAGTGAATAACCCTTCCACTATTCTTCTCCACAGACTCATTGTATCTTTTTGGGCAATCATTATTAGCCTAACAGTGTATAGGATTTCTGTGGAGCTTCAGCCTAGATGATACATGTATCTCCAAGAGACCACGCGCATGCCTGCAAAAAGCGCTATGTAACCCAAGACCACATCATGGGATAACCTTACTTATTGCCAATAAGGTTTGCTTCTCGTTGGGTGGCCTTGGCTGCTGATTTTCCGCCATCACTCTCAGGCCAGGGACCTTTTAACATAATTGCTGTGGGTGGATGCACGATCTTCTTCAATTTCTTTCTGGTCTATGCTTCCATCAGAGGATAAAGTAACATAGAATAATGCAAAGAATGCCAGTAAGCAAATTCTCATGCCAGCATGCATTCCTCGCCTCCATGCCTGACGTCTACATCGGCACAGATGGAAGAATATGGATGGAACAGCTATTTTGATCCTTACCTTTTGGACATAGTTATGTGCATCGGGGGAAGTCCAGTTTTGGAGGCCTTCACAACAAAAAACCTCGTCAAACGCAGAGATCACAGATTTTAGTTACTTACAGTTTTATCCTTGCCAGATGCATCAGAAGGGAAGTAACAACTACGGGCAAATCTTTCTCAGAATCTGAGTGTAATGGTTCCAAAAAGTCAACAGAAGAATTTGTCCGATGCAAGAGCCTCCATGGGAGCAAGTACAGGGATGGGAAGGAAGCTTAAATCACAATGATCAAGAAGGCCAGGGCCTATGATTTAAGATAGAGATGTCGTTTTTACCTCCAAAGGCTCAGATATTTTGAGTAATGGTAACACAAATGGATAATATGTTTCCGGTTCAGAAGATGCGTTGATGCCCCTCAGTGCAGGTCTGTGCAGTGGAATCCCTGCTGGCTTGCTGAAAACACACAGCTGCATCCAGGATGCATCTCTTCCGCCAACCTCCCTCTACTCACACAAGGATTACACTGCTAGCTTGCTGAAAACACACAGCTGTATCCAGGATGCATCTCTACCGCCAACCTCCCTCTACTCACACAAGGATATCACTGCTGGGTTGCTGAAGCACGCAGCTGCATCCAGGATGCATCTCTTCCGCCAACCTCCCTCGACTCACACAAGGATATCACTGCTGGCTTGCTGAAAACACACAGCTGCATCCAGGATGCATCTCTACCGCCAACCTCCCTCTACTCACACAAGGATTACACTGCTAGCTTGCTGAAAACACACAGCTGTATCCAGGATGCATCTCTAATGCTAACCTCCCTCTACTCACACAAGGATATCACTGCTGGCTTGCTGAAAACACACAGCTGCATCCAGGATGCATCTCTACCGCCAACCTCCCTCTACTCACACAAGGATTACACTGCTGGGTTGCTGAAGCACGCAGCTGCATCCAGGATGCATCTCTACCGCCAACCTCCCTCTACTCACACAGGGATATCACTGCTGGGTTGCTGAAAGGACGCAGCTGCATCCAGGATGCATCTCTTCCGCCAACCTCCCTCGACTCACACAAGGATATCACTGCTGGGTTGCTGAAAACACACAGCTGCATCCAGGATGCATCTCTTCCGCCAACCTCCCTCTACTCACACAAGGATTACACTGCTGGCTTGCTGAAAACACACAGCTGCATCCAGGATGCATCTCTTCCGCCAACCTCCCTCTACTCACACAAGGATTACACTGCCGGCTTGCTGAAAACACACAGCTGCATCCAGGATGCATCTCTACCGCCAACCTCCCTCTACTCACACAAGGATTACACTGCCGGCTTGCTGAAAACACACAGCTGCATCCAGGATGCATCTCTACCGCCAACCTCCCTCTACTCACACAAGGATTACACTGCCGGGTTGCTGAAAACACACAGCTGCATCCAGGATGCATCTCTTCCGCCAACCTCCCTCTACTCACACAAGGATTACACTGCTGGGTTGCTGAAAACACACAGCTGCATCCAGGATGCATCTCTACCGCCAACCTCCCTCTACTCACACAAGGATTACACTGCTGGTTTGCTGAAGCACGCAGCTGCATCCAGGATGCATCTCTACCGCCAACCTCCCTCTACTCACACAAGGATATCACGGCTGGGTTGCTGAAAACACGCAGCTGCATCCAGGATGCATCTCTACCGCTAACCTCCCTCTACTCACACAAGGATTACACTGCTGGGTTGCTGAAGCACGCAGCTGCATCCAGGATGCATCTCTACCGCCAACCTCCCTCGACTCACACAAGGATATCACTGCTGGGTTGCTGAAGCACACAGCTGCATCCAGGATGCATCTCTTCCGCCAACCTCCATCGACTCACACAAGGATATCACTGCTGGCTTGCTGAAAACACACAGCTGCATCCAGGATGCATCTCTACCGCCAAACTCCCTCTACTCACACAAGGATATCACTGCTGGGTTGCTGAATGGACGCAGCTGCATCCAGGATGCATCTCTTCCGCCAACCTCCCTCGACTCACACAAGGATTACACTGCTGGGTTGATGAAGCACGCAGCTGCATCCAGGATGCATCTCTGCCGCCAACCTCCCTCTACTCACACAAGGATATCACTGCTGGGTTGCTGAAGCACGCAGCTGCATCCAGGATGCATATCTGCCGGCAACCTCCCTCTACTCACACAAGGATATCACTGCTGGGTTGCTGAAGCACGCAGCTGCATCCAGGATGCATCTCTACCACCAACCTCCCTCTACTCACACAAGGATATCACTGCTGGGTTGCTGAATGGACGCAGCTGCATCCAGGATGCATCTCTTCCGCCAACCTCCCTCGACTCACACAAGGATTACACTGCTGGGTTGCTGAAGCACGCAGCTGCATCCAGGATGCATCTCTGCCGCCAACCTCCCTCTACTCACACAAGGATATCACTGCTGGGTTGCTGAAGCACGCAGCTGCATCCAGGATGCATGTCTGCCGCCAACCTCCCTCTACTCACACAAGGATATCACTGCTGGGTTGCTGAAGCACGCAGCTGCATCCAGGATGCATATCTACCGCCAACCTCCCTCTACTCACACAAGGATATCACTGCTGGTTTGCTGAAGCACGCAGCTGCATCCAGGATGCATATATACCGCCAACCTCCCTCTACTCACACAAGGATTACACTGCTGGTTTGCTGAAGCACGCAGCTGCATCCAGGATGCATATCTACCGCCAACCTCCCTCTACTCACACTAGGATTACACTGCTGGGTTGCTGAAAGCACGCACTGCATCCAGGGTGCATCTCTACCGCCAACCTCCCTCTACTCACACAAGGATTACACTGCTGGGTTGCTGAAGCACGCAGCTGAATCCAGGGTGCATCTCTACTGCCAACCTCCCTCTACTCACACAAGGATATCACTGCTGGGTTGCTGAAAGCACGCAGCTGCATCTAGGATGCATCTCTTCCGCCAACCTCCCTCTAATCACACAAGGATTACACTGCTGGGTTGCTGAACACACGCAGCTGCAATCAGGATGCATCTCTACCGCCAACCTCCCTCTACTCACACAAGGATTACACTGCTGGGTTGCTGAAGCACGCAGCTGGATCCAGGATGCATCTCTACCGCCAACCTCCCTCTACTCACACAAGGATTACACTGCTGGGTTGCTGAAGCACGCAGCTGCATCCAGGATGCATCTCTACCGCCAACCTCCCTCTACTCACACAAGGATTACACTGCTGGGTTGCTGAAGCACGCAGCTGCATCCAGGATGCATCTCTACCACCAACCTCCCTCGACTCACACAAGGATTACACTGCTGGGTTGCTGAAAGCACGCAGCTGCATCCAGGATGCATCTCTTCCGCCGACCTCCCTCTACTCACACAAGGATTACACTGCTGGGTTGCTGAAGCACGCAGCTGCATCCAGGATGCATCCCTACCGCAGACCTCCCTCTACTCACACAAGGATTACACTGCTGGGTTGCTGAAGCACACAGCTGCATCCAGGATGCATCTCTACCGCCAACCTCCCTCTACTCACACAAGGATTACACTTCTGGGTTGCTGAAGCACGCAGCTGCATCCAGGATGCATCTCTACCGCCAACCTCCCTCTACTCACACAAGGATTACACTGCTGGGTTGCTGAAGCACGCAGCTGCATCCAGGATGCATCTCTTCCGCCAACCTCCCTCTACTCACACAAGGATTACACTGCTGGGTTGCTGAAGCACGTAGCTGCATCCAGGATGCATCTCTACCACCAACCTCCCTCTACTCACACAAGGATATCACTGCTGGGTTGCTGAAGCACGCACCTGCATCCAGGATGCATCTCTTCCGCCAACCTCCTTCGACTCACACAAGGATATCACTGCTGGCTTGCTGAAAACACACAGCTGCATCCAGGATGCATCTCTTCCGCCAACCTCCCTCTACTCACACAAGGATTACACTGCTGGGTTGCTGAAGCACGCAGCTGCATCCAGGATGCATCTCTACCGCCAACCTCCCTCTACTCACACAAGGATTACACTGCTGGGTTGCTGAAGCACGTAGCTGCATCCAGGATGCATCTCTACCGCCAACCTCCCTCTACTCACACAAGGATATCACTGCTGGGTTGCTGAAGCACGCACCTGCATCCAGGATGCATCTCTTCCGCCAACCTCCCTCGACTCACACAAGGAAATCACTGCTGGCTTGCTGAAAACACACAGCTGCATCCAGGATGCATCTCTACCGCCAACCTCCCTCTACTCACACAAGGATATCACGGCTGGGTTGCTGAAACACACAGCTGCATCCAGGATGCATCTCTACCGCCAACCTCCCTCTACTCACACAAGGATTACACTGCTGGGTTGCTGAAGCACGTAGCTGCATCCAGGATGCATCTCTACCGCCAACCTCACTCTACTCACACAAGGATATCACTGCTGGGTTGCTGAAGCACGCACCTGCATCCAGGATGCATCTCTTCCGCCAACCTCCCTCGACTCACACAAGGATATCACTGCTGGCTTGCTGAAAACACACAGCTGCATCCAGGATGCATCTCTTCCGCCAACCTCCCTCTACTCACACAAGGATTACACTGCTGGGTTGCTGAAGCACGCAGCTGCATCCAGGATGCATCTCTACCACCAACCTCCCTCTACTCACACAAGGATATCACTGCTGGGTTGCTGAAAGGACGCAGCTGCATCCAGGATGCATCTCTTCCGCAAACCTCCCTCGACTCACACAAGGGTATGACTGCTGGCTTGCTGAAAACACAAAGCTACATCCAGGATGCATATCTACCGCCAACCTCCCTCTACTCACACAAGGATTACACTGCTGGGTTGCTGAAGCACGCAGCTGCATCCAGGATGCATCTCTGCCGCCAACCTCCCTCTACTCACACAAGGATATCACTGCTGGGTTGCTGAAGCACGCAGCTGCATCCAGGATGCATCTCTGCCGCCAACCTCCCTCTACTCACACAAGGATATCACTGCTGGGTTGCTGAAACACGCAGCTGCATCCAGGATGCATATCTACCGCCAACCTCCCTCTACTCACACAAGGATTACACTGCTGGGTTGCTGAAGCACGCAGCTGCATCCAGGATGTATATATACCGCCAACCTCCCTCTACTCACACAAGGATTACGCTGCTGGGTTGCTGAAGCACGCAGCTGCATCCAGGATGCATATATACCGCCAACCTCCCTCTACTCACACAAGGATTAAGCTGCTGGGTTGCTGAAGCACGCAGCTGCATCCAGGATGCATATATACTGCCAACCTCCCTCTACTCACACAAGGATATCACTGCTGGGTTGCTGGGTTGCTGAAAACACGCAGCTGCATCCAGGATGCATCTCTACCGCCAACCTCCCTCTACTCACACAAGAATTACACTGCTGGGTTGCTGAAGCACGCAGCTGCATCCAGGATGCGTCTCTACCGCCAACCTCCCTCTACTCACACAAGGATTACACTGCTGGGTTGCTGAAGCACGCAGCTGCATCCAGGATGCGTCTCTACCGCCAACCTCCCTCTACTCACACAAGGATATCACTGCTGGGTTGCTGAAGCACGCAGCTGCATCCAGGATGTGTCTCTTCCGCCAACCTCCCTCAACTCACACAAGGATTACACTGCTGGGTTGCTGAAAGCACGCAGCTGCATCCAGGATGCATCTCTACCGCCAACCTCCCTCGGCTCACACAAGGATTACACTGCTGGGTTGCTGAAAGCACGCAGCTGCATCCAGGATGCATCTCTACCGCCAACCTCCCTCGACTCACACAAGGATTACACTGCTGGGTTGCTGAAAGCACGCAGCTGCATCCAGGATGCATCTCTACCACCAACCTCCCTCTACTCACACAAGGATTACCCTGCTGGGTTGCTGAAAACACGCAGCTGCATCCAGGATGCGTCTCTACCGCCAACCTCCCTCTACTCACACAAGAATTACACTGCTGGGTTGCTGAAGCACGCAGCTGCATCCAGGATGCGTCTCTACCGCCAACCTCCCTCTACTCACACAAGGATTACACTGCTGAGTTGCTGAAGCACGCAGCTGCATCCAGGATGTGTCTCTACCGCCAACCTCCCTCTACTCACACAAGGATTACACTGCTGGGTTGCTGAAGCACGCAGCTGCATCCAGGATGCATCTCTAGCGCCAACCTCCCTCGACTCACACAAGGATTACACTGCTGGGTTGCTGAAAGCACGCAGCTGCATCCAGGATGCATCTCTACCGCCAACCTCCCTCGACTCACACAAGGATTACACTGCTGGGTTGCTGAAAGCACGCAGCTGCATCCAGGATGCATCTCTACCGCCAACCTCCCTCTACTCACACAAGGATGTCACTGCTGCGTTGCTGAAAGCACGCAGCTGCATCCAGGATGCATATCTTCCACCAACCTCCCTCTACTCACACAAGGATTACACTGCTGGGTTGCTGAAGCACGCAGCTGCTTCCAGGATGCATCTCTACCGCAAACCTCCCTCTACTCACACAACGATTACACTGCTGGGTTGCTGAAGCACGCAGTTGCATCCAGGATGCATCTCTACCGCAAACCTCCCTCTACTCACACAACGATTACACTGCTGGGTTGCTGAAGCACACAGCTGCATCCAGGATGCATCTCTACCGCCAACCTCCCTCTACTCACACAAGGATATCACTGCTGGCTTGCTGAAAACACACAGCTGCATCCAGGATGCATCTCTACCACCAACCTCCCTCTACTCACACAAGGATTACACTGCTGGGTTGCTGAAGCACACATCTGCATCCAGGATGCATCTCTTCCGCCAACCTCCCTCGACTCACACAAGGATATCACTGCTGGCTTGCTGAAAACACACAGCTGCATCCAGGATGCATATCTACCGCCAACCTCCCTCTACTCACACAAGGATTACACTGCTGGGTTGCTGAAGCACGCAGCTGCATCCAGGATGCATCTCTACTGCCAACCTCCCTCTACTCACACAAGGATATCACTGCTGGGTTGCTGAAGCACGCAGCTGCATCCGGGATGCATCTCTACCGCCAACCTCCCTCTACTCACACAAGGATATCACTGCTGGGTTGCTGAAGCACGCAGCTGCATCCGGGATGCATCTCTACCGCCAACCTCCCTCTACTCACACAATGATATCACTGCTGGGTTGCTGAAAACACGCAGCTGCATCCAGGATGCATCTCTTCCGCCAACCTCCCTCGACTCACACAAGGATATCACTGCTGGCTTGCTGAAAACACGCAGCTGCATCCAGGATGCATCTCTACCGCCAACCTCCCTCTACTCACACAAGGATTACACTGTTGGGTTGCTGAAGCACGCAGCTGCATCCAGGATGCATCTCTTCCGCCAACCTCCCTCGACTCACACAAGGATATCACTGCTGGCTTGCTGAAAACACAAAGCTGCATCCAGGATGCATATCTACCGCCAACCTCCCTCTACTCACACAAGGATTACACTGCTGGGTTGCTGAAGCACGCAGCTGCATCCAGGATGCATCTCTGCCGCCAACCTCCCTCTACTCACACAAGGATATCACTGCTGGGTTGCTGAAGCACACAGCTGCATCCAGGATGCATCTCTGCCGCCAACCTCCCTCTACTCACACAAGGATATCACTGCTGGGTTGCTGAAACACGCAGCTGCATCCAGGATGCATATCTACCGCCAACCTCCCTCTACTCACACAAGGATTACACTGCTGGGTTGCTGAAGCACGCAGCTGTATCCAGGATGCATATATACCGCCAACCTCCCTCTACTCACACAAGGATTACACTGCTAGGTTGCTGAAGCACGCAGCTGCATCCAGGATGCATATATACCGCCAACCTCCCTCTACTCACACAAGGATACCACTGCTGGGTTGCTGAAAGCACGCAGCTGCATCCAGGATGCATCTCTACCGCCAACCTCCCTCTACTCACACAAGGATTACACTGCTGGGTTGCTGAAAGCACGCAGCTGCATCCAGGATGCATCTCTACCGCCAACCTCCCTCTACTCACACAAGGATATCACTGCTGGGTTGCTGAAGCACGCAGCTGCATCCAGGATGCATCTCTACCGCCAAACTCCCTCTACTCACACAAGGATTACACTGCTGGGTTGCTGAAGCACGCAGCTGAATCCAGGGTGCATCTCTACCGCCAACCTCCCTCTACTCACACAAGGATATCACTGCTGGGCTGCTGAAGCACTCAGCTGCATCCAGGGTGCATCTCTACCGCCAACTTCCCTCTACTCACTCAAGGATATCACTGCTGGGCTGCTGAAAGAACTCAGCTGCATCCAGGACGCATCTCTTCCGCCAACCTCCCTCTAGTCACACAAGGATATCACTGCTTGGTTGCTGAAAGCACGCAGTTGCATCCAGGACGCATCTCTTCCGCCAACCTCCCACTACTCACACAAGGATTACACTACTGGGTTGCTGAAGCACGCAGCTGCATCCAGGACGCATCTCTACCGCCAACCTCCCTCTACTCACACAAGAATTACACTGCTGGGTTGCTGAAGCACGCAGCTGCATCCAGGATGCGTCTCTACCACCAACCTCCCTCTACTCACACAAGGATTACACTGCTGAGTTGCTGAAGCACGCAGCTGCATCCAGGATGCGTCTCTACCGCCAACCTCCCTCTACTCACACAAGGATTACACTGCTGGGTTGCTGAAGCACGCAGCTGCATCCAGGATGCGTCTCTTCCGACAACCTCCCTACACTCACACACGGATTACACTGCTGGGTTGCTGAAAGCACGCAGCTGCATCCAGGATGCATCTCTAGCGCCAACCTCCCTCGACTCACACAAGGATTACACTGCTGGGTTGCTGAAAGCACGCAGCTGCATCCAGGATGCATCTCTACCGCCAACCTCCCTCGACTCACACAAGGATTACACTGCTGGGTTGCTGAAAGCACGCAGCTGCATCCAGGATGCATCTCTACCGCCAACCTCCCTCTACTCACACAAGGATATCACTGCTGGGTTGCTGAAAGCACGCAGCTGCATCCAGGATGCATATCTTCCACCAACCTCCCTCTACTCACACAAGGATTACACTGCTGGGTTGCTGAAGCACGCAGTTGCTTCCAGGATGCATCTCTACCGCAAACCTCCCTCTACTCACACAACGATTACACTGCTGGGTTGCTGACGCACGCAGTTGCATCCAGGATGCATCTCTACCGCAAACCTCCCTCTACTCACACAACGATTACACTGCTGGGTTGCTGAAGCACACAGCTGCATCCAGGATGCATCTCTACCGCCAACCTCCCTCTACTCACACAAGGATATCACTGCTGGCTTGCTGAAAACACACAGCTGCATCCAGGATGCATCTCTACCGCCAACCTCCCTCTACTCACACAAGGATTACACTGCTGGGTTGCTGAAGCACACAGCTGCATCCAGGATGCATCTCAAGCACGCAGCTGCATCCAGGATGCATCTCTACCGCCAACCTCCCTCTACTCACACAAGGATATCACTGCTGGGTTGCTGAAGCACGCAGCTGCATCCGGGATGCATCTCTACCGCCAACCTCCCTCTACTCACACAAGGATATCACTGCTGGGTTGCTGAAGCACGCAGCTGCATCCGGGATGCATCTCTACCGCCAACCTCCCTCTACTCACACAAGGATATCACTGCTGGGTTGCTGAAAACACGCAGCTGCATCCAGGATGCATCTCTTCCGCCAACCTCCCTCGACTCACACAAGGATATCACTGCTGGCTTGCTGAAAACACGCAGCTGCATCCAGGATGCATCTCTACCGCCAACCTCCCTCTACTCACACAAGGATTACACTGTTGGGTTGCTGAAGCACGCAGCTGCATCCAGGATGCATCTCTTCCGCCAACCTCCCTCGACTCACACAAGGATATCACTGCTGGCTTGCTGAAAACACAAAGCTGCATCCAGGATGCATATCTACCGCCAACCTCCCTCTACTCACACAAGGATTACACTGCTGGGTTGCTGAAGCACGCAGCTGCATCCAGGATGCATCTCTGCCGCCAAACTCCCTCTACTCACACAAGGATATCACTGCTGGGTTGCTGAAGCACGCAGCTGCATCCAGGATGCATCTCTGCCGCCAACCTCCCTCTACTCACACAAGGATATCACTGCTGGGTTGCTGAAACACGCAGCTGCATCCAGGATGCATATCTACCGCCAACCTCCCTCTACTCACACAAGGATTACACTGCTGGGTTGCTGAAGCACGCAGCTGTATCCAGGATGCATATATACCGCCAACCTCCCTCTACTCACACAAGGATTACACTGCTAGGTTGCTGAAGCACGCAGCTGCATCCAGGATGCATATATACCGCCAACCTCCCTCTACTCACACAAGGATACCACTGCTGGGTTGCTGAAAGCACGCAGCTGCATCCAGGATGCATCTCTACCGCCAACCTCCCTCTACTCACACAAGGATTACACTGCTGGGTTGCTGAAAGCACGCAGCTGCATCCAGGATGCATCTCTACCGCCAACCTCCCTCTACTCACACAAGGATATCACTGCTGGGTTGCTGAAGCACGCAGCTGCATCCAGGATGCATCTCTACCGCCAAACTCCCTCTACTCACACAAGGATTACACTGCTGGGTTGCTGAAGCACGCAGCTGAATCCAGGGTGCATCTCTACCGCCAACCTCCCTCTACTCACACAAGGATATCACTGCTGGGCTGCTGAAGCACTCAGCTGCATCCAGGGTGCATCTCTACCGCCAACTTCCCTCTACTCACTCAAGGATATCACTGCTGGGCTGCTGAAAGAACTCAGCTGTATCCAGGACGCATCTCTTCCGCCAACCTCCCTCTAGTCACACAAGGATATCACTGCTTGGTTGCTGAAAGCACGCAGTTGCATCCAGGACGCATCTCTTCCGCCAACCTCCCACTACTCACACAAGGATTACACTACTGGGTTGCTGAAGCACGCAGCTGCATCCAGGACGCATCTCTACCGCCAACCTCCCTCTACTCACACAAGGATATCACTGCTGGCTTGCTGAAAACACGCAACTGCATCCAGGACGCATCTCTACCACCAACCTCCCTCTACTCACACAAGGATTACACTGCTGGGTTGCTGAAAGAACTCAGCTGCATCCAGGACGCATCTCTTCCGCCAACCTCCCTCTAGTCACACAAGGATATCACTGCTTGGTTGCTGAAAGCACGCAGTTGCATCCAGGACGCATCTCTTCCGCCAACCTCCCACTACTCACACAAGGATTACACTACTGAGTTGCTGAAGCACGCAGCTGCATCCAGGACGCATCTCTACCGCCAACCTCCCTCTACTCACACAAGGATATCACTGCTGGCTTGCTGAAAACACGCAACTGCATCCAGGACGCATCTCTACCACCAACCTCCCTCTACTCACACAAGGATTACACTGCTGGGTTGCTGAAGCACGCAGCTGCATCCAGGACGCATCTCTACCGCAAACCTTCCTCTACTCACACAAGGATTACACTGCTGGGTTGCTGAAGCACGCAGCTGCATCCAGGATGCATCTCTGCCGCCAACCTCCCTCTACTCACACAAGGATATCACTGCTGGCTTTCTGAAAACACACAGCTGCATCCAGGATGCATCTCTACCGCCAACCTCCCTCTACTCACACAAGGATTACACTGCTGGGTTGCTGAAGCACGCAGCTGCATCCAGGATGCATCTCTTCCGTCAACCTCCCTCTACTCACACAAGGATTACACTGCTGGGTTGCTGAAGCACGCAGCTGCATCCAGGATGCATCTCTATCGCCAACCTCCCTCTACTCACACAAGTATTACACTGCTGGGTTGCTGAAGCACGCAGCTGCATCCAGGATGCATCTCTTCCGCCAACCTCCCTCGACTCACACAAGGATATCACTGCTGGCTTGCTGAAAACACACAGCTGCATCCAGGATGCATATCTACCGCCAACCTCCCTCTACTCACACAAGGATTACACTGCTGGGTTGCTGAAGCACGCAGCTGCATCCAGGATGCATTTCTACCGCCAACCTCCCTCTACTCACACAAGGATATCACTGCTGGGTTGCTGAAGCACGCAGCTGCATCCAGGATGCATCTCTACCGCCAACCTCCCTCTACTCACACAAGGATATCACTGCTGGGTTGCTGAAGCACGCAGCTGCATCCAGGATGCATCTCTACCGCCAACCTCCCTCTACTCACACAAGTATATCACTGCTGGGTTGCTGAAGCACGCAGCTGCATACAGGATGCATCTCTACCGCCAACCTCCCTCTACTCACACAAGGATATCACTGCTGGGTTGCTGAAAACACGCAGCTGCATCCAGGATGCATCTCTACCGCCAACCTTCCTCTACTCACACAAGGATTACACTGCTGGGTTGCTGAAGCACGCAGCTGCATCCAGGATGCATCTCTTCCGCCAACCTCCCTCGACTCACACAAGGATATCACTGCTGGCTTGCTGAAAACACAAAGCTGCATCCAGGATGCATATCTACCGCCAACCTCCCTCTACTCACACAAGGATTACACTGCTGGGTTGCTGAAGCACGCAGCTGCATCCAGGATGCATCTCTGCCGCCAACCTCCCTCTACTCACACAAGGATATCACTGCTGGGTTGCTGAAGCACGCAGCTGCATCCAGGATGCATCTCTGCCGCCAACCTCCCTCTACTCACACAAGGATATCACTGCTGGGTTGCTGAAACACGCAGCTGCATCCAGGATGCATATCTACCGCCAACCTCCCTCTACTCACACAAGGATTACACTGCTGGGTTGCTGAAGCACGCAGCTGCATCCAGGATGCATATATACCGCCAACCTCCCTCTACTCACACAAGGATTACACTGCTGGGTTGCTGAAGCACGCAGCTGCATCCACGATGCATATATACCGCCAACCTCCCTCGACTCACACAAGGATTACACTGCTGGGTTGCTGAAAGCACGCAGCTGCATCCAGGATGCATCTCTACGGCCAACCTCCCTCTACTCACACAAGGATTACACTGCTGGGTTGCTGAAAGCAAGCAGCTGCATCCAGGATGCATCTCTACCGCCAACCTCCCTCTACTCACACAAGGATTACACTGCTGGGTTGCTGAAAGCACGCAGCTGCATCCAGGATGCATCTCTACCGCCAACCTCCCTCTACTCACACAAGGATATCACTGCTGGGTTGCTGAAGCACGCAGCTGAATCCAGGGTGCATCTCTACCGCCAACCTCCCTCTACTCACACAAGGATATCACTGCTGGTCTGCTGAAGCACTCAGCTGCATCCAGGGTGCATCTCTTCCGCCAACCTCCCTCTAGTCACACAAGGATATCACTGCTGGGTTGCTGAAAGCACGCAGTTGCATCCAGGACGCATCTCTTCCGCCAACCTCCCTCTACTCACACAAGGATTACACTGCTGGGTTGCTGAAGCACGCAGCTGCATCCAGGACGCATCTCTACCGCCAACCTCCCTCTACTCACACAAGGATTACACTGCTGGGTTGCTGAAGCACGCAGCTGCATCCAGGATGCATCTCTTCTGTCAGCCGACTCTACTCACACAAGGATAGCAAGGTGCATACTGCGACATGCTGAGAAAGAAAATGTATCAAAAATACTAACTCTCTTTGGCAGGTAAACGCCCCTGCAAATCTTCGTTTGGTTTACCATGCTGATGCGAGATGAGCTTGCCACATTGCTAGAAGCCTCTACTCAGAGATGTTGCATATAAGACGTGCAAAGCAATGGGCCTTGCTTCTGCCAGGGCGCAGTGAGTGGCTATTGGTATCAATGCCAGACGCTAAGCGTGCCTTACAAAGCACACGCTGAAGCAGGATGCTGCCAACAGGTTCATTTGCCCCCCACTCCACCCCAATCTACAGGAAAGAGTTGCCCCAAGCACTTACAGATGACACTTTCCTACAGTGTAAAATGGAGGCGGTGACTGAATATTGCAGCACTGCAAGGCAAGATAAAAGGTGAATCACCGTTTGCCCACAGATCCAGACTGCCATGGCTATTTCCATGCAGACAGGCGCCTGTGTATAGCCATTGTTCCTATGGCAAGGCCCCCTGGGTGTTCCATAGAAAGACTTGCATTGGCATTGCCACAGACAGGGGAAGAATTTAATGCACAAGCACCATCCTATTGAATACAACTACTCTGTGAAGACGTGCCTATCCCATGGGATATACACAGTTGGTTGCACCTCGCCCCGTGAGAACAGTGAAGGGACTCATCACCCCGGTTTGTTTGTTTCTTTGTTTGTTTGTTTATTTATTTGTATGGCGCACCAAACCCAAAGGTAACTGAGCGCAAAAGAGTACAGTATACAAGCATACTTCAAACTTAGTTACAGAATAAGGCATGGGTGCATAAAAAAACATTGCAAATAAATATTTGAAAAAATCTAGTGAAAGAATATACATATATACAAGCGTAGTATGCAAGAGCTAGGAAGGTATTCAGAGGCTAGCTAGTTTGTGGTTAGTCCTGCAGGTCGTTGGAGTGTAAAAAAGTTATAAAACACCTACAGACCTAAACACACACGTGTAAAATTGAACGAAACTCGGTACTGCTCACTGCACAGTGCCCTTTCCCCTGTGGACATCTACTGCAGAAGGCCCACTTGCCCTTACGGAACTCTTCAGATTGCTGCTTGGCACAATTCTGCATAAAGTCCTTTGCAGTCCTTTTCTGGTCGCGTGATTGATGGTAATTTACCGCGATTCAGATCCTAGAAGAGTTGTCTCTTGATGGAAGCTTTCCTTGAGCACGTTTGCTATCCTCTGAACATCTTTACCAATGGAGCCAGACGAACCTCTGGGAATGATTACTTGCATTGCGATGGCAGGCTCGCCAATTCTGCCACATAAACAACACCCTCGTATCCATATGCACTTGGTTACATATCATATTCACCAGGCCGTCCTCTTAGTCACCACCTGTGGGGGCAGAGTGGTGGTAGAGGGAGATTAAAGGCTGCTTTACCACCGCTGCCTGGAAGAAGTCGGGGGACCTCTGCGGGGACTCTCCTCATCATAATCCCCTCATGACTGCATGTAGCGCTCACCTCAGCTCGGAGGCGCACGGTCATAGCAATCCCTCTCTTGCACTGGGTAGCCCATGGGGCTCCCGCCACGGTCATCATACGTCATCGGAAAGCCACTGTAATCGCAAGAGTCATCGTAGTAGTTAGGGTCGTATGGCTGTGCTCGCCCTTTGATTGGAGTCTCCGAAATAAGGTCAAGGATGTGTTCGATGCACTGAAGAACTGCGTCGGGTTTTCCACCAATTAAAACAAATCGATCGGTTGACTGAGGGCAACATTTGCGGTAGACCATAAGGGTGGTCTGTGTCTTCTCCCTCAGCTCCTTTATTTTCGCACCCTTAACACCAATAATCCCACTGGCTAAACTGGTGAATTAGGACTCTGAGTTCACAGTCCTGGTCACTTCCCTTGTAGTATTGGTGCTGTGAATTAAATGCGGGCTCTTTGAATGCAGGGAGAATTTTCTTCAATATATCGACGATAGCTAGTTTATCCTCATCGATGAAAAGTATGCGCTCTGGCCCGCTGTTGTCTACAATGGAAATGCTGGCCTTGTAGTCCGTCTGTAGCGATTGTATGGTCTTTCCGCCTTTTCCAATCACAACCCCTGCATTCTTGACTTGAAGCATAATGTGTAGCTCTACCCTCCCGCCAGCGTATCATGATTTTTTCGACTTCTGCTCTTCCTCAGAGTCGTCCGCTGGACGTTTGCCATTGGTAGATTTCGTATCTTGTTCGGAATCGCTCGCCATTTTTGTACAACGGTGTTTGTCTTCTTAATGAAATCTCGCACAACCACCTCCGTCAAAGTCGATCACAGCAAAGACCGTGCAGGAAGAGGAATTGGTGACAAGGTTTTGGCACACGAAGTTTGCATACCTCTGGTTGCATGTTTTATAAACTCATACGGAATGGTATCGGGTTTCATAATGCAGAGGCAGGTGGTCGATCTGGCTGGCATACTCTTTATTGAAGTGCAGTGATTATACACCGCACACCTGTCTCAATATCCCTGAGTATTCTTTGTGTTACTCCCCAAATGATTGACACTTTCCTGTGTGCCCACTTTTGAAGGGCTACTCAAGCCTGTTTCTTGTGTTGCCACTGCCCAGCTCCCACATTTGCATGCTGGCCAGTGGTTCTCTCTTGCTGCAGCAAATGATCTCCCACTGGAGGCACAGCCCAGCACTACAGGTGAAGGGCATCCCCAGCGGTCGAGCCCCGTTTACAATTGAGAAAACTGCTAATGGAGCAAAAGACCTAGGAGTCTCTGCTGGAACTCCTCACCCCACCAACATGACAGGAATTGAAATACACTAAGGTCTTCTTATGAGTGCGGATGCCCTTTCTGTTGTTGGTTCCACATATAAGCCTTTGTGCCAGTGTAAAGGGACTATAACTCTGTGGCAACGCGCGGGTCTTGGAAGCAAGACCATGGTGAGCAGCACAGGCTCGAATCCTGGATCCACATTTGAAACCGATCTCGGGATTAAGCGTGTTATAAATAACCTGCACTTGCACGATCCGAATGTACAAGGCCTAGTAGGATCGCCCCCACCCTTTGCCTAGTTTTGCCTTGAGACACACGTATATATAGGCACATACTAAATGACCAATAAAATGAATAAAATCTCTCTAACCGGTAGAAAATGATGTCACGCCCTTACCCGTGCATAACAGTATGTTATTGGACAAACAGCTGCATGGTTAGTTTGATGCGTAGATCTCTTTGCCAATCATCTCAACTTCAAGTTTGGGATCAGGATGGGGCACTTTCCCCTTTCATTGGCCAGTGGGATGTCTACATGATTCTAGTCCCGCCCATTCACTCATAGTGATAATCATCAATTAGATCTGTGTATGGTGATCTCGATCTCTCCACTATGAGCAAAGCTAATTTAACTTTTAGATCTTCTGTTCTTAGCAAAGGGCAGGATCCAGCTCTTCTTCCAGTAAAGAGACCTCCTCTGGCAGAGGAACCAGAAGATAATTCAGCTCTCAATTGATGATCTTAAAGGTTTGGTTTCTAAATATGAAACATGTGCCAGTCCGATCAAAGGACTGATGTCATGCTGTGGGTCAGGAAGCACTGCATTACCTTGCAGTAAAAAACAATTGGATTAATTTTGGAGCTTTAAAGTGAAGTGTTAACCACCGACATTACTGAAGCAGTTATCCAGTTTGATTTTTGCTACTGCTTTTAGGATGCAAATGGGGATTACAAAAGTACCTCAGAGAGACTTAACTTCTAGTGATGCAACCAGGTGCCTACATAATGTCCGCTGTGCTGCTTCACTGGGCTGCTAGAGCAGATCAGAGTGGGATCTCAAAACAGTTCAAGCCCCTTCGGATAGCCCACTGTTGGTACCTATTGGGAATGAGAAAATCCAACTAGATTCCCGGATCAGCATCATTGGTTAGATTGCCTCCAGTTGTATTCCTTCCTGGATCAGCATCATTGGTAGATTGCCTGATTGCCTTCAGTCGTATTCCTTCCTCGATCAGAATCATTGGTTAGATTGCCTGATTGCTTCCATTCGGATTCCTTCCTGGATCAGCATCATTGATTAGATTGCCTCCAGTCGTATTCCTTTGTTTTTTAAAACACAAGCACAAAATAGCTCTTCGAACTCCTCCTTCATTGATCCCCAAAGCGTCCCCAGTCTTCCACAGGTGCAAGTTGATATTTTCTCCTACCTTGCTCTCTGTTCCCACACCTCTAGGGCAGATCAAATTGATAGGATGGACTTTCAGATTTGGCCATCAAAAGCGCTATGAGGTTTTGCTCTCCGTACATGAAGATCATGGTCCAGGATTTTTCTCATCCTTGGAAAGAGGTCCAGGATTTTTCTCATCCTTGGAAAGAATAGCCAGGGAATGCTTGTGCACACTGGAACAGAAGAGTCCCCAACGACAAGGACCTTCCTCTGGGAGTAATATGACACTGGGGCCTGAATGCTTGCCAAGGTGGTTCCTGCAAAACACAAACTAAAATGGACATATATATGTCCAGCAAAGTGCCACCAGTGATGTCAGGGAAAAAGCACTGAGCCTACACTCCTGTGGATTTCAGGATCTGTTTGGCTGGTGGCCACCAGATACATGGCCCCATATACTACCCATATCCCGACTACTAACATTTGAATACTTTTGAAATGTGCTGACTTGGCACCTTTAAAATACCAAATACCTTTCACAGCTGGAGTTATGTTCTCTGCTGAGAAGAACATAATTCCAGGATTAGCAGAGCACCATCCATCCACAGGTAAATCAGCCGCCCAGTAATCAATATCCATCTTAAAGGCAAATGTAGGAAGCTAAGTCTTTCTCCTTTAGTGCATAACATGGAAGTGTTTTAAAAAAATGAGTATTCTACAATGAATCATCCTTTGTTCTTGGCACTTGAATGGAGCATGCTCAGGCAGGCAACACTATTCTTCGGCACACACTGAGCGTAATGACGACTTCATACAACTCTTAGGCACGTGTTAAGCAGACTGACTTGCTGAAAGACTTTCAGCCCCACTCCCGTCCATACTGAGACTCTGAAACTGCCACCGTGGCCATCAGAGAGAAGCTACTTCTCGGCAGAAAGCTGGGTCTTGCATGTCCCACCGGCTGGATTTGATATGGTCGATCTCTGCCGCCTCTGAGCTGGCATTTCCACACTCCACATTGTGCACACCAATCATGAGAATGGCTTCCAGTTGCATGTTGACAACATCCAGCTGCACTTCATACTGAAGCAAAGCTCGGAAAGGCGGTGGGATTGTACTGTTGTTGCAGATTGTCTCCTGCCTATCACAGGATGGATAACCTCTAATCCCTTTCCTGAACACATCAAGAACTATAGTGACTTGACCTCAACCTTTTCCATAATCACCCCCACCTCACCTACGCCGCAGGCCTGAACATGTGGGGATAATTTTTGATGCATGCTTTTATTAGAAGACAAAAAGGAAAAGAAACCCCCATCTTGCCCTAACCCCAAGAGGGGCTTCCTTCCCTCTACTGAAATAACTAGTGTCACAATGTCCAAAGTAAGAATTCCCAATGTCATGTGTCAAAAATCCTAAATCTGTCCCTAACACACTAACCTAACTAAATCAAATTGATGTCTTCTTCGTCCAGTGGGATGAATCCCTTCCCTGGGACAAAAGGCAATTCTTAGCTTTGTAGTTTTCCATGTGTGGTCTTAACTACTCCTGAGCTGTTCTGGTACTGAAATGTTGTGGATCGATCAGTTGTGCTAGTGTGCAGGTTGGAGAACAGGCTGAACAGCAGTGGCAGTGGGGTAAGGAGAGGGTTCTGAAACTCCACAGGTGATCCAGGAGATAGTGGAGCTTACCAATTCCATTATGTTTTTTGGTTTGTAAGAAAGGATAACTTCCCTTGCAGGTGGCTCTTGTTATACCTACCTAGTCATGAAGGTCTTCGATGAAATCTGTTGGTCGACAATCGCAGGCAGCTGACAGCACAAGCAGAAAGGCGAAAGGTTGGGGTTAGCTCATGGCAGTCGGCAAATATACTATTGGCCTTCAAGCAGTTTTGGAGTTAGAGAAAATAGACAGTGACGTAGCCTGCAATGTGGTAGCGATGTGTTGATCAATGTCAATATTTTGGATTGGTATGATTTGACCGTGGTATAATTGTTTGCGGAAGAATTGACCATAGTCAATTTTGCTGTGAACCCAAAATTGCCATGGCCAAAATCAACAATCCATGCCCTCCTCCTACCCCCCCATACATCCCCACGCTCCCCCCACTTACCTTTCAGCATCCGCTTTCATTCTGAACCTGCAGCGTCAGTTCCGTCATTGCAATGTGGGTCAGAACCGATGACGCAGTGTCCCTTTCTCAGTTTCTTTTTTAAGTTTCCCGCTTCCAATGTCCTGAAAGCGGGGGGCAGTCCTGCAACCCCCATTCCCATTATAGTGGGCAAGGGGAGCGGGGGACGCCCCCACAACCCCCGTTCCCCTTGTTCGCTATAATGGAACCGTATGGCCTAGTTGACCGAATTTTTGGTTGTACGATTATTTCGTACAGCCTAAATTTGGTCAACTAGGCCATACAGTAAACTATTTTCTGTAAAATTGGCCAATTCCAATATTTTGGGGCCAATATGCTGAAGAACTACTTGAACCATCTTTCCTCACTAAGTTACTTCTACTGATGTGAGGTTTTGATTTTTATCACAGTTGTGAGGTTTTCATTTTTATTACTGTAAGTTCAACTCGGATCGCTTTGAAAGTCATGAAGAAAGCTGGTGGTGAAGCTGGAGAGGCTTGTGAGACTTTGTAGGTTTCCTGATTTTCTGTTATCTTTGATTGGATGACATCCCCTTTAGTCATGAAGGAGGTCGGAAAACCATTTTAATGTTGGTTTGAAACCACAAGGTAGACTTAAGACATTTTGGATCCCATTCTAGAAGAGAATGACTGATGAGTTTGCTGCTTCCAGAATTCTGAGGAGTTGGCTTTCTTGGCACCTTTGACAGTCATTAACGGTGCCGGTGCTTCCGTAGTCCCTACTCCAATGGAGTCCTATGGGACTTCATGGAAATGGGACGTACAATTTACCGGCGCCTGACTTTCCAGAATGCCGGGGCTGTAATGCCCAGGTGTTTCCGGCAAGTCAGGCGGCGGTAAATCATTACGGGTCCGGAAGCTACATGCCGGTTTTACCAGCACGCTTTCCGCCAGACCCGTAATGAGGGCCATTGTACTGGGTGGGGCTTTGGACTTAATGGGCAGGCAGACGTTCCTACAGCAGGGTTGTAATCTTTTCTTACCTACCAAAGGGTGTCCCTGTGATGTGTGTGCGCACCTGTTAGTCTCCCTCTATACCTTGTGCACATCTTACAGTTTTTGTCTCTGCCCACCTGTGTTTATGTGCTCTCATCTGTTCTTGTGTGCTTTTATTTGTATGCACCCAGCTCTGGGCTGGTATATCTCACACACACACACACACGCACGCACGCACGCGTGCGCGCACGTACACACACTCAAGCTCCTACTTGTGCTGGTATATCTCACACACGCACGCACGCGCGCACGTACTTGTTTTTGTATGTGCCTACATCTGTGTCCTTGTGCTTGAATGTGTGCACCTGTTTTTGAACAATAGTCGCAATGCACCCATTTGTGTTTGTCTGAATATTTGCTTATATATATGTGCGTGTTTACCTGTCACTGTAACTATTGGTCATTGTGCATGCGTATGTTTTTGACTACGTTCGTTCGTTCTTTAATTTTATTTCGGGAATACTATGTGTTTGTGTATAGGGAGTGTCTATTCGCAAGGACGAAGGATCATAAATAACACACTTTCAGCACAATTTACAAGGACAAGAGGGTCCGTTTAAATTGTGCAGAATGTATGGTATGTACACTTGGTCCTTGCGAATAGCATACATTCTGTGCAATTCACATGGACAAAGAGGGTATGCTAAATTGTGCAGAAAGTATGTTTATTTCTCCTCCAAGTCACGTGACGAGAAAGAGGCAGAGTGTGGCGTTCTGTTTATTGAACCGGAAGTAAACACTAATTCTCATCCAAGAGCAGACCATAGCAATGCTCTCCACCTCCTGCTTGTCAGGTGACTTGTCGCAAATAGTACACATTTGTGCACTATTTACCCTTTGTCCTTGCAAATAGACCTTACCTTCTGTATATGCACGATTCAGGAGTTTAAAGCACCTATTTCCAATACGTTTGCCATGGTTGTGTGTCTTAGTGTGCCCGGAGGTGTGTGTGGCACCAGATGATGCCTCTATTTCTGACTCTTTTCTCCCCATCACAGGATGGCCCCAGAAGTGGCTGCGGTGGAGCTGAAGGGCGGCTACAATGAACTTTGTGACATTTGGTCAGTCGGCATCACAGCCATTGAACTGGCAGAGCTGCAGCCTCCGTTGTTCGACCTACACCCTCTAAGGTAATTTATCTCATACGCCTCCTTCACCCTCTATAAATGAGGGTGAGGATTTGATGGGGCTATGCCATGGCATTTTTGGGATTACCTGAGTCTCTGTTTGGAGTAAAATGAGCCTCAGCAGAGTCTCTGCTATGTGCTGCTGTTGAGGTTTGGGTTGATTACATCAAATCTTTTTGGTCGAATCCGAATTGGTCGAGTTTTTTAAAATTTGAATCTATCCCACAGTTGCTAAGCAGTTACTTGCACGCTTCAAAATAAAATGCTCTGGACATGACGACCTGGTACCCTGACGGTGCACAATAGGGACAGATGGAAGACGCAGGCAACAGAGTGACAAGAGTCATAAGTGGGGAATATTTGAAAAGCTAAAGGTTGTGAAAATACTTGAAGGACAAAGTACACCCAGGGGTGCAGGGTAAACAACTGCGTGCTCTCATTCCCTTCAGTCACTCCTTTAACGCTGCATATCATACCTGGGTCTCAGTGGAGTAACTTTGCTGAAAATTTTGGGGAGGACATGACATCTGAAGAAAAGGTGCCCCAGCCAAATGAATGGGGACAAAATGGTGTGCCATGAAAGTTGGGGGGGGACAAACACCCCTGTCCCCCCCTAAAATTACGCCCATGGGGGCTGCTCTAGAATGTTCTCCTGCTTTCTGGGCGGGAGTAAGGGCACCAGGCAGACTGCAAGGTTGCAGAACCTTGCTACGCTTTTGTCCCGCAGGCAATTTCCTGATTGGCTGCTTTTTTTGGCAGCATGCCCTGTTGGGTATTGCTGCATGTGCGTCTCCCGCATTGAGAGGGAGATGCAGGAAGAGGTTGGCTGGGAACAGTGGCGCGCCCAGAGTTGGGAGGTGATGTTTTGTATGGGGGAGACAGGGATCAGAGGGCGAGCTTGTGGGACGATGTGAATGGGGTATAACAGGAGATCGGAGGATGCAGGGCGAATCACTGGCATTTTCCTGATTTTGCCATGTCATGGCGAAGTACATTATGGCAGGGCTTGGGAAATGTTTACTCCTTAGTTTATAGCTACTTTCATCATGTAGAAACCACAAAGTGTGTGTTTTATGTGGCCTGGCAGTGTTATTTTTAACCAGTCTTCTGACATGTAATGTCTCAATTGTGCATGTGAAGGAGTTCCTGTTGTAATTAGAATAAGACAGATGTGTGCCCTTGCACCTGTTCCTTGCACTTAAGTCCTGTTAAAAACAAGTACTAAGAAAGGCAAACGTTTTATAGGTATACATAATGTAATGAAAGTGGTCTTGTATAGCGCCCGTCTGCCTTTATTGGTGACCTCACTGCGCTTGGATCTGTAAGAAAAAAAGGGGGGTGGGATTCATTACAGGGACAATGGGAAAGACAGATGCAAAACCTATCGTGTTGATAGGTGCAGGTCAGAAGTGCCCGATTCTTGAATGCCAAACTGCTTTCCTTGGGTTTGGCGGAAAAAACCTGGGAGTATGTTATCCACAGGGAAGCCCAAGATCTGATAGACTACAGTACTTTTGGCCTGGTTAGCTGTTGAAGTGGGAGAAGGCCTCAGGGCTAAAGAGGAGAGCTTAGTCGTGGCTCTGTAAGTGTTGCTCTGCTCACAATGGGTGGGGGGTTTGGGTGTTTAGTGTAAGGTGGTAAGGGATCTTCAAAGGGAGACAGTTAGTCAGGGGAATGGGTAAGTAGGCCTTACAAGGAAAAACAACCTGCAAACCTTGACTCCCAACACTGACCTCTCTCTCTCTCTCTCTCTCTCTCTCTCTCTCTCTCTCTCTCTCTCTCTCTCTCTTGCATTGATACTTTGTGTCCTGTGTGCAACAAAACAAGCATCTGTGAGCTGGCAGATGAGGGGATGGTCTGTAAATCTGTAAACTCCAGTTAATTGCCATAAACTGCAGCTAAGGGGTATGGGAGGTAAGAACATTTGGTTAAGAGAAGGGACTACTTGACATTTGGGGCCACAGTCATCCAGTTTGCCTGGCCTAGCATGCTGGTTGACAGGCTTAGAGTTGCATCAAAGCTCACTCAACCATGCTCAGGTGCTGTGCTCAGTGGCCTGCTGGGAATTCTGCCCACCTAGGGCAGGGCAAGAAGGCATTTGTCAGGCATGCGTCATGCGCTGGTGGCGGCAGGGGCTGGAATCCCTGCTCATTTTGGCCAGAGGTCTACCTTGCTGTCTCCCTCAAGCAACGTGCTCTTCTCTCAAAGTCCAAAATGAAAATCTCCCCTCCACTGCCATGAACAGAAACAAACTCACCAGGTTTTGCATGGCACCAGGCCGTCGGCATTATAGGGATGCTGCAACCCTGCAGCAGATTCTTTGTGATGGTATGCAGAGCAGAAAAGATGGAGGGTGGAGTGTGGATTCCTCTAGAAATGTGCTGCACATTGGTGTAGGAAAGGGGGCAGGGAGGTGCAATGGCAGCAGGATGTTGAAGAGCAGTCTGTTGGCAGTGACAGTACAGGGGTGGACTGCCCCATAGGGAACTCTGGAGATTTCCCGGTGGGCCTCTGCACCTTGGGCCTCTTTTGTGTGATATTTTCAAATTTTCCCATAGCAGAAGTGTTGGGCTTGCTGACAATGTGTATTTTGGGGCCACTTTGAAAATGATTTCCAGGGCCTCTTTTTCTTCCCAGCCCACCAGTACAGACAAGGGTTATGGCGTCACTTTGTCCTTTGGAATTACCTGGCTGGCTAGGAAATGTTGGCTCTCACAGAGAGATTCCCTTCCTGTGGCTTGGCAGAGGAAGAACCTAGCACCCTACAAATGCGACAAGTAGCACAGGGTGGTGACTGAGAAGCTGGGGAGACATCTCCAAGTGCACATCCCTTTCTGTGCCTGCAACAAAGTTGCATTAGAGTTTACGGATTGTTAGTTTTACCTCATGGAACTCATAGTAAGCATTCCTCCTTCACCCACCTTCTTAAGCACGTTCATCCCTAAGTGGGAACTGTCAGTGAGTCCTTAAAGTGTTACCTCATTAACTGTGCATGTTATGAGCAGAGCAAAACAGAAATCAAACAGAATGAGTGGCATAGCATGTTGGCATAACATTTTCCAAAATGAATATGGAGTCAAATTAATGTCCTGACCATTAATATGTAAATGAATATATTTTATTATTAAAATATACTAATCTCCCATCTCACTCCTTTAATGTAACAAATCGTGATCACTCCCTTCACAGCATACAATTCATATTTCTTATTATGAGCAGGTGCTGAAGGTAAAATACTTTCCAAATCAGCAACAACCATGAACTGCTCCGTTCATGATTCCCCCAATGCCCACAATTTCTCTTTGAAATGCCAAAACCAAATAATACCAAATGTAGTCACTGGGATGCCTGCAAAATGCAGTTTGCTACCTATCCACAGGTGAACTAAAACAAAACTGTGTATTTTTCTCTCAATGCTTGAGAAATGCAATCTTGTATTGTAAATGCAAAAATAGCTATAAAATCATTTGTTCTCTGCAAAATACCCAAAGGTATGAGCAATAATAACCAATGATAAGTACTACACTCTATTTCAGAAATGTATTAATCAAAATGCAATAATGCAAGCCATTATGCAGGTATGAATTGTAAGGATGAAATGCCAGAGTTTTCAAATCCAAACATGTAAGGCTCGATTGCAATTCATAACGGAATACAATATCAATAGTGAAAGCTGAATGAAATGTTAGAGTATTTTCAATTCAAGAGTAGCTAATACCCAGCAAGTTAACCTATTGAATGTCTGCTTCTGAATTAATCAGGACATTCCCTGTCAATAGATGTGGCCCGTCAAAGTGAGACAGGATCTTCAGACTGCTTGCTGAGCTACACCCCATCAGGACAGTCAGCATGCCAGCTTCTCGGTTGGTCAGCTTGCCAGTTGGTCAGCTTCTCAGTCAGTCAGCTTGCCAGTCGGTCAGCTTGCCAGTCTACCTAAAGAAGGCTTGTATACCATGTATATACCTTTTGATGGAAAACCCCTCAGGAATCTACTTGCTGTCATTTGATGGGCATTACTCTGAGTCTGCTATTCCTAATGCAATACCCTGAAGCAAGAGTTTTGAAACCCTGCCCCTAAGGTATGATGTATAACAACATTTAATGTTATGCCCCCAATCTTAAAAGTTGGTCACCAACTTCAGGTTTGTTAAACAATTCACAATTTCAGATGTCATATCTGTCTGATGCAAATTTAATTGCTTAATCTGTCTGGAGTTAGGTGGCAAGACGCCTTACGTATCTGAAGGCCATGCATTTATCGTGTACCTAGAAATATGCTGTTGGTGATCAAATAGCGCCATGATTACCTCCATACTCGGAATGAGGCCCATTGTCTTTCTGAAATAGGTGGGGTGCTGATTAGATTGTGCTCTTACATTTACAACTTTTACACAAGTTGGTAAGATGTCTTTGGGAAATATCAGAGAAGGCAGCAGAAGTAGCCCACAGCCACTCCTAAACGTGACAGCTGCCTTGTGTACTCTTTGTGACCAGAAAAGCAATGGTGCCTTGCCCTCCCTCGGTCTCATGCTGAACCAGATGAGAAATGTAAACTGGGATGTGCAACACAATGAAGTTTGCAGCTCCCTAAAAAGTGATCAAAATGGCATTTGTGTGGATAGGATCAGGCATTTATGCCATTTCCGGCATGCGCTTTCTCAGCCGGCATGTGGGGCACAGGATAATGGTATGTCTTGGATTCTGAGGTGTCTCCAATAGAAACAGAGAGACACAGACATGCACCTGGTGCTCAAGGCAAGGCCTGAGTCAAATGTGGTCTGCACACAAGCACGCCGGCACAAGGAAGTGGGTGCCGGTGCCAGGCATTGGGGCCCCCTCACTTACCACTGTCCGTCTCAGGGGCCGGACTCTATTTGCAAGTGGGCTATGCCAGTGCACCTCTCCCTGCCCGTGTGCATCTCTTCTCCATTGCATTCAGCGTATCTAACTGTGCCTCAGCTTGCCATTTTACACACACTGTGCGTACTGCTGTGTGTGTCTCCTTATGCAGGCTGCCTTCTCATGATATCAGATACACTGCTGCACTTCTGGGGTTTCCTGGGAGCCACGGCGCAGTGCGCTGAGCAGCAGCCGTTGATCGCTGGCGCGCGCTTGTCTTAGGCGGTGCCATTGTTTTCATGGTGTGGCGCCACAACTATGTCGCACATGTGTTTCCTCTCCATTACCCACATCCCCTCTGAGTCTGGAAGCTCTAGTCTATCTAGGAGCCCTACTGCCCATACTACCGTCGGGGACCCACCAGGCTTTCCTTAGAACGGAGGCGGGTTTCACTATGAGTCCTGCAGCCCTGAGCTGAGATAACGCCACCCACTCTTTGTAAAGCCACAGCTCCAAGAGGTTTGTCATGACCAGACTCGCACCGCCTCTGTCTTCGTGCCTCAGAGTTTCGGGTTGCAGGGATGACTCAACCAACAGCAGTCAGGATAATGCCCATGGGTAGACGGAAAATGTAATGTCAATTACAAATCCTGCCATGGGGTGCATGTTCCGCCGCTGATTGGTGAATGGAGGATAGTACAGGGGCAATGTGCTTGTCTTGGAAAACCACGCAAAGCAACAGAGGTTGGAATCCCAGATCTGCGCTTAGAAATCTAACTCACGTACGGTATTAGGCGCCTTATAAAACACCAATTAAATACAATGCCCTCAAATGCAGGATGAGTACAAGATCCGTGAAGTTAGGAACCTTCATTACCTTGAAAACGTGCCAGTGGGAGCACACCGCTCTCATGGTGGCAGGCATTATTTCACAGATGGCAAGAAGCTAACATGCTGTTTTCAGGCTTGCCTACAGAAAGCTTTAGCAGGCTGCCACAGCTCTTCCTGCACTATCGAAGGACTGTGGTGTTAATCAGCTGCTCGGTCATGCAAACGTCGTCCTTTTGTGTAGTTTTGACGTTGGATTTTGCTCTGTTTTCCAGCTTGTGTGCTGCACCACAGTGTACTTAAAGGATCTAATCGTTAACAATCAGCTGCTGAGTGATGCAGAGCATGCCTTTCCTTGGACCATTGCATCTTATATAAAGTGTCCTTTTCATGGGCTCCATCTATGAGTCCTGTATTTATAAATTCAATGCTGAGAAGGATCTTATCACACCCCAAATATTAATATTAAGTCAATAGACTGAAAGGAATAGAGATAAACCATAAATTGACCCTCACAGCGACGCCAGCGCCATTTTGCTCTTTGGAGTGGCTGGCTTTCTTGTCCATGCCTCTTTATAAAAATTAAAAAAACACTAACAAGAACAGGGGTTCCACAAGTCTTTCAGCACTGACCCTAAATAAGAAAGTATAGGAATACCATATAATGTGTCTTTCTGGAATTCTAGACAATAATTGCTAGACTCATTAAAGGTTTATTTCAGGCACACTTCAGGGGGTGAGTTACTGATTTAGTGTTCTTAAACGCCTCAACTCAGCCTTTCATCCTTTCAAGGTCGATAAATGAGTACCAACCCAATACAGGTCCGGTGATATTGGATGTATCTTTTTTCTATGTAAAGCTCTTAAGAGTAAGTGCTATATAATAACACATCAATATCATTTGGTCATGGACATCTGCTTGCATTCACAGTAATTTGGTAACATTGGGCCTATACACACACTGATCTTAGCGATACATATCGCGATCCATTCTTGCATGAAATGTACATCACATTATAATGATATCGTAACCATATTTTTCGTAGTATACAATGCTATGTGATGCCACTTCCTGTTTTGTCAACGGGTGAAAGGTCATGCTCCATCGCTTCCCGCAATATCACTTCAGGGTGGGGTCAAATGGCATCACTTCCTGTGATGTCACCAGGGGTCAAGGGGCGTGTGATGTCACTTCCGCTACCCCTGGCATTTTGGTGAAATGACGTCCCTGCATGTGTGGCGAAGTGGTAGAACTGTGGACTCATACTATCTGCAACTAGAAGCGCCCCATCACTGCTTCAAAGCCGAGAAGCCAGAAAGGAGCACATTTCACATGAAAATGGCTTCGGTGTGTGTCACGGGAAGAGGGAAGGACCAGGGCAGTATGTGTTGGAGGGTGAAGAATAAGGAGCTGTTACAAGAGCACGCTGGCTCTGTCGTATTCTTGCTGCGTGGTGGCGCGCTAGCCCATCCGGGCCATCCCTCATTGGGGACCGCCTGTACAGTATGTTTGGGATGTCTTTAGAAAGGTTACTGCTGTTGAAAAATGTGAAATTCTTTCTTAATAAAATGTCACGAAACGTTAGAAAAAAAATGGGCTGATGTTGCAACCTCTCGCGATTGCACTCCTGCACCGGAAGTGACTTTTGGATTCATGACAGGGTGGCATACTACTCGAGCTGGGACCTTTTGCATTTGATGCGCAATGCTGTGATGTGGAACAAAATGTGCTCAGGTGTTAAAGTGCACACAGTGAATTCTGCATGTTTCTCTGATGGGGTCTTTGTGAGTCAGGCCATCAGTGTACTCCTGGGAAAGTCTATTTTCTGTCATTCTTAGTAGGGTCTCGCAGGCCTCATGCGGGGCCCACACAGAGATTGTGTCAAGACCTTGAATTCCCCCTGCTCTTGGGCAGGCCCACTCTGATCTGGATTTGCATGCCATGCTGTCAAGGGCATCGTAGAGTGGCCCCTCACCTTGGCAAGCCACATGGTGGTAGGGACTTGCACCGCTCTAAGTGCAGCAGTCCAAGACCCCACACAGAGGGTTTGAAGCAAAGGGTTACTGTATTCCAGGACCTGCCAGC
Organism: Ambystoma mexicanum; assembly: GCF_040938575.1. Lineage (NCBI taxonomy): Eukaryota > Metazoa > Chordata > Amphibia > Caudata > Ambystomatidae > Ambystoma > Ambystoma mexicanum. Next base: position 720,530,812 of record NC_090923.1, read on the forward strand.
CTTGGTTTAATCTGTATGGCAGTTCATGAGGCTGGAACAACGTGCCAATGTATGCCCGCTTTGTGGGCCAATGTGGGCCAGTTTAATAACTTAATGCAGTCTGTAACTGGTCGTTTTGATCAATGTAACTGGGCTCGTATGCTTCAAATGCGCAGTTTCACAAAAATGTTTTGCATAAGTGCACCAACAGGCACCACTCCAACAGTTTTCTGCAAAAAAGTCATGATCTGCGAGTTTCAGCCAAATTATCTTCGATTTCATTTTTTACCTAGGACAGCTATTGGATCAGTTAGGTAGGCAAGCTAATTGTAAGCAGCCTCTGAGGTGCAAGATTGCCCCTAGAGAGCAGCAAGACAGGATGATGAACATCCTAGGAGCTGGAAGAATGCCACCTTGCCAAGTTATACTATGGTTTGTTAATAGTGGTTTATGCTGTGCCAAATCACAGCTGTGTAAGTCGCAGAATGCTTATGCTAGTCCGAGAATATGCGCATTGTGCCCTCGTCAGGGCTATCCGGACCTTAGCTCCCAGAAGGAGAGTTACGAAACTGCACCTGTAAATAAATATGCTTGTTGTATTTTTCTCACCCTATGTATATTAGCAGTCTATGTTTTAAGAATCATCTTGTAACGTCAAAAATCACTCTGCTAGTTATGTAAGTGAATGTGTCCAATTTCTATGCTAAAGATGTCCGTAACTACGCCGTGATACCTCAGGGTCTGGGCGTGTTGCAAATGTAATAAATAAATAAATAAATAAGATAAGAGGATGGAAAGCGGGGATAAGAACCCCAGCAAAAAAGAGGGAGAGAGGAAGCAGCGCAGAGAAGGTTTTGTGATAGCTTGGGTGCAGGTTAGTCCCGGCAGGGGGAGCATAGCATTTATGATGCAGAAAAGATGGGTTTAATCTAATGGGCATGGGCTTAATTGGACTGAGTTACAAGGCAGATTTGGAGGATAGGAAAAATGGTGCACTGTGCAATGTGTACATGCATGATGGGCTCGAGGTGTGCTCAGGCAATCATAAAGCATGTGGTGGCTTATTTTACTGGTCCAACCTTTAACTTATACCACAAGTCAAACTCCAGAATATTAATTCTTGGACTGCCCAAACTGAGGGAAGAGAGTAGTCTATTAAAGATTATACAGTGTAGGACGGTGAATTTCTCTGGATAACAGAGGGAGGAAGAGGGGGCACGGTCCGACGGAGCAATTCCAGCATATCTTGAAAGCTCAGGCATCCTTAAATGCGAGAAGTTGTCAAGATCCAAATAAGCAGTATTGGAACTTTTCCAATTCAAAATGGAACTGATGACTTGACACAATGTAACCACCATGAGCACTCAACTCGACTATGATAGGCCGAATGGGAGTCAGGTATGAATGAGCCTGTGCTGACAGACATCCAAGGGCAAAGACTTTGGAAGGAGCACAAAGTACATAGAAGTCATGACTTGCACGAAAAGTGTAAAGGAGGTCACACAATATAAAGAAGACACCTCTGGGCGTAAATGTAAGATCAGGTGTGACACTCATTGATTTTTTTGTAATTTGTAATGGGTTATTTACAACACCCTTAATAACCAGAGGCAGGGCTGGACAGGTCTATAGGGAACTCTGAAGATTTCCCGGTAGGCCTCTGCACCCTGGGCCTCTTTTGTCGGCTAATCTATTTTATTTCCAAATGTTTTCGTAGGAAAATGCTTGGGCTTCTTGAAAATGTGCAATATGCAGCCATTTTGAAGCTTATTTCCAGGGCCTTTTTGGTTCCCAGTTCACCCATGCCGAGAGGTTTCTAAGCAGGGATCTAACTTGTGTTGCTCCGCTTCGTCTTGCTTCCAAAACAAGTGCGTTGGCCCTGAGCCTTCCTAGTGAGGATCCCTGGAATTTGAGCTGCACTAATTAAGTCAGTGATTCTCCCCTAAAATAATAGCATTAGAACCTATAAGGTTGTGCCATAGTAAACGTAAAAGGTCAATGTGAGAGGGTGCAGTTAAGAACTAGGTTAGTGATAAGTACATTTACGCCGTTTTCACCATGTATGTGACTTACTTCTGCCCCACACGTGTGAGATGAGTATGGTTTGCTCTTTTAAATTCAACATCAAAACGCTTTTAAGGATACAGTTTGTTTGACTTGCTTGTAGAAAGTTGATTCTTTTTAATACGTCTACTGCCACATTAATTTGGGGAATTTCACACTTCACATAATCACACTCATAGGATTTCATTCTTAATCGGAATTCTTCACTGATAGCGAGAAGCTCATTTTTGAATCTCTCAAATGTCATTTTATAGAGTTTTAGGTGCTGTTTATGCTGTTGTGTTATGTTACGTTACTCAGCTTTCTATGTGAATTACACACTTTTCTGGTTCACATTTTTAAGGTGTCATTCCTCATCCGTGTACTTCATAGATAGTCAGGGTCTATTTAAAATGTCATCCTACAGAGTTTTGACTATTTATGTTATGTGTTTATGCACATTTTTAAATCCTTTAATTACACTTTAAAGGTATCATTACTCATTAATGTACTTTGATGATAGGCAGAGTTTTGGACCTTTCGAATGCCATTTCATGTAGCTTTATGCTCTATTTATGTTGTTTTATTTCCCCTAATATTTGTATTCGTTTTGATACTGCATCACACAGCAAAACAATGTGCAATTCAACTTCCCAACTTCCTCCCCCCTCCCTGCCAGGAGTGGTATCTATCTCTTCTCTTTATTTTCATGGTCGTAGTGGTTCATAGTATGTCCGAAATTCTGATCTTGTGCAGGCGCCATTGTACCATGCTTTGCAGATATGTCAGCAGTTGGCCCCCATTCCTGTTTGAATTTTCCCTGGTCCCCTTGGATTTTATAGGTTACCCATTCCAATGACACAAAGTTCCACACTTTTTGCAGCCAATCCTGTATCGTGGGAGCTGTCTGTTGTTTCCTTTTTTGTGCTTTCGCTAGCCACAACGCTATCAACAAGGTTGTTAGTCCTCTTTTCTGGGTTTTTGTAGAGGTTTTTGATCCCGGGTACCACATTGCACACATCCAGATCTTGCCCCCATTTGTTCCATTCCCTGGTATACTTCTTGCATCTGTTTCTTGACCTCCCTGCAGAATGGTTGAAGTATTGGGCAATTCCTCTATATGTGCTGCCAGTCTCCCACAGCCTTACATCACCTCCAACACTGGTCAGATGTTAGGGGAAGCATTGCATGGGTCCTCGCTGGGGTATAATGCCATTGAAAGAGTACCTGGATCCACGTCTCCTTTAGCTGGATAGAGCGAGTTAGTTTGGCAATTGCTTCCCACAGATATTCCCACTGTCTTCTTGGTATTGTCTCTCCCAATGTTTTCCCCCATTTCCTCATGTAGTTCCACTGAACCAGCCCTTCTTGATCATTTAAGTGTTTTTATCTGTTAGATACTAAGCTTTTTGATCCTGTATTTGTAGTTATAAACTGTTCAAAGGGCGTCAATTGTCCTGTGGCCGCCTCAATTGTTGGGGTACTTAGCCAGTGTTTCAATTGGTTATATTTGAATCTATCCCCCCCGTCAGGCCTATATCCTGTATTCCTCGAACGTTCTAAGTGACTGTCCCTGATACATGTCCCTTATTTTCTGGCAACCTACTCTTTCCCACTTCCAAAATGCCTCCTTTTCCATTCCTGGTTGAAATTCCAGGTTTCCAAACGTTGGATGAAATGGGGATGGTTTCACCGATAGTGCCCACCTTTCCATTACCCTATCCATGTCTCTACTCCTACCCCCAGTATCTCACTAATCCTAGCATTCGGGTGTCTCTTTCTTTTATCCATCCACAAGATTACTGGGAGGGGGTTCCTGAAACCGCCCTATCCTGTCGTGCCCATATTTTATGTTGGTCTACCCTTAGCCATTCCTTCATGAGCCTTAGTTGTGCCGCCTCATGATATCTGGAGAAGTGCAGGAATGCCAGGACCCCCCCTTCTTTCTCGGGGCCGTGAGTGTGGTCATTGCAACCTTTGGAGGTTTTCTTTTCCATATTTATGAAATTATGGCCTTGTTCAGGGAGCAAAAGAATGTTTTTGGGGCTCTAATAGGTAATGCCTGAAAGTGGTAAATTAGTCTTGGTAGTATCACCATTTGTACTGTCGTCATTTTCCACCACCATATGTTATTGTAAGCGGGTTCCATTTCATCAGGTCTGTTCTAATTTTTTCCAGCAGTTGCGGATAATTCACCCCATACATTTGTTCTTTTTTGTAAGAGTTATGCCCAAGTACGCTATGCCTTTTTCGGCTTGCTTCAGTTGCATGTTCGACTCCAATCTGTTCATTACCTCAGGGTCCTCTGATAAGTTTAGCATCTCAGATTTTTGCTTATGTACTTTTAGTCCTGCTATCGCCCCAAATTCTTCCAGCTCTTTTATTAAAACCGGTGGCGAGTGTTCCGGATTCGACAGGGCTACTAGCATATTGACTGCGAATGCTATAGTTTTATGTGCTTCTCCCGCCATTTCTATTACCATTGGCTGATCTAATTCTCATATCCTAATTAATAAGGGTTCTAAGTACATGGCGTAGAGCACCGGGGATAGTGGACACTCTTGTTTGGTTCCCCGTCCTAATGCTACTTTGCCCGACACTATACTGTTTAGAGTTATGCAAATTGATGGTGTCACATAGTTAGCCTGTACCATGTTGAGATACTTTGTACCAAACCCATATGTTTCAATGTGTTGAACAGCATAGACCACTTGACCCTTTTGAATGCTTTTTCTGCATCCAGCGACACCAGAATTGCTGGGTTTTGGGTTATTCCCGTTTTTACTATTAGATGGCAGATTCTACGATTATTGTCGAAGGTTTGTCTTGATGGTATGAAGCCCGTATGGTCCTGGCCAATTAACTTTGCCAGGAGATGAATTAATCTGTTAGCAAGTATTTTGTTGTATAGTTTTGCATCTAAATTTATTAATGCTATTGGCTGGTCTGGTGTTCTTGGGTCTTTTCCCTGTTTATGGAATACTAAAGGTTTTGCTTCGTTCATTGAGGGCGTGATATTTCCATTTGTTTTAAATGTATTTAATAGTTTCGTCAGGATTGGGGTCAGAATGTCACAGTATTTTTGGTAGAAGCCTGCCGGGTATCCATCCTGGCCCAGGGCTTTATTTTTTGGTAGATCCTTTATAGCATTTTTTTACCTGATCTTCCCTTATTCCTCTTGTTGTTCTTCCAATGGATTATCTGATTGTCATGACCACTGTGAGGGTGCACAAGTTGTGCCACAAGCAGGCTCCCACCAGAACCCTGAGGGCCATAAAACCACTGCAAAAGAGCTCCTGGATCCAGTCCTGGCACCTTTGGCACCAGGCTCATATGTAGAAAGGAAGGACTGTTCAAACTAGGTTCCATTTATGTACATGGGCCTTTAAATCCAACATGGAAGCACCCACACAGTCTAGTTCTAAGAACCTAGCCAAGCGGTCTAGTGTTTTGGGTGTGGCAGGCCTGGAACTACTTTCCCTGGTACTACTTAACCTGGGCTATATAAACCACACCCTGACTGCAGAACACGCTTCGTGTTATTCTGCAACCAGCAGCGTGACGCTCACCATGTCCAGCTCCTGGTCTTCAGCATCTTCCTGTAATCCTGCAAGAACAAGAACAAGGGCCTCATTATGAGATTCGCAGAACGGGTTAACGGGCTCCGTTAATGGAGGTGGACCTATCAAACCCATTCCGTGAAACTACGAGGTCCCCTCGCGGGACCCGGTAAGGACACCTGGTAAAACCAGGTGTCGTTACCGGGTCCCGCGAGGCTGAAGAGGGAGCTTTACAACGGGCCGGTCGTAATCGGCCCGTTGTTAGCTCCCTCTCCCATTCCCATTGAGCCCTATGGGGGCTCAGATGGAAATGGGGAAGGTCCGGGCTCCCAGAGGGAGGAATTACCGGGCCCTCCGAACTCGGAATGACCCGGTAATTTCCCATTCTGAGAACCCGGTAAAGGAGCCCAGTTTGGCGGTAGCCACGGAGCTAATAGCTCCGTGTCTACCGCCAAACTCGTAAGAAGGACCCAAGATTATTCTGTCTTACCGGAGAAAACACCATCCAGCACTCAGCAGCTCAACTGGGCTGCAATCTGTGGAAACCGAGAGAAGAAGAAACATCACTCACCTGTGAGTACTAGCTTAAGGACTTCTGGCGAACCGCTACCACAGCTGCTGTTCGAACATTGCAACTTGCAATAACGAGAAAGGGAAAAACAATATTAGAACGCGTGCTTCCAAAACATCCAAACATCGAATTCCATCAGTCTTACCTGAATTCCATTGCGCTACGCCACACTTCCATCCGGAGCACCACAGCGGCCTGTGAGGAGAAGAAGAAGAAAACACAGGTTAGCTTTAAAAGACAATAAAGGCGCTGCGCTTCACGCTTTCTCTTACCTAGAAACTTGCCTCTACATCCAGCACGCCAGCATCAAGACCTTCGCACCTGAAAAGAAGGAGATAAAGACATTAACAAATTCCCACCATAAACAGAACAAAGACTTATAATTAACAAACCTACGTACCTACCAGCAGATTCGGGGTCACAGCAGGCCTGAGCCCAAGGAAGGCGTACTGCACCAGTGAACCAACTCGGGCAGCTCGCCAACAAACGTCAAGCGCCCCTGCACAAGAAACGCAGGACGGATAGCGCACCCTACAAATAACTAAGATTCATTATTCAGCACTAGGCAACTACGCATCCAGGGTTCCAGATCTCAGAGCCTTCCAGACGCCCCCGGGGATATCAGGTGAGCGTAACACTGATGCATACAGCCTCTGGTAGAACTCCCTAAAGATTTCCCCCATGTCCTCATTTGTTGTTTTGCCCTGACCCTGGCTATTACAGAGTTTTATAATTACCCTTCTTTTCCTTTAATTGTCTGGCTAGGTGTCTATTGGCTTTATTGGCTTTCACATAGTGCCACTGTTTCAGGTATAGTAATGCTTTCTCGGCTCTCTTTGCTCTAAGTGTCTGTAGTTGTCCCTGAGTATGTCTCAAAGCCTTTCTTAGCTTATTATTTGGGCTTTTTGCCATTTCCTCTTGTATGTCTCTTACTTTCTCTTCCAGGTCTTTTTCCCACTTTCTTCTCTGTTTATCTTTCCCCGCCTTGAGTGCTATGAGGTCCCCCTTGTTACCGGCTTAAAGGCATCCCAGATTATTTCCTGGGGAACTTCCTCTGGGTCATTTTCTCTGAAATATTGCTCAATCTTTTCTCTTACTGTTTTGCTCTGTAGTGGGTCATATAGGAGGTCTGTGGGAAATTTCCAATTCCATAGTCCCCACTTCGTATTTCCCCACTTCAAGCACATCCACAATGGGGCACGGTCTGATAGTACAGATGTAGTCTATCCGTGACCTGGAGGAGTGTACATGTGAGTAGTGTGTAAATCCCTGTTCCTGCCCTCTGACTACCCTCCATACATCATGAAGGCCAATGTGGCCATCTTCCGTTTTAATGCTTTGGATGGGGCTTGTTTTCCCTATGATATGTACCCACTCCTATCCTGTACCAGGATCCACGCTATGTTGAAGTCTCCCGTCGCTAGTATGATGTCCCCATTAGCAAAGGTCTGTAGATTTGACAGGACTTCCCTTACATAATCATCCTATTCCGGATTTGTCACATATATTGACGCTAACTTAAATCATTTGGCCTCGCATGACTTTTAAAAAAATATTTTATAAAGCGCATGGCATCCCGGAGGGATCGAGGCACTGTTACAGGCAATGTGCCTTAGTTACACCGGTACATACATTGCTACAGGTTATCTGTGATTGTTCAGAAATATGTATCTTACCTCCTTGTCCGCTACAGAGTCCTTTACTTGTGTTCCCAACCTGTCATATAATGCGATGAGCACCCCTACCTTTTTCTCCCCCGCATTAGCTTGGTATGTTTGAGTGTATCGCCAGATTTTATATTTACATTTGTCTTGTTTTCTTATATGCGTTTCTTGGTACATCAGTATATCAGAATTTTCTCCCCGTAAGAGGTGTTCTACTTTTTTTCCTTTTGACTGGGTATTGAGGCCCCTCACATTGAACGTTAATACTTTAAGGTCCTTCATCAAGATTTTCTTCATCCCTTCCCCCTATCTTCTGTTCCATTACTTGTTTTCTCTACTTCTGGCCCCTCCATTTCCCCCCTTCCCTTTCTCTGTTCCCCAACTTGTCAACATCAACTCCCAACTTTAACTCTCCCTTCTCTTTCCTTGAGGGGGGTCCAGGTTCCTATGAGCGCTCGGACGGTGTGCCCGTCGCACCTGGCCCTCGTGCCTTCGCAGAGAAATCATCACAGGGATTACTAAACCCCACTATAGGTTTCAAGGTGCGTCCCCTCTTCCCATTTCCCTTGGGCTGCAAGCTTATGTTACGTGTTGTTGTCTTACCCCCTCTTCCTGGGTATTTCGTATGTCCTCATCCCCTCCTGTTTTTGTAACCTTTCGTCCGGTGTACTCGTACTCCTACTGTCCTCGTCCACTCACGTCTTGATCCCACTTTTGCCTTTTCTTGTTACTGTTTTCCATTCCCACGTTTTCCTGCGGTTTCCCTCTCCACTTCGTTATTCCTCTATGCTCCCTCCATCTTCTCTTTTGCAGGTTTATGGTCTGTTTGCCTTCCTCACACGTTGTAATCCTGTGATTTCGTCCCTTCCATGTGAAAAGTAAGCTGAAAGGAAACATCCACTTATATCTTATCTGCTTCGTCATTAGGAATTTCACCACTGGCCCCATCCATCTGCTTTTTTGGAGTGTGGTCTGTGCTAGGTTTTGGTATAGGTGTACCTCAATTCCCTTTATTCGCACCTGCTACTCCACTCTTGCTTTCCTTAAGATGTGTTCCTTCTGGCCGTATGATGTCATTGCTACCAGTACATCTCCTGGGTGGGCGCCTGTTTCTCCAGTGCCTTCTTCGTCCCGCTCAATCTATTCTGTCCACTTGGACCTGTTCTTCCTTGTCCATTGCCACTATTTCTTCAAAAAGTTGTTGAGCTGTGCTTTTTAAATCTTTGTCCTCCACCACTTCTGAGAGGTTTTTTATCCGAATGTTCGATCGCCTTGAGCGATTTTCCAGGTCCTCACTTTGGATTTCAAGATTGTGTGTTAGGCGTGGTAGGTTGTCCAGTGTGTCATCATTTTTGTGTGCATCTTCCTCTATATTCTGTACTGCTGAGTTCTTGTAGTGATTGCTTCATTTCACCTTTCAAAGTCTTAAATTGTATTTGGAAGGATGACATAAATTGAGTTTGGAATTCTTTAAACCAGCTCTGCATATCTTCTTTGCTTGCCATCATGCCTTCTTCTCTGGTAGTTGGCGTGGGTTGATTCCCCTCTCCTGGAGCTTGCTATATTCCCTGGGCCCCACAGTTGTTTGATACTTGTCTCTTGTCTTACTTGGGAGCTTTGTTGGGTTGTTGACGCCGCCTTTGCCCTGGTCTTGGACATGTGGGTGCTGTTCGGGCCTCTTCCGATGTGCCCCTACTTTATGTACCCTGGTTCTCTTTTGCTCACGTGGATAGGGAGACTGTTCTGTGGTGTCCCCTGATTGTGCCTCTCTTCTTGACCTTCTTTCTACCTCCGGGGGGGATATTCATTGTTGTGCTCTGCTTCCCTCGTCTCTCCTGGCCCCTGCCCCACGGGTAATATGTTCCTGTTTCCCCCGGTTTTATATTTGGTCTGTTGGGGGTTGGGAGAGGTTGGTAGGATTGGGGGTGACCACCCCAATGCTTTTGTTCTTGCTTAGGTTCCCCCGCCTGGAGTCTCTTGATTCTTTTCCCCTTTGTAGCTGTCTCCTGGTCCGCCCGGCTATTTGGTCCTGGTGCCCCTGTTGGATCTAATTGCCTCTGTGGGGTTTTATATTCCCCACGTTCTCTGCTTTACATGGTGGCTGGGGTCTTCTTGATGTTTCTTTGCTCCACCTCCTCCTTTCTTTTTGCGTCTATGTACTTGGGCTCCCGGCTCTTTCTGCCTTTGCTTTTTCCACCTTTGTGTCAGAGCTCGCCTCTTCGTCCCCCCTCGTCCGGGGCACTATCATTAGTACTTTCCCCACTCACTGCGGCTGATTATGCTTCCTGGAAATGAGGTTGCTTGTCGGATGATGTGACCGTACGCCGGGTCGGATGGGTTCTTTACTCACTCGTTCCATGGCCGACAAGGCTTTTCTGCCTCGCCTCCGGCAAGCTCCTGGAGCCCCTCTGTGTCTCCGCCTCGCCTCTGGCTTCTCCTGCTCCCCCGCTGGGTGTTCCTTTTTCTCGGGCCTCGCCTCTGACGACCACTGCTCCCCCTCTGGGTATGCCTTTGCCGGCTTGTACGGCTGCGTATCACTGGGTTTCATTGTGCTGAGTGGGGGTTATTCACTTCGCGTGGCAGTACCGCCATGTATTTTCTTATCCCTCAGTGGAGTTCTTTCTCTGTTTGACCAAAGAAAAATAGAGTGGTATGACTCTATTAGGACTGGTGCTCTCAGTGTACCCTAAAATTAGGGAATATACACTATTGCGTTGCAAATACACGTTTCCATGGCATTCAAATGGGATACTGTGAATCTTTTTTAAAAGAATATATCTTTATTTATACGTCTTTCTTTAATATTCTACTTCATATTCAATGAGGCCTGTCTCAAAGATCTTGGCTCGAATTCAATGTACGTTTGCCAATGCATTTCGGTTGTAAAAACCTTCGTCAGGGCCGTACAATTGCTTCATGGTGCCCAATTATTCACTAATACAAAACAATCGGAATAAATCAACATAATCACATAATATGCATTTATCAGTAATTCAAAAATTAGTAATCAAACGCATGCAGTCAAACATACCCGTTCCAAGGTGTGTTTTAAGTGTTCCAACAGTGAAAGGATGGTTATGAAAAACAGAAAACAAATCATTTTTAGAGATCGGTAATCTGCAGTTTAACTGTGTGGCTATTCCGTGATTAATAAAATAAGTACCTTAAATATCAAAGGGCTCTAGGACTCGTTGAAGAAGTGTCCAGTCTGAGTAGTGCCTGTGGGTATTATGTGACAATTCATCAGGCTGAGATAAAACTATCAACACGTATATATCTGCTGCGCGAGGCATTCGCTTACCGTTACTCAGCAGAATTGCTCCGTGCTGGTCAAACGCGTCTGCAGGAGCTCGAGGCGCGAATGACGGCAGCAGTACTTTATGCGTTGCCATGGTGATCCAACGGTGTCGCGTGAGGACACGTACGCCTTGGGTCCCACCCCCGTGCTAGCACGGAAGGCGGGACAGTCACCATGGCTACGCTACGGTACTTCAATGTAAACGGTGTTTTCAAACAACGGTACTTGATCCTGTGTGGATGCGTCACTGCGGCGGTTTTTGCCGCCTGTGTAAATGAAGGAAAATGCTCGCTATATGTAATTGCAAATACTAACTATTTGAGGTGGTAGACATCCAAATACCAGTGCATGGATGGAGTGTATGTAAATGCTGGTCGATGTATGTGGTACACAACTAAATGGCGGGGTGGCTGCTGCCCCCAGAGGTTACCAATGGAACTCGATGGAACATAATGCAGACGCGTTTAACCAGCACGGAGCAATTCTGCTGAGTAACGGTAAGCGAATGTCTCGCGCTGCAGATATATACGTGTTGATAGTTTTACCTCAGGCTAATGAATGGCTGATGATTTGTCACATAATACCCACAGGCACTACTCAGACTGGACACTTCTTCTACGAGTCCTAGAGCCCTTTGAAACTTAAGGTACTTATTTTATTAATCACAGAATAGCCACACGGTTAAACTGCAGATTACCAATCTCTAAAAATGATTTGTTTTCTATTTTTCATAATCATCCTTTCACTGTTGGAACACTTTAAACACACCTTGGAACGGGTATGTTTGACTGCATGCGTTTGATTTCTAATTTTTGAATTACTGATAAATGCATATTAAGTGATTATGTTTATTTATTCTGATTGTTTTGTATTAGTGAATAATTGGGCACCACGAAGCAATTGTACGGCCCTGACGAAGGTTTTTACAATCGAAATGCATTAGCAAACGTACATTGAATTCGAGCCAAGATCTTTGAGACAGGCCTCATTGAATATGAAGTAGAATATTCAAGAAAGACGTATAAATAAAGATATATTCTTTTAAAAAAGATTCACAGTATCCCATTTGAATGCCATGGAAATGTGTATTTGCAACGCAATAGTGTATATTCCCTAATTTTAGGGTAAACTGAGAGCACCAGTCCTAATCGAGTCATACCACTCTATTTTTCTTTGGTTATATTTTTTGGTCCTCATGCCTTAGGACCTACATAGACTGGTAGCCCCAGGTCAAAACTTCACCAAGCAATATAAGTGAAATACAATTGAAGAATTAACTTACAGAATCAGCACGTAGTGCCCTCCTTCTACTCCTTTGTGTTCTTTCTCTGTTTCCCGCTTTCGATGTGGAGGAGTTGTATTAACAGCTATGCCACGTATCTTCTTTATCTACATTGTGTTGTGGCCCGGTGAGGAGACACGCTAATGCATGTCCTTCTCTGGCGGCCGCCATCTTGGAATCCTAATTATGTTGTTTTGTTACTTTACCGAACCTTCAATATGAATTAAAAACGCCCCAGAATCCCACTTTTAAGGCAGCATTCCTCATCTGTAAACTTTGCTGATTGCGAGAGGCTACTTTTTGGAGCTCTAAAATGTCCTCTTGAGTAGTTGTACGCGCTTTTTATGTTGTGCTGCATGTATGTATTTGTATTTGTATTTATTAACATTTTATATAGCGCTTTACGCCAAAGCGCTTTACAAAAGGACAATGAGACTAACAAAAATGTTATGTAACTCCGCTTGTATACACATTTGGAAATCCTGTGAATCACACTTTTAAGGTATAACTTTTCATTAGTATACTTCGCTCATAGTGAAAAGCTACATTTTGGATTACTCTGTCATTCTATAGAGTTGCTATTTATGTTCTGAGGTTACCTAGCATTCAATGCAAATTACTAACTTTTCTAAGGGGTCTGTCCACATCTATGTACTTCATTCTTAGTTGCCATCCTACAACAATCCACTCTTTGTGTTATGTTATACTTTAAGCTTTTATGAATTACACCACTAAGGTATAATTCCTCATCAGTTTACTTCTCTGATTGGCGATGACTTTTGGATCGCTCAAATATAATTGTATGCATTCTGTTCTATGTATGATATGATCGGTTATCTATGACACGCTTAATATCCAGAGGTTTCTAAGCACGGACCCTGGGGATCGAATCTGTGTTGCTCAGTGTCATCTTGCTTCCAAGGCGAGCACGTTGCCACTGAGCTATACTCCCTATGTCACTTTGTTATGTTCCAGCTTTCAGTGTGAATTACGGACTTTGCCAAATCACTCTTTTTAGGTGTCGTTGCTCATTGATGTCCTCCCTTTATAGTGCAGGGCTACTTTTTGGAGCTGTAAACTGTCTTCCAGAGGTTTATCCACTATATATGCCACGTTATGCTACTCAGCTTTTATGCAAATTTGAAATTCCATGAATCACACTTTTGATATGTCCTTCCTCATCGTCTCGGCATAGCTCAGCGGCAACGTGGTTGCCTTGGAAACAAGATGACACAGAGCAACACTGGTTCGATCCCCGGGTCCACACTTAGCACGTTATAAATAACCTATCATATCAGTAGACTTTGCTGAAAGCTGAAAACGAGGCACTACTTTTTGATCTGTCAGATTCTTATACAGTTCATACACTATTATGTCAATTTTTATGTTATGTTACCTTACTGAGCTTTGTAAAGTACTTCCTTTTTCCTGGTGATATTGGATAATTGTTTCCTCTTCCTCCCTTCCACTTTGTTTGACTGTATGGTGGCTGAATGGGGGTGCGTAGTGTAGGAGTGGATCACCTAAGGGGATGTGTTACTGTTCTGTGCGATGGGGAGGATTGTGTTATGATGTGCTATAGTTGCTATGTAAAGTATTATGGGGGGGAGAAGTGTTATGATTTGGAGCTTAGGGCTTACCTGGAATTTCCTTACCTCAGCATTCTACCTGTGCTGCAGTATCTCTCTGTTTACTTGTGTAGCGGGTTCCATGTTCCACATAATAGCAGTTGGTTGGTGATTGCTGGAGAGTCCTGCTGGGCTCAGGGTTCCTGCAATAAATGTCTTCTCCAACTATTCAGTGTCTTTGATTATCACAGGGCCCCTCGGCGGTTTGGCAATGTCTGCCATGAGGAAGCCAGAGGCTGAATTGCCAACGGGAATACATACAAATTTGAGCTGGATGCGCTGGAAAGAGTTGCTTGCTAAATTCAGATGAGCAGAGTACCCACTGGTACCCAGCACAAATTTGGGCGAGGTGCAGCCCACAGTCGCTGTCAATGAGGAGGATAAAGCGGCAACTAAGGGTGACATAAAGAGCATACACTATGAAATAAGAGTGATGAAAACAGAACTGACTTCCCTCCTTGGGGAATCTAAACAAAAACGTAACAGTGTGGAAGGTAAGGCTTTCAAGCCGGAATCCCTACAGACGCAAACAGAAATCAAAGACTGTGTTTGGAAACATGGATTTAAATAGGAAAGAAGCTGCTTTGACCAGTAAGTTGGAGGACATAGAAAACAGAGCGTGCAGATGTAACCTATGTTTTATGGGCCGTCCGGAAAAAGAGAGAGAGTCAGGCAAGGATGTGAAAGGCCTGGTCAAGGATGTGGTCAACCACATGTTTGCTACAGAAGGCGGACAGAGCACCCAGAGACATGAGGAACTGCACCCACACAAGGCCGGGGGTGGCCACATTCCACTACCACCAAGATCAAGAAGTGAGCCTCAAGAAGATCAGAGTCAAAGGGAACATTGCTTTTAGGGGGCGTTTGGTGTTTATCGATCAGGCCCTGATTATCTATCTCTGATGCCATGCAGTCGAACAATGAAGGACATTTGTTTATTAGGAAGATTATCTAGGGGAGAAGGTTACCCTTGCATGTAGCTAATGCCCCAATCAAGTCACAGCGTTTACTGGGGGAAATCATGGGGGAAATTGATCGATTTTGCCCAGGGAGAAATGTTGCTACGTGGAAACTTTCATATGGTCCTAGACCCAAGCAAGAATATATTGGAAGGGAAGAGTTGGGGGGAATCTCAGGAAAGGAACTCGCAATTGGGATGTATGGTGCGTCCTTGACAGATCATGATGTATCTTACATTTCATTAGAAGAATGGATGGCAAGCAAATCCCGAAGGAGATGGCAGTGTAATGATTACATGCTCACAGACAAAGTCAGGGTAAAGAAAATAGCAGAAGAGATTAAATATTATTTTGAAGAGAACATCAAAGGGGAAATTAAACCTGCTGCGGTATGGAAAATCTTCAAAGGCACGGTGGGGATGGGAAGGACAGGGCAGGGGTCACACTACAAGAAACTGAAGTTGGCCAAGGAAAAGGTTCTTCATGAGAGAATTGGGAAGCTAGAAGTGGGAGTAGGAGACAGATCTGGGGGTAGACACCTCGGGGACCCCATAAAAGTATTAAAGGAGGAGATTTAAGTTCTTTTAATGGGTGACATTGAAGCCAAATTAAGGTACTTAAGGTAACGGTGTTATTAAAAAAAGGGGGAAATGCTGACAAGCTATTGGCTAATATGCTGAGAGGACAGACGGACACGCAGGTCACAGGGACCCGAAGCGCAGATGGTACAATTAGGTACAAGAGCATAGAAATTGGGAATAGGTTCACAGAATTTTAAAAAGCGTTACATAGATGTTACAGTTTAGATAAGACAGTTTTGCCTAATCTCTCCTCAGTGGAAAGAGATTCACTAGAAGTACCAATAACCAAACCGAAATTAAAAGGGTTATCAAAAGTATCAGAAGTGGAAAATCCCCGGGGAGGATGGTTTTACGATTACATCATTTAAAGTCTTCTGAAGGACCTTTTTTAGTAAAACCGTTTAATGGTATCCTGTTGGGAAATAGTTTGCCTATTAGCATGTGGGGGACATTAATAACAGCTGTCACAAAAGAGGGGAAAGATGAGTTGGAGTGTTCCTCTTACAGCTACAATAACCTTTCTTAACATAGATATGAAAATCCTGGAAAAAGCGCTTGGAAAGAAACTAGAAAAATGTTTTCCCACAGTTAATACACGACGGCTAAGTGGCTTTTGTCATATGTGACAGAGCCAGTGGTGTGGCCCTGTCAAGGGGCTGGGGGAGGCAGCCCATCCCTACCCAACATGGGTGCCTGAATGCAGGCAGTCCCCCTCCCCGCCCCTCCTTACCTGCGGTGGTGGCGGCCTCTAGGGGCCTGATTCTCATGTAGGTGTTAAGTACCGAAAAGTATGTTAAAAGGCTTAATGACCTTTTCGGTACTTTAGACCTATTCTGAAGGTGGCGCCTTCTTCCGAAGTCGGAAGGAATGCGCCACTTTCGGAATACATGTGGCGGTTGCTAGGGTGGGTTGGAAACCAACCTAGCAACTGCCACATTCGTAAACTGGTTTTTTGGAAGCCTATTCTTGTGGCACTCCTCCAGTTTAATATGTGTGTTAAACTAGCGCACATTTACGGTACCCTTTTGGTGCCGTTAAACTGGGGGAGTGCCACAAGAAGCCTTGTTTGGTGTAAATGGAAGTGTCCATACACCCGTGTTGTATTTCGACACTTTCATGTACACCAAAGCAAGCAGCTTCAACGTTGCTGCAACATTGAAGCTGCTTGCTTTGGTGTACATGAAAGTGTTCATATACAACACACGAGTGTATATGAACGCTTTCATTTACACCAGAGCGAGCAGCTCAACGTTGCAGGATGCAGGATGCAACGTTGAAGCTGCTCGCTTTAAATGAAAGTTTTCATATACACCACACGGGTGTATATGAACACTTTCCTATACACCACAGTAAGCAGCTTCAACATCCTGCAATGTTGAAGCTGCTCACTTTGGTGTATAGGAACTGTGTTCTCGGCATTATTTTCGTTAAATAACGATTCCCTGGTTATTTAACGAAAATGCTGCCGAGATTCTGCAATCCGCCTGTTTCCATTAGAAACAGGCGGATTACAGTGAAAGCACTGTTGTGCTTTGCGAAGACGTCCCAGGCCCACATGAGAATAGCAGTGGTGCCTGGGCGTCAAGAAATGGCGCAGTGAGTCGTGCTATTTAGCACGCTCACTGCGCCAAGATGAGAATCGGGCCCTCGGTCGTAAAAGTAGCGCAGCAGCTGGGGAAGAAATGTACTAAGAAAACGCCGGAAATCGCAGAGGCATTCCTGAAAAGGGGTGCCCGAAAACGCCACAACACTGGCTGCAGGATGTAGCAAGGAGAGACGTAGCATCAAGGGGTGCCGTATCCATCACAACACTGTCAGGCTCCAGCAGTGGAGTCTGCAGACGCATGGATCCCGCTAGCCCACTAGGGAATATTTTAAATAATAAATAAAGGCCCCATGAAGGCCTTAAACCCACTATACCACCAGGGAATATTAATATGGTTAAAAGGCCCTGCAGGCTTTGGGCAACACAACGTCCCTGGACCGCAGCAGGGTCCATGTTGGAAAGGGTTGGGGCTTACCAGCCCTTTTAAGCCCTCCCCTGACCTTCCCCTGCAGCCAAGTAAACTATTTGTTAAGGTAAGTGGCCAGTCCTGGGAGGGGATGGGGTAATTAAGTAAGCATGTGTGAATGGTTTAGTGTAGGTTAGTCGGGTGAGGACAGGAGGCGGTGGAGGATGCCTGAGAGACCAGAGGAGGGGCAAGCGAAAGGAGTGGGGAGTATATTATTAGGAGGGGGTCTCTGAAGTGTTTGAGTGTGAAAATAAAGCATGTGAGTAGTAACGGTAGAGTAGGAGTAGGAGTAGTGGGGCAATATTTAGAGGTCAACTTTCGGCACATGCAAAGGCCCTTTCCTTCAGGATACTACTGCACAGGTGGCATTTGGCTAAAATGTATGGATCTACCAATAGCAACTGTCCATGAGGATGTGGCATAACTGCCCATTTTTTAGTTTGGGCTATTAGCTGGCACAGCCACCTATATGCCGTAAATATTGCATTAGAGTGCAGCTAGGGAGAAAGGGCATATGCCGAGGGACGCAAAGCATGAAGGTGTTTGGTTATTTTCCCACCTATTGCCTGCCCATGGCCATGGTAATCGCTATGGCCATTCCCACCCTTACGGCCCAAAATACCTCCTTATGGGAACTCTTTAATATTGCTTTAATCAAGTCTTACCATCCAACTTTACACTTGAAGTGCCTGCCAATGTTTTTTGAAAGCAGTATTCTGGGAGTTAATGACTTAATTGGAGCTGTAAACCAGCTACTAGTGTAATAACAATGTCATAACCATGTTTGCCTTCAGCCACTCAATTTGTAAGCACTATGCATGTCCTTCACCGAAGTCCAGTTCAAAACAAGCATTGGCAAAGCCAACAGTTTCGACTTGTGTATAAGTATTAGGCATTTGCCTGGCACTGCCATCAGATGCCTAGCTACTCACACTTTGCTGCACATGCTACCATCAATGGCCAGTTAATACCACTACGGCTGTGCCTGTCGCATGCCTATACAAAATCCCAAACTGTTGGCATTTCAAATGCTTTTTTAAACATGTGGTGGGGATGCCCAAAAGCACCCACGTAGTGGGGGGGAGCTCCTCAGTTGGATTATAGACGTGGGGGCAGAGATGCTGCCTGTGCATTGCTTGAGACTTCTCTTTCTTTGGGGTAGGGACTGAAGCGGGAGAAGGGGTTGCCAGGCTGATTAAGGCACCTCTGGGTGTGGGTAGAATAGCATTAGCACAGCGATGGAGGGAAGCAACGTGCCTCCTGGACGGGATGGAAGGGACACAAGGTGTGGGGTGCGCTGAGTTGGAGAAGATGACTTTTCTTATTAATGGTGAAGGAATTGCACTCTTTCAGGATTGGCGATTGTCCCTGTCCAGGTTTTCTTCAGATCAGACCTTGATGTGTGAACCTAGCTGTAAACTGAAAATACTGACGTACATGAAGGCTAGGGCATGGTGTGCGGGGGTTGAGGGCCCCGTTGAGGCAATGACACGGTTTGTGCTGCTGTGCTATTGTTTTCAAAGGTAATGGCCCAAAATGTCACCCTCACAATTGCGACAGCCGAAATGCCTGACTTTTACTTTTTTTAACACCACATATATATATGTGGGGGTTATGGGATAATATAATAATATTGGTCTGTTTGGGGGGGTCTCCCCCGCATATCTATGTGGTGTAAAGGGGGTTTGCAGTGATCACATAGATCCTTTTCAAACACAAATGATAGAGTTTCATGTTTTCTTTGATATTTTATGGGGGCGCAATGGAAAGGGCTGCATGTTGGGCGGGTGACTATCCACTGATGCTGAACCGTATAGGGCTGTTCTTTCAGTGTGTAGCAATAGTGTTCCTGTTCTGTATTTTACCTTAGGATTTGTTTTTGGCAAGTAGAAGGGTATTTGCTGGATATCTTTCATCCTCGCTGAAGGTGATGATTTTTGAGCTGAATGGATGAGGTCGCTGGTAGAGTCAACTCCAAGGTGAGTGAAATAGTGAAAACAGTTAGGTGTGGTGCTGCGCTAAGACATAAGACAATACAATATTCCTAGCGCAGCACCACACCTAACTGTTTTCACTATGTTCCTACTTTTTGACTATAAGTGAATATCAGTCCCAGTTAGGCTACTGCAGCAAGGATACAGCTATATTTCATATAAACAACTAATTGATAGAGGGTGGCGCACAGGCGCTATATTCACTTAACCCTCTGAATATCCAACATGAGTGAGTTAACTCTTCCAAGGCCAAGTGCAGATGCTCCTTCAGGGCTATATTTATTTTTTGCATTTATATAGCGCTCTAAACCCGGGGGGGCCTCAAGGCGCTGGTTACAGGATTAGGTGGACAAGTTACCGTTTTTTCTGCGACGGGAAACATATAATGTTGCGCCTTTGTGAAAAGGGGGGATGAGTTGATTTGGTCAACCTTTTATTTTTTCTTCTTCACTAGGCATGTTTACTTCAATTTGATTTGCATGGCTCTGTATGTCATGTTATGTTGCTTGGCATTTATATAGCACCTTATATATCAATGGTATGACCTCAAAGCGCTGGTAGGTTGAACGCCACATGGGAATGTGTAAGTTGAATAAAGAGCATTTGAAAAATAAATGCTCTCCGACCAAAGAGCAAGTGGTAGCGACAAATTGTTTTCAAAGTAAAGTTTGCCGTAGCTTGCTACAGGGCCTCATTACGACCCAGGCGGTATGGGGTTTACGGCAGCGTAAACAGCGCCGACCCTTACCGCCTGATTCCGAGGTCCCTTAGCGCCATGGAGGATTTAACACCTGCTTTTAGCAGGTGTTAAAATCCATGGCGCTAAGGAACCTTGTTGTTAATTACGCCACCGTAATTTACGGTGGCGTAATTAACGCCTTCCCCACTCCCATTATGCCCTATGGGGCAAAAATGGGAATGGGGAAGGGTAAATGGGGATTGGGGACTTACCGCCCCGCCAACCTCGGAATGGGGCGGTAAGTCCGCCAACCACCATGGCGTAAACATAGTTTACGCCATGGCGGTAAAGGTACGACCCAGGCGGTAACTTACCGCCTGGGTCGTAATGAGGCCCACAGTCTCGGCAAATGAGCTTTCGATCCACAAAGGGACCTCTAGCAGTGAAAGAAAGCAATGGCAAGTTTGATACCAGAGTGACATCTAGTGGATAGTGTGGATATCTGCAGACCTGGCCATCTATCTTGATCAGAAGGGCAACAATCAGTCAAACAGGCGCTCAGATTTACACACAGTAAAACCCAAATAAAGAGTTTATGTTTATGAGCCCATAGGCCAACACAATCCAGGCACTCAATATGGAGAAGCAAGAGTGAGGCAAAGCACACATTGCTCTGGTCACATAGCACATAAAAACAGGATACTTCCGGTCCACACGCATCAACACAACAAGAAAACGACCTTGAATGTTTCCTCTCTCCCAGTGGTCTGAGTGTAGGAAAAGAAGTAGTGGAACTATGTGCCCTGCTCGCCTGCTCCCCACCCACAAACCCCATCACCACGCCCACTCCCATGCACAATCCAAACCCCCAAACAAAAACACGCCTGGTGTTAAAGGGAATGTTCAGTGCACTGCACTGAAGTACAAGTTTCAACTTCTTCCTACACTTCCGGAATGGTTTCTTTTTAAAATGAAAGTATTGGAACAGTAAAACATAAAAAAATAAAAAGTAGAGGAGCACCGCCCCCAACCGCTCCCGCCCACTTCGACCCCATGCTGTCTTCCCACTGCCCATACTGGCCCCCCTGCTCATTCAGATCCCCCGAGGGCCGTAGAAATCCGAATACCACAAGATCCACAAAATAGCTTTCACTTAGCCCTGGGAAAGAGCTCGAGTCGGCCGTAAACCCGTTGTATGTATCGTCACGTGCAATAACACTAAACCTGGTGTTTCTCTGATGTTTACCGATCATACTATCAATCAGGGATCTAGGAGTCCTGTATTTATAAAGTCAATGCTGAGAAGGGCCTTATCACACCCCAAATATAAAGGGAATGGCGTCAAAGGAATAGAGATAACCCATAAATTGACCCTCACAACCAAATTATCCCTCAAACGGAGGGCATCCTGCATGTTCATAACTAGTTGTGGCATCGAGTCAATACGCAATTTCCAAAGCCAGTAAGAAGTTGAAGGCGAGAGGCCAGATTTTGGGCGCCGAAGTGCAGCTGGGGAGAGCCAGAGAAAGAATGGGCGAGGAAGTGGAGAAAAGCAAGGGGGTGAAGAGGCATGTCAATGAAAACGGATATGTCCCTGTGTCCAGAGCAAAAGGATTAGCTGAAAGGACAAAAGTGTTAGAAGGGGGGTCCCAACTGGTATACAGCAGAGGGGGAGGAGGGGAAGGAAGTAGTAAGGGGAGTTGGAGGGGCAGAGTGTATATTAGGAAGGGGGTGCGAAGTATGGGGTCAAGCAAGGTGGTGGATGGTGGGTGCATAGATGGAGGGTGGGTGGTAAGAATTGGGTTAGGAGTATGAAGAGTGCGGGTTATGAATTTAGTAGAGCCCCACCCACACAATATATTTCCTGAGCAAAGAACCAATGAACGTTCCAGGGGTGAAGAAGAGAGTGATCAACTTGATCTGCGACATAGCCAGGGTGGATCCCGGTGACCGCAGAGGACGACTGATTCCTTTATACTGGAGTCTGAGATGCGAGGTGGGAGGTCGTTGCCACAGAGATGTCCTTCCGGGTCCCTTCTGCTCCAATGAGGGAATGTCTGGCAGGTCCATTAGCATCACACTTAGAACTGCCCCATTGCATGTGCGAGTCAACAGCTTTATCACATGAAGATCCTTTGAATGCTAAAGGGAGCTTCTAATCTTCCAAAGGCACCGGTGTTGCTCCGATTCCTAGTGCAGTGCAGAGACAGACCCTGGTGCTGCTGTGATTCCTGGTGCAGTGCAGAGACAGACCCTGGTGCTGCAGTGATTCCTGGTGCAGTGCAGAGACAGACCCTGGTGCTGCTGTGATTCCTGGTGCAGGCCAGAGGGAGAGTGGTGCTTCTGTATATCCAGGTGCAGTGCAGTGATGGACAGCTGTGCTGCTCTGATTCCTGGTGCAGTGCAGAGACAGACCCTGGTGCTGCTGTGATTCCTGGTGCAGGCCAGAGGAACAGTGGTGCTTCTGTGAATCCTGGTGCAGTGCAGACACTGACAGTGGTGCTGCTGTGATTCCTGGTGCAGGCCAGAGGGAGAGTTGTGCTTCTGTGAATCCTGGTGCAGTACAGACACAGACAGTGGTGTTGCTCTGATTCCTGGTGCAGGCCAGAGGGAGAGTGGTGCTTCTGTGTATCCTGGTGCAGGCCAGAGGGAGAGTGGTGCTTCTGTGTATCCAGGTGCAGGCCAGAGGGAGAGTGGTGCTTCTGTGAATCCTGGTGCAGTGCAGACACAGACAGTGGTGCTGCTCCGATTCCTGGTGCAGGCCAGAGGGTGAGTGGTGCTTCTGTGATTCCTGGTGCAGGCCACAGGGTGAGTGGTGCTTCTGTAATTCCTGGTGAAGGCCAGAGGGAGAGTGGTGCTTCTGTGTATACAGGTGCAGCGCAGTGACGGACAGCGGTGTTTCTCTGATTCCTAGTGCAGTGCAGAGACAGACCCTGGCGCTGCTGTGATTCCTGGTGCAGGCCAGAGGGAGAGTGGTGCTTCTGTGTATCCAGGTGCAGCGCAGTGACGGACAGCGGTGTTGCTCTGATTCCTAGTGCAGGGCAGAGAAAGAGAAGTGTTATTCTGATTTATAATTGCAGGGCAGGTAGACAGAACCGCTGTACTGATTCCCAATACAGGGCAGAGAGACAGTGGTATTGCTCTGATTCCTAGTACAGGGCAGAGATGCAGAGAGTGGCGATGCTTTGATCCTAGCGTCAAGTCAGAGGATGGACTGGCTGATCTCTCTCTCTCTCTCTCTCTCTCTCTCTCTATCTCTCTCTCTGTCTCTCTCTCTCTCCCCCTCTCTCTCTCTTTCTCTCTCACCCCCCCTCTCTCTCGGGAGAGGCAACGTACACATACGGAACTGTTCCCACTGTGGGAACTGTATCAGAGCAGGGCATGTTCGGTGACGGGGCGCTTACATAAAGGACAGCGAGTTATGTGTAGACAAGTAAACCTACATGTGCTGTCGTCACCAACTTCTCTTGTTTCTTTCGTCCCTCCAGGGTCCTGTTCCTGATGTCCAAGAGTGGCTACCAGCCTCCCAAGCTGAAGGATAAAGCAAAGTGGTGAGTGGACCATTGAGGGGAGGTAGGAGCGTCCATGCTCTCCTAGGGCACTCGGCCGATGGAGAGGCGGGGAATACAGAAATGCGGGCTCTGGGGTTTCTCAAACACATAGAAAGAAACCTTCAAACCAAGCCAGTGTCCATTCACTCGCATACCCTTTCATAGGCATCCCATCTACATTTGGACTGTCTTTAAAAAGTAGCTCAGGCAGCTGGCTACAAATATACTCAGGAGTGCGCGGGGAGGGAGGGGTGGCGAGGGCGCCAAAGCGGGCCCTGACTGCACTAATCAATTACCCACGGTGGTAACATTACAGCCTTAAGTGAAAGGAGTACCACCAGCCATCCCCATCCAGGCAAGAATGATGTATACAAATGATGGCATTGCCACTGAAAATAGAATCAACGTTGAGCTGCTCTTACAACTGTCTCACAAGTTAGCAGCTTCTGCAGGGCAAACTGTGTGGCATGTGTTGTCACATTACACACACTAATGGGTACATTGATTTTTGCTACAGTCCCACAGTTTACTTTTACAGAGCTCTCCACTTTCATGTGGACATGCGTGAGAAGGCCATCCAGTCCTGTTTTGGCTTGGAATTGTGGAACAAGTAGTTTTCCTAACGTTCAAATAGGAAATAAAAGAAACTACAAGTCCCAGAATACAAAGGGATAAAAGAGGACTTGATGGCCTTCTCCCGCACGGCCACGGGAAACTTGAGAGCTTTGATTGTATTTTTTGCTGATGTTACTCTGGTGGTTCAACATGTACTGCTGGCAGAATTCATGGCACCGCACATCATTCTGAAATGTATGTGTTCCACTGGGGGTATTTTTACCCCAATATTATATGCTAGCAGTGGTAATCAGGTGGTATTTCTAACCATTATCAGTGTACAGGATCCCCAATTATAGCACTTATTTTTTTGTGGTTAAAGGTTAATGGGCAGCAAAAGGAAGAAGGGAGGGACTTCTGAGTTTGGAGGCATCAGTTACTATCAGTCTGGAAGTTGGCTAGGGGATCAGAGAGAAGTGACTGTGCCCCTAGAGATAAGCTGGCCTCTATGGTCACATTCCTGTGGTTTCATCTCCCTGAATGTTCAGGGAGTCCGGGCCTTCCCCATCCATTCTCCCATGTCTTTTAGTTGGGAGCCTTTGTAATGAAGTGTGTGGTCTTGAGATATTCTAGCACACATTTGAGCCCATATATCCATGCCCAATGTCTTGCAAAGTCATTACAGTGTTAGACATTTCTAAAGTTGGTGCAATGTATGTCTTGTTAATTGATGGTCATTTGGTGTTTCTCAAAGAAATAATACTTATTTGCAGCTGAGAGGAGATTTTGATTTTCATGTGAGCCAGTCCCTTTGCCACAGTTTCCTTTCCTAATAGTGCATTTCCTGCTGGGGCATCTGGGAATGGGCAGCTGCTCAGCGCCATGTGCAATATCCTGTAGGCAGGATTAAACCATTTAGAGGGACGGGCCAACTCGGTATAACTGGTGGGTCAACTGGAAAAGTAGTCTGCAATAAGATACCTCAGTTTGGATCGTTCCTTGAAACAGGGTTAAATGCCATTTTTAAACTCATGATTTCCAGTCTGGGTGCAGACCGGGGCCGTAGCACAGAAAGTGCACTACCTTATGCTAAGGATCGCCTTCAGCATATTATGGACCAGGCTTCATCTGCATTATTGATTTTGCTTGACCTGTCGGCTGCTTTTGATATCGTGGACCGCACTATTCTATTATCTCGGTTAAAAGGTGTGACAAATATATCTGAAGTGCCTTCCCAATGGTATTCATCATTTTTACCAGAGCACACATCTTGTATCAGCATTAATCAATCTAAATCCAAAACATACCAACTTGATTGTGGAGTCCCACCAGGAGCATGCTTGTCCCCTCTTCTTTTATAAGATATATCTTAAACCATTTCATGATTAGCACCAAGATAATGAAATCACGTTTCATAATTATGCAGATGACACTCAATTAATCTTCGGCATATCGCCTTGCAGTGTGGACCGAGTGTATGCGAAAACCAATTACACCATGAACCATATCGAACAATGGATGGACCAGAACTGGCTCGGTCTGAACACAGGCGAAACTGAATGTCTCAGTACCTATGCGTCATTAAGGCCTAAACTGCCCAATGGGCAACTGTCCCTAGACAAGGAAAATGTTCCCCACTGGTGAGAAATCTAGGGGTGCATCTAGATCAACATCTTTCCATGATCAATCACGCAAATAAACGAATCAGTGTGACAAGTTTTTACGTCATGATCTTAACGCAGATTAGGCAATATATATCGGAGGAGCACACAGCCAGTATGGCCCGGCAGTCATAAGTTCACGTTTGGACTATAGCAATTCTCTATTGCTCGGTGCACCTAAATAAGTTGTAAATTAATTACAAATGGTTGAAAATACAGCAGCAGGTGTTGTCGTTGGATTGACTTCTAGCTCGCACATTTCCTCCATCCTGAGAAAACGTCATTGGTTCCCTGTGGCAAAGAGAATTCGGTTCAAAGCACTTACATTAGTCTTCAAAGCCCTGCAAAATACTGGCCCCAGTTACCTCACTACAATATTGCAGCAGTATTCTCCTTCACAAAATCTACGTTCATTACCCGCTTCACCTTCTGCTGGAGCATCACTTTGAGTGTTCCAGGGCTCCGGGCAGATCTTTCCTAGTTCTTGCAGCTGAGCTTTGGAACCCTTTACCACTGGAATGACTGGGCAGTCGCAGCATCATAATGTTCAGGAAGGAATTGAAAACCTTCTTATTTCCATAACGTCCGTCCTGTCGCGCTGTATATTCCGCCCCAGTCTTACAGCAGCGCTTTCATGCATCGGCTGTTAGCGCTCCATAAGAGGCTTTAGACCATGGATCATAGACCATCTTTTGCATCACTCCATTATTTCCCCGTACATAGAGGGAAGGCACAGACCACAATACACTTAGACAATAGCTTTCTTGCTAAAGTCTGCAAAGCAGCCACTTGGGAAAAGTGTGACACTTTTTTAGTAGGCACTGATATTTCTCTCTCATTTCCCTCCCAACTCAAGGTTCGATGCGCCAGTTTGTAAAAATTGTTTTAAAAGTGGGATCAAGCGAGGTACTTAACAGTTGTTACAAAATAGCCCCCGCAATTTCCTCTTACAGCTGTCATTTCACTGATACCTCTTGGTGCACATTGATGCATTCCTCTACTCTGTTTTACTTTTAAACATTAGAATTAGAACTGGTTGGTAGCCACGCATCCCCATCATGTCCCCCCTACAAAAGCGTTATGCTGGTTTCTATCTTGTTTCCCCTCCCCAAGCTTTACGCTGGTTTCTATCTTGTTTCCCCTCCCCAAGCTCTATGCTGTTTTCTATCTTGTCTCCTCTTCCCAAGCTTTACGCTGGTGTCTATCTTGTTTCCCCACCCCAAGCTTTACACTGATTTCTATCTGGTCCCCTCTTCCCAAGCTTTACGCTGGTTTCTATCTTGTTTCCCCGCCTCAAGATTTACACTGATTTCTATCTTGTTTCCCCACCCCAAGCTTTACACTGATTTCTATCTTATTTCCCCTCCACAAGCTTTATGTTGATTTCTATCTTGTCTGCCCTGCCCAAGCTTTATGTAGTTGTTCTATTTTGTCTCCTCTTCCCAAGTTTTACGCTGGTTTCTATCTTGTTTCCCCTCCCCAAGCTTTACACTGATTTCTATCTTGTCCCCTCTTCCCAAGCTTTACGCTGGTTTCTATCTTGTTTCCCCGCCTCAAGATTTACACTGATTTCTATCTTGTTTCCCCACCCCAAGCTTTACACTGATTTCTATCTTATTTCCCCTCCACAAGCTTTATGTTGATTTCTATCTTGTCTGCCCTGCCCAAGCTTTATGTAGTTGTTCTATTTTGTCTCCTCTTCCCAAGCTTTACGCTGGTTTCTATCTTGTTTCCCCTCCCCAAGCTTTACAGTGATTTCTATCTTGTCCCCTCTTCCCAAGCTTTACGCTGGTTTCTATCTTGTTTCCCCGCCTCAAGATTTACACTGATTTCTATCTTGCCTCCCCTTCCCAAGCTTTATGCTGTTTTCTATTTTGTCTCCTCTTCTCAAGCTTTATGCTGATTTCTATCTTGTCTCCCCTTCCCAAGCTTTATGCTGGTTTTTATTTTGTCTCCCCTTTCCAAGCTTTACGCTGGTTTCTGTCGTGTCTCTTCTCGCCAAGCTTTATGCTGGTTTTTATTTTGTCTCCCCTTTCCAAGATTTACACTGATTTCTGTCTTGCCTCCCCTTCCCAAGCTTTATGCTGTTTTCTATTTTGTCTCCTCTTCTCAAGCTTTATGCTGATTTCTATCTTGTCTCCCCTTCCCAAGCTTCATGCAGTGTTTCTATTTTGTCTCCCCTTCCCAAGCTTTACGCTGGTTTCTATCTTGTTTCCCCGCCTCAAGATTTACACTGATTTCTGTCTTGCCTCCCCTTCCCAAGCTTTATGCTGTTTTCTATTTTGTCTCCTCTTCTCAAGCTTTATGCTGATTTCTATCTTGTCTCCCCTTCCCAAGCTTCATGCAGTGTTTCTATTTTGTCTCCCCTTCCCAAGCTTTATGCTGGTTTTTATTTTGTCTCCCCTTTCCAAGATTTACGATGGTTTCTATCTTGTCTCCCCCCCCATGCTTTTTCTATCTCACATGGACGCTTTTGAAAGTGTAGTTTACACTCGAGGAAGCTGCTTCTATGAGAGGTGCAACACCCAATGACACTTTGACACATGACCCCCGCAAATAATGTATATAGATTTATCATAGCAAACTTGCAAAAACAGGCATTAGGCTACATAACACATTTTTTTCACTTTCTTCTGGCAACACACTGGTGTTCACGTTTTTGGCTTGTAACCTGAAATACCCCTCCTGCCCCAACTTCTCCTCAGTCTTGTGAGGTGGCGTTACTCTGGCATAAAGTTCTGTGCCAGCAGCAAAGTGTGTTCTCGGCCTTATGGTAACATTCAGAGCATAATAACATAGCATAACAGAAGGGTGCCAGTCTGTTACTGGATATAGAAGGTCATACAGTGGGCTCTCCCCCCTAACCATCCTGTTTGTCACACATCTGCCTTTCACCCAGTCTAATGACCACAGCCTGCACTGAAAGCTCAGCGTGTATTTTCTCACTATACATGGCTATATATTACTATACTTTGATAGCCTATTTCCAAGTACGGCACCACCGTGGACCAAAATAAAGTATGGCATCAAAATCTTTGATATCCTGTGTTAGGCTTTTTCAATTTTACTGTGCCAGTCTGACCACTCCATGCCCTTACCGTCTGTTACCAGCAACATTCACCTATGTACATAGTCTATACTTGACTGAGCGACTCTTGGCTCAGGCTTGGCAGCCACAGAATGTACATCCTGTAGTTTGACCTGGGGTGCAACGTATAAAGATGGTGGGGTACATAAGCCATGAAACCTCCAGGATTGCCCCAGCACACTCTTGGGCCCCTCAGGCATCCAACATTACATTGTGTACTAGCTTATAGTTTCCCAAATCTGCCTCGGAATCACTACCTAATTATCAGAGAGCATTAGGACATACCATGCGCCTCCCTTTTGCAGAACCATGGTCCGCCTAACAGGACTGAGATGCACCCATGCCACCACAAGACATTATTCCCCCTAGTGCAGCCATCCCTCTGGCTGTTGGTAGCATTGACTTTCCACTTTCCCATCCTCTTACCTTCTCCTCGCTCATTTCCTTTCCTCCAGCAGACTAAAGTCTGGATGCCCCTGGCAGTGGCACAGCCCCATTCCACAGACACGCCAAAGCACTCTGATGCTACTACAGTAATTGTAATTGTTTATTGATTTATAGTGCGCAACGGGCCCGTGGGCATCTGGGCGCAGGTCAGGTTACAATGTTACATATAACAGTACAGCAAAGGACAAAGAGCGCAGATAGTCAGGTTACAGTGATGCATATGAAAGCTAAGCAAAGTACAGAAAGATATGAAAGACGGAAATATACATATAATACAAAACATAGAAGATGTATCAGCAATGGGCATGTATGCAGTGGGGTAGAGACCTAGGTAGCTATTTCCAGTGATTAGCAGGATTACAGTGAGCAGTAATAGGAAACAGGCCAGGGTCAATGGTCTCAGGATTGTAGCCATTTCTTGGCATTAGATTTGAAGCAGTGGAAGGGAGATATGGCTCTTAATGAGTCAGGGATAGAGTTCCACAGTTGCGCCGCCAGGACAACTTGGAACAAACTCCCACAGACATACCACAAATGGTAAGCTCCCATCTTGGGTTTACCATCCAATGACTAGATATCTTGCTTAAACATTCCTTGCCTTGAAAGAACATACAACTAATCCGCTTTCCCCCTTTTGGCTTTCCTCCCTCTACCCCTTCTTTCCTCTTCTGTTAATTGCATTCATGGAATTTGCAACTTACTCTCATACCATGCTGTTGATCTTATACTACTGTCATTATGTCACAAACACAACCTGAATCTCATATCATAATGGAAACTGTGTTCTGAAATCACTCTCACATTGTCACCTTTCTCACCACATGTCACGTTGGCCACGGTCATCACCACACGTTATCCTGTGACAACACAACTGTGACCTCTGTGACCAATGTTCTATAAATATCAGCCTTGATGAAACCACGTGTGAAGACACAGCAACCTGCGTGAGATCCTTTTATTTACAAGGGTCGAATATATCTTAAGTTACTGCAACGTAACCAGGACCTTTTTGTACGAAATTTCAACAAGGGGCATTAGGTTTGCCCTTTACTCCCTGACAGAGACAGAACTATGACTACACAGAGCTCAGCACAGGAGCGTTCAGGTTCTAGAACCCAATCCCTCCTACGCATTACAAATATGAACATAAATACTTGTTCTGCTTGACAATAAAAAACATGCCTTTTCAATGCTGCAGGTCACTCCCTTCGTTGCCACTGTGCAGAGCCCAGAACGGGTGCCTTATATGGGGTACAATACCATGAGCGAGTGGAACGAGTGGGCTGCAATCAGCAATGGGAAATGTGGGCATTACTTTAAAGTATTGTCATTTTAGGTAAGCCCTGTATTAAGAGCGTTCACATTCTACATCAATGCACCACTTATCATAGGAAATGCATCATTATTTAATATTGGCCAATATGCTAACAACGCTATCTAAAACAATTTAGTTAGGTTATTAAAATTGGCCATTTGTGATCAGAGTAACCTTGATGTTGTTATGCTTTCCTGCAAAGCAATCCAGCTTTATACATTTGACTCCCTTTAATGTCTTCTAATCATAAATGCCACCCGCCAAACCAATGCCGTTGCTTGTGCCTTTGTATGTCACCCCCTCAAGAAATGTCACACTTCCTCCAACGAACATACTATACCTTGACAAACTCACCCTAGGGACATCTAAACAGGCATTCATCTGAGGCTACCTGAAAATGTGGGCTGATGGCATTGCCATCTCTTACAGTCAAGGAATACTTGACAACATGACATCTTGGGCTTCACACAACTTGTCGGCAAACCATTTCATAGAGGTGTGCATTTCCTGAGCCTGTGATTCCTAGCTGCCAATGCCTCTCCTGGCCAGATCATACCCGTGTAAATTTCACCATCGACAACAAGCTATGCATTAAATCCAAAACCACCTTCCCAACAAGGGCACAATCCTTCCTTCGAAAACTGGAGCATAATCTACAAAGAGGTTGTTACAAAAGCACTGGTTGCAAGCCTTGCACAGCTCAAAAGGAAAGTCAAAAGCTCCCTTAATAGCATGGCTCCCCCAAGACCTTCAAACCCAACCACAACCATAAGAGAGAAGAGCCAGTACAAAGAAGACCTTCGACATCTGAAAGGTAAGGACAGGCCACTTGAAACATGTTGCTTCAAAACACTACATACCACTGTGAATGACATGTTCACTATTAAGGCAGACTGGTTCCCGCAAAACGCACACATCCAGATCAGCAACTTGGAAGCAAAGCACTCCCCTAAATAACTACTCTGAATTAATAAATAACTGGTGCGCTTATTTCAGCATGCCAGCTCAACCTGCAATCATTTCACTTCCAGTCTAATGTCTAGAAACACCTATAAAGCTCTTTGGGCAACAATGCAAGCTGGTGATGTGACTTAGTGGCACAGTGCCCAATACTCTTTCTTCAGTTTACTGCTGGCCAATAAAACCATCTCCTACTTAACAAAGTCATCTTCATCAACATATCTATATCGTGTAAAGGCCATCAACCTGGGCCCTTATGTGCTTGGCCCATCATCAAAAACCTTAATAACTCACTTACCTCAGTAATGTTCCGAAGGCTTTGATGCAGGCCATCATCATAGCCCCTTTACAGTAGCCATCAGATGGATAAGTGTCTACTACCCAGTCTTTGCCTACCATGCCAGGCAAAGGTATTAGAAATAGCAGCAGCATCCCTACTCCCATCCCATCTGGAGGTCATTAACCTGCTAAGTTATTTCCTGTCAGGCTTCAGACCAAGACGGGGAACCAAAGCATCACTTCTGAACATTAGAGGAGAGCTCCTTACAGCGGCGGATCAAATCACGACACGTCCATTGATCCTACTTGATCTCTCACTGGTGTTCAGTGCACCCGTAAATACAGCAATGCTCTGTTTTCATGAACTGTATGTACACACGAGAGGCACTTTGCACACTTCGATCCATTCCATGCCCTATGACCGTTTGCATCAAGTCAAGCTGGGATTCTCTTTCCCAAGACCAGACATCACCATCTGTGGAGAACTCCTTGATTCGCCCGTCTAATTGGGGGTCTTCAATACTTACACACCCCTCCCACAGCTACAATTATCAAAAAAACCCTGTCTGGCATGTTGCCCCTGCCAAATGGAACATTGGATGCAGACAAACTGGAGCAAACAGAGATAAAACAGGAACTGACTACCCTTCTTATGGAAGATATACTATTATAAACTACAACTTCTCATTTTATAAACTGTACAGTGAAAAATAGGGAGAGCTGCAGCAGATATATTATTATCATGAATAAGCATTTTACATTTCTTAAACATTTTATGAAGTGCATAATGCCCTGTGTTAACCTGCATGTCAGCCGTACTGTTACACTTCACTTTCATTCTCTGGGAGTGGAATTTATATTTTCTCCTTTTCTAACATGTATTCAATATCACACAACATTTTATTGAAGTGTGACTTCATATTCCATAAAGTGCATGTTGTAATAAAGTGAAATGCAATAGATATGTTTTACTAAACTGCATTTCCCCTTAAAGTGTTAACTCCTTAAAGGGTTAACAATTCCTTAATTACCCATTGGAGTGACCCATTCTTTTCTTATAGATATTATCAAGTGATTTCTCGGTATTGAGATAACAAGAACAATTATTCCTGCTTCAGAATATCATTTTTGAATGATCAATGTATATTTCAGCATATATTTCACAAACATAGTGTATGCTGTGACTACTTCCCCAAAGCAAACTGATTCCGAATAACGTAGAACTGTGCAACTTCTTTTAAGTGTGATTCAGAGGTATCAGTGTAGGGAGAATCAAAGACCAATGGAGACTGTTTCATGTTGAAATGAGAGAGGCACAATAAAAAGGCATCACCTTAGTTATGATTTCCACCTCTTACTCGCTACCATGACAAGAGTGCACCTGCAGGATGGAGGTAGTCACCTGCGCTCAAGAAAGATAATACTCAACACATTGGGCTTTTGCATACATTTCACCCGAAAACTTGGTTTTTACTAATCTTAGAGAAAACAGGAGAAGCAGAATGCACCACTTTAAAATGGAACTTAATTTCTAAAAGTGCAAAGAGGCCCAAATGTGTCAGAAACTTAATTCAGCTAACAGGAGAACAGGACAATACAGTATGCATTACAAGAAGTACACTTTAAAGTGAGAAAGTCAAATAAATCATCCTTTCCTTTGATAGGATATTACCATGTTTTTCAAAGAAGCCCCTATTTACTGTCCATGGAGGAAATTACCTAAATGCAGATTCTATACTTTACACCAGAGAAAATCCATTTAAAAGATGTTTTATTTAAATTGGAAATTGTGGATGTATTTAGAATTACAAATATCTTGTTATGTGCATGACAAAATAAGGTATTTTGTATGTTTCTACATATTGTCATTACAAATAGAGTGAAAATTGTGAAGGCATCATGAAGCAAGACACAGACACCGGATACAAAGTTCAAAGTAAATAACTTTATTAAAATCAAATGTTAGGATGGTAGAAGGTCTAACTTGCCCTATGCTAAGGTGGGAATTCACTACCTAGATGAAACTAAGAAAAGTCTGAGTCAAAGAGTTCAACTTAAAAGTCTGTCTGTGTCCAAAACCTATACTTGCCCTCACAACTAGAACTAGTGTGGGAATGTCAATAATAAAAGAAATAGTGTTCAACTCAAAGATTTTCCTGCTCGCAGTTCTCTTTCAGCTACCCTTCCCCAAGTGTAAGAAAGTTCCACAAAAAAAGTCTCAAGA
The DNA here is from genome assembly GCF_040938575.1 of Ambystoma mexicanum. Taxonomy (NCBI): domain Eukaryota; kingdom Metazoa; phylum Chordata; class Amphibia; order Caudata; family Ambystomatidae; genus Ambystoma; species Ambystoma mexicanum. The sequence goes on from NC_090923.1 coordinate 720,565,142, forward strand.
TTGCCTTTCTCCTGTTCAAGGTGATACAGTTCAAAACAATCCTCGGGGTTCTCTTCCCCAAGTTCCAAGCAACACAGTTCAAAGAGAACAAAAGGTATTGATGCTCCTTTTCAAGATCACAAGTGTAGTTTCTCAAGTCTCAGGTTTCTCTTCCCCAAGACTTTAACGTCACCACCAAAATGTCCTTGGTTTTCAGCATTCAAGTCTCACTGGTCTAGGCGCAGTTGTCAGACTGAACGGTCCACCCATCACAGGTTGCGCAACTAGGATCCCTGGGCTCTCCAGCCCATAGAGATTCTTCAGTATTTATCCCTGCGTACCAAATCACCTTCACTCAATTCCTCTTTATTGGCCTCTTGGCTTTTATGTGCAAATGTACACTCCTTTGGCTTTTCTTTGTCAGCCTCTTTGCTCTGCCATCATGTGTCACACACCTCTTGCCAGTCTTTGCCCTTGCCAAACTGCATTCACTCATAAAAGTTCACTTTGAGGGTGGTTTGTTCATACCCCACCTTCTTTGACTCTCTGTCACACTTGCACCTTTTTTAGTAATTCGTTTTCACATGAGCATCTTGGCTGTTCTCTTTATTTGCTTGGCCCATAAAGTTTTATTCCATTAAACATTTAATATACTTATCTTCCAGGTTTCATTCAATCCGGTGTTCAGTAAGCATTCATGCCGCTTCATTTTAAGTTTCCATTCAGTTGGGTATTCAATATGCATTTGTTTCACTTAATGTTTTTTTTTTAACTTTATTCTTGGAATTTTGCATACCTTTGGTGTACATTTGCACCAACTGGGTGCACATTCAGAACAATAAGAAAATAAAAAAAGGAAAAAGCAATACCCAACTTCGAACTCTCTTGCAAAGCCGCCCCCCCTCCCAAGTCCACCAAAATGAATTCCAATACATTCTTCCATCCTTGTCAACTAGTTTGAGTTCAGAGTTATATTACGGATCTTAGTCACAGAACCCTATTTCAAGTTCCAGAGGTCTTGTTAAGATTCCATTCAGTCCAGTATTTAATGTGCATATGCTTTGCTTAATTTTACAGACCAATCTTTATTTGCGTTCCTCTAGGAGTGCCCCAGTGTTCGAGCATCCTCCCCGAAACTCACAGGCTCTTTGCGTCTCCTTCTGGCGGTTCCCGCTGCTTCTTCTCTGTTGCTGAAGCTGGAAAGTCCTCCTTTATGAGCTCTGCTCGTCTGCTGCATGTTTCTCTCTGCACGCCGGCACCTGGAATACTTCTTTCCTGACACGGACGGCTTATTCTTTTCTTTGTGCTCTCTCGCAGCTCCTGCTGCAGGTTCTTTTTCACCGAGACTTCCAGACCTGCGAAAAGTACACAGACCACTGGCATTGGACTCTGCAAGTCCTCTGGGGTATTTTCCAGCATCCAGGCTCCTTCTCTGGTCCTCTCAAGTAAGGCCCCCTGCTGGTCTCTCCCACACAAGCCTCCCTGTTGCTCTCCTCTCTGCTCTACTGGTCTCCTTTTATACACCAGTAGCCCCTTGACAGGCTGCAGGTGTGGATGCCTAATTCGACTTGCATGACCATAATTAAAGGGGCATGCCTGACCCTCATAGCTCTTTGTAGGCATCTTCCTCATCCCAGTACTAAAGTGAAGAAATGGTGTTGTGTTCATTACTCTTAGTTGCCTCTTCCTCGTCCCAGTACTCAAGTGGTGAAATGGTGTAGTGTTCATTACTCTTAGTCGCCTCTTCTGCATCTCAGTACTGTCAAATGTTATATGTGGGGAAATGAGGGGAACAGCTTTACAGTAACCCATAAATGTCAGGGGAGGAGGTTTAGGTTAATAGGAAAAGGGGATACCATGTCACCATGTCTCTCCTGATGGCACCCCACTCCCAATCCCCAAGGACCCTCCACCCAGTGATCCTCCCTCGCTTCTGCAGCCCCAGGTTCGGGATTCAAGCACAATGGCCTTTCCCTGGCCACCTGAGAAGAGGATCCAGGGAATTTAGGAGTGCAAATACCCTCAGGTTTCTCACAAAATGCTTTTCAGGTATACTGAAACATAAGATGCTAATTGTTGGCTTGGAGCAATGCTGGGTATTGTTCCAGTGAGTTCACTGATTAGCTCATTCCACTTAAGCCTTTTATGCAGGTTCCCATGTGTGGGAGGTTGAGACTACCATGGGACAAGCCTGAGCATTGCAGGGGGAAAGAGGTGTATTCAATGATTTGATCATGAAGACCAATTGAATTCCCAGGACAAAAAGCCTTGTACACAAATCTTCTGGGTAATGAGCACACAATTTTCTTATAAATACACAATAAAGTACCAACAGAAATTTAATTCATGGTGATTCATATAGATTAGGATCTGAAGTGACCAGAGAGTCAATGCTCTGGTCAGTCTTTAAGGAATACATTATTATTCTTAGAGCGTTCACCTTTCGGCCCAGCCCTCCATTCGATAGACCACATGGTTGATAATGGAATCAGAACAAAGGGACCTGTCACCACACCTGAATTAATCACTGGCTGAGACGTCTTCTAGCATCACGTACCAGTTAAAATTGAAATGACATTTACAAACGCATTTTGACACCAAATTTGCATTGTGTACACATTTGAAAAATGATTCAAATGAGAATAATTAATACATCTAGGAAGCAATATGCCAAATTGTAGTGCTGCATATCTAAGTCTGTGTCTGAAAACATAGATTCCAATATTCTTGATTTCATTGAGCTTGCATGTTGCTACCCTGGAAACATTATCTAGCATATAGATTGCTTAAGAGTAGTTTTGGCCCCCACCATTTCTTTTAATCACAAGTATAGAACTTGTAATTATGCAATAAGCATTGTGGGCGGTGGGTTCAAGAGCAGTGTCTAACAATGGGGTAAGCAAATGGAAGAACTTAGCCAACCACATAATGCAACATAGTTATGGCATACGGTGGGAATTGTTGACACTTTAAATTTTCATGATCACCAAGGGTTCCCTAATGACCAGGGGTTCCCCATCTCGTCCACATGCTCACATTATATCTGGGGCCAGGAAGCAAGGAAAAAGGAAGGCTGGATCTCATCATGGCGCACCTGTTGCTCTGGCCTTTAGCATTGTGTGGCATGCCCCCCAAGATGGCCACTCAAAAATCCATCCGGATTACCACCAAAATGGCCAACAGCTGGGCCATTATGCCTCTTATAGCTTGGTGGCCTAGGGCACATGGGTGGGTGTCTATTTAAACCACACCCATGCTTGCATCCTCGCTTCGCGTTACCCTGCCTGCAGCAGCTTGATGCTTAATGCAGGCTCTCCTGCTCCAGCAACTCGATCCTTGAATAAAAAGGACACAGATCAGAGACGGGTACATCGGAACGGATAACAGCATTTTAGGAACAATTATCGAGTTGGTTGCTTCTTCATGCAGCTCCCAAGATCTCCACCTGGATTGGTCCTCCAGTGCCATGGGCTCCATCCTCCTCCTGCCCTCAGTGGCTCCCGGCTCGTTAGGCTCTGGCACGGCACCTGAAAGATAATAAAGGGAAAGTTATTAAGAACACGTACAGCAGCATTGAGCAGCAGAGAAGGAAAGAGAACACATAGTAGCAGTGAGCATCAGAGAAGAAAAGAAAATGCACAGTGACATTAATAAGCTGCACACACGCTCTGCGCACAAGGCAGCAACATTGTACTGAATCCCCCATAACGCGCACCAGGGAAGCAGTGAAAAATCTTTGGGAACAATGAATCCCCCATAGCGCGCAACAGGGAAGTAGCGCGAAGACTTTGGGAACAGGGCAGAAACGCGTTAACGGAGGCAAGCAAGAGTGAAGGGAAGGACAGTCACTCTTCACCTAAGTCACAGCCGATCTGGGTTTACCCAGTGAAGTAACTGAAGCAAGAATGAAGCGTAAATAAAGAGCAAGAACCAAGCGACCCTGCAACAGTCAGCAGGAAGGAGTGTGCCATAGTGCAAGTCCAGCCTTCCATGTGGGGGGGGGTCAAGGGGCTGCATTACACTGGCCTGACACACGCATGACACACGTGTTCTTTCTTAGGCAGGAAGTCCAAAAAGCCCACGTCCTGCAGCTGCACTCAACAACCCAGCCCTACCGTAAACACTTGGAAGGTGTGTCCATTTACAGCGCCACACGGTGCGAAACAGCAGAAGGTGTCAGAGGGTCCAGGTGCTCCGGCAGAGTTCAAGGTAAGCATTACATAAATATAGTGGGAGTACAGAGAAGAGCAATCTGACCCTGTGAAGAGCTGCGGGAAACAACACCACCTGTTCCTATCGGATGGATTAATGAGAGAGCACAACTTAAGGGCTACAGAAGGCAAGGTTCCTGTTCTCCTGTTCAGGGGGATTTTTCCCATCCACAAGGGAACTTCATGATGACTGAGGCTCCCCAGGGAACACATTAGTGTTTCTCCTGCCTTGATGCCTTTAAAGACTAATCAAAAGTGAGTATGAGATGTCTCCTACAAGAAATAATATATGCTCTCTATAACAATTTTCCTACTATGTCCCAGAAAGGAGGTGGGCTGAGAAGATGTTCTCAAAATACATTGATTTGAATGGAAAATACACAGTGCAATTTCACTGCATTTAACATTAAGTGAGAAGTCAATTCAATCGAACTTAAAATACCCTTCTGAGGTATGTGCACAATTATATTGATAGCACTTCTGTGCATTTGATGCACTACGCTGTAAAAGGTTCCTTAAAAAGTGCTGTGATGAATCCTTGGATGTTGTCAATACTCCCCGAGGGGGAGCTTTTTCCCATGAGGCCAAGGAGGTGAGGCCGCTACCCGATAGTCCCCCTGGTGTACTCAGTGGGTGGATCACATGAGGAGGGATCCCCCATGGACTAAGGCCCACTATCCAGGGAGAATGCGGTATGTCCACACTACACCACAACCTCCATCATCCTCCTACCCTATGCAGGACCCATTAGTTCCACACACTTCCATGTATATTTGTGGGGTAGATAAGACAACCCTCATGAGAAATACTGAAATGAGGACGAATAGGGACAACCCTCCAAAAGTACACTGGGAGATGGGGTTGAGGAAGAATCCAGTAAAGATTGACCATGTCAATACTGGGATGAAGAAGCGCGGAGCAATGAGGAACGCCCCCACAACAGGGACGCCCCCACAAGAGCAAGCGTTCCAGTCAATGTGGAAGCTGTATGAGCATAAAAAGTGAGAAGGGACTGGAAACAGTGTTCATGCCTCCCTGGTGGAACCTAGAGAGAAGTCATCCCTGGAGGAGCCGGGATCATGAAAGCCAGAAAGCAGAGGGACTCAAAGTCAGCATCTGGGACGCCTACCGACATGCTGAAAAGCTCACTCGCCGTTTGCTGAGGTTGGATGGCCTGGAAGGCTGCAAGAACTAACCTCCAGACGACAAAGACCATGGGATGTCCAGTCAGAGGTCAAAGGCAGACGTGCCGCCAGCAAGGAGCAGAGTATTCTGGAGCTGCTTCGGCATATCGAAAGGCAAACAAAGCCTGCAGAAACCCCACCGAAGACATGACAAAGCCACATACCAACCGGAGAGTGTTTAGGCAAGACCCACACAGGTAAAGGGCTGCCTGGATGCTTGATGGGGCTTTGGAAGGGTTCAAGCGACACACATGTTGGGTCTGGGACCTGCACCCAGTTGAGAGGAGCATCACAAATCCTCTTCAGCACAGTACCTGGCAGAGGAAAGAGCCAAGCTGACCAGAGTAATCGGAGAGAGAAGCACAGGTCTGAGACCCGCACACAATTAAGAAGAGCACCACAAATCCGCTTTTCCAGCAATGTACCTGGCAGGTTGGTGAGAGCCAGGACTGCCAAAGCAGTCAGAAAGAGAAGCATGGGTCTGGGGCCCATATCCAATTGAGAAGAGCATCCTAAATCCTCTTCTTCGTGGCAGTACATGACAGGAAAGCAGACCAGATTTGCCAAAGGAAAGCAGCAGAATCCTTCGGGTCTGCGACCCACATCTACAACATGTAAAACAAGGTGGAAGGAAGCCTGGAGAAGGGAGTCATTCTACCAGCCATTGTGAACTTTGGTAAAGAGCCTGAGAAGGGCCTGGGGAAGGACTTCATTCCTCCAGCATTTTTGAATTGGACAAAAAGCCTGAGAAGGGCCTGGGGAAGGGAGTCAATCCCCCAGCCTTTTTGAAATGTGACCAAGAGCCTAAGAAGGGTTCATGGAAGGGATTCCTTCCCCCAGCCTTTGTGAACTGCAGTAAAGAGCTAAAAAGTGCCAGGAAATGGAGACATTCCCCTTACTACAGTGAAATTGCAGGCCAAGAGAGATCAGGGGAAGGGAGTCATAACCCCTGGTGTTCTGTAATGTGAATCAACGCCAGGGAAGGCCTGGGGGAAGGGAGTAATTCCTCTGGAACTGTGAAAGTACTGACAACCAGACCTGGAGAAAGGAAGCATTCTCCAGGAACCCAGTAGTGAAAAAAACTATGGGCAATAAGGAATGATGTTTGAGTTGGAACTTTAGCATTTGAACTGAGAACCTTACAGCACCACAAGCTGTAACTTTGTGTTGTATCTTGGAAAGGAAATGAGACCTGCAAAATGGAGTCATTCTCTCATGCGACTTTCCCACCTGCCAATTGGAACTATGCTTCATTGTCCAGAAGAAGGGAGGCATGCTTATGGACCAAGAAGACCTAGTACTTCTTTATTTTAGTTATCAGTGTGAGGGACAGAAGTAGGTATTTTGACACATGACAATGGACTCTTTTTCATTCACTTGGACATTCTGACAGATTCCTTATCTCCTTACTGGAGGCAGGGCAATCGCTCTTAGAGTTAGGGCGAGATAGGTTTCCTCTTTATATTGATTAAAAAAGATGTATGCCAACAATCATGCCACAACTGTGTCAGCCTCCTCCTTCTGCACCCTTACGGTACCCTAAGTGCTATCACAGATATAGTCGACATTAGACCATGGTTCAGGGCCCTGTGCCATGGCCTAATGAAGGTCAGTTTGATAATGTGTGTGCTGTGAAGGGCATAGATACTTAAAAAAGATATGTTGGGGTGAAATGTGAATGGGTTTAATTGAGTTATTTCTATTCCTCTCAAAACCTTTGAAGGGAAAGGGGTGACGTATCTATTAAATACAATCTGAGAACTAGTCCCATAGATTGGGGTGGGGGAGCTGTAATTGAGTGTGTTCTAAATTGGGGACACTGCTTCCCTAACCTGAGACAAATGCAGGAGTTTGGTGTAGTTCACTAGGAGTCTACTTTAAATGATGCACACTTACCTGCAGTCCCTACAGTACTGGATCTACATGGGAAATGGGAGACATGCAACAGTTCTCTGATTGTGAATTATGTGTAATTTAGATATGTTTTCATGAAGATAAGGGTTTTGATATATTGACCAGACAGCAGTAGAAGTACAACTAGAATGTTATTCAGAACTTAAGATATGTATAGAATTTATCATGGAAATGAATGCATGTGTGTGAGAAACAGTGACGTTCATGCAGTCAGCTTAATTTCGTTTTCTGTAGCTAAGCTCCTTGTTATTGTGTAACTTTGTGATTTCCCCTGCATAAAGCCTGGGGACCACCTTTACTTCCTCTGTTTTAGTAAATTCGAGTTTTGAGCAAGCCGCCTGGATCCTGCCAAGAGTTGTGGGGTTGGAGTGTATAATAGGGGATATAAGATCAGGATGACCACTTGCAACTAGAGCAACCCAAATATGAATATATTAAGTGGAATATATTTTACAATGCCTCGCCTCTAGTATAGTCATGCTCCATGTCTGATACACTTAATAATAATGTTATTATAACTTCATATAATTTGTAAACATATTATTCTATTTATTTCCTTGTAATGCCTTTCATCGCATTGTCACAATAGACCAAAAGCCATTGCTTTATGCACTATGTCGCACATTTCATCTCATTTGCTAGAATTCGTTTGGGATAATTTAATTACCCACTTCCACTCAGGTTTATGTTTGACAGCAGAGCATTCATTGTGTGATCAATGCTTCGTGTGATTCGCATACAAATAAGGGATTTCATTCTTCCATATTTAGGCCCCAGTTTTTCCTTTTGAGCTTCAGACCCAATCTTTCGGCTTACTGATCTAAATGTGCTGGTGTGTTTTTTCACCTCAGTTATTCCTCAGTATGTATTTAATGCCTATAGATTTAAATATTTCTAGGGGCCTCATTACACTGATGGCGGTAGGGATTTACCGGTACCGGTAAAATACCGGTACCGGTAAATCCCTGCCGCCTTACTACGAGGTCCCTTTCCGGGTTGGGGGATTTAACGCCTGCTTTTTGCAGGCGTTAAAATCCAACCCGCTAAGGGACCTAGGAGCTAATTACGGCACCGCAAAATTGCGGTGCCGTAATTAGCGCCTTCCCCATTCCCATAGAGCCCTATGGGGCAGAAATGGGAATGGGGAAGGGCAATGGCGGAAGGGGGATTTACCGCCCCTCCAACCTTGGAATGGGGCGGTAAATCCCCTTTCCGCCAAGGCGGTGCCGGTATTTTACCGGCATGAGCCATGGCGCTAATAGCGCCATGGCTCACTGCCTACCGGATAATGAGGCCCTAGGTCTCTGTTTTTAAGTTCCACAAGTTGGATACAACCTGATAAGGATAGTTTCATTTATTCACCACTCTCGCCTGTTCCACTTTGCACTCGTCTGTTTGTTTAATGATGCTCTCAATATCCTATTTTCACGAGGAGAGCAGTGTCTCCTTCTCTAATCCCTGCTCCACAGGGGGATCCCTTTTATTGTTGTCTTGGGATAACTGTGTCAAGCAGAGTGTTTGTTGTTGTATATTTTCCAAAAGAATCTTTTAGCATAACTTGTTTTTCACTTCACATTTCAAAATCAAATGCTCAATATCACTCCTACTACAATTACTTGTATATTCACGATTCTTCTGATCAGGGGAGTTGCTAGGTCTGGAAAAGACCCGGGGCTAAGCCTATGTCCGAAATGTTGGGACTGGGGGCTAGCTAGTCTTTTGGCTGTAGCTCCTGAGATTCTATCCGGGGCTACAACCAAAAGATCAGGGGCTATAGCCCCCTTAGCCCCCCCCTAGCAACGCCCCTGCTTCTGATTATAAACATACTCCAAGTTCTGAATATTGGGGTACAACGAGCATCCCCATAGCATGCTCCGTACCTTCCTATAATTGTTATGTCTGAGCATAGCATAATTATGCTCAATTGTAAATGCTACAATTCTTAGAAGCATTTGCCCAACAGAATAATGGAGGCAGGTTCCATATCCAAAAGTATTGTAACTGCAAGTATTCCTTTCTGGTGAAGAACTGATCTGTATGGTGCACGCGTGCTACCATTCTCAAGGGCTGTGCGCTACTTTTCATAGGAGACCCAGTTTGCTTTTAGTGTAAAACTGTCCATCCAGTTACAAATGTAAACTCATGGGGTTGCTATAGAATAGATGGAGACCTTTTCTTTTGGAAGCCGTTACTGCTAAATATAGATCATCGAGAGGGAGTTGGTATTCGATTCATGAAGCTTTCAGTGGAAAGCAAATTATTGCAGTCTTTAGAATCATCACTGATGTCGGTTAGGGCAGAATTCCATGTTTGGGGTCCCCTTCACCCACTCCGTGGGTCTGCCACACTTTAGCTTTCTGTATGTTGACTTCCCTGGTGTATTGGCTTAATTTGCAATGAGGAACCTCTACTGAAGTTACCTTGTCACTGCAACCCTTTTTGTGATCTGCTGCTCCTGTAGACCATATGGCTAGTAGTCTATGGGTGCTTTTTGGCCCCAGGGTGATTCTGTTACCCTGAAGGTATGCTGTGGTGTAGGTTTGTGTCAGTTTCATTTAGGTGTGGCTTCACGGATGCACTATTGACTGCAGCCATATTTACCACACTAGTTGCCAAATGGGTCTTCAAGGTAACCATGTTGGTATCAATGCATTTTTTAAGCCCTAAATCCAGTCATTTTAGCTTTGGCATACTTAAAAGCCGGAAAGCCAGAATCATTCCCGAAGGCCTGCAGATTAAAAATATCCCTCGCGTCTTCATAGATAACGCAAAATTTAAAGGAAAATTCAGCGGCGTTGGGAACAAATGTTCGAGAGATTGGCTCATTTTGATTATAGACATTGCGCAAGAAGAGGCCAAGGAACAACAAGCGGAAATAAACATTTTTGAGGAAAAAATAAAATCAGATCAAGTTATTATGGAGATCAAACAGAAACTTGAGAAAATAGAGGAAGAAATGAATACATTAAAAAAAATAACGATTGACAATGATGGGACTTTAACAACCAATCTCTTTAGGAAAAAGACAGATAAAAACACCCTCCTGGAATATCAAAGTTATCATCCAGCCAGCCTAAAGGCCAATTCCTAAGAGTCCGGAGAAATTGCACCCACTTAGAAGACTATAAAACATATGGGAAACAACTTAAACAACGCCTGAAACAAAGAGGATATCCCAAAAAACAAATCAATATGGCATACAAAAGAGCCAAAAATGGAAACAGAGAAACATGCCTAAACCCGACCAAGAGAATAACAGCGGAAAAAATGACATGTGTCAACACCTTCAGCCCCATTAGCCACAACCTACGAAAATTGGTTCTGAAAAATTGGCATATTATAAAAACTGAAGATTTTGCCCCTGCACCACCAAGGTTCGCCTTCAAAAGACAAAACAATCTGAGGGACAACCTAGTACACACGTATCCAAAAGAAACAAAAAAAGTCGATACACTGAGAACACTTTGAGAACTGCCACATGTAATCGGACATTTTAAATGCGGCAACTGCTCCGTCTGTCCTTTAACAAAAAACTTGAAAAACATCTTGTTAAAAGGGAGAAATTGGCAATTAAAAACCTTCACCAATTGCACTTCGCAATGGGTCGTGTATGCCCTTCAGTGTGCCTGCCAACTTCTGTATATTGGAGAAACCAAAAGACACATCAAAACCAGGATTGGAGAGCACAGATGTAACATCAGAAACCAAACTCCAAACAAACCTTTGGTGGCTCACTATACACGTTTAAAACATGAACCATGTGAAATGTTTTGGTTTATAATTCAAACAGTCCAAATATCAAAAAGAGGCAGAGACAGAGACCTGGCACTCCGCGAATGTGAACAGAAATGGATTTTCGACCTAGACACTATACAAAATGGCCTAAACTCTGCAGTCGAATGGGGGATTTTCTTCTAAATAAGAACTGTTTCTGCCAAGAGGGGACTGTAAAAACCACAGGGTGTAACCCCACATTTAACTCACGGACACATTTCACTAAAGCAACAGCTCACATAAGGAAAGGGCTGCATATAACAGGTAGCCCTCTCAAAGAATGATGAAGACCCGACATCATGGGCTCTTTAAATAAGCAGTCTAATATATGTGATCAGAATAAGAAACGTAACCGACTGAGAAATTAAGCAACCCTCCTGGTGAATATACACTTACAAATATCAAACTGTGTACATTGACACCTAAGGCCCTAAGATATGGGCTGATGTAACCACTCTTAACCACTCTTTGGGAGCGCACCAATAATATTAAATCTTAGATCGGTAATGCACCGATTCCACGATACAAATTCTGTGCATTTACTCATCCAATATGGCGGATGGAACGGGACGACTTCACAAGCAGATTCAGTACGTCCCTACACGATCATGTGACGCCTCAAAGGCAAAAAACGAAAACAATCATGGCCTCGAAAAACATTGAAACCGCTTTACACCGGAGACCCACGAGCGAGGACACTGTGAGGACGCCGCACTGAAATAAGAAGGTAAAAGATACTGCCTCGTTTTTCTGAATCTCATGAAATCACAGCATTTGGCTAGGCGCCGCACATAAAACATTGTCTTGACACGCCGTGAGCTCCTGTGTCATTTTGAAATATGTAAGACTCTAACGCGATATTATGAAATGTCCTGAGCATTGCCCCTCTGCCTTTAAACACAGGTAGAAGGCGGACGATACAATCGTACAAGAAAAAGCTGACCCAAACTTGTGGACAAGCAATTTCATCCTACAATTAAACAACGGTGCAACAGCACTCTGAAAGTCATCAGGACTCATTAAGGTCAGTACACGAGTGGAAAAATTGTAAAAATAAGTTACACAGAATTAAATAATTTTTAACATCTGACGCGGGTTTGCTTTATAAACAGGTCCCGCGCACCCAAATAATCAGTAAATAAAGCACCAAGATACCAAAATGGCAAAAAAAACTGAATCATGGTACCTGAAAATGAACAAAGAAAGGCACTCTGAAAATCAATCACCTCCAATGAAAAGTGAAACAGAGAATTAAAAAGTCTATTGCATAACGCAAACTACAAGAAGGAAGTGATTTTCTTGCTTTCAAAAAATCAAAAAAATTACAACGGTCTAGTCCAACCGCTACAAGATTAAAAAGGTCAGTGAAAAGTGTTTATGTAGGACATGAAAACAGCCCTACTACATATGAACTCTGCCAAAAAAAGTTTTTAACATTGTGATGCTTGAAGATCCTTTCCAGATCATTCACTAAAATAGCTTTCATCCTTCTTTTTTATAGTTTCCATTGAAACTCTAACATATTGGGGATTTGTTTTGAACTATCTGTCAACTCGTCAAAGCAACGAAATGTCCTGAAGAGGGCTACAATACAAACAGAGGAACACCAGGGACGGTGTTGATGTAACCTGTTTAGCCAAAACATATGTAGACATCCCACAGACATCCAAATAACGTTGTCTTTTCTGCAAAAGAACTTCTTACTTTTGCTGTACATCTATAGTATGTTCCCCCACCAAAATATGATTTGGTAAAAAATGTTATCACTGTGATAAACCATGAATGTCACTTACTAACCATAGCCACCACTGGCACAAAAATGCAATAACTCTGGACTGTTTTTTTGTCTCCAACTTTTTAATATCAACTTGAATGTATGTGGTGCCTTGTGGAAAGCACGCACTACATGACTATGTACTGAATTTTGTGATTAAAATGTGTTTTTAATGTTTTTGTTCACTTTTTTGGCATAAGAAGTGCTGTGGTTCATATGTAATTCGGATAGATGAAATAGATAATTTATCCCATTCTTATTTTTTCTGACCACTCCAAATGGTAGACTAGGAGAGGGGCAATTGAGCAGTTCTGTTCTTTTCTAGATACCGCACAAGTGGTCCCTTCACCGCTCAATCCCCCTGAAACAAAAAATTGGGGACCTACCCAATATTTCCTCCCTCTCCTCTCCCAACTGGAGAGCAGCCTGAAGCATCTTTGAGATGCTCATGTGCAAATGTGGTGCACAAAGATTTGCTCAAGGGCACTTCAGAGATACCCCAGGCAGCTCAAGGGTTTGCTCTATTCTTAGGCTTCGTGAATCTGGTTTGAGGTAGCGAGAGCCAAGCTGGGCAAAGGTGGCTCTTTATTTCGCCTCTTGATTGTATGCTACTTAGGGTATATTTGTATGTCTGTTCAATGTATAGAAAATGCATTCATACAGCTGTCGGAGTGCCTGAGAGACTTGGATGTCAGGCATCACTGGAGAGAGGAACATGCATGACTTAACAGACCTGCTGTTTAGATGAAAAGTCTTGTGTTGATCAGCTTGTGACAGCGCTTTGATTGTCATTTGCAGGGCCGCCGCATTTTACAACTTTGTTAAAGTGACGCTGACGAAGAATGCCAAGAAGAGACCCAGTGCTGCCAAAATGCTGAGCGTAAGTCAAAGAGAATGTGTGGGGACATTGCAGAAATCAGAGCTGGAAGAGAGTGCTGGGGGGGGGCCTTTTCCAACCGGGCGGGGACTAATTGAATCTTAAAGGAACTCCCATCTGAAGATAGTGCCTTGATAGCTAAATGAAGGACTTTGGGGGACAGGATACGCCTTAGATGCATAATTTGTCCAAAGGTAATGCATTATGAAGTTGAAGTGCAGTGTTTTTCTAAACGGTCCCCACCTTTGGATGCTGGTCATAATTCTCCAAAGGGGAATGTTGTAAGCTGACAACAATTACTTATCTTCACTCCCACCTTCCGCTCCTAACCCCCCACCTACACAACTTCCTATTCTTAGTGCCCCCCAGACCTGCTCCCCAACTCATGGCATCATTGTTTAATTTCCGTTCTTCGGTTTTTCTAAAGTAAACCCTTGTCTGCATAGTGCTCCAGTCTTTCCCAAATCTCAGTTCACACTCAATAAATTCCCCAGATTAAAATAAATAGTATTATTCAGGTTACACCATGTCAGATGACATGTCTTTTACAGCCAAATAACTCTCATGTCCCAGGTATTGTCACAGATCAATCACAATGCAACATGGTGTTCTTCAACAAGACACTAGGTATAAACTTGCAAACCCTTTCTGTCCACTAACAGCTGCCTCATCCTAGCCAGGGCACTGATTCTGTCCAAACTGGATTATTGTAACACTCTAGTTCTTGGTTACAAAATTCACAACTTGAACAAACTACAAGTTCTCCAGAATAACGGCCTTCGATGCGTGCTAAACTTACCTCATACTACTCACATCTCCACTATCAGACGGGATGTACGTTGGCTTCCAGTGCGTGATAGAATTAAACTACGCACCCTTGTCATCACTCACAAATGCCTGTCCTTAACAACGCTCCAATACCTAACCGACAAATTCTCAAGACATTGCTCCACCAGACTGTCGGGGTGATTTCCCCAGGGGCTGGCAGAGGCGTCCGTGGACCTCCGAGGCTGGGGAGGCCCCAACTCCTCCCGCGTCCCAAAAGGAGTAGGAGGCACACACAAGAGCAATGTAGTTACTGCTGTTTATTATAGTAACGACAGGGATTGTTCTCGGGCCGTATGCATCCGGGGAGACGCTCTCACTCTTCGCGGGGCTCGCAGGCGCTTTTTACCATAGTATGACACGCTACTTGCGTCACCTGGGAAAATTGTCCCAAAAGCCTAATGCCACTTCGGGTTGGCTCCCCGAGTGGTAGGGTTAATATAGGAGCATATAGAAAGGTGGATTATTAGATGAGGACAGGTCAGGTGGTACGCTTGGGTCGTCCCTAACAGTTTGTTACATGAAATTGGTTACAAGGGGACACTTGGTGATTGGCTACCCAGAATGGCATCAGTCGTTAGCCCCTTGTATTTTGATTGGTCCATCCACGAGCCCCCAAGCCTGAGATCATCACTGTTCCCAGCTCACAGTGTACCTGGTGCTGGCAACAATGTGTAACTAGGTGTTAATGGTGGACAATGGGTAGGTCTGGCTAGTGGCTCATGTGCATGTCTTTCCCACCGCTGTAGGTGTCCAACTTGTCACTTTGTCATTGCAACTCGCGTCCCAGCAGACGTGGGACTCTGGTGACTCTCTGTCTTGCTGGCTTGGCATCTTGTCAGCTCGGCTTGGTCACGTGTGGAGAGACCGTAGCTGAAGCAGAATTATGAGCATTTGATTTGTATTTTGGCTCTGAGGAACACTCAGCGTTGGCAGGTGTAACCTTGGTGCGAAGAGCGCGGCATGTGAATGGCTACATGGCGGCCTTGGCAGTGGGCTCTCGTTGGGGCTTGTTCTGTGTGACCAGCGCTTGTTTTTTGTCTGAGAGGATTTTCGGCTGTGCTGCTCCTGCCTGGAGACTCTTGTTTTGAGGTCTACTCTGGCCTAGTTTCTGGGTGGCGGTACATGATCCATATTATGGGAATCGTTATGGGTGATCGAGCGTCACAAGCAGCAGTAGATATATAGGGTTTTGCGTTTCTGCAGTCGTGGAGGAGGACTATGTGAAAAATAACAATGATGCGTGTCTGTGGGTGTGTCGGTCCTCTATGTCATAGCACTGAGTATGTTCTTCGTGTGGGATGGTGTGTGAGTGACCAGGGTGCATGGTGGCACGTGTGTTCCTGTCTGTAGGCTATGTCGTCATGGCATCTCTAACGATGATGGCACTTGTGGCTGTTGTCTAGTCGAGTTGGTCCATGAGGCTGACATCGGCGGTTCCCGGGCGTGGTAGTGGGCAGGCTCCCCGGGTGTGTGGGCCGCGGACACAGGGGACCTGTCCGTCTGGTGATGAAGTGAGGGGGTCGAACTCCTCTCACGGGGGGTGCTTGGGTCTTGATGTCCTGGGCCATTGCTTTGGTGCGTATGGGGGGAGGGTGATTTCCCATTTTCCCACTTCAGTCCCCCCTCTGGTCGACTTGTCAACCCCAAAATTATCCGCTCTTTTGTCTCTGCATACTCTCCATACCTTCGTTATTCCCGCCAAGTGTCCATACTGGTTCACGTGATCTTCAAATGACCAGTACATGTACACGCATCCACCACTAGGCTTGCAATATACCCATTTTCCAACATAATGCTTCGGGTTCCTCGGGTTCTCTACTTTCACTGATGGTGGGTATAAGTCTGCTTCCATTATTTGTTGGCGTAACCGTTCTCTTTCCTTTATTATTATGTCTGTGTCATTGTCATTTTCAGCTGGCATTAAGGCATGCATGCCGATCATTTCCATCATTTCATCAGTAGTACGTGCTGACCTTGCTTTCCAAAACCTTATTCCCAACAGGGCGGCCATTCCCAGTATTATGCATCCTGCTATTATTTTAAGACCATCTGACAACCATGATGGCATCCATGACCACAAGTAGGAAAACCAGCTACTGTCTCTCTTCACACCCTTTGCTTCTTCTTCCATCTTGGCGAGTTGCGATACAGCCTCAGAAAGCACGCCGTTATCTGCGTCGTTGGCAGAGATGAATGTGCAACAGAAGCTCCCAATTTTTTGCACAAACTTCTCCTTCCATTGCTGTTAGGAGATCCAACACATATCTGTTCTGTAGTGCCAGCATCCTTACTGCCCTCAGTTCTTCCTTTATTGCGTTAAATCCATTGATGGTGGAGTTTATTGTCATCATTAACTCCCATCTTGTAATTCGGAGCCATTTTGCATTTGCATAAGCTTGCATCCCTGGATGTATAACGGAGGAGAAGAACATTGCAGCTCTGCTGAATAGTCTATGTTCTGGTGGGATGTCACTAAGAGCTGTTTCTGATCTTCCCCACAGATAGTTCCCCGTCAGTGATTCTCCTTGTCTCTTCACCCCCTGCAGGCGTGCCGTGTTGTCTCCTTCCCTTCCTTCCCCTATCTTCACTGATCTGTTCTTCCTTTTTTTTCCTTCATCCATTTTAGGGAAGTTTTCCAGATTGACCTGTTTCTGTGGTACCACTAGGGATGATACGTTGATGTGTACCATAGTGAATATTCCGTTCCATGATGGTGGCAAGCTGTGGTATGCTTTTTCTCCACAAGCCCAATAGTGGTCCATAAGTACTGCTGTGCTGGCACCCCCCTCAGCTATCATTATTGTTCTTTTGCAGTTGCTGTTCCTTCCAACATCGACAATACCATTGTGTTGATAGCATAAAGTAGGTGCAGTTAGTGGAAGAATCGTTATTGGTTCTTCGTCCTTCTCTAGCCATGTTACTAGTGCTGCGCTTCTTGTCCTTCCGTTGTAACATTTATTGTTTTCTTCTGTTACTGTTACTTCTGTCGCCTTTGTCAATGTTATCGTATTACTTCCCACAACCCCGTCTACCCATCCTTCCTTCGTGTATACTTTTCCATATATCAATATCAGGGGTCTTTCCCAGCACCCTGGTATCCCAGGAACTTCTCTTGCTCGCCATTCACATGGTAGGTAGTTTAATGTTACTTCCTTTGTTTCTCCTTTCTCAGGTCCATCCAATATGTATTGGAGCCCTTGTGTATGCTGCCAGTAATTGTCGTAAATGGGTAGTGTTTTGATGAAGTTGTTTTCGTACGGGTACGTGTCCCTTGTTTTCCACTTCAGTGTTGCTAGTCTTCCTTGGAATCATCCTCTTGTTTGGAACATGACCAGGTAGAGCAGGCATTCCACCGATGTTGCAGGTACATCAGTTGCCACAAATGTTCTGGACGCACTCATGGCATACGGATCAATGAGCACACATAGCAGTTGTCCTTGGTTGTCCCCTTTCCAATTTTGGACATGTGCTGTTACCACATGTTATTTGAGACGTGTGCATACTCTGTAAGGTATGTGTCTACCCCATTTTTCTCAATGGAAACACTACATTTTTCCCTCTTACCGTTCCCTCTTGGAGCACTTGTACCACCTGACACCATACCGGTTGCAGCCATGGTGGGGGGTTCGTTAGTAGAGGGTGATGCCATAACATAGGAAGCATAGTGTGCTTGCCAGACAGTGGCAGCAAGTAGACCAGTGATGAACAGTATTGCTAACATTTTTATTACAATTGCTACTATCACTGGCATATTTCTCTTACCTTTGCTGCGGTCTTGCAGCTTCTTTACTTTAGATGATATAGATGCCCGCCTGGAAATTTCTGAAGGTATGCATTATTTTGTTAGCCTTTTTCAAGCCCTCCCTATCATATAGTCATTCAAAGCCCAGGCAAAAAGCTGTTCCCACGCTTTCCTTAGTGTTTTATCCTTTAGAGCCGGCAAGTGCTCGTGGAGTTGTGGGAAGTATTGCTCTATTATCAAAGTGAACGTGTTGTAGTACACATGTATCTTTCTTTTCTTTAACTATTCTGGTCGTTTTATTGCGTACACAAATTGGTGTGACAACGCTTCAGGGGTGTTGTCATCCGTGGGCAGCATTTACCTCTGGGCAATGACGTATGCGTTAGTACTTTACTTCCCTATTTTCCATATAAATATATTTACACACAATATGACGCGGTACCTGCATGTGCGAGGCAAACGAGAAGAGAACATGCACGTGTCTACAGAGTGTGGTGCGAATCTCTGTGTGTCTTCATAATTTCTTTATCAGGGATTGGCCGGGGCCGGGGTAGTGTTTGCTTTAGTCTGGGACCTCGTGACCATAGGATGGGGTATGGGTAATTGTTCACTTATGTTTTTAGGGGGTTTTGGTGTTGGCGCTGTGTCGCTGTCCTCATCGGTTGTTGTTGTTTGTTCGTTGGCCCTTCCATCGACGCACGTGGGGGTCAGTGCTTGGTCGGGCTTGATGTCGTGCAGGTGGGACCAAACGTTCTTGTCTCTCAATTTTATGGCTCTGGGAGCTGTTTTTTCCACTTGGTGGGGCCCAGTAAAGCGTGGGCTATTCCACCGGCGATTAAAATTTCGGAGAAGAACACTGTCCCCACCTTTCACTGTCCACTGTACTGCTTGTTCCTATCCTTCGTTTGTTTCTTCTTGTTGTTGGGTGTTCTTCGACCCTCCCCTTGGTCGTTCAATCTGTTGAGAGATAAAGGCGACACTAGTAACGAGGGAAGAGACATACTCGTACATTTCATCACCAAAAACTTGTTGCGAGGCATGGCAATCTGTTATAGCTCTCGATGGTGGTGTGAGTGGCAAGCGCATTTGGCGTCCAGTCACCACCTCATGGGGTGTGAGGTGGTGATCTGACCCTGGCCTATTCCTTAATTCAAACAGAGCCAAGGGAAGGCAGTAAAACCAACTCTTTTTGGTCATTTGCTGAATCTTTGCTATCTCTTCTTTTAGGAGGCCGTTGAGGCATTCACAGACGCCATTTGCCTGTGGGTGGTACGCGCATGCAAACCTATGTTTTATCCCAAGGAGGTCAGTTACATGTTGGAACATTTCCTTGGCAAAATGTGGGCCGTTGTCAGAGCGCAACACCTCGCATACCCCCACCTCAGGAAGACCTCCCTCACCAGGAACTTTGCCGCTCTGAAGGCGTCTGCATGCGAACATGGGCCAGCCTCAATCCATCTTGAAAAGGGGCATACTACTACAATCATGTATCTGTATCCTTGACATACATTGATCATGTCAACGTAGTCAATATCTAGGTGCAGGGAGGCCCTTCTGGCCGGGGTATAGTACCTTTGATCACTTGCAGCATGTGACCGGCCGTAAATTGCTGGCAAGTGAGACAGTTACCAATAAAGTTCGTAACGTGTGAATTTAGCTCGAGACAGACCCACACCTCTTTTATTTGTGCTGCAATCACCTCTTTTCCTGTGTGCACGGGGTGGTGTACTATTTTGCCTTTATTATTCTGTCGCCATAATGCATCTGTGGGGGACATAGTGCATCCACTTTTGACCCATAGTTCCTTTTCTGCCATAGGTGTTGCTGCCTGCAACTCCATTTTTTGTGTTTCAGGGATGTATGTATATCCCTCCTTCATCAGCATCTGTCTTGCCTCCACCCTCCCCTTATCTTTTTTGTTTTTCTGGGAGGGTCCAAATCTCACCAAAATACGCAGCATATTTAGCATGTGCGTCTGCTGTTTTGTTGCCTTTTGAAATGGGGTCATCCCTGTTTTTATGGGCCTGACACTTTACCAGGGCTATTTCTTTGGGGTCTTCAATTACTTCAATCAGTTCAGCAAGTAGTAGAGCATTCTGCACCGGGGTGCCGTCTGCTCTTCTGAATCCTCTCCTTTGCCACTTCATTAACCGTGAGTGCACAGTTGATGTGACGAATGCACTGTCTGAATATGTTGTTACTCTTTTGTCATAGCTTTCCTGTAATGCCAAAATCAGTGCCACTAGCTCTGCATCTTGGGCTGAATAATGTTGTGGTAACTGTACACATTTTACTGAAACGTACGTCCAATCGTCCCTTAGTCGTACCACTGCTGCACCTGTCCTTCTTATCCCATCACTCTGATCAATTATTGATGATCCATCAATGTACATTACCTCACCCCCCTCTAGGATATTTTCTTCAACTTTCCTTGTGCTTGAGTATATGTCAATGGCTTGTGTGTAGTCATGGGCGTTGTTACCATCTTCTACTACCTCTGCTACACATCTTGCTGGATTTACATTACTGCACCTCACAATTTTCAATTCTGGCCTGGATAAAATAATTTCATAACCTGTTGCTCTCTGAGTGGTCAGTGTGGATTTGGGTTTATTTAATATTGCAAAAAGAGCATGTTCCATGTATAGTGTGGTGGGGCACCCCATGGTTATTGATGATGATTTTTCTACTGCAAATGCTGCTGCTGCCAGGCTTTGTTTGCACGGAAAATGGCCCATCATTACAGGATCTAGATGGCCACTGTAAAATGCTACTGGTTTGTGGCCCATGCTAGTCTTTTTCATCAGTACCGCCTTCATTACTGCTGAGTCGCAATGTGAAAATATGTAGAATGGCTCTTCATAGTTTGGGGTTGCGAGTACTGGTGCAGTGGAGATGGCATGTTTTAGTTCACTGAAAGCCTCCATCATTTCCTTTGTCCACCCCAACGTCTTCTCCCCTCTCTGCGCTTCTCTGAGGGCCTCAAGCAGTGGTGCTATGTGTGTGCTGTAGTCGAAAACCCATGCCCTGCAATAGTTACATAGTCCCAAAAACTGCTGCAATTCTCTCACTGTCTGTGGCTGCGGTGTGTTTGTTATGGCCTGTGCTCTTTGTGGCGCAATGTTCCTTCCTTTCTGTGAAATCAATTGGCCTATGTACAGTACTTGTTCTTGGCAGTATTGCAATTTCTGCTTGTCAACCTTGTACCCTGTCTTGGCTAGTATTGTGAGCATCTTTACAGAGTCTCTTCTGCACTTTTCCTCTGTGGTGCTGCAGATGATTATGTCATCTACATATTGTAGCACCATGCTTTCCATTTGGGTGTTACTCAAATCCATTTGTATCACTCTGTTAAAGATGGATGGTGATTCACAGTACCCTTGTGGTAGTCTGGTGTGTTTCCATTTTGTGTTGCGGTATGTGAAGCTGGTCAGGTCTTGTGAATCAGGGTGTAGGGGTATCGAGAAAAATGCATTTTTGAGGTCCATCACGGTGAACCGTGATGCTTCTGCTGGTATCCCACATAATATAGTGGCTGGGTTAGCTGCTATGGGGTACTCTGCCTCTACAATATTGTTGAGGGGTTTTAAATCCTGGATGAAATGCCAAGACCCACCTTTGGCCTTGCGCCCAGGGTATACAGCAGTGTTGCATGGGGACTCTGATGGTACTAGTATCCCTCTTTCTATCAGTGCTGTAATTGTTTCATATATCCCCTCATCTGCTTCCTTTGATAGTGGGTATTGCCTTACTCTTGGCAGCATTACTCCTTTTTTCAGTTTTATTTGTATTCCTCCAATGCTTTTGATACATCCTACGTCGTATGGACTGGTGGTCATCATAGATGCTGGTACTGTTGCTAAGTCATCCTCGTAAAATGGTACTGCTGTTGTGGCAGGCGCCACAAGTGCTATTCTCATCTTTTGTGCAACTTCTTTGTATGTCACTCTCAACCAAATGTTAACGCTCATCTCAAACACCATCTACCCTTCTCCATTATCGTTAGAGAACAGTTCCTCATCTGATACCTGTGTGAGATGGCACCCCTCAGCCAGAGCTATTCTGCCCTCCATGCTCTCCCTTCCCTGTCCTCTGCATGCACTGCAATGTAGTCTGCTGTAGCCACAATACTCTCGATGCTTTCTTGCATCATGCCCCCTTCCTTTTCACTGGCTGGTGTTTCAGGTCTGAAAAGATAAGCTGTTGGCCTTCTCCATATTCTTCCTTCAATTCCTGGTAGCCATGCTATTGCCATATCTGTTGCATATTGGAAGATGTCT
The DNA here is from genome assembly GCF_040938575.1 of Ambystoma mexicanum. Lineage (NCBI taxonomy): Eukaryota > Metazoa > Chordata > Amphibia > Caudata > Ambystomatidae > Ambystoma > Ambystoma mexicanum. The sequence goes on from NC_090923.1 coordinate 720,587,705, forward strand.
CCATCCACCGGTTCTGCCCTGGCCACTGTTTTGCCATAATAAGCCTGCAGTATATGTCGTGCTGTAAGCATGTTAATGCCAGGTGTGGAGCATATTATCCCCTTTTCAGTAAAGGAGATGGTCATATTCAATCTACTCATGATGTCTCTTCCTAGTATGTTCACTGGTGATTGCCTGAAATACAGCAAGGGAAGTGACATGTCGTGATCCCCTATTGATAAGGAGATGTTATCAGTGAAGGGTACCAGCCCTCTAGCCCCAGAAAACCCTTGAGTGTACATAGCTTCCCCTGACAAGTTAAATTTTCCCTCCCTTATGCAGGACCTGGTTGCCCCGGTGTCAACTAGTAAATATTTTTTTTTAATTATTAAATATAAATTTTATTATTACATTACTACACACAAGCCATTGACATATACTCAAACACAAGGAAAGTTGAAGAAAATGTCCTAGAGGGGGGTGAGTTAATGTACATTGATGGATCATCAACAATTGATCAGAGTGATGGGATAAGAAGGACAGGTGCAGCAGTGGTATGACTAAGGGACGATTGGACGTACGTTCCAGTAAAATGTGTACAGTTACCACAACATTATTCATCCCAAGATGCAGAGCTAGTGGCACCTGTTGCCACCTGTATGCGTGGTTCCTCCGCAGGGTTAGGTGTTACTGATAGGATGGGACACATCAAGGACAACTGTGGGCTGTCCTATTGTGGGTATAGTGACTGACCACTCCCAGTGTAAGGGTTGTGCCCCAATATTGTCACCTTCCCCAGCTGTGTGTGGTTTATAGGCATGTCAACCGATGATGTTGTAGTGTCCTGTATTTGTGTGAACTGTTGTGCTGTTTGTACTTTTTTGCTGTTGGGTTGCAATCACCTGCTGTGGTAGTTGGTGTTGTGTGTATTGCAGTGGTGGTGTGTGTGTTTGTATTTGTTGCTGCGGGTACTGTGGTGTTTGCTGTGTATGTGGTTGTGGTTGTTGTTGTACCTGGGGTTGTTGTATGTGCCCTTGAAGCAGCGGCTGTTTCTGCAGTGGTGTTTGTGGTTGCTGTATTTCTTGCTGTTGTTGGTAAAATTGCTGATCACCAATAGACCCTTGCTGTCCTTGCTCTCCCCAACCTGCTTGTCCCGGCCCTAGTCTGCATGTGCGTGACATGTATCCCACTACCCCACATATCCAGCATATTGGTGGTTCCCGTGCTTGCCATGGGTATCCCCCTGGGTTATCTGAGTACCCCTGCTGTCCCAGTTGGCTGTAACCCCGGAACCCTCCCCCTTGCTGTTGGGCATTCCCACCAAATCCTCTCCATCTCATTTGTCCTCCCCTTCCTCTGTAGCTGCTTGCGTATCCATTCCCCATTTGTATATAACCCCCTCCCGTGTGTGTCGTGTATGGTGGGGGAGGAGGCATCTGTTGCGTTGTGAACAGTGCTTGTTGCAATGGTGCCATCTGTTGTTGAGTTGTGCCTTGTTTTACAGTGGCCTGTGTGGGTGTGGGTGCTGTTATCAGTGCCCATTCCATGGCATATTTAGACAATTTCTTTTGGACCAACTTTGCTTCCTCAGCCTTCCTATCTTTCTCCTTTTGTTTCATTTTTTCTTGCCACCTCCTGCAGTAGTGCACTATTGTTAGCTGTATTTCTGGAAACGCCTTTGCCTCCATTACCACTAGTTTTTCCAGCTGCCTTTGGACCTCTTCTGGGAGCCCTTGTATTAATATGTGGTAAAATATTGCTAGTGTCTTGTCCCACGGTTCCCGTGTTTCTAGGCGCCACCTCTCCTGTATCTCCTGGATGTAATCAACAGGGTCATAATTCTCGCGCATCTTGCGAGATGTTATTGCTCCTATGTCTGAGGTGTCTGGGTACTGGACCCTCAAGGCCTGCCATAGAGCGTGCCTGCAGTTAGCAAATGGTGCTCCATCATGTGATGTGTTGTTTATCTTTACTCCTGGGAACCCCGTCCTCCTCCATAATTCGTCTGCAGCATCCCCCAAAATTGAAATTAGTAGTCCCTTTACATCACCCACTGCTAACTTTTGACCCGCAGTGTGTTTCTCCATCTCATATATCCATTTCCCTGCTCCTCCACTCAGGGATGGAAGTCTGCATTTAATATTTTCTTTGTCTGCATGTTTCCATGGAACATATTGGGGCCTTGATCCTCCCCTCTCCAATAGTGGCATAAAGTTGTATTCTTTTACCTCCCCGGGTGTACGCCTGTGTGGGGATTCGATGGTGTATTCATCATCTTCTATGCTGTGTAACTCTTTTTTTTATGTTGTTGACATGACAATATGTCGCGCTATCGCTTCCCATGTACTTCCTTCCCTTCCTGTTGCTTTCTTGTCCCATCATGAATGTGTCTTTTCGCTCTTCTTGCCTGCGCCCTGGGAGGTCCCTAAGTCTGTTGACATAAGGGGTGTGTATGGGTGTTGGTGTTAATGGTGGTGGTACTCTCCTGTTTTCTTCACCCCCTTCACTTCTTCTGTGTGCTGTCCCCCCTCCTTTCGCATGCTCATAGAGACTCACTGTTAGTACGCGTTATATATAGTTTATCTAAACGTTCCCTACTTCGATCTTTCCTATCTTCACACAATCCTTCTTCTTCCTCACTACAGAATCCATCCTGGAATGTTGAACCCCACTCTGTGCGTTTTCCCCCTACTGTCACTGTCCTTAAATCTATTAGGTCTATGTCTGTGTACTCACCTTCTTTGGCCGTAGCCCCCTGTGGCAATGTTGTCGCAACCTCTCTATCCTTGCGGGGGTACCTTTCTGTTCTGTCCTCCGCTCCCTTCTTTCCCTCTTTCTCATTTTCCGTTTTTACTACCTCGCCACCTATCTCCGCTCGTTTCCTGCAGAGTTCTTCCATTACCTCTTTGCTTACCTTTGCCAGTATTCTCTCCTCCTCTTCTTTTCTCCCCCATATCCCCTTTCCCTTTTCAATATGCTCTCTATTACCTTCCCTTCTTCATATTTCTGCGCGCTTTCTGATATTATCTTCTTTTTCCACAGTCCCATCTCTCTTTCATTTTCTTCCCGCTCCTCCTCCCTTCTCCTCATCTCCTGCTGCTCCATGCATGCCATTCTTTCAGCTATTGCCCTTATGCGTGCTTCTTCCTTCTTCCTTTCTTCTGCTTCTTCTCTCATCCGCTCCTTCTCTTCCTTATTTGCTTTCCTCTCTTCCCTTCTGTCCCGCGTTTCCTTTTCGAACTGCCTAATCCGTGCGCTTTGTATTTCCCTCAACTCCGCCAACTTTTTCTCCAGCATCTCTTCCTCTTCTTGCGACAGTCACCCTTCTCTCTCTTTTCTTACCTCGTCCCCTGCCTGTGCATGGTCAACCTCTTCCCTTCTTACCTTCCTCACTGTGCCCTCCTCTTCCCTCGTTAGTGTTCCCCGGAGTTTCAGAAGTATCTGTGCTGCTATTCACTCATCTGGTCCTATGTTTGCAAATTCTCTCTGGATCCTCTTCCCGTCCCCAGTGCTTACTTGCGTTCTGCTTGTATCTGCAATGCTCGATGTCACCTCCCCCTTTCGGCAACTGTCTGTTGGTGCGTATGGTGGAGGGCTGTATGCAGGGTTTGAATACCCCTCAGCGGCCGTTAATTACTGTTGGGCGGCTTCTCTTAGTTCTGTTACTGGATATAATCCCCCCTCCTCCTTCTTTACTACCTTAGCCGTGGGCATGTCCCCTGTCACTTCCTTTTACACCTTTGCCTCTGCTACCGCAAATGACCCTTCAGCCTCCGCCTCACTTTCTTCGGTACTGGGTGAGGTTTCGCATGTCGCACCCCCACCTCTTCCTTTCACCTTCTCTCCTTTTACCTCCTATATCGTGTACACTCCCTGGGCCCCCGGTGTACCTCCCTGCAACATCTTCCACAGATCGAAAACCGCTAAGTGGTTTGCTAATTTTTTCCCCTTATAAGTATTATGCAAGTACGTCAGTAGATAGTGTTGGGTGTATGTGTCAAAGCTGCCGTTGGGCGGCCACAGTACCCTTATTTTGTTGTCAGTGCCTTGAGTCCATTCAATGCTATACTTTATAATCTTTTCTCTATGTGGTGACAAATAATCTTTTCTCTATGTGGTGACAATGGCCCTCATTACAACCCAGGCGTTAAGGGGTTAACGGCGCCGTAAAAGGTGGTGGTGCCGTTGCCGTTAAACCCTTAACGCCTGATTACGAGGTCCCTTTGCGGGTGGCACTTTAACGCCTGCTTTTAGCAGGCGTTAAAAAACCAACCCGCAAAGGGATCTTGGTGCTAAGTACGGTGCCACAATTTTTGGCACCGTACTTAGCGCCTTCCCCATTCCCATTGAGCCCTATGGGGCAAAAATGGGAATGGGGAAGGGCCATGGCGGCATGGGGAATTACCGCCCCGCCAACCTTGGAATGGGGTGGCAATTCCCCATTCCGCCATGGCGGAATCGGTAAGTTACCGGCATGGACCATGGTGCTATTAGCACCATGGTCCAACGCCTGGGTCGTAATGAGGGCCAATGTTGCGCAAATGTGTTGGAGTGGTGTAGTTAAAGCCCTTGCTCTGAGCCCCAACCCTGCTCCTGCCCCGACCCGTAGTACGTTGCCATGTTACACTTTCACCTTTTTCAACTTCAACTTTTTACCTGGCCCCGTAAACTGGGGACTTCCGACAGTCCGCTGAAAAGAAAAGCAATTTCAACTTTTAAAGTGCTTGCTCTTGCTCCTCTCCTTTTCCTATCTTACGACTATGGCCCTCTTCGGCTGTGGTGCACAAAGCCCCCTGCGCCGTGTGCCCTGTGTCACGTGCCTCTGAGCTACCCCACCTTCCAATGCCGCCTGTATCTTGCACACCTCGAACTCAGCTCCTCCTCCTCCCCGTCTTCACTACCCGCTCTGTCTCCTCCCTCTGTCCAGCGCAGCCGGCATTCTCCATGCGTGCCCGCCTCTCCCCTTTCACCCTCCCTTATCGTACTTCCTTCCCCCAACCACCTTTGTATGAACACGAGATGGTTGTTATGTCCTATGCAGCCCTATGGGTGACGTCAACAACCTCTACAAGACATTGCAAGTACATACAACTTCATGACCAATGGACGTGCATTATTCTTAACACTTTCAATCCCCGTTAACCCCGCAGCTGTCTTCTCACTACGCCTGGAGTGAGGTAATCAACAATTAACTTTTATAATCGGACTGCGCACGCTGCCTCGCCTCGTGTGTGAGATGCCCCCTCTCCAGGGGAGCTTAACCAGCCAATTATCTTCCGCACTCGGGAACAATATAGCTACTTCCTGCGGGAAAACATCATCCACTCACTGAACTGAAACGCTCAATTAGCAGGGAACCTCATCTACTCATTGATCTACAACGTCAACTCATAAGAAAGCAATATCCCCCTCATACAGGTGTCTGCGTTCTAGACCAATCAGCACGATCTACCTTCACACGTGGGCGCTTGAAGCCCCACCCAATCCACTTTGTGACGCTATAGTGGACGGCCCTCGTGCCTGTCCTGCTACGCCTTGCACATCTACCGCCACTTAGTAACCCAAATCAGTTTCCACACACTGTGGCAGCCACCCGCCACCCTGGTTACAATTCCTCCCCCCCTCCCGCACAACATTACATTGATGGTTGGGTGTGCCATACTCACATCAAGTCCTCGTGATCCGGGGCCGCTCGACAGCGGGCGCCCCTCCAAAGCGGCTCGCCACCTCCCCTCGTCTGGACCACGACTGGACACTCGCCAACCGCGGGCAGGATACTTCTCAAGTCGGCTCCCGATGGCCAATATCCCGATTGCGCTGCCCGGTCATCTCGCAGTTCTTTGATGGTCATGTAGTCCTCAAAAGGGGGCAACAGCAGAGGGGGCCGCGTTGCTGAGTTGTCTCGTCGCAAGAGGCCTTGTGGTGGCTGTCTTTGGGTAGAACTTAACCAGATCTCAGCAGTGCCTCCAACTTGCTGGGGTGATTTCCCGGGGGCCAGCAGAGCCATCTGCGGACCTCCGGTTCTGGGGAGGCCCAAACTCCTCCCGCGTCCCAAAAGGAGTAGGAGGCTCACACAAGAGCAATATAGTTACTGCTGTTTATTATAGTAATGGCAGGGATTGTTCTCGGCCCGTATGAATCTGGGGAGATGCTCTCACTCTTCGTGGAGCTCGCAGGCCCGTTTTACCGTAGTATGATGCGCTACTTGTGTCACCTGGGAAAATTGTCCCAAAAACATAACGCCACTTCGGGTTGGCTCCCTGAGTGGTAGGGTTAGTATAGGAGCATATAGAAAGGTGGATTATTGGATGAGGACAGGTCAAGTGGTACGCTTGGGTCGTCCCTAACAGTTTGTTACATGAAATTGGTTACAAGGGGACACTTGGTGATTGGCTACCCAGAATGGCGTCACTGGTTAGCCCCTTGTATTTTGATTGGTCCATCCACGAGCCCCCAAGCCTGGGATCATCACTGTTCCCAGCTCGCAGTGTACCTGGTGCTGGCAACAATGTGTAACTAGGTGTTAATGGTGGACAATGGACAGGTCTGGCTAGTGGCTCATGTGCATGTTTTTCCCACCGCTGTAGGTGTCCAACTTGTCACTTCATTGTTGCAACTCACGTCCCAGACGTGGGACTCTGGCGACTCTCTGTCTTGCTGGCTTGGCATCTTGTCAGCTCGGCTTGGTCACGTGTGGAGAGACCGTAGCTGAAGCAGAATTATGAGCATTTGATTTGTATTTCGGCTCTGAGGAACAATCAGCGTTGGCAAGTGTAACCTTGGCGCGAAGAGCGCGGCATATGAATGGCTACATGGTGGCCTTGTCAGTGGGCTCTCGTTGGGGCTCCTTCTGTGTGACCAGCGCTTGTTTTTTGTCTGAGAGGATTTTCGGCTGCGCTGCTCCTGCCTGGAGACTCTTGTTTTGAGGCCTACTCTGGCCTAGTTTCTGGGTGGCGGTACATGATCCATATTATGGGAATCGTTATGGGTGATCGAGCGTCACAAGCAGTAGATATATAGGGTGACGTCTTCACAGGAACAGGTAGCGAGAAAGCATCTGCAAGCATAGGTATATATATATATATATATATATATATATATATATATACAAGCTCTTCAGGCGTCTTGCGTTTCTGCGGTGCTGGAGGAGGCCTATGTTTAAAATAACAACGATGCTTGTCTAAGAGTATGTCGGTCCTCTATGTCATAGCACTGACTATGTTCTTCGTGTGGGATGGAGTGTGAGTGACCAGGGTGCATGGTGGCATGTGTGTTCCTGTCTGTAGGCTATGTCATCATGGCATCTCTAACGATGATGGCGCTTGTGGCTGTTGTCTAGTTGAGTTGGTCCATGAGGCTGACATCGGCGGTTCCCGGGTGTGTGGGCCGCGGACACAGGGGACCTGTCCGTTTGGTGATGAAGTGAGGGGTTCGAACTCCTCTAGCGGGGGGTGCTTGGGTCTTGATGTCCTGGGCCATTGCTTTGGTGCGTATGGGGGGAGGGAGTTTTCCCATTTTCCCACTTCAAGACCTACCAGAGCCCCTTACCTACACTGCCTGAACATACCCAAGATTAACCTGAAAACAGCCGGTGGATCGAGCTTCCCGGTGTTAGCAGCAAAATGCGGCAACTCGCTCCCCACAGACATTCAAGCTGAACCCTCCTTTTGCTCTTTTAGAGCCAAAGTGAAGGACTTGCTCCTCACTCAGCAACCCTAATTGTCCACCTCTCTGAGCTGGACTTAGTTTTGACTGTCTGCTTTTTTTATTACTGTATCTGCAACATCTCAATGCCTATTGCTTTGACCACTCTGTAACCTGGTCTTCACAATGCTCTTGTATTCCATATATTGCATCATGCATCATTGGTTGTAATTATTCTCATAAATGTCACCAAGCTGCCTGTCTACAGTAAATGTAACCTATGTTCCATGCTTAAAGCGGCCAGATACCTCAGGGTTAGGCTGCGCTATACAAATAATAAACTAAACACTGGGTATAAACGCTCCCTATTTCCTGGTTTTGACAGTTGTTAATGGGAATGGAAAACACAGGGTGGGCCCATTTCATATATAAACAAGACGGGTGGTGTTTTTAACAATATAGCTTCCTTATGTGCATAGCAGCACCCTTAGTTTGTGATGAATCGCACAAAGTATATGCACAGTTTAGTCTCTCACCCTCCACAGTAGGAACGTATGGGTGCTGACAGCAGCACATAGAATTTAGAAATCTATGTTTCAGTCCTTAGAAGCATTGCATGGCTAGATTTGTGGCGTGCATATATGTCATCTTCTGAAGGTATTACAGAAAGAGATGCTAGTTTTCCTACGCTGAACCCACTGTGGTTCTTTTTAGGTCTCTCGCTTTGCGTTGTCTGTGCAGCTCCTTGCAATCTTTACTGCTTGTTTCACGTGGTCTTTTTCTGAAGCCCCCTTTATTTCCTCTCTGAAGGTCGATGGTCTTCCGCAGGCCTTTGCGCGACATGTGAGCACAGCCCACGGAGCTCTGTGGCAAAACAAGAACACCCAAGATTATGCAACTCTCTGGTAGAAGAGACTGGTCTTAACCTTTAAGTGACAACCACAAAGCTGTTTAAATATATTGACAGACTATGCTTATTCCATTTACTTGTTTAAAGCTCATCCATTTCCCAAACAATAAAACTGCTCTAAACTGACCTGTAGAGATCGACTTGCCACAACATCTACATGTTTCGATCCTGAAGGATCTTCCTCAGGTGGCTGTGAAAATAAATTATAAATATTCACGAACGCAACTACCAACGTATAACGTTTTAAATATCATATATTTGAACCTGACACGCAAAATATTGTTGTAATTGACATCTGATTTGCCATCCTTGCACTTATTAACAGCTCATAGCACTAATGTTTATGGAATACTTTTTTAATGCCAAACCTCATAAAAATATAGGTATTTACTCTCAGTGGTTGAAAATAAATTAGAAAAGCACATGTTGCCTGTGCTACACGTTTTTCAATGGACCTTACTTAATCCCGACTTCTCAAAAGCCTGTTTTTATTATGATGCTAATTCGTATCGTGTACATAAAAGATCAGACTTCTTACCCATTGTTTTTTCGAACACGCGAGTATACTCCTGCGTGAATCCGCGTTACAGTGTTACGTTGCTACAAGAAGGCAGTAAGATCTTGTGATATAAACCTGACCTTGTGCAGTGGATATAAAAAAAGGACTAAAGATGCTTTTATCCTCACGCATCATTTTTAAGAAGATATTGATATTCATTACAAACCGTAGCATAAAGGTGAACACACAGAGCACCCAACCATGAACACATAATGCAACCTTTATGAATGATGAATATTGAAGTCTCACTCTGCTACGGCACATATAGGCTGATCGTATCAATAAGACTCTTCCACACTTGTATGGGAACCAAATCACACAAAGAACACTTTTTAAAGGAAACATCGTACATTCCAATCCTCATTCACCCCAAAGGGGAAAAATAAAATACTTTGTAGCATTCAGACACACCAGAGGAAATGTGATTTCAATAATTTACTACTATACTAATACTGAGTGCAACTGATCATCCTAGCAGTCATTTAGCAGACTCTGGTAGCCTATTCAACTCTGCAATGTGTTAAATTCCTTGGCTAGTCTAGAGATTAATTAATGGGATGCTTTGCTAGATCGTGAAATGTAGAACTAATTAGTTTCTCGACAAGGTGTTGCACCCCATAATGTATGGCAAGCCTCAGATTGGTATTTGGAATGGTTTTCATTGTGTCTCGTCACATTCCTCATGTTATATTTGAGGTGGTATAGTCTGTGGCCCTCATTCCGATGGAGGTGCTAGTCATGGCGCTATTTGCTATTAGCGCCATGACTAGCACCAATACTGGTACCGCCACCGACTTGGTGGTATGGGGACTTACCAGTCCAGTCCGACCTTGGCGGGACCGGTAAATCCCCATTTGAAAAGCCATTCCCCATTCCCATTTGAGCCCCCATAGGGCTCAATGGGAAGGAGGAAGGCGTCAATAACGGTACCGCAAATTGCGGTACCGTTATTGACCCCGGTATCCCTTTGCGGGTCCCATCTATAACACCTGGTAAAACCAGGCCTTAAGGGAGGGACCCTCAAAAATACCCCGGAATAGGGCGCAAAGGGATTACTGGCACCGGTGTCATTACCGGTGCCTGGTATCCCTTTGCGCCCAGGTCATAATGACCCCCTGTGATTCACTCTGATGTATCATGTGCAGTTCCCATTGTAGCCAGTCTGCCTTTTTATTTGTCTCTAGCATTAAAGACTAATGTCTCTGGTTTGGCTCCTCATAGTTGCCGGCACGGTTGGACAATGTGTCTGCACGAGCTGTTTATTATTGGTGCCATTGTTCCCCACCTGTCTTTAGTGGCTTTCTGTGTTTTTCTGGTGCATTCATAGTGTTGTAATGAGAAGGTTTTTTTGACTGCGAAGTTGAAGAGTGGATTTAATTTGGAAACAGCATGGTTTCTTAAAAGGCAGACCGTTGTTAGTTAACCTAATTTCCAATGGTGAGGAGTTCTATAGTTAGGGCTAAACGTGCACATCTTTCTTTCTTAAAAGAGGGTTTAATTAACAGTCAACATTGAATTAAGTGTACACCCAGATAAGCATCGCTGCAGTTTATCTGTTGGTCCTGTGTGGGGAAGAACTGCTCTTAGGGACATTATTAAGGTTTCGTGATGTATACGTTGCACGGTGAGACGTCTTTTGCACACTCCTTGTTTGTGATATTGTCCATATTCCAGATGGCCACGAGTTACTGAACTACTATGCTTAATATCACTTGCAGTTTTTGGTATAAGATTAGACAACTTAAGTAAAGGATCTTGACACAGACTAGCCTGGGACAAATCATGGTTGTTACTACTGAGGTTAGGTTAAGGAGAGAGAGAACAACTACATTCAGACTCTTGTGAGACCTTGCCATAAATTGGCTGAAAGGGGGGCGTACTAGGTCTTTCTTAGGTCTGTTCGCCATCTTAGAATCCTTCCCCTATTTGTCATTAGGTGATTTATCCCTATGGTCTCCCTGTGCTTGGTGTCTAGATGGGCCTCAACAGGCGATATTTGACCTCAGCTGGACTGCAGCTCTCTGTGATGCTGGAAATGCATCGGAGGGACAGGGCCTCTGTATCCTTGTCCTTTACTGCTTTTTATCGTGTGTTCTGTCGTGTTTTCTGCGCAGGAGTTCCTGTGAGACTCCTGCCGGTGCAGCTCTCTCTCTTTTGATTTGGTGAACGGACCCGTGGGATACCCTTATGGCAAACATGGATGGGGGTACAACCCTGTGCCCCTACTGTATGTTTTTGGGCACCTGTGGGTGGCCCACAGAGCAGGGTATGGGCTGGTGGCAGCTCCATGCTGAATTTGACAGGTGCGCGGAGTATCCTCCATTTTGGGATACCCTGGCCCTGCCATTGGGATCAGTTGATTCCTGATGGAAAACAAAATGGCCCCTGTGGCCTCTTGCTTTCTATTACCTATTACCTTGTTTTCCCAAAGTCCTGGGAAGCCCTGACTCTGTCCCTTCCCCCTGACTGGCTGTTGGATGGAAGTGCCATATATGGTGTTGTTGTGAAGGCCCGGCCAGACTAGCTGGAGCCTACAGCAGTGACTGTATGTTGTGGGTACCTCCTGTGGGTGGGACCTGAATGAATGGAGTGTGTGTCCAATATGCATTTCTTGTTGTGGTTGTCTGGTTTCTGGCATGAGAGACAAAGACTGAGACAGCCCTGCCCGAAACTGGCCTGAATGCAGTGTGTAGTGTTGAATGGCTGGGTACTTGTCCCAATCAACAATCCTTGTTGTGAGTGTCTGAGCGGGAGAAGCATGGCCTGAATGCACTGCGTGCCTGATTGGCTGACTGACTGCATGAATGCCCTTCTGGATGATTGGCTGCTGAGTGTGACCTAGCAGTGTGGATGAGAGACCGAATAGTATATCTGGGGACCTCTCACCACTGGAAATTGTTCAGAAGCTGAAGTCCACTACGACGCGTAACTGGAGTAACTGAAGCTTGACCTTGAAGCTCTGCTGGAAGAGAAGAATTGCTGTTGCTCTCCTTCACAATCTGAAAGCTGCTGTGTCTCCAAGGACTGACCCAGAGAGGACCTGGTAAGGCGCCCTCTTCCCGAGCTACGAGGGACCATCATGCACCAGCTGATCTTTGCCAAAGCTCCCTGGTAGACAGACATATGACAGGCTGCTGACCCGAGACGAGGACTGCTGCGGAATCCCAAAGAGAAGCACCCAGACTGTTGTCCGCCACTGTCGACGCCCGCCGTCGCCAACCGGAGCCACCGTGCTCCCGTTTGCCTAAGAACTTCATTTGATCATCGGACGCTCTCGTCTGCATTGTCGCCCGCTTTATCCCGCTGGAGAAGGCCCGACCGTCGATGCGCCAAGGAGCATCCGCCGGTGGGTTTCCCGCCACCTATCGACCACAGAGACGCCGACGACTCGACGCCCTTGGTGGGCCACAGTTCTTCATCATCTCTTTGCAGTCCAGAACTATCGTCACTGAGGTGCCCCGCACACCTCTTCCTTGCAGGATGCCAATGCTCCGTCGTCGACGAGCACCGCTAGGAACGAAGCTGCCACTTCACCGCCGTAGTTCAACCTGTTCTCCGTCGGACGTTCAACGACCCGTGACTCCTGCCTTAAAGGGAGGGCACTCAAGAAGGGCCGTCGATTCCCCGACACCGAACGCCGAGTTCCTCGATGCCTCTCGATGATCCGTGGCTCCTGCTTTAAAGGGAGTCACTCAAGAAGGATCGGTCGACGCATCTTCGGAGAACTGTACTCCACCAGGTACATTGGGGGGGTAAAACCTTAATAGGAGGAAATAAGACTATTGAACAATATATGGACTGGGCTTGTGCTATATATCTTTATTTACAGGTTGACCAGGTGGGGGGATCTCCACACAGAACTGTGCCTAAGGGTAGGGGTCAGAAATCTGCCTATTGTTTCAACCATCTTACGTTCCTTCCTACCTCTATTGCTGGTTTCCTCGTTATTGATCTGTGTGTCATTTTAACTGTACAGTTGGTGCACTTTAATGAGATTTGATAACTTTGGTGGTACCACTTTAGAATTGTATATATATATCATTGTTGATTTCCGAGTACAAAGTGCGTTATTGTGATCGTGTACATACCTTTGAATATTAATTATATAAAGACTGTGTTTTCAGTAATACAGTGTGTGGACATTCCTTTGTGGGGGTTCGGGGACTACACTGTACTTAAGAACCAGCCCGCATCACCTCCTGAGAAGCTGGGCCTTGATTGCTCGACTGCGTTACCAATAATAGAGAATCTTGGCTGGGGTCCTCTGTGCCTCTCCTCTACCATATAGAGAGCGGAAGTACAGACACCCCCTACCAGTCTTTACACTCTCCCAGACAATCCCTAGTTAGTGAGCGTACTTTGTGGATTTGGGGTTTGAGGGCAATGTGGAGACAAAATGCTGGTGGGAGAATGTTGTCAGTGGTTTGCAAACACGCACAGTCCTCCTCTCTGAACATCATGCACATGACAATGTCAGGTGCTAGATCTCCAGCCACAGTAACAGCTGGATTTCTACTGACCTCTGAATTGTGTGCGCTGACGGCTGTTGTTCTATTCTCACTGGGAATGTGAATCTGTCCATTGAGTGCTTTAGACTCTCGTGCCTGCTGAGGGTCTCTGGTTGGTGGGTGCCTGTGACTGTTCCTTGCCATGCAAGGGGGTCTGGGAGTGGAGGACCCAGGAAGGTACCCAATGAGATAATGGCCCCCCCTGGTCACATCCTTAAGGTCTCCAGTGATTACGCCACAGAGACCATGCCCATTATTTTGTAGGAACAGCTGGCCTGATCGGAATAGACTTCACAGTATTTATTTATTTATTTATGTATTTATTTATTTATTTACTTATTTATTACATTTATATAGTGCGCAGGCAGCCCAGGGGCATTGTGGCGCTGTTACTTGTAGGGGAACTTAGTTACAGGTACAGGTACAAGTTGTGCCATGAGTTACAGTAAGGCAAGATCCTGTGTGAAGCGATAAGGAGTATCATACACCATAATACATCATACACCATAGTACATATATCTGAATGCCAATAGCATACAACTCGAACGGCATTCCTCAAGCTGGGAGCATTTCTTCTAGTGTTTCTTCAAAAATATTTAGGAGATAAGGAACTTAGGGGTTGGTCTAAAGAGCACCAGTGTGCTTATTATAACACATTTTTGTAAAAAATAAGGTCAGCTGCGTTAGAACTTCCACTGGGATCCCCCTAACAGATCAGTTTCAAATTAGATGGATTGGTTGTTGGAAGTAACACTCAACGCGCTTAGCCCAGTAGTAATAGTTGGTCAAAAGTATAATCAAGAGTGCAGTTCGGTTCAATAATGTAGAGAACATTTTTTTAGTGCTAGAGTGAACAGCCGACACGTGTTTCGATCACGCAGGTTGTTCTCAATGCTCTACAGTATAAAACCAAAACAAAGACATAGGCATTAAACTAAATAAATACATACCAACACAAATATGTGTTTTTGTTTCAGAGAAATAAATATAACAGATGCCATTGGTTAAATAATGATAAGGAGTGCACATTGGCGACAAATCAATCACAAAGAAAGGACATGATAATACCAATAATACTAGGTTGTCATCAAATGAAATCCAAAGTTATAAGAGAAAAAATGATTGGTAGAAATGGAATGAAGATGACATACCACAGGTATGAAGGTTGGGTTGGACGGAAGTGTACATGAAAGAAAGGAAAAATAACACAAAGCAAAATGCTGAATTGGAACATTTGCAGATGTCAAGGACATAGGTCTCTTTACAAAAAGATATTTAGCCTCATTGTGGGCACACTGGAGTCCTGGGCAACAGTACAGTTGCAATTATCTTCAGGGGGATATGCAGTGCCGTAGAGCCACACGCTACTGTTAGTCCTTAAGGAGTGATGCTTTCCATGTTTGTGGGTGAGTCACTGAGTTCAACCAACCACTGGACTCTGGAGAAGCTTGTGATAAATGCTGGCAGGACTGGTGCTACTGTTGCTGCTACTCTCTGCCACAGATGGGTTAAAGTTGTTCATCCCCTTTTGAGTGCTTTGTCACAGCATAAAGAATGAAGAGGTCGAGGAGTGTGCATATAACAATGTGCTTGAAGAGCTGTGTTGGGTAAATCATTGTAATACTTTGGCAGTGAAGGGTTTTTCTTGAAGGGCCTCTGGCTGGCAGAGTCAACAATTGTATTCATTTTAAAAAAGATTTTAGAGACACAACATTTCATTACCAAATCCCTTGAAGAAAGGACACTATTCTCTCTCATGGATACTGTATGGATTTCTCTCAGCCTCTTTGACTATTATTCCTCAATGTCTGTGTCTGTGCAATTGCTATACCGTTTGCCCAAATTTGGTGTGCCAGTGTTGATGGTAAGTATGCCCTTCTGTTTTCTTAAGACTGCTCTTGGTTGTCGCTCCATGGTGTCTCATGCTGTCAATCCATATTGTCCATGTATGTTGTACCATTATGTCCTGTGCTTTCATTTCGTGATGTCTCCTGAAGTAATTCCATATTTTCTGGCTCTTCCATGGTGTGCAGTGTGATGGTTCTTTGGTGCCAAGTGGTGTTTGTTTGTCAATACCAAAAAATTGCTGATTTTATGATACTTCAATATTCAATATTAAAATGTCATTTGACGTTTTCTTCTTTGAATCTTTAGGGGGCTACACATATATGTTACATTATTCAATTACACACATTACTATGATGTTGTACTAAATCAATTTAATTATTGTCCTGCACAGTCCCACTTTTCCTAAACCAATAAACTATATTATACCCAGGGAGCTCTGTGCTCCTAGAGACATAGGGTGTTATATGATGGCCCTTGAGTACAAGGACCAGTGAAAGGTACACTAATGTTCAGATCTGGGATCTCTAACTCAGGAGACCCAGCAACGTGACCAGAAAAGCCCAAGTTGATGGGCCTGTTTCAAATCTATAAACTATACCATCATCAGATGTGATAGGGACAACAACCAAACTAAGGGGGGGGGACTAGCTTTCATATTTAAGAGCTCACTTAACCTCAGAGCCATTAACAGCCTCCAACTACCATCAGCAGAACTACTGTCTATTAAATTGTCAATCTCACCTAATCACACAGCCACTGTGCACCTCATATACAGGCCTCCTGGCCCTACCTCCTCCTTCATAGAGGACATATCATCGATCTTAGCCACTAGCACTAAGCCTAATTCTCAAATTATTATACTGGGCGACCTCAATCTAGGCTACCAGGATGCAAATGATACTAAAGCCACTGACCTAGAAAGTGTCCTAGATGACTTCGGCCTTACCCCACATGTCAGCGAGCCCACCCATATCAAGGGCTGCACTCTTGACTGGATTGCAGACTTGAACTGTGCACTCAACGTTACCTCTGTGTCTCCTTGTGCGTGGTCTGATCACCACAAAATATAATTTTCTATTAATGCTAGTCCAACTACAGATAAACCGAACCTTGCCCCTCCCACTTACACACGCAACAAAAGGGATATCACGACTGAGAAACTTCTCCCTCTTATCCTCCCTCTACTTAATCAGGTGTCCTCCACCTGCACGGACCCCACTGTATTGGTAGATACTTATAACCGCGTTTTGTTAAAAGCCCTCAACGCCATCGCCCCCCTCAAATTGCGCAAACAAAAACCGCGGCCCCACCTCAATTTTTGGTTCACTCCGCACCTACGCGACCTACGTAAAGAGAAAAGAAAAGCTGAGGCTCACTGGAAAAGTTTACCCTCTCTAGCCAACAAAAATAACCTTACCTTAGCCTCCATTACATACAAAGAAGCCATGCTAGCTGCAAAAAAGGAAGTTTATAATAAGAGGATCATTCAAGCCCAATCTAATACTAGGGAACTCTTCAAGATCCTCAAGGAACTCGAGTCCCCAGTTGCCCCACTTGTTACATGCACACCTGACGCTGAATGGTGCTCTAACATACAAAAGGCTCTGCTTGACAAAATTGCCTTGCTCCAAGCCAAAATTAACATTAAAAAAAAACATCTCTCGGATTCAACTGGTAATCCCCCCTCCTACAAAATTGCCTCACCCAAACATTCATTCAAACCTTTACGCTTCTCACCACTCACCACCATGGAAGTTGAGAACATCATTACGAAGCTCAAACCTTCCAACTGCCATGGTGATGCATGTCCTGCACCGGTCATTAAGGATGCCGCACATGATCTCGGCCCTTTCATTACCTCATTCATTAATGCCTCCTTCGAATCGGGCACCGTACCCGACAACCTCAAGGATGCCTGGGTCATCCCCCTAATCAAAAAACCTAATCTTGATCCCAGTAATCTGTCTAACTACAGACCTATTACCACGGTGCCTTACCTCCTCAAAATTCTTGATCGAGCAGCCTATATCCAAATCCAGGATTACCTTGAAACCAACAACCTACTAGGGCTCAGACAATGTGGATTCCGTCCTAGACACGGCACTGAGACAGCCTTAATTGACTTGAAAACCCAAATCGAGGTTCTCAAAGACAAGGGCAAGCAGGCACTCCTGCTCCTCCTCGATCTTTCAGCAGCTTTTGATTTGGTCGATCATCAGATCCTCTGCCACCATCTCAAGACTGCTGCCCACTTTTCAGACGCAGCCACATCTTGGATCAGCTCATTCCTATCTAAGAGAACTATGAGAGTTTTCTCCTCTCTAGCCGCAGCCGACCCTGCCCATGTCCTGTGCGGAGTCCTACAAGGTTCTTGTGTATCTCCCACTCTCTATAACGTGTTTACCAAACCGCTTTTTGATATACTTGACTATCTGGGCGTCTCTTACACAAACTATGCGGATAACATCCAGATACTCATCCCTATCACTGGCGACTATGCAACCGACGCTAAAGCTCTCAATGCCGTCTACACTGTCATCCAGGCTCTGCCTCAATGATGAAAAAACGGAGTTAGTCATTCTAGGTTCTCAACCTAAACTCACGAAACTTGACCCCAAATACACATCCTTCACTATTGACGGGAACGATATTAAAGTCTCCAATGCTACAAAAACTCTTGGAATATATTTAGACTCCACCTTATCTCTCAATCGACAAACCAACGCAGTTGTCTCCGCATCATCCTATACTTGCAAATTGATTACAGCTTTCCGTCCCTTTTTGACACCGGGGAACTGTCTGATTCTCGCCAGAACCCTCATCATGTCCAAGATCGATTATTGCAACGCCCTCTACCTAGGAACCAGTCATAGAAATCTTGACAAACTCCAGGTCACGCAGAATAACGCCATAAGGGCAGCTCTTAACATACCCAGGCGCTCCGATATCTCCAACACTAGACGTAACCTACATTGGCTACCCATCACGCACCGTATATCCCTCAAAGTACTCAGTCTCACCCACAAGGCACTGAACAACGCAGCCCTTGCCTACCTATCCTCACGTTTCACACAACATACAGCAACCAGACCCCTGAGGCCCACACACTGACTATTCCTAGCTTCAAGCTACGAACAGCAGGGGGGTCAAGCTTCCCAGTGCTCGCCGCCAAGCTTTGGAACTCCCTTCCCAATGCTCTCAGAAACATTCCTTTCTTTCATTCCTTCAAAACTAAAACTAAATGGTGGTTACATGAACAGGATGCCTCATCCGCCTCTCATTAATTCTACTATTGCTTTCTCACCCATACCAACTGTTCACTGTTTTGACTGTATACACTGTATATTTTGACCTGCTGCCTTCCTCATTATGTAAATATCTGTAAATGTAAATTATATCTATTTCCTGTAAACTGTAACTGTTTTCTTAAACATGCGCCCAGATGCCCCGGGGCAAGGTGCGCACTACAAATAAATAAATACAAATAAATAAATACAAATACAAATTATTTTTCCTTGAGAAGACACAGAGGTACACCCTTATGCTGATGCCAAGTGCTGTTGTTCCACAATATCTAATACTGTCATAGCATGGTGTCTGGTAGGCTTCTTTATCATGTCTCATATGGTTCCTATGCTATCTCGTGAGATCCTTATTGGTTACTGGTCGAGATTCTTCATGCTCTCCGGTGCAAAGCTCAGTGGCATATGGCAATGACTAGCAGGAACTTTTGTCTTCCGTTGTATCGTCTCATGTTGTGTGGTGAGCGTCATGGTGTCTGCTGTGGCACCTCATGGTACCTAATATGAGTCCTCATGATGTCTTGAATATATCCATATGTTTTTCGTCGTAATCTTTTTTGACCTGCAGTTACTCTGGTCTTCCACACTCCTTTTTTCATACTCTCTTTCAGCACCAGTTTGTGGCTCAGTCTGGACTAAGCCAAGCATTGGCCCACGAGCTACTAGAAAAACTAAGAAACCCAGAGAAGCACTCACGTTATCTGGACCCAGAGGAGGAGGAATTGGAGGTGAGGATAAAGGCGAAGGATGAACAACTGGGGGCCATGGCAAGAAGCAGAGCAAGGGAATGATTAGATGGAAGCAAGGTGACAGGGGAAGAGCTGAGAGGGATGGGGAAGAAGAGGTGGTGGTGGAGAAGGAATGGTTGGAGAGCTGTAAGGGGTGGTGAGGTGAGGGCACTATGCATGGAGAGTTGGGAGAGATCGAAGAGGAGTGGTAAGGGGAGGGATGGCTGGAGAAGTATGGCAGGCATGGCATAGGAGGAAAGAGAGGGCATGGACTGTTAAATAACTGTGGCAGGTGGAGGAGGAGAGGTGGCTGATAGGGCACAAGTGAGTTTCTGGGAGATGTGGGTGGGAGAAGGGTTGATAGAGTACCTGATGAGCTGATGGAGGGTCAGCAAGTGGTGAGATGGAAGAGATGGTGCTCTGTGGGTATGAGTGGAAAGTTGTGAGAGATGGATGGGGAAGTGTGGAGGGTGGGCAATGGTTCACAGCTTGAAACATGGAGGAGGGTATGTGGTGGGAGTCGAAGATAAGGGAGACATATGTGAGTGGAATACTGCAGTGAATAAAGAAGTGGTGGCTGAATAGATAGATGGGAAGAAGGAATGGAAACATGGAACCTCTGAAAAGATTTAAAAAAAATATAAACCATTTTCCCACCATCCTTGAGGCCTGGAACAAGGCTTCTGTAAGGTGGGCACTTGTTATTTTTTCAGAATATGTTCCCAGCTAGCTTTTTGCCCTTGTCCCATTAGCTAATTGCATTTCTTGCTAATCAAGTCTCCTTGGGGAAAATGAGGACTGACCAGACCGGAATCTATGGCTCGCCTGCCTCATTCCACCACCCCTGAAGTTCACACCATTCCTTATATGTCTCCTGACATAGATGACCTACTTCTCTTACTTGACCCTCCCTGTCCTCTGTCTCCTATGGTGAGCTATATGACTCACATGCTATGTTCAGTCCACGCTTGCTTTGTTTTCTGGTTCATAAAAAATGCAATCCTTTTGTGTTGTCTAAATGGGTTAAATTGGGTTCGAAATGGTACTGGTGGGCTTATGATCGCTCTCTCCTATTCAGATAGTTGGCTTGCAGCGTAAGCCCTTCCAAAAGAGCCCACCCAATCAAAGGCTCTGAATAAGTTACAGCAAAAGATTATGGTTGGATATAGGTGATTTGCGCACTGCCTTCTTAAGTAATGACAAGTGATATTATAAGTAAAATAAATTGAAATGATCAATATGATTCTTGTTGAAGTCTCGATTTAATCTTGGTATGGTCAGCTGACACGTGTGTTGACCGGAAGGTCGTTTTCAAGCCACTTTTCTGAGCAACTTGATGTATGCACCATAGTGGTCTTGGCAAAATAATTAGTAGTCAGCTGCTATGTAACATGGTAAAGTTCTTGGAAACTGCGTTTGCACTAGCAATATGTGGCAATACCAGGCACTATCCTGTCCACAAACACGTGCTCGGCGTGTAAAGTGAACTGGAGGCTTCCAGCCCCTTAAGATGATTAGCAATACCCTGGTTATGGGTGGGGATGCAGATTCTACTCATACATCAATAATCAAGATGACACAAATAGTTTGGCAAAGTTTGTCTGTTTTAATGCAAGTACAACGAACATCAGCAATCGCTCGATACTCTGACTCTAACTACTTCATAAAAAAGTTGGGTTCCTATTCCCATAATTGGTCTTAGCTGACGTGTTGACCTGCGTCATTACCAACATCATTCTACGTGGGAAACTACAGAAACTTATCGGGAAGCGGGATTGGGTCTAAGTAAATAACTAAGCATAGGTACTATATCTGTATGGAGTAACGGAGAAAGGTAATAGGATAGCTAACATCAGGTGGGGCAACTAAGTCCTCCCTCCAAAATGGCCACTATGAAAGTCACTAAATGTACGGAGTCCCATTGGCTACACAACATATAGGACCCCTAACTGCATGGTCCCCTACAATTGGTTGGCTTCTAACCCCCGTCAGTAATTTTCCACCTGTGTGAACAGCACGCAGACTGAACAACCAGGTGTGGATAAGCTCGTCTTTGCACCAGCTTTCCGCCAATTAAAATATCATCCATCATCACCTCAGTGGTCCAGTCTCAATTAGTACTTTGAAGTTGGCCTTGAGTTTGTACTGTTCTCTGAGAATTTTTAAGGAGTACAGGCATTATCCGGCTTCCATGCGTAGGTGTGCCCATCTCGTCCGTCCAACTTTCTTCCATCACGTGACTGAACACCATGAATTGAGCCTTTTCGTGTATTTGATTTTATTCTTCAATAGTCCTCTGACGTCTTTTGTTTTTGCTTGACCTTCTTGAACAAGGGCTTCTGTTCTTTCACGTTAATTGTATCCACTGTCAGCCAACTCCTAGTTTGATAAAACCTTGGCTTTCTTGGCTCAGTGAACTCCTTAGCTGAACTGGATTCTGTTTAATTCAATTGCTTTTTGTAACTGCGACACTGAAATGAGGCCTTCTCGCGTTGTTCAGTACTGCTTTATACAAAGTGGAAACCTTAATTCTTCACTTAATCTATATGTATCTATGAGGTATATAGGTATATATTGGCAATTGCCGCGGTCTACTCTATTTAAGCATGTGGCTAGCTTCTTGATTGCTTTGCTGCTTGCGTTTCATTGTATCTGTACACGTTTAAACTAACTAAATATCTTCATCATATTTGTGCCATAGGTTTCTTTATCTTGATCCCAAGATGTCACTTATCCTTGGTACTTTGTTCTTTATAATCGTCTGCCTCTCTGGTCTGTTATCTTTCTATCTGGGTGTCGATTCAACTTTGTATGATGTCCCCATTCATCCTGGTCATTCAGTTTCGTTGTTTCATCAGGAATCCTGTTCAAATGGCCATCATATTGTCTTGGATGCAAGTATGGCTTCCTCAATGGGTACTTTACTTCCCATATTCTCTTAGGTATAGGTATTTTTATGGGTATTGCACAGAACCCTCTCTCTTCTCTTTGTTGGTTTAACTGTTCAGTATACATCACATATTTTGGTTCATACGTTTCAGGTAATGTAGGCAGGGCAGTTGGAGAGGGGATACTTGACTCCTCCTCTACACTCCCCCTCTGGGTGATTTATCGACCACTCTCACATCTTCTTCTGTATCTAGACATCCT
Source organism: Ambystoma mexicanum (assembly GCF_040938575.1). NCBI lineage: Eukaryota > Metazoa > Chordata > Amphibia > Caudata > Ambystomatidae > Ambystoma > Ambystoma mexicanum. The sequence goes on from NC_090923.1 coordinate 720,610,333, forward strand.
GGTCTGAAGAAATGCTTCTTAGGTATCCATATCTTTATGACCCCCCTTCAAGCATCCAGCTGATTTCACATGCTCATCCTTGTTCCATGTCATGAGCACGCACTGTCCACTTGCACTGCAGTAGATCCATCTCCCCACATACTTCTTATGGTCCTTTAGATACAGGAACTTTGTTCCCTCAAGTGCATGGATACTGGCCTTCACAAAGACTCTGATTTCTTCATCAGTAAGGTCTTTAGGCTTCCATCCTGGTTCAACATCAATCATAGTCTTCATCCATATGGCTTTCTTTGCTGTCTTCCTGCATTGTGAGATTATTATTTTGATCACACAGAATCCAAGCATTACTAATAATAATAAAGCTCCTAAAAACTTGAACATATCTACCATCCATTGTGGAGCCCACAAGAAGAGTGATCCAAATCAGCTGTCATCAGCAATGTCTTCGACCTCTTCTATCATCTGACCATGTAGCTTTGTTAGCATATCTATGGCCTTTGTCAAGGTTCCATTCTCGTCATCATGAGAAGGTGTAAATGTGTAACATGATTCTCCAATTGTTATAACTCTAGTCAATTAAATAAGATATGCACCAATCACCTCCACAGATTATACACAAGTGTAAAGATAAGAAATCCTACCTGCTCTTCAACAGCAACCGATTGTAGATTAGAGTGGTTTACCTGGCACCCTTTCACCGTGCGGAGGAAGTCCGCACTGTGTGAAAACACCAGGGAAACCCTCAAGGAGAAGAAAACCCTGAAGATGGAGTTCGTTGAGAGTAGGACGCAGAGTATTTCAGATGGGCGTCTTCCGGGGAAAGCTGGTCACAGTCAAGTCGTCCTTGAGATGGTAGGAGTCTTTCTGGTCCCGGAATTTAGCTATAACGAGAAGGGACAGTTAGTTTGGGAAAAGAAAACAGGTAAGTTTGACAACTATTGGGAAATACTACCCTTGATGTTTAGAAGAAGTAGGAGGTATTGTTGATTGGAGTCCAATGGTGGGAGAGAGTGGGTAACTAAAATGGGAAGATAGACCCTTAACCAAGTTCTGTAAGGAAAGAAAAAGACTAGAAAAGAGTAAGGCAGATCTTTGTACCGAAATCCTAACTGGATGCAGGAAAGAAAGATTCGAGACATAGTTCCGCGATCGGGTAGAAATGGCGGTTGGTTGTTGTAGTTCGAACCGGCCCGGATCACGTGAGTTGCTAAATAAGCAGAGGAAACAGATTGGTGAATGTGTTCGGGGATAAACTGAAGTTTGGATGACAAAGGGTGAAGATACTATGTTTACCTAAGAGGTGTGGATCTTGAGAGTGTACCGGATCAGGTACTTCCTGAAAGCACGAACAGGGATATTCGGTCGGGGTCTATGTAATCCTAGGAGTGGGAGAAAGAAGTAAGGAGACGTGATTGACGGGTAGCGAGTTCGTAAGGTTCTAGGATTTCCTAGTAGCGATACTCACGGAGCATAGGCTCTGAAAACAGAAGCAACGCAAAGCAGTCCTGCGTTGGATGCCGGAAATACATTCACTTTGTGGATGGGCGGAGTATGTTCAATCACCTTCCGAACCTCTAGACTAACACCCTGTGGTATAGCGGCCATTTTGGGAGTAGTACTCTGGATGTTTGTGATGCGATGCCAACGGAGCCATAAGGAAAACTGTCGAAAAATCCCGTGAGGGTGAGTGTTCGTAACACCAATTTTGGCACAAACACCTCCATCCATAGCTGTGATCATATCCAGGACATATCTGTTCTGGAGGGTCATCAATCTTACAGCTCTCCGCTCTTCTCTGATTGCATTGAATCCCTTTATGGTAGTATTAATCATCTGTAGCAGTTCCTGTCTGGTGATCTGAAGCCACTTGGTATTTTCTCCAACCTGGATCCTTGGCATGAAGATCAACGTGAATACTGAAGAAGTCTGGCTGAACAGTCTATGTTCATATGGAATAACATCAAAGGCTTCTATTGATTTAGCTGAAAAGTAGTTCTCCCTCTTCATTTGATTTATTAGTTCCACAGATCTCTTCTTTCTTAGATGAGCATCTGCTTTCAGGAAACTATCAATGTTCTGGTCACCTGTAGGAATCACTAATGCAGGAACATGGACATTACCAATGTGCAGATTCCTCCCCAGTCTTTAGGAAGTCTGATGTAGGCCTTGGATCCACACGCCCAATAATGATCCATGATTACTGCTGTCCCGATTTTCATCCCTAGTGCATCGAAGATTTGACCACAGTTCTGATTTTCTCCCAGTTTTCTTGTACCATTGTTACTGAAGCACAAATTAGAACTATTCAATGGTACTACCTGCAGGGGTCAGCCTCTGTCTTCGACCTATGTCAGTAGTTTAGCAAGGTTTGGGCATAATGGTTTACACAACATTTGTGCATTTTCGATTGTTGGTTGATGGTAACCTATTATTATCCAGTCTCTGCAGATTACTACTCCTTCTTCCCAGCCATCTGGTGATAAGACAGTTCCCCAAATCTGCATCTGGCCTCTGTTCTTCCATCTGCGGATGTCTTCTGTAGAGTTTCCTGGAACTTTCTGTTTTTTATTTAGTTCTCTTCTTACTACAGTTCCTTTTACTCCAGGTTCCTCATATCTGATGACAATGTTCTTTAGTTTGTCATTGTTTCTTGTCTTTATGTCTTACACATAGTCATCTTCATTTGGATCTGTTCCTTCAGTTGCCCATTTTCGACCCATGAATTGGCCTTTGGTACTACAGAAAGCTAGGTGCACTATGCAGTGTGCAGTTAGGACATATATTTCAATAGCTATGAAGATCTTTGACTTCCCCATGCTGTATGGCAGGAGTGCACATACAAAGCATTCTTCATCCGACTTACTTCTTCCAACTTCTTTCATGTGTTGGTACCATATGTTATTTCCCAAGTGTGCTGTGCTGTCCAGATAATCATTCAGTTCATAACTATCTTCTTGAGTGCTTCTTTTGGTCCTCAAAGTCTTCATGTGGTTACTTATAACTACATTTTTGAATGCATCAGTATAGCTTCTTCTGACTGGTCGATTTGCAGGATCATCCATCCGGGTTCCCTGCTTAGAAGAAAGTTCAGCAAGTGTTTCTTTATCCATCTATCTTTTTATGGCAATAGCTAAAAAAGGCCATATAGATTCTGCTATAAACTCTGCTTGTGATCTTTCTGTGGGACTTGGGCTTGGGCCTTTCGTTGCTGGACCAGGTGTGCATATATGCATTATTTGTGTAGGCCCAACCTTTGTCAACCCCTTATTTTGCCTAATCCGCTGACCCTGTCTCTGGCGTATAAAGGCAGTGTTTGAAACAAGTGCTGTGTGTGATTTATTACTGACAACATCCATCTCAAGCTCAGATATCTTCTTATTTTTTCTTGGGACAGGAATAACTATGTAGGGTCTAGGCTGCTTTGTAGTTGCCACGCTCACTGTTTCCTTCTGCTCAGAAACATATAAAGGAATCTTTGCCTCATGTGCTTGTATATAGGAAGCAGTTCTCACTGTCAGTGAAAGCAATCTGAGTATGAATATAATGCATGTGTAAATAATACAGTGGTAGGTGATGCGACAGCATCTACTCGTTGGACAATGTGTACGTTTGTCCTCATGGGGCAACACAACGTTGCTGTTGAAATTCTCCATCTCGATCGTTTGATGCTAAGGAAGGAAAAACAATGTTTTAATGGCTCTTCATCTTTAGATTGTTTCTAGAAGCTGTTGTCTTCGTTCAGCATTTGTCCTTCATCAATTGTCCACTTTCTGGATACCTTTATGAAGTGACTTCATCTTTCTTTCTTGAACCAGTTGTTTCCCAATCAGGATGCAAATGTTAATTTATTGTGAAGAAAAATGTCCTCGGTGAGCCTCTATGAAATCTGCTTAATTTATTAGTTCCCAATCAATGCCTCGAATCTACTTAAGTCCAGATGACATGTTGCTTCTCTGTCAGCATGAACAAAGAGTTTTATCCTTCATTCAATTCCTCGAGCTGTCGCTCGGAGGAAAGTTTCTACACAGCTCTGCAATTTCTTTCAAATAGATTGTCACCTGGATGATAATTCCTTCCAGGATCACATTCAGGTTTGCAGTATTTCTTGGATCTCTTAAGAAAGTTACTACGTCTGTGTGTCTTCCAACGAGATGCAGGTATTCTTCAATTAGATGAAAGAACACCACACTGACCAGTCTCTGTGCTGCATCGGTTGATAGGGTCATTTGTGGTTTCCTCACTGAACTCAGTTAACTTCAAAAACAATTCAGTGATGATTATGAGCAATCTTCTAATATGTTTCTCATTGTCAGGATCCTGGATACATGCTGGAATACGGCAAGTTCTCCCCACCAAGGTAGGATAAAACATAACACCCACTCAAGATATGTGAGTACGAACCTAGAAAAGTCATCACTAGGTAACACCATGAGTAGAGCCACACAGGAACTCTGTGTAAAATAAATCAGGGTATTGTACCCTCTTCCAATTGCTGTGTCCACAATCAAAATTTGGCATATCCTTATTTTTATCAAGGCTTAAGTCTGCCTTAGTCCAAAGTCAGTAAGCTACTGTGGCTTTCAAGAATGCAGATCTTCCCTTAACCCTGCAACTAATATGCACAGAGTGTTCAAATGTGTCCTTTTACCCTATTATTTGTAGGTGAAAAGGGAGTGTCCAAATTAAGCCACAATCCACTAGTAGGTTCCTTTCTTTTCACTTGTCGGGTTATGCGTCCTTCTTCTTCATCATATATCTCGTCTGCACGTGCTTTCTTCCCCGATGTTTGTAGTTTCTTCACGGTGGGGTGCAGGCAGAGGGGTCTCTCCAGAGTAGATCTTTGTATCTCCCAGGAAAATTCAAGCTCGCCTACCCTGCAATTTGACAGCAGATGGTGTCACATCCTCAACGACAAAAGGCCAGTTGAAACGGGGCTCGTCCCACTTTTTCCTTGTGTGGTTACGAATTAGGATTTTATCTCCTGGGTAGATTCTTGGACGTAGGAATTCGGGAGTTTGGATTGTTGAAACATCTCCTTCTGCATTCTGCACTGCCTTACTTACCTCACTGCCATTCTGCAACTGTCCTGATATCACAGAAAAACTAGATTTTAAACAGTTCAAGTAGTTTTGCAATTCAATTCCTAGAATTTCTGACGTTGGCTGAGCATCACTTCTAGCTAGGGATGGAGGCATTAAAGGTATCCTCATTCGCCTGCCTGTCACAATCTCGTGCGGCGTAAAATGGTGGTCAGAACCTGGTTGGTTCCTCAATGCATACAATGCCAGTGGGAGGCAGTGCAACCACCCTTTTTTCAAAGTAAGTTTCAACTTAGCTATTCTTTATTTAACAGGCCGTTGAGCTTTTCACAGATACCATTTCCATGCAGATGATAAGCCGAAGAAAACGTGTGTTTTATACCAAACAGCGAGGTGATCTGTTCAAAAACTCTATTAACAAAGTGAGGTCCATTATCTGATCTCATTACTTCACACAACCCCCATCTGGGAAATACTTCACGCACTAAGAACTTGGCTGCACAGGTAGAGTCTGGATGCGTGCATGGACCTGCCTCTATCCATCTAGAGAAAGGACATATTACAACTAATAGGTATCTATATCCATTACAAACTTGTATCATGGTGACATAATCGATATGCAAGTGCTGAAAAGGGCCAGTAGGTCTTGGGATGACTCCCCTCACTATGCGCAGTGTATGTCCAGCCGTGAATTGTTGGCAAACAGTACAATTTACCATCAAAAATGCAAATGCTCCATTAGGTTCGGTACGAACCAATCCTCAGCAATGGTTACATCAAGATTTTCCCTAGTTGTATGCGCTGGGTAGCATAGCTGTTCTAACACCACGCTTAATATGGCTATAGGCATCACTGGTTTACCAGTGCTGTCTTTTCACCACAATGCTTCTGGGGGTTTAAAGAACACACTCTTTGCTTCCACAAGTTCCTTTCTTCTTGTGGTGCCTCTCTTTGAAGTTCCACTATCTGTGATTTAGACATATGATTATATCCCTCATCCTTTCATTCACATTAATGGTTTCAATATTCATTCTCCCTGTATTTGTATTTGCTATGCGCTTGCCTTCAGCGTCTGCTACATGATTTTCACGCGAGATGGAATCTGTCCCTTTCATGTGAGCTGCACATTTGACGACTGCTATGCCCACCGGGGGTTGTGTGTCTTAATGAGCCTATCCAATAAGGCTGCATGCTGCACTGGCGTGTCGTCCGCCAGGAGGATGCCCCTACTTTTCCAGCGCGCTAATCCTACGTGTACCATCAACGTCACATAGGCAAAGTCGCTGTACACTGTTACTTCTTGGTTTGCGTGATTCTCAATTGCGAGTATCAACGTCAATAATTCTGCAGCTTGCGCTGAATACTGAGATGGCAATCGAGTACTCACAAGCACTCGAAATTCTCCATTTGCCAAATGTTTCACTACCGCGGCACCTGTATATCTTTGCCCATCATTTTGATAGATTCTTGAAGACCCATCAATGAAGACAATCTCTCCCCCTGCGAGTGCATTCTCTTTAATCTAGGGTGCTCATCACAGAATTCTTCATAGTTTGCACAATCGTGTATAGGCTCTCCTTCGGTAATTGGCTCAGCTATAAAAACGGCTGGATTCACTATTTTACATCAAACTATTTTAATAGCTGGAGTTGATATGATAACCTCATAGACAGAAGCCCTTTTAGTAGTCAACGTGCCTTTTGGTTTTTCTAAAATGGCAAATAATGCGTGTTCAACAAATAACATCATGGAGCATGCCATCACTATGCTTGTAGCCTTTTCTATGGCGAACATGGCAGCTGCCAAATTTTGTTCGCATGGAAAGTGACCTGTCATTACTGGGTCCAAAATAACCACTGTAAAATGCAAGGGGCTTGTACCCCAACGTGGTTCTCTGTGTGAGTACTGCTGTCATAAAAGTACCATCAGTATGCAAGAATAAAAATAATTCCTCTGCATAAGTGGGGATCCCTAGAACTGGAGCTGTGCAGATTGCTTTTTTCAATTCACCAAACCCTTCTTCCATTGCCTCAGTCCACACGATTTTTTCTTTCGTTTCCTGTGCTTTTTTCAAGGCCTGTAAAAGGGGCCTCGTATATGACCTGTAGTCAAAGACCCATGCTCTGACATAATTACATAGTCCTAGAAAACTCTGCATTTGTTTTATCGTGTTTGGCTTGGCTGTTTTTAAAATGACCTCAGCTCTTTAAGGGGTGACCTACTTTCCCTCATGTGAAATCAATTGGCCTATGTACAACACTTCTTGTTGACAATATTGTAACTTTTCATTGTCAACCTTATATCCTTTGTCAGCAAGTATAATCATCATCTGAACAGAATTGCGTCTGCATTCTTCCTCTGTGGTGCTGCAAACTAGAATGTCATCTACGTATTGCAGCACAATGCCCTCTAAAGCAATATTGCTCAAGTCCATCTGGAGGACTCTGTTAAAAATCGATGGGGACTCACAGTACCCCTGAGGCAGCCTTGTGCTCTTTAATTGCACTTGTCTAAAAGTAATCAATGTCAAATCTTGTGAGTCTTTGTGCAATGGGATTGGAAAAACGCATTTTTGAAATCAATCACCGTGTAATATTGTGCATCAACAGGAAAATCGTAGACGGGTCAGGGACTAGAGGAAACATGGCCTCTACAATTTGGTTTATTGGGCAAATGTATTAAACGCCACAACCCCCCTTAGATTTCTTGATAGGATAAACTGACATATTGCATGGTGTCTCTGACGTCACTAAGATACCTTGGTCCATCATGGCGGAAATTGTTTTGAAAATTCCTTCATCTGCCTCTCGAGACATGGGATATTGTCGTGCTCAAGCTAAAATCGCTCTGGGTTTCAATTTAATCTTTACTTCCCCAACTCCTTTCAGTAAGCCTACGTCATAGGGGCCAGTGGTCCATAATAAAATTGGCACTTTCGCCATATCTTCATCAAAATATTCAGGACGCTTTTTTCTAGCATCATTCTCTGCGGAACTTCTCTCTTAATCGCCTTTACCCAATAAGTAATGCACATTTCAAATATCATAAAATCGTCAGATATGTCATCTCCAAACAAATCCTCATCAGTGACATCAGTCACTCTGCAACCTTCCTCAATGTCAATTATTGTGCTCCATCGTCTACCTTTATCATCAGTTGCATCAAGCAAAGCCATATTTCTTCGAACTATAGCTGCTTCTATGCCTAAGGGGAAAATTCGCCCCTCCTCTTCGTCCATGGGTATTTGAGGTCTAAATAGAAACTCCTCTGGTATTCTCATGGTTCTGCCTACTAGACCTGGCAGCTATGTTAACAAAAAACGTATCCGATAATGGAACACTTTGTGTTCCAACGGTATTGCTCTAGGTGCTACTTGCCCTGCGTATGCCCTGACCATTTAGCATATGTTTAAATAATGCATTCCCGGTGTTGAGCATTCTATGCCATCATCTGTAAACGAAATGGTCATATTCATCATTAAATCTTGTTGTAATATGTTGACAGGTGTTTGCCTCGAAAGAAGCAGTGGCACTGTCATATTGCATTCTCCTATGGAGACTGGTAAATCTTTTGTAAAAGGAACATGACTCGTTGCTCCTGTAAAGCCCTGAGTATTCATTGCATGGCCAGACATTGAAAATGTACGCTCACGTATGCACGAGCATGTTGCACCCGTGTCCACTAAGAAGGAAAAAGCTTTGCTGCCTATAATTACGTCTACCCTTGGCTCCTCATGAGGATTCAGCGTAATAGATAGAACTGAACACATCAGGTCTCCCAGTGAGCTGTCCTTTTTCGAGTACAGTCTCACTCCATCAACTGTGAATGCATTTCCTCCATGTTTATGTTTATGTTTATGTTTGTTTATTTATTTGGTAATGCGCTCCAAGCCCGTGGGCATCTGGGCGCAACAGTACAAGTAGTTCCATCCATCAACAGTAACACCTTCTATTCTATGTGTCATAGACGGTTCTGTGTTTGTGTTCTGCTGAAGTTGCATAGGAGATTGCTGCGATTGTCCATGCAGTTGATTACCTGTTACTTCCTGTGATTGCAAGCCTTGCTGCACCCTCGGCACTTGCTGCTGCACTGTTTGATTTTGCGCAAATCCATTTCCGCCCTGCTGTGAATATGCAGGTGGATTTGGCATTCCCTGTCTCGAAAATGTATCATTCTGTATGATCACTTGGCTTCTACACATACAAGCTATGTGCCCTGTCATTCCACATATCCAACATACAAGCGGCTGTCTCCCCATCTGCCCATATTGCATGTTCTGATTACTATTTTGCATGTTCTGGAACCCTCCCTGATTATTCTGCCAATACCCTTGGTTTCCTTGCCAACCTCTCCCTCGATATCCCCTTGCTCGTGGAGCATATCCATTATTTGTCTGATTAAACTGTCTTTGGTGATTTACTTTTGGCCTGTGCACTGCCTGCTGTGAATTTAATCCGCCTACGTTAGTTAACATTGCCCCTTCAATTGCAAACTTAGATAGCTTTTTCTGATCTAATTTTCTTCTTCACCTTTTTGTGCATCGTCCTTTTTGCAATTCTTTTCCTGCAGGAGTCTGCAATAATGTGCAATGGTTAACTGGATTTCCAACCATGGTTTAGCTTCAATACCCACTAATTTCTTGAGCTGTTTCCATACCTGCGCTGGCAGGCATTGGCATAATATATGATAAAATACAGGTATGGACTTCCCCCAAGCCTGCCGTGTTTCAAGTGCCCATGCGTCTTGAAAACTTTGAATGTAAAGCAACGGATCCTCTCCTTCCTTCATTTTTCTCGTCATTATAGCTCCCATATTGGACGTGTCCGTATATAACACTGGGAGCGCTTTCCAAATCGCTGCCCTATAGTTATAAAACGGCACTCCATCGTGCGCAGTGTTGACTGTAGTCATACCAGGGTAACCTGCCCCTGTCCACACGTCATCAGCTCTCTCACAAAGTATGGGGATTAGAAGGCCTTTAATATCCTCTACAGCTAATGTGTTCCCTCCCATCATTTTTCTTAACTCATGTATCCATTTTCCAGCACCGCAACTTAAATTTGGGAGTTTACATTTAAAATGTTCTCGTCCATCTGGGGCCATGGTATATATTGCGGCCTGGCCCCTCCCTTTTCCAACAAGGGGAACTGTGACACTCAAAACTCATTCTCGTCTCTCATCATTTGTCTATCTACCGCCAGGATAATATTTCCACATCACTGTCTACCTGGCAGTGATCTTAGCCAGTTTACATAAGGTGGGGACTCCCCCCTCTGACCATGAGGTTGCCTCTTATGCCGATCTGACTATGTCAGTGGCTCTGGTGCCTTAGACATAGGTATTTCTGAATATGACCATCTTACTCCGTTACCCATAGGTGAACATCTCTCTGGACCCACATATGTCACTTTTCTTTTCCCTCAGGAAGATTTCCCTTTCTTCGTCTGATACTTCTTGTGCCCAACTCGTGCAACTTCTCTCCTCATCATCACTATTTAAGGTTAGTCTGTCTAAAGACATCTCCATATGTCTTGCACTACAGGAGGCTTCCTCTGTGTCATACACCTGGGCGCTCTTGAAACAATATTTTTTTCCCTTCCCTTGTGATTCTTTCTGGGCTTGCATTTCATGGTATACCTTATCAATCGTGTCCCCAATGCTTCGTGAGTCAAACTCGTCTTCTAGATTTGCTCTAGACGTGCCTGGTAATGACTCGGACTCGTGGACAAATTCTTCTATGTCTTCCCATCCTACTCGTAGATTGGGATTTCTTACTTCCCTTTCCAAATACTCGAGATCTCGTGCTCTCTGTCTTCTTTTATGTTTCATGTCATCATTGACTTTTCTCCGCTTTCTGGCTTCTTCTCTTACTCTATTTTCCTCTTTATTTTTCATATCCCTTCGTTCATATGCTCTTTGTATTTCCTCATCCCTTCCTCTTTGTATTCTTTTCTCTCTTATCCTTTCCTGTTCATCATCTTCTATTCTTTTTCCTTCTAGCCTTTCTTTTTCATCGGCTGTTCTTCTTTTATTATCGTGTTTTCTTTGCTCCTATGCTCTCTCTTCTTTTTCAGCTTGCTCATCTTGATATAACTGTTCTTGTCTTTGTCTTTTCTTTTTGCTTCTTCATCTTGCAATCGTTCCTCCCTCTCTTTGTCTTTTCTGTCTTGTTCGTCTTGATCTCCCCTTTTTCTTACCTTCAATACTCTTGCCATCAAGTTTAAGTAGAATCTGACTTCCTAACCATTTGTTCTGTAAGAGCGCTATCTCATCAGTGTTATCCTTATCTCCTTTCCATCTCTTTATTTCTCTCCTTATGTCTAGAGATGTGCTTGCTCAATCATTTCTCTCCTTATCGCGTCTCTCCTTGTCCCTCGGGACTTTGGAGGTTATATCTTTCTCAGTGTCTTTTTTCCTGGCCCTCGTCACTACTTTGCATAGGTGACTCATATGACGGATTGCTATATCCCGTTGCTGCTTTAAGTTCTCTAAATGGGTATAATCCTTTGTCTTTCTTAATCTCGTCTTTTGTTTCAGATGGGGCTCTTAACCCCCCTCTTTGCATATATTGAGTATCCAATCTAAAGGAGGCTCCTCCTCCTTCTCATGTTCATACATTTTCCAAAGCTCTAGCCTCGCTAGGCGCTTTTCTAACTTTTTTCCTGTGTACGCAGTATTCAAATATGTCATCATATTCTGCAGAACTGCTCTCGATAATGACCTGCCTTTTGGCCATGGCTGGAACATTTTATCGGCGGTTCCTTTAACCCATTCTGCACTGTACTGTTTAAGTTTGAGCGCATGCTTTGGTAGCTATTTGCAAAGATGCACTAATGGCGTAACTTCTTCCATTTCTTAACCTTTACTTTCCTCTTTGCTACCACTTGCTTATGCTTTAGTTACAGTTTTTCATTTTTACATCTTAATCAACATACACCTATGATCAAGCACCAACCGTCGCAAGCTCCAATCCCGTCACAATACCATTTTTTTTAACTTTAATCTTGCTAAAAAACAACTATCGAAGTTTAATCTTAAAACAATCACTTTTCGCATCTCAACTTCACATTTTTTATCACTTAAAGCATTTATTTTTTCAACTTTGACATCATCACACCTTACAACCACATAAATAAAAACAAACAGACTTGACCGGCCACATGTACGTACTGCTTATGATCTTCTTCTAAGACTTGTCTTGCCCTCTAGATATGCTCTGATTGGAATTTAAGCTAATTCCTTTAAGAAAGTCTTTAAACGTATCCCGTCTCCTACATGTCGCACGTAAAGGGGCTCTGAATTAAAGCTTCTGCTAGCACTCTTTAAAGTCTAGGAAAAGGGCGTATGCTCATAGCGTGGCTACACTCACAACTATTTTTCCTCATATATGACTTGATCATACTCAAGTCAATAAATATCTTGTTTCCCATATACATATATATTACACTCTTAGGGCCTCATTACGACCCTGGCGGAACGGGGTTAACGGCGCCGTAAAGGGTGCCGGAGCCGTTAACCCCGTTCTGCCCGATTACGAGGTCCCCTCACGGGACACGTTAAGCACGCCTGGGAAAACCAGGCGTACTTACCGGGTCCCGCGAGGGGACCAGGGAGCTAATAATGGACCCGTAATTAATGGGCCCATTATTAGCTCCCTCCCCATTCCCATTCAGCCCTATGGTGGCTGAAATGGGAATGGGGATGAACCGTGTCCGTGTCTTCGAGTGAGTAATTACCGGGCCACTCGAACTCGGAATGGCCCGGTAAGTCCTCATTCTGAGAACACGGACACGGATGCGGTTATGCCGGCAGCCATGACGCCAATAGCGGCATGGCTACCGGCATAATTTGTAATGAGGCCCTTACTCTTGCATTATATTTTATCCTGCTTCCCTCCGTTACACTTCGTTATTTACTAGGCATGCATCCCTTTGCCATACTTTTTGATCTATTCACTCACCGTTCGCATGTTTTTCATCTTTGGATCCTCGGGATCACTGCATTCGTTACCGCCTCTTCGAGCCGCTTTCCCATCTGCTTCTCGTAGTTATGGAAGGGGTTTCTATGTCAAAATAGGGGTCCTGTCAAACCTTTTCCTGCAGGGATTTTTTCCTATGCTAACCACTATCTACGGGAAGCTTCACGTCCTGTCAGCCGAAAGGCAAAGGTTGTGCGATATTGCAGAGACTCTAAAATTACTTATGTCGATGGCCGATGGTATCTTATCTAACCATCCGCTGCTATCAAGTGAACTGGAGTCTTCCAGCCCTTTAAGATGAGTAGCAATACCCTGGAGATGGGTGGGGATGCAGATTCTTCTCATACATCAATAATCAAGATGACACAAATAGTTTGGCAAAGTTCATCTGTTTTAATGCAAGTCTTAAAACAGGAAGTACAAGGAACATCAGCAATCGCGCGACACTCTGATTCTAACTACTTCATAAAAAAGTTGGGTTCTTATCCCCATAATTGGTCATAGCTGACGTGTTGAGCTGCGTCATTACCAACGTCATTCTATGTGGCAAACTACAGAAACTTATCGGGAAGCGGGATTGGGTCTAAGTGAATAACTAAGCATAGTTACCATATCTGCATGGAGTAACAGAGAAAGGTAATAGGATAGCTAACATCAGGTGGGGCAACTAAGCCCTCCCTCCAAAATGGCCACTATGAATGTCACTAAATGTACAACATCACATTGGCTACACAAACTATAGGACCTCTAACTGCCTGGTCCCCTACAATTGGTTGGTTTCTAACCCCCGTCAATAATTTTCCACCTGCGTGAGCAGCACACAGACTGAACAACCAGGTGCGGATAAGCTCGTCTTTGCACCAGCTTCCCACCAATTAAAATATCATCCATCATCACCTCAATGGTCCAGTGTCAATTAGTACTTTGAAGTTGGCCTTGAGTTTGTACTGTTCTCTGAGCATTTTTAAGGAGTACAGGCACTATCCGGCTTCCGTGCGTAGGTGTGACCATCTCGTCTGTCCAACTTTCTTCCATCACCTGACTGGACACCATGAATTGAGCCTTTTTGTGTATTTGATTTTATTCTTCAATAGTCCTCTGACGTCTTTTGTTTTTGCTTGACCTTCTTGAAAAGGAGCTTCTGTTCTTTCACATTATTTGTATGCACTGTCAGCCAACTCCTTGTTTGATAAGACCTTGGCTTTCTTGCCTCAGGGAACTCATAAGCTGAACTGGATTATGTTTAATTCAATTGCTTTTTGTAACTGCGACACTGAAATGAAGCCTGCTCACGTTGTTCAGTACTGCTTTATACGTAGGGGAAACATTAATTCTTCACTTAATCCATATGTATCTATGAGGTATATAGGTATATGTTGGCGCTTGCCACAGTCTAATCTATTTAAGCATGTGACTAGCTTCATGATTGCTTTGCTACTTGCGTTTCATTGTATCTGTACAAGTTTAAACTAACTAAATATCTTCGTCACGTTTGTGGCATATGTTTCTTCATCTTGATCCCAAGATGTCACTTATCCTTGGTACTTCTTTGTTCTTTATAATCGTCTGCCTCTCTGGTCTGGTTATCTTTCTATCTGGGTGTCCATTCAACTTTGTATGATGTCACCATTCATCCTGGTCATTCAGTCTCTTTGTTTTATCAGGAATCCCGTTCAAATGGCCATCATATTGTCTTGGATGCAAGTATGGTTTCCTCAATGGGTACTTTACTTCCCATATTTTCTTAGGTATAGGAATTGTTATGGGTACTGCACAGAGCCCTCTCTCTTCTCTTTGTTGGTTTAACTGTTCAGTATATGTCACATATTTTGATACATATGTTTCAGGTAATGTAGGCGGGGCAGTTGGAGTGGGGGTACTTGACTCCTCCTCTACAAAAGACTTTACACATGGAGTACACGTTTGTGGACGGGGTAGAGTCCGGGAACACGAGATATGCCATTCAAGGTGGAGAACATTTAAACCTAATAAACTGAGGGGAAATACCCACGCAGTGAACAATTTGCTGGCTAACAGATTACAATTTTTTGCTTTACCTGCAAGTATTGCCACATATTTTTAGTGCAACCACAGTTTCCAAGAACTTTACCACGTTGCATAGCACCTGACTACTAATTATTTTGCCAAGACCATTACGGTGCATACATCGTCATTACTTAAGAAGGCAGTGCACAAACTGCTTATATACAACCATCATCTTTTGCTGTAACTTTTTGTGTTGTCTTTGGTCTTTGATATTCTGCAATGCATGCCCTACACCTGTCCCTGCATGGGGGGTATTTATCAAGGTTCACTGCATACACATATGCTTCAACACACACAGCCACACCGCATACCTCACATGAGATTGCATCCCCTCAAAAAAGTCTTGTCGGTTTTGGTAGAGCTTACGCTTGACTTTGATTATCCTATATTTTGGTGTTAAGATCTTAACTTTAAGATTCATCTTCTGGTCTGTGTCCAGAGTTCACGTCGACTCTCATTCTTCTCTTGTGTGTTTGTAACTAATAATAATAATAATAATAATAATAATAATAATAATAATAATAATAATAATAACTCATGGTTCCTCTCATTCTCTGACTCTTGTCTGCGTGCAGATCTCAGCCCTATTCCATTTGCCATGCCACTAACACTTCTTTACGCTAATACTTCTCTTTTTGTACATGTGCAGATCTCAGATTTACTATGAGTCTTTTCATCTGTGTGCATTCATTTCCTTTATTCTCATCCAAATGTTCTACTAGCAGTCCTTTACTCCAACTCTTCATTTTCTTGTCTGTACTCTGACTTGTCTTTTGTTTATGTAGAATTCACCACTACTCACATTACTCTCTTGAATCTACACTGTTCTTCTGCAGCTCAGACTATCTGTTAGGAAATTACCTTTTTGACCAAGAGGTTACTGCCATGGTCATAAGATCTGGGGCCAGTGAAGCAGCAAGGGGGGCATTACATAAGACCCTGGGCCCAGGGGCTCTTAAAGCTGAAGAAGGTGAAAGGCCAGAGACGTCCTGTACCGCACAGTCTAGATCAAAATCCCACAGAGATGCTTGCTTCTGCCAGAGAGAGCATAGTTGCTGCTGAGGTACCTACTGCAGTGGCACTGGATTCTGGGTTCCTGAGGTGAAGGATATGGTACTTTGGGTCCTCAAGGCCCTGCCAGAACAGATTGAGTTGTCATCAGCTTGAGGGCAGAGTCAGGCTGACCTTTGCAAGGCACAGAGAGACTGCCCCACTCTGGCAAATCTGCATGAGCAGGCAGAGCAACAGGCTTGGAGGGAAGGCCCTGGGATGGTTAGGGTGTATTGGGAGATTGGTCTCCTGTAAAGTGATCCCAGAAGTTCTGAGGCAGGGGCCAACCAGGGGTTAGTTGCACCCCATTGCCACAGGAGGATCCTACTGGACTCTACTCACAAGATTCCTTTGGCAAGTTACTTTGGAGTGGATTTGCATGGGTCTATTAAATAAAGGAATTTGCCTGGTGCTATCATACTAGCAAAGCATCAGGTAAGTCAGTCGGGGTGACACAGGACCCCTTCATTCCCCTACCAAAGGTTGGGCAGCCTTTCAAGAGAATAGGCAAGGCCATTGTGGCTTCTTTGGATTCTCCAATCCCCTCATGGAACTGGTACATCTTGGCTGTGTAGTTCATTCCACCCAGTACGTGAACAAAACAAAGAGGCGATGGCTGGAAGGTTTAGAATTCATCTTGAACCTCTGGCAATTATTTTGGGCAACCCTTGAAACCTTTATTCTTCACCTGCCAACCATTACAGAAAGGAGAAAGACCATATGCAAATCAGGCTTGGCCCCACCACAAAGGGGGCAGTCCAGCCCGAACTGCTAGGTCATCTCTATTCTGCATGAGACCACAAGCATACCCAGACATGTTTCGGTGAGGAGTAGCTTGGGTTTCTAGATGCAGAAAGGATGTGACCGAGCAGTTCAGGCTGGACTGCCCTTTTTGGAGTGGGATGAAGCCAGATTTGCATATGGACTTCCCCTTTTGTAGTGGCTTGGCAGGTGAGGAACGGTGGTCTGGAGGGTTGGCCAGAGCAATGACAGAGGTTAAGATTAATTCTAAACTGTCCAGCCATCACCTCATTTGTTTTGCTTAGTGACCTGGTACCCAAAGGCGGCAACCTTGAGAAGTATCAAAACCTCAGTGGTTTCTCTTGTGCTGTTCCTTAAAGAGGTCGTTTCTGACAGAGGCTCCAGCTTCATATCTGCATGTAGGAGGGTGATGCAGGAGGAGTGTGGCGTTACTTACAAGTTCTCCACAGCTTTCCACTCACAAACCAATGGGCTTGTTGAAAG
Source organism: Ambystoma mexicanum (assembly GCF_040938575.1). Classification (NCBI taxonomy): domain Eukaryota; kingdom Metazoa; phylum Chordata; class Amphibia; order Caudata; family Ambystomatidae; genus Ambystoma; species Ambystoma mexicanum. The sequence goes on from NC_090923.1 coordinate 720,627,691, forward strand.
ATTTCACAAGCGCCCCAATGGTGCCATAGGTAGCTTTGAAGAAATGGGATATTCTCATACCATGCCTTCGGTTCTCCTAATCGAAGGTGCCACATAGCACAAAAGGGTACAGTCACTTTGACATTCTTTTGGCCACCCTTTAGGATTCCCCTAAGTCTGGGGAGTGAAAGATGGGTGGCCGATCCCTGCCGTTCTTCCACAATATAGTGGACTATGTATTTGAGCTCAGATGAATAAATAAAATAGATCCAAAATGGTCAACTAAAGGGAACAGAGTACCCAGCACCTCAAGGCCAGCCAAGAGCTCATGAAGCACTGCAATAATGACGAGTACTCTCTCGGTCCGATGGTCTGGCTAATAGACCCTGTCAAGCCAGCGCCCTTCATGATAAGTGTCCTGGGACGGATGTGGTGCTTGAGGAAAAACGACCTAATTGATATAAAGGCCATAAGTCATGCACAGGATCTTTCATATAAACTAGCTTAAACCTCATTACAGCCGGGATGAGCGTGGTCTCTTGTGGCAGATGATGAGAACGTGGAGGTTGTTGCATGCAGAGCCTGCAGATGGGTCTCTGGGGGGAGTTCAGGTCTCCCCAGACCTACACAAACAGCAGTTGTGGGACGCCTAGCAGGTGTTGGCCCAGTTTGTGTGTCTATTCGCACGGACTCCAGGAAAACTAAATTGGTGCAATCATGTTACTGAGACTGGGGACATAAGCCAGTGAATGGCAGAATTCAATGGATGTCGACAAGGTACAAGACACTCTCAAGGAGAACATTTCCAAGATGTTAGGAGTTATTGAGCCTTCCCATAGCCCTGGGCTGGTTCTGTGCTACTGGTACCCAAACAGTCCAGTAGCTAGAAAACTGAAATCTGCTTTTGTGTTGACTGTCAATGGCCTTATTCTGTCGGCAAGATGAATACTCACCCCGTACCTCGGGCAGGTGAGCTGATTGTATGAATAGACACTGCCAAGTACAATGAGTACCTTTGACTACACGACGGAGTATTGGTAGATCGGCGCAACTGATGAAGTAAGGGAGTGGTTAACATTTTAAACACCAGAGGGGCACTATCATTAACTTTTATGTCATCTGGGTTAAAAAAAAAATCCCTGTCATATTTCAGAGGATGGTAAATGAGTTCCTATCGGGTTAGATGATTGCAGCATTGCCTAGCTAGATGATGTGTTGGTCTTCGGCCATATCAGGATTGGGGCGCATTGTGATCACTTCACACCCCTCCTGGGAGCATAGCCTGCCCCGACCCACACTACCATAAAAGGTGAAGAAGGTACACCCGTCGGGCTGTGTCTGTTTAACCTTTATGATTTTAACCTTTATGATTAAGATCACTGCTGGTTTACTGGTAATGTGGGGCCTAGTAGACGGTTGCGCCATCCCAACCCTGTATTCTTGCATAGCAATCATCATTTTGTCACGTGTGCTGAGGTCCTCTTTATTTTAATTCTTTCCTTGGCTCTATACATTTATCGTTTGATCGCATCCTTTTCTCGCCTGTTTTTCTCTCGTTCCTTCCTTTTGGGTGCGCACCTTTTGCATCGTTCTCTTGTTGCGCTGCTGATCCACATTAGCACAGGCAGGCATCTTGCCCACTGTGCCACACTTTGCCGTGCTTTGATCAGTCTACTATTAACCTTAATCCCATATTGACTGAATCAAAGCGGTAGACTAATGAAAATAGTGAATGATTGAAATCACATGCTTGATAAGCTCCTTGGACAATACGCTGATGATGTAGTGCAGTATTAAAGGCTTGTAACATAACATTTTAAGTTCTATTACAAATAGTGTATGAAATTAATGTGTGATTAAAAACGAGTACGTATTAGGCTTCAAGACTTAAAATGGTGATCCTTGAAAAGTATTGAATCCAATCACTATTTAAATTCATTGTGGCCACTTTATTAAGCTGATTTTGTTTTGTAAATTTGGTTTTATTAGTTTTACAGATACAAGTCATGCAAAGAAAGGATACATTGAGTACACGATTAACTATCTCATAATGAAGAAGCGAACCCTTAAATTTCGGCGTATTTAGTGTCTGTCCTGCAAACACTTTCTTCAAACATAGGGTTCGTGCAAAAACATGACCTTTCCCCCCTCCCTTTCCCCGCTCCCCTCCCCCCTGGTCAGAACCTGTATTGCAGGTCAAACAGCGTTCATCGTGTGGCGAGCAGAGTCGGTGTACAATGCCGAGATTGCCTTGGTTATGAAAGTGTCTGTTGTAAAGCTCAACTTATATGTTGCCTAGGTCAATTCTTGTCCCTCTATCGCCATGGTAGGAGCATTATTACGAGATAAGCCGGTGGGCAGATATATACTTTTATATTCCATCCATAAGACTTCGGTCTGAGACAATTTTCCATGTAGCAATGCCGTTATATGTTCCATTATGCATATATTAGTGGATACATGGATCCATTTGTTTTTCGTGGGGGTTGTAGGAGCTTTTCACCTCATTACTAGTGTTGCCCTAGCGGCTTATAGCAGTTGTGGTGCTAGATCCTTAATATTGACCCAGTCATCCTCATTTTTCTCGAGGCTAAACAATATGAGGTAGGGAGTAGGTGTTCTGTCAATACCATCGACTTCTTTGATCCAGCCCAGGACCTCTGACCAGAACACTTGTATTCTGGGACATCCCCACCACATGTGCCAGTAGTCTGCTCTGTTTCCGCATCCACGCCAGCATTCCGGGCTTGTAGTCTGAAACATGTTGGATAATCTGACTGGATCATATTGCCATCTATGCAATAATTTGATTGCATGGAGTTTGTATTGGTTCGAAATGGATATCCGTGTGGCTGCCTGGCATATGGTGTCCCATAGCTCTGGAGTGAACTGGTCGGCAAAATCTGTTTCCCATCTTCTTTTCAATGAGTCCGTGGTCACCCCCTCTCCTTCTATCAGTGTTCTGTACAGATCAGATATTAGGCCTTTCATTACAGTTCTTGAGTCCAGTATTTTCTCAAAAGGGGTGAGTTCTCTCATTAATTTGGGTTTCCACATGGCTCTTGTCAAAACCCCTTTTATCTGCAAGTATTGAAAGGTGGATAGTGGGCCTATTCCGAGGGCTTCGGTTAGTTCAGGGAGCGAGATGAAGGAGTCTTTCCGTTGCAGTTGCCCTACTCTCTCCAATCCAGCCTCGTACCATGATTGGAACCTTCTTACTTCTGGGATATGGTCGTTGATTCCTGGGGACCATAAGTGGCTAAGGGGAGCCGGCCAGGTAGTAATGTTATGCATGTTCTTGCCATGTGTCCAGATATCCCAGATGGTCATTAGTATCGGGTGGTCTTTGAGTTTTCTACAGATTCTTTTCTTAGGTACCCATAACCATTCAGATACTGTGGCTGGTGTAAAATAGTGGTTGTCCATATTGACCCACTGGGTGTCTGTTTGATTACGCAGGTGTGGAATCAATACTCTAAGTTGGGAGGCTTTGTAATATTTTTGAAAATTTGGAAGCCCAACTCCACCTTTATCTTTAGGAAGCGTTAGGGTCTTATATGGAATTCTTGCTTTTTTCCCTTGCCATAGGAATTGGAGCATGGCCCTTTTGATCTCAGTAAAAAAGCTTTTTGGAATCATAATGGGTATTGCTTGGAAAGGATATAAGAACCGGGGAAGGGATATCATCTTCATTGCATTGAGCCGGCCTAGCCAGGATATTGTGAGCTTATCCCATCTTGTCAAGTCTAACCTAAACTGCTTCAATAGGGGAGGGAAGTTTGCTTCAAATAAGTCACTTAGATTTTTCGTTATTTGTATCCCCAGGTTGTGAGTGTTCGATATTGAGACCGAGTGGGGAGAATCTGATGATATGCTCGTCTTTTTGACCTTGGAGGGGAAAGAGTGTGGACTTTGTTTTATTTATTTTGAACCCTGAGAGTTTAACATATTCTTCTATCATGCAGAGAGCCCGGGGGATGGAGACGAAGGGGTTCGTGATGTGGAGGAGGATGTCGTCTGCATAGAGGGCAATTTTGTATTCTGTTGTCCCCAGTCGAATACCTTCTAGTGTAGGGTCTGCCCTTATTGCGATTGCCAGGGGTTCTAACGAGAGGGCAAAGATAATCGCCGAGAGGGGGCATCCTTGTCGGGTTCCACGTTGCAGGTTGAACCACCGTGAGTATTCCCCGTTCACAAATATAGATGCCTTGGGCTCTGTATAAACTGCGTTTATCGCTCTTCTAAATCTAGTGCCCATTCCCACCTTTTGCAGTACTGCCTCAAGGAACCCCCATTCCACCCTATCAAAGGCCTTTTCCGCGTCGGATCATTCTCCATGGTCTGGGATGCGTGGATCAGGTGTAAGGTTTTGCGGATTGTGTCTGCCCCTTGTCTGCCCAGTATGAACCTGACCTCATCGGAGTGTATAAGTTGAGGAATGAGGGTTTCAAGCCAAGATTCTGGTGTATATCTTTGCGTCAAGGTAGTGAGATGGGGCGGTAAGAGGGACAATTCGTAGGATCCCTCCCAGCCTTGGGGATAACAGTGATCAATGCCTTGGTAAAGGAGTCTGGGGGCTTCCCCGTGTCCATTATTTCATTGTATTTCATTGTAGAGGAGTGTCAGGAAAGGGGCCAGCGCGGTGGTGAAGGGTTTATAAAATCTGGCGGTGTAGCCGTCTTCGCCCAGGGACTTGCCCAATGTTAACCTTGTTATGGCGACTTGGACCTCGAGTTCTGTAATAGGGGATTCTAGTGATTCGACCTCTAGGCCAGGAATACAGGGTACATCTATTGAGGGCAGATAGGACTCTGTCTGTGATCGCTCAGGGTCTACCTCAGAGGAATATAAAGTTTCATAAAAGTCAGCAAAATGTTCTGGGATGGTGGTGTGGGCATGTGATGTAAGGGAGGAATCGTCTTTAATTTCTAATACTCTTCGCTCAGCTCTTTGTTCTCGCAGCCTGGCGGCGAGAAGTACGTTGGCCTTATCGCCCTTCTCGTAGAATTTTTGTTTTAAAAATCTCAGTTTACGCACAACCTGTACATACTCCAGTAGTTTAAGTTAATTTCTTTTCTCTCTGGTTTTGTTCATTTTCTGAGGATTTACTTCTTCGGCTATTTTGGGTGTGCTTTCTAATTGGCAGATTTCAGTTTGGAGCCTCTGTTCAATAAGATTATGTTCTCTCTTCTTTGATGAGCCTTCCCTTATCAAAATCCCCCTCCAGGTGGCCTTCCCAGCCTCCCACACCGTTTGTTTGGATATCTCTCCACTGTCGTTTCTTTTGAAGAATTCAGAGATTTCTGTCTCCATTTCAGTTCTGAAAACGACATCCCTCCAAAGGCTCTCATTGCAGCACCATTTCACACTATTTTTAGGTAGGTCGGCCCACTGAATGTCTGTGAGGACCATGTCGTGGTCAGACCAAGTGATCGGGGTTATCTTTGCCTGTGATGTTACCTCAGAGAGCTCTCTAGAGAGATACATGTAATCTATGTGGGTGTACGTATTGTGGGGAGCTGAATAGAAAGTGTAGCCTTGTTCTTCCGGGTGAAGAGCTCTCCATGCGTCCACCATGTTATACAGTTCCATCATATGAGCTAGTTCATTCGGTTCAGGTCTATTCTGATGAGCCGTGGTGGGGTTCCCAGGTTTCCGGTCTGTAGCCGGGTTCGCCCATTGATAAAAATCCCCCCCCCAAGATGGTGTGCCCAGTGGCTTCCAGTAGTATCTTGGGGATTGTCCTGGAGAGAAATCTAGACTGGCCTGTGTTCGGAGAGTACAGGGTGGCAATTGTGACATTCAGCTTACCTAGTTGCCCATTTACTAACATTGCTCGTCCTTCAACATCTGACCATGTCTTGGTTAGCACAAACTATATGCCTTTTCTAATGAGGATTCCCACCCCTCCCTTTCTGAGTGGGCCAGAGCCCCAAAATTCAGTTCCCACTCGTTTCCCAAGGATCCGTCATTCATCTCCTTTTATGTATTTTGTTTCCTGGAGTAGGAGAATATCTAATCCGCTTCTGCGAAATTCTCTAGCTACAAGGGACCGTTTCGTCAGTGAATTGAGCCCTTTAACATTGAGTGTTCCAACTCTTAAGGAGACCTGTTCCCTTATATTAATGTTCGTAGCCATAGTTCTTTCTCGCTGGGAGTTGTCTCTTTGTATACACTCGACGATGTTCTATGCTCATAAGTCGCACGCTGCATTGACTGTTGTGGTTCATTATGTTTGCTGCTCTGACCTCATTTGTTTCCTTAACTTTTCCTTCACCCTCCCCCCTTCCTCCTTCCTAATTGATGGCGTCCGATCGAGCCTGGTCTGTTGTTCCAGGTCGACATCGGACCACTTCCGGGGGTCGTTACTTCACGCCCCTTGACCAGAGTAAGTCATCTTAGTCCAGAATGAGCCCCCTGGTGGTTCCCCTCTAGTTATCTTCATTAGAGTCCAGGGAATGTGTGTGCGTTAGTGCATCCATATCACACTATTTACATACTTTGATTGGAATTGTCTTACGGGTATCACCTGGTGTCAGTTGTCCGTTTCCGGGGAGAGATTGCCTCTCCTGAATTTTCGTGACCCCTTCACTCTCCTTCTCTGGGGGCCTTGGAGTCGCTATTCTCTTCTTTCCCTATTTGTCGCTTCTTGATTAGCGTCTTCTCCTTGTGTTCCTAAGAGGTCAGATATGCATGATTTTATTTCTTTCTCTGATCGCAGTCTGAATCTGGTCCCCTCGTATTGGAACGTGAGGGAGAAGGGGTAACCCCATTTATATCGAACGTTCTTTTCCTTGCGCATCTTCGTCAGAGGACCGCACATTTTTCTGAGGGCTAGGGTCAAGGAGGAGAGATCTTGGTAAATGGAGATTTGTGCTCCGCATAGCATAATCATCCCGCTCCTCCTGGCTTTCTCAAGAATTCTAGCTTTGTCCCTGAATCAGTGAAATCGGGCGAGGACTGAGCGTGGTCCACTTGCTGGGCCTCCTGCTCTATGAATTCGTTCTGTTACCGGTTCATCCAGCTCATCACACGTTGTCAGAAGTTTGATGATGTTGTGAAGTGTCTCCTTAAGGTCCGCTTCCGTTTCCCCCTCTCTCTCAGGAATACCAAAAATGTGTATATTATTCCTCCTCTCTCTATTTTCCAAATCATCGAGTTTAAGTTTAAACTCGTATTTGCATCGTTCCAGTTCCGTCATTCTTTGGTCGAGTTGCCCTTCCAGTGTGTCAATGGAGACCTGATTGTTTTCAACTCCCTCGAGCCTGTCCTCCATGCTATCAAGCCGTTGAGTGATCCTATCTATTTTGCCACCTATGTTTGTTCCCAGGTTCTTAATCTCCCCCAGTAGGGCAGCTAAGTCTCCTTTCGTAGCTGCAGCCAGGTCGTCTCCTGTAGTGGCGCAGTTTGCCATCTTGGCGTCAGAGGTTGTAAGCGAGGTGGGGGTGTAGGCGAAGTGAGCCAGCTTATGCTTAGTACTCAAACAGGCCGCAGATGGTGGGCCTGGGTAGAAACTGCGTGCGCTGTGATAATCCACGCCTCACTCGCTCTAAAGGTGGATGATGATGGCGGCGAGACCTGAGTGCAACTGTAGAGTGGTAGGTAATTTCACAGGGAGAGTGGTTTATGTCGCAGGTTGGGAGCCCCTATTCAAGTACTTCCTTTGGTTCGACGTGTGTGCGTTGTCCCTTCGGTCTCCTAAGGGCTTTTGAAGGGAGGTGCGCACCACAATAGGGGTATTAAAGTGTTTATGCACGAGGACTGTTGCGGGAGCACAGTGTGCTATGGCGCCGTGAGGGTTCAGCTGTAAGCGAGAGCTAGTAGCAGTTCATTGCAAATGAGGGCGGGTGTAATTGGTTGTTAACTGTTGCAGCCGGTGGAGGGTAGATATGTGTTCCTCATAGGGTCGCTGGGTTCGCAACATGCCAGTGGAGGTGGTACTTTTTATGGCCGGTAGGCAAGATGGTTATATCCACGTGCGGTCACTGCAGGGCAAGAATGGAGTGCAATTACGTTTGTTACACTGTTCTTTTGGTCCTCTCACCTTGTACATAGATGCCGGTGCTCCCTGGTGATGATGTAGTGGTAGAATGCTGTTGTGAGACTGGAGGGCGGCAGGGTCTGTCACTGGCAGGCCAATCGCGTCCCCGTCAGAGAGATGTGGGTCCTCTGTACCCGGATAGAGTATTAGACTTCGGTCCGTGGGAGCCCCGTACCCAGATGCATGGGTCGGTGAAGTCACGGTAGGCTCCAGCTGTTCGTCTGCAGGTTGTTAGCACTAAACGCCCATGCGTTATGGAGTGATTGTAGCGGTTTGGGTCCTACTCCCTCGGGTTACGCTGCGGGTAGATTGCGGATGAGGTGGCGCAGGGTCTTGTGTGGGCCTGGGGTGGTGCTGTGGGCGGGCGGGGAGTCGTGCTGGGTAACCGGCCCCTGGGAGGGGGAGGCGCTGTCCCCTGCCGGGTCCGATTATGAATTCTGCCTCAGGTGGGGTTTGCACACAATTTTCGGCCCAGATAACTCCGCCGTTGGGTTCACCTGGGAAGTTGCGGGTCTGTGAGGGCTCCACTCGGCAGCTTTCCCCAACGTCACTCCGGCATGAGTTGTTATGTTCGCGATCCGCAGTTCGCTCCTGTGTGCTGCACTTATTCGTGCTCACCGGGTCGGTTGGCTGATCTCACGTCCTCGTGTGAGGGTGTTTCACTTCGGGAGCCGCACACATGCCTTCCGGGCCTTCTAACAGCGAGAGACACGTAGGTGGTTTCGATTTTCACGTGTCTCGGAGGCCCCAACTTTCCCTTGCGCTTTCTGAGGCCGTGGAGGGCCGATTTACATCGGGATTTTTTCTCAGGGTGGGGGGGATGTTCAGACAGCGAAATCCCGTATTTGTTCAGCGGGGGGTTCCAAAAGACGGGGGCTCATTCCATCTTCCGGGGTGCTGGTTACGGAGCTCACAGAGAGAGCATGCTGATCTCTGCGCCCCCTGGTGGCCATTCTGTTAAGTGATTTTTAAATAATTAATCAACACATACAGGGGGTCATTACAACCCAGGCGGTAATTACGCCAACTTTGCCACCATGGTGTAAACTATGTTTACACCATGGTGGATGGCGGATTTACCGCCCCATTCCAAGGTGAGTGGGGCGGTAAATCCCCATTTCCCATTTTCCCTTCCCCATTCCCATTTTTGTCCCATAGGGCATAATGGGAGTGGGGAAGGCGCTAATTACGCCACGGTAAATTACGGTGGCGTAATTAGCATCATGGCGGGTTAGCGCCATGGATTTTAACGGCTGCTAAAAGCAGCCGTTAAAATTGGAATCAGGCGTTAAGGGTTAACGACGGCGTTAACCCTTAACGCCTGGGTCGTAATGAGGCCCACAGACTGTAAGCAACTCTGGTGGAGTTGGCTGTATCCAACTCAGGGGGCCTCAATCCCAGGGGGCCTCACCCCGAGAGTACGAGAATCTAGAGGTGACTCATTGCTCTTTATGGCTAGAATGGAACCTGCACCTCAAGGATGACGTTGCAGGCAGCGGTGAGTGAAATACTGAAATGCGCTCTGCTCAAAAATGGGCACATTTCAGGCAAAATTGCCAAATTGCCAGTTTCAGACAAAAAAAAAATGTCGGGGGGGGGGGCAACATTTCTCAAGAGAATGGCTAAAAAGCACAAATCGAATACAAATCTGCCCCATGGGTGAAACAGAAGGGAGGGTGTTTCATTTCACTGCCAGTAATTTCGCCCACCCCTAGTTTCAGGAGGCATTGGCTTGTGTTGGGTTGCAGTTGGTTCTTTGCCTGGGAGGAAATGTACCTGCCGTTTCGTGCCGCACTGCCCTTGTGGGCAGGATCAGGCTGAGAGGCGAACGGATACTCTGCTCTGGTACAGCACAGAGGGAGGGTTAAGGATAGCACAGGGACAACGTGCTGGTCTTGGTAAGCAATACCACACCGAGCAACCGAGGTTCGGATCCGGATCCGCGCTTAGAATTCGAACTCAAGTATTAAGTGCGTAATAAATAATACAGTAGACAGGTGCTAGCTTTGCTTTGGTTTGTTCTTAGTAGAGGATGTCTCATATAGTCGGCATGCTCTAAAGCAATCATCTACACTTGTAGAGTAGACCCCACATGCCGCTTTTCACTGTAGACAGACTTGTGAGTGTTTCTTTTTCTGCTTCCCCAACAGCCCCCTCCAGCCATTCTACGCAGGATCCAGTCCACTCACCGCCATGCCAGAGCCGAACGCACTTGCTCCGATATAAACTGTATGTATGACATCTTCCTCTTGGAGGGCCCTTATTCACTCCACAGGTATGCGGCCGAGGCCTGAGGACCTCAGGGAGAGTGGGTGGGGGACGGGTTGGATGTGCACAAGCTGCTCCTGCTGAGACGAAAGGCGGCTCTCCCGTTTCTCACCCTGGTGCTGGCTTCTTCTCTACTCAGCAACTAACAGTCAACTCTTTGAGCGCCCAACTTCCCTCTGGAGCTTTGGTACACCCCTTTAGAATTCAGACCATGCAGTGGTACTCCAAGTGTGCAACCTGTCGAACATGGCAACGCCAATGAAAATAGTTCCACCCTGTTTGAAGTAGACCAGACCACAGAATACAGAGGGCTCACATTTTAATCATGATGAGTTTCAGAAGGTATTATCTCTTCATCATTCACATGTGTGCAGCACGGTAAGGGTTCACTAACGAAATGGGCCTCATCACAAGTGTGCCGGAAAAAATTCCGGTTATTCCGGCTCTGACATTTTTTCCAGACTGGCACACTTCATGTTTGCTGGTGGGGGCAAAGGAACTCGCGGCAGTCAGGCCTCTACTGGCAAATAATTGCCGGAATCACTGGCATCGGTACTACCAGTGCTGGTAATTCCGGCAATCCCATCCCATAGAGTCCTACGGGACTCCATGGGAATGGGAACTTACTGGCACTCCGCTGCCCTAATATCCCAGCAATACCGGGATATCAGTGGCAGAGACGGTAAGGCTAGTTTGCTGGTGGGATAACGGCAAACTTAGAATGAGGGCCTATGTCTCTAGCACCCTCTAGGATCCTGGTGAGCCCTCCACCAAAGATTTACCTGAATATAAACTTCACATGTAACCTTGTGTAGCTGTTTAGTGTGCACTGCTCCCTTTGAGTCCCGGGGTCAAGATTGATTTGCATACATTATGTCTTCTTATGTAATCGGATAGATAAACTAACAAAATGATGGAATGGAATGGAACCCGGGTGAACTCCCTTTACAAAAGAAGCCTTGGCTCAGCAATTCCCATCCCTTGCCCTCTTGTTTCGCCCATCCTGCTCGTCGACCACATAAAACGCCCAGTTGTGGCCACAAGTACATGTGAAACATCAAGGCTGCACTGCACTTCATTGTACTTTTCCATGTTCTCGACAATCATTTGGAATAATCAGGCATACTCTGTAGAGTGCACAGTGTACCGAAGTTAGCCATCACCTACCTTAGTGGGGAGATCTTCACAGATATCATGGACAAGAGCGCCTCAGCTGGATCGTTGGCCGAATGGGGGATCAACACCTTTCCACGGGCGCAGAAGCTCATTTAGTGTAACACACGGTGAAATAAGTAAATGATCAGAATAGGAGCGGTAGATTGTAGGATGCATTCTGTATGCTGTTTGGACTACTAGCCCACTTAGGGAAGACAGATCATCTAGCAATGAGTCGACAGGGCCAAGGCAATATATTCAAAAGGCGCCCCGCCACCTCGCACGATCTAGTGCAGGATCCTAAAGGCACAACATCGCTGACGAATATTACCTGACCTCCCGATCTGATCAAACAAGAAAAAAGGGAAGATCAGAAATGTTATTATGCAATAAAAACACACACACACACACACAGCAGCCCCGTAACTCTGCTATCTGAAAGTGCTCCCACACACAAGCACAACAGCATCGAACAAACCCATTGATGGGCAGCCAACATCGAATCTGAGTGATGCCGTCAGATTCAAAACTGGCAACAAGCTCTGTAGAATTTGCTGAGTGCTTGCAACTGCAACCGTTCATATAAGCTCAACATAGGCCACACGTGGTAGCTAGTGTGTTATCAAGTTGAATGTGCTCTCTCAGATTAACCGATTTCTCCACTATTAGATTAAGAACACACAGAGGGATGTGGACAGTGGCCGCTGGTAATTTTCTTTATTGGAGTGTGTTATTGTGTACCTCGAATATGGTGGGGCAACTGAGCATAGTGAGAGCACCTTAACCAACCAAGAGAGGTTCAGGGGGGATCTCTCCCGGCAAGAACATTTTTAAAAATAATATGTTAAAATTGAGTCTAAAAATAATATGTTAAAATTGAGTCCTTTCTAGCACACATTCCATGAAAAACTGGGCCAAAAGCTGCACAGTTTTCAATTTATTTTGTATGGTAGTATAGGAAAATATCTAATATACGCAAGTCACCCACAGTGAACAGGAGCATTTTCAATGCATTTTTATGATGCCTTTCTACACAATACCTTGGCCTTCTAAGGTTACCCTCTGTATTATATGCACTTATGCACTTGTTGTACTTACCTGTTTGAACCTGTTATGCAATGTAACCAAGCTATAAGACTTCTTGTACTGCTGCGCCCGGCTACCTAAGGGTTTGGTGTGCATTACCAAATAAATAAACAAACAAACAAACATGCATGTATAAAAAAAAGGTTTTCACACTGGTTGTGCCCATGCATGTCCATTCAGAGTGCACAATATATGCCATTATTAAGAACCTAGACTAGTTCACTTTGCCATAGTAAGAAAACATGTCCAGACTGACTGCCCTAATGTAGGGCAATCTAGCAATCTAGTAACACTTATCATGTTTGCTTTACACGTGATGCCCAGTAACAAAATGGCATACCACAGTAAGAATATATGGCCAAACTGGTGCCATTAGACAACGCAAGTTTAGCCATCTAATAACATTTGTTTCCTTTACCATTTATGCCCAGTAAATAAAATACCATGCTATAGAAAGAAAGTATATTCAAACTGGCTGCATCAATGAAGGCCAGTCTAGCACCTTAAATTCACTAACCTTTCTTGTTTTATGCTTCATACCAATAAAAAATGCCATGCAACAATATGAAAACATAACAAGGCTGACTGCACAAAAGTAGGCCAGTGTAGGTAGGTAATAACATGCATCATGTTTGCTTTAAAATTGATGCTCAGTAAAAATAAAAACCATGCCACAGTTAGAAAGGAAGTACAGACTGGCTGCACCAATGAAAGCCAGTCTAGTAATGTAATAATGGTTATGAGGTAGAGGAACTTTTTTTGTGTGTAGAGATATCTCAAGCTGCACTTTCGCGACCTGTTTCTGATTGCTGTTTGAGCTGATTATGTCTTCTTTGTGTAATATTTTCCTTATTTTTTCATCATTTATTGTTAGGTTGTCGCATGGGTGTAGGTCATCACAGAGACACTGAGTTCCTCAACTCCGTTTGAAAATTGTGAAAGAAGTCAGTTTGTGCCTGCACCTCTTTGCGCCAATTTTAACACGTAGCAAGAAGTCACAAAAGCCAGTTTTCTTGAAAAAGATTTTTTCTTAATCTATTGACTTGTCATTTAGCCCTTGTTGGATGACACGTGTTTCGGCATGTATTTAGCGCCTTTTTCAAATCCGGGCTGTTTATGTGCATGAAAAGTAAAACAAAACCAAATACAATTTTGAGTGCATTGTTAAGTAACATCCTCTTTAGTTCCTCATTACATAGTACAAATGGTGACTCTCATTGGTGCTGTGAACTCATTTGTAAAGGTTCCCCACAACAATAGAACAAAATGACACCTTTGCCATACACCTCGTGCAATTCTCTGTGCACAATCAAAAGAGAAAAGAAAAGGGAAAAAAACCTAAAAAGAAGAGATGTAAATAGATTGTATCTGTTACAGAAAGACGGGGAGGGTAAGTAGGACTTATATTATATCCTGTTAAATAACGAATTGAGCCATTTCTTACCCTTTCCTATTTGATTTTAGTTCCCCCTCTGGGAAAAGTCTCTCTTGGTTGATCACAAGACCGGAGTCCTAGGGCTCAATCCCTCCTAAACACAAAATTCGATATGATTGTCAATCTGTATTGATAATTATATAAGGTCCAATGTTCAACACTCACGTACTGAGTCCCTCAATTCTATGTTAATGTTTGTATTGAAACCACAGTTATTCATTCATATATTATATTTAATTATTTGTCCAAAGTCACTCATAGAATTCCCTCCGTCACCTTATTGTATATTTTGTATTTATCCCCGTAGTTCTAAGGCTTAGTTCTGTTTGCCCACATCATCTACAAAAAGTTCTGTGTGCTACAGTAACATGGTGCTTCTCCCCACTACTACGGGAGAGATAAACACACTGGGCACGCGTGTTTACAACATTTGCCTCTTGCGCGAATTCGTTTAACCAAATACTATTTAATTCGCACGGTTAAGAACGTGCATGCTTATTCACGGTGGGCTTCCCACCCAGAATAAGGGCTTACCTGAAAATTATAATGCTCGTGCCTCACGCGTCAGGGATCCCATCTTACCTGGAGTTGACTCCTTGTTAATATGGAGTCTATTTCCTCCAGTCCCTCTTCGCTCTCCATGCGCGTTCCTTAGAGGCCATATTTTGGGATGCCTGCCTATATTTTACTATGCGGCACGTTCAACATACCTCTAATTTCCCGTGATAGTTACATGTTTTGTATCAGTATGTTTAACTAATGTTAGTTTACTAAAAGGCAGTGTTATTTGGTTTACAATTTCAATGCTCCGTTTATTTCAAAGAAGGGGGACTTCTCGTTTTAAACTTACCCTGCGCAAAACTACCTCCACGTTGGGTGTAGAGCAGTCTGGTTATAGTAGTCCCTTGATTGTTACGATATTTTAATTCCTTTTCAATCATTACATTCTAAATGGCTGTTTAATTATTCGTTTTTTAATATGCCACAATCAGGACCTCTAAATGAGCCAGGACTTTTGAATAATTCCTATGTGATTTATATGTATGAACATCTTTTTTGCCATATTTGTTTCAAAGGTCAATTGTTATACATTCATTGTGAGTGAGCCCTGATTCTAGATAATATTTCAAAAATCTGAAAGAGTATGTATTCGTAGTAAGACAATTGTCATTTGTTGATCAAGAATATCTCTAGGAGTTAGAGTCTCACAATGATAGTTAAAGCAATTACAATGACAAAAACACCTTTTTGAAAAGTCTCTAAAACTGGTTCCAATCTCCATTCCATTTCAATTAAAGAAAATGTACCATTTCATTGTCTGAATTTAACCCTTTTTCCACCGTTTTGACGGCAGATTAATCTGGCTTCTTCCTGCCGTAAGCATAGTTCTTGGTTTCCTCCTCGTTTTCCCATCTTTATTCTTTTCAGACCAACGAACCTTATATCTTGTTTGTTCTGCATTTGGTGATGGTTTTGCCAATGTAGGGACAACGGGAGGTTCTTATTTTGGCTTCCAATAGCCGAAATATGTTCCCTGATTCTGGTTCTCAACTCGCGAATGGTACTGCCAATGTATATCATATTGCAAACACATATCACCGCATAAAGGACAGATTTGGATCTACAGTTGTTTTGCTCGTTGATCCTTATTTTCACACCATCTTGGTTTACAAAAACATCTGTTTCTGGTACAGCATAGTGACACATCGAACAGAAGCCGCATTTTCTGAAACCTGACTGCGGTTGATGTAGCCATGCCTCTGGTCTTATTTCTTCTCCTTTTTCCGGCAAAAATGATGGACTTAGCATGCTTTTCAGCGTTTTAGCCTTCCTGTATACTATTGTTGGGTGATCTTGTATATATTCACATATATGCGGGTCCAACTTTAATAAGTACCAATTCCTCTTTAGGACTCTCTTGATTTCTTTGTTATTTGCGCAATACGCAGTAATAAAGTGAATCGTGCTGTCTTGTTGTACTTCTTTGATATTTTGAGACAATGTTGATTGTCTGGTCATGCTTTTGGCTTTTTTCTTTGCATTTGTGATTGATTTTTTTGGGTATCCTCTGACTGTAAATCTATCTGATAGCAGTTGGCACTCTCTCTCAAAATTTGATGATTCAGTACAGTTTCGTCTAGCTCTAATGAACTTGCCTTTGGGAATATTCTGAATAACTGGTTTATGGTGGCAACTGGTTGCATAAAGTGTCGAGTTAACTTCTGTTTCTTTTCTGAACGTTTTAGTGTGTAGTTTATCCCCGGATACATAGATGGTTAGATCCAAAAAGTTAATTTCTGACCGACTACTGTGGCCAATGAACTCTAAGCCAAATTGGTTCCCATTTACTTGATGTAATAGAGACTCTAATTCTTCTGGTGGTCCATTCCAAATAATCAGTACATCATCAATGTATCTCAACCACTTGATTATCTTGTTTTGGAAATCTTGTAATTGGTATATAAATAAATCTTCAAACATTCCCATCACGATGTTTGCGAGGGCCGGGGCGTATTTGGCACCCATTGCAACCCCACGAATTTGGGCGGAAAAATTGATTATCAAAGATGAAGATGTTATTCTCCAAGGTTGCCATGAGCATTTGTTTAAGCATGCATGCATAATTAAAGTAAGAGGCAGATCTGTTCTTGAAAGTATAGTCAATTGCATCTAGTGCCAGTTTGTATTCAATGGATGTGTACAAGGCTTTCACATCCCAGGTCGCCAACAAGTAGGTGTCTTGCCAGAGGCATGGCTACATCAACCGCAGTCAGGTTTCAGAAAATGCGGCTTCTGTTTGATGTGTCACTATGCTGTACCAGAAACAGATGTTTTTGTAAACCAAGATGGTGTGAAAATAAGGATCAAAGAGCAAATCAACTGTAGATCCAAATATGTCATTTATGCAGTGATATGTGTTTGCAATATGATATACATTGGCAGTACCATTCGCGAGTTGAGAACCAGAATCAGGGAACATATTTCGGCTATTGGAAGCCAAAATAAGAACCTCCCGTTGTCCCTACATTGGCAAAACCATCACCAAATGCAGAACAAACAAGATATAAGGTTCGTTGGTCTGAAAAGAATAAAGATGGGAAAACGAGGAGGAAACCAAGAACTATGCTTACGGCAGGAAGAAGCCAGATTAATCTGTCGTTTCAAAACGGTGGAAAAAGGGTTAAATTCAGACAATGAAATGGTACATTTTCTTTGATTTAAATGGAATGGAGATTGGAAACCAGTTTTAGAGACTTTTAAAAAAAGGTGTTTTTGTCATTGTAATTGCTTTAACTATCATTGTGAGACTCTAACTCCTAGAGATATTCTTGACCAACAAATGACAATTGTCTTACTACGAATACATACTCTTTCAGATTTTTGAAATATTATCTAGAATCAGGGCTCACTCACAATGAATGTATAACAATTGACCTTTGAAACAAATATGACAAAAAAGATGTTCATACATATAAATCACATAGGAATTATTCAAAAGTCCTGGCTCATTTAGAGGTCCTAATTGGGGAATATTAAACAACAAATAATTAAACAGCCATTTACAATGTAATGATTGAAAAGGAATTATAATATCGTAACAATCAAGGGACTACTATAACCAGAATCCTCTACACCCAACGTGGAGGTAGTTTTGCGCAGGGTAAGTTTAAAACGAGAAGTCCCCCTTCTTTGAAATAAACGGAACATTGAAATTGTAAACCAAATAACACTGCCTTTTAGTAAACTAACATTAGTTAAACATACTGATACAAAACATGTAACTATCACGGGACATTAGAGGTATGTTGAACGTGCCGCATAGTAAAATATAGGCAGGCATCCCAAAATATGGCCGCTAAGGAACGCGCATGGAGAGCGAAGAGGGACTGGAGGAAATAGACTCCATATTAACAAGGAGTCAACTCCAGGTAAGATGGGACCCCCAACCCGTGAGGCACGAGCATTATAATTTTCAGGTAAGCCCTTATTCTGGGTGGGAAGCCCACCGTGAATAAGCACGCACGTTCTTAACCGTGCAAATTAATTTGTATTTGGTAAACGAATTCGCGCAAGAGGCAAATATTGTAAACACGCGTGCCCAGTATGTCTATCTCTCCCGTAGTAGTGGGGAGAAGCACCTTGTTACTGTAGCACACAGAACTTTTTGTAGATGATGTGGGCAAACAGAACTAAGCCTTAGAACCACGGGGATAAATACAAAATATACAATAAGGTGACGGAGGGAATTCTATGAGTGACTTTGGACAAATAATTAAAGATAATAATATATGAATGAATAACTATGGTTTCAATACAAACATTAACATAGAATTGAGGGACTCCGTACGTGAGTGTTGAACATTGGACCTTATATAATTATCAATACAGATTGACAATCATATCGAATTTTGTGTTTAGGAGGGATTGAGCCCTAGGACTCCGGTCTTGTGATCAACCAAGAGAGACTTTTCCCAGAGGGGGAACTAAAATCAAATAAGAAAGGGTAAGAAATGGCTCAATTCGATATTTAACATGATATAATATAAGTCCTACTTATCCTCCCCATCTTTCTGTAACAGATACAATCTATTTACATCTCTTCTTTTTAGGTTTTTTTCCTTTTTTTTCTATGTTGATTGATACACAGAGAATTGCACGAGGTGGATGGCAAAGGTGTCATTTTGTTCTATTGTTGTGGGGAACCTTTACAAATGAGATCACAGCACCAATGAGAGTCACCATTTGTACTATGTAATGAGGAACTAAAGAGGATGTTACTTAACAATGCACTCAAAATTGTATTTGGTTTTGTTTTACTTTTCATGCACATAAACAGCCCGGATTTGAAAAAGGCGCTAGATACACGCCGAAACACGTGTCATCCAACAAGGGCTAAATGACAAGTCAATAAATTAAGAAAAATTCTTTTTCAAGAAAACTGGCTTTTGTGACTTCTTGGTACGTGTTAAAATTGGCGCAAAGAGGTGCAGGCACAAACTGACTTTTTTAGTAATGTAATAACACTCATCATGCTGGCTTTACCCTTCATAACAGCAAAAAAGAAGCAATGCCACAATATGAAAACATAACTAGACTGGCTGCACCAAAGTAGATCATTCTAGCTATATAATAAAACTTATCATGTTTGCTTTTCCAGTGATGCCACCGTACGAAAGTAGATCGCACCAATGAAAGCCAGCTTAGAAACATAATAACACTTATCATACTGGCTTCCGCCTTCGTACTAGTAAAAATGACATGCTACAATATGAAAACATAACTAGATTGTCTGCACCAAAGTAAGTGTAGCTGCATAATGGTGCCTGGAAAAACCTTTTTGCTGTATAGTGCAATAGTGCACCTTATAAAATAAAAACTTTCATCATTCTTGCTTTACCATAGATGCCCAGCAAAAAGTGCCATGCCACAGTAAGAACGTAGATCCAGACTGGCTGCACCAAAAAAGCTAGACATTTACCCTTGATGACCAGCAAAAATGCCATACTGCCAGAAGACCCTATAAAATGAGAGGCACGTTCCCATTTCATGCACAGAGCGCAAGCAAACACACACTCAAAGCACACATGCTCTCATTCACAAAACAATCACTCTCTTATCCAGCCGCACAGTCGTACAGCACTCAGAATATTCCTTGCATGCACGCATACATAAAAGCAAACATCCATACATTCACACGCGGGCACAATCACACACATACCCCCAGACAATGCCACTTGCATGCACACATACAAACACATTACATACATACATTTATTTTTCACTTATCGCCTGCTCGCACCTTCTGCATGTCGACACATCCCGAAGGTCTTCCCCACGCAGAGTGCTCTGACTAAGAGTAGAGGAGAGGATTCCTCTCCTGTCAATCAGCACCGCCTACCCTAGCAGAGTAATAATGAGAGGTAGTGGGGCCATGCCGGCCTCTTATTATTAAGCTATCCACATTTTCTGGAGCCTAAAGAGCTCCACATTGAAAAACAAGGTAGCAGGGGGACAACCTCTTGCACAGAGGCAGGCAGCACAGTCCTCCTGCAAATAATGGACTGAGCTGCCTGCCACTCAAGCGCGGGGGTGGCAGGCGGCCACCTGCCCATACAAACAAGCCGCCACTGGATATGGAAAAATTACCCAGTTTAAGTAAACCAAAGTTGCAAAGTCACGCATGTGCAATTTTGAATCTGCATCCAGCATTTTTGCTTATCAAATGTGCGAATTGGCAGCACACATGAGCTACTGATAAATACGCCTTACTAATTTCATTTTAATTTAGCTAATCTCTGGGATCCAATTACTCGACATCTATAATTAAATGTTCCAAGCTCTTACCCGTAGCCTCAAGCTGAAGAACATTATGATTTGTGCATAGGTTTAATGTGCATTATTTTTAATGAAATGTGATTTCTAATTAATTTCTTTTCAGCTACATGGCTATGTGCATTATTGAAGTTCATTAGGTGCGCTGGGTACAAGACTTTTTAGTACGGCTTATCAATGAATCAAAATTCAAATTTTAATTAAAACAATGAATCCTCTGTTAGGGGAGGGGCTAGTGATGTGTTTTAAACTCACACCAGAGTGGATCTCCCTCCCCCCTTTATATTACAGTGGTTAGATATAAACGCGCCTGTGGGGCCAGTGTGAGCAGGAAAACCCTGATACGCCTGTGTACGCAGAACACCCCAACATGCACGCACACGATGGGGCCCCCTTCTGTCACAGAGCAAGTGATACCCACCTGATATTCCTGGTTGAAGTGGTACCCACCTGATATTCCTGGTTGAAGTGGTACCCACCTGATATGCCTGGTTGAGAGAAAGCTCATGTAGCGCCGTAGAGGTGAAGCGCCAAATATGCAGAGGCAAGTTGGAGGCTCTCACCTAACTGATATACCACTGGGGTTCCATGAGAGAAAGAAGCCCACACGTGCCCGGGTGAGTAGGAATCCCTTGGCATGTCGTTGACAATAGGAATTCCCCTAAAGGATCTGCACAGGGAAGAATCCCTGTGTGCACCTCTCCAGGGATCCCTCCCCAAAGGAAGGCGTCTGCAAACTATGGCTCTCGATATTTAAGGACTACAACTCCCATCAGCCCTAGCCAACATATTCAATGGTAAGGGATCAGGGGCAGCGTAGCTCAAAACATCTGGAGAGCCCCAGGTTGCAGCCCCCTGCCGTAAGCTACATGTGCAGATAGGGAAACCTCTAGTGTGCAGTAGAGCGGCAGGTAGAAAGTCACAGGCTGCAAGAAAGACCCGTGTCCATATAACCTAAAGCGCCTCTTGAGGTGTGTTCTGTTGCTACCAAGCTGGAAATGCGTCTCTGCAGTTGGGAACTCTGGAGTTGGATCGGGCCAAGGTGATGACGGGTGCTCTCTCTCTCTTCCCATTTCAGGGCACCAGTTCCGCTTTGAGCAGCTGCAGAAGCAAGAAGCAGACTCGGATTTCGAGACGGTACTATGAGTTCCCAGTCCTGCTGTTCTTCACCAGCCCTTCCCCTCCCATCCTTTTTTTCCTTCCCCTGCCACTCCCACTCTCCATCCTCCCCCGCCAGCTTCGCACCTTTCAGACACTGTCCGCGTATTTCAGGGGCTGAGCGCAACACGGCATCTGCATAAATGTGCTTCGCCCATAGAACACGCCCCATCTCCCTGATTGCATCGCTCAGCGATAATACCTACAGAAAACTCGCTGACATCAAACATATCGAGGTTACAATATTGTTTAACAAATGCAGGCCGTACAAATGTTGAGTGGAGTGTGTGTGCCTTTGCATACGTGATGGGAAGGGAGACGTGATACCCTGTCCAGAAAGTGAACCTGATGGAGAAAGGGGCAGCTATCCTAGGGGCACAGGGATTCCTCCTGTAGTTGTTGTGGGGGTTGGGGAGTCAGTAGGAGCAAGTGTGTGCTGTGTACTTCTTGGTCGTTTCTTAGGTGTTGGGTGTGTTCCTGATTTACTGGGATTCTTAGTGAGTCATTACATTCTTATTTTTGGAGTCAATATTTTTGCCCGATTTTAACATTATCATTTTTTTTGCATGTAGACATTATTCGTGTCAATAGTACTTGGTCCACATTATTAAAAAAAAAAGCTCAAAACACATAGACCTGGAAATACTGGTACCCCCTAAAGCTTCGCTTCTTCTCTTACAGAACAGGTCCTTGGATGCAGACCATGGCACATTCTCTCAGAGGATCTCCATAGCAACAGACACCACCAGGTATGAGTATCCAGAGAGAAATGTTGTCCTCTGCTTGCTGCGCTTTACACCAAAGTTTCTGTTTGTGTGCTCAAAAGAAGCGATATAGTTTCAATTTTCTGCCTGTGTGGCTCAATTTATTTGTGATAAACAGTCAGAACAGGTGTGGAAATGAAACATATAGTTGCTGTAAAATTTATACTTGGTGGATTGCTAATCTAAATACAAAGTCGACATAGATGGGTTTTCTCAGACTGTTTAACATTCAAAACATTGTATTGCATAATCAATTGAAATCCCAAAAGTTTCTAACAAAACATCAATTTTAGGGTTTTCCTAAGAGTATCAAATAAAAATAGGCAGATTTAAGACACTTATAACTGCCGACACGTGTTTCAACCTACTAAGGTTGTCATCAACCTTAGCAGATGGGGAGCAGGTGCAAGTGGATCTAGGTCACCTGGCCTAAGCCCCGCCCACCTGGTACCTTCCTGCCTGCTGCTCTTTTTCACCACTTAGCAAGCTCCGCCCACCTGGTGCCTTCCTTCACTATCACTGTCTTGTGGCCAATGCTGGATTTGACTTTTATGGACTTCATTCATTCACGGTGCGTCACTCTTTCTCAACTCTCATGCTGGACTTCCTTTGCATCTTGTACTCATGGTGGCCCTGAATCATGCTGTTCCCATCTTCATCTTGTATCCTGGCTTGTGACATTATGTGTTACTACTGACTTCTGCAATTGTATTTGCTCTCCACTCTTGCTTCTCCACTCTTTTTGACTGCTTACTCTCTTTTCTCTCCTCCTTTCCCTTCTCCCTTTTCCTATCTCCTCCCCTTACTTTCTTCTATGCACTTACTCTATCAGAATTGTCCCTGGACCTAATATTATAGCAACCTCGTCTGTTTCCTCCACCCTCCCATTATGTTTTTTTTCCTTCACAGCACCCCTCCAGCACTATCTAAAATGTTGTCAGGCCCAATATGATAGTCGCTTCTTTTGTTCCTCCCCTCCCTTTCTGCACTCCTCTCCCTCACCTTTTGTTTTTCTCCGGCTCTACCAGAAATGTCATCAGGCCTAGTGCGGTAGTCGCCTGTCTGTTTCCATTTCCTTCCCACTCTCCCCCTCCCTTCCTTATCCATGTCTTAGCTCTTGCACTATCAGAAATTTCGTCAGTCCGAGTACGATAGTTAATTTCACATCCTTACTTTTCATGGCCTGTAAGAATGTGGTTGTATTTTCCCTTGTTCCCTCCCTTGCCTTGAAGCGCTTTGAAACACATTGTGTATAGGCGCTATATAAATAAACAATCATATCATATCATATCAGGGCTGAGCAATTATAATCAACTCATTGTATTGTCCAATACATTGAAGCAACCTGTTGCATGTATTGCAATTCAGTGCAGATAGAGAGAGAGATGTAAGAGCATGGACAGGAAGAGGGAGAACAATAGATTAGACAGTTCGAAGTGACCTTTGTTTCATAAATACTGTCATGAAATTAGTGAACATGCTAGCCATTTACTAAGTAAATACTGAGCAGTGATTGGAGTACTGAGGTGAGTGACCCATTGTTTATGTGATTGGATATGTGAACATTAAAAAGGCACAGTCTCAGAAAAGAGCTTTTCATTACATTTCCTTGTGATTTAAATGGGGTGGGTGAATGTGGAGTCTGCTGTTTTATACCATGCAGGCGTTCAACAACGGAATAAGCTATGGACTTGTTGTTTGCATTGTCAAATACTGAGAAGCCAAAATGGTGTTTGGAACACAGATCTAGACCAAAGAGAAAAATATATATGGCTCATGTTTCAAAACTGGGAATTAAATTTGGATTTAATTTAATTTGAAAATAGCCTGTTAAGCTGCTATTGGTAACTAGCGTAGTACAAAGTTAAATTATCTCGGACGGGCACATTGCGTAACGCAGCCATAATGTCGCAGCATGCGACTGCACATTTTGTTCACTGTATAAATTCTATTAATTGGCATAAATTATGGATTTTTGATGATTGCAAATCTATATTTATATTTACCCGATTATGTAAGGACATCTTTTCAAGAAAGTATATGCTTTAGACTGAGGATTTAATAAATAAGCTTACCTGTATGGCTTTTATATAACGGTCGCACTCATGCTGTTGTAAGTAATGCGTATAAGGGTTGCCAACACATTGGTCTGATGCGAAATCTGTTGCAAGAAGGAGTAGTATACCTATATTTGTATGTGAGTCGTATATTTTCTGGTTGGTCTGATCTGTGAGGATTTACGAGCAGCGGGTGACAGGAAGAGCGCTTACCTTAATAAACCTCAAATAGTGGGCATGCAGGGAATAAACTGCTTTAATTGCAGTCTGTGGCGATCCACAAAGCGAAGATAGAAGGCGGATACTTCAAACGTCCGGATATTTCCGCTTGGTCTTAGAGGGGTTTCCAGCACATTGGTACGATACGAGGTCTGTGGGGAAATAAAATAGTATGTCTATATTAGTATCTGACTTGTGTGGTTTCTTATTGGTCTGATCAGTAAGGATTTGCGAGTAATGTGTGAGATACGAACACCTACCCTTTGAGTTAGGTATGAGTATCACCTGTGCGGAGAAAAAGAAAAAAAGAATGGGGGGGTGCCTTCCTTATCCCAAAACTCTCACTTATCTCTACTCATCAGGCATGTCAGATGCAGGCATCATCCTTACACTGTGACGCTATGGAATTCAGGGAGAAATACTGTACCGGAAATGATAATCTCCATTGGGCAACCCTATTTTCAAAATTAATATCAAGGACGGTCACCAATTGGAATGAGTACACTTTAAATCCTTTAAAGAGTAGCCATTGACGGCAAGTTGGTGCCAGCAGCTGTGGTAATTCCAGCTCCAATAGCGTATATTAGATCTGTCTTGCGATTGTGTCACTGGTTGTAACAGCGCCTTGATGCCGCCGGGTTTAGTGCGCTTTAGAAATGAAATGAATAAAGTTGCTGTAGTTAAAAAGCTTGTCAAAGTTAGGAGACTCCATAGACACGGAAAGAATATAACAATGCCTTATAGTGTGGCGATTCCCTTCACGCCACAACAGTCAACAGTAGATTAAAAAACATGTAGGCTTCGCCACAGACTGGGCATCATTCATACCCACGGCAGAAGGACAGGCATGCAGTCACACTAGTCAACATGGTCGGCCACATTCACAAAGAGGTTTTCTCCGCTTCTTGTGCACAGGAAACCCACAAGTGGAAAAACGCCTGCATTCTGTGACCACACTGATTCACTGAAGTTACTCTGTGCATGTGGATTGAAGGTGGTGGAGGGATTTGGCGAGGGACTGCCACAGATAAAGGGCATGCTTGATGCACATTCAGATGCACTTCTTGCTGCCGCAGCCGCAACGCTCATTTCTATGTTCAATAGAAATGCTCTTGCTTGACATGAACGTTTCTATTCTTTTTTATTTTTACATGTAAACCTTTTAAACAGCGGTGCCAATCTAAAAAATCCATTCACAGTCACTGGTCCTTTCAGTCTTGTCACTCGAAATGCGCTCACGACATGGTGAGGGGGGTGACCCCAGAAACTAGGGTGCAATAAGTCAATGCAATACGTAGGTGTCGGTAACAGTTCTACGATACAAAAAAATACCCCAGCAGTAAAACCCTGTAGTAAAAACAGGGATTTCAAGAGGACATTTTATGTTTAAAACAATGTAACCAATAATATTGAAAATAGTACAAAAAATACAGGAAGCAAAGATATGGAAAGCCCAATTCTGTGCAAAGAGTTATGTTTAAAAAAAGGTGAAATTTCGATTGTAAACAGGCCTGTTAAAACGAGCGGAGCCCACATAACCCAGCACCCCAAATCTGTGACTTAAACTGCTCATTGTCAAACAGCATAGTGTTACCATAAAATCTGAGTGCAGCCCCCAAACCTCTGACTATGCTCCCAGCATGTCCACGTCAAATTGACATTTCAGTGGTTTCTCACGTTTTGCAAGTTGCAATGGGTGCACTTCTTTTAATGCTCCCATTTTCTTGTCTCAGGCTAAGCAAACATATGCCTTCACCCTGTCACCTGCCTATTGTTTATCTTGATTACACTTAAATCCATTGATTTGTGAACTTTGAAATGGGTATTTTCACTTCATTAAGATTGTGTTCTTTTGTTTTAGAAAATAATGCTATATGAAAGCGTTGTTCTTCATTGTGTTGCCTTCGTTTTAAGCGAACGTTGTAGCCAATTCAATTTTTTGACTGAAGTGTATTTCTCGTGTTATTTCAACTGGCAACATGGCCGACACTAAAGTATGCATGAGGGGGCTGACTGCCTGACCACACACCCAATCCCACCTATGCTACCATCGCCTAATCACAGCACGTCTCTTCTGGGAATCAGGGACAGGCAAACTTACAATCAGGTGTGTTAGCTGGACGGGTCGAGCCCTGCAGCCTCCGAAGACTTTCTTTGATGTGGGGCTCGGTGGGAGCTCTCTCAGTCCCAAACACAAGCACATGGCAATGACAGATCCAAAGAGCCTGCCCTGCACAATCTTACCTCTGCAGAAGAGCCCACCTTCTAGTAATCAGTATTAAGTAATCAGCCGCATTAGAGAGCTGTTTGTAAACAGCCAACCATTGACTCCCAAAGGGTGAATCGGCTTCTTTCTTCTTCTTGCTGACATATTTTATGCATCAGCTGTGATTATTGGATACCGAGGCTTGAGCCTCATTACTCAATCCTCTCGGGTTGAGTATGTAGTCGTGGGTTGGATTTCTTCCTGGTCTGTGTGGACTTGTCACAGTAAGGCTGGTTTCACAGGGTCTTCACCGTGATGGGCCACAAGCAGCGGTCAAAAGGGGTTGCAGTGGTGGCAGTGAGTCTTCTGATCAGATGGTTTGGGTTCTGATCCAGTACTTGGCAGAGGTTCCTGCTCAGCTTTGCTAGATCTTCGTCCAACATCTCAATGTCCATTTCTCTGTGAAGGTCAGCTATCCTTGTGAAGAGTGGAGCTCCAGATGCTATCCTCAGGGCCTTGTTCTGGACTATCTGAAGACTCTTCTGGTGTCGCTCCTGGCAGGTCATCCATGCTGGGGAGGCATACGTCAATGTAGGTCTGATGATCGCATCGTAGACATTGATCTTTGTCCCAAGGGGCATGGACTTGGTCTTCAGGAGTGGTTACAGCCCCTCCATCTTTCCTGATGCCTTCTGCTGATTCTTCTTGATATGGCTTTGCCAGTTGAATTTACTAACCAGGGTCACACTGAGGTAGCGACTGCTGCTCTCCCACTTTATGGTCTCCCCGTTGAGGCTGATGTGAGGGTGCTCCTTGATCTTCTTCTGGTGAACAGCGTGGCAGTTGTCTTGCTGGTGTTGAGTTCTGTCCGCCATGTTGAGATAGCATCCATTGAAGCTTTCAGGTTCTTCGCCACTTTCTTTTGCTGAACTACTGGGAGATCACTGCAACATTGTCCGCATATAGTGCCAGGTCGTCCTTGTGGAGATCTGTCTGGATGTCGTTGGTGAAAATGTTGAACAGGCGGGGTCTGCGGTTCGATCACTATGGCTCACCAGCTCGTATGGGATGTGATGAGGACATCTCAGACTGCACGGGGATATGGAAGGTGCCTTCTCCCAGGTAGCTTGCAATCAACTTCACCAGGTAGTTTGGAAATCCCACGACGATCATCTTGTGCAGCAGTCCCTTGTGCCAGACTCGGTCGAATGCTTTGGCAACATCCAAGAAAACGATTCCTGTGGACTTGTTGATGCTGAATCTGTGGCTGATGGTGTCCACCACTCTCAGCAGCTGATTGGTCATTGCATGCTCCTTTCGCAATTCAAACTGCTCCTTTGCTAGCAGATTTCTTTCGGATGCAAATTTACTGAGGCGCACAAGGAGTACCTTTTACAGGAGCTACAATAATCCAGAGAGCAGGCTGATAGAGCGGTAGTTTGCAGTATCCCTCAGTGGATTGCCGGCCTTTGGGAACACAATGACCCTTGCTTCCTTCCAGGATCTTGGGAAGTGCTGAGGTCTCATGCATGCATTGAAGAGCTATGTGAGGTGTTCCATTGATGTCAGCAGGAGGTTCTTGATGGCCAGGTTGGTTATTCCATCGCTCCCTGGTGCCTTGCCATTCACCAGCTTCTCTGCAAGTCCTGCTATCTCAGAGCTTGTGCGCTCCTTGATATCTTCTGCTTCCATCCCGGTTGGTCTTCTGCGAGATGCTTGTCAAATTCTTCCTCCACTCTGAAAGCCTGCTTGCCTTGTTTGGGGTGAACAAAGCCTCCGGTGTGTCGGCGAGGACCTCCACCTTGTCTTTGTTGCTGCATGCAAGGTGGATAAGTCCCTGGATTGGTGGACTTGGATTCTTCTTCCCAGTCAGGTGACAAGTCATTCTCCACCCTAAGGGTCATTACAAGGTTGGCGGTAGGGGTTTAACGGGGTCGGTAGAGCTGCCGGCCCCGTTAAACCCCTACCGCTGCATTACGAGGTTTGCTCAAGGGACCCGGTAGGGACACCTAGATTTACCAGGCGGCCTTAGCGGGTCCCGCAAGCAGACCAGCATGCTAACAACGGGCCTGTTATTAGCAGGGCCGTTGTTGGCATGCTCCCCATTCCCATTGAGCCCTCTGGGGGCTCAAATAGGAATGGAGATGTACCGGACCCGGGTTCCCTGAATGGGGAAATACCGGGCCCTCCAAGGTTGGAATGGCCCGGTACTTCCCCATTCAGGTAACATGGACCTGGTACCCGATAAGGGGGTAGCCATGCCGCTAATAGCGGCATAGCTACCTCCAAACTTATGATGGCCCCCACTGAGTTGTCCGCCTTCTTCAGCTTGGCTGTTGTGGCCTCCCACTTCTCTCCGTGGTGCTATCTAACTTGCTCCGGCAGGAACCTCATGAGCGTGTTGTATTTCTGCAGGTGAACAGGCACATAGAACTTCTGACACGAACATCAGGCCCGGTTCTTGTCAGTTGTTGACTGCTGGATGCCTCTCAGTAGATCATAGATGAAACATCAGTTTGTCTTCTGCTTTGGAATGCTGCTCTCCACTGCTTGCTGGACTGCTATTGCGAAGTCTTCCACAGTATTGTCGATGTCTTCCTTGGTGCTCAGGGGGCTAGGTGTGGCCATGCCGCTCAGCTCTTCCTTGTAGTAGCCCCAGTCAGCTCCTCTGAAGTTGTACCTCTCGGCCTGCTGGTAGGGTTCCATATCGCCTCCCACTGGGTTGTGGTCCGAGGTCAACTCTGCCAGTGTTTCCAGCTCCATGGAATGTTGCTGGTTCATCAGTAGCACGATGTCCAGCTCACCTAGGTTGTGACTTTCTGTACCTGGATAGTGCGTGAATTCAGTCAGACTTGCTACCACACAGTTGTTCGACCTGGAGAACGCCAGCAGTGTCCATCCCCTCTGGTTGGCGGTCCTGGAGTTCCAGCATCAATGTTTGGGGTTGAGGTCTCCTCTGATGATTGTTGTAACAGTGGAGGTCATCAAAGCATCCAGGTCTCCAAGGTCAAGCTTTGTTTTCGGAGGGCAGTAAGTTGCAATCAGCTGTAGTGGTCCTTTCGCAGTCTTGACTTGCACTCCAGTGGCTTCAATACTTCTGAGGGGTGGGAGCGCAATGTCATGGTGGTCGATCGCTGTCTTCACTATCACTGCTGTCCCCGCTCCTTTGGCTCCTGCTGGTCGGTCGGTCCGGTACACTTTGTGGTTCGCCAGGCTCAGCTTCTGGTTTCCTTGCAGGTGGGTCTCTGACAGCAAGGCAGCACTCATGTTTCTCGTTTCCGTTAGATGAAGGAGTTAATCTGTCTGCTTCAGGATACTGTTGGGTTGCCACATCACGATGGCATAGCTCGGTTTAGATGGCATGTTGGTTTGATTCTTCTCCCTTGAATAGGCTCAGGACGAGCCTTGCCACCATCATCACGGTGGGGTCGATGTTTATCTCTACGACAAACGCTGCAAATTGCGCAATGATGGTCTTCCAGTTGATGGAGCTCACTGTTCCCTCCTCCTGCACTGGGACAGTGGCTCGCAGTGGGTTGGATGGCATCTTTAGGACTCCAACGTAGCTCAGCTTGGATGTGGTGGGTGTCCTCTGGGTCTTGGCTGGGCCTTGGCCTGGTGGCAGGCGAGGAAGGTTGTTCCTCTGCACGGCAGTGTTTTGTTCTGAGTCCTGGTGATGTGCGGTGCCTTGGTGTGATTGGTGGGTCCGCTGCTCCTCTGCGTGTGAAGCTGTCCAAATCTATGTATGTATACAACTCATAGTTTGCAGTCATTTTACTGTTAGGGTGTTATCATACATGACAGCAGAAGGCAGGCTAGTGTACATTATGTGATCAGAAGGTTTGCAGGTTTCAATCATTGTCACAGTTATGTCACATAAAAATCCTGTGCTAGTTTTCATATTCCCAAAAAGTTCTTTGATTGCATGCAAAGTAGCTTACATTTATGTGTTCCCCTCCCCATTCTCATGGGTGACTTCAGGCCTTGTGGAAGATGAATGGGGGCTCTTTGGGGGGCCTTTTCAATATGATGTTTGGGGAGGCCCAAACACTCCCCCTTCACGTTCTGAGGCAGCTGTGCGGTGCATACATTATAGTGGAGATATTTCCTAATACAAACTCGAGTGGGTGATTTCCTGGATGTATCATGGATTTTCAAAACATTAGCCCCTCCTCGATCTTCATTATTCGCCGAGCATATTCCCTGCCCCACATCAAAGAGCTTAAAGTAGGTTAAACAGGTCAGCGATAACACATCCTAAAGAGGTCTGTCTTTGGCTACCAAAAGCACATTGGAGGAGACTGGCGCCGCCCTAGGCAATATATGCATACTGTCAGTCCTTCGGTGTGACTTCATGTGGCAAGATCCTAGTTAAAGCAAAGCAATGGAGCCAGGGGGTTAATAGCTCCACATTATCACAGTACACAGAGCCAGCAGGGGAGCTAAAACCCCAAATGAAAACTTAAGAAAAGGGCCTGGTCACCTTTTTTACAGATTGAACGTGATTTACTGAGAAACAAATCTA
Organism: Ambystoma mexicanum; assembly: GCF_040938575.1. Taxonomy (NCBI): domain Eukaryota; kingdom Metazoa; phylum Chordata; class Amphibia; order Caudata; family Ambystomatidae; genus Ambystoma; species Ambystoma mexicanum. The sequence goes on from NC_090923.1 coordinate 720,658,917, forward strand.
TTTACAGAGATGTATTTAGAAACTGAACCAGAGGGAGCTTTATTTATAGTATGCAGACAAGACCAGCTGAGACAATGCTGACCGGAAATGCATGTGTGCAAGGCCTCATAATGTATTGAGGCAATATACATCGAGGCGACGGGCTGACATTGCCGGCCCAATAAGGGGCAGAGCGAAATGAGGGCCCGGTAACACGTTATGGGACACTTACAAGCAGGGTGGGCCCAACGCTGAGGTGCATGTCACCATAAGTACCCATGAATTAACACATGCAGAGCTAAAGGCTCGAATAAATTATAAATAAAGAAAAATGTACCTGGAGTCCTACGATGCCGTGTCTCAGAGAAGGAGTCTGTTTTCAGTGTTGATGAAGGTGAAGTATCAACAATGAAAGTGCACTCCCATGTCACGGAAGTGGCGTATCGTAGGAATGAAAGTACGTTTTTATTTTGTAATACTTTTTTTTTGTCTTTTGCACCCACATTTGCTTACCTGCAGGTGCTAAAGAAAGCATGGGGGAGGTGGAGGGAGCAAGGGAGGCACATGGCGGGGAACACGCGGCAATGTGGGAGCTTGGAACACAGCTTTTACCAGATAATCCAGCCGAGTTTCAAGCTCCCTGATAATGCACCTGCCTAAGGTGCTACTGTTTGAATCTGGTGGCTCTTGGCCAAGCCGCCTGCTCCTCCTTTAGGCCATGTCCAACATACTTCGGTCACGACCCCTTCCAGAGATCCCCCCTCCCCCCCATCGATTTCGCTTGCCTCTTAAAGTACTGGTTAAAACTGTGGGTGCAGAGATACAATGGGAAAAGTGCCTCTCAAAAGGTGCACCCCAGTTCTTTTGTGAAATGGCTCCCGTGAGCATGGATCGTGTCCGCTAATGCTTACCTAACATACTCTACTGCAACAAGGCAACTACCTCTGATTGCAGGCGTGCGAGGCTGCACAGGAGCTGCGTTCCTGCTGGCACACTGGTCAGGAAGATGCTTAAGCCTAGTGCTGGGAAGCCACTTCTACTCAAGTTCTTCATTAATAGAAAACGGACAGAAAAGTCCCACCAGATCGGGGGCATCTGGTCACCCTCAGCTGTAAGGGCTCTGGAGAAAGAAAACATGAGGGGCAACGGCTCTCCATGTTGTGATTAAGTGATCGTGTTGTAGTGCCCCCTGATGCCCATCTTACAGTAACAACGGCTATACCCATTGATAAACTAACACTGTGTGTCCAGTGAAGAGGACAGGATGTGTGCGTTTACAAAGGATTATATTCTAAAGATGTGTACAGGTGGGTGGCACCTCGCCATCGCAATGGAAGTAGGACACCTCAAGCTGTGCAACCATCAGTGCAGCCATGCGATGTGATCATACCTCGTGCAAATCTTCTTGGTGGTTTATTATGTAGCATCCTTTTATTCGGATTCTATGTGTTGGCTGCAAATGGACAGTGCATGCCACAACTCTCACATCATTGCATGCTAATGGAGAGCAAGAACTCTCACGCCATGTCATGCTAATGGAGAGCTAGAACTCTCACACCTTGACATGCTAATGGAGAGCTAGAACTCTAACACCATGACATGCTAATGGAGAGCTAGAACTCTCACACCTTGACATGCTAATGGAGAGCTAGAATTCCCACACCACGACATGCTAATGGAGAGCTAGAACTCTCACACATGACATGCTAATGGAGAGCTAGAACACTCACAACATGACATGCTAATGGAGAGCTAGAATTCCCACACCACGACATGCTAATGGAGAGCTAGAACTCTCACAAATGACATGCAAATAGAGAGCTAGAACACTCACACCTTGACATGCTAATGGAGAGCTAGAACTCTCACACCATGTCATGCTAATGGAGAGCTAGAACTCTCACACCTTGACATGCTAATGGAGAGCTAGAACTCTCACACCATGACATGCTAATGGAGAGCTAGAACTCTCACACATGACATGCTAATGGAGAGCTAGAACACTCACACCATGACATGCTAATGGAGAACTAGAATTCCCACACCACGACATGCTAATGGAGAGCTAGAACTCTCACACATGACATGCTAATGGAGAGCTAGAACTCTCACACCTTGACATGCTAATGGAGAGCTAGAACTCTCACACCATGACATGCTAATGGAGAGCTAGAATTCCCACACCTTGGCATGCTAATGGAGAGCTAGAATTCCCACACCACGACATGCTAATGGAGAGCTAGAACTCTCACACATGACATGCTAATGGAGAGCTAGAACACTCACACCACGACATGCTAATGGAGAGCTAGAACTCTCACACCATGTCATGCTAATGGAGAGCTAGAACTCTCACACCTTGACATGCTAATGGAGAGCTAGAACTCTCACACCATGACATGCTAATGGAGAGCTAGAACTCTCACACCTTGACATGCTAATGGAGAGCTAGAACACTCACACCATGACATGCTAATGGAGAGCTAGAACTCTCACACTATGTCATGCTAATGGAGAGCTAGAACTCTCACACCTTGACATGCTAATGGAGAGCTAGAATTCCCACACCACGACATGCTAATGGAGAGCTAGAACTCTCACACCATGACATGCTAGAGGAGAGCTAGAACTCCTACACCATGACTTGCTAATGGAGAGCTAGAACTCTCACATTATTGCATGCTAATGGAGAGCTAGATCTCTCACACCATGTCATGCTAATGGAGAGCTAGAACTCTCACATATGACATGCTAATGGAGAGCTAGAACACTCACACCATGACATGCTAATGGAGAGCTAGAACTCTCACACCTTGACATGCTAATGGAGAGCTAGAATTCCCACACCACGACATGGTAATGGAGAGCTAGAACTCTCACACCATGACATGCTAATGGAGAGCTAGAACTCCTACACCATGACTTGCTAATCGAGAGCTAGAACTCTCACATCATTGCATGCTAATGGAGAGCTAGATCTCTCACACCATGTCATGCTAATGGAGAGCTAGAACTCTCACACATGACATGCTAATGGAGAGTTAGAACACTCACACCATGACATGCTAATGGAGAGCTAGAACTCTCACACCTTGACATGCTAATGGAGAGCTAGAATTCCCACACCACAACATGCTAATGGAGAGCTAGAACTCCTACACGATGACTTGCTAATGGAGAGCTAGAACTCTCATACCATGTCATTCTAATGGAGAGCTAGAACTCTCACACATGACATGCTAATGGAGAGCTAGAACTCTCACACCATGACATTCTAATGGAGAGCTAGAACTCTCACACCATGACTTGCTAATGGAGAGCTAGAACTCTCACACATGACATGCTAATGGAGAGCTAGAACTCACACCATGACATACTAATGGAGAGCTAGAACTCTCACACCTTGACATGCTAATGGAGAGCTATAACTCTCACACCACGACATGGTAATGGAGAGCTAAAACTCCCACACCACGACATGCTAATGGAGAGCCAGAACTCTCACATTATTGCATGTTAATGGAGAGCTAGAACTCTCACACCATGACATACTTATGGAGAGCTACAACTCTCACACCATGACATGGTAATGGAGAGCTAGAGCTCTCACACCATGACATGCTAATCGAGAGCTAAAACTCTCCCATCATTGCATGCTAATCGAGAGAAAGAGCTCTCACACCATGGCATGCTAATGGAGAGCTAGAATGCTCACACCATAACATGCTAATGGAGAGCTAGAACTCTCACACCATGACATGCTAATAGAGAACTACAACTCTCACACCATGACATGCTAATGGAGAGCTAGAACTCTCACACCTTGACATGCTAATGGAGAGCTAGAACTCTCACACCATGACATGCTAATGGAGAGCTAGAACTCTCACACCACAACATGGTAATGGAGAGCTAGAACTCTCACACCATGACATGTTAATGGAGAGCTAGAACGCTCCTACCAAGATATGCTAATGGAGAGCCAGAACTCACATCATTGCACGGTAATGTAGAGCCAGAACTCTCACACCATGACATGCTAATGGAGAGCTACAACTCTCACACCATGACATGAGAATGGAGATCTAGAAATCTCACACCACAACATGCTAATGGAGAGCTATAACTCTCACACCACAACATGCTAATGGAGAGCTACAACTCTCACACCACAACATGCTAATGGGAAGCAAGAACTCTCCCACCAAGACATGCTAATGGAGAGCCAGAACTCTCACATCATTGCACGGTAATGTAGAGCCAGAACTCTCACACCATGACATGCTAATGGAGAGCTAGAACTCACACCATGACATACTAATGGAGAGCTAGAACTCTCACACCTTGACATGCTAATGGAGAGCTATAACTCTCACACCACGACATGGTAATGGAGAGCTAAAACTCCCACACCACGACATGCTAATGGAGAGCCAGAACTCTCACATTATTGCATGTTAATGGAGAGCTAGAACTCTCACACCATGACATACTTATGGAGAGCTACAACTCTCACACCATGACATGGTAATGGAGAGCTAGAGCTCTCACACCATGACATGCTAATCGAGAGCTAAAACTCTCCCATCATTGCATGCTAATCGAGAGAAAGAGCTCTCACACCATGGCATGCTAATGGAGAGCTAGAATGCTCACACCATAACATGCTAATGGAGAGCTAGAACTCTCACACCATGACATGCTAATAGAGAACTACAACTCTCACACCATGACATGCTAATGGAGAGCTAGAACTCTCACACCTTGACATGCTAATGGAGAGCTAGAACTCTCACACCATGACATGCTAATGGAGAGCTAGAACTCTCACACCACAACATGGTAATGGAGAGCTAGAACTCTCACACCATGACATGTTAATGGAGAGCTAGAACGCTCCTACCAAGATATGCTAATGGAGAGCCAGAACTCACATCATTGCACGGTAATGTAGAGCCAGAACTCTCACACCATGACATGCTAATGGAGAGCTACAACTCTCACACCATGACATGAGAATGGAGATCTAGAAATCTCACACCACAACATGCTAATGGAGAGCTATAACTCTCACACCACAACATGCTAATGGAGAGCTACAACTCTCACACCACAACATGCTAATGGGAAGCAAGAACTCTCCCACCAAGACATGCTAATGGAGAGCCAGAACTCTCACATCATTGCACGGTAATGTAGAGCCAGAACTCTCACACCATGACATGCTAATGTAGAGCTAGAACTCACACCATGACATGCTAATGGAGAGATACAACTATCACACCACGACATGCTAATGGAGAGCTACAACTCTCACACCATGACATGCTAATGGAGAGCTATAACTCTCACACCGTGACATGGTAATGGAGAGCTAGAATTCCCACACCACGACATGGTAATGGAGAGCTAGAACTCTCACACCGTGACATGGTAATGGAGAGCTATAACTCTCACACCACGACATGGTAATGGAGAGCTATAACTCTCACACCATGACATGGTAATGGAGAGCTATAACTCTCACACCATGACATGGTAATGGAGATCTAGAACTCTCACACCATGACATGGTAATGGAGAGCTAGAATTCCCACACCATGACATGGTAATGGAGAGCTAGAACTCTCACACCATGACATGGTAATGGAGAGCTAGATCCCTGAGGGTTTGTAGCGTTATATAAATGGTACATTATTACTATTATTATGTATGGACCTGAACAGGTCAGTGAGTCTCTCAATACCTTCAACATATCCATCCATATCCATGCATCCAACTATATACAATTTTTGCTGACACACTCCCTAAAGAAGAAACATCCCCTTGCGCCTGTTTGGAACAGGAGCAGGGGGAGGTGCAATGCACGCGAGAGCTGTTTTTGAACCTTTCCTGCATGTTTTAAGTATGACAACAGCAATGTGACTTGCATGCACAGTGTAACCTCCCACTCGCCGCCCCCCCCTCCCCCACACACAAGGATAGAAATGCATTTCACATTGCCATTTCTCAATGACGGATGTCATTTCACATGGAAGGCCCATCAAAAAATATGTGCTCCATTTCCTCTTATTTGCTTGCAAGTCATTTTGGGATTTCGGCCCCATGCATTTTTAGAAAACCTTTAGAAATCGCTTCCCAGGCAGGACCCTGTGATTTATCCTGGCCTAGTTCAATAGCAGCTGTATGCTCCTGCGTTGGGTTAAGAGACTATGTTCCTGGTTTGCAAAGTGTTTTTTACTGGGAGATTCCCATTGAAAAATGCGCATGTAAATCAGGCCCCTTTATTCCTTTACACTCCAATGGAAGGATAATATTCGCCGGGGTTGCATTGAATGAATGTCCGGTGTTTTTATATGTTTTTTGTACCACTCGCGCTCGTATCCTGTGCTTTAAGAGAATATGGCTCCCATTTCACCCGTCCCATTTCTATCTTTACAGGGAGGAGTTAGACAGCTCCGAAGCGGAAGATGACTATGATGACGTGGACATGTAGGTGGCAATTCTCTGTGTATGCCTGCACCGGCTGCTTCTCCTCCCCCTGTTACGCTACTAGCTCTCCCCATTTCTTCTGGTTTGACCTGTGCCCTTTATCTTCACTCTTGCTTTTCAGTCTTCAAGAGGCAGGTGTGCACGCTTGGCTAGTGCTTTCCTTTGAACTCTTTGACCCTGATTCATGGAATTATTTGTGTATAAAACGGGGATTTGCTTGCCATTCTGCGCGTAGAATCCCTTTTTGACAAATGGGGATTTGCGGGCAGAATGGCTCGCAAATCCCCGTTTTGTACGCAAATAATTCCATAAATCAGGGCCTTTTTGTATATTAGCATTTTAATCAAAGAAAAACATTTTAGCATAAGTCATCTGATCTAATGACAAGTTTCATTGCATCAACAGAGTGGTATTAATGTATCTTTGCATAAAGAATGAACATATTCCCACCATACCCCATATAATGAAATAAGCTTCGGCCCAGTGGGAGAGACAAGGGAAGTATAAGAAAAGGTGTGAGGGAGGGGATTCACTTGAGCGTATTGAATTTATATGCCCAATACAGATAGGCAAAACCTAAGCACAATGAAGAAGGTAGGGGGGATGGAAGGGATAACACCCATGGCAGATATTCAGAAATACAAATCAGAGGTAGTATTCTACAAATCCATTCTAAGTGTTCCCCAGTTCGTTCTCGGGAGGATAGCTCAGGGGCAACGCCTTGGAAGAAAGACGATGCAGAGCAACCCAGGTTCGGTCCCTGGGTCCGCGCTTACAAACCTCTGGTTATTAAGTGTGTTATAAATAACCAATTATATTTACTCACATTTATGCATCCTAAATTGGCCGTTTTCCAATATAGTGGGAGTCCTTCTGTCCAGCACCATGTGCTCCCACATACTTTTTCCAGGAACTCGAAATAATGGCTTTAATCATTAGCAAGAAACTCCCTCTGATAATGTTTTATTAGTGTCCATTTAAATGTAATGATGACGTTTTGCCCTACACCTTTCACCACACGGCCCAGTTAGGCCCCACAACTTCAATCCAGGTCTTTATATCAATAGTCCCTAGTGCTTGAAGTGGTCTGAAAAAGGTGGTGGGTTCCAGATACTGTGTGAAAGGGGTGTGGCCTAATAAGCGAGGGGTCTGGCTTGTTTATAAGGGTAGGTATAACAGTGGGTTCTCCCAAATGTTTTGTTTTCGGGGGGTCAGGTCTGTGAACAGGGAGAATTAAAGGAGAAGAAGAGACAAGACAGACTGACTACCCCTCTCTCTTAGGTCTTTCGACACTACAGATGCAGGTGCTAAGGTGCTATTACATGAATCTACAGCGATTACCTTTTAGGAGAACAAATTATTGAACAGAAACCGTTGAATTATAAAGATATAAATCACTTTAATAGTTGGTTTAAAACCACATTTTTTTTAAAACTACACATTAATAGGCTTTTTCATACATCACTCATACCTTTCATACCAATTCATTCATTCTGTAACATAAGGGTTCGGCAATTTTACCTTTTCTTTAAGCATATTGGTTGTTGGTAGTATGCATGACATTAGAAAAAACACAATTGGTTTTTCTGTAGGTCGACATATGTTTCGGCCCCTTTCAATAGTCCCATCGTTGTCTACGGTGGTCTAAATAGTCATTATTGGGCCATCTTCAGGACAGTGATGATTTTGTGAAAGCTTACAGTCTTCACCCTTTTTCATATGAAAAGCCAAATCTAAAAACATAAATTAAACATATATTACATTGTGGAACGGTCTGATCTCTACTAGTTATCATCAAGGTGATGGCTTGATTACTATACCACAAGGACTGCACCAACCTGTGGTCGAAAAATTATTGTAGACCACGGAGATAAGGTTGTAGGGTATCTTATGTATTACCCTTTTCTAGGGCCCTGTCGAAAGGGGACACAAAGAGGGAAATTACTACCTTGCGTGTTTGTTCTATCAGCACACAAGTAGCTGGGGGTCTACTTTGTTCTTCTAAAAGGTAATCGCTGTAGATTCATGTAACAGCACCTTAGCACCTGCATCTGTAGTGTCGAAAGACCTAAGAGAGAGGGGTAGTCAGTCTGTCTTGTCTCTTCTTCTTGTTTATAAGGGACCTCACTGTGAACCTGTGTCCCCTTTATATTGAAAAAATGACCCAAACCCTATCTTCCTCAGCTGTTTGGGTAGCGAAGTAGCTAAAAACAGTTCCATAGAGACCACTGCCATCCGGTAGACCAACATTCCTTACATGGTTGCAACAAGAACAACCCTCCAAATCCTCTGTCATTTCATCACGTCTTTTGGAAATATGCCAGAGGTCCGCCTCTTGAGTCTTCAAAGGTTCTAAATTATCCTCCATTGCGGTGATCCGGTACTCATTCTCCATCCTTCCTTTCATCAGCAACATGAACAATCTCCCTTCCCTCTGGGAGAGGGTTTAAATATCTTTGCTTATTCAAAGCTCAACTCTCTGAGTTCTTAATCCAACCCAGATTCTGGTACAGACTGTGGCAGGCCTACCATCTATCTCAAGAACAGACACAACACAGTCCATGGGGGATGGGGGTGGGGGGGTGTTGCTGGGAGAATTAGATGTTTTCAGTTCATGAGCGCAGCGAGAAAAGGTTTCTTGGCTGAGCCAAAAATGAGCTCTAACCTTCATCCTTAGAAGCTTACCACAAATGGCCAAGCGAGTCATGATAAACACAGAGATATACACCCAGCCAGGTTTGACAGTGCAACTTAAGGTGGTTACACATTGGAGATTTGTGATGGGGACTGCCGGTAAAAAAATCGGACAGACATGAAAGTACTCCACCAGCAGTTTAGCAGGTGCAAAGAATGCTGGCAAAGACTATCAGAGTCCTGTCCATCTGGTGAGCATCTGACTACTGCTCGCACGGTGTGGTGTGCAAATTCCCCACATGGAGCGGGAAACCCCAAGGGGGAGACATCACACCAGGTTTCCCACTTCGTCAGGGGAATCAACTAAAAAATGGGGTGAATCTCGGAAAACCTGTGAAAACAATGTTTTCTGTTGGTAACTTTCCTTGCTTCCTCCATCATTACGATCCTGCTTTTTTCCAATTGAGACTCCTGCCGACGCAACACGATTACCCAAAGGGCTTGCTTAACCATTCCTCTGGTAGCCAGACCAACCCGTCAGTCCTACCACCAACATCATCCATCAGGCAGTGCATTGCGCCCCCGGAAATGGTGATGTCACTGGAGTTAGAGGCCTCAGCGATTTATAGTTCACCGACAATTAAGTAGCTTTGCACACTTAAGTGTCTGCATACACTGCCCTTGAACCCGTTCAACTAGCCCCATTGCTTTCACAGAAAAGAATTCCTCAAAAGCTCAAATAAAATGCTTTCACAGAGAACCTAGACGTTACCACAAATGTTTGTAAACTAAAGTTTGCCACTTACTTAGATTCCGTGGAGGCTGAACTCTTCTCCTCTCTTAAACCTCTATTTCTCCATTACCAGAAATACACCCTTACATTGCCTGTAATCATTGTCAGCTCTTCTCCAAAGCATGACACCACCGTAAAACAGGGGTGGATGTGTTTGTTTTGCTGATAGGTGGCTGTCCCAACCAATCAGGCCGTTTCTGCTCCCCAGAACTATCTCTTCTGTTCCCCTCTGATTCCCAAGCTCACACCTGTTGTATGCTATTCGTTTTTCCGCAGCATTGCCGACTGCCTCATTTCCTGCCTTTAATGCGTTCATGAAGTGACCACCTGCCTTCTGATCCCGGGAGACCACATCACGCACATGCACATCACGCACATGCATGTTGCAGAAGGTGTGCCACCAGACTGGCCGTAGACTTTTCTGTGGAAAATTCACCCACTGTGACCTCTCATACTGCTGACACTCCACTGAGGACATTTTCCCAGTGGACTCCTAGTTCTGTGCCCGGAACTCAACTTTGCCCGTGTGTGCCTTTAGTCATCCCACTGATATCCTTAAGTCAGGAGCTCAAGACGCGTTTGCTCCTCCCATAAAGTGCATCGTCATGGCGCACAAAAATCCCAACACAACATCACAGAGCCAAGTGGTATTGTCTGGCTTTACAAGCAGATATTTCAACGTGTCCATGGGATGTCTCAAGGATAGATGAGGGGCAACGTGCTCGCCTTGGAAGCAAGACGACACTGAGCACCACAGGTTCGATCCCCAGGGCGGCCACGTAATGAACGGTGCCGGTAAGGAACCGACACCGTTCATTACGGGCCGCCACATTACGCATCTGCTTGCAGAAGGAGGTAAGGACATCTGGTCCAGGCCAGACGTCCTTAGTGGCACCCGCGAGCAGACCAGGATGCTAACAGACCAGGATGCTAACAACTGCCGTCATTAACGGGCCCGTTGTTAGCATCGTCCCCATTCCCATTGAGCCCTAATGGGACTCAAATGGGAATGGGGATGTACGGGGTTCCCGGTCCCGAGAATGGGAATTACTAGGCTCGCCAAAGATGGTATGGCCCGGTAATTCCCTATTTTTGGGACCTGACCCGGTTTGGGGGTAGCCATGCCGCTAAAAGCAGCATGGCTACCTCCAAACTCGTAATGAGGCCCCATATCATTTAACCCCGATTCTTTGATCCCCACATTTTTGAATTTTCTCTGTTTTTAAATTCAGAACAGCAGCAAAAGGAGGGTGTTTGGGTGGAGGTTGATGTTTAGGGACCTTTTTACTGCATGAATACTGGATGGTATGAGAAGAAAACCGTGATACTCTGTTGCTGTTCCAGCGACTTGTAACTTACTCCAGCACGTGGGATAAATTGACCCTAATAGCTCCATCAACAGACGTAGGGCCTACCATGGTGGCACTGGTGTGTGAGGGAGAACTCTATAGAAAGTAAACCTGCACACATGCATCATACACCATCACACCAGCAGTCACCCACAACCATGGAATGCACACCCGGAAGCAACCACCTACACTCTCAGATTGTCTGCGCCTCCTATGTTCGACCCTCCTTCTAACATGCTTGTGTCTTTGTGTTTCAGCGGGACTCTACCCATGGGCATTCCTCCGCCTTTGCCACCCAAGGTGAGTCTCCACTGTACTCTTTCAACTCTCCCCCGAAGGTACATACTGCATTCTTGGCATGTCATGAGAGCATGATATTGTGATGGTGATATAGCATTCACCAGGAAATGGAAGTCTAATATCCTCATAGGAAGCCTGTTGATCTGACACTTGTTGAATGAATGCTGTCGCCGTGGCGCATTATTGCGCAGTGCTTCTATGATCATACCCTACATTTAACCATCTAGATATGGCCCTCTACATGACGAATGAATTCATGTGGGAATGCTGTGAATTTAGCATTCAATTAAGTGTTCCTGTGATAATGATGGGCTCATTGCCAGTTAGCAGATAAATCCACCAGAATACCGGCAAACAGAATTACTGATACCGCCACTTGGTTAGGCGGTATTACCACTGGATGTATGCTGTGAATTTAACATAATATAGTGCAGTATTCCTGTGATAATGCTCTAGATGTAGCAAAGGATGCTGAAGTGTTCATGAGGTGTGCTGTGAATTTAGCATACTATGGTGCATTATTCCAGTGATAATGCTCTAGATGGCACATAATGGGGGCATTATTCCTGAGATAATTCTCTAAATATAGAATATTATTGTGAAGTATTCCTATAGTAATGATCTAGATAGGCACACGCTGGGGTCATTATTCCTGTGATAATGCTGTAGATGTAGCAAAGGATGCTAAAGTGTTCATGAGGTATGCTGCGAATATAGAATACAATGGTGCAGTATTCCTGTGATAATGTTGTAGCTAGGCCCACTGCAGGGCAGTATTCCTGTGATAATACTCTAGATGTAGCACAGGATCGTGAAGTGTTCATGTGGTAATGCCTAGTATTTAGCATACTATGGTATGGTATTATTGTGATCATGCTCTATATAGGCACATAATGGGGGCATTATTCCTGCGATAATGCCCTAGATGTAGCAAAGGATGTTGAAGGGCCCATAAGGTATGCAGCACATTTGCCATACTATGGTGCAGTATTCCTGTGATAATATTCTAGCTAGGCACACTACAGGGCAGTATTCCTGTGATAATACTCTAGATGTAGCACAGGAGGCTGAAATGTTCATGTGGTAATTCTGTGAATTTAGCATACTATGGTGCAGTATTCCTGTGATAATACTCTAGGTAGGCACACTATGTGAGCAGTATTCTAGTTATGATTCTCCAAATATAGAATATTATTGTGAAGTATTCCTATGATAATGCTTTAGATAGGCACACACCGGGGTCATTATTCCTGTGATAATGCTCTAGATGTAGCAAAGGATGCTGAAGTGTTCATGAGGTATACTGCGAATATAGAATACTAGGGTGCAGTATTCCTCTGATAATGTGCTAGCTAGGCCCACTGCAAGGCAGTATTCCTGTGATAATACTCTAGATGTAGCACAGGATCGTGAAGTGTTCATGTGGTAATGCCTAGTATTTAGCATACTATGGTATGGTATTATTGTGATAATGCTCTATATACACACATAATGGGGGGCATTATTCCCGTGACAATGCCCTAGATGTAGCAAAGGATGCTGAAGGGTCCATAAGGTATGTATCACATTTGCCATACTATGGTGCAGTATTCCTGTGATAATACTCTAGATGTAGCACAGGAGGCTGAAATGTTCATGTGGTAATTCTGTGAATTTAGCATACTATGGTACAGTATTCCTGTGATAATACTCTAGGTAGGCACACTATGGGAACAGTATTCTAGTGATGATTCTCTAAATATAGAATATTATTGTGAAGTATTCCTATGATAATGCTCTAGATAGGCACATAATGAGGTAATTATTCCCGTGATAATGCCCTGGATGTAGCAAAGGATGCTGAATAGTTCATGAGATATTTGTGAATTTAGCATGCTATGCTGCAGTATTCCTGTGATAATGCGCTAGATGGGCACATAAAGGGGGCATTATTCTTGCAATAATATCCTAGATTTAGCCCAGGATGCTGAAGTGTTCATGTGGCAATGCTGTGCATTAAGCATTCTGTTGTGCAGTATTCCTGTGATAATGCGCTAGCTAGGCACACTGCAGTGCAGTATTCCCCTGATAATACTCTAGATGTAGCACAGGATGCCGGAGAGTTCATGAGGTATTTGTGAATTTAGCATACTATGCTGGAGTATTCCTGTGATAATGCGCTAGATAGGCACACACAGGGGGCGTTATTCCTGCGATAATACTCTAGATGTAGCACAGGATGCTGAAGTGTTCATGTGCCAATGCTGTGCATAAAGCATTCTGTTGTGCAGTAGTCATGTGATAATGCTCTAGATTGGCACACTCGCAGGGCAGTATTCCTGTGGCAATCCCCTTTATGCAGCATAGTATACTCACGTGTGGGTGTGGCACACTACAGTGCAATATTCCTGTGATAAGGCTCAAGATTTGGTGCAGGGTGGCACAGTATTCCTGTAGTAATGCTCTAGATATGGCGTACTATAGTGAAGTATTCCTATGATAATACTCTAGATTTGTCACGCTATGGTGCAGTATGTCAGTGATAATGCTCTAAATATAGCATATTGTTATGAAGTATTCGTATGAATATGGCACACTGTGGTGAAGTGTGCATGTGGTAATTGTGGTAAACTATGGTGAAATAGTCTTGTGATACTGCTTTAGATTTTGCATATAGTGGTACAATACTCCTGCGATAATGCTCTAGATATGGCATACCGTGATGCACTATTCCTCTGATAATGCACTAGTTTTGGCATACCAAGATGCACTGTTCCTCCGATAATGCTCTAGTTTTGGCATACAATGATGCATTATTCTTGCAATAATGCTCTAGTATTGGCATACTGCGATGCACTGTTCCTGCGATAATGCTTTAGTTTTGGCATACAACGATGCATTATTCCTGCGATAATGCTCTAGTTTTGGCATACAATGATGCATTATTCCTGCGATAATGCTCTAGTTTTGGCATACCAGGATGCACTGTTCCTGCAAGAATGCTCTAGTTTTGGCATACCATGATGCACTACTCCTGCAAGAATGCTCTAGTTTTGGCATACCATGATGCACTATTCCTGCGATAGTGCTCTAGATATGGCACACTATGTTCAAGGATTCGTGTGGTAATGCTGTGAATGTGCAATACTATGGTGCATTTCTGGTGCAATGCCGATCTAGTCATGGGGTACTGTAGTGCGGTATCCCTGCGAACATGCGCAAGCGATGGCACACTATGATGGCATATTTCTGAGATAACGCTCTAGATATGATGCACTATTCCTGCAATAATGCTCTAGATATGGCACACTATGTTTTAGTATTCATGTGGTAATGCTGTGAATTTGTAATACTATGGTGCAGTACTCGTTCGATGGTGATGTAGTTATGGGGCACTATAGAGCGGTATCCCTGCGAACATGCGCAAGCGATGGCACACTATGGTGGCATATATCTGAGATAATGCTCCACATGACGCGCACCATTTCTATAATACATATTTTGTGATTCTAGCCTAAAAGCCGTACAACGTCAGCGGAACTGAGCAGCATGGAAGATCTTCTGCAGATGCCCGTCTCCCTTACCAGATGTGCCAGCGGCCCAACAACTGGAAGAATCTCTGTATCGCCAAGGCAAACCCATGCGCGGGCCTTCCACCTCTCTGCCAGCTCAGGTAACACAAGACTGCGGCAGCCCAATCACAGGTGGGCTTGTCTGCAGTCAGAACAGTTTGAAGGAGTATGGCTGCTCCAAGGAGAGGGAGTCGTTGGCTCCTCCTCTAATGTGCTGTTGCCATATGTACTGTTTGCAGCATAAGTATGATGGCCTGCAGTGAGCGTTATCCCCAAAGTGATAGTGCCCAATGTGGATGCCTAAAATTGCCTTGCCAAATATCACTGGCCTTAAATGCAGTGAACACAGTGACATCATGCATGTAGCAGTCAATGGGATGACCCAGTGCCGAGGTCTGCAACCTGTCACTCTCCAGATGTCCTGGACGGTGTGCAGTTATAATGTCGACTGCAAAAAGTCGTAAACAAAAATGTTGAAAAAAAGAAATGTCAAAAAATAAAATCGAATGAGTTTTTTTATTTGTATGTTTTTTTGGGTTTAGCTATTAAAAATAAACAGGGGGTTGGGGGGGGAACCCCCATTAAAAAAATAAAAATAAAAAAAAACATTCGAAATTGTTTTTTTCAACATTATTTTTTTCGACATTTTTGTTTTCGACATTTTCACTATAAACCGTTCTGGACTACACCTACCTTTATCCCTCGTCATTGATCCTGCGGGCTAGGGATAAGTGAAGTTGAGGCGCCAAACATCTGGAGAACCACATGTTGTAGAGCCCCGATCCTGTGTGCATGGACAGCAGAGAATGCAATGCCAACACAGACAGGAATCCCTGAAGCGCCACGCGCCACTCTCTGAAGGACAGTGCATGTAGTGGCAGGGCAGCTAGTGACTGCAGTGGAAAGCCATGCATGAAGGGGCGAGTGCAGCAGCACGGTGGCAAGGGTCTGAGCCAGGGGAGCTGATTGCAAGTGGGAAATCAGTTAAGTTTGATCAAATGAGAAGATGCCTGTATGTAGAAATGTTTTTAATTTCACGTTGGTGTCAACAGATGTATGCAGTGCTGTCACTTGTTGTCTCCCCGGTCTAGTCCAGTCAGATATAATGTTCTAGTTTCTGGCGACATCAAGGAGCTCCAGAGCCGCCTGAAATCCTGCTTCACATCTGGGGAGCCATAAAATTATCCCATAAAATACATCGCCGCAGCCAATTATTATAACAACGTGTATCCAAAAGAGACACCCAATCCCCAAGCCCATGTAAATGGTTCACACAATCACACACATTCCAGGAAAATATTGATACCCCGCCACTAGAAAACTCACCAGCCCGCATTATATACCCACCACACCCCTCTGTGACTCCCTCTGTCCCCCCCGGCCATCTCCACCCCTCTGGCCCCCCATGATGATCCCGTGTGCTCCTTCCCTTCTCGCACACAGGTGTTGCCTGTTTTGCTTGATTCTTCTACCCTGCTCCCCTTCACCCCCTCAAGCCTACTTCTGCAGGAGTCTGTCCTGATACATTCTGGTTTCACCATCACCGTCTTGTGGCCAATGCTGGATTTGACTTTTATGGACTTCATTCATTCACGGTCTGTCACCCTTTCTCATGGTGGCCCTGAATCATGCTGTTCCCATCTTCAACTTGTATCCAGGCTTGCAACATTATATGCTACTACTGACTTCTGCAATTGTACTTGCTCTCCCCTCTTGCTTCTCCACTCTTTTTGACTGCTTACTCTCAGTTCTCTCCTCTTCTCCCTTTCTCCCTTTTCCAATCTCCTCCCATTACTTTCTTCTATGCACTTACTCTATCAGAATCGTCCCTAGACCTAGTATGATGGCAACCTCATCTGTCTCCTCCCCCCGCCCCTTGCATGTTTCACCACCCCCCCTTGAATGTTTCACCCCCCAGCACTATCTGAAATGTCGTCAGGCCTAGTGCAATAGTCGCTTGTTTTGTTCCTCCCCTCCCTTTCTGCACCCCTCTCCCTAGCCTATTGTTTTCTCCGGCTCTACCGCAAATGTCATCAGGCCTAGTACCGTAGTCGCCTGTCTGTTTCCATTTCCTTCCCACTCTCCCCCTCCCTTCCTCATCTATGTCTTAGCTCTTGCACTATCTGAAATTTCGTCAGGCCGAGTGCGATAGTTAATTTCACATCCTTACTGTTTATGGCCTGTAAGAACGTCATTGTATTTTCCCTTGTTCCCTTCCTTCCCTTCCCTTGAAGCGCTTTGAAACACATTGGGCCTCATTATGAGTGTGGCGGTAAGGCAACAACGGCACCGTTATCGCTACCGGCACCGTTGATACCGTACCACCATACCATGAGTCCTGCTCGCGGGTGCCCTTGCAGCCACCAGGTTTTACCAGCTGGCCGTACCGGCACCCGCGAACAGAACTTGATGGTAGCAACGGTAAAACCTTGTGGCTGCAAGGGCACCCGTGAGCAGGACTCATAGTATGGTGGTACAGTATCAACGGTGCCGGTAGCGATACCAGCGATGTTGTTGCCTTACCGCCAGCCTCGCAATGAGGCCCATTGTGTATAGGCGCTATATAAATAAACGATCATCGTATCATATCACCCATCATTCTGGTGTTTCCCCATGCTCTTCGGGTGGTGGCTGCATGATATTTCTCACCTGTTTTCCCAAAGAGCAGGTGCTTCCCCAGAAAAAGACATGAGCTCTGCATTGCAGTGAAGCCTATATCACTTGATCACAGGTGATCGATGATATAAGAGGAACATTGATCTTTTAGTTTGACGGCGCCATCATATTCCTGGTGTCAAGATATTTGACAGTTCCATGTTAAACCTTGCACAGCTTGTTGTTCCTCAAGATTACCTTCAACTATATCCACCTTCATTTCAGTTAGCTGTTTCCTTGCTGCTGTCCAGATCCATTCCTTTTTCTCCCATTTCTGGTGCTTCCTACTTGTGGCCTCCAATCACTCGAGCTCAGTTTACTCACTTCCCAGATTGGGGACCGGTACAAAGCTTCCAATCGCTCTGGTGGATTCCCCTCCTGTGTGTCAGCCCTTCGGGACAGAGACACTCTGATCCAGGAGGGTTAAATGGACAAAGAGACAAGGGGAAACGGTGTTCCTTTACACTCACCTCTCAAAATTCTGGTCTCCTGCTCAGTCCTGCACCCCTGGACTTCATCTGGGCATGGCAACCTCCCTGATAGCTGCAAGCTTAGGGCCCTTTAGGAACATGCATGTCAAATAACCAAACCAACTCAGGAAGATGGCAAAGTACTGTTTTATTACCAATTATCTAAAACAGGGAGTTTACAATGAACATCAACGGACGTACTCTCAGTTTCTCTCTCTGCGATCTTTTCACAAAACAGTATTTATATCAAAAATATGTCAGACATGATATCATACTATGTGGCAATAATGAAAAACGTTTCAAGGGGGGGATTGGCGAAGGGAAACATCTAATTATACTTTCTATAGGAACTAGGATTGTGATTGGCTGCCCACTATCACGTGGACAACACATGCCTACCTCTAAAACATGTCATCTTCAGAAACATTAGATACACAGTTTCTCATTGGTCTTCAAACTATAAGGTCCTTCGTTATATATGGACTACCATAATTGGTTGGCACGCTTGTGCCATGTCTAGAACATTCAGTTCACTTAGCAGCACGTAAGCCCAGACCCAGGTGCAAGGAGATGGGGCATGACACTACCCCCCCACTCAATTAGCCCAGTATCTCTCATCGCCCATGCCTTCTGCCATTAAGATTGTCTTTGAACTTGGCCTTGCAAAGTATCCTTGTCTTTTAGAATACACTGGAGTGAGACCACTCACTATCGTGTTCTGGGACTCCAAGTTCAAACTCTATTTCATCCTTGGCTCAGGTGACAGGAGACCACGATTTGGTCCATTTTGCAGGTTTTAAATGCTCTAAATGAATTGAACTTGGCACTCTTGGTGTTATTTCTTTGCACCTTAATAAGGGATGATTCATCCTCCGAATGTTCACTCATTTCCAGAATAGTTAGCTGACCTTGGGTGTTTCAGTCTTGACTCTAGGCCGGACATCCTCGCCATGCAGCTCCACGATTCTGCTTATTCTTGCTGCAACACAAATACAAATACAATACAAACACAGTTTCCCTTCTCGCTTCATGGGTCCTGGCTTACTAAATTAACGATACTGATGTCCAGCTTCTATACAATGGCTGCTTCGCCTGCGTCTATTCACTGCAAGTAGCCAGCTTCTATGATGACTTAGTGTACCTTGCATTTCAGCATCTGTATATTTATTGAACGGTTGATTTTCTCCAGCACTTCGTGCATGTGTAATCTTATTTTTCGCATTCAAAAGTTCACTTGATTCTTTATTTCGTCATTAGTTTCCTTAGGATCTATAGATGCTCTTCAGTCAGTATCTCCAGATTTCGTACATACTTTTTTTTGTGACGTCACCTAATTCTTTTCTTTGCTCTTTCTCATACTCCTTCAGGAAGTTCCTCCCTTAGGTTGTCCTCACTTCGGGGATACATTCGGTAGGGTTGTCTCAACGGGTATCTTCATTCGAACACACGCAGCAGTATTGGCACACATATGGGAGATAGGGGTGAGTGTTTCTTGCAGAGGTATGCAGCTGCTCCTCTACAGCTGGAGTGTGCACATTTGGTCCAATCTACAATCAAGTACTGCCCGCTCTCTGCCGTACTGTAGTAGGTATGTCTTGCCTAATGTCTCCTCCTCCTCTGATCTAAACACACACAAGCACACATGCAGGCATTCAAACAAACATACACAAGCCATCATGTTCCCTCATATTTTGCATTTGTAGGCTCTAACATACACCCACACACAAAAAGTCTCCCTTGCTCTTTCTCTCTCTCAGACACACATGCATACATACGTGCCAATTCATATGCACACATTCACTCCTTAATAAATGACTGATGTGAGAGGGTAACTGAGTGATGTGAGTGATGTAAGAGTGCTGAGTGAAGGTAAATCAATAGTGAGGTGAACAGGGAGAGCACATGAAATGAGTAATATGAGAGAGTGATGCGACAATCATATACTCACTTGCGCATGCGCTCTTTCACTAGTGAGTATGTGCGAGCAAGGTGATTGATCTGAGTGTTTAGTGTTTTGCCACTGCTAAGCTTCACCCACTTCAGTAACCTCAATTGATAAACCTCTGAAGTTAGGGATTGCATGTTATGGACACCTCCGTTGTCCACATCATGCACCCCTGTAGCTAAAAGTGGCTACATGATGTTGAAGGTTGTTATGGAGGGCAACATTACATATACCATGAGTATGGCCTTTTGACACTTAAGGGAGTGATACAGGATTAGGTGATGGAACATTGGAGTGTTGAAGTTTATTATTGAGAAAGGGAGGTTGTGACGGCCTTTCTGAAGTGTAGAATGTCCACTTTCTCTGCTGGTGGGTGGTAGCATCTTTCAGAGTTGGGTGGCTGTGACTGAGACCATTCATCACTCCATTCGTGACTTGCGGTATCCACACACCTGCATGTGGGGTGAGCCTCTATCCTCTGCTTACCAGTTTCTGAAGTGTTAAAGGCATAGATGTTATTGCTATTAGCACCCCAGGTTGCTAATCCGGTAACCAGCAGTGCTAATCCGGTAAACCGGGGTGGTGACAGAAATGTGTTTGAATGAATGTACAGGATGCCTCATGCCCCATGGCGTCCCGTTCATTCATACAAAATACTTACGCAAGATGGCTGCCATGGATCTGTAAGAGGGTCTTCCAACGGAGCCCCTCTTCCATTTCCATTGCAGCCAGCAGGTACAGGAGAGGCAGTGGATGCCGTGGTGGCAGCACCGCCACTGAAAGAAAGGTAAGTGGGGGTGGGGTGGGAGGGAATGGGAAATTAAACATTATGGGAAGGGAGGCCGGGGAAGATTGCCAGCTTGGATCAGTAGATTCAGCCCACGATCCGAGAAACTTGATTGGTTGCTCCCCCTCCCTGTGTGCTAATGAAAATTATTTCAGGGTTCTTTTACTACGGCGACGTCATTTGAATCAAAGTTCTTGTGTCGCTTCCTGTCAAGATATGTGGGATCGAAAGATGCTTGATGTCACTTCTTGTCCTATCATTTTATGAAATGAAGCTGCAAAATATGGGTGGTCGAACCCTCACCAAATGGATCTTAGTGGAAGATGTTCACATTGCTGTCAATATTCAGATTTCATGTGAGATCGTGCAGGACCTGCTGGCAGCCCAAAATCGACCACGACAGGCTGAACATGTGTGACTTGCACCGATGCGCCAGTCCTACTTTTCCGATTCAATGGGGAGGATTGGCTGCTGATAAAAGGCCCACATCTCTTGCTGCTTGTCTCTGGGCTGTGCCTGACTGTCAGAGGGAGGGGCATGGCTGCCTAACATAAGGAAAGAACAGGGGATGTCCTGCTGCAGCCCCTCAGGGCATTGTTTGCATATCTTTCTTACATTTCAGTCCGTTTGTGACCTTTTACTTTATATTATGCTTGTTCTATGAAGGCCCTTAAAGTCTGAATCACCGATTGAGAAAACATTTGTGGAGTCCTTTGTGGTTGTTTGCTTTTTTGAGTGTATGCCTTCCCTATTCTGCTTGCACGTATAAGTGCTTCAGGCCAGTTTGCACTAAGGAGCCACCCCACCACCAAACTTGTAGTTTGGCAATATGGGAAAAGTGGCCACCACTTTTCTCCTGCACTGCCAACCGTGTAATGAGGCCCATAGTTCTGAGTGTAAGTACACTGGTGAGTGGGATAGGAAGACTTATCACAGCAGACTCACAGTTGGCAGTGCGGCAGAGCAGTCAGGATTTACCCTTAGGTGGCGGATGGCTGATATCACATTACAATTATACCCAGGCACATACACAATACAGTATAACATACATACTGTAAAGATATACATACATGCATTTAGTATTGCAATGAGGTTAAAAACAAAGACAAAATGTATTTAGAAAATATATCAACAAAGCAAGTAGTTCAGTAAAACACAGTAACGGGTGACACATTGATTCCTCCTCCCTCCATAAAGCACACTATAGAACAATAACCTAACAGGGGGGTGCTAGACCTGCATGGTTCTTAGAAAGGAGGGGGAGGGGTAAACAGTGAAGAAAAAAGTCCCGGGCCACCAAAAACAAGTAGATCAAATCAGTATCAAAGTGCTGGCTCTGCATAGGTCCCAGTTCATCCCACAAAACATGTTGCAAACATGTAAATAACTGCAATCTGTTACTCTAACACCATTATTTCCTATTCGAATGAGTAAACTGCAGCAATGTATTATACTAAAAGGTGAAATAAATCTTTGGTACTATATAAAATTGTGTTTTCTGTTCAGGAAACTCCAGGGCCTCAAGGTGAGCAGGGAAAATGTCAATGTTGAGATAAGTAACATTTAAATTCACTTTTCAGGAGGTCACAAAGTTTTAAAACATGTCTCCCATAGCGATCAACGAGACAAACTCAATATCAGTCTTATGGGTAAAAGTTAGGTAAGTGTTGTTTTACCCCACAGATACAGCAGGAGGGGCAAGCAGCCAGATGGAGAGCCTGCGGGACCCCCAAAGAAGAGTGCCAGCCTAGCCCGAATGCCTGTGAACCAGCAGGCGAGGAAAAGCTGGTCGCAGAGATCCCAAGGCCCACTCTTGTAAATGGAGATCAAAGAGCAGAAGGGGTTTGGGTGCTGAAAAAACTCCTCTGCTTGCGGGACCAGGAGACTCATGAGAATGGAACCCAGTGCTGACTGCTGTGAATTCGGCCACAGGTGAGTTTTGGTGTTGGTTTTAGGTTGCGCTAACAGCGTTTGGGGTTTCCAGTCGGTGTGAATCGGACTCATGGCCCAGCAAGGGCACACACGAGGGAAGCCCATTGAGGAAGACACCTGGCGAGAGCACTCAAAAGGTAAAGAATACAGCAGCAGCAACAAGGGTACTCTGCAGGACACAGCAAGGGTCACAGGTCAGCCCATCAAGCTGGAGGATACAGCCCTACAGCGAGCAAAGAGTCGCATGAAGAAGCCAATGGTTGAAGGTAACCAGGGATGTTCCACCACAGAGTTGAGGGTGACCAGCCACCAGCCACTCAGGACTCCAGGCCAGGAAAGCAAGGAGAGACCCTGAACCTTAAGACATTGGGCCATAACGATATTATCAGGGGTAAAGCAACTGCAAGTTAGAGTCCAACCATTCATTTCAGTAAAGAAGACTGGAAGAAGTAAATGAAGGGCCCAGCAAGGGATTCTATCAGCCCAGGGAAGCAGGGATGAAAATGCTGAAGGACCCAGAGCCCTACCAGTATGCTACACAAGGATCCTAAAAATATCGTAATGGACCGCCCTCTTTGATATGTAAAATGTTAAGCTAATACTGTTTACAGTATCAGTGCAGTATGTAAGACTCTTAGCATATGAGTTTGAGTTCAATATTGCAGGACAGTGTTACACAATTTCACACTACAACGGTACGTTGGCCACACTGCACTCACATTAGAAAGGAGTGCAGTGTGGGGTACAGTGTGGGCCAGCCACAGCTGCAGTCTGACATTGTCCTGTCACACCAGGATCCTGAGGCGCATCCCATCTCAGCACCATTCTTCAGGTGAGTTCCGGAACAGGTCCAAGCAATACACAGTGTCTCCCACTGATAAACATATTCACTCGAGGTGGCCCAAGCCAGCACACCAGTCACACTCCAGAGGCTAGTGTGCCAATCAGGGCTAGCCAGAAAAACTGCTAAACATACAGGCACTCCCACACAGGATGTAGATGGGAATGTGTGGCAACATTTAAGCCAGTCTGCACAGGTCTAGTCCTAAACTAGGGTGCATGCGTGTGTGCTCACGATCAACCTATGTCAGCAAAACGTCCATTTTGGCCATTCCTCATGGTCCACACAGGCAAAGGAAGGCCACAAAACAGAATGACCAGGTTCTGTACTTGATCAAATGCAGTAGTACAAATAGGCTGTTATATATGTGCAAGGGGCTGCTAATTCAGTAAACATGGCTACAACCCTAGCATGGCTTCAACCCTAGTGTAGCTAAACCTAAATTACAGCTGCTGCCATCCTACTCCTCAGAACACTTTCTCTCAGGATGACAGAACTACCTGTTAGGAAAGATTTTTAATTGTGGGTAATTTTCCTTCCATGTGGCAACCCCTAAACATTTTGCTGTTGTTTTCACTGTGATCTAGACTTTGCCAGAGAAGTGCAGCCTTCTGCCGCACTCCTCTGGGCTTTCGCTCCATTCTTACGGGGAAACTGACATGCCCTTAAGACAGTCAGTACCGGGAACCGTTGTTTTCCGTAGTTCTTTTATCATGTTGCAGCTTTCGCGCAACATGGCACAAGAGGGCACTGTAAACTAAGTTACTGCTCTCTTGGGTCTCTAGTCTTCTACAGGCCCTAGATACTCTCTTTGGATTGTTAACAAACGGTGCAAGTGAATCACGGACGGGACTGGTGGCAGCGATCGTTTCTTTGTGTTTTGAGCTCCTTTTGGCTGTTTAAGCACGTTTCTCACGCTTAGCCCAAAATGGTGGCCTGTTTCCCAAAATGGCCAGACCACGAGGCTCTTTGTCCTGTCCGCTGACCGTCTTGCCCCCTTCAGCTTCCCCAGGTCGAGCCGACCCGGGGCCTTCCTTATTTGGGCATGTACTTTCCCGCGAAACACAGATGCTTTCGCGGGCTTCTACAGGCCTTGTGTGTGCCTCCAGGATGTGGGCTAGGATGTCTGGTCCCATTACACATCCTGGGTGCCAGAGAGTCTAGTGTGTCGTGAATGCCTGGGACCACCGTGGTCCGTGATAGGTCCACGTATGGTGTGAGTGTTTTGTGAGCAGATCTCCCATTGGGTCCCCTCTGTTTTAGCGCAAAGGGAACCGTGGATAAGAGGAGGCTGGAAACACCACTACCATGTCGATCTCATGAGTTCTCACGAACGAAAGAATATAGGAGCCAAGTATCCTGCAACTACGAGGCTGAACCGAGGAATCGCTGGTGACCCGCTGAAGGACTGCTCCTCTTTACTGTCGCTTGGTGAAACACTTTCTACCTCTGTTCGAACGAGAAGGCCTGTACTGGTACTTCGACCCCTTGGAATAGTGGGAACAACTATTCTCGGCATCTTCACCATCTCCTGCACGTAAGCCTTCGGAAGTGTCTCTGGGCCATCCAGTGGACTGATCAGCCTACCCAGGAGTCTTGCTCTGTAACCGCCGTCAGGTTGTGTTGTATTACGAGTCCTCGTCACTCCCACACGATTCGCACACTTGGCATTCCCAGGTCTGAAGTGAGTAGTGTACATTGGGCTGAAATACACACGGCCACTCCGTTGCCCTGCTGTGGTAACAAACTATGCGGGTTCACTGCGTTTGGGACATCCTCAACTCTAACAGCACGCCTTTCTGTACTCACGCTCTGCTTCTGCCCACAATGGAGGCTGCTCTTGAGTCGCGGAGCTCTGTTCATCTTCATTTGTTCATTGAACTAAACTGCCTGATTCCCTCAAAGAGACTCTCCTTTGCCTGTTGGCAGCAGCGTGTGTAGGTACTTTTGAGCACAAGGCTCCACTCTTCATAGGGCTCAGACTTCCTTTTAATTAGGTTCCTCTGAAGGCGGACTGGGTCTAACTATTATTCGCACTGCCTGTTTTCCTCCCCATCTAGGTGGTCTACACATTTTGTGCGTCTAACTCGTAAGACTCGTTTGTATTTGTATATATATTGTATTTGATTGAGATGTGTTGGTTTACTTGAGTTTTATTGTGATTTCTCGCTACGGTCAATGTTACAAAGGCCTTGTAATAAATGTGTCTATATTTTTAATATAACACCTGCTTGGAGTAATTTGTAAGTGTCCTTGCTTTGTGTGCTCATTGCGGGCTTTCAGTCTCCCTCACCCCTCTTGAGACCTAGTCTTGACCGCCGCGATCGCTACCCTGATTGGTCTGGCTTGTCCAGAGGTTACCCTGTTCCAAGAAACTAGGCTGGCCTTCTGAACCTCTGCTCCTCCAGGACAGAGTTCAGAAATCCATCTTAACAATACCCTAGGGAGAAAATGGGATGCTTGAAAAGCACTGTTAACATGGTAGCCATATTTCATATTAAGGACAACAAACCAGAAAATAGGGCTGCTGTGACAGTAGAAGTTCCTCTATTCACAAAAAAGTCAGAAACCATGTCAGTCAACAAATTGCTTGAGGAACCAGCAAAGCCCCATCAATGGAATTCTGCCCTAATACTCAGTCATAGACAATAAACGTAATCCCCCCCCTGCCTATCAGGAAATCTAAGAATGTTCTACTTAAGCAAGAAGTATGTGGATGACCCACAAAAAGACGGCCCCCTCAGTTACAGCCACTGAATGCATTATTTTGCCTCAAACATTACTAATACTTTTTATTGTCAAAAACAATTCTAAGATTTGTAAGTCTCAAAAACATTTCTGAGACTTCTCTGTGCAAAAAGCATGTGGACTGGCCTCACAAAGATTACACACTCAGTTACAGCCACTGAATGCATCATGTTGCCTACAAAAGGTCCTTAGACTTTACTTGGTAGGAAGTGGTCTAAGACTTTTTATTAATGAAATGATTTACTGGTACATTTGTACACATGCAACAAATATGTGGACTGGCCACTTAAAGACGACAGGCTCAGTGACAGACATTGGGCCTCATTACAGGTCTGGCAGTAACCGTGCCAGGTAAAACCAGCAGTTTGCCTCCAGACCTGTAATGAATTACCAGCGCCTGACTTGCCAGTGCCACCGGGCTATTCTGAGTCTAGCTGCCGGGAAGTCAGGCGCCAGTAATTTTGTAAACCCCCATTCCCATTGAGTCCGATAGGTCTCAATGGGAATGGGGAACACGGAAGCACTGGTACCGTTGATAACGGTGCTGGTGCTTCATTTCCGGCTTTCTTACCATGGCCACTGTGTCCGGCAGGGTCTGCCCTGTTGGGCACAGCGGCTCCGGCAAGCAAACCCATAGTGTGCCAGTCCGCTAACAACGGTGCCGGTAGGCTTACTGGCACCGTTGTTACCAGACCGGCACACTCGTAATGAGGCTCATTGGATATAATCTCTGCCTACCTTCTGACAATTCTAAACCTTTCCTACCCAAGGAACAATCATGTGGACTATCCACACAAAGAAAACATGCTCAGTTACAGACATTGAAGACCTCCGCCAGACTCCCGATAATTATAAAACATGTCTACCCAAGCAACAAGTATGTGCACCAGCTACACAATAAGGACATACGCAGTCATAGCCACTGACTTCCCTCTATAACCTAGTAGTAATTCTGAGGTTTTTCCTTGACAAAAAGTCTTCTTAGTCTTTTCATTGGCAGATAGATTTCTGAGACTTTTCATTCATAAAAAGATTTCTAAGGCTTTTCTACACAAACAGCATGTACATGGACTAGCCATACAAAAATGACCTATTAGTTGCTGCAGTTTTCCTCATCCCTCAAGAATTATACAACTTTTTTTATGCAAGCAAAACATATGTGAATTGCCCACAAAAGTTGACGTCCTTAGTTACAGCTGTGCGGGTGGACACTTTAACACAAAGCATGCCCACCAGTTAAGAAGCGAGTTTACGTGTGTCCATAAAGCAAGTTTTTTGTACAAACGCCGGGAGGGGCTAGATGATGCAGTAGAATCAAACTAACCTGAGTCTCCTCAAACAAGTTGACACATTCTATACATGTTTGCAACAGTTAAAACACTCCCACTTATTTTATTACAAGTCTTCCCCCACACATGATTGTTCAAACCTATACAAAAGAAATCCAATCTTCTTTAATTCCCATGTTCTCATTGGTCACATTTATCTAACTACCATCTTCAGTAGATATTTACAGCACACCCCTTTTTGGTATTTGTCCATGGTAGGTCATGACATCATCACATAGTTACACCTTTAAACACAAACATAATTAATTACAAGTTACTGTTGGCCTGGGAATTCTAACCACGGACGTGATGCACATGGTTTGCAAGGACACTTAACGATATGAGGAGAGGGAGAAATAACACGTTCCCTTTGAACTGGTAATAACTAATCCACCCGCCAACTAGCTGGCATCCTTGTTTCACTCTAATACACACGACTACCTATTCAACACGCATGGCCTCTGGAGGAACTGACAAAAGTCCATAAAGATTTTTGTCAACTTTGCCTTAAGCGCTCTTGGACCAAGTATTTGGCTGATCATAACAGATGACCGGATTCCCCTAGAAAATGAGTAATCAGCTTCCGTGTACTTAAAAAAATGGCATCTTCTTACCACAATAGTGCTAAGTCGTAAAAACCTAGCCTGACTGTAACTGACCATCTGATATTTTTGCAGCAGCCTGCCCTTTCCTCTGCCTGGAATCTTGCTAAACCAGTTTTCCCAGTCACACAGAGTTCATCTCGCAAACCCTGGCTGCGAGGCCTGGCCCAACTATGAAAGAGCACATGGCATACATATGTGTACATTCCCCATGTAGCCCAAACTGTCCCAGATATATATCCTTTAAAACCCCTATATATGTTTTTTGGTGCATGCATGTTTAAAACTACTGCATCCTCTTTACAGTGGTTTCTTCATTGAAAATCTCCTTTCTCACATGTGCATTAGGAAGCTCTTTGTCCAGTTTCTAGGCGCTTTGTGGCACACCATACCTATACTGCATTTATACTTCATCAGTGGTTTTGACATTTATCTTACTGTGTGCATGCAATATAAAATGTATCAACTTAAACACAATACTAACACTAAAAGTGACACATACCCCATTCCCATTAACTACATTAAATATATGTAAAATGGCAACATCCCTACAACTTTGCCATGTTTCCAGTCATCAATATGGCATGCGCAACGTGAACCCTTCTTAGTGGGATTTTTATCGACCACCTCATCACAGCCACTAAATGCAGGCTTTTGTCGTTAATGCTTTCAAAGACTTTTCATTGGCAAGAAGACACTTAAGTCTTTTGGCAAAAGTATTTCTAAGCTGTTTCTACACAAGCAGTGATTATATGTGGGCTTGCCAAATAAAGAAGGCACGTTTAGTTGCAGACACTGAATGTAATCTCCCGCCTTCCGCTGCCTCGGTGGACATATTCTCCTCCCTCTGACAAGCAAAGGCGCTTGCGTTTATGCCATTCGACCTAAGTAGTAGTCACAAAAAATAGACTATCCAACTTCCATTTTCTCCCTCTCCCTAAAACGAGTCCTGTTTTCCTTCACTAAATCTTACTTAGCTAAAGCCTATTTTATTTTCTGCCCCTCGGACAACTAAATCCAATTAAGTTTCTGCCTCTCCTTCAACTTATCTCTATTCATTTCCTACCTACCCTTCAACTAAAGCCTATTCGCTCAACATCTGTACAACCTCCTGTGTCTACCTACACAGACTGTTTACTAAATCGAGCTATGTAGACTATGTTGCTGTGGTCATACGAATATGGTGCCCAGACGTCCGGCTTTCCTGGGACTGTCGCAGTATTTCACCCGCGGTCCTGTGGTCCCGAGAGTTTATTAAGTTTAAAAACCATGTCCCAGTTTTTGAATGTCGGAAAACACGGTCCCGTTTTTTTGGGTTGACGACTTTATGGATCACCCTACACATCAATCAATTCGCCTGCATCACTTTCAAACTTAGGAAATATCTGTTTTCGGCAAAAAGAGCCAATATTTGTGTGGTCTGGTTTATAGCTGAATATGTTTGCCCAGGATTGCTGGGGAGTATATGCAGCAAAAGGAGCAGTGAAGATGGGGATAGGCTTCATATATCATGCAATAACATGATATAAAGTGGGCAGACAATAGAGTCACAGTGCATACAGGGAATCCAGTGCCAGGCTTAGTAAACATATAGTGGATGATGTGGATGGGGGTCGGGGTTTGAGATTTGTTGAAGGCCTCCTTGGACGGATGGTTCAGGGAGCAGTGAATGAAATGACAGCCTGAGGGAAGGAGTAAGGGCAATTATTGTGTGTGTAGAAGGGTGAAAGTACTGATGCAAGGAACACAGTATCCAGTTGTGCAGGAAAAGGGAAGGCATGTGGTTGGGTACATATTACACGTTGCTGGGAGTAAAGTGTGCCTTAAGAATGGGCTGCCTGAGTGCACAAGGGACGAGGATTGTGGTGACTGGATGCACTGCCACCTGCCTTTGCTCAAGTGAAAGTGTGCCAGGAATGGCCTTCACCCAGTAAGGGATCATGGGGTCACAGTATTCCACCCGGGTGCACCACCTGTGGGCTTGGGCTCACTATGAGTGGAGAGGATATGACGATCCCCATTATGTAAGCCAAAATGAATGGACTCCAGTATCAATCACTTTAACCATTCAGCTGCTGCGCCCTTTTACTAGCTGTGTAAGCTGCAGAACCATATTGCCCTCTGATTCTAAACAGTTGTATTTTTTTTTATTGTTTATGAAATAACAAATTAGGATATGCATCAAAGTAAGTCTATCATAAAAATACATAAACACAGTTCATGAAGAAAACAAAAGACCCGGGCTGCAGCATTAAATTACTTGGCATCAATTAATTGAAACCAAGATACTAAAACAATAGACTTAACCATAATGCCTTCAGATGCCAATCACGCAAGACCATATTTCATGATGTAATGATGCATAGTGCCCAAACCCTATCTAAAGAAATACTTAGCACATCCTTAAAAGTGAATGCCCTTTCTTTCATCCACACATACTATGATGAATTCCTTGCACCAGTGCTCAGATGAGGGAGTAATCCTTTCTTTTCAGCTTCTTTCAATCACCAGGCTAACCACAATTATGGCTCGATCGAATAGAGCAGGTGTTGAAGTGCCCACGGAGAGACCCCTGCTTGGATCCGAACCGAAGAAGATAGCAAACAGTGCTAGGCTAGTCACCTGAGAAGTAATTTATGATCATTTAGGGAACACTAACTCCCACCATGGGCCAGGAAGATAGCTCAGGGGCAATGTGCTCACCCTGGAAGCAAGACACCGCTCAGCAGGATGGGTTTGCATCCCGGTCCTGCCCTTAGGGACTGGACCCTGGCATGAAGCGCGATATAAGAACCCATTTTAATTTTGGAATGGCTGTATGTTTAGGCATGTAACAAACGTGTGCTAAAGCTGCATCAGTGTTACCGCCTCTCCAGCAGTGGAATGCATTGTATGTGCACCATACGCTTATTTGGGCAGGGATATGATACCATCACAGCAGAATCTTAAACTTGTGTAACCAGTGATTAGAGGGAGGGACCGTCCTATGGGTGCTAACCAGGGTACCAGAGACGAGTCACTGCATCTGTCGCTCCCACAAAGGATTGTCGCTTGAAAATGGCAGGAGTATTGACTCGGGAGAATAGCTCAGTGGCAACGTGCTCGCCTTGGAAGCAAGATGACATGGAGCAACACAGGTTCGATCCCTGGATCCGCGCTTAGAAACCTCTGGGTATTAAGCACGTTATAAATACCCAATCATATCATATCATATCATGCCCTTCCACCATACAACCACTGAGACCGCTGTTCAAGAAAGAAATGGCATCATTTTCTAAGATAGTCCCATGGAACAAATATTTCAGGGTCTTAGCTAGGTTCCGAAACTGAAGAAAAAATCCCTCTTGTGGCACTTCAGATCAGGAGGCAACAAGTGCAAATGACAGTACCTGCCTGTTCTCCGCTAGTGGTCCTAATCTGTACAATTTACTCAGAAACCTTTCTTAGTATATATGAGGTATTGCAAACCAGGGACTCCTCAAACTAGCGGAAGGTGACCCTGGAACATGGAGTGTTCTGGGGGTTGCCCATTTCAGTTGCCTCTGCCCACCAGGGGACACTTACAGGACCCCATGTTCGACCCAAACCCACTTTTTAAACTGTTTGGGTATAGGAATCCATCAAGAGACCACTGGAGAGAAAATCCATAATGGGTTTCTTCTGTATTGAGTATCATTTCCAGAACAGAAAAGGCTGTGAGGGAAAATGCACCAACAGATACAGACCCACAGACTGCCCTACTTCCCTCTGGGGATCCTCCTGATGCAGAAGAACACCACAAGAGTAAGCTGCATCATTGCGTTACTAACATGCCAGCAGGCTTAGGCTCTGCCAAGAAAGAATACGTCCTACTAAAACCACAAAACAGTCCAAAACTCTGCTCCACTTAATCCCTGCCTCAGGGCGAGATCAAAGCACTCCTCACAATAAACCCTTACCAGCCCAGCAAGTGAGTAGCAGCTTTAACCCCAGAAATAAACAGCAGATCGAGGACACACTTGAGAGTAGAAATCAGATGTTAAAGGGCTGCTTTTAGCCCTAGCATTGCACAGCTTTACAAAGGGCTCATAGAAAACACAGAAAAAACAATGGCACCTCAATAGAGGTTTAGTAGCCAGGGAGCCACAACAACTACACAATCAGAACACAACTCACCAGACCAGGACAAGGGTGAGAGCCGTAGACAGCTGGCAGTCAGAGAGAAGCAGGGCAACCTAATTAAAGCCAAACCATTCACCCACCTCTTATAGCTTCTGTTACATTTGCGCGATCTGAATGATACCTGGACTAGTAGGATCATTGTCTGTCCTCCCTTAGTTCCCCATCCCTTGCCTCATCGCGCCTTTAAACACTTGTGTGTAGGCGTGTTATAAATGCCATATCATATCATTCAATCCAACTTCGGTGGGGTGCAGGAGACGGAGGTCACAGGAAGGAAGCAGCCTCAATCCGTGACAGCTGAGCCCCTCCCCACAATCTACAGGTAGAAAACATCAGCCATGGAGCCAGCCCAGGCCAGGTTCAACGACAATAAAAAAAGACATACAACTCGTCTCTGTTGGTGAAGTGCTGGAGAGGAGATGTAAGCATGAATGGAGAGAGAGCTGGAGAGAAAGAGACTGGAGTGGAGCAAGCAGGAGGAGACCTGAGGAGCAGAGTGTGGAGGCGAGTTTATGAGACTTTAGAGGTAAATAAGGTAGTTAGCGAGAAGATCACTATATCCCAGAGTGAGTTAAATAAGGAGGTTGGATGGGAGTTGTGGGAGGAGCTTGGTAGGCTTAAGGAGGAAATGGGTGAGATGTTGGAGGTCAGTAAAGTTAAGAGGTGGACTGTTTTTGAGCAGGTTGATGAGCATAAGGACAAGCTGGGAGCAGTGTTGGGGATTGGTAAAGTTAAGGTTAAGAAAGATGTAAAGATGCTGAAGGAG
Organism: Ambystoma mexicanum; assembly: GCF_040938575.1. NCBI lineage: Eukaryota > Metazoa > Chordata > Amphibia > Caudata > Ambystomatidae > Ambystoma > Ambystoma mexicanum. Next base: position 720,692,250 of record NC_090923.1, read on the forward strand.
GTTGGTAAGGCTAAGGCAGAGGTTGATAAATTTAGGAAGGAGGGTGGGGTGTTCTGTCAGGAGGGTGGTGAGCAAAGGAGGCATGGGGTGAAGTTAGAGAAGGAAGTGGAGTTGAGAAGGAGGATGCTGTGCAGTTTAAGTAGTGGGTTAAACAACAGCAGTAGGTGAAAGGAGGTGAAATGAAAGCAGGCAAAGTTGAGAAGGTACAGGCTGGAGTGTTCGAGGAAGAGGGTGGCATAACATCAGGATGTGAACACAAGTAAAGTTAGAGAATTGTGAAAACTCTAAGGGTTTTCCCCTTCCTAATCCCTGGGGATCTTCTAAGCAGGTGGCCAGGGGCAGGCCATCGCTTTTGGATCCAAACCCTGGGAGTGGATAAGTGAGGGAGAATCGCCTGGGTAGAAGGTCCTCAGGGATTGGGAAAGGAGGGCCCAAGGGCAAGACAGGGTATCCCCACTTGTCTAGCCCTGACCTCGCCTACCCTCCCTCTACTGTCGTAGGATATTGCCATGCATGTCCTGCCCCATCCCAAAACCTTCTGACAAACATTCATCCTCAAAGGAAAGTAAGGGAATATACAACCCCAGGGCGGCAAACCCCTTTTTTCTAACTACGACAGTGACTTACCCCTGTCCCTCTAACATTATAAACTACAGTGAGACTCAATTTTTTCCTTCCCTGTTACTCTCATCCTTTGAGGGTACCAGAGTGAAGGAACCAAAACCACCAACCTCTAGTTATCATCATCGTAATAAGAAGGAGAAGATTGGCACTTCATATCCTAACATTGAGAAGGGGAAGAGAAAGCTAGCACCACTACCACTTTCCTATCATAAGGACACCCCTAGACCAGAAACATGGTATCCCCCTTTCCTTGATAATGACCTACCCAAACCCCCCCCCTCAGTGTTCATAGGATGTATAAAAGCACACTCTCCTCTTCCCCCAAACATCACTTAAGTACTGTAACGAAGAAGAGGGAGTCAGGTAGAATGCAGACTTCCTATGTGAAACACACCTATGGTATCGGGACGAAGAAGATGTGATCAGCGGCACAACAAACATACTCAATGGACATGTCCCATTAACAAGGCCAGGCAAGGTCAGGCAATTGAAATCAAGTATGCCCACCTGCAGCCTGTTGAACACTCAGGACAGTATAAAAAGCCCCCACACACTCAGTAGTTAGAACGAGTTGGGAGGAGAGCAGTGGAGCTGTGGCTGCCCAGGACCAGCTGGGGAAATCCAGGACAGTGAGACACCAAGCGCTTGCATGAGGGAGCGTCCTATAACAGTGTAGGCAGAAGCCTGCCACTCCAGTTGCGGAAAAGGGTCTGGAAAAGAGCCGGAAGGCATGCCAATCCCTTTTTATGTGAATGCCAAATGCTCATTCCCCTGGGCTGAGTTGGAGACCCAGGAGCGTCTGAGGGGCAGGTGAGAAGACACAGACCTCAGACTACAAGGATGCTGTTAGTAAAAGGAAGGAAACAAAACCAGAGAGGCGAGTGATGTGAAAGCCCAGTGTGTTTGAACAGGATACAATCTTATCGCTCGACCGTGTATAGTGAAATAAGGATTCTGCTGATACAAAGTAACAGAGTGGTTGCGTGCAGGGGTACACATGGTCAGAAGACTCTGTCACTGAATAAGAAGCTCCTATGAAAAGGAGAGCTATGCACAGTGCTGAAGATCGAGGAAAATAGAGATCCGAAAGGGGAGCTGAGCGAAAGCCGAAGTGGGAGCAAAATTCCCAAAATTCCCAAAATTAAAGGAAAAGAGAATTTCTTCTAAACCAACAGCATTAAAAAGTAATGGGGTGGCCCCCAAAGAGGAGGCTGATCCAGGAGGGCCGCAAAGACCCCACTACATCAAGGGGGTCTGGCTCGGGGCGAGAGAAGCCTGAGAGAGCCGTTGCAGAGGTATATCCTGACAAGAAAAAGGCACTGTGAACTTTTGTCAAGCCAAGCTGAATTGCCAAGTACATCCTGAGAACTTGTGGAACTTTCTAAAACTGAGTGCCTTGAACTTGGGGAAGGGAGCTGTGGAGAAGCTCCATTGTCACGCTAACTTTACTTTGAACATTACCTGAGTGTCTTGAACTTGAATAAGGGGCCTACGGAACAGCTCCACTGTCACATTAACCTTTTTTTGAACACTATTGAATTGACCAAATCCCATGCTCTCTGTTTTTCTATAGAAGTGAGGGCAAGCATAGGTTTTGACACAGACAGTATTTTGTTTAGGACTGACAGGCTTAGACTTTCCTTAGTTTGATTTGCTTTAGGAAATATTCCCATCTTAGAGTTTGGGCATGTTAGGCGTTACACCATCCTGACCATTGAGAATAAAGGTTTTCAAACTGTGTTTCACTTGTCTGTGTCATCTCTTGATACCATGCCTGTCTCACAGAAGGAAGTAGAGTTGAGAAGTGGATGGTTGGAGAGTTTAAGGAGGCAGTGATTGGGGGGCGCTGTTGCGCACGAGACGGAATGGTCGCACTCGTTTGAGCTCCTGCGACGACCAATGCCGGAAAGCCAAATAAGATGATTAAAACAACCTGGTTCGCATGAAGAACGAGATATAATTGTGGATCAGCACCTCACCAAGCTGCACGTGAAGTTTCAAAGAGAAACTCACAAGATTGACGGAGCCGCACCGCGGGAAAGATCCCACGGCCGAGACCCTACTCGAGCAGGGAGAGCGCCGCTTGAGGAGGGGAGGAGCCCGGCGTCCAGCAGCTCGAGCGGCCCGGGACGCGGAGGGGAGCCGGCGGCCGGGTGTGGGAAGCGGGCGCTCTGGAGGCCGTCGAGTGCCTGCTGGCCCCCCCCCGCCTGGGCATATGACGGCAGATTCCATCGAGGCCGGCAAGACCAGAGAAAGGGCCCGCAGCCCGCAAGGTAGGCTCGACCACTTCTCCCCGGCGCCTAGCACAGTTAAAGAACCCCGACGATCGATCAGGTGGGGAACGCGTCGGGGGCCCCCGTCCAGTGCCTGGGCTTCCCCGCGCCCCTGGTGACACTGCGGGACCCCGCCGAGGAGGCAATAGACCACGGGGAACTCCCCGTCCACCCTCTGCTGAGGTCACGCATCCGAGGGCCCTGGGGCCCATGACCCATCCTACTCCATCGACACTCGAAAGCGGATGGCTCCCTCGCCCCCCATGAGACACCCCGCAGCCGGCCCGCCCACTGATGCTCAATGAGTGGGCATTATCATTAAGGAACATTTGGAGGAGCGGGAGGTAAGCGGCCCTAGGAGACATCGGCCCTCACGCACTTTAGGCGCCGCCGACGGCAGGGAATCATCAGCAATAGAAGAGGCTTCGGGACCCTGGAGTGCTGCCATCCCACCCGCCGCCCCCACACGAACACAACTACCAGCAGCCCCACATATGGAATAATGGCTCATCAGCCCGGAGGGTGCGTTAGAATTGAGGGATATTGAGGTATCTTCCCCCCGCTCGCCATGATTGCAGGCAACGCACAATTACCCTGATAATCTGGGTCTGAGAAGGCACAGAAGTAAGCGGTGGAGCTAATTTAAAAGGCCGCCTGTTGCATACTAAACTGGATCCCAACGATGGCTGCGGACCCCAACACTGAAACACAAGGCCGCTAATAGGAGGGGTGGCTGGCATTGGAACCCATTCTCTCGCCCTACCGGTTGTATAAATTAACACGGAGGAAGTACCACAAGCGCCACGCATAGGCTGGTTGTGGGCCCTGATCAATCCCCAGATAGACGAGTGGAGGGGTGGAGGACGGGACTCTGTTGGGTATTCAAACCCCGCACAGACAATGCCCAACCGTCTTGGCCACAAGAAAGGCAAGGGAACCATTGAGAGATTCACAAAAGCACTGAACAAGGGAACAAACCCTGAGATGTCTGAAGACATACCCCCGCAAGAACAACCAGCTGCCCAAGGGGCCATGATGGACCCGCAGGCGGTCTTCCTAGCTATGCAACAGGGGTTCTCAGCACTAAATGTCAAATTGGACGGAATAACAGCTGATGTTATATCCATTAAAGCCAAGCTAGACAAGACAACATCACGCATTGCTGAGGCGGAGACGAGAATCTCTGGAACAGAGGATGCACTAGAGGCTTTGAAGACCACTGTGTCTACGATGGCAATTGATCTGCGGACAGTGAAATCCAAATGTGAAGATTTGGAAGCCAGGTCTCGGTGGAATAATATCCACATAATCGGGGTTCTGGAGGAAGCATTAAAGGGATCAATGGAAAAGGCGGTGGAAGAACTCCTCCGAAACCTACTGGGGGAACCCTGGATGGTCCGCGTTGTTTCTCGTGGAACGGGCACCCAGGTCACCTGCTCCCAAACCAAAGCCTGGAGCATATCCCAGACCTATTATCGCACGCCTGATAAATTACAGAGACAGAAATACTGAGAACGGCCAGGGAGAAACAGGAATGAGGTGGGAGGCTAACACAATCCGCATCTTCCCGGACTTCACTTTGGCAGTACAGCAGGAAAGGAAACTGTTCACGGGAGTAAAGATACTACGTGAACGCCAGGTGAAATACGCCATGCTTTATTCGGCGAGACTCAAAATACAGCACCAAAACAAAACATACTTCTTCACGTTCCCTGAGGAGGCGGCAAACCTCGTCGAGACACACATCCCTGCCCCCGCTGGGATGCCCGGAAAAGAGGAAGACTCAAGAAACATATAAGTGACAAAATACTACCACGGTGCTGATTAAGAAGAGAGTGCAGACAGCTAAGGCTCCCCCTCGGGTGGCCCACATGCGGGATAATTAAGACTACGTTGATGAATCAGATAGGCTAGCCCACCCTTGCATGTGTTAACATATGTTAGAGTAACAACGGTGAACCAGCCACATTGGAAAGGATGACGTGTGGCAAAGGCAATGGTGGTCGCTACAGCCCCCCCTGTAGCAGGTGCATGTTAAATGTTGGGAGGAGAAGGGGTGGGATTGATAAGCATAGTTGAAGTTTGGGGAACTATGAGGGAGGGAGCAGGGGATGGACAGATGTTATGGGGCACAAGTTATGAAACAGTTGAGGTTAAAATGAAAAGCACACAAGCCTCCGGCACTACAACTATTGAATGCACTGTCAAAGCACACAGGCATGGGAATGGTCGTAATCAATTGTTAGATAATGGCTAGTCCAGGCACAGACGGCTTGAAAATATTGAGCTGGAATGTACACGGTTTGGGAACCCACATAAAGAAGAGAAAGATAATAGCATATGTGAACAGGCTGGGCTCCAAAATAATGTTCCTGCAGGAAACACATCTAGGGCCACAACAAGCAGGACATCTAATCCCGAGTTGGGGATCTCATCAATATTTCACAACTTATTCGAGAAGGGCAAGAGGGGTGGCAATCCTTATCCATAAGTCTCTTTCATTCACCTGTATACATTCAGAAACCGACCCTGAAGGCAGATATGTGTTGCTCCACGGGACCCTCAGCGATAGGGAAATAGTCTTACTCAATGTATATGGGCCAAACGTTGATGACCCAGAGTTTTATGCTGGAATTTTTGAGAAGTTAGCAAACTACCCGACGGTCCATCTGATTTGTGGGGGGGATTTCAACACCATCCTTGATGTAAACTTAGATCGCACATCAACAAGAACTAGAGCACTCACCAAGGCGGCACAAAAAATACTTCTCCACATGACCGACCTCAACCTGAAAGATGCATGGAGAACGCTGAATCTGGACAAAAGGGAATACACATTCTACTCCTCAGTCCATGACATGCACTCCAGAATAGACTTATGGCTGGTGGACAATGAGTTGTTGGGGTGGGTTACGGACACACATATCTATCCCAGAACGTACTCGGATCACTCCCCGATACAGCTAACGATAAAAATTCCTGGTGTCATGGCAATTAGGCCACCGTGGAGGTTCAAGCCTCTGGCCCTCCAGGATCAAGTCTATATAAACACAATGGCTCGGCAAATACAGGAGTATTTTGAAATTAATGAGGGAACAGTGTCTAGTCAGGCAATACTGTGGCAGGCATTCAAGGTTTGCATTAGGGGCAGCTCCATATCTGCTGAAAGCGGAATCCTGAAGGATATTAGGAGTAGACTGACAATCCTAGAAACACAAATAGCTACCTTACAAACTCAACACGCACACTCTCCCTTAGCACAGACAAGCGCCGAAATTAAAACCAGGCTTGATGAATACAAAGAGGCAGCGGAACAAGAGATCCGCTACTTTGAGAAGCCAGTGGCAGCACAAAGGTATGGGGAGGGTGAAAGACCAGGGAGACTGCTGGCGAGAATGGTAAGGGGTGAAAGAGGCATGACAACAATACCGTGCATACAACTGCCTGATAGCACTGTGACCACGGAGAATGTTAAGGTGAAGGAGGAATTCTATGATTTCTATAGGAAACTGTATTCCCCTCAATGTGACATCACTGATGAGGAGATAGATGCCTACCTATCCCAAATACCGACAACACTTCTGGCGGACGCCACCAGGGAGTCCCTCGAGAGCCCAATCACTGAGGCAGAGATAGCCGAAGCAATCAAAGCACTGCCCAATGAGAAAGCCCTAGGCACAGACGGACTGGGAGCGGAGTTCTACAAAGAATTCAGCAATCTCCTTGTGCCCAGGCTATACAATGTTTTGATGGAGGCTTTGAATAAAGGGGAACTCCCCGAAACTACTAGAGAAGCAGTGATCACACTATTGCTTAAACAGGGGAAGCCGCCGGAGGAATGTGGGTCATACAGACCGTTATCACTAATGAACACAGACGCGAAGATTTTCGCTAAAATGTTGGCAACCAGACTGTCACCGTTAATGCTGTACATGGTACATGAAAATCAGGCAGGGTTTATTATGGGCAGATCCACGGCAACCAATATTAGAAGATGCCACAAAATACTAGCAACAACATCTCCTGAGACCCAAGCAGTAGCGGTCTCATTAGACATGCAAAAGGCGTTCGATACGGTTTTTTGGCCATTCTTATTTGGGGTTATATGCAACTATGGCTTCGGCCCCAACATCATCAAGTGGATTCATGTCTTATATGCACACCCATATGCCAGGATTAGAATCAATGGCACTTTAACGGAAGTCTTGGAGCTGTTGGGTGGCACTCGTCAGGGCTGCCCCCTGTCGCATTTACTTTTTGCCATAGTAATAGAGCCGTTGGCTGACATTCTCAGGGCACTCTACAGTGCATATGGGATTTGACTGGAGCGGAAGAGGCAGATTATCACGTTGTATGCCGATGATATTTTATTATATTTTAGGAACCCAGACCGCACTCTGGGCAAGGTACTGATAGAAGTTGAAAGGTTTGGTGGGTACTCTGGACTGAGACTCAACCCTAACAAGTCCCCCTCACGAAAAATACAACAGAACCCCAGGACCTATGCGGTCTCATGTGGAGCCCTACACATATACTCTATTTGGGAGCGTATATAGTGAGCACGGCCCAACTCTCACGGGCACTAAACAATAATGCGCTGTCCGACTCCCTGTGTGCAAAAAAAAATGAAACGCTGGAGTGCCCTTCCTATTTCGCTAATGGGGAGAATAGCCCTCGTTAAGATGATCATACTGCCGAAACTCTTCTACCTGTTCCATAGAGTTCCGGTGTGGCCCAGGCACACTTTGTTTGTCAAGATGAAGAGTGCTTGCACGATGTTCATTTGGGGAGGACACCCCAGGCTTAACTGGAAGACACTAACTAACACATACCAACAGGGAGGGCTAACGGCACCAGATCTGGAGCTGTACTACCTCTCGGCGCAGGCTAATTATGCCGCACAATGGGCCACAAACTTTCTTAACCCGGGGCCAACGCTACCTGACCAACAAGCAAGAGAATCAATACTGGCACTACATAATTCATTAGACCCCACAAAGGTGACAACTACAGCATGGGAAAAAATTACAGATATCTTTGGCCGAGATAGATTATATCATCCGAGTATGCCGATATGGGGGGACCCGCAATCACCCTTTTCACTGGATAGGGAGGTGGCCATTCACTGGAGTTCCAGAGGGATCGCTCAATGGGGGCAGCTGTTCCGGGGCAGGCTCTTTGCCACATGGGATGACCTAAAGGAAACGGTGGGGAACACGAATAGACACAAATGGCAATACGACCAAATTAAAGAAGTCGTGCATGGTGCTTACCCCTCCTTCCCGTAAGAACCAGAGATAAATATGGGGTTAGTTTACATGTTCACGGGCGGCTTCCAGAAAGTCACAGCTTCTGCATTGTATAAAATCATAACCCAGACGTGCCCAGCAGGGGTACACCCGTCCAGAGCCAACTGGGAATTAGACCTGGGGCAACAAATAGAGGACCACGAATGGACGCAAATGTGTATGTTGATCAAAAGAATTTCCTGTAACTCCAGATATAAGCTGATACACTATAAAATAATACACAGGTACACTATACTCCCGCAAAGCTTAAGCGAATATACCCCTCCACTTCGGGAAGGTGCCCGAGATGCCATGCCGAGGACGCAAATGTTTACCATATTCTCTGGGAAGGTATAAGACTGAAAGAGTATTGGAGGGAGGTCTGTGCAGCGATAGATGAAATGGCAGATCTACCTGTCTCGTGGTCACCAAAGTTGTGTTTGCTGGGTGCGGTGGGTAAGATGAATCTGACGTGGCGTAAACTACTGAATTTGAGCTTGCTAATCGCCAAGAGGGCAATATTGTTGAAGTGGAAAAGTGTAACACCCCCAACCAAGGCAGATTTGGAGAGAGACATGTTATGGACAAATGACACTGAAGAAATGTATATAGACTCTGTATTACCCACCGCTAGACCCAGGAATATAGGGGACCGGTACAAGCAGTACCTTGCAGACAATGCTCTAGCGGAAGAATCAGAATTGGGCACTGAATGACTGTGTATTATTGTTGATGTGTAATCAGTTTGGATTTGTAAATGTATGCGCTCGGCTTGTGTGCACCAATAAATAAAGTTTTTTTAAAAAAAGGAGGCAGTGATTAAACAAGAGCAGGAGGTGAAAGAAGGTAAAGTCAAGGAATGAGGAGAAGCCAAGGAGAAGGACAATGAAAAGTTCCAGAGGTGGGAGGAGAAGTTGAAAGAGGCAGAAAGGCCTTGCTTGGCAGGAACATGATTAGCCGGGAGGCCCACATTCCAAGATGGGAAGAGGTTTGAGCACAGGGAGTTGTGGTGATGTTGAGTAGGACCAATCACATTTCTATGGCTGGGCCTGTGAGCCACCACCCCTAACCCCACACCGCCAACAATATGCCACACCAGAGACTTCTATGCAACAGAAGATCTAGGGAAACCAAGGGGGACAAGTGACATTACTTATGACCCAACAAAGAGAAGGAACCAGGTAGTTTCTGGACCTCTTTTGTACACCATACTGAAAGACTGAATTGTGGATTTGGGACCTCCCCAAGAAAGCTTTCAACCACAGAGATTTTTAGTATGGCAAAACCCAGTGGAATGTCTTGGAGACAAGGGTTTCCACTGTGGGAGTGTCCTTGGTGTTAGGCCTTGGATCCTATTGTTTTTTTGTTATTTGATCTAGCAATACAGGAATCCTTTTGATGTATTGTGGAATAAAACCCATAAAACATATACTGTGTGTCCTGTCTGTTGATCCAAGTGGCCATCCTGACAAAAGCAATGCTTCATTTTTCCATATATTTGTGTACGTATGACATCTATGAAGCCTAGAGCGTCTCTGAAGGCCATGCCATGTACACATGAATGTTCAGAGAGATTTTAGACACTTTCTTTTTATTTTACAGTACTTGGGTTGCCAAACATAAATTCCCCACAACGACCCCCCCTTGTTTGTCAAGATTTCTAAAGACATAGAATACTGCCCTCACATGAAATAATGTGACCTTGATGCATTTGATGTAACAGGCCAGTTATAACCTGTGATTCCGGGGATGGATAAAACTCAATTCTCCCAAACTCTGCAAAACCTCTTTTGACAATGCCTAGGGTTTTACCCAACAATACAAAGGATGATATGTTAGAATTGATAAACGTGAGCTTGTGGTGGTTGAGGTAGATGGCAAACACACTGAATAGATATAGATATTTAGGTCCACTCATCATTCTAAAAAGCTTAATCTTACCAATTATAGAAATTGACACATTCACCCATTTCTTTATCAGGGCCTGTACTTCACTGCAAACCCTCTCACTGCTTTTCCTTCCCATAGATTTGAGTCTTTATAAATAGTTGTTCGAAGATCTATAGCTGCCATTAACTGCAGTCCTGCATAATTTGGTGCATTCCACACTATTGATTGAGTTTTTTCAATGTTCATTTCCAAAGGCAGAGGCACAGTGCGAAATATGATGAATCTGTCCCAAAGGGTATACCATATCATCGGCATACAAAACTACCATACCTTCTTTCCCTTTTCTGTGCGCAATGGAATAATACCCCATGCTTGCCCGAGACTGAGCGCAAAAGGCTCAACATCACAAGTGACAGAGGATGCCCTCAATTTCTGAATGGATGGGTCTGTCCAGCACAAATATTAGGTAGGCTCAGGAATTGGAGGTGTGTAAATTGCTAAGGACAACTCAGCTGCAATGATTATAGTTGTCAGTTCATCCATGACCTGTTTATCCACACTCATCAATTTGGAAATATACCACACACGCATCCCAGGCATCCTATCATGTTTGTTCTTCGACACCATCCCGTGGATGTACTTTATGCTTTCTGAAATATGGCATGATCTTCCATCAGCCTCGGGGTTAACGGCAAAGTATTCCAGAGCGCAGGATCCACTACAGAGAAAGATCTACCACCTTCAGACACCTTCTTTAGCTCTGAGCTGGGGGTAAATGCACCGGGAAATTCCTGATTTCCGGTGCGGTAATACCACTGAAGGTAATTGCACTGAAAAGTCCCCATTGGGTCCAACGGACCCAGTGAGGAATGGGGAATTACTGTTACCACCAAATCCGTGATCCAGCGCCAGAGGGTTTGGCGGTAATGCCATTAGCCCGGACAGTATCCCGGCAGTAATACCGCTGGGATTCCGCCGAACTTGTGATGAGGCCCAATGTATCTATTGTACCCTGCCAAAGTTCTACGCAATGATGTTATTGACAAATTGCCAAACCCCTTATGCTGGAGGGATTGTGGGCAGCTGGGCACGATGGGACATTTAATGTGGCCCTATCCAAAGATACAGGCCTTTTGGAGGATGGTGTTCTCCAGAATCTCATCCATTCCTATGTCTAACCTGGTCTTCTCTCCCCTACCTCTTCTGCTCGGTCAGGATGTGGAAACATGGCATGCCGAAACACCCAAAATGAGACTCATGCATACCATGCTCTTCAGTGCACAGAAAACCACAGTGACTAAATGGAAGTCGAAAGAACCGCCTAAACGTCACATGTGGTAAAAGGCGCTCTCCCAACTTGTTCTCATAACAGACGCAGCTAAATGAACAAGCATGGCTTCCCTAGGTCAGATCGATGATGGGACCTCTTTGAGGAGTATATCTAAAGTGCCTGCATTGGGACAGCTAGGTTTACTGGGCCTTCCACAAACGGCACACACAAGAGCAGCACAGGGCTAATCATTCGAGGAAATGGGTTGCTCGGCCCCCATCGGTCAATCACATGTATGACATTGTCGGGTAAAGAAGCAAGGTACTACTAGTTCATTAGGGGTTATTTGTATTATTCATACCCACTGGCTTTGCTATATGTATAAGTTATTCATACAACCCGTTATTCAAAGCATCATGACAGATCTTCCATCGTATAAACTAATGTGAACTCTGTGCTCCAACTCTTGGGTTGTAACATTGTTTGGCACTTGAATCTTTCTCTGTTTTCTCGCCACGATTTATGAATCGCTGTGGTGAGTATATTTGTCAATTGTTATAGCACATAGGGCCTCATTACACGGATGGCGGTAAGGATTTACCGGTAGCGGTAAAATACCGGTACCGGTAAATCCTTACCGCCTTACTACGAGGTCCCTTTGCGGGTTGGGGGATTTAACGCCTGCTTTTTGCAGGTGTTAAAAACCAACCCGCAAAGGGACCCAGGGAGCTAATTACGGTACCGCAATTTGCGGTACCGTAATTAGCGCCTTCCCCATTCCCATTGAGCCCTATGGGCCAAAAATGGGAATGGGGAAGGGCAATGGTGGAAGGGGGAATTACCGCCCCGCCAACCTTGGAATGGGGTGGTAATACCCCTTTCCGCCAAGGCGGTGCCGGTATTTTACCGGCATGAACCATGGCGCTAATAGCGCCATGGTTCTCCGCCATCCGTGTAATGAGGCCCATAGACTTCGATAAACAATTTAAAACAAAATAAAATCGTTCTTCATGATAGGGAAAAAAGAACAGTTACAACCCTAGCATAGGTCTGGTAGAGAGATCCAGAGCTGAGGTTTCTTTTCTGGTACATGAGACAGCAACAGCGAAGTCTTGATACTTGCTTTGAAGTATGATTGTGAAAGAATGCCATCTCTGAGGGTGGGAAGCCTGAACCTTTTTGACCTTTAATTTGTTAATGCTAAAATGATGCTGGTGATTCTGTTTGTGAATGTGGGCTCTGATTATCAGATCCCACATTCATACAACCAGTGAAAGCAGAGCAGGTTCAAAGTTCACATGTGCATTCCTGAACATATCGCTGGAACCCAAGTCCCCAGAAAGAGGTGGCTTTTTAACTTTATGCACCTCTGATTCAAAACATAATTGTGTAACTCAGAAGTCTGCTAAAAAACAAATTATATGCCATGTCTAATTTTGGCATGTTGGTTTTTGAGATTGCACAATTATATAGCCACAGGAATTTGATGTCATCTTATTGTCAACTTGGTGGGCAATGACTCATTTATGGCAGGGCCAGGTGTGTATTAGGCTGTCTGGCGTGGGTATGCCCATAGAAAACATGTTGGGGCCAGCACAAGGATCCCTCTCCGTGATCCCCTGCAAGGGTTGTCACCTTCATCCAGGGAACAGGAACAATTCCTGAGAGGTCCTTTGGGAACCTGTAATACAAAAGTAAGACCTGTCATTACAATGACCAACTTAGGCCAGGGTGCTAATTACTGGAGACCTTTTGAAGGAGGCAGACAAAGGAAGGGAGAGGAGTTGGAATAGCCCAGAAGTGAGCTTCAGTCCAGAGAGGGCTTTCACCATCTTAGATTTTCCTAGGACTCTAGCGCTCGCAGAATTCCTGTCCCCCATCCCCACTTCCTGAAGACCAGACACTCTGGGTATGGCATAGGAAAGAAAAGTACATTTGTTACAGCAGCTATTATTGGACCCTTAACAACAGGCTTGATCAGTGGTCTTCAAACTTGTTTAGCCTGGGCCCCCCCTGACCCAAGTTTGGGCAGGCTGCGCCCCCCTGAAAGTGCCGGATGGACAGTATGTAGAAATTGCTATGAACTTTTGCGTACCGTCACCGCACCCTACTCCCAGTACAGACCCTGGGCTCTCCCCCACCCTACTCCCACCACTTTCACAGTGCTGCCGCCCATCCTGCTCCCACCACAGTCCCATAACACAAACATACACACATTCATACACATTTAAATAAAAAATAAATCGCCATAAACGTACCTTCTGCAGGGGCCTGCGCATGGTTGCTAAAATGCCCCGCTCCAGGTTGCTCTGCCCGTATGTGCGAGGAGGCGCAGGAGCACCCCCTCGCACATACATACATGCAGTGACCCAGCCAGCATTTTCAATGAGCTATGCAAGGCTGGCGAAGCAAAACACCCCCAACGTTGCATGGCTCTTTGATCATGTGCGGCTGGGGAAATGAACTGTCAAAGGCAAACAGTGTTCAGTGCTCAGTGTTTTACTGGGCTGGCTCCTCGGCTCCTCCATAATGGGTGAGGTGGCCAGTGGGTGTCCGCCCCCTCACCCATTATGGATCAGTCGGCAGGCTTGGACTGGCCTATAGGGCAATAGGGCGATGACTGTACCAAAAATGCAAAATGCTAGTGTAGGCCAATCAAAATGGGCCACTTTTTTGGCCAATGTGAGGCAGTTTGAGGAGTTGCTTCACTATGCAGCTAGTAGTTTTGACCATTGTTGCTGAATAAATATTCTTTAAATATCACAATTTGTTTACATTTGAATAAAAAACAACCCCTTGGGTACTATTCAAACAGTCTGTGACTAAAGGACTGAATATCCATTTGCAAATGCTGGCCATGTTTTCATTGGTGCCTAAAACGCTTTATGGTCCAGTCTGACCATGTGAGCTGCCCCCTCCCATTTCCTCCAATCTAAAAAAAAAATATATATATCTATATATATTTTTTTTTACATTTCATGCTGGGCTCTGGCGCACCCCCCACCCCCTAGGAGGCGGCCACGCCCCCCTGGGGGGGCACGTCCCACAGTTTGAAGACCTCTGGGCTTGATGCAGACCAATCTGTTGTATCATTTTGTTTATATAAGGGTGAGGGGCCCACCTCTTTTGTGATTCATCTTGTGAACCCTATTAAAGAAGGATTCACTTTGAACTGTTTTGGAGGTGCAGTCTGCTCCATAGTCCTCTACCATAGAGAAGAGGACAGAGAGATCCAAGAAAGAGGCAAGATCTTCTCCCTAACAATCCCAAGGGCCTATTTGGGATGGCCAGAAAAGTCAAACTACAACTAAGGCACTGGTACCGACAACCATGCTCACTGGAGGTGACAGAACCCTGCAAGTGCTCTCTACAAACCTTCCTGGTTGGGAAGGGAAGTAGGAATGACCCATCTTTCCATTGAGACCCTGGACTGGGTCTCCCAGCAACCACACAACCCCTGTCTGTCCCTGCATCTCAAAACACCTCAGCACCAGTTTGGGCACATTCAATGCTGCCCAAGCTGCTGAAAGGAAACCGCTGGGTCATCATTAACCTTGATCCAGCGCCTCCATATCTCCCATCAAAGCTGAGATGTCTTCACATTTGAGACCTGCCTCCACATTTGACCTCCACTTTTGATAGTTTTCTAGTTTTCCCAACTCGACACAGCCTGCCAGGTTACCAGCTCCTTTCAGCTTCAAGCCGTTGCTGCTGATGTAAACATGATGACAAGCTGAGCCAGCCAAGCCTGCTTGCTGCCAGAGGCAAGTCTCTGCGTCTATACTTATAAGGCCTCTGAGTCATGAAGTGCTGCTGACCCAATATCGCCTGTCGTTTCCCAGCATCTTCAACCAGCAAGCCATTGCTGCTGCTGAATCACACCACATTGTTGGATCCCATCGATCCTGCTGCCTAGTAGCACTGTCCTCCTGGTCTGCCTTAAAGGACCCTAGCAAGGGCTGCTCATCCATAATAGGCAAGGGGGCGCTGACGCCAGTACCCTTGACCATTGTTGAGGTGCCATGGCTTAATCTTTCAAAGGGAAACGGAGCTTCCCTTTGACAGTTTATGTTCCCCAGCGTGCATGTCCAATGGACCATGCAAGACCAGGGGCGTTTTGCTTCTCCTGTCTTACATGGCCCATTAGTGATGCAGGCTGGGGAACTGTATATCTGAATATGCAGGGGTGCTCTTTCACTTGCCTACACATTCAGACTGAATGGGGTGCTGACAATGTTGCGCTCCGGCTCCTGCGCACATGTGCAGGAATGAGGAAGCGCTAGGTGCTCTCAGCGCAGGATCCAGAGGGTCCTTTTCATGGGAGGTGGTTTTGCCGCAAGGAGCAGCATCCAGACTGGTGCTGAATGTAATGTGTTGAAATTGAATTTTTGTGTGTGTGATTGTGGATGTAGTATGTTGTTATGAGTGTATGAATGCTTGTGTGAATGGGCGAGTGTACGATGTATGGTGCATGGGTGTGCATGTGAATGAACAAGTGAATGCTGTTTGAATGATGCTTAAATGGAGTGTGAATCAGTGAGTGAATGCTGCCTGAATGTGCGTTTGAATGAGTGAGTACTTTATAGAGTTAATGTGCGTGTGCTTGGTTTGTGCAGGCCCGGGGTGCTGATTTGGGCAGGATGAGTCGGGGCAGGGAGACTTGAGGGATATCATTTTTTTACTCGGAATAGATAATAAAAGGAGCATGATACATGTGATAATGTGGCTTGACCGGCATTTTGGTACAACCAGTCTCGCCATTTCTTATTGTGGCATGACATTTTTTACTGGGCAACTATGATTAACCAAGCATAATAAGCGTTACTACGTGGCAACCATCCAATGGTTAGTAGCAGAATGGCAAAATACAACAGCCTGTTGAAAAATGTTGATTTAATCACGATAAAAGGAGTTTAATTGGCTATAAAAGTGTACATCTCATTAATTCCTGTAAACTGGATATAAAGTACTATGTAAACTGTATATAA
This sequence comes from Ambystoma mexicanum, assembly GCF_040938575.1. Lineage (NCBI taxonomy): Eukaryota > Metazoa > Chordata > Amphibia > Caudata > Ambystomatidae > Ambystoma > Ambystoma mexicanum. The sequence continues at coordinate 720,708,583 of NC_090923.1, forward strand.
TGTACTATGTAACCGTGTCCCAAAGCACCCTTTTACCCCTGGGTCTAGAGCGCTATATAAATAAAACAAACAATTCCGAGTTCCATTGCTTTCAGGTAAAAAATAAGACAGGTTTCCCTCTGTCATAATTACAATTCTCGATTTCCTCCTTTATGGTGTTGTTTGAAATGTTCAATTGGCGCAAAATGTATTTAGGTCCAGTTTCTGATCAGAATGCTTCTTCATTCAGTGTGATGCTCGTTGAGATTTGCAGTCCTGGTTTTTTCATGGTCCACAAGTCCTTCTGTATTTTGTTGTTCAGTGGGCGAATTGTACTGCTCACATAATATTTTCCACACATACAGTCAATCATATAGATTGTAATTGTTGTGCGGCAATTTATAAAGTCAAAGATTGTTTCTTTTAAAGATTAACCATATTGTAATGATGTGGTATTGGATTTGGCCATCTTGTAAACATTACAATTTCCACAACTATACAATCCCTTTCACTTAGGGTGAAGCCACGTTCTGACAGTAGATTATTTCCAAGAAACAGTGACATAATTTGGAGCACATTTTAGCAGATCTTTTGAAGGTAAAATGTACTCTATCATGCAGGATGTTACTAAAGTCTTTATCAGCAAGCACAATTTGCCAATTTCGTTTTGTTACTTTGCTTGTTCTTAACATTCAAAATTCATTCATGGTTAAACGAGCCATATAAGTAACAATAAATCCTCCATGCTAAACTATTTGCAAGTGTAAAATGATCTGTCAAACTAATCCTTTGATTATATGTATTGGCAAACAAGGCATACAGTAAAGTGAATCATGCAAGTACAAATAACTCTGTATGGCCAACTACTCACATGTGGGAAATAATTTGGCAATTGAAATGATGAATTCTCTGGAGTAATAATAATTTCAATGGCCAATCACTCACAAATGGAAAGCAATATTTCAGGACCAAATAAATAAACCATATGAAGAAAACGATTTTACATGAACATTTGATCCTAGGTAAAGAATTATTTAACTAATTGACAAACAATAGAAGTAGAACAAACAATGTTTGTATGGCCAAATACTTCCAGATGGAGAACAAATCACACGGCTAAACATATTAACATAGGAAACTATTTGCATATGGCAATTTGTTTACAGATGATGAATAGTTTACATTAGGTTTTCATTTTCAAATGTACAAGTTGGGCTTTGGTAAATATATTCTATGAGATCATTATTTGAAAAATCTTTAATTCTTATGATAAGATATTTTTATGACTGTAAGAATAATTATTTGATCACATTTTCAATTATAAGTCTTTTTGTGGAATTTTGTCTAATATCTCATTCTGTATTTTTAATTGTTGACGAGCTTATTTACAAGATTTAATTTCTGGCATTAATGGCATTGTTTTACAATTTTAACAAGTGAAATAAAAACTTATAAATAAAGCGACATTGTTAATATGCTTCCATTAGTCAAGTCAGTTTCGAATTGTGGCACCAGTGGATTGCTGACACTATGTGGCTATGAAATAATCATTATCAGCTTTTTTTGCGGTCAGAGTGAGGGTTATAAATATGGTGTTTAGGGTGTTATTTGGCCCAGAGACCTGCAAGATTTGGTTGTCCAGATCTATTGGACTACAAATTCCACCAGCCTTATCCAGCATAGTAAATGGTGAGGGATAATGGGAGATTTAGCCCAAAACACCTGATGAGCTGCTGGGTTTTGCTCCTGAAGTAGTCTTCCTGCTGTTTCTTTTTTTTTTTTTTAATTCTTTTTTATTAGGCAGCGTGGCAGCAAAACAACAGGCGAACAGCGCCCAGCAGGTACAGACTGACAATACAAATCATGATACAGTCATACGGAGATTGCACATTAAATGATTCAAAAACAGAATTACAAACGACATGCGGGGAGGGGAGACTGATCAAAATAATATGGGAGGAGCTCTCAGACTAGTGAGAAAGAGCAGGTGGAGGGGAAGCAACCGGAGTCATGTCAAGGTCGGACAAGTAGGAGCGGAACCTAAGCCAGATGTCCCTAGGCCTGGAGTGGGTAGGTTGCATGTGAGACCAAGTTTCCTCGGAGTCAGAGGCCCAAGTAACCGCCTTTAACCATTGGGCATGTGTGGGGGGAAAGGAGCGAAGCCAGCAGAGCAGGATGGACCGAACCGCTAAGAGCATGCAGAGGCCAGTCAGTTTTTTGGAGTTACGAGGGAGACCAGGGAGGTCATGGAAGAGACACAATGCTGGGGAAGGATCAATGGGGTGATCAAGCATAGCAGATACCGTCGAGCAAACCGCTCCCCAGAACTGTGAGAGGCGGGGGCAGGACCAGATCATGTGGATGTAGTCCGCGTCATCATGCCTGCATCGAGGGCAACTAGATGGATGCTCACTGGACATGCGATGCAATCTGACCGGAGTATAGTGGAACCTATGCAGCACTTTTAACTGGATGAGTTTAAATCGGGAATTAAAGGACACCCGGTGAGTGCGGTCACATATATGTGCCCAGCGGTCGTCTGACATTTCCACCCCCAGGTCCCTCTCCCAAGACCCCCTGAGTTTAGAAAATTCTGGGGAGGATCTGGACTGCAGCATGGAGTATAACCTGGAGATTTTACCTTTCATGGGTGAGGGGGAAGTGAGTTCCTCAATGGCCGGGTCGTCTGGTGGTAACGCAGGGAATGTTGGATAATTACGCTTAAGGGTCTTACGGAGAGACGCGTATTGAAGCCAGACATTCCGGTCACTCCTCAAGGGTAGGGGAAGATCAGTCCACTCGATGAATATGCCCTGGTCAAACACGTCCCGCAACAGCTCATAACCTGCCTCGGCCCAGCGACGAACAGTAAGTGGTGTGACCTGGGGGACCCCCGGGAGGAAGTTCAGAGGGCAAGGTTGCCGTGGAAGGCGCGGGCTATTCCAAGCAGCTTCCATGTTTTGGCTAATGCAAGGGATGTGCAGGCGACCGGACTCTGTGAATCCAGTACCTGAGGAGCGGGTTGTATAACCAAAGAGCGGATTTCGTGATCACTGACCGCAAGTTTCTCGAGCCGGACATGGGGGGGGTCAGTTGTATTAAACCAATGGGAGATATATTGAATCTGGGATACTAGCCAATATTTGAGAAAATCAGGGGCACCAAAGCCCCCCCTGGCCATGGGGGTGGACAAGGTCTCATACCTAAGCCGGACCGCTCCCGAGTGCCAAAGGAAGGAGTTAATTGTACGAGTCAAGTCGCGAAAAAAGTCCGCGCCTGGCCACAAGGGTACGTTGGCAAACTTGTAAAGCAGCTGAGGTAACACCACCATTTTCAATAGACCCATTCTGCCCGCGAGAGAAATCGGGAGCTTGTCCCAGGCTAAAACCTTAACGGACAGGAGTGTAAGGTATTTCCGGAAGTTCTCTTCGAAGGTTAGTGCATGTTGGCGCGTTACTGCTATCCCCAGGTAAGTGAATGTGGATTGAGCCCATGTGAATCCCAGAGTGTCAGGGGGGGGAAGAGTGCATTCCGTGAGTGGGAAAAGGGTGGATTTCGAGCAATTCACCCTAAGGCCCGAGACCCGGCCAAAATAAATGATATCCTCCAGCACTGGAGGCAAGTTGAGGGATGGAGAGCGAATGAACAACAACACGTCATCCGCATATAGGGACACTATGTCCGCCCTCCCGGCAGTTCGGAGGCCTCTGTGGGCATCGCGATGACGAAGCATGTCCGCAAAGGGCTCTATGGCAATTGCAAAAACCAAGGGAGAGAACGGGCACCCCTGCCTCGTCCCCCTGGCGATCCCAAAGGAAGGAGAGCAGTGGTCACCTGTACGGACCCTAGCCACGGGGGACGAATAAAGTAGCTTGACCCAAGAGAGAAAGGAGGGACCAAATTTACAGCTCTCGAGAACCCGCGAAAGGAATTGCCATGAAACCGAATCAAAGGCCTTTTGCATGTCCAGCGTAGCCGCTACAGCCTCAGTCTCTGGGCTAATCCTGTCAATTATATTAAATATACGCCTTAAGTTCAGGGAGGTGGACCGCCCCGGGACAAAGCCCGCTTGATCGGAATGAATGATGGACGGTAGGATGGGGGCCAACCTGAGAGCCAGGGCCTTTGCGTATATTTTGGCGTCGCAATTTATAAGGGAAAGCGGACGATACGATCCACAATGCGAGGGGGGTTTGCAAGCCTTTAGCAATACTGTAATCGTGGCCTCACGTAGTGAAGGGGGGAACACACCTGTCTCGACCGACTCCTCCCACACAGCCAACAGGTGGGGAAGGAGAAGTGGCTTATAGGACTTGTAAAATTCGACTGGGATGCCGTCGGAGCCGGGGGCTTTCCACGGGAATAGGGAATCGATAGCGTCGGAGAGCTCTTCCAGTGTAAGTGGGGAGTCAAGAGAGCCCGCGGCCTCAGGGGATAAAGTTGACAAGGGAAGGGATCTGAGAAAGGAGTCGATTTCTTCCACTGATACTTCGTCCGAATTGGAGTATAGGGACTCGTAAAAATTAAAGAATTCCGTGTTGACGTCCCGGGAGGAGACAGCCAAAGAACCGTCCAGTCTCTCAATCCCGAGAATGTGTGGGGAACCTGTCTCATGTCGGATCAACCTCGCGAGGAATCGACCAGGGCGCTCGCCCTCCCCGTATTTCCGCGCGATACCTGGGTTGTCCAGAAACCTCTGTTCATGATCAGCCAGGGAGCGAAATGTATCCAATTCCATCCCAATGGCCGCCAGGTTACCCGGAGAAGAGTGAAGTGAACATGCAGCCTCCAGGGTCGACAGCTTGGATTCACTCTCGGCTAGGCCTCTCCTAATTGATTTGAGGACTCCGTTTTCCTTGGAAATTGCAATCCCTCTAATATAGGCCTTGAAAGACTCCCATAGTGTGGCTATTGATGGTACCGAGCCTGCGTTTAACTCGAAGAACTCTTCAATAGAGTCCTCGAGCTCGGAATGAAACTCTGGATCAAGAAGGGCGAGGGGTTTCAGTTTCCAACAGCGGGACCGGCCAGGATCAGGGGCCCAACTCACGGTGATGGTCACTGGAGAGTGGTCGGACCAGGTTCTGGGTAAAATCATTAACTGTTTCACGTCTTTAACCAAGACATTGGAGATCCCCCAGCGGTCAATTCGGGAGTATGAGTCGTGGACTGAAGAGTAAAATGAATAAATGCGAGAATCGGGGTAAAAGAACCTCCATGCGTCCACCATGGCCAAGCGGGGCAGAGATGATAATGCAGCATAGGCTGCCCTGGAGAGATGATGGGGCTTGGTCCCAGATCTATCAAGGGCTACATCGAAGATAATATTAAAGCCCCCCCCCAGAGAATTGGAACAAGGGGGAAGCCATCTAGAAGGGACGTGACCTGTCTGTAGAACTCAGGGTCATCGAGGTTGGGGCCATAAATGTTCAGCAAAACCAATTCTTTCCCTTGAAGCGTGGCGTGTAACAGAACATACCTGCCCAGGGGGTCAATATGTGAAGAGATGAGGGTGAACCGGAGACTCTTGTGAATAAGGGTCATGACCCCGCGACTTTGAGTAGAGAAGTCGGTAAAGAACCTATGGGGGCCCCAGGTTTTGGCGAAGCGCACGCATTGTTCCATGCGAGCATGTGTCTCCTGCAAAAAGAGAATCTTGGACCCGTGGCGCTCAGCCTGCAGCTGGAGCTGCCTCATCTTTCTATAGTTCCCCAACCCCCGAACATTCCAACTCATAAAGGTTAAGTCCCCCTCAGCCATAGATGTGGTAGTGGTGGAGTCAAAAAAGGTGGCCTAGACCAATGGGTGAGTGCTGCACCCCAGTCCGCCTTCGCTGCCAGTGCCAATTTTCTGATAATAAAACCCCAAACATGTCCCACCCCCACCCACATCCCCCTCCCAAACAGAGGAATGACAATCCCAAACCCCCTCAACCAAAACCAAACTAGAGGCATCAGCGCCTGGGGGCCTGTAGGCCGGGCTGGCCGCAGCGCTCCGGGCCGCAGCAGGACCAGTAGAGCTCAAGGTGCAACTACAAACATTAAATGTAACTTAGACAGGGTGTCTTGCACTTAGCAGTATGGCACATCATTGAAATGAAAGGAGAAACTTGAACAAGCCGAATCCGGGAGAGAGGATCAATGCGGCACCGATGACGGGGAAGGGCCGGACCCGGCCGCCCCCCGCAGGGCCCAAGGGGGGAGCTGCAGAGCTGTGGACAAAAGAAGGAAGTCAACCTGGGAAGTGTTCGTCCATAAACTTGGAGGCCTCCTCCGGGATCGTGAAGAAGAACACCTGATTAGCATGTTCTATGCGCAGTTTGGCGGGGTAGAGCATGGCATATTTAATGGAGTGGTCTCGCAGTCTCCGCTTCACAGCCTGGAAAGTCTTGCGTTCTCGTTGGACGGCAGTCGAGAAGTCGGGGTAAAGATGAATCCTCGCACCCCCCAATAAGAGCTCGCCCTTGACCCTTGCGGCTCTGAGTAGAGTATCACGATCCCGGTAGTTCAGGACACGGGCGATGATGGGACGAGGCGGAGCCCCGGGTCTGGGTTTAGCGGTAAGGGCACGGTGCGCCCGCTCAATAGCGAAGTGGGGGGAGAGCTTGGGCGAATCCAGGAGTGACATTAATGTGTGCTCAATGAAGTCCTCCATTGGCTCGTGTACTTCGTTCTCAGGGACCCCGATGATGCGAAGGTTATTGCGCCTCGAGCGGGATTCCAAGTCCTCGTTCTTCTTCTCCACCTCGAGGACTCGGCTCGAGAGAGCGACAACCTAGGAGCGCAGTGCACCCAGTGCATCCTCGGCGGAGCCGACCCGTGTCTCGACCTCAGACACGCGGCTATCGGTCCTCTCGATGTGGGCTTTGATTGAGGATATTGTGCCGTTCATATCATCCAGTTTTGAGTGTAGGGCAGTGAAACCCTCCCTGATAAAGTCCATCATGCCCTGGGACTCAGGTGCCACTGCGGACGATGACGCCACAGGGGCCTGTTCAATGGAGTCCTCCGGGGATCTCACAGCTGCCTTCGCAAACATGTTGATGGAGCTCTGTTTCCTCGCGCCCCCCTTGGTCATTTTGACAATGGTGATGGTTGAGTGGGGTAAAGGGGAGCCACCAGCCGCCCCGAGAGGGAGACGGGGGGATCCCAGGCCGTGCAAGTCAATAATCCAGGTAGAGTGCGTAACAAGAAAGGGAAGCAGGGAATATCGTGGCCACGAGCCTATGCCGGAGAAGTGGCGGCTGCAGGGCTCCAGCCCAATCAGGAAGGTGTGGAAGACAGCCAGAGATGGAAGAGTGGGGACCAGCGGTATTGACGGAACCCTTCTGCAGAGTATCACTCCGGGTGGAGCGGCAGTAGCCCCCAAAGCAATGAGGCGGGGAGAGGCCAGCCCCCAGTGAACGATAGGGCCACACAGAACGAGGGATTCCAGCCAAGGTAGAAGCAATGTGGAGTTGGTGAAGGCCGAGTAGCCCCCCAAGGAGGGGGAGAGCAAGAGCTGGGCTTCAAAGCAGGAGAGCCAGGAAGGTCAGGGCTCACCAAGCGGAGCCGGTGGTCGTTGCTTGTGGGCCTCAGACACCCCTCACCGCAGAGAGGAGGACCCGCCAAAGAGGGGTGACCCCAGAGTCCCGAGGCAGGGTGGCGGCAGTTCAGGCATAAAAAGTCAGTGGAGCCTCCCCAGCACGCACCTGGAGGCCGCGCCGCCCCACCAGCACAGCGCGTGCAAGCAGGGGGGTTAAGGTCCCCACGACCCCCCTGCTGGGTCCCAAGGAAGAAGGAAAGGAGACCCCACGGCGACTCCAAGCTGGGAAGAGGGATCAGTCCAGGCGATTCGCCAGGAATGGCGGGGGCAGCGCGCCCCAGGCCACCCGGCACCAGGGGGAACGAAAGCCCGGCCCCCCCCAGCAGATTGCAGATGCTGGGAGGAATTCAGCAAGGCCCCCAGGCGGACTCGTCCACCCCCCGCCGGGGCCGGCCGCGACCCACAAGATCACCCCAGGAGGGGGGGACGGCCAAGCGGAGCCCGAGGGGCCGCAGGAGGACCGAGGCAGCGGCTGCAAGGTCGCCCCCGGAGGCAGCGAGACCCCCCGCAGCACGTATCTGGAAGCCGCGCCGCTCCAGCAGCGCAGCGCGTGCTGTCGGGGGGAGAGGCTCCGGCGTCCTCCCCACAGGCCGCGGAGATCCTCCGGAGAGGGCGAGGAGGGCCCAAGATGAAGTATGCAGCAGGGGGGGGGAGCGGGCCGGCCGCGTCACAGGCCCGACGTCCCTCCAGGGACACGGGGGCAGCGCGCCCCAGGCCGCACCGTCCCAGCAGAAGCAGCAGCCCGGCCGGCGGGTCACGATCCCAGGTCCCCGTCGACCCCGCCGCCGGAAGGGATGAGGCACGCCGGCCCCCACCGATGCCCGGCAGATGTGGGAAGCAGCGCAGCAGGGCCCCAGGCGGGTACGACCACCCTCCGCCGGGGCTGAGTTTTAGGCGCGCAGGAGCGCCGCAGGCGGGGGGATGGGTGCTGCGGAGTCGGGGAAAGCCCTTCCCGGCTCCGATTCGCTGCAGGATCGGGTCCGCAGGAGCCCCGAAGCCGTGGCAGTAGAATCGTGTGCCCCGTACACGGCAGCAGATAGGAAAAGCGCCAAAAAACAGGGTTATGAAGTCCGCTCGCCACGGAGCTCACGCATCAGGCGGCCATCTTGCTCGGCGCACAACAGCGCCCCCCTTCCTGCTGTTTCTTTAATATTAGTTGTGGGTGCAATTTACTCAAAGAACAAGTTTGTGGGAGGGATCATGGGATCTCTAGCTCTGCAGCGGTCCACGTGTCAAAGCCATTGATGCAATTGTTTAAAGCAAAACAGGAAATAACAGTCTAGGTATCTGACTATAAGGTGGAAAGGTGAACTCTTCTGTTCTGTAGAGGATTTGGACATTTTATAAGTGTGCCTGTTTCGAAGCACCGCTTCAGAAACAAAAATAAAACATATAAATAAAAGCTGAAAAGCTGTCCCAAACCCGATAATATTGATGTAGTTGGTTGTGCTCAACACATTGGTAGCGCACATTTTAAATTGAGAGATTCTGGAAATATGTACAGCGTGGTACCTTTTCTTTTTAAATATCTGTAAATGTCAGTTCTGCTACAGTAAGACCGATACATAGTATAACTTTCAATCCCTTTCTCTAAATGTTTTGCTTGCAGGATTATCTTTAAAGCTGTGTTTTCTGTGCATTGTGTCTTAGATCCTAACTTGTGGGCGAGTCACCTCAGTGAAGAACAGCCACCTCTGCTTCCCCCCAAAATGGAGAAGAAAGGAAGACCGGTAAGGTTGCCAGCCTTTTTTTTCCATCATCTTTCTAGCAAACAAACAAATCGCTTCTATGTTGTCTCCCCAGGGATGTCCTCTGGTCAGGCAGTTCCCTGGCACCTCTTAGATCAGCGCCATTGCCCTTTCTCAGATGGGTGCTAGAATCAGAGTGAAATGCTCTGGGTAGAGAACATTGGGCAATTTTGCAAATACGCTTTGGGAAATGGGGGCTTAGGGCTTTGCAGGACATGCACCCAGTTCTTCACAGGTATTACAGAAGGTACATGTTATTGTCCGTTCTGGGTAGCACAACAATGTACCTTGCTAAACAGGACAATTAGCTGCAATGAAATTACAGTATTTAATTTTACCTGCCATCAATGTTGAGAGCAGGATCCCGTTTTGACAAGCAATCTGGCTTCCTTTTTCTGCTACCCTTAAATCTAAAACAGCATTTGCTGCAAAACCCCAATTGGTTGATTGAGAGAAGCCCTCGAAAATATTCATACTGCTTGTTTTTATAAAACAGTGAATGACGCTGACTTCTCAAAAATGATGGAACTTGTGGTGGGGCAGACTTTCTTCATCCTGCAAGCTCCCCTGCAGATGACCTACCACGGGTGTGGGCGAGGCCACAGAAAGATTGCGAGGGACTCCGTCACAGTGGGGGTAGCACGTGAGGGGATGCTCAGGTTTCCTCTCTGTGGGCAGGAAAATAGCCCACGAGAGAGATTCCAAACACAAATATGCCGGTACCGGCGGGATAACGGCCAAAGGAATTAGCATTCCAGCTGCCTGATATCCCGGTATTTCCAGGATATTACAGGTGGTGGGAATGCCAGTAATTCCTCATTCCATGATTCTAATAGGACTCCATGGGAGGGATTACCTCAGTTACTGGGAACCAGTATTACCAATGTCAGTAGATCCGGCTGTTTTTTTGCCGGTGGTGGCCCGATTTACCTCCAGGTAAAATCAGGTAACCCTTACCGGCAAACCTGTAGTTTGGCAAGGCAGTAATAGTGCCGGTAACGTATTTACCAGCATTTCTACCGACTCTTTCACCGCACTGCTAAACTTGTAATGACCCCCAAGGACTTATGTGGGAGTTCACAGCTCAATGCTGCTCGGTGAAATTAATATCTGCGTACTCTCCATCAGGAACCTAGCCCTCTTTCACTTGTCTGTAATGAACCTCTGATTAAAGCTATCACAGAACTCTTCCAGAAATGTCTCCGGTCAGGTGTCTTGCAAAGGTTCAGACAGATTTTGTATATTCACCACAGACAGTGAGAGGCACTCAAATTCACATGTCCACATAATGCCCAGTCAACCATACCATCCTGCTCAACTGTCTCCATGATAACCTGGGTATCACCGTTCAGGCCAAGGCTTGGCTGACCCCTTTCCTCTCTGATCGACCCTCCCAGGTCCAACTTGGGTCCTTCCTTTCCTCTATCTCACTCTCTACCTGTGGTGTTCCCCAGGGGTCTAACCTCTCTCCCTGGCTGTTCAACCAATACTTGTCACTTCTTGCCCACCGCATTGCCGCTCTCCGCCCCAACTTTCAGTGCTATGTGGATGACACGCAATTCATTTTCAGACTCCCCTCTGACACTTCTTCTCCATTTCTCATCTCTGACTGTTTGTCTGCTATCCAGGAGTGGTTGTTCCACCAATGATCTCTGCCTTAATGCCAGTAAGACTGAGATTCCCCTCATCAGCATACCTGTGCCCTCCTTTCCTGTCGCTCTCTGGCTGGTCTCTCTTGGTCCTCTTCCTGCTCCCACCTGTGAGTCTAAAAACCTCCGGATCATCTTAGACTCCACACTCTCCTCACATCTCTGACGTCTCTTAGAAATCACGCTACCAGCTGCACCTCCTCAGAGGTATTCTTCCTTTACTCTCCTTCCCCCAGAAGCTCACTGTCTCCAGAGCTCTGGTTCTCTCTAGGCTCGACTACTGTAACAGCCTCTTTTTAAATCTGCCTGCTTCTACTCCCCGCCCTCGGCAACTCATCCAGAACAGGACTGCAAGATTTGTCCATGGCCTCAAGCCCAGGGATCGTATCTCTCCAGAAATGAAATTGCTGCATTGGTTCCCAGTGGCTGAGAGGATTAAGTTCAAGACCCTCTGCATTATCCACAAGGTCTACTGGGGCATGGGGTCTCAATACCTTCAACTCTCTCTTCCTAAATATCTTCCCTCTCAAGCTCTTCGCTCATTCGTCTCCAACTCAATCAGGGTCAGTCGCTTCGCCAAGCAACGAGTTGGTGGTAGAGCTCTGTCTTCAGCCAGGGCCTCCCTCTGGAACAGCCTCCCTGCCCCCCTGAAATTGGAGGAGAACCATCTCCGGTTCCGGAAGCACCTCAAAACCTTCCTCTTTGCTTCTGCTTTGTCTCCTCCTCTCCGCTGCTGAACACCTGGCTGAAACTGAAATTGCACTGGTCGCCTGGCCACCCTCTGATCTCGAGCCCAGGTCCCTTCCCCACCAGAGGAAAACCTGCACTGCCTCCCTGATAACCCCCACACTTGTGGACTGTTTCTGTATCCCTACAGTCCGCTACCTGCACTTGACACCTGATGTCTGCACTCACCCTTGCACTTGCCACCAGCTGGCTGCACCTTTTACTTATGGCTTCTATTTATTCAGTATGTTGTACTGTTGATCTCATGTACTGCACTGACCCCTCCTTTCCCCCGCACTTTCCCCTTTCCATTTCCCCTGCACTTGCGCGATCTCAATGTCACCTGGCCTAGTAAGATTGTTGTCTCTGTCTTCCCTCTGTTCCCCCTCCCTTGCCTCGTCGTGCCTTGAAACACTTGTGTATAGGCGCGTTATAAATGCCATATCATATCATATTATATCCACCGAGGAGTGAGGACTGAAAAGGGGGTAGACAGTGCCGGCCCTAAGCATGGGCAGTCTGTGTTGTCCCTCAGGGCCACACTCTCATGGGGACACTGCAGTCACCAGCTACCATGAGTGTACCAAGTAGTACAGGCAGTTTTCAAGAGTGTCTGCTTCGCTTTCAGGCAGGCAGCTTTTTTTTATGTCTGTCTTCTGTCTGTTTCTGTCAGAATTTTCACTTTAATAGAAAAGTGGATGTTGGACAATTACCTTGCCCTCAACCGAAGCAAGACGGAACTTAGGATTGTAGGCAGCCCCCTTGCCCTTAGTAAACTCAACCAAGCCTACAGTTCCTTTAAATTGGGCGATGACATTATACCGCCCCTATCTAAAACTAAGATTCTTGGAGTAACGTTAGATAAGTCACTAAACATGAAAGCTCATGTTATAATGGTGGTTCCAGGATTAGTTTACTATGTTAAATTGCTCTCGCACTTGAGACCTATGATCTCCCAGAAAAGCGCAGAAACTATCGATCGAGCAATTATAGGAGCAAAAATTGACTATTGCTGTAGCCTATTATTAGGCATTAGTCAGCATGAACTGCACAGGCTACAAGTGGCACAGAACTGGGCTGTCAGAGTCGTTCTTGGACTAGCTAGGCACGACCATGTATCAGAGGCCAGGCGATCGATTCACTGGCTACCCATTGAATCGAGAATTAAATTCAGAGTTCTGGTCATAACATTTAAATGCAAACTACAAGGTATGCCTTTATACCTGCAGTGCTACATCAAGGACAAAATCAATACTAGAGCTCTGAGGTCCAGAACGCAGAATCTCATAGTGCAACCCAGATGCAAAACCACAAAAGCCGAGAACAGAGCTTTCTTGCTGAAGGCTCCAATTCTCTGTAACCAACTGCCAGATCACATGCAGAGGCATAATTCTCTTCAAGCCTTCAAGAAAGACTTGAAAATGCTGCTCTTTTCTTAACGATTCTCACAAATCGGTCTTTCTCTACACAACTAGAACAGCCATCGGAGCCAGCCCTTTTCTTTCATGTCTGATGCAGATATCCTATTATCTGGACATCCTTTTTATGTTTTCTCTGTAATAATTGTCCGCGCCTTCATGCCTGCGGGTCTATAGTGCACATTATAAATGCAATGTAATGTAATGTAATGTTGCTATCACCTAAGAACCCCCTGTGACGCCGAGAGACAAGCACCCAACCTCCTCAACAGGCCAGCAGACGCAGTGGGGCTTCGCAAGTCCTATGTATCCCCTTCTTTTCTTTATGAGAGCCTTTCCAGTGGAATCTTTTAATAGGTTATGGTTCATTTAAGTAACCAGTGTTTTGCAAAAGCTGTTCTTAACCTTTCGGTGAGAAGAAATGTTACTCTAAAAGAACACACCAAACGACTACGCCTTCTTTCAAGACAATTAGAAAAGTCACACACTGAAACGTTTTCAACTATCTCCCTTATGGTCGTATTTCACACACCAAAAAGTATGTCTTTTTTTGTAGAATGTCACATTTTCCTCACATCATATATGAAGCATTCCCCTATCAAACAATGTAATACTCCAAAGTTTCACACGATATTTTGTTATGAGACTTTAACCCTTGAAAGACTTTTTACGGAACCGCAAAGCGTTTTTTTATCCTTCTGCTAAATTGCAATCAGATATTTGTAGTTTTCCATTCAAAATGGGGGGAGAAAGGCCACAAGCGTACTCTTATTGCTTAACATTTTTCTACAAGGAGTTCCACATTTGTGCAAGCACTTTTTGATGATGCTTATACTTTTCTAGTAATGTTGAAAGCCAAAGTTGGGTTTGGAGAGGGGAAAGTGGGAGAGGACAAGTTGGTTTGCAGGGCCAGGGAAGTGGGAAGTGACGTTGCTCTCCTCGAGGCACGACAGGTTGTTCTTCCTGGTCCTCGCCCTGTGCAGACGTTCAGCGCAAAGGTTGAGAGTACACGTGAGTGGATGCTGTCCGCCCACTTTTTTCAGAGTACATTCCCATTGGGTGTTTTTGATGCCGGTAGTAAAAAATAAAGTCTGTTTTCTTATTTTTTCGACCCCCAGGATTTGAACCTAGATCATCACGTCCCCAGCTTAGGCACTTACACACTTCAAAGCACATGTCTCGTATTGGTATATTGCATTGCAGAAAATATCTCAATATAGATGCTTGGGTTTAAAGGGTATACACATTGTATACTTTGCCAGTGACGTTATAGCAGCATCTCCACTCTCTGTTAATTTTTCGGGTCTTTGTGATACATTTTTTGAAAAGCTGATGCTCATTTGTCTGATCCACTTTCTTCTATTAGGAAAGGCCGATTGAATTACATTTGCCTATTTCACTTTAAGGTATGTTCACATTCTGTATGTTAATGAGCCCCCAACTTTTATTTAGGATTTCAGCCATGTGGATTTTGTTAACATTCAAAGACCTGCGAAATTGCTTCCTCTCAGTGCATGAAGGTCTTCTAGGTAAACAGGCTCTGCTTTGATGCAAAATAAGGCAACCCTGCAGTGGAGGCTCTTTGCCCCATCTGCCCCGGGCACACACCATGCCCTGGCCTCCTTGGAAACTGCAGCCACAGTGGGAGACTTTCTTTGGATATGTAGCTCCCTGTGAGTTTTAGAAATATTAAAAGAATTGCTTGGAGATTGATTTCTATTCACAGGCAAAATATTCCCCATATGTAGCATCTCAGCTAAGGGTTGGTTGCTATTTTGGACAATATGACGAAATATATAAACCATATGAAATAAATGCCATTGGGCCTCATTACGAGGAAGGCGGTAGAGTGATAACGGTGCCGGTAGAGCTGCCGGTGCTGTTATCACTCTACCGCCTCATAACGAGGTCTCCTTGCGTGTGCTGGTAAAGACGTCTGGTCAGACCACACGTCCTTAGCGGCACCCGTGAGCAAACCAGGAAGCTAACAACGGGCCCGTCAGTAACAGGCCTGTTATTAGCATCCTCCACATTCCCATTGAGCCCTAGAGGGGCTCAATGGGAATGGGGATCTACCGGGTCCCAGTCCCGAGAATGGGAATTACCGGGCCCGCCAAAGTTGGCATGGCCCGGTAATTCCCTATTTTTGGGACCCGGTACCAAACTCGTAATGAGGCCCATTGTGACACTTCTGCAGAAACCACAGTTTAATTGAGTTAGCAAAACAAAATCACCATTTTTCTGCATTCCACAGTCAGATGGTGTTTTTAAACTTTTAAACCAAAGTTGCAAAATGGCATGTCATCGCCAACAACATTCCTACCAACTACAGGTAGGAAGATGTGTTAAGTGTCAGAGTTGCTGACTGGTCTCAAATCTCGGCTTCACCATTTAATTCAAAGTGCTCTCGGGCAAATCATTTTATCTCACTATGCCTTATGTTCCAAAATGAGAATACCTTACAAATGATTCAGCTCACACTGTCTCCTACTCCAAAAAAGCCCCCTTCCGACATTGCCACATATGTAATATTAACAGTGACAATTTATAAACTGGACATCACAGTTTATTTGTCACTCGGCTTACTCCTAGAAAAATGGGTAGTGGAGCCACTATGTACGGCAGTTTTGCAGTAAATTCAACAGTTAATCGAATGTATATTCTTCAATGGAATTGAGATATTCACAATTAAATGGGAATAAGCACACGCTCAAGTCAACAGAAAATATATATTCTGTATGTAGTGTGACATCCACACTTGAAATCAATTTTGCATTACATAGAAATCGTGAATCACATCGTATGTGCCATCTGTACTTTTTTGTTACAATATATACTTTTCTGTTGCAATTTCATAAGGTATTTTGAAAACATAACATGATTATTCTCATGTATTTGTGAAATTATACTAACACGCAACAGTTTGGCCGTAAACATCCACACAAAATAGTTTTATCGTAAACACCGACCAGTGTTTCAACGTTCAGAGGTGCCGCCTAAGGCCATAAACAGAATCTATGCTGTTTACAGGTGTAAGCTGTGTTATGTTATGTTATGTTAAAAGTACTTAAATAGCGCACCGTCCCCAACGGAATTGGTCCCCAGGCGCTCTGGCGGCTCTGTAAACAGGAAGAAGGGGTAGGGTTAGTCGGGAGGAGGGGAGAAGGAGAGTGGGAGAAGTGGGGTGCTGTTGGCAGCTTCAGCTCGGTATACACTGAGTGCTGGGCTTTGGTGCAAGTATCGGGCGAGACCTTGTGTGCTGTAGGTGATGCTTATGTGTTGTTGATGCGGTGTGGTAAAGTGTGTGCGGATTGCTGGGAGAGAGATGGTTGTGTGGCTTTGTGTGGGTTAACTATGCAGAAGATTGAGGGTTGGGTTAGTGGGGTCTGTATCCTGATTCAGGTACTTCTGGTTCCGTTAGAGTTGTATACCTGGTTTGGGTTGTTGCTGGTTCCTCGTGGGCTGACTCGCTTTGGTGGAGCTGCGCTGGTCTTGCTGTATCATAGTGAGTATTGTTTGGATTGATAGGTGCGTCTGAACCTTTTCTTCGGGTGTGGGACTGGGTATTTAATATCTATTCTCTGGTTATCTAGTGTGACACTGGTCAGTTGAGGCTTTGAATGGTTCAGGGTCGGAGTGCTGTTGAAGTGGCATCCTAGTGCATCCATCTTGGTGAGCATGTGTATTCAGTCATTCGTTTCCTTCTGTCATGACTTTCTTTCCGTTGGTTCTTTGGTTTCCGTGCGGTGAACATACTTGAGGCTATTGTTTATTTGTAGTTTTTGTGTAATGGGGCATTGTGCTTCCCGCTCTGTATTGGTGGACAGTGTGTAATGATGAAACATTCTGTTTCTCACCCATTGTATTGGGGCTCGTGGTGCAGTGCTTCCTTTCCCTCTCTATCTGCTGTCCTTAGGTCGTTTGGGGATGGTTATAGTTTAAGGTCATGGTCCTCTTGATGATTCGTCCTAGTGTTTCTGTCTTTGTCTTGCTATGTTTATGGACTTTGGTCGTATTGCAGCTGTCTCCCGGTTAGTCGTTTAGTATGTCGTGCGATATTTTCCTTAGGGTTTTTCCCATTGATTGCTTGGTGTGGATCAGGGTCTCTCTACGTTCATTGATGTTTCAGTTGTGTGTTTTCCCCTGTGGCCGGTCTTTCTAGTTATGAAGTGAAGAGCCAGGTTTTGAGTAGTTTCCTGAATAGTAGGTGGCTTCTTGTGTTACGTATGTACTTTGGAAGGTCGTTCCAGGTTTTTGGGGCTTGGTGAGAGAAGGAGGATCCTACAAGTTTTCTTTTGTTGTAGGGTTTCGGTTCCAGGCGGATGTCAATGCTTGATCTCAGCGTTCTTGTTGGTTGATGTAGACTCAGTTTGTCTCTCAGGAACTCAGTGCATTCATTGTGTACTGCTCTGTAAGGAATGCACATGGTTTTGAATTTTATTTGTTGTTTTATTGGTAGCCAATGTAGTGTTTTCAGCACTGGTGTGGTGTGTTCTCTTCAGGGTCGTTTCAGAAGTAGTCTGGCTGCCACGTTTTGAATGCATTGTAGTTTTTTTAAAAGTCATTCATGCAAGCCTCGGTATAGGCTATTGGTGTAGTCTACTCGGGACATGACTAGGGCGATGATGGTGGTTGTTTTGATGGCGAACGATAGGAACGGTAAGATCCTCTTTGCCGCTCGCAGGAGGAAGAAGCATTTCTTGAGGAGAGCGTTTACTTGTGGCTCTAGCGTGAGATTATTGTCCATCAGAACACCCAGGTTTTTTACAATCGGTAAGGATGCTGGGGTTGTCCCGAGTTCCCTTGGCCAAGGGATGAAATGGTTTTCGTCTCCATTTTTTGTGATGATCATTATTTCTGTTTTGCCAGGTTTGATTTTGAGGCAGTTGGAGTTCATCCAGAAGAATACATCGCAGAGGCAGTTTTCTAGTGTTGAGTTTATTTCCGGGTTGTCTTGTATTTTGAAGATTATTTGTGTATCATCAGCGTAGTTGTAGCAGGTGAGGCTGTGGCTTTTGATGATTCTGATAAGTAGATACAGGTAGATGTTGAATAGTAGCGGGGAGAAGGATGATCCTTGTGGTACTCCACAGGTGGAATCTCTCGGGCTGGATTCGAAGGGTTTCATCCATACACTTTCCGTTCTGTTTGTTAGGAAAGATTTGATCCATAGTAGGGTGGTGTCTGTTATTCCAACTCCTTCTAATCTTGTTATGAGGGTGTCGTGGTTAACTGTGTCGAATGCTGCCAATAGGTCTAGGAGTATCAAGGCAGTGCTGTTGTCCGAGTCTGCGTTCATTTTTAGATCGTCCCATATTGAGAGTAGAGCTGAATCCGTTCCTCTCAGTGGTCTGAAGCCAACTTGTGCCTGGTCTAGTAGGCCGTGCTCTTCTATGAAGTCTTGGGTTGTTTTTTATATGTACGTTTCAAGCAGTTTGGCCTTATACGGGATGTTGGAGATGGGTCTGTAGTTGGAGAGGTCCTCTACGTTTCCCACTGTATCTTTGAGTATCGGCCTGATGTATG
Source organism: Ambystoma mexicanum (assembly GCF_040938575.1). Classification (NCBI taxonomy): domain Eukaryota; kingdom Metazoa; phylum Chordata; class Amphibia; order Caudata; family Ambystomatidae; genus Ambystoma; species Ambystoma mexicanum. The sequence goes on from NC_090923.1 coordinate 720,727,213, forward strand.
CAATTTCGAAGGCTGGTGGCACTTTCCCCGTTTCGATAGAAAGGTTGAGGACGTTCCTGTGATATTCCATGGGCGTTCCTTGTTTAAGAATCGATTTGTATATGTCTGGAGGGCAGGGGTCTTCGGGAGACCCTGAGTTATTGTTTTCATTCACCAGTTGGACGAATGTCTCCACTGATATTTCTGGAAAGCTTCGTAGTTTGTTTGGGTGCCCCTCCTGGGTGTAGGTGGGGATCGTGGTCAGATCAGATAGTCTGCTTTGTATGGTTTGTTGGATGTTGGTGATTTTGTTTTTGAAGTGGTCTGCAAGGTCATTGCAAAGTTTCGTGGACAGAGTTGGTGTGTTGTTACATCCCGGAGGGTTTTTGATTTCGTTTATGATTTTGAAGAGTTCTTTTTGGGTGTTTGGTGCTTCGAAGATTCGGTTGTCATAGTGTTTCCTCTTTGCTTTTTTTATTTCCTTTTTGTATGCCCAGTTGTGTTGTAGAATTTTCAGTTTGTTCGCAGTGTCGTTTTGTTTTCTCCAATCAAGTTCTAGTCTTCAGTTTTTCCTTTTCATGGTGCTAAGTAGTGGAGTGAACCATTTTGCCATTGCCCGTTTATGAGAAAAAGTGAAGGGTTTTTCATTGGCGATGTTGTCTATAGTAGTTATAATCCAGGATAGCAGCAGGGTTACTTTTTTGTCCAGGTCATCTTCTTCCATGAATGTTGGGTGTGGTTTGCTTAGCTCCAGGAGTTCAATCAGGTTGGAGTTTTTGATGGTTCTCCAATTTCTTTTCATGGTGTTCATTGTTTTGTCCGGTTGACTGTTTGTTGGGGTGGTCATTTTGATTACGAAGGGGATGATGAGATGGTTGCTCCAGGGTATTTGAATTGGGGGTGCCGTGGTAATGAGTAGTTTGTTCGTGAAGATTGCGTCAAGTGTATGCCCTGCTGAGTGTGTTGCTCCTTTGACTAGTTGTTGTAGATTAATTGCTGCTAGTTGGCTGGTTAGTGATTTTTGTTTGGTTGTGGTTTCTTCTTCGAACCAGATGTTGAAATCCCCGAGGACTAACAGGTGATTGTGTTTGATGGCTAGGACGGTGATTGCTTCTGTGAAGGAGTCTACAAAGGTTGCATCGTAGGTTGGTGGTCTATATATTAGTATGAATTTCAGGTTTGTTTTGGGGCTTACTGCTAGACGTATGATTAGGGATTCCCATTTATCGATGTTTAGTGGGTCTTCCAATTTGATATCCAGGTGTTCCTTGTGAATGATTGCCAGTCCTTCACCTTGTTTGGTTTTTCTGTTTGCTTGGATTCATTTGAAGTATTCAGGCAAGCAGTTGTTGAGGGTGATCTTGTAGTTGTCGTCCAGCCATGTTTCTGCTACAAACAGGATGTCGATCCCTCCGTCGCAGAGCAGATCGTATATCTCGGTGGCATGTTTGGACATTGACCTTGCATTGATGAGATTGCAGTGGATCTTTTTGGTGTGGTTTTGCTTGTTAGTTGTTCCTTGTTTTGGTTTGTAATTGTTCGGTTGCGGTGCATCATTATTGGCGGTGATTGGGGGTGGATGAGGATCAGCGAAGGCTGCATCTTCAGTGTAGGGGGGTGGATGAGGATCAGCGAAGGCTGCATCTTCATTGAAGCGGTCTGCTAGATTGAAAGCTTGGCTGTTGAATAGCGGTGCTTCTCTGTTTATGCCAGTTAGGTGAAGGTCCATCAGTTAGGTTGATGTTTGGGTTGTTGGTTGTTAGATCTTCATCGTCATTATGTCCGGTGTGGCGTGGGTGTTGAGGGTGTCCTTCTGTTCTTGTGATGTATGGAGTGATGGGTCGGACTCTATCCATACTCTTCTTGGGTGCTCCCATCTTTTTCCTGGTTGTCTCGGGCTGTTCTTTGTGTGTCTTGATGTCTCTGTGTCGTTGGGGTATCCTGGTTCAGGGGTTGTTGCGAGGTATGGTATGAGATGTAAGGATTTTTCCCTTTGGATGTTTGTTCTGGTCGTTTTGGTTTTTGGCGTTGTGCTTCCTCTATTTGCGGTTGTTGCTTCAGTGGTAGGTTGGATTTGTGCCTCTATGTCCAGTGCGGCCTTCTCTTGTGCCCTTTCTCTGCGTCCCTTCCCAGTCCGGGGCATTTTGGTGCTCAGTGCAGAGGTACCGGTTGAGTGGTTGGCTATTGTGTCTTGTGATGGGAGTGCCAGCAATGTTTTTTATGCAAGGGCAAAAGGGGCACATGCCCAGGGCCCCCACCTTGGAGGGGAGCCCAACAAGGCTAGCTTATCTGAAGAAGTAAGATTCCATTGTTTACCAGTCTTAAATTGTACACGTCAGGATATTTTATAGGGTGCTGCTGAGGCTCTAAACTCATTGCCTTTCTGATTTGACAAGTACATTCTGCCTTGATCAATTCATCATGTATTGCTTTCTGTGTTCACTGTGGTATACATAGCTTATGTGTTCCTTGTGGCACAACTCTGTAGCATTCTTTCCTTCCTGTGGGAATTATGTTGCTCATGTGCAATAGGCAATGGTCAAATGCATATTGATACATTAAGTGCCACAATGGTTCAGAAGTTAGCTCAGTGTGTGAAGCACCCATTGCAGAGATATGAGTTCATATGCAAAATTAGAATATCACATTCCAGAAAGGCTGGCTGAGCCTTTCCTATGTCTGAAGTTTATAAACCTGCCTGCATATGTACTTGGTTTTGCAGAACAACATCTGCTATTATCAGCAATGTGCCTGTACCAGATAGGGGCTGCTATAGAAATGAGGTCTAGAAATTGGTTTGTTCAGATGGAGTCTTGTAAAACATAGGCAGTCGCCCCCAACAATGGCATAAACTGTTAGTCCAAGAGGTGAATAAGTATCCAAATTCAAGACTATGGAACAAAAGCGTTCGTGCTTGTATCCTGGATTTGTCAGCAGACGATACAGTGATCCTGGTCAAATCATCTAATATAGCTTACATTACTGTGCTGTCTTCTGTGAGGTTTGCCTTCTTGCATGCTGCTGGTATTGTTTAGCCCATTACTTGATCTTTCTTGTTATGCAGGCCATTTGGGTGGAATGGATGGTAGACAGAAGAAAGCGGACAATATGTTGCAGGCCTCAGGCAAGCATATTTTAAGGTCTGCTTGTTTGACACAAAAAACGGTTTGCTTTTTGGTAAAAGTCAAAGGTTTTTATGCACGTTTATAAATGAAAATGTCAGAAGCCATTATTTTGGAAGTATTCAAAGCTTTAAAATATAAAAGACAAACTCAAATTAAATTTGTTAAATCACATCGATTGGTATGATGGTTCTTATATACTTCCCTTGATGATGGAGAGAATGAAGCTAGAATCATTCCCATTTTGCATAACACCCTTCTATAATATTTTGTTTAAAAATGGTGGTAATGTGTTTTGTGTACTTTCCAAGTCTGTTTTTTTTTGTTAATTAAATGAGATTGTTTTACTTCATGGTAAGAACTAGAAAATAAAGTGTTCAAATGCAGAAATTGCAGAGTTGGAACAAATCCCAGCTTCAGCCCTTCACCCCTTAACCAATGTGTGATCCTGGGCATCTCATTTAACCTCTCAATATTGCCAGTCCCTAAATCTTTCAAGATTGTCAGCCCTTCTGAGTGATTTCCTTCTCATGGTATGATCTTCATAAAAGCCTTATTCATGGTTTCACTGTGTTAATAGTGAGCATATTTATATCGCACACCACAGGCATTTGTTCCTTTGATAACTAATGGCAACACTATTTGAAAACCATATCCCACTTCTAATCTTAGTCTGTCTGGATAAATACACCTTCCTGGTAGCTTTTTAATCTACCTCCACTACCCATGCTACGGCATGTGTACCGTTCTCCTTCCTTCCAATTGGTGGTCTCTATCCATGAATGAGCACTTTTGCATTCTGTGAGACAACCAATGTGAGTTCTCTATTCTGGGTTACATGTACCGTTTACATATGCTCCTGCATTAATACTACAGGCTGCATACCTTCCTGGATGTTATTGATAAAAAGTATCCTGTAAGTACTAGAACACTAACCTCTTCGTAGACTTCTAATGTTGGTCTTCAAATGCTACTTGTTTATCATTCTGAATGAAGAGGGTAAGAGGACTTAAAGGGAGTAAACATGCTTATTATGCTGCGAGACAGCATATCAACCTATTGGATGTGAGTGTGATGGGTGGGGGTGGGGAGCGCGACCAGTATTCTTGAACCCTTAATTCCTTTGGTTTGGTGAAGGGGTGCCCCAAAGATGTCCATGCCCAGGGTCCCAAAAGTGCTTAAGATGGCTCTGGGGAGTGCTGGTGTTTGTTCTTGTGTTGGTAGGCTTGGGTGCGTTTTTGTGCTGTCTGTTCTTCAGGTGGGTTGGTTTGTGTATCCTTGGAGCGCTATCCGGTGGGGTTGTGGTGCTTGGCGTACAGTTGTCGAGGGTGTAGTTCAAAGTTCAGTGCTGTCTATGTAGGTCTCTCGGAAAAGGTGAGGGTGGTTGAAACTATACTATCACGGTCTGGTCCTCACTAGGAGTATGTTAAGGTGGTTAAGGCTAAGTTTGTGCTTGAGACTAAGTCTAACTATGTTCTAGAGTCCTGTATGGTAGGAGGGACTCTAAGGAGTATTGTAATACTTACAATGCAAATTTTGGGAGCAGAACCCCCGCTCAATTTGAGAGACCTGTATAGTGGAAGAGAGGCCTATCAATGTGGTCTGAATATCGTACAATGCAATTTTGGGAGCAGAACCCCTGCTCAATTTGAGAGACCTGTATGGGAGAGAGGCCTATCAATGCAATACGAATGTCATACTATGCAATTTGGGAACAGACCCCCTGCTAACTTTGAGAGGCCTGTATAGTGGGAGAGAGGCCTATCAATGAAATCTGAATATCATATAATGCAATTTGGGAACAGACCCCCTGCTAACTTTGAGAGGCCTGTATAGTGGGAGAGAGGCCTATCAATGAAATCTGAATATCATATAATGCAATTTGGGAACAGAACCCCTGCATAAATGTGAGAGACCTGTATAGTGGGAGAGATGCCTATCAATGCAATCTGAATATCATACAATGTGATTTGGGAACAGACCCCCTGCTAAATTTGAGAGACCTGTATAGTGGGAGAGAGGACCACGGCCAGCAGGTCAGACTTTACTAATTAGTGCGGAAAAGAAATTCAATTGATAAAGAATATTTTATATCTCACATTGTAGAAGGTAAGTAACAAATATTACAAGTCAAAAAAGCTTGTGATTTTCTTGGCAAACAATAGATAAAATAATGAACTTCACATAAGGTAAGTAAAATTAACAAATAGTTTCAATATTTTCCAGTGTAAAAAAGAATTAGATTCATGGATAATTGAAAACATAAGATATCACAATAGTGACAAGTATTTTGCAGTTCTGGGAGAGAGAGAATCTCTCTAATGATCGTCTCCTATTAATTTACTACGCGTTTCGGGCTACTGTGCCCTTCTTCAGGTAAGGATATCTGGGACAGTAGTTTGGTTCTGGAAGTAAGGATAATAATGTGTCAGTGTCCTGTAGAATACTCCATTTTCAAAAATGCACAATTCTTATATTAAACAGATCAGTCAACACTAGCCACTAACCTTGGGGTGTGTGTTATCAAAACTAATGGTGTGCTTCATACATGTTCAATAGTTCAGTCGCCGTTTCTGTCAGTAAAATTAAAAAAAGCCATGAGTGTTGAAATAGGGCATCTAATTTGTTCTCCTGTGGGAATCAGTCACTATAGTCAACGCTGGGTCCCACATGGAGAGCGGGAAGATATCAGCTTCACAGTTCATGTTATTGATATCCTGGTCGGTGACAAGAACTCACCTATTTTCCATTTTTATGACTGCAATAGTTGGGTTTTAAAAGATGTCATCATCCTGTTAGTAATACTCCTGTTCGAATGTTTAGAATTCAGGTAATACAGCAAAATGTCTCTTTGGACAAGGATGATGGTTTCATTAGTGGATTGTGTTAATTGAAGGAAATGCATTCGCCGTGAGGCGGTCATTTCATATTACAGATCCTTGCGTTGCATCCTCTACATGTAATACGGGGGTATAGATGAATCTTGGAGATGCTGTACTCACCAACTGCTGGTGATTGTTAGGGACGCCACAGCGTTCAGGCTAGGATGGGTATGAGGCTTTAGTGAGCAGGAAATGTTCCGATGGGGCTATGAAGGAGTGGTATCCCTGTATTAGCATTTCTTTAATATCGTGACACATTTTATAGGTAGCATAGATTTCAATGTTCATGGTTCGGATTATATTTGGTTTATCTCGATTCATGGCTTTCCTCGCATTTAGACTGGATCCGGCATGCCAGGGCTCTCTCCCTTTGTGTTCGATCGCAGTTCCCTGTTGCTAAGCTCCTGTGTTTTACCAATGCTTTTTAACTAAGGAAAATCAGAGACATTATACAAACTCATGATTTAACGCAGCAGTGTTGCATTAGTTTTTGTTGAAGACCGACTTTCGATATTGCCAGTCAGTAAACATTTTCGGGACCACTGAAATGAGATGTTGTAGATTAAACTGCCCTGGAGGGGAGTCAGTGCCCGTCACTTGGGTTTGGCTTGAGCCCGGCCATACCTGAACCGCTCACAGCCGAAGCTGCAGCGTCAAAACTCCTCACTGGCTAGGACTGCCCGACATGCCGCCTGAGACAGAAAATGATCATTAGAAACATAACCCTAACAACACAATTCACAATACATATGGACAAATTATGAAACATTATGAACACCTGAATACCTGCACTGTCCTTGGTCGTGTGAACGCCTCACCAAGCACTGAACTACCTCCTAATAAGGATCGCATCACTTTATACTGCAAACCATCCTCATCTTCTCCCTCATTTAAACCATGTTACCCAACATAGGGTGGGTGGGGATCAAAAGGCTGGGGGGCTGCTGAAAAAGAGATTGACCCTCAGAAGCCCCGGTCTTATAAGCATACCCCAAGTGCCTGCCACCGGAAGTCAAGCCCTGGGGGACGCCTCGTCTGCCTCAGAGGGGAGGAAGAGTAGAGTGTGACCACCCTCAGAAGGGGGGGCAAGAGGGGACAGCCCACTATGTAGGCTGTCCCTCTAACTCCCCCTGAGGGGGCCGGGCAGCCTCTCACTTTGCACCCAAAATGTTTTGCCTGAGATGCTTTTTTAAGCGTAAAAGAACATCTGAACTACACTCTGCAGTTCAGTTACTAATTGTGCCACTCACAGAGGCAGGTTGTGCTGATAGAGAAGTTCCTTTGCGTCTTTCATACAAGGGAGCAGAGGATTGTTATTCATTGTGGCTCTCACACGGCGGTAAATTGACTGCGTTCGCGGAAAGTTGATCGGAGAGAGGCGTCTGACTGAACCCGAGCAGATCCCCGGACAGCTAGCTATTAGCACGGGCAAAGAGAGCCGAGATGGAATTTGACACAGTCCAAAGAGGATCACCCAGTTCATTTCGAGACAGTGATGACCCCGGTTCCAAAGTATCAGATGAGGACGAAGCGCCATAGTCCAATACGTCGCAGAGCGAATTAACTGAATAAAGCAGTGGCAATGAAAATGGCTGCAAGCAGATCTGCACAGCCAAAAGCAACAGACAAGGAGATTGCAGGTACATCATCAGAGGAATTTAAAAACAACTTTGAGAAGTTCCTGCGCTCCTCTTACACGGGGTGGGGAAAGAATGAATTTCAAAAGGAAAAGCATAATAAGGCAATCACGAATAAAAGGAAAGCTACCATGGATGACCAGGTTACCTATAATGCTGAAAAGGAAAGTGACGATCAAGAATTAACGAGTAGCAGCGAAGAAAAGGAACAGAGACATTTAGACACCCCATATTGGCAACAAGAAGGGAATTCCACTCATTGTTACCTCTGTTACAATTATTTGGATTACTTTTTCCATCGTTCAATACTCTATGAATAACAAAAGGTAATAGATAATGCCACGACATATATGACAACCTTAACGCTGACGTCTAGCATTAACAACCGCTACATCTAGAATATAGTTCTCACATTCATTGCCAGTGATATTAAAGGATTGTGTGTGCAATGGCATCCAAACGTTCCATTTTGGAATGCCCTCGCACGCAGGGCCGGTGACAGTTGGGCATCCGTTAATTGGGCCCTAGCAGACGACCTGTGTTTGGGTCTTCCGTGAATAACCTTGTTGGGAGGCACTTTGGAGATCTTTGGTGAAGAGTGGTACCTTGGAGGCCTTGGAGGCATGAGGTGAAGAACAGTGGGAGTCGTGGGTGCCTTTCCCGACCCACTGCACTTTGGCACTGCAACTGTGTCCGACGGGACAGCAGTGGTGAGTGCTTTATGCCAAGCGGGTCGTGATAAATCACTCTCCCATTCGGGGCCTTGGTCGGGGCTGGGGACCTAGGCCAGGATCTCCCTCGGGGTCCGAGTCGGGTCATGGGAGAGTATTTGAGCGGCAATTATCCCGCGCCTTAACGCTGCAGGCAATTTTCTGTGTTTGTCCGGTCTGGACAGTAGTGGTGTGTGAGGATTGGGCCTAGCGGGTCGCGCTGCCACACCCTTCCATTCGGGCCCTTGGTTGGGGCTCAGGGGGCGGGTTTAGGATCTCCCTCAGGGTTCGTGTTGGGGCCCGGGAGAATTGTCAGCGCGACAATTACCCTGCGCTTTGCATTCACACTGTAGGAGACCCGCACTCACTGTGGTGTCTGCCACCATATTTATGATGCTGCTGTGGAGGCAGCGCCGTCCGTGGGCACATTGAGCTGGAATTGTAGGCCGGTGTGAGGAGAAACCCGTCAACTTTTCCGGCAGATGTGATTTTCATGAGGAGGTGCCCCGAGAGGTGGGCGGTACACCTTCATTGTGGGAACAGTGTCCTTGCTGGTTTGTGGAGCGGTGGTGACATCTCCTGGTTAGGGGCTGCATTGCACTTTGTTTATAGAACCATTTATTTCAGCAATAGGATCAGAGCTTTTGGTACTGTGGTGTTGTGCTGGCAGTGGGAGATCACGCCTGCACCCACATCCTTAGTGGCTATCAGTAGTTTAATTTTCTAACTGTATGCTGTACTATACAAAGCCCAAGGGATTGGAAGTGTGGAGGCAGTGGGAGGTCGCTCATGCTTTCACAGGTGTCTGCGGTTGTGCAACTAGATAACTCGCTTTGCTTCCCAAAATGTTATCGTTGACATTTTTGTGTTTATTCTTTTAATATGCAGAATCTGGACCCTCCCCCCAAATGTTTGGCAACACCTGGGGACCTATCCATTCCGTGGGAGGACTGAAAAGACCTTTTAAAAAGTTACTTTGCTGCGGGTTTTTTCAGAGATTTTCCGATGAACTGAGGTTTTGGAAAACAAGGCATTGGGGAGACGTTGGACTTGTGTTGCTGATCTAAAAGGTTTGCTAGCATCATGCAAATACACGGGGATGGAGGATTAATTCTTCAGGGACCAGTTTATGATGCATACCTCTAATCCCAAAACACAGGAGAGATTATGACAAGCAAAAAACCCTCCCTTACAGGATGCATTGGCAATTGCCAGGGGAATGGAGGCAAGTGTTTGATGGAGCAAGTGTTTGATGGAGGTGAATGCTAAAAATGGGAAGGACAGCATTCAGGTAGTGAAGGAGAGGGATGATGAAGGGGAGTTGTCTAAGGATGAACCTAAGGTATGTGCTTTTAAAAGATTTAACAAACCAGGTCGGAGCAGTTCGAGTGCCCATCAGGGCATCTGCAAAGGGCATTGTCCAAAGTGCGGGTTTGAAAAACATGCTCTCAATCCCACACAGTGTCTGGCAATGAGAGGTAAATGTAGAAAATGTGGGATTATGGGCCATTTTGCCAGATTCTGTAAAGTGAAGACGAGTTCATCAGTAGGGGAGATGGGTGTTAAATGTGACTGGAGGAGAATCAGAAGTTGGCTGGTAAGATTGTTCACATTGTGGAGGAGGTGGACGATGATGATGAGAAATATAATCCGCGAGGTAGAGGTTGTGGCTGGGAGGGCCATTAAAGCTTTGGCAGAATCGGGGTCACCATATACTATCATACCTGAGGAGAAATACAGAGAAATTTGGGGTGACAGAAAACACACTTTACATAACACTGACATTCAACCCAAGGCATCTGACGGAGGCAGGGTTGATATAAGGGGTTTTGTGTGGTGCAATTGCTTACGGTGAAACAAATATCCATGCCAAAGTCTATGCGGTTGCAAAGGGTGATTGCTTATTGAAATGGAAACATCAGGGTAAGCTTGGGCTGGAATTACATCCCGGGAAGGATTTGCAAGTGTGAATGGTGGAAAAAGACACATCTGAGAGGTTTGGTGAGGAGGTAAGGAAACGTTTCAGTAAAGTCTTTCACAAAGGTATTGGGAGACTACGGGGATACACACATAACATTCAACTGATTGAAAATGCTAAACCCAATGTGCATAAGGTGAGGAATCTACCTTTGAGTGATAAAGAAGAAGCACTGGCCTCACATTTTGCCACCAAAACTCAGCACATTCTGACCACCCTTTCTACTCTCCCTCACAACCCATCCCTCACCGGCTCCTCAGACACCCCCTGCGCTCTCCTTCCTCCTTTTCCTCCTTCTCTCCTGTGATACCTGAGGAAGGTACCATAGTTGTCCGCTCGATGAAGGTCTCCTCTAAACAGGTCTCCCCTTGCTCATCCAGGACCATCAAGGATAACATTGGCTCTCTTGCCCCTGCTCTCGCTCATTTCTGCAATCACTCTTTTACCACTGGATCATTCCCCTCCCCCCTCAACCAATCCCTTGGGTGCCCACTCCTGAAAAAACCTTCCCCTGACCCTACCTGCCCAGCCAGCTATCGCCCTATCTCCATCACCCCCTCCCTGGGAAAGCTACTTGAGAAGCTGGCCTTGCTCCAACTTAACTTTCACACTGCACTTGTTGTTGGCCTCCACAACCATCAATCTGGATTCCGAGCATCCCGAGGCATGGAAACTGCTCTTCTGAACACCTGTGAATAATTGCTCACATCTCTGGATTCCAATTCCCCAGCTGTCCTTATCCTTCCCGATCTCTCCTCTGCATTTGATACAGTTAACCATTCCATCCTCATACAAAGGCTTCACGATAAACTTGGTATCTCGGAACAGGCACTGGATTGGCTGTCCTCTTTCCTCACTAAACGCTCTTCCCAAGTCATCCTAGGCCCCTTCTCCCCTCCTACTTCCATCTCCTCCTGTAGTGCCCCCCAGGGCTCTATACTCTTCCACTGGCTCTTTAACATCTGCCTCGTTCTCCTTGCACATCTCATCTCCACCTTCTCCTCCAACTTGTAGTGTTACCCTGCTGACCCTCTTTCACCCTCCATCATCCCTGATTGCCTATCTGTCATCCAGTCCTGCTGCACATCCAATGATCTCTGCCTCAACGCCTGTAAAACTGAGCCTTCAGATTGGGACCCCTGATCCCTCCTTCTTCCTCTCACCCTGGCCTGCCTCCTTGGGCTCTACCCCTTCACCTTCCACAGAAGCTAGAAACCTTGGAGTTATCTTGGGCTCCTCTTTCCCCTTCCTCCCTCACACTCTTGACATTGCCAAGAAGTCCAACTATCAGCTCTTCCTTCTAGCAATTCTACCTTTTCTCACAATCCCTCAGAGGCTCAATGTGACTCAAGCCTTTGATCTCTCTAGACTTGACTACTGTAACAGCCTCCTCCTGAATGTGCATTCTTCCACTCTGCAAGCCCTTCAGCTTATCCACAATAGGGCAGCAAGACTTATCTGTGGCCTTAAGCCCAGGGACCACATCACTCATGCACTAAAAAGTCTTCATTGGCTAAATTAAATTCAAATCCCTATGCATCATCAACAAGGCTATCAGGGCCAGGGGACCACACTATCTTCATCTTTATCTCACTAAATACTCTCCCTCCAGACCACTTCGCTCCTCTGGCACCAACTCCTTGTGTAAAGTGTTTTGCTAAACAGAGGGCAGGGGGTTACTCTCTTTCCTCTGCAGGCTCCCTCCTTTGGAATAGCCTCTCCCTCCGCCTGTACCTTGAGCAGGATCTTCTCAATTTTACGGAAGTTCCTTAAGACTTTCCTCTTATCCTCCCCCTTCCCACTTTCTCTCTTCTGCTAATCTCACAGGTGCTGTATTGGTGTCCTTGGCCCTTATGCATCTTCGGGGCCTTGACCTCCCACACCAATTCTCCCCAGCTCCTGTCTATCCACAACACTTTGCATCTGCACACCCTGCGCCCTGGAGACATACACCTCCCATGGGCCTGGCCGTGTAGCACTCAACATTCCTAGAACTTCGTCCATGGCTCACCCTCGAGCTCGGACTCCCCAGCACTTACCCCTTCTTCCTTCTTCCTTTCTGCATTTGCACTTTCTAAATACTTACAAGACATAGTAGGTTTGTCCCTTCCCCTCTTCCCACTCTGCTCTTAATATTGTGTTGTATTTGTATTTCCCACCCTCCGTCCCTGCCCTGTGAGCGCTTTGAAACAGTATATTCTTATTGTGTAAGGGCCTTACAAGCAAACAATAAATAAATAAAAGTAAGGATAGAGTTATGCAGTCTATGTGATCAGGGGGTTATTGAACCTATTGAGAGCAGTGCGTGGCTGTCTCCCATTGTGGTCATGCAGCACCCTGATGGGAGGATCAGGTTGTATGTAGATTTGTGGGATTCAAACAGGAACATCCTGGTGAATAGACATCCCCTACCCAAGGTTAGCGAAATGCTCATTACTATCGAGGAGGCTCTGTGATATTCCACTTTAGACCTATCGCCTGCTAACCACCAGGTTGATCTGCATCCATCTTCTAGAGCGCTGATGACATTTATTACACCCATTGGGGTGTATCAATTTAAAAGACTACCATTTGGCTTGGCATCTACGTCCTCAGGGTTTCAGAAGATTATGGAGGCTCTATTAAGGGACGTACCTGGTGTTCGGTGTTTCCAAGATGACATCTTGGTGGGGGCAAAGAGTGAAGGGGAGCATGATTGTAGAGATAAGTAAGTCCTCAGGAGGTTGGCAGTGGCTGGATTAATGGTCAAAAGGGAGAAGTTCCAATTAAAGGTTCACCAAGTGTAATTTCTGGGCCATAGATTGACTAGTAATGAACTAGAGACACACCCTGAGATGGTGGATGCCACCCTTAACATAAATTTTAAGCTAAATGTGTAGAGATGTTTCTGCTAAATGTGCTATTCTCAGAGACCTGTTGAAGGGAAGAGTGGAGTTTTTGTGGAGTAGGAGGGAAGAGGAGGTTTTCAAAATGATAAATAATTGGCTAATGCCCCCACACTACATAGGTTCAATCCTAGGGATGAGACTATCATTACTGTGGACACATGTTCAAGGGGTGTAAGGGCAGTATTGTCCCAGTGCAAAAAAGGTATAAAGGTTCCTGTGGCATTTGTGTTACACTTTATCTTCATCAGAGTTGAAGTATTCTACCATTGAGTGTGAGAGCTTGGTATGTTATTGGGCATCAAACTATTTCAAGGCATATGTATGGGGGATTCTTTATACCATGAGAAGCGATCACAAACCCTTGGCACACGTAGTCACCTCCATGGGTTTCCGGTTTGGCCACTCCCAGAACTGCCAGATGGCTTGCAGCCTTACAGGGTTTCAATTCTAAGGTGGAATAGTTGCCTGGGTGCTGCAACCCAGGAAGGTGGTGGTGGATGGGGAATGGATATGTGATGAGTGGATTGCCCAAATTGTGGACACTGTACTGTTTGGTTGGTAGGCATCAAGGAAGATAAGGATTTAAAGGAGGCTATCACCTGAACAGAAAAGGGGTGGCGAGTGGGGGAAGAGGTTAGCTCGCCATTTTACAAAATAAAAGATTAATTGAGTAGTTAGGTATGGGGCTTGACAAAAGGGGAAAGGTTAGTGCCTCCTATGTCTCTCCCTCCACAGGGAGTTTATCAATCTGGGCAAGAGTTTTAAAAAAATGCAGATTAAGGTCCAAATTCTGGTGGCTGGTCATGGACAGCATGGTAGACGAGGAGGTGGGATGTTGTGCTCCATGCAATACCAGTGACAAATCTTTGAAGACTCAGAAGTGTGAGATTGGTTGTGTTGAGACCCCTGAGAAGACATAGGAATAGTGGCGATTGACTTTATGGGTCCCATGAGCATACTGGGTTCGGATCACAGATTTGCCATAGTACTGGTGGATTACATTCCAAGATGTTTTGAGGTGAGTTTGTTGCATCTATATTCACTAAGTCGGTCATTGATTTCATGGAAAGACTGTTCTCTTGAGAGGGGTATCCCAAGGGAATCATTTTCCGGACAATGGAGTGAAGTTCGTGTCAGCAGAAATGTGTGAAAATCTCACTTCATTGAGAGTCATCGAACAGCATTGTACAACCCAGAGCCAACGGCTTGGTTGAACGTATAAATGGAATCATCAAGGATACCTTACAGTTGACCTCTGCCGACAGCCTCGATTGGAGGAATTCCATACAAGAAATGGTAAAAGCTTATAGGGACACACTGCATGTTCGCACAGGTGTATCACCATTTGAGAAAATCAGGGGCAGGAAAATGTGTTCACAATTATTTCCCCAATAGTTAGAGGTTGACAAAAAGCATCAATGTGATGTGAGGCCTGTTGGGGGAAATGTGTGTTTGGGATATAGTTCGGATAAATAAACGATTTGGTGTACCTAAAGGATGTTCACATTATTTTGATCCTGTCAAAGAAGTGAAAGTAGGAAAGAAGCACACACGTGGTGGCCAGCAATGGTATATGTTGGAGTATGGTCCATGTCCAGAGGATGTAGTGACTGATGAGAATAAGGTGCGTGATCATTTAGGAGTGAAGGGAGGGGGAGCATGGTGCGATTGTCGCTGCCTGGGTGGCAATGAATGTTTGAAAGCATCTCCTGAGGATGCCGAGTGTGTTGGTCTGCAGGAGGTGGTTCTGGAGGGAGCTGTGGGTGGTAATGATGTTATTGTTGAGAATGATGAGAGAAGGATGGATAGATGTTCTAACTCATCTTTTGGAAGAACAAGAAAAACACCTGTGAAATTCAATGATTATGAAATGTCATGGTACACCTTCCTAATATGTTTTTTTTGGTGGTTTGCCAGCTCATCTTTCCTCATGTTCACTGTTCATGACAATAGTGTTATGCCACATGTCTCTATAAAAGGAAATACTCGAGTGCAAACATCATGTGTGTCTGAACCGGTCCTGTTAATTGAGAGATGCGTTGATAAGGAAAAGCCATGAGTTATGCCAATCCTTGGTCTTGCACATGCATTCCAGTTCTTTTCCACTCCGGCTGCAACTGCACACGGATAAAGGAAGATCTGATCTGACTGAATATGGCTTCTGAGTGGATATGGACCTGGGCAGACGTGCGTTGTTCCAGCTCCAGTTTATTGAATGTTATTTAAGGGGTCTGTAGTTGCTTTCACTGGAAACAGGCGAGGTTGGGTTTCACTGCACCTAGTCGCTATCACAGAGGGATGGCTGGTCTGCTAGACTGTTGCGTAGTATATTGGATTACCTTTATAGCTAAAATAATAATTCTAGTGACAATGATAGTAAAAGGTTTGTATTAAGGACTGGTCGCAGCTTGTGATGCAATCGGTTGGGCTTGGGTATGTGTACCCCGTGCGTGATTGTGTAAACAGACAGGACGTTGTGCTAGGGAAGTTGTTGGTTCAATCCCTCATGTGCACAGGTAATATTGCTTTGGCATTGTACCCTCCCGGCCCTACCTTTTTTGTGTTTGGCCAGTATAGGAGGCAAAACAAAGTGGTTAGATCGAGACCTGAATTAGGGGAGATAAAGAGCCAGTTTTGCGGGGCATGGCTCGAACATAGCTGCAAAGACACTGGGCCTCATAACAAGTATACCGGGTACCGGGTACTGGGTATGGGTTCCTTGAATGGGGAAATACCGGGACATTCCGACCTTGGAGAGCCCGGTATTTCCCCATTCAAGGAACCCGGACCCGGTACATCCCCATTCCCATTTGAGCCTCCATAGGGCTCAACGGGAATGGGGAGGGAGCTAACAACTGGCCCTTTAATGACGGGCCCATTGTTAGCATCCTGGTCTGCTCGTGGGACCCACCTTAGCGGGACCCGCGAGCAGACCTAATAATGAGGCGTTAGGGGGTTAACGGCGCCAGCAGCTCTACCGGCGCGGTTAACCCCCTACCGCCTGGGTCGTAATGAGGCTCACTGAGTTTTTACGCTCTTCTCCAGGTCTCCGGGGAAGAGCGTGGAGTCACTGGTATTTCTGGCCCTTCTGCAACGACAACCAATCTCACGTTTGCTGGAGTGCAAATATAGCCCTTGCACCGATGTATCCTCCAGGAACTTCTCCCTCTAGCACTCACTGTGGAAACATTGGACTCAGAGCCCCAGACTCCGTCCCCATCCTAGTACTTCTACCCACTTGCACAGGCTAAGAAAGTTATACACGCTCCCTTTTTGATTTTAAAAGTCTCGAAGGTTCTCCTTTGCCTAGATGTTTGAAAAAAAAGATGTGGGCGGCGTGAGAGTCTCTGGGAAAAGGAGGCGGGGCAACCGAAGACATCATCCAGCAGGTTTTTCTTTAGCAAATGTAGGCAGGTATGGGCTTGCGGTGAGCCCTTTAGTCGGGGGTGCCACCCTTTATCAGTTGCATGAAGCAATCGCTTTGCCACAACTTTTGCATGGTTGAAGGGTGCAAGCCATTTTGAGGCTTGCACACTGGTAATACTTTACTACCAGACAGCAGCATAATACGTTTCACAGGTTTTACTAAAAATAAGGGTTACGGCCTGCGGCCTCCTTAGGTGGTAAATTGAATGCATACCTGCCTAATCTCCGGGTTTATCCCGTTGACTCTGGGTTTTTGCGCTCTTCTCCGGGTCTCCAGGGAAGAGCGTGGAGTCTCCGGGATTTCCGGCCTTTCCACAGCGACGATCAATCCCACAGTTGCTGGAGAGCAGATATAGCCCTCGCACCAACTTATCCTCCCGGTACTTCCCCCACTAGCATTCACTGTGGAAACGTCGGACTCGGAGCACTGGCCTCTGTCCCCACCCTAGTACTCCTGCCCGCCTGCACCGGCCAAGACAGCTATAAACGCTCGCTCTTTTAAAGATGAGCCAGTGCTTAATTTGTAAAGAAATATGTGCCAGGGCTTAAATATTTTCTTCACTTCTGGGACACACTGGGGCAGGCAACTCCTGGTTCACTGGTGCCACCATCCACAGCTGTGCCCAAAGGTGTCTGCATATTTAGAGTAAAACCTGCAACTCTTACAGGCTGTTGTGGGTGATGGATGCACTACCCATGGCAGATGTGCAATTTATAGATACCAATCGACATAAAGTACTAGTTTAAGACAGATATTTGAGCTATTCTTTAAACACATCATCACTGTTAAAGTTTTTCTCGGATTCAATAGGTGGCAAGTGGTCATGTTGACCATCTATAATGATGTTCATGATAATGATATAGCGCCATAATCCAAAGTGCTTTACAGAGCACATATTTACATACAATATCACCCAACCAAAATTGGTACTCATTTATCGACCTCGGAAGGATGAAAGGCTGAGTTGGCCTTGCCATGATTCGAACCTGCGACCTGCAGATCACGCTCAGATCGCAGCAGCGAGCACTGAACCCGCTGAGCTATGTTACTGGCATATGAACAGAAAACAAAGCAAACATGCTTTCCTCCTACGGTAAATTGACAATTGCAGGAAAAATAATTCCTGAAATGCTGAACTTTCCTGCCAAACACAGCAGCAAAATATATGTGTATAGTTTGGTGCTAATGGCAGACACTCCTCCAAGGCAGTTGCCTTTTCCCTGGCTTTGCCCCTGTGTTGATGTTGCAGGCAGGTGACTGTCCTCTTACTGTCAACCCACACTGCAGTAGCAGACCAGCACCATTGTCATGCAGGATGACTAGAACACCCAGCATTGTCACCTTCCAGCTCCTTGTTATCCTCGAAAACTAGCACTGTCCTGCCCATCTGGGCAATTAGGTTCAGGAATAACAATGAATCGGCCCAGGATGAAGAGACTGTACCCAGTGCACAATGTTTTCCCTTGTTGTGTGGCAACTACCACATCATAATCTGACTGAGTCTGAGAAAATAAGAGCCGGGGCTCAGAAATAAGAGCTGGGGCTGGTCCCTGGCAAACACCCCCACAAATTAAGCACTGAAACGCCTGCACATTGAGAAGATGGAGTCATTAGCATTTAGAAGTAAGACTTCTTTTGCCTGCAGGTAACAGTCAGTTTCTCACTTCGATTCCAGAATGTCTCAAATATCTACTCAGCTCATCCCGTTGGTTTTTTTTAGTGAACACATTGCATGTCTCAGTGCAGGAGGGCAATGTGTCTGCCGTGCAACACGCGCTAAGCAAAATGACATCCAAGCACGCACTTTATTTTATTTATTTATTTAATTTTCTTGGCACTTCACCCATTTATCATGGTTGCAGTTCCAAGCTTTTTTATAGGGTGAAATAATAACAAGCATTGGCAATGCCAACAGTTTGGGCTTTTGTGTAAGCTTTTGAAAGGCACTTGGCAGACATTGCCATAGTGGAATTAACTGACCATTAACGGTTATAGGTGCAAAATGGTGTGAGTACCTGGGCTTCTAATAGCAGTGCCTGTCAAATGCATAATACTTATACACAAGCCAAAACTGGTGGCTTTGCCAATACCTGTTTTCAATAGAACTTCCGAAAAGGACACCCATAGTGCTTATAAATTGAATGGCTAAAGGCAGACCTGGTTAAAACATTTTTATTACACCAATAGCATGTTAACAGCTCCAATTAAGTCATTAACTCTCAAACAACTGCTTTCAGAAAAACCTGGCAAGCACTAACAGTGCTAAGTTTGATGGTAAAGCTTGAATAAAGCCAGCTTAAAGAGTTCCCATGGGGAGGTGTTTTGGGCGGGGAAGTGCAGGAACTGGTGGGATTGGCCATAAGGTTTAGCATGGGCATGCGCAGTCAATGGGTGGGCAAATAACCAAACAACACCTTCAAGCTTTGTGCCCCACCTCATATGTCTTTTTTCCCTATCTGTACTCTAATGCAATAATTTTTGCTAAAGCGACACCTAGTAGCCCAAACTAAAAATGACATGACCTAAAAGCCAGGACATTCAAAATGTTCCTAGCTGTCTCTATATTGAAAAAATAAAATGATTGTGATTGATCAATCGGTGATATTAGGTGATGAAAGTGGGCAGAGGTCTGTTAACATTAGTATGTGTATTGAAATTCAGGTTTTCATTCTTAACAGTTACTTTCTATCCCAACTCCACCTTTGTGGCAGATGAGCAAACGTATTGTACTGGTAATCATGGGAATTTAACCCAAGGGGCCTGGTAATGAGCATAGCCATTAACTTAAAGGTACGGACATTGCCCTGCTTTCACTTCATGTATGATCTCCGGTCCCACTGTGTTGAGGAGTACACAGCTTGTGGGTGTTGCTTGATTATTTACCCACCCATTGTCTGCCCATGGCTATTCAAATCCATATGCCATTCCCAGGATGAAGTGGGAGCCCCCTCAGCCCCCGAGGTGCGGGGGGAGGGAGGCCTGGCACTCTGCCTCTGCCCTTATCCTGACTAAAGTCAGGGTGAGGTCTGGCCATACTGTGCTACGTGGGCTGGAGTAAAAATGCTAAAGGGGTGGGCATTCGGCATCTATCATAGCCAGTAAAAAATGACATGCTTGCCTGCCCCATGGGACCCTCAGCGCGCCACACGCACATTTATAATTAATGTGATAAGGTGTGCATGCGAGGCACTGGGAGTCAAGGGGGCAGGCCGGCATGGCATTCGTTTACTGCCCATCTTTTTTAAACTTATTTTTAATTTATTTATATAGCGCCAAAAGCCTGCAGGCATTGGGGCGCCTACAGCATAAAGACACATGGAAGTAGATAAATGGGACAATGCAGAGGGAGGGCAGAGGGGGAGCGAGCCAGGGAATGAAGAGAAGAGTAATGTTTTCAGCTTTGTACGGAAGGTTGCAGATCTTTCTGTTGTCTGAGGTCACAAGGGAGGGTGTTCCAGAGACTGGCTGCAGTAGCAGGGAATGATATCCCAAGACAATAAGTACCTGAGTAGTTCACCAGACAGACCAGGAGAAGGGAGGAGGACTGCAAGTTGTCTGGGGGGCTGGTATGGAGGTATCCGGGTTTTAAGATAGATAGGACAGGAGCCGTACAGGCATTTATGCACCACAGTAGCAGTCTTAAACTCTACCCTGGCCAGGGCGGGAAGCCAATGCAATGATTGATGGCATTCTGTTATGTGGTCCCTCCTTTTTTTCTTTTTGATAATGCAGACCGCATCATTTTGAAAAACTGGAGTTTTTGTATGCTCTTTTTAGAGGGTCCCCCTAATAGGGTGATGCAGTAATCAATTCTTGGAAGTATCACTGTGCATGCAAAAGATGCACTGTTGGGTTCAGACAGAACTGGTGGGATGTTTTTCAGGAGCCGCAGGAAATAGGACCAATTTGCTATGGTCTGATTGATGTGTGATTCGGCTTTGAGGGAGAGATCCAGGTGGAAACCAAGGGTCTTAACTTTCTTGACTATGGGAATATCACACTCATGATCTTAAAAGAGTGATATCTCAAGTCATGTTTATCTCGATAGTGAGATGAGCCACCAATTATCAGTTCAGACACATCCAATGTTGGTTCATTCAAGATTCTATCAAGAGGTAGAGATCATTCAGTCTAGCCGAGTCCTGCTCACAGTTCTCACAAAACACCAGGACCAGCAGAGTATTGTCAGTATAGTTAGTAAAAAAAAAGCCCAGAAGCTTTGCAACAAATCACATAGAGGTTTAAGACATACGTTAAACAGGAGTGGTGATAAACAGGCACCCTGAGGGACCCCATATATAATGGGTGTAGAAAGGGAAGATGCATTGCCCCAGCAGACAGTAGAAGTACAATTAGACAGAAATGAGTGTACCCAAGTAATAGCATGGGGGCTGAGTGAACTAGAGACCCTCAATGTCTGGATCAGACGATTATGGTGCAAGAGATCGAAGGCTGCAGATAGATCAAGCAGCATCAGCAGTCCGGTATTGCCTTTATAGAGGTTACTGAGCAGCTGGGTCTGTAGGTCAACTAGAGCAGTCTCAGTACTAACTAAAAATGGGCCTACAACCTGATTGCCTACGATGAAGAATGCAAGCCTCGCCGACAAAATTCAGGAGTTGCACAGTGGCGTCTTTGTCCAAGATCTTAAGCAGAAAGTTGCAGTTTGTAATTGGCCGCAGATTATTTGCGTCATGTGGGTCTAATCCTGCTTTTTTAATCAGAGGAGGTATGGTAGTCTTTTTATGGAATCCGGGACCACAAGGTGATGAAAGGAGGTGTTTACAAATCTTGTTAAGAACACAGCGAGTATTTATTTATGTTCCAAGATTATTTTCCATCTATCAAACTTCGCCCTGCCAGTGTTATTTCTAAGCAGTCTTCAGGTAGTTAATGGTTTAACTACAGTTGTATATGTGGTCCTTGTGTAATAAAAATGCCTTAACTTAGTGTGCCTTCAAGCACTTCATTTATATCTGTTATTAGTCCGCAAGTGCTGTTAAAACAAGCAGTGACAAAGCCAACTTTTTTGGCTTGTGTATAAGTATAACATAGGCATTTGCCAAGCACTTCTAACATATAACCAAGTAATCACAGGATTTTCCAGCTGTTGCCATCTAATGGGCAGGTAGTACTATAATTGCAGTGCCTTCCAAATACCTATCGCATGCCTACAATAAACCCAGAACTGTTGGCTTTCACAATGCTTGCCTTGTTTAAACCTGTGTCCTGGGTACTTGCAGTTGATGAGCGGGAAATGGCTGGTGGCAGGCCCTTATTCGAGCAGAGGCTTGGAAGACATTGTATGTTCCCCCACCTGACCGGGGGAATGGTGGCTGCTGTTCCTCTTCCTCTTCAGTGTGTATCGTATGTCTGGATATGCACGGTGAACTCCCTGCTCTTTTTGTTGACTTGTGCGGATGCTGAGTCGTCGCTGGGGTCTCTCGGTGGGCCTCAGCGAGCACTTGCTCTGCAGTACACTGAATAGATTGTACTGATCTGTCCCATTATTTGACTTGAGTGCGTTGCAATTTGAGGAGGGAGATGACAAAGGTATGTTACCCTCAGCAAGTTCAATGGCTGTTTTTGATGAAAGGCGTGATTCGCCTTCGATTGAAATCTATTGGGAACCGCAGTCGCAGCCTGCACCCGACAAAAGGCTTTTCTGTTCGGCTGGAACACGGGGGAAGAGCACACGGCGGCCATTAAGCAAGCAGAAGAGATTGTGAATACAGTAAGGAACGTGCTGTGAGGAATTTGCTGCTTTCACTCTATTTTCAGACATCTTCCTATGACTTTAACCCCTTGAATACACTTAGATACATGTGCTGCCAGGCGTATGCACACAGTCTAATTTGGGATGAAGACCTAACCCCCCACTACTGATGGGCATATCTGATGAAAATAATACTGCTGTGTTACCAACTATTACCAGTCGATGTCCCTTCTAAATCTAGTGTGTGCTTGCCTTGCACTTTGTTAGCTGATCCAAAAACAGCGTGCTGCAGATGGCATATGCTTGAGAACTGGTGTGAGTGGCATCCTTCATTTTAAAGCCGGGCTACAGTCATGTGATCATAAGGATTGTGTGATCATGGTCACGAGTGGGTGTCAATGTGCAGTGCACTTTTATCCTTCAACAGTGACTCGTTGTTATAGCAACAGATTTGAACATGCTTATATGAGTACAAAGGCTTGCAGTGGTCACAACGTCAGTTTATAAAGCCCCCTACACTAGTAGGAATCTGCCACCGGTGTCCATTGTGGTCTTGTATACAGTGATATGTATAAAGGATTTGCACGGGAAGTATGCAAAACTGAAGACTATTTTAAAACTAATTTTAACCTGAATGAAATCCGGGAGGTTACGTTTAATAAGAACACTTCCATTGTGCTGGTGACTAGTTTTAGTTTATTAATGAATTGGTTATTGTGTGTTAGGTGCAGAGCAAGTTATGGTTGGAGCTTATATTGTAATAACCATTATGATCCTTATGTAGTGATCATATCCCAGCAACGTGAGTGTAAAGTTGCATCATGATCGTGCATGCTGCTCAATTAGTTTTAGGGTGTTAAGTGCAAGCAATCTTCATGTAGTAATCATGGAACAACCCCGTTAAAAAAATATTATACTCACGTGATTCAATGTATCATTTTATTTAAAAGATGCATGGTATCTTTCCCATTCAAAAATGGCCACTAGTTTTGGCTTGTTTCCAGAGAGCAGTTTTTAGAAGCAGTCATCCAAGATGGCTGCCTCAATGGAAGAGCTCAGAACTCAAAGAGTTCAGATGGGTGGGATTGGCCATAGGGATTAACATGGCTAGGGGCCGGGAATGGGAGGGATTCAATAACCAAAAAACACCAATTACATTGTGTATTCCCTCCTCAAATGTCTTCTCCATTGAAAAGCATTAGAACCCCTCATTCAAAGCCCATATTTGAAGCACTGATGGATTTACAATAAGCCCAACTAGGCCCCGGCCTAGAGCAGCAGATTCCCATGGAGCGGCACATTTTCAAATGTGTTCATATTTTCTTTACCTGTTTTCATTAATGGACTTCAATTTATTATGACAGATATATGCTTGGGGTCGGACGTCCATTGGCTTAGAAAAGCCTTCCGAAAACTAATATGGGACACCGCTCTTGCCCACATGACCACATGACGTCTGAGCATGTGATGTTGTCCTAACGTGCAGGGGGAAGAACGGGCCTAACAAAATAACACCCCTCTACTTTACTCTGCACCCTTGCCCAGACACCACCCCACCCCCTGTCCCTGCTTATCTTAAAAGAGATAAAAGTAGGACTATTAGATTGTAGTGAAAAAACATTACATCTCTTCACTTTTTATAATAATGATACATTTCTTATATAGCGCTACACACCCATAGGTCTCAGAGCGCTGAAATAACAGAAGACATTATTATCCCACAGGGTGGTACTCAATAAATCGACCTGGGAAGGATGAAAGGCTGAGTTAACCGATATCTGACCGGAGAATGGTGTTTCTAGCCACAGTGCTTTGCAAGTTTTAACTTTTGAGCTCTGACTTTTTTTTATGGTCACGTAATTGCTTCGGTTCCCATAGATTTTGGGCACATTTAATGTGCATTTCAGTCACCCCTACTAGAACTACATGCACACAAATGTGTTGAATGTGCGCATGGTAACAGCACACCAAAGCTTCAGCTCATGTCACTGGACATTCACACCTGTTTTCACATAAAATCATACAGCATTTTCTCCATTCTTACCTCATGCTTTTCGTGGAAGGTGCTGGTGCAAAATGTCAAGTTTCAAACATTATAAAAAATGTTCTCTAAAGTAGTTTGCTCTCTGTGAGTGGGTGAGTAAAACATTAAAGGGAGTAGTTCTTTAGCAACCACCCCCAAATCTGACATGTGTCTCCTATTTGTAAAAGCAATACATGGGTGTGTGACGCATGCTACAGAGTTTTTTCTCACACACTCCAGGTACATCACCCTAAGGAAAGCTATGGTCAATAGCCAACTATAGAGAAACCTTGAAAGGCCTAAGCACTGGTTGCCATTGATCAAACAGTAAAAGGAGACCTTAAACATGTCACATAAAAAACACTTTGTGGGCAGCTGGTAAAGGTGCACACCTGGAGCTAGATTAACAAAAGATATATGTGCAGCGTGCATTGCACATGTTCTCCTGTGCGTAACACCTGGCCATCTATATTATCGTTCTTTGACAAGCATTTTTAAAAGTGAGATTCTATGATCGTAGTGGCGCAAAGAGGGTAAGTAAAATAACACATCAGGTGCACCATGGACAGCCTCTCCTAAAAAATATCAGAGGAATTGAGAAAGGTGTTTTTGATAGATGTTCATTGTGTATCAATTAATTACAACAAATGGGAAATGGTTTTGTTTTCACAGTGTTGCTGCAGTTTCCATATGAACTCAGCTGTATCAATGAACTGTAATTGTCGTTAATTGTCAAACTTAAAAAATAAAAAACAGTAGAGAACACTGGAACCCAACCTCCTTACTCCCACATTGTAGACGAGCAAGGTACCATTAAGCTATCAGTCCTCCTTTGCAAATGGCTTCCCTGCATCTGGACAGTGTTAAACAGTGCATAAAGAGCAGCAGTTTGGCACTGTTAATTTCTCCATGGAAGCCTGTTCAGCTGTGCAAAGTCAGACTAATAGGCCAGCCATGAGACTGTGGAAAAGTGAGGAGACACATACATCATGCTACGTGGCCCATGTTGCTTAGCATGTCATTTCAGTTCCAGTGGCTTTACAAGTGGTACCCAGGAACAGGGCAACAGCAGTGTTCAGTAGTTGTCATTGGGAGAATGAGTGTGCTAAAGCACTGTTCCACATCTTGCAACTATTAAAAGGCTTTCACACACAAAAACACACGGTCAGATGCAGTTAGTGTAGTGGCATCTGTCAGTGGTGTGTAACAGGAACATACACGGTTCAAAACCAGCGTGCACTTTTGTCTTTTTTTTTTTTAAATCAAGCTGCATTCCTATGATTGAGAAGCCTCACCTGCTAACACCCGCCATTTCTTTTCTATGGATTCTACGAGGCCACATACTCCGGTCATGGATTGTGGTCACTGCTGTTGCTGGGTGCTTTTTCCTTCATAAGGCACCAAGCCAGACTTCTAGGCAGTAGCGCGGGGTGGGGGGGGTGCTGACACAAAAGGCAGCTCAGAGCGAGAGACGCAGTATCTGAGGGCGCTCTCCCCTGTTGCTTACTGTGCTGAACATGGTTCAACCTGCCTGATGTCGTAACATGCTTGTTGCCGATCATAGTGAGCGCGCAATATGAGGTTCACTGCCCGTTCTTCCCGCTGCATGCTAGGATGACGTCAGACGCTCAGGCGTCATGTGGTCATGAGCAGTGTCCCATATTTGTTTGGAGAAGGTTTTTCTAAGCCAATGGATTTCCGACCCCAAGAATATCTTTGTCATAAAAAATGGAAGTCCTTCAATGAAAACAAGTAAAGAAGTTAAGGAACACATTTGAAAATGTGCCGCTCCATGGGAATCTGCCGCTCTAGTCCGGGGCGTAGTTGGCCTTATTGTAAATACATCAGTGGGGGTACCCTGTTCAAGGCGGGCATGGACGTTTTCTCTGGCAACATTGTTGAGGCCTTGGCAGCAAAAGGTTGTGCATAAGGAGGCTTTTGGGAGAACCTGAGCAGCCGTAGACCCACTCAGGTGTGTTGGCACGGGTCAGAGCAGAGGAAGTCGACCTGTGAGTAAGGGATTGCCAGCTAAGTAACGACCAGGTCCCGCTTGCTGAAAGCTAAAGGGTTTGGGTCTATTTGACCTAAAACATTTGACCTAATCACATTTGATCGAATTTGACCTTTTCTCGGTCTAAAATGCATGGGGAGTTCCCCCCCGCTACTTCCCCCACTTCCCCTTAACCTAATCTATTCCCTTACCCAACCCCATACATATATTTAATTCAATTTGACCGAAAGAAAGGTCAACAAAATTCGATCAAGTGTTTTAGGTCAAATGTTTTTAAGTCAATTATGCTAATACCCGCTAAAGGGACCTGTGCAAGAAAACCAGAGAATTAACCGGTTAATAAATATATCGGTATGGACTGAAATCTAGCTCTAGGAATTAATTGTAATCGGCTTGAGGGAGTTGGGCCTACTCTTCCTGACCGTGCCCAGAAGCACCTACACTCTGGTAATACCTACTTTTGTGTTGTAATAATAAAGCCTGCGGGCAAACGTTTTCCACCTATAGTGTTTATTTCATAAGGGTCTCTGCTCAGCTTATTGCTAAATAAAACCTGCCATATTAGGCCTAGAGCCTGGGCCTAGATTTGGGCTAAATACCCTTGATTATAATCGATGATGCAATTTAGGGGTCATGAAAAGCCACACGTGCTGCCTTGACTCTCCTCGTAGCCTCTCTCTGTGATGAGTCTCCCTCCTCCTTTCGACCTGCCCCAGACGTCCCTTGCTCCCCTGATTTCAGGATGAGAAACGGGTTGAGAAGGAAAGCCCACCGGAAGGCTGAGACTCGCAGCTTTGGGGTGCACTTCCTCCCGAAGCTTCTAGAATGGCTACGCACCTAATTGTATGTGTCCCTGTTATCTCCCAGGGAGCAGTATGAGGGCCTGGCATTCGGTGCAGGGGGGCAGGAATAATATGGCGCAGTAACATTAAATGTTAGCTAAGCATACCCTGGCATAGTAACTGATGGGGAGGTAGTTTGCGGCACAATGGGTCTCATTCCGACCCTGGCGTTAACCAAGGCGCTATTAGCGCCTTGGTTGACGCCGTTATCTTTCCGACTCCGCCATGGTGAATGGAGGAATTACCGCCCCATTCCAAGGTTGGCGGGGTCGGTAATTCCCCATTCACCAAGGGCCCTTCCCCATTCCCATTTTTGCCCCATGGGGCTCAATGGGAATGGGGAAGGCGCTAATTACGGCACCGTAAAATACGGTGCCGTAATTAGCTCCTAGGTCCCTTTGCGGATTGGTTTTTTAACGCCTGCAAAAAGCAGGCGTTAAGTACCAACCCGCAAAGGGAACTCGGAATAGGGTGGTAAGGGTTTAACGGCACCGGTCTCGTTAACGGTGACCGTTAACCCTTACCGCCCTACTCGGAATGACCCCCAATAACTGTTAATGATGGTAGCCGGTAAAGAGGATGCGTCCCCCCATCAGGTTATCCTGGTATCAGGTAAAGAGGATGCTGTCCGGCCGGAAGGTGCGCATTAGATCTCAAGTGGTCAAGGCTTCCTGCTGTCCTCTTTTTATGCTGTCTGTTTTGGTCAACGCTGTAACTTTCAGCTTTTGTAGCAATCAAGGGCTGCTCACCAGGCAGCTATTAATGAGAAACGGGTCACGAGGAAAAGCTCATCTTGAGTGACACTTTGGTATTTAAAAGCTCTACTGCTTCATGAAAAGGGCTGTTTCTGTTGTTAAAACTCTGAAGGACCGCCTCAATTTTAAAGCTAAAACCCCTTCACAGCCCAAAAGTAATTTATTAATTTGCGAAAGAAGAGGTAAACTAAATGCTTGGAATTTTTGTTCGAGTTCTTTGTTTTTTTTCGCGTGCAAAAAAGGTTTACTTTTTTCTGGAATCCCACCTTGTATTCCATAAATGCACAACAACAAACTGCATTTCTACTTAAAGCAATAATAAACACGTGTTTTTGTTCCGGATCTTATAACCTTGGGAAACTTAAGTGGTCCAGTTTCATTGCGGTGATATATGGTGCTGTGGCGGGATGACCTTGCCAGTAAGAGGCCACCGTGTCAGTTACGGGACCAAGCCATTATGGTGGCATAATCAACATGGAAAAGGGACTTCTATAGTACAGCCTTACACCAGAAATGCCTCGGGTACGTTTAATGTGTTATTAGTGTAACTTTGTATTATCACCAGCCAATGGGATCCGCTAATGCTAATATAATTGGGGGAGGTGGGGGGAAGCTCAGGGGGCAGACTGGCGCCGCATGGAGGGACGAGAGTGCTCAATTGGCAGGCAGCTAAGAACGAGGCCTTGTACCAGTGAATACAGCACACATTCTGAGCATCCTGATTGGCTGGCAACTTTGCTAGGTGTGCTAACTGTGAATAGCGCATCCCACTCAACTCCCTATGCTTGAATTCTGCCAATTGCAGCCTTACACTTACAGCAAAACTACAAGTACCAGAATGCAAAGAAGCAAACGGAGCAAGATGCTCTACTCTCTGCTGAAATGGGACATATATATGAATTGTATGAACGTATATATGTATGAGAGGAACCCCAGCTGGGAAGCAGGGGAATTCTGTATATAGGGCACACACCCAGGGTATTACAGGTAGAATGTGGGTTTAGATAGGTTATCAGGGTGGGTACATGAGGAGGGGGCAGGTGAGTTCAGCACTATGTGAGAAGCATAGCTAGATGCATTTATTTATTTATTCAAATTTGTAAGTGGACAATAACAAGACACGTCTGAAGAGAAACCACATTTTAGTGTATATGTGCTTTACAAATTCACATAATTTAAGAGAACCTCTTCTTGGCACAACATCTTCTTGGCACTCGCCATTGGTGACATATTACAACATTAACAAAGTATGACAACTCTAATAAATAATAGATATGGGGAACATCTTCGCGGCAAGTCTTCTTGTTGACAAGGGAAACTTCCCAAGTCCTTTTAAATACAATGTTGCCTGTTGCTTGAAAAGTCCATGATAGATCTTTAGAAGGAGGCTTGCCGGCAACGAATGCCACAGTACCCAGGCTTAGAGGAATTTACCATCACATTTCTGCTACTGGACTCCAAGGGCCTCTATATAGCCGGGGGGATAGCTCAGGGACAACGTGCTTGTCTTGGAAACAAGACAACACAGAGCAACAGTCCAGTGCTTAGAGACTGCTCTCCGGTATTAAGTGCGTTATACACGATTCATTAATTGGTCTGTTTTCTGAGAACATAACCATCCAGTGGGGCAATAAAGTGCTGCCACCCTATCAAATATTGTGGGCACACGGCCATCATAGTTGCCCATAGTAAAGATGCTCTCAGCACAGCTTCTGTCTGTTGGAAGTAACATGATCATGTTTTTTAAACCGTCGATAAGTCTAATTTCTCTATTTTGAACCATCTGGAGTTTATGCAAGCTTTCTTTAAGGAGCCCTGTGTAGACCAATTTGCAGTAGCAGAGTCTGGACACAGCCAGATCCGATCAGATTGGCCTGATGCATGGGGCCAGGTGTGTTGCTAGGTCTAGAAAAGATCTGGGGCTATGCTAATTTTGGGACTGTCGTGACCGCGGGCTGGCTAGCCTTTTCCGTTGTAACCCTTGAGCTTCTATCTGTGGCTACAACCCAAAGGCCCCGGGCTACAACCCCCTCAGCCCCCACACCCCTAGCAATGCCTCTGTGTGCGGCTAAACAGGCCGAGATGGTAATGAACCCTCTTTGCAGTAGCACCGATGTGGGTTTCAAGAGCAAGAAAGGCACTAAAAGGAGGACCAGTTGCAGCCCATCCAAAGCAGGGCAGGTCTAAAATCGCAGGCCAGGCCAAAAAGAGAGAGGGATAGTTGCAGAATCAAAGCACAATCTTACAGCCTCTGACCAACCAGTGTTAGGACACAATCAGTTGGTCCCCATTCAAGCTTGTGCTGCCCCAATCACCTGCCCGTCTCTTATGTCCAGCTCCTGGATGAAGGTTCATAAGCAACTGGGTGGCATGGGCATGCATTTATGCACAGCCAGGACACTCATAGTGGCAGAAGGGTGTTTTACGTTACGTTTAAAACCTCCACATGATACTTCCAACTCCCCAGGCCAGTCCTTTCCAATTCTCACTCACTGCACCGGCTCTGCCAGGAAGGTCCACATCCAGATCTTTTGGATGCTCAAATTGCTGTACACACCATGATTCTCATAGTATTCTGCACCAAGACCTGTAAATACTGCAGCAGACTTATGTGGTAGGCATACATAGTCACCAAAAGCAATCATTATCCTGCTTTTGCATGCAAATATCACCATCACTCTACACCAAAATCAAATCAAACTTGATACACAGCAAATATTCATGTATTCACATTTAAGAAGACATCATACCTTCAGAAATGTAGAAAAATAACACAGGCAGTCTGGTAATTCACATAATTAAAATGCAGTGCAGAAAATAGGGAAAATGAAGGCATGAGCAAAATGTGTGATGTGCCTAGACAACTGTGATGGATTGCCATCTGGCACTGTAGCAGAAGCCCTGGCTTTTTGATTTTTATTGAATTAATAAAACGATACGGGTAATTCCATCTCCGAAAGGGAAATCTGCTAATGAGATGGGCCTTTCATAAGCTTATTGCCAAAGCATAGTTTACACCTGCGCCTGCTGCATCAATAGCCTGATCTTCAGTGCCTGCTCTCCGGTGGCACAGAGCAGGTCAAAGGTGCCCATCTGATAGCTGCAGTGACAGACATATTTCTGCAGCTGCCTTTAAGATATGCACCCCTGATCCAAAAACCACATAAGTATGAGGTTGCTGTCCTGGTGGCATGCCAAAATGTAAATATATGCCCTACCTGAGTTTAAGGTATGGTGGCCAATGTTACGTCTTAACTTTAGGGTAAAATATGCGAGTGGAGCCGTACGTGGGTTTGACAAATCTTTACTGGATTTATACTTCAGGTAAGGACATGAGGGCTTTTAAGTAAAATACATAGGCAGGGAGAGACATCCACCGGCCCCCTCGTCCATTCAGTTACAGGTCCCAACTGCTTTTCTTGGAACACTCATGCACACTCCAGTCCAAACATTCTACACCAACACTCTGAAAATGACCTAAGAATACACACCATTGACAGGGAGCAGATCTAAACCTAACAGCCAGCATCTCTCATAATAATCAAAGCCACATTCATTTGATATCACACATGTGTCAGCCCTGTGAGCCCAGCTCAGCTGCAAAAGGGTTATGTGTATTCCCCCCAGCCAGGATGCCCTTGCTGTTACCAGCAAGACTGTAGCCTTGGGAGTTGCCTCTCTTTGTTCCTTTGTGAGGTCAGGTTACATCCTCCCCAGAGAGACTGCCACTTAACAGGAAGCAGCCCTGAGAACAGGAATCGAAGGGCACATGCATTCACAAAAGGAGCAGCCTCAAGCTAGGGTGCGGCACACCAAAAGGCTTTGATTCTATTGACAAGTGAGGTGGTCCGGTTTAGTGATGACAGAGGGAGCTCTTTACATCTGGCGGACGTTTACACCATCTTGTTTCGCTCTCTTTCTCTACTTTCCTTTCTGTCCCCTCCATTTCCTATAGTAATTTGGTTGTGATGTCAGAGGGCAAAGTCCACTTGTTCCAAGAACAGGGATTGGACCCCTAAAGAAGGCTACCTATATTCTGATCATCTAAATGAACCAGCTCTGGACTTCAAATCTTCATGAAGGTTTCATTGGACCTCTGTTGGGAGAGTTGATCTTTCCAAAGTCCTATACCAGTGAGGTGAAGACGAAGTGTCCAAGGCAGAGGCAAGCTCTGTCCCCTAACCACCCCCTGGGACCATTGGGGTTGAACTACTGCTGGGACAGGACCTGTGTCTCTGTTAGCCTCCACCATGTGTGCTCACCCAATAACAAGGACTAAAACCTATCTGTGAGCCCCTGGATTGGAACGCAAAGCAACCTGAAAGTCAAGACATCCAGGACCCCTGTATATTCACCATTGAACCCTGACTCAGGCTCATTCGAGTCATTTAAACGAACAGAACCCACTGGGGCTGCCTTTAGCACACACCTAATCTACAAACTGCTGTGATGTACCCTTCAGAAACCACTTCGCCACCAAACCATGCCCCCTGACCATGTCATTGCCTAGGCTCAAACAGGAAGCCATTGCTGCATATGCACCATTTTAACTACTCTTTGAACTGCCAGCATCTTGCTATGATATGATATGATAAAGCATGTATAACGCACCTGTACACAAGTGTTTATAGGCGCCACAAGACAAAAGAGGGAAGACACAGGGAGGACAAGACAAACAATACTACTCGGCCTTGTGTCATTTGAATCGTGCAAGTGCCACACTAGAAGTGCAAGGGGAAGGAGGGGGGAAGTGCAAGGGAGAGGAAAGTGGGAAGTTCGATCAGAGCAGCATGGCTTGAGTGAGTGCAGCCAGGGCAGCACGGCTCTGGGTAAGTGCAAGGAGGCAGGGGGCTGTAGTGGTTACAGTAACAGCCCCTAAGTGTACGGTAGGCCAGGAGCCAGTGTAAAGGAAGACTGGTCATGGAGCTTGGTACACAGTGAGACTCTGAGGGAAACAAGCAAACCAGTCGGAGCCGCAGACAGGTAAGTTAGCAAGGGAGCGGATGAGAGAAGGCAGAGGAGAAAAGGATGGTCGTGACCTGCTTACAGAACTTCAGGTAGTCCGGGTCAAGTCTAAAATGGGTAGGGAGGCCATTTCAGAGGGAGGCACCTGCAGAGGAGAGAGATCTACCCCCACTCTTTGCCTGGAGACGCGTCTGACCCTCAGAGAGTTGGAGGTAGCTGAGCGAAGGGTTCTTAAAGGAAGGTATTTTGGAAGAGAGAGTTGTATGTAGTGTGGTACCTGTCCCCAGAAATCCTTGAGGAAAATGCAGCAGGTCTTGAACCTGATCCTTGCAGCCACAAGGAGTCAGTGGAGATATGTCAGGGCTGGAGAGATACTGTCCCTGGGCTTGAGGCCAAGGATAAGTATTGCTGTCCTCTCCTGCATTAGTTGTAGGGGGCGAAGAGTCGAGGTAGGTAGATTCAGAAAGGGGCTGTTATAACGATACGGCCACCAGGGAGCGCAGAGAACAGCATGCTCTCTCTTTGCGCTCCGTAACCAGCACCCCGAAAGATGGAATGAGCCCCCGTCCTTTGGAACCCCCCCACTGAACAAATACGGGATTCCGCCGTGTGAACAGCCCCCCTAACCCTGAGAAAAATCTCGACGTGAATCGGCCCTCCACGACCCCAGAAAAAGGAAGGAGAAGTCGAGCCTCTGAGACCTGCTGAAACCGAAACCAACTGCGTGTCTCTCACTACTAAAAGGCACGGAAAATGTACATACGGCTCCCGAAATGGAACGCCCTCACACACGGGCCTGAGACCAGCCAGCCGTCCCGGTAAACACGAATAAGTGCAGCGTGGAGGAGCGGACTGCAGATTCCAATCACAACAGCTCATACCGGAGTAACGTTGGAGAGAGAAATACCAAATGAAGCCCTTATAGACCCGCAACTTCACGGGTGAGCTCGCCGGGAGAGTTATCTGGGCTAAAGACTGTGTGCAAACTCCACTACAGGCAGGATCCACAATCGGACCTGACGGGAGACGGCGCATGTCCCTCAGAGATTGGCCACCCGGCACAACCCACTGCCAATGTACAGCGCCACCCCAGAACCCCATAAGGCCCTGCACCGCCTCATCAGCAATTCATTTGCAGCGTAACCTGAAAGGAAAAGAAAGCAAAGCGCTCCAATCATTTTACAACAAACAGGCATTTGGTGCCTGTAACTTGCAGATGAACATCCGGAGCCCAGCGTGACTCCACCGACCCATGCACCCGGGTACGGGGCCCCCACAGACAGAAGTGTAATATCCCACCTGGGCACAGAAAACCTGCATCTCTCACTTTGCCGCCCTCCAACCCAAGGACGTTCTAGTGCTACACCATCGCCAGGGAGCAACGGCATCCATAACAAGTACGGGGTAAGAGGAGCAAGAGGGCAGCGTAACAACCTTACTCACACCCCTTCCTTGCCCTGCATTCATCACACTTGGGTACAACTACCCCGCTTACCAGCTATTAAAGAGTACCACCCCCTGCCCACATGATGTGATCTCAGCGACTCCAGTAGGAACATATATCTACCCTCGGCGGATGGCAACAGTAAACATCCAATTAAATTAACCCTTATTCGCGATAGACTGCCATAAGATTTTGCTTCCGACCGACTCCTCACGGCGTTATAGCACGCTGTGCTCCCGCAACAGTGCTCGCACATAAACACTCTACTACCCATACCGCAGTGCGTATCACCCGGAAAAAGCCCTTAGGAGACCGAAGTGATAATTTGCACATGATGAACCAAAGGAAGCAGTTAAATAAGAGCTCCTAACCTGCGACATAGACTGCCCTTCTTGTGAAATTTCCTAACATTCTACAGTCGCACTCAGGTCCTGCTGACGTCATCATCCACCTTTAGATCAGGCAAGGTGTGGAGAACCACAGCACACACAGTTGCTACTCAAGGCCACCAACTGCGGACTGTATGAGTTCTAACCACAAGCTGGCCCACTTTGCCTACACCCCTACTTCACCTATATCCTACGCCGCCAGGATGGCAAACTGCGCTACCACAGGGGACGACTTAGCTGCAGCTACAAAAGGAGACATAGCTGCCCCACTGGGGGAGATCAAGAACCTGGGAACAAACATAGGTGGCAAAATTGATCGAATCATGCAACGGCTCGATAGCATGGAGGACAGGCTTGAGGGAGTTGAAAACTATCAGGCCTCCATTCACACACTAGAAGGGCAACTCGACCAGAGAATGACAGAACTGGAACGACGCGAACATGAGTTTAAACTCAAACTCGATGATTTGGAAAATAGAGAAAGGAGGAATAATATATGAATTTTTGGTATTCCTGAGAAAGAAGGGGAGACTGAGGCGAACCTTAAAGAGACACTCCACAACATCATCAAACTTCTGACAATGGATGATGAGGTGGATGAACCAATAACAGAACAAATTCATAGAGCGGGTGGCGCAGCAGGTGGACCACGCTCTGTTCTCGTCCGTTTTCACCGATTCAGGGATAAAGCTAGAATTCTCAAGAAAGCCAAGAAAAGCGACATGATCACGCTAGGGGGAGCACAAATCTCCATTTACCAAGACCTTTCTTCCCTGACCCTAGCCCTCAGAAGAATGTGTGGTCCACTGACGAAGATGCCCAAGGAAAAGAATGTTCGATATAGATGGGGTTACCCCTTCTCGCCCACGTTCGAATACGAGGGGACCAGATTCAGACTTCGATCAGAGACAGAAATAAAATCGTGCATGTCTGACCTCCTAGGAACCCAAGGAGAAGACGCTACTCAAGAAACAACAAACAGGGAAGGAAGAGAATGGCGACTCCAAGGCCCCCAGAGAAGGAGAGTGAAGGGGTCACGAATATTTAGGAGAGGTAATCTCTCTCCGGAAACAGACGCTTGACACCAGGTGATACCGGTAAAACAGTTCCAATTAAAGTAGGTAAATAATGTAATGTGGATGCACTAACACACACACATTCCCTGGACTCTAATGAAGATAATTAGGGGGGAACCATCAAGGGGCTCATTTTGGACTAAGTTGACTTATTCTGACCAAGGGGTGTGAAGTAACGGCCCTCGGAAGTGGTCCGATGTTGACCTTCAACAACATACCGGGCTCGATCGGACGCCATCAATTAGGATGGAGGAAAGGGGGGGAGAGTGAAGAAACAGTCAGAAAATCAGATGAGATCCGAACAGCGAACAAACTGAATCATAACAGTCAGTGCTACGAACACTAATATAAGGGAACCTGTCGCCTTAAGAGTTGGGACGCTCAAAGTTAATGGGCTCAATTCACCGACAAAACGGTTCCTTGTAGCTAGAGAATTTCGTAGAAGCGGACTAGATATTCTTCTACTCCAGGAAACAAAATACATAAAAGGAGATGAACGACGGATCCTTGCGAAACGAGTGGGAACTGAATTCTGGGGCTCTGGCCCACTCAGAAAAGGCAGGGTGGGAATTCTCATAAAAAAAAGCATAGAGTTTACACTAATCAAGACATGGTCCGATGTAGAAGGTTGAGCAATGTTAGTGAATGGGCAATTAGGTAGTCTGAATGTCACAATTGCCACCCTATACTCTCCAAACACAGGCCAGTCTACATTTCTCTCCAGGACGATCCCTAAGATACTACTGGAAGCCACTGGACACATCATTTTGGGGGGGGATTTTAATCAATGGGCGAACCCTTAATCAATGGGCGAACCCGGATACATATCGGAAGCCTGGGAACCCCACCACAGCTCAGCAGAAAAGACCTGAACCCACTGAACTAGCTCATGTGATGGAACTGTATAACATGGTGGACGCATGGAGGGCTCTTCATCCGAAAGAACAAGGCTACACTTTCTATTCAGCTCCCCATAACACGTACACCTGCATCGATTACATGTATCTTTCCAGAGAGCTTTCTGAGGTGGTATCACCGGCGAGAATAACCCTGATTACTTGGTCTGACCACGATATGGTCCTCACGGACATTCAGTGGGCTGACCTACCCAAAAACAGTGGGAAATGGCATTGCAATGAAACCTTGTGAAGAGATGTCATTTTCAGAACTGAAATGGAGACAGAAATCTCTGAATTCTTCAAATCAAACGACAATGGAGAGATATCCAGACAAACGGTGTGGGAGGCAGGGAAGGCCACCTGGAAGGGGATTCTGATAAGGGAAGGTTCATATAAGAAGAGAGAACGTAATCTTATTGAGCAAAGGCTACGAGCTGAAATCTACCGATTAGAAAGCACACCCAAAATAGACGAAGAATCAGACCCTCAGAGAATGAGCAAAGCCAGAGAGAAAAGAAACTAACTGAAACTATTGGAGCATGAACAGGTTGTGCGTAAATTGAGATTTTTAAAACAAAAATTCTACGAAAAGGGTGACAAGGCCGACGCACTTCTTGCCAGCAGGCTGTGAGAGCAATGAGCTGAGCGTAGGGTATTAGAAATTAAAGATGATTACTCCCTTACATCACATGCCCACACCACCATCCCAGAATGTTTTGCAGACTTTTATGAAACTTTATATTCTTCTGAGGTGGACCCTGAGAGATCAGAAACAGAGTCCTATCTGTCTTCAATAGATGTACCCCGTATTCCTGACCTAGATGCCGAATCCCTAGAATCCCCTATTACAGAATTGGAGGTCCAGGCTGCCATAAAAAGGTTAACCTTGGGCAAATCCCCGGGCAAAAACGGCTACACTGCCGGATTTTATAAAACCTTCAACACCACGCTAGCTCCCTTCCTAACACTCCTGTTCAATGAAATAATGGACACGGGGAAACCCCCAGACTCTTTCACCAGGGCGTTGATTACTGTTATCCCCAAGTCTGGGAAAGATCATACGAAATGTTCCTCATATCGCCCCATCTCACTACTTAACCTTGATGCAAAAATATATACCAGAATCTTGGCAGCGAGACTCGAAACCCTCATTCCTCAACTTATACACTCCGATCAAGTTGGGTTCATATTGGGCAGACAAGGAGCAGACACAATCCGCAAAACCCTACACCTGATCCATGCATCCCAGAACATGGAGAATGACCCGGTTTTACTTTCCATCGATGCGGAAAAGGCCTTTGATAGAGTAGAATGGGGGTTCCTAGAAGCAGTACTACCAAGGGTGGGAATGGGCACTAGATTCAGAAGAGCGATACAAGCAGTATATACAGATCCCAAGGCATCTATATTTGTGAACGATGAATACTCACGGTGGTGCAACCTGCAACGTGGAACCCGACAGGGATGCCCCCTCTCGGCAATTCTCTTTGCCCTCTCCTTAGAACCCCTAGCAATCACAATGAGAGCAGACCCTACACTAGAAGGTATCCAACTGGGGACAACAGAATACAAAATTGCCCTCTATGCAGACGACATCCTCCTTCACATCACAAACCCCTCTGTCCCCATCCCCCTGGCTCTTTGCATAATAGATGAATATGGTAAACTCTCAGGGTTTAAAATAAACAAAACAAAGTCGACACTCTTCCCACTTCAAGGTCGAGAAAATGAGAATGACATCAAATTCTCTCCACTCGGTCTCAATATTGAACACTCACAATTACAATATCTGGGCATACGAATAACGAAAAATCTGAGTGACTTATTTGAAGCAAACTTCCCTCCTCTACTGAAGCAGTTTAGGTTAAATCTGATGAAATGGGATAAGCTCACAATATCCTGGCTCGGCCGGCTCAATGCGATGAAAATGGTATCCCTTCCCCGGTTCCTATACCCTTCCCAAGCGATACCCATTAGAATCCCGAAAAGCTTTTTTACTGAGATCAAAAGGCCATGCTCCAATTCCTATGGCAAGGGAAAAAAGCAAGGATCCCATATAAGACCCTTACGCTTCCTAAAGATAAAGGTGGAGTTGGACTTCCCAATCTTCAAAAATACTACGAAGCCTCCCAATTTAGAGTATTGATTCCACATCTGCGTGATCAAACAAACATCCAGTGGGTCAATATGGACAATTACTATTTTACACCAGCCACAGTATCTGAATGGCTATGGGCACCTAAGAAAAGAATCTGTAAAAAACTTAAAGATCACCCAATACTAATGACCATCTGGGATATCTGGACACCTGGCAAAAACATGCAAAACATCACCACCTGGCCAGCTCCCTTGAGCCACTTATGGTCCCCAGGAATCAATGACCATATCCCAGACGTCGGAAGGTTCCAATCGTAGTACGAGGCTGGCCTGGAAAGAGTGGGACAATTACAAAGGAAAGACTCTTTCATCTCCCTACCTGAGCTAACTGAAACCCTCGGAATAGGACCTTTATCCACCTTCCAATACTTGCAGATAAAAGTAGTTTTGACAAGAGCCATGTGGAAACCCAAACTGATGAGAGAACTCACCCCTTTTGAGAAAATACTGGACTCAAGAACTGTAATGAAAGGCCTAATATCTGATATGTACAGAACATTGATAGAAGGTGAGGGGATAACTACGGATGCATTCAAAAGTAGATTGGAAACAGATTTCGCCGATCAGTTCACTCCAGAGCTATGGGACACCATATGTCAAGCGGCCACACGGATATCCATCTCGAGCCAATACAAACTCCACGCAATCAAATTATTACATAGATGGCAATATGATCCCGTTAGATTATCCAAAATGTTTCAGACCATAAGCCCGGAATGCTGGCGTGGATGCGGACAAAAGAGCAGACTACTGGCACATGTGGTGGGGATGCCCCTGAATACAAGTATTCTGGTCAGAAGTCCTGGGCTGAATTAAAGAAATCGATGGTATTAACAGAACACCTACTCCCTACCTTATACTGTTTGGCCTTGAGAAAGATGAGGATGACTGGGTCAAGATTAAGGATCTAGCGCCGCAACTGCTACTAGCCGCTAGGGCAACACTAGTAATGAAGTGGAAAGCTCCTGTAATCCCCACGAAAAACGAATGGATCCATGTATCCACTAATACATGCATAATGGAACATATAACGGCATCACTACACGGAAAACTGTCACAGACCGAAAACTTATGGATGGAATATAAAAGTATATATCTGCCCAACGGCTTATCTCGTAACAATGCTCCCACCAAGGCGACAGAGGAACAAAGATTGCCCTAAACAACCAGGATGAGCTCTACTATAGACACTTTCATAACCAAGATGATCCCTACGATGCACAATGACTCTGATTGCCACACGATGCACGCTGCTCGATCTATAACATAGATTCTCACCAGGGGGGAGGGAGGTGGGAAAAGGGAGGTGGGCAAAGTCATGACCATGTGTGAACCATATGTATGACGAAGGTGTTTGCGGGACAGACACCAAATACACAGAACTTTAAGGGTCCGCTTTCTTGTTATGAGACGTTTAATCGTTTACTCAGTGTATCCTTTCTTTGCATGACTTGTATCTGTAAAACTAATAAAACCAAATTTACAAAAAAGAAAAGTGCTGTTACAGTAGTCTGGACTGGCGAGAACCAGGGCTCTAGAGGCAGTGAGCTTCTGGGGGAAAGTGAGAAAAGGTAGAATACCTCTATGGAGGTGCAACTTAAAGTAGGCCTTTTTGGCAAGTTCCGTGATGTGAGGCGAGAAGGAGAGAGTGGACTCGAAGATGACGCCAAGGTTTTTTGCCTCATAGGAAGGCGAGGGTAGAGGGCTGAAGGAAGGCGGCCAAAGTGAGATAGGGAAAGCGGGAGCAGGGGGCCCAATGAGAAGGATCTCTGTCCTACTGGCATTAAGACAAAGATTGTTGGAGGTGCACAAATTCTGAATCGCAGATAGACAGTCAGGAATGAGCAAGGGAGGAGAGGAGGATAAGGGAAGCCTGAAAGAGTGCTGAGTGTTATCCGCATAATACTGAATGTTAGAAGAGAAGGTGGAGATTAGGTGAGCCAAGGGTAGACATGGAAGTGCCAGGTTGAGAGGATAGAGCTCTGGGGGACACTGCATGTGGAGAGAGAGGTGGAGGGGAGAAAGGATCCAAGTTTTGCCAATCTTCATCAACAGTTGACCAGACCCTGTGGGACCCTTCACACTGCAACCTTTGAACACTGCATCGAACCACCAGCTAGAGCTGTGAATCCAGTCACCAGCATTTCTGCTGTCACCTTGACAGTTGAACGGACCCTCGTGGCCCTTCTAAGCCACACTTTGTCGAACATCTCTTCAAACCGCAGCCAGCCTCCGTTCAACATTGTCATGTCCTAAACAGTGCCTGTCGCCTGTTGGCTAGAACCAATGGCTCATTGACCCGATTCAGTTGTTACCCAAC
Source organism: Ambystoma mexicanum (assembly GCF_040938575.1). Classification (NCBI taxonomy): domain Eukaryota; kingdom Metazoa; phylum Chordata; class Amphibia; order Caudata; family Ambystomatidae; genus Ambystoma; species Ambystoma mexicanum. The sequence goes on from NC_090923.1 coordinate 720,768,433, forward strand.
GGCTCAAACCGGTTTGACATTGAGTAGCCACCTCATCAAACCGGACCTCGGACCATCAGGTTCACGATTTCGAACCATCACTGGACCTCATCTCAAACCGCTGGAGAGTCACATGCCGAACCCCAACCAGCCATTACCATGGCTCGAACCAGACCTGATCTTCAAACCGACCCGGATGAGCCAACCAAGCTGCCTTGTTCGAAGGCTACTCTTGAACAGCTCTTAGTTACCATTTTGAACCAGCTGGATGCCTGCTTCCCGCTTGGAGTTACACAAACCCCTGCACCCAAACTTGGCTCAGCCTGCTTGCACAGCACCATGTATGTATGTATGTATGTATGTATGTGACAACAGGAATCACAATTGATTTTCTGAAATTTGAACTACTTGATATTTTGCTTACCTCTTGATTGAACTGTGAAATGCTGAAAATTTTATTTTTTATACATTTTATACATTTTAAGAAATTAGTGGAATATCTCTCATATGTATTGTTTTATATGAATACCTTGGGCCTCATTACAACGTAGGTGGCCACGTAATGAACGGTGCCGGTAAGGGACCTGCACTGTTCATTACGGGCTGCCACATTATGGGTCTGCTCGTGGATGGAGGTAAGGACGTCTGGTCCAGACCAGGCGTGCTTATCGCCACCCGCGAGCAGACCTGAATGCTAACAACGGACCAGTCATTAATGGGTCCATTGTTAGCATCCTCCCCATTCCCATTGAGCCCTATGTGGGCTCAAATGGGAATGGGGATGTACCGGGTCCGGGTCCCGAGAATGGGAATTACTGGCCCGCAAAAGTCGGCATGGCCCGGTAATTCCCTATTTTTGGGACCCGGACCCGGTACACGGTTTGGGGGTAGCCATGCCGCTAAGAACGGCATGGCTACCTCCAAACTCGTAATGAGGCCCATTGTGTCTAAGGAAAGCTTTCTTAGTCGATTTTTAAAATGTTCTAAGAAACATTATATGTGGGTCCTCTCTTTTGTGTTGAGTGATGGAGCATCCTCCTGCACCTTCTTAGTGGGACATGCATTCTCTAGCACTGTTTGTACTGACGGCTATGTGCTCTAAACTGCATATCATCCTCCCGCATAGGTTGGTTTAGCATTCTGTAACCCAACATGTTGACCTCCTGTGTGCTTCGACATGCTACGGCCCTTTGTGTGAAGAGCAGCCTGCACCTGTGGCATTCCGGGTGGGTGCTGATCAGGTGCATTAATGTTCCTTCCGCTGACTTGATGCAGCTACTTAAGAAATTGACTTGTGTTTAGTAATGCCTATGATACATTGTTCATACTTTACATTTTGTATGCAGCACTGGTGGGATGTGGGGTTTGGAGACCTGACAGTATTATGAGCTTTAGTGACTTGTGTTATGTACGGGACATGTTTTGGGTACCTCAAATTTGAATTGCCCGTACCAAGTGAGCTCTGCCAATATTAATGACGGTATATAAATATTGTATGCATAACTTAGATCTGAAAGTTAATGGCGGTGGGGTGGCAGTTATGGCATGTCGTCAAGGTAATAGACGTATATCCTTGCCAAAAATGAGAAGTAATGATGACATAATCCCATGGGTCTGGGAATTCGATTATTTAGAAATAGGCTTTTCCCATAAACTAACCTGGAGTTGTCATGTTACCAAACAATCTAACAGAATTATACCGGCACTTGGTGGAGTGACTGGCTTTATGAAGGACTGCAGAGTCCAAGCGTTGAACATGGTCTTCAGGGTTTACAACTGTAAAGTCAGTGCAATTGCTGAATTGGTGGCCACTTTGGCAAAAGATGGTTGGGGTTGCCACACTCTCCCCCTAACTACGCAGTCCATTTAGAGCTGTGTTTGAAAATCCTGTCCGACGATCTAGCACTCCAACCAGTATTTCACTGGTTGCTTATTTGGTCAAACCCAAAAGCGGAACTAACATAATTTATTTTGAAGGCTATGCTTTGTAACTCTAAGGTACTTTCTAATCCTTGGATCTCGCATGCGAAGAGCTGGTTTGACACGATTAATGCACACAGTCACTTTTTTATCTTTAGACATCCTAGAAGAGAAAATGGTGCACAGTTTCAATGAACAATTTGTTTCTTTGGTAAAGTCTACTTGTGAATCTGTAGAATTGGTAAAACCTATCAACCGAAAACATGTCGTCTTATCTACTGACACAATTCAACTATCTGATATGGTCTAACTACAAACATGAAAGATGCCTCGTGACTAGAGCGAGATTCAATCGTTTACACCTGAGATATGTTACTGCCGTATAGACAGGCCAGACAAATGATAAATGTTGATTATTATGCAAGGCCCGAAGAAGAGAATTTGATATATTTTATGTTTTTTTTGCCCAGCTTTTAAAAACATTATATCTAGAAGACTAATGCTGATCCTGTGTGAAACAGGTTTTGTTCAATGCTAGTCAGCTCTACTGTATCTGTTAAGAGGAGAAACACAGAGAATAAGCTGGGCACTACTCCTTTATCTTAGACAAGTCACGAAAAGGAGAAAATAGCTGCTTGCTCATGATTGACACTAGCGATAGATAGTATTCTACCCTAGACCATCAATGAAATGATTGGGGTGCTGCTCCTTTTTCGTTAATATGTGTTTGTCAGCACTGTGAAACATTTAATCATACTTTTCCTGGCACTAGTGATGTATTCATTGAATTGAATTATTTTTTATGGATGTACTTTGTATTGTATTTATGAATTGTTTTTATGGAGGTTTTTATTCCGTAATACACTTTTACGACAATCCAATATGATTGCCGTTTTGTACTTTTCTTATGCTCTGGCTGCCATCAGCACCTTCGTTTGGTTGGATGTATTTTTTTTTTTTTAGCACTTTTGACTGGATATTGGGTGGATTTACAATGTTTTACACAATTGTTTAACACTTTCGTTATTTTATAAAACTGCTGCTGAGAACACAGGTGCATATATGCACCAAAGTAAGCAGCTTCAATGTTGCAGAATACAACGTTGAAGCTGCTTACTTTGGTGTTTATGAAAGTGTTCATATACGCCCTGCAATGCAACAAGGCAATACCGGCACCAAAATGGTACCGTACATATGCGCCACTTAAGCGCACATTTAAAAGTGGAGGAGTGCCACAAGAATACCTGTCTTAAGTGGTAGGTTACGAATGTGGCGGTTGCTAGTTTGGTTTCCCACCCATCCTAGCAACCAGCACATATATTCTGAAAGGAGCGCCTTCATTCCAACTTCGGAAGAATGTGCCATCTTCAGAATAGGTCTTAAGTACCGAAAAGGTTGTTAACGCTTTTAGCAACCTTTTCGGTACTTAAGACCCAGTTGAGAATCAGGTCCTGAGTGTGTTTTTTCCCAGTGATCTTCATCCTCTCAGTCCCTCTCTTCTTCGTCTCAGTGTTTGTATAGAAAAGGGGGGGGGAGTTGGGAAGTCATAGTATTTTCTAGTAATTATGGGAAAACTGGTGTATCCACCTGTGGAGATGTGTAAAACAATAAATAAGTTTTTCATTTTTTTAATTCAATTTCTATGGTGCTTCCTTTAAAGCTTTTTCATTTGTGTGTTTTTGATTTAATACGCTGTGAGATTGTAGCTGTAAGGTTTGATTTTTAAACCAATTGCTAATAAAAAATAAAAAAATAAAAAATTATGGGAAAACTGGGTTTAATATATCGCATGGTGTGTCAGGGGGTGTCAGGTAGGGGTGTGTCAGAAAGGGGGGCATACTGCTTCTCTCTCGAGGACATTCCTCCCGCAGTCCCCAAGCACCCCTGTCCAGGTGATCCTCACACACTGGTCCACCCCCAGGGTCTTATTCCAAGTGTGATGGCTGTGCCCTGGCCACCTAAACAAAAGATCCTCAGGGTTCATCCGTGAGAACACCCTCAGGTTTCTCACACTTCGCTGTAACCCAACCGCTGTCCTGTCGACAATAACGCATCATCAGCATAGGCAAGCCATGACAAAGGAAAAGTGCTGGCACGCGGGGGAAAGTTGATAACCTGTTTCAAACTATCAGATAGATCAGCCACATATAAGTTATAAAGCAGTGGGGCCAAAATGCACCCCTGCTTTAATCCTACATTGGGTTCAATCTGTGATGTCGACAGGCCCCCTTGATACAAACTGATGTTTCATGGTATAATTGTTCAATTAGCCCAAGTATATTCAGGTTGAGCCCCCATTGGTACAATTTAGTCCACAGTTTACTTCGGCATACAGAGTGGAAAGCACCCGCATAGTCTATGAAACAAATATACAGCTTGAAATCTTTAGCCATCAATGTTGATCTAAGAATCCATATATTATACAAAGGTACTAAAACCTTTTCTGAAACCCATCTGTTGTGCTTTAAGTAAATTGTTTGTGGTTTCCAATTCTTGCATAAAACTCAGAATACATAAGGGAAAGATCTTAGCGATTGTATCAGACAGTGCCAATAATCAGTAATTATGGGGGTCATCCATGAGGCCCTTCTTATAAATAGGAATTAGCGCAGCTTTTTTCCAGCCATATGGTATACAACCAGTTCTAATAATGTCCCTAAACATCAGCCAAAGAGCATTAGCCCATGAAATCAGGCACCCCTTCATCACAACATTAGCTACACTGTCAGATAATGTTGAGACAAGGTCAGAAAGGTTGCTGGTATCAAAGGCAGCAGAGAGGTCGAGAAGAATAACAATAGATGAATGGTTTGCATGACGCCTGAAAGAGATGAAATTGCTGACATTGAGAAGAGCTGTCTCGGTAGGATGCTGAGGCCATAAACCAGATTGAAAAGGGTCCCAGAGTTTGTGAGTATCAAGGAACTCAGTAAATCGATTGACTACTACTCACTCTAGTATTTTTGAATAGTAAGGAATAATGGTAGAAGAGAGACTGGGAAAAAGTTAGCAGGACAGTTAGGTTAGAGACCAGGTTTCTTAAGGAGAGTGGTGACAGTAGCTAATTTATAGGATATGGGGAAAGTAGCATTACCAAGAGAGGAATTGAAGAGGGAAGTAAGATGTGGAGCAACACTGAGAGAGATGCGTTTCACAATGTGCAGGGACCGTGGTGTAGAAGAGCAGCTTAATGCCTCTGCAGGAAGTCCTGTCCCCCGACTTCCGGTATGTTGAGAGCCTGATATCGTGCCATGCCTGACACCAGCAGTCGTGACCATACCATGGATAATATTAAAAAAAATATACCCTCTGAGAAAGCCTTACCAAATATATTCCCGAAGAGATGATGATCTAAGGGAGGAACTACCAGAAGGAATATAAGAAAGAGCAGAAGAGGGGCTGGTGACGTCACAAGAGATGAATGTGACACACTAAGAAGACTGGCTGAAGAGAATGCATGGACCCTATAGAAACTGATGACGAAGTTAAGAATCGAGTAAACTTTAATATGCGAAAAGAAAATTTCATGTGTGTGATGCACTGCAGAAAATGCAATATAATAAGCTATCTTGAGCTACAGGAGTCCTCTTTTTAGGGGATGTGTGGGTGAGGACAGTGAGGCAAAAAACCTACGGATTCCCACAAAACACCTTCCTTCCCTTTCTGCTCAGAGTGAGTAACTATAGATGCATATGCACTTTGCCATGTTCACCCCCTAACCAAAAAGAGCGAATAACCATGTAATTATCAAAAATATACATATTTTAATTTTTATCAAAAAAACACATTACACATAACAAATATTTTCTCTTAAAAAGGCTCAACGTTATGATCAGAACACATTCTGAAACACATATCTATATGTATATACATTGTCCACCAGAAACAAAGAATAACATTTCTAACCCTTTCTATGCCTCACCCTCAGGTGTGTGTCTATCTTGGCCACCACTGTTGTTATTGTTGCCCCTCCTAATTTATACGGTCAAGAGACTGTGCCAACACTTCATAAATGTGTTTCTAGGACCAGCTTGAATCACAATCAAAAGAATATACACATTAATCAATCCACGTTGTATATCCTGCTGGTGCTGTCTTCAGGGCACTTAATCTTCATTATATATTCACTGGTTTGCTCGTTTATCGTCACGTGTTAACAGCCATAGCTGCAATATTCTAAAAAACAAACAAACATTTGGTCTAAAAAACATGGTTTTGTGACTTTAAACAAAGCAAATCATACATCAAATCTATATCAACTTCATCTCTATTTCCAGTATGAGCAGAGGGATGTATTTCTTCGTGGTCTCATTATTCGCCACTAGCACGCAATTTTCCAACATTTTGCATGTCATAGTCTTTTTACAAAAAAATAAATAAAAAAATCTCACCTAAATCTCTCCGGTACACCAATCGTACCTTCAAATGTGTCTTTTATCTATTGTTATTAAGTCATGCACAATTTCCGTTACCTTTACTGCTTGTGAATAAGTGCTGCACATGAGAGGAATACATCCCTATCTTACATATAAGTTTCTAAAAACAATCATCAAACTCAAAATGTGGGGCACTTAATGAGCGCTTACCTACTACGGATTCTTTACATCATAGTCTGCCACAATGGCACTAGCTTCACTTGGTTTATAGTCATAATGTCGAAAAAAAAATGTCGACAGACAAAAATGTCGAAAAAAAATGTCGAAAATAATAATGTCGACATCCTATACTTATAATGTAAAAAGTCATTTTTTCGAAAAATAAATGTCGACTTTTTTTTTAGACATTATGACTATAAACCCTTAAAACTATCAACACCTCACCCAACACCCTCCTGCAACCCCCCCACACCCCCCACCACCACCCTCCCACCCCTCATATGCAACACATTCTATTTATATATTTATTTATTTATTTATTTATTTAATAAATAAATAACCAAAAAAAGGATCATTTACTATGGAGGGGGTCCCCTCCATAGTAAATGCAAGAGTACCCCCCCAACCCCCCCTCACCCAACACCCCCCTGCCACCCCCCCACACCCCCCCAACCACCCTTTCACCCCTCATACTCAACACATACCAATTATTTATTTATTTATTTATTTATTTATTTATTCATTCAATAAATAAATAACCAAAAAAAGGATCATTTACTATGGAGGGGTCCCCCCCCAACCCCCCTCACCCAACACCCCCCTGCCACCCCCCACACCCCCCCAACCACCCTTTCACCCCTCATACTCAACACATACCAATTATATATTTATTTATTTATTTATTTATTTAGTCAATAATTAAATAAATAAAAATAGTATCATTTACTATGGGGGGGGCCCCCCCAACCCCCCCTCACCCAACTCCCGCCTGCCACCCCCCCACACCCCCCCAACCACCCCTCATACTCAACACATCTTATATATATATATTTATTTATTTATACAATAAATTCAAAATTTCGAAAAAATATCGAAAAATGTCGACATTATTGTTTGTCGACATTATTTTTTTCGACATTTATTTTTCGAAATTTTGACTGTCGACATTTTGACTGTCGACATTATGACTGCACACCGCTTCACTTCACGTGCTGACTGTGGAGTCCCTTGTTTCCCTTATATCTGACAAAGACATTGGCAATGTTGTCTGTATCGCCTCCAACCTTTTCATACTGTGCAGAAATAAATGCACGTATGAATTTAGAATTTTAGAGAAGCCACACAAAAAAACATCACATTCACACGCCCGCTCTTATATTTAGGCTTACCGGTTATAATTTTCCACGGTCTCTCTTTTCAACGTATCATATGCGGGAGCCTTCCCGTGCGGCCTTAATTACTGCTGTGACCCTTCTCGTGCCGACGTATTGACGCTAGCCTAATGGAACACACGTTGAGTTGTGTTCTGTTCTGGCACAATCGAAATTATGCCTTGCGTCCTTTGTGTAAAATTAAAACTCCTGTGTTACGGTATTTATTTTTTCAACATGTCCATCTGTAGTCATGCTTTTTTATGTTTTGGTCATTTTATCTGCATTCATCCACATGTATACATTGTTTTATAAAAACATAACATGCAACTAATATTTGTCCTTATTGAAATGACAAATGTAATGCTTCGATGGCTGTAATGCCATGCTCAGAAAGTCTGGTTCCTGCACCTCTAGCCATGATCTATTGTTACATTAAAACCAAATCACTCCTGTTCTGAGCAACAAAGCTGTAGTCATTTCAATATCTCCTAAGGGAATAATATTCATTTTTTAGCCTCTAGGTGGTTGTTCATGGCACAGAAATTGACTTGCAAGGCATGATTGGCAGAGAGCTTAGCAAGAGACCTGCTTTTCTGATTTTTTCTGGTTTCAAAAATAAATATTGGAAGGAGTGATGAACACTGCTGAATCCTCACAGAATGCCTGCCTAAAGTCTCCTCCCAGGTGGTCAGGGGAATGCAGCTGGTACCTGATCGTAACCCTGAGGGTGGTGTGAGCCTGGAGGATCACCTGGGAGGGGAAGGCCCCCAAAGGGACAGGAGGAATACATAAGGATATATGCAGTATTTATCTTCTTCAGAGAGGGAGATCTCCATGATGCTAGAATATTTAATGGCTTTCTGTCAGAGTAAGGCTTCTGTTCTAAAGCTACATGCATTGATGGTCATGAAAACACTTGTGATCAACAGAGGAATAATATGTGTGGGAATCAAAACCTTAACACCCTGACCTTTGGTGAATATAATTCTCCATTAAATCTGAACCAACCATTAATTCCTATAAAACCCTGCCCTACAGATCTATTTAATAAACAGAATAAATCTAATAAATCTGAAGTTTGTATTCCTGAAGAAAGAAGGAGCAGAACATTGTGGATGTCAAATCCTGCGTTCTGGGACGAGGAAGAGGGATTCAGAGGCACTAAACTGCAGTAGGCAGTCCAGTGGTTCTAATGACCCACACCTGAGTGGGACATTTGAACTTTTAAGGCCCCCTCAGGTGCAGGCCATTAAAATCATGAGTTGGAGTAGTTGCAGAGGCTGACAGTCGCAGTTGCAGCAGACGAAGAAAGAAAACGGAGCCGCCGGAGCCGCTGCTGTCTTTGGAGATTATGGTCCTGAGAGGGACTCCAACATTGATGGCCTTCAATGAAGAGGTTGCGCAGCAGGATGCAATGTTGGAAGAAGCTTTCCCCCTGGAGAGAGAGGCTCTCCTTATTGCATGCTATGTCCCAGTGGATGTCGAGTAGCTGGCGTGCATCAGTAGCGAGAAAAGCTCCTTTCCTGACTGGCATGGGCTGCGGGAAACAAACCAAAACAGTCTGCTGTGCAGGAGGCAGCAGAAGAAGCAGAATGAGCAGTGGCAGCGTTTGGAGTGGACGAAAACAGAAAACAGCGAGTTGACCATTGTCGGTTAATCCCGGTAAACTCCGTAATCAACCACTGGCTACTGATAACATTTTTGAATACCGAACTAATTTAAAGAAGTCTAATGGGCATAATAAGAACTTTATAAAAAAGACAAGAAAAGAAGAGTTAACATCATTGCTAGCAAGGCCAATGTTATTGCCAAGACAAAGAGAGGGCAATACTAAAGCAAGCTAACTATAACCGCCATTGCCAAAGCAAATAAAGAGCAATACTGAAGCATTCTAACTATAAACAACATTGCCAAAGCAAAGAAAAGACAATACTAAATCAAGCTAATTATAATCATTATTGCCAAAGTGAGGAAGAGGCAATAGTTGAACAGGACATCAACAAGCATTGCCTAAGCCAAAGAGGGGCAAATGTAATAAAAAAAACATTGTAAGCAGTTCTTTCATGTAAAAGTGGGCAAACAAGAGTGGCAGGAAAAATGCCCTCCTGTATCAAGGAGGAGAGGGGCATGACCTGTATTGCATGGGCAAATACACTAGAGTAACAAACAGCACCAATGTGTATCATGTTTTCTTAACAGAAGTTATGAATTTCGATGTTGTTGAAAGTCAAAGATTTTTTGAGAAGGTTTGAAGTAAGCCTCACCACAGAGTACTTGTAGTGTTAGGTGATTTTTATTGTCCCGTCAGGTGAGTATACCAAGAAAGGGATCTTTTAGTGGAAGTCCCGGCAGGTGAGTGGACCAGGAAGAAATCATTGAAGTGCTGCATTATGGTTGGAAGTTGTGTAGAAGAATAAGCGGCAAGACCACTAAAGTGTTTCATAAATTGTGGTGGAATCATCCTGACAAAATATTTTTGTTGATACAGAGGAATTGTGAAAGTGTGTGTGTTCTCTTAAGAAGAAGAAGTTGTGTCGAATTTTTTTCTGTCCTTAGAGAGACAAAGACTTTTCATCCGGTTGAAATTTGGTCAAAAGTACAAGTGAAAGACTTTTGGAGTAAGACGAACTTTATAATAAAAAAGAAAGTGCTTTATTTGAACTTTTGATTGAAAATCCTGCTTTGATTCTTGAGAAGGGGATCTGACCTAGATTACAAGGAACCACAGTTATTAGTTGTATGTTGAATATAATTGTATTTTTGTTACATTTGAATTGCCATCTATTACCTCTATGAGTTGGATGTATGTAGAAGTGTGAGGGTCAGATTCCTTTTATTTGGTGTATTTTGATAGGCAGGGAAATCCCCTTTAGGTTAGGTATAGTGAGGCGTTAGTCACACCCTTAGGAGCTAAGGCTACTTGTGAAAAACCTTTACTAAGTTGTCCACCTCACATTTCTAACCCCTCACAAAGGAAACAGAATCACTTCCCTCTGCATTTATATTTTGAAATCAGTAAAAACAGAAAGCAGATAACCTTATGTATAATGAGCAGTGTCCAATGTTTGGGGTGGGCGCATACATTCATTTTCTGCTGAAGACGCATTGATGGTTCCTAGCACTGTGCGAGATCCTGCATTGTTGGCTTTTTTGGCTTATATCAAGAATTCCATATGAGATTCCCCTTAAGGAACTGACTCTAAAATCTAAGGCTTTCAACCGGTAAATTTGGACAAATGTTAGATTTGTATCCGTTTTCTCAAGCATTGTTTTGAGTGGCTTTTCTCACTGCACAAGCGCAGTCAGGTATTGAGGGACTCTCAATGCCTTAGATCAGAAGCCTGCAACCTTTGGCTCTCCGAGGAATCATGGGGATCGAAATCCAAAACATCTGTAGAGCCAAAGGTTGCAGACCCCTGCCTTAAAATGAGGTGAAAGTGTGGCGCCTGCAAAGCAGTGTATCATGTTTCTGCTGTATACGAAAATCTGGAGAGGCGACTGGGTTATCCAGGGAAAAGGCTTGACCCAGCTACCTTTGCAGCTGGTGCAATTAGGTCTGCAAGATACATGGTGTTGCAGTGCCCTCTGACATGTGGTTCTTTTTTCCTAGGTATCTGCTGGTCACGTAAACCCAACCACAGTCAAGAGGCGAGTAAGTGAAACACAACTCCTAAATCAAACCAGAATCAGGAATTGGAGGCCACTCAATCACTTACACCATGTCTTGCACGTGTGGACAGAAACCGCCCATACATTTCTATGTGACCTAAAAGCAAGAGTAGAAACTCATGTTCCATCTAATATACAGTGCAACACACAAGAGGTTGCAATGCATGCAATTCACAATGGCAATTCCAATACCCATTGTGTTTATTGCAACCTGCCACTTTGATTTGCATTGGTTTTGCATATGCAACATCATTCTGCAAATGTGTTCCCCCCCTTTTTTGGAAATTCTTTCTTTTCTGGCTTGCATGCTTTAAATAAGGATATGATGATAAAAATTAAGAGAAATAAATAAAGCACAGTAACGCATATTTAAAATAGTAATTAAATTTGTTTTAAAATGTCTGTTATTGTTTACGCTTGGAACTTGATTTACTAAAAACGCAACTATTCATCCACATATTCGTCTTAGGCTGAATACATGTCAAACTATTCTGAATTGGGCTCCATACTAAATATACTAAATATATTATTCAGTACAGGGTTTAGCCAATCATAGTTTCATGTAATAATCCAAATTGGATCTCTTATCACCAGAATTGTGTAGGATTCCAAGACTGGCCTATTCGAGGAACAGGCAGGTTGGCTGCTCCGCTGTCTAAATGCATGCAGAATCAATGTAGGTGGCACTGAGTCACGTGCTCCATTGTTGTCTGATGAGCGTCTCTCGATTATGCAGGTCAGTTCACTCTTTAAGAAGATCTTCATTGGCTGCCCTTTGAAACTTACTTGTTGCACATCGTGGACGCATCCCAACACAAAAGGTGATTTATTTTAATTATAATTATTTTATTGTGTATTTATAAAGTGCCTATACAGCAAATAGTGTTTCAAGCACCACAAGACAAAAAAAAGGGGTGAGGAGGACAGGGAAGAAGAATAACAGCAACGATTCTACCAAGTCTTGTATCATTCGGATCGTGCAAGTGCAGTAACAAGAAGTAAAAGGGAGATGCGGGGTGGGGTGGAGGTGTGCCGGTCGGTACGGAATGCGCAAAGTGCAAGGGTGGGAAGGGAGGTACAGGGCAGAGAGGAGAGGGTGCCAGTGAAGGGGGGAGAATAGGGCCCCTAGGCAAGTGCTAAGGGGAGGCCAGGTGGGCAAGTGCCAGGGAATTCAGGGAGTGCAGGGAGTGAAGGTCTGCCAGCTAAGTGCGAGGACAGGAGTTTACTGGGCGGGGGGATCTGGTGCCCCATAGGACTCAGCGAGAACCAGGGAGCCAGTCAATGCGGCAGATTAGCAGGGGAGGGGGAGAGGGAAGGAAGGAAGAATAGAAAATGAGGGTATTGAGGAGCTTCTGGAACTTACAGAGATCCGGCTCAAGCCTGAGAAGGACAAGGAGACCATTCTAGAGGAAGTCTCCCACGTAAGAGAGAGATCTACCCCCCACTCTATGCTTGGAAGAACGTCTCTTCTGCAGAGAGTTGGAGGAAGAAGACTGAAGGGCTCTAGCAAGGAGGTATTTAGGGAGAGAGAGTTGAATGTGTTTAACTCTGGTGCCAAAGGTGTGCCCACATATTCTTCCTCCCTTGTGTTGTGCGCAGTAGTTTTTAACAAGCTCTGCTAAATGGTTGGTTGTAAAGAAGAGACTCAGGGCATTTGATTGCTGTTGGAATTTGCATTCTGCCACAGTCACTGGCCCACTCTAATGAGGCTAGATTCTGGCTCAGACTGGCCAGTGCCTCAATAGGGAAATGCCGAAGCGGTTGCCTGACATGTCAGTGTGGACCACATTTGGGGGAAATGTAATGGGCTTCATTATAAGTTTGCTGGTCCGGTAACAGCGGTACTCGTAAGCTTGCCAGTTCTGTTGTTACCGGACCGGCAAACTACGAGTTCTGCTCGCGGGTGCCTTCCCACCCACCAGGTCTGACCTGGCGGGTATACCGGCACCCGCGAGCATAGCATGTTGGATGCACCGGCATTGGTTTTACCGGCAAGGCTACCACCAAACTTGTAATGAGGCCCAATGACTTTGTTCACTGTGCATCTGGCAGTTTTGACTAATCTTACTGACCCAATGTGCTTTGTAACCTGACAACTGCTACGCAGAGCTGTGGCACCGGGTACACTTGCACAGATCTATCTAAAAAATCACAAATTGCATTTTCTCGATGTAGGGCACTTTTTTAACCCGCCAAGATTTTATTCCCAGTCCAGTCCTGCCTGGATTCCCTACTCTGCTGTATATATGATTACTTTGGCTTGATTAACACAAGGAACATAAACCTCTCATGCCAACAGCAGAGACGGGAAGCTGGGAGCACCTCAATTGTTGGCTAACAGTGAAATGAGTAACATGTGTATTCCGGAAGTCAATCCTGGGATGAAATGTTTAACCTATTTTCGTAAGGTTGCTGCCCAAACACTATGCACAGACTCCTGCTGTGAATGAGCAAGCAAGTCAGTTATTGTCAAGTGCACCGAGCCTGGGGTTGTCAGGGAGGTTTCAGTTGGAAATCAGAACATAGAATTGCATTGAACCATGGCTTCTCAGGGGCAGAGATCAAGGTTAAATGCATTACAAACACAGCCATGCAATGCTTATTTCATGTTTACAGACCTGCCATTTTGGTGTTTTTGCAGAAACTCATCTGATCCTGGGAGCAGAGGAAGGCATCTTTGCGCTGAATCGTAGCGAGCGTGAGGCCACGATGGAGATGGTGAGGCATCGTGTCTCTTGAATGCATGTTGGGAATGTTGTTTGGACACTGCAAGAATGCCTCTAGCTCGCAGACTAGTGTGGTGCTAGTGGGGAAGATCCGCTCTAATAGCCCCCTGGCTTCAAATCCCTGTCACACATTAAGAAACAACAGAAGCCATCACTCTAATTCTATCATTTGCACAACTTGAGGATAATAGGAACGTGTTCTAAGAATGAGGCTACCAGAGCAGGGCATTAGCTTTGAAGGGTGATGCAGTCACAGGTCTATCGTTGCACTGAGGGGATCAGGTGATGCTTTGTCACCGAAACACCACTTTTCCAGCCTTGTGCTGTCATTTTGCAAATCATTGTTATCGGGTGAGTAAGTTATATATGCTCAATTCATATATCTTTTCAAGACTACATCTCCCATTGTTCATTACTTTGTGAAATGAAAGTCCAACACTATGCAAGTAGTGTGTCGGGAAGATAATTGAAGCCAAGTGTTTTAGTCTATGAATTTTATATCCTGATATATTTTACAAATTATAATGCACATATATATATTCACTCAAAAAAAACTTTGTTAAGGGGACGTTATGGTTAAGTTGCACTACTAAAAACCTACGCAATTCACTAAAAACACCTCACAAACGTGCCATTATGGTTCAAAGTAAAACCGAAAAACCCCTGAAATTCGCCAGTTATGGTAGGCTAAGCACCCATACCTGCCCGCACCCCTGTGCACTGCTAACAGTAACACCCAAGACATGAAAGATGACATTATAAATGTCATTGATGACATCACTGATGCTATCACATGTGTAGCCTCTTTGTTTCTGTTCACTGCCATATATATATATATATTTCAGTAAAATAAACTTTGTGAAAGGGACGTTATAGTTCAAAGTAAAACCGAAAAACCATTGACATTCACTACTTATGGTACGCTAAGCAACCTTAACTCACACCACCTACGTGCATTGCTAAGACTAACACCCAGGACATCAAAGATGACATCACAAATGTATGATCCATGCCTCGTGGACAGTGTGGAAATAGATTTTATATTGATGTAGGAACGTCCACCTTCAACATTTCCCTTACACACCGCCAACACGAATTGGTATGCAGCGATGTCCTAGAATCAGTACACACTTAACAGTAAGATCTATGCCTCGTGCACAGTGTGGAAATAGATTTTATATTGATGTAGGAATGTCCACCTTCAACATTTCCCTTACATAACGCTAACACATATTGGTATGCAGCGATTACCAATGCACTACACATTACATATCTTTACCAAAAGTTGTACTTATCTGAAAATGACATCAGCTAAAGGCACCCTTCCTCCCTAAGAAACAGCAGCATTGCTGTGATGAAGAAGCATGAGAAACAGTGCCGCTATCTTGCAAATATCAAACGCACAAAATTTGTTGCCGTACATCTACCGACCCATATTACCGTTTGTTTCCTCTTTGCTCAATGCCGTTTGCAAATTGCCTTATTACCTGCCGTACCAAAAAATAAAACCACCCGTAAGCAAAGTTAATAATGTGTTAATAGCGACATTTCACAGTGTAAATAACATTAAAAAAAATGGCATACACTCCAATTACTGCATATTTCTTAGTAAAATACATAGACGCAATAATCTTTGCCAGTAATAGTCTACATTTGTAAAGCAGTAACATGTGCTACTAAAAAGGAGGATTACTTGTTATAATCCGGGGCAGCCTTGGCGGGTTGGATTACAAAAGAAAATCCTTTTCCAAGATGTCCACCATAGAAAGGGAAGGTGGTTATTTCATACATAGTCCCTCTTCCCCTTCCATGTTAGGCTGCAAAAAGCACAAGTACGTGACGTGACGCAGAACCTGTAAATAAACATACAGCGACGTACAACCTAATAAATTACATTTTGAAATAATAGACTGGACTGTAAAAGAAAACGTGAACATTTTAGAGTTCATAAAGTAGGTTTATTTAACATCAAACTGTCAGTAATCCCATTTTCAATGCAATGATAACAATGGTTCTAAGGGCGACATTGGAAATGGTAAAGATGAGGAACACGTTGGTTTTTTCCCATACAAAAATGGGTTCTTGGTTAAAGCAGCCACGTTGTTTACACAGTGATTTCCAAGAAGGCGCCATGACCATGACCCTACAAAACCATAAATGATGTGATGTTGCTCCAAATAGCGTTCAGCGTACGCACAAAGCGGGCTTAGGGTGTCATCCCACATAATTGTTATGGACAGGCAACCGCTCACAAGCAGTTGTATTTGGCGGCCGAAAAAGCCCTCACTCGGCATCTGGAAACCATGGCACGGACAGTTCGGCAAGATGTACCTGGGCGGGAAAAGTAACAGAAAATATGTATCAATAACCAACCTCTACCAACATTTTTTTTTAAAAGACACAAAAAATGTGCTAAGTAATACACAAATGTAAATGGTCAAACATGACATTTTACTAAAATGTTACTAATGACCATGTGTAACTATAATAATAGGCTACAAACGCCGAGATTCTGCATACACCATAAAAGAAAAAAAAATGCCAACTACACAGGAAGACGATAATGCAGTTATGAAAGCAAAATGAATGGACAATTAAAAAAATATTACGTCTTGTGATTTCAAACAACACCAAAAGAACATGCAAACTGATACACAAAGTTATGTGTGGAAACATAACGTTGCAAACAAAAATATTAAGGCTAAAAAAGGATGAGTGTACTCATACTCTACAAATGCGGAACCTGTGCACTCTGCAATATCACAGGAAAAATGTAACAGCGCAGAAAGATAATACGTCAGTTGTAATGGCACAAATAGTTTTTTGGTAATGTAAAAATAAAGCGCGCTTCACTGTAGAGTGGGCAAAAGTAAACTTACACAGTATTTACTGCCTCCATTCTTTTTCTGCAAGTCAGACACCAATGTGTTTGCATCGAAGAATCTTCGTGGACTGATATTGCATGTCCCTTACAAACATTTTGAAACATAACCTTATCAATTGCTATTTTTTTTTTTTTTTTATCCTTTCATTCTGTGAATTTCTTCAAAGGTTTTGCTTTCGCTCAAG
The DNA here is from genome assembly GCF_040938575.1 of Ambystoma mexicanum. NCBI lineage: Eukaryota > Metazoa > Chordata > Amphibia > Caudata > Ambystomatidae > Ambystoma > Ambystoma mexicanum. The sequence goes on from NC_090923.1 coordinate 720,785,545, forward strand.
GTCAAAAAACAATTGCCCCTTATACATTCACTCGGATGGGCAGTCGTATTGAGCGTCCAACCAAAAAAGCAACTCATGTGACCTTCACTCAGAAGCCAAATACATTCTTACTTTGCATCAACATATTAAAATCCATTTATGAAAACCGCTACTCCCATACACATCTGGAATCGCTGTTTCCTGCAAAGAGTGCAGATGGTGGCCTTAGTTTTCAAAACTTAGAACGCCAGTCTGATGGCAATATTATTCCAAAAACATTCTAACCCACATGCACTAATTGGTAGTGGTACAGTGAGCACGAACTTCCATTGATTCCAAGATGTCGGGCGCATCCACACATTCTGACGAAAATCACGGCTCGCTGCAGCCAATCAGCGAAGACGTCGCGTGTCCGCGGTCATGACCCCACCCAATCGGTACGTTGTCCGTGGAGCGAACAGGGAAGTGTGACCGCAGAGCGGACATAGATATCACTAATTTTTTTTGGCATATTTTTTGGCCGTTTTAAAGGAAACTACTGGACGGATTGTCACCAAAATCACAAATGCACGCTTTCGGGACGAAGCCCCTACCCCAGCGCCAAATTTGGTGACAATCCATCCAACGGTTTAACCTGTAGGCGTTCGCAAAGTTTTTCCCCCATTCAGTCTATGGGAAAACAAGACGTTTTGCGACCCCCCTATAACTTTTGCCCCCCTGCACCAAACATCACCAAACTTTGCAAAGAAATTCAGAGTGGCCGATATATATATTTTTTCAAACTTTAGTGAGGATTCGTCCAAGGGGAGCACAGTTATAAGGCACCCAAAAAGTGCTCTTCCTATGGAAACAGCAACTTCACCATAACAACACAGTCACTAACGTGCCTGTCTAATATGCTGCAGTGGTTGTGGGCAGAAACTAGAGATTTGGATATATTTCCATAGATATTTGAATGTATGAGTGTACATTGGCTTATAACTCCACTATGTCCCTTACAAACTTTTGAAACATAACCTTATCAATTGCTATTTTTTACGACCCTTTCATTCCGTGAATTTTTTCAAAGGTTGTCCTTTCGCTCAAGGTCAAAAAACAATTCCCCTTATACATTCACTCAGATGCGCAGGCGTATTGAGCATCCAACCAAAAAAGCAACTCATGTGACCTTCACTCAGAAGCCAAATCCATTCTTACTTTGCATCAACATATTTGTGCGGAAGTACGGTTGTATCGATAGGTGTGGTATGCTTCTCTTGTTCTGGCCAGAGGCTACACTCCTAGCTAAACTCTACATCTTGCCCACAACCACCTGAGTGATGTGCGGAAGTATGGTTGTATCGATAGGTGTGGTATGCTTCTCTTGTTCTGGCCAGAGGTTACACTCCTAGCTGTATGTCCATAGATATTACAATGTGTGGGAGTGCAGTGGCTTATATCTCCAGTGCTTATAACTTTGTTCTTGAGAGCATGGCCTTTGGCCATGCACCCAAGAATGTACACACTCCCCACAACCATCTAATCAATAATCAATACTACAGGTGTATCCATTGCTGTGACATGCTGCGGTGGTTGTGGCCAGGGCCTACAGTCTTGGAAATATGGCGTTCGGCCTACGGCCATGCATCCCAGACTCTAGGCCCTGGCCACAACCACTGTAGCATGTCACACCCATGGCGGCGTACTAATCAATAGCACACTTATGGGAAAAAATAATGTAATAACGGCATGTACTCAATTTCAATGGTCACTAACACCACGCGTGTCCTTACAACAGTTTCAAGGTGCCTGTACATAGCTCGGACTGAAATACTACCCTTGTTAGACCCTTCATTTTGTGCACATACAAACATCCCGAACAAGGTGGCCATAGACAGTACATCATTAACATCTGCCGGCCAAACAAGTACAGTATTTCACCCATCTCTTACTCTCTGAACCTCCCCAAGCACTGTAGGAGATCAAAATAGTTTGCTAAACAGCATTTCGCATGGAGAATACATCATTAACACCTGTCGCTCAAACAAGTACATTATTTAACCCATCTCTTACTCTGTGAACCTCCCCACGCACTATAGGAGAGCAAAACAGTTTCCGAAACAACATTTCGCCTCTGGTGGCGACCGCGCTATCTTTGGATCCAAGATGTCGGGCGCATCCACACATTCTGACGCATATCATGGCTCGCTGCAGCCAATCGGCGAAGACGTTGCGTGTCTGCGGTCATGCCGCCACCCCCTGGCTAATCGGTATGTTGTCCGTGGAGCGAACAGGGAAGTGTGATCACGGAGCGGACATAGATATGACTAGTTTTTTTAGACATATTTTTTGGTCGTTTTAAAGGAAACTACTGGACGGATTGTCACCAAATTTACAAAAGCACGCTTTCGGGATGAACCCCCTGCCCCTGCCGCAAATTTGGTGACCATACGTCCAACGGTTTGACCTGTAGGCATGCGCAAAGTTTTTCCCCCATTCAGTCTATGGGAAAATATATACATATACCTTTTTTGCAAAGTTTGGTGAGGATTCGTCCAGGGGCACTTAACCATAACTACAAATATATATATATATATATATATATATATATATATATATATATATATATATATATATATATATATATATATAAAATTCTGTGTCTTACGTGTTGTGCTTGTTTGCTGCTTGTTTTAATATTAAATCAACACTATCTACAACTATTTAGGGTACACCCAAATTATTTTTTTGCTTGTAAATTTAAAATTAGTACCCAAGGCAACTTTTGCCATGATCCTGGCAGTCATGTTGCTGTTGGGCTACAGTTAAAATCATACATAAAATACATGGACTCGGGACGATAGCCCAGTGGCACATGCTCGCCTTGGAAGCCAGGTTCGATCCCCGGGTCCGTGCTTAGAAACCTCTGGGTATTAAGCGCGTTATAAATAACTTATCATATCATATCAACCATGCATGAAAACTGTATGCATGATTTTGACTGCATTTTTAATCGTTTCAGCTTATAGGCAGCAATCTAGTGTCACCTAAAAGCCAAAACTAAAAGCGACTAAATGCACAACTAAGACAACCATATTTTGCCATTAGCAACTATCAAAACGGTATTATGCAACTTAAAAATGTGAACTTTTTTAATGCTGGCACAAATAATCTTCGTTGGTTTACATAAAATGGACACAAAATAATTGTATGGATGGGCGTGTTCACTGTTTACTTGTCACCTGTGCAAAATGATGCAGAGACATCTTTCTACCCCAGAGTTCTCTCTGGACTCAAACAACCAAATCCATGCAATCCTTATTAACCTTCAGCGTGCAGTGGAGAGGCCCTTTCCCCCCTGCACTTTTCCCCTTCCCCACTCACCTGCACTTGCACGATCTTAATTTCACCTGGCCTAGTAGGATCGTTGTCTCTGTCTTCCGTCTGTTTCCCCTCCGTTGCCTCGTCGCGCCTTGAAACACTTGTCATATCATATCATATCATAGCATGGCCTGAATGCTCTTCAAAGCCATAGACTATTTTTATAGCTAAGTAAGCAATCACAGGTTTCTGCAGCTCAGGTTTACTAAATACTTCTGTCTGCATTCTGGTCTTCAATAAACTACTAAACCAATGGTATCCTTTTAATTTGGCCTCAAGCCTTTGTTTTTGCTAATCGGAAATGAGGAGTTTGGTGATTCTCCAACATCTTGTGGGAAATTACACTATTTGCTCCATCCTAAAGGTTATCCTGTAAGTCACAGGTCTTGTGAACCTGCCTCTTTTCTCTGTTCCCCATTATTGATTGATGATGTGACATTTCTATCATTAGTTTCCTGATATAACCAGGAATCCGAGGTTATGTCATTATATGATTGTAGTGGGGCGGGGGGAGTCTACCAAGCACCTTTATAAACACTGGTGTATGCTGGGCACACAACATACTTAATATTTAACTTTACTGAAGACTTGACCCGCCTCTTACCTGTCTCCAACACCCGCTTCCATGGGTCCAAGATCACCCCGGTGAGCCCTGCTGTCATGTGAGGAATTAGCAAAGATTATGGCAGAATGTTCCCCAAATACCCCTTCCTAAAAGACCTGAGGTTAAAGTAACTGGCACACAAAAGGAAAGGCGGACAAAGGAATGTTGGTGTACTGTTCCTTCAGTTGTATGCTTACATATACTTTTCTTTTCCGTACACCAGCAGGGTTTTGCAAGTTTAAAAAAAAGGGGAAATCACAAGAAACTATATACAATAAACTTAACCCTAAGTAGCTGCGTATCTTAAAAACACCTTCACCAATATACAAACAGTCCTTTAAAATAGTTCTTAAAAATTGTAAAAAGTCTTTAGAAAGTATATACAAAGCACATACAGTGCACGGTGCCAAGAACTATATATAATAACACCTTACTTCGAAGACAGCCTGGCCAGGGCTGTTTCAAGGTCTTTGCTGCTCCTCTTTCTTGATCTTCCTGTGTCTGGAGCTCTGTTAGGATGGTTCTCTTGTGGCAGACAGACAGCAGCAGGCAACAGCAGCAGCAACGTGTGGAGGCCCCAAAGTCTTGTATATGGCTGGTATGCTTACGCTAGGAGCGGCCCAGCAGGTAAGAGCAGCATAAGGGTAGTCCCACAACGTTCTTACACCTGGGCCACGTTTTCCAGGTGTGGCCCAGGAAGTCTTGGCGGGTCACCTGTCAGAGGAGGCGGCCCCTTTATTGAAACACAGCCCAGGAGGGCTGAATATGTGGGGCGCTCTCCTACTGTGGGAAGCACCAGTAATATACTGTACCCAGGGCCTTAGTGGTTATTGTGGGCCACCTCGGGGGGTTGGGGGGGTGTTGGCTGTGCTCACAGACACCCCCCTGCTTCTCAAGGGAGCGCCAGCATGAAGGCCTGTGCAGTGGCGGTGAACGGCACGGAGCAAAGTATATCTAAACCCTTGCAGGCTTTTTTCGTTGTGACCAGAGCTCCACCACGCCTGTAACTTTTTTTCCCCTGCAGATTAAAGGAACACTCATGCGACCATGCACGAAGGTCATTTCCTCTGATTTTTTTTTTCCCGGGTCCCCAGCACGGCTTCTCGCGCCAGCGATCGGTTTCTTTTAATACCTTCACAGGGTTATATGTTCATGCACTGTGATAAGTGTGGCAGACCATTGGGGTCGTCCTGGCAGCAGTCAGTGCCAGATTCATGGTTGTAGGTGTTGGGACTACCGCTGGAACTTGATGTGTGCTGCTCACCTACATGGTAAAGCTGGTGATTAATTGGTAGCTGGAGGCTGGAGCTGGGGAATTCTTCAGATTTTGTTCTGTTAATACTTTGCTTTGCCAGCATCCAGGATTCGAGCTTCCCAAACTATCATGATGGTCACGCACTTACTTCCTTTGCTGTGGTTCTCTAACAGTATAAAAGTCCTGCCAGCTAGAACTCTTCTCTGCTTCTTGTATAGATGTGTGCCATTGGCTGGCTTGCTGATGTTCCTCGCTTCTATAGAGAACAGATAATGCTGAGGAATTCCAGCTGGAGATTTTTTAATGTTCCAGGAGCTTTTGCACCCAGACATGGCTCCCACCCTTGTAACACACCAAATACCTCTGGAGTTATAACAGAGCTGGTGCAATTGCATCAGAGAAGTGTCAGCTATATCTTAGCTAAAATATTGCACATTTGTATGTGTTTTTAGTGATTTTAGCTTGGTTTTACTCAACACTTTGTTTGCACTAGTGTCGTCTGTAAATTAGGAGAATCAGATCATTGGGAAGGGCGACTCGCGCTCAGGGTATTGGGCCTCATTACGAGTAGGGCGGTAAGGGATACCAGGCACCGGTAAGGAGACCAGTGACGGTAATCCCCTACCACCCTATTCCGAGGTCCCTTGGTGAGGACCATAAGGAACGTGTGGTCAGACCACACGTCCCTTACGGGTCCCGCTAAGGGACCAGGGCGCTAATAACAGGCTTGCACGTGGCAAGCCTGTTATTAGCGCCCTCCCCATTCCCATTGAGCCCTATGGCGGCTCAAATGGGAATGGGGAATGGCATGTTCAATGGGGACTTACCGGTCCCGCTAGGGTCGGATTAGACTGGTAAGTCCCCATTGAACGACACCGGTGCCGGACCCGTTATTGGTGGCAGTCATGGCGCAAATAGCGCCATGACTACCACCAATCTCTTAATGAGGCCCCTTGTGTCTTTAAACATTTAAAGAATCTTCAAGATAGTCCGAAAAAGTCATTCTACTGGTGTTTAGGATTTATTCCATAGTGTGGACAGCCGACACGTGTTAAGGCCTATTTACGGTTATTAGTGTGTCTTGACCTTATTGGACTGTGTTGTCCTTTTAAGAAAAGTTCGGTTGAATGATGTGATTAAAGTAGGACTGCGTGGACTGAATAGTCAGTGCATGCCACGTCTGAGATAAGAATATGTTCAGTTTGGTGCTGCCTGACAGTGATTCTATTATCGAAATCGGGGACGGAATGATTGTTAGAAGGATTCAATATCACCTTTATTAGGCAGAAAGTATACCCGAGAGCTATAAACCGGTCTGTGGCCTTATTTAAGGAGACCCGCCACCTGGCTCAGTTCTTCATAGCTTTCATTTGAGCACTTTTTAATTGTGTAGATTTCCAGCTGTCATAGCATTGCACTGTTTCCTTTTTAACACGATTGAAATCTGGTTTATTAAAAGCTGCTCAATTTTGACAAATTAGATAAACTATTGCGCATTTATATGTGCTTTGAGTGATTTTAGCATGGTTTTACTCTACACTTTGTTTGCACTAGTGTTGTCTGTAAATTAACCTGCCGTGTTGAAATCAAGCTCTTGGAACTGTAATTCCTAGGATCTTTGTAGTTCTCGCGCTGCTCTTATCTGCAAGTCAGGCGCGAGAGCAACGGCGCGAGAGCTCCAAGCCAGTCTGTGGCAGTCCGTGAAGGGCCGGTGAAGGCAGGGCGTTCTTCTCTGATAATGCTCGTACTTTCTATCACTAATATGGGAATTTTAGAGGTCCTGGCAGCTATAACGGCAGCCAGAGCCGCGTTTGATAATATACCTCCTACTAAGGTGTTACTAATATGCCTGCCCAGAAGCCCGCGAGCAGAAGTGAATCATTTAAGTATCACGCACAATCCCATTCAGGAGGTCTCCTTCGGGCCTCACCAGTTGGCCCTGATTCTCAGGTAATCACTTATCCCTCTGATGTACCACAGGACTTAATTGGGCCTCTCATGGCAGATACGATGGAAAGCAGTTCTTCTAGGGGAACTCATAGAAGCTCAGAGGCATGCCTGGAATTAGATGTCCGAATTAGGGTTAAATAAGTGCTGCCTTGGGGGCTTTTAGGTTCTTCTCAAGGGACTGAGTCAATTCCAGCCGCTCCTTTGAGTCCTTGCCTCAATACCGCAAAACCCTCCGTTTTTGCCTTAGCGGTAATGTTGTTGAGTACTAGATTTCTAATTAAGTATGCCCTGGATGTGGCTTCACATATCATAGAATTTAAGGTGGATATTTGTGCTATCACTTAAACATGGGGTTACGATGCTTCAGGTCCATCTATGGGCCTAGCCATGCCAGAAGGCTACAGAATGTTTCGAAAGGATAGGACAGAGGGAAGAGGTTGGGGGGGTTGCATTGATTTTTCAGTCAAATCCCATTATATGGGATGTTGATTGTCAAGCTATTGGCGATACAGAAATTAAAATGGTTAAAATTGGCATTAACGATTACACAGAAACTACAATTAACTTGTTAATGCTATACAGAGCCCCTACTGCAGTGCCTGACTTCCCACAACTTTTAACAACTCTCCTTCTACCTCTTCTCAAACCCAAGACCAAGTTTGTAGTCTTGGGTGATTTTAATCTCTGGCTGGGGCATGAGTCAGATGATGTAGCTACTGGTCTGGAAGAATTATTAAATAATCTGGGCTTTGATCAAAAGGTCAGAGAACCTACCGGCTGTAAGGGGCAGACTCTTGATTGGGTGACCACCCACAATATTCTAACTAAGGATCTTCAGGTTCTGGCCTGCCCTTGGTCTGACCACTTTTTTCTTCTATTCACGATTGTTAGTGAATTTCCCTATAAAACCTAAAGGGTTTCAGAATTAAGCTGTTTTAATTAGAAACACTAAAAAACTTACATTAGATCTGATTGGACCATTGCTCACCTCAGTCATTCCAGATATCTTAGATTCAGGCTCAACTGAGGAAATGTCTAATCTCCTTTCACACTCCTTTGGGGCCATTGCTAAGTCCTTGGCTCAGATATAATGTAAGGATACTCAGATTCCTAATTTATGGTTTTCTGCCGACTTAAATAAACTTAAGGCCTCCAAATTAAGACACATTTAGGCCTGTAAATCCAGCCAGAACTCCCAAACTTTGGGAGTTTTTAAGGCTGCGGCAAAAGAGCATAAATTAGCATTCATCGCTGCCACAAAAGACACATTTAATAGTAGAATTAAGAACTCCGAGTCGGAAGTTAAGGAACTTTTTAAGATCCTAAGAGAGCAAGTATCTCCTCACATTCAGGATTCTGGTTTCATACTGAAGGATGGCGCATGCTGTACATCTATTCAGGCAGGATTGTTAGGCAAATTAAAAAAAATGAAGACCGACATTGCTCAAAAATGAAAGGTATCTCATAAAATGAAGTTAGCAGGCATGGGCACCGCGACACCAATAGGCAATTCATCATTACATGAATTTAAGTTTTCACCTATATCAACTTCAGAACTGGCCAGCATCATCGACCATCTTAAATCTACTATGCAAGGTCGATCCATGTTCAGCTTTAATTATAAAACCTTGTTCACCCATATTGATTGAATCTATCTGTAAATTCATGAATGCATCCTTCTACAAAAATCCAGTTCCAGTAAGGATAAAGGAGACATGGATAACTCCTATTCTAAAAATAACAGGTTTATGTCCCAGAACACCTTTAAATTATCGTCCAATTACCAATACTCCGTTCCTCCTAAAGATCTTGGACTACGTGGTCTATATCCAAATCTCAGCCCACCTAAACAAATGGCCTATTCTCAACAAATTCCAGTCCTGTTTCGGACAAGGCTATGGGACCGAGACAGCATTATTGGAGCTGAAGTCTAGGCTCCTTGATGGTATGGACAAGGGAAAGGCTTCTCTTCTCATGTTATTAGATTTGTCTGAGACTTTCAACCTGGTAGTCCATTCTATCTTGGTCTCCAGGTTGAGGGAGATTGCAAATTTTTCTGTCGAAGCATCGTCCTGGATCTCGCCATTCCTTAGTAATAGAGAGTGTTGAGTATATTGTGGAGAGGCGGAGGCCCCGTCTGTTATTCTGGAATATGGCATCCCACAGGGGGCATGTGTCTCCCGCTACCTTTATAATATTTTCATGGTCCCCTTCTTTGACCTTCTAGAACAGAATGGTGTGGCCTTTACGAATTATGCAGATGACACAAAATGTGGCCAGGGCACATGAGGAAGATAAAATCAATATTAATAGAGTGTACAATCTCAACCAAATTTGGATGGTGCAAAACGGCTTGGCTTTCAACAAAGATGAGACCGAGCTTATGGTGGTTGGCACCCCAAATATGATTAGAAAACTAGGTGTCTCTTATGATGGTTTTACTATTGCTGAAAGTAAATTTGCCACAAAAAAGTAAGTCAAGACGCTAGGCTCTACCCTGGATCAGCATTTAGAGATGAAGGCACACGTCAGTAGCCTTGTTTAACCCTCTGCCTATTACAATACATTTCTGGGCCATCTACGTCTATATATCTCCCAAACTAATGCTGAACCCATCCCCAGGGTCATAATAGGTTCTAAAATTGACTGCTGCTGTAGTGTCTTGATTGGCATCCCAAAGACGGAATGTAACCGCCTACAGGTAATTCAGAATAGTGCGGTTAGAGTTGTTACAGGCCTTGACTGGAGAGATAATGGGCCTCATTACGAGGTGGGCAGTAAGAGTTAATGGGCACTGGTAAGGAGACCGGTGTCGGTAAACCCTTACCGCCCTATTCCGAGGTCCCTTAGCGGGAGCCGCTAAGGGACCAGGGAGCTAATAACGGGCCTGCTATTAGCGGGCCCATTATTAGCTGCATCCCCATTCCCATTGAGCCCTACGGGGGCTCGAATGGGAATGGGGAATGGTTCTCGGAATGGGGATTTACCGGGTCCTCCAAGGTTGGAATGACCCGGTAAGTCCCTATTTTGAGAACCCGGACCCGGAATGTGGTAAGGGGGTAGCCATGGTGCTAATAGATTTTGTGACTGTGACCTCCAGGGCTTGGAATGCCCTTCCATCTGACATGAGAGAATTTAGGATGATGGATGTTTTTAGGAAAACATTTGAAACCATTTTATTCTCTTAATCAACCTTTTTAATCCTTATGTTTTTATTAGGATCTGTCTTTTAATGCTCTGTATTATGCTTGTATTTGTGTATGTCTCTTATTTGTGCTGCCTTATGCCCACGGGTCACTGGATGCGCGTTTTAAATTAATTAAAGTAAAGTTAGGGTCAAGAAGGGCAGAATAGGTGAAGCACTGTTGAGCTGCAACGAAGATGGCCGCAGTCTTTACCAGCTCCTGAGGCTAAAAGGAGATACACTTGTGGATCATTCTCTCAACCATTTCAAACATGGGGTGGACACTAACTCTCCATATTCCTACCTATTCCTCACTCGACTGGTGTGGACTGTGTTCCAATTTGTCCCGTCATCGCAAATACAGGAGAGGTGCGAGAGGGCCGTGCCTGGTGCAGCTGAGGAACACGAGTGACACTGTACTGCTTACGAGTCTTCCCATGGTGGCCTGCCATTTTGGTGATGCAGGCGGTCAGAGTAGCCATTGATGAGCCGCTGTGCTGGATTGTTTAGGGAGCGGTGCCCACAGGCAAACTCTCCGACATACGCTCTTCGGTGAGAGGACTACGGAATGGGCGTGCGTGTGTAGCACAGGTGTAAAATGAAAGTGGCGGAGAGACCGAAAGCTGCGTCTTTTCCATTGAGGATGCCTTGCTAATTTTCAAGGTTAAAACACTTGGTTTTCATCACATCGGAGCACCACTGTGCCGGATTAAGTAAGGGAATGGTGCTCAAGGGTAAACGCTTGAATTTTGGCTATCTTGCAAGATGGCTGCCGTACAGAGGTGCTTGCGGGATCTACGTGATTTTACCGAACCAAAAAGTTTGACTCCCAAAAGTCCGTTTTTTTTGTTGTTTTTTTTTCTTCAATTTTCTGCAAATATATATATGTGGGGGGAGACCCCCAACATCCCCCCACCTTACCCCTATACATTTTTTATTCACTTTATCCCCCCACATATATATGCAGAAAATTGGGTTTCGAACTTTTGGAGGGTCGAACTTTTGGGAGTAGGTAATTTCGTACAATACCTGCTTGCGTAGTGCAAGTGTAACCAGAACATGAAGGTCAGTCAGAAAGCTGTACCTTTTCCCATGAAAGACACTCCACCCGCATTGAAGGTGTGATCACTGAGTTAAGGGGCGTAGCCCGGAATGCCAAATCTCCCACTTCAGTTGTAAGCCGCAAACTTCAGCCTTGAGGACACTGTGCAAAGACCCTTCCATGACATGACCACTGCGCTCATACTGTAGGGAGCCATTTTAGCGGAATCCTCTGTGAAGATTGTCCCCACACCCCTAGTTTGGTGATTTACACAGCTCAATACACGTCTATAAAAGATGACACACAATTAGCCACAGAAACCACAGTCAAATAGACACAAGTGAGGATCTAGGCACTCTGAATGCGAGATGTCAGAAACATCTGTCGACACTTTGGCTGAGGCAAAACAAAAGAGGTGATGGCTCGAAGGTTTAGAATTAATCTTACCCTCTGACAGATCTCTGGGCAACCCATCCAGACCATCATCCTGCAGCCTTATGATATGATTTGATATGATATGATAGTTTATTTATATAGCGCCTATACACAATATGTTTCAAATCGCTTCAAGGCAATGGAGGGAACAAGGGAAAATACAATGAAATTCTTACAGGGCATGAACAGTAAGGATGTGAAATGAACTATCGTACTCGGCCTGACGACATTTCAGATAGTGCAAGAGATAAGACATAGATAAGGAAGGGATGGGGAGAGTGGGAAGGAAATGGAAACAGACAGGCGACTACTGTATTAGGCCTGACAGCATTTCTGGTAGAGCCGGAGAAAACAAAAGGTGAGGGAGATTGGTGAAGAAAGGGAGGGGAGGAATAAAACAAGCGACTATCGTACTAGGCCTGATGACATTTCAGCTAGTGCTGGAGAGGGGATAAGTAAGTTGTGGGGGGAGGAGACAAACGAGGTTGCTATCATACTAGGTTCAGGGACAATTTTGATAGAGTAAGTGCATAGAAGAAAGTAAGGGGAGTAGGGGAGGAGATAGGAAAAGGGAGAAAGGGAGAGGAGGGGAGAACAGAGAGTAAGCAGTCAAAAGAGTGGAGAAGCAAGCGGGGAGAGCAAATACAATTGCAGCGGTCAGTAATAACACATAATGTTGCAAGCCTGGATTCAAGATGAAGATGGGAACAGCATGATTCAGGGCCACCATGAGAAAGGGTGACGCACCGTGAATCAATGAAGTCCATAAAAGTCAAATTCAGCATTGGCCACAAGACAGTGATGGTGAAACCAGAATGCATCAGGACAGAATCCTACAGAAGTAGGCTTGAAGGTGGGGTGTGGCTGGGGGGGTGTGGAGCAAGGTAGAAGAATCAAGCAAAACAGGCAACACCTGTGTGTGAGAAAGGGAGGGGCACAAGGGAACATGACAGGGGGACCAGAGGGGTGGGGATGGCCTGTGGGGAGAGAGGGAGTAAACACATGTTCTTGCATACTTACCTGCTGTCTGAGCAGGGGGTGGGCCCTGGGTCCTCCTGGTCCGAACAGGTCCAAACAGGAATTGCCCTTTTCTTTTTCTGCCCTTCGCTTCAGCTGCCCGGGCGAGAGACGCCCTTGATCTAAGAGTTAAGAGCAGGAAGGAAGCTAAGAAGGTGGGCGGTGCTTAGGCCAGGTGACCTAGATCCACTTACACCTGCTCCCCATCTGCAAAGGAAAAGAGGCTGGAGGGCTCCTTAAGTAGGGAAAAAGAGCGGCAACCAGGAAGGCACCAGGTGGGCAGGGCTTGCTAAGTGAGGAAAAAGAGCAGCAACCAGGAAGGCACCGGGTGGGCGGGGCTTAGGCCAGGTGACCTAGATCCACTTGCACCTGCTCCCCATCTGCCTTGCAAGCCAGTACAGAACGGGGAAAGACCATATGCAGATGAAGCTTGGTCACACCGTTAAAAGAGGCTGTCGAGTCTGAAGTGCTTGGTCACATCCTTTCTGCAGGAGACGACAACCCAACCACATACATGTTTTGGCTGCACTTTTCATAAAGGGGCATATGATCTCAAAATATACTGTTTTCTCAAGATACCAAGGCTACTTGCACTAATGCATGCACTGTCCAGTGCTCATTAGTTCAATTCATCCCCAATAGTTCTTGATATGCTGTCTGCCCAAGATCACAAGGCTGCGCTCACTGTAATTAATCCCTCCAACCCAAGAACGGACTGCTGTGCGAATTACTTTCCTCCCTATGATTGGACCACAACACCTGATAATCCCATCACCTCTCTGAGTTGGTTCCTTTTCTTGCCCCCGTTTGGAAAACGACTTGTCAGGATATTGCTTGACCACGAGAAAAAAGACTGTACTGTAGTTAATCCTTTCATCTCGCAGTGCTGATGGCTTTTCGTTTGTGCCCATAGACCACAAGCACTTACGATATGCTGCTTTCCAGGATAACAAGGCTAAACTGTAACTCCAGCACTGTTGTTATTCCCTTCTCAAGGGCCACGACAGCTGTCAAAGGATATGGCAATGGATCACATGGCTGCACTGCAATTAACCCCTCCATCTCCAAATGAAGAATACTTCCCTTTTCTCCCCAGGAATACAAGAGCCCACATGCATGTTTGGCACATGATCACAAGCTGCCAAAGGCTAACATAAAAAACAATCCTCTCTTTACAGCAGCATGTTATTTTAACACCTGTCAGAGCATGTTCTAAATGCACTGCCAAATAGCACTTTTTGTTATAAAAATCAGTTGTGCAATCTGAGGGGCACTGTTTTCACATCTAATTCAACGATTACTACAATATATTTGTTTATATCTTTTGAGATTTTGCTGGTCAAGATTGCTTAACATTGCAGTTCCACTTAAGGAATACCATGTTCCTTCACCCTTGCTTTATGTATTTTCAGAACTACAGCATTGCAAGTAATTTTAATTTGCTTGAATGATTTTCGTATGCAGGGAAGTGGCTGGTTTATATAGTGCAATTCAACTAATTCCCACTTGGAGGAGATGTTTGCTATCTTTTCCTTTAGTAATATTGTTCCTCTAACATGTATGAAAATAAACACAGAAGAAAATAATGTGTCAGAATGTGGTTCGTCCTAAAGTGAAGAGATCACACAACTAGAATTCATTTTGAAACTGAAGTAACTAGAGGGGTCGGGCATAAACGATGGAAGTCTCTTTATTAGATTCTGTTCTAATGGCTTTGGTGATTTAGGGTGGAACGTGAGGGATAGCTGGATAGGCTGTGGAACTTCTGTGTGGAATGTTTAGGGGCAAATCAAGGCCCGGGTTCCTAGGAAGACAGTTGAGCCCTTTGCATTGGAGGTGTTGGTCTTGTTGGGGTGCTTGCGCTTCTGTAACTTAATAGACCATGTTACAGCTTACCTGTGCCTTGTGTTAGCTTTACAATGGATTCTTTAACCAGGCCTCTTGCAGCGATAAACCAATAAAAAGAAGGCTCTATTAACAAAAAAACAACAAAATCAAGAAACTATCAAGCAACATAAATAACTACAATAAAAGCCAAACAAGAAATGAAGCTCAAAAGTGTAAAAACGATGTCTCAAGCAGCATGGAAACAAACAAAAAAAGTAGTTAGAAGCAAGATTCGACATCTCCCTCACAAACTCCCATTCACTCACTTCTATGAAATGGCTGCCGCTGTGATGGAGCTTTCATCAGTATGCGCTTGCTCAGCATCAGAGAGCAACCAATGAATGCCCGGTCCGTCTAATATGTGCCTCCAAGCGCTCTAGGAGAGATAGAAAGGTCTCTCTATCGCGACCTAAAATGGCGCTGAGAATGACACAGAGATGAACTGTTAAACCTTTCTACATAACTGTATTTTTACCTACAGTGAAGCATAAGTGGTAGAGGAAGATCCAAGTTACATATATCATTGTGTATTTAATTTCCGTGGGGTTGTGAAGATGTGCTCGGCGTGAAATGTACACCCACACACCTGATTGTTGTTTCCTTGTAAACTTTTGTTGTAGATGTATTCTGGGAAAACCTCCTGGCTCTACTGTATCAATAATGTGCTGATGTCCGTCTCAGGTAAGAGGAAGGTTGTGATGATTCAATGTGCGATGGTGAAGTGGTGTGTATGCCGGGGCGGACTAAGGCCCGATTCATGGAATATTTGCCCGGTTCAAAGTGGATTTGCACTGCTGAAAAGGGACTTTGCACTGCGGACACAACAAACCCTGATTCATGGAACCATGCAAAGTGTATTTTTGCAGTGCAAAGTCCGGGCAAAGTCACTGCATAGACATTTTTGCAAATATTCCATGAATTAGGCCCTTAATCTCTCAAAATAAAGTAACACTTTTTAGTGAGCACCGCGTAACCTTGTCCCTATAGTAGGACGGGGGATCAGTGAGTTGGGAAGAGGATTGAGGTAAGCAATCAATGCAAGCAACTAGTTTAGTAACAAAACAGAAACACAAAGGAGCACCCTTTCGTTGCTGGCAGAGAATACACCGCAAATAGCGCGACCTCTCTGTTTCTACAGTGTGGGCTTTTTCAGACTGATTCTGACAATTCACTGCCTGATGCAGCAGGAGGCGCGGGAAACTGGGCATACTCCAGGTTAACGTGCCTAACACTGCATCATGCAGTGAATTCGCCTTGATCTCTGACATACGTGTATGCTCACAGTGGATATCAGCAATGGCAGGCACCATGAAAAACCATAGAGGCTGCCAATACAGCCAATAAGCAAAAAAAGAGGCTGGTGAGGGAACGCCACTTGATGCGTGTGGTGATGCAGTTGGATTCCCCGTACAGAGAAGAGGATTGTACAGAGCAGCTCCAAGTGGGCTCTAAAGTGTAGCAGATGGATGCAACCCCATGTAGAATTTGTCTTTGTGTGTTCTAACCCATCCACACCATTGTACAGAGCCCTCCACCAGAAGGTAGTGCTGTCTGAAGGTTTAGATGAAGTACCCACCAAAACATGAGGATGTGGCTACAGCAGCATCTTTCTTAAAAATGTTGCTTAAGATACAAGGATACCCCCCCTTGCTGGAACTCTGCAGTCTCAACAGAGACAAACCTGTTGCCAACTGGAATAGAATTCTCTTGATAAAAAGCCAAAGTCAACATTAAACCTCAGGGCCATACTGTAAATTGGGTCCGTCAAGAGTTCCACATGCACAGTTAGCAGTAACCAAATAATGAAGAGTCCAGTACCATCCATGGATAGAAGAAGAATTGCGTTGTGCCGCCATTCTGTATCTGTTTGCTACCGTGCTGTGCACCGACCATGTGGCAGGAAGAGATTTACGCAACACAGCAGTAAGAACTGGACAGGCTCAGTGGTGTCTGAGGGCTGATATTGCCAGAACACCTATGACTAATAGTCCCCCTGCCCTCTTTCCATTACCCCACCAACAATGCGCATACCGTCCACCATCACCAATCCTTACATGTGGCCAGAAATGCCAGCCAACACCACGAGTGACAAAACGGCAGTGCAGCTTCACGTGCTGGACCCAATCACCTCACCCACCAATCTGGACCTTATGCCAAAACTGGCATTACTTGCTGTCGTAATGATTCAGATGAGCCGGGCCACAATGCAGCGCCTGGAGCCCTAGCCGCTGTGTCGGTGTCAATGCACAAGTATCATACCCTTGGCACCCCCCTACAAGAGTAATACATAAAATATCAACTTGGACTTTTTACACCTGGCATACTGCATCTGAATATATCAAACATTAAGCCAATAAAGCACCTGAAATTCCGCTAGGGTGATGCCATGTGCCTAATTCTTTTGTGGATAATGTAATCATTGATAAAGCAAGGGTCTGTAACATTGCGCTGGAGAGGACCCAGCTACCGATCATAAAAAGTCAAGGGACTGCCCGAAGGGCAACCAGGGAAACCAAAGAGTAGCCTGCGTGAAGACGCACCTGCCCGGGAAGTTCAAACCCGGCAACCAAGATGCCGGATGGAGAAGCAGGCCCTCAGTCGAGAGGACGTGTCTGGAAGGTCAGAAGAAGCCTCAAGAGCCGGAAGGAAGCTCGACCAGGTAGAAGTGATAACCCATTTAACCGTGACGTGACCTCAGTGAGGTGGACTGGTAGGTCCCTTAACAAGGCGATACCAGTGAACCGGGGGCCCTGCTGAACTGAAGCGGGCTAGAGAGAAGTGAGGAAAGAGTGGTGACGAACGACAACATAGAAGAGTGGCCCCAATGTCCTAGGAAGTACCAGCAGTATGGTCCTAGGAAGAAAGGGGTAACAGGAACCACGGTAGACCCAGGAGGGGCTTGGGTGAGGATAACGATTGCATCGGGAGTGATCTCTCTCGTCTCAATTATTCTGGCAAAGATGACCAAAGACTCAGGAGTAATCTTCCTTACCACAATATTTATTGTAACAGTAAGCAAAGTGAAGTGAGCCATGGGAACAATTTTCTGCACTGTAGAATTTCTTACAAAATTGCTCCAAATGTGGTTGAGCCATTAAAAGTAGAAGAGTGGGGAACAGTTACTCTGGAAGAGAAGTACAACATCTACTAAAGAACCGTTGAGAAACACTGTAATCAGAAGACAGGTCGACCAGGAGAAGGGAGTCATTCTCCTGGCATTCTCTATGTTTTTTGTATATATAGTGATAGGGTTAGAGTTAAGTAGTTTTGGACAGAGGACATAACTTTTTTTTCATTTGGACAACCACTGTGACGAAGAGCACCCGAGTGTTCCTTAGTTAGCTAAGGAATACCCTTTAGAATATGGAGAGTTAGACCTTCCTTTCTTATTTAATAAAGACGTGTTTATATCACTTCATTCCTTTATCGATCTCTTTCCTCCAGCACGCCACAGTGTATATTAATACTTCTGCAGCAATCACATCTGCAGTCAGTGGAACAGCGGTATGGAGCATGGATGTGGACCAAAGAACAACTAACGGGTCTTGAAGCACACTGAAGTACAGAAAAATGGGCACTGAGGGAAGAAAGTGAGAGAGAAACACATAGCAAACCAAGTGAAGGAGCTCAAGCCTCACAACACTGAACAAAGAAAGGTGGCCATCAAAGGGTTGGGGACCGCATGGGCCACTGCATCACAAAAGGAAAATGCAAGGAAAAATGCCCCTAAGGCAGGGGTCTGCAACATTTGGCTCTCCCGATGTTTTTGACTACAACTTGCATGATCCCACAACATTGTCTATGTTGGCTAGGGTTGGTGGGAGTTGTATGAAAATAAACACATCTGGAGAGCCAACGGTTGCAGACTCCTGCCCTAAGTGAAACAGTATCCGGTATCAGTAATTCCTAAGAAATGACTGGAGTGAGAAACTTGGGGATGCCCCTTTATATCATGAAAATGACCACTTCATCACTTTACCTCATCAGTAGTTAAAACATGGACTGTTACCAGGCTAGGATTTTCACCTCATCCATAGTATTTTCACTTTTCTGGCATGAAAAAGTAAATCGGTCTGTACCATGTTCAAAGCAACTCATAATTAACATTTTCTGAAAGAAAAACGTACTTATTTCGAACAATAAATAATGGGTTCTATGTTCATTCAGCCCCGTTTTTTTTTTCGTGGAGATTTTTGTCCAAATGTATTGGCCGAAAAAACTCATCAAATATTTATTTATTTTATTTGGGGTGGTTTACCCCCAAACCTCTACCCTTTTTTGTATTCCCTATCCTCCCACTCCCTATCCCTTTTATGCCCTCCCTCCCACCAGCCCTATATTTTCCGATTTGTTTGTTTGTTCGGCCTAAATTATTCAGCAAAAAACTCAGCAAAAATAAAACGGGTGATGAATGAACGTTTAAATCATTGTTTTAGAATAATACACTGTTTTAAACTATATAATGCATGTACAATGAACAAATATATTTTTTTTATTTACTTCGAATTAATGATGTCGGGTGGTGAAGGGGAGTTCTTACATTGAGCTGGAGGGGAGGCGGGGGCGCAAAGGATGTTGTGGGGTGCCCCCAGTTACAAGCAGGGCCATGGGAGTTGTGTGCAGGTAAGGTGGGCGAGGTTTTATGCGGTGCCCACATGCTGTGTGAGTTGGTCACGTTGCTAAAAATGCGTTCCAAGCCAAGTCACACGGTCAGCTGATGCTGTAAATGTTTGACGGGTTCGCTTGGACGAGGCCCGCAATGAAAACAACTGCTGGCCACGTGACAGTGGCGTTGTAACTGATCGTGGATGTGACTGCAAGGCAGTGACTATAGGGAGGAAGACACCGTGGCTATGCAGGCTAAAGATGGCTCGTTGCCCTGAGGGGACTTGTGAGACTCACAACTGAGAGAGAATTCCGAATGTTCTATGTAAAGTCACTGCTTCCATGGAAAATATACCACTTCCTCCTATGGCGATTCAGGGCTCTGTCCTAAAAAATAGAAGTGGGGGGACCCTGCGTATGCCTTGGGGAGTGACGCCACAGTCAGTGAACGTAAATTAAAAGACATTTGCATATTTCATTTTAAGATGTCTTTCCCAATTCAAGAAAGTCCATGGGAGAAATACGCCTTTCCAAAGAGAACATGATGTTAAAATATTGCTTGCTAAGTAGAAAAGGTGTGCACCTTTAATATCTAAACACGTGTAAGAAAACGTGTCCTGTACTGAAGAAAGTCAATATGACTGTTTCACGTGCGACCCGGGTTCAAATCCCCAACACGGCGCTGTGTAATCAACTGGATGTAGCCCTTTTCAATTCAAGAAATTAAAGGCATGGTCTAGTAAAAATTTGTATTGTCCCAACGGGTCGGCCATGTTTTTTTAAGCCTAGGTGGCTCGATTTTAGAAAACTTTCCTATGGACCTTACCCGAGTTTTCGTCCATTAAACGCACGCGAAAACAAGCACCAGGGAGCCGCCATTTTCTGATAATCCTATCTTTTCCCCGATCGCCCTGGCGGACCTGCTTTTGCGGCACTAAATCAATTCCCCCGCCCCTGAGCCTGACATTATCAAAACATTCATATTCCCCGCCTCTCCCCGTGAGGTTACTGTGCTGCGTAGGCAAACGCGCCCAATCATCTTCTGCGCGACTCCACACAGAACCCGGAAACCAACACAGATCAACTCACAACACAGCGCGCCACAATTCGGAATATGAAACTGTACTTTACAATGAAACAGCAACACGGTACATTTGGTAAAGTACATTTATTTGACATTAAATGTTTAGAGAATATTCAGCAATTGCCATATGAACTCCGGAAGCCATTTATTTTCTTTTATCTGTATCCGCAATAACTGCTCCGTTTCATCTTGAGTCACGCGGTGTTCCTTTTTGGTACACAGGGTGTTCATTTTCGTAAAAAGAATCACTTTGGAAACGCGGTGAACCGCAAGGCTGTTCCATCAACTAGGCACTAGTCCAGCCTAAAGGTTGTTATGTTGCTTCTAGCCACTAGTACAGCGTAAGGGCATGTGGGCCCTTGGCGATCGTCCCATAATATGGTGATCATGCTCCAGTTGTTGACACGAAGCTGCAGGTGTCTGCTGAAGAATCCATCCGCCGGTGTCTCAAACAGATGGCAGTGGCAGTAAGGGATCAAATACCTGTTATGAAAACAAAAAATGATAATTAGTCTCGCTAGGCGAACTTCATTAATATTACTCATTTTATTTATTACGGCCGATCAGAAACTATTTGCTTGCAAGGGTAGTTCAATGGAGTATGTTTGTCTCTAAAATCAATGCGAAAAGTAACGAGATAAATCGAGGCCAACACACAATGATAAACGACAGTCTACATGCGTGAGGAATGATATAATATATGATATGGCATTTGTAACGCGCCTATACTCAAGTGTTACTAGGCGTGACGAGGCAGGTGGGGCACAAGGGCAGACAGACAACGATCCTACTAGGCAAGGTGTCTTTCTGATCGCGCATGGGGATGGGCTATACAAGGTTAGATGAATACAAATTAAATAATAGGGCCAGCTAGTGGCAAGTGCAAGGTAAATGCCGGGAGAAGGGGCTGAAGGATACAGAGACAGTCCCGTAGTGCAGGGAAAAGTGGCTGGGCCATGGAGCGAGATCGGTGAGACCAGTGGACCTGCATGCCCGTGTGCCCACTACGAACAGTTTTACTTGCTTTTCCTAGCTCTTCATTCATTCATTTATTCATGCATCCATTCATTAAATCTTCATTCCGGTATAAAAGCGTGTAAAGATTTACTTACATTATATTTGAAATTTCCATTGTGTCTCTTCGTAATGCAGTCTGTAACATGGACCGTGCTCTTAACAATGATTTTTCGTATACTGACCTAAAACTGAAACTCGGCCTAGTTTCTGAATTTTCTGCCTTATCGTCTCTTACGTTATTGCGCACTCCCTTCAAATGTAGTTCTTTCGGCATGGTCCCTGTCTCAAGGTCAAAAAACAATAGACCCTTATACTTCCAGTGCGACTTGTGGGCCTCATCTGGGCGCTGTCCTTCGCATTCTTTATTTGCAACATCACGTAGTATAGGCATCTATGAGAACTTGAAGTTTAGAATCCGTCTATGTAGTGCGCCTCAATGTGCAAATGGGAACTGGCTTCTCTCCCAAATGCCACGGCCCGCTTGGCTGGCGCGTTCTAAGTGCCCCAATTTTGTCACCGTTGTCTGCGAGCTTTGCAGCCCAAATTGAGACATTCAATTTTTGGCGGAAGGTCAGGGAAAGTATAAAGTACCAGTGGAGTTGAGTTAAAAGTGAGATTTATTGTTTGTTTGTTTTATTATTTGCAATACGCAAGCCTCCCCTCCGTTAACAGTGCGCAGCATTTACATTTACATGAGATGAGACATGAGAAAAATATATACATACACATATGTGAGGTGAATAGAGAGAATTCAAAGATGACACCCAGCTTGTTCGCCACCCATGATGGTGAAGTTAGGGGTTAGGTTTACAGGTACACTGTACAATAACATTTATTTACAAAAAGACAATCGTATTGCAATTATTTAAACCGGGATTTGTACTTCACAATCAGCTGTGCATCGGGTGGGCATGGCACAGTCGCAATGTTCGGTGGCAATGGATCACTGCTCTGTACAGAAACGTCCAAAATTCCATATCTGTGCTTCTCTAACACAGCAACAATAAGGCCTTTCACAAAGTCGAACTGCATTTCATCATAGACTGGTTTGATCACCCATTGCTTACTTCGTTTTGAAAACACCTTAGTGTAGCGAGGCATCCTTACTTTACCCCTAGTCCTAGATTGTTCACGTCCGACATTGCTGTTATGGGCCAAGACCGCTAGTAGAGTGCGATGTTTCATGCCCCGAAAGCTAAAATGCAAGCGCTTTGGCCTGTACTTTAGGCACATATTGTGGAACACCTCCAAATCTCCTGTGTGACAGAATTCTGTCAGTCCTCTCAAATCTCTTGATAGAGTTTTGTCGAAAACAATCCTCTCAATGGCTTTGTGTGTCGGTGAAGATGGAATCAACCACTTCTTCTTCCGTGCCTCCTCTGGGGACAAAGGGCCATGTTCACATTGGTGGAAATGTTCATTTGCTGTCCAGCGGTGAACGTTGGTACAGTGGTGCATCAGTGACCGCCATTTTTCAAGTAGTATTTCCACGGACCCCTCACAAGTTTTTGAGCTCCACCAAAGATTGTTGGTGATAGAATGTGACCACTGCAAAATACTTTCAAAACCTTTTTTTTTTCCTGCAGCCGAGATGTTCTTATTGATTGATTTAGCAAGATGCCATACGTCAAATTGATGTTTAATATGTGGGAACTGCTCTCTCATTGTCTTGGCAATTGAAACGTGTCTATCCGTGGCTATGAGGTCGATGTGCATCCCCCTCGATTGTAGATGTTTCACTGATTTTATAAAACCTAGTTTCTCCATGGCCACTGACGATGTACATTGTGTTACCTGCATGACAACCGAACTCACAATTTTCTTACTATCCATGTCCTGAAAGTGGTAGGTGCAGTACTTGGCAGAAAATCCAGGGCTATCGCACTGTCCATCGCCGGCTAGCCTGAATCGTTTGCCTTCGAATGTACTTGCTAGAGACAATTGTTCAATTTTCCAAGCATCACTAATGGCCGGAAACAGATAATCACGTTGGTATGTGTAGTACAGCGCTTTAGAAATGAAATGGAGTCCCACAAACTGAAAGAAAGCCTCTAACTTTCTAAAACTGGAGCCACTAAAAAGTGATGCAGCTGCACACAGTAGATTGCCTGCTGGCATTTTCCCCAGCATTGGTTGTGCAGACCATGAGAACCTATGATTTAATCTACAGGCGGCATTTATTTTGACGTTACTGCCTTTTATTTGACGAGTCACATTAATCAATGGCTTCCCACATACATTCCCTCTAATGGAACGCACACATTTCAGCATACTTATAATTTCCATCAAACAACTGTCGAATACAATGTATTTGCTCTCTTTCATTAGACTGTCATCCTGCGTCAACGTTGTTTCGGCCTTTGACGTTGTGGAGATTTCAACACATTGGAAAGTAATATCGCTGATATCAAGTTCTGATGCGTCTATGGATGCTGCGGCTGGTTCATTCACTGTCATTTCAACATCTATTACTTCAACATTGATGGGAGAACACAACAATGTCGACAGGTTTTTTGGTGGCAAATTTTTGGCGGGTGTAGATTGTGTAAATTGATCTGCAACTACTTCAGAGCTATCTTCAATACATTCAATAACATCTTCTTGTGGTGGTCCGGTCGCACTGTAGCTATGGTCCAATGCAACTTTGCTGTAGTCTCCAAACACAGTTAATTCATATTCTGGCCATTGGACATGAGCATCTCGAGCCTGAACACGCCTCGCCTCAATTAATAGTTTCTCCATAGTGTACACGGTCTGGCAAGCCACATCTCTCATTCACTTCACTGTCTGTGTGTGTATAGTTCTGACACCCACGGGTAACTGGAGGAGATATTGGAAAAGGGATGTTCAGTTTAAACACAAGATGGAGTGTAGCAGAATTGACTGGAAAAAAACATAAAATAGTCCCCACCACAAACATTTTTTTAAAGTTATGAACTGTTTGTAACTAACCTTTTTTTGTTTTTTTTTCTTTGCAACTTTTTTGACTCGACCTTCAACATCTGCACGCTGTAGCTCCGATTCGTTTCCGCATGTCCTCCCTTCCTCTTGCGCTGCAAGGACTATATTTTCTGTATCCGTATAGACAGCACGGAATGAGGCTCCATCGTCTCCCTGAAACATAGTACTTTCATTACTATGTATCAAAATATTGTTAGCATAAAACACACGTGAGGACGAACACACAGGTACATCTCAATAGCCACATACGATTTAAACATTGTGTGCAACAATCAAAGGACAAGTATTCGACCAGTGATGATCTATTTCGATGGAACTGTCAGTATCCATACCTCTGGCTCTGCATGGACTGACATGAATGGTTGTATTGAAGAGGAGGCATCCGCATCTCCCTGAAACACAGTACTTGCATTAGTATGCTTTTCAATATTGGAAACACAACACACACTTGGGGTCGAACGCACAGGTACATATAAAGAGATAACCGCAAATGATGCATTGTCCAAAAGAATCAAAGAAAATCTAAATATGATCAAATTTCATCGACTTATTTCAACGATTCCTTTACATCTGAATCATCTAAATGAGATGTTGTGATTGTGGTGGAAGCTCCGTCGTCTCCCTGAAACACAGCACTTGGATTAGTATGGTTTTCAATATTGGAAACATAACACACACTTGGGGTCGAACGCACAGGTACATATAAAGAGATAACCGCGAAAGATGCATTGTCCAAAAGAATCAAGGAAAATCCAAATATGATCAAATTTCATCGACTTATTTCAACGATTCCTTTACATCTGCATCATCTAAATGAGATGTTGTGATTGTGGTGGAAGCTCCGTCGTCTCCCTGAAACGCAGCACTTGCGTTAATAGGGAAGAAAGTATAGCAAATGGAATCACGTTATATGATCACGCATGATGTAGCTGTCATTATCCATACCTCGTGCTGCTGAAGAATATCTATGGATGTTGCAAATGTAGTGCGCACTTCCGAAAGCTGTTGCGCCGATTCGTATACTTGAATGTCAGGCTCTGCATCAAGTGCAGGGGTTGACGCTCCATCAACTGCCTGAAACATAGTACTTGCATTAGTGAGGATTACAATTGCGAAAACATAAAATACACCTGGGGTCGACAGCACAGGTACATATCAATGGCTAACCACAAATGAAACATTGTGTAGAACAATCAAATGACAAGAATTCCAGCTCTGATGATGACGCTCAATGGAGCTGTCAGTATCCATACCTCCTGTTGGTGAGGAACATCTAGAAACGTTGTAGATGTGGCGGACGCTTCAGCATCTCCCTGAAAGACAGTACTTGCATTAGTATGGATAACACTAATTATAACTGAAAACAAACACCAGTGGACGATAACTAAGGTGTATATTAATTGGAAAGCAGTAACCAAACATTCTGTAAAATAATTACACGATAGAATAAAACTATTACTTGACATGCATAAAACAAGTCTGTAGCGGATTAGCCTAGTAAGATTACCTGATACGCGCTAGAAGTGGTTGATAACTGCGACCACGTCAAGGATGTAGAATGTTCTTGCTTCAGATTCAAGGGATAGTCAAGAAGTTGTAAAGGTCAATTAATGATTGATAATGAAATGCCAATATTAAAAATAGCCATGTAAGCCGACAGAATACTTGAAAAATGCTCAATACAGCACAGTTCCCTGTCCCCATATATATATACATTGCGTTTGTGGGTTATGAAATCGAAAAAGAATATATTGATAAATGTCATTATTCAAAAAAGTATACACTCATATCAATATCGAAATTATTACAAGGGATAGAACACCTACAATATCTATTAATCCATTCGGCTACACACTACCGCAAGGGCTAAAGCTAAATCCGGACACTTGACTCACCGGTGGCGGAATGTGGACGAATAGAGTGGGAATAGCGTTTTCGCGCAATTTCCGTGTCGTTCGCCGTTTATTCTTCTTTGTTACCCAAGAAGTTGTGTACATGTCCAAGGAAAAGTGCCGGCGGCAGATGCGGTATCGATCACCCCTCTTGTCCTCTAAGACTTGTTGGAATCTACTTTCCAGCTCATACAGTGGATATCCACAATGTCTGACCCATTCTCTTATTCGATCAACAGTTTTCGGGAATACATGCATTGTAGTTCCTTCAGATTTCGCATGGGTCTTCGAAGGACAACCGCTAATCGAACAGGCAGGCATTGTTGATGAATCTGAAAAGTAAATATTGACATTATTATACAATCTTCAAGAGTAAAGATTTGATACAAAAGTAAATGAATCATACAATGATCAATGCAAGGTTTGTTTTGGTCGCAGGAACTATACCAGTTCATTATGTGCTGCTTAGTATTTGCATAAGTTGCAGAAATGTATAATTGAAGTGACTGAAATCTGAACATGTGACTCGTCCCTTGGATGTTCTGTCTTGCACGAGAAGGAAACATGCTAACATTATTAACTGGACCCCCGAAGGATGCAATTCAATCACAATAGTCACAGATGAAAATAAATAGATCTATTGATAGCATAGCAATGGAAACTCAAGTCAATACCAATGAGACCAATGAACATAGCACTATTTTGTACTCTACTGGAAAATAGATAGAAATGAAAAAACTGCGAAATATAACCAGGATACATGGCCTTACCTTGACCAGCAAACAGTTGGGTTCAGCAAGCAGAGCAGTATGTTGCGGGAGAATAGGTGGATGGCCACAGGTAGCGCACTGATGGGTATGCTCGAAGCGGTCGGTCACAGAGTTCACGGATAGCACGACGACAAGCAGATTAGCATAGATCTCAGTGGTTCCCAGGTAGCACCTTCAAGAGTTGACTTGCAAAGCACAAAGATGTTCTCATGAGACATATCGAGTGGTTTTTAAAGTATTAGAAACTGGGGTGTGTTTGTGAATGAATGACGTATGTATGTCGCGGTATTAGGGGGGCGGCCTGCCTCAGGGGAAGCCTGCCTGGAGACACGGGGTCTGAAGAGGCCATGTGACCGATGGCCCCTTGGCGTGGGACACCTTTTGAAGTGTACATGTAGTTTGGCACCTTCGCATGCCAGCGCTCATCCCCGGGTGTGAACCGCCTTTGATAGAGGGGGTGGGATGGATGGCCCTGGGGCGTGCAGATAAGGCACAGGAAGACTGCTGAATGGAGACACACTTATGTGGATTGCAGGAGGGCGGCCTGCCTCAGGGGAGGCCTGCCTGGAGACACGGGGTCTGAGGAGGCCATGTGACCGATGGCCCCTTGGCGTGGGACACCTTTTGAAGTGTACATGTAGTTTGGCACCTTGGCCTTTCGCGCCCCGGACAGCCCCCCATGCCAGCGCTCATCCCCGGGTGTGAACCGCCTTTGATAGAGGGGGGTGGGATGGATGGCCCTGGGGCGTGCAGATAAGGCACAGGAAGACTGCTGAATGGAGACACACTTATGTGGATTGCAGGGGGGCGGCCTGCCTCAGGGGAGGCCTGCCTGGAGACACGGGGTCTGAGGAGGCCTTGTGACCGATGGCCCCTTGGCGTGGGACACCTTTTGAAGTGTACATGTAGTTTGGCACCTTGGCCGTTTGCGCCTGTCACAGCCCCCTTGCCAGCGCGCATCCACCGGCGCGAACCGCCTTTATATCAATATACAGTATATCGCCTTTATATCAATGATAGTATATCGTTGCTTATCAATAACAAATGCCACATACCGGAGATTCTTGTGAGCACAGACCCACACTTCAACCGGTGTATTATAGTGGCCAAGACCCTAGGGCCTGTATAATCCAATGGTAATTGTTAGTATAGATATATGTGTGACTTTTATAGAGACATAACCTACTGAAAGACTTTGAACAAGTGTTATTTAGTGCATGCATTATCGAGAATATGTTATGTTAGCTTAGATAGATAGTGACCACCCTGCACAGGTGTCTGACGTCCATCCTTGAATGGAGACACACTTGATTAATTCAAAAAATCGAGACAAACGTAGTTAAAATATATGTGGTGTTTTATTTTGTATCTTATTTTCATGACACAAAAATACAAGACTTTAAAGATTATACAGGTCAGGTTGCAGCACAGCGAGAGAAAATCCCCTGTACTGACCGCTGTCACTCGGGAACGTTTCTCTAATGGCACGAACGGCACAGGCGGGTATCACTCTTCGAACGCGGTGTCCAAGCCTCCCGTGAAGCCACCATGTAAAGGAACGATAGGCCACCAGCCTGTACCACCTGTGAAAAGGAATGAAACAAACTGTTTTTAAATGACCCAGATAAGTTTAATAAACGTTTGTTGTCAATGACAATTCTTGTAACTAATGGCATTTTACACGGACAAATGCTATCTAGACAATGCACACTATTGAATGACTTACATGCGTTACAATGATATGTAGATGTAATTTTGGATATAGTAGAAGAACATGAAATAGGAGTGGCATGACAAGCAGAGTATACTTACTCGTTACTCGGATTACGAGGACTAACAGTTGCTCGAAGTTCGTGCATAAGCACCATCATTATTCTCAACACGGCCCGTGTGAGGCAGGCTGCCCTGAGGTCTGGCAGCTCGATGATGCATTGCGGTCGTGGCTCGCCTTCTGAAATGTAGGCCAGGCATCCCGAGTTTTCTCAGCTGCAGCAGTTCTCGTCCTCAGTTGGCATTAGCTCGCACCGATTGCATGTGCACCAGGTGGAGACGCCGTCCATTCGACTAGGCCCAGGCTCTTCATCTGTTGATTCGTCCTGCCAACTGCCATCCAAATCCCCATCGTTTTCACGTGCTTCCCTTTCCAGTAGTTCCTCCTCGGTATACTTGGGCTCGTACATGTAGGGCATTATTGTAGCCATTGTGTGTTAAACAAACTAAAATAATTTATAGCGGTGGTACTGATATCTGTTCACACGGGCTACAAGCGGCGAAGGTAGCTGACCAGAGCACTGAAACGAGTCACAGAATACTCAAAGTAACACAGAGAGAGGAATGGAATCGAAAATCTGCTGCTGTGTGTTGTGAAACGGTCTGTTTATACTTATTGAGGAGAGAGGCGTCCTGCCATTTCCATGGCGACACGTCATTAGCTGAAGCGCAGCAAATGTTGACACAAGACGTGCTTTGGCGTTGGGAAATGGGCGGTACGAGTCTGCTGATGACAGGCTCAGGGGCGGAGGAATTGATTTAGTGCCGCAAAAGCAGGTCCGCCAGGGCGATCGGGGAAAAGATAGGATTATCAGAAAATGGCAGCTCCCTGGTGCTTGTTTTCGCGTGCGTTTAATGGACGAAAACTCGGGTAAGGTCCATAGGAAAGTTTTCTAAAATCGAGCCACTTAGGCTTAAAAAAACATGGCCGACCCGTTGGGACAATAAACATTTTTACTAGACCATGCCTTTAATTAATTGAAAACACATGGGGGTGGGGGGGGCAAACAGTGGGCGGATGCCGTCCACCCCCGTGTTCCCTCGACTTCAGCCCTGCTCTGTAAGGATTTCTCTGTTTCAGGCACGCCTACAGCTCTCTCCTTTCGTTACAGGGAAAGCATCTCAGCTGCACTGCCACAGCCTCGTGGGCCTGTACGAACAAGCGAAGAAGGAGCACCGCTCCATGGTGCACATCTCCACACACCTCCTGCTGCCCAGGTACAGTGTCCACTTCTGGGTCAGGAGACAGAGCTCGAGTCCCGGGGGAAGATTGCCTAACATTGGCACCTTTGCTATCAATGGACCACAGTGGAGCAAACACGCCTGTATTATACAAATGATCAATAAAGCCCTCGTTTTGCTTCTTGTTTAACAATGTCAACCTAGTTTTGCCCCAATCTGCATTATCAAAGGTGTTCTTTGCAAGGCCAAACATGAATCAGACTGTTTTTTGTACTATGTTTGCTGCACAACATACAAGTAAATGTGTTGATTGCATTTCTTTTTATGTTACACAGCAGACATAGTAAAAACAAAACAGTCTAATTCCTGTTTGGGGCTCAATTCATTTGCTCCTTTTTTTTGTGTGCACAAGTGCCAAGTTTTGATTCACCGGCCGGCAGCAGATATCTCTCTGGGAAAGTTAACGGGAAAATAAAAGTTGGACATAAAGTCCTGTCACTCCTCTCCTGCCCGAGCATGGCCACATTTCACGATTTGCCTTTTGTGCCATGCTGTTTAGCATTGGACCTTAGCACCATTACACACCAGCTGGGTGTATAATATGTTTGAAGGTGTTGCATGGTCTGGGATATCAGTAGCCCATGAAGCCATAGGCGCATCTGCGGTGTCACCCATACCAAAGCATGTAACGCTTTGTAGTGCAATGATAACACCCCAAACCCACCCACAACTGCAGCCAAAAGAACCTGTACCCGTGTATCAAGCATCCACGGTCATCCATCCCTAAAGGTGACATGTCCACTCTCCCAAAGTGAGCCGGGAACGGTCGGGAGCCGTGTTCCACTACTTTTATTTTTTTCTGTTTACCATTCCTCTACTTTTTAGGACTATAGTCACCATTCTATACAGAGGATTTGCCCATTCACGTCCATGTGCAAGTGTAAAGTTATTAACTAGTCACTTACACTATTGCAATAACCCGGTTGCAACACCTGGTCACATGTGGCACTATGCTTCCACCTACCCTCTTCCCTGTTCCACCAGTTTTTCCGGTACACTTCTACCACTGCACTATCCCAACCGCATGCACCTAAGCCATCATGTCTTACAGAGGACAAGTTCCATATGCCAAGCGCCCCAGCCATTAGTTTCACTAATGAAAGCTGTGTCAATGCCAGGAACCTGTACAAACCTAAAGTTAAAAGGCTGGATATGCCATCCATCCAGAGAGCTGACAAGAATTTCATCCGCGCGATAATACCCTAAGCCACATTTTCCAAGAGAAGTCTATATTCGCGTTCCCTTTGAATTGGGTCCTCTGTTTGCATGAACTGTTGTTATGCACTGGCGAGGTAGGGGCCTAGGGATGTGTGATCTGTCAAGATTTTTTTGAAGATCATAGAAAAATTGTCAATTTTTCAACTTTTTACCAAATGCAATAGAAAGTTTTATGAAAGTTGATTTAATGTACTTTACATTACAAACTAGACTGATGCACCATGAGTCCTTAATGTCTGATTTACTCCCAAGTCCCTCCTCTGCCAACTTTCCCCTAAAGGCACTGAGTCAAATGGTCCAGAACTAGTTTGTATATTCATTTACCAAAAAACAAAACATTGCTCTGAATAAGGTCTTTACTTGTCGAAATGAGCCATACTTCGTAGGAGGAGGTTGAGTTATCAGTAGCAAAAAGAAATTAACAGGTTGAACACCCCTGCAATTAAGGGGTGTGAGTTGATTTATTTTTTGCGTACCCACAATGCATTGCTCAGTGGCTCTGAACTGGAGGTGAAATTGCACATTCTACTCTCACATTTCAGGTAGAGGTTTGGGTATCCTTTTTAAACGCACCATAACACTGATGGAGTTTGCTAAACTTACCCCAGTGCTCCAACGATAAGAGTGTCTGACTATACAGCACTGATTATCCCTAATGAGGGTGAAATGGGTGCCTGGTTGGCTAGCACTTTCCTATAAGACGAAAAGCTATTTTCTATTAGCACCCGTGGCGGGGGAGCCAGCCAGTCAGGTTGCTCGGATGACAAACTGAATCCCACGATCCATGCCCGCGTTACGAGCAAACCGTAATTTTCTCTGCCACCCCTCCATCTTCCCCCGCCCTGCCCTTCCTTCCGCTTACCCCACTTACCCGATTCCTCTGGCAACTGCGCAACAACAGCCGCTGCTCAGCGTCCCTGCTGGCCGCCATGGAAATGGCAGAGGGGCTCTGCATGGAACCCTGCCTTCCATCTCCACAGTGGGCATCTGTGGTAAGTATTTTGTTTGAATTATTGTGATGCCGCAAACGCTTCCAATTCTTCAAACAAAATGACACTTCGAACAATTAAGAAACTCAATCCACATATGCAGAGAACCTCATACCAGAACGGTAGCGAAAAGGGAGAAAAATGAAATGCTTTTGTAGAAGCTTCAAACAGCTTGAAAGCCAGTCTCCTGATTATGGGCCTCATTGCAAGTAGGCCGGTAAGGGTTAACGGTCACCGGTAACGAGACCGGTGCCGTTAAACCCTTACCGCCCAAATACGAGTTCCCTTTGCGGCTCCTTCCTTAACGCTTGCTTCTAGCAGGCGTTAAGGACGGGACCCGCAAAGGGACTTTAGAGCTAATAACGATACCGTAATTTACAGTACCGTTATAAGCGCCTTCCCCATTCCCATTGAGCCCTATGGGGGCTGAAATGGGAATGGGGAAGGGCCCTGGTGAATGGGGAATTAACGGTCCCGCCAACTATGGAATGGACCGGTAATTGCTCCATTCACCAGGGCGGAATCGGAACGAGTTTGGAGGCAGCCATGCCACAAATAGCGGCGTGGTTACCTCCAAACTCGGAATGAGGCCCCATGTCTTTACACATCAGTTTCAATGTTGTAATAGAATATGTAAGCTTCTTGAAAAGGCCTTGCTCCCCAGGGCATAGGCAGCGTCTATGACGTCCTTTGCACATCCTGCAGAACCTGTGCCATTGTGATAGCTCTCTTCCATACCTTTGTGTATATTATTGTCTCTCCTGAGATGCAGGCCACAGCAGTGGACATGGTCCACCTGTGACCTGTACAAAGGTGTCACAAGCCTTTGCCTCGTGCTGATGGTTTGCAGGACCTCGTGCAGCTTCAGGGGTATAGCAGGCACTGTGTAAAATATCCTGTGAAATAATGTCATACACAATGTTTCTACTTCTGCAGGAAAAACCCAATATCCAGTAAGGTACCTGACACTAAGGGATGCAGGATGTGCTGTGTGGGTAAGGAAAGCGGCAGTATAATATTTATAATCACCCTTACTTCATCCTTGCCTCTTCCTCTAACTCCACACCCTATGTTCCAGTCAAATGTTCTTCCGCTGCTTCCATGTTTCTTGAGAGCCTCTTTTACATGAACCTATCAGTCTGGCCATTTCTCCTCTCCAGTGGCCTTCCCCTTCTCATAATTGGCCTCTTATTCCCTATTTTCTTCTCTGTTCGCTTCACTTTTCCTTTTCTCCATGTTACCCTTTTGCCTCTACCACCCCTGCCCGACTAACATGATTCCATCTGGTCTGATCAATCCAGAATTGCTTGGTCTCTACAAGTCAGCAAGGCTTGCCGAATTATTGTTTGCTTAGAATGCTCTGACTGCTTCCTGCTAGTCTCCACTCTTCACACGAATTCCTGCTCTTCCTGACACTAGTCCTCATTTCATGGCAGTGAATCCATACCCTGGAAAAGTGCAACACCAGTAGCCATTTGAATTGAACGAAAAATATTAGCACCCCTTCGACCAAAGGGTGCTTGCACCTGATCTTTCCCTATAAACCTCCTTTGGGCACTTCCCAGTCAATACCTCACTGTCTGGACAGAGGAGTGGGGCACATGAAATGCAATACTCTGTTGAGGAGAAGTAGGACCTGTTGCAGTGAAGTGTGCTCTAATCCGAGTAGTATGACAACCTCCCTCTTCCTTGTCAATGCCCGTAAATGCCAGGCAGTGCCAAGTCATCAATTGATGCAATGTGGGATCCGCACGCATGTCATACACCAAGAACATGACATGACTATATATACTGGCCCCAATAGACCACTCAGAAACCGGGGGCGGGGGGTACCGCATGCGCAGACAATCACAGAGCTATGCAGAGTGAAAGAAGAGAGTCGCCCTGCCCTGCCAACCTGTCACATAGCACATCCTGAGACTGTCCTCCCACTCGAGTAACATAGAACAAAATGAAGACATGATAAGGAAATGAAAGGCAGCCAATGAGATTTCCGACCAACAATGCAACAAATTAATGCAATTATGGTCCTTAGATCTTTCAGTGGTGTGGGGTGCAAGATTACTGCTTTAATAATCTTTACCGATCGAATGTGTCCCGTACCCACGTTCACTTGCCTCTCAGTGGGGGGCAAGAGCTTCGCGGTCATGGCCGCCAAACTCTGGAACAATCTCCCACCAGCCCTCAGAAAAGAACTGGCCTACTGGACTGTCCGCAATAACTTAAAGACCTGGCTCTTCAACTAACACAGTTCCTCACAAGACTCATCACTCATCCTAATGCATTTGCCCCTTTCTTCCCCATCACCCCTTCTCTTTTTCCCTCAATGTAACTAGCACCTAGAAACCTGAGGGTTTTGTGAACTGTAATAAATGCAAAAATAAATAGATAAGCACTTCATAGAATTAAGAAACTCAATCCACATATGCAGGGAACCTCATACCAGAACGGTAGCGAAAAGGGAGAAAAATGAAATGCTTTTGTGAAAGCTTCAAACAGCTTTAAAGCCTGTCTCCTGATTATGTATTTACACATCAGTTTCAATGTTGTAATAGAATATGTAATCTTCTTGAAAAATGGTGTTTCCTTGTCTGTTTTATGGTTCTAGCTGAGCAAGAGCTACCAACACTGGGCTATGTGTATTAATGAGATAGGTGGTTGCAGTAATAGCAGCCTCTGGAGGTTTTCAATTGCTGAAATGATTACCTGGGTAACCTTTCTTCCTGTTCTGGGTAAGAGGAGGAGATGAGGAAATGCTTTTGGAGGGAGGCAGAAGAGGCAGAGGGCAAAGAAATATTTGCAGTGCCTCATGGGTACGAAGCAGTGGTTGGACGCATTTGTAAACCTAAAGCAACCAATATATGAATTTCTCTTACTGCCATTTAAGAAGTGTCCATTACAAGCTCACTCGTGTCTTAAACGGGTAACCGATGGAGATATTCCAGCATTTGCCCGTTTTGCCCAAATGCCAACATGTCCTCTTGAAGCCTCATTTCCGGATGAGCGTGTATGTTGAAAACATTGAAAGCTCTACAAAATAGCAACTTTTTTCTTTGTGTCTTCATAAATTTCCAGAGCCTTTGATCCCACAGCCGGACTGTCCCTGATGCAGTGTATATATCGGATAATCTATCCTCTACTTTATGTTAAAAGTCTGTTGCAAGTCACCAAGGAGTTTGGTGACCAAACAGAGGAACAAGGCCCAAGTCTGAGTTCTGCTATAACTTCACAGTGCTCCAAGGTGACGAGCACTGTCCTTGTTACATGCGTAGGGGGTATTTATTTCCTTTATAATACAAGGCTGCACCGGGAGGATAGCTCACGGGCAACGCGCTCGTCTTGGAAGCAAGACGACATGGAGCAACACAGGTTCGATCCCCGGTCTGTGCTTAGAAACCTTTGGGTATTACGCGCATTATAAATAACCAGTTATAAAATCAATATAGAATCTGTTTGGATGGAAAAACTAATGTGTAGCGTGTAATTTGCTGCCAGCGGTGCACAAAACACATATATTACCATAAAGAGCTTCTTATCGATCAATGTTAGTTAAATGTCACAGAATTCTATTTCAGAAGAAAAGCATGTGAAAAGCGAGTCATCAATGTTATCAAGTGATCCAGTGGCAGCTGGATTTCTGCTCTGGTCTGTCTCAAGTACTGGGCATTGTGACGTCCCACACAACTGTAATAAGTTATTACAGAGCGCAGTTATCAGCCGTTGCGCACCCTATATGCCATGCTTCATAATAAAGAGCGCTACAGTTGGGGCTGTCCTTCCCTTTGCTGCATTCAGGATCTGGTGGAGGCAATCTACTCCTCCAAAGATCTGGCTTGCGGAAACATGGAGCTGATCTCTAGAATCCATCACATTTAGAATGTGGCTGCAGGCCCCTTGACCCTCCCAAAGGCACAATCATTGTATTCCAGCTTTGAGCTTCATTAGTGTGAAATCTAAATCATTCAGCGTCGCCCATTAATTTGAAGTTGAATTTAAATTTTACATTATAACTTTGAATTCGAATTTAAATTTAAATTTGCAATGTGCCACATGCAGACTGAAGTGTGTCCAGGGTTGTGCACATCCAGCTACAAGAAACCCTTGGGTGAGGATAACTAAAGAGTCCGGTCTTCAAGGCTTTACAGAATTGCAGAAAATTGTCCATTTGCCAGTTAAGAAAAGGAAAGACATTTCAGGGTCGCAGCGCGGCAACAGAACATCTGCAATCACCCCTGTATTTTAAACTTGGAATTGAGGACCACAAGTAAATATTGTCTTTTAGATCACAAAGAGCTAGATGGTCTATATTGATGAATCTTGTTTTGCAAATAAGGAGGAGCAAGCCCCTGAATGCACTTAAAAACTAAGCAAAGAATCTAAAAAATGATATGGCATCCCATTGGAAGCCACTGCAGTGTCAGGTGAAAAGCGGTGATTGATTGCATTTGAGGCAAAATCAGACAGACTGCAGAATTCTACATGGAAGTTTGGAAATGGTAATCAGGAAGGCCCAAATATAATGAGTTACAATGTTCGATTCTGGAATTAATAAGAGAGCTAACAACTTGAGGGAGTTGTTTTCAAAGGAGTTAGAACTCAATTCCAGATCCAGTTGGCAATTAAAAAAACTGACTTTTGAACTTGAGGGCATTACTTGGAGGAATATCAAATAAAGTGAATATATTTTTATTATCATAAAAAGAATAAGCTCTGTTTTGCTTGGGTTTAATTAGAGGGCATGTCAAGCATCCAGGATTTACATGTGTCGAGGCCATTAACAAGATTTGCAAGATTAGAGTTGCAGCATCATCGGCACGTGGCTGATAGCTGAGACAGTGCTTGATCAAAATGTGAAGCAATTGTATCTTCAAAGGTAATGGAGATGGGGGACCCCTTAGTCACCCCTCAAACCACGCTAAGCCTGCGAACCTTACTTTCTAATAGTGCCTCTTAGGAAAAATGCAGCCTGAAAAAATCTTTTTGGGAACGATACCTTCCTCAAAAACACCTCCCTTCTCTAAATCAGAGGTGAATTTCAAAATGAAGAGATACGCTGAGAGATGTGCCAGTCACCGTTACCCCCAACAGCAAAGAACAAAAATTTAAAAAAAGGAGCAGCATAAAAAAATAGAACAAAATATAAAAGTGACAGATAGGTGACAGAAATGAAAAAGGAGTGAAAAGCAATTTGAAATCCAAAGATATTATTCAAGAGACATGATTGTAATAGCAATGCATGATATGAACATTGAAGGGAATGTAAAAGAAGACATTAAGAAACGATTATTTAGAAGGATAAGATGAAAAAGAAATTGTCACCTAGAGCCATGTCTGATCACCCCCAATACTAATTTCTTTACCTTGCTGCTAGCATCATGATGGTACTCTTAAAGGAGACGCCTCTGTCTCAGAAAGTTAATAGGCCAGCTGTACATTTGCTTGAGCAAAACACATTAAATGGGAAGAAAACATTCTGCAAAGGAAAGCTCTCAGAGCTCGGGAAATAGGATCCTCCAGGCCTGGCTGTCCACAGTCCTCTTATACAAAACAGAGTTTCATTTTCATTGTATCTCTTGTTCTCTCCACAGCACAAAACTTCGAGACGGGTTGTCACTACCTCTGCGCGGCGCTGGAGTCCAGTGTGGTCCTCCTGCAATGGTACGAGCCCATGCAGAAGTTCATGTTTGTGAAGGTGAGTGAGTCTTTACGAGGCATCCTCTTCAGGGGTGCCATCTTTTGATTTTCACTAAGCGGGGGGGGGGAGGAGACTGAAATTCCGACACTGAGCAAAGAGAGGGAGCTTAACCCATCCCCAAGTTGAACATTTTTTAGCTGTAATTCGAGAAATGCTATAGGTTTTACAGGCAGGTCTAAAGGTATTACATCACAGCAACAGTCAGCTAACTTGCTGAGCTGTCTTTGCCGCTTTCTGTTTTTAGGACTTCTCCCTCAACTTTCAAAGAATTCAACATTGTGGATCCCTGATGAAGTCACTGCATTATCAATAGTGTGGTTAATGTACACAACATAAAAGCCAATATCGCTTCATCTACAGCCACCAAGACACTACACACAGTCACATTTACGACGAACAGTCAAAACATCCCTAGAGGGGCAAAGCAAGCTTTCTACCCCCATCGCTGAAGTGGGAATGGGCAGTTGCCCACTCTGCCCCTTGTACTCGCGGCCTATGCACGAGTGGCATCCCTGTGAAGATGTCAAGCAACAGTGTGGTGCTTAAAAACCCCGTGCCTATTGTGATTGTGCGTTATGAGCTAAAAAATTAGTATTAAGGATTAAGATGGCTGTAGGGGCATATAGCTGCTTCTGCCCTCTAGTACAATACTTAGAGGTACAGCAAGTCTGCTCTCTGGGTCAGTGTTGAACCCTGCGATGGGCTCAACCTTGTGGTTATCACTTCAATTACATTGTATAAAGCATTACTATTGCACGAGGCAAGGTAAAATGGCCCTTCCAGTCTTATGATCCGATTAATAGAAAGCGAGGCATCATTCCTTCAAACATTACTAGCCGGTCTATTTTAACCTCAAGAAACTAAAATAGACAATTATGTGCATCGTCTTGGCATGCGTAATCACGCTCCAATATCTCCCTATTGCACTTTACAATCTGAGATAAAATTCCATCGCAAGGCTGCCTAGAGCACAGAGCTCAGAAGTCTTTTTACCATGGCAGCGTCCACGTGATGCGGTAACGGAGGTGGCGTGAAAACCGCAATGGAATCGAAAGGCGAGGGTAACATCTAGCCTAAGGGAGAAGCAATGCACTGTGGGAGAGCAGCAGCAGGTGCACTATTGACAGGAGTGGGGAGACAAAGGGATTCGCTGTCGTGCTCCCCAAATCACCCGTTAAGCTCTGAATACCAGATCGAGAATAGCAATTCCTGCTAGAAGTCAGAATAAGTATTTTAGAGAGTGAGGAAGCTACCCCCGCCCAGTGGAGCATGAGACAACGCTACCAGCCAGAGTAGATCGAACTAGAGATGTGTACTGCGGTAGCTGAGTGAGATACTTCTAGAGAAACCCCTCCTAACTTGTGGGGACAAGGGAGAGGGCACAAGGAGGGGGGGGGGGCTAGCAATCAGTGGCCGCCCCGACAGAGGTGAGTGAGAGAGCCTGTGGATACCTGGCCAACATCTGCTGAGGGAAACAACCAAAGTCCAAAACTGGAGAAGAAATCAGAAGCACTGTGGGTGCAAGTGTGAGAAAAACAGAATGCAGGCCAAGGAGAAAACCTGTCCAAGACATCTGGGAGAAGGAGGTGTGGAGCACCTCGGAGAATGCGAAGAGTGGGAGAATCCCCTCGATAAGCTGCATGCTGTGAAACCAACTGCAATTCACAGGAGTGAATCAAAAGAAACCTGTTAACTCAAACAATGCATGCTGGGAAACTGTCCATTTCCCAGAAGTGAACCAAGGGAAGCCATACGATGAACAATGTTGCATGCTGCGCCACTCTGTCAAATTACCTGTGCGAACCAAGAGAAACCACTTTCTGAATAAGAGTGATGCATGCTGGGATATCCCATCATATTCTCAGAGAAAACCAAGAAAAGCCATTTGCTGAATGTAAGCACTGCATTCTAAGGCAACAAGGCCAATTCGCAGAGTGAAGCAAGAGATATCCTTCGGTGAACACCAGGGATGCATGCTGGGATATTGAGTCTATTGCCCAGACCAAGGAAGGATAAACCATTTGTTAGAAACGGTTCCTGCTGGGACACCGAGTCCCAGGGTGAACTGAGGGAAGTTCCCTGTGTCATTGGGAATGTGTTGCATGCTGAATTCAGGTGCCTCCTCCACCTCAAGCATTTGGAAAAGAGACCACCGTCTAAAACATTGCATAGGAGTTCCCTACTCTTCAAGCAACTGAAAAAGAAACAATTGATTAAAACATTGCATGCTGCAGTTGCGTACTCCTCAAGCATCTGAGATACAGTTACTAGCCTGAAACATTGCATGTTAGACTTTGGAGTCTTCGTCTCCTCAGAAACCTGCGAATGACACATTTGGAAAAAAACAGTGCACCATGGAAAAGAGAGTTGCAGACTCCTTAGAAAACCAAGAGACATTTTGGCGAAGACAGTGTACACTGATAATGGGAATCTCCAGATTACTCTCAAGCTTTGGAGCAAGAGACATTTGTCAACACGGCTGTATGTTAAATTGCATTAAAAGGTCACCATTTATTCTTGTGTCATGCCTCGGCCATTAGGACGAGAGCTAAGCCTGACCACCTCAGAAAGTTTAATAACAAAGTCGTGTTTAAACTTATCTTTATAATT
The DNA here is from genome assembly GCF_040938575.1 of Ambystoma mexicanum. Taxonomy (NCBI): domain Eukaryota; kingdom Metazoa; phylum Chordata; class Amphibia; order Caudata; family Ambystomatidae; genus Ambystoma; species Ambystoma mexicanum. The sequence continues at coordinate 720,826,111 of NC_090923.1, forward strand.
CACCTTTTATGACTTTGAGCCTGACACAAGTCTTAAGGAGGCATACAGCCCTATTTATTTGAAAGTAGATTTGATTTTCGGTCTTCCTCGGGACAGCATTAGCTCTATTTCAGAGCTCTTACCGATACATATTAGAGAGGGGCCCTGGTGCTCATGAGCTGCTCTGTGATGCAGAGTAAGAGCCTTCCGCTGAAAGCTATAGCAGTGGCTATTTTTATAAGAGCATTGGCCCCTTTGCAAGAGTTTGTGAAAGATTGGTGACATCATTGTGAATGATGCTAGTAAAAGCAAGGTTTGTTTCCCTTCTGCTTGGTACATGAATGTATTTTCCACTTTGGCGCTGCATTGCATGGTGATTATTATACCATGGTATTGTCATAGCTGAAACTGGCATGTGGTGAAACACATGCAAAGGTATGTACTGACGCCTTTCATAGTGCATGATGACCACCGTTGACTGGAGCAAATCTGGTGTAGGTGGTGCTTTTTAATGGTTTTATTGGTTGCAAAAATGGATATGGGGCCTTTATCAAATGAACTTTATTTGACTCTGGAAGATCAGCATTTGGTTGTGGGGAAGTGGTTCCCCAACGCCAAAGTAAGATCCTGAAAATGCGCAGCTTGCAGCGATTGCCATAGAAGCTTGAGAGGTGTCCTCTGCAGGTGAGTGGGAACATTGAGAGGATATTTGTGCACCCCAGCTAAGTCCGATCCTAGAACTGAGTCAGAGTGCCAACAATGCTCCGCTGTTCTCCCCCACATCTGGATAGGCAGGCCCAGGCTCATAGTTACTGCGCTGCAGCCAACAGAGAAAATGGCCGCCCCACATCTACATGAGTCTAACAAATGTAATACCATTCTGCAGGAGAATCGACCTGGCTTCAGACTCTCTAGAGGATCAGAGCCTGCCTGCCTGCTGATAATAGCCCCACACCCCCGCGGATCATCAAATTCTTCTGTAAAGGCTGGAGTCCTCCACTGGCCTCAAATGTTTCACACTACATTGGATCACCAACATCCTGGAGAACAGATTTGTTATGGTCAGAATGGGTGACTGACTACTTGGCCACTGTAAAGACCGGTAGGGGGTGTGTGTACTTCCGCTCTCTATATGGTAGAGGAGAGGCACAGCAGACCCCAGCCAAGATTCTCTATTACGGTAGCAATGGACGAGTAATCAAGGCCTAGCTTCTCAGGAGGTGATGCGGGCTGGTTCTTAAGTACAGTGTGTTCCCCGAACTCCCACAAAGGAATGTCCACAGACTGTATTACTGAAAACACAGTCTTTATATAATTAATATTCAAAGGTATGTACACGATCACAATAACGCACTTTGTACTTGGAAGTCAATAATGATAAATATATACACGTCTAGAGTGGTACCACTGATGTTATCAAATCTCATTAAAGTGCATCAACTGTACGGTTAAAATGTCACACAGATCAATAACGAGTAAACCAGCAATAGAGATAGGAAGGAACGCAAGATGGTTGAAACAATAGGCAGAAAGCTGACCCCTACCACTAGGCACAGTTCTGTGTGGAGATCCCCCCACCTGGGCAACCTGTAAGTAAAGATATATAGCACAAGCCCTGTCCATATATTGTCCGATAGTCTTACTTCTTCCTATTAAGGCTTTACCCCCCCAATGTACCTGGTGGAGTAGAGTTCTCCGACGATGCACCGACCGATCCTTCTTGAGTGCCTCCCTTTCAGGCGGGAGCCACGGATCGTCGAGAGGTGTCGGGGAACTTGGCGTTCGGTGTCGGGGAATCGACGGCCCTTCTTGAGTGCCCTCCCTTTAAGGCAGGAGTCACGGGTCGTCGAACGTCCGACGGTGAACAGGGTGAACTATGGCAGGGAAGTGGCAGCTTCGTTCCTAGCGGTGCTCGTCGACGACAGAGCGTTGGCGTCCTGCAAGGAAGAGGCGTGCGGGGCACCTCGGTGACAATAGTTCTGGACCGCAAAGAGATGATGAAGAACTGTGGCCCAGCAAGGGCGTCAAGTCGTCGGCGTCTCTGTGGTCTGTAGGTGGCGGGAAACCCACCGGTGGATGCTCCTCGGCGCGTCGACGGTCGGGCCTTCTCCAGCGGGAGACAAGCGGGTGATGATGCAGACGAGAGCGTCCGATGATCAATGAAGTTCTTAGGCAAATGGGAGCACGGCGGCTCCGGTCGGCGACGGCGGTCGTCGACAGTGGCGGACAACAGTCCGGGTGCTTCTCCTTGGAATTCCGCAGCAGTCCCTGTATCGGGTCGGCAGCCTGTCGTAGGTCTGTCTACCAGGGAGCGTTGGCAAAGATCAGCTGTGCACGATGGTCCCTCGTAGCTCGGGAAGAGGGCGCCTTACCAGGTCCTCTCTGGGTCAGTCCTTGGAGGCACAGCAGCTTTCAGATAGTGAAGGAGAGCAACAGCACTTCTTCTCGTCCAGCAGGGCTTCAAGGTCAAGCGTCAGTTAATCCAGTTACTCGTCGTAGTGGACTTCAGCTTCTGAACACGATTCCTAGCAGTGAAAGGTCCCCAGATATACTGTTGATCTCCCATTCATTCCGCTGGGTCACACTCAAGCATCCAATCACGACTACGGGCATTCATGCAGGCAGGCAGCCAATCAGGCACACAAGGTATTCAGGCCATTCACTTCTCTCCAGACACTCACAACAAGTTATGTGTATTGGGACAAGTACCGAGCCATTCAACACTCCAAGCTGCATTCATACCGGTTTCGGGCAGGGTTGTCTCAGTCATTGTGTCAACCACCAGATACTAGACACCCACAACACAGAATGCATATTCGTCACACACTCTATTCACCCAGGTCCCACCCACAGGAGGTAACCACAACATACATCACCGGGAAGGCTCCAGCTAGTCTGGCCGGGCCTTCACAACAACACCATATATGGCACTTCCATCCAACAGCCAGTCAGGGGGAAGGGACAGAGTCAGGGCTTCCCAGGACTTTGGGAAAACAAGGTAATGGGTAATAGAAAGCAAGAGGCCACCGGGGCCATCTTGTTTTCCATCAGGAATCAACTGATCCCAATGGCAGGGCCGGGGTATCCCAAAATGGAGAATACTCCGCGTACCTGTCAAATTCAGCATGGAGCTGCCACCAGCACATACCCTGCTCTGTGGGCCACCCACAGGTGCCCAAAAACATACAGTAGGGGCACAGGGTTGTACCCCCACCCATGGGTGCCATAAGGGTATCCCACGGGTCCGTTCACCAAACCAAAAGAAAGAGAGCTGCACCGCCAGGAGTCCCACATGAACTCCTGCACGGAAAACACGACAGAACACACGATAAAAAGCAGTAAAGGACAAGGATACGGAGGCCCTGTCCCTCCGATGCATTTCCAGCATCACAGTCGCCCCCCCCCAGACTGAGGTGGAGGGTGCCTAATCTCCCACGGGATAGACACCCTCATCCAGACGGTCAACATACCTTCTGGAAAGGCCATCTGCATTATCGTGACTCTTCCCTGGTCTGTGCTCTATGGTGAAGTCTAGCCCTTGCAGGCTAATGGACCACCTGAGCAGTTTCGGGTTCTCACCCTTCATCTGCATAAGCCACTTTAGGGGCTTATGATCTGTTTGGACCTTGAAGGTAGACCCCGTAAGGTAGGGCCTAAAACGCCTAAGGCTCCAAACTATACTAAAACACTCCTTTTCAACAGTAGTCCACCTCAGTTCTCTACCCTTGAGTTGTCTACTGATGAATATGATAGGATGTTCTCTCGCTTTGTCATCTAACTGGGACAAGACAGCTCCAATTCTGGTGTCTCAGGCATCCGTCTGGACGATAAAGTGTCGGCTGTAGTCAGGCGCACACAACAGGGGTGCCCGACACAGACTTTCTTTCAAGCCTTTAAAGGCCCTCTGACAGTCTTCAGTCCAATTGACCTTCCTAGGCTGCTTGGGTGAAGTCAGAGCTGTCAGTGGTGCAGCTATGGTTCCATAGTCCGCCATGAAATTGCGATAGTTCCCAGTGAGACCCAAAAAGGCTCTCACCTGGGTTTGAGTAGTGGGAGTCTCCCAGTCCTATACATCCTGTACCTTACTGGGGAGAGGTTGGATTTGACCCCCTCCAAGATACGTGACTTTCCCCTGAGCTATCTGGCACTTGGTGGCCTTGATAGTGAGGTTAGCCCTTTTTAAGGCCTGCAACACTCTACCCAGATGTGTCAAGTGCTCTTCCCAAGTGGAACTGTAGACGGCAATGTCGTCTAAATAAGCCACTCAAAAGGCTTCCAGCCCACTGAGAGCATGATTGACCAATCTCTGGAAGGTGGCAGGGGCATTCTTTAACCCAAAAGGCATGACCCTAAACTGGTAGAGTCCCTCTGGGGTGGAGAACGCCGTCTTTTCCTTGGCATGGTCCGTCAGAGCTATTTGCCAATAGCCTGAGGTGAGGTCAAAGGTGCTCACAAATTTGACAGCACCTATGGTGTCCACAAGCTCATCAGCCTGGGCCAGTGGGTGCGCATCAGTTTTGGTGACGGCATTGACTCCTCGGTAGTCCACACAGAACCTCCAATCCTTGGTACCGGCTGGGGAACTTGCCTTGGCGACAAGGACCACTGGACTGGACCAGGGACTGGTTGAGGGTTCAATAACACCCAGATCCAACATCTTGGCGACCTCAGCCTGGTTGTGGTTCTTAATAGTATCTGACATTCGGTAGCTCCTGCTCTTGACAGGCACGCTGTCACCAGTGTCAATCTTGTGCTTACACCACGGTGTAAGGCCTGGCGTCAGCGAAAACAGAAAGGCATAGTGCTGGAGCAAAGTCCTGCAGGCCCTCTGCTGCTCGGTTGTGAAATCTGGAGAGAGCTGCACTCCCTCCACTGAGCCATCCTGAGGGTTGCTATGCAGCAAATCAGGAAGGGGCTCACTCTCATCCTCTTCTTGCTCTGAAGCCAGCAAGAGACATGAGACTTTTGCTCGCCTGTGGAACAGCTTGAACCTATTAACATGGAATACCTGAGGGGCTACCCCTGGGATTCCCATGTCAACCATATAATTGACCTCGCCCATCTTGGAGACTGTCCGGAAGGGTCCAGTCCATTTATCTGCCAATGCCCGAGGCTTGGTAGGCTCCATCACGAGGACCTCCTCTCCCGGAGTCCACTCCACTTGCGATGCTTTAAGATCATGCCAGTATTTGTTCAATTCCTAGCTAGCCTTGAGATTCGCCGTTGCTTGTCCCATCATCTGTGTCATCCTCCGTCTGAGGCCTAACACATAGTCCCCCACTTGCTTGGTAGGACCGAGAGGGGTGGCTTCCAAACCTTCTCTGATCAAGGCGAGGGGCCCCCTCACGGGATGTCCAAAGAGCAACTCAAAGGGGCTGAAACCAACACCCTCTTGAGGTACCTCTCGGTAAGCAAACAGCAGGCATGGCAGGAGGAGATCCCATTCCCTCCTTAGGGGCTCTTCCAAAGCACCTAGCATGCCCTTGAGAGTTTTATTAAATCTCTCAACCAGACCATTGGTCTGGGGGTGGTAAGAAGTGGAGAACTTGTAGGTTACCCCGCATTCTTTCCACATGGTTTTCATGTAACTAGACATGAAGTTGGATCCTCGGTCAGAGACAACCTCCTTGGGGAATCCAACGCGGGTGAAAATGCCCAGGAGGGCCCGGGCAACCACCTTGGCAGTAACAGTCCGAAGGGGTATAGCCTCAGGGTACCTAGTGGCATGATCTACCAAAACCAGGATGAACCGATGTCCACCTGACGTGGGAGGGTCAAGGGGACGGACGATGTCGATGCCCACCCTCTCAAACGGTGTGCCAACCACTGGCAATGGCTGCAGTGGGGCAATGACACTGCCTCCAGTCTTGCCAGACAACTGACAAGTTGGGCAGGTCCTGCAGTGGGACTCCACTTCTACTCCCATCCAAGGCCAGTAGAAATGGGCAGAAAGCCTCTGCTTAGTCTTCTTGGTACCAAGATGACCAGCCAAGGGCACCTCATGCGCCAACTGCAGGAGGAAGGGCCTGTAAACCTGGGGTACCACCAACCTCTTGAGGGCACCAGGTTCAGGCTTAGTGGACTCACTAACAAGGAGCTCACCCTCACAGTAAATCCGGAAAGTCCTAGGCACTTCGCCTTGTGCCTGGGACAGGGCCTGTTTCCTCAGACCCTCAAGAGAGGGACACTCTCTCTGTCCTTTACAGAAGTCTGCCCGGGAGGGTCCCCCTTCAGCCAACAAGCATTGAAGATCGGGATGGTCCTCCGGGTTGAGAACCTCTCCCACAGGAGAGTCTTCGGGCTCTTCTCCCACAGGAGTTGAGACGGGGTTTACCACTGGACCCAGCCCGTCCGGAGCATGGATCCCAATGGGTGCTGTAGGAACAGCAGGAAGAGAAGGGGCTCCCTCCACAGAGTTGGCCTTCTTGCTCTTCCTTCGTCGTGCCTTAGGCCGCGCCTTTGGCTCGGGTACCTGACTCACAGCCAGACCCGGTGTCACCTGTGACCTAGTGACTGCAGCAGCAGTCATGGGAAGACCATCCGTGATCAATCCCAACACGACTAGATCGTTATCTAACAGAATGTTAGCAGGGACGTTGTCCTGAACCAGGACAGGAAGCTTTGCTGTCTTGTCTCCAATTACGAGTGTGACTCGGGCTACAGGCGATAATTTGGGAGGCCCACCAGCTAACCTGTTGGTTCTCAGAGGAGCATCTACATAGTCCTCTGGCTTGAGCAGGGTCCTGTCCACCACTGTCATGCTTGCCCCAGTGTCTCTCAAACCAGTAGAAGGTTGGTCTTTCAGGAGGACACTTCTCAAAAATCTACGGGTGTTCTGTGGGATAGGCCCCAGTACTTCCGCGTACTGGTCCCAGGCCCCAAGGGACACTAAGGAAATCTCTACGGGAGCACCAAAAGTGATCCCGGAAGAGGAGGGGAGGACGGTGACCTCCACCTCAGACATGGGGTAAGGGTAGGTCAGGCTGACAGCCTGTACTCCGAGTGCCTTACCTTTACACTTGGAGTCATCCCTTTTGTGATCCAGATCCCCACAGTCCCAACAAGTGCCGGGTGTGCGGGGTACGGTACTGGAACCACCGGGAGCCTGCTTTGCAGCAGGTGGACCACTACTCTTATTCCCACCCACAGATGACTTATCCCCACTAGATTTTTGGGTCTTAGAAGAGGAGGGTTTAGGTTTATTCGACTGTGACTGCTTTTGGGACTCCTCAGCTTTCTGAGAGGCCCCCTTTTCTTTGTCCTTGTCCTTCCCACTGGAGTCCTTAGGGGACACCCGGTGGGAGACCCACTTGTCAGACAACCTAGCCAGCTTAAAGGAATCTATAATGTTCTGGTCAGCAACATACTGATGCAGCTCTGGTGAACAGGCTTCAGAAAAATGCTCAAAAAACAATAGGTGGGACAATTCAACAAAAGTTTTCACCTTGTAACCATCAATCCACCCCATCATATTCATGTGCGCAGCACTCACCCAGTCGACCCAAGACACATTCTCTCTTTTCTTAAAATCCCTGAACCTTTTAAGGTATTGGGTAGGTGTCTTGCCAAACCTGGCAATCAAAGCAGATTTCATACACTCATACTGACCCCGTTCTTCCACACTCAGCTTCAGAATACAGTCATATCCAGTTTGAGGTACTCTGCTTAGCAGACACTTAGCCCAATCTCTTTTGTCAACATCATGAATTGCACAAGACATTTCAAACGCTTCAATCCATTGGAGGATATCAGAACCCTCTGAAAACACACCAACCAAATCCTTCATAAATTTAGTGGCTGGGGACCTGACACTCTCACTGGGTTTCGCTAAAGTCTCCACTCAAGCTTTCTCTAGCTGGAATCTCTGACATTCAGTGGCCTTGTCTTTGAGTTCAAGATCCCTATTCTTGAGCTCCACTTGTTGAGCAAACTCCTCCTTCTTAAGCTCAGCATCTATCTCCAACTTGCGATATTCAAAGGCCAATATCATCCTTAATAACTCAAGCTCCAAGGTATTGCTGGGGTTCGGAACAGAGGCAGCAGGAATGGCAGCATTCCCAGAAACAGATTCAGTAGAAACCCCAGGGGCAGAGTCCACATTGGTTGCATTCCCCCCTCATCAAGAGTTCCTCCATCGGTCTGGTAGTCCATCAGGGCAGCTATCAGCTCAGCCCTAGACTTATCTACAAAGTCTAACTCCCTGGCGTCACAAAGGCGCTCTGGAGAGCCTCTAAGCTCATCCGAGTCAATTTACCATTCGCAATAGACTCCATTGCTTGTAATGCAGTTATTTTGTACACACCCAAACCTTAATCGAATAAAGTGCAGATATTTTGTAAGTGGCACGGTTATACACTGAGTCTTAAAACCATAAGCATCCCACCGCTGCCACCAGTGTAAAGACCGGTAGGGGGTGTCTGTACTTCCGCTCTCTATATGGTAGAGGAGAGGCACAGCAGATCCCAGCCAAGATTCTCTATTACGGTAGCAATGGACGAGCAATCAAGGCCTAGCTTCTCAGGAGGTGATGCGGGCTGGTTCTTAAGTACAGTGTGTTCCCCGAACCCCCACAAAGGAATGTCCACACACTGTATTACTGAAAACACAGTCTTTATATAATTAATATTCAAAGGTATGTTTACGATCACAATAACGCACTTTGTACTGGAAAGTCAGTAATGATAAATATATAAACGTCTAGAGTGGTACCACTGATGTTATCAAATCCCATTAAGGTGCATCAACTGTACGTTTAAAATGTCACACAGATCAATAACGAGTAAACCAGCAATAGAGATAGGAAGGAACGCAAGATGGTTGAAACAATAGGCAGAAGGCTGACCCCTACCACTAGGCACAGTTCTGTGTGGAGATCCCCCCACCTGGGCAACCTGTAAATAAAGATATATAGCACAAGCCCAGTCCATATATTGTCCGATAGTCTTACTTCTTCCTAATAAGGTTTTACCCCCCCAATGTACCTGGTAGAGTAGAGTTCTCCGACAATGCACCGACTGATGCTTCTTGAGTGCCTCCCTTTCAGGCGGGAGCCACGGATCGTTGAGAGGTGTCGGGAAACTTGGCGTTCGGTGTAGGGGAATCGACGCCCCTTCTTGAGTGCCCTCCCTTTAAGGCAGGAGTCACGGGTCGTCGAACGTCCGATGGTGAACAGGGTGAACTATAATAATAATAATAATAATTTGGCATTTATATAGCGCTACGAACCCTCAGGTATCTGAGCGCTGCTTATTATTACCCACGGTGTGTGGTGCTCATTTATCGACCTCGGAAGGATGAAACGCTGAGTTTGGCGCTGCCGGGATTCGAACCTGCGTTCGCAGGCTCTGCACGGATGTCAAAGCGAGCGCTCTACTCGCTGTGCCACTTGACCGGCTATAACTATGGCAGGGAAGTGGCAGCTTCGTTCCTAGCGGTGCTCGTCGATGACAGAGCGTTGGCGTCCTGCAAGGAAGAGGCGTACGGGGCACCTCAGTGACAATAGTTCTGGACCGCAAAGAGATGATGAAGAACTGTGGCATAGCAAGGGCGTCGAGTCGTCGGTGTCTCAGCGGTCTGTAGGTGGCGGGAAACCCACCGGTGGATGCTCCTCGGCGCGTCGACGGTCGGGCCTTCTCCAGCGGGAGACAAGCGGGTGACGATGCAGACGAGAGCACCGATGATCAATGAAGTTCTTAGGCAAACAGGAGCACGGCGGCTCCGGTCGGCGACGGCGGTCGTCGACAGTGGCGGACAACAGTCGGGGTGCTTCTCCTTGCAATTCCGCAGCAGTCCCCGTATCGGGTCGGCAGCCTGTCGTAGGTCTGTCTACCAGAGGGCGTTGGCAAAGATCAGCTGTGCACGATGGTCCCTCGTAGCTCGGGAAGAGGGCCCCTTACCAGGTCCTCTCTAGGTCAGTCCTTGGAGGCACAGCAGCTTTCAGATTGTGAAGGAGAGCAACAGCACTTCTTCTCGTCCAGAAGGACTTCAAGGTCAAGCGTCAGTTAATCCAGTTACTCGTCGTAGTGGACTTCAGCTTCTGAATACGATTCCTAGCAGTGAGAGATCCCCAGATATACTGTTGATCTCCCATTCATTCCGCTGGGTCACAGTCAAGCATCCAATCACGACTACGGCATTCATGCAGGCAGGCAGCCAATCAGGCACACGAGGTATTCAGGCCATTCACTTCTCTCCAGACACTCACAACAAGTTATGTGTTATGGAACAAGTACCGAGCCATTCAACACTCCAAGCTGCATTCATACCGGTTTCGGGCAGGGTTGTCTCAGTCATTGTGTCAACCACCAGATACTAGACACCCACAACACAGAATGCATATTCGTCACATACTCTATTCACCCAGGTCCCACCCACAGGAGGTACCCACAACATACATCACCGGGAAGGCTCCAGCTGGTCTGGCCGGGCCTTCACAACAACATCATATATGGCACTTCCATCCAACAGCCAGTCAGGGGGAAGGGACAGAGTCAGGGCTTCCCAGGACTTTGGGAAAACAAGGTAATGGGTAATAGAAAGCAAGAGGCCACCGGGGCCATCTTGTTTTCCATCAGGAATCAACTGATCCCAATGGCAGGGCCGGGGTATCCCAAAATGGAGGATACTCCGTGCACCTGTCAAATTCAGCATGGAGCTGCCACCAGCCCATACCCTGCTCTGTGGGCCACCCACAGGTGCCCAAAAACATACACTAGGGGCACAGAGTTGTACCCCCACCCATGGGTGCCATAAGGGTATCCACGGGTTCACCAAACCAAAAGAAAGAGCTGCACCGCCAGGAGTTCCACATGAACTCCTGCGCGGAAAACACGACAGAACACACAATGAAAAGCAGTAAAGGACAAGGATACAGAGGCCCTGTCCCTCCGATGCATTTCCAGCATCACAGCCACCTTTGTCACTCACATAGATTTGTGTTGCACCCTGGTTTTTCCATGCCTACATAAAATCGCTTGGCAATCTCATCGCCCCTCCCGCCCCAGGTCTACTGTTTTAGAGCATGACTGACATCTCACAAGGATGCCTTCTCCCTTTCAGCTCCTCAGCTTCGGGAATCCCCTGCCTTCTGACTGAGCCTATCCACTCGCCTAGCAATTTCAGGCCTCATTTAGGCTCCCTGTGACCTGGCAATGATCATTCTCTGCATCTCAGGGGCACTTAGTCAATGTCTCAACTTTTTGATCATTGCTTTCTTGGACTCTTCCCTTCCCCTCCCCCCTTACAATTACAGGATCCGAATACCCAAGAACTGTGAACAGTCTGCTTTACCCCCATTTTCCGTGTTCCTTGGCATGCCCCAAAGTGAGCTTGTTGACAGTGGGCATCTTCAACATCTACGATGAATAAATAATTAAATGCGGCTCTCTTCTTTCTGGGTAGACACAGAGAATGGGATGGAAACTTTGCCTTCCAGCAACACGTGTATTAGGCATATCCCAGCCACGTCCTTGGGCGTTACGAAGGAATGGCAAATCACAAACTCTCTGGCATTTACACAGGGCAGGTTTGGGACGTGGCTCGATCCTGAGGGACTGCTCCTGATCCCGTCTGTGAGATTGATTCGCAGGCCTGCCAAATGTCATGCCTTGAGCTTGACCTAAAGCAAGTGATACCTTCATTCGCACACCCTCGATGATGTGTCACACGTTCATTCCACTCTTTCAAATGTAAGAGCAAAGCGGGGCACCAGAGAATGATCAATTAGGAGAGGGGATGACTTTTTGCACCAACCCTAGGTTGGGTTAGACGTTGTGTAGCTTTAGATGCTCCAGGACTGGTGCGGTGAACCAATGGTGGAGCGTTTATGCACTGTACACGAGGCACAGTGACTATATGTGATGTAGAGTCTGCACCATCCAGGCTGCTTTTCATTTAGCTGCTTAGCAGAATCTGGAAGTGGGAGATGCTGGCCTATAGGGCAATAGGGCAATGCCTGAACCAAAAACGCAAAATGCTAGTGTGGGCCAGTACTTCTGGTCAAAGTGGGCCACTTTGTTGGCCAATGTGGGCCTTTTTGATGAGTTTCTTCACTATGCGGCTAGTAGTTCTGACCATTGGTGCTGAATAAATATTCTTTAAATTGCATAATTTGTATTACATTTGATCAAAACACTCCCCCTTGGGTACTATTCAAACAGTCTGTCACAAAAGGAATGAATTGCCATTTGCAATTGTGGGCCTCTTTTTCATTGGTGCCCAAGACAATGTTATGCCCCAGTCCGACCCTGGATGTTGTTACGGAGAAAAGCACACACGGGTCTTCTATCTATCCCTGCCATGATGGCTATAGCCAGGGGCCTGCCTACAGACTGGCCATGGCCACACCAACACATAGGGAAATCTTGCTTTCTGTTGTCTTTAGCAGCAATGCTGTTCCATCCTCCGCATCACACCCTCAGAAGTTCACAGTCCCTGTCTTCATAGCTCACATCGCCCTCCATAGTTGTCCAGCACCACCACCCACTGCTCCAATGTTTATACCCATTTTTATATAGAATGTATGATCACGTTATATCAAATCATCTCAACCAAATATCAAAACATTTTGATAACCGTTTTATACCCACTTTATATAAAATATACATTTTAGATCAAATTGATATAATTTTTTATATCAATTTCATATCAAATTCATATTCACGTTATATCAAAACCCTATCAAAAGGAAGGCGGGACTAAGGCCGGAAGCAGGTGGCGTTCCCACCTGTCAAAATGTTGATGTGCATGAAAGGGGGCCCCATAGACTCTGTCTCTGTCTCTGGCACCAATGAAAAAATTGTCCCACAGACGCAAATGGCAAATCATTCCTTTAATGATAGACTGCTTGAGTAGTACTCAACGTGGAGCTTTTGGTAACAGTTGCAAATTGTGCATTTTAAAGAATATTTATTCAATAACACTGGTCAAACACTTGTCTATAGGCGCGTTACAAATGCCATATCGTATCATATCAAACCTACTAGATGCACAGGGAGATAGCTCATCAGACTGGCTCATTTTGGCCAAAAAAAAACGGGCACACTTTGACTAGTAAAATTGCCCCCCACTAGCATGTTGTGCCTCCATTTTGGGCATTGCCTTATTTGTTGCGTATGCCAATCCAAACCTGGGCACAGCTAGAACCTAAACTCTTGAAGAACAAGAGGACCTGTCGTCTTTAAGGATAGCCAGTAAGTGAGCCCTTCATAAAGTACAGCTGTTACTTTCTTCAAACCACACTCAAGTTGGCAGAGTCTATTTGGGGAGATCAGGGGAGTTTATGTGAAGTAATTTTACAGGTGTATCAAGTAAGTCAAATTATGGGTGTGGTGAAGTCGACGTGTGTACTGGTAAGCATAACAGAACCTAACAGAAGCTTCCCCAGCCAGCTTCTGCCCACTCTAAGATGACCTCAGTCACATAAGGCAGTTGGCCGCTGGGGCAGGAAGGAAAGAGAGAACAGAGCAGTGATGGAGTGTTGCAGCACTCCTGATAATGCAGGGGTATGAAGTCAAAATAGCACAGAAACATGACATCAAATATTGGTATTGGTTAAGAGGCGGGCTGTGCATTTTGATGTAGTGTAATGCACGTTGACTTGTATGGCGCCTGTCTGCCACTATTGGTGGCCTTGTTCCACTTATTACTTCACAAATGTTTTAAATATAAGTCTTGGAAACTCTCTCCTACCGGGACGCATGTCAGGCTTGCATTGCTCCTCCACGCTGCCTTCTTTCTTTGCATTCTAGTAATAGTTTTGCTTCATCCATTATAAATAATGGACTCCAAGCCCCACATTGGGCAGTATGGGCTGAGGGTACCTGACATGGCCCATGTTGAGCTCTGAGATACAGGTTTGTTTACAACTCCAAGCAGTGTACCTTACATTTATTTTCAAGCTGTATTCAAAAGCCTGATGCTGGTTGTCTGCTAGGTTGCACAGGAAGACCAATCACAATCATGGCACTGAGCACCATGATTACGACTGGTCTTCAGAAAAGAGGAAACACACAGTGGCATGTGTCCTCTCTCTGTGCTGTGCACATCCCTGGAATGTGCCACATTTCTTGTGAATTATCACAGTTGAGCCCTTGCAGAGCAGCCATTCATCGCAAACCTGAAACTACAAGTGCTGGGAGTACGCAGATGCCTAACATATTTGCAACTATGTGTTCTGCCAGTGTAATGACTCAAGCCTTAAACCAAACTGCACACTCATGGAATTAGCATTGTGGATCCTGTTAAAAGTGTCACCTATGTATTGGTTCTAAAACATTGAGAAATGTTCAGCTTTCTTCAAAGAGTGAACATTTGGCTCCTGACTATATGTAGCATAGAAACCAATGTATTGCAAGAAGAGACAGGTCAACTTTCCAAAGAAGACTGTCTTTAGGCTTTCTCTCCGAAAAGGCCAGAGCACATTTGCATTGTGCCCTCACAAACACAAGTTCTGAAATCCAAGTAATGATCATGGATTCATGGTGAAATACCACAGGCCAGTTTTGCCAAAGCCTGATTCTCCAGCTCCTACATAGGTGCTGTGGCAAGACACAATTCTGCTGGATGCTCCCCCTCTCCTCCCTCCTCAAATGGGGGGACAACCCCCAGCCCCTCTTATCTCCCCAACCTGCCTCCCCCACACCCCTCTCCTGCAGCATGTGTGGCGGCACACCCAAAGAATCCACGGCCTCCCGGCAAGCAGCGCTCTGCTCCCGCCCATGAATGCACCCGCTTCCCCCAAACTCCCAGCCCCCCACCACCCTCGGCGTCCAAAATAAGCCTTAGTCCCTACCCCGACCTCACCCCATACCCTTCCTTACCTTTCCGGTCCAACCACCACACTTCCTGCCCTTTCCCGTTTATGCACAATTACCACATGTGCTATTTCTTGACAGGCTGCCTTTCGGCAAAGGCGGCCTGTCTGGAAATATATTGCAGCAAAACGGGGATGAACGATGAGCATCAACGTATAGTTCCTTGAGGAGGTAAGCCAAAAGCACTTTTATTGCTCACCTGAGAATAAGGCAGTGGGAGCAGAGAGTTGTTACAGGACAAAATACTGACAGACGGAACTTTGTGCATGTGGAGACCCAGGTGAGATCGGTTTTATAAATGGAAGGTTGCGGGGAGGCAAGTGCACACGGTGGAACTGCTGCAATATCAGGGAGAGGGAGGGAAGAGAGTGTACTCAAGTCATGTACCTATGGGGGATAATAATACCTGAAACGTGGCAGAGTAGGCGGGTGGAGAGTAGCTGAAGGGGTTGGAGGGTAGGCGAGAGAAGGGGAGTGGAGGCGAGAGTACATTAGAGGTTTCAGTGAATGAATTGGGAGTGGCATTCAGGGGGACTGATGGCGCTGTTGAAGAGTACCTGTAGGAGAGTCGGGGTGGATTGATTAATTGGTTAGTAACATTTCTGTAGCTCACCACACCTCAAGAGACCTCCAGGCACTAGCAATGGAGCTGCTAGTAGAAAAGGAATGTTTTGAGAGTTGGCTTCTGAAAAAAGGGAGAGGTCCCAGGTTTTTGCTCTGGACTGGAAGACTATTCCAAGTCTTAGCTTTTTGCTATGCAAAAGAACAGCCTTTAAAATACAACAATTTAAACGGAGGGGGGGCGAGGATCAAACATGTGGAGCTTCTTAACGGATAAGAGGGGTGCATACCGAGTCAACCGAATGGACAACAAGAAAGTGGCCACCTTGTAGAGACCAGTTTGAATTAGCGGTTGACATGAACTTTAAGCCAATAAAGTGATCAGCAGGCTGCATAGATTGTATCCCTCTTTTGGAGTACACAGACATGCCTAATGGTGGCATTCTGAACCTTTTATCAATGCAACACCCAATAACACTCAAATAGATCACATTTACGGAGTCTAAAAGCTAATTTACAGAAACACCAACAACAGTAGCTTGGTAGTGTAAAGAGGATAATGGCATGCTATTCCGTATTAGTGTAAGTTGAAAAAGACAACCGCTAAGAAGTGTATTAATCTGTGGCCTAAGTACCATAACGCCGTCAAATAGGAATATGGGATTTTTCGCCTTAGTTTTCAATAGTTGGTTGTGGCCAAACAACAGAGGCATCTGGATGTTTGGCAAATGTTTCAGTTCTCTAACATCAAACAGAATAACCACTGTTTTGGAGCCATTTATCTGTAAATGATATTTCCTGATAGAAGAAAGGATAGGGTCAAGGCACTCCAAGATGGGCTGAAAATCCCCTGCTTTTGAAGAAATCTACAAATAAACCTGAGTATCGTCTACATACGATTGCAACATCACCGGTAAAGATTGTACACAATGTAAGACAGAAGTGAGGAAAATATTTAAGTGGACTGGCTAGAAAGATTAGCCCAGAGGTACCCCGCAGGAGACCTCTGAGAGAAAGTGAATGGGCCTATTTCAGCTGTGAAGGAACAATGACTGAAGTCAGCAATAGGTGGAATTAGAAGGATGGATGGTGGCGGAATATGTGTGAAGAAGGGCAGCGTGGCTCACCATGCGAAATGAGGACGAGAAATCCAGTATAACATAACCACGCTCGATGCAATAACCAGGCCAAAAAACAGACTGAAAAGGGGAAAGGCACCAGTTTTGATATAGGTAAGATGTAGCTGACTTACCACAATCTTCCCCATTAGTTTAGAAAGAAAGAGGAAGTTGGTGATAGGTCAAAAGATTACCCGGAATAGTTGGATCCAGTGAAGCCTCCTACAAGAGAAGAGTTATAACACCGGATTTCAAGGAATCAGGAACAAGACCTGCAGAGAAGCTGGTGTTAACCAGCTGTGCAGTAGACTTGGGAAAAAGGGCAGGATGTTGAAGCAGCAGCCAGCCTGGATCGGCCTCAGATTCTATAGTTTTTTTTTACAGGGCCCTCAATAGAAGCAGTAGTTATTGTGAACAGAGTAAACCCATCTACAAGAACAATCTCAGGAGGGATGACAGCAGAAGGGAGATCCCTGTCTAGCTGCTTTTCAGTCATAGCCAGACTGAACCTAATTTTTGTGATTTCTTTTCAATAAAGAAGAAATTAATTAAGAGATCCACAAAGAGCTACTGTGGAGGAAAAGCAGGTAGAAGGATTCATTTATTTATAAACTTCTATTTATTAATTTTAAGGTTGCCCATTACAAAGTAGTATCAACGAAGTAAGTAAATCAGCATGTTAGAGGCACTTTCAACTTGACAAAGTAGGGTCTTACCGTCTCTCATATTACTATGAGACAAAATGTAGACATCCGCAAGTGTGTCCAATTTCACAATACATTGTTCATTCACATCCCCAACCAATAGTTGCTTTCGCCAACCCTCCCATAAATCTCCCCATGGCATCGTTATACATTTTGGTGCCTGTAGTACCAGGTAGTGAGGGGGCCCAGCCATCCCACAACCACCTTATGTCTCATTTAGGGAGGTTGCTGGGCTTCATAGTAAGTAGCGTACTTCAACCCAGATATTATAATGTGCAATATCTCCTTTGGATCTTATGGATGTGCTAGCATTATCCATCTGAGCCTTGACCCACTTCTTCACATCCCTAAGTCAGATAACACATATGGATCCCCCCAGGGGTTTTCACATCATTGCAATGTTACGTTTAGCCGAGATCAGCCTCTTGTCTTATCTTTTTACTATGAACATTCATATTTCCAAATCTAGACCTAGCCAGGTCTTCCATCCGGTATCTCATTTAAATATTATCTACCCCACTCTGTGAGCTTTTCAACCTAAGCCGATTAGCCTTGGCCTTTAAAACACAGGCTCATTTGTCTCTAAAATTAATCCAGGAGTTCGTCTCCTAAGCTCCTTCCCTCCATATTTAATAAGCTTCTTACTTCTCCTCCCCCTGATCCTTCTGTCTCATTCTCCCATAACACTGACGACTTTGCAAACTTCTTCTTGTCAAAAAGTGATGTCATTAGGTGGTCTCTGACCCCTGAGTCACACTCTGCTCCTGTGATGAATCCCTCCAAATCCCTCACTAGCCCCATCCGGATCGTCACCCTTTCTCCCATAGCTCTGAATCTAATATTGCTAACTCCATCTGCTCCCTATGATATTCTTCCGACCTTTCTTATCAAACCCATCCTTCCTGCTTTTGTTTCCATGTTGTCCTTTCTCTTCAATTTTTCTTTGTTTTCGGTCAGTATCCCTCCACTTTCAAATCTGCTACTCTTGCTCCTCTCCTCAAAAAACCTTCCTCGGATCCTGCTGATCCCTCTAACCTCTGCCCTATTTCCCTACTCCCTTATTGCTCAAAACCTCTTGAGCGTCTTGTTTTTTCCCAACTGAGCTCCTACCTTAATCTTTACAAGCTGTTTCCCTCTAATGAATCTGGTTTTTGTTCTGGTTTCTCAACCAAAATCGCCCTTCTGTCTGTTTTTGATTCCACTCTTCATGCACATCACTGTAAACCTGCCTCTATTCTTGTTTTACTCGATCTTAGTGCAGCCTTTGACACAGTAGACCACTTGACACTTCTTTCTACTCTTTCATCCCTTTGGTTCTCTTCATATCTGTCTGACTGTTTATTTAAAGTCATATGGAAAGGGTCCACTTCCCAGTAACACTCCCTTCTGTACGGTGTCCTCCAAGTGTTGGTACTTGGCCCTCTTCTTTTCTAGCTGTATACTTCCACCTTAGCTTCACTCATTCTCGATTTAGGCTTCCAGGTTCACTTGTATCCCGATGATACTCAGATGTTCACCTTTTTATCTTCCTTTCATGATTCTATCCATCAGCGCTTCTCCTCTTGTCTCTCTCTCTGCAGTCAAATCTTGGATGACCTCCTGGTTTCTCTGTCTTAACCACAAAAAAATGAGATTTTGTTCTTTCCTGCCTCTCTATTCCTTCTCCTCTGTCTATTTATTTTCCTCCTCTCGTGCTCTCCATTGGCAACCAATCCCACAATCTTGGTTTTCTTTTTGATTACTCATTTTCTCTCCATCCCCAGTTTTCTTCTGTCGTTCGATGATGTTGGTTCCACCGACATTAAGAAGGTCCACCAACTCATAATTTTCTCATCCATCAAGCTAGTTCTTCAAACTATTGTTCGCTCCTGTCTTAACTATTGCTGCTTGCTTTATATGTAGGCATCACTATCTATGCTACTCTTCCTTTGCGCTCTATTCTAACCTCTGCCATACAAAACTTGTTTAACCTTCTTCCGTCTTCTCAGATCTTTCCTCACTTCACCCGTCTTCAATGGCTTCCTATTAAGTTACGGTTTGAGATCCACTTTCTTTGTTTCTTTTTTAAGAGCATTCATTCTCTGGCTTCTCCCTATATCTGTTCCCTGATCTCTCTATACCATGCAGTGCTGAAGCTTTCATCTTCCTCTCAGTTTCTCCTTTCTGTCCCTTGTCCCCTTGTGCTTCTTCCCGTTTGTGTTCTTTCCAGCTTGTTGCCCCCCGTCTGTGGAATGCCCTACCTCTTGAGCTCCGCTCCTGCCCCTCTCAATCAATTGAAGAAGCACCTCAAATCTACTTTTCTTCAATCTGTATCATTATAATCATTCTGATCTTATCTATCGCTTTGTGAGATGAATTGTTACTTTGTTTTCTGCTCTTGTATTTCGTATTTTTGTACCGTTTACTACATTGTTCAGCGCTATGGATTAACAGCGCTATATAAGCTTGTTAAATAAAAAATTAAATAAATGAATAACAACCAAGTACATATCATCTGAAGTGTTTGATGGATTCTGTGTCTGCTGCATTATTGTGGTGAGGACTAGGTGCCACAATCCATCTATACATTATCTTCTGGCCTTTTGCTCGCGACCCACTAATTGTGCCTGCATTTGGGGCTCGGGTCATGGGGACACCCTCTAAAGGTACCTGCAACAGCT
This sequence comes from Ambystoma mexicanum, assembly GCF_040938575.1. Classification (NCBI taxonomy): domain Eukaryota; kingdom Metazoa; phylum Chordata; class Amphibia; order Caudata; family Ambystomatidae; genus Ambystoma; species Ambystoma mexicanum. Next base: position 720,845,946 of record NC_090923.1, read on the forward strand.
TTGTTGCTGTGGCCCTTACTGGGGGTCCATCTTTCATCAGGACTCTCTCCCCAGCCATGCATATGCCTGGATGCCATGTCTGGGCCTGGGTGCACTGTTGACCTACCACATATCACGCTGCTTGATGGATTCTGCATCGTCTACATTATTGTGGTGAGAACTTGGGTCCACACTCCAACTATGGACCATCTTCTTGCTGGCTACTCTTCCCCCTGCCCTGGTTGAACCTACGCTTGCCCATCCATCTTCCAGCTGTCGCTAGGACCCGCACAGAGGCCTGGATGTCCAAGTCTCTTCACTTTTTTTAATGAAAATCATAGGTATACAACGAAGGGCTGCAGATAAGGACTTGTCCTGTTTAGCTCCATTCAGCACAGGGAGCCACCGGGCTTCATTGAGAAGTAACCTCTGTTTTCTGTCTAATGGCAATCAATCATGATGTGTTATGCCATCTTTGGGGTCCTTAATCCATCTCACCCTCTGCATTATCCACCCTTAGTACTCTTAACTAAAGCCCCCTCTACCTCCTTTAAGGCCCTTGTGGATGTTTCATCAGCTTTCAGCAGTTAAGCAAGGTAAACTTGGATCAGATATAATAAAGGTTAAATTGGCTCATAAATACTGCCTTGAAATACATGGGCCCTCATTAGGAGTATGGCAGAGCGGTAAAAAATGTGGCCTTGGAGCAGAGGATTTACCGCTAGCATCATGCTGGAGGTAAATCCTCCAACTTTCTGCCAAACAATCGGCGCAATCGGTGCCTGCAGAATTACCGCCAGCAGTAATTCTGCCAAAATCCCCATTGAGTCCCATGGACTCCAAATAATAGGGACTAACTCTGCCTACTACCACTTGTATTCCAGCAGTAATTCCCCGGACCAAGTGGCAATAAGAGTAATTCCATATGGTGGTATTCCGACATATTTAATGCCGGAATACAGTCAAACTCGTAAGGAGAGCCATTGTGTTTTACTAGAATACTTGACATACGTTTGCTAACTGGAACCTGTCCCTCTGCATCCTCGAATCCTATCGTCCCAGTTTGGTTACTAAAAATTATCTCCTTAAGCAATAAATCCCTCGACGGGGGGCATTACCACATTGGGTAATGCCCCGGGGCCCATAGTTACAGGCCCAAGCAAAGCCTTATCTTGTTCCCCTCCAGCCCTAAAGAGGCTCAGATCAGCGGGATGACCGCATGGTGATGCCCTGTGCCGAGCCTCCCCATTGGTTGGGAGGACAAAGCCACGACCCCGCTGGGTACTAACTTGTGTTAATCCTGTTAGGGATTTTGGTATGGAGTGGCAGATAGGTTTCATAAAAGGTTTACGCTCTCGATGATACCATTAGGATTGAAAAAACTGCTTGGAACCTATGTTGATGTTAACTGAAGAGGAGCGGAAGTCAAGCTGTCTGACCTGTTATAGGCCAACCAGTCGCTACAGAACAAGTCCTCATCTTCTCCTTGACCACCTAGCTGAACCTGTCCTACAATTCTCTCACTTCACCATCTTGGGCAACTCCATTCTTTTGGCCGATTATCCCAATGGCACACTGGTGCATGATATTAGCGACTCTTTATATGCCCGGGCCTTGTCGATTTAGTTTTCTTCCGGTGGGTTCCTGATGTTGATATATGTGAGAGGCCCTGAGAAATAAGAAGCCATCGGAGGGGTCATAGCTGATGAGGGTTGGATACAAAACTACCTGAAGCAGAAGCAAAGTAAGCAGGTGTGAAAGTCTGAGGGTGATGAGGACAGTGATAGCATATGGGGAGAATCTGAGGTGAGATGAATAGGTCTGGCTTTTGTCCTTTTGTGTCCTGCGGGCGCATTACAATATGGCTCCTTCTGATGCATGTATGGCAATAGCATAACTTTGCTGCCGACTATATGGTTTCCAACTGGGCTTCTGTTCGCAGCTTTACATGGCATGATCGTGTGGGCATTGGTGTCAGGGCGCATGCCACCTTTAGGAGAACAGCCACCTAAATGTTTCTTTGTGAAGAGTTTTTTAGCATCTGTAATTTCTTTAGGCCCCACATCCCCAGAGGGGCCATTGCTTTGTGTGTTGGATTTAATAGTCGACACTCTTAACAGAGACAAGGACGATTCATAGCAAACCCATTTCTCTTTAGATTACGCAGCAAACGTAATACAAATAACAGCCTGCTTCCTTTTTTCGCCCTGGTGCAAATGTTTATAGATTATATGGACTGGAACAGGACCCATTTGCTGCATTCCGTATGAGCAATGCAGCAAACCCGGCGTCAAATGCATTTGCCCAATTTTTAGCACCGGTGCAAAGGTTGGATGATATGACCGCAGGTGGATCCCGGGTTGATGACGTAGTTCTTGCGCCACCATTTTGGCAGATTTCTTAGGACAGACACTTTATGAAGTGTTGTTTTTAGAGTCCACGGTAACTGCACACAGCCTTTTAATATCATGAAGAGGTACTGTGCCGAGAACAAAAAGGGGATATAGTATTTTTTAAATTTAATGTTCGGTCACATCTGCTTCTAACTGTGAACTTTAATTTCAGTTCTGATAGGCTCGTAAGGCGGTGTAATGTGGGAGGTTGTCATTCTATCACATGCGGTTACGTTGCATGCCTGCACCATCTCTATAATGTCCACTAAAAAAGTCTGACATCACCCTGAAATATTGTATGGACATTCCTACAGCGGCCTTACATTTCTTGTGGGGTTTAGCTGGGGACAGTCTTGGGATGTCCAGGTTGCATCATTAACATGCCCAATAAGCAGACAACATCCGACGTGGTAAGCTTGAACCGCGCCAACCTTCTACTGCCAATGATACGTCATGCGCCAATCTTATGATAGCCAAAGGCAGGAGGATACCTGTACCATCCTGGATTGAAATTCCCGGTATCTGCTCTAGCTCTTTCCCTCTTCAATAAACTCCCCATCCTCTAACCCTGCAATGAAGTGAGACACAGTAGTAACCTGAAGGTCCAGACAGGTGAGTTGTGGTTTTGCTTGGAGAATTGTCTGTATTTAATTCGCACTCACAATATTAATATGATTATTTTTTTACAGTGCTTTGACTTCCCTCTGCCCAAGACGTTGCGGGTGTTTGAGATGCTGATACTGCCTGGTGAAGAATACCCAGTGGTTTGCACCGGGGTCAGCAAAGGCCGGAATGCAAATCAGGCAGTCGACTTCGAAACCATCAACTTAAATTCCTTAACCTCGTGGTTCACCGACAAGCCAGCAGGTAAGGGCGTGCTGCATGATGGTCAGGAAAGTCTGAGGCCTTGTAAAAGAAGTATCTTTACGTGGCATTACCATGAGTGGCTGGGCGTGTTCTTCCTGTCTACCCCTCTGCAATGTGTGTGCGAGATATTCCATGCAGGCCAGTTTATGTAAGCCTGAGAATGTATATAGAGTGTGAAGTATGTTTTCAGGCTGTGCAAGTTATTGTAATATGATTACATGGAGTTCTGTGTCTATGGAACAAAATTGTACCTGAATGTATATTGTAGAATGTTCTATGTTATCACAGGAATACACACCCAGAATGAAAATGATGACATTAAAAAGAACTTAACAATCATCTTAATTACTCATAACATCACACAGGGCTATTTCCTTTGCATCTGTCTTACCAGATAGCAAAGATGTAGACGGAGGTTTCCAAATAGAACTAAAGCCAGTGGCTCCAGTTTCGAGGTACTGGCACCAAAATCCTGGAACTCACTTCCACTTGAACTCAAAACAGAAACTTCCCTCATGGCTTTCAGAAAGGCTATGAAAACCAAACTATTCAAGTAAACCACACCTGCTCCACTGTCTCCCCTGTAACCTTGGAGCAAGAGCAGCGTATGTACCTAACCGCTGAACCTGTACCTAAGTATTGTAACTATGTTAACCTGCTGCCAAGTGAAAATGCAGTAACAGCGCCTCGATGCCTGAGGGCAGTTTGTGTGCTTTATAAATGGAAATAAATAAATAAATAAGCTTAGTTATGTGTGAACTCCCTGTAGCTCCCATGTTATTCTCGCCATGCCAGCGGAGATGTCTTTATGGGAGGGCAAAAGGGGCACTTGCACCAGGCTCCCACCTAGTTTAAAGAAGTCAGGTTATATTGTTCACCAAACATAAATGGCACACGCCAAGATATTTTAAGGCATGCTGCTGAGTCTAACCCTATTCCCTGTCTATTGCTGACAGGTTTTGATTGCTGGGAGGCACCATATCAAGCTATGGGTAGTGATCGCAATGAGTTGGGCGTGACCAGATATTCAGATCTTTTGATACCTTTGGTTTGGTGGAGGGGGGGCGCGAATGTGTCTGTGCCCCATGCCCCACAAGTGCTTAAGATGGCCCTGCCTGCCAGACCAAGAAAATAGTTCATAGAAAGTAGGGATTGTGTTGTTAGTGCGGCCAGCAGAAAGTGACGACAGGATGATGGGATGGAAACCTCTTAAACCTCTGAGGGGGACCATTTCGGAAGCAGAGGCCATCAATGAGCTGCAGCAATTCTGCGTCTTCGACACCCGAACGAGAACCCACTACGCCAGGTGGTAAAGCCGCGTGGGGACACACCTGTGCCCCAAACCTCACTTTGGTGTCTGCAATGTGCAGGGGAGGGGAGAAACCCGCAATTGAGATCAGTTCACTCAGGTCTGATAAGGAGTTTCTCATTTATTAAACAGATCACCTTTAAAAACGTATGCAGTCAAACATGGGGGTCATTCCCCAAGCGTGTCATGGTTACATCTCATATCCATCTAATCGCACCCATACATTACATCAAGTTACAAAGGCATTTGCAAGTACATCAGAAATCTTCCCCTTCTACCAAGCTTACCTCGCCCCAACCTTGTACCATGGCATTGTATTCCCACAGCTCAATCTGAGAACATGTTGTTGCATAAACAGTTGCTGGCCTTCTTGTAAATTCAGGATCCCATTCTAGAGACAGAGCAGTCTAAGCAGATAACAAGGTTATACAGATCACGCAGCACCTCCCTCCCACCTCCCCCCAAGGCCTCGCAGACACAGTGAAAAAAAAATCAGGAACAGAGAGACCTTTCTGACTTTATTGTACAATATACAGATTTCTCTGCCCCTAACTGAGTCTATGTAACCAGTGGTAAACTCTCTTAGGCGCAGCACATGGTTCAAGGTATTGTGGATGGTCTACGTTGACAACCAAGTGGGTGCAACAGGAAAAAGGAGGAGGTCCTCTGTATGGTTTTTCATTAATTTCTCTCAGTTGGTCAGTCAGTTGGAACATTTATATATGGCCTTTCGAAATAAATCACCTCTGTTATCTCCCCTTGTCTGACAGAGTCAGAGGGAAGACTAGTCTCCGGTCCTGAATTCCTAAATTTCTTCATGTATGTGTTACGGCACTGTTGCACTGCTCAGAAAGTACCCATTCCAGTTTCACATTGCCTCTAAAAATATCTGGTCCGTTTTGAACACTTTAATTCCCAGTTCCGCTCAAGTTAAGCAAATCACCATGCTGTTTTCCACAATTCCTTTTGCTAATGACCAGATTGTTCAGATAATTGCACTGTGCCACGTTCAATCTGCCTTAGACATCCACATACTGTCAATGCTATATGTCCTCAGTAACTTCTACAGATGTGTCTTCTTACCTTTGGATTTCATCATCCCCTCTCAGAGGGACATATTTGGGGAACTGAGGGGACAACATTAGTGATGCCACATTCATTTGGTAATGTCATCATCGCTTCTGGGCAGCACCACTTGGTGAGCGTGCCTCTCCCGTTATCGCGAGCACAAGTAGGCACCACTAAAGAAGGGCTTGCAGTATCCGTGGCTGCACCCTGGGGATTCTTCAAGGAGAAAGAAGTTGCAGCGGAAAGAGCATATTTTACAACTCCGATTGCTGAATATGAGTAACTCCAAGGGCCTAGGTTATGAAGTGGGCAAGGATAACTTGGTGAAATTGAGAACAGTTCTCTGACCCCCGGAGTAAATTTCCACATGGATTGCACTTGATGTCTTGGAGAGAACCACTAACTGCTCGGGCTTTGGCCACCTCTGATTGCTATCGGCCATCTTAGCTATGCCTGTAAGGCTGAAGAATATCATTCCAGCAAAGAAAAACACTATATTCTTAATGTCCGATCTCGGAACTAAAAGGGAGCGTATTTGTTATTGGGGTCCCCCCAAACCCAAATGTTCTGATAGAATTACAGATCATTCTTGTCGTAGCGCTGTCATGACTTGAGCTGTAATCAAGTAAGTAGACCCATGAATGGCAGCTGCCACTGATCTCCGCACCAAGCCGGCAACACTACGCAGATGCTAACTCATGATTGGGGAATTGCTTGTGCATCCTTCGATGCTCCAGCAAAACTCTTAACAACACCATCTGTCATCCGAGGTCTTTCCTAGTCGAGCTGTAACTGCAAGTTCAACAGCAGCATCCTCAAGGTGACTTGACTTCGGCTCCTTAGAGTTGGGGCACAATGGGCAAATTCTCTGCACAGCTACATGCCAGAGCAGGTTTTATGGGTCGTTTTATGGTTGGTAAACCGTGCAGGTAGAACTGTGAAAGCATCCGGTCTGTTAGCCAGCTAGTGAAGGTCTACTGGGCATTCTGCCAATAAGAAACAATGTTTCTTATTGGCAGGCAAAGTATTGGATTTCCTAGGAAAGAGGTATCCTTGAGTAGCTCAGAGCAGACCAAGATATAATCACGCTGCGACTTGTAGCCCCTGTCACCTTCTTCGTACTGTCCTTTCTCAGGAAAACATGCCAACATCTGCGAAAGTGCAGTTTCAAGCAGGAATAAGACTTCTGTAGTGCAGGCAGAAACAGAGCATCAGATCCCAACACTTTACCTATGTGATGCACCCTTTGCAATCATTAAAACACGCATGCTGTATTTGCTGCCCATGGGCACATGTTAGTATTAGAGGCTGGATCTCATCGTACACGCTAATCTACATCCACAGTCTGTTTTAAAAGTAGAGAGCAAAAATAACTTTCGGTTCTGTCACCAAACCACTTTAAATCACAGTAATACACGAAATACTCGAAGAAAGGTATACCAGGGCCGATTTCCCTCCGGCCAGATTGATCCTGTTCGTAGATCTAGTCCAGTGATCCCCAGCGTGTAGCTCGGGAGAAACACCCTAAATTGTTGCTCGCCAGTTGCTCTGGGCCAAGGTGTGGAGGCCTAGAAGGAGGTGCTGAAGGGATGGGACCTCAGTAGCAATATAACCTGGACAGAGTCCTGGATTGTGGGAGAATGTTGTGCAATGAGCCTGCTGTGGTTTCAGCGGGCTTATTTTTATACATGCAAGATGTGTTGCCACTACGCAAATTATTTTTTGGAAAAAGTCCCCTTGCTATTTATAGCATATTCATTGTGAAAACCCTGTCATCTTCAGATCCTTTGCCCAGCTGACAAATGTATTAATGAGTACAATAATTGAACCTGGTGTGTGTCCTGGAGAAAATTGTCATATTCTGTTCCTTGGTACAGCTATTAGGAGCATAATGGATAAATAGGCGGCATGCATACCCACATTTCCTTTATTATATAATGTGCATGCACTGCTTTTGTACTAGTGTGGTTTGTGTTTGATGCCACCATGCATTATATTTAGCGGCAATATCCATTTTAGTGTCACCTATATTTATTATTACATAGTTTCCTAGTGGAAAAATGCCCATCTGGCACGTGGATAATGAGCAGATAAGGTAAATGTATGCCACATTTTTCATAATGAATTTGCCCTATATTCAAATCCAATTAAGTTATTGTTGATAAGTTTAAATAAGTTTAAATTTACAAGCCAGTTAATTAATCCAAATACTTAGTCAACACACCACACTCATGTATGAAGATGTCATCAAATGCTTAAAGTTTTGACCAATGTTTCCCACTAACTCTTGTGTAAAATCCCTTTTGGGCAGACAAAAGTGGCTCAAAATCGGATTCACATATTGGTGTCCCTGCTTCTCTGGGCTTCCAGTCCCTCGCTCTCTGCCTATGTACCTTTTTCTCAAGGTTCGCGTCTTCAGGGCAGCAGGACTTCTCTTTGAGATTCCGAGAGTCATCGGGCACTTCTCTTTGTATCTTGTTGCGCTGCTAATTTCTGCATCCTGGCAGGAGCATTTCACCTCTTCACAGCAACCTCCCAGTTTCAGGGACACCCATAGATTGCCTCGGACAGATGGTTCTCCAGTCCTTGCTTCCTGGACTGAGACGGTCTCATCTCTGCCTTTGGGGCGTGATGCCTCCTTCGCGTCCCCTGGGTTTGCTGGAGCGGATTTTCTCATGGCTCCTTGGTTCCCAGCTGTGTTTTCATTCACACCCAGGTTGCTTCCACAGGATTCCTTTTCCCACTGCTGTGCAGTGAGGTCAACACCCTATGGCTTCCTACTCTGTAGGAAGCCATAGACCATCCAGACCATCGGTGCGGACCATCATCGCAACAGTCCCTCTTTTTTCCATCCCCGGTTCGAAAGCGGGTTGTTTTTGGCTCCCTCTGTATTCGGACACTGAACTTCCCGGTTTGGGCTCTCTTCTCTGTTGATTGGCTGAGTCCTTTCATCTGTTTTTATACTTCTTGGTTGGCAATGGTTGGCAATGCATGTCGTGTCCCTTGTCAGCATTTCTGATCCTGCATTGTTTACTCTTTGATAGCCCCTCCTCGTCTCAGTACTGGTTAAGCGAATCTTACTTCATAACTTACAGAAACATATGAGAGGTATATGCAGAAAATATAGGGTACTTATATGAGGTAGAGGGGGACAGAGTGGGCCAATACCTTAGCAAGTCGTCCCTGCTCTTCCTTGTCTCAGTATTGGAGTAATTTTACAAAATTCCATGGTAGAGGATTACAGGGAGGGGAAGTGTGGAGGTGAGGGTAAGAGGTGGACATATGGGAAGACCGCATTCCCCCATGATAGTAGTCACTGGTCCCATATGGGGATTTCCCACCCCATGCAATTCTCCCACTGTGTACCACCCCCAGGGGGATTCTCCTGTAGCGGCCTCACCTCCCTGGCCTCAAGGGAAGGGGCTTCCACCATGGAAACAGTGACAATGGGCCTCATTAGGACCCAGGCGGAGTGGGTTTCCGCCAGCGCTAATCGCGGCGGACCCGTCCGCCGTACTACGAGTTCCCTTAGCGCCATGGAGGTTTTCTCCGCCTGGTTTTACCAGGCGGAGAAAACCATGGCGCTACGGGACCTCGTTGTTAATTACGCCACCGTATTTTACGGTGGCGTAATTAACTCCTTCCCCACTCCCATTATACCCTATGGGGCAAGAATGGGAATGGGGAAGGGCAGAATGGGGATTGGGGATTTACCGCTCCGCCGAGGTCGGAATGGGGCGGTAAATCCGCCAACCCCCATGGCGCTATCGACGGCTTTCCGCCGTGCTTCGCGGTGCATTTAGCACCGCGAAATCCGCCTGGGTCCTAATGAGGCCCAATACCTTGGAATTCGTCACAGGCCCTACTAGGTGTATCTGCAGGGAAAACTGCTATGTGTCCCAGTCATTTATTTTTCAACCCCTCCAGGACATGACATTTTAGACCACCCTAGATTTCACTGCCATAAGAATCAAGGAACAGACCTTTGCCCTGTATACCTCCAGGCACTTGTCCAATCAGAATGCCTAAAATTTGAAATGACAATGTAAAAAGCTATTTAATCCTTAATGATGCCCTTTTAGCTATCTTCTTAAAATTATTGACCCAAGCATCGGTCTTTGAAAAGACTAGGCTCAAATAAGAATGAGACTGCTCCCTCATGCATACATTCATTTAAAAACTAGCTACAAGCTTTCACCATTTTCCCAAACACCAGCCTTATTGTTTTTTATCATATTTAATTTCAAACTATAGTCCCGAAAATAGTCAATTGTGTTTAGTTGGCCCTGTTGGAGACCTGCCAGGTGTAAGTAAAAAATAGCTGCATCTTCAGCATAAAGAAGCCTGCTATAAAATGTACCCTTCAGAGAGGGTGAATCAACTTTCCTTAGAGAAGTACTAAAATCAATGTCTGAAAGGAATAGACTGGGCCCAACTGAAATCCTTGCTTTTCACCTTTATTGGTGGTGGATGACAATGTATAATTCCCTGAACTTGTATATCAGACAGATTGTGAGATGTTTGTGTATCACAGTTGGCTAAGATTTAATCAACTTTAGGGACCCTAATAAAAGGAAAATTACGCCACGCTATGCTTTTTCCAAATCTCAAAAAACCAAAGATAATCTCCCTCCCATAACCTTTCTGTATTCCTGCAGAATGGCGCTCAGAGAGAAGATGTGGTCCACTGTACTAAGCCCTCCCCTGAAACCTGTTTGGTTGGGGCTTCAAGATATTGTTACTTTGAGTCTACTCCTCCAGCCTGGGCAACAAGCATTTGGAGTATACCTTACTGGCAATATCCAGTAAGGAAATTGGCCTATAACTGTGGGGGGCTGGTGGTCCAAGAACTACTTGTCCAAGGTGATTGCATAATGCTTGTCTTGACAAGTGCATTCAACATAAAACTCCCATTCTTTCACAAATATTGTTTTTCCTTTTGGCAATTTTTATATGCCATTTTGAAATTATAACTCACCACTCATTAAATCATGGTTCAATTTTCTTTTCGCGACTCTACATTCTACATTGGGGCATCCCTTTCTATAACCTGAGACTCCTGTGCCTACCTCCTTGTCGAGCATAGGCATTGCCAACCAGCCCCTCTGGCTGTCAGACATCTTCTTTGTGATTCTACTCCTTGTTGAAATGCAAAATGTCATAACATTCCTGAAGAGAAATAATCCACAATACAGTAATTAATGACTGTGGAACAGTATTGCTGATCGTGTATGATTAGGAATGAACAATTTGCATTAAAGAAAATCCCTGGGCAGGATCCCAAAGTACACCTGAAAAATCAGTGCTCCATTTGTGACCAATTTTACTGTCCTTTGCACTGAATGTCTTTAAAATATTTTCTTCGAGAACCTGAAACCCCTAGTAATGTTTATTTAGTCATACTATATTTTTGAGTAAGTTGACCTGTCCTATGTGTCTAAAAATGTCCTAATGGCCACTCAATTTCCTCAACATTTCCTGTAAACAACCACTTAATGTCAGATGAAGTTAAAGGCTTTGAAAATGTCCTTTACTAGAATAACACCTGGTCTAAATGGCTATTCAGTACTGCAAATTAAAATGTTCTATAAGCAGTCTTAACTTTATTACATTTCTAATATGTGTTGCAATCATTTTTCCACCAACTGAGGGCCGATATGTTCCATCGAAAGCTCACCATTTGATTGGATTATGCAAATGTTGCTCATTACACACAAAAGGTTGGGGATCCCTGATTTAGTCAAAATTAAGACAGAATGTATTTACTAGCCTACTCTGGTTTCCTACAGTCAGGTTATGGTTGGTAATTTCAACCCAGCAACTAGGATTGTGTAACTCAGAGTGGTCCAGCCACTTTATGAATGGATTAAAAGATCCATGGTGTGCTTCTGTATTGAAAGATTGACTCTGTTGACTTTTTCTCTAAAAGCTACTGTATAGACCATATTCGTGGGGCGATGCACAGGTCGGATCGACATCTCTTACAAACCCCCTCTTTGACATCTGTCCTGCCACATAGCATAACATTAAAGAATTGAAATGCCTGTAACAGTGATTTTCGAGGCTTGATATCATCCAAAGATTCAAAGGGAAATTAAAGATGCTAATTGAAATGAAGTGTAGCCTTAGCTAGCATTAGTGATATCATTACAAATGTTAAAATTTATTGTGGTCAATAACTAGTGTTACAAGACTTTTTAACTCTTTGCTTAATCTGATATAATGTTCAATGCCGCCCATAAAGCGATGGAATTATCATTAACTTTGGAGAACTATTTATACACTTATGTATCTTTCATGCACATGTTACTTTTTCATTTTGTGTTTTGGACATGTGCAAGTTGTTCAGACCGGCTGTAGTGCACCACTCGAGTGTATTTCAAAACACGTCCATGTATAAGCAATCTGTGAGCGTGTACATTTTCTCTTTGAGTGGTGTGGGAGAGGGGAGGATATCCATGTGTGCATCTGTGTAACCCCGCAGCCAAGTGTAACTTGTAAACCCTCATTTGCTATCTTCTCTTTGAAGGAGGATCTTTGTCAGTTCCGGTGCAAGTAACCCAGCTAGAGAACAACACTGTCATGGTTCTGTTGGATCGTAAGTACAACCCCCCACCCTCCCCGCATCACATTACTCTCTTCTTCCTTCTCCTTTTGTCAATCTTGAAATACTGTGACATACTGGAACATGTACGGTCAATTGTAATCCATCACTTGGGAACCATGTGCCTTTCTGTAGCAATCTCGAAAACAACATAAGATGCTACGATACATCCAATAACTTCTGGTGATGTTCATCTTAACCATTGTCTTTCCTTACACTCATACATCCACAAAGTAGTTCTTTACTAACAATTTTACAGACTTTACACCCAAGTTGTTAAAACCATTGACATAATAGCAGGACATTTGTTATCCTGCTAAACAAAATGTGTTGCACATATTAATTAACATGAATCAGAACTAATGATATTTATAAACTTAAAACGAGTCATATTTGTAATTTCGATTTTTTGTTTGTTCGTTGAACATGTTTTTTGTTATGATCTTGTGCTACTTCGTTCATGTTGAGTTCACAGAATTATATTCGACAACCTGTCTTTATTGTAGTGTTGAAGTAGCAAGGTTAAAAGATGTCTTTGTTACATTGAGTGTTCCCGTACACCCCAAAATAAACATGCTTACCTCAAAGTTATCCACTTTAATTTTCAGTTAGCCCATAGCCATTCCCTGAAACTGGCCCACACCTCATAAATATTGAAATAATTAAACATTGGAACAGCTATACGCGAGATAAACCTGAGATATGATATGATATGCCATTTATAACGCACCTATACACTAGTGTTTCAAGGCGCGACGAGGCAAGGGAGGGGGAACTGAGGGAAGACGGAGACAACGATCTTATTAGGCCAGGTGTCATTTAGATCGCACAAGTGCAGGGGAAGGGGGAATGGGAACAGTGCAGTACAGGGAAAATAGAATAAATAAATACAATAAATAGAATAAATAAGCAATAAGTAAAAGTACGGCCAGCTGGTGGCAAGTGCAAGGGCAGTTGCAGAGATCAGGTTTCAAGTGCTGGTAGGGGACTGTAGGGATACAGAAAACAGTCCCCGAGTGCGGGGGTTGCCAGGGAGGCAGTGCAGGTGTGCAACTGGTGGGGGAGGGGACCTGGTCCCGAGATCAGAGGGTGGCCAGGTAACATGTGCAGTTATCTGCAGTTTCAGCCGAAAGTTCAGCAGGGGAAAGGAGGAGAGAAAGTAGAAGCAAAGAAGAAGGTTTAGAGGTGCTTCCGTAACCGGAGATGGCTCTCCTCAAGTTTCAAGGAGGCAAGGAGGCTGTCCCAAAGGGAAGCCCCAGCTGAAGAAAGAGATCTACCACCAACTCGTTGCTTGGAGAAGCAACTGACCCTGAGGGAGTTGGAGGCAGATGAGTGAAGAGCTCCAGAAGGAAGATATTTAGAAAGAGAGAGTTGAAGGTATTGCGGCCTAAGGCCCCAGAAGGCCTTGTGGACAATGCAGAAGATTTTGAACTTAATCCTCGCAGCCACTGGGAGCCAGTGCATGGATTTTAGGCCTGGAGACATACGATCCCTGGGCTTGAGGACAAGGATAAGTCTCGCGGTCCTGTTCTGGATGAGTTGCAGAGGGCAGAGAGTAGAAGCAGGCAGATTTAGGAGGAGGCTATTGCAATAGTCCAGCCTAGAGAGAACCAGAGCTCTGGAGACAGTGAGCTTCTGGGGGAAGGAGAGGAAAGGAAGAATACCTCAGGGGAGGTGCAGCTGGTAGTGTGACTTCTTAGAGACGTCGGAGATGTGAGGAGAGGAGGAGAGTGTGGAGTCGAAGATGACCCCAAGGTTTTTAGCCTTGCAGGTGGGAGCAGGAAGAGGGCCAAGAGAGGCCAGCCAGATAGTGACAGGAAAGGAGGGAACGGTGTGCCGATTAGGAGAATCTCAGTATTACTGGCATTAAGGCAGAGGTCATTGGCAGCACACCACTCCTGGATAGCTGTCAGTCAGAGATGAGAGAAGGAGAAGAGGTGGCTGAAGGTAGCCTGGAAATTAGATGTGTGTCATCCGCATACCACGGAAAGTTGGGGCAGAGAGTGGCAATACAGTGGGCAAGAAGTGCCAGGTATTGGTTGAACAGCCAGGGAGAGAGGTTAGAACCCTGGGGTACACCACAGTTAGAGATAAAGATAGAGGAGAGGAAGGACCCAAGTTGGAGCTGGGAGGGTCGATCAGAGAGGAAAGAAGTCAGCCACGCCAGAGCCTGACCGGTGATTCCTAACTTATCACGGAGACGGTTGAGCAGGATGGCATGGTTGACCGTGTCAAAGGCAAAAGAGAGCTCAAGTAAGATGAGGACACAGGGGGTGTTGGAATCAAAGTTGAAGAGCAGGTCTTCACGGATGTTCAGGAGAGCAGTTTCCATGCTTCTGGCAGCTCTGAAGCCAGACTGATGGTCATGAAGACAACCAACAGATTCAGTGTGGAGATTAAGCTGGGAGATGTCCAGTTTCTCCAGGGGCTTGCCCAGGAAGGGAGTGATAGAGATTGGGCGATAGTTGGCCGGGCAGGAGAGGTCGGCAGAGGGTTTCTTAAGAAGAGGGTGCACAAGGAAGTGCTTCAGGGGGGGTGGGAAGACTCCAGTGGCGAAGAAGTGATTGCAGAAGTCGTCCAAGGCAGGAGCCAGGGAGTCGATTTGGACCTTGATAGTTTTGGAGGAACAGGGGTGAACCTGTTTCAACAAGACTATCATAGATCAGACTTTTCTAGAAACCTTGTCTGCAGAGAACAGGGGAAAGGCAGAGAAGGAGGGAGGAGAGGTGGCTGCAGAACGGCCAGAAGAACAGCAGGGAGTAGGGGGGATAGGAGGAGAGTGAGGACAGGATGTCCTGAGTTTTAGAGATGAAATGAGAAGCCAGTGCCGTGCAGAGGGTCTGGGAAGGGACAGGAGAGGTAGAGACAGCGGCAGGATTGGCCAGTTCCTTGCAGGTTTTAAAGAGTTCAGCCGAGTTGTTGGATGCCGCAGAGAGCGTGCTTGGATATGAGCTCTCTTCTTGGTTAGGACAGAGAGCCGGTATTGCCTTTGCAGCAGGCAGCAGGCCAGTTTGTCAGAGGATGTACATGAAGCACGCCATTTCCTCTCGGCCACCCTGCACTTGCATTTCAAGGGGACGAGGTCTGAATCGTACCAGGAGTTGCACTTGGCTTTGGGCTTCAGGCGGATT
This sequence comes from Ambystoma mexicanum, assembly GCF_040938575.1. Taxonomy (NCBI): domain Eukaryota; kingdom Metazoa; phylum Chordata; class Amphibia; order Caudata; family Ambystomatidae; genus Ambystoma; species Ambystoma mexicanum. Next base: position 720,861,297 of record NC_090923.1, read on the forward strand.
CTCATGACACTGGCAAGGATATCAAGAGTATCAGATATAGCATAGTGGAGCGTGGAGAGAGCTGTGTAAGGGTGAGAGTCAGCCAAAGGGGGGGGGGTGAGAAGGTGGCGGCGAAAGCCTCAGCGGACAAGTGCTTCATGGGTCAGATGACCGAGAAGATGGGTGGCAGTGATGGAAGTGGCTTGGCCTGAGGGGTAGGGAGGGTGAAGTGGAAGGAGAGGAGAAAGTGATCACTCCAGGAGAGAGGAGTGGTGAGAGGGATAGAATGAGGATGGTCTGAGGAGATCAGAACATCCAGAGTGTGCCCTGCAGAGTGAGTTGGGCCAGAGGGGAAGAATAGTGAGTGAGCGAGAGTCGCAGAGGTCGCAAAAGAGTCCAGAGGGAGGACAGGAGGCATCCAGGTGGATGTTGAAGTCTTCACAAAGGAGGAGTTGAGTGGTTGAGACCAGGAGTGAGGAGGAGAGGTCCGCCCACTCAGAGAGGAAGGAGGAGATCTGACAAGGTGGTCGATAGATAGTAGCCACAGTAAGGGAATGGCCAAGGGAGAGTGACAGTCTGCAGGCAAGGCATTCAAAAGAGGAGTAGGCCTGCGTAGGAGTGACAGAGGCAGGAATCCACTTGGGGAAGATCAGGGCTACACCCCCACCAGAGCGGTTGGACCTTGGCGCTGAGAGGATTGTGTAGCCGTCAGGTAGGTGCATGTCAAAGCTAGTGACAGGGCTGGCCGTGAACCATGTCTCGGTGAGACCGAGGACATCAAGGTCACGTTCTTCCAGAAGGCGGCAGATATCAGAGGAGTGCTTGACAGCAGAGCGAGAGTTAAGACTGGCAATATGGAGAAGGTGCCATCCTTGAAGGACTTCCGGGGAGGGGAACAGATCAGGGGTATGCCCTGCAGAGGTGTAGAAGGAGCCCGAGAAGGGGCAAAGTGGGAAGGGGAAGGCAAGGTTGCCAAGGTGGAGGCAGAAGGGGGAGGCGAGGTAGTCACGGAGAGCGGAGAGGGGACAGCGGGAGAAGAAAGGAAGTTGATGAGGTGCGGGAAACGTCTATCAAAGAGGTGAAGGTTGGCCTGAGAGCCTTGGACCAAGACGGTCGCATTAGAGTAAACATTAATGATGACCTGAGAGGAATGGAAGGAGGCCAAGATGGAGACCCAATGGGTGCCACCATTAATGGGAGAAGAGGAGAAAGGAGAGAGCACAGAGACCATATGAAGGGTCCATAGGTCTGGCAAAGGCACGACAAAGAGGATGTCGGTGAGAGTTTCCTTGGAGGAGGCACTGGTATAGGTGTTCATACACTGCAGGCAGTGCCGCTAGTATGTATATATTTAGAATTCTGGGCATTCGAGATCTCAATTTTAGTAAGCGAGTCTCCATGAAGAAAGACAGATTGAAAGCTACACATGTGTCTCAGCAAGGAATAGGCTTGAATTCAAAGCAAAGACCAAAGAGGCTATCTGGCTTGATGTCAAAGACTAGAAGCAGACAAGAACTGGTTATCAGCCTGTGAAGAACAGTATACGTGAGAAGCCAAGGCATCCCTTGATGAGTTGCAAAGAAGGAACACCATGAGCGCCAAGTTTCTTCATTAAAGACTATTAAATGTTATAATACGAGCAAATTCACGGTCTTTGATCACGTGAGCTGAGGATGAAAATATATGAAGAGCATGGTGTACCAGACTGAAGATAGTGAGCGTTCTTACTCCCTTATATTCCCAGAGATGAGAAGTTACTACAAGATCGAGTTCAAAGACAATGTGAATGACAGACAGCATGAGTGATGAGCGATTTTGGGCTAATTGGGTGGGAAGACATGGTCAAGGCTACCCACCAGCACCTGGGATACCAGCTTGCATACTGCTAAAGAATCGAATGTTCTGGACGGGCACAAGCATGCCAACCAATTGTGGAAGGCCATATAACGAAGAGCCTTATAGTTTGAGAGCCAATAATATGTTGTGTATCTTATAACTGTTAAAGATGACTTGCACTAAGGGATGGCATGAGTAGCCCACCTGACTGTAGAAAACCAATCACGATCCTATCCCATATAGAAAGTATACTTAGACATTCCCCTTGAGCCAACCATAATCCCATGTAGGTTTTCTTAGTTTGCCACGTAGTATGATGTCACATATGACACATTCTTTCTATATGTGTGATTTCTTTATGATAAGCTTTGAGATTATGCTGTGTGATGTCCGTTGACGTACGTTGTACTCCCTGTTTTAGATAATTGAAAATAAAACAGAGTTATTTGCCAACTTCCTGAGTCGGTCTTATTTGCTTAGTACAAATGTTATTCTCCGTCCCATCCATAGTACGATGTGTTACCTTGATTAAAAGAGCCTCTAGGGTTCAAGTCTCTTTGAGGTCTTTTTCCATAGGTCAAAAAGTACTAGTGCTACTTTCCACTTCTGAAAATAAACTTATATCTAAGTGTCATGGACTTTATGAGGTACTGGAGCAAATGGGTCCATGTAATTATAAAACCTCACAACCGAACCGTCGTCTAATTACCCAAGTCTATCATGTGCAGTCGCACCTGGAATGTTCCAAGTGCAAGGTGAAATTACCAATAAATGATCTCAGACCCAAATAACCAGAGAGACTCAAAGAGTATGGCAAAATACTACTTTAATATCAGCTCAAGTAAAGTAGGGAAACCTGGTGAACAAATAAATTGCAGCTCACTCACTCTCATCTACATTTCGATTACACAAAGGCTTTATACCCCAATGTACGTAAGCTATGACGTCATCCTATGTGCCAAATAGTAAAATCCTATTGAAAAGAGGTTATGGGAACATATATATCTATACTTCATTTAGGTGTTAGTAACATAATTGGCTGCTCCCTATCAGGTAGGCACGCCTTGAGCTACCTCTTACTATGTATATTACAGATTAATAGCAGAATAACAGCAACAGATTGGTTTCTGCAACAGTGTATGGTACATTGCTTCATAAGCCCTCATGATTGGTTCACATTCTCTCCCAACCTTGGACATTCGGCTCGTTAGCAGCATTTAAGCAAAATGAAACCCAGGTGTGGGGAACGTCAGACCACTGCCCACTTTGCTCAATTAGCCTACCATCTCTCATCAGTGGTATGCAGTGTTTTTATCGAGAATTGTATATTGAAAGAACATATATTGAATATTTTATATCGAAACATTTTATAGTGAATGCATTTAGGGGTGGGGAAAATGGTTAAATACTTTTGGGAAAAGGTTAGGGTAGGTTTTTAGGGGTCAGAAATGGGAGTTTGTGGGGCAGACCCCCCCCCAAAAAAGAAAAAAAGTGCTTTCAATATAAATGTTTTTTTTATAAAAGTTTCAATATATAATCTTTCTTTATATAATATCTCGATATAAAGGCATGTAACCCTCATCAGTTAGGCCCTAAGCCGAAGCTTCTTCTCTGTAGCTGACCTTGCTGACTGTTCTCTTCCTTGGGACTTTCATGGGAGTGTAGGTACATCGTTATCTTCAGTTGGAGCTTCATGAATAGGCCTTGTTTTCGAGTCTTGCACCACATGTGAGGAGACCGTGATTTTGTCCATTTCGACCTTTTATTTAATGCTATTTAATTCAATTAAGCTGTCTGCTCTTGGCCTCTGAAGACTTGCTTTATCTGTCTTGCATATGCTTTCTGCATCTTTAATTGTCCAATACATGTCACTTGCAAATATTTTCTCCTTTCCTTAATCTAAGAGAAATATGTCATGCTTATCATCGTTGAATCCCCTTTTTCCTTGCAGTTGCCTCTTGATGTGGCATCCTTGATCCCAAGCCAAACAGATATTCTTTGTTCCTCACACTAAGCTGTTTTCCAGCGCCTTTCAGCACTGCAGTTCAGGTCTCTCCTTTCAAGGCTTCTTGGCTCACTATTATAGGAAACCGACATCCATCGTTCCATTATGGCCGCTTTACTCGCGTTATATTTTCTCCTGCAGCAAGCTTCTATATGTATTATCTACCTTGTGTTTCTGCGTATATACATTTGCTGATTATCGTCTTACTTATCTCCTTAGTGTATATGATTTCTTCATATGTGCATACATGTTTCTCTTGTTGCTTCAGTTACATCTTCATTCCTTAAGTTTTTGTGTATTATTTCAATGATTTCCCTTTTAGCTCTTCTGTGTTCAGTGGTGTATGCAGACACCTTTCCACCTCATCAGTGCAAGGGTACATTTGATACAGTTGTCTAAGTGCATAACATCTTTCGTATTCTCTGTGTGGTATTGGCATGATACCTGGTGTCACACACAGTGCTTTCTTGTTCTTCCAATATGACAGAGGTGAGGGGACGGGCACTAGAGATGACATTTACATCTGCCTCTCAGCAACCATATAAATCTGTTAAAGGAATGGAGAGAAAACGCTTCAGAGTCTAATGCCACCATATTATCCTGTCTGTTGCCCAAAGATACAGATAATAATGCCTTAATTCCTTGTAATCTTAGTAATAACCAACAGCATGTATGATCTCATAAGACCATTTACTGACAAATTTAGAGAGGAGCCATGAAGAGTGAAGGAGGTTTTTCATCACATCCAAACTCCAGAAGGCAAAGTGGTACATGTAAACCATTTTCGATTACCCAAGTCTCAAAAAGCAACCATAATTGAATAAGTTAATCAAATGCTTGAGGACAACATCATTGAACCTTCAAATAGTCCTTGGTCTTCCCCTATCATGCTGGTGGCTAAACATGATGGGAGCTGGAGGTTGTGTATAAACTTCGGGTGGGAGGGGATAGCTCAGTGGCAACGTGCTTGCCTTGGAAGCAAGACGACACAGAGCAACACAGGTTCGATCCCCGGGTCCGCGCTTAGAAACCTGTGGTTATTATGCATGTTATAAATAACCTATCATATCATATCAAAGGTGAATGTCATCTCTGGCTTTGATGCTTACCCAATGCCACTTATTGACAGGCGAGGTAATGCTGTCTACCTTTTGACAATAGATCTCACAAAGGGTTATTGGCAGATTCTGCTGTATGGTCCTGACAAAGAAAAAGTAAGAGATGTTATCGATGCCCCCACACCAATAACCAAGAAAGATCTTAAGGGTTTTTTGGGATTAATTGGTTACTACCGCTGGTTTATACCAAACCTCTTATTTTAAACCTCCAAATTAATGCACAAACTGAAAAATGTTGAGCCCCAATAGATCAAATGGGATGATGAAGATGAGATCTGCTACACAACGTTGAAACACACCCAATGCCAGAGCCCCATTTTGAAAGTTGCAGACTACTCTAAGGAGTTTATACTCCAAAAAGATGTGTCCATAATGGGACTGGGGGCTGTCCTATCTCAAACCACGATGGAGTGGAACATTCGATATTATATATCAGTCGGAAGCTGTTTCCTCGAGAGAAAAACTACTCAATCATTGAGTTAGAGGCACTGGCAATCAAATGAACTATGATATTTTCTTTTAGGTAATAGGTTTCGACTTAATACGATCGCTTTCCTTTGGTATAGATTAGTCAGAGGAAGGAATCCCACCCTAGTGTTATGCAATGGATCCTGGACCTCCAACCCTATTGCTTCACAGTGGAACACCAGAAGGGCAGAGAGGAATGTAACGTGGACTTTCTCTCCCAGTTTCCCTGTGAAGCACCTGGGTCCAACATGCATAGGAGAAGGCGATGTGAGAAACCTGAGGGTGTCCTCACACCTACTCCCCTTGGATCCTGTTACGTTCTCCCAGCTGGAGCTGGGGAACACAGAGAACTCCTGACTGCCGTGGGACTATGCCCAAGGCTAGGCTCGCTACAACTCCCGATGCCTATCTGGGACTTGCCGGACAAATGAAGAGCAGTACAAAGCCGCCAGGCAGAGCAGAGTAGCTCCAGTGAGTACGAGAGAGAGAGTACTTATGCCGTAGTGCTCTGGGGCGCATGTGAGGTATTTTAGGTAGCCGCGCAGGCGAAAGGTGCATAACAAGAAGTTTCAGAACTGGAGGGAAGAGAGAAGGAACTGTGAATGAATTATCAAGTGACTTTTGAAATAACAATAAAAGGTGCTGAGTATTAAGGAAAATACCACTGCCAATATTGAATACCGAACTACAGAAAAGAGGATGATAGCTGTCTCAGGAGGATAGCTCAGGGGCAACGTGCTCGCCCTGGAAGCAAGACAACACGGAGAAACACAGGTTCGATCCTCGGGTCCGCGCTTAGAAACCTCTGGGTATTAAGCATGTTATAAATAACCAATCATATCATACCAAAAGAGTGTAAAAGTGTGGCACAGCTGGAAAACAAGTATGTGCTATACTACAAGGAGTTGAAATGGGTTGCAAGCAATAAGGAACAACATGAAAGATGTTATAAACAGTTATGAACTGAATGAGAGGCACATGTGAAAGGCAAGTTGTGGAACTTGAAAAAAGGCAAAGTGAATGCAAGGTGGTGGAAGAGAACCTACACCATCAATCAAGTTGAATGCAAGTTGTGGAAAAGCAAAAAGACTGCCAATATACAAAAAGTGATGAAGTCCTAAGTTGCCAGAAAGAGGAAAAGAAAGCACAATAGATGTTCAATGCTAACACTGGTGTTTGGTGGAAAACCAGTGTTAATCATGAAGGCCTAAGGAGTATCACAAAGTGCCAAAGGTTATTGGTTGGTGACCTGTAACGAGTAGCCCCAACCTAGGAAGAGCCAAGAAAAGACTGAAGACAAAGGCTGTGTGATATAATTGCTGAAGTGGAAAGGAGCATTTTTGGTTGGTACCAGTTGAAAGTAGTACCAGTGGAAATTGACAATATTTCTGAAACCAAGAGACTGGAACCACTTGGAACTGTGTTGAGCTTGGCGGAGTGATACCTCAGATATTCTGGAACTGTGGCCAGCTTGGGCAAGGGAATCCAGAAACATTTTGGTATTGTGTTACGATTGGGGAAGTGAACCCTGAGTCCTGTTTTCTTTATGGAACTATTTGAACTTGGAGAAGGGGAAGCTGACCCAATCCCGAGCTGGAAGAAGTTCAGAACCTTATTTTGAACACTGTTTCCTTTGGTGCTGCCATCCCTACACATTATATATTTCTAAGTTTGAGGGCAAGTATAGGTTTTGGACACAGACAGACTTTTAAGTTGAACTCACTGACACATACTATCCTTAGTTTATTTAGGTAGGGAAATCCCACCTTAGCGTAGGGCAAGATAGGCTTTAATCCATCCTGACAAATGAAATAGCATTCCTTTTGTTCAGAAATTGAATCTGTGTTTGTTTCTTGCTTCATGATGCCTTTGCAGGAGTTATCCCAGAATCTCAGCCTAATGCCTCCTCCCATGTGGCCAGGGAAAGGTCAGAAACTACCGGATCCTAACCCAGGGGAGGTATCAGGGGGAATAATCACATGGGAGGAGAAGGCTATGAAGAGAATGGGCAGACTTTGTCAGGAGAGACGCAGTATTCATCCTCGTATGAGGATGAAGGTTTAGGAATGCCTGAATATTTTAATGGCATATTGTCACCATACGGCTTCCCCTGCCAGTCTTGCCCAATGTACCAAATATAAAAGACTTGTTTGTGAGTATGACAAGGAAGAATATCAGGTAAAGGGAGTTAATGCTACTAATTTTAGTTGTACTGATCAATGTGGGATTCTGCTTATAAATCAAAGAAATGGAATCTGACACCGTAATGCTCTTAGTATTGGGAAGGAGAAGAGAGTTTCAGAATTACCAGACCGTTGCATGCAGTATAGTGGTTGTAATACCCCACACCTGAGTGGGACATTTAAATATTTAAAGTACCTTCAAGTGCGGGTGGAGGAGAGGCAGCAGCAGGAGCAGTGTGAAACACATATTGGCGTTGTCACTTTATTGATAGCGCGATGCTGAGAAGTTGTGGTGCCCAAGAGATGCAGAGGACTCGCATCCTGCATCTTGCTCCAGTGAGTGAAATGCACCAGAGCATGTGTGGAGCAGGGAGAGCTCCAATACCAGACTGTGTGGTCAGCTGGAAGCAGACCGGAGCTGTCAGACACATGGCAAACCCTGACGAGCAGTGCAGCAGAGGAAGCAGGTCCGGAGGAGATGCCAGCAACAGCCGGTGAGTTGGTCTAAGTGAAGTACCACTGGGGTGCTCTGAGACCGGCCACTTTACCCAAAAACTAATTGTGAATACCGAAGAGTTGAAAACAGACTAAATTAATGTAACGCTTTAAAAGAGGACAAACAGAACAGATTATAACCCACATTGTCCACGCCAGAAAGGGCCAATCGATAAACAAAGTGAATACAACTTTTGGGAGAGAAAAGACCCATAAGAAAACACTGTAACAAGCATTGCCCAAGCCAAAGAAGGGCATATATAAAATCAAAGGGGTACTATTTTTCCAACAAGGAACATTCAAATAAGGGGCCTTGCTTCCTGCATTACCAAAGCCAAGAGACAGCAAGGCAAATTGAATGTGGACACATTGAAAGTTGTAAATCACAGTATGAACAGCCAGTGGGTTGTGTGGAAAGAAGTCTGAGACAGCAGGGGAAGAGCCCTTCTTATAGATAGGATCAAGGGGAGAGAAGAGCAACCTGCCTTGCCAAGAGCAAGTAAATCAATGAGAAAATCATTGTCCTCTTGTGTATGAAAGAAGTTGTAAGACAATTGTGTTTCAAGTCAAAAAAAGACTTACTCCAGATGATGTTGATTAAAATTTCCATATTAAGGAGTTAAATGTGGAAAGTTGTGAACAAGCATTACCACACAGTACAAGAAATAGTAGTAGGAGTTTTATCCTGACAGGGGAGTATACCAGGAAAGGAACAATTATTGGTTAGTCCTGGCAGGCGAGTGAACCACGAAGAAAAAAAGCTGGAGTACTGTACCTGTGGTAGAATGTTGTGGTTGAGGTTGAAGGTGGAAAAGAATTGCAATTCCACTACTGTGTTTTGATAAACTGTTGCATAACCATCCTGACTAAAGTAAAACTGTTGAATGATCTATCTCGAATAAGGTGTTGTTTCTGAAGAAGAAGAAATGTAACGCAGTCAAAACAGATTGGTCTCCTGAGAAAGGAATCTTTTTGTTATTGACTTTATAAAGTTGATATATGAAGAAAGAGACTTTGATTTGTCAAGTGGCAACTGTACCAACTGTTATAAAATTGAGAAACCTTGGGGACATAGTGAAGGACACATTGGATACAAAGAACTGTATATTCCACTTCAAATTGAACTTGAGTTAACACATTCAAAATTCATCAAGGGGAAAGGGAGCCAACCCTGATCATAAGGGTTCTTGTTTTCTTTTCTTGTATGATGATGTTGCCAAATATGATTTTGTTGTATGTATGAGTGTGAGGGACAGACATTTTTGGACACTAGGTCACTTTCCTTTTAGTATTGGTCTGAAAGGCAGGTTATTTCTCTTTCGGTTAGGGAAAGACAGGTGTTTATCATCCCTTTTATTATTTAATAACTGGTGACTTCTGATAAAACGTTACCTACGTGTCCGTCTCTCATGCATACTATGCCACAACCCAAAACATAATGTGCCGATAAAGTAAATGGTATCCTTATAAATGATGCGTTTCTTGGCCACAAAGCAATTGATCCGAAACACATTAGGATTTCCCTATGAACATTAATCTTTTATTATCATAATCAAGAGCTTGCAGTTTTCTTTGAAGGCAGCAGCACATGTTTCACACCCAATATCTTCTTTTTCAAGACTGTACAGATGTTCCAGAAATATAAAGAAAAGAAATAATACAGAAAAATAAACATTGCCTGATCATTTAATCGTTGACCATTTCCATACATCTGTGTATACTGTATTCTCTCTTTTACTCCCTTATGCTGCATATACTACATATATTCTAATATATAATACACCGAGTGAATGTTTAATCAAGTTAGTCACAATCACATTTATACATTTAAACACAATGCCTTATTCTTGTATTATTCCACACAGTCATCTTATATCATATGCTATTACTGTGCTTATTTAAGGTGAAGGATAACTAGTTGTTCTTATAAATTATATATCTGCTAACATCTTGCTAGAATCCTCATCGGTTGACAACAATAAACGAAAATGCCTACAAGGTGATCTATCGCTGCTATCCTACCTCAGTCAGACTACATAAAATGCAGCTGGAGTTTTCCCGCTGCATAATGAAAATCTGTATTCTAACTATAACACTTCTATAGGTGAGCCACCAGATCTTATTGTAGTATAAACCTTCTCGCCCAACAGACTCTTCGTTACAGTTTTGCAGCTGATGACTACATGAATCCATAAATTCATGAATACACAAATTCCTCATACAAGCTATTTAGCCATAGTTGTTGATACGTGTTGTATGTCCATATAGAAGAAGCTACCTTGAACTAATGTGCTGCTGTTAGGTTCTTTAGTATGCCTTTATTCTTTCAATCTGTCTAGGATACATATTACATTCTGCGGCTAGAGGTCAATGTATATATACACCGGGGATATCTCTGTGCATGTATCCACGTCAATATCAGAGACAGCTCCAAGTAATTAGTCACAATGATGTCTTACCTTATTTAAAAGGATATTATTGTTCATTTCCATATTTTAAAATTGTTGTTGAAGCTCAGAAATATCAGGCTATTGGTGACCCAGGTTTTTACCTGAAGTATTTTCTGATTTGAGATATGTGTGTGATGAAGTGTGTGCATGTTATTCTGCTGTGGATCTTTAAGCCTGGGCAGGTGCATGTATTTGTACATGCAAGAATAAGATTCATTTGTGAATGTGCGGTGGAGTATGGCTTTAAAGGGATTCCCTGTCATCGAGTTAATATTGTCAGGGTGTTTCAGGTGGTGCTTGCCTCACTAGTGATGATGGAGTCCATGCAGTAGTATGATGAATTTTCTTATTTGAGATTTGTGTGTGATGACGTGCATGCTCATATTTTGCCAATGGACTTGTAGGCTTCGAAAGGTGCATGGATTCATTCATCCATGAATACAATGAGTGTGTGAAAGCGTGCTGGGATATTACCATTATGCTTACAGTGTTGCCACATTCTGGGTGCTGCTTGTATGATGTTCTTTGGCTGTCTAGTAGCAAGAATGCGAATCCAGCTGTATAGTGTATTTTCACCTTCCTGGAATAAGGATGATGAGTGACACGCGTGCACTATTCGCAAAGGACTTGTAGGTGGGGGCAACAGCGCACGTTCCACTTACCAGTGTCAGTGTCACTGTCTGAGATGGGGTGTCTGGTGGACATCCTGTGAAATAGACAGCGACATCAGTACGTAATAGAGTTTGATTTCAGAGTGTTCCATATATAAGTGGAGATGTGTGTGGTATTTACCAATATGTTGTGTGTCTGTTGCTGTACAGTGTGTACTTTGTACCTTATGTGTTGTGAATGATGGGGTCTGAGGTCACCTGTACAGTACATAGATCGATCCTGGATGGTTCTTGCAAGTCCCCTGACCTCCGCAGGAATGAGGTATGTAATGAAATGCGCAAACACATGCAAACCCCGCTGAGCTACCACCCTGCATATCAGGCATATAGTCTGCTGTATTGGGAAATAGAGCTCATAGCTTATTCGAGTGGGCAATCTTAGACTATGCTTCTTTGGATGGTGGCTTAGTAGTGCTTAGGCACCTCTTTAGTGAGCTATATTCAAATGAAAAAACACAGAGATCATGGGCCAGCACAAAAAGGCTCACTAGGGGTTGATTACAATACATGTATTTTGCTGTCACTGAGGCACTCTGTTTTCCCAAGAGCTGCTCTGCCATCCATTGTAAACAGGTACGCATTTGTACGAGAAAGTGCAGTTTGACCCAGGCAGTCCTGATAAGAGGCATTCCAGAGAGGCACTTCCCAGCCACAGCTGAGCTCTGAGATGTGAGGCGGTGAGAGCGATTTGAATCAATACAGAGTTTTGTTTTTCCACCAGAAAGCATGTTTTTGCCCCGAAGGTTCAGGAAGAGTTACATTACCTTCAGTGACAGACCCACCTGATAAAAGGTTTGCACCCAAGGGGGGCAGGAGAACTCTTCTGCAGACCTTATACCATGCACATGTGGGTTGCCCAGAATCAACAGCATGCTCCTGTGCAGAGGTTCCTAGCATGCCACAGCGCACCTAAGTGCTGATCACACAGAGGGAGAAAGGCCAGTCTGGTGCTGTCCAGAGAGGAAGAGGGGCCAGGCGCTAGGCTGAATGGGTCCTAGATGCGGCGCTTGAATATCTACAAACGTGAGCTTATGTGCTCTGTGTATTTGGGACCTATAACTTGCATTCTTACCATTCTCACTAAAGTGCTGCTTATTCATGTTATTTACTCATTGTTCAATGTTGCATAAAGTTAGAGGGTAGAGGGGCGGTTATTTTGTTTTTGGGCTGATCCTAGGAACGAGCTCACACCCCTCACATTACACTGTGTTTTAATGACCTCTGTGTTGCTCTCAGCCCAGTTGAAGCTCTTTTTGAGTGGAAAGACATTTCAATGATGCCAGTTTTGGGGTCAGAGGTCAGCCCTTAAATCGATCCCGGATGCTTCTTGCAGGTCCCCTGACCTCTGCAAGCAGCCTTAGGCTCAGCCTTAGTAATAGGGTTATGTGGGGACAGGTCTCAACAGACGCATGGGTTTTTGATTGGTCCTTCCATTCCTTGCACATATCATAACATTCCTTGCTCACACGTTATCATACACAATGGATCTTGTTCCAGCAAGCGTTCATCAGCTAGTGCAAGCAAGATGGGTTTCTTTCTATTGTGTCGGGAATTCTGTGGCTGTACAGTGTGTAATTTGTCCCTTATGTGTTGTGAATTATTGTATGTGGTGCACAGTTTATCCCTGTATTAAATATGTTGTCTATGGAGCTGCTTTGTTGTACTTTGTTCCATTTCTGTTGCGTGCTGCAGATGATTTCTGCATTGCACTGTTTAGCCCTGAATTAGCTTCGCTCAGCCCACCTTTCTGTGCATGTGTTAACTGCGGGCTGTCCTGTTTGCGGATGTGCGTGTGAGCTATATAATATAAACTGCATTTTATGTGTCCTTCCACACTTACTGTAGACGTTTATTATTAGGAATACATTTTTTGCCTCTAAATAAGTGAATATCTCGAATTTGGCAAATGTGATTTTTCAATATTATTGCAGCATGCACTACTTCAACCCAGAACCCAGGTGTGTGCTACACATCGTGAAAATGTGGGAATAAACGAAATCTTTAAGACTCTGTAGAAAGTTCCATACAAACAGTTTTTCCAGCAATCTTTTTTGGCATGAAAACATTGATAAAACGTCACCAAATATGGCATAAGTATTAGAGTTTGGCCAGATCAGTGATCTACCAATTTTGGTGAACTTTCAATGAAAGGGGGTCATTGGAGAGTACAACCCTTTCTTTGTACTCTCCACCAACTACCACCATGTACTGGTGTAATACCGTTGAGGAAAAAGACATTCACACAGTATTCAATGGTAGTACTGGGATGAGGAAAAGGATGCGAATAAGGAAGATTGCCAAAAGGACAAAAGGTACACGCTCTATCCTTTTTGACTGCGTGATTGGTCAGCTGTCGTTCAAAGGCAAAGCAGGGCGAGAAGGATGGTGTCTTCGTTCAACACTTGGGGTGGACCGAGTACTTCGCAATGGCTGCACATGCACTCAGCAGGGAGAAGCAGACGAAGCGCGGGAGGAGTGCAGACCAGCAGGGAACCGACAAAGCGGGAAGCAGACCGTGGGAGAGGAAACTTACCCGACAGTTACCAGGGCTGCTGCGCTGACATCCAGGCCATGGAAGACTGCAAGGAGAGTACTTAACGGACAGTAAAAGGTCCCGCTAACCCTGAAGAGCTGCCACAACTTCTGGGAGACCCGCGAACAACCGGAGAGATGAGGCCAAAGCCCTACAGGTATAAGGTTGACTAGTCTAAAGGTTGGGGACCCTGGCAGGAGAGTAAACCAGGGCTGTGGGATAGAGATTGGATAACAAGAGTGTTGTGAGTGAATATGCAAAGGGGGTGTAGGACCCTGGCTAGGGGAGAGTTCCCCAAACTATGTTCAAAGGGATTATGAACTTTGTAGATGTTAAGAACTCCCAGAGACCATTGCAGGAGAGTAAACCAAGGCTTTGGGTGAAAGTGAATGAAGAGAGACAAAACTGGGAAGTGAAGAACTTGGAGTACCTTACTTGGCGAGAGAGTGGGCCAAGCAGAGGGGTACTGTGAATGGGGTCTGCGACCCACATCAATTGAGAACATTAATTGCAGCACAGGTTGGGAAAAGAGCCAGGCTATTTTACCTTGCCGCGGCCCTGAAGAGCAGGTCTGCTCACAAAGAATAGACCTTGTTGAATACAAGAAAGGCTTTGAGGTACAGGAATCAAACATCAAGCCTTCTGAAATGTATGCACAGCTTGGAAGGGAACACCAACCTCCTTTTGTTTGTCACAACCTTGGGGGGTGAGTCTACGCACAAATAACAAACTTTGAGCAACTGAAACAACCTTGGGAAGAGGGAATCAGACCCCAAACCTTATGGAACTTTTGTTTGCTTCCCTACACCGATTTTGAACCTGTAAAGAAACCTACATTGTGTAACACTGAAAAGGCTTTGGGGGACAGGGAATGAACACCAGCCATTTGGAGTTTATATTTGCTTTTCTACGCCATTTGTGAACTTTCAGTTTGGAACTATAATATCAGGCTGCAGCTCGGCAGTCAACGCATTTCCCCTTGTTCACATTTTTCCTTTGTTTAGTTTGTGAGGGATAGGACAGGTTGTGGACACAGGACGGTGGACTATAAGTGGGTCATCCTGACACTGACAGTAACATTAGTTCGTTTTGTTGAGGCAGGGAAACCCCTGATAGAGATAGAGCTAGGTGGTACTTTCTCCAACCTTTCCTGTTCTGTCTTGAATAAAAGTTTGTATCAATCAATATGCCACCCTTATGTCCGTCTCTTACTCCTACCACCTCACAGGCGACCCCTGTTTTGTTGATTCTGGCAGGTCATTGTGTTTGTTTTTGGTATATTTTTCATTTGTCAGAATATTTTCCATTACATCTTGCCCCTACCCTGTTGCACATGTAACGCTGCCCTATTGTGTGCTGGATGTGGAGAATAATCTTGTGTGTTTCCATAATATTTCTCATCATTGCGTTTTTCATTTCATACTGTCCTTCCAATCATAGTGTGCATGTTTTGTGGCCCTCCTGTATGTTGGGTGTGGCTTATTATGTTATGTATTTTGCTGAATGGTTTTTATTTTGCAAAATATTTTTTAATATGTCCCCCAACCTGCTCCTTATGCATGGTGGCACTTCTACATCTTGGGTGTTTCACAGAATATTTTTCATTTTGTGTTATGTTTGTTATGTAAAGTGGCTCTATATTGTGTTGAGTGTGGCAGATCATCAGTTGCGTTTTGTCATTTCGATCATAGTGGGCATGTCTAAATAGGGTTGTGTCTATATATATATATATATATATATATATGTGTGTGTGTGTGTGTGTGTGTGTGCGCGCGCGTGTGATCTGTGTGTGTATTGGGGCTGTGGATATGTCTGTGTCTTTTGCAGAATATGTTTTTATTCTACATTCCACACAATGTTTTTCTTTTCATTATGTCCCTCCACCCATATTGAGTTGGCACAGTGGCCCTACGATGTGTTGGTTCGATCCTCTTGTCAGTGTTGTGGAAGAGTTTTCATTTCCCAGAATATTTTCAATTCGTTTGGTCCATCCAACTCTATTGTACAGGTACAGTAATCTTACTGCAACTTTGACCTGAAAGATAATCTTTTCAATTTCATGCAAAATGTTTTCATTTCACACATGTGTCTAGACTGCGTGTTGGGTGAGACAGATGTTATTTGGAATAGTTTTAATTCCGTAGTATGTGCTTTATTTTGCCTTATCCGGCAGGCCCTATTTTGCATATATGTTGGCCATACTCTTGTTGTGGTTGTTATTGTGTGTGTGTGATCGGACGTTTGTGTGTGTTTGTGAGTGTGATGTGTGTATTGGAGGCTGCAAATATTTTGTGTGTTTGGTGGAAAGTTTTTTTATTTTGTATAATGTTTTTCATTTAATGTTGCCCATCCAACCCACTACAAACTACTGTGTGTTTTGTGAGGCAGAACCTCTCTTGTGCGTATATTGCAGAATATTTTACATTCCACACTCAAGCTGTATATTTTTTTAATTTTCATATTATCCCTCTGAAACTACTACACATGATTGAATGGAGGTGTGTGGGGGGGGGATTGGCACTGGCAGTTGTGAGTATGTGTCCTCCTTTTGCACATTTATTTACATTACATCCGTCCATCTGTACCTATAGTCTTGTTTTAAAATAGCAATACTTTTTTATGTCTTAAAAGTTGAACATTTCAAGTTTGGCTGGTGTGATTTTAGAAAGGTTTGTGGAATGCACTACTTCAGCCCAAGGAATAGACGTGTGCCAAAAATCTCAAACATTGAAGTGAAAATACTGCGATATTATGAGCTAAATAGTGAATTTTTCAGCCTCAATGGAAAGTTCCGGGAAATAAATACTTTTTACCACTTATTTTAGGAATATAAACATTTGTAAACCTTTTGCCAAATTAGGCATGAGTGATCGCTCGAGTCCAGATTAATTGCATGCCAAATGTGGTGTTTTTTCGTGCTTGAGAACAAAAGATACAGAGGAATACATTTTTGTATTTTACTTTGTATAGGCCGATGTAACCTTAACTGTATTCCCAGTTTTGTACCAGTAATACATATCCTCTATTACTTCTCTCTCTGTCTCTCTCTCTGTCTCTCTCTCTCTATATATATATTCCTACCTCTGTGCACTCTGTTGCTATTTTGGAGTGTGTCCTTGGTAGGCGGTATGGTGCACCAACACAGGTTGTCTGTCTCAGTAGCTGTGTGCATGGGAGTGTATTGAGCCATATTTCTGGGGGAGTTGAAGTGTGGTTGACGGGTCTATTTCATGTTCTTTTTGTATGCATGCTATGTATGTCTGCTGTTACTGGTGTGGATGCTTTTTTATGTATGCGTTTGCACTGAAAAAATGTATTGTACGCATCAGATTCAGTGTCCATCAGGGATCTGGGCTTAACCGCCAAGGATCGACATGTCTTATTGCTACGAGTACTGTGAGGCACAGGGTGAACATGGACCTGGAATTAGATGTGTGCTTGTTGCTGATAACAATGTGTAGTTGTTTTGTACGTATTGGTGGTACTTCATTTTTTTATAGTCTTATTTAATAGAAGTGGCACATGTTTTCATTTTTTTCAGCAAGATATTTAGCATGGTTGCACAGGAACAGATGTGTGCAGCAATTTGGAGGTGTGATTGGCCATTGTGTTGTCACGTCATGGGAAACATATTGGTTTTCTTTCATGGTTTGCTAGCATGATGTTGTACTAAAACGTGGCTCTTTCCATAAAACCAACCTCAACCTTAAGAAGCGATTGAATTGACAAGACACCAAAAGACTAAATACAATGGTACCCAACCATGTCATCAATGAATACGTCCAGTGATTTAGCCATAGACAATCCTATCCCTGAATACAGAATAATGGATCTCCTTGGATCATCTCTTCTCTCATGTTATGTCCCCCAGCCCATTGGCCCGTGGCCCGTGCTGTCACTCTGTCGCTCTGTTGCTCTGTTCCCCCGCCCAGGATCCCTGTGATATCGCCCAGGATCCCAGTGAGATCACTGTGTACCATCTTGCTCCGTACCTCTGCCATATGCCCCATCCCCTCCAGCCCACTGTGTATCATTGCGTGGCCCCATACCCCTTGGTCCCCCGTGTCTCACTGTTCCCCACCCCTTTAGCCCCCTTGTTGTCACTGCTCACCCCACCCTGGCTCTGGTGATATCGCTATGTACCCTCGTGCTACCATAAGTGCTGTCGCCATGTACCCCTCTGTTCCCCGGGTTATCGCTGTCTGCCCAACCTCTAGTCCCTGTGATGTCTCGACATACCCCCAGCCCCTCTGTCTCCGTACCGTCCTGTGTGCCCTGCCCACGTACAACACATGTATTCATTGAAACCCCCCTGGCCCGTCCTATCGTTGTATACACAACCCCCTCTATGTCCCTGTAGTCCCCTATAGTCCCTTCGACAACACATTTAGTCCCTGTGATGTCGCTTTGTGCCCGGTGTGTCGCTGTATATCCTGCCACCTGCTTCCGTGATGTTGCTATGTATCCCTCTGTATTGCCCTCCCCTCTAGTCCCGTGATGTTTCTGTATGCCCCACTGCACTTGTGTGTCGCTGTGTTCCCTGCCTCCTTTCCCCACGTCGTTATTTATCCTCGTAATACGTTTTCTCCAGAGGATAGCTCAGCAGCAACATGCTCGCCTTGGAAGCAAGACGATACGGAGCAACACAGTTTTGATCCCCGGGTCCGTGCTTAGAAACCTCTGGGTATTAAGCGTGCTATAAATAACCTATCATATCATAGCCCTCTAGCCCCGTGTCGTGTCACTGTAAGCACAGCCCTCTGTCTCTGTGCCCCTTCGTGCCCATTTGTCGATGTGTACCCCTGCCCTCCTGTTCCCGTAATTCCACTATATATCCCCCTGCATCACCTGCCCCTCCAGTCCCCATGATCTCACTGTGTGCCCCACTGTGCTCGTGTGTCGCTGTGTACCCTGCCTTCCTGTTCCCCATGATGTTGCAAAAAATCCCTCTGATCCACCATCCTGCCGCTGTAAGCCCAGCCCTCCACCAATGTGTGCCCCGTGTGTCGCTGTTTTGCCCTGCCCTCCCGCTCCCGTGATATTACTATATATACCTGTAGTATCCCACCGCCTTGAGTACCTGTGATGTCGCTGTATGCCCCACAGCCCCCATGTGTCGCTTGTACCCTGCCTTCTTGGCCCCCCCCATCCCGTCGCTGTAAACCCATCCCTCCAGTTGATATGTATCCCTCTGGCCCCATGTCCTGTCGCTGTAAGCCCATCCCTCTAGTCCATGTGATGTCCCTAGTGCCCCTACCCCTCCAGCTCCCGTGTTGTCACTTTGTACGCCTGCCCCTCAGGCCCTTCCCCGCAACCCTCTGGCCCCTGTGACTGTATGGCCAGCCCGCTAGTCCCTGCGCTGTCCCTATTGTGCCCTACCACTCCAGCCCCTGTGCTCTTGATGCGTACCGCCCACTGGTCCTGTGATGTCGCTGTTTACCCAGCCCCTCACTTCCCCTCAATGTCTCTGTATACCCATTATCCCTAGGTCCCCATATTCCACTGCTGCCCAGACCATCCAGTTGCTGCGCCAATCTGACGGTAGAATATGACGCAACTATGTGCACAGCCCTTGCCTCCCCGCAGTGATGCAATACCCCCATCCTCCTGGTCCCCTATCATATTGCTGTGCACCATGCCCCTCTTGTGTCCCACGTAGTGACTGCCTGCCAAGCCTTCCAGTTACCTTATGTCGCTGTATACCCAGCTCCCTGGTCCTGTAACTTCCAGCCCCCGCATGCCTGCTGTTTGTCCCTGCCACTGCCCCTCAGGATGTGTACCCAACCCTTCCGGTCCTCATGTACCGCTCCTGGCATGCCCCCACTGTCCGTAACACACCACTTGCTTCAAAGCGCATTATGCTTAGGCGCTTTATGCATGAACCATCATATCATATCATATCATATCACTGCGCTTACTCTCTACTCTACACCATCACTCAATTAAAGTACAGCTATACCCCTCAATAAATTCGGCCTAGCTGCTCACATACGAACACTACCCCACAAACACCTCATCAGTCTAATAAAACGCAGCTATATCCCATGACAAACCGGCCTAGCTGCTCACATAAGCGTCTTACAGGCCTAACGCAGCCAGAACCCAGTCTGGGTGGCCACCCACCAGACTGCACACATTCACCTGATATCTCCACCACCACACCCAATGCTAGGATGCAGCTACCATCAGGCAATTACACCAGCTGCAAACATAACTGGTGCATCCACACACCCTACGACACTAACTCTCTCTATTTGCTCTACTAACCTGGACTGTGGTCCCCAAGGGCGTTCAACCTACCAGCGCTTTGAGGTCATACCAATGAAATATAGAGCGCTATATAAATGCCATATAATATTACATAACATTATGAATGTTTGTTATGCAGTGCCTTCCTTTCATCCATTGTGTCTGTGTGGCTCTCTGTCTGTTTCTCTGTGTATCTGTCTGTCTATTGGGTAATTGATTTGGTTCCAGTGACCTTGCAGTGTGTGTTTTCCATGTTGGACCCGGTGGTTGCAAGTGTGTTTATGGATTGGGCAGCATGAGTTCATTTTGTTTGCCCTTCCAAAAAAAGAGAGAGAGAAAGAGAGAGCGAGAAAGAGAGAGAGAGAGAGAGAGAGAGAGAGAGAGAGAGAGAGAGAGAAAGTTTTTCGAGCTGAATATCAAAAGTAATATCAAAAGTAAATACCTCATGTTCAGCAGATCCAGTTCGGAATACATATTGTGTGTTCTGATTGCACATGTTTGTGTGTGTTGGTCAGTATGAACCTCATTACATTTGTCCCGCCAACCTCACGGGGTGAGCTTTCCATGCCGGCTCGTTTTGGTGACTATTTCTATGCAAACCTAATTTCGTTTGTCCATCCACCCCTGCTATGCAGGTATGGAAATTTGTATCCATTTGTTGAGTGTAGTTGAGGTGGGTGTTTGTTTATGTTGGCCGGTATAACGCTCATTCAGTTTGTCACTCTGAGCTTACTGCATATGCGTTCAATGCTTCGGGAGGATAGCTTATGGGCAAAGAGCTCGTCTTGGAAGCAACACGGGTTCGGTCCCCGGGTCTGCGGTTAGACACCTCCGGGTATAAAGCGTGTTCTAAATAACCAATTACAAAGTTGCGTTTTTTTTTTTTTAAATGTGTGCGTGTTGTTGGAGAATAAACTTTATTTCATTCAGTCAGCCGTGCCTACAGAACATGGATGGAAATAGTAATACATTGGCTTTGGCCTTAAACAGGGAATATTACGAGTTTAGCAGATAAGATTTTCTAAATATTGCCGCGTGCAACAACACTTCAGTTGAAAAAGTCTCATCTTTAAAATGAAATACATTATGTAAACCTAAAACATTTGATGAAAGCCAGATTTAGCACATGTTATTTATTTATTGTACATTTGTATGGCACCTATACACAAGTCTTCCCAGGCACCACAAGACAGAAAATGGGGGCGGGAGGTACTGAGAAAAAAACAAACATGAACGGTCATCCGAGACCTTGTAACATTCAGACCGTGCAAGTGGCAAAGTGCTGGGGGAGGGCAAAGGACAGGGGGGAAGGGCTGGGAGGAGGAACACTTCAGTTGAAAAAGTAACAGCTTTAAAATGAAATCAATTATTTAAACCTAAAACATTTAGTGAATTTAAGATTTAGCACATGTTACCACTTCTCAAAACAGAGTCAGAAGTTCAATCATATATATATATAATCTGGTACATTTGTATGCATGATACTTTAACCGTAAAGGTATTTGACAAATCACTGACATTTGCTTACCGGAAACACAAGAGTTTAAGTAAAATGCTTGTAAAAGCGGATTATATGTCTTTAAAAACATTTCCACGTTAATCTTGTTAACGTTGGAACAACCGAATTCATGGAGATACCATCAGACGTTAACAAATAGGTACTCATATCATATTAAGGCATTATGCGAAATGTGACTTCAAAAATGTCAAATATGGATTGAGATACCTTTGTTGCATATATTATGAATGCATTAAAACCTGCAGAGGGAACAATTGATAGACAAAATATTAATGGAGTATTAGGACTAAATCATTGAAGTCACTTGCCAGAATATATTTTTCTAACCATCTTCACACAGCAAAACAATTACAACGTCTTGTCCTAGAAGTAATTCAAATTACGCCAAGAGGGGAACAGATACAGAAGAGGTTACATCAATAAGAATGTCTTGGATTGAGACATTCTCATCATTGTTCCAAAAGAAATGAACACTGAAAGGGATTTGGGATTTTTCATTTGAAGAAAGTATTGTTAATGAGTAATGTGGAATTATTTTGATTTATGTGGACTCACATTATAGAAACAATAATGCTCTATTGCTAACTATAAACATTTAAAAGCAATGTCAAGTTTATCAATTATTGGGGTCTTGAGATATCAACATAAGTTGCCCTACCCTGATTTCCAGTTTCCAGGCGGCATCGGATCAGACTTGATTGATCTCTCGGGCATAAAGCCAACAAACTTCATCAAGACAAAGTCGCAGTGGCCACAAAGATTCCTCTGAAAACATGCGATGTTGATGAATTGCTTGCTGTTTTTTAAGTGAGCAGCATTGGCAGCCTCTTAAAACCTCAAGTCCCGGGACGTCATCTTCAACCCTTACAGTGCAGCACTCTGGTGGGATTCAATCTGTTATTTTTGTGCAACCACTACAGACAGAAATGGCCAGAAACCTAACCGCTATTTGCCCTGATTGAAAAAGGCATAGAATTTGCCAAAACAAGTGTCTCACAAAAGGGCCATAAATATACATCAAATTAAAATGTATTGATCACAATATTGTCGAGTATTCACTGTGGCGCTGCTAAACAAGTGAAGAAGGTTTGCTTCCTGTTATTTAAAAGTTTATCAATTACTGTCAATTTTGAAAATTGGATAGGCCCACTTTAGTATTTTTGGAAAGATTGGATGAGAAATTACATGTTGATTTCATATATAATTTTGTTGAATGTTGTGAGGATTATAACCAAACAATAGGGCCAATTCTACGAAGTTGACAGGATATTGCCCTTAGTAGATCATGTTCACACAAAAGGAGTAGGCAACACACATCTGTGTTGTAGGCTATTAGCAGCCGAAAAAGACCCAAGAAAGGTCCAGTTGATAAAAACCAAACCCAAGGATTACTGTGGTATGGACTCTAGTGTGTTGATGGAGTAGAGAACAAGGCTGTGACGGAAGACAGAAGGATAGAGCGAAACAGAGGTACTATCCCTGCCTACTGTGCACTCTCAACTAGTTTGAGGTGCCACAACGCCTGTCTAATAGTGACAGAATAAGAATGAAATTACCAACTTCTATGATGTGTAATACATTCAGCCTTGTAAGTCCAATACCACTCCCGTCCAGGTTAGTTTAATTCGGAAGAGACTACAAGTAAAGACAGAAGGGAAGCACAGCAGGGAGAGAAAAGAGGATACATTCTTTCTCTTTAGAAACTGTGTGGCATCTAATGGGATAAACAATTCTTTAAAAACCCATTGATTGTCACACTGACCCTGGGTTGCTAGGGTTAAAATGACACAAACAAAAGGAAGAGGATAGATTCCTATTCCGACAACAACAAAGACAATACAGTCACCACTTTCCATACGGAACTTATTTTTACTAACAGGAAGTGGGACAACATAAAACAGTTTGCTCAAGCTAAAAAATAGGCAAATTGGTGCCTTTTTAGATGTAACAAACACCGTCAACCGGTTTCAGTAAGCCTAACTTTGATAAAGCCACATTCATCAGGACATTCTAAGCTTCCTCAAAAGCTGGTATATTTCGTGACTCGAAAACCAGTCTGTGAGAAAGATAAAAAACGGTAGATGGAGTAGTACGTTACCACCTTGCCGTTGGTATCATAGGACTGGAACAGTCTGGGAAAGAACCTGTGGGATCAAACAAAGTAAACCACAGTCACTAGGCGGCTGCTAAGTTCCATGTATTGGATTATGGCTGACACTACGGTGACGTGCCAGCCATGCAAAAACAATTAGAGGCTGTCCCAAAACACCACTTCATCTTTCAGTCTTAGTGTACAGTTCTCATCTCCTTGCTAAATAGCATAGCACCTGTATCCAATATCTACAATACTATTTGTTGGAAATCAGTTGTTAATTAAAATTATTCTTACATCAATATAGATTACTCATTAATGGTTATCAGAAAGGACACTCACCCTTAATTTCCCTTTCCTTTTCTGATCTAAAGTGGAGTATGCCTCCAATTACGGCACAGCTATACTGACCAGTCCACGTGCTGTACATCTGTAAACGAATACAGAGTTGTAATCAAATTGAAGGCACTGAACTCTCAAAGATGCCATTTTGTAAATTCCACAGATCTTGGTGCCACCGCCAAGTTAGTAATTATATTTGGATTGGGCAGTTTATGGAACAAGACAGCAGATTGGAAAACATAGAGTGGCATAGTCCTGTGAGAGGCAATTATTGGTGTTTGAAAGAGGATGCTTACCCGTGTAAACGCGGGTGAGGAAATGTTAAATATAACATATCGCCATTGTTCCCCTGCACTTACATGTTAGCACCTTCAACGGGCATCTCAAGGATTAGACAAAATGCCCGACACGAGCGCGTACGTGGTCGTGCTAAGATCTCCGTGTTATGAAGGAGAGCAGGGAAGACGGGGAAGAGTCGTCTATTCTTCCGCATCACGTGGCATGCTCAAGCATGTCACGTGAGCGTGTGTAACCCTACGCGGAAGACGGATTCCTGTGCTCCACGCTGGCTAATGCCAGCTCTTCCCCCTGCCACGGGACACACTGTGTGCACGCCCACATGCACGCAACGGTCAGGCAGAGAAGCCCGAACTCCGTCAGGCACTCCACGTTGTCTAAAGTACCGGCAATGTAACCCATCGCGTACAGATGGATCTAAATGCTGTAATTGCATCAGGGGGCCATTATTAAAGAAAAGGAAAGCTCGCTTACAAGTTGAAGGGAAATAGCGGGTGAGGTCCATCATGCCCAGCCAATATATATTACTGGCTAAAGAGTAGCTGTATTATATTAGAAACACATAAAGGCTCATTAATTCGAGCACATCAAAGCTCAAGGATGACACGCTGCAGCCTGATCCTATGTGCAAGTATGTTTCCATATGATCTAATCCTTGGGTTTGGTATTATCCACTGGACTTTTCTTGGGTCTTTTTCGACTAGAATGTTGTGAGGAACCTGAGGTTGTCCTCATTTCTTTTCCCCCTGGATCCTCCTCTCAGGTGGCCAGGGAAAGTCCATCGCTTTTGGATCCCGACCCTGGGGTTGGATATGCGAGGGATGATCACCTGGGTGGAGGGACCTTGGGGAGTGAGAAGAGGACATCCCTAGGTGAGACATGGTATCCCCCAAGTCTTTTTAGGCTGCTGTCAACCTTTTCCCTTTTCTTCCCTCCAAAATGTCCCCCAGAAACACCACCTCAACATTGGGATGAAGAAGAGACCAACCAGGAGGACACATCCTCATTTTGGTGAGATAAACACAGGTCCACCTTATATTGTTAATACAGATCAGTCAAGTACCAAGACCAGGAAGAATCAACACAGAGTTATGCACACTTCCTTCATCCCCAAACACCACTCTGGTACTGAGACGAAGAAGAGGGCTATGCAATTGTACCGATGGAACAGCCAGGCATGTCCAGCTAAGGAGTTTCACTACGGTCGGGAAATTGAACTTAATGTCCCACGCCTGTGGTCTTTTTACAACTCCAAGGAGTATAAAAAGCCTTGCCACACAATAAGATGGGGAACACAGAAGCGGGCTGCAGAAGCGTACTGGACCGAAGCTGGCTGGAGAAAGCAGAGCAGGAAACATGGGAGCCAAAAGCTATATCGAGCAGGAAAAAGGGACACCTTGGCAGAGGCTGGCCGCAAGAGCATGGTGGTCGCTGCTGGAGCTGAGAGGTGCCAACCAATCCACTTACCACCAGAGCTGAGTGGTGCCCTCTGCTGGCTCCGCAAAGGGAGAGCAGAGCCACGGGAAGCCGGAAAGCAGTGCAAGTCACAGAGGGAAGCCGAAGGGAGCTGCCATGTGGAGCATGTGAGTGAAAACAGGGAAACACTCCTACTGGGGCGCTCCGGGAGCCTGAACCACACACTCTTGAATATTAAATGAACCGAAAATGGTTAAAAGCACTTTTGAATACTGAAACAAGTGCTTTAGAGAATCGAATGAACAGAAAGTTGTTAACAGCACTTTTGAAGGCTTAAACAGATACTTTTGAATACTGAACGAATTGGAAAACATTATAAGCATTTCTGAATGCCTCTCAGAACAAAAGCAAATTATGAGTACTTGTGAACAGAATTAAAGTAAGCTGGTGAAAAGTAAGGTGGTGCAAGTAGCAGATACCACAGAATGAACTGTTTGAGAGACAAGTGTTGGCAAAGCCAAGAAAAGAAAAGAAGAACACAAGTATTGGGCAAAGTAAAAAGAGTTCAAGGGACTGCAGGATAAGGGAAAACCTGTGTTGCCAAAAGAATACAGAAGGTGTAACAAAGTGCATGGTGGTCAGGTAAGCCACGATAAAGTGTTGGACGAGTGCGACACTGATAAAAGATACAAGAGTCACCGACAAAGGAAAGCAGTGGACAATTGTTGATGGGAAGCAGAAGGGGTATCGGTTGCGTGACCTGTAATGGGTGGACCGTAAGGTCTGACAACTGCAACTAGAACGAGGGCCCCCTTTATGCAAATGCCTATGAAAGTATCCCTAAAGAAGCTTGTTTTTTGCTACAGAAGTTTATGTGATTTTGAAGTCAAGAAACAGACTTATCTTTGTGACGCAGTGAAAAGTACTGATGACAAGAGAGCTGGGAAGTATCCCTGAAGGAATTTTTGGGTGTTTTGAAAATCTGGAAGATTTCAACTTCTGTTATTTTGAAAAGTTTGAAGATTTGAACTCTTGGGGAAGGGAACCCTGATACATTGTGAACTGTTTTGAACTTGGGAAAGGGGGAGCTAATTACAAGCCAGGAGCTGGAAGAAGCTCAGAACTTTGTTTTGAACACTATTATTTTTGATGCTGACATCCCTACACAATGTATTCAGTTAGTTGTGAGGGTAAGTATAGGTTTTGAACGCAGACTGATGTTTTACTTTGGACTTCCTGACACAGACTATCCTTACTTTTCTTTAGGTAGGGAAATCCCACATTGGCATAGGGCAAGTTAGGCATTCTACCATCCTGACATTTACTATAATAAGTTTGTTTTGAACTTTGAATCTGTTGTCTGTGTCTTATTTCATGATGCCTTCACAATGTGCATGTTTACCTTTATCATGAGATATAGTATAGATTTATAGTTTGTTTTTATTTGTTAACATTTAGACCAAAATCCTTTTAGTTGGAACTAATACAGCAATTACACAAAATACCAGTTACCCAAGAGATTCAATGTTATGACTACATATAATTGTATTTTTAAACTTGGGGAGATTGTTCAGAAAATTATTTTAAAAATAAATAGAACATTCTTGTGGGTCAATTTAATTTTAGGTTTGTCACAATGAAAATGCAGAGGACTAAACTGATTGCGTTATTTACTTTTCAATCATAAGGCAGAAGAAAAAATGCCTACCATACGTTAACCCAGAAGTGCATGCACCAGTAAATGTATTATGTATCCCAGAATCTTTAAGACAAATTCTTATAGAGAAAAAGAATTCGGCAAAACAAGAAAGAGCGTGGTCCACCATAAAATTGTGAAGTAATTGTACATACCTAGGACGAGGTATTTCAGTGCTTTGTTATAAAAGCTGTTAAACACTAGCTGATCCTGGATATGAAAGGGGGGCATTCCATACATGGGTGGTAGAAGGAAGCTTATGCACTAGATTCACAGGTGTAGCAAGTGTAAGTACTTGGGTCCTTCTTTCTCCCACCCATCCACACCTGTTTGCAACTCTGTCTCCTGCCATACTTGAAGCAGAGGGGCATTTATTTTTTAAAAACGTCCGGTTTAGTCCCAGTGTATCATTAGTCTCTGTTTTTCGTTCCACAGAAACAATCACGTTTGTTGACCTCCAGGGACATCAGTTGAGAACAGTTCCCAACATCAGTGTCACTAAGGAGTCAGTCGGTAAGTGGACTTGAATCTTTTCCCTTTTCACCTGTACCTCCTAGCCCTGTGGTCTGCAACCTGTAGCTCTCTGGATTTGTTGGACTACATTTCCCATCAGTCCTAGCTATGATTATCTATGCTGCGGGACCTTGGAGTATTAGGCAAAAACATCAGAAGATCTGCAGGCCACAGACCTCTGTCCTATCCCTTCCCATGCACCAACCCATCACTGTCCTGATTCATTTGCTGATTTCATTCCCTTCATCATGCCCTCATTCCTGTCCATCCTCAAAACACTTCCTCTACTTCCTTCCTCTTAAATTCTCCCTCATCCCCTTTCTGACACCCTTCCCTCCCCCTCCCACCTACCTCTTCAGATATCTGTTTCCACCTCTCTGCGCACCTCACAGACACACATCTTCCTTATTCTCTGCATGCCCCACTTTCCTCTTTCTCTCGCTCGGATATTCCCAATTAGAGGTGGGGAAGACGGGCGCTACTTGGATGTTTGGCCCACGTTTTAACCCACTGGCCTGTGAAAACATGAGCTGAGCCCCCTCTCCTCACTTTGGAAAAAAGGATAATTCATTTGAAAAAAACGTGCTTGGATGGGGCGAGGGTGGTGTTTGCCTAACATCATGGCCGGCCCCTTAGCACAGAGCCCCACTCAGGGGTGGACTGGGAACCAGAAGAGGCCCTTGAAATACTTTTCAAAGTGGCCCCATATTACACATTTTCAGCGAGCCCAACCCTTCTCGTATGGGAACATTTGGAAATATCACACAAAAGAGGCCCAGGGTGCAGAGGCCCACTGGGAAATCTCCAGAGTTCCCTATAGGCCAGTCCACTCCTTCCCCCACTCCTAGGGACATGGGAAACTATCCATCCAATGCTTGCCTCCGAAGTTGCCACAGCCCAGAGGGCAGGTCTTGGCACTGGGTACTGCAAATCGTTTTAACATGTCCCATTGTCGTCGGCCGCACAATTTAAAATAGTCTCATATGAATGGCACAGCTACAACATTTCATTTGCAGCCTCTTAAGCATGTTTCCATACCCACCTCGAATGTACAGCAGCAGCCATGCCACCCGCTGACATCGCTTACCTTACAACATACATCCACAGCTCCAGCTCCCGCCCCTGCCACAGCTCTGGCAGTGACCACGCTCTGTCGCCATCTTCCCATCTCTGGCAGCACAAGGATTACAAAACACAAGCTTGCTCTACCACCCGCACCTCTTCCCTCTCGCACCAGGTCAGTGGGTGCAAACAGTTATCATCACCACTTCTCCCCCCCCACTCCCCACTACACGCCCCCCTCCCACCGCCCTCAGCAGCCCTTCGGATGGGGGAAATGCAAACGGGAAGGGGGACTACCAAATAGAAGCCGGACTCCGAGTTTACGGTTGGTTTGGCAGCACTTCCAACCCCTGAATCGGTAGTCAGGAGGGAGGCGCCACAGGGTGGCAGATGCAACCCTTGCCCACCTCAAATAATGCCACGTACTGACCCTATGTTCTTGTCATTGACCAAGCTGGTAGAAGAGTTTCAGTTCCATGTGTGCATGACCTCAGCTGACTCCCCTCCTCAGTATCTCTGCCCCCCACCCTTACTTCACACACTCCCTACGTATGCTAAATGCCCCCTCCAGTTTTGGAAATAGCGTTTCCTAAGCCACAGCTAAGCTGTGTAGATGCGCCATGCCCTGCCATATAACCTCCTCTGTGGATAGGCAGGGCTGTTTCTGAACAGCAAACCCATGCAAGCATGCTCTGGGCCTAACACACGTGCCAGGCAGTGGTGGTGACAATTGCAAACTGCAACTTCTAGTACACAGTATTAAACAAGTGCAACTGCCAAGTGGTCTGCATTGGGGGGACCTCTGCCGGTCGGTGTTGCCCAGTTGAGACTTTCTACAAAGCTACTAAGTCATTGGCCTTCCGGGTCGTCAGTACTAACCCAAGTGTTGTGTCTTGCAGTTTGCACGAAGGACAGCATTCAAGCCTATTGGAAGCACGGCTGGCAAATCCGACATTACCCATCGATGGAGGTAAGCATGGCATGGACTGGCAAAGCTGCGGATGCATGGCAGGAACGGAGACCCACGTATATTCACTGCTGAGGCGTCATACGCACACCACACACATATTCGTTTGTGTATTAAGCGAATGGTGCAGCTTTGATCCCATTCCCCTTTCCCTTTAAGCTTTCTTCACACTCAGTACAGTATCAGCAGCACTGCTCCTCCCCCCCAGGCACAGTGCAGCCAGCAGCAGTGACTGCTTCCCTTCCGTTCAAAATATACATCATCTGTAGGCGTGGAACGCGCGTCCCTCGTGCACCGAAAACAGTCACAACACAGGTGGAGGCGGTTACAGCTCCACTCGGAGAGGGAGCAGGAAATGACGTGCTGCTTTATTGCAACGCCAGGACCCCTCACACGCCACACAACCTACTGCTGATTCCTTACACACTCGTTCTACCCTTACTACGATGACATTTCACCAGTCTAGTAGTGCAAGTGGCATAATTAATCGGATGACATCACATGGCTTTCTGACCACCAACATCACAGGGAGTGATGTAACACGAACTCTGAGGCCAATGGCATCGCAGGAAGTGACATCAAACATCATGGATGCACACAAAGACTGTTTTTTGCAAATATAAATAAAAAGGCTACTGTAAGTTAATTTTTAATTTGCACCCTTGTTGATATATGGTTGATGCTTGGAGATGCACGGCGTGCAGCAGGAATTCGCCTGGGTCACATGCGTCAGGTAAACCATAGGCCAGGGGCACTTCCCTAGTGTTCAGGCACAGACTGGCATGGCCAGTTGCTGCTGTCCCATGCCAGGTAAAGTCTCAAAAGCTAGGAATAGCCCTCACTTGCATAAAATACATTCTCAACTGGCCACATGCTGCCATAACATGCCAAATGAAGCCCCAAGTGACAACATATTGCCACCCTATGCAAAGTAAAGCCTCATTTATTTATTTGCATTTATAAAGCGCCCAGCGGCCTGGAGACATTGTGGCGCTGTTACAGAATATTCCCTTAATATCATACAATATTCACTTAAACACAATGCAATATTCACTTAGTACAGGTTAGGACAGCTGTTTCAAAGACAGTAATACAAATTCAGTGACAGTGTTGAAGGGGTGTTCCGAGGTTACAGAGGAACCGTATAGGAGACTGTGCAGTGTGCTAACTAGTTAAATAACTTTGTTTTTAGCCCCTTTCTGAATATAATCGAGGTCTAGTAATTGGAGAATGCGCTGCTCCCGTTTGTCACGTGAAACATCAGGTACCACATTTCTGGTGTCTGGTAAAGCCCCACAAGCCAAGTATAAAAGTGATATGCAAAGTACAGCTCCACAAAACCAAGGACTGCCATCAAATGCCAAGTGCCGCCCCAGATGCCCAAACCCTGCCCTCGTGCACTGGTGGAAGCCTCACATGCCAGAGGTAGTCCTCACTAGCAAGATACAACATGGCCTATTCAGGTGCTGCCATCAGCTGCCCAGTGTAATGTGAAATACCAACATGCTGCCATCTTATGCAGAGCCATGCATCAGCTCATTTAGATTCGCTGCCTTATATAGGTATCAGGTAATCATGTCCCCATACATAATTACGCTGGGAAAAGCCATTGGCAACATTACATATGGTGACATTATGTATGGGGATGGGTTGCAGAGATGTCCCCTGCTCCCCTTGTAAAAAAAAAAGATATCAGTGGTTGCGGGGGTAACATAACATAATATATAAAATAAAAGTTTGAGTCATTAAAGTCAATTTCCTCCATGCAAGGTGTTCAAAACTCATGTGCCCTTTGAAACCCATGGTCTGGTAGAAAGCGAGCAAGGGCCAGAAATGCAAAAAGTGAATTTTGAAAGAAGCAAGACATGTTGGGTTATTCACAGAAACACACACACATACACTAGGGTTAAAATAGGCACGGTTTAGTCATGCCCCTAGCCTCTGAATTTAAACCTCTCTTCTCTCCCCACGTGGACGTTGCCTTTTTAACCATAGGCCCCAGGGTCGCACTGATAGGGCTATAGATGCGCATTAAAAAGTGGCCTCTGGGTAGAAGTGTACCAACAAAGTAGTGGAACTGTGACTCTGGATGGCGGACAGAGTAGGAAGGAAGGGGCAACGTGCAACACATTTTCCAAGGGGTGCAGCCATGCTGGATGACAGCCAATTGAGTTGAAACATATTTCACTTTAGCTGTAACTGATATCAAGTGTGCTTGAACTTCACACAGTACAGTTGTGGAGTGGAGAAAAAGGTTGCAAAAAGTAGTGGAGCTGTTAACAATACAAAATAAAAGTAGTGGAACACCGCTCCCGACCATTGAGGGTCTGGATGAAGTGAAATGCTTCTCCATATTTTAGAGGTTTCCATGAAGGGTCAGAATGGGCCATACAATTGTCTCGGGCACCAATGAAAAAGAGTCGGGGATTGCTCTCCTGTACATTGTAGTCTTCCAACCAGGACAGGCCTTCCAAAACTCCATATACTCAGGCACAGTCACGTGTGTGGATTGGGAAGTCTGGAGTATGTTAAGCGTGTTTATACTGGCTTTAACACACATGTAGGATGCCTTTGTGTCCTCATGATAAGCCTATGTCAGCAAAACGCCCATTGAGGACAAGCCTTGTGGACTACACAGACACAGAAATGTCATAAAATAAAATGACCCTGTGTAGGACTTATACAATACATTAGTACAAGCCATGACCACTGTACATGGGCATTGGGCTACTCATTTTGTAAAAATGGCTACAGCCATGGTGCAGCGGAAACTAAAGTACAGCTGCCACCAGACTAATCCCCAACGTACTTTCAGCCTCATAGCAAACTTTGGTTCTTGAAAAGCACCACTGTCCCGGTAGAACTCTGTCTGAACAAATAATTAAAAAGTCATGGAAGTCAGCAAAATGTTTGAAGGAGCCACAAAGTTCGTTCTGTGTGATTTTGTCGAATATTAAAGCCCGCACACAACAAATAACGTTTTTGTTTGGGCCCATTTGGTGCAGCCTTCAAATGTCACTTTTCAACCTCTCCCCTGCCCCCCTCACCTCCTAAATCGGGGGTTTTCACCCTCAACACACCCATTAAACCTGCGCCCTTTCCCTCATAACTGTCCCTAAGCCCCCCGACTAACACAAAATATTGTTCATGCACAGAACATGCCTTTTAGCCCTTTGCCCCAACATGCACGTTCTGTGGAAGGAACGCATTTTGTAAAATAACAGCGGAAGGGGTAGGAACCACACCTGCAGGGAGGGGGGCTGCCAGAGGGGCGCCCACGCTATGTGGGATGTCCCTCGAGCGCCCCCTGCAGGGGCTAGTACGTCCCCTGACTTACCTCTCATCCCACTTCCGTCTTCGTCTAGGCCGCGCCTGTCAGCCCCTGCGCACACTTGTGAGAGACGGGGGCGTGACAGTTAGATTCCGAAAGGGTGCTCTGTGCAGTCACAGACGGCCTTACTAAATCGGACTTTGAAAATGTCATTTTTTAAAAACATTTTCACGTAGTACCACGCAGTTAGACAAAAGAACCTTAAAAATGTAATTCTGTCCTAACATAATAATTGACTGCTTCCCATTTTTGAATACCCTCTCTCTAGCCCGCCCATCCAGGATCACAATATCCACCAGAGCTGAAAGACTATTTATTTATTTATTTATTTACTTACTTACTTACTTACTTACTTACTTACTTATTTACTTACTTATTTTACTGGGTTTCTATCTGGTGCCAGCCACGGGCATAGCCATTTTGTAGCATCTCCAAAGGGAAGAGTAAGGGAATGACAATCTTTCCGAGCCTTTGGAAACGTGTGAGTCCGTTAAGTGTGCGAGGGAGGGGATTGAAGAGCACGGTACAACTGTGTAAGCGGAAAGACAATGAGACAGGCAGTCCTTATAGTTTGCTAATTTGCGTTGAAGAGATTCAGAAGTCAGTGGATGTTCAGGATTTCAGTTCAAAGGCTTTCCTGAAGAGGAGTGCCTTAGGTCTTTTACGGCAGTGAGGCTGATTCTCAGTGCATCTGAGGCAGGTGGAAGGCATTCCAGAGGGAGGATCCAGCTGCCTCCAGTACTCTGCCTCCCAGCTTCTTTTTTCCTGAAGGCACTAACAATACACTGGAGGCTGAAGGAAAAAGACGTCTGTACAGAAGGTATTACCTAATCCCTAGCCTGAGTAAAGCGGTCCCATATTGCACTTATCTCTCCAGCTAAGGCACAGAACGTGAAAGGCCTTGCGTGCCTTAACACGGAGCAAATGTAAGGACATCATTAATGCTGGCGTTATGTGGTCCCTGGGTTTGAGGCCTAGGATGAGCCTGGACGCTGTATTCGGGATACCTTCTAGCTATTTAATAAGGTCCAAAAATGTGATAACGCCTCATGTTATTTGGACTAAGGGGTTGGGGGGTGTTGTGCAAAAGTGCACTGGCATTGGTGAAGAAATTGTGCAACAAGGCCCACATTTTTTAGTGAATGTTAACATTGTTTCTTGGTTCCCACCTGCACAACGACGTCAACAGAACAGAATCTCATTTTTTAACATGTGCAAGCGCATTAACACCAGCACAAATACAGTAGAGATGTGTCTACATTGGTCCAAATGTCATTTTGCGCATGGGCCAAATGTGTCTGTGGTTGCTCAACGTGTTGTAATACCGCCAGTATTCTTCCAATGCATGTTTGTACTAATGCAATTTGCAATAGTGTGGTATTAGTACTAGGGCAAATGGTACCCTAGTGCAAAATTGTGTTGAAAGAATACACATTTCACTAGAGCAATTTTTG
Organism: Ambystoma mexicanum; assembly: GCF_040938575.1. Lineage (NCBI taxonomy): Eukaryota > Metazoa > Chordata > Amphibia > Caudata > Ambystomatidae > Ambystoma > Ambystoma mexicanum. The sequence continues at coordinate 720,895,973 of NC_090923.1, forward strand.
TTCTAGTGCTTATACTGAACATAATTGCACTTACACGTCTGTAATGAGGGTCATAGGGATGCATTATCCTGAAACGTAAAAGCACGTTTGCACATCAGCAAATGGCTTTCCCGCAACTGCATTAGTGTTGTGCCATTTGCACAAAAATGCATTTGCACTCTGCGATCTGTTGGTAATCTAGTCCTGAACTTTGAGTTTGTGTGCACCCGGCAGAACCAGGGACAGGTGTGAAATCTCAAACTCAGATGATCAGCCTAAAATGGTGATATTTATGGTAATCCATCGTGGAATGTTATGCCACGAGCGATTTGTTTACCTCACCTGTGGCAACCTCCCGGCGCTGAAAACGTCTTTCCTGTTGCATGTTGGAGTTGGCATTCTTTGATGGAATGCATTAGAAACGTATCTGTGTTTATATTAAGAATTGGCACCTTGAATGGGAGGGGGGGTGATGCCACCAATAAGAAGGCTGTACAAGTGGGCTTTACCACACTGAAAAGCCTGTGTTAGACAGAAGACATCAGCTCCTCTCCCTGAGGCCACCACTGCAGTTACTCCCTATGGCCCACAGCACTGGCCCTTGCTGCCCCCACGAATGCTCCCACTGACCCCCTGCTCCCATCCACCTGATTCCCCGTCCACCCGCTCGCCCTTACCTTGTCTTCTGGTCCCTCGTCGCTGCCCAAAATCTACGCCACTAAACGCCAAAGCCACGAGCAAGGAATATTGTTTTAATGTCCAGGGTGGCCAACTTAGTCTGTGGTTTTTCTTTCAGGTGACATGAGGCACGCATAACAGTAAACAGCTATTAGCATCCTGCTCGGATGCCTGGGGTGCTAATAGCAACGTACACCCTTAAGGGGGTAATGCCCCCTCCCTCCATCGTGTATATTACTTAATTAACGCCTTTTCAAACAAGTCCTCATCTTGAACCACATTCCTAATGTTAGTTACTACATCCAAGGTGAGAAGGGCTGCAAGAGTCCTGGCAACGAATCCGCACAGCAAAGCCTCGGCGTGGGTCACCCACAGCATACACGCAGATCCCACAGGGAAGTTGTGAGCCTTATGCATAAAGAGTCCTGGCACGCTCTCTCTCAGCACGTGTGCAAGAGGTGTGCTCCCTGGGCCGGGCGTTTTTGATCTGTTGGCTAGTAAGAAAGTGAACCTAGTTGGCTTCTTTGAGGTTGCCCTAGCAGTAGCTGATTGAATTGCTGACTTGCAATTTTTCTATGTAAGCTACCACCCACGCCAAGAAGGCATTGGTCTCTTGCACATGCTATGTTATGTTACTTGGCATTTATATAGCGCCTTGTATATCATTGGTATGACCTCAAAGCGCTGGTAGGTTGAACGCCCTCGGGAACTGTAGTTCAAGTTAGTGGAGAGAGATAGTGTTGTATAGTGCGTGGGTGCACCAGATAAGTGTGCAGCTGGTGTAGTGGTTGGGTGATAGCTGCGTCCTAGCGTTTAGGTGATGTGTACAGTCAGGTGGGTGGACACGCAGACTAGGTTCTTGGCTGCGTTAGGCCTGAGGAACGCCTAGGTGAGCAGCTAGACCGGAATGTGCGTAGCTAGCTGAGTTTTATTAGGGTGTTGAGGTGTTCATGGGTTCGTATTCGTAAGTGAACAGCTAAGCCGTGTTCTAGATGAATTATGTTGTATAGCGGAGAGTAAGCGCAGTGGTGTGATAGGTGGTTATCTGTAGAAGCGCCTCAGAGTTTGGATCAGGCACGTGAACAGGACGGTGGGGACATACATAGCGACATACGGATATACAGCGACAGGGGTCGATATAGGTTTGTATGGGGACACAGGTATGTATGGGGATACAGATAAATAGTGACAGGGGTCGATACAGATATATATGGGGAAACAAATATATGGGGGGATACCCTACATACATATTCACTGATCCACTCTCACTTTTTATTTTACTGATTCCGGGCAAAATATTATAACCATGTCACCTTCTGAAAAAAATGTTTGCTTTAATCTGACTATTAGCCAAAACAGACACCTCTCAAAGGTGGTCAACAATGACAGCCTTTTTGTATCCTGTCTGGGTATTGCAGTATGATGTAATGGAAATGTCCTCCTGTTAGTGTGATGTGGTTGAGATGCTTTGAGAGTAGCTTAAGAACTTGGCTTATCAGGCGCTCATTTCATAGTAGTTACAAGGAAAAGAAAAAAACTACATGTGTTAGGGGCGCAGTTCAGCAGCTTGTAAAATGAGGAGCCGTGGTCGCCAACAGTGCCATAGACCCGAAAATGGGACATAAAGCAGAAGCGCAGCAAACAGGGAGGTGTCTGGAGGGCTGGGACACATCCTGAACAAGTTGGGGAGCAAGAGCTCCGCTACAACCCCATATTCGGTGACTTGCCCTCTGGCGGCCTGTGCACTCCCCCGCCTTCCACGGCCGGAATGTGCAATGCTGGGCCACTGGAGCACGCCGCTGTCGGGGAAGGAGGCGCAGTGAACAGCGGAGCATTGTCCAGCTATGGTGAATCGCAGTGTGGCAAAGACCCTGCACTCTGATATACGGGTTCCTGAAACTTGTGCTCATGCGCAGATGGTGGCGGGACTGGGGGAAAAAACACAGGCATGCCCAAATTTGCTGAGATCGGTCCCCCGCCTGAAGAACGTCCAATTGGAGACACCTGCCGTGTGCCCGGGTCCTTGGGGCTGTACTGTGACCGTGGTTCCACCTCTGGAATCCTACAGCAGGCAGCGAAGAGCAGCTGGAACACTTTTTATGCGCTGAGGCAAGAGACCATGGAGAGCCGGCAGGAGGGGAGGGCCTGCACCGCTGTGGCGGCTGGCCCGCCTTGGAAGAGGGGCCATCTTGTTATTTTACATTGGGGGGACTGAGCCCGGCCTTACCCCTCACCCTCATTGAACTATTGCTGTGTGTTGCGGGCTGGGAGCATGTGAACGGGGCTGTATGACACCACTAAAACCATTAAGACATGGGGATGTTGCATATGCCGTGACACCAAGACCACTGACCAAAATACGGCTGGTGGTGGATAAGGCGGCCATCTCAGCGGCGTGTGCTGGCCACTGCAGTCATCTGGATGGACCGCCCTCCCCTGGCTTACCAAAACATAACGCCTGGGAGGTGGTCCGGGCCCTGGTCGATGTGTACATGCAAGGGGGTGCTGTGCTGGGGCACCTCTCGGATCCCTGTGCTGCTTTTGGAGAACCAAGGGCGGCTGGATCTACCTGAAAGAGTCGTTGGTCGTGGGTGGACCCCCCACATTGACCATGAAGAAGGGAAGTGGTGCTAAAAAAAAAAAAGTAATATTGAATCCTTCACTAGGCAGGTTGCCAAACCTGCTGTCAATGCTGGCAAAGCCCCTAGAGAAAATGCAGAGGCAGCAGACCCTGACATGCCCGACTTGCTCCAGATAATGGACAGCATGCAGACTGGTTTGGCAACTATGAATGGTAAGCTCGGCGACATTGACACCAAGGTCGCAACCCTGAGTGCAAAAATATAGCAAGAAAGTGCCACGGTGACAGAGGCAGAGACAAGAATTGGGATAGTGGAAGATGATATTGTGGAACTGAAAACACAAGTAACCTCCATGTCCAAAGACCTCAAACGCACTCTGCAGCGATGTGACGACCTCGAATCCCACTCCAGGTGTAATAACATACGCATGGTGGGCCTGCCAGAGAGGTTTGGCAGGGGCTCCATGGAAGTCACAATTGAGATTCTCCTAAAGGAACTCTTAGGAGACCCACCCTTCTCAACATCATTTGTGTTGGAGCATTCCCACAGATCACCGGCAGTTAGGCCTAAGCCTGGGGCTCCGCCTAGGCCGTGCTGGACCTCCTGCTGAATTATCACGACTGCAACCTTTTCCTTCGGTTGACCACTGAGAGGAGCCCACTCCGGTATGAATCGTCTAATACTCACATTTGCCCGGACTTCTCCACAGCAGTCCAGCAGGAACGCAAGACATTCGCAGGAGTAAATAAACTATTGAGGGACAGGTTGGTGCAATATGCAATGCTATTCCCGGCACGACTGAGATTTCAACACCAGTGGAAGACTCTATTCTTTACGATACCTACAGAGGCTGTTGCCTATATCGAGGCAAATATTCCCCTCCCTCATCACATGTTGTGGTATGGTATTGTTTATTTATATAGCGCCTGTAAATAGGCAAGTGTTTCTAAGCGCTCAAGGAGGGTGGGAACATGGGGAAAAAACAAACAATCGCTCAGAGACCTTGAAGTTCTGAGACGATAATAGTCTGCAGAGTCAGAAGAATAAGTGTGTAGCAAGTACATTTAACAGTATGGGGTACAGCAAATATGCCTGAAAGCGATTCTGCAGTTTTAGACAGTGTGATTAAGGGGTCAAGACAAGGGAGAACAGACATATGACATTTGGCGTGGTGCGTAAGGATCGAGAAAGTGCACAGAGGGACATAGGGTGGAGGAGGATCAAGTGCACCCGGTAGGTTGAGACTGGGGTAAGTGCAGAGAGCGCCACTCTCTTGGGTTAATATCTCAAGTGCTTTGAGTTGGGTAGGGTCTAGAGCCCTGGGGTAAGTGGGAGGGAGGCAAAAATGGAGAGATGGCTGGCAAGAACACTTATGCTGAGAAACCAATCATCTATTCTAAGGGTCTATGGTGTGCTCATTCAAGACGTTATCCTGTCAACTGACAGTGGGAGTTGGTAACGTGAGCGTAAGAGAGGTTAAGCAACAGCTCCCCCATGCAGTTCTGCACTGTTCAATTTGTATATTTTTGTGCGGTTCACCCAGTTCAGAGGCCGACCCACATTGTTTGGTAAGGGGGTCATCACCCTGTTTGGGTGGGTGAGGGTGGGATAGGGTGGGATCTGCTGGGGGTTGAATAAACATAAAAAGTGCTTTTGCAGACAAAACTGGACAGAGAGACATTTGCAGGGCACGGGCATTATCGTGCTGTAGAGTTGGACTATTAGTACTGGTTGGACACCAATCGGAGAGCCGATGTGGGTAATCAACCTCTCGAGTTGGAGTATCAGTGGTCAGGGAAATTACACAAACCCCCGTATGTTGACACTCAGGTTTTTTATGAGACCATGGCTGACATCAGCTGCACGTAGATATACGCTGACAGGGTTTTGGGACTGCACTGTTGTGGTGGGGGATGCTCTCTGGGGGTCTTGTGTCACAAAACAACTTGATGGGTGTGGTTAATTTGTTAAGCTAGAATGTTAGGGGCCTGGGAAACCATACTAAGGCCCAACAAGTGATATCCTATGCCATAAAGAAATAAGGTCAATGTTCTCTTTCTTTAAGAGAAACACCGAACTGCGGCCACTAACCGTCAGATTGCACCCTTGCTGGGGTCCTAATAGATTTTTCGCAGTGTATTCAACTCATTCCAGAGGGGTTATGATAGTAATACACAAAATGCTTAAATTTGTACTTAAGGGGACCTGTATTGACCCAGAGGGTAGATACGTGATGGTGTATAGGGTACTAGAAGGAGTAGAATTGTTGTTTGCCAATACTTATGGTCCGAATGTAGATACAACGACTTCTATGAGGCTATTGCGGACACCATCTGCACACACCCACTGAACCCCATAATCTGGGCGGGCGATATGAACTGCCTATTAGATCAGGACCTAGACTGTACGGGGACAGCCCCAAAGCCACTATCCAAGAGTAGTCTCAGTCTCACTGATCAGATGGGCAAGCTGGAATTGCGGGACATTTGGAGGGTACTGCACCCATACGATCACCAATACACGTATTATTCCTCCGTCCACGACATGGCCTCCCGTATTGAACTGATACAAATCCTAAAATAATGGGTGGGGGAGGGTTTCCAGTTGTGCTATTCTACCTTGCACACTCTCGGATCACTCCCCTGTTACCATGTCGATTTCGGTGGGCGCAGAGTCTAAAACTGGCTCACGATGGAGGATCAAGTCAGAAGCCCTTCAGGGTGTGGTGTTTAAAGCAGACATTGAAGAGGTCATATGCACTTACTTTCAACACAACATCCTTGGGGATACATCACACGGTATGCTATGGCAAGCATTCAAGGCCTACATTAGGGGGCTGGCGATATCTAAAGAATTCAGGGTCCTTAGAATGATTAGGCGGGAGCTGGCCAATTGTGAGCTCCAACAAAAAATGTTAGAAAACACATATGCAGCTGGCCGAGACCCTATAATTATGGCTGAGATACACTCTGTATTAGAACAATTCAGGGGCCACGCCCATAGGGAGGTTAAATATTTTGCAAACCCTGCGACAGCACAGCGCTATAGGGATGGTGAGCATCCCGGTAAGAAGCTAGCCCAACTAGTACGGGCAGAGACGGACCCCTCGCATGTGAAAGGGGTTCTGAATGCACAGGAAGGAAGCAAACACTCGGATAAAGAGATCCTAGAAATATTCAAGCAAGTTTATACAACTTTGTACAGGGCGGCCCCGCAGTGTGGGTTGCATGTCATTGAATCACAACTAGAGGGGGTACCACTGTCTAGATTATCTGAGAGTGCTAGGGAAAAAAGAAATGTCCTGTTCACAGTAGAGGAAATTGTCAAAGTAATAGGGGAACTTCCAAGGGGCAAGGCCCTGGGGCCGGACGACCTAACGGATGAGTTCTCTGTAGTGTACGGCCCAATACTGGCTCCCCACTTACTGAAGGTGTGGAAGAGGCACTGAGGTGCTCGGTTCTGCCCGACACACTACAGGATGCTACCATAACAATTCTCCTAAAACCTGGCAAGCCGGCCAACAAGTGTGGGTCATACAGGCCTCTGTCACTAATGAATGTGAATACAAATATTTTCGCCAAAATCATTGCAAACAGAATCCTTCCCCTTATGCCGCACTTAGTGCATAATGACCAGGAGGGATTTATTCCAGGCAGATCCACGGCGCTAAACATCCGTCGGCTGTTTAACATCATGGCATGCCTTAAACCTGACACCGCAGCAGTGGCCGTTGCCTTAGATGCGCAGAAGGCCTTTGACTTGGTCTCCTGGGAATACATGTTCATCATTCTGGAGAAATGTGGCCCAGGAGAGAATATGATCAAATTCATCAAGCTCTAATACACATACCCACTGGCACAACTCTCAAAGGCAATACCGCAGAAGAGGGTCACGCTCCAGGGTTGCCCCCTATCCCCACTTTTATTAGTGCTTGCAATTGAGCCAATGGTGGATATGGTTATCGAGCGGCACAGGAATAGGGGAATCAGGCTGCTTGGTCCCCCAGACATTATTTTGCAATACGCTGATGATGTACTACTGTACATTAGAGATTCCAGTGTAAACCTAGACTCGATAAGAGACATACAAGAGTTTGGGATCTCTTCCAGCTTCACGATTAACTACTCAAAATCGGAAATGTTTCCCCTTACCGAACAGATGAGTAAGCATCTTGGGGTGTACTTTCTAAAGTGGTCACCGGATGCGATTCGCTATTTGGGATCCAGGTGGCTAGGGACAAAAAATCCTTACTAAACCGTAAATATACAACGATGAGACGTATGTGATGGGGAAGGCTTCCCGCTGGCTGTCTGCCCTGCTTTTATTGGTGGGCAAACTAGCACTCCTGCCCAAATTACTATATATGTTTGCAAATGTGCCCATATGGCCGGGCAAGGAGTACTTCACCAGACTTCACTATACGCTAGTGCAGTTCCTATGGCATTCTGTGGCAGTTCGCAAGAAATGGGTCGACATGGCATTACCGAATGAGAAAGGGGATATGCTGCACCCAATTTAGAAAAATACTGGCTCACGGCCCAAGCACAATTCTCAACATATTGATACGGAACGGAGGCCATGCCCCATGCCTTTCTGGAATTTAGGGCATCTGGCAAATCCGATATAAGAACTCTGCCGTTGGATGGCAAATATACTGATGACTACCCCTTTGATTCGGTGCAAACCACACCCGCATGGCGAGGCATATTCCAATGCACAGCGGGCTCCCGCTCTTACTACAAATGGCTGCTATTATGGAGGTTCCCAGGGCTGGAACCCACCTGTGATAACACGCTCATGGGGAGATGGGAAGCATTGGTGTACCGGGCAGTGGGGGACCTGTTCCCAGATGGGACGTTCATTACCAAGCAGACATGAAAGCAGAGGGATACGAGCACCATTACTGACACCTTGCTATTCTATTGGATGCGTGCAGTGGTGTCCAGATGGTGGGACACATACCGAGGGGAACCAGTGGGTTTCTAGTGTATATGTGTAATTCCTATGGATGCCGCAGAATAGTGGCAACACTGTGCAAGATGAAAGAAAAAAAAAGATTATATATAAAGCTGGTGAACAGGTGCCGTCGGCTAGAGATAAATGGGCAGAGGAGAAGAACATTGAAATCACTGATGAGCAATGGTATAAAATGTGTTCACTGACTAAAACCACATCCCTTAACTCTAGGTTCAAACTCATTCAGTATAAAATACTTAATAGGTTATATTACACTCCTGATAAACTTCAGAAGATATACCCTGACCCAATTAGTAGGTGTCCCCGGTGTAGAAATAAAGGGGCCAGTCACTTGCACATGCTGTGCTCGATACACTAGCAGTGATCGTACAACACCCACTCGCATACTTCCCTATAGAGGCAATGCTTGGACTGTGGGAGAGCATTCGGGAAAAACGTATACGAGCCCTCTTAAACACTAGCGGCCCAATTCATGGAATATTTGCCCGGTTCCAAGTGAATTTGCACTGCTGAAAAGTGGCTTTGCACTGCCGACACAAACCCTGATTCATGGAACCGTGCAAAGTGTATTTTTTCCATGCAAAGTCCGGACTTTTGCACAGCAAAAGTACACTTTGCACGGTTCCATGAATCAGGGTTTGTGTCGGCAGTGCAAAGCCACTTTTCAGCAGTGCAAATTCACTTTGAACCAGGCAAATATTCCATGAATCGGGCCCTAGGTATGTAATTGCTAAACACTGTACAGTATACTGCAAAGCTGGAGAAAGGCCAATCCACCCATGCAACGGAAATGGTTTTCCAACATGATTTGGGCAGAGGATTGTGAGGAATTATATATATCCACCACGGCAAGTACTTCTAGGCCTAGAGACATATGGTGCAAGTTTCGTACTTACCTCAGTGGCTCGCAGAGGGAACAGCCGGCCCTAGACGGTGGAGAATGATAACGCCAGCAAGGAGATTTGATGTGCGATAGGAGTGGGACAATTGTATTACTTACGGTGTGGAATATTGTCTACTTGTTTTTGTTCCTCTGTCTGTACTCTAACGCAATAGTGTTTTGCTCTACATTGCTGGTGTATGTTGTTGTTTTTTTTAATCTGCCAAACACAAATAAAATCAAGTTTTTGTATTTAAAAAAACAACATTTGTTAATGTTTGGTTTGTTTGAAAAGCAGCAATGTGTGTTTCACCATAAGCTGCTTCTTCAGGGCTCGAGATATTGTCGATATCGTGGTGCTTGTTTGGTTCCATTTCCTAGCTTTTGAGATGAATTTGGTCTAGTTTTTCATAAAGGCGTACCAATATGTTCACGTGTGTGTCCTTGTGCTGCTATGGGTCTTTGCTAAGATCCGATGTATTGTTCAGCCTGGGTGGGCTGAGCGGTTCATGAATGTAGTCTTTTCTGGGGGTCTGTGACTATTTAGGCAGTAATGAAAATAAAAGGGTCAGGGGGATAGTTCTGGGGCAACATTCTTGTCTTGAAGCAAAACAATGTCAAGCAGCATGGGATCAATACTTGGTACATGCTTTGAGGCTGGACTTCCACATAAACCAATAAATAAATAAATAAATGGGTGGTTTATGAAAAACCACCTCGGTGATATGTTTAGAAAATGGGGGGGTGGGGGGGCATGTAACTTCCAGTAGAAAAGAACAGCAGATGATGTTTTCACAAGCCATGGTTACAGTATTTGCTGGCTGAGTGGGGGTGCAGGAGTGGGCGAGTTATAGGCTATGTGTAGCTTTGCTGGGTTCGCCCAACTCGAGAGGATGGTATTTCTAAAGTATGCTATGCTCTGCTTTCTGCTTTAGTGCAGATTTGTACAACTTTTTGCTTTGCACCAGGCCTACTAATTAACCCCAGGCAGCACCTGCAATTACTTGTAAGAGTATCCATTGCTATTGACAAGCGCTCATTGTCTATCACCGCTGTTTAGGATGCAGTGGATTGTTGATTTTCCGGGACAGCCCACAAAGCGATGTGCACTTCCGCAAATGTGTTGCTTGCATGCACATGCAAAACACATTAAAGCAGGTGAGGGTGTATTTGGACATGCTGGCGAGCAGGCCCGAACATTTCTGTGAAATGTCTTTTACACAGAAATGTAAAGGCCCTTAAGTGTCAATGCGTGCCTGCATCTAGTGAACCAGAGGGCAGCACAAGTGCATTTGCTCTAGCACTACTGTGCCAGCAAGCATTCTGTAATACTGATTTTTTAATTTTACATTTTTAAAGCGCTCACACATCGAGGCGCTGTTACAGAAAGTGTTTGTTAGTTGCGTAATTGGTTTTTTTTTTGGTCTTAGTTGCATATTGATAACGCGCTTAAACACCCAGAGGTTTCTAAGCACGGACCCAGGGATCGAACCTGTGTTGCTTCGTGTGGTCTTGCTTCCAAGGTACGCACGTTGCCACTGAGCTATGCTCCAGGGACTGGAGTTGATCTCAAGCATTACTCATTGGGGCACATTTTCTATATAAACGTAATTTGCAGTTAGCGAGCTTTTACCTTACATTGGAACGTAAGCGACTCCCTGACTCCAAATTGTCGTTATTTGCACTGCTTAGTGCAAATGTAAAGGACAAACTGCCTTTTGCCCTTCACATTTGCACTCCGCAGTGCACAGTGAATAAACACTGCCTGGCATGCTTGCATGCCAAGCAGAATTTACTTTTGTTTCTGAGCATTGCTTGCCATGCTTGCTTGGCAAGCAGCGTTCACAAATGAAATGCGTGCATGGTAAGCAGTGTTCCCAATTGAAATGAAACCCTTCCCAACGTGCGAGCATGCCGAGGAGCGTTTCATTTGAATTCTTTGTCAGGCAGTGTCTGCACTGGATTCCTATGGGCACTGTCTGCTATTTGCTGGTGCATGAAGCAGGCGGACCCCATAGTGATCTTCAGCATCTGCACCAGCATGAAAATCCATGCCAGCACACCTGCTGGGGCATTTGTATGGCACAGAGGAAGTGAGCAGCGGAAACACAAGTTGCGTTTCACTCTTCTTCTCCGCCATACAAAAGCTTAAAAATGAGATGTGGCGTGAATGGAAGCCGCGAAAGCTTTACTCAGGGCTTATATATATTTATTTTAATTGTTATAGAGCACTGCATGCCCGAAGACCTCAGAGCGCAGGCAAAAACAAGACGAAGACAGACTACAGGCAGGAGCGTCAGAACTGGGGTTTTAGAGACAAAGGAGCTCACCCAAGAGGGGTATTGAAAAATTGAAAAGGATTGTCTTTAACCTCTTCTTGAACTCGATGGTCATTGTTACGCCTTCCATTCACGTTACGGCACAGTTTGAAATGACCATGATTGTGATTTAGTGTGAATCTACATATCATTCATGAGTTTAGGTTCGAATGTATTTCGTTTTAGAATTTGCATAATTATTTTCTCACCAGGGGTGCTGCTCCATTCCCTGCATACAATTTTCATCACGCTCAAAGTGGAGTGTAAAAGTAAAGCGTAAGGCAAGGCAGAATTGCCTTTACTCTTCCCTTTTACCTTCTGCTTTGAGAGAAATAAAATACTGCCTACAAAGTATCCTTTGCAGGCAGCATTTTATATTGGGTTCCAATGGAATCTGCCTGCTACTAAGCAGTTGCAATTGCGAGGCGTATTCTTTTGGAATCCATCATTTTAACGCCTTCATGAAAATCTCACGTAAAACCAGGCGCTCTCCTGAGGCGGAGGGGGAAAGCAAAGCGGAGATTCGAACTCTGCTTTGCTGCCCTCCTACGCCTTGCAACGGCTGTGCAATGAGGTGGAGGGGGAAATGAGGGTTTAAAGGCACTCATAATAAAATGACCCCCCACCTTCTCCTTGCATTCATGGAGGTCTGTCCCTCAAACCTGATTCGTCCTCTCTGCCCCACCCCAATTTACCCTTGCTCCTGTTCCACCATGTATGTTTTGGGGTCCTTTTAAAATCGGATTCGAAAATCCAATGTCTTAAACAGGGAGTTTGTACTACTTTAAATTTAAAAAATGTCATAAAAACTTCATCACCCCTATTGTGTAGCCATAAGTAAATTGGTCATGTGAAATGGATTAGAGCTGCTCCCTTCCAGCTATTGGTCTGATTCTTTTCCTTTCCTTAAGAAGGAGCCTAGGTGTTACTTGACCTTCACAGGTGCCATATAAGATCAAGGTTCCTTGTTAATGGCATGTGGAGCCCCCAACATTTCTCAGTGTGTCTTTTAAGCTCTCAGCTCTGACCTTTTCTACTGATAAATGTGGATGATTCTTATACAAGATGGCTGCTTCGGTGGCTCGTATCGCTCTGCCAATAGAGGCAGTGTTTTCAGTGTATATATCTCTTTGGTGCATAGAATCAGATCATGTGGGTTCATCATCGATATAGGATACAGTACATGACAACATGAAATAGCAACACATGACACCATCTGCCACAGGGCCATGCAACCTACGGATCTCCAGATGTTTTGGACGTAATCTCCAATCAGCCATAGACAGCCAACTCAATGCTGAGGGATTATGGGAGTTGCAGTACAAAACACCTGGAAGGCCGCAGGTTGCACACTTGCCCTGATCTGGCAGAACCAATGATAAACCTGCTTTGCTGACTTTGCCTTCTTCACCGGGGAAAGGTCAGTTGCCTCAGCAGATCCCTTCAATGCCGTGAGATCTCTTAATACCTGGTGGCAGATTAATACTTATGCTTATACCATCCAGTTATTGTGAAGACTTCACCAGTCAAGAGATCATACAACAGGCCTGGCACACCCCCTGGATTCTTCAGGCGGGTGTGAGAGGGGTGGCATGAAGAGCACCCTCTGCTTGGAGAGAATTTGAATGAGAATGAAAGATTATGGACTCCTGCCCTCCTCTGAAGATCAATATTCACGCTCTAACCTTTCCCCACAAAGTTAAAGCGCTGCTTCACCTGTCCTAACACAAGGGGCAGTGTGGGGTATGTTGTACCGCTGCAGAGAAAGGGCCTGCACTGGAAAGGTTCCCCTTTTTCACATCTGGAACTATGGCGTTCTCTTGCAGTGGACCCTCTATAGACTCATGAGAAGGATGAATGATCTTTTTGTAATGGGGAACAAGCTGTAGTAGCCCCCTGGCGTTCTTAAGAACAAGCCATGTATATGTCCAGACAGGGGGTACCACTGCACACTTCGGGTTCATAGTGGGGAATTGGTGGGTGACTGGGGTGATTGCTTTTTTACTAGGTTTTGTAATAGCTTTCTTTTTTTCATTGTTTAAATTACTGCATATTTTTTCGATTCTTTCATACTTTTTCTCAGCACTGAGAAATATGTGTTTGTATCTATGCTTAAATGTGTTTATGTTATTTTACTATTCCATTTAGTCCATTTGCACCTGTAATATCCCGGTAATTCCGGGATTTCAGACAGCAGGAACAGTAATAACGTTTGGTGGTATCCCATCGGATTTACCTGCAGGATTCCAGCAAACTCCCAATGACGCCCAGTGAGCACAGAGAAGGGAGGGCATGAGTGAGCAAGCCTGAATTCCCTGAAAAGTGACAGGCACTTCCCAACCCCCTATTAGAACACTAACAGCCGTTTAGAGTAGGGACAGTTAGGAAGCCCCCAAGGGAGTCAGGTAGCTGACGTCTTAGGGAGACCCTTCCAGGAAAGAACAGCCATCAGACAGTAGGGGTTACTGATCAGTAGCACTAAGCCAGGGGTTACGGACGCCTGCGTTGGGAGTAGACCCCCGAGGAAAATGAGAGAGGAAGCAACGGCCCTAGGGCCAAGACGTTTTTAAATAAAAGCACTTGGACCAACCAGGAGAGTCTCTGAGATTATATACCTTTGTTTTACACAGAGCCGTTCAAATCTGTGGATTACACCCACGGTTGACTGGACTCCATGATGTAGTGAAAAGTACAATTTAACCCCTTAAATTCCAAGCTTTTTGCATAGACTTGCACCCCATTGTTGTGAAAAGTCAATTGCACCTAATCATCATTTGGGGTCAAAAACAGTCTGGTTCCAAGACCCAGTACTATCAATGGGACAAAAAGGTGATGTGCCAACAAAGATCTACAAATGCCCATAATGGTGCACAAAGGACGGTGGACAACTAAGGCTTGTGTGGCCAATGCAACTATGGTGGCAGCACTTACGGATGAGGACAAGACTCTGGTGTGAGCTGACCCCATGTTGAAAAGACATGTGTCGTATGAGACACAGGTTCTAATTCCAAGTCTGCTGGATTCATTCAGCTGCGGCAGAGGTGTATGTGTAACCCTAACGTAACAGATTCCAAAGCCTTTGACACATTAAATTGTTTACAAGGACTTGCAAAAAAAGATTTCAGTGTAACCCACTGTGCCAGTGCAAACACGGTAAGACGGTTCCTCGGTTAGTTAATTTGCTGCAGTCCTGCCATTGTATCTGCAGGCCGCAGCTTCCTGCTGCAATTCAACCCCGTGCTCTGCAGGGAGCAGACAGATCTCAGCAGCTTGTGTTCAGTATTTTATCCTGAAGTATAAATATTGATATACGTTATATTTTTGTTTATTCATTTATGTGTTTCTGTAATGTCCTACATAACGCCTTGCAGCCACTTCTAAGCACTCGTCCCTTTTGTAGACCTCATATTGTCTGATTGGCTAAAGTATTATTTCATCTGCAGTTAGTCGGAGTGAAATATTCTCGGATTGAAGGAGCCCAGTCTGTAGACTAGGACTGGGACGGTCCAAGTGTGATTTGATATTGGGCCAAAGCTATGATTTGGTTGCCTACCCTCAAATAAAAATCAACTTCTTATCCATGCTCATTGGCAAAGCAAATGTGCTCAATTTTAGAAGGACGAAAGCACGGTGGTAGAATTTGATAAAGGTGAGTATCAATGGTCGTAGATCTTTCGCCAAATAATGTAAACTCTGTAAACCTCCTGAATGGACCTTGAGTCTGACCTAACGGTTCCCTTTTGGTGTGTGTGTGTGTGTGATTGTATTGTGGCAAAGTATTTACATCACACTGGAGTGTCCTTCACCCCTCAATTTTGTATTCACCATAATATTTCTAGATAATATTTCGAGATTGTTATAACGGGGCAACACTGTTTCATAACGGGAGCCCCTTGCAAAGATAAACACTGCTAAAACTCCACATTGTTCACTGATCTCGGCAATGCTTCATTTTCAGTGGACTCACCTGCAGTGGGAATGGTTCCGCAATCCAGCCAAGCATGCGTGAGAGTGATGGCTCTGGGCGTTTGCATTTTCTATTCCATATCTCTGAGGAATTCAACCATCCGCATGGTGGGTGTGCGCTCGACTGGGCTTTTTTGAAATTTTAAATGAAATTGAATGATGGTAGATGAACCTCTTGAAAATGTGTGGAGATAATCTGCACACATTTTCCTGTGCTCAGTGCACAACATACTGTCACGGCTAGCTGGCACCGGCGTTCCCTGTGGTAACGCTGGAGATTGCGTGCACTCGCCGTTTTTCCCTCTTCCAAGATGGCCTCTCATCCTCTGGGTTACGGTGCAGTGTTTTCACGTTCACAAGTCAGATGTCCTCTGACGTCATCTCGTTCTCTCATGGATTCCGGATATGGTCCAGCAGAGCCGAAGCCCAGAGCGTCGCTACTCTCTACAGACGCTACGTGAGTTCGCAACTAGGGGGTTACTATTCTATACCTCATACCTATACTTACCTTTCTTTTCTACTCTTTCCTACAGCCTTACCATTCTGCCTAGCCTTCCCGTTCCGCAGTCCACAGATAGTCCCCTCTTCCAGACAAATTAGGTACTTACCCAATCAAGATATTGATTCCTCTCGTACCTAGTTCCTTCTCTCATCTCTCATTCACTTATTTTCAATCAGGACTTCGCCGAGGTACAGTGACCAGATCCAGTTAATCCCGCAAATCTTGAGGAGCTGCAGCCAGTGGAGACGCGACCGATCCAGCTTCTCATCCGTTCCAGCAGGGTTTTTTCCCCCAGGAGGGTTTCCCTGGGATCCCTTGCACACCCCTTCGTTTCCCTTTTAGGGAGGAGGGAGGTGTTAGGGTCCTTAGGGGGACTCCCCAATTGCCTCGTAAATTGCTGCACGAGACAGGTTAGTGTCAAAACATTACAGCTAGCGACGCCCAAGGAAAAAATAATAATATAGAGGAGGAATACTTAGATGCACATCATGACTACTTTGCAAGCAGCCTTAGATCAAGTGCAGCAGTTGACGACCGCAGTACAAGGATTGTCCCACGAGGTACAAGCCTTAAAGCATGAAAATGCAATCCTTAAACAGCAAATGCTAAATAAGGCCCCCACTAGTTCAGAAATTCCTCCTGTCCCTCTGCCAGGCGGGAAATATGCCGGAAACCCGCATTCTCTAAGGGAATTTTTGGATGCTTGTACGGTTCAATTTGCTTTTAAGACATCATTCTTTCCCTCAGACAGAGATAGAGTGGGATATATGATTACTCATCTCACGGGCCCCGCGCTAGCCTGGGCCACACCTATTGTCACTTCCAATAATGCCATATTGGATTCGGTGCCTGCTTTTACGGCAAGTCTAAAAGCTATGTTTTCACGGAGAGAATACAATGTCTCCTCTCAAGAGAAACTCCTAGATTTCAAGCAAGGCTCTTTAGGAGTCTTAGAATTTGTTACCCGCTTTAAACAAATGGCCTTAGGCATATCCTGGGCCGATGACGCACTTATTACATTGTTTAGGAGAGGGGTTAATGAGGAGTTGAAGGATGAATTGGCTCGAGTTCCGAGACCAAACACCTTAGCTGAACTTATCTCATTGACCATGCAGCTGGACTATCGACTGCAAGAAAGGCACGCAGAGAAGAGGAAAGGGAGAAGTCATCGCTCTGCGCCTGAATTAGTATCCTTCTCCAAAACAGCTACTGCAGACGAACCTATGCAGTTAGGCACTACACGGGGTCCTCTGACTCAAGAGGAACGCGCCCGTAGAAGATCCCGAGGACTATGCATGTATTGTGGTTCTTCTGATCATACCATGCACGAGTGCCCAGTCGCTCCTCTCAGAAAACCATTTTGTTCGGGAAACGCCAGACCTCAACCGTAAGGGGACCTACGGTCGGGGTAACTGATACCGGTTCCCAATCTCCTACAAGGTTGTCTCCTTCGCTGGACATGGTAGTCTTGCGCGTCACTTTTTCTTGGCCAGATGAAAACATTGTTTCTGTCCCAGCCTTGGTCGACTGTGGAGCAGCTGGTTTGTTCATGGACGATTTTTGGGCGAGAAAACTGAATATTCCCCGAACTCCCAAAGCTATCGCGATACCAGTTGAGGGCGTAGACGGAACCCCACTAATATCGGGACCTATCCGAGAACAGACTCACACTTTGACGATGCTCATTGGTTCACATAGGGAGGAAGCCGTATTTGATATAATAAAAGCAGCTCACTACCCTGTCATTCTGGGCTTGCCCTGGTTAAAACTACATAACCCATACATAAATTGGGCAGCCGGTTCCATTTTTTTGGGATCAGAATATTTTACCCAACACTGTCTTACTGAAGGGTCAGTGGGATTTTGTGCTCCTTCATCGAACCCTGTGGCCTCTCAAAGGATAGTAGACTTGCTTACTCTTGTTCCTCCTGAGTACGAAGAGTTTCAGGACATTTTCTCCTCTTCCCAATTTTCTGAACTTCCGCCTCATCGGAGAGATGATTGTTGCATCCGGCTAGACTCCTCTCAACCACTCCCCTTTGGAAAGATGTACATCCTTTCTGAAAAGGAAAAATTATTCCTACGGCAGTATTTGGATACCCACCTCAGAAATGGTTTGATTACGGAATCGACTTCCCCTGCAGGCGCATCATTATTCTTCATAGCTAAGAAGGACACGGATGAATTACGTCCCTGCATTGATTATAGGGGACTTAATAAGATCACGATTCCCGATCGATACCCAATGCCATTAATACCGGACATCCTAGAAGCAGTAAAAGGGGCAACTATTTACACAAAGTTGGACCTCAGAGGGGCATATCACCTCATTAGAATTAAGGAAGGGGATAAGTGGAAGACCGCATTTCGTACTCCTTTTGGACATTTCGAATACCGAGTAATGCCCTTCGGACTCGCGAATGCCCCGGCAGTGTTTCAAAGGTTCATTGATCATATATTCTCAGACCTCCTTCTTCATACGGTAGTGGTGTATCTTGACGACATATTGGTATTTTCCAGGAATCCAAAAGAACATCACCGACACGTATGTCAGGTATTACACCGATTACGAAGTAACCACCTCTATTGCAAGCCTGAAAAGTGTATATTCCATCAGACTACGGTCACTTACCTGGGGTTCGTTTTGTCCCCTACTGGAATATCCATGGATCCTCGTAAGGTGACCGCTATTCTGGAATGGTCCTCTCCTAGTTCTGTCAAGGAACTACAGAGATTTCTGGAGTTTTCGAATTTCTTTTTTTTTTTTTTATATTTGTTTATTACATTTAAGTCAAACATACCAACAGCAGGGCCATGAATTGGCCGCATACAACCCCTTTTGAACTCCCCCCCGCCCCGCACCCCACCCCTCCCTCGCTCCCAACTTGCAAGACCATTTCGCTCTGCACCGCAAGGTCCTTTCCGCTTTATTCTACAGTGATCGTACTTTCACTCGATGAGTCCACCGTCTTGGGGCTGAATAGCGTCACCGTGAGCTCCACCCATTGGAGTAGGTCGGCAGAGGTGTCCAGTCTTTGCTCGCTTTGGGCTTTCTCCCAGGCCCCTGTTTCGGCCTGTGTCCATCTCCGGAGGTCTTCCCACCATGTTACTAAACACGGGGCCTGGGGGCGTTTCCAACACATGGCGATGTGTCGCTTTGCAAGAATGTACATTAGGTCTTTTAGCTTGTTCAGTGGTTTGTTCTTCCGGTTCCTGGGGTATCTTCCCAGAATGCATGCTGTGGGCGTATGCACCTCCAGGGTGACGTCAGCCTCAGCCACTTTGGTTTTGATTAGTGTCCAGAAGGTTTGCATTGCGGGGCACCCCCAGAACATGTGGGTCATATCTGCGTGGGGTTCGTTACACTTGGGGCATCCCCTGCTGTTGGCTTCGTTGAATCTGGAAATGATAGCCGGGGTGAGGTATGCTCTGTTTGTTATGTAAAACTGTATAAGCTGAAATCTGGCGTTTCTAGATACCTTTTTGTGGTATCTTGTAATGGTTCCCACTCAGCTTCTTCAAATTGCTGTCCAAGTTCCATTTCCCACTTTGCCTTGCACTTGAGGCTGTGCTGGGTAGTACTGTCTAGCAACGTTTCGTAAACCCTGGAGGTCTTGTGGCCCCCTTCCGCCGCCGCCAGCAGGCTCTCGATCCTTTCATGTCGTGTGTCCAAGTTTTCTACAGATGGCCAGCGGGCAGCAACCCTCTTCGCTACAGCATTGTACAGAAGGAATTGACCCGTGTGTAATCCAGAGATTTCCTGCAGTTCAGCAAATGTCAGGATGCCCTGGTCATCCACTAGGTCTCCCAGGGTGGCAACGCCGCACAGCTCCCATGTGTCTCTTATTGTTTTCCGACTCCCTGGTCTGTCTACCATGAGTGCAGCTATCGGGATCTGTGGGGAGTATGGGTCTTTGAGGCTCATGGATTTACTGGCTCTCTTCCAAATCTGAGTTCCAAGTTGGACTAAGTATGGGTATTGGTGTTTTTGGCATGGCTCGACCCACAGCAGGTCTCTCAGTAGCGATTGGGCGATGCTTGGCTGCAGCAGGCGGGTGTCTGTAGAAGCGCCATCCGCCATCCACTGGATCACATGTTTTAGCTGTCCGGCCAAATAGTAAAGTTCAAAGTTGGGGACCCTCAGGCCTCCCTTGTCATAAGGTCTTTGCATCGTGCCCAGGGCCACTCTGTGCCTTCCTTCCTGCCACAGAAATTTTCTGCAGAGCTTATGTAGGTCGTTAAAGAATTGTTGTGGGATGTTATATGGCACGTTGGTAAGATGGTAAAGAAGCCTAGGTAATGCTACCATCTTGAGCAGCCCCACCCTGCCAGCCACCGAAAGCGGCAGCCTGCCCCAAAAATTCATTGATTTCGCTAGGCCTTCCTTTGCCCTGACTGTATTGAGGGTGTGTTCCATTTTAGGGTCTCTGTGGATCACAATGCCCAGGTATTTAAAGGAGGTGGGTTCCCATTTCAATTCTAGTGTAGGGAGCTCGTCGGCTGCAAGCTCGCTCAAGGCCGCCAGAGGGAACAAGCAGGATTTGCTACGGTTGATGTGGATGCCAGTGACTCTGTGAAACCCCTCCAGGGTCTCTAGAATGTAGGGCAGTGTGTGTTCAGGGTTCCTCAGATAGAGGAGCATATCGTCTGCGTACATAGAGAGCAAATGGGATACCCCATCTATCTCGATGCCTACGTCTCCATATTCCTGTCTGAGGTATGCTGCTATGGGTTCGACGGCGAGGATGTATAGCATGGGGGACAGGGGGCAACCTTGTCTAGTACCTCGGGATAACCTCCATTTGTCCGAATAAGTTTTGTTGGTGCGCACTCTGGCCTCTGGGTTAGTGTAAATGAGTGTAACCCATTTAATAAAGCTAGGCCCCATCCCCATTTTAGACAAGGTAGCTAGGAGCCACCTCCAGCGAACCGAGTCGAACGCCTTTGAGGCGTCCAGAGACGCTACTGCGCATTTCTCTCGTCTACCCTCGGTACTGTAAATGACATGATGTAGTTTGCGCAGGTTTTCCGTGATGGTTCTGCCCGGCACGTACCCTGTCTGGTCCTGGTGGATCAGGATCGGGATGGCACTGCGCAACCTCATGGCCAATATTGCCGTCAGAATCTTGCTGTCCACATTTAATAGGGACAAGGGCCTGTATGACCCACAGTCTGTAGCATCCTTGTTGGGCTTTAGTAGTGGGATGATGGTTGCTTCTCTCATGGTGTCCGGGAGGTAGCCTAATTCATACGCCTCATTGAACACCTGGGACATTAACGGGGCCAGTGTATCTACGTAGGTCTTATAGAACTCTCCTGGGAGTCCGTCTGGTCCCGGTGCTTTCCCGGAGGGCAGCGATCTGATGGCGGTCGCTACCTCCTCAGGGGTGACAGGGCCTTCCAGGGACTCTGCCATTTGTTCCTCGAGGTGTGGCAGCCTAATGATGTCTAACACATCCTCTATTGCCATGTCAGTGGGGGGTGAGGGGTCAGTGTATAGCTTCTGGTAGTATTCTGCAAAAGTGCGGTTGATATCCATTTGTGAGTATGTTTCTAGCCCTGCTGCGTCCCGGATTTGGCAGATGGGTTGTCTAGGGGCCTCTCGTTTATATAGCCACGATAGCAACTTCCCAGGTTTGTCGCCTAGGGCATGGCTTCTTTCAATGTGCTTGGCATAGTTGAGCCTCCCGAGCGCCTCCCAGTGCAGCAGGCAGGCCTGCTTTAGTTCAACCGCTCTGCATATTTGGGCAGGGTCTGATGAGGCTGCAGTCTCTAGGTGTTGTAGCTCGTCTTCTGCACGCGTCAGTTGGGAAGTGATGGATTTTTGGGCGCCCCCTGCAGCGGCTATCATGTCCCCCCTTATCACTACTTTGTATGCCTCCCAGGCAGTGTTGATATGCTGGACACTGTCTATATTTATCTGCCAGTAGGCGGATGTGCATTGCCCTATCTGTTCACAGAATGCCTTGTCTAGTAACGCTTCACTCCGGAGCCTCCATGTGGGCATAGGGGGTCTGGGCGCAGTTAGGGACCATGTGGTCATCAGAGGGGAGTGGTCCGACAGCACTCTAGCCAGGTATTGCGTGTCTTCAAACGCATCTAAGTGTTCATTGCTAACCAGTATGCTATCTATTCTAGTGTGTACTGCATGTGGTGGTGAATAAAAGGAGTAGGCTCTACCCTCAGGGTGCTGTGCTCTCCAGAGGTCGCATAGGGCGTATTGTTGTGTGAGGGCCTTTAATATTTTTGCGGGCGGGGAGGGCTGAGAATGTATACCGTCTGATCTATCCATGCGTGGCTGTAAAGTACAATTGTGATCCCCCCCCCATATGATCGTGCCATCTCGGCTTGGGCTCAATCGGGTATACAATGATCTAAAGAAGACCGTGGCGTCGTGGTTGGGGGCATAAGTGTTGACCAAGCATAGTTCCTTGCCTTCTATAGTGCAACGTATCTGGACCATTCTACCTTCATCGTCGATGTTAGTGTGCGTCACTTTGATGGGCGTGTTAGGGGCTATCCATATTAGCACCCCCCTGGCGTAGCTGGAGTACTTGGTGCCTATTAGGGTCCCCCTCCACACCCCGGCCAGCGCTGCTAATTTCCGTGCGTTCAGGTGGGTCTCTTGTAATAAGGCAATGCCTATCTTGTGGCGTTTAAGGAAGGTGTAGACTCTGTGTTGCTTAATATAACTGTTCAACCCTCTAACATTCCATGTCATTACTCTAATCGCATTAGCCATGAATGTGGTGTGGGTGAGGGTACCTGGGTGGGCTGCCTTGCGGCGTCTGGCTCTTGGTGCGGCAGCCTATCATGTGGCGAGTGAATCTGATCAGTTCCATTGACATCTTTGGGTGTTTTAGTGGATTGCGGTGTGTTTGTTTGTCTTGAACTTCTTTGTCCCCATAAACATTAACTGTTAACTGAACTTGTAACATAACTCGTCTAGCGGGGTATCCCCCGTTCTGACATTCCCGTTTCTGCCCCATGGACCTAAGTCCCTAGGTGCCCTACGGACGGGTAATTACCCAAAAAAAAAAGATAGTTCTAGGGCGGGTGTGGCTTCACGTCCTGATTGTAACAAGTGTGAAGTGCTTCCGTGGTCAGTGTGGCTCCAGTTGCATCTGGGTTGCCGCTCTTTATCTAGTAGTACTGAGTATGTGGTAGATGTTGCTGGGGGATAGTATGAGCGGCCTCATGGGTCTGGCGGTTTAGGCTTGTGCTGTTTCGGTTCCCAGTCTGGGATCTGTGCTCTGTCCATCCATTCAGTCGCTTCAGCGGGAGTATCGAATAAAAGGGCCTTGTTGTTGTGAAGGACCTTTAATCTGGCCGGATATAGGAGCATGTATCGCAATCCTGCCTTTTTTAGTCTGGCTTTGGTGTGGTTGAACATAGCCCTGCTTCTCTGGACCTGTAGGGTGTAATCGGGGTAAATGGTGACCTTGGCGGAGTCTCTCTGTATGGAACCTCCCAGCCTGGAGAAGGCCAGGATTGCTTCCCTGTCTTTGTAATTCAGTACTTTGGCTATTATAGGCCTAGGCGGATTTCCAGGTGGCGGCCGTCTGGCCAGGGATCGGTGGGCTCTCTCAATAGTAAAGCCTTGAGACAGCTTCCCCGCGCCAATCTCGTGTATAAGTAGGTCTTCGACGTAGTTCGTGGGGTCATTGCCTTCGATTCCCTCGGGTAGGCCGATGATTCTGATGTTACTCCTGCGGGCCCTTCCCTCTGCCTCCTCCGCTCTATCTTCGAGGTTCTTTACCTTCTGTACTAGGACGTCCACTTCCTTTGAGAGCTTAGCTTTGGACTCACAGTGTTCCTTCATTTGGGTTTCAAGGGTGTCTGTTCTGTTGGCGATGGATCGCACATCTTGACGTAGCAGATTCAAGTCTATGGCCACAGCGTCTATCTTATTTTCCATGGTATTCTGGAGTGACATGATGGCCTCCAGAAGTTGCGAATTCGATGGTTCAGACGCTTCTGCATTTGGTGCCTCATTGCTGGCGTGGGTGGCATCCGGGCCGGGTGCCCCAGAGGCGGCAAAGGATTCCATAGTGGTCTGTCTATGTTTGCCTCTGGCGGTTTTAGCCGACATGGTTTACGTGGTGTGGCGGCCTGCCGTGTGCTCTGTTGGCCCTGGGTGGTAGTCAGGGTGGTCTGTCTCTTGGGAGCGCAGCGCTGCGTTATATGTCCGAGTGTATTGCCCTCTATCCTTAAGGGCTGCCGCGGGGGGTAGGGGTGATCTGAAGCAAAGCCGGGGCGTTAGGGCGCTTGTAGCGCGGAGGCCATTGCAGGCTGGCTTAAGAAGCCGTTCAGGGGTTAATGAGTCTGGGGGAAACGGCCCCCCGATGCCTAGTTCAGCTGGTGTCTCGGGGCACCCGGGG
This sequence comes from Ambystoma mexicanum, assembly GCF_040938575.1. Lineage (NCBI taxonomy): Eukaryota > Metazoa > Chordata > Amphibia > Caudata > Ambystomatidae > Ambystoma > Ambystoma mexicanum. The sequence goes on from NC_090923.1 coordinate 720,920,236, forward strand.
GTTCACGATCATTTTCGCTTCGCTCCGCTCCGGTCACTGGGGGAGCCCCCACCCTGTGTAGGCCACTGTTTACTCCGGGGCCCACCACGCTGGTCCCTGTTGGCGTCTCACATCAGCGCACCGCTCCGCCTCCTGGTGCCAGGCCCTGCGGGTCCGGGGGCCGTGAGGGGCAGGGCCCTCGGTTTTGGATGCTGGGGGGATAGAGATCTCTGCTCCCCCCCACCGACTCCTTATCGCCCTTCTTCGGTCGCTGTTTCCTTCCTGTCTCCTCCCGCTGTCGGCCAGGGACCTTGTTGTGGGGCCGCGGCGCTCAGCGGGTCGCCCAGTGGCGGGGCGTCCCAGCCAGCGCGAGCGGCTCTTCCCGCCTCCGGGCCTCGCGGTCGCTCCGAAATGCCTCCCGGAGCCCCGTCCCGGGGTGCTGGGCGATCGGGGGAGCGCCGGGCTGGGTCCACGCACCTCTCTCCGTTCAGCCGACCGGGTACACCGGGGCGCTGGCCCGCCTCCTCAGCACGCCAGTGCCGATCGCTGGACACCCGCTCCCCGCGGCAAAGGCTGGGCTCCCTGGGTCTGGCTCGATTCAGGCCGCTGGTTTCCACAGGGCGGCGGACCTCTATGCGGCCGCCATTTTCCGGCATCGGCGTCTCTCCCCTCTCATGCGTCGCAGTGTCGGAATGAGGGTACAGAGCCGCTCCAAGCCGCAGCTACAGGTTCCTCAGGCATTCACAGTCCGATGAGACTATTTTCAAGCGTTTTTGCAATCTTTGTTTTAAGTTGGCGGCGGATCGTTGGGCGTATTACACGGAGCTCCTCCAAGGTACGGCTTCCTCACATGGCGGTTGGCCACGCCCCCGGGTTTTCGAATTTCTATAGGAAATTTATAGCTGGATTCTCATCAATCGTTCTGCCCCTTACAAGACTACTCAAGAAAGGAAAGCCCTTTTGTTGGACAGAAGACGCCCAGTCAGCCTTTGAAACTTTAAGGACTCTCTTTACTTCTGCTCCTCTCTTACGAATCCCAGATCAAAACTTACCGTTTATAGTAGAAACTGATGCCTCCCATTTTGCATTGGGTGCGGTGCTTAAACAAGCTTTTACTCAAGGACCAGAACACCCTGTGGCTTTTCTGTCCAAGACTTTTTCTCCCTCTGAGATCAATTACACAGTGTTAGAGAAAGAGTTGCTGGCTATAAAACGGGCCTTTCAGGAATGGAGACATCTCCTGTTGGGTTCCCAACATCCCATTGAGGTCCGCACTGACCATCAGAATCTCAAGAGTTTACAGTACGCGGAGACTCGTAACAGCCGGCAAGCAAGATGGGCCCATTTTTTCTCTCCCTACAATATCACTTTCACTATCATTCCAGGTAAAATCAATCTTCAAGCTGACGCTCTATCTCGTAGAGATCCTGATTGCAAATCTGGTTTTCAGACCGAGAGATTGTTTCCTCATGCTACGTTCATATCTATAGTTCAGGACTTTCTCCACTCTGTAGCAGCCCAAACTCTAATCTTAATGGACTCCATTAGAGGTCAGGCAGACAAATGGGGACTAAGTCTCGAAGACGGATGTTTCTACCGGGGTCATCAGGTGTACATTCCCTCACTCCAGCTCCGAACGGAAGTCATGCACATGTGCCACGATTCTATGGTTGCTGGACATCGTGGAATAGCCAGTACCCAAGAACTCATACTGAGACATTTTTGGTGGGAAACCTTAAGAAGGGACGTGACTGATTACGTCTCTTCCTGTGTAGTCTGTTTGCAAGTCAAGGTTCCTCGCAGTAAACCATTGGAAAAGCTGGCTCTAGTCCAAATACCTACTCGTCCTTGGCAATTGATTTCCACGGATTTTATCGTTGACTTACCTGTGTCTAAAGATCATACAACCATTATGGTAACAGTGGATTATTTCACCAAATTGGCTCATTTCCAAGCCCTACCTTCAGTACCGAAAGCTCCACAGATGGCATGACAGTTCATAGACTCCATCTTTTCCCGACATGGTCTTCCTGACAGCATAGTGTCAGATCGAGGTTCCCAATATATTTCTCGATATTGGCAACAAGTCTGCTCTGCTTTAGGCATAAAGAGAGCCTTGAGTTCGGGATACCATCCTCAAACTAATGGGCAGACTGAACGTTTAAATCAGACTCTGGAGACGTATCTGCGCTGTTTTGTATTAGCGGCACAGGACAATTGGAAGGATTTGTTACCCTTGGCAGAGTTTGCCTACAATAATGCTCCTCATGCGTCTATCAAAACCAGTCCCTTTCATTGTACCTATGGGTACGATCCTTCCTGCTATTCATCGTCTCTTCTCAGAGCTTCGGCCTTTCCAGATGTGGACGCCCTAATGGGCGACATTCAACAGGGACATCTTTTGGCCAGAACCGCATTACTGGAAGCTCAAGAGCATTCTAAACGTTATGCTGACTTGCATCGTTCATCGGCTCCAGTGATTGTCCCGGGGGATTTGGTCTGGCTCTCAGCAAAGTTTCTGCCCAGACATCTGGTTCCCTCTAAATTGTCTCCGAAATATTTAGGACCTTTTACAGTATTAAGAGCAAAAGGTCCTTTGGCTTTTGAGTTACAGCTCCCACCTTCTTGGTCCAGGATTTACCCAGTTTTTCATGTTTCGCAACTCAAACTTCACAGATCGGATCATTTTGGCCGATCTATAAGAGCCTACCCGCCTCCAGTAGCTACTACGGAAGGTCCGGAGTTCGAAGTCTCGGGCATTTGTGATTCCCGTTATCATCGCGGTCGACTGCAGTATTTGATCCACTGGAAGGGTTACTCGGTGGCCGACCGTACGTGGGAACCAGCTTCAGCAGTACACGCCCCCTTACTGGTTCGCCGTTTTCACAGGTGTCATCCGGGCAAACCAGGAGGTGTTACCATCGGAAGGAGGCATACTGTCACGGCTAGCTGGCACCGGCGTTCCCTGTGGGAACGCTGGAGATTGCGTGCACTCGCCGTTTTTCCCTCTTCCAAGATGGCCTCTCATCCTCTGGGTTACGGTGCAGTGTTTTCACGTTCACAAGTCAGATGTCCTCTGACGTCATCTCGTTCTCTCATGGATTCTGGATATGGTCCAGCAGAGCCGAAGCCCAGAGCGTCGCTACTCTCTACAGACGCTACGTGAGTTCGCAACTAGGGGGTTACTATTCTATACCTCATACCTATACTTACCTTTCTTTTCTACTCTTTCCTACAGCCTTACCATTCTGCCTAGCCTTCCCGTTCCGCAGTCCACAGATAGTCCCCTCTTCCAGACAAATTAGGTACTTACCCAATCAAGATATTGATTCCTCTCGTACCTAGTTCCTTCTCTCATCTCTCATTCACTTATTTTCAATCAGGACTTCGCCGAGGTACAGTGACCAGATCCAGTTAATCCCGCAAATCTTGAGGAGCTGCAGCCAGCGGAGACGCGACCGATCCAGCTTCTCATCCGTTCCAGCAGGGTTTTTTCCCCCAGGAGGGTTTCCCTGGGATCCCTTGCACACCCCTTCGTTTCCCTTTCAGGGAGGAGGGAGGTGTTAGGGTCCTTAGGGGGACTCCCCAATTGCCTCGTAAATTGCTGCACGAGACAGGTTAGTGTCAAAACATTACACATACGCATAGACCTGTGTACTCTGGGTGGACACAGCCTACAGGCGCAGTCCCCCCTGTCATATTTAGTTGGGATATGACAGCCAGGAGTACACCATGTCATCTCAGAAGGGGGAGGGCCAAACCTTCCCCTGCCATGGCCAGTATAATTAACTAATAAAGGCTCCATGAATCTGCCCTGTCCTTTTGTTGAGCTCTGTAGCTGGTGGCAACATTTGCATACTAATCATAGTTTAATTCAGACAGGCCCACATGGGGCCTGGCTGCAGAGGCTTACAATGGAGACAAGAAACCCCAACACCCTTTCATATGCACTGTGTCAACCTGATGCCAGATCCTGCTATTAGTGTCAATTGACAGTGAAATGTCATGTCTAGGACTGCGTGTTTACACTAGTCATCCCTGCAGGGAGACCCCATTCAGAAGGTATGAGTAGTTGGATTGACGGAGCCAGAAAGTCTGGTCTTGCCGCAGCTTCAAGGGAGACCTGCCTCTTTAATCAGGAACCACAGAGAGCTCCATTAATCAGAGGGACCCTTTGATCCACAACAGACAGGATGATGGGTGGGACTTAGTATTACATGTTTTCAACCCTTTACCTTTTCTGTTGCAAAACACTCTGGTTATGACCTCATGCATACAGGAAATTGTTGGTGGGGACCCAGGATTGGTTCAGTAAGGTAGGCTTAGCCTACACCAATCCATGTGGTCCATTTGGCTTTAAAAGAGGGCCAAGCCCCTCTTTTGGCAGATCATCTGAAGGCTCCACCAGAAGCAGAAGGAAGAACTCATCATTGGACCATGGCTGGTGGTACAGTCTGCCTTACATCGTTCGCCAGTGCAGGAAGGCCAGGACCTCCAAGAGGGAAGCAGGAACCCTCCCTTAAACATCTCCCAGGGAACAGAGGGAGATACCGAATCCAGAGGACCTTCCAGCAGCCAAAGAAACAGTAACTAGCAAGCACACAGCGTGCCCTGCTAAGCTTTGCAGCACGCTTCCTAGGTGGGAAGTGCCAGAGAGTCTCTGAACCAAACCAAGGACAAGGCAGTTGCCTGCAACACTCTCCTCAGCTTTGGGGCGTCCGCCTTAAAGGACGACACAAGCCCAGTGAAGAAGCTAGGAGGAGTGCATCGACAAGCATCTACCGATGTCCACCTTAAAGGATATTTTCGAGCCAGTTCAGCCCCTCAAGCTGTAACCGACTGCACTGCTGACTGTTGTTACGCCACACTAGCTAAAGCAGTTTGAGACACCTTGACCAGTGCTTACTGCTGACCAGCACTGAGGCAAGGATTCCTGACCAGAGCCACTGTGTAGGTCAGCCTGTAGTCATCCATCCAGCATCCCCCGCCGAACTGCCTGCTGCCTGATACCCACAGCTGTCTCCTGTCTCGAACTCTGTCGCAAAAGCTGCAAAGTGCCCTGAAACTGACTCAACCCTGTCGAGCACCAAGAGCTCCTACAGCACAAGGTACATTGTGGTTCTGTCCCCCTTGTCCTTCTCCGAAGGCCCCTTCTGACATTTTATGACCCATTGCTCCCTTTATGTTGAAACCAAGTATCATTGAACTATTGCGATTATTTACTATACCGACTACCCTACTGTCAGTATCCAGAGTGCATCCCTTTGCCTTCTTTGAAACAGTCTTTCACCGGCATTCCTATACACGGTGGGTTGTATTTCACAGTGTGCTAGAACTGTCTGTTATGATAATAATAAAGTAGATATTTGTATAACAACCTTGACTGGACAGTCCCTTTTATCATTGGGTAATAATTGTATTTTCGCTGTGTTGCAACTAACCAACGATCCACAACCTTTTGGAGTAAAGCCTGCCATTCCGTCCACTGTACCAAAATTCAACAAGGAGGTTTATCATTTCCTTGTGTTTCCAATCTGTTCAGATCCCTTCTGGTGTACTAGAGATGTGGGGCTGATTGATTAATTTGAAACCGATATTCATCCCTGGACCACTGGTGCCCCGGAAGTTGATTTGTCACAGTATCGGATGAGCCATCCTGTGGTTCTTCTTGTTGGATCGCTGCAATCTCTTTGGCTTAGATGTTGCCTTGTCCCTTTACATTATTTTTGGATTGTGCTCATTATAAAGAAGAATGAGCACCTGCACCCTGTTTGGAGCAATAAGACATCTCTGTATTATGTGCCGCCATCTCATCACAAAAATAAACAAAGTCCTCTGCATCTAAGGAAGAAAGCACTGTTGTGTGAAGAACACACGGTTACTACTGCATCTAATCGCGCTTTTGTGTTTCGCTTCCCTGCCGGTGCCTAGGCTCAAGGGTTAGGGTAGGTGAAGGAAAGGTATAGGGGAAGAGCACTGCAAAGGTTGTTGTCCCTTAAAGCTCAGAACTATGGACACAAAAAGGACCTGTCTTGGCAGTTGTTTTTGAATGTTGCTGGGTACTTCTCTATGAGGAAAACGTTTAAGAAGAGTACAGGACATGTACACCCTCTGAGGAAGATATGGGAGAGCAGAACAGGAGATCTATCCCGTATGAGGAAGATATGCGAGAGGAGAACAGGAGATCTATCCCCTATGAGGAAGATATGCGAGAGCAGAACAGGAGATCTATCCCCTATGAGGAAGATATGCGAGAGGAGAACAGGATATCTACCCCTATGAGGAAGATGTGCGAGAAGAGAACAGAAGATCTATCCCCTATGAGAAGATATGCGAGAAGAGAACAGAAGACCTATCCCCGATGAGAAGATATGGGTGAGAATTACAATATGTCTTCCCTTTTACAAATATGTATAAGTGTAGTTCAGGATATCTACCCCCTCTGCTGTGAGGAAGATGCACAAAAGCAGTACAGATGTCTCTCCATATGAGGACGATAGGAGAGAAGAGTACAGGACATCTGAGGAAGATGTGCAGGAGGAGTATAGGGCGTCTGGCCCTATGGAGAAGATGGAGAAGAAGAGTAAAGGATGTCTCCCACCTTTGAGGAAGATGTTTGTGATGAGTACAGTATCTGTGGGAGAAATAAAGGACATCTCCTTCCTTTGATAAAGATGTTTGAGAGGAGCACAGGCCCTCTCCCCTGGATGAGGAAGATATGTGAGAGGAATGCCGCACGACGCCCCATATAATGAAGATGTTTAAAAGGAGTACATGGAGTCTCCTCCCTATGACGACCATATGTGAGAGAAGTGCAGGCCGTTCCCCCAACCTTTGCGGAAGATGTTTGCGAGGAGTGCAGGATACCTCTCACCCCATCTAAAGATGTGTGAGAGGGGTGCACAATGACCCTCCCCCCTTTGAGGAAGATGTGCTAGAGAAGTACAGGACTTTCCACCCCTATGAGGAAGATCTGCAAAAGGAGTACAAAGCATTTCACCCATGAGGAAGATGTACAAGAGTGCAGGACATCTCCCTCCCAATGCTGAAGATATTGAAGAGAAGTACAGGATATCTCCTCCCTGGAGTAAGAATAGGCTCTTCCAAAGCCTTTTTCCGAGATGACAAATCTGCTTTCTACAGCATCGTGCAGGGAAGCAATGCAGAATGGGCTTTCCTTTGACAAAGGTGCCGTATCCCAGATGTTTTTATTTTAAAAACGGCAGCCCGAATCGCTTCTTCTTTACTAACACCAGCCTATGATGTCTACTTGCATCCAGGGATGTCTGTTCTCTGCACAATCTCCTCCCCTCTCTCCCCCAAGCTCCGATGCTCCATACAGCTGTGAGCGCCCTTTTTCTGGTTTGCAGTTTATTAGACTCAGTCCCTTACAGGCTCAGTTGAGGCCAGAAAAGAGTTAGTTAACCTAAGATCACTTATGGCGAATCACAGCATGTGAGATGGAAACACTGACCAGCCATGGTGACTTCTGTGTTGTAAACGCCAGCCAGAAACGGCAGGGGAAATGTCACCAATGTCAGTATTTGGCAAAGGCAAAAAGAAGGGAGAACGGTCTATCTTTGGAGAAGGTATGCCTCTAGATAAACCGACCTTCAGACCTCCCACTGTTATGACTGCCCCAGTAGTCAGAGTGCTTCTGGACTTGCACAAAGAAGAGGTGCATGCTTGAGAGTTGCATACTTCCACCCAAACCTTTAGCACAGCCCCATGTATTGTGATGGCCGCCCTCCCGTTCGGCGGCATGCTGGAAATGAAAGAAAGACACCAAGCCTGAAGCTTTGTGAGAATTATTTGGGTGAGTAGACATTATCAACACTACCAATGCTGCCATAGAGCAGGATTCCATCTCCATCATCCAATGCAGGCTCCCTATTGGTCATCACCTACCCCAGTTAACTACCTCCCAAAAACACAGAAACACCAAGAGGCTAGGATGCTCTTGCTCCAACGTCTTTCTTCCGGGGGAAAATCAATGTACTCGCTTCGGTCTATTCCTCCCAAAAATTAAGGAAAGGGGCTTTTGGAATTTCTCTTTAACTAGAAGAGGATAGCATTTTACAAACGAGAGCCAGACATGATCATGAAAGACCATTCTTTAAATGTCATCACCGGTTCAGCTTGCCTCTTGAAATCGTGTTCCAAGGATTGAATAGAAACCCTTTCCAGAATAATCAAGAACTATTGAAAAATTAACTTAGGAGAAAGATTCTATTTCAAAAGTTATTAAATGCATTTCTTAAGAGAAAGGTGGAAACATTTAGTAGGCCTATTCTGAATTTAAGAGTACTTAACAGTTTAATCAGAGATGACACATTCAAGTTTGTCCTTACAACGGTTTTGGTACTCCTTTTAATCATAGATTTTCTTTGTTCATTTGATCGCAAAAATGGCTACTTTCTTAGCAAGAATAAGAAACAGAAATCATTTCTTTTTTGCAGTCCAAAAATCACAATAGAATTTCGAAATCCTCCCATCATGTCTTCAATCTACACTGAGAATCTTCCCAGAGTGCTTGGCCAGGCTAGAGATCTTTTGATGGTGATTGGATATTAGGTTGATATGTTGTAAAGAATGTAAGAATGTAAAGCATGTATGAAGAATGGTGACTGCCATGTACATACTCTTATTGGAATGAGTTGCCTGAGCATTTTAATATAATGAGCTCATTCAGAAGAAGCGGTAATACAAGGTTGCCAACCAGCTTTACGATAAAGAAGGAAAAGTCCATCTGTAATCCTTGCGGAACTCTGCAATTTCAGGGCATGGTCTTGATCATTAAGCTAGGGAATGTTCATGAATCGTGAGGCAGAACTGAGGCAGAACCGAGGCATTCGCAAAGAGCGTTTCTCCCATTCAGCCATATAAGGGTGAGTTCCTCGTCTCCCTAAGACCTTGTGTCCCCTTGCCTCTCTCGAATTAAATAATTGCATAATAGACTTCATTCAGGAGTGCCGGGATGACCCGTGGCGCACAGTCAAAGAATGGAAATGTACAGTAACATTAAAGAACGCCCACGAGCTTTGCATTCCCTGCACGGTTGACTGCAAGATATCCGCCATTTGAGGAGACTACTCACTGATATTCATCACTCGTGCATCCCTGCGAGGTCAGAGCAATCACATGAAAAGGATCGCGTTATGCACTCAGACTCTATGGACAGAAAAACACACTATATATCAGTGTCCCAGAGGCCGTCAAATTCTTCTTTTGTGTCCACCGAAAGAAGGCACGAATCTTGACAAAAACAACAACCATTATACCTAATTGTTCAATGTTGTAATTCCAGGAATTTTTTGAGGTGTGCCCACTTCATTTCCATCACCCTATACGTTGATGTTAGCCAGGCGCTGGACCTGTAAAAACTAAAGTCAATGCCTGTTTGTTTCTGGCCATTGTAAGCCAATATTTCCACACAATGGATTAAAGGTTCAACTTTGGCATGCAAACTTGAAGCGTGATAACATGAGTTATTCCGATTAAAGATGGCAGCTAAGTAATCACATTTTAATTTAGAGTACACTCTCATCTAGATACAAGTTGCATTCTAATTGTGGTTCTGGTAAATATAACACATATACACCCAGTCAGTGCCTATTTGTATATCTGCTGTTCTGGATAAAACGTAGGGACGGTGCAGGTACTAGGCAAACTAGGCAGCTGCCTAGGGTGCGGACCAGCAGGGGGACCTAAACTGCAGGTTCCCCCTCTTATCATGAATTAAAAGAGAATTGCAAACCACTCTGAGCTAAAGTGGTTACATGATGTTTGCCTGGAATTACAGGGTGCCCAGCTGCAAACCACATCTCTCACATATCTAGGATTCACTAATAGACGAAGTTATGTACCCCAGGCCGATCAGAGTGATCATAGATCCTACTTGGCAACTCTGAAGACAGAGCATGGGCCAGCCAAATCAGAAACCTCAAAGGAATGAACAGGAGGAAGATGGGATGGACCTAGGGCCCTCATGCAAGTTCAACAGCAAGGAGTTGATCAGCTTTCCCCACACAATCTCATTAAGGTCCAAGTGCATTGTGCTTGCACCACATTATCGCTTACATGTTTTCATAAGCATGATATGATCTTGCAAGCAATGCTGGAAGGGCTGCCTTTTAGTACTGACCCTACAATTGATTTGTTGCAGTGTTTGCTCTCAAGTGGAAGTGCACATATTCATGCAACTTTAAAACCACTGCATGACCAAATATACTTTATTTTAGGTACACATCACAACATGCATGTCTCAATTATTGGTATCTGGGCGAATGCACAGCTGCATGTAGTATCCGGCATTTTTTGTAAAGGTAATAAAGAGAATCTGCCCAATTGATTAGATTTGCAATTTATTTTGTTCGCTAAATTGCATTCCCTCTTTGCCAGCATATGTTTATTCGTTGCAGGCTACAAAACCAAGGTAGGCATCCTGGCTGATAATATGAGCATGTTGAGGGTAAATGAATAGTGCTCCGCTCAACATATCAAGGTTTTCTGTGGGTTATCTGATGTTACAATTCTGGTCAAATCTTAAACTTACAGTGGGGGGGTAACTGGACATTTTGGTAGGTGACTGCAGAATATGGAAAATGTGATCAAAAAAGGTGTGACCCTCTAAACTGAGATATCTTAATAATAGGGCCGGAGCAACTACTTTGACCATAGGGCACGTGGTGGGGGCGGGGTGGGTGAGGATGTAGGCCAACAACAGGGCGCACTGTGCCTTATTTTTCACATTCACTCCCACACATTAAGGAAGGCCAGCACCCCACTCAGCTCCACAGCCAACACATGGCCACTGGTAAAATCTGCTGATTGGGGAAGAGAGTCTGTATGCATGGGAGCTTTTAGGCTCTGCGGAGTCAGAGCTCATGCTATATCTTCTCTTTATGAATTATACTTTCACTGGCACTGTCCGTGCTGTGCCAATTGTGTCTTTGTGGGGAGCTTGCCCTTGCTCTGACCATGCTGTCCCTGTACCAGTTCAGGAGGAAAACCTGCAGTGGCCTTAGACATACTCTACCTCTGTCAGGGAATTGTGCGCGGTTCCTGTTTGTGGTAAACATGTACCCATTTATGAGAGAGGTTTGTACAGGCCTGTTCTGCCAGTGCTGTTTTTGTGCATATTTGTAAGGGAAAGGCACATTGGACCTGGTTGTTATACGGATACCTGTTTGCCGGTGCCTTGAACTGGCCTTGCCCACATTGTACCTGTCCAGGAGCCCTGCTTGCACTGTCCACACTCATGCTGTACATGTACCCATTTGTTAAGGGCCTGGGGTTACCAATGCTGGCCATGTACCTATTTGTTTGGGAAACACATATTGGCATTGTCCATGCTTGACGCTGCACACTTGTGAGGCCATAACATGCTCTGCCCTGTCCATTCTATACCCGTACCTGTTTCTGAGGGAAGCATACAGTGATTCTTATGTTAAGAAACAACTTCCATTTACCCGTGTTGAACCCCCTGTGAGAGAAGCATGCTTCTATCCTACCCATGATCTGCCTGTTTGAGAAAGAAGCTTGCATTGGCCCTGTCCATGCTGTGTGTGTACTTGCTTGTTAGGGAAGCTTGCCGTGACTCTGCACATGCTGCATCTGTTTGTGAGGAAAGCTTTCACTGGTCCTGCCCATGTCGTATCTCATAGATTTTTAACTGGCCTGGTCAAGGTTTTACTTGTGTGAGGAGTGCTTGTGCTAGACCTCCCTTTACTGCGCCTGCTGCACCTGTTCAATGTGTGAGGGAAGCCTGCGCTAGCCAGGCCCATGCAGCAACTGTGTATGTGCTGTATTTGTGAGAAAAGCTTGTAGTGTAGTTGTGCACACTTTGCAGCAGTGCTGCCTAGCCTGTTACTGTTTTGAATGCTTGTGAAATACGTTGGCACTACTGCATGCCATGCTGTACCTGTTCGGTGTGTGCTAATAGTTTGCAGTGTAACTGCCCACAATATGTCTGCCCAGTATGTGATGGCAGCTTTCAATGCTCCCCTTGTGCTGTACCTACCTGTTATTTGTGTGAGGGTCACTTACTCTAATGTTACCCAATTTGTGCCTTTCCGCTATGTAGGGGAAGTAATTCTTCTCTGTGTGTTGTCTTTACGGCCATTGCTGTCCGAGGTTAGTTATGCGAGCGGTGTAGCACACATTCTCAAAACAACAATTAATCACTTCACACAACAAACTTAGTAGTACGAGGGGATCATTGATTGTGCAGTTTGTTGGAAACTGTACCTTTTTTTAAGGAAGGGCCAGTAGAATTTGTTAAAACAAGCGTTGCACAGGGTTCATGCTTGTCTCCACTATTGTTGTTCAAAGTGTACTCAAAACACCTATGTGATCTTCTTGTTTCACTCAGGGTGCAGTTTGCAAACTACGCAGACGACACCCCGATAGTGTTTAAACTATCTGGCGTCTATAGTGAAGATGTGGACAGAGTGAAAAAGTGTTCAAAGCCATACAGTTATGGATGGCTGCTAACTCTCTGGCCTTGAACGACTCAAAAACGGGGTTGCTTAATATCGGCACCCAACAAAAGCTAAAAATCCTTCACACTGGGTATAAATGTTTTGAAGTCAATGGTAATACCATCATAGTGTCTGATGCAGTCAAAACATTAGGAGTCTTCTTTTAATCACATCTCTCTTTTAAGAAACACGTGTCTTACCTTAAATCCTCCTGCGCCTACTTTGTCAGCCTCCTGTATCAGATTCGCCCTTATTTATCTGAGGATAATCGAGCACTGTTTTCAGCAGCCATTGTAAATTCACTAGGTACCTCCAAATCCAACATAAAGAAGTTACAGGTGCCACAGAACGAAGCTGTTTGGGCTGTATGCGGGCTAAGTCGTTGTTCTAAGATTTCAGCTTCTCGTAGGAGGTTACACTGGTTCCCAGTTGAGCAGCGAATACAATTCAAGGGCTCCATCCTTGTGTTCAAATGTCTTTTAGGCGAAGCAACCTCTTACCTTTCTTCGAGAGTTAAAACAACTCCTTTCAGGCAAACTCTCAGTTAAAAAAAAACTGTAACACTATTTCAACCACATGTTACTCTAAAAAAGATTGGTGGTGCCGGTTTTAAGCCTGGGCACCTACCATCTGGAACTCACTCCCCTCAGAGCTTAGAGCATGCGCTTCAATGACCAGGTTCAAAAAGCAACTGAAAACGCTCCTCTTTGACAGCGGGATCGATTAAACCAACCGCATGACCCAAATGGCAATCGTTTGACATTGCTCCTTCCCCCCGTTTTCTGTTTTTTGTTGTCTGTCTTGTGAGCGCCCTGAGGCCTTTGGGCAATACAAAAGATAGATAGATAGATAGATAGATAGATAGATAGATAGATAGATAGATAGATAGATAGATAGATAGATGGATGGATGGATGGATGGATGGATGGATGGATGGATGGATGGATGGATGGATGGATGGATGGATGGATGGATGGATGGATGGATAGATGGATGGATAGATGGATAGATAGATAGATAGATAGATAGATAGATAGATAGATAGATAGATAGATAGATAGATAGATAGATAGATAGATAGATAGATAGAGCTGCACAGTGCACTAAAGCCCCAGTCTGAGAGAATTGGTGGAAACAGAGCTTCTGCTGCACCTTACTCAGAGGTGGACTGGGAATCAAAAGTGTTCCTGGAAATGGATTTCAAAGTGGCCTTATATTACACCGGGTGAGCAAGCCCAGCCCACATAAGTAGGTTTTGGGAGTGGTTCTCCCCTCAAGAATATTTGGAAAAATGTGTTCAAATAGTGTATTTTCAAACATATTGGCCTCTACACAGGGATTAAAAAGTTGTTACAAATAACAAATAACGAACATAACAATGAACATAACATATATTTTAAGAATGAAGCTGGAAAATGTATAACAAATGATTGTCTTCAAAGGGATTTGTTGGATGAGGAGAGATGGAGGGAAGGGGATTGGACGACTGGGAAAGAAGGTCAGAGGAACAGGAAATTAGTATCACCACACAAAAGAGGGCCAGGATGCAGGGGCCCACCGGGAAAACATCTCCAGAGTTCCCTTCATTGCACTTCCTGGCAGCAAGGCCGGGCGGCAGAGACAGCGCTTTATTTTCATATCCAGTGTTAACAGCCGCCCTCTGGCAGTTATCAGGCTGTCCACATACCTTTCACCAGGTGGATTCCCTGCAATGCCATATGTGCCTTGGGTAGAGTACCACCTGGTCAGGGGCTGGTGGGGCAGCCCCACACCTATTTCCCTCCCAGAGCTCCAAGACACCAAATAAGATTTCCTCCTTTCAGCAACAAAATAACATTATCTATGATGATTGAAAGAAAGGTGCGAGGGGGGCTTCCACCATTCCAAGCTAGAGGTGGCAATAGTAAAGCTACTGATAGCCGCCACCACCCTCTACTTTTCATTGACTCAAGCAGCGGATTCTACTACTCACTTTGGTGAAGGCAATATAGATGTGGATGGAAGCATGGCCGAGGCAGAAATGCTGAAAGCATAGCCATCTGTATCTCCACCTCCAAATTGGGGGTTGCTGGCAGAAAGCCAGCGCAGTTGGTGGAAGGAAGCAATTGCCTCCTTCTGACAACCTTTAAATAGATGCCTACTGTATGTCATTAAAGCGGTCCATAATGACTGAGAAAACTGCTGCCACAGGAATGTGTGTGTGTGGGGGACGAGGCATAAGGGATTATGGGAATGGCATGTCTGATGATCCTTATTTCTAATTCTACCTGATATAGATTTTTCTGAATCCAGCCTGATACGGATATTTTTTTATCTTGCTTGATCTGGTTATTGTTCCTAATCCTGTCTGTGTTGTAGATTGTGTGTGTAAGAGAGAGTGATTTACATTTACCTTGTTATGAAATGAAGGTCTAAATCATGATGATGAAAAGTCAATCTGTGAATGTGGTGAGCAAGACAAACATGTGACACAGTGAGGACAAATCTTGCATGAGGTGGTGATACATAGTGGGGGGTGTGGACTGCCAAGTGAACTTTCTCTCACTGTCCCGGTTTTATAACATGGCACAATCCCGCCAGGGACTCCTTCCCCTGACAAGGAATGTGGCGCACAATAAAAACTCTTTTTATCTTTAATAAACCTCAGGTAGGCCCCAACCTCTCTCGCACCCATATTTTACAAACACTCCGTGTCACAATGGACTAGGAACCAGGCCGGTGTGTATCAATAAGATATTTATTAATTAATTATTTAATGGAAAAGGAAAGCATATTCAAAATACAATTTTACAATAGCCACCATTGTTGTGGCACACAAAAGCAATACGTCCTACAGAACAATGGGTTCAAAATCTTACACAGTTCACATGGATCTTAAATGACAACACAGGAAAACTATTTTTTAAGCGTGTGATAGCACTAAAGTTAAGCACTATCCCTGCAACACTCACCCCCAAACATCAGCTAACTTAATTCTCTTTGAATGTGAGGCAGTGGCAAGGAGTAAGGATAGAGAAGAACCGAATTTAGAATGCAACCCACCACCCCAAGATGGGAAGTCAGAAAAGAAAATGAAAACCCGACTTTTGAGCAAAACGGCCGAATCAGATTTGCTTGTTACTCGCACAGCAGCTCACAACAGCGGTGGAACAGCTAGAAAGGAATCTGTGTTGCTAAACTTGAGAGATATGGAAGCTTACAGATGACTAAGCAGGGCACAAAGTCAACATGAACACAAGGTTAGAACATCGATTTTGGAAAGCAAACAAATGCAAAAAAAAAACACAGAGCAAATCAGAATTTCGTTTTCACACAGGATTGGGGATGACAGGCAGCCACAGAAAGGGCTTAGCTGTCAAAATCAGAAATCGGTTTTAAAGATAAGGACAAAGGCACATTACAGATAGGATTCTAACAGAAAGGGGTTGCTCTCAACGGGACTATGGTTTGGGTTTTCAATGGGACAGATGCAAGTTAAGAGTTCATGGGGTAATGTGCACAGGACACGAGCAAATTCAAATTTCAGTGACAAGGAGGCTACTTCTTAAAGGCTATATTTTAAAGACTATCATTAGTAGAAACACTTGACAAAATTGTTGGTTTTCGAATGGCAACAATATTGAGCGTGAATTTTCAATGGGGAATTAATTGATTTTCTTCAAAATGATACTCAGGACTTAGACAGACACCTGAAAGATTTATCAAAGAAATACTCTAACATAAACAGGCTAATACAGAATTTTGTGTGCCAGATTCTTGTAGGCAATTTGGGACTTTCAATGAGATTTTCTATGGGATGTATGTTACAAAGAAAGGGGTTAATGCAGTTTGGGACTGGGGTTAGTTGCTACTAACAAAGTAAGCCTTGGTTTGGGGTTCTGGACAGCCAGGCTGGATCACAGGACTCTGTGGACAGCTGGGCAAGGGATATGGTCTCTGCGCTCTCCTGGATGGGTTTCTGGAAAGCCAGGCTAGGGTCTGGTCAATGCACTCTCCTAGAAGGGGTCAGCTAGGCCAGGGTCTGGTCACTGTGCTCTCCTGGATGGGGTCAGCTAGGCGAGGATCTGGTCACTGCACTCTCTTGGATGGGATCAGCCGCCTCCTCTTCTTTCTCCTGTCTCCCCGGAGTGTTGTGTGTGTGTGAATCTGATCTGATCTCTCTGTCTAGTATAGTCCCCCCTTATATAGCCCAAAATGACATCATGTATTTTACAATTTGGGGGAAGTACCCTAGAATTACTCCTACCCTGGGATAGGACAGCCTACCATTTTTCCCTCCACGCCCTGGTGTCATTGGTTCCAGGGGAGAGAGCATAATTTGTTTGTATGGTCATTTATGACAGTTCTTTGTTTCTCAGGTCCACTTTTTAGCAAAACTGAGTTATTCTTCATAACTTCAAACCTCTACGAGCCACCGCCATAAGAATGGTTTCAGTGGGCCATAGGGAATTAGACAGTCCAATCGGCAACTCAGTGAGAGGTAGCGTGACCCCTTGGCACCTTTTGGCCATTTTCACAAAATGCATGATAGTTATCACTCTGCAAATCATCAAGCATATTCATTATGTACATCTCCAGCTTCCCACCGCTCGTCATATTTGTCCCATTTTAAAATCAGCCAGAAAAGCGTGTTTCCTGGCCATTTCAGTTCCCAAAGTGCTAGAAACATGCATGTGTTCTCTTTACATCCGCCGAAAAATCACATGGAAAACTAGCATCACAACAAAATTATTACTTATTCAGAATGCAGGGAAAAATGTCTTAAATGAAGAAGTCCCTTAATGTCAATCGGGAGGATTTGTCACATATGGGGTGGTGCTGCAGAACCCCACAGAAAACTGTCTCCTCCTGGCTCGGCTTGCAACAAAGGACTTTTATGATTCCCTTTGAAGTTTGACAGTTCCTCCTTCAGAGTGGGTGCTGGAGGGAATCACACTTCTTGGTCACGCACTAGCCACAATGCTTCCTTTGTCCCCTCTTACAGTAATGCATGCTAGTCCGGTAGAGCAGAGAATCCTCACACTCTCGGCCAGCTCACATGCCATTGTGGACTGTTTCACTTATTGGTGCGAATTTTCAGTGGGAGGCAAGGCTCTGTGCCTGAGCCAAAAAACAGTTTTACTGGTTTCTGAGTCTTTTCCAAGGTAACTAAATCATGTGGGGACAAATATAATGTACATTGTGTAGCCAAATCCCCACCCACACATATTCAGACATTTCTGTGCAAGCAAAAGCTGTCATTCAACGTTGACTTTTAAACAACATTTTTCCTTATTTTCCCAAGAACAGATTCACATGTGTGCAGACCTTTCATTTAAATTTTCAAAATGCGGTTCTGCCGGTCACGGGATTGTCTTTCAATTAGTTCTTTGGAGGGGTTTTGCATGTACTGTTGGTTCGTGGACACAGAGAGATACTGTACAGGATTTCTTTGATTTTGACACAGAAAAGAGAAAAAGCCACGCTATTTCTTTCATTTGCAGTAATTTGAGCGCAATGGTTCACATCAAAGGGAAACAAAAGCTGTGTCAGGTTGTAATGTAGAAACCCTTGCCCCTCATGTGATTCATCACTAAAACAAGGCTGTTTTGGATGTCGTACATACTTTTTGTTCTCCTGATGTAAGAAAAACAGACGCCGCAATGGTCTGGTTGCAGGGCATAACTTCGAGTTATGTTTTTTTTCAATGCAGTGTTCTACTGCTTGCCACACATTTTCCAGAAAGACAAAAGCACAGCCATTTTGGTGGCACTGTTCAAATGCGGTTTTAGGTGAAGGGGATTTCTGGTTAGGGCCTTAAATGCACCCCACATATTAGCAACAAAAATCCTTGCACCATCCCCTATATCAGTGAATGATACAAAGGAATAACCCCCAATAACAATCACCCCACATAAGTGCCTAAAGACTCTCCAGACTCGGCATGAAAAATGTCAAGCTACATAGCCCCAGGTAGATAGAAAGAGCAAAGAAAATAGGGTCTTGGAAGAAGGGATGGAGGTATATTAAGGGGTCAGGGTCCTATCCCTGTCAAGGGGAGCAGGAACCTCTCCCATCCTGGGATAGGTGGCCTCCAGGACGTAAGCCAAGCCAATCCTATGGCAGAGGTTTGAGAAGGGAGTAGGGGTGTGGGGTTCCCAGTCCCAGATCCCCCTGAGTGTGCCTTGTGCTGTAAGACGGTACCACTGTCTTTTCCATTGTGCTTTCCAGCCTCTTTTCTTGCCAGAGTGCTTTTTTCCTTCTTTGGAGAGATAACAGACATAACTGTCCCTAAGAGCCAAAACTATTTCCTGCTACTCCTCTGCTTTAGTACAATCCCTAAGCTCTACATACATTGACCTCCCCGCACTTCCTTTTGCTTCCGCTTCATCTCCCTTTATGCCCTGCACCACTGACCCTCCCTTCCTCCCCATGTTAAAAATGCAACTACTGTCCACTCCTTCAAATGTGCACTAAAACGCCACCTTTTAAACCAAGAAAGGTCACCCTCTGCTTACTCCCAAATTACTAAACCCTGCCTGACTATCTTTCCAGGTGTACATACTGCCCTGTGCATAGTCCAGACCCTCAGACTACCCTCTGTAATGTGCCTGTCCTATCTCTGATTTATGTGCCATGTACCTGTCCTATCTCTGATTTATGTACCATGTACCCCCCATCCTCTACTGGCTGAATGTTCACTACATTTCTTGCTAATGTACTGCACATGATGCAGGTTTCCCCCGTTGACTGTTATTTGCTTTTGTAGGTGTTTCTGGGTGAAACACACTGTACCCTCAATAGGTACAATTCAATAAGTCATGGAATGGAATACCCAGTTGTGGTGGCTGGTGCATTATGAAGAAACTCTTAATATAGCATATCACAGGTGAGTCAGTGTGATACATACCCTTGGTTACCCATGGCCACAAAACCATCGTCCATATGAAAGAGGCTCTGTGCGTCGCCAGCATACATATAAATCTGTTGTTGGTATTAGTCAATTATCTTGGGCAAGGGGTGAAGTTAAGACACTGGAACGTGGTGGGGATGCTGCGTATGCAACATGTCTTAACTGATTGTGATGACGACCCTGGCTGGCCATGGAAGCCCGCTGAACCTCAACTCCTTCCATAATTTCTTTGACTTCTTAAGTTGATACCATTAGAATCAGTGAGCACCCACTCTATAGGCTACACACTTAAATGTAGGAACTAATCACAGTGAATACTGGAGCTATATATACATTGTCTGTCACCTATGCCATTTCCCCTTTGCCTGCCTGCCACGTTTGCGTTATAAAAGCAACACGTTGTGGCACAAAACACCACTTAATAAATGCATTCTGCCCCACTTTCGCCGCAACTCTAGCTTGTGACGTTTCATCCAAACACATAACCTACAGGTCTGGCTTTACAGGGACGCACCAGTGGATAGATTGAAAGCTTTCATATATCTGAGATAAACATATAATGTTCAACCCTGGTTATGACTTTAATATATTGACTCGGAACGAGCACAAGGGGAAACGCTGGCACCAAAATAATGCGTTGCTCACCCAACTGCAGGGAACCTACAAGTCTGCTTTCTGGTGAAGGTGAAGGTTATCCTAGAGACTAGAATCAAACGATATTACTGGGTTCTAATTTTCACTCGGGCATGTTAAAATAGATTGTGCATCCAGCAGCCTGATGCAATATTCTGTTGAGGTGCTATTCACCTCGTTAGGGGAAGAATGGACCATAAGGAATGAGGAAGCAAGGAAATGGCGGATGGAGCGGGGAGGAAGGAAAAGTTAGTTATGACAGAGATGCAAAGGAATAAAGAGTTGTAAATTCATCCTCTTAGTGTTGTGTTGTGTCATTATTACAATCTCTGGTGACCGTGAGCCTGTGAAGAAGGCTACACATAGCACCAAAGGATAGCTGCCTCCTCCCACACTACTGGGATTTCCTCCACCCAATGACATCTAAGGATTTAAGGATGACCGTGAAGGGGTTTTCTGAAAAGTGGAAGTCCCTCCTCCAAAGATTGGACTGCTGCTGGGCGTGTAACCCTTCGTAGACCAATTGTTATCGATTATGCAGCCAATGAATTAATAATGTATGCAAAGCCAGGACATAACAATGGAATGTGTTATGGTGGAAAGCAGATATCAACATCAGGTGAAAGTATAATTCAGAACATGAAATGAAATGATATTTTATTTATATCGCGCTCGTACACAAGTGTTTCAGAGCGCGACCAGGCAAAAAGGGAGGGGAAACAAGGTAGAAAAAAACAGAAAAACAGCGATCTTACTAGACCCAGTGACATTTAAGAAAGCGCAAGTGCATGGGAAAGGAAAATGGGGGAAAAGGGCAAGGAAAGGGGGGTGAGTGGAAAGTGCAAAGCAGAGGAGAGAAAACATAAATAAATATTAAATAGAATAAATAATAAATAAGGGCTTTAAACCATGGTAGTGCAGCCAGCAAGTGGCAGGTGAAAGTTAGTCAGAAAGGTATATCTCATAAATGCAGAAGAAACGTGGGAGGGGGACTGTATGGGTACAGACACAGAACCCTAGTGCAGATGGTGGCCTGGAGGCAGTGCAGGAGGGTGGCAGGGTGAGCAGGTACCTGGGCCCGAAAGAACAGAGGGTGGCCAGGTGCACAATGCCATGAGAAGAAACAGATCAACAGGGGAGAAGGGGGGCAAAGGCAGAGGCAAAGAGGAAGGTCTTGGGACGTTTCCGGAACTGAAGATGTTTTTCCTCAAGATTCAAGGTGGCCGGGAGGCTGTTTCAAAGGGAGGGACCAGCCGAAGAAAGGGATCTACCCTGAGCCCGTTTTTTGCAAAACTACTAACCCTGAGGGAGTTAGAAGTAGAGGAGCGAAGGGCTCGAGAGGGGAGGTATTTACCGAGGGATAGTTGAAGGTATTTTGTACCAAGGCCCCAGATAGCCTTGTGGACAATGCACAGGGTTTTAAATTTAATCCTTGCATCCACTTGGAGCCAATGAAGGGATTTCAAGGCTGGAGAGATACGATCCCAGGGCTTCAGGCCAAGGACAAGTCTTGCAGTCCTGTTCTGGATTAGTTGTAGAGGGCGGAGAGTGGAGGCAGGTAGATTTAGAAAGAGGCTGTACAGTAATCCAGTCTGGAAAGAACCAGAGCTTGGGAGACAGTGAGCTTTTGAGGGAAGGAGAGGAAAGGCAGAGTACCTCTAAGGAGGTGAAGTAAAAAGTTAGATTTTTGGAGACATCAGAGATGTGTGTGGAGAAGGAAAGTGTAGAGTCAAAGATAACCCCAAGGTTCTTAGCCGTGCAGGTGGGGGTGGGAGGAAAGGATGGAGATGGTGTACCAATAAGGATTATCTCAGTCTTGTTGGCATTTAGACATAGGGCCTCATTACACGGAAGGCGGTGAGCCATGGCGCTATTAGCGCCATGGCTCATGCCGGTAAAATACCGGCACCGCCTTGGCAGAAAGGGGATTTACCACCCCATTCCAAGGTTGGAGGGGCGGTAAATCCCCCTTCCGCCATTGCCCTTCCCCATTCCCATTTTTGCCCTTTAGGGCTCTATGGGAATGGGGAAGGCGCTAATTAGGGCACCGCAATTTTGCGGTGCCGTAATTAGCTCCGAGGTCCCTTAGCGGGTTGGTTTTTAACGCCTGCAAAAAGCAGGCGTTAAAGCACCAACCCGCTAAGGGACCTCGTAGTAAGGCGGTAATGGTTAACGATCACCGTTACCATTAACGGTGGCCGTTAACCATTACCGCCTTCCGTGTAATGAGGCCCATAGATCATTGGCGGCACACCAATTTTGAATGGTGATTAGACAATCAGAGATGAGGGAAGGAGAGGAGGAAGCTGAAGGAAGCCTGAAAAAGAGTTGAGTGTCATCAGCATAGCACTGGAAAGTTGAGCAGAACATTGAGATGCAGTAAGCGAGAGTTGCCAGGTATTGGTTGAAAAGCCAGGGCGAGAGGATAGACCCCTTGGGGACACCACATGTGGAGAGGGAGATAGAAGATAGGAAGGACCCAAGTTGTACCTGGGAGGGTTGATCAGAGAGAAAAGAGGTCAATCAGGCCAGTGCCTGATCAGTGATACCCAGGTTGTCACGAAGACGATTGAGCAGTGTGGTATGGTTGACCGTGTCGACCGCAGAGGAGAGAGATCAAGTAGGATGAGGACAGAGGGAATGTTAGAATCGAGGTTGGAGAGCAGGTTTTCACGGATGTTCACGAGAGCAGTTTCGGTACTTCTGGCAGCTCTGAAGCCAGATTGGTGGTCATGGAGGGACCCAACAGAGTCGGAATGGAGTTTAAGCTGAGAGATGGCCAGCTTTTCCAGGAGCTTGCCCAAAAAGGGAGTAATGGAAGTTGGGCGGTAGTTTGCCGGACATGACGGATCAGCAGTGGATTTCTTGAGGAGAGGATGCACAAGGGAGTGTTTAAGAGGGGTGGGGAAAGAGCCAGAGGCAAAGGAGAGGTTGCAGAAATCAGCAAGGGCCGGTGCACGGGTGTCAATGTGGTCCTTAATGGTTTTAGAGGAACAGGGATGGACATGTTTTGATGAGGTTTTCATAGATCGGACTTGTCTATATATCTCATCAGGGTAGACAAGAGGAAAGGAGGAGAAAGGGGGATTAGGGGTAGCTGAGGGAGGGTCAGCAGGCCGAGAAGGAGAGGGACGAGAAGGGGGAGCAGAGGAGAGGGTGGACAGGATGTCCTGGGTTTTAGAGATAAAGTGAGAGGCAAGGGCATTGCAAAGATCCTGGGAGGAGAGAGGAAGGGTGGAGACTGCAGTAGGGTTGGCCAGCTCCTTGCAGATTTTGAAAAGTTCGGCCGAGTTGTTAGATGCCGCAGAGACACGGGCTTGAATGTGGACTCTCTTCTTAGTGCGGACAGCAAGTCGGTATTGCCTTTGGAGCAGGCGGCAGGCCAATTTGTCAGAGGATGAGCAAGAAGACCCTCCATTTCCTCTCTGCTGCCCTACACTTCCGTTTAAGTGTAGATAGGTCAGAGTCATACCAAGAATTGCACTTGGCTTTGTACTTCAAACGGATCCTCATGACGGGGGCAAGGGTATCAAGAGTAGCAGAAATAGAGGAGTAGAGAAGAGAGAGGGCTGTGTCAGGGTGTGAGTCAGCCTGGGATGGAGGAGGGGGGGAGAAGGTTGCAGCGAAGGCCTCGACTGACACACACTTCATGGCCCGGATATCTGAGAAGGTGGGTGGCAATTTAGGAGTGGACTTAGCTTAGGGGAGGAGATGGAGAGATGAGAGGAGAGGAGGCAATGATCACTCCAGGAGAGAGGAGTGGTAAAGGGGGTAGGGAGGGGAAGGCCGGATGAGATCAAGACATCAAGTGTGTGGCCAGCCAAGTGAGTCGGGCAGGAGGGAAGGATGGAGAGGGAGAGTGAATCGCAGAGGTTGCGAAAGAGTGAAGATGAGGGACAGGTAGAATCAAGATGAATGTTGAGATCACCAAGGAGGAGAGGTTGAGTGGTTGAGGCCAAGAGGGAAGAGGAAAGGTTAGCCCACTCAGAGAGAAAAGAGGTGATTTGACCAGGGGGCCGGTAGAGAGTAGCAACAGTAAGAGAGTGGCTAGAAGAGAGAGAGAGAGCCTGCAGACTAGGCATTCAAACGAGGAGTAAGCTTGAGTGGGAATGAGAGAGGCAGGGATCCACTCAGGGAAGATAAGGGGAGGAGAGTGTCAAAACTTGTGATAGAGCTGGCTGTGAACCATTTCTCGGTGAGACCGAGGACATCAAGGTCGAGTTCTTCTAGGAGGTGACGACGAGTTTTTAACGGCCGAACGAGAATTTAGTTTGGCGAGATGGAGAAGGTTGCCAGACTTAAAGGCATGGTCTAGTAAAAAATGTTATTTAAAAAATAGATAGGCAACATAAAAAAAGAAATACTAGCATTCTCTTTTTTAAAACTTCCTATGTAAAATTTTGAGCTATTCAAGCTCAAAATTCGCAAAAGCAAGCACATGGGCGCATCCATTTTGTGAAATGGATGCCCTCCTGTGCTGGCTTTTGCTTTTGCGGCACTAATGAAGGAAAAGCCAGCCAGCTGTAGTAGACAAAAGCTACCGCTGGGTGGCTTTCCCTTCATTAGTGCTGTATGCGGAGGACGGGGACCGGAGACCAGAGCAGGAAAGCTGCAGCTGAATCTCGGTAAGTGCTATTTATTTTTTTTAAAAAATAAGCACTAGCTGGAGGAGCCCGGAAAACTTAGAAATAAGACCGCAGCTTTAAAAACGTTGTATTTATGTTTGCGGTCGCTTTTGAAGCGACCGTAAACATAAATACAACGTTATTGTGTTAGAAAACGCTGCGGTAAGTTTCTCAGGCTCCTCCGGCTCGGAGGAGCCTGAGAAACTCGGAAAGAAAAACCGCAGCGTTTTCCAACACAACCGCGTTGTGTTTCTGCCTGAATCTGCTTTCCCATTTGGGGCTCTCAGGCTCCCCACGGGGAGTCCGAGAGCCCCAAATGGGAAAGCAGATTTAGGCAGAAACAACGCGGCAACTAAATTCTCGTTCGGCCGTTAAAAACTCGTCGTCACCTCCTAGAAGTACTCGACCTTGATGTCCTCGGTCTCACCGAGAAATGGTTCACAGCCAGCTCTATCACGAGTTTTGACACTCTCCTCCCCTTATCTTCCCTGAGTGGATCCCTGCCTCTCTCATTCCCACTCAAGCTTACTCCTCGTTTGAATGCCTAGTCTGCAGGCTCTCTCTCTCTCTCCTAGCCACTCTCTTACTGTTGCTACTCTCTACCGGCCCCCTGGTCAAATCACCTCTTTTCTCTCTGAGTGGGCTGACCTCTCCTCTTCCCTCTTGGCCTCAACCACTCAACCTCTCCTCCTTGTTTATCTCAACATTCATCTTGATTCTACCTGTCCCTCATCTTCACTCTTTCGCAACCTCTGCGAGAGCCCAAAATGGGAAATCAGCTGTAGGCAGAAACACTACGCGGCATGTAAACACAACCACGTTGTGTTTCTGCCTGCTGTGGCTTTCACTTTGGGTCTCCGGTGCTCCCCTGGGAGTACCGGAGACCCAAAGTGATAGCCACAGCAGGCAGAAACACAACGCGGTTGTGTTGGAAAACGCTGCAGTTTTTCTTTCCGAGTTTCTCAGGCTCCTCCGAGCCGGAGGAGCCTGAGAAACTTGGAAAGAAAAACCGCAGCGTTTTCCAACACAATACCATTGTATTTATGTTTGCGGTCACTTCAAAAGCGACCGCAAACATAAATACAACGTTTTTAAAGCTGCGGTTTTATTTCTAAGTTTTCCGGGCTCCTCCAGCCCGGAAAACTTAGAAAAAAAACCGCAGCTAGTGCTTATTTCTTTTTTTTAAATAAATAGCACTTACCGAGATTCAGCTGCAGCTTTCCTGCTCTGGTCTCCGGTCCCCGTCCTCCGCGTACAGCACTAATGAAGGGAAAGCCACCCAGCGGTAGCTTTTGTTTAATACAGCTGGCTGGCTTTTCCTTCATTAGTGCCGCAAAAGCAAAAGCCAGCACAGGAGGGCATCCATTTCACAAAATGGATGCGCCCATGTGCTTGCTTTTGCGAATTTTGAGCTTGAATAGCTCAAAATTTTACATAGGAAGTTTTAAAAAAGAGAATGCTAGTATTTTTTTTTTATGTTGCCTATCTATTTTTTAAATAACATTTTTTACTAGACCATGCCTTTAAAGACCTTCCGGGGAAGGGTACAGATCGTAGGTACGCCCTGCGAAGGTGTGGAAGGAGCTTGAGATGGGGCAAAGGAGGAGGCGGAGGAGGGCAAGGTAGGCAGGCGAAGAGAGTAGGGGATAGCTGGAGATGAGAGGAAGTTGATGAGGCGAGGGAACTGCCTATCAAAGAGGAGGAGGTTAGCCTGAGGGCCTTGCACCATGACAGTACCATTTAGATAGATGTTAATAAAGACTCTAGAGGAGTCAAAGAGATCCATACGTACTTCCCAGTGGGTGCCACCAAGGTGCCTCAACCACCAGGTTCAAATGAAAACAACCACAAAGATATGGTGCGGCAGCCACACCTACAGAATGCATTATCAGAAATGTATGGAAAAAGATAGGAACCATTTTAGTTTTGGCCCGTGGGTGGCTCTTTAGGGCCACCTTCTGTGAGTTATAAGTAATGCAATAGAATGTATAGTGTGCAGAGAAGGGAGAATGAAATTGGTGGATAAATACCCATCCACGTCATTGCTTGGCATATAGTCCCTCCTTTTCTCACTCCTGGGCCACCAGTTTGTTAGAAGAACATGCCTTCATGACCTGTGTTCTGCTGTTTGGATTGGCTGGCTATGGTGTCGCTCTTTGATGCAAATAGTGCCAGCTCTTCCCTTTTCTCTTTGGCTCGTGTTTTCATTGGGCTCAGTATGCTACACTGGATTAGATTTATGGGGTCTCGATTTGTAATTAGCCCCCTCCTTCCCGTATGTTGGAAGACATGCATTACCCCTCCTTGTTTATGTTTTCATTCTTTTGCTTTTCTGAAACATGGTTTGTGTTTTCATGGGATATAAGGGCCATACTGTGAAAAAAGAATCAGCTGTGTTAATGTGTGGTTGGAGGGAAGGAAGAAATAAGGTTATGATTCCATTTAGATTATGCATGAGACGAATGTAATGCCTTCCTTTATGTGTTTTCTCCCCCTCTGATTGCTTGTGGTGGGTGCTAGTTATGTGGAAACGCGCGCAATGGCAGAGCTTTTGAAACCATCTGAATCCAACACTTTTAACATGGTTGAAACACCGTCGTCTGTGTCCACCACGCAAAAATGCTTGTGTGCCTCTTATTTCAAAAATATTAGAACCTATCATCCTAGTTGTTCAATGTGTATGGCATGGAAGCCGCCGCCTTTCCAGTCCCCCCATGGGGTGTAGCCCCCGTAATGCATTCATTAATCACTGAGGGTATTCATTGAGCGCGGGCCTAGCTTTGGGAAGCAATGGAGCACTTGCAAGTCACAGGGAGAAGTGCACAGAGCGGGAAGCAAGTCTTCTGGTACTTTCCTTCCTGCACCTGTGGGGTTCAAGTCTGCACGTGTCCTTGCTTCTGGGGGAATGCGTGAGGAAGCTGGAAGAAAAACAGAGCCTCCTAAACACATTTCATAAACTTAATTCAAGAAATCGGTCATAGTGTTAAACAGTTTTCGTCTACTGTCAAGTGCTCTGTTTTTGTTCTGGTCGAGCCTTGGAGCAGTCTCACATGCCAACAGGTCTCATTACAATCAGGAGGTGCTATTGAGTCCTTTTTTCAATGCATTCTGGGACTTGTAGGCATGTATTTATAATGGGAAAAGCAAAACTACCAACCCAAGAATGCAAAGGAGAATAGGTCTGGACAAGCATATCCTGAATGCAATAGGTGCCTGTGGAACGTGTCGCCTGGTGGGTTTATGTGCCCTAAAAAGGGCTGTTTGTTGCAATGGAAGCGTGTGATTGTCCACACTTCATACGGTTGTGAATGGCTTTCAGGCGGGATTGTACCTCAGAATAATTAAAAGGACCCAATGAGCTACTAAAAATGTACTTTGATCGGGCAGTTTTATAGTATTCATAAAGGAATTGGTACTTGCACCTGCTAAAATAGCTCCCTGGGTTAATGAGCCTGCGGCAGAGATCTGTGTATAACCCACATGTTGGTCTTCTAGCAGTCTCAGAGTCTTGCAAAGTTCCCAGGGTAATAATAGTAGCGCCCAGGTCTCTGGGTGATCAATAAGTAAAGAAAAATAATGGAAGTGTCTGTATTTTTGGGCACAATTACTTGAGTAATCAATACTCGGTTGCTGCTCCGTGAGTTAGCAGTTCAGTCAGTGTTGTGGTGTTCCCCTTGCAGCCCCGTTGCATTATGGGGTTTGTATTTTTGCGTTTCTCAGTATAAATCCAGACTGAGTGCAATTGTCACATAAAACTACCATTCCGATGTGAAATCAACGTTTGCCATCTGAAACTACTACAGATGACAACCATTCCAAGGTTGGCGGGGGCGGTAATTCCCCATTCACCATGGCCCTTCCCCATTCCCATTTTAGCCCCCATAGGGCTCAATGGGAATGGGGAAGGCGCTAATAACGGTACCGCAAATTGCGGTACCGTTATTACCTCTATAGTCCCTTTGCGGGTTCCGTCCTTAATGGCTGGTTTCACCAGCCGTTAAGGGAGGACCCGCAAAGGGACCTCGGAATAGGGTGGTAAGGGATTACCGGCACCGGTGCCCTTACCGGTACCGGTAATCCCTTACCGCCCGGGTCGTAATGAGGCCCAATGACACGATTACAACTAACATTCACCGGCTCGAAGTGTTTAAATACATATCTCCTATTTATGATATGCAATATATTACAATTTATTTCCATAAAAATAAGAAATGTTCTTAATTCTTTTTTTCCATTTCCTATCCACAACCAAATAAACTGCCTACATACTACCTTTGTTCATTTTTTTAAAAAATATATTGAAAAGAACGCTTAACTCCTGCTAACCAACTCTAAATAATGCGCGCCAGGGTGTTCGCCACCCTCCCCTCTATCTACGCTGTTGCCACGTTGCTACGCACCCTCCTTGATTCATGGAATTATTTGTGTATAAAACGGTGATTTGTGTGCCATTCTGCACTCAAATCCGAGTTTGACGAATGGGGATTTGCGGGCAGAATGGCACGCACATCCACGTTTTGCACGCAAATAATTCCATGAATCACGTGCCAGTGGTTGTTTTCCACAGCGAGCTTTTGAGCTACAGAAATGTCTTGGTTCTCAAACATGAAATAGGCCTGTCTCTTTTAAGAATCTATCAAGCGGAAGCATATTACGTGTTTGAGTGTCGTTCGTCCCGTGGTGAGCCCGGTCTGCATTGGCACTGGCGAGTGTAATCTCCGAGGTGGGTGTGGCGGAGGAGTCCGCGGCTTGAGTTTGCTCTTGCAGGGAGAAAAATCCCAGTGCTGCGCCAGACTCTGGCACCGGGGGACAGCGTTGCTAGGCAGGGGCTGAAGGTATCTGGGGATGGAGTGGAGAGATGTGAAGCCCGCTCCGTCCCCATGCTGGTTGCTGACCCACAAATAATGGGACTTGTAACATTCAGTCCCCTCCTGTTCTCTCTCCTCAGTCTTGGGCATGCTCGATAGTACCTGCTGCGGGCCTGGTTGGGTAAGGACCAGGGGCACGCAACATTCTGTACTGGTGTGTGTACTGTGTTTAAGGAAGCATTTCAGAGACATGCAGCGTCTTATAAAGAACAGGCAAGATTACCAGACACCAGATACATGGGCACGAACAGCAATTTTTTTTTAATTTTTAGCAGTTTAAAAAGTAATCAGTACTTGTTGCGTCCGCCACCCTCAACACAATCGCAGACCCATTTTATGTCTGGAATGTTCAACTTCCTGCTCACACGCTCAACTCAATGTGTCACCAGCGTTGTACTCAATTTCACCCCTCACACAAGCAGGCCCTCCATATACTCCAGCGGAAAGGTCCTTCATATAGACCAGAGGAAGCACCCTCCCAGCAAACATTCATCGTGCTTCAAAAACACTCAATAGGATCAGGGACGTCATTTCACCAAAATGCCTGTGGTAGTGGAAGTGACATCACATGACCCTTGACTTCTGACAACATCACAGGAAGTGATGTCATTTGACCCCACCCGAACTGACATGGGAAGCGATAGAACATGACCTTTCACCCCTTTAATGAGTCTAACAATTAATGTATAGAGTTCCAGAAAAACTAATAATTTCTTATTCCTATTCGTTCTTATTTAGGGTCACTGCTCAAAGTGTTAACCTTGTGGAACACCCTGTTTTTCTAAGAGGCTTCAACATAAATGTCAGCCTCTCCAGAAACAAAGAGCCACATGGCACTGGCCACCACCCAGGAGCTTCAATGTAAATAAATAAATAAAAACATGTTTTTAGGGGTAGCAAGGGAGACCACAGGGGTAGCAAGGGAACCCTCAGGGGTCGCAGTTGCGACCCCTGGTGATCCCCAAATGACGCCCCTGAATGGGATCACCAGACCAAAATGGATGCCTTCCAGCACCTTTGAAACTCAGCAGGTTCGGAGGCATCTCATCTGGATTGAGAATGTCGGCCAGAGACGATAAATGATTCAGAAAATGTGGTATTACATGAGGTCTATTGATGAATTTGAAGGCAGAGCAGCAGACGTGCACATAGGAGCCGCAGCACACGTTCCCATGCTGCAGTTAGTGGTGTAGAGGACTGCACCTACTCCCACTGCCCTGCACGGCTGAATTGCTGGGTGTGCTCTTTCTGAGTGTGGGTAGATGGGTGATCCACTAGCACCCAGCCTGATCCTCTCTCTTATTTCCAGTAGATCACGCAGGCCTATTCCGTTTGTCACAGGCATCAGTGGGAAGTAGCCACAAGTTCACAGGAGCACACATGCACTGCAGTTTAGCCAGCGCTGGCTCAAGGTGCGCACCCACTGTGCGGTAAGTCAAAGGGTGCATTGCCTCCAGGTCAGTGTCGGCGTGATAGGCGTTATATACATGACACTGGGCTGGAGGCAAAGCGTCCTTAAATACACTTTGCAAGTTCCGCAGGGGGCTCAGTTCTGTTGTTGCGCTGATACTCGTTCTAGTATCAGCCCAGCAACAGAAGGGAGCCCCCTGCTGTTATGCAGTTTTGGTGGGGGGGGGAGGGGCACACACATTTCCCACAGGGCTGACCTGGGGCCGGCACTGAGTGTGGCCTTCAGTTTGCTGTTTGAAGTTCACTTTTGTGAGCCACCATTATCAGCAGTGCACCTCTGCTGCCTCTGCTGCCTGCTTGAAGCTCACTTAGTGAGTGTGGTGCACAAAGTGACGTCCTGGGAAGCGATTAAACACGACCTTTCACCCCTTGACAAAACAGGAAGTGGTATCAAATAGCATTGTTCCTAAGTACACGAAATTACTGTGAATACAAGCAGACGTCCAAGGCCAAATGATAAGATGTTATTGTATAGCACTTACGCTTCAGCTCTTTTTTATATAACAAATATGCATACAATATCCCCCAACCTGTGTTGGTACTCATTTAGCGACCTAAGAAGGATGAACAGCTTTTTTTTTTCACCAGCCCAGGCATTGCCAGAACCGACCCCCAATCTCCAGGGACGAACTGGGTTGGAGTTAACTATGGAGGGCGAGGCCAGGCGCAAGAGGCTCTAAATATGGGGTTAATGGGTTCCATAGGTCTCGCTCTGGGTAATTGCTGTTAATTAGGGGATACTCACTCAGCTATGAATGAAAATGGAGAGCTATGGATGAGGATCCACACCAGATACTGAAACATGGTGAATGGGGTCTCAGGGTACATTATGAGTGTGGTCTGTAGGGGGATACTAAAAATGGGGTGTCAGGGTATATTCCTGTGGACAGTGGCACCAATGATATGATGACATGCATCTGAACGAAAGAGGACTGAAAACACAGAAATAGCTATGACAACACCACTGACCCAGATGGCAAATAGTAACTAGGCCTGTGCAAGACTGTAGGTGTGCAAAGCCTGAATGGGGGGGAGGCAAGAGGTGATACTTTCGGACAATTTACTTTCAATTCAACTCAGGGCAGCAGCATAATCGATTATGCTATCACTGGGTTTATACATACAAACATCCCTGTACAGCCCACTGAGAATACCCCCTCTAAAGAAAATGTACAGATCCCCCACATAATTCGCTGGATAGAAGCGAGTAAAGACAAATTAATCTATGCTGTCCATTCCAACAAAACAAGAAGTTTAAGCAAACCCCTTACTCAATACAACCTACAACCAGACAAGAGCCGACACACAGCAAGCTCTCATAGACGTGAATAATGTGGTCATGAGAACAGCAATAGATGCACTTAAATTATAAACCCCCCAAACATATGGAACACAATGGCCAATTGGATACCTGGTTTGGAATGGACTGTAAAAAAACCTGAAACAACAACTTGGAAACTTGTCTAGCCTAAAATGCCAGAACCCAGTGAACCCCACGCTTTGCTCAAAACATCTCTGCACACGCAGGGAATATAAATCAACAGTAAGGAAGAAAAGGATGGAATACATGACAGGCAAACTTGCTCAAATAGAGAGTTCAAGTGAAAGCAGCTTCTTAAATAATAAACTATTAATGATGGTAAAATAGGAACAGACTACTTTAGAAACTTATAAAAAGCCATCCCTACTGAAAACCTGACAGAGGGCCAGAAACAGGTCACGACAAAGCTGTATCTCCCGGGGGGAGGTTTTAAAGACCAGAAAAATCCCACAGACAAGCCTATAACCATTCAGGAAATAAAAGAAGGTATCAAAAAACTAAAACAAAGGACTCCTGCGGCCTCGATAAAATACTATGTTCGTTCCTCTTACCAAATCCAAAAAGCACTAGTGAAACTATTTAATATCATTCCACAATCTGGGCAGCTCTCAGTCACTTGGTCCAGATATAAAGATAGTGATCCCCTGAATCAAAGCAACTACAGGGGAAGAGGTATAGCAAGTAACCTCAGAAAACAACTACAGGGGAAGAGGTATAGCAAGTAACCTCAGAAAACAACTACAGGGGAAGAGGTATAGCAAGTAACCTCAGAAAACAACTACAGGGGAAGAGGTATAGCAAGTAACCTCAGAAAACAACTACAGGGGAAGAGGTATAGCAAGTAACCTCAGAAAACAACTACAGGGGAAGAGGTATAACAAGTAACCTCAGAAAACTATTTTGGGGCCTCATGAACCAAAAGTACTGAACTTCCTAATCGAGAATAACATTTTGCATAATAGTCAGCTAGGATCCTACCCAAACACTGAATCAAACACCACTACTTCACCTTGCAGTCCCTGATCAGCAAATATGTAAAGAACAAAAACGGGGAAAATATTTGCTTGCTTTATAGCGTGTTGGATTCTATCTGGCAGATAGCACTAAAACCTAAATTACTGCAGGCTGGAATAGGAGGGAAGACTTCATATTAATAATAATAATTTAGCATTTATATAGCGCTACAAACCCCCAGGTATCTGAGCGCTGCTTATTATAACCCACGGTGTGTGGTGTTCTGCACAGATGTCAAAGCGAGCGCTCTACTCGCTGTGCTATCAGACCGGCTGACAGATGACTTATGACAGATGCACAATTCAATCAGCTGCAAGTTGAAGCTTCACCATATGCAAACTCGGTCCTTTGAACAGGAATGAGGAGTGAGACAAGGGTGTAACCTCAGCCCAACCTTACGCATTCTCTATATCAATGACCTCCCTATGTTACCGGATGAATCCCAGGCCCCAGGGATGCGACGGAATGGCTCAGAAAGAAAAGGCCTGCAGATGGCCCTTTCATTCTTGCCCCTACCCAGGAAGGACTTCAATACAGTCTGAATCTCCTCAAAGAATAGTGCAAAACCTGGGCCCTGGAGGACCAACCACATCTAAAGGAACAACCGCAACAAATGTAGACTATTCCTTAATTGAACAGATGTTTAGCATGTTTAGACCACACTTAGCTA
This sequence comes from Ambystoma mexicanum, assembly GCF_040938575.1. Classification (NCBI taxonomy): domain Eukaryota; kingdom Metazoa; phylum Chordata; class Amphibia; order Caudata; family Ambystomatidae; genus Ambystoma; species Ambystoma mexicanum. The sequence goes on from NC_090923.1 coordinate 720,954,190, forward strand.
GAGCCCAGAAAACATGCATCTGCAATAAGCAGTAATCGTTCTGCGCCCTGATGCCTGCGGGCTCCGGTGCACTATAAAAAGATAGATAAATAAATACATCTGTGAGTTCTAAAACTGGCAGTAAAACCACTTCAAGAAAAAGCCCTCCCTGCATCCCGTGCCATCACTAAACAACTCTCATAGTTCATTTAACCTGTAAAAAGAATGCTAAATATTTTTGACAACACCATTAACCTATCCTACTTTACAGGAGTAGGGCGTGTGGTCCAACACTTAAAACAGAGTATGCAGAATGGGTCGAATCTCCCACAGAAATTCTGCATCACCAGCTCTGCAAACAGGTACTTTGAGTGCGTATAAACTGCCCAAACCGCGGGTGCGCCACAGAACTAAGGAGAACCACCTGCTGCTCAACGTCTAAAAGTGAATTTTTAAATTCTGATGCCATATCAAGAGCAGCAACCCAACGCCCCTATCAGGCCCTGCAAGACCAAATGGGTAGCCCGTCCATAATGGGCAATGGGGCACCGACCTGCCACTTGTAGTAGACAGGCCAAGCCAGCCCAGTCAAAACACTGAGCGCTCCCTCAGCTGCAGGAAGCAATATATTTTTATACAGTAATATTGGCATGTAGCATGTAGGGGTGCAGCCTGCATGAGCATGTATCGCCACAACCAGTATGAACAGCTTTTTATACTGGCATATATTGTGGGCAGTGATCAATGTTCCCTCTAATTATTTTTCTCTATGTGCAGGACCGGTTGGCTGTTGTGCGCACATTATTTTCCATGTGCGCAATGGACTAATGAGATAAGCCACATTGTGAGCTACCATCGCAGAAGAGAGTTTGGAAAGGAATTTCCTCTTTCCAGCCACAGCAATTCTTTAAAAATCTTACCACACTTTTTTAAAACACATAGGCTAAATACAATATGTCATATAGGATTATACAGAAAACTCATCAACCAGTCGAAGACTTCAATATCTGCCACAGTACCTTGCAAATATACTTCTGCGCAGAGGAAAATGCCGGCTTCATTACGAGTTTGGCAGTAAGTGGTAAAGTTGGCGGTAACTCCTTTACCGTCAACTTTACCACAACATCAAATTACGATTTCCAGCCTGGAGTGGAAAATTTGACTCCTGGAAAATCCTGGAGGTAAATCCTCCACCTCAACACCGAAATGGTCGGAATTTCTGCTGCTGTAATTCCCCCAAAATAGCCACATTGAGTCCAATGGACGCAATATGAATGGGGAATTACGCCGCCACCACCAGTTGTAATCTGGCGGAAATTCCTCCGGACAAAGTGGCGGTAACAGTAATTCATTTGACCAGTATTCTGGCAGATTTACACCAAGATACCGCCCCAAGTCGTAATGAGGTCCTATATGTTTTATGCCACTGGAAAATCCCTCATTTGTATTACAAAACACAAATATCTCTTGTCATAACTGATGTGGCTGTCAACAAACTCATGCAGAATACATTTGCTGATGGATGAATGGCAATTAAAAGCAATGTGTCAAATACATGCTGAAAGGAGTTCAAGTGCCACTTTAATGAAGTAATTCAACGGCCAGGAGAACATGATAATAATTTGTGTAAGGAGGATCATTGCATCATAATAACTGCACCTTAGAATATGATGATCCAAAATTCCTGTGCCTCTGCTGACTATTCACATTATGTTCTCCTGTGGGTAGTGATAACACCTGCCTTAGAGCTAAGAGACATATGCACCATGCATTGTTACTACTCCCTAAAAAAAGAAAATGTGCCTAGCAAAAACGAGAAACAATGAACATATCATTGCTTCAACCTTCAAAGCTCCACTGATATTTTTGCGAATTAGTGACCAGTAGAGCAGTGGCATAGGAAGGAAGATACTCTAATAATATTAATGCCCAATCTCGAAAGGAGTTTTATGGGGAAAGAATATCTTTTAATAAGCAGAAAGTATCCCTATTGGCAAAGCTAATTACTTTTTTACTCCCTGGAAAATCATTTGACTCCAATTAGGAAGCAAAATCTGATTAGAGCCCTGCTTGTACCCCTGACATAGGGAGTGAAGTGACAGGGCACATAATAAAGTGTATAGTTTTTCCCACCCTTCTGCACCATAGATACATTTAAACAAGAGCCTTACTGAGTATTATTATGGAACCCTGTTGAAGAAAATCACACACATATATGCCTTCTAAGTTAAAAGCATCAATTCATCAGAGATACAACTGATTGAGTACCTTCTTCTGTAACTATGGATCCTTCTTTTGTAATCCTTTGTGATTAGTTAAATAAGATGCAGGGAGATGCTAGAGACTGCACACACAGAACACATGGTTATATTGAAAAGCCCTCTGCAGTTGAGCATCGGAAGAGAAAGAAGGTGCTGTTGTCTAGATGGGTACTAGAATTTGCTATCCTTTAGCAAACATGCAACACATTTCCTTCAGTGTAGTGCCGAAATATCTGACTTGGTCCATGAAATGTGCTGCTTTGTTCATCACCCACAAAGAGTGATACTTCCACCCATAGCCTTCCCCGGGCCCCTGTGCTTGCCTCCAATACTAGTTGATATAGCACTGTAAAAAGTGAGGGATTGTAGCAATAAACACTCATTGGCATATTTGCAGACCCACAATACTTTGCAAGCAAGGCATATTTATAATGCCTCAACATATGATGTACATTTTAAGAATGTCATGACTCTGCATGTGCACAATTCTTTGCAGTGCATACAAGATTGTTTGCAACATACCCCACCCTTATATCATTGTGTAGGATTACACAAGTGCTCAGTGAAACTGTTTTTGAATAGAAGTGAGTTACCATATAATGTGTGATGGTCTATGCCCGAAGGAACTCTGAACACTTGGAAACGATGCAGATTGAGTGAAAAGCATTTTCCTGTCTGAATATCCATTGCCCTGTTACTATGGAGGAGTTATCTCAGGCATAGTCCATACCCATTATCCCTTGTAGGCTAAGTAAATGATACTGCAGTGTTGCTCTCTACTTATAGGGTAATGTTAGTAATGCTAAAGTAGGAGACACTGAGCCTCACCTCTGTCTTTTCTAAATCCTTAGAGGGCAAATTAATATTTGAGTTTTATAATGCTTTAACTTACAAGGGGGGCACTTCAAAGCACTTGCGTGACATATGTACAAAGAAGAGGAAGTATGGAATTTGGTTACACATCCAAGTAGCCTGCTTAATAGCATCCGATATTTGAGCTGGTAGTTCGATAATATAGTGTAGGTGTCGCTTTTGGTAAGGCACAATGAGTAACTGGAATTCTGCTGCGTGAACATTATTCATGTTAACGTTATTCATGTTACAATAAACATAAAACTAGTGGATGTAGGTACACATCTGCTAACCTTTCACTGAGCCAAGAGAGGAAGAGTCAAGGTTGTTCGGTAGTATCTTAATGTACTCTAGGGCAGAAGTTAGAGTCATAATGTAAAAGTATGGTAGAGTCAGGTTTAGGAGTCATGGGTGGGGAGGGAACATTTTTGGTTAATGTGTGCAGGCATATCTTGGTTAGATTATTTTGTTCATGGAGCCAATTTTTCAAATTAGTTTTTAACCTCTTGTGTTGTATTTTGCTGTTAGGGATTTTATTGCATAGTAATAGGTGAGAATTGTCTGTGTGCGCTGCTAAAAATCGTGTGAGCGGCTCCCAGAAGGAAGCTGGGCAAGCGCACATGCGCACAGCTTAGAGGGAACATTGGCAGTGATATCATGTAAATGAGTTGGAAAATGCTCCTGTGTACTGTTGATGACTTGCATCTATTGGAAGTTTACCCTACACAACTGATTGCAAGCTTTGTGGCTTTTTACCCAATTGTTCACAGAATGTGCGCTGTAAAATGCGCCATTTGAGCCCATTTATTTTAAAGATGTTCTGGGCAAGAGAACACCCCAAACTCCCATTGGTTAGTTTAGGATCCCTCGCTACACTCGTTCAGTCCTGCATATTAGTGGGAAACATTTGCACCCCTCTAATTAAATAATTCAAAAGCTGTCACTGAGGCCAAACGGCAACACTCTAGACACAACCCCTTCATCAGCATATGTTACAAAATGGTGGTTGTTCAGCAGCAGTGCCACACAGTTTGACAGCATAGAAAACAAAGGCAAGAGGAAGAACTGACCAAGGCATAGACCAAGCCCTAAAGAAGCAATATACAAAGTACTGGAGCGCAGAACTAGGACAGCACAGATAGCTAGAATGTTACACGTCATTGGGCAACACTTTCAACTCGCAGATGACCTAAATTAAGTAAAAAAACAAAATCTCAGGCAAACACTCACTGAACCACAATCTTGAACTAGGAACTGACAGACAGAGCTCAAACAATGAACTCAGGGAGGACAGAATATGTCAGCAATGTGCATTAGAAGCAATAGGAAATGAGAGAAACTCCTACATCCAAAGACTTTCAAGACTCTTATTTCCTAGCATTTTGCGAGACTATGGGCCTCATTACGGTGCCGTAATTAGCGCCTTCCCCACTCCCATTATGCCCTATGGGGCAAAAATGGGAATGGGGAAGGGTAAATGGGGAATGGGGATTTACCGCCCCACTCACCTTGGAATGGGGTGGTAAATCCGCCATCCTCCATGGTGTAAACAGAGTTTACACCATGGTGGTAAAGTAGGGAACTTACCGCCTGGGTTGTAATGAGGCCCTAGGTAAGTCTTTGCTATTAAAAGTAGACAAGAACAGCTCTGCTTTATCCCAGGGCAAATGTGTGCAAAGCAATATGGACTTTCAGAAAAAAATCTGAACATCAAAATCATCACTACTGAACAGAATGTAACATGTGTGCATCCCATATATTTCCCTGGACAACATTTGCCTAACGTGTCATGCCACTAAAGTGCCTTGCGGGGACGTCATTTAGGGGTTGCCAGGGGTTACAACTGCGACCCCTGAGGTCTCCCTTGCTACCCCTGGGGTCTCTCTTGCTACCCCTACAAAAAAAAGAAAACAAACTGAGTTACATTTTTTTTTTTAAAATTGTATGCCTGCTTCTGGGCTTTGGCCAGCGCAATGTGGCTCTTTGCTTCTGGAGTGGCTGGCTTTCTTGTTCAAGCCTCTTTAAAAAATACATACAAAATAAATAAAAAAAGAACAGGAGTTCCACAAGTCTAACACTTTCAGCAGTGACAATAAATAAGAAAGAATAGGAATACCAAATCATTTGTCTTTCTGGAATTCTATACAATAATTGTTGGAATCATTAAAGGTTTATTTCAGGCACACTTCAGGGGGTGAGTCACTGATTTAGTCTGTTCTTAAACACCTCAAATCAGCATGTCATCCTTCTGAGGTCAATAAATGAGTACCAACACAGCTTGGGTGATATTGTATGTATATTTGTTCTATATAAAGCACTTAAGCGTAAGTGCTATACAATAACACATCATTATCATTTGGCCAGGGACGTCTGCTTGCATTCACAGTCATTTGGTAATATGGGCCTATACACCCTGATCTTAATGATACATATGGCGATCCAATCTTGTATGAAATGTATATCACATTATAGTGATACTGTAACCATATTTTACGTAGTGTACTTAGGAACAATACTATGTGATACCACTACCTGTTTTGTCAAGGCGTGAAAGGTCGTGTTCCATCACTTCCTGTAATATTACTTTGGGGTGGGGTCAAATGACATCACTTCCTGTGATGTCATCAGAGGTCAAGAGTCATGTGATGTCACTTCCGCTACCACTGGCATTTTGATGAAATGACGTCCCTGGTGCCTTAAATAGTATTATGGTATAGTAGGGGGTACTATATAAGGATGGGAGGCCCAGGAGTTACGAGGGATGCATGGAAGGGTCAGAAGGGAATTATTTTTTAATGGGTATGTTTTAGGAATTCCAGACCCCTTTGTTAGGCTGGGTACCGATCATAGGGATATTGCAGCATATGGGTCCTATCATGGATAGATAGGAGGCTGGGAGTAGTACCCATGGATGGAGATTTCAGGAGGATATTGCAGATGGGATATAGTGAGCTCTTAACAAGCAAAAAGATCTATGGCCGGTGGGTAGGGAGGCCTGAAGGACTGACTGAGGGTGGGAGCCTGGGAATGCTATCATAAATGGGTAGGACACCCATGAGGTGTGTGTCCCTGCTTGGGGTTTATTGGACTGGGGGTACTAACATTGCCCCAGAAACAATGAAGGCTGACCCGGCCAGGATTTAAATCGGACCCACGCTGTTCTCTGTGCTTAATTACTGAGATATCTCCCGGCTTGTATTTGTAAACAAATTTCAGAAGCTGCTCTCACTCACGCACGTCTTAAAAATAGAAATAAACTGTACAATTTCAATGCACTTTTGGCCTCAGAAAGAATACATAGGGCCTCATTACGACCCAGGCGGTAAGTTACCGCCTGGGTCGTACCTTTACCACCATGGCGTAAACTACGTTTACGCCATGGTGGTTGGCGGACTTACCGCCCCATTCCGAGGTCGGCGGGGCGGTAAGTCCCCAATCCCCATTTACCCTTCCCCATTCCCATTTTTGCCCCATAGGGCATAATGGGAGTGGGGAAGGCGTTAATTACGCCGCCGTAAATTACAGTGGCGTAATTAACAACATGGTCCCTTAGCGCCATGGATTTTAACACCTGCGAAAAGCAGGTGTTAAATCCGCCATGGCGCTAAGGGACCTCGGAATCAGGCGGTAAGGGTCGGCGCTGTTTACGCTGCCGTAAACCCCTTACCGCCTGAGTCGTAATGAGGTCCATAGACATGCAGCATGTTTCTACCACTTTGCTACAAATAGTGGGATCCTGAAAGGCAATATGTTCTATTATAATACATTTCAGATCTTAGTGACACCCACATATTTTGTTGAATAGGTGTTTCCCCTTTCAGCCTTTGTCATGTAGTTATAGATTTAGAAACATACACACAGGGCTCTCAATATTTCCATGTCCTGTGTATGTCATGCAGTCCTGATTGTATTCTTTCCAGTCTGGAACTTGCAGTTTGGCTTTTCCCATTTTAGAATCTGATATCACCTGAATTTGAGAGGATTCGACCATGTCGAACCGTGGCTGAACTTCTTCGGAAATCTAACTGAGTATGACTGAGTGGTCTAGAAAGGGACATGTGTAGTTGGAGCTCGTTTTTAGCTTTGGGCAGCTTTCAGAGAGGCAATAGGCTATTGCTGGAGCCAGCCTAAAGACTTTTTGGGAAGTGTTAATAAGCTGGAGTGGAGTTTTAGTAGATGAGTAGAACGAGAGGTAGGGACAGGTAGCAGTGACTGGGGACTTAGAGAGTGAGATTTCAGGTAGGCTTTGCTTACACAGCGTTCTGTGACACATTAAGTGAAAAGAAGACAGACAATTCCACAATTAACATCTGTGGTCAGTTTAGGGAGAGGGCATTCCTGAGAGGGAGAGCAGCTTGGGTGACCGTGAGACAAACACTCGCATGACTCTTAATTTTCGAAGATACAGCTAGAAGTCTGGAGAAAATAGCATTGATTGTAGGAGGCCCGAAGGGGAACCAAGCCTTCTGTGTCCAAGTAACTGTAAACGAGCCAGAGTAGGCGGAGTGTAGCTGCTGGAGGTCCTTTCACATATAAAGCAACACTTGATGTGTGCACGAGGCATGCCATAATTGCAAGTGGTTAATTGAAGTGATCGTCCAACTCACATTCCACCCCACCCTCTTCACAAGTCTGGAAAGAACAACACAGGGTCTGTTCAACTAGAGGGAGGAGATTGAAAACCCCAGAGTTCTCTCTCTGCTGCTTCCAGACACTGAGAAGTCAGACAATGATGATGATGACGATAACATGGATGGTGAATAAGACAAAGATTATGATCCATCAGCGTCCAGACAGGAATGTGTGTTGCTACTGGAAAGCAGTGGTAGGGAGGACGAGGAGAATTCTAACATATGCAGATAATAGACGTTTACACCCCACCTTACACCCCACCGGTGTACTGTTTCTTCAAGAAACTGCCTTTCAGTCAAAGATCAGGAAGCACATCAAATCATTGTGAACGCACCCACCACTCACAGTATCATCTTGTCCAGATGACCAGAGCCAGTGTGTTGTTAGCTTACAAGGAATGTCAACAAGTGTTGAGTACTTCACACAGAATAAATAACAACCGAATCTGGCCTCTTGAACACTCTGCCAGAAAAAGGTGTGCCGAGGAAAGGCAGATACCAACATTGGTACCACATCTATGCGATCCTCTAGGCTGCTGTACCATGTGCAAACATGTACAGAAGTCAAAAGATCTGCAGTTCCGTCCTCCCCAGACCAAAAGGCAAGCATCATACCACCACCAGTCCACACAATTGCCCCTGTAAATACTGCAGCAGTGTTATTGTTTGGGAGTGAGATACCAAGCCCTACACCCTGAACTCCATCAATGCATAGCATTGATCCCACAATTCTTCGAGCCAGTGCTGTGGAAACATTTGAGCCTGCCCAAAAATATCTCAAGTCACATGACAGACAGCGCCACCGCAATGCTAACCTGGCTTTAGTTTTGGCAGTGGACCTCTTGCATACTCTTTTGTAGAAACCCAGGATCCCAGCCGCTGTTTTTTTTAATCCCACACGGTGCATGCACTATAAGGTTATGGCTATTGTGGGGAGGGTACCACAGCAGTCTGTCGACCTAAGAATCCACTCCTCCATGGACATGTGCATCAGCAGTTAGAGCATTCAAGCATGTGTGCCACAACACACTGGGTGTATAACGAACAGGAGGTCCACCAGGAATGGGGGACAAAGTCAGGGCACACTGTAGGCTGACAATGCCTATTCAATGTCAATAAAGTAAGCAGAATGTTTCACAAAGTAAATACATTTAATCATAATACAATCTAAGAAAATGTGGATTACACATGGAAAAATAGTTCATTAAGTAAACAGTACATTAAGTAAAAAAAATGTGAGAATTTGCATGTTTTTATAACCATTCAGGTGCTAGTTATTTGAGTGGCTAAAACACCACTTGTGATTTGTTCATGTAATGACAATAATAAATGAAAAATAATCACTTTGCAAGAGAATTACACAAAAGTAAAAAGCACTAATATCTCCTTCGAGAAGCATTGGGTACTGAGTTAGATCTTTAGTGTTCAGTACTACTACGCGTGTATCAACTAGGCGCAGGGGTCTGCAACCTGTGGCTCTTCAGATGTTATGGACTACAACTGCCATGGTCACTCACCATTGAATATGATGGTTAGGAGTGATGGGAGTTGTAGTCCAAAACATCTGGAGAGCCAAAGGTTGCAGACCTCTGGGAACCGCACCAAAGGCCCATCCTGCGCTCGTTGTGTAGGGGGAATCACATCAAAGGGATTTGAGGGATCTGAGAGTCATATTTAATTAAGTTCGTCCAGGCTTACTTAAGCGCTCTTCATGCAATGAGTACTTGCAGGACCTGTGCGACCTGCAGGATCTGTAATGTATACTATCTATGTCTTTGTTAAGAATCAGAGTCACACAAGAAGTTTCATTAACACACTGTTAGCACTGGAAACAATGGAGCAAGCTTCTATCACACCATATTACATTGAGGCATATTGTCACAGTTTCTAATAGTAATAAGGTGGGCCGCCTTGCTGGAGCAGGTGGCCACGAGCCATTGCTGCAACCACTAGCACAATCTCTGAGTTCCACAGTCTGAAGCAAGAGCTCCGCAAGCAGCAGCACCAGGACACTGTGGCACTGGCAGAGAATGGGGAAAGTGTGGGAGATCCAACATGCATAGATTCCATTAGTGCTTTCTACACAGATTTAGATGATAAGAGAACCCTACTCAGGTAAATTGACCTCGGACAACCATTAAAGGGGAATGAGAATTTGCTGGAAAACATCACAAATATTCACAAGTGACTTGAGCTTAAACTTCGACTATGCAGGAAATTTCCAATGATAAAGATGACAAGCAGGGACCACTCATTGGAGGGAGGCTTTATAGAGGCACCAAGCAATCAGGAATTGTTCTTGGGCTTACTATAAATACACCTCATGCACAATATATGGGCAAAGACATTCTGAATGAACTGACTGAGCTCATGCCATAGGACTTCACTGAAAGAAATCCTGTGCTGTGCCAGAGACACACATGCAGTTCTGTCTGTTGTTGGCTGTACACCTGATGGGCATCATGCAGCTCAAGTGACTTTTTGTGTGGAATTTGTCAGACTTACTGATAGTTGTGTTACCGTCCATGAGTCAGTCCACCTACCCACTCTTCCGCGAGAAAGTAAAAACGGTGCTGTTTAACAAACATGTGTAACTCAACTGTACTGCTTGTCTCTCCTCGATGAACCTAATTATGTGAAAATAACCTCTATGTTTCCTACCACCTTCTGTAACCTATTATGTATCGCTCTCTTGGCGCCGGTGAACCGCCGGGTCTGGGCGCTACCAACAAAGAAAATAAATAAATACATAAATAAATAAATAAATAAGCACTGCATGCATTCAGGCCCCTGGTAGACGAAAGTAAGCATTAATTGCTTAAGCTCGAAGCACTGAATCTTCCCCTTGCAGATTGATGTGGACAATTATATGACAGTGAGGTTAGCATATAATGTCAGCACCAAGGAGTGCACGTTCAAATCTTAAAATAAAATCTAAAAATTATTTTTTAATAGCTGTCCCTGTCACAATTTGAAGCTAGTTGTGGAGGATGCAGCAGCCTAACCAGGGGCGTGCTGGGAGGGGGGGCATGGGTGAGGGGGGAAATTACCTCCAGGCTGGCTGGGCTGTTGCTCACAGAGCGAGGGCTGCAAAATGCAAAACAAATAATTGCAAAAGGGAACATCCATCAGACTCCAGGCTGCCTAAAAGGAACTGAGTGCTGCAAGGTCTGCTCAGCTTCTTTGTAGATGACATGAGGCACTTGTCTTGTTTTCAGAAATGTTGCAGATATGCCTGTGTGGCCCCCTCACATAAGCCTCCAGAGTGAACAAGCGAGAGTGAGAAGTGCCTCAGCTACAGGTGCATGTTCATATGGCCCAGCAGAAACGCACGCATTTAAATACAAGCTTCTGTGACCCTGAATGGCAATGTGCGCACCACTGCACCCCCATTGGTCTGTTACGAGCCTCAGCAGCTCATCACGGTCCATATCTTATTATAATTTGTCCACTGTTTTATTCTTTAAGAACTCTTCCCCTATGTCCCGATGTATTGCATTATAACTAGTGAGTTTCTTTAAAAAAGACTTTAATAGCACCCTGAGTAGCACAGATGGATGTTAGTATACAGTGGCTATGAAAATAGAGGGTGGATTGTTTGTGGCACTCACCTTTGGGCACAGTTGAAAAACATCTATAGAAAGATGTGACCTTCAGGTATCAATTATAAGTAGACTACAAACTAAAGGTGACATTCAGAGTTTGGTGGATTCTTTTAATGAATTATTGCTGTAGAACGTTACAATATCCACCATAGTTATTTCAGAAAATCTGTCCAATTTAGAATTTACCATCGAGGGAGGTGGTATTTCTGGAATACCTCCAGAGGTATTTTGGAAATGCCACCTCCGCTGGTGGTAACATAAAAAGATTATTTAAAAAAAATGGTTTGCAATCATGTTCACCGTCCATGTGAAGGTGGAAATTGAGTATGTATTGTAGTGTTATGTTGATTTATATTGCGCACTGCTACCACCCAGGGGCGGTCTCCAGGCGCTCACGTGGCTCTTCAAGAAACGAGGGCATAGTGTGTTAGTGAGGATAGGACGATAGGATAGGTTCAGAACCAGGAGAAACTGGCGTGTGTGTGTTGCCTTGCGTGCAAGATGCTTGTTCGTGCCAGCTTGTTACCGTAAGGGTAAGACTCAGTGCCTCGGTTGTGTACTAGTGTTTATGTTGGGTGTGTGAATCGTGTGCGGTTAGGGTGGAAGTATAATCGTGTGCACTGGTTTGTTGTATCCATAGGGCAGAGTCCAGTGTCATGGTTGTTTGTAAAATGCCTGAGGGAGTTGTGTTGGTGTTTGTTTCAGTGTGTTTGTGTGTGGTAAGGCTAAGGTTTTATGGATTGTGTGCACTGGTATTTTCCATCAGAGGTTAGGTTTAGTGTCTCTGTAGTTTGCTGAGTGAAAAAGCTAATTAATACTTGGTGTGTGTATGTGTATTTTGGCTAGCCCATAGTCAGGTATAGTTGTGGATTGTGATGGAGGAGCAGGAGTAGGGTGGATTGATTATTACATTGGTTAATCTCAAAAGTACTTCCAAAATATGTCCTCAGTGCTCATCCAGTTACCACTTAGTCGTGCTCTTCAATATTCCCTGCCACCTCTCCAAGCTCTGGGGGCTACCTTCCCCCACTGGTTCTTCTGAGTGCAATAAATCGGTTGCACCCAATAGGTCTTTAGTTGCTCAGCAAGGATTATTCTGTGTAATTGTGCATTAGCTTGTTGTACGATTGGCAGCTAAAGTGGCACATGGCTGGTCTTCGCAAACCTTCCAAAGGCGATGCGTGGCTGAACTACCCTAATTATCTGGAATGACGCATGGTTAGTTTGCATGCTTCAATTTAATGCATTACATGGCTGGTCTTTCCAGAATGTCTAGATGTTATGCGTGTGGTGTCTTTCACAGATCTGTCTAATGTGAGGCATGGCTACTCTTCGCTGATCTCTCTAGCTGTGGCGTATGACTGGCAGGAGGAGAGTGGAGGGGTATTTTGGTCCTCTTTGATTTCTCTGCTATTCGCCCTTATCTGTGCTATTGTGCCTTTGTGCATTTCTTTCAGTCCTCTTTGCCTTTGCTGCTATTGTCCCCTTGTGCTGGTATTTGGCAGTTGAATAACCATATTTTTAGTCATTTCCTGAAGATGAGGTGGTCTTCTGTGGTTCTTATATCCTTAGGCATTGTGTTCCGTAGGCTAGCAATTAAGCGTGAGAATGCAGTTCTTCCAGAATTTCCTTTTTTCGTATGCTTTTGTCTCTATTTGGAGGTCGTTGCTTGATCTTATGTCTCTTCTTGGTTGGTAGTGGCTGATCTTGGCCTGGAGAAATTTGACTCCTTGTCTGTGTGAGGGATTGTGGACTATTCAGAGGGCCTTGAATCTAATGCCCTTTGTTACTGGTAGCCAATGTAATTATAATTATTCTTTTACAATGCGCTTAATACCGGGGACCAGTTTCTAAGTGCAAGCCCGGGATTTAAACCTGTGTTGCTATACGTTGTCTTGCTTCTAAAACAAACGCATTGCCCCTGAACTATCCTTATGGCCTCTGAGAACGTAGGCTTCTCAGAACTGCAGTGTTCTTGATGCGCAGCACTTTTTGGGTGAGCCTTTCAGGTATTCCTAGGTAGAGACTGTTTACATAGTCAATTCTTGTTAATATCAGGGATATGATTGTAAGGTTCTATGTGGACAAGAGAGGTACAGGAGCATCCCCCCAAGGAGTCTCAAGAGATAGAAGCACTTCTTTGTGATAGCGTTGACTTGAGGTTCCAGGGATAATCCATTGTCCATGAGCATTCCTAGGTTATTTATTATATTTGATGTTTGCGGTTGGGTTCCCATTTCTAGCGGCCAGTCCATTTGTGGATTGGTTCCGTTGCCTCCTGCGGGTGAGACCATTATTTCTGTTTTGGCCGGGTTCAATTTGAGGTTCTTCATTGTCATCCCGCTCTAGACGTCTGTGAGACAATTGTTGAGGGTATTGTTTGGTTCTTGGGTCGTGGGTAGCTTCATGGTCAGTTTTGTGTCATCTGCGTAGTTGTAGGCAGTCAGTCCGTGGGTTCAAATGATTTTCATCAAGGGGGACATGTAGAGGTTGGAGAGTGGCAGTAGAGGCTGGATCCTTCTGTACCTCCGCAGGAGATGTTTTTGGTGTTTGAGGTGAAAAGTAGTATGTAAGTTCTTTCGGTTTGATTTGTGAGGAAGGAGGTTAGCTATTTTAGGGTGGAGTCTTTTATGTCACATTCCACCAGCCTTTTAATTAGTGCAATTTGGCTAATTGTGTTGACTGTCATAGAGATGTCCAGTAGTCTGAGGGCAGACTGACTGCCATTGTCTTAATTTATTTTAAGGTCTTCCCATATGGATAGGAGTGCCGATTCCATTTCTCTCAGTAGTCTGAAACCAACGTGTGAGTGGTTGAGTATTCCATTTCTTTTAACGCATTTAAGCAGGATTTTGCATGCATGGGTCCCCCTTATCTTTGCCGGGAAGGGCCGGTTGGATACAGGTCTTTAGTTGCTGGGATCCTCCGCACTTTCCATTTTCTTTTTATCAGTGGTTTCTTTATGCCGATTTGAAGGAGATTGGTCTCCTTCAAATGTGATTAGCGACAGGTTCATTAGGTGCCGGAAGTGTGACGTTGGGGTTTTGTGGTTGAGGATTTCTTTGTAGATATCCGGGGACAAGGGTCACTTGGAGATCCTGTGTAGTTGGTGTCCTTTATAAATGTGGAGAAAGTTTCTTCAGTTATTGGTTCAAAGCAGGTAAGTGTTGCTGTGATTGGTGTTTTGCCAGTTATCCGTGCCTCAGTGGTTGAGTTTGTATTAGTACAGTTTGCGTTGACAGTCTGTTGGAGTGTTTCTATTTTTGATCTGAGGTGGTTGGTGATGTTGTCACATAATCCTTGTGTTGGGATGATGTCTGTTGCAGAATGAAGGGTTTATTATCTCTTTGATGATTCTGAAGAGTTCTTTTTGCGTGTTGTTTTGTCGATTCGATTCTTGTAGTTTAGTATTTTCTTTTGTTGCTTTGAGTACTGTTGATTTGTATAATCTGAGTTGTCTTTGGTATTTTATTTAGTCTGGTCGGTTGTAATGTTCTCTCCATATATTTTCCATTTTGCAGTTTTTTTTCTTTTTAGTTCTTTCAGCTCTTTGGTCAACCATCTTGCAGCAAGCTTTTTTGGTGTGGCTTTGACATTTTTTGCTGGTGCTAGTCAGTCTAAGACTTCAGTGATCCAGGTGCTGAGTACGTTTTCCGCTGAGTCTGGGTTCATTTCGTTCAGCTCTGTGGTGCTTGGTTGCGTTGATTCTAGCAAATCTGTTAAGGATTCCAAGCTTAGACTCTCCCAGTTTCTTTTCCAAGTGACGTGTAGTATTGCGTTTAAGGTTTTTAGCCGATTTGGAATTTGATGTAGAATGGTATCAGGTAGTGATCGCTCCATACCATTGGTGTTGGTGGGGTGGATGCGCAGTCCTCCACTGCAGAAGATTGCGTCCAAGGTTTGTCCAGTGTTGTGGGTGGATCTGTTTACTATTTGCTTGAAGTGGGGTATTTTCAGGAGCGCACAGAAAATTAGCTGAGGTTTTGTTTTGTCTTTCAAACTAGATGTTGAAATCTCCGAATTTGATTAGTTTGCCATGCTAGGCTGATGGGATGGCGATGGAGTCTGCTAGTTTCGTGGCGATGTTCAGGTTGTAGGATGGCGGTCTGTAGTTCAGAAGGAACACTATGTTGGCTTGGTTGTTGAGTTTGATCTTGACAAGGACAGCTTCACAGTCTTCGATGTCCGTTGAGGGGAGTGGCGAGGCACAGATGTGTTCATTATGCACCATTGCGATTCCGCCTCCTCTGATGACATGTATTTTGTATTTGTCTGGTTAACCATGCGATTAGGATCATTAAAGACACTTCATATTTTAGGGTTGATAGTATTAGGTTTTTACTCTTTGATGACATCGTTATTGTTGTTTCAACTCCTCTGGGTCTTTATCATGGCTAATATTCCTTAAATTGTTTCCACATTTTGCAGTTTGCGGGGGCTCAGTTTCCTGTCATTGCCCATGGGTGCCCCCTTGTAGAGTGTGTCTGTTCCTTGGAGAATATCGTCTCCTTTCGGGTTCCTTTCGGTGTCAACTGACAAACAACAATAACTATGCCATCAAAGATTAAAACCTAATACTATCAACCCTAAAATATCAAGTGTCTTTAATGATCCTAAGCGCAAGGTAAACCAGACAAATACAATTTCTTGTTAAGACACGAGTTGTGGCAACACCTTAATGACCGGCAACCTCGCAGCTCAAGTAAAACTGAAAGAAACCAAGAAACACCCTGAGTAAAGCGCAAGTCGAGTTTAAGCCTAGTGCCCAAACTATACTAACAATTAGTCTTAAGTTGTCTGTTATGGCTTTGTGCGCTATAGTTTTGTAGTTGTCTGATAGTCATGTTTCTGTGAGAAGGAGCGCGTCTGTGCCTTCCTCGCTTAGGAGGTTGTGGAATTCTGTTGTGTTTCTTGCCATGGATCTTACGTTGAGTAGGATGCAGTGTAATTTGCCTTTTTTCCCTTGTGCGTTATTGTTTGTTCTTGTGTCTGCCTGAGTCGGTGTGTTGTATGTCTAGTTCCCATTAATGGTGGTTCTCTCCTGGTTGTGCTTGCTGGCTCGTACCACCAGTGTACGTTTTAATCATGCATGGTACATGGGTAGGTTGGTGAGAGGGGGGCATCAGAGATGCCCACATTTCCACCCCCTTAACAAGGCCCTTTATGAAAAAAACTCTTTTGACCGTATTGAAGGGAAGCACCTGTTTCTAACCTCCCGTACAATAATAAAACGTTTTAAACGATTTGGGCCAATTTGGATTTTTTACCTCTACCTAATAGGTGGAGGTAGCAATCGCTGGATGTTCAGAAGAACATCTACACTCTAAAATACAGCCACCAGCATTCCCATGGAATACCGCTGGTGGTATTTGATCAGTCCCTGAAATGGGTGGATGGTAAAATTGGCAGTGCTTGCCAAATACTGCTGATTTTAATGTTACCACCCAACTCTGAATGAGTTCCTAAGTCTATGATCATTTGGCATTGCTGTGTATTGTAGTTGTCATGTATATAGCACCATTTCCCCATTTGTATGGCCTCAATGCACTTTGTGGTTGGAACATCCTCAGGGACCAAAGTCCAGGTATTGTAGAGTTATAAGAGTTTAATTTAAGATGCCTGTTTGAATTCTACCAGCCAGGATTAGGGCTTGGAGGGCTGGTTAGGCTCAGGAAAGCAACCCAGAGGTCAGGCACGTGGGCGGGTGTTGTTAGCCATTTAAGACAGATTGCTACTGTAGGAGACTCAATGTGTTCCCAGCTAGACGAATTTGAACTTAGGTTTTCGCTGAATACTAATGGTAGAGGTGTTGAGGCATGTCAGGGGTTTCAGTGTGGATGGCTATGCAAGCTGCTAGACCGGATTTGAAATAGCCATAACTGCATTCTAGAGTGCATGGATGGGGAGCCGTGTCTGCGGGATGTGTCCACAGACGTGGTATGATTAATACTTCCGTTAGACTCGGACACATTTTTCTTCTGTGTCGTTTTCTTGGGACTCTCAAGACAATAGACTGGTTGTTCGAGTGCATCTTCTTGTGGGGTTAGCATACTACCTCTTGGAAGGACCTGCCTGGTGTCATTCGTTTAGTACAATAGGAAATAAATTAAGTTAAATAGATATTGCCACCTATGTCCTAGGACCAATGGTATTCTTCCCGTCCCCAACGGAAAGACCCATCTAAGTTCATCTTAATGTATCTCTATTCCTACCACCAAAAGCCAACAAAGTGCATTCCGGGCACAGTTGCCCCGGTTGAGCTGGTGCATTTCCTCCCTACCCCCAGTGAGACCTATGGGTTGAGCGTTCTGAATGCTTGGGTAAGCCCTTGATGATTAGGTAGGGAGATCCAGCTAAGTGTGTGACCATAGCTATCCATAGTTTGAAACTGGCCTAATTACCGTCTGTATCTCTAGTGGTCTGTCTGAATGAGCATTTTGACCAGACACCTTTAAGCGGCCACATCCAAGGTGCAATCCGATTTACAGGAGTTGTTAGATAAACGTTTGTGCTGGTTATAGAGTTGGTGGTCCTTGCAGGGGAAGATGGGGGGGTCCGAGGGACAGGGGGCATGTATGATCGTCTGGGGGGCGGGGAGCGAGAGCAAGTTCATCATGTTGTCAGGGCCAGTAATTGTGTGCGAGGGCCAATCAGCATAGAGTGGGTCAGAACACTATTGCGACAAGCCAAAGACACACATGCATATCAACAACAGATTCAGATATATAGATACACGGTCACATGTACATGTATACATCCTTACACCTGTACCTTACACAGTCACAAATACACTCAAACATATCACCACAATCACAGAAACTCAAACATAAGCACATACACAGACACATGCACACACTCCACCTTCCTTGAAATCACAAATAAATATAACAGGTCGCTCTTGTTCCCTTGCCATCTCCAAATCCCAGGTAGTCTCCCCTTACAGTTCCCTTTGCGTACATGAATTTAAATATGCAGCAGGCTTTCCAAGAAAGAGAAACTTGGGACCACAGTGAAAGCCAAGCCCCTTTGGCGACTTACACTGTGCGCTGTACACGTACAGATCCCATAGGCTGACTGGCAAATCAAGGTGGTGTACGTTCTACATGTGAGCCAAGGCAATGGAGGGGGGTAAGGAACTTGTGACTAAGCGATGTAGGCAACGGAAAAGGGTGAAATCAAGGTAAGGGAAGGAGATTAAATTAAGGGTTAAAGAATGGAGAAAAGGGGTAACAGAGCTCTGAAAGTCAATTGTAATTAAGGGGAAATAAAGGGACATCAAGAATCTGGTGAAAGGGATAGGCACTGAAGGGTGATCAGTAGGGAAACTAGGGTTCATGAGGCAGAGGTACAAATCTGTAAAGGTAGGTCAGCAAGTTGATTAACTGTAACTCAGATCTCTGCCTGACCTGCATGTCACTGCCCTGATTGTTGGACCGACTCAGCCACTTTCTTTTTTTGACAGGGTTATGCATACTTGCCTTATGAACATATGTTTCAATTAAAGCCTCTCTTATATTTTTACAGGGTGCTTTATCATGTGACCTGGTGCGTTGGAAATACACACCATTACACAGACTAAGATTATAACTATAGTGAATTTTCATTATATTTATAATCTGAGTCTGTACAATTGTGTGTACTTTCAGATGGTTTCACCACAGGATACAAACTATTAAAAGGCTTCCCTCTTGTAGATAAATTGGTGTTTTGAAAGCCAGATTTATGGAACAGTGTACTAGTTTATCCCTTGAATTACAACATTGCAGAAAGTGTGTTTTTAAATGTTAATATTGAAGATGGAATAGGAGAAGATGAAGTCTCCCCTGCTTTCTAAATTGGAAACTGTAGAACCAAGAAGACAAGACCCAAAGCCCCACCTTCTAAACTTCATAAATATGTGATTCTGGGCAAATCACTTTTCATCATTGTGCCTTATTTTCCCTAACTATCTGCAGAGAAAGTTATCACTCATGTGGGATTTATGATCTACATTTTTACTCCATAAATTATTATAATTGTAACCATTGTGATAATGTAAACTTGTGGGGAGGCAGTTTGCCAAGTGAGGATGTTATGTGTATAGACTGGAACGGCAGACAGAGTGCCAGGTATGGGTTTTATGTTGTGGGCTGGGGAGGCAGGAAGGCAGGAATGGGTCTTTTTCTGTGACAACTCATGTTTGGCTCGGAGAGAGAAGCCAGACCTCTGGTTCATTTCGGGCTCAGCTCTAGCTTTGCCACCTCTTTTCATTGGTCTAATACTAATGACGGGATCTGATGCGAATGGAGGAGATGTAGCCGGCTGTCACATTGCAAAGTGAGACACAAGCAAACCTGGGCTCATATTAATAGCTATCCCATTTCACCCATTACATGACCCTGGTGAAATAATGTTATTGTGGTGGGTATGTGGGAGAGTTTCCTGGGGTTCGGCTCTCTAAGAAACCACAAACATAACTGAAAGATATGTTGCATAAAAAGAAAGTAATGTCAATAATGTCAACTATATATACTTGCTAATGTGTTGGGGCGCAGAGATTGGTATTGAGTTATTCTGTTGTGGAATTTGGTGCTGCTGCATTGCAGGCTTTGGCCACTGCACTGTGCCATGCGCCAACGAATTAGACTTGTCCACATGCCAAAAGTTGCCAGTCCTCCCCTGAATCCAAACCACTGAGGCAACAACCTTCTTTGGTATCATTGAGTGACTTTGCACCATTCTGCATCGACATAAAGAAAGACAATGCTGAAAGAAGTGGGAGTTTCATTGCCCCTCCTATGTGCCTCTTCTACTCGGTGGGAATGTGGCAAGCAGGAAAGCTGCCAGTCTTCAGACAAATGCATCAACTAAAGGACGAATGCAAGTGTCTGAAACTGCCCCTGACGTGACCATCTGAAGTGAAGCGACATGACTGCTGGCACCAGAGCCTTCGTCATGTCAATTCCCCCTACGCTTGGTAACGCGGGCGGACATGTTGTTGTGGCAAACACTGTCAGTCAGTAAACTGATACGAGTGAAAGCACGCAACTTGATATGGCCGTGAAACATGCTGATGAATTTCTTACATTCTTACCAAGGTATCGCCAAGAGGGTTTTACACTTACAGGCCTTTAAACAAACAACAGAACAGAAGAACCAGAGACTGGAAGTGACTTCAAACGTAGATGGGAATTTACAAAGAAAATGTAAATGTTTCAATGTGAGGGACTGGCATGAATAGAGGTCGCGCGAGTGCATTCAGTGGTACTGTGTTGTGTTCTCGTTGATGCGGCAGCACAGTGCGTTCATAGATGCTTTCAGCAGCTTACACCGTTCTTAGGTTATTTTCAGCTTTAAAGAGGTAAACAGTGGAAAAGTAGAGATTTCGCGACTGCCACATCTTCGGTCGCGTCGGTCGGTTAGCACAGCAGTTGGGGTTCATTCTTCTGAGTGGGGGAACTCCGTGTTTCAGTAAATTAACTCCCTTATTCCTGGCCTACCAGAAAAAGATATGTCCTTAGAAGTTCTTCAATATGTTTGGGCGATTCTGTGGGGGACCGTGGGGCAGATCTGCCAGAAATCTCCCGCCAGTCCAAGATGACAAAGAGGGCTCTGGGTGCTTACTGGCCACTAGCACCCAGCAGAATCTGGGTGTGTGCACTCCCCTTCTTGTCTCGGGAGGATAGCTCAGGGGCAACCTGCTTGCCTTGGAAGCAAGATGACACGGAGCAACACAGGTCCGATCCCCGGGTCCACGCTTAGAAACCTCTGGGTATTAAGCGCGTTATAAATAGCCTATCATATCATATCATATCTTACACAAGCATGCATCAAAAACCGGGACAGGGCATGGAGGATGAGCAGAATGTGGCACATGCAGATAGCAGGCTCAGCGTATACGTAGAGGAGAGGCTGGCGCCGTGCCCGCTCCTGGCCCATGCCAATCCTGCCACACGAAAAATGCTCGCACTCACCTCTTCGACTGGCTGACAGTACACGGTAAGGTAAAACGAGACTGGCAGCATGGGGAACAAAATGGAGGATGGTAACAAGGCAACATCGCGGAACAAGGAAAGCAGACCACTATAGATTTAGACTAAATGACCTGAACTTGTGAGAGATGATGCAGCCTGGTGCTAATTACGTGTACAGATTGAGCACTTGCATGAAGATTTCGACTTTCTAGCCGAGTGGCTGTTGCATCCGCAGAACAGAGGTTCTGCAGACTGAAGATGAGGAAGCCATATGAATGCTCAACATTTCCCAATTGCAGCTGTTGGACCAGGACTCACACTTCCCCCACTAGAAGCAGATATTTCTGCATCCCTAGACTACAGTGAGTAGAGGGAAGACTTAGAAAAGAAATGCTAGAAATAACACATTATGGTACCAGATGTTCTGAGGCCCTCTGGACTGTTTCAAAAGATGTTCAACCTTGCTGCTTTCATCCCTGATTAGTGAATACCTTGCAAAGTTCTTTAACACATATAGTAATAATAATATTCTGTTATTTATAGTGTTTTTGTCAAAGCAGTCTACAGAGGCCATTAATATTTACAATCATTAGTATCCAACGGAAACGGGCCCTCATTTAACAACTTGGGGAGAATGAAAGGCTGAGTTGGCGTTGCCGGGAGCATACACAGATTTCAGCAACGAGTGCTTAACCCATGACACTATCTTGCCAGTCAAGTCCATTAACAAAGCCCAAGGCTTCATGTGCTTTGTTTGCTTGCCCTTAGAGATGTCCATTCTCAATAATGCCCCGGACGCATCTACTGAGTTGGGATCTCACCTTTCTATCAATTGAAGGAGCAATTGCAGCAGCATGCTTAGACTACATAGACACGACTGGTGCCTTCAGTGAAAGAAGAGCCAAGAGCTACAAAGTCCTGCTTGCCGCTCTTTTGCCTACTTAAGTAGCCCTCCAGGCTCTTTTCCTTTGCAGCTGGGGAGCAGGTGCAAGTGGATCTAGATCACCCGGCCTAAGCACCACCCACCTTCTTAGCCCTGCCTCTTCCTTCCTGCTCTTAACTCTTAGATCAAGGGCGTCTCTCGCCCGGACGTCCGAAGCGAAGGGCAAACGAAGAAAAGGACAATTCCTGTTTTGACCTGTTCAGACCACGAGGACCCAGGGGCCGACCCCCTGCTCAGACAGCAGGCTAGCATGCACCAACATGTGTTTACACCCTCTGTCTCCGCAGGCCATCCCCACCCGTTCTGGTCTCCCGTGATGTTCCCTTTTGCCCCCCCTTCTCACACACAGATGTTGCCTGTTTTGCTTGATTCTTCTACCAGGCTTCCCCCCTCCTTGACCCCTCCAGCCTACTTCTGCAGGAGTCTGTCCTGATACATTCTGGTTTCACCATCACCGTCTTGTGGCCAATGCTGGATTTGACTTTTATGGACTTCATAGATTTACGGTGCGTCACCCTTTCTCAACTCTCATGCTGGACTTCCTTTTCATCTTGTACTCACGGTGGCCCTGAATTATGCTGTTTCCGTCTTCATCTTGTATCCTGGCTTGCAACATGATGTGTTACTACTGACTTCTGCAGTTGTATTCGCTCTCCCCTCTTGCTTCTCCACTCTTTTGAGTGCTTACTCTCTGTTCTCCCATCCTCTCCCTTCTCCTATCTCCTCCCCTCCTCCCCTTACTTTCTTCTATGCACTTACTCTATCAGAATTGTCCCTGGACCTAGTATGATAGGAACCTCTTCTGTCTCCTCCCACCTCCCCTTAATGTAACCCTCACCACGACCCATCCAGCACTATCTGAAATGTTGTCAGGCCTAGTACGATAGTCGCTTGTTTTGGTCCTCCCCTACCTTTCTGCACCCCTCTCCCTCACCTTTTGTTTTTCTCCGGCTCTACCAGAAATGTCGTCAGGCCTAGTACGGTAGTCGCCTGTCTGTTTACATTTCCTTCCCCTTCTCCCCCTCCCTTCCTTATCTATGTCTTAGCTCTTGCACTATCTGAAATGTCGTCAGGCCGAGTACAATAGTTAATTTCACATCCTTACTGTTCATGGCCTGTAAGAATGTCATTGTGTTTACCCTTGTTCCCTTCCCTTGCCTTGAAGCGCTTTGAAACACATTGTGTATAGGCGCTATATAAATAAACTATCATATCATATCATAAAGATCATATGTCTAAATAGCATTAAGGGCATTTTATGGACTTTTGTTAATTTAAAATATACTGGGGCATTTTTACCCTTTATGCTGATGTTCCAGACATTTCATTTGACAAAATGCCATTGAGGACAGAAGGTCATAATGTCTCTTCACATAATGCCACCGAGGATGTCTCTTGATGTGTTTTAACTTCCTGTGGTGTCATCTCCAATGGAAACTAGAGAGGAGGCACCATTATTTGTCTACCTTTAGTACCAGACCAGCCCTTTACATGTATGCATGTATGCATGTAGGGTGTTATAGTAAAATGCACTACATTCCACCAAGAGTATACTTCAGAGTGTACATTGACATCAAGAGATGTCCAGCCCAGAATCCTCATATTGGAGAGGAAGGACCATGGAGACTTTAAAGTGAGATGGTCTCCGCATCATGATATATCCCATTCAGTTAATCTCTCACTTTTGAGATCTGTGTACAACCTGAGGCCAAGACTCAAATCCAGACAGGGCCATTTCTGCCCCGACATCTTCTTAAGGTTAATAAACTTAATGAATACCATTGGGATTTACAATACAATAGTAGCACCTGTTACTTACTGTGTTCCGAGGTGGCATCTTCCGTTCTTGCAAGCACTGTATAAACAAACAAGTTATTATGACAAGCATTGCAGTCAGGCTAGCAACAGTAAGGTCTAAATACCTTCCATAAGATCCTGTGGTCGGAATTTATTCTTTTGTGGTCTGAGATTTGGGCAATAATGTAACCACCAAAACATGATCACCTTACCATCAGAGTGATAAGGAGGGTGTGCTTTCGGATGTGCGTGACCTGGTTGGCTTTTATGTATTGATATCTGATTCGTGGAGGAAAGGACACCCTCCATAACATGCACTCCAAATGCTGTAGCTCCCCGGCAGGGAGTGTCTCCCCAAAATTAACTCACAAGCAGAAAGTGAAATGGGTGGTGAGGGTCCAAAGGCACAAAGTGTTGCCGGCAGGGAAGGGGAGTTGCAGGACTCAGGTGAAAGGGAAGGGGGTTGTAGAAGGGGATAATGTAGGGGAGCAGAAGGTGGCTACGGCAGTAAGGAGGGGGCCAGGGGAAAAAGTGTCTGATAAACAGTGCAGGGGCTAGGAGGTGGATGCCCTCCCCAGTAGTTGGTGGAAGAAGGGAAAGATCCAGGACTGTTACCCTGGACAGAGAAGTTGAAGACGTTGGCATATATTGGTATCACAAAGCCACCAGGGGCGCATTTAATGGCAGTGTAAGGAAGGCATGGTATCAACAGTAAGACATTTACAAGTGACCACAGTTCAAGGGTGTTTATTGAACTTCAAAAAGGGTTGAAAAATGCCCATCTACTCATAAATCTAAAGATGGGAGCAAGCTACCACCATCAAAAAATTATAACGCAGTCCTAGTGGTGTCTTGTCAAAACAAAAGGTTCTATACTAAAAAAAAACTACTGCCAATCGTTACTGCTAAATACAAATAGTGTGTGAAACAATGTTATGTAAAAGAAAGAAGTGTTCAAGAAATGATATGGCAGGTTATTCAGGCCGTTTGCCTACCTTCCCCCCATTTTCAGCACAGGACAATGCAGCACACTCAAGCTTAGCACAGTCTCTGGCTTCTCTAGCACGAGGGTGCAGTTCAAACATTAGCATCAGGACCTTCCATGCCCAAGTCTCTTTGCCTTTCAAAGTCTCTTCTTTCAGGGGGCCTGATGCGACAAACAAACAATACATTATTTTCCTCTCAAGATTTCACTCAATTTCTCAGGTGATTCACGGTTCACCCCGGATCCCCCTCAGCCGGGCTCAGATTCCCTTTAACACAATGCTCGTAGGATTTTCATGTATCCAATTTCTTCAGTGATTCACTATTCAACCCGGATCCCCCTCAGCCGGGCTCAGATCCATATTAACACAATGTTCAATCAGTCTCCCTCAGCCGGGCTAGGACCAATTTAATTCACTCTAACACAAACTTGCTTTAACCCCGAACTTTCAATTGATCTCCCTCGTTCGGGCTCGGACAAACTTTCTCTAATTTGTTGTCAACTTTCTGGGCAGTATCAACATCGAAGACTTTCGAGTGTGCACAGGATTTTGCTTGACCCGTTGCAGGACCAATTCGATGCACAGTTCTTTGCCACTCTTTCACCTTTGTCAACTCTGAGTTGGATACCTTACAGAGACCTTCGAATGAGCACACACACAGTGCCAGACCTCTCTGTCAAAGGTATCGTCTCTTGGCTTCAAAGTTCAATTACTCATCTGCTGTTCAATTTTACTTGCATTGGTTATCACATATGTTTCATATACTGGTCGCTTCAGCGCTCACCATGCAATATTGCAGCTTGCAAACTTGGCTTGAACACAGACTGGTCTGGTATTGTCTCCCCCAACTCACCGGCTGTGTTTATTTCACTGGTGCTGCTTTGTTTTTTGAGCCAAGGAAAGTACCATGGCAGCAGACGATTCTAACCGCCTTGATTATCGACACAGGAGTGCCCCAGCTATCTCTGACACACAATGTGGATTCTTCAGACTGGTTTCCTGGTCTTAAGCTTTCTATTCTTGAGGTTTCGTGATAGTAACGGTTCCTTGTCGAAAAGGTCAAGGGCACTTTTTTCCTTGTGATCCCCTTCTGTTTCGCCATCTTTCTCCTCATGTGAAACTGCCATCTTGGAACTGCTGTTTCCTCATGTGCTTTGCCTCGCTGGTACAATGCCTTCTCCCTCCTCCTTCGCAGTCCCCTATCTTTATACACCTGAGTCATGTTATAAAGCTGCATGTGTGCGTGATGGTCAGTAATTGCTGACTAGGCCTCACCATTGTATTGGGACATGTCAGGTATACGGCTAGTGTTAGTCTGTTTTCTCTCATAGCAAGCTGTCCGTGAGAAAGTGTTTGTGTTAAGAAAGTGGGGGGTTGAGATCCTGAGTATCCTCGAGATGGGGTAAAGGTGTTACACAGAAGGAGAACCACATCTCACCATCCGGTGTCCCACTCCCACTCCCCGAAGACCCCTTACACATGTGATCCTCCCACACTGGTTGACCCCCCAGGAACTGGATCCAAAAGCGATGGCCATGTCCTGGCCACCTGGATGACAGATCCTTGCGGACTAGCGGGTGAAACACGTTCAGGTTTCTCACAGTGGGGAAATGTGTGGATGTATTTAAGCTCCTACAGAAGGAAGTGAGGCCAAGAGAGGGATTAAAGGAGAAGGAGCTGCTATCGAGGCCAAAGGTGCCTGTAATGATTAATAATTCAATGCCAGCCTTTTTAATATATGCTAGTGTGTACTGTGAGAATTACCCAGAGGGGAGTGTGGCGTTGTTCAAATATCTATACGTCATTAGGAAGGCATTTGTCAGCTTTGGTGGTTTTGCATGGGTGAGGTATGATTAGGAAATTAGGACAAGGATGGGGAGGACCAGGTGGCAGTGTGGGGTGAGAGTGACCTGCATTTGTGGTTACAGTAGATGGCGCCCACACATCCAACGCCCACTTTGCACACAGTAAGCGGATTGCCTGTGCCTTACCAGCCCTTTGATGGTCGCCCCACCTCAGACGGGGTGGGGGAGGAGGCAGAGGGCCGCCGTCAGCAGCATGCTGGCCATTCAACAAGGAAGGGTTCTCCAAGACTGTCTGTAGGTTTAAGCACAAGTGCAGCAGGTGCGCAGGACAGCACGCTGTCATGCAATGTGTTGCTACAGGAATCAGAGGGAGGGGCAGGGGTGCAGGGATTGGGATTGTGGGGAAAGGTCTATACTCCATTTAAGTTGGATAAGATGGAAGAATGGCTGTGCTTTTACCCAGACAGGGAAGCAGCAAAGATTTTTGGGGAAGGGTTTCGAGAGGGTTTTAAGCTGGGGTATCAAGGACCTAGGGGTGGAGGTGGGTGGAAAACTTGAAGTCTGTACGGCACAGACCAGACATTGTAAGGCTGAAGCTGGAGAAAGAAGTCGCAAAGGGGAGGGTAGTTGGACCTTTTGTGGAGTTGCTCGGTGATTTGGTGGTGTCCCCTCATGGGGTGGTGCCTAAAAGGTTGAAGGGAAGTTCACACTGATCCACCATTTGTCATGGCCAGAGGACATGTCAATGACCAAAATCATTGTATGGTCTCTTACACGAGCATGGATCAGGGGATGGAGCTTGCGGAGAGAAAGGAAAGGGAGCTTTTATGGCCAAGTGTGAGATCAAGTCTGCGTTCAGGTTGCTGCCAGTGCATCCAGAGGATTTTTGGTTGTTGCGGATGCAGTTTGAAGACCAGATTTTTGTGGATAAAGTGCCGCCTATGGGATAGGCAGTGTCCAGTGCATTGTTTGAGAGTTTTAGATCTTTCCTGCAGTGGTGTTTCACATGCAGATCAGGTTTGAAGGAGTGTTGCATTAGCTAGATGATTTTTTGTTTATCAGTGGGGCGGGGAGAAAGTAGGAGTGTCAGGAGATGCTAGAGGTTTTCCAGGAGTTGATAGATGATTTGGGAGTTCCGCTGGTGGAAGACAAGGCAGAGAGGCTGACAGTGGTCCTGACCTTTTTGGGGAATGGATTGGATTTGGTGGTGATGACCTCACACCTGCCGGACGACAAGGTGAACAAATTGGCCCAGTTACTGGAGAAGGTGATGGGGCGTGCAAAGTGACGCTGGTAGAAATACAGATGCTGGTACACCTGAATTTTGTGTGCCGTGTTGTGGCTCCGGGACGGACATTCTGCAGAAGCATGGCAAGGTCTTACCAGGGCGAAACAACCACACCACAGAATAAGGGTGTCAGGGACTCTCAGGAATGACTGCAGTGTATGGTTGCATTCCTTGGGGGATTTTAATGGAGCGTCAATGTGGCTGCTAGGGGACTCAGTGGCTTGAGAGCTACAGGTCTTCACTGATGCCTCATGAGCAGGAGTTTTTGGGGTGTACTGGCAAAGGAGATGGCGTGCAGAGAGATGGCCACCACACTGGAGAAAGGGAGGGAGGAACCTTGCATTGTTGGAGTTCTTTCCATTTCTGGTTGCTTTGGCATTGTGGGGCAAAGAGTTGGAGAACAACAAGGTGAACTTCAATGTGGATAATACAGCAGTGGTTAATGTGGCGAACAGACAGTCTACTAAGGATCAGAGGGTGTCCAGGCTTTTGAATGAGTTTGTGCTGCAGTGCCTGAGGTGGAATATTGTGTTTAAGGCAACGCATGTGCCAGGAAAGGATAATGGCATCGCTGATGCATTATCTCATTTTCAGTGACAGAGATTCCATCGGTTGGCACTCGAAGCAGAGCTTGAAGGGCACCAGATCCCAGAGGAGCTATGGCAGCTATGAGAGGGAGAGCACTGCATTTAGTGGAGGGTTGATTGGCTGCAAGTTCAGTTAAGATCAGTAATTCAAAATGGATCAGAAAGGCAAACAGCTCTGGGTTCATTTGGACAGGGGAGGACAGGATTTGTGCCTAGCCAGGGCTGGTATAACATGGTGAAGGAGGTTCAGGTAGGGAAGGTTTAGTTTGCCAACATGAGAATGGAGAAGGGGTGATGGCAGGGCAGGTTCTGGGGGGATGAGGAAGAGGTTGGCAGCATTATGGACTCATTCTTTCAGGATTGGTGCGGCATCGGAAGGGAGTAAGTTGGTCTTAACTGAAGGGGGAATGAAGAGATTATGCCATTGGAAGTCATCAAAATACAAGGTGTAAATAAGAGAACTTGGGAAGGGGAGTGGTTAGGGGAGGGGAGGGTAGAAATGGGGGGAGTTTGTTAACAGGGTATCTCATGTACATTTCTCTTGCAGATGCAGCTGGAGGGAGCAGTGAGGTTCCCCGGATATGGATCTGTGGCCATCCATGGTGGAATGAGCTGGGAGAGTGGCTGAAAAGCGAATTTTCTGTACCCAATTGGGACGCTGTTATGCAGTTGCATTCTTGAGATGGTCGGGGGTGGGAGGTCTAAAGCGGGACCAGTTGCTGCCCAGGCTGTCTCGGTTCAGGGAGCGGCATGGGCTGCAGCAGCACTGTTTTTCCTCTTGGGAGCGAAAGGTTTGGTCAGGGAGCCAGGGGTGGCGCTGATAAATAAATTGAAGAGGGATTTGAGCTGACTGAGGGAGTTTTGGCCAATGGTTTCTTTGTATTGGACATAGTTGATTCTTAGGTAAGGTTTGGAGGGGGGCTATCAAAGAAGGGGCAGTTGAGCGTACACGAAAAAAGATCAACAGGGTAATGGGAACATTCTGCAGGTCATGGGGGGTGCGGACAGTGACACACCAGGACATTAAGTACAAGGAGTTTGATTTATTTCGAGAGGATGGAGTGCACCTGTAGGTAATGGGTAATCAATATTACTTGCTAGATTTGAGGATGGAGGTAGGAGAATTGGTAAAGAGGTGGAGATAGATGAGAGTTGGGGTTGGGGTAGAAAGAACACCTCGGGGGAGGGTTTTCTGGGTGCCGGGGACATGGTCCTTTGGCAGATGGTTGGGGGAAGCAAAAAGCGGTGCTTGCCTGGTAAAGGAGGGTGGTAGCGCTGTTTGCATGGACAGGCTAGCCCGATGGGTACAAGAGGGGTTAAGTGGTATGGAAGAAGAAGGGGTGTGGCCTCAGGGAGAAGATGGGGTGTAAAGGGGGAAGAAGGGTGAGAGGAACTGAGGGGGAGGGGCGGGAACATGGGACAGGAATAAATGAAAGATTTAATTAATGAACTGTAATTGTTAATGATCAATACTCTGTAAGGCTGAAAAACCAGGTTAGCATTTTAGAGCAATCTTTTCCACCACATGCAAGTCTGTGATTTCTTTAGCAATTTAGCCCAAAGGGTCTCCTGGGGAGTGCGCGATTCCCCTGGGGTGATTTCAGCACTGCACCTCGGCCAGCGAACAGTGCTGGGGCCAAAGTGCCCACTTCTCGGTATAAAATGGGGCTGGGAAGGTTGGGAGCAGCGACAGTTGGAAATGGTGTTGCGTTTCTTGACTTCCCACCCCGTGCTTATAAATGCCAGTGAATGTTTTCTTATCAGGGGTTGGGAGCACAGGAAAAAAGGCTTGGTGGCTTACAAAGGGGTGAGGGTGTTGGTGTGACAGGCTGGGACATTAGGGGGTGCTGTTTGATGTGTTCAATGGTTTATTGTTGTTGCTGATGTGGCAGGACAGCCAGGCTCCGCGGCCAAGAGTGGGAGGAGAGAGAAAGGTGTTGAGGGGAGCACTGGTGGAACAAGAGTAAAAGGAGGAGATGGTCCTTTGGAGGATGGTTGGAGGAAGCAAAAAGGGGTATTAGCACAGTAAAGGAGGGTGGTACCGCTGTTTGTACGGACTGGCTAGCCTGGGGGTAAAAGAAAGGTGAATAAGTATGGAAGAAGGAGGGGTGTGGCCTTGGGGAGAAGATGGGGGACAATGGGGGAAGAAGGGTGGGAGTAATGGAGGGGAGGTAACAAGGGACAGGAATTAATGCAGGATTTAATTAATTAATTAACAATCAGTAGTCTGTAAGGCCAAAGAGCTGGGTTAGCGTTTTATCGTAAGCTTTGGCCTGTCACATTAAAACAACCTTTTCCACTACATACGAGTCTGGGGGTCTTGTGCAGTTTAGCCCAAAGAAGCCATTTTACTTGCCTGACCTGAAGCGCCGCTGATGCAAAGAGTGTGGGCATAGAGGTAAATAACGTGTGCCGTTACTGACATCGAGGGTGGGAATAGAACCACAAAGAATTGGGTTTGTTTTCTGTCATATTCGGCGTACTGTGGGGATCGTGGGGGGAGTTGAGCAAAAAGACTCAAATCCCTTCAGGAACCCAGTAAACAGAAAAGAAACTCGTATTATGCAGAGATGCTCACTCATATTTTTGTCAGCTTATGTTCAAGTCCCCGCAGGTTCTTTCTCACTATGCGGCCCTCCGCCCGCTCACCAAGTACCCAGGGGCCAGTGGTCTCCCCACTGCAGGGTGGCAAGGGACTTGAAACGGTTCACATCTGTGCCTGACAGACACTGAAATAACAGCAATGCACAGAGGGAACATGACAGTAAGAAAGAGGCACCAGTCGTCAGCAAAAACAGGCTAGGCTGTACAGAACGCTCTCATCTCTGTCTACCAAAATGCCCTCATGTGTGATGATGACTTGAGATACTTGCTGGATCTGACTCTATGAACTAGTGGGGGCCTGGCTTTCCACACATGTCCTACCCCCCCTCCCCTCCAAGTTTGTTTTTTCCCTCTCATGATGGCAGTTACTGTCGTTTCTGCAGGTGATGGAGGATGTCCGGGATGATAAACGTCAGATCCGCCTCCTGAACTCCAGCAGGTAAAATGTTTCCACGAGAGATGAGGGATACGACTTGGTATCTCTACTGTGTTTGTTGGTAGCCTGCTTGTGATTGGATATCATTTTACTGATGTGTCAATGTGTGGCACTCGCTCTCCTTTCTCCAGTTCCTTCCTGTCTTTCCTTGATCTCTAACACCTTCCCTTCAACCAACTTCGTACCTATGTGTTTTCTGTTCTGTCTCTTATTCCTCTCGTGTCTCTGTTCTCTAGTTCCTAACATTTTCTCGCCCTATGTTATTCACTGTTCTATCTGCATTGTATGTGTGGATGCACGCATCTTTTGAATGGTCTGTTAATGTGCAAAGGCGTGAGGCTGTCCATTGGTGTGAAACATCAGGTGGGCATGATCACGTGTTGGGATAGTCCTTATTAGTCATGGCATTTATGTGGTAGGTGAGATGCAGTTAGTGTTGACAGGGTCTCCTGTCTAGCTGCCCTCTCTATGGAATAAAGAAGGTTCAATGTCAATGTGTCCTTAGTTGAAACCGACTGAGGAACATAGATGAGCTGATCTTTCCAGGTTGGAGGCTGGAGCCTGTAATCAAAACTGCATAATATGGGGGTTCAGTGCTATCTCACACTCGCCTTCCCCTATTCTCTCTTTCTCCCTAACTCTCCCTATGCCCTCTATTTTCAGCCCTTCCCACGTGCACCCCATAACACCCCCCAGCTCCCATTACTCTATCTCTTCGTTTTTCTACCTCTCCCAGTCTCCCCCTAACCCCCCCATCTCTTGGTGCCTCTTTTTCCTTCTTAATCTCTTGTTTGGACCCTCTCACTCTATTCGCTGCCTCTTTCCATCACACTAGCCCTTATTCTTATGCGCCCAGTCCCCTTCTATGCAGTGTCTGATACAGTCTGAATGTATCTACCCGTGGGATTGGATATGCAGTGTCTGATAGTCTGAATGTATCTACCCGTGGGATTGGATATGCAGTGTATGATAGTCTGAATGTATCTACTCGTGGGATTGGATATGCAGTGTCTGATAGACAGTCTGAATCTGCCCGTGGGATTGGCTATGCAGTGTCTGATACAGTCTGAATGTATCTACTCGCGGGATTGGCTATGTAGTGTCTGATAGTCTGAATGTATCTACCCGTGGGATTGGATATGCAGTGTCTGATAGACTGAATGTATCTACTCGCGTGATTGGATATGCAGTGTCTGATAGACAGTCTGAATCTGCCCGTGGGATTGGCTATGCAGTGTCTGATACAGTCTGAATGTATCTACTCGCGGGATTGGCTATGTAGTGTCTGATAGAGTCTGAATGTATGTACTCGTGGGATTGGATATGCAGTGTCTGATAGTCTGAATGTATCTACTCGTGGAATTGGATATGCAGTGTCTGATAGACAGTCTGAATCTGCCCGTGGGATTGGCTATGCAGTGTCTGATACAGTCTGAATGTATCTACTCGCGGGATTGGCTATGCAGTGTCTGATACAGTCTGAATGTATCTACTCGCGGGATTGGATATGCAGTGTCTGATAGTCTCAATGTATCTACCCGTGGGATTGGATTTGCACGTGGGATTGGATATGCAGTGTCTGACAGTCTGAATGTATCTTCTCGCGGGATTGAATATGCAGTGTCTGATAGACAGTCTGAATCTGCCCGTGGGATTGGCTATGCAGTGTCTGATACAGTCTGAATGTATCTACTTGCGGGATTGGCTATGTAGTGTCCGATAGTCTGAATGTATCTACCCGTGGGATTGGATATGCAGTGTCTGATAGTCTGAATGTATCTACCCGTGGGATTGGATATGCAGTGTCTGATAGTCTGACTGTATCTACCCATGGGATTGGATATGCAGTGTCTGGTAGACAGTCTGAATGTATCTACCCATGGGATTGGATATGCAGTGTCTGGTAGACAGTCTGAATGTATCTTCTCGCGGGATTGAATATGCAGTGGCTGGTAGACAGTCTGAATGTATCTATCCATGGGATTGGATATGCATTGTCAGATCTACCCTGAGAGTTATTAGGAATACGCACAGCATTTTTTTGTTTTCATTTTAATAGAACGTCACTGAAATCTTCCCTGTGTGCCTCAGAGAACACATTCCCGCATTTCCTGAGCCAGAGGGTGGCCTTGTTCCCTCCCTAGTCACTATGGAAGGGCCAACTCAAAGTGTGCCAATGGCCAAACAACAGCAACACCCTTGATGTGGCTGCATGACCTAACACCAGGGACTGCAGATGTACCTTTAGAGTTGAGTAAATGGATCCGTTCCAGGTGGACCCATGGGAGACTCACACCTCAGGTGACCAATTGGACTGCATTTGTCTGTGCTGCACGGTCCAGTTTGGCCTTGATGGCCCTGCGTTGGAGCAAAGGCTTAAAGCCACGTCATTGACCCCACTTGGTATAAAGGGAATATGCACATATGCAAAAGAGTGGCAATTTAACCAGTAAACGGGGCTGTTCTTTACCGAGCAAATGCTGATGCCATCCTCTGCAAGTTTATCCTTCTGATCTAGGAAGGCCTGCATATTTTCCATAGATGTTTTTGCAATGCTGTGACCTTGGAATATACCTTGGCGTTTTAAGATGGCTGAAAGATATCCTTGGAAATGATCATCGCACTCCGTGATCCAGTTGATGCAACCCCACAGGATACAGAACTAGGCACCACAACCTGAAAAGAATCCTGGCTAAAATCTTTGTTTTTGGCACAAGATGCTCACTCGGTTTTGCTGGGTCTGAATCTTTGTCAGAAATGTATTTTTCTGCCTACCACTAATGAATGATTTGTTCACTCATAGCTATATAGCTAATGCAGATTTTCACCAACCTGGCCTAAAGGCCACACTCCACTTATTATGTCCTTCCCTCTGCCATCTCCTTCCTTCAGGTCAGATAAGGGATGTACCACATGTACACTGTAGCCTTTACAGATAGATACTTAACACCTGAATGCTGCTCCAGTGGACACTACAAAAAGACAGAGGCCATCTAATAGGGATGCACTCCAGCTAAGACTCTCAGAAACCAAAACTGGAAAATTGAAGGACTATCACCAGGAATCCTTGCACACTACCTGTTCATTAGTGCAAATTCTCCTCACCCGGCCCTCAGTCCTTTCCTATGCCATTAGTTGGACTCAAACACCTCTTTTGAAAGAGTGAGAACTTGAAACAGTATCCACAGACTGAGTCCATGCCACTGAGAATGGTAAAGGACTTTGCTCCAGATGTCTTTCAATACAATACAATAATCATATTTAACACCTTGGAGTGGAAATTTCATTATGGTAGCAGCATGGATCGTGCCCTGCCTGCATTTAGAGAATTGCGTTTGCTCAACCTTCGGGATACTTATTTGCGGATAGTGACCTGCGAGCCACATCATAAGCTCCTCCATGTTGTCATAGGTTGCGG
The DNA here is from genome assembly GCF_040938575.1 of Ambystoma mexicanum. Taxonomy (NCBI): domain Eukaryota; kingdom Metazoa; phylum Chordata; class Amphibia; order Caudata; family Ambystomatidae; genus Ambystoma; species Ambystoma mexicanum. The sequence goes on from NC_090923.1 coordinate 720,989,335, forward strand.
CACAGTCACAACAGAGTGCTGCCCTTTGGCTTCCATTGGCCTTCTGGGTCTGTACCTAGGTCAAGGGCGCGGTCTGTGGTACCCATGAGGAGGACAGAGAGCTGTATCTATCCCTGCGTGTAAGGTCATTGGTTGACAGTTACCCTTGTCATAGGAGTCACTGATCCATCTCACCACATTGGTTCTGTTGCACTTTAGTGACACTAGTAAGTAGTAAGTAGGTAGTAAGTAGTTTGTATTAAGTGCAACCATTTTCAAGACACTAGTGACAATATATAAAAACATGCAATTGCCGGCAAAATGGGTAATACACGAGCAGAGGAAAAGTTAAATAAAAGCATAGAAGATAGATAAAAAAGGCAAGGCTAAAAGAAATATAGAACAAAAAGATCAGTCAGCTTGGGTCTATTAGACTAGATCCCCATGCTCAGATCGCCTTTTGAGAAAGCCCCCTCCACCGCCCACCACAGACTTCAGTGGCTCTGCAGGAGACAGCAAAGCATTGCCCAATGCACAGCTCCACCACAGCCTGGTGGTTTCTGAGGGGTGCTAGTTCTTGTGGCATCCTCTGACCAGGGTGTGCCCTGAGCAAGAGAAGGGCATATCCATGCTGACCTCCATTAGGACCAAGAGGATAATGTCTATTTCCTCCAAGTCTCCATCTCTCACAGGGGAAAGCAGGCTCTTATGGTGGTCATGTTTACTCGTAGGCTCTAGAAGCGTCATTAGCAACACATGTCTTGCTACATTCGAAACACTGGGGGTTCCTTCTTCATGCACGCAGTAGGGCATCTGTCTTCATTTTGAAGTTTACATTTTTTGTTTCCTGAAAAGAGAAGAGAAACATGATACTAGTTCATGCTAACAAGAATATGGTGTTTTTCAAGGGAACAAACCTTGAGGCACTCACTCAGCTGCCCTCCGCCCACTGGCCAGTGAGATCATGCATAGTCCTCACCACCATTCAGCTGGTGGGTGATCTGAGTCTGCTTTCCCTCCCATTCCCGCCATACCCAAACTCATTCACAAGTTTCACAGCTCTCCGTGTTGGAATATTTTTGTAGCACGTGTGTGGAGCAAACTGAGTTTTAGCGCCAGGCGACCATCTTCAACTACTTCTTGAGAATGGCCAACTGTTACTTTTAGCCCTAATATGGAGTCATTGGGTTTCGCTTATGACCTGCACAAATTGCAGATGGTGTGGAAATAAACAATGGAAGCTCAGAGCAAGACTAAGTGGCTCGGGGTTTTCTGCTGGACCTTGGAAAATTGAATAACACTCATATTTTACACATTTAAGTAGAATCCTGCAGATCCAAACTTTGGGCAATTGATGGCAAAAGAGAGCATCCTCCTTGCTAAACCAGGCTATAAAGAGACATTTATGGGGCTCCCATAACGTAACATGCAGGAGACCCTGATCCAGGATGGGGTTAGACTGAGTGCTGAACCGGCGATAATCAGTATATGCTGATAAGGAGGAAGGTAATCTTTGAGATGGTTGTTATGCAAGGTTACAGGATCCAAACGTTTCATGTCTTGTCATTGAAAAAAAAACCTTCTTTCTTTTTGCTGAAAGTTTTATCTGATTTTCAACTGAATCGGGAGACTTCATTTCCTATGTTGTTTGCTAGCCAAAAGGACAACCCAAGATCTGGAAGGGCTCTATGACTCTTGATGAAAATGTATCTAGCGCTTTATCCATATAACATGTTTACTTTGAATGGTAGTCCTTAACCAAAAAAGAGGGCTCCGAAGGCTTTGATGGCCTGTTAAATAGCATCTTGTATACGAAGTAGGATTGAAGCCATCAAAAGTATTCCCCTCATTGAGTGAACTGTGGTCTTTACGTTAGGTTCTATGACAGCATATGTTGATCGTCAACAGCCACCAGTAAGTAAGAAAGTGCTACACCAAATCTGCCAAATCAGAGGCTTGCCTGCCACAAACAGCTAACAGTAGCCGACAGACTGTAACCTCAGTCTATGTTTGGGGGCAGGTAGGGTGACAAATGTCCTATCTGCCAATGACATGCAGGCCCAATTATTATTTTATCTTATGCGTATTTATTAATTGATTATTTATAACGTGCTATATACCGGAGATCAATCTCTAACCGGAGATCAGTCTCTAAGCACAGGACCGGGATTCAAACCTGTGCTGCTTTGCGTTGTCCTTTTCCAAGGTAAGCGCATTGCCCTTGAACTATCCTCCCGGCTTGTAAAGTGCACTATCACCACAAAGAGTCCTTTAGATGTACTTAGCCATTGAAAGTGCAAGAATCAGAGTGCCAATACGAGGGCCCAGTGAATTCTCTACTGCACTATTCCAAAAGCAGGTCAAATTGATGAGATCTTCAAAGCAACCCCAGAGGCCATCTATAAACAATCACCAATGGATGTCAGCTCTATAGTCATTTCACAGTTTACTCAGCCCGAGATAAAGAATACTTTTGGCTACCCCAGTTCTGCTTGTTGCCCTGCCACCCACATAGAGCAGTAAATGCCTTGGAATCTTTCCAGATGTATGAAGAAAGTAAAGGTGACCATGTAAGAGTAACACAATACTGTATCAATGTGCTTATGGTTAGTCTGTAGGACATATGTCCTTTATTCAAACACCAACCCCCTACCCCCCCTTTAATTACTTATGCGTGCCATTCCGGTGGCAGAGAGAAAGGAATGGTCATGGGGAGGACAAGTACCAATGTAGAGAGCATGGCCTGGCCGTAGGAATTGCTGTGCTTGCTTAACAAGTACCAATGTAGAGACCATGGCCCGGCCATGGGCATTGCTTTGTTTTCTTAACATGTACCAATGTAGGGAGCATGGCCTGGCCATGGGCATTGCTTTGCTTGCTTAACAAGTACCAATGTAGGGAGCATGGCCCGGCCATGGGCATTGCTTTGTTTTCTTAACATGTACCAATGTAGGGAGCATGGCCTGGCCATGGGCATTGATTTGCTTTCTTAACATGTACCAATGTATGGAGTATGGGCTGGCCATGGGCATTGCAATGCTTTCTTAACATGTACCAATGTAGAGAGCATGGCCCGATCATGGGCATTGTTTTGCTTTCTTAGCAAGTATTATGGTAGGGACCATGGTCTGGGCATGAGCTTTGCTTTGCTTTCTTAATATGTCTCTTTACCCATTGTCACTCTCTCCTCTCGTTCCACTCGAACTAACTCGCTCTCTTTTTATTTTCACAACAGTAAGACAATTGTCCTAGAAACGAGGCCAGTTGATGACAGCTCCTCAGCAAGTAACCTTTACATCCAGGAATGAGAGAGCTCTCTGCCTTGGGACCTGCCCTGCTGATTCTGTCACTTACCGGTGGGCCTGCCATGTTCACTCGACGCCTTCCAGAGTCCTACATTACTGGTTCTACTGGAAGCCTGGTGTCCTGCCCTACTGAATCCGTCACAAACCTGTGGACCTGCTTTTCTGATCTACCTGCCTAGACACTGGCGTTTCGCCATCTATTCGGACCCTGACCTACAGATTCAAATGCACGGCCATGCGCCTGCTCCTCTTACTACATTGCACATCCAATGGCCTGCCCATAGCATCTGTCACATGATTATGTCCATCACATGACCAGGGACCATCACTGCTCCTTCCGCCACATGCCCTGGGACCTGCTTTGGGGATCCACTGTAGGGTCTGCTGATTCTCCTGAATGCCCAGGAAGACCTGAACTGATGTTTCCGCTTCATATCATTAATCTAGCCTCTTGCTACAACCACATGTCCAGGGACAAACCCTGCTGATTCTGTGATGTGCCTAGTTCATTACGCGACATGCCAACGGCTCTGCACAGCTGTTTCCAATGCATGCAAACGGACCTACCTTGTTGCACGTGCTGCATACTCAGTATGGTACCTGGTTGGTTCTTCAACATGCCCACGTAGCATGCCACTTCTGATTCTACTGTAGAGGAGGCCTCTATCTGTGAGTTTCACAAGAGTTGATTTCCGGACTCCACCCTAAGCACATTTTCTGGAGACTGTTGAATGTCCAAGGGTTAGGGAAAAACTTAGCAAATGCCTTGCCCAATTCGTTGATTGTAGGTACTTGTCACTGAAGAGTAGAGAAGACTGAACTAAATGCACTTGCCTGTGCATTTCTGGCCTTGGAAGACCCCACGAAAAGCCCTTGTGCTGGGGTACAAGGACTGTCGTTAATGTCTCTGCCCAATCATCTCTGACACCCCTACTAATTGACCCGAAATCCCTTTTTAGGCTTCAAGGCCACTGTTAAATGCAGCGTCACATCTATTTCTGCAAACTCCTCCAGTCCTTCCAACTTTGGAACCCAGGCAACTGCCTTTCCAAGTACCACCTGGTAGACTATGGTCTTTGAGGACCCTGATGCCCTGGGGCCAACTGTGTTCCTATGAGTAAGGATGATGTTCCTCAATAATTGAGGCTCCAGCCACTACAGGCTCTGCGAAGCATGGTCTGTCCGGGACATTATCTCTTAAAGAAACCAGAAATGTACGCAACCACATTTTTCAAGCATCCATGTTTGTTCCTTCCAACCAACCCTGGAGCACCTATAACAAGGAATGTTAAACTATGCCGCTGCAATGCTGGCAATGGCAGCAGAAAGTAGCACAGCTTGAACATACCCGGATTATCTTCACTGGGATCAGGAAAAGCCAGGCCAGATCTGAGTTTCTGTGTATCTCTCGTGGATGGGTTGAAGTATTGAGAACCATAAACTTCAGTTCTTTCCACCTGAAACCAAGGGATACATTTTTAACCATATCTTTTGCAATGGCATAATGTAGACAGATATATAAACAGGCTACTCTATTTCTAACAATAGGGACACTTTAGAGAATGGGGAAAATAAAGCTACAGCTGTAATTGTTTTTTGCTCAGTGTGTCTAGAAAAAAAGACAATCATTGTGAGTCCCAGTTTGCAAGAAAAAAGCAACATCTAGCATCATGGGTTTCTGTTTATGAGAAAACTGTGAATTATAATTGGTTTACAAAAAAAAAAAGTGGCTTTGGTGTAAGTTGCTCTGGCAGGCGACTCCTTACAATCCCTTCAATATTAATTAAGGGGCCACAATAATAAATCAGCATTCAATGAATCCTATAAATGTCGCAAGTCACTGGATTCAGACGGTAGAAAAGCCTAACCGTCAATCAGAAACAGTACACCAGAAAATGACTCCAGGACTCAGCGCCATCAAATACGTGTAAGTTTGGTTTTACTATTCAACCAGACAAGTAAGTAGAGCCCATGTACGAACGATTACACGTGTTTCGGCTCCCCTGAGCCTTCATCAAATCCGGGCTGTTATTGTGCACCAACAACATTGAACAAATATATACAATTGCATCATGACAAGAACCGCATGTTTGTAAATGGATTAACAGAAGTAATGTGAAACAAAACATGTGAACCAAAAAATGTAAATCAAATCCAAAAATGTTTTTGTTGTGAGCAAAATTAACTATTAATTCAGTAATTAAATCAGCATGCCGCAAAATACATTAACAATTTCAAATGAAAATAATAAAGCACAGACAGAAAAAGAAGGATTGGTCAAGGGGAGGGTTGGAGGGGTTAAGAAAAACATATATGATATATCCACATTATTAAGTAAAAAAAAACAAATGGAAAAGGGGGAGAAAACACACAAAAATTCATTAATTTAATTATCAGAAAGAATTATTTCACTCCTGGCCTAGAATTCAGCATGGTATGCCATACAACAATTTACAGGTACGTTTACCCGTTTATGGAAGGATCAATCCAAAAGGCTGTATCACAATGAAAATAATGGGGCCCAATCCCCAGGTCAGAAAGAAGTCTGAAAATCAAAATAGTCGCACAAGGTGCTAATTTAATCAAAGTGTCCCATAGAGCGTAATGACAGCCTGTAAACCTAAATCGTGTCTTCCATTCAGTACAATACATCAAGATAAGTGTATCACTGGCGTATGGTGTCAAGAGTATAGGGGAATCAATTGTTCCCATTATTCTGTCGTATAATGTTAAATCCAAAGCTATCCTACTCATATTGTTCCCTTAAGAAAACCGTGTATCATCATGATCATACATCTCAACCATTGTGCTTGTGTCAGGCAAGTGAACGATGTTAGTGTGATCGCATAGGTTTAGCAGTCTTACCTGATTCCGTAATACACTTAATCACACGTGTCAGCAAGAACGGGTTCCCGTCTGCCAGCGCCATTTTAAAATCTTAATGTGTATAGTTGTGATATCCACTGGGTATCCTGATCCAGTATGTAATGCTCATGAAGAACACTACTTCGCCATCGCTTCTGTCTTCCCTGAACATATCATCATTAGTTATGTCAGTCAGTCTGTACCCTTCTCAAGAGATATCACTGTTTTACATTGTCTACCCTCATCATCTATTCCTTCGAGCATTGCCATTTCTTTTCGTACTATAGCTGTTTCCAACTCTATAGGAATAGTCTGTCCACCCTCCTCATCCATAGGTATTTGTGGTCTAAATAGAAACTGATCAGGTATCCTCACAATCTTTCCTCCCAGGCAAGGTAGCCATTTCCTACCAGGCCAGGTAGCCATGTCAGTAAAATACTTACCCCATATAAAAAATCTGTGGATCTACTGCAATGCCTCGCAGAGCCACTTGGTTTGTAAATGGCAGTATAAACTCTCCCATGTTTAAATAGTGTATTCCTGGAGTGGAGCACACTATTCCTTGGTCAGTAAATGAAATCATCATATTAAGCTTCATCATTAAATCGCTTTCTATAATGTTAACCAGCGTCTGTCATGAATATAACAGGGGGACGGACATGTCTCATTCTCCTGTGAAAATGGATAATTTATCAGTAAAAGGAACTCAACTGATAGCTCCAGAGAAACCTTGAGCATTCATGGCAATACCTGACATGGGATATTTTCCGTCTCGTATACACGAATGAGTTGTTCCAGTGTTTACAAGAAAAGAAAGTGATTTGCCTCTATTTCTATCCATCTATTTGCATTGTTATATAGTGCCTTACACCCCTGGGCCTCAACGCACTCAGTCAAATCGACTCTTGGTTCCTCTTGGGGGTCTGGTGTCACAGATAGTACTGAACACATCAAGTCACCCTGTGAGTTGTCCTATTGTGGATACAAGCTCATCCCTGTCACTGTGAAAGGAGTTCCTCCTACCACAGTCACACCTCCTATTCTAGGTGTTAATACTTGTCCTGTATTTGCATACTGCTGTGTCTGCATAGGGGCTTGTTGCAACTGCCCTTGTGGCGGATTCATTTGTGCTTGTCCCTGCTGTTGCATCTTCCGTACTTGAGGTGCTTGTACCTGATAAGAAGGGTATTCTTTGGCAAAGCCCTCTCTGGTCTGTGAGCTGTATGGCAGAAGATAAGCTGCCCCTCTGGAAAACTGGCCATTTTGTATATTCCCTTGGCTCCCACATAGCCGTGCAATATGTCCTGTCATTCCACAATTACAACCTAGTGGGGGAACCCTCCTGTCAATCCCTCCTTGGTTATATCCTCCCTCAGCACTCTGGTTCTCATTCTGTGTATTTTGAAACCCACTTTGGTTATTCTGAAATCTGCCTCCTCTTCCAATATAACCTATTCGTCCACCTCGTTGCGTAAACCCATTCCCACCTCGGTCCATCGGGCATGAGGTATTAACCTGCGATGTACCTATTGCTTCCTGCATTCCCAATCCGTCTTCGCTTGTCAATACCGCCCCTTCTATGGCAAATTTTGACAACTTTTTCTGAACTAACTTGCCTTCCTCGATCTTCCTATTCTCATCTTTCTTCTTGTTCTTCTCTTGTAATAACTGACAATGATGCACTATCATCAACTGTATCTCAGCCCATGGCTTTGCTTTCATCCCTACTTGTTTTTTCATCTGCCTCTGTACTGGCTAGGCAACCCCTAACATAAAATGTGGTAAAATAATGCCACTGTCTTTTCCCAAGACTCTCGAGTTTCAAGTTGCCATTTCTCCTGAATATCCTGAATGTTAGCAATAGGGTCTTCCTCTTCCTTCATTTTCCGTGTCATAATTGCAGCCGTATCTGATGTGTCAGGATATTGTACCCTGAGAGCCCTCAAATGTCTGCTCTACAATTATTTATTAAACGGCGCTCCATCATGCGCTGTGTTTTGTGCAGTCACACTTGAATATCCCGCTCTCCTCCTTATGTTATTGGCCCTCTCTCTAAGAATGGCTGCCAGGAGACCTTTTATGTCCCCTATTTCCAGCATATTTCCTCCTGCCATTTTCTATAATTCGTATGTCCATTTCTCAGCCCCTGAAGTCAAACTAGGGAGCTTGCATTTTAAGTTATCCTTATCCATCTGTGGCCATGGAATGTACTACACTCTTGCTCCCCCTTCTCTAACAAGGGGAATTGTGTGAACCCCGCCCCATAGTCGGATCCCACTATTAGTCTAGCCATGGCAGGGATAATAATCAATGCCTGTCTACTTGTTGGTAATGACTTTAGCGTGCTTACATATGATGGAGACTCTCCCATCTCACTATGAGATCATTCTCATGGACGCTCAGGATATGCTATGGGATCTGGCGTTTTCTATCTTTAGGTTGTTCCAGATCTGACCATCTCACTTCCTTATCCATTCGCGGGCTTCCTTCAGGGGTGCATGCGCTCCCTCCTTCTGCCCCAAGATCAAACTCTCTTTCTTCGTCCGCCACGTCTAGGCCGCAACTAGTGTGATTATCATCCCCCTCGCCCTTGTCTAAGTTCAGTCTGCTCACAGACAATGGCTGAAATTCATCATTGAACAGGTTTACCTCCTCACTTCGAGATTGACGTACTGGGGATCGATCACCATTCTCTCGAGTTCCATACTCGCTACCTTATCTTAACTTTTGATAGACCTTATCGATCCTTTCTCTAATGCCTTCGACATCAAATCTTTCTTCTTGGAGCCTTCTCTAGATATTGCTGGTGTTACTTCCTTTATCGGAAGAATCTCTTCCACTCTGTCCCATTGTATTTCTGGGCTCAGCCTCATTTGTTCCTTTCGGATGAGACTGGCATGGAAACCTCCCTGTCTCCTTTTTTGTTCTATTTCTTCATCTACTTCCCTTTGCTTTCTTGCATCTCTTGTAATTAATCTGTATCTTTTAGTCTTCCTCCTCCTCTCTCTTCTTCCCTTTCTGTCCCTTTCTTCTATCACTCTTTATCTATTGTTGTACTTTCTTTGTTCTTTTGGCCATTCTTCAATTTTCTCTGGCTCCTCCTGGTATATCTGCTCTCGTCGCTCCCTACTTTTATTTTTCTGCGCATTCTCTTTCAATCTTTTCTCTCATTTCTTATCCTTCCTTTCTTGTCCGTCCTTATCTTCTCTTTGCCTAACTTCCTCGATACTGTTCCCATCTATCTTGAGTAATATCTGTCCTCCCAACAATTTATTTTGTATAAGCGCTCCCTCGTCAGTCTTATCCTTTCCTACTTTCCATCTCTTAACCTCCCTGTCTATTTCTATCGACAAATTCGACAGCTCACTTTTTTGTTCCTTGTCTTGTAAGAACTTATGAATCTCTTCCTTTCTTTTACTCTCTTCTAGACTATCGTTGCAACTGTAAGCAGGGCGGATCATATATTACTGTACCCCGTTGCTGCTCTTAATTCCTTTAAAGGCTAAACTCCTATCTCTTCCGTAACAACACTCTTTGCTATAGGCAAGGTAAGGGGAGCGGAGGGCTCAACCCCTTCCTGCTTATGCTGATTAAGCATCCACTCCTCAGGTGGCGGGCCTTCTCTTTCCTCTTGCTACATCTTCCAAAGCTCTAAAATCGCTAATCTTTTCTCTAATTTCTTCCGTGTGTATGCAGCGTGCACGTATGTGGTCATGAGTTACAATAACGCTCTTGACAATGATCCCCCTTGTGGCCACAGCATGAACATTTTATCTGCTTTGCCCTTGACCCATTCTGCACTGTTCCATTTGTGTTTGGGCATACGTTTTGGCAGTGTTTTGCTTAGGTGCATGAGATGAGTATCCCCCATAATGACAAGTCTCAATTGACTGTAAATACTTACCAGACCATCAAATAAACCTTTTACCTTTGGTTAAATCGCCACTTTTCAACATTTTTAAAACAACAAATATAAGCAAGCACTATCAGTCGCTGCTCAATCCTCTTGTTTCAATGGCCTATCTATTCTTTTGATTGGAGCCAATCGTTTTACTTCACTTTATCTTTACTTACTGTTACTTTTTCAACTCTTTCTATTGCTCCTCAATATTTTACTCAACAAACAACATTTAAACTAGTCAGACATTTACACTTCATAAAACACTGTGATCACCTCTTCTCTCGCCTTTTCTTTTCTTTTACCCTGTACAGGTTTTGAGATATTACCTTATGCTGTCCTGATTGCGCGTTTTATAGTTCACACTACTCATGCTGGAGTTTGAAATGTTTCCTTCTAATTCCCTTGAATTAGGATTTCTAGGGAGTATCTCTTTATCTTCACAATATTTCCCTGTTACTCAAAATTATCACAATCCTGTTTCTTTATTTGCCATTTCCCTTAGTCTACTCACCATTCGTTGATCGACTCGAGGCCTTCGGTATCGACTTCTCCTCCAATCGGACCACCTTGCCTTCTGTCCGCAGAGCGCCCTTGGAAACCGGGCAGCGATTTCTCCAAAGGTGGACCAGCCCACCACCTCGGTTCTTCTTGTAAGTTTATTTCTATTCACCCGTTCTCCACAGGAAACTCTGTGATCTTCCAGCTAATTGTGGAGGACGCCCGATCGTCTGAAAATCTGGAGCTGATCTAGTTTGGAACTTTTGAACCACCCACACCGCTACCACGTGAGCTTTGGGCCCTTTAGGAAGTGCATGTAATGGATGGGATCACACAAAATAACTCTGAGTCCAAATAGCCGAACCAACTCAGGAAGATGGCAAAGTACTGTTTTATTAACAATTATCTAAAACAGGGTGTTTACAACGAACATCAATGGACAGACGCTCAGGTTCTCTCAGCGATCTTTTCACAAAATATAGTTCATGTGTCAGAAATACATCAGAGGTGACATCATACTCTGTGGCAAATAATGAAAAATCTACAAAGGGTTGGGATTGGCTTAAGGGGAACATCTAAGTATATTTTCTATAGGAACTAGGATTGCGATTGGCTGCCCACTGTCTGTCAGGTGGATAATATATACCTACCTCTAAAACATGTTGTCTTCAGAAACATTAGATACACGGTTTCTCATTGGTTTTCAAACTATAAGGTCCTTCGTTATATGGATCACTACAATTGGTTGGCCTGCTTGTGCCATGTGTGAAACATTCAGTTCAGTTAGCAGCACGGAAGCCCAGACCCAGGTGCAAGGAGATGGGGCATGACACTACCTCCCCACCCAATTAGCCCAGCATCTCTCATCACCCCTGCCTTCTGCCATGAAGATTTTCTTTAAACTTGGCCTTGCAAAGGTATCCTTTTCACTATTATGTTCTGGGACTCCAAGTCGAACTCCATTTTCATCCTTGGCTCACGTGGCAGGACACCACAATTTGGTCCAATTTGCAGGTTTTAAATGTCTTAAATTAATTAACCATGGCAACCTTGGTGTTCTTTCTTTTCACCTTAACCAGGGATGATTTATCCTTTGCACGTTCTCTCCTTTCCAGAATAGATAGCTGACCATGGCTGCTTCGCTCTTGACTCCAGACCAGACAACCTCGCCATGCAGCTCCACGACTCAGCTTAATCTTGCTGCAACACAATTCTCCCTTTCCGCATCATAAATCCTGGCTTTCTAAATTCATGATTCCGAGGTCCAGCTTCTATACAATGCCGGCTGTGCCGGCCTCCTTTTCACTACGTATAGCCAGCTTCTATGATGACTTGGTCTACTTGCGTTTCAGCGTCTGTACAAATGAAATGGTTGATTCTCTGCAGCACTTTGTGTATGTGCAATCTTCTTTTTCATATTTTAAACTTCACTTGATTCTTATCTTCTTCATTAATTTCTGTAGCATCCATACATTCTCTTCGGCCAGTATCTTGGGCATTCTATATGTCTCTTGTGATGTCACTAGCTTCTTTCTTGCTCTTTTTCATTTTCCTTCAGGGAGTTCCACCCTTAGGTTGTCATTGCTTCTTGGATACATTTGGTACGGTAGTCTCAATGAGTATCTTCTTTCAAACACACGCTGTGGTTTTGGCACAACTCCTGGTGTCAAACACAGCACAATCTCAGTTCTCCAACATATGGGAGGTAAAGGGCAGGGTTTCCTGCAGAGGCATGCAGCTGCTCCTCTACAATGCAATTACTGAGATGAGTGAGAACACTCTTGAGGTGTGATTCACACGCACCCCACTCCTATACCGGGTCTCCTGTAGTTCCTGTTACCTTTACTTTGTTTGGAGCACGTCACTGGCAGTATTAGTGTAGTTGCAGGGCCACTCGGTCCACCCCCTTGAGGTCACGCCACCGTCTCCCGGATTCCAGCATCCAGCTCGGCTTGCTCCTACTTGGCCACAGAAGTACTCCTCTGGTCTGTGGCTGGCGTCCTCCCAACATCTGGGTTGCTCCTGCAGCATCTTGTCTTCTCTTCTCGGTTTGATCAGGCTTCATACCCTTTAGTGAGTCCTTCTTTGCTTTTTATCTTATTTACTGAGGCCGTCCCCAATGGAGGGCCGTAGTCTGTTGTCGGGCTTACTTGTGTCATCCTCTTGTCTCCTTGGAGCCCCCTCGTCCCAGTATCTTTGACAAGAGTGTTCTGTATCACTCCATAGATGTTCTTCTTCTCAGGATCTTCATAGCACAAATCTTGCTTAGACTAAACATGAGTATTCCGTATGACTCCTTGAATGTTCTTCTTCTTCTCAGTACATTCATAGTAATAGTCCCGTTGTTACTCACCGTTCTGTAAGTAGGTCAAGAAATCTGGATAAGGCGACCTTGGAGACGGAAGTAGAACAGGAATTCATGGTTCAGCCTCCAGTATCCCAGCTCCCCTTAATTCAAGGAAAATAAACCCATTTTCATAAGCATCAATGTAACCTAATAGGCTCCCAATAGGTAATCAAACCAAAAACAGACCTGAAAGGAGGAATTCTCAAGAGTTAATGGTGTCCAGAATGGAGGGCAACAACGACAAGATAAAATACCAAAAGGGCAGGTTAGTACAGGAAGGTAAAACCCGGGCGGCACAAGGGTCGCACTAGTGATGGGTTGGTGCATACACAGGAAAGCGTCTCAAATGCACTTGGAGAGCTGTTCACTGAAGAATGTTGTAGTCCCAGAAAATGTATAAATAGAATCAGACAGGAAGAAGGAAATGTACCAGTAAACCCAGCAGAGTAATGGTCTCTGACTGAAGCAGTTCAGCTGAGTTAGCGCTGACAGGGTCTCCCCAAGGGAATGATTTAGACTTGATTTACCTTACACCCTCGGGCAGGATGTTGAGCAGCTGAGGAGTCCCGAAGGAAGTAAGGCTAGGAAACTGCAAGGAGGCAGTGGGCACGTGCAGAGGCAATCCAGTAGTGGTCCAAGTCAAGGCCGGGGGTGCAGGAAACCAACAAGGAGGAGTGGGTCAGTCCAGGTCAGCAACGTACAAAGTACAGACAAAGCCAGAAGGAGATCCGAAAACAGTCCAGGAATACACGCGCAAGTCGGGAACCAGGAATTCAATAGAAGTTTGAAATAGGAGTTCACGAGGAATACGGAACGTAACTGTATGAGAGTAACACCACAATTAGCAGCAAAAAGCCTTCTGGAGAACGGTGTTTTTAAAAGCACAGGGGGCGTGGCTTTGATACGTGTTCCCCACGCACGTAACGTGTCAGCTGACACGGGTTCCTCCGGAGTGTATACAGGCGCCATGGCAACCTGAATCTGCTCCACAAGGGAGCATGCAAATGCGTCTTTCTCCGCAGGGAAGCTGCGTAATAGGGAAACACAGCCTTTCGTGGCTGAAATGTAACACCTGTTTAGAAGGAGCATGAGTATTCTGTATGTCTCCACAAATGTTCTTCTTCTTCTCAGTACCTTCCTAGTACAAATCCTGTTTAGACTGAGCAGGAATATTCATATTAAAGGTATCTTATCTTACAGGAAGAAGAGAAGGAGTATTACAATAGTATACAGAAGTATTGTCTGCCTTCACCTCAACAGATCTTAAGGTTTCTATAGTTTGTAGAGAAGGAGGATTAGGGAGTTCCATCAAGGAACGGGAGTCCAGGTCCATATAGGCAGAGTCTCTCCTTGGGAGGTCCTCCCGCTTTTTACCACCCCAGGGGGACTGTTGGGTAGCTGCCTCACCTCCCCATCCTCACAGGGAAGGGCTCCCCATTGGGGATAAGTGACTTTATGAGAGGTGTATAGAACCTGGAGGCACACCTATGTAAGATGTTTTACAGTTAGGGAAACAATAAAAGTCAAGGTTTTGAAAATAAATTTGAGGTGCCGGGGGAGAAAGGCTCAACCTTGGCATCTAGGTTGGATATGTATATGGAAAAGAGTGGTTGTTCCCAAAAGGTTTGGGAACTCCCGTCCCCTGCACACTGTCCAATATCTGTAAATACAGATCAATAACTAAAGGCAGTTATAGATACTCGTTTTATACATTGTTTCAGGAAACATTTAGCATAAAGTGTTTTGTAGTAAGCAATTTAAGTGGTACATAAACCATATTCATTGAACAAATAAATGTTTTGAAGAAACGAAGATTGTAGAAAATATGGTTGCTTTATTGTACATAGTACATGATGGTGCCCAACACGTTTCGAGTTATCAACTCTTCTTCAGGGGCAATGGCACAATTTTTCAATTTTTCTAAAAAAATGAAGAAAACATAAATCATATTTTAACCAATTCTATAAGTTCATATAGCCTATAAACGTTTTAAACTCGGAAAAATGACAATACAGCCATCTTTTCAGCAGATGATAACAATTTGAAAAGTAATTTTAGGATACATATATCAGATTACAAGCAAATCCCTGGACTAGACATTGTGATTTGTTGAACAAAAGAACAAAAGGTAACTCTCATTTTACTCTTTAAACTTTTTAAACAGATCCTGTATCTCTAGGAGAGGTACGTAATATTTCTGTACATAATCCCAATGACCTATTAGTTGTTAGTCAAACATATGAAAAAAGCGCTTACCCTACAGGGTAGAAAGTTGTGCAAGGGTAAGTTTTTAAAGAAGTGCTTCAGGTCAGATTTTTCAAATTTCTTTCTTTGAGTCTCTCTATATTATGTAAAAAAGAGTGTTATGAAAAAGTAGTCTAAGTACCGATAAAAAAGGAGAATATGAGGATAGGTGAATGGCAACGTACATGTCGCTCGTGAATCAAAATGCTATTTAGCATATTCCATCGGATGTTTATCTCCAAAAGGGAATGGTAACAGGTAATGTCCAGGAGGCGGCAGTCGGCTGGGTATTAGAAAAAGGACAGGTAAAGAAAATAAGGTGATTATATATAGTGGCCTATAGATTGGAGGTCAAGTATTCGATGCCGAAGAGGCCAATGTACTTACTTAAATCTAGAGAAAAGGAGCTTAGAGTCTTCACGGTGGGTCGCGTTTACCAGGCTGGAGATGCGACTGCACCGTGAGGCATCTCCTTTTATACTGTCATCAAATGGGTTGTCACAAGAGTCATGCGCGGCAGATACGCCGATGTGCGCATGTGTGGATTTCTACGGTCATGTTTGTTGATACGTGGTGTGCGTCAGACGAGTGACGTCACAATCCCGTTTTGCGTAAGTACATAGAAACCATCGAGCATGAGATGCTCGAAAGAAAACTGGTGTGTTGTATAGTATTTTTAATGTGAAGAAATTCAAGTATTAAAGTTGTGAAAGTGATATGGGCAATCTGATACTGTGGTCAAAAATAACCATACAATATTATGTATCGAGTAGTCAACCGAAGTGTGTCGTTAAATGTATTATGCAAAAAGAAAGAAGAAGTGAGCAGAATTGCCTAAATATAAACACAAATAGACATAAATGTGAAAATACACATGAGAAATACATATTGATATAAATCAGACAATGCTCGATCAGCGGAGGGTAATTGTATGCTTACATATTTCCTGTCCCAAATTGGATGCACATTCTCATAGCCAGAACCTAGTCTTTAACACAGATAGTGGATGTTAAGAAATGGTGCGGATTGGGAGAGTTCTTAGATGCCAGATGGGTAGTATATTGAAGAAATAGTTTTAAAAGGAACAAAGGCAATAATGAAGGATGGCTAATTATAAGAAAGGACCTAGATAATAATCTTCATTCATCCCCAATGGGGTAAGTGAGTCAAGGGAATGTATCCAATAAAGTTCTCTTTGTGACAGGATTTTTTGTAGGTCACCACCTCTTGGAAGAGGGTGTACAATTCGAGGATTACAACTCTCATTTGGGCCACAGTATGTTTGTGGTCTCTGAAGTGTCTGTAGACTGGAGATTTCATATTTTGGTACGGATATTAGATTTATGCTCTGTCCAAAGTTCTTTCGCTTTTCTCGCTGTTTTCCCCACATAGTATAGCCCGCAAGTGCAGCATAGAGCATAAATGACGTTTTTCGAGTCACAGGTGGCGTATTGTCTTAGTGGTATTTTTTTGCCAGTGTTGGCATGTCTAATATGGTCTCCCTTTATCACATTGGAGCAATGCTGGCAGTTCAAGCAAGGAAAGGTGCAATTTTTTGGTTTGTTTAAAATGGTTTGTTTAGGGATTTTCCATTTTTCTGCTTTGATTAACTTGTCTCAAAAATTCCTACCTCTTTTGTAGGCCAACATGGGTGGTTCTGGGAACAGCTGATTGAGCTGTGGGTCTGATTTAATGATGTCCCAATTTTTGTAGATTATCCGTTTTATCTGGAAACTCGGGCTAGAGTATTTCAGTGTGTGTATCAAATTGGATTTGGCCTCCTTTGGTTTAGTGTCCAGTAGGTCCGTCCGGCTGTGTGCTTCTGTTCTGAGTATGGCCTTGTCGATAAGTTCAGTTGGAAAATGTCGATCTTTAAATCTGGACTTCATGATTGAATATTCCTCTTGAAGTTTGTCAGCCTCTGAAGTGATTCTCTTCAGGCGGAGGAGTTGGCTATATGGTAAATTCTCTTTTAGATGTTTCGGATGCGAACTATAGAAGTGTAGGGTACTGTTAACATCTGTGGGTTTTCTGTAAATTTGTGTCTTTACGGCTGAGTTGGAAATTTCTATAGTTACATCCAAGAAATTGATGGATGGTTTCCCAATTTCAATTGTCAACTTGATCCTGTCATTGCATTGGTTTAGGTAGTCCCAGAAGGTCAGTAGTTCCGGTTCCGTGCCCTGGAAGATGCCAAATATGTCGTCAATGTATCTATACCATTTTTTGATTTTTCCTTTCCATGTTGGATTCTCCAAGACATAAGTATGTTCAAAATAATGCATAAATATATTGGCATAGGAAGGTGCCACTGGAGACCCCATCGATGTCCCTGAGGTTTGTAAGAAGTATTGTCCATTGAACCTGAAATAATTGTTGAATAAGATGATGTTAATTAATTCAATTGCAAAGGTCTTTTGTATCTTGATTTCATGATGTTGAAGGAGGAACCATTCTAATGCGTCAATTCCTTGGTTGTGTGGGATTGAAGTATATAAACTACTTACATCCATGGTGAATAGTATAAGGTTAGGTTTGTTCATATCGAGATCTTTGATTTCAGGTTCAACAGACAATTCTTCTTACAAACGACATATTTTGCATCTTCAATGGCATGGAATCGGTACTACTGACCTTCTGGGACTACCTAAACCAATGCGACGACAGAATCAAGTTGACAATTGAAATTGGGAAACCATCCATCATCCGAAACATCTAAAAGAGAACTTACCATATAGTCAACTCCTCCGCCTGAAGAGAATCACTTCAGAGGCTGACAAACTTCAAGAGGAATATTCAATCATGAAGTCCAGATTTAAAGATCGACATTTTCCAACTGAACTTATCGACACGGCCATACTCAGAACAGAAGCACACAGCCGGACGGACCTACTGGACACTAAACCAAAGGAGGCCAAATCCAATTTGATACACACACTGAAATACTCTAGCCAGAGTTTCCAGATAAAACGGATGATCTACAAAAATTGGGACATCATTAAATCAGACCCACAGCTCAATCAGCTGTTCCCAGAACCACCCATGTTGGCCTACAAAAGGGGTTGGAATTTTCGAGACAAGTTAATCAAAGCAGAAAAACAGAAAATTCCTAAACAAACTGTTTTAAACAAACCAAAAAATTGCACCTTTCCTTGCTTGAACTCCAGCATTGCTCCAATGTGATAAAGGGAGACCATATTAGACATGCCAACACTGGCAAAAAATACCACTAAGACAATACGCCACCTGTGACTCGAAAAATGTCATTTATGCACTAGGCTGCCCTTGCGGGCTACACTATGTGGGGAAAACAGCAAGAAAAGCAAAAGAACGTTGGACGGAGCATAAATATAATATCCGTACCAAAAATATAAAATCTCCAGTCTACAGACACTTCAGAGACCACAAACATACTGTGGCCCAAATGAGAGTTGTAATCCTCGAAATTGTACACCCTCTTCCAAGAGGTGGTGACCTACAAAAAATCCTGTCACAAAGAGAACTTTATTGGATACATTCCCTCGACTCACTTACCCCATTGGGGATGAATGAGGATTATTATCTAGGTCCTTTCCTATAATTAGCCATCCTTCATTATTGCCTTTTTTTCTTTTAAAACTATTGTTTCAATAGACAGACTGCCATACTGCCCATCTGGCACCTAAGAACTCTCCCAATCCGCACCATTTTTTAACATCCACTATCTGTGTTAAAGACTAGGTTCTGGCTATGAGAATGTGCATCCAATTTGGGACAGGAAATATGTAACCATACAATTACCCTCCGCTGATCGAGCATTGTCTGATTTATATCAATATGTATTTCTCATGTGTATGTTCACATTTATGTCTATTTGTGTTTATATTTAGGCAATTCTGTTCACTTCTTCTTTCTTTTCGCATAATACATTTAACGACACACTTCGGTTGACTACTCGATACATAATATTGGACGGTTATTTTTGACCACAGTATCGGATTGCCCATATCACTTTCACAACTTCACTACTTGAATTTCTTCACATTAAAAATACTATGCAGCACGCCAGTTTTCTTTCGAGCATCTCACGCTCGATGGTTTCTATTTACTTACGCAAAATGTGATTGTGATGTCACTCGTCTGACACACACCACGTATCAACAAACATGACGGTAGAAATCCACACATGCGCACATCGGCGTATCTGCCGCACATGACTCTTGTGAAAACCCATTTGATGACAGTATAAAAGGAGATGCCTCACGGTGTAGTCGCATCTCCAGCCTGGTAAATGCGAACCACCGTGAAGACTCTAAGCTCCTTTTCTCTAGATTTAAGTAAGTACTTTGGCCTGTTCGGCATCGAATACTTGACCTCCAATCTATAGGCCACTATATATACTCACCTTCTTTTCTTTACCTGTCCATTTTCTAATACTCAGCCGACTGCCTCATCCTGGACATTACCTGTTACCATTCCCTTTTTGAGATAACCTTCCGATGAAATATGTTAAATAGCATTTTGATTCATGAGCGACATGTAAGTTGCCATTCACCTATCCTCATCTTCTCATTTTTATCAGTACTTAGACTACTTTTACGTAACACTCTTTTTTACATAATATAGAGAGACTCAAAGAAAGAAATTTGAACACTCTGACCTGAAGCACTTCTTTAAAAACTTACCCTTGCACAACTTTCTACCCTGTAGGGTAAGGGCTTTTTTCATATGTTTGACTAACAACTAATAGGTCATTGGGATTATGTACAGAAATATTACCTACCTCTCCTAGAGATACAGGATCTGTTTAAAAAGTTTTAAATAGTAAAATGAGAGTTACCTTTTGTTCTTTTGTCCAACAAATCACAATGTCTAGTCCAGGGATTTGCTTGTAATCTGATATCTGTATCCTAACATTACTTTTAAAATTGTTATCATCTGCTGAAAAGATGTCGGTATTGTCATTTTTCCGAGTTTAAAACGTGTATAGGCTATATGAACTTATAGAATTGGTTAAAATATGATTTGTTTTCTTTGTTTTTTTAGAAAAATTGAAAAATTGTGCCACTGCCCCTGAAGAAGGGTTGATAACTCGAAACGTGTTGGACACCATCATGTACTATGTACAATAAAGCAACCAATATTTTCTACAATCTTCATTTCTTCAAAATGCCCAATTAAGGAGTTTCCCACTCGCATCGAGCCCCAAGTTATTTATGGTTACTAAGAACAGCTTCAGCCCCTCTAGCCACCATTGCTAAAAGTAATATTGCATGTTCCAATGCCTTTGCTCTTCAATGATCACCTTACATCACACACTTTCTCCGTAGAACTTCTCTGATAAAATCCTAAAGATGCACAGGTCCTCCATGCAAGTCAGTAGAGTCAGTAATCATATAAAAGTGGTATACACAATCCAGTATAGACACAGAAGACTGAGATTAGAAGACGTTCATGTTTCTAAACTGGTGGTTATTGAGCAACAAAACAAATTACTTTGTGGAGTGAAGTTTCTCAATGGTTACTATTATTATAGATTACGCAACAGAGTAGGATGATGCTTTTATGAAGAGCTCACCCTGACAATCAAATCATTCTTAGGTGATGACTATTATCAAATATTGCACAGGCAATTTTGACAGGTTGGGGACCAGGAGATTTAATGAGTTGCCCAGGATCACACACTTTGGTTATGAGCTGAAGATGAGATTTGAGCTCAGTCATCTAATCCCACACGTGGCCATATTGTGTCGCACTTCTTGTTACAGCAAGGAAAAATTATTTGTAAATATTTTACTTGATGAACTAACATAATTATCTGCTTTGCGGTATTACTTGGAAACAACAAAAATCACAAAATAAACCACCATGACAAATACATTTCAAATAATGGAGCAGAGGGTGAGCAGTCGCCTGCAGTCACACACTGGTCTTTCTACGCTGTCCTTTGCTGGAAGACTCTTTAATTCAGTCATACACCGCAGAGCGGTGAGCGGAGCATGAGCAGCGGGTGAGCAGTCGTCTGCAGTCTGCTGCAGAGGATGGAGCCATTGAAGCCGACTGGTACGCCTGAGACTCGGCCTCAACAGCGTGTAAACGCCACCACAATGGACTCCTCCTCGGAGGCCTCCCTCCGAATACTACGGAGCTCCCTGAAAACAGCTGACAACAAGAAAATCAAATTTAAATCAGCGCCGAGCCTTAAAAAGCTAAAAGAACAAAGATTACCACCGAAGACAACAATAGTCGTACCCACGACCAGTACGAGTTTAACGAACATGGCGAACACTATCTTTTTTCCGACACAAACAACGGCTCCTACTGGCAGTAAGGACCAGAACTTGGAAGTTGCCCATAGGGTCGAGGCGGTACCCTTAAATACCCCGACAACTCTTTCTGAATCATCAAGTCTATCGCCTAATACGACCCTTAATGTGTCGGACATTTCTGATTCAGAAACGGCAAAAACAGTTACGCCCATCGAACTCACTGAACCTAACATGCACACACTACCTGCCATACCTGTTTCTCCAGTGGTTCGGATTCAGGGCTTGGGGTCCTCCGGAGCCTTCCGTCCTGTTGTGGTACAGCCGGCTCGCTACATTTCTTCTTCTGGCAACCGCTCCCCCGCCCGTCAGGCTCTGCCATCCCGTCTTGAAAACGAGACGAGGGGTGCTCTGGGCTTACCCGTCGAAGGGCTGTTGGCCCGGACCCCTGTGCAGCCGGTCGTGGGCGATGGGTGTGGGATGTGCCCCTTTGGAAGCGGGTCGCCTCGGGCAAAGGTAAAGGCGCATGTCGCCAGAGAACGGAACTCCTCTCCGACACTAACCGTGGAAACTGCGGAAAAGTTGAGCCCGGAGAGTTCTAGCAGGGTGCAAGACTTTAGCGCAAAGCCCGCCCAGAACGTGGTTGCTCTGCTGTCTGAACCGGAGGGCCCCATAAAGGGCTCCACGACAGACAAAAGTTCCATCGCAAACTCAATGACAATAACGGTGGAGGCCCAATACCACGCCTCCAAGAAGTGTCAAGCAATACAGACTGTCTTTCGGCCCCTCGGGCCCCCCCATTAACAGATCGGGCGGATTTTTCCACTCAGGAAAATGCTGAAACAGCAGTGGAAGTGGAAGTGCTATGTGCGACCCTAAAGGGTTTGCCCGTCCATCTAAGGAATCTAAACACACTTCTCCATACGGACTTGCTTTCAGATGTGTCTAGTTCCCATCTGGAATTAGCTACGTGCCGGAATCAGAAGTCAAAGACTCTCAAGAAGCCACTAAACAAAGTCAAAAGAGAAAAAAAAAGATTACAACAAATGCAAAAACAAAATTAAATAGAGCAAAGAAAACAGGAAAGGCAACCCTACCGGCGCCCCTTCTCTCCAGTGCACTGAAAGACTTTATAAATAAGCAATTCAAAAGAAAATTGGACCAAACCAAAGAATTATCAGATGCGAAATTTTGGAGGCCATTCAGGACCTACCACCCGTGAGCAAAGCAAGGAAACTAACCTCTGGGCCGCCCAACCAGGCCCAGATTCAAACGGCCATCAAAAACCAATTAATTGGATCGAAAGAAGCCTTTGAGGCACCCAGACAAGAAGAGCTACCCGAAAGGGGTGTACCAAACCTTATCAACAAGGTTCCATCGGACAAAGAAATTAACAAAGATCCAGAACCACAGGGAGTGACCCGCAACGCAATCGGTGCAAACCGATCTAGCATTGACAACTCCTGTGTGGCAGAGGACAATCAACATGAGTTAACCAAGCTGTCTAGCCCTAAAGACTCTGCCCAAACACGGGGCAAACAAATCTCGTCCATGCCTAAACGTAGCCCGGAACCACAGGCTGGCCCATTCTCACCGCCACCAGAAAAACGGCCTCTCCCTGACCATCGGGTCCCAGATGTGGGGTCTTTTCAATCTGACGACCACTTGCAAGCTTCAAACCTAGCGTCTCAACAAACACCACATCCCAGATCCCCCCAGAAAATCGAAGACTCAGTGAAATTACAGCCTCAGGCAACAAAGATTCGCCTTAAAAAAAAACAGATCTCCCAATAATCATGTCAGCAATTACAATAGCTCTAGCACCCTTTGGAAAGCTGTATGAAGCTATCAATGAATCTTTGAAAGACAGTTCGGTCCTAGCTGCACTGATGCATAGCAAATTAATATTTGTAGAAGGTTTCATTACAGCGCTGGACCAAAAAAATAAAGATCAGAGAGATATATGGGACGCAAAACTGAGCCGACTAGAAGACCTCCTGTCCTGTCTTAAACCAGCTTCTCCGGCTACTGTGGAAAAAGAATCCCAGACCGAAGTGCCGGATACGCCACAAGATCTGGCACCAGTCTTTAAAAAACAAACAGAAAAGCTTCCCCAAGACAATCCAATAGTGGCTAAACATCAGAAGACTACAGAAAATCAACAAACGACAATATTGACGACTAAAAGTAAACCATTGCTGAAAATTGCAACAATCAACAAATCAAGAGGAAGCAGAGAGCAAACAGTGTCGGCTTTGGATTCCCTGATGACAAAGAGAAATAAACAAAAGGAATCATCAAAAGAAACCCCGAAGTTACCTCAGTCAACTCAAAGCGTCAACAACTCAGTCATTTGCATATCCACCTCTCCCAAGTCGATCGAAGAATTTATAGTCCAGAGTTCGATGATGGACCTAACTCAACATTTGGATGGAGCAGAAGGTGGAATAATGAGCCCAGTGAATACAAAAGGGAACCGTGACCAAACCATCGATCCTATCGAGGTAACTACTCCCTCGGCGCAAACGATTGAATCAGAATCGAAAAATCTTAAATCAGCACCGGACTCGGCGGCTCAGAAGCATCAAAAACAACTTCCAGTGCCAGGCAATCATACAAACCGCAAAAACAGTCCATTGAGACGCTCTAGAGACGAACATGCCAGACAAAGAGGTCAGTCTCTAACAGAGACACGTCTTTTCAAAATAAATCAAATAACCACAATCGACCATTACATGGTCTTAAATCGCAATACCGTTCTCAAGACACTTAAGAAGGTAAAAACTCTACGAAACCTAAAATTTGTCCTGATTGAGCCATATCATAGAAAGAAGCTAGCAAAGGCGTACTTGCACATCAAACAACGTGTCTTGGAAGAACTCTCCCAAGATGTATATGGGGAATTAGCACACTTGGGGTTCAACTTATGCGAGATTCCTGCTGCGATCCCCAAAGAATCTCCAAGACTTGACCACAGAACTTCCCCAAAAAAGAACTATAGATTCAAATCCAGAACTGAAGATTTATATTGATCAGTAAGAAGGGGAAGAAGCCCAATATCAGCATCGAACAAGATCATGAGATCCGACGGCACTTCATCGGAAGGAGTGTCTGGAACTAGCCACCTGACACATAAGACAAGCAGCGACGAAAGATTTGAACATAGAGAAGATCGGAGACAAAAACACAAGTCTGATCGGTGTCTAAAACTTGCTACAACCCCACGTCTTCGAGACCATGAACGAAGACCCTCGCCGTTCAATGACAGGTCCGTAAGAAGAGTCTCTAAGCAAACCCCGACTGAGCCAGAAAAATCAACAAAGAATGACAAATGGAGCTGGTTTCACAGTGTCCTAACTCCGGGGTTGAAAAGATAACAATCATCTGGGGATGCTAAATCGATGCTACTCACATCCCATACGTCTTTGAAAACACCTGTGAGGTAAATCCTAAGCATAGCATCATGGAATACTAGGGGACATGTTCATCTTACAGAACCTGAGAGTCACGACCTAAGCCCCTACGACATCATATGTCTGCAGGAAACATGGCTGCGCGAAAAACCAGCTCTTGACGGCTACTCCATTGAAATATCTCCGGCCCACAAGGGACTTTTAGGCCATCCTTTGTCAGGTTTTCTGACAGCTATCCGGATTGGTTCCGGTCTATCCATCATAAAGGTCATAAAGCGGACCTATGAAATCTTGGCAGTTCTAACCACATGGAATCCGGAAACCTTTTTTACAAAGTCTGGAACACAGGATGCTGTAGCAATAATAAATGTGTACTGGAACCCTCAAAAGACCTCGACTGCGAACATGTGTGAGGAAGTGACCAACACAATCGACGAAATCGCAATGAACTATAAATCTTCTAATATTCTGATCTGCGGTGACCAATTGCGTAACATCTTGCACAACTCCAAGAAAACAATCCATAAATTCAACTGCTTCTAATAGGGGTTTGGCATGGAACGCAATTATGAAATCTCGTAATCTCCTTAACTCAGCCATGGTGACTGACTCAGATGCCCTGATTCCAACCTGGGAACGTGATTCGTCATCGGCCACTTTTGACTACATCTTTGTCTCCAAATCTCTATATCTCAATATAGCCTCCTTCAGCGTAATTAAAACAAGCCATAGCGATCACAACTTACTGAATCTCACATGCAGAAACAAGGGGACCAAGTCGCAGTTCTACGATCTGAAAATCGAGACTAATCCGGCCAATAGCCCTTCTTGACGTTATTGGAAAGATCTTCGCCTCCACCCTCTTGTCACATTTTCGGAAATGGGAACTTACCTCCACGTGTTTTGATCCTCTGCAAACAGGTTTTCAGAAAAATGCAAGTACCAGCGCAAACATAATGTGTCTGACCATACTTAAAGAAAGAGTTCTGACAGGAGCGCCTTGAATCTTTCTTGCATTTGTCGACTTATCTCAAGCTTTTGACAGAGTGTACAGGCAGAAACTGTGGGCGAAACTGAGGACATGGGACTGTCCAGACTCGATCTTGGAGCCCATAATCAGTCTACATAGCGACACCAGCATAAAAGTTTGCCTAAACAACCAAGGCTTACTATCAAATTCCATCCCGACGTGTCACGGAGTAAAGAAAGGTTGCCCTCTGGCTCCGGCGCTGTTTATATCTTTTCTGGGGGATTTCAAAGATAGCCAAAGTAAGATCAGGTCATTTCCACCAAAAATAGGGTCGGCAAGAATTTCAAGACTGCTGTATGCGGATGACCTAATTCTACTTGATCTGACCCAGGTTGGTCTCCAACGTCAACTGGATAATCTCTCAACCTATATACAGGAAAATAACTTGGAGATTAACAAATCTAAAACAAAAATAATGATCCTACAAAAACCTGCCAGTAAAAAGAAGGAGCGGTTTCAAAGGCATCTCAACGAGACACAAATTGAAGTGGTGGACTCATTCAAATATCTGGGAGTACAACTTGACAGCTCGAAGAAATCTTGCAGCATGCAAGCTAGCCTATGGTCGAAAACAAAAAATCTAACAGCGCAACTGAGATTAGTAGACCGAAAATAGGCAAGTTCTCACTTCAACCGGCAATAAACTACTACATGGCGAAGATTGTTCCTTCGTTGACCTATGGCATGGACGCCACACCTTCAATCCCTCCACTACTCTGGCAAAAACTCAAAGGCTACATATGGAGAGCGGCCCTGGGTCTACCAAACTCTACCCCGATAGCTTCTATAAGGCGAAAACTTGGCCTTCTGTCCCTAGAAGCAGTGGTGGACCACAGTTCTCTTCAGCTATATAGAAAAATCATTCACCCGGGGAGTCTCGAAATCTATCGAATGATGGCAAAAGAAATTGAAAAAGGCTTCAATCACACTATGAATCTGTGGGCGATGGACCAAAAACAAAAACTACAGACAATAGTGTGTACCGAAGAAGAACTGAAGGAAAATCCAACTAGGATCAAAATAAAACTGGAATCTTTGGACTGGATTAACACGATTGAAAATGTATCAGCAAACAAACTTCTAGCCCACCTTCCTATGAATATGAATAAATTGAAAGAACCTATGGATTATTGCAATAGATACCCCGACAAATCACTGATGAGAATTTTCTTAAAAGCTCGCCTAAATGTCTTACCAACCCAAGAGATTCTAGCGATCAGAACAGGTTCAGAGGAAAAAACCTGTAGACTCTGTGCAAACCCCGAAGAGATTGAATCGATAAAACATCTATTGATGCGCTGCCCTGCTCTCCATCAAGCCAAGATTGCCTACTTCACCCCTTTGACGGCCACCTCCTTCGCGGGAAACAAATACATCTGGTGGAATCGCCTTATTACAGGAGAAAAGACTCGATGGCTTACGACAGCTGCTAAACTTTTGAACTTGGCAATGGAAAGAACAAAACTGACACCGGAGGTTGGGCTTACAACGGCCTAACAACTAATCTAACTGTAAGGCTGGCATTGATCTTAAGACGCAATGCGAATATGAAATCGACCAGATGAAATTCACTCTTGTAAAAATCTTGTTTTATGATTAAATACAAGTAATAATAAAAAAAATAAAAAAAATAATAGAAACATGACAAACTGAGAATGTAGCTTTCGCTCCTCATCCAACCAGTAAAGTATTTTACAAACATACCTGCAAAATGATTTGAGCCTAAAATATCCCACCTGGATTGTACTAATGTATTGCAAAGTTTTAAATAAACTCAGCACACAGACTTGCGGTTGTTAATCACGTTGCGCAGAACAATATTTGAACATGTACACAAAGCAAACTGGTTGTGTTAAATATGCAGAACAGAAAAAGCCAGCCAGAGGTACATAAGAAAAAGTAGAGGCAAAACATATATTAGCGAAAATGATTGCAAATGATGGAACAATGGTAATCGCACAGTTTGTGAAATTACCAACCCGAGAGTGATACGCAGGGAAAAAGCTTAACACACATTTATTTTATACTACAAATGTTAAACTATGGTCATTCTCATAAGTACAAAAAAATAACATGATCATAGGATGGTTAATGCAGATCCTTTATACTTAGTTTGTTTAATCTTTTGATCTGTAGATGCATTCCTCCACAAATACATGCGGCACCGTAAACATGTATAACATTGGACACTTAATGTGCCTGATGTGGAGCCCGATCGAGTATGCTATAGTTTCACCAAGATATCGAAAGGGATATGGTAAAGTAAACATGTAGTCTCAAACACTGACTAAACAGCAAGATAGACATGTGGATGAAGTGAAAACCTCGCGCAGTTCGCAGACAAAAGAGTCTTCCGCATTTCCATGGCAACACGTGATTGCACAAACGGGTCGCGGCTGCATTTTTCCTTGCCGGCAACAAGCATCACCAGCAGGAATGTGTATGGTCTGGTTTGGGACACCATAGTATTCACATTCAACCCGCGCGCTTTTTACTTTGCATTACCACAAGATGGCGGTGGCAAACAAGGGCTGGGTCGCAGTGATGAGTACACCAAAATGTAAATGACGCTCCATAGAAATCACACATAACAATATGTTAGGCCTGCCGTACACATCGCTCATGCATACTCCTGATTAAAGACACGGAGCCTGGGATCCTGTCAACCTACTTTATTTCTCTCTCACACATTCTGCCCTCTCCCCCTGTGCCCCTCCCCTTCCGCCTTTCTCCCGCTCCCCTCGCCTTGGTCCTCTTAAAGGGGCCATGTCCTTTTTCCATATACAACACCTCCCCCGTGCTTAACATGAAAGTCCAATTACATCTGTTCGATGAGTCTCATTGGGTTCTTTATTGTCCGAGGGGGTCTCCCTGGTGATTCGCGGCTCCCGCCAGTTGATTCCACTGGGGGCTCTGTTTCTTCTTCCTCACTACTGTCCTCAGTAGGTGTTCTTGTGTCTCGGGTTCCTCTAGATACAATTTCTTGAAGAATGAGGAATTGCGGGTGATGTCTCCTAGGTCTCCGGTTGCTGTGACCATGGGTCCCTTGATGACCGTGATTATTCGCGGTTCGGGACTGTACCGGGTGTCTGTTTTCTTGCGCTGCTTTTGTCGCACGAGGACAGTTTGTCCGATCTCTAGCTATTGTCCTTTCGCTCTCCTTCTCGTGTCGGCCCATTGCTTTTCTTTCCTCTTCTTTTCGGCGTCTCGTTCTCTGATGGCTAGGTCTTCTTCAGGTGTATATTCTTCCCATCGGGGAATGCGCGTTCTGGGTTGGTATCTCACCATGAGTTCGGCTGGTGGTTTTCCTGTCGCGTCATGTTGGGTATTCCGATAGCCCCGGAGCATGCTGCAGATGGCCTTCGGATGTGGCGTCTGCTCTGCCACTGCCTTTTGTCTTGTCAGTTTGATGGTAGCCATAAATCGTTCCACCATCCCGTTGGCTTGGGGCCACAGCGGGGTGATCTTTTGGTGGTAGAATCCTAGGTGGGTTGCAAAGTTTGCGAATTCCCTTCCTTGGAATGGAGATCCGTTGTTGGTTTTGACAACGTTGGGGATGCCCCATTCGCTGAACAGTTCGTCCACTATGGGTGCGGTTTCCTCGAATGATGTTGACATTGTTTGTTTGACAAAGGGGAATCTTGAATACTCATCTATTATTACTAATTGATAACCCCCTTCTTCTAGGGGTCCGTAGAAGTCCATTGCGACTCTTTGCCATGGTCTTGTCGGGAGCGTTGTTAGTTGCAGAGGGTTTGGGTTCGGTCCTTGCACTGCTAGTTGGCAGGGTCTGCAGTGCTTAAGCATGTCTTCTACTATCACATCCATATATGGGAACCAGACGTAGTTCCTGAGGAATCATTTGGTGTTCTCTATGCCTCTGTGGCCTTCATGAGCTAGGGTTGCCAGGGTCTTTCTCCCTGGCAATAGCCTCTTCCCCCGTGATAGGAGTCCTTGGTCAGTGGCTATGAGTTTGTCGTGTATCTTGGACAGCCGGTCGAGTTCTTTCTGGTCTACCTCCTCCATTTCCGTTTTTCTTGTGCGATGCTCTCTCCATTTGTTGGAGCGGGTGAGGGAGATTGCGGCTCTGATTGTCGGGTCTGCTTTGCTTCTTTCCTCAAATGTTGTTAAGGAGATGGTGGGTGGCGTGGCATTTGCTGACAGGTATGAGATATATTCAGTGGCTTTGTGTTGTAGTGTGTCCTTTTTGTCCCTTAGGGGATGCCTGGATAGGTAGTCCGCTGGATTGGCACCTCCCCCTGGTTTGTGGATAATGGAGTAATCGTACTCTTGCAGTCTTATCCCCCATCGTTCAATGCGGGGCGGCATTTTCGTCCTGGGGTTTCCAAAGATTGACAGCAGGGGTTGGTGGTCCGTGACCAGGGTGAAATTTCGACCGATGATGAAATGGTGGTACTTTTCGCATGCCCATACCGCGGCTAGGCTTTCTCTCTCCGCTTGAGAGTAAGCTTTTTCAGTGTGTGACAGGGCACGGCTAGCATATGCAACTATTGCGTGATGAGTACTGTCCGAGGGGTCGGTCTGGGCTAGGATGGCTCCTAGTCCCACCAGGCTCGCATCAACTGTAATAATGGTATGCCAGTCTGGACGAAAATATGCCAGTTGACGGTTGTTGGAGAGGCCTTCCTTTATTACCATGAACGCTTCCTGGCAAGGTGCATCCCAGGTGAATGGTGTATTTTTCTTTAGGAGGTTGCGGAGCGGGTCAGTTGTTGAGGCATAGTTTGGGAGGTAACGCGCGCAGTATCCTGCCATTCCCAACAGGGAGCGTAGTTCAGCAGCGGTCGTAGGTGCTTGGAGTTCGGTTATTGCTTTGATTTTGTCCGGGTCGGCTGTTATGCCCCTGTTCGAGAATGTGTGTCCGAAGAATTTTAAGCTTGTCTTGTTGATGTCGCACTTGGGCTCGTTGAGGGTCAGTCCCGCGTCTTGTAGGATGGAGCAGACAGTTGTTAGGGCTTTGTCGTGCTGGTCCTGATCTCTCCCGAATATCAAGATGTCGTCACTATAGTTTAGTGCATTCATCTCCGATGCTATGAGCCGTCTGATGGTCTCTTGAAAGATCTCTGCGGCGGATGATATGCCAAAATGTAACCTTTTATATCGGAATAACCCATCGTGCAATGCAAATGTGGTGATGGGCCGTGACTCTGGATCCAGGACAAGTTGATGATATCCTTGGTTGAGGTCAAGCTTCGAGAAGAATCTGGCTTGGTTTAGCCTGATCAGCATGTCTTCTAAGCTTGGGCCCGGGTGCCTTTCCCTTTGGATAGCGGTGTTTGGGATGCGCATGTCAACGCATATGCGGAGACGACAGTTGTCTTTGGGGACGATGACTATTGTGTTGGTCCATCTGCTTTCTCTATGATATCATTGGAGAGAAGAAGTTGTATTTCTTTTGATACTTGTTCTTGAAGGTGGAAACCCACTTTGCGCGGGTGTTGTGGGACCGGTCTGATGTTGTTGTCAATGTGCAGCTTGATGCATGAGTCTTTTAACATGCCCACCCCTTCAAATAGCCTGGGGAATTGGCGTTTGAGGTCTTCTTTCGATAGGGACTTGTCTGTTATTGACTTGATGAGTCCGTGAGGCAGTGGTAGCCCTTCTATTTCTTCTGACGGGTCGTAGTGTAGGTCAATTAGGGCAAGGGCCTTAGCTGTTCGGTAGCTGAGGAGGCAGCGGCCGACGGATGGGCTCCTTACGACGTGTATCGTGGCTGGTATTGTGATGTTTCTGTGCCGTAGATTGCATTGGAACTTTCCTTTAGAAGACATGGGTTGTGTCACTCACCATTGAAAAATGTGTGTTCTGGATTCTTGTAGGGGGTATGATGGCGCTATGTTACGGTAGATGTCTTCATTCATGACATTTACTGTTGCTCCCGTGTCAATGATGAATCTGTTTCTGATGTTGCCCAGTTGGACCGTTACTCTGGGGCCGACATGTCTTCATCTTCAACACTGAGAAGACATACGTACTCTATGTCGTAGCCATCTTGCAAGTATTGAGTGTGGTCATTCCCTCCTGGGTGATGTTGGGGCGGGAAGTTGAGGTATGGGTCTCTGTCTTGCTCACACAAACTTGTGGTCTCTCCCCTGTGGGTCACTTCATACTCCACGTTTTGCATGACGTTACTCCTGTGCGTGTCATATAGTTCATGATCTTTTTTGTCTGGCTCGATCTGGAGACCTTCGAGGGCTCTTATAGTGTTTGGGCGTTGATAACCATTCGCGGAGGTTGACGTGTTTCTGTCCGTCTGGCGCGGTTGGTCTGTGTGAGTTTCCATCGTGCGAGTGACAGGTCTCGGGCGTGATGATCCTCCTTCCGGTAGCAGTTCTTTACACATCACTTGGAAGTGATTTTCCATGCCGCATCTCATGCAGCGTTGGCCGATGGCCGGACAGGGACCTCTGTGTGGGTATTCAAATCCACAACGATAGCATTGGCGGTCACTTTGTGTCCGTTGTGACGGGTACCTCGTGTTCATCCTTGTTTGTTGTGCTGTGTTTCGGGCATAGGGATGTACTGCTGCTATTACTTCTCCCTTCTTGGGGTTCTCGATGGCCGCTGCTTGGATGTCCACTCTCTCGTAAACTCTGGCTAGGTCTTATACCTCCTTTAGGGATAAGGGCTTCTTTAGGAGGTGTTTCCGGAACATCGACGATACACAGCCTTCTATTATACGTAGCCTGATGGCTTCCTCGTCATTAAAGTCGCACTTCGATATTTTCCTTTGAAGGCAAATGACAAATTCCCCCATTGATTTGTGGGGTAGTTGACTGCATTGGTTGAACGTGTATCTCTCGTAGTCGCGATTGGGTGAGATGACAATTTTGTCATTGATGGCTTGTTGTAGTTTTGCAGACGTGGAACGGTCCTGTAACAGGATCGTGCGTATGATGTTCTTAATTTCTCTGCCAGCTACATTTGCGAAGATGCTTAGTATGTTGGGTGGTTGTTGCGTGCCTATGGCACCTACAAAGTCCTCAAATTCTTCCATCCACTCTTCCCATCGTTGGCCCTGGTCATGGTGTGGGTTTAGAGTGAACGGCGCGGGTCTCCTCATTAGGCTGGCGTATGAGGATGGTATCTCTAGTGGTGCTGGCTGTGCATTGGGATCTGTGGCGTCTGAAGCCGACATGATGGTGTCACTGAAATTCCTTCTGTTGGTTGGGTGGCACTTAGGTGCATATGGTGGTTAACTATGGCGTTACGGTCCTTTTGTACCGTTTCCACGTGGGTGCAGGTTTTCCTTTCTCCCGCGTGGTGTGGTAATAGTGTATTCCCTTTTGATTTTTTTTTTTTTTTGATTGGAAATGTCACGTGGGAAGACACAGGGTTCTTTTGTGGGAGCTTCCTTGTGTAAATTGCGGTTTCCGCGTATAAATTGTAAATGTCACATGGGGAGACACAGGGATTTCTTTTGTTGTCCCTTTCTCTTGTGACCCGAAGGTGTCACGTGGGGAGACACGGGGTTCTTCTTCTCCCGTGATATTTGTGAGTGTCACGTGGGGGGGCACGGGGTTCCTTCCCCGAGTTGCGGTCCTTCCAGACTGCTTTAGCTTGTCACAATCGGGAGACGCGAGGCTTCCTTTTCCCCCCCTCATTACTTGAAGTGGTCGTCAAGGTGCCAGTCCTCTCGTCGGAGTTGGCGCTTCTCTCCTGGGCGCACGGGCCCACTCCGGTCCTCCGGCGCTCTTTCCTCTCTTCTCCGGCGCGCAGGCTTTGCTCCCTCGAGGTGCGCAGACTTCCTCTGTGTGGGGCGCACCGGCCGTCGGTCGATGACGGGCACACGGGCCCTCCCCGTCCAACGAAGCGCGCGGTCCTCTCCCACCTGGGGCACACGGGCCACACCTTCTCGAGGCGCACGGGCCTCCGATCAGCCACGGGCACACGTGCCCTCTGGTGAGCTGCAGGGCACACGGGCCACTGCTGGGCCACTGGGTAGGCGGGCCCACCTCAAACTGCCAGGCACACGGGCCCTCCTCGCACGGTCCTCTCCTTCTCGAGGCGCACAGGCCTCCGATTAGCAACGGGCTGCAGGGCACACGGGCCACTGCTGGGCCTCAGGGTACACGGGCCCACCTCGAACTGCCGGGCACACGGGCCCTCCTCACGTGGGCCTCACCTTCTCGAGGCGCACAGGCCTCCGGTTGGCAACGGGCACACGGGCCTTCTGTCGAGTTGCAGGGCACACGGGCCACTGCTGGGCCACGGGTACACAGGCCCACCTCAAACTGCCGGGCACACGGGCCCTCCTCAGACAGGCCTCACCTTCCCGAGGCGCGCAGGCCTCCTATTAGCAACGGGCACACGGGCCCAGACTGCCGGGCACACGGGCCCTCCTCAACTGCTGGGCTCACCGCCCTCCTGTTACTGCTGCCGGCACGCGAGTCTTCGCATCGGCTTCGTCGCCAGTGTTAGGCCTGCCGTACACATCGCTCATGCATACGCCTGATTAAAGACACGGAGCCTGGGATCCTGTCAACCTTCTTTATTTCTCTCTCACACGTTCTGCCCTCTCCCACTGTGCCCCTCCCCTTCCGCCTTTCTCCCGCTCCCCTCGCCTTGGTCCTCTTAAAGGGGCCATGTCCTTTTTCCATATACAACACAATACATCTCTTTGAGGTGGAGTGGATGTACTGACGATTCTTCGAGAAAAAAGTTGGGGTGACAGTTTCGTTTGTAGAGGTGAAAATCTTCACAAGGGTACTGGCGACTAGGTTGGATAACGTGCTGCCCGGCCTTGTCAACTGAGATCAGATGGTATGCGCTTTAGGGAGACAGGGAGCTTTTAGAAAACTCTCACTTTGATGGATTTACTGGTTGAAGACATGACTGACCCGGTGTTGTCATTTTTGGACTCCAAAACTGCATTTAACTTGGTCAGTGGGGTTTTCTGGGGGAACTAATGGGCTTTGGGGCAGGCTGAAAGCAGTTGACTGTGCCCTTTATTTTAAACTGAGAGCCCCACAGTTCGTTGTGAATGCTCCAAGGTCAGCAAAGTTTAGCTTGGAGGAGGCGACAGGCCAGTGTTTAATGTTAAAGGTATTTGTATAGCGCACTGTCACCAACAGAGTTGGTCCCAAGGCGCTCAGGCAAATCTGTAAACGAGAAGGCGGGTTGGGTTAGTAGGGTCAGGAGCCAGTAGGATAGTGGGAGAAGTGGTGTGCTGTTGGCAGCTTCAGCTCGGTTTACACTGTGCACTGAGCTTTGGTGTGAGTATCGGATTGGAGTCAGGCCGCGTGTGCTGTTGGTGCAGCTTATGTGTTGTTTGTTTGTTGTTGCAGTGTGGTGAAGTGCACACGTTTTACTGAGCGAGAGGTGGTTGTGTAGGTTTCCATAGGAGTTAAGTATGCAGCGTTTGAGCTTTTTTGGTTAGTGGGTTATATGTCTCGGAGCTGACCTTCACAGTATGGCTATATGCCTAGAGTTAAGTATCCTGTGTGGTGGGGCAGAGGACTAGGTCTCATAATACTCATTATACAATGGACAAAGATGGAGGCTATCCCTTGAGTTGAGAGTCCTGTAAAGTGAGGCAAAGGAGCTGGTTCCGCAATAAGGCTTTCCACTTATGATAGGCATAGATGGAGGCTACACCAGGTTAACCTTCACAGTCCTAACCATATGGAATTCAGGCAGTCCCTGAAAAATGTTCTATTCTACAGCAGATTGAAGTGGACCGTATTGTGGTTTCCTAGCGCCGAGATGCCTTGTGGCAGTAGTGCACTCTATAAATCCTTATAACAGAGTAAGCTGAGTGTGTCAACTGCTCTGACTCTGCTGTACTTTCAGTTCCACTTCATAGAGGCGGTGGTGGTTAGGTTGGATGAGTGGGTAGGTACACAATGTTTAACTTGACAGGTATGTGTGTTCTGTGGTCCCAGATGATGTGTTGCAGAGGTCGGTGAAGTGATGCAGAGTGTAGCTAGGGCACAGTTGTTAGTAGTATAGGGTCCTGACAGAGGCTTCAACCAGACGTGCATTTCCACCCCGGCCTGCCTTTTGTCAATGGATCTGGGTGCAAGGTGCCCGGGGTGATGGAAACCTCAGTGATAACTACTACCTTTTGGCTGGTAGGAGGTTGAAGCTGGGAGTACTTGTGAACCCAGTAAACATAGCAGTCACACAATTAGTTTCATGCGATAGCCATGAGGGAGAACATTATGTTAGTAGGTTTGTAAGCAGTAGCAATGCAAAAGTCTTATGAAGATGCAATCAGAAGAGGGAAAACAAGCCCACAGCATAATTTCATATAGCCGAACAATGCCACCAGGAGCAAAACACAATAGTGCAAATATCACAGGGGTATAATCAGAAGTACAACACAAAAAAAGTGCAAACAGGATTACAACATGGTCGTGCATATAACAGAAGGAAGTGATCAATAGCACAAATATAGAGGGGAAGATATTTGCAAGGTCCATGAGCAAATATCACAGTGGTCTAGCTATCAATAGGGTGCAGGCAAGGATCAACTAGGATCAAGGGTGCAGTGAGGAGCTAGTGTAACCAAGAGCCATTATCCCAGATATAGCTAAATCATTCTAGGTTTGAATAAAAATGAAATGTCCCAGTGGTGAAAGTTGTATGAGGGTTCAATGCCAAGTGCAGCGAACATAAGAGTGCAACCAGGAGTAAATACCACAGGGTTACATATACCTATAGGGTGCAGGTAAGGATATTATATCTGAGTGGTGTAGACTGGGAGTGACATGAGGGGCAAGATCCATTTTGATTTGGCCTGAGGCCCAACTTGCCATTCTCGTCACCGTTCAGCAGTTAAAGCTGTTCCCTGACAGCTGTTAAATATGGATTTGCTTGTTTTGTTTGATGTCCATAAAATGTTTCTAACGTTTTTATGGACCTGCAAATGTACATGTCATGAATATAAACTAGCTACTTGTCTATGTAAAAAGATGACTACAAGCACATGACTTTATCACACTGACTCTTCTAGGTTATATGTAAGGTGTGTTATGTTTACAAGCATTTGTACTGTCCACATCACCACCGTAGAGGTACAGTGCCAGACCTTGTCCAGAAAGTTGTGTATTCTGCCTCAGCCAGGGGTAAAAGAACATGGTGTGCTCGAGGAGAAGAAGCGGGAAAAGGTGAGAGGAAGGGAGAAGCAGGGGTGGGGTGCGAGACACACAGACTAACAATTCGAAACATGCAAAAAGGTTGAGAGAGGGGTAAGTAGGGATGTATTGCTAGTCATTTGCACTGGATTAGATTGAATGCTGATTAGTTGACAAAGAAAATGCAACATCTTATGGTGATGAACATTTAGCATTGATAGCAGTTTCAAATACATTGGAAGCTGGTAATAGGATTAGTCAAACCATGGTTTTGCGATGATCTGAGATGTTCTCATGCATGCCCTTGAATTATGGAGGCTTGATTATCATGTATTCGTTTTAGACACCTTCTTGCAATCCCCAAGAAAATTGTGTAGGACTGCCAGGCCAACTGTCAGAAGTGATAGAGGCAGACAATGGCTGTGTAAATGTGAATGCGAGAAACAAAAAAGGAGAGCATGTGGGGGGAAAGGTCAAACTGGGCCGCTAGGGGCCATATGTGCAAGGCCTCTCATTGAAGGCCACTTCAATGCGAGCTGTCAGTAAAGTAGCGTAAAGTGCATGCGGGTGAGGCGGACGCTGTAACTTTGATGTGAACGAAGACATACCCATCTGAATGCGAACGCTCTGTGATATTCCTTAATAGGACTGAGTTTCATTGTGTGGTGTTCATTCTTGAAACATAAAATGTTTCATTATAGAGCTCCAATGCCCCTATTTACGACTAAAAGTTAAGAAAGCATGTGTTGATCAGCCATTAACTGATAGGACGAATACAGGACCTTGAGTAGTAGTAATTTAATGCATTGGCCAGGATCTTAAGTTGTTCCATGCCAAGTATAAAATAATCAACATGTCTTGGCTTTTGGTGCTTAGACCATATGGCATTCTGGTACTTGTAGTCTTGTTTGTATAAAGTGTACAGGAATGAAAATGGCATGTGGTAACTATGCCAGGACTTGGAGAACATGATTTGAGATCTCTGTTTCAGGATAAATATTATAAAACAAGAGTGTGAATGAAGTAGTTGGATGAGAACAGTGGGCGGTGGATTGTCTACACCACTAGCATTATAATTGCCACACTCAATCAGCAGTTAATTTGCATGTAGATTTCTTTAATGGGCCATAAGAGAACACATTTACGCATGGATGCATGTCAATGTGTATGGGATTGTCAGCAACACACGTCACCAACTAACTCCCTCCGCAACCCTGTCAGCTCACTTCACACAGTTTTGGAAAATGCAGGCGGGCACAGTCCAGGGGAAAGGGAATAGGGAGTTTGCAAAACAAATGAGAAGTATTTCAGCACCAGCAAGGCAATTACAATTCTGCAAAACCTGCATATCCATTTACAAGCGTGTTCAAGATGTGATAATGAAGCAGACAAACTGAAGTACAAAGGACATTAATGATATGGTGGCAGTCCTCTAATTTGCCTGATCAGAGGATTACAGTCAAGGAAGCACATCAGAGTGTTAGTTTATGTTATGTCAAGATGTCTTATACCGTTACCATTGGTATTGTCTCCATGCGCTAAAGGGGTTCTGTAAGAATGTGGGCTGAATACATTAGTGAGGGAAGAGGGAGTAGGATAAAGGTTGTTCTTTTCCGTGGTGCTTGTAGAACCAGGAGGAAATGGCGTCTTGTGCACGTCTGTGTTCTAGGTGTGTTACTGTAATAATCCACCGCCACTCCAATATATAAGAATATAAGTATCTTTATTTGTAAGACCCCGCAGCGGATCACAGCTCCCTCAGCTCCAACGGCCACTGTGGAATGTTGGTTGCCAAACATGCATCAACATTCCACCAGTGTGCCTATGCACGAGCCCGTGCATATTACAACATATCCTCTTCCCTTGGATAAAACTGTTAATATCAATTCGAACAATGGAACATAAACAAAATGTTACATGACTTATCATCAATACAACTTCCATCTAGATACAGACCAAAAATTAGAGCAATTAAATGTACTTGTACTTTTAACAAATGTAATCTCTAAATCTTATGGGAGGACCACAGGTCCTACCCACATGACCCCTATGTTGTCTCTCATCATGTTGCTGATCCATAGCATTCTGACATTCCACATCTACCTCTGGACCAACAGGAATTGGAATTTGACCCATCCCTTCTTGTTCAATCCTTATTCCTTGTGAATCCACAGGATCATAATCCAGAACTGTTTCTTGCGATTCCAAATTAGATCCCACACCTGGCCTATCCATACTTTTGCACCCACTCACCACCACCCTTCTCTTACTCCAAACAGTGCCATCCTCCAAGTGCACATGCCCCTTTCCCACCTTGATAACTCTTTGAGGGCATAAAAGAGCTGTAACCCTTGTGAACCATCCTAGGATTCTTAATGTAAACTTCATCCCCAGGCTTAACATTCAACTCCTTCCTAGCTTTTTGTGAAGACATTGTGCTCTGCTAGCGCTCCAAAACACTGCGATGAATGGCTCGCAAGCCCCTATCGCATGGCCCACCACCCCCCATGGCCAAAGTTCTCAATGTTGTACCTGCCTTCCTACCCCTCATGAGTTCAAATGGAGATCTTCCCGTAAGCATGGCAGGCGTTCTCCGATATGCAGCCAGATATTGTGTCAACACATCCTGCCAATCTAACCCATTGGCCAAAGCCAATTGTATGGCTGACTTAATAGTACCATTTGCTCTCTCAACTAATCCATTCGCAGAAGGATTATATAAAGCTGTCCTACAAAGCGAAATGGCATGCTGCTCGAAAAAATCTCTCATTGCTCTAGAGGTGAACTGCACCCCATTGTCAGTAACTAAAGTTGCAGGTAATCCTTCACGATCAAATACTTTCCTCAAAAAATCAATAACTGAATTGGTTGTAACACTAGAACATGCCGCCACCTCAATCCACCTGGACGTATAGTCCACCAATACCAACATATATCTGGACTCAGGCTCTAAACAATCAAATGGACACATGATATCCAAAGCCAATTTCGACCATACTTGCTCTGGAACCTCTACAGGATGTATAGGTTGTGGATGCAGTACCTTGCTCTTATCACTAACAGAACATTCCATACAATCTTTCACTACTTGCTCAACATCCTTATCCATAGACGGCCACCAGTACTCCTCTCTCAATCTCCTTTTAGTCAAAGATCGTCCCAAATGACCAACATGTGCCAATTCCAGTATTCTAGCCCTCAAACTCACAGGAGGTATCAATCTACAACCCCTAGACACACCCCAGGGACCCTGGGCTAATTCATCAATAACCTGAACATAAGCTTTCCCTTCCAACCTGTCCTTAACAGTGTGCCACCCCTTAAGCAAACCTTCCCTAATCCACCTCAACTCAAGATCCCTCTCAGACTCCCGATCCCACAACGACTTCTCCACAGCTGAAGTCACCAAAGCAACCTGACACTCCTGCGAATCATCCTCTTGTACTACTCCTGCCTCACCATCACACTGACCCACTGGCAAACGAGACAAACAGTCCGCAACAACATTCAACCTTCCTGGAAAATACTGCAAGGAAAAATTGTAATCCTGCAATTGTACTGACCACTTTGCAATTCTCGGAGACACTGCCATGACCCCTTTGGTAGAAAATACCTGCACCAACGGTTTGTGGTCCGTTCTGACAATATAAGGTATGCCCCACAAAAATGTCTTGAAGTGTTTTGAAGCCCATAAAACTGCCAAAGTCTCTCTCTCAATTACAGAGTACCTTGCTTCCACCTCTCTCAAACTCCTCGAAGCAAAAGCCACTGGTACCCATTCACCTTTTATCCATTGCTCTAGCACTGCCCCCAGACCCACTTCACTTGCATCCACAGTCAAAGCAGTTTTATTTTTTAGGTCAAATGACTTCAATGAAGGAGCATTCTCTACTTCCTTCTTAACCAACTCAAATTCTGCCGCACACTCCGCAGACCATACAAACCTTACACATTTCCTCATGAGAGTTCTCATGGCCACCGTTTTTTCAGCATAATTTGGAACAAATTTAACATAGTATTCCGCAAGACCCAGAAAAGCCCTTAGCTGATCCTTATTGCCCAGAGCTGGCGTATCTCTCAACACTTGTACTAACTCCTTTTTTGGGCTCACACCTCGTGAACTCAATGTGTGTCCCAAATATGTGACCTCCTGCACACCCACCTGACACTTGGTCAGCTTTACCGTCAATCCTCTCTCTTTAAGAATGTGCATGACCTTCCTTACCCTGATATCATGTTGTTCCTTGCTGCTGCCCCAAACCAAAATGTCATCTTGAAAATAGCTGACACCCTTCACACCACCAAACAATTGCTGCATCAACCGCTGAAACACAGCTGAAGCCGAAGCCAGGCCAAAAGGCATGCGACAAAACCTGAAAGCCCCAAACGGAGTCACAAATGACGTAAGGGGTCTAGAATCCACATGCAGGTCAATTTGATGATACGCGGTTGACAAATCAAAAGTTGAAAAGTATTTAGCTTCCCCCAGCGTCAACAACAACTCATTAATATTTGGCAAAGGATGCCGATCCACCCATATGCTGGAATTTAGTTCCCGGAGATCTACACACATTCTTATGCTGCCATCACTCTTCTTAACTAAAACCACCGGAAACAACCACTCTGAACACTCAATAGGCTCAATTATTCCTGCTGACTGCAACTTAGTCAATTCCTCTTTGAATGCCTCCCTGGCTGCAACAGGCACACCCCTCACTTTGTGCACTCTCGGAATCGCACCCTTCTTCAACACAATGCGATGTGTAAAACCCTTAAGCTTGCCAAGGGTATCTGAAAATACCTCAGGAAACTCACTCACGAGGACTGTGGATGTAACCGTTATGTCATTCTCTTCCCCTCCCTCCATGACACTTAAGACTGGTTCCTTTTCACCAGGATGGATTTGTATTTTTAGTGCAGCCTGCTCATCCCAGCCTAGTACACTTGTGCCCTTTGAAGCCACATACAATTTACCCACAGTTTGCCTCCCCTTGAAAGAGAAATTCGACCAATTATAACCAAGCAGGTCAATAGAATGCTGCCCATAAGCATATGGTCTTATGTCCGGGGGCAACAAAGTAGACATCTCTTTACCCAACACTTCATGTTAGACTTCCGGAGACACCAAGGTATAAGGTGACCCCGAATCCACCAACATATCTACAGGATGCTGGTCCACCAATACCGACACCCATGGACCCTTCCGCCCACCTCCCTCAACATGTAAAATGACACTCTGATTAGCGCCACCACCCGATGCCCCTTCTAGCCCCCTGGCAGCGTCCTCTGTAGTTACACTAGCAACCACCTGCCCCTTACACATACGTGCAAAATGGCCCACACGTTTACATTTCCTGCACTCAACATTGTTAGCAGGACAGGACTTCGAACCAACATTGTGACTCGACCAGCCACAATTTTTACATCCCTCCTTGACCCTCAATGCTCTATTGCTTTGTGCCACAACTTTATCCCCAGCTTTTTTGCTCCTTGGCACCACAGCATGTACCATCTCCCTATTCCCGTCCCTTTCAGTAACCACCTGTACACTCGCCTTTGAAGCTTCAATTGCTCTAGCAATCTCCAAAACCTTAACAAGAGAAGGATTGTTCTCAATCCACAATCTCTCTCTAATTTTTTGATTGGATGTCTTCATCATGATCTGATCTCTTATATGTTCCTCTCCATTCCCCGGGAACCCGCACGTAGCCATGAGTGCTCGTAAGGCTGTAACATATGAATCTATGCTTTCCATAGAACCTTGTGCCCTAGAGAAAAACTTATATCGCTCTAAAACCACATTAACTCTTTTACCAAAACGTATTTGCAATTTTTTCAAAGCAGTCTCATAGGCACTTACCACCATTTCCCCTTCACCTCCCCCTTGAACCATCACATTCTCTCCAGGCAAATGACGAAAAACCCTCAACCCCTCAGTACCAATGCAATTCAGTAAAGCAGCCTCCTTTTCATCATCATTGAACTTTGCCCCACCTGCAGCCCTCAAATATACCTTAAAAGCATCTACCCACTGCTCCCAAGGAGCAACCGGCTCTCCAGGATTCGGCAGAAAAGCAGGTGGAGGCCTAGCAGCTGTATGCAACATAGTTGAATATACTCCCCAGTTCCTTATGTCCCCAATAATAACTTGCTACCTTTGTGCAATGTTAAAAGCTGTTAATTCCCTAGCAGCAGACAATTATCTCACTGTCCTTTGTGCGCCTGCCCCCCCAAAAAAATATATACAGTCCCCAAAGTATTTGCCACTGTGGATCACCATACACCCACCAATACAAAAGCAGACAAATATCTCCCACTGTTGCCTTGGGCACGTGCCCCCACACGTAAATGCAGTACAGCCAGGTTCTGGCACTGGGTGAGTCTCAACTACTGCCTTTAGCACGTGCACCCACACGTAATTGCAGTACAGCCAAGTTCTGGCACTGGGTGAGTCTCAACAGCTTATCCAAACATTCCTTGGCAGCCAACCCAGCCCAAGCAAATCCCCTAACCTCCTGTTGGCGACACTCCAAGCAGTTTATATGCCCACCTTACCTCCAGCCGCCTTTAGGACTAAATTACAGCCCTTTCCACTTGCCTGGATTGAGTTATACTCCGGCCTCACCCAAATTGGTAGCTGCGCAGCGCCTCCGCAGCCCCTCCTGCTTCCCCAAGGCGACCCAGTCCGCGGAGACAGCCTTGGATAAGGACGCTGTCAGGGGCGAGGCCAGCGGCGGGCCACGTTATTTCCAGCACCACCTCAGCCCCCCTCCTTCCCGGAGACACCCAGTCCCCAGAAAACAGCGTTGGGTAAAGACGCTGCTGGGAGCGGGGCTAACCGCCGGCCTCTGCTATCTGCGCAGGCTCACAAGTGTGCCGGCCTCCGTGCAGCTCAGCGGCCCTCTTCCTGCCAGCCCCACCAGGATCAAAGCGGCGGAAACAGCGTTGGATAAATACGCTGCTGGGGGCGGGGCTAGCTGCCGGCCTCTGCTATCTGCGCAGGCTCTCTCGTGTGCCGGCCTGCGTGCAGCTCAGCGGCCCTCTTCCTGCCAGCCCCAACAGGATCCACGGGCGGAAGCCTCCTTGAAGAATGGAGCTCACCAGCCCCTGTCGCTGCCACCAGTGGCCGGGATCCAACTTCCGACCCGCAAACTCCCTGGTCTTCAGCTGCCCGCCACGAACCGGCAGCAACTGGCCTGCGCAGTGCCCCGACTAGGCACCCAGACCGCTCCTCCCTGCTCACGTTTCGCCGATGCAGACTGGCCCGCGGCGGTACCTGACAGGGCACACGGATAACTCCTCCGCTCCCAGCCTGGGCACACGGACAACTCCTCTCTGCTCGCCACGATCCGGCGCGGACTGGCCCACAGCGATGTTCCGGCTAGACACCCGGACTGCTCCACTTCACCTCCCAATCACCAACAACACCGAAGGTGAGGTCGAAGCCCAGACCGCTGCTCCGCGCACACGTGGGACGGGGTCTCACACAATCCTCGTCGCCAATGTAATAATCCACCGCCACTCCAATGTATAAGAATATAAGTATCTTTATTTGTAAGACCCCGCAGCGGATCACAGCTCCCTCAGCTCCAACGGCCACTGTGGAATGTTGGTTGCCAAACACGCATCAACATTCCACCAGTGTGCCTATGCACGAGCCCGTGCATATTACAACAGTTACACTTTGTTCAGCTTTCCCTTCTCCTCTCGTAATCTGGCTTGCCTGGGTTCCCTTCAACATG
The DNA here is from genome assembly GCF_040938575.1 of Ambystoma mexicanum. Lineage (NCBI taxonomy): Eukaryota > Metazoa > Chordata > Amphibia > Caudata > Ambystomatidae > Ambystoma > Ambystoma mexicanum. Next base: position 721,034,003 of record NC_090923.1, read on the forward strand.
TCGGAACCCCGAACAGACTGTAGCGGTATAGCTTTCCAGACAGATCGGAATGGGCTGGTGGCCACGCCCCAGACTTCCGAACAGCATATCCGGATACCTCGCAGGTTGCACTTCGCGTTGCTTCGCTCTTCCAGAGTTGCGTCACGCTTCGTACGTACGAATCCTGAAAAGCTCCAACTTTCTCTCACTAGTTAACTATTTCCGTAGCCCCGACTACGCGACTATTATTCCTTGACAGTAATCTGTTAGTCATCTTCATTCCTTTCTTAGGCAGATCGTCCTTTCAGGGTGCCTCTGCCCGTTGTTTACTTTCTTCCTCAGAACTCTCGGAACCTTTCATTTCAATCTGTGGAGATTGATTAGGTACGTGACAGGCTGCTCCTTTTCCATTGTTTACTTTTCCTCTTTACCACCCGAATAATACTTGAAACTCCACTCTAGGAAACCCGGTATTAGACATTGGATAGTTGGCACGAAGAATCCTTTTCCGGAAATACCGAAGGAAGCAATCCACTTGAATCCTTCAGTCGGGCGTCCCAGGCGGTAGGACTATTACTAGAACCTTTATTTACATACATCCTACATTTCTATTTCCAAAGTAGCAATAGTCCAAACCTGAATACAGAACTCTTAATACTCATTCTGTTTATTTTCCAGTCGCATGTGGTCAGGCTGTTATTGCTTTTCCTTCTCCTCATCTTCAAGGCTCAGGGGGATATTTCTGGCAGCTAGGGTAAGCTCTTATTCCTTAAGACTAACACAGAGATCTTTTCCTTATCCATCCTATTGTTGAAATCTTAATTCTTCATTCTGCTCACATCTACCCCAGAATCAACCCTGATAGATGCCTCCACAGAGACGACACCAGCAGACTAAACATCATCCCAGCTGCCCTCAGGAGTCTACGCACTCAAGCAGCTCAACACAGGGTTTTTTCCTCTGCTGGTTTTCCCTGGAGGCTCCACTATGCCCCAGCTTTTGAGCAGGGATGTGGAGGGGCTTCTAGGTGAAGCCTCATATCTGACTAAACCAGATCAAGCCTCCACACGAGGGACCGAAGTTTAGAGGTGGGTGATTATCTTGTATGCAGAAGTCTATGTTTGTTAATAAGACTTTGAATTGACAAAAGACATTACAAGGTGTGTTTGGATTGTGCGCACTGTATTGTATTGTATTGTAGTTGACATTTATATAGCGCCTTTTACCATTATTATAGTCCCAATGTGCTATTGATGGGAATGCCCTCGGGACCGAAGTCCAAAATGTGGGAAATCAGGTTTAGAATATGTGTGCACATTTGGCCATTTTAAGGCATGGGGGGACTGGCCAAGCTCCGATAAAAAGCATCCCACAAGTTCAGGCATGTGAATGGGTGCTGAGAGAGGTCAGGAGAACGTGTGAGTGCAAGAGACTTGTTATGTGTCCAGCTGGCCCGAATTTGTAGTAGGTGTAGTAGGTCTTCGCTGCATACCAATGGAAGAGGTGTTGAGGCATAGTCTGGTGTAAGTAGGCGGAAACAATAATTTGACCAGCAAGACCGAATATGTCAGAGTCAATGCTGTATTCTTATGTGTGCGGGTAGCCATGCCAGGGGCCAGTGTTCACTGGATTGGTGCATTTATATGTACCTAGAAATTCGGATGGAGGTTTGCTGTTGATGCACCTGTTTGCTCAGGTAGTATCTTCTGTAGATTCTTGAGGCTGTGACAAATAGTTAGCAACATAGGCTAGCCATCACAAATGACCACTAGTACCAAGGTCGGGTGCAGTGGTAAGCTGTCCTGACAGATCTTTAAGCGCAGAAGGGGCAATCCTAATACATCTTCTAGGTGCAGTCCTCAAAGGACTTCAAGGCACATTGACCGGTTCTCCCTACGATCTTCAGAGTGCTGGGGAAAGGAGATCATCATAAAATATCTGCGTAAATGGAAAGGCTAACGAAAGAGTGTAACACCATTCCTACCCACCCCAAAAAATCCATCTAGATGCAACACACTTCCCACCCCCAACAATCCATCCAAATGCTTCACTTTTCCTACCCCCAGCATTCTGCAAGCAGAGAGCAGGATCCATTATCCAGGTCTAAAGCAGAGTGCTTTGTATCCAGAACAGCAAGAACATTTAGTGATAAAATGGGTATTAGCTCTTTAAAGTTCCTGTCCCAATAGCTGCTAAATGAATCTCGGACCTTGCCAGGGGAATACGACATACTGAACATGGTCCGGCAAACAAATGTGTTGCTGCACCTTCTACTGTTCGTGCATAGATCTTTGCTGGATTCCCAAACAATCACTGTGTTGCTGGACAGACCAAGATGGCTCCAGGCCAATTGTAACAAGCCAATTCCACAAAGCAAAGGTCTACGAGGTGAATATATCAACTAAGGTCGGCCACCCAAGTCTGAAACAGCCAGATAACCCAGTTGCGGAGATACTACTTACGTAAAAAGAAACCTACACCCCTTGAGAGCCTTCACTTATGGAGAACTCTTGCTAGATGAGTCCCCCTTTACCAAAGAGCCTGGAAAGCTAAATGGAGGTCTGCATCGTTCCCCTTGGTTTACATAGAATGGTGGTGTCTTTTCGAACCAAAACCCTTGTATCGCTCAAAGAGATGAAAGAACTTCTGTTTAGAACCAAGGAAGAAATTTCGATTTATAAAGACTCTGGATGTAAAAGACTGCTGTTTACACCCCAAGTTTGGTACGAACAGAAGTATGCTACAATGTGGAAAAAACATTGGGTAAATCTCACTGTATTAAATGAGACAATATTACAAGCTACATTTGGTGCAATAAACATTTTTACACATTGGCCCACATTAGGAAACTTGTTGAAATCATAAAAATCATAATCACTGGGGTTATTGTGTCCGGAAGGGCAACGTCCAGTAATTTGGATGTTTGATTGCTGCAGTCAATTTCGTGGTGGATGTGTGGATTTTGTGTAGATAGGCTGATTTGTTAGATCGTGTGCAGTAACTGGGGGTATGCTGGAGAGGAGTCAGGAGCGGGGGAGGGTTAGTAGTTGGTGGGCTCATTTAGATATATTGACCGTTCCAGAGTTCGTGCTATCATCCCGTTATTTTTGGTCCTCCCTTGGTATTGCTGGAGGTGCCCGTTTTATGTTAATCATTGTGAGTTGAACAGCCACGTTTTTAGTCATTTTCTGAAGATGAGGTGGTCTTCTGTCATTCTTATTTCCTTCAGGATTGTGTTCCATAAATTGGCGATTAGACGTGAGAATGCAGTTCCTCCAAATTCCCTTTTCGAGTGGATAGCCACAGCACGCACTGACCCACATTGCAAACTCCAAATAATACTTTCTATATGAAACACCCCACAGTGGAAAGCAACTAAGGCACGCTCCTACAAATCTGTTGTACCTCTCCACCGAAACGTAAAATAGAGTGGCCAAGCCACACACTACATCCAAGGGAAAAGCTGAAATTGGAGCCTACACTCAAGTACTTCCAGTCTGGAATGCTGCGCATGACATGAAAACAGTGAAAGGGAGAGGTTGATAAATACTTCAAAGCTTCAATGGATGTTACTAGCTTCACTGTCAGAGGGGAAAAGACAATTTTCATCCATTGACTAGACTCCAAAGTGCAAACAATCTGCAAACAATGTCCCTCAAAACCGCAAGAAGAGGGTAGAGAGGCACTCAAAACCTACAGCACTATGCTTCTTCCTAGCTAGGTTTGCGCTTTACAAATTCTAAATTTAAATACATACACGTGATAAACTGGTGCTAAGGATTGACAGCCCATCCGGCTCCAGGTGATCGTCATAAAGAAATTACATATATTCTTCATTAAAGAACAGTTGCCAGGCAGGAGCAGAGATGAATTCATAGATACCCTGAGCACCGTAGCTACCTCGCACAGCTTTGAACATTCCTGGATGCAGTGATGGGGTACATACAAGCAACACGCAAATGGGAGGGGGGACACCTCGAGCGATCTCTGGACTAATACTTGACGAAGCCTCACATTGGCCAAGACAATTAAAAGACCAACGGAATAGCAGCCATTTTCACAGCGAGTGAGATGGAAAGTAAGAAAAGGTCCCCCTCAGAACCAAAGGACTATAATGTTACTGGTGAGACTAGAACCATGCAGTATCCGGCAAAGGCTGCACGTATATGGCAAAGTTGGAAGCATTGCAGCCTAGAGGGATGCGACACACAAACAAATCAATGGCAACCACAGGAACAGAGTCGCCATTTTGGTTGGTGACTTGGAAGACTGTGAGACTATGTAAAACCTTTGCATTGCTAAAAAAAGAGAAAGTCCCTCTGTTTGAGGTTGAGATGAGGAAAGCAACCAAGACCTACAAATACCTATTTGCAAAGTAAATGTTTGTGACAAAACATTAGAGCTGATGATGGACTCTGGCTCACTACACACTAAAATCCCACTTCACAACAGAATGAGAAACCTCCAACCTACCTCATGTACGCAAGTGCCTGTTCCAGCAGGACGATAGACATTGTGTGATACTTTGAGGTAGAAATGACCTACATAGACAAGGGGAAGTGGGTTCGTAAAAAAGGAACCACCAAAGGACCCCCAACTTAAGATCAAGGCATCAAGCATCATTCAGGATAATGTTTTAGCTGGGAGGAGTGAAATAAATATTTCGGGTCGAGAAAATGCAGTTAGCATCTGACATAATTCACAGGTCGCCAAGGGCATTCAGGAACAAAGTACAAAAACCAAAGGTGTAAGAGCATGAGCTAAAACTGAAGAGCTGTCCAATACCTGTAAATCATGCATTGAGGAAAGTCCTATTGGGGCTACATAAGGGTTTGAGGGAACTCCTCAATGAGATAGACGGGAAGAAGAAAATCAAGGAGGCAAAATCCACCAAGTCAGCGGTCTCCGCTATTCTGGCTTTTAAAACCGACAGTTTGATCCAGATATGCATTGATCTCCAGAGCCTAAATGCAGACATAGTTGTGGACTGCCAACCCTTGCCCTAGGTATATTCTCAACCCAGGATCTTAAAAGCATGTATAGAAGAGAGCAGGCAACGCACCGCTTCCATACTGCCGTTCTGGTTCTACAAATTCAGCACAATGTCCTTTGGGTTAGCCTCCACTGCCTCAGAATTTTAAAGACCAATGGAACATTTGCTCGGAGACCTGCTGCAGGTGATCTTCATCCAGGGTGACATCTTGGTCTGCATGGAGGATGTAGCAGAACATAACACATTGTTAAAAAGCATCCTAAGTGTGTTGGGTAGCATGGCCCACACTCAAGACTGAAAATTGTGAGTTGTGCATAGATGAAGTGGACTACTCGGGTCAGTTCCAAACTGGTAAAGGGTGGTTTTAAACCCAAAGACATCCTATTCCAAGCCATGAAACAGGCCTTAGGGCCCACCAGTCAAGAGAGGATGTTATCATTACTCTGGATGCCCCACAAAAAATATCTACAGAGTTGTAGAACTTCTCAGGAAATTAGTAAACCTGCAGAACCCCATTCTTATGAGTACAGGTACAGGGCACAGCATTCGCTGAAGCTAAGAAAAGTGTGTTAGTAGAATTGGGGCAGTCCTTACTCAGCAGGAAAAATGGTCCAAAGCGAAAGTGGCATTTCTGCCCACTCCCTGACCAAGGCAGAGGAAGAATACTTGGTCTATGGAATGTACAAGAGGTATTAGATTGTGTCTGGGCTATAGAACACTTTAGGCATTTCTTGTGGGGTTGAGTCATTTTATTTACAAATAAGTAAACATTCTTTATGCAAGGGAGGAGGGGAACCAAGGGGTCATCCGTGCTGGTTAGGGTAGTGTCTATGATGATTGGTTTCTGATATGGCAGAGAACATAATGCAGGCACACTCATGCTGCAGCTTATTGTAGTCCATCTCCAAGTCTAATCAGACCTAAATGAAGAAAGGAATGATTGTGATGTATTGTAATTTCACCTCCTATGATTCCAGAGTGAGAGTATGGTAGATGGGAAAGTGTTTCCAGGAAGTAGTGGGAGAACTTCAAAGTTTACAATCCCACTCTGAAGGCATTCAAAGCTTTGGTCATTGGAGGTTGACCTTCCAGCAGGGTGACAGAAGATAGGTGCTGGGGTTCTTCCTATCGGTACACCTGTTCCCTGCTTCCCTCCTGCACCCTGACCACCTTCTATGGGCTCTCCTCCTTTTCTCTCTACTGAAGCCAGAAACCTCTCAGTCTTCTTTGACTCCACTTTCTCCTTCATTCCCCAAATTTTGGGCCTTGCCAAGGCCCACTTTCAACTTTACCTCCTCAGAGGCATTCTCCATTTCCTCACCTTTCCCCAGAAGCTCAATGTCTCTAGGGTGCTGGTCCTCTCCCAGCTGGACTACTGCAACAGCCTCTTCCTTAACCTGCCTCTTTCTTCCATTTGTCTGCTTCAACTAATCCAGAGTAGGGCTTCAAGACTTATCCTTGGCCTCAAGCCCTGGGACCGTATATCTCCAGCCCTAATATCTCTCCACTGGCTCCCGGTTGCTGCAAGGATCAAATTCAAGACCCTTTGCATCATCCATACGGCTGGCTGGGGCCTGGAACTGTGCTATCTGCAGCTCTCTCTTACTAAATACTCTCCTTCAAGATCCTTTCGATCCTCTTGCTCCAACTCTTTGCTGGTCAAACGCTTCTCCAAGCAGAGAGCTGGGGGCAGATCTCTCTCTTCGGCTGGCTCCCTCCTCTGGAACAGTCTCCCTCTCTCTCACCGTCTTGAAACAGATCTCTTCAAGTTCCACAAACAACTGAAGACTTTTCTCTTCTCCTCCTCCATCCCGCTCTCCTTCCCCTTGCTAACCATGCCCACAGTCGCTGAGGTTGGCGGCCTGGCCCCTCAAGAGTCCAATAGGGTCCTGGCCACGCCTCGTATGTCACAAGGCCTAGTAGGCCCGCTGTTGTTTTTATGATTTATTCTTTGTCGCTTTATTATTTGTTCCCTTTCTTACTTTTCCCTTGTGGCGCTTTGAAACACTGTCTTGTTGTATAAGCGCCTTATAAATGCCCAATAAATAAGTCAAATGGCTATATGTTCAGATAGTAATAGAGCTCAAGAAGTGGTGAGGGAGGGAATATGAACAGTGCCCACATCAGCCACCCAGGGATAACCGGAACTGGAACAAAGAGGACAATGACGGATCATTACGCCCGCCTCACCTTTCTCGTCAGCTTTCCCATATTTTGTTGTATTCCTCACCACTCGCAGAACATTTTCCTAGATCTCAAATTCCACCCCTGCTTGCACCTCAGCGTCTCCCTTATCCCGCCGGACGTCTAACCTTGCCCGTGCTGAAAAAACCCTATTGTTTTTCTTTTCTGCTGAAATGAACCACAAAGTGCCCACTGGTGGCAGGCCCACTGCTGTGCTGAAGATGCTGGCATAGATTATAGAATTCCTCACCTGCTTGGAGGAAGAGGAGATGAAGCAGATTGCTTCTGTGTGCCCCCGGTTTTCAGAAAGGGTGTGCCTTTACTCATTTGGTACTGAGGTGGCATGGTCGAGCTCTTGGTGGTATATACAGTAGGCTTCAGACCTGATGACGTGAGAGGAGTGGCACAGAGTCTCACGGGCTGGCTGCTCCCTCGGAAAATGCCACATCAGCACTAATGAAGGCAAGCTGTCTGTGGCTATGGGCATTTCATTGCCAGACATGTATAGGGTGGCTACATGTCGGGTCTTGCATTTGTGAAGCACTATAGACTATAGGTGCAAGGTCTGGGGGAAGCGAGAGTGGCCTCTGCTGCCCTAATCACCGGTCACCTGTCATAAGGGGATTAGATGGGTTGATTCACATGTTTTTGTTATATGTCTTTAGTGTGAGACCCAGAATCTCTGGCACATCCACAATCAATGGAGAAGGTGACTGGGAGGTAAATCGGGCCAATGCCTAGGTTACTTCAGCTAATTCTGATTACTTCTGCTCTCCTCAATACCATACTCTGATCCCGCACCCCCTAAACCCAAGCCGAATGACTGGTCTGGTACTCTATAATGACAAAGGGGATGGTGAGGGGGGTGCTCCTCACCCCATGTGAGGTAATAGGCCCACGAAGGCTTTGGGAGGAGCCGGGGTACCAGCGGGGTGGAGTCTGAGTTCTAGGAAAAGTTTCTATGAGTGATGAGAATTACCTCAATATATGAATAGGGGGAAGAGGGGGAAGAGTTTGTGTAATACGAATTACCTAAAGCAACCTGTACATTTCTGGTGGACGGGCATGGACAGGGATGTAGACAGGTATGTCATGTTCTGCAAAGAATACTAAGGGAGTAATGAAGTGTTACCTACAAACAATGTTCCCCTCGCGCCCATAGATGTTCAAGATGGACATTGACACCAGTTTGTATTGGACTTTATGGGACCATTCTACATTCAATATATCACACACAATACTAACTGCACTCCTATGTAATCTATACAGTAATATGTCAATTAAATATGTAGTTAATTGTAATTCATCAGATTCTAGGTGCGAAGGAGAAAAGGCAACCCTGGCACAAGGGTTGCAAAACTAAGACAGAACAAGAACAAAGTCCCCAAACAGGGAGCTCCCGTCCCTCGCAAACTTTCTAAGGCTATAAAGCCAAACCTTTCAATCTATAGATTAAAGTATTTAGAGATTTTTATTCATCAGGGCATGAATACATTTTATGAAAAAACCAATGAATATGATTCCTTGTCAATTTCTGGACGCCGAGGATCACCTCTTTTGCCAAATTGTGTTGAATTACCATTGACCATATGAAAGTCGTTTTTTCTCTAAAAGAAAGTGTTGTTATCCTTTACCTAAGATCTGTCCAAAAATCTCTTTTTCTTGTTCTGACCATTCCATATTCACCCAATGAAAATGAGATTGTCAGGAAACGGGTCCCTGACATGATAGTTACTGTTAACAGTTTGGTCTTGCACGATAGGAGACTTCTCAAACGTGGGGCATTAACCAATGCGCCACAACCTTATATCATCCACAGGCCAATTGTCTTGTGGAAAGATGCAATAAGGAAACAACAAAGGCAGGGTGCAAATACTGATCAAGGCAGGATCTCCAGTGCCACTGCACATAGAAGACATGTTGCAAGCATACAGGGTGAGGAAGCATCCTGTCAACGGGTTCATGCCTTTTGACCTTTTGAGAGGTAGCGCCTCAGGAGTTTTCAGGAGTCTCTCTTGGCTAAAGAGTTATGAGGTGGGTTGAACCCAGGACACCAAGTGCGCTGAAAGGGAGGTAACCCAAGTAAGTGGGGGATCAGATGGACCAAGACAAAGCCTCAAGAAATCTATGATAAAAAGGAGGAAGTCAATTAACCCTCCATGATGTGCAGTGGAGAGGGTGCACATCAAGGCATTTCATGTGGTGGCAAAAGGGGCATCCAAATGCTGTGAATCTGTCAAGGTAGTGAAGGTTACCAGGTCCTTTAGTCACCAAAGATGGGAAGGCATGGAATGTATGATGTAAACCCAGAATCATAGACTTTCCCAGGGGACAAAATGGAGGATGGGTCCATTATGCTTGGCATTTCAAGGGAATTAATAGTATCAACTCCTTGCTCTATTTTTTTTGATCACTTTATACTTAATGCAATTCTTCAATGTCATATTAGTGCCAATCTTTCGGTCTCTCTCCACAAGAAAAAAAAAGACTAAACTCTGACAGTTCTGTTTAAGGCATGAATCCTTGCCAAGCAATGTATGTGTTGTGTCTTGGCAGATCTGGTATTTACCAGCGGTGACGTCAATGGGTGGAGCGTGGAATGCCACGGATCAGAGCCTGGAAGTTCCACTCGATCGGTTGGTCTGGAGCGGAGCAGGAATTGGTGCTCAATAAAGCCTCTTGCTTTACTCTGGAGTGGAGAGTTTCAGTGGGCAAGATACCATAGATATATTAGGATTATGGCAGATCCTTTCAACATTTCATCCTTAAACAGTCGAACAAATTATTACCATTTACTTGGGTAATAGTAACCTTGGTTATTTACAATGCACTCAAGATAACCTATAAAAAAGTTCACACTTCAGCTTGATCGTGGAAACGTGCAGAAGAAAATCATTATTTTGTTCCCTTAGTTTATTGAGACCACCACCCCATATCACAGGCTTGCGATGCATGGCCACCCTCCTTTGGTGATGACTATGTGGGGGCTGGAGGTCTTCCGTCCTCCGAGATCAGAGCCCCCTCTGAAACCCGCAACCTAAAGACCCGAGGAGATCCAGCTGGGAATCCGTCCTTTGATTTGTTTATTCAGGTCCATCATTTAGAACAGACAAAAGCAGAGCCATGAGCTGTGTGATGGAGGCCTATTAACGCGTCAGTGTGACAGTCCCATTTGCAATCACACAGGGTTCCCACGTGCAGTGCACAGGTATACGATAACCTCTAAAGAACCGCTTTGGGGGTTTCTCGTGTCCTCAAAACACAGTATTAAGCAGGCATAAAGGCACATGGAGCAAGCCCCCGGCCGTGCAGATCCCCCCGCTCTCCCTTGCAAGTCTCACTGGTGATGCATTGGCATTCACGCCATGCATTGCCAACCAGCTTAGATATACCAGCTTCAAGTGGCACGTATTGGATAAAGCAGACTCTCGGCCCTGCTTTGAGGTTTTCAGGGATTAAGGGATCTTTTTTGGAAACAGTTTAAAACTGTCAGGCTATTATGCAAGTCTATGCAAAAAGGAGGAGCCTACTCGCCCTTGGCAATTAAGGGGCTAATGGTAATATTACAAGTGTCAGTGATGTATTCAGTGGGTCAGATATGTGTCGAACACAAATGCATACTATTCCAACTTCTCCAGAGAAATAGACTAAGGTCTGATTCACAGCAGCCTTTTATAATTCTGCAATCCCATAGGAAGACGTTCTGTGAACCAGGCCCTAAATTACAAAGTAAAACAATTTTTGAACATTGAAAAACACCAGTTGATGTAGGCCTGTTTTTGTTGGAATGAAACTTATATTTATATCATCCATAGCAATATGGCATTGACTGACCAACAGCAGATGGTTTTTGCCACACATGTATATTAGAAATATCATAGATGGGCCCGTGAGTCCTGGGTTTTAGGGTGCCATCAGATTGCATTTTGGTATGTGTAGTCCTATGCTTTATAGTTTCAAAATAAAACGACCAATCCTGTACAAGACAACAGAATGATGTCAGCTGAAAAGCCAGAACTTCCCTAACACCCATCCTTTGCCCATGGCAACTAAAGATGTAATAGGAAAAATATGCAGTGTGAAGTGCACACATTTGCAAACTGTGCAACAGAAAACCTGTGCTCAAAGCTAAACTTCTCCATTTGACTAATCTTTGTGATCCTGGGCATTTCCCTCTTCCTCAATTTCTTTACCTGTGAAAATTAGAATCACCTGCAAGTAATTCTGTGAAGTGAGACCTTCAAAAAGTGCTACACTCCTACGTATTTTGATAGATCAATGTGTTTGATCCTCACATATTATGTAACTTATATTGTATACTGTGCCAATCACCACTGTTGTGTTTTAATGTGAATCACTGATATGTGGACCACATGCCGATTTTCTCCGTAGGTTGATCTTTGCTCCCTGCACCATCCCTTGTCAGCCATGTTGCCATCCTAAAGGAAAAGTAAAATAAATTGATGCCCAAGATTGGTAGGTTGTTGAGTAGGCTTTGCTGGTCCTTGACTGTGTAAGGAATCTGTCAGCCCGATTTAATCTTCGCACCCTCCCTGGCCCACCCCCATCAGCCTACGGCATGGGACTGCAAACTTTGGCTCTCCAGATGTTTTGGACTACAATTTACACCAGCCCTAGCAACAGGGACATCATTTCACCAAAATGCCAGGGGTATCGGAAGTGACATCACACGACCCATGACCTCTGATGACATCACAGCAAGTGATGTCATTTGACCCCACCCTGAAGTGACATCACGGCAAGTGATGGAACGTGGCCTTTCACCCCTTGACAAAACAGGAAGTGGCATTACATAACATTGTCCCTAAGTGCACTACAAAAAATATGATATGGTTACGATATCACTATAATGTGATATACATTTCATACAAGAATGGATCACCATATGTATCATTAGTATCAGTGTGTAAAGGCCCATATTACCAAATGACTGTGAATGCAAGCAGACGTCCAAGGCCATATGATAATGATGTGTTATTATATAGCAGTTACGCTTAAGAGCTTTATAGAACAAATATACAGACAATATCACCCAACCTGTGTTGGTACTCATTAAGCGACCTCAGAAGAATGAACGGCTGAGTTGAGGTGTTAAGAACAGACTAAATGAGGGACTCACCCCCTGAAGTGTGCCTGAAATAAACCTTTAATGAGTCTAGCAATTATTGTATAGAATTCCAGAAAGACACATTATTTGTTATTCCTATTCTTTCTTATTTAGGGTCACTGCTCAAAGGGTTACACTGTTGGAACCCCAGCCAGACAACAAAGGGGAGGATGACAATTAACTGTGGAAAATAAATGAGAGTGAAAAAACCGACAGCGGAAAGAGAAACAAAATACGAGCAAATAAAGAGAAAAAGAAAACGGTAGAAGAAAGGGAATAAGAGAAAGGATTAAGTGGAAAGAAAAATGAGAGACTTGAGAGAAGAGAAAGGTCACAGAGCACAGTGTGTCCGCTCAAGGGAGACGTACGGGCACTGCTGAGATGTCTGGGCGAGCCGGCGAGCACAGGAGGGGAGGCAAAGTACAGGCCGCACGGGGGAGAGGGGCAGAGGAGTGGGCGAGGAGTCGGACCTGCATATTAAAAAGTTGCTTCCGAATAGGATGAAACTGAGCTTGCGCCCGAAGAGGAGTTTTTCAGAAGCAGTTCCAAAGAGGAGGAGCAGGAAACAGAAGTAGGCGTGAGGAGGAACAAGAAGGGAGAGTGACAGGGGCAGGGCTAGAGAGGGAGGGGAAGCGAGGGGGCGCGGCTACAGGGGCAGGGGAGAGGGTAGAACCTGGACCCGTGAAATGTGTCTCGTGCTGGGTTTACCCACTGCGTACCAGGAATGGGTGGTGAATGACCAGGTCCCCTCCTCAAAAACCTCTCCTGGAACCGAGGGGAGGAATCCACGGACCGTGAGAGTAGCAGTAACAGTGAACTGCAGAGACCTGTGGGAAACTGAACGCGGGAAAGGCCATCCGCTGAGAGGACGGCACCGGACGCAGAGGAATAGCAAGCCGAGGCGACGGCCGTGCCATCCTGGTGCCCCATGCCAGATGAGACCAGGGCAGCGACAGGGAGGAGAAAGCAGCGGAAGCCCTGTGCCATCCTGGGGCCCGAGAGCGAGGACACCTCGGGAATACATTAGCAGCAAGGTACTTTATTGGCATTACGAGTTGGACAAATACGGTTATTATAAACGCACGGGGTTACATACAATGCTCCATTCTCTTTAATGGCGATCATTGGGTTGTTCATGTTTGTGTCTATGCAAGTCCTTATCGCTTCCGTACTTCGTCTGTTTTTGTGACGTGCGTAACCATATGTTCCTATTCTCGCTGGTAATTCCAGAGGTTCTCCAAGGATAATAATACTGAGCTGTTCGTGTCCTGTTGTATTTGCTAAGACATCCCTACAACGTTAAAAGTACACTGATGGTTCGACTGCCCTCTGCCCAGGTGGGCAGAACAGTGAACAGATCAGAGAAAGGCACACATGTGCCAGCCTGGAGAGCATGCGACGCCCTTAAACTCCATCCAGACCATAGTGAACGGAAGGACACTAGGATAAAGGCTCGCACACCTGTACCATCAGGTCAGATTGCACAGCCAGTAGAGCGCTCGCTTTGACATCCATGCAGAGCCTGCCGACGCAGGTTGTAATAATAAGCACCGCTGTGATGCCTGAGGGTTCGTGGTGCTATATAAATGCAAATGATTATTATCTTGGAGCTCGAGAGGAGAAGAGGTCAGAGGTCAGAGCAAGAATGCCGACTTTTTAAATGTGCTGTGGGAGGAGGGGGGCTTACGGTACTGACTTTGGATCAAGTGATGTAACGGAAAGCAACATAACAGTCATGCGCATGTGGGTGATGCAGTGTCTAGGCCTCTTTTTTATTGTGACGTCACTTACCACCAAGATTAAAAACGTGAGGGGAGGTTTGAATTAATCGGAACAGCTGGCATTGCTCTGGCCACCTTACCACGCCATATTTATGTTAGCCCATCTGTGCCATTACAGAAATGGGCCAGCCATTTGCAAACCAGCCTTGATCGTGGCGCAAATAGGAGCGATCCTGTCAGACCTGCGTGGCTGTGTCCTCTCTGCACAGGAGCACAAGCAGGACCTTATTGGGGAGCAAATAGCAGGATGCCGCTTGATTCTCTCGGCATAATTAGCAGTTTTTATTTTATTTTTTATTTTAATTACAATCAACATTACCCAATACAAGATAAGCACAATATACTTTGGTATCATAGATCTATAAAATCTACTTATTTACAATAAAATACAAAGGATTTTACAACTTTTAGAGAGAAACTTGAGTAATCGAGTGCAAAGCTCCTAGACATGCATGTAATTTGTCTCACCCTTCTGACCTTGGCTTCTATTATGTCCATGTACCCTGGTATCACAGACATCTCGAGTCCTATGTATTTATAAACATCAGTATACTCAACTGTTCCCACAGTAGTCATTAACTTAGTTCTGTTGATTTATCGTCAATTGGTTTTCACTTGCATACACTCCCAGCTCGTTCAAAATAGCCTTTAACACAGATAGCATGTGGTCGAATATTGCCAGGTCATTCGCATACAGCATACAGCAGCGCGCCAATAGAAGTGGTCCCAATCTTTGGCAAGCAACCCCCCCTATCCATCAACCTACCCAGCAAGTCTGCCACATAAATGTTAAAGAGCAGGGGGGCTAACATACACTCTTTTCTCACCCCTATGCTAATTTGCATTTCCTCAGACAGATGGCCATGGTCTCCAAGCCGAATCCGGGCTGTAGTGCCTACATGCAGGGCCACAATCACTTCAAGAAGCCAGCTAGGGCATCCCCACTTTCTCAATTTCCTCCAGAGAATATTACGGTCACCTGATCAAAAGCGGATCTGAAATCCACGAAAGCAATGTACACCGAACGACTCCATGCAGCCCTGGCCTCAGATATTATCGCGTCTAACACTCTAATATTGTGGACAGTGCCTAACCCTTGATGAAAAAACCCGTCTGGAAGGGGTGCAGAATATTAACCTCCCTGACCAAGTCCTGCAAAGGCTCCAGAACGTAGGAGGCAAACACCTTGACAGAAAGCGATAGTTTTCTGGGACCAATTGGTCCCCAGCTTTATAAACTGGTAGCAGAATCGATTTCTTCCAGGAATCTGAAATGGTCCTGGACGTGAATACTCAATCAAACTGAGGGCACAGAACATCAGCCCATAGTGCGACATCCCCCTTAAATGTAGCTGCTGATAGCCCATTAGGTACCGGGGCCCTAGAGTTTTTAATTTTCGTCAGACGTTCACAAATATTTCTAGAGTTAAACTCAATGGGCCAATTCATCAGCAGAGGCCCACTTACCACAGGTTCGTCAGTTGCATCATACATTTTGTTCTCAATTCATTTTACCCAGGTCCCTTCCAAAATGGGGTTCAAGATCAGCAGATCTACATATCCTGCCCGAGGACAGGATCCTCCACATGCTCTTCGTGTTGCCACTTTGCAACGTCTCCAGCAGCCTCTTCCAATTACCGATCCTCCCTTCCTTTTTCCACCTTCCCACACAATTTCTATATTGGTTTTCTAGTCGGGAAGTTTCACACTTCACAATGAGGGCAGTGGAGCCAGATTTATTTAGGGTTTGCAGTTGTTTTCTACACAATCTTTTGGCTATTTTAATTTCTGGGTCGTACTGATGAGTGGACAGTTTACCAGATCCTATTATTACTTTGCCCCTCTTAGTCCCGGTGCTGAAAGCAAGCACAGACAAGCAGTGCTCTATTTCATTCCCTGATCTGCACGGTAGCTCAGACTTTCTTTCATGCATTGCATGTTGCACCATTTCACACTCTCTTGCGACATTTCCTTCTGACCACATCAGTCTGTTGCCCACCTGCGAGGGAATTAAATCAGCCGGGCCCACCGATGATTGGGACTTGGAGTTCCAATGACCATTCAACACTCATTGCGGCATTATCGCAATAGCACCATGGTTTAGCACCTACCATGTAATGAGGTCCTATGGGCCTAGTCTAGCCTAGTCTATATAGTCTAGGGTTGTGCTTTGGGTCCCACCCAACCAGGTGGTCTTCCCAGGGATATCACCTTTGGTCCTCACATTTAATATCACCAATTCCCATTCAGCCAAGATCCGAAGCCACTTTTTTCTCTTTCCATTGACCACTTTCTGCTCCATTTTGTTTTCAGAGAAGATGGTTGGAAAATTCCCTTTAATCGTATGCTCTCCCCACCTAGCATTCAGATCACCTCCCAAGATAATGGCGTCCTCGCTCGGGATCCTGATCCAGTTTATTATCAACATATCCACGTAGGCAAATATGTCTTCCGTTGAGTGACCACACGGAGGGTCAGAGACATTAATCACCAGCACCTGTTTCAAAAGTGGTGGCCCCCTCAGTAAAGCCTCAACAGCCAACACACTTCCCTCCCGGTCACCAGGGAGGATCGGTCGCACCTCAAACTCATTGCTAACAGCAATTAGCAAACCACCAAATGGGCATCCCAGCGGGACTTTTTTTGCCTTGACTTGGTGAATATGAAAACCCTCTACCAGATACTGATCCATCAACCACGTTTCCTGCAACATGAATATCACATGATTTAATAGATAGTCCGCATAAGGCCCCTCTGGAGAAAATGAGTATGGCCTCTAGTATTCCAAGAGGCCAAAGTTAGCTTTGATTTAGACAGACCCTCCACCCCTGCAAACATACTTTTCAGCCACTGCCATCCCTGAACATTATCAATTTTGGAGGTAGGAGAATTGCTCTTTACCTGGAAAACCCCTACCGTTGAGCTCTGGGGATTAACACAACAATTACAGCAGTTGCCAGACTGCAAGATACTGGGGGTCTTATCCAATTCAAACCCCAGAAATTCCAGGGACTCAGCCTGGGCTCGGATTAGAGAGGCCATAACAGGCAAGCCACAGTGCACTCTGGACCTGCCTCCCCCCAGGCTTTCATAGGTTAGATGAAATCAAAGTCAGCTGAACTAAGAATGCAAAGTGCTTTGATTTTACAACAGGTTTCAAGCAGTTAATTTCTGTTAATGTAGGGGTACATTCCTTTCGTGCCAGTTTTCCTAATGGTGAATTTTCTTAAGGTCCAATACTGAACCACTGACAGGTATAGCTGGCCGTGGTGCTTGGCACACCGCTGGTTCACCGGTGGTCGCATAAGAGCTGCACCCTGGTCCATAAGCTTTCTCAGACACAGTAATTACGGCTTTTGGTTCTTCAGTAGCGGCCACTGCTACAGCAGGACCTCTAATAAAAAGTTTGAGGGGGAAGGTGCTGCCACCTCGTCGTCCTGGAGTAGCCAACTGGTCAATGTGCCCACACTCGGTAGGTGTCGTTTCTTCTGACGAGACTCCCTTTTTCTCAGTTGCATTGTCAACTTTCTCTGACTAACCCCCGACACTATAGTCGAGTTCAGCGGTACAGACTGATCAAGCGCAGATAACACAACAACATCCCCTTTCTCTGCTGCTGCTTTCTTTTATTTATTCTACTTGCAACGCTGTTTATGGGTGGGGTAATGTAGTGGCGATTACAAGGAAGATTCTAACAGGCTGTTTCTGGTAGTTAGGCTTTGAGACGGAATGATGATCAGGTGGACCTCTGAGGCGCCAGCCGGGGTCACACCTATACCCTCATTGCCCGCTTCTACACAATCTTTGCGGACCAGTTCCAGGCAAGACTCCAGACCTCCTTGTAGTGGGGCCATATGGTCATTTTGTTTTGGTACTTTGTGGATCCTGCCACATAGTTTGAGTATTATTTTCACAGCGAAATTCAAAACGTCCCAAGATGTTCCTACCTCCAAATGAGCTGTATGGTCTCCCAAAGCTGAGCCACTTTTCCTGGCTGTATTGGCCATTCCCCCGTCAAGTGACTGCTACGCCCCCCCCTTGCTGGTTCCACCAGATTTAAGAATCGGGGGGGTAGATGATTGGAGAAATTTGGGGGAGGCAGAAAGCCATTGTGAAAGAAAGTGGACCGCCATTGAAAGGGGGGGGTGGGCTGAGGATGGGGTAGAGAGAGGGAAAGGACAGGGAAGGCAGACATAGGAGGAACAGCAATACCATTCAGGCGATCCACAGGATGGTATGATGCACCCCCCCACCCCCCAGCTTCCAACAAACGATCCCTGGAGCATAACTGGTAGCATAACTTTAATAGCAAATTATTGTCAATATCACCAAACGCGGTTAACTGAGATGTAGAAGCAAATGGATCGAATGCCCCCCCTCGCCAGCGGGAAACGAAAGTGAACCAAACACTTCCACTCACTTCGCCTCTGTTTCGCTGGGGGGAGGGTTTTTAAAGTTGATTGCTTAAAGCTGTAAGCACCCAATTAACAGCGGGATAAACAGCGAACTGCTACAGCTTGATTGCAAGGAATCGCGAGACACCCCAAACACTTCTGCTCACTTCCATGATAAGCAATGCACCGACGGCTGAGCATACGGTCACGGAGATGGTCTGAAACCAAGAAGTGATGAACCGAAGACTTGGAGGGTCCAGTTTCCCAGTTAGAGCAGCACAACTGTGGAACTCCCTACCACACACACTCAGATCTGACCAAACGTTTATCAAATTCAGAAAGAACACAAATGGCTTACAGAGAAAGATATGTAACCTACACTCTCTCTTACTGCACTCACTCAGTCCTTACTTGCATGTATTGTATTTTGATATAGATATGCTAATATCTAAATGTTTGTTAAAATGACATGTTGTATACACAAGCATTTCCCTACTGCTGTTTTATATACTGTTTTGACCCTCATCTTGTAACACCGAGGAAACTGTTCTTACCTTTGCACTGTAACATCTGTAACTAAGCTGTACGTACTCTTTTCACCTGCGCCCTGATACCTCTGGGTCCGGCGCGCATAATAAATTAATAAACAAACAATAAACAAAGTAACTGGCGTTGTTCTGCATAACCTTCCATATCATTGCATGCAAACCAGTCTTGGACCTGCCACTAATGTGAGCAGTCTGGGTCAAATGCTATAATACAGGGCCTAAAAGCTAGTTGGGGCTGCTTATTTATTTATGTAATTGGTATTTTATAACACACCTAATACTATGCCTGAGTTCGGTTTCTATGGACGGTTCTGGGCTTCAAACCTCTGTTACTTTGCATGGTCTTGATTCCAAGACCTGCACGTTGCCCCTGTGCTATCCTCCTTTCACCTTGTGTACCGGGCCGCGGGGACTTGGCCAAGCAGTTCAGATTGAACTGCTCCTTTTGGTGGCCAAACCAAGACTGATTTGTATGTGGGAGGAGGGCCTCTTCTATAATTTTGCATATAGAATACTAAATAATGGACTGGAAGGCTGCCCTGGCTATGATAAAAGTTATGATTAATTCAAAGACTTGCATCAATATTTTTATTTTATTTTACTGCGCTTCCTCCAACAGGATTACATTGTTCATGTTCCACGCTTTTTAAACCTATTTTGCGGTAGGTAAGCTCCCAGAATAAATAACTTGCACACCATTTGTAAGGTACCTTAGGAGGTTGATGCACCTGCTGCAGAAATCTCTGTGTAAGCTGCATGTCTCACGTTTGTAGCCTGGTTTAGTTGATGAAACATTTCATTCTTCTTTGGTTGATTAAAAGATAACACTTTAGTTGATGTATGTCCTCTTGTCTGGGGAGAGTAGGTGTGAGAGAGCGGCAAACAGCTTCAAGACTAGTGTGCCCTCCACCGCCCCATTGACAAACGGAGCTTGTCCTAGGGGTGGCAGGGGTAAAGGAATTGTGGTGGCAGTGCCCCACGATAGTCAGCAACAGTGCCCCAGGCAAGCCCCTGGCCCAAAAAGCATTGGCAGATGACAGGTCTAGTTTTCGCTATAAAAGTATTCTTTTTCATGAAACGTGTTGAGATTATGATTTCCGTTGTACTCCCTGTTTTGGACAACTGACAATAAAACAGATTTTGTTTGCCAACTTCCTGAGTCGGTCTTGTTATTGGTGTAAGAGTTATTCTGCACCCCCAACCATGTAATGACGCGATTCCTCATTTAAAAGGACCTCACGTTTCACATCTCTGACTAGCAGGGTTGTGGATGATGACAAGGGTGAAGCCGTGCAGTGCCCCTTGTTAGAATAGTGAAGGTTGAACGTGTCCACTTACCAGGAATTACTGCTGATGGCGGACGTGTACAGATGTGTACTAAGAAAATAGGCCTGTGCGTAATCAAAGAGCCTAGACTTCCCAAGAGACAACTATTGGGTTGTGGATGTTTCCTTGTTTTGGTACCAGGGCCTGTGCAGGGTTTCGACGCTGTGGAAAGTTGTGCTTTTTATAGGTGGAAGGGAAGGGAGGCTTAGCTCTTCATGCTTGCCATGTCAGTGAGAAGCAGGAGGGGGGGGGGGGGGAATAAGCCATCGTGAGTGGGCCCTGGGGGAGATAGAAGCAGAGGCAGGGAGGCAGCTATGCATCACAAGTGGACAGGGGCATCTCCCGTGTGCGTGCAGAGCCCAAGAGATCACAGCGGAGACGTTTCCCTCAGCCTGGAAACTCGGAGGCAGAACCTGTCTAGGTGTGCCAGAGCACAGAGGAAGAAGATGCCGAAATGCTTGGAAGGCCACTGTGAACAGAGTTTCCAAACCAGAGTATTTAGTTCAGTGATTTAAATGGGGAAAAAAAGAAAAAGTGCATGTACTCACCAATCTAGGCTTTAAGTGGGCCCGGGCTCAGAGCCAATAAGGTCCAAAAATGGCTCTTGTGCCGGTGCATGGCCAGGTCTCCCTGACCCAGTTCTATGGAATTCATCCCATCTCCCTGCCCAGACAGGTAGTCCTATTTGTGTCTTGCTCTTTGTGTCTCACTTTCTATTTGTCTCTCTCCCCACTTACCTCTGCTCCAATCATGTTTTCACCTCTGTGTAAGTCGCTTTTTTCCCTGAGCTTGCACCAGGAGCCCCTGACACACTAAAATGTTACAATCAGCAATTCCAACCATGAACTCAGAATGATGGTGCACTTTTAAGACATTTGCTTGAAATTTGATTGTGCCAGCCTAATGCAGTCTCCTCTCAAAGACGTCCATAAACCACAGACTAATTTTGCCTTCTTTTGACACCAATATTATGAAGTATACAAGTTGGCAGGCTTTGGTGAAACGGAGGGTCAGAAAGACAACTAATACAACGTGAAGAACTATGATCTATGGTTAAACTAGGGCACATAAAGAGAAAAGTCACAGATAAACTCTCACAATTTCTGTTGAAACCTGCTGTGGGACACAGGGCGGCTGCATAAAGGAAACAATGAGCCGATCGGTGTACACTTCAGCTTCAAACCAGATCCTCCTAATGAGTTGCCCTGCAGACTTCTAGATGCGAAACGTGAATTCATACCCGATCATCGGAAAGCAGCTCTGCAGATTTTACAGAGGATGACATTCCATGCTTACTCCTTGATTTGAAGGGGGTCATTGTCGCCCCTCTGCTAATTGCAGAGATAGGACCGTTCTCCCCACCACTGGCATGTCAGCAGTCGTCCCATGCAATCTTGATTGCTTGTACCACGAAGAGCAAATGCATGGGATTTCGGGCGAACACGAGTTTCATGCATTCTTTGAACTTCGTAGTGCAATCATAAATGCCTCCTGCCAGGTATTAGCAGGGCAGAAGGCATCTCCATGAATGCTAGTGGAATCCGTCAGCTTCTACCTGTTGCTAAAAGTCTGCTGAGTCCATAAGAATCAAATGCATATCTGCCAACATCAGAATCAGATGCTGATGAATAGGCATTTGTTTCTGGGTGCCCATCCGATCCAGTCAAAACCTTGAAAACCCCTTGGAGTGACACGAGATGAAGAAACATGCGTACATCTTGCACACATGTTTTTTTACTCTTCATTTAATGCGCGGAGAGATTGGAAAATGACCCCTTAAATCTGCCCCAATGTTAGGGAGGATTATTTTCTCAGGATTCCCAATTTCTGCAGACAAGGCACATTGAGAATAAATGATTTGCCCAGGATCACACACTTATGCTTACTTATACAGCGCACTGTTGTCACCTGCATGGTCTCTTGATGCTCTAGCGGGTCAGTAATGCCAGAAGGGCGGGGGTGGGGTTAGTAGCGTTGAGCGGTAAGTAAGGGCAAGATGGCAGTGATCTGCTGTTGGCAGCTCCGGTTCGGATACACTGTTCACTGAGCATAGGTTTGATTTTCGGTTGGTGTACGCCATGTGGTTTTAGGCAAAATTATGTGTGGATTGTTTCGTTGTGGTATTGTTGTGAAGTATTTGCGGATTGTGGTGCTGTAGAGGTATGGTTGTGTTCAGTTCAGAGTTTGAGAGGTGTTTGCAGAAGGGTGAGTATTTAGTAGGGTTTGTTAGTGGCAGTACATTTTCTACCCCCGCTGTTCTGACTAAATGTTTCCCGTATCCCTTTCCTTATCGATCATTCTAGAGTGAAGCAATTACTGCCCCCACGAGTTCCTCCGGGGGTAGTGTGTTCCCTGTGCCCCGTGGTCAGCCTGTGTGCTGTCTGGTTTCTGCATCCAGTCCTATTCCTTTATGTGCGATGTTTCTCACCTTCGGTGGTCCGATTAAGTGGTATCCATCTCCCTCCCCTGTTTCCACCTTGAGCCCCCCATTAGGGTGGGTAGACTTCAGGTCTCGAAACCACCCTTCCCAGTCAGACGCCTCTCTTCGCCCCTGCCCTCCACTCCAGTCCGGCCTACTCCCCACTCCTTTTCTGTTTCTTTGTTTCATGGCACGCGGATGTTCTTCATTTGTTTTCATCTTGACTGGAGGTGAAGAGCCAGATTTTTAGGAGTTTTCTGAGTTTTAGATAGTCCTTCATAGTTTGTATTTCTCTGGGGAGAGAGTTCCAAAATGGCGAAACCAGATGGCAACATATCTTCCCATCTCTATTTAATATAGTTATTTGTTAATGTTTGAACAGATTAAAGAATAGTTGTATAGCAATGCAATTGAGAGAACACAATTTACATAAACCACTAACCTGACCTTATACAAATCATTTTTTAAACCTGTCGAGCAAAAATAGGATTATAGTTTTACCCATCCCGACTAGATCACACACAGCAAAAAGCCTACAGCTTTGTAAACTGTTTTCACAGTGAAAGAAAATGGGGTTTAAAACTGTATTCACGGTGAAGTAAAGCACAACAAAATGTAATGTCATCTGCTATAGTCCTTATCTCACACAACATGAAACGTCATGTTACTCTCACATTTATTATCACCCCTCTATTCACACCTCTTACTGGACAATCCTCCTTCCCCAGGGACCCGTGTGCCTGGGCTCACAACCTCGAAACGGCCTTATTGTATGCAAGAAGGCCTGGCCCTCAATACGGCCTAAAATAAGAACCGAGGGCCGGTTGGAGCGGGCCAATTTCAAGCAGTGATTTAGTTCCGCATTCACAGTAAGAGGTGCGATGGGTGGCATAGAAAGGGGGCGGCAGCTTCGCTGTTGCCTGCTTGGGTCAGGCAAAGGACAAAGGGGGCAGCACCACAAAAGGCACTCGAGGAGGGGGAGCTACAGGCATGCCAGTGTGAGAACTATGCGTGTATCCCGGACTGCTGAAATCGGTTGCAGGATTCACCGCAGCCTGGCAGCACGAGTGAAAAGCCATTCCAGGCAAGCGGTGCTGCGTCCTCCTAAACGGAAGCAGTTGCAAAAGAAAAGTCTGCCTAGAAAACTAGATACAGACACGGGGTGCGGGGAGACCCGATCTGCTTCCTGATATTGCAGCAAAACAAAAGAGGTGATGGCTGAAAGGTTTAGAATGAACCTCAACCTCCGCCGTTGCTCTGGGCAACCCTCCAGACCATCGGTATTTGCCTGCCAGCCATTCCAGAAAGGAGAAGGAATGTATGCAAATACAGCTTGGTGCCACCCCAAAAGGTCCAGTCTGAACTGCTAGGTCACATCCCTTCTGCACAGACGTGTTTCGACCTGAATGGGCATCATCAGGTAGGTGTCTCAAGGATGGGACCACGCCTGATTTGCGTTTGGTCTTTCCCCTTTCTGTAATGGCTTGGCAGGTGAAAGGATGGCTTGGGGGTGGGGAAGAGTTGCCCAGAGCAATGCCAGAAGTTAAGATTAATTTTTACCGTCCAGCCATCAACGTTTTCTTTTGCGTCCTGATATTTCCACCTTACCACCCTGATTGTTCAGTTATTTTTCACAACGCCACCCTTATAGTCTATGGCTGCTTCAGAGACTATATACATCTAGCGGAGGAGCACCATGAAATGACTGCACCAACCAAAGCGCCCCAGAAATGGCTGCAAATGAGAAATGGCGCACTATGCATCCATAAAAAGCTGTGCGCGCGCTCGCATCCTGCCTGCTCCACCACAGCGTTTTATGCATGCGTAGTGGCAGTGCAGTTATCCATGCGCTATCACTAAGCGTGCATAAAACGATGCCTGCCCACACTTTCACTAACCGTGCATAAAACACTGCCTGCTTGCACTGAGCATGCATAAAATGCTGCCTGCATTACACGTGCACTAAGCATGCACACAACGCTGTGTGCGCGCAGTGCCGCTAAGCATGCAGAACACTCTACCTGCATGCACTTTTACTAAGTATGCATAATGCGCTGCCTGCATTTAACGCATGCAAAAAATGCTGCCTGCCTGCGGTGTCACTGAGAGTGCATAAGGCTCTGAGTCAGCACCCCTTCCTAGGGCCGGCGTACAGCACACTGGATTCATGCGCTGTAGATTTTTTTTGTTGCATTTTTAAAGCGCTCACACAACGCGGGGGCATCAAGGCGCTATTACAGGAATACGTCTCAGTTGTGAATACCCAGAAGTTTCCAAGCGCGGACCCGGGGATCGAACCTGTCTTGCTTCGTGTCGTCTTGTTTCCAAGGCGAGCACGTTGCCACTGAGCTATCCTCCGTGGGTGGTCCAGCACATGCACGCTTAGAACTAACTGTACACGGTCCGAGCCAATTCCATGCACATCGATGAGGGAAAGTACAGCAGAGAGCGCACTTACACATTAACCATTTATAGTGCTCTGCTCTCTACTCCCCTGACTCGCTCTGCCCCTCCCTGCCACCCTCCCTTTAAGTTCCCGGCGTTCACCCCTTTCACACTTTTCTGTGGTTTATATTAAGGTCGTCTCTTTATTTCACCCCCTCGACATTACATTCCCATTCTTAAGCCCCCTCGCCTTTCTTGCTTGTTCTTTTTCATGATCTCCTTTCTTTCCTGGCTGCCATTACGCTGTCCACTGCCCCTCCTCATACTTCCCTCCTTTCCTCTCTTCCAATTTCCCCCTTGCTAGGGGGTGGGCTGAGCGGGTTATAGTCCTGGGTATTTTGGTTGTAGCCCTGGATAGAAGCCCGGGGGCTACAACCAAAATTCTAGCTAGCCCCGAGTCCTGGCAGTCCCGATATTAGCGTAGCCCCTGATATTTTCCAGACCCAGCAACACCCCTGCCGGGCCTCTCCTTTACTCTCCGTCCATCTTCCTCCCCTTATTCCTTCCCCTCGTACCTTTTATGTTCTCGGCTTTTTAGCTCGCTCCCTCTTTGTCTCTGCCTCTCTCTCTCTCTTCCTTATCCCTATTTCTTCCCTCCGTGTCACTCTCTCCCTCACTCTCTCTCTTCCCTACTCCCTCTTTTGTCCTTCACGGTCATTCTCTCCCTCACTCTCTCTCTTCCCTACACCCTCTTTTGTCCTTCACGGTCATTCTCTCCCTCACTCTCTCTCTTCCTTGCTCCCTCTTTCGTCCATCCCCATCATGCCACCTCCTTCTATAGATATGTCTTCTCTCTCCTCCCTCTGCCCCCGTCACCTTCCCCCAGTCTCCTTTTCTCAATATTTTATATTGTTTCCTAGGCTGTCCCTTCCCCTCTGCCCCTTTATTTCATCTGTCTCGCTCTACCTCCCACTTCTTGCTACATTCCTCTTTCTTTTACTCTTTCACCACTCCCGCCTCACTCATCTTTCCTCCTCTTTGTTGCCCCACTCCTTTTTTTAATAAGTCTTCTCGCCCTCCACTTTCAGCCCTGTGCCACCCCTCACTGTCTACTACTCTCATTACTACAGGTCTACATTTGCCAAGCCTAGGATGGAGAAGTTTGAGCGGCTTGGAAAAATCGGCGAAGGCTCCTATGGAGTAGTCTTTAAATGCCGGAACAAGGAGAATGGGCAGCTCGTGGCCATCAAGAAGTTTGTGGAGTCGGAAGATGATCCTGTCATACGGAAGATTGCCCTGCGAGAGATCCGCATGTTGAAGGTAAGCACGGGTCCTGTAATACTATTACCGTGAGCTTCTGGGAAGAATCAGTACTCTGGTGGTATGGGGGTGGGTGGCTCTGCTTAAGTATGTAGGGTGTATCGCCGGACCGGGTATAAGACCTTTATTCTGGTAGCATCTGCACCCCTATCTGTCTTTAGTGTAGGGCTCTGGAATCAGTACTCTGGTCACATGGGGCCGTTGGTGTAAGACTGATATAAGGACTTTGTTTTTGTGCTTAGATTCAGTATCAGCAACATTATTAGGGCTTAGGGGAATGGCTTTCAGGTTAGACTTGTGCTTTAGTCTTTAGGATTGGGAGAACACGTAACCAACAGGATCAGGGTTCACAAAGCTGATCCAAATAACTTTAGCAGCTAGTGGGAGCGGTTGTTAGTCGTGATATGCCTAACGATTTAACTCCCCTACTCTACTTAGTAAGACATGTTTACTCACTTCCTGGTTCTTAAAGATTTAACTTGTTTAATTCTGACTATCTTTTCTCTATGCCTATTATTAATGTGTTTTAAATACTCTATTGTGTATAGCTTAGGGACAAACGGCACCGACCTTTAGGCATGTGGGACAGCTGATATCCTGTTTTAATCCAACTACTCCGGTTAGGAACAGCCCTATCTATATCTTCTTAGATCACATTATGTGCTATAAATTTCAAGCGCATGGAGTGGCGCAGTGGGCGTGTCAACGCCAGCCTGCCTGCACCCTCCGCGCCAAGTCCGGCCAAGAGTTATATCTTGTGTCGGAAGGTACTCCAACCGATATTCTTAACAAATTCTCTTCCTATTACCCGTTGGATGAAGATTGTATTTGTACTTTGAAGGAAGAGAATTTGATTCATACAATTCATTTGTCAAAAGTATTGTGTCTCCAAACCATTAATATTATACCACAGTCTCTCAGTCCAGTACAGGATCAACATAAACACCTTCAATGATTTCTAATTAACACAAGATCAGCAGTAAAGAATAGATTTCTATTACATGATGTCCCACGCGACTATGATCTGGATCTGATCTGTGTCACTGAAACCTGCATCTCCGACAATAATACGTCAATTTTGAAGATATTGTGCCCAAAGGTTTGAAATGTACCTCTAAATTACAAACCCGCAAGACAGGGTGTGGGCCTTGCAATTATGTACAAATCAGACCTAAATTTAATGACCCTACTTAATTCCCTGCTAATTCCTTTCAAAGCTTTAACCGTTCAGCTCCAAAGGGACTCTTACTATAGTTTTAATCTATAAGCCTCTGATGCTAAACGTAATTTTGCCTTTGAAATATCGCAAGCTGTCAATCAAAACTGAAGAACCTTTGAAACGCTGTGACTTTAATGAATAGACTGAATAATTAAGAGACTGAATGTAAGGCAGGTAACGGCACAGCCTTCCTCCTAAATTCTCTATATGACCATAATTTGACAGCTCAGTTAGATTACCTGACTAATATAGTTGGCCATACATTAGATCAGATCTTCACCCCACGCTCTGATGTAATTGTTTTACCTGCAGTTCCTTTTATTTGGACTGACCACATGGGCACCCGGTTCAAAATATTTATACCAAATCCCCACAAAAACAAGTCCTGCCCTTTAATTTCAATTTCTAAGCTTCCTTAGAATCAGGTGTCTACAGAAATATTCAAAATAAGACTAATCACCGCCACATTGCCTCAGAATCCCTAAATGTGGATAACCCCAACAAACTACTAAACAACTTAAAAAATGCCCGCTCATAAAAACTAACATCCATTTCAGTGGAAAACAAAATAGAAAATGGTTCATATCTGACCTTAAGGTGTAAAGTCAGGAATTTAGAAAGACAATGGCACAGAACACCGCGAAGAATCATTGCACGATCTCAACATTTTTCAACGTGGCTATAAGAAAGAGATAGTTAAGGCATAAAAACGGTATACAGTCTTTCCATCGAAATAATTTCCATCAAATCATTATCCATTGAAATTCATTCATTGAAATGCTTTTCCATCAAAAAGCATATTCATTTAATGAATCTCGATGGCGTTCCAACTGAAACATACCTTTAAAATAGATGAATGGATGTTTGGGTTGGAAATTCAATGGGTTGAGGAAAGGGTTAATTTTTGAAAATGGGTGTTGGGGTGGTTTGGAGGGTCCCTGGGGGTTGGGGGTGGGGGTTTTGGGGGAGCCTATAAACAATAAACACCACAAGTTACAGGGAGCTGTCCAGTGCTGAAATACGATTTCAGCACTGGACAATGGTTACATTTGGAAAATGGGGGTGGGGTGGGACCCCTGGAGGTTGGGGGGAGGGTTTGGGGGTGGACCCCCAACAAACCATAAACACCACAAGTTAGATGAAGCTGTCCAGTGCTGAAATACTTTATAGATTTCAGCACTGGACAGCTCCCCCTGACTTGTGTAGTGTGTACTTTCATTTAATTTTCTAGAACTGGGGACGTTTATTTCATTTTATTAGGTGGTTGGGGAGCCCTCCCATTAAAAAATAAAATAAAAGTGCACACTATGTAAGTTAGAGGGAGCTGTCCAGTGCTGAAATACATTGCAACTGTCTTGGATAGATTTCAGCACTGTACAGCTCCATGTAATGTTATAACGTTATGCATGTTTCATCGACTCTCCATGCAAAAAATGTAAAGTGTTTATATAACGAAACCTTATTCAATGAAAGGGTTTTCGATGCATAAACACTTTGCACTTTATGTGTGGCAATTTGATGAAACATCTTTCAATGGGAAAGATTCGATGGAATGAATCCTCGATGGAAAAACTTCGAAGGAAAGACTAGTAACCCATAAAATCGTTATTACAGTCACAAAATTGACTCTGCAGCCAACACAATGAAGAAAGGCTTCTCATTTGGAGACAAAATTGGTAATGGCTCAGCATTCTCATCAGTGCAACCATCCCAACAGCTAGCTTACCACCTTATTACATTCTTCTTAGTCAAAATAGAGAAGATCTAACTTTAGGATAACTTTTATCCTTATGTAAAAGTTCGGACACACTGCTGGTTATACTTCCGCCAGCAAAAGCTCAGAAAATCTGCCCATTGTTCTTAGACCATATCTTGCAAACATTTAATGCCTCACTCTCATCAGTTATCGCTCCGGATAAGCGGAAACATTCTGTAATCAAACCATTGCTAAAAAAACATATTTGGAGCCCTCAGTATTAGAATATTTTAGACCAATCTCACAGCTCACTTTTCTCTTCAAACAATTGGAGAGACTGGTAGTCTCACGATCCAGTTCTTTGTGGAATATAAGGGCATTCTTGATCAATCACAAGCAACTACGTTTTACACCTCGTGGGAGCATTGAGCTGGTAACCACCTCTGTATTCATTTTATTGAGAGAAGAAATGGACCAAGGAGAGTCACGCATGCTGATGTTGCTTGATCTTCCGACGCCCTTTGATACAGTGGACAACAGAACTTGGTACAACAGATTATACAAGCAAGGTTTTCGGGGTAGAATATTGGAATGCATTTACTCCTTTCTTACTAATCGAACCCAACGAGTACAAGTGGGATTGGTGTTTTATTCCCAACCCCAACAGATGAAATGTGGTGTACCCCAAAGATAATCACTATCCCCTATTTCCTTTAACTCATACTTTCAACTACTGATGGAGATGTTGAATTTGTCAGAGATAACCTTTCTTAATTACACGGATGACACCGAGCCTATTGGTTGATCTGAAACAAGGAGATATGAATTCATCATATAAGATTCAAAACACCCTATGTCTAATTAAACATTGTATGGATGACACCTTCCTAAAGATAAACCAGACAAGACAGAGATACTAATAATAAATGAAAGGCCTGGCATCTGGTCCCCACTAAGTTGACTGGACAGCTTTGGAACATGTCCTGACCCAAAACAAGAGGAGAACCATTTGGGAATCATCTTTGACAACAACTTCTCATTGGAGAGACACATTTCAAAATGTGATCTCCACCTGCTTCTTTATGATAAGAAAACTGAGGCCACTATTGCCTTACGTAACTTTCCCCCCACCAAATCTCGCTGATGAATGCCTTGGTTTCCTCATGGCATGATTTTGGTATTAGTATGTACCTAGGCCTCCAGAAATCTTCTATACAGCGATTGAAACAAGCTCAGAACAGGATGGCAAGAATTCTCCTGAAAATAAAAAAAACTTGACCACACCTCCCCGGCACTAAGTACACTACACTGGCTGCCAATACATAAACGCACTGAGTTCAAAGGTCTTTGCATTGTCTTCAAGAGCTTCCAGCAACAGTCCCTATGGCCCTCTCAAGCAAATTTAAACTACATATATCCTCAAGATCTTTGAGATCCATCCTGGACAGACAGGTCTCCATCCCTAAATAGCATAGGGAGGAAGCAGGAGGTTGTGCCTTTACAGGCCACGTGGTCAAAAGATGGACGCACTACCCTGTTCTCTCTGTATGGAGACTAACTCACTGACATTCCAGAAATCTTTGAAAACACCTTTGTTCAATCTATCTTAATGTAGTCTCTTCTGCTTTATGATCTTCTGTTGTTAGCACTGAGATACCCTTGTTGTTAAAAATAATCTCCAATTCCCAATACCAAAACAAAATGGGTGTTCAGGGTGTTGGGTTCCCCTCCTCAGCCAACTCCTAGACAAGCCAAAATGGTCGGCAAAAACGTGTTCACCTGTAAACTGGTCAACATGATCATCTGTTTGTCTGGCTTTGCCCTAGTTTTTTTCTGTAAATCAACCTTCGACAGAGTAGTGCCTAAACGTGCATGCAACACTATGTGGGCATTTACAGATGTCACCCTGCAGACTGAGCAGCAGGGGTCGCTCCCCGGATCCCACACTCTTGTCTATATCAGGAATCAGGAAGCTCTCCCTGCTTCCTGTCTGCATGGAGCGTGGGAGCTGGAGGCCTAAGGAGCAGCTCAGGAGGCAGTGTTGTATCGAGTCTGGAGGGAATAAGCAGGTAAGGAAAACAAAAGTGCTTTTGTTTGTGTGTATGAGTTTGGGCGAGGATTGTATGAATGTATGCGCACATGGGTGTGTGTAAGTGCGTGTATGTATGTATGCAAGCGTGTGTCTTAATGTGCACCCATATGGTTGTTCGTGTGAATGACAGAGAAGCTTTATGGGTGCGTGACTGGCGGGTGAATGTGTATGAATGTGTGTGTGTGTTTATCTCTTTGTGGTTGAATATCTGTGTGTGTGTCTCTGTGTGCAGGGCTATCTCAATGGATTTTGTGGCCCAGGGCACAGACACATTTGGGGCCCCCCTCTGAACCTAAACAATGAAGGGTCAAACTGAAGAATTTCTGCCCGTGCCCCCCTCACCTTTGTTGTAACCACAACCAATAGCTTGATATATTGCTCTGGCAGTGATCGAAATAAGCATTGGCGCACCCCTGATGTCCTTTGACCCGCTGCATCCATTCAGCAATGAAAATAATAATCGAGTATCTTTTCAATGTTGACATTAGTTGCACATTTTAACAACAGCAGCCACAAGGGAGGTATACATACAGTCGGTAGTATGAATACAGGACGCAGATCAGTAACTGTATGAAAAAAGTACTCTAAAGACACAGAGCTCATATTCGGAGCCTCCCATAATGTGCATGTTCTCAATCATGAATACAATAAACAGATAGAAAGCGACAAGGCAGGTACACATACCAGCATAGATAGAACATACAGATGACAAATTACCAGGAAGGTCAAACACGAATTCCCATTTGCGTCAGATGGCCTGTTGTTGAGGGGTCACGGATGGTCTTTCTGAGCAAATTGATACCAAAAGTGATCAGCCTGGCTCATCATGGGCATCAAGGAACGGCAAAGATGAAGGCTCGCATTCGGCAGAAAGTTTGGTTCTTGAGCCTGGAAGAGAAAGTGAAGACCTGAGTGTAGTGCTAGGCAGCGTCTCCTGAGAACAAGGCACCACGGATACAGTAAATGGACAGGAGCTGTAAACCATGGGACAGAATACATATTGATTTTGCATCCATGAACCATGATGATCACTTTGTGGTGATGATCGATCAGTGGTCACGCTACCCTGAGGTGGAGTTTGTTATGGTATGTTATTTATCATTTGTAAAGCGCTATGCCACCTGAGGGCACCCTGGCGGATGCAACCGGTCAAACCATAACAGCCAATAGAGATCCGAGAACGTTGGGTGCAGGCAGAGGGTCTGTGGAGTTCTCCGGGTACCATTTCTCGGCTGGTGGGAGGTCTCAACCTTCGGGGGGGCTATGCTCATGCAGAGAGACAAGTGTGTTGCTGGTCTTGGATTGGCGGGCATGTGTGATATAGGCTTGTTCCATACCATAGTGGAGGCAGGGGGCCGTAAGCAGGTGGGGCCCCTCTGGTGTCAGTGGTCAAGGGACTTGTCTGGCTAGTAGCTAAAACCTTGGGGTGGGCAAGTGTCCATTCTGGGAGACAGGTTTTTCAGTGTAACGCCTTTGTGTTTAGGGTTTTTGTCCCCCCTGGCTGCAGTCCGGGTGTCTGGGGTATGGTTTGTGCGAAGTCCCTGTGGCAGGCGGATAGGGGTTATGGCCAGGCAGTGGCCGTGGGGGCTGGGTGATCGGGATCCGGGGGGAGGGCACTGGTTGCAGGTCCAGGGGCTCACCGGGTATCATTTCTCAAAGGGATGGTGGGGGAGGGTTCACCTCCTTGCAGGGCAGTGCCCTTATTGCAGGGTCGCCAGTTAGGGTTTCTGGGGGCTGGTGGGCTAGAGGCTGGGCCCCTGGCAGTGGCCTTGGTGCCCGAAGCTGTTGGTCTGTGCGGTCCCACTTGGTGTGGGGCGGCTTCAGGACAGGGAGGGCTGGACGGGGTTGGGGGGCGGGAGATCGAGTTCCGGGGAGTTGCTGGGCACTGGCAGACTGTTGGCGGGCCTCCCAGGGTATTGTTTCTCAGGGCCTGACACACCACTGTCAGGCCGCCATCGTAGGACGAGGGGCTTCTGGGACACACCAGTGGGGTCTTCAAAGGAGCGCAGGAGCACGTGGTGTCTGTCATGGGGTGCCTGGCACACCAGGAGTTGGTGTGTGGCGATAGTGGTCAACGTTGGTTGGGAAGGGGCCTGGTGGTCTTGAGTTGCCAGTAAGGTCGCTATACGACGGGGGGGCATTCCCTGAGTTGGGACAGGGTCAGCAGGACTCCCCCATGGTTGTGCCGGGGCCATGGTGGTTTTGTCTCTGAGTTACGTGGTCAATTGGACACACAACCCTGGCGGTACAGCGATCTTGTTGTTCCTGGTTCTTCTGTGATTCAGTGGAGAACCGGGGGATAGGAAGAGGGGCCTCCGTCAGGGACTACAGGCCAATAGAGACAGTGGCAGGAGTGGGGGTAGGTGTTTGGGGGTTTTAGGCTCCCTGCTCCATGGTTGGATAGGTCCTTGCATGGCGGGTCTAGCTTCTGATATGTATATAACATACCCTGTTTTGTATCTGTAGATGAAACCCAACTACGGGGAGAGTCACTTCATCCATGCTGGCTGGGGAAGCACCATCTGTGCTAATAAGGGTAATGTTTTTAGGGTGGTAGTAGTATCTGCGGGACTCACTACAGCCAGAGAAGAGTGCAGTGGTCAGCCCAACCTGAAAAAAGTATCCATGAATTTCCGGATGGCTCACGCCACAGACAAATGGTTCTCTATGTATGTGTGATGGAGGAGACGCACGTCAAAGTGAGGAATCGAGTGCACGGGGCGTCTTGTTGGGGGGTACTCATCAGCGTTGAAATGAGGTGGTTCTGGTGGTATTGTGGGGTCCATTGGGTCAGAGCAGATGACATCTGGCCTTATTCAATCCTAAGTGACAAGCATAAGTAATGGAAGAAAGTGGTGGGGAGTGCCCATGGCCGGTAGACCAGTGGCCCTGTGGCGGTAGCTTGGAGCACATTGCATTGAATTGAGCAAGGGGTCTCAACCTTTTGGGTCACTGGAAGGGAGATTGATTGCTGATTTAAGTTAGGGTCCTAGGTTCGGCTTGGAACAGTGAGGTGGCAGGTCAGGGGTGCTTAGAGTGGTCCTCATCGGTCCATGGAAGAGGTGAGCGGGTGAGGTCTGTGGTTTCGGGGAGTAACATATTTCCCTCAGGCCCATCCCGGGGCATGGAGGGCATTGAACATGGTCATTCCCCCCACGCTATAGTACGTAATGTTGACGTAGTTGATGATGGAGGATGACGCAATTTATGACGTAACAATGACGTAACTATCGGATGATGTAATTCATGTATGGCTTTTGCCGCTTTTGCCCTGATTTAAGACATGTAATAAATGCGGCCTGTTGCCTTCCAAATGAACATGTGTTGTGTTCCTCACTGACCCTGCCTCCAGTGTCGCCAGTGAAGTTTGCGAAGTGTTGCAGAAACATGCACATATTTTGGTAGACCGGTGACCAGCCAGGCTGCTGAGATCTGCAAAATGTGAAGCCTATTTAAGTGATATTTCGGATGTGCCAGTAGAGTTGCAAGTTTATATCGTTGACAGCATTACCTGATGTGTTTTCGCAGTTCAAGGTTACCCAATGGAGATATACTCCAACAATGGCCCACTGTTCCAGAGCTAAGGTTTTCACATGTTCATGCAAGCGTGTGGCATTCATCATAGGAAAATAACCCAGTTGTGGCCAAAGGTCAAAGGTGAGGCGGAACGCTTTATGCTCACTCTAAACAAGACAGTTCAGATTGTTCATGGCAAAGGAGATTGCCTGGGTCAGGCCCTAAATCAATTTCTACTGGACTATCATCCCCCTCACTGGTCAACAGGACTTGCCCCAGCGGAGGCATTATTCCAGCGATGTCTGAGAGGGCTGCTTCCCAATCCGGAGTCTCGGAGCCCTGTAGTAAATGACGATGTTTTAGTGCAAGTGGATAGTCGGCAGGCAAACGAAAAGGAGAATATGAGGGGGGGATTACGTGACAGTCAATTGGTGATGGGAGACTCCTTGCTGGTACGGTCGTGACGCCCTACTGGAAAGCTATCCCTTACTTTTGAACCTCGCCATTCCATGTAGTGGACAGAAAAGGGTCCAGGATAACTTTGTTTTATGGATGAGAAACAGTGACAAGGAACTCTAGCTTCGTTCTGGAGCCGGACGATGGGGCTGAGATAGAAAGTTAAGATGGTCCTCCCGGGAGTGCCATGTGCCAGGAGAAGGAGGAGGAGTATGATGGTGAGGCGACTGGCAACAGTGCACTCGGGGAAAGGAAGAGTGAAGATCACGATGGTCAGGAAGTGAGTACATGAACTGGTCATGACGGAAATAGGAGATACCCCCTGAGATGCTCCAAGTGTCGCCTGGGCGCCTAAGGGACTACATTGTAGAGGTTCAACAAGAAAAGGTTGTAAGGTCTGTGGAGAGGTCATGTAGGCCAGATGGTTTAGTTGTTTATTGTTATGAAAAAGGAGGAGTGTTATGGTGCCTTTTAAGGTGGAGCACACTGAGACGTCAGTGTGTCTGTCCTCTAAAAGGGACGCGGACTCCATAGAAGCAACATCTTGTGTCCAGTCTCGTTAATGAGTCTGTCTTTTCTCTGGCCCACGCCTGACCTAGCGCATAACTGTCGGGACTCCTGGCTGCACCTTAATCTACTACTTTACTCCAGCTCCCATCACTGCTCACTGCAGGGGGGTGCAACAGTTGAGGGCAAGTGAAGGGCACGCTACAAGATGTGTTAGTCCCCAGAGGGGCAGGCAGCAACACAGATACACTCAGACAGGCAAGAGTCAGGGGGCAGCACTGCAGGCAAGACATACATACACACATCATATCTACACTAAACACTACACACAGGCAGACATACCAGTTGCTCACCCTCCTCATCACTCCACCACGGTTTCTCCAGATCCTGGTAGCAGTGGCAAGCATTAGAGCTGGTCGGGAAGACAGTAATATGGAGGCCTGCTGGCCTGGCAGCAAAGTAGGGGCACAGCAGCACAGGCGATACATTGTACCACATTTGCAGAATTCACAACTCTTTGAACTTGTAAACCAACTTGTATGCACCGCATTTGGGCAACTGCCACACGTCTCACTACTTGTAAAATGGTTAAACAAATGCTTAAATGTTTTATCGCCTAACTTATTGATACCATATTTACCAAGTGCACCCATCACGTATACCCTTTGGTCAACTGTAACTGCACTGCCTCATGAGACTATCAATTCGACTCTCCCATAAATGCTTAATGTATTAGCCAATTTCCAAACTGAAAGTGCCACACCACATTCCGTGACTGCTCATTGACCCCGAGTCCAAATTACCTGCATTGCATTATGATAATGACCAGGTCACTGTTTTCGCATTATACATATTGCCATCTGTGCGTAGCGGAAGCGCTTTATCTGATTAGCACAAACCGCACCACTCAAGACCGCACATTAACCATTCTGATCATCTGATGGCACAATGTAGCCATCTCTTTGTGAAATGCTTAAACAGGTCTGTTTTTCTGTATGATCTGTACTACTTACCAGTCTACAGCGTAACTAGTGTTAATGCAAACTGAGCACTATCTTCTTATGAACCTAACACACCCAATACATACACGCCTGTTCTCAATCACTTTCCATCCTACAAGCATATCACCTAACCTGTTACAGAGTGTTAGCCAATATCCCACCCACCACACTGCACTCTAATAACCATGTCAACCTCCTACGACAGCCATTACTTTGCCCGCCCACGCTAGAGTTACACGCTGTCATGATTGTGTACGCACCACTGCTCCATAACTATGATCCTACCTACCAGCAAGCACCCCCCTCAGCCAGATCACACCCTAATCTCAGCGCAGCAGATACCCTTACAGACAACCAGTGTACTGTCACAATATCCATGTCGACTAACCTCCTGTACCATCACCCCTACACACTTCCTACCATCTGCTAACACCAAACACTACAGCCCACCCCTGTGGAGGAGCCTACAAGCCCATCCCAGCAATCAAGAGGCTGAATCCATTCAACGCCCGACCTAACTACCTAAAACTAACCATTGCCTTCCTTGCCCACTAGACATCAGAAACAGCAGGCTTGCTATTAGAACCAGGTTCTCAAGAACCACAATTGTAACTAGCAGGTGAAATGCATATCTCAATAACAGAACTACCACCCATACTACTAAGATACCTAAACCCCACACGATCAGACTTAAAAGTCATTAGCCACCAACCAACGGCCTCTCACTAACTGCCACAAGGAACTCCACTACCTCATCCACCCCACCTCATAACTCCAATCTTAAAGAAACCTCGATCCATGGAGCTCTCATCAGTGCAAGGTAATTCCTTGCTCATGCCTTAGACATTGCAGACCTTATCACCACCAATAAACTCAACTTCATTGCCATCACTGAATCCTGGCTCCACACAGCGGCAGGCCCTCCCTCTTGCCCGCTGTCACGTAAAATGATACCATTTTCAAGACTGATAGACTCACTGCTAAAGGAGTGGCAGTAGCTATCATTGTCAAGAATACGCTTAACATCAGAGAAATCCCTAACCATACCTTCCATTCAGGTGAACTACTCCCCATTAAAAGTGCCTCATCACCCACAGTTACCTTGAACATTCACTTGATCTATAGCCCGCCTGGCCCGATATCCTCATTCGAGGATGATGTAGCCCAACTCCTTTCCACCAACGCCAAACCTAGATCACAAACTCTTCTTTTGCGAGACTTTAACTTGGGATTTAACGATCCCAAAGACAACAACGCACTAGCTCTTGCAAACACCATTACGGCACTAGGCTACTCTCACCGGAACAGCTCTACACACATCAAAGGCTGCATACTTGACTGTCTTGCTGACGCCAACTGCAACACAAACATAATCTCCAATGCCCATGGTCAGACCATCACATCATCACATTCAACGTTGTTAAAAACCTTGGGAGACATATCCCTCAACTGGTGGCACCAGTGGCCTTATTTCGAAACACACGCAATATCACGACTCATAATATCCTCCCTTTGCTACATCCCATAACGGCACACCCAGACACTGGGTCCAACGACCCCTCAACCATGGTTGATATATACAACCAAACTGTCCTCGCAGCCATTGAGAAAGTAGCACCTCTCTCCTTGCGCAAAGCCAAACCACTAGCCCACCTCAACTCATGGTGTACTCCTAACCTAAAAACCATATGCAGCACCAAGAAAACCGTCGAGGACAACTGGAAGAAATTCATGAACTGAACAAAGCTACTTTCGCTAAGGCGTCTAAGAATTACAAATAGGCAGTCCTCCAAACTAAAAGCTCCACGTACAATGAGCAGATATAACGCCAAATCAGGAATTAAGGAATTTTTCGCCATCTTCAGAGAACTGGAGGTGCCGTTGCCACCAACAGAAGTCTGTATCAAAGACACTAGTTGGTGCACAGACATTCAAAATGCCCTGCTCGATTAGATAGCCCTCCTACAATCCAAAATTGAAACAAAAAAAATCAATCTCCCAACAATCTCAACTGATCTCGAGTCACGCTAGCCTTACCTCTCCTACACTATTCGAATTCACACCTGTCTCAAACACAGAAGTCCTGAAAATGATCTCTAGTCTTAAAGCTTCAAGATGCCAAGGGGACCTTTCTCCAGCTTCGCTTATCAAAGACTGCACCAGAACTAACACCCTTCATCACAAGTCTAATCAACGCTTCCTTTGAAAGCAGCACCGTCTCCTACCAACCTCAAAGACGCGTGGGTCCTCCCCCTCCTAAAACAATCTACCCTAGACCCTAATATACTGACAAACTATTGACCCATCACCACAGTACCTTTCCTATTCAAAATACTGGGTAGAGCTGCGTCCCTCCAGATCAAAAACTATATGGAACGAACAACCACCTTGGACTACGCCAATCAGGCTTCTGCCCAAAACATGGGACGGAAACAGCATTACTTGACATAAAAATTCAAATTGAGGAGCTTAAAGACAAAGGCAAGCTAGCAGAATTCCTCCTACTTGACCTTTCTGCAGCGTTTGACCTAGTCAATCATGATATACTGTGTAATCAGCTAGCCTCAACAGCCCACTTCTCTCCACATGCCATACAATGGATACAATCCTTCCTGCCTGACAGAACCACAAGAGTCTGCTCACCCATCGCAGCAGCAGTACCAGCCCCGGCCACCTGTGGTGTACCACAAGGCTCCTTTGTCTCACCCACACTATATAACATATTTACAAAACCCCTATTTGACCGTCCTGATGATTTGGATGTCACCTACACTAACTATGTAGATGACACTCAAATCCTCATTCCCATCTCTGGCTCCTACGACGCAGACTCGGCAGCATTTAACGCAATCTATCAAAAGATCCAGGCTTGGATGGCCCAACATGGATTATGCCTTAACGACGAAAAAACTGAACTCCTCCTCATAGGCTCACAATACCGCATCAACAAACTTGATGACTCCTTTAAGCCTTTAATATCGACGCCATTACCATCAAAGTGTCCAAGGAAGTAAATACTCTCTGTTTTTATCTGGACTAAGACCTTACGTTAACTAAACGAGTCAACGCTACAGCCTCGGCAGCAGCTTACACATCCAAGCTCATCAATGCTTGTAGACCCTTCCTATCACCCAACAACTGCATCACACTAGCTAGAGCCCTCATCTTGTCCAGAGTGGACTATTGCAATGCCCTCTACCATTGCACCAAGACCCACAATATTAAAAAGCTACAAGTGATTCAAAATAATGCTCTAAGAGCAGTGTTAAACATCCCCAAAAACACTCACATTTCCATGACTAGAAGGAACACTCAATGGCTACCGGTCCAGGAGCGTCTCCTCTTCAAAATCCACACTTTGACCCACAAATGCTTGCACAATTCAGCCCCCACATACATGTCTGACAAATTCACCACCTCCCAACCTAACAGGCCTATGCGATCAGCACGCATCTGCTCTCTACCTCCAGGTTTAAATTGCAGAACGCTGGAGGTAGCTGCCTCCCACTGGTTGCCACCAAACACTGGAACACTTGACCAACAGTACTAAGGTCTGAACCCTTCTTTTGGACCTTTCAGAAACATCTGAAAACATGGCTCTTTACTGAGGAACTACTTAAATAAATATTGATCTGTAAGTAGTTCTGTAATTGTAATCAGCATTGTATCAACAACCAACATTCACTGTAACTGAAAGCTATGCTGTAATGCACTTTGTGCATATGTATTCCATGTTCATATGTAACTTTGTAACTATTGTCTTTTTTATTTTTCAAGAACAGTGCCCAGACGAATAGAAATCTTATTTAAAAAGAAATATATATATATATATATATATATATATATATATATATATTGGTGCACCAGAATGGAAGTGTGTAGGCACAATCAGTACAAAAATGTGTTTTACACTTGCAGAGTACTAGCATTAGTGGGACTTTGCCAAACTAATGACATCTCACAAATTGATGATCAATTGCTGATGAGGAATTGGGCATTTCACTTGTTAAGTACACATGTCGACCATTCTGCCATGGGTATCATTTAGTGGCCACCAGTTGTTAGTCTTGGGATGAAAAGACATATTAACTTAAGTGAGGCTCAATACTCAAGTGCTTGGTGGGGGAAGCCGGCCATCGTGTACAGTAGAATCGCTGGAATCACAGAATGGCTCTGGAACAGTTTCTGTGTTCTTGTATCTGGTGATGAGAGAGCATTTGTAAGGATCTTCTTCCCAGGTTTTTGGGTGTCAGTTTGGTCATCTCAGAGGTTTGTTGATCAACCTACAGAAGCAATGTATTAAAGGGAATTGCTTGGGTTTCTACCTTGCAGGGCTGTTACTGCAAGAACTAACCCAGACATTGCTAACAGCGTCTAACATCAATAACAATGTGTCATACATGCTGTAACATGATCCAAAATACTACCACTGAAAATGGCAGGAAGATACCTTGAACCTACAGTATAATGTGGATGCCAACTAAGAAAGGCCCCTCTAGCAAGTATATCAAAGTTTCAGGCTTCCCCAATGAGAACTCGGGAATCTGTAGCAGTACACATGAGGGATTCACCAGCACTCTGCCAGGACAGGAAAGACCGCCTCAGCCAATGGTAATTCTTCTCTGTCAAATGAACTTCCTGCTTCAATTATTAGAGCACTGCATGGAGCTATCCATGGTGCTAAACATGCTCCTACCTGCATCAATATCTTACTGCACATGCTGACCATCATGTAACAATCCAGGATCAATTATGTGTTTGCTCTAATCCACAAGATTGCTTCTTTACTTCAGCCACACTTGTTTTGCACTGCACAGCAGTAAGCTTACAATTTGTCTCTGCTTTACTGCTGTGGCCCATGCTCATATGCCTCTCCAGCTCCTTGAATGCTTTTCCTGCCTCACTCAAGATCCTTACAAAATGGTGATAGTGTTCCATCACGATTGGCCTGCTGCATGATTCACGCATGGTCTTCTCAATCGGCTCTCTGCTTTGTATACTGCTTTAATCTCAGTACTCTGTGCGGTCATATACCAATGTAACGCGTTGAATTTAAACCAAAAGGTTCAGCTCATCTTCTTATACTTGGAGCTGGCTTACACAGGAGCTGGCTTACACTCTTAAATCACAAAATCCATGTCCTTAAGGTAGCACTGGGATCAGCACCTGGTGTTCAGGGGCTTCTTGTTAAGCTCTGCACACTGGTCTTGGGGTTTAGCCCAAGAAGCATTCGGGATGTAGCGGGCCTTTAAGCGTATTTCATGGGGTCTGGTTAAACCCATCCCCTTGTTTTCTTGGTTCTGGAGGAGTCACAGCTGGGTCTTTGCTCTAGACCTTCTTTTCTTTTGATCCTGAAACTTAGTGTTCGAGCTGTGTGCTTTTGTTGTCCAGAAGATCCAAGTTTGAATTTGTCAAAAATGGAAGGTCCATTCCAAGTCATGATTCTAAGCCTCAATGCAACACAGAGAGCAGGGGTACAACTGGCCTTTCCAGCATGAGGTTCACAATTCCAGTTCAACGATACCAGAACCTTCTGGGGCCAAGTCTCTTTTCTACAAAGTCTCTTGCATTAGAAGGCCTGTTGGATCAAAACAACAAATAAACGAAAAGTTCCTTCGGTAATCTTGCACCTTGGGCGATTGCTCTTCGCTCCTTGGATCGCCCTCTTCCGGACTCAGATCCTCCTTGCAACTTGGGCCTTCACTACGGCCTTTCAAATGCAGCTAGCAATATTCATGAGTCTTAATGTCTTTTTAAACAACTTCCTACTGCAGACAACTCTCGGCCGGGTTCACTCCTGTCACACAATGTTCACGGGTGTATTACTCTTCACCCCAACTCGCAGGTATCCCTATGTCGGGTTCACATCTGCCGCTCTCACAGTTCACTTTGCTTTATCACGATGCAGGATTTACTTGCCTTATTTTTCACTTGGCAATGGGACAGAGACTTTGGTGTATAGAAGGGATTTGACGTGACCCTTGTAGGACCACTCTGACACCTCACACCGCTTTTTTCTAGGGCCTTCTGGTACTTGCAGTTTTCACTGCACGAAGGCCAGCGAGAGTCCTTCGACTGAGCACTCCTATGGCGCCAGACCACTCTGCAGCTGGCCCTTCTCTGGGCTTTCTCAAAAGTTCAAACACACAAGTTGTTTGTTCTCAAGTTCTTGCTTTCAGCTAATGTTGCCACTTGCAACCTTGGGCTCAAACACAGTTCAGTTTCCTATCAGCTTCCTCTGACTCACTGACTGCCTTGAGTCCGTTTGGCTTGGCTTCCTGCTGGAGTCAAGGATGGTATCACGGTAGCCAGCATGCCTCCCCACTTGTGTTATCAATGCGGGAGACCCCCATGCACCATTGACATCTGTCGCTCCACATGTCAGCTATGTTTATCGGTCTTGTAATTACCTTTTCGGAGGCTTCCTGGGTCAGAGTTGAAAAGGGCATGGGAAATTCCCCCTTCGTCATCCCTCCTGGTCTTGCCACCTTTCTCTTCCGTTTGAACTGCCGGTTCAGTCTAGCTGTTTCCTCGTGCGTTCTTCCTTGCTCGTAGTGTGCTCTCGTGCTCCACCTTTTATCCCTGTGGTGAAGGTAAAGGGCCGTCAGGTGTGTGTGGTTATTGTCAATTGCCTGACTCTGCCTGACCCATGTGTTGGGACTTGTCAGGTAAACGAATCTGGTGCTAGTCCATTGTCTGTTACGGTGTAAGAAAGTGTTTGTGTCGGAAAAGCGTGGGGGGTAGAGCATCTAAGTATCCTACAATGTAGGATGGGGGAAAGGTGTTACAAGGAAGGGGGTACCGCGTCTCAACCTTCAGTGCCCCACTTCCACTCACAAATACCCCACATCCAGGTGATCCTCCCCTACTGGTCCACCCCCAGGAACTGGATCCAATAGCGATGGCCGTGTCCTGGCCACCTGGATGACAAATCTCTGGGGACTAGCGGGCCAGACACCTTTAGGTTTCTCACATACCCTTCCTCCATGTGAAGTAACCGCATCTGCTTCACAGGGGAACCGGGATAGGAAATCTACATTCCCCTTGTCTTTACCTTTCCTGTGTTCCACGGTGAAGCAGTAGGGTTGCAGGTCTAGCACCCATTGCATGACACGTG
This sequence comes from Ambystoma mexicanum, assembly GCF_040938575.1. Taxonomy (NCBI): domain Eukaryota; kingdom Metazoa; phylum Chordata; class Amphibia; order Caudata; family Ambystomatidae; genus Ambystoma; species Ambystoma mexicanum. The sequence continues at coordinate 721,078,063 of NC_090923.1, forward strand.
GGTTTGAGTCTTTGCATTGGCTTATCCAAACTAGGGGAGAACGGTTGGTGACTAATGTAAACTTTCTTCCTAAGAGGTAATATCTGAGATGGCTAATAGCTCACTTGATGGCCAAGGCCTCTAATTGCAGCAAAGAGTCATTAATTTCAAGTGGGAAGAGCTTGCAACATGTAAACAAGATGGGATATTCTAATCCGTCGCAAACTTGCGATAGGACTGCCCCTAACCCGGTAAAGGAGGCGTCCGTCTGCAATATAAAGTCTTTGGAGAAGTCTACTACCTTCAGAATTGGGTTCTGGCACAGAGTTTGCTTTAAGGTGTTATAACATATATCATCCTCTGCAGACCAATGAAGTTTCAGGGGTTCAGCTTTCTTGAGTTTATCTGTTAGCCTGGCTGTTTTGTCAGAATAATTCAGGATAAACCTATGGTAGTATCCCATTAACCCTATAAAGGCTCTAAGAGCCCTTTTAGTCTTACGTGTAGGTGTATCTAGGACGACTCTCACATTCTCATGTTGGGGCTGTACGTTTTCGTTCTCTACAAAAAACCCAAGGTTTTTTAAGGCTGATTGTGCCAATCTGCATTTAGATGGATTAGCAGTTAGGCCGGCCTTTCTGAGGACTCTCATAACAGCATGTAGGTGGAAAAGGTGGTCTCCCAGGTTTCACTGTAAATGACGATATGAAAAATGTTGGTCCAACAAACTGCAGACCCAGATCCTGAAGGAACCAGGAATTCCCCTGGCACGAAATCTCAAACTCGCAATAGCCCAAGAGCTGGCTGAGGTGCGGTCCACCCAGATGGAGGTGGCAATGAAAGGGCTGCGAGTGGAGGAAATGCACGCCGTCAGGACATCAAGCAACAAGGCCGCTCTGGTGACAACTTCTGCAAGACCTCCTGGGCGTCTATTACCAGGGCCAGTGAGCCAACGCCATGTAGAAACAGGTGGGCCGAGATAGCTGCCAACATGGTACTCATCGTGGAGAATGGCAACGGGCTGCAGGAGGATGTAAGAGAGCGCAGAAATGAGGACGAAGTAATAGCCTCAGTCGAGTATGACGTCGAAGATGTGTTCTTCCTGTCAACGCAGGTACCGAGACCACCAGCATGTTACCTATGGGCGGCAGAGCGGAAAAAAAGAAGAGGGCGCAGAAGGCCTGTGCCCGGCAGCGCAGAGGTATGAGTGTCCAGCGCTAACTGTGCAGAAGAACTCTGGAGCTGAATTGTATTGACGGTGCAAAAGTTATGTTAATGTTTTGTGTGCATACCCTTGGAGTGGGATGTTGTGACTAAGGCATGCTACCGTGCAGTCACGTGTTACAGTTTAATGGTCACAGCACATCTCTTACTAAGACTGTGATCACATGTCTTACCTTAATAAAAAGGGGCGAGAGGCTTCCTGCTCACCAGTGACTTACACTCCATTGCATGCTGACTCTGCATGAGATTAATGTCTGTGTGCAAGAGTAGGAGCCCGGCCTCCATGGTGCCCTTAGCAAGGTGCAGTCTTTGTTCCCCAGCTGTATTTTTCAAATTTTACAAGTATTACATCTGTCATCAGAGGCTAATAACTCATATGTTGATAGCCATGTAATATTTTTTGAGCTCAGCCTGTTCTTTATGGGGCCAATGCAAATTCATACCTATAAAAATGCAGTGATCCGTGTGGGGGCGTTGGGAAGGACGTGTATGTATGGGGCAGTAGTCTGTGCAGGTATGAGTATCTGTTTGCTTGCTGTGGTATTTGTGTGTGTTATGTAATGTGGTCTTGCATTGCGTGCTTCTGCCTTTGTGGTGGTCTCACTGCGTGTGGACCTGTAAGAGAAGACCTGGAGTTAAGTTGTTGGTGTGATAGAGGGAGAGGCAGATGCAGCGCTTGTAGTATTATTATTATTCTTTTTTTTTTTATTTGGCCATAATTGGTTTAACAAATTGAAAACCTTAAGCCAAAACACAAACATATGATTAAAACATTTTTTACACAGTCATTTTCACGTTCACATTGTTGATCACCAAAGCATTCCTGCGATTGCATGTCCGACCACACTTTCTCAGGTGGAATGTTCCGTGAGGTTTTCTATTTTCTTAAAAATCATGATTATAAATCTGATCAGAGCCAAATTAGTCATCATTTTCTCCCCTTCCATGAAAACATTCGACCATGTTTCTACGTCTCTATTGGCAGTGCTTTTTGTTATTTCTCGCAAACATAATTCTCTTTCGTGTAGTAGACCTTTACATTCTACGGTTAGATGTTTAAGTGATTCCACTGTGTTAGGTTTGAGACAGATTGAACAGTTTAGGGTTACCTTTTCTTTTAATCTTCTTTGGATCACTTCTCCCAAAGGCAGAATATTTACACGGAACCTCATTAATTGTGACCTGAAGAACCAGTTTGGGAAGAGTTTTAGATATCCTGGAAGCATGTTCAGTTTTCTCGGTGTGGACCAATAGTCTTCGTAACTCTTATAGATGGTTAACTCCTCCAATGCCTGTATCCAATCTTTTGTGTACAGTTTTTTTTGTTTTTGAAGGGTTAGTGACCAGGTCTTCGTTTGTTTCATTTAGCTCCTTAGGAAGTAATTCACTTTTGGCTTGCCATTTTTGTAGTTGTATATCCTTATTGTTTTTCAAGGCGTTATTCCGTGCCTTGAAACCTCCCGTTAAGGGATTTTCATGGCCTTTTTTGTAAAGTGAGATGGTCTTCCAATCCACTATCGCTTTCAGTGATGTCAAGCCAAGTTCTCTTCTTAAAGCTTGTATTGGCAGCGATTTTGGCAGTTGCAATATCGCTCTCCAAAACGTGCCTTCATTCTGTGCCCAGATTTTATCGGGTAAGTCAGGTGTAGTTTCTGCTCCATACGCCAAAATTGGATTCACTTTCATTCTATAGAAGCTTATTAAGGGTGCCATTGAAAATCTGCAATATTTTTTTAGGAGGATTCGTCCTTGGGCGCATACGTTTTTAACCTTTTTGTATAGGTGGTTTTTCTGTGCACCTCAGTGGGACTGTTGTTAACAAATACTCCTAGGTATATGATTGAGTTTACCTCTAGCAGTCTTTTCCCTTTGAGAAACCAAACTAAGTCGTTTTTTTAATTAGTTTTCATTTTTATTCAGGTTTTTTCTGGGTTTATTCTTAATCCGTTTGTCTCAGTGTACTTTTCCAAGGCCTCCAATTGGTGTTGGAGTCGTATTGGTGTCTGATCGATTAAGACGATATCATCCGTGTACAGAAGTCTCCCTACCGGTCTTCCTCCAATCTGCGGTGGAAATATCTATATGTCACAGAATGTATCGTCCATGTCAGAAGTGTATAGATTGTACAGTTCAGGGGCTAGTGGGCAGCCTTGTTTTAGCCCCGTAGTGGTGTCTATTTGGTCGGATGTTAATCCTGACTTGTCCAGTCGTATTTTTATAGAAGTGTTAGTATATAGTGGTTTTATGTTCTCCAAGACTACCGGGGGGCACTGCCATTTTGCCAGTTTTTTCCATAGATTTTCCCTATTGATCATGTCGAAGGCCTTTGATAGGTCCACAAATGCTATGTATGTTTTTGTCTTTGTTTTATTTTTTAGCAGATTAATTAGAAATATGTTAAGGGAGGTCCCTCTCCCTTTCACAAATCCTGATTGCCACGGATCTCTTCTGTCTGTTTCCACGCTCCAAGTTGTTAGTGATTTCAGCAATACTGAGGCAAAAAGTTTCCCCAGGACTTCAAGGAGGGGTATAGGCCTATAGTTCTCTGGGTTTGTCCTAAAACCCTTCTTGTATATGGGGACAATCAGTGTGTTTTTCCAAGAATTTGGTATCTTTCCCCCTTTTATTACATGTTCCAATAAATGGTTCAAGAAGGTCGCCCGTTCTCATGGATGAGTTTTTAACATCACGCTTGTGAGGCCGTCTGGTCCAGGTGCCCTCAAGTTTTTAAGTTGCTTGATCATGTCCTCTATTGTCGCTGTAGAATAATCCAGTTGGATGTCTTTCTCGTTTAGGCTTGGTTCCGATGTTATATAGATGCTTACAGTCTGCTGCATTTGTTCGTAAAATTTGCACCATGTACTTGCTGTTATTGGGTTTAACATCAAGGCGTCTTCGGGAGCATTCATTTGATTTGTAGTTCTCCAAAGTTTGTGGCTATTTTTGCTCCGTTTTATTTTTTTTGCATGAATATGGAATCTTGATTTAACATTGTTTTTTTGTGGATACGTAGCCAATTATGATATTTCTGTTTGGCTTTCTTTTTTTCCTCCTCTGAATTTAGGCTCTTGTTTTTGGTTATATTTTTATTGTTTTCTTCAAAAACATTTTCCGATTAATAATTGCTTTATCGTATACATGCTTTTGTGTGCTTGACCCTTTGTTATTTCCTAACTTTTGAGTTGTAGTAAATATTTTCAGTGGCGGCAAATAGTCGATTGTGTTATTTCTACTTCTGTTTGTCTCTTCTTGATTAAGTTTCTCAGATTGAAATTCAAGTCAGGTAGGTTGTCAGCCTTAATTCTGAGTATATTTCCTACCATGTTCACATCCAATGAGAGATCTGCACCACGTTTGCTTGTTTTGTTGTCACTCAGTTTTTTACATGTCAGCTGTAAAATGTTATGGTCACTTGCAACAGTGTCAATTACCTCTAATTTTTCGGTTCTATGAGAGAGGTTTGAGGAAATGTATATGTAGTCGAGGGTCGCTGTTGAGAAGATGCCTCTCCATGTTGGCTTTGCTGGAACGTCCCCTTTCAATGCTCCGTTTAATAGGACACAGTCTCTTGAAGTTAGGGCGTTAGACCATCTTGTGCCCTGTTTTTGTTTGTTCGTACTGTTAGTTAGTTCTTCGTTCTCCAGGTTGCCCAAGTTTATGCATGAGCAGTTTAAGTCGCCAACTATTATAAAGGTCGGATCTGACCATTTTTCCCTGGATTCGTCTATCCACCTCCATACATCTTCTGGTAAATTCTCGTTCACTGGTGATGCTGGATTCCAGTAAACATTAATAAATATCAGAACTCTCTGTGTGCTTGTTGGCACTTGTCCTGTCTTAATCGTTAACACCTGGATGTAAGGGGTAGGATTTATCTCATCCAGTACTTCCCAATTCAGGTCATTCTTTATGGCAATCAGGAGGCCGGACGGGTTTGTTGATACTTGGTAGCCCTATATCATCGGTGTTTCAATCAGCCATGTTTCCTGAAGGCACATCACCTGGGCCCTCAGCTTTTGAAGGTCGCCTTGCCTGTAAAGATGGGCAAAGCCTCTTGTGTTCCAGCTTAGGAGCCTCCATTGGTCTTCTGTCTCTCCTTTTGAACTCTATTTCTGTTGCACTTTTGCAGCTACCAGTGTAGCTAGCTAGTTCCATTTGTCGTCATCGTCGTCTGTTTTTTTGTTTTTCCCCTGGGTGGTATTTGGACTCCTTTCTTTTTTTTTCTTGCTCTTTTCATGCTCTTCGTTTCTCTTTCCTTTAGTTGGTTCCCTGTCTCTAGGTTTTGTGTTGCGTGAATTCATGTCTTCCTTTTTTTTTTGGTAGTATGTAGTTGTTGATACTTGATCAAAACCCATTGGTCTTAGGTGTGCGGCGTGACCAATCAGGCCATCGTTATAGTGCAACATTCTCTCCAGAATTAAACCATCGGGTTGTTCACTATTTCTGTCCCTTACATCGGTGTCTTTTCCGGCTTCCACGTGATTTAATTGCTCATCTTTGTAGTTTTTCAAGTTGTTGGACGTGGTTCTTCTCATTTTTGGTGCCCCTATCCTCAGTGGTGATGGTACTTGACTACTTCCGTTTCTGTGGCGGTTTTCAGTCATCACGTCTTTAGAATTCCCTGCTCTTTTTTCTGGTTCTAGTTTCTGGTTTGGGCCCTTTGGGAGTCTGTCACAATTTTTCTTTTCCGGGCTTTGCTTTTCTCCTGCATTCCTGCCTATCGTTTGTGGGTCTTCTCTCTCCCCTTCGTCTTCTGAATCTCTTTCGTCATTCTCCATGTCTTTTGAATTGTCTGATGTTATTTCCTGGTCACTCTCGTATATAGTTTCAAGTTCTTCCATCGGGTCTTCCTCGTCCGTTATAGAGTGCGTAGTGTGGTCCAGGAGGTTTTGCTCTGTTTCCTCGTCTTCCGAACATTCTTTAATCTCAGGTATTTGTATTTCAACTATTTTCTTTTTTTTCTCTTCATTCTGAAGTGCCTCTATACCCTCATTGGTGGTTGAAGGGCATTGTAATGGTTTTGTTAATTTTTTGAAGAATTCTCGACTTTTGTTAGATTTCTGATTGGGCGGTGGTGGTTGGTTCTTTGGTATTTTCGTTGTTATAATTCCTTTGCCTTCCTTGGTCTTCAAGTATGGTACTTTTTTTGGTTTTGCTCCCTGCGGTTTCTGGTTTTCCATTTGTTTTGGTTTTACGAAAATATCACAGAGTTTTTATTCTTTGTCCTCAGAGATTTCTCTCTGAGTCCCCTCAGGTGTTTCTTGTATATAGATTTGTGGTTTTGTCTCCTCCGCCATACTGTTCGCTTCACTGATGATCGTTTTGGAATTTTGGGCCTCCTCTGTCACTTTCTCCTTGTCGTCTTTGTTAATGCCTGCACTGTTTTCCTTTGCTGGTTGTGTAACTGGCTGATTTATTCCGGTATTAAATGGTTTGCCAAAGGTCTCAGTATCTTGATTGGGATCTCTGGTATCCCAGTTCGTGTTGTTAGCCAAATGCCTTCCTGTTTTTAGTTCAGGGGCCATTACGATTGATTCCCTCCTTTCTGACATTGTTCTTTCTTTTCTATCCTTTACGATCGGCTCAAGTATGTCCTGTAACAGTTGAGCCACCTTCACGTTGCTATTGTCGAGGTTGTTTTGCACTGATGTCATGCAGCCTTCCACGAAAATTGTCTTCGAATGGAGCATCGCTAATAGTGTAGTTTGGTCTTGTAATTTACCAGCTAGGTCCTCGTAGAGCTTCATGAAAGGTTCCAGGATGGCCGCCATTGTTGAGACTAATAAGAATTTTTCTTCTGGGTATCCTTGTAAATTCAGACCTTTTATTGTTGGGTCTTTATTGAAATTCCTCCATGTTTGGCGTTCTCTGTTTTCCATCTTTTTTCCTGGTATTTGTGTCCATGTTAATTAAGGGTTTGTCTTTATTAGGGGACGTTTGCAAAGCTTTGTCGTTAAAGAGTTTTCGTGTGTCATTGCTACGAGGCGATGTCTGAACAGCCTTATCATAAGTTATTCCTGAGGATGAAAGTTTTTTTTTTTCACTGCTCGTTTTTGATGGCGTTTTTTGCCTGCGTTATTAGGTCTACCTCGTCTTCCATAGATCTTGAGGTCTCTAATATGACTTTGTCTGGAATTTCGAGATGGTCTTTATTAGCCACTCTTTGTCCTGGCTGTTTTTGGTAAATCGAATTGCTTGTCCTGCAGTTGGGTTGTATTACAAATGAAGCAGCAGGGTCGTAAGGCATCAGTCAGTTTCTGGGATTTCCAGGTACTCTTTTTTACAATTTTTTTGTTATTTACATGTGGGGATTCAGTTAACGTGTTTCTGTTCTGTTGTCTTCTGTTTGGTAACCACATTCTTGGTTCGTTGATTTTTTGTAAAGAGGAACTCTTTATCTGGATCGTGTCATTGACCCTCTGATTTTTTGTCAACTCTACTTCCTTCCTGTTGGTTTCCTCCTCGTTTATAAAGGTGTTATCTCTAGGGTATTGTTGTTCAGTTTCCTTGGCGTCCCTTCTTTTCGGTGTTGATGAATCCAAAGCCTCTCTCGCTCCACTTTCCTCAAACTGAGTATAGTCCGTCTCCTGATGTTTAGTAATCATAGTGTTGTTTTGTTCTGGTGGTCCCTCTTCCTCGTACTCCCCTTTACTTTTACCGTTCTTTTCTTCTAGTGTGTTCTCTAGGACTCCGGCGGGGCTGTTGATGTGCCCTTTGGGGTCTTGTTGTTGCTCAATGGCTCCTTTTGGTTGGTTGGTAAGGGGCTCTTGGTCTCCCCACGCGTATCCTTTTGCTGTCAGGGGATAGTCCATACTTTGCTGGCTGGAACTATCTTGTTTGTGTGGTTCTGAATTAGTTACTTGCAGTTGAGGTAATGGGGTTACTGGGCTACGTTCAACATTTTGTTGTGGTCTCAGTTCATCTCCATTTTTGTCAATAAAGGAGGCCGTAGTTGCTCCTATGTTGACTGTAACGTTGAATGGGAACTTTGACAATGTTCCCCCGTTTTGGTGTCATGTGATTTTTTGTACGGGTCTGTCGGTGTGACTACCGAGTTTGTTTCTGCCGCCCATGACGGCATGGAGTAATCTACTGGTTCTAAGGTTTTGTTATGTGTCATCTCATTGTCTCCTTTGTGGGCCTCCATGCTTATAAGTATTCAAGTCTCACACAGTATTTTTTTTGCAACTATACTTACCTTGGTTTTGGTCCTTCACGGGTGGTCGCCTGACACCGGACACTCTGACCACACTCCACTACGCTTCGCTCCCAACCCGCTATTTGTCCTGGGGCGAGCGGAGGCGTGGCAGTCAGAGGCGGGCCAACAGGCAGCCAGTAGGCAGCAAGTAGAAAGACTTCACACAGTCCTTCAACTGCAAGTGAACAAAAGAAAGACTCCTATCCGCGGAGTTAGTCACAGTAGATTTGCTGCTCCTAAAGCGCTTGCAACAAGACAGCAGGGCAGAGTTCTCAGCACAACGGACACTCTGACCGGTATTGGTGATAGCCGAATCCTAAGTGCCTCTGGTTCTATGGGTTTGGCGGGGTCACTTTGGTATGTGTTTATCCACGGGGGAGATCCCAGGATCTGATAAATGACAGCGCTGTGTGTCTGGGTTCCCCTCTGGCGTATGGTAGATGCAAGAAAGTGCGCTTCGTCATAGCTGCATTAATGCTGATCTGGCAGCTCATAGGTCTGAAGTTGCCATGTTGGCGGATTTGTATAGTTTAATGTGGTAGGAGCAGGGCTCAAGTCGAGGGTACACGTGGGTGGACGGATTCCCCCCACTTTTTTCAGAGGGTGGACCCAGCCCCCCCTCCCTGCTTCCGCTCCAGCTAAAATGAGAAACATGGAGCGTCCTATATGAATTAAAGCCAACCTTGGAACTCCAACGGTAGTCATCAGGTTTGCAGGCCAGACACTTCACCACTGCATTATATAACCTGATGAAAAACAACAAACACCCAAAGGTGAAATGTCCCATTTCAGTACTACAAGTTCCAGGGAAAACATTTGTATTGGTTCTTGGAGTTTAAAACAAGCACACCTTTTAACGTTTTCAAAAACACTATTAGAAGAAAATATCCTATCTTGGTTTTGTGTGTGTGTGTTGATTTTATGAAAGGCAAATGCCATTCGTCCTGTGCAATTTGGGTGGTTATGCAAAGCCAATTTAAAGAAATGTTCATTTCACCTTCATATGCTCATTTCTGGTGGCGACTTTTATTTTTAGGACTTGGCCCCTGGGTAGGAGAGAAGTGAGTTGTTTAGTCAGCGAGAAGAGGTGACTAGAAAAACAAAGGTCGTTACATGCTTTAGGGACCAAATAGGGACACAAGTAGTTTGTTTGCGCTGGTATAGGTTCGCTTCTATTTGGGTTGCGTGGAGTCAGACATGAATGAGTCTTTTCTCCGACACTCTTTCTCGACGATTTGCGTGTAGGTTTGGGTGGAAGAATGTTTTTGTGCAAGCTTGTGTGTGTAGGGATGTTTGCTGTTTTCAAGGACGCACGCATGTGTGTCTGTCTGTGTTCATTGTGCCCTTCTACTGAGCCCGCCTTTTCTTTTCTTCTTTCCCATCTCTGCCCTGCCCACAATAGACCAGCAAACAGCATTTACTGCTTAGGCTGGGCAGTTAAAGCCAGTTTTCCAGGCAGTTAATTTTATGACGGCAGCAGGAAAGACTCGGCTGAGGGTGATGGAACAAGTGCACGAAGGAGAGGGGGTGGGGGGTCTTGGCAGGTGCTCAGCTCACTGCACACGAAGGAGTAGCCTCGGCCTCCACCTCCCCCACCTGTCCCGCGAAATACACGTTCCCCCCATGCATAACCCCCATACACCTGACTCCCCACTGAGGAAGTGCACAAGACACAGTGGTGATTGTTTTAAAAAATCAACAATCACAATTTTCCAGAAATTAAAACTGGCCTGCTTTTTTGGTACTTTTATATTTATTGCTGGCCAAATTGTGTATTTGTAAAATGGCTTTCTCTATTTTTTCTTTTGGTGCTTGTGCTCAAGGTTTTTGATAAACCAATGCTAAAAAAAACAAACAAAAAAACAACAAAACCAAACGGCCCTATCACATTTCCAAACAATTGACACAATCGTTTGCAGACCTGCAACCCTTGGGAAATCATTGATTAAAAAGTAACCATCGCTGGACGTGGTGGCTGGCGATCCATGACGGCGCTGCAATGACCTAATAGCCTCACTTCATAGCACCGGGTCATGCCCCAAGTGACCCGGAACCACACCACACAACCACGCGCCGTGCTTAAATTATTTTCTTCACTAACACCGTGCTCCCTTCACAGCATCTCTCCCACCCACCACAACCCGACACTGCTACTATACTGCGCACCACACTCCACCGCGCTCCCAGGGCCATAACCCCTGCATTTGTCCATTTGGACCCATAACCAATTAGCCATCCTTTGCTCATTCTTTCGCTGCACCTTGTTTTCTTGCAAGAAAATGAATTGGAATGAGACAGTAGTTTCAAATGGCAAACTTGGCCGCAGTTTTATTTCCACAACAAAAGAATCACTGCACACATTTCGTGAAATCCAGTCTGTAAGTGTGGCGCTTGCTCCGTGTCCAACATCACCTGCCTCCCCCTATACCTTTGTAAAGTGTCCATAGTAGGCCCAACTCTGTCCTGCAGGTGTCTGAGGGTGGGGAGAGCTCCGTTTCTTTTTGGGGGAAGCTGAGCCCTTGTTGTTATCACCAGACGCCCCTGCCGTTATGGGACTCCCAAGAGGCGCTGGTCAGAGAAGAGCGAAGACCCTTCCGGTTTCCTTCTGGTTCATCCGGAGTCTGTCTTTTGTGCTTGGTCGCCCAAACACCGCCACGCCACTAGGTGGGTTACCGGCCACTGTGGCTCCCCCATTCCCCTGCTCCTTTTTAAGCTCCAATAGTTTAGTACATATATTCCAGTAGAAGAGTTCCATTCCCATTGCTGACAGATGCACCCCATCTCTTAAAAAATACTTTTGGGTTTTTAAGTTGGTCAGGCCATGTCTGATGTGTTGGAAGCCTCTGCCCTTGCAGAACTTTGCCATGGCACCATTCAGTTTTTTTCTCGATTTTTCAACTGCTGAGTGGTTCTCGGCCGCCCTCCATTCTGCCCTGGGAATCACCTCTGACCACACGATCTCCGTTTCACCCAGTTGTGCTGTTATCTCCTGCAATGCGAGCATCATGTCCCTCAACAAGACCCCCCCCTCCCCAAGTTGGTCAAGTTGTTCCCACCCAAGTGGATAACCAGCACACCTGGCCTTTGCTGCTTACCCAGCAATGTTTGCAGCAGCCCCTGTAGCTGCGCCCATTTAATCACTGGCACCCCATGCCACTGAATTTGGAACTCGCCGGCCGTCAGCTCCTCCTGCTGTGGTGTCCAGCTCGCCTTGGCCCTTGAAATAAATGAATGCCCCACTACTCAAACGATGCGCTTCCTCCTTCTTTGCAACGCTGGTAATGAGAAGTAGAGGAGATGGCATGTTAAATCACATTTTTTCCGGTCTGATATACCTTTTGAAACACCCTGAAGACCATCTCCCCAATTTCTTGATGTCTTCCGCCCCAAAGCCCCCGGCTGCTGCGGAGGTGGCGGCCCCTATCCGGAACGAGTGGGTCCCGAACCGACCCTCCGTTAACCCCATTTTCACCAGAGCCAGCTCCATCACTTTTTTTAACTGGAAGCTGCTCAAGGCGCAGCCGTCCCTATGCAGAAGCAATGGTGCCCCTGCCTCTGACAGCTGCCGTTGTTGGAGAAAGTTGGCCAATGCAGCCACCGGACACACTAGGCTCATTTGAATGGCCTGCAGTGTCAGTGCCACCCCCTTCCCCTTTTGGTCGGTCTTTGACCTCCGCACATAAATGAACACCTGGGTGCTGCTCACTTGCACATCCATCAAACGTAAAAAAACGTTCCCTTTGCCCTCTTTGTTCTCGGGCACCAGCTTGCTGACCCTGAGTGCCCCAAAGAAAGCTACAGTGAATGCCGCTGTAAATAGCACCTTCTCTGTTTCGCAATTGCATACTGTGTTAGGGCATTTAATCAAACCATGCAGTTTTATAATATTGATGGGCCGCCTGTCGTCGGGCTTCAGTACCGCTTGCTTGGCCCAACCTCTCATGGCCAGTGTGATGTAATGCTCCTTGGTGGGGTCCTTTTCACTCCTTAGTTTGGCATAATGTGCTATAGCCGCCAAATGATAGTTCACCCATGCTCTGGTTTTTCCCGTCTTCCAGCACCAGCCCACAAAGGCCCGTACTGCAGACTCTTCCTGACCCTCTGGTAGCACCTCTCTTTGGAATGTAATAAAATGCTCCGAACATGCTCTGTACCTCTTTGCTGTGCCTGGTGACCGTGCCATGTCTATCAAAGAGCTCAGATCACCCCAATCATTCCCCACCACTGTTCATTGAACTGAGCTATCGCCTTCCTTGCTTCTGGGCAGCTTTCTCAGAACTTCTCCCACTGCAAACGAGACAGAGAACCAGCTGCTGTATTTTTAATACCGGGAATGTGCCGTGCCCTGACCTCAATGTTCAAAGCCAGAAGGCATTTGGTGAGTTCCTGAGCAACTTCAACACTCTCAAATTGCTTGATGACCCCAGATTAATAGTCTGTACCACTGCCAAATTGTCTGACCACAAGGATACTTTTTTGTTCTCAAGGGGTTCCCCCCACAACATAAATGCTACTACAATGGGGAACAGTTCCAACAGCGTGATGTCCTTCGTGATTCCTTTCTTGTGCCACCCAGCCGGCCACGCTTTGCCGCACCACCTGTACCCCAGGATTGCCCCAAAACCGAGAGACCCTGATGAATCAGTGAATAGCTTGAGCCTTTCGCTGCTTGCCCAGTCCTCCCTCCAGGTGGAGACCCCGTTTGGCTCTGACAGAAATGTTTCCCACATCCGGAGATCCTCTTTCACTTCGGAACGCAACCTGACGAGTTGAGAGGCATGCTTTAGCCCCACCGTCTTCAGTTCTACACTTCTGGCAAACACTTTCCCTGAAGGTATCACTCTCCCCGCAAAATTAATGTTACCTGCCAGTGACTGCAGCTCCCTAAGGGTTGCTTTGCTCTTTCCCTTCAAACCTTGTATCATGCCCTTGAATTTTTGCACCTTATCCTGTGGGAGCCTGCATTCTCCCTTTGCTGAATCCATCTCAATCCCACTGTTTTCCCAGGAGCCAACCCCTGAAATGCCTCCAGGAGTGCCCTGCACTCCTCTGTCCCCTACTTGCCAATGAACAGAAAATCATCAAGATAATGTAACAGTCCACCCTCCTTCATTTTTTCAGGTACTGAATGCTTCGAAATAAGTGCAGGAAATGGCAGGAAATGGCACAACCCATTGGAAAACCTTTGTCATAAAAGTACTCCTTACCCATCTTGAATCCTAGCAAATGATGGCTGTCCTTGTGAATTGGCAATAGTCTAAAAGCTGACTCGATGTCTGATTTACCCAGTAGGGCACCCATCCCTGCTGCTTTCACCATTTGAATAGCATCTTCCAAGGAGGCATACTGCACCCTACAAAATTCCTCTGGTATGCCGTCATTTACTGATTGGCCCTCGGAGAAGGAGAGGTGGTGGATCAAGCAGAACTGGCCTTCTTCTTTCTTGGGCACCAACCCCAGTGGTGATACCACTAAATTGTCCATGGCAGGGGAAGGGAAGGGGCCTGCCACCCTGCCTAGCTTGATCTCTTTCTCCACTTTCCGCTCCACCACCTCTGGCTTTTCCAGTGCTCACCGTAAATTGGTTGCTTCTTTAACCCCTTGGTTTGTTGCCCCTGGGTTCTTAAAGGCCCACCTGAACCCTTGCCACAACAACTATGCATCAACGTTGTTGTGGTATTTGTTAAGAAAAAGAGTCATGGCAATGAGGTTAACTGGTGTGGGTAAGTTCCTTTTAATCATAATCATGCTTTTCACAGGTTTGTCAATAACGTCTCTCTTTGTTAATACCTCACTCTCTCTTCGCCCTTTCTTTAGGTTTGCTGCTGCTTTTATGTTTTGCTTCGCCTGAAGTGGAGCTACGTGTCCTGGTGCCCCCCCCTCCCCTTGGGTGCCTGAATTTACATGCTTTAGGGGCAATCTCCCTCTGCAAACCTCCAACAATCTTCTCGCTCCCCCTGGTGGGTTGCTGTCCGATACACCCAGGAGGAGGGCCCGCAAAAGGAGCCCCTACCCCGCTGCGCATAGCCCCCTCTGCCTCTCCAATCCCGGTACTTCTCCCCTTGTTGCTTGTCCTCGGGTTCCCTGGCAGGCATCATTTTATCAATGTAACCCCCGACATCAACCTCGTCCCTCGACATTGCCGGCCACACTTGCATTTTTAGTCTGAAACCTCGATCATAATCCAGCCAACCTTCACCCCCATATTTCAGGTATAGATCATGAATGTATTGTTCATACTCTACCATTGCCAAGGCATCCTGCGGATATTTTTCTAGCATCACCGACATGTACATCCTAAACGCTTTGAGCCAGTTGTGAATAGTGTACTCCACCTTGGCACTTTCCCTATCCCTTTTCTCCTTCTCTTTTTCTGACAATTCCTTCAGACCTCCCCCCAGTGGCACAATCCCCAACAAGTCAAAGATATCTACAAATTCCTTCCTCCACAGCCTCGCCTTTGTGGCACATCCAATGTGCCACACAAGTGAGTTGACTGCTGCTCGCACTGGTGCAAACCCTGGCATTGGCCTTCCATATTGGGTCACCTGCCCCCAGGTTCCCTCTGCCGCCACGTTGGTTGGCCCCACTGGTGGAGGCTGTGCCTGGTTTTCCCCTCCTATAGGGCCTGTGCCCCCACCATTCCTGCCCCACCAGTGCTCCCGTTGAGGCTATTGGTGCAGGCTGCTGGTCCTCCTCCCTGACATTGGGAGCCCCGGGCCCTTGCCCCCACCATGCTCAGAGTCCCTGTTGCTGTAGCCACCTGAGACAGCTGACTGACCCCCCTAGGTGGACCTGTGCTAGGCAAACCGACTGACAAAAATCCCCCCGGTGGAATCCCACCCCTTTGAAGCGTTAGACCAGTCCCTCCCACTGAGGACCAGGCCTGAACCATTACCCCCTCAGGCCCCCTTGATCCCTGAGTCAGCCTTTGCTGAAATAATGCGCCATTACTATTCCCCATAACACCCAGCATATTGTCATTAGCACATACATTTTGCACTTGCCCATTTTTTCCCCACGCTTGCATGCACTCCATGCACATACCTTTGACCATCTCAAGGCATGTGGTTCCTCCCACAGCTACATCCACCGGTCAGGTTGCAGGAGTGCTGGGTCGGCCCCCACGGTTCACTGGAGCCTCAGCAGGTGTAGGAGCCGGTAAGGCTGCATCCTCCTGCGCCCTCCATTTCCCTCATGGTTTCTTGGTGGCGTTGGTCTGCTCCTTGCTCGCCTTGGTGTTTGCCATCCTTCTCCTCTTTCTTTTTTTTTCCTGGGCCTCTGCCTCTTCCTCTTCTTCAACACCGTGTATTTCCACCTCCACCAGCGTCCCCTCACTGGCGCTGTCCTGAAACATAAGTTGGGAGCTATTCTCCTGACTGGGCCCTGGTGTTTCCTGTCCAGCCTGAGCCACAATGGAACTCATCCAGTCAGGTCCGTGCGTTACTGCCGCCAATCTCGCAGGTCCCTTTTCTCCAGCAAGAAAGGTATGCTTGACTTTCCAAAAGTCTGCTTCCCTGCTGATAGCAGCCTTTGTGGCTGTGTAGTCCAGGCACAAGAACTAAGCAGGATCCGCGGCTCCCGCCGTCTTTCCCCTGATTTCCGGGTTCCTTTGCACACTCTGTGTGCTGCAAGCTTGTGTTTCCTTGCCAGCGAGCGTAGGGCTGGGTTTTGCTCTTCCCCACTTATCCCCTCTGTGCGGTCTGGTTGACCCCTTAACAGGCCGCCTCACAACAGATTTCACCCTTGCGCGGCCCGGGGCTGAGGATGAGCAGCAGATCTTCTTGCTGCCCTTGCTGCGTGTCCTGGATGTGCCCCCTTCCACCTGCGTTGTACCTTTAATGCCTGCTCCCGGGCTCCAGCCCCTCCGACATCCGCGCCGCCTCTGCTCCCTATGGCCCTCGGCATCTGGTTCCCGGCTCCTGCCCCTCCACCGTCTTCTTCTGAGATTGCGCTGCCTCTGCTTCAGGTCACCGTGGCCGCGTCACTCCTGGGCCTTCTTCTGTCACGTGCAGCAGTGCTCCTGGGCTTCAGCCCCTCCTTCCACTGCTTCCGAGGCTTTCCTGCACTGGGTTCCTCGCTCCTGGGCTCCTGCCCCGCCTTCCTCCGCTCCAGCTGTCCTGCTCGCTCCCAGGTACGGTGCCGCTCACTGTGGCCGCTGGAGAAGCTTGAAGCCCCGCAGTCCTGGAAGGCGTGCTACGGCATGGCTGCTTCCTGGTTCTGTGATCCGGCTGCTCAGGAAGCATGGCGGTCGTCCTGGGTCCTCGCGCTCCTTATCCGCTGGGCAGTCCTTCTCGGCTGGGCTATCCTCACGGCAACGAACTCCAGGAAACAAAATTCAAAAACTAAATCCTTCTTCCACGATGGCGGGCAGGTGTCCTACTGCAGGTGCTGGATCCTTCCTGCTGTAGGACCCTGCTCATTATAAAGAGGCTTACCCCGCCCCTTTCCTTTGTTTGCCCTTTGCAGGCTTTGGGGTGCTTTTGGCGCTGTTCCGCCCCCCGCACCCTCCCCTTACCCAGGGGGAGAGGGGAAGGTTAGAGGATGCCCCAGCAGCGGTTACCGTTCTGCCTCCTCCATTTTTCGTTGGTTTTCATTCCCGTCGTCCGCTGCATACATGCCCCATTCCATTCGGGAGACATAAGCCCTTCAAGTTTGCATTCTGTGACTTGTAGTCCGGGGTTTATAGGGACCTCTAGGAATACAAATCCCAGAGTGCATACTTGACATGTTGACATGCATGGAGAACAGTTACTGAAGGGGCAGCAGTAGTGCAGGATTCCATCACAAGAAGCAACATCAGTGCAGGCTTCTCTCACAAACCTAGCATACGCAGCAAGTATAGAGCAGGCAGCAAACGTGCAACATTCTCTCTCTCTTTCTCTGTGTCCCTCTTTATTTCTTTGTGTCCCTCTCTTTTTGAGTGTCCCTCTCTCTCACACACAAACACACATGCCCACCCCAAAGTAGTAGCTGTCAATGCCTCCTTCACAAACAAACCAGATACAGCCAGCGCAGCTTCCCTTACTAACACACAGAAAAGATGCAGTGCAGTTTGCCTGCGAACACGGGACGTGAAGCACATGTTCCCCTCACACAGATTAGATACAGCACAGACAATGGAAGTGCAAAGCCATCAAAGCCCCATTATACTGTGCACAAAACAGAGAGGTTATTTACTTTTTTATTTTTTTATTTATTTGATTTAATTGTACAAGACAATTTTTACAAATTGAAAGTGGCGCCCTTCTGCACGAAAAATGATGTGAAGAGAGAGAAAAAGAAAAGGCAAGGAAAATGGGAATGGAGAAGAAGGAGGAACAAAATAAAGGAAAAGGATAAAAGTAGAGATGTGTGGAAGAAGAAAACCTTCAATTAATCCGTCCATGTTTCGGGGCTCTCGCTTGCAGGAGGCCAAGGTGTTCCTGTTGGTTTTCATAATTGGTCCACCGCTGACTCTTATTTCTCCTCCAAACCGAGTTGGCCAAAAAATCCCACCACAGCGATGACCAACTTGGTTGATTTCCCCACTCATTAGGTGCGCCCACCAGACATCCTGACTGTAAACGTGGAGATCCCTGAAGAAGTGGCCTAACCAGGTCTGTCTTTTCTTCTCCAGGTTCAAACATTCATGTAGTAAATGTCTTCTCGTCTCCACTTGAGTGGACGGATGGCAAAGTCTGCATTTGTTTGATGCCGCTTTCCCTCTGATTGCTAAGATTTCATTTGTGTTGACTAAATTCAATCTGATCTGGATGAAAGCTTGTCGTGTTTGTTGATCGGGGCATTTTGCTAAATAAGGAACCACTTCATTTAATTTTTTTGGGTTCCATGGAAGGTCGACGAGCAGTTTACATTGATCTGCTAGGTCGCTGCTCTCAATCCAGTAAATTTCTAGGAGTTTTGCATTGATCTTGGGATTGGATAACAAATCCTCTTCTGTACTACCAATTTTCTCTAGCAGCAGGCGATTCCTAGACCTCCAATTGAGTAGCATCCCGTTTTTTTCATTCTCCATTCCATTTCTGATGATTTCCAAGATGGGTTTTGCTGATGGATCTATTACTTTTCTGAATAACATCGGGGTGTTTCGTTCCACCAGGACTTTCATTGAACTTAAACTTAGTTCTCTTCTTATCGCCACCATGGGAGTGGAATTTGGTAGGTTTAAAGCTTTTCGCCAGAAACAACCTTCAAGTTTTGGCCATAAGTTTGGAGGAAATGCTGGCATTGCTTCTACACCATAAGTTAGTGCCGGCACAACTTTGGCCATGTAGAAGTTCACAACGGGGAGAACTGAAAATCGCCCAAACCTTTGATTTATCATTTTCTACTAGGTGATCAGGGATTTCAGTTTCTCAAGCAGATGTTCCTGCATCGGGAGTTCAACCCGGCTGTTATTCAATATAATTCCCAAATATTTAAAGTTTGTTACTTTCTCAAGTTGTGTTCCCTCTACAGTCAGCTTGATGATTTCTTTTGCATTTCCTCCTTGTTCAAAAGACATTACTTTTGTTTTTGATTTGTTTATTTCTAGTTTGTTCTTTTCCAGGTAAACCAGAAGGTTGTTCAACTGTCTCTGCAGGCCCACTTGCATTTTCCATCTTTTCCCACAGGATTTCCCGGTCTACCCGGTCGAAGGCTTGAACCAAGTTAATGAATATTAAATACAGTCGTGGTTTGCCTTCTTTTACTTTAGCTTTCAATGCACTTAGTAACAGGATGTTAACCGTTGTACCTAGGCCTCTAACGAAACCTGTTTGTAATGGATCAAAGTTTTCTGTTTGGTTTGTCCAACCTTGCAGGTTTTCCAGGGCTATTGAGGCGGAGATTTTTCCTATTATACCTAGCAATGCAATTGGTTGATACTGGCGTGGGTCAGCTTTGTCGCCTGTTTTGAAAATTGGCACTATGTGGGCCTTTCTCCATGATGTTGGAATGTTTTTAGCCTTTACTGTTTCCTTGAAAATTGTACTAATAAACGGAGCCCAAGACTCGGAGTGCTGCTTCAATTCAAGGTTCGTAATTCCGTCGGGGCCTGCGGCACGCAAATTATTCAATTTCTTTGGGCCTCATTACACGGATGGCGGTAAGGGTTTACCGGTACTGGTATTTTACCGGTACCGGTAAATCCTTACCGCCTTGCGGTACCGTAATTAGCACCTTCCCCATTCCCATAGAGCCCTATGGGGCAAAAATGGAAATGGGGCAGGGCATTGGTGGAAGGGGGAATTACCGCCCCGCCAACCTTGGAATAGGGCGGTAATTCCCCTTTCCACCAAGGCGGTGGCGGTATTTTACCGGCATGAACCATGGCGCTAATAGCGCCATGGTTCACTGCCATCCGTGTAATGAGGCCCTTTATCTTTAATTCTATTTCCTCTATGGGACATGTTATCCTCCATTGCCTTTCTATTTTGGCGTTGGTATTGATGGTAGAGGCTTCTGATTTATACAAATCCGTAAAGTGGGCTGCCCATGTTTCTTCTCCACCACCATTCTCTGGATTTTTTCCCAGTCAGTGCACGGAGCATATCTTCGGCATCCTTTTGGTATAAAGTGTGCCTATGATTTTGTACCCATGCTCTGTAACTACTTACTTCCTGCTTCAATTTCTCCATAATCAATGGATCACTTCTCTTTTTTGCTTGCCTTTTAAGTGTTCTGACTATTCATCTGTTTGCCACTATTGCGGCATTGTACACATGAACTTTCAGTTTTTGAATCTCCGTTCTTTTTTTCTTGCTTACTTTAAACATTTTTAGCAAGGGGTAGTAGTAGTCCAAATCCGTTGTTTGAAGGTTTGCAACCTTTTCCACCTGGGTCTGATAATTTTCTGTTAACTTTTGGATTGCTTTTTCATTTAGACGTAGTCGATTATTCCCATTGTGTAGCTCCAGATCCGATGTCATATTTTCTAGCGGTTTCTGGATGGATTTCCACCTCGTTAGCAGCATGTTATGATCACTGTTTAACATTCTTATGACTTCAAACTTTTCAGTGAGTAGCAGCAATTCCCTTGAGACAAACGTGTGGTCGACCGTCATCCCTTGGCTGTTTCCCTCAACGGGACCGGAGAATGCTGGTGGGCACATATGCTGTGGAGATTGTGAAGATCGAATGCTTCCATTAATTGTGTCAATTTGTTTCTTCTTTTGTAGGAGGGTAGGGTCTTTAAACTTGTTTTCCACAGCTGCTCTTTACCTTCTCATATTGCGTTCAAGCCTCCGGTGACGATAGTCAATTTTCTGAGTTAAGTTTGAGTTTTCCAAGATCTTTTCGATTGATTGTAAATAGGCCTCAACATTCGTTGCAGCAGGGTTCCAATAAGAGTTAATTAATAGAATCGTTGAAGGTGTTGCCTGTTCTCGCTTTATGTTCGATTTCGACCATTCATTAAGAACTGCCTGGGTCAAGACTGTTGACACTAGTATTGATTTTAGGGTTAATCTGCTTCCAGAGCGGATCGCTATCAATAAGCCAGCTGAAGGTCTACCTTTAAGTCCTTTTATGGACGAAGAGAATGCAATTTCATAGCCATCCATACATTGTTTTGTCCTCAGCCAGGTCTCTTGGAGACACAAGATGTCATGGTCTCCAAGATTCACGCCCGAAGTCCCTGCAAGATTACCAAAGCCACGGGTGTTCCATGAGCCCATCATTATTTGATCATCCCGCCTCAAGTGGATCCCATTAGGGCTGACAGTCTGGTTGAGGCTTTCCAAATCCTGTTTTAGTGGCTAAATCTAGGGCTTCTTTTGATGAACCTTTGAGATCTAAGTCCAATTTCTTGGGTCCATCCCTCGATTATTTGATTCCAGTTCCCATCTCTTGCTGAGTGTGGCTGGCTTAGGTCTTCCTTTGTCATCACATTCTAATGCCGTCCTTCTACTTGGATAAGGACCTTTAGGATGACTATTGTAGACGGTGTGTGTACTCTCATTCTCTTCTTCACCACTTACATATTTTCTTTGTTTATCCTTCTGCCCTATTTCATAGTCCCTTCTTTTCTGGCATCTCTCCGCTATTTCCTTAACATAGTTTCTTTCTCTTTTTACATATCTCACTGGGCTGACTATCCTAACGTGGTCTTTTCTTGAGGATTTTGGGCTATACTTTCTTTGTGCCTGTGTCGAGGGGTGCAGATGTGGTTTCCAGGTCTGTTTTCGACCACCAGTCTCCACCACCGTCTGTTCCTGCGTTGTCGCTGTTGATAAGTCTATAAAGTCAAATCCCAATTTTAACAAGTTTTGACTTGAATGACTTACCAAATCTTTTATTTCTGTTGAACATATGTGCAGAATGAGCAGGCTTTTCTACCTTCGTGCATTGGTTCCGCAATCGTTAAATCTTCAGAGCGGAGACCGCTTAGCTTTGGGCGCACAATTTCATTACTGTACATCGATTCAAAAACAAGTTATAATTTTTATTGATGGTTCTCATTAATTTGAATGATCGAGTATCCTGCGCTCTGACCTTATTTTCTCTCCCTTTATCTTGATAGAATGTTGTGTATCGGTCTCCTTTCCTTTGTTGATCTGCAGCATTTTCTTTCCAATGCTCTTCATGTTTTCCTTCCATTTCTCTTTCTTTTAGATCCATACATCTATGGGCCAAATAGTCCCTTAGTAACTTCTTGGATTCCTTCTCATGTGACCTTGGGGGACGTCTTTGCGACTCTATCTCTTCCCTTTTTCTTCTTTCCTCACGGATACTTTCTTTAAAATGTTGCACTCATTCTCTACTTTTCCCTCTTTGATCTCTTCGTACCCTGTTTATGGTGTCAGTAGGAGATACTGATCTATGTTGGTCCTTTTGGTACAAACGCGTGGGCCTTTGGTCACGTCTTATGATCTTTCTTTTCGTTTCGCACGCTCAACCCTTATCCAGGGGAGATGTTGCTTTCCTTTTCAACTGGATTGAGGAAGGGCCCTCTGAGTCTGAGTCTTCACTTAAATATTCGCTTAGGTCCATAAGATCAACAGATGCACTTGCCTCCTCCTCTAAATCGATGGTGTTTTCCTTTTCCATTCGATCTGGTATTAGCTTGGTGTTTTTTGAGACACACATTTCTGTCTCCCCAACTTTAAGCAGGACTGCTTTTGCCCCCTTGTTTCCAAGTTTCCGGCAGCTTTGGTCGCCTCTGGCACTGAAGTCGAAGATCTCTGCCTTGCCTGTCACTTCCCTTAAACTACCACTGAGTTTTTGGCAAATAAATTCCGTAGGACGGTTGCTTGCCCTTGTTACATTGCTCTCCAGATTTTCCTTCACAATCAGACGCTAGTAAGGAGACCATTTTTTGGTCACTATTTAAGGTAGTGGCGATCGAGCCATTCCCGCTAGACTTCGCCTAGCATGCTCCTAGCCACGTGGCGTTTGGTTTCTGTTTGGTTTTATGAACCCTCAAAATGTCTTCCACCTGAGAAGATCTTTTTAGTCCATTCTTTTGTTGGACAAATTCACCCCTCATTTGTGTACCGGTTGCCCGAACACTCTTCTCCGGGGCAATTATGTTCATGAAAATGTCTGTTTGTGTTGACACCGATAAGGCCTTGCGATTATTGGGTGAGCCTGAAAAATCCTCTGTTTGTGATGCTGTATTCTCCGTCCTCACAATTGTCAGGGGTGGGCACTTCTCGCCTGGTTTTACCAGCACGTGACCTTCTAAAAGAGTTAGTTTTGAGTTAATTACTAACATTATGGACGTGTGATCTTTCAGTGTGTCACGTATCGTCTCGTAGAGTTTGCAGAATGGGGTCAATGCGATTGTTATAGTAGACATTATTGACATTAAGTCAATCTTCTTTGACGGTGTGTCTTGAGATGAAATTTCACTTTGTCGTCTTCCAATCGTTGTTGAAGGTGTTCTGACCAGTAGCAGACTCTGATCTCCGCTTTTTTACGTTTGCTTCTCCCTCTTTCTTTCTTCATTCTTTGCTTTTGCTAAGGACCCTGAAGGCCATATATCTACATTTTCGATCCCATGGTCTGATTCTTTTTCACCAAGGGATTCTCTTCAGAGGTCACTTGGACCTCTCTTTGACAGTGTACAGGTCTTGGGAACCTCTCCCTCTTTTTGATTTCTTGTATTTCTGATTTCTTCCCGCTGTTTGGGGACCCCCACTCGTTGGTCATGACCTTCCACCTTCTGTTTTTGAGGGCAGGCAGCATCTTCATTAGCAAATATTCGAGCGCATTCTTGGGTGATCCCCGCATTTATGGTGGAGTCTCGTTGTTTCCCATAATGCCCTCTCTGAACACGAGAGTCTGCATCTGCCCTATTTTGGGTGATTCCTGTCTCCTTGTCCGAGACCGGCTTCTCATACTCCTGGGGATTCTTAAATGTATTTTCAATTGTAAAACTTTCGCTACTTGTAAATGATAAGTGATGTGAGACCTTATCAAGAATTCCGGTTCCAGCAATGAGTTCTGCATCAGTAAGATCGTTCATGATTTCAGCTGCTGCTGCCTCAGTCTTTGTTTGTCAGAGTTTGAGCAAACTTGTTAGAATGTTTTGCTGCTTTGTAGTGAAATATTTAGATTTGTTTTTCTGGATTCCATCTGCTTTTGTTTGCGTCCCTCCTTCAGCTTTATTATTTGCTTCCCCTTTCTTTGCTGCACATTGCTAATATTGCGTGCATTTGGCAAAGTTTTCTTTTTGTTGAGTTTTTTTGAATTTTTTGTCATTTTGATTTTCTCAAGTTCTCCCTGTTTTTCTGTAGGGATGACCGTTGTAGGCAACTGTGTGTTCTTGGGGCAATAAATCTGTGCAGGCAGGCTCGAAACCGCCATGCTGGCGATAGTCTCAACACTGTCTTTACCCGTGTACAGCGGGCCATTCAATTTCGGGACAGGGTCTCCCTCCTTCCACTGCAGCCCCTCCCTCTCACAGTCCCCCCCAAGCATTGCTCCGTTTGAGTGGGACACTCCATTCCCTCTCTCCTTCAATGGATCTCCACGTCCACAACCAAATTCCTGAGGGGCATACTGGTAGGGATGTTGGGGGCTGTTTCACCTTGAAGGAGACTGTGCTGGGAGGTTTTGTGCAGGATCTCCTGACCAACTACTGCTCCCTGCCGGAAGTCTCTCCTGCTATCCTGCTGTGAGGAGAGGTTTGCTGGGGCCTCCATCCCCCCATTCCCTCTCCCCTTCTTCACTTGAGTTACAGCCTCAGTGCGTTCGCTCAGCCCAGGTATGTCCCCACTCTCCCCCCACCCAGTATGTAAATGATGTGATTGGTGTACACAGGCGTTTCTTGGTGGTGCCGTTCCGTTTGGGGATAAGTTATCAATTTCAGCCTGCACCCTGACTGAGGGTGAAACATTTTCGTCATTGTCATCATTGTTCACGTAGCCAGTGGGGGGAAGGCATAAGTCTGAATTGACCGCCCCCCCCACCCTGCTCTCGCCCCCATTGGTCTGACGGTTCTCTTACCGGCGTTGTCGGTGTCATCGGGCGAGAAAGATGAGCAGGGCGGGAAGGTGCTTTCCGCTGCAGCAGATTGAAAGCCCAAAGATGGACTTTCCTTTTCACGTCCGTCCAGCTCCGTGACCCGAAGGCGACCACTTCTCAGGACTCTAGAGTCCTCCTCCATTGTGATGCCTCAACCCAGAACCCGGCAACCGCGTACTGCCGCAGACTGCAATTAGCCCACAATTCGTGCTGGGGTCTGTTCCGCAGGAAAATAAGTCTTTGAAGGCTGGTAGTGGGTCCACCCACAAAAAATGACAACTGAAGAGAGACTCCTGCTGCAGATTGCGATTAGCCCGCAATTCGCTCCGCGGTCCGCGGGAAAATCAGTCTTTGAAGGCTGATAGTGGGTCCACCCACAAACAATGACAACTGAAGAGAGACTCCTGCCGCAGACTGCAATTAGCCCGCGGTCCGCTCCGCGCGAAAATCAGTCTTTTAAGGCTGGTAGTGGGTTCACCCACAAACAATGACAGAGAGGTTATTTCCCTCATACAGAGAGCAGGGCCTGGTGTGTGTTTATAAATGTAGGGGTCCCCTTGCATTCTGCGGATTCCCTTGACCTGTCCCTTGAGTCACCCCGCTTTGACCTCAGTAGAGGCTGTTTATCTTCTGCATCTGGTATTTTGTACAGCAACAATGACCTGCTCCACTGAGTACTGGGCAGCTATGGTGTAGAGTGAGCTCAACCACAGGCACGTCACCAGAGCCCTCTGCCACGCCAACTCGAGGTGTCTTTCAAGAGTTCCCCCAAGCTGGCGTGGTGAAGGCGCCCTATTAAAATGAAAAGCAACCCGCTCTCGTGCTGGCATCGGGCGCTCCAGCACGAAAATGGGGCGCTTTCCATTTCAACAGGTAACAAGGCTCCTGCTTTGTGCTACTGGCCTGTGTGTGATGTCTACCTGCTCTTTATACGCAATAGTTGGACTTACAGATTTCTCGCATAGAAACAGTGCCACTGTAAGCATTGTGTCAGGTCCCAGACGAGGACCAGCCCGGGACAATGAATAGGTAAACAACATAACAAAATGGTTAAGGTGCAGTGGTTTAAAATACAGGACTAAGATTGCAGATCATATCAATGGCTATTGGTGCAATGTAAAAGACAAGTAACATACCATAAAGAACTCTATGAGATAACGTTTTAATGTTCCAAAAAGGGGTCCCTTGCTATCAGCAAAGTATACCAATGATGAATAACATTACAAGTGTAATTTACAAAAGTAGAGTAACATTACATGATATAGCATAAGTGCATACACTCTATTAGATTGTATTTCATTTGGGACATTTCAAAACGTGCATAAAAGCAGAGTAGAGTAACCCCTCACTATCAGCTAAGTATTAGGATAAGGAAGCACACCCTTAAGTGTGATTTTGAAAACATTGAAATTTGCATTAAAAGCTGAGTAATGTAACACAACACAACATAACTTAAATAGTTCATACAACTCTTTATACATACATTTTAGATTTCCATAAGTAGTGACTTACTATCAGCAAAGTGTACTTTTGAGGAAAATACTTTAAAAATGTGAATTGAAAAAGTGTGAATTTTGCACATTTAACTAGGTGGTGGATTGTTTAAAAAAAAAAAGCCAGACAAACTATATTCTCATAGGGAATTTGATGGCGAGATTGAAAATACAAACTATATGCACTTCACATGTCAGGAACAGGCGTGAATCAAATAAATAGAATGCATTGCAGAGATTTGCATATCACTTGCCAAGTTATTAAATACATCTTGTCATATGGACCTTGTATTTTCTATTGCACAGCCTTATAAGTGCTCATGCCTATTATTTTAGGAGAGACTGTTTTCTAAACTGGTATGGGCCAGGTTTCTAGGGATCCATGAGTCTCATGCCCGCTCATACGCGTGTGACATATTCACTGGAGAGTTATTTTTATTGCATGACCTCTTTTATACTTTCATATGTTTCATGACCTATTTGTCCATTGGGCTCCATTGCACGCATGCCCTTGGTTGTCTGTTAGTATAGCATCATTCATATGTTATTGTGTGTTAGCATGTTATTAGGGTTTGTAACATGCACCGCTGCCATTTTCATGGTCTCTAGGTACTCTGGTGGTTCTGGAAGAGAGTGGGTGGGTTTGGTTAGTTGGGAGGAGAGGGAAGGCAAGATTTTAGTTCTTTGTGTTGCAGTGGCAGATCAGAAGTACCCTAATCTCTGCGTGTGTGTAAACTTTCTAGGTGTGAAATGTAGGAGCCATTGGAGGCTTTGTATCCAGAGGGGTGAACTCGTACTTATAGTGTGGGCATGTGATGGCCAGGGGCCGAGTTAATTGTACTTAGAAGAGTATGTTTGTGATGTGTGATGTCTGGGGAGAGGACATTTTTTTTAAAACTGTGGTTCGTTTGCATTTCTGTGTGGTGAGTAAGGTGGAGAGAGATTGAGGGTTAGTCAAAAAGTTGGGAGTGTTCTTGGGGTTTCTGTAATGCTTTCAGTTTATTGGTCTTGTTGTCAGATGCGTTATTGTGAGAGATGTGTATTATTAGTAGATGATATGTGAAGATACCATAGGGTTGTTATTCAGATATTCCAGGAGACAGGGAAGGCGTTCTCGTAGGGTTTAGGAGGTGCCTTGATGTGATTTCTTCTAGTCGTCATAGTTTCTAGAGCGACATTCATTGTGTTTGAGGCAGACAGTCGGGAGCAGGTATGGCGCTCCCTAAGATTGTCTCTGCGGGTGAATGCATACTCGATTTCGTAAGCGCTCGATCACTGGTAGTGGACAGCAGTAAAATTATGACAGTTCACCAGCTCCATTTCGAATTGGGGAAATTTCCAATACTGATCAATCTAATGTAGAGATTCTCTTACATTTATGGGAACCTGACTTTCAACATATGCTGGAATTTGTCAATGGGGCCATTCCTCCCCTCCCTCTATTATCCACAGGCATTCACCTTTATTCTTTTATTCTATCCAGCCATACCACCCGGTGTTGCCCGGGTCTGTAGCTGACATGCACGTGGGGGTCTGCTATAGCCTTGTGTATATTTTATTGTGTCATAACTTCCAATTTTTGAAAAATCGCAAAATCGTCCATCTTCCGAAATTGCCTATATTGATAGCACAGTGCCGGACCCCACTCCACCCTTGTGCAGGGCGAATGGGTGGGGTTGCTCAAATTTCACTGCCGCCACTACACACCAACTGGTATGCCGACCTTGTGTCCTAACTTCCTATTTTTGGTAAAGTCGCAAAATTCTGAAATCGCCTATACTGATAGCAAAGGGCGGGACCCCGCCCTGTGCAGGGTGAATGGTTGGGGTTGGTCAAATTTCACTATCACCAGTACACCCCAGACTGGTATGCCGACCATGGGCCAATATTTCAGCCCACCAACTGTTATGGGGCTGGAGCCAACCCTGAACATACAAACACACTTTCACAAATATATATGATATGATATGATGTGGCATTTATAACGGGCCTGTACACAAGTGTTTCTAGGTGTAAAAGATATAAAAATAGACCACACAGTGCCCCGCGTTATAAGTTATAGGTAATAATCCCCCTAAACATTTAGGTTTGCCTGAGCACTTCTCAAGCCGCCCATGCATCCTAATTATAGTGGGCTAATTTTCCTATTCTCCAAATCGGCCTTGTAACGCAGTCCAATTAATTTCATACACATTAGAATAAACTCATGTTTTCTACATCATAAATTCTATGGTTTGCCTGACAGGACTAACATGCACCCACGCTATCACAAAACACTCTCTCTTCTCAACCTCTGTTATATATCTCCTTCCATTGTATCTGTGACACTTATCCCCTCTTTCCCATCCTCTATTCTTCACCCTCCTCCTTTTTCCTTTTACAAACTAAGATGTGGCTACAACCAGGAAACTCTCAGGCAAGATTTGGTGCTCTCAGGCTACTACTGTGGTGTGAGGAATTCGACTTTCGGCACGGGGAGTGTGCACTCGTCTGGGCATTTTTGGATTTTTTGATAAGGAAAATTAATGATGGGACCTCCGAAAATGTGTGAGGCCATTCTGCACACATTTTCTCTGCTCATCACATGAAATGCATAGCCACGTGTACTCCAGGAAGACACAGCCTACTGGCGCCGTCTTCCCCTGTCATGTTCAGCTGGAATGTGACAGCCACGGGTACATTAAAGTATCTCAAGAAGGGGGAAGGCACACCTTGCTCCAGCCACGGGCAGCCTAATTAAAATATCAAAGGCCCCATGGATCTGCCTTCCTATTGTGGTAGTTCGGCTGGTGGCAGTGCATACTAATGAGGAATAATTAAGACAAGCCTGGAGAAGAGGCTTGGTTGCCGAATAGACAGCAGGAAGGCAGGGCTAACAACCCTTTGGTATGCAATGTGTCAACTTGAAGCTCGTTCCCACCCCTCCGTATGAAAGGCAGTGAATGGTATGTCTGGGTCCATTAGTTATCGCAGGTGTCCTTGCAGAGCGGACCCCTTTCAGAGGGATGAAGGATGTGATTTGTGGGAGACAGGAAGTCTGCTCCCATCCCAAACTTCAAGGGAGACCTGCACTTTGATCAAGAGTCAGAGAGGGCTCAGTTAACCAGAAAGACACCTTGATCCACAACAGAAAGGAAGATGGGTGGGACTTAGGTATATGTTGTCACCCCTTACCTTTCCTGTTTCAGAGCACTCTAGTCTTGCCCTCATGCATAACAGAAGATTATTGGTAGGGACCCAGGATTGGTTCATTAAGGTAGGCTTAGCCTGCACCAATCACTGGGGCCCGTTTGGTTTTAAGAGAGGGCTGAACACCTGACTTAAGAGATCATCTGACGACTTTGAAAGGAGTAAGAAGAAGGACTCATATGGACCCGGGCTGAAGGTACAGTCTACCTTCATCTTCTGTCAGAGAAGGAAGGCCAGGAGTTCCAAGAGGGATGCAAGATCCCTCCCCTAAACATCTCCCGGGGAACAGAGGGTGATACCAGACTCAGAGGACCCGTCCAGCAGCTCCAGAACCGGCACCCAGCCAGCATACAGCGTGCCCTGCTAGGTTCTGCCAGGAACCTCGGTAGGTGAGAAGTGCCAGAGTATCTGAACTAAGACATGGCCGTTGCCTACAAAGCCTCTCCTAAGCTTTGGGCCATCCGACTTGGAAGGACGACACAAGCCCTGCGAAGAAGCTGGGAGGAGTGCCACACAAGCATCAACCAGCATCCATCTTTTAAGGACATTTTCAAGACAGTCGAGTCCTCGAACCGCAACCGGCTGCACCGCTGACCGTTGTCATGCCGCAGTCACAAGAGCCTTCCGAGACGCCTCGACCAGCGTACCAGATCCGCCAACCAGCACAGAGACAGCGATTCTTGACCCAGAGCCGCCGTGTAGGCCAGCCTGCAGCTGTCCGTCCAGCCTCGCTTGCCGAACTGCCTGCCGCCTGAAATCCGCAGCTGTCTCCCATCTCGAACTTTGTCTTAGGAGCTGCCAAGTGCCCTGGAACCGCCTCAAGGTTGTCGAGCATCAAGAACTTCTTAAGCACCAGGTACATTGTGGTTCTGCCCCCCTGGTCCTTCTCTGAAGGCCTCTAGAGAACGTTATGAACCATTGCCCCTTGGTGCTGAAACAAATAACCTTGAACATTAAGACTGATTTCTTTACCAACTACCCTCCTGTCAGTATGCAGAGGGCATCCCTTTCCTTTGTGAAACTGTCTGTCCTCTGTGTTCCTTTACAGGATGGGTTGTATTTTGTAGTGTGCTAGAACTGTCGGTTGTGGTAATAATAAAGTCAATCCCTTTTATCATTGGGTAATAATTGTATTTTCTCTCTGTTGCAACTAACCAATGATCCACGACCATGGGGGATAAGCCTGCCGTTCCGTCCACGTTACCAAAATTGGACAAGGATGTTTATAATTGACTTGTGTTCCAATCTGTTCGGATCCGTTCTGGTGTACTAGAGGTGTGGGTCTGATTGATTACTTAGAAACCGATATTCACCCCTAGACCACTGGTACCCCGGAGTTGATTCGTCACATGTGGTCATTTGGTGCAATATAAAAAACGATTAACACATTCACAAATCTGCATGAAAGTTCTTTCATTCTGTTTGAGTACTATCTGAGGGCATATTTTTTGCCAAATGTATGGGGAATTTGTGAAGCATGACACACTGGTAAACTTTGTCAAAGCTGCCAGGTGCACAGTGCACTATGACATCCAACTGATGCACAAAACTGGCCCTCACTGGCCTTTGGGCCGACTTTTTTTGCTCTAACGGTCACTTCAAGCCAGTAGCCAGCTGGACACCAGGAACAGCAATTATCAAAATGTGAAGGTTTTAAGATGATCACAAACGAAATTGTGAGGCGAGTAGACGTGCATCCTTTATTCCAGGTTCCAGTGAGGTATGCATGCATATTGGGTGGTCTGGAAAGTTTGCCAACAGCCCAGCCTTGCCTTTGTCATGCCCCAGAAAGTGGTTGTTGCTGCTTTTGCGACAGCTTAGGGTAATTATGGCTATTCAGACCTACTAGAGTCACCTGGAAATGTATGGACTCCCAGTCTTGCCTTTGTCATGCCCCAGAAAGTGGCGGTTGCTGCTTTTGCGACAGCTTAGGGTAATTATGGCTATTCAGACCTGCTGCCCTGATCCCTGAGATGGAAGGGCAGGTAGGGGATATCTATGTCACTCCTGTGTCACTGCCTTCACTCCTTCAACCGAAAGAGAAAGCTGCGCTGGGGTGGAGGTTTTCTCCGGGAAGCCTTTCTGTAGGATCCACGCTCTGTAAAGAAGGCGTTCCTGCTGCTCTGCATCAAAAGCCACGTGAAGCGGAAGAGCCTTGTGAAGTTCCGCACATGCGCAGAGAAACTGGCACCTCCCTGGCGTATTCTGGCATGGAGTGAGGGCAGAGGCACCGTGCCACGCTCTTCCTCTCCTACGTCTCCTCAAGTAATGAAGAATCCGTTCTCTTCATTAGCCCTGTAATACTATAATGGCTATTGCCTGGCTCCTTAGTCACCTGTCCCTGCCAGCACAACAACACAACATTGACCATGAGCCGGTCCACGAAGAAGAGGCATCAACTCACCTCTGTGCCAGAAGTAATCCCCATCAGTGCCCTTTCTAACAGTGCTGGGTAAAAACTCGAGTGATTTGGTTCCATTGGATGTTGTGGGGCCCACCCCGGATCACCGGGTGGGCCTCCGCCAGTGTCGGGATCACCAGACCGGTGTTACCAGAGCTGCAGTCATGCAGCGAACAAAGGAGCAGGGGATCACTGGAGCACACCACATGGCTGGGGGCTTGCAGCTCACGTTAGCCCCGGCTCTGGGGGCACGCAGGCCGGGGGTGCACCCTTAGCCATGGTCACATGGCTGCACCCTTGAAGTAGGTCGGCGTTGCCCAGCAGGGTTGCCGACCTCATGCAGGGCCCCATCCCTGGGCCTACTGCACTCGCCGTTGCACCGGCAAGGTGCACTCAAGAACGACACCAGAGTCAAGTTGTAGATCGAATGACGAACTGGAAACAGCTCGTTCTATTTATTACCTTGGTCACATGGTTACTGCATGGTTACTACCATGTGACCCTACATCAATCCTTGGGCCATACCATTTGCCCCAGGAGGGGTGACATGCAACACTGGACACCACTGTTTGAATCGCACCTAAAAGTCATAGGTGGCACAGGATATGCAGCAAAATGGGGAAAAGTGATGCTACTGCAGTGTCCGAGTGGAGAGGGGCAGCTTATGTTTACATGCATCACACCTGAACACCCTCCACCTCCTACAAGGACCCGCATATCATGACAGTGTACATGGCAGCTCTGCGTGGGATTCTACACCATTTGAAAACAGTAGCAACATCGTTCTATATGGGGGTACACACTCCAATGAAAGAGTGGACGATTACATAGTCAAACTCGGGGAAATGGCGATCATCTGCAACTTCAAAGGTGGTTTGGGTGCAATGATCAGAGGTTCATGCCTCGGGTAGATGCCAATGACAGGGTTCATGCCTCGGGTAGATACCAATGACCACGAAGGGAAGGAAAAATACATACAAGAAAAGGACATCTCTCTGGACAAAGCGTTGAGGTGTTGTTGCTCCAACAGCCCAATCGTGAAGCTGTGCCACCTTGGGTTACGATGTGCACTCTTTTTATACCCGGGAAGTGGAAGACCTCCCAGCTATTGGATTCAATGGTAAAAATGCAGCTACCTTTGCATTCCATGGGCAGCAGGATTCCATTTGTGAGGAGGCAATGTACCAGCTGCGGATATGAAGGCGTAGGAGCTGCTGTGTGCCCTGGGCATTCATGTACTGGTAGGTAAAGGGGATGGGTGAGGATGTGAGGAGTGCATTGAAGTTAGGGTTTGAGCACTATTACATTAAGCAGACACAGTAAAAGGACTTCCGTTCCTCACGATGAAATGATGTTTTTTACTACGTCCATGCTTTATGTAACCTAGATAAACCCTACCTTGCTCAAACCTCTAGGCATTGAAAGGTATTAACTTGATATCCGAGCTATATTTAAGTACTCTTTGTCAAATTACAACAGGTTTTGAGATGGTGATGTCACCATCTCGGAGCACTCAGTAATTTGACAAGGAGTACTTAAATAATGGCCATATATATGTTACACAGCCATGGTAGTGGCTGTGTAGTTATGGTTAAGTTGCTGTTTCCATAGGAAGAGAACTTTTTGGGCGGCTTATAACTTCCCTCCCCCTGGACGAATCCTCACCAAACTTTGCAAAAAAAAGTATATGGGCCACTCTGAATTTTTTTGCAAAGTTTGGTGATGTTTGGTCCGGGGGGGCGATTATAGGGGGGGTCCCAAAATGTCTTTTTTTCCCATAGACTGAATGGGGGAAAAACTTTGCGCACGTCTACAGCTCAAACCGCTGGACGGATTTGCATCAAATTTGCGCAGGAGCTTGGTCCCGAAAGCGTGCTTTTCTAAATTTGGTGCCAATCCGTCCAGTAGTTTTCTTTAAAACGACCAAAAAGTATGTCTAAAAAAATGTTTGATATCTATGTCCTCTCTGCGGTCACACTTCCCTGTTCGCTCTGCGGATAAGATACCGATTGGCTAATCAGTAGCGTCATGTCCGCAGACATGTGATGCGTTCACTGATTGGAAGTTGAACAGCATGAAGTGTGTCAGATTGTTTTGCTGCGCCCGCCATCTTTCATTCATGTTTTGGTGTACGCGGACACACTTCGCTGCTAACACATATAAAACAACACACCATTGCACTTGTTAAACTTATGAAATACTGTTTCGAAAGGTGAGGGTTAATGAGGCTGGGATGGGATGTGGCAGCAGGAAGTAAAAAAGTGGTGTTTTCTTGTCACCAAAGTCATACGGTAAATTGGAAGTTGCTGCTCAATATAGTGTCCATTAAGTACAGGCGAACTTTTACTGCGTCTGTGTTACAATGTATTAAAATAATATTGCAGTCAGACTGGCGTCCTAGAGTTTGAAATCTGAGGCAGCCACCTTCACTGTTTGATGGAAACAGCGGGTCTGCAAGTGTATGGGAATAGCAGTTCTCATGAATGCATTAAGATATGTTGCTGCAAAAGTCAGAATGTATTTGCATTCTGAGTGAAGGTCACTTGCTTTGCTTTTTTGGTTGCGAGCTCAGTAGGCCCACGCATCCGACTGAACCCATAAAGGTCAATTGTTTTTGGACCTTGAGCGAAAGGAAAAATTCAGTAAGAATGCAGGGAGTGAAAGTTTGCAAAAAATACCATTTGATAAGGTTATGTATTCAAAACGTTTGTAAGCCACATGTAATATCAGTTCAAGAAGATTCTTTGGTGCAAGTGCATTGCTGTCTGAGTTTAACAAAGACAATGGAGACGGTAAATATTGTGTAAGTTTATTTTTGACAACTCTACTCCGGAACGAGTTTTAATTTTTTATTACCAGAACAATAATTTTGGCAATGTAACTGAAGTAGGATCTTTCTGTGTAATTGTAATTTTCTTTTTTACTTATGGAGAGTGCAGATTCTCGGCGCTTGTAAGCTATCACTAGATTCACCCATGTTCAATGCTAATATTTCTTTAAAATGTCACG
This sequence comes from Ambystoma mexicanum, assembly GCF_040938575.1. Taxonomy (NCBI): domain Eukaryota; kingdom Metazoa; phylum Chordata; class Amphibia; order Caudata; family Ambystomatidae; genus Ambystoma; species Ambystoma mexicanum. The sequence continues at coordinate 721,113,008 of NC_090923.1, forward strand.
TATGACCACATCGATTTGTGTATCAGATTCCACGTTCTTTTTGTATTTTATGAAATCACGAGATTTAATGTTTTATTACCTGAACATTAATTTTGGCATTGTAATTTAAATACTATCTTTCTGTGGAGTTGTCCTTTTTTTTTAACTTATGGAGAGTGTCAATTCTCGGCGTGTGTAGACTATCACTAGATTCACCCATGTTCAACGCTAATATTTCTTTAAAATGTCATTTATGACCACATCGATTTGTGTATCAGTTTCCACGTTCTTTTTGTCTGTTTTGAAATTGTTTGCTAAAGGTTGGGTATTGATACGTACTTTCTGTTACGTTTTCCGAACAGCTACATCCTACCTTACTGTGATTGCCATGGATTCCAGATGCCAAGTGATGGCTTTTTTGCACGCCAGATGCATGTACTCGCGACCGCCTGCCTAACTGTCACTGTTTTGTGGGACAATCGCGCAGGCCCCATTTTTCCATAGGCTGCAGTGGCCATTAGAAGTAACATAACATCTTTTATGGTGGTGTAGGCCGAAGTTCATGCTGCCATCTTGGAAATCACTGTGCAACCGAAGCGGTTGCTTTATCGAAAACTAATAGTTTGTGTATGCGAAAAGAACAACGTGTACCTCACGATTAACATTTTCGATGATGACCGAATAAACAAAGTTACTATTTGATTGAAAATGGGAATTGTCCGATGGTCTCGGACAGTTTATTGTGAAATAAAAGTACTTTACAAATTCTAAAATGTTAATGTTTTCTTTTAAAAACCAGTTTATTAATTCAAAATGTAACGTGCTACGTTGTACGTCGCTGTGTGTTCATTTTCAGGTTCTGCGTCATGGCACGTAGGTGCTTATGGGTGCATTTGGCTACGCTGGAGAGGAACGTCATCCAAAAAAGGTGTACGATATCATTAGGGTTGGTTATGCGACGAGATGTGGGAGTGTTTTCGTATTACACAAGTGTTGTAATGTAGTTAAAAAACGAAGCAGTATACTTTTATTGACTGAGGGGTAGGCTGCAGCCATGGGGAGTGGGCAAAATGTCGGGGTCATGGTATAAGGTCATGATCCACACAATGTGGCTACTGGCCATGACCAGAAGGGAGAAAAGATAGGATTACAGTGGCCATGTCCACCTGGGACTGGTTTGTGGTAAAGTTGCTCAACATTAGGATACATTTGAAAGGGAAGAAAAAAGTACTTGTGGTAATATGTTAAGAGGGTTTCCTTTTTGCTTTTTGCAGGCTGCCATGGAAAGAGAAGAGGGGCCCTGAATGGAACAACCATCTTCCCTTTCTTATTTATTTATTTTTATTTATTTTACATTTATAAAGCGCTCACACAGCCCGCAGGCATCGAGGCGCTGTTACAGGGATTGGTTTTTTTTTTTTCTTAGTTGCGTAATTGTGTTTTTTTTTGTCTTAGTTGCGTATTTATAACGCGCTTAAACACCCAGAGGTTTTTAAGCGCGGACCCGGGGATCGAACCTGTTGTTGCTTCGTGTCGTCTTGCTTCCAAGACGAGCACGCTGCCGCTGAGCTATCCTCCCGGGCCATCTTGGAAAAGGTTTTTTTTTTCTAATCCGGGACGCCACAGACGTCCCAGATTAGAACGACAAATCCTCTTTGTTAGTAGCACACGTTACTGCTTTGCAAATCTAGATTGTTAATGGCATTCATCCCCCATTTTAGGGGTCGAAGGGGGGTAATGATCCAGAGATCACGTTATGCACTCTCGCTTCGATTGGCCTGATAACTTGGCCTGCTGGCCCGACGAACGCTACAATATTCCCATTAGCATAACACAAAATGCAAATGGAAATGTTGAAAAATCTTATTGCGTCTATGTCCTTTCCTGAGAAATATAAAGTAGATGGAGTGTATGCGATTTTAATTATTTTTTTTTTTAAACTGTGAAAGGTGGTTCTTAAAGGAACATTTACTTTGTTTACGGATGGCTTTTTTTTTGGAAGGACAGCTAAGAAGGAAAGTTGCGGACGGAAATGAGCAAAGAGGCACCAAACAGTAATATGGGGGGTAGGTGGACAGGGGGGGAAATGTGTGTGTGTTATTTGTAAGGTAGGGGCAGTGTTTCTCATGCTCCTTCATTACAGCAGTGGTGCTGTTTCTTGGGGAGGAGGGATGGCCTTAGCTCATGTCGTTTTCAGATAAATAGTTCTTTTGCTAAAAGTATGTACTGTGTACTACATTGTTAATGTAGGTGTAAAATAGGTGTTGAAGCTGTGCAAGGGAAATGTTGAAGTTGCAAGTTCCTACATCAGTAAAAAATGTAGTTCCACACTGTCCACGAGGCATAGATCTTATTGTTAAGTGTGTACGGAATCTCTGACACGTCTCCGTGCTGTGCACCAGCATATGGTCATGTGGCATTTTCCGGAAGGTGTGCAACAAAGTCAGATATTCGTTTACATTATGGTCACGTGCCACTACTAGAAACCTATGAACTTCAGTAAAAAAACTTTGTTAAAGGGACGTTATGGTTAAGTTGCGCTACTAAAAACCTATCAAATTCAGTTAACAAAAACTTTGTTGAAGGGACGTTATGGTTAAGTTGCGCTACTAAAAACCTATCAAATTCAGTTAACAAAAACTTTGTTAAAGGGACGTTATGGTTAAGTTGCGCTACTAAAAACCTATGATATTCACTAACAAAATACTTTGTTAATGGGACGTTATGGTTCCAAGTGAAACCGAAAAACCCTTGAAATTCGCCAGTTATGGTAAGCAAAGCAACCATAACTCGCGCCACCACCATGCACTGCTAAGACTAACACCCAAGACATCAAAGATGACATCAGAAATGTTATTGGATGTATATTTGGTCTATATAAAGCGCTTAAGCGTAAGTGCTTTATAATAACACATCATTATCATTTGGCCTTGAGCGTCTGCTTGCATTGACAGTGATTTGGCAGTATGGGTTTATACACACGGATATTAACAATACATATGGTGATCCATTCTTGTATGAAATGTATATCACATTATAGAGATATAACCATATTTTTCGTAGTGTACTTGGGGACAATGCTATGTGATGGTACTTCCTGTTTTGTCAAGGGGTGAAAGGTCGTGTTCCATCGCTTCCCGGGATACCACTTCGGTGTGGTGGTCAAATGACATCACTTCCTGCGATGTCATCTGAGGTCAAAGGTCGTGTGATGTCACTTCAGTTACCCCTGGCATTTTGGTGAAATGACGTCCCTGCATACTGCATGTTTCTTCCTGTGCTGGTTCCATGTAATAATGTCGCCACAAAAATCTCGCCATGCAAAAATATCGCTGAAAAATGGCAATTTTTTGTGGCGACATTATTGCATGGAACATGCGGGGGACACACCCGCAAACCCCAAATTTTATTTATTTTTTAAAAAATGTTTTTTGTTTTGCCCCTGTCCCCATATATATGGCCACCTAAATAATATCGCCACGACATTTTCCCGGCAATATTATTTACAGCGACCATATATATGGTGATATTATTACCTGATACCCCTGTGCTGAGTTACCTGTTTCTGTTTGCCCTCATTTTTCACACTCTGATAAACGCCATTTAGCCCTACCAAAGACCAGTAATAATAAATAAATATCCACCAAAAAAGAAACCTATCTATGAATGAAATTATTTGGCGCAAACTAGCAGCATCATCACTTTAACCTCTAATTTCATGACTGTGTACTCTGAAAGAGGGAACATGAAACAGGAACTGGTGGCCCCCCAAGTTACCCTTTATAAGCAGCCAGCCTGCTTCCCACTTAATTCTTCCCATCACTTCCTGTCGGTGGAGAACCAGGCTCGCTGGTTGCCTTTGGCGAACCCTGGCATGTGTAACGGCATGCTGTGGATGAGTGTATCTCTTCCTAGCCATTGATGATCTTTAGTGTCAGATCCTTGCAGGTATTTGTTTTATACTGGCTGCATCCTTTTTGATGCCTTTGATTTGCATTCACTTTTTATAAAATGAATTCAGATTAAATGAATTCTGATTTCCCCCATTTTCATCCCTGACCTTTTCAAATGTTTTTTTTACGATTGATCAGCCGTATCTTCCTTAACTCTTAGCTGTCGTGCAATGGGATGACCCAGCAACCTCTGGTGAACTGAAGCCACAGTCCCTGCCAAGGTATTTAACGGGAAGAGAAGGGTTCTTTATGAATGATCTTGGTCCGCCACAGTTTGTGAGCAGACAGATCGGATGTTGTGTGAGTTCAGCTAGTGTGGCACACCTCGAATCCAGAGGTCTCTAACCTGTAGCTCTTCAGATGTTTTGGACTACAGCTCCCATCAGCCTGGTCAGCATAGGCAATGGTGAGTGATAATGGGCGTTATAGTCCAAAATCTCTGTAGCGTTGCAGGTTGCAGACCCCTGCGTCTAATCTCTCTTCTACTTTGCTCTTGTGTTGTGCCATTCACTATAAGTCTAGGATTTTAGCACAAAAAAGGTGCTTAGCTATTTTGGAATTCATGTTGCTTCAGTGTACTGTGGTCTTGACTGCTCTTAAATGTTACTTTATCTGGCACGTTCGGTTCACTCGGTACTCTTTTTTTCCTCCTCCAGCAACTGAAGCACCTAAACCTTGTGAATCTGCTGGAGGTCTTCAGAAAGAAGCGGCGGCTGCACCTTGTTTTTGAATACTGTGACCATACTGTGCTGAACGAGCTGGACCGGAACCCGCGTGGGTGAGTAGTATATGCTGAGAGGGGAAAGTACTGAGGGGGTGGTGGGTAGTTGGGAAGGGAAGCCTGGTAGAAAAGAGAAGAGGCTATGGCATATACGACAGGGTCTTGCACAGGAAAGAACAATACCACTTGCAGCAGGCAAGATCTCTCAACGTATTATCTACTTCCGGGTCAGGATGTCCAGTGACACTCCGCAAATAAAAGCTTCAGGAGATTTTACACCTAAAATGATTTGTTTTGTTTTGTTGATTAGTGACAACAGTGGCTATATGACACTTTGGACTACACTCATCTGAGAGGATTTCTAATTGTGTATCATGTTGTATTGTATAGCTTTGTTTAACCCAAATTGGACTGGCTTTTCTTATTTTTAGGCTTAAGAAATATATACACGCGGGGTTAAGTAATGGTCTGCTAACCTAGCTTGCTGATAGCCCCTAGAGCACACTGTGTTTCCTGTACTTGCACCCACCATGTGGAATGCGGCCTGCTTCCATTGAGGCTCAGCAACTCATTCATCAATTTCTGCTGGAAAATTGAGGCTCTGCTCCTCACTTCTGTTATTAACGGATAACCGCTAATTTTCTCAAGGAAGTCACGTGTGGAATTAATGTGTGCGAACATTTAAATAACATAGAAAGATAACTCTAGCAAAGCCCGATCAGAAGCCGATCACAAGATGGAAGGAACACAGCATGAAACATCTGTAAAAGGGCAGCACTGCCTTCATATAGGTTAGTTCAGCCTCATAGGCCCTGTTACTGACATGATATGATATTTTATTTATATCGCGCCCATACAAAAGTGTTTCAAGGCGCAACGAGGCAAGGGAGGGGTACAAGGGAGGACAAAACAATGATCTTACTAGGCCCAGTGAGATTGAGTATGCGCAAGTGCAGAGGAGACGGAAGGGGGAAACTGCAAGGGGCAGGGGAGGAGTGGAAAGTGCTGAATACGTGATCAAAACAACAAGAAGTGCGGCCAGCAGGTGGCAAGTGCAAGAATTAAGCGCTGACAACGGGTGTCTAATAAGTGCAGGTAGGGGAACTGTAGGGTTGCAGATACAGACCCAAGTGCAAGGGTTGCCAGGAGGCAGTGCGGGTATGCAGCTGGGTGGGCAGGGATCTGGGCCCGAATTCTGATGCCAGTTAGAGACTCACATTCTATGTAGAGCCACCAATGCCCAGGCTCTGCCACCATCTGCCAACTGCTTCTCATTTAAGGGCCTGTCTGGAAGCCGTGGGCGATTGGATGGCCAATAATGTTGAATGGTAGCAAAACTGAGGTGTTGGTGGTGGGCCCCCCTCTTCTACTTCTCTGGACCGCTCTGTTCTGGCCCCCCTCTCTTGGACCTTACCCCTTTTCCTGCCCCGGTTGATATGGTGGAGACCTTGGTGTTAAGATCTCTGCCACCCTCTCTCCTGATAAGCAGATTGGTTCGGTGTGCCAATAGGGCTACTTTCAGTTGAAAATATTGAGGAAGGTCCTTCTCTATACTCAGTTACAGTTTAGGGCTCCGGTGGTGGCGTCCCTGGTGATGTCCCCCCTGGATTATTGTAAAGTCCTGTACCTGGGGCAACCTGCTTATCTTACCAGGCAACTTCAGGTCCTTCAGAACTCAGCGGCTAGGGCCGCCACTTTTGTTCCTCGTTTTCCCCCATCCTTCGCCGCCTGTACATGGCACGGGAGCAGGGTATCTGCAGAAGAAATGCATTCATTATACCCCTGGCCGAGCGCTGTGGTCCACTCATCTGCCCTTATTTGTTGTGCCTCAGGCACGGTACACCCGGATCGGCAGCCAGGCTTTTTCTATTGCTGCTGTCAGAATGTGGAATTCTTTTCCATTGTTTCTTCGTGTTATTGAGGATCATCTTGCTTTTAGGAGAGGCCTGAAAACGCACCTGTTTTGATCCCTTGCTGCTCTGTTTTGCCTCCTAGTGCTGCCCCCAGTGCCGAGATGCCCTTGGGCGTACGTCGCGCTATATACATACGTACATATGAAAAGTGTAGGTGGGCAGACCTCTTGAAATGGGCAGAAGCAGAAACTGCCGTCTGGTATGAAGCAGTCACTAGGGGGAGAGAGGAAGAAGTAGGGCCCCTGATAGCCTGGAGACAACTGGTGACCTCGATGGCAAACCCCCACCACGTCAATCATGAAATGGAAAACTCGGATGAGTTGACAGGAATTGAGACACCTGAAGATGCTCAGGTAGATGGCATGGATACGACGGCTCGAGTTTTTGGGGAGGGAGCGGGGAGGACGGAGGATAACACTGAATAATGTGATGCCTTAATATCGATCATGGGCACAAGAAATAGAGGGTGGTTCACGTGAATCAAACCATTGAATCAATCAACCGAATGAAATGCTCATTGAGTAGGCGCTGGATGGGTGGATAGACCAGGTCAAGGCGAATAAAAATGTTTATCAATTAATCTTTAATAGACACATATTCAATTCTATTACACATAGTACAGAAATCACGATAAAAGCAGCATAAATATCGATCATGAACGTCCTAAATGGTTGTAATGTTTGGTGTGTTGTTTGTTTAAAATAATAAAAATTGTTAAAAAAAAAAATACATATGAAAAGTGTAGCGTGGAATGTCCAAATACTACCATCTTCTGCCAGTTCAATCCTTAGATGCCAGGCATAGCCTTTATTAGTAATTTGCAGCCTGCTACTTTACGTCTCAGATGCCCAAGCACTCTTGCCTAATGCATCATATACCAGGTATATTCATCACATGCAGCCTCATAGGTCAAGGTGCTGCCACCATATGTCATGTGCAGCGTCAAATGAAGGAGGAAGTCCATCATAATCCAGTTACACCCACATGTGCCAGTTACAGTGTCGAGATGCAAGACAGGCCATTCACGGGCAGCTCTCTGCACCCTCCTGCCAATTGCTTTCTGGCTACTTTTATGGCTCCTGCCTTTGTGAGATGGGTGAAGAGGTGGCTTGATAACTGGGAGAGAGGAATGACCGAGAGAGCAGTGTTGTTCCCCCCACTCAGCATAGTTCTGTTTTTTAACTCCGATATAGGAGGGTATATGATCGCTTGTTCTGCGTTGAAAGCTATGACACTGGGGGCATTTTCATAGGAGCCAGAATGGTTCCGAGGGAGACCCGCGCTGCCACGCCGTCGGTCCCTGTGTGGCGTTCTAAGGGATACGCCGCCCTTTCTAGTCAAACTTTGTGGTATAGAACTAAATGCCTGACCTTGTCCTTTCCATCCCCTTCCAGCAGCCAACAGGAGGTTGCTGGGGCAAGGGAAGGAGCAGATGTTTCCACTTCTGGTCCTTCAAATGGATGTTGGAAGGTGAGTGACATGGGTGGGAAGTATAGAAAGCAACCCGCTCTTGTGGCCTCTGGCTCAGGGATTGAAAGCACAGGTTCATGGGTACTAAAGAAGAGCTCGGGATAGCGGTGTGAACTCCCGGAGCCCCAAACAACATCCATGTATGCGCTATATTATCAACCAAAACTGGCTCTGTCTGAACAGCGAAAAGACCAAACTTCTAATCATTGGCTCTCCGAACACAATCAGAAAAATGGGTTAACAATATGACTCCTTTCTCATCGACAACACTTGCATCCCTATATCTCAGCCAGTCAAAACACTTGGAGTTTATTTGGATTCGAATCTCACCATGACCAGACAGGTGAACGCAATATCCTCAGCAGCTGCCTACCACGCAAAACTTATCACAGCCGCCAGACCTTTCCTAACGCAACAAAATTCCCTCACCATCGCCAGAGCAATCATTGGATCTCGCCTCGACTACTGCAACGCACTCCTACTAGGCACGTCAGCAAAGAACATCAGGAAACTCCAAACAGTGCAAAACAATGCCCTTAGAGCGGCCACAGGCATCTCCAGAAGAGAGCATATCTCGGCCACAAGGAAATCTGTCCATTGGCTTCCTGTTAAAGAGCATATCCTCTTTATGTCTCTGGCACTTACAAATGCCTCCATGATACCGCACCACAATACCCCTCTCAGAGATTTTCAGCGCCCCCCTCAAACAGACTCTCCAGAGCCAGCTACACCAACCGTCTTGCCATTCCCAAAAGCCTCAAAGCCCGGGCAGGCGGCTCAAGCTTCCCGGTGATAGCAGCCACCAACTGGAACCTGCTCCCTCCCACAATCAGAAGTATTGAATACCACACTGCCTTCAGAAAAGCAATCAAAACAAGACTATTTGTATAATTCCTACCCATGATTTCATGCTAGGCTCTTGCTACCTGTAACCCGTGCATTTCCATGTACATGTTGTAACTAAGACACTTTCTTGAAACAGCGCCTCGATGCCTCTGGGCTGCTAGGCGCTTTACAAATACAAAAATAAATAAAATAAAAAAAAACATCCAGAAGATGTATTCATTGTTTTAGCCCGAAACCTTTCACGTTCACCAAGTAATCTGAATCAACTTCCTCAAACTTCTGTCTGTGCTACTCAAATGGAGAAAGAAATGCAATATTAGCTAATGGTCTGGTAGCGGTGTGCTCAAGAATAACGGCTTTACCCCCCCCCTGTATTAACTGACAAGAAAGGTCAGATAACCTCTTTTCTAGGGTGCTTCCAGAACGGGATAACACCCGGTATTTACAGTCTAGGAGTTGTAGATCCTTATATTGTTTAAGGTGTATATGTATAAATACAATTGACATTTAAAATGAATGTCACATATGTATGTTGTATGAATGATAATAATTCCCTGCTGGCTGTGTTTGGTTGGAAGACACATTTGAAGATGTTGATTCAGATTGCTGGATGAATGTGAAATGTTTTGAAATATAATTATGAATATATCTTCTGGGTAGTTGATAATTTGTTAACGCTTAACTGCAGGAGTGGACGGACCTACAATGATGCCTTATGGCAATTCAGGGTGAACATACACACCCTTAGCACTTAAGGGGTTAATAGTCCAGAACCAGAAGTGTACAGACACACCCTACGTGGTTTGAAGGGTGTTCTATGAAAGCACACCATTTCACTAGTCAATTGATCATGTCTTGAGGAGACCTCTGAAGCTTTGTGGACAGCCCACGTACTGTGCCACTTTTTGGGCACTTGGTTTTATTTACATTGACTAATGTTTACCACCATAAAGGCCCTGAGATGGTGTAAGCCACTGTGTGGCTTTTACATTGCCTGTCCCTTTGTAGACCCATAGCCTCTGGCCTGCGTACTCATGCCTTATTGATACAGTACCAATCTGGTTCGCTTTGGCAGCACCAATAATTGAATTTGGGACTATCATAAGGATACTTAATCTCCAGAGAATAGTTGGAGACTTGTGCCGAGAAGGAAGCTGCTAGTCATCACGTGTTGCGTTGCTAACACCTGCGCACTGCAGTCATGGTGGTCAGCAAGAGTGGCTGGTGCGAGGGATCTTACTGTTTTCACGGAAAGGGATAGTCAGCATCCATATGCCCAAAGTACCTGTTGTTCCCAGAATCAGGACACAGGAACTCCCATGGGTTCTTTAGCTGCGGTACCCCCACAGAATATTGTGGAAGGAGGAAGAGCCTCAGTTTGTTTCTCTAATGCTAGAATATAGCAGATACCTGTTGTTGAGGTCTTGGGGTAGGTTTGGAAAAAAGAGAGCCATGTAACCCTCTTTGTGGCCAGCTGGACTACGGAGTCAATGAGGAAGTAAATTAGAAACAACTATTTGGTACACCACTTCCTTAGCCCATGGCAATATGAATTTTGTTATATAGAAGAAGAATCTATTTGGACCAGATTTCAGTAAATGCTAATAAGTAACTTTTATCACAATATAATACCTCTTAGCTAATGTTACTTGTAAGCAATATCATTCACAATATCATTCACAATGTATATGAACCATATACATCTACCTAGACCATCAGTGTGATGGCTGTGTACTGTGTGTCACTCTCAATACAAGTATAAACTCAGTTAAAATGTCTTAAATAACAGCGGCTGCTTGGCTAGTCAGCCTTTTACCCCAATTAACAACATGTCACAATGAATATCATTCTTTTGTTCCTCAGTGATATATATTAATTGCACCTTTTAATCAATTACACATTGGTGTTATCCTTATACCAAAATATTGTTTCATTCTCAGATGGATTTACAACATACTCCGTAATACATATCTGTTCAGTTTTCATATAAACAAACATCTCTACATTGCTGTTGCCCTGATGCAATCTCTACATAACTGTTGGCCTTGTGCCAACACGTGTTTCGACCAGGCTTTCGGTCTTTATCAAGGCTTGGCCAATAACCATGCATATCCTATAATATGGTAGTGACATCAACGATATTGAACCATTTCCTGTAAAGAATAGAAAATAAAGGGAGGCGGGTTTGCAACATAAGTAGAGCATTTCATTAGTAGACTTGTTGATACTGGACCAACACCCCATTTCTATGTTGTGGTCAACCACAAATAAGTATCATTGTTCTGTAATTACTTAAAAAGGTCCCTTCACCTTTCATTGGTGGCAGTACCTGACTGATTTGCATATGGCTGTACCCCTTTTGCTGATGCAGACGGGCTACAAAATGGTGGTGTGGAAGGTTGCCCAGAACAGTGTCAGTGGTTCAGATTAATTCAAAACCTTCCACCCATCACTTTTTTTTGGTTTCAGTTTGTCTCCCTATGTGAGGCCCAGACGTGGGTCCCTTGCTCGCCTTGCCATAGGAAAGCAAGATGCACCTCACTGAGGAGTCCCAACAAGGCTGAAACATGTCTGGGGTTGCTTGTGTTTCAGTATATAGGGGACCTGGCCTAGCAGTTGGGGCACGGCTGCTCCCATTGGTGGCAGTCCCTGACTGATTTGCATATGGCTAAACCGCTTTTGCAATGGCACAGACAGACTAAAAAACGGTGGTGGGAAGGTTGCCCAGAGTAATGTCAGTGGTTCACATTAATTCAAAACCCTCTACCCATACCTTTTTTGGTTTGTATGTCCCCCTATGTGAGAGATGGTATGCCCAGATGTTGGTCCCTTGCTCACTGCACCATAGTGAACCAAGCTGCACCTCACTGAGGAGGCCCAACAAGGCTGAAACATGTCTGGGGTTGCTTGTGGTGTAGAGGGAACCTGGCCTAGCAGTTCGGACAGGGCTGCTCCCATTGGTGGCACTATCTGACTGATTTGCATATGGCTAAACCGGTTTTGCAATGGCACAGACAGGCTAAACCGGTTTTGCATTGGCACAGACAGGCTAAACAACGGTGGTGGGAAGGTTGCCCAGAGTAATGCCAGTGGTTCACATTAATTCAAAACGCTCTACCCATAACTTTTTTGGTTTGTATGTCCCCCGTGTGAGAGATGGTATGCCCAGATGTTGGTCCCTTGCTCACTGCACCACAGGGAACCAAGCTGCACCTCACTGAGGAGGCCCAACAAGGCTGAAACATGTCTGGGGTTGCTTGTTTTTCCATGTAGAGGGGACCTGACCTAGCAGTTTGGGCAGGGCTGCTCCCATTGGTGGCAGTCCCTGACTGATTTGCATATGGCTGGGCCCCTTTTGCAATGGCACAGAGAGGCTAAAAAACAGTGGTGGGAAGGTTGCCCAGAGCAATGTCAGTGGTTCAGATTAATTTAAAACCTTCCACCCATCACTTTTTTTGGTTTCAGTTTGTCTCCCTATGTGAGAGAGGGTTTGCCCAGACGTGGGTACCGTGCTCACTGCACCATAGGGAACCAAGCTGCACCTCACTGAGGAGGCCCAACAAGGCTGAAACATGTATGGGGTTGCTTGTGGTGCACAGGGGACCTGGCCTAGCAGTTCGGACAAGACTGCTCACATTGGTGGCAGTACCTGTCTGATTTGTATATGGCGGGACCCCTTTTGCAATGGCACAGACAGACTAAAAAACGGTGGTTTGGAAGGTTGTCCAGAGCAATGCCAGTGGTTCAGATTAATTCAAAACCTTCCACCCATCCCTTTTTTGGTTTCCCTTCACCTTTCATGCCCCTGTGAAAATATAGAATTTAACTGTTGGTACGCTGGGTCCGCACCGCGTCATCACATTATGCAATTCTATGATCTCATCTCTTTTGTTAGTGTTTTAACCTCAACCAGTTATGTGTCCATATTTTGGAATATAAGGCTCTGATGATGATCAGACCTGTCCTTGACCTCACACCTTGAAGTCAGGTATGTTGAAGAATCACTCTGAGCCGTGTAAGAGTGGATTTAAGAATAAAGGGTCTGTTGGGAAAGATCATATAATGCATAATGCTTGAATATATTTATAGAACCAAAGGTTGCATGTATATTATTAGACTGGTGTGTCCAGCCAGTTAGTGTGTGGACAATTAATTGCATGGTGATATCAATGCTTATCTGAGGAGGCTATTTAGTATTTAATCCTCCTGAGTTCAATGTGAACATTTACTGTTCCTTGCTAGTCATCCTTAAGAGCATCTGTAAGTGAATCCACATAATGATATTATTCTTTTAAACAAGCAATGCCATAATATGTAATTTGTCTTGCCAGCCTTGTGCATTAGTACTTTTTATTTCATCTTATTAACCATGAGGGATAATAGTTAAGACTTTGCTCTGCACACAATAAGTAAATAATAGTGAAAACTACCACTCAGATGTTCCGATTCCCTAAATCCTTTTAACAATTCTTGACAAATCTCCTTACCTTCCTGTCAGGAAGGCAGCCCAATCACGCGGTGGGCGCTATCCAACTTGCGGCTGCCATTTTGGAATTGGACGTGTAAATAGCATGGATGACATCATACGTCTGACATCATCGCGTGCCACATCATTGTTTGTAAACAGTGTAATGGGGCGCATGTAGGTACCATGCCTCCTGACTCATTCGCTCTAAGCCCGTTTACAATAGTTACCGTGCAACAGAATGTTGCATGGCACTTAGCTCAATGTACTTTTACAATAAAGTTGCCTCTAAATAATGCTTGTATTTATATTTTAATGTTCTCATTATTACGACAGATACGTCCTGTTTCCCATTCACTCGCCTTTCAATTACGGCACACGTTGTGCTTGCCAAGTTGCTAGTTAGCAATGTTGCATGAACAGAGAATATTCTCATCGTTATTATTTTGTATTTCTATAATTTCAGAACTCAATTTTAAAAGAACATTTCAAACCTCATCAGTATAGGAGTGAGAGTGGTGTATCGCATGCATTAGATAGTATGAACTACTCTTGATACTAGATGTAGCTTATTGTTAATGTGTGGTTTTGTTACTGATACCCACATAGGTCCCAAATTGTGGTCAGTGTATTACGCCATTTGTGTGTGCATTTGTCACACTCACCTGAGTCTCTGAAGGAGCGATGGAGCCTTCTGGACCCTTCTCCGGAAGCCCTGCTGGATGGCCCATAGTCAACCTGCCAAATGAGAGTTGAAGGTCCTTAGAATACTGAAGACTGTTCCCTGGACCCCTCTCCCTCCTGCCCTGTAGTGCGTATTGGTGGGTAATTGGTTAGGGGTTTGAATCACCTTATGGTTTAATTGTGTGAGCTCTCCATCCTGCATGGGGCAGGGGCGCAAAGTCTTGGCTTGGAGGCCCATGGACCAGTTACTTCACTTGGCCCTTGGGATGCTGTCTGTGTTTAGCACAGTTGGTGTTGCTGCTACACGTTACGCGATGCAACTGCACTCAGCTGCTGCTGGTGAGTTGGAAGATCAAGTTTCCTCACTGGGTCTCTGTGCCGCTTGATTTTGCAGGTAAGTGTTTTGCAGGTAAGTAATAGCAGGTGCAGTGCATGCGGCCGCCGAGCAGTCTTGGGTTGTAGCGGGTAAAAGTGGGCTGGGCACGTGAGAAAGACATGCTGGAAAATGGGGAGTTAGTCTAACCTCTTTGTTTCCTCCCACAGGTATCTTCAGAGAGTTTGTGAGCAGAAAAGTAGAAAGTCTGTAGTGAGCAGTATGAGCGCAGAGGCCCGCTGATGTCCTGATTCACAGATGTGTTCCAGGTGAGTAAACGCTGCAAACTGCGAGCTCTGCTTACGAGGATGGGGCAGGGTGGATGACAGCGCAAGCACTAACTGACTTTTTCTGTCTTCTTGTCGGTGCGCTGAGTTGCAGGAGCGTGAGTGCGGCTGCTCCGAGGCACTGGGAGCGGAGATGGAAGGCGGGCTGAAGAGTCTTCAAGGTTTCCTCAACAGGGACTCGGCAGGAATGCGATGAGTGTGTTGCTTAATGCTACAGATGCAACACGAAGCACAGACTGGTCTCTGAGTGTGGCTTATATTGCCAACCACACCCAAAGACTAGAGCGTGCTGCAAGGTTTAGTGAAGGGCAATCAGAGCCCATGTTGAAGGTACAGGAAGTGTTGCTAACCTAATCCGGTTCCTACATAATAAAGGTGCCGGCTGTACAGTGTGACTTATTGGATGATGGGATGAGAGTTGTGATTGCCTGTAGTGAGTGTCTAGCATGCCAGGCCCTAACCCATCTCGCCCGCGCCTATTCCCTAGTGTTCGTGACACAACTTGGTTTACTTTAAATATGGATCTATAAATCTAATGCTACCAGGAATAAGTATACTTTTTTACTTTTGCCCCACTCTTCACATCAGTCACAGCCCCTTTTCTTTTTCCTTGGCCATCGTCCATCTTCATTGTGGGTTTCCTGTAACACCTTATTATAGTACAAAATGTTAATGTAAATTGGGTTATACTTACTGCCAATTCACTCCTCCTCTTTCCAACGTGCTGCTGGTATCTCGTTGAACATCGGTGTGATGAATCCATGCACAATGTTATTTTATCTTCACTGATGTGGGTGTTGTTAAGGTTATTTCAAACGGACCATCATTTCCTTTCAAAGGATTTCTGAGCTAAGGTTGGCATCTGAAATTGAACATGAAGGAGGGACAGGCGCATGCATTCTCCTTCCTGTTACAATTTTGTGCAGAGTCAAGGGGTGATCCTCAGAAGGTGTGTTACATAGGGCAAAGAGTAAAAGAGGAAGGTATAAAAGCCAATCTTGACACATAGTATTTGTTAGCTTAGCCAAGCGCTCTTTTAGTAGGCCGTTTATTCCCTCCAAAACCCTGTTCGCCTCCGGCCGGTAAAATGTGCAAAGTTTGTGTTTTAATTCGTAGGAAACGTGTTAACTCCTCAAAGAGATAATTGGTGAAGGGCTGACCATTATCTGTACTTATTTCTTCACGTACACCAATCTTGGAAATACTTCCCTCACTAGAAATTTTGCCACGGATTTGGCATCATTCTTTGCACAGAGTCCCGCCTCAAGCGAACATGAAAATAGACACAGTACTACTATTAGGTGGAGATTTGGGTTTGGAACCTCGGTTACAATGGTGCTGGATATGGCATTTGCCAAGTGTTATAGTAGTACCCTAATATGACTTTCCAATAACTCCTGGACACAGTTGGATGTTAAGGTTGGTCGAATTTATTGGTGCATTGGTCAACTCACCAATGATGACCAGGAAGCTTTATTTTGTTGATGTGAAGGGCAGGAATGTGGTAGCACATGGGAGGAGGGTAAAAATAATAAAAGAAGAGTTCCATTGGGATTGGCTGAAAACAGCTTGAACAGGTAAAGGGCAGAAGTGTATGTAGGAGAATGGGTATATAAAGAGGCATTGGGGTAGTAGTGAGTAGACTGGGAGACGAGCATTCCTGGGTCACTAGTGGAGAAAAATGCAAGAATTGGGACCACACATGTATTGTAATTTTCTCATTTGTATAGCGCCTTTTACCATTGGTATGGCCTCAAAGTGCTGTATGTGAATGCTCTTGAGAGACTGAAGTCTGTGGTATGGGTGACTCATCAGAGGATTTTAGAATGCGTGTGTGCATTTTAGCCAATACCAAGTAAGGAGACCCAGGTTGGCCAAGTCCATGCTAGCCACCCATGTTGAGCTGGCATGTGGGCTGGGTGCTGTGAGGCTCTTCAGGAGAGTATGCAAGTGTAGGAGACTTATGTGTCCAGCTAGACCGAATCTGTGTCGTGTGACATAGCGCTTTCTAATGGCAGAGGTGTTGTGCGATGTGTCTTCAAGTAGTGGGATTGTAGATTCATGCGGGTGGGTGGCCGTGCCTGTGAGTATCTTCCATTGACATGGAGTCTGATACACACCTGTGTGTCCTGGCTTGTTTCTTGTTTCATTGACGTGGTGCGGATTCTATCCTGCGGTTTGCTGGAGTCTATTCTCTGCGCCACTCAGTATGTTTTTTGAGGGACTCATTGCTGCCTTGTCCTATCCGATAGGGGTTTAAAATATCCCAAGTGGTGGAATCGGTTTGTTAGGAGGCAGGGGCGGGGGGTGAGGAGCCATATCTTGAGGGCCTTCCAGAAGGCAAAGTTATTGTGATGCTGGAAATGCATTGGAGGGACAGGGCCTTCTTATCCTTGTCCTTTACTGTCTTTATCGTGTGTTCTGTCGTGTTTTCTGCGCAGGAGTTCATGTGGTACTCCTGGCGGTGCAGCTCTCTCCTTTGGTTTGGTTTACAGGCCCATGGGATACCCTTATGGCAGCCATGGGTGGGGGTACAACCCTGTGCCCATAGTGTATGTTTTTGGGCATGTGTGTGGCCCACAGAGCACGGTACGGGCTGGTGGCAGCTGCGTGCTGAATTGACAGGTGCACTGAGCGTACTCCATTTTGGGATGCCCAGGCCCTGTCATTGGAATCAATAGATTCCTGATGGAAACAAGATGGCCCTGTGGCCCCTTGCCTTCCATCGCCTGTTAACTTGTTTTCCCAAAGTCCTGGGAAGCCCTGACTCTGTCCCTTCCCCCGACTGACTGTTGGGTGGAAGTTCCATACATGGTGTTGTTGTGAAGTCCAGGCCAGACTGGCTGGAGCCTTCTCAGTGACTGTATGTTGTGGGTACACCCTGTGGGTGGGACCTGGGTGAATGGAGTGTGTGACCAATATGCACTTCTTGTTGTGGATGTCTGGTTTCTGGTGTTTGACACAATGATTGAGACAGCCCAGCCCGAAACTGGTATGAATGCAGTGTGGAGTGTTGAATGGCTGGGTACTTGTCCCAATATACATAACTTGTTCTGAGTGTCTGGAGAGAAGTGAATGGGCTGAATGCACTATGCACATGATTGGCTGCCTGCTTGCATGAATGCCCTTCTGACCGATATGTTGCCTGAGTGTGACCCAGCAGAATGAATGGGAGATCAACTAGTATATCTGGGGGCCTCTCACTGCTAGAATTTGTGTACAGAAGTTGAAGTCCACTGGGAAGAGTAACTGGAGTGAAACTGAAGCTTGACCTTGAAGCCCTGCTGGAAGAGAAGAATTGCTGTTGCCCTTCTTCATCAATCTGAAAGCTGCTGTGTCTCCAAGGACTGACCCAGAGAGGACTTGGTAAAGCGCCCTCTTCCCGAGCTACGAGGGACCATCGTGCACCAGCTGATCTTTGCCAAAGCTCCCTCATAGACAGGCCTACGACAGGCTGCCGACTGGAGACGGGGACTGCCGCGGAATGCCTAAGAGAAGTGCCCGGACTGTTCTCCGCCACCGTCGACGACTGCCGTCGCTGACCAGAGCCGCCGTGCTCCTGTTGCCTAAGAACTTTCCATTCACAGACACGCTCGTCTGCACCGCTGCCCGCCTTATCCTGCCAGAGAAGGCCAGGCCGTCGACGCGCCGAGGAGCATCCGCCGGTGGGTTTCCCGCCACCCAAACACCACAGAGATGCCGACAAGTCGACACCCTTGCTGGGCCACAGTTCTTGAAACTGTTTGCGGTCCTGAACTATCGTCATTGAGGTGCCCCGCACGCCTCTTCCTTGCAGAACGCCAACGCTCCGTCGTCACCGAGCACTGCTAGGAACGAAGCTGCCACCTCGCTGTCGTCGTTCACCCCTTTTTGCTCGTGGGATCTCGACGATCCATGGCTCCTGCCTTCAAGGGAGCCGCTCAAGAAGGATCTGTCGACGACCCGACGACGAACTCTGCTATTCCAGGTACATTGGGGTTGTAGAACAATTTTAGAAGGAAATAAGACTTCTAGAACAATATATGGACTGGGTTTGTGATATATCTTTATTTTACAGGTTGCCAAAGTGGGGGGATCTCCACACAGAGCTGTGTCAAGGTAACGGGGCCAGTATTCTGCCTATTGTTCTAACCAACTGCTTTCCTCTTATATCTATTGTTGGTTTCCTTTACGAACTGATTTGTGTGACATTTAACCGTACAGTTGATGCACTTTAATGAGATCTAATAGTAATAGTGGTACCACGTAGAACTGTATATTTGCCATTGTAGATAACCGAGCACAAAGTGAGTTATCGTGATATTGTACGTAATCTTGAACATTAATTATATAAAGATTGTGTTTTAACTAATACAGAGTGTGGACATTCCTTTGTGGGGGCTTGGGGACTACACTGTACTTAAGAACCAGCCTGCATCACCTCCTGAGAAGCTAATCCTTGATTGCTCGACCACGTACCAATAATAGAGAATCTGGCAGGGGTCCTCTGTGCCTCTCCTCTACCATATAGAGAGTAGAAGTACAGACCTCCCCCCGCCCCTACGGTCTTTACAATTATCCTCTAAGCAGCGGATGCTAAAGGGAATTGCTTTACATATTGTGGGAGCTTGGACGGAGAAGGAGGATCCCCTGTTGTGGTCAATTTGATGGAAGGTATGACCACGAGCAGTGCAGCGTCAGATCACAGGTTTGTATTGGGTTTGTCAGGGGTGAGCTTGTGTTCTAGGTATTCTGGACCTGACTTATGCAGGGTATGGTGGTGTACTGTCGCCCAACAGAGAACCATTGGAGGACACGCAAGGTGGGTGTGATGTGCTCTCTATGGCCAAGGGCTGGGAGCAGCCTAGAGCAGTGTTTTGACCGTTTGGAGCTTTCTGAGTTGAGATGTAGGGACGCCCAGGTAAAGGGAGTTAGGGTAGTCTAGGCGGGAGAGGACGATAGTCATGATTGCTGTGACTCTGTGAGGGTAGGAGAGGAACGGGCAGATGCATCGGCGAATGTAATGTTGTTGATAGCATGATTTAGACTGAGAGTTGATGTGTTGTAAAAGTGACAGATTTGATGGGAGGGATGACCATAGTACATCCCAGGTTCTTTACTGAGTTGGATGTGGCAGGAGGAGGACCTAGGGAGGACGGTCATGGTGTTGGTTGGGGGAAAGAGAGCAGTCTTCCCGCAGATCATTATTTCGTTTTTTCCGGGGTTGATGAGGAGGTAGTTTGCCGTCATCTAGTGGTTGATTTCTATGAGGCATGAGGCTAGATGCAGCCCCTCTTTTTCCTCTTTTTTCCGGGTCAGCTGACCTGGACAACCAATCAAGATGAGGTCAGGGTGGTCCGTGGGAGGCAGGCCTGCTTCCATGGGCCAGTGAGCACAGGGAGCACTAATAGAGGCCTGATAAGGTTTCCAGTGAAGCAATCAGTGGCCTGAGGCTGCTGATGCTCAGGTAGGTCTACTTACCCATGGAGCGGCTTGGAAATGTATAAAATAGTGGCAAATACATTGCTACTATCTCCCAAAATGAAAGATAGATGGCCACTCTGGACGTGAATACAGATACAGGACCACCAGTGACTAAAACACAGACTACAGGGCCTCTGGCAAATGAGTCTCCAGATCAACTGATGGCTCCCTAGTTAGGGAGCAGTGGGAAGATGGAGACCATCTTGGCAGGGTTGTGTAGGGAAATCCAGGCAGACCATTTGACCTTTTTCCAACTGCCCTTCACCTGTGCGCCCAACGGTTTTTACCCTTAGGCAATCTGATCAATGGTGTGCGCAGTGGCAGATTTAAGGCAGAAGTCCTCATTGGCAAGACTGACAGAGTGTCCAAGTGCTCAGGTCATGGTGGGCAAAGTTAGTGGCTAAATTAGTGGCTGTCACACGTGTGCTAACAATGAACTTTACAGAAATGTTGCATGTTTTTATGCTTTGTGTTTTTACTATTTGATTTGTGTGTTTAGGACTCTGAGTGGCTGGAAGCAGCCTGGTAACTTCAAGAGGTTGTCCTGGTGGCCCTGTGGCAAGGATGTCTCCTTTTCCTTTCTCATCTGCATTGTGTTCCAGTTCCTTCCTGAAAAACTATGACCACTCCCAGGAGGCTGCAGGGGATGGGTGTTTGGGTCTGGCATCTTGTTGTGAAAGGAAGGCATCTAAAAGAGCATTGCAGCGTACGATTGGGCCTTTTGGGGCATTAAGATTGATATTTTGCATCCCATCATCGTGTATTTTCATTCTGTGCACAATCTGTGTGACACATTTTTTAGTTGGTTGAGGATGCAATAGATTACTGCGATGCAGAAGAGGGGGCAAGAGTGATTGTAACCGAGACACAATACAAATGCTTCTTTGTATTGTGAATATGAACTGTCACTATTATTATATATGGAGCAACACTAGTTTAGTAAACCAATAGTAAGGCTTTTTTGGAACAACGTACACTGCAAACTGAATTACATTAATGGCTGATAAGTCACAGTCTGATTCAATGATTTGCTCAGGATCACACTGTTTGGTTAAATGGTGCCGAGATTTGAGACGATTCTGGAATTTAGGTACTTGAGCATGTCAACTCCTTGCTCAATGTGGTACAAATATTTGTCAATGTTTGGTTTTGAAGACCTGCCATACTACTCAGTTTTATATGGATCACTTTAAAGGTATACAAATCACATAACAAACAACCTGACAACATATACATAATTGTATTAACATGAGCAAAAAGACTATGATTGTAGCTTTGTTTTCCAAGTCTCCAAATTCCAGCATGCAAATGAGTGTGCATCTGCACAAATGAGCAAGTGAAATATTACACACTTGCAAGGTCTTTGTTTTACAGTTTATGCACCTCCATCATTTCTAATCACTGTACAATTACACTTTGTATGCCACAGATAAAGTAGTCACCCTCAGTTACCTGTTCCCACCACTTTCGCTCCTCTGTCATCTGTGATGGGTGAATTCTTTGTGTGCTGCATTCTCTGTCCTTTGATATCTCCTTAGTGTGTGATGCTCTGGTGGTTGCCAGGTTCACTCCCCTGTGGAATGTACTAGGTTGGGGAGGATTTTTGTGATCGCTAGACTGCCTCTCCTCTGATATTTTTTGGCATAGACACAGTTGAGATGGTGTCAACACTCTCCTCTATCTCTTGGGTGTCAACTCTTTCCTCTGTCTCCAGTCTCTGTCTCCTGATATCCCCTGGGATAGGTGAGCCCCTGATGGTTGCCATATTCTCAAATGTGATATCTTCTGGGATGGGCAAGCCTCTGGTGGTTTCCATTCTCTCTCATCTGGGATACATCCTGGAAGGGGTAAGACTCTTGTGGTTGCCATGCAATAGACATGATATCTCTTGTGCGAGGCTCTGTTGGCTGCCATGCTCTCTTCTGTGATATCTCCTGGGATGGGTGAGGCTCTAGAGGTTGCTAGCTCTTTCATCTGTGATATCTTCGGGGATCGGTGAGACTCTGGTGGGTGTCATGCTCTAATATATTATATCTCCTGGGATAGGTGAGCATCTGGTTGTTACCATGCCCATGTTTGTGACATCTCCTGTAATAGGCAAGACCCTGATGGATGCCATGCTCTAATCTATATTATCTTCTGGGATGATTGAGGCTCTGGTTGTTGCAGCTCTCTCATTGTATTGCATTGTATTGTATTTGTTATGTATATAGTGCTCTTTCCCCATTTGTATGGCCTCAATGCGCTTTGTGGTTCGAATGCCCTCAGTGACCGCAGTCAATGTGTAGGAGCTTCTAAGAGTTTAGATTAAGAGATGCTTGTGTGCATTTTTACGGTTTAGGACTTAGGTGGCTGGCTATGCTCCAGTAAGCAGCACAGAGGGCAGGCACGTGGGTGGGCGCTTTTGGTGGTTTAGGATAGAGTGATATTGCTGAAGATTCGATGTGTGCCCAGCAACACCTAATTTTATTTTCGTTGGTAGTCGCTGTATGCTAGTGGCAGAGGTGTTGAGGTACATCGGGGGTTTCAGTGTGGACGGCTACGTGGGCTGCTAGACCGGAATGGCATAGCCATAGCTGCATTCTATGGTGCATGGATGGATGGCCGTGCCTGCGGCCTGTGTCCACAGACATGGTGTAAGGTATACATACCGTATGCTTTTATGTAGTCCGGCTGCAGTGTTCTTTTTCTTTGTCCAATGTGGACGGCATGGTCTCGTTATTCGTGGTCTCTCGTGTGTCCTGGAGGGGGGAGGGGATGGGGGGATGAGGAGGACGATAGGGGATGGTTTGAGGACAACTGTGAGGGCGAAAGTTTGTTGTGGAGTGCCTTCGCAAAAGAAAAGGCAGAGGGGGCGCGCCTAACAAAGGGTACTACAGTAGGAAGTAAGGTGCTTTAGAATCTGGATATTGGGATGAGGGGGTAACAATGAATGATTGAATGCAGTGGCACCTGGATTTGGGAACAGCTGGGCGGTGGGAGGGACACCTTAATGGGGTACATCAGTAGACTACATTTGTAGGCCGTGAAGTACAGTGGTACCTGGGTTTGTGACACCTGTATAATGTGAGAAAATGCCTAATGGGTCTTTCAGCAGTTCAATACAGTAGCACCTAGGTTTTGGACACCTGGATAATGCGAGAAGATGCCTAATGGGTCTATCAGCAGTCCAATACACTAGCACCTCGGTGGTTTGGGACACCTGGATAATGGGAGAAAAGGCCGTAATGGGTCTTTCAATCTGGCACAATGTTACAAAAATCAGGCGAAATACGAGGTATGGCTATCTGGCACAATCAAGCTGAATACGCAGTATGGCTATCTGGCACAATCAGGCTAAATACGAGGTATAGATATCTGGAACAGTCCGGCTAAATGCATTGGAGACAGGAGATTTGATAGGGTCAGACAGCCTAATGGGGGACAGTGATTGCTGGTCACTATGTTCAGACCTAATCTTCACAATTCTGTCTAGATTTGACACAAGCTAGTGTTACATTTGTCTAGATGCGCCACAATGCTAGTCTTTACAATTCTGTCTAGATGTGACACAATGGTAGTCTTTACAATTCTGTCTAGAAGTGACGCAATGCTAATCTTCACAATTCTGTCTAGATGTGATGCAATGCTAATTCTCACAATTCTGTCTAGATGTGATGCAAACTGGTATTACAGTTGTCTAGAAGTGACACAATGCTAATGTTCACAATTCTGTCTAGATGTGATGCAATGCTAATCTTCAAAATTCTGTCTAGATGTGACACAAGTTTGTATTACAATTGTCTGGATGTGATGCAATGCTAATCTTCACAATTCTGTCTAGATATGACGCAAGCTCATATTGCAGTTGTCTAGAAGTGACGCAATGCTAATCTTCACAATTCTGTCTAGATGTGACACAAGCTAGTATTAGTTGTCTAGATGTGATGCAATGCTAGTCTTCACAATTCTGTCTAGATGTGACACATGTTTGTATTTCAGTTGTCTGGATGTGACGCAATGCTAATCATCACAATTCTGTTTAGATGTGACATAAGCTAGTATTACAGTTGTCTAGAAGTGACGCAATTATCTTCAAAATTCGGTCTAGATGTGACGCAAGCGAGTATTAGTTGTCTAGATGTGATGCAATGCTAGTCTTCACAATTCTGTCTAGATGTGATGCAATGCTAATCTTCACAATTTTGTCAAGCTATGACACAAGTTAGTATTACAGTTGTCTGGATGTGACGCAGTGCTAATCTTCACAATTCTGTCTAGATGTGACGCAAGTAAGTATTACAGTTCTCTGGATGTGACGCAATGCTAATCTTCACAATTCTGTCTAGATGTGACGCAATGCTAATCTTCACAATTCTGTCTAGATGTGACACAGGCTAGTATTGCAGTTGCCTAGATGTGACGCAATGCTAATCTTCACACTGATATCTCCTGGGATGGGTGAGGCTCTGGTGGTTGTAGCTACCTGTGATATCTCTGGGGATGGGTGAGGCTCTGGTCGTCCCAGCTGTGATATCTCCTGGTGTGGGTTGGACTCTGGTGGTTGCAGCTCTCTATGATATTTCATGGGATAGGGCTCTGGAGGTCACAATGCTCTCATCTGTTCTATCTAATGGGTGGGTGAGGATCTGGTGGTTGCCATTCTCTCTCCTCTCCGACTACCCTGCCATATCCTTCTTCCTCCTCTGCTGACTCTCGGGCACTTCTAACACTTCCGCAGGGCGTATCTCATGCCTGTACCCCTCCTCGGAAGTCTTTCAAATGTGGCAATCTGCTCCACGTTGCTACTCTAAACTCCTGCTCTGCTGTTAGACACTCCTCTGAAATCTGCGGAATCCTCGAAGAACTTAATCTGGATGTCCTTGGTCTCACCGAGACATGGTTCACGGCCAGCTATGTCACAAGTTTTGATACTCTCTTCCCCAAATGCTGCAAGATCCTCTCCTAACCCAGAACCAACCGTCCAGGAGGTGGAGTAGCCTTGATCTTCCCGGAGTGGATCCCTGCTTCTGTCATTCCTACGCAGGCCTACTCCTCCTTTGAATGTCTGGTCTGCAGGTTCTTTATCTCTCCGGGCCTCTTTCTTAGTATGGCCACCATCTACAGGCCGCCTGGCCAGGTCGCCCTCTTCCTCTCCGAGTGGACCAACCTCTTCTCCTCTCTCCTTGCCTCAACTTCTCTTCCTCTGAGACCTCAACATCCACCTGGATGCTTCTAACCACTCCTGCGGGCTCTTTCGCAATCTCTGTGACTCTCTCTTTCTATTCTTCCCTCTGGCCCGCCACACTCTGCCGGGCCCACCGTGGATGTTCTCATCTCATCAGACATCCCCCTCTCTAACCCTCGCACCAATCCTCTCTCGCCAATCGCTTTCTTTTCTCCTCTCACCTATCGCTCTCTGTCCCCCAGGTAAAGCCGACCCCAGCACTGTCACCCACGTTCTCGGTTATCCGCCCCATGAAGTGCGTGTCAGTGGAGGCTTTTGCCGCTACTTTCTCTCCTCATCCTACACATGCATCTGACTCACACTCTGACACAGCCCTCTGCGACCTGCATCTCTCTATCTCTAACACTCTTGATGTCTTTGCTCCTGTCAAGAGAATCTGTTTGAAGTCCACATCCAAGTGCAACTCTTGGTATGATTCTGACCGCGCCACCCTTAAATGCAAGTGTAAGGTGCTGGCCTGCCGCCTGCTCCCAAGGCAATAAAGACTCTGTCCTGTCTAAGAAGAGAGCTTACATCCAAGCCCACCTCTCTGCGGCCCCTAACAACATGGGCAAACTTTTCAAAATCTCCAAGGAACTGGGCAAACCTGCTGCAGTCTCCACCTCTCCTGTTCCCTCCCAGGCCCTTTGCATGGCACTGGCTTCTCCACCACTAAAACTCAGGACATCCTGTCCTCTCTCTCCTCTTCCTCTACCTCTCCCAGACCCCCTCCGGCCATCTCTCCTCGTCCTTTCTCCTCCTTTCCCGTGTTCACCCCTGACAATGGTTCTAAACAAATCTGATCTATGAAAGTCTATTTCTGCTCCTCCAGAAACATCAAGGACCACATCGACACCCTCGCTCCAGCCTTGGCCGATTTCTGCAATCACGCTTTTGCCACTGGAACCTTCCCTTCGCGCCTAAAGCACTCCCTTGTGCACCCCCTCCTTAAGAAGCTTTCTACCAATCCTTCCTCTCCGGCAAACTACCGCCCAATCTCTAGCACTTCTTTGCTGGGCAAACTCCTGGAAAATCTGGCTATCATCTAATTACTCTCCATACTGAATCTTTTGGTTGTCTCCATGACCAGAAGCATGGAAACTGCTCTCCTGAACACCCATGAAGACTTGCTCTCTAATCCCGACTCCAACCTTCCTTCTGTCCTCATTCACCTTGATCTATCCTCTGCTTTTGATATGGTCAACCACGCCATCTGATCAATCGTCTCAGTGACAACCTGGGCATCACGGGTCAGGCCCTAGCATGTTTAACATTAGAGGAAAAACACCAGAATTCTGCGCCATTAGGTATTGATTGTGCTTTAATTGTTACTAAGTCAAAACAAAAATGCCCTCTTCTTGATTACATGTGTTTCGGCTCGACTGAGCCTTTCGCAAATCAGGGCTATAATTACACACAAAAAATCAAACCCATATATAAGAAAACCACAATTTGTCAGAAACCGAACAGTTCATTTAGAAAAACCCATAAGCCACACGTGGATCCACAGTTCCCAAAAAGGAAACCCAAAAAGAAATTAAAGTTCAAAGACAGAGATTACGGGTTGGTGAGTGGGCGGATTGCGATGGGAAGGAGAAAACAAAAATAACGAGAAACCAGAGAGAACATTCTAGAATTCACCATGCAAAACAAAGGGAGAAAAAGACAAATAATAATGTTACGTTAGTCAGATTGTAAATCCATTCGCAACATATGTTACAAGTTTAGTCTGGTGTATGCCAAACATAAGTCCACACCCCCTAAAACAATGGGGTTGCTTTCCAGAAATACTTTAAATGGAAGTTCCACGTAGCGGTTATTGTGTAAGTTATTTGAACGGTATAATCACAAGGTCCAAATCCCTGTGGAGAAAGGTATTTAATTTTCCCACATTAGATGCATCTACTTGCATCAGGCCCTGGCATGGTTGACCTCCTTTCTCTCCAATTAACCCTCCCAAGTCCAACTTGGTCCTTCCTCTCCACCACCTCTCTTTCTACATGTGGTGTTCCCCAGGGTTCTAACCTCTCACCCTGGCTCTTCAACCATTACTTGGCATCTCTGGCCCACCTCACCTCTACCTTCTCTTCTAACGTTCAGTGTTATGCGGATGACACTCAGCTCTCCTTCACGCTCCCCTCAGCCTCCTCTGCTCTCTCGCTCATTCCTGACTGTCTATCAGCGATTCAGGAATGGTGTGCCTCCAATGATCTCTGCCTTAATGCCAGTAAGACTGAGATCCTTCTCACTGGGAGCCCTGCTCCCGCTTTCCCTCTTTCACTATGGCTGCCCTCCCTGGGCCCTCTACCCGCACCTTCCTTTGTGGCAAAAAACCTTGGTGTCATCTTCGACTCCACCCTCTACTGCTCTCCTCACATGTCTGACATCTCTAAAGTCCCAGTACCAGCTGCACCTCCTCAGAGGTATTCTTCGTTTTCTCACTTTCCCCTAGAAGTTCACTGTCTCCAGAGCCCTGGTTCTCTCTAGGCTTGACTACTGCAACATCCTCTTTCTAAATCTGCCTGCCTCTACTCTTCTCCCTTTCCAATTTATCCAGAACAGGACTGCAAGACTTTCCCTTGGCCTCAAGCCCAGGGATTGTATCTCTCCAGCCCTGACATCTCTCCACTGGCTCCTGGTGGCTGCAAGGATCAAGTTCAAGACCCTCTGCATTGTCCACAAGGCTTTCTGGGGTCGAGAACCACACATCATCCAACTC
This sequence comes from Ambystoma mexicanum, assembly GCF_040938575.1. NCBI lineage: Eukaryota > Metazoa > Chordata > Amphibia > Caudata > Ambystomatidae > Ambystoma > Ambystoma mexicanum. The sequence continues at coordinate 721,141,087 of NC_090923.1, forward strand.
TCTCTTCCTAAGCATCTTCCTTCTCGAGCCCTACGCTCATCCACCTCCAACTCTCTGAGGGTCAGACACTTCTCCAGGAAGACTGTGGGGGGGTAGATCTCTCTCCTCATCTGGGGCCTCCCTCAAACTTTAGCAGGACCACCAAAGGTTCCGGAAGCAACTCAAGACCTTCCTTTTTGCTTCTGCTTTCTCTCCCCCCGCTGATGCTCCTGTCTGCTGCGCTAACTGATTACCTGGCTACCCTCTGAGCTCACGGGCACCAGGCTCCTGCACCACCAGTAGCCTCTTGCACTGCCTTCGGGCCTCTCATGCACTTAGGGACTGTATCTGCAACCCTACAGTCCCCTGCCTCCCTGCATTTACCCGAGCCACCACCCCGGCAGAGCACTTAACACGCTTTTTGCCACTGCACTTTTCTCCATTCCCCCTGGCACTTCTCCTTTTCCGTCCCCCTGCACTTCTGAATGACACAAGGCCTGATAAGATTGTTTGTTCCGTCCTCTCTTTGTCTCCCCTTCCTTGTTTTGTCGCACCTAGACACACTTGCGTAAAGGCGTGTTATAAATGCCTTATCATTTCATATCACCTGCTATATCTACTGGGATGGGTGAAGCTCTGATGCTTTCCAGGTCTTTTGGGGTGGGTGAGGCTCCTGTGGTCCCCAGCCTCTCTCAGGTGATATCTCCTGGTATTGGCAGGACTCTCCTCTCTCGCCTCTCACTCTCCTTCCTTTAATTTATTTGGAGTGAGTGAATCCATGCTAGGTCTGGAAAAGATCTGGGGCTACGCTAATGTTGGGACTCGCTGGCATTTTGGTTGTAGCCCCTGAGCTTCTATCCGGGCTACAACCAAAAGAGCTGGGCTATAGCCCCTTCACCCCCCCTCCCCCATGACCCCCCAAACCTCCTAGCACGCCTCTGGGTGAATTTGTGGGTATCCATCGTATGCCTTGGCTGGAGTGTATAGGGCAATGCCCAGAGGGCCACCGAGCGCGACAAGCTAGTGTGTGCCGATTTGGGGGCTAATGTGGGTCCGTTTGTTGACTTAAGTGTACTGTGCAGCTTGTCGTTTACTGCACTGCGACGAGCATGTTTTAAAACGCGCAATTTGTGACAATGTTGTCTCCCTAAATGGTACTCCAAATTTATACTTCAGCAGTTTGACATGTAAAGTCAAGAACTGCGACAGCAGTTGTGGTCCCTGTTACAGCGTTAATGGGACACTCTCCCTTTAAGCACTCGCTCATACTTTCTGGGTGATTAGTGCGCAGAAATGTTCTTTCCATTTCAAAAATAACCCAAGGCGTTTCGAAAGAGAGACACCATCGCACGCTGCCCGCCTTTCGTTGTTGTTTTCATTTCTGACACCTCGCCGCGGGGCTGGATCTTTCGAGGAGTTTTATTGGTAATCCGAGGTCGCCGGAGACCGAGCTAAGTAAAGCGAGATGCTTGTGTCTCGGAGTAAACAGAACGGTTGCCGAGACTACCGTTCCCGCTCGTTCCCTGCGACGGAGCCCTCGCTACTTTTATTTGTACACGTCTTCTTTCAGACAGGCACGTCGTTCTTTCAACGCACGGCTGATTCTACTACTGTGTGTTCATCTGAGTGACCCAATGGAAGGCCACAAGGACTTTAGCCCGTAGGCCTGCATGGCTCAGGTTCGGAGCTTAGCACGGGCAATAGAGCCTTTTCCTCACACGCCTGAACGAGCGCAGTCATAACGCAGAAATACAGAGACTTCCACTTTGGCTGGATGGGTCCGGGTCAGTGGAGCAGGTGTAGGGCCTCCCCCCCCCCTTAGTAATACTTAAGCACAAGTTACAAGCTTGCACTTCTGCTTTAGGAGGTGTAGGAACTTGGCAGAGCAACACACAGCCTTTCTTTCTCCTGTAGGCGGCGGAGTGCTTTAGCCCAAGATTACAGAACCTTTCACTTTCCCCACTATTGCTTAACCTTTTGCTTCTAGGGCTATGCTATGTGACCCTGTTAGCTGGGCCACAGAGGGCAAGGGCAGACAGAGCTGCGCTTTAGGAATCATGGGCGAGGGCACAGGAAGGAGACAGAGCCACATTTAGGATAGCTCAGTGGCAACGTGCTCGCCTTGGAAGCAATGCATCTCTGGGTATTTAAGCGCGTTATAAATATGCAACTAAGATAACAACAATAAAAAACTAAAAAATGCTGTAGCAGCGCCTCAGTGCCCCGGGGGCTGTGTGAGCACTTTAAAAATGTAAAATAAAAAATATATTTGGAACTTTCTTTATTTCCCTTCTACAGGTTTCTGCCCTGTGATCTAGTAGCCCTCCTCTTCCTCCCCCCTTCAATGTGTGGTTCCCTTCCGTCGGATCTCCCTCTGCTTATTATCCTTTGCTGGGGTCACATTTGTTCCAACAGTCTCTAGGAGTCTTCACAATATTCGTCTTGGTCTCCCGCTTGTTAGCTCTTCCCTGTCTTCCATCCTACACTGAACCCTAAGGCCACGTTCTGCAACTGAGTATTTATTCAGGTACACTTCTGCTGGCCTTACAGACACTCGCCATGTCTCAAGCTGGAGGGAGGATTAACGAGAAGTGATAGTGGCTTCCACCTTTCTTTGGTTTCTTTCTCACTGACGTGCACATGATCCATGTTCACCTTTCCACTGTTGGTCTCTTTGTCCTGCCACTTTTCAAGAGTTGGTGCCAATACAGCCATGCTTTCCAGTTTCCTGTTCGTAGGTCATTGCTTCTCGTCTTCTGTTGCTCGAGCAGATCCTTCAACACTTCCACTCCCTTGCAGACATTGGAACTCTCTTGTTCCATCCTGGCCATGTCGTTTGGTAGCTCTTCATGTTGTTTATGCAGGAGTTCTTCTATCACTGTAATCCTTCCATCTTTGTCAGAAGATAATTCTTCTTGCATAGTAAAGTTCTGTTTCCTCAAAGTTTTCTACTCAGGCAGCTAATCTGTCTTGCCATTCTAGGTTCATTCCAGTGGAGTTAAAACAGGTCATAGTTATTCCCATCCTTAAGCCTTCACTGGATCCTACTGTGCCTGCTAACTTCTGTCCTATTTCACTTCTACCTCTGTTTATGAAACTCCTGGAATCTTTGGGTTCTCCTCTTCTCTGTTCCTTCTTTGAAGGCACTGTTTTTTTTTTTACCCCTTTCAGTCAGGCTTTCGTCCGGGACGTGGGTCGGAGAGTGTCCTGGTCTCTGTTGTCGACGACCTGGACAGACTGGTGGACGGTGGTGGAATGGCTGTGCTGATTTTGTTAGATGTTTCGGCGGCCTTTGACACCGTCAACCACCCGATCCTGCTTTCTCGTTTGGCTTCAACAGGCTTCTCCGGGTCTGTTTTAACCTGGTTTTCCTCCTTCCTGGCTGACTGGGGCCAATCTCTCTCACTTTCCTCTTTCACCTCAGTTTTTTGCTCTTTATCTTGCAGTGTTTCTGCAGGGCTCCTCCTTGTCCCCTTCACTTTTAAAAATCTACATATAACCTTTGATCCGCTCCATCTGCTTCAGGTGCTACTCTTATGGCGATGACACCCAGTTCCTGGTTTGATTAGATCTGAACCAGGCAGAGGTGTCTTAATGGGCAGGAACTGGCTGAAGTTGAATGGGGACAAGACTGAAGTCTTGGTGGTGGGTTCCCCTCCTAATCCAGCTCTCTGGACTCCATATTTTTGTTCTGCTGCACTGGGTTTTTTCCTTTTCCCTGTGTCGGCTCTTTAAAAATCTTGTGGTTATTCTATCATGTACCCTGTCTATGGCTGCTCAGGTTGGAGCAGTGCGTAAGGCCGGCAATTTTCATCTGAGGAGTCTACGCAGGGTTCTGCCCTTCTTGCTGTGTCCTCTTAGACCTCTGGCCGTGGCCTCACCGGTGTTGAGCCGTATAAACTATTGTAACTCTTTGTTTTTGGCTCAGCCAGAGGGGCTCATCCACCGGTTGCAGTTGTTGAAGTCTATGGCTGCTGGGGTTGCTACTAATACTCCTTATGGTGCCCATATTACTCCAGTCCTGCGTTCCCTCCTCCTGCTTCCCGTTGCCAGCCTTATAGAATTTAAGGCCCTTTGTCTAGTTCATCGGGCCTTTTATCGTCAAGGTGCAGACTATCTCTGGGATAAATTCCCTCCATACCTTCCCACTTGAGCCCTTCCCTCAGGGAGCGCCAGCTTGATCTCCGTCCCGAGGATTCGCCTATCGAGAGTGGGCAGCCGTGCCTTTTCTGTGGCAGCTGCCAAACTCTGGAATGTTCTCCCTCTGGCCTTTAGATGTACTTCTAATCACCTGCAATTTAGGCGTCTCTTGAAAGCGTTCCTTTTTTTAAGCATATCGGACCACCTAGCTATGTTTGATGTCTCGGAGCCAAGATGCCTTTGGGCCTACGAGTGCTCCATAAAACATTTTAACATAACATCCTTGTCATTGTCAACCTGTAGGAGTCCAGCTTCACGCCGCTCTTCCACCCATTTCAATTTCTCTTCTTGATCCTGTTACCTCACCTCTAATAACGTCTTTGTGACCCTGGTAGTCTTCCATGTTCTTTGCGAGAAAAGTAAGTTAATTTTGTAGTATCACTTCCAGGGCTCTTCTTTTCCTGACCTTGTCATGGATGCTTCTTTGCATTTGCTTAACTGCACTCGCAGTTGCACCCTGTCCCATCAGTTCCTGCACTTGACTTCCGATATATTTCTCTGCTACTCCGTTTCTCTCGTCTTAAATGTACCACGCTGCCTCTGTTGATTATACTGTCTTCTATCAGATGTATGCCACATGTTTTGAATTTAAGCTCTCTTTTGCTGTCTGTACTTCTTGTCGAGCCTTTTCACGTCCGGACATTCTGTCCCTGAGATATTTCTCTTTCATATCTTGTCTGCGCTTTGTATTCTGCTCTTGACCGTTCCTTTGTACCATGCTCTGATCTGTGTTCTTCTTTTGTAGATCTTCCTGAGCTGCCTTGTTTGTAGTTCAGCTGTCAGCATCTCTTATTACACCGTTCTCCTGGTTTCGGTAGGCACCCTGAACCGCTCGTCGTTCAGGCCCTTGTCAGAACTTGACTTGCGACTGCTGGTCTTCTGGGATACTGACGTGCATCCTGTTCTGCACAGTTACATGCCCGTTCCTTCGTGTACCGCTGTGGCTTATTTTATGTTTGATTCTGCAACTCTTGGTTCCTGTGTTATTTGTTTGATCCGTTTCATTGTAGGAGCAGTTGCTTCTTTGGCGGTCCCAGATCCTCTCTCTTCTGTTTTTGTCTCCACTGGGGGAAATTGTCTTGTCATGTTCCTCCGTGATAGGCAACACAGGACCTACCATTGATTTCTGGGTATGTGGAGCTTCATCACTCGATTTGTTTCACTTCTTTCACTTCTGGTCTTTCTTAGTTTCCATACCTTCCAAAGGGGTTCTCCACTGATTAATAGAAGCCATATGAGTAGTCCACTTGTACAGCCCTGTCTCTTTTGCCAGCAGCTCAGATTGCACATTGTTTGACCATTCCTTTCCCTTTGCCTTTTGTGTGTGGATGTCACTTGGCCTCTTAGCTGCCTTCCACACAACGGGAGTGCAGAGCTCTTCACTGGCTTGATATCGTTTTGCATCAACGTTAGCCACTATCTTCCTACAGTAGACAATCTCTTCCACTGTTGGTGTTCTGTGATGTTTCAGTTCATATTGCTCTTTTTTGGAGATGATCAACCGCCCTCCGCCCATTCTTTCCTTGCCTGTCAGAACCAGTGAACCCCTGCTTTTAGCGGCTAGCGGAGGCCTTGTGTGCCCAGGGCAGGATGTGCTCTTTGTGGTGTCTTCATGCAGTGTGATCTGGTAGTGTGCCAATGTTGATTGGACCCACGAGTCACTTTAGACAGCAGCCTGGGTTGTCCCCTTTGCAGTAAGGTGTGTTCACATGTTCTGGATCTGTGGGGTGCCACGCCGTGCTTTGTGTGCTTGGTTGTACGGGGAGTAGTGTCCTGTGTGTTTCCTTTGATGCTTTCTTACTCTGTCCTGGTCTCATAGATGTACGAGCGGGATACTTTCCCTGTCAGCACCCTTTGCTTCTGATGGGTTACTGCCGGTTGCTCCTTGGCTTTGATGTTTGCCTTGTGTAATGGTGCGAGTCACATTAACCCTTTGTCCTGGAGGATGACTGTGTTCTGTGTGCGCTCTTTCAGTGGCAGGAACGGCAGCTGAAACGCAGTAACTTTGGAGAAGCACCAGTGCCTATGATGCTGTGGACTTGGAGCAACAGTACTGCGCAAGAACAGCAGCTTGGTACTGTGGCTTTGGATCAAACTGCTCTTTGTATGCGTGCAGCGGTTGGTGAGGCCTGTTGTTGCGACACGTATGGTTTTGTAGAGGAGCAGTTACATGCCTCTGCAGGAAATCCAGCTCCCTAACTCCTATATGTTGGAATCCTGAGATTGTGCCATGCTTGACACCAGCAGTTGTGACCTTACCACGGCGAGTATTCGAAAGAAGGTACCCACAGAGAAAACCCTATCAAATGTATCCCTGAAGAGACGATAATTTGAGGGAGGAACTCCCTGAAGGAATTTGAAAAGGAGCAAAAAGAGGAACTGGTGACGTCACAAAAGACGAGCATGACGCCCTGAGAATACTGGCTGAAGAGAATGTATGGATCTTACAGAAACTGATGACGAAGTTAAGAATCGAGTAAACTTTCATAAGCGAAGTGAAGATTGCATGTGTGGAAAGTACTGCAGAAAATGCAAACCGTTCAACAACTGTACAGATGCTGTGACGCAAGTAGATTAATCTTAGAAGTTGGCTATATATAGTGAATAGACTTCAGGCGAAGCCGCCATTGTATAGAAACTGGACATCGGTGCCATGAATTTAGTAAGCCAGGACCCATGGAGAGAAAAGTCGAGAACTGCGTTGCAGCAAGTATAAGCTGAGATTGTGGAAACGAATGGCGAGGAAGTCTGGCCTGTGCCAAAACTGAAGCAAGCCACGGTCGGTTATCTATTCGTGAAGGCAGTGATCCTGTGAAGCTGAATCATCCCTTGTTAAGGTGCAAAGAAAGAACACCTAGTGTCCCAGGTTTTATTCATTTAAGGCATTGAAATGCTGCAAAATTGACCAAATTGTGGTGTCCTGTCATGTGAGCTAAGGATGGAAATAGAGTTGAGCGTGGAGTCCTAGAAAAATGATAGTGCGTGCTCGCAGGCCCATATATTCCCAGAGACAAGAATACTTTGCAAGTCCATGTTCAAAGACAATCTTCATGGCAGAAGGCATGGGTGATGAGAGGTGTTGGGCTAATTGGGTGGGGAGGTAAAGTCAAGTCCACCTCCTGGCACCTGGGTCTGAGTTTACGTGCTGCTGACTGAACCGAATGTCCAGACATGGCACAAGCATGACACCCAATTATAGAGGACCGTATAACAGAGGGCCTTATAGTTTGAAGACCAATGATATACTGTGTACTTTCTTATTTGCCACATAGTATGACCTCACCTCTGACACATTTTTAGTATATAAATGTGTTTTTATGAGAAATGCACTTAGAGCTCGAGCGAACGGCCATTGATGTCCGATGTAAATCCCTTTTTTAGATCATAGTTAATAAAACAGCACCTTTGCCATCTTCCTGAGTTGGTTCAATTATTTGGTGTCAAAGTATTCTGCATCCCCATCCATTGCATGCACAACACGCAAATGGCCATACACTCGGTGTTCTGGATATCGTCTTGTGACATCTGTGATGGATGTCTTGTCGGGGTTTGTGGTTATTCACCCTATCGGATGAAGCTGTTTGGCTGTTTGTATTACCATTGAGAGTGTGTTTTGCATATATGGAGGCGGATGTGACCTTGGGCGGAAACAGCATACTGTCGTTTCTGGATGGTGAAACGCTGGAAAACCAGTGGAATGCTTTTGTTGTTTGTATTCTTCCCCATGCCATGGTGTTCAAATGATGGCAGCGCATCAGGCCAGGACCTTCTTTGTTCAGGATGCCAGAGGAGCCCTATGACTGGAGGGCGGGTGTGTCATCCTGTACTTGTTACTGTCACATTTTCCTTTTGATTATTTTTGTGTTCCTTGACTGCCTTAGCGCGGTATTAACTTCTGCATCTAATACCTCCCTATTTTTTTCTGCCTGTTTCTGCACGGCACAGGTGCTGAGTCGTTCTGGCCTCCCCCCCTTTGTTATATCAGGGTTGGATATGGTTGGATATTTATTATCTTTCTCCACTTGGTGGAGGAGGGCGACCTGCCTCTGCTCCTTTCGGTCCTGCGGCGCACTCGGTGGGGTCGCAGAGGGTGACTTGCTGCTGCACTAGTCTCTGGATCGGCTACTTGCTTTGTACCTCGTGGTTGGGATCAGCTGGCGATTGGCAGATTGCTGACGTGGCTGGATGTGCCCAGCACCCCTGGAGCAAGCTGCTCCTAGTAGGTGCCAGGCGGAAAAGGCATTGGCTGAATGCATCTTCCCCTAGTATGTTTCCCTGTTTTTACTCCGCGGGTCCTGGTATCGTGGGGGCGGAATGTCCTTTACTTTGGTTCAGAACTCCTGGATCGGTGGAGGACAGACTGCCCTGTCATCTGTTTGGGTGAAATAACCTCAATGAATTTCTTCAGGGTGGAATATCCTTGGATGGGCGACCCTACCCTTTCTTCTCCCGGCGCCGGTAAAAGCGGTAGGGCATAATACCCTGTAGGGCGGAATACCCTTAACTAATTCCTTCAGCGCAGAATACTCCTTATACATTTCTTTAGGGTGGACTACTCAACATGTCACGAGGGCGGAATAGCCTTTTTTTCAAAGGACCCCTGGATCGGCGGAGAGCACAATACCCTTTTCCCTTCTTCTTCTAGGTTGCAGGATGCCCCTGAAGGAATGTAGTCACACGTGGGGGCATGTTTCCCTTCGTCGTCAGTTGTTGTGACCCTGTTAGCTGGGCCACGGAGGGCAGGGGCGGACAGAACTGTGCTCTAAAAATCATGAGTGGAGGGACCAGGAAGGCGCTCGAGCAACAACCTTCTTTATTATTTCCCTCTACAGGTTTCTGCCCTGGGCTCTAGTAGCCCCTCCTCTTCCCCCCTCGTTCCCCGTGTGATTCCCTTCCGTCAGACCCTTAAGGTCGTACCTTTTTTAAGGTAGTCCTCTCGAGTTCACCATGCAACAGGCTAGCAGACTTGGTATAGGGGGAGCTTGAATCCTCTAGGTATAGGTAGCGGAGGGTTTTGACACACACGTACAGAACACTTCACTTATATGTATAGACAGTTCGGGGATTTAGCACAGGGTTAGAGAACCTTTCAATTCTATGGTTCCAGAGGCTTGGATAATATTGGGATATGGAACCATTTTCTTGTATGGGTGGCGGAGGGTTTGGCAGAAGGTTAAATATAGTAGTAGCAATCACTTCCAGTTCGTGGGGGACCTGGGACTGGCAGTGGGAAGCTGGGCATAGCATTTCTATAGCTGTATGTATTGTCTCACTGTCGTGGAAACGTCATGCATTATTAACCATTCACCTCTGCAGTCATACCCGTGTAAGAATCCCGCCTGTCGTTTACACCACAGCATGTACGAGAGGCATTTAAAAAACAAACAAGGTGGCGTGCTGAGGGTCTCTGGGTTCTCTAATCCCTAAATGAGGCTTGCGGATCTGTGACCAGCACTAATTACGGCTGTTCACGGCTGACCTTCTCGGATTTCTTTTGTGCAGGAGCTGTGCTCCCCAGGCTGTGCTTTGTTACCAGGAGGACCTTCACTTTCAACAGCAGCAATATTTCTCCTGCAAGAATGAATATTCATTGTTTTTGAGGAGGAAATACGATGTCCTGTAAAGCAGCGAGAAGAAAGGGGCAGTAACTGCTTAAATGGAACAACACAGCCCCTGCTAGAGGGAGCACCAGGGGAGCTGGGGGTGGGCAAGGCGGGTGGATGGAGGTAGCCAGGTTGGCTTGCAAACAAACACAATACATGCCAGCCATCCTCTCTTCAAAACATGAGTTCTACTCCAACAAGAGCAAAGATGCTTCCAACTGCCACAGGGAACTATTTAAAGTGACCTAAAAATGCATAATGCCAGCGTGCACAGGGAGCCTCCAGCATCCTATCTCAAAAGGCCACTTTTTGTCCTTTCGGCGCTGTGACTGAATGCCATCTGCGATGGTGTAATAAGTTAATAAAATGATGCAGGTAGATCTGTTTCAGAAAGCGAGGTTTATTAATCAGACACCCCATTCATAACGCTCCATGCTGAAAAGCATAGTGCAGTTATGCAATTCTGTGCAGCCTGTCTACAGAAAAATCTCTATAGCTTCTCTCGGTTTTGGCAACATGGCAGTGCAAAGTGGCAGGTGCATTCCTGCCAACAGACTACTGAGGCACAAACTCAAAGAGGCAGGATCTGCCTTTAACCATAGGCATCCCTCACCCCGACAATAAATTGTACACTTGCGTGCTCCCAGAACCCGAAGGCAGATGACAAATCAAATATACCCACCCATGTCCCCTGTTTGTTGATAACCCGTTGGTTTCAGGCAATCCGCAATGTTACTGGCTAAAACAGGTTGGTGTCATTTTATAGTAAGTGACTTGCCTGTCACGGCTTCCTGTTTATTCAGTGTTTCGGACTGAGTTTCACCCAAGATCACTTGGGTCCTGCCCCAGCAAAAGCCCTGATCTTCCCTGGGAAAGGTTTGTCACCTTTTAGGAAGACAGGAACAGGCGAAACTAGGAACTCAGAACAGCGTGGCCATTAGCAACACTAAGGTGAAGGTGGCATACATGTCGGGCTGTGCCTGTTTCACCTTTATGATGGAGGTCACTGCTAGCTTAGTAGCAGTGTGGCGCTGAGTAGGAGTCTTAATCACTACTCAGAACAGTAGTCATTTTGTGACAGCTGTTTTCTTCTTAGAGATGATAGGCAAAATGAATTACATAATTTCCAAAAACCAAAAAAACATGAATAGAAGCGCACTCCTGACCCCTCCTGACAAACCAACTCCAGCAGAACTCTGCTCCCAGAACTGGTCCAATTGATCAAAGGCACGTGACCAGGAAAGTACATAGGAGAGCCCCCATTGCAGCACATTGCATAACTACGTTGGCAAAACAGTAGCAACCTCCATATACAGTGCCTTACAATTGAACACATGTTAAATGCACTGTAGCCATGCCTTCCTAAAGTAAAATCTCCCTTGTTCCAGGGGTCTGCAACCTGTGGCTGTCCAGATGTTTTGGGCTGACTCCTATGCCCCCTTACCATTGGCTATAGTGACTATTGACTGATGGGAGTTGTGGTCCAAAACATCTGGAGAACCAGAGGTTGCAGACCTCTGATAATTTCAGACCCACAGCAGGCTTTACTTGGCGGTAAAACATAATGAAAAATATAGTCACTGGAGAACCATAGAAATGCATTGAAACACAACATACACTATACACTCCAGTCAAACATCCACTGACTTTACCGCACAGAAACAGCCTGGATCTCAGCATTGGTGCCATCTTGCCTTGTCAGACAAAAGTCAAAGGCTACCTGCTAAATGTTGGTCCTACTCGACCTCACTGCAGCACGTGGTCGGTGCTTTAAATGGAAATAAGAAGGTGTGTGTACTCACCAACCTAAACATTAAATGGCCTAGAGCTCAGCCACTTCACAAACCACAAATTGCTCTTGTGCTAGTCTCTAGCAGGGCTCCCTGTTCAATCTCTGTTAATCTCTCTCTGGGTGTCCCTCTCCATTGGCATAGTTCGCTATTGGTCTCACTTTATATGCGTCTCCCCCTCTTCATGTCATACAACACGTGACAGAATGGTATCTGCAAAAGGTGTGCAAGGCTGCCTTCTTTTTTTTAAACAAAATGATGCTTTTTTTCTCTCTCAGAAAGTGGGTTCAACTAAACGGCACTCACTACCCAATGCTCGGTTCTAAAAAAAAGTACAGTTCACACGTGTGTACTTTTGCTGGGCCCACTCTACTTACACACCAACAGCTACAATGTGATTTGGCCATATGGCAGCTGCAGAGTGGCTTACAATCCTGTGAAAGCCTTCTGGAATCAAAACAATTCCAGCAGGCATGGGCGCCTTTGACAGTGGGCATCAAATTACCCACATACATATTTACCTGCATATCCTCATGGCTTGGTGGCAGAACTGTGGTTAGAAATAAACATAAAACTATATCTAGTTACAGGTAAAACAGACAAAATCTAATGTGATGTCATTTTTTATTATAAACCGTTCTATGTGGCGCGTGCAGCAGCAGAGACATTCGTGTATTGTTCTGGTCTTGGGAGGCCCACCCAGAACAGGTTGTGGACCTGCCCAGAACGCTTTGCTCTGTGATGGGAAGGCTGGACACTTTCCTGGGCGAGCAGGACACAGCTCTTTCCAGGGTGGAGTGAGGGTTGTGCTCTTCAAAGGGACCTCTGCAACACATTGGAGAAGTATCAGGCTGATAATTAGTGGAGTCCGTTTGATCTCAGGCAGCCAGGAGAAGTGGGAAGAATAGTGATGCTAAGGAGAGGACCATTACACAGGATAAGGGTCCAGCAATCTTGAATATTCCCAATAGACACTTCCTTCCTGTGCCCCCCATAACTTCCTGCAGTCAAAGCACTCTTGGAGATGACATCACAATGAATAACCCTTGTTTTAAAACCAAGGATTGCACCCTTACAGAAGGCTTGAAATGGACTGATGCTCTGTGGCAAATTGACTATATAAGAGGGTGAAACCCCACCCACCTTCAATTGAAACTTCCTTGAATCCTCTTCATGGAACCGTCTTCTTGAAGCCTTGTGCAAGGGTAAATAAAGCCCAACGTCCCCAGCTGTCCACAGAGGAGGCAGACCTTACAACTGGAACCTGACACCCAAGACTGCCCTTTGAAGTGGCAAGCCCTTCAAGTGTCCCTAGCAACCTTCCTGGCTGAGAAGGGGAGAAGACATACTTGCCTTTCCCGAGAGACCCGGTAGAGGGTTTTGCCGTAACCCGAGAACCAAAAGAAGCTGTCTTGCGGTCTCTGCCATATCTAACCAATCGTGAATCAACGCGATGCCGAAATGATGTTAGCAAAGCTCGATAAAACAAACACGCGAGACTTCTGGAGTGTCATTAACCAACATGGTACCTCGCAACAAGGAACCATGACAAATGCAGTAAAAGAAAAAGACTGGATAACTCATTATACAAATGTATATTGTAAGAAAGAGAATGCAAAAGAGCCAAAATTTGCACCCGTAGCATCGTGGGACTTAACTTTTGAGTATGATGAGATTCTAACAATCATTAAAAATCTAAATCTCTCAAGAGCGCCGGGCCCAGATGGGCTGAGCAATCACATATTAAAACAGAATCCCGATGAATGGGCCAGCTTCTGTCATGTACTCTTCCATAAAATTGCGACCTCACTCTGTACCCCGAAATCCTGGAAAAGTGCTATTGTAGTCCCTATATTCAAAAAGGGGGATAGAAGAAATGTCTTGGGAAAGGTATACGCAACAATGCTAACACGCAAATTAAACCAATGGATCCACACTACAAACCAACTGGACCCAAGGCAGACAGGATTCGTAAAAGGAGTCGGGTGTGCCTTGAATCTGCTAATTGTCAACACTCTAAAAATGGAAACGATAAGATCGGGCAAAAAAATATACATCGCTGTCATAGATTTTGCTCATGCTTTTGATAGTATTCCTCGAGAAAAGGGATGGGCCAAATTACACGCTTGGAAATGTCCCATAAATCTTATATTGGCAATACGCGAATTACATACTGAAACTAATATACAGATTAGACTGGACAGAGCTGGTAAATTATCGGATGCCATACCTACCCACTGTGGAGTCAAGCAGGGGTGTCCTTTGGCATCCATAATTTTCAATTTATTTCTCTCTGATATAGATGTCACTCTTGATCAGATCCAGTCATTCCCACCAAAAATAAATGGTCAGCAAATAAGCCGTCTTCTCTACGCGGATGATCTAATTTTATTAGATCTTACTCCTATAGGCCTGCAACGAAAACTAAATGCACTAGAGCGATATGTTCAAACTTACAGACTTACCATTAACACGGCAAAGTCTGAAATTCTCGTGCTAGAAAATCTTAGAAGCAAAAGTAAAGGCAGAGTAAGTAAATTCCGCTGGTCATTAGAAAAGACTTTCCTTCAAAGCACACCATCGACAAGATACTTAGGAATGATCATCAACTCAAGCATTAATGACACACCTTGGGTTGCTAGTGTTAAATCTAAATGCCAACAATTGGCAAATCAGGCATGCATTATCCATAAAAAATATGGACAATACTCACTCCTCCCAGCCTTGGCGTTTTACAAACAAAAAGCAGTTCCAGCACTCATATATGGAGCTGAATGTGCATTTGGGGCCTCATGGGAGCTGTGGAATTCCCTTGAAAATACCTTTTGGACCAAGGTATTACATCTGCCCCAAGGTACTCCGACGGCGTGCATCAGATATGAGCTCGGCCTAATATCAATTCACGCCAGAATCTGCTGGAACACGCTAAATCTATACTCGAAAATAACCAACATAAATACACCTATTCAATTTGAGATCTTAAAAAACATTGAAAACTCCAAGGAACTAAATGTGCTAACCTCATGGGTGGAGAGCTGCAAGATGATTTTAAAGAATCTTGATACTGATACCAAAACCTTACATAGTAACCCAAACTTGGTGAAAAAATACCTATGGAGAAGTGACTGGATCGCAACAGAAGAGAAAAGAAGAAGACACAAATTGATGGAAAATGTACCACATGAAAAACGAGCATACAACGAAATCCCAAACTACCTAAAATTATTTCCAGAGACGCGGCGGCGTGATTTATGCTTTAAATTCAAATTGAATCTATTTAAGACACAAGAGCGAAAAAGCTTATGGCAGAAAAATAAAAACATGACAAAGATCTGCAGATTCTGTGGGCTATGTGAGGAGACGTTAAAACATCTTACTTTGCTATGCACAGCCCTCAGAAGGGAACAAACAAGATGTCTCTGAGACTTGATCAACAAAAGACCCTTCCTAAATGCTGACGAGTGGTGGCAAATCTTGTTTGATGAGACAGATAGGAAATTAACTTTTGCCCTTACCTTTTTTATTGATATTGTGGAAATTAAATTAAATAGCTTTGAAAAGGAAACTGCTTAAGCAAACGGGCGGAAAAAACTGCTGAGTAAAACTGCAACAAGCTGTTGAATGAAAATGTTTATGTTATGTTGTGTGGATTCGATGATGTAATCATATTTTAAAGGTTTGTAATATGTAATAAACCGTATAAAATAAAAAAATATATATATATCTAACCAATGGAAGCACTCCAAACCCCTTGAAGCACCTGCAGAGAGCCAACTGAGCTTCCTTTGACACTCTACACTTCGAATCCCTTCAAGCCAGACCGAACAGAACATTGCCTGCTTCTCCCAAGCTGTTTCAAAGTTCGAGCCATTGCTGCTTTCTGAACCACATCACTTTGTTGGATCCAGTCATACCAGCTCATCTCTGAAGTCAAATCTCCTCTTTCATACATCAAGTCCCAGTCAAACCTTTGAATCGTGTAGACTTGAGCGTCGCCCCTTGTCCTCGGTTCTTTGCGGCATGAGCCGTTGCTGCTTATTGAACCAGCTCAAACCTGATTTGATGAACTGAAAGTGAACTGACAGCTGTCTTGATGCTGTCAAGCTCTCGAAAGAAGGCAATACGTTATTAACAGCGGTTCTGTCCCCATAGCATTTTACTATGGGTCCTACTGACATTTTAGACCCTAATTGATGCATTAAAATACATATTCTTGAACCTGTTCACTTTTCTACAAGACTGTTACCTGCAGACCCTGGTTCTTCATACTCAGAGTGCCCCTTTCTCCTAAAGTCTGAATGTACTGTTGTGCAGTAGCACCTTGGAGCGTATCTCATACAGAGAATGGAATTACCATAGTAAATGACCTCAGAACCAAATAACCAGAAAAATCAAAGAATATGGCAAAGTACTACTTTATTGTCAGCTCAAATAAAGTAGGGAAATCTGGTGACCATACACAATTCAGCTAACTTACTCTCGATTACTTTTCTCTTACACAAAGACTTTATACTTCAATGTATGTCAGCTATGATGTCATCCTACTTGGCAAACATTAAACCTATCGAGGGGAAGGATTGGTTAGGGGAACATAGATACCTATAGTATGTATAAGTGTTAATAACATGAGTGGCTGCCATTTATCTAGTAGGTATGCCCGAAATACGTATAATACTGATTATAAAAATAATAAAAGCAGATTTGCTTCTGCAACATTGTATAACATGTCGCTTCATAGCCACTCATGATTGATTGGCATACTCTCCCAACCTTGGACATTTGTCTTGCTAGCATCACATGAACAGAACGAAACCCAGGTGCAGAGAACAACGTCAGACCACTGCCCACTTTGTTCAGTTAGCCTACCATCTCTCATCAGTCAGACTATGAGCCAAGGCTTCTCCTTTGTAGCTGACCTTCCTGGCTGATTTCTTCTCTGGGATATTTAATGGAATCAAGGTACACCACTATCTTCGTCTGAGGCTCAATGAATTTACCTTGTTTTTCAAGTCCTACATCACGTGTCAGTAGACCACAAATGTGTCAATTTTGACCTGTTATTTACAGCTATTTCATTTAATTATGCTGGGTGCTATTACCCTCCTAGCCTCTGGAGACTTGCAGGCCGATTCATGGAATAATTAGCGCGGCGCAAGTGGGCAAAAACGTGCGAATCACAGTGGAATAGCGAAAATCGCAGTGCAAGTGCGAAAATCGCACGAAAAGCAGCGCACGTCGATTCATGGAAGGCCGTGCGCGAGAAAACCAGCGGATGTGCGATAAAAAAGTGCGCCGCGCACGTTGGCGCACAGGCCATCTAACAGCGTGCGCCAGGTCACAGCGAAAATCGCACAGGCCACAGCGAAATTCGCACATAGCGCGGCGCACGCAACAAAAGTAGGCGGAACACGGGCGTAACACTCAGAATGGGGAACAACTTGCAAAAACGTGGGCGTCACGGGGGAAGTACAGGGCACAAGTGCGCGGAACGCCCACGCGCTCGCCTACAACACGTATTCATGGAATAGAATAGGGCAAAAAAGCGCACGCTCAAACCAGCGCACAGGCACAAACACGACCGCCACAAGAAAGCAGGCGGTAGCGTCTCTGCGGCTGTAAGAAATGTGCGCCAAAAGGTGCGCCAACAAATAGCACCTATATGCTGCCATGATGAATGTCCTATACTGTGGCCCTCCAGGACAAATGACGTGCAAAGGGGTACCCACAAACACGGACACCCGCTGACAAAAAATACGTGTGCGTGTATACCGGGGTGCGCGGGAAGTCTCACACGCGATTTCAGCAGGGTACAACTTCACGCGATCGGGCCTGGGGGAGCGGGCTACGTGTATTACAGGGGTTCGCGTGAAGTTTCTCACGCGATCGGGCCTGGGGGAGCGGGCTACGTGTATTTCAGGGGTTCGCGTGAAGTTTTTCACGCGATCGGGCCTGGGGGAGCGGGCTACATGTATTTCAGGGGTTCGCGTGAAGTTTTTCACGCGATTAGCCAGGGTACGTGTATTTCAGGGGTGCGCGGGAAGTTCCACACGCGAATATACTGGGCGCGTGTATTTCAGGGGTGCGCGGGAAGTTCCACACGCGATTCCATCAGGGTAGGTGTATTTCAGGGGTGCGCGGGAAGTTCCACACGCGATTCCATCAGGGTAGGTGTATTTCAGGGGTGCGCGGGAAGTCCCACACGCGATTACAGCAGGGTACGTGTATTTCAGGGGTGTGCGGGAAGTTCCACACGCGAATAGCCTGGGCGCGTGTATTTCAGGGGTGCGCGGGAAGTTCCACACGCGAATAGCCTGGGCGCGTGTATTTCAGGGGTGCGCGGGAAGTTCCAAACGCGAATAGCCTGGGCGCGTGTATTTCAGGGGTGCGCGGGAAGTTCCAAACGCGGATAGCCTGGGCGCGTGTATTTCAGGGGTGCGCGGGAATTTCCACACGCAAATAGCCTGGGCGCGTGTATTTCAGGGGTGCGTGGGAATTATTACACGCGATTTGGCTTGGTACGTGTATTACAGGGGTGCGTGGGAAGTTACACATGTGATTAGGCTGGGTGGGTCCTCACAGGTGTTCCCTGTACACCCTCCACGGCCCCTGCAGGCAGCCCACAAAACAGGGGACTACCCTGCACACCTGCTCATGTCTCCCACCACCCCCACCCCCCACCATCCAGGGGCACCCTCCACCAGGCCCCCACTCATGTCTCCCACCACCCCCACCCCCCCAGTCACCAGGGGCACCCTCCACCAGGCCCCCACTCATGTCTCCCACCACCCCCACCCCCCAGCAGTGCAGGGGCACCCTCCACCAGGCCCCCACTCATGTCCCCTATCACCCCCACCCCCCAGTCACCAGGGGCACCCTCCACCAGGCCCCCACCCATGTCCCCTATCACCCCCACCCCCCAGCAGTGCAGGGGCACCCTCCACCAGGCCCCCACTCATGTCTCCCACCACCCCCACCCCCCAGCCTCCAGGGGCACCCTCCACCAGGCCCCCACCCATGTCCCCTATCACCCCCACCCCCCAGCAGTGCAGGGGCACCCTCCACCAGGCCCCCACCCATGTCCCCTATCACCCCCACCCCCCCGCCACCAGGGGCACCCTCCACCAGGCCCCCACTCATGTCTCCCACCACCCCCACCCCCCCAGTCACCAGGGGCAGCCTCCACCAGGCCCCCACTCATGTCTCCCACCACCCCCACCCCCCAGCAGTGCAGGGGCAGCCTCCACCAGGCCCCACCCATGTCTCCCACCACCCCCACCCCCCCAGTCACCAGGGGCACCCTCCACTAGGCCCCCACCCATGTCCCCTATCACCCCCACCCCCCAGCAGTGCAGGGGCACCCTCCACCAGGCCCCCACTCATGTCTCCCACCACCCCCACCCCCCAGCCACCAGGGGCACCCTCCACCAGGCCCCCACCCATGTCCCCTATCACCCCCACCCCCCAGCAGTGCAGGGGCACCCTCCACCAGGCCCCCACCCATGTCCCCTATCACCCCCACCCCCCCACCACCAGGGGCACCCTCCACCAGGCCCCCACTCATGTCTCCCACCACCCCCACCCCCCCAGTCACCAGGGGCAGCCTCCACCAGGCCCCCACTCATGTCTCCCACTACCCCCACCCCCCAGCAGTGCAGGGGCAGCCTCCACCAGGCCCCCACCCATGTCTCCCACCCCCCAGCAGTGCAGGGGCAGCCTCCACCAGGCATCCACTCATGTCCCCTATCACCCCCACCCCCTCGCCACCAGGGGCACCCTCCACCAGGCCCCCACTCATGTCTCCCACCACCCCCACCCCCCAGCAGTGCAGGGGCACCCTCCACCAGGCCCCCACTCACGTCTCCCACCACCCCCCAGCCACCAGCAGTGCAGGGGCAGCCTCCACCAGGCACCCACTCATGTCCCCTATCACCCCCACCCCCCCGCCACCAGGGGCACCCTCCACCAGGCCCCCACTCATGTCTCCCACCACCCCCACCCCCCAGCAGTGCAGGGGCAGCCTCCACCAGGCCCCCACTCATGTCCCCTATCACCCCCACCCCCCCGCCACCAGGGACACCCTCCACCAGGCCCCCACCCATGTCCCCTATCACCCCCACCCCCCAGCAGTGCAGGGGCACCCTCCACCAGGCCCCCACTCATGTCTCCCACCACCCCCACCCCCCAGCCACCAGGGGCACCCTCCACCAGGCCCCCACCCATGTCCCCCTGCCCCCAGGTCCTGACGATACACAATCATGGCAGTAATGGGCAGCATACCCAGCACAAACACCCAGGCAAGGATTATATCCACCCACATAGTGAATGCAATTACATGACACAACCCCAATGGCAAGTATGTAAATGAACACATGTCCGTCACACACACATACACAATGGCTGCAAGTGAATGTCAAAACCCATATCATGACATGTATGAAACCAAAGACAAAATAACACAAGTGGAAGTAAAAATAAAAAATGTATTAAAGATAAAAAATAAGTAAACAAATCAAACATACAACTATGTGGATAACAAAATAAATGGTCCATGTTGGAGAACAAAAGTAAAAATCAAAAAACGAAAAAGGAATACAAAAACAAATGTTGACCAAAGCAATATCAAGTAGAAGCAAAAGAATGAAAAACCATTTCCACATGGTGAACACAATAATGAAAAAAAGAAAATGTTCCTTCAAAAAACAAACTAAATGCAGGAATGTACCAGGGTCCATGAGCCCAACACCATAAAGGAAACCTACTACTACCTAATGAAAAAAATATATACAAAAAAGTGGCCATTGTCCGAGCGGTCCAAAATAATAATAACAAATAAAGGAAACCTAACACTAACTAACTATATAACTATATACAAAGGCAGCGGGCAAGTCCTGCGGCTCACTTGTTGATGTTGCTGGCCAGGGCATCATCGAACTCCATGTCGATGTCCTGGAGGCGGGACTCTGTCCTGGCCCCGAGGTCTCGCAGGGATAACCCCATGTTCAGCTCAAACTCCCTGCGAGCTTCCTCGAGGCACTCAGCCCGCCTCAACGCCCGACGCATGGAGAACTCCGCCCTGACCATGGCGAGCCGCTCCTCTTCCGCCCGCTGCCGCTCCGCACCTATCCGCTGGACCAACTGCTCCCACACGGAAGACACCACCATCCCAGGGTTGCCCTGCCCTCCGGCCGATGCCTGCCCCTCTGATCTTGATGGCCCCGAGCCATGATGCCTCCCACGTCGAGCCCGCTGCTGCCTCCGACGCCACTACCTCTGCCAGCACGACGGCATCCAGGCTGATGGAAACCACCGACGCCGTCGTGCACGTGCCCTGCCTGATGATGCTGTCACATCTTCCATCTGCTGGGGTCCAGTTGCTGTGTTGTCCACCCCTGCTGGACCTCCGACTCCCAACTGTGGCAGGGATGGGATCCCCACCGAGCTGGCTGCATTGGTCGGGGCAGGTCCACAGGGGGCCCTGGTGGCATCTGGGCTGGAAGACGGCAAGGAGAACGACTGGTGGATAGCCTGCACAGAGGAGGAGAGGGCCGCCACATTGGCCAACACATGCAGGAAACCCCCGAACATGGCCGATCCCAATTGGGCCACGTCGGCACGGTGCACTTCGTGATGACGTGCGTGCTCCTCCCGGGAAGCACGCACGGCATCACGAATCACAGCCGTGCGCATCGCGACCCCATTCAGGACCTTCTCCGCACGGCCAGGGGTTCCCACGTCTGCAGGTGGAGGGGAGTCAGGTGACATGGACATCCCCTCTACCTGCGGACGGGCCTGGGACGGGGCATCCCTGCTGGTGCATGGTGGTGCACTCACATGGTCAGGGACAGCGACATGCACAGGCCCCTCCACGGTGACCTGTGCTGCCTCCTGCCCCTGGCCCTGGACTGCACCACTTGCACCAGCAGGGATGCCCCCACCAGGCCCCATGTGTGCCCCAGTGGCGGCCTCCTCCTCCTCTGTGCAAACCACCAACCTGGATGGCTCCTCACCGTCTCCCACCGTAGCAGGCCCCTGTGGGGGCTCACCCACCCCTTCTGCTGCAGCCGTGGGGGCATCCCCGCCGCCTTGCTCCACAGCGCCGTCTCTGCCCTCTTCTTCACTAGCCGCTGCGTAGAGGGAGACAAAGAACACAAGCATCAGGGCACTGTACAATGGTCCCCTAGACAGGAAGCAATAGCAGATGAGCACCACTGTCAAAGTACACTTCCATCATGTCCCTCCACAACACATGGGTCAGTCCAGGCAAAACACACACAGTAACAGGCATGGTGCATGCCATGGACATTTCCATGCATGTCCAATGGACTCTTGAAACACTCAATGATATGTAACTCACATGCATCATGGCTCATGCCTATCACCTGCACACACTTCACCTCAGTCAAATCCATCTGGCCCCAAACACACCAAACACAGCGGATACAAGGGTAATTTGGCTGCTTCACTGAATCTGTGCATTGTCACACACATGTGTCATGCATCCATGGCATGCACAAGTCACAGACACGCAGGTCAGGCACACAGACATGGCTACCATATATGTACCTGGCATCAGCACCCATCCCTCACCCCCACCCATGTCCAGGTACAGAGACTGGCATGCTCTCATGTTCAAAATCTGCATAGGGCTCCCCATGCGGCATTTGAACACATGCAACAACCATGTGGGTCACACATCATTGGTCGCACATGCATTACCATGATGTCCCTGCACACATACATGCATACATGGCCTATGGCACACATACAGGCAAGTATCATAGAACCAGCACACCGCAACATGCCCTGTCTCACACAGTAATGCTTGGACACTTACCGCTCAACTCCAGACGGGCCTCCCTCTCAAGGATCTGGGCGTGGAGCGCTGGGCGTACGCGTTCCAGGACCCTCATCTGGATGGAACTCATGCGGCCCCGGCCCCCCTCCACTAGGCGCCGGCCCTTCACAAGGGTCCTGGACCTCAAGTCCTCCCAGCGCTTCTTGATCTTCAGGACGTCGCGGGTTGCCACCCCCTCCGCGTTGATGGCAACCACACAGTCGGCCCAGATCCTCTCCCGTCCTTCCTTGCTGGCGCGGGACGATCCAAAGAGGGCATCATACTGCCCCAGGACATGCTCCACCAGGACACCAACTTCGTTGTCAGTGAAGCTGGTGCCCCTCTGCCCCTCTGGCCTGGGGTTGCCACTGGTGCCAGATGTGGAAGTGCCCGACATGGCAACCCTAGAGGCAGGTGTGGGTGGGCAACTGGGTCCTGGGGCCGGACTGTGTAGCCGTGTCTGGGGCATCAGCCAGTGCCGGACGAGCACTCTTCCTCTTCCGCTTGGAAGGTGGTGGTGATCCTGAGTGTCCTGCGCCGCTCTGGACACTAGGGGCAGGAGCCCTGGTGGACTCTGTATCAGGAGTGTGGGATTGCACACTCAGCATGGGAGTTGGTGCAGGCATTGGCTCTAGTGTGATGGTGTCAGGGGGAATGTCAGCAGCATGGACTAGGACCGACACTGTCCTGGCTGGGTGTGTGAGGGCTGGGGTGGATGGAGCCGCAGCTGCCCCTGCAGCCTCTCCGCCCTGCCTCCTTGGTGCAGCAGATGACCTTGCTGGCCCAGATGCACGTGGCATGGTGACATCAACGTGCACCAGCGCACGTGTCATAGGCCTGCTGACCTGGAAGTCAGCCATGGAGTCAGCCAGATCTGGTGCCACAATGGGCTGGTCCAACAAGGGCTGAGCATGGATGGTGTCAGCCACATCAGCCTCAACGGGAGGGGGGGGGATTATGGGTGCCCTTGACTGGTCCTCCACACATGGGGGGACAGGCTCACCCTGCAAGTAACGACCACGTCCCCTACCGGATCCACCACGGCCACCACTTGTGGCTCTTCCACCTTTGCCACCCTTACGGAATCCTCGCCTCCCAGCCATGGCACTGATATAAATGTGCGTATGGGAGTGGCTGGAAACTATTGTCCTGGGCAATAGGGGGTCAAAGGGGTTGGGTACCAGATGGTAATTGTACCCTAGTGCTCTTGCAAGGCTGATTGTAACCCCTGGGGAAAGATGACGGGTCACGCTACGCACAGGAGCCCCAAAAAAGGGAGATGACGTGCACGCAACCCCTCCTAGACCACGTGTGCAGAAAGTAAAACCTGCACTACGCTGTGGCACCCAGTAACACAAGAATGAACGTATGCGTGTCACACGCAGCCTAGAATGACCTCTGAAGGGGTAGGCTACACACGGGGCAAGCACAGATGTTAGATACGTGCGTGACTCACCGTCTGCCTGGTAAACGAGCGTGTAAAAGGAGCACGTTTGGTTGGCAACACCCCCGCCAAAAGAAGATTTGTACGCTGTCTGAGGAGACAGGACAACAGTAGAAGGGAACACTGTTTGAGGGAACAGGCCCTGGTAAACCAGTAAAAGCGAAAAAAGAGAAAAAGCTGTCAGAGGTAACAGGGAATACGAACTTGAAACGCCGTGAAGTAAATCGCGTGTGAAACGACAAGAAATACAGAATTCACCCACTCGCTCTCCACGAAAAGCACGTACAAGGAAAACGTGTTCTACACATACCTTTTATACAGGGCCACACGTCCAGCGTCACTTACGCGGCGTGTACGCGCTAGGGCCATTTCCACCAATTACACGCTTTGTCACTTCTGCGTGTAGGGACATTTCCCCCAATTACACGCTTTGTCACTTCTGCGTGTAGGGACATTTCCACCAATTACACGCTTTGTCACTTCTGCGTGAAGGGCCATTTCCACCAATCACACGCAATGAGACTCTGACGTGCAGTCTTTCCACGTGTGCTCTGTCATCAAGTGCTGTGTGGGAAACACCCGTGCGGGTCACGTCACAGACGCGCTTACGCGCTGAGGGCCTTTGGTCCAATAGAATCGCGTATGCGTGCTGACGCGCTTACGCGCTAAGGGCCTTTCCTCGATTTTCACGCTGACGTGCAGGATTTTCACGTGCCAAATCACTCCGTACCCAGCTGGCCACGCATAAGCACACGGAAGACCACGCTCCTGCCCAGAAGGCTGAACTACTGCCCCCCAGAGCCCCGAGCACGCTCCCACCTACCATCTGCTGCTGCCTGACTGCCTGCTGCCCACGTGCACTGCCATTTGCTGCCTGCACATCAGCCAGGGGTGCTGTTGCTGTGACCACCCCTGCTGGAACCGAAGACTCCCGACTGGGATTCCATCGCTCCACAGCCCAGCCCCAGGACCCAGTTGCCCACCCACTCCTGCCTCTGGGGTTGTCATGTCGGGGCAAACACCATCTGGGGCCACTGACAACCCCCGGCCAGAGAGGCAGAGGGGCACCAGCTTCAGTGCCACCGAAGTTGGTGTCCTGGTGGAGCAAGTCCTGGGGCAGTATGATGCCCTCTTCGGAAGTTCCCGCGCCGACAAGGAAGGACGGACTCAGATCTGGACTGACATCGTGACTGCCATCAACGCGGAGGGGGTGGCAGTCCGGGACTTACAACAT
Organism: Ambystoma mexicanum; assembly: GCF_040938575.1. Taxonomy (NCBI): domain Eukaryota; kingdom Metazoa; phylum Chordata; class Amphibia; order Caudata; family Ambystomatidae; genus Ambystoma; species Ambystoma mexicanum. The sequence goes on from NC_090923.1 coordinate 721,166,171, forward strand.
GTCAGGAAGCGCTGGGAGGACTTCAGGTCCAGGACCCTGAACAAGGCCCGGCGCCTCTTGAAGGCAGTGGATGCCAAGGGGCGCCGGGGCCACTTGTCGGAAGAACAGATGGGGGTCCTGGAACGCATATCCCCAGCGCTCCACGTCCAGGTCCTGGAGAAGCAGACCCGTCTGGAGTCGAGCGGTGAGTGTACATGCATCCTGATTGTGAGCAGTGCGTGTGGTGATTATTCGGTATTGTGCAGGTTGCACATCTGTTTGTATGGGGTCGAGTATGGGTGGGGGTGTACATGGCCTTGGGGCTGACACATGCGAGGGCTGTAATGTGTGAGACATGGATGGTGCTTGTGTGTGTAGGCTTGCATGGCAAATGCAGTTGTGCGTGCACACATGTTTGTATGTATGTGTATGTAAGTAGACATGTCCGTGATGTCACGCATGTATGTTGTTTTGGGCTGCATGTATGAGCACTGTGTACATGTGCATGCGTGTGTATTTGACAAGGGTGCAACAGTGATGCAACATGGATGCATGTGACTGCGGTATGTGTAAGCCTGATTGGCAGATGTGACATGGATGCCCATCTGAACAGTGCAACACTTGGCAGAGGTGTACACATGCATGCAAGTGTGGTGGTGTGTGTACATGTGTGGTGCACTTCCTGTGTTGCATGTGATGTCTGGGTCACCTTTGGCTGCTCATGCTGTTGTATGTGTATGGATGGTGGTGGCAGTTGCGATATGGCTGTGGTATGGCTCATGTGTGCGAGTTGCAATGACATGTGTGTTGGGGATTGTGATGACATGTCTGAGGTTTGCCAATGCCACTCATGTGCAACTGTCATGTGTGTATGTGTCCATTGTACAGTGCCCTGATGCCTGTGTTTTGTTTCTCCCTGTCTGCAGCGTCAACTGATGAAGAGGGCGGAGAAGGTGCTGTGGAGCACAGCGGCGGGGATCCGACCGCCAGCCGGAGACGCAAGGCCCGGCTCCCCTCCCGTGTTGTCATCTCGTCGGGGAGTGAGGAGTCCGGTGCCGCGTCCCAGGCCGCAGCTGCCGGGGGGAGGTCCAAGAGGCGGAGGTTGGAGTTGGACTCCTCGGCAGCAGAAGGGGCAGCTGGGACCCCACAAGGCCCAACAGGGTAAGGTGGGGGGTCTGGTGGAGGAGGAGGCCGTGCAAGCACCAGAGACGGGGTCTGGAGGTGGGGATCCCACTGGTGCTAGTGGTGCAGTCCAGGACCAGGGACAGGAGGCAGCACAGGCCGCCGCGGAGGTGCCTGTGTGCAATCCTGTCCCCGATCCTGTCCCTGCATCATCTTGCACCAGCAGGGATGCCTACGTCCAGACCCGTTTCCAGGCAGGGGATGAGCTGACGTCAACTGGCCTTCCTCTGCCTGCGGACGTGGCTATCCAGGTCCGGGTTGAGCCTGTCCTGGCTGGTGTGGCGTTGCGTCAACGGGCCATGCGAGGTGACCTGCAGTCTTTTCATGGAGAGACTGCACGTCATCTCGAATGGCTCGTTGACCACGTCAGCCTGCTGGGACAGGTCACCCAGACCGGATTCCTCCGTCTGATGGGGCTTGTTCCGACCCCCTTCTCAACTGGACCCCCTACGCGCCAGTCGTCCTCTGTGCCATCTTCCCACCCATCAGTCACCTGGGTGCCCTGTGGAGCTGCCTCTGACAGTGCGGCCAGGCTGGTGGAGGAGGCATCCCTGCCACAGTCGGGAGTCGGACGTCCAGCAGGGGTGGCCACATCAACAACTGCACCCCAGCCGGCGGAGGATGTGCAGGCAGCAGGAGGCAGTGCACGGGCAGAGGCAGAGCAGCAGCAGCAACATGGTGGGAGCCATGAAGGCTCGGGGCCTTCGACATCGGAGGGGCAGGCATCGGCCAGAGGGCAGGAGGACCCAGGACAGAGAGTGTCTTCCGTGTGGCAGCGGTTGGGCCACGCCATAGGTGCGGAGCGGCGGCGGGCGGAAGAGGCGCGGCTCACAATGGTCAGGGCGGAGAACTCCATGCGGCGGGCCCTGAGGCGGGCCGAGTGCCTCGAGGCAATCCGCAGGGGGTTGGAGGAGGACACGGCGTCGTCCCTGCGGACCCTCGGGGCCATGGAACTGGACCGCCTCCGGGACATCGAACAGGAGTTCGATGATGCCCTGGCCCGGAACACCACAGAGTGAGCCGCTGGACTTGCCCGCCGCCTTTGTATATAGTTCTTTAGTTTTAGGTTTCCTTTGTTTTTTCTTATGATTTGGAGTCGACGGACACTGCTCCACTTTTTGTATATAGTTGATATTTAGGTAGGTTTTTTAGGAGGTTTCCTTAGTTCAGTTGTGATGATGGACCCTTGTTATTTTTTTACATAGTTCTTTGTTGCATGGAGAGTTTTTACATTTCACTTTGGACAAAATTTTTTGGATTTGATTTTCTACTTTTGTGTTTTTATGCGACATGCAGCTTATTTTTTCACATTTACATTGTAGTTAGTTTTCTTTCTTTAGCATTCGTATTTTTGTCCAATACATTTTTTTTCCATTGTTCACTGTGTGGTTTCATCTCATTGGTTTCATGCATGTCATGTTGTGTGTTTTCCCATTCAATTGGAAAATATGTGTGTGACGGACATGGGTTCATTTGCTTCATGAACATTGGGGGTGTAACATGTGTTTTCATTTCCATGTGGGTGAATGGGTTACTTGGTAGGGCTTTTTGCCTGTGGAGGCTGACCATTACGCACATGATTGGGGATTGTGAGGACCTGGTGGGGGTGGTGGGAGACATGGGTGGGGGCCTGGTTGAGGCTGCCCCTGCACTGCTGGGGGGTGGGGGTGGGGGTGGTGGGAGACATGAGTGGGGGCCTGGTGGAGGGTGCCCCTGCACTGCTGGGGGGTGGGGGTGGTGGGAGACATGGATGGGGGCCAGGTGGAGGGTGCCCCTGGTGGCGGGGGGGTGGGGGTGATAGGGGACATGAGTGGGGGCCTGGTGGAGGCTGTCCCTGCACTGCTGGGGGGTGGGGGTGGTGGGAGACATGAGTGGGGGCCTGGTGGGGGCTGCCCATGGTGGCAGGGGGGCGGGGGTGGTGGGAGACATGAGTGGGGGCCTGGTGGAGGGTGACCCTGCACTGCTGGGGGGTGGGGGTGGTAGGAGACATGAGTGGGGGCCTGGTGGGGGCTGCCCATATTGGCAGGGGGGTGGGGGTGGTGGGAGACATGAGTGGGGGCCTGGTGGAGGGTGCCCCTGGTGGCGGGGGGGTGGGGGTGATAGGGGACATGAGTGGGGGCCTGGTGGAGGCTGCCCCTGCACTGCCGGGGGGTGAGGGTGGTGGGAGACATGGGTGGGTGCCTGGTGGAGGGTGCCCCTGCACTGCTGGGGGGGTGGCGGTGGTGGGAGACATGAGTGGGGGCCTGGTGGGGGCTGCCCATGGTGGCAGGGGGGTGGGGGTGGTGGGAGACATGAGTGGGGGCCTGGTGGAGGGTGCCCCTACACTGCTGGGGGGTGGGGGTGGTGGGAGACATGGGTGGGTGCCTGGTGGAGGGTGCCCCTGCACTGCTGGGGTGTGGGGGTGGTGGGAGACATGAGTGGGGGCCTAGTGGAGGCTGCCCCTGCACTGCTGGGGGTGCAGGGGGACATGAGCAGGTGTGCAGGGTACTCCCCTGTTTTGTGGGCTGCCTGCAGGGGCCGTGGAGGGTGTACAGGGAACACCTGTGAGGACCCACCCAGCCTAATTGCGTGTGATAATTCCCGCACACCCCTGTAATACACGTACCTGGCCAAATCGCATGTGAGAATTCCCGCGCACCCCTGTAATACACGTACCCAGCCGAATCGCATGTAGAACTTCCTGTGTACCCCTGTTATACACGTACCCAGCCAAATCGCGTGTGATAATTCCCACGTACCCCTGTAATACACGTACCCTGGCCAATCGCGTGTAGAACTTCCCACGCACCCCTGTAATACACGTACCAAGCCAAATCGCTTCTGATAATTCCCGCGCACCCCTGTAATACACGTACCTGGGCAAATCGCATGTGAGAATTTCCGCGCACCCCTGTAATACACGTACCCAGCCGAATCGCGTGTAGAACTTCCCGTGTACCCCTGTAATACACCTACCCAGCCAAATCGCGTGTGATAATTCCCGCGCACCCCTGTAATACACGTACCCAGCCAAATCGCGTGTGATAATTCCTGCGTACCCCTGTGATACACGTGCCCTGGCTAATCGCGTCTAAAACCTCACGTGTACCCCTGTAATACACGTACCCTGGCTAATCGCGTGTATAACTTCACACGTACCCCTGATATGCACGTTACCCGCTTTGCGTTCCGTGTTTGGCAGCCCTGTGGACTGGTCCAGGGTTAGCGCTGCCCTTTGCGATGATTTAGCGATTTTGATGGCTTTTCCTTGCGCGAGGGCGTTCTTGGGGGCGTTACTGGCGCTGCTGCAGGTTCGCTGCGATACTCTGCGCCACGGCTGGTTTGGGAGCCTAAAATCCATGAATACGCTGTGCGCGGAAATCGGTTTTAGCGCACGTGCCTGGCGCAGACAATCGCATGCGGACACTCTGCGCCAGCCGCTTGCGACACTTTTCTGGGAAATTCTATGGATTACCCTGTCGGTTGCTCTGTCTTACTCTTGCTTTCTACACTCTTGATTGTCATTTTCAAATGTTTTCACTTCTGCTTAATCTAAGAGAAAAATACCCTTCATTCATAGCTTATCCTGGTTAATTCCCTTTGCACTTTCTAATTATGTCTTGCTGTATCATCCTTAGTTTTGGTAAAACAGATATTATTAGTTTTTTTTTAATGAAGCTGTTTTCCCTTTGTTCATAGCTTAACTGGTTAACTCCCTTTGTACTTTCTAATTATGTCTTGCTGTGTCATCCTTAGTCTTGGTAAAACAGATATTCTTTGTTTTTTGAATGAAGCTGTTTTCTGCAGCATTTCTTATCTGCAGCCCTGCTTTGTTCCTGAGGTAGTTTTGACACAATCTGACGTCCATCATTTCACCATGGCCGCTTTCCTCGTGTTTTAGTTTCTACTGCAGCAAGCTTCTATGGAACTCAGCTACCTTGCGTTTCTGCATATATACATGAGTTGAGCTTCATGTCACTTGTCTTCTCAGCATAGATGATTTCTTCATCTCTTTTTAGTTGATTGCTTTTTTACTTGGATTACACCTTCATTCTTTATTCTTATATCGTTTCTGTGTGTCATCGTGTATTCCCTTTATGATGTCACTCTACTTTCATCTGTTCGCACTTACAGCTCTTCTATGTCTAATGGTTTATGCCAACATCCTTCCACCACATCAGTGCAAGGGTACATTTGATACAGTTGTCTGAGTGCATAATGACTCTCATATCTTCAGTGTGGTATTGGGACAATACCTGGTGCCATGCACATAGTCTTCCTGCTTTGTTTCTAGTATGACAGAGGTGAGGGGGCAGGCACTAGAGATGATGTCATCTGCTCCTCTACATTCCCCCCTCTGGTCGAGTCCTCGACCACCTCCACAATCTTTTTCATCTTCTCTTCACACTGTGGCTTCTGTGGGATCCATATCTTCATCACCCCTCTTAGCTGACGTGCATTCTTTACATGTTCATCCACAATCTAAGTCATATAGCAGCACTCCCTGGATGGTGGACAGAATACCCAACGTCCTACATATTTCTTGTGATCCTTAGGATAATACAACTTCATTCCTGAGGGTGCTAATGGACTTTTCTTTATATTTTCACGGGTGGAGCTCTCATTTTGCATGTGGTCACCAGTTTCATCATTTATATCAATCATTATCTTCATCCCAATAGCTTTCTTTGCTGTCTTTTGACATTGCCCAATGTTGATTCTCACAACACAGAATCCCAGCATTACCTACACTAGTATTGCTCCCAGTAGTTTGAAGGCATTTGCCATTCAGGTCAGAATCCATGAAAACTGGGACGAGAAGCAGTCATCTCATTCAGTATCATCTACTTCTTCTTCCATTTTCATTTGCAAGTTTGACAAAGTTGTTATAGCCTCTGTCAGGGTTCCATTTTCTACATTATGGGCAGGTATGTAAGTACAGCAAGAAGGTCCAATCTTGGCACAAATGCAACCTACCATTGCTGTAATCAAGTCCAAGACATACCTGTTCTGGAGGGTCATCAATCGAATGGCCCTTAATTCTTCTCGAATCGCGTTGGATCCTTTTATAGTTATGTTGATTGTCTGTAGCAGCTCCTATCCGGTGATGTGTAACCATTGCCATTCACTGCAGTCTGGAGTCCTGGCATAAATATGGATGTAATTATCATTGCTGTTTTGCCAAATAGTTTATGCTCATCAGAAATACTGTCATAAGCTTTTATTGATTTTGGTGAGAAATAGGTCTCTGTTTTCAGCCAAAGGAGGGTCAGTGACCTCATCTTTCTCTCGTGTGCATCCATTTTCTGAAAGCTTTCAGTTTGAAGATAACTGGGGAATTACTAATGCAGGAACATGTACGATTACTATAGAGCATTTTCCTCCCCACGTCTTTGGAAGCTGCATATAAGCAGTAGATCCACAGGTCCAATAGTTGTCAATCAGCACAGCAGTTCCTCCATTCATTCCTGGGACATCCATTATCTGGTTACATTCTTTATTTTTTCCAATTTTATCAGTCCTCTATTTCGGAAACATATTGTGGCATTCTTCATTGGTAATATGGATACAGGCCCTGCCTCATCCTTGACCCATGTTAGTAGCTCAGAATACTTAGCCCATGACTTTAGGCATATGTCATTTACTATTTGCACTACGGTTACTGGTTCCTTCTTCAATAAGTGTGCGGTGCAAGATAACATTCCTTCTTCCCATCCTGTACTGGTGGCAACTCGTCCATATACCAATAGCTGAGGTCTCTCCCAGCATCCTGGTACTCCTGGCGTTTCCTGTATGTTTGAACATCCCAGTCTCTTCATTTCAACAACCTTTTATTTGTTCTCCAGTCACAGATGCATATATAAGCATCTTACTCCTTCAGCCTATCTCTTTTTCCATCTTTAGTGTTTTCACATAAGCATTTCCATATGGAAATGACCTTCTTGATCGCCATTGTAGGGTTGCCCATCTTCCTTCGAATTGTCCTCTGCATACTGCTAGGTGGCTAGACACTTTGCATCATGTAAAAGTATTTCTCTTGCAATAAATGTTTTGGCTGTGCTCATGGCATAAGGGATGAGACAACACACGTAGCAGCTTTCCTCTGGTGTTCTCCTCCCCACCTCCTTCATGTGTTGATACCACATAATATTCTTTAAATGGGCAGAATTATCAAGTTATCAAGTTACGAGTATGCTCATTATCTTCTGCGGCATCTCTCTTTGCTCTAACAATTTGTTCAGAAACATTAGGGAAAACATTTTATGTTCCTTTACTAGGGATAACCATAGAAGCATCATCACTTAATATTTCATCTGTATTATTAAGAATCAACTGTCGAAAAAAGCTGTAATAATGTGGAAGTAAAAGCAAATAATTGTACAAAGTGACAGTATAAGCATCAATCCAAATAAATTGTATTGGTCTTCTCACTAGCATGCTACCTCTTATACTCTGAAATATTCACATTCTCTTTTTCTTTCAATGTGGGTTTAGATCACTTTTTATCGAATTCTTCTCTTTTTTACAACACATATTGCAGGATAATTGCAATGAAAACTCTGAGAATAATCGGGCCGTTTTTAGGATTCCCAAAAAATGTTACCGCACCCACGTCTTATCTTATTAAAGTTAGGTAAGACTGGAGAATATAAGTGAAAAGAGCATGCGAAAATGTACATCATGTTACAGTTATAGACAACATTAAGTGATATATGTATATATGTTGTTGCTTTATTTCTGGTACATTGTTCCTTTTTCCTAACTAAAATTGTTCTGTAATTGCTGCGATTTACACTTCCCTTCAGACTTCGGAGTGACTGAAAAGTTCTGAAATGTTCTTTATTCTAATAAATCTTTAGTTTTGCCCTTGTTAGCTGATATTGTTGTCATCCATGGAAGTTTTGCTCTTGCTTCACAGTCAGCGGTTTTCAAAGGGGTCGGGGTCTCTCCTTTGTAGAGCTTTACGTCATTCAGGTGCAGCCAGGCTCTTCTGTTTTTCAATTTGACAGCTCTGGGTGAAACCTCCTCTACTAGGTACCGTCCTTCATAGCGGGGCTTATTTCAAGTGCACACAAAACATTGTGCTAGCACCTGGTCCCCTGGATATACACTAGGCTGTTTTAACTAATTCTTGGGATCACTGGTTTGGCTGTCTTTCTCAATCCTCTTTGACCCTTCCCTCTGCTGCTTAATCTGTTGAGAAATGAGAGAAACACTAGCGGTTCCACTTGTCAAATAATCATGCATCTCATCACCCAAAGCCTTCGGTACACTGTGGGAATCAGTTACTATTCTAGTGGGAGGAGCCAGGGGTACTCTCATGTAACCTCCAGTAACCAATTCATGGGGAGTCAGGTGTTGATCTGAACCAGGCTGATTTCTCAATGTGAACAAAGCAAGGGGTAGACAATGCATCCACCCTTTCTTCAGAGTCATCTTCAATGTTGCTATCCTTTCCTTGAGAAGTCAGTTTAATCTCTCACAGATACCACTGGTCTGTGGGTGATAAGCAGACAGAAACTGTGATTTATGCCTAATAGAAGCACTATCTGTTTGAAAAACTTGTTTACAAAATGCGGGCTATTGTCGGACTGCAGGACTTTGCACATGCCCCATCTAGGGAACACTGCAGCACAAGGAACTTGGCAGCGCATGTAGCATCGGGTTGTGTGCATGGACCTGCCTCGATCCATCTATAAAAGGAACAAACTACCACTAACATGTACCTGTATCCATTGCATACTTGCAACATATCCACATAATCTATATATAGATGATGAAAATGACCATTGGGCCTCAGGATTGCTCCTCTCACTGTCGTTAAAGTATGTCCTTCTGTGAACTTCTGGCATACAATACAGTTCACAATAAACTGTGCCAGATGTTGTTATAAATTTGGTGAGAACCAGTCTTCTGCTATTGTTGCAGCAAGACTCTCTCTTTTTGTGTGGGCTGGGTAGTGAAGCTGCTCCAGTGCCATTTTCAATAATGCTATAAGCATAACTGGCTTTCCAGTACTATACTGTCTCCATATAGCCTCAGTGTGGGGATAAAGAACACCCCTGCCTCTTCCATAAATCCAATTAATTCCTGTGAAGCTCGACCTTGTACCTCAATTAATTGTACAATAGATAACATATTAAACCCTTCTGTCATTTCCATGTACCGTCCTGACAATTGTTTAACACTCTCTGCATCAAAGTTAGAAATGTTTTAGACATATGCTGCCCTTTTCGCTACTACATCTGCAGCTTTGTTACCGTGAGAAATCATATCTGCCCTTTTAGTATGGGCTGCGCATTTCACGAATGCTATAGCCAATGGAAGCTTCAATACTTTAATGAGCTTTTCCAATAGCGGTGCATGTTGCACGGGTGAGCCATCTGCACAGAGGTAACCCTCACTTTTCCAATGTGACAATCTTTCGTGTACGGTTGACGTCAGATAAGCGGAGTCAGAGGACACTGTCACTTCCTCATATCTCTGGAGTGCAGCGATAAGCACCATGAATTCTGCTGCTTGTGCTGAATAATGCGCAGGCAGTCTCGTACTTGCTACTACTTCGAATTCAGCATTCATTTTTAGCTCTACTACTGCCGTACCAGTATGCGTTTCACCAGTTTTTTAATCAATAGTTGAAGAACTGTCAATAAAGAGAACTCCCCCACCTCCTGAGGGCATTTTCTCTAACATGGGGAATATCATCATAGAACTCAGTATACATGGTGCTGTCATGTTCATAGTCCTCTTTCCCTATTAATTCTGCTGGAACAGTCGCTGGATTCACTGTTCTACATTAACAATTTTGATAGGCGGATTCAAAATAATCCTGATGCTCTTTGTGTAGTCAATGTACTTCTGGGTTTCGCTAAAATCGCAAAAAGGGCGTTCTTGAGAAATAACTTCATTGAGCACCCCATTGCATTACGTGCAGCCTTTTCAATCACAAAAGCAGAAGCAGCTGAAGCTAGTTTGCAAGGATAATGTCCTTTCATTACTGGGTCCAAAATCCCACTGTAATAAGCTAATGGTTTATGTTCATGTCCCTAAAGTTGGTTTCTGTGTGACAACTGCTGTCATTACCTCTCCATTTGAGTGTGAAAATAAATACAATTCTTCATTGTAATCTGCAACTCCTAACACGGGCTGTGCAAATTACTTTATTTATTTCTTAAACTCCCTCAGTCATTTCCTCTGTTCATGTTATTTTATTCTTGCCCTCTGTGCTTCCTTGAGACCTTTTAAAAGTGGTTGAATGTAGGTGCTGTAATCAAAAACTCGGGCACTACAATAATTACATAGGCCTAAAAATGGTTGCATCTCCCTTACTGTCTCTGGTTTAGGAGTGTTTTGAAACGCCTCTGCTCTCTCAGGTGTCACTTTCCTTCCACCTTGAGGAATCAGCTGTCCTATGTATAGGACCTTTTCCTGACAATATTGTAGCTCTTTCACTGCTAGTGTGGTCATGAGTCGAACAGAATCTTCTATGCATCTTTCTTCTCTCTAGCTGCACACTAATATGCCATCTACGTACTGAATTATTGCACTCTCAAGCTGTAAATCACCCAGATCCATCGGAAGAACGCTATTAAAGTTTGAGGGGGACTCACACTAGCCCTGAGGCAAACAAGTGTGTTTTAGGCTGGTATTTCTATACAAAAAGTAGGAAAAATCCTGTGAGTCCTCATGAAGGGGAATTGAGAAGAACGTATTTTTTAAATCTATGACTGTAAAATATTTAGCTGTAGCTGGGATATTGCATAATATTGTAGTTGGATTTGGAACTAGAGGAAACTCCGCATCGACAATATTATTGGGGGTTCCTGAATAAATCTCCATCACCCCCCTTTCGAGTTCTTCACGGGGTACACAGCCATGTTAGATGGGGAATTTGATGGTACCAATATTCCTTGCTGCATTAAAGCAGAAATGGTTTCAAATATGCCCTCACCCGCTTCTATGGACATGGGGTACTGCTTCTCTCGTGGCAGGATACCTCCAGACTTGAGCTTGATTTTAACTGCTCCTACTCCTTTTAGTAGATCTACTTCAAAAGGACTACTAGTCCACAAGATGCTTGGCACCTTCTAAATCTTCCTGATAAAAAGGGCAGTTTCTTTCTCACTAATAAGATTCCCAGTGGTATGTCACTGGCCTGTGTTTTAATCCAATAAGTAAAACTTATAAAGAATACTAATTCATCGTCTGAGTGGTCATCTCTAAACAACTCCTCGTCTGTCAAATCTGTCAGTCTGTATCCTTCGCCAAGGGCTATCACTGCTCTCCATGTGTTTCCTCATCATCTGTCCCATGGACAACCACCCTTTCTTCTCTGACTGCTGCTGCTTCTGACTCTATGGGAAATATCTGTTTGTCTTCACCATCCATAGGTATTTCTGGTCTGAACAAAAATGAATCAGGTATTTTAAATATTTTACCTACTAATCTGGAAAGCCATGTTAACAAAACAGTCACCTCATACAAGAATACGCCTGGGTCTGAAGGAACCTCTCGTAATACCTTCTGGCCTACAAATGCCAACATTAAATCTCTTACATTCAGAAGATGTATTCCTGGAGTTGAACACACAATCCCTTTGTCCGTAAAATATATTGGGGGTCATTACGAGTTTGGAGGTAGCCATGGCGCTATTAGCACCATGGCTACACCCTTACTGCATACCGTGTCTGGGTTCCCTGAATGGGGAATTACCGGGCCATTCCAACCTTGGAGGACCCGGTATTTCCCCATTCAGGGAACCCATTCCCATTCGAGCCCCCGTAGGGCTCAATGGGAATGGGGACCATGCTAACAACTGGCCAGTTAATAACGGGCCCGTTGTTAGCATGCTGGGCCTTTAGCGGCTCCCACTAAGGGCCCGCTAAAGGATCTCGTAATGCGGTGGTAAGGGGTTAATGGCACCGGCACCTTTACAGGCGCCGTTAACCCCTTACCGCCAACCTTGTAATGACCCCCATTGTCATGTTTAATTTTGCCATCAACTCACATTCTAATATGTTAAATGGTGTCTGTCTAGAAAACAATAGTGGCGTAGGCACAAAATGTTCTCCAATGGAAATTGGTAATTTGTCAGTAAAAGGAACTAAGTTTGTCGCCCCAGAGAATGCCTGAGCATTCATGGCAATACCAGACATTGGGTAGTTTCCCGCGCGATCACAGGTATGAGTTGCTCCAGTGTCTACAAGAAGCAAAAATGTCTTGCTTTGTTACCCTGGCCCTTGGTTCCTCTTGGGGGTCTGATGTCAGCGATGATACTGAACACATCAGGTCAGGTCGCTCTGTGAGCTGTCCTATTGTTAATATAAATTCATCCATGTACCCGTGAAAGGATTTCCTCCTACCAAGGTCACACTCTGTATCCTGGGTGTAGATGATTGTGGGCCCCCTGCATTCATATTCCATTGTTCTGCGGCTGCTTGCTCTATCTGTACTTACTGTGCTTGTATAGGTGCTTGCTGTAGATACCCTCGTGGCATCTGCACTTGTGCTCGGCTCTGTTGTGCCTGCTTTATTTGCAGTACTCATGTCTGATTCTGTGTTTGATCTTGGGCATAATATTCCTGTGGTTCTGTATTAGAATGCAGAGAATAGCCCATCCCCCTCTTGGAGCCTGCTGGTTCTGTTGCATGCTCCCTCTACTCCTGCACGTTTGGCTATGTTTCCCTTCCTCCCACAATTCCAACATTGCTGCAGATGTCCTCCATTAAAGCCTCCACCTCCTTGCGGTTCTGAAATCTCCCTTGTCCACCTCTAGGCCCATTCCCTCTTGCTCATGTCCAAAAATGATATCCACCTTGATCTGCAGGATACCCTAGAGTACTTGACTGCACTGGCTGTACTCCTTGTGTTACCAGACCTTCACCACCTGTCAATACCACTCCTTCTATAGCAAATCTTTGACAATTGTTTCTAAATTAACTTTTCTTACTCTTGCTTTCTGCCCTCAGCTTTTTTCTTGTTCTCCTCTTGCAACAATCGACAATGATGTGCAATAGTCAACTGTGTTTCTGCCCATGGTTTTGCTTCTATCCCTACCTGTTTCTTTTTCTGCCTTTGCACTTGCTCGGGCAGTCCCTGACACAAAATGGGGTAAAATAATGCCACTGTTTTATCACATGGCTCTCTCGTCTCAAGCCCCCAGTGCTCTTGAATCTCTTGAATAAAGCCAACAGAGTCTTCATCCTCCTCCATTTTCTTTGTCATAATCGCACCTATCTGTGATGTGTCAGGTTACTGTACTCTAAGTGTTTGCCATACGTCTCTCTGCAATTATTAAATGGTGCTCCATCGTGTGTCACGTTTTGTGCTGTTACACTCGCATACCCTGCTCGTCTCCAAATGGTGTCAGCTCTCTCTTCTAGTATGGCTGCTAGCAGGCCCTTAACATCACTCACTGCTAACATCATTCCCCCTGTCATCCTTTCTAACTCATAGATCCATTTTCCTGCACCTGCAGTCAAACTAGGCAATTTACATTTCCAGTTATCTTTAGCCATCTGTGACCATTGTATATATTGCGGTCCCCCCCCTTTCTCTAATCATGGGAATTGCGTATACCCTCACCCATAATCGTACCCACCTACACTTCTCATTTTCCAGGTGGGACTAGTTTCGCACATCTGTCTTTGTCCTGGCAGAGACCTTAATCTGCTCACATATAGCAGGGATATATCTCGATCATTGGTGGCTGTTCAGAATACGGTGTTGGATCGAGTGTTTTCTCTTTAGGGTCTCCTAAATCTGACCATTTTACCCCTTTTTCTATACTTGGATCTATTGCAAAACCACATGCACCCTCTCTGTACCTTCTCATTTTTCTGCCATTATGTCACCCAATCTGCTTCCTTTTCCTTCTGATAAAGATCCCTCATTGTTAGTTTTGATAGCCATCCTGTTCCCTCATTTGCCTATATAGATCCTCAATCTTTTTCCCTATGCCTTTTTCCTCTTACCCATCAGCCCATGTCTATATTCTCAGTATTCAGATCTTTCCTGAGTGAATTCCTGCCTCTATCATTCCCTTTTTGACCTACTCCTCTTTTGAATGCCTTGTCTGTAGGCTCGCTCTCTCTCTCTCTCTTCTGCCCATTCTCTTACTGTGGCTACTATCTACCGGCCTCCTGGTCAAAACACCTCATTTCTCTCTGAGTGGGCGGACCCCTTCTCCTCCCTCCTGGCCTCTACTATGCAACTCCTCCTCCTCAGGGACCTCAATATCCATTTAGACTTTCCTTATTCCTCCCCTTTACTCTTCCGTGACCTCTGTGACTCCCTCTCACAGTCCATCCTCCCCTCTGGCCCGACTCACTCTGCAGGGCACACACTCGATGTCTTGATCTCCTCTGACCTCCCCCTGACCACTCCTCTCTCCTGGAGCGATCACTCCCTCCTCTCATCTGTCCCTCTCTTCCCCCCCAAGCCAAGCCTACCCCAACACTGCCACCTACCTTCTCGGACATCCAGACCATGAAGCGTGTGTCAGTTGAGGCTTTCGCCGCCACCTTTTCCCCCCAACCCTCCTCCTCCTCCGGCTGTCTCACATCCTGACACAGCCCTGTCTCTGCTCTACTCTTCAATTTATGATACTCTTGATGCTTTTGCCTCTGTCATGAGGATCTGTTTGAAGTTCAAAGCCAAGTACAATTCCTGGTATGACTCCGACCTAGCTACACTTAAACGGAAGTTAGGCGCAGTTGAGAGGAAATGGAGGGCTTCTTGTTCATCCTCTGATGAACTGGCCTGTCGCCTTCTCCAAAGGCAATACCGACTCACTGTCCTCATTAAGAAGAGAGTCCACATTCAAGCTTGTGTCCCTGCAGTATCTAACCACTCAGCCAAACTCTTTAAAATATGCAAGGAGCTGGCCAACTCTGTTGCAGTCGCTTTCCCTCCTGTTGCTTCCCAGGCTTTTTGCAATGCCCTTGCCTCTCACTTTATCTAAAAAACCCAGGACATCCTGTCGACCCTCTCCACCCCTCGCCCTCCTCTCACCTCAGTCTGTGCTTGCTGACCCTCCTTCAGCCACCCCCACCCTCCTTCTCTTCCTTTCCTCTTTTCTCCCCTGATGAGGTCGCTAGACAAGTCCGATCTATGAAAGTCCCATCTTCTTCCTTTCCTCTACCTTCCCCCAGAAGCTCACTGTCTCCAGAGCCCTGGTCCTCTCTAAGTTGGACTATTGTAACAGCCTCTATCTAAATCTGCCTGCCTCTACTCTCTGCCCTCTGCAACTTATCCAGAAGAGGACTGCAAGACTTGTCCTTGGCCTCAAGCCCAGGGATCGTATCTCTCCAGGACTGAAATCTCTGCACTGGCTCCCAGTGGCTGCGAGGATTAAGTTCAAAACCCTCTGCATTGTACACAAGGCCTTCTGGGAACTAGGGCCGCAATACCTTCAACTCTCTCTTCCCAAATATCTTCCTTCTCGAGCTCTTCGCTCATCCACCTCCAACTCCCTCAGTGTCAGTCGCTTCTCCAAGCAACAAGTTGGTGGCAGATTACTCTCTTTGGCAGGGGCCTCTCTCTGGAACAGCCTTCCTGCCTCCCTGAAACTCGAGGAGAACCATCTCCGGTTCCGGAAGCACCTCAAAACCGGCTCTTTGCCTCGGCTTTCTCTCCCCCTCCCCCCTGCTGATTTCCTGACTGAAACTGCTCGGGTTACCTGGCCACCCTTCTGATCTCTGGCCCTGCCAATTACCCACTTGCACTGCCTCCCTGGCAACCCCTGCACCTGGGGACCGTTGTTATGGATCCCTACAATCCCCCTACCAGCACTTTTGTCTGCACTTACTTGCCACTAGCTGGCCGTTTTTTTATTTTCTTATTTATTCCACTTTTCCCATGTAGTGCACTTTCCCCGCTCCCTTCCTCCGCGCACTTTTCCTTTTTCCCCCTTCCCATGCACTTGCGCGATCTGAATGACACTTGGCCTAGTAGGATTGTTGTCTGTCCTCCCTTTGTATCCCCCCACTTGCCTCGTCGCGCCTTGAAACATTTGTGTATAGGCGCGTTATAAATGCCATATCATATCATGTCATATCTTAAAACAGGTTCATCCCTGTTCCTCTAAAACCATTAAGGACCACATTGACACCCTTGCTCCGGCACTTGCTGATTTTTGCGACCTCTCCTTTACCTCAGGATCCTTCCCCTCACCTCTGAAGCACTCCCTTGTGCATCATCTCCTCAAGAAACCCACAGTGGATCCTTCTTGTCCAGCTAACTATCGCCCAATTTCCATTACTCCCTTTCTGGGCAAACTCCTGGAAAAGCTGGCCATCTCTCAGCTTAACCTTCATTCTGATTCTGGTGGCTCTCTCCATGATCACCAGTCTGGCTTCAGAGCAGCCAGAAGCACGGAAACTGCTCTCCTAAACATCTGTGAAGATCTGCTCTCCAACCTTGACTTTAACATTCCCTCTTTCCTCATCCTCCCGATCTCTCTTCTGCCTTCGTCACGGTCAACCATACCATCCTGCTCAACCGTCTCCGTGATAACCTGGGTATCACTGATCAGGCTCTGGCCTGGCTGACCTCTTTCCTCTCTGATCGACCCTCTAACTTGGGTGCTTCCTTTCATTTATCTCCCTTTCTACCCGTGGTGTTCCCCAGGGATTTAACCTCTCGCCCTGGCTTTTCAACCAATACCTGGCAACTCTCGCCCACTGCATTGCCATTTTCTGCTCAAATTTCCAGTGCTACGCTGATGACACTCAACTCATTTTCAGGCTGCCCTCGGGCCACCTCCTCTCCCTCTCTCATCTCTGATTGCCTAACTGCCATTCAAGATTGGTGTGCCATCAATGATATTTGTCTGAATGCCAGCAAAACAGAAATCCTCCTCATCGGCACACCTTCACCATCCTTTCCCCTCACTCTCTGGCCGGCCTCCCTTGGCCCTCCTCCTACCCCCACCTGCGAGGCTAAGAACCTCAGGGTCATCTTTGACTCAACACTTTCCTTCTCCGCCCACATCTCTGATGTCCCTAAAAAGTCAAACTTCCTACTGCACCTCCTCAGAGATACTCTGCCTTTCCTCTCCTTCCCCCAGAAGCTCAAGGTCTCCCAAGCTCTGGTTCTCTCTAGGTTGGACTATTGTAACAGCCTCTTTCTAAATCTACCAGCCTCTACTCTCCGCCCTCTGCAACTAATCCAGAACAGGACTGGAAGACTTATCCTTGGCCTCAAGCCCTGGGATTGTATCTCTCCAGCTCTGAACTCTCTCCATTGGCTCCCAGTGGATGCAAGGATTAAACCCTCTGCATTGTCCACAAGGCTTTCTGGGGCCTGGTTCCAAAATACCTTCAGCTATCCCTCCGCAAATACCTCCCCTATCAAGCTCTTCGCTCCTCTACCTCTAACCCCCTCAGGGTCAGTAGCTTTTCAAAGAAATGAGCTGGGGGTAGATCTGTGTCTTCAGCTGGGGCCTCCCTCTGGAATAGCCTCCCTGCCACTCTAAAACTTGAGGAGAACTATCTCTGGTTCTAGAAGCACCTCAAGACCTTCCTCTTTGCTTCTGCCTTCGTTCCCCCTCTTCCCCGCTGATCTGTTCTCTCTTGGCACGGTGCATCTGGCCACCCTCTGTCCCATGGGCGCAGGTACCTGCTCACGCTGCCACCCTCCCAGACTGCCTCCAGGTCACCCCTTGCACTGGGGTCTGTATCTGTACCCATACAGCCCCCCCTTTCCCTCCTGCACTTATCAGACCTACCCTGTCTGCTGCCTTAAACCCAGCACTTGCCAATTGCTGGCTGCACTACCACTGTTTGTTGCCTTTATTATTTTTTTATTATTATTTATCTATCTCCTTTGCTCCGTACTTTCCACTTCTCCCCCATCCATGCACTTTCCCCCTCCCCCTCTCCCATGCACTTGCACGTTCTCAATGTCACTGAGCCTAGTAAAATCATTGTTATGTTCTCCCCTGTTGCCCTCCCCTGCCTTATCTCACTCTGAAACTCTTGTGTACGAGCGCGATAGAAATAAAACATAAATATCAATATTCCCTGTAACTCTCTATGGGGCTGTTGTGATCTTCTCTCTTCTTCCCATCGTTCTCGTTCTTCTACTGGCACTATACATCTGTTAATAAGTTCTATTTCGTCATCTGTTTGTTCCCTGCTCCTTCTCATTTCTTCTTACCTTCTCAGCTCCCTGTTCTCTTCCTCCTCTGGCCTTCTCTGCAACCTATGTTCTTTATTCTCTGGGCTTCTATTTCACTGCGTTTCTTCTCTCTTTTTATTTCTTTTGTCCCTCATAACTTCTTCCTCCTTCCTTTTATTTCCTCTCTTTCTCCTTCTGCTCCTTCCTTCCCGGTCTTCTCTTTCTTCCCTCTCTCTAACACACTAATACCTTTTTGGTCTTACTTGAGTAATATCTGTCCCCCCATCCATTCGCTTTGCATTACGATCCATTCCTTGGCTCTGTCCTTCTCCTCTTTTTGTCTATTGACTTGCTCCTCTATTTCTATCTGTCTACTTCTTCGTTCATCATGCTCTTTATAGTCATTGCGTGTCGATATAGTTTTTCGTTCCTTAATCTTACTTTCTTCCATGCTGGTTTCACTATTATAATCGGGAGGTGCATATGTTGGATTAAAATACCCTGCCGCTGCATTCAATTCCTTTAAAGGATACATTCCCAGTTTATCTTATGTTGTGCTATCGTTTTTTGGGAGGAGTAAGAGGAGCTGAGAGTGTTTCGTCCCCCTCTTTATGCAGATTAAGCAGCCACTCCTTCTCTGGCGGATCTTCTTTCTTGCTCTGATACATTTTTCACAATTCTAGCGCATCTTTTTTGTAGCTTTCCCCCCGTATATGTAGCATACAAATACGTTGTCATGTGTCACAATACTGTTTTTGACAGCAAACCTTCTTGAGGCCACGGCATGAATTTTATTACTTGTGCACTTCACACACATTTCGTGTGATACTTCCTTATTTTAGATGTGTATCCAGGTAATGTGCTACATAGATGTAGAAGAGGAGTGTCCCCCATGATGACATGTTGATCTTGACTGCCAATACTTACCGGGTTATTACATCCCCTATAATACAAAAATCATTTTGGCCAAACACTATTGATTGCAGCCCTTTACCAATAAAGATCAATATTTTAGCCAATTTTTAAAGTCTCTATGATATTGTTTCTCTTTATTTCTTCACTGATAGTTCTTTCGCCTCCTGCTGGCCTTTTGTTCTATTATTGTCATCGCAAGAAACTTTATTTAACTTTTACTATGTTTTTCCAGCTTTTATCCTTCAATGATTGATGTCAATCGCTTGATTTTAAGGCCTGATTACTTTTTTCTTACACAAAGGGCCTCATTACACGGTAGGCGGTAAGGGTTTACCGGTACCGGTATTTTACCAGTACCGGTAAACCCTTACCGCCTTACTACGAGGTCCCTTTGCAGGTTGGAGAATTTAACACCTGCTTTTTGCAGGGGTTAAAAACCAGTCCGCAAAGGGACCAGGGAGCTAATTATGGTACAGCAATTTGTGGTGCCGTAATTTAGCACCTTCCCTATTCCCATTATGCCCTATGGGGCAAAAATGGGAATGGGGAAGGGCAATGGGGGAAGGGGGAATTACCGCCCCACCAACCTTGGAATAGGGCGGTAATTCCCCTTTCCACCAAGGCGGTGCCGGTATTTTACCAGCATTGACCAAGGTGCTAGTAGCACCTTGGTCCACCGCCGTCCGTGTAATGAGGCCCAAAGACTTTATACTTCGATGTCCGTCAGCTATGATGTCGTCCCACATGGCAAACAGAAAAACCTATCAATGGAACAGATTAGTTAGGGGAACAAATGTACGTATAGTATGTATAAGTGTTAATAACGTGAGTGGCTGTCCCTTATCTTGTAGGCACGCCTCAAAATACGTATAATACTGATTATAAAAATGATACCAGCGGATTGGCTTGTGCAACATTGTATAACATGTTGCTACATATTCACTCATGATTGGTTGGCATACTCTCCCAACCTTGGACATTCGGCCCATTAACAGCACGTGAACAGAACGAAATCCAGGTGCAGAGAACAACTACTACCCACTTTGGTTAATTAGCCTACCATCTCCCATCAGTCAGACCATGAGCAAGGCTTCTCCTTTGTAGTTGACCTTGCTGGCTGTTTTCTTCTTTGGGATTTTTAAGGGAGTCAGGGTGCACCACTATCTACATCTGATGCTTAACAAATAGACCTTGTTTAAGAGTCCTGCATCATGTGTCAGTAGACCATAGATTTGTCCATTTCCACATGTTATTTACTGCTATTTGATTAAATTTTTTAGGTTGCTATTACTCCTCTTGGCCTTTGGAGACTTGGTTGCTCTGTTTTACTTGTGCTTTCTGCACTCTTGATTATCCAATACTTGGCACTTTCAGATGTTTTCGCTTCTGGTTAATGTAAGAGAAATATGCCCTTCATTCATAGCTTATTCTGGTTAGCTCCCTTTGTACTTTCTAATTATGTCTTGCTGTGTCATCGTTAGTCCTGGTAAAACAGATATTCTTTGTTTCTAGAATGAAGTTGTTTTCTGCAGCGTTTCTGATCTGAGGCCCTGGTTTTTCCCTGAGGTCGTTTTGACACAATTGGACGTCCATCTTTTCATCATGGCCGATTTCCTCACGTTATAGTTTCTACTGCAGCAAGCTTCTATGCAACTCAGCTACCTTGTGTTTCTGCATATATACATGTAATGAGCTTCATATCACTTGTCTTCTCAGCATAGATGATTTCTTCATCTCTTTATACGTGAATACTTTGTTACTTGGATTATACCTTCATTATTTAAGTACTCATATCATTTCTGTTACTCTCATCTGTGTGCACTTACAGCTCTTCTGTTTTTAATGGTGTATCCCGACATCATTCCACCACATCAGTGCGAGGGTACATTTGATACGGTTGTCTGAGTGCATAACGTCTCTTATATCTTCGGTGTGGTATTTGGACGATACCTGGTGCCATGTACAGAGTCTACCTGCTTTGCTTCCAGTATGACTGAGGTGAAGGGGCGGGCACTAGAGATGATGCGATGTGCTCCTCTACACTGTGATTTTCATTACAGGGATGGGTGGCTAGTGTTTTTAATAGTTTGTCTTTCCTTTTTGGTTAACTAACATCTTATTTTTGTGGAACCTTTATTCAACATTTATTTTCATACTTGCTCCACTATTATCGTTCAGATGCTTCTATGCTGGCTCACACCCTTCTTGAAGAGTTTAAACTGCGCTCGGCGCATGTTAATTTTAAGAGGTAAAGAAGGTGTACAATTCAAATGGTGCTGCTTTCACCTTTTCTTTTTACGATCTTGTCGGGTTTAGTAGTAGCGCGGGGCTGAGTAGGAGTTCAGAAACCACTACTCATCCCTGTACAACTGCGAGCAGTAGTCATTTCATCACAGTCCCTTTCTATTTATCTCTCCCCTTAAAGACCCCCCCCTGTCCCGCTCCAATCATGTTCTCACCCTCTCTTTCACTCTTTGTGAAAGTCCACATTTTTTCAGAGCCTAAGCCTTGGGAGCATGGCATGCTGAAACATCTCAGTAGGTGATTGAACCAAAACCTTTGTATAATGCTTTACTCTTGAGCCATTGGGCCTCATTATGAGTGTACCGTTCCAGAAAACATTTCTGGAAAGAATGCTGGTAATTCCTTTTCCAGCACTCTTTTTGGACCGGCACACTTCAAGATTGCCGCTGGGGGCCACGGATCTCCCTGCAGGCCTGATCTGCTGGGAGTTCAGTCCCCTACTGACAAACAAATGCCTGAATCACTGTCATCGTTAACAGCGGTGCTTTTGATTCCATGCGAATGGGAACTTACTGGCACTCTACCGCCTGTAATAACCCAGTAATACTGGCATATCGGGCAGCGGAGGCGATAAGTGTAGTTTGTGGGTATCCCAGCGTTAATACCGGCAAACTTGTAAACAGGGCCATTAATTTAAAATTAACTTTAATTTGATACTGTCAACCTAATTAAGCCATTTCTTAAATACGTTTATCAATTACAGGCTGATTTTGCCCTGTTTTGGAACCAATATTGTGGTGAACAAACATTGTCATGCTTTAGACGAGTTAAAAAGAGATCTAATAATAAGCAAATGCCAATGTTTGATTGAACAAGGGTGCTCCAAAAGTAAAGGCACCACAACACTCTCACAATCCTAATTAAAACCTTCAGAGGGTCACAAGAAAGCTGCACCTGTTTAGGAATAATCAGATAGCTGTGTAACCTGGCTTCAGCATGCTGATCCTGTCATGTTGCTCTGCAGATTTTACTGAAGGGAACAGATCACGTCTAGGTCTTCATGGGAAATTTAAATCCTTTCTTAGACTTTCTTAGTGCTGATGCCACGTCTTCTTATTGTATCCAGAACAACACTGAGCAGCTTTGAACCTGAGAAGGCTCTCAGAGCAACAAAAGCTACACTGGCCATCGATACACTCAACAAACATAAAGTTAAGTCAATGTAAAATACCAATTGAAAGAACAAACCGGCATAGCAAAGTGTTTAACTCAATCTCCAGTGGGTCCGACCTCTGCCCGGCCCAAGAAACTCTGGCGACTGGCAGCAGAGAAAATAAATATGGGTTCACATGCAGTCAGGGCATTGCACAAGGACCTCTGGTGCCCTGACTGGCTGGTGAGACTATCCTCTTGTCGAGTCAAGTGATATGGCATTGAGACAGGGCTGGTGCTACTATAACAAAATTATGGACAGCAGCCATAGGGGGGGTGACATTTCTTTCCTATAAACATTAAGGGGGAATTTGCTTCCCTGTGTTAAATTGCACAGAGAAGAATGCTCACACTAAAGCTTGTGTGATAATAGTCCTTGCAATTCTGATTGTGCAAACAATGCACAGAATTTCAGGCAGATCTAGGTTTTTGTGAAGTGTTTGCCCTCCGTAGTGCAAACAATCGCAAATGCCTCCATGTATGTACGTGATCAGAACATTCACATCGATTCCTGTGGAATTGAACAGCTTATAGTACATGCTAAGAGTGGGAGAATTCAGTAAGACCCCAATGCATGGAGGAAGACAGCCGGAAAACACATTTCATTCTGGCCCCCTGCACTGCCCATCAAAAACTTGAAAATCCCCCACAGTAGTAATGCCCCAAGGTGACTAATGAGGTCTAAAGGTATGTAGAGGAGCAGCTGTATGCCTCGGCAGGAAACCCCACCCCCCCCTTCCTCCCATATGTTGGAGAAATGAGACTGTGCTGTGTTTGACACCTGCTGTTGTGCCGATATCGCAGTCTATGTTCGAAAGATACCTGTTGAGACAACCCTACCGAATGTATTCCGGCATTGATGATAACCTAAGGGAGGACCTACCTGAAGGAATATGAAAAAGAGCAAAGCAAGAAGCTAGTGACGTCACAAGAGGCATATACAACGTCCCAAGATAATGGCTGAAGAGGATGTGTAGATCCTAAGGAAACTAATGACAGAGTGAGCTGGTAACTATGAA
Organism: Ambystoma mexicanum; assembly: GCF_040938575.1. Classification (NCBI taxonomy): domain Eukaryota; kingdom Metazoa; phylum Chordata; class Amphibia; order Caudata; family Ambystomatidae; genus Ambystoma; species Ambystoma mexicanum. The sequence continues at coordinate 721,189,822 of NC_090923.1, forward strand.
GAAGAAGATTACACGTGCACAAAGTGCTGCAGAAAATCAACCGATCAATAATTGTACAGATGCTGAAAACCAAGGTAGACTAAGTCATAATAGAAGCTGGCTATACGTAGTAAATAGAATGCAGGAGAAGCCGCCATTGTATAGAAGCTGGACATCACTAACATGAATTTAGTAAGCCAGGACCCATGGAGTGGGAAGGAAAAACTGTTGCAGTAAGCAAGTCTTTTTTAAAAAAGTGCTTTTTGCCTTTGTTAAGCAGCAAATAGTGGTTTGTCTTCGCCTCCTTCTTCTCCTGGCGGCTCAGAAGCAGTCTCCGCCCAGTTCCTTCTGGGAGAGGCCATTTATGACTCTTCTCACTTTGCATGTCCTTTCAGCCAGAGGATGTCCATTGTCCCCTTCCCCTGCAGCCCCAAATTCTCCTTCCCTGATCTAATCATCACAGAGGTGTGATTTCCTGGTGGAGTGAAGCAGAAGGGAGATGCCTGGCCTCCGTGGGGGAAGCTGTTGGACTGGTTTGATTGCTTTTGGGCGGTCTTAATTTCAATGTCTTTCTGTTATCTTTTTTTTCTTGGTTTAAAACAAACTTGTAATTTCAAAAGAAGCAGCTAGAACACTTATTCCAGATTCTAAACCATGGGATGTAAACAGTTACAACCTAGGTTACTCTCAATAACAGGTCACTTAGATTTCAGACATTAGATTTCAGTTGTATAAGTTTACAGTATTAATGCAGGCTTCTGACAGCAGTCATTCTGGCGGCTGATGGTACTGCGCCCAGATTTTGACAGATCCCACAGGCAGGCACATTTTTGCTGTGAATGTTTTGATGACAAATTCAGCTTTTCCGGACATTGTATGTTCATAATGATTTATTGAACTAAGTTACTTGTATTACCCAGCAAGAATATTGGATGTTTGATGGTGTTTTGTACCAGCATTCTGCAGTTTCAGCAACCAAGAAAAATATTTAAAACCAAGGTTCTGGATTTCTTTCAGCAAAGCAATGCTTTTCCTGCAGGCTCCATTTTTACTTGTTGGGCAGCCCAGTGACATGTTTCAGGAGTGCGCTTTCTGTTCCACCACTGACAACATGCATGGTAGATTTGGCAGCCATCTTTTCGTGTTTTAAAGCGCGATTTCCATAGGTTTTGGCGCGCACAGGGGTTTTGCGGCCATTTTGATAATTCTGGCACCATCAGAACACAGTTAATACACCCCACAATATATTACTCAAGATAGATGGGAAAAGTATTGAGGAAGTTAGGCAAAGAGAAGATAAGGGCGAACAAGAAAGGAAGGATAAGGAACGAGAGAAGAGATTAAAGGAGGATGAGCAGAGAAGGAAAAGTAGGGAGTGACAAGAACAGACATACCAGGAGGAGCAAGAGAAAGTTGAAGAATGGGCAGAAGAACAGAGAAAGTATGACAATGGACAAAGAGCGATAGAAGAAAGGGACAGAAAGGAAAGAAAGAGAGAGGATGAAGAAGCACAAATATTAAGGGACAAAAGATTACAGAGAGACGAAGGGAAGAAGAGGAAAGAAGGGAAGGTTTAAGGAGAGAAGAGGAAGAAAGAGTTAGAAGGGATGCAAGAAAGCGAAAGAAATACAGCAAAACAGAAGGCAGCGAAGTTCGGATACCAATCTTATTCATAAAGAGCAAATGAGGCAGAGCCCAGAAATATGATGGGAAAGAGAGATATTCTCCCAAAAAAGAAGAAGAAGCTAGAAGCACCTACAGCAACGCTAGATGAGGAAGGGTTTGATATGGAAAGCATTGGATAAAGGATCGATAAGGCCTATCAACAATTAAGACGAGTTAGCGAGCATATCCTGAGCATCCCCGAGTTCGATCACATAGTGAGAAGGGAGAGTCTCCACCATATGTAAGGAAGTAAAGGTAATTAACTACAAGGAGACAGACAGGGATGATTATCCCTGCCATGGATAGATTAATAGTGGGATCTGACTATCGGATGGGGTTCACACAGTTCCCCTTGTTAGCGAAGGGGGGAGCAGCAATACATTCCATGGCCACAGATGGACAAGGATAACTTAAAATACAAGCTCCCTAGTTTGAATTGGAAAATTGATAGACGAATTGGAGAAAATGACAGGAGGAAATATGTTGGCGGTGGGGACATAAAGCATCTCCTGGCAGCCATTCTTGGAGAGAGGGCTGATGATATATGGAGGAGAGCAGGATATTCAAGTGTGACTGCACAAAACACAGCGCATGATAGAGTGCCATTCAATAATTGTAGAGCAGACATTTGGAGGGCTCTCAGTGTACAATATCCTGACACATTGTATATGGGTGCAATTACGACTCGTAAAAAGGGAGCGGTTGAAGACCCTGTTACTTACATTCAGGATATTCAGGGGAAATGGCTGCTTGAAACTCGCGAGCTGTGGGAAAAGACAGTGGGCCTCATTCCGAGTCGGGCGGTAAGGGTTAACGGTCACCGGTAACGAGACCGGTGCCGTTAAACCCTTACCGCCCTATTCCGAGTTCCCTTTGCGGGTTGGAACTTAACACCTGCTTTTTGCAGGCGTTAAAAAACCACCCCGCAAAGGGACCTTGGAGCTAATTACGGCACCGTAATTTACAGTGCCGTAATTAGCACCTTCCCCATTCCCATTAAGCCCTATGGGGCAAAAATGGGAATGGGGAAGGGCCCATGGTGAATGGGGAATTACCGACCCCGCCAACCTTGGAATGGGGCGGTAATTCCGCCATTCACCATGGCGGAGTCGGAGAGATAACGGCGTCAACCAAGGCGCTAATAGCGCCTTTGTTAACGCCAGGGTCGGAATGAGGCCCAGTGGCATTATTTTACCATATTTTATGTCAGGGGTTGCCTGAACCAGTACAGAGGCTAATGAAAAAACAAGTGGGGATGGAAGAGGAGGCATGGGCTGAGATACAGTTGACAATAGTACACCATTGTCGGTTATTACAAGAAAAAAACAAGAAGAAAGATAAAAATGTAAAAGTTGAGCTAGCCAATAAGTTCAGAATTTTTTTCAAAATTTGACATAGAAGGGGTGGTATTGACAAGCGGGAAGACCGACTCGATGACGAAGTGGTGTTCTTCATGAGCATTACATATTGGATAAGGATAGAAAAAAGGGAAGTCCCACAGAGAATAGCAATAATGCAGCAGCGACCAGCATTTTTTCTGAAGGATCTTGAAAAGGTGCAGAGTGCTCTATGGACCACAGGCTCCTATGACGTAGGGTTATTGAAAGGGACAGGGGAGTTTAAAATAAAGCTTAAGCCAGGAGCAATTTTACCCTGAGCAGAACAGTAGCCCATGTCTTGAGAAACTGATGAAGGTATATTTCAGACTATTTCTACATTGATGAATCAGGGGATTATGTTACCATCAGAATTATAGTGTAATACTGCAGTGTTTCCGATTTAAAAATCTAAAGGAGGGTCCTGGAGATTTATCCAGGGTTTGAGACCTCTTAACCAGATTGTAGATGCTGAGTTTCCTTTAGTTCCTAATCCGGCGACAATATTGTGCAGTATCACAGTAGAAGCTCAGTACTTCACGCTGATCGATTTTAAAAATGCATTTTTCTCGATCCCGTTGCACAAGGACTCACAAGACTTGACTTCCTTTACATTTCGCCAAAATAGACTAAAACACAGTTGATTGCCTTAAGGGTACCGTGAGTCCCCATTGATCTTTAACAGAGTCCTACAGATGGATCTAGGCAATATAGATCTTAAAAGTGCAGTGATACAGTATGTAGATGACCTATTGATTTGCAGTAAAACAGAGGATGAGTGTAGGCAGGATTCTGTCAAACTGATGGTTATCTTAGCAGACAAAGGCTATATGGTGGACAAGGAGAAATTACAGTATTGTCAGGAGGAATTGTTGTACATAGATCCATTAATTTCACATGAAGGAAAGAAAGTGACACCTGAAAGGGCTGAGGCAATTACGAAAACAACAAAACCGAACACAGTGCGACATATGCAACCGTTTCTGGGTTTGTACAATTATATTAGTGCTTGGTTGTTTGATTAAAGCATGTACACAAAGCCACCTCTGCAAGCATTAAAGAAAGCACAAGTTGGTAAGACAAAAATAGAGTGGACCGAAGAAATGGTGGAAGGATTTGAGGAGTTGAAAAAAGCGATTTGTACAGCCCCTGTTTTAGGGATTCCCAATTATGGAGAGGAATTATATTTATTTTTGCACACAAATGGACAGACATGACAGCAGTACTTACACAAAGAAACACATTGGGATATAAACCTTTGGCATATTACAGTGGGATTCTAGACCCAGTTATGAGAGGACACTTCCCTTGCGAACCATCTTTGCCAGCTGCTGCGTTTGCAATTGAGAAGTCCACAAGTCATGGGCTGTTCTATGACCCTTTACCAGGGCTTTAAGTGGGCCGGGGCCTGCCGGGGCTGGGCCCCGGCAGGCTCCGAAATTTCGTTTTGAGGCGGGGCCCTGCCGGGGCCCACTAATCTCCCCTGGCAGCCCCGGCCACTACACGAAAAGGCATTTTTCTCTACAGCCTGAAGCTCTCGCTCATCTGCGAGAGCTTCAGGCTTCAGAAAAAAATGCCTTTCAGCTATAATGGTGGCGCCGCACCTGCGAGGCATCCCTTTAATCAAGGGATGCCACGTGGGCCGGCGCCACCATTATGGAGAAACGTGAGGCCGCTGGAAGCAGAAGCCTTGCTTTCTAAATACTGAAGCTCCCGCGGATTCGCGGGAGTTTCAGTCTTTAGGAAAAAGGCCTCTGCTTCCAGTGGCCTCACCCTTTCAGCCTTAATGGTGACGCTGCCCCTCCCCAGCTGGCGAGGGGCAGCACCACCATCAAGGCTGAATAGGCGAGGCGCTGTCCCCTGCCAGGCAAGCCTATACAAAATAAATGCAGAGATCAGCACCCTCTCCCCTGTAGGGGAGAGGGTGCTAATCTCTACAAAAGGCTGCCTGGCAGGGGTGCCAGTAGCCCATTGAGCCGGGGCTCGTCAAGGAGGCGTGGCCTAACGGCCCATCAAGAGCCTGTTGTTAGGCCACGCCCCCTCGATGGGCCCCGGCTCGATTTGTAGTGCCACTTAAGGCACTGCCCTTTACGTGGCGCATGCTCTGTTTGCCATTTTACAAAAACCTAAGGGCACATTGACATCCCAAAGAGCGTCAGCTTATGAGGTAATGATTTCCAACCCAACGATTAACATTCTAAGATGTAAAATTGTGAACCCAGTCACGTTCCTATCTGAGTCAGTAGAAGAAGGTGATCATGAGCATGACTGTGCCAATTATGTTGAATGTTATGATGATATATGCTGCGTGAAGGAGAATGCTTTGGTGGGAAGGAAGATTCTCTTTATTGATGGTTCTTCAAAAATTGATCAGACTAGTGGGGAAAGGCATTCAGGCGCTGCAGTAGTAAGACACAGATTAAATGGAGAATTCGAGGGGGTGGCGAGTCTAAGGCTACTGTCATTTTTCAGCGCAAGCAGCAGAATAAGTGGCGCATATTGTCGCACTTGAGAAACATGAAAGGCAGGAAGGGATGGTGTATAGTGACTCCACCTATGTAATGTAACCGTACACATAGGATTGTCACGTTGGAAAAGGAGGGGCTAGCGCCGTGCAGACAGATCTCCAGTTCAGCATGCGTCCTTATTGGATAGGCTCATTAAGGCACTACAACTCCCAGTGGCCATAGCGGTCTTTAAACGGGCAGCACATTCTAAATATACAAACGTTATCTCTTGCGGGAATTGAAGCCGCAGACATAGAAGCCAAAAGGGTTGCATATTCTACAGAAATCTTGAACTTTGACACTGAGGATATTAAAGAAAGTCTGATTACAACTATGTTAGTACAGAAGGGGTTTAATACGCTGTCAATAACCCAATAGAGATTAAGGGAAGTGTACCACAGGAAAAGCAAGAACTATGGAAGCGAAGGGGGTGTTCTTTATCCCCCACGGAAGCTTTATGGCGACAGCAAAGCACTCGAAGCCAGTGATGCCAGTAACTTTATCAAAAGTCGCTCTTGAAAAGCAGCATACCCTGCCCATGTAACTAGAGAAAGTCTTGCTGCCAATATTGCAGAAGATTGGATAATTCCTAATTTGTTGGAGCATGTTGCACTGTTTATGGTGAGTTGCATCGTGTGTCAAACGTTTACTGCTGGGCACACACTGAGAACGATTAGAGGATTAATACCTCGACCGAATGGTCTGTTTAAGCATTTACATATCGACTATGTCGATATGCTGCAGACATGTAATGGATATATGTATCATTAGTGGTGGTGTGCCCCTTCTCTAGGTGGATCGAAGCAGGTCAGTGTGCACACCCTGATGCCACTTGCGCATTGAAGTTTTTAGTACACTAAGTTTTCCTGTGGTGGGGTGTGTGTGAATGTCACGATCACTGCTTCCAAGGAGTCAGGAACAGCCCAACATCCTTGGAAGCAGGCCCCTAACCGTTATCTTAGGCACCAGCCGGTCCCCACTGGGACCTTTTGGACCTTGTCCTGGCGCCGGTGGCACCAGGCTCATCCAAGTCATCGGTCCCGGCACTGGAAGCGCCGGGCTCATATTATGTATGAAGATGCTTGGGTGGATTTACCTGCAGCAGACCATGCTGCTTACTTACCAGCCACTTAGAAGTCCTCTGTGAACAGGAACTACTTTCTTACCTGGGTGGGGCAAGCTCCACTCCCTGGATACAGCACTGGAACTCTTCTGGAACTGGAACTCTTTTCTTACCTAGGCGGGGCCGTGGAGGAAGACGCCTCATCACTCCAAGGCTATTTAAACCACACCCGATAGATGAAACGTGCTTCGCGTTATTCTGCATCTGCAGCAGAACGCTCACCGAGTCTGTTCCAGCCTTTCTTCTTTCGATCTTGAACCTGCTAGAATTATACTTACCATTCCTGTATCCTGTCAACAACAACACCTGCAAAGACAAGAAACAACAGGTTAGCAAGGCAACCTTTATACGCAGTGCATCTCACCTGATCCATCGGCTGCGGCCATTTCTTCACGCTGCACCTCCGCCTGTGAAGACAAAAGCATTGTTATTACTTACCGGCACTCCGCGAATTCCGGATTTCTTCACGCTGCACCTCCGCCTGTGAAGACAAAAGCATTATTACTTACCGGCACTCCGCGAATTCCGGATTTCTTCACGCTGCATCGCCACCTGTGAAGACAAAAGAAGAGACACTAGACAGGTATTTACTTACGCCCATCGCGCTCGTCACAATAGAACGCCTGCAAATACTCCGGCGTCTCTTCAGCACGAACTAAGCAGCAAGGGAAAAAGACAGTTTGAGCGCTTGCATTTACTTACTCATTTCCAGGCGCTTCACTCCATCTTCCATCTCCAGAGTCCTGCAAGACAAAAAGGGAAAAGCATTATACAGAGTCCTGTTCAATATAAACGTGCCACGCACCTAAAGACTATAAAAACTAAAAAGGTGTCCGGAAACTCACCGCTCGTGCAGTTAACGACGGTAATGATCCTCTGAGTTCAAGAGGCCTATGTTTCACCAGTGAAGGAACTGGCAATGGCACCCTGCACCAGACGCAGATGGAGAGCCCAGCATTCACCTATCTAAGGTGAGCACGTGGACCTGGGGGCTCTACGGAGAAGCTAGGAAGAGAGGGAGAGAGAGAGGGACATTCAACAACCCAGACCCTTAACCCCCATATTCTTTCATCTGCAGAAACCTCACCCTTCGAGTTCGACACACAGTGAGAAGAGGTTCGACCCCAGAAGCCAATCGAGTCCTGCACATCACTTTTCGAGTCACAGACACCTTCCTGCCAAGACCAGCGCCTCCGTGGGAATCAGGTGAGCGTTACAGAACGCGAAGCCAACCGCTAAACTCCTACCCAGGCGCAATGGAAACCTCAGACACTTATCAATTAGCCCAGTTGCTCGGGGAATTAAGAGCAGAAGTATATGCAGCTCATCAGGAAACAAACTCTCTAAGAAGAGAGCTGATAATTTCCAAGGAACGAACAGAGGACCTCACTAGGCAATTGCTACAAATGCAGGCAGGACAGACACCTTTGCCCGCTCCAGGAGGAAGTTATCCTTCTGCATCATCTTTAAATCCAGTGCAAATCAATCTACCCGGTAATGTGCCATTGGCTCCGCCCGAACGCTTTTCTGGTGACCCAAAGAACTTTGCAGTGTTCATCAACCAGTGCCGCCTACACTTCTTATGTCGACCAGCTGCATTCCCAACAGATCAGACCAAGGTGGCTTTCGTGCTTTCTTATCTCAGTGGCAGCGCAGCAGATTGGTCGATCCCTTTAGTCACCCAGGATGACCCGGTTTTACATGATTTCCAGGCCTTCCAGTCCAGCATGGAGAAACTGTTCGCAAGACATGCACAAGGGCAGGCCTTGGACAATGAACTTCTTTCATTACGACAGCGTAATCAAGACCTCTTGACTTATATAGCCTCATTCAACAGACTTATAGTGGAAACTCAATGGCCCGAGGATAAGAGAATAACGCTTTTCTACCGAGGCTTGCGTGGAGAGCTCAAGGATGTGTTAGCTCAAGTTGTGAATCCTCCACAAGAATGCTCAGACTATATTGACTTAGTTGTCCAATTGGACCACAGATTACAGAACAGGAAGGCTGATTGTTCCAAATTTGATACCCGAGTGTTTTCTAAACCACAGACCTCTACTAGGGGAGCTGACACTGTGGAACCCATGCAAATAGGGGGCATGAAAGGACCTTTAACCCAAAAGGAGCGGGAAAGAAGAAGACAGCTGCAATTATGCCTCTATTGCGGAAACTCAGGGCACTTTCTTCGAGACTGTCCAGTGAAACCAGCTAAGAAGGCTGTAGGAGCCGCAGACACCTGTGCCACAAATTCTGAGCTGGGAAACGACCTAGCCCGACAAGAGTAGAGGTCCTCTTGCCGAGCGTTAAGATCTGTCCCGTGACCTCGCATTTCGTGGTGCCCATGGTCCTCATTAGTCCTGATCGTCCGGATTGTTTGCATGCAATTGAAGCTTACATCGACAGCGGAGCAATCGGTAATTATGTGGACCGTGAAATGGTATCAAGGATGAACCTACCCCTTGTCCCTAAGGCAGTAAAAGACGTCATTACTACAGTGGATGGCACGGAGATAGCCTCCGGACCAGTAACGCACGCCACCCAAGAAGTGACGCTAGTGAGCCAAGATGGACACCGGGAGAAAATCGTGTTCGATGTGATCAAGGCCCCTCAGTTCCAAATCATTCTGGGAATCCCTTGGTTAGAGAAGCACAATCCTCAGATCGATTGGCGAGCAAATACGGTTCAGTTTCCAGAATGTTTTACCACTTGTTATCCTCGGCCTGATGTTTCACTGGCGGCAATCTCTTCTGAGGTTCCCAAATTACCTCCCGAATACCAGGAATTCCAAGACGTCTTTCGGAAGGATCAAGCTAACACCCTGCCTCCTCATAGGTCTTACGACTGTCAAATAGATCTGATACCCGGAACAACTCCTCCTTGCAGTAGGATTTATGCCCTCACCGAGCCAGAGAATCTTCACCTCAGACAATATCTGGACCAATACCTAGCCAATGGGTTTATCCGTCCTTCAAAATCTCCAGCTTCCTCGGCTTTGTTCTTCGTTCCGAAAAAGGAAGGAGACCTTAGGACTTGTATAGATTACCGCGCCCTGAATCAAATCACCGTTAAAAACAGATACCCGTTACCTTTGATCCCTGAACTCCTGGACCAAGTCAAAGACGCATGTATATATACAAAGTTGGATCTCAGAGGAGCCTACCACTTGGTACGAATAAAAGAGGGCGATGAATGGAAGACGGCCTTCCGCACCAAGTATGGGCTGTTTGAATATCAAGTTATGCCCTTTGGACTTTGCAACGCGCCTGCCGCCTTCCAGTATTTTATGAATGATGTCCTTAGAGAACTCATAGATGTGTGTGTTGTTGTCTACATTGATGACATCCTCGTCTATTCATCATCTAAAGAAGAACATCGGAAACATGTTAGAGAGGTCCTTAAGAGACTACGTCAACATAACCTTTTTGCTAAACTCGAAAAATGCATTTTCAACGTAACTCAAGTTGAGTTCCTGGGATTCATATTGTCACCCAACGGAGTCCATATGGATTCAAAGAAAGTCGATGCAATTATCAAGTGGCCTTCACCAACCTCTATAAAGGGAGTCCAAAGCATGTTAGGCTTCGCTAATTTTTACCGCAGATTCATTCCTGAATTCTCTCGAATAGTCCAGCCCATCACTGCTCTGTTAAAGAAAAACAAACGTTTTGAGTGGTCTACTGAGGCGGAACAAGCTTTTCAGGACTTAAAAACTAAATTCATTTCTGCACCTGTTCTAAAACATCCTCGTCCAGAACTCCCCTACATCGTAGAAACAGATGCTTCAAGTCTTGCTATGGGGGCAGTTTTATCACAAAGAGATCCGGTCACACATCAATTACATCCTGTAGCCTTTTGGTCCCGCAAATTCTCAGCTCCCGAGATCAACTATTCAATTACAGACAAGGAACTTTTAGCTATCAGATCGGCCTTTAAAGCCTGGCGGCATTATCTTTTGGGAGCCAGACACACAGTCACCGTAATGACTGATCACCGCAACTTACAGTATCTGAAGACGGCCAAAGCTCAGTCTTCCAGGCAGCTTCGCTGGGCTCTGTTTTTGGCTGCATTTTAATTTTATAATTACTTATCGACCGGGCAGTAAAAATGGAAAAGTAGATGCCCTCTCCCGGATGGGAATAGATGAACATTTGACCAATCCAGAACCAGTACCCATAATCCCTGAACAAAGGATTTTGGGTTTGGTCAGCGCTCAATCCTTTGAAGACATCAAGACCACAGTCAAATCACTTCTAACTCCGGCCGACTTACAGGACTGGCAATTAAGGGGAAAAGAATTTTCAGTGGATCAAGACCTACCTTTTTTCCGAGGACGATTGTACTTGCCCAGTGAGAAGATACAAAGACAGGTAATCTCCTGTTATCACGATTCACTAATGGAGGGTCACCCTGGCATAACCAAAACCATGGAAAAGGTCAAAAGACATTTCTGGTGGCCATCATGGAAAAAGGATATTAGAGACTTTGTAATCTCTTGCGGTGTATGCGCCCAAAATAAAAGTCTGAAGGAGAAACCAGCCGACCTCTTACACCCACTAGACATCCCTCCCTGTCCATGGCATACCCTGTCCATGGATTTCATCACGGACTTACCTCCATGCTCAGGGTATAATACCATTTTAGTAGTCGTGGATCTATTCTCCAAGATGGCTCACTTCATTCCCCTGAAGGGCCTACCTTCAGCTTCAGTATTGGCCCAAGAATTCTTAGAAAACATCGTTCGGTTACACGGTTTTCCCTCGGTTTTGGTTTCCGATAGAGGAAGTCAATTCATCTCCCACTTTTGGCGAAGTTGCTGTCGTTTAGCCCAAATAGATGTGAGACTTTCTACCAGTCACCATCCCCAAACTGACGGACAAACCGAGAGGACAAATCAAACTCTAGCGCAATATCTACGTTGCATGCTCCAACAAACTGAAAACCCTTGGAAGGACATTCTTTGGATTGCTGAATACGCTTATATCAATTCAACTCATTCTGGAACCGGAAAGACTCCCTTCTTCTTATTATACGGACACCATCCTAGAACCTCTAACCTGGATCCTCCCCAAGAATTCGAGGCACCTGCTGTGGATCACTTTCACTCGGAGATCACTCGTGCTTTTAAGGAAGCCACTGACCACCTGCAAAGAGCTGAAGCTCTATTCAAGAAAGGAGCAGATCAGCACCGTAAAGAGGCCCCTCACTACGCAGTGGGAGATCAGGTCTGGTTATCCACTAAGCACCTACCTCTAAAAGGACCCCGCACTTTTATCCCGAGATACCTTGGACCCTATCTTATCTCTGCCATAATCAATCCAGTGGCTGTAAAATTGGAATTGCCTTCGCATATGAAAATACATCCAGTATTCCATGTCTCCTTACTAAAACCAGTACAACCAGGAACCCGATTGACCGAACTCCCAGAACCTGTTTTAGTAGATGGAGAAATTGAGTTCGAAGTAAAGAACATCCTAGACTCCAAAATCTCCAAATCTAAATTGTATTACCTGGTTGATTGGAAAGGATACGGCCCCAGGAAAGGTCTTGGGAACCCTCAGAACATGTCCACGCACCTCGTCTGGTCAAGAAATTCCATTTGAATCACCCCGACAAGCCAAAACCCCCTGAGAAGACACGCTTGGGAGGGGCCTTGAGGGGGGGTGCTGTCATGATCACTGCTTTCAAGGAGTCAGGAACAGCCCAACATCCTTGGAGACAGGCCCCTAACCGTTATCTTAGGCACCAGCCGGTCCCCACTGGGACCTTTTGGACCTTGTCCTGGTGCCGGTGGCACCAGGCTCATCCAAGTCATCGGTCCCGGCACTGGAAGCGCCGGGCTCATATTATGTATGAAGATGCTTGGGTGGACTTACCTGCAGCAGACCATGCTGCTTACTTACCAGCCACTTAGAAGTCCTCTGTGAACAGGAACTACTTTTTTACCTGGGTGGGGCAAGCTTCACTCCCTGGATACAGCACTGGAACTCTTCTGGAACTGGAACTCTTTTCTTACCTAGGCGGGGCCGTGGAGGAAGACGCCTCATCACTCCAAGGCTATTTAAACCACACCCTATAGATGAAACGTGCTTCGCGTTATTCTGCATCTGCAGCAGAACGCTCACCGAGTCTGTTCCAGCCTTTCTTCTTTCGATCCTGAACCTGCAAGAATTATACTTACCATTCCTGTATCCAGTCAACATAAACACCTGCAAAGACAAGAAACAACAGGTTAGCAAGGCAACCTTTACACGCAGTGCATCTCACCTGATCCATCGGCTGCGGCCATTTCTTCACGCTGCACCTCCGCCTGTGAAGACAAAAGCATTGTTATTACTTACCGGCACTCCGCGAATTCCGGATTTCTTCACGCTGCACCTCCGCCTGTGAAGACAAAAGCATTGTTATTACTTACCGGCACTCCGCGAATTCCGGATTTCTTCACGCTGCATCGCCGCCTGTGAAGACAAAAGAAGAGACATTAGACAGGTATTTACTTACGCCCATCGCGCTCGTCACAATAGAACGCCTGCAAATACTCCGGCGTCTCTTCAGCACGAACTAAGCAGCAAGGGAAAAAGACAGTTTGAGCGCTTGCATTTACTTACTCATTTCCAGGCGCTTCACTCCATCTTCCATCTCCAGAGTCCTGCAAGACAAAAAGGGAAAAGCATTATACAGAGTCCTGTTCAATATAAACGTGCCACGCACCTAAAGACTATAAAGACTAAAAAGGTGTCCGGAAACTCACCGCTCGTGCAGTTAACGACGGTAACGATCCTCTGAGTTCAAGAGGCCTATGTTTCACCAGTGAAGGAACTGGCAACGGCACCCTGCACCAGATGCAGATGGAGAGCCCAGCATTCACCTATCTAAGGTGAGCACATGGACCTGGGGGCTCTACAGAGAAGCTAGGAAGAGAGGGAGAGAGAGAGGGACATTCAACAACCCAGACCCTAACCCGCATATTCTTTCATCTGCAGGAACCTCACCCTTCGAGTTCGACACACAGTGAGAAGAGGTTCGACCCCAGAAGCCAATCGAGTCCTGCACATCACTTTTCGAGTCACAGACACCTTCCTGCCAAGACCAGCGCCTCCGTGGGAATCAGGTGAGCGTTACAGTGAAGTACTAAGATCCGATAATGGGTCACATTTTGTCAATGAGCTATTCAAACAAATAGGGCTTTTATTAAGTATAAAGAATAAGTTATCTTCTGTGTATCATCTGCAAGCGAACAGAATTTGTGAGAGACTCAACAGCCTCCTCAAAGAAAGGATTGCCAAGATTAAATTGACTTTGAAAAAGGGATGGCTGCATTGCCTACCGCTGGCCTCATATGCCCTTCGGAATCAGCCAGGTTCAGACCACCACCTCACCCCTTACACCTCCGTCTAGGCTCAGGACTGATGCCCTGAGTGTAGCCAAAACTCTAGGTGATGAGATGCACAATTATTTCACTTGTATGACTACCAGTATTTCTTTAATGTCAGATCAAATCAAGCATCGGGTGACTTTATGTGGACTGGAATTTAATAGACTCTCCTTATATATTTTAGCAGGGAGTGCAAGGACTGGCAGAGAAATTCCAGAGTTTGGAAATGAACTTTTAGAAATAAATTGAAGTAGTGAGTAATGCATCAGAAACATGACTAGATGTCAGTTCTTGATCGGAAATTGGAAGAGAGACCAATATCCAGATTAATTGAGTGTAGAATATCTGTTTTCGGTGATAGAAATACATTCTACCTGCCAATAGTGACGTTCATCGGCTTGTGGTTGCTGTCTTTGTGTTCATACTTCAATCTTATATTCTACTGAAGGCTAGGAGCACTCCCAAATACATTTTTGATAAGATTACTTATATTTTGTAATGTTAGAGGTTTGCAAGGGGGATTAACCAACCCTGACACTAGGTGGTGTTCAAAATGAAAAACAACAGATGTCCACAAACTTGTGGAACTCTCCCATCTTTCGCAACTACAAAAGAATTATATACACATTTTTTGGGGTAAATGATCAAGTATATTGTTTACTAATCTCGTGAGAGAAATAACTTCTGAATAATATTACATCATATATTCAATTCCAGTCTCTGTTATATTACATGTCTTAACATCCATATACAAATAGTCTGCGTATGGTACAATTGGTCAATTCCATGATCAAAAAATAGTTTTCAGAAAAATAAATTAAACAATATCAATTCCTCAAGGTATCACATTTGATTATGATGATAAGTTCCTGGTGTTATGTTATCCTAGAAATTTGCTCAACGCGTGTCAGGAATATGTTCCCTTCACCAGGAGCTCTTTGGTTCGATATCAATCTTACCCTGATCTTGTCAGAAGAGATGTTAATATTCACACTTTTTTACAGACTATTAAGAATGGTCCAGTGATAAGAAGACTCCTTATGCTGTAATTGAACACATTTTACAAATGCAAATGTAAAAGAAATTTGATGATTGTTTTAAAAATGATTAATGAAGAATATGGCAT
This sequence comes from Ambystoma mexicanum, assembly GCF_040938575.1. NCBI lineage: Eukaryota > Metazoa > Chordata > Amphibia > Caudata > Ambystomatidae > Ambystoma > Ambystoma mexicanum. The sequence goes on from NC_090923.1 coordinate 721,204,970, forward strand.
GATCATAGAGAGTGAACAAGTTCAGGAAGCAGTAGGATAGCATGAGAAATGGTTGCCCAGATTTCTATGCATAATATATATTTGCTTGATTGTTCTCGTCTTTTTGTTCCTTATTTTTCAGTCTCTATCATTTTGATGCTTTGACCAAAGAAAGAGTTCCTATGATTCTCCCCACTATAAGTATGAATGATAACAATTCCCTTGATCTCTATGAGTATGTTAGGAGACATAAAAGAGATGCAGAGGAAATTAATGAAGGCATAAATGCCTATCTAGATAATTCAGCTCACCTGGGGAATAACATGTGATATGCTATGATATGATGGTTTATTAATATAGCGCCTATACACAATGTGTTTCAAAGCGCTTCATGACAAGGGAGGGAACATGGGAAAATACAAAACATTCTAACAGGCCTTGAACAAAAGAATGTGAAATAACTATCATACTCAGCCTAGCAACATTTCAGATAGAGCTAAGACACAGAAGGGAGGGAAAGGAAACAGACGACTACCGCACTAAGCCTGATGACATATCTGGTAGAGCCGGAGAATTACGCGAGGTGAGGGAGAGGGGAGGAGAAAGGAGGAAGAGGAACAAAACAAGCGACTCGTACTAGGCCTCACGACATTCTCGATAGTGCTGGAGGGGCAGGGGGGAACAAGTAAGGAGGGGGTGAGGTGACAAACAATTGTTGCTATCATACTTAGTCCAGGGACCATTCAGGTAGCGTAAGTGCATAGAAAAAGTAAAGGAGAGGGGGGAGAGGGAGAGAAGGGGGAAGGGAGAGGAGAAGAGAACACAGAATAAGAATGTGAAAGAGCAGAGAAGCAGAGGGGACGCAAAAACAGTTGCAGAGGTCAGTGAAACATACAAGTTGCATGGGAACACAAAAAGTAGGCAAGGATTCGCAGTGATGGTGGGCACAAGCATGATTCAGGGCCAACCAGGGCACAATCCAGGGAGGTCCAGGCATGAGGGTTGAGAAGGGTGAGGCACCAAAGTTAATGTGATCATAAAAGTCAAATCCAAGCATTGGTGACAGGTCGGAGATGGTGAAAACCATAGTGAATCCAGGGTATCCCTACAAAATATCCCCACCAAAAATATCGCCGTACATATGGCCGTTTGTCTCGCCATAGACAATATTTTTGGGGAGGATATTTGTGGGGGCGGGGGTTGCGGGGGGTCCCCTGCACATTTTAAAATAATGTGGGGTTTGCAGGGGTGTCCCCCGCAAGGTCCATGGGTCAGTATCGCGGATATTAACACATGGAACCGAATCAAGACACTGATGCAGTACGTAGGAGATAGGGAGGGGGGAGGTGGATGAAGGGAAGCAGGGAAGGGGAAGAGAGAAGAGGGAAGGAAGAGAGCAGGAACAAATAAGGGGGCCATGGAGAAGCAAGAAGGGGAACATCGAACAACACGGGGCAACAGAGGGCGTGGACAGCAAATATCATGGGGAAACGGAGGGGGTGGGGGGATGACAGCAAACATCATCGGGCAACGGCGGGGGTGGGGGAGGACAGCAAACATCACGGGTCAACTGAGGGGGTGGGGGGGCACAGCAAACATCACAGGGCAATTGAGGGGGTGGGGGGAGGACAGCAAACATCACGGGGCAATGGAGGGGGCGGGGGAGGACAGCAAACAACATGGGGAAACAGAGGGGGCCGAGGGTACAGCAAACATCACGGGTCAACGGTGGGGGCGTGGGGGAAGAAGGGCAAACATCACAGGGCAACAGAGGGTGTGGGGGAGGACAGCAACCATCACAGGGCAATGGAGGGGGTGGGGGGCACAACAAACATCACAGGGCAATGGAGGGGGCGGGGGGAGGACAGCAAACATCATGGGGCAATGGAGGGGGTGTGGGGATGACAGCAAACTTCACAGGACAACAGAGGGTGGGGGAGGACAGCAAAGATCACAGAGCAACGGAGGGGTTGGGGGAGGACAGCAAACATCACGGGGCAACAGAGGGGGATGGAGGGATGACAGCAAACATCACTGGGCAACGGAGGGGATGGGGGAGGACAGCAGACATCACGGGCAACGGAGGGGGTGTGGGGAGGACATCAAACATCACAGGGCAATAGAGGGGGTGAGGGGCACAGCAAACCTCACAGGGCAACAGAGGGGGGGTGGTATCAACACATGAAAAAGGTGGGGTAAAGAGCATCTGATGAGAGTTACTATGTCTGCTCTCTCATCCCACATGCCATGAATACAGTAATGACTTTCAATTCAAAGGAGGTTTCAGCACACAATGCGAAATGCCTCGTCCATCCTGCAGCATGTATCACTCGAGGACAGTTCCAAGGAAGTTGGGCAACCTTGCGATGGAGATCAAAATGGTAATTTCCATGCCAAGCAGATGGGGAGCAGGTGCAAGTGGATCTAGGTCACCTGGCCTGAGCCCTGCCCACCTGGTGCCTTGCAGGTAACCGAAGCTAACCTGGCCTAAGCACCACCCACCATCTTAGCCCTGCCTCTTCCTTCCTGCTCTTAACTCTTTGATCAAGGGCGTCTCTCACCTGGGCGTCCAAAGCAAAGGGCTGACAAAGAAAAGGGCTCTTTGTTTAAGTCCCGCCCACCTGGTGCCTTCCTGGTTACTGCTCTTTTTCCCTACTTAAGGGGCCCTCTTGCCTCTTTTCCTTTGCAGATGGGGAGCAGGTGCAAGTGGATCTTGATCATCTGGCCTAAGCCTGGCTACCTGATGCCTTCCTGATTGGCGCTCTTTTTCCCCACTTAGCATGCCCCGGCCACCTGGTGCCTTCCTGGTTGCCGCTCTTTTTCCCTACTTAAGGAGCCCTCCAGCCTCTTTTCCTTTGCAGATGGGGGGAGCAGGTGCAAGTGGATCTAGGTAACATGGCCTAAGCACCACCCACCTTCTTAGCCCTGCCTCTTCCTTCCTCTTCCTCTTCGATCAAGGGCGTCTCTCACCCGGGCGTCCGAAGCAAAGGGCAGACAAAGAAAAGGGCAATTCCTGTTTGGACCAGGAGGATCCAGTGCCTGAACCCCTGCTCAGACAGCAGGTAAGCATGCACCAACATGTGTTTACTCCCTGTGTCCCCACAGGCCATCCCCAACTCTCTGGTCCCCCTGGGATGATCACTGGTGCCCCCCCCTTCTTGCACACAGGTGTTGTCTGTTTTGCTTGATTCTTCTACCTTGCTCCCCCTCCACCACTCCTCCAGCCTACTGCAGGATTCTGTCCTGATACATTCTGGTTTCACCATCACCGTCTTGTGGCCAATGCTGGATTTGACTTTTATGGACTTCATTGATTCACGGTGCGTCACCCTTTCGCACGGTGGCCCTGAGTGATGCTGTTCCCATCTACATCTTGAATCCAGGCTTGCAACATTATGTGTTACTGTTACTACTAACTTCTGCAATTGTATGCGCTCTCCCCTCTTGCTTCTCCGCTCTTTTTGACTGCTTACTCTCTGTTCTCTCCTCCTCTCCCTTTCTCCCTTTTCCTATCTCCTCCCCCTTCCCCTTACTTTCTTCTATGCACTTACGCTATCAGAATTGTCCCTGGACCTAGTATTATAGCAACCTCGTATGTTGTCTGTCTCCTACCACCTCCCCTTACTTGTTCTCCTCCCCCCATCTCCCTCCAGCACTATCTGAAATGACATCAGGCCTAGAACGCTTGTTTTGTTCCTCCCCTCCCTTTCTGCAACCCTCTCCCTCACCTTTTGTTTTCTCCGGCTCTATCAGAAATGTTATCGGCCTAGTACGGTATTCGCCTGTCTGTTTTCATTTCCTTCCCACTCTACCCCTACCTTCCTTATCTATGTTTTAGCTCTTGCACTATCTGAAATGTCGTCAGGCCAAGTACGATAGTTAAATTTACATCCTTACTGTTCATGGCCTGTAAGAATGTAATTCTATTTTCCCTTGTTCCCCCGCTTTGAAACACATTGTGTGTAGGCGCTATATAAATATACTATCATATCATATCAAGACCATACGAATGGAGAAGGAGCCTGGATGGACAGTTAAAATGCTTGTGTATCCTGCTGCTGGACAGGCTGAGGAAATCATTGAAGAAATGAAGAGAATGAACTGTGCTGATGTAACAGAAATAGCAGGATCGCCTGGAAGTTGGGAACAAACTCAAATATTGATCTGTGGATGAGTGTGCATAACAAGAAGGGATGGGAAGATGAGATGATGTCCTGTGCGCTCATCTGCTGAGAACACATTACATACAAGAAGTACAGAAAGCCACGGGTCAAGCATTGTAAACTACTGACATGGGTAGAAGACGAATCAGATCCAGTAGTTGTAATCCCATTGGTTAATGCAAAACTATGCTTTCAAAGACATGGAAAGAACCATGTGGGATATAACAAAGAATGCAAAACCACAATTGACGTTCCCAGAATGGGAGACGGAACAGCTGTCCTTATGGATCGATATTGGGATTGTGGATCTAGAGCCTATATGAAGTTACCCAAGGATTGGGGCAGAGTGTGTTCCATGGTTCTCATCCATGTTCCAGCATTAGTGATTTGTCAGAGCAATCTAAATATTGGTGAATTTCCAAAAGTGGATGACCATTTGAGAAAAAGAATATCACTTGAACTCCTATGGTCGAAAAGAGAGAATTACTTCTCCGCCAAATCAATAACAGCATAAGAAACTATTCCTGAAGAGCACAAGTTGTTTGCAAAGACTGCTGTAATAATGACGACTATATTCATACCTGCAATTCAGACAGTAGCGAATGCCAAATGGTTGCAAATCACCAAGATGGAAGATGAGACAGATGACATTGAAGATGACAGTTGGTTTACTTCGTTGTTTTCATGGATTTCTCAGTGATTGGCGAATCTGTTCAATGTTCTTGGAGTAATACTTTTGCTAGTAATGTTTGGATTCTGTATAGTCAAGATGGTGATCGCCCAATGCAAGAAAACAGCAAAGAAGTTAGTGAGAATGAATATCATGCTTGATGTCAAAAATGAACCAAACGCCAAGGAGCTGACAGTTGATGCTGTCTGAAAATATATAGAGGCTAGCATCGTAGCACCTGAAGGAACAAAGTTTCTGTATCCAAAGAATCATAAGAAGTACGTAGGACGATGGGTCTATTGTACCCGACTGGACAATGTACCTACATGACCTGGACTGTAGATGAACATGTCAAAACAGCATGCACCCTGAGGGAGGCGATGAAAATATGGACACCTAAGAAACACTTCTTCAAGAGAAAATACCAAGATGTACGAAAGCTTGAGGAGGTGCTCGAGGACTCGACCAGAGGGGGGGAATGTAGAGGAGCAGCTGTGTACCTCTGCAGGAGACCCGCCCCCCCTTCCTCCCATGTGTCGGAGAAATTGGACCATGCCGTGTTTGACACCTGCTGTCGTGCCGATATCGCAGTGTATGTTCGAAAGAAGATACCCTTTGAGACAACCCTAGCGAATGTGTCCCAGAAGTGATGACAACCTAAGGGAGGAACTCCCTGAAGGAATATGAAAAAGAGCAAAGAAAGAAGCTAGGGATGTCACAGGAGACATATACGATGTCCCGAGATAATGGCTGAAGAGGATGTGTAGATCCTAAGGAAATTAATGGTGAAGTAAAGAATTGAGTGAGCTTTTAACTATGAAGAAGATTAAACATGCACAAAGTGCAGCAGAAAATCCACCGTTCAATAATTGTACAGATGCTGAAACGCAAGGTTAGTCTAATAAAAGCTGGCTATACGAAGTAAATAGAATGCAGGCAAAGCCGCCATTGTATAGAAGCTGGACATCGGTATCATGAATTTAGTAAGCCAGGACCCATGAAGCGGGAAGGGAAAACTGTCGCAGTAAGAATAAGCAAATCGTGGAGCTGCATGGCGAGGTTGTCTGGCCTGGAGTCAAGACTGAAGCAACCAAGATCAGCTATCTATTCTATTCTATGAAGTTTAATTCATTTCGAGCATTTAAAACTTGCAAAAATGGACCAAATCGTGGTCTCCTGTCACGTGAGCCAAGGATGAAAATAGAGTTCGAACTTGGAGTCCTAGACATGCTAGTGATTGCCCTCACTCCCATGCATTCTCAAAGACAAGGATACTTTGCAAAGCCAAGTACAAAGACAATCTTTATGGCAGAAGGCATGGGTGATGACAGATGCTTGGCTAATTGAGTGGGGAGGTAGTGTCATGCCCCATCTCTTTACACCTGGGTATGGGCTTATGTGCTGCTAAGTGAACCAAATGTTTAAGACATTGCACAAGCCTCCCAACCAATTATATCAGTCCATATATCAAAGGACCTTTTAGTTTGAAGACCATTTAGAAACTGTGTATCTAATGTTTCTGAAGATGACATGTTTTAGAGGTAGGCATATGTTGTCCACCTGATAGTGGACAGCCAATCACGATCCTAGCTCTAATAGAAATGCATACTTAGCCAATCCCGACCCTGATAGGTTTTTCATTATTGCCATGTACTCTGACGTTACCTCTGATGTATTTTTGATATAAAAGCTATTGTTTGTGTAAAAATCGCTGAGAGGAACTGAGCGTACGTTCATTGATGTTCTCTGTAAAGTCCCTGTTTTAGATAACTGTTAATAAAACAGTACTTTTCCATATTCCTGAGATGATTCGGTAATTTGGAGGTAATTTGGTTTTTGAATTATTCTGTCTGATCCCATCCATTACATGCACGTTCCTAAAGTGCCCTAAGCTCAGGTATATATTATCTTTTTAGCGTGGTTTTTACTCCTCATTTACAGCTCTGGAAAATTATGCTAAATCTGCTGCCTTGTTTGTGAGTTTTTTTCAAAATAGCATGAACTTAATCACTTCTGGGGACTCCCTTTTGCAGACAGGTCAAAGTGTGATTCAAATATGTGGCCAGCAACACAGAAATTGGTTGGGCAACGATGCCAGGATATTAACCAAATTTGTTTTTAATCACTTGACCATGCACCTTCTGAGCTCTAGTTGGTGCAAATATTTCGCTTTTTGCTTTGAAATACTACAATTGCATAGCGTTTCCTTGTAAGTACACAAATCACATAGCAAAAAAAAACAAAAAATGCATGCATCTTTATAGAAACATGGTAAACCTGAACAGTAGCTATGCTTTATTTTCTAAATCCTGAATGGAGTGCTAAAAGTCTCAGAAGGCCAAGCAATACAAGCCTGAAATATCGCTTCTATGTCATAATCCTGCATTTTAAAGCCCGAACACAACCAAGACTGATGTATTTTGGCCGTTTTTGTGTTGGTTTAAGAATGCAGTATTATTACATAGAACCCCACTCCTTCCTCACCGACCACCCTCTCCTGCTCCTTCTCTCGTTAATCGGAGGGGGGTGAACGCCTCCAAACCCTCCCTTTTCCCACCTACCACCCCTTCCTACATCTAAACACGCATTCTCCCCACACATACACATACACATACAAACACATACACACACGCACATACGCACACAGAGTTTCCTCTGGGGCACACAGGGCCTGTCAGCCATTGTGCGTACTTATGTGCGACAGGAGCTTGTCAGTTCGATTTAGAAAGACCGCTCTGTGTGGTCACTGAGCGGTCTTTCGGAATCAGTCTTTTTTCCTTTTGGAAAAAAGGAAAAGGTCTTTTGACCTAGGACCAACATATCTGCTTGCTTTTACTGTACCATACATTCAGCTCATAAAGCTGCACAATAAAAGAAGTTGTGTGATTCAGTTACCTCCACAAAGTACTTAATTGGCAGAAATGTATAACCTGTTGCTTTGCATGGTGTTAAGAACATCTAAATAGCCACAAAAAAGCAAACCCTTCCATTGGGGGTCATTACGACCCAGGCGTTAACCATGGTGCTATAAGCGCCATCGTTGACGCTGGTATTTTAACGATTGAGCCATGGTGGATGGCGGACTTACCGCCCCATTCCAAGGTTGACTGGGCAGTAATTCCCCATTCACCCTTCCCAATTTTTGCCCCCATAGGGCTCAATGGGAATGGGGAAGGCGGTAATTACGGTACCACAAATTGCGGTACTGTAATTACCTCCAAGGTCCCTTTGCGGGTCCAATCCTTAACAGCTGGTAAAAAAACAGCCGTTAAGGTAGGGACCCGCAACGGGACCTCGTAATTAGGCGGTAAGGGGTTAACGGCGCCACAACCTTTTACGGCGCCGTTAACCCCTTACCTCCTGGGTCGTAATGAGGCCCATTGTCTGCATGACGAACGAGCATGCATCACGAATATAAACTAGACTTTCAAATGGGATTTTTGTGGCTCCTTTTTTCTTGGAAGGCACATATTTCGTAGGATATGATAGTCTGTGGACTTTCAGATAGATATGGACCATCATTGCTCCGTCACCCAAACTTAGCTTAACCTCAACATGCATGTCAGAAAAGCAGTAAAATCATTCTTCTTCCAAAGAAAACCCATGAGGAAGACACCCCTCCTTTACCCCCAAAACAAGCCAGGCTGTTGTAGTGGGAGAATTGGGTAAGTCTCAATGCCCTCTACACAGCACGGTCGTAAGTGGCAACACCATAGACTACAAATGGGGGCAAACACAGCTGGCACACTGATTTGTGGCATAAAAAGAAGTCTCTCAACGTGGCTTTATGAAGTGGAGGTTAAGCTGTGCACCATGTTTTACAAGTCACTCATAAATAAACAGTCATCAAAGAGATCTCCACTGGCTCCTGGTCTGCCAGGGAATCACCCTCAAGGTCCAATACTTGCTTCCGATATTCCCACAAAGCACAGCTCCAAGACATTTACCACAGCTAGCAATGCATGGGAAGGTCCCTCACCACACAAATGCCTGCTGGACCGCCTGCAGCGCCATGTAACAAAGGGACTGATTGTGGTTAGTGGAATCCAAATAAATACATGCACATACATCTGTCAAAATGCTCATACATCAATTGGTTTCAAAAGATGCCTTACAAATTATTGGTACAACATATGATTTGTAATGTATGAGTTTGGAAAATATGTTAATTACTGTACCTGCCACCATTTACGTACGTGAATCAAAGATTGTGATATTTAATGTGCACTGTCGGTGAGAGGAAGAACCACAGAAGAACTTGACCTAGTGAAATTTGTTTTCCAAATGACTAATATGAAGCACATATATATTCGCATGTGGGGCATATGAAATGGACAGCCCATCTGCTGAAACTAATACTGGTAGACATTGAATATAGCAATAATAAGTGCTGTAACGGCCAGGGCTTGAGCTAATAGGCCAGAGCCTAGTGAGGGCCTTTAACAAGGGTCCAAAGGGTGCTGCCACCAGATACAGCCCGGGACCCAGTTATAAGTGCTATTAGCACCCTAGGTTAATGTCCCTCCTTGCTAGTAGCAATGTATTAGCTCTTGTGCTCACCCCAACCCGTTGATTCAAGCAAATACTCACTCAAGGTGGCCGCCATGGAAATGGAAGGCAGTGCTCTTTGTGGAAAACCTCTTACATTACCGTGGTGGCCCAGAATTCAGATCAACACAGCATAAGTGTTAAAATGAAAAACATGTGAGTGAGAGCAGGGGAGGGGCGTAGGTGGAGGTCGTGAGCTGGTGGGGTGATGGCAGGGCAGGTGTTAGCAGCGCTCAGCTCGCACTGAACCTGGGCTTGGAGCAACCTGATTGGCTGCCGCACCCACCTCGGGTGTTAATACTAGTTTTTCTGTTTGTATTGCATTTCATGTATATGATGGATTGAACAACAGTGTGATTAAATTTTATTGTTAGTCATGATTTTGTTTACATGTTTTGTCACTTCGGACTACATGTGACACTACATGTATTAGGTATTGTTATACATGTTATACATGTAGTATGAATGGTGTATGAATGTTTGATGTATGTGTTTTATGAGGAATGGTGTTTGTGAGACAGGTTTTCTTCAATAGCCTGTAACTGGTTTCTTTTATATATTAAAAGAGAAGCACACAATAGGTGAGTTTTTATACAATAATAAGGGTAATCCTCTATTTTTGCATATGTATGATGTAGCTACAGATGAACTGGTTGCTTATTCATGTGTATTTAGGTAGTGGTAATGGTATAAGTTTGAATGAGTGAATGATTTCACTTGGGCGCAACCTGCTTTTGAATTCAACAGATGCCCCCAACAAGTTTTCACCTAAAACTCCTAAAACGTATCCAGAAAATGTTATGTTTATTCTGAAAAGACATTACCATTAATTCACCTTAGTCATTTTCTTAGTATTCTTAAACGCCTAATGCCCCAAGATGGACCCAAGCATAAATTGTGTTCTTTCACATTCTGCGCATGACACATCGAAGTCCCCAACCCTACACTCATGCCCTGAGTACATTGGAGAAATTGTTCAGTACAAACGGAGCATAGAAGGTATGGGGTATTCCTGCCCACTGTATAGATTATATGAATGGGAATCCGGAGTAGGTGGGGGCTGGGTGACTAGAGCCTTGGGGCCTGATTCACAGAAGTATTTTATATTTATTTATTTATTTGTTTTAAAATCTGTTTATTGGCAGTTATACATTCCCACATTACAGGCAGTCAAATGCAGATCACAGAAGCGTTTTATAATGGGTCAATCCCATTGAAAAAGGCTCTGCAGGTGCTTGATTGCTCATTGCATCCAGTAGCGGAGGCAGCTTTTGGTGCTGCGGTGAGGCAACTAATAGGGTGCATGTGGGAGGCTGGGGGGTGCACTCGGCAGGGGGGAGCCAGGGAGTGCGGCCACCTCCCTGGCCACCACCTGGCTCCGCCACTGATTGCATCGAGCAGAATTCATAAAGCCCATAAGAGCCCCCCCTACTCAGATTGGCTATGAATGTCCTGGTTCTCAAGCACTTGTGGTCAGAATGTTCAAGCCACTCTTCATTGGCTGGAGTTCAGGATGTTCAGGCCAATCATCGCTGTAGATAAAAAACAATCAAGCAGGAGACTCTGCCTTCCAATGTAGTAAGTGGTTCAAAATCGATTGGCCGTCCTGCCCATTCTGTTGGGAGGATGGATCATCTTGCTCATGTCTACTACAAAATACTAATAGGGAAGGATTTGGGGTAAATTGAAAGATGATGTAGTGGAACAAATGTGTAGGTGCCCGCCATCCAACCATCCAGAAACGTCACTATTTGTGATGGCAGCAATTAAATAGGAAGAGAAAGAAAGGGCAAGGTCCTTTATTGCTTCCTGTGTTTTTGTTATGATTTATCTGAACACACAGGACTCAACTGGTTTAAAGCATTAGATCCCTTCTTGTTTTCTCTAGGGTTCCCGATCAGCAGGTGAAGAATATAATGTGGCAAACGCTCCAGGCTGTCAACTTCTGCCATAAGCACAATGTAAGTCTCTTGAACTCTGCAGTGTCTTTCTACTTTCTCTTATTCCTTTAGCCATTCCACCGCACTCCTTCCCCATCTCAATACTTCCTATCATTTTCCCTTTAAATAGAGATTATTCCCTCTTGCATCAAACCATCTCTGTTTGTCTCTGGTTTCCTACTCTAAAGTTTTATCTCTCCTTTTTTCTAATTTTCTGTTTATTTGCCATGCATTCTTCCATCTCACGTCTCCAACAACCTCCTCATTGATTGACATCCGAGATGTAGGCCTCTCCCATCCTCTCTCACCCTACCTTTTGTCATGCCTGTTGCTTATCCTCTTCTTTTACCTCTTTTCTCCACTCCCGTTTTTTTACACTTGTTTCACCATAGTTGCCATAATCATCACATCTCTCGCTCCTGTCCCGCCATTTTTCTATCACTCGTCTTCACCTTCTCATTCCCCACTTCTCGGTCACCTTTATTTTCTCTCCTCCAATGCATAAACAATTTGTAGGTGTATTATGTGATTGTGTTTTGTTTATTTGATGGTTTAGCAGTGATGAAGTCCCACCGTAAGATCTGGAGATTTCCTCTCCACTAGGGGTTGCGTTTTGTGTGGGTAATGTACATCCTTTACATTGCCTTAGCACATACCCAATGAAGATGTTAAAAAGACAACCTCAGTTCATACTATGGTGGTTGTAATATGCAGAGTTCAGTTTGTTTGATGAAATTGGAAATGGGCGGCACTGACGCTTTTGTGAGGGAATGCTGAATGAGGTAGCGTGCGGCCGACAACGGGTGCACTATATGGAAATGTCTACATGTGCCTCCCCGTAAGGAAGGGGTTTATCCTGTGATGGGTCCTGCCTTGCTAAAGTAAGCAATCTCTATTCCATCTGCATGCTGAGAAAGGTATACTTAAGGGGCGAGCTCTGGCTTTTTGGTCCCCAATACGCCAGATCCAAACTAGACACGCGTTACGCCAACTTTGAGATTGGCAACCGTACCATTCCTACCATGAGTAAGGTTATAAGCTTGGAGACCTATCTAGAATATTCTTTGAGATCCGACATCAAGTTAATCACATGGTGAAGACCTCATGTTATTATCTGTAATTGCTAAAACAAGTCAAGCCTTTTATCTCTGACAAACATTGTGAAACCTTGGCTAGAGCAACCACGCTCTCCCGGCTTGACTATTGCAATGCACTCCTGGGGGGTGCTACCAAAGGCAAGATCACAACTACTACAGATAGTGAAGAATAACGCAATCTGTATCATCCCAAATGTGAGCCGCGGCCAACATATCACGGAACATATGAAACTCGCCCACTGGCTCTCAGTAAACTCGAGAATCCCCCTTGAAAACTCTCACCTTGGTACACAAGAGCATTTATGGCAAAGCCCCATCATACAAGAAGGAGAAACTCCAAAACTACTGCCCTCGGAAGCCACTTTGATCCAGTAATAGTGGACTTCTGGTATGCGCCAAAGCCAAACGGGCCCATGGAAATAGAAGATCCTTTCCACTCATTGCAGCCGACGCCTGGAACATCCTCCCCCCAGGCACTACAAAAGAAAAAAAACTCCTATCTTTTATAAAACAACTAAATATCAACTTATTTGAGTAGGAGTAGTCTCCCCCTAGCTATCTCTCACTGTCCTGTGCCTTTGTGGTCTCCATGTGTTCCTGTACTGTGCCCTGATGCCTACCGGGCTCCGTCATGTAATACATACATAAATACATACATACATAAGTGGAGGGGCCAGATGGTGGTGATTCATGGAAATCAAATGTCATGAGTTATATTATCTAGAGCTTTCAGAGGAAATAATATTTAAAATACTAGCATTGCACACAATGTTGTGGCTTAATACACTTACTAGTGTTAAACATTTTGAGATATGTGTACACTGGTAGTTTATGTTGTGCAATTATGCATGCAAGACACAACACCTAAAGAATGCATGTATACATTCCTTAGACATCGAGTTAATTCTTGGTAATTCATGATATTTTGTACATGACTAAGACAACCTCTAGAAACAATTAAAACTGATTAGATTGTTATTTGACTCAAACATTCATTAGCATATGACTGCTCCAGAATATGACTTTAGTTATGGAGCAACCTGATTGGCTGCCACACCCACCTCAGGTGTTAATACTCGTTTTTCTGTTTGTATTGCATCTCATGTTTATGATATATTCAATAACAGTGTGGTTCTGTTTTATTGTTAGTCATTTCTTTGTCTAGATCACATTGAATGTCACATTGGGCTTCATATTGCTATATATGTACTATGAATGATGCATGTGTTTTATGAGGAATGGTGTTCATCAGTGCTTCATTTGTGGGGGTGTTTCCAGGGCTCAGCCCTGGCACTTATGTCTGAGCCCGGGACTTATTGTCTCAGACACAGATTGATTATGAAGTAATGATAGCCAGAGCATCCATAAAACCCAATGAGCAGGTGTGAGCTGTAGTTTAACCCCTAATGTGTCGACACTACAGGGAGCAGCTGTGGGTGGTGGCAGCAATGGTGGGGAACTGGCCGCTCGTAGTGTCATACGCGTGCTAGAAAATATTTGGGTCCAGGCACTTATTTTCGTACAAATTAAGCACTGGTGTTTGTGAGACAGAGTTTTCTTCAATAACCTGTAACTGGTTTCTATTATGAATTGAAAGTAATTTGCTGATTTCTTGAGTGAGGGAGGTTTTCGATTACTGCTTGCAGAACAGTATAGTATTAGTTCAGTCTCTGCTCCTGGGGACAAAGCATGCTAGTGTGACAATGATGAATCCTTGTACTGGGGGATTTTGAGGTAGCTACCCTATTTTAAAAGGACACTGTATGGCAGGAGAAGAGAGGCAAATGCAAATAAACATACAATGATACACTAAAGATCAATGAGTACTTTCCCATTGTTACCGGAAGAAGAAGCGCCACATGAATGAGCTGAATTCTCGGAAACGTGAACTGTATGTTGGGATATTTCTAGGCACGGGAGGAATGCATAATTAGGGCCCTTTGATCTGCATTTGACCTGGTAAAAATCAAGGGCTGACCAAAACTGGTAGATCCTTGGTTATGGGTACCTATAAACATACTAACAACCACAGTTGTGAACCTCCTGGAAACAGGCAGAATTAGGCAAAAATGTAGATTGATGCAATGTGCAAGTATATACCTATGGGATAGAATCCCTTCAGTTACCAAGTCCAAAAGTGGGGCCTGTGCACCTTACTCATTGGAACTGAAACCTGTCACTCTGGTCCTCCAGTGGCTGAAGTTTACAGCAGGATGTCTTCTGACTTCCCCACCCAAAGAGAGGTGCCTCTTTCAATGCACACTACTATTTCACATTCACATGTCTAACAGCCCAGACATATTGTGCTGAAACACTGATTAACTGTCAGTCAATATTTACAATCTCTCATAGATTGACTATTGTGTAATTGTCATGGTTATGCAAACCTATCAGCATCATTCTCCAGCATGGAGGGTCTGGCATGGATTCACATGCTCATGAATACTCCCCATCATCAGGCAGGGAATATTCTGTAAACAAGAAAGCAGCCTTGCTTTAAACGTTTGAAAACAACCTTTTTCCCATTAACCAATCACTGAAGTCTGGGTGATACTGCACCCATCCAATGACGATCCTCTCCCTAAGCCCCACCCCTGGTGGTCATCTTCAGATTTTTACTGCACGCTTCAGTGCTTGGGAGTCCTCTTGAGTTGCTCTTCGAGCGAGAGTTCCTATTTGTACATTTTTCATGGATAAATTGTTCTATTTTCGTCCAAACCTCTCTTGTTTGCTGACCGTTGGTCAGTGCCGGCAGCGGGGACCTGTTGCCAGGGAAGATCGACCGCTACATCGGTGGATCTTTGTCTTTCCATTTCGTAAGCCTAGTTAAGGCCTACTTCACGCCTCGCCATGTCAGAAGAAGGCAAGAGGAGTCTGTTGAAGCCCTGAGCCAGATGCGGCTTGAGGAACATCTACGTTGAAGACCGGCACAAGAGGTAACTCTATTGTCTGCATCCGGACATGACCAGGACAGATGCGATATCTGATGAGGTTTCAAAGCCAAGATGAAGCAGGGCCATTACTGCAGATTTGTTGCACGTCTAAAGGAATAAAGTGCTCCAGGAGCGGCATCTGGGTGCGCACAGGCACCCTTCAGGTCCGGACGACCTTTGGAGTGTTCTCCCTCAGGGAAGAGGTTGAGATCCGCTCAGAATGTTCCTTCACAGGATGTCCAAAGAAAGGCTAAGCGCTGCACTGCTGATCTGACACGGGACACCGCTGCTGTGGGTACGCTCCCCTTTGCCTTCCCTGTACATGGTAAGCCTGCTGGTGGGTGGTGTGTCATCGGAGAGACCAACCCTCTCGTCCAAACATGTCCCTTCATCGAAGGATAGACCAAGGAAAGAGACTTTCAAGGAGGGCACTCCAAGGTCCTCAGAGACACCTACGTCCAAGGCCTCACCAGTGGTGACGCCGTCAGCATCTCACAAGCAGAGATCCCCGTCGGCGAGACCACTGTCTGCTACTCCCGCAACCAGGACCCCGTCGACAGCTGCACCATCGACGACCGTTGCTACAGCTCCGTCGACGATCCCGTCGACTACTGCAGCAACAGCAACATCTTCACAGAGGGTTACACTGCCTCCCCGGCCCATGACTACTACAGCTCCGGCCACGACTACGACTGCCTCGGCCATGTCTAGCCTCAGTCGTTTCTTCTTTCCCAAAGGAGTCAGGAAGAACAAAGGAACTGTTGCCACCGACAGATTTTCTCCCGAGGCCTATGGTGGGTCTAAAGGAAGTAGCAAGGGATCCCTTCATGGAGGTCTGCACAGGATGGATGAGGAGTCCTTGTCGGAAGGCTGCTGCTTGGACCAGGGATGGGACAACCCAATGGGCCATCAATCCCGGCAAGGCGCACTAGTCCTCCATCAGTGCCAGCCCCAGTGGTTCCTCCACAGGGCCCTAGAGACATGACTCTGGATATTCTAGTTACACTGCACACTTTGGTGTTAGAGATACAACAGCAGCTCCTGCCCCTGTTGACTGCGGTGGGGCGCCCACCCCAGGCAGAGCCCACCAAGACCACAGCACAGACCCCGCCCTACGGGTCCAAAGCACCCTCCAACACCAAGGTAGCAAAAGCCCCCCTCCACTCCGGCTGTACATGGGGTGGGTCCTCTCCATATGGTCACTGGAACGGACACGGATACAGGCACTACGGAAACGGATTTGTTTGATGACATTGTGCCACTGGATGGAGAACCGCTGGGTGCCAATGACCCCCCCAGGGCATCGCCTACTGATGAGGTGGGTTCCTTCCACTCCATGCTTTCAAGGGAATCTACCCTTTTCAAATGAGTGCCCGAGGAAAAGAAAAAGGAGGGATTTCTTTACCAGAGACGTGTGTCATCCAGGAAGACTGTAATGTCCATTCCTCTGCTGTACAATGTTTGGGAAGAAGGCCTAGCTCTCATGAAGACCCCAAGTTCTACACCGTCGAAACGGGACAGATTTGAGAAAAAGTACAGGGTGCCTGACTCGGCCCCTAAATGCCTCAGATTGCAGCCATCCACAGACTCTGTGGTTTCAGCCCCCGGCTGTAAGTGGTCAGCAAACCAAATACATGGTTCACCTTGACCAGGAGGGGAAAAAGCAGCATGCGATGGGCAAGCGTATCATCTATACCGCTGTCTCAATGGTGAAGGCCGCCAATGCCCTGGTCACCCTGGCCAATTATGACAGGGAGTTGTGGTTCAAGCTGAGCCCGATCCTGGATTTCTTGCCGGATGACAAAAAGACGGAGGCTTTAGCCCTATTTCAGGAGGCCTCGGACCAGACCATGCCATCACGGTGGCGTTGGATGTCGCAGACTCAGGATTTTGCCAAATGGGAAACAGAGTGGCAAGGCTGGCTAAAGGCCACGAATGTCAGACCAGATGTCCAATCCAATGTGGTGGATATGCACTTCGATGGGGATAACCTCTTCAGCAAGGTGGTGGACGAAACGCTGCAAGATATAAAACCCCACACTTAAACAGCTTGATCACTGGGGACCTTGCAACGGCGACGGTCTTCATCCTTTTGATCCTCTAGAGGGAAGCTCAGCAGATCTTCAAAGGGCCACATATCCACCTCATACCGTCAACCCTCATGCTCCATCTCCCAAGAAACATACAGGGGCCGGTCGCAGCCCTTCGGCAGAGGGGCACAGTGTCAACGTCGTCCGCAAGCCAGGACGCAAATGACCAAGCAAGCCTGTCCTGGCGCAGGGCCCGGACCCCCACTTTTGCACCCCAGTTGGGTAGTCTGACACATTTTGTCAATGATTGGAAGAACCTCACACCGATGTCAAGGACACTCCCTGGAATTTGAACACAGGTGCCCTCACATTTCCCATGTGGTAAAACAGGAACTGCACATGGCCCAGCTGCTACGAGAGGCGCAGGCCATGTTCGGAAAAGGGGCAATAGAACCCGTCCCTCTGCGCCTCCGTGCTCCGGAGTGTACTCCAGACACTTTCTGGTCCGGAAGAAGTCAGGGGATGGTGTCCGATCCTAGACTTGCAACGCCTGTATTGACTTGAAGATTTTATATAGACTAAAAGTGTGTTGACTGACTGGCCTCAACAAGTACCTGAAGTCCCAAAAATTCAGGATTGTCACATTGCAGCAAGTACTCAGCCAGCTGGAAGATGGGGATTTCCTAGAGACGTTGGAACTAGAGAATGCCTACTTCAATCTCCCCATACATCCAAAGCATCATAGGTTCTTGCGCTTTGTGTTTGTGGGACGTCATTATCAGTTCAGGGCTCTTCCCTTTGGCCTGAAATCAGCACCAAAGTCCTTCACAAAGTGCCTGGCCCCAGTGGCAGCACACCTGCGTCTCCAGGGCATACATGTCTATCCGTACCTGAACGACTGGCTCATCTGATCCCCCTCTCAGGCCCTGGTGCTGTAGCACACCAGGGAGACCATACACCTTCTGACGATGCTCGGATTCACCATCAATTATCCAAAGTCTTGTGTGGTGCCATCGCAGAACGCTCTTTTTCTGGTAACCCACATCAACACAGTGACATCTCTGGCCTTTCCCTCAGAGGAGAGAATGGCAGCTATGTTGGGGAAGGTGCATCGTCTAGCTACCGCTTAATCCACAGCGGTGCGTGCCATCAAGTCAATGCTGGGCATCATGTCTTCCTGCATTCACCTGATTCCATTCTGCGTTTCTGGTGGTGAGGTGGCTCCAGATCACGGGCAAGTGGACAGTCAGGATTGCCCTCAACCAAGACTTCAGACAAGCTATTCAGTGGTGGGGAGTAAGCAAGCACCTTACGCAGGGAGCCCGGTTTCAGGTTTCCCCGTTCCAGGCTATGGTCACCACAAACGCCTCTTTTTATGGATGGGGGGTTCACATCGCACAATTCCACGCAAGAGTCCTCTGGCTTTGGAGGAGCACGGCCTGAACATCAATGTTCTGGAGCTGCGGGCCGTGTTTTGGGCCCTCAAATCTTTCCTACCTCTTCTGCGAGGGCAGGTGGTGAGGATCTTCATGGACAACACCACCACTATGTTTTACATCCGGAAGTAGGGCGGAACATGCTCCTCCGCTCTCTGCCAGGAGGCGCAGGCCCAGTGGCAATGGGCCATTTGTCAGGACATGTTTCTCATCCCATTTCATCTGGCAGGCATCAAAAACACCATTGCAGACTCCCTCAGCAAGGAGCTGTGGTCCTGGCACGAATGGGATCTCCAACCAGCGCAGATGTCATGTCTTTTAAGCATTTGAGGCCGACCCCGGACCGACTTCTTTGCGACAGCAGTGAACTCGAAATGCCATGCTTTCACCTCATTTGTACCCAGCTGGTGAGCTTGGCAGATGCGTTCTCGTTCACATGGCAGGGCCTCTTCCTGCACGCATTGCCTCCAATCCCTCTGCTGCTACGGGTGAGCAACACACTCAAACGCTGTCACAGCAAGATGATACTCATTGAGGGGCCGTGGAATCACCAGATCTGGTACCCGGAACTGCTCTGCATTGCAATAGCGCCAACCATCCAGCTGCCTCTTCTTCCCGACCTCCTCTCCAGAGAAGACAGAATGATACTGCACCACGACTAAGTGTCTTTGAACCTCACTGCTTGGCTCGTGCAGCCCTAGAGATGGGCATTATGGCATTCCTCAAAAGTGTAGGAAGGTCCTGGCCCAGGCTAGAGCGTCCTCTACACTATCGTGTTATGGCCACAAATGGAAAAGCTTCACTGTGTGGTGCAGGGCCCAAAAGATTGCACCTCTGTGCATCACAGCCCCACATATCCTGCCATACCTGTTGTCTTTAGGCAAGGCCGATTGGTTCACGCCTCCATCAAAGTCCATCTGGTCCCCAATGCCTGGTACAAGGGTCACCGAGCAGACCATCGCTGTGGTCTCACAAGCTCGTCAAGGAGTTTCTGAAAGGGCTTTTCATGACATTTCCGCCGGTGAAGACTCCTGCACCGGCTTGGGAACTCAATGTTGTTCTTAATAAACTCATGGGGCCTCCATTAGAACCATTGCATCAGACCCCTCTGAAGTTTCTCTCATGGAAGATGGCTTTCCTAGTGGCCATCACCTCGGTCAGACGGGTTGAAGAGATGCAGGCTCTTTCCTGCAAGCACCCATAAATGCTACAAGGTTGGTGCTACGGACCCACCCCACCTTTATGCCGAAGATTCCTTCTGAATTCCATCACAACTAACCCTTGGTGCTTCCAGTCTTCTTTCTGAATCCTTCTTCGCCCGCTGAATGGTCGCTGCATGCACTGGAAGTTGCTCGTGCCTTGAAGTTCTATGTGGCACGCATGAAGGACTTTCAGAAGACGTCTCAACTCTTTGTAAATTTTGGAACTGTGAATGACGGGAAGGCCCCGTCGAAGGCTTCTATATCCAGGTGGCATCATGCACTGTTATCGTCTGGACAACAGACCTCTTCCAGGCCGGGCAAGAGTCCATTCCAACAGAGCCTTTGCAGCAAC
This sequence comes from Ambystoma mexicanum, assembly GCF_040938575.1. Classification (NCBI taxonomy): domain Eukaryota; kingdom Metazoa; phylum Chordata; class Amphibia; order Caudata; family Ambystomatidae; genus Ambystoma; species Ambystoma mexicanum. The sequence goes on from NC_090923.1 coordinate 721,225,320, forward strand.
GACAGCGTTTCTCTGTGGTGTTCCCCTGCTGGATATTTATAGGGCTGCTATTTGGAGTTCTGGGCACACCTTCACGAAATTCTACTGCGTCGACAGGAATTCCAGGGAGGAGTCCAGAGTTGGCTAGGCCATGCTACTCAACCTGTTTGTTTCAGGTGAGTTCCAGGGGTAAGTGGTTGTACTTCTGTTGAGCCATGCCACCTGCCGTGGTTGAGTTATGTACTGCTGTGTATTCATATTCATGAGCATGTGAATTCATGCCAGACCCCATGCCGGAGAAGAAACAAGTTACTTACCTGTAACCTGTTCTCCAGCGTGGGTCTGGCATGGATTCACACGCAAACCATCCCTCCTTCCACGCTGTGGCTCTTCTTGGTTCAAACTGTCACTTCACATGCTTTCAAATCCGAAGATGACCACTGGCGGTGGGGCTTAGGGAGACTGTCATCATCGGATGGGTCCTGTATGACCCAGACATCAGTGATTGGTTAATGGGAGAAAGGCAGATTTCAAGCTTATAAAGCAAGACTGCCTTTTTTAAAACCGTTTTTTACCGATGATTCCCAGCCTGACCTCGGGGAATCATCAGGAGCATGTGAATCCATGCCAGACCCATGCTGGAGAACAACAGTTACAGGTAAGTAACTTGTTCCTTCTCTGTTTTTAGATATTGAAACTTTGGGCAGAGTTTGCTGTCGATATGGGGGCCCATTACGGGTCTGGCGGTAACTGTGCCGGTGCTACCGGCGGGTTGCCGCTGGACCCGTAAATATTTACTGGCACTTGACTTCCTGATGCCATCGGGAAATTACAACCACGGCAGCCCGGAAAGTCAGGCGCCGGGAAAATGTTGTTCCCCATTCCCATAGAGTCCTGTAGGACTGGGATATGGGAATGGGGACACAGAAGAACTGGCACCGTTGTTAACGGTGCCGGTTCTTCCGTGACGGGTCTGCCTACCGTGGCCACTGTGCCCAGCAGGGTCAGACCTGTCGGGCACAGCGGCTCCAGCAGGCAGACCTGTAATATGCCGGTCCGGAAACAATGGTGCCGGTAAGCCTACTGGCACCGTTGTTTCCGTACCAGCAGGCTCAGCATGAGCCCCATGGTCCCTCTGTGTTAAATCCAGGAGTGTCAGACAGTCTGCCCTACGCTCTCATTACCAATCAATGCCTGTGCACGTCTTTCTACATAACTTGTTTTCTCTGCTCACTTTTCCCCTTTAGCACTTAGAAGCTAAGAGTACAACATCCAAAACAAGCCCTGCAGGCCCCAGGGGTATACAGAAGGAGGCAACCATCACTTATCGTGTAGCCTGCAGTTATCATGATATATTGGCTCCTTCAGACGAAAAGACTTCTGTGGAGCAAATGAGCTAATCCACAAGAGGGAAAAATGAGACCCCGGGGTAGGCTGGTCACTATACCTAACCCCAGGAGTCACACGAGAGCAGCATGGCTGGCTGATGAGGACATACTGTCCAATCCTGCCAACTTTCTCAAGGCTCAGTTTGAAGCCAAAGGAGCTGGAAAAGTAATAAAAGATGGTGTGGGAGGGAGGTACAGGTAACAGGGTGAAGGGTATGTTGTAGATGTTCACATTGTCCATAGCCATGATTTCACCTAGGCCTAAACGCTTCCTACAGTGTTCAGTGGCTAACAGAAGGAATGCTGGCACTGAGGCCCACCACTAGCCACTGCTGTGTGCCCACCTCAGTGCTTCCTATGGAGGATCTCTCGGCTAGTTATCAAATATGCGGAGCCTTTGCCCTGGAAAGGTTCGGCATCAGCTGTCCTTCATCCTCTGATGTTCTGATATCCAAGCAACCCCATAAGTCTCCAATAACTTCTCTCCAGGCTTCCAGCACTCCCTAAGACCAACATGGCTCCCCTGCATTGCAGGACCCAAACATCTGTCTCCTTCACCGAGTGCTCACTCAGTCCTGTGCAGACTCCTCTGCACGACAGCTTCTCAGGCACAGTAACCCAAGGAAATGGGAACTCCTGCATTCATTTCCTGAGACCTCCATGCCATCCAGCACTGCATGTCCTCGACTTCTCCACCTACTGAGCCATGTCTGTGGCATTGTGCAGCCCCGGCTTTGTGCGTCTCTTCATGCGGTGTGCAAAGCAAATCCAGCCGTTCTACTACTTTTTAATACCTATAAATGGGAAAATGCCCTTTGCAATTCACTATTGGGACCCAATGGTTTTGTGCAGGAGGCCCCCAAGCCCTTCTTAGAAGTGTTGGGCTTGCTGTATTAATTTGCTCATCACACTGTGTAATATGGGTAAAGGGGGTGGGGTTGCTCATCACACTGTGTAATATGGGTAAAGGGGGGGGTCACTTTGAAACAAAATCCATGACCACTTTTGGATCCCAGTCCACCCCCGTGGGTTGGGCAGACACTTCTACCAGAAGCACCACACATAGAACTATTCTATAGTTTCTTAACAAACTAAATTACTTTGTGGAATTTTTTAATGGGTTCTTTTAATAGGGGGTCTGCCTATATCCCACTTCACTACCACCCCAACCCAATCTTTCCCAACCCCCATACTTAATTACGTCTATAGAATTACTTCCCCACAAAGTAATGGGAAGTAATTTTAACAAAGTCAATTACCTCGAAGTAATTTACAGCAATAAAACAATGGCATAGGCATAGAACAACAGTTCAGGCATCTGAGACAGTCCCTAATCAGGTTGCCTTTACAAAGGTAATGTGATTGAATACGTTATAGGAAAGCAATTGTTGAATGGGTAATGTATATAAAACAAAAAAAATAAAAGGGACATTTGGTAACATGTGGCCATCCACAAATATGTTATACGTGTAGGCTATGAAGCAGTATTTAAAATAATACTATTTACATACTCTATGTATTGCCACAAATCACTGGATGTCGTCACTTCTCCCCGAGGCGGAGCCCCTTCCCATGAATCCAGGGAGGTAAGGCTGCTAGCCGATAGTCTCCCTGGGGGTGGTACTCAGCGGGCGGATCTAATGGTGAGGGCCCCTGTGGGACTATTGATGACTATCCATTCCAGTGTTTGGTTCACAGTATATCAAACACAATCATTAGGCATATAGCTTTCTATTCTTGTTAAAGCAGGTGCTAATTTAATAACACAGGATAGCTGCTTTCCCACAAATTATAACTGATTCCAACACCAGGATGCTTGGCCAAATGCTAGTCTATCCTGTATGGTGGGTTGATCTAAACCAAATATATCTTTCACGATGTTAAACACAATACTAAAGAAAGCAATCCTCAGATAGCATATCTCAAAAGGCAGATGCATTCACTAGTGTACTCAATGGAAACCTAGAGAAACAGTAATGAAAACAAGGAGTGTGCATTGCACTCTATATGAGGATTGTTCAGCAATAAACAATGTATGTTACTGCAAGAATATTCAATATGTAAAACAAATGCATTAAAACCAAAGCTTCAATAACAGAAACCAGGAGTTTGTGTAACACTCTATTTTCAATGTGTTCAGTAAACAATGCAAATTAGTGCAAAAGCCTTCACTGTTAAGATCAAAACCTTAGAAAACTAGAAGCACCAGTTTCTATTTCAAACAAGTGCTTTTCAGAAATGCAATACAAAAGTGCAGGTTCATAATACAAAACCAATATAATGCAAAACCATTGCATCTAGTTCACCCTTTAAAGTTTAGCATATATTTCCAGAGGCTACAACCTGAGATTTTTCAGAAAACAATTTGCGGTAAAAATCCCTGCGAAAAAACATCCCGCGATGAAAGGACGTCGTACACATACTATCACCTCCACTCAAATTTCTTGTATGGAAACCCAAGATTAGGTCACACTGTTCCCTCTTGTGAGCGGTGTATCTAGCCTAGTTGCAAATAATGACAGGCGAAGTCTAACAGACAGAGCAATGCAAACATTCCAGTAGGTGTACCCTACTTATGTATAGGTCAAGAGTCTAAGTGCTTATCAAAATTGCAACAGAAGGAGGATTTTTAGATTGTACGGCTCCCAGCAGCATAGAGAAAAAATGTACTGACTTTTATTAGAAAACATTGAAGGTTACAAATCTCCCCAGCTATCACAGCTTGTTAAAAGCAGGCAGTAAATTCCTGAAGAGGTTCTTTAGATTTGGGCTTAACAAAGAGGAATGAAACATGTCGGGCATCTCAATGGCTGCTAGACCTTTAACAGGATCTGTACATTAATTGGAATATTTGCACAAATAGAGGGTCATGGAATTGGAAGCCCTTTAGCACAGTGACACTTTTCTAGCACATTGCCTTTAAGAATGGTTTTTAATGTGTTTTTAAATGTACAGATATATATGTGGTTGTTCTGTAATTACTTGCTGATACCTGTATTGTTTTACTAAGGGTGCTTAAGATTTTATTGAGCAAATATTACCTGAACGAACTATAATGGTTGTATCGACATTTGTGATAACTAGTATTTAGACCTGTTCTATACAAGCAGTCCTGGGGGGGTTGTTTACTATACAAGTGCGTTAACTCAGGGATAACCACCCTGCTGCAATCTCAAACAAACCCTGGGATCTACCATAGTTGAAGTGACTCTCTTATGAGGTACCATAAAAATTCCTTTTAGAAGGGAAAAATGAATGTTTTCCAGTTTCTGACAACTGGGCTGCACATTACACGTTTTAATATTGCAGTGCAGAATGGGCATTTACAACAAGGTGTGTATAAATCATATTTCAATTACAATGATTTATACACCATTGTTATTCATTTGTGCAGGGTTGTCCAACTTCCGGCCGAAGGCTGTATCTGTGCCGGGTATTCATGAATGAGATAAATTTGCATGCAATGATTCTAAATGTAAGCGACTTTTTTCTTCATGAATATTATCGAGGGATATTCAGAAAACCCATTAGGATTCCTGCCCTCGAGGCGTAGAGTTGGACAACCCTACATTAGAGCAACTTTTAAGCCTGGTTAGTTGCAGGAAGAGGGGAAGGAATTCAAGAATGGCTCCTCATGCGCTCATTACCCATCTTTTGGGTTGGACTGGGCCAAATTACATGTCACCACAGAGAGCACGGAGAAGCACGTGGGAAAGTCCAAGACCGAACAGAAAGGACCAGCAAACACCCTAAAGGTACTTGGGTGACTGGAATGGTTGGTGGGTCTGGAAAAGAGAGGAAAGCACCGGTCTGGGAGCATCATAAACCCTTTTCTTTTTCACAGTACCTGACAGAGGTGTGAGCCAGGAGGTGTGAGCCAGGACTGTCAGAGCAGTCAGAGAGAGAAACACAGGTATGGGACCTGCACCCAATCGAGAGGAGCATCACAAATCCTCTTCTTCAGCACAGTACCTGGCAGAGCGGTCAGCCAGGCCCGACCTAAGCAATCAGAGAGAGAAGTACAGGTTTGGGACCCGCACCCAGTTGGGAAAAGCATCACAAATCCTCTTCTCTGGGCAGTAAGTGGCAGGAAAGTGAACCAGGTCTGTTAAAGGAAAGAAGCATGAATGCTACGGGTCTGGGACCCACACCTACAGGCCACTAAAATAAGGAGAATGGAAGACCAGGGGAAAAGAAGGATTCTTCCTGGTGGAGTAGAACTGGATCAGTACCAAGAAAAGGGAGAGGGATTCAATCCCCTGGCATTGCAAATTGCCTCAGAGTTTCAGAAGGGCCTGGAGAAGGGAGTCAATCCCCCCAAACTTTGTGAACTATGGTAAAGAGCCTAAGAAGGGCCAAGGGAAGGGAGTCATTCCTCCTACTACTGTGAAACTGCAAGCCAAGAGAGACCAGTGGAAGAAAGCCATACCCCCTGGCGCTGTGTACTGCGAAGCAAAGCCAAGAAAGGCCCGGGGAAGGGAGCCATTCCCCTGGCACTGTGGAAATACTGAGAAAAAGATACCTGGATCAGGGAGACAGTCTCCAGGAACCCAGTAGTGAGGAAAACGATGGACAATAAGGAATGGTGTTTGAGTTGGAACTTTACCTTTTTACTTTGAACTTTGAACTTTACAATGCCACACGCTGGAACTTTGTTTGGTATTTTGGAAAGGAACTGAGACCTGGAGGAGGGAGTCATTCTTTGAAGCGAAGTTCCCACTGGCCAATTGGAATTGCAATCTGTTGTTCAGAAGAGGGGAGCCATTTTCTGGACCAGGAAGATCCATTACATCTTAAGTTCAGTTACAAGTGAGAGAGAAAGAAGTAGGCATTTTGACACATGAACAGTGGACTCTTTCATTTACTTGGACATTCTGACAGAATCTTAGTTCGTTAGTTGAGGCAGGGAACCCCCTCTTAGAGTTAGGCACAGCAAGATTTCCCATTTATTTTGATGAAATAAAGGTGTATGCCAACAATCATGCTACTTGTGTCCGTCTCCTCCTTCTGCACCCATACAGTATATTTGAGTTCAGCAGGCAGGGCTTTTGGGTGGAGGCAGTAGCTGAGTTTAAGAATATACATTCAGAGTTTAGCCAGTGGATTCTGGGCTTAGCCTTGATTAGTTCTGTGGATTGAATTGTGTAGTAGGAGGAAGGGGAGTTGAGTATCCCAGAGATGGTGGGCTAGTAATGCAAATGAGCAGAAACTGGAGCTGGCTCAGGAAGTGCAGCGAGAGTAGAGTGAGAGATGTAGTCTGCAAGGTAGTGGGTGAAGGGATTTGGCCATGAATTATATAGAAACTTGAAGCTTGAGTTTTGCATTGATAGCCTTCCGGGGTGATGATGTTATGCCAAGGCGAGAGATCACTGAGGTGTTTATGTTGTGCCGAGGTGGCAGATCATGTGGGTAGCGTATAGCGGATGCTTGCAGAAAAGTAAAACACTTTCTTGAGGTGAGACACAGAGCAGATGGGAAGCCTCAGAACATCTACATCAGTAATCCATTTTTCTTTGAAACAGTGGATTGTTGGGAAGGAGAGTCTTCCCACACCCCTATAGGCGATACTGAACAAGAACGAGATGCTAATAGAGTACATCCAGGGAGTAGGTGGGTAACATACAGAGGGGTGTGCGATCACCTTAGTGTATGTATTGTAAGCTATATTGTAGATGCTGGTGTGAATGCCATCTTGGCAAGCGGTAGCCACCTTAGAAGTTAGGCCCAAGCGCAGCGAACAGCACTTTGTGCACTTTGTGTATTAGTATTAGGCCCCTTGCATGAGTGCGAACACCACCCCCATCCTGCTCAGGTCTCAGAAATCCACAACCTCCTCCATTCTTGGGGGAGTTACAGGCCCTCACACCCTCAGAAGAATTTGCCCTGCAAGGTCATGAGAAGGTAGAAGAGCGCCTCTTGGCAGAACCATCCCATGAAGCAGATAGCAAAGCCCTCTTGCCCCCAACGATCCCCAGTTGAGAAATAGTCGTGCCATGCTTTCATCCCATGACCCCTGCATGCTACAGTGTCACCCAAATCCAGACCACCGAGCATAAAACATTTACACCCCTCGATTGATCACTAAGATCAGAAGGCAAGGCTATCGCTCCTTCAGGAATGGGTCACGTGATTTGTGCAGCGAGGTGCAGGGTGGCATCGGAATTATAGCTCCGCTAAAGTGGAGGACCTTGGGAGTTGCTGCTCTGTCTTGGAACGAGTGAAGTGTGTGTGTGAGTTAGTGTGACCCCGGTTCTCCCCGGGGCCCATCCCTGTATCTGCAAGGTGCCTTGTTACAACTGTATGAATAACATTGTGTGATAGAGTAGCTAATTAATTGTTGTGTCAGCTCACCGTGGATGACGAGCCCAGCAGCACCCACTTGAACAGAGATGGACAGATGAAGATGGACCAATGGCCTGGCATCCCATATGGACACTGGCGTAAAAGGGGCCCCCGCAGCCCCCGCGGTTTGGGGGTCCCGCCAGCACTCTCATGCTGGACTTCCTTTGCATCTTGTACTCATGGTGGCCCTGAATCATGCTGTTCCCATCTTCATCTTGTATCCTGGCTTGCAACATTATGTGTTACTACTGACTTCTGCAATTGTATTCTCTCTCCACTCTTGCTTCTCCACTCTTTTTGACTGCTTACTCTCTTTTCTCTCCTCCTTTCCCTTCTCCCTTTTCCTATCTCCTCCCCTTCGTTCTTCTATGCACTTACTCTATCAGAATTGTCCCTGGACCCAATATGATAGCAACCTCGTCTGTTTCCTCCACCCTCCCATTACTGTTTTTTTTCCTCCCCAGCACCCCTCCAGGACTATCTGAAATGTCGTCAGGCCCAGTATGATAGTCGCTTGTTTTGTTCCTCCCCTACCTGTCTGCACCCCTCTCCCTCACCTTTTGTTTTTCTCCGGCTCTACCAGAGATGTCGTCAGGCCTAGTATGGTAGTCGCCTGTCTGTTTCCATTTCCTTCCCACTCTCCCCCTCCCTTCCTTATCTATGTCTTAGCTCTTGCACTATCTGAAATGTCGTCAGGCCGAGTACGATAATTAATTTCACATCCTTACTGTTCATGGCCTGTAAGTATGTGGTTGTATATTCCCTTGTTCCCTCCTTTGCCTTGAAGCACTTTGAAACACATTGTGTATAGGCGCTACATAAATAAACAATCATATCATATCATATCATAAACGATCATATCACATGTCCTGGGAGGGGGCCCCACTTGGAAAAAAATAAAATATTTTTTTTCTCAACAAAAAAAAGTTTTGTTTGGAATTCACTCTGCATTAATAAATGAATTATTTCTGTAATAGAAATAATTTCTTTATGAAGGCAGAGTGACTACAAAAAGAAACTTAATTTTTGAAGGCAGAGGGCTCGCCCCACCCCATGACATGGAAGACCCCAGGCTGGATAGCTCCATGTTATGGGATGGGGGGAGCCCTATGACTTCAAAAATAAATAGTTTATTTTTGAAGTCACTCTGCCTTCATGAAGAAATTATTTCCGTTTTGGTTCGGTCCTTAACTGAATAATTTCTTAATGACATAACAGTGACTTCAAAAAGAAACAATGGCGCTCATTCTGACCATGCCTTCCCGGAAACAATGGTGCTGGTAATCTTACAGGCACCATTGTTTCCGGACCGGCATATTACAGGTCTACCTGCTGGGGCCGCTGTGCCTGACAGGTCGGACCCTGCCGGGCACAGCGGCCACAGTAGGCAGACCTATCACGGAAGCACCGGCATTGTTAACAACAGTGCCGGTTCTTCCGTATCTCCAAACTCATGCAGTCCACGGGAATGGGGATTACCGAAAGTACCAGCGCCTGACTTCCTGGCCGCTGGACTTGGAAGAGCCCGGTGGCACCGGGAAGTCAGGCACCGAAAATTTTGTACTGGTCTGGCAGCAACCTGCCGATAGCACCGGCACCGTTACCGCTTGACCTGTAATGGGCCCCAATTTCTTTTTGAAGTAATAGGGCTCCCCTCAAGCCCATGATGTGTGTGTGTATGAGTGTATGGTGAAAGGGTGCACACTTAAATGTATGGGTCGCTGGGTGTGTGTGTGTGCATGTACGGTGAAAGGGTGCACACTTAAATGTACGGGTGGCTGCCTAAGTGTGCCTGTATGGTTAAAAGGGTGCATCCTTAAATGTATGGATGGCTGCCTGGGTGTGCCTGTATGGTGAAAGAGTGCACACTTAAATGTATGGTTGGCTGGGTGTGTATATGGTGAATGGTGTGTGTGCTTGTGTACAGGGGCACAACAAAACCAACATTTCAGCGGGCTAACTCTTCAAATGTTGGGAGAGGCGCTAACTTCACAGGTGGTGGGGAGGGGCAAACTTATTTTGTGGGGGCATCTAACATCTTTACGTGTTTTAATTAGACTAGTCTAGTGCAGCTTCAATGTTACAAGCAGTTAACTCTCTCCTTTAAGTCTCCTATACCCTCTCTTCCCTTCCAATCACTCCCCTGGCATGCAAGTACTAGACCCACATCGCGATTTCAATTGACTAAAGAATGTGGCATTTGAATGCATGTACTAGCAGTGAAATGCTTTACGTTGTTAATTGCTGGACCCTTATTAACAGCAAAACCCAGGCGCCGTTTAACATCTGTGTCCTGTTCTGTCCAGCAACTGCTCTAAATGTCAGCCAAGTCGAGTCAACATAGCCCAAAATGTCAGGGGGGGAGTGCTGAAGCCCAGTCAACTCAATAGTGTTGCACCATTGCTTGTGTTTAATGCCTTGATTACTCCTAACCCTATTCTTCCTCGTCCCAGTACTTATGTACTGGGATGAGGTAGAGGTACATTGAGGTATTGCCTGATTTAGCTACCTGCAATCTTCGTTACTATTAGTCCCACTCTTCCGCATCCCTGTACTTACCTATGAGGCAAGGAGCCTCATACGTAAGCTCTGGGATAAAGAAGAGGGACATGGAGGTAATTCTTGGCTAAGGAGCTGGTTTTAGAGGTTGGGGTAGGGGGTGGGAGGGAGAGGGGATGTGTGGGGGGGCAGGTTTGTGCGTTCAATCATAATGGTTGTCCATGTCCAGGCTAAGCAGGCATGATATGTAGTATTAGTGGCTAGAGAGGCATTTTGGTGCAGCCAGTCTAGTCATTCCTGGTATGACTTTCTTTTAACTGGCAATTTCTGATAAAACAGTCCTGCTAAGTGTAATTACCTAGCTAGATTGGCATTTGGGTGCTGCCAGTCTGGCCATTTCTTACTGTGGCATTGTATATTTTTCAGGGCATCTGTGATAAAAATTATATGATAAAAGTCATTTATAATGCACCTTTACACAAGTGTTTCTATGCGCGACAAGACAAGGGAGGGAAGATAGGAGGACAAGACAAACAATCTCACTAGGCCTTGTGTCATTGTGAGAATGAGAGGGGCAAGATGAAAGGGAGGGTGGAAGTGCAAGTGAGAGGGGAGGGTAAAACAGGGCTGCAATGCTCTGAGTAAGTGCAGCCAGGGCAGTGCAGCTACCAGCGCCTCGATGCCTGCGGGCTGTGTGAGCGCTTTATAAATGTGAAATAAATAAATAAAATAAAATGGGTAGTGCAAGGCGAACAAGGGGCTGCAGGGTTACAGTTACAGCCCCTAAGTGCATGTTAGGCACAGAGACAGTGCAAGGATGACCGATCAAGAAAGAGCCTGGACTCAGAGAGACTCTGAGGGTATCCAAGCAACCGGTCGGTACAGCAGACAGGTAGGTCAGCAGGGGAGGGAGAGAGAGAAAGCAGAGGAGAAAAGGAAAGTTTTGAGATGCTTCTGAAACTTCAGATGGTCCGGCTCAAGTTTGAAGGGCCAGGGAGGCCATTCTAGAGGGAGGGACCAGCAGAGGAGAGAGATCTACCCCCCACTTTCTGCCTGGAGAAGCGTCTAACCCCTAGAGAGTTGGAGGTAGCTGAGCAAAGGGCTTGAGAAGGAAGGTATTTTGGAAGAGTGCATTGCATGTAGTGCAGGCCCCGGCCCAAGAAAGCCTTGTGGACAATGCAAAGGGTCTTGAACTTGATGCTTGCAGCCACCGGGAGCCAGTGGAGAGATTTCAGGGCTGGAGAGATATGATCCCTAGGCTTGAGGCCAAGGATAAGTCTTGCAGTCCTGTTCTGGATTAATTGCTGGAGACAGTGAACTTATAGTGTGAAGTGAGAAAGGGAAGAGTCCCTTTGAGGAGGAGCAGCTGGTAGTGGAACTTCTTGGTGACATCTGAGATGTGAGGAGAGAAAGAGAGAGTGGCATAGAAGATGACACCAAGGTTTTTTGCCTCGCAGGAAGGTGAAGGAAGAGGGCCCAAGGCAGACGGCCAGAGTGAGAGAGGGAAAGCTGGTGCCAGGGTCACAATGAGAAGGATCTCCGCCTTACTGGCATTAAAGCAGAGATCGTTGGAGGTGCACCAATCCTGAATCGCAAATAGACAGTCAGGAATGAGCGAGAGAGGAGAGAAGGCTGAGGGGAGCATGAATGAAAGCTGAGTCATCCGCATAACACTGAAAGTTAGAGGAGAAGGTAGAGATCAGGTGGGCCAAAGGGGCCAACTAGAAGTTGAAAAGCCAGGGTGAGAATATAGAGCCGTGGTGAAAACCACAGGTAGAGAGAGGTGGCAGAGAGATTGAGACCAGGTTGGACCTGGGAGAGGGGTGGGCAGTCCAAGAGGAAGGAGGTTAGTCGCCCCAGGACCTGATCCGTGATGCCCAGGTTCTCACGGAGTCGATTGATCAGGATGGTGTTGTTGACTGTGTCAAAAGCAGATGAAAGAAGGAGGGTGGGGACAGAAGAAATGCTGGAATCAAGGTTAGAGAGCAGATCTTCATGGGTGTTCAGGAGAGCAGTTTCCATGCCTCTGGCAGCTCTGAAGCCAGACTGATGGTCATGGAGACAACAAACAGATTCAGTGTGGAGAGTAAGCTGATAGATGGCAAGCTTTTCCAAGAGTTTTCCCAAGAAAGGGGTGATGGAGATTGGGCAATAGTTTGCCGTGCAGGTAGGATCAGGAGACGGCTTCTTGAGGAATGGGAGCACAAGGGAGTGCTTAAGGTGGTGAGGGGAAAGTTCCAGTGGCTAAAGAGTGATTACAAAAATTGGCCAACGCTGGAGAGAGGGTGTCAATATGGTCCTTGTTGGTTCTGGAGGAGCAGGGGAGCACCTGTTTGGACAACGGTTTCATAGATCAAACTTGCCTAGAAACCTCGTCAGGTGTTGTCAGAGAGAAAGAGGAAAAAGGAGGGGGAGAGGTAGAGATGGCCAAAGGCGGCCGAGCAAGGAAGAGGAGATAGAGGACAGGATGTCCTGTGATTTCACGGGGAAGTGAGAGGCCAGAGCCACATAGAGGGCCTTGGAGCGACCAGGAGAGGGAGAGACCGCAACATGATTTGCCAGTTCCTTGGAGATTTTAAAGAGTTTGGCCGTGTTGGTAGAGGCCGCGGAGACGCATGCTTTAATGTGTGCTCTCTTCTTGATGAGTGTTATTGCTTTGACTGGCATTATGGTGCAACCAGTCTAGGTATGTCTAAATGTGGCCTGGCATGCTTTACTGTAATCTTATTACATGTCTACACTGTTCTACATTGTGCAGCCAGTTGGACATGTTTTCATTGTGGCATGACATTTTAATAGCAAAGCATTAATGTTCCTGTGCACTGTTGGTGACTTACATGTATTGGATTGGTGTTACCCTACAACACAATTGCAAATGCTGTGGCTTTATAGCCAATTTCTCTCAGAAAGTGTGCTGTACATTGCATTAAAATACATATTTATATCTTTCTCCTAGTGCAGTGTGCGGCATACCCCTTCAGCAGCACGTTTGTGTACATTGCGCAAGCGTGACAATCTAGGCCTGCCCACAGTGGTGCGCGACCCGTGATTTGTTGCCGATTTGGGGGGGGCCCTCAGCAAGGCTCGCAGGGGGGCCCCCACATTTTGTGTTACGCCACTGCATATGGAGCAGGCCCTACATCTATAGGCCTCCTCCAATCTGTGTTATAGAATTGTACGGTATTGTATGACATCATTAGTGATGCTTTTTGTGCTTATAATCTACTGTTCATGCCAACAGACCTCAGAACATTCCGTGGCAGCAGAGTTCTTTGCTGATGCATTCCTGTTTTTTTCTCGAAATGGGGGGGTTCCTCCCAACCCCCCTTTTTTTCTATTTTTTTGTTTATTTTAACCCTTTTTTTTACTTACCTGACCCCAAAAACACATATAAATAAATAAATAAATAATTCGATATTTTTTTTTTCGAGATTTTGTATTCGAGATTTTTGCAGTTCGAGATTTTATTTTCGGTATTTTGACCAACCACCGCAAGAGAGAGAGAGGAAAGGAGGGAGCAGGTGTCCCAATGAGGAGGATCTCGGTCTTACTGGCATTAAGGCAGAGTTCGTTTGTGGCACACCCTTCCTGAATTGCGACCAGACAGTCTGGAATGAGAGAAGAAGCAGAGGTGGCTGAGGGGAGCCGCAAAGAGAGCCGAGTGTAATCCGCATAACACTGAAAATTGGAGCAGAAAGTAGCAATGCAGTAAGCAAGGGGTGACAGTTTGTGGTTGAAGAGCCAGGGAGAGAGGTTAGACCTCAGGGCAACACCACAAGTAGAGAGAGAGATATAAGAGAGGAAAGACCTCAGTTGGACCTGAGAGGGTCCATCAGTGAAAAAGGAGGTCATCCAGGCGAGGGCCTGATCAGTAGTAGCAAGGTTGTTGCAGAGGCGATTGAGCAGGATGGCATGGTTGACTGTGTCAAAAGCAGAGGATAGATCGAGGAGAATGAGGATAGAAGGGAGATTAGAGTCAAGATTGGGGAGCAAGTCTTCACGGGTGTTCAGGAGAGCAGTTTCCGTGCTTCCGGCAGCTCTGAAGCCAGACTGGTGGTCATGGAGGCAACCGACAGATTCATTATGTAGATCAAGCTGGGAGATGGCCAGCTTTTCCAAGAGTTTGCCCAAGAAAGGAGTGATGGAGATCGGGTGATAGTTAGCTGGAGAGGAAGGATCGGCCAAGGGCTTCTTGAGAAGAGGTTGCACAAGAGAGTGCTTCAGGGTGGAGGGGAAAGTTCCAGTGGCAAAGAAGTGATTGTAGAAATTGGCCAAGGCTGGAGCAAGGGTGTAGATGTGATCCTTGATGGTTCTGGATGAGCAGGGGAGAACCTGCTTTGATGAGACTTTCATAGCTCGGACTTGTCTGGAGACATTGTCTGGGGTGAACAGAGGAAAGGAGGAGAAAGGAGGAGGAGTAACGGCCTCAGACAGGTCAGGAGTGGTAGAGGATTAGGAGGAAGAGGAGGTAGAGGAAGAGAGGGTGGATGTGATCCCCTGAGGTTTGGTAGTGAAATGAGAGGCCAAGGCCCTGCATAGGGCCTGGGAGGGAGCAGGAGAGATGGAGACTGCAGCAGGATTGGCCAGCTCCTTGCAGATTTTCAAACAACAGCTGAGTTGTTCGATGCTGCAGAGATGCGTGCTTGGATGTAGGCTCTCTTCTTAGAGAGGACAGAGAGTGTGTACTGCCTTTGGAGTCTGTACTTGCGTTTAAGAGTGGCGAGGTCGGAATCGTACCAAGAGTTGGATTTGGATTCAAGAGGATCCTCATGACAGGGGCAAGGACATCCAGAGTGTTAGATATAGAGAGATGAAGGTTAGAGAGGGCCGTGTCAGGGTGTGAGTCAGCCAAAGGTGCAGGAAGAGGAGAGAAAGTAGCAGTAAAAGCCTCAACAGACACACACTTCATGGGTCGGATGACCAAGAGGCTTGACCTGCAGGTGGGAGAGAGAGAGATGGGAAGAAAGGAGAAAGTGATCACTCCAAGAAAGAGGAGTGGTGAGAGGGTTAGAGAAGGGGAGGTCTGAGGAGATCAGAACATCCATTGTGTGCCTTGCAGAATGAGTCAGAACAGAGGGAAGAATAGAGAGAGAAAAGGAATCGCAAAGGTTGCAAAAGAGTCCTGAAGAAGGGCTGGTGGCATCCGGGTGGATGTTCAACTCTCTGAGGAAGAGAAGTAGAGAGGTAGAGGCAAGGAGTGAGGAGGAGAGGTCAGCCCACTCAGAGAGGAAGAGGGATCCACTCCGGGAAAATCAAGGCTACATCCCTACCAGGACGGTTGGTTCTGGGTTCGGAGATGATCTTGTAGCCCTCGGGAAGGAAAGTGTCAAAACTCGTGACAGAGCTGGCCGCGAACCAAGTCTCGGTGAGACAGAGTACATCCAAATTAAGCTCTTCCAGGAGACACCAGATGTCAAAGGAGTGTTTGACAGCTTAACAAGAGTTTAGAGTAGCAATGCGGAGCAGGTTGCCACATTTGAAGTACTTCCAGTGAGGGGTACAGGCCAGAGGTACACCCTGCAGAAGTGTTGGAGGTGCCCGAAAATGGGCAGAAGAGGAATGAAGAGAAGGCAGGGTAGTCAGAGAGGGAGGAGAGAATGCCAGGGGGGTGGCAGAGGAGCGATGCAACAGGGTGGCCATAGAAGCAGCAGGGGGTGCTGAAGAGGTGGCAGAGGAAGGAGGCAGCAGTGGAGCCAGAAAGGGGTAAGAAGGGATAACAGTAGAGGAAACGAAGATGTTAAGGCACAGGAAGTGTCTATCAAAGAGGGCGAGATTGGCCTGATGGCCCTGGACCAAGGCGGTGCCATTAAGTAGACATTAATGATTGTCTTAGAGGAGTGGAAGGGGGCCAGGAGGGCCTCCCACCGGGCACCACCATTAATGGGAGAAGAGGAAAAAGGAGAGCGAACAGAGACCATATGACGGATCCATAGGCCTGGAGAGGGAACAACAACGAGTATGTCGGTAAGGATCTGTCTGGAGGAAGCACTGGTATAGGTATCCGCGATAGGGTGGCCGGGGGTTGGAGATCAGGATGTCCCTTTTGAGCTTCTTCCTGCCAGATTTAGTGAGAGGGATAGGATAGTCGATAGAAAAGCAGTTAGAAAAGATAGGTGAGACAGAGAGCACCATGGGGAGAGCACAGAGGAAAGAGGGGTGGGTGGGGGGATAGGGTGAGGGGAGCCCAGGCAGGGGAGGAGGAGGAGAGATCGCGCAGGGAGGTGGGCAGACAGGAGATCGGCACATTGGGGGGGACACAAAAGGGAGGGAGGCACAACAAAGAACAAGAACAACAGACCTACAAATCAGATGCAGTACAGAACCATCAGAAGAAAAAGAGAACAGGGAACCTAGAAGTAGAGAATGCAGATGTAGTACAGAACCAAGGCAAAACACAAAGCACAACATGGAACCTGAAAGTAAAGAATAGAAATGCAATACAGCGCCAAAAGCAAAACACAGAGGTCAGCAGGGAAACTAGAAGTGAAGAATTCAGGAAATTGCAATGTGATGCAACAAACCGTGGATAGCAACACAATTTCAAGAAACGTAGAGCTTAAACACAAAGTCAATACAGTCAACAAGGCACAGAACACAACGGTAACCTAGAAGAAGAATGCAGGCAATGCAAAGCAGGGCTCAAGTCGAGGGTACACGCGGGTGGACCTAATCCCCCCCTTTTTTCAGAGGTCCCCCTACTTTTATTTAGAGGGCATCTTGATATGCTTATTTCTGCTGACACCACAGTCAATTGGTATGTTAATGAGTGCCCCCACTTTTCTTTTTAGGACTTGACCCCTGATGCAAAGTAATGCCAGAAAAACAGTGGAGTGCGAGGACGAGTCCCAGATTTCTCTGGCTTGGCAGAACAATTTGTTTTTGGCTACACTTTGGTTTAATGTGCATGCCTATTTAATAGTATTAACTAAATTGATAATTATCAGTTGTAATGCTGAAACTGTTCCTCTTCTATGTTCTCCAATCCCCCAAACTCCCACACACACCTCTCGCACCAACACACCTCACACGTCTCACCAATTCCCCATCACAACTTGCAATCCTGAACCTCTCACTCCATCATACAAATGATTACGTGCTATGTCAAACTGTCAAGTCACAATTTGCACTCCCCCCACCCTGCCAAACTCCAAATCCTACTCCCAGTTCACACCTTACACTCTGCAATTCCTCCCGCAATATACAGTCCTTCATTCTTTTGTGCTTCTTCTGCATCTTGCATCCTTTCTCCCCTTCTATCGCACTCTTCACTCATCCTTTTTCCCAATCTGCAGCTCACTGCCTCTTTCCAGCCAACCGCTTTCTGGCCCACTGCTCCCCCTGACCACACGCTCCCTCTACTTTCTGTACCTCCACTCGCTATCAGATTTCTGGGCCACCGTATGACTGCTTCCTCTGCTCTCTTGTGAACCGCCTCCTCCTCTGACCCACTGCTTTCCCTCTGCTTTCTTGCCTATCACATCACATCTCACCCATCACTCTCCCTCTCTCTCCTTTCCCTCTCATAGTGTGACCATTTTTTTAAAATGTAGATTTTGATCATGATCCTCAAAAAATGGGGCATTTAAAAATAGAGCAGAGGATATGCTATTTTTAAATAACCCATTTTTGGAAATGAGCAGGTCACCTTATTCTCAAAGGTGACCTGCGCATTTCCACGCGGCTGAGCTGTAGCGGAAATTGTGCGCTGGCCAGCTGCCTTGAATAGGGTTCTGGGTTGTTTGACCGAAGTGTAATTATTTGCGGCGGAATTGACCGTAGTCAATTTTGCTGCGAATAGATTTGCTCTTCAGCCAAACAACCCAAAATGTACCCTTCACCACCACCTCACCCCCTCCCCTACTTAACTGCGTGGTCGCTGCCGCTTCCCCTGCATCCCTGCGGTGTCAGATCCGTCCCTCCAACGCAGGTCGGATCCGATGCCGAAGGGTCGGTTTTTTTTTGTTGTTTTCAGTTTTCGGACCTCCACCTCCAATTTTGAGGAAGCGGGTGACACCTCTGCAACCCCTGCTCCACATGTTCTGTATTTATAAAAATGAACTGAATGGTACTGGCAAAATAGGTCAAATTGTACCATTTGATCGATTTTTGGCAGTCAAAATGGTTAGTACCTTGAATAGAAGCGCTCTCCCGACAGTGTTCTGCAAGCTTCCAGCGCCTTTTACAGGAAAATGTGACCCAAAAAACGCATTTCTATCCTGTTTGAGGAACAGAAATGCAAACGACATAGCAGCGGTTCGTACCTAAAACCTAAAAAAAATGCATGGCAGGGTCAAGAAAGACCCTGTCGTGCATGGGCACGCCCATCTCCAGTGCGGTACGGTTGCCTACAATTTCTGCACATTTAAAAGTGCATCTTGCTTAGTAATTTAGGATGTGCTTTTAAATTGGCAGAAACGCTCCCTGATTTGCCATGGAAGCTGGCATGCAGAAATACCAATGAAAATATATTTGAAGAAAAAGGCCATCTGAATGGGCGCGCATATAAAATCCACAAGGGACACCTGAATGGGCACATTTTAACAAAATGTGCCCATTCAGGTGTCTCTTGGGGATTGGGCTGCTCTTTTTTTGGGCGCAAGTGATGAGATGCGTTAGTGCATTTCATTTCTTGAGTTAAAAAGTTTTGAGAATCTGGCACCCGGAGTATTTCTTTCTTTTTTTTTAAATGGTAGTTTTTGCATTTTATTTGTTGCAAAAACTGTTGTTTTTGTGCAAAACGCACGTTTTCACTGCATTTTGTGCAAAACGGCTGTTTTCGCTGCATTTTGCGGAATTGCAAAATCACTATAAGCTGCTGGGTCTGACAATAGATCGAAGAGAGAAGGACTAAGATGCGGAAGGAAGGGAAACGCAGGAGGGGGGAACAGGATGCAGGGACCTACAATGCAAGGGGGCGCACACAGCTAGAGAAGCAAGTGAACGCACGCGGCCAAGTTGTGGGATATGTTTTTGAGCACAGCAAAATACAATTCACCCAGATTCGATTTCCTAGAAGGGGAGAAAGGCTGCGTTTTTGAGCACAGCACAATACAACACACCCAGATTCATGAAATCACAACAATTTAAATGCTTGTTTAAAAGATCTGTGTGCAACCTGCAGTTCCAAGTTTACATCCTTGCAGGTCCGGGAAATGCCTCAGCCTTTCATTTTTCCAAGGTCGATACATTGAGTGTTCTTATGTTGCATAATAAGAACACCTACAATCACAACATTTAGAAGTGGAAGAAACCCCAGGAACCTCTATGTAAAAATGCGATATGCTAAACTACAACACATTCATAATTAACAAAAAAAATACTTAGGCCATTGAATTTAAAATGGATCTTTAATGTAGCTGCATCGTCTCTCAATGGTGGTAGGCAGACACAATTGTCTTGGCCAATGCGTTTCGGATCATGGAAGGTCCTTCATCAGGGCAATGTCTGTAAACAATACAAATAATCTACAATCAAATAATAATAGACCAAAATCACCCTGAGAGTAAAACGCATTCCCATAGATTTTACTCTCTGTGCACACCTAGGCCCTAGAAATGACCCTCCCCATGGTTGGCCATATAATGCGGAATTAGGCTCATTTGGATTTTGTTTTATATTGTATAGTGATCTCAATGAAGTATTGCATTGTATGGAAATGTTGCTAACTGCACTGTCTCCACAGTGTATCCACCGAGATGTGAAACCTGAAAATATCCTGCTCACTAAACGAGGCATTGTGAAGCTCTGTGACTTTGGATTTGCGACCATGTTCAGTACGTATGAAAGCACTATGAAGCAAAGGAGCCTGGGAATTGTTGGCTATAAGCAGGTTGGATGAAGCTGGGAGGGAGGTGTTAAGATGGATGAACGGATGGATGAAAAGAGATAGCTATGCATGGACCCACCTACACCTAACCTCCTTTTAAACAGTGTGTGAATCAATCGGGGGTCAAGTAAAAAGTGGGGTGACTCATTAACATACCAATTGAATGTGGCGTCACCAGAAATTAGCATATCAAGGTGCCCTCTGAAAAAGTGGGGGGGCTCCTGATGAAGGTGGGGGGCTCTGTCCACCCGCATGTACCGTCGACTTGAGCCATGGTGTAAATCGCCCTCACTTAGAGTGCCCCATGAAGAAAATAGGGAGCACTGACAGCGCTAACCTGAGGTGCCAAACAAGAGAGGGGTACTCCAGATGTAGCTGACCTCTGACAATACATTTAAGCAGCCATTTTAAACTCCCCGTCAATTATAATATGAAAGTGTCCTCACATGCCATAAAAAGGAGGTATACATGAATACATTCTAATTGACAGAGGGCGTGGACATACACCCAGGGGTGTTTACTAGCTCTGAAGCAGCGATCTAAGCAGGGGGAAAAGTGATTACAGGAATACCTGGAGAAAAAGACAGATGTTTAGTGCTTTGCAGAGAAGCGAATACTCGGAGGTGGAACTGAGGTAGAAAGGACGTGCATTCCAGAGAGATGGAGCCAAAACAGAAACTGAGCGGCCTCTGGTCTAGTTTCTTTAGAAGATGTGCCTTGCGTCTACTATGGTTCATATGACACAGTTGAGTACATTTGTTTTGCCCTTCTGGATTACTAGAAATAGAGCATGGACTACTTTAGGAAAGACGATTTTTGAGCTAATTCAATGTATGCATTTGGGAAAAACTAGCTAATGGAATTTCCCAGTCGGAGGCTAATTGGCTGAAGCCCCGCTATGCAAACCTTGGTACTGCCCCTTTATTGGGAACTCTGTTTGGGACCTTTGCATAAACAATTCCAGTCAGCCAACACAAATTTTGTATAATACTGAGGTATTGGAAAGAGCGAGGTTGGCTGGTACTATCACTCCGAAATGTGGACAGCGATGAAAGTCTAGCAGCTGTATTTGAAATCACTACAATGTCCTAACAATACATAGAGGCTCCAATAAGTCTTTCTTTGAGTCTGTGTGAGGAACATGCAACACTGACACTGTTTTCCAATTATGTGCTTTTGGAACCTTCACGTTAATACGCCTTTGAAAATAACAGCAGCCATTTTAGGAAACTGCAGGGGTTCGCTTTAAGACTGCCAGGCCTTAACTTAATAGTTACATGTGAAGAGTATTTTTTAGTATGAAACTTTCAGGAAGAAATGGGTGCTATTTTGAACACGTTATGTGATCCTGGTCCTCCAGGAGTGTTTATGATCTTTTAGATAAGGCCTTTCTTCAGCCAAGGAAGTTTAAAATGCTCCTTTTTTAATTTTTTTGAAAATGCACTGTCCTGTGGCTTTCACTATAATGATCATTTCATCCTGCACCATTTTATGAAGAGATCTGCGTGACTTTGAAGGCCAATGCTTTGCTCCATCTTTGCATAGTATCTTCAGTTCGTCCAACAGAATTTATCAAAACCAAAGGCAGCACTACTTTAGTGCTCTAAAGCACCAACGCCATCTCTTTGGCGGGGCCCCGCTACGGAACTCTGATTGTATGTACATGACCATCAAAAGGGTTTAACAATTCATCCCCCAGAAACAATAGTGTGAGCCTGCTGACACTAATGCGATTAATAGCATACAAACCAGTTGAATAGGAACTATCTATGGGGGTTGTGAAAAGCCACTTCGGTATCAGTGCAAGTTCCTCTGAAGATAGCCTAACCAGCCATCTGTCTGTTCGATAATTATCAGTCCACACCATGACCAGAGATGCCCAAATTCGCCAGGTGATACACTCAGGCTTTTCTTGAGGTATTCTCCTCCTTGAGGCACTGTTCCTTAATCAGTAACCCATCCAATCACAGATTCAGAGATCTGCATGTGCATGTGAGGGACTCATTCCCATAAAGTGTAGAGGAGGTCCCAACTGGCCACATTCCGTAACTGGTCTTCCACACCGATATCCCTAATTACCTGTCACTCAAACTTGCGTCAACCCTTTATTACAGGAGTGTCGAGGACAGTTCTGCTACCAGCTGTGAAGAATGGGTCACTGCAGGGCTGACAGGCTGACCAGTGAAAGGGCATTGTTTTCACTGACAAACAAGGACAGAGGGACATGTAACCCTCAGCTTGCCAGAAGCCGCTCCCAGGGAGCAAACACATTCATCAACTTGACCCAAATTAAGCAGGGGCTAGAAGGGCAGCTTTCCAAATGCAGATGCATGACCATTTATGACAGTGGCAATATGCTCTCAGGGGTGGTGCATCACATGCACAGGTTCAACACCCAATCACTGAACAGACTCTATTTCCAGTGCCTTCAGGAATGCAACTTGGGTTCGGTGGCAGAAAATGCAGCATTTCTTTCCATTTCCTCTGTCTCTGTTGCACTCCTCCTCCTCTCACCCTCTTAGTTGTCTGATGTAGCATTCTTCCAAGGAGCATGGAATGAATCGCCAATAAATCAATGCTTCCAGGAACCCCTTTATACATCCCTCTGGCAGCCCCTCTTCCTATCTGTGTATCCCTCTGTCCGCCCCCAACTAAATAAATTGGACAAAAGTAAGACTGGGCAAATGGTTGATGGACTGCAGAGTGGTAGATGGATCTTCATAGGAGAAGTTGTTTGGCTTGGACAAGGAGCTTGGCTAACAGAGGATCCGTATAAGAAGGAATAGCAACAGTGTAGGTGAACAGGAACCACAGTGAAATTGACCTTCAAGGAACTTAGTGATCGTGAAGGTAGCAGATGGTAGAAGGCACCGGGTGGCGGATGAGTGATAGATCACAGGATGGAAGGATAGTTCCAAGACAGATGGTAAAACAAAGAGAGTTGGACTGTTGTATTCATAAAGAAATGTATCACCATGAGGAATGAATTGATGGTTGGGTGTATGGATTGAATGGGTGTTAGATGAATGAAAGTGAGGGAGCTTGCATTTGATTTGGGTTGGTAAACGGGTGAATGGTGGTTTGAACTCTTAATGTTAATACGTTAGGGAAATGGGAAGCATGGCCAGGATGACTGTGGGTGAACAGGATAGGATATTAAGCAGTGAGCGGCTGACAGATGAAGCAGCTGACCCTATTTTTCACCACCTATTTGCAGCTGGCCCTGATGCCTATTACACAGACTACGTGGCCACACGCTGGTACCGGGCTCCGGAGCTTCTGGTTGGGGACACCCAATATGGTCCCCCGGTGGATGTCTGGGCCATTGGATGTGTACTGGCAGAGCTGATCTCCGGGAACCCGCTGTGGCCAGGGCGCTCTGATGTAGACCAGCTCTACCTCATCAGGAAAACACTTGGTAAGCATCCCAAAACTTTTCCCTATCCTCGTTACAGTTCTGCCAGTGTGGTAAAAGTGGTGGTAATACCGTAACCGGTACTTTTACTGCACTGGCAAAACACACATTTGCCGGTGGGGGCACTGATTTACCTCCATGCAAATGCCGGAATTACCGGCACCATTAATTCCAGTGCTGGTATTTTCGTCAATCCCCTCTGAGGAATTACTTACCTTACTGGCACTCGGAATCTGCCAGAAATTCTGGCAGACCGAGTGCCGGTATTGGTCAATCCGTTTGTTTGTATCCTGCCGGTAATAGCGACGGGATACCACAAAACTTGTAATGAACCTCAGGAAGATCTACTGCATTGCATTGATACTCTGTTGCACTGTGAGAGCACACATGTATATTGGATTGCACAAGTGGAAAGGATTGGTTTATTTATTTTGTTTATTGTTTATTTATATAGCGCTTATACACAGGTGAAGTGCTTCAAAGCGCTACAAGGCGGGAAGGTAACAAGGGAATACAGTAATCATTCTTATGCCTTGAAGATTCTGAATGATCTAAACAGAAAAACTAGCATACCAAGTGCATGAAGTGGCACAGTTGAGAACAAGCTCGGGAGGGGGCGTGTAAAGACGGTGGGGAGGCATGACAGGCGAACTAACTGGTCCTAGTACATTTAGGTCATGCATACGTACTGATGGAGGTGCAGAGACGGGGAGGTGTCTGAGGGGAGGGGGGGACAAAGAGTCCGGTCCAGCAGGGCCCTGGGTTTAGTGCAGAGAGGTTGCCCCGGTGAAGGAGCGTAAGCTGAAAGTGCAGTAATGTTGAACAAAGTGCAGCGGCCCGGAGGCTTGTCATTTAATCTGATGCTTCTATGGGTACACAAAAGCACAATCCCTTTAGTGACAGCAAACGTTCCCTACAATGAAGGTAAAGAAGAAGGAAGAGTGAGAAAGAGATGGAGCGAGAATGGGATAGGGAAGAGATGTAAAGCAGGATTGGGGGATAAGAATGGAAATGTATGGATATCGAAAATAATCTAGTAATAATAGAAATTCATTGCGATTGGTGGAGGGAGAGGTGGAGAGAAGAGGCTCGAGTTGCCTTGAGTGAGCATTGAAGGCGTATATGGCTGGCTCAAGAGAGAGATCGAAGGCTAGTTACATGGGTGATAGCTCACGTATGTTGAATTAAGGGGAGGGGCAGATGGTTTAAGGGTTGCCTTGGTGGAAGTATGTGGGATTGGTCTCCCAAACACTGCAGATGCAAAGAAGGAGGGCGCCTTGCCGTCCAGGGCCTTAGCCATGAATCTCTGCAGCAAATAATGTGAAAATAATGTGAACCCACTCTTTTCGGTATTCTTTCTGTACTCCCTGCTCCAGGCCTGGAAGGTCTTTGAGGCAATGCATTTACTGCAGTAACTGGATTCTGTAATGAGACATCTCTATTAGGCAGGGTGAGTGGCTCACAGGGGTGGCATTCAGGCTAAAGTTTACAGCTTCAGGATTTGGCTTCTGTATGGAAAGTCAGTAGGGTATTTCACTTTGTCTAAACCTATGAGGTGACCATCTCAGACGTATCAGCAACTGAATGTTTTCCAGAAACTTTCCTCACTTGGATGTTTATAGCCAAACCCAGTAAAACCCACAAAAAGTACATGAACACAGTCAATATAACACATAGACGACAGACCGAAAACTATATTGTATTCACGCTTCATAAAAGTAGTAAAGTAAAGCAAGGCAAGAACGTGCCCTTTCTGAAAGTCTAGTTCCCTCGGATGAATCAAGACTCCCTAATCTTACTCAGTTCTTGTTCCGTGCTACGGACCACAAGTCCCACAATGCATTGTGTTTAGTTCCATTTTGGAGGGTTATGTGGAAAAATCAGTGTTCAGACTGCGAGGTAGCAAATTCAAAACAAAGTAAAAATGCACAGGTGCAGAATGTGTTCATGAAATGTCAGACTGGACAAATAAAATATGTGCGCACTGTGAGTAACTGGTCTACCTTGCTCTGTCTGCATGCGATCGTCGTTGGTACTATTGCCCTAGGCTCTTCCGCTTTGGGTCGTTCAGCCAGGCACCAGAATGATGTATGGTTCCGCTTTCTGTATTGTGCAGCGCCCTCAAGGCAGTTCCGTGCAGGGACCTTCCTCTGCCTCTCTCCTTTTTAGTTTTTCTATTAGGTGTCAAGGGACACACAACTTGTCGGTGTTTGGTTAGCTACCCAACCTGACTGCCCGTGCCAATCTATATGGCCATTCTGTGAACTGTAAGGTTCTTGGTTTTGGTGATTGAGCGCAGAACTGGACTGAGATCTTTCGGCTATATCTTGGGAGTTGCTGCTGCCGAGGTGACACCGTATAGCAGAACCTCTATCTTGCCAGGGATTGTATTGTATTGTATTGTAGTAGTCATTCATATAGCGCCTTTTCCGTTTGTATGGCCTCCAAGGCCTTTGTGGCAGGGACACTGTCTGGGACCGAACTCCATGTATGGGAACGTTCTGAGGAGGCTTAAAATGCACCTGTGCATTTGGCCAAGATTAGGACTTAGGCGGGCTGGCTAGGCTCCAGTAAGCAACCCAAGAGGTCAGGCACCTGGGCGGGTGCTAGGGGAGGTCACGGCAGATCACTAGTGCAGAAGACTCAATATGTAGCCAACTGCACCGAATTGGCCATAGTCATAGCTGCATTCTAGAGTGCATGGGTGGATTAAAGACGGCATAGGACTATCTTAACTCGGACAGCAGCCCAGGCATGAAGCGAAGTAGACTGGCCTGAGAGCAATCTTTGTGGATTCTGAGCAGTGTGTCATGCACATATATATTATAGTCAATTTCAAACTGGTTTAACATATCAGGCAGGGTCCTAGTGTAAACGCTGAACTACTACGGAGTAAGGGGAGCCCTAGGGCACTCTGCAAGATGCCCAAAAAGCCTGTGTGGTGAATTACCCCCAACTGACCTTGGCAGACAGATTATTAAAAGATAATTTGATCTGTTTAGAGCAATAACCCTGATACCCAGGTAGGATACTAGACTTGACAGCAGCATGATATGATCCACAGTGTCATACTCTGTCGAGAGAGGTCTAAAAGGGTGATTGATGCCCATGAGCCAAGTTCTTTTGAATATCTTCTCCGCTGTCCATGAAAGAGGTTTCCCTGGATCTCTCTGATATGAAACCAGACGGTGTCTCATGGAACAGGCCCAGGCATTTGTTATGTCCCTGCAACTTGCAACTCTCGATAGGCTTTGCTTCGAAAGGCAGGAAGGAGCTAGGGCAGAAGTTGATTGAGGAGGGACTAATCACAGATTTGTTCAGGGAAGTGCAGAGGATTCATATAGTTCAAGATATGTTGCACAGTGCGATAGGTAGTTTTTCTAGAGACAACATAAGCGATTTTGTCAGGTGAGTAGAGCAAGGGTATGCTGGGTCTCTCAACTGCTTGATTTTCTTGATGATGGTCAGTGGAGCCTCCCAGGGTTTTATGTCAAAATGTCACCAGGAATATGTAGTCATGTGAAAAGGTCATTAGCAAAAAGTAGTTTTCAAAATGTAATAATTTGTACAAGCAAGGTAAAGTAGCCACTGATAAGGTCGTTGAAAAACGCTATTGCTGAACTTATAGCATTAGAAGCATGTGACACTAACAATGCCCCAACCCTCTAATTAAAAACAGGTGATCACCAGCACTCCAGAATTACCCAATCCCTAACTCTAACTACAACTGTTATTCTATTCTGAACCCTTAGGATTTCTCCAAACCTGCACCCCAACGCGTGTTTTTTACATGCAACTCAATACAAAACACCAAATAAATAAATAGAACTTTAAAACTGACCCTAACTCCAATCGCTTCACCAGCCCTTCACAAAATGCATCGCCTTTACCCTGGCTCCATTCCTTGCTCTAATGCTAACCCTAGCCACCCCCTCAAACACTTACTGTAACCCTTACCCTACCCCAACCTCTAGGTTTATCCTAACCCCCTATCCTCCCTATACCCTTCTTTAACAGTAACCCAAACCTTTACTCTGTTAACCCTAGCCTTACCATAACCCCTAACCTAATGCTTTCCCTGACCCTTGCTCTCCCCTAACCAGACCCCAACATCACCAGGCCTCCACAACAATTCTGACCCTAACCCTCACCCTAATGCTAACCAGAATATTCCTTCCAACCCTAACACCTAGCCTCACCCTAACCCCTGTCCTAACCCTAAACCAGACAATAGCAAGCACTTCACACCCTCCTTTACCCTGAAACTTACCCTAACAGCATTCCTTTTTGGCTCCTCCCCCACTGCATTTTAGTTGGCAACATTTTCACTTGATACCCTTCCTAGGATAGCTTCTTGCATTCCTCGAAAACTAAGTTGGGCCCCGGCTGAGAGTTCTGCTCATGGCTCTTTCCGGAGATTGAGTTCCTATAGAGCTAAATTTGGTGAGAAACAAATTGGCCATCTTAACCATAGCATCTTGCGTTGGCTTCCATTGGATGGATTTTTGGGTAGTTTGATACATTCCTTGTAGATGAGAAAGAGTTGTTTAGAATTGTTTGATTGTGGTACTGGTACATAAAGGCAGCCTTTTCTACTTAACTGTGTTACAGCAGGCTTTGGTGCGGTGGTTACATTTCTGTTTGCCTTCTTGCATTTGGCGTTGATCCATATGCGCTCCACTTTGCGGCCTTTATGTTTCAGCATGGCAATATTTAAGCCAAACCATTTGTTTTTCTTCTTTTCTGCTGACTTGGGGCAGTTGGACAGCGGGTGGGACAGTGTGTCCACGGTTTCGTTAATGGCACTTTTGAAGTTGGTCAACATAGTTTCAGGGTCCTAATTTGGGATGTACTAGGTTGCACAACAGGAGGAGGAGTCATGCATAGGGTGCTGCCATTGAAAACCCTTCATCCTGAGTTAAAGAAGCAAAGAGTAATCTACTCCTTCGCACTAGTAGAAGTGTACTGAAAAAAGTAGTGGAACTGCATTCTCGGCAGTGTACAGGGTAGTAAGGTTGAGCCGGAAAAAGAGCAAGAGAGCTGTGATGTGCTGTTGGCAGCCTCAGTTTGGTTAACACTGTTTGCTGAGCTTAGGTGTGCTTTTCGGTTGGTAGGGGTCATGTGTTGTTGTGCGAGGCTATGTGTGTTATGTTTTGATGTTGCGATGTAGTGAAGTGCATGCGGTTTGTAGTGCTTTGGAGGTGTGGTTGTGTTTGTGTAGAGTGTAAGTGTTGTATGCAGAGGGAAGAGATTGTTTAGTGGGGTTGGCTAGTAGCATCGCTATTTAGAGGCGAACATGCTAGTCTTCAGAATCCTGTCTAGATGTGTTGCAAGCTGACATTCACAATTCTGTCTAGATGTGACGCGAGCTAATCTTTACAATTCTATTTGTATGTGACATAAGCTAGTATTACAAGTCTGTCTAGATGTGATGCTATGCTAATCTTTGCAATTCTGTCTAGATGTGACATGAGCTAGTATTACAATTCTGTCTAGATGTGACGCAATGCTAATCTTTACAATTCTGTGTAGATGTCATTCGGGCTAAGCTTCACAATTCCGTCTCAATATGATGCAAGCTAGCATTACAGTTCTGTCTAGATGTGACACAATGCTAATCTTCACAATTCTGTTTAGATGTGACCTGAGCTATTATTACAATTTTCTTTAGACGTGATGGAGGCTAATCTTCACAATTCTGTCTGGGTAAGAAGCAGCCCGCTATTATAGTTCTGTCTAGATATGACGCAATGCTAATCTTTGCAATTCTGTCTAGATGTGGTGCAAGCTGACATTCCCAAATCTGTCTAGATGCAACACCAGCTAATCTTTAAAATTCTATCAATGTGTGGTGCAAGATGACATTCACAATTCTATGTTGATGTGATGCAAACTGACATTCATAATTCTGTCTAGGTTTGATGCAAGCTAGTATTACAGCTCTGTCTAGATATAAAACAAGCTCACCTTCACAATTATCTCTGGATATGATGCAAGCTGGTATTATAGATTTGTCTAGATATAATGCTGGTTAACCTTCACAATTCTGTCTAGAAATGACGCCCGCTAGTATTATGGTTCATTCTAGATATAACGCAAGCTAATATTCACAATTCGGTCTAGATATGACGCAAGCTAGGATTACAGTTCTGTCTATATATGACAGAATGCTAATCTTCACAATTCTATCTAATTGTGATGCTGGCTCATATCTGCAATTTTATGTGGACTAGCTAGCACAGGGTATAGTCTACCTAGTTGTGAGATATTGCTCTCTAATAGCTATCTTGATGTGAGAGATCTGGCATAATCAGCCTATCTGGCACAAACAGGGTAAATGTGAAATGGTGCTATCTGGCGCAATCAGGCTAGATGTGAAATCCAGCTATCTTGCACAATCTGGCTATCTGGAACAATGAGGCTAAATGTGAAATGCTGCTATCTGGCACAATCAGGCTAGCTGGCACAATTTGGCTAAATGCAAAATGGTGCTATCTTGCACAACCAGGCTGTCTGGTACAGTCAGGTTATCTGGCACAATCAGGCTCAATTTTATGTTATGTTAAAGGATATTTATACTGCACACTATCAACACCTGGAGTGGTCCTGGGTACTCTGGTGGATCTGAAAGTTAAGAGGGCAGGATGGTTGGTGGGTCTAGCGGGATAAAGGTAGAGCGAGATTAGTGGTGTTCTTTTGACAGCTTCATTTCGGTTAGTGCCTGAGCATGGGTGCGGTTTTCGGATCCGTGAGCTCCCATGTGCTGTTGTGCGATACTATGTGTGGTTTGTTTTGTTGTAGCAGGGTAGTGAAGTGGTTATGGTTTGAGGTGCAGGAGAGTGGTTGTGTTTGTTTAGCGTTTGAGAGGCATGTGCTAAGAGTTGAGGTTTTAGTGGTTGCGTTAGTGGGTTAGCTCATGCTTTCAGGTGTCTGTTTTGTGTTGCTTTCTATGGTCTTGATGTCTGTTGCAGCATTCCCCTGCGGTTCATTAACCCGGTTCTGCACGAGAAAGCGGCCTATATCTGAGGCTGTCTAGTGCTCCGTGGGAGGGTCAGGAGGTGAGGGCCTCCCCCACCCAGGTTTGAGATTGCAATGCTTATCAGTTGTTTTTTGGTCGTGAGAGTGCTCTGTCGAGCATCATCTCCCTTTGTTCTCAGGGGGTGGTCCCCCTTTCTATGAGTCGGGTGTTAGTTAGTATTTAATCTTTCTTCATCCCTAGCAGCGGTCTCGTCCCTTGGATTTAGCCTGGCGAGGGGGGTTGGCTTTGGAGGTGCCAGATTCGTTTTGGATCTGTGGCGAAGAACCAGGTTTTTAGTAGTTTCCTGAATTTTAGGTGGTCTTTTGTATTTCGGATGTCTGTCGGGAAGGTAAACCATGTTTTTGCTGCCAGGTGAGAGAAGGAGGATCCCCCTAGCTTTTTCTTTGTGTAAGGTTTTGGTTCAGGGCGGATATCGTTCCTGTCTCAGGAGGATAACACAGGGGCAACGTGCTTGCCTGGGAAGCAAGGCAACACAGAGCAACACTGGTTCAATCCCAGGGTCCGCGCTTAGAAACCTATGGGTATTAAGCGTGTTATACATAACCTATCATATCATGATCTGAGTGTTCTGCTTGGTGGAATATTGTTATTTACTTTTGCAGGATTTCTGCTCCTTTGCCGTTGATTGCTCTGTATGTTATGCACATTGTTTTAAATTTGATTCGTGGTTTGACTGGAAGCCAGTGTAACATCTTTTGTGCTGGGGTGATGTGGTGTCTTCGTGATAGTTTGAGGAGGAGTCTGGCCGCAGCGTTTTGGATACATTGCAGTTTCTTCAGTGGGTGTTCTGGCATTCCGAGGTCGAGGCTGTTGGCGTAGTCAATTCTTGACATGATGAGGGCGATGATTGTCAGTGTCTTATGGGTGAAGGACAGGAATGGTAGGATTCTTTTTACCGAGTGTAGGAGAAAAAACATTTCTTGATTATTGCATTTACTTGTGGTTCTAATGTTAGCACATTGTCCATTTGGATTCCCAGGTTTTTGACTATTTTTCAATGGTGTGGGTGCTGTTCCTAGTTCTGTGGGCCATGGGACATAGTTGTTATTTTCCAGGTTTTTGGATACAATCATGATTTCTGTCTTGCCTGGGTTGAGTTTTAGGCTGTTTGTGTTCATCCAGTCGTAGAGTTCTTTGAGACATTCTCCCAGCGTTGTGTTCTCTTCTTGTATATCTTCGATTTTATAGATGATTTGTGCGTAGTTGTAGCACATAAGATTGTTTTTTTAATGAACTTGATTAGCGGAGCCAGGTCGATGTTGAAGAACATTGGGGCTAGGGATGATCCTTGTGGTACTCCAGTCGGTGTCCAGTGGAGTGGATTTGAAAAGTTTTATCCAGACAGTTTCAGTTCTATTTGTTAGGAATGATTGTATCCAGAGTAGGGCTAAGTCTGTTATTCCTATTTCTTCTATTCTCTTGATGAGTATGTCATGGTTGACTGTGACGAAAGCTGCAGAGAGGACGAGTAGAATCAGGGCAGAGTTTGTGCCGTAGTCCCCGTTTGTCTTTAAGTCATCCCAGATGGATAGGAGTGCTGTTTCTCTTCCCCTTGTGGGGCTAAAGCCGACTTGCGCTTGGTCCAGCAGCTGGTGTTTTTCTACGTGTTCTTGTGTTAGTTTGTAGGTGTAGGTTTCTAGTAGTTTTGCTGGGTAGGGAATGTTTGAAATCGGTCTGTAGTTGGAGAGGTCTTCCACATCTCCTCCCATATCCTTGAGTAGTGGTTTGATGTGCGCCGATTTGAATGATGGCTGTACTTTCCCTGTTGCGAATGACATTTTAAAAAGGCTTCTGTAGTATTCCAGTGGTGCGCCCTGTATGAGGATGGATTTGTAAATTTCTGTGGGCAGGGGTCCATGAGCGATCCTGCTTTATTGCTATGTCTTACCAGCTTGACAAATGTCTCTACTGGTATTTGTGGGTTTATGCTGTGGTTCCTTTTTTGGCGGGATCGGTTGTGCATTTGGGTTGACCAGTCTGCTTTGTATAATTTGATGGATATCCTTGATTTTAATTTTGTAGTGGTCTGCTAGGTCGTTGCATAGTTTCTGGTAAGGTACTGGAGTGTTGTTGCATCCCGGTGGGATTCTCATTTCATTTATGATGTTGAACAGTTCTTTTTGGGTGTTGACATCTGCGGTGATTCTGCTGGCGTAGTGTTTCTTTTTGGCTTTTTTAATTTCTTTTTTGTAATATCGGATCTTGTTGTTGGAATTTTGCTCTCTTTGGTTGTATTCTTTCCTCTGTTTCAGTTCAAGTTTCTTTTTGTTCCTTTTGATGGTGCTGAGCATTGGGGTAAACCATTTTCCCATTGCTGTCTTTTGTGATGGGGTGAAAGGTTTTTCAGGGGAGACGGCGTTCATTGTTTCAGCGATCCATTTATGAAGTAGCTCTATTTTTCCGTCGAGGTCAGCTTTGTCCAGATTAGTGGTAGTTGGTTTTGTGAGTTCAATTTGTTCTGTTAAATTGCTCGCTTCGATGGTTTTCCAATTCCTTTTTGTTATAGTTGAGAGTTTATAGGGCTGCTTGGCTGCTTTAGTTGGTAGCATGATAACCAACAGGATGATGAGGTGGTTGCTCCAGAGTATCTGTATTGGTGGTGCGGTGGCAATAAGATTTTTGTTGGCGAAGATTGCGTCAAGTGTGTGTCACTCTCTGTGTATTGCTCCCTTGACCAATTGCCATAGTTTCATGGTTTTTAGTTGTTCGATTAGCAATTTTTGTGTATTTGCGTTTTCTTCTTCAAACCAGACGTTGAAGCCCCACAAGGATTATCAGATGTTCATGTTGGATGGCTATGTTGGTGATGGCTTCTGCGAAGTTGTTGACGAAAGTTGCATCATATGTCGGTGATCTGTAAATCAGTATGAATTTTATGTTTGTTTTTGGGTTTACTTTCAGGAGAAAGACCATGGACTTTTGATGTTTAGTGGTTTGTTTGTTTTTATTTTCAGGTGTTCCTTGAAAGCTATTGCAAGACCTCCTCCTTTTTTTCCTTTTCTGTTTAACTGTGTGCACTTGAAGGTGTCGGGTAGACAGCTGTGGAGTGTGATTTTGTAGTTGTCATCCAGCCATGTTTCTGTGATGAATAGGACGTTGATGCCGTCGTCACATCAGGCTAAATGTGAAATGCTTCTATCTGGCACAATTAGGCTATCTGGCACAATCAGGCTAAATGTGAAATTCTGCTATCTAGCACAATGAGGCTTTCTGTAACAATAAGGCCATCTGGTACAATTAGGCTATCTGGCACAATCAGGCTAAATGTGAAATGCTGCTATCTGGCACAATTAGGTTAAGTGCAAAGTTATAAGGTGGGTTTGGGTTAGACAGTTTAGGGGTGGGCAATAATGGCTGCACCCCCTGCCCGTAACCGCACTTACTCAGTCAGTGGCTGCTGGGTGATGGTTGCAGGCCCCACAGGCTAACACGGTCTGGAGCTGCTTCTTCCACTAGCGCTGCCCTTTGCCTTGAGGTCCTTCGCCGAGAGGTGGCTGCCCTACGAGTGTTGAAGATGAGATGTTCCAAGTCACATGGTAGGTCCAAGGGCCAATCGGCAGGCCGTGAGCAGGGGAGGGAAGCGCAAAGGACGGAGGAGGGGGTAGGGAAACAGGCACCGAGGGCGCAATGGGTTTAAAATTGCCTCAGAGCAAACGATTTTCGTTTACCTCTTACCCTCTTTGCCGGTCCAATGCATAGTGCAACATGTGACAAGGAGTTGCGGCTGGGGCATTACAATAGTCTAAGTGACTAGTAACTAAGGCTCCTATTAAAACTTTACAGTTGCACAAGGACATGAAAGGACACATCATCTGTATAGAATGGTGAATATGGTCATAAAAAGTAGAGGAATGATAAACAGATCAAAATGTAAGTAGTGGAACAACACTCCCAACTGTTCCAGGTCACTTCAATCAATGCTCCTCCCTGGTGCAGTATACCATGTATTCCTTATTCAATGAATCCAAATTAAAAAATCACCCCTAGAGCAATCTTTGTAAATTGGCATTTTAATTCCATGAAATGTTGCCAAAACGTACTTAACATCTTCTTTGCGCTTTTTCAAGTGAATTCATATTTGATCTAAAATATATCTATCACATGTTCTTTTTTAATCATTGTAACAGTTCCCCCTATAGGGCATTCCGGACAGGTGAAGGGATGACTCAGAGTATTGTGCCTCCCGAGCTAGTAGAGGTATTGGAAAAAACCCTTGGCCACCGTTTCTACCGGTCATCATAATTTAGCAAGGGACTGTTACATGGGTGCTTACTATAGCCCCCCTCCCCCGTTGAGTCAGCAACATCTAAAACCCCCATAACGCACCCATAGCTCCTTTCAGTAAATTGTGAACCCCCATGGCACGCACACACAGACTAAGCTCTATTTAGTCAAGGATCCAGCACCTCACATTAATTCTGGGTTTCAGCGCAAGCTGCTGCCGTTGGGCGGCCACTATGGGGGAAACGGTCGGGCTTAAACCTCAGAGGAGAAAAATGCATAAATCAGTACTTTAAAGCACTACAGCAGTGTTCTCTAGGATAAAAAAAACCTATTCTTCCGGTGCCATAAAAAGAAAGGCTTGTGCTAAGGCACACTTTGCCCTGGTGCGAAACTGCCTTGAAATCATAGACTTTGCACTGTACTGTAAAAGGGAAAGAGAGGATCCACACAGAGCTGTTAACAGAAAGGAGCCATTTCCATTTGTTTTCATACCCGCAGCATTGATAAAATAAATCACTGGGAGTGGGGTTGGCGCAGGGCAGAGTCTGTGTAGAGGAACATAGGCAGAGACAGTCTCAATTGAAATGTGCACCTTGTTTCCAAAAGTAGCATGAGCAAATGCTGCCTCTAACGGCACAATCCATTGCAAGAGGTAGTGGGTCTGTTGCTCGAATAGCAACTGGTCAAATTTCATGTTGAGGGTTAGTCAATATTGGTGGAGGTGCGGTGTGTCCCCCCACACCTACGCATTCTGTGATTTAAAAAAGTTGATAAAAACAATTTGGGAAATACAATTTGACAATTTTGACCCCCTCACTGAACAGACTTTCTTCAAAATCAGCCTGGCACATGAGATGTGTGATCAGAGTAAAGGACTCCTGGTGGTTGGACGCCATGCTACTATATACTGTTGCTGTTGGATTTCTCGTCTGATGTGAACGATTGGGAAGGGGTACTAAGAATCTTGATGTGTTCTCCCAGCTGTGGCGACCTATTGCGAAGGAACATACGCAGAAGAAGTGGCAGGGGACAGGTCACCATCGGTAGTGTCCACTGACAACTGTATGGCAAAATATTGCTGGGGCCCTGTTGATTGAGGGGTTTGCCAGGATCGTACCCTGGTTCCTAATCCATTTGGTACACCAGGAAGACGCTAAACTTAGCGCCTGCTGATATCACACAGAACAACGGGCACCTGAACACATATGTGCTTTAAAAGGTCAGTCTATATCACACTGACCTACTCATCTCTACTGTTCATCACAGTACAACCCTACCGTTCATGTTGCGGCCAGGTCATGCGGGTGCAGTTGCTTCGTACCCCGTTGCATCACAACGATGATAAGCAGCAGCGACTCAGAAGGCTGTGTGTAGATACACTGAGGCCAATATAGTGCAGATATGTGTTGGTGAGATGGCTCATTCGGCTGATAAGGAGGGCAATGTGTATACATATTGCTTTCAAGCCCTGGCCTAGTTATTAGGAGAGTCAAATGTGAGTTGCTGTAAACTCATTCAGTATATGTCTATTTAACATACAACTATTTAACAAACTGTGATTGCAAATGATAAAGAGTAGTAATTGTGATAACTGGAAGAATTCTATGGATGTGATCATATTGTTTTAAGCCTTACCGAATACATTTTGAACTGGTCTGAATATCGTTCTCTTACCCTTTCTTTGACAGGTGACCTCACTCTCCGGCACCAGCAGGTGTACAGCTCCAATCTATACTTCACTGGCGTCACAATCCCTGAACCCGATGTGTTGGTAAGAAGAGCTAACTGAATTGTTGGAGTTTAATCCAGGGCACCCGCACACTTGGAAGGTTAGAAGCCTTGTAGAATGTATAACTAGGTGTGCCCTTGCGAAATAGTTTGCAATCGTACTGGATGCAGGTCGTCCCTATTGCGCTCGAGTCCGCGTCATCGTTTTGTCATGAGCAGCTGTTGTTTGTTTTCATGAGAGGGTATATGCTCTTTGGTCTTTGCTGCTATGTTCATAGTTTCTTACAGTGGCCACTGTTGAATTTGTTTAATTGGAGGCGCGTAAACATTTCCTATAAATATGCTGGACCCACTGAGTGCTGTGAGGGAGCAAAAAACCTCCCAAGTGTGGTTGGAGGTAGGGTAGAGGGGAGGGGTTTCCCCTGAAAACTTGTAATTTAAAAAAAATGTAATAATGGGCTATATGGTGCATTTTGCAGCACACAGTTAACGGTTTTGTTACGTAGCACATGAATGAATCCAGTAGATGCCAAGTCACCAATAGTGCACAGAACCAATTTGAAATGCATTTTTATGTTGCCTTTGCCCACAATATATAAAAACTATTTGCATGCTGGCTGAACCCATACATCTCCATGTTGGCTGCGCCAATGTACGAGGGTATTCCCAAATAAGAACATACTTTACTCATGATGCCGTTAATGATGCTATAAGGAAACATGTCCTTTGTGGCTCAGACAATATATGCCAGTATACCCATATAAGTACATACTCCTAGTTGGACTTATGTAAGCCAGTATGGTCTTGTACGAAAACCCGTCATGTTATTTTTGTCCATAATAACTATAAAATGCCATACCACTGTAGGAAAACAAGTCCATACGGCCTACACCAAAATGCCCTCCCTATCCCCACATAACAGCACTCATCATGTTGGCCATGCGCGTACTGATATTTAAATTGTATACCAGTGTAAGAAAGCATGTCAGTGCTGGCTGCCATTGAGCCACTGTAGCCCTCCCTCTGATCGGAGGCTCATTCCTAGGACAGAAACACACATTCATTTGTGAATGCCCACACACAATATATTCACTATCTCATTTGCACATGTACTTATAAAACATATCTATCTTATTCACAAGTGTAACACTCTGTGTGACATGTGCACTAAAACACACACACGTTTTCCTCATTGATACACTCACCACAACATACACACTGACTGCACTCTCAATAACATGCAACATTACAGACACAAACCGTTGCATGCACGCATGCATACTTCCATACATGCACAGAAAAGTTTAAGATTTTCTCACCGCATCCTTGGACCCCAGACACTGCCTCACATGCTGCCATGATGGCCTTTCCGGCTCCTGTGCAAAACACAAAAAGGAACCCGGAAGTAGAAATGGCTTCATGGTTCTTCTCATGTGGAGGTGGAGTGGCCCCCATCTGAAGCCGCAAGTACTCTGAATGTGCAGGGAGATATAGGCGCACCCCTACACAAATTTGGCAATTCAATACACCAGCCAATAGACCATTCAAGGCTGGATAAGAAAATTGACCCCAGCCTACCATGGCCCATTGGGCATGCCGACTGGGGTACTTATGTCAAAGGGAAACCACATTTCCCTACAGAGTAAAGCCAACCCAGGAGTGTGTCCTCCGCTGCTGGCTGTGGCTTAGAGAGTGCTCAGTGTTTTCACTGGGCTCTCTTGCCTCCTCCATAATGGGTGGCAGATCAGCGCCATGTACCCCATTATGTATGCATCACACAGTGTGTAAGCCTAGGATATCCTCTTTGCAAAACATAAGTCAATTTGGGTGTTTTCATTCAAGTCTTGGGGCACCATTTTTCCTTTTATGGGTCAGATCTTTGTTATGTCCCTCCCATTGCTCTTTGAAAACCACGTGTGGCGGTTGACATCAAAAAGGAAATTAAAAACTTTCCTCTCATAAAATCTAAAGACCTCTTTCGTTGCCTCAGATCGCTTTCTCTCCTTAGCTGGCTCTGGCTATGATTACCTCATCGCCAGCGCAGTTATTGGAGACACCTTCATCTTAGCCTCTGCAACACCGCTTAGTTCCACAGCAGGTAGGCACAAGAGACCACGTGCAATAACGGGGTCTGGAGTGGAGTGTCGTCCCTTCCAGCGAAACTACTTCACCTGGGTATCGAAGTTCTGACTGCTCTCCTTCTTACAAGCCTCTTTATTCTTATGGGGTCATTTCCCTGCCTCCTTTCGTTATGGCTGCCCTCGCCCGAAGA
This sequence comes from Ambystoma mexicanum, assembly GCF_040938575.1. Classification (NCBI taxonomy): domain Eukaryota; kingdom Metazoa; phylum Chordata; class Amphibia; order Caudata; family Ambystomatidae; genus Ambystoma; species Ambystoma mexicanum. The sequence goes on from NC_090923.1 coordinate 721,264,032, forward strand.
GCAGAGCATAAGTGAAGGTTGCAAAGAGTGGAAGAAAAAAGTCAGAAGTGGAAAGATCCAGCTCTTTTCTCCTCGCAGACATTCCAAGGACCTCTTATCACTGCACCTGCAATGCGCTCCAACTCCCTTTCCAGTTCGTCCTTTAGTGGACAATACCATAACTATTCTCTGCAGTGAGTTCCTTCACTAATAATATTTGTGTGACCTTGCTTTGCCATCGCTACCAAGTTGTCTGTGTGTTTTGCTGAGCTCGCAAAGCCTGCCAACGGCCTATGCATTATTCGTCAGATGAAAAGTGAGTGTCCAAAAATGGCCATGAACCAGCAACATGTTGTTTTAGCGGATACACATGACAGATAACCAGAAGAAAACAAACTTTTGTTGAACTGTATTATAAGTTAAAAGGTGACCTGGGTTGCAGTGAGAGAAAGCCGAGAGGTCCAGCGAATAAACTAGTGACTTTTCGTGGAAGGCCAAGTGGGCCATGGTCCACGAAACAGACTGCATCCAAAGCCAGAGTGTTTTGCAAGGTCCAAGTGTGCCACCATACCCCGTGCTACAAAACGTGGGCAAGGGAGTGTGCTTAGCTATACTGACATTTCATTAGAACACTGATTTTTCCTTTTTGCCTTACCCATCCCATTTACACATTTATTGTATTAGAAAGACGGCAGGCATTAGGTTTATTAGTATGGGCCATTTTATTTTGACTTAGGACTTTATTTTCTTTTTGTTTGATGGTCGAGTATACTCCCATATTAGTTAACTTTTGTTGAACTGTATTATAAGTTAAAAGGTGACCTGGGGATCAGGGGTTTGTGGTCCGTGATGACTGAGAGGGGCTTTCCCAGGATGTAGATTCTAAAGTGTTTACAGCCCCATAGTATAGCTAGTGCTTCCTGCTCAATTTGAGAGTATCTTTTCTCTGTGTCAGTTAGGGCATTACTGGTGTATGCGATAGGCCGCATTTGTCCCTGAGAATCGGGTTGGAGCAATACTGCACCGAGCCCGACAGACCTAGCATCTACTACCAGCTCAGATTCTTTTTCCGGGTCGAAAAAAACCATTGTCTCATCACCTGTAAGCGCGGTGTTGATAGTGTTGAAGGCAGTTTATTACTTGTCAGACCAAGTTCACACTGTCTTTTTTTGTGAGGGCCTTCAAGGGCTCTGAGAGGGAGGCAAGGTTCTTGATAAATCTCCCACAATAGTTCACCATCCCTAGGAAGCTGCACACATCGGAGGTAGTGCCTGGGGGCCTGGCCTCTTGAATGTCCTTCACCTTTTGTGGGTCAGCTGAGATTCCTCCAGCGTGGAAAACAAATCCGAAGAACTCAATGCTCTCCTTTAAAACCTTGCATTTTTCGTGATGCAGGGTCAAACCTAAGTTACGGATCCGTTCCAACACCTTCTCCAGCCTGATCATATGGTCCGTTTGGGAAGTGGCATGTACCAGGATGTCATCGCTCAGTTTGATTACACCTTTGAGTCCAGCGAGAGCACCCCTGATAATATTTGGGAAAACGTCCGGCGCAGAGGAGATTCCAAAACATAGTCTTTTGTACTGATACAGGCCATTGTGGGTGGTAAACGTGGTGATGTATTTGGAATCTTATGTAACTCCAGCTGGTGGTATACCGACCGTAGGTCTAGTTTCAAGAAAAGCTTGGCACCCTGCAGCTCCCCCACCAAATCATCCAGCGTTGGCGTGAGGTGGCGCTTTCTCTTAATGGTGATATTGGGTAGCCACATGTCTACACAGCTGCGTACTGCCCCCGTTGGTTTTGTTTAGTCGTGACCACAATGGGAGACACCCATGGTGTAGGGCCCTCGACCTTCTCGATAATGTCTAGATCCACCAGGTTTTGAAGTTCTTGCTTGACCTGCTTTCAGAGGTGAAAGGGTATGCGTCTGTGCTTCAATGCGGTTGGGCGCACCGACTCGTCAATGTGCAGCCGGATTGGCTCTTCCTTTAGCTTTCCAACTCCTTTGAAAATGTCTGCAAAATGGTTGGTAAGGTCTTGGATGTCCGTTTTGCACACCGAGAGTGCGAAGTGTACTATGTCCAGCGCCTCAAATGCGGTGCAGCTCAAGAGCGAGTGTGGGCTAACACTGGTTACAAAGAATTTAGCTTTTATCGAGCGCCCTGCGTTTGAGATTGATGTCATGAATACCCCTTGGAGTGGGAGAGAGTGGTCGCCACCAAAAGAGTATATCTTCACTCTAGTGTCGGCCAAAACTGGTGGTCCAGGTAGAGCCTCGTAGTGCCGTGATGCCATCACGCACACGGATGCACCCGTGTCAATCAACACTCAGATGGGGGTGTCGCATGGATGGAGTCAATGTTCGAAATGAAGAATACCTTTTCATCATCTTCTTCCTCCTCAGCAATGTTTAGTTCCTGGAGCTCTTGTTCAACCGCAGCCACACTTCTCTGTCTGCGTATGCCAGCACTGTTGGGTCTGCTCAGACCTCGCGGGATGACCACTGGATTTGTAGCGTGGCACACCCTGGCAAAACGACCTCCGGTCCGACAGCGTCCACACACCCTCGTTTTTGTGGGACATTCACTGGAGTGCCGAAGGTTGTACCCACATTTCTGGCACTGTTGCGGTATGTCATTTTTCTTTTGGGTCAATCTCAGGCATTGGGATCCGCTGTTCGCTGTACGTCCGATGGCATAGGCTGCCTCACCCTTCCCTGGCTTGGCCGCTGCATCCATTTGAGCGGCCCGACTGTCGGCCAGCTGATAGGACCTGCCCATATCAAGGATCTGTGTCAGAGCATTTGATGTCACAGTTTTCCTGAACTGCAACCCTGAATGAGTTGATTTCGAATCATCCCCTCTTCATTCTCACTTGGCAGGTACTGGCCAGTTGATGCAGTCGGCCACAGAAATTATCCAGCGACTCGTCATCACGAAACAGTCAAAATCCAGGTTGGCTAGGGGTAAGAAATGTTCTTTTAGGGCATCTTTCACGGCCTGATACATGACAGCAGAGGAGTTTAGAGACTCAAAGATACGATGAACCTCGGAGCCAGCAGCATACAGTAGTGTTGCTACTTTTGCGTCATTATCGGTTTCACCTGTGGCTCTAAAGTACATCTCAAGTTTTTTGATCCACAACAGCCACCTCGGGCCTAGTTTTGATGGGGGTCCTGACAGGTCGAATTTCCGGCATGGGAGCCAGGTTACCTTGTTGCCGTGGCATCATCCTGACAGGAGGTTGCGCAGGAGGCTGCACGACGGCTTGGGCACCATCGCCAGGGCTACTCATTGCTGCAGACCGCACAAGCACCTCACACTAGGTGGAGGCCGCAAGCCCGCTGTGGTGTTGAACCAGAAGCTGGAGGCACAGCAGGCTTTCAGACAGTCCAGGGTGGACAATGTTGTTTCCCGACTTGAAGAGGGTGTGAGACCCTTGACAACTGTCCCGCACAAAATTGTCCCAGAAAAATTGTTCCACGCTCTGGAACTCTCCACATGAATCCACCACTAGGACAGATGCACCAAATGAGGGCCGTTGCAGGTCTCCCCCCACACAGTCTGTTGAGTAGCACAATGTTAAGTATGTACCACGTTGTCAGAACATGAGGTTCTGTGACAAAAAAAACTGGAGTTAGTTCTGTCTTTGTTCTCTTCTTCTTTCTTCTTCTTCTTCATATTTTTTAAATAGCCTATCAAAGGTTCCAAAAATGTCCTCACACGGCGCACGAAAACCATGTGGGACCACAACCGTTAGGATTACAAAATGGCAGTCAAACGTGCACCGTGCGGGTGACGCGTCTAGTGGGCGCTGAGAGAAATGTTCTCAAATCCTTTTATGGATGCTGAGCACTTCCTCCCCCACTCAACGGCGTCCTCGACGCCACTGTTGTGGTTGGATATCCAACCGGGGCCCCACCGGTAACAAGGCCCTGCCCCCAATACCTCAATAAAGAAACCGACACACGTCTGCCTGTTACGGGCTCCCGGCGGCAACTGCCATTCTCCGGCGGCCCTGTTATTAAAAGCGCATGCGCGACATCCGTCTTGAATTTGCACACGCATAACATCAAGTAACTCCGTAACACCATGTACTTGTTCTGCGGCACCACTCGTTAAGTCATAAGGTATGTCAGGCTATGTGTGCATTGAAGCACGGTAAACATGCTATAATAGCGTATGTACATGTGTGTGCAGCAGACAAATAAATACAGCATAAGAGCAACGTGTGTTTATGTGAAAAAGTACACTATTTGGAAATGTTACCTGTGCCTTGTGACAGCGGAGATATAATTAGCACAAAAGGTCCATGAAGCGATTGCATACCGTGTATCACACACCATTCACCAAATGCTTGTAGGTGGACTGCCTACTTTATGCAACACCTATCTCATTTCCATTTCCAGGGAGACTCCTGTACTCCATGGGGCAACAGCCTGTTCCAAATGCACACAAATCACTGTGCGTTCTGACATGCTGTATTATGAGGGAATAAAGAAACACTGAAGGCTATTTGCAAAGACTACACTGAAAGAAATACTTACTGTGCAGCAGTGACATTTTGTTCCCAAAAGTTCAAGAACACTCTCCAGAAAAATGTTTTATATTGTGCTATGAACCATATTCCATATTATTTCAGTAGAATAGTATTTCTCATTTCTATTGCTCATGGTCTAAAAATTTGTATTTTTAATAATAGTGTAATTGTTTCTGGATTGTACAATGAATCATACACTTATCTTCTGTTACACATCATACACTTCTAACTACTGTTAAGTTTCCTGAAGTAGCCATAAGTTGTCCACTGCCATCGTAAAACAACCATAAGTCACCCACCGCCATTTACTGCTCATGATATCTCTCGCTGTGCAGAGGGACTTTCACCATTGTCTTTTCAAAATAATGTTCAGAGTTCCTTTGCTTTTTTTTGGTGTTGGCCGTCACATCAAATTTAAATGAAACCTACCCATTTCAGGGAGCAACCATCTTCAAATGTTATTGTTTTCCTTGTTATTTACAAACTGTGGGTACGTGCATGTAATTTACGTTGGCGTATGTGACTTCTTGACCAGTGCATGGTACTGGCTGAGTTATGCTTGTTTTCCGATTGCGGTTGATGAGGTATTGTTGCTTTAAGAACCATAAAAGGTGAAATTGTGGCTTTTTGCTGTTTTGTGCTGCAACCATAACATCTCTTTAAGAAAGATTTTTCACAGAATTTCAAAGTTTTTTAAAGTTAACTATAATATCCCTTTAACCAATGTTTTTCCAATGGATTTCAATTCACTATCATCACAGTAACATCATACCTACAGTACCAAAGCAGCGCCGTAGCACATTTGGGGCGCCCGTGCAAGCCATGCTGAGGGGGCCCCCGTAAGCCCCTTAACAAATCACAGAGCACGCCATATTGCGGGTTGGCCTGGACCACCATGTGTGTGCAATGTCCATGGGTTACATGTAATTACAACGAATCAAAAAATAGTGAATGAAATAATACAGGAAAAAAGATATCGATTTTGCCGCCCCCCCCCAAACTCCCTGTTTCCCCATGCTTTTAACCCAACCCGAACCCCCCAAACCTTATAAACACTTACCCCCACCTACCATATATTTATTTTTTGTAATGTTTTCGGTATTATTTCATTCGGTTGTTTTTTCTTGATATAATCACTGCATACCTGGTCCATGATGATCATGCCCCTGTAGCGGCACGCACTGCTCCAGGTGAAAGATGTAAGTATGTTTTTTGACTGCAGCGAGGGAGCTCGAACCAATGAAAATGGGTTCTGGGATTCCCCACCTCCCGTTTGGAATAATGGGTTAAAATGGTACATTATATAGCACACTTTCTGTGAAACACACACAATCATCAACTACCAGTCACTCATCCATACACATTCTCTCACATCCAATCACACTGCATTCTCCTCACAGCCACCCACCCAACCAGAACATTCACACACACACAATCATATTCATACTCATTCACCCACCAGTCACCCACCCATACACCTTCTCTAAGATCCACTCACTGCATTCTCCACACTGGCACCCAGACATTCAAACACACATATAATCACATCCATACTCATTCACCCACTTGTCACTCACCCATACTATATACATTCATCCCACACACACCATACGCATATTACACATGTACACATAAAAACAAAGCTCTTACCTGACAGCCGCAGCAGGTTCGGTCTGCCGTTCCGCTGCATCACTCCAGGCTCCTCTGTGCTGCATGCAGACAAGGACCAGGAAGCTGGGAAATATTTATGATTACTCTATGACATGGCACAAGGAAGCCAGAGGCAAAGCCCCTCTTTCCCACACTACAAGACTCATTCGGCCCCTGCCCAGTCCCCACAGGGCCACCCTAGATCTGGTGTGGCAGGGCCCACTGCTACGCCACTGTACCCATGGGGCAATTTGCCTAGGGCAGTGCCTGTTACCTCCAGCCATGCACTGAGTCCCACCATGCCAGTCGAAGTGGCCACTGAGCCTGCATCTAGGCCTAGTGGCCACTTTGCCCCATAGTGGATTCTTCAGCCAATGTCAATGATGTCGCAAGGATTGGAGGGTTACAATATGACCTATTTTAGTTTGCCTTTTAGCTGAAGCTTTAGCGCCATCTTTAAGTCGATACTATTGCACTGAAGCTTAGGTAGGAGGGAGATGTGAGGAGAAACACACAACGTGAGGATTTTGTTTGGTTATTTACCCACCCATTCAATGCCCATTACCATAGTAAACACTTTGGCCATTCCCAACTATTACCTATCGTGCCCATCCGAAAACATATCCTCCTGGTATCTCTTTATGGTAGCTCTATCAAGAAGTAATGTCAAACTCTGTGCTGTAAAAGCCTGCAAGTGTTATTTCTAAGCAGTCTACTGAGATTTAATGGCTTAATTGAAGTATTACATGTACTACTATAGATTTGTCCTTCCAGTCACTTGATTTAAAGTGCTAAAGTCCTGTGAAAAAACAGGCATTGACAAAGCCAACAGTTTTGGCTTGTGAATATGCATTAGATAGGATTTTGCCATGCCCTGCTCTCAGAGGCCATGGGAATCACAGATAGGTAGTACCATTGTGAAAACCCCTGACAAATGCCTATCCAGTAACAACGCAAAAGCAAAAACTGTTGGCTTTGCCAATGCTTGTTCTTCGTATTGTTATCATCATCGTGGTGGCCTGTCACTCTGGGCGGGGGAGCACCACCCCATCACCTATGTGGCAAGTCCACGTGTTTGCTTTATTTCTACGGGGACTGTGCTGTCCGTCTTTGAGCAGGGGTCGCGTCCCCTGATAAGCATTTCTTTGTTTAGTTTGTTGCAGTGCCCTTTCGGAACCGCAACAAATGTAGCACGTAGTAATGAGAGGCAGCGGGGTGGCGGAAGACTGGCACGCTGCTTCTCATTATTACGCTAGCAGCGTAGACACGCTGACCGACAGGAGATAATTTCTCTCCTGTCGGTCAGCATGTTTACGCTACAGAGAGGAGGGCCGAGGGCCAACAGGTCCTCTGTGGCTGCACGGCCATGTGTGAAGGTTGCAGGCATGTAAGGTAAGTGTTTTTTAATGTAATATGTTTGTTTGTGTATGTGCACATGTTGGCGTGTTTGTTTTTATGTATGCGTGCATGATAGGAGTTGTTTGAATGTTGGGTGAATGCGTGGCTCAAAATGTTGTATGTGAGTGTGTGTGTGCCAACCCCCACCCCTAAATATAGTAGACTCCCTAGGTTTCGGTCTTCTTGGGGTTAAGCTTTAGGTAGGCACATGTCATCCACGTTTTAATGGTTGCAAGGCATGATGCTGTGTTGGGCTAAGTAAATGAAAGTAAATCAAATGCCTTGCCAGCCCTCACCAGATTCTCTAGGAGATTCTCCCAAACAGTCATCCCAGAAAATCATTGGAAAGACCTCCCTTTGGCATACATTCAGTAACCCAGTTATGATGATGACTTCCCCTTACAATAAGGCACAAGGCTGTGAATATGCAACACTCAATCCAGGTTCCCTTTCTGGAGGTTATTGTTGATTGTCACTTACGAAAATGTAACCCAACACCAGGACCTCTTCACCTTGTAGTGTGAATGATGAAAGTCTGTGTTCAGCAAGGTCTCTGTTCTCAGCAATGTCTCTGGGTTCATTAATGTCTCTGGTTCCAACCAAAGTCTCTGGGTTCAACCTTAATCTCTGGGTTCAACCAAAGTCTCTAGGTTCCAAATAATCTTTGGGTTTCGTAGTCCACAATGAAGTGGTCCCTCGCCTGGATTTATTCTCTCTTCTCAGTCACTCAAATTCTTGCGTAGGGTTTGTTGAGAGTCCCTGCACTTATATCTAGGTTCTTATATCATGGCTCTTCCGTTTGTAGGAGCTCAACTCCCTCCTCATCAAGGAATGGCTAGTCTCTAACACATAGGTCCGCACACCCTCAATTTCCCACTGTATGTGAAACTGGGTGATCTGCTCCCCACTCAATACATACTGGTTGTTTGTAGATCCCTTGCTGCCAATTTGACTGCCCTCCTGCTCTTCTGTTCTTAGCTCCCTGCTTCTCTGCTTCTTTCGCCGCATTCTTCCCCCTATGGTTGTAAAGCGTTCTGTTTCTTCTCAATGCTATGTTCATGCTCAATAAATTCCATGATAATAGTAGTTCAGACCTTCAGCTTCTCATCTTTGACTCCTGAAAGACATCCCTTCTTATGGGTCGTGGGGCCCTGCATGTTTCTGCACGGTGGGCCTAAACAGTGGTAGAAGTGGTAGGAGTTAGGGCTGGGTGTGGTGGCAATGCGCGCCAGAGCTTTCAGTAAGAGTTGGTCAAATTAATTTCTCTGCAGTTTAGGTCAGGGTGCCTTCTCCACCACGTCCTCATGAGGTCCTGGCAATACCCTGGCCTGTCTACCATCTTGTTGTAAAAGTCTTGTATATAACATGAAGTTTCCTACACCCCCTGACCTATGTTTACTTGTTCTCTCCTCCACTACACATCTCTACATGCTTGCACCTTCAATCCTCTTCCATGCCTCCTCCACTAACAACCCCAACATTAAGCTATGTCTGTTCCTACCCTACTACCCTTCTGTCTTCACCTCCCTTCTCCTCCTCTACTCCTCTATCCATATCTTCACCAACCTCTTGAATATACATCCCCTCTCCTCCTTTAGTAACTCCTCTGACCTCATCCCGATTCTTCATCTCTTCACTACTCCTTCTGATGTTCCCACTCACCCTCTTCCCTCTTCACTTGACCATGCACCCAACTGGATGCTGCCATTATTGGCTCCTTCGAAAACCTATTCTGCCACTTCCCGCCTTCACCAAAGGACAGAGTCACTTTTTCACCTCATCTAAAGACCACCCAGGCTCAACCCCTCCTTCAACGAAGACTTCACTGACCTGATCACCACCATGTCTCTCACGCAACAACATCTCCGTCAGTGACTTCAACATCCCTGGCATCCCAGCTTCCAAGTCAGTGAAGTCACTGGTTGTCATCACGACATTGCTGGTATCTTGGCGCAAAATCCTCCAGGACACTGGCAAACGGTAACACCTTTTCCAGCACTTCGTCTGGCGGAATTACCGCAAGATTGTGAGTGTCTGGGAGATGGTGTAAATCCCAATTCATGTAGTCCAATAGGACTCCATGTGGGGATTTACCAGTATTACCGGCACCAGTATAAAACAGGCTATTTTTGCCGGTAGGGTGTCGGTATTGCCTCAAGGTCCTAGCTGGAGGTAATTCCTCCACCTCACTGGCAAACTTATAGTTGGCCGTTGCAGTTATGTGCCGGTATGCGTTGTTACTGGTTACTACCCGGTACCCCTGGTATGTGGCCTGCATGCAGCAGCACAACTCATCAAAGGACTCTGCAAGTTCGACCACATAACCCCACCCATCATCAAACTGCAGACACGTGATGCAAGGCCGTATCATCTTCATATCCTGTTGCATCATCTATAAGGTTGTCATCCTGAAGTCCCCAAGCTACCTCACTGAGAAGCTCAGCATCTCCGGTGGCCTGCGATCCGCCAGCCGTAAGGACATGTGCAGACTTGAACTCGGGTGGCGCAGGAAGGAAAGAACCAGAAGACAGGCCTTTTCTGTCTATGCCCCAATACTCTGGAACCTCCTCCCTATCAACATCAGACTCGCCCCATCACTTCTACAGTTCAGGAAAGAGCTCAAGGAATGGCTCCTCAACACTAAGGTCTTTAGACCCTCCACTTCCCACCCTACCTGAGACTCAGTGATCTGCTCCTCACTGTCTCCTCCCCTGTTTGCTTGCAGATCCATTGCTGCCATGTGCCTGCCCTCCCATGTTGTTAGGTCCCAAGGTCCCCACTGCCTTTTTCTCTGCTTCCCTTACTGTGTTCTTCCTCTATGATTGTAAAACACTCCATTGCTTCCCAAAGCTAGGTGTGTGCTCAATAAATACCATGATAATAACTATACCCGAAATAGGTTTTTAATAACGGTCATACCCCACCCTCTGGGACATCTCTCTTTCTGTATTAGGAACTTCTGCAGAGAGTAATTATGTAATTATACTTCCACTGTAATTATCCTTCCTGATGGCCTGTCTAATGCAGCGTTAAAACAGGATCCTGTTGCCTGGGCAAACATGATGGTACAGATTGTGAGCCTCATTAACAAATTACATCAGATCCCGTCATCATGGAATAAAGCACCCTGATTCCTATTTTCAAACAAGGCAGACGTGATGACCCAGCTAATTATCGGCCAATAGTCCTTCTGGACCCCATAGGCAAGTTATTTGCGTCATTCCTCCAGAATAATCTAAAGACTTGGGCTAAAGAAACAAATCTTTTAGCAATACGACAGACTGGTTTCACCGCGAATGTGAGCACTAACATCTATCTGCTGGCATTAAACCTGATTAAACATGAAGCTGTGGTAACAAAAACAGTGGTTCATGCAATCTTCGTCGATCTCACAATGGCATTTGACTCTATTAATAGACAGAAATTATCGACCAAATTCTCAGCGTGGAAATGTCCAGCAGAAATAATACAACCCATCAAACTTCTATACTCAAATACATCAGTAGTAGTCAGATTGTCAAAAAATGGAGTAAAATCTGCGGCAATTAAAACCTGGAATGGCTTGAAGCAGGGCTGCCCATTGGCAGCCACATTATATAACCTGTATACAGGAGATCTCGAGAAAAACATAAATGATCCCGCTCTGAACACTCCTTAAAATTAACTCGATCCCAACACCGATCTTGATCTATGCAGACGACATTATATTGATGCACAAAACAAGTTCCGGATTGAAAGTCATCCTGCAAAGAATGGAGGATTACATGTGCGACAATGGGCTAAAAGTGAATTCACAGAAAACAAAATATATGTCTTTTACAAAGCAGCAGTCCAGAAAGAAAAAGATATGTAAATTTCAGATTGACAATAAAACAGTTGAAGTGTCCACCTTTAAATACTTAGGAGTCCTAATTAATCAATCTAAAAATGAGCAAGAATGGGCGGCTGATTGAAGTGAAAATACAGTCGCTGGCCCGACAAGGCTGTCTATTGGCAAGAAAATACGTCAAATTCTCGATGAAGCCAGTTATCACCTTCTATCAACAAAAGGTGATCCCCATTATCACCTATGGGAGCAAAGCTATGTTGAAAGCGGATAGCATAAATTGGCTAAAATTTGAAGCCATATTTTGGAGGAAAATATTGCGATTGCCAAAGAATTTCCCGATGCCACGGATAAGGCACGACATCGCTACTCAATCCCTGGTCTCCATAGTGCGTTGGAAACAATTTGATCTGCTGCGAAAATTGCTGACTGACGAAGAAACCCCATCTATCCAGTTATTACGGAGTACGAAGGTTAGTTTGAATAATACGCTCCTGAAGCGATGGACAGAACAACTAAAGGAAACCTAACAAAGGAGGAATACATATCTCTGGATATGTTATTATATCGTCCACAACAGGCTAAAATTAAATTGCAAAGGAATGATTGGTTGAAAACATGCGAAGAAAAACTAAAATACAGCATGAACATTGAGTGTGACGCAGATTTAAGAGCCATTAATGAACCTCCTGCCTGTCTCTTTCCAGATCCAAAAATGCGGGACTGCTTTCTGAAGATCAGATTGAACTTAATCCTGACCCGAGAAAGATTATCTAAAATCAAGCAGCTCACATCTGTAGAAAACTATTGCCGGTTTTGTTTGATACCAGAGGAGCCAGAAACATTGTACCACCTAATTATGTCCTGTACAGCACTGGCTCAGAAGCGAGCCCAATTTGGATCTCTGTTTGGAATTGAAAAGTTCCAGTTAGAGCCTGCCGCAAGATGGGGCCAACTGATGAGTGGGCATGATAAAAAAATACATTTTTACCCTCACACAATTCATTACAAATATCTTGGACCTGGATAAGATATAGTATAAGGAAGTGAACAGGATTTGCTTCCACGGACTTGTAACGCGAAGATAGAACTGAATTTTTTATTTTTTTATTTTTATAAAGAATGTATAGTATTGAAAATGTAAAGTGGAAAAATGAAAAGTCTATTGTATAAACTATATCATTTTAATAAAAAAAAATAAAAATAAAAAATATACTTCCACTGGGATTGGCTCCACAGTTTGGGCTGATTAGAATTACATGCGCTTAATGATCAGACTCCACATTGGACGGTGAGGCGGATGTAACCTACATCCGGCTTGGCCAGCATTTTGTATTCTTGGTTCCCTTCTCACATTCTGCCGACCAGCCGCTCATGTGGTTATTGCCATGTCCTTCTCCTTTCAGTACTTTCATTCCCCATCTGCTGCAAGCATGGCAAAGATTAGCCCTGATGAGTTGGGAAACAGCTGACTGTGTTTTGTGAAAAGTCACACCGCTAGGGTGCCTGGGTGTTAAATGCTGAAGTATCCGACTGCAGGATACTTAAATGACTAATGTTTTGTTACACTTCCATTGCCAGGGTATTTGAATGCTATGTCGCACTTTGAAAATGTTTGCATCATAGGGTTGTATGGACTCGATCTGCTGCTATACTCAAAGCTCCTCTATAAGGGATATGGATACGTGGTTGCTCCAGGTGACCAGCCACTGCCAACCTATTTGGGCAGGGTGGGGTAGGACAAAAGATTCTCCCTTTATGTCCCGCAGGTCCATGATTAACTAGCGGATGGCAGCAGCCAACCCCTGTGAATACGCCACCCTTTATCCCAAGTTTCATGCAGAGGACTTCCACACACCTTTTCCACTTCCCTGTAGCCCAACCTATGATCATTCATGTCCAGTTTTCTATGGCTGTTTCCTTTCATGGGAGAATAGAGATAGTTATGTAAACCCTCTGACCCCCAAAATTACATGGCCCCTTCTAGGTCCCCATGGACAGCCCTGTTCAATAATCAACTTTTGTGTTGTTTTCCTTTTCCAGCCTCCTCTCTTGGGGAAGCTAATTCCCTATAATGACCTTGTTCCCCACCATAATCACTACCTGATGAGATGGGTCTTGGGATAAACCTACATGAGAACAGATAATGGATACAACATATTCAAGCAGCACCTCCTCCAGATAGATAAAATATGAGATAAACAAAATACAACCGGCCGGCCATCTGTTGGCTCCACTGGCCTACAGGGGCTAGGATTGGCTGTCATTCCATTTCCACGAGCAGATATAATTTGCCCTCACCTTTTCCCTGGGCCAACATAACCCCTTCGCCTGAATCTTTGATTAATCCAGAAATTCTATGTCCACATGCCAAGCTTCCTTCTCATTATCAAGCTTCACTGACGTACATCACTGGTGGCTGGTTTCTTGAGGTCGGCTTTGATAGGTAGTGGAACCAAGGGACTCAAGTGCACGTTGGGCTTGCTGGGAGTTTCTTGAATCGCCCCGGAAGTGGTTTTGTCCATTTTAAACCATATTGGGGAGGAGGTGCCAGAGGTCATCTGGATATTGTCTTGAGTCTTGTTGGTCTCCACTGCTGGTTGCATTGATGGAAAGTCACAGTTTAGGCTATTGTCTCTGGTGTTGGCTGATGAAGTTGCAAAATGGGACACTGGTGGTTCACAGATGAAGAAATCTGGAGTTGTTCCATCATGAGCTGTTATCAAGGTCAGTTTCCTGAGCCACCTGCCCAATATATACGAAATCTGGTATACTATATGTCCTGGAATTTCATGAGGTAGTAGGTGAACCTCCTGTAACTGTTGATGGCAGTATAATTTGTGCCAGATTAGTTGATCTAAAATGCCATCTCCCAGGGTTTCTTAGGGTATGTGCCTGTCTATATTAAGGACCTGAAAGACTGAGTGCAGGCCTCGTTTGATGAGGAGAAGTATATAATGAGCCCAGTTCTCTGTATCCCACTTGGCAGTTTCAACCATGGATCTTAATTTCCGAAGAAAACCTCATGATTGTCACTGGGCACAAATCTCTGCAGCAGAGCTAGAGGGAAACTCGGGGTCAGTGGATTGGATCACCCCCAGAGACTTCCAGCAATTGTGCCTGTAGTTGAGGTTTCAACAGTTGGAGCAGTAACTGAGAGTTCCCTTGAGGTTTGTTCCTGCTTGCCTGTAGATCGAAGGTCCACGTGCTAACAGTGTTTCCTCCATTGTGGCTAAATCACTTGGAGCACTATATAAATATCAACGCTACGATTGAAGTTCCAGTAGTCTGTCATGTCTCCCCTTCTTCCAAGAAGTTTTGTGTGAATCAGGCAGTTACTTTCCTTTCACTTCTCCACGGAATGTCCAAGAGCCACATGTTGTGTCACTTTCTTTACTCATGGCATTGGTTACAGACACTGGTCCTCGTCGCTGGATGTAAAACCACAGGTGACTGCTGGATGTTGGAAACAGGAGGATTGAGGGGCAATGATCCACCTATACTGAAGAAAGATATCCTATCGGTCAAATCCCTTCGTTCTCAAAACTAAAACTGAAGAGCACAGATCAAATGGACCAATCCCGAGTTGTCCCGCTGTGGCTCTATGCAATAGTCTTGTCCAGTTGATTCCACTTCTGACATATGTCATGACGCTGAGCGGGCTCAACAGTAGATAGACCCTAAGATAGGTTAAGCAAAGTATTATTAAGGCTGTAAGAATGTTGGGCCAAAGTAGTAAATAAAATGCCTTGACATTCCTTCCCAGATTTCCTAGGAGCGTTTCTCAAACAGCTAGCCCTGAAAATCAATTAAGTGTTTTTCCTTAGGCATACATTCAGTAAACTAGAATCAGGACTCCTCCTTAGAATAAAGGAGCCAGCTTCTAAATTTGTAACCCTACATTTGGGTCCTGTTGACTAATTATTTCCAATTAAAATGTATCTTTTGTTCAAACCATAAAAGTCTCTATTTTAAACAATGTCTGAGTTCAGCACAAGCGATAGGTTCAGCAAAGGTCTTGCGGTTCATCAAATCGCTGGGCTCAACAAAAGTCTGTAGGTTTCATAATCCACAATCTTGTGATCCCTTCATGGGATCTCTTTGCCCATCCAGGTCACTTGCAGTCTTCGTGGTGGGCATTTTTTTTCTTCCTTTGCTGTTTCGTCTGTAGTGTAAGAACCTCCTCTTCTTGTTCTCAATGTCCAGAAGACCTCTTTGCCTGGGTTTAGTGACCTTGCATGGATCTCAATGAGAGGCCTGAACAGCGGTAGAATTCAGGGTTGAGTGAGGTGGAAATGATCCCCAGAGATTCCGCCAAGGGGTCAGCAACCAGAGATTGTCTAAATGTTGGGTACAGGTGCGTTTTCTGCATCTTTGTCTTGTCCAGGCTCTGTCCCCAAAACCCTGTCCTCATCTACCACCTAGACAAGTCGATCTTTTTTGCACCTCCTGACCTATGCTCCCATTTTTCTCTCTCCACCTCCTCTTCAATGCCTTGCCACATGCTCATACTTCTAACCCCCCAGCACGTACCCCCTTCAATGTTAAGGTGCTAATGTTCCTTCTTTACTACCCTTTTTTTTGCCTTCAATCTCCTACTCCCCCACTCTCTCAATTGCTTCCCTAACTTATTTTTGAAAATACACCTCCTTTTCTCCCTTGGTATTTCCTCCAAACTCCTCCTTATTATTGCCCATATCCTCCTAACTCTGTTAGATGTCCCCCCTCGTCATCTCTTTACTTTTCTCCACTTGTTACTTACTTCTTCTGATTGTAAGATGTTTTGTGGATTCAGTTATAGATTTCGCTAAGGTGCATTCACTAATTTAACACCCCCTGTAATACAATCCCAAGAAACAACTTGTATTTGGAGTTAAAACTCAAATGTATTTAAATAGACCATAGGTGGGTCCATCCTCAAGCTTTATGCTGTGGAAGCCACAGCAGCAAAATATATTTAAAATATATTTAAATTGGTTTACATAAATAAAAATTGGCCTGCCTGTGAAACTCTCACTTTCAGTGCACAGATGCAGTCATTCCATCAAACAGAAAACTATATTTCTAAATGTTTCCAATTCTATTAGGACAATCTAAGTTTCAAACAGCACAATTTAAGATTATAGTTAGATTGCTGCATATCGGCCAATGTCTTCATATACATCCCTCACATTTACATCAGATTAATGTTCTTATAGAAATGGCAATCCAAAACATTTTACTTTATTTTCTTGAATATAAAAAACAAGTATTGGTAGCAGAGAAAAATTACACATGTGCAATGTGTTGTGATTATTTCTAGCATATGCAGGTAAATGAACTACCAGCTCTGGTAAGCTGTGCTATCAGTTTAGAATGCACAATGCACAAAATTATTATGTATCTATCCTGTGTATCCACTCAAAATTATGAGTTTCTGAAAGGACAACAATTATCCCCTACACCCCCCATTCTCTTTGAGGATTTATGTGTTTCTAATCTGGGGCCCTCTCACTTCAACACTATCTACTTGAATTTGTTTCTTTTCTATGGAAATGGAAATGCCCTAGCTAAGCTCACTTTCATCTCAGTATGTCTCTTTTAAATGACGAAGTCATCACGTCTTTATTTAATAATCCACTGTCAGGCTATTAAGCAATGTGTACCGATTGATAGCCCAAGTTTCTGACTACAGCTGGGAAAACCGCAGGATTACATTTTTTATCTGTGATTTACAAAAGGTTTCACTCTCAGTACTGGGAAATTCTATCTGTCTTATACTGCACACACAGCATATAGAAAGGCAATAATCCTGTTGTATTTCAATTTAAATTTAATCTTA
This sequence comes from Ambystoma mexicanum, assembly GCF_040938575.1. NCBI lineage: Eukaryota > Metazoa > Chordata > Amphibia > Caudata > Ambystomatidae > Ambystoma > Ambystoma mexicanum. Next base: position 721,281,249 of record NC_090923.1, read on the forward strand.
CTCAGCTTTGAATATAGTGAACATAGGATAATTTTCATACTAACATGCTACAACATCCTATCCACATTCTGTTGGTGATAGTTTATCAGCCACTGTACATTTTGTACAGGGAAATGCTATGTGTTGTCAAATAAACCAGATTTCACTTGGCTTTAATATAGTGAAAAGGGAATGTTGCATCTCACACTGAAATGTTAAAACATTCTATATGAAATGAGCACTCACCCCCCACGCGCCATTCAATCCTTTCAGTCCACCCACTCCTGGGACTTAGCAGAGAAATAGTTCTAGAGGGCCCATATCTAATTACATTTGGGGAATATTTTAATACTCACTTTTGAATAATTCTTTAAGGCACAGAGTCAGCAACGACCCTCAACTTTCCAGGCAATTCCCAGTTAGCTAAGCTCCTTGTGTTCTCTTTTTCTGTCTAGGAAAGCAGGTGAGACTCACATACATCTGCTTTAAGCTTACACATGGATAAGGTCCCTTTTATTTCAAGCTCAGCACTCATGCATTCGGAACAGGAGATCCGCTTTTGGACTTTTGGATTCTAGCTCTTCTCCTGATTCCCTATGTGTTTCTATTTACAGAATGTGTAATATTCCCAAGAGATGTCATGGCAACCTCACACTTTTTAGTTGCGCAGGGCTTTCCACTGGTTTTCTTACAGGCAGACACTCCCAGAGAGTACACCCCTTAATGTTAGTTGGTCGATCATATTTCTGAACACTTGACAGGATGTGGCTGTAGGCTTTGGACAATTTTAAACTCAGTCATATTTCTTCCATATCTCATTGTTGCAACATGGCACATCAATGAAATATGGATGTTTGTCCCATGACCCTCAGGATTTCAGGGACATGGATCATGAATTTCTACAATGAAATATTACCTACTATGTAAGCATAGGCCCCTTTATGAAGCCTTCAGTCCAGACTGATGTGGTTAGCTGACAGGCCTCTTTTGTGTGTGTTTCCATTAGGACCGCAGCGTATTGATTATCACAGAGCTAATGTCTAAAGGTGAAAGGTTAAGTGTATTTTGGCCTTGTAAGCAGGTTCCCGTGTCATGCTGTCTGTCCAGATTCTTATCAGTCCTGAAGGCACTAATTGAGGCCTAGTTGGAATGTTTGAGTGTATATATTTTTTTTAATGGTCCTCTTGGGATGAGCCCATATGAGTGGGGGCATCCATTAACCCGAGGCCTGCTGCAGTATGGGAATTCCTTTGTAGTGATTGACCTACTCATCTTTGATGCAAGATAAATAAGTCAGTTTGTCTCCAGATGGCCATGGTAATCTCCTGGGATGTAAAGCTTTTCCTCATCAGAAATATATACAGAGCTAAACAGAAAAATGTGCCTCTTGTCAGGTTCCCTGGAAGAGTCAGTAATGGCAGTAGCTTCTTTAGAGTACCAATCTCAGTGCAGATTTAAACAATAATGTAATAAACAGGTCATAGGAGCATTTATGTCCTTAGGATTTAGGAGCATTAAACTTTTAATCTCCTCCCTTATCTTCTCTTGCCTCTTCTACTGCTCCTCCTTACTCTTAGGTCTACCTACTTCACATCTCGCCCCCCTCAAATCTATCTACCATTCTGCCATCCGTACCCTCTGTCTCCTCACCTCCCGAGACTCCATCTCTGCTTCCCTATCCTCTCTTGGTTGGCTTCCCTTTCACTCCCAACTTAAATTTCACTTCCTCTGCTTAGTCTTCAAATCTCTCCATGATCTCGCTCCCCCTTATCTCTCTTCCCTTCTCTCTTTCTACACTCCCTCTCGCTCCCTTTGCTCCGCTGACCACTTACTTCTCACTGTTCCTCCTTCCCCTTGTGCCTCCTCTCATTTCCGCTCCTTCCAATTCCTAGCTCGCCTCCACTGGAACTCCTTACCTCTCTCAATCCGCTCCATTCCTACCTTTTCCTCAATCCGCACCTCCCTTAAATCTCTCCTTCTCCATTCCCGCCATGATTCCCCTCCCCCTTATGACTCCCCCTCTCCAACCCTTTCCCTCTTCCCTTTATTCAATTCCCTCCACTCCCCCCACCACCACTTCCACATCCCCTTCGCCCCTCCCTTTCCCCTCCTCCTCCTATCCATCCCTCCCCTTCCTCCCAATTCTAGTCCACTACTCCCCCCTTCCCTTCTCTCTGATTGCTCTACATACTGTTTTGTTGGTCTGATTCAAAATTGTAATTTGCTTCTACTGTTACTGTTAATTGTACCCTGTTGTTAAAATGTGCAGCGCTTTGGCGGAAAGCGCTATATAAACTTAATAAATACAATACAATACAATTTTTGTTCAATCAAAGAAATGGATGCCTTTCTGACCAATACATGCTAGTGTGCACTTTAAAACAAATGTTCATTCTGCCAATGGCCAATAATATATGCCAGCATCACCCTTTATTACGCATGTCCATGCTGGACGGGTCCATTGTATGCCAGCATGCCACTGCAAAACATGTTCATGATGGATGTGTCAAATATGTGTGAGTGCTGTGACTGTAAAACCATCATCATGCTGTCTGTGCCCAATATATGCAAGCATGCCCCTCTTAATATGCAATCACTCCACTGTAAAACCATCTTCATGGTAGCTACGCCCCCAATATATTCCAATATTGCCATTGTATAAGCATGTTTGTGCTGCATGTGCCGAATATATGCAAGCACGCCACTGTACAAAACCTGGATTTATGTTGGCTGTGCCCAATATATGTAGCATACCACTTTTCACAGATGGCACAAAAATCATTCCAAATCAAAGAGGCGGTTCGAGTGATTTTGTTGAAATGCTAATTAGCCTTATCTGCCATCCCTTTCGCTCGCATGTACAAGCACATCCTCCATGGCCTAGACGTTCTTAGCCCTAGACTAGTATATGGGGATTGTTTCTCCCTCAGTATGCTATGTGCTAGATGGACTGAGATGTTGACCTAAAGTACCTTGGCCTTATCTCATTAAACTCCCTTAGGTACTACCAAACTTTCCCTACTATAACCAGTGGTTAGTGATATTAAGGGATATGAGATTTCTGCCTTGCACACACCCGGCTTAATTCAGTCTTCTTCTTGCATGCTCACTCTCTCCTATCCCTCTCTTGCTCTAGCTCCTCCTCTGCTCATTCCACTCCACTCCCTTCTCCTCCCTCCACCTTCTGCCCCTCTGATGTCTCTCACTCCTCCTGGGTCCGCCTCCACCCTTTGAGGTTACTATCTACTCTCGTCTGTCACTACTCTCTCCTACTTGGGTCTGTCTTTACAACGACAGAAAAATAAATGTGCAACTAAATCACGCACAAACATTTTCTCTCCCAAAATCTAAATTTATGTTTTTTAAACTTTTTTTCGCCGACCTCAATGTCACCATACAGTCACTGCAAGTTATCTCTATTTTCTTTCCTTTGTTTTTTTAATTGTGAACAACGTATTGTTTCTTGTCGGTCATGGAGTGCCATCTAGTGGTGTTTTATAGAATGACAGAGAAAACAACACATTTTTCGTCTTTGAAATAGATAGTTACACAGAACATTCATTCTTCTTACATTCACTATATTAACTATTTATGGGAGGACATCATCCCATCCCCACTCCCCCACTTCCCTCCCCCCATCCTGACGCCGCCCTTCCCCTCAAGGTAATTCCTGATTGCACGTTCAGCTCTACGTTTTTCAAAAAGGAAATGTATTGAAATCGTAATATTTCGATCTCTGTTATTTAAAGCAGTGTTTCATACACCGATACTAAGACTGGATTCCCTCCTACTCCACTACTTCCTCCTCCACACCACTACTCCTTCCATCCAACTACTACCCCTCCCCCACACTACCTATCCTCACTTCAACTACCACTCCTCCCTCCAACTACCACTTCACCTTACAACCCACTACTCCTCCCTACAGACCACCACTCCTCGCTCGAAACCACTACTGCTCCCTCAAACCTACTCCTCTCTCCACGCCACTTCTAGCCCCTCAACACTACCACTACTCAAACCCCCTCCTTCCACTCATTACCATACACCTCATAGTCATTCCTTACACTAACTCTTCTAACCATACTTGCCACACTACCATGTACACCCACACTGCAGTATCACTTTCACTCGCAAGCCAATGCCTCCCCTCCCTGGCCCTGTTTGTCCGAGTCCCTGTATCCATCTCCATTCTGTGGGAATAATCCCTCCTCAGGCTTAACTCTGAGGGAGGCTTTCTTTGTGTGCTGATTTTATTTCCACTTTAAGGTCAGTCCGAATGGTTGTAGCTGTGTTCTGGCCTGCATGTGTATAAGTATGTAGTTATGTAGTCATATGTTTAAGCATGAGGAGTCTTCTTATTCGTCTAATCTTAGGGAGAGTGGTTTGAGCCCCCCTTTCAGACATCCCCTCTGTGGGGATCTTACTGTGCCCCAACACCTTTCCATTCCCATTCCAGACTGGAACATCCCTCCATCCATTTTGGGCTTTCAGTCTTTGGAAATAGGGCACTCTGGATGATGCATTCCTGAATCACCTAATTTAGATGTTGAAGGTCTTAAGGTGTTATCGAGGAATGCTTGGTTTCCAGACCTCCCACTGTGGTGTCCATCGCCCCCTGTGTGCTGATATTGAAATAGGGGTTTCTTTGCATCGCACAGGGTGAATTTTGCCATGGTCTCGGCGTGAGCGAGGAATGACTCACTGACTGTGGGGTGCTCGGGAGGTCTCAGAGGAACCCACGTCAATGGGTTGGTTCCATGCGACATCGTCACACCAGCCAAAGCCAAGTGATTTCCAGCTGAATGTGTCAAGGGCTCAGAAAAGAAAGGGAGTGTGTTGGGCCACATATTGTTTGCATTAACTTCAGCATCACTAGATTTTACTGGAAGCTTTTTGGGGCAGATATTAAAAACCTCCAGGATTATGAGGGTGGGGAATTTAATAGCTTGACTAAACTTTCCGCAGAAAAACTTTACAAACCTGGGGTGAGAACCAGGTGGTGTGTATATTAGTAGAAAGCGTGATGTTTGTAAGGAAGAACACGTTGCATGAAGGAATCTGAGAACGTTCCATACATTTTGCTTTATAGGTATCTTTATAAATTAAGGCTGCGTTGATGTGTGTGTTTCCGTGTAAGACTATGATATCGAGCATATCATTGAAGGGAAAATCAGCATCCACTGGGATTCAGGATTGAGCTCTAAACTGGAGCCTCCAGTTAAAGGGTTCCATTAAATGATACATGTCGAAGTTGTTTTTTTTACAGCATGGCGTATGTTTAACAGTTACACTTTCACAGACAAGGATTTTTCTTGATGTTCAGAAGTCAAGTCAAGCCAAGACTGGATGCTCAAGTCAAGATTGGCATTATCACAGTGGCAGAGCAATACATTCTCCTAGTGGTTATCATTTACTGTGTGGGCAAGAGGACTGTATAGCGTCATATTTATGTAATGCCCAAACCCGGTGGTATCACAGCGTTTGTGCAGAGAACGTAAAATAGAGCGAACACAGGTAAGCCGTTTATGGGATGGCGGCTTATTAGTCATATTTCTTGAACAACCAGGGTTTCACCGGTTTCTTAATGTCTGATAGAAGCGCTCATTCCTGATGTTTCGCGGGAGAGATTTCCAGAGCGTCGGAGCAGAGAGGCAAATGCTTGCACCACCTACTCGTTTTCTTGTGAATTTGGGAGTGAGCAGAGCTAGGCCGGAGGAGGATCGAAGAGGTTGCACGACAGGTTTACAGGAGATGCTGTTGATGAGGTAACGGGGGGGTTTCTTTGTAAACACAGTGGTGTGCGAGGGCAAGCGTTTTGAATTCGATACAGGCTTTGATGGGAAGCCAGTGGACGCCTCGTCTGAGTGCTGAGATATGGTGTGAGCATCTAATGCCCCGGGCTGCTTGGAGGGCTTCATTTTGAAGAAGTTGGAGCTTAGCATTTTTTTTAGCCGATGTGCCCAGGAACAGAGCATTGCAATAGTCACGTTTGCGGATAATGAAGGCTCTGGCAAGCATCAAGCAATTGTTAGGGGTGAGAAATTTTGTCTGCTCAGGGAGATACGTTTGGAAGTGTAGGCTGTGGACGATGACAGGGTATTGATAATGTAGGTGTCTTTCCCCGTCTTACTACGTGTGAGAGAAAAAATAAAATAGCAGACAAAACCCCTTGTCGGGGAAAGAGGCACAGACACCCGGCTGCAAGAGTTCAAAGGATGGTTTATTTCTCCAGCTAGGAAATAACCCAAAAAACTCTCCCTTCTCATTACATCTTATTCATATTTATATTAGTCAAAGTAACTCTAACAAAAAATGCTAAATGGACCCGATTGGCCAGACGGTGTGGTGCTGTAGGTGTGGGTAGCATCTCTTCCTCCTGGTTGGCTGAGTAGCTGACGGACGTCAAACATCTTGTGCTCCATGCAGGTCAGGGTCCGGTCACTGTGGTCACTACCGAAGCTAACCTGTTACATACTAAATAACAAATTATTTAAAACATTTTATGCTACTTGTCACTTTTCTACATAAGTCACACACAATGATCATTGTCAGTACAATTGGGTCATTCGTGGCTTTAATTGAAGGCTTTGACCTTTATTGTGCATGTAAAAGAATCAGGCTATGTTTCGCATCTCTTCTAGGTTTCAAACCCATTAGTACAAGTAAAAACATGTATAGTAATAAAAATCCTTAAGGTTAGTAGTGGGTGTGTTGGGTGGGTTTCGCAGCACAGGCGAGGGTCTGGCACTTGAAAGAAATACCTTACAGGGGGTGCAGGGTCAGGATGGCAATAAATTGTTCTAATGGGGGTGGGTGGCTTGCACGTTTATGAGGACGAATCGAGCAGAAAGTGCTTAGCTCATCCTGGTTCACATGCCGGTTCTCAGATGAACAGTGATCTCAGAGGAAGAAAACGGTAGCATATTGATTGTTGCAACGTTCTCCAGCTTCAGCGTGAGAATGGAAGCGCAGAGCTTTCCTTCGCAGGGGGAGTGCAAGGGTTGCGCGCCTTGTGTGTGTGTCTCTGTCCTTGGCTGCTGCGGTGGAAAGGGGAGCTGGGCATTGCTGTACTATCGCAGTGAGACCTGTTTATCCAAGATGGAGTTGAAAGGGGGCACAAAAGATGGATGCCCCGTGTCTTGCTCAGTAGTCCCATCTATGCAGCAGTCAACTGTGGTTAACTTTACATAAGGGCAAGGGGCAATCCCACTACCGGAGGCACGTGGTCCAAGCCTTGTACTGAGGAGCGTATGATGCAAGGGGGCTGAGGACCCCTCGCTCCCATACAATGGGCCTCATTACGACCCAGGCGGTAAGTTACCGCCTGGGCCGTGACTTTACCACCATGGCGTAAACTATGTTTACGCCATGGTGGTTGGCGGATTTACCGCCCCATTCCAACCTTGGCGGGGCGGTAAATCCCCATTTTCCCATTTACCCTTCCCCATTCCCATTTTGCCCCATAGGGCATAATGGGAGTGGGGAAGGCGTTAATTACGCCACCGTAAATTACGGTGGCGTAATTAACTCCATGGTCCCTTAGCGCCATGGATTTTAACACCTGCTAAAAGCAGGTGTTAAAACCTCCATGGCGCTAAGGGACCTCGTACTCGGGCGGTAAGGGTCGGCGCTGTTTACGCCGCCGTAAAACCCTTACCGCCTGAGTCGTAATGAGGCCCAATATGTTTAGTCATGGAGAGGTCGGAATCATGGTGAACTCAGAGTATCTTAACCTGTTTTGAAACTGGTACGTTGACGCTGTAGACGGTCAATGAGGTAAATGCCTGGTCCAGTGTTTTCAGGCGAATGGGGGAGCCCACAATAAGCATAATGTACATAGGGCCATAGAAGTGTATAGATACTTACGAAGACATGGCTGGGGAGTGTCCAGCTCTAATTGCACATTCATGCCATGGACGAGCAGACTTGTTACTGTTTGACTTGCCTTTGCTGTGCTTGTCCACTGCTTGTATGCGTCTCTCGTCGATATAAATAGTCTGGCTCGGCCTGACAATAGAAAAAGAAGAAAGGCTTCCCATCAGAGCAGAAGAGGGCCCACGCAGACTCCGGCACGAGTGCCTACAAGGAAATGAAAACCAACTTCCCAAATGAGGTGCAAGCGAGAGGTCAGGCATAGCTCCCAATACAAGGAAAGAAATAGCCTATTTATTGATCATTACTCTATATACTATCTGATGCTTAACCCAGCATGCAGTTCACAACACATATGTGCAGGTTGTTGTGCAATTATCTTTGATGAGCGGGATCCTGTATGTTTATCATCTTTCAGGTGAACAGACCACCAAGACTTCTGGGAAACCTTCAGGCGCAATCAGCAGCTTCAGAATTGAACTGTATTACAATTGTTCTGCATCCCTGCATTTGGCCATGATTGGAAAACCTCTTCCCTGAGTTCTAGGCCCAACAGAGATCAATGGGACTTGTGCATTTGGTTGCACAAGACTACACTTGCATTTCCTCACTCCTCACTCCTAATTACTTGATGTGGTTGTGTTTTGCAGGAGCCGCTCAGTGCTAAATTTCCAAATATTTCATCCCAGGATCTGGACCTGATGACAGTGAGTTTCGTTCTATTTGTTGTGTTTATAGGTGGAAAACTACCTGTACATTCATAGTAGTACAAAGTGAACATAGTACTGCATATGCTAATATGATGTTACAATCAGAGTTGGGTGATGCAAACCTATATCTGTTGGGTTCAGAGTTGAATGAGAATAATAATAATCTGATATCAAATCATGTGTGGAGAGAGCCTGCTAATGGAATGTTAGTGGGGGTCAGAGAACCTGCCAATATGACTTGAATTAGGTAACGAGGGCCTCTATCCCACAGGCATGCCTCGTCATGGAGCCGTCGGGGAGACAGAGCTGTGAGGAACTCCTCGGACAGCCATACTTCCACAGCTTCCATGAGGGTATGGACAGCAGCTCCAAGGAGCAGGAGAAGACGAGTCGAAAGAATGAGAAGGGGCAGCGAAGGAGGAACCAGGGGGTAAGGCACTAACATGATCAGTATTAAGGTTTTAATGAGCGTATTGTAGCTCATCAATGTTCTTGTGAAAATACCATCTTCACTTTCCGTGAAACAACCTCTTTAGACAGAGGTACATGCAACTTCACACATTGTCTCCAGGGTACACACGTAATAGCAGGTTTTTGCGAACCCATCCCCCACTTCTTGATACATTTGTTTCTGTTGTTTTCGTTTGAGTGCCTGTTTGTTACATGCCAGGCCTTGCAAATCCTTAAAAATCCCACTTGACCTGCAGGGCGAGTTCCTAATTGTACATACTCGACCTAAGAGAAATGCACTTGCCCCAAGGCCACTGGTGGTAAAATATTTACCAGTGCTTTTTGTAAAATGGTGCACACTTCATATTTGCTGCAATGCAGTCATGCATGCACCGCAAAACCTGTATTTGCCATTTACTGCAAACAAAGTGTGTTTGCAGTAAATTAAAAATACGTTTCCAACATCCCCATACTCGCAAGCAAGGTCGCGTATCCTGCAAATGGTACTCGCCCTGCATAAAAACTACTCACCAATGCTAGTGGGCAAGTAGATTTTGCAAGCCCTGCATGCAGACCCATTTTAGTGTCTGTGGCTTAAGACATGTTTGTAGGAATGTTGTGAACGTGTGTTTCTGGGTAGTGATAAGTACATGTTGTCAGCTCTCATTGCTCCTCCCCTACCTTTGGGCTCCTTTTTCCATTCGAGAGGGTTATCAGAAGGAATCCTGTGAGCTCTGGGTGGAACTCTATAACTGGGTTCAACATTGGATCACGCTGTTATGTGAGATTCACCTTCTGGCTTAGAATCCCCCCTCCCTTTCTATGCTAGAAGTCATGATTTAATAATGGCCCATCCTGTTTCGTTTCCAAGGAGACTAGGACAGTGAACCTATCGCATTCCCCCAGGAAATTCTGTATTCTTTCCCACTCTGCATGTCTCCAGTGAGTATTGACCCCACACTCGGCACAGGAGTAACCTTAGCCTGTTTGGGGCAGAGATGAGGGCACCATATGAATCTCCTGACTCACCTAACAGACATTTATAGGGACATTTGCAGCCACTCTGGATGAAGGACTGACATTCAGCTTTCACAGGATGACTTCACTTGGGGAGAACTGTAAGAGCATTGTCTGGGACCAGAACTCCTCTGGACCACAGTGCTTCTGGGCAGTGGAGCCACTGTGGAAAGCCCCAGCCTACCTTAGCAGTGGGCCACAGTAAGGTGACTATTTCCTATAAGCTCAAAGTATTGCCCAGGAAAACCTAAGGGAATGTCTTTCGGTTCAACGTGAACTGTTTTAAGAGCAACAAGGTGAGATCCACCCAAGTGGGCCTCACTTTGGTCGAAAGCATTGCCTCATCCCCATAACTGCAAAACATGTGGTACAAGAATCCCAAGAAGATTCTAGGTCCAGCACAATTTAATGAATTTGTGTTATTCAGAATAATTCAAAGTGAAAACCAATGGAAATAAAGGATTTTCAAGGTAAGGGCAGAAATGCACATACAGCCTCATTCTGCCCAAAATAGCCCACCCACCGCTATATTTAGACACTTGGGCTATTTCTGTCTGATTCTGATGGTTGTGCATGTGTCCAAGAAGAACATGCAGATTCACGCTCTCAGAGTGTGGCATCCACACACATATTTGGGAAAAACATAGAGTGGCCACATGCAAAAAAGGCATGCATGCAGAAAAAAAATGAAGAGTGTTTGTGCCCATGCAGCATTTTAATATAGCCATAGTCATGCCGTCAGCCATAGGGAAGAACTATGGAGCAACCGGAAAACATGGACTCTGCAGGGAATCTTGACAAAGACGTTCCCGGGCTGCTGTGCCATCCCCACCACCCTCAGCCACTGCTCCTGGGCATGCTTGATGCAGGCATGCAACTATCTACTGCTCGCATTGCTGTCGCCATTCACCATTCACTGCATCTGGCAAACTCCTGGATGAGGAACTGGTGGATGACATTTTGAAGGAGGAGGTCTGTCATATTGCATCCAAGATAACCAAGACTCCTAACTGAGTTGAATGCAGTGATTACAACCCTCTACGGTGTGTATGATTGCAGAAAGTGGTAGAGGGTTATGATCCGCAGCAGGGACGTGAAACATAATAAGGCGTCACTTACCTCAGCAGGTGGCTCTTCACCATAAAGTATGGTAGCCTGGAGAGGGATGGCCCAGGTGGCAGAATCCATTCCCAATGCGGAGGCTTTAGGCATGGACTGCAGGCCAAGTTGGCAGAGCAAAAAGTATTCTTACTAAGTTCTGGGCTCCTTGATACCCCACGCTGCTCTTATAGTGACTTGTGCAGTGTTGCCCATTCCAACCTTTCTCTCAGAGGCCAGATGGTTGATGCCAGCATCAAGTATGCCCAATCGCCACCTAGACTGGTTTATAGTTCATATGTGTAATGAAGATGTGCTACGTATGGGACAGAACCCCTGCCTCCTCTGCACAGCAGTGAAGAAAGCATTGCAGGAAATTGCAATCCCCAATGCCACTGGGTGCCAGACCCCACCCACCAAGCCACATACCCTAAAAGAGGACATTGAGCCTGAACTGCCTGCTGGCTTCCCACATGACACTTTTGTTAGGGAGGGCAGATGGCTGTTTCGGGGAAAAGACTATGGAACATTTTTGTCGGTTATGGATAATGATGGTTTTGGGAATATAATGGGACTTTTATTGTGGGCTAAGGCAACAGAGGTTGAGGGGTGTTTGGGAACGAACAGTGGGAGGCATATTCTGTGGCTTGTGAACGTTGTGAGGGTGTTTTGGGGACACAACAATGGGGGTTTGTGTTTATGAGGAGGAAGGGTTGTTTTTGGAAAGGGTAAGGGGACTTTTTGGGTAAGGGAGGGGTTAAAGGATGTGAACATTTAAATATTCTTCATAAGGTGATATCAGCAGAAGACATTTACAACTTCACCCCCTTCAAGCCCAGTTAACATTGTCACCGTGTCATGGTGCCCATGTCAGTGGTACCATTAAAGTGGAAAGCCTTCACCCTATCTATGTCTGCCAAGGGCGCTTCACACAATATTCCAAAGTTGTATAACATGTAGCATAACACTATTATAATTTTTTAAAAATATTTATTGTGCATTAGTTAAATTTAAACTTTAAGCACAGAAACCAAATATCACAAATTCATAAGCATCGCAAATTCATATAATACAATAAATATCACAAATTCATATAATAGATTAAAACCCCTTTCAATACAATCTCAAGATTTAAAATCCAAATTCTATTTACAATTATCTTGAAATGGGGATAACTAAAATAATGATATAAAATGCATAAACTCCTACTACTCTCTTATTGCCTCCCAGAAACGTAATAGCATCTCATCCTCCCAGAAGAATCGGCTAAAGTGCATATTATGCTTGTTCTAAATTGAAAACCAATTTCCAAATAAAGTAGGTTGCTGCATTTATCACAACTGAGTACGCCCCCATTAAAGTGACCCAAAATTGCTCCCCTGTAATATTATCCAATGAACTGACGTACCTCACATATCCCTTGCTAAATATAGTAAGGCATTAAAGCCGGACAGGAGGTCAGTATATGTCGGGCAGTCTCGGGCACCGAATTGCAGCCCCTACTCAGTTCGCCCTGTGCTGTCACATTTTGCCACTGACTAACATATTCTTTGATCTGTAATATATTACATCGAAGCTGCATAGTGAAGCGTCTCAGCTCGGGGCTGGAATATTTAGTTAGATAGCCATGTGGCACCCCACCTTTAAAACTTTGTAACGACTATTCCCTATATCTTTTCAAATCGTGCAATTTATCGATGCTAACCGCCAGATCCATTTGCTCTGCCTTGCTTTTGATGATTTTTTCATATTTGGGGCGAGTGTCGAACACCTCTAAACTTAATCGCAATTCTGATAAAAATGTATTAGTAAAGAATAAGATTTCTCCAATAAAATGCTTTTGACTAACTCCATGCCTCTTTTTCCCCCAGTAACTTCAATAAGTCATTTGAGGAATAATCGGCTGAGCGCAGTTTGGCACACAATAAGACTTTTGTAACTTCCCATTTTGAGAATAAAGAGTGGAGACCATATCCTAATCTTAGGGCTTCGACCGGTACTCCTTTTGGGAGATTAATAATCGATTTTAGGAGTTTGGCTCCTACTTTTCCAAACCAAGAGACCTGAGACAATGGTAGTGCTTCTAAGGCATACAGTATTGATGGAACAATGCCCGTCGTCTAAATCTCTACAAAGCCCTGTATGTTTCCTCCACCACAATGCTCAATGTAGTTATTTATTACCAGCCATTGTTTCCAAATGTTTCCCTGTACAAAGGACTCATAATATGCAGTAGATGGTCTAGTTGTTATGGGAAAACTCAAATAAATGACTTCCTGGGCACTTTCCAACACAGTCATCTCCATGTGCCATTTAAATCTTTCTACAGTTCTATAGGAACCTCTCCACCCCCAGGCTCATTGTCTTGGTCTTTATTTTATTTATAATCATTAAGTTTTCCCTGGCGTATATACACAAAGCATTCAGTGTTCACTGCAACCCAATTTGTGTTTGTTCGAAAATGATGATATCATCAGCGTATAACAAACTGACTGCTTTTATGCCTTTATTCTCGGTGGAATATTATGGGTGGCCCTCAAAGACGATTCCATATCAGCCGTATAGGCATTGTATAAGATTGGACCGAGTGCACAGCTCTGCTTAAGGCCACATTTGTTGGTACGAAGTTGGAATGGTGACCCTCGACATTAAGTCGAATAGCAATTGTTGTATTTGCATACAAACATTGTATGAAGAACAACCATTGAGGGTCTATTCCCCATCCCTTTAGTTTCATCCATAATTTAGATCTTGAGACCAGGTCAAATGCTTTGGAAAATCCACATAGCAAGAGTGGAGTTTACCAACCCTCTTAGTGCTTTCATGAATAATGAACTGTAGTGTGGCAATGATTGTAATAGTATTGTATCTCTTCCGGAAACCAGTTTGGAATATACTCAGGATATTCAATTCTTCCAACCAATTCCAGAACCTCTCTGATACTATATTGGCAAACAGTTTCTGGCTAGAATCCATCATGGCCAAAAGGTGGTAGTACGATGGTTCTAATCTACCGCCTTCCTTAAATATCGGGACCATGATGGCTTTCTGCCAGCTGTCAGACAATCTGCCAGTTTGGACTATGTACTTGAAGAGAACCGCCGATACCCCGACCCACAGGATGCCATTACTCTTCAAAAGCGAGTTTGGAATTCCATCCGGGCCGGGAGCCCTGGAGGCTTTAACTTTGCCAATAAGGCGCACCAAATTCTCCTCCTTAATGTCCTCACCCAACGGGCCTGCCTTCTTTTCCTCACTATACGTAGACTCGAGACTGGGTAACCCATTCATCTCCCCAAGATAGAACTCCCGAGAGAAATAGAGGGTTTGGATATATGTTAACCATGCCTCCTTAGATATGGGGCTAGTTTAAACTGGTGAGAGGAACGTACAGTAGTTGTTAAAACAGCGCCAAGCACTATAACACTATATAACACTATTATATGACACACTTTGTCTGGTTTATATTGCAGCACCCCATTCTGTGAAGACCTCCCACCTTTGGGAACAGTCTTGCACCCAACAGAAGCAAAATCTACGATGTTCTTGGTTGCCCTATCTGCTGCGTTGCAGTATTTACCAAACAATGTCAGAGCCCCTCGACGAGGGACGAAAAATGCCAAATAATCTGTACCATGGGACTGTGCCCGTTCAGAGCATCTACAGTCATGTGTCGTGTGCTGTGCCTTATTCATTTGCAAATCAGTGGGTCTTACCTACAAATACAGTCCAGTACCAAAACGCTAAGCAATGCTCCTCCCACCAAGAGTACAAACAACAGCCCCAGACATGGGTTTCCATCTTGATGGGCTTCATCAGTGAGGTGTGGCTGTGATGCATGTTATAGTGTAAGAGGATGTTGCACCTTTAACAGGCCAGGTCCTCCGTAGATAGAGACCACGTGATGGGAGGGTATGTGGGAGCAAGGGGGGGGGACAAGGAGGAGACACCAGTATGTGCTGGCGACAGTAAGAGAGGGGACAGACAGTAAAGATTGATTTGCATTCCAGAACCAGCGTGTGTTCATCTTCATTTCTGATGCCCCCGCCTTAGGGGCTAACAACTGGTGACAAGTCTCCAGTGAACCCACACAGCCTCCAGCTCTCACAATCCGGCTGTTCGTATCCGCAGCTGCGCTCCCGCTGGTTACTGATCCGTACCGGCGATCCCGCAGTGCTAATTCCTTCCAGCGATCCCGCTGATTTCCTGCTCTGTACTGGCAATCCCACCAAGCTCCACCACAGCGGCCGTACAGTTGCAGTGATCCCGCTGTCACAACCTTGCTGGTGACCCTGCTGATCAGCCACAGCAAGCAGCCGCACACAGCCATGTGCCGGCGCTCCGCAGTTCACCACAGTCTTCTGCCCGGCATCCTCCGGTGTACAACTACTTCCGCTGCTGTCCCACAAGGAGCGGGGACCGATGCTCCATCCAGAGCCTTTTTGCCATGGACTGTGAGCCCGCCGCAGCTGTCTTCTCCCTGGTGTATTTGGGCTAAAAGCCCACGAAGGCGGTCTGACACCCACACTCCCGTCTGGAGCGCTACAGTCATTGCCTACAAGCCAGCCAAGCCTCACCAGAACTCCCCACTTCTGGCGGCATCCTGTTCACCACAGTGAGCCCTGCACCAGTGCCAGACAGCATCCTGCCAACACTTCCCTGTGCTAGTACTCACTCAGTCCTATTCCTCTTTCGAATCCCTTGTCTGCACGCTCAGTGTCTCCCCTGGCCTCTCTCTGACTCTTGCCACCATCTATAGGCCCCCTGGCCTGGTCTCCCACTTCCTCTCTGAATAGGCTGACCTCACCTCTTCTTTCATGACCTCCTCCTCCAAGCTTCTCTTCCTTGGAGTTCAATTTTCACCTCGACTCCAATGATGCCGCCTCTGGGTCTTTCCGCAACTTCTGTGACTCTCTTTCCCGCTCCATTCTTCCCTCTGGTCCGACGCACTCTGCCGGACACACCTTACATGCTCTAATCTCCGGCCTCCTCATCTCCAACCCTCTAGTTACTCCTCTCTCCTGGTTTGATCATGCCCTCCTTTGTTTGTTTGCTTGTTTATTTGATAGAGTGCAACCAAAACCCTCAGCATAGTTTACAATAGTACCAGAGGGTCCCAAAGGAAAAGCTATGGGGTAGAGTCAGGTGGTACAATGGAATATATACAGTTGGAGTAGGGCAGGCCTCGTGGTCGTAGGAAAATATGCAGTCTAGGAGTGGGATCAGTTAGGTGTTGAGGAAGGTCAACTACAATTCAATTCAGGCATCATTGATCCATAACCAGGATAAAACCGTTCGCCTAAATCTAGAGTAGGCTTGGTCTGTTCTAAGCTCTAAAGTGAGTCCATTCCAAGATTGGGCAGCTATAACTGGGAAACTCCAGCTGTATTTCGTTTATATCTGGGAACCTCTAGGGTTTAGGCGTTGGCCGATCTCGTGGGTCGGTCGGAAGTTCTCTTGTTTATTCTCTCTACAAGGTACAGAGGTGCTATGTTATTTAGGCATTTGGAGGTGAGGGAAAGCGTTTTGAGGAGGATCCTGTCCGTAGTCTTGAGCCAGTGGACATCTCTTCTGAAAGCAGAGATGTGATCTCTGTTCGGAATGTTTAGGGCAGCTCTTAGGGCGTTATTTTGGAGTCTTTGCAATTTGTCTATAATGTACTTATTGGATCCCACATATAATGTGTTACAATAATCCAGTCTAGATAATATGAGTGCATTGGTTAGGGTGATACGGCTAGTTTCAGAGAGAAATGCTCTACAGGCTCAGATCAATTTGCAAGTATATGCTGAGGATGATGCTAGTGAGTTGACTTGCTTCTTGATGGTAAGCGCAGAGTCAAGATAGAAGCAAAGGGTTTTAACTGCAGGCATCACTTTAATGACATTATTGTCGATGTTGAAGGAGGCATAGCTAGGGTTGAGTTTTTTAATGGCCGTCTCGGATCCAAGGATTAATAGCTCTGTTTTATCGTCATTCAGGCAGAGGCCATGGGATGCCATCCATGCCTGAATGAGGAGGTATATCTTATTTACTAAGGCCAAGTCTTCCAAGAAGTTGCCCGAAAGGGGAATGAGGATCTGGGTGTCATCTGCATAGTTAGTGTAGGTGACACCCAATCTGTCCAACTTGTCGAACAAGGCCTTAGTAAAAATATTATACAAAGTGGCGGAGACACATGATCCCTGAGGTACACCGCAGGGGACTTGTATGGGATCAGCCGCTGCTAGAGGGGAGAAGACTCTCATTGTGCGGTTCACTAAGAAGGATTGAACCCAAGTTATGGCATCACTTGAGAAATGGTTGGCTGACCTAAGGTGATTGCTTAAAACTGCGTGGTCCACCAAGTCAAAAGCCGCCGATAAGTCAAGGAGGAGTAGCATAGCGGAATTATCGTTGTCTTTCAGCTCGTCAATTTGAGTCTTGAAGTCTATCAAGCTGTTTCTGTGCCATGGAGGGGGCGGAATCCAGACTGTCGTGATCCTAGTAAGTTCTTGGCTTCTAAATAGTCCTGTATTTGTAAGTAGGCTTCTCTGTCGAGAATTTTAAGTAAGAAGGGGACAAGTAGTGATAGGTCTGTAATTAGTTGGAATAGAAGGGTTTAGAGTTTGGTTTTTGAGCAATGGAAGCCTCCAGGAATGTTTAAGGTTATTGGGCACTAGGTTCGTCATGAACGAGGCATTGCTAAGCTTCGAGATGAAAGGGGCTAGGTCTTTAGCTGCATCCTTTATGATTTGGGCTGGGCAGCTATCTCCTTTGCAGTTGGAGGGTTTAAGTGAGAGTATGATTATTTCTGTTAAATTATGGAGATGTTCCTGAAACTAAAAGGTAGGGTGGTGCTATCATGTGTGATAAGAGGAGGTTGCTGTTGAGGTAAGGTCTCCCGAAGTAGGAGCAGGGAAGATTTCTTTTTGGCTATTTTAATTTGGAGGGATGTGATTTTATTCGACAAGGCATTCTGTATGTCAGTACACCAGGGCTTGTCCTTGGGAGTGTTATCAGCCTGTGGTATTGGCCATTCCATTTCACGAAGTATAGAAACAAGTTCCTTGGTGTCTGATTTTGCCTTAGATAATCTGTCGTTGAATGTGTTCTTTTTTGTGCTAATTATTTCCTTCTTTTACAGTTTAGAAAGGTTTGTTAATTTGAGCTTTTTCTCCTCAGTGGGCGAGTGGCGCCAAATAGATTGCAGCTTTCTTTTTTGCGCCCTTAGTTCTTTCAATTGGGGTGTGAACCATTCATTGAGGTGAGATTTCTGTCTACCTTTGCAATTTTTGACTCGTGCAATAATGTCTAGTGCCTTGGTCATGGTACTGTTGAAAGCTTCCACTAGTAAGGTGGGGTCTGTACTGTTAGCTAAATTATTAAGGTCAGGGAGAAGATATGGTATTAACTTTCCCGCCGTAATGTCCTTTTTACTCCTAGTGGGGAGTGGTGGAGCCATAACTATGGTTTTGGGGCGGATGAGGTCAGGAGAGGCAGAGAAAGTGATTAGATAGTGGTCAGTCCAAGATTGCAGTGTAGTGTTGGTAATGGTAATGTTACAGTTCAGGTCGGCAACCCAATCTAAGGTCCTTCCTTTGGTGTGTGTCGGGGTAATAACTTTTTGTGTCAAACCATAGTCCTTCAGTATTGCATCTACTCATAGGGCATGTTTGTCATCATTATCGTTTCCTTTCCTTCCTTTCACCTGGACCTCATTGGTCCCCTGGCTAAGCCTTCACCCGCACTGCCAGCCTCCTTTGCCTTCATTCGACCAATGAAGCAAGTGTCAGCTGCTGCTTTTGCCACCACCTTCACTCCCTCGCTTACTCCCTCCACTGACTCTCACTCTGACCTTCAACTCTCCATCTCCAACACTCTGGATATCCTTGCCCCTGCCATGAAGATCTGCCTGAAGCCTGCCTCCAAGTGCAATTCCTGTTAAGATTCTGATCTGGCCGCTCTGAAACGCAAGTGCAGAGTTGTATAGCAGAAGTGGCAGGTTTCGAGCACACCCTCTGACAAACTGGCCTGCCGCCTGTTCCAAAGGCAATACAGACTTGCCATTTGCTCTAAGAAGAGTGCCTGTAGCCAAGCCTGCATCTTGCGGCCATTAAAACAACACGGCTGAACTCTCCAAAATCTGCAAGGTACTCGCCAATCCTACTGCAGTCTCCACTTCTCCTCTGCCTGGCACTCTGCACTTCTCTGGCCTTTCACTTCGTCTCCAAAACTCGGGACATCCTCTCCTCACTCGCCTCTACTCCACATCCTCCTCCCTCCCCTTCTACCAAGCCACCCTTGGCCCCCTCTCTGCCCCTACTATTCCCTTGCTTTTCTCCCATAACACCTGATGAGGTTTCTAGACAAGTCCGCTCTATGAAAGTCTCTTCCAAACAGGTGCTCCCCTGCTCCTCCAGAACTATCAAGGACAATATTGGCTCCCTTGCTCCAGCCTTGGCTGATTTCTGCGATCACTTCTTTGCCACTGGATCCTTCCCCTTACTCCACGAGCACACCCTTGTGCACTCTCTCCTCAAACAACCTTCCGCTGATCCTTCCTTTCTGGCAAACTACTGCCCTATCTCCATTACCCCCTTCTTGGGCAAACTCTTGGAGAAGCTGGCCATATCCCAGCTTGCGCACCGTACCAATTCTGTTGGTTGCCTCCACGACCACCAGCCTGGCTTTAGAGCTGCACACAGGCACTGAAACTGCTCTCCTCAATACCTTTGAAGACTTGCCCACTAATCTCGATTCCAGCTCTCCTTCTGTTCTCACCCTTCTTGACCTCTCCTCTGCCTTTGATACAGTCAATCATGCCCCCCTGATAAAGCGGCTCTGTGACACCCTTGGCATCACAGACCTGGCTCCAGAGGACTGGTTGACATCATTCCTCTCTGACCAACCCTCCCAGGTTCTATTGGGCCCTTTTCTCTCCACCATCTCACTCTCCACCTCTGGTGTCCCTCGGGGCTCTATCCTCTCACCCTGGCTCTTCAATCTCTACCTGGCTCCCGAGCCCCTCTGATTTTCACCTTCTCTCCTAATTTTCACTGTTATGCTGATGACACGCAGCTTTCTTTTAAGCTACCCTCCTCTACCTCCTCTTCTTCCTCACTCATTCCTGACTGCTTGATTTCTATTCAGGTATGGTGCACTACTAACCAGACCCTCCAGCTTATAGCGATTTTGCGATCCTGCAAAATGCCGCGAAAAACTTCAGTTTTTGCAAAAAAGCGCAACAATTGCAGTTTTTGCAAAAACACCCACAAAAATGGCTGTTTTTGTAAAAAACATTTTTTTTAAAAAATACTCAAGGGGCCAGTTTCTCAACTCTTTTTTTTTGGACTCAAGAAATGAAATGCGCAAGCACATCTCATCACCTGAGCAAAAAAAAAAAGAGCAGTATCATCAAGAAGAAGTCGAGATTCTTCCGGTTCCTCTTCTCAGAAGCAGGGATGACCCCTGATCCTGGTAAAGTCAGCACAATTGCCAACCTAGCGGCCCCCGAGCAGGTGTCTGGTGGTGCTTGTTCCTTGGCATGGCAGGCTATTGCACCAGGTACCTCCCGCTACTACACCATGCAAACAGAACCCCTAAGGCGCCTCCTGCAGAAGGATGCTGTTTCAGTGGACTGAGGAGTGCCAGTTGGCGATCGACAACATCATGGGCGCACTGACAGAGGCTAAATGGTTGGTTTACTTGGACCCGGCTTGGCACACTGAGAACATCGTGGATACAAGCCCGGTAGGGTTGGGGCCCATCCTAGCCCAAACCAAGGACGAAGACTCACAACCCAAGCACTTCGTAGCCTATGCCAGCAGGACTCTCTCACCCACAGAAAGAGTGTATTCCCAGGCAGAGAAGGAGAGCGTCGCAGCTGTCTGGACGTGCAAACATTTCCTCAATTTCATTATAGGGAAGAAATTCACGCTGGTCACAGATCATCAGGCTCTGCTTTCCTTATTCGGAAACCCACATACCAAGATGCAACCGAGAATCGAAAGGTGGAGAATCCGCTTATAGCTCTATAACTACACCATCATACAAAGGCCGTAGGGGTTCGCAACCCCACCAAATACATCTTGTGACATCCGGGGGGGACCAAACAACAACAAGGAAGGGAGACGTCGAATACATCAGGTACGTCACAGCCAACGCAATGCCCCAGTACTCACGCTACAGATGGTTGCTCAGGAGACATTGCGGGATTCATCAATTGTAATGACTGTACAGCTAACAAACCACAACAAATGGAGAGACTACCACAGACAATTCCAGTTTCACCCAAAGGCAAATTAGGCAGTGATAGGAAGACTAGCAAAGATACACACTGAGCTAGCCGTGATGGACCAGGCAATGCTACTCAGAGGTTGCAGACTTTTTGTACCCCCAGCACTCAGAATGTCAGTCATGCACACAGTGTATGAGGGCCCCCGGGGCACAGAGAACACAAATAAACTGCTGCGCTGACATGTGTGGTTCCCATACATGGATACTCTTGTGGAAGACAGGGTACACAACTGCCTATCCTGTCAGTGCACAGCCAGAGCTGACCCCCAATTACTGTTACAACACACAGAGATCCCAGAGAGGCCGTGGCACAGTGTGGCTATAGACTTTTACAGACTGGTGGAAGCAGGAGACTATCTACTGGTAATGTTAGATGAATTCTCGCGATTCCCGATAGTCAAGAGAAAACTGACAATGGCGTTTCCCCACGTGGCAGCATCCATGAGTGAAACACCATCAAATCAGATAATGGGCCCCCATTCAATGGACATGACTTCGCAAGACACTTAGGTTTCCCCATCAGAAAATCATACCACTGTGTCCCCAGGCCAGTGAGATCGCCAAAAAGTTCATGTCATCTATAAAGAAAGCAATTCGGAGAACACATGTTGAAGGCACGTCGACACATCAGGCTCTATGCAGGATGCTAATGGACTATAGAAACATGCCACATGAGGCCACGGGCAAGACACCATCCGAGATCATGATGGCATACCAAGTCATTACCAGAGTTATCAACATACCGGCAGACCGCGGTGACAAGGACACTAAAATAAAAGAATGGGATGATGCAAGGAAATACCAGGTGTAGAAGAGGCTTATTGCAGGAGAGGAGCGAGACACCAAAGGAGTTCAAACCACAAGAGGAGGTGCTTATAATGTGTGAAGAGGAAAGCGGACTCACGATACTCACCATCCCTGTTCAATGTAGTGGCAGTGAAAGGGTCCATGGTGGCTGCGAAGAGCACAGGTCAGGCACTGATGACAAATGCATCACACTTCAAACATTTGTCCAGGAAGGACGCTGATGCGTTACAAGCCACCAAATGGAAGATGGAAGGAGAAGATATGCCAGAATATTTATGGAGAACCCAGTGAAGAAGAGAGAGACCCAGCAGGAAGAGCAACAGAATCCAGAGATGATGACCCCGAACGATGAAAGATGCAGGCATCAAAGAGTAATCAGGAGGCCGCAGCAGTTAGTGGAAGAAAGCTGTGTTGACCAAAGGACATTTGTGGGTGGGGTGATGTCATAGTGTAAGATGATGCTGCACCTTTAACAAGCCAGGTCCTCCAAAGAGAGAGACCACATGATGGGAGGGCACCTGGGTGGAAGACGAGTGGGCGGGCAGGAGCACGCCAGTATGTACTGGTGAGTGTAAGAGAGAGGACGAGAATAAAGATTGATTTGCATTCCAGTCCCAGCTTGTAGTCGTCTTAATTTCTGAGGCACCCGTATGAGGGGCTAACAATGCAGTGTCTCTCTAGGCACAAAGAGGAAGGGGCCATGTCTGGATTGCCTTTGCAAACTCTGCGTGAAGCCCCAGGTATTTCAAATGTTATAACAATATGAGTGCACCTTTACTGAACAACAAAAAGGGCAAATAGACTGTTCTATAGACTGTTCTATGGGATGATGACTATAATCATGGTTTGACTCACTAGGCCTTACCAGAGGAGACATTCTATTTGCATATCAGTCTTTTCCCACCTACGGGGACAGTCCAGCACCAACACATTAGGCAATTCTCGTGTGAACATGAGCTGCAATAAAAATCTCAGTTTTGATGCCCAGGTCCAACTGTTCCAGAGGGGGGTAGCCCAGATCTTCCCCGAGTGGATTCCTGCCTCTGTCATTCATACGCAGGCCTACTCCTCTTTCGAATGCCTCGTCTGAAGGCTTTCTCTCTCCTAGCCATTCCCTCTCTGTGGCTACTATCTATCGGCCACCTGGTCAGATCTCCTCCTTCCCCTCTGCCCTGACTCACTCTGCAGGGCACACTCTGTATGTTCTGACCTCCTCAGACCTTCCCCTTTCTGTCCCTCTCACCACTCCTCTCTCCTGGAGTGATCACTTTCTCCTTTCATCCCAGCTCACCCTCTCTACCCCTCAGGCCAAGCCAAATACATCACTGCCACCCACCTTCTTGGTCACCTGACCCATGAAGCGCATGGCAGTTGAGGCTTTTGCTACCACTTTCTCACCCCCCCCTCCCGCATCCCTCTTTGGCTGACTCTCACCCTGACACTGACACATCCCTTTCCATGCTCCACTCTGCTATATCGGATACTCTCGATGTTCTTCCCCCTGTCATGAGGATCTGCCTGAAGCCCAAAGCCAAGTGCAACTCCTGGTACAACTCAGACCTTGTCACCCTTAAACGCAAGTACAGGGTGGCTGAGAGGAAATGGCTTGCTTCATGTACATCCTCTGACAAACTGGCCTTCCAACTGGCCTTTCACCAAAGGCAATACGGGCTCTCTGTCCTCACCAAGAAGAGAGCTCACACCCAAGCCCGCGTCTCTGCGGCATCTAACAACTCGGCTGAATTCTTTAAAATCTGCAATGAACTGGCCAATCCTGCTGCAGTCTCTACCTCTCCTGTCCCTTCCAAGGCCCTCTGCACAGCACTATCTTCTCATGTCATCTCTAAAACTAAGGCCATCCAGTCCTCTCTCTCCTCCTCTCCCCTTCCTCCCTCTACTCCCTGCTCTTCCTCTGGCCCTTCTGCAGCCACCTCTCCTCGCTCCTTCTCTGCCTTTCCCCTGTTCTCCCCAGATGAGGTTTCTAGACAAGTCCGATCTATGAAAGTCTTGTCAAAACAGGTTCACCCCTGTTCCTCCAAAACTATCAAGGACCACATTGTCCCCCTGGCTCCTGCCCTGGCCGACCTCTGCAACCACTCCTTCACCACTGGAGTCTTGCCGTCCTCCCTGAAGCACTCCCTTTTGCACACTCATTTTAAGAAACCCTCTGCCGACCCTTCTTGTCCGGCTTACTATCACCCAATCTCCATCACTCCTTTCCTGGGCAAACTCTTGGAAAAGCTGGCCATCTCCCAGCTTAACCTTCACACTGAATCTGTTGGTTGTCTCCATGATCATCAGTCTGGCTTCAGAGCTGCCAGAAGCACGGAAACTGCTCGCCTGAACATCCACAAAAACCTGCTCTCCAACCTTGATTCCAACACCCCCTGTGTCCTCATATTACTTGATCTCTCCTCTTCCTTTGACATGGTCAACCATGCCATCCTGCTCAACCGTCACCATGATAACCTGGGGATCACCGGTCAAGCCCTGGCGTGGCTGACTTCTTTCCTTTCTGACCGACCATCCCAAGTTCAACTTGGGTCCTTCCTCTCATCTATCTCTAACTCTACCTGTGGTGTACCCTAGGGGTCTAACCTCTCTCCCTGGCTGTTCAACCAGTACCTGGTAGTTCTTGCCCACCGCATTGGCACGCTCTGCCCCAGCCTCCACTGCTATTCAGATGACACTCAGCTCATTTTCAGGCTACCCTCAGGCACCTCTTCTCGCTCTCTCATCTCTGACTGTCTGCTATCCAGGAGTGGTGGGCCGCCAATGATCTCTGCCTTAATGCCAGTGAGAATGAGATTCTCCTCATCGGCACACCCGCTCCCTCCTTTCCTGTCACTCTATGGCCGGCCTCTCATGGCCCCCTTCCTGCTCCCACCTATGAGGCTAAAAACCTCTGGGTCATCTTTGACTCCACACTCTCCTTCTCTCCTCACATCTCTGACATCTCTAAGAAGTCGAACTACCAGTCGCACCTCCTCAGAGGTATTCTTCCTTTTCTCTCCTTCCCCCAGAAGCTCACTGTCTCCAGAGCTCTGGTTCCCAGTAGGCTGGACTACTGCAACAGCCTCTTTGTAAATCTGCCTGCTACTACTCTCCGCCCTCTGCAACTCATCCAGAACAGGACTGCGAGACTTGTCCTTGGCCTCAAGCCCAGGGACCATATCTCTCCAGGACTGAAATCTCTCCACTGGCTCCCTGTGACTGCAAGGATCAAGTTCAAGACCCTTTGCATCATCCACAAGGATTTCTGGGGCCTGGGACTGCACTATCTCAGATTATCATTTTTTATTTTCACCAATAAAGTTTGCAATACAATCAGAAATAAACAAGCTTCATAAAATTACAAACCTGGTCACAAGATTGAGTCCAAAAGAGAAGAAAAAAAATCATCTCATAATGCATAACACAACATAAATAAGAAGAAGTAGAAGAAGAAAGAAAATAATCACAAAACACATCCCCACGTAACATGGAATGGTCTTCGCTAGCATAAGAGCAAATCGGAATACATTTCAGGGTAATAGTGAATTTGGACAAAACACAACAGCCTTTTTGAGTCACCATGAGACTTTAACCATACACATTGAGAAAGATCCCCCATATGTCCATAAATGTTTCAGCAAGCGTGTCAAAAGTGAATGTATGTGTATAGTAGTAGTTGTGTGACAATAATTATCTGTGGTTTTCATTTCTTAGAGTCTATTTAAAGGTCCAATTAATAATTGTAAATTTGTGTACAGTGTGTGTGTGTGTGTGTGTGTGTGTGTGTGTGTGTGTGTGTGTGTGTGTGTGTGTGTGTGTGTGTGTGTGTGTGTGTGTGTGTGTGTGTGTGTGTGTGTGTGTGTGTGTGTGTGTGTGTGTGTGTGTGTGTGTGTGTGTGTGTGTGTGTGTGTGTGTGTGTGTGTGTGTGTGTGTGTGTGTGTGTGTGTGTGTGTGTGTGTGTGTGTGTGTGTGTGTGTGCGCGATTGTAGCCCTAGATCACTCTCACACTCTCCTGAGTCTATGCCCTACTACTCTGCTACACTACGTTGATTGAAATTGGCTAGGCCTCAGTGTCTACAGCCCCAGGGTTGATTCTGAAAAACCATCTCAATATCCACAGTGCTCTGGAGTGATCTACTTGCACAGATGTGCTGCACAGTTAGAAGGTTCTGCAGGAGCGTTACAGCCTTGCTAATCTCCTGTTTGGGTTCAGTGTTCTCCTGGATGACCACTAGATTAAGCATACTTTTTTCATGACCAACCAGTAGGTGTGGAGTTTCTGCTGTTCACGCAAATCATGCAGAGACAGACATAGCCTGTACACCCTTTGGGCCAAACCTATTTGCCGATCCTTCCTTTGGCACTTGTTACTGGGCTCTTCAGGTGTGCAAAATATGACCCTTTTTCCTGCTGTGCAAATGATTTTATAATAGTTTTTTTTTTCTGTTGGATAATAAAAAGCCAATTCACCCTCCTTTGATTCAGACAGCACTATGTGTAAGATCTTTCTGTTGTGCCCAACGTACAGAAACTCTAGAAACTAACATACAGGAAGGGCCCATGATATCTTCTTCTAAGGGTTTGCAGTTGTTTCATCTACAACCTTTTGAAGGCGAACATTCTGGTTGTGACATTTTGATTGCTATGATCAAACAATTTGTCTATGTTTCTGAGGCTTGTGAATCTACTTAGATTCTTTGCATAGGCCGCCATCTAGCGGTTGGTGCAGAGTATTACATCTTGTTTTCTCTAATAAAAAAGGGCGTGGACAGAGGTGTACCTGCAACACTATCGCTACACTGCATGTGCAGGTACGCATGATCCTGCATGCGTCAATGTCCTCTGATTATTTTTTTCCACCATTAGGTTGGGCGCTTAACTCGGAGTCTCTGTATTTCTTAAGTATGAATGCTTGAGTCCTTCGAGGCCAAGAGAGGTCGAAGATCGTATTTCGTCGACTTCTATATGATCGCTGAAGGCAGCAGTAGCTGAGGTTGTACCACGCTGAATGTAATGCAGTAGGGAGAGAGGGGGAGTGCAACAAAGTTTCACACTCTAGTCCCTTGTTTTATGGAGCCTCTTGTTAACGGGCGATTTTTATTCCTATTTACAAGAAAGGCGATCGGGCGGATCCAGTTAATTACCGCTCTATCGCCCTTCTTGATGACGATAGTAAAATCTTTTCAGGCATGATTCTAAAGGAGTTGGAGGATTGGATTGCAGATAGGAGCATTTTATCTAAACATCAGACTGTCTTTCATAAGGGTCTTTCTACATCACTGAATGATCTGATAATGAGGATTGAGTGCGACAAATCCTGGTTGAGCATGGATTGATCCATCAAAGGCTTTCAATATGATTAACAGAGGTCATTTGTGGTTTAAATGAAGGCATTGGGGACTGCCAGATGGATTGCTTGTGATCATCATACACTTACATGAAAATACTACCATACAAGTAAGGTTGGATGTTCACGGTCATCTGTCATCGCAGGTACCCACACAGAGAGGTATGAGGCAGGGTTGCATACTTGCTCCATGTCGCTTCAACCTTTACTTAGCTGGCCTAGCTGAAACACTGAACACTCATGCACTTGCTATCCCCAAAATTGGAGCAGTCAATTAATTGGTTATCTTATGTGGACGATATGGTCTTGCTTGATTACACACCCATCAGCCTCCAATGTCTTTTGACAGCCTTTGACACATATGCTTCACACAAGGAGTTAGAAATGAATCCCACCGAATCAAACATCATAGCTCTTTGTATTCCTTTAAAAAGTGTTCCAAAGGTTCGGTGGATGCTAAGTGACCAGTTTGTCCCAGTGACAAAGGAAGTACTATATTTAGGATTCGGAGTAAGATCAAATCTGTCAATAAGAGATATTGAATTGGATATACAAGACAAATGAGTACAACATTTGTGCCAGATGAAAACGATGTTCTACTCTTACTGTAGATTCTCCCTGCTCCCGATGATAAAGTTCTATAAAGGGAAAGTTATACTAGCTATCTTATACAGTATGGAAGTTGAGCCTA
This sequence comes from Ambystoma mexicanum, assembly GCF_040938575.1. Lineage (NCBI taxonomy): Eukaryota > Metazoa > Chordata > Amphibia > Caudata > Ambystomatidae > Ambystoma > Ambystoma mexicanum. The sequence continues at coordinate 721,309,495 of NC_090923.1, forward strand.
GTGCCCGAAAGGTCAATTGGGCGAGAATTGAAAGCCATATATGGCAGAGGGTTTTAATTCTTCCATCATCTCTCCTCATTGCATGTTTACGGTATGAATTGGGCTCACAATCCTTGAGAGCATACCAGGACTGGAGGGTCGTTTCACTTTACAGATTAATACTTCATCCTTGGAAGAACTCACTATATGAAGGCATGGGAGTTCTTCTGAGGCAAGGAAATTGTAGGGTACTCTCTGTTCTTAAGGTTGATGCCACAAAAATCTTGGTTACCTGTGATCAATCGGAAATGGATTTAAGAGTGAACCCTAACAAAGTAATAAAGGCTTTAATGATAATGTATTGGATTGTCAGTAGATCAGAGTTTAGTCAAATTTAGTTTTTTAAGCCATTTCCCACTATGGATAAATCAAGAGGGACTGTTCCTCCCTATCTGTGTCCTTTTCCAAATTCAATCTCGGGAACAGAATTCTTAATATTTTGACTTAATTTAGTACCAACAAGAGAAATCTTAAGAATCCAGGATTAACAGCAATTTCAGGATGGTAACTGTAACCTGTGTGGGGTAATGCAAACTCAGAATTTGAGACAAATAGGGTCTCATCACGAGTTTGGCATGGGCTCTTAAATGCAGCGGTATCGGTATTACTGCCGCATTTAAGTGCTGGACAAATACGAGTTGGGCAGATAGTGGCATTTTTACGTTCAACATTTTGCTGGCGGTAAAAATGACCGTTTTTGGGTCGTTTTCAGCGCAATTATCGTTATTACCGCTATGGACACAATGGGGGATGGGGATTTACCGCCCCCTCGCAACTCGTGATCTGGCGCAAATTGCGCCGGACCGAGTTGTAGTAGCGCTATTAGCATTGGGCGGTATCCCGGCGGTATTACGGCTGGGATACCACCCAACTGAGGCCCATAATGTCAGAATGTCCTGTTACTGTGACACTGAGAGTAAACTATTTTCCCGATTTGTAGATACAACACAACTAAGTGTTCATAGTGATAGTTTCGAAAGTAAAACTTTCAAAATACAAAAGTTCCGACACAAAAGCATGGGAAAAAAAAAAGTTTTGAAGGCTTTTTTTTTTTTTTTGAGGGGGGTTCCCCCAACCCCGTTTTCTTTTTTAAAAAACTTTTTTTTTTACACGAAACTAAAATAAAACCCATAAAATGAAAAGAAAATGTATTCGAAACTTTTTTTTCAATGCTTTGTATTCAGAACCTTTGCATGTCAAAAGTATTCATTCGAAAGTATGACTGGACACCACAACTGAGTGGCTAAGCACTGAGGATTTTTGGAATAGATCGTCACCCGGCCACGAAACCTTCTTGACTTTGGAAACATTGAAATTATTGAATGAATTGCGTTTTTATCAAATTGTAAATTTAATCTGAGGAAATGTTGATGTAAATGTGATTTTAGATAGTTATGCTTTAATTGATTTCTATTGATTTGAACCTTAATGTGAAAACCCGATTTATCGACTATATACAATAATATATATATATATTTCTGAGGCTTGTGGAATCTGCTTAATATCAGGGAAGTGAACACAAAGACCCTTTTGTCCTTTGTCCCAACGGCCTGTCAGCTGTGCATACTGAATCCCCTGGTTTGTGCTGCGACCAGCTATAACACAGATTACAGTAGTGGGGCTCTGGGGGCTAAGGGGCCCAACTATAGCAAACATTATTCTAATATGCATAACAAGAGCACAGAGTTTAATGTCGATGAAATGGGCAATGAAGGTGAATATTCTTCCGAGCCCACATTGCCATTAATTGTAATTGAAGGAGCAAGGCTCCAATGAATCGAGCTGAAGCACCAGCTGAGACTGCATGGCTCACAAGGCGCTATTGTGCTCTGTGCAGAAGATCTCGTCTCCCAGTTCAGCTGCATAGATTTAGTTGAACAGTTGGGCACCAAGTACTAACACTAACAGTGACCGTCTTCCACTGGTCACTAACAAACATTGTGAAATTGCCAGTATCACCAGAGCTGGGAGTGAGCTGTGATAGTAAGGCCACCCCTGCTATAGCTCACATTATGACCAGAAATCTCTAAGCACTAGGAACACACAGCTGCAGCAAAGAAGCTTGTGCACTCCAAGCATTCAGAAGGCTCCATTCTAACGCCTTGCTCTCTTCTGTGAGAACATAGTGTGTTTGAATGTGCTATCCTTTAAATTGAGTTCCAACATCCAGCGGCTGAGCTTGCAGATTTCGGTTTTGGCAACAAGTCGGGTTGTGATCTCTATCCTGAGGCCAGTGACAGCCATCAGCTATCAAAATGGAGGAGACTGTGTCAGCAATCTAAGAACTACTGTGCCGCTGCCATGCCACAATGTTTCCCACAGGGGCATACTACAGTTTGCAAGGTTTATTCTACTAAATATTTTTATTTTGTAGTGATATGTAGATTTTAGGAAAGATGTGTGCATAGTCCCTTCTAGGACAGGATTGAGAATTGACAAGAGTCATGTGCAGCAAAAGATGGGTAAGACTCCCAAATTAATTTGCATGCACATTGACATCCCCAATTCAATACAGAAACCAACATCACATGGAGTGACATGAGGCTTTGATACTCGTGGGCATTATGGGAAGTTACTTTACAAGTAGTAAACCTAGAGACAACTCAAGTTTGTGATATGCAGTACATGAATGAATGGACCTCAAACACTATCAAACACCAATCATAACCTTGGTTACCACAAGCACCAGAAGCTGGAAACAGAGGCCTTCATCTCGTTTTACATACTGTGGAATGTCACAGGATAGATTAATCACTGCATCTGGCACGTACGGGGAAAACAGGAAAATCACAGTCATAGTGGTTGTGCTAGAAAAACAGCACCACCGCACTGAGATGTATTGGGATGTACAACAGGGGCATTGTCATGGGACGAATTGTGTGCCATGGCCATGTCTCACACCAGAAGGTCAGCTGGGGGTTTCTTGTACATTAATCAGCAAAGGCAATCAAGAACTAGTTTGGAATCGCATTGGAACGTCTTGAGGGATAGGTGGGTATTGCCCTGGGGTGGGTAAAGGTAACAATTGTGAAGGTTTAGTACGCGCACCTTATCTGGGAAGATTTGCCATGCCCTCCACCTGGAAGAGAGCCTGTAAGTATAGCCTGGACGCCCCTAGTTCCAATTTGTGAAGCATAGACTGTCGCTAACTGTTTTATTGCAGCCACAAGAATCGACAGAGGAAAGCACGACCTCATGGGGCGCACATACAACAAATCTCCACCGAACTGCATGTAACGCACCACTCCAGTGGACACTGGACCCAGGCAGTGATGTATTTACGCTAAGGCCAACTAGGCCTCGGCCTAGGGCAGCAAATTCTTAAAGAGCGGCACATTTTTATCTGCATTTAGTACATTTTAGTATCAGTGAGTGGCTGGGAGTGGTGCTCCTATACTTTTAATTTTTTCATCTATCATTCCTATACTTTTATTTTAAAAAGAAACCGCTCTGGAATGGTTCTTTTTAAAATAAAAGTATAAGATTCTGAGTCCAACAACGACGAGAAGTCAATAAATCACGACACTGACTCAGCCGAATCTCTCTGATTGAGCTGCAGGCAGTCAGCAATATCTGGATCGCGCAGCCCATGCCTTGGTGGCGCACGCCTGCGCATTGAGCAGCGGGCCGCAGTTATATCTTTATGGGAGGGCAGATGGGGCTCGTGCCCCCATCCTGGGATCTTTTGGGAGGGGGCCACAGCCCCCCACAGTGTTTGGGGTGGGCGGCAGTGGAGAGGTAGTGTTGGTGTTTGTTTTCTGGATTATTTTCGTGGCCGTGGGGCGCCGGGGCTGCTGGGCTATGCATGAGTGAGCAGACGTCTAAGTCTAGAGAGAGAGTGAAAGTGAGAGAGAGGGACGTGCCTGACTCCTGCAGGTACTGCACCGGCTCCACAAGTCCAAGAGAGTGAGAAAAGAAGAAATAAAAGCTTCAGTAATGCGCATGCCCAGCCAGAAAGAAGTGTGAAGATTCCGTCTGTCTGCTCTCGGCACCCCTTCCCCTGCCATTTCAAGCCGAGCCTACCAACCAATCACAGCTTGCAATTATAGGCCACATGATCACTACGATGCCATTGTGTCTGGAGGAGCTCAGCCTGGAAGTACAATTGACAAGAAAAAAACAATTTGATTGATGAGCCTCACTGTATCAGTGTTGGCTCTGCCCTTATAACACGTGATCAACCAATCAGGAACCAAATACCTGTTAGCATGGGCCATTCAGCTTCTATCAGCCAATGGTAGCTAAGCTCTTCTGTTCTGACTTGTGGGCTGGGCGATGGGCGTGTCTTTCCTCTTCCTTCCTTCCAGACTGTGTGCAACAGAGGCAAGCTGCACGAGGTCCCATGCTCTCTAGGCCTCTCTCCTGACTCAAGTCACGTTTACAGAAGAGAACTGTACCATGCCCTCACTGCTGCCTACCCATTACCCCTCAACCAGTGATCACCACCCTGGGTCCTAGTAGCTGAAGTCCAAGAGTGGCTGCGGTGCGGCAGCGTTATTGGGCTCTGACTGAATTGACTCTGTCTAGAGCCGGCTGGCCTGGCCTGGCCCCTGCTGTGTCTCAGCGCACTGTCTGCAACTGGAATCCCTGCACCACACGCGCTGCCCAGTGAGGAGTCACACTGGGACAGGGGGCTTCAAGAGAGCCTTTGTATCCTGAGCCTGAATCAGAACCAGGCCCAGCCCTTCTGGATGACCTGCAGCGCCGCCTCGCCGGTGCTGTGCAGCCTCGGCTACTGTGGTCTCTATCTTGACTTCAGGGGGGAGTCAGTGTACAAGTCATGTGAATGCTAATGGAGGCCTGCTAAGTGAGAGAAGTGGTGGAAGGAACAGGAGTGTCATTGATGTGGATGCATGACAACCATGTGAGTGCTGAGTACGTAGCCCAGAAAATGTCTACCTTTTCACGTTCTACAATGGCTGCTGACCCTTTAAACCGTTTCCAATGTAATGATAATGATGTGTTATTTATACAGCACTTTACATAAAACATATATATACAATATCACCCAACCGAAGTTGGCACTCATTTATCCTCCAAAGATTGCCAAAGATCGGTCCCGTGTGTTCATGATGCTGCTGGAGTAGAGAGAGTTGGCCACAAAGATTTGGGGGACAACAGAGCCACAGACAATCCAGTTGTTTGTTTCATATGGACAGGGCGCACAAAGGTTAAAACTGCTATTTTTGGGTGTTTCTGTCCTTTTTTGTGGGCTTTAATTGGGCTCTTGCAAAACAAACACTGGTTTCTTTGTTGTGGTCGTAATTTCCTGGCAGTGAAAGGATTCATTTTGCTGAATCCGAATGCAAGTACCAGGCGGAACAAAAGCCTGCATGAGAATGTGATCCCATCGGCAGAGCAGCACAATACTTTGCGCGCATTACTTGCCATATGTGACATGTCATGGACCAAAATGCATGAAACTGTGGTGACTTATTAACGCTCTAAGCTGTAACTGGATGACCCGACCATAGAAGAATAAAAGGCTGAGTTGGCCTTTCCAGGATTCAAGACTGTAACCTGCAGATAACAAACAAATTGCAGGCAGCAGCGAGCACTTAACCTGCTGAGCTATCTTACTGGCTAATGTAATGAAGGGAAGTGCCTGTGCTCCCATTATGTACAGTGAAAAGGGTTAAATAATTTTAGGACCAAGTTAAAATGTTTTGGAGGAAAAAAATGGGCACATTTCTGGTTTGGAAATCCAGTTTGTAATACCTATGGCAGTATTCCATTTCCATGGAAATGCCACCAGAGGTATTTCCCTACTCAATTCATAGAGTTGCGCAGTAATGGTAAATATGGCAGTACTTTCCTGTTCATGCGGGCGTGGCGCAGCAGTGCCTTTTATTTATATGGAAAATGTGAAAATATTAATTCAATGTTCACAGTGTTTCTGTCCTTATTCTGGGGGCTTTAATTGGGCTCGTGCAAAACAAACACTGGCTTCTTTGTTGTGGTCGCAATTTCCAGGCAGTGAAAGGATTCATTTTGCTGAACCCAAATCCATTTACCAGGCGGAACAAAAGGGAGAGCAGTACAATAATTGTGCGCATTACTTGACATATGTGACATGTCATGGACCAAAATGCATGAATCTGTGGTGACTTATTAACACTCTGAGCTGTAACTGGATGACCCGCCCTCGGAAGAATGAAAGGCTGAGTTGGCCTTGCCAGGATTGAAGCCTGCGACCTGCTGCAGATCTTTTAAAGAATCTTTGGTTAAACCACTACACCTGCGGTTCAGGGAATTGCGTTGTCTCCCTTGCTGGGTTAAAGTGATGCGTTGGTTTTGGTGGGCATTTTTGCTGTGGGTGATACTCCCTGAGCCTGTCATGTGCCTTTGAAAGTTGCATCTGTGACTCTGCTGTGGTTTCTGGCAACAGACTGCAGAGATCACCGCTGCCTAGCAATGCAGGTTGTATCAGAGTATACATTTGAGTTTCTGTTTCTGAGACCAACATTCACACTGAAAGGGCCGTAAGCGGGTTCCGCAGCATTACTTCAAGACATGTCTAAATGAACCAAGTTGTGTGATTTCATGAGTCTGATCCATGCCACCATTGTCCGCTTTTGCGGCTCTGCTAACCGGCTGCCTCTTGTCACTGCTTCAATTCATTTGTCTATTTGGACCTGCAGGTGACCTGCCAAGGGTTTTTTGGGTTCATATTGGCTGAAGGGGGTGGAGTCTGGTGAAGGGGAGGGGTCTGGTAAAGTAGGGGCGCAAGCATTTTGTTGGGCCCAGGGCAGCTGAAAACCCTAAGTACGCCACTGATCGCCGGCATAGCTACCCGCACACATCAGAATACAGCAATGACTATGACAAATTCAGTCTCGCTGGTCACTTAATTGTTCTACCTACTTACACAAGACTACGACTCAACACCTCTGGCATTAGTATGCAGCTAAATCCTACAACAAATTTGAGCACACTGGACGCATAGTGATTCTCTAGCACTCGTGCCATCGGACTCCTTTCAGCACCCATCCGCATGCCTGACCTCGTGGGCTGCTTGCTTTCTACCAGAGCCTGGCCTGCCCTGCTAAGCCTATTTGGCCAAATGCACACAGGCATTCTAAACCTACTACGTTACCTCCAACACTCTGGACTTCGGTCCCCGAGGGGGTTCTCACCACCAGCGCATTGAGACTATAATGATGGTAAAAGGCGCTAGATAAATGGCAATAACAATACAATACATGTAGAAATACCATTAGTGCGTTTTTTGGTGTAAAGTGTGATATGAATCACTTGTACAGATTTGTAATTTTGGCAGATGAGGCACAGTGAGGAAAAATGATGTTCCTATAATCACACAATTTAGTTACATGGTGAAGCTGGATTTGAGACCAGCCCGCAACGTAGGCACTTGACCGCGTACCTACACAGCTCAAATTTGTAGAAATGTGTAGTGTATATTTCAAGAATAATGTGTCCTATAGAGATTACATGAAATTGTAGTTTTATGGTCCCATATTGAGCATAAGCCTACATGTACCAGAATTCAAAGTAGAACTAGGCTAAATAGAGGCCTCTTGAGTTTTGTAAATGTACTTCCAAGACTTAGACCCACTACAAAAGGTAATATCTGATTATGGTTACCTAGTTGTAGTCATTATTTGACAGGGCATGCTGCATATATTATGTGAAGCAAAGGCAAAGTTCCACAAATGAAACCCTTTTCTGGTGTATCAAATAAACACACATGAACTTAAGGAAGACAGTTTTAAAAGTTTTTTGTGTCTCTTTCTATTTGCCTTGAAAAGGGTGATTGAGCTAGTTACTGAGCGTTTTTGTGGCCCCTCTCATAAGAAAATAGCAGTTTCTTAATTATTATCACACAAGCATTACAATTTAGACGGTCTTGTCGGAAACAACGGTTACTCCAATGTACCATCACTAATAAAGAGCTTCCCGTTATAAATGCTGTATTCGCGAGGCTTCGGTGGCCTGTGAACGGGGGTTGTCAACGCAGAGTCATGGGTGGATGGTAGGGGAGAGTTGTCAGGTCATCATGGGGGCCAGCGGAGAAAGAAAGGTCTCCTGGCGGGAAGCAGTTCCTCCTGAGGACACCCCAAAGGCCAGTTAGAATGCAGTCAGCACTTGCTGATTGCGGTGCCGCATCCCTTTCAACACAGGTCTCTGGACGACAGATCCGACTGACCAGGCAAATAGCATGCCCTAATCGCTTTACTTAAATCACGTAATCTCAGAATATTGAGTGGGTATTCGGAGCAACTTTAATTCGGAGACTAAAAAGATGCAAGACTATGTATGACAGCAAGCATTTTAAGGAAAACTATTTTACCATAACGTATGTGCGAAGGAAGTTAAACACTGATGCAGAGAGTGCTCAGTAGAGTGCATTTTTAATACTGGGCCAATCTTCAGAATAAAGACATTACTGCCGTACCCCCTACCGTGCTGCACGCAGCGTCGCCCCGTTTTCAATAAATTTCACAGTTCCACTACTTTTACTTTTCCACTTTGACCACTGGCCAACCTCTGAATGTTTACTATTTTAGTCAATCTGCAATTCTCAATTTTGCTGTATTCTTTTTCTTGATTGTTTGGCATATCTGTTTTCCATTAGAAGCTGGTTTTCCGTTACCTGAGCTTAAGGAGAGTTACACATTTGGGTTCGAAATATAGCATTTGTAATGGTAGCATGCTTAGAGAAACCTATCCCTACAGTAGATGGTTGCAATATTATAGTTTACCAATTTGGTATATTGATTCAGCCTGTGATGAAGTGGCAATTGCTGCTAAAATGATGGTATTAGCCCACAGCAGATGAGGCCAAAGTTCAATTCAATCATATACTTAGCAGAACCTTCTTCCACTCTCCTGCTTGTCATAATCCATACACCCACTCTCCATACTTTCCCACCACCTTACACAATCAACTATCCTCCATAGTATCCTATTTGGCATCACTGATCCCGTTCTAGAGCCTAAGGTCCTACTGTACCCTCTATGGTTTGCAAATCCCACTGATCCTCTATGCTCTTCTACTTGACTGCGCCCACTTTTCGAAAACTGCTGGGTAAAGCTTACTCATCCTCTACATGCAAGTACTCACCTCATTAAAGGTTTGCATGGCACATCCCACCCAACCCAGTAGTCCACTGCTTAGCACCACCCACCTTCATACCCATCTATTTGGCATGGCCAACATTTCATCCTTTCTTGCCTTTGCACCACCCACCACTTACTTGGCAGAACACACCCACCCCCCACTCATTCAACCATCTTGGGCACAACCCTCCACTATCACAAGTCCACAGTATAACATGTGTCTCTCTTCTGTTTTTCACAGCTGCAGCATCTCCCTCAGTTGACCAGCAGCAACTTATCTCCACTACCAGACACCCGGAGGCTTCTGAAACCCAAATACGACCACCACCTGCCCAACATTTGACATGATCTGCTACAGCATGGCACCAGGACAAGCATGGCACCAGGACTTTTGGCCAAGCTAGGGCTGTACCTGCCTCTTAATACGTCAGGATACTGGACCGTCTCGTCCCTTGATTCTCTGCAAGAAGTGGATCATCTTGGGCGCTTCTTCAACTAATCTGCAGGGAACATCCTCATTCTGGTGTTCTTTTTGAATGGGGTAGCAATAGAAAGACGCCTGATCTTGAAAGGTGCAGAACATTGTCCAACTCTGCCCAAAGAGCTGAAGGAAATCTCAGCACTTTGGAAAATTGAGCTGAACTAACCATCTCTGATAGGTAACTACTGGGTGGATGTTCAGTCTGAAGAGAGGTGCACTCATGCCCTGAGTAAGAGCTGGCAACATAAATTGATGACAGTCATCTCTGTCTGGGCCCTGCTCTATTTTCTTTCTCCTCGACAACAAAAAAGAAAAATATGTAAATTAAAACCTACAAAAACGCATTTTTACACAACAGAAAAGAGACAAATGTTCTCTGAGACATTTCTAATTGTTTGAAAAAGCATGGACCGGACAGGGGTTGACACAAGCAAGGATTTGGAGTCTGACTATACCATATAAACCCATACATAATGCAGCGACCAGCAGTGATGTGCATGAACTACATAATAAATGTTTTTTAAACCAATCCAAAAGTTGCACCTGTTAACAGAGAAACATTATTGCAAATGTGTGACTGTAGAAGCATGTTGTTTCTGGCTGTATTCTGGCAACATTTCCTCTTACCCGACACAAACCCCCTTCTGCTCTTTGGGAGGAAAGGCACACATTAGATACATATGAATCTGCAGCAAAAACATCGTTTTTTTATTTTACAAGAAAATATAACAAGCAAAGGAGAGTTGATTTGATTGTTCAGAAAAGAGGCAGAAATGATAAATGCAGTGACACATACAGTAAGTACACCATTGTCTCTTGGCAAAATAGCCAACCAGGTTTCCTGATGCGTCCAACCAGTGACTTTCATTTAAGGCTCTCAACTGGATTGTGCATCACTTCTCTCCCCTAATATTCTGTACCTCTACACTGTTACTTCTCGCACGCTGTAACGTTCATCACTAGTTTCACACCTTACGACCCATGACTGCTAAACTTTCACACAATGTTTTTTAAGAAACAGTGGAAAGCCTCTGGGACCCCACAACCAACCACCCCATGAGGGTAGCGTGCGTTGATTTTCAGACTTAATTAACCTCCAATCTGTTTTTCTGTATTAGATCCTAGCTCCCAAGGTCTTACCATGCCGTATAGAACATGGATTACAGCGAAACCAAACGTTGAATTCCAAGAGTTCTTTTTAGAACTATGAATTGGATCGTGGTAGACATTTTGACTGGGTATATATTAATTTCTCAACAGATTAAGGAGATTGCTGGTTCCAGTTCTGATTTCAATTATATCACAGTTCCATAAAGCTTCAATCCTTGCCCACTACAAGCATGAGGCAGCATGCAATGGGTAGCATCCCAAGATTGGAACAAGCCAACTTTCGAACAGCATTCCAACCAAAGCCAATGTTGAAGGTAAAAATGCTGCTTTTGTAATTCCACGGTGGCAGGTTAAACCCAATACTGAAGCTCGCCTGTGCTGTGTAAATAGTCCTACAGCATCAGCACGTTTACATTTGAGCAGTTTAGTAGAGAACAATAATGGGTTATACCCTTGCTTTAGGCTGAGTCAAACTGATTTCAGCAGAGCTACGGTAGTGGCAGCTATAGGAGAAAAGGTTTGGTTGCTATGGTGGAAATAGACAAAAGATTGGGTTGCTTATGGTAACCAGCTTAATGTTGGCTGCCATTGGTGGTGGCGACATCTGGCCTATGGAGCCAATACAGCTCATCAGTGCAAGGCAGAAGCTCTCTACGCTCTCCTAAAATCCTTCGTCTGTACTTCCAACACAAAATAAGACCTCAAATAAATAAGTTAAGGAACCTCTTACAGTAGGGCTGAAGGACACAGCCAGGCAAGTTATCTACACAAAGGCAGTTGCCTCTACTGCTTGGTGAAAAGACAGAGCAGAGCTCCAATCTCCCTGGACCTGCCTCGGCCTGGGTCTGAAATTCTTTTCACAACCAGAGAGCACTCATTGCACAAACATTAAAGAATACAACCCTGTGTGATCTATATTTTACAAATGCACATATACAGTGATAAGACAGGTCTGCTCTTTATGGAGATGCAGCAGATAATCTTATGCTCCCACAACAATGTAAAAGGCACTTATTTCCCACCCCTCTGAAACACACAAAAGGAACAACGGTGCATTTCATCAGATGGCATGTCTGTCAGGGTGAGAGGGTTTTGTGGGAGAAGGAAGATGGTCTATCCTAGTCAATAGCACATAGAACAATAAGTGAACAGGCATCTGATTCAACTTCAAAGGAAACGTCTCTTTCCTGCTGCTGACTTCTCCTGGTCTATACCTTTGTTCGAGGACAGTCCCCTTACATGAATGAAGTCCAATGTTTTTTTTCTTCCTTAAATATCATAAATTATATGCACTGTTCAAGGAACACGTGTTGTTCATATTGTACAAAGTTTCTAGTGTCTCCATATGTATACCTGTTTGTAGCATCCTATCCCAAACACACAATGTTCTTATTTTGCCATAATTAAAAGGACTTTGTTTCCATTGCTGATTAAAGTTTTGGTTGTAAAGTCGCTTCACTTGTATGCAGGCAAAGGCTGTTGCTGACCAGGCATGGTTTTGAGTATTATGTAGTGGTTGGGGTCCTGACGATTCTCGCAAAGGTTTGTGGCAGAGGTTTAGGCTGGGTAGTTCATTCCATAACAGTATACGAAAATTGAAGCAGACATTTCTCAATGGCCTATTCCCTCGTCACCGCTTTTCCATTATTGCTTTCGGGAATACGCTGGAAGAATCCCCTCACACAGAGAGAGGATGGGGAGCAGGTGGTCTACCTCGAACAATATGATCAGGTAGAAAGCCGAAGTTGCGTGGCATGAAGAAGTCCTAGTAGTGATAGCCAAGCCATCGTGGTTGTGCGATATCCTACTCCAAGCTGGGCTGGGTGGATCCTTAGCCCAACTGATCCTCATATTGCTTTCGGAAGCAGTCACCAGCAGGGAAGAAGTCCCAACAGCGTTCCTGGTACATCTTCCAGACATAGGATTCCTATGAAACAAGGCAAAAAGGTTAATGGGTCTCTATCAAAGGATGGGTGATTGACGTGCTAAACCTCACTGTAGGGTTTAAATGTGCTCACTTTACTAATTATTTGGCATATCCATTTTTCATTAGAAGCTGGTGAATGAATCCTTGGGATGTGCTATGTAGTGGTTGGGGTCCTGATGATTCTTGCAAAGGTTTGGGGCAGAGGTTTAGGCCGGGTAGTTCATTCCAGAACAGTATACGAAAATTGAAGCAGACATTTCTCAATGGCCTATTCCCTTGTCACCACTTTTCCATTCTTGCTTTCAGGAATACGCTGGAAGAATCCCCTCGCAAGCCAGTAAGATAGTGTGACTTAATTAATATGCAAGTGATTTTAAAGCATTTAAGCAGCACAACCCCAAAACCGCGCTTACAGAGCAAGTTTCTATTTCTCCTTCTAATAAACCAGGGGAGCCTAAGCAGCAGACTGTGAAGAGAAGGAATTTAAGCTTCCTAGAAAAGATGGGTCCTAAGGGTCATCCTAAATTGGTTATGGCTGCCAATATGCCAATGTTTGAAAGGTAAGGCTATCTGTTACAGAGTCCCTCTTGCTGCAAAGGTTCAGTCCAAAGTTCTGATGGTTCAATCTGGGTAGCACAAGTCTGAGTGTATTTGCTAAGGATGGTACTAAGCTTTCTAGATGTGTAGTATGGTTTGTAGAATAGATGAGACTCAATATTTTAAAACACACTTGTTGTTGTACAGGCAGTGTGGCAGGCACTGTAAGCAGGGAAGGGGTTATGATTGCAAGGCTTGAGGACTAAAAATCACTATACCTGCTAGCAGCATTTTATAGTTACTATTAGAAGGCCTATGCAGTTAGCATTCCTGAAACCTAGGTGAGCAGAATCATTGCCCGATCTAGGGCGGTCCCCTATTCTATATCTGGATGACGAGCAAAGCTTCTCAGCAAGGATAGGAGACAGAATTTAACCAGATGTTGAACGTGGAACCTGACAGCAAACTCCATCATCAAACCAATATTTCGTACTGGTTCTAGAGGCATGGTTTATGACCCTCTCTGTGGAGGGCCATGGGAGTGGAAAGGTCAGTGGTTTAGCAGGAGTGGCTGGACACACCACCATGACTTTGGTTGTGGTCCCGATCAGGGCCATCCAATGCTCTGACAAAAAGCTTCAGCAGACAATAATTCACTTCTTGTGGAGAGGAAAATGAGTTGGTTCTACAACTCCTGCCTGGCCCTTGTTATTAGCATACATTCGAATGGTGATGATGACCAAGTCAATAACCTCAGATACATTTAGATATAGAAAGAACGGTGGCTCAGAGAAGAGGCCTGTGGCACACCACATGCAAGTGCCCTTTTGGTTTGTGCTGAGCCTCTGTATCAAGAGTGAGGGTTAAGCTGAATCCTCGTGTTGGACGACAAAACAGCATATGGCCAGAGCTCTGTGTCTATTTCAGACAAGCTATTTCTGCTTCTGCCTTCTGTGTGGCCTGTGGTATGAAAGACTTTCTTGCAAAATGTTGTCGCACTTTTTGCATTACCTGTCCAGTGTGCTCTGTCTCATCCTTGTTAATGAGGTACATCAAGAAGAACCTAAGAGAGGAAACAAAATGGGCAGATTGTCAGGAAGTTGGGTCAACACTAGCAAGACTTCTGCACCAATCTCAAAATGTCAGTCTATCAGCAAAATGTACAGATCTCCATTGCGTGACCAGTGTACAGATGTGTATCGCACACAGGAAGTAGGCATGTTAGAGGGGGGGCTCTGAACAGAGTGGGGTAATTACAGGGGAGGCAGTAGCGGAATGACTGCACATAAAGGATAATCATAGAAATACTGTAATACAAACACACCAAGAAACAGTGCCTGAGGTGCGCAGGAGCAGAGTACCACTTCTTTTATTTTTACTGTTAACAATTCCACTACTTTTAACAACCATTTTACCTCTTGATATTACCACCCTACAACAGTTACAGCTAAACTGAAATCTGCTTCACCGTACATTCACAAAGCGTGAATGACATCTCAGCCGGAATGAACTCTATCTGGCTTCGTTTTAACTATCGGAAGAAGGAGGTGGTTCTTCTTGTAAAACTTGTCTAGTTGGTATCTCAGCTTAAAGGATAAGATGTTACAGTTGATTAAGGTCCAGGCCATTTCCACATGATTTTATTTGAACTTCCGGTTACTGCATGGGATTCACTCCTTCATGCCACTGGACACGTGTGCAGTTCTAGTAGGAGCCTTAGTGACCAGTCACTTGGACTACTACAATGCACTCCTGTGGGATACTTCAGAACCACACACTGTTCATCCCTCTGACTGTTGTCAGACCAGAGGAGATAAATGATTTTCTGTCTTGGGATCCAGGCTTTGCAATAAATTAGAACATTCTACTCATGACAGCACATATTATTCTAGTGGCGGCCCCCGTTGAAACAGCAGCTGTTCCAGCATAGCTAAGATTAGTAAGTAGAGGCGATTTGATTTCACAAGGCCATATATAAATGTTCCACCTGACTGGCCAACTGAGAGAAACTAATTTAAAACATTACAAAGGATCTTCTTTTGCTTGTTCCACCCACTTGGCTGTCAACTTGATCCATCCACAATCCCTTGAAACATGTGTTTCACATTACTCGCCTCCCACCTACCCCATCCCCTGCCGGAGTCACAGTTCCTCTACTTTTTTTGGCACACTTCTATCGCTGCCAATAAGCCAAAAGAGAAGGTCAAACAAGCACTTCAAACAGCTTCCAAATTCATGTAGGGATATCACAGAGCAGTCAAGTGCATAGACATCAAAGAGCAGTCAACTGGCAATCATATAACATACTTCTGCAGAAACTAGATGGCTTAAAAGTGGGCACTGAGAAATTACAGAGCAGTAAAGGGGATCAAAGAACACCTTTATAAAGAAAATCTCCTGTGTAAGAGTAGCTACATAGAGATACAATGGAAAATAACTCACAGAAAATCAACAAATAACACAGCCACACAGTACGAACTGTAGCCATATATCATAGTAGGTCCCTGACGGAGATCAAGTAGCCAATAGTTAATCAATCAGCGTTCTTCTTGTAATCTGGTTTCAAGCTCATATATGCACTGTGTTCTGTATTCCGTATAACCGTTGGGTGATGTTTTTAATATGATTCTTACTCTGACCTGGGGATTCTGATAGGACCATCACTGCCCCCGTTCCCCATCATTAAGTACTCACATGTAATTGGCCAAATTGTGTTCTTCCAAGGTGTGTGTCTCAAAACCATGCGGCGTTGTGTCGAAATAGTCACTGCCAATGCCGCAGATGAAGCATTTGGTCTGTAAAAAAAAGAACAGGTCATTTCTGGAAAGAAAGGAAAGACTGAGCCAAAGGGAAGCGTGCAGAGGGTAATGTTGAGATTTCGAATGAGAAGTCAGTAGCCTGGGAGGGATGTTATTCAGTAACAGTAAGAGGCAAAAAAGTGACAGTAAAAAAGGACAAAACCTGGAATAAATATACGGGGGGCAAACATTAGCAGGGGGAGGTGTTGACATACATGTCAAAATATTCTTGCAACAGGGCTTATTAGGGAGTAAGAAGACCTGGGACAGTACAAAAACACTGGGGCAAAAGGAAACTTATCTGGGAGAATGGGATAATAATTCAGGGAAAAACACAACCACTGAAGGGAAACGGAGTGCTGCAGGAGGGGGAAAATCATAACAGGAATAGAGCAAAAAGCCTAGAACCAATTGCAAAAGATTACTGAGGAGGTGCAAAGGAAATATTTGATTTGTTTTTTAAGGTGCGTACATGGAATAAAACACTGCATGCAAAACAAATGGACATACCAGTCCACAAGGCTGTTATTTAGGAAATAAAACCCCTCAGGTGGGCTTCACGGGATGGTAACAGCCCAGGGATTCAAGCTATAAGTGTGTGAAACCTTAGGGTATTCTCCCAGCAAAACCTTGAGAATCCCGTATTCAGGTGGCCAGGGAAGGGCTGACGCTCTCAGATCGCAACCGGGGGGTTGGACGAGCGAGGGCGGGTCACATGTGTAGGGGAACCCGGGGTTGTGTTTGGAGAAATACCCCAGGGGAGACGTGGTTACTACCGGGGAAGAAGAAGAGGAGGATGATACCCTTAAGACCTTTGTAGGATATTCCAATTCTAAACCCCCTCCTCCCGATAAATCTTCTGTGGCCAAAGCCTATAAAGCATCTGTCTTTCCCAAACCCTGTAAGAACCCAACACCCAGTGTCGTGGGAAACTACATCTCCCAAAATCCCTGTCTTTCTATTACGTACCCAAATACTCTCGATCCTTCTTTTTCACATCCCTCTGATTATTATTTCCCACGCTCCCAACCAGCTAAGATCAAATACTACCGTTCCCACCATCCCCCCAGTTTATTTCACAATCCCAGCTATTCCCGTTTGCCCCACAAACTTTGCAAATCCCGTCCCTCTGATCGTCACTTTCTGAACCTCTTCCCCACAAGGATAAAAGGTGGAGCAAGAGAGCGCAGGATGAGCAAGGTGAGAAAGGCGAGCACGACGAGGCAGCTAATCAGGCGCAGCAGTTCAAGAGAAGGAGAAAGGCGGCAGGAATCGAGAGGGTGGCGAGGAGAGAAGGAACAAGTTACTTACCTGTAACTGTTGTTCTCCAGCATGGGGTCTGGCATGGATTCACATGCTCATGAATATTCCCTGTCGTCAGGCTGGGAATCCTCGGTAAACAAAAAATCAGTATCAGTTTCTGATCTGTCTTTCTTAGTAGTAACCAATCACTGGTCTCTGGGTCATACTGCCCCCAGCCAATGACTGCCCTCTCCATAAGCCCCTCCCCTGGCAGCCATCCTCAGATTTGGTAGCACGTAATCTACCAAGTGAAGATCCGCAGAGGGGAAGGAGGGAGGGTTTGCATGTGAATCCATGCCAGACCCATGCTGGAGAACAACAGTTACAGGTAAGTAACTTGTTCCTTCTCCAGCATGGGGTCTGGCATGGATGATTCACATGCTCATGAATATAAGAATACATAGCAGTAGACACATGCACAACCACGGGAGGTGGCAAGGCTCAACATTAAGCATTACATAAACTCAACATTAAGCATTGCTTACCTCCTTACCAGGCCCACCTTCAGGCGAACAGGTTGCGCAGCACTGCTTGGCCGACTCTGGACTCCTCCCTGGAATCCCGGTCGATGCAGTAGAATCTCGTGAAGGTGTGCGTCGACCTCCATGTAGCAGCCCTGCAGATGTCCAGCAGGGGTACACCAGACAAGAACGCCGTGGTAGCAGCGATCGCTCTGGTCGAATGGGCTCTCGTACGGCCGGGCAGCAGTCGGTTTGCCAACCGGTGACAGTGCATGATGCAGCCGGAGAGATATCTGGAAATGGAAGCCTTCGAGAGGGCCTTCCCTTTATTCACAGGTCCAAAGTTCACAAACAGTTGTGATGTCTTCCGAAAACTCTTTGCGGTCCACGTAGAACTTCAGCGCACTAGCTACATCCAGCGAGTGCAAAGTCCTTTCGGCCGGCGACGAAGGTGACGGGAAGAAAACTGGTAACACCAAGGGCTCGTTGAGATGGAAGTCCGACGGTACCTTGGGCATGAAGGAGGGGTGCGCCCTCAGCACCACCCTCTTCTCGTGAAAAGTCAAGTATGGAGGCTTGCAGGATAGGGCCTGGATCTCTCCCACTCGTCGTGCGGAGGTGATGGCCACAAGAAATGCTGTTTTCCACGACAGGAACTTCAATGGTGCCGAATGCATAGGCTCGAAGGGCGCCCCCATGAGCCTGGTCAGCACCACGTTGAGCTCCCATGCCGGGGCCGGAGCCTTCACCGGTGGGAATGAACAGAACAGTCCCTTCATAAACTCCTTCACCAGGTGATGAGACCACATAGATGATCGTCCCGTACTTCTGGTGTAGCGGGAGATCGCTGCTAGATGTATTGTGATGGAGGCATGAGCCAGCCCTGCCCTGGCTAGCGACAGCAGGTACGGCAGCACTTGAGGGGCCATAATTCGCAGAGGGTTAATCTTCTGTGCACGACACCAGACAGAGAACCTCTTCCATTTGTGTCCAAGGCACTTGAGAGTTGAGGACGCCCTGGCCTTTGCAAGTACCTCCTTGCAGTCTGCTGGGATATCGTACCCTCCAAACTCTAGTGTTGCAGGAGCCAGGCCTGCAAGTTCAGCGACCCCGGGTCGTGATGGAAAATGGCGCCTCCTTCTCTGGAGAGAAGATCTGCGTCCGTCGGTAGCTTGACTGGGGGTAACGCTGACAAATCCAGAAGGTCCAGGAACCAGATCTGCCTCGGCCATGCCGGTGTGACGAGGATCATCCTGCACCGGGATCTCTTGAGTTGGTTGACGAGTCGCAGTAGCAACGGCAACGGAGGGAACGCATACAGGAACAGGCTGTCCCAGGGGAACGAGAAAGTATTGCCCATGCTCCTCGGCTGGGGAAACCTGCTGGTGAACATCTGGCACTTGGAGTTTGTTGCCGTCGCGAACAGGTCGGTCTGGGGTTTTCCCCATCGTCGGAAAAGCCAATCCACTTGGTCCTAATGCAGTTCCCACTCGTGGCACGAGCGCAGCAGCCTGCTGAGCAAATCAGCGATGGTGTTCTTAATCCCTGCTAGGTGGAAGGGCACCAGAAACATCCCCTGGGCAATGGCCCAATGCCACAGATCCTGGGACTCCTTGGATAGGGCCGGGGACCTGGTTCCTCCCTGCTTCCGGATGTAGAACATCGTGGTGGTGTTGTCGGTGAAGATCCTCACCACCTTGCCCTTGAGGGATGGGAGAAACGACCTGAGAGCCCAGAACACTGCTCGGAGCTCCCGGATGTTGATGTGGAGTGACCTCTCCTCCGGGAGCCAAAGGCCTCTTGCGTGAAGATCTCCAGGGAGGCATCCGTCATCATAGTCTCCTGGTGTGCTGGGGTCTGAAAGTCTGTGCCCGACGCGAGATGCGCGCTGGTGCCCCACCACCGAATAGCTTGGTGAAAGACCTCGTTGAGCGGGATCTTGTCTTCGAAGCTGCCCGCCACTTGCATCCAACAGGCGTCGAGGAACTCTTGTAGAGGGCGCATCCGCAGCCTGCATAGGTGCACCAGGTAGATGCAAGAGGACATCATGCCGAGAAGGGACTTGATGGACCTCACCCTGGCCACATTCGTGGCCAGCAGGCGCTGCACCTTGCCCAGAATGGCCTTCGTCCTTTCTTCCGACAGAGAAGCCAATTGTGTCACAGTATCAAGCTTTGCTCCCAGAAACAGTGCGACCTGTGACGGAACCAGGTGGGATTTGGGGAAGTTGATGGAGCATCCCAGATCCGTGAGCAGTTTGACGGTCTTTTCTGTGTGCTCGACGGCAAGCTCCCTTGTCCTTGCTCGGATGAGCCAATCGTCCAGGTAGGGGTAAACGTGGATCCCCTGCAGGCGCAGCCGCGTCGCCAATGGTGCCAGGCACTTGGTAAATACCCTGGGCGCTGACTTCTATTCGAATGGCAGGGCCTTGAATTGGTAGTGCCGTCCTTGAACTACGAATCTGAGAAACTTTCGGTGTCCTTTTAGAATGGGGATGTGGAAGTAAGCATCCTCCAAGTCCAGCGACGGTAGGAAGTCGCCTTCCTCCAGCTGTCCCAGCATGTGCTGGAGGGTGACCATCCGGAACGTCTGGGCCTTGATGTAGCCAACCGCCTGTCTTCTTTCTGACGAGGAAGTATCTTGAGTATACTCCGGAGCCCCAGAGCCTCTTCGGTACGAGCTCGATGGCACCCTTCTTGAGCATCGCTCTTACCTCTAACTGCAGTTGCGGGATGTGCTTTTCCTTCCTGGCCACGGGAGGAATGCGGGGGCACTTCTTTAGAAATTCGAAAGTGTGCCCGTGGGCCAGGGCATCCAGCACCCAATGGTCGGTGGAGATGGACTCCCACACGCTGACCAATTTCGCCAGCCGGCCTCCCACCGGGGTGCTCAGGTAGGGGCCCGACGCCACGGCCACTTCAGTCCTGCTTGGCAGAGGCCTTGCCGCCCTGGCGACGGCAAGGAGATCCTCCTGACTTGCCGCGCCCTCTGTAGGCCTCTTGCGACGAGGAACGGGCTGTCTGGCGGTACATAGACGAGCCACTGCCGAATCCTTTGGAGGCACCTTGCTTGCCTCCGGAGTTCCGAAAGGGCGGCCGTCGTTGCTGCAAAACTCCCAAGGCCCGAGCCGTCTCTGTGTCGGCCTTGATGGCCTGAAGTGACTCATCCACTGTTTTCCCAAACAGGTTGTTCCCGTCGAATGGCATGTCCAAAACTCTGGTTTGCACGTCCTGGCGGAAATCTGTTGCCTTGAGCCATCCCCGCAGTCGCAGGCAAACATTGTTGCCCAACTGGCGGAACCCGGTGTCAGCGATGTCCGTGGCCACCGTTATGGCGTGGTCCGACACCACCTCACCTTCCTGCAGGATCTCCAGGGCCTGCGCCTTCTTGTCGTCCGGTAGGAAGTCCAGCAGGGGAGCGATCTAGTACCACAACTATCTGTCGTAGCGGGCCACAATCGCTAGGGCGTTGGCTGCCTTAATTGTCGCCGCCGCAGACGAGATGACTCGTCGTCCCATGGCGTCCAGTTTCTTCCCCTCGCCATCAGGTGGGGAGGTTGAAGTTGAAGCCGTCGCCCCCGCCACTTTCTTCTTGGCCGCCGCTGAGACGACCGAATCCGGGGTCGGCTGTGCCCTAAGGCACAAAGGGGCAGAATCGGGGACCCGGTACTTCTCCTCATACCGATCTCTCTTGGCAGGTGTCATGGACGGGTTCTTCAGGAGAGCAAGTCCCTCGTCCCAGATGTCGTCAAGCAACAGCACCGCGAGGACCGTCTTCCTCTTGGCCTTGGGTCGTTGATAGAGGAATCCTTCCTTCTTCTGTTCCTCGGGGCAGAGCTGGAAAAGCTCGGATGCCCTGGCAATCATGGCGTGGAAGGAGCCAATTGCGTCGGGCGGGGAGGCCCGAGGGGGTGGTGATGGAAGCCCATCCCGTCGTCACCACCGTCATCATCCGTCTCCGTTGTGGGCGTATCTGTTCCCGTGTCCTCCCTAGGATCAGGGGAAGGAGATGAGGGCTGGGCGGGCCGCAAGGGCTGTAAGGGCGGGGGGATGAACTCTCCTCCGTTTGTTTGGAGGGCTTCCCGACGGGCCCGGTTCTGCTGGCCCGGTTCTGCTGGGTCGTCCGTTGGGGGTAGAGGCAACCTCGTACTTATCTCCGTGCATAAGGTTTGGATTGCCATCAAAATGGCCTCCGAGTTGTCCTGAGGCTCGGGCACTGGTTGCGACGGGTGCGATGGTTGCTCCTCCTCCACGGGAGCCTCGTCGGCGCCACCGTCGCTCTCCACGTCCGCCTCCTCGGGATTCCTACCGTGGGACCGGACCTCCTCAAGCCTCTTGTTGAGGCCCTTCACGACTTCAACCAGCTCCTCCTCAGAGGCTGTATCCGTACCCCCCCCTTTTTTTTTCCACCGGGGTCTTCACAGGGTTCTTATTGATGGGCTGAAAAGAGGATTCCGTCCGCGGTGGCAGGGAAACTCTGGGCCCCGAGGTCGCCTCCACTGGTGTAGCCTCCACAGGCTTCGCCTGGGCCGCCACGACTCCCTCGATAGAGGCCTTAGCCGGGTGAATCAAGGCCTTCACCACCTTGGGCGCGCTTGAGGCCTTCACCTTGGGGGGAGGGTCACCGCCTCGCTCCCCCTCGGCTGACTCCTTCGAGATCGACCGGGACTTCTCCAGAAGCTTACCCGAGTTCTCAGACTTTCTCTTCCCCGAGCCAGAGCGTTGGCTTGTGGTTGATGGCGTCGGTGAAAGTGCGCCCTGCCTGGCAGCCAAGGAGCCCGACCCTTCGGCGCTCCCGGTGCCCGCAGACTCGTGGTGCTTTGCCTTCTGTTGGGCCCCCATCGCCGGAGCGCCCTCAAAGGACTTAGAAGACCGCTCAGACCTCTTCTTCTTCTCACCTGCTGGGCTCTTTCCTTCCAGCCAGTTGGTGAGGCGGATACGCCGATCCTTCATTGTCTGTTCCGACATGTTCTTGCAAAATGCACAGTCCTTCTCCACATGCGTTTTGTCTTTGTGAAGGCAGTAGAGACATCTCAAATGCTCATCCTCCTTGAAAACATTCTGTAATCCGCATCCAGGGCAGTTCTTGAACAGCTTGGATCTAGGCGTCGAGCTTCCCTTGTCCTGGGCCATGTCCACGGGGTAGGCCTCAGATCTTCTGGAATCCTCCAAGAAGCGTAACTCGACGAAAACTTCGCCCTTGAGGGGCGTAGAAAATTCCGAAACGGGTCCCCGTTGATCGGAAGTAGAAACGGTGGAGCTTGAGGCTCGATTGACCGAAAAAAATGTAATTAAACTCTTTGAAAAACGCAAAACGCAGTAAAAGCTCGAGAGCTAAAGCACGAGGACTCCCAAAACTTGAACGTCCGGTAAAAATCTGAGGATGGCTGCCAGGGGAGGGGCTAAGGGAGAGGGCAGTCATTGGCTCGGGGCAGTATGACCCAGAGACCAGTGATTGGTTACTACTAAGAAAGACAAATCAGAAACGAAACTGATACTGATTTTTTCTTTACAGAGGATTCCCAGCCTGACGACGGGGAATATTCATGAGCATGTGAATCCATGCCAGACCCCATGCTGGAGAAGTGACCTTGCCCTTTTCGTCCCAGACCAATGGAACCTTCGAGGAAGAAAGACTAAGACCTTAAGTACAAGTGTCTTGCAGCAGATGTCAACGGTACACGGGGCAAGCCTATGCCGATATGCAGGAGCGAGGGAAGTCAAAGGGGAAACAATGAGAACCGGGCTGCGTTGAGTGAGAATCGCAAAGTTGCAAGTTTGAACCACGTTAAATGAACTGTGAAAGAACTGTTAAAAGTTTTAAAGGGGAGACCAGCTGCAGAGGAAAGCCAACACCATGTGGGTGCTAACTCCAACGACTCTGGTCGATCCCCATCTAAGCGAAACTACAGATACCAGAAGGCCATAGAAGAGCCACCGAAATAGGTCAAAGTGGTCATACTGAGGGTCAAGCAAAATCCCTGTATAATCGAAAGACTTTGATCTACAAGCTGTGTGAAAGAAACAGAAAGAGTGAACCTGACTGAGGAATGCCAATGAGAAGGGGCAAAGTCTAAAGTTCCAGGAAACAGTGTGTTGACAGATTTGAACCCGACCGAGGGATGTCCACTATGAACTGTTTGAAAAGATATTAAGAAACTAAGGGGAGAGAAAACCCGCTAAAGAGAAGAGAAAGCCATAGTGAACCCGAAGGAGGGAGGCTGAGATCAAGAGGGGTCCAAGCCCGACCGAGGGAGATCCAGGGGTGAAGCAATCACCCAAGTACTGGTAATCAAGAGGGGTCTGAGCCCGACCGAGGGAGATCCGGGGGCAAAGCTATCATCCAGAGCTCATTGAGAAAAGAACTGATATGTAAATTGAGGAGTATGATAAGTGAGGGGTCAGCGCCCAGAAGAGGGGGGGGCCAAGGGTGGAGAATTCTCACCCTAAGTGAAACCAAGAAACAAACTTTCATTTGTTGATGGAACTTTTGTTTTATTATTTTGAAGACATCAGGTCCTCGAAGGCAAGATACTTTTAAGTGAAACGAGACTTGGCCACCGACGGCCCTGATAGCTGAAAACTGAACTGTCATCTCGTGCTGGGAAAGCTTGAGAGTGTGCTGTGCTCAACAATCCCACCTTACCCCGTGGGGAAGGGAGACGCAGGCTAGCGCATTATGATGTATTATTTGCGAACACTTCTTTCTTTTCTTGAGAACTATCACACACCCCTTTTTGTATTAGTTGTAAAAAATGTTAGTATAGGCTCTTTATTTGAGACAAAGCCACTAGGACTGCCTTATTTTTCATTTGATGGTTGACACTTGCTCCCATCTTAGATTTAGGTTTAGATAAGGCGTTTTTCCAACCTGCATACATCATTCATTGTTCAATAAACACCCTTGAACTGTGATCATTTGTGTCTATCTTGTTGTCACCATGAGTTCCTTACATAAGCCATAAAGAAGCAAGGGCCATAACAATGGGCTCTAGTGCAGTTACCGGCAGTGAAGCCAGTGGGAGGGGATATTATTGGCATTAGCACCCTGAGTATTTGCTGAGAGAAATGCATCTCTGTGAAGTAATGGTTCGCAGCGATACTGTGGTGCTGCAACACCAAGGTAAGTGGGGACCAGAGAGGGAGAGGAGAGATGGGGCAGACAGGGGACTGGTGGGGAAAGGGAACATGGCTTGGACTGTGAGATTTAACCTGCCTTTTAACCAACCTTATTAGTTGCTACAACTTCCCCAGGCACTAAAAGAAAAGTAAGCGTTGTACTGTTTTCTGGAAACAGGCAAAATACGAAGGAGACCTCTGTCCCCTCTACTGAAACGAGGGACACCAAGGTCAGAATCCACAGAGCGCAGTGGATACGTGCTACAATAATAGGGGAGTTTGTTAGCAAAATAAGGTGCAGCCATGTAATGTAGACATTTAAAAACCAAACAATGTGACAGAGTCAAGGAGGAGCAGGGACCTTTCCAATCTTGCCATAAACCAGAGCCTATCCTACATCATAGGTGGGGTGAGGGAGTAGGGGGTAGGAGAGGCAGTCCCTGATCCCCCTGAGTAAGCATTGTGCTCAAAACCATTGGTGCCACTGTCTTTCCCACCTTGCTTTTCAGCCTCTTGTCTGGCCAGAGTCCTCTGTTTTACTCTTCAGGACCACAGTATCCAGGGGTCACCATTACCATACCAAAACAAGCCGGGCATGTGGAAAAGCATCCCATCTGCGAGTCTAATCCCACCAATGATCAAGTCGGGGCCTATCAAGCTGCAGACTGCACCCAGCTGGGACAAAGAGGTCAATGCAGGAAAACCCAGTGACCCTGAGTTGGCAAAACTGAGAAAATGCAGACAAAAGAAAATGGGGTATGGCCAAGAGAGGATTTTACAATTGTTGCTGGAAAAACCCTGACCCTGGGGAAAACCCAGAGAGACTGGCCCAAGTGGATAGGTGACACGAAAGAGCAATGGGAAGGGGGAGGAGATGAACATCAGGAAAGGCAGGAATATAAAAGCCCCGCACTCAGATCCATGGATGAGGGTAGGGGTTTGGGTGCGGTTAGGAGGAGAGGTGGTGGACAGAGAGACCAGGCGACAGAGTGGAAGGTGGCGCAGAGTGCTGAAAAGGTGGAAAAATTGTATGAGCGTGCAGGTTAAGGTATTGAGTGAGCGAGAGTGGTATCAAGGTTTGAGAGACTAGTGTTTGTAGTGTATGTGTCCTAGTGTGTGAGGATAGAAGGGTTTGGGATAGAGAGTGAGAAAGGAGGAGTGAGTGTAGATTGTGGTAGGTAAGAGGTGCAGGGAGAAAGAGCGCGTGCGAGAGGCAAATAATAGGAGGGTGAGAGTAGATATCGAGGAGGGAGGAAACGGTAGTAGTAGGGGAAGAGGAAAAAGGGAGAGGGGTGAGGAAGAAGTGTGTGAAGATCTGAAGGAGAGAGACAGAATGAGTAGCAAAAGAGAGAGAGAAGGGGAGGGGGACATATAGGGAGGGAGGAGAAATAGAGTGGAGAGCGATATAGAGGACTTAGGCTGATGGAAAGGTGGGGAGAAAGAAGGAGAGGAGGACGTATTGGGAGAAAGCTATGATAGAGCAGAGATGGAGATAGAGGACCAAATGAGTGAGAAGAGAGAGGCGCTGAGAAAGAAGGGGAGTTTAAAGGAGAGAGATGAGGGAGAGGAGAGTGAGAAAGAGAGTGCAGGACTACGAAAACATCATCCAATCACCATTAAAACCCGTCTTGGGGAACCATCAGAGTAGAAAGCTCCAGAGGGAGGATCATCACAAGACTAGGTTAGAACCAGGCAATAAGTGTTACCTTTCTCTAGCCTTGCACCACATCCTGTTGGGGAATATGGACGCCTGAGCTAAGGTGGAGGAAGCCCATGGGGAGGATAAGGGAGAGACTGGGGACCCTCTTCGTCTGACCTTCCTTCCCTGATTCAACTTTCAAGTCTGTGGCATTTATAATAAGATACCTAAACTCCACACCTGAATCCTCGAGTTATTGAAGCCATTTATGACAACAGAAGATCATAAAGATAAATATGCTGTAAACAGACAACCAATGTCGTTTTCCGAAGCAGTGGGGAGATAGAGCCAGTTCTATTGAGACCAAAAATCAGCCAAACTGCAGCTTTTTGAATGAACTGAAACGGCTGAATCCAATATGCAGGAAGCCATGTATAGATGAAGATGTCATAGTCAAGCTTAGAATAAGCAAACGCACCCGCAGCAGCATGGTGAAGCAAGTATCTCTGAATGAAAGAGAGGGCAAATATACTCTTTGCGGTTTTGGAGGAATTTAACCTATGCTCATTGTCATTCATCCTGTACAAGACCCACTCCAGACCAGAAGTAAATTCGGACTTCACTGCTAATTTGGTCTAATTTGGGCAAACAGCATGGGTTTTCCTTGGGCACCCTACAGTCTAACACTTCTGAAGAACGGTACTGTCTCATTTGGACTTGCTGCTCCTGTTCACTCAAAATGGAGCAGAACCAATCTTGCATGACTCCCTGTACTTGTGCCAACCTTGACAACTGGTCCATGAGAAGCTGTTTATTTATGGCCCCCCAGGGCCATAGAAACGTTTAAAAGAATGAAGAGGAAGAGATGCCCTTCGTCAGCCTGGGAGAGAATATTACCCCAGACTGCGGGGATGAATGTTTTGGTACTATACTTTGGCGTGAAAAGAGATTGAAAAGTATCCGGTCAGCTGGTATGCTGCAGGAAGTACTGCAGATGGCACGTCACCACCTTTTTGCAGAATTCTGGGCATCCGGGGGTTGCCAGCAATTTGATGAAAGTTATTGAAGATGGAAGGATCTAAGGTAGGATTTTTTCAACAAGCACATAAGAACTGCGGAAGGACAAAATTTGTGAATAAGGAGAAATTATTACATTTGGAGACCGCTGGGGCAAGAGCACTGACATATGCTCTGACTAAACGGCGATAAGCAGGAGCAGTACATCATCAGAGGCAGTCTCTTTCAAGGCAAATGGGTAAGAGAAACCATGTTTGGTGGATCCATGGGCATGGCAGAGAGATTAGAGACTGACTCCCTCCCATACCACTTGTGTGTCTCTAATGTTTTGGGAAAACCATAGATTTAATGTTTCACACACTTCCCATTGGTACATGAAGGGCTAATAAATCCTCAATGATTTCAAACATTTCTTTAAGTTTATATATGGCAATGGCTAGTTTAAGCTCCTTGCTTTCTCGTAGCTTTCTCGTAGCTGTTCTGAAAAGAACCAAGGAACATTTTTCTTCTGTTTAAAGATGGCCACAGATGGCGGGGAGGGGGGATGATGGGTGGGGGGGGGTCGGGGTGTGTGTGTGTGTGTGTGTGTGCGTGCGTGCGTGCGTGCGTGTGTGTGTGTGTGTGTGTGTGTGTGTGTGTGTGTGTGTGTGTGTGTGTGTGTGTAAAAGATGAAATGAAGACTGGGTCAAAGCAGATGCAGGGAAAACAGCAAAGAGTAGCAAGGTGGGTATATTGATTAAACAGAGTGTCAAATCTTGACAAAGGGAAGCAGCAAATGATTGACCACATGTTGGGCAGCAAAAGAATTCATAGAAACAGAGAAGGGAGCCAGCAGCGGTTGCGTGGACTGGCACACTATTGTGCAAGAGAAAAAATAGGTCATAGAAACAAGGAAAATAAGTGCTAAGTGGCAAAGGAAGATCTATTTCTGGCCCAGTTTCTAATCAGAAACGTGAAGGGGTTCTTTAATTCTTGGAAAAAATGGTTTACCTCCATATCTTCCTTCACTTGTTCCTGTTGGTCTCTCAGCTCTCCAAAGGCATCGATGATCAGACCTAGAGAAAGAGGAGAAAATAAAACATTAGAGGGGAGATAAATTAGGTATATGTGAGTGATATAGTTAAAAAAGGAGAGGTCGGTATGTGGGAGAGGAAGAGATTGGGAGTAGGTAAACATTTGAGTGATTCAAGAAGGCAGCCTTTTTCAGACTAGGGAGAAAGTGTCAAAGTACAGAAGGAGAAAACAAAACAAGAAAATAGAAAGAAACATTGACATGGTATAATCCAGAGCCCTGGATACTGTGTTTTATATTTTCCCATGGGGCAAATACCAGTTAAAATAGAATTGCCAGCATTACTGTTTCTATGGATACACAAAAGGGGTGAAAACAATCACCAGCGTTGTTCAATGGACCATCTTGTGCTCTATCTCCTTCAAGCTTCTCATGTGCTAAATGAAATTACCAATAATGAACTCAGACCCAAATAACCGGACCGACAAAGAATATGGCAAAGTACTACCTCATTATCAGCATAAAATAAAGTAGGGCAATC
This sequence comes from Ambystoma mexicanum, assembly GCF_040938575.1. Lineage (NCBI taxonomy): Eukaryota > Metazoa > Chordata > Amphibia > Caudata > Ambystomatidae > Ambystoma > Ambystoma mexicanum. The sequence continues at coordinate 721,338,558 of NC_090923.1, forward strand.
TGGCAAACCACAAACTGTATTCCACGTACTCACACTTCAATTTTAATTACACAAAGGTTTTATACCTCAATGTACGTCAGCTATGAAATCATCCTACGTGGCAAACTAAAACCTATTGAAGGGAGGGATTGGTTAATGGAACATGTATAGCTATATATCATATAAGTATTAGTAATATTACTGGATGTCCCTTATCTAGTAGGTATGCCTTGAACCACCTCTGAATATGTGCAATACAGAATAGCAACAGTGGGTTGGCCTGTGCAACATTGTATAGCATGTTGCTACATAGACACTCTGGTTAGTTGGCATTATCTCCCAACCTTGTACTTTTGGCTTGTTGGCAGCACGTAAGCAAAACTAAACTCAGGTGCAGAGAACAACGTCTGACTACTACCCACTTTCCCAATTATAGAAATTAGAAAGGTTTACAGCCTAGAGCGGCAACTGGCGGGTCCCTTTGTTGTCTTTGGATTACGTATTATGTAAGTATTTTGGGCAGCAATCTTAGATCCACTTTGTCCTGAGGCTGTCCAGAACACTGATTAGTATATTATCCTGCAAAAAATGGATCCTTCTTTGTTGCGCTCAAAACAGAGATTCCTAAATGATGAAATGGTACAGTTTTCTTGTTCAAATTCAATTTTATTTATCAATTAAATTGAATTGTATTCATTCAATATATGCCTTGATTCCTAATTCCAATTACATTGAATTATGTTCATTCAGTCGGTTCTTTGTAGTCTTGAATTATATTCATTCAATATAACCCTTATTTTACCAGATTTACAGAAATTCATTCAATTTGTTCTTGGGTGGATAGATTTCTTTCATTCAATATTTTTGCAATTTAACATTTGTTTGCTTCTTACAAGATTTGTTTGTCAATGATCCTTGCATTTGGCCTCTATTACTTCATAGAGGTGTTATTTGTCTATTTTGTATTTGTTGTTTGTTGATCATAGAACCTTTTTCTCTTGTCCTTACTCTTGGTCTCTATTACTTTCTCAATTAATCCATCATCTCTCATCGGTCAGGCCCCAAGCAGAGGCTTCTTCTTTATAGTTTTTTGTTGTTGTAAACTTCTTTTCTTTCTTTTGGCAACCAGGCATTATACATTCTCAAACAGTGAAAGTGAAACAAGGACAGCAGCAAATAAATCATTAACCTATATCCACTCAGTACATTCGTCAGGGTCTGATCCCTTTGTGCTTGGTTGATTCTCAGGGAATACGGATTGCCACTGTACTTCAGTACATGGTTCCCGTCACACAGATCCCTCTCCCAACCGCTCCACAGCCCAGTAGCTCCTAGCCGCATTCCATTTTCAGTTCCCTTTTCGTAACTAAACACAACCCCAACTTTGCATGCTTCCCCTCCAGCCCCATCCACCCCAGACCTCTGGGTCCACCTCGCCCATCCCTTCCTGTCCGCTGCTTAAGTCTTGCTCCTCTGCTGCCCCATTGAGCTCAGGGAGGCCTGTCGACCGAGGTTGCAAACATCTTCTGAACTAGTGTGTTCCATGCCGTTACATCCCCACTGACCTCCCGTTGTCCTCTGTACACCGCGCTATATCACACCACCGTCTCATTTTATGTCCATTTCAATAAGCCCGCCCACCATGCTGTATGAAGGGACCTTCCACTGACTTCCATGCTAGCGAATCCGTTGTTTGGCCAAGACACAAATAAGATCTTCATCTTTGTCAGATGGGATTCCCAGCCCAGCCGTGTGAACAGTCCCACTAGGCATGCCTCAGGTGACCACTCCTGCATTATCACCCCTCTCATGACTCTGCCCGCTATGTTCTGCCAGAAAACCTTGATCGCCGGGCATGACCAAAACATGTGTAAAATCCCTGCTGATTCACTTTCGCATCTGGGGCATCTGTGCTCCTCCTCTCCCGGGAACTGCGAAATGGCTTGTGGGGTCCTGTATGCTCTATGCGTGACTTGTAGCTGCGTCTGCTTAAATCTGTTGTTCCTGGACACTTTCTTTGTGTATACCAGCACTCTGGCCCATTCCCCATCTATGAAAGGGAACTTCAGGTCTCCCTCCCATTTGGTTCTGGTTCTACGTTATTTCGCCGAATGATTTTATATCGTGGGACTTTTCATCGCCACCCTTTCATCGCCAAAAACTCTTTTTTTTTATTTATGAGAGGGCTTTGCCTGCCCAAACCCCCCCTTACTTAAATAATCATACGCCAAACCGCACCAAACACCCCACACCCTGTAAAAAAGTTTTAAAAAAAAGTTTTTGGCGATGAAAGGGTTGGCGATGAAAAGTCCCACGATGTCAAATCATTCGACGAAATGCGTGTATACCTTGGTTCTTACCGTGAGCCTTGTCTGACTGAGTGCATCTAGTACAATCTCATAAAGCCTTGAAATTGGGTGCCGCCCTTCCGCCACATCATAAAGCACAACCAGCATAGCATCCCCCTCCTCACCCTTCTTCAGCCCATCTGTCCTTGGCTACCTTTATCAATCAATGGTACAACAAAAATTGTCCTTTACGAATATCATAGTTCTCTGGCAGTACAGGGAATCCCACCCACTCCCCCTCCTTGTATGTCTCCCAGAGTGATTATCCCATGGGATCCCCAGTGGAACCGAAGGCCGCAAACCTCCCCCCGTTTCCTCCCGCAGATTGCTGTCAATGGTATATTTGAGGAGTATGGGTCTCGTTTCCGCACCATTCTCCACATTCTGCGCCAAATTCTCTTTCCCAGAGTTATAACCGCTGATGTCTCCTGCAGACTGGCGTCCCCCATCCAGAGCACCTCTTTCAAGTAGTATGGGCCAGTCTCGTCCCGCAGCAGCCCTGTGTCCAGTGAGCCTTCATCCGCTAGCCAAGTGTGTGAACTGCAGTTGACCAGCCAGGTAGTATGCCTCGAAGTTCGGTAGCCTGGTCCCCCCGTCCCTATAATCTCTGCTCAGTGTGCCCAGTGATATCGTGATATCTTGCATCTTCCGCCTCTCCAGATGAAACCCTTCACCAGTGAGTTCAGGTTTTGGAAGAACTGGCCCGGAATATCATATGGTATATTAACAAAATGGTACAGAAGACGCAGCAGTACCATCATCTTTAGTATCGCGGCCTGGCCCATCATAGACAATGGTAGCCTCCACCAGAATTCCATGGATCTTTCAACGCCCCGGAGCGCGCTCAGTGTGTTCCGTCCTAGGATCACGGTAAACATCCACTCCCAAATACCTTAAGACTCCAAAATACCTAAAGGTCTCCACCGCTCACTGCGATCCCAGATTCGGTAAGCGCCTCTGTTCCAGCCCTGCCCGGTCAACCAATGGGAATACTCTCGACTTCTCCTTGCCAATGGTTATGCCTGATAGCCTTGAAAACCTGTCCAAGACCTCCAGCATGTACGGTAGGTTTACCATGGGGTTCTGCACATGAAGCAGCACGTCGTCCGTATACAGCGAGATCACGTGTGTTGCTGCTCACTGGTATACCTGCTTCTTTAAAATCTGCACTGAGGAGGGCAGCCAAGGGTTTTAGCGCTAAAAATGAACAACATTGGAAGAAAGCAGACACCCCTGTTTAGATCCCCTGCCCAGTTCCCATGCCTCTGAAATGTGCTTTGCTGTTTTTACCCCGGCCATCGAATTCTTGTATAGCAGTTGCACCCATCGTAAAAAACCTGGCCCTGCCCCAAAGCACCTCAAACCCACATGCAACCATTCCCACTGCACCAAGTCAAGCGCTTTGATTGCGTCTAGTGAAGCCACCACATACTCTTCCTCCGCCTCGCTGGTTTTTTCAATTATATGATGCATGCGCAAATGCCAAGATGTGCTTCTACCTGGGACATATCCCGTCTGGTCAGAGTGTACCAGAGCATTAATCACTCCATGGAGCCTGTTTGCTAAGAGCACAGCCAGAACTTATCATAGAGAGTGGTCTGTAGGAGGCGCAGTCAAGCAATGAATTACCCGGTTTGAGTATCGGTACAATAGTCAACTTGTGGACTCGTAGGCAGCAGACCCACTTCAAATGCCTCTTCCAGCATCTGCAAGAGGTGCAGCGTCAGCTCGCTCAATTATTCTTTGTGAAATTCTGCTGGGAGGACATCAGCCCCCAGCGTTTTGCCTGTAGGTAGCGAAAGTATAGTTGCGCTCAACTCCTCCTCTGTCAGTGGCGCATCTAACATATTCACTTGTTCCTGCTTCATGCCTGGCAGCGCTATGTCCATCAGGGTTTGCTCTATTTCTGCAGCGTCCCCTCCCCCGCTTGCACTGTACAACTGCTGATAGAATCTGCCAAAGGTTGCATTAATTTCACTCTGGGCCCGCCACTCCTCTCCGCGGCCATCCCTGATGGAGCAGATAATTCCCCTCTTCTCCTCTGCGTGACACAGCCAGGCCAATACCCTCCCGGGCTTATACCCACTTCTTTCCTGGTATCTGGTGTAATCATGTTTGCCCAACTCCTCCCAGTATGCTATACAGGCCGGTCGGAGCCTAGTGAGTTCTTCCTAACACCTTCCTGGGTGTTCCCGCCCCTCTGCCAATGCCTCATCTGTGCCGCTATGCTGGCGGTACTGTGCAGCAGCTCTTTTTGAATGTCCCCATGTTACCAATCGCCTCCCCTCTCAACACCACCTAAATGTTGGGCAAAGAACTCCCCTATCTTCTCCCCCATGTTGGCCATGAACTGCTCACGAAGTAACGCCTTCGCTCTCAGCCTCCATGTCGGAATCGGGGGCTTATCTGCGGCCCTTTGCCATGTCACGACCATCGGTGCATCGTCCGAAAGGATCCTCGTTTTGTACTCTGCTGCAAAAAATGTGCCTAATGTTTCATTGCCCGTAAGCATATAGTCTATGCGTGGGTTCCAATAAGAGGAGTAGCCCCTCCCTTCCCTGTTCAGCTCCCTCCATATGTATCTCAGACCCAGCTGCCTCAATGTGACGCTCAGTGCTTTTGGCGGTGGTGTCCGTTTCTTGTGCCTATCATCAGATCTGTGCAAGGTAGGGTCCAATGTACAATTGAACTCCCCCCTCGATATCCACATGGCGCCCCTCTACAGAGCCAGCCTGGGGCCAAGTGACTTGAAGAAAGCGGTAGCATCGTGATTGGGGGGGGCATATGTATTTACAATGCAGATCTCACTTTGCTCCAGAAACTTGTGCAAAACTACCATCCTGCCCTCCTTATCATACTTACATTCCAGCAGCCTGAAGGGTATCGTGCGAGCCACCCATCTAAGGGTGCCCCAGGCATACGCTGAGTAAGTTGAGCAATACAACTGCCCTCCCCACTTCTTGGTGATCGTTGCTTGCCTAGCCACAGTGAGATGTGTCTCCTGCAAGACGGCTATGGGTGCCGCTTTCCCCTTCAAATATGTTTGCACTCTGTTCCTCTTCACAAAACTGTTTAGTCCCCTAGCATTGCAGGTGACGACTTTAACTGTGCTCATTCCAGGCATCAGTACCCCATTCCCTTAAACATTCCCACTCGCCTTACACCACTTCCCACTTCTTCGTTCCCCCCGAACTTCAGTCCTGGTCCGAAACCTTCACAGCCCAACTGCGGGGACCCCATCTTATTGTGGAGCTTCAGCACCCTTTTCTCTTAGTGCTCCTCCCCAATATTTGTCCACCCAATATGGCGGTGCAGTCTTGTCAATCTATCCTGTTCTTTTGACACGGTCAACCATGCCATCCTGCTCAATCGCCTCCAAAACAACCTTGGTATTACTGATCAGGCTCTGGACTGGTTGACCTTCTTTCTCACTGACTGACCGTCTCAGGTCCAACTGGGGTTTTTCCTCGCTTCTATCTCTCTCTCTCTCTAATTGTGGTGTTCCTCGGGGGTCTTACTCTTCCTGGCTCTTCAACCACTACCTGGCACCTCTTGCCCACCACATTGCTACTTTCTGCTCCAATTTCAATGTTATGCGGATGACACTCGGCTCTCTTTCAGGCTCCCCTCAGCCTTCTTCTTTCATACCAGACTGTCTGGCTGCAATTCAGGAATGGTGTGCCGCCAATGATCTCCGCCTTAATGCTAGTAAGATTGAGATCCTCCTCATTGTGACACCTGCTCCCTCCTTTCCCCTCTCTCTCTGGCCGCCCACTCTGGGCCCTCTTCCTGCTCCTTCCTGTGAGGCTAAGAACCTTGGTTTCATCTTCGACTCCACCCTCTCTTTCTCTCCTCACATCTCTGACGTCTCTAAGAAGTCAACTATCAGCTGCACCTCCTCAGAAGTATTCTTCATTTACTCACTTTCCGCCAGAAGCTCACTGTCTCCAGAGTCTGGTCCTCTCTAGGCTGGACTATTGCAACAGCCTCTTTCTAAATCTTCCTGCCTCTACACTTCGACATTTACAACTTATCCAGAACAGAACGGCAAGACGTGTCCTTGGCTTCAAGCGCAGGGATCGTATCTCTCCAGCTCTGAAATTTCTTCACTGGATCCCTGTGGCTGCAAAACCCTCTGCATCGTCCACAAGGCTTTCTGCTGCCTGGGACAGCTCTACCTCCAACTTTCTCTTCCAAAACATCTTCCTTCTCGTGCTCTCCGCTCATCCATCTCCAACTCTGAGGGTCAAACGCTTCTCCAAGCAGAGAGTTGGGGGCAGATCTATCTCCTCGGCTGGGGCCTTCCCCGGAAAAGCCTCCCTGCCTCTCAAACGTGAGCAGAACCACCTTTGGTTCCAGAAGAAACTCAAGACCTTCCTTTTCGCTTCTGCTTTCTCTCTTCCTCTCCCCTGCTGATGCAACTGACTGCTCTTCACACTGGTCACTTGGTCACCCTCGGGCCCAGGCTCCTCCATGTCGAGTTGCCTTTGCACTGCCCCCGGACTCCCCAGCACTGAAGGGTCTGTATCTGCAACCCTACAGTCCCTTCGGTCTGCACTTATGAGCCACACGCTGGCTGCACTTGTGGGTTAACTGCACTTCACCTCCCCACTGGCACTTCTCCCCTTCCCTCTTCCCAGCACTTGCACGATCTGAATGACACAAGGCCTAGTAAGATTGTTATTTTGTCCTCCCTTTGTTCCCCTCTCCTAAACTTGTTGCGCCTAGAAACACGTGTGTGTAGAGGCGTGTTATAAATGCCACATCCTATCATATCATAACTAAGCTCATCACACCAGAGAATCTCTGCGCATTCATGGCAATGCCTGACATTGGGTATTTTCCCTCATGGACACAGAAACGATTTGCTCCAGTGTCTACAAGGAACGAAAATGCCTTGCCTCCTATTGTTACCTTGACCCATGGTTCCTCTTGGGAGTCTGGTGTCACTGATAGTACTAAACACATCAGGTGGCTCTGTGGGCTGTCCTATTGTGGATATAAATCCATCCATGTACCTGTGAAAGGAATTCCTCCTACCACAGTCACACTCCCTATTCTAGGTGTGGGTACTTAAGTGACTCCTGCATTCGTATTCCATTGTGGTCCCATGGCCATTTGTGTCTGTACTTGCTGGGTTTGTATCTGTTGTGTTTGCATAGGCACTTGCTGTGGTTTCCTTTGTGACGGTTACATTTGTATTGGAGCTTGCTGTGTTTGCGGCACTCGTGTCTGATTCTGCGTGTGATCTTGGGCATACTACTCCTGTGGTTCTGTATTGTATTGTGGTCATAGCCCTTCCCACCTCTTGGAGTTTGACAGTTTTGCTGCATGCCCTGCTACTTCTACACATTCTGGCTATATGTTCCATCCTCTCACAATTCCAACATTGTTGTGGCTGTCTGCCATTAAATCCTCCTCCTCCCCCCTGAGGGTTTTCAAATCCACCTTGTCCTCCCTAGGTTCATCCCCTCTCCCTCTTGGCCAAATATTTTACCCACTCTCATCAGTAGGGTATACTACATTGTTTTCCTGTGCTGGTCGCATCGTTTGGGTCATCACACCTTCACCACTCATCAACACTGTTCCCTCTATAGCTAGTTTGGACAATTGTTTCTGAACTAACTTCACTTCCTCCTGCTTTCTACTCTCAGCTTTCTTCTTATTCTCCTCCTTTAACAATCAACAATGATGTATGATAGTCAACTGTATTTCTGGCTATGGCTTTGCTTCCATCCCTACCTGTTTCTTCATCTGCCATTGCACTGGCTCGGGCAGTCCCTGTTTTATCACACAGTTCTCTCGTCTCGAGACAACATCGCTCTTGAAGTTCTTGAATAAAGGCAACAGGATCTTCATCCTCACCCATTTTCCTAGTCATGAGCGCACCAATGTCTGATGTATCAGTATATTGTACTCTGAGCACCCGCCACACATTTGCTCTGCAAATATTAAATGGCACTCCTTCGTGTGTCGTGTTTTTTGCAGTCACACCTGCATACCCTGCTCGCTTCCAAAACTCACCAGCCCTCTCCCCTAGAATGGCTGCCAGCAGGCCTTTTATGTCACTATTGCTAACGTCATTCCTGATGTCATTCTCTCCAACTTATAAATCCATTTTCCTTCATCTGAAGTTAAACTAGGCAATTTACATTTCAAATTATTCTTATCCATTTGTGGCCACAGTATATATTGTGGTCGACTTCCCCCTGTCTCTAATAATGGGAATTGTGAAAATTCTGGTCAGTAATCATACCTACCTGCAATTCTTGTTTTGCAGGTGGGAATAGTCTTGCCCATTTATCTCCGTCCTGGCAGTGACCTTAATCTGTTTCCATAAGGTGGGGATATATCTCATGCACTGCACGATCGTGCTTGCAATCGCTCACGGTATGGTGTCGGTTCTGGTGTTTTTTCTTTAGGGTCCTTTAAGTCTGACCCTTTTACCCCTTTCTCTACCCTTGAGTCTTTCGAAAAACTTCATGCGCCCTCTCTTTGCGCTCTCTCGTTTTCCTCCCTTTTTTCGTCTGACATCATTATGCCCCAGCTTGTATGGCTCTCATCCATGTCATCAAGGTCTAGGGCCTCATTACAAGTTTGGCGGTATGGAAATAAGGGTGCTGGTAGCTGCATACCTGCACCCTTTCCGGACCGCGAAACAAAGGGATTGCCCGTAGGAGCACGGAACTCCCGGCAGGCATGACCTGCCGGGAGTTCAGGCTCCTACCGGCAGTGTTTTCACAGAAGCACCGGCACTGTTCCAGTGCTTCAGTGACCCCATTCCCTTGGAGTTGGACTCCACGGGAATGGGGATTTACCGTTTCCACCGCCTCCCATAATATCCCTGTAGCACCAGGAAGTCAGGCGGCGGAAACAGTGTTACGGGGTTACCGGTAACCCGCCGCCTACCAGTGGGTTTTGCCAGCAACCCCGTAATGTGCGTATGTTAATATGTCATCTGACCTTCCTCCTGTTTCCCTTGATAGGGATCCTTCAACATTCTCTTTAGCGTTATACTCATCTTTATCCCTTATTTGCCTATTTAAATCCCCAATTCTTTTCCCTATGTTTTCTGCTTCATGCTCGTCAGCCCATGTTAGCATTCTCGGTATCCCTTGCAGGTCCCTGCGGGGCTGTTGTGACCCTCTTTCTTCTTCTGATAGTTCTCGTGCTTCGATCGGCACCATGCCTTAAGTGAATAATCAATATATTATTTTTTTTATTGTCATGGTTGAATGTTACAACCTTTCAATATTTAGCAACATGAACGTTTTACAAAATAAACAAGACACAAGATCAAAGATAACAATATGAAAGTGCAAAACAGTTTGAAAGACAAGCAAGTGTGATTTAACAGTTGTTACAAAAATTCCAAGATTAGAACGGATACAAAAAGAAAAAAAATTTAAAACATACATATTCAATCTAAGTACATATAACTTAAACGCAGAATAAAAGTAGTAATAAAATGCACCATCTTTAGAGTAAGTCATAAGTCACATTAACAATTATTCATGCTTAAAAGAGGACTGCTTTTATTCGCTATTCAAGACCAATAGAGGCGATGAATTTCGTAATTGCGATTTGTACCATTGTTGACTTTGTATGCAATAATCTTAACCATAAGTCATCTGGAGTCAAATTTCTGTATTATTTGAAATATGGATTAAAGTGAATTATTAGCTGGTTCGACAGATTCGGACATTCCGTTAGTACATGCCGTAACGTTTCTGATTGTCCTTGATTATTACAAAATCTACATACATTTTCACTTTTAGAAATTTGACATCGTCTCGCTTGAGGTTTTTTGGTATTACAAAGATTAAGGCGATATCACAAAAAGACAGTTCTGTGGTTAGGATAATCTATTTCATCATCCCTTTATCCCCTCCTCCAGTTCATCTCTTGCCTTCTGATCTCTCATCTCTTCTTCCTCTACATTCTTTGTAACCTACATACTTTCAATCTTTGTGTTTCTATCTGCTCTCGTTTCTTCTCTTCTAGTCTCTCCTTTTCTTTACTTGCCTTGTACCTTCTTCATTCTTCCTTTTGCTTCTTCTTTTTCCTTCTCTTTCTTGTATGCTTTCTCTTGCTCTCTCTTTCTTTTCCCGCTCTTCTTTCTTCCCTTTCTCTAACCCATCAATTCCTTTGTCATCTAGTTTGAGTAATATCTGTATTCCCATCCATTCATATGCACTATCTTCACTCCCTTAGCCTTGTCCTTCACTTCTCTGTCTTTTTACTTCTTCTATCTCCATTTGTCTGTCCTTTCTCTCATCACGATGTTTACTTTCATCGTGTGTTGACAAATAAGTTTCTTAGAACCGCCTGTCCGAAGGCCGCGTCTGATTTAGAGCCTGCGTTCAAACAGTAATGCTTACAGAAAGCCGACGGGGTAGCCCAGGTAGCCGCCCTGTTTATGACTTCCCACGGAACCTGCCGCTGGAAGGCGATGGCCGTGGCCTTGGCTCTGACCGCGTGAGTGGGCATGCTGAGTGGCAGTGGCTTGTGCTGCCCTTCATAGGCCTCTTTGCTGGCTGCAACCGTCCACCGTGCAATAGAAGCCTTGGATGCATGATAACCGGTCTGGAGCCCCCAAAGGTGACAAAAAGTGCGTCCGACTTGCGGAAGCCCTTGGTCCTGTCCAGATAGAATTTCAGCGCGTGTCTGACATACAGACAGTGCAAGACTCTCTGAGCCTCGTCCTTGGGGTCAGCGAAGAACATAGGTAAGAATATTTAGATGAAAGGCAAAGGGTACCTTAGGTAGGAACGCCGGGTGAGTCCTTAGGACCACCTTATCCCTGTGGAAAGTGATGTAGGGTTCTGAGCCTGGATCTCGCTGATTCTGCGAGTGGAGGTAAGTCCAACCAGCAAAGCAGTCTTAATGGTGACCAGCCTGATGTCTGTGGATGCCATTGGCTCGAATCGTTTGTGTGCCAAGGCGTCCAACACTACATTGAGGTCCCACACGTGGTGTGGCCTCTTAATGGGCGGATAAAGCCTGGACAGTCCCGCCAGATGTTGATAATCAGGTTGGAGGAGGAGAAGACCGCCTCCTCTGAATTTCTGTAGGCCTCTTTGACTTCCAGGTAATATGCTGTCATGCCTTCCCATTGAATCCGAAATGCATCTCCCAGGGAGCCGGGGCCCAGCCTCTGCCAGGACGCGAACTGATGGCACTTCCTGTTCTTACAGGAGGCAAATAGATCCACCTGAGGATGGCCCCATGTGTTGAAGACCACCAACAGCACCTGGACATTCAATTGCCATTCGCAATTGTCCGCTCCCAGCCTGCTGAGCCTGTCCGCTTCCAGGTTGGGCTCCCCCGGGAGGTGGATGGCTGTGAGGTAGATGTTGTTTTCCAGGGCCATTCCCACATGATGACCGCTAAGTTGCGCAGCAGAGGGGACCTGGTACCCTCCTTCTTGTTGACATAGTACATGCTGGTGGAGTTGTCGGTCTGGATAAGGAGGGTCCTGCCCTTAATGAACCGAAGGAAGGCTCTGAGGGCTAGCCAAATGGCCCTGAGCTCCAGCCAGTTGATATGTGACTCCTGCCGGATCCAGATTCCGTGGACGCTGTGGCTGTCCAGGGTGGCTCCCCAGCCCTCTAGGGAGGAGTCCGTAGTGATGATGACCTGCAGGGACAGCTGCCGGAAGGGCTTGCCCGTCCGTAGTTTGCAGTCCCTTGACCACCACGTGAGGTCCGAGTGGAGATAAGGCAGTATGCTGACCAGATCCGCTTGGGAGCCCTTCTCCTGATTCCATGAGGCTGCGAAGTGCAGCTGTAATCTCCTCATTTGGAGCTTTGTGTGCGGCACGGCCAGGGGGACCGCTGCCATGATATCCAGTAGGTGTTGGTACCACCAAGCCGAGGTCACTGCTCTGGTAAGGAAGACCTCTTAATGGGCGTAATCTTGTCCTCTGAGGGAAATTCCTTCTCGAAGCTCGTATTCCAGATGAGCCCCAGGAAGGTGAGGCTCTGCATGAGTTGCAGCTGAGACTTTTTGAGGGTCATAGTAAACCCCAGGCCGTGGAGTGTGTTCATAAGCGCAGAGGAAGTGTGGGTAACGCCCTACGGGGATGTCGCCCTGACAAGCCAGTCGTCCAGGTACAGGTAGACGCGGTGGCCCTGGGCCCTGTGGAGGGCTGCCACTGCATTTATGACTCTGGTAAATACCCTGGGGTCTGAGTTGAGGCCAAAGGGTAGCACCTTGTACTGGAAATGACAGCCCATGATCCTGAAGCCTAGGAAGGAGCGATGAGGCTGCCAAATCAGGAAGTGTAGGTAGGCGTCCTTCAGCTTCAGGGAACACACCCAGTCTCCCTTGTCTAGTGTCTCCGCAATGAGTGCTGGCGTAACCATCTTGAATCTCTGAAGAGGGAGGGAGAGGTTGAGGGTGGATAGGTCCAACACAACTCTCAGGCCCAGTTCTTCTTTTGTATGGCGAAAATCCTAGAATAGAAGCCTAATCCTCTCTGGGAGGCAGGTACTTCTTCCGCTGCTTGGCTCTCGACGAGCGACCAGATTTCTGCCAACAGAGTTGCCGTCCCAATTTGTGGGACTGGAGGGGAGGAGGGAGGAGAACAAGATATTGGTAGGCGGTACCCCCTGGATACAACAGAGAGGATCCAGGAGTCCGCAAAGTTCAGGCGCCAGAAATGTATGTGACAGGCAAGCCTGCCACCCACTGGAGACATGTGAACCTGAAAGGACGCGTCATGCCTTTTTTGCCGTCTGAGGTTGCTGCAGAGGAGGGGGACTGGAAGAAGCCCTTGCTCCCCCCACTTTTTGTTGCTTGCGCCATTGCTGACTCGGCGAGCAGTCAGGTTGTCTCGACCTTGGTTCTTGGAATCCCCAGAACCCACCAACTCCTTGTTGGAGCGTTGATGCGACTGGGTGTACGCCTTGGGAGTGGCCTTCGTCAGGATAAAGACTTTGCAGTTTGCGAGCTGTTCTTTTTTATCCAATTCCTCGTCTGTGGTAGAGTGGAAGAGGTCACTACCCTCGAATAGGAGGTTCAATATGCGATTCTGGAAGTCAGAGTTAAACTTTGTAGCCCGAAGCCAGGCCATCCTTCTCATGTCCGTGGCGATGCAATGGCCCGGCAAGAGGTATCGATGTGGCCCATGGTGGACTCCATGATGTCCTGCGCTACCAGCCTGGATTCTCCTAAACCCGCCTTAAAGCATGCCTGGCTCTGCACCGGAAGTTCCAGAAGGAAGTCCGCTATTTCCCACCTCAAACTCTGGTTTGCGGCTGCCAGCATTGCATCCATGCTGGCTTGACGCAGGGGCAGGGAGGCGTTGGAGTAACCATAATCTTCTCCTCCATGCCTAGCAGCGCCGAGGACAAGGTGGCCGAGCACGAGTGAGGCTTAGAGTAGAGTGACGCCGCAGCGAACACCGAAGAATGCGGTTGGGGTGTGTTGATAACAAGAGTGTATCCCCTTCCATCTGTCTGTACTTGGCATCGAAGCGCCGATTGACAGGTTGGGCCGAGTGTGGCTTGAGCCACCCCTTCTTGGCCAGAGCATCGACGTCCTTCTGCATCGGGATACTTCTCTTGATAGGGGGTCTTAGGGTTAGGACTTCTGCCAAGATCCCCTCCTCGGGCAGCTCTACCTCGGGTTGTGGAAGGCCCAGATATTCTGCCAAACCTGCAAGCCTGTAGTGGAAGGCCTTTGCGGATGACGGCATGTCAGGGCCCTCCTCCTCGTCTGTATCCACCTGAGTGTCTGGCTGGTCCGGAGCAGTGCTGAGCGCGGTGGGCTCCGGCATTGAGACCGGAACCGGAGGCTGCTGCGGGACCGTCTGAGCTGTGGGAGGCAGGGGAGCCGGAATCGAAGGAGCCGGCAGGGGCAGCAGGGGCTGTGCTTGGGCCTTTGGTGCCGGAGCCATGGGAGGAATGACTATGGGTGCCGGTGGAGTGACCGGGGGGAGCAAGTCCATGACTTCATCCCGTAAGATGGCCCCCATCTGGGGGGTACACATCAGCGCCAGAAACCTTTCAAAGAACCTGTCTTTGGAGGAGGAAGCAGTGGCAGGGGATGTTGACGGAGTGGCTGGGGTCTGCTGGGGCCGGAGCGCACTCTGTCTGGATAGCAGGGGAAACCTGACCTGTGCTGCTGATGGATAAACTGTAGGCCATGTACCTGGTTGACACCAGTCCCACCTTGAAACCTGTTCACCTGCCTGCTCTGTTCCTATGAGCGGTGGCCATTTTGTTGAGCTACGTGCCAAAGTCGTGGAGCATGGCTCCCTGGGCCCGGCCTCCTCCAAGACTCTTGGTGGTGGAGCATGATGCCTACCCTGCACCTCAGGTCTAGGCCTGTAAGGCGTATTGTCCTCGGCATTGTCGCTGGTAGTGCTTCGTGCGGGCGCCCCCTCGGACATTGAGCCGGTACTAGGGTGTTGCCCTTCGAGTGTACACCCGGTAAAAGAAACTTGTGGTCCCTCAGCACTGATTCCGGAAGGATCTGACGACCCCTCAGCCATGAGGCCGGTAGCTGGGCTAGCCTTGTTGCGTGTGCTGGTACTAGAACCCAAGAGGTTCCTCCCACTTGGGCGTTTCCTCGGGAAGGCGTCGCCCTTACGGGGTGCGATGGAAAATAGCAGCCCTCTTTTGGGCCTCGATTTCTGCTTGACGAAGTTTTTCAAGTCCTCTGGAGGCGATCTTTCAAAGAGCTTCCTCCACCCAGCTAGCCTGTTCTTCAGTGCACGTGGAGTCAGTGCATCACACGCGGTACAACCATGCCAGCTGTGGTCAGGGCCAAGGCAGCGAAGGCAAAGAGCATGGGGGTCAGACGTAGGGAATAGCCCCTCGCAGGCTGGACACCTGCTGAAGCCCAGTGAAGTCGACATGCTCCGGGGTGGAGCGTGACTAAGGAGGACCGACTATCTGAATGACAAAGAGAAGACAAAAAGATAGAAGAAGAATTTGGGGAAGATGGCGTGGTATTACATGGCCGAAGCCAAATCCAGGAGCGCTGGTGAAATAGGCCGGGACTGACTGACACCAGTGGGCAGAGTCAGGGAACTGCATGCTCCCAGGGCCGCACCCCTGCGTGTCTCTAGATTTAAAGTGGAAAAAGATTTTTTCTGGTGAAAAAGGTTCCGTCTCCCGTCCCTTGGAAGGGTCGCCCCTATGCAGAATGGAGGAAAGGGGACAGGATATAAGAGTACCCCATTGGTATGGAGGAAGACTGAAGCTCCCTCCAGGCAGACCTGGCTACTGTAGAGAAAAACAAGGTCTTTCCAGTAAAGGGAACCAAGCTACAAGCTCTGGAGTCCGCAGCAACATGCATATTATCCACCACCAACCTTGCTGAGGAGATGAAAGGCGTCAATAATTGAGCTCCACACATACTCATGCTAATGCACTGCTGCCCTTGAAAATGAGGCAACAGGAAAATAAAAGTAAGTGTGATCACCCTGGCGAAAGCAGAACAAACAAACAATGCCTTCCCATACATGCTGGAGTTGCAGGAATTACAATGGGGTTCATTACGATGTGGGCGGTAAGGATTAACGGGCACCGGTAAGGAGACCGGTGCCGGTAACCCCTTACCGCCCTATTCCGAGGTCCCTTAGCGGGAGCCGCTAAGGGACCAGGGAGCTAATAACAGGCCCGCTAATAGCGTTATTAGCTCGATCCCCATTCCCATTGAGCCCTATGGAGGCTCGAATGGGAATGGGGAATGGTTCTCGGAATGGGGACTTACCAGGTCCTCCAAGGTTGGAATGACCCGGTAAGTCCCTATTTCGAGAACCCAGACCCGGAATGCAGTAAGGTGGTAGCCATGGTGCTAATAGCACCATGGATACCTCCTACCTCGTAATGAGGCCCAATGTTGCAATTCTTGGGCGACAAAACCAATTTCAAAACTAGCAAGTTTCCACTGCTTACGAGAGGAGTTTCTAGGCCTCTAAAACACATGCTGGGGAAACAGAAACAAATAGAATGAAGCAGGGATTGTCTGCAGTGGAATGAGGGAAATACATATGTCAGAGATCAGTTTAAAATTCAAAATGGTGGCTCGCCTAAATATATCCCCAGGCCAGTCGCATACCGCAAGACCCAGAACCAAGTAATAGGCTAAGTCAGCCTACTTTAGACAGGTGAAACCTATTTCTCTAAGTACCACAAAGGTGAAGGGACAAGCAGCCTTTAAAAGGGAGCCAGCCCAGCCATACAAGATCCTTTGCTGGGAGAGCTGCCAGGTGGTGAACTGCACAACAGTGTGAGGAGGGTGAGACAGCAGGGACCTTGCTTTGTGGTGAGCAGCAAGGAGAAATGTGGTGTAGAGAGGTGGGGGTCATCTTGTTGGCAATAGAGGTTTTAGAGGTTAAAGAGGGTAGTAGAAGTGGCGTGAAGCAGGAGGGGGAGCCTGCCTTTTTGGAGACAGCACGAGGGAGGTGTCAACTTGGAGAGGGAAGTGAGGGTACCATCTGGAAAGAGGAAGAGTGAGCTGCTGTACAGGAGATAGATGATACTTGGAAGGCAATAGTGGGCCACAGTGTTTAATGAGAGGAAGAAGGGATATACTGCTAGAGAGAGGAAGGATGGAGCTACCATCTGGTAGAAGGACAAGAGAGATCTTAACTGCGGGAGAACCGAGAGGCAAGGGGCAAAGTTTTCTTAATAGGGAGATAGGAGAAGGAGAATAGGATGGAGGCTGGTCCTGGTGTTTAACAGGAAAGTCAAGATTTAGGAGAAAAGTATTGTTGTGGAGAGGAGCAGACTTGGAGGCGAGAGACAGTTCTGTTGAAAAGGAGAGAATGCATGAGAAGCGTGTCTGTGTTGTGGATACAAGGAGGAAAGGGAATAGCAACGGTGGAGAGATGAAGTGACTCCATGGCTGCAGAGGAGGATTGAGCTTCAAATTCCTTAGAAAGGGGATAGAAATAGAGGCCACCTGGTCCTGGCCACATATTCTTTCCTGACAGGCAGACGATCTACTGTTCTTATGGTATAGTTGAGAGGCAAACTATGAATCTGAAGTTAAATTGTGCATTGCTGTGACAATGGAGAGTGCAATGTATGAATTGGCCTTGTGGAAAAAGGCGGCTAAAGAAATTGCAACATTTCAGTCGTTGGTGGTTGAAGTAGCTTCACAGAAAATGGAGGGGGTGGGAAGTAAATATGCTGAACGCTTTATATATTGTTTGGCAGTATTCTGGTGGAGTGCAGACCATTCCATTTCTTCTGAGTTCTGAGGGGACAAATAGCTTCTGATTGCTACAGGACACAAGAGACAATTCCTCAATCATCATCTGGAGGGATATCAAACGGACATTGGCCAAACTTTCTACCACCATTACAGACAAAGGCCCTCATTACGAGTTTGGCGGTAGCCATGGAGCTATTAGCTCCATGGCTGCCCCCAAACCGGGCTCGTTTACCGGATTCCTGCATTGAGGAATAACCGGGTTATTCCAACATTGGAGGACCCAGTCATTCCTCCTTGCAGGAACCATTCCCCATTCCCATTTGAGCCCCCATAGGGCTCAATGGGGATGGAGGTAACAATGGGCACATTATGAGTGCCCTGTTACCTCTTTCTTCCCCTCGCGGGACCCGCGATGGGAAGCTTGGAATCAGCCCTGTCGGAATGAAGGGGGCCGGTCCCGTACCGGCCCCCTTCATTCCGACACTGCACGGGTTGTAATGAGGCCCAATGATTGATTAGTATAACAAATGCCTAGCTTGGTTGTTTGGGGATGTTGTGCACCATAGAACCACAGGTGTTTTTATCCCAGTGCCCTGCAAGGGTACCAAGCAGGTTCAAATGTTGCTTCAGTGACCGTCATTTTTTCACATGGACCAAAAAGCAGGTTGTAGTTTTTTGTAGAGTTTTGGTATATAGATGCAGAAAATGTATAGGGCACATATTATCCACAGGAACGTCACACATAGCACCATGAAGGGCATATCATTTTTTGTGATAGCTTGATATTTCTTTGTGGCTCTGTTAATGTTTAAAGTGGCATCACGACTGCCATGTTACCCCCTACCTCGTCATGCAATATGTAGTTGTCTGCCAGGTCATACATTTAGCTGGAGAGTGCAGGGATGGTCTATTTTGAAAATGCCACTGGTGTTCAGTCTCTGTACTAAACTTTCTGAAATATAGGACTCATGTTAGGTCTGATCTTCCCTTTTGTGTCTTGCTTTATTAATAACGAAGACAGAGAAATGACTTTCTGTTAAGATTCTTTCTATGGATTCTTCTCCCGCAGATTCCTCATCAGATAGATATCAAGTTCGCAATTTCGGCGTCAGCTGCCCAGAAACTTTTTCGATCGTTGATCCCTCTTGACTCGGCTGCGCCATTCATTGGCTCTGGACGTGACGTCAGCCGTCATATATACTACGTCACTACACCCCGTACGTCAGTTCCTCCATTCCCCCTCCCGAGCTCAGCCTCAGTCCTTATCACATAAAAGAGAGCCCTCTTAGGGTCCAACCTGTGCAGCCTCTCTTCATTTTTGGAAGGATGTGCAAGAAGGTAAAACAGTGGCAAATCAATGCTCTGCGACATGTGGAATTCAGAGAGCACTTTAGGCAGTAATCCAAAATGCGCCTTGAGTGAGACTGTCTCCTTAAAAAACCTGAGGAAAAGAGGCTTACGGGATAAAGCCTGCAGCTTACACGTCTTCCTGATGTGATTGCCACCAGGAAGGCAGTTTTCAAGGTAGGTAGCCTGACAGAACATTAATGCATGGGCTCAAACGAACACACCATCAAAAATGTGGGAACCAAGTTTAGGTCCCAGTCCGGAACCAGAAATGTGGTAGGCGGAAACCGATTTACAAGGCCCTTCAGCAATTGGGTCATAACCGGGATCATGAAGAAGGCTCCTTGATCCAGAGACCTCTTAAAAACAGACAAAGCTGCCAAATAGCCTTTGACTGTACCAACTTGAAGGCCTGAGGGGGCTAGCGAAAGAAGAAACTCCATCACCGTAGTGGTTTGAAAAGCGATAGGCTCTATCCTGCGTTCCCTGCACCATGCCTCAATTCTTCACCATCTGCACGCGTACAGAAATCTAGTAGATGGTCTGCACCCAGCCAGTAGAACCTCAAGTACCTCTTCCCAGTCATCATATCTCATCCTCTCAAGAGCCCCGCAGGTAGGTTGAGGTATTCTAGGTTTGGGTGGGGTACCCGTCCTTCCAAAAGGGATAGGTGGTCAGGCTGTTGAGGCAACCAGAGAGGTGGACAGATGGTCAGTTCTAGGAGTTCTGAGTACCATGTCCTCCTCGCCCAAACTGGGGCAATCAAGATCATGGTGGCTTAAAATCTCAACCTCCTGAGAACCCCCGGGATGACAGGTATCGGAAGGAAGGCATAGTGGAGGTTCAAGAACCAGGCCATGCGGGTCAGTGATCGACATCTTGGCATTTCAGTCTTGACACTGCTTGAACCCAGACACCTTAGAAGATGACATGCAGATGAAAAGCGGTTGAAAATAACTATTTCTGTAAAAAATGTTTTATCGAATTTGCAATTTCTCTCACGAGACTCGTTCCGAAAAGCAGCTTGCTGAGCACAAAGAAAAAAGAAACTGAGGTACGGGGTGGGGGGGTAGTGACCTAGTATATATTGCACCTGATGTCACATCCGGAGCTAACGAGTGATATGGTTGAGTCAAGAGAGATCGACAGTCGAGTCTAGTCGTTCTACGCCCCTGTTGAAAACATTTCACAGCAGCTGAGGGTAAAATGGATATGTTTCTGATGAGGAATCTGCTGGAGAATGCAATCCTTTGAAAAATACATTGTTGGGACTCTTCAAGAACTCTCCAATGCATCAGGGTTACATTAGGTAAATAGGGAAGATAGTGCTTATCTGTGATTAAGGCGAGCACAGATTGAGATATGTCTGGCAGGTTGATAACCAAGAGGAATTTCTCACCTCAGCATAACATTTCTCTGCTTTCAGTTTTAAAAGCAAAACTATCAGTGGCCCATTTTGTGGCTGTTTACCTCCAATCTGTTTACTTCCAATCTGTTCAAATCTATTTTGTAGATTGCCTTGTGTATTTTCTTTGTGGAATCACCAGAAAGGGTTGCTGCTGCTCCATCATTACCTTTCATTTCTTTATTTGCTTGAAGCCACTCCTTGAGGCTTTGTTGCCAAGGAGGATGAATGCTACGTGCATCATATCGGCCTGGTGGAAGTTTACTCTGGTTCAGCCAGGCAGGAAAGAGAAACTACTAGAGCCTACTGGGTAATAGTGCCAGATTGTGGCTAAACCAATCAGAATGTTCTCTAAATGAGGCTAATATACATTATATTCAGAGAATTGGTGTCTGAAACGTGCTCTGTAAAAAGAATTACAAAGATTTGCACCAAACACCAGTAAGTGCATGCACAATATTCACACCTACCCGTCACACTCGCCCTCACGTAGTCACCCAAATCCATGTTTAAACACTCAGGACAACATTTACGTACAGGTATTCTCTAACACCCATACATTCAAACCCTTATCATAAGCCTTGTGGTACCACAAACACTTATTTCAAGAAACTGCCCAGGTTTTTGGCAACAGGTGCAGATTTACAGAAATGATGCATGAATTATTGTTGAAGAAAATTGTAATCCATTGGATTGTTTACAGAAGCAGAACATACAGCTACAAAACTATTTTGTTATAGTGCACTAAGAGTGTTAATTCTGACTCTTTAGTGCATTAAATTGTAAAGAAGGTGATCCTCAGATGGGCCCAATTAATCAACACCTTTGATTGTCTCCATGTAGAATCGTCCTTCTTCGTTTACTTTCCTGCAATTTTTGCAATGTTTATCGGTTTCTTGGCTGGAATTAAAAATTGGACTAAAATATTTGAGAAGTTTCCCTCAAAATCAGGAGGTATTTACCAAATGCAGTAAATACCCCAAAGATAACATGTGGCAAGGCAAAAGAAGGTTGTATGGAAAAATATTGCCTGTATTTACTGCCACACTCATAAAGACGGCTTTAGGCACAGTTTCATACAAACATGCACATCCTAATA
This sequence comes from Ambystoma mexicanum, assembly GCF_040938575.1. Lineage (NCBI taxonomy): Eukaryota > Metazoa > Chordata > Amphibia > Caudata > Ambystomatidae > Ambystoma > Ambystoma mexicanum. The sequence continues at coordinate 721,359,910 of NC_090923.1, forward strand.
CTAACGAATCCAGTTACACAAACACAGCTATATCTCTTTAACTGATGTGTGCATTTTTTCATTCCTAGACACATGCATGTGTGCAGTTACTCTTTGTTGCACGCTTGCACTGATGCATTACCATTTTCCTATCATGTTTGTTACTGTCACTTAAGTACACAAATGTATAATTCATCCTCCACAAACACACTCTGGAAACTCGAGTCATTGGTTTGCACATTATCACTGTCATTCTCATGCACACAGACACACACATGCGCTCGCACATGGGGCCAGACCTACAATCACACCATCTTACCTTGAATGATAGCCAGCAGAATGACAATGACGAAGAAGAAGAAAGTAATGTCGAAAATGACACGATAAAGTTCATATTCATCTCCCGCTGGATCCTCGATCTCATCACCGATTCCTCCACCTGCACGGACCCCCACATACATGTGGAAGAGGTAGCACTGCCAGAAAGATTTTGACATATTTAGAGGAGCGAGAAGGTAGGACCAGTAACCTCTTAGACTATTTCTTGAAGAGCACAGCTTGGGGTAGTGTTGTGTCAATAAACACTGAGCATGATGACACATTTCGACAGTATGCTCCAACGAAGAAGCACTACGGTAGTTACCTGAAGGAGCTCCCCATCAAGGCTAGATACAGGTGGGCTGTGTGGGGGCTGCACTGAAGCATGTCAAATGAATGCAACCGCAGCCTCCTAAAGCTGAAGAAAACCTTTCAAAGAGGTGGACTAGAATAGTAAATGCAACTGGATCCATCAACAATAGCAGTGATCTAGCAATGTTATCCCTTCAATCAAGCTTCACTGACACATGCCCAAAATGCAAGCCCCTGCCTAAGGGCGTGTTGTGTTAGCAAGGCCACTGCTCTAAGATGTAGTGAGTGAAACAAGGCAGAGCCCCAATTGGATTTACACTGCAAGGTTTGGGAGGTCAATACACAGGGCAATGAGATTAAATGATTCATTTGAAGGATACATAATCAGGTAGGGACAACATATCATGGGGTCAATTATATAAATTATGTAAGGCATAAGCCGAGTAGAGACCATGTGCTATCACTATAGGACACACCAGATGGGTGGGATATGACGTGACCCCAGTAGGACATATTAGAAGGGTGGGCTATTCCGCTGCTACTCTCTACATAGGAAACAGCAGCAATCTGAAGTTGATCACTCTGCTTCGGACATACAGCATGGTGGTCACACTTACTGTCATCATGTCATCGCATTTCATGTCTGGCTCATCCTCATCTTCGCTCTTGTTGTAGAATTTACGGAAGAAATTAAAGGCCACCACAGTATACAAATACACCACCACTGCCAGCAAGCCCACCGTCATCATCAGCTACAGAGAGAAACAAGCAAAGGAAAATGAAGGTTGTGGGGTGGGGTGGAGAAGAAAGAGGACAGAAGAAAGAATTGGTCAAACAACACCTTGGCAGAATTCTAGCAATCATGCATCCAACATGGGCTGTTGGGATGAAGAGGTGACAATATCCTAGGGGAGACACCATCTCAAGGAGTTGCAATATCCAAAGGGGTGCCTCTTTTCAAGAGGCTATATTATTCAAGGGAAGGGGTTGTATTCTCGAAAAGGAGGGGGAGCTCTTCAACATACTGGGATATCCTAAAGAAGCAGGAATATCCAATGCAAACAGCTTCTCCGAAGGCTGTGATAGTCCAGACTGGGGATACAGAGAAATGTAGCTATGCAATATGCTGGACATCACACTTGCCAAACTGTTTAAATCGGAAAGTGATTCCTGTGCCTGTGCCAGGTCTGTTCAGTTCACATACCATCACAACTTGCCGTACCTACTTCTACAATGGCATCATCCAACAAACAAGGTGTTGGTGATTTCTTGTGCAGAGATAAGAGTGGCGAATCCCAATCACAAACCATTTTACTAGAGGCAGTCTTCTTATTTTGCAGGTTTTAACATATCCTGGGTCAGGCACTCTTTTAGAAATATACAAAGTGCATGTATGTCAGGTTCAACGCACGACACATGTATGAGCGGGATGAGGAATTGGCCTTGAATAGCTGCCACAAGTGTTCTAGAAGAAGAAGCTGGTGGCCTTTGTTCCCAGAGTCTGGGCTCCAAATGAAGCAGCTGGTTTGCATGTCCCTGGAGCTGACAGAAGAAGGAGCTATAGAGGTGTTGCTGGAGAGGCCATCCTGGGGCAGTTGAGGTTGCACTTGGTACATGAAGGCATCCCCATCCACAGGTGAATGCGCCTAACATAGGATACCTATTACAAGCTCCATAAGACCAACTGCCCATACAAACTCTGAAAATGAGTGCTGCAGATTTGTAAGAGTAGCTATAGTACTGCCCATGACATGACTAAGGTAAGGTGAGTACACAGTGACATCAAAAGACTGTGCTTACAGAAAGGGCTCAGGTGACTTACTGTAGATTTAGTAGTTGTTGGACCAGTATACCAGGTCCAGAACATTCAGGTAGCTGGACATGCCAGCCTTTGGTCTTTACAAGACCTACGCTCCACACAGGTTTAAACCCTTTTCAGGCAGTTGCCCCCTGTCCCGTCCAGGCATCCATACCTGCTTGCCATTGTGCGTGACAGAAGATAGGATGGTGCGTAGGGTCTTCACTCCCATGGCGATATCGAGCAGGTGGGCAGCGAAGAAGAAGTTGTTGTAATGCCCAAGAAGGGACATGACTGTGTACCACACCAGATACAAGAAGGACTGAAATACACAACGGTAAGAGTAAATTATATTGACAAAGAGAGCAAAGAACACCAGGAGAGCTGGCACAATCAATAGGCAAAACAAAGACAAAAAGATCTGCAAAATGTGCGTACTACTTGTTCACACTAGGGGTACCTCCTACCACTCTGATTCTGTCTCTATAATGTTATAGCCAAGGGATAAACACACGACTCAAAAACATACAGTAGTTCATCCCACTGTTGTTCTGTAAATACAAAACACCAATTAGGCTTTGATGGAACACACATGCTGGGGTTAGATTTAGTACCAAGAAGACTCCAGTAGTCCTTAGGACTGTATTCTTTGAGTACTTCCCTCTCACCCCCTCATTCGCTAGGCCACCTTCTTGGCAGGAAAAGCAGCTACTCGCAGTCTCCAGAATTGATATTGCCCTTAAGACTTCTTTCTCGGTTGCACCTGTTGTCAGCAGGGGTGTGTGTTGGTCCTCAAGAAAGCTCCTAACAAATACTAAGACCTGGTGTCATTAAGTCTTTCATTGGGGATCAAGTGTTGGGCAAATATGCAGTTGGTTAGCCCCCACAGTACTTTTTACTTTCTCTTTCTGGTGGTTAATACAAGCTTAACTCTCAAGGAGGCCTAAGTGTATGCCTCTTCAATATTCGTGTTCTTAAGAGCCCAGAATCAGCTGCGAGGCCTCCCTGTACAGAGGCAAAGACCTCACATTTCCCTTATTGTTGACGTAGTGCACAACACTGTATTGTCTGTCAAGATCAGAACATTCATCGCCTGGAGGGAAGTCAAAAATCTATTTGATATCTCGCAGCTCCAACAGATGAATGTGCCAAGAGTACTCGATCCTGCCACAAAAGTCTGCTCGCGTACAGATCCACGAAGTGGGCCCCTCTGCCTTTCATGGAAGCGTCCATCAAAATAATCCAGACATATGGCCAAGCTACTCAGAACAGCACCCCTGCCACCAGTTTCTCTCAGTGGGACCACCATCTCAGATCCTCAGTGACCATCCCTGAAACCTGAAGGAGTTCTGAAATCCTGGCAGAAAGCTAAGACCATTAACTGCAGAGCATCGACTGGAAGGTATGTTCAACTGAGCCTGCGGCACCAGGAAAATGCAGGATGGCAACAGGCCGAGGAGGCAGAGAAAGGCTGAAACTGGCAGGGGGCGTGAGTCTTAGAACAAGGTGACCATCTGCCAAATGCTGTTGACCCTCTCCTCTGAGAAAAAAAGAATCCCCACCAGAGTTTCTAGGACAGCGCACATGATTTGGAGTCTCTGAGTGGGTGTCGTTTTATACATCTGAGAAGTTAAGGGACAAGTCCTAGTTATGCTGTAGCTCACAGGTGTCCTCGAGGTGACATGACACCTACTCCAGTGACCAATCCTGAAGCAACCAATCATCCAAGTAAGGAAAAACGTGAATACTGTTTCTCCTGACACGAGCCACCACTACCGTCAACTTGGTGAAGAACTTGGGGTGGTGGTTAGTCTCAAAGGAAGCACACTTAACTAGAATGGGTGCTGCCTATCACAAACCTCAAAAATGCCTTCTGCTTTGGATGGATTGGCACATGAAAGGTACATGTTACTTACCTGTAACTCCTGTTCTCCAGCATGGGTCTTGCATGGATTCACATGCTCATGAATATTCTGTGTCGTCAGGCTGGGAATCGTCAGTAAAAATGAAGCAGTTTGGCTGTATACTTAAAACTGCTAGTCTCCTCTATAGCCTATGAGTGTCATTTGGGTTATACTGCCCCCAGCCAATGACACTCGTCCTCCTAAACTCCACCACTGGTGGCAATCTCCAGATTTGGTAGCACACGTAAAGTGGCAGTATGAACCAAGAACAGCTAGACAGGGGAAGGAGGGAGGCTTTGCATGTGAATCCATGCAGGACCCATGCTGGAGAACAAGAGGTGCAGGTAAGTACCTTGTACCTTCTCCAGCACGGGTCTTGCATGGATTCACATGCTCATGAATATTATTACACCACAGTACATATACACAACCAGTGGAGGAGGCAAGGCTCTCACAAGCAATACATTTACCCCTGGAACAGACTCACCTTAAACAAACAGGTTGCGTAGCACCAATTGGCCAACCCGGGACTCCTCCCTGAAATCACTATCAACGCAGTAGAATCTCATGAAGGTCTGGGTAGACCTCTATATAGCAACCCTGCAGATGTCGCGCAGAGGAACACCAGAGAGAAATGCTGTCACTGCTGCGATAACTCAGGTGGAGGGGGCTTTTGGCCGGCCTGGAAGTGGTCTGTTGACCAGACGATGATAGTGCATGATGCAGCCAGAGAGTCACCTGCATATGGAAGCCTTAGACAAGGCCTTCCGAGGTCCCACAAGTCCACAATTGACAAAAAGCTGAGACGTCTTCCGAAAGTCCTAGGTGGGTGCCATGTAGAATGTAAGGGCAAGAGTAACGTCCAGCGAATGCAATGCCCTTTCAGCAGGCATAGAAGGGTTCGGAAAGAAGACTGGCAGAACCAAAGGCTTGTTGAGATGAAAGTCAGATGGAATCTTTGGCATGAAGGTGGGATAAGTCTGCAGCACCACCTTAGTAGCGTGGAAGGACAAGTACGGCTGCTTGCAGGAGAGGGCCTGAATCTCACTGATCCATCTGGTCTATGTGATGCCCACCAGGAAAGTCTTTCACAATAGAAACCCTTAAGGGGCACAATGTATTGTTTCAAACAGAGGCCCCATGAGCTTAGACAGGACAACGTTCCGATCCAAAGCCGGGGCAGGAGCCCTCACTGGTAGAAACGTCCCTTGAGGAATCCTTGATGAGCCTGTACGACCACAGGGAGCGCTTGCCTGGAGCTTGTGTGTACTGGGATATGGCAGCCAGATGAAACCTGATGGAGGCTTGAGCCAGGACTGCTTTAGCCAGGGAGAGCAGGTATGGGAGGAGCTGCAGAGCCATTACTCGCAGCAGTGTGATCTTCTGCGCACGGCACCACAGTATGAAGCGATTCCACTTGTTCCTGTAGCAAGACAACAAAGAGCCAGCCCTGGTATTCCAATGGCAGGCAATAGTGGCCAAATTCTAGGGCTGCAGGAGCCAGGCAGTGAGGCTCAGTGACGCATTTCGTGGTTCAGGATTGTTCCTTCTTCTCTGCCGAGGAGGTGGGGAAGCAAGCAGAGGCAGCTGCATGACCGGGTCCACCGACAGGTGAAGAAGGTCAGAGTACCAGATCTGCCTCGACCACGCTGGTGCAGGGGCAACTTCTGTGTGTGTTGATCACACAAAACAGTAGCAGAATTGGAGGGAAACCGTAAAGGAAGAGCCCGCCCCAGGGAAATGAGAAGGCATCAGCTAGACTCCTCGGCTGAGGATATCTGCTGGCAAACAACCAGCACTTAGAGTTGGCAGCTGTCACAGAGAGCTCAATCTCAGTAAGACCCCACTAGCTGAAGAGGCAAGAAACTTGCGCTTGCTGAAGCGCCCACTCATGACAGGACCAAAGCTCCCTACAGAACGAGTCTGCAATGGTGTTCTTGACTCCAGCCAGATGAAAGGGGAAGAGGAACATGGGAACAGGAGCCTGGGCCTCCAGGGTGAGAGAAGGGGAGTGTGTCCCGCCCTGTTTCCTGATGTAAAACATGGTGGTGGTGTTGTGTGTGAAGGTCCGCACCACCTTCCCCGGTAGCTGAGGCTGAAACGACTTGAGGGCCCAGAAGATCGCCTGCAGTTTAAGGATGTTTATGTGTAAGTCCTTCTCCTCTGGGAGCCTCCCCAAACTCCAGAGAGGCGTCCGTAGTGACTGTAGCCTGGTACAGAGGGATCTGGAATGGGGCTCCTTGAGTGAGAAGTGGTCGAACCGACCACCATTGAAGAGCTTGATGGAATGCCTGATTGAGGACAATTTTGTCTGCCCATGTGCCTGTGACCTGCTGCCACCTGGCATTTAGGAATTCCTAAAGGGGCCACATTTGGAGCCTGCAAAAGGGAAACAAATGGCTGCAGGAGGACAATCATGCATAACAGGGACTTGATGGACCAGACTGTTGCGATGGCCGTTGTGGATAGCGGCTGAACCTTCATCCAAGGGAGTCACCAGACACAATATTGTACAGTTCTGAATTCCACATCAACACTTAGAATTCTTATCCTCTATTGTCCTCCTACTGTCACCACTCTTTTTGAAGAGTAGTTACTTGCGTTTTTCGGATCCCACACTAAATCTCAAGCTCTATTATTAGTTCTTGGAGATTTTAATTCATGGGCATTTGACCCCGTAGATCATGCAGCTGGTACTCTGTTATATCTTCTTAAGAGTACAGGATTATAACTGTGCCCACACACCAAGGGGGTAACATTTTAGACTGGATATTATCCAGAAATCAAGTAACCTCCCCTCTGGATGTTCAAACTTGTTGTTGGTCAGATCATTGTACCATAAGGTTTGAGATCCTAGCTTCCAGGATACCAAGGAAAAATGAATGTGCAATCCATAAACCTACCCTCCTGAGAAGTATCCGCAATTTCTCCCATGAGGCATTCCACACCATTGCCCGCCCTCAGTTAGCTTCCTTGGATGAGCATGGTTCCTTGGAAAGATACACTGCACAGCTTTGCACCACCTTGAATGAGGCCTTTGAGAAACTAGCCCCCATAAGGGTAACACTTAAATCTAAACCAACCATAAATCAATGGTTCTCTCTGGAAATAATAGCAGCCAGAAAGCTCAAGCGTATGGCCGAAAGAAGCTGGAGGAAAAACCCCTCAAACCTCACCCTTACAATATACAAGGAGGCAGCGAAGAGCTACCAAAGAGCTATCCTTAAAGCCAAAAAAGAAAACCTAGTCGAACGGATCATGGGAGCAAAGTCTAGCGCGAGAGAGTTGTTTATTATTCTGAATGAGCTCAAGGGCACAGACCCTGACTCTCTTGTGACTATTGATGGTGCCAGAAAATTCATGACAGGTTCATCAAGATAATCAGCCAACACCAGACACATATCTCAGTTGACACATACAATAAATCAGACCCAGGACGTCAAAGCATGCCAACACCGAGGTGGGTGTTTCTGTTGACACATTTGCCTTTCATTCGGTAACAGTTAGTGAAGTCTCAGAAATAGTAACCAAAATGAAACCCAAACCCTGTAAAGGAGACATCTTCCCAGCTTCATACTTCAAAGAATATTTCACCTCTATCATGCATTTGGTCACCACATTTATTAATCGATCCTTCCAGGAAGGATCTGTTCCAGACTGTATTAAAGAGGCATAGATCTCCCCTCTGTTAAAAAAGGAGAATCTAAATCCAAGCGATCCGGCCAATTATAGGCCTATTACAAATGTGCCACACTTGCTGAATGTTATAAATAAGGTTGCATGTACTCAGTATGACACTTTTTTAGAACAGATGGGAATCCTGGCCAAGGGTCAATCAGGTTTTAGGAAAAAGCATGGGACTTAAACTGAACTTGTGGATGTCAAATCGTGCATAGCCGATATTGTAGATAAGGGTGGTCTGGCTATGCTGCTACTGCTAGACCTGTCTGCTGCCTTTGACTCGGTGAACCATGATGTAATGGCAGATAGGCTAGCTAGGGTGGGCAATTGCTCAGGATAAGCTGTGAACTGGTTTAACTCCTCCCTGGGACCAAGGAAGGCAAGTGTTGTTAAAGAGAATTTCCAGTCGCAGCAGGTCCAACTCAATTGTGGCGCCCCTCAGGGCTCATGTCTGTCGCTACTGCTGTATAATATTTATTCTAAACCGCTGTTGGATCTCCTGGACAGTCTACACGTGAAGTTAGCAAATTATGCGGACGACTCCCAGTTCATCCTGGAGTTAACTGGATCTCATGATGAAGACCTATCAAGAGTAAATGAGGTTTTTGCTGCCATTAAAAAATGGAATGGCGGAAAACCCACTTGCTCTGAATGACAACAAGACTGACATTATTATCCTGGGTACAGACGCAAAGTTGAAAAACCTTGATGCCCAATATAAAGCCTTTCTTATCAGAGGTGCTAGGATATCGGTTTCTGACCATGTGAAAACTCTGCAGGCCATTTTCGACCCCAATCTGAATTTTAAAAAACATGTGTCCTATCTGAGCTCTACTTGTGCCTATATGACTCTGGTAAATACGTCCATATCTGTCCGTGGGAAATAGAGCACTAATCGCAGCAGCCACTATCAATACAAGGCTAGACTATTGTAACAGGCTATTGGTTGCAACTTCATGAGCTAATGTAAATAGGCTGCAGACCATTCAGAATGACGGAGTCAGAGCCATATGTGGTACCATGTTACTCCTGCCCGCAGAGAGCTGCACTGTCTCCCTGTACGTGAGAGAATTCACTTTAAAGAGTTAAACTTAGTGTACAAATGCTTAGCTGGTGACGCCCCCACATACTTCTGGTCACGGATTAGGAAACTGCCTTTCCGACGCATACTGCGATCCAACAAAGTGGTTTTACTGATCCAGGCACGCATTATATTAGAAAGGTTTGGAGGCTCCAGTTTTAACTCATGGGGTCCAAGGGCATGGAATACACTGCCACAGTCACTCAGACCGCTTCCATCAGTTGCAGAGTTTAAGAAAGCACTGAAGACTCACCTGTTTGACTAGGGAGGAGATTAGGAAGTTTGTAGTTACTATACCACCCTGTGTTAGCTTCATGTTTCATGTCTATACGGTTCTGTGAGCGCCCTGAGGCCTGCAGGCGTGTTATTGCTATAAAGAAATTCAATAGAATAGAATAGACAGTGCATTCTCAGATGGCATCACACAGGACCTCAGATAATTGATGGAGAATCAGAAGGTGTATGGTCTCTGCCGTGTGCTGGGTTACTAGTGTGTTGGAGCGGGACCGGATGAGTCAATTGTCCAGGTAAGGGTAGATGTGGATTCACTTGCGGTGATGAAGCGCAATTACTGGGGCCAAGCGTTTAGTGAATACCCTTGGAGCTCATTTCAGACCGAAGGGAAGGGCCTTGAATTTGTAATGCTGCCCCTGGACGACAAAACGCAGGAACGTCCAGTGTTTGTGATGAATGGAGATGGAGGTTTGCATCCTCCAGGTCGAGAGTCACCAGAAAATCCCCTTCCTGCAGCTGGTCGAACACGTGCTGTAACGTGACCATCCTGAATTTGTTGGAACTATCGATACTTGTTTAGGCATTGCAAGCCTAGGATTGGCCGCTACCCTCCTGACTTCTTCCTTACAAGAAAGCATCTGGAGTACACTTCGGAGACCTGAGGGCCCTAGTTCTATTGCCCCTTTTGTAACATGGCCTGAACCTCCTGTAGCATTTGAAGCATGTGAAGTTCTTGGCGTGCAAAAGGAGGAATGCGGAGCACTTGTCTTGAAATTCTAAAGTGTGCCCCTGCTGAAGAATGTCCAGCACCCATTTGTCTATGGAGATCTTTCACAAATGATCAACAAAATTTGATAGTCGGCCTCCCACTGGGTTTCAAAAGTGGGGACGCGGATCCTTGACCGGTTCAAGCCTGCTTGGTCGTCTGTGTCCTGAACGGCGGACGACGACATTGGCTGCCACTGCCATAGGTCTGTGAGCAACCCCTGTAGGCCTCCTGCGTGGTGGAGCAGGAAGGCTGATGATATGTAGTGTACTCCTTTGAGGACATGGAGACTCTTTCCTTTGTGGAACAAAAGGACGACCTTCTCTGCTGCAGTGACCCCAGAGAAGGCGCCGTCTCTGTGTCAAACTTGATGGCCTTGAGAGTGTCATCCACCGCCTTCCCAAAAAGGTTATCCCCATCAAACGGCATGCTGACGACTTTAGTCTGCACATCTGTGTGTAAATTCGTGGCCTTCAGCCAACCCTGGTGTTGGAGAGCCACACCATTCCCCATCTGGCGGAACAGTGAGTCTGCTATGTGGAGCGCAACTCTGATGGGTGGTCTGAAGCCATCTCTCCTTCCTGGAATAGGGTCAAGGCCTCTGCCTTCTTGTCATCAGGGAGGAAGTGCAGGATGAGCCCAAGCTTGTACCACAGATCCCTGTCGTACCTAGACAGGATGGCAAGGGCCTTGGCAGCCTTGATGGTGGAGGGTGCTGTTGTAATGATGCGCTTGTCAGCCGCATCAAGCTTCTTGCCTTCCTGGTCAGAAGGCACCATGGATGCGACAAGGGGTTTGTTGAGTGTTTCCTGGCAGCAGCCGATACCACTGAGTCCGGAGACGGCTGAGACCTGAGGGCTGAATCTTGCACCTGGTACTTCTTCTCCAGACTGTCACGCTTTGCTGGCGTGGTGTTTGGAGCCTTCATGACTGCCGACACAGGCCCAGGGGTAAGGGGTGCCCTAAGGGGGCCGTCGGCTGACGCCGAGGAGGCCTTGGAGGGCTTCTGGCTGGACCAGGCAGAGGAGCAGCAGGCAGCCGCAGCCACTGCAGATTCTCCGCCACCAATGTAAGCAAGGTGGTTACAATGCCCAAGGACATGTCCCTCAGTGCAGGAGCAGGTGGTGCACCCGGAGCAGGAGTTGGGCTCAAGCCCGTTGGAGGGCTAAATGGCCTGTAAGGCTCATGGGATGGTGATCCGCCTGTAAGGCTCATGGGATGGTTGGCCCCCTTCCTGGTCTGAGGACAAATATTCAGGCAGATCGATTGGGGGAAATATGAATGCACCTCCACTGGAATTAATAGCCCCCACTGACCTTGAAATACTCTGAATGGAGGTGCCTGCTCAGAAGCCCCCTCCCTCAGCACCAAAAGCTGCCTCTGCCACTGACCCTGCTGGGTGGAATGAGGAAGTGGGATGCACAAATCAAATCCTTGCCAACCAAAACGAGGAACATATTTAGAAAAAATCTAGATTTTCATCATCATTCGTGCACCCATTTTGCCTGCTTATAAATGAATACTGCGCTGTGATTAGCACACAATTAAAATGTCTGTATTTTCTCTAAAGTCTGTCGACCATGTGTTACTGCAACAACCGACTGTCTATCCAACAACAAGAGTGATGACTATTAAAGCAGGGCCCAACTAGTTGAATCCCTCTTCTGCTCAGGAAGTGGCACTCCATATCTTGTGTAAGCCATAGCTATTGCACAATATGTGGACAACCACGTCTTCCTTGCACAGGCTGTAACTGTGGGTGCGACATTATTGTACAATTTGAAGGCAGCATACCAATGTTTACGGTGGAACTAATGGGGACTAATGTTTAATGTTAACCATGTTTTGGACAAGAGAGACTGCACATTTCTATAGTTTTGAGCAAATGTGCTAATAGCCACTACCAAGACTGAGACACTCTGAGATGGGATGGTATTGAACTGTGGAGATGCACCATTTGACCATCTGTAATGCATTTCAGCAGTGTGTCTGTTACAGTGTAAACTGGTTAAGAAGCATACCGTGTCCGTTCATTCTGGAACATACTCCCTAAACAATTCATAGACGATCCGCAACTCTGGTATGAAGCTCTGACAGAACAGTTTACTGTACATGGGATAGTGAAGATGCCCATTCTCTGTCATTGTTCTTTGAAATTACTGCACAGAATGAGAGCACCACTTTTCAATCTTGAACTCTGAAAGGAATCTACCACAAAAGACTGCAGGCAAACCTGCTATGCTCCTTAAACGAACATCACAATACATTGTTCCTCATCATGAAAACATGGAAACCTGGTTGCAGTCACATGATGTCTGTCACATTTAGATAAACACATACATAGAAGCAGCATAGTACATTCAAGCTGGCATTCTAAGCTGGAGCTCCAGGGCTGTGTCAAATTATATCTTATTTTCATAAAAGCTGTTGCTTCTTGAAGTTAACTAGAACCTGATTTCAGACATATTGCTCTTCAGCTAAGATTGATCGTCCCAGGACAGCATACCATAGTAATCTTTTAGTTTGTGCTTCCTCTCTACATAATGAACTTTCAGGCAGGCTGTTTGTGTGAAAGAAATGTCCACTGCTGCTCCTCTTCCTCCTTTTTCGCTGCGCTACTGGTATCTGATGAAGAAGTCTAAAGGACAGCCATTGTAGTATCTTATATTATTTATAGTTAGTCCATTCAGATGTATTATAACATTGATCTTTTTTTCTTGATTTTACAAAAGACCTATACAAAGTCAAACCTTTTTCAGCACTTACATTGTCTGTAAAGACAACTCCAAACTTCCAGATCTGGTACTTGATGTCGATGGAGGTGATCCTAGGAAGAAAATAAAAAAGAGTTGTCTGATGATAAAACAGAATACTCTTGTGAGTGCCATGATCCTGATGAGGCACAACTAAAAATGAGCAATTAGGATGTGTGCTACATAGTGTCACTGTGTGCTAACCATCACATTACAACAAAGAAGGGGATGGCTGAGCTAACTAGTTCAACGTTTATATGTATTTTATGCCACTTCGTTTATATGTATTTTTTGCTACTTGCATAATTAGAACAAGCAAGGACAGATGTCAACCAAAGTCCACCAAAATCCATTCATTGAAGCCCTGAACAAACATATTGGGCCTCATTACGGGCCCGGCGGTAACCCGGCCGGTGATACCAGTGGGTTGCCGGCAGACCCGTAAAGAATTACCGGCGCCTGACTTCCTGGTAACAACAGAGTTAACAGAGTAACAGCCCCGGCGGCCGTGAAGTCAGGCGCCGGTAATTCTGTTAATCCCCATTCCCATGGAGTCCAATAGGACTCCATGGGAGTGGGGACCACGGAAGCACTGGCACTGCTGCCAACGGTGCCGGCGCTTCTGTGACGGCTTGCCTACCGTGGCCGCTGTGTCTGGCAGGGTCTGCTCTGTCGGGCACAGCGGCTCCGGCTGGTAAACACATAGTGTGCCAGTCCAGAAACATCAGTGCCGGAGGGATTACCGGCACCGTTGTTTCCGGACTGGCACACTTCTAATGAGGCCAATTGTCTCAAGGACTCTTCATGCATGGCTCAGCAAAGTGAATCATCAAACAGAAAGATAGAAACAATGTCACCTATACTTCTACTGCAAACGCTACTCAATGTTTGGCAGACAGATCCACTTCCCTCCCACTCCCCAACCTCACCATGCCAGCATGGACTTGTCCGGCTCTGGTTTCTTCTCGTTTTGGGAGCTGATTTCCAAACTGGCCAGATCCATTCCCAAGAGTTCTGCAATCCTCTCTCGACCATAAATATCTCCATATTTGTCCAGCACCTGGAAGCAAGAACATATATCATCAAGCTCATGCGACAGGAACCACTAGTAAGGAGCCATCCACCGGTACCCTCTCTCTCAGTCCAGACTCACTCCAACTGGTACTGCTGGAACACACTGCACACAACATTCTCACAGCACTCAGTAACCAGGCACCCATAACATTCTAAGCTACACAGAAACAGGAGGCAAACACAAGTCACAAGCTGTTACTTCATGGCGAGAGGAGAGTGTGTATATCTATCCTAGTTCTGAGAGGTACAAACTGGTATATGTGGCTGCAACTCAGCAAGATCACTGGATCTGCATTGAACAGAATGATGTGAATCGTTGCACTTTTTCTATTCCTGAATGTTGACAAAATCATGAGATACATTAACTAAATAACTGGGCTCTTCTTGTGAGCAGCAATGGTGAAAACAGTTAATCTCGATATTAACAGGAATGTTTAGGAAACCATATCAAGGACAGTGAAGAATACAATAGAAGTGTATTCTTGTCAATATGTGTACGGTCAACTGCTATTTTAATTAAATTGATAAGTATTGTGTTGATTCTTCTTACACATATTGTATTGTATACAATGATGTCATGTTAGTAATGAACAAGTAAAGGCAACTCAGACATTATTATGTGTTCCAACATTGGATGGGACAAATTAATTCTGAGTTCAACACAAAGGCCATGTCAAGTGTAACTTACGGCTTTCGGTTCTAATATGGTATGTCAACTTCCCACCAATGGGTTCTAGCAAACGCACGCAATGAGAATTCATGAGATAGAACTGCATAAGCATATACCACATTCCTTTATACAGAATGGATGACCGAGAGAGAGTTTCAGACCTTGCACAGAGAATTTCTGGCTTCGACTTACCTTTCTCTTTACAAATTTGTCCCAATAGTTGCTTGGAAAGGATCTTGAAATGAAAGAAAGAAGAATTATTAGACCGGTTTAGCAAGAATACAGTAAACCATAAACTTTCAGATCCAGGGTCCTGAGGTCTGGAGTGGGTTTGTGCAAGCTACTGATCAAGGCCACATAGGGAGGAGGAAAGGGTAGATCAAACCACCATTTTAAACACACACATATTGTTTTCTCTGTGCTCTGTAAAGCAAGCCTTTTCAAGGGGTTTGGAGTTCTGTCCCCAAATCTCTGAGGCTCACGATCACTGTGGTCTATATTCAGTGGGGTTGATGGGAGAGCCACAGATTATGGGTGATGCAGATCCCTCTAATATATGCCACCCACAATCAGGTCCATCAGATGCCCTGTCCGACCAATGAAAGCATTACTAATTTCCCCAGGATAATGGGTTAAGCTTGTCACATTGGTGGGATAGTCCAAATATAGGCTCCTTGCTTCTAAAGTTAAAGTTTAGTGTGTGATGGATATTGTGGGACCTTTCTCCAAAATCACAGGAAATTATGCCCTAGCAGCAGATCAAATATTACCAGGGCCAGTGGACACTATACATACGGTGTGTTCAGAACCAGGCGATCCCACTGCCCCTTGATGTCATCATCTTCAGGCTGCTCTGTGATGTAAACACCATCAAACTCCAGCTTCCGAGCCAGTTCCTTCTCCCGCTTGAAGATTACCAGGGGCACCTACAGAGTAAGGTAGGAAAGAAAGCTCTCAGCCCCTTGGAAGAACCTTAGACCTACTTTGTCTAGAGTTCAAGAACAGACCCCAGCACGGAGAACTGACATGGCTCGCCTTCAACTACAATTCACATAATGTGTGTCTTGGGGATTAATTCCCTCCACGACATACCCACCCTTCGGCATGGACCCTCGCCACAAGACCTCCTTTCACAAATCTCTGCAGAGATCTGACGTGATTGTTTATCACCCCTACCTCCACAGCCTTCCCACCACCCCCAGGGGAGTGTCCATGCCCCCCAGCAGGGGCTGTGGTAGGAGTAGGTGTTAAGGAAAAGCATGTACCAGTCACTGTGCAACAGTAAAGAGAGTAGGCAACAACCCCTGCAGTAGACGACTGATCTCAACTGCCAGTACAGGAGAGGTTTACCAATATCACATATATTTTTATTGATAGTGCACTGCTCACACTATCCAGTAACCCTTCATATGTGTATCAAAAGACATGTATCGTATATAA
This sequence comes from Ambystoma mexicanum, assembly GCF_040938575.1. Classification (NCBI taxonomy): domain Eukaryota; kingdom Metazoa; phylum Chordata; class Amphibia; order Caudata; family Ambystomatidae; genus Ambystoma; species Ambystoma mexicanum. The sequence continues at coordinate 721,375,920 of NC_090923.1, forward strand.
GACATCAATACACAATGCATTTAGATGCCCCATTCTTTAAGTTCATGTTCAAATACTTATCACTCAGTAATGACCATTCAATGAATGTGTGTTACACCATCATTTAAAAAAGAAATCTTTTAATAATGAGAAAATTGTGATACAGAAACATTGACATTGTTATCATCACTATATACAACAGACTTAGAATGCAAAAAGTAATTAATGAAAAGCCTGAAATCACTGTCATTGTCTTTGCCTCAAATCAGGACTAAGACTGATCAACCTTCTCCAGGAAATCATAGTCACCTTAAAAAACAACTACTAGGTTGTGATAGGCAACCTTACAAATCATGCTAGGCAATATAGAACCAGCCTCACCATATCATGATAGGCAAACTCATAGAGGCATCTGCCTCAATCAATACCTCAATACCTTTCTCACTGTGCTATCAAATGAATGGTAAAAAGCCTCCTCATACTCACTAACAGTAGTAGGTAGGGAGTGAAGAGGGTTTGAGAAGACTGGATGCCTGGAATTATCCACAATTCAAGGAAAAATGGAAAAGGTCCAAAAATATTTGTAAAAGCCACCTATTAATGTACCATGTTCTTTTCATCAAAAATGTATCACAGATAGGATAGAATTCTTCAAAAAATAATTAAATGTTCTTTGGGATTTATGATACCAGAAAACAGCCAATCTAGAACAGGGTGTCTGCTCTTTATGTGGTGAGCTGGTTTGCCTTGGGGCTAAAAACTGAATTCTACCCCAAGCTGCTCGAACTAAATTCAAGTTCTGCTCAAAGGTCGATAGGCAGAGTCATCCATTGACTCAAAATGCCTCAGAACGGCCAGAAGCCAGTTCAGTGGCTTTCGAATGAAGCTCTGGAGAAATGAGGGAGTAGCCCCCCCCATCTGGAAAGCCCCTGTGCTCCTTCTCCAATCTTCCAGCCGTGTGCGTCCTCCCTTTGCCAGCTCTGTCGCGCGAACAGCTCTCTGCAGAGCCTGACCTTACTCCACTTCTGCTTTTTCGGGCTGTCCCTTTCCACACCTCTAATCCCCAAACTTTTTCCAGCACTGAAACTCTTTCTAAATAAAGATATCAGCAAAACACATGTTGATTGTGCAAGCAAATAGGAAGGACACAAGCGGCATGCGCCACCAGGAATCGTTCTGCAGACTGCACCTTCTTGTGTAAATATTAGCCAAGAACTCAAGCGTCATTTGCCACTAGGATTCCTTCCAACAAAAGTTTCTGTGGACAACTTTGATCCCATGAAAACTACAGAAAAGACTGCATTTTTTATTTCTTTGCAGTGCCTTATTATCTCTTGTTTTTTATTATTAGTACATTTGGCGCTCATCCCAGAAAGCCATCAGTGCAGTCATAGGGGATTGTTTACAGTAAGGAACAAGTTACTTACCTGTAACTGTTGTTCTCCAGCATGGGTCTGGCATGGATTGACATGCTCATGAATATTCCCCGTTGTCAGGCTGGGAATCCTTGGTAAAGAAAAAATCAGTATCAGTTTCGTTTCTGATCTGTCTTTCTTAGTAGTAACCAATCACTGATCTCTGGGTCATACTGCCCCCAGCCAATGACTGCCCTCTCCCTAAGCCCCGCCTCTGGCAGCCATCCTCAGATTTGGTAGCACGCAAAGTGGCAGCATGACCAAGTGAAGAGCCGCAGAGGGGTAGGCAGGAGGGTTCGCATGTGAATCCATGCCAGACCCATGCTGGAGAACAACAGTTACAGGTAAGTAACTTGTTCCTTCTCCAGCATGGGGTCTGGCATGGATTCACATGCTCATGAATAAAGAATACATAGCAGTATACACGTGCACAACCACGGGAGGTGGCAAAGGCTCAACATTAAGCATTACATCCCAAACTCAACATTAAGCACTTCTTACCTCCTCACCAGGCTCACCTTAGGCGAACAGGTTGCGCAGCACAGCTTGGCTGACCCTGGACTCCTCCCTGGAGTCCCGATCGACGCAGTAGAATCTTGTGAAGGTATGTGTCGACCTCCACGTAGCAGCCCTGCAGATGTCCAGCAGGGGCACACCAGACAGGAACGGCCTAGTAGCAGCGATCGCTCTGGTCGAATGGGCTCTCGGACGGCCGGGCAGTGGTCGGTTTGCCAACCGGTGACAGTGCATGATGCAGCCGGAGAGCCATCTGGAAAAGGAAGTCTTCGAGTGAGCCTTCCCTTGATTCACAGGTCCAAAGTTCACAAACAGCTGTGATGTCTTCCGAAAACTCTTCGTGCGGTCCACGTAGAACTTCAGCGCTCTAGCTACATCCAGCGAGTGCAAAGTCCTCTCGGCTGGAGACGAAGGCGACGGGAAGAAAACTGGCAACACCAAGGGCTCGTTGAGGTGGAAGTCTGATGGCACCTTGGGCATAAAGGAGGGGTGCGTCCTCAGCACCACCCTCGTATCGTGAAAAGTCAAGTATGGAGGCTTGCAAGATAGGGCCTGAATCTCTCCCACTCATCGTGCAGAGGTGATGGCAACGAGGAACGCTGTCTTCCATGACAGGAACTTCAAAGGCGTCGAATGCATAGGCTCGAATGGGGCTCCCATGAGTCTGGTCAGCACCACATTAAGTTCCCACGCCGGGCAGGGGCCTTCACCGGCGGGAATGATCGGAATAGTCCCTTCATAAATTCCTTTTCCAGGCGATGAGACCACAAGGACGGCCGTCCCATAGTCCTGATATATCGGGAGATGGCAGCCAGATGTATTTTTATGGAGGCGTGAGACAGTCCAGCTTTGGCCAGCAACAGTAAGTACGGCAGCACTTGAGGGGCCGTAATCCGCAGAGGGTTAATCTTCTGTGCATGGCACCAGACAGAGAACCTCTTCCATTTATGACCGTAACACTTGAGAGTTGAGGACGCCCTGGCCTTTGCAAGAACCTCTCTGCAATCAGCCGGGATATCGTACCCTCCAAACTCGAGTGCTGCAGGAGCCAGGTCTGCAAGTTCAGCGTCTGTGGGTCGTGGTGTAGAATGGCGCCTCCTTCTCTGGAGAGAAGATCCGCGTCCGCCGGCAGCCTGACTGGCGGGGACGTTGACAAGTCCAGAAGGTACGGGAACCAGACCTGCCTCGGCCATGCCGGTGCGACGAGGATCATCCTGCACCTGGACTTCTTGAGCTGGTTGATGAGGCGGAGCAGCAACGGCAATGGAGGGAACGCGTATAGAAACAGGCCGTCCCAAGGGAACGAGAAAGCATCGCCCATGCTCCTCGGCTGTGGGAACCTGCTGGCGAACCTCTGGCACTTGGAGTTCGTCGCCGTTGCGAACAGATCGATCTGGGGTTTGCCCCATCATTGGAAGAGTCGATCCACTTGATCCTGGTGCAGTTCCCACTCGTGGCACGAGCGTAGCTCCCTGCTGAGTGAGTCAGCGATGGTGTTTTTTATTCCTGCCAGGTGGAAGGGAACCAGAAACATCCCCTGGGCGATGGCCCAGTGCCACAGATCCTGGGCCTCCTTGGATAGGGCTGGGGATCTGGTGCCCCCCTGCATCCGTATGTAGAACATCGTGGTGGTGTTGTCGGTGAAGATCCCCACCACTTTGTCCTTGAGGGTTCGGGAGGAACGACTTGAGCGCCCAGAACACTGCACGGAGCTCCAAGATGTTGATGTGAAGAGACCTCTCCTCCGGTAGCCAAAGGCCTTTTGTGTGGAGATCTCCGGTGTGGGCCCCCCAACCCTCAAGAGAGACGTCCATAGTCACCGTCTCCTGAAACGCCGGGGTTTGAAAGTCCGTGCCCGTCGTGAGGTGAGCCCGGGTGCCCCACCATAGGATCGCCCGACGGAACTCCTCGTCGAGGGGGATCCTGTCCTCAAAGCAGCCCCCCGCCTGAAACCAGCGGGCGTCGAGGAATTCCTGTAGCGGACGCATCCGAAGTCTGCAAAGGGGTACAAGGTAGATGCATGAGGACATCATCCCGAGAAGGGACTTGATAGACCTCACCCTGGCCACTTCCGTGACTAACAGTCGCCAGACCTTGCCCAGGATGGTTTTGGTCCTCTCCTCTGAAGGGGAGGCCAATTGCTCCACTGTATCGAGCTTCACCCCCAAAAACAGTGCTACTTGCGACGGAACCAGGTGGGATTTGTGGTAGTTGATGGAGAACCCCAGCTCCATGAGCAACCGGACGGTCCTCGCCGAATGATCGACGGCGAGTTCCCTTGACCTTGCCCAGATTAGCCAGTCGTCCAGGTAGGGGTAGACGTGGATCCCCTGCAGGCGCAGCCGCGCTGCCACTGGTGCCAGGCACTTGGTGAAAACCCTGGGTGCCTACTTTAATCCGAACGGTAGGGCTCTGAATTGGTAGTGGCGTCCTTGAACCACGAACCTGAGGAACTTCCTGTGCCTTCTTAAAATGGGGATGTGGAAGTAAGCATCCTCCAGGTCCAGCGACGATAGGAAGTCGCCTTCCTCCAGCTGCCCCAGCATGTGCTGGAGGGTGACAATCCTGAATTTCTGTGCCTTGATGTACTTGTTTAAGCGCCGCAGGTCCAGGATGGGGCGCCAACTGCCTGTCTTCTTCCTGACGAGGAAGTACCTTGAGTACACACCGGAGCCCCGGAGCCTTCTGGGGACGAGCTCGATGGCACCTTTCTTGAGCATCGCCCTTACCTCCAACAGCAGTTGAGGGACGTGATTTTCCTTCCTGGCCATGGGAGGAATGCAAGGGCACTTCTTTTGGAATTCCAGCGAGTGCCCGTTGGGCAGGGTGTCCAACACCCAACGGTCGGTGGAGATGGACTCCCACACGCCGACGAACTTCGTCAGCCGGCCTCCCACCGGAGTACTTCGGTGGGGGCCCGACAACATGGCCGGGTCAGTCTTGCTTGGAGGCGGCCTTGCCGCCTTAGCCTCCTTGGCGACGACGGCGGGAACCCCCTTGTTTGCCGCAACCTCTCTAGGCCGCCTGGGAAGAGGAGCGGGCCGCCTGGCGGTAGGTGGAGGAGCCACCGCTAGATCCTTTGGAGGCACCCTGTCTGCCTCCAGAGCCCCGAAAGGGCCGTCGCTGCTGAAGCACCCCAAGGGCCCGGGCGGTCTCCGAGTCGGTCTTGATGGCCTGTAGAGACTCATCCACCGCCTTACCAGAGAAGTTGTTGCCGTTGAACGGCATGTTCAACACTCTGGTCTGGACATCCTGGCGAAAGTCTGTCGCCTTGAGCTATCCTCGTCGTCGGAGGCAAACTCTGTTGCCCAGTTGGCGAAATCCGGTATCGGCAATGTCCGTTGCCACTGTAATGGCATGATCCGACGCCACCTCGCCCTCCTGCAGAATTTATAGAGCCTCCGCCCTTTTGTCATCAGGCAGGAAATCTAGCAGGGGAGCCTCCCTGTCGTAGCGGGCCACGATCGCTAAGGCATTGGCCGCCTTAATCGTCGTCTCCACCGACGAGATGACTTGTCGTCCCATAGAGTCCAACTTCTTACCCTCTCTGTCCGGCGGGGAGGTGGAAGTTGAAGCCGCTGCACCCGCTGCCTTCTTCTTAGCCGCTGCCGAGACAACCAAGTCCGGTGTGGGCTGGGCCCTGAGGCACAACGGGGTGGCATCGGGGACTCAGTACTTCTTCTCATACCTGTCCCTCTTGGCGGGTGTCGTGGCAGGGTTCTTGAGGACAGCAAGCCCCTCGTCCCAGATGTCGTCGAGTAAAGGCACTGCGAGGACCGTCTTCCTCTTAGCCTCTAAGTCGCTGGTACAGAAACCCCTCCTTTTTCTGTTCTTCAGGGCAGAGCTGGAAGAGCTCGGATGCCCTGGTTATCATGGCGTGGAAAGAGCCAACCTCGGCTGGGGACCCCGGGGGGGTGGGGGGTTGACGACGGGATGTCCAATGTGTCATCGCCGCTGTCATCGTCCGTCCCCGTCGCCGTATCTGTCGCCGTATCCTCTCCCGGCGAGGGGGATGATGGGTCCACTGGTCTTGCAGGCACGAAGGGTGGAGCGGGGTGGACTCTCCTCCTCTTGTTCGGTGGGCTTCCCGACGGGCCTGGTTCTGGCTCCTCCGTCGGGGTGCGTGGTAATCTCGTCCTTATCTCAGTACATAAGGATTGGATTGCCAATAAAATGGCCGCCGAGCTATCCTGGGGCTCGGGCGATGGCTGCGACGGACGGGATGGCCGCTCCTGTGGGCCCTGTTTGTCGTCCTCGTCGCTATCATCGATCACGTCAGCAGGGACCGCCCCCTCGGATCGAACCTTCTCAAACCTCTCGTTGAGGTTTATGAACCTCTCGTTGAGGCCTATGGATCTTTCGTTGAGGCCCCTCTCGGTCTCCACCAGTTCCTCCTCAGAGGCTGATTCTGAGTCTGTAACGGCCCCCGCACCCGCCTCTTTTTCAGCTGGGGGCTCCACGGGGGTCTTAGCGATGGGCTGGAAAGAGGATTCCCTCCGCGGCGGCAGGGATACTCTGGGCCCAGAGGCCGTTTCCATTGGCGTTGTCTCAGCTGGCTCCGCCAGGGTCGCAGTGACCACTTCGGTAGAGGCCTTAGCCGGGTGCATCAAGGCCCTCACCACCTTAGGTGCGTCCTGGGCCTTCGCCTTGGGGGGAGGGTCAACGCCTCGCTCCCCCTTCGAGATCTACCGGGTACGCTCCAGCGGCCTACCCGGGTTCTCGGACTTCCTCTTCCCCGACCCAGAGCGCTGGCTTGTGGTTGAACGTGCCAGGGAAGTAGCGCCCTGCTTGGCAACCGAAGAGCCTGACCTTTCGGGGCTCCCGGAGCCCGCAGACTCGCGGTGCTTGGCCTTCTGTTGGGCCCCCGTCGCCGGGGCGCCCTCAAAGGACTTAGAAGCCCGCTCAGACTTCTTCTTCGCCTTCTGACTTGCTGTGCCCTTCTCCAGCCAGGTGGCGAGGTGGGAACGACAGTCTTGTTTGGTCCATTCCGAAAGGTTCTTGCAGAACGCACAGTCCTTCTCCACATGCGTCTTGTCCCCATGGAGGCAGTAGAGACATCGCGAATGCTCGTCCTCCTTGAAAACTTTATATAATCCGCATCCAGGGCAGTTCCTGAACAGCTTGGATCCGGGCGTCGAGCTCCCTTTGTCCTGGGCCATGTCTTGAGGTAGGCCGCAGATCTTCCGGAATCCTCCAAGAAGTGTAAACTCGACGAAAACTTCACCCTTGAGGGGCGTAGAAGAAACGGGTCCCCGTTATCGGAAGTAGAAACGGTGGACCTTGAGGCTCGATTAAACCGAAAAAATGAGAAATTCTCCTGAAAAAACGTGAAAACGCAGTAAAAAACTCGAGAGCTAAACACGAGGATTCCCAACATTTGAGTGTGCGGTAAAAATCTGAGGATGGCTGCCAGAGGCGGGGCTTAGGGAGAGGGCAGTCATTGGCTGGGGGCAGTATGACCCAGAGATCAGTGATTGGTTACTACTAAGAAAGACAGATCAGAAACAAAACTGATAGTGACTTTTTCTTTACCGAGGATTCCCAGCCTGACGACGGGGAATATTCATGAGCATGTGTATCCATGCCAGACCCCATGCTGGAGAAGTGTGCATTGTGTACTCAACACAAGGTTACTGGTGCCCAGCCCAGACTACCAAAAAAAACCCTCTAATGTATTGTCCTTTGGCTTTGCAAAAAGCAAATATCACGGCCTGCATTGTACCAAATATGAAAGTGTTTGTATCACACTGTGCGTTTGCAACAAGGCCTGGTCTGCAGCTCATACAACGAGCCAATTTAAGCATGGCTGCCTTGGGCTGACATGGGAAAAACATGTTGCCTCCATGAGCCGTAGAAAAGGCCATGGAGGCATCATAGATATCATGGAAATAAGAATGAAAAGACAAAAGAGCAAGAACAATGGGTAAGAAAACGCATTTGCTAAAATGTATTCACCCAGAATCTTCACTAGTTACTAAATATTGAAACATAAACATTTCTTCTTGAGATAAGCCAACTGCAGCAGTTACTGGTCAGCAGACAATCTTCAACTGCTGATGAATCAGGGATGAGTAGAGGTTCGCCACATGAAAAGTTGCAAACAGTGTTCTTCTGTTATTCAGGACACAGCTTTGGTGTATTGAACAAGTTCACTCCTACTTGTCACGACGAAATAAAAAGATAATCAGGATGAATCCAGCTGTGAGGTTGTAGAACACAAGTGTGATCCCTGAGCCTATGTTTCCAAAAAAGTCTAAACCACTCTTCGATGGATTGAAAGAGAAGAATGTCTTTGTCAGCCAGTCCGTAATGGATCCCAGATTGGAACTCCCATTTCTTGAAGCAGGGCTTCCCAACAAGGTTTGGATCTCCTTTGGCAAATCTTGTGTTCTCACTAGCAGGTCTTTGGACAATTTAATTGCTCTGTTTGATGCTTCTACGAAAGTCTCTGTGGTGCTAGTGATGTGTATCTTCATATCCAGGAGATATGCCAGTCTCAGTGATAATTGCCGGAAGTTCAGTGGTGATAGCTTCATCTTAGGCAAGTTCAATAGCACTAGCTCAGTCCGCACTGGTGGATGAAGAATGATGTTTCAACAGTTTACCACTCTTGAGACAGTAATCAAACTGACAGTCCCCATACTCACACTACAGCATGAAATGTTACACTATATGATGTAAGATCCATTAGGTAGTAGCAGAGCTTTGCTACTAAAGGTTTGCACTCAGCATGCACTTGGTTGATTTTGAATTCCGCTCACATGAGCTGATCTTGAGATTGTCCTTGCATCTTGTATGGGGTATTCCCACACAGTTCTTCAGCAAATACAGTTGTACAGTATAGTCCCCACAAGTCACACAGGCATGGGTGTAGGGTACCTCATAGAGAGTTTGTATCTAAGGCTTCTCTGCTCGATGCATGGTGCCCCAGGACTGCAGTTCGTCCCACAACTGAGGATTTTTGCTGGCACGGGTATGTTCAGAATCCCTTGCAGGGTCCATGACAATGAGTCTTTGTCCCATGCCAACATTCCATAGAATGTCCTCTCAAGTACACTCGGCAAAGTGTAGGTGGACTCTGAAATGGCTTGTCTATGAGCTGGTCTTGATAGATTCAGTTCTCTCAGCTGCTCTGGCCATGTTTTCATAGACCAGGCTGGAACACCTGAGTGTGTCCAGGAAGTTTGTGATCTTCAGAGGTTCAACGATTGCTTGTTGTTCATCCTGTAAAGTTTCTAAGTCCTCTTGAATGATATGCACCATATTCACTACCACATTTCTTCCGATTGTTTATTCCCTGTGCAATACAATGTAGATGTCATCAGCTGAAAAATGGCTAAACCCGATGGGTAGTGCAGCCAGTCCTTTCATATTTGGGACAGCTTCTTTCGTCTCTCTTTTGACCCTGGCCTTTACTATGTGACATATCCTATCTAGGAATGCTGACCAATTAACTGACCTACCCCACATGTCTATTACAATAACAACCTCATGTAAAGGTGCTTGCTTTGCAATCAGTTGGCATGCTTTGCCTGTGGAAATAGCATAGGATTGTGAAATGTTTTGTGAAGCCCAAGCTGTGTAGTGCTCTATGCTTAAACCTTTGTGTCTTTTGTGACATTCATTGCCTCCATGATTCCAGTTTACTGAAATGCCTGAGGCATTTGCAATATGCTCATATTTACCCTCCTTTATTGCTTTGTTAAACTGTTCAGTTGTCCACCAAAAGCCACCCTCCTTGGCCTCCCAGTCTGGATACGCAGATAAACGGTCTGAGCTACACATTACCGCAAAATGAGTGTGACTGAGAAAAAACACCAAATGTGTATTTCTACATACTTCATATAGCATGTCAGTTCCATGTGTTTGTCAGGAATCTCACCAACCCCCACCCCCGTATGATGTGTTAAGGGGCTGTGTCTTGCTATGATTCCTCTGTCATTGTGGCATAGAATGTTTTACCATACACCACAGAAAGTGTAAACCACATAAACTGACCATCTACAGGAGGTGGGTAATATATATGCATTTTGCGCTATCTGCTCCCTCTTTACCCGGTGCTTTGGTACGTAAGGAAATTGTGCCTTAAACTCTGGGTGTGAGTTCAAAAGAGCAACAGGACAATGCTCCAAGAGGGTTGTGTCTAATCACTGCACAGGTTTCCGGTTATACAAAAGGAGTCCAAATATTTCACAAAACATACATGGTCTGCCATGTCATCTTGCTTTTCTACATCATCTTCAGGATCTAACAATGCTCCTTGCGCAAAAGCTTCTATCTAGGATCTCAGCATGCCCTATAAGTGTCTGTGATGTGCATCGTAGGGTCTCAGCATGCCCTATAAGTGTCTGTGATGTGCATTGTAAGGGTCACGAGCCTAGATTGATATATCACCAATAGTGTATGTACCTGGAGTTGCATACTAGGCTCATGGTAGATGTTATATTGGCAGGTCCACAATTACCCTAAATCTAGTGCGTATATGCTTATTTCTGTGGAGACGCCTTCCACTTCAGCTATTGGGTTTGGAGTTTGTGCTGTATCTAAGGTTGAAATGTTCAACTGTCGGCTGATCATTGGGAAAATATCCTGCAGTCAATGAGACAAAAAAAGTGAGAAGGCCTAGCCACAGCAAAGTGTTAAACAGGATCGCTGTCCCAAAAACGCTTGCAAGGTTTTGTGCACTTTGGACGGTCAAAAAAGAATCTTCATCGTCACGATGGACCTCGCACTTGTTTCTAGCGCTGTTTCTGGCTTTTCAGTTCCTGGAAAAATAGACCGTTTTCATGTGACGTGAAGGTTTCCGGAGTTATTGTTAACTTCAGATTTTAATCTAATCTTGCCTGCTTGTCAGGTTGCTCAAGATGCAGAGTCTCCTCCTTCGGGAACAGGGGTGTATACATCTGTAGCTGGCTTAAGGTGGTCCATGGACACTTGTAGAGCACCTTTCCTTGAGGGCAAGGCTGGTAGGACTGCTGTTTTTGAGTCAGGAAGTTTCAGTACCTTCACTGGAGGTCAGTAGCGCAGTCCAAGTGCTTTCGTTATCATGGATTCTCTCTAGGATGTAGTCCCTAGATTTCCCAAGACAGTTTGTGACTTGTCTTTGTCTTGATGCTGTGGTGCTTCACCATTGATGGAGTCTCTTAGGAGATTTATGAGGAGCAGCTGGTCTGGCCTGTTGAGAGAACTTATAAGAATTGTATAAATCAGGCATATACTTAGGAGTGCCAAACAGAAACTTAGAAGGTGTTTTACCCTCAGATTGAGAAAGGCAAGGTAGATTATGTATGCTATGCTGCACTATATGAACGTTACTCACCCAATTATCACCAGAAGAAAGGATGCATTTAGTCAAAGCTTGCTTTACTATCCCATTGGCTCTCTCTATGACACCATTAGCTTGTATCCTAAATGGGTTTAGAGAAGTGCAAAGTACAGCCCCAGCTTGACAGGGCCTCTCTTAAGGGTTTGCCTGAAAAGGCTGGCTCATTGTCAGCTTGGAGCGATTTCGGTGGTGTCATTGCTACTAACGACAGCAAACCCTTTATGACCTCCTTACAATCGGCTTTCTTCTGAGGAATTAGCCAAGTGAACCTTGTTCACTAGTCCACCACGACTACCAAGTATTCGTACTTGTTAACGGGTGTCAGCAGACCTATGTGGCCCATACATATGCATTATCTTTGAATCCATTGACGTGTGCAGCTAGTCCTAGCTTAAATGCCCCTATTTTTCTTCTATTCAATTTCTAGCATTGAACCGCAGCAGCAGTCTTATTTAAATTCAAAATCACCATTGCATTGTCACAAACAGGGGAGTACCTTTTAACTAGAGATGATGATATCAAGGCACTGTTCTCACCACGAGATTCCACATTACATTCTCTCATAAAATCCTCACCACAAACTGAGGACCTTCGTCATACATTTTTAAGACTTGAAATACATTTTGGGAATTGATTACACTTAAACATTATTTGACACAACATAAGATTCCCAGGGGCCATAGAATACTCATAATGCCACATTTTGAAAATTCCTTAGACAGCGATCTAGCGACTCAATGGGAAGAAGATTTAACCGCTAGCTCATTTTCTATGATTACACTTCTTACCGGGCACGCAGAAAGGGAACATGCCTGTCTTATTTTACAGATTTAGACCCTTAAGCAAGAAATAGAAGCAATGGGATCACCACTCACTACCAAATAGAACAATTATAAAACCATGTTCTCCATTCTCCGTGTCCATCAAGACGAGATGAAATTGAGAAAATCTCGTACATTTTCTAGGGAAGACAAAGACTACAGGGCAAATTGGGTGTATACTTATCAGCCTAAGTATGATGAACCTCCCAGGTCCAAGGGGAGCAGTGTGGCCTCCTCCCCAATAAGTTCAAACATAGAAATTGACCCTTACGCACAAGCAGATACTAGTAGTTTAATAGCGTCAATACCCTACACTGTAATTAAAGGGCACATAGTTGTAGCGACTCCATCCTCTTTGTTGGAGCAAATACAGCAGTACAAAAAAGGTAACCGCAGGCAAAGTATCAAACAAGTGAGATTCCAAGACCCTGTAGTTACCAATATATCAACCCTGGGCTCAGATTCAGGGGCAAGTGGAGTGGAAAACGTCGGAAGAGGAAACAATCCAACACCAGAACGATGCATCACACAAGCTTGACAACAGAAACAGTTGAACCAGAGCAGGCAACCAATTAGTTTACAATCTGTCTTCAAATCAGCTCCCTCCACAGGAAATTGCTCTATTGAATAAAGGCTTATCATTTCCGACTTGATCAATAAACAATTTAAGAGATATTCAGATTGATTTGCTCAAATTTGTCTGCAGCCTAAAAATGAAAAAAATATTTCACAAATCAAGTCAAACAATACCAGACATCTCAACCACAACTGGCACCCTCTGATATCTCCATGCAAATTCTCCTAAGCACTCAGGAATTGATGTGTTTGGAAGACAGGGTAGTAGAACAGGAAGCCACAGTACAAGATGTATTAAATGAGTTAAATATTGAACGGCAATCAAGGTGCATGAAAGAATTGAACAAAAATCTAATTTTACCCTGTTGTTTTCAGGTGACAATGGGCCTCATTACGACCCAGGCGGTAAGTTACCGCCTGGGCCGTGACTTTACCACCATGGCGTAAACTACGTTTACGCCATGGTGGTTGGCGGACTTACCGCCCCATTCCGACCTTGGCGGGGCGGTAAGTCCCCAATCCCCATTTACCCTTCCCCATTCCCATTTTTGCCCCATAGGGCATAATGGGAGTGGGGAAGGCGTTAATTACGCCACCGTAAATTACGGTGGCGTAATTAACTCCATGGTCCCTTAGCGCCATGGATTTTAACACCTGCTAAAAGCAGGTGTTAAAAGCACCATGGCGCTAGGGGACCTCGTAATTGGCGGTAAGGGGTCGGCGCAGCTAACGCTGGCGTAAACCCCTTACCGCCAGGGTCGTAATGAGGCCCAATGTTATTGATACATTCTATAAGGCAGTTATCAGAGATATACATACTTTGGAAGACCAGACACAGTCTAATCATAAATCCAATCTTACTACTTCTGAAGCCTTGGCCTTACAAAGGTTTCTCACCAACGATTCTTTAATTATTATAGAGGCAGACAAAGGAGGCAATGTAGTAATTTTAGATAGAATGGACTACATACAAATGGCTCAAAATCACTTTAACACTCATGGGTCTTAATCTACCCTTTTTTCAAATCCACTAAAGGCGATTACAGCATCTGCCATTAAGCTTATCATCAAATGGCATAGGAAAGGGCTCCTGACAGATGGAGAAAAAAATTTCTTGGTGGTCAAACATCCTACTATTACTACGATTTATTTCCTTCCTAAAATAGACAAACATTACAACTAAATACCAGAGGGTAGGCCAATCATGAGTGGCAAGGGCTGCGTTACTGAGCCGATGTCACAGTACATCAGTGAAATCCTCTTAAAAGAGGCTCAGCAGATGCTGATTTAAGAGATACTATGCATGTACTACAAATACTTGATGAATTGGAATTCGACACAGGGCATATATTGGTGACTTTGGATGTGAAATCCCTGCATACGTCTATGCAGCATACATTGGCGATTTCAAGTGTGCACATCGAAATTATCAAGGAATTGTTAGCTTTTTCATTAGATAACAATGGCCCTCATTACATGTATGGCGGTCCGGAAATAAGGGTGCCGGTAGCAACGTACCAGCACCCGTTCCGGACCGTCGTACTACAATGTTGCCGTTAGTAACGATGCTGGTGCTTCTGTGTACCCTTTTCCATAGAGTCCCCTGGGCTCAATGGAAATGGGGACTAACTCTTACTGCCGCCGCTTGTGATATCCCGGTTGCCATCAAGAGGAGGTGATCGATAACTGAAATTGAGGCAACTGGAATCACGGCTAATTTGCAAATATAGGACTGATTATCCAGGACTCAATACTGATAATGAGTTTTCTGTCTTTCTGTCTTTCTATAAAGTGGTCATGACATATGGATCCACTCATTGAATCTCTGTATTGCCAAACATTATTATCTCATGATAACTGAGTTTTGCAGTTTACATAATTAATATTGGGGATTAACCTGGCTTCTATATTGTAACAATAATGTGCTGTCTGCAGTAGAACATGAAGTCATTTAAACCTTGGATGTTGTTTCATTACATTATGGCATTATCAACCTGGGACCTGTTCTGGTGTGTTCTAAGTTAAGAATGCCAATCACAATAGTGTTATTTATCAGGTATTATTATGGTTTGACAATTCCTGCCAATGTGGCAAAACACATGCAGTGGACTATGTGTTCTTTTGTGAAACATTTGAGCCATGTTTATAATCACATATAATTCCAGCATTACAACAGATGATCCATTGAACTTTGTTCGTTTTTGACACTTTCCACTATAAGCATTTCTGTTTCATATATAGATTAGAGGTTAGCACCATGAGATCAGAATAAATCAAGTTTAAGCATATGGTATTGAGCCACCTTTGGGTTTGTTGGGACATTCTTCCTGTTATGCATAAGAATTTTGACAGCAGTGTCTGAACTCAATTCCCCAGCCCAGCTAGGATTGTTGCATGCAGCAGAGCAATCATATTAGCAATGACACTTTCCCATTACTAGACATTTAGTTCAAATCCATTCTACTTCTGCAAAGAATTGTGATATTGAGAGGTCTTCAGCAAAAGAAACTTGCTATCTTTAACTAAATGCTTCCTGCTGGTCTAGTAGGGGTTTCCATTTGATTTAGGAATTTTCCAATATATTAGCGAATGTTTTCGCTATCTATTATTGTGTTATCAGTTCTAAAGGCAAGGGCTCTTCATTTGAATGAGCTAAGTGTTTCTTCAAGTAGAAAGCCCATTTACCAGGTCCCTTCAAAGATGGTGTCACACCGTATGTTGCAATCCACTTCCGATTCTACCACAGCGTTTCTTTTGAAAAACTTCATCCAAGGCAGACACTGAGGAGATGCACTGAATCTATTGCTCGAACGGGCTGCTCAACTGAGAATTGAGGTAGAGAGAGAGCAACAGGCAGAGGAGGTCCCCTTGCTTCGCAAATGTCGAGTCATTTGCAAATATGGCATAACTTTCTTGCATGGTAACGTTGCATTAATTTATTTTTGTCTTCATGGCAGCTAATCAATATTCATGTTTACCTGACTGCCGGGTCAACTAGAGATTATTACAGGCATGTGCCTTTGTATTCAGGTGGGGACTGAGGTCACGTTTTCAAATAGTTTTGTTTGCACCATGGCACAATAAAGACGGTTGTTTAATTGCTTTCACAGCTTTCGATTGACTACCCGAATTACGGTTGAGACTTACAGATGGGGTTCAAGGTACGAATGTACATAAGTATCAGCCTAGAATAGTGCTGTTTACCTTTATGCATTAATATTGGGTAGTGGTGTAAGCAACACGTAATTACTATTCTGGAATTGTCTTGTGAATAGGTACTTATCATATTGGGCAGCATGGTACTAATACTAAAAGATATGGCGCTGTACCCAAAGCTTTTGGCAGATTGAATAGCCCTTTACTAATTAGACGCTCACCACTATTAACAAGGTTGTGTCAAGAACTTGGGGTGAGTTGCTTTAAGGTCACCACAAGCTGGTAGTGGGGGCGCCTTGTATGTGTGCAGTATTTCAAATGCCAATAATGCATTTTTAATTAAGGAAACATGGCTCAGATGCCACCTAATTGAGATTAACTGTGTATTGACTGCGTGGCCATTTCTAAAAACCTCCTGAATTGACTGAAATGTGTATCTGTTTCCTTCAATTTTTTGTTTCTTGTTTGTTGTTTGATTCGACCAATTGCCACTTTTGTTTTATTTTTGCTTTTTGTGTGCCCTATTTATGGATACTTGATGCATATTTATTCAACTCATTTCTTGTCCCCCAAATTGGTTTGAATGCAATATGATTACGAATCTGTTTAAATCTCTCCCACCTTTATGCACCTGATGGGTGTACTCTGGGCTATTGAATAACGCAATTTCATGTTATTTTTTGGAAATTAGTGTATTTTAATATTGCATTGTTTAACCAATTTACTACATCATATGGGAAACAGCCTAGAAGAAAACCGTGAGTTTGAAACACGTGTCAGCTGGTCTCTATAGATGAAAAATCAGTTTATCTCACAAGTGTAGGCTTTCTGCACAGTGTGGCTGTGTATTTGTTGAATTAATAATAATAAAAATTTCGCATTTATATAGCGCTACAAACCCTCAGGTATCTGAGCGCTGCTTATTATTACCCACGGTGTGTGGTGCTCATTTATCGACCTCGGAAGGATCAAAGGCTGAGTTTGGCCCTGCCAGGATTCGAACCTCCGTTAGCAAGCTCTGCACGGATGTCAAAGCGAGCGCTCTACTCGCTGTGCCACTTGACCGGCATTAATTGTTACTTACAACACTTGGGGCAGAGGGTCGAATTTTTGTGCGACCACCCGCAGTATATACAGTGCATCTACTGTTGTATCCATTATCCTTGAATCCATTGACGTGCAAAGCTGGTTCTAGCTTAAATGCCCCTATTCTTCTTCCATTGCATTCAAAAGGCACTGTTGGCCTTGTTAGTGTACTTACTGGTGGTTTGCGGGAAGTGTCCATTGTTGTCTATAAACATATTGGGCCATTTGCCATGTATTTTCATACCTCTTTACTTCTGCAAGAGTAATAGCTAAACTCCCAAAGTGGGTTGAGGGTACACTTGCATGTGCTGCAGAGATTAAGTTTAATCTATCCTGCTTGTTCGGCAGCACCCTGTCAACAGGGCCTCCTTTTGACCTAGGTATAGGGACTATTCTCTTTTACAGCATAGTTGTAAGTAATGGGGAACCCTTGAGGGTCAGTACTATTAGAATCCAGCCATGCTTTTATGTCATCATCTATGTATGTGGCTGAGCGTGTTAATGCAGCTACCACTCTGTACAGTTCACTGTGTCGCAGACTGATCAGCAAGCGCTTTGCCTACACTCAGCACAGAATATTTTCAATGTGTTTTTGTATGCATAACCCAGATGAGAAGTCTAGCCTTCTTGATGTCCCATATTTTTTGCCTAATTTGTTTTGACAATATTGGCTTGCCTTTAGAATCTCTGAATGAGTTGGCTTGCCGCCATTGAAGGTCAAAGTTAAACCTCATACTACATAGTCTGAATCAGACACAACTAGAGTGGTCTTATGTGGCCCAATTTGTTTTAGTGGAAGGAGGAGGCCATGTAACTCACCAACCTGAGATGATGTATCCTGGGGTTCAAACTCATTACTATGATTGAATCACCCTTTTTATAGCAGCACAGGCATTGCAATACTTAGAGCCTGTCCCAATGGCTGGAACAGCATTCTCATCATAGTATAGTACGTTTGCAAACATCCAAAGCAGGATGTCTGGTACTGATGCTTCTGCCTCTGGTTGTAGAGACCATTCCAGAGCATACATCTGTAGCTATTCTGGTGTATAGTGATGCCTTAGGTCTGGTGCTGTCTGCGTTGCTTCTGTACTATAATTTTTACAGCAACCAGAATCTTTTCTTCTAGAGCAAGTTGTAGCTCAGGAATTGAATAGACATGTGAATGGTATGCTATGGGCTTTATCTCTCCATGATTACGTACTACATATGTAAAGGTTTTTGGACCAGGAAACTGTCACTTCTAAGTCCTTATCCGTGTTCCTGTCCTGAAGAGGACTACTCTGAGTCATCTGTTGGTAGACATGGTGCAGGATGTGTGCGTGCTCTCCCTTCCAGTCTGTTGGATGGAAGTTGTGCTTCAACAAGTCATATAGTGGTTTCATAAATGCTGCATAGTCTGCCACATATGATCGCCCAAAATTTAAAAAGGCCAAGTATGGTCTGCAATTGCTTAAGCGTACTCCAATCCTCTCTGAATAACTTGCGTTTAACCACCTCCAGAAACTTCATTAATTCCTCTTCCCAATATCCAATGGATTCCAGTAAATTGATCATCCTAACTTTTAACAGATTTATAGAGCTTACAGAGAAGTCCTTAAGCATTATGCATCCATCCATATACAAAGAATTAGAGGTAGGTAACAAGCATTTTGCATAATTCGACAGATGACGCCACTGAAATCGAGCTTTCAGAGAAGTTAAATCTAACTCATGGCGAATTATGGCATTAGGAACAGAAAGGGCAAGGCCCTGTACCTTTTTCCAAATGGAACTTTGCAGCAAATCCAAATGAGGTCCTAAATCTAGGAGACACATATCTAAACCATACAAAAAGATGTGTTCAATCTTAAGAAGGCAATACTTTAGTATGGGAACAATAGAAAATGTACAAAGTTTGCCATACAATAGTTTCATGTTTGATATAACAGGACATAGCATATCCCTCAGGGTTTCCTTCCACATTGCTATGAAGGCTGTGTTGGAGAGGCAGTAACTCATTATCTCATACTAGAAACGAACTCCACAGATTGGTCTCCCAATGACCATTTCAAAGATTTTATTTTATTTGGGGCTGTGACTATAACAATTTTGGATTAAGACCTGTTGGCCTGCAGATTGTTCCTTAGGGTATAAGAATGAAAAACATTCAATTTCTGTTGCAGTCCAGCCGGGGTTCTATCAAAAAGAATGATATCATAAGCAAAGGCCAGCCAGTGTAGCCTCAAGCGTCCAAGCCTGATTGGAAAGGTGTCTCCGTCCTGCCACAAGGCACCAATGTCATGAAGATACATGTTAAAAGTGTGGGACCCAGGATAAAACCTTGGCGTAGGCCTATGTTAACTGCAATGAATCTTGTAAAGGCCCCCTTTAGGTTGAGCCGAATCCTCACCATAGATTTCTTAAGAAGGAGGGCTATCAATTGAACCAATTTATACGGGATATTGCATGTCAGCAGCTTTGACCATAAAAGAGGCTGATGAACACAGGCAAAAGCTGTGGACACATCCTGAGTGGCCATATATATATTCCCCCCTGCTCCTGTTTGACAGTCTGCAGGAGATGGGCCAAAATGGTGGCATTTAGTGACTATCACTCGACTGTCACTTTCTCAACCTCTGATGTTCCCCAGGGATCTAACCTATCCCTGGTTCTTCAATGTCTATATGGCTGCCCTGGCACGTGTGATTGCCACTTTCACCTCTAACTTCCAGTACTACACAGACGGCACACAACTATCTTCCAGGCTACCCTCAGCCACCTCCTTCTCCCCGCTCATACCTGACTATCTGTCCGCTATTCAGTTTTGGTGTGCTGAAAATGACCTCTGCCTCAATGTCACTAAGACTGAGATTGTTTGCATTGGGACCCCTGCTGCCGCTTTCCCACTTTCTGTCTGGCCGGGCTCTCTTGGCCCTGTGCCCTCACCCTCTTGCGAAGCAAGAAACCTTGGGGTCATCTTTGACTCCATTCTCTCCTTCTCCTCCCACATTGCAGACATCTCTAAAAAGTCTAACTATCAGCTTCACCTCATCAGAGGTACTCTCCCTTTCCTCACTTTCCCCCAGAGCCTCACTGTCTCCAGAGCCCTGGTTCTCTCTAGGCTGGACTATTGCAATAGCCTCTTCCTCAATCTCCCTTCTTCTGCCCTGCGCCCTCTGCAACTCATCCAGAACAGAACCACAAGACTTATCCTTGCCCTCTAGCCCAGGTACTGCATCTCTCTGGCGCTGAAATACCTTCACTGGCTCCCTGAGGCTGCAAGGATCAAATTGAAGATCCTTTGCTTTGTCCACAAGGCTTTCTGGAGCCTGGGACTTACCTACCTGCAACTCTGCCTACCTAAATACTGTTCCTCACAAGCCCTCCACTCATCTACCTCCAACCTTCTGCGAGTGAGCCGGTTGTCCAAGCAGAGATTTGGAGTGAGATCCTTATCCTCAGCAGGTGCCTCCCTCTGGAATAACCTACCTGCTGCCCTCCGTCTTGAGCCGGATCGCCTTAAATTCCACATACTCCTCAAGACTTTCCTCTTCTCCACCTTCTCTCTCCCACTACCCTGCTAACCCAGTTCTGTTTTTTCCCTTCCTTACTCCTCTTCCTTGCAGCATTTTGACTGGCCGCCGGGTGTAACTCAGAGTCTCACTGGTCCCCAGCACCCCTGCCAGCCCTCTCTCGCACTTGCCTCGGGGCCCTACAGCCCACCCTCACTCAAGGCACTGATAATTTAAACCAGGAGAGTGGGTCTCTCTGCACTTACCCAAGTCCCAACCAACCAGGCGCACTTGATCCTCCCCCTCCCTGTGACCCTCTGTGCACTTGCCCGATCTGTACGCACTGCGCCTGAAGATCGTCCATCTGTCTCCCCTTTCTTCGACCCTTAACTGCACTGTTAAATCTGCAGAATCGCCGTCAGGCCTATTTGCTGTCTCCCAAACTGTTAAATGTATTTTAACACACTTACTCTGCCTCTGCAGACTATTATCGTCTCAGAATTTCAAGAGCTCTGGGTGACTTTTTGGTTTTTCCCCATTTTCCCACCCTCCTTGAGCACTTTGAAACACTTGCCTGTGTATAGGCGCTATATAATCCCATACCATACCAAGTACCCATATTATTCCTAAAGCCCACTTGGCAGGGTGACAAAATGGAATGCTGGCTTAAGGCAGAATCCAAATCTCTAAGCAACAAAATAGAGACCACTTTACTTACTGCATCAAGCAGAGCTACTGGCCTGTCATTGGAGGGGTCAGAAGGGTCCCCTCTTTTATAGATAGGAATAATGGTTGGCAAGGACCATGTATATGGTAATACGTGGGTCCTATAGATTTAGTCAAAAAATACTTTCAGAATGTGGGCCCATAGAACCAGATCTTTCTTCAAAACAAAAGGGGGAGACCATCACGGCCTGGTGCTCTAGGAGGTTTCAGCTTACCAATAGCCCACACCAGATCATCCAGATCCCAAGGGAACACCCCTACCTCCCACAGACACTTTATCGGGTCCTTTACATCTGTCAGATGGTCCAGAGATTGGAATTTTCTGGTATAAAAGTTCACCCAAGTTGAATCAGAAATACAGTTTCCCCTAAAGGGCAACCAGATATGTTATTTACTCTTTCCCAAAATCGTCTAGAATCTGACCTAATCAGAAAGCTCAAGATCTCCTGGTTATCATACCTATAAAGTTCATACTTTAAAGATGTTTTATGGTATTGTAGAATAACACTTTTATTGGTCAGGTAGTCTGAAATATGCAGACCTTTGGATTTTAAGATCTTAAGCTTCTTATGTTTCTCCAGTTTGGATATGTGTATTCTCAAATCGAAGCTGTGTAAATAGTTTGCCTTAGGAAAGCAAATACCCTTAACTGTCACACACAGTCTGTAATGAGGACTTCAAGGGGCTCCACCTCCTGAGCGTCTGAAAGCCAATAGGTACTTTGATAAATCGCGTTCATAAACTGTCTACATCTCCTAAAATCCCACCTACAGGTTAGACCCTTTCTATCAGGGACAACAGGAAAAAGGGCTACAGATGTCTGATGTTTAGTTACAGCAAGTTGTAAGGAGAAGTTAATGATCAAATGGTCTCCTATTTTAGGATCGAAGATAGTTAAGTTCCAACCACATTGAATGAACTTTGGAGAGACAAAGAAATTATCAAACCATGAGGATGCAGACACTCTGTGCCACGTAAACACCTCATTGAGTTTGGGTGTATACAGTTTGAGTTAAAATCCCCCCAACAATGATCAAATGATCACGATCATCTTTGAGCCAGGTCTCAAAGACGTCTTGCAAGATAGACTGGTAATGCTCTAAGGAGACGAAGGCAGGGTTCTAATACATATTTACAAGAAAAATGTGTTGACCAGAGTCACAGGGGGTCATTACAAGGTTGGCGGTAAGGGGTTAACGGCACCGGTAAAGGTGCCGGAGCCGTCAACCCCTTACTGCCCCATTACGAGTCTGCTCGCGGGACCCGCTAAGGGCACCTGGTAAAACCAGGCGCCCTTCGCGGGTCCCGTTAGCAGACCATGGAGCTAACAACGGGCCTGTTACTAACATCATCCCCATTCCCATTGAGCCCTATGGGGGCTTGAATGGGGATGTACCGGGTCTGGGTTCCTTGAATGAGGAATTACCGGGTCCTCCAAGGTTGGAATGGCCCGATAATTCCTCATTCAAGGAACCTGGACCCAGTACCCGGTAAGGGGGTAACCATGCCGCTATTTGCGGCATGGTTACCTCCAACCTTGTAATGACACCCAAAGACTTTAACTCAAACTGCCAAGACACCCTGAGAGGCACACCAGATGTCAGGTTCCCAGTAAATGTCATCTACATATGTCCTGCATGTCTCTATGCTTCCAAGAGGGATTGTGTTTACTAGAGAATAGCCCAGGACTGTTATGCACCCCTGCGGGTGTCTGGTGGAGCATAGTGCTTTCCATTAAAGGTTATATCTGGGTATGTATAGATATCTGAATCCAAAGGGTGTGCAATAAACCAATCCACAGTTCCAATATAGTCTTATATGTGTATCTCTGTATGTTACCAAGAAGGCTTGAACCATGCATGTTCTGTACAGCCTCTGAGTCTGTATTAGCATTTAAGATTCTAAGATCTATTACTAATTGATATGAACCATCTGGTATGGATACTGGGATCAATGATGTATTCTAGGGGCTTGACTGTTGTATCAGAACCCCCTGTTCCAGTACCTAATCCACAATTACTTTCAAATGTGGTATAGCCTGTGCTTTGATTGGATATTGTTTCTGGGGCTTTGGTGTTGCAAAAACTTGGCATTGTATGTGGAGGGTAATCTATGTCATGCTCTACACGATTCTTGTACAACTGTGCTGCACCTAGAACAGCCCATGAGGCTGCATAGGAGCTCACTACATTTTCCCCAGCTTTATCTGAAAAAGTTGGTTTATTTACCTCCTACCCTCTAGGGCTTTCCTTGACATAAAGCCTGGGCCAATTATGTTAAAAAGGCCATCCTGTGTTATATGCAAATTAGACCTAAATAGTGCATTTATTTGCCTTGGATTATCCCCTTCAGGGTGGATTGTAACTTTATACACATTATTGTCCTCCACTTCTCTTGTGGCAGCAATAACCTCTACTGTTTGATTAGTAGGCATAGGATGTAAAAGCTTCTTGTGTATTTCTTTGAATATTGAGGCTTGTGTGCCAGAGTCCAATTGTACCACTAACCAATCCCATGGATTGTCTGGTATTAACTCGTAAATATGGTTAAGAGTTTCTACCATTGTTGCCATTGTCCACTTTTAAAGCTGCAGTTTGCTTCCTTACTCCTAGTCTCCCTTGGGTGTCAAGCCCGGTTTCTTCTCTTTCTGTAAAGGAGAAGAAGGATAGTCTTGATCTCTGTATTTTTGTGGCTGCCTAAGATGTACCCTATCTCTTAACTGATAGGTTCTTTTTTCACCATGTCTACCCTTAAATGGTCTTCTATCCCAACCAGCTTCTTGCCTGGGATGGGTACTATCTTTGTCTACAGATAGTGTTCTGCTACGAAAGGTCTCCCTTTCTTCCATGGTAGGGGCATACCGAAAGCCCTTGTCTTTCCCTTTCTGCCTCTAGTTGAGAAGGTTTGTATGCTTGGTTCCTGTCTGGTACCAGTGGTACTAGTAGGTGCTGCTCTATTAGAGGGCTTATTCCCACCTGATTCCTTCCTCTGGAGGTCTACCCAGGTGATCCCTGACTAGCGACCTGTAACTTGCTGTAACAATGTGGCCAAGCTGGACATTCCTTTCATGGTCACTGGGCAATGCTGCTAGGCGCCTGACGGCTTCTAGTCTTACCAACATCACCTTTTATAAGGGACATAAGTACTCCTTCTACCATGGAATAATTGCCCTAAGCTATTGCCAGACCTGAACTCATTGCTGCTTCTGTTCCCTGGGAGTTCAATATCTCTCCCAGAATTGGGGTAAGTGCTGTAGTTGAAGGAGTCACATTTAAATTAAGGTACAGCCAACTATACACTAAAACCCAAATATCACAGTGCTCCATGAGTGGATTGCAACCTGCTGGCATTATGATTGCTAATGCCCTCGGCCTCTGCTGAGTGACCTAAGGATCAGCTGCCTCTAGGTGGCTCAGTTTACTGGAATACCATCTAGGGATGTCCTCCTGCCTTGTGGGGCAAGTGCCCGGTAAGGCTTTGAGGGTCTGGAATGGAAGCGTTCCTTCC
Source organism: Ambystoma mexicanum (assembly GCF_040938575.1). Classification (NCBI taxonomy): domain Eukaryota; kingdom Metazoa; phylum Chordata; class Amphibia; order Caudata; family Ambystomatidae; genus Ambystoma; species Ambystoma mexicanum. Next base: position 721,400,521 of record NC_090923.1, read on the forward strand.
TCCGCTACTATTACTGGTCTGGGTGCTGCTGGGGTAGCTCATAAGAGACTATAATCTACAGCTTGAGCACACACAGTGTCAAAATGTCTCACCAGAATGTCATAGTGCTCCCAGGTAAATGGGTCATTTGCCCCCCTGTTTCGGTGGAACCTAAGAATGTGTTCTAAGGTTACCCCTTCCGTAGCAAAAGGACCATGTCTAGCCCTTGTGGTGGGGTTTGTTAATCCCCATTGAAACCAGTTCTGGTGGTCTACCTGCTGTAAGGCTACTTCAGGATACCAATAGGGTGTGTATTGTACCCTCCTAATGTGTAGGATCTCAAACCCGCCTACTGGTTTGGTATCATGTGTTTTCATATACGTGAACATGGCTTCCCTGGCAATCCTCCAGGCACTGCCACTGTGAAGTTGGTGTTGACATTCCTAACACCTCTTTCCTGTAACTAACCGGTTACTGCACGGCAGCAGTTCACAGGCATAGGGACATCATTGTGTGGGTTAACCATTCTCTCAGCCAGATAACGTACTTGAAAGACCCACCCATTTTCACTAGAGTGTGTTTTAAACTATTTGGTAGACACTCTTGCTCTTCACTAGAGTGTGGTAATGCCTCTCAGCTAGCTGTCAAGAGGACTTGCTTGAAAAGCCACCCTGATCCTAGAGTGCTTTAAGCTTTGTATTACACCCTGCTCTTCACTAGAGTGTATATTATTCTTTGTATTGTCAGGCCTATAGCAACCCCCCCTGGCCCTTTTAAGTAGCCATGTGAGGAGAATATTATTGGGGTGTAGGAAAGATGAGCAATGTCCTATCTGGGGTGTCAGAACGATGTGATTTGTATCACCCCTACCTCCAGAGCCTTCCCTCCACCCCCAGGGGAGTGTCCATGGCCCCGTGCCCCGGCAGGGGCTGTTGTATGAGTAGGGGTAGGGAAAAGCATGTATCTGTCACTGTGCAACAGTGAAGAGAGCAGGTAGCAACCCCGGCAGTAGGCGGCTGCTCTCAATTGCCAACACAGGAGAGGTTTACCAATATCATGAAAAATTACCTTCATGGTGATTCACGTTCTCTTAGTCCAGGCCCTCCCTCCTTCACAAAAGGTTGGGAACACCTGCATCCGCAGGCAGGCTGGAAAAGCTAGCTGTAAAAGATAGCTGTCAATTTAAGAATTCTGGAAGGCGAAGGGCCTACGACACGCCTGCGTCCCTCAGTGTGCCAGGCCCACACTTTACCCTCATGTCTCCAATGTTCCACACCTAGTTCCTGTGGTTCCGCCGAGGGCGGTAGAATTTAAGTATATGCGTACTGTAGGGGATGGCTGGGTGGGTATTGTTAAGGAAGGAGAGCCCGGTCTAAGAGAACCTGAATCACCATGAAGGTAATTTTTCATTTCTCGGTCGTCCTGGCTCTCCCTCCTTCCCAACTGGTTGGGACCAGGCTAAAAAGCCTTTGAATAAGCAAGGGTGGAGGAGACAGCAGGTACAGGATTCAGGCAAATAAGTTGCGGAGAACCTCTTGGCTGAATTTTGCACCATTTCTAGAAGATGTGTCCAAAGAATAGTGCTTGCACAAGGCAAGCGGAGCAGCCCATGTAGCTGCTTTACAGATGTCTACAATGGAACATGCCTGGTAAAGGCACAGATGCTGCCTTGGCTCTAGTAGAATGAGCCTGAAGTCTCTGCAGAGTTGCAAGCCCTTTCATGTAATAAGCCTTGGAGATACAGGAGACAATCCATCTAGCAATGAACAGCTGGTCTGGTTTTCTGAACGGTTTGGTCCTTTCAAGGTAGAATTTTAAAGTTCTTACAATATCTAGGTTATGTAATTTTTCTTCGGCCGCAGAAACGAGCGGTCTGTGAAGAAAAACGGGAAGACATATTCCCTGGTTTAAGTGAAAATCAGAGACCACCCTCGGTAGAAAGGAGGGGACGGTACGTAGGACAACTTTGTCCTTATTGAAGACTGTATAAGGTTCCTTTGAGGAGAGAGCCTGGAGCTCACTAATCCTTCTAGCCGAAGTAATGGCTACTAAGAAAGCAGTTTTCCAAGTTAGGAATTCTAATTCGAATGAAGCCATAGGCTCAAATGATTTTTGCATTAGGGCTGATATGACCACGTTGAGATCCCACTAAGGTGGAGGTTCACGAATAGGGGGATGTAAATGTAAATGGCCCTCAAAGTGCCTTTTAATGGCTTAGTTGGATAGAGAGAAAGACTTGTCTTCTCTATTCAGGTAAGCACCGATAGCTGATAAGTTATGTTTGCACATGTCTACTTTGACACCCGTGGAAACTATATAAGACATGAAGGACATGACATCATCAATAGAGGCCTTTAAATGGTTACGGTCATGTTTCAAGACCCAGTGACAGAAAGTTAACCATTTGCTACGATATTGCTTTTTAGTGGAAGCTTTTCTGGATGCTGACATAATGGCTATATTTTGCTCTGACATATGTAAGTGGGAAAAGGCTAGTTTTTCAGGAACCAAGCCTTCAAGTTGAGAAATTGAGGAGAGGGGTGAAGGACCTGTCCCTTCTGTTGAGTCAACAGATCTCCTGATAGTGGACGATCTAATAGGGAAGACCCTGCTAACTCCAGAAGGTCTGGAAACCAGATCTGGCAAGGCCAGAACGGAGCTATTAAAATCATTGTCGTATTGTGTGACGTTTTGACTTCAATATTTTGTGAATCAATGGGAGAGGTTGGAACGCATAAAGTGTTAGATCCGACCAATCCAGATGTAGAGCATCTCCCAGGGATAGAAGACCCTGACCTTGGCTTGATGCAAACTGAGGACATAGTGAGTTGAGTTGGTTGGCAAATAGGTCTACTGATGGATGGCCCCGCTTCTGAAATATCATGTGTGCCACTGACGTTTTCAGCTCCCACTCGTGCGGAGCAGCCAGTAACCTACTTAGCTTGTCTGCAAGGACGTTCTTCTTGCCCTCGAGATGGGACGCCAACAAGATAATATGATTTTGAATAGCCCAATACCACATTTATTCTGCTAGGAGACACAGGGGGCGGGAGCGAGTCCTCCTGCTTGTTGATATAAAACATTGCAGTGGTGTTGTCTGCTAGAATTTTCACCACATTTCCTTGAAGTGAGGGAAGACATGATATTAGAGCAAAAAATATGTCTCTTAGTTCCAGGACATTTATGATACGATATATTTTATTTGTAACGCGCTTGTACACAAGTGTTTCAGAGCGCGACAAGGCAAGGGAGAGGAAACAGGGGAGAACACAACAATGATCTTACTAGGCTCAGTGACATTTAGAACGTGCAAGTGCATGGGAAAGGGGAAAAGGTGCATGGAAAGGGAGAGTGGAGAGTGTAGAGCAGAGGAGAGCAGATAAATAATAAATAAAAATAAATAGATAATGGAGGCAATAAGCAGTGCTAGTGCAGCCAGCAAGTGGCAAGTGCTGTGTTTACGGCAGCAGACTGGGTAAGTCTGATAAGTGCAGAAAAAGAAGAAAATGGGGTGGGTGGGGGACTGTATAAGTACAGATACAGTCCCCAGTGCAAGGGGTGGCCAGGAGGCAGTGCAGGCGGGTTGCAGGGTGAGCAGGTACCTGGGCCCAGGGGACAGACGGTGGCCAGGTGCACGATACCAAGAGAGAGCAGATCACCAGGGGAGAGGGGGGACGAAGGCAGAGGACAAGAGGAAAGTCTTGAGGTGCTTCCGGAGATGGTTCTCCTCAAGTTTTAGAGTGGCAGGGAGGCCCCAGCCGAAGACAAAGATCTATCCCCAGCTTGTTTCTTTGAAAAACGACTGACCCTGAGGGAGTTAGAGGAAGAGAAGCGAAGCGCTCGAGAGGGGAGGTATTTGCAGATGGATAGCTGAAGGTATTTTGGACCCAGGCCCCAGAAAACCTTGTGGACAATAGTGAGGGTTTTGAATTTAATCCTTGCATCCACTGGGAGCCAATGGAGAGATTTCAGAGCAGGACAGATACGATCCCAAGGGTTGAGGCCAAGGACAAGTCTCGCAGTCCTGTTCTGAATTAGTTGCAGAGGGCGGAGAGTAGAGGCAGGTAGATTTAGAAAGAGGCTGTTACAATAGTCCAACCTAGAGAGAACCAGAGCTTGGGAGACAGTGAGCTTCTGGGGGAACGAGAGGAAAGGCAGAGTGTCTCTGAGGAGGTGCAGTAGGAAGTTTGACTTTTTAGAGCCCTCAGAGATGTGGGCTGAGAAGGAAAGTGTGGAGTCAAAGATGACCCCAAGGTTCTTAGCCTCGCAGGTTGGGGTAGGAGGAGGGCCAAAGGAGGCCGGCCAGTGAGTGAGGGGAAATGATGGTGAAGGTGTGCCGATGAGGAGGATCTCCGTCTTGCTGGCATTCAGATAAAGATCATTGGCGGCACACCAATCTTGAATGGCAGTTAGGCAATCAGAGATGAGATGAGAGAGGGTGAGGAGGTGGCAGAGGGCAGCCAGAAAATGAGTTGAGTGTCGTCAGCGTAGCAGTGGAAATTTGAGCAGAAAATGGCAATGCAGTTATTGGTTGAAAAGCCAGGGCGAGAGGTTAGACCCCTGGGGAACACCACATGTAGAGAGAAGATAGATTATAGGAAGGACCCCATTTGGACCTGGGAAGGTCAATCAGAGAGGAAAGAGGTCAGCCAGGCCAGAGCCTGATCAGTGATACCCAGGTATCACGGAGACGGTTGAGCAGGATAGTATGGTTGACCGTGTCGAAGGCAGAAGAGAGGACAGAGGGAATATTAGAGTCAAGGTTAGAGAGCAGATCTTCATGGATGTTCAGGAGAGGAGTTTCCGTGCTTCTGGCCGCTCTGAAGCCAGACTAGTGGTCGTGGAGACAGCCAACAGATTCGGAGTGAAGGTGAAGCTGAGAGATGGCCAGCTTTTCCAGGAGTTTGCCCAGACAGGGAGTAATGGAAATTGGCTGATAGTTAGCCAGACAAGAAGGATCAGCTGTGGGTTTCTTGAGAAGAGGATGCACAAGAGAGTGCTTCAGAAAGGAGGGGAAGGAACCTGAGGCAAATGAGTGGTTGAAAAAAATCAGCTAGGGCCGGAGCGAAGGGTGTCAATGTGGTCCATGACGGTTTTAGAGGAACAGGGATGAACCTGTTTTGACGTGGCTTTCATAGAGCGGACTTGTCTGGCAACCTCATCAGGGGAGAAAAGAGTAAAGGAGGAGAAGGAGGGTGGCAGGGTGGTTAACGGGGGGTCAGTAAGCACAGACTGTGGGGGAATAGGAGAGGGAAGGGAGTAGAGGGTGGACAGGATGTTCTGGGTTTTAGAGATAAAGTGAGAGGCAAGGGGATTGCAGAGGGCCTGGGAGGCAAGAGGAGGGGAAGAGACTGCAGCAGGGTTGGCAAGCTCCTTGCAGATTTTAAAGAGCTCAGCCAAGTTGTTAGATGCCGCAGAGACACAGGCTTTAATGTGGACTCTCTTCTTGGTGCGGGCAGAGTGTCGGTATTGCCTTTGGAGTGGCGACAGGCCAGTTTGTCAGAGGGTGAACAATAAGCCCTCCATGTCCTCTAAGCCGCCCTACACTTACGTTTAAGTGTAGCTAGGTCTGAGTCATACCAGGAATTGCACTTGGCTTTGGGCTTCAAGCGGATCCTCATGACAGGAGCAAGAGCATCAAGAGTATCAGATATAGAAGAGGAAAGAAGCAACGGAGTTGTGTCAGAGTGTGAGTCAGCCAGTGGAGAAGGGGGGAGAGAAGGTGGCAGCGAATGCCTCAGCTGACACACGCTTCATAGGTCAGATGTCCGAGAAGGTAGGTGTCAGTGTTGGAGTGGGCTTGGCTTGGGGGGGGGAGAGAGAGATTAGAGGAGAGAAGACAGTGGCCACTCCAGGAGAGAAGAGTGGTCAGAGGGATAGAGGGAACGCCCTGCAGATTTGTGGAGGTAGTCTGAAGATGGGCAGAGGAGTAGGGAAGAGTGGGCAAGGTATCCAAGGAATGAGAGGAGGGGACAGTCGGAGATGGAAGGAAGTTGATGAGGCGGGGGAATCGCCTATCGAAAAGGGGGAGAATGGCCTGAGGACTTTGAACCATGACAGTGCAATTAAGGTCGACATTAAGGATGACTCTGGAGGAGTCGAAAGAAGCCATGAGGACTTCCCAATGAGTGCCACCATTAATGGAAGCAGAGGAGACAGGACAGAGCACAGAGATCATATGTGGGGGTCCATAGATCCGGCGAAGGAACAACAAAGAGGATGTCGGTGAGTGTCTGTCTGGAAGAGGCACTGGTGTAGGTATCAGCTATAGGGAGACCAGGGTTGGAGGCCAAGATATCCTTTTTAATCGTCTTCTTTCCAGACTTAGTAAGAAGGGAAGGATAGTTGATAAAATAGCAGTTCGAATAGATGGGAGAAACAGAAAGCGCCATGAGTGGGAAGATGGGAGGCAGAGGGAGGAATAAGCAAGTACAGCAGTATAGAACAGTCACTGGGCTAGTAGGTTACAATCAATGGTCAAAGTCCAATGCAAAATACAACCAAGTTTGACTTTCAGGTTCAATGTAAAACACGCCAAGTTTGCCTTTCAAGTAAAATGCAAAATATGCAAGTTTGACTTTCAGGTTCAATGCAAAATACGCCAAGTTTGACTTTCAAGTACAATGCAAAATACGACAAGTTTGACTTTCAAGTTCAATGCAAAATACACCAAGTTTGACTTTCAGATTAGATGAGGGCCCAGTAGAATAAGGAATTTAAGGTAGGGGTCAGGTGGTAAAGGTGAGTGTAGAAACAGCTTCAGGTGAGTACATAACGTGGAGAGCTGAGAGTACCCGCCGAGAGAGGAAGTACAGGGAAATCAAGAAGGGGGGAAACTAACACATGCAGAGTACGGCAAGAGAGTCATGGTAGTTCAATAATCCAAGGGTGGAAGCCTCAGGGGAGGTTTTGGCTGTGCCAGAAAGTCTCATTGAGCGGCCTGTAAGCGGACAGGAAGCTGACAGGGGCCTTAGAAGTGGGCCTTGGAAGGGGCGGGCTGGCTGAAGCATGCCGGTTGATCGTTGGTGTTGAAGGCAAACCCCCCAGCCAATCGCTGCCCTGGATGGAGGCTGATGCCAGAAACACCACTCCCAAACAAGACTCACAGGCCCGGGCGGCCATTTTGGAAGCACCGCATGGTGCAAAGCTATGCTGGTAATTCACTGCAAAACCACATCTTTCACACGTGCAGAGCAGCTAAAAAAACAATTTTGTGGTCCTTCTTTTCCTGAGAGGAGCAAAGACTGAGAGATGTTAGACTTAGACAATGGGCTCCTCAACCGTACTCTCAAGAGTCTGTTGTTATGACTATTTGGTGAGGAGGAGGTTGACAAGGGAACCCTATTAACAGGTTCTCTGGGGAGCTCCACCAGAGTAGAGAGTCCTGAACTTGTTTTGGAATTTGGATTTTCATTTCTTGGGAATCCGAGTGCTGGTTCCACTTGAGAGCAAGATGCCACTGGATCGTTCACATATGGAGTCTTGCAAAGGCAATTTAGGGAGGAAGTTGGAAAGCCTTCCTGCTCCCGGGGATGTATGCTCCTTGATGATGGCTGGGGCAGAAGGTATGTACATGCCCGGAGGGAAGTAATATCCATAAGACCTCATCTGCAGATGAATCAAACAATGTTTGCCATCAAATTGAAGGTCAAGCACTTTCTCCTGGATATCTTGGTTAATGGAAGAGGAAGACAGATATGCGTGCCTATGCATGCAGACTGCACTAGTGACTACCCTTGCAGTTGTGTCAGTGAGATCTTTGACGACTTGAAGCTGTTGGATAGCAGCTTCTCTGCCCTCTGCCCTCTGACATCCAGAATAAAAATGTGTCTGTGACTTCCTGAGGGAGCATAACAAGGAAACCTTCAAGATTCTCCCAATTAAGGATATTAAATCATGCCAGAACTGTAACAGTGTTAACTTGCCTAAGTTGTAAGGTAGAGTGGTGTAAGGCTTCTTACTGTGGGTCTCCCATGTTTTTGCGTTTTTGTCTAGCACCGAAGCTGGAGATGGAGAAGGGCCTTTACCCTTTGTGCTAAGGGCAACTGGTACTACTGCCAATTGAGCTGGAAGATTGTCCATGAGTAGGAAGGGTTTGTCCTTAGGCACCTTATCTTTGTTATCCAGGGCCTTGGAGAGATGTGCAACAGAGTGAGGCTTCCCCCAACAAGCTAGAGCTTGTTCTAGAATGGGCAATTCCATGGGAAGTTGAACTTTTGACTGCTGAGGTGGCAGTTTCCTAAAAACACCAGCTGTTTCAGGCTTATCCTTTGGAAGGATTTCTAGTGCCCGCATGGCTTTAGTTACAATGTCATGGAACACCTTAGACGGTGACTTAGTGGTGTCCTCCACTGGATCTGAGTCAGAGACCTTTGAAATGTTCTGTTTTTTGGGTGGAGGAGCAGTGTCTTCATTGTCTACTGATACCGTGACCGGCTCTGTAATAGGGTTCATGGGTACAGAGCCCTGAGGTAACATGGGTGACATTTTTTCCTTTAAGCGTTGAGCCAAAACTTCTAGGAAGGGCTCAGAAAGCATTGTTTTCAGCTCAGTATTGGTGATGTTGTTCGCCATTTGGGAAGGGCTAGGTAGACAGTCTTCTAGTCTGATAGGAGAAGTAGAAGAGTCAGCCCTATTAGGCAGTTGGCTAGGATTATAGATGTTCAACACCACAGGTCTAGGCACCTGAATGTTGGTTAGTACCAGAAAATTGAGGCAAAATGTGAGGAGACTGAGCTCTCACAGGAGTGCTGAACAATTGTTCTAGTGGAACCGTAAAACATCTTGAAGCAAAAAAGTTTTCCGAGTTCGGCCTTAGCCCTTAAATGTGGGGGTAACGCTATTACCGCTGCATTTAAGGGTTGGCCCGATCATGAGTCAGGCAGTAAGTAGGAATTCTACCTCCTACCTTACCAGCGCAATTACCACTGTAATAGCGCCCCAACCCCAATGGACCCAATGGGTAATGGGAATTTACTGCTCTACTGCTACTCGTGATCTGGCGCTGATAGCGCCAGACCGAGTAGTGGTAACACTATTTGCGCTGGCGGGATCCCAGCAGTGTTACTGCTGGGATACCGCCAGACTCCTGATGAGGCTCTTAGAATGCAAAAAGTAATTAATGAAAAGGTTGAAATCACTGTCATTGCCTCTACCTCAAATCAAGACTAAGGGCCTCATCACGAGTTGGGCGGTATCCCGGCTGTAATCCCGCCCAACTGTAATATCATTAGTGCCAACTAGTCTGGCGGTATAACTGCTGGATCACGGGTTGGGCATTAATGGTAAATCCCCATTCCCCATTCCCAATGGGGAATTTTCGATACTAATACCGTGCGGTAATAGTGCCGAAAAAAGCTGGAGGTAAAAATGACCATTTAGCACCCAACTCGTGATAGGGCCAGCCCTTAAATGCAGCAGTAATACCGTTACCGCCCAACTCGTGATGAGGCCCTAAGACTGATCAACCTTCTCCAAAAAATCATAGTCACCTTAAAAACCAACTACTGCCTCACTAGGTCAGGATAGCCAACCTCACTAATCATGCTGGGAAATCTAGCATCTGCCTGATCAAATCATGATAGGCAACCACATAGAGGCATCTGCCTCAATACCTTTCGCAATGTGATATCAAATGAGAGGTAAAAGGCCTCTTCGTACTCACTAACAATGGAAGGTAGAGAGTGAAGAGGCCTGGAGAAGACTGGATGCCTGGGATGATCCACAATTCAAGGGAAAATGGAAAAGGTCCAAAAATATTAAAAAGCCACCTATTAATGCACCATGTTCTTTTCACCCGAAATGTATCACAAATAGGATAAAATGCCTCAAAACAGAATTAAATTTCCATTGGGATTAATGGTGCCAGAAAACAGCCAATCCATGGTGTCTGCTCTTTAGGTGGTGAGTTGATTTGCCTTGGGGATATACACAGAATTGTTCCCCAAGCAGCTCAAACAGAGTTCACGTTCTCCTCAAAAGTCAATAGGCAGACTCCAGTGGGGACGCAAAATGCCTCAAAACAGCCAGGAATCAGCTTAGTTGCTTTAACATCCAGCTCAGGAGAATCAGGAAAGCCCATGTGCTCCTTCTCCAATCTTCCAGCCGTGTGTGTCCTCCCTTTGCCAGTTCTGTTAGCCCAAACAGCTATCTGCAGGACCTGAGCTGACTCTCTTTATGCTATTTGGGGCTGTCCCTTTCCATGCCTCCAATCCCCAAACTATATCCAGCACTGAAACTCTTTCTAAACAAAAGTATCAGCAATACACATCTTTTTTGTGTACGTAAATGGCAAGGACACAAACGCCATGCACCACTAGGAATCGTTCCAAGAAAGTTTTCTGCGGACTGTACCCTTATTATGTAAATATAAGCCAAGAACACAAGTGCCATTCGCTACAAGGAATCATTCCAACAAAGGTTTCTGCAGACAACATTGACACTATGTAAAATACAGATAAGACTGCATTTTGTAGTTCTTTGCAGTGCCTTATTATCTCTATTTGGTGTATTATTAGTACATTTGGTGCTCATCCCAGAAAGCCTTCAGTGCAGTCAAAGGGGATTGTTGACAGTAAGTGTACATCGTGTACTCAACTCCAGGATACTGGTGCCCGGCCTACACTATTGAAAAAACCTCTATTGTACTTTTTTTTGGCTTTGCAAATAAGCACATTTTGCGGCATGCATTATACCAAATATTAAAGTGTTTGTATCACATTGTTCATTTGCAACAAGGCCTGGCCTGCAGCTCATACCACATGCTTATTTATGCATGGCTGCCTTGGGCAGACATGGGAAATACATGTCAGATCAGCAAGAAATCCTAGCATATTGTGTCATACACAAGCAGACTCAAGTAGAGTTGTCTCTACTGGAAGCATTTTTATGGCATATTTTTACCAGGAATCTAGTTCAGTACAGATAGAATGCACCTCCCACCTTCTGCTTCCAGAAGAGATCTAGTATAGGATGTACTAACCTCTTCACCAGGACCCTCCCCCATACTATAGAACCATATTTCAGGCCAGGAAGCATTATTCGCACTGCCGCTATTAGATGCTAGCAACTTTATCTACACCAGACTTCATGAGATCTCAGCATGGGGGAACCTTTCCACCTATCAAGACCTCCAGCACAGCCTTCAGCACAGAGGTTCCTCTTACAAATCACTAATACACATTTTTATGGTATGTGCAGTCGGGTTTGCACCTATGTGGCAAAAGTGTCTCCTTACCTTTAAACAGTTGTAGCCGATGATACAGAGGAAGGCAATAAGTGTGTGCGTAATTGAGAGGAAGTTCAGAGCTGGCTGCATGTATCCAGTACTCTCTTCTAGGAAAAAGTAGACAATACTTTCTTCTTCATCTTCGTCTCCCTCCTCCACAAACCCTGAGCCCTCTAGCTCCTCCTCAAATCCAGAGCCTTCAAAGTCTTCTTCGCCACGCGGGGAATCGGATACCTGAAACAAGTGGATCAGTTAGGAGCATGATCTCAGAACAAGAACTCCCCAAGCCCGTCTTTTTCTTCAGGGGATCGTTTGATGCTGATATGTTTCATTGGCATACATTGGTGCCCTCATTGAGCAGTGGACTTTTCAGGTGTCATGATATGTATAAAAGTGTCATTTTTACAGACTTAGAGAAAATTTACAACCCGGGGATCTCTATAAAAGGATGTGACTGTTACAAGGCTTGGAATCGGGACTGTTTGAAGAGTCACTTTTAAAGGGTGTGACTCGTGCATTCTCCCTAACAGAGAATAGCTGTATTAAAGGGCAGGACTGGTTTGGGAGTTTAACAATAGAGTTTGAATGTATCATCAAACTTCTCTATTGCAAGGTGACTGTATTGTGGGTTCTCTCTAACAAGGTCGTTAGAAAGGATTTTCTTTTTGCTGCTTTCCCTTCATGTACATCTATGGAAACCTTTGACGTTTTGCTGCTGTTTCAAACCTGTCCTGACTTTTGGAGACAAGCGAAGCCTTTTTACTTCACTTCCCTTGCTAAGTTCATCTGTTTTGGGGGCACTGATCAGTCCCTATGGTTATCAGTGCAGGAGAACTCGGTTTTCCATTGTGGAATTGTTTACTTTACACTGCACACGTCACCTTGCAGTGAAGAGCGGTAGGAATAATTTGTGTCCCTATGACTTGGTTATTCATAACTTTATGGTTACTTGCAAGATGTGTCCAAGACAGGCTGGTAGCAGCAGATCTTTTTCTACAGTGTTTCTTTCAATTGTCTGCACTTTTGGATATTAGCGCTTAATGGCTTTAGAGTACAGGGCTTCATTACAAGTTCAGTGGTGTGGGAAAAAACAGGTGGTAATTCTGTTACTGCCACTTTCTTTTGGCACCAATGGAATCATCTCTGTTTTTCCCACACTGCCTAACTACAAGTTTGACCTTAAAGTGATGGATTTTCCTTCAGCATCATGATGGAGGTAAATATGCCACTATAAGGGAGAAAATCTTAGGAATTACTGCAGTGGATCCTCATGGAGTCCTATCGAATCCAAAAATGGGGATTAGCACCACCCTACCACCACTTGTTATCCTGTAGTAAAGCCACAAGACCAAGTGGCGGTAACAGTAAGCATATTTGGTGGTAATTTGGTAGATTTACAGCTGAATTATCAGCAGACTCGTAATGAGGCCCACATATACTCTAAAATGGATGTGCCACAAGATGGTCGCCTGTCCTTTGGCCATCTTGTATCTTGGCCTTCTTCTTGCCCTTTCTTGGCCGGATTTGTCATACATGGCAAGCCTTTTCCCAGGGAAAGCTCCAGCTTTCCCGGGCAAAGCAGTAGTGTGTATGTGTGGCCAGATGTGGGGGCTGGGACTGTCCGGTCCAATTCCATCTCTATACCAAAGTGTGTCTGTTGCTGGGCAGGTAAGGTGGCTAGAGTCTGTCCATGACTGGCCAGCCCTTGAAAGTTTGAATTGTGCAGATCTTTACCATTGGTGGGCTTGGGGACGACTCAAGCTCGAATCCTGGATAAAAGGTGAACCTTTTCAGCCATTCATCAATCGTTGTATGGGCCAAGACCCCTACAAAGAGGAGCGTCCACTGAAGACCCATACCTTTTCGTTGTAGCCAACTAGCATTATCTTCTTTAACCATTCCGGTGAAGCCCTGTTCCTGTGCTGACATCCAGAAAGCCTTCAGTGGTGATGCTTCGACCCTTGGACCAGTGCAAATAACCAGTCTCGAACCCCCGCTTGAGGATCTTGCCATTGGAAGCCTCCAGAAATGTCCTGGAATGATTCTGTGAGCTGACTACCTTCCCTGTGAGCTACCTTGCTGCACTGGTCACCGGCCCAAGTTCACACTTGTGACTCGATAGAACCTGGACATTTGAAACAAGAGGCCTCCACCTGAAATTTCAGCTCTGTAGCACAAAAAGAGGCCTTGCAGGACCAGCTTCTTTGTTTCTGCCACGTGGGTCATCTTCCACCATTTTCGTCAAATGGCCATCACTGCTCTCCGCTTGAATTTTGTCCTGGGGTCCTCATAGGTTGTCAACAATGTGGTATTCCTTTCTTCATTGTTCCAGGGACGTCCAGGTGTAAGGCAAAAAAACCTGGGCCAGCGACCCGTGGACTTCTTATCCCCCAGTCACCCAAGTGCAATCCTTGCTGCTCAGTTACACTACCCAGATAGTTTGGCTAGACATTAGTTGTCTCTTCCCGTTCACCAGAATAGGGTGGCCTCTCAGAATCTGTTCACAAGGCTGATTTTGAAAATCTATCTCAACAAGGGTTGTATCTGGTGTTATTTATAACAAGGTTTGAATGTGTAAGGGCTCCATGTGAAGGGATGCAATTGTATCAGTAATCTCTGTTTAAAGGTGTAACTCTCGTTCATTCTCTGCAACAGGATATGTGTGTTCCAGAGATGCTCTGAAACAGAGTCTGGTTCTGAGTGTTACTGTATCAAGGTGTATCCTGTACCAGGATGTGGGAGTAGAAGTACTGATCACATGGAATAACCATATCAATATTCAATACAAAAGAATCTGCCAAAACCAGGGACCTCTACAACAGGGTGCAACTGTAAAAATGAAAGTTGCTTATGATGGGCAATTGTATCAGGGTGGCTTGCTATACCAGAAGGCAACTGAATCATAAGTATGTATTACATGATTGGACTGGATCAGAGGTAATGTATGCCAGTGTATGACATTAAGAGACTACCAGAAAGTATAAGAATGCATGTGGTGTCTCTATAACCAAGATGTACTATTTAAGAGCTTTTTAGATCAGGGCCTGACTGCTTCCTGTATGATCTGTTAATAACTAACTGGTTAAAGGGTTTCCGTTACAGAGTCTTACTCTGTTAGTAGCCATGTAATATGATGACAAATCAGGATGTCTCATATCTGCATGGACTGTTTCTCACCTTATAGAAAAGCAGAATAAAGTTGATGGCAAATGCAAGGAAGAGAGCCAGGAAGCGAAGGTTGTAGAAGTTCCTGGACAGATAATTCTGAAACGATAAAACAAACTCCATTTGGTTATTTCTGTGTCAGAAAGAGGGTGTTTAGTCTGTGTGCCGAACAGCCCTACGCATGGGCTAATGTTCCAAGTACGCAATTACAAATCAACACATGAAACTACCACATTAGACAAACAGGTGTGGCAGCAGATATACGTGTCCCATTTATTGTGTTGGCATTCAATGGAATGTTGACAATAAGAATGATAACAGCGATGTGGCAATAACACAATAGAATATTTAACACCCCCACACACAATCACACATATACAAATAATAGAAAGCAAAACACTACTGTGAATCAAACACAGCACAGGCGCATAATGGCCTAAACCAGGGTTGACCAACTCCAGGCTTCAAGGGCTATATCCATACTGGGTTTTGGATATACCCCTCATTAATATTCATGAGATAAATTTGCATACAATGATTCTAAATTTATGCACATTTTTCCTCATGAATATTAATAAGGGATATCTTGAAAACCTGTCAGGATTCCAGTCCTCAAGGACCAGAGTTGGACAACCCTATCCTGAACTATCCTAAATAGATATTAGATGTTCTGAATACCAAAGCATGTTTGCAGCTCTTAACTTTGTTTCATTATCCCGGCTGGAAGGCCATCACAATTCTACCCCAGTGTTCCTCTCTGAACAATCTTATACAAAGATAAATGTAGGAGCATTTCCCCCAATTTCCAAGCAAGCTCTGACATGACAGTCATATTTCCTTCTATAAATTTGTTGTGTTATCATTGATGATCAGCTAATCACTTTAAGATCCTCCTTTACTAATTATCAGAAGTTCCAAAAGCAGATCAGACAGTCACCCTGTCCGCATTGCCTGGTAGAATGTGCTTATAAAAATGTGGCAAAAGATTTATATAATTTTCAAACAGTTAAATAATAATACCAGTGTTAAGTCGCTAAGTTTGGAACAAGGCTCAGTGAAGGACTGAGCACATGGTCTTGCACTGTGCCTCAAAACACGGGTGTCAAAGAACTTTAAAACTGCCTTTCACACAGTATAATTATGATAATTCATGCACTCTCTAGTACGGAGTGGGTGCTTGGTCTGCAACTCAAGCAGCCCAAAATTGTAGGTTGTAAGTGGTGAAACTGCAAGGTACTGACCAGAAACTTGATCCTTTGGATCTCTAACTCGTTCCAGAACTCCAGGCCACACCGACTGCTCTCCTGCATCTTCTCCTGCTGGGTGGGCTTCCTTTTCTGTTTGGTCTCCACGTGGGGATCCCCTGGCTCCTCTGGCTCTGGTGATGTCTCCGGTGCAGGGTCCACTGTCTTCTCTCCATTCTCAGCGCTGCTTTCCCAGAGAGAAGGGGAAGAGGGAGGCAAGCCATCAGAATGGAGACTGCAGAACACTCCTCTTCCTCTCTCAGACACACAGAGATATATAGGAACATACAAGCACACAAAGAAAAGTTGTCACATAGCATACTGGCGAGTACTAATGTAGGTCCTCATTAAAATAAGTACGCCCACCTCCATGTCCTCCTTACCTCCCCTTTCTCCTCTGTGTTGACTCCTTTGGATATCCTTTCTGAACAATTGTAATCATTGTATACAACTCAGCTGTCTGATTCCAGAGCCTGTATAATTGGTATAACCTAGGGGATATCTCTGCTGTCTGGACCTGCACACTTATTCCAACTTGAGAGGAAAGTTGGTTGTCTGCCTAACATGATGGATCAACATGCCTTCTAAGTGCTCTGATGGTTGGATATGTGTGACTGTACCTTTTTTAGCCTGTCCCTCCTAAGTAGATTCCCTGTCACAAAATATAACGGATCATCTGTTCAGAAGGGGCGTGAGTGGAAAATAAATGGAGTTCAAGGTAATAGTGGATGGAGATTCTATGTACATGTCAATAAATGATCAAGGACCAGGTCAAATTTCAAACTGAGGTTAGTTGAACTGGCTATACAGTTGCTATTATCTAGTGAATAGCATGGGTAAATGTAGCTGTAAAATGTATAATTTGACCACGTTTCCTTGGGGCAGAAACGGCCTCTGCCCTTCCTTTCACTCCTATTCGGAGGGCCAGGAGATTCTGAATACTTCACGTGTGGTCTGTAAGGACTGCTTGTAAAGCCTACATTTTATTTACAGTTACTTGGTAAATTGTCCTGTAAAAGGCGAGGTATGGCACAATTTCTTTCAAAACGTTCTTGATACACAGTTTGCGGTGGATATTTATGACTCACTGCCATGTTATGCTATGTTAACCTGTATTTATAAAGTGCACGGTCACCACCGAAGGCATCATGGCACTAAAATGTAAGAGTGAAGTGGGAAGGAACTAAAAAAGATACGCTTTCAGTGACATGTAAAATGCTCTTCCATGTTATGTTAGGCCATGCTTCACAGTTACTACTATATATCCTGATCCAATAACGTCAGATTGCCATGAATACTACTAATATTCTTACTTTAACAAGCAGTAGGAACACAGTTAAGAGGGCAAGGTCTCCACCCTTTCTGGGACTCCTTGAATGTGAAAGGGCTCTCTGTGAATGCCAAGCTGCTGTCTACAGTGAGATGCTGTGAGGCGGTGCCCTCAAGCAAATGCTACACTAATGCCTTCCTTCCTTTCGCTGTACTATTAATTATTCGATCCTTCCTATTCTTCCGTTCCTTAAGTCTTTCTCGAAACCTCTATAATTTTTATGTCTTACCTGTATAGTTATTTATTTAATAAGACTGCCCCTTCTTTCTTTTCGACACATCTCATTCTTACTTTTATCCTTTCCTTATTTTACTGTTTTTGTCTTTCTCACCTACTTGTCCCAACCCCACTCATTCTCTTATCCTTTTTTCTTTCCCTCAATCTCTTTATATTTCTCAGTCTTTTCTTCTTTTTACATCTTTCCACCACTTGCTCACAATTTCCTCAACTTGTTTCTCACTTCCTTTTTTCACCTATTTCTTTATCTTGCTTTCTTTTTCTCTTTCCTTGGTTGGTCTGTTGTTCTCACTTTGTTTCTTGCACTCTCTTCTCTTTCTACAATTATCTTACCCACTTTAGTTTGTTTCCTCTTTCTCGTTCCAGCTTTGCACACAACACCTTCTTTTACATTGTTTCGCCAAGTCACTTTCCACTAGGCAATGGTGACTGCACAATTACATTTCACAACTTACTCTGCCTTTTCTGGCTCAGTCGGGGGCTCGTCTACAGGGGCATCTGGTTGGGGAATGAAATCATCCAGATCCTGCAAAAAGAAGGGCAGTATAAAACCTGGCTTTTTGAGAAAGGTGTGTCGTGAATCATTGCCCCATGTACCATCAAATTAATGGATCCCACCTTTTCTGGGTATGCACATCTTTTCACAAATGCGCATTGCTCCCCAGAAATGTGTTGTTGACCTTATCGGGTGGGATAAAACATACCCAACGGAACCCCATAAAGCTGACTCTAAAAATGTAATCTATCATTCATTTAACTCTTCCTCTGTTTTAACAGCACATTCTCAGAATACAAAGCAATCGCTGACGCAGCAGGCGTGGGGACATTCTGATATGCTTTCAGTTTTGTTGCTAATCCATACATTATCACTGGATGATTCAGTGATGTTCTTGTCAGCACATCAACAATATTGAAAAAAGATTAAATGATTGATGTGCTGCAAGGGTGTATCATAGATTACATAACATTCTCGAAAGGCCTCTGAATGCATTGAGTAGAGGTCAACAAATAAAAAAGAGGAAGGTGTTAAAGAATTTCAAGTTAGGACAACGAGAAGACGCAGTAAACTGGGAAAAATGCAAAGTTGTTTTGTGAAATGTGCAAAACATTTAAAGAGAATTTTTGGTGTGCTGGAATTAATGAGGTCACCACCCAGGAGAGTACATTGCTGGCTATTTACTGTTTCTTGATAGTGGTTGGAAAAGGCTAGAGGAAGAAGACCTCATTGTGGATGGGTCAACAGCCATATGGCGGTCAGATGATGGTCGAAAATGGGCAACGCTAAGGAGTTGCCACGGCTACAAAAAGACTCTATTGAAAGCTGTCTCCGAGATAGAAGGTTGAATACCGCTTTAAATGATTTTTATTTTTCTGTTCCAACATACTGAAAATATTAGCCATAGCGCCAAGCCATAACTATTTTACAATCAACTTACCCCTAGCTTCCTCTTGATGATGGGGGTTCCTTCTGGAGTTGGGGGTTCCACAGGCGCGTTCTCACCAATGTCTCCAAGGCCACCAGGTGCATCAGGGGAGCTCAGTTTGTAATGGCTGCCATCCTTCTTCAGGTCCATGCCAAACATCTCTGTGTCCTCCTCCTGCACTTCCTCTTTCATTGTTTCAACAAAATCAGTCTCGTCTCCTACCTCTGGGACTTCAGCACTGTCTGTTACTGGAGGGCCATCACCGTGGACCTCATCCTGCGTGGGGTCAGGCATGCTGGCCAGAATGTCTGTCACTGTGATCTTTTTGGCACCTTCTACCAAGCTGCCCCCAAACAGGGTGTGCCATAGAATAAGGAAGAATCCCTTACAGACACTGTAGATGAAATGAAGGATTCCGAGGAACAACGTCCAAAGAAAAGAGGCAACTGCCATAACAATCTCTTTGAGGGTCATTTTCTTGACTTTACGGTATTGCTTTCGCAGGTTCTTGTAGGTGAACATCTTAAAGAAGTTGACCACGTTGTCCATGAACTCACCAAAGGCTGAGGACGACTCAGCTGGTGTCTCTTCTGCTTCAGCCTCAGCCCCTTCAGTGGCCTCGCCTTCATCATCATCCTCCTCCTCTTTTTCCTCTTCTACCTCTGAGATCTGGGCAGCGATCTGCATCTCAAAGATGGTATCCTCACAGAAGTTAACAAAGAACTCCATTTTCTCTGACTCTGCGCCCTCGTTAATCACATCAAAGATGAACTGCCTCTTGGACTCCTTCACTTGGGGCATCTCCCACTGAGCCTTGTTGGTCTCACTGATCTCAAAGTAGATCCGCTCGATCCTTTTGCTGGCACCCATAATCTCAATACGGCCCAAGTAAGGCTTGAAGTAACTGATGATGCTGTCTGCCAGCTCCAGGAAGTTTTTCAGCCTGTTATCATGAGGAACATGCTCTGAAAGGTTGGTCAAGAGGACGGCAATGTTGAAGCCAATATCCTTTGCAGGCTCCTGGAAGCGGTTTGCAAACTCTTCGTAGTTGATCATCTCATTTTCATCTGCCTCAGAACAGGACAGGAGGAACTGAATCTCAGAGGGTGAGTACTGCTTCTGGCTGTCCATGGCCTTCTGGAAATCCTTCTTGGAAATGAGGCCCCTTGGATCAGTGACATAATCCCGGAAGGCATCAGACACTACAATGTCCTTGAGCTTAAGGAACATGTCAAAGAACTTGAGGATCATCTCCACGTTGCTGGAAGACTCCACTAGCATGTCCACCATTTGCCTTGCAATGGTTCCATTCACCACATTCCCTGGAAAAGAAGAGGGCATGTGAGGAGAACATTATCATACTTCTGGCAAACAAATAATACTAGAAACCCATGTCAAATGGTTAATGTGTTTTCCTTGATAGTTCTACAAGTTACCTACAAGTTACCTTTTAATCATTTCACTTTTTTCTTTACTGCCAAGTCCTCCATTTGTGCTTTATACATGGTTTGTTTATTTTTCTATCCATTCTTTGTGCATTCTTTCTGTTATGCATGCCTTCCTCAAATGTTTTGTTGTTCTGTTGCACCTCTTATTAATCTCATTCTTATTCTTCCCTGCCATCTTTTCTTCTGTCCTTAATTTATTCTTTTGGGAGAAAGGAAATATATGCGGGGATATCCTTTGCTCACCATAGCCATTATCAATGACAGTCACCCATCTGTGCTAGCACTGTAATATCTTTCTGAGCTGAAATATATTTAGCAGCTGATCAAGTGGCATATTTGCCACCTACTCTGGCTTGGATCAGCAAGAACCTTTTGTCTCTATCCTTAAATATTTATTATTCTTTTGTATCCCCATCCTTATGTTAGTTTATCCCCACATCCAGCTAATCTTCTTTCATATGTTCCTTTCTTTCGTCCTATGTTTCTGGAATGTCCCTCCTTCGTTCCTTGCTTCCTTCATTATCTGTCCAACCCTTTTTTGCACATTGTCTTGTGTTCTTTCCTCATCCACAGTCCTCACTACCTTTATTCTAAGTTCCTTATTTTTAATTGTTTTTGACTCTCTTTCCTACTAACATCCCTCATTCTGCCCATTTCAATGCTAAACAAAGAAAAAAATGATGCCGGTTCTGCAGTAGAAGTGAATTCACATCTGATGGAGAGTGGATAAAAGAAAGGGCTAGTTTAAGTAATATGGGTAGTCACTCCCGCTTATAGTTTACAAGCAGACAATTACCAGATATGTCTTCATTCAGAGGGACCACTGAAATAAGCATTGGAAATGCCAACAATATGTGGGCATTGCAAAGGCACTTGCAAGGCACTGGCAGAGTGGTATTAACTGGCCATTGAAGGTAGCAGGTACAAAATGGTGCAAGTGCCTGGACATCTACTAGCAGCGCCTGGCAAATGACTAATACTGATGCACAAGCCAAAACTGTTGGCTTTGCCAATGCTTGTTTTTAACAGGGCCTCAGAGAAGGACATGCATAGTGCTTATAAATCGAGTGGCTGAGACCTGGTTAAGACCGTTTTATTACATCAGTTGCACGTTTAGAGCCCCAATTTAGGCATTAACTCACAGGAGACTGCTGTCAAAAAATACTTTCTTGTCCCTCCTCAGATGCCATTTCTCCCTATCTGTACTCTAATGCAATAGATTTGGCTTATAGGTGGTGCTAAAGCACCACATAATAGCCCAAACTGAAAATGGGAAGGCAACAAAAGAGGGACAGGCACTACAATAAAACCCACAAAGTGAAATTAAAGGATTTAAACATGTACACACGGGAGGAAAGTTGATAAGACAACTATTCACATATCCTTAGGGTATACATAATGTTATACATCAATTTTTCAGTGTGAAAGCGTCACCAAGGATGGGGAGATGATATAAGGTGAAAGGAGGAGACTCATGAGGAAGACAAGGTAGGATTTATTTCATGCAAAGTGTCGGTGTGTATGGAAAATCCCCTATTCGGGGTGATATTGTTAAATGATATTAAAATTGGAAAGTGCTGGAACAAAAACAAAAAGATAATGTTTTTGTTAATGGGAAATGCTTTATTGAATGACAAGTCTCCTGATAGCAGGATATGTCGAAGCCTGTGCTGCCCTGTTGTCAGTTTCTAGGATATTATGGTTTTAATGGATCTCAACCAGGTAGGACAAGTATGCTAACATGAGGCGTCCCATTTCCTCCCATGCCTGAGCATGTACCTTCGAGCAGAGACAGCAGCATCACCACCATGTCCTTTTGCAGGTCCAGTAGCTCCTTCAGCAGGCCAATCTGGCTGGAATCCTGTGAAGCAAAGACACACACGAGCACGGGGCTCTGTGAATAAGAGGTAGAACTGCCAACAGGAAACTACTGATGGAGTTGCAGAGCACTGATCCTCAACTTCTACATCTCCCTGAGGACCCAGAAGAACATCTGTTCTACACTTGAAGACTGGCACCCTGGCCTTGGCTCATGTTCCCTTACATGACAGTCAAAAAAACATCCTGAAACGACCCAGTGGATGTAGTGCTTTGGAAAAATATAAAATTTAAAGCATTGGAAGAATCGGACCACAAACATCCACGGGTCTGGTAGAGGGCAGGACGTAACAGTGGAAACCTCCCCCACACTGCACTACCATCATAATGCAACCCTGCTCACAAGAAAGAAACCCATGGTCCTTTCTGCTGAGACCATCAGCAAGACTGCCACTTATAGACAATAGTAACTTTTAGTGGGATGGATATCTACCCACTTTCACTGGACCTATAATACCCCATTGTTGTTTTACACATGCCGCCAGAGTGGCCCTAAATGGTGTTGACCTTTAGTCGCAGTCAATTTGGGAGCACATCACAGCTGACAATCGAGAAAGGAACGGCTTTGGACAACTTCACCCATTTGTTACTTGTGCATTCCCTCCTAGGTGTGCTGGCCAGTTCCCAGATTGCTTTACAGGCCTCGAGCGAGCCACAACGAAACTACATCATCTCACTGCTAATAACAAGCTATGAAGCCCCACACTTCATCCAAGTTATGTTATTGGGATTACACCTCGACTCTCCTGATTATGATACTGGACACTCCCCATGCGATTCACTCTCTGGGTAAGCCATGGGCGTAAATCATGATGAAGAAGATCCATCATTGGTGAGCATGGGCCATTTCAAGACATACTTAAGTGCCGAGACAACAAAATTAGATGTTAGTACCATGAGTTGTTTCAGTCAAACCCACTAGTAAAAGCCAGCGGTCTCTGTAGAAAAAGGATGCACTTCGAGGGTGTGGTTGAGTTTTTCAGCACACAGAGCATCCTTTCACAGCACTCTGCTGATGGACATTCAATAGCTTGCTACCCATCGCAACCGTTCACTCACCATGCTTCTACAATGCTGCCATACATGGTGGGTTAGAGCGCAAGCCACTACTGAAAGCCAAGCAAGCAGGAAGCCCCACACTTCCACCTTACGTCATCAGTTCAGGCTCTGAGCAGGACATTTTCGAATTCTCTTGTGTCCTTCATTCCTCCACTCCCAGCCCTCCCTCAAATCCCAGGGGCACGAGTAAACCAATTATTCTAGATCCCTCTTGCTCACCCAACCCACAGGACAAACTCAATACAAAATTGTAAGGCACACCTTGCTTTGAAGCTCACATCCAAATGCATTCTAGCAATCGGAGTAAGACAAAAAAGACAGGGGTGGCCACATGTAACTAATATTCGAAAGACATCACCGACAATATTTTATGTGCAATTATTTCATTACATATAACACAAACTGAAAGTGGTCTTGGTTTTTACAATATTCATGATTCATGAAACCTCTTTCATCTAAGTGTCACCCAACCATTCAAACAATTCATATCTATTCATGAGCAAAGGTTTTGTTAAATTCACAAGAGTATTGCAACATCAACACGTCTAGTGCTATACTCTTTTACTAGATGTGTTTATGTTGTAAAAATGATTTTCTGCGTGCGTTCAGATGGCTTTCTTGAACTGATTGCAAAAAGAGTTAGGTAACGTGAGTGAGACATAGATTAAAATGCAAGTCCAGAAGAGAAAATTACTTACCTACGGTAATGTTCTTTTTGATGGACGTTCCTCCCACAGATTAGATTAGATATTCTTTCCTGCTATTAGCAGATCTCAGAAAAATGTTCTCTCCCCAGGGGGCGATATGCATCTCGGGTTCGATGATTCTCGGTGCTGATGGCCTCGGGTCCGGACTTGGCGATGATATAAATAGCATGCATAGCGGCCCATGACCTCAGTTGTTGGTTTTTACCCCATCCTTGGGCGCACTGGGGATTATGATTATCGAGATAGACGCTTTAAGCGTTAAAGGAGGGAATAATATCAAAGAGCCCCTTGACTTTGTGGCAGGCTGGAAGGCGGATGAGGGATCCATGTGAGGAACATCCATCAGAAAGAACATTACCGGACGTAAGTAATTTTCTCTTCTATGGATTGTGTCCTGCTGCGGATTTCACATCTTAGATAGACTTACATAGCAGTAATATATTGAATAGAGGAGGGAAGCAGCGAACTTGTTATGTAATGACATGTTAGAGGACAGCTCTGCCAAAGTGGGATTCATTAGCTGGCAGAGTATGCAGGCAATAGTGTTTTGCAAACGTGTGGATGGAAGCCCATGTTGCAGCCTGGCAAATGTCTTTCATAGGTACTCCTCGAAGAGGCGAAGTAGGTCCTACACCTATGAGTGTGCTATGAAGCCCTCAGGGATATCTTGCCCCGCTTTAGAATAGCACTCAGACACACAAAGCCCAATCCACCTGGAAATCATTTGCAGTGTCACTACCCTGACTGTCTTCGGGCCAGTATAATCGATGAAAAGTTGGTTCTACAGCCTGAATTGGTTTATGCTAGCAATGTTAAAAAAAAACTCAAAGCCTTTCTTGGGTCGAGTCTCCTCTTTAGATGGATGAGGAGAGTACTAAGCTGGGAAGCAACTGGTTTGCAATGAATGGAACTCAGACACTACCATAGGTAGGAATGAAGGGTGTACCCCAAAGGTCACCTTATCCTTGGAATAAATCATGAAGGGTGGTTTACAGGACTAGGTCTGCAATTCACTCACCCTACACGCTGAAGATATAGCGACTAAAAATGCTATTTTCCATGTGAGGAGCCTCAGAGGGCACACATGCATAGGTTTGAATAGGGAAGCCATAAGGAATGTCAATACCAGATACAAGACCCATGCCAGCACACCAAAGGAGTTGTCAATCCTTTTAAAAATTGAATCACCAAGGGGATTGTGAAGTAGGACCCCTGATCAGCTGCGCTATTAAAATTGGACAGCGCTGCCAGACGATGGTGCCTTTGACAGTGGCAACCTGAAGGCCCTGACTTGCCAGTTGAAGGAGGAATGACAACACTTTTGAGATGTAACATAAAAAAGGATCCATATCATTTGCTCTGCACAAGCTTCAACATTTCTTCCAACGACAGTGGTACATAGCCTTTGTTGATGGTCTCCTAACCGAAAGCAACACCTCCATAACATCTTTCAGAGGTCCCAATCCCTGTACCTTAGACTTTCAAAAACCAGGAGTGCAGGTGCACTACTGAAGCACCACACACAAATTCTATGTGTGGGTGGGTTAGGTACATTTTTGTGTCACAAATCAAAGCATTTTTTTAAACCGAAGGTTCCAGAGTCGATATCATCGACAAATTTGAAGGATTTCGAAGAATTTCAAAGAATTTTGAAGTGCGTCAGAGAACAACATTTCTCTGAAGTGTCAAAAGGTGTTCCTGAGAAGCGTGCTGGTCATGAAGAAAAAAGGAACTGAGATCACAGCGCCTCAAGCACTATTTATGCCGACGTCAATGTCATGTCTCACCTGAGGCTGTCAGCATCGAGGATCCTCTACACCAAGATGCACAGTGCCCCCTCTGGGGAGAAATGGTTCTGAGGTCTGCTAATGGCAAGAAAGTATATGTAAGATGAGGACTCCATAAGAAGGACACAATCCATTAGAAAGATATTTACAAAAAAGTGAAATCATTATTGATGCACATTTTTTGATGCACCTATGATGTACAACAGGGGTCTGCAACCTGCATCTCTCGAGAAGTTTTGTACTACGACGCTCAGGAACCGTCATCAATGCCTATGCTGGCTAGGGAAGATTGGATGTGTAGTATAAAACATCTGATGAGCCAAAAGTTGCAGATATGTAGTATAATTATCCAGTCACTAAAAAAGGGTACTGAGTAGGAAAAACAATACTCCAGAAAATATCTATGAAGCACCCTCCTTTAAAAGTCAGTCGCATAGCATCCTATAATATCCCAACTGACCGCCTCACTGATCTTGGTGGCAGTCTTACACTGTTCAAGAAGATTTCAAATTCTGCTGCTTTAAAATAGAGCAGGAGAATCAGTAGTATTTTTTCTATCACTGTACCATCGAGCATGTCTTTCCAAGATAATTACTGTGCTCACCGTCACTAGATTATTTTCTCAAATGCTGTCTTTTATTCTAATGCCCATTCTATCACTAAGGATTGACAGAAGGGCTTCCCATTTCTGGGTGCATAGTTTACAAGTTAGGTTCTATCCTCATAACTGAGGCCAATATGTGTTGAGTATCATTAGTTTGAATCCCGTGGCAAGGCTGGCTCAAACCTTCATTGTTCCTAGGTTGATGAAATGAGTACCATTAAATTGGCTATGAACACCCTATAGGGGCTCAATGGGAATGGGGAATGGTTGGTTGAATGGGGATTCACTGGGTCCGCACAGGTCGGAATGTCCCGGTAAGTCCCCATTCAACCAGACCAGACCCGGACCCGGTTTTGGAGGCAGCCAATGCTACCTCCAAACTCGGACTGAGGCCCTGTGACTTACCACAGCCAGGTTGGAAACAGGGCTTTGCCTTGTGAGGAGAGGACTTACCATAGTGTTTTATTAAGCCAGGCAGTGACAAGCAAATTTTCAGAAGCTGGGAAGGACACGTTACTCTTACTGTGAGAAGCTCTAGCGAGGACTAGCTCCTTTAGTCCTTATTCCATACAAATCATAAGCATTTAAGTCTCTACCTTCTGTGTGTTGTTATGTATAATGGCTAAGCCTCTCTAGCATTCGGCTTGTCAAACAGGCAAAGTTATGGAGTGATTCATGAGAAACTAACAAAATGTACAAATATCCCTGATAAAGACACAGACTGATTCAGAGGAATGTGCACACATACTTTGGGTAGTATGCATACGTTTAATCAATAACACCACATTTTCCAGAAGACCTAGGGCTCACTCACTGCAGAAAAAAAAGGAGTCCAGTACATCACACATGAACTGGCTCAAAAGAATGTGTGCAATGAAAAGCCCCAACACCAGATTTAAAGTGTAAGAGTTGGTCCATGATGTGGGGAGTTTAATAACATGATATTCAACAATATTAAAACTAAGGTCAGAACTAACCAGGAACAGACAACACTTAAGAGGAAACTTTATTCTACACTTTAACGGTTTTCAAGTGTTGCACAAATACCAATGAGAAATCCTGGTCAATAACAGGCTCATCCTTTCCACTCCAAACAGGAAGAGACCGTCTAGTGTCCTAAATGACTGATTCCACTTTAAGTCAGAGATCCAATTCTTCATACTATCGTGAGACAAAAGTACTTGCTGGTGCTTTAATCGAGAAGTGCAGGACATCTGAGAATCAGAAATGGTGAGTTCATGATGAGACTAGCCGGGTTACAGAGGACCTGCAATCCCAAGTCTGCCAGACCACAGTGTACAGTCAAGGGACTTGGGGGCCATAGAGGGAGATAGAGTGGTGCCATTCAGGCAGCCTCTGAAAATGATTATTCTGAATCCATTTAGGAGGACAGTGGTTGCGAAGAGAAATATAGTGAATAACCCTCCCAGACTGAATATCTTCTCGGGAGAGGAAGGTGTTCAGCTCCCATGATTGTATGGAGTTTTCCTATTAGAGATGTATGCCTGAAAATTCTGGCCCTCGCTACAGAGGCAACAGTCAACAGGATAATGTGATGATAATAAGACAATCACCAATATACAATGCATCTTTTTAGGGAGAAAGGGTTTGAACCATGTTTCTTATTCAGTCTTCGTGTAAGTCAGTGGCCATGTGCACATCATCACCAATACCTCCTTGTTCTGGCGCCAAAGGCTTGCAGAACTGATGGATATTTGAGAGCCTCACCTTATTTGTGTGGCATTATTGTTATACCTAAATCTCATGTACATACTCCCAGAGGTGAACCTGGGCATAGATGGAGAGGAAGATACTGGGCTCAACTAATGAGGAGGCACAAAAAGTAGTAATGGGTCTATGACCACCGCTTTAAAGAGGAGACCAACTGAGGAGATATCCAGTCAGGTGAAAAGACAATTCCTGATGCAAACATTTTCTCCTAAGGCAGCACAGCGTTTTAGAATAGCAAAAGCAAGGAGTTGGATGCAAAATATTAGAAGGCTCACTGGAAGTCACTGTTTGTTTACTCAAAGTTGCCCACACCTCAGGTGATTCAGGAACACTTCTTTCCATTGTTTTGTTACTAACTGCTGCTATAAAAGGTAAAACTTGGGCAAAGCCACTACATGTTTTTTCTTCATTTGCTGGACTACTATACTGTCACTTGAGGATTTTTGAGCAGCCCTCTTTTGAAGGAGTTTTTAAGAGCAACTTTGTCTAGGCATAGACTCAATCTTCCAGCCTTTGCTGAGGAGCAGTGGCCATTAACACCACTTGCTACTCAGCAAAGTATTTAAGTGAGCACATTTTGTTTCTAGTGATATAGAGCTACTGTGCTGCTCAACATGTTTATGTGAGTTAGTTTGAAGGGAATGCAGATGTAGGAATGTTGTTTCAGAACCGGGGAAGATAACCAGCCTCCTTCTCTTCATTAATTCCTGAAAGAGATATGTCTAGGGTATAAACGTGTAGAGACCATTGACGTGTCAGTGACCCATCATTGCAGATGTCGCTGATGCTAGAGTGCTAGGGACTGCTCTTATGAGAGCAAGCCAGGGGACCTTTGAAAATGCCAAACCTTGCATCATAAGGTAGAAGCTATTGTCTTTTTTTCCTGTAATGCAAAAGGATGAGATACACTCTTTGTCTCTCTTGCTGACTAATAAACCCTGAGAAGTGATGGTCTGCATAGGAGTACAACAAGGTGATTTGCTCTAAAGAGAGATCCACTACCTTCTGTTGGATCTCAGGACATGCTCATGGTAGCATCATCCATCAAAATCTTCCCACGTTTATGCCTCACTTCAGGGCTACTCAGGGAACAGAATCAGATGATTATAGGGAGTGCTTCTGGAGAGGTTTGCTGATTCTGTGTACTCCTTAGTGACCCACAAAAACCTTCTCCCTTGGTTTAGGAAGAAGCCTTATTATCAGCTATGGAGATTCTCCTTCCTCACATGTGATGTGTGTACTCAGCAATCATCACCTGTGCACTGACCAATCTTGATTGAATGCTGCCAGTTAAATGCAGCTTCTTGAGGAACAATCAAACCATTTAGATGCCTCATCAGTAGAGCCACAAATGGCAGAGGCTTCCACAATCAGTCTATTTGTAACACTTGTTAAAATCTTGTTTTGGATGTCTTTGTGAGCATCACCAACTCCACGTAGAAGCAGGGAATAAACACTGAAGATAACTGTGCAGCATTGATTTGGCAGCTGCCTTTGGCAGCATCAATAGATCCATTTTATGGGGTAAACTGGCCAAACTGGAAAGTTCGCAAGGTCTCTTGAGTATTTTATTTGAACTTCAGGTAAGATTAGATTGTAGTGCGTCTCTTCCCTCTACAGAAAGAGGTCTCTGACAGGGTTGCCTTTTGGCTCCCTTTTAATTTATTTCCCCCTGATTTAGGAGAAGCGTTAGCGGAAAGTAAATAATTTCTACCTTGTGGGGCCAGCATCAAACACGTTGGTTTGTCTACGCAGACGATCTGATGATAATTGATTCTACGCCAATTGGATTACAGCATTCAATAAAAGGATTTCAAAGCTTTGCCACAGACAGTGAGTTACAAATTGTCTTAAATCATTCGATAAAAGGAGTTACAAATAAATATTGAAAAATCTAAAGTAATAATCTTTAGAAGAAACAAAAAAAATCTTTTGTTTGGTACACTTATGAAGAAAAGCTAGAGTAAGTCTGCCAATTGATCAAAGGCTAAGTTGACTATGTTCTCTGCGCAATTGAGAAGAGCTAACCATAAATATGGAACATGTATCATATTGCCCTTAATCAAGTATTATAAAAGGAAAATGGACCCAGAAATGTTATATGGCCTGGAAATGGGTAAATCTGGACTTGTGCATATACTAAGTAGACTAGGGATATTCTTTGGAGACAGGTTTTGGCTTTGCCCAATTGTATTCCCACTTCTATCATTAGGTATGAGTTAGGGCTCTTACCATGATCAGCAATAATTAAATGGAAGCATTTACAACTGTATCAAAATATTTTATACCTTTCTAAAGCCTCCCTCAGAGAATGCCTTTTAGAAGAAATAGCTAAAATAAAACTATCTACAGTGTTAAATGAGTTTGTTCAAGTTTGTGTAAACATCCTGGGGTGCATGTGGGCTCTATGGTGAGATGTTAATAATGAGTTAATTAAGTGTAAAGAAAGAATTGTGGGTCTAGGGCTGTTCTAGCATGAGGGATACAATATTGAATTTCAACTACTCCAAACGTGCTACCTATGAAGAAGATATTGTGTACAAGTACGGGGCGACTGTGTACACTGTATGTCGCTATTGCGAGGACAAGTTGAAAGTTGAAACTGTGTTTCATATATGTTTCCAATGCCCATTTTTGTATGAACCGAGGAAGAGTTATTTTTAGTAAATTAGTTTTGTGTGTCAACAAGCTGGATCACAAAGACTTTTGGAGGGGTATTTAAACTGGTAATCAAATACCTTTAATTTTTTAGACAATTTTTAGAATTGTATGAATTATTATCGTCATGGTATGCATTGATTATGTCAAGTGTATTAATGTTTATGGATTGTATATGTTTAATGAGTTATATTTATATTCTTGAGTAAGATTTATATTTTAACTTTTGCACAGTAAAAATAAAAAACAAATAAGTGTGCAACATAGCGGGTAAGGGCAGACTTAAATAGAGTTTGGTGAGAACAGTTATATGAGATTTTAAGGTGAGTTTGGAAAGGCACAACAATGAGTTGTTAGATTAAAAGTGGACCATGGCTGACAATCGTGAATTGAATTTTAATTGGGGGGGGTCCCAGCATGTCTACTTTAGACTAAATGTGCGTCTGCTTTAAGTTCTTCGTTTCAACAAACTTTGTTAAAAAGGAATTGCTTGCAATGAATTGTGAGGTCATATTTCACTGAAAATGAATTCATTTCAAAACCTGCCATGGGGCTAAATATTTACATTTTAAATGAAAAACCTTTCAAACTGATTTTTCTGTGAAAGTTAAAAGTTATTTAAATGTCTTTTCTCTGAATGGTGAATGGTACTGTGTCTGATCTATTGCAGGCATTTGGGGCCAAGTATTCTAGAGTGAAGTCATAGGAACACGTACTTATCTTTGGTAATGCTCTTTCTGATGGATATGGTATTTCTCACAAAGATTCCACATTTCTTGAAATATCCTCAAGCACAGAGAAGATGTGTAACCATTTTATAATCACCGAAGGATTCAGTGCTGCTACAGACCAACTGTGAATAAATTCTTGCCAACAATGGCAGTGGAAGTCAAGTCTACAGTCCAAAAACATAGCTATCTGACCCCCATGACCCACGTTTTAACCAATTATCCCCTGCACTTCGAACCAGTGGAATAGGAGATTGGCCACCCAATGTTGTAAAGCAAAATGTTAGAAGGAGTGGCAGGAGGGGCAATGGGAGGAATCTGTGGAAGGCATACAGTGTTCATGAGAAAAGGCATAACCAAAGGTATGTAACTTGTTCTTCCAAAACATAGCATCCTTACAAAGATTCCGCATCTCTTGAACGACCCTGAAGCCTAACAAATACACATGGAGAGAAACACGCAAGAAACCAAAACCTATAAGTGGAATCACTGCAGAACTGAACCCTCACTGTGAGCTACCTTCCTAGCTAGATTCCAGGCAATAGTGCTTGGAGACCCAGCTTGCCTCTTGATAAATATCCAGCAAAGGTACTCCACTTTGCAATGTAGATGTTGCTAGTTAATCACTGGCAGAATGAGCTCTAAGCCACCAAGTTACCTTTTTGTGGTGCTAGTTATAACAGGTTTTGAAAGAGAAGAGTGCCCAACAAGAAACCTTTTGCTTATTTACCACCTTTCTCTTGCCAGATCCGACAATCCCACCAAACAGCTGCTAATCATCATTATCATCAGCTTTATGTCGGTGAAGCCATAAAAGCACACACAAGTACATTACAAAAGAGCATCATAATGACATCAATTAATTATATCCTATAAAATATCAACTTAAAAGACATAAAAGGTGGCAAAAATTGATCCCAGTCAATAGTATCTTCTAAAGATACACTCATGGTAATAAACATTTAAACTCACTCCTAAATAAGGTACATATATGTCTGTTAAAACATATGTTGAGAATTAATTAATCGCTATTTAAAAGATGAATTCAAATAAATAAGTTCATCTCTGTTGTTAGTCAGATAATTTGCATCAAAGCCATAAAAATATGCTACAACCCATTAAAGAAAACTCACATTTTACTAAACCAAATTGACATCTGCAGGTGCACTTCTATTGAATGGACATTATAATTCATATCTGTGCATAAATGCGCATGTGCAATTGAAAGTGTGATAAATCACAATAGACCAATGACCAATAGTAGGCGCTGCATGACAATACATCCGATTTCGCGCCAGTCTCCTCATGGCTGGAGGCCTTCCCATAGCAGCACCAATGAGTAAATACTTCAACACGTTAAACAAGGCTGTTTTTCAATGTACAACAAAGTTCCAACGCTAGTGCAGTTGTTCTAACATTTCTAACATGGAACAGGGGCTTTAAGAAATGTCTCCGGATGTCCACGTATAATGCATATATGAGCATAAAGTGTACCACACTTTCCCTCTCAGTTGAGCATACAGGGCATATGGACGTATGACTAATGTTCCATTTATGGCGCAAAAGCGCCAAAGGGAAGAATGCCTAATCGCAGCTTAGTAAAAAGTGCTCTCATTGGCTTCCGGATGATATTATCCAAGTAGACCTCATAGCCAAGATCTTGCTTTACTGCCCAGTAGTTATTGAGCTGGGTATCAAAAACATTAGCACTTGTGGGAGTGACCTACACCCCAGGAAGATGGCCACACTTGATGAGAGCTCCCTTACATCAGAGCCCTAAAGGCAGTCCAGCACTCTTCCCAATCTGGAGTTTGCAGCAGCATTTATGTGTTTGTATATTTTTCTCCTTGGCTCTGCTGCTGAGGTAAGGGTTACATTTTGCTATTTTTCTGGTTTGAGCAATAACATGTATTTATTTATTTATTGTTTGCTTGTTAGGTGCTTACACAATAGGAATATACTGTTTCAAAGCACCCACAGGGCAGGGAGGGAGGGTAAGAAATACATTACAACACAATATTTAAGAGCAGAGGGGGAAGAGGTAGAGTAAGGAACCTACTATGCCTTGTGAATATTCAGAACGTGCAAGTGCAGAAAGGAAGAGGGATGAGTGCTGGGGAGTCAGAGCTCGTGAGTGAGCCATGGACGAAGTGCTATGAGTGTTGAGTGCTGTGGATAGACAAGAGTTGGGAAGAAATGATGTGGAAATGATCAAGGCCCCGAAGATGCATAAGGGCCAAGGACACTGATTCAGCAATTGTAGGATTAGCAGAGGAGAGAAGGAGGAGGAAAAGAGGAAAGTCTTAAGGCGCTTACAGAATTTGAGAAGATCCTGCTCAAGCCGCAGAGGGAGGGGGAGGCTGTTCCAAAGGAGGGAGCCCGCAGAGGAAAGTGAGCGATCCCCTGCCCTCTATTTAGAAAAACGCTTTACACACAAAGAGTTGGTGCCAGAGGAGCGAAGTGGTCTAGAGGGAGAGTATTTAGTGAGATAAAGTTGAAGATAGTGTGGTCCCCGGGCCCAGACAGCCTTGTCGATGATGCAGAGGGATTTAAATTTAATACGTGCAGCAACCAGGAGCCAGTGAAGACTTTTTGGTGCAGGAGAGATGCGGTACCTGGGCTTAAGGCCAAGGATAAGTCTTGCTGCCCTATTCCGGATAAGATGAAGGGGTCGCAGGGTGGTAGAAGGAAGATTCAGGAGGAGGCTGTTACAGTAGTCAAGTCTAGAGAATATTGAGCCTCTGTGGGAAAGTGAGAAAAGGTAGAATTCTTTTGAGAAGGAAGAGCTGATAGTTGGACTTCTTGGCAATGTCCTGAGTGTGGGGGCGGAAGGAGAGAGAGGAGTCCAAGATGACACCAAGGTTTCTGGCTTCAGTTGAAGGCACAGGGGGAGAGCCCAAGGAGGAAGGCCAGAGTGAGGGGAAGAAGGAGGGAGCAGGGGTCCCAATGTGAAGGGTCTCAGTTTTACAGGTGTTGAGGCATAGATTATTGGAGGCGCAACAGGACTGGATGGCAGATAGGCAGTC
The DNA here is from genome assembly GCF_040938575.1 of Ambystoma mexicanum. NCBI lineage: Eukaryota > Metazoa > Chordata > Amphibia > Caudata > Ambystomatidae > Ambystoma > Ambystoma mexicanum. The sequence continues at coordinate 721,434,753 of NC_090923.1, forward strand.
AGGGATGATGAAGGGTGCAAGAGGGTCAGTATAATTTTATTCCATTAATCAGCCTGTATGTACTGTGGTGAGAGGTAATCACCGCAGAGGTCAGTGCAGTACTAGCACATTGTTTAACAGGAGCCAGATATTCTGCTAAAGGAAACACAATTTACGTACAAGGACTAGGGGTTTTCCCCTTGTGAAATTCCTATGGTTCCCATCCCTTAAGTGGCAGTGGGGTCCACACAAACATACAAAAACAGATAATCTTTTTCTTTAACTGTATAACTTTCTGTTCACAAAATAGTCAATCAAGAGGCAGAATGCAATGGAGTCAGCCCATTTGTAGCTGCTGGCGACTGTGGACATCTTTGTAGGCAGGTTTACAGACTGACTTGATAGATGACAGACTCATATATATTTGATAGATATGGGTAACAGCTTAAAAGCCACACAGGCCCTACAAATGGGAGAGGTTTGGTGCATTGGTTTCACATGTTGTGGGGTTTCCTGAGAAGGTTACTATTCTGGATCTTATGGGATGCTCTTGAGCCTGGTTTTGTGATCGGCTATATATAACAAATGACTCACTGCATCTAGAGGTCATACAACACCACCACCAGCGAAGGAAAATGAAGGTGGCAAGGGAAGTCTGACAATTATGATGCAATTGGGGACTGTTGCTGAGAAGGATAGGTTGGCTGTGCTGGTCAAAGCCAAGAAAGGGTTACTCCTCTTTCAGCAGAGGAGGATGTTAATTTTTCCGGATACAAGTTAGGTGGCCAATTGTAGGATGAAGTTGCTTAGTCTGCTTGATTGGGTATTTGCAGAACAGTGCTTGCTGGTTAGTATTCAATACGTCCCCAAGTCATACAGTGGTCAAGGGGAAGTCCACCAATGTCTCCTAGAACCTGCAAGGAGGCCCAGTCTCTCCTGGACCCATTGGAGACAATGTTTAACAGATGTGGAATTGGGGCCAACTGGAAGGTGGCTCCTGATGAGCTGAATATCCCAGTGAATAAAGCTTGGGAAAAAAAGGGCTGTGTCGTTCATGGGTCCTTTCCTCGAAACGCTGTGAACGCAAGAGAGGGCGAGAGAGTGTATGAGCCGGGGCCCGTGTAGCCGGGAAGCAGGGAAACCAGGAAGTCGGGAGGCTCGGGATGACTGTGACCGCAACTTTTACCTCAGCCATTTACCACGGCCTGGGCAGCCTCGACCCTAAGATCTCAACACACGCTGGCCTCGAATCGGATTTGGAATTGCCTTTGAGGTTGGTTGGCGTTGGCGGGCCACATCCTCCATCCATAAGGTATATGTGAACGTGTTGGAGGCTAGAGGTTTGGAGGTTGCCTATAAGGTTGCTTAAAACACCTGGGATTGCGGTGTGTTTGCGTGTTCGCAGTGTGTCCGCAGCCCCCCACCCCCTGTGCCTCGAATGCCTTCACTCCTTGGGACTTGTGCATCACTATGTAGTTGGAGGGGAGATAACTGATCCATCTTACCGCAGACTATCTACCTATTACTTATCTACCTAATGCTACCTACTACTAGTGCCCCATTTATTATCTGCTGGGCCTGGTTCTGGGCTACATAGGTGTATTTGTCTATTGATTGCTGATTGCTTTGAATGCCTTGATGCACCTGAGATCCTGATATAAGTGCTGCCACTGTTATAGCAGGGTACTGCACACTATTTGTCAATTTCTGTTCCTATTCAGGACACACCTGATGCACGTGTGACGTGAGCAGGAGACTGTAGGGAGAGCTCCCTTTGATCCTGTTCACCACAAGGTACATGACACTTAAGGTCACACAGTAATCAAAGTTGTCCAGTCTGACAGTTCTTTGTTATTTTTAGTAGCAATGTAACCCTCTCTCACATATGGGGATTCAAGTCAACAGCTGGACAAACTGAATGGACCTTGAGGAAAGCCTGTAACACCAAATAAACAGCATAGACCTAATTGTTGCAGCAACCGCACGTACCATATTGACTGACAGCTGGACCGTGATATAAGGTACATCCAGTATTCGCTTATAGTAACAAAGAAGCGAACAGTGAATTAACCAGATGCCTCTGCGCAAGAAGGCTCAGCAAACAAGTTACAACCTGCGCCAGCGAAGCATAAAGAGAAGTATACAGAGTGACGACTGCGCAATGACTAAGGGCAAACAGAAAAAGCAAGGACCTTTAGTTAAAGGAGCAATCAAAGACTTCTTCCCGGCGAATGCTCACCCTGAAAACAACTCCACTCCTATTGATAAAGCTGAGGCAATAGTAATCAATAACACAAATCCTCAGGGTCATTCTAGCTACGGCGATATAGAAAATAATTCTCTGCTGGAACTCTGTTTGTCTATGCAAAGATCCATGACACCAGCAATCAAATAAAACGGCCAAATACAACCCAGCGGTTCTATCACTGAAGACCCTCAATCTCAGAGAAATGAATTAGTGAGACTGTCAGCTTCGCCGAATCTGAATATACAAACTGATCCCGGCTCGGAAGGAAGAGATGCCGAAGTGAGCAATGCCACTTCTGCTAGTCCGTCAGACATGGCTGAACTGCAGTCATCCATGGCCTCTTTGCAGTTTGCCCTTAAAATCCTGCTCAAAATGTGCGTCTGCATACTGGAAACCACATTGAGCCTGATACCTCAAGACTTAGTTAAAACATCAATCCCTGGGAAAGAATTTCCTAAGCCTGTAAATGGAGATCTTGCCTATATTTCAACAAAATGGCAGTGATCTGTTGGGTCCTTCTGTGGAGTGGAGGGAGAAAATTCATTTCTGGCACATGCTTAATGTGATGTACAATGGACCGGAGAAAACCTTTGGAGTCACTAAGCTTTCCGGCTGGAGTGAGTACAAAGTGGTGGCTGCTAACTGGGCATTTAATAATCTATTAACAGCGTTGCCGGCAGTTCCCGCATTGTTACGGTGTGAAGGCAGGAAGGGCTGAATTCTCTCACCCTTTCTGAAGAGCTGAATTGGAGAACCAGTTCAGAAGTAATCACTGCAGCAGATGCAGATGCATATGCTCCAAAAACAAAACATCATAAGCGTCAGCTTTTCTGGCAGTTCATGCAGTTCTGAGCAGGTTGGCTGGGGCTCGGGGGCTGTGTTGATATAACAGAGGACTGGTGATTCGTCCCAGCTGTCTGGAGTCGGCTGAAGTTGGGTAGTGCAGTAAAACAGCATAGAAACCTGCTGGGGAGGGTGGGGGGTGGAGGGTGCTAGATTAAGCCGACATATAGCTTTGCAGGCTTAGGGCCGCTGTGGAAACAAGTTATTTACAGGCATTGTACATTTGATTCCCCCATCCACCCAGCTAAGGAACTCTGAGGAAAGTCTCTTTCTCTCTAATAGGAGAAATTACTTACCAGTAATGTACTTTCTATGGATTCTTCTCCTGCAGATTCCTCATCTGATAAATGTCCTTCCAGCGTCAGCTGCTCAGACTCGTTTTCAACAGGGGGTGCAGTCCGATTCCACATTGACCGTCAACTCCTCGTTACTCGATCGTGCCACTGCTCGACTGTGGACGTGACATTAGCCATACCCCCATTTCCCAGTTCCCTGCCTTTTTCCCCCCGAGCTCAGCAGCCGTGAGGGGAGAATCCATAGAATTCGGCTTAATAACAGCCAAAAAACACATAGTAACATTTTGTTTTGGTGTGTGAGGAAGAGATACCGTACTGAAAACTGGCTGACATTACCCAAGGCAAAAGGCACCAAACGTGCCTATCACCTATTTGTCCTCACCTCAAGTTCACATCCTTTTAGCAGAGAACAACTAGAAAATGGCAATAGACTACTTTCATAGCGGACCAGTATGGGAGGGCAATGAGGAATCTACGGGAGAAGAATCCATAGAAAAAACATAACTGGTAATTTCTCCTTCAATGGATTGCATTCTCCCGCAGATTCTTCTTCTGATAAGATTCCCAAAGCAGAACTGAGTGCATAGGTGTGACGAATGTCCTCAGACAAGGAAGCTTTGCAATACTGCTCTGCCGAATCGAGTGTCAGAACCATGTGCCATGTCGAAGCAACAATGCTTAGTAAACGCGTGCAGCGACAACCACATTGCTGCTCGACATATCTTTCACTGGCACACTTGCAAGTCGGATGATGCTGCCACACCCCTGGTAGAATGTGCTCTGATTCCTGAAGGCAGATCTTTTTCCACTCTCTGATAACACTCTGCAAAGCAGAGGATTATCTAGTGAGAGATTGTCTGTTTGGACACAGCCAGACCCATCCCAAACAGATATATATATTTGTTTATAGTTTGTTTAAGCCTAAGAAGAAGAGGGGTTCATCCTCGAAACGCGTCGCCAATTGAAAACAGACTACTGGCAACATTTCTTCGAATTGTTTCTTTCCTTTTGTAATAATATGTCTGTTCTTGTCTTTATATTTAAGTTGTAATCTAAAACAAAATATATATACCTTAGGGTTTTACAAAACTTGTTTACGGTTTATTATCATTATTTACATACAGACATACAGTGATTATTATCCTTAGATCACAGTAGTTGGTTTTTCCAATACATAATAGTGTGCAGGGGACGGGAGGGTTCAAAGTTTGAACCTTCTCCTTCTTTGTTTGTTATTTGTGGAGGTCTTGTGCCAGGGTCTCAGTTCCTCCCCCGCACCTTAAACTAAATTAACATTTTTTTTTTCACTACCCTTAAAAGTTCATTACACTAGGAGTGCACCAATTTTGTTTTTTTTTGCTAATGATGAGCAAACACCCATCTCTCACCTCTCCAGCCGGGAGGTGTTCTGCAGCTTACGTTATGACCCTCCACAGTGCATGTGAGTATTTTGCAAATGTGCAGCAAGCGTTGACTGCATTTAGGGCCATGCTCCCCGATGCAACAATATACTTAGCTAGGGCATCTGTTTTTTTGGATTCCATATCTGTGGGAGGATTGGAGGAGGATGTGGCTGGCCTAGAGCTCAATGTGGCGGCTTGGACCAGCAGACCTTCTTGCGCAGGGTGAGATTATAGGAAGGGTAAATCTTCCCTAGCTGGCTTGTATTTATTGGTGGGGTCATCATCCACAGCTAGCATGCAACAGAGTCTCTGCCATAGATTGATAATGGGGTTTGAGATAGCTGCATTAAATGGTAATGCCATCTCAGTCTTTGGTGCTTTATCCAGGATGCCTCTCAACTCATATGCCGTCAAGAGTTTGGCCCAGATGCAAGGCTTCGACCACCTTATCAACAGTTCTCCTGTACTGAGCATTAGGGTTGCATATTAAGGTCAGGGGACTTATCAAGCCCGCTTGCCTCATGCATACCTTCAGCCAGAGCCAGCAAATCCACTTGGTCCATGAACAAATTGTCTGTCCCAGCTCCTGCGCCCATTGGCTGAAAGCCAACAGAACCTGGTCCCCTTCACTGTCATAAATTGACCTTGTGGTGTCAAAGAACATCGACTGAGGACCGGGGGCAAAGGACAGCTTGACTGCCATCAATGTCGAAGGGATTGGCGACAGTTCCTCGATGATCCGCACCGGAATCAGCTTTGAAGTTGTCATGGTCGAGCACAAGGGCATAAAACCTGACATGGTCACCTTGGCGCTAAAACTTTTGGACGCAACTGGTGCCATATACGCCTGCAGCATCCAAACCAGAGTCGTACCCGCTGCAGCTTTTGGAAAAAGCTGGAGCATTTGCTCGTTGAATGCCTCCCACTCTTTCTTTGAGGGATCCTGAGTCAGGCTGGATTTAGGGCACTCCGCAGACAAGTCAGAGCCATGTCTGCACCAATGACGTCTCTTCTATTTGTGGGAGGATGAGGAGCGTGAATGGCATGAACCGCTTCAGGAATGGGAATGCTTCTACTCCCTCTTATGGTGCCTATCTTCCTTTTCGAGTGTGGGGCCTTTGGTGTCTTGGCATGACAACCTGAGGGTCGAACGCACCAGGGTCTTCTACGGAGGTTGCCAGAGCGCTAACTTAGCAGACTGTTCGCTAATAGACTTCGAGTTCTTCTACTAACAGGAAATGCACTGCTCGACATCGACATCATGGTCCATCCCAAGGCACCACACGCACATACCATGCGTGTCGGTGATGAACATCTTCGAGCTGCAGTCCTGACAATGGTTGAAACCTGAAGCTTTAGAGCCCGACATCTTGATGATAATAATTTCTCATGCCAACAGTTGAGGAGTGGCATGGTCGAGTCAAAGGAGTCGACGGTCGATGACGAGTCATACTGTGCCCTGTGTTGAAAATGTTTTTTAATAATAAGGAATATTAATAAGGATAAGGAATCTGCAGGAGGATGCAATCTATTGAAAAGTTGGATCAAACTCTCACCAAGCCCTTAAATTTAAATAAATAAATAGAAATTATCAGATAGAAATATGAAAAATCTTAAACAGGCTCACAATTTGAGGAGCAAAGAGAGGAAAAAGATAATGGTGAATAAGCGTTAATCAGGTGCAGGGAACTGCTGAGTTAGAACTCCCAGACATTAGATGAAGAGGCCTTCAGGTTGGATAGATAAACCATCCATTGTTTCATGATGCAGGTCTGTGCAATCAGAAAGAAATGCGAATAGCAAAGTGCAGACAGGGCTGCGCCCATCCCCAAAGGACGATCTCCTGGGAGCCAGGGCAGAGGTTTTGAACTGTTAAAACATCCCAACATAGATTTAGGGCACTAGCGCCCCCCACGATAATGGTCACTGTATTTGAACTGCCGGATCCCCGCAAGCAGAATTCCTAAATCCTTCACAATTTGGTTGATTGGTGTAGTCCTGGAGAAGCCCAGGGGAAGACCCAGGGAGGGGCAGCTGGCAAGGGGGGAGAGTAGAGCAGGATGTCTTGTGATTTGTACTACGCAGTGCAAGAGGTGATGCCAACAAATCTAGTTCTGCGCCAGGAAGGCATGGCGGGGGGGCCGCTTGTCTGTTATCGGAAGAAGCGCCTTACATTTCAGTGGGCCAAGTTGACCGCAAGAGTATCCACTGAACTCATGTCCAACTACCAGGTGCACATCACGTGAGTTGTCCACGGGGAGGGAAACAATCTCAAATGGACCGCCAATCATGTTCACAGACCCCAAGTTGGCAAGGCCAAAGACCACTTGGAATGGGATTGGCATAGAGAACCTGCAGCCAATAGGCAGACGCCCTATAGGGAACGAGTGGTATGTTCATAGGGGATAGCAACTGAGGGTGGGAAACGAATACCATATACTGTATGCGTCATGGGTGATGACCTTGCCCTTCAAAATGTATTTGCTTTGAACTAACCAGTGCGATCCGTGGCAGTCGGGATTAAAATGCCCCCACTAACATGCTTTTTCTCTTCTGTATGAGAAATAAAACGTTGTTATCCTTGCAAGAGGTGGACAGAGTTTTTTTCCTTAGAGGATTGATTTTAGTGTCTGGTTGTTGGTGGTCTGCCCTACAAGAGTCAGTGTCTCGCCCTGCATTTTAATTTCTTCGGAACATGAATATAGTCAAAGGGATTGCAGTCTGTCAGGGGAGTGGTGGTAGCAATATCTCGCACCGGAACGTCCTTGTACAGTCAATTCACCGGGATTATGAAAACAGAATCATTTTGAGCAATAATTTGGATACATTAGGGGCTTAAACTATAGCCGCACTAAACATGGTGATGGAGTCCATTCTGTGGCTTTATGGCAACGTAAGTGTAGAAGTGCAAGCTCATTCCAATCAACTGAATGAACTGGAAAAACAGTAAAAGCATGTGGATGCTTTCAAGTGTCAGAAGAACAGGACAATCTGAAGAGTAGGTTTTCATTTGGGTCACCTCTGGCCACATGAAGATATTAGGAAATGGCAACATAACTGAAGATTACATATATAAGGGAATAAAAGACGCAGAGCACGTATCATAAAACAGGATCTCCCACATTTGTTATTCCTAATGCAAAGAAATCTATAAACATATGTTAAACTCAAATAGGCAGGAGAAAAGGGTCATGGAAATGTCCGTTTTCCTTAGCACAAAGTTCCTCACTCCTTAGTTAATAGGCGGCTCATGAGCCTATCTAAGCGAGGACAAAGAGGGCAAAAACCAAGAAAAAGAAAAGATATGATATCAGATGATTTTTGGTGCCGGAGAAAGGAACTATGTATGTCAAGCACACAAATGATGAAGATTGTGCAACCAGTTCTCTAGCCCACAAAGCATTAAATCAAGGAGATACTTGTTGGGAGACCTCAAATAATACATCTCCTCTAGCCAAAAGGGTGCCGGCCTCAACTTCGGTATGTAAGGCAACGGACAGGGAATGTAAGCATGTGGGGGACACAAAGTTGCTTGTTACCACTTTTGGTCAACAACACAGTCAGACGCTGGACTCCCTAGGTGGATTGATTCTGACACTCAGCCTTTCAGCAGCGTAGATCCTGACAGAGGATGAAGGGAATCCATTACACAAGGTTAGATCTTGGCCCTCTTTCCTGGGATTGCCAGTCTGATGGCCATTGACTTCACTGATACATGCAGGTTGAATTTGATCATGGTCCCCAAGTGAATAAAGTAATCATTCATTTCTACTCTAAGGCCATTTGCTCTAGGGTTTGGGCAACACTTAATATTGCAAAGAGGGGTCGACATTACTTCACCCTCCATGGTTCAAGTCAAATACATACTGGCAGAGAGGACTGACATGAAAACGTATCAGAAAATGGGGAATGGTTTTGCAGAAAGCATTGGGCCGAACGCCCTTACCATTATCTGTTCAAAGGAAGTGGGGGGCGGAGGCTTGTGCTCAGTGATAAGTGGGGCCTGACAACTCATGTGAAGGGGAATTCGTGGTCCTGTCTGCCATCCATCTTACAAACTGGCAAGGAGCAGCTGCTAGGCTGCTGAAAATCAGGGGCTACGTATAACGTGCTGCAACACTATGTACTATTATAGTTTTTTGTCCACAGATGTCACTGATCAATTGTTTGACCTGGATATTTTATTATTCGAAGAAGTGTGGTTGCTCATTCCACCTGTTATTTATGGGTTTGATGTACAACCAAAGGGAAATTGGGTAGACCCACAGGGCTGTTTTAATCACCAATAGGAATTTGCTTTAAGTGAGAGTGCTTTAATGCCCTTTTACTTCTAATTTTTTTCTTGGGTTAATTTTAGCAGAGGAGAATGGAAACAAGGAAAATTAAGTTTTATTGATTAATACATATTGCAATCTGTTAAGAGAGTGCGAAGATGTATTAAGAACTAACTTGGTTGATGTATTTAATTTGTGGATAGATCAGGGTAGCGCACATAGGATTCTATATGCCAGATAGTTTCATTGTTTCTGCCCTGATTTGACATTAAAGAATGGCCCAGTGCCATAGAGACTGGGCTTCCAGGGAGAGAGCAGGGGGAGCGTGTCCCTTTCAATTTCCTGATGTAAAACAAGGTGGTGATGTAGCCCGTGTAAAGACCAGCACCACCTTTCCCTGGAGCTGAGACTGGAAAGACTTGAGAATCCAGAAGACCACCCGCAGTTCCAGGACGTTTATGTGCAACTTCTTTTCATCCAAAAGCCAGAGGCCTCTGGCATGAGAATTTCCTGTGTGGGCTTAACAACCTTCCAGAGAAGTGTTGGTTCTGACTGTAGCTTGATATGGAGGGATCTTAAAGGGAGCTCCCTGAGTGAGGTGTGGACGAACTGACCACCATTGCAGGGTTTGACGGAATACCCGATTGAGGGCAAACTTGTCTGTCCATGTGCCCGTGACTTGCTGCCAACTGGCACCCAGAAATTCATATTTTTTAAAAACAAATTTGTTTGCTTCTAATGCGCCGGGGATCCCGCAGGCATTTGGGCACACAAAAACAAGAAGGTACAAACATATAAGCAGGACTCAGCTCAGCTGGGGCCATCATAGTTAGACTGCAAAGTTATTATAACAAAGGTAAGGTTCTAAGTTAACAGTCAGATTTTTAATGTTAAGCCTAGTATGTTTGTCCAGGTGCAGGGTACTTGGCAGTGAGTTCCATACCTGTGCTGCCAAAACCAGAAACGCCCTACCTAGGCCCTTGGTCCTTTTGAACTTGAGGGTGTTAATCAGTCCAAGGTTGTTGGAACGAAGGGAGGAACTGGGTTCATAAAAGGAGATATGCGCTCTTAGGTAAGCTGGTGCTATGTATACAGGCATTTGTGTATCAGAGAAGCCGTATTGAACTGAATCCGGACAGAGATGGGAAGCCAGTGTAACGATGGTCTACCACAAGATTTGTGCTCACATGGAGGTATACCTTTAACAATGCGTACAGCGTAATTTTGGAGGATCTGCAGTTCTTGTATGCATTTTTTGCTAGCCCCCACCAGCAAGGCATTACAATAATCCAGACGTGAGAGAATAATAGCTCGAGCAATTGAAAAACAGTTTGCTTCGGGAATAAAAGGTTTAATGTTCTTCAGGAGTTTCAGGTAGTAGTGGCAGTTCTTTGAGATGTAATTGGTCTGACTCTCAGCACTGAAGGATGGACCAGTCCTTAACACTGAAGCACAAGTACTCCTTCCCTGGTTTTGCTCTCGCCAGGGAGCTTCCGAATAGCAGAAGTTTGTTTTTGTTCTGTTCAAGCAAAGCCAGTTTTCTGTCATCCAATGCTCAATGACGCCATAGATGGAATTCAGATTCACAGAGTCAATGTCATGATCCACACTGATTTCCAGGATCAGTTGGCTATCATCTGCATACATTGTAAAAGAGATCCCTCGGGTCTCTAGCAGATTACAAAGGGGTCTAACATATACATTGAAAGTGTGGGCGAAATGCAAGCACCTTGTGGAACACCACAGAGAATAGGAGTGATTTAGAAGAAGTTTTTTCCCAACATACTGAGGATTGTCTATTGGAAGGAAATGATTTATTCCAGTTTGTGGATTGGGGGCAAAGTTCCCTAGATCAGATAGAGTGCAGATCAAGCGGTCGTGATCCAGCAGGTCAAAGGCTGCAGATAAGTCAAGGAGGACCAGGAGTCCTGTTTTCCCCTGGTCGACCATCTTGAGCATGTTAGTTTGTAAGTCATAGCGCAGTCTCTGTGCTATGATCGGCTCTAAAACCAGATTGTTTGCAATGAAAAGTGGGCCTGCAGTTCATTGGTGGCTACCTTTTCCAAGGTTTTTTACAAAATGTTTGAGTTCGTAATTGGCCTAAAAAGTTTTGCATCTTTAGGATCCAGACCAGCCTTCTTCACCAGAGGGGTGATGGTGACTACTTAAATAGCTTCAGGGACTGAGCTATGATCGAGGAAAGCATTCACAAGTCTAGTGAGTAATGGTGTTAAGATACTTTTGTATCTTATTTTGCCGGAATGATGTTCTCACGACAGGAGGTGGGGTGAATGGAAGACAACATTTTCTCCATCTCAAAATTCGTGACATGTTTAACTGAGAATTTTGGTTGTCCTTCTGTATCTTATAAAATGGGCAACTGCTGGGCTTTCAAGAAGATTCAAAATCTCAAACATCTTTTTTGAGTCATTTTTAGCCCCAAATATTACTTCATTGGAGACGGTTTTCTTGGCGGTGATAATTTTGGTTTTATAATCCTGCTCGACTGCCTTCCATTTAACCTTGTTAGGAACTGTGGGGCATTTTAACCAAACTTTGTTCCAAACTCTTTTTTTCGGTTTTTATTTTTTAAACAGAGAAGTCCAGAGTGTAACACTTTTTATGGTTGGTATTTTCCCTCACCAGTTTTTTTCTTAATGGGTGTGATTTTATCCTGCATTTTAGTCAGTGCGTTATTAAGTGCCTCCACGAGAAGTTCGGGAGAGTATGTGCCAACCTTGGTGGCCATAATGGGCCTCGGGTCCAGCTCCGGGTCATGCAAAAGGGGAATTACCGGGCCATTCCGACCTTGGAGGGCCCGGTAAATTTCCCTTTCGCGGGACCTGGAGCCAGTATGTCCCCATTCCCATTTCAGCACCCATAGGGCTCAATGGGAATGGGGAGGATGGTAGCAGCGGTACCGTTCATAACGGTACCATTGCTACCATCCTGGTCTGCTCGCGGGTGCCGCTCTGCATGCCTGGTCTGACCAGGCGTCGAGAGCTGCACCTGCGAGCAAACTCGTAATGTTGCAGCATGGCAACAATGGCGCTGGTAGCACTAGCGGCGCCGTTGTTGCCTTACCGCAACAGTCGTAATGAGGCCCAATATCTTGGAGAAAACAATGCATATGGGAGTTACGATTTTATACCCCCTTGATAGGATTTGATGGTTTTCTTGGGATGCCTTCAAGGAGAATGGTGAAGTTAATTAATGGTCAGACCATATGCAAGGGGAGATGTACTTTATTTTCAGGTTCCGATTTCTAGAAATTACCCAGACCACTATATTACCTGATTTAGCTGTGGGTTCTTTATTCACTACTTTAAAGTTAATTTCCAGGAGTACCTCCTTTAGAATGTCTGCTTCTCTATCCTTGGATCATGATGCCATCTATTGATGTCTCTTACTGCTAATGTAGAGAAATTTGGACCATTTGTAGTATTAAGCCGCTGAGTCAGGTCCTCATTGAAGATGGCCATTTCCCCTGGTGGGCGGTAAACTATGACGAGGTTGAAACAGCTGCACAGGGTTGGTATTTTAGGTGAAGCACCTCACAATTCTCGCAGGTGCTCAGGCTTTCAAAGAACTAAAGTGGTTCATGGGTTTAGCAGCCACCCCCCCCATGTCCCTGGGCTCGGTTCCTACTGATAATATAGTATCCCTCTGACAATACTAATCATAGGACCACTTGTTTCTGTGAGCCATGTTTCTGTGAGGCATAGGATGTCAAGGTCATGAGTGGTCAGATAATCATGGATATCGAGTGCATGTTTGTTTAAAAACCTTGTGTTCAGAAGGGCAATTCTTAAATCCATGCCATCAATAAGATTAGTTGGGCGGCCTGAGGTTTGTATACTGTCGAGTGGCAGTTGGGTTTCGTTAGTACTGATGTTAAGTTTGGAATTCCGATCTTCCTGTATTTAAGGTTCTGAGGGAGTTACAACTTTGTAAGATGAGCCATTTATCTTGATTAAGTCGGCCAAGTGTATCTACCATCAATTTTGGGGAGAATCAAGTGGCTGTGAGTCATTATACGGCACCATATTGGCTCCCGAGTTAGCCGAGTCGGTGTGGACTTCATCGACCTTTAATAATTAGTACTTGTTAATATTCGCCAGCTGAGATGCTTTTTGTGCAGACAAAGGAAGATGCATTGCTGATGGAAGGCCCATGGTTGCCCCAGGGTATGTACCTGTAGAGGGGGTGTAAAAGCCCCCTCTCCCTCAAACTGAATACAGATAACTTGTCAGGCTGATCAATAGTTCCAGTATTGCAAAGATCAGAATTGAAGCGCTTTAACAGCAAAAAAGTACATTTTAGGGTGACATATATATTTGTATGGTCGGAAAGCCCCACGGAGTGGAGGGTATCTCATGTCCTATAGATATATTATGAATATCAAAAATCTAGGCTGAGAACTGGACATACAATAAGTTATGCTCAAAACTAGATTACCATTTGGTAGAAAGGCTGAATATTCAGACACTGTTAGAAACACAAAATGACTGCTAGAAATACAAAATGGTCGAATTTCACATAGTCATGATGAAATAATTAAATAATTCTCTAATAGCAGTTAATTGAAAGTTCATTGAAGAAGGACATGTCTGGAACATTTTGTATTGGACTTCTTGGCAGCCATTCTGACATTGATAAGCCGGGGGAGACGAGGTAGTATTCTAGGAAGGTAGCAATTAGAGCAGACAGCTGTTAAACTAGCAACAATTGTGTTGGGTTCATGGGCAGTCCACTGCAGCTGTAGACTTGTTGGCAGAATAACAAGCTATCGCCTGCCCCAAGGACCTCGAGGAGGCTGCCAAGGCTGTTCTTTCTCTAGACAGGGAACTTGTGAGTGGCAGTTACGCCAGCAAATCACAGGCACCTGAGGGATTGTCCTTAATGGTCAGGCCTAATCAAATTGTATTGCATCATAAAATGAGATGTTGTGCCAACTGCAAAATATATAAAAGGCAGTGAATTTGGGAACTCAGTGCTGTTATTTCTGATGTCTAAATAAAGAGGATGTTTGAAAATCAGTCCAGGTTCCTGTCTTCCACTCTGCCTCTTGTGTCCAGACTCTGCATGCCTGATCCACAGATGCCATCGAGGGTGTTGGGCCCTTGTCTTCATACCGCAATGGAAAAGTAAGTGGTCTGTGTTTTATCAATGTCCTGGATATTCAGTGAACCCGGCAGTACAGTGTAACCAAAGGAGCATAGTCTATTTGGTTACACAATGGAGTGAAACGCCAAAAGAACCAACAATTCTTACTTGGTATATTAGAGCCGCATATCCCGGCAAGCTGCCGGAGCTGCATGATGACAGGTGAAGACCGGCTTGATTCTGGTGCGCCGGCAGTGGTGCGCCTGGTCACCGGTTAAGAATCTGTGTTAGGGCAGATGGGAAATGTACTCTTTTCTCGCCCTAGAGCATTTCTAGTCAGTTAAGGCACAGGAATTACAAATTGACTTTTCTGTTGTAACAATTGAGCAATACACCAAATAGGGTGACACATGCTCTCAAGAAGAAGAAGGGGTAAACTAACGATCTGCAATAAAATCGAATCTAGTTGTGCCCATAAAGAACTGAGTGCAGCGTGATTCACATTTAATTACTGCAAAACAATTACAATGAGAGAAATAATGCACAAGTTGGTCATTCAATCAAATAAGTACTGAATAAAGTACTAGCAGAGTCAGAGCAAATATGTCTCAAAATAAATGCCTAAAAGTGCTTGCTAGAGTATGCAGCAGTATATATATCTGGCGAAGACCGGCTTGACTCTGGTACGCTGTTTCACCCGAAGCCTACAAAAGAGGACCAGATGTATGCAAGAAGACATAATAACTAGCAGGACCTTGATTGACCAGACTGTTGAAACGCCAGCTGCCGAAAGCCGCAGGACCTTTCTCAGGATAGCATTCACCCTCTCTTCTGAGGGAGTTACCATACACAAGACTGTGTTGAGTTGGGCGCCCAGGAACAGAGCGTTCTGAGAAGGCAGTATGCAGGACTTCGGATAGTTGATGAAGAAGCCTAGCGACATCAGAAGTTGGATGGTCTCTGCTGTGTGCTGGGTTGCCAGAATGTGGGAGCGGGACTGAATGAGCCAATCGTCCAGGTAAGGGTAGACGTGGAATCCCTTGCAGCGTAGATGCACTGCCACCGGCGCCAAGCATTTGGTGAACACTCTCACTCTCGGCGACGGTTTCAGGCCAAAGGAAAGGTCCTTAAACTTGTAATGTCTTCCCTGGACAACAAAGCGCAGAAATGTCCGGTGCTTGTGATGAATGGGGATGTGGAACTATGCGTCTTCCAAGTCAAGAGTTGCCAGAAAATCTCTTTCCTCCAGCTGGTTGAGCACCTGCTGCAACGTGACCACCCTGAACTTTTGGGATTTGAGGAACTTGTTAAGGTGCTGCAAGTCTAGGATTGGTCGCCACCCTCGTAATAACCAGGAAATATCTGGAGTACACTCCAGAGCCAGGGAATGGTTCTATTGCCCCTTTGCCAAGCATGGCTTGGACCTCCTGCAGCAGCTGTGCCATGTGCAGCTCTTGACATGTGACAGGAGGAATGCGGGGCACCTGTCTTGAATTTTCAGATTGTGCCCCTCCTGCATAACACCCAGCACCCATTTGTCTGTGGAGATCTTTTGTCACTGATTGACAAAGTTTGATAGTCGGCCTCCCACTGGGGTGCGGAAGTGGGGGCGCAGGTCCTGTTCAGGCCTGCTTTGACGTCTGCGTTCTGGATGGGGGGGGGCGATGACAATGCTGGGTGCCACTGCCGTAGGCCTGGGAGTGACCCCTATAAGCCTCCTTGGTGGTGGAGCAGGAGGGCTGGTGATAGGGTGTGGTGGAGACTCTCCCCTTCGGGGAAGGAAAGGATGGCTGCAGGGTCCCCAGAGAGCACACCGTCTCTGTGTCGGTCTTAATGGCTGGGAAGGTGCCATCGACCACTTTTCCAAATAGGTTGCCCCGATCAAACGGCATGTTGATGACCTTAGTTTGTGCATCCGTGCGGAAATGTTTTGCTTTTAGCCAACCTTGGCGTCAGAGAGCCACACCATTCCCCATCTGGCAGAAGCCGGAGTCTGCAATGCCGAGAGCGACAGTGAAGGCGTGGTCAGAAGCCACTTTCTCTTCCTGGAGCAAGGCCAAGGCTTCAGCTTTTTTATCATCAGGAAGGAAGTCAAGGATGGGCCCCAGCTTGTACCACAGCTCCCGGTCGTACCTTGACAGGATGGTGAGGGCGTTGGCGGCCTTGATGGTGGAAGCTGCCGTGGTGATGATGCGTTTCCCTGCAGCATCAAGTTTCTTGCCCTCCTGGTCTGGAGGCACCCTGGACGAAGAAGAGTTGCAGAAACTCTTTCTGGTGGCAGCCGATACCATTGAGTCCAGAGAGGCCCAAGACCTCAGGCACCTAGAGGCAGAGTCTGGAACCTAGTATATCTTCTCCAGCAGATCATGCTTAGCAGGCGTGGTATTAATAGCCTTCATGACTGCTAAGCCATCCTCCCATATGTCATGCAACAAAGGCACAGATACAATGGTCTTCTTGGAAGATTCCTGCCACTCAAAGAGGAAAACCTCCTTTTTCTTCTCCCCTGCTGCAGCTTTCTAAATGATGGAGTGGAAAGAGCCAATTTTGTCCAGGGGAGAGGCCCTGGCAGGCTCATCAACATCCAGAGTTTCCCCATCCGGCGGAACATAGTCGTCAAACTCATCTGCATGAGGACCGGTGGTGTCGGTGTCCGTGCCACAGCTGGGAAGGCCCATGGGTCTGTGACCCCTAAGCGAGGTATGGGTAGAATGGAGTTGAGGTCCCTCTGGCCCCCTTCCTGATCCAAATAGAAATCTGGCAGATCCTTTTCAGAACGGGTGCTGGAGACTTTCTTTGGGATCCCAGAGGAGCCAGAGTAAAGAGCGGGACATCCTTGGTGGGCCTAGGCAGGAATTCCAGAGCCGGAGGCATATCGCTCACCAGATCGGAGCCCTTTGGAAAGGAGGCAACAACTGGAGCCTGTGGAGTAGGAACAGGTAACGTCGTCGACGGGATCGTCTTTGGAACCGCTGAGGAGGCCTAGGAGGCAGAGATACCTTGGGCGTGGTGACCGTCAATGAGGTAAAGGTGACAGTGGTTGACGAGCCCTTTGGGGTAGCAGCCGTCGATGGAAGACTTGACTTTGTAGACTTCACAGAGTTGTCAACAAGCTCGTTGATGGGACAATCGTTGATGGAGCGACGGTTTGAATGGATGAATTGATCTTCAACAAGGGTGTTGATGATGGTAGAACTGGAGACAAGTCCTAAAATGACTTGCTCGGCTTCAACAACGACTTGTGCTTGGATGACGAGGCCAGCGATTTCCTCACAGACTGAGGTAACCGACCAGCGGTAGGCTAACCGTCGATGGAGTCGGCAACCTACTCTTCCCAAAACTGGGGCCCACAGCCGCAAAGACCGTTGATGAGGAAGTTGATGAAGCATGTGATTTCACCTTTTTTTATCCATGCCAGGGGAGCATCCCCAAAGGACCTCGACCTCTTCCTACCAGAGGGCGTATGCTCAGTGCACCATGAATACGCTCAGAGGCCGCGTCAGAGGCCTTACCTTCCCCGATCCATGCCACCAACATCTGGTGGTGGTCCCTGTGATTCTTCAGCGAAAAGGATTGACAAACTGAGCATTCATTCTCATCGTGGTAGGGATGAAGACAGTAAATGCACTTGAGGTTCCGATCCTTGCTTATGACATTCTTCAGGCTGCAGCTTTCACAGGATCTGAAGAGGCTTTTCTTCGTGGCATCCTCCATGGTCGAGGTGTCGACCAAAGCCTGGCCCTGTGGTGCCACAGGCTGCAGATCAGATAGTGGGTTGAAGATCTTCCCCGACAACGGGTCACTACTGCCAGTAGCTGCCGTGTGACGGTTGGCGATGAAGAGATGGAAGATTTCATCAAAATACATAAAAATAAATTACCATTTTCGAGGAGCGAAGCATGCAGACTCCGAACACTAAAAACACGTGGTAAAATCTAAAGATGGCCACCAGGGGTGGAGCTTAGGAAGACAAGTGTAATTGGCTTGGGGCAGTATGGCACAAACGACACTGATAGGCTATAGAGAAAACCAGCAGTTTTATTTGAAAGCTAAACTGCTTTCTTTTTTACTGAGGATTCCCAACCTGATGCCGGGGACTATTCATGAGCATGTGAATCCATACAAGACGCCATGCTGGAGAATAGGTCCTCGGGATAAAATCTAGAGAAAAGATTGATATTGTAGAATCTGTGAAATCCACAACTTGAGGGAAACTATTAGACATTTACTGACTATATGTGAATGCCTAATTGAGACAAGAATATTACATCTGGACACATTTGTGCACCACGTGGAACATCTGGAAACTGATGATTATTGAATCTTCTGTCTTTCAGGAAGATATACACCACTAACTATTGCACTACTACATCTGTGGAAAGTCATAGCAAAGATGCTACTAAGTAAAAAAACACATAATGAAAGATAAACTGATCTAGCAATCTAATGGTTTATTATATTGAGACTTGCGAGGTACAAACTAAGTAATAAGAAGGCCTTGAAATGGGGACAATGTACTGGGGACGATCGCAACTCCTTACTGATCTTGTAAGGTATGAAATTGGGTAACATTTAAAAAAGGTTTTACTCGTGTTTTCATGTACTTCCTTTTATTTAAATCCTAGTACACCTAAAAAACAAATCTAAAAATTAAATGGAAAGGCTTGTTTTACGCACGTATCAATTTACAGAGATTCTCCTCCACTTCCTTTCCCTGGCCTCCTCGCTTGTCCACCCGAGGTGGTGTACTTCCCACCATCACCACTTACCACAGCCTCGTAACCTTCTAGTCTTTTATGCACCACCCATGCTTTTGAATGCACTTACTTGTTTTCCATGTGTTTCAACATACACAGATGCTGCACATAGTTCACAGTGCGTATATAACAATCTGGAAGGTAAGATTCACTCCTTTTCTTCAATTCTTTCTTTTTTCAATTTGTAGTATTAAAATGTTTTAACACACATTAGACTGGGAGTCCTTTAAGATTCTACACACACAATGCAGACCCAGTAAGATTAGTACACAGATTCACATTTATTTATGCAATTGTCCCCACTTCCGTCGTATGGGGACACATCTATTCTGAGCTTTTACCTTTTGATTTTGTGTTATTTTTCCAGAAATTAAAACTTTTTTTACAGAATGGGTATTTATTTTGAATAACAACTGGAGGGTATGCTTCCCCTCATTCATGTGTTACATCCTGGAACAGAGTGCTTGACTCAGTCTCATGTTGCTCTTTTTTAACAAACAGTACTATTGTGTCTCCTCCACAGAGGGGTCTTTCAAAATAGAATTTGCATCCATAAGGAGCAATTCTTAGGTGGCAGGCATTCAATACCAACTTTAATATGGTTCATCACAAATGGTACTTCCAAAATTCTTTTTTCATACATTTCAGAGGTAAAATTCAAATCTCAACTGTATAAGAGTTCATGGCTATAATCATCAGCAGCCTGATGGCTTGGCTTGAATGTGAACGGTCAATGACGTAAAGCCAAAACTTAAGTGCCTTATTAATATATGTTGGATATATATTAGAACATCCTTGTTCTGTATTTGATTGAATTATAAACATAAGTTTACACAATTCACAAACTAATAACCCTCTGATAGATTCTCCCACGGAGGCCCACATTTATTTACCTCCTTTTTGTAGCGTCAGTAACTTTTAGAAATATTATTTTTTGTATTGTCAAATTCAAGTTTGTTTTTTTGTTTGAGATATTCTCTTTTTCTAAAAAAGTGTAAATTACAAAATGTTTGTTCTCACAAAAGATATGTGGTATGTTTTGTTTGTTTAAAAATACGGATATTTGTACTTATCTTGTTCTTGCAATATTCTTTTTACTGCTATTAGTCTCTCCTCATTGGGTGTTTTGTCAAAACAATTTGGTGTTGTAAAAGGGACATTCCTTTGCTTTCAATGGACAACCAGAGCTGCCCAGGCAAGCCCCTTGCCCACTAATGTAGAGCATCCTTGTTTATGTCCTAGAGATGTTGTGATGTTAAGGTATGTCTTAGTCATGAGGTTCTAAACGATTGCCTGGGTGAGGTTACTGGCAGAAATGACATTGCGTTACTTCAGAAAGAATACGTTGTTAATCCTGCAGTAAATGGTGTATGTGAGAAACAACTAGAATGTAGTGATGCGTATTACAGGAAGGAATATGGATCCAAGAAATAGGCCCACTTCCAGTTAACTGAGGGCAATGAAGCTACACAAAGGCCTCGCCACCAAGCAGCAACAGTTGACAAAACTGTGGTTCCATGGACATCAAGCCAATCACACTGTTAACTCCATAGCAATGCACAGGTGAAACTACTCCGACAATAGGAGGCTTGTGGGCCAGCTTGCTAGATTATACAAAGAATGTTGAAGCAGCATATGATGTAGGTGTAAGAAGATGTAGGGATATAGAGGAGGATTGTGAGTTGTGAAGCAGTGAGGACAGGAAAGAGGTGGTAGAGGAGCAGAACACAGGAGGAACAAAAGGCGAGGTTGGAGATATAGAAGAGAGTAAAGGGGAGGAGGGCAACCACCAACACAGGATGGAGGAGGGAAGATGAAGGAGTCAAGAAAAAGCAATACAGAAGAGGTGAAAAGAACATCAGTAGAGGAGAAAGGAGCGGAGTTGCCAAAGCTAGAGTGGAGAAGCAAGGAAGAGGATAGACCATAGGAAGGAGGTGAAGAGTGGAGAAGACAAACACACGGCAAACAACAAAGAGAAGATGAGGGTTGAAGGAAATGGAGGTGGGAAGTAGTAGTGAGGAGGAGAGAAGAAAAGCAAAGTAGGTGGACATATTTTGTATGGAGAAGGAGAGGGAAGGCAGAAGAGAAAGTAGAGGAATAGCCAGGAAAGGTGGAGAGAAGGAGCAGCGAGACGCTATAAAGGGGAAGGACAAGACAATAAGACTATGGTGAATTGTTGAGGAGAAAGGGAAATAGAAACAGACGGAGAACAAAGAGTTGAAGGTCAGAGCAGAGGAAAGGGGGTTTGAAAAGGAGGAGGCTGCATGCAGATAGAATGACAGTTGGAGAGGGGTCTGGTCGAAACCCAAGCCCCCGAGGAAACACATGGTTTAGTGGCATACCCAAGGATATCTTCGACAGCCTAACCAGTGTTTAAGCCAACAACCTCAGGGCCTACCACAATCCTGCATAGGACCTCAATGCTACTGATGCCTGGCCCCCGTCTAGACAACCCAGGGAACCAGGGGTGGTGGTGCTGGTATTTCCTAAAGAAGAAATGGGACATCCTGACAGCATCTACGAAAGCCAAGCAAGTACTCCAACTGACAATAAAAAAGTGAGGACACTTAAAATGTATGTAAGTAACTTTTTGTTTCTGCCAGAAAGTCAGAGCCTACGGGGAGAGGAAGGATGAAAAGAGAGATTTTGAAGGCTTTTATGTTCTGCTTATTTCTCACAAAGTGACTTTAGTGAAACCTAATATTTTAATGTTCTGTTTGTACAATAAGACCCATCAACTAGCAATATTGGCTTGGAGTCTGTTTAACAAGAGCAGCACACAGCATTAAGGAGTGACATGAGACGGAGGTGGAGCATGTGGGACAGCACTTATAGCTGGAATAAAACATTAAGGGAGGCAAAGTCCAACAGTATTGATGGGCCGGTTGGGTTACCAAGGAGAGGGCATGGTGGGCACCCCCATACCTGGTTGTTTAATGTTTATGTATGTACAATCAAGAAGGCAGCTTGATGCCATGTGTCGCATCATAAAAAGTGAAAGTTATTACCCTAAACTCTGGCTTGTAGCCTGCTAACGGCTGTTGCGTATTAAAACGCATGCTGTTGCGTATTAAAACGCATGCTGTTACGCATGCGCGAGCCTCGGTCCAGCTCGCACATGGGTCTTTAATAAAGCGGACCCCGTGGGCTTCAGTAGCCGTCGGGACCCTGAAGTACACAAACGTGTCTGCGTGTCATTGAGCGTATGTATCGGAGTGTGCATGAATGGGTGGCCTGGGGCTATAAAACTAACATTGGCGACGAGGAAAGTCACTGGGGAGGGGAAGGTGGATCCTTGGGGCAGCACCCCTTATCCAAAAAGGATCTATCTGACGCCCGAACGGTGCCGATCCTGACCCGGCTATCACGGCCGCCATTTTGAATTTTACAGCAACGGTTGCGGCCCTCACGGGTGCTCGTGCGCCGTTCTGTAGTTAATTGGAACAATTTTTTGACATTCTACAGCTGCTCCACCACGGATAGCTGCAGATACTGAGGAAAGAAAAGGAAACAGAAAACAAGAACATCTTTATGATCATCACATGGTTGTGGGCCCAGCAGTGAGCCAATTTTGAAGGTGGGTGTTTCTTTGAGACAACCAGAAGACACTTCCACCGCCTGAGTGTGCGGCTACATCCAGGGAGTGGCAGACTTGCGGCCACATAGTACACATTGAGGTGCTTGTGCGGTCTGACAAGATGGGTGATCCGGAAGATGCCGCTGTCGCACCTGCACCAGTGCCACCAAGGCAGCAAGGAACATTAGCACCCATGCCAGAATTTGACATGTCGGGGCCCCTGTCCAAACTGGGCCCCAAATGGCTATTGTGGGTGAAGAAACTGGAAATGTTTTTCAGAGCCACTGGCGAAACGGAGGATGACGCCAAGGTGGCGACCTTGCTGTACTCGGCAGGTTCAGAGGTGTATCGAATCGTTGAGTCTTTAAACTCACAAGCGACAACCTACACAGCCATCAGAACTGCCCTACAGAACCATTTTCTACCCCTGGCAAATGTGGACTATGACAGATTTGTCATGTGTGCAGAGAGGCAGTTGAGTGAAGAGTCTCTGGACCAATTCTGTGGTAGGTTAAGGCAGCTGGCCAGTACATGCAAGTGGGATAATGAAGAAGGCATGATACGCAACCAACTTCTTCAAGGATGCAGCTCAGGGAAGTTGGGAAGAAGTACTTCGGGAGCCTGGCCTGACATTGACCTAAATCCTGGATATGGGGCGAGCATATGAACTGGCAGAGAGTAGAGGGGCCTGTATGAAAGCAAATGTCTGCCTGGGGAGAAGCGAAGAAGCCTTTGCCCTAGGACGATCAGCAACCCAAAAACAACTGTGGGCACCGAAAAAGCCAGAAAATGATCAGAAGTCAGAGCCACTGTACCCGCAGCCATGTCAATATTGCGGATATGATCTCCCTCATGCCGGGGATTGCCCAGCAAAATCAAGGATATGTGGCCGATGCGGAGTGTCAGGACATTACGCCAGGGTATGCAGGGTGGCGGTACCGGTTGCTGCATCCCGAGGTCCCGCAAGGGTTGGCAGTGGCACCCCGAGAAAATCAAAGAATGACGCTGCAATAGAACAAGGCCTGCAAGAATTGGACATAGCGGAAGAGGAGGAGGAGGAGGAAGGCGTATTCTTCATCTCTAACATAGCATCTGGCATAAGAAAGAGATGTCAACCCACCTGTGTGGTTAGCATAGGAACAACGCCAACGCCGGTTCTCATAGACACAGGGGCATCAGTGTGTGTCCTAACAGTAGGGCATTATGAAGCTTTACCTGGCCCACCAGCACTTGAAGACACAAAGGCTAGAATATATACTTTTGGCGGTGACATACTGCTCCCTCTGAGAGGGGCAATCACATCAACCGTCACTCACGGACAGAATTCGATTAAGGTGAGATTCTTCGTTACGGAGATAAGCCCCCATTCACTCCTCAGCTCTGCAGCCTCGGAGCCGCTGGACCTTGTACACTTTGCAATGTCAGTGTATCTGAAAGACATGGACCACGTCATGGGGAAATACGCAGAAGCGTTCAGTGGCATAGGGAAATTGAAAGGGGAACCCATTTGACTTCATATAGACGAGTCAGTGAGACCCATGGTAATAAAACACAGGAGGATTCCTTTCCATCTGAGGGCACAAGTGAAGAAAGAGCTACAGACTCTTGTGGAAATGGACATTATCGAAAGAGTCGAAGGCCCGACTCCATGGGTGTCCCCAATTGTGGTAGCGGCAAAGCCCAAGCAGCCAGGGGCGGTTAGGATATGTGCAGACATGAGGCTGCCCAACATGGCAATCCCCCGAGAACGTCACTTAAGACCCACGCTGGGCGATATTGTGGGAGAACTTCAGGGCACCAGAGTGTTCTCCAAATTAGAGCTCCAATTAGGATACCATCAACTGGAATTGCTCCCTGAGTCCCGCTATATGACGACTTTTACCACACATGAGGGCCTGTATTAGTTTAAAAGACTAAGTG
This sequence comes from Ambystoma mexicanum, assembly GCF_040938575.1. Classification (NCBI taxonomy): domain Eukaryota; kingdom Metazoa; phylum Chordata; class Amphibia; order Caudata; family Ambystomatidae; genus Ambystoma; species Ambystoma mexicanum. The sequence continues at coordinate 721,459,156 of NC_090923.1, forward strand.
TTGGCATCTCATCAGCTGCCGAAGTATTCCAAAACGTGATTAGGGGTGCCCTAGCAGGACTAAAGGGTGTGATAAACCTAAGCAACGACATCTTGGTGTTTGCATCATCTGAGGCAGAGCACATGACAAAAGACTGGAAAGAACACTTGATAGAATCAAGAGCCTGGGCCTCATGTTAAACAAGAGCAAATGTGAATTCTTCAAAGCTCGGATAGAATTTTTTTGGTTTTTTCTTCCATGCTGGGGGTATGTCCCCTGACCTGGAGAAAGTGCGGGACATCCAAGAAGCATCTCCCCCAGAGTCACCATCAGAGGTCAGGAGCTTTCTGGGGATGGTGAACTACTGTGGGAGGTTCATCCGTGGTCTGTCATCGCTGTCAGAGCCGTTGAGAGCCCTCACTCGGAGTGACGCCGTCGCGGAGTGGTCCACTAAAGAACAGCTGTAATTCGAGGAATTCAAGGCGGCAATGACAGGCAGCGAGATAATAGCATACTTTGATCCTGAGAAGGAGTCCGAAATATTGGTAGATGCCAGCCCGGTAGGTTTGGGGGCGGTGCTGCTTCAAGCGGACACACAGGGACAGATGCATCCAATTGCTTATATGAGCAAGGCACTATCAGACACAGAAAAACTCTACTCGCAAATTGAAAGAGAAGCGCTGGCCATCCTACGGGGATGTAAACACTTCCGCCTATATATCCTGGGAAAGCATGTTGTGGTAGTTACCGACCACAAGCTACCCATTCCTATTATGGCCGGCGGATCGTCCAAGCCCCCGCCTCGGATAGAGCGGTGGTTGTTATCCCTAATAGAGTACGGGGTGAACCTACAATATAGGCTGGGTACCAAAAATCCGGCAGACTATTTATCTCATCACCCAGGGTCAGGTCGGGCACAAGAAAAGCTGGAAGTGGTTGAGTGTGTCGAAATGGTCCAATATGTGTTGGAGGCAGCCATGCCGGTGGCACTACCGGTCCAGGAACTGGCAGAGGCCTCCAGGACGGACAAGCGCTTTTGGGTCATTGAAGCATCCATGGACAGTGGTGATTGGAAAGATGTGCTTGCATATAATTCCAGAAGGGAAAAGGGTGCCCAGCAGGACCTGCAACTGCTGTGGCGGGCCAGGAATGATCTTTTGAAGTCAGAAGAAGGACTGCTATTGAGGGGGCGCCAAATTGTTATACCTCGCACACTGGTGGAAAAAATGTTGGACCTTGCCCACACGGGGCACCAAGACGCGGCTAAGACAAAAGCAAGCTTATGGGCCAAGGTGTGGTTCCCAAACCTGGACGAAAGGGTAGAAGAGTTTGTGTGCCAATGCATTCCAGGCCAAGCAGCTAGTCCAGCATCAGGGGGACCCCAAATACAGTCCATGGAGTGGAGTGAACAGCCGTGGGGCACCGTGCATGCAGACTTTGGGTCCACAGGGCGGGGCACCTACTTCCTGGCGGTGGTGGACCAGTGGTCTCATTACCCTGAAATTGAGTTGGTGGAGTCAACTGCATGCAATCATACCATACTTGTGCTGGAGATAATCTTTGCAACCCATGGATTTCCGTATTAACTGTGCTCGGACAATGGTCCACCGTTTCAGGGCCAACAATTTGCCAAGTACTTGGAAGACCGGGGAATAAAACATTGAAAAGTGACCCCCTTCTGACTTCGAGCCAATGGAGAGGCTGAAAGGTTAATGCGAGCATTAAACAAAATATTCTGAATTTCTCTGAACGGGGAGGGGAGCTACGGAAGAATCTGTTCGAATTTCTCCGGGAGTACAGGGCAACCCCTCATGAGTCCACTGGAGTGGCACCTGCGGAGGCACTATTCAAACAGTGTCCCAGAGGGCTCATACCTGAGGTAGAGGGTCAGGAACCAGGAACAATTGACAATGACCGAGTCAGAGCAGAGCAACAGGCACGGAACGAGAGTTAGACTGCCCAGAGAAACCTACAGAAACATAGCATTGCAGTAGGAGACATGGTGCTGGTGCAAAATCGACATCAAGAGGATAAAATGTCCCTTACCTACGAGCCCCAACCCCTGGATGTAACCCAGGTAAAAGGATCCATGGTCACAGCGGCAGATGGGCGTGGGACTGTCACAAGACACATGTCTTATTTCAAAAAAATCGAGACCAGACGGTATGCCGGAGGCCACGAGGACAATAGGCAAGAGGAAACCAATATCTGCCCGACACCGGAAGATGGCGATAGTGGGGGGGACCCTCCCTAGTGGATGCTGCACGTCTGGACCAGGACGCCATCAGGAGATATCCAAGCAGGGAGACACGAAGATGTCCTGTACGGTTCCAAGACTATATCATGGCCACCGACCCATGACCGGCGCAGTTGTTGTTTGTTTGACTCATGTTGAGTTGTTGCATTATGTTGTATTTATGTTCTGTTTTCGTTTAAAGAAAAGGAGGAATGTTGCGTATTGAAACACAATTAGTTACGCATGTGCGAGCCCCGTTCCGGCTAGCACATGCGCGTTTAATAAAGCGGACCCTGTGGGCTTCAGTAGCCGCGCACAGACGTGTCTGCGTGTCATTGAGCGTATGTACCGGAGTATGTATGAATGGGTGGCCTGGGAAACTAACAACGGCCTCACAAAGAGGAAGATCTTCTGACCGCATCCTACTCACTCTGACTTTTCATCTCTCACCATTTACAACTGTGGATGTCTTCACTGTAATACCCTACATTGTAGCAAAGTTAATGTTCCTAAGCTAGCACTGTGCACAATGTTTTAGGAAAAGAGGAGCCTTTATTTATTTATAAACTTCTTTTTATCATTTTTCACAAACAAAAGAACATATCACAGTAGAGTGATTCAAGTACCCCAATATGGACTACATTATCGATGGCGGAAAAAAACAATCTGAGGGACCTACATGCATGAGGGATCATGGGTACAGGGGACGTCACAATAGGGATAGTATTACTGGCACGCCCTTTTTTTTCGTCCATTTTCGAGTTTCGAAAAACAACTGTAATACTCCTCAGCTTCCACTAGAGATGTTGGCCTATGCATAGCATGTGATCTAAGCAGATTACACAATCATCAGAAATATCAGTACACTTAGGCTATACAATAGTTATACATGTACAGGATGACACATTTTGCACAAAGGAACATCCTGAAAAACAGGGACCACTCCATTTGGATCACGTTAACACCATCTGTTCATCTCCCCTATTCACAGCAAGTACATCAGTAAAACCAACATCCCCATGCCCAATGATACAACTATTCCAACCATTTTTTTTTAAAAATATATTTTATTAGCTTCATTACAAACAATAACAAAGAGTAAACAGGTATCAGTGGAAATGATTGAGCATATCAGAGGAAAAACAATTAAATCCCCAACTATCCTCCACCCCTCCCTTCCTCCCCTCCCCACCAAGACCACAGTAAGCACTAAGTTCGTCGAGAGTCCATGCTCGGACCAGGGTCGCTTTCCCCAGCTGTCTCGCTCTCCTGTGATTCAGGGTACAACAAGGGTACAGTTAAGGCCACCCATCGGTTTAGCTCTTCGCTGGAGTCAAGCCTCTGCACTTGGATCGCAGTCTCCCATGCCGCGGTTTCCGCAGCGATCCACTTTGTAAGGTCCCCCCACCATAGGGGCATAGGTGGGCCTTTGGGGCTCTTCCACCCCATGGCAATGCACCTTTTGGCAGTTATGTAAATAAGGTCTCTTAGCCTGTTGAGGGGTTTGTTCTCCCTGCTGCGCCTAAATCTGCCCAAGATGCATGCCGAGGGCTCGTCCACTTCGATGTCAATGTCTGCACCAGCCACTCTATCCCTCACTTGAGTCCAAAATTCCCTGATCACTGGGCATCCCCAGAACATGTGGGTCATGCCTGCCTTGGGTTCGCTGCATTTGGGGCATGATTGAGTGGTCGCACCAGTGAATCTGGATATGGCTTCCAGGGTGAGATACGCTCTGTTCGTGACGTACAGTTGAATGAGCTGTAATCGGGCGTTTCGGGAGATTTTTTTATGGTAGTAGGTTATATCGCCCCATGCTTTGTCTTCAAAAACCAGATTAGTTCGGCCTCCCATTTGTCTCGGCATCTGAGGTCCTCTTTGGTGGAACACCATAGTAAGGCCTCGTAGATACGTGAGGTTTCGTGGCCTCCCTCAGCGGCATTAAGAATCGTTTCAATGCATTAATTTCCGTCATTCAGGTCGCCAGCGACGGGCCACCTGCTAGTTAGGGCCTGTATGACCGCTCTGTGCAGTAGGAATTGCCCGGCCGGGAGGCCAGTGGCGTCGCTAAGGTCAGGGAAGGCTAAAACCGTTTGCTCCTGGATCAGGTCCCCAAGCGTGGCCACCCCCAGGGGCTCCCACTGAGTACGGGTCTCAAGTTGCCCCCAGGAATGGGTGGACATGAGTGCAGCAATGGGGATCTGTGGGGAGTATGGGTCTTCAGACCCGACCAGTTTGCAGGCCCTTTTCCAGAGTCGGTGTCCCAGCTTGACGAGGTAAGGGCAGTGTGCGAGAGCCCCCCTCTTGGTCCACAGCAGATCCCTGAGCAATAGCTGGGGGAGGGCCGGTTGGAGGAGGCGGGTGTCTGTTGTGCTCTCGTCGGCCATCCACCGCACAATGTGTCTTAGCTGGCTGGCTAGGAAGTAAAGTTCGAAATTGGGGATCTTCAGCCCACCCCTCTCGTAAGGCCTCTGGAGGGTCTCCAACGCCACCCTATGCCTGCCTCCCTGCCAGAGGAAGCCCCTACAGAGTTTGTTGAGGTCTTTAAAGAACGCCGGGGATGTAGAAGGGAATGTTAGTGAAGTAGTGCAACAGGCGGGGCAAGGCGACCATCTTAAGGAGGCCCGCTCTCCCGGCCACCGAGAGAGGAAGCCGCCCCCAAAACACCATGGACCTCGAGAGGGAGTCTTTGGCCCTTACGGTGTTGAGTATGTGTTCCGTGTCGGGGGTCCGATGTATGGTTATCCCCAGGTATTTAAACGATGTTGGCTGCCATTCAAGATCTAGGGGAGGGAGGGACCCGTAATGATCACTGTGTAGTGCGGCTAGGGGATAGAGGCAAGATTTATTTTTGTTAATCTGGATCCCGGTATGCTTATGAAAGCTATCCAGGGTTTCAAGAATGTAAGGTAGGAGGTGTTCGGGGTCCTGCAAATATAAGAGGGTGTCGTCCGCGTACATGGAGACGAGGTGAGTTGTCCCATCTATGGTGATGCCCCCGTCTCCATATTCCTGTCTCAGGTAGGCTGCCACAGGCATGGGGGATAGGGGACATCCTTGGCGGGTGCCTCTGTGCAGGGACCATTTCGCAGAAAAGGTTCTATTAGTTCGGACTCTTGCCGTGGGGTTGGCATAAACCAGCTGGGTCCATTTTAGAAATACGGGACCAATTCCCATCTTTGCCATGGTAGCATATAGCCATTCCCACCTCACGGAGTCAAAAGCTTTGGTGGCGTCTAGTGATGCCACCGCAAGTTTCTGTGGTCTTCCCTCGGTACTATAAATAACGTGATGCAGCCTGCGCAGGTTCTCAGTAATGGATCGTCCGGGGACGTATCCGGTCTGGTCTTGATGGATCAACAGTGGGATCACCCTGCGCAGTCTGGAGGCGAGTAATGCAGTGAGGATCTGGCAGTCTACATTTAGCATGGAGAGGGGCCTGTATGAGGCACAATCTGCTCCGTCCTTCCCAGGTTTGAGTAAGGGTATTATCACGGCCTCGCTCAGGGAATCCGGGAGGGGCGCCACGCTCGAAGGCCTCATTGTAGACCTGGGCCAGTATAGGGGCAAGTGTTTCCTCGTAGGTTTTATAGAATTCCCCCGGGAGGCCATCCGAGCCCGGGGTCTTCCCAGCCGGTAGCGTTCTGATCACCACCTTGACCTCATCGGGAGTGATGGGCTCATCGAGGGTCTCAGCCATATGCGGGTCGAGTTTTGGCAAATCGATGACGTCAAGGGCATCCTCGATCCCCGTGTCCGAGGGGGGGGGGTCTCAGAGTATAAATTATGGTAGAAGCTGGAGAAGACCGAGTTGATTTCCAGTTGGGTATGCACAGTAGTGCCATCTGGTGCGAGTATGTGGCATATGGGCGGCCTGGGGGTTTCCCTTTTGTAGCGCCAGGCTAAGAGTTTCCCGGGCTTGTCTCCGAGGGCATGGACTTTCTCTGTGTGTTTGGCGTAGCTTAGTTTGCCAAGGGCTTCCCAGTGCTTTAGGCAGGTTTGTCTAAGGTCAGACATTTTAAGTAAATGATCGCGAGATGAGTCAGGCCTGCACTCGAGGGTGCGCAGGTCTCCCTCGGCCTGTTCCAGCAGGGTTGTGATGGATCTCTGAGCGCCCCCGCCTGCTGCAATCATCTCACCCCGCATGACCACCTTATATGCCTCCCAGGCGGTGCCTATGTGTTTAACGCTGTGCAGGTTGTTCTCCCAATATTCTTCGGTCTCGTCTCTAATGTGCTCTCTGAATGATGTATCAAGTAGAGCTTCGGCTCTCAGCCTCCACGTGGGTATGGGGGGTCTAGGCGGGAACACCACCCAGGTAACCAGCAGGGGAGAATGATCGGACAGCACCCTCAGCAAGTAATGCGCGTCAACAAACATGGACTGCTGTGTTTGGCTGAGAAAAATATAATCTAACCCGGTATGCACTGCATGAGGGGGGAATAGAAGGAGTACTCACGTTGCCCCAGGTGCTGGTCCCTCCAAATATCGCTTAGTTGTAGCTGGTGGACTAATCTGGAAAGTATTTTGGCCGGAGGGGAGGGGCGCTCGTGTTTGTCATCGGATCTATCCAGCAAAGGATCGAGGGTGCAGTTATGGTCGCCTCCCCATATCATGATTCTGTCCATATACGGGGTGAGTCGTGTGTAAAGAGAGTGGAAGAAGGTAGTTGCGTCGTGGTTGGGTGCGTAAGTGCTGACCAGGCACAGTTCTTTACCCTCAATGGAACCACAAACCACAACCATTCTCCCCTCGTTGTCTGATTTGTTGCTGGTCAGCCTGAAGGGGACCGTGGGGGCAATCCAGATCAGGACCCCTCTGGCATAGGAGGAGTATGTGGAACCCACTAGGGTGCCGCGCCAAGTTTTGGCCAAGGCGTCTAGTTTTTTGGCTGACAGGTGAGTCTCTTGGAGCATGGCGATTCCGACCTTGCATCTCTTCAAGTAGGACTGGACGCGTCGTTGTTTGACAAAGCTGTTTAGGCCTCTAACGTTCCATGTGACGATCTTAACTGTGTCAGCCATAGTTGTTGCGTAGTCGGACGAGAGGGGCCGGCAGGACTCTGAGTCTTATTGATGCTGAAATACTTAACGAGTGCTTCCGCGGTCTTGGTGATTTCCGTTTGCGGTTCCCAACTGTGGTAATAACTCCCCGTTCCCCACCTTCTCCCCTTAACTGTAAACAACCCAAACATAGAACTAGCCCAGCGAGGTCACCCTCGTTATGACAATCCCGTTTCCGCGCCATAGGACCGTGCTTGGGTCACTAGGTGCCCTACGGGTGGGTATATACACCCAAAAAAACAAGAAAGGAAAGAAATTTCCAGGGGGAGGAGTGGACCATGACTCGAGTGTCTCCGTATCAGGATCCGTTCAGCTGAGTAGGGGGCTCATTCTGCCCGCCAGTGGTGGGTGAAGGTTGCTTGAATGCTGTCGGGATGACGGGAGTAAACGTTATCTAGGTTTCCGCTTTTTTTCCTCGATGTCAGGAATTTGCTGTCCATCCATCCAGTCTCTGGCCTGTGCCGGAGTTTCAAAGAGGTGTGCCCTGTTGTTGTGCAGCACTTTGAGTCTCGAAGGGTACAGGAGCATGTAGCGTAACCCAACTGCCTTCAATCTGGCCTTAGTGTGTATAAACTGGGCTCTGTTCATTTGAACCTGGAAGGTGTAGTCAGGATAGATTGCAATTGTGGCAGAGTCTCGTTTGATTTGACCACCTGCTCGAGAAAAGGCTAGGATCACTTCTCGATCTCTGTAATTAAGGACTTTCGCAATCACCGGCCTGGGTGGAGCTCCTGGCGGAGGTCTTTTAGCAAGGGATCTGTGGGCCCTTTCAATAGAGAAGCCTTGGGAGAGTTTGCCAGCTCCCACCTCTTGCAGCAGGAGGTTCTCAATATAGTTAGTGGGGTCGGAGCCCTCGATGCCCTAAGGTAGCCCAAGGAGACGAATGTTGTTGCGACGGGCTCTCCCCTCCGCTTCTTCCGCCCTGTCTTCCAAGTTCTTGACTCTTTGCTGGAGCTCATCTACGTCTCGGAGGAGTTGCGTTTTGGATTCTGTATTTTCCTTGACCTGTATTTCGAGCGCGTCAGTCCTGCCGGCCAGGGAGCGGACATCTTGGCGCAGAAGGCCCAGGTCAACTGCAACGGCATCGATTTTGTGCTCCATCGTTGTTTGTAGAGGTTTGATGGCCTCGAGGAGGTGGGTGTTGCTGGGTTCGGGTACCGCCGGTGCTGCAAGGTCCGAATGAAGACTTGTGGGCACACAAATTGTGCTCTCAGGGTTAGGGGATTCGCTGGCGGCGTATGTGTCCAGGGTGGTCTGCCGTTGCTTGGGCCTGCTACTTTTACCAGTCATCCTGTGAGGGCACAGTGCTCTCGCGCCAGGGGTGTCGGTGGTAGGCCGCCGTTAAGAGGCGCGGCGGGGTTGTTCGAGCTGTCGCCGCGGGGCCCAGGGCCAAGATGAAGGCAAAGGAGGGGGAGAGGCTGCAATATCTGGGCACCGAAGCGGGGCTTCACGCATCCGAAGAGGCAGGCGTCAGGTTTGAGCAGACCGGGGATTCACCAGATCTTGTGGATGTGGAGCGTCGGGCCGGAGTATGCTTCGGCGACACTCCCAGGCGCAGATATGCGTTGGCAGGGGGGGGGTCAAGGCCCCGGTGATATGCGGTCACAAGTCCTCAGTCGCTGGTTACCCCCCGCCCCGCTCACCTTCGCGGCTCCAGCCGGCCGCAGGTCTTGTCAGGGCTCCGCTGGGCCCCCCGGCCGTGGGCAGGATGCCGCAGGATGGAGGCTCGGGGGCGGGTCGCTCTGTCTAGGAGCGCGGTTGATCTCTCTCCCGACCCCGGTGTGGGCTGGCCGGTTGTTCCGGCTCCCCGGCAGGCCCCGATGGATGATGTCCTCCGCGGTGCAGGCGCGCTCGGGTCCCTTGAAACTCAGGACGCGGGAGCCGCCATTTTGATTTGCGGCTCCGGCTCTTCTAGCTCGACGTACGTCGGTGTTGGTTGTCTCCAACCGCCTGAAAGACGGGTCAAGCGACAGCAGATGAGATCTGGCGACGAATGGTGCAAGTTGCAGCTTTTAAAAGTTAGCAGAAATACATGAAAATCAGCTTATGATGGCGCATCGGTGCGGAGCTCACAGGAGACACGTCCGCTCTACATGGCAGTTAGCCACGCCCCCCCTATTCCAACCATAATTCAATGTTTGTCTACTGAAGGCAAAAGTTCTCCATCCTCTGTCTACTGATCAAAGTCAGGCTTAGGGCGACCTCAGGACTGAGGGAGTGTGCAACAAGTCCCAGAATTCATGGCATACGCTCTAGTGACCATGCCAGTTTCAGGTCTGTTCAATCTGTCTGCAATGATGTTAGGTAGATTTTGCTGCTTCTTGAGGGAAATTCTCCCCACTTTGTGAGTTTCTCCAGCATTTTTGCTGGACTGTTGCCACTTTAGACTAATTCTCATGAGTGGGAACGCTTTTCCACACTCACTCATTCTTTTACTCTAACCTTGAAAAGCCTTTTGAGCTATTTGTGGTACTCTTTAATTGGAGTTTGCTTTCCACCATATTTTCTAGCATCTATATTTTACTATTGCAGCACATAGCACGTTCTGTGCAATGTTGCTCGAAGCTCCATGAGCTTTCCTTTTTATTTTACTTGGGTTGACTACTCTTACCAAGGCAGGTGGACACCCCTTTGTCCCTCTTGTGTTTTACTGTGTGAGATCAGCATGCCCCACCTTATGGGGAGTGATGAGGTGAAACATTGTCTCCCTTTTTTCACGGTTCCAGTAACATTTAGTTACTGTGACAAGTTCAACTGACAGACTGGTGGCAGTGTACCTTTTTTCCATTACTTTTTGTGAACTTCTGTCTTTGCATCTGCAGTAGGGGGCACAATGGTCACCATTTACCTAAAATGGTGGCTGTACTTTTGTAAGCCCTGATCATGATGACTTGTCTTTACTTGAGCCTTCTTCTACCTTCCTGGGTGGCGGAGGTCTTGATGGGTCTTGTCTTTGGTGAGCTTCCCTTGGAAAGCCTGCCAAGGCACTCTGAGTGCCTGAAAGCACAGGAAGTGGGGGAGGTAACCGAAACTCCCCTGGCCTTTGTCTTGCAGCGTGCCTGCATGGAACCAGTTTGAAGTGGGAGGCTGGATGTCCCCGTGGGCCAGCCGCCCCCCAGTTTTTGATGAAAGGCTTGAATGGTGATTGGTGGGCTCAGCCAGTTTTCTTGCATAAAAGGCGAGGGACCTGGAGCTGAACCTCAGAGTAAGATCTGAAAAGGAATTAGTAGAAGGATGTGCCAGCAACTTTCAAGCGACTGACAGAGCCACAGAGTGACCGCTGAAGAGCCGACACTGAATTAGGATCTACTACTTCCTCCCCTGGACTGGTGGGTCTAACCAGTCTCAGGACCACCTGCATTTTGCACCATCCCACAAAGAGCTGTGACCCTCCCAGGCTGCAAACTTCCAATACCCTCAGACCTGTGCCATTTTGCGGTGCAATGTTGTGTTAAGTATGGTTCTGGATGAAACCTTGTAGGCATCCTTCTGAACCCGCCGTGATACTTTTCAGCTCCTAGACGTCCCCTCAGGTGAATCGTGGACCGAGACCTGAAGAGAAGTCTACCGGATGACAACCGTTGCTGACCCGAAGCCTATGAAGGGCTCCAATGCACCAATGCCAGGAACATCCATTTCTGGGCATCCCACTAATCCAGTGCCTCTGTCTGTTCCCTCCAAAGTTCCTTCTTAAGCCGCCCAGGCCAAGAAACCCAGACCGGGGACAAACCTGCTGCACCAAGTTCTTCATTGAAAAGGTACTGTCTCGAGCCTAGGTTATTACATTGGTCTTGCTGTGTTGTTCTTGTGTTCTTGGAGAGCTGCAGTTGAGCTGTTACTTGCACCCCCTCCAGGGCATCCTGCGTCCCATTGGGGTGACCAAGCAATTGGGCTCTAAATTGCTAAACTGTTGCTTACCTGCAAACCTGAAGTAAACCTTCATAGACTCTGCTGGTCACTGGACCTCCAGTGCACCCCGCCTCACCCCCGTGACTCTGTGAAACGCAGCTATTATAGGGTTGGACTTTTCAAGATTGGCTAATCAGGGGTTAATTGAAGTTGCAAGAGTGGATCTAGAGTTTTATTTGTTTCAGTAGTTTCTCTCACGTTTGTGTTGCTTTACATTGATTTACAGTGTTTTACCTTTTATTCTACTGTGATATCACTGTGTGAATATTACTTACATGACTTATTTCTAAAGCTTTAGTGTATATGAAATAAATTGTCATCTTTTACATAACTAAAAGTGTGTCAGTGTTTCACTGAACTGATTGTATGCTCTGAGTACTCTGTGCCTCACTACAGCCCTTCTCCCTCCTAGACTAAGCCATGTTGCTCAGCTATTGCACACCTAAGGAGTACAACCCTATCACCTAATATGGGTTTTTCCAAGTTCTGTCACAGGCAGTACAAATACTCATTTCAGTTTTGATGAACCGATGAATATACATAAACTAGCAGTGAAGGACCAAACCCCCCAGGGATTTCCATGCCATTGTGATGCATTTTTAGCCAAGCGTGGACCTTATTCAGCATTCTATACCTTTTGCCTCCCCCTTGATGCAGTATTCCCAACAAACATAACTTAATTGATGCCTGAATCCGTATCCCAGCGAGCTCACCTAGTGTAGTAACCACTTGATTCCAAAATATCCTAATTCTATTGCTAACCCACCACATATGTAAATATGTCCTGACTTCTTTCCTGCAATGCCATCAATCCGGGCTAGCCCCCAGTGCCATTTTCCCAACCAAGACTGGGGTGATATATGCTCTCATAATGCATGTATATTTAATCCATTGAAATCTAGCGCTCTTAGACACCTGTTTCACATGAAGTAAAACCCTGGCCCAATCACTTTCAGTGATCGGTTCCCCCAGGTAATTCACCCATTTATTCCACACCTTAACTACAACACCTTTTCTGGACACAATCTCAGCAACATACATATCTCAGTCATGCATTCACCTCCATCTGACAGCCATTTTAATTTAACAGTAATAACATTTATCTCAGGTCTCACAGGAAACCCATCTGACAGATACCCAATATCTGCCATCAATTTAACGAATTCAAATAAGTTGAGTCGAGTGCTAATGTGTTGAACCTGAAAATTACAGTATGAAAGAGCTCTGTCATCATCATATAAATCCCCAACTCACTTTCTCACTTAATACATAACCTAGACTACTTCTTAGCAAGCTAATTTCAGGAAGGAAGGGCAATCTTTGACCCAGAAGTCTCGTTGCCTTCCACCATACCCGAATCAGCGTGGCTTCCAGCAAAGGAGTTGATCTGAGTTCCATCTCTCGGGCTCCGAACGGCTCAAAGAACCGAAGTGGTTTGCACATATTTGCAATGAAATCAGAGATGGCATCTGCATGTGGGTGTAGAAACCATTCCACTAGATGCTGCAACGCAGCAGCCCAGTGGTATGTTTTAAAGTTCGGAGCACCTATGCCCCCCCCATTCCAGAAGGTAGCTGTAGCATTGTCCAAGCAATTCTCTGTCTCCCGCCTTTCCAAATCAACTTCCCTAATATTGTGTGTAGTTTACATAAGTATTCATGAGGGATATGAATCGGCATCAGCTGAAAAAAGAATAACGGCCTAGGTAGCACCATCATTTTCACAAGTACCACTCATCCCAGTACTGACGGAGCGAATTTCGCCCAAATTTAGCCGGCCTGCTGCGCATAATCAAACCTTGTTCCACATTTCGTTGATAAAACCAATACCAGTTTGCACTAACTTCAATCCCAAGGTACTTAATGCCACCAGCAGACATTTCCATTCCCAGATGTGTCAAACCACTGGCCACTGCATCTAGCAATGTGCATATAGCGTACTTAGAGCAGTTGACAACCTAAGCGGCCAAAACCAAGAATTCCCTAATCGAATCAAGCACACGGTCCAAATTCCTTTTTGGGACATAAACATATGATAAAATAGCATCTGCATATAACGATATGCAATGTATCTGACCTCCCATATTCAGCCCGAGAGCTTCATGTTTCCTCTCTAACAAGACCTTGAAGGAATAACTGAGGAGGCATGTTATTGATTTACAGACCCAGAATCAAAGCATTTTCATTAAGTACAATTTCAATAATCAATGGAAAGGGGAAGGAGGGAGAGTTGACACTTTAGGTAAAAGAAAAAGAGCTGTGCTGTGGTTCATAAGTATGCTAAAGTGAAGTACATCCCATAAACATTGTCCAGATTATGGAATCAATTAAGGAAGGTTAACAAGACATCTCTACCGTCCCACCTCAGCACCCTCTTACCTTGGGGTAGATGCAGCTCCAGAAATGATCCTTGCATGCATTGCAATAAAGAAAAACTCATTTTGGTTGCTGTGGTTGTTACCCCTTACACAAATGTACTTTCCTTTGACAACCCCCCTCCCCTTTCTCCACCCCAAAGATTCCCAGCCCCATTGTGCGCGTAAGCTCAGCGGAGGAGAGAGGAAAGGGGTGCTTAAGGTGAGATGCTGGAGTGGAGGGTTTTAATAGCCATGTGTTAGAGCTGCACAGGCAGAGATTGATCACCTGACCTGCAGAGAGGGATCAGAGAACAGCGGAGGTCCGGTTCCAAAGCTAGGCTAGAAAGTGATAACAGAGACACATTGTGCAACATCAAAGGCTGTGCGAGATATGTACAGGTCTATTTGGGGTTAACACGAATAGGGAAGGGCCAGGAACACAGACAGACACCTCTGGGAGGGGAGAAAGAGAACATCACCTCCCCACTGCCTACTGGCATGAGATTGAAATGTTTTGCTTAAGTGTGAGGTTATTTTGGTGTGCTTGTTCTAAAATTATGGATTTGCTTGCAAATATTCCATGTGCTGGTGCTTCCAAGAATTAGATTTATGCTTGCAGAAACCTTGCGGCTGTGTATGTCTTCAAGCTTATTGATCTGTTTCTTTATGTTTCTGCATGCACCGTAGGTATCAGGGTGTGTCTTTGTGCATTACATGTGTTGCTGTCCTTGCAAGCATAATGATGTGTGAGGATTCGTTTGCATGCATTTTGCATGAGCCACTGCTCTGGCACATAATAGGGATTGCCTGCATGTGCTATGAATGTTGCTGTCCTTGCACACTTTATACATCTGTGCAGTTGCACCCAAAATGTGTGTTGCAGCCCTTTCACCCATTTTGTGAGAATGGTGTGCATTCATCAATGGATTGGGTATTATGAAGTGCATACGCATGCGCAATTGTGAATTCATACATTTTATATCTAGAATGTCTTGCAATATATGTACTTAGATGGAAAGGTTGTGTTTGTGTGTCTATATTTCTGTGCATACGATACGTGCTATGCATGGGTATACCTTTACCTGCACACGTTTTGCATATGTTTGTATACATTATTTCTCTGCAATCTGAGACAGAGCGTTAACAGGGATCTTGTGTTTTGCCTCATCCTTTGCGTGCATGACTATGTGTTTTTTTTACTGTCAACAAAATCGGCCACAATGTGGGTCTCTATGCATGGCAAAGCTTATCTGCCTCCGCAACTAATCACCAAGGATTGCAGTGTTGTGGAGGTAGAGCAGGATACCCCTGACAGCACTGTTAAGAAGCTCTTTGTCAGGCGGGGGATCTCTCTTCCCCCTCTCCCGAGTAGCCAAGAAAGGCCAGTGAGCAAAATGGGCTACCCACAAACACATTCAAAGCGTTGGCTCCCAGTGCACAGATGAGGCGTAGCATCACTGCCTGCTGCCACGACACAAAGGTTCACTCAGAAGGGACAGCATAGGAAAGCGGGCACTTCAGGAACAATTTTGGGAGACATAGGACAAGACCAGCGACAGAGTCTAAGAGGGCGGCAGAGAAAGATGAAAGGTGATGGGGTTTCAGGATCAAACAGTTCAGCAGACAACCAGTATGTTCCACTTGGATTTAAACTTGACCAACGTGGTGATTGGACGAGCACAACACATGCAAAGAAGCCACAATATCCGGGTTCCAGACACATTGTTGAATTATGTCCAGGCCACCCATTGCTCTTTTTTAGATCCAGTAGTAATTTAGGGGGCTAATGATTGGTCCCCATCACACAAAGGTGGAACAGGGCCATATCTACATATCTCTCTTAGTTCGAATTTCAGATTCCCTGTAGATTTAAAGAAGCTGCGAATTGGACCTCATTGGATCTTCCTTGTCGAAAAACAAATCTGGTATTTGAACCTTGTTTCTCCATTCTCAGAGGTGCAAAAATGCAGTACTTGCATTAGTTATGCACTGCTACCTTTTTTTAAAGGCCCTGGAAATCCGAAAAGCTACCAATTGGTCATTGTTCACTGTTCTTTAAAGAATAAAAACTGATAGAGGTGTCTTCCTTCTCAGTAACAGAGTTGGTCATGTCTTGTTTTCACTTAAGCAGTACAGAGGTAAACAATTGAGAACACTACTTTATCTCACCATGGTGCACGAAATACAGGGGGGATAAAATCAGGTTTTCTCTCCCTAAAGAGGAAAAAGTACGTCCTCAATGTAGGCCTCATCATTGTTTCTCAACTGCGTTTAAGAGGATAAATGGTTGAATATTTGTTTTTCATTTTTATCTCACATCTGGCCCACACTGTAACTCTGCCATGATAGTGAAAGTCTTGGACTCAGAAGGCTCCAAGACTTAAAGTTTTTTCTTGTTGGCCATCTCTCAATTTGAAGGTTGAAAGATGGACCATCAAGTAAAGGAGCAGGAGCTCTGAGAACTGTTAATGGCTGAGGGTTTGTTATCATTTTAGCTCTTTGAGAGCGATAATAAAAGGTCTCAGACTGCACCACAGATGCTGTTTGCGTAAGGCTGGAAAGGGTGGTCTTTGGTTTACAATCGTCTGGTTGGGACTGAGTAAGAAAGAGAGAGAGTGAGAAAGAGAGCGAGAAAGCTAGAGAATGAGAGACAGAGAAAAAGACGTTCAGAGATAGTGTCAAAGAGAGAGTGAGAGACAGAGAGTGAGAGGAAAAAGATAGCGGCCTGGCTTACAAAAACGGATGCGAAGGGGAGATAACGTGGACAGCAGACATTAGGGGCATCAAATTACAGTTGTATGACGGAAAGTGTCTTACTCCATTTCGCAGTCCTCCGTTTTTGGGCATCTGTTACATATCAGAATAAAAATGTCATTTAGAAACATTTTTAACAGCATTTTTGTATTTTTCCGAAGTGCATACCCTTTCCACCCTTCCTTTATTTTGGTGACCTTGGGGCAGGGAATGAAGACCGGAGGACGGTCAAGGCCTGGACTATCAGTGCTTTCCCCCTTTCACGTACAGAACTATATTTCACTGCTTCCATTCCTTTCTGCAAGAGACACAGTGGGTACAACCACCCTCTGCAGAATCTTACCATGGGAATCTCCTTCATCATCAGAAAGCTGAGTGGGTCTTTCGGTTGCTGCGCTAGCTACGTTTCATTAACATTCTGGTTAAATCCTATCTCTGCTTAGATGTGTCATGATTAAAAAGAAACCAATAACTTTAGTAGCATGGTATATGTCATGGGTGTCCAGGGGATGCTTGCTTTTCAATAGAAACTAGTCAACATTGTAATTCTTGATTATTGTCCTGAGTGTAAAAATAAAAAAAGTTAAAGAAATAAAAATGAGAAATGGAGCAATATTTTCAAGAATGTCTACCTGAGGCAAGGGAGGTGGCAGGTGCACTCTTCACACAGGCTAAGGTGATGTTACTTCTTTCATTAAATGAAATCCACGTTTTCAAATAGATACTGCTGAGTCTTTCAATTAATTGTTCTGTAATCTGAAGATGTCTGTGACCCTCATATTGAATACATTATAGAGGATTGGTCACCCTGCTGCCTGCCACAGCAAAAGCACTGCAGAAGACGACAGGTACATAAAGGAAGGGTGGAGACGGGAATACAAAAATGAACCAATAGAAAATACACCCCAAACAGAACAGTATAAGCCGCCACAGGCGTTTTGTCACAGGCGGGTTAGAGAGCAGTTCAGAATTAGTACACTGGTTAGGCAAGAGGGATTATGAGGTTTACGCGCCCAGAGGGACTTCCCAGTGAGATTTATTAAACTCTCTGTGTTATCTTGAGATGCACCAATTCTGAACAGTCTATTACCCAAACACTGGGATATAAAATAAAACCAAACAATAACCAACTAATGGCAAGGGACAATGGGCGTCTCAGCAGACTATTTCACCTACATATTGGTTTTAGGTACCCCATACCGGCCCTATTAACATAAATGTGAGTGTGACATTGCCTTGTAAACATGGTTAATTATGGAATTTAAGACCTATGGAAAGTTCTCAGCGTGGCCGACCAAGAGATCACTGCCTCACTCAGAAGCAGAACTCCAATTTAATTCTTTTAGCTCTCGGCGGTGGAAGAGGTGATTGTACCTGAGCCAGCTTCATCATCATGTGTGCAAAGACATGGAGGAAGCCCACCACAGCATCCCATAGGCGGCTGTGGGCCAGACTCTGCTGGTTTCCGGTGCATGGGCCCTGCAGGGGAGAAAAGAGCAGCAGCATTACCAGGTGGGAGAGGAAACATCATTACCAACAGCAGGTGAGATATGATGGCATTACATGGCAGAGGCAGAGAGCTGATGGTAGAGGCAGTAGAGAGTCATATAAAAAACCAGTTGTCATTTGGTGTCATTATCAAGGGTGGGCAGGAGTAGGTGATATTGCCGAGCGCAGGTGGGAGGAGATGGCATTTGAAATGGTGGGTCGGAGGACTTAGTATTATCAAGTGTGGGTGAGTGGAGTTGACATTACCAAATGCGGGTGAGACGAGAAGGCATCATCAAGAGCTACTGTGTGGAGAGGTGATGGGATTACCAAACATGAACTGGAGAATGTGGCATTACCAAGAACATGTGAGAAAAAGGAGGCATTAGCAAGGGTGGTGGTAAGAGAAGGCTATATTATTGAAAGGGCAAAAGGATCAGAGGCAAGATATTTTAGATCAGGAGAGGGGACTGTATATATGCTTACGCTATAGTACGCTTCGATAGTAGATGTGGTCTGTTGGCTGTGTTCACTAAGAGCTGATGGCCAAAGTATGCCGTTTTGCTACTGTTGGATGAGTATCACAGGGGTTGGGCTCTACTTGTTTAATGGAGCATGCAAGGGCACCCGGTAAAGGGCTATAGAAAGAGTAAACTAGGGCCTATGATTTATAGTTTCAGGCACTCTTACCTGGATGTACTCAGTGAGGCTGTTGAAGACCTGTTTGGCGACAGACATGGCTTTGGAGAAGTTCCTCTTACCCTGGTCATCAATGACATCCTTCCCAGAATAATACCAGTAGAAATCACTGATGGACTCCTGGTGAAGGGCAATACATAAAATCAAGAAAAGAAAGGATGTCTAGCTCAACAATCCAGACACCTAATCCACCCCAATAATCCAAGAAAGGGATTGCCAGCTAAAGCAGGTACACAGCTCTTATCTGCACACCAGCACTGATCTACCTACATATGCATAATTCCATTCACCCAAAACTGCCAACACCTTCTCCAGCATGACTATTCCATCCATGCCAGTATGCGTTCACCCCAGCCATTGCCATTCAGTCCCCATCAGCGCCATTCAGGCTGTGCCAGCACTATTCAATGTCTACAAGACAGTCAGCCTCTCTAGAACCATTTTCCCTGAACAAGGACACCCTTCTCACAGCCAGAATAAGTCAGTCCTGCCAATCTCTTTCTGTGTACATCAATGATATGCAACTCGTTTCATCACAATCACATCCTCCAGGCACCATTCTATCCCTACAAAGACCATCCAATCCCCGCCATGACTGTTGCATCTCTATTAACACCTTAATAGTTATGCCACTGCCACTTATCCCTACCAATGGCATTCTATCCCCACCAGCACCCTGTTTGTCCTATGCTGCAGTTCTAAAACTCACCGACATATATGATATGGCACGCTGCCGTTGAGAACAGCTTAACACCCTGAGTACTAACTGAAAGGTTACTGTGTAAATAACCCATGTGTTTTCTAAAGTGGGAATGGCCATGCAGAGACTTGTTGTCTCAACATAAGGCATTCTATAGTGTGGATATCATGAATGGGAATCATCTTTCTCACATTCTAGTCTCAGATAGCCTGGAATGTTTAATACCACCTAGGCTTTCTATTAACAGAGAGACTGCAGTGGCATGCAAAGCTAAGCTCTGAGGGCTCTTACGGTGAATGAACAGATGTACATACCTTTAAACTTCTTTTGTTTGGGCAGAAGCAGCTTATACAGAAAGTGAAGGAATGGCGTAACATGATTTTAAGCCAAAGTCCAAGAAAAGCAAAGCGCCCTGCATGCTGCTATTGGCGCTCGGAACATCTCTTGTTCCCTTGGGAACAGTGCCGGCCCTGAGGGTGTCTGAGGGGCAGGGGGTCACACCCGCACAACCAGGAGGGGCCGCTTGTCAACACGCTACTGCCCAGGTGAGTCTCGTGAAAGAGAGAGAGAGAGAAGGAGAGACTCGGGAGCATGAGGCTGATTGAAGCGGAGCGGGCAAAAGGAATGCATAAAGCGGCACAAGAGGAAAGAAATGAAAGGAAACCAGTAAGGCAATATAGATTGAAAGAAGAGTGACAAGATCAAGAGAAAGTAAGAGAAAGCAAGAAAAAAGCAGAGCGTGCAAGGGGTGCGAAGTGTAAGAACTGTAATAAAGAGGGCGCAAGCGACCCGACAGAGTGGAAAGTGTGCACAAGATAGCTGGAGAAAGTGCTATGGGGCACAAAAAGTACAAAGAAGGTGCAAGTGTCCACAGAGGAAGTCAAAGAAAGTGCCAGTGAGCACAAGAAGGAGAGGAAGGTGCAAGTGTGCAGGAGAAGGAATTAAAGGTGCCAGCGGGCACGTGAAAGAAGTCCAGAAAACAGAGGGGAACAAGAAGGGGTGCAGAAAGCCCCTGAAACCAAAATGTTAAGAGAAGGAAGAGCAGGAAATAAAAGAGAGGGGTTAAAGCTTGGAGTGGTCTCGCTTAGGAGAAGCAAAGAACCTGGCGCTTTCAAAAGTCTCTGATGCTACCCTATGAAAGAACTCTATATGAAAGAAAGGTACATCCTGACAAACTGAACTCATGTTTTGAAACTCAAGAGGGGCCTGAGCTTGGGGAAGGGAACCCTTAGATGCCTAAGAGCTGAACCTGTGTTTGAACTTGCAAGAGGCCTGAGCTTGTGATAGGGAATCCTGAGAGGCCCAATAATTGTAGTTGTATTTCAGCTTAAAGATAGGCCTAAGCTTGGGGAAAGGGAACTCTAAAGGGCCTACTAAAGTGGAATCTTGATTATTTTGTGTTACTGAAGGAATTGAAGCTTGGGGAAGGGAACCCCGAGACGCTTAAAGAAAGATCAGTGTTTTGTTGGTTATGGAAGGACTAAAGCTTGGGGAAGGGAGCCCCAAGGAATTAAAGACATTGACACTGTTTATGGAGAAGGTGCTATGAACAGTGCCTTTTGATTGAACTCATTTGTTTGAAGCTGACCAACCTATACCTGGTAAGAAGACCACCTGAAACCAATCCCGATTTCCTATTTTTGATGAACTACCACTTTTTGCTTTTGAAAGACTCCCTAACACATGTTTGTCAAAGAGTGAGGGCAAGCATAGGTTTAGACACAGATAGATTTTTATTTTGGACTTCCAGACTTCGACGGCCCTTAGAAACATCAGTTAAGGGAATCATCCCTTTAGTGTTGGGGCCAGTTAGGAATTACACCAACCCAGGAACTTTAGTAAATAAAGGTTTTGAAATGATTATCTTTGAGTCTGTGTCTCTCTTAATACCATGCCTGTCTCACAGCGTGTAACTACAGAGGCAACGTTGAACCTGTCACCTGCGTATGTTTAATTATGCTCTCCGTAGAGTTCTGACTTCCGCAGTGAAAGAGGGTGTTGCGCGGATTGTGTAGCAACTATATCGGTAGCTGAAGGCAGATGCATGTTAGGACCACACAGTAGACTTTGCGGGGCTTGCACAGTGACAAAACAGAAGCTGAAAGCAGCTCAGTGTCAGGTTTTCCTTGGAAACACAAGTGCGGCTTGCTCTTTGACAAATCTTCACTGAAGCTATCGAGTTAGTGGCCATCCTCGTTTCTGCATGCGTGCAACTGAAATTTTTTTCTTTTGACAAAAGCTTGCTCTAACATTGCGCGGGTGCTACAGTATGCTTGCTAACCAGTTAAATTAGAAGGTTTGAGCAAATTATAGTTTTGACAAAACAACCTGGAAGCTGGAAGCTTTGATTCAGCGAGAGTGGATTTTTGGGCAGAGAAGCAAGGAGCTACTTAACTGGACACTTGACGTGCTTAGTCATTATCCTGTGAATATAAATATGACTATTCTCAGAAGACTTGTGTAAGGAACTTTGAAAATCGAGAGACTTTTATGCAAAGATCCATGTAGGCAGTTGCAGAGGGAATTCAGGTAAAGAGAATAAATCCTAAAGAATGTCAAAGGTGGATTTGTTCATTTGTGAATGTGTAACTTAACCTGTAACTCTTTCTCGCCCTGATGCAGATATCCTCCAGAGCCAAAGCCGGGATCCTCAATATTTTTTTTATCCACTTCCCCTTCCCCTGGGGGTGTTCTGGGTTCAGTTGTTTTAAACCAGACTGAGTGCGACACCTTGGAGGGACCGTGGGGTTCAGAGTTCCTGAGGACGTCAAGAGAAAACATTGACCTAACAATATGGAACCTACACAAGTAGAATCTGGAACATCTCAAACCAGGGCGGTAAGTGTACAACCTGTTGCTTACTCCACCCGTTTCCCATAGGGTATTTGGAGATAAAGTCCTGACTCTAACTCACTCCGACCTGACCTTTGTTCGTTAAACTTGGGCTAAGGATCCTTTCCTAGGCCTATCCTAGTGTGTTGGATTGGGTTGAGTGCTCGCCTGATCTTTTACTGAACTTCTGTCAAACTTTGGAAGCTTTCTATAAACACCACCACAGCCCACTGTGTTCTTTTATATATAAATGTACCTGGAGAAGTTATACTTTGAAACGGGCGACGTTGGGCACAAGTCCCGAACCATTTTAGGGTTGGACTTATTTAGATTGAGGGAAGATGTTAGCTGTTGGTTTTGAAGAGTTATGCCTATTTTTCCTTCCGTCTGACTACACACCTGCATAGCACTGGTAATTGATTAATATGCAATTCTATTCTCCTAATGGTGAATGTGTATATACATATATGTTTCATAGGGTTTTCTGTGATAATACTTACCTCTGATTTTCATTTGCGTAGTATGTATTAAAGGCACAATAATTAACTGTATTTGTATATACTTACTGTCTAACATGAACTACTGGTGTTGCTCTATGTGGACTCATTATAACCCTAGACCACTCTAATTTTTCCTGCGACTAGGCCTTGACTGCTCAGCTACCTTACCTTGATTCAGTTTTGGCTAACAAGTGTCTTCCATCTTTACTACGAATAGGATGGCCTCCCGAAGTCTTTGTACCGGGGCTGATTTTGGAAATCCATCTTAACACACAACAAGAAACATTTGTTCCCGCCAGTGCCGTTCTTGCATACAAAGTCGCATTATATATGTACCATGATGATTCCAGACCTAAAAAGCACAATTCCATAACCCAACCTATGCAGATTCGCGCCACCAGCACCATTCCACTCTCATAGGTTCCTTCCATCTCACCAAGAGTCATTCTACAATCAATCAGTACTATTACATCAGCACATAATATCCTCACCACTGCCATTCTAGCACAGGAAGTCCCTTTCCAACTCTTCCAGCAGGATTCCATCCACACTAAGCACTGTTCCATATCCACCAGTGACACTGTAGGACAAAAAGCCCCTTTTCATTTCACCCAACATGATTGCCCTGTTGGACAGCTGATCGCTTCTCACATGGGACAAACCTTCACTTGCAAGTTTCCATCAGACAGCAAAGCCGGCCTAGCCTTTCATCCTCTCAAGGTTTATTTATTTATTTATAGTTTGCTTGTTAGGCGCTTATACAATAAGAATATACTGTTTCAAAGTGCCCACATGGCAGGGAGGGAGCGAAGGTGGGAAATACATTACAACACAATATTTAAGAGCAGAGGGGGAAGAGGTAGAGGGATGAATGTATTATGCCTTACAAATATTCAGAACATGCAAGTGCAGAAAGGAAGAGGGAAGATGGGGTAGTGCTGGGAGTCCGAGCTTGTGGGTGAGCTATAGACAAAGTGCTAGGGGTGTTGAGTGCTGCACGGCCTGGGCCGTGGGAGGTGTAAGTGCAAGCCTTCAGAGCGGAGGGTGTGCAGATGCAAAGTGCTGTGAATACACAGGAGCTGGGAGAATTGGTGTAAGAGGTCAAGGTCCTGAGGATGCATAAGGGCCAAGGACACCGATTCAGCAGCTGTGGGATTAGCCGAGGAGAGAAGGAGGGAAGGAGGAGGAAAAGAGGAAAGTCTTAAGGAGCTTCTGGAATTTGAGCAGATCCTGCTCAAGGCGCAGGGGGAAGCTATTCCAAAGGAGGGAGCCCACAGAGGAAAGTGAGAGACCCCCTGCCCTCTGTTTAGCTAAACGCTTTACACACAAAGAGTTGGTGTTAGAGAAGCGAAGAGGTCTAGAGGGAGAGTATTTAGTGAGATAAAGTTAAAGATAGTGTGGTCCCCGGGCCCAGACAGCCTTGTGGATGATGCAGGGGGATTTGAATTTAATCCGTGCAGCAACCGGGAGCAAGTGAATACTTTTTAGTGCAGGAGAGATGCGGCCGGTGGGCTTAAGGACAAGGATAAGTCAGGCTGCCCTATTCTTGATAAGCGTAAGGGGTCACAGAGTGGAAGAAGGTAGATTAAGGAGGAGGCTGTTACAGTAGTCAAGTCTACAGAGAACTAAGGCTTGAGTCACATTGAGCCTCTGAGGGAAAGTGAGAAAAGGTAAAATTACTTTGAGAAGGAAGAGCTGATAGTTGAATTTCTTGGCAATGTCCTGAGTGTGAGGGAGGAAGGAGAGAGAGGAGTCAAAAATGCCTCCAAGGTTTCTGGCTTCAGTTGAAGGCGCAGGGGGAGAGCCCAAGGAGGAAGGCCAGAGTGAGGGGAAGAAGGAGGGAGCATGGAAGGACGGAGCAGGGGTTGATACATTGAGAACCATTAAAAGCTGGGACAATAATTACACCTCTTGTTATATGGTGCTTAGAAGTGGGAGCTTTACTGCATGAAGCAGTACATAAGAACACTTATTATTATTATCTCAAAAGCACCATTCCATAACTCAACGCATGCCATTCCATCTCATCAGCAAGATTCCACTCTCAGAGAACCAATACACCTCCAGTCACTCTACCCTCACCAAGTAATATTCCATGTCCTTTCAGCATCATATCTATTGCCCCTCCAGCAAAACAAAAAAAGCACCCAGAGGAATTCTACCACAACTATCAGTATTCCAGGTTTGCAAATCATCGCACCACCACAGAAACACATGGAAGGCTGTGCCCGGTAATCACAGCGGGAGGAGTGCATCAATGTGGGGCTTAAATACATACTCATAGAAGGCACTCACAATAGACGTGAGTCTTGAACTTAAAATCACAGAGGTTATTATGAACTTATGTGAGTCTCACTGATGGGATCGCAGCAGAAATTCTGCACATGTGAGGTGACCATTTTTAAATACAGTAAGTAGTTACATTTATTAATCTTAGAAGTCCAGAGATCTATTTTCTCCATGCTCATATCTAGGGGGAAGAACCGCAGGGCTCTGCGTAGCAGTAACCAAAATAGTGCAGAGGGTGAATTTGCAGGGAGGTCTGAGGAGAGAGGACTCCTCATGAGCTCCTCGGCTCCATACAACCAGTCTCTTTCACAGCAGGTATTAAAATAAACTTAGATGAACACTTACTAGTGGGGAAGGAGGGTGGGTTGTAAGGTAGATAGGGGATTATGGGCTTCGAGTACAGTAGTCACAGTGGCAACTTTAACTTTCTCCTTTCCTCCATACTCATGGAAGTGTAACAAGCAATATGAAGAAGTGAGGAGAATTGCAAAGGAGGAGAACCAAACTAACCAAATAGGTTCCAAAGGACTTCCTGGCCAAACGTAGCATCATCTTGAGAGCTTACATCCAATAAGTAATCCCTGCAGAATGCATGCAGTGTGGCCCATGTGGCAGGCGTACAGATGTCAAAGGCACATGTCTCTGAAATGCAACTGAAGCTTATTTTGCCCAGAGCAAGTGTGTGTGAAGAGCCTTGAGGGCCATGCTGTATCTTATGGCATGTTAAGAGGCACTAGACCACCCAACGAGTAAGGAAAAGAGAAACACAAGAAGTGCCACCTTAAATGGCAAAACGTGTGCCCAAGCATCTAATATGTTTGGTGCATTTGAAATACAATTTCAAAGGCCTGGGAATGTCTATTGTACGCAGAGCAATTTCAGACTCCCGAGAAGGTTCTGGGAAAAATGCTGGTAAGCCTATCGCCTGATTTAAGTGAAACTCTATTGCTACCGTAGTACGAAATTATGGTTAAGTGCTTAAAATTATTTTGTCTCTGAAACTAAAAAAGGGAGCCTGAAGCTCTTCAAATCATCTGGCTGATGTTAGGGACACCAAGAATTCTTTCTTCAATGCAAGGTCTGCTGCGGATATGGGTTCAAATGTCTTGTACACGAGAATGTATTGAGGTCCTGTTGGGGTCACAGTTGCTTAACTGAGGGACTAGTTTAGCAAGGCCAAGAAGGTGCCTCATTTTTACTGGGTTTTAGAGAGAGAAATGGGCAACTGATTACTGGAATAGGCACTGAAGTGTGACAAGAGTCCAGATTTTTGTTAGAGTAAACAAAGCTACTGACAAAAGAAAGAAACTCATCAGAAGATTGAACAGGGTTGTAAGTACTTTGGAGGGTACAGTGGCAGAGGTACAGTCACTTGCTGCTGTACTGGAGTCTGGTGGAAGACTTGCTAATGATATGGCAACAGTGGGAGCATCCACAGTAGGTTCTCTGATAACTCCAAAAGGTCTGAGAACCAGAAAACCATGGGCCAAAAGGGGGTTATCAACAGCATCCTGAACTTTGAAGATTTCCTGAGGTTGTAAATATGTATAGGAATTGGCCCATCCATTGAAGATGGAACATGTCCCTCAGTGACTGCTCCCTACTGGAAAACTGAGACGCATATAGGCAACATTGAACATTCTAGGTTGTTGCAAACAGGTCTATCAGGTGATGACTTCTGATCCGGAAAACCATCTCAGGAGGTCAACTCAACACCAGGAGCCAAGATATCGCCACACTGGTGGTATCCACGACGTGCAAGAAGAAGACCAGAAAACAAGTGAACTCCTGCTATGCTCACACACTCTGCTACAATGTTTCACTTCACTGACAAATGTGGACCATAGATAGACAAAACGATCTTCCTACTCTCCTACTAAGTGCCAGTCTCTTATTATAATGTGCTCCATTTCTTTTGAGCTAGGTTTATGTTATATAAACCACCTACATACATACATACATAAAAAGGTGTAGAATGACTGGGCTGCTGAACTGTGTTTGATGGGATAATCACTGTTGATGTTACATATGTTGCCTGAGGGTAAGAGGACTACCAGGGTTTTGGTAGTTAATTAGAGATGGAATAACCTCTGTTACAAGTTGTTGCCATTATCTGCATGAATGCTTCAGCGAATGATACCTCCTCCTCTGAGGAAGATTTATGTTGCTGGTGAGAAGGGATGGGACCCTGGTGTAAGGATGGCGTTAGTGGTGTGCAAACCTGCTCTGTGAACGTGTAAAACAACGATGTGGATGAATGGGGGTAAACCCTCATAACGCGTGGGGTTTACTGAGGAAGCCGCTGGACTCCAAGTTCTGTAAGCTCAAATGGAGAAGTTGTGCTTGGAGCATAGACAGTGATGATGTCAGGGCGGGGGGCCCTCAGATCTGTGGTTATAGGCCCGGAGGTATATGGCATAGATACAGCAACCAATACGGGCCAAAGACGAGGGCAATGCTCCTCAGAGATACAATGGTGTTGTGCAGAAGCAGAACCCAGCCAACAAAGCCAGTTATGGCCCATCGGGTGAACTGGCAGTGGAATATTTACCTGCCGCCTCTGAGGCATCCCCCAATTGTATGTGAAGAAAACTGCACATTTGAGGAGTTTTAGCACTCGGCTCAGCATGCTGGGTCACAGAGAATACCTCATCCTTGAGGGAAGCCTGTGTCTAAAGGTACTGTCCTTTACCTCTGATGTAGTCCAGAATTTGTAGTGGGAGCAGTGATGAAAAAGATCTTCCCAGCGACTCACTCTGGAGGAAAGAGCGTGCAGCCAGAGAGCGTCACACAATGCACAGAGCGGCCACGTGTGATCTGGGAGCAAGCACTGTAGGCACAGATGATGAAGGTCCATGGAGTATTATGCCCTGTCAGAGTGACATCAGCTAGGGAAGCCAGCACAAAATGAAATTACCTTTGTGGAAATCACCCAGCAAGGAAAGATAATGAATGATGATAATGGCACATAGCGCTGGCAAGTTCTGCTTACCCGTCTGACATGGAGAAATTAACTAACACTAGCAGAGGAGCCGGAAACCGGGGTGCCCTCTGCACTTGTTAACTAGTGCTGCACAGAGTGCTCCAGTCTCGTGCCCAAAGTGGAGGGCATCCCAAAAGTATAGAGGAAATGGAACAAAATGTAGGAGTACTAAGTGAGCCTCACATCTATCCTCTGAGTAGCTACTGTAATCATCGTGGGTAGACTGCACCGATGTGAGGCTCACATCTTTTAACACAGCAGACAGCCTGCACTGATGCAACACTTTCTTTCACTCATATTTGCTGAAGACAGTCATATCTATTATCACAGCAGACTAGCTACTCCTTTGTTATCGGTCCCTGCGTGAGGCTCACACCTGTAATCGCAGCAGATAATCCACAGTACAGATGATGATGTTGATAGTTGTTGTGTTTCCGGTCTGTGTCCTGAGGTAATTCTGGAAATCTGTGGAAAGAAGATAAAATACAGTAAGGTGTTTCCATCCGTCCTTCATTACATTCTGCCTCTGCTGTCCTGTTTGTTTGTGGTTAATATAGGTGCTCGGGACTACAACGTGCTGAACATTCCATCCGAAGTTTGAAGTGAAATCTATAGTAGCTGGTCATCTTCCCAAAGTGAAGGTTTTAAGGTAAGGCTGCAATCTATCTAATTAAAATTGAAAATTAAACACAGTTGATGTTGGAGTAACCAATCCCATACCATTGTTGTGTCCCTCGCATAGAAGTTGCAGAAAACGGAAGAGATCCTGTGTGAATAGATCATCGGCCATCACTTTTTCACCTATGATAGAGGGGAGAGCGGGGAAGGGATGAAGAGAAAAATGAGGCAACAACAACAAATAAAAGGTAGACATAGGTTTACAATTATCATTACGCAACAAGGTGAGACTAGTCCAGGAGTAGTTAAGTCCAATGATGACAGAAAAGGTCACAGAAATTGACACAATTGCTCCTGGAGAGATTGTTAGACCAGGCACCACCCAGACACAGCAAATCAAGGTTAGGCAAATTTCATGCAGCACTCACAGAGCCCCAAGTGTGATTTGAGGGGAGGAGGGAGATAGACAGAGAGTGACCATATGGTGTAATGAATGCAAAGTGATTCCACAAAGATGTAAGCAGGGCATTTTGAATATTTATTTGATGATAGTGTCCAATTCCTTATGGACGGGAAAATACATCCCAGTTAATTCCAATTTTAAATAGAACTTCATAAATGTCCACCTAATCTTCTGAGAATGTACTCAAATATGAAGACTGGTGAAGAATATCCAGAATGTTATACTTTTCCAATGTTTTGTGCAGAGTAGGGAGAATTACTTACCATTAATGTTCTTTCTATGGATTCTCCTCCCACAGATTCCTCATCTGGATAGGTATCTTCCAGCGCCAGTTGTTCTTGGAAAATCTCAACAGGGGACATAGTGCGACTCAATGACATCCCCTTGTCTCTCCTCCACCTTGGCTCTAGCGCTTCACTACTCCGGATGTGGAATTGGCAGTCATCCTTATAGTACACACTGCTTCTCTAGTTCATTCTCCACCTTTTGTACCCTGTGCTCAGTAGTGAAGGGGATCAATCCCCTAGTAAGGACAAAAACATGTGTGGAAGAAGTTGGAAACACTTTTTGTGAAGAACAATCACCAAGCTCTACAGACAAGGCCATCCTGTCCAAATCTGTGCAACGTGCACGCGCTGCCTTTTTAAAAAAAACTACTTTTATGACTCACCAACAAGAAAGCCTTCAGATGTGGGGAAGGTTAGGAGGGTGATGAGGTGATGAGAATTTGAGGGAGGAGAATTCATAGAAAGAACATTATCGGCAATTTTCCCTTCAATGGATTGCATCCTCCCACAGACTGCTCATCTGGATGGACCCCCTTAGCAGTAATTGAGAGAAAGGTTTGCAAAACTGCCATGCCATAGCGGGCATCTCTGCCCCTAGATAGATTCAGGCTGTAATACTTTGAAAAGGTATGAAGGAACGCGTATGTAGCTGCCTGGCAGATGTCCATCACCCTCAATCACCTTTTCAGAGCCGAAGACGCAGCCACCCCCCCTCGTGGAGTGGGCTCTTGACGGGATCTCCCATTTGCCTTTTTGTAACACTCCATTATGCATAAGCCAATCCAGCGAGAAAGGGTCTGTTTTGTCACGACATGGCCCAACCATCCCAAAGACAAAGCAACAAAAAGCTGGTCATCCCTGCGAAAAGGCATCATTTTGGCCACATGATAGCTCAAAGCTCATTTTGGGTCCAGTTTATAGAGCCTCTCCTCTTCCTTGGATGGATGAGGTGGTGGGAAAAACACTGGCAACTATATATTCTGAGCCATGAAATTCCAAAACAACTTTCGACAAATATTTCAGCCTGAATTTTAAGGTAACTTTCTCATTAAAAAACTGAAGAAATGGGGCTTACACTGCAGTGCCCGCAACTCACTTACATATCTGGCCAATGGAATTTCCTTCAAAAACACTTTCTTCAACGTGAGAAGCCTGATCAATGCAAAGTGCAAATGCCTAAAGAAAGCCTCCATCAAGAAAGAGAGAACTAAATTAAGATCCCAGGTTGGGACTTCAAACTGAACTGGGGGAAACACATTCACAGGCCCAATAAGGAATTGGGAAACACAGGGACTGAAAAGAAAGAAACTTGATCCGGTTGTCTCTTAAAAAGCGAAAGGGACGCGGGATACCCTTTAACCGTGCCCATCTGTAGACCCTACTTGGCCATGGACAACAGAAACTCCAAGACCAACGATGTGGGACACGCCATTGTGTCTGTGCCTCTCTCTCTACGCCATGCACTGACCTTCTCCATCTGCACGCATAGCTGGACCACATAGAGGGCCGCCACACAGCTAGAAACACCTCCAATACATCTGTTGAATCCCAATCATCATATCTCAGCCTCTCAAGAGCCACACATGTATTAAGTACCCGACCCTCTGACTGGGACAAGAGGTCCGTCCTGCGAGTAATCCAGGGAAATTAGGATCAGGTGAGCGCAAAACTTCCTCAACCTCCTGTGAACTAACGGGATGACCAAAAACAGAGGGAATGCACAGTGTAGGTCAAAAAACCATTGCACGTAAAAGGTGTCTCCCAGAACCACATTGGGGGAAATTCCCACAAGCATAAAAGTTTGCAATACAAGTTGCTTTTTTCGCTGTACACATGTTCACTGCCAGTGTTTCCCAAAGGTGGCAGTTGTCTGCAAAGACACCATATCTCCCACTTGTGGGAGACCAAACCCTGCCTGTTAAGGGCATCTGTCAATCAGTTCTCTGTCCCTGCTAAAAAGATCACAGAGATCAAAGTCTTGTTTTCCAACAACCACCAAAATCGCAGGGTCTACCTGCATTGTGGCAATGACCACACACCCCTCTCTTGTTCAGGTAGTGCATGGCCACTGTGCTGTCTGTTAAAACATTCGTCCCCTGAAAGGACAGTGCAAAAGCGGTCAGTGGCGGTCTGACCACTCGCAGTACCAGCACACTGATGTGCCATTGCCTCACTACCTGGGACCAAATCCTGCACACCTGCAGATCTCGGCAGTTAGTACCCCAGCCTTTCCTGGATATATCTGTGAGAACCTGGGCTTTTGGGCAAGTCATCCAGCATGGTTCCCCAGTCAGAACACTGTGACAGATCATTGGCCACTGCCCTCGAACCCCTGTATGCATACGACATCTCGCCGGAAAACTGCAACCACATAGTAGCCACTGTAAAGAACACATCCTCAGTCTGGCCTTGGGCACCAGAAAAATGCGGCCCAGAAGGCAGAGAAAGGCTGAGGCTGGTAGCTTGATAGCTGGAACAGCATGACCATTTGAACGATGCTGCTGACTTTTTCCTTGGGGTGAAGCCTTCTCCACCAACGTGTCGGGGACTGCCCTGATGAACTAGATCCTGTGTGTAGGTGTCGTGTGAGACTTTTGGAAACAGGGAGAAGCCCAAGGGGTGCAGTAGAGAACAAGTGTCCTTGAGGTGCCTCGATACTTGTTCAGGAGCGTGTCCCCAGATAAACCAGTTGCCCATATACGGGAAAACAGTGGCCTCATTACGAGTTGGGCGGTGCGGGTCAAATGTGGCGGTATTACCATATACCACTGCATTACCGCACTGCCCAACTCTGAGGTGGGCGGAAAGTTGGAGGATTCACATCCAGCTATAAGATGGAGGTAAATCTGCCGACTTTCTACCCATTTTCAGCAGAATCACCATGGCGGAATTACCACTGCTGTATTTCCGCCCAAAATGCCCCATTGAGTCATATGGACTCAAAAATAAATGGGGACTTACACCGCCACTTGTAATCCAGCAGTAATACCGCTGGACCAAGTGGCAGTAACAGTAATACAGTTTGGTGGTATCTGGGCAGATTTACCACTCAGATACCACCAAACCCTTAATGAGGCCTTATAGACTACAACCCACGTGAAATGGGCCGAAAGTACTGCCATCAGCTTGGTGAACATCTTGGGTGTGCAGGTCAGTCGAAAGGGAATCATTTTGAACTGAAACTGTGTGCTCCCAATGACGCCCCTCCTGTGCTTCTAGAGGATTGGTCCATGGAAGTAGGCGTCCTGTAGGTCCAATGACACCAACCAGTCCTGGCTTTGCAGAGCCTGGAGAATTTCTCGCAACTTCAACATTTTGTCCCTCCTCATGAACTTGTTTAAGCCCCTGAAGTCCAGGATGGGACAAATACATCCCCCTACTTGTGTGCTAAGAAGTAACGAGAGTACCAGCCCGATTCCCTCTCATGAGTCAGGTTCTCATCTCCTGATCCTTTTGACAACTAATAGGTCAAATCTTCCCTTAACTCTGGCTCTGAGTCTGAGGAGGGAGTGTAGGAGGCTTGTCTGAAGGTTTGCACAGGAATGAAAGATATTAACTTAGGTCTATCTAGAGCACCCAAACATCGGCAGTGATCTCATGCCACCTGTTGTAGTGCTTGTATGTTCTTCGGCAAAGAGGTTTGAGGTGGGTGCTGCCGTCGGCGCCAAAATGTAAACTGTCTAACTTCTTTACATTACCTACGCCTGCCGGGGTGTGACAACTTCTGTTGTGTCTGCTTAGCCTGTGGCAAATATCCTTTCCTCACAAAGGAGGTTTAGAGGCAGAAACTCCATCTCAATGGACATAAGGTAAAATAAAGGAGGAAGATGGGGTAGGCTGTTGGACTGCCAGTCCTAATATTTTTCCAGGAATTCATTGGCTTTTGGTCCAAAAAGATGCTCTCTTTCGAAAGCCACGTCCAAGAGACTTGTCTGGCCCTCCCAGGAAATCTCTGATGATCTGACAACTGCTGATGTCCCAATGGACAACCCAACACAATCTGCTGCATCCAAAGAAAGCACCTCTAATATCTCCCTCTGGTAATAACAGTAATTCTGCCGACACCTCTGGCACCACATTCCACAACACACGAAAGAATTTGACAAGAGCGCAGGAGTCATTCATCACCTTTAATCTAAATCTGTCGGAAGGCTGAACATCAATTGCTTTGAATTGACCATTGCTGCCTGGACTACCAAGTCTTTGGTACTAGGGTGGGCAGAAAGGAATGGTCAGGTACCCCGTACGGGCTTGTACTTGTTGGTGAGCAGCCTGTCAACTGCCGGTGTCATGTATGGAGGCTGCCACAATGCCATAACTGGCTCCACGATAACCACATTAAATGGGAAAGTCGTCTCCGACAAGGACACTTGCCAAGGATATCCGTAAGTTCATATTGCCCCTACAGCTTTTAGGGGGTTACACAATTTTACAACATTTTGCTTCTGTTGTGTTTTAACATAGGGGATGTGTCCAACCCCCTCGCATCATGAAGGCCCCAGGCCAGGTCTAGGAGCTCTGCCTGGTCTGTCAAAAAATCCAGCACTGGGAAGAGCCCTGCCCCGGTAAGCAGTGCGAAGACTAAGGGGCCGGGATCGCCTTCCTTATTAAAAATGGAGCGCATTGACTGAAAGTACTTAACCATCTTCCCTGGGGCATATCTCAAGTCCTGCAGAACGTGGTTGGAGCAGTCAACCTGGACGCACTGGTGCTCCCAGTGGTAATGGTTGAACTCGATGCACCAACCTTCTTCCATTACATTACATTACATTGCATTTATATGGCGCACCATAAACCCATAGGTGTGAGGGCGCAGACAAACAAAAACAAAGCAGAGAAGGAAGAAAGAAAGGCTAAAACGATCTAAGGGGTAGCAGAATTAATAAACCAGGGGCAGCTATTTGAAGAGGAAGGTTTTAAGGCCCTTCTTGAATGAATTCAGAGAAGATGAGTTTCTCAGTTGGTCTGGCAGAGCATTCCAAAGTGCCGGTGCCACTGAGGAAAAAGCACCACATTGTGCCTTTTTGCTTTTGACTCTGGGCTGCTGAAGCAAGTTCCGGTTGTTAGACCGAAGGTTTCTAGCAGAGGATTTTTTTCCTATGTACCTTTGCAGGTATGGGGGCATCTTGCCCTGAAGACATTTAAAGGTGATGACCATAAGTCTAAAGGAGATTCTTGATTCTACGGGCAGCCAGTGTAGTGCTCGACGTGCCTCCGAGACATGTACCCTGTGAGAAAGACCGGATACCACTCTGACTGCTCCGTTCTGAACCACCTGAAGTCGTTTGACGATTTTTTTACTGGCGCCCGCTAATAGGCTACAACAGTAGTCAAGTTTGGAGCCTATAATGGCTCGGGCGATGGTCTCAGCATTGGATTGGGAAATGTAGGGACGCAGATGGGATAACAATTTAATGTAGTAGTTAGCGGAAGAGACGGTACTGGCTACATAGGAGTTCATCTTGAGTGATTGATCCAATACCACACCCAAGATTTTAACCTTGGGAAGAGTGGAGATCAGAACATCTCCCAGCTGGAAATGTTTATACATTGAGTCCAATTTGGCTATGATGCTGTCCGATCCTACAATCATAAGTTCTGTCTTGCTGCGGTTAAGTGCAAGATTATTCCACATCATCCATTGTTCAATCAAGGCGAAGATGCGGTTAAGTTCCTTTTCATCCTCCGAATGCTGGCCTGTAAGAGGGATGACACATTGAGTGTCATCTGCATAGTTGGAAAAGAGGATGCCCTCATGGGCCAGATGAGCAAAGAAAGGGGACATAAAGATGTTATAGATACAAGGAGACAGACTGGCGCCTTGTGGCACTCCAAACAATGTCTGAATTGCAGGAGCTTTGGCATTGTTGGCACATACCCTGCTAGACCTGTTGGATAAGAATGAAAGTATCCAGTTGGTAGCGGCCTGTGAACAGTTAGCTACTGACATGAGCCTATCTGCTAGAATGGCATGATCGACGAGATCGAATGCTGCCGATTGATCTAGGGAGATTAAGAGAGAGGTCTTTTGAGAGTCCATTCTTTGTAGTAACTGAGACTTCAGATCAAGAAGGGAGGTTTCCGTACCAAACCCTTGTCTGAATCCTGACTGAAAAGGGTTGAGAATGGGGTGGGCATTTAAGTGTTGCGCAATTTGAATATAAGCAACTCGATCCAATATCTTGAGCAAGAAAGGAGTGTTAGTTATGGGCCTATAATTAGTAGGGACGTTTTGATCCAGGCTGGGTTTTTTCAACAAGGGAGTGACCCAAGCCTGTTTCAAATCGTCTGGGACCGAACAGCTCTGTAGCGAGGTGTTGACAAATTTACATATGGCATGAATAAGAGAGGGGGGACAGGTTTTAATAATAGTTGAGGCACAGGGATCCCCGGTGCAATTGGTTGCCTTAAGTTTGTTAATAATGGTGGTCAGTTCCTCCTCTGATATTGATGTAAAATCAAAAATGGGGATATTGGGATCCCTAATAAAGGTGTTACTAACTAAGTTGAAATCTGGTGTATCCAAGGCTGCTTTTTTGGTTGCTATAGCTTTCCGGATACCGTCCAATTTATTAACCATGGCGGTCTGAATATCCAAGCACCACTCGTCATTTTTAATAATGGCGGATAGTGCCGGTTCTGGGACTGACTCTTGTTCTTTTAATATTTTAAATAGCTCCTTAGTGTTTGATGTGGCCTGGGAGATTCTTGAATCCAAGTAGGATTTCTTGGCGTCAACAACCGCCCTTTTGTAATTTCTTGCGGCTTCCTTATAGTTGAAAAGTGTTGTGGGAAGTTGATTAGCTTTCCAAGAATAGTATAACTTGAGAGAGAGAGCTTTAAGGGATTGAAGTTCGGGCGAAAACCACGGGTTAGCAGGTTTCTTTTCAATCGGTTTCTTTTTATCTTTTAAGGGAGCGAGAGTGTCTGCCACTAGTTTAAGATTAGAGCAGATTTTCTTGGTAAGGGTGCCAAGATTATCTGTCTCCTGGATGTGTAAAGTTTGGGAAGAAAGGGATTCAATTTTGTCCGCGTTTAACAGCTTGATGTTACGATATGTAGCCGTCACCGACCGCACTGTTTGGACTTTGGAGACAAATGGTATAGTAATAGAGAAATGAACAGCATCATGGTCCGATTGGGATTGGGTGCCAAGCTCATGGACGTTCAACTCACCTCCAATGCCTTTTTACTGTCTGCCTCATGTGGGGTAGCTGGCAATACTGCTGACAACATTGAGGACGAAGCTGTACGTGTCACGGCCTTGGTGAACAAATAAAGCATTTGTTGTTTGAGTTCTTTCCACTCCTCACTAGATGCCCCCTTTCATGGGTATCACTTAACCTTCTTGGTTGACGGTTTGGCTCTCATCTCGTCTGTGTCTACGCTGTGTCCATGCTTCTTTTATCTTGTGGGTCTCACTACGGAAGTAGGATCTTTTTTTTGCTTTTTTATGGCGAATACCCTTCCTCTCCTCCTTCTTGTCCAAGGTCAGACCTTCAGTGTAGGCCTCTGAAGATTTAGCAGCCAGGCGGGCTGGCGACTTTGATGGGCCCCTAATAACTCCAACTTTGCAGAGCGTTCCCTTGAGGCCTTCGGCCTCATTGACTGTCCTGATCCACATTGCTCCATGTCTTGGTCCACCCCCAGACACCACACACATAGGTTGCGTGGGTCGGTGATGGACAACTTTGAGCCACAGTCTTGGCAGTGTTTAAAATTCGATAGTTGGGTTCTGATAATGGTGTATGAAAACATTTTTCAGGTTTATTTTCTGACACAGTTTATTGAGCATGCAACAAAAAGGAACGGAGGTAGGGGTGAATTGTGCGTATTATAAGTATTACTGCTGATGTCATGTTCGGAGTTGGGGAGCACTGGAGAGCTGAGGTGCATGAGAACCGAGATGTTGTAGAGCTGCACTACGCCCCCTGTTTTGATTTTCTGATGACAGCTTGTGCTGAGGTTTATCTATCTAGATAAGGAATCTGTGGGAGAATGCAATCCATTGAAGGGGTTGAACAAGTTACTTACCCCTGGTAATGTTCTTTCGACTGGATGCTTCTCACACGTATTCCTCATCTTTGGATATCTTCCCTTCCAGCTTTAGCTGCTTCAGAAAATTTATTTTGACAGAGGGCGCTGTGTGTCGATGCAGTCGATTCAAAGTCCCTCAAGGGCTTCCATTTCAGAGTCGATGTCAGTATATATAGCATGCACCGCGCTTGTTAGCTTCAGTTCTGTTTTTACACCTTCCTCTTGCGGAATTACCAGCATCAGTGAGTCCCAGACAGTACCAGACTTTGAAAGAGAATATAGTGGAATACCTGGAAATTCTACAGTGGGGTAGGGTGGAAGGGGCGATGAGGAATACGTGGGAGGAACATCCAGTCGAAAGAACGTTACAAGGGGTAAGTAACTTGTTCTTCGAATGGATTGTGTCCTCCCACGTATTCCTCATCTTTCGATAGACTCCCAAAGCAGTGTTAGGCTTTGGAGGAGGGAGTAAGAATTTTCAGATTTAAGATTTGTCATGGATTGAATGTAGGACAGCTTTCCCAAATCCTCCTTCTTGGCTAGAGGATGAATCCAGACAGAAATATTTTGTAAATGTGTGAATGGCAGACCAAGTGGCTGCCGCACAAATTTCTTTTATAGGCACCCCTTTTTGCAGAGCAGAAGATGTCGCCATGCCCCTTGTGGAATGAGCTCTCAGGCCTTCAGGGGGATCTTTTCTATCCAATCTGTAGCATTCTGTAATAGCAAGAATTATCCATCTGGACAAAGCTTGTTTTGTAACTGGAAATCCCAGTGTGTGTCCAGTGTACCCAATGAAAAGCTGGTCATGCTGACGTAGTTTCACCGTTCTTGAAACGTAAAAGCTCAAAGCACTTCTGGGATCAAGCCTATGTAGCCTTTCCTCTTCCTTGCCTTGATGAGGAGGCGGATAGAATGTTGGAAACACAATTTTCTGGGATAAATGAAATTCTGATACCATTTTTGGCAAAAAAGAAGGTTTAACCCTAACGACAATCTTGTCTGTGTAAAAAATAGTAAAAGGAGGCTAAGCCTGCAGCTCACTCACCCTACAGGCTGATGTCAATGCAACTAACAGAATGGTTTTAAATGTTAGTAGCCTAAGTGGACATGAATGGAGTGGCTCAAAGGGAGTATACATCCGAAATTTCAACACAAGATTAAAGTCCCAAATTGGCACTTGAAAAGGTGTAGGAGGGAACACGTTAGTGAGCCCTTTAAGAAATTGTATGATCAACAGCATCTTGAAATATGATACCTCTTCCGCTATGCGCTTGAAGAGTGAAAGCGCTGCCAAATGCCCTTTTATTGGTCTAATCTGGAGACCCAGTTTTGCCAAATGTAACAAAAAGGACAACACCATAGGTTAATTGCACTGAAAAGGGTCCACATCCTTTTCCCTACACCAGCTGCAGAATCGATTCCAGTGGCAGAGTACCAGGGATTTTGTTGCTGGCCTTCTGGCCAGAATCAAAATCTCTATTACGTCATCTAGTAGGTCCCAATCCTTATATCTCAACCTCTCAGAAACCATGCGTGAAAGTTGAGTGTCTTGACCTCTGGATGGAGAACCTGAACCTCCTCTCGCTAGAGAAGGTCCTCTCTTTGTGGAAGATGCATTGGAGGGCAGATGGACATGTCCAGAAGGTCCGGGTACCATGTCCTCCTGGCCAAATCCAGAGCAATTAGGGTCATGCATTTCCCAAATGTTCTCAAGCTTCTGATCACGTGAGGAATGATGGGGACTGGAGGAAACTTGTACAGGAGTGGAAACTCTCAGTCCACTATGAACGCGTTCAGGGAAATTCCCTGGAGGAGAACAGATCGTAATTCTGGTTGACACAGGTCACGAACAGAGCTACCTGAAGGGTTCCCCAAAGGGTGAAGATCTCTTGAAGGACTTCCTGAGCTAGTTCCCACTCATGGGAGACTGTGCTTTGCCTGCTCAGAGCATCCACTGCCGTGTTATCCTCTCCGGCTAGGTGAACTGCTGATAGGGAGATTCCTTCTTGAATTAACCAGACCCAAAGCTGCAATGCCTCTCTGCACAGTGGTAGTGACCCTACAGTACAGCCCCTCTCTTGTTGAGGTAGTACATGGCCACTGTGTTGTCAGTCATTATCTGGACATTCTTTCCCCGTACAGAGGCCAGAAAAGCCTTTGGCGCTTGTCTGATCGCCCTGAGAATCAAAAGGTTGATGTGTAGTTTGGACTCCGCAAGAGACCAACGACTGCTGATTGTCAGATCATTGGCGTGGGCTCCCCACCCCGTGAGTGAGATGTCCGTAACTACTGTGATCTCTGGACATGGTTGCCAACAAGGTTCTCCCTTCAGAATATTGTCCTCGCAGGCCCACCACAGGAGATCCTGTGCACCCTGCTTGGAACCTGAAGTAGGTCTGACATCTTGTCTCAGAACTGAGACCACTGGGTTCTGAGGGCCCACTGGAGGGATCTAATTCTCAGACAAGCCTCTGGCACCAGGAAAATGCAGGATGTCATGTGGCCAAGCAACCTCAAAAAGTCAAAGGCCAGAAGATGCTGGGGGTTCTGGAATTTGGTGACCATCTGCAGAATGTGTTGAGCAATCACCTTGTGCCAAGGCTTTTCCCAATGATGCATCTAGGCCTTTGCAATTGTATCATGTGGGACTTCTTGTAATTGTGGGAGAAGCACAGTCTGTGGAGAGAGTGTCAGGTTATGCTGAGATGTTCCAGGTCTTGTTCGGGAGAACAAACCAGATCAGCCAATCGTCCAGGTAGTGGTAGATATGAATCCCCCCTCTCCTGAGACTCGCTGCAACCACCACCATCAGCTTGGTGAAAACCCTTGGGGCAGACGTCAGCCCGAATGCCAAAACTTGGCAATGATAATGAGAACTACCAACGGCGAACCTCAGGTACTTTCTGTGCTTGTGATGGATCACCACATGAAAGTAAGCATCCTGAAGGTCCAATGACACCATCCAATCCTGGAGCTGGAGGACCTGAAGGATCTCAGAAAGTGTGACCATCTTGAACTTGTCCTTCCTGAGGAACTTGTTTAAGAATTTCAATTCCAAGATGGGTCTCAATCATACGTCCTGCTTGGAAATTAGGAAATTGTTCCTCTTCGTTACAGGTACTGGTTCTAAAGCACCTTTCTCTAGCAGGCTCAAGATCTCCTGCACAAGGAACAGATCCGGAACTTTGAACGAGTCACTCCCTGGTGGATGGTCCTGAGGCCTTCTTAAAAAGGGGAGACAGTAACCCTGGGCTACTGTTTCCAACACCCACGCATCTGAAGTAATTCCTCCCCATTCTTGCAGATGCAGTGAGAGTCTGCCTCCGACCAAGGTCTTGTGGGTTAAGGCGTCAAGAGAGGTTTTGAGGTGGCTGAAGCAGCAGCTGGTGGTAAGGTAACCATTGCTTTAGTGGACTTTGCACCCCTCCCTCGTCCACCACGCAGAAATCTTTTTTGACTAGCCAGTCCTCCTGATCGTCCAACTGAGAAGTGGAAGCGAAAGGACCTACCCCGCCAAGATGGTCACTTGGGTGTGATGGTTGTGGTAGTCTGATAGTGGCACCAAGGGATTTGGCTGCCGTCTTTGAGGTCTGCAGCTTCTCCAGGTTTTTGTCAGCTTTGCTGCCAAACAGCTAGTGGCGTCAAAGGGAATGTTGATGAGCCTGGACTGCACGTCCGGTGCAAAACCCAACTTCCCCAACAACGCAAACCTGCATATTACTATGCTTGCCGCCATAGCTCTGCAGATGCTATCAGCCGAGTCAAGTCCTGACTAAAGAGACTCACACATAACCTCCTTACTGTCTCTTACAATATTCAGGAAGTCATCTCTTTCTTCCCCTTCAGGAATATGGTCAGCCGCCATAGCTATACCGTCCCACAGGGTGAATGTGAATTTTGCTAAGGCGCAAATGGCATTTACAGATTTGAGAGGCATGCTCCTGGCAGAAAATACCTTCCTTGCCCAAGCATCGAAACATTTATCATCCCTATCTGGTGGTATGGTTGGGTATGCAGCCTGTTTGGATGTAGATGTCGCTGCCTGAACCACCAGGCTCTCTGGTGTTGGGTGCTTTGACAAGTAGTCAGGATCGGTGCTTGAAGGCCTGTACTTCTTGGTGAGGTTCTTATTCATCGCAGGACTTAATTCAGGAACCTCTCAATTTGCCATTACCCTTTTTTGAAGGGCAACATGAAATGGAAGAACGGGATCCTTCTGTGGATTTTTGTTGAGAATTTATGTCAAGTCGTCTTGCTCGGATGGTGGAGCAGGTCTACCCCATACCATAAAATCAGTAGTTCTGGCCATAAGATGCCTGTAAGAGGCCTCTGCATGGTCTGCCAGGTCAGGCTTGCCAAAGTCAAGTTCAGGTGATGTGTCAATACCACTAGAAGATTTAAGATTCTCATATAAGTCCTTTAACCTGAACTCTGAAATAAGTGCATCTGGGACGTAAGGAGTGCCAAACTCCAGACCAAACGGAGAAGCGTCCTAGTCTGATGGCTCATGCTCCTCATGAATGGAGGATAAAGATTTGAAAAATCCTTCCTTGGCAAAGGCTTATAGGATTTTCCAATTAATTTCCTTAGAAATTACTGGAGATTTTGTGGCCAAAGAAGCCGATGGCTTTGACAGGAATGGCATCAACGGCATCGGGACCGATGGCGTTGACGGTCTCGACACTAATGGCGTCAATGGTTTCGACGATTTATGCGTCGATCATGGCGTTGACTGATCCTTCGAAGGGCTTGACCCTCAACTCAGAGTCTTCGATGGTTTTTCGTCATGTCGAGACCTCGACAGTTCTCAAGGGGTCTGCGGCCTGCATCCCGGGCTAGAGGGTGCGTGGGATTTAGCCTTAGCCCTTTCCTTGTCGGCTTTCGACAGGAGCATGGCTTTTTTCTTTCTCTTTCGAGGGGGTGGGGGCCTCCCTCTCGAAAATATTTAGCATTTCCTGCCTGAATTCCTCCCACTGAGCCGGTGTCGAGGATTTAGTTGGGCAGGTTATCCTTCTCTCTAGTAAGGAATCAGATGAAGAAGAAGAAGGCGATCTATAGTGCCTGTCTTCGATGAGGACAAGGAATGGTGCGATCCGCTCCTGTAGCGTGAATGCTTTTTCGATCTTTTGCTTCGAGGAGAGTCGCCTCTCGACTCGTCGGACGAGTGTTTCTTCCACAGAGTCGTCGAAGGGGATTTAGTAGGGGGCCCACCCATGGCTAATTTGCCTTTATGCTCTTTCAGAGCCTTACCAGTCATGGATTGACAGGACTCACAGTCTGCCATGCTATGCTCCACGCCAAGGCACCACAGAAACACTTGATGAGGATCTGTGGCAGTGCAGTTGTGAATTTCTTTTTACCCGGTCTTCGGGGTTGATGGTATTGGAGGTGAGGCCATCGTACTCGATGTCGTAGTTTTTTCTCACAAAAAAATGAAGCATGTCGTATTAAACGAAGCATTAGCTATCGCAGAAAAACAGAACTCAAGCTTACAAGAGCTGCACATACTATATATACCATACTATATATGACGTCGACCCCGAGATGGAAGCCGTGGAGGGACATCGAGTCGCCTATATCGATGCACAGCGCCCTCTGCCGAATTATTTTTTCCAAAGCAGCTACAGCTGGAAGGGAAGATATCTAAAGATGAGGAATGTGTGGGAGGACACAATCTATATGAAAAAGTACACACTTAACCAACTGCTTCTATGCATCCATACTGTGGCCATAGACCTATGATAATTTGCCTAATTAAAGATGATATTGAAACAAGTAACGCGTTTTTGTCACTGGTCACCGAAGGGTAACATTTAAGGTCAGAACCAATTAAATCAATCTGTCTAAATTATTTTTTAAAAACAAGCCTACCGTGCCAATTTATTCCTAGAGGACAGGAATGGAGACTGTATGTGATTTGTCAAACATCACCTCCTTCATGGCTACATTTCCTACATTCCTGACATTGGGCCTCATTACGAGGAAGGCGGCCACGGAATGAACGGTGCCGGTAAGGGACCGGCACCGTTCATTCCGTGCCGCCTCAT
The DNA here is from genome assembly GCF_040938575.1 of Ambystoma mexicanum. Lineage (NCBI taxonomy): Eukaryota > Metazoa > Chordata > Amphibia > Caudata > Ambystomatidae > Ambystoma > Ambystoma mexicanum. The sequence continues at coordinate 721,502,399 of NC_090923.1, forward strand.
TACGAGGCCTGCAGCGAGTCCCGCTGAGGACGTCTGGTGAGACCAGATGTCCTTAGAGGGACCCGCTAGCAGACCAGGATGCTAACAACGGCCCATCATTAACGGGCCCATTGTTAGCATCCTCCCCATCCCATTGAGCCCTATAGGGGCTCAAATGGTAATGGGGATGTACCGAGTCCCGGGAAAGGGAATTACCGGGCCCTCCATGGTCAGAATGGCCCGGTAATTCTCTATTCCTGGAACCCGGACCCGGTACCGCGTTTGCGTGTAGCCATGCCGATAAAAGCGGCATGGCTACCTCCAAACTCGTAATGAGGCCCATTGTCTTAAATCCATGCAGTTACACATGACTGAAGCTAGAGACAAAGATCAGGAGTTAATCAGAAAAAACATTTAAAAATGAACTAAAACATACCTACAAGCATGGAGGCCTGTTTGAGTAATGAGCCTATACATTTTTTGCACTGTAGTATGTGCCAACCATGCACAAATGGTATGAGCAAATGCAAAGGGGCTAATTTTGTATAGTGGCTTTAACGGCTTACATTTACGCCACGCCTCATTTTTATCCATTTGTATGGCAGACAGAAACCTTGCGTTTCCGCCACCTCCATCCTCTCTGCCATACAAATGCTACGGCATTTGCGCCTGCATGGATTTTCATGTAGGTGCGAATGCTGGAGATCCCTATTGTGGCTGCCTGCTTTATACACCAGCAACTGATGAAAATTTGGCGGCAAGGAGCCATTTACAGTTGCAGTGTAAACGTAACCGCTCCCCACTGTCAAATTACACTTAGGAACTAAATGAGCTCCTAAGCGTTTTAACATAATAAAAGAACTGGTAAAACAAAGGTGGGACTATGAAAGGGAATACTATTCTCTTGGTCCCATTTCCCCTTTTTTTCAACAGTCGAGACAGTATGTTACATCTCAGTTTAAACAATGGCATATTAAGACCTGTTGTTGACATTCTACAACACTGATTAGCTGAGATTTCAATGACAAGTGCTACCTCATGGTGATTTAATAAGATCAGAAGTGCAACATTTTGAATAGGGAGATACATTTATAAGGGTTTAGAAAGGGAGGTCGGCCACTATGTGCAAGACAGCAAAGCATGATCACAGAATGACGACAAAGTGATTGTTTAGCACTGGTTCTTATGCACTGGTAGCAATTATGAAAAACAAAAGTAGAAGATGTATTTTGTATTTAAGAACTTCCAGTCTACATCTTTCACGTTACACTAAACACACTTCCTTTAATAGGTCACAATCACCAAAGTGGCATCTGGTATTCTGTTATGCTAATATTTAATTCGGAAGATTCTACCACTCGTAAGCTTGGCCATGAAGCTGGAGTAGTGAGATCACATTTTGTACTTAAGCTATTGCAATGGCATGTATACAGACCTGTCAAAGAGAAGTAAGGATTCAGGTACAAGTAATCTAAGGAAGGGCAGCAAGATTGAAGACAGGGGCTCAAACCAAGATAACATCAGCTGTGCACTTGAGTGCTACATTTTCTCCCCATACAGTACAGGACCAAAGAATCATGTTCAAAGATTGTTGCATCAAGACAACCCATCAATTTAACAAGATCCACAACAGTGAACAAACTCTGGCCTATGTCTGCCAACAGGAAAAGTGTAGGTAAGAGGTTTTTGACTGTGCAGCCACAATTCTGGAATAAACTATTTCTGGCCTTGGGCATCAGGAAAGCCAGCCCAAATGTATAAACTGAACACTTCACAATGATCACCACAAAGTCTGACTCCCACAGATCGAGGGGCCTGAAATTTCTGCCAATTATTTTAACTTCAGTTATTCTTTTAACATAATTAACCACCTATTTCTGAAAGATTACCTCTGGACTAGCTGCAAACAGGCCATACTGTCTATTCACATGTATGCCCTCACTGCTTCTGAGACATGAAGCAACCTGTATGTGTGTGGTATTTTACAAATTACAACTAAAAAAAGCATGCCTGTGTGATCTGTTGCATGAAGAATATGCACAAACTTGAAGGTTAAAAAGATAACCAAAATAAAAACAGACTCATTAATCTTCAAATTAAGAAAAACGTTTTCATTAGCATTTCATGATAGTGCCAAATTCCATTTTTGGGGATTCTGCAGTCTTATTGTATAGGACCCTAATCTTTTTACTTTACCCCCTCTTTTTTAGGGATTTTATAACTTGGTGAACTGAAGTCCCCTGCAACTACATCTTTTGTTTACATTACTTATGGAATATGGTATTGGGTCGCCCATAAGGCACCCAGTACTAGGGGTTCATCTCTGGCACCCCATTTTTTCCCAATGGTGTTTTTATCACCCTACCTTGGTTGAAGGGGTAGGCTGGTGGTAGTTAATATTTACTTTTCGCTTCACATGGGGTACAAGCTTATTTATCGCTTTAGTAGCCCAATTAACCTTTACGGTAGCCATTGGGGTACTAATGGGTGTTATAACTCCTACTGCCGGCCATTTTGTTTTAGGGGGTTTCCTTTGCTCAGGAAAACCATGAGGCAGGCCTAGAATGATTGTTCTGCCCACATGCTCTCTTTTTGAGCGCAAGATGACAGCCTCCATGGTGGTGTGAGTTGGTTTATACCAGTTTCTGGCCCTGGGCATGCCACTACACTTCATGTGCTTGGCTGGCAAAACCTTTTTTTTAAATCCCCCAAATTGGAAGAAGTCAGCCCCTCTGGGTTAAAGGACAGATAGCTGAAACCCTGTTTCTGAACTCAGTTCTGCTGGATTTCTCTGAGGCGAGCAGGGCTGTTTGGCTTCGAAAACTATTGTAGCTAATTTTCAGACACAGTTTGGTGATACTGGTTGGACTGGTGTCTCTTGCTTGTGCTCTGGTTTGCATTTTCGAGTGCTGGGTGTCCTTCCCGGGTCTCCATCGTCCTGCTTGTGCATTAAATCCTTGGACCATTTTCTGGGACCTTTTACTGCAGTTTACCACAAGGTTCTTTCTCCTTTGTTTTGGGAGCTGCCATCATCTGAAAGGGTGTTAGGACCTCAACACCCTGCCATGCCATATCTGCATTTCTGGGCCATACTGGTTCACTACTACTGTTACTGTTGTCCTGTGTAGGAGGCCGTTTTGCTGGTTTGCCAGCTAGGCATGCCTACTGAGCCAGTGAGCTCTGCCGTGTGCAGGTTTCTCCATCTTCGCTGATTTCACTTCTCGAGGGGGACCCCACTCCACTGAGTGACACTTCTTCTACTTTTGGGCCATCAGGGTCATTGTTGGATTGGGGTTCAAGTCTGTGGGTGACCAGAGCCTTCATTTTAACCTGTAACAGAAGATTTGAACTTACCAAATTGATTCGTCTTCTGCAAATTAACTGTTTGGAAGCAAACACTGTACTTACCTCTTGGCCCTGGGTTGGCAGGCTATTCAAAATACTTACCCTCCGAGGTCCCCCTGGTCTGTGATCATTGAGTTCTTCAGGTTCCCTTCTGCCACATTTCATCATTGGTTAACATTGGGGGCTGAATCCTGCACTGCTGCTCTGCTCCTGGGGCTGCTGGGTCTCGAATCCTCAACTAAATCTCTTCTTCTGGGTCTCCAATGGTGTGCCCTGAGGCTGACTGCTTTCTCCTGGGTACCTGTTGAATTGAACTGGCACGTACTTGGATTTACATCAAAACAGCAGGAATCCTACAGACGTTGTACTGTTGTTTCTTATGAGGCACTTTTCAACACCGGAATTCATACAAGTATCACTGAAAGTTACTTACCTGGACTGTTGCATTTTTCTAGGGTCACTCCAGGGTACCTTGAGATCTTCAAAGAGCCCTGGATATTTAAATACTTGCCCTGATATATTAGGGATTTTTAAATGTCTAGTCCACTGATATGCAATGTGTCACTGTGGTGCTATTGTTAACCTCCTTGATGTGTAATATGTCTAACTAAAATGTATCTCAGACTTTGGTGGCCCTCCCAGCTGTGTTGAACCTTGTGTTCCCCTGTTCACTGCATCTCCTGCTTCCAACCTAGTAAGCCTGTTTCTAACCTAGAAGGGCCCAATGAGCTTGACACCAACAGCTTTCAGGAGATACCTTTTGCTCCCCCATGCCAACTGGTGGCACACACTCATATCTGTGTAACCTCTGTGGGTTTGGCAATGTGTAAACAGGTGCGTTAGGGCACATGTGTTACTCGTTTAAAGCATAACAAGTCATATATACCGTGCATCTCATGCAGCAATTAGATTTGCAAAGTTTTGGTGCTGTTTTCTTTAAGGGGGGATTTATAGGGGCGGACCCACAGACACAATGGGAAAATGGAAAATAAATTGTGCTCACACCTACAGCCAAACAGCTGGACGGATTTTCACCAAATTTGTGCCAAGAGTGGCTAGTTCCCGAAAGCGTACTTTTGTAAATTTGGTGCAAATCTGTCCAGTAGTTTTTTTAACAACGGCCAAAAAGTAGGTAAAAAAATGTGTGATATCTGGTTCCAGTGTGCAGACTCACTTCCCTATTCGGTCTGTGGACACCCACCTAGACCAATCAGGATCCAGCATGATGTCCGCGGAGATCGGACAAGCCTGATGATTGGTCAATTAAAATCGGGAGGTGTGTCAAAATATTTGAAACTGACGCCCATGTTGGATTCGCAAACAGCAACCTTAGTGCACGGACATCTCAGTAAAAACAAAAAACAAAACATTGCACCTGTCGAACAAATGGGGAGGTGAATGGTGATGAGGATGGGATATGGCCAAAAAAATGCCAAAAATCGGGTGGGTTTTCTTCTTCGATGTCCGTGAACATTTCAGAGGTTCTGGGACAGTCCTGTGATGTTCGCGGACATCTAAGATGTGCGGGGGCCTCGATGTATATTTCTGCATTACAGGGTCAGTGAAAAGCAGTTTTTGGATGGTTCATAACATTGGCGCCACTCAATGAAACTGCATGAAAATGTGCAATATCATTTTAGACCTGGAACTGAATGGTTATGCAAAGTTTGGTGCTGTTTCGCCAAGAGGGGGCAAAATTAGAGTGGGGGGGGGGGAGGTCCCAAAATATTTCAAAGGCTTATGCATTTGGTACTGTTTGAGAAATCTGCACTAAAGTTTGGAAACAGATTTTAGACCCAGATTTGAATAGTTATGCAAATTTTGGTGGGATTTTGTAAAGAGGGGGGGGGATTAGAGGGTGGTCTCAACATTTTTAGTTGGCTTATAACTGTGTTGGCGTTTGACGAATCTGCACATAAGTTTTCTGAACGATTTGAATGTTTGACTATTTTTTATAGTACATTTTGACAATTTTCAAAAAACAAAATATGGATGTATCTGCAGCAAACTCGTGCAAGGAGCATTGGCAAGGACCCGAAAGTTTGAAACTGAGGAATAGCCTGTGGCCACAGGCAGTGGGCAGATTGTCCGGGTCCATGGCCATGACAACGAGGGACCGGCAAAGGAGTGAAAGGGGGCATGGCCAACAGGGACCAAAAATATATCAAAATATAAGTACAATAATTGTGATATAAGTTTGGTGTCTGGGCAATGGGCCTGGTCCCAAGCAAGGACAAAAGTGTACTCTGACTTGCTTATTGGTGCATGCACCATGTCCTAAGCCCTAAGTTTGAATGGGAAACAATATTCTGCTTCCGGCTACAGCCTGAAGTGCTGGACTCAATTACAACAAACCTGCACGAGGACCTGAAAGCATGCTTTTGCCAATCTGTCTTGTGTTTTATTTTTCCAAAGTGTCAAAATGTAAGTACAAAAAATTGTGCTATAACTTTGGTGCGTGGACAGTTGGCCTGGCCCTCGGCAAGGACAAATGCCTACTCTGATTTACTTATTGGGGCATGTGGCATGGCCGAAGCCCTAGGTTTAAATGAGAAAAAGAATTCTGCTTGTGGCTGCAGCCCATAGTGCTGGACGGGATTGCAGCAAACTTGCGCGAGCAGCATGAGCAAGGACATGAAAGCATGCTTTTGCAAATTTGTCCCATGTTTTACTTTTTTGAAAGTGCCAAAAAGTAAGAACAAAAAACAGTGATGTAACTTTGGTGCCTGGCCCTCGTTAAGGACAAATGTCTACTCTTATTTGCCTATTGGGGGATGTGGCATGGCCAAAGCCCATGCCCCATGGATTGTGGGGACTGGACATGGGTGCAAGCCTTGACCACATGCCATCGTTCACGTACTAGGATGCAGGGTAGATGCAGTGGATTACTGGCGTGGTTTGGTGGGGCTGGGGTCATGGTCGAGCCTCATGCCCGAGGCAATTCAAGCATGACTTGCATCCTCAGCATGCACTGCTGATAATGGCACAAATCAGTATGAGCTGCAAAAAACATGTTTTTTAAAGGCGGTTTACAGTTCTTTGATATATATTAAAATTGCAATTATTAATAACTTATACACAGTGATGTAACATCATGAAACATTTTCATTCATAAAAACATGAAATTCACGGAAAAATGTTAAAGGGACGTTTTGGTTAAGTTACACTAATAAATACCTATGAAATTCAGTGAAAAAAACATTCAAGGAACGTCATGGTTAAATTGCACTAATAACGATGAAATTCAGTGAAAAAACGGTATTAGAGGGATGTTATGGTGACAAGTAAAACCGAAACCCCCCAGAAATTCGCCAGTTATGGTAAGCTAAGCAACCATAACTCGCACCACTGCCGTCCAATGCTAAGGCTAACACCCAGGACATCAAAGATGACATCACAAATGTAATTGATGACATCACTAAATTATGCTTTTTTTAATAATGTTTTAGGAAACCTGTGCTGTGAAGTTCTGTGTTGTACCGTTGGTAATAATGTGTAGGTATCTTTTCTTAAATTACAGCTTGAAAGACTATGGGCCTCATTATAAGTATGGTGTTAAAGTAACAACAGCGCTGGTACCGCCATACTACGAGCTGTGCTTGCGGGTGCCTGTCAGCCCGCCAGGTCAGACCTGGCGGGCTGACAGGCACCCGCAAGCACAGAAAGTCAGATGCACCGGCACTGTTGTAAACGGTGCCTGTGCATCAGACGTCCCCATTCCCATTGAGCCCTATTGGGCTCAAATGGGAATGGGGATGTACCGGGCCCGGCACCCGCGAAAGGGCAATTACCAGGTCCAGCTGGGCCGGAATAGCCTGGTAATTGCCCATTTGCGGGTGCCCGACCCGGATGCAAGTTTGGAGGTAGCCTTGCCGATTTTACCGGCAAGGCTACCTCCAACCTCGTAATGAGGCCCTACATGTATTTTATTTATTTATTCTAATGTAAAATACAGTCGATTAAGACTTTTTATAAAATAGTTACATATATGTACATGTTGTGAGGAAAGATTTCCCTTTTAGGCAACTTTCCTTCCATAGTCTATGGACCACCAAACAGTTTGCTGATGTTTTTGACCCTGTCCTGACCTTTTACAGAGATGTGAAGCCTTCAGCCTCACTTCCCTTGCCTTTTTTGCTCATTTGTCATGGGGAAACTGACTAGTCCTTCAGACTGTCAGTACTGGGATACTATGTTTCCCTTTTGTCTTTTTAATTGTTACCGGCTTGGGTAACCTTTTCATATTGCACACAGCATCTTTCAATGCAGTGCAATGGGAATACTTCTGTATCACCCTAGACTTAAAATAAAGGGACTTTTGGTTAGTTCTTAATGTGCCTAAAGTCAAGCTGTTGGCAGCAGATACCTTTTTGACCATTTCTACTATATTTTTAGAATGCCCATTCACATTTGCCGCGTTTGGGTACTGTCCTAACATGGCCATGCCACGAAAAGTTTTGGTTGGTCTTTGGCCATTTTGTTGTTTGGCCTTCTACCTGCCTTCTCAGGTCAGGAAATTCCTAATATGGTAATGCATTTGCCTGGAAAAAGCTGCTGTTTTTGCAGGCTAGTGCATGCCATTTGTGTGCGGACCCAGGAAGTGGGTTTGTACTGTCTGGTCCCAATCCACAAACTGGTGCCAGTAAGTGTGGTGTGCATGCATGAGTCAGACCCACACTGGTCCCTCATAGGACCACTGCTGGCTGAGTGGTGCAGATCCCTGCTATCGGAGGGCTGAATTTGATCACTCATCTGAATTTAGGATAAGAAGAGGAGTCCTGCACCCATTCCAGCAGATCAAAACAGAGCAAAGTATCCTGTGTAGCTGTGCAGACAACCTTTCCCGAAACTGTTCCGTTGAAGCCCTGTGGGACTACCTGATCTCAGAAGGCCCGCGTAGGTGCTTCGACCCTTGGACTGGTGGGACTACATAGTCTGAATGTATTCTCACGTTCCTGCAGCTTTGAGCCTTCAGAAGTGTCCTTGGACACACCGGTGGACTGACGAGCTCTGAATTGGGCTACCACACCAGAAGCGGCCATTTTTCGTTTTTCATCTGGCACTTTGGTGGTCGCCAGCTAATCCTAAAAAATTCCTGCCAAGTTTCAGCTTCACAGCCTCAAGGAGAAGTTAACAATGGTGCCGGTGCTTCAATCTTCAAGGGTTTTCCTACCGTGACCGATGCGCCCGGCTGTGCCAGACCTATCGGGCACAGTGGCTCCAGCAGGCACACACGTAGTTTGCCGGTCCGGAAACTAGGGTGCCAGTGAGCTTACCGGCACCCTTGTTTCCGGACCGGCAACAATGTCATGTGGCCCATTGAGTTCATATTTGGATAGGAGTAAAAGTAAAGGGTAAATCTAGTGTAGTTATTAAGATATTCAATATATTGTCCACTGTGTGCCTTGGTTGCCAGGATTGCAAATAATTGTTCTCTGTTAATGGTATTTTTTTACTTCTTTAGACACAACTTTATATCTAAGGTGAGTGAGTTCAGAGTCCTCGCAGATTAGACGAGGGTGCCAAATGTTTGCTACTTTCTCTATATGGGCAATCACACCGTCTCTAAGGAATATGGCATGTGTGTTATATGTGTTAGCGACTTTAGATAACAAGGATGTTTCTGAAGAGTGTATACGCTTTAAATTTCAGTTAAGACTATGAGATGTTAAGAAGGTGCTTATCTTGCAAATATTAAGCTCTGCATAGAGGCACTTAACAGGAGAAATTGGAGGTAGCCTACATATGGGCCTCATTGTGAGTTTGGCAGTGTGGCCGAAAATGGTGGTAATCCAGTTGTAGGAGAGTTACCACTGCATTACCGCTGCATTACTGCACTGCCAAACTATGGGTGTAGTGGTAAGGTGGAAACCATTCCTCCACCTTACTGCCAGAAACCGGCCAAATTGGCAGAATTGGTGCTGGCGGAATTGCAACTGAAATCCACATGGAGTCCTATGGACTACAATAAATGGGGAGTAACACTGTCTACCACCACTTATAATCCGGTGGTAATTCCACCAGATCAAGTGGCAGTAGTGGTAAATCCGTTCGGTGGTATGTTGTCAGATTTACCACCGAAATACCACAAAACATGTGCCCATATAGTGCGTTGAAAAATGTATTTTTGAGAAGATCTAATTCTCTATGGAATTTGTGTGCCCAAATATCTGCGCCACATCTCATAGGAGTCACTATCTTGGCCTTTCATACCTTGAGAATAGCATTAATTGAATACTTGTGTGCAAACGCTCCTAAGGCACACAGTTGCTGGATAACCGCAGTTTGAATCTTTATAAGTTGTGGTTTCCATACTAACTTGTTATCAATGATGACTCTCAAGCATTGAAACTGCGAGACAATCTCAACCATCTCCCCATGCAAAAGTCACTGGTACTTAGTTCCATGAAGGTGTTTGCCCAGAGTGAACACCATTACCTTGAATTTCATTTTGAGCCCATTTCTGTCTGAGTACATACTACGAAGGTTGAGCTTCTCCTGCAAGCCCTAGGGTGTACAATCCATCAAGACAAGATAGTTGGCATACCCTAAGCATTGTATGCTAGCGCTCCCCATTTTAGTGGGGTTCGCTTTGTTTGAGGTTATGGCCACAGGGAGGTCTGCCAGGTAAAGATTGAATAGGGTTGGAGCCAAAATACATCCCTATTTGAGGCCAACAAAGGTCTGACTCCAATCAGTCCCCATACAAATCAAGCCTGGCCCAAAACTTGATGTCCAAATGTAAAGATCCAATCATGTTTAACAACCACTGAGCAATGTGCCAGTTCTGGAGTTTACTCCGACACAGGTCTCTGCACTGTGTCGATTGCAGAGCTGAAATCGACAAAGGCAATGTAAACGGGCTAGTGGCAACTTACCCAAACAGATTGTACAGTACTGACCAATGTCAAAGTTGGAAGTAGTGCTGGATTTTTTACCAAATCCTGTCTGGTGCCTGGAAATTATGTTAATAGTAGAAATCCAGATGTTAGGTTCAGCTAAAGTATGCCTGCAAAAGTCTGTGCTGGGGCGTACATCAAATCCAGGATTCTATTGTTTTTGGATCGTCTTGACGTCGCTTTTTATACACAGGCACTATTATACTATCTGGCAAAGATCCTGATATGCTAAATGATAGAAATAATCTGTGTAGCATATTTGCCCACCCTAAGGTTTTTTTGTATAGCAGAATATTGCAAAGTCCATCCAGGAAAAAAAACTACGTTCCATGAATCCATGAATACAAACTGAAATGCTGATACCTTCTGTTTGTTGATTTCCCTAATATGGTTACAAGAGAGCATGTTTCTTTGACTGTTTTTCACTATGTATGATCCTCAATCGTTATCTCTCTCTCTCTCTCTATCTATCTATCTCTATCTCTCTCTCTCTCTCTCTCTCTCTCTCTCTTTATACAATTCCACACAGTTCAACCAATCTGCACTATATTTTGCATAGTTACCTGTTAGGACCCTACGGACATTACTAGCTACATGACAGTTGAACACCCAACCCCTTTCCTCATATTCCAGCTTCTTCACACATGAGACGGTTGCCTTAAATCGGTAAAACATCAATTTGGTCGTCGAAGGACGGACAAAGCTTATTTTAAGCATCTTGACACAAGGAACAAAATGCACTGCACCAGGCCAGCTGGGGAGAGTGCACAGAAGGTCCCAGTATGCTGCGGCACACCAACTCTCACCTCCCACCCACGTCTGCTCCGGGGTATGTCAGACAGCCACACGCGCCCTTCCTTTGCAGTTTACTTCAGAGTGCAAAGCGCGAAGATAAGCAACTTGGAACAGCAACCTACAGGATCATTGATTTTCAACAATTGATGAGGGTGTTATCATGTCTGTCTACAGAACCTGTGAGGAGTACGGGTACATTTTGCTAGTTTCATATAAACCACATATTCTTATCAAGAACAGTTGATTACTCTGCATGAAGAGTGTTGCTTTTTGAGATACGTGATTCCACTTCATCAAGAAACTACCATATCCTAGTTCCTAAATTGTTATTTCTGTTTGTGTAGTTTTATTAATATGAAGCAATCAGAAGTTATAATACAACATGTTTAACTAACTGTGATATGGATTGTAATTGGTTGAATCTTATTGCAAAGGTTTATACATCATTTACCAGAATGAGTATTTGATCAGACTTTAATCATATGGGGGGTCGATAAGGATGTCGGTGAAATAACTGGAAAAAAATAACGAAGTAAAAATGACCACTTTTTTAAACATAATGCAGGAGGATGCCCCCCGCTCTTACCCCACTTCCCCCTACCTTAACATATGCCCTTACCACACCCACCTATTTTGTTATCAAAATGTTCAAAAATCCCACAAAAATTAAAAATTCAACCAAAAAAGCTCTCTCATTCCTACTTAGTTATTTTCAAATTCTTTTTTTTCTATGGATACCAGTCGATATCATATTCGCCAGTGGTTTATCACTGGCTGATAGGGCTTTGATTCGCTGTTAAGTGAATTTCGTGGCAAAATCTGCCGGACCCACTTTTTTGCAAATTAAATGTATGCGCCCATGGATAGAAAACATAATGGAGCAGTTACTTAATAGACAATCTACATGATACAATGAATACAAATAGAAATGATGGTGATTTCTAAAGGCCATTTCCTTATGCAAATCGGTTCCATATGGAACTTGGGAGGCCAGGGCTTGGCCTTCCATTGAAAATGTCAGTGAGTGAGTATTGATTGTTTTTTATATAAACCAGTTTTGGGAATGTACTCTCCCTCGGGGAAGAATACAACACAACAGCAATAATCTGCAACACTGTCCAAGGATGGTGGTATTCTCTGCCAACCCCATGAAAGGTGAGATTACTGAATTAGAAGTCCTTGTTGTATATGGTCTGAAAGGAACAGATTTGGCCATATTAGATGGTTCGCTTCTTAAAATGAATTTAAAAAAAAGTCAAAATGAACATGGATGAAATGTTCGGAATCTTCGACAAACAGAATTTAAGAACAGATTATGATCTTATACATTTTTATAAGGTTTTGAATTTTTTTTTTATAGAGAAAATCTCAAATTGTCTTAATTTTCTGCAGGCCTTTGCATGCCATAATAAATTGTACACTTCTGGAAAAAATGTATGGCATTCTATAGTTGACTTTAGTGAGCAGAACAAGTCAGCGTAGGCAAATATCATTGTGAAACGGTTAGTTGGTGGAATCTAGAGGGGGTCCTATGGAATGCTGGCCAGAGGTATATATAAAAACTGTTAACGGGGCTGCTGGTGCATTTAAACACCCACATTGGATTACCCATACTTGCTTCAATAACTGCCCTCATAACAGACTTTTTGGTATATTCAGCATTTCTTGTAGTGTAACGTGTACTCTGGATGGTCACAAGCCATTTGTGTCGTCTCATTCAAATCAAGAGAAAATGTACTGAATAGGCAGGTCATTCCTCGCACTATGCTGTGTAAATTTCAAGGAAATGGTGAGGAATGTAAGCAGATGATCCACTATGGATGCCAGTTACACACACACCCCTTCCCTTACTGCTCTTTGACAGGGTTAAAGTATATTCCTTAATGGAGGGAGGCCACATAATTCAATAACCTCACATTCACCACATGAGCTCATCATGCCTGTTCTGGACACCCAGATCATGAGATGTTTGAGGTGGACTTCAATGGAGTTCTTTCTCAGCAAAGAAAACGTTGAACCATTGCTGGGGTGGCTCACACTGAGCTCTTTTCTGTTAAGCCTTATAGACTGTCCTCCTCTCCTCCCCCTCACAGCTATGTAAGATGCACAATGAGACGAATGCAGTTAGTAACTGGGTGGAGCCAATACACCTTGCCCCACTCAGATTGACTGTAGTTAGTTGTCAGTGGGGCCGACATCCATCAGCATGCCACATGGAGCTATGTTAACTTGAAGACGGTTGGGCTGATCACAATCCTGTGAGTTAGAGTTATATTCACCTACCTGCACTCCTGTCACAGGGAAGGATTGAGTCCAATCAAATACCTCCAACTTGTGCTCCTTTCAACATGGATACACACTGTGCTTTAGCACAGCCTTTCAAACACATCTATGCTTTTCAAATTCCTTTGATAATATAAAATGTGTTTTTACTCTTGTTAGTTGACCAAGGTGTGCTGACGCATCAGATTTTATTGCCAGTCTGAAGCTTCATCAAAAGCCACTGCCTCCATCAAAAAACCTGTGTGCATGCTTCCCCTATTTCCGACCACCTAAGAAGCTTCATTTCTATAAGAGAATTCCACCAAAACACCAGCCCAGGTTGTGCACAGTTATGCAGTTGGAAGGGCAGTGTATTAAGAGTCTGATGCCATATAGTATTACAATTAGAATAAAATGAATACATGCTCCCTCTAAAACACCATCTACTGTCATCCTTGCAACAGGTGACCAGAAGGGGGAGAAAAAAGGACGAAATCAGCCCCCGCCCAGACAAGACACACCCCTCCATCAGGTTAGAAACACAGAACAGGTCAGGCGTTTGCACACATTCATTGGAAGGAGTCTTTACCCTGTTCGCGGTTGATGACTGGGAGCCAGTGAGGGAAGGAGGGAAGAGAAGGAAAGGGAGATCGGGAGAAGGTGAGCACACACAACACAGCAAAGGAAAAAGGAGAGGGTTATTGGCACTCATTAATTGGAGAGAAACAAAAGAAACACCTATTAAAGAAACAGCAAATTAAAGGTTTGTTTTTAGGAATCCTAGGGGAATGGATTAATATTTACTACAGAGACAACCAGACAGCAAAAATACCATTAATGCAATCCGTGGGGCTGTGAGTAATACAACATGGATTAAGTGGGGATTAAAAATGAAGGCTTGTGATTTCAGGGGTTTATTGGCGAGAGGAAAAGGTCAGAATGGGTGTTCCCACTGAGCACTGTGAAGGCTGAAGGACTCTGAACACAGTCATAACCTAACCTTTGGTACAGGCTTGAATGTTTCTAAGTTAAGGGTGTGCATCTGGCCACTGAGAAAATGTGCCTGGCTCCTTCACATAAAAGCTAAAATGACAAATTGTAGCTGAACATCAACACCTTTAGGCAATACTCTGGCAATGGATATATGAGGCTATCCTCTCTTGGACATGTGCATGGAGCCATTGTGTTTTTCTCACGTAAGGAACATAAATGTAATGGTGTTTAGCAGTCTATTAGGACTATTTAAGATGGTGGAACACATGTTCGAAAGCAAGCAGATCCTATTTGAATGCAGGTACAAGTTGAAAATATTTGTTGTTGTATATCCCTCTAACACCTCTAAACGATAGTGACCATATCCCAAAAGTACTCAGACAGAGTCCCATAATGTTCCAAGACCATGCACTTCAATGGCAGTAGTGAAACAGAGTGAAGCTCGAGGCCATGTATAACCATAACCATATCTGAGGCAATCAGAATTCACTATGTCGTGGTAGAGGACTTTCTCGGACTGAGCCTGGTCTGAAATACATCTCTACAGCAGGGAGAGCATGAACCCAAGGTAAGAACTGGTCAAAACATTACTATTACCACATCAGGAAAACTTGGCACCAACAACTTTATGAAATGAATCCCTATACGAAGGCCCTTGTCGCGCCTAGAAACACTTATGCCCCGGCGCATTATAAATGCCATATCATATCATATGAAATGAAACTACTAAAGATTACGAGGGATGGTTCACGCAGCTGACACCTACTGCACATTGTAATGGTGGATAGCTGACATCCCCATATGATCTGAGATTTTCAACATTCTCCCTTGTAAAGAACCTTTGGGTGCAGGTCATCCTTTTTACCCCTAGGTGGAGAAAGGTGATCAATGTTTCACCCTCATGATCAGAGGTGAAATCTACCCTCCCCACTGCCTAATGTTTGCCTGGATCTAGGCTCTATCCCGGACTTACTTGTGCCATCCTCTGTCACCATCCCTAGTCCTTCTGCCTTGTTCTGCCGTTCAAAGGCGTTGAGGTCCAGGACACTGCCAGGAAGAAAAAAAACAAGAACAAACACAATGGCAAACGTGAGAAAAGAAAAGGAAATATGTGAGCAAAAAAGAATGAGATGTAAAAAAAGAGAGGCAAGAGCAAATGTATCAGGAAACATGAGCAAGAGCAAAATGTGATGTTCAAGAAGCAGAGACGAGAGCAAAGACCAGGAGCGACGTGAGCAGCAATAAGGAGAGACAAGAACAATGTCAAAGGAAGAAGAGCGCAAAACATGGCATGAGCAAAAACAATGAAAGATGTAAGCAGAGGTCAGGAGGGGCAAGAGCATATACTAAGAGAAACCTGGGCAATATAGAGGTACGTGTGCTCAGTCAAAGAGAGGCATTCAAATAAGAAGAGATGAGACTTAGCAAAAATAAACAGTGATGTTTTTAAAGGGCGACAACAGCAAATATAGGGGAGATGGATAGGTGAGAACAACAAGGGGCAATGTGAGAAATAAACTTAGACAAGAGCAAACACATCAGGAGACATGAACAAAGAAAAAGAGAGGCTTAAGAAAAGATAAAAGAAGATGACAGTACAGACAAGGGAAAGCATGAGGAAAGACAAGGGGGGAAGTGGGCAAAGAAAAGGGGAAACGTATGCACAAGGAGAGAGTATAGAAATAAGGGGGAGGAAGTAGGCAAAGAAAAGGGCAATAAGGGAGAAAAGGAAAAGTCAGACATTACATTAAATGGTAATGTGAGCAAAGAAGAAGGGACAGCATGTGCAACAAAACAAGATGAATGTTGAGCACATTGGTGAGCACACAAGAGATATGTGAAAAGACAAAAAGAGATGCAAGCAAAGATAGGTAAGAAATGGATATGTGAGATGTGAATGAAGTAAATGGCAGATGTGACAAAAGATGAGGAGATATGTGAAAAGATAGGAAGATCTGAACAAAGAGAAAGGAAGATATAAGCAAAGAAAAAGACGCACATGAACAGAGGTAAGGGGAAAGGTTAGATGTGAACAATGATAAGGGAAGCCTAAGAACATATAAATGCAGCTGTTAGAAAAGACATTTTCTTCAACCCTGTGAGGTGTCCTGAGATGATCTGACCTGCAGAAATCTTTCTCATTCCTCATTTGGGTCTTCTACTGGAAGCTGTATGAAATAAATTCCTGTGTGCTACAGCGGACCGAAACTAAATCCTGATGCCAAAAGTGACCTCTGTACCCATGACCACTTGGCCTGCCTTGACTGGACCAAGAGCAGAGGATTGTGTTCCCAACGGATTCCGGAACACCTACAGTGGTCTTTGGAAGAGCCAGTGTCGGGGGTAAGTTACAAAGGGGGCGTAGTGGACCTCTACTCGGCCGTCGATCCATCTTGCTAGGTGCTCGAAGGCCAGCTCCGGACGTCACATCAGGCGTTGTATATATACCACGTCACTATGACCCATACCTCTGTAACTCCCTTTTTCCCTGTACTTGAACGCTGCAGAGGAAAATGATGGGAGGCTGGGCTAACCAGCCTGTAGAAAACATAACAATGGGAAACATCCCAACGGGTGACCCCGGAGAATTAGAAATTGGTCGATTTTTGTTGTTGTTGTGAAAGACAAGCGACTAGCAAGATAGAAGCTGTCACCTTAGAGACATCACCAGGCGTCCCTTCGCTTAGACAGGTGTACCAAGCCGTAAGAACTTTCTGAGCAGGTATGGATGGGAGGGGCAATGAGGAATCTGCGGGAGAAGAATCCATAGAAAGATCATTATGGTGAGTAATTTCTCCTTCAATAGATAATTTTCTCCTGCAGATTCCTCATCTGATAGACTCCCCAAGCAGTTAGGATCACAGAGGTAGGCAGAAAGTGATACAGTAGCAGATTTTGCAGAACTACCCTACCAAAACGTGCATCAGCCCCGTGGGCAACATCCAGACAATAGTACCTGGTAATCATGTTGAAGGACAACCATGTGGCTGCACGACAGACGTCCTTAATGGGAACTCCTCTCTGCAAGGCTGTAGAAGCCGAGACCCCTTCTCGAGAAGGGAGGAAGCACCCTGCCTGCAGACTGGTAACATTCTGTGATGCAAAGTATAATCCAACGAGACAGTCTGCTTAGTTACAGCCAGACCCTTGCGGGACAATGAATGTTCATGAACAGCTGGTCAGATTTTCGGAACTCAGACGTCCTAGCGACGTAAAAGCTCAAGGCTCTTTTGGGATCTAAATGGTGGAACCACTCCTCCTCCTTAGAGAGGTATGGTGGAGGGTAGAAGACCGCAAATCTATAGACTAAGAAAGGTGGAATTCAGAAACCACTTTCAGGAGAAAGCCAGGTCTGACTTTAAGGGAAACATTTTCCCCAAAAAATGCAGGCACTTGCAACACAATGCCTGAAACTCAGTAACCCCCCTGGTTAGCCCATGATTACAACCAAAGAGGCTGTTTTCAAACACAACAGTCTCAAGGAACAGAAATGCATGGGCTCAAACAGAGGTGCCATCAAGAATGTCAGAACCAGATTAAGATCCCAATCTGTGACAACAAACGGAGTTGGCAGAAATGTATTCACAAGGCCCTTCAGGAATTGGCCCATAACCGGGATCGTAAAGAAAGAACCTTGATCTGGGGACCTTTTGAACACAGACAAAGCCACCAAATATCCTTTGACTGTGGCAACCCGAAAGCCTGCTGAGGCCAGTGACAGAAGGAACTCCATCACTGTAGTGGTGGGGCAAGAGATGGAGTCGGTCTTGCGTTCCCTGCACCACGCCTCAAATCTTCTCCACCTGCACGCATACAAAGATCTTGTAGACAGTCTGCGTGCAGCCAGCAACACCTCAAGTACCCCCTCTGAGAGGTCCCAGTCAGCATACCACATCCTCTCAGGAGCCACGCATGTAGGTTGAGGGACTACGGGGTCGGGTGGAGTACCCGGCCTTCCGACTGGGTCAGGAGATCCCGGCGCCAAGGCAACCAGTGATGTGGACAGATCAAAGAGATTGGAGTGCCACATTCCTCTCACCCAATCCGGAGGCAATCAAAATCATGGTCCCTTGAAACCTCTTCAACCTCCTGCGTACCCATGCAATGATGGGAATCAGGGGGAAGGCGTAGTGCAGAGGAAAAGTCCATCCCACCAGGAACTCATCCCCCAGTGCACCGTTCACTTGGCATTCCCTCGAGCAAAACTGCCTGCACTTCCTCTTGGACTCTGTGGCAAACAGATCCACTGCTGGGGTACCCCAACAAGAGAAGACCTCCTCCAGGACTTCCTGGCACACTTCCCACTCGTGTGAAATAATGCTCTGCCTGCTCAGAGAATCCTCCAAGCCGTTCTCTGTCCCTGCCAGAAGGACTGTCAAGACCGAGATCTGGTACTCCAGCAATCAGAACCACAGCTGAATCGCCTCTCTGCATAGGGGGAGGAGGTGCACGCCACCTATGCTTGTTCAGGTACTGCATGGCCACCGTGTTGTCCGTCAGGATCAGGACATCCTTCCCCTTGAGAGACAGGGTGAAAGCCCTCAGGGCGAGCATGACGGCTCGCAACTCTAGCCTTTTGATGTGCCACCTGGCTTCCATTGCTGACCAAAGGCCACTCACCTGCAAATTCTTGCAGTGAGCGCCCCAACCCTTGAGAGATGCATCCGTGACCACTCGGACCTGAGGACAAAGGGACCAGAAGGGTTCCCCCAACATAAGAATTCTGCTGTCGGTCCACCAGCTGAGGTTGTGGACCACTTGGCTGGACACCTTGAGAGGACCCGTGAGCGCTCCAAGCTACTGTGACCACTGACCTCTTAGGAGCCATTGCAGGGATCTCATGCGCATCCTGGCCTCTGGCACCAGAAAAATACAGGCCACGAGACGTAAGAGGCAGAGGAAGGAGGCTGCTGGTAAGGTGGTTTGATTCAGGAACAAGTGTACCATATGTGCAATGCTGTCGACTCTCTCTTTGGGAGGGAAGGCCTTTCCCACCCGGGTGTCTAGGACTGCTCCGATGAACTGGAGAATTTGGACTGGCATCATATGGGACTTCTTCACGTTCAGGGAGAAGCCCAGCCTGTGCAGTAGCCAGGAGAGACAAGACCTGCCCTGCTGACTTGCCTTGGATCAGCCAGTCGTCCAGGTACAGAAATACAAGGACCCTGGATTTCCTGAGGTGAGCCGCGACTACTGCAATGAGCTTGGTGAAGACCCTTGGAGTGGAGGGCAACCCAAAGGGAAGCACTTTGAACTGAAAGTGCTTGTCCCCTTTGAGGAACCTCAGGAACTTCCTGTGCTTTTGATGTATCGGCACATGGAAATAAGCATCCTGCAGATCTATTGACACCAGCCAATACTGAAGTTCGAGAGCGTGGAGAATTTCTCTTAGCATCACCAGGCCCTGAGGTCCAGAATGGGACAGAGACCTACTCCTTTCTTGGGCACCTGGAAATACTGGGAATGCCAAACCGGACCTCTCTGATCGGGAGGTACCTCTTCCACGGTACCCTTCGACAACAGGGCTCGTATCTCTTCCTGGAGCTCCAATCCCTGTTGGATTGGAGGGGGTAGGGGTCTGTCCGGTGGTTTTAGGGCAGACAATAACCCCACAGAACAAGCTGCGGGGATGAGGCATCAGAGGTTATCTCCTGCCACTGGGGCCAATGTTCTGCCAGCCGTCCAACAACCGGCAAGTAGTGGGAGGGGAAATCAAAGCAGCTTAGAGGGTGATGCCACCCCTACCGTGTTTGCTGGCCTCTAGACACAACTCTGCCCCTTCCGGGACACGAGAAACGCCTGTGCGCCTGCCTGGCCTGTGGGAGCTGTGCTGTCCTGCCGCAAGGCCCATAGCGCCATAGCCTCTGCCCCTAGAGGCAAAGCTGAAGGCATGTTTGGCCGGCTGCACAGCTAGGCCCAGCAATTTTGTGGCTATTTTAGACTCTTTGAACTTTTCCAGAGTCATCAGACTTCTGGCCAAAAAGTAACCTATTCTGGACATTCAGGAAGAAGCCAGAGGTTTTCAGATAGACTTGCCTTCGCAATACTACCGCTGACCCTATCGAACGGCCAATGCAGTCGAGCACATCCAGGCCCATCTGCAAATCCAAAGACCACATTGGTAGCTTTTAACATCATGCTGCCAGTAGTAAAGACCTTGTTGGCCATTGTGTCCAACCTTTTACTCTCTCTGTCCAGAGGCAGATTTGAAGTGGATGCCACAGGTCTGATGGTGATTGTGGCAGCCTGCACAACAAGCCCTTCTGGAGATGGGTTAGAAGCCAGGAACGATGGATCTCCTCTTGCCAGTCTGTACTTCCCCGTAAAATTAGAGTTGACTGGGGGAATGAAGCAGGGATGTTGCCACACGGAGGCTAGGTGGGCTGCAAGTGCCGTATTAAGTGGCATGTTATGCTCAGTTACAGGACCTTGATCCAAGATGTGTGCCAATTCGTAGTCCTGAACAGGCGTTCAAGAGGACTTCAAACCTAGGGTGTCTACTACGCTTCCCACCAAGGTCTTAAATTTAGCATGGGTGAGCGTGTAAGGCTGACCCTGCTGAAATACGACATCTGGAGACGTGTCAGGCAGCTGGCGTTGTGTAACCCTTGCGCTACTGCCAACAGGTCAGCTTGGTCGTCGACAAAATTAACACCTCCCAAACCTGTATACCTGGGATCAATGTCCCCTTGGTCATCGCCCTGGTCGGCATTGAAAATGGATGCCATGGATTCGAGGAATCCCAACCTGGAGAGCGGAACGAAAGATCCATTGCTTATAGTCAGCACCAAGGGTTTTTCTTTCGACGCTGATGGAACAGCCGTCGGCAAAGGTCGAGGCTTGGATAATACATGGACGTCAGCCTCTCAACGCTTTAGAGAAGGACCAGCCGCCAATTGTTAATGCGCCTTGTTTTCAGTGTCGAACCCGAAGCTACACTCTGATGCTGATGGCGTTGATGGTTTGGCAAGCATGGGACCGGGCATGCCGAGCGCCGCTTTCACTGCGAGGCCTGCTGTTCAGGGGTCGGGGGGACCCACACCTGCAGCAGCCTGAGTCTTAAACATTTCTTTTTTGAAACTTTCCAACTCTTCTCCGATGGTCGGTCCAGCCAAGGGCTTACCTGTCTCTGACAACGTGCTGCACTTGTGTCGATGGCAGTAGCGTCTCTTCTTCTTACGTGACGAAGACGAGGAAGACTGGCTCCTTGAGTGCGACCAATTTTTGGCTTTCCCGCCAATGCTTTTCCTTCTCCTTTTCGGGGTTTGGGCCCTTTCGTCTCAGCCTCGGAAGACCGGATGAGCGACCGCGCCCGAGATTTCGGGGATGGTTGGCGCAAAGCAAGTTTAGTGGCCAGCTCACGAATGGATTTCGACTGCATTTTGGAGCACGGCGCACATCCCTCTGTGTCATGATCCGCACCCAGAGACCACAGACAAACATACTGTGGGTCGGTCACCGAAATTTTTTAAATGGCAGTTGTTGCACCTTCTAAAGCCCAAAATCTGGTGAGTGGACATCGCTGTAGAGGTTTTATGAGAGAAAATGTGATGATTTCAGTCAAAAACTCAGAGTCGAAGACCCAATGCTGTGTTCCCGAAGCAGCGTGCAGAAGAAAGGAACTGAGGTATGGGGCATAGTGATGTGGTGTATATACGACGGCTGACGTCACATACAGAGCTGACGATCGAACACCAAACAAGACAGATCGATGATTTGCGGACGAGTCGAGGTGTACTACGCCCTCTGTCAAAAAGTTTCCGAGCAGCAGAGCTGGATGAGGATATCTATTAGATGAGGAATCTGCGGGAGAAAAGCAATTAATTGAAATACCTGTTTCTGTCCCCCCCGTCCTCTCCAGGTTTACATTGGGCATAAAGTCCTGGTCCTAGATCATTCTTGACCTTTGGTGGTGGAACC
Organism: Ambystoma mexicanum; assembly: GCF_040938575.1. Taxonomy (NCBI): domain Eukaryota; kingdom Metazoa; phylum Chordata; class Amphibia; order Caudata; family Ambystomatidae; genus Ambystoma; species Ambystoma mexicanum. Next base: position 721,524,592 of record NC_090923.1, read on the forward strand.
TGGGTTAAGGATCTTTCCCAAGGCCTATCCTAGTGTATTGGAATGTGTTGAGTACTTACCTGAACTTTACTTGAACTTTTATCTACCACTTGAAGCTTTTTTATTAATCATAACCACTGGCAATGCACATCTCTGTATAAACCTAACTGAAGAAGTAAATGCTTTAGAACTCGTAACTTCTGGGCACAAGGCCCCAAACCATCTTAGATTTGAACTTCATAATAAGTAGGGAAGCTGTTATATGTTGATTCTGAGAGTTACGTCTATTTCTATGCTTCTGACTACTCATCTGTGATGCCAGGTAATTGATTCATATGCAATTCTATTTCTCCAAAGGGTGGATGTATATATATATGTTTTATTAGGTTTTGTCCGACAATATTTCCCTATGACTTTTATTTTATTTAGTGTGTAAACTAAAGTCCTAATAAATAATTGAATTTTTATGTACTTAGTCGAACTTGAATTACTGGTGTTGCTCTGGATGACCACTCTCACACCCTTCCAGAGAAGCCGCGCCACTTGTCTCACCTTGATCGGGTTTTGTTGATTTCTCAGTGTCATCCCTGTTTACCATACATCCCTGTTCACCATAATAATGTGGCCTCCCAAACTCCTCTCACAAAGGCTGATTTTGGAAATCTAACAGTGACCATATGTACAGAATGTTGTGAACTCTGTCTACCCCAGCAAAGACGAGTAGAACACAACAATGTAAAACTATAAGCCTGGAGAAAATAATTAAGACAGAGAAAATGAAAGACAGAAAGAAAAAATGCGTGAATGGTGCTGAATGCGTTCAGTCTAAACCATGCAGAGAAAATCAATGAAGCTGGTGTGTGGCTTGCGGAGGCAGGCCGTGGCACCACATGAGTCTGGTTTTACGCAAAAATAAAAGGACAATACATTATTTTGTCATACAAAAAACCCTCTGATCCAGGTCGAGGGACGAAATGTATCATAACTATGCGGGAAAGGGGATGGAACATTCGACTATATACACATACACCATTCTGGCTAATGAAGACTGCTTTTAAATGTTTCCCAAAAATACAATTTCGGCGAGGAAGTCCCCACAACCTCAAAATATAATTAAAGCATAAAATCAAGACTAACATACCTAACCAGGTGATTCAAAAAGTTCATAGATTAACAACACTGTTTCTTGTATGAACCCCTTGTTCTTTTTGGGGTGGCAGAGATAAACTATGTAACAATGTTTAAGAGGCATTCGAAAGATAGACAGTATTCACTATCTTGTCCGTCTCCCCTATCATAGAAACTTACTTCCAACCCATACTCTAGGCAAGTCATTTCACCAAAATGCCAGGGGTAGCGGAAGTGACATCACACGACCCTTGCCCTCTGATGGCATTACAGGAAGTGATCTCATTTTTAAAAAAAAATTATTGTGTGAATTAGCTTCTACACTTTACACACATATATATCAAACAATACAAACTCATACATTAGCCAGTAATTCAACAATTAATAGGCAAAGCAAGGTTAAAACAAGGAAATTTCATACAGCGATAAAAGCACTTTCATTAGATTCATTACACTAATTAGCAGCCTATCATTTGGGTTATTTAATAGGTTCCACCACAAATCTTCCCAAGATAAGTGGGCAAGTGATAAAATATAATTTAAAAGTCTCTTCACGAAGGATATTTAAAATGGGACAATTAACAATAAGGTGCTTCAAAGATTCACCACTTGATTTACAACAACGGCACGAGCGATTAGACAAGGGCAACCCTGCCTGACCACCGAAGAAATCTTTAGTGGGGAAAAGATTCAATTTAAAGTGTAGCCAAACATTTCTATGGGCCTCATTACGACCCTGGCGGTAAGGGGTTAGCGCCAGCGTTAGCTGCGCCGACCCCTTACCGCCAATTACGAGTTCCCTTTCCGCCATGGCGGTTTTTACACCTGCTTTTAGCGGGAGTAAAAAACCATGGCGGTAAGGGAACTTGGTGTTAATTACGCCACCGTAATTTACGGTGGCGTAATTAACGCCTTCCCCACTCCCATTATGCCCTATGGGGCAAAAATGGGAATGGGGAAGGGTAAATGGGGATTGGGGATTTACCGCCCCGCCAAGGTCGGAATGGGGCGGTAAATCCCCTTACCGCCATGGCGTTAACGTAGTTAGCACCATGGCGGTAAAGTCACGGCCCTGGCGGTAATTTACCGCCAGGGTCGTAATGAGGCCCATTTGTGAAGCATGCTTAGTTAGGTAATTCTGCGGGACATTAAATGGTTTAATGTCCATAACAAAATGATCAAACACTTTGTATGAGCAAAGGCTGTCTCTGTTTCTAATGCAGTCTTCTTCAAATAAAAGCTTCTTGACCTTACCTCGGTTACGGTCAAGATATTCCACATAAATAGACTTGCCTGCCAGCACAGTCAATACTGCATTCCCCCAGGATCTAATAAGCACACAATTATCTTTCTTAAACAGTAAGAGTATTCTTCTCCAATCAACCTTTGAGTTAAGTGAAATAATACCCACAATATGTTTTACCGGGGAAAGGGAGTACCACCTGGGAGACACAAAAAATGTTTCCACACAAAGGCCTCCTCTTTGGCCCAATCCAGGTTGGCCTCCCTAACCTCTGCCCCATAGATTAATTTTGGGACAATCACCTGATTGTACAGTTTAAGAGCTGGTATCATAGAAAAGCGACCACATTTTCTATCAAGTGCCCGCAATTGGGCTGCTGCTGCAATAGCTCCTAATCTCAATTCGTCGGTTGCAGGTGACATAGACAGTTTGGAACGAATGGTCACACCTGTAACCTCTTTCCATCGATAGGCCATCCAAAGTCAGATCTCCCTGATGAAATCTTTCTACGGTTGAAGATCAAAACCTTAGATTTCACTAATCTTCAGGCCCAGATCCCTAAAGAAACTCTGAGCCCGTAAAAGGGACTTCTGTAATCCAACTGCTGTGTAATCAAGAAGAACGAGATAGTCTGCATAAAGAAGATATTGGATACTAATGGTTCCCAACCTCGAAGGACTCACTCCCGGCCCCTCCAGTGCAGCCCTGGTTCCCAAAATATATAGATTAAAAAGGAACGGCGCAAGAACACAACCCTTTCGTAGACCTATATTCACGGTTATCCACGATCTCCACCCTGAGTGAATGTAACTGGGGTTTCTTGAGGTCAGTCGTTTGACAGCAAGTACCCCATGTTGGACAAACATTCGGACCCCGCCATGACTGAGTTATAGACGAATTTTGAATAAAAGACTATTTTCAAAATATCAACACGATAATAAATTCCAGCAATGTCTTTAGAGGAGAGTGATTGGAGATTAACTGTTTGCCCAAAAAGAGCCAGGATATATTGTCGGTTAAGGGGGTATAATTCTTTGCCCTTAAAGGTCTGTCTCAAGCACAAATAGCTCAACTGCACCTCCGCAGGCTGGCTGGCCCCTCCAACCAGACAATGGTGCTGACCCATCCTCACAGACCTCATTTCTCTCTGGTAATCGGAAAGTAGAGCCCCGGGGGGACCCCTAGGAATTCTAGCTGAGCCAAACGACAAGCTTCCCAGCCCAGATCCCTGTACCAAAGACTTCCTTCGCTCTTCCATTGTTAAGAATCTCTGGGGGACGACCCAAAAAATGGGCTGGGTACCCATCTGGCTCAAAAGAATAAACGGTAGCATCAAGTAACTTAGCAACACGGTGAAAAGGAACAGAAGAACCCTGGACTACCGAACCAATTTTTACTGTCACCCTCTGTTGTAGTGAAAAGTCAGGCTTCTCCACCAAACTGGCCTGAAGAGCCCCCTCTTCAGATTTAACAGAGTAGGTGGTCAGATAAGAAAGGTTCAGCTCTGTCTCAGGAACTTCTATCTTCTTAGGATGAAGATATGCTGTTATGAGAGATTTTTTGCTGGCATCTTGTATTACCGATGGGAGGGGTCCATCAGACTTTGTCGGCCTCACTGCCGGGTCTAACCCTTCTCCCAGGCCACCCCCAACTTAGATGTTAACACATGAGCCTGGTCATCTTGACCCTCACCTTCATCAGAGAATGTTTCTGTCTGGGCCTCCAGGGATCGCAAACATTTCAGGCAACCTCTATTGTTATTGGAGGGTGCCCACTTAAGTTTAGTCATATTCTTAGCTTTCTTCCTCGCTCTGCGCCCTACAGCCACAGGCACATCTAAAGTATACATGGTAGGAGCACCAGAGGGGAACGCTGTCCCACACCCTTCATCTGATGTTTCTTGAGAGGAAATCCTTTCAGAAGCTACTACAACAAGAGGAGAAGGGGGGAGATGAGGGCAGCTCAATCCATAAACCCTGTCAACCTCCTCTAGACCTCAAGACGTGTTTGTTTTGGTGGGATATAGCAAAGAATCAGCCCCAGAGGTTTGAATTGCAACAGACACTGAGTTCACTGGAGACTACGTCCCCCCAAGCAATATATTTTTACAGATTGGGCCTGGGGCACTCAGTGCCACAATGAATCCCTCTATGAAGTTCACTTTTGCAAGTAAGTCTTTTAGTGACGATCAAACTTCTCTTAGTTCGTACATATTCATGTTGTGCCCCCGGTCCATTGTGTCCAGTATCCTGGACAGAACCAGGAAGGAAAAATCGTACACTATGGGCTCCTTCTGAGCCTGTAGATTGTGACCCATAGACGAACGCTTGTTACAGTTGCGTGGAGGCCTCGTGACTGTAGTAGGAGAAGAACAGTATGACATAGCTGGCCCTGGTTGATTAAAGAAATGATGGGCCTCTGATAAAAGTGGAGATCCATGGTAAATGGTGGAAACTTATCAACCTCAGGCACAGGAAGTACAGATCGGTAGGAGGAGAGATTGAAGAGTTTAACCTCCTCCAAGCCATGCGGGAAAGAAGGAGATCCCTGAGTTGTTTGCACACTGGGACCGCCCAACTATAGGCGTACTCTTTTAGCAAATTCGGAAGACACAACAGGTGCCAGAAAGGAGACATCCGAAATAAAATTCCCTCCCACGCGATCCGTCAAGTCCTCTGGGTCCGTGTGGGTGAAGTAAACTGAACAGTCTGTGTTAGTTAACACTCAGTAGGATTCATTGCCAATGAGGGATTCAATTGCTCCATTTTGATAGACCCTGCTCCCAAACAATCATCTCGGGTTTCTGGCATACAGCTCGCAGATTTTCTACTGCATAAACCCGGCATGGATGGGGGGCAAGCAAACTGATGACAAGTATGAGATTTGAAACCCAACCCCTATGGTTGCCATTCAACACTCGACAGCAGGCAGTAATATTAGGCACTTCTTGATCTTATTTAGCCAAAACAGGGCACAGGCCTCAATTCCTGCAGGAGAGCTCAAAGGCACCCAGACCCGCAGTCACTCTCCAAGCAAAGGCTATTGGAGTCACTGTAGTTGAACACAGTACAGAGTTATATGGCAGAGATAGAACGTGGAGGTAAAGAGACCAAGTCCCTCACACCTGCTTAAACACAGTACACAGAAAAGTGCTCTGCCATACCCGGCAACTTGAAAAGGATGCTTGAACAATCCGCCTTAATGAATCAGCAGCAATCTTCCGGGCAGCCAAGCTAACAGCGGATAAGGGTGGATGAACGCAACAACCATACACTCAGACGCACTCCGTGTCGCTCCGCTCCTGCAGGGGGATTATAACGTGTCTTACTGGACACTGTAGAGATACTTCCTTGGACGTGTGGCTGCAACAGGTTAGGAGAATACAATGTAGCAGTGTGAAGCAGTCCGTTCTGCTACCAAACACTCAGACGCACTTTGTGTCACTCCGCTTCTGCAGGGGGATTATAATGTGTCTTAATAGACATTGTAGAGAGACTTCTTGGACACGTGGCTGCAACAAGTTAGGAGAATACAATGTAGCAGCGTGAAGCAGTCTGTTCTGCTACCAAACACTCAGACGCACTCCGTCATTTGACCCCACCCTGAAATTATATCACAGGAAGCGATGGAACACGACCTTTCACCCCATCACAAACAGGAAGTGTCATCACATAGTACTGTTCCTAAGTACACTACGAAAAAAAATATGGTTACGATATCACTATAATGTTACATACATTTCATACAAGAATGGTTCACCATATGTATCGTTAAAATCAGTGTGATTAGGCCCATATTATCAGATTAATGCGAATGCAAGCAGACGTCCAAGGCCAAATGATAATGATGCGTTATTATAAAGCACTTACGCTTAAGAGCTTTATATAGAACAAATATACACCCAGCCTGTGTTGGTACTCATTTAGCGACCTCAGAAGGAGGAAAGGCTGAGCTGAGATATTTCAGAACAGTCTAAATCAGTGACTCAACTCCTGAAGTATGCCTGAAATAAACCTTTAATGATTCTTACAATTATTGTATAGAATTCCAGAAAGACAAATAATATGTTATTCCTATTCTTTCTTATTTAGGGTCACTGCTCAAAGTCATACACTTGTGGAACCCCCTGTTTTTTAAAGAACCTGAACATAAAAGCCAGCCACTCCAGAAACAAAGAGCCACATGGCACTAGTCACAGCACAGCACATGTGCTTACATTTCTTAAAAACAAACTTTATTTTTAATTTTTTTTAGGGGTAGCAAGGGAGACCTCAGGGGTCGCAGCTGCGACCCCTAGCAAACCCCAGATGACGTCCCTGTCATATTCTAGTCTGCCCTCCCTTTGCCTTGTACAAGGATTCTGCGTTGCATTAATATCAGATCTGCTTCAATTTTATTTGTGTTCGTCATACCCTGGGTCTCCTGGGTTTGTATGCATTTAACATGAAATACCCATTACAACTACAGAAAAAAAGGTACTTGCTAGGTCAATAACTGTTCTTTTCCACCTATTGCCCCAGGCAGTCATTACAAATCCCTTTTAATAATCCCTCTCCTGTGTTGTCTCTCATCCATCTCCTAGTACTCACCTACATGTCTGCATCAAGGTCTGAACACTCTGGAAGAATCCCACCTCTCGTTTATCCTTCAAGTAATCCAGCATTTTCTGCAAGAAATAGTTTTCATGGGTCAAAGCGCTGAACGTGTTTCAAAGAGGAGAAGATCTGCAAACCCTTAAACAGTTGTGTTGTCCCATCTAAATGTAAGCAAGTAAATATTGGAATGATCAAGGAGCCATATAGCATGCTCTAAATGGAGCACAACAGATTTTTAAGAGTAGCTGATTTGAGGCATAAACCAAATTGGAAGGCATGATAAAAACACACAGTTTGTCTAATGTTTGAAAATGGATGGATACAGATGGCTGTAACTGGGTTACAATATAAAGGTCTGAAACAACCCTGACATCGTAGGCACAGAACCCTATATTCAGAAGTCTTGAAGCAGGAAACAGGCTAAGCAGAATGTCTCCTGAGACCCCAGTCAATCTGACAGTATGATCACTAGCTGTCCATATTTGACCATAGACTAGTTCCAACAGAGTGGAAATTCCTGACATGCATAATATGGTACAAAGATAAGAGTGTCCTACGGTGGCCTTGCCATAAAGGGGGGCCTTAACTCACAATCAGTTTGCTTTTTAGGTAAACCATCTGCAATGCTAGACAACAGTTAAAAACATTTTAATGGGGTGTTATATTGACAGTGTAAATAACTTAAGTTTTAAAAAAGCTTCATGAAGTTGAAGCCATAACTGTTTGCCGTTCCTTATCCATTCTGAATGACTCCTGGGTGGGTTTCAGTGTTGGGCTGTAGATGCGCAGTATGACTTATGAAAAAGATGAGAGAAAGCCTATTTTCCTTCCCTCAACTGAATTTGCAGCACTAACTGGAAGGTTGGGCATCCTGCTTGAATTTAGAAAAGTGTGGATCCCTTTAGGTGAGGGAAAATTTACCCACTAACTTACACCTTCAGTGCAGGTCAGAAGGTCTATTAAGAGAAGGCAATAGAATCCTTTAAGAGAAGAAAAGGCTTTCTTAGTTGACTTGATGGTCCCTTAGAAGAGGTTTTTTAAAAGGCACCAGGAAGCTTATCGGGAGAGGTTCTACCTCTTTAATGTGAGGTGCAGGTGTCACTTTATGAAAGATGGGGAGAGCATTTTGGGTGGGGCAGTAGACGTTTCTTTAGGAGAGTTGGGTGTCTTTCTTGGTGACACTCCGTATTCCTTTAACAAAGGCAGGTATGGATCGCTTTTGGATATGCAGGAGCGTTCACTTTAGGAGAGAAAGAGGTCACACCTGGGGGTTGGGCGGTTTCTTTATTAGAGATCTCTTTAGGAGAGATGGGTGTCTGTTTTGATTGAGAGAGGAATTCCCCCTCTCTTCATGTTTAAATTTCATGCAAAGTCTACTCAAAATAAAACATTTTAGTCAGTGTTAAAAGAGAAAACTGCACTCATAATTAAAAAAACACAGTATGCTGCCTTATGGTTAAGGCAACACAGTAAAAGTCCTTGCATCTGGTAGAGGCAGTGATATCAGCCCACTCTGATGTCGTATAATTGGGGAAAGCATGTTGTCGCTTCAAAAGGAGCATATGATTTAAATGTCAAATAGGACATAGAGTCTGCTATGTGGAACACAAATGATCTCTTCCTAAAACACAAGCAGTTCACACCATCCTTTCTTAAATGTGTCTGCGGGGGTATAATGAATCTTGTGCTTTATTTCCCAAAAGAATGAACAAGTGGCAAACATGAAGGAAGATATGGTGAGCCAAGTCCAGAAAAGCGGCGATCACGACTGAAGTAGATCCAGTTCTCCTGAGAAATAGTGAGTCAAGTCCAATAATGTGGAGGAACCAAAACACTAGAAAAATATTGGACAATCCTAGGAGGGATAGGCCAGGGGCAACGCGTTTGTCTTGGAAGCAAAACAACGCATAGCAACACAGGTTCGAATCCCGATCCCGTGCTTAGAAACCAATCTCTGGTATTAAGCATGTTATAAAAGAACAATTATGAGCATAAACTGGTAACTGAGAGACCTAAATCAATACATGTATCAATCAGATTGCTCTCATGGAATACGTGTGGGCTACACCACTTCTGTAGTAATGGTGATATTTGGGAAGCGGCTTATTTGATTTGCCTACAAGAAACACTTATGCTAGATACCCCAATGGTCGATGGGTTTTCTGTGCTATATGAGCCTGCACAAAAAGGACAAAGAGGAAGACCTTTTGGTGGTTTACTCAGTGTGCGGCGTGTGTCCCAAGGCTCAAGGGTTGGAAATCTTTCTTTGGGGAGCAGGGATATCTTGCACATGAAAATTACTTGGTGGGATTGCGTTGATTTTGCATGGAATTGTTTGATTGTGCTAAACGTTTATTACAACCCTGCCTTGACATGTCTGGAAGACTTTTTCTGTCTGTAATTATTAAGTCCATCAAACTTTACTGTGCCTCTATAAGACTTGGGGTTGTTATTCTGGGTGATTTTAACTCAGAATGTCTTGATGTTTCCTGGTATAATCCATGATTTGCTAGGCAACCTTCACAGAATGCTAGAGACAGTGGGGTATTGGTTCATTCTTTCTTTTAAACATACAATCCGAAACCTCTCAATCGTAGCATTGAGGGGAATACCCCACCCAAATACACCTGGTCTAGTGGGACCAATAGCTCAAGACTGGACTATGTGTTTACCTCAAATTACTTGTTTACCATCTTTCATTCGCTGGAGTAGCCCACTCGCAGCTGTCAGGCGGTTTTGGCGGGGTTCAACATGGTCGGGCCTATGGTACATTCTTTAGTCCCTTTTGAAGTTAGACCTAGAGACCATAACATTTTGTGGCAGCCAAAATGTGTGCATCGCTTTAATGATAAAGTTGAACACGATCTGTTTGAGGGAGCATTTTTTATATATCTTCTGATGTTTTTGGACCGCATGTCCAGAATATATTGCATGGGTTGATACCACTGAAAGTGACAGTCCAAAGTTCTAATTGTTCGGATTTAACTCATAAATTCAACATAGCTGTTAGTTTGAAAAAAAAGAGAACTAAGAAGGACATCAGAAAATTGGAAAAGTTGGGACCTGCTGCACTTATAACAATAAGGAAAGTAAAACAAAGCTATAGAAACTAACTTCAAAGTCATAGGCATCTATTATTTCAAAAGGACGCTGAAAGCATGTTGTCTGCTTTAAGATCAAGAGATTTGTTGAATTTCTAGAGGTTAATTAGAGGGTCATCTGTCCAAACGACTATGCAGTGCAACCAATATTTGGGGCCCAATAGGAAGACAACTTTAGAAAATTGTATGCCCCTGCCCCCCGAATCCCACAATGAAGGTTTGACTGTTTGGTGGGTTAGTTCCCTTGCCTCTGTGTTCATGGGAGGCTTTGGATATAGATATTGAGGGGATATTGCTTGCTATAAACTGGGCAAACAACTGTAATGCCCCAGGCCCTGACTGGCTTACAAATGTAACCTAAGGGGTAATTTTACTGAGTGGATCTATGTGGCACGTGCCCTTCGTTAGGGCTGTGTGCTAGCCCAATTTTTATTTAATTTGTATATTTTTGGAATATGAGTTGCTTTAGGAAATATTGTGGCAAGCCCCCTGAAATGGGGCTGCATTAAATTGCATTAACTCCTATATGCAGATGATGTTGTTTTATTGGATTATACTGTAGTAGCCCTACAAATGTCGTTAACCACTGTGGCGGCATACTTGAAGGATCTTGGCTTGTATATTAACGTCCCAAATTCAAGGTCCTGACTATGAATCGCTGTAAGCCGATATCTGAAAGAACTAATTTTTGTTGGCACATTAATGGTCAAAAATTGGATGAGGTGAGTTAATTAAAATAGTTGGGGATAGTGTTTAAAGCTAAGAAATCAGTGGGCCTGGCAAATCAGGTGCTTAAATTAAATGTTATTTCTGCTGCAACCCAACTTAGGGTCTTTGATAAAAATAAAATATGGCCGGTTTTCACTTGCTCCGGTGCTCAAAATGTATAATCAAATGCTGGTCAGAGGTTAATTTATGGAGCTGAGGTACGGGAGGGCTTGCTTTGGCCTAAAGTAGAATCAATCGCCTTGAAATTTGTTTTATCACTTCCCTTGAGCACTCCTTTCGTTGCTTTGGGGCATATTTTGGGCCTTGTTTTTTTGGAGGCAATGGTTTCTTGGAGAAGAGTCCAGGTACTATGAAGCATTTTATATCCCCCAGCGGGCACTCTTTGAACAGCCGAATATATGAATATATGTGTCTGCCGGGGTGATTGTGCGACTCTAAACCAATGGATCAATGATTCTTTGAGTATCCTTGAGCTTAATGATTTGACATTGGAGGATTTGGAATGCACTCCTATTAAAGTCAAAAAGAAAATATCCGAAAACTATTGGATTAACAACAGATCTCACGTAGAATCTTACAAAATGTTTGAGCACTTTGTGATGGATGTAAAACCTTACAACTCATTGCAGAAATGTCTGATAGATATCCCTCAAAAAACGTAGAGACTTCTGGTTACGGTTGAAGGTAAACCTTTTGTTAACGAAGGAACTATTGGGTGATATGATATGAAATGATAGGTTATTTATACCACGCTTAATACCCAGAGGTTTCTAAGCGCGACCCGGGCATCAAACCTGTGGTGCTTCGTGTCATCTTGCTTCCAAGGCAAACACGTTGCTCCTGAGCTATCCTCCCGATTAATAGATGGTCAATTGTTGACCGACTTTGCCATTTCTGTATGATGTCGAGTGAAACTTTAAAACATTGAATTACTGAATGTACAGTACTCTGTGACCATTATGAAGTAATGTTCAAACTCTCTTTTTAGAAATAGGCTATATTCCTCATATGAATTTCTGTGGTGGACCCTTCTTGCAGAGCCTAGTGATCAACGTGTTATTGTAGTGTTGAACTTTGAAACAATATTTTAGCTTTGATCTTAATGTGTATTAATGCTGATTAATGAATTTTACTTCTTTAAAAAGTGTTTGATGAAGTTGTGTATGTGTTTAAGGTTTTAATGGCGGAAACTATGCCACACAATAAATACATTAAAAAAATATATAATTCTAATTAGGACAGTGGAAGAAATGAATGGAGGCAAAATCCAGAGGTATTGGCCAATCCCTAAAAATGAAAAACCCCAGACTTATTTCAGAAAATAAAGTGGATCCAGATGACAGGCTGGCAAGAATGGTCCTTACCTGCTGAACTTCACAGTTACCACCATTGAGAATGGAGATACCCAGCTTCAGCGTGGAGGAAACCATAGCCCCCGTCTCGCCTGCAAAAAAAAAAGTATAGTTTGCTGGCAACACAATGCAGATCACTTATTTAATAAATATAGACACCACTTATATTTCTAAGACATATTCAAATATAATAAAATGTCTCTCTGCAGGAGACCTTAGGGGACGGAAACCATCTAATGTAATGGTGAAACAACAACAATTCTTAACAAAAGGGAAGCCAACCTGCTTTAAGGGGTAGTAATCTCAGAGTAGTCAGGGATAACTCAAGGTAGGAAGGCATGCTGGTAGTAAAGTTCAGTTAGTCTACACAGGTAACCAAGGAAAACACCTTACACCAGCATGCTGAAAAAAGACACACTTTATTAAAGTATAAAATATCATCTCTATAAGGTCACAATAAGTACTTTTGTTAGACAGAGCACATGACATAAACAGTGTATGTATAAACACAGCATTCTACCCCTACTACAAAAAAGTATGTCAGGTCAAGAAAGCTTAACAACATAGGATGAGATATTATAATAAACATTGTACGGGGGGCGTGGCCAGCGCGCATGTAGAGAAGGCGGCTTTCCGTGAAGCTCCTGCCCATGATCCTGCAGCACAAGAAGTATCGGCGAAAATAATGAAGCTTCAGGGCTGAAAATCAACCGAGCCATAACAGATCCTTCCGGGAACACCTGATCAAAAAACCGGAGAGAATCGGCACAGGCAAAGCGGTTAACGAACCGTCCGAAATCTCTCCCCCTGCGACATCCAAGATGGCGGCCCGCAGCGGAGAGACCCACTAGACGTGACGGGACGGAGACGGGATTACAAGCCTCCGTGGAACAACACAACTTCCCACCTCCCCCCGGGCAACCGCGGTGCCATCACAAGGCAAGCGGAAACGGGGACGCCCGAGGCGACCCAGGACGGACAACAGACGGCGATACCCGGAAGACCCCCGGAAGAGGGAACTAGGTAAGGCCCGCCGTCCCCACCACCTGAAGGGAACACCCCCGAAGGAGAGTTGCCCCCACGAGTTCGGGAGCCCAGCGGAGCAGAAATCACACGGGACTGACCCGGTTGACTCCCACCACCACAACCCGAAAAACCCTAACGGAGGCCCGTGGGTGGCGGAATGAGGCCAGACCCTGTAGTGGAACGAACATCTTAGGGGCACAAGCAAGAGAATCCTGGCAATAGCAGTGGAACCACTCGATCCGGAAGTGGCTGCCCCATTTAAGGCCTCACCACCCTCCCAGCACAGGTCACGGACGGCACTCTATACTAACCTTTGCTTACCCACTGCATCGGGACACCGAGGGACTTGAATCGGCTCGATCCCATATTAGTAGTCCACCGACTGAAGCTGCCGAGGCAACACGACGCCCCGCGAGGAGAGATGTCTCCCCCCAAAAACAAGTCCAGAGCCGTAACGATGGACTCGTACACCACAGCCCGTCCGAAAGCACAGACGCCACAAGCAGCGGACACCGCGACCGAGCCACCAACCCCGCCGGAGGACTCCCGCGACTCCCAGATCCTCCAGGCGATAGCAGCATTGAAAACAACAGTCGAAGATATGAGAGGAGAAATAAAAACAGAACTACAACTAATAAGGCAAGATGCTCGCAACTTGGCCGAAAGAGTCACTGCCACGGAAGCCACCCTACAGGACAATACGGAGACCACACAAGAACTAAAAGCGAAAGTTAGTGAACTGGAATCAACAGTGGCCCGTTTGGAAGCACGGTCAGAAGATGCGGAAGGTCGGGCTCGCCGAAATAATGTCCGAATTCTAGGAGTTCCAGAAGACATGGAGGGCTCAAACCCCACAGGGTTCATAGAAACACTACTGTTGCAGGAAGTAGGAGCGGGCAATCTCACCCAAGGGTTCTCAGTGGAGCGGGCCCACAGGTCTCTCCAGAAGCGACCACCTCCCGGGTCTTACCCTAGACCAATGATTGCGAAAATATTGAACTTCAGAGACCGAGAGACCATACTGAGGTTCTCGAGGGAAGGAGGGGAGATCAAAAGAAGCAACGCATCAATAGTCATGTACCCAGACTATACCCCTACGGTGCAACGGGCAAGGAACTCTTTCATTCCCATAAAGGCCAGATTGCGAAAATTGAACCTCAAATATATGCTGCTATACCCGGCAAGACTCAAAATACTATACAAGGGAAAGGCCATTTTCTTAGAGACTCCAGCAGCAGCAAACCTTTGGCTCGAACACAATAACCTCGCAGACGACACTGAAGAAATCCTGGAACACAACAAAAGATGAAACCATACGAAGGCCCCATGTACACCTAAATATTACGACCAAATTCGCCGCCGCACCAAGGAAATACCAAGATTGGGCAGGAAGCCGGAGGCCCACTCGCAGAAACGCTGATGACCCCCCCAACCTGGAAAGGAGTGGGCAAAAAACCCACACGCTGCCTGAGCCGAAAGACCTGGATAGGCCTGGAAGGCCCAGGAGCCCCCGAGCGTCGTCAGTTCGAAACGACTGCTGGGAGCAGTTTCTTGTTGTTGTTTTTCCTAGTTAATCCATTCCACAGAATGGCAGTTAAAACAGTTACCACGTCTCCACACAACAAAATGCAATCAGCGAACTGGCGGACTGAAAAGGCGGTCGTAAAGGATTGGAACCTGCGGGTAGGCGAAGTCCCTGGGGCCCTTGACGAGCCCATAAGCACCCCAAGAGAAGCAAACGCCTCCCGAACCCCCCGACGATTCCAAGATGGCAGAGCACATTAAAATATTAACCTGGAATGTGAGGGGCCTGGGCACCTATCTTCGCAGAAACCGGATAAAATCCTACTTACAAAGAAAAAGAGTGGACATTGCCCTACTACAGGAAACACACTGTACCGTGGAAACCAATGCAAAGCTGCAGGAACACTGGGGAGGACAGGGCTTCGGAGCACCTTACTCCAAATATGCCAGAGGGGTTTACACCTGGATCAACCCTCAAGTACCATTCCAACTGACTGGTAAGGAAAAAGACCCAGAGGGCAGATACCTGATAATTTGGGGCATTCTCGAGCAAAGGGAGATCTGCATAGTAAACTCGTATTTCCCCAACAACAACATCCCTGCACACTTGAAAACACTGAACGCTAAGATGGTACAACTTAGAGAGGGTTTCTTCTTGTGGGGAGGCGACTTCAATTGTGTCCACGATTCCGTGCTAGACAGGTCTTGGCCTCCAGTGAAGGGTCCCTCCACAGCCACCATGTCCCTAGCCACCCTGGTCAAGGAATTAGACCTGACAGATGCATGGCGAGAATTGCACCCAGACGAGAGAGCCTACTCTTACTATTCCTCCCCCCACAAACTCCACACCAGGCTAGACTACCTCTTCATAAGTAGAGATCACCTGCCACAAGTAGGGGGCATGCAGTATTTAGGTAGATCTATCTCGGACCATTCCCCACTCCTGATGGACTGGCATCACAACAGTCCCAGGCCGCCCATCCCCATGTGGAGGATGCCTATCAACGCCCTGAAGGACCCAGCCTTCAGGGAGGAGCTGCAAGAATCCATAGAAAATTACATAACAGAAAACACAGGAAGTGTAGAACATATCGGCGTGGTTTGGGAAGCCTTAAAAGTAGTAATCCGAGGGGAAGTAATAGCGAAAGCGGGAGGTATCAGAAAAGCATTAAGAGCTGAACTCGAACAGAAGGAAGGCGAGATCCAGAAATTAGAAGCCACCCCAATAGAAACCCCCGGAAGGGAAGATGACCTCAGAACCCTTAGAGATGCCTGCTCTGGCGCGTGGAATAGACTGGAAAAATTTGATTTTAGCGCCAGGACCAACAGAACACACGCGGAAGCAGATAAACCGGGCCGGTTATTGGCCTGGCTGTGTAAACGTGAACACCCCAAACAGATAACCACGACATTAAGGGACGAGCATGGCATAGAACACAAGACCCAACAGAGTATCAATGATACTTTTAAACATTACTACACAAATTTATATTCCCACGTGGACAAGATCCCACCGGAACAAATCGCAGATACACTAGAGGAAATAGGCTTACCCAAGCTATCACCAGCACAATCCGATACCCTGAGCTCTGACATCACACTAGAAGACATAGCAGACGCTATACAATCCCTAGCCACATGCAAAACCCCAGGAAGCGATGGACTGCCCTCTGAGTTTTATAAAACATTCGAACCCTCCCTAACGCCACTACTATACCAGGTCTTCTCAGAAACATATGAGAGAGGCGTTCTCCCAGACAGTATGACAGAGACCCTAGTGATCCCAATGCTCAAACCTGACAAACCCCCTGACAAATGTGACTCTTACCGCCCGCTTGCTATGCTCAATTGCGACGTTAAAATATTAACAACGATCCTAGCAAAACGACTATCCAAAGTGATAGGGGAAATAGTACACCTGGACCAAAACGGCTTCATACCCGGCCGCAATACATCTCTAAATTTGCGCAGGCTCCAACACATCATAGCCCAGACCAACACATGCGACGAACACCTAGCACTACTATCCTTAGACGCCATTAAGGCGTTCGACTCCATATACTGGGAATGGCTAATAGCAGTTCTGGAGAGATTCGGAGTTGGCCAAGGATTTATCAGATGGGTCAAGATCCTGTATAGCAAACCTAAGGCCAGGCTGAAATCTGGGAAGTACGTGTCTGAAAAATGGGATATTCAGCGGGGTACTAGACAGGGCTGCCCGCTCTCCCCCATGCTCTACGTCTTAGGATTGGAACCTATAGCAATTTATTTCAGACAGCAATTCTTTGATGCGGGGATCAGGCTAGCAGGAATAGACCATATCATCTCATTATATGCGGATGACGTCCTGTTGTATGTTAACAATCCCCACCTAAATGTGCCGACAATATTAGAGGTGCTCGACAATTTCACCAGATATTCGGGTATCAAGTTTAGCAAAACTAAATCCTGCTTGTTCCCTCTGGCAGGACTGAAAAACAGAAGCAGCGATGATCTCCCCAAAGTGGGTATCGAATGGCAGACTGCCTCCTTCCGTTATCTAGGGATCCAAATAATGCATACCCCAGAATTAATGCACATACACAATACACAGGCCAAAGTACCAGCACTACGCAAATCCATAAAATTCTGGGCGAAGCTCCCATTGTCCATGCTAGGGAGGGCCTCGATAGCCAAGATGATTATTCTACCCAGATTTCTGTACGGATTCCAGAATGTCCACTTTTACATCAAAAACCCCTTCTTCCAGCTTCTCAATAAAATAATCAAGGAATTCCTCTGGGGAAAGGGCAGACATCGGGTAGCCTTATCCACGCTAGTCCTACCGTACGACCAAGGTGGCATACAACTACCAAATCTAGAAAAGTACTATCTGGCGGCCCAACTGAGCCATGTATCCAAATGGCTAGCGGACGAAGCCACGTCCGAGACACCCCTGCTACAGGCCATGATAGCCCCGATCCGCTTGAAAGAATGGCTTTGGGCCCCACAGAAACTGACACATAGACCACCACTATTGGCGACCCTAGGCAAGAAGATATGGCACAGAGCCATGATGGTCCTGCGCCTGAAACACCCGTACTCCCGAGAAGTGCCAATCATCTCAGGGCTCGACAAGACAGACACCAACCCATACAATATCAGGCTCTGGGAAAAGAAAGGGATATACACTTGGGGCGACCTATACACCGACGGCATATTTAGAGAATTCACTGAGCTGCAGGCGGCAGAAGATATCCAGGTCGGCCAGTTCTTATGGTATCAAAAGCTCCGCAACATAGCCCGCACAAGATGGTCCACCTGGCCGGAAGAACCCGAGCGAAGGGGGAAAACCGATATCTCAAATATACAGTCTTCTGAGAAACATCCCTAATCCTCGCAGTGCTGCATTAAAGACCCGCTGGGAAACAGACATGGGACAGGAAATGACAGATAGCGAATGGCTCAGAGCATTGGCCTTCCCAAAAGAGGTCTCCAGGAACCAAAGATTTAGATTAATTCAAATCAACGTATTATACCGTACCTACTTGACCCCGAGCAGGGTGGCAAAGTTCAAAAGGACCACTGAGACGCACTGCACCTGGTGCGGGACGGATGAGGCTGACTTGATCCACATGCTATGGAACTGCACCAAGGCACAGAACCTCTGGTCGAAAGTGCAGCAAACCTGTGAGGCAGCAGAAGTCACAAGATACAAATGGACCCCAGCTGAGTGCCTCCTAGGCAGCTACTCTAGGCCAGCCAAACTGAAACACGCTGTAAAGGTAATGGACCTGCTATGCATAACGGCCAAAAGAACCATCGCCATGGCCTGGAAAAAGCCCACAGGACCAAGCCACAAAGCATGGCGCAGAGAACTGGAAAGGTGGGCGAATGCCGAAACCAGAGCCTGGGAGGACAGTGTAACTAGATCTACCGAAGACTCGAGCATGGCACTAGAGGCATGGAAAGACACCTTAACCAAACTGTTCAGATCCCCCGATGACAAACCTCCCTGAATGTCGCAGGTATCCATCCCACTGCTAATCATAAAATCAAGGAACATTCGAAACCACACCCCCCAACCCCTGGACTACACCGAGAAGAACTCCCCCCGCTCCCCTGTGGACACTAAACCCACCCTCCCCGACAATGCCTACCGCCAAACACCCATTCGCAAGGAGACTGTTAATGTTAAGTTTGTTTATGTATGTTGTTATTCTGTTTTATGAACAAGGCATGACTGTAATAAGTCGGTCAGGTGCCCTGAATTAAGGCCCAGACCAGTAAAAATGTAAAGCGCTCTTAACCACAAATGCCAATAAATAAATTTTAAAATAAATATAATAAACATTCTACAAAAAATAATCAATCATCGCGGAATAACATCTTTGTCGCAAATAATGTTTTCTTTTTTTTCATG
Organism: Ambystoma mexicanum; assembly: GCF_040938575.1. NCBI lineage: Eukaryota > Metazoa > Chordata > Amphibia > Caudata > Ambystomatidae > Ambystoma > Ambystoma mexicanum. The sequence goes on from NC_090923.1 coordinate 721,543,671, forward strand.
GTATATCTGTCTCAGTTAAAGGTCCGGAAGAAGCATGCAATGTGGTCTATATTTTAGCCATAACAGTATGAACTACACATTGGCCGCACAAAGCATTTGTGACTGGTGTATATCAAATTTTCGGTCACAAGTAGCATTAGGGACTCGTACATGTAACAATATTTTGTATGTTACATGGTAGTTTAGAGAACAAGACAAATGTATTTTAAGTGTAACCTTGGGATCCTATTAACCACATGGTTTTGAGAGTTAGTTGGATAACTATTGGATGCAATTTACTGATGATAAAATATATGAAATGTATTATTAAACATATATATTGTTTGTATTAGCACATTGGAGTTTCCCAGGATCAGTTTTCATTGTTTCCAATGCATTATGGTGGGTGTAGTGCTTTCTATGAACCAATAACAACATAGCTATAGGGCTTCTAATTATCTGGAGCATGGGGATACACTAAACATATGTAGACCGAGAAGGAGAAAAAAGGGTCCTTTAATAAACAAAGCAAAAAGCCAACATTGGGTTAAAAATCAAAGCAATAGCTGAGGTCTAAAACCTCTCTAAGTGTAGATAACGATGTCAGAGCAGCAAGGATTAACTCTCAGGTAGGAGTAGCAGGTTGACACAGAGGTACAATTTTTTTACAAACATAACTAAAAAATACAATACTCTGATCAACTGAAATACTTTAATAAAGCGACACGTATCGAACTATCAGTTCAAATAAGTATGTTATGCATTAATACACAGTATTAAAAATAATCCAATAATATTAGAAAACCAGCAATGCCTATACAAGTATTCTTCTAACGCTGGTGCCTATGTGTAAGTCATTTACCAAGGGTAAGCACCCAACAGAAAATAACAGGGCTGTGGTGAGAACCGGGGAACCCTCAAACCTAAGAAGCAGGTAAGTCCCCTGTGGGCCTGCATCATACTGTAGACACATCCCAACCATAGTATACATGGAAGGCCCTAGGAATAGCAGTCACCACCCAACACATATAGGTAGGTTACGGGAAAACGAGGGAAACACAATTTTACCAACAGGGAAAATATGCAATATATCCCTAAGACCTAAAATAGTAATCTGTAATCATTTGAAATCCCTAAGGCATTAGAAAATGATTAATGCACATACACCTATAATTATATTATAAACAGAGAAAGAATTAAACAATTGTAAACCCTAGCCAAAGGCTTCCAGGAATAAGTAAAACATATTAGCAATTGTTATCTGAATCCCTACATTTCAATGGGAAAAAAGTTACAGAGTTACTAGAAATAGTCATATTGTTATGCTTCCAGTCCATGGAAGAAATGGTTATAAGGACTTAAAAATCACAGGTAAGTACCAAAATTGCAAATTTGGCAGAGAGTTCTCTGAACCCCTAGGGAATCCAGGTTAAGATAAGTACCACAGAGTCAATTTTAGATGAGGTCCTGGTAAGTTGACAGCTCCATTTAAATGAATGGGAGAAAGCTAAAGGGCCATCCGCTTTAGTGGAGGTAAGTGTGTTTGACCCCACAGGTGTGGATTCTGCAACAGGCCACAGGAGACCCAAAAGAAGATTTCCATTGATCAGAAGATGCCCTCAGGCCCCAGAGCAAGAGGCAGCAGCACAGGAGAATCCCCCAATTGAAATCTATGGGTAATGCAGTAAGGGTTCACCTCAAAGGAAATTATACCACACACAAGGGGAAAATAATCGCCCACTACACTACCCACTGGAAGGTACTCACATTGATAATTTCGGCAAAAATAGATACAGCAGGGTGAAACAACCCTGTGAGTAAATGGCCCTTTCCTAATAGGACCACTAGGATCTCTAACTTCCAGCCAGGAGTGAAAAATCAAGCGAGGGAGGCTCTAGAGAAGAGAGGACCCAACTGCAGGGTAGACAAAAGAAGGCAGCAGCACGCCAGTAAACAGTCCCAAGTCGGAGACAATTGCTGGTGACACCATTGGATGTCCTGATCTGAAGATCTGGTGGGTAGTTGAGACCAGCTTCTGGACTTCTGCTGTGACCCTCAGCCAATAAGAAGATTCTGACAGAAAGCGACAGGTGACAGCAGTAAAACAGCCCAGAGACGGTTATAGCATGGAGTGCTCGGCCCAGATGATATGCAAAAATGGCAGGAATCTCCTTCAGTAGGTCAGCAGACCTGCTTCCTCCTCGTTGCGTAACAGGAATTGAAGACAGAGAGACAAAGGGGGCGGGGCTGGTCCCACTTCAGCCAGCCGATCACTAAAAGGGCTGTGGGCTGAGGGTCAGATGACCAACAATACTGGTTGGTTAATAGGACTGCCACTCAGCCTTAGTCCCTCCACGGGAAGTGAGAGCTATAGTCCAGGGACCTATTCTGGCCTAAAAAAGTTAGGACCCATATGGAAACTACCATGATGGGCCCACAAAGAGCCCATATAGTCAGAAAAGCCATTTTGTGGCCACCTAGAATCCAGGAAGCCCTAAAACTATAAATTGCTGCAAGCAGGATTTTAAAAGGTACATTTGAATTTTTGTTTTTGTATTTATTTATTTATATTGCGCCTAGACCTAAGTGCTGACCAGATTTAAAAAACAGCTCAATAACACGAAACAACAACTGTAAGGCCATTTGTAAGGCGGAAAATAAAGTAGAAAGGATTTAAGTCCAGGACAGAATAATGGAAGAGACGTGGAAGAACGAATTGGGAGCACAGAGAGAGTTACAGTGTTTGGGAGCCAAAATTGAGAAAGAGCGGAAGCAGGATTGGACATAGGGTGGTTTAGGCATGGCAAGAAGGAAAAGAGATATAGAGCGTAGAGAATGAAGAAGAGAGTAGAAGGAAGTGAGAGAAGCAAGGAAAGGAGGAGTGAGGCCAGGCAGACGTTTAAACACAATACAGAGAAAGTGGAAGAGAAAATGAGGCTCAAAAGAAACTCAAGAAAGGGAATGAAGAGAGGAAGAGATAGAAGAACAAGGAGGGAGAGTGAGTAGAATTCTGCTTAAAAGATGGCTAAAAGATTGAAAGACCAATGAATAAAGAGGAACAGTCAAATAGAAGTGAGAACATCTCAGCAGCAGAGAGTGAGGGAAGGTGGCATATTTTAGGAATATTAAAGAGGTGAAACAACAGTTAAGAGCAACAGAACTAATGTGAGAAGTGAAAGAGAGGGAGGAGTAAAAAGTAATGCTAAGATTGTGGGCCGTCTCAGCAAACGGCAGTATAACAGGTGGAAATGAAAGAAAAGGAAGGGGAGAGGGATGAAGAGGAAGATGGAAAGAAAAGGACTTTAGTTTGTGAAGGATTAAGGTTAAACGAAACAAGAGTGCATCCAATGTTGGATAGAGAGTAAACAAGAAGAAAGATATGCATGTAAAGAGTTGGAAAAATTAGAGAAGTTCCCTATCTCGGATAGGGAAGAAGTACAAAGAGAAAGGAGGAGAGGTCCAAGAACTGAGCTTTAGGGGACTACAACATGCATAGGAATGGAGGCATAGTGTAAAAAAGACCAAGAAACAGAGTAGCTGCTATTTATAAATGTAGGACGAGAACCAGCAGAGAACAGAGTCGGGAAAACCAAAGGAAAGAAATGAGGAAAGAAGAGTAGGTTGATCAACAGTATCAAATGCAGCCGAGAGGTCGAGCATAATCAAGATGAGGGGTGTTTGGAATGTCTAGCAGAAAAAAACAAATTACATGCCGATTCTGTAATGTTTTCTAATGGGCGTTCCTCCCAGGGATTCCGCTTCTTTGATATCTTTCTCCCAGAGCAGCTGCTCTTAGAAAACGGTTTCTGCCAACAGGGGGCACCACGCGGCTCCACCAAATGCCTCTACACCCCCATGCCGGCCATGAGGTTAGACCAGTATATATAGAGGTACCACAACCTCAGTTCCACCCTTTTCCCTTGCAGTCTGACGTTTAGAGGCCACAGAACCAAGGTGTACTCGCTAACCACAAAGAGGGGCAGATAGGGGGGGATGAGGAATCCGTGGGAGAAACGTCCATCAGAAAGAACAATAATGAGAGGTAAATAATTTGTTCTTCTAATGGACTCCTTCTGCAAAGGATTTTGCATCTTTGATAGACTTTTATAGCAGTACAATGACCTGGAGAAGGGAGGGTAGCAAGGACACCGCCTAAACCAGAAAACTCTGAAGGACAGCTCTGCCAAAACGAGGGCCCTGACCGGACATAGAATCCTAGCAATAATGCTTATCAAATGTGTGCAAAGAAGCCCACGTAGCCGCTTGGCAAATATTCAGCAAAGGGACTACACGCTGCAGTGAAGAGGTGGCAGCCAACCCTCTGGTGGAGTGAGCCCTTTGACCCTCAGGGACCTCATTGCTGGCCAGATCATAGCATTCTCAGATGCAGAGAATGATCCATCAAGACATAGTCTGTTTAGTCACAGCCCTGTCCGCTCGGGCATCAGTGCATCCAACGAAAAGCTGGTCATTTGTTCTGGCCTGCCATGTCGGAGAGACGAAAAACCTGAGGCCATATGTCAGATCCAGTGATGGAAACGCTCCTCTGCCTTGGAAGGATGAGGCAGAGGTAAGAAGACAAGCAGATTAATCATTTGAGGGAGATGCAAGTCTGAGACCACCTTTGGGAAGAAGGCAGGTCTAACTCTCAATGCCGCCTACTCCTTGGAGAAAACTAAGCAGGGAGGAGCAACAGACAATGGGCCTCATTACGAGATTGAAGGCAGCCATGGAGCTATTATCTCCATGGCTGCCTCCAAAACCCTTCCGACTCCGCCCTGGTGAATGGAGCAATTACCAGTCCAGTCCGAGGTCGGAGGGACCGGTAATTCCCCATCCACCAGGGCCATTCCCCATTCCCATTGAGCCCGTATAGGGCTCAATGGGAATGGGGAAGGTGCTAATAACGGTACCGCGAATTGCGGCACCGTTATTAGCTCTAGAGTCCCTTTGCGGTTCCCGTCCTTAACGCCTGCAAAAACCAGGCGTTACTGAAGGACCCGCAAAGGGAACTCGTATTAGGGAGGTAAGGGATTACCGGCACCGGTGCCCTTACCGGTGCCGGTAATCCCTTACCTCCCACCTCGTAATGAGGCCCAATGCCTTTACCTCACTCACCGGTCTAGCAGAAGTGATGGTGCCCTGGAAAATAACCTCAAGGGTGAGAAACATTAATGAATAAGAATGAAGGGGCTCAAACGGTGCACTCAAAAACATTCATACCAACTTTAAAATTATCAAGATTATTGATAAAATGGCTACGTTCCAATTTCAGCATCACATGGAGAACATGGGTCTTCTGCATCAGAAGCAGTAAGGGTTTTGTGCCGTTCATGGTACGGAGAGTGCTCTTCTTGATCTATGCACTCATGTGTTGAATTCTCTGGAAAAGAGTGAGTCCGGGATGCTGATCCTCTTAGATCTCTCAGCAGCTTTTGATTTACTCGATCATGGCAGATTGTTGAACGCATTGACCCACACCAGATGCTTTTCTGAGAAAGCCAGGGAATGGAGGGATTATTTTGTTGGTGGTCGTTTTTCCAGAGTTTGTTGGGGCGATTGCTCCTCTGACCCTGCACCCGTTAGTTGTGGGGTTTTGCAGGGGGCGTGTTTGTCCCCGCTTCTTTTTAACATCTTTATTAAGGCCCTATGTGTGGAGCTAGAGAATCTGGTGATTTTCTTTGCTAATTATGCTGATGATTTCCAGCTTTCTGTGAGCCTTAGCAGAGATCATGAAATTGACCAGAAAAATCTAAATACCATCTACCAGTTTATCAAAGACTGTATGACTACAAACTGGCTATGCCTGAAAGCAGCTAAAACTGAATTCATGGTGTATGGTTCAAAACAAGCAAGAGAAAGACTGGGACCCGCCTATAAGAGTTTTAGTATAGACGGAGGTTCCATCCCTGTAGTGAGGAAAGTTAAAACCATCAGGGTGTACATGGAAGCATCACTAAATGTTGATGCCCATGTGAACTAAGTAGTCAAACATTCCAACCACTACTTGAGGGTCTTGAGACAAATCTGTCCAAGGATTACTCAGGCCAACTGGGAGAAGTTAGTTTGTGTTATTGTCTTGCCCAGACTGGATTACTGTAATTCCTTCCTTGGTGGTGCCTGGGCAAGCTACAAAAGTTTCAAAATTATGCTGTAAGAGTAGTTCACAAGTTTGAGAGTAGAGAACCAGTCTCAGCAGCCCGCAAGGAACTCAATTGGCTCCCGGTGGCCGCGAGGGTCCAATTCAAGCTGCTTATGCTGGTCCATAAATGCTTACTTGGTAGTGCACCAATGTATCTGCAGGAGAAATTAGTGGTCCACAGGCCTGTTTGCCCACTACGGTCTATGCACACTAATGGCCTTTTGATCCCACGCTTTAAGCAAAGTAGGGGAAATGGTTGTTCTTTTCCGGTACTGATAGCTCAAGCGTGGAATAAGATCCCGGACAGTCTGCGAATGGAGAAGAACCATCTTGACCTCAGTAAAGGGCTGAAAAAATTGTTGTTAGTCTATTTATTTTCTTATTAACGCGCCAGATCGCCCGCAGGCCTTAAGGCACACACAAAGGACACATCCACAAACACAGAGAACAAACAATGATGCAGAATCAGTGAGCCAAGCAGAAAGTGGATATAGGGGGTCCTGAAGAAAAATGTTTTCAAATTCTTTTTGAACTCAGCAAGTGTCATGGTCATTTTAAGATCCATGGGAATGGCATTCCAGGTGGCTGGAGCAAGCACATCAAAAGCAAGGCAAAATCTGGGTTGGCTAAGTTTAGCCAGGTCAAGAGACCTGAGAGCACGTGCAGGCACATACCTCTGGATGCGCTCGGACAAATAGCTGGGAGCTGCAGAGGTCAAGCACTTAAAGGTAAGTGTCAAGATCTTGAAAGAGACACAGTGCTTGACCGGAAGCTAGTGCAAGTTATTTCTGGCTTCAGTAATGGACTGTCGTCTGGGGATACCCAGCACTGCTCTCACCGCACCATTTTGTGTGACTTGAAGGGCAGCGAGATTGGATTGACCCGTGCCTGCCAACAGGCTGTTGCAAAAATCCAGCATGGAGTTTTTTAAAGCAGAGGCTAGAATGGACACGTTTTTGACAGACAGAAACAGGAGCAAGAAGCCCAACTGCTTGTTGATCCAACCACAAGAGGCACAGGTCTTGGCTACGTGTGGCCTCATGGTGAGCTCAGCATCAAGTGTGACGCCAAGTGTTTTGACGCTCTTGGCCACCGGGATGAAGACGTTGGAGACTGAGAAAGTAGCATATTCCGGAGAAAGATTTTTAAGCATGTGATTTGAAGCAGGGATGAGAATCTCGGTCTTGTCCGCGTTGAGAGCCATGAAGTTCGCAACCATCCAAGAGTGGATGATCGAGTAGATGGCATTCATGGCTTGCAGATCCTGGGCATAGGTGCCTGAAAGTTCTAAGATGACCTGGGTGTCGTCGGCATAATTGGTACACCGGACACCCAGGTCATCAAGCAACAGAAGGAGAGGCAGAATGTCCTCACTCCTCCTACTGTGGACTTCTGTTTGTTTGTGATTGTTTTATGTGGCGCCCGAATGCCCATGGGCTTTGGCGCAATACAAACAAATAGAAATAGAAAAATAGAAACTGCACATCCCATGCCAGACAACAAACTGGTGTGGGGGAAACACCTTAGAAAGAGCCCTCAGGAATTGCATGACCATGGTGATCATGTAAAAGGAGCCCCCCTCCGGGTCCTCTTGAAGACCGAAATGGCTGCAAGATACCCCCTTACTGTACTAATCTGCAGACTAGTCCGGGTCAAAGACAGAAACAAATCCAACACAGAGGATGTGGAGCAAGTAAAAGGGTCCAGATCCTTCTCACTGTACCAAGCCAAAAACATACAACACCTGAAGGCATAGATGGACTTGGTGGCAGGTCTTTTAGAAGAGAGGACACCCAGAACATCCTCATCCTCTATCCAATTTCTTATACCTTAGCCTTTCAGCAGCCAGTCATGAAGGTTCAGGCTGCAGAGGTTCGGGTGGAGAACCCTCCTCCCTGAGTCGGAGATGAAGTCCGTCCTCTGCGGCAGACCCCAGAGAGGGCTGCAGGGCCATGTCCGGCAACTCCTGGTACCACATTCTCCAGGCCCAGTCCAGAGCGATCAAGATCATAATGGACCCAAACAGGCACAATCCCCTGAGAACCAGCAGTAAGACAGGGATGGGGGGAAAGCATAAGGCAGGTCAAAGTCCAATTTCACTGTCAAGGCATCCCTCAGAGCTTGCTGATGAGGGAACTTCCTAGAGCAGAACCCCTTGAACTTCCTGTTCACACTGGAAGTGAATAGGTTCACTGGAGGAGTGCCACAAAGAGGGTAAATCTCCTCCAGAACTTATTGGCAGCACTTCCACTCATGGGAGGTTGAAGACGGTCTGCATAGTGCATCCTCCAGCAAGTTCTCCTTGCCAGCCAGGTAGGCCAGTCATAGATACACTGCCCTTCAGAGCCAAGAACCACAATCACATTGCTTCTCTGCACAGAGGAAATGAGCCCACACCGCCCCGCTTGTTGAAGTAATGCATGGCTACAGTGTTGTCCATCAGGACCAACACCGTCTTGGCCATCACAGAGGGAAAGAAAGCCTAATTGCTTTCAGCTCCAGCAGATTGATGTGCTCATAGCACTCTTATGGGTACCACATTCCGCTCACTGTTAGGTCTTAGAGGTGAGCACCCCATACTTTCAGGCATGCATCCTTGACTAATCTCACTTGTGGTTAGGGTTGATGAAACAATGACCCCTTCAGGAGTTTGCCCTTCAAGAACCGCCATTGCAAGTCTCTGGACACTCTCTCCCCGAGACCAGTGGAAGGTTTGATGTTCTTCCCTGAAAAAGCAACCACAGTGAGTTCAGAAGCCACTGCAGCGACCTGATGTGCAACTGGCTTCTGGCACCACCAGTATGCAGGAGGCCATAAGACCTAGCAAGTGCAGAAAAGCTGAGGCTGGAACTCTCGTCTGTGGCTGGAAAACTTGGACCATCTCTTAAATGTTTGGCATTCTGTCCTCTGGTGGAAATCGCTGGCCCAAGCATATGTCCAAGACCGCTCCGATAAATCAGAGATGCTTGAACAGCGAAACTTGATAGATCTTGGAGTTCAGGGAGGAGCCCACAATGTGCAACACGTTCGGTACAGGTGTGCCGACACTAGAACTGGGGAGTGGGCTCGGATGAGCCATTCCTCCAGATAGGAAAAAACATGAATGCTCTCCCTTCTGGACAAGCTTGGTAAAAATCCTGGGGACCGAAGAGAGTTCTAAGAGATTCCCTACTTTTAATCTCAAGTACTTCATGTGCTTCTTGTGAATGGTCACATAGAAGTAAGCATCCTGGAGATCCAGGGATACTAGCCAGTTGTTCACTTCCAGGGCCTGAAGAATATGGGCCAGAGTGATCACATTGAACTTGTCCTTTTGCAAGTACAAGTTCAAAAGCTTCAGATGGAGAATGGGCCTCAGACCACCATCTTTCTTCTGCATCAGGAAATATGTTGAGTACCAACCCATGCCTCGTTGGGAGCAGGGTACCAGTTCTATGGCCCCTTTTGTCAGAAGCTGACAGATCTCTTCAGGATAGGTTCCGAAGGCAAGGAATGGTGGCTTGTGGGGAGGTCTGACAGGCAAAAGGAAGGCAGTACCCCTGCAGTATGACCTGTAAGACCCAGGCATTGGAGGTGGTATCTGTTGTGGCTGCTGAGGGGCAGAGGGTGGTCTGTCTGGCGGCCTCAGCAAGAAGGACAGACAGTAACTTCATTGGACGAGCTGCAGTGCCCAGGCGTCTGATGTTATCTCTCGTCACTGTGGCACGTGCTCTCCAATCCTACCAGCAACCGGAGAAACGTGGTGGGGGGAACTCAAATCCGTTTTGAGACCGGAGCTGACCCCATTGCCACTGCTGAAGGCTGCTGGACCCTAGAGGCTCCCCTGACCCTACCAGAGCGCGGGAAACCCTTCGGCCCCTGGTTAGGTTGTGCAGGCTGAGTCTTCCTTCCAAATGAGGTAAAGTGCTGATAACCACTACACCTGGATGAGAAGTTAAAGGAAGGTTTTGCTGGTTGCTGAAAAGCCAGGTCTAGCTACTTTGAAGCCTCCTTGGACTCTTTAAACTTTTCCAAGTATTCATCAGCTTTGGGCTTAAGAGACGTTTGCCATCAAAGGCAATGTCCAAAAGCTTGTTCTGAAATTTAGGGTTAAAACCTGAGCTGTGCAAGTAGGCTTGCCTGCATATCACTGTTGCCGACCCCATCGCCCTACCAACACAATTCTCTATATCCAGACTGGGTTATAGAGCCTGGCGGGATACCTCTTTGCCATCAACCACCAAGCGGAGAAACCCCTCCTGCATTTCTCCCCTGCGGGATGTGCTCTGCCGCTTCTTGAGTCATCCTCTAGGGGACATGTGTGTATTTGGCGAATGCACAGGAAGCATTGGTAGCCTTGAGAGCCATACTGCCAGCTGAGAAAATGTTCTTAGCTAAGGTGTCATATTTATTTAACTCTCTTTCCATTCGCAAATTAGGGGTGGTCGTGGAAGGTCTAGTGGAGATTGTGGCCGCCAGAACTACTAATCCTTCTGGTGTTGGATGGATGGAAGGTAGGGGGTCCCCTCATGCCGGTTTGTACTTTTTGCACAGGGGGAATAGAACAAGGTCTTTGCCACAGTGCGGCGATCGGGCCAGCAATTGACAAGTTAAATGGCATAGCCCTTTCTTTCAGTGGGCCCACACAGACGATGTCAGTGAGTTTGTAAGCCAAAATCAGATTAGCCAGGGGAGAAAGGCTGAGGGTATCAACCATCCTCTCCACAGTTTGTCTGTAGGAGGCATTGGCATGGCCATAGGGGTGCGCCAGCTGTGTTTCGAGCTCTGGCGAGGTGTCCAAACAGCTAACATTTAGAAAATCTCCTGCCAGTGCTACGAGATCCACCTGATTGGTGAACAAGTTTGTGCCACCGGAAGAACCTGGTATCGGTACAAAGTCGTTCCCATCATCTTCAAATATGGAATGCATAGTGTCAAAGAATGAAGTTCTCAACTCGGTTACCAATGACTTTTCATAGTCGGCACCGATATCGACTTCAGCGGTTTCAGGGCGGGTGGCGTTGAGCACACCACATCAGAAAGTGGTTTTGAAGGCATTATTCATAAATTGTGAGTCGATGTCAGCCTGGAGGGCTTTGAACCCGATACAGGAGCGGACATCGCGATCGAATAAATGCCAAATACTCGACGTGAAATGGAATTCAAATGACAAAAAATATTCTCTGACCAGAAGAGCCATTCCTCGAGCAGCATGCTGAGTGTGTGGAAAAAGGGATCTGGGGTACGGGGGCGTAGGGACACAGTATATGTACGGCGACTGACATCACGTCCTGAGTCGATGACCGGCCCATCGAGTCAAGACGGATCGGTGGCCGAATCGAGTAAACACCCTGGTGAAATATTTTCTGAGCAGCTGGCGCTGGAAGGGATATCTCTCTGATGAGGAATCTGGGGGAGAAAAGCAATCCATTGAAGTGGTTTTAAGGTTTGCCGTAGTGGCCAGAATCATCAAGCTTTCCGGAGAAGCATGGGCAAAAAGGAACATGGGGTCTGAGAGTGCCGGCCACCCTGTACTTCTTTGCCAGGTCATGTACCACTGTGAGAACTGAAGCCGGTTTGGCCTATAGTTCCAGCACTGGGCCCTATACTGCCTAATTGAAAGGCAATAGTGTCTCTTTCTTTGGACCCTCATCCAGTATGTCATTTAGCTCATAATGCACCTTCAGACATGAAGGGGCAGAAATCCCTAAGGTGTCGACCTCCTTCGCCATCAGACACTGGAAAGTGGCCTGTGGTTTGCCTGGGGTGGCAGCAAAGCACTTGCCTCCTGCAAGTCAGCCACAAGACCCACCAAGGCCCCTTGTTACCCATAACACTCCTCTGGAAAGTCCCTGGCTTCCCTAGGGTGGAGGGACTCCAGCCCGAAAGGCACTGGTTCTCCCTCCTCGTCATAAATGTCCTTGAAATGGGACATGTATGCTCTCTGGGGAGCGGGAGAAAATCTCCCATGACTTCGATGTTGTCCGGGACCATCGGTGCTGCGAAAAAGGGACCTGAGGTCAAAGGACCAACATGCAGAGACGGAACAATGTGACCCTTAGATGTGTTCTTGATGCGCCTGCTTGTGGATTCCCTGTCGTCTCGTCTGAGAACGGTGGCCAAAGCAGTCACTGCAGAGCCGCGAAGATGTCAAGCAACTTCATCCTGAATGCCTCCCATTCCTCAGGAGAAGACGTTTTGGGAAAATATACTTGCAGAGTCTCTTACTCCGGGACGTCCTTGGAGTGGTGGCTTCTGTTCTTTGGAAAATAAGAGTGGTTCTTCAAAGAGCCTCTAGGGGATCTTGACCTCTTTCAGTGTTTTTTCTTCTTCTTGTCCTTTCAGCCAGTAGACAGTCCCTCTGTGCCATGGTCTGTGCCCAGCCACCTCGAATGGGTCCCTTTAGCACATCTTTCCTTGCAGCGGAAACTGAAAAGATTTGCCTCCTGTTCTCACAGTGCTTTTGGGTGCATTGATTGACACAATGCACAGTCTTTTGGGTCGTGGCCCTCACCAAGACACTATGGCCACGCAAGGCAAATGTGGTGCAGGTCCGATACAATCATTTTGAGCCTGCAAGCCACGCAGGGTTTGAAACCGGGGCCTTTGTCAGATTCTGCATTGTGATGAATGCAAAGAACGGAAACTAAAGACTGGATAAAATAAAGTTCAAGAGCAGTCTTCCTAAAGTGAGCAGAGTGCGCCGCGGAAAGAGGGTCTCTCTCTACACCAATCTGGTTTCCGCCCAATGTATTCTACTGAGATGGCTTTGCCCTCCCAGCACAGCTGCTCTTCACAAACTTTTCTGCCGCAACGGTGTGCAGCTTCGTGTCTGCTCAGCATGACTCCTCTGTGCCCCACGCGGGTCATGATGTGGGGTCAGTATTTATAGAATAGCTGCGCCCAGTGACCTCCGTTCTCTGAGAACTCCTGATGCCAAAGCACTGCATGTTACCTAGAGGAACGAGACTTCCGACATTCCAGTCTAAGACAAATGGAACTGAGGGATACAAGACACCCATCGCTTAAAGAACTTGCAGCTGTGAAGTCCAACAGAAGATGAACCTGCAAGGACGCCATTGTGAAGTGCCATACTACTGTCACCAAACCATGACTCGATCATACCAGAGGGTCTGCACTGTGTCTCAGTAACTTTGACAGCACTTCAAAACAATGCACTGATTCCTGCCAGGGCCTCTTTGTCTTTTACATGCTGCTGTATAATACCTTGAAACATTCCAGTACTGATGTCTGATGTCAGTGGAGATACATGGAGTGGTATCCCCTACCTACGACAGTGCAGCACCTGGCTGAAATGTGTCAGAATCACATGACAAGAAGTCACCACTGCAAACATTTGGAAAGTTGGAAGCTCCAACCAGGCTACTGTCTAAGGATCCCAACTGAATGGTACGTTATGCTGTTGTGCTGCTTTTGGCCCAAACTTCACTTAATTAGGCAATTTATTTCTTTTGGGCATCTGACTCTCATGGGGTCTCAGGAGAAACAGGACCCTCTGAGACAAGTCATTACAAAGGAAACTCCTACTCTGTACTTGGCAATAGGTGCCCATTCTAACCATCCTTTGGCTAGACCAATGAGCCATTGTTTGGTTATAGCCTTGGTTACTAACCTAGCTCAGCATTGTGGTGGAACTGTATTGGGCGTGTTGGACATCACAGTGATCGGGTATGACATTTCCAGAGTTCGGTAATATGCTAGATTCCCTTGCAAAGAAGCATCTTCACAAGTTCAGAAGCTAAACCTGCCTACTAAACTGCTTTCTGGGTTGTCTAGCTGTCTTGTGAAAATGCATTGTAAGCAACACAGTCACAATCTATAGTATCTGGGAAGAGTCTCTACTTCCTACACAACCTGTGAGACAGCAAGAAGAAAAATCTACTTAAATAGCTATACTTGGCTTTAGAGCAAGATCCTTGTACTAGACTGAATCATTGGCCTTTTCCTTGAGACCGTATACCCAGTGGGACCAGTCCGGGTCCCATCAGGAAAGAGTAAACATTTCCATCCCACATGCAGCCCACTGAATTTCTCATGCTTGCCAAACTCGAGTGTTCTAAGTCAGGTTTTTCTATAGTAGCCTGGGCTAGCCACACAGAATCATTCACATAACAATAGACTTGTTTCGGAGCTCTGTGGACATACAGAAACTGTGATTTGACATTTATACATTTACTAGCTGTTACCAACGTACAATACGCCGTTCTTGCACATCTTAAAGGTCAATATTGGTCAGTAATTCATAGGGTCACGTCTGTCCCCTTCTTAAATATCAGAAGTACCACCCATTGCTTCCAGCAAGGGGGAGTATGTCCCTGTGACTTATTAATGGTTATTGAAAAGGCTAAAAGTATAGGAAACTGTCTTCTTTAGAATTTGAAAGGCATTTTTGTATCAGATGGAATGAGAGTTGTGCGCAGAATAATAACAGTATCTAAGTTGAATCCCTCGATTACACAGGCCTCTATGATGTGTCTTTGAGACACGTAATTGTCAACTTTGTTCCATTGCAAAGTCTCAATGATGGCATACGATTGTGCAGCAGCATAATTACAGCACCAACTTTCAGTTTTAGCTTGTGAGGAGGTATTCATCCTACAGCACTTTGCACTTTAGAGATTGAAACATTGAGCCAGTAATTAACTGTTAATGGCACAGGAACCGCTGTGCCCTGTGTGAAGATAAGTGGAAAGAAGTAACTTCAAAGTATCCCGAATGTTTGCGATAGTGGACGGTGAAGGTGACAGCATAGCATCGTGCACATTCTGTTTGTTAAAATGTTAGTTGTTGTTGAAGTGGAAGGGCAAACAGAGGTGCATGTTGCTATTTGGACAGCAGAGGGCAACCTAACACTGATGAATTGCATCAGCTGAGTACAGAAACATACCTAAGCATTTTATATATATAGATATTCATGTTATTAAATAACTAACTATCTCAGTGGGTTGTGACATCTGCTTAAATTGCTTGGTAAGGGGACGGTCTGGTTTTCTAAAACCATGTAATTGCTTTACTTACTACCTACTTTCCAAGAGGTAATTTCCTTCAAAGTGTTCATAACATTTGTAGATGTTTGGATACTGTAGCTCGGGAGAATAACATTGGATTTTTTGTTCATGTTTGGAATAGTCATGACTTTACTCATAACATATTTTTCTACATAATTGCTGACACATCCTGCTGCAGTATAACCTAAACTATTCCCTCTCTCATAGAAATAAGTAGAGGGGAAGGGTTTAGGCAAATGGGCACAGGTCGGTATGGAACCATACAGCAGCTGCACAGAGAGAAGCTCAGTCAAGTGATTATAATGTAGAATGACTGTCTTGTGGCAGTGAGCGGGTGGGATTTTCATCTTGAAGGAAAAGATGGAGAGCTTAGGCTAGTATCTTAGAAGGGGTTGTCAGTCTGATAGCAGCACAGGTGAGGCGAGTAGTGCAGCTGGATGGAGGCCTGCCTGGTGACACCTACTGGGGGATCAGGTATAGTTAGGTGAAAGGGAAAACACATCACCCTGGCCGCAGTGCAGATGGAATCAGTCTGGTGATAGGGGCCCAGGATTATTTTTCAGCAGTGATAGACAGCGGGGGTGAGCTCAACCTGGTGGTGGACAGGATATCTGCCATGTGGTGGCATTAGGCATTGCTGAGCATCATGGAAACAGCGGAAGGTAAGGTCCAACAATGAGGATGCAGAAAAGGGAACTAAACAAAGCTGAAGATACAGCAAGGACAAAATTATGCTTAACGGGCATGAACAGCACAACATTGACGCAGGTATAGGAAAAGCTGAGCATGGTGAAGGGATAACTGAAGTTAAGGGTTGTTGCAAGCATTTAGAAGGTTAATCACAGAAGCAGCAGGACAGATTAGCAGGGTATAAAGTGTAAGTGAATCTCAGTGTAGGGGCACTGGGCATAGTAGCAGAGGTAGAGAAAAAACAGATGTGGCATGTGCACATGAAGCTCAGCATGGGAGCAGGGAACAGAGAAGAGCATGGTGTAGGGACAGAGAAAGCTAACCATATTTTGGGACATAGGGATTTTATGAAGGCAGCAGGGCAGAGAAGGTTTGGCATGGTTTACTATAAGCATTGAATAAAGCCAATCATTAAGTCAAAGGTTCAGCAGGACATCACCAACAGTGGTAGCAGATTCAAATGTCAGCATAGGGACAACCGTGACTAGAGAACTGGATGTTGGTAAAGGGCGAAATTTAATGATAGAAGAGACAACAATGACAATGTTCTAGAGAGCAAGATGGTAGCTCAGCAGGCTAATGTATGTGATACACAAATGTGGGCTCACTCAGCCTCTAATCGTTTCAAGGCCAATAAATAGTTAATATAATAAGTATGTTTTAAATGGGTCATTTTAAAATTACGTATTAGATTGTTGAGAAACAAGATCAAAGTGCAACTAATTCTTTGTTGGGTTGCCTGCAAAAATAGACCCTGCATGGCAAGGGTGAGTGCATACACAATGCCTCACCTTTGCAGGCGCTGATCATCTGCAAAACCATTTCGGCGGCACCACGATTGTGCAGACGGGATTGCTGGTAGAGCAGCTTTTGCTTCTCCATCTCTTTCTCCTGTGAAAAGTAAACGGGAGAAATCCCATCAATAAACTGAAACAAAGAGACCATCATTACAGCAGATGCAAAAACACCATTCAGCACCTTCAGGATACGAACCTCAAATGGAATTTCGGTCTCTTCTCCTTCCTCACCTTCCTCCCCACCTTCTTCAAGGTGACAGCTCTAAAAATGGAAAAGAAGACAGGGAAAGTGTCAAAGCATGTGCTTCCTCTGTCAGCGCCAGTAGGCATTTAAACTAACAATTTTAATGTTTGCTGACATGCTCCCTTCTTTAACTTTTCCAAGGTTTATGGTCTGGTTGAGTTCAATACCACAGGTAAGCTCGC
Organism: Ambystoma mexicanum; assembly: GCF_040938575.1. Classification (NCBI taxonomy): domain Eukaryota; kingdom Metazoa; phylum Chordata; class Amphibia; order Caudata; family Ambystomatidae; genus Ambystoma; species Ambystoma mexicanum. Next base: position 721,560,713 of record NC_090923.1, read on the forward strand.
CTTCTTTTACTCCTCAAGGCAGCAAGTGCATGCAAAAAAGAATGGGAAGCACATCCACCTAAGATTTCAAGCAGTCTCAGCCTGCACTGACTGGACTGACCACAAGGTAGCAAAGGTGGCATGTTTCTGTAGGTATCAGAGTTGAAACGGCAGAGCTTCAGGATTCCCAGTGCAAAAAAGCAGGAGGATGTTCCTGCAGGAAAGGGGGAGATATAAGGAGTCAAGGGAAGGAAAATGACTGTCACCAAAGTGGTGATGTTGCTGCAGGAGTGCTGGTGTACAAAAGCACAGGAGGAGGGTGGGATTGGGATGTACCTTCAGGATTTACCTACCTTTGCCATAATATCAGCGTAAGCCATGTACAGATAATCCTCATCCAGTTTGCTGTCAGAAAAGAGGAATGGAGACAGACGCCATTAGAAACAAATCACAATACTTTGAAGGGATTCAGTGGCAAATTCCCAAACTGCTGATATGTGCAAAGCCACAGAGAGCAGTTCAAAGGGACAGTAGTCAATCCGGCTTCAGCATCACAACATTCACAGAATGGAAAGTGGTCTATAGAACAAAGCTAAAATTGGGGAGAGGCAGCTCTACAGCCAAGGTACCGACAATGGTCTATAGAACAGCTTTGACCCAGTAAGTACAGCAACCACTGGGCAGTCCGTGGTCCATACAACCTGTTCTGAACTTTGTTTCTGTCTAAGATAAAGCTTATGTCTGAAATGCTCTAGACTGTTTTAAATATTTCTTCACATTATTTATCAAAGTCTTGTCAGTTTTCTGAACTTTGCAAGGAAATACTTAACTTTCAATTAAGTCTGATCACCCTCTTGAAAAAACCATGGGACATTTTAAGTATACATGCTCCTTCTAAAACAATTCTTCACCTTTATTTACAAACCAATTCACATTTCTATTTTAAAATAACCTTTGTTACAGCTTTGACATAATTAAAGATACTTTAATAAGAAATATAAGTTACATTCTAAACATCTAAACCATTGTGTGTGCTTTTATATGAGTCTTTTTATTAAATATGGCCCACATTAAAATACTTTTGATAATAATTCTGCAATCCATATCAGCAAACAAATGATCTTGTCTTAAATGAATAAAAACTGTAATATTTACAATTCTGCGCACATATTATTGACTTTTGTGCAGGTTTTATATCGCACTTAACAGTTTAAAAAAATAAAACAAATACCACACACCTTTTAAATTGTTATGTATGAGTCCAAAAATCCAATACGAAGGCAATGCACCATTCATCTACCATCAATAGAGTCTGTGAGATACCTAAACTGCGCAGCAACCACACCTTTCAAAAGTATAGTGTTGCAAAGTCACATTGGTGGCAGCTGTGTGCTAAATAAAACACCTTTTAAATTGACATATTTTCTGCACCAATGTATTAACAAAACCTATGTGCTTGTTTGAAAGAATGGTGCACTGAGCTTCTAAGAAAGCTTCAGTTTTTAAACCGACTGTACACATTTAAAGTGAATTCTCTGTTGTTAAAAGAATTCTACATACTTTTAATGTTGAATTTGGATTTTATAAAAGAACACTGAAATGTTCATAAACGAAGTCTGAGCACAGAATTGTGTGCACTGTTTATACAAAAGCACACAACATTTTCAAATATAGCGTTTGCTTATTAGTCATAAAAAATAATAACAATGGTCACTCTCTCAAATTGTATGTGCATTCTTCAGTATCAGACCAACGTACAAAAACATAAAAAATACTGTTAAAAATGTGTGCAGTTTACAAATACCTGTACAAATAATTCCTACAAAATTATTGCAGTTCACTTTAAAAAATGAAAGATAAGGCACACAATATTCTATCCTAATCTTGACAATACATTTCGTCCTGTTTTTCACCCTGATTCATGGATTATTTGCGCCAGAAAAAATGGGATTTGTGCGCCATTCTGCCCGCAAATCCCCATTTGTTAAACAGGGATTTGCGGGCAGAATGGCGCACAAATCCCGTTTTTTTGGCGCAAATAATCCATGAATCAGGTTTGACTTTTCTATTGCAAAGAAATCATATTCCACTGTAAGGTAGGGTATTTGTTGGGCTCCCCATCTCTTTTGACCTGGGGACTATTGGAACAGAATGGCAATATTGAGGGTGATTGCCCTCCAGTCCCAACATGGCATAATGGGGCGAGCTTGTCTCATATTGATTACATCTGGGCCTCAAGCATATTATTCAATCACTGTAAATGTTTTCGAGCCACACCTACTTCCTTAAGTGATCATTATCCTCTCCTTGCCATGTTTGACCTGGGCTTAGCAGTAGAGATGCCTTAGGGGTCCCTGGGCCCTTTTTAGTTTCATCTACAGGGAACCACATCAGGTGAAATACAAGAAAACCACCCATTTCAACTCGGATATAAACACACTGGGCCTCATTAAGAATGTTGCGGTAAGGCAACAACGGCGCCAGTAGTGCTACCGGCGCCGTTGTTGCCATGCCGCAACATTACAAGTTTTCTCGCAGGGGTAGCTCTGCACGCCTGGTCAGACCAGGCGTGCAGTGCGGCACCCGCAAGCAGACCTGGATGGTAGCAACGGTACCATTATGAACGGTACCGCTGCTACCATCCTCCCCATTCCCATTGAGCCCTACGGGGGCTCAAATGGGAATGGGGACGTACTGGGACTGGATCCCGCGAAAGGGAATTACTGGGCCCTCCAAGGTCGGAATGGCACGGTAAGTCCCCTTTTGCGGGACCCGGACCCGTGTTTGGGGGTAGCCATGCCCTTATTAAGGGCATGACTACCCTCAAACTCATAATGAGGCCCACTATGTTAATCTGTTTGAGGTTAGCCAAACTCATAATGAGGCCCACTATGTTAATCTGTTTGATGAGTTTCAATTCAGGTTTTCATTTCATCCCAGGATTTTTCATAGACTCATTATTGATGCTTTACTTACTGTCCCAGTATTTAAATGCCCTGTTCAGATAAAAATTAAACATCTGCATTGCTTTGGGAGTAAGACTATCGATAAAAAAAGAGCACGTTGCAACAGCATTAAGAGGCTTAGACACGAGAACCCTTCTGGCAATATCTGCATCGGCAAGATTAACATTTTAATACAACACTATAAGAATTGGCTCAAAAGTCATCAAGCCACAATGTTAAATAGAGATAGCCCGTTAATTCTAAAAATACTTTCTCACTATTTCTGACATATTACACGTGACGTGTAGCGCCGAGATGACTGACTGGACTGGCCCGCTCAGCCTAGTTTGTCTGGCTCGCAAGAATATTCTTCTGCAAAGGAGAAGAGGAATTAACCACCCGTGGAATTGAGTGTCAACCCGCCTTCCCCACTCCCGTTGTCTTCCCACTGATCACTCTTGATGTCCCCTCCTTAGTCTCACCTGATGGTTTGGAAGGATGAGCTCTCCATCCTGCGTCGACCGCAGGGGCGCGTTGATGACCAGTTACTTCACTGGCGTAGAGGAATTGGCGAGTTCCAGTATTGACTCTAAAGTCCAATTGTTCATAAGAGTTCAAAGGTCTGCTCTTCACTCTGTCCGATTCCTTGCAGGTTGCCGATTAATCCACTCGAAGATTTCCAAATGGCACTCGGTAAGATTCAGGTAAGTCTATTGTATTTTTCCCCTTAGGGGCCGGGGTACGGCGATGAAGCAGAGTTGACTGTGCCGACCCGAGATGAGGTGAGACCCTGTGGTAATTCAGGTAAGTTTTGTGGGGGGTAACTGGTATTGTCCTTGCTTTCTCCCCTTAGGGGCCGGGGTACGGCGATGAAGCAGAGTTGACTGCGCCGACCCGAAATGAGGTGAGTACCTCCCGTGGTAAATCAGGTAAATCCTTGGGGGTAGCTTGTATGGCCTTAGAGAGTCCCCTTGCTCACCTTGCTGTCTTTGTCTCCTTAGGTGTCGGAGGGCGGCCACGAGATGGAGAGAGCGTGATGGAATGCTGAAGTACCGCAAGCAGGTGAGTTCAGCGCGGCGCCGTAGGAATGCGAAGCGATGCTTCAAAGACTTCTCTCTTTCAGTTCCGTGGCGAAATGGATCAGGATTCAGGTAAGGATTAGAGTTAAAACTCCTGTTCTAACCTTTATCCTTTTTGTCTTCTTGTTTCAGGAGTCCCAAGACTGAAGCGGGCGTGGCTGAAGACTGGAGCTGCAGAAAACACGGTGAGCGTTACGCTGCAGCAAGCAGAATAACGCGAAGCACGTGTGGCTGTCCGGGCGTGGTTTAAATAGCCTTTGAAGAAGATCCAGGTAAGTATTCTTCCACAGCCCCACCCAAGTAACAAAATAGTCCCTTCAGTAAAATAGTCCCTCCTCAGCCTCATTTGGCTTGAGTCTTCATGCAGCATGGTCTGCCTCAGGTGAGTATGCAGCATGGTCTGCTTCAGGTAAGTTATCAATAATGAGCCTGGCGCCCATGGCGCCAGGACTGACTTTCTCTTTATGAGCCTGGCGCCGTAGGCGCCAGGACTGTACCCAAAAAGCCCCTAACTGGGGCTTTTGGGCATGCTCCAAGTGGCATGATGCCTGCTTCCGGGGCTACTGGGCCTGGTCTGGTCTTCCGGGGGCAGGCATCATAACAATTATACAATTCCTGTTAGCCTGGCTATTCCAGGCTATGGAACTTACATTTCAATACAGAGCTTATGTTCCTCTTAATTAAGAAAGCAAAGAACTTTCAAGCCACTGGTCCCGACGGAGTGCCCAAATGTGTGATTAAGAACTAGCCAGATGTTTGAAAAATGTGTCATTTTTCTGTGAGGGTATGCACCACAGCACAGCAAGGTTCAACTCCAAGAAGGGAGTGACCACTTTGAAAATAAATAATCCTCTGTGAATGGAATGAATGATCCATGGCCAAGAATTACTCAAATATTTCCCAAGTGTCTGAACAAGGTTTAGATCATACAGAGTTAGATGAATGATCAATGTCATACGTTTAAATGAGTATATGTTCTGATGAAGGCCCAATAGAAGACACACAAGATAAACCCAAGGAGGTGTGCATCATTACAACAAGGACCGAAACAAACTATGTTGATCAAAGGTTTTAATAGAAACATCCTACTGTAAAATACCTCAAGCGGAGAACATTACTAATTAACCCTAGTCGCTGGGCAACGCCTTGTACAACCACTGTAGCAATAAGACTCCATCTGGATGTGTGAATCACCTCTAATAGGCAAACTAAGGGTGGTTGTATTGAGAGAAAGCGTACTTGCATACCGTAACAGAATAACAATGACACATTTTTCAAATATGTTGCATGCATAGGAAGCACATCTTTGCACTAACCCCTCATTTATGTCACTTGTTGTATGTATGTGAATCCGTCTATAGTTATCACAAATTGTTTATATTGCACATGATGTACATGATGAAATATTAAGAATACATTAAAACAATGTTATGCAACAGGAGTACTGAGGCTCAGTGCAGCATTTATTCCACATCTGCACAGATGTTATAGCTGACGGTAGACCTGGACACTAGAGGGAGGGGTAGCTGTATACTCTTTTTTCTTATATATGATGGATGTTCCTGCCACGGATTCCATATCTATGATATCCATATCCCAGGGTAGCTGTTCTTCAGTAGCTTTTCCGCTGCCAGGGGGCACCAAACGGCTCTGCATCAGGTCTGTTTGACGCCTCTACATGACCCACTGCGGATATGATGTTGGGTCCAGTATAAGAAGCCGCACTGCTCCCTCAGTTCCACCCTTTGTCCCTAGCACTGTGACGCTGAGGGACTGTAGGGCCAGTGGTGTACTAGCTTCCCACAATAGGGGCAGGTAGGGAGGGCTTGATGAGAAATCTGGGGCAGGAACATCCATCAGAAATAACATTACGGAGAGGTAAGTAATTTGTTCTTCTAATGGATTGCTTCCTGCCACGGATTCCTCATCTATGATAAAGCAGTACGTAATGTGGAGGAGGGAGGAATGTAAGGACACCACCTAAACCAGAAAACTCTGAAGGACTGCTGTACCAAAACGGGTATCCTGGCCAGCAATGGAATCCAAGCAGTAATGCTTACCGCACATGTGCAGGTACGCCCACGTTGGTGTCTGGCAAATTTCCAGGACAGGGACCCCCCTCTGCAAGGCAGAGGTGGCATCCACTCCTCTGGTAGAATGAGCCCTGAGAAACCCCAGGAACATCCTTCCCAGCCAGATCGTAGCCTTTTGAGATGCAGAAAATGATCCACCTGCACAGGGTCTGTTTGGTCACAGCCCTGCCAGCACGAGAACCAGCGTAACCAACAAAATGTTGGCCATCCTTCCTAGACTCTCTTGTAAGTGAGACATAGAAGTTAAGGGCACATACTGGGCCCAGTCAATGAAATCACTCCTCTGCTATGGAAGGGTGAGGCCGAGGGAAGAACATAGGAAGATGGATCTTCTGAGAGAGATGGAAATCCGAGACCACCTTCGGCAGAAAGGAGGGTCTCACTCTCAAAGTCATGTTCTCCTTGGAGAAAACCAAATAAGGAGATAAAACAGACAAAGCCCGGAGCTCACTCACCCGTCTTGCGGAAGTGATGGCAACCAGGAAAATCACCTTAAGGATGAACAATCTAATGGAATAGGAACAAATGGTTCTCAAACGGAGCGCCCCTAATAACTTTACAACTAAATTTAAATCCCATGCCTGAACTACAAACTGGCGGAGAGGAAACTGGTTACACAAACCCTGCAAAAGCTGCATAACAGTGGGGATTGTGAAAAACAATGCCTGTTTCGGGGACCGCTTGAACACAGAAATAGCGGCATGATAACTACTTACAGTGCCAATCTGCAGGACCGCTCAGGCCAAGGAAAGCAGAAACCCAACACATAGGAGAGAGGACAGGAGAAAGGATCCAAGTCCCACTCCTGGCACCAAATCGAAAATGTACACCACCTGTCAGCATAAATGGATTTCGTAGTGGGCAGGGCTGGACTGGGAACAAAATGCAGCCTTGGGAATATTTTTCAAAGTGCCCCATTTTACACCATGCAAGCAAACCCAACCCCTCTAATGCAGTTTTGTGGGTTTCTCCCACAAGATAAAATTAGTCAAAATCGTGAATTTGGAAGTGTTTATTGTTACTATATTGGGAATAAAAGTAGTGAAACACAAAAAAGGGATTTGTAGGATGAGTTGAGGTGTAAGAAATGGGTTAGGGTGCATGGAAGAGTGAGGGTAATATTTGCTGAAAACTAAGATACCCACACAAAAGAGGTTCATGGTGCAGAGGCTCACCAGGAAATATCCAGAGTTCCTTGTAGGCCAGTCCACCACTGCACCCATCTCTACTTTCCTGGAGGAAAGTGAGATATACCAGGGAAATGTCTGTATACACAAAGGCAATGGCATAGAACGAAGGAAGTGGCAAGGTCATTGGGGGAGGAAAGACAGTTCCCGGCCAGATAATTTTGAGTTTTAAATTGAAAAGGCTCTGCCTCCACAAGGACCCACTCTTTTTCATGCCAGCAACACCTACCCACAAAACGAATAACCCATTTAGCATCAGAAAGGGAGGAAAGTAGCTGAATTGGTTTAATGGCAAATCTGTCATGACATAGAATGTATCTGTCAAAGCAGAGTTACAGGGTTATCCATTATTATTTCGAATCCTGGTTGTGAAGGACAGGATACACATATGAAAGCAGGCTAGTTGCTTACCTTTTGGCCACAGTACCCATAGCAGCTGTCTGGAACTCAGCAGGCCGCCATCCTCACGGAAACAAGTTCCGCAAGCATTAAATAGCACAATCAACGTGCTGTACTGCGCACCGACAGGGAAAACAACACCGGGGCCGTCAACCGTGAGTAGATCGCGGTAGTGCCAAACCACACCCCAATTTTCCCCGAAGGCTCAGCTGGTCCCTGCCTGCTAGCAGAAGGCCTGCCGGGAAAGGCAGAAACACCTACGCAGGACAGGAAGAGCGCCCTCTGAGGTTATTCAACAACTTACCCAAAAGCGGCACTGAGGACGACTAAGACACAGCAAAACTAGTGCTAACCGGGAAGTTCAAGCCGCAGCTCAACCCAGATTTTGAAAGGTTTCAAATGAGCCGAGCATGCCAAGGACCTAATGAAAAGACTGATGATTTTCACAGCCACCTCATCGAAATGGCAATAGGGTGCAACTTCCCAGATGAAGAGTTTGCGGTTCGCCAGCAGGTGATCCACAGACTTTCATCAGAAAAACGTAGCAGAGTGATACTGGCAGAAGTGAGATTATCACTGGAACGCATAGTTACCATGGGACGTCAACGATAACAGACAGATGCACAAGTGGCGGCAATGGAGACCATGATTAGCCGACTACCACTAGACTCTGAGAACCCGGAGAACAGCATAGCAGGGGGAAACACATTTCAAAAGGGAGAGGACACGCCCAGCCCAAAGCCAAGATGATCTGAAGCATACAAGTTGTGCAGAGGACCATGGCACAGAGATGAACTGTGCCCAGCACTAGGAGATACCTGTCACAAATGCAGCAAACTCAATCATATAACAGCAGTATGCCTGAGCTCCAAACCCTGCGGCCAACCTGACCATAGGGCCACAGGACCGCCAGAGCACCGGTACAGCGACTCCCACCGTGAGAACAAGCATGATAGTGCTTCCAGCAACAGACACCCCACAAAGCAACACCAACCGAGAAACTGAGTGCGAGCACGACCAGTAGGCGCTGACGATGAGGACAGTGACGAGGAAGAGCACTCAGGTGGTGAGCCGTCTCCTGACAGGTCATCACAACACCAAAGACCAAGGAGAGAATGAGTGCACATGATATGAGCCATAAAACCACGCTAAAGCGACAACAAAAAATGAGGAAAGAACACCCATCCAACATGCATGATCTTTGCTGATGGCATACCCACAGAAATGATGATTGACACAGGTGCCACAGTCAATGTAATGCCTGCAGTCCACTATGAGAAGCTCTGCCCACGCCCGCCGCTACAACACAAGTTAGTACAGCTGTACGTCTATGGGTGCAAGAAACCTTTGCCAGTGAAAGGCTCCTTCACGTCAGAGCTAGTCTAACAAGGAGAAAGATGCAAATCACACATATATGTAGTCGACACTGGCATTGAGACACTTCCCAGCTGTAAGACAGCAGAAAAAGTTGATCTACTTTGCAATTGAGATACGCACCAGAGGAATTGAGCACCTCCTAGAAAAACATGCTAAACAATTTCAGGGCATTGGGTGCCTGAAAAACCGCACAGCCAAACTGAACATTGATCCCATGGTCGAACCTCGGGCCATCCGGCACAGGAGGGTCCCATTCCACATGAGGGCTGCGGTGGAAGCTGAGCTCAAGAAGCTTTAAGACCTCAACATAATAGAGAAGACCTCTTTCCCGATGCCGTGGGTGTCGCCTATGGTGGTGACCACGAAGCCTAAGCAACCCCAGGCCATACGGATATGCATAGACATGCGACTGCTGAACATAGCCATCAGAAGTGAACGCCATATCACCCGCAGCATAGATGAGCTTATTGTGGACCTAACGGGGGCATCCACATTCGGCAAGCTAGACCTATGCTCAGGATACCACCAGATTAAATTATCCAAGGAATCATGCTACATTACGACATTCTCCTAGCACCTTGGCCTACGGAGATATCAGCGCCTCAACTCTGGGATCTCCTACGCAGCCGAGGTGTTCCAACATGAGTTCAGGAAGGTCCTTCAAGATGTCACAGGTATGACTTATGTCAGTGACAATATCCTAGTCTACGGAAAGACAGACAGTGAACATGACTCCCCGACTCGCAGAAACGCTCCAACGCCTAGAGGACTCTGGGCTGGTACTACATGCAAAGAAATGCAAATTCTGAAAGAAAATGCCCAGCTTCTTCGAATATGTGTTCAACAAAAAAGGCGTGTCTCCGGACCCGAATAAGGTAGCAGACATAAAAAATGCCAAGGCACCCACAAATGCCACTGGTTCACAGTTTCCTCAGAATGTCCACCTACTGCGGGAGGTTTATCCCAGACATGGCTACGACAGCGGCACAACTGAGGGAGCTCACCAAAGCGAATGTCACTTGGGAGTGGGGAGAAGCACAAAAAACTGCCTTTCAATGCATCAAAGACTCCCTGCAAGGGGATGCCACCATGTCCTTCTTCAACACTGTCCGGGAAACAGAACTGATTGTAGACGCCAGCCGGGTAGGACTAGGCTCTGTCCTAACACAGAAAGACCAGGAAGGCACAATCTACCCCATAGCATTTGCAAGCAGAGCACTGGCACCCACTGAGAAGAACTATTCACACATCGAAAAGGAAGCCCTAGCCATCCTGTGGGGGTGCCGGCATTTCCATGTATACATTGTAAGCAACCCTGTTAAAGTATTCACGGACCACAAGCCACTGGTACTGGTATTTAAAGGCTCCACTCCATATTCTTGTGCACGGATGGAACGCTGGATGCTACAACTACAACAGTTCGACACTGAAGTCCAATACAGAGCAAGGGCTGACAACCCAGTCGACTTCCTGTTGCAACATCTTCGACCAGCGACACAGAGAGTGCAAATCAGCGCTAGAAGCAGAAGTACATGTATGCCATGTCATTGTGTGTGCCCAGCCGAAAACAAAGCAGCTACAAGACATAGTTGAAGAAACGGCTAAAGATACCTGTCTACAGAACACCAAAGAAGCGATCTTGACAGGGAATTGGGGGACTTTGAGTTTCAAATTGAAAATATTTAGCAAGGCGATGAGGACTCCCAGATCGGCATAAGGAAGCTGCTATTATAGTCATGGAGAAAGCCACGGATAAACACTGCGGAAAGAAATATAGACAGAGGATCCCGTTCATCTGTTCAATATTACAGCCGCGGCTTAAGCAATATGTTTTTGGTAACAACTCTGTGTGAGTCTACCCAGAATATTCAGATCACTGAGTAATACGCCATCCCCTTATTCCCAAAAAAGGACAAGGCGCATGTAATACAATAACTCTGTGCACCCCAGTGCTGTCCTTGAAACTGATAAAGCACAGTGCAGATTATTAAAGTAACAAACTAAAATTAAAGATGAGGTTGTGGGTGGCCAAGGGTGACAGTCATGTTTTTTACGACGGCGACTGGGTAGAGAGTGCACGTGTGCACAGTGGCACTGGTGGTGGCAGTAGGCAGCTGCAAGCAGGCCCGGATGGACAAGGGAGGCACTACAGCCAGCAGCAGCAGTCTGTCAGTGGCAGGGGTCAGCTCAAAGCAGAATAGCAGAGGGCTGCCATCGCCAGAGGTCTTCTTACTACGTCTTCTTGGCTAAGCGGGGTGCTTGGCTTGGCTTCAGGCCTCAGCCCCCAGCCACAGTCAGCCTCGCAGTGCAGGGCGCTTTTCCTGCATTTGAATGCAGCTTATCGCCGGAGAACCGAGCAAGGGCCGCAGCTGTGCATGATAGGACAGCATACTAGGGCACATGTGTTTCCTAAAATGCCCTCCACACTGAGCAGGCGCGAGCCCCTAATCAATAGGCAGAATGCAATGTGAACCACACCCACCCAGGCTGTATCTGGGTGTCAGACTAATGTATGTTCCTCCTCCCCTATCCACAGTCAGTGCACCAGGCAGTCAATTATATAATGAAGAATCAAGCAAACATGGTTTGATTATGAACGGGCAGCTGTGGTGGCTCATACATTGTATGCATCCTTTGCCCAAGAAAAGAGGCCTTATGTGCCCGAGGCCTATTGGGGAAACTCCTGGTGGCCTGGTGGGCCAGTCCAGGCCTTGTAGCGGGCCTCCGAGCTGAAAGGAGCACATCGAGGAAGTTGTCCGACAAGTCCCACTCCTTGTATCTCAGCATCACAGTGGCCACAAACTACGGTTCAGGCTACTGAGGTTCAGGTGGAGGACCCGCCCCTCCGATTGGGATAGAAAGTCGTCTCTCCTCGGAAGGCACCAGGGAGGCCACATGGAAATGTCCAGCAACTCTGGATACCATGTCCTCGGGGCCCAATCTAGGGCAATAAGGATCAGCATGGTTCCGAACAGACGTAGTCTCTTGAGGTCCAGCGAGATGACAGGAGACCACAGTCAGCACACTGTGAGGTCTGACAGGTGAGTGCCCCAGCCAGCCAGAGATGCGACTGTGACTACCGTCACCTGGGGCCAAGGTTGACGATACAATGCGCCTTTCAGCAAATTGCCTCACCTGGCCCACTACGCTAGGTCCTGAGCCACCCGATTCGAGACATCTAGGAGGTCCAACATGTGGCCCTGCTACTGTGACCATTGGCAAAGAAGAAGCCACTGCGGGGATCACATCGAAGACTTGCCACCAGCACCACTAGGATGCAGAAGGGCTGAGGCTTAGACTTGTGTGTATGATTGGAGGACATTGACCATCCCGAAAATGGTCCCTATTCGATCCTCGGGCCGGAAAGCCCAGCCCAGGCGAGTGTCCAAAACTGCCCCAATAAATCGGAGAGACTCGAACGGCAGAACCTGTGAGTTATTGAAGTTAATGGAAAGCCCAAACTCCGCAAGAGAGTGCATGTACAGAGAAAATGTTCCGACACTAGTTCCAGTGAACGAGCTTGGACGAGCCAGTGGTCCAAATAGGCAAAGACATGGATGCCCTCCCTCCTGATTTGAGCCGCTATCACTGTCAGCAGTTTGGTGAAAACACTGGCTGCTGATTAAAGACCGAACAGCAGGATCCTGAATTGGTAATGTTGCCTACCACGAACCTCAGGTACTTCCTGTGCTTCAGATGAATCAGCACATGGAAGTAGGAGTCCTGAAGATCCAGGGAAACCAACCAGTGCTGCAGATTGAGGTCCTGCAGGATCTGGGATAGAATGACTGTTAGACCAGAAGCCACCCTATAGTATGTATAGTATGTTGGCCAGAAACCAATCGCATCATGTGACAAACATCGCAATCACAGAATCGTCAAGGCCACGGCCTGAATGTTGAAATACTAACACAGACAGGAATGTCAGACTATGAAGAGATACATTGTTCTTCTCTCTCACTAAGTCCTTGAAGGCGATCAGAAGCCGTATCTAATCAGTAGGCCAGGTGCCGGCCTGTCTAGCAAACGCTGTAGTAAAAGGCAGTTAAAACATGAATTATATTCTTCTAGCGGTACTCCTTTGCAGAGAACGGTATTTTCTGCTTCAGAACTGTCTGACTCTTAGCTCATGAACTGAAACACACAGATAACGTGCTAAGGAATGTTTCTATGCTACGAACATGATATCTTTGCTGAACTAAGAGCTCTATGTTCCCCATAACGGAAAGCTGTCTCTGCTGCTATTGCTAGAATAACTATGTTTAGACTGAATGAGGACTTGTCATAACGTGTCGTATTTGTCACTACTGTCGATCACCGAACCCTAGCCTGAATGATACGTTTATGGGCGGATCGAATTGCCTTCGTACTGATTGTATGTAATGTATATATATGTTGTTGCTTGAGCGTTGCTCGCTCTCTTGCGTCTCACGAGGTCTGGGAACAAACGTTGCGAGATGTTGAGACCCAGCCGGCCGACTGAGATACTTTGAAATAAACCAGGCTTGTTTGGAAATCGAACCTTGTGTCTGTCGTGTCACTAGTGTATATGGTTATTGTACCTTAGTTTCCATATGCGGTCTTTATGGCCTAGCAAATAAGGTGCCCGAATAGGGACCCTCCCACTTATGCTCCATCGTATACGTTGAGTTTTGAAGAAGGCAAAAACGAGTCGAGGACAAAGCTGTCGAGCCGGGATCGAAAGGTGTTCGGGGCGCCCCTGTAGAAGTGTATATCTGTATACGGACGAATTGCATCCTGAGTGACGAATTGGATGAGCAGGTGAGTCGTGCCCCGATTCTTAAACGTCCTGATATTGGTCGAGTGTTGCTCTTGCAAGATCAAACGCCCAGGGTAAGCAAAGTGTAAGGATTAACCATGGCTGGGAAATTGTCTTCCTGTCTAGTGAGATTTTTCCACTGCAGTAGACAATCTTTGGAAACTGGCCAGGTCGCGCCACCCGAGGGGTTGCCGGCACATGAAATGTATGTAAAATACAGTATAGGGGCAATAGTGTTTAATGAGATTTGGCATAGGCAGACCAGATGTGTATCAGACCTACAGTGGCCTAATAATGGGAGCTTTGAATTAGCATGTATAGAACACCTAGAATCAGTATTGCTACGCAAGAAGGCCAGACCAGCAGCATTCGACGTTGTGAGAGACTGGAGGAAAGAAGCTAATCTCCGTTTGAGAAGCAGAGAGAAACACGCGCGCAGACATAACACAAATGTAGAGAAAGCAGTAGAGCATGATCAGCTTCAACAGACAGAAGCCATTAGGAACATGGATAGGGCTTTCCAATTAGATGTACAGAATATATATCCTCAGCAAGATTTGCATACATCAGATGAGCTAATAAACAAAATATTGAATGAGCGAAGAAATTAACATCAAATTACTGACCCAGTTGCACCTCCTCCTTGTGTACCTCCCATTTCCGTTATCCCATCTGCACTAGTAGTAAGTTCCTCTCCCCCTGTGCTTGTGACTTCATTTCCTCCACCGCCGCTAGAGCATGAGTTAGCCGCTTTAGTAGGCAGTTCTACAGAGATGGGGCCTGCGCAAGGAAGCAGTAAACAGACTCGTAGTACGGTTAGCAAAGACAGGAAAGAAGAACTGAGAGAATGGGCAGAAACACATGTTGACGGTGATGATGAAGCCGCTGTGCAAAGTTCCATATCTGATCATAGAGGCCTTGGTGAACAGCAGGTATTGTTAGAACGCATGGGGATTTATCTTGTGAAAATTTGGAGTGATTTGACCGATAGAGTGGTACCGCAAGAGTTGCGTGATTTAGTTGTCCTTTCGAATTTACGAGATAATGCGACGAAAGTGCAAGAACATGTAGGCCGAATATTTGTGTTTAAGCACAAGCTTGATCGATTGCATAGAGAATTAATGAATAAAGATATACCGCATATGTCATATGTCCAGCAACAATTTTTGCCGCCGTTGAAACCTGTTAGTGAAGAATGGGGAATTGTACATGAGATGCGCTTAGATGGATTCCAGATGCCGCCATTTCCCCAATGGAAGTGCATGGTACGTTCAGTTAGTATAAACCAGAAATGCAGAGAAAGGTATTACAGGTCATGGTAGAGTACTTACAGGATGAATCTATGAAGAATAAGATATGTTGTCCCGCTGATTTAATGACAATTTACAAAAGAGCATTTTCGCCTGAAACTGGAACGACTGCTTTTTCTCTTGATTTAGCTTTGTAACAAATGTAGAATCACCTAGTTTGCAATTACCCATGAGGGAAGTGCCTCCCACGTTTGTCCCGAAAGTAGAAGTTGCTGCCTCTCGAGGAACTCCAGCGCGAACGATAGAAGCCCATTATATTGCACAGTTTGTACATGTCCCTTTTTCTAGGCAAGAGATAAATACAATCTAGCAGACTATCCCCGATATTAGGAAAAACTCATCAGGATTCTATAAAGAAATTGAATCTGATTTGAATTCATCTGTTTTTACATTGAGTGACATTGATTTATTGTTTCCCGTGATTCTTCCTGTAGAGATATGGAAACAGGCTAGAAATATAAATGACACGCCGATATTAGGTGAAACATGGGAGAATTTGACTAGAATTGATAGTGAGAGAAAGGCTGGAGAAAAGCCGCCGCAAATTATGTTGGCTTTGCCATCGCGAATAGTAGAGAAATCGAAAACTTTGGTACCCGAAAAGAGAATAGTTTGGGATAAATTGACTGCTTGTTTGCAGGGCAAAGAAGAAGGAGTGACTGATTATTTTAATCGATTTGAAGAAGTATTTGGAGATTTTAGTGGTCAAGACTTGAGTACTGAACCTAGGAAGAGATTGGTTGTTGATAAGTTTGTGCGAGGGTTGTTACTGAAAATTCAAAGTTTAATAATGACATCTGAAAGTGCATGGCAAGCAAAAACACAAAGTGAAGTATTACACATGGCCCAGTATTATGAAAAATAGAGTAAATTCAGAGAAGGACAAAGAACAGAGGGACAAAGGGAACTTTAAAACAAGAGTATTGTTTCAGCAAGAAGCAAACAATAATAGAGGTGGTGGGAATGCACCATCCAGAGTCCAATTTCCATTAGCATCCAACATGCAAGGTGGTCCAATAGGAATTAATCAATGTGCCTATTGTAGACAAGAAGGCCATTGGCGAATACAGTGCCCGCATATACAGAATCGAAATGGGACTTTACCGAGATGACAGAAAAGAGGTTGCCCGGGAACACAAGGACAGAATAGAAACCAAAGAGCACCACCAGCATTTGGCTCTCTTTCTTGGAGGATGAAGAGTGTTGATGAGAAGACACCTCTAACAGTGTTTCTTCTTTCCTTCTCCTTCTCCATGTGCGGAGCCGTACAATCTTAGGAATGATGATCCGTGCTGTGCGAACGAGACGTTAGGCCCTTCTCCTTGTGGATGAAGGTGAACAATTTTGACACCCTGTCTCTAAGGGCCTTTGGGTGCATCAACTGACACGACCTGCAATTCTGTGTGCCATGGTCTTCACCCAGACAGTACAAGCAAACGCTGTGCTGGTTGGAGACAGACATCTGTCTACCGCAGTCCATGCAAGGCTTGAAGCCGTAGGCCTTCGACTGACTCGGCATGATGAAAACAAATTTAATAGCTCAACAATCACGTTCCCAATAGGGAAACAGAGTGCATGGAAAAAAGGAACTGACTTCATGAGGCGCAGTGCCGCTACTTGTACTGTGCCCGACGTCAAATCAGGTGATGGGCTAGTAGAAGCAGAAAAGTTTCAGAGGAACAACTTTGCTAGGATATGGATATAATAGATGAGGAATCCTTGGAATCTCTCTTTAATAAAATTGTACATGGGCAGAGTGATTCCCAGTTTAACATACCGTTCAGAACTTTGGCATATGCCCGATTGGATACATCTGCCCAAACTCAAAGGCTTATTATGGATGATTGTCCTGCTTTTACCAAACTGTGTCCCAATATCAGCAATCCAATTTGAGTTGGGTCTCAATTCTTTAAAATGTCAAATTCAATGGAAGGAATATGTTACTTCCCTGTAACTCCTGTTTTCTAGCATTGGTTTCTTTAATAGATTCACATTCTGTATGAAGATTCCCTGTCGTCGGGCTGGGAATCCTATTTTTTTAAGAGAACAGTTTATTTCATAAAAATAAAACTGCAGTTACTTTACTGCTCTAGTAGAGGCATTTTTGGTCATATTGGCCCACAGCCAACAGAAAGGGCTCCCTTAGCGCCAGCCCTGGAGGACCTCTTCAGGTCTGGCTAGCACACAAAGTGGCAATATGAGCTAAGAAGAGCCCAGCAGGGTAGGCAGGACGGTTGCATGTGAATCTATGAAAGACACCAATGTTAGAGAACAGAAATGACAGGTAATGTACCAGGCTGGTCGGGGAGACGGGCCCGGACGGGCAGTGCTAGTTAGAGGGGGTGCTGGTGAAGACTGGTCAGGGGGGCCTGGTGCGAGGAGAGTAGGTGGAGGGCGGACCAGACTCAGGGGGGGGCTGTCTCACCAGGCTGGTCAGGGAGAGGGGCCCGGAAGGGCATTACTAGTTAGAGGCGGTGCTGGTGAAGACTGGTCAGGGGGGGCCTGTTCCTCTGTGTGACTCATAAGTGAACCAGGCCGCCAGTCGCAGGGGCAGGTGGGGGCAATAGGCAAGGGAGGCGGAGGGGGGAGGTGGTAGAGAAGAGCAGGGTCTTGAGAAGCTTCCGGAACTTAAGGAGGTCCGGCTCAAGTCTGAGAGGGGCATGGAGGCCATTCCAGAGGGAGGTGCCAGCCAAAGAGAGAGATATACCCCCCACTCTCTGCTTGGAGAAGCGTCTGATCCTCCCTGCTAGATACTCCCTTAGGTATCTAGCAGGGAGGTATTTAGGGAGAGAGTTGAATGTAGCGGGGTCTCAGAAGGCCTTGTGGATGATGCAGAGGGACTTGAATTTGATCCTTGAAGTCACCAGAAGCCAATGGAGAGATTTAAGGGCTGGAGAGATGCGTTCCCTGGGCTTGAGGTCAAGGATAAGTCTTGCGGTCCTGTTCTAGATTAGTCGAAGGGGGCGAAGAGTGAAACAAGGCAGATTGAGGAAGAGGCTATTGCAGTAGTCTAGCCTAGAGAGAACCAGAGCTTTGGAGACATAGGGCCTCATTACGAGTGTGACTGTTTCCAGAGCACCATGCTACGGGTCTGCCTGCCGGTGCCGCTGCGCCCGACAGTTCTGACCTTGCTGGGCGCAGTGGCCCCGGAAGGCAGAGTTTCCATGGAAGCACAGGTGCCGGTTCTTCCGAGTCCCCATTCCCATTGAGTCTGATGGGACTCTATGGGAATGGGGACTTACAAAACCTGCCGCCTGACTTCCGGGTCCGCCGGGACTTGTAATGTCCTGGTGGCACTGGGAAGTCAGGCAGTGGATCCGGTATTACGGGGTCGAAGGCAACACGCTGATCACAGTGGCGGGCTACCGTCGACCTCGTAATGAGGCCCATTGAGTTGCTGGGGGATCAGTGATGTGAGGGGAGATGGAGAGAGAGGAGTCAAAGATGACACCAAGGTTTTTTGCCCCACTAGATGGTGAGAGGAAGGGACTCAAGGAGGGTGGCCAGAGAGTGGGAGGGAAGCAGGGAGCTGGGGTCCCTGCTCCAATGAGAAGGATCTCGGTCTTACTAGCATTAAGATAGAGATCATTAGCAGTGCACCATGCCAGAATAGCAGTCAGACAGTCAGGAATGAGAGAGGAGTAAGGGGAGGTGGAGGAGGGAAGCTTGAAGGAGAGCTAAGTGTCATCAGCATTACACTGGAAATGAGGAGAGAAGGAGGAAATCAAGTGGGCTAGAGGGGCAAGGTAAATGTTAAAGAACCACAGCAATAATATAGAGCCCTGAGGGACACCGCAGGTAGAGAGTGAGGTGGAGGAGAGTAAAGGACCCAGTTGCACCTGGGAAGGTCGATTAGAAAGGAAGGAGGTCAACCAATCCAGTGCCTGGTCCGTGATACCAAGAGTGTCATGGAGCTGCTTTAAGAGGGTGGCATGATTGACTGTATCAAAGGCAGAGGAGAGATCAAAGAGGATCAGAACAGAAGGAGAGGTGGAGTCAAGGTTTGAGAGCAGGTCATCACAGTTGTTCAGGCGAGCAGTTTCAGTACCTCTGTGTGCTCTGAATCCAGACTGGTGGTCATGAAAACAGCCAACAGATTTAGTGTGGAGGGTCAGTTGGGAGATGACCCGTTTCTCCAGGATTTTGCACAGGAAGGGGGTAGTGGAGATAGGGCGGTAGTTTGCTGGGCAGGAGGGGCCAGCACACAGCTTTTTTAGGAGAGGGCGCTAAAGAGAGTGCTTGAGGGAAAGTGGGAAAGAGCCAGTGGCAAAAGAGTGGTTACAGAAATCGGCCAAGGCAGAAGCGAGAGCACAGATGTTGTTCTTGATTGTTCTGGAGGAGCACCTGTTTGGAGGAGACCTTCATAGAGTAGAGCAGATAGCTTTAAAGACCTCATCCAGTGCTATGGCCGAGAAGGAGGAGAGTACAGAGGAAGGAGAGAGGGGGGCTAATGGAGGCCAGGGAGCAGGTGGGCGAGTGGTGGTGGAGGGGGGTAGTGGTTACAGAAATCGGACAGGGCAGGAGGGAGAACAGGCATGGTGGCCTTGATAGTTCTGGAGGAGCAGGTGAGCACCTGTTTGGAGACTTTCATAGAGCGAACAGCTTTCGTGACCTCGTCCGCTGCTATGAGCGAGAAGGAGAAGAGCATAGGGGAGGGAGAGAGCGGGGCCAAGGGAGGCCAGGAAGCACAATGGGGAGTAGGGAGGGAAGAGGAGAGTGAGGTCAGGATGTACTGGATTTTGGTTGTGAAATGGGCAGAAAGTGCAGTACAGAGGAACTGAGATGGAAGAGGAGAGGTGGAGACTGCAGAGGGATTGGTGAGTTCCTTACAGATTTTGAACAATTCAGCCGTATTGTTGGTGGGCCCAGAGATGCAGGCTTGGATATCCCCCGTATTCGGAGCATAAATATTACAAGAACTGTATATTAAATTTTGCACATTCACAGTGATACATACTATCCTTCCTTCGTTGTCTTTTTTACAAGAGATTTCAGACACATTCTTCTGAATTAATGTACAGACCTCTCTAGAACTGGAAGTAAAGGATGAGCAAAAAACCTTCCCAACCCAACCCTGTCTCAATGTTCTGCATCTGTTTCCGTTAATTGTGCCTCCTGTAATAGAGCTATATCAGCCCCCTTCTTGTTTAAACAACCTAAAATCCTTTCTTTTGTTTACACCTTCAAGCAACCCTTGGTGGCATTCACCATAGTTGAATTGTCTGATCCCCACCCTGTAAAGGAGTACACACACAACCCAAATACCAGGACAAACAAATAACAAACACAAAAACACACAAAACAACTCAATCCAAAAGCACTTCACTGCTGTTCTATTTGCCATGAGAACTCCCCCGCTCTGTTAACTCTTCAATTTTGAATTACTTTACATGTGTATCAAGTTCAACAGGCAACAAAACCTTATAGTTCAGTTAAATACATAACATTAAACTTAATGTACCGATGATGTACAAGTGGGTGAAGACTTCCTCGGCAGGGTCTTGGTCAAAGGTTTGCTAATGGCAATTGATGGTGTCGTCGACGAAGACCTTTTAACTGTCGGCGAATATGTGTCCTGACTCGTCAACAGAGTCGTGGACGAAAACCTGCTGACTTGACTTGTCTCCGATCTGCCCTGGGCCGTTGACATAAGCGTAGATGAGGAAGAAGGCTTGGCCTGTTTACCTGTCGATGAGGAATGATTCTTAGATGTCGAAGCAAACATTGGCTCTGTTGCTGAAGTCGCCTTGAGGCCCCTTTGGCAGAAGTCAACTGTTTTTTTTAGCCTTTTTACTCCGAGCGGCATCCTCGTGTGATCTTGACCTCTTGGAAGAGGAAGCATGCTGGATTGGCCAGCTCTGTCTGAGAAAGGCATGACTACAGATTGAAGCCAAGTCAGTGGCCCCTGTGCCATTGAGCCAAGCTACTAACCTGCGGTAGCGGTCCCAGAGAGTTTTGTTAAAAAACAACATATTGTGCAGTCTTGGATGTTGTGTGCCAGATACAGGGAGTAGAGGCAGTCCTTGTGCAGGTCTTCCATGTAGACTCAAGGCTTGAAAAGACTCCATTAGGCATTTGGCATGGACGGGTGAGGGCCTCGAAGACAAGCCTCTGCTCTGACAGGACGAAGGCCATGGAACCTAGAGCAACCCCAGACGATGCTGGAGTCAGGGATTCAGGAAATCATTGTGAAAACAAAAAAACGTGTTTAAAAATGGACAAAATGTCTAATAATTGTAAGAGATTTCTGAGGACTCCCAAAACATAATGTGTGGTAAACGATCTGAAGATGGCCCCCCGGGGGTGGAGCTAAGGGAGCCCTTTCTATTAGATATGGTGAAATACGACCTAAAATTACTCTATTAGAGCACAAAAGTGACTGCAGTTTTAATTTTATAACATAAACTGTTGCTGGATCTGGAATGCAATAAGCCATTCACTAGATCACTAGAAGGATTACAAATAGCAAGCTGGGCACTATATCACTGTGACTGGGTTTTAGAAGTAAAACGTGCGCTGGGATCTAGATATCTGCAATTGTGCTGAGAATCATCCCTTTTCTCTATGCTTATGAGTGCACTGGGAACATAGATAAAAAAGGGTGTTATTATGCTTATTAGATAAGAAACTGGAAGCTCTATATCAGGGGAGGCAACCTATGGCTCTCCAGATGTTTTGGACTAGGGCTCTCATGATCCCCGCCACTGGTTATGCTGGCTAGGGCCCGGCTTATGGGAATTGGAGTCTAAAACATCTGGAGTGTGTAAGGTTGGCGAAGAAGGAAGCTCACACAAAGGTAGCATGGTTTTTGTTACGGAGTTTTATTTTATATAAGAAGAATAAATCCTCACTATCCCTAACTTCTAAGAGGGGTTTAAAGGGTCCTGTCATAATGTCCGTCATAGTACTTTTCACCGTCCTGTGTCACAACCTACTTATATCCCTCACACTACAACTGATTGCTTCTTAGCTCTGAAATCTGTTTGTTCGTCTTGTCTTGTTACTTGTGCGCGTGAGGCCCATGGGCATGTGATACGATATAAGAAATTATATAAATAAATGGTAAATGAACAAAAAGTTCCTTCTTTTACTAAGAATGGCTCCCTTCTTCTGCTTTTTTGCTAGTGTTCAGAAAGAATGTTCTCTCACAACAACAAATTACCAGGGGGAATGACTCCTGTCCCCTGACTTGCCTGTTTCAGACAGACTTTACACAATGCCACGTCCAGGAGAATGACTCCCTTCTCCTGGTATGGATCTGTACAACTTCCAGTAAAACCAGGGGGAATGACTCCCTTCCCCTGGCGTCTCTCCATTCTGGACCAAGAGAATGCCTCCCTTCTCTTCGTGTGACTTTGCAGAGTTCACAACAAGGCCTGGGGGAATGACTCCCTTCCCCCGGCATCTTAAATACCACTCCTGGTTTAATACCAGGGGGAATGGCTCCCTTCCCCTGGTGTCTTTATCAAAAATCCCGATTTGGTACCAAGAAAATTACCCCCTTCTCCTAATATTGCTGGATACAGTTCTTTCTCACTGCTTTCAGTTCTGATGCTGTAACGCTCACCTGGTATCCACGGCGACGTCACACTGCCTGTTCTAACCTCTTACGACCTCGAACCCTTCCCTTGAGTCTACTCGACTGGAGACTGGGCCTGAAACACAGGAATGGTAGAGTTTAACTCCCTATTGTCTCTGTGTGCTTGAACCCCTTCTTCCCCGGGGTCAACCCTGCCCTTTGATCCACAGCTCACCTTGTTTTCTTGGAAAGTGTGCTCTCCGTCCTGCTTTCAGCGCAGGGGCGCGTTGACTGATGCGTGCTCATTGCTGCCTAGTAACTTCACTGGCAAGAGTCTGACAGGTAGGTATAATCAGTCTTTTGAACAGTTCCTAACTTCGTTCCTTTCCTTCCTTAGATGATGGCCGGCGCCAGGGGATGGCGACGTGCTGCTGAGATGAGTAGCGCTGAAGGTGAGTGAGAGCGCGATGCGACCCTTTCATATTTGTATTGAACTGAGTTCTTTTTCTGGTTCTTTTAGATGCCGCAACGTTTTCAGCGTGGATGCCGGTTATGAAGAACAAATGCGGTGGGAAAGCACGGTATGCGGCGCCTCTAGATGTTTCCACGCTAACCTGGAGTGTCTTTTCCCTCTTGCAGATGGATGAGAAGTACCGGAGACAGAGTTCCCCCAGAGCGTTTGAAGCTCGAACAGTCTTTAAAAATAAGCAAAGATTTGCTGAATGCTTACTAATGCCTTTTTTCTGTTCTTTTCCCTTTTCCTTAGGAAGCGGCGTGCCGGGATGGGAATGACACCGCCGAAGATGCCCGCAGAACAGAAGGAGCGATGAATGATGGGCAGAAGCACCGCAAGGTAAGGCTGTTACTAACAGTGTTCTTGTTCTTGCACGAGCTGAGCGCAGAAGAAAGATGCAGGCCTACTGGAGACCGATCCGAACACGGTGAGTGTCACGCTGCAGGTGCAGAAAACACAAACCATGTTTCTCAGCCTGGGCGTGGCTTAAATAGTCTCTGGGTATCCCAGGTGTCTCTGGGCTGAACCACACCCAAAAGAATAGACTGCACATGCAGTTCTGGGAACAGAAATATGTGGGGGCATCCATCTTGTCTCCATCAATGCACTACAAGTCCAATCCCCAATGTTATCCTACGGGAGTGAGTGAGTCTGGTGCCACAAGCGCCAAGTTTGACTCGAAGTGGGTCTTTGGAGGGATGGAGAGGCCCTTGAGGGCCATGTAGGTGATCGTGGCCTGGCTCTAGCCTGACATCTTGGAGGGCTGGGGACACGAGGGGCAGGAATCATGACAGATGCACACTGTGCCACTTGGATCTATTGTTTGCAAAGTCCCAAGTCTTGTTGGGGTCCCAGGCCCTTCTCCTTAGACCCTTCTCTGGTGGTCAGCAGTTTTCTCTTTCCCATTGTGATGAGGAACATTTCCACTGATGCTTTCAGTATCTGCTCTTGGGCCCTAGACCCTTCTCTGGTAGTCAGAGGTTTTCTCTTCCCCAATGTAACAAGGAAGATTTCCTCTGATGCTTTCAGTATCTGCTATTGGGACCCAGACCCTTCTCTGGTAGTCAGAGGTTTTCTCTTTCCCGCTGTGAGGAGGAGGATTTACCCTGATGCCTTCAGTATCTGCTCTTGGGTCCCAGACAATTCTCTGGTGGTCGGGTAGGGTCCCGTCCCTTCTATGGTGGTCAGTGGGTTTAAATCTGCCACTGACATGAGGTAGATGGTGCTGGAGGGATGACCGACACTGGCTAGGCACAAAAACTGCTTCAGTCCCACTGGTCCAACTGAAAACTGCTTGAGCATCTCTCCCGCCCCATCCTGCTTCACCTCTGGGCTTCATCGGCTCTTCAGGCTTCTCTCTTTGTTGGGATACGCAACATGCCATCTCCCTGCACAGCTCTGCTTTCTTCCTTACCTCGGTCGTGAGCTTGGGTCTGCACTAAAAGACCCAACAGAGAATTGCCACAGCTGCTCACCTGCATTCTTCAAGTCCTTCTCCAGCTGGACCGCTAGCAGGATTTGATTCTCCCGCAAGGGAGACTACCTGTTCCTGTGTCCTCACACGGCTGCGCTTGACTCTGTGGCCGGGCTTGCCTCCACTAATTGTCCTTTGTTGCTCTTTATACCTTGTATCCAGTTCTTCCGATGCGGTTTACAAGAGTCCTATAACTCTGTTGATGATAGATCTACCTGCCCCGGTGGGGCCACCTCGTACCAGAATAAATACAGCCAATTATATTTATGTCTCCCGTGTTCTTCCTTGTCCTAGTACTTTTGATGTTATGTTCTAGCTCACAGTAATGAATATGTTTACCTTCAATATAGTGGCTCTGAACATTGTTATGTTATGTTATGTTATTGTGCTTATGCCGCGCCAAAGCCCGTAGGCATCCAGGCGCCGAGAGAACAGAATATAGTGAGCAAAAAGATTACCACGGAGGTTTGCACTAACACTGATTAAAAAGGTACGTTTTAAATTGTTTTCGGAAGGCAAGAAGATCTTCAGTCTTACGCAGGGATGCAGGCAGTGCATTCCATGCCTTAGCTTCCTGAGTGTGGAAAGCCCTTCCAGAACCTCGGGAGCGTTTCACCCGGTGCTGTACCAAAAAATAGCCTTCAGCCGACCTAAGATTCCTTTTAGGCTGGTAGATACCAATGATATCCTTTAGGTAAGCAGGAGCATTTCCACAGATGCATTTATGACATATTGTCATCAGTTTAAATTGAATTCTGCTTTCCACGGGAAGCCAGTGCAGTTTTTTTCTGGCCGCAGTAGTGGGTTCAGAACGCCTCATTTGAAAAATGATGCGGATAGCTTTATTTTGGATTTTTTGTAGATCTTGAATTTGGGCTTTACCTGCACCGCCTAGAAGGGCATTACAGTAGTCTACCCGTGGTAAGATGACAGCTCTCACGAGTTTAATACGGTTTTCAACCGAGACTAGTGGTGCGACCTGCCTGAGCACTTTAAGATGACAGTTGGTGCTAGTGCTAATTGCTGCAACATGGGCTTCACAGTCTAAACTGGTTTCCATGAAAGTGCCCAAGGTTTTAACTTTCTGTACAACGTTAATAAAACTGCAGTCAATCCTGAAGCCGGTATACTCCTGGCCCAACTTGATTTGTGCCCGACGTGGGCCAAAAATCATCAGCTCGGTTTTTGTGGCATTCAGGCACAGCCAATTGGTGGACATCCACTGTTTTATCAGTTGATAAACCGCATTTACTGTGAATTGATCCGTATCATAATCGCCGGTGATGTTGAGGACCAACTGGAAGTCGTCAGCATAGTTACAGAAGAAGGTCTGAAAAAGATCTAATTCGTAGCAGAGTGGATAAATGTAAATATTGAATAACAATGGGGAAAGGCATGCCCCCTGGGGCACTCCACATGTTATAATTTGTGGCCCAGAGGCACTGTTCCCCCAGTGCACCTGTGACCGACGACCCTCCAAAAAGGCTCTCAGCTAAACTATAGCATGATCGGAGAGGCCCTCAACAGTCTGCATTCTTTCAAGTAAAATTTTATGAACTAGCAAGTCAAAGGCTGCTGATAAATCCAACAACATCAGCAGCCCTGACTTGCTATCTTCCAGCCTGGAGAGCATATAGGTATGTAGGTCCAGAAGAGCACTCTCTGTGCCAGGGTAACTTCTGAAACCCGACTGCTTGGCATGCAGAATGCCTGCCGTCTGAACATGGACCTGAAGCTGGATAGTTGCTATCTTATCTATAATCTTAAGGAATAACAAGGTGTTGGTGATTTGTCTAAGGTGTGCCGCATCAGTGGGATTAAGGCCCATTTTTTTTAGTAGCGGTGAAACTGCAACGTTCTTTATAGATTGGGGAATGACACCTGTTCGAAAGGAAGCATTGGCAAATCTACAAAGAAAAGGCGCAAAGAGTTCCTTATGTTCCAAAATAAGTTTGGATGGAAGCAGTTCGCCCTGACAATTGGTGGGATGCATAGACTTGAGAATTTTCAAGATGTCAGCAGTAGTAGATACTTGGAAGGTAAAACCTGCTACAGAATCTGGTAGAGTATCACTACTTGGTAAGACAGTTGACTGAGTTTGTAGCGTCTTTATACAAGTATGATGTATCTCCAAGGGTACTGAGATAGGTGTTAGTATCGGCAACTGTGCTACTAGTGCTTCTAATTTAATTTTATCTTGGGCTTTTGTTAGTTTATCTGAGAAGGCCTTCTGTACCCGATCGCAATCATCATCTGTCGGTTTTATAGGGAGACAACAAGCAGTAGGTTTCTCCCAAGATCTAAAAAGGCGAAAAAGTTCCTTGGTCTCATCTCCAGCTGAACTAATTTGATTGTTGTGAAAGGTTTTCTTGGCCTCAACAATTTCTGCTTTATACTGTTTCTCTTTGCATTGGGGCGGGTTAGGGAATGTCAGTGAGTGACAACATTCAGTAGGCTGTACCCCAGGTGATCGTCCTTGTCCCCACAGGTGTTGTCCCTCCCCATGAGGTTCTCCCACATTAAACCACCCCTAAGGGGACAATTGGGTAGCAGCCACACCTCCCTAGCCTGATGGCAAAGGGCTACCCATGGAGAGCAATGATGACACCTTGTGAATCGTCAAAAGTGCCAAAGGTTGCAGACCCCTGCTCTATAGTTTGCCCCTTTAGTCAACATTTATGTAGATTTTTCAAGTCTGGAACACCCTTTTCATTTTTAGAGACAATTCTACTAGTCTTAGCAGTTTACATCAATTCACGAGAACTTACTCAGATCAGAGATCCTTAGGGAGACCAGTGTCACTCTCAGATAGGAAACTTGAATGCACTATAGTTTGTCCCACTCAGTCGCCTCTTGGATTAGATTATTCCAAGTCAGAAACACCCTTTTCTTTTTTAGATAAAGCCCAAGCAACCATACATGTTTTTCCATTCCCTTCCCATCTATGTGCCAAGAAGCGTGGCTGATGCTACATTTTATTTAGATCAGAGATGCAGAGGGACACCTGTATCCCAATTATACAGGAAACCCGAATGCACTATAGGAGGTCCCCTGCTTTCAGATTTGGCTAAAACAAGACAGGAACAACCTTTTCATAAGTATATGTACCTCTAGGACCCATGGGCATGTAACCCATTGCCACACTGACAACTCTAATAAACAAAATGTAAAACATATTTGCTGTATCAGGTGTTCTCTTGCTCCGCCATGTCAATCTGCATAACTCCAATGTACACTAAGGTTAACAATACCAGAGTGTGACATTGCCAGTTTCCAGAATAGGTATGTTCCCAGTTTGTCAAACCTGGTATGTTATCAGTTTCACAAAACAAATATACTTACAGTTTGACAACTCCCAGAATATTCCATGTTTGCTCACTCTCAGCGTATTTCCATATTTGACATTCCCACTATGCAAACTGTTTGCCAAATATAAAATAAATTTAGCAAACCCATTGTACTGGCCATAGGAGGAAACTAGAACACTACCAGTGAGACAATTCCACTACACTCCCAGTTTGCCACTGCAGCACACTCCCATGTTGCGCAATCCCATTATATTCCAAGATTGTCAATCCCAGTTTAATGGCAGTTTTTACAACCCTCGCACGTTTGCACTTTGACAGCCAAGCATATTACAAGTTTACAAAGGCCAGTGTATTATGTGGTTGCTAATATGGTATATTGCCAGGTTTTACAACTTTAGTATATTATAGGTTTGACATTTCCAGTAAATTCCAACACTGACAAATTCCTCTATATAATCTAGTATACATTCAGTATGACAACCTGGGCATACACCCACTTTGCAAGACCCCACCATACACCCAGCTATACAATCCAAGTATACTGCTGCTACTTTACACAATACACGTATACTTCAAGTCAATGGTCGAAGTGAGCGGGAGCGGTGCTCCTCTACTTTTTTAAATTACCTTTTACAGCTCCTATTCTTTTATTTGAAAAAGAAACTGTTCCGGAATGGTTTCGTTTTAAATAAAAGTGTAGGAAGAAGTTGAAACTTGCCTTTTCAGTGCACTGCACTGAACGTTCCCTTAAACAGCAGGTGCAAGTGTTTGGTGGTGTGTATTGTGTGTGGGGGGGAACGTGATGATGTGGTTTGTGGGGAGTGGGTGCAGGCCAGCAGGGAACATAGTTCCACTACTTCTTTTCATACACTTCGACCACTGCTTCAAGTATACCAATGAAAGTACAGAGTTTGCACAATCGAATTATATTACCAATTTCACAATGTCAGTAATCTCCATTTTAAAACATTCGAATATATATTTAATTTAACATCCCTCTGTAATCAACTGTGCACAATTGCAGTACTTTTACATTTTTCAGAATCACAGTATATTTCCATTTGCACAATCACATTATACTCAGCATTTTACAATCAAAGTCGCAGTCTCCTAGTATATTGTTACACAATTCCAGTGTACTCCCAGTTTAGAATACATAGTATATTTTCGGTCTGCACAATGGCATTATACTCCCCGATTGACAATTGGAAAAATCTGCCTGTTTGACAGTTTCAGGAAAGTTAGTGGTCCAGCTTAATTGATCATCCCAATTCATTCTCATTTTGTCTAACCACAATGTATTCCCATTTTCACACTCTAAGTCTATTTGCAGTTTGTACAATCACAATAGACATGTATTTTGAACAAACGCAGTATACTTCAAATGTTAGGAATATCTCTATATTCCAACTTTGACAATGGCAGTGTGCTTCCCTACTTTATGTTTTCAGTTTGGCACTCCCACTTTGCATAATGCATGTCTACTCCATTTATACAATCTCAGCATATTTTCAGTTTGCATAACACTAGTTATTAGTTCGACGACCCTGGCGTTCTCCCAGTTTCATAACCACATTCCACTCCATTTGTGCATTCATATATTCCTAGTTTCCAGATTTCCAGTCTGTGTGTGAAATTTAATGTTAAATGGCAAAGGAAAAAAATCATAGGGCCTCATTAGGACCCTGGCGGAATGGGTTTAACGGCTCCGATAAAGGTGCCGGAGCCGTTAAACCGATTCCCCCTCTTACGAGGTTCCCTCGCGGGACCTGCTCTGGACGTCTGGTCAGACCAGATGTCCTTTGCGGGTCCCGCAAGGGGATCAGGGAGCTAAAAACGGGCCCGTTATTATTGGGCCCGTTGTTAGCTCCCTCCCCATTCCCATTGAGCCATATGGGGACTGGAATGGGAATGGGGATGGGTAAATTGAATGAGGAATGACTGGGTCCTCCAAGGTTGGAATGGCCCGATAATTCCTCATTCAAGGAACCCGGACCCGTATTTGGAGGCAGCCATGCCCTTATTAGGGGCATGACTGCCTCCAAACTCGTAATGAGGCCAATAGACTTATTTACAGAGTGATTGGCATGGACTTAAAATATTACTCTGCACTAAAAACAGTACACATAAAAGGAATTCTTTTGCTTACTCAGCACCATTTTTAACACAGGCTCAGAGAGGTAGTGCTATCCACGTATTTCCGAAATTAACTATTGGCATAAGAGGGTATCTGTGCTCGACACCTTTTTATGGCATTTGTGGGGGGATAAATAAACAGCATTAGCATGAGCATGGAACATTCCCTTGTTATCTATATTCTTGTCATATTAAATAGCCATTTCAGCCTGCACAACCATCTATCTGAAAGGTAACGAATAGGTTGCAGCATTAAGCATCTCTTGTGTTATAAAAATGTCTTAACCCTGTGCATCTTCAGACACTTCTATTTCTAAGCAAAGGATCATCCTCCGAAGGAGCCCTGAACTGAGGTATTTAGCTTGTCTTGTTTATTATCTGTACTATAGAAAAGGTAATGAGTAGTAGTGATATGTGCTGGTAGTATTGTAATGATTTGTAGAAATGTGTAATACATGAAAGCAGTACTGTTTAAAATATATAAATGGGAGACAAATGGCTGCCTATAAAAAAGTAAAATGTTGTTTTTGCCATGTTTTTTTACAGATGTCAGTTTCCAACCTCAAACGGAAGAAAAACTTCTCTGAGCTACTGAGTCGGTGTCGGAGATTTGAGATTGTAGACTGTTTCTCTCAGGGTGAACAACATTACAGGCAGTAGATTTTGATGATTTTATCACTTTCCATATTCAAAGAAAGCTTGGGTTCTGAGTGACCTTGACAAGTTGAATGGCCAAACAATGATTCTCGATAACTGAAGACATTTAGCTTGCAACTAACTGAATTGTGGTTCATGCTGAATGAGCAGACTTGTCCTGTAAACTACCTTTGTCTGTCTACACACTCACTCCCCAGTGCCTAATCACTCACAGATGCAGAATCACTCACCTCTTCTCAGTCAGTGCTGTCCGGCTGAAATGCAGAATAAGCTGGTGCAGAGGATCAGGCTTCTTTTCCATCTCCTCCTCTTCTTCTTCCTCCTGCTCGCCTGATTTCTACATGGGTGGAAAAAAGGGAAATTTGAGAGACTGAACTAGGGGCAGGGAAGCATAATCATACATACCAATAATTCTTTCTGATGGAAATCCCAAAACTATTACAAATGAAGGCTGCCCATGTCCTTTGGATGTTTATTGCATGGACACAACTTTGAATGGATGCTGTTCTCTGAGAAGAATGTATAACCCACTTTGCTTCAGCTCTACAGCCTTTCATAGGCACTGGACTTTCCCCATTTTCTAAACAGACGAAGACTCCTTGTTGTTAATACTTTAAAAGACTGAGCAGCTCCTGCCAAATTGATGTGGAAATCTTGACTACAAAAAGACTCCAACCTACACCAGAGACACAACTCATTTTCTTCAGAAACTTAACTCTACCACTCCTCAACATAACCAACTGATGTTTACCATAGATGTTAAGAGTCTATACACCTCTATACCACACGACCTCGGAATTGAAGCTGTTGAATGGTTGTTACTCCAATCACCAGATGTGCGTGCCCAAAAAGAATTCATCCTGACTCTGTTACAGTTTATTTCTGAAAACTCTTATTTCCAATATTGCAACCAGTTTTTCTTACAAACCTCAGGTGCCTCTATGGGTGTCACCATGGCACCTACATACGCCAACTGTTTTATGTTCAAATTCGAGATGGATCATATATTGACCAAACAAGAATGCAAGAAAGACATCCACATAGATGATATTTTTGGTGTTTGGACAGGCACAGAGCAACGATTTGATGATTTTTATGAGTATATCAACAGCATTGACCCACAAGTGCAGTTTACCAGAGAGTCATCACGTGACAAGATCACTTTTCTCGATGTACAAATAGCAATGGAGGACAACAGCTACAGTACCACCCTATTCCGGAAACCTACGTATCGCAACAACCTGTTGCACCGCCTGAGCTTCCATCAACCGAGTTTACTCAGGAATCTTCCTTTTAGCCAACTTCTACGGGTAAAGAGGATCGTTAGTGATCCTGAAGACTGCATTGCACAACAACTTGTAATGAAAGAAAAATTCCTTCAACGAGGCTGCCACCAAGAAGAATTGGACTCGGCAGTTCAAAGAGTCATAGCCCAGATCGGGATACTCTACTATCCGCTTCAAAGAAACCAGTCAGAGAGTTGAAGTCACCTGTGTACGTGTTGAAATTCTCCATCCAAAGCAACAAAATCAAGAAGACAATCAGAAAACATTGGAGTATTTTAAAAAATGACACGAGAGTACAAGATCTGTTCAACGAACCACCGGTGTTTGCTTTCCAGAGAAGTAAAAACCTCAGGGATGAACTAGTACAGACAAGATTACCCCCCAAAAAATTGATCACACACCGTACTGGCACATTCCCTGTCTACACTGTATCAATTGCAACTCCGTAGTAAAAGCGAATGTTATTTTCCATCCAGGAACAGGCAGGAAGATTTTTCTTAAGACATTTGGCACCTGCGACAGCACCAACATCATATTTGGCATTAAATGCCCCTGTGGAAAATACTATGTGGGCCAATCCACCAGAGCTGCTAAGATACGGAGGAATGAACATCGGTCCTGCATCCGGAACTCCAACCCGAACTCAGCCGTGGCCCGATATTGGGCCTCGAATAACCACAACCTTTCACAGAATAAGTTCCTGGTGCTGGAGGTTTTAACCAGAAATAACCCTCACGAAGATCTAGGCTTGCGCCTAAATCGAAGGGAAACATTTTGGATCGATAAACTCTGTAGTCTGGTCCCGAATGGTTTGAATGAAGAGATTAATTACCACTGTTACATTTGACACATCATACTTTGAAACATCACGACATCTTTGTTCATTCTATTGTCCTGTAAATGCACTTCAAGCGTGAAGTTTGTTGTTGACTCTGTTCTGTTTCCATTGCAATTGACAAAAATGTTTTCCATATCTTGTACCATCTTGGATCCTGTGTTACCTCAACAACAACCTCACTGCAAGTCCCGGACCCTGGTCTGGGACCCAAGGTGCCGCCTGTAATGGGCGACACCACCCGTGATGAGGTTGTGTTGTACTTTCAACCATTGCTGATTTTATGTGATTCCATGTACTATCTTCTTTTCTGATGCAAATTAATGCACTAGCTTGAGTTGAATTATCCCTAAATAGGAGTGCCAGTGACGCGTTTCAGGTTAATCTACATGTTTTTTGCTTCAATAATTGTTAGTTGCCTTTTTTGTAACTCGATATGTCCAGTTGTTTTCTTTCTGTTCACAACAGACCCCATTGTGGTCCCTTTAACACTCGAGTATTTTTTCCATTTCCATGTATTATCTTCAGTGATTTTCTTTAGTTTGGGCTAAATACATTTCTCATACAGAACATTATACTGGTATACCTGTAAATTATACACTTCTCTTAATTATGCAGGCTTGTACCTGCCTTACACTCCGTTGCGTGACCATCGGCCACTCAATGGCGCGAGACGGTCACGTGCAATATACATGAGCCGTAGCACTGGCAACCGCCTAACACGGCAGTCTGACATTCAGCCAGACTACTGCACGCAGGAGCTTTCACACGCTCCGTGTGCTCAGAGGTATGAGACGCGATTGCAATCTTTGCAAACTACCGTTTGGAAATCCCTGTTTGTTGCGCTGTCCCACTCACACTGGACCTTTCCCCTAACTAGATTCCATTCACAAACACGATTGTGTTTAACAATGTAGCCGCTGTATTCACGGCTCATCATTACGACCCATGCTGCTGTGGGCATTGACAACGAACGTTCTCATCCGAGCAACGCTCTCAAGGTAACCACAGTTGCTCACATATCTTTCTGTTTTTGTTATCTACTATACAATTTACTTATTGTTTCTTTCTATTTTATTTCTCGTTGAATTCTTTTGGAAACTTTACTGACTGGTATGTTGACATTGTTATTATTTTCACAAATATATGCAATTGTTAGGCTGTCATTGGTGCATCATGTTGTTTATGTGCAATTGATTAGACTTGCCCTGAAGAAGGAATTATTTCCGAAATGCTTTGGCTTTAGTCTTTATTACATATGAGTTGTGGAAAATGCTCCCTCACTAAGAAGATATTAGTGACAGCTTTGTTTTTCTTCGGATAAATTACTATTTCAAAATCAACAGACTTCCTTTTTATTTTTTACTTTGTACTTTTGATACTTGAAAAAGAACTATATTTTCGAACTTTGAAAGAATAGCAGCCCTTGTCTGGGCCCCATTGAGAGCGGCTGTGTGACCTGGTATTCCTACTCGGTCTTTAGCTTTTGTTGTATTTTTAAGTCAGGGTGTCTCCAGACTTGTCACAGCTAGCTCCTTTTGAACTACAATTTGCATTCTTCTACTTCCACATTGATTATAAGATTGGAAAAGACTCCTAATCAGTGGTGCCCACTCTCTTCTCTGTTTACAAAAAGACAACTGGCCACAATTGTTTATAAGATTGCAGTTGATCATAGTAACCTAATATTAATTCTATACTTCTTAACTGCGGCAAAACCTACTGTTACTCCCTCTACGGTGAAAGTTAAGAGCAAGACTTTAGAAGACTTTCAACCAGTATGCACCTCAGCAGCAAGTGTGATCAGCAGAGAGGAGGCACAGCTCTAATCTCATGACAACTCCACTGACCTCCCACAAATCTACACTCAACCTTTAAATAGCTACCGCTTATTTGGTGCATACGAAACCCCTGTTACCCTGAAAATGTAATCAACATCCTTGGGCAAGCTAGCGCCATAGGGGCATTCCCCTCCTTCATTACCATAGTTACCACATTCCCAGTAGTTGCTTATCAGCGCTAGTCATGCAAACCCGCTCACAACCCACTTGCTTCAAACCTGCCATCACCACTATTTCCCAATGTTCAGCTATCATCACAACCTCAATTAAGACCCACTAAATGAATATGCAACTTAAAAGCAAGAGAAATCATGCTCTGCTGTACCAGAAGTGTTCATCCTTTCGAGGATGTTTTGGCTTCACAAAAAAGGAACTAAATAAATAAAATGATTTCTGATGTGACCAGACAATGCTACTGAAGATATATTCTATCAGAAATCCTGTAAACAACCTGGCACCCTGAGTAATTGGCCATTAATACCAAATGCTAAAGAATATAGCAATCATTTGTAGAGGCACAAACTTTAGATCCCCTTTGTTAAAGGGTTTCTGATAGCTTTTGGGTACAAACATCTGGCCAATAAGAGGCTCTCATTGCTCTCCTTTGGCTACAGGATATGTCTCATTGAATTGCAACTGAGCAGATGTCCTACGGAATCCACAATTCAGTTTTGAACCCCATTATGCCAATCTCCATGCCACTTTGCCATATAACATGACGTGGGAGAGTATGACATACATTACATACTGTAATCGTATTTCTGATGCTTGCATCTGCTTCGATTCACATACTTTGCATGGGCCGACATCTAGTGTTAGGTGCAGAGTATTGCATGACTTGTTTTCGAAGTTGAAAAGGGATGTCGACTTGGCGTGTTTGTAATACTATCACTAGTGTGACATGGACTGTACCCATGGTCCTTCATGAGTCAAAGTCCCTCAGATTGTTTTGTTTTTGACATGAGGGAGCATGAAGCGCATGCGTGGAGTACAGGAAGTAAAGAAAGGTGTACGTTGTCTATGTACATTGAACTGCAAGAGGGTTGGAAGGGTGGGCACATGTGAATCTAAGCAGGTACAAACATCAGAAATATGATTACGGTATGTAATGTAGGTCTTCTGGGGCTTGTGGATCTGCACAGAATCACATGCTTTGCATAGACTAGCGAGCAGTACCTGGAGAAGGTGGCGGGTTGTTTGAAGGTACAGTGGCCAAAAGATGTCTTAACACTGCTTGTCTCACCTGGGAATCTCTTTGTGAATGTGTATCCAAACTGTACCACTGTGTGAAGGTCTGAATTGTACTCCAAGTAGCTGCTTTGAAAATAGCATCTAAAGGTACATTTGCAATGAAAGCTAGGGGACCCCCTGTGCCTCGAGTTGAGTGTGCTCTGGGTGTGAAAGATAAGGTTCTCCTGGACAGAGAATAACATATTTGGATGCATTTGACAATCAATTTTGAAATAGCTCACCCTAGAGACAGGATCCCCTTCTCTTTCGGCAGCTATGTAAACAAAGAACTGATCTGTTGCCTTATGGGTTTTGTCTTGTTTAGGTAGTACATCTCAGCTCTCCACCTCTCGCGCCTTGAAACAATTGTGTATAGGAGTATTATAAATGCCATATCATATCACCCATCTAACGTATGGAGATTTATCTCTGCTGAATTAGATGGGTTTTGGAAGAAAGCTGGAAATTCTATGGACTGGTTGACATGGAACTTAGAGATACATTAAGGAGAAAAGTGTGGATATGTTCATAAAACCACTTTGTCTTCATGAATAACCACAAACGGATCTTGAACTGAGAAAGCTTGCAGTTCACTGACTCTTCTCATTGAATGATGGCTACAAGAAATGCAGTCTTATAAGTGAGATACATAAGACTGGTTTTATGCATTGGCTCAAAGGGGGGACCCAATGAGTAAATACAACATTTGCAAATAGGAAAAAGGTATGCAGATACACATGGAAGATAAATGATGTGGTTATTCAGCGGGTGTTAAAAACCAGGTACTTGGGTTATAACATATGTGATTCGAACTCTTTGGCAATGTGGAGCAGTACTTTGAATCAGAAAGTAACTTCTCTCATATCGCAGATGAAAATCATTTATTACAAGTATGCAAAGTTTTCCTTTAAACCTATGCTTGAGTTCTATACCTTAAAAGGTGGAAGCTGTTTTGTTGTATGGTCTAGATTTATGCATTTTGGACTTGACAATGATACTCAATAGGCTGCAAGGAAAAATCTGGAAAGCTGTTTTGGGTTTACCTAAATCGTTGCCAAATTCGATAATAATACATGAACTTGGGCTGAATTCGTTGGCTTCTAAATTTTGGTGGCATAAGCTAACGAATGATGGCAAAATTATATCTCCTCCGCCTAATTTTTTGTATCAAGACTTTTGTTTAAACACCTGTTATCAATTAAACGATATGTCAAGAAGATGGAATCGCTATTACAACTGATAGCTATGGATCATAAGGAATTAAATGAACGATCAATTGTGGTCAAAAGGAAATTCGTCCAAATGGACTGGGCTAATACGATTGAGCTCAATGCGAAATATAAATCCTATAAAGATCAATATTGTATTTTTCATAAACAACTCCCAAGATTGCAATATTTGATTATTTTTCTGTGTCCAAAAGCAAGGAACTTGTACTTGAGATTTAAATTAAACCTAATCCACACTGCAGAAAGAACCAAGCATTGGTCTAAAGAGCATAATCTAAAAGAAGGATGGGGTTGTAGATTTTGCTGCAGTAATGATACGACTGAGTCTCTTAAACATCTGGGGATTTATTGTAGTCAGTTTGAAAACATCCAGAGTTTTCATATGGGTAAATTCTACAATGGTGATTTGGTATTCTCTAGAGTTGCTATGGTCACAATGTATGTGGGGAAAATCGCAGATGCTGATACTTGCACTAACACGTTTTATTGCAGTCATTGAGGAAAAACGTATTGGTCTTGGAATTTAGTGACTACCACTTGCAAGAAAGATGTAAAGCTGTGATTGTTGATTTCCTGATGATTTTAAATTGAAGATATTATCATGTCAATCTATATTAGAAGAAATATGATGATTGCGTTTTATGAGTTTCTTTTATGAGTTTTAAAGGAAAAAATATATATTTTTTTTTTGATACACTTTATTGTAGTAAATATTTGTTGAATTGAATTATGGGGGTATAATCGTTTAACCCCTTCCATAAATGCTTTAACCACAGGAACTTTCCACCATAACACCTTGGCCCTCATTACGGCCCTGGCGTTGGACCATGGTGCTATTAGCAAATAGCAGTGTCTTGTGTTGGGTTTACGTGCCTCCTTAAAGATGTCCATACATCTTTGCAGTAGGTTTAAATGTACAAACGCTATGACTTCAGGAGCCAAGCTTCCAAGTTCAGTGTTTGTGGAGATGGATGGAGTGTTATCCCTTGATGATGGGACAGCATGTTGAAAGTGCACGGTAGTTTGACTGATGTGCAAAGAGAAATGTTGACCAGGTGTGAGAACCATGGTTGACGAGTCCACAATGGTGCTATCAGGATGGGTTTGACCTGTTCCTACTGCATCTTGTGAATTATTTGGTTGGGAAGAGGTGTTGGGGGAAAGGCGTACACAAATCTCCCTGAAGAATTCATCCACAGTGTGTTCCCCTTGGACTTCGGCTGGGGAAACCGGGATGCGTAGTCTGGGCATTATGTGTTCTCTTGTGTTGCAAAGAGATCTATACCTGGTTGACCTCAGTTTGCAAAGATGTTGTCTAGGATGTCTGTGTGCAGCTGCCATTTGTGCTTCGATGGAAGTTGAACATCTCTGCTTAGTACATCTGCCAGACAGTTGTGTTCCCCTGGAACATGTTTTGACAGGAGGAATATGTTGTGTTTGAGCACCCAAAACCAGATGTTCTTGGCTATTTGGACAGACTTGGAGAGTGTGTCCCACCCTGTTTGTTGATGTAGTACATTGCTGTCATGCTGTGTGTGAGGACTAGGACTGTTTTGTTTGCTAGCTGGTATTGAAATGCTTGTACAGCTTTGAACACTGATAATAGTTCCAGAAGATTGATATGCTTGTATGACAATGCCTGCGTCCACAACCCGAGCACAGTGTGATGAAGAAAACGTGCGCCCCACCCTGATAGTGATGCCTCTGTTGTTAGACTGGCTTCTACTACGGGAGTGGTGAATTATTTTCCCTTTAAAACGTTCTCCTTTGTCCACCACTGCAGAGATTGAACAAGGGATTGCGAAAACCACCACTAGATCGTCCCATAGACGGCAACCATTGTTTCGCTAGCCACGGTTGCGTAGGACGCATGCGCAGACAAGTGTGTGGTACCATGTAAATGCATGAAGCTATCCTTCCGAGAAGGCACATTGCCTTTCATAGGGTTATCTGACGACCGGCTATATACTATGGAATCTGAAATAGCATGTTTTGTACCCTGTTGTGGCAGGGGTAAACTAGGGCGTCTTCTGTCCAAATTAGCACTCCAAGAAACTGTAGTACCTGACTTGGAAGGAGACTTGAGTTTCTCTCCTTGATTGAGACTCATAATTGGAAAAGAAGATTGATTGTTTCTTGGGTGTTCCGTTGAAATGCTTGTGGAATATCCCCTGTTATTAGCCAGTTGTCTATATAGAGGTAAACTGGAATTGACTGTCTGAGCAGGTGTGCTGCCACCACTGCAAGCACTTGGCGCTGAGGCTATGCCAAAGGGAAGTACATTGAATTGGTAGTGAGATGACCCTACCTTGAACCTTAGGTACTTTCTGTGCGCTGGCAACATTGAAATATGAAAGTATGTAT
Source organism: Ambystoma mexicanum (assembly GCF_040938575.1). NCBI lineage: Eukaryota > Metazoa > Chordata > Amphibia > Caudata > Ambystomatidae > Ambystoma > Ambystoma mexicanum. The sequence goes on from NC_090923.1 coordinate 721,600,255, forward strand.
CTTTCATGTTCAGTGTGCCATGTAATCCCCTTGCTTCAGAAGTGGAGTTACCTCCTGTAGTGTTGTCAGTCTGATTTTTTTTGGCTTGACATACGTGTTTGCAGGACGCAGGTCTGACACAGGACACATGCTTAAATCCTTTTTGGGCACAAGGAAGTATACTGAATAAATACGCTTGTTTACCTCTAGAAGTGGAACCAGCTCTATTGCTCCTTTTTTGTAAGAGTGTCTGAATTTCTGCTTGTAGAATGAAGTGATGCTCCTGAGACATTCTTCTTAATCTCGGCGGATGGTGGCGAGGTGTTTCCACGAACTCTATGGAATATCCTTTGGCTACTGTAGATAACACCCACTGGTCCGATGTTATGCCCTCCCATGCGTGGGTGAATTGAGTAATATGATGCCCTACTGGAAGAACATGGGAGGGAACCTGAAGGAGTGAGTCATTTGCTGGAGGGGGCAGAGGAGCCTCTAGTAGCTGCGATCCTACCCTGACATTTGCCTTGTCTAAAACCTTGTTGTTGTGAGGTTTGAAATGTGGAAGATTGTCCCTGAGATGTATACCATGAGGAGGAGCCTGTTGTATACCGAAACTGACTGGGCCTTGAGTAACCCTGGGCACGAAAGGACCGATGGGTATTGAACACCCTGCGTTGAATGTAAGGCTTGATAGAGATTTGACCTAAGCTTTTTAAAGTCTCATGTTCTTTTTTTGCTGTTTCCAATGCGTCACCCACTGCTATACCAAATAAGAGAGTCTTCTATAGGTATGTTAATAAGGGCGGCCTGTGTTTCAAGCTTAAAGCCTGAATTGCAAAGCCAGGAATGGTGTTTCAGCAAGGTGCTATAATTCTCCCTGCTTTTTCCGCAGCATCTAGGGTGTTTTTAAGGATGTTATAGGCCACCTGTTTGCCCTCTGTGACAGTTTTTAATAACTGTGACTTGAGTGGTTCATGATCTGAATCTAAGTTGTTCTGAAGTAAATCCCATTGCGCATTGTTGTAACTTGCTAGTAACGTAGTGTTGTTAGCTATACGAGTAGCGTGACCTACAGAAGTGGCTACACTTTTCCACAGGGTGTAAAGTTGTTTATACTCTTTATCAGGTGGAGCTCCAGCATTAGACAAAGGGACACCTGCCCACTTTCTTGTGGTGGTAGCTACTAAGGAATCTGGTTTGGCATGGAGCAGGTTGAAAAAATAATTCAACCCTTGGGTTAACTGCACATGTAATGGATGATGTAGTTAAAGAAGGTTAATTCTTTTTTTAATGGATTCAAGTAAAGGTATAGGGCCTCATTAAAAGGTCACTGGTAAGATTGCTGGTAATACCAGCACCAGCATTTTTTCCAGACCGGAAAAACACAAGTTTGCCGGTGCGGGCTGTGATTTACTGGCAGGCCTGATCTGCTGGTAGATCAGGCCCCTACTGGCAACTGAATGCTGGAAACACCGGTAATTCCGGCAATCCTATCCCATGGAATCCAATGGGACTACATGGAATGGGAACTTATCAGTGTCTCTGCCACCCGTAATATCCCAGTAATACTGAGATATTGGGCAGCGGAAACAGTAAGGCTGTTTTGCCGGTATCCCATTAGCGATTCTGGTGGGATGCTGGCTTAACTGTAATGAGGGCCATAGACTGGATAACCAGTGTTTTCTCACTTACAATATCGTCTAATAAGTATGTGTCCTGAACGACTCTTGAGTTTGTATTTTAAAATGACCAGCTGCCCTTGTGAGTAAATTGTTGAAGAACAGCTGGTCGTCAAGAGGAGATGTGGTACCAGGTTCATGAGTGACATCAGGAGACTGTAAAATAGTGACATAGGGCCATCTGGGTCATAGTAGGTAGGACCACTGGGTTCATCATACCATGTCCCTGGGTCATCATCCCTTTGATTAGGATCATCCCCTTGATCATCATGATAATGATCTTCAGAAAATACTACATGTTGTAACTGGTCCATTACATCAATGACGGTATGAGTAGGTGATGTGTGAGATGTGTGTGTAACCTAGGAGATTTAGGTAATGGTTCCCCTTCCTCTAAATGTAATGTCTTCTGTCTAACAGGGTTGCGCTCCATAAAGGTTACAAAGGAAGAAATCTTGTCCATAGTCTCCTCAAAACGTGCCTTAGTCCATGTCCCTGTCTTGGGAGTTTCTACAAGAGGAAACACAATAGCCACTGGGTCAACACCATGTCTCTTTTTCTTCAGAGATTGAGGTAGATGGGAGGTACCCCTAGTGTACTATGGGACAGTCTGTCAAGAGAGTGTAACTGCAACACTTTTGACTGCTGTTGACGGGAAAGTATCCCTGGGGTGTTCCCGAGATATTTCTATGTGTTTTTCCATGTGTTTTGCAAGTTTTGTTTTTTTCCGATGGCTATTTCGACAGACGTGAAATATGTTCCGTCATAAATTTATGCACAGAAATCGTCCACTGTTCTTGTGTGGTGCCATGCACTGGATGCGAGTGCGAATGCACAGTCGGCTTTTGACGCATGGAATTAGAAGATCTCGACCGATCTTCAGTTGCTGTGTGGCCTTTTTTTGACTGATCCTTCAAATATCGGCCAGGGGATGTGCATTTATTGTGCTTGTGTCGACCATGGAGTGAGTGTTGATGTGTGCCCCTGTCGGCGGGTGTTGTCCCCATAGCAGAGCGCTGGCCCTGCCTTCCAGGGCTGGATACTGACATGCAGGATTCTTCAGACTCCTTTTGGATGTCTTTGGCATCCTTTCTATGTTATATATTTGTTTAGCGGTTAGCGCCTTTATGCCCGAGGTTCCACAGTGCGCTTAACAAATGCTGTAAAGTAAAAGTAAAGTAAAGAAATGGAGCCTTAGCTGCCTTGGTCCTCATCATATGATGCAACAACCTGTGCGGGTGAACTGGATTCGGCCTACATATCGTAGGCTGCCCACTGTTTGGTGCATCTCTCCTTGGGCGTCTTGGGCCGAAGAGCTTACACGACGCACTAAGCTGTCCAGCGTGGTCACTCGGTAGACAGTGGTTACACACTCAATGCGTGTATTTTCACAAAAGGTTTTTGTTGCAAGAAGGACAACATTTAAATGGAGTCCTTACCATATTGAAATATAAATACAAAGGCAGCCAGACAAATGTAGGTAAAGGAGAAAGTGAGAAAAGGCATTCTCCAAGAGAGGTATGTAAATGTTGATTTCCCACACTCTCCCTACTGTAGGCAGCAGCAACTCATCGAGAGGTTGAAGAATCTGTTGAAGTCTTCAGTCAACGGTAGATGAAACTGCTCGTCGAACACGTGCGCCGAGGAAGCATCCGTCGAGAACGAGACAAGTATAATGATTATTTTTAATTAACAATAACAAAGTAGCAAAATCTATGAACTCTGCATAATAGTGACCGACCGCAGTGGCGGAAAAAACAGTCTGAGAGACCTCAACGCATGAAGATCATAGGGTTAGTATATGTCACATGAGGATAGTATTACAAACATGCCCAGTCGACTTCCCTTTTCAAACTTCAAAAATAAATCATGCAATACTCTGCACCTACCACTAGATGTTGGCCTATGCAAAGCATGTGATTCTAAGCAGATCCACAAGCCTTAGAAATGGACATTATTAATCAACTGAAAGCTTGTAGCTGTGAGAAACCAGAAGGTGTCATACCCACTAGTCCCCAGGGATCTGTCAAGAGGTGGCCAGGACACGGCCATCGTTATTGGATCCAGTTCCTGGGGGTGGACCAGTGCAGGAGTATCACCTGGGTGAGGGGTCTTTGGGGAGTGGGACACCGGATGGTGAGATGCGGTATCACCCTCCCTATAACATCTTTACCCCATCCTACCTATTTAGGAACTCTACCCCCGCTCCCCTTCTACAGCACAAACACTTTCTCACAGACAGGCCGCTCTGAGAGAAAACAGACTAACACCTGAGCTGTATACCTGATGTGTACCAATACAATGGTCAGGCGAGGAAATTACTGACCATCACACACACCTGACTTCCATTAAGCTTCCCCACATGGATAAAAGGCAGAACACGAGAGCACACTCTGAGCGAGGAAAAACACACAAGGAAATAGCAGTTTCAGGACGGCAGCTGAACTCGAGAAGAAAGACGGAAAAACAGAAGGGGATCACAAGGAGGGAAATTCCCTTGAACTTTTCGACAAGGAACCGTTACTTTCCAGAAACCTCAAAAACAGAAAGCGTAAGACTACAAAACCTGGTTAAAGAATCATGCATTCTGTGTCAGAGATACCCAGGGGCCTCCTGCGTCAGTAATGAAGGAGGGGAGAATTGACAGCTGCTCTGGTACCACCCTTAGCTCCAAGAACAAAGCAGTGTCAGTGAAATCAACATAGCCGGTGAGTTGGGGAGACCGATACAAGACCGGTCAGTGTTGAAGCCAAGCTTGCAAGCAGCAACTTTGTATGGCGAGCGCTGGAACGAACATTGTTTGAAACATGTCTGAGAGGAGGGCGAGATACCTGGAATTTTTGTAGGCTGTATTACATCTGCCTCCCTCCCTCCCATTAGATCACTCCTACCCAAAACCAATAACCCCTCCGTACGGAACCAACCCACTAGGATCTCAAACTCTGTCACATTCAGAAACCATCTTTCCCAAGACCCCTGTCATCCTGTTCACTATCCAAATACTCCCAATCATTCTTCTTCCCGTCCCTCTGATTATTATTTTCTGCACTCCCAACCTGCTCAGGTAAATTACTACAGTTCCCACAATCCCCCTTCTTAGTTTCACGATCCCAGATATTCCCGTTTACCCCGCAAACCCTACTAATCCCGTCCCTCTGATTGTCACTTCCTGAACTCCCTGTCGAAAGCGACCAACAATTACAATTCCCCTACAATTCCCACAGCCCTCTCCTTGCTCCACTCTGCTATTTCTGATACTCTTGATATCCTTGCCCCAGTCATGAGAATCCGCCTGAAGCCCAAAGCCAAATGTAACTCCTGGTATGATTTGGATCTCGTCACCCTAAAACGCAAGTGCAGGGTGGCAGAGAGGAAATGGCGTGCTTCTTGTTCATCCTCTGACAAACTGGCCTGCCGCCTGCTCCAAAGGCAATACCGTCTCTCCGTTCTCACCAAGAAGAGAGCCCTTATCCAAGCCCGCATCTCTGCGGCATCTAACAATTCGGCCGAACTCTTTAAAATCTGCAAGGAGCTTGCCACCCCTGCTGCAGTCTCTACCTCTCCTGTCCCCTCCCAGGCCCTCTGTACTGCACTGGCCTCTCACTTCATCTCTAAAACTCAGGACATCCTGTCCTCACTCTCCTCCTATCACCTCCATCCCTCGCTTCCCTGCTCTTCCTCCGGCCCTTCTGCAGCCACCCCTCCTCCCTCCTTCTCTGCCTTTCCCCTTTTCTCTGCTGACGAAGTTTCCAGACAAGTCCGATCTATGAAAGTCTCGTCTAAACAGGTTCACCCCTGTTCCTCCAAAACTATCAAGGACCACATCGACTCCCTGGCTCCTGCCCTGGCTGACTTTTGCAACCTCTCCTTCACCTCTGGAGTCTTCCCATCCCCCGTCAAGCACTCCCTTGTGCACCCTCTTCTTAAGAAACCATCTGCCGACCCCTCCTGCCCGGCTAACTATCGCCCAATCTCCATCACTCCCTTCCTGGGCAAGCTCCTGGAGAAACTGGCCATCTCCCAGCTTAACCTCCATGCTGAAGCTGTTGGTAGTCTTCATGACCACCAATCCGGCTTCAGAGCGGCCAGAAGCACGGAAACTGCTCTCCTGAACATCCGTGATGACCTGCTCTTGAACCTCGACTCCAACACTCCGTGTGTTTTCATTCTGCTCGATCTCTCTTCTGCCTTTGACACTGTCAGCCATGCCATCCTGCTCAACCGTCTCCGCGATAACCTGGGTATCACTGGTCAGGCTCTGGCGTGGCTGACCTCTTCCCTTTCCAATCGACCCTCCCAGGTCCAACTTGGGTCCTTCCTCTCTGACATCTTTTTCTCCACCTGTGGTGTTCCCCAGGGATCTAATCTCTCTCCCTGGCTTTTCAACCAGTATCTGGCACTTCTTGCCCACCGCATCGCCGCCCTCTGCCCCAACTTTCAGTGCTATGCGGACGATACCCAGCTCATTTTCAGGCTACCCTCGGCCTCCTCCTCTCCTGCCCTCATCTCTGACTGTCTGTCTGCTATCCAGGAATGGTGTGCTGCCAACGACCTCCGCCTTAATGCTAGTAAGACTGAGATTCTACTCATCGGCACACCCACTCCCTCCTTCCCTGCAGCTCTCTGGCTAGCCTCTCTTGGGCCTCTTCCTGCTCCTACCTGCAAGGCAAAAAACCTCAGGGTCATCTTTGACTCCACACTCTCCTTCTCTCCTCATATATCTGACGTCTCTAAGAAGTCACACTACCAGCTGCACCTCCTTAGAGGTATTCTTCCCTTCCTCTCCTTCCCCCAGAAGCTCACTGTCTCCCGAGCCCTGGTTCTCTCGAAGCTGGACTACTGTAACAGTCTCTATCTTAATCTGCCTGCCTCCACTCTCCGCCCTCTGCAACTCATCCAGAACAGAACTGCGAGACTTGTCCTTGGCCTCAAGCCCAGGGACCGTATCTCTCCAGGACTGAAATCTCTACACTGGCTCCCAGTGGCTGCGAGGATTAAGTTCAAAACCCTCTGCATTGTCCACAAGGCCTTCTGGGGCCTGGGGCCTAAATACCTGCAACTCTCTCTTCCTAAATATCTTCCTTCCTGAGCCCTTCGCTCATCCGTCTCCAACTCCCTCAGGGTCAGCCGCTTCTCGAAGCAACGAGCTGGGGGTAGATCTCTCTCCGCGGCAGGAGCCTCCCTCTGGAACAGCCTTCCTGCCTCCCTGAAACTTGAGGAGAACCATCTCCGGTTCCGGAAGCACCTCAAAACCTTCCTCTTTGCTTCTGCTTTCTCTCTCCCTCTCCCCTGCTAATTCTTCACTAAATTCTGCACTGAATCTGAAACTTGGCCACTCTCACCGACCTCGGTCATGGGCCCAGCCACTCTCCACTTGCACTGCCTCCCTGGCAACCCCTGCACTGCGGGACTGTCTCTGTATCCCTACAACCCCCCCTTCCCAGCACTTGTTTGCACTTACCTTGCACTTGCCACCAGCTGGCCCTATTTATTTATTTATCTATTTATTTCTATTCTACTTACCTTGTACTGCACTTTTCCCTTCCCCCTACCCCTGCACTTGCGCGGTCTGAATGACACCTGGCCTAGTAGGATCGTTGTCTGTCCTCCCCCTGTTCCCCCCTCCCTGCCTCGTCGCGCCTTGAAACACTTGTGTATAGGCGCGTTACAAATGCCATATCATATCATATCATATGTTCTGTTCACAATCCCAGTCATTCTTACCCATTTCCTCCTTCTCAAGCTACCAACCAACTCCCTTCTCATAATAGCACCATTTCCCCATCCTATCCAGTAGGACATTCCGAAACTCCAACCCCTACCCTTTCTAACATGAATACTGGTTCATAATGGACTTGTTATAAAACTGTTTACCTGACATGTTCCGACACAAGGGCAGGCGAGGTCAGGCAATTGACGTAGATTACACACACCTGACGGGCATTCCTTGTCCCCACAGGGATAAAAGGTGGAGCAAGAAGGCACAGGACGAGAAAGGAGAGCACGGCGAGACGGCTAAACAGGCGTGGCAGTCCAAGAGAAGGAGAAAGGCTGCAGGAAGCAAGGGGGCGGCGAGGAGAGAAGTAACATTGCCCTTTTCGTCCCAGGCCCGCAGAACCTTTGTGGAAGGGAGCCTAAGACCCTTAACAATAGCACAAGTGTCTTGCAGCAGGTGTCAACGGTACACGAGGCAGGCCTACGCCGATAGGCAGGAGCGAGGGAAGCTCCCGTGCCCGTGGTACTGGCCTTCACTCCAGAGAAAGGGAAGCCAAGCGGTTCATCACAGCCAGTGAATCGAGGGTAGAATCGATAAGAGCCAGGCTGTGTTGAGTGGGAATCACAAAGTGCCAAGTTTGAACCATGTTCAATGAACTTTGAAAGAACTGTAAAAAGTGTTAAGGGGAGAACAGCTAAAGAGGGAAACTGCCACCATGTGGGTGCTAACTCAAGAGACTCTGGTCACCCCATCGGAGAGAAACTACAGATATCAGAAGGCCGTAGGAGAGCCGGCAGAATAGGTCTAAGTGGTCATACTGAGGGTCAAGCTAAATCCCAGTACAATCGAAAGACTTTGATCTACAAATTGTATGAAAGAAAGGGAGGTGAATCCTGCAAACATTAAACTGGGTAAAAAGGAGAATTGTGAAGGAAAAGAGGGGTCAATGTCCAGAAGAGGGGGACCAAGCGGTGAGCCACTATCACCCTAATCGAGAGCCATAGTGAACCCGGTCGAGGGAGGCTACAGTTGAGAAGGGGTCGGAGCCCGGCAGAGGGGGATCCAAGGGTGAAGAGTTGTCACCCCAAAGATTGGTGAAAGTAAAAGCCAGAATGGAAAGCAAAAGTAAAGAGACAGCAAGTGTGAACCGGAAGGAGGGATGCCAGAGAAGAGGGGCAAAGTCTAAAGTCCTAAGAAACAGTGTGTCAATAAATGTGAACGCGGCCAAGGGATGACCACTATGAACTGTTTGAAAAGACATTTAGAAACCAAGGGAATTGAATCCCACTAAAGAGAATGAAAAGCCGTAGCGAGCCTGAACGAGGGAGAACCAGCATTGAAGCTACCATCCAAGTGCTGGCAGCCAAGGGGGGTCCGAGCCCGAACAAGGGAGATCCAGCGGTGAAGCTATCACCCAAGTACTGGCAGTCAAGAGGGGTCTGAGCCCTAAGAGGGAGATCCAGGGGTAATGCTAGCATCCAAAGTTCATTAAGAAAAGACCTGATACATCAATTGTGGAATACAATATTTGAGGGGTCGATGCCCTGAAGAGGGGGACCCAGGGTTGAAGCCCTCACCCAAAACTGTGGCTAAAAATTAAGAAAGGTCAGCGCCCAGAAGAGGGGGACCCACGGGTGAACCATTATCACCATAAAGAACTTTCATTTGGTTAAAAGAACTTTTGTTTTGCTGTTTCAACACATCAGGCACTCGAAGGCAACAGACTTTCCAGAGAAACAAGACTTGGCCATCAACGTCCCCGAGAGCTGAAAGCGGAACTGTTGGCTCATGCTGATAAAGCTCAAGCGTGTTCTGTGCTCCAAGAACCCACCTTACCCATGCTTAAAACGTGGGGAAGGGAGAGCCAGGCTACCGCATCCTGACATATTATTTGAGAACACTTCTTTCCTTTCTTGAAAACTATCCCACACCCCTTTTTGTATTAGTTTTAAGGTTTGGCAATAGGTTTCTTAGTAGAGGCCCTTTTATTTGACACAACGCCACTAGGACTGCATTATTTTTCATTTGACGGTTGATGCTTGCTCCCATCTTAGATTTAGGTTTAGATGAGGCGTTTTTTCCAACCTGCATGTAGTATTCATCGTTTAATAAACACCCTTGAACTGTGATCACTTGTGTCTGTCTTACTTGTTGCCACCATGAGTTCCTTTCAGTGTGATCCAGGCGGAGAGGGATCCGGGGTGAAGCAAAAATCACCCAAGAAGGTTTTGTGTTAAAGTGGGTCTAATGTGAACCATTAGTGTGATATGATATGATATGGCATTTATAACGCGCCTATGCACAAGTGTTTCAAGACCTTTCTTAAAACTGTCTGTATCTGTGTTCTGTCGGTGCATGTACGGTGTCACAACAGAATACGGTAACAGCGGGTTTTCCATTAAGGAATCACCCTATGGTTAGGTTCTGCTAATAAATCTGCAGCAACTCCTCCTTAATCAGAAAGGTCTGCAACCCTAGTGGCTCACAGGCTTGGGCGACTTACGACCGCATCTAAATTTGATCCGAGTGGGGCAAATGGCACCCCTCTCACTGGTCTGGCTACCACAGACAGAGAAGAAACATTGTTGGAACTGAAAGAAATGTGTCACAAGTCCTGACGAAGGCCACGATAGGTTACAACCACACTAATGGTTCACAAGACGGCCATGTCGACTTTTTCTTTTAAACAACACAACACTGCAAATAAAGAGCAGGTTCAACAACAACATAAGGAGTTAAAACAACCCTGTTTAATATCAGGGTTTCTGTTAATTCACTACATAATTGAGTCTGGATCTATGAGAGATATAGGGCCTCATTACACGGTAGGCGGTAAGGGTTTACCGGTACCGGTATTTTACCGGTACCGGTAAATCCTTACCGCCTTACTACGAGGTCCCTTTGCGGGTTGGGGAATTTAATGCCTGCTTTTTGCAGGCATTAAAAACCAACCCGCAAAGGGACCCAGGGAGCTAATTACGGTACCGCAATTTGCGGTACCGTAATTAGCACCTTCCCCATTCCCATTATGCCCTATGGGGCAAAAATGGGAATGGGGAAGGGCAATGGTGGAAGGGGGAATTACCGCCCCACCAACCTTGGAATGGGGCGGTAATTCCCCTTTCCACCAAGGCGGTGCCGGTATTTTACCGGCATGAACCATGGCGCTAATAGCGCCATGGTTCTCCGCCTACTGTGTAATGGGTCCCATATAGACCCCAAATAAGAATAATTGCACTTTTTGTTTTGTGTTTGTATAACATACGAGACCGCAACGTTTGTAATCGTAATAATTTTGAATGTCCAAAAATGTGTGGTTGTTTTAGAAAAGTAACGTGAATATATATATATATATCTTGTGTAAGCAAAACCACTAAGTCATTGGGCCTCATTACGAGGTGGGCGGTAAGGGATTACCGGCACCGGTAAGGGCACCGGTGCCGGTAATCACTTACCGCCCTACTACGAGTTCCCTTTGCGGGTCCTCCCTTAACGCCTGGTTTTTCCAGGCGTTAAGGATGGGACCCGCAAAGGGACTCTGGAGCTAATAACGGTACCGCAATTTGCGGTACCGTTATTAGCGCCTTCCCCATTGAGCCCTATGGGGGCTCAAATGGGAATGGGGAAGGGCCCTGGTGAATGGGGAATTACCGGTCCCACCAACATTGGAATGGACCGGTAATTGCTCCATTCACCAGGGAGGAGTCGGTAGGGTTTTGGAGGCAGCCAGGGAGCTAATAGCTCCATGGCTACCTCCAACCTCGTAATGAGGCCCATTGACTAAAAATTGTTAATGGACGGGGTTGACATAAAGGCCTTGTTCATGTTTGTTTTTTGTATCCTCTGAAATAAGAGACTTTGACACAGAAGGCCATGATGATGTTGAAGTTTTAAACTGCATCCTCGTGCTAGAGAAGCCAGAGACTGTGCTAAGCTCGAGTGTGCCACCTTGTCCCCTGCTGAAAACGTGGGGAAGGGAAGCCAACGGCTTATTTATCCTGACATATTGTTTCTTGAACACTTTTATTTTGCATAAGATTGTTTCCCACACTATTGTCAATTGGCAATAGGTTTGTTAGTATAGGCCCTTTTATTTTGACAGACTTGACTAGGACTGCGTCATTATTATTTGATGGTCGTAGCTTACTCCCATCTTTAGATTTAGGATTAGATAGGCGTTTTTCAAACCCAATTAAAGTTCAATAAACAGCCTTGAACTGTGATCATTTGTGTCAGTCTTACTGTTTGATACCATGCCTTCCTTACATAGCCCAACAAAATTAGATGCTTATTTGTAAGTGTAGAACTTAAGTATTGGTGACTTTTAGAGATTTACATATATTCCCACCTGCCAGGATGGGAACCTTATTTTAAAAATTGTATATTCACGCAGCCTGCGCAAGAGGGCCGCTGCTCCTTTGAGAGCTCATGCACACCCACGCTATTGGGACACCCCCATTGCTGCCAGCTCACATTTTAAAACCTACCGTTTCATTTTCAGATTCTTGACATATGCTAACTACCACACACAGATAAGCATAAGCCTCCTGGGGGAGCAGGGCAGTGGTATGTGAATCTATAAAAGATATCAATACTGGAGATCTACACTCACAAATAAGTATCAAATTAATTTCCAGTACTGGATATTTTATAGATCCACATACTTTAGAATAGAGAACGCCAAGAAGTAATGGAAGCAATAATTTAATGTTGTAAAATGCAAACAAAGCAAGGTAAACAGACAATATTGCTTATGTACCTGGGATTGAGAGAAGGAGGCTTCTGCTCGAAATAGGTTCCTGAGCACTGCCTGGCCAACTTTTGCATCTTCAAAAGCAATCGAATAACAGCTATAATGCCAACTGAAAGTATGCATGCTCCTTCACGTAGCCACTCTGCAAATCTCCTGGAGGGGTGATTTGCATTTTGCATACTTGCCTCTTAGAGTGTGTTGTCACCCTTACCGGCAATATTCTGTTGTCTTTTTTGGAACAAAATGTAATATAGTATTCCATCCTACAGGCTGTGCCCTATTTTGAACTAGCATGTTCTTCGCTTTGATTCAGTAAGCAAAAGCAACAACTGTTCAGACTGCCTGAAAGTCTTTATTCTATCCAACAAAAACCTCAGAGCCCTCTTTGAATCCAAAGTATTCAGCACCCTGCTCACTGAACTTCCTTGTCCTGAAAGAAAACTGGCATAATGATACTCTGGTTTTTGTGGAAACGTGACACCACCTTTGAAATAAAGCATAGATATCATCCTCAATGCCATCTTGTACATGACAGGCTCCTGTGATGACAGGGCTTGCAGCTCTGCCACCATTCATGCCAATGCAATGGTCAAGATGAAAGCCACCTCCCACGATACCCACTTCAGGTTTGAAGAATGTATTGGCTCAAAATGCGAACCCATCAGCTTCAACCACATTCAGCCACATTCCGTTTTTTGTGTCGGAGACCAGCCACTCCATGGCCAGGAACCTGTGAAGCAGACACTTCAGAAACCCCTTAACCACAGGAACATTGAAAAATGATTCATGTCCTAGTCTTTTTCAGTATCTTGCGATGGCAGGCAGATACATTTTATTGACCAATGCTACAAGCCAGATCGAGTTAAGCTCAATAAATAGGGCAGAATCGTGTGCAGCTGGCACGCAGCTGACCTGCAGGAAAACCTTTTCCATGTAATGTATATTAGAGACAGACCTTGCCTCTACCAGAATATTCATGCGGTCCTACCCCCAAGGACAGAAGGCCAAATTCTAGGACCTCAGGAGCCACACTGCAGGGATAAACAATGCTGGGTTGTAATGAAACACTTTGCCCTTTTGCCTGGACCGTAGGCTGTGACGATAAGGCAACAAAATGTGGGTCTCCTGAGACAGATGTAGCAGCTTTGATTACCATGGCTGTCTAGGCCATATCGGAGCAATCAAGATCATCTTGCTGGGTACTCAGTTTATTGACTATTCTCTAAATCACAGGGGTTGGAGGAAAAAGAAGTACAAATGTCTCTTGACAATTCCCAGGGATGGCACATGGAGACAAAGTTGCAGCATTCTCTATTTCCTGCGTTAGTAAAGAGATCAGTCTCTGTGTGTCCCAAATATCAAAGATTTCTTCCAGCAGCTAGGCGTCCAGCTCACACTCGAGACACTCTCTTAGCTCTCTCTCAAGGAGCTCTGCAGTGACATTCTTCTTGCCCCCAATGAGATGGCGATGACAACTGCACCAGAGAGTCTACACCTCCTGAGACTATGCTAGGCACCTGTTTCCCTGTGATTGCAGATGTACTACATTGTGGTGATGTTGTCTGCCTAGCTCCAGCCAGTATTCCCAGAGACCAGTTAAAAAAAGGCTTGAGGGTCAAACAAATTTCCCTCAGCCCCAATATGCTGAGGTGCAGAGTTGTTTCCTTTTAAGTCCAGAGCCTCTGAACCCAGAAGTGACCCAGTTGAGCTACCCAAGCAGAAAGAGGTGCATATGTCACAGGTGTCATCTGGTAAAACACTTCTTGAAATCCCAAACCTTAGATCAGACTAAACACAAGAGTCCACTAGGCCAGCTTGTACTTCATCACAATGACCAGCCGGTTTTCATCCTCCCAGTCTCCGTCCTGCTGGAGCCACTGAAAGCCCCAAAGCATCTGTAGCCTGCAGAATGGGATCAATGTAATGCAGGAGGACATCATTTTCAAATGAGGAAGTACCTTGAATAGACTCACACTCAATTACATTATTTATTAAATCTGCTCCACTTCCCCCTTCAACAGAGTCAGATGTTTCTTGGGCACTGGTTAGTATACGTGGAGGCTTGTTTTTGAACTCTAGAGTGTGACCTTCTGCCATGATATCCAGCACCACATTTGAATGTGTCTGATTTTTCTCAACGAGCAAGTTGGCAGGTGGCTTGCAATTCTTCCATCAACTGGTGTGCTCAGCGTGGGAGGGGCTGATGTAAAGTAAGAACTGGTTGGGGGCATCAGAGTTGGTCCCCTTTGCCCGGATTTTCTGCTCCACAGGCCCTATGAGAGGTCCAAAAGAAGCAATGTGACCTTTGTGCCTAGTGCTGTTCAAACCTCGACGCAGATGCCGGGTAGTACAACTGGGGCCATTAGAAAGAGAACGTTGAGTGGTGACCCTGACCTCTCGATGAGGATGTTGAGGATGATGAGCACTTGTAAGGAAGTACTCCAATGGCTCAGACTGTCTCGGTCAGTGTCTTGCATGACTTGCATGGCTTTATCGGTACTTGTGCCAAACAGTTGCTTGCTATTATAGTGAAGGAGCAGAATCTTTGTTTTCACTTAACTCCTAATGCTCCCATACATCAGCCAGGACTGGCACCTCAGCACTACTCAACCACTGTTCCTGCCCTGAAAGCTGCAATCTACAGAGTCCAGTGTGGCCATTATAATGTTGTCTGAGGTCCAGATATTCACCTGAAACACCTCCTCTGTCTCTCGCTGTTTTTTCTCTGGCAGGAACTGAAACAGAGAGTGTGCCTTGTTCCGCAGATATGGGGTCAGATGGGGACAGAATGACTTATGCACTTGAGACCCTTAAACGAATGGACGCTGACTGTATGACTCTTTTCCCAGTCACATCCATCTTGTAGGTCTCCATCTCTGGGAGCAGTGTGGAGGAAGCCCTATGTGTGCTAGGCGATTCCCTAAACAAAGGGCTCTGATGCTGGCCCACTGAGGACGACACTGACCCAGACTTTGCCAGACATTATCACTGGCAGATTCTCGATGACGACTCACTCGTCAACGGTATTGGCATAAGCAGCTTCTCTTCCCTCAATGGAGGCACTGCAGCCTCACCCCGCCAGCAACGGTGGTAGCAACAAGGGTCACTCTTTCGTTGTCAATGCTGGATCCCACAATGATGGTGTGGTAATGGTTGCCTTTTCTGAACCTAAAGAATGTTCTGAAGCTGATCTGGGGACACCAGACCCATGCCCAGGCACAGCATTATCAGTCATAGTTTTGCCCTTACCAGCATGCCTCCTCTTCCCCCATCAGCGATTTATTTCTCCTTAGCAGTCTTCCGAGACCTCTAACCTCTGGGTTTGTGCAGCAAGTCCTGGAGTCTTTTGTCTATGAAATCCCTGGACCTGGCACTACTTACAGCAACATCATCATGGGGATGAAGTCTGCAGTGGTCATGGGGGTTGTCTTGCCCAATATTCTCCCATAGGCACTTGGGACACAGCTTAAGTAGACACATCCTTTCTTCGGCTAGCAGAAAGGCTCACATCTACAGCAATTGGGACATAAAATATTCCACAGAGCCCTGACACAGATGGCAAGCCATAACATGTTAATTTTTAGACAAAATATCTTCACATTTCCAAACAGCAGCGCTAAACAGGAGCCCTCTTCAGGGGTTTCAACTGGCTGTAAAAGAACCTGAAAGTGTAATTGTAGGTTTTAGAACGTGGAGTGGCAGCACTGGGAGCATCACAATGTCCTGGCTGTCCATAAGCTCTTAAATGACTGTTGCTTTGTAAGTCTTGTGCTGTCATTGGCCTGGAGTGCTTGCTATCAGAATGTTGATGTATGATTGAGCAGCTCAGGAGAATGTTGAGTGGTGCTGTGTGTGACTGTTCCAAGAGTGTCAGTTGGAGGCCTGAGCTGGGATGATAGGATGGCCGGTGGGTCTCTACATCTTTGTATGTAATGTAATTACTTATCCCTGTTCCTGTCCAGCCTTATATGTCACTGTAAATACCTCAAGAGTAACTGGTCTATGTACATGCTGTACATATGTATAATCAAGCTACCACCTGGACAATACAATGGCTCCACAGCTGGTCTGTGTCTGAGTGCTGAGCAATCTGAAGGACAACAGTGAAAGTTCACAACAATGACCTTCAGCCAGTGTGTGGTATGGAAAAAAGTTTCTGTGGGTTGCCGGATTGACAGGTGGGAATATCCGAAAAATGTGAATCTATAAAAGACCCAATACCAGGCATTATATAGTCAACAGCTTGGGTTTATGTAATAAGGAGCCTAGCTAAATATGAAAACAAAGTGCTGCTACTTTGCAGTATACTTTGACAAAGACAAAGAACAACAAGTTGTGTATCTCTTTCCTATAGTGATAAGTGATAAAGAAGGGTGAAGCAACTGCATTTTTTAAATTGAAAACCTTGATGGACTTAGACCATTGTGTTCTTTATAAAAAGTTTAAAGAATTACATTTCTTTTGTTAAATTTCTTCTGGGAAAATATGATAAAGGATTTGTCTTAAGTTGCCTGAATCTTTGCAGGGTCACTTATAGCACCAAACATGAGGCTGGAAAGTTTTGAATCAATCAAAAACAATGGGTATTGCACATTCTAATTTTTTCCTTCCATCGTTGTTTAGATCTTCTACACTGATACAGAAGGGAACTATCCATATGCAAATCAGCCTTGGCCCAGAGCACAAATGTAGTAGTCCACCCAAAGTGCATGGGATGTATCCAGTGCAGAGGAATACAAGCAACCCCACCACTGATGTGTAGAATTATTCCTTTGGGGCAGTAGTTTCGAATGCCAAAAGTTCCGACACAAAAGTGACGGAAAAAAAAGTTCCTGTCTTGACTGAGAATCCAAGCAGTAATGGCTAGCAAACGTGTGCAGAGATGCCCATGTAGCTGCCTGGCAAATGTCCAGAACAGGAACTCCACGTTGGAGAGCACGGGTGTAGGGCAGTCCTCTGGTGGAATGAGCTCTGAGACCTTCATGCGCATCCTTACAAGCCAGATCTTAGCATTCAGCGATGCACAGGATGATCCGCCTTGACAGGGCCTGTTTAGTCACAGCCCTGCCAGAACGGGCACCAGCATAACCAACAAAAAGCAGGTAAGGTTTCCTGGATTCCCTTGTCCAAGAGATGTAGTAGCTGATGGCCTGGGAAATGCCCCAAAATCCCATTATATCCCGCTCCCTATGTTCGGTATAATGGGATTCGGGGCTTGCAGAGAGCAGCGCTGTTAGTAACAAATAAAAAAACAAATACATTTAAAAAGGAACCTGCGGCAAATGTCCCGACCCTTCCACCGCAGGGAGACGGGAGCATCAAGGTTTAGGGGTGAGGAAGCAGAGGAACAGGTAAGTGGAGTATCAGGGGTAGCGGGTAGGTTTAAGGCAGGACCGGGTGCTCCATTTGAGCACTGCATATGGTGTTCAATGCATTTTTTTTGTTTTTTCGATTTTTTATGCTTCTGTGTTTTGGATTGCAAACTTTTGAGCCAGGTAATTTTCATGTAGCTCCGACGACACGCACCGGTCCCGTTTATGGAATTGTTCCTCTGTCTAGGAAGCATGAGGCAAAAGAAAAAAGAAAGGAAAATTGATATTTTGAAAGAGGTGGAAATCTAAGGCCAACTTCAGAAGGAGGGATAGCCTAAGTCTCAATGTCACCTTCTCTTTGGAGAAAAACAAGTCTGGAGGTTTAACTGATAATGCCTGGTGTTCAAGTACCCATGTAGTGGAAGTGATGGTGACCAGGAAAATCGCCTTAAGGATGAGTAACCTTAAAGAACAAGAGAATGCAGGGGTTAAAATGGAGCGCCCATAAGAAATGTTAACACAAAATGTAAGTCCTAAATCGGAAACAAAAAGCTGCCATGGGTAAAACTGATTACACAATCACATGACTGTGGGGATCGTGAAAAACAGTTTTCTGGAAAACTGAAGTCGCTGCACAATACCCCCTAAGAGTGCGATCTGCAGGCCCCTCCAGGCTAAAGAAAGCAGAAAGTCTAGCACAGAGGATGTGGAACAGGCAAAAGGAGTCCAGGTCGCTCTTCTGGCACCAAGTGTTGTCGAAACAAGGCCCCCTTCAGTCGTTTGTCTCTCCAAGACCACCATTGAAGGTCTATGGCCACTTTCGTTGAGACCTGAAGAAGATCTGAGTAGCGTCCCTGAAACTGAGACCACTGACAACTGAGAAGCATATGTAGCAACAGCATGTGTAGCCGGGCCTCTGGCACAACAAGAATGCAGGAGGCCATAAGACCCAGCAAGCACTGGAGGTCATGGGCTATCTTAGAGATGTTCGCCACTCGAGCCAATGCCCTGGCCAGGTGAGTGTCCACACCGCTCTGATGAAATGGAGGGACTGGAACTGTGACATATGAGACTTCACGAAGTTCGGGGAGAAGCCCAAGCAGTGCAACAGGCTGCATGTTCGGTACAACTGTGCTGACGACTGATCTGAAGAGCGAGCTTGAATGAGTCCATCGTCCAAATAGGGAAAGACATGAATGCCTCCTCTTCTGAGGTGAGCAGTTACCACTGTTAGCATTTTGATGAAGGCCCTGAGTGCTGAAGAGCGACTGAACCGCAGGACTTTGAATAGTGGCAATGTCCCACTGTGAATCTCAAATCTTTCCTGTGCTTTTTGTGGATGGGCTTATGGAAGTAGGTGAACTGGAGATCTAGGGAGACCAGCCGGTTCTGCAGGTCGAAGGCTTGAAGGACCTGAGAGTAACCATCTTGAACTTGTCTTTGTGCAAGTACAGATTCAAGGGCAACAGATCCAAGATTGGACATAAGCTCCTGTGCTTCTTCGGCACCAGAAAATAAGTTGAGTGCCAGTCTTTGTCTAATTCCAAGCAGGGCTATGGATATGTCCCCTTTCGCTAGAAGATGACAATAGGGGCCGGAGGCAAGCACTGGTTGTGCATGGATGGTCGGGAGCGCATTGAGAGACAGTATCCCTGGTCAACAACCTGTAAGGCCCAGGAAGAATGGAAGTGTCTTACCTGTAACTCCTGTTCTCCATCATGGGTATGGCATGCATTCACATGCTCATGAATTTTAGTCATTGTTAGGCTGGGAATCATCTGTAAAAAGAAAAGCAGTTTTGCTTTAGCCTGAAAACTGCATTTCTTCTCTATAACCAATCACTGTTCTTTGGGACATACTGCCACCATCCAATGACAGTTGTCTCCCTAAGCTCCACCCCTGGTGGCCATCTTCAGATTTGGTAGAACATGGCAAGTGGCAGTACTCACCAAGGGGAAGGACAGAGCGTTTGCATGTGAATCCATGCCAGATCCATGCTGGAGAACAGTAGTTACAGGTAAGAAACGTGTTCCTTCTCCAGCATGGGGTCTGACATGGATTTCCATGCTTATGAATACAATTACACAGCAGTACATATACACAACCAAGGGTGGTGGTAAGGCTCAACAGAAGCAATACACTTACCCCTGGAACAGACTTGCCTCAAGCAAACAGGTTGCGTAGTACCTCTTGACCGTCTCTGGACTCCTCCCTGGAATCCCTGTCGATGCAGTAAAATCTCTTAATGGTATGGATGGACTTCCATGTAGCAGCCCTGCAGACGTCTAGCAGGGGAACACCAACGATAAACACTGTCATTGCTGCGATGGCTCTGGAGGAGTGGGCTCTCAGCCAGCCTGGAAGAGGTCTGTTAGCCAGATGATTACAGTGCATGATGCAGCTGGAGAGCCACCTGGATATGGAAGCCTTAGACCGGGCCTATGAGGAACTCCTTTACAGGCTTGTGTGACCACAGGGATGGCTTACCCGGTGCCCTGTTTTAATGGGATATGGCAGCTAGATGCAGGTCGATCGAGGGGTGAGCCAGGCCAGCCTTGGACAGGGAAAGCAGATATGGAAGGAGCTGCTGAGCTGCGACTGATAGCAGTGTAGTCTTCGAAGTCCTGCACCACACTGAGAAACCTTTCCACTTGTGACTGTAGCACAACAACATAGAGGACGCTCTGGCCTTGGCCAGGATTTTGTTACATATCAGTGGCAGTGAATGATGCCCAAACTCTATAGCTGCAGGAGCCAGGCTGTGAGGCTCAGCGATGCTGGTTTGTGGTGCAGTATTGTTCTGTTTTCTCTGGAGAGAAGATCGGGAAGTGGAGGCAGTCGGACATATAGAGCCAGGGACAGACGGAGCAGGTCCAGGTATCAGATCTGCCATGACCATGCTACATCAATAAGTATCATCCTGCACTGACATTGACTTCGTGTGTTGATCACACGAAGCAGGAGCGGGATCAGAGGGAAGCCGTACAGGTAGAGACCCTCCCACGGGAACGAGAAAGCAACCCCCAGGCTTCTCGGCTGAGGAAACCTGCTGGCGAACCTCTGGCACCTTGAGTTGCCCGACGTTGCAAAGAGGTCAATCCGGAGTTGACCCCACCTGCGGAAGAGAAGGAATACTTGATCCTGACAAAGCTCCCACTCGTGGCAGGACCGCAGCTCCCTGCTGAGCGAGTCTGCAATGGCGTTCTTGGTGCCTGCCAGGTGAAATGGGATGAGGAACATGTCATGAAGAATGGTCCAGCGCCACAGGGACTGAACTTACAGGAAGAGCGGCAGAAAGTGCGTCCGGCTCTGTATCCGGATGTAGAACATAGTTGTGATGTTGTCCGTGAAGATCCTCACCACCATCCCTCGCAGTTGAGTGGGCCCAGAAGACCACCCGGAGCTCCACGATGTTGATGTGAAGGTCTTTTTCCTCCGGAAGCCAGGGGCTTCTGGCATGCGACTGTCCGGTGTAGGCCCCCCACCCTTCCAGGGAGGCATCCGTGGTGACTGCGGCCTGGTACAATGGAATCTGAAAAGGCGCCCCTGGCATCAGATGTGGGTGCACTCGCCACCACTATAGAGCTTGCCGGAACTCCTGGTTGATGGCGATCTTGTCCATCCAAGAGCCTGTGACTTGCAGCCACCACTAATCTAGGAACTCTTCAAGATGTCTCATCTGGAGTCTGCAAAACGGAACAAGGTGGATGCAGGAGGACATCATGCCCAACAGCGTCTTGATGACTCGCACTGGTGTGGATTCCGCCAAAGACAGGCACTGTACCTTCCCCAGGATGGCCAAAATGCTATCCTGCAAGGGGTAGCCCAGCATGTGACAGTGTTGAGACGGGCTCCCAGGATCAGAGCGTTCTACAATGGCTCTCAACAAAGACTTTGGATAGTTCACGGAGAATACGAGATCCTTCAGAAGGCAAATTTTCTCTGCAGTATGCTGGATTGCCAACGCGTGAGAGTGGGAGTGGGTGAGCCAGTCGTTCAGATAAGGGTAGATGCGAATGCCCTTTAGACGTAGATGCGCAGCCACGGAGCCAAGCACTTTGTGAACACCCTCAGAGCTGATTTCAGGCCAGAGGGCAGGGCCTTGAACTGATATGCCGCTCTTGGACCACAAACTGCAGGAACTTTCAATGTTTTGGATGAATGGGGACATGGAAGTAGGCATCCTACAGGAAATCCCCTCCTTCAGTTGGTAGTGCACGTGCTGCAATGTGACCATCCTGAACTTTTGGGATTTCAAATACTTGTTGAGGCGTCTTAAGTCTAAGATTGGCTGCCACCCTCCTGACTTTGTCCACACCAGAAAGTATCTGTAGTACACTCCAAATGCCCCAGAGGCGATGAGGGACGGGCTCTATCGCCCCCTTTGTTAACATGGCCTCAACCTCCTACAGCAGTTGGGCCATGTGTAGCTCTTGATGCACCACAGGAGGAATGCGAGGACACCTGTGTTGGAATTCCAGGGTGTGCCCCTGAAGAAGAACGTCCAGCACCCATTTGTCTGTGGTGATGGTCTCCCACTTGATGAATGTTTGCTAGCTGGCCGCCCACTGGGGTGCGAAAGTGGGGTCCTGAATCCACAGACAGTTCAGGCTTGGGCGTCTGATTCCTGGACTCAGGGCGACGACGTTGCTGTCCTCCCCTGCCGTAGGCCTGCCACCAACCTCTGTAGGCCTCCTAGGCCATGGAACGGGAAGGCTGACGATAGGGGGTGCTATAACTCTTGGAGGACCTGCTGGACTTCCTACTCAAAGACCAAAAGGACAATGACCTCCACTGATGCAGCATCCCCAGTGAGCGCGCTGTCTCCATATCCGCCTTAATTGTTTGTAGTGACTCGTCCACAGTCTTGCCAAGCAGATTGTCCCCATCAAAGGGCATGTCCACTACCCTGGACTTGACATCCACCCTGATGTTAGTGGCCTTCATCCAGCCTTAGTATCAGAGGGCTACCCCATTGCCCATCTGGCGGAACAGGGAATCCGCAAAATCCAGCGCTACTGTGATGGCGTGGTCAAGGCCACCTCACCTTCCTGGAACAGGACCAGGGCCTCAACCTTCCTGTCCTCTGGCACGAAGTCTAAAATGAGCCCGAGATTATACCAGAGCTCCCTGTCGTAATGATACAGGATGGCTAGGGCATTGGCGGCCTTGACAGTGATGGCTGCGGTGCAAATAATGTGCTTTCTCATCGCATCAAGCTTCCTGCCATCCTGATCTGGAGGTACCATGGAAGATGATGACGGATTCGATGATCGCTTCCCGGTGGTGGCAGACCCCACAGAGTCTGGAGAAGGCTGTGATCTCAAGCACCTGGGAGCTGAGACTGGGACTCTGTGCTTCTTCCCCTGCCTGTCTCTCTTGGGGTGTACGGCATATGGCGTCTTCATCATGGCCAAACCTTCCTCCCAGACATCCTCCAGCAGAGGGATAGACAGGATGGTCTTCCGCAAGGATTCCCGCCTTGGAAGAGAAACCCCTCTTTCCTCTTCTCCTACAGCACATACGGAAGAGAGCAGAGGCCCTAGAAATCATGGCATGAAAATAGCCAACCTCATATGGTGGCCAGGCCCTGGCAGGCTCGTCCGCACCTAGGGCCCTCCCATCTGCAGGGACATAGTCGTCATATAAGACGCAGTAGTGTACATATCAGTACCAGTGTCAGTACGTGGCTGTTCCTCCACCAGACTGGTGAGGTAGCTGCAGTGGTGTTGACTGACGTGTTGCTCCTGGAGGGTCCTTTGGCTGACAGGGCTTGACTTGCACCTCAGCCTAGGTGGGCTTGGCCTGGGAGGACTTTTTGCCAGAGGACTAGGAGGATGTTGGAGGGTCTCATCAGTCTTTGTCCTGAACAGATTATTGCCATGCAATGGCATGTCCAGGAGTTTGGCTTGGACATCTGGGGCAAATCCTGAGGTCATCAGCCATGAGTACGTCTCCAGCATTGTCCCAATGGCCATCATCCTAGCCACACAGTTGGCAGCATCTAGGCCTGATTGGAAGATATGAGACAAGCCTCTTTGCCATCCTTTAACAGGGTCCCAAAGCCCTCTCTCAAGTCACCTGAAGAGCTTAAAGCCGATTGTGCACCTAGAGTTTTCCCAAATACTCTGTTGGACGAGGGACAGACACTCTGAATTCAGGTCGGTTTCCGAAGCTGAAATGACTGACATAATTTTGAAACTCTAAGGGGGATGCCTGTTTGACGGCAGTAGTGAATGCTTGTTTGCGCTCCCAGATTACAATTATTACTAAATGTGTTAATACATCATTTTTGGAGAGGGCTATGTTCTGGAGTGGCAATCACAAATGTTCCTTTTCTTCTTAAGATTCTAGATTGTGTTGCCTTTTTGCAGGTACAGGAGCATGTGATTGCAAATGGCATCTTAGGCATGTGACAATCTGGCATTAGAGCTGCTTACAGCACTGAAACAGCACTGCTGGACCTAAAATCAAACATCCTGCAAGCCATCAAAAACTAACAAGATGTGTTTCTGATGCTATTTGATCCATCTGCTGTTTTTGATTTAGTAGATCATACTATTTTAACCGATAGACTTCTACACTCAACATATTTTTCATCATCTGCAGCTGGGTGGATTAAATTCTTCTTAACAAATTGCTCAGTCAGAGCATGCAGCAACGGGGCATCAGCAGACATGGTTACTATCCTGCTCAGTGTTCCGCAAGGATCCTGTATTTCACCTACATTGTATAACATCTTACTAAACCGCTGTTTCAATTACTTGATAACAGGGGAATTAGTTACACCAATTACGCGGATGACACGCAGTGTTTAATCCCCCTATCAGGTGATCATGAAAGGGACGTTGGAGAGTCTATTCACTTATTCAATACTGGGTGGTGGAAAATGGAATGGCATTAAATGATGCAAAAGCTGAATTAATGATTCCAGGCACATCTCGCAGGTTTAAAAGGTTTGGATCGAATTATCAGAACTTTGTCATAGCAGGCTGTAAGATAGCTGCACTATGAAAGGTGAAAACCTTGGGTGTTTTTTTTCAATCAAGAAATTAACAAGGTGGCTCAAGTAAACAACCTTGTATCCACTTCGGCCTATTAGATCAAACTGCTTAGTCAACTGTGCCCTTTTGTAACCAAGACAAACTGTGCCACTATTGTGAGAGTCATCATTGGCACCAAGTTAGACTATTGTGGCAGCCTTCTTCAGGGTATAGGAATGGGAGATATCTCTAAATTACAAGTCTTCCAAAACATTGCAGTTCGTTTGGTGGAAGGGTTATGCAGACGAGAGCATGCATCATAAGCCAGAAGGGATTTGCAATGGCTCCCAATTGAAGCAAGAATTTCATTTCGGCTCCTGACTCAGACCTATAAATGCCTGTTTGGCATCCGCCCTGACTATCTGTCGGAAAGCCTCTCAGGGCTACTTAGCAGGAGGATCGTGAGATCGAATAATAATCTATTATCGGTGACTAGGACAAAACTGTCTTTGGTTAGCCGGTGTGCATTCCACGGCGCAGCACCTAGGCTTTGGAATACATTGCCCCCGGATATTCAGGGTTGTGCGTCCCTAGATATTTTCAAGCAGACTCTGTAAACACACTTATTCGCATGAGCTTGGTTGCCTTTTTCATGATCTATTTTGGATCTCGGGATTTGATGCTTTATATTTTTTTGTTGAGTTAGCTGTTATATTCCTTTGTTGTTTGTTTTATTTTTGTATCAGCGCCATGATGCCCCGGGCCTTAATCGTCTTGTTTGGTGCTTTATAAATATTAAATAAATTAATGTGCTCCACTGCCTCTGAAATTCTGGACCAAAGACCACAAAAAGATATGGCCAAGGCGTCAGAGGCATTGAGGGATCTGCGGCACAGGCTGCCTGAACCAAACATCTTTCTTCCCCAGGCATCCAGCCTCTAGCTCTCCCAGTCTGAGAGCAAAGAGGGGGAAAACGTTGTCTTCAAGTTTGCCGTAGCCGCCTGGACAATTAAACTCTCTGGGGAGGCATGAGAAGACAGGAATAGCAGTTCAGTAGGGGCTACCTTTGCCTCTTGGCCAGATCCTGCCCCACAGTTGGGGCTGAGGCTGGTTTCTACCACAATTCCGAGATTTGTGCTTCAACTGCCGAGTTAAAGGGCCGTAGGGTCTCTCTCTGTGGACCCTTATCCAGAATATCTGTCAGCTCATCCTGCGCCTTGGGTCTAGAAGGTGCTGATAACCCTAAGGTTATAAACCACCTTAGATAGTAGTCATTGAAAAGAGGCCTGGGGCTTACCAGGTAGGGGCAGGGATCATGTTGAATTCTGGGGAGTGTCTAGACTAATTGCATCTTGCTATTTAGCTGCAGAATTCACCAAGTAACCTTCTTCTCCATACAATTTCTCAATGAAATTCCTAACTTCCCTGAGGCATAGTGGTTCCAACACAAAGGGGATTTGGACCACCCTCCACGTCAAAAAAATGTCCTCCATTCAAGAAATAAATGCACTGCACCTCTAGGAAACTGAACATACTACTGAGATAGCCAGTGCTACCAGGGCCTGGCGTGCTTTGGAGAGAGGAGTCGGGCTGCAAGACCGATGTCGGATGGAGCCAAGTGCCATTGAGATGGAATACTTGTACTTTTTCAATGTGTCCAAGCCCAAAGGCATACAGTTGGGGGATCTTGCAGAGTCTCTGCTGGCTAGTCTGAGCATGGTGGACTCTGATTGGCACTGGCGGGGCCAAGACTGTAGTCGTCGCTACCAGTACCGAATCAACTGAGGCCTTCCAATTATTCAGGGGTGGTGGATTGGGTGGGGAAAGGTACCTGCGGTGCCTGTTCCTCAGAGGGGTCCCAGGAGCGGAGACTCCTTTTCCTCAAGGAGGAAGAAGAATGGTGTTTTGAAGACCTACAGGAGGAACTGGACTGCCTGCAGTGCTTCTTTTTCTTTTTGACCTTGCGGACCAGGGACCGTTCTTCAGTTTGATGCTCTGCGCCGGATGATCTCCAACAGGTATGTTTATTGCTCTTCTCCTTGTGGAGAAAAATTAATAGTTTTGCTACACGCTTACCAACTGTCTTGGGGTCCATCGATTGACACAGCCGGCAGTCCTGTGTGTCATGCTCCACTCTGAGGCAATATACAGATTATATGAGGATTGGAGATGGACATATGACGCCCGCGGTCGGCGCAGGGTTTAAACCCCAAAGACGTTGACATATTTGGCAAAATGAACTTCAAAAAGAAGTGTTCCAGAACCAAGCGGAAAGAAGGAACTAAGGTAATTGCGTGGTGCCCCAATATATACTAGCCCTCACGTCCTGTAATTGGAATTGGTTATTTATACCCAGAGGTTTCTAAGCGTGGACACGGGGATCGAACCTGTGTTCCTCCATGTCGTCTTGCTTCCAAGACGAGCGCGTTGCCCATGAGCTATCCTCCCGAGACTATCCGGCGTGGCACGTAGAGGCAGCAGGAAGAGGTGATGCCGAGCTGCGCTGCACCTTCTAGTGGCAGAAACATTTCTAAAGAGCAGCTGTACTGGGAGATAGATATCAAAGATGAGGAATCCGTGGGAGTTTCTTGTCGTTTAAGAGACTTGCTAGCTACTGGTAATACATGGATTACAAGAAAATTGCACATTTTTACATTAAAATAATACAAAATTATTTTATTCTAACTTCCCAAAATAAGGAGTAAATTGCTCTGGCCGGAATGTTTTATCTGGTCCTTTGATTACTGCCTACCACTGTTCCAAGTGGAGGGTACAGCCTTAGCACTGCACAGTCGGGGTCCTACAGCCCTACAATTGTTCCATTCAGAGTTTACAGCCCTAGTGTAGCACTGTGCCATCATGGGTGCAAAGCCCTACAGTACCACTCCTCCATCGGGGACCTACATACTATTGTGCCATCAGGCACTTACGGCCCTACTTTAAGGCTGGCCAGGTGCGTGCAAGGTGACCATTGTATCATCAGGGGACTAAAGAACTACAATATCGCTACAATAACAGAGGAATACAGACAAGCCACATGGCCAATAATGGCCTCCCGCCTTATCACTGTCACTATACTATCTTTTGGGATTTTATCGGGATTTGTATGATTTTTGTGCGTTTCTTACCCAAACAGGCATGACATGAAGAAGGTAATTCATTTTGTGATCACTGCCACAGACATGAGGAAGGAAAGCTGTTTTTATGTTTAACTGCATGCCTTGGGACTGTCGGGGGCGGGCGGTGGGGGGGCAGCGGAATGTGTGAGGAAATTGCCATTATGCGCCCTAAGGTCTTCGGGCATGTGGCTCGTTACAAAAGTTTTAATAAATAAATGATTTTAAATGCCAGGCACAGAATGGCCATAGGACAAATCCTGAAAGGCCTGCCCAGAAGGGCAGCGTGGGCACCTTTTTGAAGCAATTGGGGACAGTTTATTGCCATTGTGCACTATGAAGCTAGTAGTTTTGATCAATATTATTCCCTCAAAATGTTTTAAAAAGGCACCACTTGCCACACATCTGCCCAAATATGTGCACCCCGGTAGCACTCAGTCTGTTCCAAAAGATTCTGAATTGAGATTTGCGAATGTGTGTCACTTTTCGCTAGACCTCAGCCCCCTATTCATGTGTGGCTCCTTCTAGTGCATTTTGAGTGCATCAGCACCGATGATCTAGGGGAATGGAGAAACATGTAATTTTAGTGTGAAGAGCAGTGAAATCTAACATCGAAGTTCATTGGACTGGTTAGACTTGAAAGGTCACAAGAAGAAAATACATGCAACTTTGTCATTTACTTTAGTCTATTTGCAGGAAAACAAAAAACAATGATTCGTACAGGTGCTCTTTTGATTTGCAAGCTGGTAACCCATAATTTATGCAGCGGCCCTTTTGGTGTTCAAGAGCTTCACGAAGCATGTTTTTAGTTTGGAGTTGGCAGTTCTGCAGGCATCCGTGGCCTTCCCAGGGAGACCTCTGGAGCCAGTGGCAGGACAACGACTGAATGAACGGTCCATGTTGCAGTGACATCCCCAGCTCCCTCCCCATGAGCCAATCAATAAAGCATGCATGGACCACCGGAAGAATATCGATCGCTAAGGATGCCCCACTTTCCAAGCAGAACACTGTGTGAAGCTACTCACAGCTAAATCGTCAATCATCCGGTCCTCGAAGGCATGCTCCTCGCTCTCAATCCAGGCGCGCTTGTATCCCTCCAGGAACATGTTACAGGCCCGGGACCTGTGGAGGAGAGACCAAGAGGAGAGAAGACACATAACTGCATGGGGGAGAGTCATAGAAGGGCAACGAAGGAGAGCAGGGGCCGCCAGGAGACTAGGTCAGAGATAAAACAGCACTGGCGACAAGAGAAAGTACAGAACAAAGGAGAGCGCAGGAGAGACGGAAGACGATGGGGGGAGGAGGGTGATAGACATAACATCACAGAAGAGGGCGCCTGAACAAGTACAGTAGAGCAGGAAAGCGAACGGGGGCGGGGAGGGGGGGTGTCGAGTCGGACAGAAAATGAGCCGAGATTGCAAGGGGGAAGAGGTAAAAGACAGAAGGCCTGAACAAGAGGGAGAGAGGGGGAGGGGTTGGGGTAAAAGTCAGCAGGGTGAACAGGCAGAGTCTTAAGAAAGGACAAGAGAGCGAGAAAGAGGGAGAGCTAGAACAGGAGATGGGGAGAGACATATAGAGAGACAGCAGGCGTGAACAGGGCGAGCTAGAACAAAACGATAGGAGCAGGTGGGAGAGGGGTAGAGACAGCTGGGGTTAGAACTGAAGAGGGGGAAAGGAGCGAAAGCATTAAAGAGAAGGAAAGTGACAACAGAGGTGAACAGGCACGAGCAAACAACAGCAACTGCGAGGGGACGAAAGAAAGCAGTAGCAGAGGAGAGACGCGATAGAACAGCGAAGAAGGAAAAGGCACTGTACAAGAGAGGAGTAAAGGGACAGCAGAGACGAGCCAGAACAAGAGAAGAGGGTAGAGACGGTGTTCTGGGCGACTGAGACAGAAAAGGGCGAGAACCGAATAGCCAGGATCAGTGGTGTCGCCAGGAATCACATTTAGGAGGGGCACAGAGGGGGCCAAAGACAAAGTAGAGGGGCACAGAGAAAAATATTGGGAGAACATGGTCACTGCTCATTTTAGGTAGGGTGGGATCATGGGGGGGGGGGCACAGGGTTTTCACTGGGGGAGGGGGGCCGAAATGGATGTATCGAAAGAACAGGGGGGGGGGGCGCAAGCGCAGGGAGGTTAACCACAACTTTACCTCGGAAGGTTATACAGCGGGGTCATCCGGAAGCAGGCCACCACTGCACGCCTCCTCTGCTTGGACAGCAACTTGTGCCAGACGGCTTTCTTGGACTTGAATGGATGCTCCGTCTGCAAAGAGTAAGGGATGACAAAAGATTATGTGGGAAGTCAGGGAGCCAGAAAGTAGAACAGTGTGCGGGAGGGTAGGGGTACATGAGCCAAAGGAAGTGAACGAGGGGAATTTGGGCAAGAGATTAGAATATAGGCGAGTGAAAAAAGGGAAACAAGGGGCAGGGAGACAGAAGGTAGAAGCAGTGTGCAGAATAGATAAAGAGCAAGAGAAGTGAGGGCAATGGGTACAGTCCGTATATATATATATATATATATCTATGTGTGTGTGTGTATATATAATATAAGGGAGTTGAGAAGGTGAAAGAATAGGGAGAAATGATTCCAAAGGAAGACCGGGTAATGTGCAAGGAAGAGGGGAATACAAAGGAGAATTGAGGGCGGGACAAAAGAGGAAGAGCCAGGGAAAACATTAAAGGGGGTGAGGGATTGTGAGATAGAGAGAAAGAAAGAGAGATAGCGAAAGAACGGTGTAAGTAAGACGAAGATAGCGAGGAAGGGAATTATTTAGAACCACTAGATCAGAGTAACATTCACGGCTCATTCCACGAATCAAACAGCCTGACTGGAAAAACCATCAACCCAACGCTACCGCCGTTGTTCGATGTACGTCGGGCACTACTGTCTCTGGTCGTTCGGACACACCTCCAGCACAGTAGGCAAAACATGCTTTATGTAATCAATGGACGCAACCTGACAGTGTATCTGTTTCTAATGTCATTTACAAGTGCTCTGTGAGCGAGGAGCTACTCTTGTGAGTACCTGACGTTTCATGGGAAGAAGGGAATGTTATTCTTCTAGAGACATCACTTTCATTCATCCCTCACTTAGCCTTTTCTCTTTGCCAACAGACACCAAACACCAGAAGGCCACAACTATTCATACAATGTTTATATCAGAATCCAGATCACAGCATCCTCACTGCCCGGCACACGATGCTCCCCTCCGCACACATATTCCGAAATGCATGCATTAATCACAAAAGCCAAGCGAGCTTGTATCTTCCCTCTCTCCAAACTAATCACCCCGATTCCACACTCGTTTTAGTTTGAGCTATTAGGTGGCGCTTTAATCCTCAAATATTGCATTAGATAATATATAGGGAGAAATGGCATCTGGAGAAGGACACAAAGCTTGTAGGTGTTGTTTGGCTACTTACCCAACCCTGGACTGCCCATGGCCATGCTAATCCTCATGGCCATTCCCACCCAGTTCCTGCACCTGCCTTGCCCTCCCAAAACACCTTCTCATGGGAACTCTTTGAGCTCGCTTTAGTCAAGCCCAACCATCAAACTTTGCACTCAAAGTGCCTGCCAGTGGTTTTTCAAATCAGTCTTCTGAAAGTGACTTTTGTTTTGGAGAGTTGTAGACATGCTGCTGCTGTAATAAAAATGTCTTAATCAGATCTGCCTTCAGCCACTCGATTTATAAGCTATATGAATCCCTGTTAAAATCAGCATTTGCAAAGCCAACAGTTTTGGCTTTTGTATCAGTATTAGGCATTTGCAAGACACTGCTACCACTACGGCTAAGCCCCAACTGTTCTCATTGTCATTGTTTGTTTACAGATGCCAGAGCGCCTTGATAACATGCAAAGTGCATTGAGACCATGCAAATTGCAGTGTAGCACAGTTTAAAACCCAGTAACATTACATACCTGCTGAGCTCCGGAGAAGAAGTTATTCCTGTTGAACTCGCTAGATTATACCATTTGAAAGACCTATGGGCCACAGTACAGTCCTTTTACCGTCTGGTCAGATGAATAGCGAATGTATCCACCGGGCAGAATAAACACGAGGAGTGGTAACTGCTGGACCCATATGCACGCCACTTACCTTAGTGCTTTTCTTAACAGTGGTTGTGGGCTTCCCGAACCCTTTCCCTTCCCAGAGAAAGTTTAGACCACATGTTTGTCAAGTGTTGGCAATAAAAGGCCGTAGGATTTTATTGTTACAGATATGGTTATGGAAACAATAACAATAATCACATATCCTAATAATATCATACTTTTGGGCACCGGGTCCTGAGGTTACCCCCTCTGGCCCGTGCCGCCTTCTTGTCCCACGACGTGTTGTGGTCACCGTACAGTGTCCTGTATTTCTCTTCCTTGTTCTTCTCCCTTCTTTTCTAGGGTGTGAGGGCTTTGAGGAAAAGAAGAAAGAGAGTGGAGGATGCTGACAGCGAACCTCCTGACCGTTTGGGTCCCAATTCAGGGTCCACAGACAGTTTGTATTTTTCTGTGAGCTGAGGAGCTCTTATATAGAACCCTGGGGTAGCCCTGGATCTTTGATGTGTAGCTGTGGGGGTTAGCCCAGCCCCCATGCAGACAGTAGCTGACTCTATGTCCCCCCAAGGGGGAGGACAGATCTTTGTACTCCTTCCTGCCTGCTGCTGGTTTCCTCATGGTGCTTAGCACCCTGTTGCTTTGTGGAAGGGTGAGGTGTTGTTCACAACTCACCCTTCCTGCGCTTTGTAGTGAGGAGAGACTGCGTGTCTCTGTGTTGTCGGGGAGAGTGGCGCAGTCTTTGGGGGAAGATAGCTGCCCCTCTCCCAGGCTTGCCGGATGGTACCAGTAGTTAACCTGCCTCGCTTTGGGTGGCCCTGCAGCATTGCCCATAACTGCCGGACCCATATGCACGCCACTTACCTTAGTGCTTTTCGTAACGGTGGTTGTGGGCTGCCCGAACCCTTTGCCTCCCCAGAGAAAGGTTAGACCACACGTTTGTCAAGTGTTGGCAATAAAAGGCCGTAGGATTTTATTGTTACAGATATGGTTATGGAAACAATAACAATAATCGCATATCCTAATAATATCATACTTTTGGGCACCGGGTCCTGAGGTTACCCCCTCTGGCCCGTGCCGCCACAACCTGGATGGGTTACCGGCAGTCCAGGTTTCCCCCAAAAACTGTTGCTTGCTTTGTCCTAGCTGCCTTGTCTGTTCCCCTTAGTTTGGCTATTCCTTTGATCGTGCCTGAGCAGTGCTTAATATGGCCCAGTTTGGGGGAGCCTTATGGCCCATAAGCTGTCTCTGTTTTTATACTTTGATTCCCAATTTATGTTAGTGTTTTGCGCATGTTTCCGAGGAGCCCTGCTTGGTTCCCCTGATTTCCAGTGTTTTGCTCATACGTCCAAACAGTTAAAGTGATCTGCTAGCTTGGCTGCTTACTGGCCCCGGCCTTTGTGGGTGAATTGCATACATGCCAACCCTCCCGATTTATGCGGGAGACTCCCAATTTTTTCATTACAAACAGTGCTATTTTTTACTGTCTCCCCAATGCATTCCTATAGAGAAAATGCATTCTCCCGATTTCGGTGTGGAAATCTCCCTCTTCGGGGCTTCGGAATGTTGGCATGTCTGGCATTGGCCTGTATAGCTATAAAAAACTTTATAGTTTTGGGCTAGTGGAAGCGTGGCCCCAGCCCTTTGTGGCGTTGAACTGGTTATTTATTAAAAACGTTACGTTTTGGGCTTCTAGAAGCGTAGCCACAGCCCTATGTAGCGTTGGCCTGATTATTTATCTTAAAAAACTTTTATTGAGTTTTTGAACGCTTTTTAGAAGCGGGGCCTCGGCCTTTGCAGCGTTTAGCCTGTTTGTCTGTGCTGTGAGGTGTTCTGTCCACCCGGGGTGGATTTGTGAACAGGGGTAGGGGAGCCCTGGAAGTAATTGCTCAAATTGGACCCTGTGACGTGTTTCCAACGGTTGAGGCACCTTTATCTTATATGTGAGGGTAACTCTCCCCTGTGCCCCGAGGGTTGGTAACCATTGTGGAGTTTCCCGGGTTTTCTAAGGGACGGTCCACCCTTGTTATACTCTTCTTTGTTAACAAAAGATTGCATTGTATCTGCCTTTAAGCTCCAAGCTACATTGTAGCTCCCTGGCCCTCGCCCTCGGGCGTCTGTTGGCCTGTTGTATGGTGCTATGTGGGGCTTTTTCCCCTCTGCTTTCTAATTTTGTTGAACCTGTTTCCCAGTTCCGTGTTTGCTTGTAGCACTCTGGCTCCCACCGTCAGGCGTTGGCCTGTTGTGCTGTGTGGTGTTCCTTCCACACTGCTTATTAGTTTAGTTTGAAACCATTTTCAGGTTATGTGCTATTTATCGCACCCTGGCACCGGCCTTCTGGCGTTGGCCTGTTGTGCTATGTGATGTTTTTTCCCCACTGCATCCTGAATTTGTTGAACCCGTTTTCAGGTTCCTTGTTACTTGCAGCACTTTGGCCTCGGCCCTTGGGCGTCGGCCTGTTTTGTTGTGTAGTGTTTATTCCCCACTGTTTATTATTTTTGTAGGACCAGTTCTTGGGTTCAGTGCTACTTGCAGTTTTTAGGCCTCAGCCCTCGGTTGCTTGGATTTATGCTTTCTTCTATTTCTCGCTTTTATTTTCCTATGTGTATTTTTGCTGCCTGGTAGGCTGTGTCACCTTATTCTCTGGCATCTTGATGTACTGTCCGCCTGACTTGTGATGCTACCCATGTGTTAATGGTCTTTTCTTGTGTCTTACAACATACACCTTTTTCTCTTGTATGTTCTGCTACCTCTTGTTTTCCTTCTCTATTCCGTTCTTGAAAAACATGCATCACATGTTTTGTTTTTGTTATTTATATGGCGCTACGGACCCTCAGGCATCTGAGCGCTGCAAATTTTCCCACGGTGTGTGGTGCTCATTTATCGACCTTGGAGACAATGAAAGGCTGATTTCGGCCCTGCCGGGGTTCGACCCTACATCAGCAGGCTCTGCCCTGATGTCAAAGTGGACGCTCTACTTGCTGCGCTATCTGACTCACTGTACCGTTTTGGAGGGTGTGACTATATTTTGGAAATATATCCTCTATCTGTGCCTTGGCTGCCCTTAGCGGCAAGCCTGGGTTTTTATTCTGGCCCCTGGTTTGTGCTTGTTTGTCCTGTTACCTGTGTTGCTGCTGTTTCTGCTCCAGTCTCGGCCACCTCAAGCCGCTGGGGAAACTGGCCATCCGCTTGAGTACTACCTGCACGTTGCGGGGGTCCTGATGGGCTGGAACCCTTCTCGTTTGTTGGCACCTTAGTTTCTGGGTTTTTGTTGTAATCATTCGGCTCTCACTCTGGTTATGCATATTTATTATTGCCCCTGAGAGGTGGCGATAGTTGTGCTAAATGCCCCGGCTCTGTCTTTCTGTGCGGGTTTGCCATATTAGACGGATACATCTTTTGATTTTGGGAGGCTGTTGGGCTGTGTTTGGTATGGGCTGGACTGGGCTCTGGAACCAACCTCTCGTGTGAGTTTGTAAGCTGCAAAACTCTCTCCTTGCTATGTTACCTGACTGTTAGGTTGTCTGTCCTGTCCTAGCTGCTTGTTTCCGCTCTTTGAACTGTCTGTGGGGCTGGCTTGCTGTTCGTCTGCCTGCATGTGTGTGTCTTTGGGGACCCTGGCTGGTTGGATGACCATTGGTGGGTGTGCAGAATCTGTGTCTTCTGGTGCCCAGTGGGGTTGCTATCTTACTTACCTTGCCGTGGTGACTTTGGTGTCATCGCCCCTCCTTCACCTGGCACCTTACAGCTAGCCCCCGATGTCCTGAATGCTTCTGTGTTCTTTTGCCGTATTGTTGTTGCCCCCTTCCGTGCCTGTGGTCTGGATCTGTTGCACTACTTCAGTAGTGTTGTTGCAACTGGGTCCACTGAGTACAGGTTTTCTTTAGTTGTGTGTTGTTTTGGACCCTGTTTCAGGGTTCTGTGTTTATTCTGCGTACACAGAAATATTTGGCAAGCTCCGTTTTGGATACCTGGATTTAGTTGGAGATCCCTTTCAGCGGGTTCTTTTTTATGGCCTTTGTTTCAGGCTGATGCTGTTACACATTTGCTTGTGTGTTGTCTCTGCCAGGCTTCAAAATGCACCAGTATGCTCTGTCCGAGGTGTACAACATTTTTAGTGCTTATGCTGGCTTTTGTACGAGTGGTTTCACAATTCGTTCTTGAGGTCCAAGGTATCATCATGTCCATTGCTCTACTCTCAAACTTCCTGTATTATGAGGGAGGCTTGTGTTTTAGGTGCTGCCTGTGCTGCAACACTTTGGCAATTCGAGAAATTGCCATGTTTGTTGGTAATTTGGCTTGTTGCGTGCTGTCCATGGCCTACCCCTGTTGTTGGGTGGCATGTTCCACGCCTTGCTGTGCCCTGTATCAGGCTACTGGGTTGTAGATATAAACTTGTCTCATGGCTGGTTACACTGATTTGTAGTGTTTGTGCAAGAAAACATGATCCTTGTGTGATTATTCTTGGTCTGAATATCGGGTTTGCCCTTCGTCTGTCAATTTTGCTTTCCTTTGTCTGTGGGTGGCTTGCCCCCGCCATGTTGTTACTGATCGACCCCTGGTCTGACTGTTGCGTTATTGGGCAACCCCCTAGCTCTTTTAGGTGAAAGGTTTTGGGTTGCCGCTACTGGTCATGCTTCCAGCTTTCTCAAATGGGGCGCATGGTAGCCGGTGTTGCCCCCTTTTGTAGTGAAGTTTGTGTGCTACTCTGTATATGGCGACTGTTGCTGCTATTTTTTCCCACATAAAAACAAGTGCGATAGTTTTTTATGGATGGTTGCCCCTCACCATCTTGCTCTGGGGCAGTGGGGGCCACGGCAAATATTAAACAGTATTTGCATTTATGTACCCTGCCAGGATTTGAAACTGCAACCAAGGGTTCTGTACTGATGTCCATGAGCGCTATACTCACTGCGCTTATCTGATCAGAGATTAGAAACATGTTTGTCACCCGGCTGGTAACTGATATGCTGCACCCCGTATCAGGGTGTTATTCAGAGCTTTTACCGTGTTTAATTTCCGAGAGACATGGGAGATGTTTCTCTCTACTCTCTAACTGATGCGCCCTTGGGAAGCTTGTTTTTTGCTCGTGCAGGTGTGTGCTTCTTTCATCCTTGCGTTCGAAGTATTCAACTTCTTTTGGCTTGCTGCTTGCAGTCCCGCAGGCTTGCCTTGTTTCATTATGTGGTATTGCTTGTCTTGGTGTCTGGTGGGTAGAATTGGAATTGGTGTTGGTATTGTTGCGGGTGGCAGGGGATTTGCAATGATGTCGGGTTCCAGTGGTATGCTGGGGTTTGTTGGCCCGGTCCCGCCTGGAGGGAGTTGTTTTTCACCCCTAAATTCGAGCAATAATTGTTGCATTTCACTCATGTTTTCGTATAATTTTGAGAGTTTTTTTGTTTTTGTTACCTTTTCCCCTGCCCTCTGTTGACTTCCTTTTCTTTGGTGGTGGTTCGTCCTCCTGGCCGGGTGGCATGGGCACCCCTTCTTTTGGTAGGCCATGCATGTTTTCTCCGACCCAGGCCCAGCCATAATATTCAGCTGCCTCAATTGCTGCTAGCAGGTGAGGTGATTTGGGTTTCTGAATGAAAATCCTTTTTTCCCCCTTTGTATTTGTGCTGAAAAAATGAACAATCTATTCACAATTGGCTTGTTGCTCCATGCAAATGAAAATATATGCAAAAAATTATGTTGTTGCCCGTTTTGGGTAACTGCTGATGCTGTGCCTGTATGCTTCCAACTCTATGTTCTTTGCGCCGACTGTTTAGAAAAATGCATTTATCTGTGCTTTTGTATGCTCATTAAATTGTAGCCTGGCAGATATAACTCAAATTTTTATTTGCCCCTTACTTTGCGCACGCCTAAAAGGTTTATTGCAGCATGACACGTGGGTCTACAAGTGCTTTTTACTTTTTGCTCATTCGAAATTTAAAAAACACACCTCCTTGAAGGATCCGAACTCACGACCTTGTGATCTCGGCCACTGTTTGCTTGGCTCTATGCCACTCTGTCATCCCTCGTTTTTGTGAGCTCAAATAGGCTTTTGCATGGGTGAGCTCGATAGAGCAGGACAATGTAAAGCTTGTGATGTATTTGTCAATTATTTTAATACCCTTTTGGATGAGGTGACCTCGATAAAGCCGGGCAATGTAAAGCATGCAATGTATTCGTCAAATGCTTCACAATGTACTTTTTACATAAATAATTCCCCCGCGGTTGTCCGACTCGTAAAGTACATGTTTAAAATGAATCCTTTTGTTCGTGCGTAGCTTGAAAAGAAATGCGGGTCGATGTCTGCAGGAAGCTCCTTGTTTGGCCAGCTGCTAAAGGGATGTTTTCATTAGATTCTACACTGTTTGCCTCGCAACCCGGCGCAGGGGCTCACTTACTTGATGAGGTGAAATTGACACGCTGCCTGCATCTGGCTGCTTTGTTTTTCTTTCTTCCGCTCGATCGGCCACGATACAACGCCCTGCTCTCTGGCTTGCCGTGCGCTCCTGCTTGGGCTCCCTGTGTCCTCCTTTCACCGCTCTCCTGCCCAGGAGCACCTTTCTGAACAGGACAATGTTCGGGAAGGAAAAAAGACGCTGCGGTTGCAGTAAACCTTTGATAGAAAGGGAAATGCTGAGCAAACAGCGCTTCTAAAGTGGGAAAGAAGAGAGAGTGGAGGACGCTGAGTGAAGAGCGAACCTCCTGACTGTTGGGTCCCGGTTCAGGGTCCACAGACAGTTTGTATTTTCCTGTGAGCTGAGGAGCTCTTATATAAGACCCAGAGGTAGCCCTAGGTCTTTGATGTGTAGCTGTGGGGGCTGGCCCAACCGCCAGGCTGGCAGTAGCTGACTGTCTGGCCCCCCGAGGGAGAGGGCAGGTGCTGTACTCCTTCCTGCCTGCTGCTGGTCTCCTCATGGTGCTTAGCACCCTGTTGCTTTGTGGAATGGTGAGGTGTGAGAGGGGAGCAGGCTTGGGGGGAAGATAGCTGCCCCTCTCCCAGGCTTGTCGGATGGTACCAGTAGTTACCCTGCCTCGCTTTGGGCGGCCCTGCAGCACTGCCCATACTACAAACACTGAAAGGCCTCTTTTCCCTCCTCCTAGTGAGTGATATGACCACCTTTATCCCTTGTTGTTACTTCTTGGCAGGGTATTAGCTTAAGGCGGAGTTTGTTGTAACCCAAACACTGGCTCAACTTTGGAGGCAAATTGCAAATATAAAGCGTAGATTCTCAGCTTTGAAAGAGGTGTTCACAGACACGCTAGCCATGGTGCTGTAAAGCTCCCCCACGCCCCCCCACTGCCTACTCAATGAAAGTTGCTTAGCGGGTACAAATGCCCTGTCCAGGGTGCTCACAATCAAGCACTTTCTCTCCCTTGGCCTAGGTTAAGCTGTGTGTGTGGGCTCTATACAGGGTGCTGATAGGACGCCTTCCATCCAATCATTGACCACCTGCACTCCGAGCTGGACCGAGTGAAATAAGGCAGGACAACACTGCACAATTACTACACCTTTTTATACATGTCACTTGACAGCAGCAATGGTAATCCCACATAAAAACAAATGACAAAATAACGAGGCTGAAAACACAAGAGTTTTTTTGAACAAATTTCTCGATTTTTTGTGTGCACTTTTTAAAGCAAAAAATATGTGGATGGTGGGGTAAAGGAATACAATAAGGAAGGGGCAGGGCTTTGAGTGGTATTACATTTTGAGGGGGACTCTCGTTAGGGGTGTAGCCTAAGTTTGTGATTACTTACGCAACGCCCCCCCGAACGAGAGCCTCCCCCGAACGAGAGCCTCCCCCTCACATAAAGGAGGGTGGGGGCGGGACAGGAAAAAGAGGAGCTGGGGAGCACTGGCATTATTACCTTTGATGCACCCAACCTTTCCTTTTAAATAAAAGACGGGGCTGGGTGCACCAAACGTGTGACACCAGTGTGCCCCAGCTCTCGTGCAGCGGGCAGCCCTTTCATTCAAGGAGCTAGACTCCTTGAATGAAAGGTCTGCCTGCTGCTGATGTCTTCGTACTCTGAAACAGGTGGGGGACTGGACTGCCCAGCTCCCCTTTTGTTGAAGAGTAAATAGTCATCACCCAGCATGAAGTCATCACCCAGCGAAAGGTCTTCATGCTGGGTGATGACTATTTCAGAGTACATAGACATCAGGTAGCCCACACTGCATGGTTACACCTGCTTCTTGCAGGTATCAGTACTTCAGTTTATAAACAAACAGAAAAGGCATTTCTTTTTTTTTTTTTAGTGCAAAAAACAAAAAGGCATTTTCGAAATTCGACCATAAAAACCTCGCCCTTTTTAGCATTGTTATTTTAAATTTGGTATTTCAATGTAGAACCCCTTGTTTTAGAAACTACAAAGAGAACATGTCGTGGTATAGGACTTTTTGTTAGTTCGCACTTAGCTGAGTTGATTCCCAGTAATCTTTTGGCTGCTATCTCTAGGATTTCATTAATATATCCGACTGTGGGTCTTGCGGCCATGTCTACTCGGAAAAAACAGTATGATAATCCTATACCCGAGATTATGAAATGTGTTCAGAAACCTCTTCACTTTCTGTCTTCCAGAATCTGGGAATCTGGTGACAGGGTATCCTTGGCATCTGTTAACTTATGTAGCAGTGACTTCCCTCTGGCAACTAGGACTGTTTTAAAAAGTATGAAAAGTATGAAAGCATTTCTTTCCTCGGGATACAGTTCAGTGACTGGTGGTCGTACATAATTGCTCCCCTCTTTCCACTCCCCAGATGTTCTGCCATTAGCGATGTAAAAGGACTTATTAACTCAAGATGAATCGTTCCTTGGTAATGTTGGTAATGTTGGTAATGATAC
The DNA here is from genome assembly GCF_040938575.1 of Ambystoma mexicanum. Classification (NCBI taxonomy): domain Eukaryota; kingdom Metazoa; phylum Chordata; class Amphibia; order Caudata; family Ambystomatidae; genus Ambystoma; species Ambystoma mexicanum. Next base: position 721,640,679 of record NC_090923.1, read on the forward strand.
TCTCATAACTGTATCGGTTCTGTTGCATCGTAAAATGACCCGTCGGCCCATACACCGTGCACACTGGTGTTTGCTTGAGCTACTTCATGTAGTGTATTACTTTAAGGAGAATATTTTACGCATTAGTTATATATACTGTAGCAGGGGCACCTCAAACACAAGCTTCTGCGCATAGCATAGCTTGTGTATGGGGTGTCGCTGACACGCGATAGCAGAAAACAGGGTGAGATGGGTAGGAGGGCTTGAAGAAACAAGTAAGTTGGACAGTACCAGGCAGCCCACTGTACAATTTGACTTACATTACTGCACATTATATTACCAGAGAGGAGTGCTATCTCAAGTGCATTCTTGGGGGTAGAGACAGCGGTAGAGCCCTTGCTGTCGTATCCTTTGTTTGAACACAGACACTTTGGCCTGAACACCTTTTTAAAACACGACCGCCGGTGTGCAATGCCGAGCAGAGTGCTAGCCGGGCTGTGGAAGTCGACCAGAGTAGAAGCTACCTTCCCTAGAGATTTGGCATCACATCAAAAACGTGAGTCACAATTTAGCTTTGAAACCATTCTATGCACTGACCTGTAAAATGTATGCTCTAAGAAGCACGAATCCTGTGACTCCTGTTCTATCCCGTGAGTCTGCAGAGCCTGTGATTTTACACTCACTATGACCTAAACCGTCTTATGTGGCAGTGGCAGGGATTGAGCCTTCAGGGTCCCCAAAACAACATAACAAATATGGGAGAAAACTGCCTGTGTCTGGGGTCTGCAACCTTTGGCTCTCCAGATGTTTTGGACTACAATTTCCATGATATATGGCTATTAACTATGCTGTTTAGGGAGGATGGGAGTTGTAGTCCAAAACACCTGGAGAAGCCATGGTTGCAGACTATGTCCACACACGGCAAAATTACCACTTATTTACATAAGGTGGGCGATAACATCTCTCGCAGAGTTATTTCCAGTGGAAAACGTTGTGGATGTTCTGGATACCCAATTATCTCAAGAGGCAGACCAGAGTTCTAAAAAAGATCTTCCCACATTTCTAACAACGTTTGCTGCAAGTTTGCAATCTGGTTGAAAACGAGTTTGATCCCTTAGCTGACTATTAGATCTCTGCCTCTAAAAGAGAGGAAAACCTTGCAGAGTCACCTAATTTGTTTAGCTCAGGCCACGGTAACCTTGCCAGATCCTTCTAGCCCTCTAAGTTTTCCCATGAACCCTCATCCTCTCATCTACATTCTCCGCAAATTATAAAACCCACAGGGGAACAAACAACCTTGGGTCAGGCCCCACTCTCGGCTCTAAACCTGTTTTAAAAAATGTCCTCTTTGGTAAACACACTCATAAACACATCCTAAATATTTCCAGATGTTCCGATTTCCTCTTTGGTAAACTTGCTGAACCTCCATCATTTATTATAAAGAAAGTTATTCATTAAACACCAAATGCAATGTGAATCCCCATGCACAGTTAGATGCATTACATCCCATGATGGTTTTTGGGCCTTTTTGTAAAAATATTTAGGAAATTTTTATGAGTGTGTTTAGCTCAACGACCCAGTCTCTTAATCCATTACACAATTTTTTCTTAACAGTGCAGTGTTCCTGCCCATTCCGAACATGCCTTTGTTATATATTACTGAACAGTAACTAACTAGATTATCTCGAAGCTAACTAGTTGTAATATCTAAAGGCGTCATTTGTTTTTGAGGAACTATCTTATTATGTAAAGTTTATGAGGTATGCAATGTACCAGGATACCCTCATTTAAATGTAGACTTGTTTGCGATGCTGCTTTTTAATTATGAGTAGTAGCCCCAGCAACAAAGAATACACGTTACAGGCAATTAAGCGGTTCTTGCTTTTTTTTTTTAAATTGTGTTTGGTTTACTATCACAAGAGTTTCAACCTTTACAAATTTCTTGAATTTTTACCAATATTATAGATACAAAATTTCTAAAATACAGCAAAACGCTTAAAACAATTTGTTTAAAGAAAGAAAAAAGAGAGAAAGGAAAAATAAAAAGATAACAGTCCTGTTTCTTTCATGTCTTTTTCATACCCAGTACTCTTACCCCTCTTTCCAGCTTTACATTTCTACAAAGAGATGCTCAGTCAATGCCTCGCTCCAGAAAAGGAAGACACCAGCTATCTGTTGTAAGAATATCAGAAGGCGTCTTTCTGAAGCAGTGAGGTCCTTGCCACAGGAGTGGGTGGGGGTATCGTCACTATGTTTTTCTTTTCTTTTTTCTTTATTTGTGTTATGGTTTAATAAAACCTTGCACAATATACAACACAATACAAATATCATATAATATAAAAATCATGCATGTTGAAATAAATGTTTCCAAAAGTGTGTTGCAAATAGTTAAATTCATCCTTAATAATGTTCTTGAACTTTTAAACGTCTGCTATACATTTTATTACTGTAATACATATAGTCAAAGATTCACTGCCTAATCATCTTATGTGGCATGTACCTAAATCGCCCTAAAAATTTCCTAAAATAATTAGATGGCTTGGATTGGCGGGAAAGACAATTCATTATTATATATCCTTATTCTACAGATTGCCCAGGTGGGGGGATCTCCACACAGAACTGTGTCTAGTTAAAGGAGCCAGTATTCTGCCAATTGTTCTAACCAACTGCTTTCCTCTTATATCTATTGTTGGTTTCCTTTAGGAACTGATTTGTGTGACATTAAACCGTACAGTTGATGCACTTTAAAGAGATCTAATAGTAATTGTGGTACCACGTAGAACTGTATATTTGCCATTATAGATAACCGAGTACAAAGTGAGTTATTGTGATATTGTATATAAACTTGAATATTCATTATATAAAGACTGTGTTTTAACTAATACAGTGTGCAGACATTCCTTTGTGGGTGCTTGGGGACTACACTGTACTTAAGAACCAGCCTGCATCACCTCCTGAGAAGCTAGGCCTTGATTGCTCGATCATGTACCAATAATAGAGAATCTTGGCTGGGGTCCTCTGTGCCTCTCCTCTACCATATAGAGAGCGGAAGTACAGACCCCCCCTCCAGTCTTTACAGCCTCGTCACCGGAAGGCAGCCGCACTGGTCCATTCATCCTCGGAAGCGTCACTTACCTGCCTCTGGCTGTCTCTCTCTCCATCCCCAGGCAACCTGCTGCAAGCAGGTGCTTCTCAGCTGTGCACTATAAGTGTGCACAGTGTTCACCAGGGTTCAGTCTTTCTTGTCTCTTTACCTCTGATTTTATTATTGTTTTTTTTTCCCTAAATGGGGTGCAGCAATCCCACCTTTGTCGCCACTTATCCTGTTGCAATCTATGTTGCCCCTTAGCATGGGCCTCTAGGTCCCAGCGTGTGCTGCGCTGGAATGAGGGCACACAGAGCCGAGAATAACGTGCTCTCTTTATTCATTCACATTCTGCCGTGAACGCAGCAAATCCCCTTTTGTACATGCGCAATCATGTGCAGGTCTTATTGCTTCCTTCCGGCATGATGAGGCTCCTCGTCACGCCAGGTGAACCGTGTCCGTGCGGGACACGACAGGCGAAGGAAGCCCCATACTCGAAATCATTCAGAATACCTGACTTTCCTGCAATGTTACAAGCCCACTTAACATCAAAAGAGGTCGCGCATCTGAAACAGTTTCATAGTGTTTTTTGAAGCATAATGCTGACCGAAAAGAGGGAACACACATCTTTAAAGTGGTAGTTCAATCTCCAAATGAAATGCGTGTGCCTAATTTTGTTTCTGCAGAGAAACTGACTCCTTGTAACATACTGAATACTTTCATAGCAGTCGTAGAAGTTGCTGAAGTCAAACAGAGAGTAGTAGTAGCAGTTGCCTAAAATGAAAAGTCGCAGTAGTAGAAGTATTAGCGCTGTGGTTGTCGATTTAGCAGAAGTAAAATGTGGGACAAGCGAGCCTGCTCTCACAGTATCAGTGGCAGAAGGTAGTTGCTAGAGATACAGCAAGCCCTAAGAAGAAGCATCCTGACAACTGTATTCAAACACGTTGCAGAAGATACAAAAAGAAGAGTTGTGGCTAAGCAGAAGTGATACTTTCGTATTAAACTTTACCCATTCTTTCCTGGAAGGAGGTTATCCAGGAATACCATTGGTGCTGTTGTTTTCTTTGTGGAACTTGCAAAGGGAATCTTTCCATCATGCAACAAAGGAATGCTACCAGTGGAATTTTGTTTGTGTGAACTTTTGTTTCTTTAGAACTTTTCAAGACTTGATTTAAGACTTTCTTTTCCTTGTAGAAAATTTACTTTGGGACATTCCTGGGAGAGCAAGATCTGCCAAGGACAAGTGGAAGTCATCCAAGACTCTGGTTATTTGGTAACCTTTTATTTATATTTGAATGTTTCTTTGTTTAGTGGGAGGGTTTTTGTGTATGCTAGGAGGTTTTCCATTAGATCCTAGAATAGGAGGGATTCCCCTGGTAGAGTAGGTTTAGTTACGGTTTATTTTTCATTTTTATGTAAAATAAAATGTAAAACCCTGAGAAAACTAAACCTAGTCATGAGTTTCACATTACTGACCCCTCACACTACATAATACTGTATGATTTTGCCATTTTGTCTGTATGTCTGTATTTATTGGAAATAAAATACATATTTTTTAAACAATTCTAAATGTTTAAGTTACTATCCTTGCCAACCATTTCAAAATAAAAAAGAATCCTAAACTTTTAAAGAAAAAATACACATATTTTAAAAGTTCTATGTGTTATTTGTAAGCTTTAATATGTCGGGATTTCTATCCTGTTATAAATGTTATTTGGGTTCTCATGGCACATATGACACATTCCGGCAGAAGAAAAGCCTCACCTTTCACCATGATGCAAGCAATATGCAAAATAAAAGACTGCCAAACTAATGCACATTTCATTGAATATATCATTTACTTCACTGGGAAAAGTGTATAAAATGTGTTTTAACCTGTTTTAATTTGCAGGTGGAAAATGTTAACCACTTCGCTAATACACAATTTTATTTTCTATGACCAAAAGATATTTATTAAACAAAATGTACTCAAATAGTTAACTGTGTGCGTTGATCCAGTCCATGGTGGCAAACGTCAAGATGCACATATACATGCAGTGGCTTATATAGCTATAAAAGCATCAGATGTGCATGTTCTTGCGGACCATTGAGTATGCTTGTTGGATATGCTATCAGCCTCGTTGGTGCATATCATGTTAAAGTTTACCCTGAGCAACATGGATGAACTTCTTGTTCTGACCCTCTCACAACCAGTCCATGCAAATTTACAGCATTGTGTCCATCCATCCCTTTTAGTAGTCTCAAACTCATACATCCAAGCACTTGTCTACGTGCTAAAAGGGACAATGGCTCATGGGTGTCGCCTCCTTACCAGCTCCAGGTGATAAAGAACAGCTGAGACCTCCTGAACCCGCTTGACGATCTTTTCAGGGTTGTTGCAATCCTCTGCCTTTCCAGACATCTCCTTGTACAAGGCCATCTGCCAACGCATGGATGAGTTGTTTTCACACTGGAAGACACAATCACAGTTAGTCCTGTCTGCCCTCACTACTGCTGCTTCCAGTGCTAGGCCTCCAGGTCCACTCGGCCTCTTCTACACCACAGCTTCTGCCAAGGGTAGGACCTTTGCAGTAGCGGTGGTGTGAAAGCTGCTGGCCAGTCTGCACCTCCAGATCCCCACAGCTCCTTATAGATCATGCAGATTAATAGACCCTCTCAGGCCTATACTTAACACTACAACTGACATGAAATATGAAGGTCTCCCTTAGTGGCTTCTTCCTCAATGAAGATGCACAAGATAAGCATGTCAGTCCCATCCTTATAAATGCTTCCAGTAAGAATCCTTTGATATGATATGATAGTTTATTTATAACATGCTTAATACCCAGAGGTGTCTAAGCACGGAACCGGGGATCGAACCTGTGTTGCTCCGCGTCATCTTGCCTCCAAGGCGAGCACGTTGCCCCTGAGCTATCCTCCCAAGACCCTTTTTCAATACTGCTGCTACATGAGATATGCCCTTTCAGCACACATGTCCACTGCTAGACATGTTGCAGTCCAACATTTTCACTCAACATTGCTCCCCACTCCTGCAGTTAGAGGTACAGCCCACCATCTCCTCCGTAATCTATGCGGATGCACAAGATTGCTCCCCTCAGTCTCTTCTCCACCAGCAAGGCAGACAACAAGGCCTTTTTGTTCCATTCCTAATCATGTGGCTGCTTTTATTAACTATACTCAACTTTTCATTACTACTCACTACATTAGGTGATAACCCCTCACAGTGTTTTCTATAATGCTGAATATGCCTGAGTTGGACCACACATGTGCCTTGCCCAGCAGGCAGTGGAACATATCTCCTACTTCAAGTGGCATATCCGTTTCTGTTGGTATCTCAGCATGCCAATTCCTGCATCTGTTTAACCATGCTTCTACCTGCAGATATGTGAACAGTCATCCATGCAGGGGTGTCCGGGCACACCCCTGCGAACAGGTGTCTAAATCTCTAATAAGAGATGTCTGAATGTGCCTTCTTACATAGTATCTGGATGTACCTCTCCACATTTAGAATGTACCGCCAAATGTACATGTATCAACATACCTCTTCATAACACGTGTCTGAATTAACCTCTCCATGTGGTTGCCTGAACATACTTCTACATGGCAGTATAGGTGTGTCCCTCTCCATGTTGGTGTTTGGAAGTACCTCTTAGAGTTGGTCTCTTAACATTCCTCTTCATGTGGATCTGATGGACCTCTCCATGTGGGTTTCTGAATGTACTTCTTCATGTGGTTTTATGATCATACCACTACATGCCAGTGTCTCGATGTCCCTTTCCTTGGTGGTGTCTAGACATATTAGACATATCTCTTAATGTTGGTACCTGAATAGTTCTCACTGTGTGGATGTCTGAATGTACCTGCCCCTTGAAGTGTATCTATGCACCTCTCCATGAGGGAGTCTGGGCGTACCTCTTCATTGTGGGTGTGTGAACGTACCTTGCCCTGCAGGTGCAGGTTGTTGTTCAGGAATTCTCTCACTTCTTCATCAGTGTCTTTCTGTTAAAGAATAAGAGACAGAACAAAAATGTTTACTTTCTGAGTACAGTTAAACTTGCTTATAAGAAGGGAGAATGTGTTTAGCGGTCAGCGGCAGAGAACAGAAGTCTTAGTATAGTGACTAGGCACTATGCAGCACTAGAAGACCTCACCACCGCATATCCCTCTTATTCACTTCTTGAATTTTGCCCAGAGCAACCATGTGTTTTTCTTTTTCTCCTCCCATCTGACTGAGAAACCTTATCTGAGATATCCCCTTATTTGAAATGAGGCGATATCCCCGGCTATTCCTTCCATTGGAAAAACAAGACTTTTAGTAAGACATTTACTTCTCTGTACTGTTGGCACAGAGAACTAAAATGTGAGTGAGGTTCCTCTATGCTGCCTGTGTCCCACCCCACAGAACACACTTTCTGACATGTATTCATTCACATGAGAATTATTCCTCACATTGTTGGGTAACGTTGAATCACTTATGGCTTCACCATAAGTAGTTTCAGAAATCCGCAGGTAGACTACATGCTTTTGGTGCCTAGAGAGGTAATGCAGCTGCACCTCACAAATGATGTCTAATGGGCAGAAATATGGTTCTGTGGTTCCTGTTGGTACACTTGCATTTCTGCCAAAACGCACCTCAAATGGGGATTAACGCTGACCTACCAGCACTTGTAATACCATGGTAAACTCAAAGACAATGTGGCGGTAACAGAAATCGAGTTTGGCATTTATTCGGAATTACTGCTGAATTACCACCATTCTCGTAATGAGGCCCAATGTCTCAAGTGCTGGCTAATTCATTACCCATTGTATTAGGCTACTGAACCTGCAAGTCCCAGTGAAACAAGACCCAGCAATAACATCTTACATCTAAAGAAGAATATGGTGCTGTGCCTGGAACTTAAACCAGGACAATCCTCTACAAGGAGATCAATCAATTGGACCTTCCACCCAAAGGTAACAGGATCCCAGATAAATCAAAGGCTTCACCAGGATTCCCTCACCCCCCTTATTAACCTGACATACTGTAACAGGGTATTCCCTAGAAAAATGAGGGCATTCAGTGTTACTTTCCCTTCTTGGCCAGTACAATGAGAAGAGTTATTGGATATTTCGTACACTGTAGAGTTGGGCATCCATAAGAATGATGCACTACGCCAGGTATACTCCTCTCAAACAAAGCTCTCTACCAGCGTGTTCCCCACTGAAATGAGGGACTCCAGAAGGGCATTCCCCCACTGAAATGAGACTCTCTACCAGGATATTCCCTACTTAAATTTGACACACTAAGAGAGCCTTCCCCATTGTGATGAGGCATAATTGGGCATGCCACCATGAAATGATGGACTATTGCAGGGTGTAGTCCAGGGGCATGGTGGGCTGTTACAGACCATCCCTTCGCAATTAAATAAGGCACTGTACCAATGCGTAGCGTATCTTGGCCATTGTGATGAGCTCCTGGTCTGTAGGCGAGCACATGTTAAGTCCGATGGGCAGCATCTTTTTGAGTGTGGCGACAATCAGCGATGTCTGTACAGAGTAACGGTCTCCACGGCGTTGCTTTTTGGTCCTCTCCTGATCTGAGCCACCAGACTGAAAATCAGATAGGGAGATTTATGAGACAAAAAGTACCAATAACCCTTCCACTGCTGTCCTCACACCTCTTCAGCATGCATCTAGCGTGAAATCCAAAAGGCAGCAGTTAAAGAGTACAGACAGAATGTGATGGCAGATAAGCTTGCCACTTCTTTATCCACAAACACCAAGAATCTTACCCTGTCGTCAAATGCACTCTTTACTTTTCACATTTCCATTGCTAATGTGTCTGTCTTAAGTATTTCTGAGTACAGTTAGCAATTTTGTCGTCACCTTTTAACGCCTCTCAACTTATGAGGCATTTCCACGCTTTCATCCATATTCTAAAAATACGTTTTTGCATGCTACTTGAATGTAGTATACACAATACTACATACTTGTATGCTATCCTATCACTGATCTACTCTCAAACCCTGATTATAGTTTTAAGCTTCTACTCTGCCATGTTTATTAATTAGAGAATTCTAAATGTCTATTCCATGCCCTATACATAATGCAGTGATTATGAATTCCCCAATTCTGCTCACTATGCAACTGTTTCCATCTTTCTCCCCATCCATAAAATCAATGTGTTCGACTTATCAATACACATGATGTCCTGGAATTGTAATGTGCCTCTAGTAATTCATTATAGATCCAAAGTTTATCCATATGTCAGGCAGTTTGTTTATCCTTATGTTTGCAGGTCCATACACCTCTATCACCCCAGCCCTCTTCCCTTTTATCACTCCCTATAAATCTCACTTCTCCATTCATCCTCATACATATAAATCCATAAGTACAATTGACTCTCCATCCATCCACCCATCCATCCATCCATGAAAGCGTTGGTTCTTGACTGTGCTGCACAGAGTACAAGAGAACAGGACACAATGATTCATAAAAATGGGACAAAACCCAAGGGAAAGCCACACAACCTGCATAAATGAGAAGAGGACAATACAGAACAGAAAGGGAAAGCATATAATAGCTCCAGGCAGCAAAGAAGATATTAGTATAGACAAAATTAAAAATACAGAAGGGTTAACGACATAACAGGAAAGAGCAGGCAGAGCAGACGAAAAAGAGAGTAGACATCTCTTGAGGCAAATATAGAATAGTTGTGTAAAGTAGAGGACTGTATTTTCAGAAAGAAGAGAACATGTAAGGTAAGACAAAATGTACAGTTTTGGAAGCAACCTACCAAGAAAACTAGCAGATCTTTATATAAAAATCGTTCAATAAAGTAGAGAGCATAACAGAAAAGTATTGAATAGTTAAGAAAAAAAGGGTAGAGGACAGTCCAAGAACTGCGAGTACTATCGTAAGTATTGAAATGTTCAGAAAGATAAAGGACGGTTAAGGAACATAGAAAGCAGTTCAGGAAAGTCGAAGAGAGTTCAGTAGTGTAGAGAACAACAGTTCAGGAAAGTGGAGAATAATTTGAGGATGGAAAGAACAGTACAAAAAGGTAGCAATGGTTGCTAGAAATTAGAGAATAGTCGGGAAGCAGCAAGCAGTTGTTAAAGAGAAAACACTACATAAAACTACTGAACATTTCAGAATACAAGACTATCAAGAATGTTTGTGAGAAAAGAAAATGACTAGAAAAAGGTAAAGGCTAGTTAGAAAAGTACCAAATAGTGCTCCAAGTTTGACAACAAATTGAGAAAAAAGCTAACGCTTTGATAATTTACTAATGTGGAAAATCGATTAGGAAAGCTCAGAGAAATTCAGAAAAAAGCGATAAACCATTAAAGGATGTCAAGATTAATTTTGGAAAGTGAACAAAACAATAGTAGGGGTCAGAAACTAGAGGCAAATGTGGCAAAGAAGAGACTACCTCAGACAATCAATACATCTCGTTCGAACTTTGCTATTCAAAGGTAAATACACATCTTTTAAATGTACATGTCTTTGAAAGACACACCCTACAATGCACACAAATGTTATTCCCAATCCATATATAGCAGTAAACCCACACAATATTTCCTCAAATCATGTTGCATTATCAATTCAAGATAATTATTTGCTTTAAATTGCAGAATGCACATGAGCTGGAGACCAGAAAGGTGCAAGAAAAACAGTACCTGTTGTCCATCAGGAGAATGCCTTTTCCTGCACAAAACTACGTTTGCCTATGGTGTCAAGTCAGGTTTCTTGATTGGCAGAAAGTCATTTAAACAATACAAAACACAGTACAAAACAAACATTACCACTATAATATAAAGTAAGAAAAAATATGCAATAGGCTAGTAGTAACACATATGAAACACCCCATAAAAGCTGTCAAAAATAAAAAATATAGCAGTTTAAGCACTAGCAATTGAATTTTAGAAATAAGTCTTCTAAAATCAACATGAGATGTCACAGTTAGGAGCAGGAAGAAGTCATAATACATACCCCCCTCGCAGTCACGAAAGCACAATGCACACAAAGCATTGAGAGGTCTTCTGTTCCATGCAACCCTCGGGTACCTGGCAACTGCAAACACAAAACCAGGGCAGGCTGTGCACCAAGCCTTAAACAGGGACTCCATTAGGTGTGTAATGGTTGCCTACCTCAGAAGCGGGAAAAAGAAATGCAACCAACGGTTGCTGTACAGTCGGCATAAAAACAAAACATAAATAAGGGTCTCCTTTGCTTTCCCACATGGCCACACCTACAAAGGTTAGGGTTCATTTTCAGAAAGGGACAGCGCTCAACTTCATAGAGAGAAATAGATATTATAATCCGATAAGAAAGCGAACTAGACCCAAACTTCACAATAGTGTTTTACTGAGCTAGAAGGATTTAACCACAAATCTAGCTCCTGGATGAGGTGAAAAGAACAGGAATATAACTAAAGATTCAATGACAAAGTATGGTTCATGAAAGTAGAAAATAGCAGTCAAAATGTATAGTAAGTTAGGATAATGGATAGTTAGACGAATTCATGAAAGTGGCAAGTAGTCAGGAATTTAGAGGACAGTTCCAGAGACTAGAGAGAAGTTCGGGTCAGCATCAACAAGTTCTACAACATAGAAAACTATTGACAAAGGAAAGGAGAACATTTGAGAGAAACAAAGTAGTTTCATCAAGTCAGAACATGGGTCAGAAAAGTAATGAACAGATACAGACCTAGTGAAAAGATAAGGAAAATGTTTTCACTCTCAAGAAATTTGAATTTAACTCTGGTACAGAGATAGCAGATAGCTGGTAAAGGAAGTAGACACTAGTGTATCAAAATAGTGATCTGTTCAGGAACATGGAAAACATTTGGAACTCATTGGAAAATTAGGGAATACTTCATGATTGCATGGAAAGGAATAGGAATGCAAACATCAGGTCAAGAAAATATAGAACTGTTCCATAAAGTAGACAAGAGTCCACAAAATTAAAGAATAGTTTGGAGAGTAACAAATAACTCAGAAAAGTGGTCAGCAGATTGGAACATAGAAAGTTTTTTCAAAGGTTTTTTTTTTATAAAGTCGGTAAAAAAACTGTAATAAAAAAACATAGAAAGTATCTTAAGAGAGTAAAAACAATCTTGGAAAGTATCAACTTAGTAGAGAACTAGTTGGCAAAGAAGCAAAATGTGCAATACAACACCCCATGGTTGAGGTAAGTATAAAGAAAATTATGAAAGTAGCAACCATTCAGAGAGGAGCAAGCACTCAGGTATGTGATGAATACCCCATAAAAGAAGGCAACAATTAAGAAAAATAGCTGAGCACAAATGTAGAAACAATGTAAAGAAAAGAAGAAGGAATATCTGAAAGGTCGAGAAATTCTGAGAATAAAGCAGGGTACCAAGTAGGGTATATGCTATATGCGCTTATGACTTTTTATGTATCGGAGCAAGACTACCAAATGGCTTTCCGGATCTTGCACACAAATGAGTCAAATAAATTGTGAAACACAGAAGAAAAAAGAACATCTAGGCTGAGAAGAGGCATATTGTTAAAGCTTTTATGAATGTAAGATGGTCCACAGTAGCTGTAAGTTTAAAGGGAAAATTATTCCACCTGGGGGTTTGAGAAGGATGAGCGAGGCAAAACCTCTGGTTCATCAACTGTTTCTTTTAAGTTTAATGAGTTCTAAGAGGAGAGCAGATTGTGATCTCATGCAGCGACTCAGATAATAGTGTTAAAATGTGCTCCTAAGAATCTGTTTGGCTGAAAAGGCCATACGGAAAATATACAGAACAAATAGTCCAGGGTTAAACAGGCTGAGGCTTAATACCCCATGGAGGTTAAGAGGCAAGGTGCAGCATTCTGTAGCCTGTGTAAGCTGGAAGGCCTAAGTTAGTGAAAGATATCAAATGAGTGAATACTGCTTTGGGTTTCTGGCAAAGCATATTATTCATCAAAGTGATCTCCGGCCATTAAAGACTGCTTTCATCACAGCAGAAACCTGAGGTTGTCGAAATAACATTGAGTCTGTGATGACTTCTAAATTTTGAATCCGAGCATCAGGGCAGGAACATGGAATGAATGCCACAGGATAGATGTCTGCCAGCCAACTGACATCTGAATACCTACTATTACCCGTTCAGTGTTAAGCTTTAAGTTGTTGGCCACCATCCAGGCGTTAATTTACAGCTTATCCCAAGTGAAATGACCTTGTCTTGAGGTGACAGTAGGATGGATTCTGAGCAAAATAAGGTGTTATCCACATAGTTAAGTTATTATATTCCAAGAGTTTATAATAATTTCCTTAAAAGTAAGATATGAACACTAAACAGCAGTGGGGCAAAGGAGAACACCTGTGGGACACTAAAGAATATGTTTTTCACATTTTGAGCAACAGAGGGATAAAGTAATCAACTGCCAATGGTTTTCTAACACGCCCTGATCCATCCTAGGGCCTGATCTATGACTGAAACAAAACTATTCTGGAAGATTCTGTGCTGCAAGGGTGTGAAATGGTATTGAAATGGCTATATTGGCCATGGTGATTGCACCTCCACTTTCAACCATGGTCATTAAAGTGTCTGGCATTGATAGCACTGCACATTCAGAACTGTGAAGTTGTTTAACGTCAGCTTGTTGAGGGTGGAGGATCTCAATCAACAGGACATGTTCATGTAGCTGGGTTAGAAACATTTATTTTGACCAACTTAGAAATATATCCGATAGTTCAGAGAAGCTTATAGTTGCTGATTATAAATGGTTCTGCTTGGGGAGTTTTGAGCAGCGGAGTAACTACTGGTTGCTTAAATGTCTTAGGCATAATGTGCACAAGAGAAAAGGAAGAAAGGGTTAGGAACTAACACATTTGCAGATAAAGACCCAACAGAAGAGGAGTGTAATCCAAACAAGTACTCAACAGCTCAGAAAAATGCATAGCATAGTGAAGACTTTGAGAAGGTGGAAATAATTCAGCAGTGTAGAGAACCGCACAAACATGTAAGAAACAGTATACTGAATAGACTATGGGTTTCATTTGTAATGAACAATTCACAATTATTACTTTATAGAATAGTTCAAGACTGCTCAGGAAAGAGGCACATATTTGTAGAGTGTAGAGAACATTTCAGTAAAGTAGATAACAGTTAAATAAACAGTTAACAATTCAGGAACAAGGAAGAAGTAAGTGTAAAAAACATTTTGGAAATGTAAATATGAAGATACATTTAAAAAAGTAGCCAAGAACTGAAGAAGAGAGAAAAAAGTTCAGGGAAGTAAAGAATGCATCAGGAAAAAATGGAAGTAGAAAGAGATCAAGCAGGTGGACAATATTTCTATAAGGAGGATGGGAGTTAACAGTGATAGCCACCTACCCCAAGATATCAGTAAAGAGATGAGTAGAAAATGCAGTTAAGAAAGAGGATGCACAGAGATCTCGAAGGTTGGGAACAATTTATTCATAAAAGAAGACTTCAGAAATGTACATTGGTCTCGGGAGGATAGCTCAGGCGCAACGTTCTTGCCTTGGAAGCAAGACGACACTGAGCACCACATGTTCAATCCCTGGGTCCATGCTTAGACACCTCGGGGTATTAAGCGTGTTAGAAATAACCTATCAAATAAAATCATAGTGTATGCAAAAACATCAAAAATACAAAGAACAGAACGGGAGTGTAACTAAATCTTCTTCAAGAACTATGGAAGGCTTACAGGAAATAGCCAAGAATTTAGAATGGTAGAGAACGGCACAACAAAGTATGCAATAGTTAAGAAAAGTAGCATACAGTAAAGGAAAGTATGAATCAATTTATGAACAAACAGAACAAATCAGCAAATATTCTCAGAGACAGAAACGACTGAAACATCAAGGGTAAAGGTAGTGAATAGTCCCATAAAATATACAACAGGCCAGAGAAGTAGAGTAGCAAATAACTGAAGAAGACAGAGAGCAGTTCAAGTAGAGAATGGGTTATGAAGGAAGCAAGTAGTGCAAGAAAGTAAAGAAAGTGGAATTGTGATTATGAAACCTCAGAAGGTTTCAGCAAAATAGAGAATAGTTCACAGAAGTAGAAACATATTCGGGGGTGCAGCGTACAGTTCAGAAAAGCATCAAGCAGTTCAGATGTGTAAAGAACCATAAAGGAAAGACAATAAAATGTGTTTATGTGCTGGGATTTATATAGCACAGACCTACCAGTGACAAAACAAGGTGCTATACAACATAGGGATACAGCGTTAGGGTAGAACAACATGGAAACAACTAGAAGTCTAGAATATTAAGCGTACACTTGAAAGGACGTTGAGAGAGGATTGAGACGGTTAGAGGGTAAGTTGGTTTTGGAAAGTAGAGAAGACATTAGTAAAGAAGATAAGGATGTAGAAAGTGGAGCCCCTCTAAAGAAAGTACTGTAGACGGCAGTACAGAAAAGCAGAGCATACCTCAGATAATGAGAAAACAGTTCAGGAAACTAAAGACCAGTACCAAAAATAACCCAACAATGCACTGGGGGCAGTTCAAGGAGGAAGAGATAAGCACAGGAAAGTATTCAGCAGCTAAAAAAAAGTACAGAACAATCCAGCAGAGTACCGAACAGTGCAGGAAGGTCGTGACTTCTCAAAAAAGAAGAAAACATTTCAGAAAAGTCAAAAATAGTTTAATAATAATAATTAATAATAATAATAATAATAATAATAATAATAATATAGTTTAAACAGTATAACCTGGCTTCCAAAAGTATAAACCAGATCAGTAAAGCACAGCATGATGGAGGAATGTAGATGAACAGTTTAGGACAGTAGAAGGCAATGAGAAAATCAAGCAGTTCAAGAATGAACGAACAGTGCAGGAAAGTGAAGAATAGTTGACAGAGAAAAAAGCACATAAGAGTTCAGGAAAGTCGGATCAGGTCATAAAAGAGGAGATATGTTTGGACAGTGGCAAACAGCTATGCAAATAGAGAATACCTACAGGAAGGACAACATAATACAGCAAAGAAACAAACAGTTTCAGAAGATATAAAAATAATCTCAGAAAACCAGTAAGAGTTCTTGGAAAAAGAGAACAGTTGAAAACCTGTAGTTGAGCTAGGTCACTGTATATGACAAAGACAGGCAGGACAAACATGACTATGTAGGACCAAAGAATACATTACACAGCTGCACAAAGTGTACGGTTGTATACAAAACGAGATACATAATACAGCTATCAAAGTGTATGATCACAGTAGCACAAGGCAGTACAGTTTAGGAAGGATGGCAATGTGCCAACATGAGTACAGATACAATAGGAATAGTCAGCAATGAATAATACAAAGAAACAAGTATGAAGAGCAACAATTTAGACTACATAGATAGGGCTTAACACAAAATTGCAGTCATTGTTTCACTTCATCATCCACTGACCTCTGGAAATGCAGAAAAAAAAGCGTGAGAATATAAAAAGCTGCCAATATTGAATAAAAGCAAATGCAAGAAATGTCCCTATCTTTCTCCAAAATCCCTCTGCACACCACATCCTACCCTCCACGAATTGATCATGTAGGAAAAATGTCTACAAGGTCCTTTGTGTGCAGTTATTAACTGCAGAATACACAGAGAAATAGATAAAGCAGTCCTCATCGTTTGTGTATGTATGAAAAAATCTTGCATTCTGCTGTAAGTGGGGTACTACATAGCAAAAAGATGCGTACCCTGCTTTATGTAGCTCAGCACCATTATGCTCTGCATTCCGGCATATGCCACCGTCCTAGAGCTCAGTCTAAGAATGCCATGTGACCCAAAGCCAGCCAAAAGGGTCACAGGAAAACAAGCACATCTTGTTTAACAACCAAGATAATAAACTGTGTGCAGAACAGTATGTCTGAGCAGCCAAGAAAAAGCACTGTGGGGAACTATTCACATAGAGGCCCCAGCAGAAGAATTTGCCATCCGTATTGCCCAAAGTGGAGAACCATAGGTAATAGATCTCACCAAAGCCCCCTTTAAGTTCTTCTGTAATGAACCTGATCCCAAACAGCACCTTGGCATGCACTTAAGAAAGCCCCTCAGCAATGGAAGATTTGATTGAGTACAGGGACATATCCGAACTGACTAGTGCACACCACTCCCTTCCTCCCTCCCTCCATCCCTCCCACGTCCCTACTCTAGTCGTATTACCTTGATGGCTGCACACACTGCTCCCAACACATCTGAGGTTCAATGTGTTGTCCCTGATATGGCATCTCAGCATCAAGCTTCACTCTGCTCTGCATTCAAGAACAGAAATGTTCCAGAGATCCCAAGATCATGCAATCTCTTCTCCCTCTCACCACCCTTTCTATTCAAAATGGCACGCTTGTCTTGTTCCTTAACTCCCTAACTCAATTACCTGATCTAGATAGTATTAGGAAGAAAGGGCAGGGGAGAATAGTCTGATGAAGAAAGAACATGCCCTTTAAATACTATGAGGACTTGATAAAAGCCTGTATGCCAAACATATAGACCAATGGCACTATGAATCCTGTGTCAAGGGAGGCCTCTTTTACAAATATGCATTACCAATCGAGAAACGGCACTTTTTTTATTAGAAATAGTTTCTTCCTTATGTGTTGGGAAAAGGATTTTAAGATTAATCTATTTACTTCGTGGGGGATGGAGGTGCCAAAGAGAGGCCAGGGATTAACGCCATAGGGACAATATCATTGTTTGTTCTTAAGGAGTAAGCTAGTTTCTAAGTAGTTGCATGGAGTGTGGAAGTTAGAGGCAGACAGTCCATCTTTGGGGAGAAAGTCCATCTTTGCGTGGAAAAAAGTCTTCCTGAGCATGCTATAGAGTGCATTTGTGGGTAGAAGAGAGTTTAACTGAGGGTTGGAAACAGTCTCTGGGTGGCATAGGGTGTATCTATGAGTGATAGCATCTTCCACTTACTGGCAGACTTTCTTACACCCACCGGGAATGTGTGGGTGGGTTGTACAGAGTCCACCTGAGATGGGGTGTGGGGGTGCAGGGAGTCACTAGGCAAAGACAACCTGCTCACTAGATAGAAACTGTATTTAAGCGACAACCTTAAGTGGTATCTTGGCAATTGGAATATTATTTGTAGGTGGTGGGAAGACTATATGTAAGTAATGGGAGAGTTCATGTGTGGGTGCTGGAGTGAAAGAGATGACAGATTGTATCATATTACCGGGGAAGCCATGTTTCCAGTCACAGGTTCTCATTCTACAAACTCGTGAAATCATGCTGTTAAATGAAAGCTCAAGTCGGAAACATCGTTTTCCCCACGGACACAGAGTCTTTTGGTAATCCTACAAAGAGACCATTGATGGGTTGGGGGCATCTATAGTGAATGAGAGACTACCTTTTGCCATCAGAAAGTCCATCTGTAAGTAGCAGTGATGTACAGTGGTTGGCATTGACAATCTGTGTGTGGGTGTAGTTATTTTATTTATGGGGCTAGTGTCCAGCAAAAGGGTGCAGGGAGAAAATCTGTGCAAGTCTGTACAATTTTCCTTTTGTGAGTTGGAGTGTTCTACTCATATTCAGTGAAGACAGGCTCATCTAATCCCTCTTTGCCAAATATGAGAGACCTGAACACCAGCACAATGACGCAACCAGATAGTCCTAGAAAGCGTGATCCGCTATCAATGGCTGTGCATTTGCAGAGAAACAGGAAGAAGGATCCGACAGTGCGGAAGAGGTGGTAAGGGGAGGATAGGGGTGGGTTTGGTGGCACAGGAGGCTACACAGATAAGAGGGGCAATCTGAGACAGAGACCCTCGGCATGAATGTGTGGCAGCTGGAAGGGCGTCTGGGGGCAGAGAGCCCCCAGTGAGAGGTGTGATGGGGAGGGAGGTGGCTTTAGGGGACATAGTTCACAAGGGAGGCGACATGAGTCAGGGGAATGAGCGAAGAGGGAAGGTCAGTTGGTTGGGACTCTGGGAATAGCGACTCATGATGTGAGGTACTGCTCTTCGGCACAATCACATATATCTAGTAGGAGTCCATATTGAGGTAAGTCTTCCTTTTGTGAGTTGTAGAAGAGAATCCATTAAGGACAAATAGTCCATATACAGGGTATTGAGAGTCCATATGAACAGGGTATATAATTTATTCATGAGCGTTCAGTTCATAGTCATATATATTCCCTAAGTCCCATGGGCAACATAAAAAACATGTGAGCATGGAGTGATCAAATGGGGCAAGTATGTTTTCCTGAGTTGACCAATGGCCACCTAAGTTCTATGCACAACCTATATTTGCTTCTGCTCTCATCTTGTCACAAGTTTGCTGCAGCTCTAGCAAGTCAAATGAAGTTGAGATCAAACCTGGCCCTCATGCATATTGTTCAAAGAACTTCTATTGTATTGAATATGGACTTCCGTGGGGTGACCTGAGCAGAGAATGGCACTGATCTGGCTTAAGAAGAGGAGACTGCAGGGATTTGACTTTCCATTTTGCGCCATAACTCTATTGAAGACAGCAATGGTGTCCATGAATCATTACAATTTTCCTCTGCCTCACCCTGTGGGGAATTTTAAGGGTGAATCAAGGGGGGTGGGAGGGAAGAGACCCGGGGGATGATGCTTCATGCTGACTGCGCGGCACACACAGCGTCCATCAAAACACAATGAAAAGAAACAACATGAGCAGGTAGTGTTTTTTTCTAACCTGGCTTTCTCCAGACTACAAACAAAAAGAAATAAAAACATAAAGGGTAGAAAGGTTAGGATCCAGACATTTTTCACATTGAGTCACAGTTTGAATAAAGGCCTTGAAGAAGGGAGTTAGTTTCTACAGAAGATTTATGAAAAGGTAGCATGTACACAAAAAAGATTTGGGTGGAAAAGGATGACAGGCACATTTCAGAGCAAGAGCCCGACAGAGATACAAATCACTATCCAAATTCCTTGAGATGAAGAAGAAAAGGTTACTTACCTGCAACAATGTTTCCTGCATGTCTATCTTCTATAGAGACACAATCTCAGGAGGATATCCCCCGCAAGAGTTTAGCACTTTAGTAACCATACAAGGTAATTGGTTTCCTCAATTTATGTTGGGCCTTGCTGACATGGACAAGATACAACCTGACCACTGGCTGTCCCTGCTGTTCTTTTTGAACCTGCAAAAACACTTCATATCTCATTCTCAGCAGAGGAGTTAAGGTGGTTCAGACATACTACATCCTTAAGTGAATATACTTTGCCAAGCACATTCTTAACCATTTTATTTGATCCCTAACAAAAATCAACCAGCATATATCTGTTTGTCATTCCTCTTTTGAAGGATCAAGTGTGTGCTAGAGGATGATTCAGAGTATGTGGCTCCAGGCTGTGGAAGTCCTCCTATCTGGCTGATTGATTATTTTCCTTTTCCTAAATAACTGTGACCTCCTCTGTCACTCCTCTCCCAGTAGGGGTGCCGCACGGGTCTGTCCTTGGGTTTCGGCTCTTCACATTCTCCTCCTTCTATTTCAGCAATGTCATCTCCACTCTTGACTTCTCCTATAATCTATTTGCAAACAATACTAAAAAGAAATCTGCTTCCACCCCTTGAGCCCATGATCTGTCCTCTGGCATCACTAAATGCCCATCTGCTATCCATTACTGGATGGTGCTTTACTGCCTGAAGCTTAACACTTCCAACAATGTAGTGATCTTTCTCCAACCTTCAAAAGGCACACCCCTTCTTGCATGTGCTAAGTCATTTCCCTTGACCTCTCCAGACCACACCCATGGCCTGCAATCTGGGGAGGGTTTCCTTTGACAGTGATCTGAAACATGAGCACTCTATCACCTCGACTCTTCTAGCTTCTAGACCTAATTTCCTGAACATCACACTCATCACCACCCAGGTCCTCAACACTCTGGATTATTGCTCCAGCCCCATCATGGGGCCTACTTCGTGCAGGGTGCCAATATAGGAAATTTCACATTGTATTCAAATTCCTTCTATTGGAGTTTAATCAATCTGTGGGCTAGCTCCACCTACTATGGCCAACTCAGTCTCCTGCTGCCTCGTATATTTACTCCTTCACCTTTTGGGCTCCTTAACACTGGATCTCCATACCCCCAGAGGATTAAGGGGATTCCACCAGGGCCTGGCTTCAAGATCACCCTAATGACGGCTCTTCTATCCTTGGAGGGAGCCCCCGAGTACCATCCCAATGATCCCCAATCACTGTCACAAACAGAGTGTGTATCTGTTGTGACAAAGTCACATTTTAGATGCACCAACTGAAGAAGTTTGGGGGACCATGGGAGTCGGAAAGGTCCACAAGTGATGTGGTGTGCTACCTGGAGGAGCTACGCTGGGATTCTCCCTGGGTCCTTCTTCACCATGAAGCCTCTTGTACCCCTTGGAAATCTAGGTAGGGGTTTAGCCCTCTGTGCAATAGACCAGGGAAGGTAGAGCAAGAGATAGTGACCCGTCGCCACACTGTTTCAGACCATCACATGTAAGGCAGGAACACACTCTAACATTGATTGCTAATGCTAATTGAGCATCCTGTGCCCACACTCAATCCCCACATCCAGGGCCTACTCAGCTCTCTGCTCTGACCCCCGGGCAGAGCATAATGAGGCAAGAGGTCCGCCAGCTGACGTGAGAATGCTCCCACCAAACATAGTAGTCAAGGAGGGTCACAGACCCCAATACTCTCATTGCCTCACCAGTTACCCTTCTCAGAGGAACAATGCCCCTGAGCCTTGCAGTATGGTATGTGGACCATTGGCTCATTTCCACCTGAGTCTAAAATGGTAGGCCAGGTCATTAACTCCTCAGTCCCTGCAAAGAAAGGAAGTGAGTCGGCCAATCACAAAGGGGGAAGGAACGTGTCAGGATCGGACAATCTCAAGGAATAAAGGAAACACCCGAAAGTGATGAAAGGAAAACAGAAAAGGGCTACTCATGCAACCCACAGAGTATGACGTAGCGTCAATCCATAGGACCATTGAGGAACTCTCTTCCTCACAATATTTGGATGCTTCCTAATCTGCTGGATTTTTGGAAATCCCTGAAAACTCATTATCACCTGAGCAGTTCAGTTTTATTTCCACTCTGCGCCTACATACAGTGACGCTATTCTGAGCTCTTTGTTGAGCTGTGTTCATTATAAATATCCAATACAATACATTACAATGCAGTTTGAAATTGCAAATTGAACGTTTATTTTTATCTGTAACTGATTAAATGTGTTTTATGTGTTTTTGCTTGTATACGTTTTTTTGTTATAAACCAATACAAAATAAAAACAATTCCAATACAGTGGCTGTGTCCAGATTGATTGATCGATTGATATTTTATTTCTATTGCGCTCGTACACAAGTGTTTCAGAGCGCGACAAAAGAGAAAAAAGGGAGCAAGCTGCTGGAGAATAGCACAGCCTCAACATGACTCTGGCAAAGAAGCAGAAATGCGTGTTGGTAAGCTCAAGGTATAACCCTTGCAAGAGGGAATTCTTCCTGGTTACCCACGCGTACCATCACTCTGGACAGCAGAAGGCGTAAGGCTGCTGTCATACTGAGCGTGATCTGTTAAATTCAGCTTCTCTGTTTATCTTCTTTTCAAAGTCAAATGTATTCGTGTATTACCATGATGTTGTAAGTTATGTAAATATTTGTCACTTTTTTTGTGAAACCTTTCATTATTCTCTTTAAGAAGCAATGATGTAATCAAAAACAGTTTACACAAGCTCTAAAATTTGCTTTCTCCTTGCTTATAAACAATTATCCTTTTGTCTGTACCACTATGTCTTTGTTGTTTCGTGTCAATAACAATATTTCTGAGGCTTGTGGAATCTGCTTAGATCACATGCTGTGCATAGGCCGACATCTAGTGGAAGCTGCGGAGTATTACAGTTTGTTTTTCGAAACTCGAAAATGGGCGTTGACACAGGGCGTGCCAGTAATACTATCCCTATTGGGGACATCCACTGTACCCAAGATCCCTCACACGTCTAGGATCCCCAGATTGTTTTTTTCCGCCATACTGGTCGGAAGCATTTTGCGGAGTCCCCTGGCCTTAGCCATACTTTTGCTAAAATATTGATTAATTTACATCCTTTCCCCATCCCAACGTCGAACTTCGACACTCGACGCAGGCTTGGAGAAGAATTCGACCGTCGGCTGCTGCACGACGGATTTGGGCCTCGGAAGGCCTTGGAAGGCCTCTGGCCTCGGCCCTGCAAGTAGGGAGAGTGGGGGGTTGGACATACTCTACACTCTTGGTATATAGGTACACCTTATACATTTCCTACACTTACCAGACCGCTGCCTCCAGGTGCGTATGGAGGGTACCCCTTTTCAATTCTGCCCCAAGTGCAATCGCAAATAACCTTGGGTCGACAGGCACGCCACGTGCAATCTCTGCTTGCCGAGGGACCACCCCGAGGTGAACTGCAGAGCGTGTAGTAGGTTTAAACCTAAGACACTTAAGGACCGTTCGACGAAGCGTTTGGGCCGACCATGCCAAGCAGCGGAGGGCGCATTCAGCGATGGCAGCGACGGCGAGGGCATTACGGTGTTGAAAGACAGCCGAGCGCAGGTCCCAGACCTCAGAAGGTCGTCCGACAGGGTGGCTATGGGGAAGACCCCCGGCGACACAAGCGCTTCACACACCACTCACACAAAACACACGAAGTCCAACCGAGACTCGACGACGTTGAGTTTTCGGAAAGAGGCACATAGAGAACGGTCCGAATCAGTGTCCTCTGGGCGTTCTCGATCGAGATCGCCGCATGACTCCAGGCAATCATCCACTCTTGCCAAGAGTGCCTCGCTTCCTAAGCTAACAGGAGTTCGATCGTCGGAGGACGAAGACGACTTCCACCCCCAGGCCGCTCTCCAGGAGTCGGAGCCTGCAGACAAGATCAGCGCTGCCCCACGTTCGAAGGACAGGGACTCTACCCCCGATCCTCGACGCCAGGCGTCGAAAACCTCCGGAACCACAAAGGGACAGGGAAAACACTTTTCCACTCACAGGGAGGGGGGAAAACAGCAGAAGAAGCAGCCACTGCACTCTTCCACACCTGTGAAACACTCCACTCCTCCTAAACAGACAGACAAGCCCAAGTCTGCTGCTATTTCTAAAACCAGCAAATCTACTCAGGATAAGTCTCCTAGACTTTCTGAGAGAGTCATTCCCAGTTCCAAAGAATGGTCGAATGATGACATAGATCACTCTGTCAAGGATATCTTCTTTGGCAGACTTTTATGATAAAAATCCAGACCATTTCCTTTCATATAATCCACAAGGGGCTACACCCTCAGGCTCTAATGATCCTATCCCCCCAAGTAAGAAGCCCCGGTTTGAGACACCTATGAGGTCTGCGGACCCCTTCGATGTACAACCATACTCACGGCCATACTCACAGTATCAAGGAAAGACCTCCTTTGGTGAGGGCCAAGAATTTGGCATGGTAGAAGAGCAAACCGGGACGGGCTACTATGGGGATGATGAGGACCAAGAAGAGGAAGAGGAAGACCCTGAAACCTACAGAGTAGATTCCCCGGTAGAGAAGGAAGCCCCGGTTACCGACTCCCCTGTCGATAACCAACCCCTCCTGAACGAGGTTCTCGCACGAGCAGCAGAACATTTCCATATTGACACCCACGGTGTCCAGGAAGAGAGGGACTTCGCCGAGGAGTTAGTGGGAGAAAGGAGGCCTGTTGCCCAGACCATCCCTATCCTTAAGTCTATTCAGCGAAGAATAGACCCATCCCTGGTGAACCCGAACCTCACCAGAGCAGTCAATCCCAGAGTTGAAAAACCTTTCAGGGCAGCCCAGTCATACCCTCTCTATATAAGAGGACATCTGAAGCCAGACTCCCTGGTTGTCACTAACACTCGTAAGAGGGCTGGAACACTCTTGTCATCGTCCGAAGCTCCTCCAGACAAGGAGAGCAAAAAACGATATGGTTTTGGCAGGAAAGTAGCCTCAACGTCCGCCTATCAGGCAAGGATTGCAAACCGCACCACCCTGTTGGCCAGCTACAACTGCCATCAGTGGGAAGAAGTCGCGGCACTCATAGCCTCTGCACCAGAACCCTTAAAGGGCCAGTTAGCACGAATTTCCGCAGAGGGTAGAGCCGTGTCTGGTTGCATTTTAAAAGCAACTTTTGATGCCGCGGACAACGCAGGCAGATTGATAGCAGAAGGTACTGTTATCAAGAGACATGCGTGGTTACGGCAGTCTGGTTTTAAGGCAGAAACCCAGGCATCATTGTTGGACAAACCGGTGGAAGCCGATCTGTTGTTTGGTAAGGCGGTCAAGGACGCGCTGAAGAATGCCAAGGACGAATATGAGACGCTCAAGTCCCTTGGCCAGTTAACCAATAAGCCCCCTAACCAGAGAGGGAATGGAAATTCTCAACTTCCCATTCTTTTTGACTGCGACGACAATGGAGCTTACCCATTGAGATGACTCAATAGTTTCAATGATCCGTTCACTTTCAAGTCTATTCAGCTCTTGTTGAACACTCTCCACTAACGCAAAGGGAATCGCTCTTGGTTTAAAATGCACCACTGGCACCGCTCCAGGTTTCAGTGTAATTCTGTGAGCACAATTTTTTAGCACGCGGCCAAAATTCCCAGAGAGGATCAAACTATTCCCAGGGGCAGGGTACACAGTGGAACAACAACAGCCAACAGTCTACCCAGGGTTACGGCAGGGGTAATAGGAGAGGACGTGGTAAAGGCAGAGGCAGCCCCAGTAGAGGAGGCGGCACGCCTCCACCAAAGCAGTGACAATCAGTTCAGGGTCCCTTCTATCAACTCAACTTCCCATTCTTTTTGACTGCGACGACAATGGAGCTTACCCATTGAGATGACTCAATAGTTTCAATGATCCGTTCACTTTCAAGTCTATTCAGCTCTTGTTGAACACTCTCCACTAACGCAAAGGGAATCGCTCTTGGTTTAAAATGCACCACTGGCACCGCTCCAGGTTTCAGTGTAATTCTGTGAGCACAATTTTTTAGCACGCGGCCAAAATTCCCAGAGAGGATCAAACTATTCCCAGCCCTAACTCTTGATGAAACATTTCATCAGTACCTTCATTGGAATTGTCCTCCACACTCGAATTGCTGCTCTTTACAATTAGCACAGGTTCGTCTTGACATGGATCCAATCTAATTTTCAATGCAGCCTGGTCCTTCCATCCCAAGACATTAACGCCTTTCTTAGCAATGTAAATGGTCACCTCTGCTTGACAGTTTTTAAATTGCACCATGCTCTTGATCCAACCTGTGATGTGAATTCTCAAATCTTTGAATCCTCCTGGATTTTTTATATCAGATTGATGAACATTTGCACTTAAACCTTGGCTCTCAAGCCTCTCCATTGTTTCAGCCATTATAATTGTATAAGGAGAACAACTGTCAACCATCACTGACAGCTTACAATTGTCAAACATTATTTCATATCTGGGACACTTCAGCTCTCCATTGACTGATCTGCGTACCACCACCACTCGCTCCTCTTCTGAGCCTGAGTCATCCTGTACTAAAGACACCATCTTTTTGTTCTATAAACCACAGCACAATGTCCTCTCATCCTGCAAATGGTGCACGTCTGGTTGATGGCTGGACAGCTCCTTGAATTGGCATAATGGCCCACTTTGCCACATCTGAAGCATCTGTCTTTATCTCTGCCTTCAGTCTTGAATGTAGATTTCCTCATTCCAGTCTTGACCTCTTTGCGATCCTGTTCCTTTCATCTCACTTTTTTGTCATTGGGAACAGCTTCACCACTCTCTGCTTTGTCCTTCTTGCTCATTACAACATTTACTAAAGGTTGCTCTAGAGACTCCTTTTCCGATTGACTTCCAGTTTGCACTTGAAGAACTTCCAATTTCGTATTCTTGATCTCCTTCGAGCAGAGATGTGTGTGCTTAACTCTTTTAGCAATAGCCATAGCCTCTGGTAGGAAAGGAATCCCTACAATCCACAACCGATCTTGAATCAGGGGATCTTTGGTGTGGATGATAATGTGATCCCTGATCAATTCTTCCACAGTGATGCCTTTCCCAAATCGACGTGTGTTAGCAAGCTTCTTGAGGATTGACACATACTCTTCCACTGATTCATCATCCCTTTGAGACCTAGTGTAGAATTTATTTCTATTGATGGTGACATTGGTCTCCGGGGCATAATACTTGTCTAACTGTCTCAGGGCCCATTCATGTTCATCCAAATCACCAGCTTCATCACCAACCAGCTTTGGTAACTCCCTGTATTTGCGTTGGCCTTCTGGTCCCATAGCATGCAACAATAATAATTCCCTTTTCTGTGGTGTCAAACTCTTTTGTTTAACAGTCGTAATGTAGTTTTTCCAATATTCTTTCCAGTCTAGCCAGAATATGGTTGGTCGACCAGGATTTGGAAAAAAACTGTCGGGTGGATGTACCGTAATCCCTTGCATGTTGAATTATGCAAAATTCTGCATTTATTTATTTTGAAAAAAAAAACTGCGACTAAAATGAGGCTTCAGAGTAATAAGGATTACCGGCTGGGCTTGACCTAGTGTCTCTCAATATGGCTGCATGTTGAGTGACGCTTTAAGGTGCTTTGCTCTAGCACTATTATGAACTGTCAGATACTGCAGTCTGTGCGCACGCACACAACATACAATGCTTTGTCTTCAGAGATAACGCGCACAGCCTCGAATAGCTTAAACTTGGCCAACCTGTGCCTCTGAAAAACCATACCTTTAACTTCCTTCAGATAAATGCTTGTCCTCTGCATTTCTCAACCGTTTCACTCCTCGACTCCTGACCTAATGTCGTTGGCATATATATCACGTCACTACTCCCACACACCTCAGTTCCTCACTTTTTCCCCCCCGTGGTCAGCAGTCACTGGGAAAAATCCATAATGGACTCCAAGCAATGAAACATTTAAAAAAACGGACTAATAGCCGACAGTAGCACAATGGATGCAACTCTTTTTTAAATACAAAGGGTTGCCTACCCTTCGATTGTCGTCCCCCAACAAATGGGATATACTGAGAGCGAAGTCAAAAGACACTTCCATAGCTGGGCAGGCTGGGACGGCGATGAGGAAAATGTGGGAGAAGAATCCAAAGAAAGAACATTACTGGCAAGTCATTTCTCCTTCAATGGATTGCATGCTCCCGCAGATTCCTCATCTAGATAGACTTTCAAAGCAGTAGAGCACTAGGAGGCGTAACTAAAGTCTAAAACAGAAAGCTCTGCAACACCGCTCTCCCAAACTGGGCATCAGCCGCACGGGCCCTTTTCAGGTTGTAGTGCTTCGTAAATGTGTGAAGGGATGACCAAGTCTCGGCCTGACACATCTCCTTCACTGGCACTCCGTTTAGCAGTGCAAAAGAAGTTGCTAAACCCCTAGTTGAGTGCACCATAATGCCTGAAGGCACTTCCTTCCCCACCTTCTCATAGCACCCTGAAAAACAGAGGACTATCCAGCAGGATATTGTTTGTTTCGTCCCTGCCAGTCCCTTCCTTGACTGTGAAAAGACAGCAAATAACTGGTCGCCTTATCTGAAAACTGCTGTTCTAGCCACACTGTAGCTCAGTGCCCTCCTTGGGTCGAACCTGTGTAGCCTCTCATACTCTGTGGAAGGATGAGGCGGGTGGGTAAAACACTGGTAACTCTACGCCCTGAGATATGTGGAATTCGAGACAACTTTAGGTAAAAAGTTTGGATAGACTTTTAGTAATACTTTTTGTCTGAAAAACCTCAAGAATGGCGGCTTACAGGGAAGAGCCTGAAGCTTGCTTACACGTCTTGTCGATGTAATGGCCACCAAGAGAGTTGTTTTCAGGGTAAGGACCCTCATTAATGTGGAATGTAAGGGCTCAAATGGAGCCATCATCAAAAAAGTGAGAACTAAATTCAGGTCCCAGGCCAGAACCACAAAATCTGTGGGAGGGAACCTGATTACATGGTCTTTTAGAAACTGGGCCATCACCAGGATCGAAAAGAAAGAACCTTGATCCTATGACCCTTTAAACAGGGATGAGGAGCCAGATAAGACTTTGACTGTGCCTATCTGCAGGCCTGGTGAGGCTAATGAAAGAAGGAATTCCATCACAGCGGTGATGGTACACAAGGTAGGGTCCACTTCTCGATCACGACACCACACCTAAGACCTTCTCAACCTGCACATGTAAAGGGACCTAGTGGAAAGCCTAGGTGCAGCCAGCAGCAACTTGAGCATCTCCTCTTAGAGGTCTCAGTTATCATACCTTAGCCTCTCGAAAGCCACGCATGTACATTGAGAGAGTGGGTTCGGGTGCAGCACCCGACCCTTCAACTGGGATTGGAGATCCGGCCTCTGAGGAAGCAAGCAAGTTGGGCAGAAGGGCCAATTACAGAAGGTATCATGTTCTCTTCAAGCAATCCGGTCGACGCATTAGACAATAAAAATACAAAAATAACCTCCTTAACTTCCGGAAAAACACAGGCATCAGGGGAAATGCGTAATGGAGCTTGAAGACCCACTCTACCAGAAACACATCTCTCCATTCCCTCCTTGAAGGGGATTCCCTTGAGCAGAATTGCTTGCATTTCGTTTTGGCCTTTGTGGCAAGCAGGTCCACAGATGGGGTTCCCCACTGGGCGTAGATCTCCGCAATGACCTCTGGACATATCTTCCATTCGTGGGAAACTGTGCTCTGCCTGCTGAGAGCATCCACCAACTCGACCTCCACTCCTGTCTGATGGGCTGCAGAAGCTGAGATGTATTTACTCCAGAAGCCAGAATCATAGTTGCATGGCCTCCCTGCACAGGGGCAGAGATTGTACACCTCCTTGCTTGTTGTGGTAATGCATGGCTACTGTGTTGTCTGTTGAAATCAGGACATGCTTCCCCCTGAGGGATGGCGCAAAAGCCATCAGGGCTAGCCTAATTGCTTGCAACTTCTGCATGGTGATATGCCAATGGCATATCACTGGGGCCCAAAGGCTGTTCAATTTTAGCCCCCGGCAGTGAGTGCCCCAGTCCTTCAGGGACGCATCCGTTGCCACCAGTGCTTAGGGCCAGGGTGGGCAAAAGGGTTCCCCCACCAACATGTTCTCCCTGTTGGGCCCACCATGAGAGGTCGCAAAACACTGACCCAGACATTCTCAGGACATTCTTCACATCGTCGAGGACCATTTGAGACCACTGACCTCTCTGAAGGGATCACATTTGCAACCTCGCTTCTAGCACCAGAAATATGCAGGAGACCTTGAGACCCAAAAGGTGGACGAAGGAAGCCACTGGGATGCTGTTGAGAGCTGCCACCACTGCCATCAGCTTGAGAAAACCCAGGGAGAGGAGGCTTGGCAAAAAGGCAGCTCTCTGAACTGATGTGTGTCCTCGATGACGACACTCAGGAACCGCATGAGTTTACGGCAGATCGGCACATGAAAATAGGTGCCCTTAAGGTCCAGCGACGCCAACCAGTCCTGGAGTTATGGAGCTTGCAGAATTTCCCTCAATGTCACCATCCTGAAATTGTCCTTCCTCAGGAACATGAGGTCCAGGATGGGGCAGAGTCCTCCTCCTTTATTGGGCACCAGGAGGTAACATGACCAGCCCAACACTCTGTCCTCAGCTCCCACCTCCTCCACTGCACCCTTTAAAAGCAGGGCTCTCATCCCTCAGTTCTTCCTGGAGCTCTGGTTCCTGTTGTTCGACAGGGGTTGGTGGTCTGTCCGGTGGTCTTGTTAGAAAGGGCAGACAATATACCAACCTAACCAGCTGCAAGGCCCAGACATTGAAGGTTATCTACTTCCATCTGTCCCAGTACTCAGAGGCCATATCACCAACCAGAAAAATGTTTGGGGAGAACTTAAAACGGCTTAGCAGGAACTGTCGACCCTAACGCTGCCATCAAAGTCGACTAACTCTTGGACTCCCCTCTGCCCCTGCCGGGATGTGAGAAATGCCTCTGGCCCCGCTTTGTGGCAGCTGTGCCTTTCTTCCAAAAGAGACATAGTGCCTGTAATCCCTGCATCTTGACACTAAGGCAACATATTGTTTGGCAGGTTGCTACACCTAGCAACTTCACAGCAAGCATCAACTCCTTGAAATGCTCTAAGGATTCTCGAGCCTTCGGCCCAAAGAGGTGCTCGCCACCAAAGGCCATATCAAGCAATTTAGCTCGCATATTCAGGGGAAACACTGAACTGTGGAGGTACGCTGCCCTCTGGAGCACTGCCAATGTCCCCATGGAACGACCGACAATGTCAGCAGTGGCGAGACCTGCCTGCAGGGTGTGGCTCCTTTCCATCATGAACTATGTACAGGAACCCATCTCTCACCTCTCACATTAATTGCCTTCTCTGTCATACTCCCTGATGCAAATATTTTCCTAGCTAGAGAGTCGGTCTTCTTGGATTCCATGTCCATCGGGAGGTTGGAAGTGGACGATGCAGGCGTGAACTAACCGTGTTGGCCTGGACAACTAGTCCCTCAGGGGTAGGGTGGGCTTACAAGTCACCCATGACAAGCATGTATTTTTTCATCAGCTCCACATTGACTGCTGGCCTCAAACATGGTCACTTCCATAAAGCACCAATGGGATCTGAAATGGCTGCATTGAAGGATAGAGCCCTCTCAGATTAAGGACTTTTTTTGAAGATGTCAGTTAAGTCGCAAGATTGAAGCAGTTTTACGGGAGCGCCAAAGCATAGAGCCAGTACCACTGTCTCAACTGTCTTCCCACCGCCTGCTGCATGCCGAGGTCGGGTGGGGTATGGAGTCTGCTTGCCTCATGCAGCCCCTCGTCCAAGGCCAGGAGATCAGCCTGATTCAAAAAGAAATTGATACTTCGATCTCCTACCGCTCCCAAGCAAACCGGAAACCGGCCCTCCTTCATCAAAAATGGTTCTCATGGATGCAAAGAATCCCAAGCTGGACTCCTATAGGAAACTCCAATTCATTGTTGATGCCGATTGAACTACCCCAACGGGGCCTCTTGACACCAACGCATGAAGGGTCATTGGTGCCAGGGTTGGCTTTGAGAGTGTTAAGGTCGAGCCCAAGGGCGTAAGACCTGACGTGGCTATCTTGGCGCCAGAACCTCTGGGTGCAACCTGTTCCTCAACTGCCTGTGGCAGTGAGGTCGCAGTCGTACCAGCCACTGTCTTCTCAAACAGCTAGAGCATGCCTCCCACTCCTCCCTCTGGGTCCCTCTACTCAGGTATGACTTAATCCGTTTATCCGAAAAATCAGAGTTGTGTCTCCGTCTAAGCTTCCTCTTTTTCTCGTGAGAGGATGAGGAGGACAAATGGTAGGACTCACTCCACGGATGAGATTTTTTTGTTGTTGCTTTTTTGCAATGCCTGTCCTCCTTCTCGCATGTAGGGCTTTCAATATTGGGGCCCAACGCCAACTTCACTGAACGTTTTCTGAGCGCCTTCAAGTTCATGTGCTGGCAGGATCCACATTGCTCAATGTCGTGCTCCACCCTGAGACACCACACACAAATGTTGTGTGGGTTGGTAAAGGAAATGTTCAAGCTGGAGTCCTTGCAGTTTTTAAAACCCAACTATTTAGGGCCTGACATGTTGGCGTCAAAATGATTATTCTTTTCAGTCATGAAAAAACTGAGGTGCTAATGGTGGAGCTATCAGGTCAACACGGCTGTTGGGAAAAAACAAGCTCTCCTGACCTGAAGAAAAAGGCCTTAATGTAGACCATAAAATTAATGAGGGGATCCCATATGTATTACTATGTTTATTTTGTATTTACTAACAAGGAGATTCACATCTCGACTTTCGGGAATATTCCATATGCATGTGAATTTATAAAAGATCCAAATCTGGAGAACTTGTACTTTCTTTTTCATCCGCCCCTTTCTACCATACTTTTAAGAGACTTAAAATGATCCTATACATTGCAGTATGCAGTTGAAATGATACACACACTATTCAACCAAAAAGATTCTTTAAGATTGATTGGCTGAACTATGCATCTGCCCTTGAACTGGTGTCAAAGAAGTAGCTCTTTCTGATGGCATGGGGTGTTGCCCATGTTGACACTTTGTCCCCCAGAAGTTCACGACACTTGGCATATGCTTTGATGCAAACACAGTGAGCCTAGAGATCTTTCAGAAGATGAAGCCCACTAGAGCATTGAGATCTGCATAAAACAATCCAGTGGGTGACACTTGGTTTGGAAGCTTTTTTGCTGTCCTGCATTCTGCCCATCAAAGTTGATAATCAGTCAGGTAGATGAGTGACTGGCTTTAATATGCTCCAGATAAAATTGGAACCCTTTCAATGCATTTAGTGCGTGTACATATACAATCAAATTCCCAAGAGAAATAATTAAAGTCCCTGCAGTTAAATGCTTTAGGCTCTGCATATATCAAGGTTATGAACCACTGTTTATGCACCATCAACTGGACTAGAAAAAAAACTGGGAAAAAATATCCTGATTAATAAACATATCACAAACTGCCTTTGGTAAGAAGGAAAGTCCACATTATCTTTATGAAATACTAGGCATGGTTCTTCAGGAAACAGGCCGTGTTGAAACCTCAACTGTCACGTGTCATGTCATGCATTACACCTGAACATAAAAAATGGATAGGAATTTCTGCGACTACCACCAGACATGCATGTATGTGGTGAGCGGCATTAGCAATAGTTTTTGGGAAGTGGTGTAAAAAAAGGCACAGAAAAACTGGACTCAGGTGAACCCTCTCCTAAGAACTATTACAATTGCATGGAGAGAACTGCAACACACAAGTGTTATCAGGCGCCATCCTCTTAAGTGTGATTATATCATGGTGCGACATCACAAGTACGCAGCAGGTTGATAATTCAGTATGGAACACCTCCTGTTAAACCTGTTGGATTTGGCAAGCTTTGTTAGATTCAGGAACTTAATTCTAGCTCCAGAGTCAGGATTGCCAAGTTGATTAGAAGGTGCAGTCCAGAACATAATAACTAATTACTTACCTCTGGTGATGTACTTTCTAATGGATTCTCCTCCTAAAAGTTCCTCACCTTGGATAAATTCAGCAATCACAGAAGGTTTTGTCCCTCGACTCCGA
The DNA here is from genome assembly GCF_040938575.1 of Ambystoma mexicanum. Classification (NCBI taxonomy): domain Eukaryota; kingdom Metazoa; phylum Chordata; class Amphibia; order Caudata; family Ambystomatidae; genus Ambystoma; species Ambystoma mexicanum. The sequence goes on from NC_090923.1 coordinate 721,674,711, forward strand.
ATGTGATCTTGGGTAGCCCACATATACTTTGCACACTCTCTGTGACCAAATTTCTTTTTTTTATGTTATCTCTAGTTTTACTGTGAGAATAAATCTTGAAATTCAATTATGTCAGGCTCTTTAAAAGTATTGGGATTCAGGCATTGTGCAAATCCAGTGTCAATGTCCCTCGACACACTTGCTCCTCGACTCCGGATGGTGCATTGGGTAGTCCATATATGCCGCCCGCGCATCGTGCCACGTGATCTCAGTTTTTCTTTTTTTTCCTTTGCTCTACCACATGAGGGAACTGGAAACGGAATCAATGGACTCTCTGTTTGCAGGGCAAGATAGGGGTGGGGATAGCAAATAACAATCAGTGGGAGAGGAATCCACCACAAAGGACATTACCAGAGGTAAGTAATGTGTTCTGCTAATTGATTGCATTTGCCCTCACTTTGGATAGCAGTACTTTTTTCTAAAAGAGGCAGCGACAGCAAGATTGTAGGAATACTTTTCACACCAAGAAATTCTATATGGCAGCTCTGCTCAATGAAGCACACTGACTGGAAAGGGAATCCAAACAATAGTGTTTGCAAAAGAATGCAATGCGGCCCATGCTGCTGCATAGCAAATATACGGGAATGGCTACTTCCGTCCCCACTAAAGAAAAACAATCTGAAATGCACAGTTTTATCCAGTACGACAGAGACAGTTTTGCAACCACTGTTCCCATCTTTGCCTCTGCATGGCTTCTGAAAAGCTGATCATGTAGTCTACACTCCCTGGTACTAGCCATGTAGAAGCTGCAAGCTCTTCTAGCCAGTGTAACCTTTCCTCTACCTTTGAAGAATGAGGCACAGGGTAAAAAACGGTAAGTGCATTTTTTCTGTTAAATGCAATTCCGAAACAACTTTCAGTAAGGATAAGGATGAAGGTCTCACTGTAAGTGTTACCTTCTCCTTTGAGAAGATGAGCTGAGAAGGTCTGGAATAAAGGGCCTGCAAATAACACACCAGATCCCCAAAGTTACTCGCACTAGACAAACGGTTTCGACATCAAAAGTCAACATATAAAAAGGTGGACATGAATGTATTGGTTCAAATGGCGCCCCATCAAGAAATTGATGTCCCAAGAGGAAACAATAAACTGCACTGGTGGAAACAAGCTTACTAATCCCGTGAGGAATTGTATCACTGCGATATTTGAAAAATAAGAACCATGCTCTGGTATACATTTAAACACCTACATTGCTGCCAAATAGCCTCTAACTGTCACTATCTGCAGGGCCTGTCAGGTCAGATGAAGCAGAAAGGAAGGGATGAGGGTTGAAAGCCTGAGATGGAAATATTCGAGGGAGAAAAGACTAAATATTATTTTTCTGAAATAACCTTTGGTCTTTTCTCCCCTGAACATTTCCGACTTGGCCCCCGTGCACACTCCCCAATTTACCTTGCTGCCGACTACCTGTGTCCCTGCAACGCCTGTTCCCTTTCACTTCTTTGATTGGGAACCAGTGCCACATGGTCCTTTCCTCTTTTTTTCAGGACCAGCTTCGGGGGATACCCCCGCAACCTCCACTCACAATATAGCGAGCAAGGGTGTTGGGGAAACCCTGCAACCCCTGCCACCGAATGGGGGACATCATCTACACCATCATTTTACTATGTCGGTCACGGAAGCCAACCAACGAAACAGCATTGGAACGAACAATTATCTTTCTTGCCATTGATCATTGCACGATTGGGTGTTTACACATGTATAATCATTAAATATGATGAAACATATTTGATCTTGTACCAGAATAATGTTGAGGGTGCCACAAAAAAAATGTAGGTATATTTTGGATAGTTTGGATATTTTGACTGTGTAATGAGGTTATATGTTATAATTTGCTCTACACAGCATTCATGACATTTATGCATATGTTTGTATGCATACACAAAATACCCTTTTAAATACAGCAACTTTTCATTGGAGATTCAATTCATGATGACATCCTATCCAGCATACCCAATTTGATTCTTGATTTGTATTTTCTATTTGTATTTTTTACTTTTATTTTTATTTGATTTTTTATGGAGTGAGTAAGCACTTGACATTAGTGTCTTTTTTCTTTCTTTTTTTCAGGTTGTTCAAGCCTTCACAGCTTTATCCTTCCTTTGTCTTAATTTTGTTTTCTTTATTTTTTGAAGCAGTATTTATTTACCACTGAATTTCCATTCATATTTATATTTATAATTTTTACTTTTACAATAATTGTTTTCTATTTTTCAAATTTTTTATTTTTAATCTTTTTTACTATTATTTCCTTTTTGTACCCATTTTGCTTAAACTTTCCGCTCCATTTACTACTTACTGGCTTGCTCGGCGTTGTACGCAATGACATATACACGCATGGCATGACGTCATCACGTTTTACGTCCCACTCGCATTTGCAGGCTTATATACTAAGTTTGCTTTAGCAATAACTGCTAGTCCCTGTGGGACGCCACACGGTCCACGTTAAGTTTTTATGGGGAATTGAACTTTACCAGGATTTTATGGTTGAGGTTTTTTTAATTTATTTGTTTCTTTTACAACAGGGACATCCACACATGCCCTTGGCTATTTGATATTCAATTGAAGCGTTGTACCATAGTTACACACAGGACTATTAGGTAGGTTATTTCTGACTAAACGTTATTTCGTTCATTTTTTGCCTCATTGTATTTTGATTTTCATGTGTATTGTCATTGTGCAGACATTGAACTAATTTCTACACACATTGTTTTGTTTGTTTGTTTGTTTGTTTTATTATTTATAATGCACAATTATACCCACAGGTATCAGGGCGCAGCAGTTACAAGAATATGCAAAGCTTAGTTACAGGTATAGCGGTACACATTGACAGTAAGGAGTATATACTTTTCAAAGTGTTTACTCAAGATTGAAGATTTTGTGGCATTATAGATGATACAGGAACAGCCTGTAATTCTGATTGTATATGTTCTCAATGATCTTTGAGATGCACTGGTTGAGAACTATTTTTCAATTTTCATTTGGGTTTTTCTTGTTTGTTTTTGTACATTCTGCCCTGATGACAGACATCCGTCCGAAATGCATTGGCAACACACAAAGAATCTGTTTTTCCTCGCATATTATTATTGTTGTATGCGATTAAATTGAATTTTTCATTTACTATCACTGAATGTACATTGTTGTGTTGTAGTATTATTCTAATGTACATTAACATTACATTACGGTCACGTCTGACGTAGTTGAGTACACAGTTCCCTTAGTGGTTTATGTTTGGTCTTTGAAGCGTCTACAATTATAATGTTCTTTTATAACACGCTTAATGCCAGCAAGTGATTTCAAAGCATGGGATCGGGATTCGAACCTGTGTTGCGCTGCGTTGTCTTGCTTCCAAGAAAATCACATTGCCCCTGAGCTATCCTTCCTGAGCTATGGATCAGAGGTGCAGTCTCTGTAGTACTCCTTACCTGTGTTACTGATTAATGCAGTGTTTAATAATTCTTCACTTTAACATTTGAGAAATCTTTAAGTGGAGTGCCTGCTTTCGTTACATTCTTCATTTCCTCCATTGGAGCTACCATTGATGGTCAACCACTCTGGGTTGACCAGTACTCTTAGATGTATAAGAATTGGGCTTCATGGTAACCCTGCCTGCCATTGGAGACGCTGTGGGACCAGTCTCCACCATCAAAATCGGAGCTGCAGTTGCTGATGCTAAGGCTTTAGAAAAAAAAATCCCTACACTTGGAGCCTAAATTGCCCCATCTCTTTGCTGAGGAGGATTTGTGATGAGCTGTCTTTTCTGAAGTGACATTTTTTTCTTTTCACTTGAGGAGGAATAATGTGAGTCACTTCTCAAATGTGCCTTTGCTCAATTCTCAGTCAGAAGACTGCTCTTTGACCGCACCCTAGTCAGTAGACTTGGAGCGCCTGCCTTTTGAAGATTTGCATTTGGAAAGGTTACACCCTGAAGACCTAAAAGTGGATTGACCAAGGGCAGATGTGGCTGTCCCCATCATCAGGGGCGATATAGATTACCATGACCCACACTCTCAATGTTGTGCTCGTCTCAAAACACCACAAAGAAATGGTGTGCGGGTCCGTTGACGACATCTTAGAGTTGTTGCAGTCAGGCTTAAACGAATTTCAAGATTTCTTCTCACTGAAAAACTTAAGATAACATTTTGTGAAGCATGTAGAAAAAAAGGACTGGGGTTACGGGGCAAGGCCCAAGGTATACATGAGCTATCCAATGTCACCTACGGAGTCAAAGAGCTGGTGAGTCGAGGGACCTCAATGGTGGAGTCACACTACGCCCCCTGCTGAGGTGAAAGTTTCTGCAATTAAGTTGACACTGAAGAATATATTCAAGATGAGGAATATTTGTAAGGATGCAATCCCTTAGAAATCCAGTTTAAGATGTATTATTGGGAGATGCTAATGGCGACAAAGTGCCAATGAATCCATATCAGAAGAAATGCTTAAACAATGCGTTCATTTCACTTTTTAAGATGGAGCAGAAGCTGTTATGCCTTTTTAGGGTTCCGAGATAATACAGGAGGTGTAAGAAGAGGTGACAGGGCAAGCATACACAAGGGCCAAGAAAATCTCTGGAAGCCATGGCACAACCAGACAGCAAAGTATAAGACAGACGCAAGTGTAGCATAAAGAGGAGCAGTGTAGACTACAAAAGGATTGCTTAACACACTGTAAAATATTGTTTTACTCCCACTGCACTCAGTGTTTGAAGAGCAGTGTAAAATAGAATACAAACATCATGAACAACATAACAATAAGATAACTGCAAAAAGTCACACACAAACTCCACAGACAATGACCCACCAACATGACAGAACCCATCCTTCAAGATCATTGATGTGCAATTAGTGGTTGTAGAAGAGTACAGGTAAATAGTCTCAATATTACATTAATAGGTGGCAGGTCTTCCATCAGGCTGTAAATGGTGGCTCCCCACATTGTAAACTGCTTTGCTGCGTGCTGAAGGTATTGTTGGAACCAACTCCGCTTTTGTCCTTCTGCTCTGTATCCATGTTTCGCAAGTCAGCTATGAGCTGCTAGCACTTGCCTTAAGAATGCCATGTGCCACAAAGCCAGCCAATCAAGTCACGAGACACCATGCTCAGCATTGGAAACAGAGACACAGAACTAGACACAGAAAAACAAAACATTTTGATCCAAAGAGGCACTGTTGGAAACAATGTGATCTTCTTGCAGTGCTCAGCAGAAGCAATCACCATTTGCTGCATAGTTAAGATTGTCCTCAACAAAACCTCATCAAACCTTCATAGATTTCTTTTCTAGCCAAAAAGACCCCAAGCAGCGCAGCAGATTTACCCCAAAGTAGAATTATTTTGACATGCAAATAGGAAAGCCCATTAGCGCCAGAAGATCTGCGTGGCCACTGGTCTATTAACAGCCAGTGCCATCCACAGAGTCGTGTTATCACGCTCATGTTTCAGGCACAGCACAGCCACACACTCTGCTTCCAACACATAGGGGCTTCCATGTGTTGCTTTTGATTGGCATCCCAGCGTGGAGCTTCATTCTGTGCTGCACTGACAATTGAATGTCTTCCACAGATCCAAGATCATGCAATCTCTTCAGCACCCCTCCCAAGCAGCTCAATCACACATTACTTTGCTACACCCTTCACCCAAGTGTTTGGGGCAGTGTTTGCAGGAAATGGTGGGGGTAATTGGCGGATGAAGGGAAAAACAAGCACCCTTCCTGACAGAAATGGAGCCTATTACATAATTCTAGGACATTAAATGTCTATTTTGCATTAATTTAAATCTTAAGCTTTGCTGTGGTACTGATGATTGAAGATAATTTTGTGGATGGAGGGAGAGTATAGATGTCTATGGTGCCTTCCAAAGACACAACATATTTTCTTTTTTTGGAAGGAAAGGGCTCATCTTTGAGCAACACAGAGTCAGTTTGTTGTTGGCAGGTGACATTGGCATGTGAACTCCATTGGCAGAGTGTCCTTCTGTGGGCTGCATAGAGTGCATCATTTGTAGATATCAGAATACATATGTTAGTGGCATAAAGGCCATCTGTATGTGAGGGAGAAGCCTATCTATAAATGACAGGTAAGTCTATCTGTGGCAGGCAGAGAGACAGTAGTTGAAGGAGAAACTCACTGTTTGTAACAGTGAGACGTTCATCAGGAGTTGGTGAGACCATCATTGGAATCCAAATTCCATCTCGGGTGCCAGAGACACTATTTGTAGATGGCAAAGCCAATCTGTGTATGGAAAAGAGTCAGGATGTGAGAAGAAGAAAATATTATATGTGAGTGGTACAGTGTTCATGTGAGGTAATTCTGTAGATAGTGCATGAGTGAAACAGTGAGGTGCCCAATTGTGGAGGAGGATTAAGGAATGAATCTGTGTTGGAACATAGAGTCCTGCTGTGGAGGCGAAGAGAGTCCATGGAAGGGAAAAGCCCCTTTGTGGAGATGAGAGTTTATCCATCTGTGACACGGTCCATCAGCAAGCTAGGAGGCCATCAATGTGGGTAAAGGTTTTGTTCATGGAGAGTTTAAAATCCATGTGTGCAAGTGCAGAAAATCCTTTCTTGCTTACCACAAAAGTGGAGTGGGCAACTAATAATTTCAGTAATGCCCGTTTAAACTCTGTTCATGTCATCTAAATTAATCCTTGTGCATTCTGTGAAAAAAAATCTTAACATGACGATCTCAGAAGATGATGAACCTTAACCATTGCACATTTGCAAATAATATGTGAGTTTGGTGGATCCACAAAAGGTTGAGAAAGCAAGGAGGAAAAGAAAAGTATAGAAGGGAAGAGGAGCGAGAGGAAGTATACCAATAGCCACACATGTGCCAAAAAGGTGCCGTCTTGCTCAAAGGCTTTCTTGAATAGGTAGGTTTTTATTTATTTTCAGAAGCATGGGTGCTTTGGGATGCCCTGCACTCTACTCAGTGTGTTCCTCTAAGAAGTAGCTCCAGGTAACTTCACAGATTGGGTTTCAAACCTGACGCTTCGTGTTTTGAGAATAAGCAGATGCCATGCATTGCAGGATCTTAGCTATAAATTAGGACTGTAAAGTAAGCAGTTATTTGTAGACCTAGTTAGAGCCTGTGCATCACAAGACCTTGAATGTGATTCCTTCTTTGATGGAGAGGCAATAATGTAAATATTTAGGGGCTGTGCCAGGATTCCAGCTGCATTGTTCCATACATGAGGATTTCTCACTACATGTACTGGAGACATGTGTATAGGCTGAGTCAGATATCTAGATCATATAGAACTGTAGCTGGCAAGATTACAGCATTTGGGGCAGCATTGGTGGACAATAGTTTAGAAGGTGACGTAATGCCTCTCTTTACCAAGGTATGTGTGCTCTCCTGTACCAGAGAAACTTCACAGAAACACCTCTACAATTACTGCATACACAGTATTACATCAAATATACTCAAAGTTGGTATAACAATACCATATCATAAGGGGAATGAATGGCTAAGTTCATCTTTTTGATTTCCTTACATCATCTTATCCTCGACAATAAAAGGTGTTCATGATCCATTTAAACACCCCACTTGTTCAATGGCCAGTGATTATTAAGGGGAGAAGAGGTGGAGATGGGGGGCTAAGAGACCCAAAGGAAAAGGCACCATGCTGAAAGTGCAGCACACATAGCGTCCATTGAAAACAATGTAAGAAACAGCAACAACAAGTTTATATATTGTCTAACCTGGCCATCTCCAGACTAAAAACAAAAAAGGAATAAAAACACAAAGAGTAAAAAGAATGTTAGGGTTGAGACATGATTTCCACAATCAGACATAGACTTAAGAACATAAAGTAAGTTGTGAGTTTGTACAAGAGTTATAGAAAGATAGCATGTAAATTTAGGAGGGTAAATAGCACATCAGTGGAGTTGATTCTCACAGAAACAAGAATATTTGTCAAACTTGTTACAGAAAGGAAAACATTTTACTTACCCATAATGCTGGTTATTCATGGGGGATTATAAAGTCACACGCTTTATGGATATGCCTACAGCACTCTAGAAATGTTTAAACTCAATCCATCTTATTCATTTATTCCACTGTGTTTGGCTTGTCAGGATGCAGAACACTGCAGTTCCACCCTGTGGCCATCTCAGTTTCTATTCCAAAACTTAGCAAATTACCTAAATCTAAATTTCAGGTGAGTCTTTAGGGAGTCATCTGTAAATCTCGAGAAGGCGCCCGGTTGGGGAACTTTTGCTGCAGGCATACATCCTTTTCTTTTTCAGCATACAGTCGCCTTTAAAGTCAAAAACTAATAACAAGTACCAAGCAGCGACTATACATATGAGAGAAAGCAGAGAGCAATGATTCTAATTCAAAAGAGGCAAAAAATAACAGATGGACCAGGCAACTGTACAAGAAAAGCAATCAAACCCCAGGACAGAAATTACTTGTTCATCTTGAAGTCTCAAGAAATAGGAATCAAAGGAACTAATGAAAGTGATTGCCGGACTCCACTAAAAGTGAATCAAATGTTACAAATAAGAGAGAGGAGACTGTGAGAAACCTAGAGGTATTCTCCCATGTAAACCCTGAGAGCCCTCTGTTCAGGGGGCCAGAGGAGCCCAGGTTGTATTCATGGGGGTGCCTCAGGCGAGAGGCAGTATACCCCCAGGACAATAAGCGAGGAGGAAGAAGTCACAGAAGCCTGAGCTATTCTGACTCTTTTAGCTCTGATTCAGGTCTCATTACTCCAAATTCAAAGCCCATTATTCATGGTCCAAGTAAGAGGAGGAAAAGAGTTAAGCACGCCAAGGCTAGAGAATGCTCCTATCTCCACTGTCGATCTTCTAACAGTATTCTGGCAAATAGAATTAACCATCAATCCCAATTCAATCCCCTTCTCCCCATTTTCCATCAGAAACCCCTTCCTCGGCTTTCATGTGATATTTGCAATCCCAGTCCATCTCCCACTTCTGATTTTTGACAAATTCTGGGGAGAAGAAGAGGCAACCGAGAGTATGAGGATTACCTGCACAAAACACCACGAGAAACAAAAGGAAGGCTGCCACCTAATACCATTAGGTTGTCCTATTAATAGGGTCGGGCATTTCACACTGATTACTCACACCTGACTCCACAAGGTGTGGTTTTGCACAATCTAATGAGCGAGCTGTGCATCCGGAAAGAAGCCGAGAAGGCCAAGGAGCAGGGAGATGAAGGGAGAGAAGCCTGTAGGATCGGGAGGAGAGCAGAATGCGGAGACGCTGGCCCGGTGCTTGTCAAGGGCTTCAGCCTAGCTAGGGAACCGTGTCTCCAGGGAGCCGGATTGAGGTAGCCTGTGTCCTGCTGGCGGGGTGTGTAGAAGTGCTTGTTCCCTTGCGATGTGTGCCGGTCCCAAGGGGGTCTGAGGGGCAGGTGGTGAGACCCTGACCTCGATCTCATATGTCCAAAGAAGACCATTCGCCAGCGCAATGCTACCCAGTGAGTTTCAAGCCTGAAAGCGAGAGAAACTCGGGAGCGTGTGGCTAGCTGGCGCTGGAAGGGAGAAAGAGTTTGCAAGTGACACGAAGCGGAAAGCAAGAAAGATAACGGAAAGTGATTGGAAAGCGAGAGAAAGGCGCTAAGAGCAGAAAGGAAGAAATGGACTTGAACATAGATGAGAAGGGTGCGAGTGACCCAAAAGTAACGGAAAGGTGCCAGTGGACCCCAAGCGTTAAAGAGAGTGGAAAAGGAGCAAAAAGGCTTTAAAGTAGATAAGAATGGTCCACATGACCCAAAAGTGAAGAAAAGGTGCGAGTGTGCACAGCAGAGCGAAATAAGTGTGCAAGAGGCACGAAAGGACAGGTGCAAGTGTGCACAGAGGAAAAGAAGTGAATGTGCAAGAGGCACAGTGAAGAGAAAGTGAACCCAAAGGGAGGTGTGATGGGCAAGGCAAGGCGAGAGGAAAGAAAGACAAAGAAGGTGCAAGTGTGCCCAGCAAAGTGGAAGATAACAAATGGGTTCAGGAAAAACCTGAAAGAGGAAAGGATAGAAGAAAAACAAGTACAGGTAATACAGAGAGGGGCCAAAGATCAAAGTGGTTGCGCTTAGGAGGAGTGAAGAACCTAGCATTTTCGAAAGTCTACGATATTGAGAAGCTTTTGTGTGAAAGGAGCTGTAAATAAGACAAATGCACATCTTGACAATTTGAATTTTGTGTTTGAAACTGTAAGCTTGTGGAAGGGAACCCTGAGAGGCCTACGAGAAACTGTGTTGTTAAACTGAACTTGTGTTCGGAATCGAAAGGGCGTGAGTGTGGGCAAGGTAACCCTAAGAGGCCTGACAAAGGTGAAACGTTACTTGGTGAAGCAAGGAGGCATACGCTTGGGGAAGGGAACCCTGAAAAGCCAGCCTGGAAGAGACTGTGTTATATTTTAGTTTTGTCTGAAACTTGGAAGGATTGAAGCTTGGGGCAGGGAACCCCCCAGGAACTGAAGACATAAGGGGTTGTTTGAACAAAGTGCAACAACATTGTGGAGAAGAGCTAACGAACAACCTCTTTTTGATTGTGCTGAACTTTAGAGATACTGACCAAGCCACACCTGGTGAGAAGACCACCTGAAAGCAGCCTTAGTATATATTACTTTTTGAATCACTATTTCTTCTTTAAAAGACATCCTACCACATTTTAACAGAGAGTGAGGGCAAGCATGGGTTTAGACACAACTGATTTTTGTTTTGGACTTACCCACTTTCCCTACTTAAGGAGTTTCCAGCCTCTTTTCCTTTGCAGATGGGGAGCAGGTGCAAGTGGATCTAGGTCACCAGGTGCCTTCCTGGTTGCTGCTCTTTTTCCCCAGTTAGCAAGCCCCGCCCACCTGGTGCCTTCCTGGTTACAGCTCTTTTTCCGTATTTAAGGAGCCCTCAAGCCTCTTTTACTTTGCAGATGGGAAGCATGTGCAAGTGGATCTTGGTCACCTGGTATAAGACCCGCCCACCTGGTGTCTTCCTGGTTGCCGCTCTTTTTCCCTATTTAAGGAGCCCTCAAGCCTCTTTTACTTTGCAGATGGGGAGCAGGTGCAAGTGGATCTAGGTCACCTGGCCTAAGCACTGCCCACCTTCTTAGCCCTGCCTCTTCCTTCCTGCTTTTAACTCTTAGATTAAGGGAGTCTTTAGCCCCGGCATCTGAAGCAAAGGGCAGTTTAAGAAAAGGGCAATTTCTGTTTGGACCTGTTCGGACCAGGAGGCTACAGGGCCCGAACCCCTGCTAGGCCAGCAGGTAAGCATGCACCAACATGTGTTTGCTCCCTTTGTCCCCACAGGCCATCCCCACCCCTCTGGTCCCCCTATGATGTTCTCTTGTGACCCCCCTTCTCTCACACAGGTGTTGCTTGTTTTGCTTGATTCTTCTACCCTGCTCCCCCTTGTCCCCCTCCAGCCTACTTCTGCAGGAGTCTGTCCTGATACATTCTGGTTTCACCATCACCGTCTTGTGGCCAATGCTGGATTTGACTTTTATGGACTTCATTGATTCATGGTCCGTCACCCTTTCTCATGGTGGCCCTGAATCATGCTGTTCCCATCTTCATCTTGTATCCTGGCTTGCACCATTATGTGTTACTACTGACTTCTGCAATTGTATTTGCTCTCTCTGCTTGCTTCTCCACTCTTTTTGACTACTTACTCTCTGTTCTCTCCTCCTCTCCCTTTCTCCCTTTTCCTATCTCCACCCCTCCTCCCCTTACTTTCTTCTATGCACTCTATCAGAATTGTCCCTGGACCTAGTATGATAGCAACCCGTCTCTCTCCTCCCCCTCCCCTTAATTGTTAACCCCCCCAGCACTATCTGAAATGTCATCAGGCCTAGTACGATAGTCGCTTGTTTTGTTCCTCTCCTCCCTTTCTGCACCCCTCTCCCTCACCTTTTGTTTTCTCCGGCTCTACCAGAAGTGTCATCAGGCCTAGTACTGTAGTCGCCTGTCTGTTCCCATTTCCTTCCCACCCCCCCTCCCTTCCTTATCTATGTCTTAGCTCTTGCACTATCTGAAATGTTGTCAGGCAGAGTACGATAGTTAATTTCACATCCTTAGTGTTCATGGCCTGTAAGAATTGAATTGTATTTTCGCTTGTTCCCTCCCTTGTCTTGAAGCGCTTTGAAACGCATTGTGTATAGGCGCTATATAAATAAACTATTATACCACATCATATCAGACATTGACAGCCCTTTGAAACATTAGTTGAGGGAACAATCTACGCCAACCCCAGCATTATAGTAAATAAAGATTTCGAAACTATAACACTTGCGTATGTGTCTCTCTTGATACCATGCCTATCTCACAAGTCGCAGAACAACAGCATCTCAGTGTGGAATCTCAGCACTAGGTGGCAGCATCTGTTACATTGTAGTGACCCTGAAAAGGTTAAACAGTCAGGACATAATGTTCCTTGTGATGCTTGGCGAAAATGGCATTCACCTTGGAGTTTATTCAGGTTATGTATCGACTCATTATTTAGAGTAGCCAAGTTTCAAAGAAATATAAGAATTCCCATTCAACAGAGTGCATCCAGATTTGGATTCAGTTTGCCATGTTGCTATGGACCTCAAAAGAGTCCCACTCTTGTGCTCAAGAGAGACAGCAGCTGTGCCGATGCCTTAATCATGTAAATAGATAACGTGTGTGGAGGTTATAGCTTCACTTATAAGAAGAGACCAGAAGAGGCATAACGTTGGCTCAGATATGTGTGCCATTAGCCACCCTTACTTGGTCTAATTGCCAGTGATATTTGTTCTGGCATCTGCTTTTTAGGGACACACTTCCCTAATTTCACTTTGCTGCTTTGGCTTCCTTTAGTAATTGACTATGGGTGGAAGGGCAGCTGGGAGTTGCACCATCCTTCCCCTTGCTGCCCGCAGTTTATTCTGCATATCTCTTGGTTATGCTGTGTTTGTTTTAGTGCCATTTATAGTGACTATTCACAATGGTTACTACAAAGGTTGTGTTTAAAGAAAGCTTTGTTGGCAGTTCTTTCAGGCTGTTTAGGGCAGTATTTCTAGGATCAATAATATGCTCAGAATTAAATGCTATTATCAGAGTCAATGTTCTGCTTAGAGACGTAGGCCCTAATTAGTACTCAAAAATAAGGTTAACATGACACAAAATTTCCAATCACTTCTAGCCATTAGCGAGTGATCATTTGCCAGGGTCTACAGAAGCACCCGGGTGAGACGCGAAGAATGCAACACCTTTCCCTTGCTGGGTGCTTGTAGCAGCCAATATTCCAAATATGGATAAATGTTCACCACATATTTTGAGTGTGCTGCTAATGGCACCAGGTTCTTTGTGAAGACTCCAAAGAGGCCGAAAGATAGAACTTTGAAAAGATAATGTTGGCCATTCACTGTTACTCTCAGAAATATTCTGTAGCTGGCATGTATTGGGACCTAGAAGAACGTGTCGTCTACATCCACTGTAACTTGACAATATCCTTTCTTCAGTCAATGAGGACCCTCTGGGATGTGGGCATAGATTGAGTAGATCGAGGATGGGGGTTAGTGAAGGATTTTCTTGCTGACTGCCCCCTGAAGTCAGTGCCTTACACTAATGTGAGCTGGGCATTTCTTAAAGTACAGGAAATGATGGCCAGAGTGTAGGATCATATAGCCTTCAGGTCATACAGGATCTCACAAAATGGAGGAGCACAATAGTCGATGGGTTTCGTGAATGGGTAACGTTTTCGGAGAGTTCTAGGAGATGCGTCTGACAGTGTGGCATATTCTAACTTGTGACTCATTCAGATAAGGGTGTGTATGAAAAAAGGCAAGAGAGCGTTTTTATGCTTTACTGTTATCACTCGACGACTGAACAGTCACAGTGTTGTGAATAATCCGGTTGTCGCGTCTTCCTGAAGTATGGCGGTAAAAAAGCTAAAAAGCCGATTAAACGAGTGAATGCCACAATACTTCAGTGAAGACAAGTGCCAAATTATTTTTACTTTTCACTATTCATTTTCATAGTGCAGTGCCTTTTGTGATGACATGTGTTTCGGCCTCTGGCCTTTTTCAAATCAGGTCATTGTCATTTAGTCTTTTAGTTATTTAAAACATTGACCACAAAACATAACACTAGTACATGTACAAAATGTATGCAACACTGAACAAGATGTAGCCTGACAGTTGTCCAATATGGACATCGCTCTTTGAAGAGCCAAAGTAGTGGCCATTCTACTGGTTTAATGCCCCCTGAATACATCAGGGCAGTTGATCATCCAATTTAAATTCCCTTGTTTGGGAAATATAGAAGCTTTGAGATCTCTTCGAAACCATTCTGTGGAACCAATTCTCCTCCTTGGATGGGTGGGGAGAAGGGTAGAACACCGGGAGACTACCAGAGACAAAGATTTGGGTAAGAAGGAAGGTCTAACTCTAAGGGTAACCTTGTCGCAGGAAAGAAATGTGTATGGAGGTTTTCAGGTTAGGGTTTGCAGTTCACTCACCCTTCTTGCCGATGTGTCGGCCACCAAATATATGATATTTCAAGTGAAAAGTTTAAGAGAACAAGAATACATGGGCTACAAGAGATCCCTTGACAGAAAGGTCACAACCAGATTTAATTCCCAAGCAAATACAAACATTTGGACCAGAGGGAGCCTGTTTGTCAATCTTGCAAGAAATTGCATTACCGTGTGTACAGCAAAATAAGAACCTTCTTCAGGTCTGCGCTTAAAAACTGACAGCGTAGCCTGATAGCCTTTTACAAATGGCACTTTGACTCCCTATGTGCAAAACGTAGCACAAATTACAGGACCCTTGTTGTGTTGCACTAAAAAAGATCGATATATGGCTGTGCTCCAAAAGCAAACTTACTGTGATTTTAGCACTGGTCTTCTTGCAGAAAGAAGAACATTCATGACATCTTCCAAGAGATTCCTTGTATGCTATGTTGATTTTTTTGCATTGATTTATTTGTTATTCGGCTTACAAGCAACCTTTAACAATATATTCATACACAATTCATACATACAACAATGTGTTTCAAAAGCTTATTTCATTTGACTAAAAACAGATTAAACAAACCCAATTCATTACACATTTCCTAAAATTCATACAAAAAGTCATCAAATGTCAATCCAAAAATATTTTTGAAATCTAAAATCTAAAATACTGTTCCTTCATCTTCACCCACTTCAAAATACAAAGTCATTTTACCACAAATCAACAGACCTAAGGAAACCCACTACTGCTATCAGATCGGAAGTTACTCGACCTCCAAGACACCTACTCCAAAAATACTCTAAATCGCCTAAATCACAAGAACAGAAAAAATATTTCTGTTGAGAAAGTTGCAGAGAAGGGCATTCCACCACTAGATGTTTGACTGTTTCCATCTCATTCCCAACAGAATAATATCTACAATCTATGTTGATTTATACCACTCTCATCCTTCCACAGGCCATGTACGAAGGCTAAGAGTGTTGATGTTTGGATGAAGGACCAGACCGCCTGCCTGCGAGAGTAAGCCTGTCCTCCGAGGAAGACGCTGGCCATGTCCAGAAGGCCTGAATACTGGCTATCATGTCCTCCTGGCCCAATTGAGAGCAATCAGAATCATGGTGGACAGGAACCTCCTTAATCTCCTCAGGATGTAAAGATTGAAGGGAGCAGGTGGGAATGCATATAGAAATGGAAGTTCCACTTCACCATAAACGTATCCCTTAATGTCCCTCTAGGAAGAATTTCCCAGGAACAAATAGTTTGCACTTCCCGTTGGAACTAGATGTGAACAGATTCACTGGAGGGGTTATCCAATGGGTAAAGATCTCTGTAAGAACCTCTTGGCACAACTCCCACGCATGGGAGACAGAACACTGCCTGCTCAGGGCATCCACCATCTTGTTCGCCATCTCAGCCATAAGGGCTGTCGGCAAGGAGACTCTGTAATACCCAAAACCAGAGCTGCATTGCCTCTCTGCACAGAGGTAGTGACCCTGCCCCTCCTCTCTTGTTGAGGTAGTTCATGGCACTGTTCGGTATATTTTTCTGAAGTCCAACTGGTGTGGGACTTCATAAGACTTATCTCTTGGTATTAGGGACCCAACTCCTTTTTTTTAACATGTTTATTTTAAAACCGTTGCACAAGCGGAAACAATGCAGACATACATGAAACACAGAATGACCTAAAGTTCCAGTTAAGTAAGACTGAGGAGGCATAGTCTGGGTTCCCCCGCCTCTCCCCCCCTGCAGTTCAAACCTCCTCCTGGCACGGCTAAGCAGGAACGTCTGCAATCGGCTCAGTGCTCGAATGTAGGGCCCATCGGGCTGAACAGGGTTTATGGGTCATCAGCGGGAAGTTCCGGTCATAGTCTAGTAGTGGGGCCCATATGTCTGCAATACGGTGTAAGAGGCCTACCTTGGCTGCCATAACCTTTTCTGCAACCAATATGTCTGAGAGTTTGATCCACCAAAGAGTCATAGAGGGGCCCTCGATAGTCTTCTAGTTATGGGCAATTGTAATTTTCCCTGTCAGTAAAAGTTGCGTGAGGAGGTTGGCTGTTCTCCCCGATCTTGGGTAAGCCCCTGGAGCTGGGGTGCCAAGTAAAATAGTTTCCGGCTCCCTGGGGATCGCCACATGAGTGATATCTTCTATAATAGAGATGCATTGGGCTCAGAAAGATTGTACGGTGGTGCACGACCACCACATATGAAAGTATGATCCGGGCTGTCCACACTTGCACCAGCAATGAGGGTCTAGGGATTGATTAAAGTGATGCGGGCGGCTTGGAGGATAGTACCATCGCAGAAGCAGTTTGAGCACATTCCCGGTTAGTAATGCAGAAGGAGGAGGAGTGGGTTCCTGACCATATGTTCACCCACGTTTGGTCTTCCAGAGGGGGGCCTAGGTCCGCCTCCCATTGTGGCATATAGGGGGCTCTGGTGGTAAACGCATCCTCCTGTAGCAGCTTGTAAAGAGTGGAGATTTTCCCCCTTAGCGGCAGTTCCTTCAGGGTAAGTTCAAGAGGGCCGGGGGTACGTGTAGCTGCTTGTCGAATTTGGGGATGGCAGCACCAGTGTCGAAGTTCCGCATAAGAGAACCTGTCCGTTTCAGTTAGTTGAAAGGCTGATTTTCATTGTTCGAATGAGCAAGAGTTGTTCCAGGGATTCAAGCCCCCCAGTAATCCAGTTTTTGAAGCTCAGTGGGCGGGACCCAGGAGAAAAGGCTGGGTTGTGGAAGATCGGGTAGAAAGGACCCAAGCCATGCGGGATACCCTTGTGTTTTAATGCCCAGTCCCATATTTTAAGGGTGTGTTTAGTGGAGGCCAAGGTTCCAGCTCAGGTCCTCTGTAACAGGGGTGGAATGTGAGGAAGAATACGAAGGGGGATTGTGAGGTGGGACTGTTCTAGCTACACCCATTTTGGACATCCGGTGGTTATGACCCATGCCCGAACACGTGCTACTTGTGACACTAACTGGTCTTTACATAGGTTGGGGGCCGCTAAGCCTCCCAATCGGGAACTGCCCATCATGGCCTTTCGGGATATCCTCACCTTCCTACCTTTCCAAATAAACCAAAGCATTTTCCTCTGTCTACGCAGAAGAGGGGGCAGTGGGATTGTAGTGGCGAGGGAGGAGCAGGCATAGAGGAATCATGGAAGGAGATTCATCTTGCAGGCGGTGATCCGCCCAATAAGCGAGATCTCCTGTGAGGTCCATCGTTCAAGGTCTCTCTCTAGCTCTTTAAAGAGTGGGGGAAGTTCAATAGATATACGTCTTTAGGACGGGCAGGGATCTGGACCCCCAGGTAAGGAATGGATTTCTCGGTCCTTTGGATCGGGCATAAGGGTTCTAGTATCTCCGGCTCCCCGGGTTCCATGCATACCCCCAGGGCTGTCGATTTCCCTAAATTGATGGCAAAACCCACCACACTCCCAAATCTGCAGTGCTCTTTAAGGGCTGATGTTAGGGAAGGCTGAATGTCTGTTATGGATAGCAGCACGTCATCAGCATAGAGTGAAATCTTATGCTGGGAGGCGCCGATGGGAAGGCCTTTGATGCCTGGGTCCAGCCGAACTCACTGGGCGAGGGGCTCCATTACCAGGGCAAACAGAAGAGGGGAACAGGGGCATCCATGCCTGGTACCGCAGGTTAAGGGGATCGGATCGGATAGGTTATAGTTAACCCGGAGACTAAGGGGACTGATAGTTTGCCAGGACTCATTTTCAAAAGTTTGGGCCAAAGTGAAAGGCTTCGAGGGTAAATTGTAGTCCAGTCTACTTTATCGAAGGCTTTGGAGGCGTCCAAAGCCAACAGGGCCAGTTTGTGCGAGTCTTGGGATGAGATATCCACTAAATTTAGGTCCCTATGGATGTTGTCTCCAGTTGACCAATGCATTATGGACCCTGTTTGATCGGCTCATGGTCTTTCCATCAAATTTTTTGCATCGAGGGACATTTCCATTTAATTTTTTGCAATGAAAAAATGTGCATCGAATGCATTTCTTTTTTTTGGGGGGGTCCCCCCCAACCACCTGTTTTTTACCCATTAGAATCCACCACAACAACAATTAACCCTTTACCCCTCAAAAACATGCATTCGATGCATATTTTTTCGTTGCAAAATCCTTGATGCAAAAAAATGTGATGGAAAGGAATTAGATGCAAAGACCTGTTACCGTTTAATCTGAGTTTATTAAATTGGGCAGGACGTCCGCCAAGAGTTTGCTAAGACTTTTGTATAAATGTTAGAATCAATGTTTAGTAGAAAGATGGGCCTGTATTAGCTATTTTCCTTGGGGTCTTTGTCGGGTTTAAGCAACAGCACGGTTATGGATTCTTGCATTGACGGAGTGATGGAGTCTGAGACACCGAATGAGTTAAAGAGGGCTGTTAGCGGGGCTACCAGTTGGGGGCAAAACACTTTATAAAATCTTGTGAACCCATCTAGGCCTGGGGCTCTAGGCTTTAAGAACTTGATGGCTGCCTCCACCTCCTCACCTGTGATCGGGGCGTCCAGTCCCTCTCTGTTTGGGACTTCGAGTTGTGGAAGGGTGGCACCTTGCAGGTACCTTAGCTGTTCTGTTTTGTCTCGGGGCGATGCCGACATTGTCTCGGAGAGATGGGTCACTGCTATTTGTAGCTTATCCTGGTCAGCGTACTGGACCATGCACTGGGGGTCGCTGAGGCCCACTATGGTGTTCTTTCTCTTCGTCTTGGCCAATTTATCAACCAGGAGTTTGTTTGCTTTATTGTTCCTAGCATATTAGCCTTGCTTGGATTGGGCCAGTAAGTGAGCTGTTTCCTCAACGTAATGGGCTTCCAACTTCTTCTGCGCTGTCTGTAGGGCGCTCTGGGTCCTCAGGGACCAGCCTTTTCGCTTATGATGGGCCTTGGCTTTTTGATCCTCTCCTTCAAGGTCTGTACGGGTCCGTTGTTTACTTTTATGGAACGCCGTCCATGTGCGATCACTTCTCCCTGCACTACTGCTTTCATGGTATCCCATGTGTTAGCTGGGGAAGTGTCTTCAGTCGAGTTTTCCCGGAAAAAGTTCCTGATCACTGTGGCAATGGAACCCCTTAGCAGCATTTCATTCAAGATGGGGTTTTATAGGGACCCAACGCTTAATATAAGCCTGTACTACACAAGTCGGTAGAGTGGCTGAGCAGCCAGGCTTATTTTAGGAGGGGAAATGTGAACTGTAGAGCAGTAACGTGAAATCAGTAAACACAAGGATCCAAGTAAACTCTTACACACTTAAAGTTATATAACGTATTTTTATTTATATATACACAAGGCACTTAAGTTAATCTAAAACACAGGAACTAACAATAACATTCAATGGAAAATGGAATAAGATTATCTCAGAAACAATAATGCAGGTGAGTAACTTTTTCTATGCTTTACATGTCAAGCACAGTGACATCAATAAAGGTCATTATCAGCACTTATATGTTATCACCTTTACAGAATTGAGTTTGGAAAGGAAGCATTCAGAGATAGATAGAACACACTTTAGCAACTGTTATAATAGTCTTTTCTTTCAGAGAGATGTAGGTAGTCTGTTTCCTAGCAATAAAAAGTGTTATACAATTTAAAACCTATGGAGGAACCAGCACTGACAAAGCCAAAAAAGAGGGTGCATAAGAGGAGCCTTTTGGAAACCAGGACAACCAAAGTCAAGTGGATAGTTCTAGTTCTGATGCAGTTCTTCAAAGATGCTGCTGGCATCTCTGCTCGTCTTCTTCGGATTCCTTGTTCCAGTGGTCGACTCATTCACAGTCATGCAGCTGTCAATCACCGGGGGGGTTGGCTGTCCTCCAGGACAGCGAGCTGCCCAGTTAGAACGGGTTTCAGCAGGCATACCTACAGACAAAGGGCAGTGACATTTCCGGCTCCTCCCTCACTTCCTGCCTTCCCAGAAACACTGGAGCCTAGGCGGGCATCAGGGCGTAAGCCCGCCAAAGGCAAAACACACAAAGGACCCAAACCTATTCTAAAGGATAGAGTAAAAGCCCAGGAGGAACTGACAGATGAGAAATGGTGTAAAAAGAAGACGGGCCATTTTGGAAAAATGGTCACGCATGGGTGCTGTACTGCAGCTGAGAAATCAGCCTGCTAGTAACCTGCACAAAAGGTAATAAAAATTAACCACTGTCACCAGCCATTTAAGTTAGTCAGTTGTAACAAACAAAAAGTTACATGAAAAGTGGGATAAGGAGTTACTAGGTAACCCCCGAGCACTCCACATAAGGTGGTGTGTACTGGACCCACTAAAGTTATCCTACTATTCTTGGAAACTGTAGCTCTCACAAGAAAATGTATTCAAACATTTAGAGGAGTCCAAGGACCTCCTCAGTGGCACTGCACAGAGGGTGCTCGGTGTCACTAAGCAAAACGCAGCTGCCTATGGAGTGTACCAGACGCCATCTAATAGTAAGAATAAAAAATCCCAGTCAGAGAAAAATGCATGAGTGAGTGGCAAAAGGTTCCACTCATTCAGGAGGTAAACATACAAAAGAATCCAGATTCCAGCAAAAGTGCTGGATCTCTCTAAGGTTAAAGGGAATTAGCACAGAAACAGAACATTCTCCCTAACAACTGTGTTGTCTGTCATTATCAGGACAGTCTCCTCCTGAATCGAAGGCAGGAACAAAATCAGCATCAGCCTGGTAGCACTCAGGTGAAACAGCTTTATGTGCAGTTTAGTTAATGCCAGGCACCACAACCCGCTCACCGTCAGCTCATTCAGGTGTGCACACCAGCCTTTAAAGTAGCCATCTGTAACCTAGGTCGCTTCTGCAAAAGTGTTCTACCACCAGTGGGCTCGCTCTGCGGTTCTATCACATTAGGTCCCTTGAACATGGCTCTCATGCTGCCTGAGAACTGCCGCCACTGAGATCTGAGAATCTGAGAGCCCACTGAAGTGATCTCATTCTAGGTCGAGCCTCTGGCACCACAAAAATGAAGGATGCCATGAGACCCAGAGTATGGATGGATTTTCAAAATCACTCTCAGGGTGTATTTTAGAAGGCCACACTATTATAGTGAACAGGAAGACGCTGAGGACTAGCCAAACCCTCATCAAGGATAATGTAGCAGATAGCCAAGGCTTATTCTAAGGAGGGCTATGAGGGTGGTATAGAGTCCAAACAAAACAACACCAATAATTTAAGTTAGACAGGTAAGTACAAAAATATACAATTATTTATTAGGTCTTTAAAATGCACAGTAAGCAAGTAAAAGCTTTAGTCAAATATTTTCACAAGCTTACTGTAAAACAGATATTTACATCCACCCTTAGGAGAAGAAAGAAAGCATATACTTCAATAACCAGTGAAAAACAGGTCAGTAATTATATGCATGAGATTAGGCCGGGGGTAACGCGTTTGTCTTAGAAGCAAGACAACACATAGAAACACAGGTTTAAATCCCGGGCTCATGCTTAGAAAATGGTTACCCGGTATTAGGTGCATTACAAAAGAACAATTATAATTATCATTCAGGAAAGACACTTAGAATAACTACAGAATAGCTCCCTTAACATTTAATGAGTCCAACTCTAAGATGGTTGTGGGTCTTGTTCTAAAGTTATACTTCACAGGTAGGTTGATTAAGAGATTTGGACGATGGCAGTAGTTATGATCAACAAGTCAAAAATGTAAGTAAAGTTCACATTAGCAAACTAACTCAATCCCAGTCACTCGGATAAGCCTAGGTGTTCACTGACAAAAGTCAGGAAAGAGTAGTTTAGTGGCAGGACTTTAGCCCATATAACCCTAAGGAGAACAGTGGGGGAAGGAATAGGTATGTTAACTTACCCCCCTGACTCCGATTTCTTCAGAGACCACTGCTGAGGTCCTGGACTCCATTTGGGCCACAATCTTAGGTGCTTAGTCCGGTCAAAAAAGGCCCAGGGGTTGCAGACGCCGAGGTCACTTTTTTCGGTGCAGGATTTAGTTTCAGGCAGTCACTGTGCTTAGGAATCAGTTACAGAGACCCTCCAGCTGAACGCCCAGACAAAGACAAGATGAAGACTTTTACGATGAAGGTGACCTCAGGACACCTCAAGTATGCAAAGAAGATGGATTGCATCACCATCAGGCTGCAACAGGCGATCTTCCTTGGACGAACTAAGGAGCAGGTCCTGCACGACTTCTGTTGATGCATGAAGGCTGAAAATGCAGGCGTAGGTGTCTTGTTGTACAAGTTGAAGATCCCCAAGTTCCAACGATGCACTGGGAACGGCGAAGGTTGCAGCGAGATAGCCCATGAGAGTGCTGGGCAGTTCCCTGGTTGGTCCAGGAACACTTCCTGAGGCTCAGAAGGCATGTGACGTCTTCTTTTAAGAAGATGATGATGAGTGTCTACACTCTCTTTTCGAGTGCGAGTATATTCAGTTCTTTTTGCACCTATGTTTAAGCCTTTTTGGGACTTCTGAGCAGTCTTCAAGCTCCTGCCCACTGAAGATTTTCGTTTAAAAGTGGTAGTGCTCAGTGACTTAGATGTTGAGAATCTCAATGCAAATTTTGAGGCTCTCTCCTTAAGCGCTTTCAGTGTCATCGATTGGCATGATATGCATTCCACAATGTCGTGTACGATGCTAAGGCACCGCAAATGTAAGTGGCAAGGGTGGGTTAACAACATTTTCACATTGCAGTCTGCATACCACTTGAAACCATATGACTTGGAAGAAGACATTTTGTTGATTTTTTTCTCCAAGAAAACCATGAGATGTTCCATAAAGCTTGCTGAGCACAAATAATAAAGGAGCTGAGGTCATGGGACGCAGTGCAAGCTATTTATATGAACACCAAGTTACTTCCGGCATCAAGATGTACAAGCAGTGAGGGATCCAAACAATGAAGTCACAAAATGTTTTGTGATCAGCTAAATCTGCAGGTATATAGTCAAGATGAGGAATCTGTGGGAGAGCACTATGAATTAGAAGTGAAAGATATGCTCAGACTGGACAAAATGGTTGGACATGTCTCTTCCTCATGCTTCAAACCACCCCTCTTAGCCCCTAGAATGCCACAGCAGTGCCGATGACATGACAGTGCAATCCCTTGCACTGTGACACCAGCCTCTGGCTCCAAATGTGATGCCATCAGTTACACAGAAATACACTGTTTGCACTTCATTTCGGGAACAATTTATAAATAGTGCCATAGGATTTCATAACATTAGCCAAGCCATGTAGTACATGTATTTAGATGTAAACAACACTGTGCTTTTTTTGGAAGTTAATTTAGGGCAGTTTCACAGGAAACCAGTAAATGTCTATGCAGAAATTAGCTGCATTGGTAAAGATGATTGCCAGTCTGACAATGGTGACCATTCAATGCATGTGAGTGTAAGAAAGATCCAAGTCTGGATAACTGCATCTAAATACTGTTGCTTTTCCCTTCTATATGAATGTGAAAATGAATAATGATGCTCTCAGGTTACAACGTGTCTGCTCTTTTTCAGATTTTAGTGAGAGTGGATTGTGCAAAGTAGTGACAAACACAGGTAAGATCCCCTAGAAGTGTGCAGATTGGACAAGATTGCATCGGCGCAAGTGGCCCTTATAAGACCACCTCTTGTGGATGATGGTTCTTCTGATTCTGTGCTCTACCTACCTCAAGACTGTCCTCAGAGAGGGAAGCCAGAAGGGTGCCTCCTAGCAAATGTTTCCATTCAAAAGTGGAACCCTTGCTCTCTGGAAACAGGCCCAAGCCTGACAATTTAAAGTTTAGGAGCACCAAGGTTTGGAATACACTTCTGTGGGACACCTGTCTTATGTCCAATTTCTCATCGTTTAGAAAACAGTAAAGATAGCTCTGTTTTTTTAACCCCCCCCTCTTTATGGGTTTATAATAGATCCAAGGTTTAATCAGCATTACCTATAATTTTCTGTACCTAGAGGAAATTAAGTTTGATCTGCTTTATTATGATGAGTTGTCTAATATAAACACCCACATCAAATCAGTAAAAATCAAATCTTAGTTTGGTTGGAATTATTATTTTATCATATTGTACAACACTTTGAGGTCCTTCAGTACTCTGATCAACCTTACTAAAAGTAATCATTTATCACGCACATTTATCACTTGCAAAAAGGTCTTTGCAAGATGTACGAATGCAATCAGGCGTAAACCACATGTTAATTTCAAGGAGGTAAAATATCACCTCTTAAGAAGGCAATTATTTGGTTGAAAATTACCTGGGAGTATCTTTCAAATTGCCAACAGGAAATTAAATATCGGTTAGGAGAAGATTTGGGATTACTGGAAAGAAGGTTAAAAGGCATCCTAAATGAAAGTTGAGCCTAACTGAGAGGAATTCAAATATTAGACGTGCAGAGGCTAGGGATAACCAAGATATGGCACAATATGGGGGAAGTAACCAGAGGCTAGCTAAAGGAAATTAGCCATAAACAAGGGTTGGATTACCAAACTGCCTACTGGAGTTAAGAGACCTGGGAAATTAGTTATTAACAGGATGGTAGTAGGGGTTTCCCAAAGGGGATGTTAGAGATTATCGGAATAATCCAATGATTACCAAAGTGATCAGCACAAGTGAAAGTTAGACATTACCTTGGACATCTTGCTTTTACTGTCGGCCGTCAAGAACGACATGTTGTTGATTTCGTTCTGGACTACAAAGTTCTGTTCTTCCCGCTTGAAGTTCTGTCAGTGGAAAAAAAAATAATATAAGAGCTGAGAAGAATGTTTGTTGATTGGTTGTTGTAAAAGTTAATAAAAAATGTTTTAAAAAAATAATTAAAAAATAAGAGCTGAGAAGAAAAGGAATGAGGGTCAAAGTGGGGAAGAGTGCTCAATGGGAGAGTTGTTGATAAGATAAGTGATATGGAGATGTGAGATTTACAATGTATAGAGAATGGGTATAAGGGAACAAAAAGAAAATGAAAGAAAATAGGATTAAGAGTAGGTAATGGAGGTACACAAGACCAAGTAGACAGGGAGAAACAAGGAACAAAGGGAAGATTGAAAGGAGCGAAGGAAGGAGAAATAGAGAGCAACTTGGTTCTGGGTAATACAGAGAAAATGCTGACTGGGAAACTGAGAGAAAGCAAGATAAAAGCCTCAAATGAAACAGATTTGGGAATAGGAGTCACCCAACTCGTTGTCCCAAATGTGGGGACAGAGTGATCAGCCAGCAATCTATTCATCACATGTATCAAATACAAACATCACAGATGATGCAACAAATTTGCCCAGTGAAACTAATGTATCAAATGCAACTGATCCAAGTAAAACATCTACTTTAATTATTCCATCTAATGCACCTAAAATGTGTAATGCAACAAACACAGCAAATCCTTCCAATGGTGGTCTATTTAATAAAACGACAGCATTAGATGTAACTAATGAACAATGTACATAACTTTATTAACACTCTTTCTTATGGATACAGTCTTCTTCTTATACATTGTCAATCTCCAGTCAAACATCCCGGCACAACATGGTCTGGAACATCTAAGTGTAGCCACTAGAGAGCATTCAAATGACATTACTGCTGCTGAAACTGATATCTTGAGTAAAGATGGATAGCAACCATGGCCTTATTTGCTCATTTCCACCCAACTGTCCTACCTATACAGATCCACGGATTGACAGAACTAAAAAATGAGTAATTGTATCAGTTGCAAGGAACATGCCAGACAGAAGATAGAAGGTAAATCTACAGAAGAAGATGCTACCAATCGGACGGACTCGTACCATAGGTACATAACATGTCCTTCTAATGGATCGAATCTTCCTACAAATTCCTTCTCTCTTGAAATGCTCACAAAGCGGTATAACAAACAGGAGGCGGAAGAACATGTTGGTATCCTATAGCAGAAGGGCAGAATTGCTTAAACTGTGTTCCCCCCTGCCATAGTGCACAAACAGTAATCCTTGGCAAGTTAAAAAGCCCATACTTCAGCCAAAAAGATTTCGGAAATAAGAATAACTCGCCCAAAAGCCACAGTAGTCATTTGATGTTAAATCTAGTGCTCTTTGATCCCTTCTGGGACCTGCTTGTTTGCCAGTTTACAACAAATCTTAATGCACAGCAGTATTCAACCACCCAAAAAATGTTCTTCGAGTCAGCTTGCTCTTCTTTGGACCACCAAAATCTGACAAGTAGCGAGTCATGCACATGGTAATTCTTAGAACCTGGAGAGGTAGAAGCTGAGAGACACTTTTGGGTCCATGAGATGAAACCTCTGCTGTATCTTGCAAACATGGGTTGGAGAGAACAAATCAGTAGTTTGATCTTATGTGGCAGATATAATTCCAATACCATCTTTGTCAAAACAAGATCTTGCTTGCGGTGTGACATACCTTTACAAAAATGGGGAGACTCTAGGTCATGCTACACTTTTTCACTCCTATAAGTAGTCTCAAGAAGAATCGTTAATACTATTGTTATCATTGTTAAACCCGGAGTTACCATCCACTTACCAAAGGAGTTACAGAGGGACAAGGCTTTATCCAGATGAGTAGAAAAAAGTACTAAAGTAAGCCAAATCTAATTGTGGAATTAAAGACAATGATAAAGCCATAGTCTGTCGAGAGGCCTTAGTACTATATAATAGTTGCTAATTACTAAAAATCATAGACCTTATAGACGTAATTTTTGGTTCTTTCTCAAATCAAATTTCATTTTACTCTTTAGATTGGTATACAACAAAGCTTACATTGGAAGATCGGCAAACAAAATCATAAACGCATACAATGCATTCTGGCTATCAAGATTAGAAACAACTAAAGATGACCTCTGATCACTACCCATTATCTTCTTAAACAGAATTGTCTGCACTGCCGTGAATAGGATTTCCCACAGTAACTTCTAACACTCCAGCTTGTAGCTTGATTATTATCTCTATGGTGAGTACGTTTATAAGACACAAATGCATCTGCTCAAAATTAACTTAGGTTAAATTTCAATGCCAGATTTAAATCTCAGGATGTCAATGGGATTAGGTGGGAACAAATCGACAACGTTTTTTCTAAACTGGTCAGAATGAAGAAGATACACCTCTGTGTGTCTCTTCTCCTAAATTAATGAATACCACAGTTCTCGCATTACCAACTGGAAACAATCCCCACAAGACTTGCATAACCTGCTTTCATGGATTGCTTGAATTAACCCAAAAAAGTCCTCAGAAAGATCACAATCAAGGAATCTCATCATTTCAAAAGCCATGCTTAAAGTCTCAGGCTTCTCATATATGGTCTTCGACTTGACACAGTAAGTCACACATCTACAGCAATCTCCATCCAGAGTGGATAATCATGCCAAAGAGCTCGAAGCTCCACATTCTTTCTCCTAGTCCAGAGTGACAAAGACCATGCCCAACCTATACTGATGCGGCTGTCACTGAACCAAAGCCTTAGTGGCATGGAGTGTAGGGATACACAATTAGCAATCTATAACCTCTGCATTTTCCAAGGCTCCTTAAGAGGAATACATTTTATAATTGCCTTGAAGCAAAGAGATTCACTTGGGGAAGCTAAATTCCTAAAATAAGGCATCTGTCACATGAAGGTGCATTTCTCATTGGTGGAATGTTGCTGCCTGTTTGCACGGATCTTATCCTTTCCAGCCAGTTTGGCTTCAGAGAATGGCATCAATCTGGACTTCCCAGAACCATGTTGTCAAGACCTCTCTTCACAAAGTGAGGGAGCCCACATGACCACCCTTGTTTAATCAAGGCATGGTAGTGGTTTAGTCTGTTTGGTTATGTACGTGGTTCTGACAAATGCGCACCACATGCTGACAGTCACGCATCCGTCACAAATGTCTTGATGAACCAGGTGTGGACTAGAATCCAAACTCCTAGAGAAGGTGTACCCTTGGATTGGGCCAACTGAGTCATTGTTGCTCACTTGGAAAATGCACCAGGGTATGAGGCACAGGTACCACAAAAAAATAAAAAGGTGAAAACAATTGATAATGGGCCACTGTAATAAATGGAACTCTCCTGAAGTGGAAGAGGTAGGCTTTTGTTTACCTGAGGGAGACTTTAAGGGTGTGTATTGGTGGGTGCTTCATCCATAGATATATCACACTGATCTCATCCACAACTGCCAGGGCAGGCTTAAGCCTACCTCCTTTTTCGGGCATGAGCAACTATTTTAGGCATTAGCCTTATCCAGTTTCCTGCAATTACAGTTGGCCTACAGCATGGTTCCAGAGTAGATCTCGTATCTCCATAATCAGGATACTGTCCTGTAGGGAAGTAGGGAAAGGTAGCAGAAAGGCGAACTTAAAAGACCCTCAATCCGGTAGGGTAGCAGTCACGTGTTTGACTTGCAGCGGTACAGAAACAACACTAATAGCTTGTAAAGAACACACATGTCTAGACTCAAACATGAGTGAAGCTTTACTTATCAGCCACATGCATCTTGATCGATCTTGTAATTCTGATTGATCATCCCTGAGAAGTGCCAGTGTTACAAATGATTGTATACTGTGCTTTTAATCTTTTGTGGAGTGGAGGAAGACATGGGGTGGCTGTTGGGTGCACAGGCCCAGAAAGTAAAGGTGAGTGTAAGGGTGGAAAAAGGTGAGGATGCGGAGTTCCATGAAAGACAGCAACCACCTCCTGAGGCAAGACACTTGAATTTTGTGGGGACCTTGGGATGTGTTCCATTATCAAAGTTGGCAGAAGTCTCTCAGTTTTAGGACTGGTGACAGGCTCCTGTGAGCCCTTGGCTTTACCACGGGTAGCAGTGCGGGGACCGGTCAAAGACACCTAGGCCTGGTAGTTGTAAGATCAGACTGATCCCTACCATATTCGGCTACTCCTGTGAAGGAGTTGCCACACTGGGGGTGCCCTAAACACCATGGGATTACTTACTTTATCTCAAAATGCCATGACGCCCTTCAAGTGTACCAGAGGTGCAGCATGGAAGATCGCTTCCGAGTAGTAGAGCCTCTTCCTCATGACATGGTGGGGCAGAGATTCATAGGTCACGCACGCGTCCCAGCAGTGATCGGGCCGAATCCCTCGAAAACAAAGAAAGTGTGGGTCCTGCACTGAGAAGTAGCATGCACATGATGTACAAACTGCAAATCCTACCTTGTTGCCTGGCACAAACCAGGGGAATGGAAGACAGAAGCCCAGCAAGGATTGTGTGGAAAAAGAAAGAATGTGTGGAACACCATTGAGCTGCCAGCCCTGTCTATGCGTAAAAAGGGACTGACGGGTGTTGCCGGTGGATGGAGTTACCATGCATCAAGGCACATTTTGAGGAAAGGCTATGTACTAAGCAAAACTGGACTTGTGTGATCCTGATAGTACGGCTAACCATAAGAATGGATTAAAGTGAACGTGATGTTGGAATGCACAGGTCATGTAGTTCTGGGAGCCCTCACTTTTGATAGTTCGTTTAGAAATGTGCTGGCGAACTGGTGTCAGGTCCAGATTGGTTGAGGTTAATGTGTGTACCCGGGTTAAATGGGCGGCTGGGAGGAGGGGCTAGGTTTGTGAATTAGTGCTGGGCATTTTAGATTTCAGGTCTACGGAGTGTTTCTACTTTTTTCCCTGCAGATCTCAATGGCGGGTCCATGAGTATCTGGTAGCAGACTAAGGGGTAAACCTAGGCGTGATGTGTGTGTGTTGACTATGTTTTCCTTACCTATGGGTAATGGGCCACTCTGCTAGCTGGGCAAGCATAGCAATATGTATGAACATTGTAAAAACGGATATTATTCTTTATCAGTGGAGTTCATACCTATAGTCATGTTAGTACTTTAATGAAACTTGCATGCTGTGTCGATTTTCAGGTTTCCCACTTTGAGACAGAAGAATTTAGCAGTCTTTACTATTGAACAACAGAATACAGTGTATCATACATATGCGAAGGAGCGACAAGTAATTTATCGAAGGTACTCCTATTCCTCTAGGGATTCTTCCACTAGGGTCCACTATGGATACTCAGATTTACTATTGATTCACTTAAATAAGGGGCCCTTGTGTCGCCAAATTAGGCTGGGGATTGGAAATATTGAGTTGTATCTATGGGATGTGCATATTTCTTCAATAAATAGACCTAAGGGACTGTTAATGTGATAAGCACACTCAACAGGGAGAGCTTTAATCAGTTATTGTGAATTTGCTGGTTTGCATTCTGGTCTCTACTAGCGCCCACGCACCTGAAAGTGTTTGAATAATTGTTATAACATTCACCTACTTTGCCCTACCCCTTAATAATGGACCACCACAGGGTTTCTTGAGCTAGACAATGCTTATTATTATAAATTTTTTTCTGATATTGCCTATGCTTGATGATGAGGCAATCAGTTGATAAACCCTTAAAAATGTCATTATTTCTTTTTAGTTCAATCTTGGCTCTAGAAGAAGAGATAGTTATCTCGAAACGCATCAGCCTTTCAGTTTGAACCTCACACATGAGTTGATGATACCTTTTCATACAATCTGTTGACCTTTTGTATTTGGTTTTTGCATTTAAGAAGCACATGATAAACAATTAGTTGTACACATTAAATGACTGTTTTTTACCAAATGAATGTCTATAATGTTGTTTACATCTTCAATTGTCATTTAAAAAGACTAAACTAATACATATATTTGGTGAACTGTCTTATGACGGATTAGTAATAGTGTGCAGGGGATGGGAGGGTTCCACATTTTTGGATCCTCTTTTTGTCCTTACGTAGGCGGGTCAGTGGACCTGTGCCAGGCCCACTTTTCCTCACCCCGCACCTTGAACACTAAAAATTATCAAAGCTTTATTTTCAAATCCTTTTTTGTTGAAAAACTGTTGGAGTACATCTGCAATTGCTTTTCACAACATGAGTATCTGGTAGCAGACTGAGGGGTAAACCTAGGCGTTATGTGTGTGTGTTGACTATGTTTTTCTTCCCTGTGGGTAATGTGCCACTGTGCTAGCTGGGCAAGCACAGCAATATGTCTGTCTGTGGTGAGTCACTGTGCAGTGCTGTTGTGGACTGTGTATGTCTCACTGGCATGAGCACGCAGAACAGCTTGGTCCCTCCTTTCTGTATGCACAATCGCTAGTAGCGCAGCCATAGCACAATTATGTCCTTGGGCGGGCTGTTTGCACAAACACCTTTCGAGGTTTGTGGATGGGCAGTTAAGGAGCCTCTCTTGTGCCTAAACTGGATTCCACAAACCTCTGCAGTATCAGGGCTAGGTCTGGCTATTGAGGGCTCCAATGATGACCTGTTGAATGGCTAGACAAGGCCTACTTTTATCCAGGATTTGGACTGGAAGCACACCCATGTCCACTAATGGTAAGGTTCTGCAACATTCAAACTGATAGTGACAATCCAATCATGGATACCACTGGCCACAACCTCTGCCAAGCAACAGAAATTCAGACATCTGGCTGTGGACTGGGAGCAGACAGCTCCAGCCACCACATCTGGGCTCACAGCCAGACCACCACTTAACGCGCGAAAGCATCAGCTTTCCCCAGCAACGGGCATTCCATGTAAGACAAGTCGACCCTGAGAGGGCAGAAAGAAGACCAAAGAACAATATGGCCTAAGGACAGGTAGAAATCCTGTGGTACTACCATCTTAAAAGTGCTTGCCACTCTTAGTAGCCACCTGACCATAAAGACAACCAAATGCCAGATTGGTCAAGGATCAGTGACCTACCTTGCACTTGAGGTTGGTGGGGGCAAGATTCAGTCTCTACCTAGTAAGGTTCAGGTGGTACAAGACTGGGAGAATCCTAAAACCCATACCCCAGTGAGAGCCCTTCTGGGCCTCAATGGGTATTACAGGAATGTCATGGCATACTATTACCCCATAGCAGCCTGTTTGACTGCTCGCACCACTCCTAAGAACCATAAAAAGTTATCTTGGTCTGAAGAGTGTCAGAAGGCCTTTCAGGGCTTACATGATTTATTGTGCTAGGCTGCTGTTCCCAGGCACCCGACTGAGACCCTTTATATTGCAGGCAGATGTCCATGACACTGGAATAGGAGCAGTCCCCTCACAGCTAGATGATAAAGGCAGGGAGCACCACATGTGTCATCAGTCACCAGTATAAGGACAGAGAATTGAGGTGGGCTACTATGTAAAGATTTTTTGCCATTATGTGAGTCCTTGGGAAGCTGAGACTCTACCTCTCTGGGACTCACTTCACCATTCAGGCTAACCATAAGCCTTTAAAGTGGATGATGAACACGACGGTTGCAAATCTTAAATTGCTCAGGCCCATAAGTCTTCAATGCTTTGACTTCACTGTTGAGCGTAGGCCAGTTCCCTGACATAGCAATGCTGGTAGTCTTTCCAAGATGTATAACCAATAGGAACAAGAAATCCATCCAACAGTGAATTAGATCCCCTTGTCCCTAGTCTGGAGGGAGCGAGTCTTAGGAAGATGTTTCCCCTTCGTAGACATCTATGGAACCCCGCAACCTTTTGCTGTTGTTTTGTACCTGTCCTGACTTTCGTAGGCAAGTGAAGCCTTTATACTTTGTATACTTCACTTACCTTGCTTAGCTCATCTGTTTTGGGGGGAACTGATCAGTTCCTATTTTTATTTTATTTTATTGTTTAAAGTGTGGACCTTGCTTGAGAGCAGCAGAGCGCTGTACAGATTGTGGGTAGCCATCATTGGGCTGGCATCTTTTAACAATAGCACAGTACTGTGAGTTGAAGTGCATCAGTATGTGCATCCATTGGAATTAGTCATTGGTCAGGTGTTGTTGAAAAAGCGATGTATTGAAAGATTTGTGAAATTGGAGAATTGTGTGGCCATTCCGAGCAAACAACAGGATCGAGTTCCAGAGGGTGGATGTGTGACAAGAGAAGGACTGTTTTCGGACGAGTTAGGATTCAAGCCGATTGGTCGATTTGCTGTGCAAGGAGCGTGTGCCACTAGGTTCGTGGAGCTTACCCCCCAGATACGTTGGTGTGCTACTCGTGACTGCTTTGTAGATGATACATGCAGTCTTGAACAATATTTTGATCTGCAGGGGAAACCCTCATATTTGCATGCAATGGAAATGATTGAGTAAAATTTCTGTGCATCTGTAACAAGACGTGCTGCAGCGTGGTTCACTGCTATTAGGGGAGTCAAGTGAGCAGCTGGGAGCCCCGTCAAAAGGACATTTTCCCAATCAATGTGCAAGACCACAAGGGCTTGCACTATGTTCCGGAAGTCCTGCAGCTTGATGAAGGCTTTGATTTTGTGAAGGGTGGAGATTAGGAGGCAGGCTGTTTGGTGAAGCCTGAGCATTTTGCTGAGTCCGAGAGTTGTGGATCAAATCCTTCTAGGCGAAAATCATTGAGCCATTGTTGGACGAGTTGTTGTTTAGCAGGCATACTGATGAGGAAGGATTTCGTCTTGGATGGGTTTAATTTGAGATGACATCCAGTACTGGGTGGGGGCTATGTAATCACAGAGACGAGTGATAGGTTTGCCCTATTTATTCTCAAGTAAAGTATCATCCATGTATTGGTGCATGGCTATATTGGGATCTTTGAGGAGAGTGCCCAGAGGTTAAAAGGATTGGTGAGAGGATGGAGTCTTGGAGGACCTGAAGTCGCTTAGAATGCAAAAATGGTACCTGCTTCCTTCCAATGCAAAGCTCAAATTATCAGTTTAAGCATATTCATACTAATGAGGGGACTTGAACCTGCAACCTTGTAATTGGTAAACCCATGCTCTAAACCCTGGGCCATTGGTCTCTATAGCTATCAGTGCAAAGGCACTCTTTCCACCTTCGAGAAATTCCTTTTTTCTTTTATGCAGCACACATTACCTTTCAGTGAGATGCAGTAAGGATACTTATGCACCGCATGCGATTCTAAGCAGATTAACAAGCATCAGAAACTTTGTGTCCTTTTAACTGTGTTTTTGGTAACTGTGTGGTTACTTGCATGATGTGTCCAAGACAGGCTGTTGGCAGGGGATATTTTCCAACTGTGTCTATTTCTATTCTCCTGTGCACTTTTGCATTTTAATGTATTATGCCTTCAGCGAATCCCAGCGAAGTGCTGCTCCTTTGTTGATCTCCAGACACCTTTATTGGTGCATCGACCCTTGCAACAGTCATAACAATCTTTTTCGAACTCTGCTTGAGGATCATTCCCTTGGAAGCCTTCGGAAGTGTCCCAGAACTATCCTGTGAGCTGACCAGCTTCCTCATGGGCTATCTTACAGCATCGGTCGCTGTCTTGAGTTCAGACTTTGCAGACCCTTCACTTATGAAGCAAGAGGCCTTCCTCTGCAGCTGCTGCTCTTCAGCCTCGAAGGACGAGCTTCTTTGTTTCAGACACAAGGTTCGAATTCCATCATTTGTTTGCGGTGGGTATCGCTGATCTCCGTCTGAATGGTGACCTGGGTCTTCTGAAGTCATCGACAATGTGGTGTTCCTTTCTTCATTGTATCAGTGTCATCCAGCTGTTCAGTGCCAGGAACCATCTCGCCAGAGGGTGGACCCACAGAGTAGCCAGACCTAAATCCCAAAACCCAAAGTGTCTTCTGCACCAGTGACCCCCTCCAATGGAACCAAGACACAGAGCACGGGGCCCAGTGATATCAGGAGCCTCTGAAGTGGTCCCTGAGTTAATCGGAGTACAGGTGCTGAGTAAACATACCCATGCCTAACGCCCACTCACATCTCCACATGGTTTAACAAGCAAACAGTTCTTGCCCTACCTCTGGCTTCCCTGACCTTACTTGGTGGAGTTCTTATTAAGGATCGTCCCGTGGGTTGCTTTATAGAAGTTCTGTTAAGAACTTTACTTTGTTCTTAAACTTAAAAACACTACAGTGCATGTTGTCTTTGCCAACACTTGTTCAGCTTACTTTAAAGAGTTCTATCTTACTGCAAAGAGTTCTATAGTGACTTGTGATGCTAAGGGCACAAGGCCTGATCTCTTCTAGCCAGGGAAGGAGTTTTAAAGCGTACAACCTTACAATTATAAAGTTGTGCAATGTGTTTTAACTCCTTTCTTCTTACATAATACTTCTCTTAATTGGTTATAACTTACCTTGTTCTTCCCTGACTTACGTTGCTACACTGGATTGTTAAATTGATGATCTTACTGTGTTTAAAAGTAATGTGTTGGCACTCTGTAACTAGAGCACCCCAATAGTGAATATGTATAATAGTAGTGAATGTTTAGTGATTTACTTACCTGTTGTTTTTAATTGATCATAGTTGTCCAAGGACTAAATAATTGTATTTATGTATATCCTGTCTAAAATGTGTTATTTAGAGTGCTCAGTGTGTGCTTAACTGAACCCTTTAACACTCTCACGCAGTCCCAAGTCTAAGCCTGACTGCTCAATCACGCTACCTTGATAAAGGTTGGCTAGACATTAGCGTCTTTCCCTGTTCACCAAAACAGGGTGGCCTCTCAGAAAACCCCTCTTAACACTTACCATTGGAGAGGCTGGCCTTTCATTTTTGGTGACTCCCTGTTCTACCATTAGGCTAGATATGATATGATAGGTTATTTATGACGTGATTAATACCCAGAGGTTTCTAAGCGCAGACCCGGGGATCGAACTGTTGGTGCTCTGTGTCGTCTTGCTTCCTGAGCTATCCTCCTGAGACAATGATTACACAGCCCACCTCCCCCTCACCAGAGGGTGGTGCAGAAATCTCCCTAGCAGAGTTAATCCATTAAATGTAACTAATAAAACTATCACAGCTACATAATACACCTAACCCAATCAATACAATCAAAGCAAAAAGACAAAAAAGGCTGCCAATGTATCTACTTCATCGAATGAAATTTTGTATCTAGCATCTAATAACAGGAAGAAAACAAATGCATCCAAAGCACCTAGTGTATTGAACATTAACAGGCAATTACACAGCATAATGCAGCTAATGCATGTAACAATCACACTAAGCCACTCAACATCAGAAAAGTCTGATGCAACTCATAAAACAAAGGGAACTAATGCAAGTAAGGCATCTCACATGATAAATGCATTTAATGCAACTCACTAGGAGATTGTTGGCTCTTCAGCTTGTGAGGTCTCTGGATCTTTAGCACACTTTTTCTCGCTCTTTTGTTCACAAGGTCTCTGCCTCTTAAACCTCTGCTTGTAAGACTATGAGGTATCTCTCTTTTAACCCCAGGAAGTGGCCAGCTAACCAAAGGTACCTCGTTCGTTATCCCATGCGAATACAAGCCTAAGAGGGCACGAAATATCAGAACTCTGATCGGCACAAAATACACTGCACAACAGAGCCATTATTAAATGATTAAGTAAAACAATGACTCGATTCATGGACTATCCCTCAAGGAAGAAAGATGATGCCAGTATCACCCAAAATATATTCCAGAAGCCAGGGGTGCATCAGTGTCCCTTCAGCTGACATGCAACCTTGAGTCCAGAATTCCTTTACTTCCTCCCCAGTCACCCGTACCTTTCACAAAATTAGACTTACGTGAGATTTGGACCAGAAGATGAAGACCTCTCCCACCATCCGAAAGAGCTCCTCTGCATCCAGATCTGGAGCTCTCAACCAGGTTGCCCTGAGGAGTCAAACACAACCATCAGAACAGAACATGGTATGTGTCACTGATACACAGTAATGAAACAAGGTTCAGCAATGCAGCTGTGAGGGTGAAGAGGGTTTGTAAAGCATGAGAAGGCTGTAAAAGCAATTAGCCTGATGGCTTGTGTAATGTGTCACCCTACCTACTTCGGCAGTGGAGGAAGAATCTACTTCTTTGCG
Organism: Ambystoma mexicanum; assembly: GCF_040938575.1. Lineage (NCBI taxonomy): Eukaryota > Metazoa > Chordata > Amphibia > Caudata > Ambystomatidae > Ambystoma > Ambystoma mexicanum. Next base: position 721,711,882 of record NC_090923.1, read on the forward strand.
CTTGAAATGCATTGAGAGACAGACATTGGCGTCCAGATTTGAAGTGAAAATTGTCTTTCAAATGAATAAGCCATCCAATACTTGGAATGTAGGAACCAATTTGGGCAACGGAAGCTGCCACCACTATATTGGACTTGCATATCTCTAAGACACTGCATAAGCAAAAATGAAATAATTCCAGCCCCATCCCTAAGAAAGACAGTTATGTAGTTTGCAAAGTCATTCACTGGAGCTGTCTTCTTTGGGAGGACATCCTATGTCTCGTCGGAGGTAATCACTGAGGTCCCACCACACTGCTAAGGGCAAAACCACCACTTCATTCATCCCCACAAGGAGGATGTTATATTCTTCAGACATAGTATAGATTATTGATCGGAGGCAAAAGTGTCTGTCTAATATTTTGGAGGTAGGATCAAGATCTCGGATTCCTTTAGGCCAACAATCCCATGAACAGCTGTGGGTGGTGAAGCACATGTTTCTACAGGTTTAGAGGTCTTTCTTAAATTAAAAGGTAGGAATGTGGCAAAATAGGTCTGCAGCCCTTCAAGTATGTGTCTGCTGGGACATGATGGTCAGTAGATGGTACTATTAGTATAGAAACTCACCTGTTGTTGTCCACGTAGCGGATAAGCAATGGGTAAAGGGCATACAGGTCCCGGCAGAGGACAGCAAATTCATCACGAATGATGGTCTCTGAGTCCTCAGACTCTGACTTGGCCTCCAGACGCAGCTGCTCCTCCTCAGCCACCACCTTCCCAGCCCGCTTCTTCAACTTCTCCATGGTGGGGATGAAGTGGGACCTCAGTAGTTCTGGCTTGGCTTTGCTCACAATGGGCTGTGCAAAAACTGCGAGTAAGCAGAGAAGTTGGAGCATAAGGTAAGATTCACAGAACGGTGGCTAAACTTTAAAATGGGAAACTATGGTGAGTGTGACTGGAGGGTTCAGTGAGATGTAGTAACATTTCACTAGAGGGATTGCGATGGAGGGCTCAAGCTCTAGTAACATTTCATATGACTGTGGCATTCAGATAACTCTAGTAACATCTGACATGGTGGAAGAGAAGGGAAGCATGTCTTTGCATCTCAGAAAGATGTAGTAACATAATGTACTGAGGACAAATAAAGTGGAACTGTTGCGTGGGAGGTGCATAATGGCCCACCATGGCCTACAGGGTCTGCAGACATTGATGTTATTTGTGATACATAGTGCAAGTGTTGTGACCCTCCTGTTACGCTCATACCTGCAAGGCGCTTCATCCAGGAGGCCTCGTCGATGCCCAAGTTGTTGACTACGATCTTCAGGATGTTGCCCAGCAGCGCATTGAGGTGCTCAGAGGTGACAGTAGTGCAGCATGGGCTGGAGTCATCAGGCACATTCTCTGGACCCCTCTCCCACCATCGGGGTAGGTAATTGCACAGCATGGGCAATGTCACCTCGATCACGTGGGGCATCTCAGTGTAGCGAGCCCCAGATTCTGCCAGACTGCCGATCTCTTTCATTAGGCTGTCAAGGTCTGGGATATCAGGGCACATTTCCTCAACATGATCGGGCAACCCCAGGACTACAAGGAAGAGAGGGAGAGAGAGAAAGAGAGAGAGCGTACTTAATGAGAGGCTGCAAGACAACAAAATCTTTAGAATATAGGGCATGAATACAAGCTTAGAACACCCAAGGGCAAGGAGATTCTTTCAGTAACTAACCACACGACAGATCATGGCACCCACGGGCAGGGATCCTGTTTCAGTAACACGCCATGGCACATGCTCAAGCACAGAACTATCAGGGAACAGTGTGCTTTTCTAAGTAATAAGCTGCACCACCAAATAGAAGAAATTATGTCCGGGATAGTGGCTTTCTTTCAGTAGGCGGGCACTTGACAGAGCAGTGGAGGCCTTCGCAGCATCAAACTTCTCATTGCGTTCTGCAATACGAATCATGATATTAGTCAGTGCCTGGGATGACAGAGGTAACGGAACACCTCCTACACAAGTCATACGTTTAAACAGAGCCTGGTATGCTGGTTTGCAGTGGCAGTCTCTCATGTACAAACAATGTCAAACAGAAGAGATTGCCACAACTAAGAGGTGGGGATAGCCGATCCCAGTGCAAACCAGCAAATGGCTGCATCTGATTGGAAACATAGTTCCATCTGCCTCCAAAGAAAATAGGCCTGAAGATCAGAAGAAGGCGAAGTGGTTACGACATTTTCCCCAAAATTATGAATACATATGGGGAGATTCATATAGAAAATGCTTCTCTGTATGTTATCCCTTCTGAAACTACAGCTCAGACACTACTGTTCAAGGGCAGATGTAAAAGGCCATTACTGTCCACATAAAATGTACCCAATTTATTATTTTAAAAACACCTCTTGTGTTTACCTTTCACAATGAAACTTGACCAATCCTGTAAACAGGAATAGCATAACCTGTTCCATGGTCCCACCTGCAGGAGTCCCAGTGCATTGTGGGTAACCTGTGATGCAGAGCTCCAGGTGATATAGAAGCTGTTGACATGACATTGCCTATATGTAACAACAAAAATTGCGACTCTGGGTAGACATCTTTTCCAGGGAAAAGATGATGCCACCTACAGACACTTCACAGTAAACAATCCTTTAAACTTGTGTGATATCGCAGTATGATCAAAGGACAATGAAGAGCAAAAAGGGGAATGCACACAAAATGTCTATTTTGAAATGAAACTGGCAATTCAAGCCCATAAAGTCATCCCTTTTAGTACCCTCCCCAGCTATCATTTTTCTGCATGTTTCAATCCCATTCTTTATTAGGTTGTTGTCCACATCATACTCACGGGCACGCTCCCGCGGCGTCTTTGTTGTATAGACAGAGTAGATGTTGTACTCGTTCAAAGCAGGCTCCAGAAAGGCCACAGGCATTGCAGCTGCCAGCCTGGCAAGACACTCACCTAGCGCTGGCCGCTGCCTTCTCAGAGGGAATGGAGGATAGAGGAATAAGAGAAGAGGGTAGGAAACCAGTTGAGAAAATGCTTATGCCACATGGAACCGATTCAGGCAATGCCAACCCCCATTTTCCCATCATCCATCAACATAACTCAGCTACCAGGTTCATAGTAAGCTATTATGAGATGCTTTGGGGATTCATTACCAAGGTCTCGTCAAGGTCTCGTCTCGTTCCATGTATCTCCTTTGTGAATCCAGCACATGTCTACTTTCTGGGTATCTCGTTCACTAATTCGATTTTGGCATTTACTGCACAAATCACTGCATTCCACAGCTTTTTGTCTAAAAGAACTCAAAGTTTGCCCTACAGCAACTGAGATGTTCGACACAAACGTCCTTTCCAATTCCACACCTTTCCACAGTGACGCAATAAATATAGCCTGCTATGGAATGCTGATAGGTTCCTGTCCCAAAGATAAATTCAGCTAAGTGACAGGTATTGTCATCCTCTTTGCAACTGCTTCCTCTACATACTTATGAGAAAGTGCCAACAAAAGAACCTGCCTGTTTAATGCCGCCAGATTTTCAGTAGAGCTGTGGTCTCTAGCCAGCCATTATGTCCAATCATTAATGCTCCACAAAATCAGTTACAACTTGATTCCTACAGTTAAGAACCCATGATTTCACGGTTTACAGACGCTAAGCAGAAACCTTTCTAGAGACAAGGGGTCAAACTACCTGGTATAGAGACTCTTTACACATAGACGTAACAGAAATCTAGTTCAACATTTATTACAAGGGTAGCACCATGCCATTTCTGCATATATAGCATTGTGAAAAGCTGTGTTATCATAAAACGCTATGCCAACCGACATGGAACACCCTGGATGTACACTGCACAGCAGGGACATAAGAATAATAGTTTAGGTGTGTAGAGTAGGTAGGGTAGGATAGGCTAGTTAAGGTGAAAGTATAGGGCCCTGATTTACAAACTCGGGGCACATTTTCATTGACTCCTGCTTTATACCATAGTCACACAATGGTGGCACTAAAGACAATCTGAAGATGCCTGGCTCATCTTTGAGATGTTCATGTGCACACGCTCTTCACAATCGCTTGCTCAAGTTTTCTAGCTAGATGGTGTACATCTGAGATGTTCATAGCCATATCTTCATTGCTCTAAAGTAAATGTTTGCAAGTCAGATTCTAAGAACATATACAGAAAAGGTATGGAATATCATAAGATAAAGGAATAACATGGAACAGCATTGGAACGCATATGTTATTACTTGCATGGTAATTAACCACTTGCCTTTGAGTAAGGCACCTTCTTTCTTCATAGCTGATGTGCAGTATTCAAGATGAATTATGTACATATTATCTATACCTGTGGGCTGTACTTCTCAGTTACTTGACATGTGCCTCTCTCGGGGGAGATGAGTGTACCCATCACTGAGGATCCTGATCACTGGCAGAGGGCCCTCAGTTACACAGCATTAAACAACCACGTCCCAACCAGCCCTCTGCATACCACTATGCAAACAGCATCAGCACTAACACATTCACTTTTTTTTTATTAAAGAGTGTGCAACTACATCACACTTGTCATTCAAAGACTCAGCCTTCACTAGAGATACCGGCAACAGCAATTGGGGTTTTCTATATTAATAAATACATATTGTACTGCATTTTACTTTGCACCTTGTCTGGTGTGTGTTTCCCGCAGTGGCCATATATGTTGACCTCCAATGCTGTAAAGTAACACTAATGTAATTTCAAAGTTGTTCCCCACAACTAGGACATCACATCAGTGAAGACATTTTTCTCCATTGTGGTCAATGTGTGAAATTACCATTGCATTGCATTCCCAGTCAGATCTGAGATGCACCCAGAGAACGAGGGTGGGTGAAAGTATGTTCCCCTGCAGTGAGTGCATTGTTCACTAACTCTCACAACTACAGACCAAGCAGTAAGAATGTTTGTTTCAGTACCCTACTGCTATTCCCGCCTAATTTATGAAAACCCACATGCACCTCAGTAGTCACACTCACCGCTCCACATATGGGTTCTTGGTTGTCCCCAGGGAATAGATGCTGCATAGAGTGCGGTAGCATGAAACCTGGACATCATCCACTGAAAAGGAAAATGAAGGATCAAAGATTAAAATTGAAAAAGGGTCCCCCATACAACCCACCTATTATCTTTAGTGGTGTTCCCAAAGTGGGGCGGGCCACTAGAGCAAATCAGCATACTTTTAAAAAAAAGGTTTTATATATGGTTTATTACAAACCTTTCACATACAAACATCTTAAAACACAATTCATTAACATCTAAAAACACAGTTCATCCAGTCATAAATAATAACCTCAAGATTCCTTATTACCCATACAAATCTTAGAACAGAGTTTATCATCATCTTTAGAGCACAATACCTCCAAGCCTAAAAGCTTGCTAATAGGAACGTCCTCAGTACTATGCCCTTAACTTTGTTATTGTTCATTAAAAACCTAATCTAGAAATTTTACTCCAGCAAAAATACCCATCAGGTTTTCGGCCATTAGAAACCTATTTCACCATTCTTCTCTCGTTAACATTTTGACATTCTCCACAAATCTCCCCAAATACAATGTTCTCAACTGGGCAGGTGGTTATTATATGTTTCAAAGACTCAGGAATTTCCTCCTCTAGGCAGAATCTACAACCAGTATCTGTCCACAACCCTTGTCTGCGACTAAACAGCACGTCTTTGGTTGGATACAGATTCGGGCGCATGCGTAGAAAATGAGTCTGGTGATAATGGCTAGGGAACTTAACTAAGTATTTGGGTACCGCGTTAAGGGCTTGACTCTCTATACCAAGAACCAGAGACAGTTTATACCTTTGTCTCTTTGTTTGTGTATGAATCCAATTTTGGCATCAGTGTTTGCCCTTAACTGAGTCAGGGTTTGCTAATAAAACCTCCATCTAAGTTTCAAGCGCCCTTAGACAGTTCATACATTTCAATATCCAAGTTTCAAAGGGCTAAACCCTCTCTTTGGTCTCTAAATCATTTAGAACATAAATGGAGTGAGACAATTGGTCATGGCACACTTTCGGGCAAGAGCCAAAGACTTCCACAAAGTCATTGAATACAAGGATTGAAGGCCTAATTCATATCAAATTGATGCAATCGGAAGGCACCTGGGGAGGCAAAGAACCCTCCTACAAAAGGCACCTTCCAAGACCTCCCAAGTTTGCCATGACAAATTTATACCAGCCTTCGCTCCATATTTCTAAACTGGAACCACCTTCTGTTTGTAGAAGGTCAATATGGTAAGCATAGTAAAGTTGGCAAATCTTCTATGCATAACAAATCCTTGGACAGCCAGGCTCTTCACCTTTTATTTTATTTCTAAGACCCACAGGTTCTCATTTAAACTTCTGTTTATGCAGATTGCCAGATGAAGCATTATCTGGACTTGTTCCAGGTGTTCAAAGCCCACATACCATTTAAAGCCTGTATCTTTCTTTCCTCTCAGTGAGGCAAATGTCAATATTTTTTACTTCTTTTTATTCCTCCTTAACTCATTTACAGATATATAATCCTGCAGTATTATAAACAAGGAGATCAACAAATGGACAAAGTCAAATTCATAACCACCTTTTGTCACAACAACCAAATAACTAGGAGGATACTAAGAAAGAATTGGCACCTATTAAAATTGGACCCACATATTTGTAGTTTTGTGGAAGAACATCCATCTATAATTTTCAGGAAAGCCAAAACATTAAAAACACATTTGAGCCTGTCACTACTCCCAGAGGAGAACAAAAAACCTCAAACTTCATGGTTACAACAAATGAAGACTGGGTTTAGAAAATGCGGTACATGCACCATGTGTTGATACGCACAAACTAGTACGGAACTATTCAAAGATTCGAATGGGATTCAATTAAACATAAAACATCAATTGTAGATCAAAATATGTGGTTTATGCAATTTTGTGCACCTGTAAACTAATCTATGTAGGGAGCACAATAAGAGAACTAAGAACCCGTATTCGAGAACATTTATCACTAATTGGGAGTCAATATGCGACACTCCCTTTGGCACAACATTGGCAACAAAATCATCAAATGAAAGATAAAAAAGAGATAAGATTCATAGGTCTACAGAAAGTCACCCTTGGTCGTAGGGGTGGAGACAGGGAGCTGTGCTTAAGACCAATGGAAGCAAGACTTATCTGTCATTTCAGATCAACCGAACTTGGTTTAAACTCGGATAATGAAATGGCTTCCTTTCTGTAAAGAGCAAGAAAAACCCAAAATCTTCCAACAAAATCTTGTTTGTATATGTTGACATTCTAACATTTTCAACAGTGACATAACAATTATGTATATTTATGATGAGCCCTTAGCTACTAGCTGACCCTATAAACGTAAAACCAATGGCTGTCAGATGCGACGAAGCTCATACTTGTCTACTAAAACATCACTAATGAGACGTTGAACCACACTGCGTATGTAACGCGTAGCCAACAACAGACCTTCCAAACAAAATACTAATGGCTGCTAGGACACTACTAGATACCGCCAATGTGAATAGAATAGCTGTTAATAATAAGAATGACAAGATCTGTTGAATCATGCTTTAACCAGTAAGTTACAGTGTTACACGCGGAATCATGCTGCGTACGCAATGAATGAAGGGTCACAAACAAAGGATGCTATTAACCGCATGAACCAGCATAAGGCTGGTCTTCAGAAGAAGTTGATATTACGCAAAAGTGAATTAGATAAACAAAAAGAATGGAACGCCTTTTCGCTAACACTAATTACTGTCCAATTTCAGAATGGATTTAGCCAGCGATTTACAGCCAACAAGAAGTAAACATGAACAATTGAGCAACTAAAGGGTAAGAGAAGGAAACCATTAAGTATTCCAAGAACATATATATGACGATAGCTAAACAGATATTGCAGCCCTAACTAATTCAACAAATGCAAAGAATTGGATGTGACATTATTGGGAAAAAGAATGCATGTACAATAGATATGATCTAGCAAATATTATAATCACGATACCTAAAAATATGGCGATACCCAAACGGGTACAGTAGCACTAACGAATTCAACAAATGTAAAGAATTGGATGCAACTTTATTGTGAAATAAAATGCATGTATAATGGATATGATCTAGCAAATATGACAATCATACACAGAATAGATTACATGAATGAACTTCGGTATGACCAACATCAGAATGTTATAGAGGTGGTAGACTATTTCAGTGATACTTACACCTATTAATTCGTATTGCCTTTTCTCTTCCTCCTCCAATTTATTTTTCTCAAACTTACCCAAAAACTTCTTCCTGGTTCGCCTGCTCCCATCTCTGTGTTGTCATGACTAATATCCAGTTTATAATTTTTGTTCACAATTGTATCAATATTTATTATTTCTCTTTATATTTATAAATGTTTGTTACATATGTAATGCGTTTCTTAAATTGTTTTTGGACGTGTGAAAATGACGAAAATATATGTACATTTTTGATTGAAAAAAAAAGAGTTACTGCCCCGACTGAAGAAGGCACAAGAGATGCCGAAACACATGTCTCATAGAGGGCTCAATTCTTATAAAATCACCAAATAAAACATCCTAAAAACTCCCACACAACTGGCAACAGTTTTTATTTTTTTACAAAATAGTGGTGCAGAATTTGTGTGAAAAGACTCAATTTGCATATATAATCCTGTAGTAATCAGCATACTAAGCAGGATTGCAGCGATGACAAACAGTACATAAACAGTACAGTATTGAATGACAGTCTATCACAAATGAATGGTTTTGATGCTATCCATTCATTAAAATCATCCTCCTCAAGTGAGCAAGGGACTAAGGGCCTCATCATGACTTGGGCAATAGTCCGGCACTAATTGCGCTGGGATACCGCCCAACACTATTGGAGTTACTGCAACTCGGTCCGTTGCAATTTGCACCGGGCTAATAGCACCAAAAATGGGCAGAAAGGGGTGATTTTCACCTTCAGCAAAAAGCTCTCACTTTCTGTCCAACTCGAGATTGGGCGGAGTGGTAAATGCAGCGGTAATAGCGTTTCTGCTGCATTTTACCACTCCGCCCAACTCATGACGAGGACCTAAGTCTGAAATAGCCTTCTTTGCATAAGCTACCTGTGTGATTTTTTCATGCAAGGTGGATGTTACGCCAGAATTTATATTTTGGGGATTCTAGGGTCACTTGTTCAGGTCCCTCAACTTTTTGCTTTTTCCCTCTGTCTTTTTTGGTTCCTTGATCTCCTTTTGGTGGCCAGATGGTTTTCTCCTGAAGTCCCCTTGCCATTATGTCCCTTTTTACCATATAAAGGATATACATTATTAGGTCGCCCCTAGAATGTCCAGTCTCAGGGGTGCCTCTCAGGCACCCCATTTTTGCCCTGGGTGATTTTTTCACCCTACACAGATTTTAGGCTAGTGGCAGCAACACTTTAGTTTTGGGGTGCAAACTTTTATACCGCATTGGTAACCCAATGTACTTTTTTTGTAGCCATTGGGGTACTAATGGGTGTTTTAAATCCTGCTCTGTGCTGTTTTGTGTTTCAGGGCTTTTCATTATCTTGGTGACCACAAGGCGGTCTCAAAAATGCCATTCTGAACATGTGGGCTCTTTGTGAGCCCCTTATGGCAGCCTTCATATTGGTCTTAACTGGTATAAATCCCTGGACTATACCTCTCACTTCCTGTGGGGGCTATTAAGGTTATGTGAAAGTCCTACTGACCACTAACCAGTATGCTAGTCATCTAGCCCTAACACCCAAGACCGTTTTAATGATTGGCTTGCTGGCCTTGGGCCTGTCCCTTTGTGCAGGGGTATCTAGGTTTTGTCCTGCCCCTGTTGATTTTCTTTTCTGCAACAAAAGGGATGCACATGTGCTGACCAGCTTGAGGAGATTTATTCCACGATTACCACCAGTTTGAACCCTTACCTGGCCATACTGGCTAGGTACACTGATCTGGGAATGTCCTCGTTTAGGTTTGTTGTCTGTGACCCTTGGAATCGCTTGCAGTGTCGCACACATGTGGGACAAGCCCTCCATGCCAGGACCAATGTCTGTGCTGTTTACAGCCACCACCTGCCATTTTCCGTTAAAGTCTCCTGATTGTATGTGGTTCCTGCTAAAGTCCAAAAGGTGGTTTGCTCACCAAATCATCAGCAAAGGATGTCTGAGGGTGCCACCAGCTGTTTTCCATCTCCTGTGACCGTTTTCCGCTGAGCTGTCTACCTTCTTGGACCAAGGATCTGCCGGTAGTTGTTTCTACAGGTTCCCTTGTCTTTTCTGGGTTGTCCATGCTGAAATCCTCAATTCAGGCTTGAGGGCAGACATCACCAGAAGGTTCTTTATTGCTTTTTTGCGTTGCTGGGGGCTTCCTTGTCCCCTGGCTCAAGCCCAGGAGACAAATCTTGCACACTGCACCTGTTGGAAACAGCCGCTTAATCATTGGGTTGTTTCGCAATGCTGGAACCATTTTTGCTAAAACTATCAATGTAACTACCTATGGTTGGGTCCAGGCGGGTGTGATTATGCAAGCAACTCACCCCTAGGTGTACCTCTGGTCCTGGGTAAAGATTCCTTGGAGACACCATCTACTGCAATTCCCAGACTTCTATTAGGGTGCCTCCTGTTCTGCTGCTTCTGTCTCTGGGGCCTGGTTCCACCTTTCCAACCTTTGGAACACTTCTTTGGAGTCTCCTGTGGCATTCGCTGGGGTTGCCTGTCACAGAATCTGCACGTGTGACGTCAAATAAACTTACCTCCACTAAATCATATGACCCTTTAACTTTCTCCCATTCTTTCCAATTGAACTGTGAACTTACCTGTCACTCGGGCACTTACCCACCTCTGGACATTTTTCATGGATCCCCTTGGTTATCAGTGGAATCTGGAACAAGCTTGCTATTTTTGTACTTACCTGTGATTTTTAGTTGATTTTTAAAATCTTCATATGCATTTCTCCCATGGGACTGTAAGTTTAACATTGTGAATATTTCTAGCAACTCTGCAACAATTTTCCCCTGAAATGTATGAATGAGGTGAATGTTGCTAAAATATTTTATAATTCTTTGAAGCCATTAACTAGTGTTTACAATTGTTTCAATCTCTCTCGTGCTATAATATATTATATGTGCCTGTGAATTAATACCCATTTAATGCCCCAAGGAGTTCAAATGAATATGGAGTACTGTTTTAGAACCTTTGGATTTATTATATATTTTTCTTGTTAGTAACATCTCTTCTTTTCCCATAACCTATCTATAAGGTTTAGGTGCTGACCACTAGGTGAAGGGCCTTCTACATATACCATGGTTGAGATGTGTTTATGTGACACTGTACTGTAGGGTGCAGGCCCATGGGGCCTTACCTGCTGTTAGGTTTGAGGGTTTCTGGGCTCTCACGACCCCCTCCTCCTGGAATTTTATGTTGGGTGCCCACATGTAGACACTGGGTTAGGAAACAACTTTTATAGACATTACTGTTGTATATAATTATATATTTTTTTATTAACGCGCTTAATAAAGTAGAGGTTTCTAAGCACGGCCCCAGGATTCAAACCTGTGTTGCTCTGCGTCGTCTTGCTTCCAAGACGAGCGTGCTGCCACGGAGCGATACTACCCATGCCAGTATGCTGGTGTCTTATTAATACTATGTATTAATACGCAAAATACTTATTTGAACTGATAGTTGTATATGTGCATTAAAGGTTATATTGATCAGTGTCTGATAAGTGTATTTTCTGAAGTTATGTGTATGGACTAAGTGTACCTCTGTGCTGACCTATTACCCCGAGAGTTAAACATTGTCACTCTGACAACGTTACCTACACTGGTTTGGCTTTCCTTTCTTGTCGGGTGTATTAGCCTGCCCAATAGGGTTAGTGGTTGTAGCATCCTCAACAGAGGGTGGTTGTTTGGAGGCTTTTTCAAAGTCACTATCTGGAATAGGACTTGGAAAAAGCCAACCTAGGGCTAGCAAGCTTAATTACTACCCCAGTTGAGCAAAGCGTCTCTTTCAAGTAGCACTGACCAAGCAGCAAGGCTGACCCAAGGAAGAAGGTACAGTGAAAATGTAGCAGACTTTGATAAGGAAAAGACTCACACTGGTAAGTTATAAAAATGACAATCATTTATTACAATACTACTTAAAGCCACACTTTAAATATTTCAAGGTAAGTAAAAATACTTTAGTACATATATGCAGCCCACAATTTGGTAACCCGCTATGGGTTGCACACTACTTTAGAATCACAAACTGATATCTAAACAATAAATGCATTCACCAAAGTAGGGATGACATATGTCAAGCACCTCTCAATATTATGACTACATAGACCTTATAAAAGGCACCCAGCATCATACTAAAACGTCTGAAGTCCTGCCCAAACTTCGCAGTGTTTCTGGAAGGCTTTTAGGTGTCGCAAAAGGTTCCTGAGGGAGAGGTGAGTGGTCCAGGAGGGCCAACTCAGCTTGTGCAGGTAGAATACTGAAGTTAGTTAGTGCAGGGCTAATGCAGCATGCAAAATAGGGATATAAGGGTCTTAAATCGAGTTCCAGTTGAAGGGAGGAGAAGCTACCACCCATGGGGTTCACAAAGATGACCCAGAGAAGTACTTACCCAGACACCACAGATCGGGGCCAGCCAAGGTTAGCACTAAATTAAGCAGGACTTTACGAACCAATGCAAACCCTATGGGGAAAGGGGATGATTTAAGAGATATAAGGCATCTCAGGCCCCCAAGCACCTAGAAAGGTAGAAACAGTCCCAGGCGACAGTAAATCGCTGGGGATGCCAAACCTCACCATTGTGGTCATGTGAATGGTCTTCAGGTCATGAGTTCAAGGACGTTCACCTATGGTCGTCTTTAGATTCCTGTGAAGATCTCAGATTGTAGAGGGGATACCCATATTCGATTCCATCATGAAGGCGAGACCCTCACGGAGATCTTCACCGATGATTGCACTGACCCTGGAAGGTGATCCTGCAGACTCGCTTCCTGGTGAAGGGCAGTGCAGTGGATTGCCAGAGTCCCAGCAGAACTTTGCGGATGCCACCTGAAACTTCCAGCTGTTCGGCTAGACGGAAGCTCTTGCAACGATGAACAACTTGTTCCAGGCCTTGCAGAGAAAATGTAAAGATGCACGCTCCTACAACCAAAAACAGGCGATGTACCTTGAGCAAGACCGGTGACTGGTTAGTCCCACCAGTCATAGGGAAGAAGGCACTTTGCAGAGGTCTTCCGTGTTGATAAGAAGGTTGAGGTGCACAATGAGGTGATATTGGCTGAGCCAATGCTGGTTTCTGAACTGTCCACCAGAAGTGTATCTCAGTCATTGTCTTCTTTGGGTCTCTTCAGCTCCAGTGTTTGACTTGATTCCTGGGTACAGCTTGTCGCCTCAAGCCCAGAAAATGGGCTGGAGGTAACTCCAGTCCTCCAATAGGGACACTTCGAAGTGGCTGTCCAGTAGTGGACAGCCAGCCACCCATAATTTGCCCAACAACACCCAAGGCCCTAGAGGAATGCAGATTGGGAGCAGGTAGTCCCCTCCCCACTTCCTGCAAGCATACACACAAAGTAGAATCTTAGCAGGATTCTTGCAAGAAGCCCGCCAAGATGCATGAAGAAATGGGGCCCTCCCCTACCTGGCAAGGTAGAAGTACAGCCAACGAAGGACAGGCCACCTTTAACTGAACTTAAAGCATAATTAGAGGTCGTTTTGAGTATATGGCTCCCTTTGCGTGCATTATTGCGGCTACAAAAGCATCCTAGGATAATGCATCCAAAAATAGGTCCTAAAGTAATGACTGCCACCAGCCCCTTCAGATGATGATTGGAAAGTACAAAAGAGCTACTTAGAACAAAGAGAAGGGGACACCAAGTGTCCCCAAAGCACTCCATGGAAGAAAGCTGGAGCTGCAAACAGTAATATATAAAATTCATAAAAGGGAGATGATCACTCTTGTACTGGTAGGTCTAGGGACAATGGAAAAGGGACCATAGAGATCCCTGGGAGCACACCACATAAGGTGGGGGTACTGCCACATGACTGATGAGAGCCAAAACTAAGGGGAGAGGTCTCCCACCACTGGAACCTTAAAGGAAGAGTTCAGTGTTCCCAGAAAAAGAAAAAAAGACAATGCAGGAACTGAGATAAATAAAAGTCTCACTAACAATCCCAGTGTGTCCAGCAGTAGTGCAGAAAGGCTAAGGGCAGAGGGGGTACATTTTGCAAAAAGAATATCTACCAAACAGTGGTACAAACAACTGCCTTAACAGTGGGCATCCAATCAGAGCTCAGAGCTCGAGATAACATTTCTAAGAGGAAGTATTTCACTCCATATCTTTTTGAAGTTGTGAGTAAAATAATGTTTAGGGAGTAAACAAGTTAATTCCCATAGTGTGATGAATCAAGAGAATTCGTTCCTTCTCCCCCAGGGAGAGCCCCCCACAGAGACTAGGGAGGTGAGCCCACTTTGCAACACCCTCCATAGGGGTCGAGGCAAGTGGGACCTCACCGGGAGAGATCACCCGCCTTTGGGGACAAGGATTCCTGTTCCAGTGAGGACTCCCTGATGCCCTCCATGTGATGGCCTATATGGAATGATCTAACACTCCAAATCATAACTGGGACGAAGAAAAAAAGGGACTTATACCATTACCAAACAGAAAAAGAGCCTATCTTTCTAAGTCAAAAACTCTGAATAACTGTACAGAGTATGCTAAAAGAGCAGGACAAGGCAGAGACAGAGAGCGAGAGACGCAAGCAGGGGAAGGCCCCTGTATGGAGAACGTCTGGGGAAGGCAGAGCCAACGCAGGCCATGGAGCCTGCGAGTTTCAGAATTAGATGCTAAAGGGTCAGCATGTTTGAAGAAGCAGGTTGGGATGACTGGAACAGAGAGGTTGTTGGCGGCGTGACTGCGCAGGCAGCATGTTGGACAGGTTGTCCCCTCAATTACGCTGATACCACCGTACCGACAAACCGACTCAAGGAGAGGAAAAGGCATCCGAAGTGCAGGTCACGGAGAACAAAAACAGACACGAAGAGAAGGAAAAAGAAGGTCCCACACACCTACATCTACCAGAGACGTCCCCCCTTGACATCAGAGATACCGGTCCCAGGACGAATGGCGAGTCTGTGAAAACCCCATTAATGAAATCGAACTGTATTAATGTGATAAAGAGAAGCCTGGAACATTGCTACATTGGGAAAATAACCCACAGTCTAATAAGCACAAACTGGAACACAATAGAGAGAGATAATTGTGCACCAAAGACGAGAGGGGCCCCTAGGGTACACTGCATACAAAGAAGTCCTGAGACGGAAAAGTTGAATGACAACTGTATAGAAATCCAAAGTCTCAGAGGAAAAGACACTACATCAAAATTCTCAGATCCTATAGGAAAGAAAAAAGGATACTGACCAGAACCAAGCAACCATTAGTAAAAGGAGATATAATCCCATCAAAGAGTTACAACAACTAATACAAGGAATCACAAGAGACTATTTGAGAATTGCATAATAATCATGAAAAAAGAAAGAAGAGAAGACAAGTGCACTAGCACAACCAACAGGAGAAGGGAGTTACTGGATTATCAAAGTGGTAGGGTCAGATAGTTTAGCTCTGGATGGCGGACTGTTTTCTTTGGACATTTATCCACGACTGACTACCTAAAATAGGTAGGGAATCCCCATAGTGATAGGGAAAGGGAGGCATTTTTGTATTCTTCAATGAAAACACATTACAAATGTCCTCAGAGTGTCCGCGTCCTCCTTCTGCTCCACCACAATACCCAACACAGATATTTTTTCAGGTGAGTAAATAGGTATATTTTTGTAATTCATACTTCCGGGTTGTGTCAATAGAAAAGGTCCCATCATGCCTGAATGGGGGTGTGTGTGTGTGTGTGTGTGTGTGCGTGTGTGCGTGTGCGTGTGCGTGTGCGTGTGCGTGTGCGTGTGTGTGTGTGTGTGTGTGTGTGTGTGTGTGTAGCACCATCTAGAGCAGAGCATAACATAACCTTACTATCGTTTTGTATAAAGAAGTGGCACCAGGAATCCTCCCTTCCTCTTTCATTCCCAGACTGGTGGCCTTCCGGGTTTGGATGCTCTGTCAAAAACAGGGGGACCACCTTGCCTGTTTATACTTTTTAGCCAGCTCGGCATCGAATACAGATGATGCTGCAAGCTCATGATCGTGTCTGCAATTGCCATATTGAACGGCAAAGCCCTTTCTGTTGGCTGCCCTCTGTCAAGTAGGAGCCTCTTAGATAGAGCACTGAGACTGAGAACACCAAACACCTTCTCGACCGCCCTGCGGTACTGGGTATTCAGGTTGTCGTACAGTGACTCTTGGTGCAACTCGACTTCGGGAACAGGTCTAGCCTACTCGAATCATGCAGACCCTCCACCAACTCAACTAGACCTGCATGGTCGGCCATGAAATGCAGCGCTGGGTCTATGTCTGCCCCTATCAGGGGGTTCCATCCCAAAGGGGATCCAGTCCCCTCTTTGTCGATAATCGACAGCATGGATTAGAAGAAATCAGGGCTGGACTATGCCGCATAGCCTCAGGCCCACCGTTGATCTGTCTAGAAGGGAATTTCAACGTGGTCCGTCGACGATGCTGATGGTGGCTGATGATGGAGTCAGCACTGATGCAGGCTTCCTTTGGACCAAGGTGGAGCTCAAGGGGGGTTGGACCACCGTTGGCCACCTTCAAATTGGACGAACAGGGCGCCTATCCTCCTCTTCCTTCTCTAAAGTTGGTCCCTCCGTTTCTGGACCAGAGGACCTCATAGCCGATCTAGCCTGCAATTCGAAAGGGGGCCTTTCAAACACCAGTTTTGATGAGGGATCCCCGACCACTTTCAGTTTCATGGCCTGACAAGAACTGCATTGCTCGGTGTCATGCGCCACTCCAAGACACCACACACTGGGCCTCACTATGGGTTTGTGGTAATTTAGTGGTAAGGCAGAATTACCATTACCACCATGGTTTCTGGCAGAATTACCGCTGTATCACAAGTTGTCGGGAGCGCGCACACACCGTTGGTGGTAACGGTAATTCCGTATGGCAGAATTGCTGCTGGAAATGAGTTCCGGACTGTCATTCTGCCCAGAATCGGTGGAATAACCATACCGCCGCCACATTCGACACCAATTCTGCTGGCAGAATTACAGCCGACGAAATAGCATCACCGGAATGGGATGCCTGCCGGCGGCCATTTTTAAGAAGCCAATCCAACCTAAAATCTTCTATTTCCTGGTGCCACCCAGAGACGAGAGTTGGTAGGGACATGTCCCAGGAAAAGGGTAAAGTGAAGGTGCTAGAGATGAGACTGCGGAAGCACAAATTTAGTAAGGGTGAACTGCAAGTGCTGGTGGATGAGGATGTTGCACATGCAGATGAGATGTCTGGAAGCAGACAGCGGAGGACCACTGGCCAGAGTAAGGTAGCAATATGGGCGACCATACGTGACAAGGTCGTGGCAGTGGGCAATGCCCTATAGGACAGTGAAGACTATCACAATAGGTGGAACGACCTGAAGGCAGGGTTCCGCACCCTCATCACCAGGCAGACGCGAGAAACATCTGCCACTGGAGGTGGCGCCGTGGAACCCCTCACTCTGACTCCATTAAAGGAAAAGGGCAGATCAATTCTCCACATGGAAGGGATAAACGGGATCAGCAGCGCTGAAAATGGAGCAATCAGCGAAGAGGATAACAGCCAGTCTTTCAGTTCCCACTCCCATGCGATTGCACTGGGATGCATGCTTCCCCCAGCATAGATGAGCACAACGGCCAGGCGAATGGGCAACCACATGGCAATCTGTACAAAGGCACAGAGACTACATGCATATGCCAGGGAAGTTGGGACACTGTTGTAATGCATATGCACAGTAGGTAGAATGTGCATGTGAAGACATGGAACCATAGGAAGCAACCATGTGTGCTGTGAAAGTCCATGTTGCAAAGTGAACCCCCTGCACCACCACAACAAAATGCCATTTTGGCATGCCAACTGACGATGAGCTCATGCATGTGCAGTGTAGACCCACAGCAGACACTACTCCCACCTTGCATTAGCTGTACTCATTGGACAGCAACTGACCGTGCCCATCAAGCAAAACATATGTAGGATGACCATACTTCATGTTGCATGAGTGTCTCGCTAGCCCACTTACTAGTATACATGGTGACTAAAAGCATGTCATTATCCACCCAACAGGTTCATAATCGACTTAGGCTGAAGAGGCGGGGCGCTCTACTGCCCAGGAGACCTCCACCGCTGACAGCGTATCTAGCTCCACCCCTGCACAGGCCGGTCAAGGGAGTACCAGTAGGAAGAGCAGAAGGGAGGCATCAAGGCTACATGACACCAGCCCAAGGCAGTGGTGCAAAGTGTGGAGACAGCCACTGTCGCCCCGACCAGTACGTCCACAATATGATGGTTTGTACTGGTTCCATTCACAATTTAAGACTAGTAAAGCCAATGGTGACTTTACATACCCTGAGACTGACTACTGTCTCCCAGGGCATGGAGTCTATGTTTGGGGGTCGCTACGACACCCCTGGGTTACTGCACGGAGGGTGCTGTCTAATCCACATACCAAAAACACATGAAGCCCTATGTGGTAAAGGACCCCATAGCTCATAAAACACATACAAAGACAAAGGAACACCTCAAATAATGTCTAAGAGTGGGAGAAAAAGTGTCTCACTCTTAGCAGGAGAAAAACAATAAACCCCAAAAATCCAGCAAAGCTGCTGGGGGACTCAATAGGTTTGGGAAATTAGCCTTAACAGAGAATTCTCCCTAACACCCACCCATCTGTCCCATGAACCCCCCTCGTCACCTGTGGCACAAAGCCATTACCAGCACCAGGCTGAGCCAGAAAATGGGACTGATGACACTCCAGAAGGTGAGGAGGAGAACACCATGTTTCAGCCCTGGCCCTTTACAAAGTCCACAGCCCGTCACAGCACTCACTGGCTGCAATCTGGGCGAGGCTGCAGGTCATGACACAATGCCAGATCACTATTGAGAACCTTGCGGAGCTGCAAGTGCACCACCTGCAGGCCATCAGGGTCAGTGTCCAAGGATCATCAAGGAGGATTGCTGGCAGCTGTCCATGGCGACTGCTACCATCACATCTGTGGGGCAGAGGATGAGGGAGCACATGGAGGGCATGTTGGCCTTTGCTGAATCCATGCATGCAAGCATTCTCCTCACAATGCAACACATCCAGAGCCAGGAATCTGAGCTTTCCACTGCTGTATCCCCCATGGAGGGGTCATTGCCTAGGTCTCCAAGGTGCACACTTATTGCACGATCTGGTCCATACAGTACCCGAGCAGGCCGCCAAGGGCAAGAGGCCACGAAAGTGACATGAATTGGCATGACACTCTTTCACTGGCACAAGGGATGTGGGTGGCAAGGGCTATTGGGGTTTGGGGACGTGGGTGGCAAAGGCTGTTGGGGACTGGTGCTCACCACAGCTGATAATTAAAAACATAAGTTACCTAGAAGAAATGAGAGGATACTTTTTGTGTGAAAGTGACATGTAGTGTGATGCATATAAAAAGTAATGTGTCTAGAAATGTTTTTCAATAGTTCTTGCTGCACGAGACGTCCATCCCTGGCTTCCACATGCTCAATGTGCAGCAGTACTGCATCAGCGGACAGTACATAATTGTCTGCTGGGGGAGGCATGTACAGTTCAGGGGGCAGGAGACATTTTGCCTGAGGCCGATGTTGTGCAGAATGGCACAAGCAACAAATAGCTGGCCAATCTTCCCTGGCCTGTACATCAGGGCCGCTCCGGGACAGTCCAGGCACCGGAAACGTGCCTTCAGCAGGCCAAACGTCTGCTCAATGCAGAGTCTGGTCCTGATGTATGCCTCATTGTAGGCCACCTCCTGTGGAGTACGTGTATTGCGCACAGGTGTCATTAGTCATGGGAGCTGGGGGTAACTAGAGTCACATGCAAAAGCCTAGGACACAGATGTCAGTCACAGTGCATTGAGTATGCATAGCATTTTACATGTCTTGTAGATGGACACTCACTCTTGATGCAGTCATGTTGCATTTGTACTACATGGTTTTCGCTCCCAGTAATTCAATGATGTGTGATATACTATGGGGGTAAATGTGCAGTGTCACTTAGACATACACTGTGCACACAGCTCACAAACAGGTTGTGCCAGACATGGTCTGTGATAGGATTTCAAATGTGCATGTTGTCTGTGTTGGGCCTGTGGTGTGCAGTGCTGTCAAATAGTGCCCTCCTGTGTAATTTGTTGTTCTTGTGCATGTTTGTGG
Organism: Ambystoma mexicanum; assembly: GCF_040938575.1. Lineage (NCBI taxonomy): Eukaryota > Metazoa > Chordata > Amphibia > Caudata > Ambystomatidae > Ambystoma > Ambystoma mexicanum. The sequence goes on from NC_090923.1 coordinate 721,732,185, forward strand.
TTTGCGCATTCCTGCCACAATGGATTCACATACATGGTTTGCACTGTACATGCCAAAAATGTCTGGCAATGTTGCATTGTCATTGTGTAGTGTTGAACTGTTGAATTAGTCTGTGTAGGTGTGTGTGCCCTTTACATTGTGGTTACTGTAGGCATCTGTTTATGCATGACTTACTTGTTGGGGCATTATGCATTGCTATCATATGACTGCATAGTCCTGCTGGGCCTAGTCCTATAGGTTGGTGGGTGTCATGTGCGGCGTGAGATTGCAGGTCCTGAATGTACTGGGCTTTGACAGGGCATGTATTAATCAGTAGTAGTAATGTCCAACCCCCCCCCTTCACATGGCTTTCAACTGGTGCTGCGAGACTGCATTGTGTGATGCCACTTTTACTCACCCAGCATCCATGTCTGTTGCCCTCTGTGGCTGTCAATTCATGCAGCCATGGTGCGGATACGGAGCACCATGGCATCATGGGTGGATCCAGGGGAAGCGGGCACAGCAGTGTGTTCTTGTCAGGTCAGTGTTGCACTTCACCAGCACATTTATAGAGAGGAGCTGCTTCCTGTTGCGCTATGCCTCTTCAGATGCGTCGGGGGAAAACTATGCCACATGGGTGCAGTCAAGCACGGCAATCACGTTTGACATGTGGGCTACTGTGTAGATACATGCATTTATCTGTGCCAGGGTGGTGGGCTAGGGAGATGTGCTAAGATGCATAGCACAGGAATGCCTCCAGCACCTGCATGAGCACAAGTTAACTAGTGGGCTGGGACATGTCATGCAGCATGCCCACAGTGTACTGGAAGGTGCCGCTGGCAAGGACATTTGGCATAGACATGCATGTCCCCGTTGGAGTGGGCTGAAGGCAGCATATTGTTTGAAAGTATGTTTGGGTTAGGTGCAGGCCTTATGTAACCTTTCAGAGTGGATTGGGTTGACCTGTGAATCATTTTCCATTACCTGAATGCATTTTCCTCCAGCTTTGAGCTGGTGGTAAAAGCACTGTGTTTTTGGAGAACATACAGCTGATTTGCAGTGGTATTCCGATTTCTGATGCAGCAGAAATACCGTTTAAGATACTGGCAGTAATTCAGCTGGCGGAATTAGTGCCAGTGCTATTTCTGCCTCATGTTGGCAGTATTTCCGCTGGGGCTAATTCCAACTGTGGAATTAGAGCCAACATCTAATTTGACAGTGTGGTAAAAGTGCCAGTAATTCCGTTACGGCCACTTTTTTCCGCATACCACCGTACTCCTAATAAGGCCCACAGATATTGTGCATGTATGTGAGGGACATCTTGAAGTTACACCCCTTGCAGCACTTGAATCCTGATGGCTTGGGCAACAACAGGTTACATTGTAATAAAAAAAACAAAATGTTTTGAGCCGTATTCTGTAGCAGTGTGTTGAGTGTGCAGGAAAAAGGGACTGAAGTAAGGGGTTGTAGTAGATTTCTTAAGTATGACGACCAAAGTCACCTCGAGGAGTGGCATGTACAAGGCACGAGATGGGCGAGAGACAACGTTGAGCCGCACTACGCACCCTGTAAAAGTCTTCCGAGCAGCTGACGCTGGATGAGATATCTATCAAGATGAGGAATCTGCGGGAGAACGCAATCCATTGAGATATATATTCTGGCTTAACAACACCCTGTGATAGTGAACAGGGAAAAGACACTTAGATCTAGCCGAACTCAAGGTAGGTGGTAGAGCAGGAGGTTTAGACTTCAGGAAATGTGAGGGTGGTGAGATGGTACAATAGGACACACACAGACCACTCAAACAACTCAAGTAAGACAGTAAAACGGTGCACAATTTGCACTCGCAGCTAGCACTGGCTAGGAACATATCACTCTTGGCGAGAAAGAAATTGTGTTCTCTGTGTATGTGTAGAATTGAGGTGGCGAGTGACTTTTTTATGGCTGGCTATTGGCTTACAACTTGAATGTTTTCACCCTGCAGTAAATAATAACAATACACTATTTGTTGGGCCTACACACACTCTATGCACTATAAATAACAGGTATACACTGCTATTAAACTACTACCATACAGATATATATATATTCACAATGAATGTTGTCACTAAAGAACACTAACACTATATAACTATGAGTAAATTCAGAAACATATAAAACTGTGTGCAGTAAAGCAAGTAAAAACTGGTAAGTACATTAGAAACTGTTGAAATTCAAGGTATTACGGAAGCAACAAAACACTATTTATTTATTTATGTATTCATAACATTTATAAAGCGCACAAACAGCCTGCAGGCATCGAGGCGCTGTTACAAGAAGATGACTTAGTTACAAGCATCGTCCATAGAGTGTTACATGAAAGACATTTACTTGGAGTTAGGTATAGACATATGGTGCTTTACATGACAAATTAAGTATGTTACCTAAACAGCAAGCAGGTTCGTAAAAATAACAAAGTTTTGATTGCTTTACGGAAAGCTAGGTGGGATGTTACTCCTAAGGTGTGGTGGCAAGGAGTTCCATTGAATGGCAGCGATGAATGGGAAGCTGGAGCCGCCAGCTCTGGCTCGTTTCACTTTGGCCACTGTGAGTAGGTTGGCGTATGGAGTTCTGGTTGGTCTGGTGGAGGATGACCTGATAATTCTTTGTGTTAGGTATTGTGGGACAGCGTGGTTAATGCATTTATGGGTTAGGGCAAGTGTTTTGAAGATGACACATTCTTTGAAGGGTAGCCAGTGGGCTTGTTTCCTGGCAGCTGTGATGTGGTCCCTTCTGGGAATGCCAATGGCAGCACAGAGCGCATTGTTTTGGATGGATTTGAGTTTTGCAAGACTTTTTACAGACGTGCCGGCAAAGAGGATGTTGCAATAGTCAAGTCGGGATCGGATTATGGCTCTGGCTATGGTGAGGTAGTTTTCCTTAGTCAGGAAGGGTCTGGCTGCATTGAGAAGCTTAGAGTGGTATGCTAACACTGTTAGCCTGCTTTATCAAATAAGACCCCTAAAACTTGAAATGTCCTTCCCTTCTAAGGTGAGTAAAGTCGTTCTAGTGCCCTTTAGAGTACCAAGTCCTGAGAAGAAACATTTGAATGGAGTCTTTGGAAGTTGAGAAACAAGTTTTGGCAATGCCAACAGGTGAGCAAACATGTTCCAGGAATGTGAAAGCAAAGGTAAATATCAAAGAAATGGGGTCCTCTCCCAATCCCACCAATCTAGAGGAGGCTTGATGGGGGTTATGGGTGAGGTGTTCGGAGGCAGATCTTTGGCAGACCTCCTCCGATCACAGCCATGCAAGGGAGAGGTATGGTCAGGGCTGATATGCAGCTTCACCACCCCTTACTCCAATTCAACTGGACACCACCTCAATGGTTCCTAGACTTTCTAGGCCCTCAGGGATTGCAGGTGCAGTGATTATTTTCAGCAGAGGCATTGGGTGCATCGATTAGGCGACTCCAAACTCTGGTCAGACGGTTTCTGATGATGGACAGCTGGATCACCCAGGCACCCCTGAGATGCAGACCACCAGTAGTCCAAAAACAGGAGATGCCCAGGACATGGAGATAAGGGTTGTGTTACTCTTACTAATATCATGCGCCCTTGTCGTAACGTTGTAAGAAAGGATCAATCAATGCTTCTTATACTGCAAGTCAAGTTATTGATCTTTTATTACTCCTTTGGTTCTTAGAAAAATGCCCTATATGATTACACGTGTTTCGACATTCTATGTCTTTTTCAAATCAGGGCTAGTCACACAATACATAACAAAAATTAACATTTTTTTAAAAATTCTAAAATGCACCCAATCAAAAATTAAACAACATTGATGAATGGCCATTTTGAGGGAGGGGGTAGGGTGGGATTGTTAGGAATGAGAAAAACGTTTTTCAAAATGAAGAAACAGAAATATTTGACAAAACACAATGAGAAAGAAAATTTTTGTTAGAAATTGATTGATAAAAGATCGCTTCATAATTGTTTTATATGTTCATCATTGAGTGTATCGCTCACTCTTATTTCTTACCTAATCTGTTTCTTTCAAAATTCATAAGTTGAATGCTTAATTTCAATGGTCATGGGTTAAATCCCTAAAATATAAACATCATAAGGCTCATTAGTGAGTTTATCTACCCCGCGATATGTCAAATCACTACAAATACTATATGGGGCTATCCCTTCCGTTATTTTCTCTGTGGAGAACGTGAATATCAGTGCCATTATCCGTGTTAAGCTGTGTTGATCATCGCAATGCCTCTTGGCATCTCTCACTATTATAACTAGATCCAAAAAGTATTACCACGTGATCCCCACGTGTAGTTGGACCGTATAAACAAGACCCCCATGTCAGAGCTCCCTCAGCACGCTTACCTGCTCCTTGCGAGCGTATTCCGTTTCTAAGAGTCCCCGTGCATTCTGCATCTAGGTACTGTTATTGTTGTCGGCTTAGTAACGGTACCGCTTAGTCCTACTACTGTGTTTATTACTTTCGTCCTAATTCTTGCACAATACGATCAAAAAGTCAATTGTTGTTTTGGCGCAAGTTAAAATATTTCTTTTATATATGTCAGTTATAATTTACTAGTCCAAGACGGAGTTTTAACCGAAAAAATTTGTTGCTCGATAATTTACCAATAAATTACATTTCTTGATAGTCCCTGGTCAAGCACTGATTTAGATTTATCATTAAGGTCAATTTGTCTCTAAGGTAAAAAATACAAAACTAAGCTTCAGTCGAAGAACTGTTCCGATCGGATCCCTGACAGTCCCTTTTCTATTTTTAAACCCGCGGCCATATTTTGGGAAAATTTCAATTTTGACTTATGAAGATCACGTTCTCCTTGTTTGTTACCCTTATTATTACGTTAATTTTTGTCACTAAACATCGATGGCTTATTTAAAGTTAGTTGTGTATGTGAGAAATTGCATAAATGTACCTTTGTACATGGAAAACTGATTCCGGAAAGCTATGTTTTTAGACAGAAGCTGTCCCAATTTCTAAACATGCCATTCCAGCATTGCCCTCTGGTTGTTAATTGAACTTTCTGAACCTGGTGTATAAAATATTCTTTATGCTTATTCGACCCTTTCCAAATGGTGTTACCCCGAAGGAAAAAATATAAATTATTATATATACATACACAAGTACTGGAAACAACTATTTTTAATCACATTATGTTGAACTTGGTTAACCATTATTTTCCTTGTTTAAAGAAATGAGGACATCTCATGTTCTGAATTCAAGCCTCTTTGCACTGAACGAAATTTACAAATTAATTTTGCTTCCTCTTGCCTCAATTTAATTTCAAGGTTTCCTCCTCTTGGTCCCATAGTCACTTTTTTGAATCCAATGAATTTTATATGTTTCTTATCAATTAGTTGATGTTTTTGTTGCCAATGTTGAGCTAAGGGTAGGTTGGTATCCTGGCTACCAATACTTGAGATGTGTTCCCTTATTCTTATCCTAAGTTCCCTGATAGTGCTCCCTATGTATATGTCTTCACATTGACAAATAATAGCGTAAACCACAAACTTACTTCTGCAATTAATCTGATCAACAATTTTATGTGATATACCATATTTGTCCTTGAAAGTCACTGTGTTGTTTTGAGTATGTTTGCACATTGTGCATGTTCCACATCTCCGAAATCCTGTTGTTGGTGGCGGAAGCCACGTCAATGAGGTTTCTTTCTCTTCTGGAAGGAGTGAAGGGCTTAAAATGTTTTTGATAGTTTTGGCCCGTCTGTACGTCAACGTGGGTGTGTCATTGATGTATTTCCGAACATTTTCATCTAGTTGCAGAAGATGCCAATTCTTCCTTAAGATCTTTCTCAATATTTTATTATTTGCACAGTAGTTCGTGATGAAGCTTATCTCTTGTCTATCATCTTGAGTAGTTTTTATTGTCTTTAAGGTGCTTGCTCTATCAATTTTGAAAGCCTTTTCTTTAGCTTGAGCTATGGTGTTGTTCCTATATCCTCTTAATTGGAATCTCCTTGTGAGTAATTTACGCTCTTCTTCAAAATTCTTCTGTTCAGAACAATTCCTCCTCGCCCTAATAAATTCTCCTTTAGGTATATTTTTTATCACAGAGTTAGCATGACAACTGGTAGAGAATAAGGTGGAGTTTGCTTCAGTATTTTTCCTGAAAGTTTTGGTTTTAAGACGGTCGTCTTCTACATAAATGTTCAGGTCTAAAAAGTTGATTTCCTTAGTGCTGTCAGTTCCTGTAAATTCTATCCCCATAATGTTCTTATTCGCTCTTTTTCTGAAATCTTCCAGGGATCCCTCCTGCCCTTTCCAGATAATAAGTACATCATCTATGTACCGTGTCCAAAGTATAACATTTGCTTCATATTCTTTGTCCATGTAGATATGTTTATCTTCATACATCGCCATGGTTAAATTGGCAAGGGCAGGTGCATATTTGATGCCCATTGCCACTCCTTGTGTTTGTTTGAAAAATTGGCCATTAAAGATGAATATGTTATTCTGTAATGTCAGTAGGAGCATTTCTTTCAACATATTTACTGCTTGATAGTTAGATGCAGTTTCCTTTGAAAATGTATAGTCTATGGTTTCTATTGCGGTATCATGTCTAATTGATGTATATAAGGACCGTACGTCCCAAGTTGCCAAACGATAGCCTTGTTGCCATTCAATCCCTGCTAATTTATTAATCGTTTCGGTTGTATCTCTCAGGTAAGATTTGGTTTTAGTGGCCAACGGTCTTAAAATATTGTCGATATACTGTGCCATGTTCATGGTTACCCAACCTATTCCACTCAGGATGGGTCTTCCCTCTGGAATTCTGGTGTATTCTTTATGTATTTTGGGTAAAAAGTATATTGTTGGTAGTGTTGGTTGTTTCATTTCCAAAAAGAACTTTTCATCATCTGTAACTAATCCTTGTCTGTGCCAGGTTTTAATTGCATCTTGTATTTCCGTAAGTATCTCAAATTTAGGATTTGAGTTCAGTTTGGTGTAACAATTAGGTGTATTCAGATGTGTCATTGCCATCTCCACATAGTCTTCTCTATTCATAACCACTATTTTCCCTCCTTTGTCGGCACCTTTAATGACCAGATTATGATCTTTTTTGAGTCGGTGTAATGCTTGTCTTTCCATCTTTGTCAAATTGTCAAATTGATATTTCAATTTAGATCTGTTTGAAATTTGAGCATCATTATAGTCATTTAAACGGTCGTCTTCTACATAAATGTTCAGGTCTAAAAAGTTGATTTCCTTAGTGCTGTCAGTTCCTGTAAATTCTATCCCCATAATGTTCTTATTCGCTCTTTTTCTGAAATCTTCCAGGGATCCCTCCTGCCCTTTCCAGATAATAAGTACATCATCTATGTACCGTGTCCAAAGTATAACATTTGCTTCATATTCTTTGTCCATGTAGAAACCCTTAGCTCAACATTGGCAACAAAAACATCAACTAATTGATAAGAAACATATAAAATTCATTGGACTCAAAAAAGTGACTATGGGACCAAGAGGAGGAAACCTTGAAATTAAATTGAGGCAAGAGGAAGCAAAATTAATTTGTAAATTTCGTTCAGTGCAAAGAGGCTTGAATTCAGAACATGAGATGTCCTCATTTCTTTAAACAAGGAAAATAATGGTTAACCAAGTTCAACATAATGTGATTAAAAATAGTTGTTTCCAGTACTTGTGTATGTATATATAATAATTTATATTTTTTCCTTCGGGGTAACACCATTTGGAAAGGGTCGAATAAGCATAAAGAATATTTTATACACCAGGTTCAGAAACTTCAATTAACAACCAGAGGGCAATGCTGGAATGGCATGTTTAGAAATTGGGACAGCTTCTGTCTAAAAACATAGCTTTCCGGAATCAGTTTTCCATGTACAAAGGTACATTTATGCAATTTCTCACATACACAACTAACTTTAAATAAGCCATCGATGTTTAGTGACAAAAATTAACGTAATAATAAGGGTAACAAACAAGGAGAACGTGATCTTCATAAGTCAAAATTGAAATTTTCCCAAAATATGGCCGCGGGTTTAAAAATAGAAAAGGGACTGTCAGGGATCCGATCGGAACAGTTCTTCGACTGAAGCTTAGTTTTGTATTTTTTACCTTAGAGACAAATTGACCTTAATGATAAATCTAAATCAGTGCTTGACCAGGGACTATCAAGAAATGTAATTTATTGGTAAATTATCGAGCAACAAATTTTTTCGGTTAAAACTCCGTCTTGGACTAGTAAATTATAACTGACATATATAAAAGAAATATTTTAACTTGCGCCAAAACAACAATTGACTTTTTGATCGTATTGTGCAAGAATTAGGACGAAAGTAATAAACACAGTAGTAGGACTAAGCGGTACCGTTACTAAGCCGACAACAAGAACAGTACCTAGATGCAGAATGCACGGGGACTCTTAGAAACGGAATACGCTCGCAAGGAGCAGGTAAGCGTGCTGAGGGAGCTCTGACATGGGGGTCTTGTTTATACGGTCCAACTACACGTGGGGATCACGTGGTAATACTTTTTGGATCTAGTTATAATAGTGAGAGATGCCAAGAGGCATTGCGATGATCAACACAGCTTAACACGGATAATGGCACTGATATTCACGTTCTCCACAGAGAAAATAACGGAAGGGATAGCCCCATATAGTATTTGTAGTGATTTGACATATCGCGGGGTAGATAAACTCACTAATGAGCCTTATGATGTTTATATTTTAGGGATTTAACCCATGACCATTGAAATTAAGCATTCAACTTATGAATTTTGAAAGAAACAGATTAGGTAAGAAATAAGAGTGAGCGATACACTCAATGATGAACATATAAAACAATTATGAAGCGATCTTTTATCAATCAATTTCTAACAAAAATTTTCTTTCTCATTGTGTTTTGTCAAATATTTCTGTTTCTTCATTTTGAAAAACGTTTTTCTCATTCCTAACAATCCCACCCTACCCCCTCCCTCAAAATGGCCATTCATCAATGTTGTTTAATTTTTGATTGGGTGCATTTTAGAATTTTTAAAAAAAATGTTAATTTTTGTTATGTATTGTGTGACTAGCCCTGATTTGAAAAAGACATAGAATGTCGAAACACGTGTAATCATATAGGGCATTTTTCTAAGAACCAAAGGAGTAATAAAAGATCAATAACTTGACTTGGAGTATAAGAAGCATTGATTGATCCTTTCTTACAACGTTACGACAAGGGCGCATGATATTAGTAAGAGTAACACAACCCTTATATACATTTTCGAACGGAGCAAGGGAGCCAGGAAGACTCCGTTGTTACCCAGGCATGCGACCGGAATTGGTGAATAATAAACTATTATCAAAAGGGCGCTGAGGTCCACTTGAGGAGGTACCCAATAAAAAAGGCTCCCCACATTTCCAGGACATGGAGACTCACATCGAAAGAAGAAACTGCTCCTTGAAGGCCCTTCTGCGAGTTGGAGAGCAGCAACTGTAGGAGGAAAGTTCTTGGGCTGGTGGCCTGAAGAGTTCCAAGGCATAATTCAGAATGTCAAAAGGTGCACAGCAGAAGCCCTAGAGAGAACTTGTTAGCTGACAAGATGGTCTTAGGACACTTTTGCTGACTTCAGAGGGCAGCACTCACGTGTGGAGGTCCAGACTGCTTGGTCCCACCAGCCCAAGAATTGAAGCACTATCAAGGTTCTTCAGGAGATCAGCCCAGAAGAACAAGGCTTTACAGGGACTTGGCTGGAGGCAACTCTTTGTAGTTGTCTTTCTTCTAATGACTATCTGAAGAAAGGCTAGAGTAGTCCTCCTTTTATCAAAGATTTGAGCCAGGGTCGCCATTAGCGCTCCAACGGGAAGGATCTACAACATTTAAACTGGGAAGGGCTTTCCAATCCTGGACAGCATCTTACCCCACATATGATAAGCATTATACCTTCCCTGGCCTGAGTTTGGATTGGGACCAGACAGGCCCAGCCCCCACATACGGACAGATGCACACATTGCCACTTTGCCTGTGAAAGCCGATGTTTGATCAGCGATGGAAGGAAGACGCCTGAAGGACAAGATGACCAAAGGACAGGGCCAAAGAAAAGAAACATGGGCGAGCCATTTTGAGCACAAGGAACTCAAAAAGGCCTTATGCAGCAACATTCTAAAATGCACACTTGAAAAATGAAAAACCCTGCAGAGAAATATCACTGCCCCTAACCCATCTTGGGCAAATCATGAAAGTTACTAAAAGAAAAAGGAAAAGGGATTCCAAGACCAGCTGCCACACTTCACTTTAAGGTGATGAATGCAGCCTAAAAATAACAGGGAATTTTGTAAAGAGAGATATGGTGCCCCTGCACAGGTAGCCTTAGAAACTGACCAGTTCCCCCAAAACAGATGATCTAAGCAAGGAAAGTAAAGCAAAAGGGCTTTACTTACCTTTAAGGTTATGCCAGGAATCAAGCAGAAGCAAACATTTGGGCAGTGCCATTGATGTCAATGGTGGGAAAGCTGCAAACAGAAATTCTCTCCTAACAAACATGTAGATCGAATCCCTGTCTATGTATTATTTATTCATTTGTACATTTATAGCAGTGCGCACAGTCCGTAGGCATCTAGGTGCTTGTTACCTTGAGACAGATATATATCTGGATTGGACCGGATGGAGCAAGGAGTGTCAGTTGAACTGAAGAGTTTTTAGATGCTTTCTGAGTCGGTGTCTGGACTGGGAAGCTAGAGCCACCTGCTTTCGCACGCTTGAGCCTTGGTGTGACAAGGCGGTGGCTGTGGGCCGTACTTGCTGGTCTTGCTGAGACTTGTCTTTTGAGTTTATCTGACAGGTAGCTTGGTGCGTCATTCGAGAGTTTTAGGATATATAGTTTCATCCTACAAATATTGCGGTAAAGAAGTGAGTAGAAATCTAAGTTAACCCATTCTTGTTTTTTCTGTATACTTAAGTGATTGTTGATATATGTTGCCAAAGTAGGTCAGGCGTATGTGGCAGGGAAGGAAGGGTGTAAGGTGTTCACGGATGGTTCGAAGGATCCTGTGTCTGGGAGAGTGGGTATGGCGTATTATCTGGAAAGCACTGGGGGGTATAAAGTGGGGCGACTGACGAATGACGTGTCAATTTGTACGGCTGAGTTGGTGGCGATTGCATTGGCGATAGATAGGGTGTGCGAGTTGGGGTTTGAGAAGGTGGTGGTATTTTCGGATTCATTGAGTGGGTTGCAGGCGATTGTGGCAGGGGATGGTGATAGAAAGGATGTGATATTGGACATCAGGAGGAAGATTGATCGGTGTGTGCGTGGGGGATGGATCTGGAGTTGGCGTGGGTCCCCAGTCACAGTGGCATTTTGGGTAATGAGTTGGTGGATTTGGCGGCGGGGGCGGGTATGAGGAGAGGAGCGGTTGATGTGAGGATACCTTTGAGTGTGGATGAGGTGAAGGCTGTGGTGGTGAAGCGGGTTGTGGATGAGTGGCAGGAGAGGTTGGAGAGTGTGGTGAAGGGCAGGTGGATGTTTGGTGTTCGTGAGAAAGTGTCTGTGAAGGTGGATGCAGGGAAACTGGAATGGAGGAGGAGGGAGGAGGTGATGCTGAACCGGTTGAGGATAGGGCATGTGAGGCTGGATGACAGTCTGTTTCGAGTGGGGAAGCGTGAGTCGAGGGACTGTGCGGTGTGTGGGGTGCCTGAGACTGTGGAACATTTTTTGCTTGCGTGTGAGAGGCATGTTGAGTAGAGAGAGTTGATGAGGGTTCAGTTGTCTGCGCTGGGAGTGGCTGAACTGAGTGGGAAGGCTTTGCTGGAAGGAGTCTGGGTGAGAGGCAGGGAGAGGAGCAGTGTGCTGCTAGATTTTGTGGAGCAGACGGGACGGTGGGAGGAGTTATGAGAATGTGAGGGCTGTGAGTAAGATTGGTGGGGTAGGTGCATATCATCCTTTTGGATGGGGAAGCGCCTGCGTGGGTCCGCCCACGCGTTCGATAATTTGAATGAAAGAAAGACCGTGTTTTTAAAATTAATGCAATACTAAATAAATATTATATATATTTTAACAGTATATTGTGTGTGCTGCACTTTCTTGTGTGTGTGCGTGCATGCACCTAATTACACTTGACATCAGCCCATCACCATCCTACAGAGTAAACTGCTCAGGCACACAACCAATGCTGAGAGTTGGGACCTACTTGAGGGGCACCTCTATCAAGTGGCACAATTGAAGATGTAAGTAACGACCTAAAATCCAATGTATGTAGTAAACAAATGGTCTGTTTCAGACTGACTGGAAAATGACAAAGCATGGAGTAAGTAAGGAATTTGAAATTATAGGTTACTGTTAATAGTAATAGCCCCCTTCTCCCACTTTCCTTTCTCCATTCACTTACGTATAACGTCATCTCCAAACTGGTGTTGTGCTATATGCTCGAAGAGGGAGGTTAGCACAGGCAGCAAGGCCACATTGGTGTAATGCATGTTCTGTGTCACTCCCTTCACCTGGGTACGGGACTGCGACACCTTTCCAAGCTTTAGGTTCTCCACCATCTTCTCAATATCCTCAGAGGCTCCTTCAAAGAAGGAGCGCAGGCCGGCCTTCACGATCTCAGGTCCCGACTTCATTACCGTCCTAAGGAAAGAAACCCACAAGATTAAATTGCTTCTATTTTCAGCAGGATTTGTGAAAGTAACTCACTACAGTGACTAGTGTACTTCTAGTCTGTAATCCCCTTTCTTCCATGCTTGAAGGATTTCATCCATACTGAACTTCAACAATAGTTCAAAACAAAAGCCCCGCAGGGAGCATGCATGTATGTGGATACACCCATCATGAGGAGCATGCCCCATGGCTTCCATGCCCAACCACCAGTCATTTTATAAACATGATGATACAGATGCTGGGGAAATATCTCGTACCTCTGCCCCATTTCCTCCCTATAAAAGTAAGATTACGAGGCACCCAACACCACAAAAAAAACCTGAGAAACCATTGCGCTTCACCTCAATCAAAGATGTTCCAAAGGAAAGCATGACCAAAACAACACCTGTTTGAACTTGAGTCCACAGAGCAGTGTTTACAGAAGATGTGAGTCATATCTCACAGCTTTCAAATGTCTTCCAAGGGAACATAATGATGAAAAGCAAGTAAAGCTGGTTCTGCTTTGACCAAGTGAGCAGGCATCCCCAAAGAAGTCTTCTTGACCCTGTAACATTGAAGAATGCATGACCCTATTCATGTTTCTATGGAAGTCTTAAGATTCATTGAAACATGGAGACATTCCGCTCTATAATGAAAAAGTATTCTGAAGAGAGAAGATCTCTTATTATGGAGAATTCTCTGCCAATCCATTTTTCTGATTATCATGAAATTTTGAGTAAAATGTAGGCATGAAAATCAGAACAGGGTTTCTGTTACAAAGAGCTTAAATCTCACCTGCCCAGCACCCATACCTAATTGCTACCAGCAAGCAGTCTTCAATATCGGCACATGCCACAAGCTTGAACAATTTAAGTACCAGAGTCAAAAGAATCACATTTAGATCGCACAAAGGACTGGAGTGCAAATTGGTAGAAAGAGACGCAGCAGTTTGTTAAAGCAATTTTTTACCAATGGGTTTCCCAGGGGAAAGAAAACAGTGGCACATTCAAGTAGGCCTCAACAGCTGAGATGACATATCTTCATTAATCTAATTTTAGGCCATATCTCAGTAGTTGTAACATAAATAGAAAAATATCCAAGGACGGCTTCATGGGATTGACTCCATTATGTACACGCCAATGCCAAATCCGTGTCCATTCACATGTGTACTGAGATATGATGGACTGTGTCTTGGCCACCTTGAGAATAGTGAGATTTTCTTCTGAAATGCTGTTATATCAAAAACAAAAATTTGTGAGGCAGAAAATGCACTGTCAAGGGAAGAATCAAGGGGGGTTTGACTTGTCAAATCAATGAGGTCGGGCAGCAAAGTCAGTTCTGTGAACTAGGGGTTAAAGAAGGACATGGGGGCCCAGAAACCATCTCGGTTTGTTGACCACTTTAAAGATAAGGAACACGTTACTTACCTGTAACTGTTGTTCTCCAGCATGGGTCTGGCATGGATTCACATGCTCATGAATATTCCCCGTCGTCAGGCTGGGAATCCTCGGTAAAGAAAAAATCAGTATCAGTTTCGTTTCTAAACTGTCTTTCTTGTAGTAACCAATCACTGGTCTCTGGGTCATACTGCCCCCACCCAATGACTGCCCTCTCCCTAAGCCCCGTCCCTGGCAGCCATTCTCAGATTTGGTAGCACATAAAGTGGCTGTATGACCAAGTGAAGAGCCGCAGAGGGGAAGGAGGGAGGGTTTGCATGTGAATCCATGCCACACCCATGCTGGAGAACAACAGTTACAGGTAAGTAACTTGTTCATTCTCCAGCATGGGGTCTGGCATGGATTCACATGTTCATGAATATAAGAATACATAGCAGTACACACATGCACAACCATGGGAGGTGGCAAAAGGCTCAACATTAAGCATTACATAAACTCAACATTAAGCAACTCTTACCTCCTCACCAGGCCCACCTTCAGGCGAACAGGTTGCGCAGCACTGCTTGGCCGACTCTGGACTCCTCCCTGGAATCCCGGTCGATGCAGTAGAATCTCGTGAAGGTGTGCGTCGACCTCCACGTAGCAGCCCTGCAGATGTCCAGCAGGGGCACACCAGACAAGAACGCCATAGTAGCAGCGATCGCTCTGGTCGAATGGGCTTTCGGACGGCCGGGCAACGGTCGGTTGGCCAACCGATGATAGTGCATGATGCAGCCGGAGAGCCATCTGGAAATGGAAGCCTTCGAGAGAGCCTTCCCTTGGTACACAGGTCCAAAGTTCACAAACAGCTGTGATGTCTTCTGAAAACTCTTTGTTCGGTCCATGTAGAACTTAAGCGCTCTAGTTACATCCAGCGAGTGCAAAGTCATCTCGGCTGGCGACAAAGGCGACGGAAAGAAAACTGGCAACACCAAGGGCTCGTTAAGATGGAAGTCCTACGGCACCTTGGGCATGAAAGAGGGGTGCGTCCTCAGCACCACCGTCGTATAGTGAAAAGCCAAGTATGGAGGCTTGCAGGATAGGGCCTGAATCTCCCCCACGCGTTGTGCGGAGGTGATGGCCACAAGGAACGCTGTCTTCCACGACAGGAACTTCAACAGAGCCGAATGCAAAGGCTGGAATGGTGGCCCCATGAGCCTGGTCAGCACCACGTTGAGCTCCCACGCCGGGGCTGGAGCCTTCACCGGCGGGAACAATCGGAACAGTCCCTTCATAAATTCCTTCACCAGTCGATGAGACCACAAGGATGGCCGTCCTGCAGTTCTGGTGTATCGGGAGATCGCTGCCAGATGTATCTTGATGAAAGCGTGAGCTAGTCCAGCTTTGGCCAGCAACAGTAGGTATGGTAGCACTTGAGGTCCCGTAATCTGTAGAGGGTTTATCTTCTGTGCACGTCACCAGACAGAGAACCTCTTCCACTTATGTCCGTAGCACTTGAGAGTTGAGGACGCGCTGGCCTTTGCAAGAACCTCTCTGCAGTCAGCCGGGATATCGTACCCTCCAAACTCTAGTGCTGCAGGAGCCAGGCCTGCAAGTTCAGTTCAGCTATTCCGGGTTGTGATGAAGAATGGCACCTCCCTCTCTGGAGAGAGAGAAGATCTGTGTCTGTCGACAGCTTGACTGATGGGGAAGCTGAGAGATCCAGAGAGTCTGGGAACCAGATCTGACTCAGCCACGCTGGTGCGACAAGGATCAACCTGCACTGGGACCTCAGCAGCGGCAACGGAGGAAACGCATACAGGAACAGGCCGTCCCAGGGGAACGAGAAAGCATCGCCCATGCTCCTTGGCTGGGGGAACCTGCTGGCGAACCTCTGGCACTTGGAGTTTGTCGCTGTCGCGAACAGGTCGATCTGGGGTTTGCCCCATCGTTGGAAGAGCTGATCCACTTGATCCTGGCGTAGTTCCCACTCATGGCACGAGCGCAGCTCCCTGCTGAGTGAGTCGGCGATGGTGTTTTTTATTCCTGCCAGATGGAAGGGAACCAGAAACATCCCCTGGGCGACAGCCCAGTGCCACAGATCCTGGGCCTCCTTGGATAGGGCTGGGGATCTGGTGCCTCCCTGCTTCTGGATGTAGAACATCATGGTGGTGTTGTCGATGAAGATCCTCACGACCCTGCCCCTGAGGGACGGGAGGAACGACTTTAGAGCCCAGAACACAACGCGGAGCTCCAAGATGTTGATGTGGAGAGACCTCTCTTCCGGGAGCCAAAGGCCTCTTGCGTGGAGATCTCCAGTGTTTGCACCCCATCCCTCCAGAGAGGCGTCCGTCGTCACCGTCTCCTGGTGTGCCAGGGTCTGAATCGCCAGACAGAAAACCTCGTTGAGCGGGGTCTTGTGTTCGAAGCTGCCTACCGCTTGCATCCAGCGGGCGTCGAGGAACTCCTGTAGAGGACGCATCCGTAGCCTGCACAGGTTCACTAGATAGATGCTTGAGGACATCATACCCAGGAGGGACTTGATGGATCTCACCCTGACCACATCCGTGGCTAGCAGGCGCTGCACCTTGCCTAAGATGGCCTTCGTCCTTTCCTCCGATGGAGACGCCAATAGTTCCACTGTATCGAGCTTCGCTCCCAGAAATAGTGCCACCTGCGACGGAACCAAATGGGATTTCGGGTAGTTGATGGAGAAACTCAGCTCAGTGAGTAAGCAGGCGGTCTCCGCCGTGTGCTCGACGGCAAGTTCTCTTGTCCTTGCACGGATGAGCCAGTCATCCAGGTACGGGGTAGACGTGGATCCCCTGCAGGCGCAGCTGCGCCGCCACTGGTGCTAGGCACTTGGTGAACACCCTGGGTGCCGACTTCAATCCGAATGGCAGAGCTCTGAATTGGTAGTGGCGTCCTTGGACTACGAATCTGAGGAACTTTCGGTGTCCTTTTAGGATGGGGATGTGGAAGTAAGCATCCTCCAAGTTCAACGACGATAGGAAGTCGCCCTCCTCCAGCTGTCCCAGCACGTGCTGGAGAGTGACCATCCTGAACTTCTGTGCCTTGATGTATTTGTTCAACCGACGTAGGTCCAGGATGGGGTGCCAACTGCCTGTCTTCTTTCTGACGAGGAAGTATCTTGAGTATACTCCAGAGCCCCGGAGCCTCTTGGGACGAGCTCGATGGCACCTTTCTTGAGCATCGCCTTTACCTCCAACAGCAGTTGAGGGATGTGATTTTCCTTCCTGGCCACGGGAGGAATGCGGGGACACTTCTTTTGGAATTCGAGAGTGTGCCCGTGGGCCAGGGCATCCAGCACCCAACGGTCGGTGGAAATGGACTCCCACACGCTGACGAACTTCGCCAGCCGGCCTCCCACCGGAGTGCTTTGGTGGGGGTCCGACACTACGGCCAGTTCAATCTTGCTTGGAGGCGGCCTTGCCGCCTTGGCCTCCTTGGCGACGACGCCGAGATCCTCCTTGCTTGCCGCGACCTCTGTAAGCCTCCTGGGATGAGGAGCGGGCCGCCTGGCGGTACGTAGAGGAGCCACCGCCTGATCCCTTGGAGGCCCCCTGTCTGCCTCCGGCGCTCCAAAAGGGCCATCGTTGCTGAAGGACTCCCAGGGCTCGGGCCATCTCTTTGTCGGCCTTGATGGCCTGCAGCGACTCATCTACCGTTTTCCCAAACAGTTTGTTGCCGTCGAACGGCATGTCCAAAACCCTGGTCTGCACGTCCTGATGGAAGTCTGACGCCTTGAGCCAGCCACGTCGTCGAAGGCAAACACCATTGACTAACTGGCGAAACCGAAACAATGTCCGTTGCCACCGTTATGGCGTGGTCCGACGCCACCTCACCTTCCTGCAGAATCTCCAGGGCCTCTGCCCTCTTGTCCTCTGGTAGGAAGTCCAGTAGGGGGGCTATCTTGTACCATAGCTCTCTGTCATAACAGGCCACAATCGCTAAGGCGCTGGCCGCCTTAATTGTCGTCGCCGCCGACGAGATGACCCGTCGCCCCATGGCGTCCAATTTCTTACCCTCGCCGTTAGGTGGGGAAGTAGAGGTTGAGGCTGTCGCCCCCGCCGCCTTCTTCTTGGTCGCCACTGAGACGACCAAATCCGGCATAGGTTGAGCCTTGAGGCACAAAGCGGCGGCGTCGAGACCCGGTACTTCTTCTCGTACCTGTCCCTCTTGACAGGCGTCGTGGACGGGTTCTTCAGGATCGCAAGTCCCTCATCCCAGATATCGTCGAGAAATTGTACCGTGAGGACCGTCTTTCTCTTGGCCTCTCGCCGTTGGTAGAGGAAACCCTCCTTCTTCTGTTCCTCGGGGCAGAGCTGGAAGAGCTCGGATGCCCTGGCGATCATGGCATGAAAGGAGCCAATTTCGTCGGGCGGGGAAGCCTGAGGGAGTGGTGATGGAAGGTCTGTCCCGTCGTCACCACCGTCGTCATCCGTCCCCGTCGTCGTATCCGTTGCCGTGTCATCCCTGGGGTCCGGTGAGGGGGATGAGTGCTCCACAGATCGTGTGGGCATGAAGGGCAGGGAGGGATGAACTCTCCTCCACTTGTTCGGAGGGCTTCTGGACGGGCCCGGTTCTGGATCGTCCGCCGGGGTTTGTGGTAATCTCATCCTTATCTCTGTGCATAAGGTTTGGATTGCCATCAAAATGGCCGCCGAGTTGTCCTGAGGCTCGGGCAATGGCTGCAACGGGAGGGAAGGCTGCTCCTCCACTGGGGCCTCGTCAGCACCACTGTCGTTTTTTTTGACCACCTCTTCGGAATCCCTCCCGTGGGATCGTACCTTCTCAAACCTCTCGTTGAGGTTCTTCACGGTTTCCACCAGCTCCTCCTCAGAGGCTGAAACTGTGTCCGTAATGGCCACCGCCCCCCCCTCTTTTTCCACCGGTGTCTTCACGGGGGTCTTGTCGATGGGCTGGAAAGAGAATTCCCTCTGCGGTGGCAGGGAAACTCTGGGCCCTGAGGTCACCTCCACTGGTGTAGCCTCCACAGGCTTCGCCAGGGTCGCCGCGACTCCCTCGATAGAGGCCTTAGCCGGGTGAATCAAGGCCTTCACCACCTTGGGCGCGCTTGAGGCCTTCACCTTGGGGGGAGGGTCACCGCCTCGCTCCCCCTCGGCTGAATCCTTCGAGATCAGATCGACTGGGGCCTCTCCAGAAGCTTACACGGGTTCTCGGATTTCCTCTTCCCCGAACCAGAGCGTTGGCTCGTGGTTGATGGTGCCAGGGAAGGCGCGCCCTACCTGGCAGCCGAAGAGCCCGACCGTTCGGCGCTCCCGGTGCCCGTGGACTCGCGGTGCTTAGCCTTCTGTTGGGCCCCCGTCGCGGGGGTGCCCTCCAGGACTTAGAAGACCGCTCTGACCTTTTCTTCTTCTCACCTGCTGGGCCCTTCTCCAGCCAGCTGGCGAGGCGGGTACAACGATCCCTCATGGTCCGTTCCGATAGGTTCTTGCAGAACGCACAGTCCTTCTCCACGTGCGTCTTGTCCTCATGAAGGCAGTAGAGACATCTCAAATGCTCGTCCTCCTTGAAAACATTCTGTAACCCGCATCCAGGGCAGTTCCTGAACAGCTTGGATCCGGGCGTCGAGCTTCCCTTGTCCTGGGCCATGTCCATGGTAGGCCTCAGATCTTCTGGAATCCTCCGACGAAAACGTCACCCTTGAGGGGCGTAGAAAATTCCGAAACGGGTCCCCATTGATCAGAAGTAGAACGGTGTAGCTTGAGGCTCGATTTAACCGAAAAATAAGAAAATCTCCTTGAAAAAAGCACGGAAAAGCTCGAGAGCTAGAGCACAATGACTCCCAAAACTTGAACGTGTGATAAAAATCTGAGGATGGCTGCCAGGGGAGGAGCTTAGGAAGAGGGCAGTCGTTGGCTGGGGGCAGTATGACCCAGAGACCAGTGATTGGTTACTACAAGAAAGACAGTTCAGAAACAAAACTGATACTGATTTTTTCTTTACCGAGGATTCCCAGCCTGACGACGGGGAATATTCATGAGCATGTGAATCCATGCCAGACCCCATGCTGGAGAAGAAGAAGAGGAGGGAACTTGTACAGGAACTGATCTTCACCTGCAACATGATCTCCCAGAGAGTCAAGACCCTGGCCTCTCCATGACAATCATCGGCAGCACTTCTTGCAGAGTAGGTTGGCAGTAGAGTGCTGAAGGACTGTGGGAGATGGTTACCCCTAGTGAGGGGCTTGACTCTTCCTGCTGCCAATGTCCGCTGGCACACTGAACTCCCCCACTAGATGAAAAGAGCCTGGGAAAATACAGTAACAAATTCACCAGTTGCATATTTCTATCACCAGACAGCAAATATGAGGGAACCTGGTTTTCTCTGATTTTTCAATGAAAACAGTGCAGCAGTGTTGTTCCATCAAAATCAATACTCTGCACCCCTCAACCAAGGGGAGAAAGGGAATCAAGGCCTGGAAATTGTATAGAGCTGCAGAAAATTTATGTTGAGTGCCTGGTCCTGGGGCGGCTACAGATCATGAACTTGTAGGCCCCATGAGGTGATGCCACACCCTGTCAGAGGCACATCTGTAGAAATAGGCAGCAGGAAGTACGGGAGAAAGAAGTTAACAAATGCAATCAGATTGCTCTACTTCATCCACCACCAAACATCTGATCTGACCGATTCCGAAAGTGACCAAAACTGGCTAATACTGGATGTCTTGTGACCAATGACTCACAAGATTCCATTGTGTTTTTCTTATATGCTTTCTTCCAAATGGTGCTATTGGGTGCAAGATGCCACTAGACCGAAGATCCTTTGAATGGGGAGCACCCTGCAAAGAGCTGCAGATCTGAGGCTAGGCTTATTGAATATCCTGAATCATCACTTGAAAAGGAAAGGCTCTCCCCAGGTTGGTGTCCTGAATGAGCCATATGAACTGAATTGTCAGAGAAAGACATAAGATTCTAGGTTCACTTTTTGGGCTCTTCATTCTTTTGATTTTTGCCTCTGTCTTTTTTGATTCATTGACTTATTTCTGGTGGCCATATAGATGTCTCCTGAGGTCCTCCTGCGATTACATCCCATTACATCAAACAAAAGGAATATGGTATTGGGTCACCCCTAAGGAGCCCTGTAGCAGGGGTGCCTCTCAGACTCCGAATCTGTGCCACCGGGTGATTTTATCACCTCACACAGGTTTCAGGGATTGGGTTGGTACCAGCTATACTTTAGTTTAGGCTTCACCAGGGGTAAAAACTATTTCACTGCATTGGTAGCCCAATGTACCTTTTTGGTAGCCATTGAGGTACTAATAGTATTTTTTAATCCTCCTCTATGCCATTTTGAGTTTCAGGGCTTTCCTTTGTCTAGGTGACCATGAGATTTTCTGCCTACGAAGCCAGGCTCCATATTAGGCCTAAATGGTTAAGGCCAGAATAGGTCTCTGGACTATCCATCTCACTTCCTGTGGGGTAGTTAATGCTAAGTGGCAGTCCTACTGACCAACCAGTATGGTCTCCTGACCCTTTGCCCTTGCCCCTCTTAGTGATTGATTTGCTGGCCTCTGGCCTTTGGCCAGCCCCTTTGTGCATATTTATCCAGGCTTTGTCCAGCCCCTGCTTGCATCTTGTTCCTGTAACTTGGAGGTGGCATACCTGCCGACCTGCTGAAAAGTTTTCCCTGTGTATCCTGACATTTTTGCCATTTTCTTAGGCCCTCGCGTGGTACTACTTGCTAAGTGCAGTGTTTTGGGAATATCCTGGTTTGGGTCGGTTGCCAGTGGAGGTCCAATCCAGACTTCCTGCAGACTCCTGCTGAGTCCTCACATCTGTTGGGTCTAGCCCTCCAACCGTTTTCTGGATTGTTTACTGTTACATCCCGCAGTTTACCACCAGTGCCATCCTCTTAGCTGTGGGTCGCTGCTGGTGTCTAGAGGGGTCTGGTTTCAGCTCTGAACGTCCGGTGGGGGAGGCCTTCTGCTGTTGTCCCCGTACTGGGACCATTTGCTACAGTACTGCTGTGTTCCTTTTTTTCATCAAGCTGCTGGGAGCCATTTTCTACATCTACCTGGAATCCTCCTTGTCAGAATTTCTAATGCATGCTTAAGTTCCCAGGTCCTGGGAAGAGCCTTTTCTTCTTTTTTGGGTTGCTGGGATTGCTGTTGGCCCATCGTTCAATGCCTTTGTAATCAAATCCTTAAAAAAGCACCAGTGAAAAAGATCTGTTTACCCACTGGGTTGTTTTGTGCTTCTGGAGCAGTTTTCACCAAAAATAACAATGTGAAGCTACTCACCCTGAGGTGTCCCTTAGTTATGTGGTAGGAATCCTTTGGTGGTGACTCCCATATAATCCTAATGGGGGTCCTGCCCTTGTACTACTGCTTCCTCTTTGGCTCAAGTCAATTTTTCACCCTCTCGGACACTTCCTTGGTTTCTCCACGCGCCTTCCCTGGGGTTGCCCATCACAACACCTGCACCTGTAATGACTCTTTCACTTCTCCCAGCCATTCCTGTGGAAGTGTGAACCCAAGGGGTCCAGGGAGCTCTGTACCAGGTTTTATATTTGTAGCACTTATCATTATGTTTATGTTTACGTTTATTATTTGATAATGCGCACAAAACCCAGGGGTAGCCGGGCGCAGCAGGTACGAGGTTACTTAAGCTTGGGTTGCATACAGGGTATAAAAAACATAACAGTGCGGTACATACATATCAATACATATATACATACATAACAAATACATATTCCTGGAGTGAGAAACTACATGTTATCGTTACATTGATTCTATATTTATTTTATAGTCATACCCTGCATTTCTATAATGGCAAATATACTTTTTACTTTTACTGTGAATAATTCTGGGGACAAGGTGCATATTTATCCTTAAAATACATCATGAAGGCAATAGAGACTAAAACGTTTCATTACTTCTTGTAAGGTATTGGCTATGGTTATGAATTGTTTCCTACTCAACAGTAGTATGATGTTGTAATAGTGGCAAAGGAAATATTAGCAGTATCCCTGTTTACATGCAAGAGGAACTGGGCCCTAGAAATCCCCTGCCCCAAGAACGGAAGACCCAGCCATAGGACAAAGTTCACTGTATTTATTACCAATTCACTAACAGGGATTGTGGCATGAACAATGCAACATTCTCCAAGCGCTCAAGCTCTCCAGCCTCCTGTCGTCTAGTTTTCTGAACCCATGACATCACAAAAACCTAACAGGGGAAGGGATTGGTTAGTGAGGTGAACTATATACACATTCTATAGGGCGTTATTACGGTTATTGTGCAAGCCATATCTGATGCCTCCTCCTGAGAACACCTCTATGTGTTGCCAATATAAAGATACAGGCTAGCGTGAAGCGATTGGCCAATGCAACATAGTGTAAACTTAGCTTGGAAGGTCGTTGGGGATTGGACAGAAAGGGTCTTCTCAGCCTTGGAGTTTTAGACAGTTACCAGGACAAGTGTAACCATTCAAGGTAGTGGGAACGGCCCCGAAGGTGTTGCATGTTTCCAATAAGTTACCATCTCCAATCTTGGAGGCCTTGAGATAGAGTATTCGGCGTTGAACCTGCATTCATTTTGTATCCTACTGCCTTTGGTTTGATGGGAACTGCCTTCTCAGTGTGGCTTAAATGAAATGGCTCTGTCTTGTAGGTTCAGATCACATATTTATGGACTACGAAATTGAGTTCTATTGCTTGCAATTATGAGGATGTATGGCTTGTGTTCCCTGCAGGTATCCTATATCTTCTGTTAACTCAAAACCTTCCTTCTCTCAGTGTCCTTGGCGACACTGTGCACGGTGTCTGCGCTGGAAGCCTGGTCTGCATGCTTCAGCAGGATAAACCTGTCAGCCTTTCTCTGTGTTCTTGAGTTTGTCCTGCTTTTCCCATTCACTCCAATGTACCAATGGCTTCCATCTTTATTCGCATGGCTGACCATGTTAGTTGCGGTTAAGGATCATCAAGCAGTTCATGTGTATGTCTATGTCAGTCATACGCTTATTCTTTGTGTCTAACAGCAATAAAGCTAAATGTCTGCGTAACTTCATGCATGGATGTCTATGTACTTCATGTGTAACATATCTATACCATGATGTCAGTCGATGGCAGCTGTATCTCTTCATAACTATCATCCGGGTATGGTCTGTACGGTTGTCTGAGTGAACAGCGCTTCTCACACCTGCAATGCATCCGTGATGGGAATGAAGGGTCCAGAAGCGATGTACTTCTCTTGTTTCTCTGTCACCGGGCTGAGAAAGGGATGGGTGTAACAAGGGCCACGTTTGAGTCTTCCTCTTCAGTGTATTAATATATGTGTTGGTGCATTCATTTTAATAGATGTCCTGAGATCTGTGAATTATTGTTACAGGTCTTATGGATTTTAAACATATTTATCCTGTTGGCTAAATTGTGTTTTTCACTTTTTATCCCATACCCTGCCATATCTGTTAGGTGCTGACCACCAGGCCTAGGGCCTTACACATATACTAGTATACTAGGGTTGGATTGTGTCTTTAGAACACTGTACATTATTTTGCAGGCCAATAGGATCCTAACTTACTTGTTTGTTGGGTTTGATAGTTCTCTGATTCTCCATCCCCCTGTTATTTTAAGTTGGGTGGTAACCTCTAATAGAGCGCCCACATATAGACGTTAGGGTTAGGCATTAATGATTTTACAATATTCTTGGTACCTTTTTTAAAACTGTGTGTTACAACCTAAAGTACTTATTAGAACTGAATATTTTATAAGTATGACTTTATAAAAATATATATTTTTCAGTATACCAGTGTGTGTATTTTCTAAAGTTACGTGTGTGGACTAATTGTCCCTCTGTGTCAGCTTACTAGTCCTGCTTGAGAGTTAAAGCATGTCGTCTGACCGCATTATCTAAACAAAGAGTGGGTGGCCTTCCCTTTCTTGTCACCACCTGCTGTTTTAAGAAAGATGTCAGCACCGTCATAACCTTAGTGAAATCCAGGGGTCAGAGCTCAAACTTCACAGCAGCTCCTGATACTGAATGAAAAGTAGAGAACTGGAATGACTATCTCTTTGTGGCAAAGCAAAGGAACTCAAACTGTGCTTTTAATCAACTTGCAGGTCCAGCGTGAGAGCCAATCATCTGTCCCGCAATACTGATAGAATAGGTGTCTTGAGTGACCCTCTTGAATCTCTGTATCAAGACAAAAAGTTGAAGTTCAAAAGGTCCAGAATGGTGCACAGAGCTCCACTTGAGAAGACAGACTTTCATCTAAGGGGGTACGAAATGTGTCACTTATTAGACATCCTCCTTGTTAAGTAGGTTTTTCTAAAGTCCAATTGGGTTTGGACT
This sequence comes from Ambystoma mexicanum, assembly GCF_040938575.1. Taxonomy (NCBI): domain Eukaryota; kingdom Metazoa; phylum Chordata; class Amphibia; order Caudata; family Ambystomatidae; genus Ambystoma; species Ambystoma mexicanum. The sequence goes on from NC_090923.1 coordinate 721,757,486, forward strand.
CCACAAGACTTATCCCTTGGTTTCAGGGACCCAACTTCAAATATAGGCCTCTACTAACCAAGGTTGGTAGATTTGCAGATCAGCCAGGCTTATCTCAGGAGGAGGAATCAAATGAGAGCTATAAATCAGTACACAGAGATCAGAACATACACAGATTCAAAGAAACACTTACACATTTATAGTTATATATTGATATTGATATTTTATTTTTTATTGTGCTCGTACACAAGTGTTTCAGAGTGTTTTCATAAATTTCTTTTATTTATGTATGCATACACAAGGCAATTAGAAATTCAAGAAATCCTGTATCAAATAATAACATCAAACATGCATCACGATAATACAAAGAAATAAAGCAGGTGAGTACATTATATTGCACTTTTCTAACAGTGACTTCAGTCAGGCAAGTAAAAGCACTTATTTGAATTAACTCAGAATTACTGTCAAAAGTAAGTCAAGAATATAAAGAATCAAGAATAACAGGTAAGCAATAGTGTAGCAATTCTTTGTGAGGTTTAAGCAGTCTTTCCCTAACTAGAATAGAGTTCTTCAGTTCAGGTTTTGGAGGGAAACAAGCAATGTCAATGCCAAAGCCAGTAGGAATGGAAGATTTACTCTAGGGGAACCAGTAATGCCAAAGTCAAGATGAATGTAACAGTTCTGATGCTGATGAAAATCTTATTGGTATAGGTATGTATCAAGTTAGTTGTTATTTGAAAAGACACGGGAGCTTTGGAGAAGCATTCCTGTAGGGGCACACACTGTTAGGCCTGAGCTACTGGATTTGGGTGAACACCCAAACAGTATAAACAACACTCAAAAAACAAAGGAGCGATGCAATTGACCCAAGCTAAGTTTACCAAGAGCCCCACAGGACCTGGAGAGTGAAGATGATGATGTAACTGGACGCCTTCTGGATGCACAACTGGAAACCCGGTCTCCTAGTCCTTGGTCACGATGACGAAAGGGGGGACCCTGGATGGGCTCCTGCAGCAGTAGTTCGAGAGAGGGACTCGCCAGAAAAGAATTCTACTTACTCCCGCATCAGGTTGTGTTTTTGGTGCTTTTTTATCAGCACAGGGAGCGAACGGTCACTGCTGGTTGGAATCTTCTCCTATACTCTGTCCTACACTCTGGTGAGGGGACTATGGAGAGAATATTGGTGCTTCTGGAGATCCACATGAACGCCACTGAAGTTCCAGCAAGATTTGTCAATGGCAAGATGATGCACTCCAAGATGGTCGAGGTACCCGGGGTATTGGAATTCTGCAGCCCTGAAAGGTTGCAGGACGTCAGTGGATGGCTCAATCTCCCAAAGCCACTACCTGGATCACTACCTGGATCACTTCCTTCCTCAAAGGGAGAGCCATGATGTTCTTCTCCGAACAGGCCTGCGCAGCACCTACGACCATTCACTGGGGAGTTCCACAGGGCTCCTGTACCTCACCCACCTTGTACAATATATTTACTAAACCTGTCTTCGACAAACTGGACGCTCTCGAAATAGCTTACACAAATTATGCTGACGAAACGCAGATTCTCACCCCACTCTTTGACTCTTACTAAATTGATTCTAAAACACTTCACAATATCTATGCCACCATTCAAACTTGGATGACAGCCAACGGACTCTGCCTAAACGGAGACAAAACCAAAATCCTCCTAGTTGGTCCAAAGCAAACCCTTAATAAACTTAACAAACAATACAGCTCCTGCACCATAGACAACACACAAATCACAGTCTCACCCTCAGTAAAGACCTTGGGGGTGTACCTTGATGCCACTCTCTCCATGACACGCCACGTTAGCACCATTGCTTCTTCGGCCTCACTTACCACGAAACTGACCAAAGCAGTCAAACCTTACCTTTCCACCCAGAACTACCTATCTATAGCCAGAGCCAACGTAGATGCCAAACTCGACTATTGCAACGTTCTCTTTGCTGGGAACTCTGCAAAATATCTAAACAGACTACAGATTATTCAAAATAATGCACTATGAGCTGCCCTAAATATACCCAAGAGGGAGCACATCTCCAACGATAGGCGAGCTACACACTGGCACCCAGTCAAAGAATGCATCATATTTAAGCCCCTGGCCATTACCCACAAATGCCTCTCCTTCACAGCCCCCTCTTATCTCTCTGAGAAAGTAGTCAGAGCCAGCTCATCCAGGCGAGATGGTCACACTATTACAACCAATTGAACATCCCCACCTTCAAACAGGCCAAAGCGGGCGGCACCAGCTTCCCCTTCATAGCTCCAAGACAATGGAATGCCCTCCCAACGTCCCTAAGGAAGGAGACCTCACAGCTGTCCTTCCGCATAGCCCTCAAAATGAGGCTCTTCAACTGGGATACACCTCTCGCATAGGCTCTCCCTCCCATACCTGTATATGCATGTTGGTATTAATGGTAACCGGTTCTCCTGTAACCCTCAGAACCTTAGAGCCCTCCCATCCTTTGTAACATCTTACGTTAAGTGCTACCTGTCTGTTATTAGGTTCCCTGTAACCACGAACCGCAGACAGGCTGTTATTCATTCGCTTGTAACTAAGTAAGCCTTGCCTGTAACTGCACCATGATGCCAGAGGGCTGCTTTGTATGCTTTATAAATGTAAAAAATTAAATAAAAAAAATAAAACTGAAGATTGTCTTGAGGCTGGTTCTGCCCACCAGCCCAGAGGCGGAAGTCATCCTTGTCGGAGCTTTCTTGTCGATGCAAAAACAAGGTCAGGACAGCAACAGTACTTCCCCGGTTACTGGAGGTGCTGCAAGCGTCTCTGTTAGATTTCATCTTCAGAGTTTCAGTTCCAGTGGTCGACTTTCATTCCGTCCCAAAAGTCTCACCTTTTATGCAGGAACCCATTCATTCGGTCCTATGGACCTGTCAATCACCTGGGGGTTCCAGCCAGACATACCTTCAGACAAAGGCCAGAGAAGTTTCAGGCTCCTCCCTAGAGGGAATGATGCACCTCTCTGTAGGTAAACTCACAGCAGAGGGTCTGCCTTTTGATGGATATCCCACTATATCTGTCTTTGTTTCTCTTTGTTTTTCCTTTCTTTATCTCACTCCATTTCTCTCTCTCTCTCCCTCTGTCTCACTAATAGGTTGATCTATGTAATAGGTAGATCTATGTAATAGGTCGATCTATGGAAAGGCTTCATTTTTTTTGGGGGCCAAACAATCTTTTTGCTGAAAATAGGAAAAAGGAGGATGCTAGAAATCAGCAGAATTGTGTATGGGTAGATGTTTGGAAAATCAGAGTGCTGCATGAAACAAAGTTAGATGAACACATGTGTGACTTTATCAGAAGATCAAAGGACAAGTGAACATTATGTTGGTCGAGAGGTGGATTGATAGTTTGGATGGATGTCCTGATAAATAGACTGACCCACTGCTTTAAGGTTTAATGTGTGAACTGAGTCAGATTGACAGGTGAGTGGGAATGGGTGGATGAAATAATTGCTGGACAGATGAATGGACATGCTGACAGAACTTTGCTATATGAATTTATGAATGACCAGAGGGATAAATGATAATTGATCATTGTTCTTTTATAACACGCTTAATACCGGAGACCAGTTTCTAAGTGCAACTCTAGGATTCAAACCTGTGATGCTATGCATTGTCTTGCTTCCAAGACAAACATGTTGCCCCTGAGCTATCCTCACAGTCAGTGGGCCATTGCATGAATGAACAGATGATGAATAGTAAATTCTTGGGCTGCTAGGTGGACAGAAAAAGTGTCAGAAGAATGATGGGATAGGGAACAGATTGTATGATAGATGGATAGAAATATGGAGAGAAGGATTGATGAATAGATGGATACACTAACAATAATGCATTGAAACGGATGGATGAATGAATGGGCCATGTGAATGAAGGAAAGACAGCAACTGACCGATAAATGGATGAATCGGCAGGTCAGTGACCTCCGTTTTGATGGACCATGTCTTTGACGCGAAAACCCCAGCACATGTCCCCCTCTACTTGGATATTTGACAACGCTTGGAGTACCTTTTTAATCACGCTCTTACCTGGCATCCAGAGAACGAGACAAAATATGAAGGCAGTTCACAACAGAGCCAGCATCGGTTCCTGGGGAAGACAGAGAGAAATTCTTCAGCGGCCTGACTAGTGCCAAACTCACCATGACATGGCCCTCTAAGATCACACCCAACCTTTTTATTCCACACCGTTCTGACCTCCCTTCTTCTCACACTACCTTTAACTATACTCAGCTGACAATACCATCAGTTTCACAATAATATTTCCAACATTAGCCTATGTGTTGCTCCTGTTAACCCTAATTACATTCCCCATGAACACACTTAACTATTGTAGTTAATGTGATGCCAGGCCTGCCTGTGCACTCCTCTTGTCTCCTGCCTACAGGATAATCTTGATGGAACACGCTGAATAACCATGCTCCTATTCACGCATTCTGACCCTGAGCGAAAGGTGCTGATTCGCTATTTGCAGAGCCAGAAGGTAGCTAGTTGTGTCTCGTTTTAGCCAAACTTAAACTATAAGGAGAATCCCTGCTTAGTTCTATGGGCACAAAGACGCTTCTAAGCGGGGCCCTGGCATGAACCCGGAGCCCTTTGGAGAATACCATGGGAAGAATGAAGCTGAAAACAAAACACCAAATGACAAACCTAGTAATTAATATGTGGCCATATATTTGCCATTCATGACAGATTACTAGCATGAACCAGGGCCTAAAACCGAGATGCAGAGTTACTTGCATAGTCAGAACGGATATTTACATGTCAAGGTCCTTGGGTGCTGGTCAAGGTCTATGACCTTAATGCCAAGGTATGTGTGCATGATCAAACCAAATGAATAGAATGGTCAGGTCCACGCATGATTTGGACAAAGATTCCTTCTTGGGCAAATGCAGTGAATAATAATCAGAGACAGAGATTAATGATGGAAAGACCTCTGACATTATTTTTAAAGCCTGTTCCTGACACTTGCCCTGGGGCACACACTTTAAGCAAAGGATCTTCAATAGTCATGGTTAAAAACCTGATGTAAATGTTCCAATATGTGTTGAGTGGCGTGTACCCCTGTGACTGTAATGTCCCTAAGTAACTCTTCTCTATATGGTGATGGTAAAAGAGGTACATTAGATATGAGTATGAGTTTTACGGCTCTTGTAATTTCAACCACATCATCCGTCAGTCTATGCACCGCTCAGAAGGTAAAGACTGCTGTGTGTCATAGCACAAGCTGCAATGATCATCGGGGAGGTGAGAAAATAAACAGAAACAGAGAGAAAGACCAGAACAATCAAAAGGCAGGTAGAAAATCTACTAAGATCGTTGGTATGCCCTCCAAGGTTTTTCTTCACATGTGAAAAGCACCATGCATCCTATGTGTCAGTCACACTATGAAAGAGGAAGCTTACCAAAGAGAGAAACACGGTGCCGTACCAGCGCGGCAAGCTTGCAGAAGATGCTGAAAGCAGAGAGAGAGCAAAAGAGAAAGCAGACGAAAGGGAAAGGAAAATAGGAATAAGAGGTGAACAGTGGAAGCAGAGAAAAACAGTGTCCATGAAATGTTCATTTTAAAAATGTATACAGCATATGAAATTCATCAGAACACCTAAAACACACAACATGCACACATGCCTGTAGCTGAATGCATCTTGCTGACGCAACTACGAAAACAACATACATCCTAAAAGTAATTGTAAATAGGTTTCTGAGGCTTGTGGAATCTGCTTTGATCACATGCTGTGCATAGGCAGACATGTAGTGGAAGCTGCAGAGTATTACAGTTTGTTTTTCGAAGTTCGAAAATGGGCGTCGACACAGGGCGTGCCAGTAATACTATCCCTAGTGTGACGTCCACTGTACCCATGATCCCTCACGCGTCTAGGACCCTCAGATTGTTTTTTTCCGTCATACTGGTCGGAAGCATCCCGCGTAGTTCCCTGGCCTTAGCCATCATTTTGCTCAATATTGTAATATTTCACCATTTTCTCCACTCCAACGTTGAGTCATCGACGCCGGCAGAGAAGAAAAACAACTGTCGAGAGCTGCACGACAGAATTGTGCCTCGGAAGGCCGCTGGCCTCGGCCCGGGCCTTGGAAGGCCTCTGGAGGGGTGCGTATGGAGGGTAGCCCTTTCCAATTCTGCCCCAAGTGCAACCGCAAGTACCCTTGGGTTGACAGACACACCACGTGTAACCTCTGCTTGCCGAGGGACCACTCCGAGGCCAATTGCAGAGAGTGTAGTCGGTTTAAACCGAAAACCCTTAAGGACCTTTCGACCAAATGTTGAGCCCACCACGCCAGGCAACAAGAGGCCATGGCAGCGGAGGGCGCCTTCAGCGATGGCAGCGACGCCATGCTTTCGGACGGCGAGGGCAATGTGGCATCGAGAGACAGCCAAGTGCAAGTCCCCGACCTCGGAAGATTGTCTGGCAGGGCAGCTATGGGGAAAACCCCCAGCGACACGAGCGCTACCCACAGCAGTTCCACCAAACACGCAAAGTCCCGATACGCACGTTGAGTTCTCGGAAAGAGGCACACAGAACGGTCCACCGAATCGGTGTCCTCTGGGCGTTCTCGATCTAGATCGCTGCATGACTCCGGCAGCCATACACTGTTGCCAAAAGTGCCTCACTCCCTAAGGTAACAGAGGTTCGATCGTCGGAAGACGAAGCGGACCTCTATCCCCAAGCCGCACTCCATGGTGTCGGCGTAAGCAGACCGCGTGATGGCTGTTCCCGAGTCCCGACCTCCACACTCTAGAGATAGGGACACTACCCCCGAACCTCGACGCCAGACGTCGAAAAGCTCCGAAGGGGCGAAAACACCAGGGAAACATTCTTCTACCCACGGAGAGGGGGGAAAACAACAAAAGAAGCATTGTCAACCTTCTTCTACACCACAGAAGCAGTCAGACAGATCACAGTCTTCTACTCCACAAAAACAGACAGACAAGTCTCAGCCTTCTGTCATTTTGCACAAGACCTCTGCACAAGGCCATAGGTCCAGTCAAGATAAAACAGGGAAACTCTCCCAGGAAAGAGTTATTCCCAGCTCTAAGGAATGGTCTAGTGACGACATATAAAGAGTTATGTCTAGGATGTCAGGCCTTGGCAGACTTCTATGCCAAGAATCCTGAGCACTTCCGCTCCTATACCCCTGACGGGGCTACACCCTCAGGCTCTAGGGACCCGATACCCCCAAGTAAGAAGCCCTGGGTTGAAACACCAACACAAGGTCGGTTTTCAGACCCTTTCTGTATACAGCCCTACTCTCAATATAATGAGGATCCACTTTTTATTGAGGATCCAGATTTGGGCACGTTGGGAGACCAAACTGGGACGGGCTACTATGGGGATGACGAGGACCAACAGGAGGACGAGGGCGACCCAGAAACTTACCTGGTAGACTCCCCAGTAGACAAAGAGCCCCCGGTTACCAACTCCCCTGTTGACAACCAACCTCTTTTGAATGAAGTTTTTTCCAGAGCGGCAGAACACTTCCACATTGACACCCAGGGAGCACAGGAAGAGAGGGACTTTGCCGAAGAATTAGTGGGATAAAGGAGACCTGTTGCCCAGGCCATCCCTATCCTCAAATCTATACAAAGGAGAATAGACCCTTCCTACGTAAATCCTAACCTCACCAGGGCGGTAAACCCCAGGATCGAAAAACTATTCAGGGCAGCCCTATCAGACCCGCTGTACATAAGGGGGCATCTGAAATCGGACTTCCTGGTAGTGACAAACACCCGAAAGAGGGCGGGAACGCCCCTATCATTGTCTGAAGCTCCTCCCGACAAGGAGAGCAAAAAGATTCCTGGTTTAGGTAGGAAAGTAGCCTCTACTTCCGCCTACCAGGCAAGGATTGCCAACTCCACCACCCTACTGGCGAGTTACAACTGCCACCAGTGGGAAGAAGTCGCGGCACTCATCGACTCCGCCCCAGAACCCTTAAAGAGCCAGTTGGCAAGGGTTGCGTCGGAGGGAAGAGCCGTGTCCAGTTGCATCTTAAAAGCAACCTTTGATGCCGCGGATAACGCCGGCAGATTGAGAGCAGAGAGCACTGTTATCAAAAGACATGCTTGGTTAAGGCAATCTGGGTTGAAACCCGAGACCCAAGCATCGTTAATAGACAAACCGGTGGAGCCTGATCTACTGTTCGGCAAGGCGGTAGAGGACTAAAAAATGCCAAGGATGAGTATGAGACTCTTAAATCCTTGGACCAATTAACCAACAAACCCCCGAATCAAAAGGGGAATGGCAATTTTCGTCGCCCACGCGGCCAAAATTCCCAGAGAGAGCTCCAACTATTCCCAGGGGCAGGGTACACCATGGAACAACAACAACCAGCAGTCTACCCAGGGTTATGGCAGGGGTAACAAAAGAGGTCGTGGTAAGGGTAGAGGCAGCCCCAGTAGAAGCGGCGGCACGCCTTCCCCAAAACAGTGACGTTCCGTTCAGGTTCCCTTCTCACGCATCCCCAGTAGGGGGACGCATTTCCAACTTTACCCAAGCTTGGGAAGGGATCACATCAGACAGATGGGTGCTGTCCACAGTGTCCGCAGGATACTGCATAGAACTGTTAGAGCGTCCCCGAAACCACCCTCCACGACAAAAAGTACACTCACTAGACCATCAGAAGATCCTCCTCGAAGAGATTGCCAATCTTCTAGCAAAGGACGCGATAGAACTCGTCCCGGGACACCAGGTAAACAAGGGTATTTATTCAACTTACTTCCTTGTGCCAAAAAAAGATTTGACAATGCGCCAAGTATTGGATTTACGGCCTGCAAACAAGTATGCCAAGCCCCAAATGTTTCGCATGACTACTCTCCAAGAGGTAATCCCCCTCCTAAAAAAGGGGGATTACATGGCAACATTGGACATGAAAGATGCCTATTTTCATATTTCCATATTCCCAGCACACAGAAGATACTTGCGCTTCAAGGTGGACAGTCAGCACTACCAGTTCAAGGTACCGCCTTTCGGGATAGCCTCGGCTCCAAGGGTATTCACCAAGGTACTGGCGGTGGCAGCGGCACACCTACCCAGGGAGGCAATCCCAGTGTACCCTTACCTGGACGACTGGCTCATCACGGGGGAGACCCCAGTAATTTGCAGAACAAACATTCAAAGAATGAACGACCTCCTCTTCGAATTAGTTTTCTCCATAAACGAGAAAAAGTCAAGTCTGGTCCCAAGCACCTCCAAACAGTTCCTAGGAGCTGTCATAAACACACAAGAGGGGTTGGCCTTTCCATCAGAGGAAAGAATTCGGAATATAATTCTGCAAATTCCGCAATATCAGGCCGGTTGCCAGATAATGGTACGCAAAGCAATGTGTTTCCTTGGATTGATGGCGTCATGTATTTACCTGGTCCCCCACTCGTGCCTGCGCATGCGTCCCATGCAAGAATGGTTGGCGAAACAGTGGTCTCAGGCAAGTGGTCAGTGGGACGATCTAGTGGTCGTTTCGCCAACACGTGTACAAAGCCTTCACCGGTGGACAAGAGAAAATCTGTCCAAGGAGAACCCCTTTTACGATCCCGAGATACAGGCGGTAGTCACAACGGACGCATGCCTGTCAGGGTGGGGAGCTGTCACGTCTCCCGTTGCTCGCCCTACCAGGAATCACACGATCACACGCCCCGCACCACACCTACCCGCAAGAGCAGTCCCTGCACACAGAGGGAACCGGCAGTTCGCCCAGCGTGGGAGGACACCAGCCTGCAGCCCCGGTGTCTACCGTCCTTCGTTTCGCTGGCAGTTGCCATGGAAGCGCACTCACGGCTGGCCACGCCCATGGAGACTCCCACAGCAACCCGGAACATCCGGCGTCTCGTGACCACGTGATCACGGCACGCCTCGCATGTCCATGGGACACATCACGTGACTGCCTAACGAGTTCAAAAGCATCCTGACAACACGGGTGCAGCGCTTCACAGCTGATCTCTTGAGGATTGTTTAGCGCTTCTGGTTTACCTTTTTTGATCACGGACCTTGCGACCTTGGACTGCTCAACGGACTTGTCTTGCCTGCTCCTTGGATTTCTGCCTCTTGGAACCCCGCCTTGTTTCCCCCGGCTCCTCGACCTTGGAACACTCTCTCTCGGACTGCCTTTGATCAACCCCTTTGAACCTTGAATCTTGGAACTTGTTTTCGACTTCCTTTGCCTTGCTGGTCCATCTCATCAGACCCAGGTGTGACACACCCACGAGCCGTGCAGAACGTCTCTTCTACTACCATCAACAGACTGCTGTCCTCGCCACGTTTAGAGTACTGCGGTAAGCCTTGTTACTACTGATTGTTACCTGTACCATCCGCACTGCTCCTTTTTAACCCTCACCCATTGCCTTACAGTGGTCAGGGGGTCCTTCCGGTGTTCCTGCTACCTGATTGACGGCTCAACACACCTGTGGCCTCAAAGATTGCACAGGCAGTGTATCATTTCTGCCTGTGCGGTACTTGGGGACGGAGGTACATTAATCTGCACGACCATCAAGATCAGAACAGGAGCACACCATCTCCACCACATAGCTCAGGGTCTCTGGTCTCACTCGGTGGCCAAGAATCATATCAACCTGCTAGAGCTTCTGGAAGTATTCAAAGCGCTCCAAGCGTTCGAGCCCTACCTGTTGAACCAGTCAGAACAGATCCGGACGGACAGCACTACAGCCATGTTTAACCTGAACAAGCAAGGGGGGACTCGTTCGCCAAATCTGTCCCAGCTTGCCAAGAAAATTTGGATATGGGCACTCAGATGGAACATCTTCCTGTCATCTCAACATGTTCCAGGGGATCTCAATTCTCTGGCGGACGCCTTGAGCAGAGATCCCCTCCCAGAGGAACACGAATGGTGTCTACACAGAGAAATCGTAGAAGATATCTTCTCTCAGTGGGGTTACCCCACTATAGACCTATTCGCCACAAGCGAAAACAGACAGTGCCGAGGATTCGCATCCAGGTTACCCCAGCCAGGCTCCCAGGGGAACGCCCTGTGGATGAACTGGTCAGGGATGTTTGCGTACGCTTTTCCACCAACTCCTCTAATCAGGAACGTGGTGAACAAGATGAACAGAGAATCGATGACGCTCGTCCTAGTTGCTCCCATGTGGGCAAGACAACCGTGGTTCCCACACTTATGCAGACTAGCGGGGTGCGAACCCATCAAACTCCCAGGCTGGCACAACCTACTGTCCCAGCACCAAGGTCAGAAAGTGCATCCTCAACCCAACTCAATGAACCTGGCAGCATGGCTCCTGAGGTCATAGAGTTTGGACATCTCAATTTACCGCAGCAATGTATGGACATCCTAAGAGAATCTAGGAAGCCAAACACGAGGCACTGCTACTTTGACAAATGGAAAAGATTTGTTATCTGGTGCCAGAATAAGCAAATCAACCAAGTTGACTGCACTCCTTCCACAAATGTCACATACACATACATGCTCCACCTGCTGGACGCAGGGTTGGTTTTTAATTCACTAAAGGTACACCTGACAGCTCTGTCAGCATACACCACCTCCCATAACAAGGTTTCGTAGTGGAAAGTACCAGTGGTTAAAGCCTTCATGGAAGGAGTAAAGAGACTTCACCCTCCGATTTCTAACCCACCACCAGGATGGGACCTTATTGTGGTGCTATATAAACTCATGGGCTCCCCCATTCGAGCCCATGCATAAAAGCAGTCTCAAACACCTGACTTATAAGACGGCCTTCTTAGTAGCTATTACATCTATAAGAAGGGTCAGCGAAATTCAGGCTCTGTCAGTGCAGGATCCTTTCTTTACGGTTCATAAAGATAAACTGGGTTTACGTACACACCCTAGGTTCTCACCTACGTTCATTTCTAAATTCCACGTGAACCAGTCCATCAAGCTTCCAGCTTTCTTCCAAAACCCTCAAAGCTCGGCTGAGGTGAAACTACACACCCTAGATGTGCATAGGGCGGTCCTATACTATGTAAACAAAACCAGAGCGCTAAGGAAAACAGACCAACTGTTTGTCTCCGTAGCTACAAGCAAAGAGGGAGATCGCGTCTCTAAAGGTTCCATCTCTAAGTGGATTGTTAACTGTATCCAGCTGTGTTACTCCCTTTCTGAAAAAACTTTGCCTTTCACGCCAAGAGCCCACTCTACAAGAGGCATTGGGGCCACTCTGGCTTTCATCGCAAATGTACCCCTTGACAGCATTTGCAAAGCAGCTACTTGGAGCTCTATTCACACCTTTACTCAGCACTACTGCATTGACACCCATTCCAAGATAGATACTCATGTGGGACAAGCGGTTCTAAGATATTTATTTGCTCATGACCCTTCTCACATCCCACCTCCTTCTTCTAACACTGCTCACTAGACTATGCACAGCACGTGATCTAAGCAGATTCCACAAGCCTCAGAAGGGATACATTACTCACCGTAATCGTATTTCTGAAGCTTGTATCTGCTTAGATTCAGATGCGACCCACCCTTCCTCCCCTCTGAGAGAAGGCGCATGGATGCTTGTAGTCTTATCTATCTATCTGCTTGGATTATCTGTACTCACGCTACTCCTCATGCTACCTCATGTCAGAAAAAATACAATTTGAGGGTCATAGACGTGTGAGGTATCATGGGTACAGTGGACGTCACACTAGGGATAGTATTACTGGCACGCCCTGTGTCGACACTTTGAAAAACAAACTGTAATACTCTGCAGCTTCCACTAGATGTCGGCCTATGCACAGCATGTGAATCTAAGCAGATACAAGCATCAGAAATACGATTACGGTGAGTAATGTATCCCTTACCCAACTTTTACTACGTTTCTGGTTTCCTGGCATCCTCTTTAAAGGAAATGCTCCAATTTTTACAGTGCTTTGGGATTGGGATTTAGCATGCCCGTTTGCTTTAAGAGAGTATTTTGTTTTACAATATATTGGGATTCTCATTACATGTTTTTGTTTGTTTTGGGGTATTTGCATTTTTGTACATCCTTTGTGTTAGTTGCTAGAGATTTACAAAGCATGTGCATGCTACCTACATGATTTAACAATGTGTTATGATATTTGCTATTTTTTGTATAAGACGTTATATTTTTCCGACATGCTTACAGTGCCTTAGAATAGAGGTCACAGTTGAAAAAGAATGTTGTCCCTATTTTTTTAATATTTGGAACAGTTTAATATTGCTCAGTATATCTGTTTTTTTTTAACACGTATGGGATATTTTATTTATCTAAAAGCATTGCTGTTTATATTTTCTTTTAGAATTAACAACAGCTGTTTTGTTGTATTGCTTGCTGCCACTGTTGCAACTTTCCAGCACTGTAAATAGCAGGAGACACTATTGCTCTAATCGGTGTATCTCATTTGTGTCAACTGCAGAGGATGAAAGTCTGTCTTGACCTCATTGCCCTGTCAAGATTCAAATCTGTGACCATAGATTTAAGTTTAGGTAGCAGGATGGCAGGGGATGCAGTGTTCACAAGGAGGTTTTGAGAGATCTCTGAGGGGATGATAATGGTTTTAAATGTGGCTAAATGGTGAGCTTGCCACAAGAGGATTGCAAAGGTTTAACAGTATTATTTAGGAATTGTGATTTCCTCAATCATGTAGGATTTGAAACAATTCCTCTGTGCTGTTTTTATGTCTAGGATTTTCACTATAACCCTCATATTGATGGTGCGAGAAATGGCACTAAGGTGGGAAAACACACATAGACAAGCTCTGCATATGTTTTGATGCTGTCAGACCATTTTGATTTAGATTCCCAAGACAAAGTGTGTCATGGAATGGGGAATCTACATTGTGTGTTTATTCAGTCAATGGCGGGAATTTGCTAGCATCCCCTCCACCTGGATCACATTTTAATGTGACCAGAGATGCTTGGATCCCTATATGTTCTACCTACCCTTTTGTTTGTACAAAGTGCAGGCGGAGACCACTGGAATTCATGGTATTATTGGTTGCCACCATGTTTTACAAGGCAGTCATCCTTAAAAATTACAGCCATGCCCCCCAGCTGGAAATGATCAATCTTCGGTAGAGAAGATGCACAGGTGGACACAGATGAGTTCTGGGTCCATTCTGCAGGATGTCATTGCTGGGTCTGAGTATATCAGAGCCGAGCAATGCTGTGTATGCTGGTGGTACCTGGTTCTATTAACAAAATAGGATCACCATTTCTGTTCTAATGAGAGCCTGTAGTCCTTTAAGCAGTTAATGGATAGACAAATTGACGTTTTATCTTTTATTGGGATCTGCAAGCCAAGAAATGTTGTCACTTTAACAAAGTTCTGAGATATTTGGAATGTTTAAAATGCCACACTTGTACACATTCCAGACTTGATGCCATGCAAGCAAGGTGTGACTGAATTTGAAGAGGAGGAGAATGTTATGGGAAGAACATGTCTATCGATGTGATGCCACTTACAGCTGGATCGCTACTTCTGTCTGTGCTCTTTCCCACAAATAGAAACAATGGCAAATCTCCCAGAGCGTGAAAGCACACAGACCCACCCCGATGGTTACTTATCGCTTATTAAACTAAATTGTTTTCATTATTGATCATGACTAAGTGATCAAGATTCAATGTGATAACTCAGTTGATCCAAGCAACAGCTATGTGCCAGTCTGATGGGTTGCGATGTTGAGCGCTGGCAAAGCCAAATCATCTGATCATTTTTGCACAGCAAGTACAAATAAGATTCCATCAGTTTAGGAAATACAAACTGAGTAATGGAATCATTGAAAAGTCAGATAGATATTTGTCATATCTTGTGATCACAAAAGGCAATGCTAGAAAATGATTAGAGCGTAAAAGTGCAGTTGTTTACAATTTTGCTTGGCTTTCTGAAGACAATGACTAAAATCTTTGCCGTGTTAGAAAGCTTGGAGGTGCAGCAATACTTGCAAGGCAGCGATAACAAAACAGGTACACAGCATGCATACTGGTAATCGTAGTATTTAATGCTAATATCCCCTTTAATAACTCAAGAATCCCAGTATGAGAGACACAGCTGTGGCTTTAGCCCCATCCTCTTTAGCATGCCTCAGTGGAAACCAACAGTCCTCATTAGGAGTTCCCAAATAAAGAATCCATTACCTTATTGTGCCGGGTGGAAGATGGCACAATCTAGTACAGTGTTGGATGTGTCTTACAAAGCCTACTTCTCAATGGGAACATTCTTACCTGGCTATCATCTCCTTCTCCTTGTTGGATGCATGCCCTCCACTGCCGAGCAGTTTAGCAGGTGTGGACAGGAAGTACAAGCAGTGATTCTTGAAATACTGGTTGATGAGAGGGAGGAGGATCTGAAAAGGAAGAATAGGCAACGCATGTGATTAATTACACAGGAAAACTGCACACCCAAATCATTAGAGAGCAACCAATGCCATAAGCCAAATAATAAGAGGACCCAGTTGCACCCAAATCTCCTATTAGAATACTGACACAAATTGGAGCACTGGGCCCAATTCTGAGGTGGTGAACTATAACCTCTTCCTCCTAAGCAACAGAATAGAAGAAGAAGATTTTATGATTGGTATTCCTCCAAATGCAAGTGGCTGCTCTATGCCAAGTTGAACCGCTCTTCACTCGGGAGGATAGCTCAAAACCAACGTGCCCGCCTTGGAAGCAAGACGACACGGAGCAACACAGGTTCGATCCCCGGGTCAGCGCTTAGAAACCTCTGGGTATTAAGCGCATTAAAAATGACCCATCATATCATATCATATCACTCTGTCCTGTGACTCTGTTTTTGTGTTGTCCCTGCACTATCATGCCCATGGGGCTCGTTTATGCAGATTATAAATAAAAATAAATAAATACATTTAAAAAAAAACAGGACCACTGGCATATTAAGACACTGTTCTAAAGTGCTGAAGTTAAGCAATATTCCAGGAAGATATTGGAGTACAATCCCACGTGAACATGCTTTGGCCTGAACTGAGGTTTGCCTGTTTCATAAGCACACAAATGAGACAGCTCTCTGACTCAAGTGCTTGTGGTTGATGCTTCAGGGGATGCAACCTCTCCAGACCAGAAGTGACTCTATGACTCATAACAGTCTTAGGCGCCCTGATGCCTCTGTGTGAGCAATGGTCCACTTCGGTGGCTTGCTGTTGAGGTGCTTGATGGTCAGAAAATATTGAATACGACACCCGTTTGGTAACAATATACCGAGGAAAAACAGGCATTTAAAAAAAGACAGAATTGGAAACAGATGCAAGAGAGGATGTATTGTGTTATATTGTATTGTATTGTATTGTATTGTATTGTATTGTAGCAGTCATTTATATAGCGCCTTTTCCCATTAATATGGACTCAATGCACTTGTGGTGGGAACGCCCTCAGGGACTGCAGTCCAGAGTATGGGAAATTCCCATAAAGGCTTAGAATGCGTGTGTGCATTTTGGCCAAGATAAACATTTAGGTGGGCTGGCCAGGCTGCAGTAAGTAACCCAAGAGATCAGGCATGTGAACGGGGGCTGAAGGAGGTCAGGCGAGTGCATGAGTGCAAGAGACTCTTTATGTGTCCAGCTGGACCGAATTCTGTCATAGGGCATCGCTGTATTCTGATGGCAGAGGTGTTGAGGCTTAATCTGGTGTAAGGAGGCTAAAACGTTATGTGCCCAACTGGACCAGATTTGTCGAAGGTCGTCGCTGCATTCTGGTGCATGTGTATGGGCAGCCATGCCTGTGGCAGATGTCTACCAAAGTGGTGCATTTATACCTATCTGAGGCTCGGATGGAGTTTTGTTATTGGCGCCACTGTTTCATCAGGTTATAGATCCACGAAGCGTCATGTACAAGCTATCACAATCTAAGCCTGATAGACTGGTCGTTTTACAATCTTCTAGGTGTGATATCGAGGGTACCCGCTTATCTTTAATTGCAATTCCCTGGCAATACTGATACATATAAGTGCAGTAGACAAGCTAAATAAAGGGTCTTCTAAGTGTAATGACAGAAATGCAGAGGTCAGGGTATCCTAATATCGGGTTCAGGGTAAGGGAATGATTTTTTTAAGGCTTACAATGCAAGTGAGCTTAGGCCGAGATAAGCAGTAAAGCAGGTTGGCTGTGCTACAATAAGCCTCCTAAGTGGTCAGGCATGTGGAAGGTGCTGAGGTGGCCGGGAGTGTGTGCAATGGCAGTGGGTTCGTTTATACCTCTATTTTACTTGTGGACATATCAGTGGTTTATAGACTGTAGAAGATGGTTGTCGTGCACTGTGTATTTAGAGGGATGTGGGTGTCCCTAGGTGGGGCCGCCGTGATTACAGCCAGCTTCCACCTTGTGGAGTGTGACCATGTTCCTGATTGGGGCATTGCATTAGGTCTTACCAGGTGCAAATGACTCGTAGACATGTTCATAGGCAATGGATGACTGATGGCTTCAGGATTTCGTGTTGGCCAGTTGTAGTGCTTAGGAATCGGTTCCAGACAGATTCCAGTAGAACCCCTAAACGAGGAAAGATTAAGACTTCTGCGTGTCAGACCACCTGAGGACTCCTTCAAGGAGTGAAGGAGTGTTGCAAGGGGAGCAACCATGGTCAGGCAGTGACAGGCGATCTTCAGTAGACTAACACAAGAGCAGGACCAGTGCAGCGTCTGTTCATGCAAGAAGGCTGAAAATGCAGAGGCAGGCATTTTGGTTCATAAGATAAAGATCCTCCAAGTTCCAAGAATGCACTCGGAATTGTGATGGCTGCAGTCTGGTAGCCCAGGAGAGAGCTGGTCAGTCCAACGGTTGGTCCAGGGACACTTCTGAATGCTCAGTAGGCACGGATCTTTGAGAATGGTTATTCCAACCGGTCCGGGGGTCGATGCACCGACGAGGAACCTCTTCAGATCAGGACTGAGGAGCAGGGCTTCACCGGGACAGCACTGGAGTCAATGCTGGTCAGATTCAGAGGTCGTCCTTGGGTTGTCTGTGGGCTGCGCTTCTTCATAGACGTCTTGGCTCCACCGATAATCTGTTGAATGGCTGCTGGAGCACTCCTTTTATTCAAGATATGGACTGTGAGCATTCCCAAGGCCACCAATTTTAAGACTCTGCACCACTCAAACTGACAGTGGCTATTCAATCATGGAAGGCCACTGGGCACAAAATCTGCCCAGCAACAGGCATTCAGGCACAAGCGATGTGGATTGGAATATGCCACAGCTTTCCCCTGGAAAATGGATTTTCATATAAGGCATCTCCTGACCTGCGAAAGCAGGAAAAAGGCCAAAGAACAATATCACCAAAGAACAAGGGAAAAACGTTGTGGCAAAGCCGTTTTAGGGCGCTAGCCACCGTTAGTAGCAATTCACAGTAAATGCATAAGTGCACAATTAAAATGTCACAAAAATGGTAAAAATATCACAGCTGCCACCAGCTTGCCTTTGGCACATTGTAAAAGTTACCAAAAGCCATTACATAAAATGTTATGAGTATTTACCACACTTCACTGTAAGGTAATGTGTGCCGTGGGAAAATACAATAATTCGCAAAGAGAGACATGGGGGGGGGGGTCATTAGGAGTTTTCCGGCCTCCTACTGTGAATTCCGCAAGGTACTCAAAAGAAGCGTCAGAACCTGTTCCCGTCTTATTTATGGGAAGAAAGGGTTGGGTGATGGATCAAATAGAATACTAAAAACATGTTAAGGCCCCAAAACCACATCACTCTCCCAGGCACAGACGTTCTCCCAACAACGTCAAACACACGTCAGCCTTTTAAAGCAGATATTTATATCTGTCATTTAAATTGCACTTCATGCTGGATTCCTTCCACTTCTATGTGCTGTGTGAGATCAAGCACCCACAGCAGACAAACACACGACACCATATTCTTGGTGGGCAGTGGCATGCTGACACATATAGCTGGAGGCAGGGTGTACATCAAAATGATTTGGGGCATGCAGATATTGGCTTTGTTGACGGGAGGCACTCCTGATTGTGGGCGACTAAAACACAATGTAACACTGAAAAGGGATGTCTGGCCGGTACTGAAAGAATTACAAACCACTAACAAGGCCTGCCGCAACACTAGTTTTCTCAGCCTCCAAATCCATTACACAAGGGGGAAAACAATGGTCTGGAGGGTTGCTCAGAGCCTTCAAAACATATCAACCTCCAGTTTCGCTTATGTCACCCAGAGGGGGACAAGTATGCCCAGATATGGGTGCTCAGTCTGCTCTGCCAAAAGTCCCGAGCTACATCTCAATGATGACACTCAATGAGGTGAAAAAATGTCTGGGGTTGCCTGTGCTCTCGTTCAGAAGGGTTGTGACGTAGCAGTTCGGGCTGGCCTGACCCTTCTGTGTAGGACTAGCCTAACTTTCAGATGGACATTCCACTTCTGTAATGGCATAGCAGGCTAAAAAGCAATGGTCTTGAAGACTGCGGAGAACAATGCCATTGGTTATTATTAATACAAAACATGCCATTGGTTATGATTAATTCAAAACCTTCCAGCCATCAACCTTCAGTTCTAGTTGACTCAATCATAAGACATAGATGACAAAGCACTCCGAGTGGCTCCACTGCACCTCCAAGTGAATGTATGCTCTTAAACACCTATGGTTACCAAATTAATATGTATCACTGGCTACACACTGCACCAGTCCTGCGCTTTGCTTATCATTTTGACTGGAGTCCATTTCATTTAATTGAAGTGACCCAGGACTACCACTTTTTGAATGCAGTTGATGGAGAAACGAGAGGCCAGGTTTGAAGCATGGTGTCTGGCAACCTTACCTCAGTGCCTAGATATTAGACGAACATGTCTTTACACATTTTAAGTCTTCAGATGTGCATCACTTTGTGGGTTGTCAGCGAATGAGCGTTGTGCTCAAAGGAATAGTTGCATCCAAGCTGAGAGAAAAGAGGCATTATGAAAATGAAAGCTACATAACAAAACATGCCCGAGTACTGCATATCATCAACCGAAATGCAATCACGTTTAGTCTGTTTGGTGCAGACGTGGGTGACTGCGGAAATTGCGCCAGAGATGGGTGCATCCTTAACTCCTGCCATTCTGGGCCACACTTACAGAGTTAGAAGGAAAACAATTCTCCATGACAATGGTTTCATGGCAGTTGGTTTGTTTGTGCTTTGGCGCCCCCATCATTATGGCAAGTTGTGTGAAGTGCAATGGGAGGGAAGGTGCCATTGTAAAATAAGGAATGTACAGCGAGGCCTGCTCCTTCCAGGTCAAGAGAAGCCATGGCCCAGCTTTGCTCTATTTAAAAGGGACTTACGTTAAAATAACGAAAATAAACGACGAGGCTGAAAACACCGATTCCAGTCCACATCCGTGCCAAAGTGTGTCTGCTACAGGGCAGATGTGGTGGCCGCAGTGTGTCCAATGACTTCCTTTCCCTGCCTCTCTTCTCACTAATTTGCAGCCTGCTCCTCCTCGCTGGTGACCTCTCGTCAAATGCCCTCACTCTGGGACTCTAGATGTTGCTATTTATACCAGTTGATTGGGACATTGGGGCAACGGGATTGCACTGGGAACACTGGTTCCCGGCCTGTCTGGTGGGCACCTGATCCTGCCGTGCTCCGCTGTATGCAGTGTGCATTCACGTGATGCCATAGTCCCTGTGCTGTGTGTGTATCTTCCAGGGATCGCTGTGAATTCCTCATAAGTCGGCAAGTGTGTTTGCGATAATAACACCCCATTCATTCTCCAGAGTTGCACACTTCCGGCGTGGTCCATCCCTGTGGAGGGAGATTGTTGCTGGTACTTTCTAAGATCACAAAGGTAAAGGGGTCCTCATTGCGGAGGAGGAGCGATGTGGCTGGGTCGAGACATCAGGATGGGGCTGGGTGAGAAAGCCTCTATTCCCTACGGTCAATCAGACCACTACCCTTAGTGTGACAACGTGCATACAAGAAATTTAAACGAGCCAGAGAAAAGAGGTGCACCAAAAGTGGGACCAAAATGCTGGCAAAGGATGGAAGCCACCAGAGAAAGAATGGGACGAGCAAGGAGCCGAAGTCAACGAGCATCAGTGGCATGAATCACATGAGGGCTTAATAACATGGATGCTCAAGGGGGAGGTTGTCATCCCCATTGCCAAGTCTGACGCTGGCATGCGCCTTACACAAGGAGATATTTCTCCACGCGGGGCCGGTGATTTAACTGATTGTGAAGCCTTATGTTCTCTTACAATTAGGGTTGACATAGGGCCAGTATTTCATCAACACAAGCAGCGTTTTTTCGACACAGGAATGCCAAACAAATAAGGTAAATGAGCAGAAGACAGTATTTGCTTTCAGCTTATAAAGGTCATACTAGAGAACCCTCTGTGAGCAGTTAGGTAAGTTCTTGATGAAGCCAAATTAAGTGACAGAGCAGCAGCAGAAAACATGTCCATTGTAAGCCTGAGCACATGGGAGGCCTACTCTACAAAACCTGAATAAATGACTGTTATTATTTTCTTCAAGATGGAAACCTTAGCAGAAGCTATGTAATGTAGTATGACAAATGACTGATATGGACAAAACTAGAGAGGGTGCGCCAAAGCAGAGATGTATCGCTGTGCCCAGCATCCCTGAGACAACAGCCATTTAGCGAACCATATAAATACTGATGGAGATGGGATCACTTTATTATAAGAGATGATAAAGATGAACTGCCAGTGTTCTCAAGAGCCTGCCCGGGTTTTCCTGCTAGGTAATTGTGCAGCAGGGGCTGCCTGCATGACTGTGGTAAATTCAGACTGATAGATCTGTCTTTTCCATTAAGTTAGAAGGTAATGGGATACGGAATGTATAACCGGCTCCCGGGGTCTCTTCATTGGTGTTTTCTCAGCAGTTGAGCAACCATTCAGAATTCCTGACGGGTAGCTGGAAACCCCAGCAAAGGCACAATAAGACTGTACAATATCTATAATAACTCTGAAACCACTCAGATCACACTTCACACCTATAAGATATATTCCTTCACAGTCACAGATGGAGAGGCAACGGGAATGTATATACCCAAATAACAATAGAATAATGAGGTAGACTGCTAAACAGATATGTTCCCACCAAAATGATCCCAAATTCCAGGGAAAATCCCAGCCCCAAAACATGTCAATCTAGAAAAGATGATGCTGTTTGAAAAATATAAGATCCACCGGCCTCATATAATCCCCTCGGAGCTCTGCCTCTCTTTCAAAGGACAACTTCAGCACGAGTCATTCCCGCCCCTGACCTGCACAGTACTCCACTGCTCTTCGCCTGCTATTGATCTACTGTAATACAGGATCATCAGTCCCCGATTCATATTTCTATATACATAACTAAATGTGATCAATAAATCAATAGAGTCAATTGGAAGAGTCAATTGTAATTCCATCAAACCAACACAACAAAAACTGCAAAAAGTCAGATTAAAGGAAGGAAGATATGGGGTCAATCTGTGAACTCCTTTATGTGTATCATCAGACCCGGTCCCCATTTGACCTCAATCCCCGCTAATGCCTCGCTCAGCTGCACTCTGAACTATTTCAAAGCGAGCATATTCTTCCGGACCCATTACTCCACCAGCCCGTGCGCCACTTTCCATTTTGATCTGCACCAGACGTCCATGACGCACTAAATACACATATTGTTGCTTCATATCAAACTATTTCACAGACTCCCATATATTGTCCCTGTTCCAAACCAGCTGATTTGGGTGACAGGAGACAACTCTTGCCACTCCCCCTTCCTCACCAGATACCTCGCCGCATATCTGACTCATGGAACAATTGTGTACAAAGCACATTTACACAATGTATGCCTGGACCATGAAGTGACAGAGAACACGCCGACCCTCCCACACAGACATTGACCTCATAGATTGACCCAAAGGACAGAAGACACAACTAATGGCTCACCATGGTGCATGTCTATTTCACGTGCTGACCTATACAAGAAACATGCTTAGGATGTCTTTTTCACACCTTGGAATGGTGGCTCACACCTCACATGTCCTCAAAGGCCACATACACTAAAGTGGTCTAGTGTGCATGCCTGGAAACCATCACTTGAATTTTAACATATGTCATTCTGGCCCAAAACACTCATTATCAAATTTGTGAGCCTATGTACCTTAGGTATTTGCTAGTACAGGAAATGTTCCACGGATGCTCAATTACTAGGGTGATTATAGATAGCATGAAACACATAAAAACTCAAATATAGGCTGGTTGTTGACACATTTGTCTAATACAGAAGATTGAAAAATCCAGATCTTGCTCACGCCAAGCCATTTCACTGATCCTATCTTGTGAATTTAGCCAGTCCACCCTTCGATACTGTAAACACTGATGCGTTGCCATTGAGTGATCGAGGGGATAGAAGTGAAGCCCCCCCACCTCAAAGATAACTAGTTCATGGGATGATTGTAATGCATGATTGACCCAGGCATGGGGGAATCCAGAGGTACAGAGTACATATTCTGCTCCTCCGCAGAATCCTGATTAACTGCCCAAAACATATTACACAGACACACGTGCCTGCATTTCTGAGAAGCCCTCTTCACCGCCGCTCCCTCCAAAAACACACACATATCTGCCTAAGGAGCCTTTCCATCTGATAAGCCCTGCTTCACAGATGGATGTTTTATGGGCTAATCTAAGGGCCTGTGTATAAGCCCTTTTCCAGACATTCCAGGATCATAAAAGGGGCTTATCCAAGACACATGCCAACTCTTCCCTTCAACATGAAGACTTAAAAAGGGCTGTTCCAGAGATGCTTGGTTAACCCCAAAGAAACATGCTTCATGACTCATTCAGAGCCCAGGGGGTTGGGTTAGGTTATCACCAAAGATGCATGCTCCATGGGTTAATTCACAGGACATGCGGCTAAATAACAACCACACATGCATGATGCATGGACCAATTCAGAAGGTAGAAGCCTAGACTACACCCTCTAGCACATTTTCAGTGTGCGAATTCAGAGGGTAGGATGCCAGGTTACACTCACAAATGCATAGCTCATGGGTTTATTCAGGCATTCAATGTTACAATACTCCCACCAATGCATTCTTCATGGGCTAAGACTGAAGCCCGAAGGCTGGGATGCCAACACAAATGGAAGCTCCAATGGCTAATTCAGATACCAGGAGACTGGGATAACCTCACAGATGAATGCTTCCTGTGCTAACCCAGAACCCAAGATTCCAGTCAGTCCTCCCAGAATCATGCTTTGTGGGCAGGTTCAGACAGCAGAAGCATAAGTTACCGCTAGAGATGCATGCTTCATGGGCCCATTCAGGGGCTAGCCAGGATCATCTTACAGATGAGCATGCCATGGGACAATTCAAATGGTAGAACACTACATTTCCCCCTGCAAAGGCATGGGTAATGTTTCCGGGCTAATCCAGAGACAATATACCCCCAGCAACCTATACAATGGGTAGGTTCAGAGCTTACACGGTAGATTAAATGACTAACTCACCTTAGCAAAGAATTTTATTTCTTGTTCATGAGGAGATTTTTCCATACGTCCACTGCTGACCACAGCCTCTGTGGGAGACAGAATGCATGAAGGTGGTATGCAAGTATTATGGCAGCCCCTCATCTTTGAGGTCACATCTGTCCATGACAGCGTATGGATACCAAGGGCGACAGGCCCATTACCATTTGTAAAACACCAGATCACGCAGCACACAATATCACTCAGCTTATTGCAGTGTGTATGTCTGAAGAGAGATAGACAAGACAGACAGCAATAGAGAGACAGGGATAGAGCAGAGACAGGAGGGAGAGAGATATACAAAGACGAAAGGGGAAAGAGAGGGAGAGAGTGAGGGGGAGAAAGAGAAGGAGAAATAGTGAAACTGGGAGCCCCCCCCCCTGTTGTGTAGTGACCTTCTGTGTGTGTGTGTCTGGTGGATCAGTCCCACGTCGGATTGTTTCCGCAATTGGTAAAGGAGGTAGCGCCTTCATAAGTGATATTTTTCATATATGTTGTTGTGCCAAAAACTGGAATTTGTCATTCACAAGGAAGATATGAAGCGGCACAGTTGAAGTTGCGTAACGCACGTTACAAAAAAGAAGCAAAAGCACTGTATCCTTTACTATTAAGTCAAGTTGTGAGTCAGTTGTAACATGTTTGAGGATTTCCAGGTTAAGGGTGTGGATCACCCATGGACTTTTAGTAAAGTTAGTGATATGTTTATTAAGTCAACATGCAGATCGAAGTAAGCCATAAAGAAGAGGTGAAGTGCTGAGTCTGTGTTGTATCAAATGGAGTTGCATGTGGAAGAGTGGGCTAGTATAATCTTTTTGAGGATTTTCAGAAGTTTAGTTGCCATTGCATATAGGGTCAAAAGATGACCATGGACTTTTAGGACGAAATTATAAGATGTTTTAGTATACTGCAGTAATAACATTGCTATTTTTGCTGTGTAAATACAGACATGTAAATGTGCCTGACTCTATTGAGGTTGGATGTGAATTGGATGCACAAGGACCAAGGACTGTTATGAGATATAGTATGAGTCAGGTTGTCACTGCAGAGGTAGTGCCTCTGGTGTGGAGTGACACTGAGGTAGTAGTAAGAAATAGCGACTCTGGTGTGTGTGTCTCACAATTGTAATTAAAAGAGGTAGCGCCTCTGGTGTGACTGTCGCTAGGTAGTGGTGAGAGGTAGCACCTCTGGTTTGGGTTGCACTAGCAGCATTTGAGTGAGGTAGCGCCTCTCATAAGTGTGTCATTAGTGTATTTTGTGGGAGGTAGCGCCTCCGATGTATGCATCATGATAGAGAGAGGTAGCGCCTCTGGTGAGTGTGATGCGAGTGTATGTGAGGGAGGTAGCGCCTCCGGTTTGTGTAGCACAATTTGTACTTTAGAGAGGTAGCGCCTCTGATGTGCATGTCACTAAGGTGTTTGAGGGAGGTAGCGCCTCCAGTGTGAGTGTGCTTGAGAGAGGTAGCGCCTCTGATTGTGAGTGTCACCAGGGTATTTGAGGGAGGTAGCGCCTCCGGTTATTGCAAATAACTGTATTGGAGAGAGGTAGCGCCTCTGGTGTGCATGGACGCAAGTGTATGTGAGGGAGGTAGCGCCTCTGATTTGTGGAACACTGTGATGTGCGAGAGGTAGCGCCTCTGCCAGTATGAAGTAGGGAAGGGATCTGAGTGGATCAGTCCCACGTCGGATTGTTTCCGCAATTGGTAAAGGAGGTAGCGCCTTCATAAGTGATATTTTTCATATATGTTGTTGTGCCAAAGACTGTGCTTTCTCCCGACGGTGGGTATGGCATGGTAGACTCTTGTAATGCTGCCATTGGGTTGTCAGTGGTCAAATGCTGGGTACGCAGATGAACTTGGGAAGTCTGGCCAGTGTCTCATGGTTTTCTGTGGTATTTGAATGTATTGGCTAAGTTGGTTGCACCTGCTAGGCTGAGTCTATTTGGAATGATGTATTGTTTTTTGCCTTCTGTGTGTGTGTGTGTGTCTGGTAAGGGAAGAAGATGTGTTGTGTAGTGACCTTCTGTGTGTGTGTGTCTGGTAAGGGAAGGAGATGTGTTGTGTAGTGACCTTCTGTGTGTGTGTGTGTCTGGTAAGGGAAGGAGATGTGTTATGTAGTGGCTGTCTGTGTAATGCTGTCTTGCTGTGAGTCTGTGATGTCACATGGAATGTTACTGTGTAGATGGTGGAATGTTTATCTGAGGGTTCCATACTGAGGCAGGCAGTTAGAGCTCCACTGCCTGGGTGATGGGGCCAGTGCTGGTTATACCCCATACTCTCATGTATTTATTCTTCTTGTAACCATGTCTTAAGTTCCTGTAATAAACCTTATGTGTAAACCAAGTAAGCCATGGATGCCACTTCGTAACCCCCCCCCACACACGCACCCAGTTAACAACAGAGTGAGAAACATGGAATGTAAGGGAGTACGGTGAGCAATTGCAATGAGCTAAGAGGAAAGGAGAGGCGAGTCAGCTAGGGAGGAAAAAGAAAGCAGAGGAGTGAAACGCAAGACCAGAGAGAAAAGAGGCAGTGAGTTGCAATTTGATACGTTAAAGGTCCGGGAAAGTTAAACAAGCATTGGCAAAGCCATTTTCGGGCTTTTGTGTAGTTATGGCATTCATATAAAGGTACTACATGGCCATAAAATCACAACAGCTGAAACATTAAATGATTACCCAGGGATGTGATTTCAGCTCCTGGAAAATACCTTCCTAATATCTCAAGCCAAAACGTCTGGCTTTGTCTTTGCTTGTTTTAACAGGCCATCAGTGCACGGAACATATCTAAATCAAGTGGCTAAATGCGCACTTGATTAAGACCTTTTTATTACACCAGTAGCTATTACAGCTGCAATTAAGCCATTACTTCTCAGCAGACTGCTTAAAAAAACACTGGCAGGGGAAAGATCGATTTGACTACCTGTGTTTTGTGTGGGAAGGGGCAAGGAGTCGGAGGGAATGACTCCAGGAATTTGCATGGCCCTGGGCGGTCAATGGGTGGGTAAATAACCAAACAACACCCACAAGCTGTGTGGCCCTCCTCACATGTCATCTCCCTGCTACCTGCACTGCAATAGTTTTGGCTTATAGGTAGGTGGCACTTAAGCGCCACATAATAGCCAAAACTAAAAATTGAGGGAAAAGCAGAGGGAGAAGGAAATAAGTAGATAGGACAGGCCAGGAAAAGAAGACTGAAAAAAGAGGCTGACACTTTAAGAGATTTTGCAGCAGGGCCCAAACGGGTGAGCAACCTTCACTTACTATCCGTGCACATATACCTGTGTATCACCAAACACAGCTGCATAGGTTTTACCTTCCATTACACAGAGATTGCTGTAGCACTATATAAGCTCTTTGAGGATGGCAGGCTGGATTTTATGAAGAAGGAAAAACAAGTACTAAGAGGGAATTAATCACCATGAAGACAATTTTTCACTTCTTTGTCATCCCACTCTACCTCCTTCCCAATTGGCTAGAACCAGACTATAAAATCCACATAATACACTGGTGGCAGGAGACAACATGTACAGAGCAGACACGATGTGAAGAACTTCATGGCTGAACGATGCATCCTTTCTAGGGGATGTACTCAATGCATAATGCTTCAGGAACACGTTAATGGTGTAGCTCTGTTTTGCCATTGCTACCTCACATAGCAGCAGACACATGAAATAAGTGCATGCCTTTGAAAGTTCATCCATGCCTCCTTGACCCTGGGTAAGTGAACCCGGTGTCCATGTAGCATCTCCATTTCACATGGCACAAACAATCTGGCAATAGTTGCCTTAGCAACAGTAGTGCCAGAAGACAATCTATAATAGGTAACAAAGAGATTATCCAAGTTCCCATATGATTTTGTCTACTCGATGCAAAACTATAATGTTTTTGGGGGAAGATTTTACTTTGTACAGCTTTCCCTCCATAAGACATCAGGGACTCTATTATTTGTGCTATGGTTTTGAGACTTTCCTGACCTTTGGAGGTAAGAGAAGCTTTTTTCCTCCACTTACCTTGCTAGGTTTCTCTGTTTTCTGGGCACTGATCAGTCTGTATGGCTATCAGTGCATGATAACTCTGTTCTCCTTTGTAAAGTTCTTTGTTTATTTTTCCAGCACATATCACCTTGAGTGAAGTGCAGTCGGGACTCTTTATGTCCCTGTAACTATGTTTTAGCTACGTTTTGGTTATATGCAAGATGGGCTGGTGGCAGTGGATATTTGTACAGTGTTTTATTTTGTGCAGTCTTGTGCACTTTTGCATTTTACCGCTTCATGCCATATAGAGTACCATATATTCTAAATTGGCTGTGCCTTGGCTGTGCCATGAGATTTACGCATGTTCTATGGCCATTTTGTCTTTTGACCTTGTTCCTGTACTGGGGTGGTGAGATTTTCCATGTACGGTAGGCCCTCTGCCATGGAGAGCTCCAGCTTTCGCAGGTAAAGTGGTGGTCTGTATGTGCGGCTGGATATTTCTGCCCATGTGTCAAGGCTAGGACAAAGAAGGATGGTCCCCTAGGCCCATCAGTGATGAGAAAGAATTAGTCATGAATTGACTCTCAACAGGGCAACGATCCTGTTGCAGACATAAAAAAACAGGCCTTGGTTCATGAACATTAGTTCAAAATAAAGCAGGTGGGATTTGTTGCTCAGGTGTAAAATAAAACGCAGGTTCTTCCAGAAAGAATTGAGGCAAAAGAGTGGAATAAGTGTCCTGTTAGGGCACTGAAGTCCCCAGGAGTCCTCAGGAGGCCCAATAAAGAACATACGTGCATCAGAATCCTCAAAACCTAACTCAATTCACATTCTGACTAGACGGCTTTGAACAGTACAGGTGTTTTCTTCCTATGCTTTTTGGGGGACTTTGGTAGCAACACAAGTACATGTATTTTTTCCGATGTTTGTCCAGTACCAAAATTAGCACTTAAGAAACAAAGATGCAGACGTAGAGTTACTGGGACCCTGAATAGAGGTAGGGCCAACCTTCTTCCGAGAACCACAGCCATAAGCAAAACTGTTTGGGGCTCAGACTGTAGCGCTGATCCATAGTACTGCAGGCACTTTCTCCTATGTTAATCAGTCTCCCAGGGTATAAGAGCTCCTTTGCTACCCAAGGTGCTTTCCACACTGAGGTGCTATTCATTTCCCAAGAAGTACTTGGAGATGACTGTTGGCCAGAGAAACTGCCTCCTGATCTATAAATACCACAAAACTTGCCTGTGATCTTGGCCCTGAAACCAACGCCGCAGCAGGCTCCTATAGAGGATGCACTGTTTAAAGTCGGTAGCAAAAAGCAAACAGCAGTGGGAGGCACATGCTAGAAGGGGACACAGTAGTGGCAGTAGTTATGAAACCCCCCAAAAGAGTGACACAGTAAAAACTCCGATTTGGAAAAAGCAGGAACTGAGTGTGGTGGTTGGTAACTCATAGGTAGAGGGGTAAGGCTTCTACAGAGAGGGATGCACCCATGCACTGGCAATGCTTTGTGTCAAAATGTGTTAAAGTGGCTTCCTCTCGTTAGTTAGCTTTTCCTGACCTGCTGACCAGATGTGAAGAAGGGAGAGCAGGACAATTTTAAAATATGGGGGGTTTTATTCAGTTTTTGTAATCACTACATGTTGTGTTTGAGGTACTTTTAGAGTGCTGTTAACAGGGTCAGGTTATAAGGTGGAAGTCAAATAATTTGATTATTCCATAGGATAACCGGAAGTTCAGCATGTACTTGATGGAGACAGGTGATGCTGTAAGTATGTCAATGGGAAACCAAAATTAACAAGAAAACCTTTGCATTTGCTGTGAATCGCAAGTGAAGCTGACCAGAGGGATGTACATATGCTGCTATTTTGGGAAAGTGCCCCCAGAAGTGGGTCAAGGGAAGGACCAGAGAAAATGAGTATTGTAGGCCACTGACAGTATAAAGGTTGGTGCTTAGGACGCTCCTGACCTGGGGGATAGAGGTGGTTGCAGGGATTGGGGTGAAGGACTGCGGAACACGGTTAGCAGAACGGTGACCAGGCCTGCAAGGCAAGGGTGGCTTTTTGGACCTCAACAACCCTGGGTTCTGAAGGGCTGAGATTAGGAATCTAGTTGATTTGTAGTGTGGAAGGAATACCTTGGAGAGGAAGTTCAGAGCCCTTTTGTGCAGCATTTTGTAAGCAATGCACAGTGTTTTGAATGTAACGTTTCCAAATTAGGGGCCAATGTAGAGCAATTTAATATTTGGGTGAAGTGATCAGAGCAACAAAGCCTGAAGGGAGCATGGGGAAGATGGTCCAGAGCTATGTGAAGTTTACAGACTGTCTTAGATGCAAGCCAGGCATTAATATTGTTAGAGCTATCCAGTCTTGACATGTCTAAGGGTAGAATAGGGTGATTAAGTAGGGCATTGGCAGAAGTGAGAGGAGTTCTCTAACTAGACACATGGCACAATGAAGAAAACACACCTTTGGTGACCATATTCATTTGGAGACTAATGGCCAGTCCTGCACTGAATACCATCCACAAGTGTTGCACATTCTCGGGGGATAAAAGAAAGGGACCAAGGTATACCGAAGAATTAAGCAAAGAGTAGGTGGATCCTGCCTGACCAAGGAGCAGGTGCTTAAATCTTTCATGAATTCAAGCAGGTAATTATGTTGTATCCATTGTTGTACTTGTACTAGGCAGGAACAAACAACAATTGGGTGGGGAGAATGGGGGAGAGAACAAAAGAAAGAGAAAGACAGGCATAACCAGAGAAAAAGTAAAGCAAGAGGAGAACATGGAAGAGCAGGAGAGGGGAAGAAGTGAGAAAGAAACTGTGTTAGAGATGGAAAGAGTAAAGAAAATCAAGGGTATTGTGGTAGTCAGAGAGAGTGTCTCCTTTGGAAGTGCAGAGGATTACTTTGTGTGGGAAAAAAGATGAAAAGGTGTATGGCATTACATTGCTTGGCCTCCGCCACACCTGGAGCCAGACATTGTGATCAGACCTTGTGACGTCAATGAAGGCCTTTTCCACCATACCCTTCATGGAGCCATAGGGATAACACACACAGATCTTAAAAATAATCCCAGAAGAAGTTCGATGGCTATATTGAGTCTCCCGACCTCCCTCAAAACTGAGACCACCCACATGCCCTCCTCATACACTGCATAGTCATACCGAGATGAGCGATGAATTCTTGGGCAATGTCCATCCACTTCAATAGCTTCTGCAGGAACCCAAAGGCAAAGCGTTTTTCGATAGATGATGTGTCCAGCTCCATGTCCTTCAATCCCCTGAAAAAAAGTAGAAAACCATATCTCTCAGTGCTTACCAAGAATAATGGGGCTGGAGTGAGAGGCCTCTGAGGCATGAGGGCTTCTCATAGAGAACAGAGCGGGGCTAGTGAATTCTTGCGAGAGTACTTAATGCAGCCATTGTGTGTTAAGGCAGTTAAGAGCCCACAGCAGAACAAACTAGGGTGAGGGGGCCCATGAAATCCCACAAAGGATAGCAAGAACAGATTCTCCACTAAAGGTGAAGCAGCAGTCGGGAAGAATCTCTGCAGATTGGAAGACCAATAAGGACCATAAGGGACAATAGCGGTGGGTTGCTAGTGCCCTGAGAGGTCATCGAGGACTGTGGGCTGCAGTGAGAGATGCCTGGGGGAAGCACGCTGGCAATCCTTACCAAAGCAAGCAGGGTTAGAATGAGTTAATTCTGAAGCCAGCGTGCTGAAAAGGGACACCAGAACAACAATACAAATTCCGTTGGGGCTTGACAACCCCCGTACAACAGTGGAGATGGAATGCTGTAACACAGGCCAGACTGCCCTGGGACCTGAGAAACATTCTAGTTGGAGAGTGCTCTCCACTCAAACCCCCACTCTTTCTTTTCACATGTCCTTTCCTAAAGGGTGCCATTGAATAGCACCTGTGACCTCGGCATAGAGGTAGAGAGAGATACTTTGAATGGCAATCCCTATGAGCCTAAGTCTGGATCAGTGGGGAAGCTCAAAGCCACTCCTGCAATGCAGATTTTAGGTCGCAGTTTGCACTTACTAGAACAGAACAACTATGCTTTTTGGCTCCAAACAAAGGCACTCTAGTGAGTGGACATTCTTGGAAGTAGTAGGGATATTTGACAGATTTGACAGAAGTCCCCTTCAATCCATGGACATACATGTACACTGAGCTTGGGCATGCAGCACATGTGCTGGCACACAGATGGAGGGCCAGATCCGTAGCCCCAAACTAAGCACTCAGCAGAACATCTGTCATTAAGGCAGTTTTTCTAGCAGCCTCTGTTGAGGGAACTCGAACCACTGACCTTAATGGGGGCTACAACACCGGGCAGGAAAGGAAAGGAAAACCTAGTAACATGGGGAGGGCATCAGGGCTTAACTCTCAGGTAGGGGTAGCAGATTGAAACAACGGTACTATTAGTCCACACACATTTCTCTAGAAAATACACTGATATACTGAAGAAAATGATAATTTATTAAGTCACACATAGAAATCTATCAGGTCCAATAAGTAACTAACGCATAATACACAGTAATAAAAAGCTACCCAGTATATTTTAAAAACCAAAACCAGTAATGGTCTCCAAGGACTCTTGTTACCCCACTGCCCAGAGGTGGGCCTACTACCACAGGTGGGCACCTAACATACATTGACAGGGGTGGAAAAAACCAGCCAACCACACAACCTAAGAAGCACATCAAGAGCCCCTTGGGCCTTCACAAATAAGTACAGTGTCCTAAAGACACAAACCCCTGCTGCTATATGTGGAAGGCCATAGACATGGTGGTCAGCACCTAACACATTTAGGTAGGGTTTTAACAGGACCCCAGCATTTTTAGTTACCAGAACAATTATCTAAATATCCTTAAGGCCTACACCAACACTCTACATTCATTTGGGGTTAGTGTTAAAAGTAACGCAAATGTACACATGATAACCAGTCCTGGCCATAGAGGGTAGGACACGTATCCAATCCATATCCAAAGGCTTCAAAGAATTAAGAAGAGATTTTAACAACAGTTACCATGGAGATACATTTCAGGGGGAAATATTTACAGTTTCACCAAAATTAGCTACAACGTTAAAATACATACCTAATAGAGAAATGCAGAGTGTGACTTTACAAATGCATTCGAAATCACAGGCAAGTACTACAATATAGTTCTTCAGAGCTCCCTCAACCCGTTGTGAGTACAGGGAAAATATCATGGGGCAGGTAAGTACCCCCAGAAAAATTAAGGAGAGTTGCAGACCAGGTTGCAAGTTCTACAGGAACCAATAGGATTACAGTCAATGGGTCAAATCCGCTTTAATTTAGGCAAGTCCAATCTACCGACAGATGTGGATTCTGCAGCAAACAACCCCAGGGAAGGCCAGAAGAGACTTCAAAGAAGCGATCCAGAGGTAGATGGATGAATCAGAAGCCCCAGAGGAAGAGCAGAGAAGGAGGACTTCCTACAAAAGTCTATGGGAAATGCAGTAGAGACTCGCCGCCAAAGAATCTCAACCCCACACTAGAGGAACCCCTGAGGGTGAGTATCTTTACACATGGCCCTCTCCAGGACCCAAAGGTATGTTCTCAGATCAGAAGATTTGGTGAAAAAGGCACCAGCATGGGGAAAGAAACTGCTGAGTACATGGCATCTTTTCCAGGTGCGCTTTACAGGATCCAGAGTTACCAACAACGCTTACAACCCAGAAAAGAAACAAGAGAGCATCCTACAGCATCGACCTTCAAGCGTGCAGCAAATAACTTGGCAAGGAATACTCAGGGAAGGCAAGGAAACTAGCAAAAATGGCTCCCGGCAATTCAGTAGACAAAAGGATGAAGGCAGCACAAGAGCAAATTATCCCGGAACGGGGATAATGGCTGGAGTCTTCCTCGTACATGTGAATCTGAAGATTATTATGTGGGCTGATGAAGACTCAGAACCTGTCTGGAATAGGGCTGCAACCCACAGCCAAGCGGAAGATCCTGATGGGAAATGGCAGGATGTGGGAGTAAACAGCCGTGTAAACAGTTCCAGCATGGTAGGCTCAACTCACAGATGTGCGGAGGAAGAAAGAGTCTTCAGGAAACCCTTGCTGGACAACCAGAGTCAAAAATGCCAAACCGGGAAAATGCCCAAGCCACTGTACCCAGCCAATATGGCCTTAAGTAAGGGCTTTAAATGGCAAAAATGGAGGGGATCAGCAGGAGAAACATCTTAAGCAGGTTAGCTGACCTGCTTCTTCCAAGCAGCAGAACAAAAAACCAAGAGAGAGAAGCAGGGGCCAGTCAGTCCTCTGGAAACAGGTACTAGCAATAGCCCAGATGACAAATCACACTGGTTGGTCAGTAGGGATGCCATTCTGCCTAGACCCCTGTCCTTGCTGTCCCTCCTTCATAACTGGTTGGGATAGCCTGCGCTGCAGGCTGGACCGGGAAAAGGGCTCTCCAAAAGAAGGTGCTGTCACTTTAAGGCTTTCAGAATGGGGCACATGAGCATTTCTCATGTGCCCAGGCCTGTCCCCCACGCTTATATCTCACTGGCCGACAGCTCCCAGTTCTGCTGTTTTTTCAACTGTGCAGGTTGTGGTACCACATATGTGCATACGGGGACTACTGGGAGGGCATTGTGAGGGAGTCAGAGCAAGGACTAGGAGTATTGGAATTATCATCAACCCTCCTGCACTGCCTCCAGGCCACCATCTGCACTAGGGTTCTGTATCTGTACCCATACAGTCCCCCTCCCATGTTTCTTCTGCACTTATCAGATATACCTTTCTGACTAATTTTCACCTGCCACTTGCTGGCTGCACTACCATGGTTTAAAGCCCTCATTTATTATTTATTCTATTTAATATTTATTTATGCTTTCTCTCCTCTGCTTCGCACTTCCCACTCCCCCCCCTCCTTGCACTTTTCCCCATTTTCCTTTCCCATGCACTTGTGCTTTCTTAAATGTCACTGGGCCAAGTAAGATTACTGTTTTTCTGTTTTTTTCTCCCTTGTCCCCCTCATTTTTGAATGGTCGCGCTCTGAAACACTTGTGTACGAGCGCGATATAAATAAAATATCATTTCATTTCATCATGAAGGTCGTTTTTCCTATTCCAGTGTCTGGCTCTCCCACCTTACGAGTTGGTCGGGGATCCAGACTGTGCAGATCTATGAAATTAAATGGGTGGAGGAGACAGCATAGGCGCACCGAATGTTCAAGCAAAAAGTTAGAAAAATACTTGCTGGCCAAAAGGAGCATCCCTTCCCGAGGAGGGGTCTAAAGAATAGTGCTACACAAAGGCATGAGGAGTAGCCCTAGTAGCAGGCCTATAGATGCTTTCTAAGGGAACATGTTTCTGGAAGTAGAGTGGGCACGTAATCTTTCCCGGAACCTAGAGACGAGTACACTTGTAAGCCATAAAGTGCTGTTTCCCTGAGATAGGCCCCTATACGTAATGAATAGGAAGTCCAATTTCCAGAAAGACCTAGTTCTTTCCAGATAGAACCTTAAGGTTCTTGTCACATTGAAATTGTGCAAAGTCTCCTTTGCTGGGTAAGCGTGAGGTCTAAGGTGGAAGACAGGCAAAACAATCTCCTGATTTAGATGAAAGTCATACGATTTTAGGGATCAAAGATGGCACAGTCCAGAGGATGACCATGTCTCTATGGAAGACGATATACGGCTCTTCAGAAGAAAGAGCCTAGAGTTTGAGGCCTTTGTATCCTTATATTGGGCATCATTACGAGGTTGGAGGTAGCCTTGCCGGTTTTACCAGCAAGGCTACCTCCAAACTCGCATCCGGGTCCGGCACCTGCGAATGGGCACCTACCGGGCTATTCCGGCCCAGCCGGACCCAGTAATTGCCCTTTCACTGGTGCCGGGCCCGGTACATCACCATTCCCATTTGAGCCCAATAGGGCCCAATGGGAATGGGGAGGGTGGTAGCACTGGTACCGTTAATAACAGTACCAGTGCTACCATCATGTTCTGCTCACGGGTGCCAGTGCTGCCACCAGGTCAGGCCTGGTGGCTGCAAGGGCACCCACGAGCAGAACTCCTAGTATGACGGTACGTTAGCAACGGTGCCGGTAGCGATACTTGTAATGAGTCCCATTGTGTTATAAAATGGCTTTTTGGTTGCTTTTCAAATGTGCCTAAGACAAGTTGGTGGCAGCTATGATAATTTTACAATTTTTGTGTTATTTTACTCATGCACTTTTGTATTTATCGCAAATGGCTACTAACGGTGGCTAGCATCCCAAGATGGCCGTGCCACAAAGTTTTTCGATTGTTCTTTTGCCTTCTCATGCCAGGAAATTCCATATAAGGAAATCCCTTTCCCGGCGAAAGCTGTGGCTTTCACGGGCTGAGGGGCGTAGTATGTGTGAGTCAGAGGAAGGGGCTGGGACTCTCTAGTCCCAATGCACAAACTCTGGTGCCAGAAAGTCTGTTGCAGGGCAAAGGTGATGACCGGTGTTTGTCCAAGATTGAACAACCTATGGCTGTTTGAATGGTGGGGATGCTTGCCATTGGTGGGCTTGCTCCCAGCCTGAATGTTGGATAAAAGGTTTTTCTTTCAACTGTTCATCAGATCATGGTTGGACCTAAGACGTCTACGAAAAAGAGCAGACGGCTGACAAAACCTGCAGTTGACCAGCATCAACTCCATTGTTGTCCTGGCAGGAACAGCCAGTCTTGGCCCCTGCTTGAGGATCTGTGCCTTCAGAAGTGTCCCTAGGCCAACTGGTGGACCAACCAGCTCTCTCCTGGGGTACCTCGCTTCAGCCGTCACCATTTCAAGTAGAGCCTTGGAACTTGACAGACCCTCTGCTTGTGTCACAAGTCGCCTGCTCCTGCATTTTCATTTGCCGCCTCACTCCAAGGGAAACTGTGCTGGGGCTGCTCCTGTGTTTGCTACCTGACCGTGGTGACCTTCTTTGGATCTTGTCTTCTTTGAGTCCCTGAGGTGCCACGTGGCCATCTTTCCCATGGAAGCCTTCACTTGTTTTCATTTGGGTCTTCAACTGGAAGCTATCTGGAACTGATTATTGTGCACAGCGACCGAGCAGAGGCGTTGCTAAGGGGGGGCTGAGAGGGCTATAGCCCCAGGTCTTTTGGTTGTAGCCACTGATAAAAGCTCAGGAGCTGCAACCAATAGGCTAGATAGCCCCAAGTCCCAACAGTCCTGACATTGGCCTAGCCCCAGATCTTTTCCAGACCTAGCAACAACCCTGCGACCGAGCGCAACTAAATCTCATCAAACAAAGTATCGCTTTTATCTAGAGGGCCCGCGGGTTGGAACAACAACAAGCCTGGAACAAAGTCTGGAACTCTAAACCAGGGGGTATGTCTACTTTGCTGTTGCTTTCTCCAACTGTCTCCCAATATGGTAATTAGGGTGCAAAGTCCTGACCCCAACCCATTCTGGCCTGACATTTGGTGGTGGAACCTTGGTTAAGGATCCTTCCATAGGCCTATCCTAGTGTGTTGGATTGACTTTACTTTCCTTTACTTTATTTTATTTATATAGCGCACAATGGACCCGAAGGCGTGATGGCGCATAGAAACATACAACAAGAAACATAACAACATAAAACAGAAAAAGAGGGGTGCAAAAGCACGGAGAAACAGCAAATCACTACTAGCAAAAGACATGATAGAATACATCCTTAAGCATATATTATGGGAGAAGGAAAGGTCATTTGATCATAAAGTAGGCAAGGCTTAATCGAGGCGGGGGGCCTAGAGTATCAATTTACAATTCAAGCTGCCCCTAGGGAGATATTTACATGATCTAAGATAGGTGGTAGAGTGCTAAACCCGCAGACCACTAGGACACAGTCACTAGATTGCTGCGAGCACCAGTCACTGAGGTCACTCGTGCGTACAATCTTCAGGTCTGATGTTCTAACTACTCCAAGTCCAGTTCTTTGATGTAACCAAGCGAGTACCTTATTTCGCAGTGAGTCTCTAGATTCTTTACCTTCGGCCTTCTCAACATTAGTTATCACAAAGTTCCTTTGGTCCAAAATAAAAGATTTAGTACTCATATTGTTAATGCTAGGCATTTGTGCCTGCCTGGTATGTAGGCTCCTAAAGGTCAGCTGTTTGGTGTTAGGGTTGAGTACTCATCTGTACTTTATTTGAACTTGTATCTAACTTTGGAACTCGTGCATGTGTCATAACTA
Organism: Ambystoma mexicanum; assembly: GCF_040938575.1. Taxonomy (NCBI): domain Eukaryota; kingdom Metazoa; phylum Chordata; class Amphibia; order Caudata; family Ambystomatidae; genus Ambystoma; species Ambystoma mexicanum. The sequence continues at coordinate 721,796,066 of NC_090923.1, forward strand.
CTGGCAGTGCTATTCTATAAGAACTTACTAAAGAAGCATTTGCTTTGGAACTGGTGACATTTGGGCACCAGGCCCCAAACCATTTTAGGGTTGGACTTCATTAGAATTAGGGAGGCTGTTTGTGTTGATTTTAAAGAGTTCTGCCTATTTTCCACTTCATCTGATACTCCCTTGTATTGCACAGGTAATTGATTCCTATGCAATTGAATGTTTCATATTGGTGAATGTGTATAGATGTTTTATAAGGATCTGTGTGACAATATGTATCTGTGAGTTTTCTGTGTTTAGCGGCCTAATAAATAATTGTGTTTTTATAATTACTTTCTAACTGGAATTACTGATGTTGCTCTGTGTGGACTCGCTGTAACCCTATGCCACACTCAAATCCATCCTGAGACTAAGCCTTGACGGCTCTCCTACCTCACGTTGGTTGGGTTTTGGCTAAACTCTCAGCGACTTCCCTGTTCACGTCAATATGGTGTCCTCCCAAAATCCTCGCACCAGAGCTGATTCCAGCCTTTGATTATGCCTATCTGCAGGCCGATGGGGCCACTGAGAGAAGGAATTCCATCGCAGTGGCAGTGAGACACGAGATGGCGTCCACTTTTCGGTCCCTACACCACACCTCATCTTATCTATGTGCATGCGTAAAGGGACATAGTGGAAGGCCTACATGCAGCCAGAAGCCCCTTAAACACCACCTCTGGAAGGTCCCAGTCATACCATAGACTTTCAAGGCCTTCCGACTGGGCTAGGAGATCCGGCCTCAGAGGAAGCCGGTGAGGTGAGCAGATGGACAATTCCAGAAGGTCCGGATACCACAATCTCCTCAATCAATCAGGGTTGATTAATATCATGGTGCCCTTAACCTCTGCAACCTCCTCAGAACCCCGGGATGAAAGGTATCGTGGGTAACTCATAATGGAGATTGCAGACCCACTCCACCTGAAACACATCTCCCAATGCCCCCAACTGTGGGAATTTCCTTGAACGGAACTGCTTGCATTTCAAATTGGCCCTCATGGCTATCATAGTCACAGATGGGTTCCCCACTGGGTGAAGATCTCTGCAATGACCTCTGGGCATATCTCCCACTTGTGGCAGACCATACTCTGTCTGCTCAGAGCGACCGCCAACCCGTTACCCGCTCCTGCAACATGGGCTGTAGAAGCTTAGATTTTATTCTCCGGAATCTAGAACTATAGTTGCATAGCTTCCCTGCATAGGAGAAGAGACCGTACAACCCCTTGCTTATTGAGGTATTGCATTGCCACTGTGTTTCCCTCAAAATCAGGACATGCTTTCCCCTAAGGAATGACACGAAAGCTATCAGGGCTAGCCTGATTGCCTGCAACTCCGGCCTGTTGATATGCCAACAGTGTCCCACCGAGGAGCAAAGACTATTCACCTGCAGATCCCAGCAGCGAGCACCCCAGCTCTTCAGGGACGGATCTTTGACAACTTGTTCTTCAGGCCAAGGTGTCCTAAAGGGTTCTACACCATCATGCGCTCCCTGTTGGCCAACCATGAGAAGTTGCAGGTCTCTTTGACATACTGAGACCACTAGCCCTTCAAGAGCCATTGAAGGGATCGCATTCCCAGCATAGCCTCTGGCACCAGAAATATGCAGGAGGCCCTGGGACCTGGGGGGGAGGAGAGGCTGCCCTGCCCGGGTGTCCAGGACTGCTCCTATGACCTGGAGTTTCTGTGTTGGTAAGATATGTGACTTATGTGACTTCTGGAAGTTCAAGGAGAAGCCAAAACTGTGAAGCAGGGAGCAACATCCGCTATTTTACCTGTACCATGTAACTAAGTTCATTGCAAGTAACAGCGCCTCAATGCCCCTGGGCTGCTTGTGCGCTATATAAATGTAAATAAATAAATAAATAAATAAAGTGCCCTCGAGCTGCCCCGATAACTGCTCTGGAGACCTCCCTCAGATAAACCAATCATCCAGGTAATCCAACACATGGATGCAGGATCTTCTGAGGTTTGCTGTCACCACCGCCATCAGCTTGGTGAAAACCCTGGGAGCAGAGTTTAGGTCCAAAGGGAGCACTTTGAACTGATAATGTATGTCCCCAATGACGAACCTCTGGAACCACCTGTGCTTCCGATTGATTGGCACATAGAAATAGGCGTTCTGAAGGTCCAGTAACACCAGTCCTGGAACTGCAGCACATGGAGAATTTCCCTCACCTCACCATCCTGAACATGTCCATCCTCAGGACCTTGTTTAAGGTCCTGAGGTCCAGGATGGGATGGAGACCTCCCCATTTCCTGGGTATCAAGAAGTATCAGGAGTAACCGCCCAACCATTTTTCCTTGACTGGTACCTCCTCCACCGAACCCTGTAAAATCAGCACCCTCGGTTCATCCTGAAGCTCTGGCTCCAGTTGTGGAGAAGGGGGTGGTGGTCTGTCCAGCAGTCTTTTGAGGAAGGGGAGACAATATCCCTACCTGACCAGATGCAAGTTCCAGGCGTCAGAGGTTATATCCTTCCACCTGTCTCATTGCTCAAGGATGCTCCCTCCAACTGGATAAACATGTGGGGAGTAGTCAAAGCAGCTTAGCAGGCACCACCACCCCTGATGCTGCGGTTGAAGTCAACTGGCCCTTCGAAGTCCCTCTGCCCCTGCTGGGACGCGAGAAATGCCTCTTGCCCTGCTTGGCCTGTGGTAGTTGAGCCTTCCTCCCGAAAAGAGACAAAGGGTCAGTAACCTCGGTTCATCCTGAAGCTCTAGCTCCAGTTGTTGAGAAGGGGGTGGTGGTCTGACGAGCAGTCTTTTGAGGGAGCGGAGACAATATCCCTACCTGATCAGCTGCAAGGCCAAGGCATCAGAGGTTATATCCTTCCATTTGTCTCATTGCTCAAGGATGCTCCCTTCAACTGGAGAAACATGTGGGGAGAAATCAAAGCAGCTTAGCAGGCACCACCACCCCTGATGCGGTTGAAGTCGACTGGCCCTTAGAAGTCCATCTGCCCCTGCTGGGACGCGAGAAATGCCTCTTGCCCTGCTTGGCCTGTGGTTGAGCCTTCCTCCCGAAAGGGACAAAGGGCCTGTAACCTCTGCCTCTGGATCCAAATGAAAAAGACTGCTTGGTGAGTTGCTTCACCGCAAGGCCTAGCGACTTTGACTTTTTGAAATGCTCCAAGCATTCATCAGCCTTCGGCCAAAAGAGGTGCTCACCATCAAAGGCCAAGTCAAGCAATGTAGCTTGCACATTCATAGAGAACCCCCGAACGGCAGAGGTACACAGCCCTGAGGAGCACCATCGATGACCCCATAGAATGGCCAAAGCAGTCAGCGGCATCAAGACCAGCCTGGAGTGCTTGGTACGCCATCTCCTTTCCATCACTAACCATGTCCAGGAACACATCTCTCACCTGACCTATTGGGAGATGGTCCGCTGCCTCTGCTATCGTCCTTCAAAGTGCATGGGAGGACTTGTAAAAGCCGCAGGTGGCATTAATGGCCTTCAGTGCCATACTTCCTGATGCAAAGATTTTCTTAGCTAAAGCGTCCATCTTTTTGGACACCCTGTCTGTCAATAGGTTTGAGGTGGATGATGCAGGCCTTGAACTGATTGTAGCGCCCTGGATCACTTATCCCTCAGGTGTAAGGTGGGCTGACTGGAAGGGCAAGTACCCCCTTTATGGCTTATACTTTTTCATTTATCAGCTCAGTGTCGACTGCTGGCGTCAAACATGGTTGCTGCCATAATGATGCAATGGGATCTGAGATGGCTGGATTGAAGGGCAGAGCTCTCTCAGACTGAGAACCTTTGTTAAGGATGTCAGTCAGGTCATCAGATTGTAATGGTTTGGCTGAGGCACGGAGGCCCCGAGCCAGTACTCCGCTCTTGAACGTCTTGCTACACTGTGCATTGGGATGGGGGAAGGGAGCCGCATGTCAAGGTCAGGTCAAGTGTGAAGCCTGCTTGCTTCATGCAGCCCCTTTGCCAAGGTCAGGAGATCAGCCTGATCCATAAAGTAATCAGTCTCCTACCCCTTCCATAAGATCATTCCGAAGGGGACCTGGTCTCATTCATCATCGAAAATGGTGTTCATGGACTCAAAGAATCCTGACCTAGATTGCCGTAGGAAACGCTGGTCCATTGGCGATTGAGCTGCCCTGGTGGGGCTCTCAACGTCAACGCCTCAAAGGTCATCGACGTCAGGGTCAGCTTCGAGAGCATAGGACCTGACGCTCTCACCTTGGCGCAGGACCCTCTGGGTGCAACAGGTGCCTATGCTGCCTGCGGCATGAAGGTCGAAACTGCACCAGTCATGACCTTCTCAAACAACTGCAGCATCAGAGTTTTAAACGCCTTCCACTCCTCTCTCGGGGCCTCCTTACTCGGGTATGACGTACCCCATTCATCCGACGAACTGGAGTCATGTCTGCGTCTACGCTTTCTCTTTTTCTTGTGGGGTGATGGGTGACGGTGGGAATTGTTTTTTTGTAATGCTTGTCCTCCTTCTCAGAAATAGGGCATTCAGTGTCGGGACCCTAGGACTTGGTGACCAATTGAGCCGGAGACTTCGAAGGGTACCTCCTGTATGCCAACTTACCTGAGCATTCTCTAAGCGCCTTTGGATTCATTTGTTGGCAGGATCCGCATTGCTCAATGTCGTGATCCACAACGAGACACCATACACAAATGTTGTGTGGGTCCGTAATGGACATTTTTCAGCTGCAGTCTTTGCACCGCTTAAAACCTGACAGCGTAGGCCCCGACATGCTGGCATTGAATACAATTCTTTTCAGTCGCGAAAAGCACAGAAAAACGGAACTGAGGTATGGGGGCGCTCTACACCTCCTGATGACATTTTCCAAGCAGCTAAGCAGCTAATGATGGCTGGAATATCTATCAAGATGAGGAATCTGCAGGAGAATGCAATCCACTGAAGTTCTAGAGGCTGTTGCAGTAGGAGTCCAAGTAGAAGTGGTATTTGTCTAGGCTGTTGCATTCATGGGTCTATGTATCTCATGGCAATTGAAGTTGATGGATATGCCTTGCACCATGGTACCTCTACTGAAGGCCATTTCACACTGGTCATAAACTGTTGATTAGACTACAATCTCCCTGCATTTGGTACAGCCTGGGCTGTTGGTAAAGACTCTGTGGCTCTTTCAGAAGGTGAAGAATCTACTGAAGTAGGGGGCCCTCTCGGCTGAGTTAGCGCATCTGACTGACTCCTCTCCTTTTGACCGCCATTTTGTTTAGTAAGTGAGAGGAATCGGGAATGCAGGGAATGCTGTGTCCAGCATAGAACCCAGAATAGGAGGTCTTGTTCGACCCTCAGGCAGATGCCTAGTTCTCTTGTGGACCTCAGAGATCCCTCTGGGAGGCTTTTAGCCCTAAGCCGAGGAACTGATCGACTGTATGTGTAAAGGCGTCCCCAAAGGCAAAGGCTTGGTGCAAGAAATGGAAGGTTCCTCGGACCACCGTCCATTAGCAGAGCTTACAGGCCCCTCAGTACCTGACCTGGTAGGGATGCGAGAACCCTAAGTGTGATCGCTGGTAGCCCTTGGTGCTTCAGGCCTACTACTGGTGCTAAAGTCTTTCCGACTTCTGCCAACCAGGGCGTTCCCTGGAAAATAGTCCACCTGCAGGGGTACCTTAGAAAACAGAGGTGTACTTACCTTTTCTGTCCTTTCCTTCCTGTGTGCAAACTTCTTGAAATGATCTGGAGGCCACTTGGAGAATATCTCCTTCTAAGGGTCTTATGTGTTTTTAACGATCTCAGTGTTAGTGCAGCACAGGTCGCACAAGAATCCCACTGGGGTTTGCCCCTCAAACACTCTAAACAGAGTGTGAGTATACGAGACAGGGAACGGACTCTCACACAATGCACATCTTTAAAAACCTGACAAGCCTGACATGTGCCGGAGGTAACGGGGCACTAAAGGCTAGGGCGATGTGAACGAAAAAAGTGCAAAAATATACACATTTACCATTTTACAGCAGCCAAAAATACACTGACACAGTGCTAGGCATCTGTTTCTGTTGACGCGGAAAAAGGGACGCAGGTGTGGCACTGAGGGACAGGGTTAGCATGCGCCCGAATTAAAATCTTAAAGGGAGGGTGCATATTTTGCGGGGTAAAAGGCTCTGGTCCGATCCCCACACAGGGATGCCCATACAGAATAGAGGAAAGGGGATGGGATGTAGGAGTATGCTGTATGGAGTGTCTAAGGGTGCAGAATTAGACGCAGGACATAAAGATCGAAAGGTTGCGTGCTTGTTGGCATAAACCTTTATTTAACAGAAAAGAAGGAAGAATCCTACCTGTTCCTATAACTAAGAGGGGCTTCCCTGCTTCAACTAAGAATGATGTCAGAACATCCATCAAAAGTAAATAGTCCAATATCCTATGTCCCAAACCTATTTCTGTCACTTATATTTCAAAAGAAAAGAAAAACTATACAACAGGTGTTGCCCTAACTCCAGAAGGGTGGCTCCTTTCTTCTATATGGTTTTAGCCAGTTTGTAAATGATGGAATATTCTCCTTCCCAAGGCTGTCACTAGACCTTTCTATACAGTGCCACACAGATGGGGGGGAGGTCTCCCTTCCCCAGGCCTTCCCAGGCAACTCTTTACAGTTCCATCAAGATGGGAAAAATGTCTCTCTTCCCCAAGCCTCTTCCACGTTCTCTTTCAAAAGTCGCAATGATATCTGGATTTTTACCAGAGGGTATATCTTTCCTCCTCTGGCCTTCCCTTGACTTTTGCCAAAGGATATTTCTCTCTTCCCCTGGTCTTCTCTTGACTATGACGAAGAATGTTTCCCTTTTCTGTTGTTCGTCTTCTGACCTTTTCCAAAGTATATCCCCCCCCCCAATTTGGTCTTCTCTTCTGGTTATGTGGGTCCCAGACGCTTTCTCAGGTTTAAAATATCTCTTTCTCAGGCCTTGTTTACTATCCTGCCAGGCATTGTCTTGCATATACAATTCTTCAAACCTCTTAACCTTTGGGTCCCAGATCCCGTTTTCAGGTTTATAATGTCTCTTACTCAGGCCCGGATCCTGCCAGGCATTATCTTGTATGTATAACTCTCCAAACCTCTCAACATTCGGGTCCCAGACCCTTATCTCTCTTCTAGTTTCTTTGGGCGGCTCTCTCACCCAGTATGATTATTTCTATGTCTGGTCCCACTGGGATGAGGAAGCTGGTTCTGCAGTTCTTCCTGACAACAGCCTCTAAGGTTTCCCAGTGCCTTCCCGGTCCTCCTCCACGTACCTTTTAGCTTGGTTTGAGAGGGTCCCGGTGCTCAGTAATTCCGGCAAGCTTCTCGGGCTTCCCCTGGTCTCTCACGCTCTGGTCTCGGCGGCTCTGTCACGCTCGTTTCTCCCAGCATGCCAGGTCTCGCCTGGATCACTCAGATGGCTTCCTTCCGGCCACCAAACGTCAGGTTTCCCTGCCTTCAGGTGAGTGAGCCTTATCTCCGCTAGGCCTTCTCGGATGCCGACTTCCTTCTCCCAGTGTCCGGGTCTGCAGCATGTTCTCTCAGCTTGGCTTCGCTCCCCAGCTTGATGCTCCTCTGGGGAGAGTCCTTTATCGGTTTTGATGGTAAGCCATCTTTCGAATCTCGGATAACTAATATGTTTGTCTTGGTTCCGTGTAGTTCTCTTCATTACCCTGCTCTTCTTCGTGTCAGTATTTCGGGAACCATCTGCTATAACTCTTTCCTCACTCTTCCTTGTCTCAGTATTGACGCTCTGATAGACAGGGCTGGGTTACTATGCATGAAGTAACTGACAGAAGAAAGAGGAGATATAGAGGGTGGGGGTGCTTGGGCCCTATCTGTGTTGTTGGGTGAGCAACGCATTGCAGCATTGGTGGTTAACATACCACGTCCCCCCCCCCAAGCTCGCCCACTGCAGAGGAAAATAGCGAGAGAAGGAGGCCAAACAGCCAATGGAGGCTTAGAACCATGGATCCCCATAGTGATACGTAGAATTTGTGAAAGACCCTTACTAACAAAAAACATTTTTTAATTTTTTAAAGAGAGGGTGAGTGAAATAAACAGCTTGATAGATAGAAAGCAACCAACTCTAGGATCATCACTAAGGGCCTCATTACACGGTATGCGGTAACCATGGTGCTATTAGCGCCATGGTTGCCGCCGGTATTTTACTGTGTCCGCCTTGGTGGATGGCGGAATTACCAGCCTACTCCAAGGTGAGCGGGCCGGTAATTCCCCATTCACCAAGGCACTTCCCCATTCCCATTTTTGCCCCCATAGGGCTCAATGGGAATGGGGAAGGAGGTAATTACGGTACCGCAAATTGTGGTACCGTAATTAGCACCAAGGTCCCTTTGCGGGCCCGTTCTTAACGGCTGGTAAAACCAGCCATTGAGGTCTGGTCCGGCAAAGGGACCTCGTAGTAAGGCGGTAAGGGTTTACTGGTACCGGTGCCCTTACCGGTACCGGTAAACCCTTACCACATACCGTGTAATGAGGCCCTAAGTCTCCACTCTCGAGAGAAAAGGCATACACCTGCTGCTAACGTTTTCCGAGCAGGGATGGATAGGAGAGGTGATGAGGAATCTGCGGGAGAAGACTCCACAGAAAGAACATTACAGCAGGTAATTTCTCCTTCAATGGATTGCTTTTCTCCTGCAGATTCCTCATCAGATATACTCCAAAGCAGTGGAACAATGGAGGCAGGCAGAAAGCTCACAGCAAAAGATTTTGTAGCACTGCCCTAGCAAAGCAGGTGTCAGCCCCACAGGTGACGTCTAGTCTATAGTACCTCTTGAAAGTGTGGAGTGAGGACCAGGTTGCTGCCTGGCGGATGTCACAAATTGGAACTACCCTTTGCAGGGCTGTAGATGCGGAGACCCCACTGGTGGAGTGGGCTCTGATGCCAAGAGACGGCTCCTTGTCTGCTGATTGGTAGGATTCTGCGATATGTAATATGATCTATCGCGAGAGAGTCTGCTTGATGACAGCCAGACCTTTCTGGACAAGGAGTAGACTACAAACAACTGGTCTGTTTTCCTATATTCTGCTGTCCTTGCCACATAGAAATTTAAGGCCCTATTTGGGTTCAACCAGTGGAAGCGCTCCTCCTACTTGGAGGGGTGCAGAGGAGGGTAGACCACAGGCAGGTCTATCACCTGAGAAAGATGGAACTCTGTCACCACCTTTGGGAGGCACCCCGGTCTCAACTCAAGCTAAATCTTTTCGTGAAAAAAATATAAAAATCAGAGTTTACAGCAAAGGGCTTGCAACTCGCTGTAACGCCTGGCGGAAGTAATGGCAACCAAAAAGGCTGTTTTCAGCAAAGGCAGCCGCAAAGAACAAGAGTGCAAGGGCTCAAAAGGAGCCGTCATAAGGAAGGTGAGAACCAGGTTCAAATCCCAATCAGGGACAACAAAAGGGACAGGCAGAAACGTATTCACAAAGCCCTTTAGGAATTGGCCCAAAAACCAGAATCATGGAAAAAGAACTTTGATCCGCAGACCTCTTGAACACAGACAAAACGGCCAAGTATCCTTTGACTGTGGTGACCTGAAGGCCTGCAGAGGCCACTGACAGAAAGAACTCCATCACTGTAGTGATGGGGCTAGAGATAGGGTCAATCTTGTGTTCCCTGCACATTGCCTCAAATCCTCTCCACCTGCATGCGTACAGAGATCTTGCAGATGGTCTGCGTGCAGCCAGCAACACCTCAAGCACCTCCTCAGAGAAGGCCCGGTCATCATATCTCATCCTCTCAAGAGCCACGCATGTAGGTTGAGGCATTACAGGTTCGGGTGGAGCACCCGATCTTCCAACTTGGCTAGGAGATCCGGGCGGTGAGTCAACCAGAGGTGCGCAGATGGTCAGATCCAGAAGGTCTGAGTACCATGTCCTCCTCGCCCAGTCAGGGGCAATCAAGATCACGGTTGCTCGAAACCTCCTCAATCTCCTGAGAACCCAAGGAATTATGGGAATCGGAGGGAAGGCGTAGTGGAGAGAGAAGGTCCAATGCACCAGAAACGCATCCCCTACCGCACAGTTTGCTGGGAATTCCCTCGAGCAAAACTGTCGGCACTTCCTGTTGGACTCCATGGCAAACAGATCAACTGTTGGGGTACCCCAGAGAGAGAAGACCTTCTCTAAGACTTCAGGCACACTTCCCACTCATGTGAGACGGTGCTCGGCCTGCTCAGAGCATCCGCCAAGCTGCTCTCTGTCCCCGCCAGATGAACTGCTGAGAACAAGATCTGGTTCTCTAACAGCAAGAACCAAAGCTGCTTCCCCTCTCTGCAGAGCAGATGGGAGCGCACGCCACCCTGCTTGTTTAGGTAGTGCATGGCCACTGTATTGTCTGTCAGGGTGAGGACATGCTTTTCCTTCAGAGACAGAGCAAACGCTTTCAGGACTGGCCTGATAGCCCGCAACTCCAGTCTGTGTATGTATCAACTGGCTTCCATCGCCCCAACCGTTCAAGGACGCACCCCTGACTACTCAGGCCTGAGGCCACTGGGGCCAGAAAGGTTCCCTTGCCAGCAAGTTGCTGCCGTTGGCCCAGCAAGACAGATCATTGACCACACACCTGTACACCCTGAGGATGTCCTCCAGGGTTTCGAGGTACTGGGACCACTGACCACGTAGGTACTATTGTAATGATCTAATTCACAGCCTGGACACAGAAAAATACAGGAGGCCATGAGACCTAAGAGGCAGAGGAAGGAAGTCGCTGGTAAGGTGGGTTGGTTCTGAAACATATGCACAATCTGCACAGCTCTCTCCTTGGGAAGAAAATCCTTCCCTGCCTGAGTGTCTAGGACTGCCCCAATGAAATTGAGCCTCTGAACTGGTGTTGTATGGGACCTCTGCGAGTTCAGGGAGAAGCCCAACCTGTGGAGTAGTGAACAGGTTCCCCAAGATAGGACAAGACCTGCTCCGCCGACCTCCCTTGGATCAACGAGTTATCCAAGTACGGGAATACATGGACCCAGATCTCCTGAGTTGACCAGCGACTGCCACAATGAGCTTGTTGAAGACCCTTGAGCCGAGGGGGCCCTCAAGTCAATGCCCGATCTTGAGCTCCTGTCCAGCGAGGGGTTCCAAGCTAAATTCAAGTCTCTGCCCAAGATAATTTTCCCTGATGAGAATTTCTCCAGATCATCCAGCATGTGAAGCAAGAACGATTCCTGTCTTGTATTCGGCGCATAGATCGACGCTAAAGTCACTGGCGTCCCTTTAAGTGTAAGATTTAAGAAGACGTATCTGTCCTCTTTGTCCGCAGTGTAGTTATGGATCTGCACCCCAAGAGAGTCTTTCGCAGCAATTAGAACTCCTGCTTTCTTGCTCTGCGCATTGGATTGATAGATGTGCCTTGCCCCTTTGATGTGCTTCTCACCCTTCCTTATGTGAGTCTCTTGATAAGGCAATATGTCCGCCTTATGCCGCCAGGCTTGGCGCTCTAGTTTAGCCCGTTTCATGGGGGAGTTCATCCCCCTCACATTCTGAGAGAGGATTGTCACTGAGCTCATTGGTGTCTTATATATTGGTCAATCTTCACAGAGTGTATTGTGCCTCTTCTATTCTCTCCTTTGCTGTGCCGCTCCTTCGGTAGTATGCCATCCTGACATTCCTTTTCCCCAAAAATTCCCACCTCCCCATCCCCAAATCCCTTGAGGGCTGTACCGGGTTGCTCACTGCCCCGAAGCGAAATGCCCGGCACTCCCGGTCCATGTGTTCCCTCAACAACTCTGCATGGGGAGTCCTAAACACCACTATTGATTCCAAGCGAACCATGCTATCCCCCCTACCCGGCCTGCCAATGACCGGTAGGTCGAGAGCATAGAATGTATCTGGTAACAGTGGCATGTTTCTCCCAAGCGTTCTCAACTCTGGGGGGATCCCAATCACTCCGTACTTCAGTTACGTTTCTTCTCCCTGCTTTTCCTGGGAACCGTTGACCAACCATCTTGCGCGCTTGAGCCACGGGTCCACCTCTGCGGTCTTGGATGCCCCACCTCTCCAGAGTCAATTCCTAAAATCTTTTCCCCTTCCTCACAGGTTGTAATCCTGCGTTGCGACCCCTCCCAGGTGAAGAGGAGACCAAAGGGAAACGGTCCATCTGTATTTCACTTGTATTGATTGTAGGTGACGGACCACCGGACCCATCTTCCAGTGCTTGAGAAGGGTTGACTGGGCTAGATCCTGGTACAATCACACTTCCTGGCCATTCACTCGCACCTGGGGAGCCAGCCTGGCTTTCTGGAGAATCTGCTCCTTTTGGACATAAGAGGATAGTGCTACTATGACATCCCTGGGTCTGGCCCCTGGTTCGGACGTTCTTTTAAGACCCACTTTGTGAAGGCGATCAATCCCTACTTCTGGGTCTGTATCTTCTGCCAAGACCCATACAAATAGTTGTGTCTCTGCGGACCGTAGGTCGGAATCTGCTATGGTCTCAGATAGATTTTTAATTCTTATGTTCGATCTTCTCGACCTGTTTTCCAGGTCCTCACATTGTTGTTCCAAATACATGGTGGCCTGGGCCACCCTGTCAAGAGTTTCATCAGACTTCGTAGAGTACTCCTCAACCTGCTGCAGCTTCCTCTCTACTATGTCAGCTCTTTCTTCCAGCTTCGCCACATCATGTTTAATTTCTTGGAAGGCCAGCTTCATTTCACCCCTGAAAATTGTAAACTGTTCCTGCATAGAGTAGATGATTTGTGATTGAATTTCCTTGAAGTAAATCTGCATATCATCCTTATTCATTATACCTCCCTCCATGGCAGGCTGAGGGGAGTTACGATGAAGCGGGGGGAATTTGTCTGAGTTTGGGGTGGAGTCTTTCTGTGGCCCCCACAGCTGCTTTAGATTCCTGCCCTGCTTTTTTGTGGAGGGCCGGTGTCTTTGCCCTCGATTTCGACATCAATGCAGTCCACAGTAGGAAAAAGGGGTTAAGCTGCGAGAGGAGGGCCCAGCCGCGGGCCAGTGGGGAGGGGATCCCCCCTATGAGCAAGGTAACTTCCCAATACAGCGAACCAGCCGGGAAACACTGGGGAAAACGGTCTGTATTTCAACTTGGGGGATCCACCACCTGTGGCGGTAATCACAAAGTCAGTCAACTGTAGCACAGGCTGCCACAAGGAGGAGGGAGCTCTTTGGATGGCCGATGTGGTGCCAAAATGAAGAAGATGCACAGAGTCTCCTACCTTGCACTAAATTCCTGTAGGCAGTGTTCCCAGGGCAGCTTCTCGCCCGGTAGCCTGGGATCACCTCTCACAGAAGCTGGGGCCAGGGAAGCGGGATCGAGGAAGAGTGGGGCCGGATTCACCCCGCCAGAGTAGATCCTCCCCACCGCTCACAGCTCCACCGAGTGCACCGCTCCAGCCTAGACCGGGGGTGTCCCCAGCACCCGTCACGCTTTGTGACCTCCCCTCCGCGTCGCCCCCAGGACACGCACACCCAGCAGGGGCCTTCAAGGGTGCACGCCACCAGGAGTGGACCAACGCGATGCGATCCGGCCGCAGGGCCCGGCGTCCGCAGCCCCGGCACAGCGGTAGAGAGAGAGGAGAGTCCGGGTGATCCTGCAGGCAGCGCCGGATTGGGGGGGCCCCAAAAGATCTTGTAGGCAGTCCAGGAGAGGGGGGGCCCAATGGTGCGTTAAGGTGCCCACTTAGTCTCCCACTTAGTCTCACCCCCAGCGCGATCCTCAGCGACGAGAGCGCCGCAGGAGGAGGAGGCGCGCCATCCCCCGAGCGGCCGCGTCCAGCTGCGGCAGTCCTCTACGGCTTGCGACACAGCCCGGGCGGACCACAGCGCGGGCCAGGCTTCTCCTCCGTGTCGGGGGCTATCCCCCTCCCAAGCCGCTCTGTCGATTCCAGGCCAGGGGTCCAACCCCACGAGAGCTCAGCTCGGGGCCCAGCCGCCCACCGTCTCTGTTACACGTCTCTCCCTCCGGGGCCCGGAGGACCTTTGCCGTTGCAGAGCAGGACCTCAGGAGGGGTGAGTTTTACTGTCCCCCTCCCATTACACAAATACCACTGCGCCTTGGTAGTTTCGAGCTTAGAATCGCCCCGACACCCTGCATATATGGGCGTCTGGAAAGCGGCCCGGGGGAGAGAGACAGTCAGGCACGTCCTCCTGCTCCGGCCGCCATCTTGGAATCCTTTTCTGCAGTTTTTTAGCATGTCTTCATATATATATCAGGATAGAAACAAATTAAATTGAGGTCTTGCTTAGATGACGACAGTGCATTAGTGATAATTCTGAAAGCTTTACTTGTAAAGGCGCACACTAGGCCTGAGTGAGACCCCGAGTTATCACTGAAAATGCTGGGGTCCTTGGACCCTACACAGAAAGAAAATGAATGCCCCCTTATGCGTCTCACCCCTGGGATTTGTTGTAAGCTATGATAAACACTTTCAGGAGGAGAGGGTAATTGTTGCTCCATCTTAAATATTCTCTAACTCAGCAGGTTTCACAGTCACATGTACCACCTGTCTGCATCTCATTTTCTTACTAGGATGAACTAGTTGTGAACATAAATTAAAGAGGGTCCTTTATGCATCCTCATTGAGAGACAATACTACTTCTTGTCTTTCACTTCACTATAAAAACACATCCCCACATACGCATTGATTATATAACTCTAGAAGACTCGGCTCATTTACATTTTAAGAAGCTGCCTTCAGCATTATTGCATAATTTATTGTGCTACTGTAGAGGTGGAGCCAAGTACCTCCACTCAAAGCTCTGCACCCATGCTGCCTATATGTTGGGAGCCAAAGTGTGCAAACGTGCAGTGCCTGTAAGAATGCCTATACCGCAAAGAATCATGGAAGTAAGGTACCCATTGAGGAAACCATATATGCACTCACGACAATATGGTGGAACATTTGAATGAAATCCCGGAGGAAGTGTGAAAATAAGCAAGAAAGAAGACTGATGACGTCAAGTAAAGCAGAACTGACGCATCAAGAACAGACAAAAGGCCGAAGAATGTAAACATTCTATGAGATCTGAAGACGAAGTGATAAAGATGAGCAACATTTCGGGCTTGAGATGAAGATGCTCATGCTACAGAAACCATGAAGAAAATGAAAAGTAATTTTTATAATTGTACAGATGCAGTAAACGCAAATAGGGAAAGGTATTTTTAAGGCTGGCTACGTAGTGAATAGATTGCGGCGATGCGGCAACGTATATGCATAGGAATGTATAGACTATGGATGTTCCACAACGCACTTTAGCAGAGTCTGGACCCCATGAATAGAAAAGCTTTTTTCAGTGTGGCGCAGTTGGAAAACGACTTAATAACGGAGGTGAATTCAAGAAAGTCTTGGCTGGCCCAGCACCAGGAAGTCAAGGCCACTGTGAGCTTGAATGTTCATGCAGTAGTTAGAGCACGTGTGAAAAGAACAAACTCCTGTCTGAGTTGAGGAGCAAGGACATTGAAGACGTCAGAGGTTCATCATTTAATAGTATTTTACATACAGAAAAGCTCTGAAACATGGTCTCCATTCACATGGTCGGATGAAAATAGATACTGAGTTGAGCTGTATTAAAACCAAGAGACAAAGTATGTCTATACTCCCTTTTATTCTCAGGCACAGAGAACATTCCCAAGGCCAATGTTCAAAAGCTAATTGACTCGCATGCGGCAAGAGTGATGATAGATGGCAGGCTAATTAGGTGGGAAGCTATGGTCATGACCAGCGCACCAGCACCTGAGTGCCAGCCTGCGTGCTGCTAGCGTGTGTGGAATATTACCGAGGGATACAAGGGTGGCAACCGATTTTAGAGGGCCACGTAATAGAGAGCCCTATAGTTTATGTAGCCAATGGGATGTTGTGTATTTGATGACCTTCATAATGACTTGCACTACAAGAGGGCTTACTTGCCCCACCTGATGTTAGAGACCCAATCACTTTCCCTGACAAGTATGTAACCTATACCTAGATGTTCCCTTTAAGCCAATCACTTTCCCAAGTAGGTGTTTGTAGTTTGCCACGTAGATTGATGTCAATGATGACGAGGTTTTGCTATATAAACTGTCTTTTTTAAGAAACTTGCTGAGTGAGAACATCGAGCGGATGTTCGTTATGCTACTGTTTTAGATAATTGAAAATAAAACAGACGCACTTTGCCAACTTCCTGAGTCAGTCTGATTATTGATGTTTGAGTATATTCTGCATCCCCATCCATCTCAAAGTATTGCTACCCAGTCTTAAAGGGCATAGTGTTGGGTACACGGGTTCACTATCTTTGCTACATACCGTGTGCATGAAGGGGTATTTGGCTGCTGTGCCAGAGGGGAGGAGCAGCTCCAACTGGAAGAGTGAGGACCCCTAGAACTTCTGTTGCTAGTGGACTGGGTGGAAAAGGGCAGCGAGGTATTCTCTTTCATCCAAGATATAATTCAACTGCAGAACAACTTCTTAGCCTAGCGTTCTTGTTGTACTAAACGTACCTCTTGCTCTTTAATGCAGAACACTGCCTGACAATGTATAAAGGAGCAAGAGAGCAGAGTTACATATTTCACACCTGTAATTATTTTTTGTGTCGCTACTGGGCGACCTGATGATTTGAGAGATCTAGCTCAGCCACTTCCATAACAACATTGAGGATATCAAAATATGTATTTTATGATAGAAGACAAGAAAATGATTAACATCAGCATTACTTCCTTTCGTTTTAGCTATGGTGTGTGGGTGAACTGAACTGTTATTGTGTTCTCAAGACTAAGGTCGAGGCAGAGCCTGAAAACAAGAAAACGTCTCACTGCACCGGGATGCCACATACTATGCTACTGAAAATGCTACATCTAGCAGAACCTTAAAACAAGGGGCTTAAATCCATGCAATGTGTGATGCATCAATGTGCCTGTAGGCATGCTAAAATAGGTCCTGGTGGAGAGTAGAAGTAGTATTCGATCCGACCCCAAGAAAGGTCACAGCTATCTCAATGCAGAGAGAAATTGACTTTTTATGTCAGCACAGGGCTAATGACACACTAAGACAATTCTAGGGAGCTTCCGAGTGTGTTGTCAACAGAAGAGCACCAAGTAGAGCCAAAGGGCTATGGAGGAATTTGCAAAATGGTACTTTCCCTGGTCTTGAAAATGCTCTTACTCATGAGACGCTCAGTGGAGTTCCTGCAACTCCCACTTTACCTGGTCACAGCATAACCGTTGATCTGGAGGAACTTCAGCAGTTCATGGGCCTTCTCTCTGTCTCGGGCCTTCTCCTTAGCAGTGAGGGTATCATAAGGAACAAGCAGCGGGTGGGTTCCTCCTCCTGAGACACAATACAGATAGCCACAAAATGAAGACAGCCACAAAATGAAGTATGTTATCTCACAGAAATGGAAGGGAAGAGGAGGTGAGCGAGTAGAAAATGGAGACGGGAGAAGAGATAGTAAGAAAAGGCTGTAAAAAGATGTGATGGGGAGAGGAGTGGATGCAGAGAAAGTAAACAAAACTGGGTCCAGTAGATTGGAGGACTCACCCTTGGCTTCCAGCTCCTGCTTCTTCTTGCGGCCCCATGTGTTGTGGTAGTTCTCAGCAAGCTGTTCTGCCATGGACTACAATAAGAAGAGACAATCAAGTGGATGGGTATTTCAGGCAGTGTGAGGACCAAAGATAGCACGCATCCAGCTATTGGACATCCATTAAACATCACTTTAGACTGCTGCATGGACCAGTGGGGAACCAACACTTTTGCATAGCTCAGCGATGAATGCTGAATAATCACAATTCATGGAAGGATGCTGACAGATGTGGATGGGGTCCTTACTACTCTAAGGAAGATGCAAGCCAGGTGTACATTTCTGCAAAAGCACACTTGAACCATTACATTACACCACTTATCAATCAATCCATTTTTGTTTTTCTCATTGCATGTCCCACTGTGGCTATGGAATCAAACTGCATCTTATCTGGGATATCGTGAAAACCCGTCAGGATCCCGGCCCTCGAGGCCTGGAGTTGGACAACCCTTGTAGATGTTCAAGTTAGAATTCTTGTTTTGGAGATACAGTGAAGGCTGGCTTATATTTGGTTGCCCTGCTTCTCTAATGGCAAGGCAAGAGGAAAAATATTGAATGGAATGATACACAAAGGAATGGCTAATAAAGGTGTTTATTTACGTGAAATGTTTTGCAAGTAATGAGGCCAGTTGCAAAGAACCATTAACCCTCACCTAGGCAGGCCTGCCTGGGAGAAGCCACCATCTCTGTGGTACAGTGTGTTCTGGCTTACAATGTGCACATGCATAATTACAGTATGTCAAGACATGTTTCCTGATCTCCCAACAAAGAAACACACATAACAAATGAATATAAGGTAGAATTACCTGAAGTTCACGGGACAATGTCGCTCCTGTCAGGTCAATAGGCGTGGGGCTAAAGGTCTGGCTGCTGGGGTCATACGTTGCCTAAAAATAAATTATTTGAATATTGTAGTTCACCTTTCATGCTTGCCTACTGAGTAGGAGAATTTGGTAAATAAATGGTGCTAATATGGTAGACAAATGTATTAGGAAGAAAACTTATATGGCCAAACAGAAAATGGGAGGAATGAAAAAGAGGAAGGAGTTGGAGAGAGAGAGAGAAATAGAGAGAGACAGAGAGACAAATGTGGAGAGTAAGAACAAGTGATGGATGGATGCAAGCAATGAGGTGTTGAATCAATGAAAGAATTATTGATAAGAAAGGGAACGGTATTCGGAAAGGGAACAGTAGATATGACATAGGAAAGTATGGAGAGGGAAGAAGGGAATGTATGAAGCGATCTGTGGAGCACAGGTGGGTGGAAGGACATGAGAGCTGGGACATTTGTGAGGGTAGATGAGAAGAAGAAAAGAAAGACAATAAGGGTGAAAGAATGAAAGACATAGTAAGAAGAAAAGAAAAAGAATGGAAGAACAAAAGACAAAAGGAAAGAAGGAAAGGGAGGCAGGATGAAAGAAGCAAAATATAGATGTCACAAGAAGGGATGGAAAGTAGAAAGGATGAAATCAAGAGGAGAGAAGGAAGCAAGCAATGTAGAAAGGAGGAGAAAATTGAAGAAAAAGAAGGAGAAAGAGATCCGGTTGAATCCTACCTGAGCTGTTTGTGAAATCTTGCGAGATTTGGTTTTCTTCTCTACCTTTTCCTCTTCCCCTTCTCTTGCTTTATCCATGGTCCATTCCCAGGCGATCATGGCCTTCAGGGATTCCTTGATAGGCCAGCGGTAGATCTCCTTATCCTGAGAGACAAAGAGGTACCATTATAGCAGCAATCCAATGGGGTGGGAAACTCAAGATGCAAAAGCCAAATTGCACCCTTCCTTTTCGGAAGCACATGAATAAGACTCTAAGGGGAAAAAACATACAAAAGAGGTATGGGGGAGGACGTTAAGCGTTAGGTGAAGTGGGTATTCTGAGATGCGCTTTACAAACTAACATGTAAATTAACAGAGATGCAAACTCTACATTGAAACTCAGTTTGTGCACTGACTCACTGCTTCTTCGCTCAGCCTAAATCCATTGGATCCTAATTATTAGATGAGCAAAATGTGCTATGTATTTAACAAAGTCATGGACAGAAGATCCCCTTTGTCCCATGTTCTATTACCACAACTCCCCACACTGTAAACAGGGATACACCTTAATCAGAACAAAGAAATAACTCTACTCAGATTCCTATAAGGCCATTACCCAACAAATCATACCGGTCTGAGCCAATCTTCCATAATTCTCCTAAACATTGACAAGACTACACAGTCACCCTGTTTGACCCCACACTGCCTATGTCTCCAGACCTGATCCAGTGGCAAAGGGTAGTCACCTTTTCTGAGAAGGTTTTGTAGGGCCTCAGCATTGGGTGTGTTTTGGCCTCCTCGTCGATAGCTTCACCATAGGTCCAGTTATTTTGGATCTGTTCATGAAGAAAAACCACAGTGAAAAAGGCAATGTTGCTATGTTATTTTGTTGTTACTATATGGTGAGCTGTAAACACTGCCACCACACTGTCAGCAAACTGTGACCCCAGCGTAAAGCACTTAGCAGTTAAATCTGCAGTGTAACCACAGTACCTTGCAAATACAGCATGGAAGAGGAAATGTGCAAGGAATAGATAGAACATCTTTTTTTTACATATATAAAAGTACACACGCAGACACAGACGGAAAGACCTGATTAAACTCATGACTTTTCAGCATTAAAAAACTACACAACAGACCTATTCCCAGTCCTGTGTATGATACCGCTCACTCCACTTTGTTCCTGGGCTACCCATTCCCCTTTCTCTCTTCCTGAAGGTTCTCTAGACTGGCTCTCTTCTTAGGTAGAGTAGAATCTGGCTCACAGGCTGCAGCCCGGCGCATTACAATAATTGATCTCCTAATGTGTACGTTCACAGAAGGAGGACCATGACAGTTACTTTGGTCATTGAACTGGTTGTTTTGACTTTTTTGTGGTATGGGTGTGTTTTTGCTGGGTTGAGGATATGACCATTCAGTGCCTCAAGCACTGTTGTGAAAGTGACCCCGGCTGCTTAGGGTCATCAGTGAAGTCTGTTGGGGAGAGGAAGGATTGGGTCTTTTGATCTGCTTACATGCTGTAGTAATCTCTGTTGTGTTGCAGGCCGCTCAGTGCATTGGTTTGAATGAATACAGCAGGTCCGGGTGCTTGTCATCATTATTAACCCTGTTGGAATCAAAATGAGCCTTATTTTGCTGTCATTAGGCTTGAGATGGTTTGATCGCATCAACAGGAAGATTTTAATAAAGATGTCAATATCCGTTTATAGGACAACTTCAACGGCCAGGAGCCACTTGCCATCTAAGTTGGGGAACTCAGCACTGTGTGCAGAAGGGAATGTGCAGAAATGGTGTTAACATTAGGGATATTGCTTAGACATGTACCCCAAAGCCCAAATCAGGAAAGTGTTCACATCGCACACTAGCACACACTGCACTGCTGAATAAAGTGGCACTGGACAAACAGGCACATTCACAGAAGCCCTAGGTGGATTTCCTTTAAGGTTTCACTTGTGCGTGTGTCTCTCTTTGTATGCTAAGCAGTCTATGAGAAAAGAACCACGGCACGCCTCCAGTCAGCTACGTGACCCATCACGTGCCTAAGTATAACAACAGATCACATGACTACTCTGGGGCTGTTCCATTGGGGAGGCGAGCAGGGGAGTGTGGACATCTTCAGCAGCTTTTAATTCTAACTGGCAGTCTCCTATCAAGGGGACCCTTTTGAAATGAGTCTGTAGTTGGATGGAGAAAAGCGTTTATTTTTGACCTTGAGTTGCTCTGTTTCGGAGGTGTAATGAGTATGAATTTGCAAGTGTGTTTCAGTAGGTGCTGATGAGATGAGATGGGTTGTCTGTGTTTAACTCAGTTGAGATTCTGAAACTGTTGTACATGTTAGTGTCTCTGGTGGCCTGCATTTTTGTATGGACGTAGTACTGTATTGTACAGCATCACGCTACACTGGTCTCAGCTATGGTCTTGGTTTTGAGACTGCTTTCATTTCTTTAAACATTTTGGAATTGGAAATGTCGTTTGCTGCACAGCTGTTGCGTTTGTTTTTTGACCGGATGATGGCTGTACAGTGTCCAGGAGGCGCTTTGAGTGGGGCAGGCCTGGTCTTTCAAACCCATTCGTATGGGATTACTTGTTTAATGCATTTAAGGTGGGTGAGAACCATTCTTGCTTTTAGGGTGTGTTTGGTCAATGCGTTTTGATTTTTAGGGGTTCAGTTATTCCAGTGATTGTCTTCCAGGTGTCGCCATAGATTCTTGTGATGTTTGCTGCATCTCCATGTAGTGCAATGTCTGAAAGAACAATTTCAATTAGGGATGAATGGCTTCTGGCTGAACAATGTGCCTTCAGTTTGCCTGTAGGGTTGGAGTGCCTGGTTTGCTGCTTTGTGGAGTTTTTCACCCAAAATCGTTATTTTGGAATCAGTTATTTTGGATTCGTTGTAACTGGATTAGTTGTTTTGTGATTCCACATAATCACTGCATACCGGAGATACAGGCAATCAATTATACCATTCGATGGGGGAAAGGGACGGGAGGGGCTAACTTAATTATTTTGTGTGCAATAGTATTACTTTAATTGTGGTTTTTATATTATATTAGCTGTGTTCAGGTGTTTGTATGCGTGTGTCTGGAGGTTTTGAGGGGGGGTAGGAAATATAGGAAACTGCATAGTGTGTGTTCTGCTACTAGCATGTACAGCATGTAGCTATGATGGACATATAGGTCTTTCCCTCTTTGGACTGATGAGTGGAATCACAGCCTACACCACATTTTGGCAACATGCTCTGTATACATACCTTATCAAATGCCCACTTGTCATGTGTGTACTCAGCATATTTGTTAATGAATGCATCTAGCTTCTCCGGGATGATGACGCTGCAGGAGAAAAACATGCATGAGTCAATCTCAAATACTATACGACAGGTGGAATATTCAAGCGCTGCAGGGATCTTTCTAAAGGCTGCGTCAATGCAGAGTGATGGATTCATGGGGTATGGTACTGAGTAGAGTTTTGGCGGGACCGCTAAAATGTCCATTGTCCGCTTCCTCAATAGTGCTAATCTCCATCAACCAAAGTATCTTAAGTCTGTGCCAAAACGAGATCACACTCACTTCAAAGTTTCAACAGGTTTGGGGTCAAAGTTGCCCTCTGCATCCACTGAGGCCTTTTTCTCAGTCTTGGAAGAGTAGCTGGCATCAACATAATCAGGAGGGATGGCACCTGCGATGGCACAGAGGCATGGCATGGCAATCTTGTATAGCTCAGCATCAAATCTCTACAGCAAAAAACATTTAAAAAAATGTGAGAACGAATGGAATGACAATGTCTGCTTCTTATAAAGACATACCATAGCTTTCCCCACTGTGCGACGCTATCAGTGTTTGAAATAAATGAATTATGTGCAATCATAGCATGGCCACACCCTGTCCGAAATTCCAGATGGATCCAGCACTATTTCCCAAATTCTTCTTCAGAAACCTCCCTCTTGAAACTGTTAAAAACAGCAGCCACTTGAAGGGTTGTGTCCCACTATATTGCGCAAACTATGACCTAAAAACAAACATTAGGCAATGCCAACTGTTTGGGCTTTTGTGTAGGCATGGCAAAGGCACTTGCCAGGCACAGCCTTAGTGCTATTAACTGGCCATTGATGTTCGCAGATGGAAATGGTGAAAGTACCTGGGCATCTAATAGCAGAACCTGGCAAATGCCTACTACTCATACACAAGCCAACACTGTTGGCTTTGTCAATGCTTGCTTTTAACAGGACTTCATTAAAGGAAACGCATAGTGCTTATAAATAGAGTGGCTGAAGGCAGACTTGGTTAGGAGACTTATCAAACCAGTAGAGTGTTTGCTGCTCCAATTAAGCCATTAACTATCAGAACAATGCTTTCAAAAAAGACTGGCAGGCACTTCGAATGCAGTGGTTGATGGTAAAGCTTGATTAACGCGATCTCAAAGTGTTCCAGTGAAGAGGTGTTTTGAGAAGGGGGGGGGGCAAGAATGGTCATACAGATTAGAATCACCATGGACAGGCAAATAACCAAACAACACCTACAAGCTTTGTGTCCCTTCTCATATGTCATGTCTCTCTATCTATAATTTACAATTGTTAATGTATAGGTCTGACCTGGTGGCTGTACCGGCACCCGCAAGCAAAACATGACAGTAGCACCGGTACCGTTATCAACGGTACCGGTGCTACCACCCTCCCTATTCCCATTGATATCGGGCTCAAATGGGAATGGGGAACACATTTTTCTGACGCCCAGAAAAGCGCAATTACCGGGTCCGGCAAGGTCGTAATGACCCGGTAATTGCCCTTTTCGGGGCCCCGGAAAAAAATGAATACCGGCGGGAGCAGTGCCTGTATTACAGGCACGGCTACCGCCAACCTCGTAATGAGGCCCAATGAGCCTCATTACAAGTTTGCCGGTCTGGAAACAATGGTGCCGGTAAGCTTACCAGCACCGTTGTTTCCGGACCAACAAACTACGAGTCTGCGGGTGGGTTGTCCCAGGGCAGACCTGGCGGGCGGGAGGGCAACCCGCCCGCAGACTCGTAATTTGCTGGTCCGGAAACAACGGTGCCGGTAAGCTTACCGATATTTCAGTGGTCCTAATTCCCATTTGAGTCCTATGCGACTCAACTGGGAATGGGGATTTACGAATGCCGCCGCCTGACTTACTGGACAGTCGGGGCTGTAATTTCCCGGTTATTCCAGCAAGTCAGGCGGCGGTAAATCATCACGAGTCTGGCAGCAGCCTGCCGGTTTGACTGGAATCGCTCACGCCAGACTCTTAATGAGCCCCAATGTTTTCTGGAATCATTGTGCTATGTGCAAACAAGAAATGTAGAATCCAGCGATGTTATCAACATTCGAAATCGTTGATATTCTTCCCAGAAAAAAAGGAGAATGATTTCAATTCCCACGGAACCACGCAGAATCATCACCTGCTGCAGAATAAAGCTTGCTATTAACTCTTTAAAGCTGAGTTCGTTATATAGATGTGCACTTGCATATGGAAACATTGTTTGAAAAATAAGGTGTTCTTTCTGGTTCAAGACTCTTAATATGTCAATAATTTTACATTGCATAGTTTTATAGATTTTGTAAATACATCTGAATATCTCTTTTACCTTATGAGCAAGGGATTCGAAAATACCCCAGAACAACTTTCGGGACAAGTGCAGCTCTTCCTCTGAGCTCACACCAAAGTTCGCCCAACCAGTCGGGAGGCAGTAGTATTTCCAACAACGCTCATAGTGATTGGTTAACAGCTAAAGTAGGAAAACAACATTTTAGTTTTTTGCAAAAACGTAATTGATGGAGCTAGCACTTGGCAGTGGTAAAGCCCATTGACAGTCAGCTATGATCTGAGGCAAGTCCTAAATGAGGCGCTTTGGGAGAATTTTGTGAACTGGCATAGTGTCTGTAGTGGGATAACAAGCGATTGGGTGCCATGGCGAAGGTTAGTGTGGACGATAATTAGGGAAATCCAGAAGGTGCTTCGTGTCTGTGCAGGCCGTACCAGTAGAGCAGTGTGTAAAGTCAGTACTGGAACAGCAGTGGGATATGTAGGTCGAGGTTCATTGGTAAGTCTTGGTAGATACCTGCACTGACATATCAGAGGTTGTCGGTCTTTAGAGTTGAGGAGCAACATTCCGTGCAGCACAAAAGGTTAGGCCCTTGTGTGCCCGGGATGTAGGGCAGGATGAGCGGTGAATGGTGCGCACTGAATACTGACATGCAGGTTAGAGTTGGGGCGCATTGTTAGAGGTGCCCAGCTAGAAGAGCAGGATTGACTATAAGTAATTGCTGAGCATGAGCTGCCACAGGTTAATATAGAGTTGCAGTGGCACTTCTGCTTCTGAGCAATGGAAACTCAGAGCTCTGGCAGGTTCGGATGTGGTGCATCGCCAGTGTATGATGTTAGGTGTGACTGACACTCTTTGTAGGACTACAAAAATGGGGCTGGTACATCACAATTCATAGGTTCAGGACTCACCTTCAGTGGCATTTTGGCATACTCGTTCAGGATAGGAACATCAAACACCAACCGGCGAAGCAGATGCTGCAACATAGATGGGCGAAGGAACCTGGATTTTGGATGGAAGTGATGTGAACGAGAGAGAGAGGGAAAGAGAGGAAATATAAGAGTTAAAAAGAGGAGCTAATATTTTTTAAAGTCAAGTAAATGGCGAGGTAAATGGCAGGGACCAGGAAAGATAAGAGGGGAGGGGGCACTGGCAAGGAAGGCAAGAGAGCGACGGTTAAGAACAAAAGAGGCCAGAGGTGAGGCGCAGTGTCAATTGAATGCCTCGAGACCCTGGCAGCTGTGCAACTGCATGAATCAGACAAGGACCATTATAAAACAAAGCGTTCTCTGAAGCTGTTGCCTAAGGCATAACACAGGAGTGCTGGAAGACATGCACCTTTGCATTTTGCCTGCCCATTATATCACAACAAGGTGGTAGAAACAAAATAAAAGCAGTCTGGAAAACAACTGTGAATCCCAAGTCCCGAAATTGCGCTGGAAAGTAGTCACAGTGGGATTGAAGGAACACTTTGCTAGCTGAGACAAGAGGTATCCCAGAGAATTACACAATCAGGTAAAGAGCAACACTTCCAATAACTATCCAATGAGCGTGATGCTAACTGTCTTTAGTGTTACTCACAGGGCCACAATGAAACCAGTGTCAACATTCGGAATGTGTCCCAAACTGAAATCATGGAGTCTGCTGATTCTGCCAGCCAGTCCCTCCAACCTGCCCGAAATGCAACCCGGTGCAACACTGCAGCAATTAGAATGCACCCTTTGCTGTTATGTAGACAATATTACAGACAGTGTGGGCAGTATGAACCAAATATAAACGAAAATAGTGTATATAGCCCATGCTCCCTCTAATGTCAAGAACACATGTAAGCATTCCAAACAGAAATGCTGCACCTACATTATAAAGCAGTACATATGAGCTAAAAACAACTGCTCCTGGAAATAGATGAAGCAACACAGAGAGTGCAAGACCCTCAAGTTAAAACATAAAGCTCTCTGATGATGTGGCCATCCGCGTTGGCCTGAGTGGCAGTGTGGCACTTCACATTGGGCAATGTGGAATCTGGGTAAGCAGGTTAGCAATTGCAAATCCAGACTATGGAGATACCAGTTGTGGGCAATCAAGTACATTCTGTATGCCAGATACTCTATATTCTTGCAGCATGAATTTGCTACACATCCACACACTACACTGGGAGTATAAAACCACTGTAGGCAGTTCAAGAGAAATTAGTTTAAAGCTTTTTTTTATAGCACATTTTATCTGTTTTAAAACATACAACGAGATTGAGCACAAATCATCAGCAGACATGTAGACAAGCACGTGCAGGGAGTAAATCATAAACAGTACCAAATTATCAGTTTCAAAAACTCAAGTTTAAGGATAAACATTGTAACTGGCATTCTCCCATTTACTAGTTTCAAGCACTTTTTAATTCACTTCTAAATGTTGTTTGCTCCACCTTTGCAGCCCGTCTTACTAACATTTGGCAAATGCACGTAACGAGCTCTATGGCTGCCTTACAATGTCTTGCAGGTGTGCATCTTTTTGTTCAGGTTGAAAATATGTAGGCACTTATTTGATCTGCTTCTCCGCTATTTGATAATATAGCGTGTATCCTCCGGCTCTCCCTCTCTCCTACTTAAGTGGCCACCACAAGAAACACGACTTTCCCGCAGAAATGCTTAATGTGACATAGTTTGCTTCAAATATTTACATTACCTTTTTTATAGCACTGAAACCATTAGCTAAGAATTCTTACATGTTATACCATCAGATTGTATATTTTTATAATTTTTAAAGGTATCGATTGTAATGTGATTGTTCAATTTGTAAACTTTAAAGGCTCTTTGTGCCGAATAAAGTAGGAGAATGAAGAGCTCTGAAACCTAGGGGTATACAAGCGCCAGGCAGTACTTTTGTAACATATTGGAGCTCATTTTGATGAGGGGCGTAATGTAAACGGTAGGTGCAAAGGCCTTGCTTAATTTTTTTTACATCTTTCGTTCATGCTATGACCCATGTTCATTCATTTGTATGGCGCAGAGGAGGGGCGGAATGTAGCATGCGTTTCCGCCGCTCCCTTCCACTATACAAATAATCCACCATTTGCGCCTGCATTTGTTTATTTGCATTTTTAAAGCGCTCACACAGGGCATCGAGTCGCTTTTACAGAATTTGTTGTTGTTGTCTTAGTTGCATATTTATAATGCGCTTAAATACCCCGAGGTTTCTAAGCGCGGACACGGGGATCGAACCTGTGTTGCTTGGTGGTGTCTTGCTTCCAAGGCGAGCATGTTGCCACTGAGCTATCCTCCCGGGATGTTAATGCCAGAGCAAATGTTGTTGATTCCTATGGATCCCACCAGCTTTTTGCACCAGCAAAAAGCAGGCGGGCGCCATAGGAATCCATTGAAAATCCTGCATGCCATGCATGCATGGCAGGCAGAATTTACTTAATTAGCATGGCGGAGAGCAAAAGTGTAATGCATGGCTAAAGGCGGCGTGCACAACTTGATTGTCCTATGTGCAGCCAGAGACCGCTTTGCCAAGGGTCTTTTCAAGTTTGAAGAACTGTTCCAGAATGGATCCGCTTAGACGAAAACCTAAGGACATGTGGAATTTCTCTGCCTCGCTGCCAGTGTGGGACTATTTGCCTACAGGAAGTCCAAGTGTTGCAGAACTATGTGAGGCAGTGGCAGGCAACTGAGGACCTCTCAAACTCTTCTAGGCTTAAGAGTAGGAAAATGATGCCAACATTAGAGGTCTGTAAAATGCACACCTGAAGTATGCCAAGAAGCACAGGGTTGCTAAATTCAGACACAAGTTTAAAACATAAAAAAAGAAAGTTGGCACCAGCCATGTTGGTTTTTGACAGAGGAAAATCTATCAGATGGGACTGAGATATTTCGAGTCCATTCTGTGGCAGACGAAACTATTATTCAAAAACAGGGTGTTCTTCAGATATTGACAGGGTTATTGTGCACTCCAGCATATGTACATGCATTTCAAAGGTCTAGAGGGGTACAAAACAGAGTTTGCATCTCTCATTTGGTTTCTGCCCCTGTTTTTCATGATTTTCATGCACGCCTAAAGCAAATGGATTCCTATGGAATCCGCATCAGATTAGCATCCCCTAATGAACAGGTGGAGTCCATAGGAACCCATTTATAAACGCTGTCTTTAGGACGTTATTTGGAGGTGTCATTTTTATCAAAGCCAAGAGTAAAACTAAAGAGCAAAAGCAATTTCAGCTTTTACTCTTCAGATTTGAACTACGCTTTGTAAATGTTTAAAATTGCATACGGGGAAAACAATGATACGTTAAGTACTAATGTCTGTGATCCCTGCGTGCAATTGCATTTTGTGAGTCTGTCGTCCTCCACGTCTCAAGAGACCTATACATCCAAAAATAAAAATTCATATGACCCACGGGCAAAAACAGGCTGGCATGATTGGAGGACCTCAGCCCTTGCCTGGGCCTCTGACACTGCTCATGGGCAGTACCACCAGGAGCTGTTTTATGATGTTGACAGTGCTTCACTGCACGCATTCAGCCAGTCGATCCACGTTCAAGAAACTCAACTTTAGTCTCTTCTCACTTGATTGGACTAAGCTTGACAAACGTGACGAAATGTAAGGTAACTTTTTCAAGCAGCCCAAGCTACATTGCACTCCAGTCTGGCGCATGCGTGGACAGCCATAGCTCTTGGCACCACTGGAAAGACTGAGTGTTTCACTTTTCTACTTTTTAGGGAACCTTTTAAAAATGCTATAGACAATTATCGAGACACTGATAATCTTTATTTCAGGTTCCTACACATCAGGAGCTTGACAGTTGACAAGACCAACACATGCCTGCAAGGGATTAGTGTGTTTTTGCAAATCTGTGTTTTTGTTTGTGTGCAATGTTTTTAGAAGATGTGGCCTACCATAAACTACAAACAGATGTTATCCCTGCTCTGACAATGCAATGTCTAGGCGCCCAAATTACGTATCATCAAACAAAAGCAGAAGACTGTGCCTTACCCACACACAAACTTCAAAGACAATAGGAATCTCTGGACATACACATATGCCAAACTGACTTTGAGTGGTGGCTCAGTGACATCGCCTTACCAAAATCCACTGTCCATACCTGCAGAGCGCCATGAGGCACTCCTCGATCACATCCCGCTGAGCCTTGGTGAGAGAACGCCCCCTGGAGAGGCGGTAGATGGTGTGCAGCATGGAGTCAATCATGATGGCGCGATGCTCAGTGCCAGCAAAAAGAGGGGCATATTTGGTGATAAGGGGTAGCACTGCCAAGCAGAGGTAGCGGTTCATGGCCAGTGCCATCTCTGTGGTGCTGAAGGCCGCCTGCGGGAAAACATAAAAATACGTTGAGATCATAGAGAAAGAGGATCATGGGAGATAGTTTGAGGGACAAGAGAGGGACAGAGTTGGGAAAAAGAGAATCGGAAAAAAGTGAAAAAGTGAGAAACTGAAACAAGTGACACAGAGGGAAGGATAAGGGAGAGGAAACGATAAAAAAAGGGAGGAGGCGCAGGAGAGGGATGGATCACAAGAGAAGAGTGGACACCTAGAAAGCAGTGACATGAAACATAGAGCAAGATAGGCTTAAGGAGAAGGGAGACGTGTAGTGCAGATGAAAATGGTATTATGAGGAATGTTAGGACATATTTTGTTTTCTGCTGCTTTCATACCATAGGCGTCTATGGGACACCCTTTCTTCTGCTTTGTTTTTGAATGCTGGTCGGCTTCCCTTGCTTTGTGCTCATTTGAATCAGGAAACTGATCAGTACCTGCGACTACCAGGACTGAGAGAGATGTCTTCCTTAGGAAGTTTCTTGTAGTTGTAAAGTTGCACACATCACCTTAAAGTGAAGCACTGTTAGGTATTTTGTATTCTTATAACGTTTTCTTTTGCAACTTTGTGGTTACAAATGCAAAGCGTCCAGGATGGGCTGGTGGCAACACATATTCTTCTGCTGAGCTTTTGATATTTTACTTCTGCATTTTACAGCATAATGCCTTAAAGAGCATCATATAATGTAAAATGGCTGTCCTACACGATTTTCGCCTGTCCTTTGGCCAAATTGTCCTTTGGCCTTCTTCATTCCCTCTCTGTCCGGAATTGCCTTATATGGAAAGCCCTTTCCCGGGCAAAGCCTCTGCTTTGTCAGGCAAAGTGGAGGTCGTTGTGTCTGGGCAGATGTGGGTCCTGGGATTGGCCCAGCCCACATCTGTGTCCTTGAGTGTCTGTTGCTGGACAGAATGTTTGGCCGGTGGCATTCCATGATTCGATAGCCGCTTTAAATGATGCAGATACTTACCATTGGTGGAACTGGTATCTTCCAAATCCTGAATAAAAGGAGTACTTCTGAAGCCACTTGACGAAGCTCGTTGGAACCAAGACCCCTATGAAGAAGTGCAGCTCACTGAAAACTTGAGGACAACCATTGCAGCTGACTAGCATTGCATCAGGCCATGTCCCACGGAAGCCCTGCTCCTCGGCCCTGAACTCATGAAGGCCCTTGTCAGTGCTTTAACCGCTGGACCAGTGGGAACAACAAGTTTCAATCACTGCCCAAGGATCTGTGCCTGTTGAGCCTTCGGAAGTGTCCCAGGACCACTGGGTAAACTAATCAGCTCTCTCCTGGGAAACCTTGGAACTTGAGGGACTTCAATTTGTGCTACACGATGCCTGCATTTTCAGCCTTCTAGTCCCAGCTGAAGACATGCAGGACCAGCTCCTTAGGTCACCAACCGAAGATCGCCTACTGCCACCTGACCATGCTGACTCCTGTTAAATCCTGTCTTCTTCCCTCCTTGGAAGTCTCCTGTGGTCGCCTGCTCCGCAGAACTCTACTCTCTTTTGTGGCAAGGTGATCAGCTGGACAGTCCATTGAACTGTAATACCGGTACTGTGCCTGACCAAAACTAAATCCTGTGTCCAAAAATGACCTCTGTAAAAGGTGCTCTCTGGGCCCCCCCACCCTCCACAATCGGACCGAGGACAGAAATACATGGCCCCAACAAATTCCGGAACCTCTAAAGTGGTCTCTGGGAAAATCCGAGTTATGGGTCTAAGTTAACATATTTGTTTTGTCCCCCCACTCTCCTCCAAAGGGTTAAATTGGCGTAACGTCCTGCCCCAACCTCTCTCTTTCCTGACTTAAATCGGTGGTGGTCTAGTCGAGAATCCGCCCCTTGGCCTACCCTAATGTAGTTGGATTGAGGGAGTTGCTTGCCTGAACTTTTCCAAACGTTTGGAACACTTAATATCAGCCACTGCCATTGCTGTAATCCAATAGCAATCCAATCTACCTGAACAGTACATCTTGTGTAGCTGGTGACTGTAGAGCACACGGTCGCATCCTATCTCAGGGTTGGACTTACTAACAGTTAGGGATCTAATTCTAGCTTTGCTTATAGGTGTTTTATCTTTAATATGCTTATTTGGTTACTTACATGTGTTTACTGGTTTTGTATCAACTGTTTCTCTCTCTCTTCACCCACTTGACTGCACACAGCTATTCAAAGTATTGCTTATGCTATGCTCTGTAGTGCCTCACTGTCTTTAAGGTAAAGTGTAGGGGTTCTAGTCAGAACCCCCAATTGTGTGTGTGTGTTATATATATATATATATATATATATATATATATATATATATATAGTGTTGTGTGGAAATACCCAAAGGTTTCATTGCTTCATGTCTATTTTAAAGACATACTAAACATGTATATTTTCTGTCTAACTGGAATTATTGGAGTACTATGTATGACTCATTGTAGCCCTAGACAACTCTAGCACACTACCTGAGTCTATGCGATGCGGTGCTGCTACCTACTTTGAATGGGTTTGGCTAAATGCAGTATCTTCCCTGTTCACTATTATAAATTAGCCTCCCTAAATCCACCCCTGGGATTAACAGGGAAGAAGAGGAAGAGAAGAGAAAAACATGAGAAGAAGAGAGACGAAGAAGAAAGGGGGAGAGATCATTAAAAGAAATGTAGCTATGGGACAAAAATAATCTGGGATGATGCAATTAGATAGGGAATGAGATTAGGGAGAGATGACACAATCAGAGGACGATAGAGGGGCCAAGACTAAAACAGAAGACGAGTGCATGTTTGATTGTCTATGTCTGATACAGAGAGGGAGAGAGAGAGAGAGAGAGAGAGAGAGAGAGAGAGAGAGAGAGGTTTGACACGTGAAAGAAAGAAGGTAAAATAGTGAGATATTGAGAGATTGCAGATGAAAGAGGTGGTAACAGGAAACTGATGGGAAGACAGATAAAGGAAGTAATAGAGAAAAGAAGAGAGTAAGGAAAGGAAATGAGAAAGAAATTGAGAGATAGTGTGGAGAAAAGACAAGAGGAAGAGATGAACACAGGAATAAAAGAGCTAAGCAGAGGAACAGTGTTTAGATGAGGTAGGCATTGGCTGAGAGCGGGTTGGGAGAGAAGGAAGGGAGAGAGAGGAGATACTTATGAACAGGAGGAGAGAAAATAGGGGTAGATAAAGAAGAGGTAAAGCACAAAAGTTTGTGTCGGTGTGTGCCTGAGAGATGGAGAGAGACAGGCAGAGAAACCTTGGATCTTAGCCTTTACTAGATTAATGTAATAGGGCTTTATGTGTCTCTTTCAGCATATTGTGGGTTTATGTTGCAAGAAAGGACCAAACATCCTTCCTCACTCACTATTACACTAATTGAAATTGTAAATGTCAGTATTATATATGTGACTATCCATCAGCATATGGACAATGGCCCCATTATCACTGGCTACATCGCTTCCTGTCTGGGTTTCATTCTTTTGTACTCATAGTGCTCCCAGAGGGAACACAGCGGCCAGTGCAGCACTTCACGTTTTAAAAGAGATGTAAAGTGAAGTGGGTTCAATTGACTAAATCATCATGAAAACAAATCTGAGCAAAATGTGTGCACACAAGTTCTAGCAAAAAGAGTGCTTAAGGATTCATTTGGCGGTTCGCCAGGTGGCCCAGGTTTATGTGGAACGTCCACGCAGTCAGAACACAGTGGCAAGGCGTTGTTGGAATCGACCAGGGAACAAATGATGCCAGCTCTAAGATCACTCCAATGCCTAGCGTTAAGAACAAATATTAATTTCATAGCACTCTTCATCGTCCATAGTGCCCTCCAGGGGCATAGAGCTGAGTTCATAAAAGGAAAGTGCTTTCCTTACCAATCAAGGAGAACACTTGGCTCTAGCAGAAACCGTGTGATACGCCAACAAGAGATAGAGGGCAATCGTCTTTCTCTAACATCGTGGATAAACTGTGGAACTCATTCCCAAAGGGAAATCCACGCAATTGAGGATCATTTGATTTGACTTTCAAGGAAAACCTCGAAGACCTGTTTTTTAAAAACACACCAAGGTAGCCTTGACACCAGGCATTTGCTCCAATCTTCCTTCGACCCTTTGCTAACTTCCGATTAACACCTCATTCTCCTACTCTCTAACTACTAAATGCTTAACTTACCAACTTCTCTGCCAGCAAATGGCACGACAAAGATTCCTTCCATCACATTTGTACCAAAACAACACTACACTTCTGCACCCAACTTACATCAATCCCTGTGCAGCCTGACACCATGGGTACATGTGGCACCCCCTGGAAACAAATAACATCTAGAAGCAGAACAGCATGCAAAGCTCAGGGTACTACCAGTCTGCACACATCAACACAATAGCACGGCTAGCTTGCACATTCCTTCTCCTCTCACTAACTCAACCACTTGCCCGCTCTTTGAGATCCACCAACGCACCTGGAAACCATGCAAATCACAGTGGCGCAGCCAAAATCCCTATAACGCAACATAACAAAGTTATGACCTATGAACCCCAATAAAAAACAAACCAGGTGTACTATCTGGCCGAGTCAGAGCACAGTATCGCAACGCTGGCCAAACATTACTCTGCAGCTGATCTACAAATCAGACACAAGGCACAGTCTGTTCACAATGAGGTATACGCAGGCAGCCTCATAAGGTTTGATGAAGCTCATCAGGCTTGTGCCCCTCGCCGCACAGTGGCAACTACAGGGACGGATGCCTGCATGAGATGCCAGGCTTTCATGCCTGCGTGTGTCTTCCTAAAGCACATTAAGTTGCAACTACTGTCCATTAAAGGGACTGCTGTCAAAAAGTAGTCAAATGGTCTTCTGTGACAACAAACTTCGTGGGTGCAGGCAGTGGTCTTGTTAGAGTGCTGTCTGCATAATCAAAGCTCTGAACAACTGGAGAATGTAAGCGCTTCTCCAGGGGCCTCTAAACTTTGCGAGCCCCTACACTTTGCAAACTGTTACTGTCTGCTCTGGGCAGTCGGCAACCATTCAATGGCTTGTGACTGAAACCACTGACAGGGGCAACAGCTGGCCCACAACACTTGCCCTTTTGAGTTGCAATGTTTCAATAGCATGCTAACTGCACGTTCATTGGATAGACTGCAGACACAGATCTTGCATTCAATAAGCTGGTGTTTTTGCATTGCACTGATTTAGAGAACGCAAGACCATTTGATATATTCAGGTGCATTCAGGTATACCGTTTCTGGATGCTTGAACACATCGTATCAGCTTTTCAGCTGTGCACGTGATCAATAGAACAAGATATGTCACTTACCGTGTCCAGGGAAGCTGCCGCTCTCATGTCTGGCAGGAAGCCCACTTCCAGCACATGCAACAGAAAGTCCTGGTTCTCGATACCATAGACGCGATCCAGGAACAGCACCATGGGTGCCTTATGATCCGGGACAAAATTGGCAGACATCTTTGGCTCGATAATGTTCCCATCTGTGGGTGAAGAGAGCAAGCAAGCATAAAGATGCAATACGCGTTATTCATATGACGACTTCTGACAACAAAACCAAGAGGGGAGGCCGCACATATCAAGAAACTATGATGGAAAAGCAGATTATAACCTGGAGCCAATTTTTTCTTTGCATAATAAAAGCGGTATATTTCTGACGGCTTCATTTTCCAAATTGTTTGGCTGTTCAGTTTACCCAATATCCAATTTGATATCCTAAGCAGGGGTTTGAAGGGTTGAAACAAGCCAGTACATTATTTCTCATCCCAGAAGAAATATTGTCCAACAAACAGAGTCAACGGTAAGAAAAAGGACCAAATGCCGAAGGGAGCATGGTCCAGATATGATTCTGAAGTACAAGAATCGGACGGCCTCTTTTTTCAAGTTTGTAGTCAAGCAAAAAAGACCTAATTTGTAATCTGGATTGTTTGTCGCTAACTGCATCCTTTCTTTGCAGTTGGCCAGTCACGTACATTAAATGGTGATGTGTTACCATGAGGTCCTTAGGCACAGTGCTAGTAGGTTTTTCTGAAGTCCTCTGGTGAGGGGTTCAGGAAGACCAACCTTTAGTGGGCTTGCAGGGTTTTCACAAAGTTCCAACCTCTGGCTATGGTAACACGACAGACTGGTCTAGATTCACTCTTAAAAGGAGAGACGGCTGGTGTCACACACCACTTGGTGCCAGACAAACACACAGCCAAATAATCCACACTGAATATACTAAAAAATATCTACTCTATATTACCAAGTTATGTAGCAAGAAACAAGTATTAGGCTAAGTACTTCAGGTTGGTTATGTGATAAATAACAGTAAAAGCTCCAGAAAAGACTCTACTCGTAACTAAAACCAGTAGAAAAAGACTGGTGCAAGGTAGTAAATGGTATCTACATTGTAAGGCTTCAAATTAGTGTATTGCAGTGATTTATGATACAACAAAGCGTATCAAATCACAGGGAAGTGTTAACAATACAGTGAAGACTTCAACAATACTTAGTACATTATAAAAAAAAAAGTAAATATTGAAAAATATTCTGCTCACACCACTGTCTATATGTGGGCCCACTATCTCAGATAGGCTCCCAACATAAATTAGCAGAGGAGCGGGTAACAAGGGAACAACACAACCTAGAAAAGCAGGTAAAGTACCCTATGGTCCTGCACAATTGAGCACAGTGCCCTAAAGACACAACCGAGCCCTATTATATATATGATAGGCCCTGGACCAGGTGGCTAGCCCCCAACGCATATGGGCAATCAATGATAAGCCCTAAAATTCCAGTTTGGCTAGAACTCACTGAACCCTTTGTAGGTACAGGAGAAATGTTCAGGGGCAGGTAAGTACCCTCAGAGTCACTTTAGGAAAGTTCCAGGACAGGTAGAAAGCTCCATAGGAATCAATGGGACACAATTAATGGGCCATCTTCTTGGATGGAGGCAAGTCCGTTTTGACGGACATGCGTGGAATCTGCAGCGAACAATCCGAGGGAGAATCAGAGGAGAACAAAACCAACTGATCCAGAGTTCTGTGAAAGAACCAGACGACCCACAGCAGAGGGATCCCCAATGTCAGTCAAAGGGAAACGCGGTTGAGACTTCCCTCTAAAGAATCTCGACCCCTGACTCGAAGGAGCACTAACGGCATCAGGATTAATGGCCCACCCCAGGAGCTCAGAGGTAAGTAGGCAAAGTGGACATTTTGGTGAAAACGGCTCTAGCACGGCAAAACAACCCAGGTAAGTACAGGTTGCCCACCGGGGTGTGGTTCACAGGATATAGTGCCCAGGGGCTTGAACCCTGATCCAGCAACAACCCCTACAAACAAGGAAAAGAACAAACACTCTTCGCACAATTACAACCTTCATGCCAGGAGTGAAGAATCCAGCGAGGAAGACTCTGGGAAGACGAGGGAACCCCTGGAGGTGGCTGCCAGTGGCTCAATCACCAAAACAAAAAACCACTCCACCCTGGGGATAATGGTGGGGGATTTCCCAGGATGTCCCAAGGAATAGATCAGGTGGGGTGTTGGTGTTCAAAGATTTTTAGTGGTGGCAGCTACCAACACCAAGGCGGAGGAGCCAGGTGGAAAACGACAGTACACGTCCCAGAAAATGCTTCTGGTGTGGAAGGCTTGACCCAGTGCACAACAGGAGGCAGCAGGAGAATACAAAATTCCCAGACTGGACTACCAGGAGCAGAAAAACCGAACCGGGATATACCCAAAATGCTACACTCATTCAGCATGGTGAGAGTTCAAAAACAGCTGGAAAACA
Organism: Ambystoma mexicanum; assembly: GCF_040938575.1. NCBI lineage: Eukaryota > Metazoa > Chordata > Amphibia > Caudata > Ambystomatidae > Ambystoma > Ambystoma mexicanum. The sequence continues at coordinate 721,833,734 of NC_090923.1, forward strand.
CCTTCAGCAGACCTGCTTCTTCCAAGTTCCAGAACAGCAGGATAGAGAGGCAGCGACTAGGCAGGACTTTTCACCTTTATGAAATGACTTGGCAGGCTGAAGAATGATTGTCTGGAGGGTTGCCTAGAGCAATCCCAGAGATTAAGATTAATTTAAAGCGTTCCAGCCATCTCTATGGTTCTGCTTCCGTCACTCTGAATGGGGAACGTATCCACAGAAATGTGTTCTGAGCCTTCTGGCCATAAAGACCCAATCTACACCTCACTGATGATGACATATAAGGTCGATAAATGTCTCGGGATGCTTGTGGTCTCAAGCTGGAGGGATGTGACTAAGCAGTTTGGGCTGGACTACTCCTTAAGGAGTGGAACAAAGCCTGATTTACTTATGCCATGTTCCCTTTCTGTAATGGCTTTGGCAGGCTGATGAATTATGATGTGGAGGGTTTCCACGAGCAATACTAGAGGGTAAGATTAAATCTAAACCTTCCCGCCATCACCACTTTTGTTCTGCTTTACGAATTTAAGTACCACTGTAAAAGGGGGCTGGCCAAAGGTCAGCCAACCAATTACTAGAGGGACCTGGGGGGAAAGGGTCAGATGACCGACCATACTGGTTGGTCAATAGGATTGCCACTCAGCCTAGACAAACTCCCACAGGTAGTGAGAAGGTGAGCCCAGGGACCTACATTGGATTAAACCAGTTTAAACCAATATGGAGGATACCATATGGGATCACAAAGTGCCCACATCGTCAGAATGGCCATTGTGTGCCCCCCTCGGGGTTGCCCTGAACAAAGACAGCCCTAATATACAAAATGGCTAAGAGAAGGATTGAAAATACACAATGCAACCAACGCGGCCAAATGGCACGCACCACTGATGGAGCAAAAACTAAAGTACAACTATCACCAACCTACTCCCTAAAACCAATATAGGGTGGTATAATCACCCTAGAGCAAATATGGGGTGCCCCAGTCACACCTCTGGGTGCATTAGTGGTGTCCCAATAGCATACACCTTAAGTGAGGTAAAAAGTGTTGCAAAGGCAGGGGGCTTCAGGAGAAGTCCCTCTTCCACCAAAAAAAAGTCAGTGGGCCTCATTCCGAGTCGGGCGGTAGGGGATACCGGGCACCGGTAAGGAGACCAGTGCCGGTATTCCCCTACCGCCCGATTCTGAGGTCCCCTAACAGGAGCCGTAAGGTACGTTTGGTCGGACCCGTTATTGGTGGCAGTCATGGCGCAAATAGCGCCATGACTACCACCAATCTCGGAATGAGGCCCAGTGATTCAAAGAAATAAGGGAAATGGCGAAAAGTTGAGGTGCCTTAAAAAGTGGTCCTAGAATCACCAAGACTAGGAAGTCTGTCTAAACAGACACTGAGCCTGAGATTGCAAAACAAAGAATTATGGACACACACAGGGCTGCCTACTGGTATCTGTGCATGTGCTCCGAGAGCAGCAATGATAGAATCTGTGATGGAGAAAGTGCTGCTGACTGGGATTGAGAAGGCAAACTTCCCAAGCGTATTGAGAACACTAGCGGGTGATAAACTGTTGGTTGCTGGAGCAATGCATCCAGTTTCCCAAAACAGGCTAAGAAAGGCCAGTGCTGAACCTGCATAATGGGTCACAGCATCCAGATTCCCAGTGTGAAAGACCAAAACAGATTGGAAGAGTAAGCCCATACTGACAGTACACAAAGAGAAAGACAAATAGTGTACAAAGCACTGCCTGCTGGGAATTTATGTCACATTTCTCAAAATACACTGAGAGGGTCAAACCTGACTACCTACTGATTGGAAATAATAAAACCTTGTTCAAACTCTAGCACCACCGTCAGTCATTCTTCCAGCTACAAAATGTCACACTTCACTTTTTTAATATTAGCGGTTGGCTGAAGTACACATCCACTTGATGTTTAGATTATTAGTGTGTGGAATCCCAATGCAAAATGTGGGAGTTGCCCATTCTAACCTGGTTGCCTCCTGCCCTACAACTTGCAGCTGGAAGTGGACAATCCCCACTTAAAGAGTCAAATCATTATGTAATCCATACCGGACTAGCAAAGAGTGCATATTACATCATTATTAAATAATACAGAGCTTTCTAATCTACTGCATTAGTTACTGATCTTGTTTCCTATCACCCCCCACCCCCCTTTTCACAAGAGGATTACAGTCAATCCATTCCCCCTTTTGAGAGAATTATTGCCTACCTTTCCCAAATGCTGGAATCTGGAGAGGAAGACTGATCACCCCCACTAGATCCTCAATGGGCACGAGGGAGCGTAGGATGGCGCGGATACGGAGGGCCTCCCCCTTACCAGCTTGAATCAGCTGCAAAGAGGAAATAGAAATAATGTGTACAAGGGAAAACATGAATTTTCAGCATAAGGGTTTGTAAAAAAAAATACAAACAGATTAAAACATGGAAAAAAGAGAGAAAGCAAAAAGGAAGAGTGATAAAGAAAGAGAGAAAGAAACGGCAAGAAAGGAAAGGAGGGAAGAAAGAAAGAAGCAAAAAAATACAAACACATAGAGAAACAATGAGAATGCAAGGAGATTAAAAAAGCATGCCGCGTATAAAATAAATAGGAAAGAGAAAAAAATAGAACACACAGAAAGGTAACAGATTGCGAGTAAGTGGAAACGGACAAATGAAAGTAGCAAAAAAGAAACAATGGCAGATAAGATTGAATATGAAGAGTTATAAGTGGTAAAGGTAGACAATACAAAAGGATGTTAAGTCAGAAATTCAATTTATTTTGGTTTTCCTTTTTGCTAACTCTGATAGTTCTCTAGAATTTGTGTTGGCTTTTTGCGTCCTAACCTATTTTGTGAAGACTCACTTTCACATTTCTAGGCACACATAAAGCAACGTTGATTGAGCTGCTTCAAAGACACCCACCCAAAACAAGATACTACAAGGCCCGCTCCTGACATCTAGAACTGACCCTCGCTGCTCCCATGCAAATAACTTAGTTAAAGTTTATATTTGCCTAGACCTCAAACTTTATCAGTCATATTCCTGACTGTCTACTGTATTTGTCCCTACCTGAGTAGATCCTGCCCATGTTTCCATTTGATTGTATTACTTGCACATAGCTCCTGTTCTGTATACCTTTTCTGTATTGTATTACCTTGATGTGTAACTAAGCTGTGAGTTATCTTATGCTTTGCGCCCTGATACCGTCGGATCTGGTGCGCAATACAAATAGTAAAACAAACAAGCAAACACAAGAAGGAACACTGCCAGAAGGGTTAGAACAGTGTCATCATGTAGCTTTGTTTGGGGGTGGGGCAAAAGCCCAGCAGTGAAGCAAGCAATAACAGAGGGCTGTTGGCAACAGCGATCCACAAACAGATGGCTCAATTGCCTGACCCCACCTGGCACATCCTGCCGACTTACGTGCGTCTCAGGGGCACAGCGCCCCAGCAAGTCAATCAGTGCCGCGTAGAAGGACATAATGGCGTTGCCCAAGTGCACACGGTGCTCTTCGTGAGATTCCTCGCTTGCATACCTGTCAGGAAAAAAGACAGAAGCAGCTTTGTTTAAGACATTGTGACAGAAGCCCCACATTGAGGGAATGCTGAGAGTTCCTATTATACCCCAAGAACATAGGCGTGCTATTGCCTGTTGGCCACAGGACCAAACTCACGACTGCCACGGGAAGCCCCATACTAGAATAGTAGTGCTGCCTCTGCTCAGCAGTGGCGGACACCAGCACCAGGAAGTTCAGGTTGGCATAAGCCTCTGCTTTAAATATTATTTCGGTAGTTTTGCAGATTATGCTGCATATCTTTGATCATATTGTCAAAACATTGAAAGGCCCTGAAGGTGAAAGAAGGCATTAATAGTGTGTTAAACACAACTTGTGAATGGTGGGCCCGTAGGATTCCAAACCAGAGATTCACCTAACAGCTGTACCATGGAGAACCACACTTTTCAAACCTTAATTGCCTTACATCATGAACATGTTTTTTGAGATTGGAATATATCTTCTTGGGTATACAATCTGGAAGATGATTTATCCGGATGAATGAAATAGTTAACATGTAACATTGAAGAATTTGGGGTTGGATTAATCATCTAGAAGGATTACTTTTATCACAGAGTATACAATGAATTTCACTAAGATGAAATAGGAGATGTCCCAATACGGTGAAAAAGTAATCACAAACATATATTTGTTAAAAAGATGCTGAACCAAGATACATACTTGAGAAGATTTAAGACAATGATTGATTAGAAGTCAGAGGAGTTTACAAGCAAAATAAATTCTCTTTTTAGTGTCCGACTGCTTTGTATTTCAGTAGGACACACATAGGGAATGAAGCACCTGGCCGATGGTAATGTTGGTAATGTTCTTTCCGATGGATTTTCCACCACAGATTCCTCATCTGAGTTATACAATAGGCAGCAGCAGGTGTTATCATACGGTTTTCACAGGAGGGGACATAGTGGAGCTGAGGATCGACTCACCTCAACATTTCCACTCCCTGGCTCTGGAAGTGGCACCATCAGTACCACGAATAGCGCTCACCATGCCTCGTAACTTCAGTTCTCACTTATGTCCTCCATGCTCAGCAGCTAAGGGAAACACAAACAGTTTCTGGAAATTGGACGATCTCCCTACATGTGAGGCAGGATGGGAGGGGCAATGAGGGGTCTGTGGGAGGAGAATCCATCTGAAAGAATTTTGCCAGAGGTAAGTAATTTGTTCTCCTAATGAACTGCATCCTCCCACAGATTCCTTATCTTAGATAGAGACCCATAGTCGGACAGAACATAACGAGAAGGGAGGACACTGAGGAGTAGGACCTCACACCAGACCTTTTTATATTGCTGCCCTTCCAACATGTTCATCCTAGCCAGATTTTGAATCCAAGAAATAGTACTTTGCAAAAGTATGTGACGAAGCCGAGATTGTTCCTTGGCAACTTTCTAATGCAAGCACACCTCTCTGTAAAACTAAAGCTATGAAAAGTGTTCACCCTTTGATAGGTCTGTTATCTTGGCAATGTAAAAAACTAAGTACCTCCTCTGAGGTCCAAGCCATGAAACTTTTCTACCTTTCTGAAAGAAGAGGAATAAGAAAAATGGCGGGAAGCTGAACTATTTGACTTAAATGAAATTCTGAGATCACCATAGGGAGGAAAGAACGTTTTAGTAAAAGGGCGACCTTTTCATTGGAGCACACTAAATATGGAGGCTTGCAAGACAATGGGCCTCATTACGAGTTTGGAGGTAGCTGCGCTGTTTGTAGCGGCATGGCTACCTCCAAACTCGGGTCTGGGTCCCGCAAAAGGGGACTTACCGGGCCATTCTAACCTTGGAGGGCCCGGTAATTCCCTTTTGCGGGACCCGGTACATCCCCATTCCGATGTGAGCCCCAAAGGGCTCAATGGGAATGGCGAGGGTGCTAACAACGGGCCCGTTAGTGACGGGACCATTTTTAGCATCCTCTTCTGCTAGCGGTCCCGCTCTGGACGTCTGGTCTGACCAGGTGTCCAGAGCGGGACCCGCTGCAGGACCCGTAATGTGGCGGCCCGGTATGAACGGTGCCGGTCTCTTACCGGCACCGTTCATACCGTGGTCGCCTTCCTCCTAATGAGGCCCAATGTCTGAAGATTGTTTACCCTTCTGGACGAAATAATGGGCAACATAAAGACAACTTTCAGCATCAACAATCGCATAGAACAAGAATAGACGGGTTCAAAGGGAGACCCCATCAAAAATACAAGAGCAAGATGCCCACAATGTAGCATGGAGGAAACATCATGCTACATAATAAAAGGCCAGAGGTATGTTTGTCCGAAGCTGCCCTTCCTGCTTTGCAATTATCATCACTAGAGTGAGCCCTTGCCTTACGCATACAACAAAAAGACTTAAAGTTCAACTTCCAGGCAAACAAAATGTGTATTTCATGTGATCACCGCTAGAGGGAGCCGTTGACTTATGCATACAATAATAAGAACATATATACATTAAAAGAAATATATAAACTGAAATTCAATTTATTTGCATTATTTCTCCAACATAATAAATGTCTTCTTTAATGTGTTATTTAATTATTGATTGTAATATTTCCTGGTATGTATTATTATATCAATAATATTCTTCATTTACGTTTTAAACTTTATTTGACTTCAATTTACTTTATTTTATGGTCTCATGTCTACTTTGATTCATTCTGTACCTGAATGGTATTACTCTGACATCCCTCAACATTATATATTTGAGTCCAAAATCCAAGGCAATGAGGAGCAGATACAACAATTGGCTATATGTACTATGTTGAACTTCCGACAGATTCTGTGAGATTTTGTTTGAAGTTACTAATCCTCCACATAAAAGGAACAAGATCCTTAACAAAAATGTTTTTTCTATTAGCATAAATAACGATAAAATACACCACATAATATATTTACACTCTGAAAATGTCTTCCTTTATGCACATTAGCCCGTGTACACAGGCTTTTCCACTAGTATTTACTAAACCACTTATGAAATGCATAACCGTCAAAATTGTAAAGTCAGAGCCTGTTCTGAAGTCCTCTTAAAGATAGAAATAATTGCCAAATAACCTTTAGCTGTGCCAACCTGAAACCCTGCTAGGAGGCAGAGAGCAGACACACAGACTGAAACTGTGGAGCAAGATAAAGGGTCCAGATCCTTCTCACCACACCATGATGGTAACCTTCCTTCAATGACAGTTATGGATGGCCTTGGTGGCAGATCTTCTGGGAGAGAGGAGAACCTCCAGGACCAATCCCCATACCTCATCCCTCTCAGCAGCCACACATGGAGGAAGAGTATGCTGAGGCTCAGGTGAAGATCTCACCCCCAACCCCTCGACATTGGAAGAGGAGTTCCACTCTCATTGTGAGACATCTAGGAAGGAATGTTGTTATGTAAAGTACATCTGAGTACCACGTCCCCATGGCCCATTACAAGGCAATCAGAATAATAGTGGTTTTCAATCTCCATAACTTCCTCAGAATCTGACGATGGCGGAAACTGGTAGGAATGCACAGAGGAGGCTGAAGTGCCACTCTGGAGCAGAACAGCTTGCACGTCCTTGACACTGGAGGTAAACAGATCCACTTGAGGGGCTCCCAAAAGTCAAAGAATTCTTGAATGACTTGCTGGCAAAGCTCACACTCATGGGAGATCTAGCCCAGCGTGCTCAAGCCATCCACAACCACATTTTCTGCCCTGGCGCCATGGGCTGCTGAAAGAGTGTTGTTATTCTCCAAGACCCAGAACAAGAGCCACATTGTTTCTCTGCACAGGGTCTTTTATCCCATGCCACCCCTCTTATCGAAGTAGTGTATGGCCATTGTGCTATCCATCAGAATCAGGACACTCTTCCCTTGGATCAATGGAAGAAATGCAATCAGTTTAAACATGATTGCTTGCACTGTGAGGGGTTGATGTGTACCCTGCGCTCTGCCAAGGACCAAAGCCCACTCACTCTCTGATTGGTCAGGTACACCCTTCAGAGAGGTGTCCATGACCACCATGAATACCTGCCATGGTTGCAATAAACAATTCCCCTGCAATTAAGTGGTCTTGCTGGGCCCACCACAGGAGATCCTGTACAACAAGCCTGAAAACAGGAGACAACGGAAATCACAGAAGCCATTGGAGCGAACTCTTCCACAATCAAGCCTCTTGTACCAAATAAATGCAGGATGCCCTGAGTCCCAAAACACAGACTTCATTTGGGGCTATCAGGAGGTAACAGTTCTTTGTCAAAGTTATTTTGCATTATTTTAATATAGTATAGTGATCAATGTTGATTTGAGTCTCGAGCTGGGCAGTCCTCTGATGTGCTATCTCAATGGACTTGACCATCAAGGTTAAGCTTCTACAACAAAGCAGGGGCCGGGATCTCAAGTGTGGTGGATTTAAAGTTGCCTTTGCCTAGGTTTGACGGTGCAGTGGGCTCTGGTTCAGCCACTGACACCAGGCTAGTCACTTTCAGCACAGCAGCTTTTACAAACAATATCCAATATTTGTTTTTTAAGCAGCTCCCACTTTTCCAAAGATGATGAGCTGATGGGAAATGTTACCTGGTGTTCTGAAGAATCAGATGAGTCTTCATATGTAACATCCCTCCTAGAGGACCAACACTTCTTTTTATGGGACGAGGAAGATGATGAATGATGGGGCCATCATTCTCCAAAGGATTCATCACGATTGGAACTCACTTCTTCAAAAGATAAGGGGCCCAATTTAAGGGTCAGGAAGGTTTTTGCATAGTTGCCTTTGGGCTAAATATCATTGATTTTGTTTTCCTGGTGTTAATAGATAAGTTATTACCAGCACAATAAGTAGTTAGGCTATTCAAAGCGCACTGCAGACCCAGGGGTGCCAAGTCCAAAAGGACCAAATCGTCAGCATACCCGAGCCAGGGGATTTTTAACATACCACGCCTAGGAGGAACCAAGTTGTTATTTTCAAGGGCTGTCGGAAGGTCACTTAAGTAGAGATTAAACAACAATGGTGCTATTATACTGCTTTTTCTAAGGCCCACATAAGTGTTAATGGGGGCAGTGGTTGCACCATTGTTGTTCAATCTAACTTTAACAGTGGTGTCAGAATATAAGGTGACTAACATTCTTAGCAGACCAAGTGGAATACCTGCAGTAAAGTCCACAAAGACAGGTGTGATGAATCCTGCAGAGTTCTCACAGAATCCCTGCCTGAAGTCTCTTCCCAGCTGGCCAGAGAATGGCAGCTGCTACCTGACCCTAGCCCTAGGGGTGTTATTAGCTGGGTGGATCGCCTGGGAGGAGAAGGCCACCACAGGAATAGGATGACTCCATTGGGAGAGACGCAATATTTATACTCTTCTGAGAGGAAGGTTTCTCTAATGGCGGAATACCTAATGGCTTGTTGTCATAGTAAGGCTTCCCTTCCCAAGATTACCCAAATTGTCAGCTCTGAAAATCCCTATGGTAAACATGGGAATGATGTATGTAAGAACGTCTGATAATTATAAATCCACCTTAGGTTTGAATTATAAAACCAAGAGTCAACCATTAATTCCTTTGAAACCTTCTCCTGATAGTACATTTCATAAATCATTCAATCAGAGGGGATTAAATAATGTTGAAATGAATAAGAACATTAGAGACTTCAAGTGCCATAATGCCTAGGTACTGGGACGAGGAAGAGGGACTCAGAGTTACAGAATTGTTTTGTGCGGTCTAGTGGTTATAATAACCCACACCTGAGCGGGAGGTTTGAACATATAAAACCCCATAAGGCGCGGGCCATTAAGGAGAAGCAGTGGGAGCAGCTGAGTCAGGTGGAGCGAAACAGAGCTGCTGCTGTAGTAGAAGTGGGACGCCGTGTCATGGAAGCAGCCGAGGTTGGAAGCCCTGGTGTATGCAGGGGAAGCGCAGCAGGAAGAGGTACGAAGGCTGGCTGTCCTGAGAGAGGGAGTAGCTCTCCTGATCCTGCGTGTGACTCCAGTGTGTGGCGTTAACCGAGTACGAGCAGAGCATCAAAAGTATCAAAACCTCCACCTTCAGGAGGCGTGAGCGAGGGAAACATTACCCGAGCTGTCAGATGCCTGAGCGAGTCCGACAAAGGGAGAAAGAGCAGCGGGTTCGTTGAAGGAGCATGCAAAGACCGGTGAGTTGGCCTGTGTCAGGTAACCCCGGGGCACTCCATGACAGACGCTGACTCCCGATAAAGATTTTGAATACTGAATTAATGAATGGCAATTGAGGACAACTTGTATATTAAGTATTAAGAGAGATCAAGTTGAAGAACGTTGTATCCCACATTATCAAAGGGGGCACAACTCTATGTTAAGAGACATCGAGTTGAGGAACATTTTATGCAATATCGTCAAAAGCTGCGTAACTCGTTTATTAAGGGAAATCGAGTTGAGGAACATTGTAGCCACCATTGTCAAATCCAAAAGGGCATAACGTTTAATCAAAGGGTAAAAGAATATTGCAACCACCTTGCCAAAGCCAAAAGGGAAGAGTATTCAAACAAGGTGAATGTTCTTTAAAGGTAAGAGCACTTGTAGAAGAAAATTGTAATCAATATTGTCGAAGTCAAAAAAGGGGCAATTAATGAAAGTCAGTATTGCCACAGCCAAAGAAGGCCAATTAAAGAAAGCCAGTATTGCCAAAGTCAAAGAGGGGCAATTAAAGAAAGCCAATATTGCCAAAGCAAAAGAGGGCAAAAAAGGAAAACCCAGTATTGCCAAAGCTAATGAGGAAGTAGTTAAGGAAAATAAAAGTTGACAGAACAGAAGACCTCCATTTAACTATTATCAAAGGGGAGAAAAATATAATCTGCAGTGCCTGGGGGAAATTAAACAGATTGAGAAACATTGTCAATGTGTTGTGACCTATTCATGAAACAGTTGTTGGGATTTTACTTTTCCACATTGAGGATTGAAGTGTGGAACACTTGAAGCAGCCTCACCACAAAGTACTTGTAGAAGTGGTAGGAGTTTTAGACTGGCAGGCGAGTACACCAGGAAAGGGACTATTAGGGGTTAATCCTGGCACGTTATTGGACCAGGAAGAAGATAATTGAAGTACAGCAATGTGTAGAATGCTGTGATGGCAAGAAAGTGGCAAATCCATTTATTGTGCTGTGATGAACTGTGGTAAAAGCATCCTTACAGAACTTTGTTGTTTATGAAGAAGAGATGTGGACGTAGCTATGTTTTTGAAAGAAGAGAAATCATATTGACGCTTGATTGAAAGCTTGTTATCAATCAAGAACTTGGACAAGTATTTTGAGGAGTGATACATTTTGTTTAACAATAAGACTGTTCCAGTGCTAAGTGAAAGACGTATGGCGTGAAAAGACCTTTGTGTTTGGAGCAGAACTTGGCTATTGAAAGGAACTTAATTAATTCGAACTTTGGACTGGAAAATCCTGAATTAATTCTGGGCAAGGGGATCCGACCCTGGTTACAAGGATACATGTTTGTAAAGTTTATGCTTGAATGTAACTGTTATTTTTGACCATATAATACTTGTATGATTTATTGAATGTACAAGTGTGAGGGACAGATACCTTTTTTAGAGTGTTTTCCTTTAGTCTTAGTTGGACAGGTAGGGAAATCTTCATTAGTTTAGGGAAAGTGAGGCGGTTAACCCACCTTTATTAATTCATAAAATGGCAACTTGTGGGAAAACTCTATCTACTTGTATGCCTTAAATTTCTGACCCCTCACACAGAATAGACCTTTGAGTTGCGTACCTGCCAAGAATATTGAACCAAATTGGACAATATCAACATAATGGTGTGGATGCCGGCACCTTTGACAAACCCAGTTTGGAACTTAGGTATAATGGAAGCCTCTGTCCCCCAAGCTGAGAGTTTTAATAGCAACACTCTAGCAAAGAATTTGGACGGGACATTTAACAGGTGATAGTTCTTAGCACCAAGCCTGGATCCTTTCTTAAGAACAAGCACAATAATACTCTCTCGTCAAGAAGCAGGAATAACATTAGTGGCAGGGATGCATTTGAAAAGCTAATGTAAGAGCCTGCAAAACCAATCAGGATTTAATTTTAACAAAGCATTACTGAAGCCATCAGGCTCGAGAGCCAGACAAGTCTTTAGAGAGGCTTTAATATGGCTCATACTCTGTATTGTCATATTGAACTCCCAGGAGGCGTCAGAGAGATCGCATTCAGAGTCCTCATTCAGATATCTGCCAATATTTGCACCCAAATAAATCTCCCAGTCAGCTTACCCACATTAGCAATGCAAAGTAAAGGCTGGAATTTGTCTCTAACCAAGTCCCAGAATGTTTTTCTGTTGTTTAAGATGGCTGTTGTGAGCATATTCCAACGTACACAGTTTATGTTCTTTTGATGCAATCTCAGCCATTTGCGGTACACCTGCTGGCGTGCCTTAGAAAAATGTGCAACAAGTGGGCTACCAATATTCATAGAGATGATAACTCTGAAATCCTTAGGAAGGGCTCTTTTTGCCGCTCAAATGTTTTTTGTATCATAGCGCATTTTAATGGTGTTCACATATCAGTTTTTGTATATACTAGGTCTGGGATGAGGTTAAGGAGTCAGAGAAACACATTGAGAAGTCTGCACCATAAGATTAAGATTCAATAGTATCACATGGTTATCTAGAAGGAGACTACCACATTTACGTGTGGCAGAAAAACTCCAGTAAGTGTTATGGTCATTCAACAATACAAAAGATTGAATGAGGTAATTGAATATTTATGTAAATATGTTTCAGCATTTAATAAATAATACAGAATAGGATGTCTTTGGCTTTTGAAGTAAGTACCATGCATATTGCGAGCATTACATCTGGCCAGGGAATAACAAGTTAACCAAAAGTAACAAAGCTGAAGCCAGAATTACATAAACAAAGTAGACATTCAGACAAGAGTAACAAATGGACGGAAGCCAAGAATCTTTATCAGTAAGCACAATTACACACAGAGTAGATTCACTGCACTAATCTCCATTGGCAATTTACTTCACACCTCTCAGCATACTCATTTCAGTATGTAGCTCCTTAAAGGCATGATTTGAAGGTTCCTGCCTTATATAACCTACCCCTAAACCTAAACCCTGAGCTAATTTTGCTGAGGGTTTTTATGTGGAGAATGATAAACAATGCAGCAGGGCACTGAACAAGTGCCTGCACAGTAACCGCTGAGAACAGCATGCACGTTTCAAATACACCAGGCAGTTTATGGGCAGCTAGCAACTTATGTAATTGTTTTGAGCTCATTAGAATTAGTTATCATGGGGTGCGAAGTGCAGTGTGAAAAATAGTACGCCCATTTGTTAAGGGAATTACAGCATGTCTTCATTGTATTTCAGAAACATTGCTGTAGGGTGCGTGCAATACCTAAATGTGTAATTTTATTTGTCGCAAAGAAAAAGGAAATCACAGCATTAGTAAGAGCGCCCAACCTAGAACCTGCTTGTCAGATGTATAACTGGCATTATTCAGGATTTTATTGTTCTTATACATCAGATAAGTATGATGATTCTTATCAAATAAGCCTTTCAAAGCAAGTAAGGGGAAATCAGAATCTCCCGTGCTTATCTTATAGGAGAGGTGGCAATATCAAACCTGTGGCAAGAATAGTAACAGCTCCTTTTTCTCTGTACAAGCCTAAATCTACGATTCATGAGCTAAATGTATGTAAGCAAAGAGCGCTGTTCTCCTATAAGTTACACACATGACTCATCACTATCTACTTGTCCTTTGTACACTTACAATCTATAACTCAATCACCCTGCATACCCTGCGGCACCTAAGCACCAATCGCAGGGCATCATGCCAGGGACCCTCCACTGGGTCAGAATCTGAGTAGAGTCCAAAATGAGCTCTAATGCTTCAGTCATCACACTGTGACCTGAAACATACATCCAAGTCAAAGGTGCTCAGTCAATTATCAGCAGTCAACACATTCATGTCCATTTATCAACCCAACTAGAGTTGAAACATAACCTCATATTCTCCTTAGTCATCACAGATGCCTATCCATGCCCAGACTAGCACTCCCAAACAGTGTAATTCAAATATATTCACAATTCATCAATAAAGGAACCCATTTCAAAGATCAGCAAACTAAACAGGTGTTGCAAATGTGCCATAAATGTAATAAATTAATGGGATTACTACAGGAAGAGAGAAAGAGAACGAGATAATTGGGGGGTGCAAGGTCATCAAATAGAAAGAAAAGAAACATTTATAAATAATGAGCGGGTCCAATGAAAAGGGATCCCGTTTCAATTAACAACGATTTAGAATGTTCATTTTGGTGCATTTTTCAATTGAATAACAAAGAGGCCCACTTCAATAACCATCTATGGGAAAATGTGTAGCATGAAAAGATATGGCAAAATGCAGAAATGTGTGACCCCCAGGTAAGCTCTACTTGGAGTAACGACAGACCTGCTGGAACCAACACAAGAGAAGGGTCTTAAGAGGAAGCAGAGACCTAATTACCAAGAGGAACCCTTTAAAGAGCCACTCATATTGATGACTTCATTACAGCTCCAACATCATTTTTAGGGATACAAAAGTGGTAGCAATTCGCGATGAGTACAGATCCATGTTTTAGATCAACAGCACAAAAGCAGACATGGCCGATTACTGTGAGCATGTGCTAGTCTCCAGATGTTGCTTTTGAATACATTCAGTGGAGGTGCTCAATGTCAGTAAGTCCATTCATGAGAAATGAATGAGCTACCACAGACATAGTATATGTTTGCATTGCCAATGTTTTGTGACTCAGGTCCCTCATGTGTGCTGATGTGCTGCTAAAATCATATTTTCATGTTTAACCATGTGCACATACTCTCTGACATATGCAGACATAAAACTATAAACTCAGACCCTTATATACAAATACCAGCTACACACACAAAATGCAGCCCACAAATAGAGAACAACCACGCTTAACCCCTACACATTCCCTCTTCCAATTGCAGACTAGAATACAAACAAGCACAAACCTACAGAGACCACAACATAGGTGGACGCACTGGCATAACGAGTCCCACTCATGCAGCCCTACACATAAACCCAGATATCCCTCGACTCAGATCTATGCATTAAGACCCACATAGACACCTAGTAAACTCACCCACGCAGGCAGATCCCATAAGCATACAGAGATGCACCCATAGACTCAGACAGACCAAGAGAAATGCGAAGTCAAACACATAAAGACATGCAGAGACATACACACAGAGGAAGACATATTCACATTAGGTCCTGTTCCATACAAACCAAAAAACACCAAATACATAGCCACAAACATAATTTACCACATGCACAGAATCTGAGACGCTCAAAATTCCAATCACGCAAAAGCCCAGAAAGATATACACTGACAGGAAGATAAGGCCACATACAGACTGACCTACACATGACAAAAAACACAAAGACTCAAATTGACACGCAGATCCCACACACACATTCAACAAATCATTCATAGTGCAGTTGTATGCACATTTTTCAGACTCAAATTGACTAATCAACCCACACCAACCCACACGGATTAAACCAAATCTGTACTGTACAGACACAAACTCAATAACAGCCTTGAGTTTACACGTACATTTCCCTCCGACGATCCTTTTTCACAGTTGGCCCATCCCGGGCCGGGTCCTCTGAAATCTTGATGGCTTCCTCAATTGCAGCCAGTAAGCCATTCCCGCCTTCTCCTCGAAGGGCAGGACCAAAGCACTCGGGTCGACGGATCAGCAGACGTACCACTACATTGGCATTCTCTTCCACACTTTCACCTGGAAGACAAGACCAATACAAGTGAATTAACATAAGAAGGTATTGTCTGTACCAGTAAGTGTTCTTTTGATATCCTATAACAGGCTGTATATTGTGAGGTAGGAGGACAAGATGTGCCTATGAAAGGGTGCTCATAATGTGTGTGTGTTTTTAACACCAATCTTATTTGTGATTGCAGGTTTCATCCCACAGCTATGCTGCAGGTCCTTCAGTACTTCTGATTTACATTAACTGGTTTATTAGACTTTTTCCTTAAGAGTCCTCACCTGAGGCCTCTTCAGGGACACAGATACTGACTGCTGTGTGCATTAGTGTGTTGTTGTGATAAGAAATTATGTAATGTATGCTATGCGTATAATATATAAGGGAGTGCATCAGTATGTTATTATATATTTGCCATCATATTTCTGGTTTTGGTCGCTACATAGAATGGTGTCAGAGGTGCGATCATACATTTACTTATGTTATAAAGCAAAGAAGCCAAGTGACAGTCTGGGATTTGATGTACCTACCATTCACAAATACAGCAAATCGTTGAAAGTCAAGGTAACGTTCCCCTCCCACAGGATTCCAGCCGATATCAGGGTAACCCTTTGCTAGCAGCATGGGGCAGCTCTGAAGGCCACAGCCAGCTAGGTAGGACACCACCTAGGAAGAGAGAAAAGGGGGCAAGATGACAGATGTTCTCCAGATATGCAAGAAGCACCAACATGTATATTTAAAGCATATTAAAATTAATCAACAGAAATATAAAGAGAGGCAAAGGATGTGGTTGGAGTGTCTTACTACCAGGTTTGCTGATTTTGGAACATGACCATAGAACACTTCCATTTCTTACCACATGCAACTTGGTTTTCCTCCCTTATTTGAACATCGAAAAGAAGATGGATTTTTTTAAATCGACCATCACTCTTAAGTTTGCCTGTCCACAGTGTGAGGTCATTGTCAAGAAGTCAGATCCTAGAAAGGTCCCATGCAGGAGCACTGCATTAATCTTCCTTTTGCTGATTTCAGGGGATGCTTCCATGAGTAAGTCCAGACTTCAGCCACCAAATCAAGTCGCAAGCGTTTTTAATAGCCGCCAGTCTCTATTAGGAGATGGTTCTACCCTTAGCCAAAGTCAGGGGCCGGTTTTCCCACCCAGCAAGGGGCCTGGGAGCAATTAAATGAAAGGTGCAAATGATACCCCCACTTCGATTTAAAGGGTGAAGAAACACCATCATGTAAGGGTCTCGTAAAAGCTTTAGTCCAGGGATCTGAAACACCTACATTGGGGGCCATAAAAATAATTCCCAGTTAGAGCCATAAGGGCTCCCCCAAATACCCCCAGTCAAGGGCCCTTAAATACACCTGACCAGTTACAATGGCCCCTGTGGGACACAGTAAAGATCTGTAAAGCTCTGCTCTATACTATATACTGTATTTTATTATATACAATATATCTGCTCTGCTACATACTCCTCGCCTTACGGATGCCCATATGTATTGCTCGCTTACTCCTGCCTATGCAACCTGTAAATCACGTAAATTGTGTGCCATTTCTATGGCTTATGTACTGCCTGTATATTTCATGCCTGTGTAACCTGTGAGATTACCTGTAAATCATGCATACTGTGTGCCATATCTATGGCTTATGTATTGCCTGTTTATTGCATGCCTGTGTAACCTGTAAGATCAGCGCCCAGTTGCCCCAGGGCTAGGTTGCGCTTTACAAATAAATAAAATACAAATACAAATACATATACATAATCAAGGAGTTTATCCCATACAAAATAGCAACCACACCCAGTCATGGGATGTGGTTCTACCTCCAGTTTGGGGATGTGGACTAGCCCCTGTGCAAGCAGCATCAGCATCACCTCCGTCCCAAGGACTGATATCACCTTAAATCATTGCCGCTGCATGAACACTCGTCAGATACATGGGGTGGCAGCACAGTTAGGCACACAATGTCATACAGTCACGTTTATTAGACTTAAAATAAGATTCCCTAGGGTAGGATGTTTTATTTGTAAGTACAAAGGAAGAAATAATAACTTTTCATACCAAAAAACAAAACACGTCACACTAAATTACTTTAAAAATCCAAAAATATATTTACAGTATTGAATTGAAGGAAAGCTTGGGAGAAAATCAAATCAAATAGACGCGACTGCACAAGTCTGTAGTAGAATAAAGTACTTACCTCTGGTAATGTTCTTTTCCTACCATGGATTCCTCATCTCATATATATTCTTCCTGCAGCAGCAGATCCCATAAACATTTGACAGCAGTGAGTGCTGTACAGTTCATCAGCGCTCTTCATCGTCAAGTCCCGATGTGACATTGGTGTCAGTACAAATAAGTCGCACCGCATGTCGTGACCTCAGTTACTCATTTTCCCCCCATGCTTAGCCTCATTGGCTATCACAAATTAAATGAGGCACCCCTCAGCATTGAAAGAGACAGCAACAGGCGAGAGCTCCCTGATTGGGAGGCAGTTTGGGAGGGCGATGAGGAATCTGTGGGAGGACCATCCATCAGAAAGAACATTAGAAGAGGTAAGTAATTTGTTCTTCTAATGGATTATGTCCTGCCAGGATTCCTCATCTTAGATAGACTTCCACAGCAGTACTAAGTTGCAGAAGGAGGGGGGCGTGAACTCGGACGCATTATACTAGAACATGCTGCAGAACACCTCTACCAAAGCAGGTGCAGTAACTTTTCATGAACGCGTGGATAGAGGCCCACGTTGCAACCCGACAGATGTCCTGAGTTCGAACTCCTCTTTGGAGTACTGATGTGGTAGCCACATTTCTGGCTGAATGTGCTCTGAAGCCATTGCAGATGTCTTTCTGACCATTGAGTAGCATTCATATACGTACACTACAATCCATCTGTATATGATCTGCTTTGTTACTCATCTGCCCGTTTTAGGGCCGGTGTACCCCAAAAAGAGCTGTTCATCTCACCTGAAGGGATTCACTTTGGCAATGTAAAAGCTCAAGGCTCTTTGCTGATTGAGCCTATGCAGAATATCCTTTTCCTTAGAGGGATTAGGTGGAGGATAAAAGGCTGGCAAGCTGATTTTTTGCAAAATGTGGAATTCAAACCGTACTTTCGGTAGGAAAGAAGGACACAATCTGACCTTGACCATGTCCATTCAAGAAATCGTGTCTTACATGACAGAGCATGGAGCTCACACTCTCTACATGCCGATGTGATGGCCATCTTCCAAGTGAGACACCTGAGCAGCAAGAGTGCAATGGCTCTAATGCTGCTGCCAATAGAAAGTCCAGGACCATGTTTAGGTATTTGTGAGTCCTTTCAGAAATTGCATGATGGATGTTTGCGCCTGGATGTTTTTTTTTTTGTTTTGAAAAACGATCCTTGCTCGGGCATGTGTTTGAAAATGGAGCGTGCAAGAAAGATAGCCTTTGACTGTCAAAATCTTTAGGCCTTGTCTGGCCAAATGCAATAGGAATGACAGGACCTTTAAAGTGTCACACAGGCCTCTCTCTTGCGAGAGCAAATCTGCCCTCTGGGACAATGCCACAGAGAACAGATGGCCATGTTCAGAATGTCTGGGTACCACGTCGGTCTGACCCAATCCGGGGCAATCAGGATTATGGTTTTTCTGTGTCTTCTCAACCTCCTGATCATTAGGGCTCATATCAGGGACATTTCTCTGGCGCAGAATTGTTCACACTTCCTGTTGGAAATTAATGCAACGAGATCCACCTGAGGGCTTCTCCGAAGGGCGAAAATATCTCCAAAAGAACTTCCAGGGCACAGCTCCCACTCATGGGCGACCGAGACCTGCCTGCTCAGGGTGTCCGCAGTTGTGTTCTCCATCCCAGACAAGTGTACTGCTGTAAATGGAGAGCTTGTTCTGTAACACCCAGAACCAGAGCTTTATTTCATCCCTGCACAGGGGGAGTGATCGAACACTACCTTCCTTGTTTTCTAGATTTTTTTATTCAGTATTATCACTATGAACCGTTGTCTGTCATGTCATGTAAAAAGGCCATCAGCACTAGTCTAACTTCCATCAGCTTCAACAGGTTTATGTGGGGTGTTGTCTTTGCCAGGGACTATAACCCGCTCACCATCAGCTCATTTAGATGAGCATCCCACCCCTTCAGTTATGCGTTCGTAACTACGGTCGCCTCCGGCCACAGATGCCAAAAGGATTCTCCTGCCATCAGGTTCTCTCTCCGCGTCCACCAAAGGAGGTCCTATGCAACCTTGTTCGGGACCTGAAGTAGCTCTGCCATGTTGCCTGAGAACTGTGACCATTGAGACACTAGAGCCCAAAGAAGGGACATCATTCATACCCGGGCCTCTGGCATTAGTAAAATGCAGGATGCCATGAGACCTAGCAACGACAAGATGTCCAGGGCTGGCAAGAAGTGGGCGTTTTGAGATGTGGTGACCATCTATTGGATGTGCAGAGCCTTGACCTTGGGAGGGAAAGCATTCCAAGAGGAAGAGTCCAGAACCACTAAGATGAATTGGAGAGTTTGGAAAGGTGACCTTGGGACTTCTTGAAGTTCAAGGAGAAGCCCAGCTTGCGTAAGAAGGGGCAGATGCGGATACGGTGACTTAGATCAGCCAATCGTCCATGTATAGGAAAACATGAATTCCTCATCTCCTCAAGCTAGCTGTCACCACTGCCAACAGCTTGGTGAAAACCCTTGGGGTGGAGGTGAGCCTGAAGGGCATCACGCGATACTGCTAGTGAGAACTGCCAAGGACAAAGCTCAGGTATTTTTCTGTTTTTTGGGAGGATCAGCATGTGAAATTAAGTGGTCTGGAGTGACAACAACCAATCTTGGAGTTCAAGGCCTGGAGAATTTGAAAGCGTGTTAACATCATGGAATTGTCCTTCACGAGGAACTTGTTGACGCATCTCAGGTCCAAGATGGGTCGCAGTACTCTGTCCTTCTATGGTACCAAAGCCCACCACACCGTGTTTCTCTCTGCTTGAGGCTCCATTTCTATGGCATTTTTCCTCAGAAGGGAGATAGTCTCCTGCTGGAGTAGCGTAGGAAGGGGAGACAGTACCCTTGGGTGACCACCTATCGTGCCCATGCGT
Source organism: Ambystoma mexicanum (assembly GCF_040938575.1). Lineage (NCBI taxonomy): Eukaryota > Metazoa > Chordata > Amphibia > Caudata > Ambystomatidae > Ambystoma > Ambystoma mexicanum. Next base: position 721,854,107 of record NC_090923.1, read on the forward strand.
CTATAGTAATACTGTACCATTCTGTAGAATGATGCAGCAAATGCCCCCTATTGGAGTAGCATGTGAAAAGATATCAAAGCAATTTTGAAGCCGCTGTAGTACTAGAGGGCACTGAAGTGGTGGTGGACAGAGAGGTTTACCTCCTCTGCCTCTCGATGGACTGGACAACTTTCTCTGTCCTTGGCTGGCAGCATTTTGCTCCCTCCCTCTTTGGCAGTGATAGCTGTAGTCGGGAAAATAACTCCCTTTGCATGTCTGAGATGCAGCTTGCGTGGGTTTGCGTACCACCACTGCCAGAGACTTGAGATGCCTTCATTTTCTCTGTCCTATCATCTGATTTAGGACCAAACAGGTTAGAGCCATTGAATGGCATGTCCAACAGTTTGGCTTGCACAGTCTGTGAACGTCACCTCCATGACACAGAGCTTGTGTCTATGGCCCTTCCCACGCAGTCTGCAGCATCAAGTTCAGACTGGAGTACTTGGCACATAGCCTCTTTACCATCTCTCACTAAATTGAGGAAACTGTCCTTCATTTGCCCTCTGAGACGTGTTCAACAGCCTGTGATATGACTGCTCACAAGGTGTGGGCCTATTTGGCCAGAACGCATGTTGCAATAACGGCTTTTAAGGGCATGCCCCCTGAAGCGGAGATCTTTTTTTATAAGGCGTCACATTCCTTGTCACCCCTACAAAGAGGTAAGGTAGGGTATGTGCTCGCCTTAGCAATAAATGTTGCTGCCAGCACCACCATTCTCCCTGTGCTGGGCAGTTTAGACAGGAATTCTGGGTCATAGCGCGCTGGTGTGTACTTCCTTACTAGATCCTTGTGTAATGCTTTTGCTGAGCAGGATCTCTTCCACAGCTCTAACAAGGGCGGAATGGAAGGGCAGGACAGTTTCGCCAGTGGCCTTCTTTTGATGATATCAGTGAGATCATATTCAGTAATCTTCCTTGCAAGAGGCCCCCAACCCAAGGCATCTGTGGCCTTAGCCATCATCCTTCCGAACAGCAGAATTAAGATGGCCATGGGGGTCTGCCTGCTCAAATTCAACCTCTGGAGAAGTGTCTAGACCTTTAGATTCATGGCTAACTCAGTCAGTCTGGCCTCTTCTGATTGAATTCCTCTGGAATGTGAGTAGTTGTCAAAGGTTCAAAGGCGAACGGGATTAGAGCACTGTCTTCATCAAAAATGCTTAGAAGGGGCCCCAAAAAGTATTTCCTAGAATGTGGGGTAAATCGTGATGCCGAGGATGCTTCAGCTGTCGACGTCAAAGATCCTTTCAAGATTGGCTTCGACGTGATGTCGAAGAACGGCATGGGTGTCGAGATCGGTGAAGGCGCCTGAGGTTTTGTCGAGGGTGAAAATGCCGCCGGGCACTTAGGTGCACAGGAAGTACAGTATTACAAACCCCCTAAAAACTGAGGTCACGAGGCAAGGTGCAAGCTATTTTTACCGAAGCAGATGCCACATACAGGCTCGATGACTAATAGCACCAAGGAACCTTGATGTCATAGCGACTTAGCAACCCCTGATATCAAAAGTTTTTGAGATCTGCTGCACAAAGAAGACTCTATCTGAGATGAGGAATCAGTGGGAGGACACAATCCATTAAAATGAGCCATTATATCATAAAATTACTAATACATGTAATTAGGAATCTCCCTGACATAACAGCCACACCTTTATTCATTTATTTCTTTATACACCACGTTTGGCAGAGCCATCTGCCTATACATTCACACTTTCTATCCCTCAGGAATCTCACCTGACATTGTGGCAGACTTTTGTGAGCACGCCCCTGACTTCTTCACAGAGAGTGTGTTGCCTCACTCTGTGTACCAGATCTTCCTTTCTAACATCGCTGCAGAGGCAAGCCACTACGTGACTACCCAAGGTGACCCAATCCTTATTCTTCCCATGAAATCATGATGATACCCCATTCCATCACAATGCTTGTCGAGTGCCCTAACTGCCAAACGCAGGGAGATTGAACCCTCCCCTACAAGTAAGTTCCCATCCTTACCCCAAGCACTCTATCTTGAAATTCTGCACCCCTTCTTCGGCCCTACAATGAAAGTCAGAGTACTCTTTTCTTTCAATTTTAGTATCACTAATTGTGACATTGTTACATCAACGATATTGGGCCTCATTACAAGGTGGGCGGAATGGGTTTAACGGCACCGGTAATGGTGCCAGTGCCGGTAAACCCATTCCGCCCTATTACGAGGTTCCCTTGCGGGACCCACTCAGAACATCTGGTCAGACCAGACGTCCTTTGCGGGTCCCGCAAGGGGACCAGGGAGCTAATAACAGGCCTGTTATTAACGGGCCCGTTATTAGCTCCCTCCGCATTCCCATTGAGCCCTATGGGGGCTCCGATGGGAATGGGGATGGGTTTTTTGAATGAGGAATTACCGGGTCCTCCAAGGTTGGAATGACCCGGTAATTCCTCATTCAAGCTACCCGGACCCGAGTTTGGAGGCAGCCATGGCGCTAATAGCACCATGGCTGCCTCCAAACTCGTAATGAGGCCCATTGTCTCCCAGAAAGCAGGTGGGTTTTTTTTGGGCTTATTTGATTAGAGTCTACTTATCGCCTGGATGACGGCTAGCAGTCATGCAGCAGTGCATGTTAAAAATTGAGACTTTCTAGTTGTGCCCCGGTAAAATACCGGCACCACCTTGGCGGAAAGGGGAATTACCGCCCCATTCCAAGGTTGGCGGGGTGGTAATTCCCCCTTCCACCATTGCCCTTCCCCATTCCCATTTTTGCCCCATAGGGCATAATGGGAATGGGGAAGGCGCTAATTACGGTACCGCAAATTGCGGTACCGTAATTAGCTCCCTGGGTCCCTGCTATTCCCTAGCTCCCTGGGTCCCTTTGCGGGTTGGTTTTTAAGGCCTGCAAAAAGGGACCTCGTAGTAAGGCGGTAAGGATTTACCGGTACCGGTATTTTACCATCCGTGTAATGAGGCCCAATGTGTTTTTACGCAAATGTCACTTGTCACTTGGGGAAGTGAATATGTTCATTTGTCAAACTTCAACATTGTACGGAACTCCATAATTCAATATGGAAGTACTTCACTTATGTCTGTGATTTTCATTTTATGTCTACGTGACACCAAGTTCAAACTGCTCTTGAGGAATATACTCAATTTTTTGTATTTGGAAAGTAATTTATTGTGACTTGTTTTCTTGTTTTTGGTATGAAATGGACTATAAATTCCTATTTTTTTCATTTTTACTTACAAATAACACATACCACGCAAGGGAATCTTGTCTTTTATATAACACTTTCTCCCCAGTTCCCACTGCTGTCATCAACTTCGTGGCAGCATGCTCTCTTTTTTGTAACCCAGTGGTAGAAAGGGCACTGTATCTCCCTTGTCAAGAGGTGTATAGCACAGATACTTAATGGTGTGTGGCTATACAGTGATAATATTGCTGGAATAATTACAGTTTTTGAAACAATATTTATTTCCTGAGGTTAGTCAGACTACCTACCAAAACCTTTCCCAAATAGTCTAGAACTGGAGCCCGATTTGGAAATGAATCCAGTCTCAACTATATCAGTAGTGCCTTTTAACATCAGGTAATAAATATCAAGTGGACTACGCCACCCCATAGACAACGGAAGTGCACCACCCCTAGTCAAGATACTGTCATCCATAGTACAGGGTTCTATTCAAACCCCACAAAGGGGGTCTGTGCCAACTTTAGGTAATATGTGCAACCACCAGTCAGAATGTTTATATTTGCTAGATTTATTTTTACAAATGGTCATAGTGCAGGGTAGTCACCTTCTCCAAATCTTGCTCCTCCAAAGCAAGCGCAAGTTCGTTATTATCAATCACAGATGCCGCAGCAACGTCTAATGGTGTGGAACCGTGCATACCTGCAAAGTGAAATGAGATCACACTTATGGTTAGAAGATTCACAGGCAGATCAGGGAAAAAGTGACAGGCAACAGGACTGGCTGCACTGGAAGGGCTGCATAGAGTCCTTGAGTGCGGGACAAGTTCAGAAGGCACGAATTACAGATCTATGTGATTTCATCCTGGAAAGTTCATTCTTAGCACTTTACAAAGTCATCTAAACCAGCTCAAAATCCCTAATCACAAAATTAAATTAATCACATAATTAAATTATGTAAATGTGTTTTAGGAATTTGCATACCTTATCAAACGTGCATTGAAAGAGCGTATAGTTTTCGATTTGCTAAAGGAAGCTGCAAGCAGGCGTCTTCCCAAGCCTGACTATGGTCAGCCATAGCTTATTTATTTATTTAATTCGCATTTTTAAAGCGCTCACATAGCCCGTGGGCATCGAGGCGCTGTTACAAGAATATGTCTCTTAGTTGTGTATTAATAGCGGGCTTAATACCCGGAGGTTTTTAAGAGCAGACCCGGGGATCGAACCTGTGTTGCTTCGTGTCGTCTTGTTTCCAAGGCGAGCACCTTGCCGCTGAGCTATCCTCCCCTTATGATGGCCCGCCATGTTTGGTGATGGTCAGCTATGTTTGGCAGGGCTGATGAGTGGGCAGGGAGGTACACAGCACCGGGTCCTGGGTTCCATCTTAGAGCCCACCAAGAGCACAGACAGAAATGTGACTGTTGAGGCTGATTCCCCCAGCGCATATGTAAGCTTCGGATGCCCATGATGGTTGGAGAGGGTCAACAACCATGGTTGGTGAGAGTTGGCCATGGTCAGTGATGGTCAACTATATTCTGCCATAGTTGGACATGGTCCAGCTGTGCTCGGCAATGGAGAAGGCTAGAGTACATGTTCACTGCCTGACCCTAAAACACGTATGCCAATACAAATTATAAAACATGTCTGACTCTAAATGGTTGCTAGTTGAGGTGCATGGAAGTGCAGGCAAACAATACACAGGATCTAGATCTGCCTCCAAAATGATAAGCATCACTTCTAGACATCTATAGCATTATGTTTGGCTCACATATAGGTAGCACTGCCATCAAAATGAGCCAAACTTAAGAGTGTGTGAGAGATGGACAGTAAGCCCCTTCAATGTATACTGCCGCCGTCACCCTCGCACATCTGTCAGTGTGCCCCTGCAAAGTAATCAACTCGCCCATCTCCTTGCAAACATTTCCAGAGCAAGCATGCTCCTTTATACAAATACCTTAACAGTTATCACAATATCCTTTTAACTGCATATACACGGCATGCTCCTTTCCCCATTTTTGTTACATTCAAACTTGTATACATCTCGACTCTGTTATATAAAACTGTTATGAGTTGAAAATGAAAAACAAAAAACCAATTTAGGCAATGCAGTTTTATAATGATATTTTTGCTAGATGAATTTGAGGAGATAAATGTAGTGCATACCCACGCTGCAAGCTGCAGTACAGAGAGTGAAAGTCTGTAATTCAGAGCACACATGCAACATGCCTCCTTACAGGTAGTAGATGATGCTAGGCTGTAAAGGGAGGACATACAGAATGCAAGAAAACAGGATGTTTGCATAAGGAACAAGTTACTTACCTGTAACTGTTATTCTCCAGCATGGGTCTGGCATGGATTCACATGCTCATGAATATTCCCTGTCGTCAGGCTGGGAATCCTTGGTAAAGAAAAAATCAGTATCAGTTTCGTTTCTGATCTGTCTTTCTTAGTAGTAACCAATCACTGGTCTCTGGGTCATACTGTCCCCAGCCAATGACTGCCCTCTCCCTAAGCCCCGCCCCTGGCAGCCATTCTCAGTTTTGGTAGCACGTAAAGTGGCAGTATGACCAAGTGAAGAGCCGCAGAGGATGTGAATCCATGCCAGACCCATGCTGGAGAACAATAGTTACAGGTAAGTGACTTGTTCCTTCTCCAGCATGGGGTCTGGCATGGAATCACATGTTCATGAATATGAGAATACATAGCAGTACACACATGCACAACCACGGGAGGTGGCAAGGCTCAACATTAAGCATTACATAAACTCAACATTAAGCATCTCTTACCTCCTCACCAGGCTCACCTTAAGCGAACAGGTTGCTCAGCACTGCTTGGCCGACTCTGGACTCCTCCTGGAATCCCGGTCGATGCAGTAGAATCTCGTGAAGGTGTGCGTCGACCTCCACGTAGCAGCCCTGCAGATGTCCAGCAGGGGCACAACAGACAAGAACGCCGTGATAGCAGCAATCGCTCTGGTGCAATGGGCTCTCGGACGGCCGGGCAACGGTCGGTTTGCCAACCGATGACAGTGCATGATGCAGCCGGAGAGCCATCTAGAAATGGAAGCCTTCGAGAGAGCCTTCCCTTGGTTCACAGGTCCAAAGTTCACAAAGAGCTGTGATGTCTTCCGAAAACTCTTCGTTCGCTCCACGTAGAACTTCAGTGTTCTAGCTACATCCAGCGAGTGCAAAGTCTTCTCGGCCGGTGACGAAGGTGACGGGAAAAAGACTGGTAACACCAAGGGCTCGTTGAGATGGAAATCCGATGGCACCTTGGGCATGAAGGAGGGGTGCGTCCTCAGCACTACCCTCGTCTCGTGGAAAGTCAAGTATGGAGGCTTGCATGATAGGGCCTGAATCTCTCCCACGCGTCGTGTAGAGGTGATGGCCACAAGGAACGCTGTCTTCCAAGACAGGAACTTCAACTGAGCCGAATGCAAGGGCTCGAATGGCGGGCCCATGAGCCTGGTCAGCACCACGTTGAGCTCCCATGCCGGGGCTGGAGCCTTCACCGGCGGGAACGATCGAAACAGTCCTTTCATAAACTCCTTCACCAGGTGATGAGACCACAGGGATGACCGTCCTGCAGTTCTGGTGTATCAGGTAATCGCTGCCAGATGTATCTTGATGGAAGCATGAGCTAGTCCAGCTTTGGCCAGCGACAGTAAGTATGGTAGCACTTGAGGGGCTGTAATCCGTAGAGGGTTAATCTTCTGTGCAAAGCACCAGACAGAGAACCTCTTCCACTTGTGTCTGTAGCACTTGAGAGTTGAGGACGCCCTGGCCTTTGCAAGAACTTCTCGGCAGTCAGCCGGGATATCGTACCCTCCAAACTCTAGTGCTGCAGGAGCCAGGCCTGCAAGTTCATCTACTCCGGATCGTGATGAAGAATGGCGCCTCCTTCTCTGGAGAGAAGATCTGCGTCCGTCGACAGTTTGACTGGTGGGGACGCTGACAAGTCCAGAAGGTCCGGCCACCTCGGTGTGACTAGGATCATCCTGCACCGGGACCTCTTGACTTGATTGATGAGCCTGAGCAGCAAGGGCAACGGAGGGAACGCATACAGGAACAGGCCGTCCCAGGGGAACGAGACAGCATCGCCCCTGCTCCTCAGCTGGGGGAACCTGCTGGCGAACCTCTGGCACTTGGAGTTCGTCGCCGTCATGAACAGGTCGATTTGGGGCTTACCCCATCGCCAGAAGAGTTGATCCACTTGATCCTGGCGTAGTTCCCACTCGTGGCACAAGCGCAGCTCCCTGCTGAGTGAGTCTGCGATGGTGTTTTTTATCCCTGCTAGATGAAAAGGTACCAGAAACATCCCCTGGGCAACGGCCCAGTCCCACAGATCCTGGGCTTCCTTGGACAGGGCTGGGGATCTGGTTCCTCCCTGCTTCCGGATGTAGAACATCGTGGTGGTGTTGTCGGTGAAGATCCTCACCACATTGCCCTTGAGGGACGGGAGGAATGACTTGATCGCCCAGAACACTGCTCGATGCTCTGGTATGTTGATGTGTAGCGGCCTCTCCTCCGGGAGCCACAGGCCTCTCGTGTGAAGATCTCCGATGTGCGCTTCCCACCCCTCCAGGGAGGCATCCGTCGTCACCATCACCTGGTATGCTGGGGTCTGAAAGTCTGTGCCCGCTGCGAGATGCACACGGGTGCCCCACCATCGAATTGCTTGGCGGAATACTTCGTTGAGCAAGATCTTGTCCTCGAAGCTGCCCGTCGCTTGCATCCAAAGGGCATCGAGGAACTCCTGCAGAGGGTGCATCCAAAGCCTGCACAGGCGCACCAGATAGATGCAAGAGGACATCATCCCAAGAAGGGACTTGATGGACCTCACTCTGGCCACGTCCGTGGCCAGCAGACGCTGTACCTTGCCCAGGATGGCCTGTGTTCTTTCCTCCGACGGCGAGGCCAATCGTGCCACTGTATCGAGCTTGGCTCCCAGAAACAGCGTGACCTGTGACGGAACCAGATGGGGTTTGGGGAAGTTGATGGAGAATCCCAGGTCCGTGAGCAGCCGGACGGTGTTTGCTGTGTGTTCGACTGCGAGTTCCCCTGTCCCTGCTCGGATGAGCCAGTCGTCCAGGTAGGGGTAGACGTGGATCCCCTGCAGGCGCAGCCGCGCCGCCACTGGTGCCAGGTACTTGGTGAACACCCTGGGTGCTGACTTCAATCCAAACGGGAGGGCCTTGAACTGGTAGTGCCGCCCTTGGACTACGAACCTGAGAAATTTTCAGTGTCCTTTTAGGATGGGGATGTGAAAGTACGCATCCTCCAAATCCAACGACGATAGGAAGTCGCCTTCCTCCAGCAGGCCCAGCATGTGCTGGAGGGTGACCATCCAGAACTTCTGTGCCCTGATGTATTTGTTTAGCCGACGCAAGTCCAGGATGGGACGCCAACCTCCTGTCTTCTTCCTGACGAGGAAATATCTTGAGTATACTCCGGAGCCCCGGAGCCTCTTTGGGACGAGCTCGATGGCTCCTTTCTTGAGCATCGCTCTTACCTCTAACAGCAGTTGAGGGGCATGGTTTTCCTTCCTGGCCACTGGAGGAATTCAGGGTAACTTCTTTAGAAATTCCAGAGTGTGCCCGTGGGCCAGGGCATCCAGCACACAACGGTCGGTTGAGATGGACTCCCACACGCTGAGGAACTTCGCCAGCCAGCCTCCCACCGGGGTGCTTCGGTGGGGGCCCGACACAACGGCCGGTTCAGTCTTGCTTGGAAGCAGCCTTGCCTCCTTGGCCACCCTGGCGACGACGGCGAGATCCACCTGACTTGCCTCGTCCCCTGTAGGCTTCTTGCGATGAGGAGCGGGCCGCCTGACGGTAGGTCGAGGAGCTGCCGCTGAATCCTTTGGAGGCACCTTGCTTGCCTCCGGAGTTCCAAAAGGGCGGCCGCTGTTGCTGCAGAACTCCCAAGGCCCGAGCCGTCTCCGTGTCGGTCTTGATGGCCTGCAGCGACTCATCCACTGTCTTTCCAAACAGATTGTTCCCGTCAAAGGGCATGTCCAAAACCTTGTCTTGCACGTCCTGGCGGAAATCCGTCGCCTTGAGCCACCCCCGCCGTCGAAGGCAAACGCTGTTGCCCAACTGGCGGAAACCGGTGTCGGCAATGTCCGTGGCCACAGTACGCCGTCGTCATCCGTCCCCGTCGTGGCTGTGTCTGTTCCCGTGTCGTCCCTCGGTATCGGGGAAGGCGACAAAGGCTGAGAAGGCCGTGAGGGCTGAAGGGGCACTGGATGAATTCTCCTCCTCTTGTTTGGAGGGCTTCCCGACGGACCCGGTACAGCTGGGTCGTCCGTCGGGGGTAGGGGCAGTCTTGTCCTTATCTCCGTGCATAAGGCTTGGATTGCCGTCAAAATGGCCACCGAGTTGTCCTGCAGCTCAGGTTGCGATGGGCGTGCCGGGAGCGACGGTTGTTCCTCCCCCACGGGAACCTCGTCGTCATTGCCACCCTCGCTCTCGTCATCCCCCTCGTCGGGATTCCTCCCGTGGGACCGGGCCTCTTCCAAATTCTCGGTCAGTTCCTCCTCGGAGGTTGTGTCCGTGTCCGTAACAGGCACCACCCCCCCTCTTTTTCCACCAGGGTCTTCACGGGGGTCTTCTCGATGGGCTTAAAAGAGGATTCCCTCCGCGGAGGCAGGGAAACTCTGGGCCCCGAGGTCACCTCCACTGGGATAGCCTCCACAGGCTTCGCCAGGGCCGCAGCGACTCCCTCGATAGAGGCCTTAGCCGGGTGAATCAAGGCCTTCACCACCTTGGGCGCGCTTGAGGCCTTCACCTTAGGGGGAGGGTCACCACCTCGCACCTCCTCAGCCGGTTCCTTTGAGATCGACCGGGGCATCTCCAGAAGCTTAGCCGGGTTCTCTGATTTTCTCTTCCCCGAGCCAGAGCGTTGGCTCGTGGTTGATGTCATCGGTGAAGGTGCGCCCTGCCTGGCAGCCGAGGAGCCCGACTGTTCGGCACTCCTGGGCCCGTGGACCCGCAGTGCTTTGCCTTCTTTTGGGCCTCCGTCGCCGGGGCGCCCTCACAGGACTTAGAAGACTGCTCGGACTTCTTCTTCTTCTCACCTGCTGGGCTCTTGCCTTCCAGCCAGTTGGAGAGACGGGTCCGACGATCCCTCATAGTCTGATCCGACATGTTCATGCAAAACGCACAGTCCTTCTCCACGTGCATTTTGTCCTTGTGTAGGCAGTAAAGGCATTTCGAATGCTCGTCCTCCTTGAACAGATTTTGTAGGTTGCATCCAGGGCAGATCCTGAACAGTTTGCCGGGAGTCGAGCTTCCCTTCTCCTGGGCCATGTTCTTCCCGTCCGCGAGGTAGGCCTCAGAAACTTCTGGAATCCTCCAAGAAGCATAACTCAACGAAAACTTCACCCTTGAGGGGCGTAGATAAATCTGAAATGGGTCCCCGTTGATCGGAAGTAGAAACGGTGGAGCTTGAGGCTAGATTAAACTGAAAAATGAGATAAATCTCTTTGAAAAAGCACAAAACGGAGTAAAAGCTCGAGAGCTATAGCACGAGGACTCCCAACACTTGAACGTGCGGTAAAAATCTGAGGATGGCTGCCAGGGGCGGGGCTTAGGGAGAGGGCAGTCATTGGCTGGGGACAGTATGACCCAGAGACCAGTGATTGGTTACTACTAAGAAAGACAGATCAGAAACGAAACTCATACTGATTTTTTCTTTACTGAGGATTCCCAGCCTGATGACGGGGAATATTCATGAGCATATGAATCCAGGCCAGACCCCATGCTGGAGAAGATGTAGCTACATTTTGTAAATTGCTAGGAGAGTACTAACTTGAGAACTGGGACTCGTTTGCTGGAACCTACTTGGAAGGACTTCATCACCCATCAATCCTGGCCTGTGACTGTCCGGCAGGCGCCCTTTGACCCACGGCCTGGTGTTGTTTAAGGCAGCAGAGCATGCTGAAGTAGTGCTACATTGTGTAAATTGCAAAGAGAGTACTAACTTGAGAAATGGGAATCGTTTGCTTGAACCTACTTGGGAGGACTTCAACACCCATCAATCCCAGCATGGTGACTGTCTTATTTAAGGCAGCAGAACACGCTGAAGCAGCACTTCAGCGGCACAACACTGATAGTCGCATGGCGTGCAAGGCCGTGATGGTACCGAATATGAAGAAGGGAGTTCTGCATTCACCACGCCTGATCAGGGTCGTTGCCCCGAGACATACAGCACTGCAGCAACATCTGGTGAGTGATCAGGTCCCTTTTACTGTGCCAAAGCACTCATATGACTTAAGGAAGCCCTTCACCAAAGCAAATCTGATCTCTAAAAGACCACGAGGTGGGTACAATGCCTTGCCGCTGAATAGCAAGATAACTCATTTATTCCTAAACTAGCGTGAAAGCCTTTGTACACGGGCCAAAGTGCATAACGAAAGAAATGTTCAGTGTGTTAATATATCATGTGGTATTTTGATTGGTAATACCGCTAATTAATATGCACAAGGAGAAAGACAGTATGTTTCTCTTATGTTCTCTCTCTCTTTCCCTTCTTGTATCTTTTTTTTTCTTACTCTTCCTTCTCTCGGAACTGTATTGTGTTGCAGTATTTTTTTTTAATACTAGGGAAAGGAGTTTGTATACGTGTCATAATGTTAAAGTACTGTGTGTACTATACACATTTTAAAAAACAATTACAAAAATTAGGTGGTATATTTGATTGTGATAGATTGTAATTAATGTTAATAGAAAAAAATATTTTTTACATTTTCATTAACAAAGTAGGACCACTTATATCCTAAGGCAACTGCTCCCTCTAGCAGTGATAACAGGTGAAGTAGGCAGTCTCTACTGCGCATGACTGCATCAGACAAACATACATCTGGCCATTTATAATATACTAGTGTGAAAGCCTGTGTACACGGGACAAAGTGCGTAAAGAAAGGCATTTTAGGGTGTTAATATATTATGTGGTATATTTGATTGTAACTGATTGCAATTCATGTTAATAGAAAACATATATTTGTTAGGTTTTCATCAACACAGTAGGACCATTATATATCCTAAGGCAACAGCTCACTCTAGCGGTGACAATAGGTGATGGGATACAGAAGATATAGTAGGTTTTTATTCACACAGTAGGACCACTATATATTTCCTTAGGCAACAGCAGTGACAACAGGCGAAGCAGATAGCCTCCACTGCGCATAAATGCATTGAACAAACATACACCTGTCCTTTTATTATATAGGATAAGTCGTCCATAAATAATAGATCTACACTATTATAACAGGTAAACTATTCCCTAGCATGTCTGGGTTGAAAATGAACTGAGTCTATTGTTTCAGCATTAGAAGCTGTATACAAATAAATCAAAAATAAATAAGCTGATTTGGTGCCTGATACAAATAAGGGTCAACATGATGCACACAGGATATCTGAGGGTGCGAATTCAAAACAATCACGACATCCAGATACAGCCTTCTAATAAAGGTGTTCCTGAAACCACTACCTCCGGTAGACAGGTGGACATTGCAGTACAGGATCAGAGGAAATGATGGACAGAAGTATATTACGGTAACCCACATTCCCCCTGTTAAACTCTATTATCATGAAAGCAGATTTGGAAGTGGAAGGAAATGCATCCAATGATTCCCATGTTTTTTCTAGATTTTCAAATATATGAGCACCTTAAGTCATGCCAAGAAGATCTCTATCTGAAGACAGGAATACATTGACGATGTAACATTTAAATGAAGAGCTGCACTCGCCCTTTGGAATGGAGGACCAACAGGGATTACAAAAATCGCTGTCCTCAACTTTAAAACTTCAAGCCCTAGACTTTTTGTTGACTTCATTAGTTAAACTATGTGAATGCATTCACTGAGAAGTCAAGGCACATAATGAGTCAGTAAATCTGATTGCGCAGAAACTAGGTATTAAACCTGCACTTTCTAATGTGGCATGTATTATCCTGGAAACCATCTCATGTGACTCAGAAACAACTAACGTTAAACTAAACAGCAACAGGAGTACTGCTACTATTTATACAGCAAATAAGGTAACCACTAACCTACACACTGTTAAGTCTTCAGTTACCCCTGACCTGAGCTGCTCTGTGTTACTCATTTTAACAGAAAGAAACAAGTTCTTGGAGGAGGAAAGAATGAGTATGGCACATAATATCAAATCATGTAATGCAGCCATGGCTTTCATGTTCAACTGTGCCCAACCTCAGTTTCTCTTCGACCTGATGACGTTTCTGCACATTGCTTTAAGAATAAGATTGTTCAAAATACAAACTGTGGCATAGGGACAGATGTCAAAAATTCTTCAAGTGAGCAGCAGCTAATAGGTGAACCCTGCTGGAACATTTGTTTATAAGGGGTTTGTATTTTATTTGGGGGTTTACTATCTGATTTTAAATAAATAATGTATGATGTAAATAATTGAGTCTAATGTGGATTGATGTTATTATTTATGTATTGTTAATGGAGCAATCCGAATACATTTATTTTTGAACGACCCAGTAAGGATAATAGTCACATGCAAAGGAAAAAAAAACAAGGGAAAGAAAAAAGAACAAGAAAAAGTAACATTAAGAAAGGATACCAAGTCAGATCTTCCTAACGTAGGACCAGTGCCTGACGGAGGTGGAACTTACCCCAATTAAAAACAACTTCTTCATTCAAAAAAGAAGAAGCTGACTAAGTTTCAGGCACATAGACTTAAGCTGTCTTAACGTGTCAAAAAGAGCCTCGGAGCTAAAAATATCGGCGAGACACTGTTGATCGACCAATTGCTTTCAACTGGCTCTCAAAAAGTGTCACACCAGTGTAATAAAGACATTGGTGACTTTTTCATTCACCGGGGCAGTCAAGGATGCGGGCAGGGCATGGCTCACAAGGAATGCGTAATGAGACTATTAATTTAGGTGGGGGGTAGATCTCTTATTTGAGTCCAAAGTGATTACTGAGAATGCACCCAATGGTGGTGTTCTTCCACAGAGTAAGAGTTTACAAGAGCACCCTAATTGCACAATTGTACATTTATTTATTTGTGTATTTGTAAAGCACACAAAATCCCACAGGCGTCAAGGCACTGGTTACAGGAGGAGTAGGGGGAGGAGAGAGGGGAAAGGTGAGAGGGGAAAGGAGGATGTATACAGATGGTTACAACTCTTCAAGTTTCATAATATCAAGGCTTCATAATCAGTGAAAGAGGCTGGTTTTTAAATGATTTCTAAAAGGCCAGTAAGAGGGTTCAGAACATAGTTGATGAGGGAGGTTGTTCCAGAGGCTGGCAGCAATGACCAGAAAACTGGAGCCCCCAAGTCTTGTGCGTTTGAAGCGCAGTATAGCCAGTCTGCTGATGTAGATGGATCTAGTGAGTCTGGAGAAGGTGTGCTTGTTAAGTCTTTGAGACAGGTAATGTAGAGCAGTTTTTGAGAGACAACAGTGAGTGAGCGAGAGGATTTTAAAGTTTATGCGATCTTTAACTGGAAGCCAGTGAGCAGCTCATCTAAGTGCTGCTGAGTGATCACGTTTGAGAAGGTCCATAGCTGTCCGGGGGGCAGGAGGGCATTGGTGTTGATAGTTTGTAGCCTGCAAAGAATTTGTTCAGTGGTCCAGGCTAGTGGAGCAGGGAGCCAATGGTGGCTCTTGCTATGGTCAGCCAATCGTGTGAGAGAGAAGGGGTTTGGTGGCATTCATTAGTTTGGTGTTGTGCGCTGCTGAAGAAGCGATGGCATTGACGTGACGGGTCATGCTGAGGCTTGAGTCTAAGTAGACACCAAGCGCTTTGATGTTAGATGAGACAGGGATGGGGCAAACGTTGATGGTGAATGAGTGGTAGGATGGGTCCAGTTTGGCTATGCAAGCCAGGGGACCGACAATCAGGATTTCTGTTTTATCATCATTCAGAAAGATTTGGTGAGAGGCCACCCAGGTTTGAATGCTATCATAGATTGTGTTAATGTTTCTGGAGTCTTCTTCGTGGTTACCTGAGACGGGGATAAGGATTTGGGTATCATCTGCATAGTTTGTGAAGGATATACCTAGAGAGCCGATGTGGTCAAAAATAGGTTTTGTGTAGACGTTGTATAACACTTCAACGTATTACAACGAGGTAACAGCTTCGCAGGGGTATAAGAGGGGTAATAATCAGAACATATATGAGGCGGCAGAGCCACATATGCATTGCACAACGGAAAGATCCTAATCCTGAATGTGGCCATATAATCAAAGTCTGTTCTGTCCATCGAGGAACTGTTGATTACATAGCAGTCCCATCATAAAACTACTACATCATATTGATCCTTTGCAACTAGTGAGTTCTAGTGATATTATGCTAGTAGAACCATTAGCTGGGGCTAGAGTTTACTTTTACTCAGGTTCAGTGAGAGCAACTGTTAATTCATTTGCTGAAGAGTTCCATATGGTGGGGTATGAATGTACCGCAATAAATTAGAAAATAGATTTTGTGGAATGTCACAGTCATTGGAAGGTAGACTCCATAAATCTAAGGCCTTGTGTGGAAGGAAATCGGACTGTGGTGATTAACAGGAAAGGGGAAGAAGGAGAGTATTGGTCCTGGTTTGTTGGGGCTCTCCAATCAAACATTCTGCACAGAACATAGCAGCTGCTCCAAAGTACTTTCCTGGAACACGAGAGGACACTCACACTTTTTAACGGAGGAATGCCTATGAAATTATATTTTGAAGTATGCCGGAATGGATGAGTTTGAATATGATGGCAGAATCAGATTGGATCTCCTGCTACTGATGGCCGACTGGGGAGACCAAAGGGTGGGCTATCTCTCAGTGTCCCCAATTACTATGACATTCGCAGGATCGATCTTGACTCTGACGTTGTTCTTGCAAGGGTGATAAATGGGATATAGTTGGGACCCACCCCCAGAGTATTGGTGGTTAATATATATAATCCACCTGGTAACGCCAATATTAATATGATTAAGCCTCTTGTGGAGGGGACTAATAGGGAAGATTCAATTCCTATATTTATTTTAGGAGATTTTAAAGCAAAGATACACCATTCTGAAATGTATGATTCAGAACTAGCATTAGACATACAAGTTGCACAATTCAGGCAATCAACATGCAATGAAAAGGGGAAGAGATGAAGCTTCTTTCTTATTGCAAGTTTACCGGTCTGGGAACTAGCATACCGGTAAGCTTGCCAGTACCGTAGTTCCCGGACCGGCAAACTACGAGTTCTGCGCACGGGTGCCATTACGGCCGTCAGGTCTGACCTGGCGGCCGTACCGGCACGCACCAGCAGAGCATGTAGGATGCACCAGCACCATTCTGAATGGTGCCGGTGCATCCGACCTCCCCATTACCATTGAGCCCTATGGGACTGAATGGGAATGGGGAGCATTCCATTCCAGTGCCCACGAATGGGCAATTACCGGCTCCGGCAGGGCCGTAATGACCCGCTAATTGCCCATTCACGGGTGTCGGAAAAAAATCCAAGTTTGGCGGCAGCCTACTGGTTTTACCGGTAAGGCTACCGCCAAACTTGTAATGAGGCCCGGTGCTCAGAAGATTTGCTAGGGGGGTTACTACAGTCACAGATAAGTGTGCTTCTACTTTGGATTATGCTTTTATGCAAGCAGATTCTTTCCTGTGATACTGAATTTAAACATAGAATGCAGAGAAGAAAGTGATCATTATCCCTTTCCCAGTGCCGTGCCCCGGAGACAATTGATCATTTCTTAGCTCCAACCCATTTGGCCAGTGCATTCGGCATATATAATGTGACCAACCTGGGAATCTGGAAAATTCACAAACTAGTCAGTGCTGACCAATGTTTTAATTCTGAATGAAAAGCTTTTATAGAATACTGTTGTTCCAATGGGTCTGTAACTCTGACCAGTTCACATGGCACGATCGTCTCTGGGGAATCCTCTGTTCGTACAGTTTTGTCAAAAATATGAATTCCTTGTGTCAAAAATCCTTGACTGTATTGCTGTGAACCGAGCTGTAGGTAGACAACTGCTCCTTAGGGGCAGTCTAGCTGAGCAAAATCATGCTCACCGGCTTGATAGGAATATCTGAGATAGGAAACGCACTCTTAGAAGGGAACTGCTTGCAGCCGTTCATGATCAATGTGAGCAACAAGTAGTCACTGATAAATGTAAATACATCAAACTCTATTATCGAAAATGGCTGCCCGCTTACAGAAATGCACACAAATTAAGTTGTTGGAGAAACCTGCTTGGTGTGAACAACAAAAATAATGAGCGTGCATTCTGGAAGGAGGTTAATGCTCATCCCACAATTCTAAATTGTTGGCGGGAACACCTAAAGAATCTTTGGAAGAGTGTGTAAAAAAGACTTTGGGCAAGTTTGTGGACAGTGATATGGAGGTTTATGGGAACTATGAAAAGTGGCATTTTAAGAATACCCTAGGGGACATTATCTCCCACATAAAAAAAGAGCAATGACTCCAGAGCGAACGGACGCTACTTGCTATGCCCTCATGAAATGTAGCCCAGAGAGATGGGGAATAGTACTTTACTGCCTATTTGAGAAAAGTAGTGAGACTGGTTTGCTACCTAAATCCTGGACGGAGAGCATTGTGGTGCAGGTCTACAAGCCTGGGCCAGTTAATGAGCCCAACAGCTACTGCATCCTGGCAATGCTGGATGCACCAGCGAAAATATTTGCCAAAGTGCTACTAGCGGAACTGAAAGAGGGGGCTGACACTAAACAAGTGCTGCCGTTTAAACAGCGAGGCTTCTGGATAAACATGCTTGACAATAGATAATCTAATGCTCCTCACAACAATAATAGAGAGTGCATGGAGCTTCCAACAAATATCGCTCTCTATAGCGTATGTTGACTTTAGTGACACGTTTGACCCTATAAACCGTGGCAGCCTCTGTAAAAAACGAGATACTTGGAGACTTCCTTGAGACATCTTATACATCTTGAGTAAACTCTACAGAGATACAACAGTACGAGTAAGATTACATCTGAAGGGAGACCTGACCGCACACATTAATAGGACCTTGGGGTTGAAACAAGGATGCATCTTAGCCCCCCTCTTATTCAACCTCCACATGGCCAATTTATCTATCTGAATACTGAACAATCTTTCCCCCCCAAATTGGATGCCAAGACCATGGCTTGGCTTGGGTACTGTAACAGGTCGGAAGGAGGAGTCGGAAACAACAAGAACCTGTTTGAGTGTTTTATTTTAAATAATAGAAAAGGTCTTGCTTGCCCTATCACTATAGGGGAATTCCCTACCTAAATAATTTAAACTAAGGTACTCATCTGACGTCAGGAAGTCAACAAAGATGTCCTCAGTCCAGCCCTAACCCTATCTGACCCTACCACTAATGATACTAACTCAAATAGGCCCAAAAGAATCTCTCTCTTCTCCTGGCCTCCCCTTTGCCTTTTTGTCTTGCGGCTTCTCCCAGGGTCTTCTGGTTTTATACAAGACTGTAATATCAAAATGTCTCTTGTATCATAAGAAAACTGCTTATGGTGCTCTCCTCTGGTACTGAAATGTCTCTTTCGTGTGCTCCTGCATCTCTTCCCAACTGTTGGTGGGTCGTATTGTTCTCTTGAATATAGTCTATTAAACACTTTCCTTTCACTCTGGGTTGCTCCTCTGACTTATTAGCTTTGAAGGTTCCCCACCTCTGAGATGGCTTTACGAAGTTCCTTCTTTCTTGATGTACTTCACTGTGTACTTCTAACTCACAATAACATTTATTACATGGCTCTCCCCACTCTTTAACAATTGTCTCACTTGAAGTCACTGCTTGCGGTTTTCTCTTTCTTCCCCACTATAGTTGTTTTAACTTTTGTAACACTTTACAACTTTTTCCTGCATTAGGCTTTTGAATATCTCCTTTAATATATGTTTCTGCTCACTCGTTCTTCCGTTAATACATGTATCATAGTCGTAGTCGCTTTGCTTAATTACTCCTCCTCTCGGTGGCCGCCTGCTCCTCCAGCACACCACTTTACCTGCATCAATCTCGAGTGACTTAGTGGGAGTTGGCTCACGCTCCGGTCGATCAATTTCCTCTCTCGCTTCTCCGTTCCTTAGATGGTCCAGTCTCTGCTTCTCTGTAGTTCGCTGCATTCCCAAATGGCGACAGGTGAAACTTTCCTCACTTCCTAT
This sequence comes from Ambystoma mexicanum, assembly GCF_040938575.1. Taxonomy (NCBI): domain Eukaryota; kingdom Metazoa; phylum Chordata; class Amphibia; order Caudata; family Ambystomatidae; genus Ambystoma; species Ambystoma mexicanum. Next base: position 721,873,445 of record NC_090923.1, read on the forward strand.
CATCCAGGTTTCTGCATAGTTAGACGGGTCTCTGAATTGCCTTCCCTGCTTCTCGCAGTACCGCAGCTTTCGCGACTGCTCTCAGCTCTGCCTCTCCTTGATGTTCTGACGTCGGGGGGCTTCTCCTGCATACCACTCTCTCTACTCGGTTTAGACCTCCTCATCCCGTTTTCATAGCCACTTCTTCTTAAAGTGATATCGCCTTTATTTTCAGATAACGTGTTGGTTTCCACATTACATACAGCCAAACAGGAGGAGCACACATTGTTTTGGAAGCAAGGCAGTCCCATGTATGCAGATAAAGAGCCTCATTATAAGTTTGCCAGTCCGGAAACAAGGGTGCCGGTAAGGTCACCGGCACCCTTGTTTCAGGAACTGCAAACTACAAGTCTGCCTGCCGGAGCCGCTGTGCCCGACAGGTCTGACCCTGCCGGGCGCACCGGCCACGGTAGGCAGACTTGTCATGGGAGCACCGGCACTGTTTTTAACGGTGCCGGTGCTCCCGTGTCCCCATTTCCATAGAGTCCAACAGGACTCTATGGGAATGGAGATTAACAAAATTACCGGTGCCTGACTTCCCGGCCACCGGACTTGTAATAGTCCGGTGGCACCGGGAAGTCAGGCGCCGGCAATTGTTTACGGTCCAGTGGTATCCGCCGGTAGCACAGGCAGGGTTACCGCCAGACCCGTATTGAGGCTCAAAGTGTCTTGCATAGGGAGTACCCTTTGGGAATGGGAGTCCTTGTCCCCTAAGGGGTAGTCACTCCCAGTGAGTCCCCACTTGCCCAGACCTCTATGGAGGGTCTTGCAGAGTGAGCTTACCTCCCTAACCTCAAAGGTGGCGGCTCACCTTGAGAAGAAGGGACAAATACTCCTGATTCATCATAGTACGCAGATGACCTGATGAGTTATACGTCCAAGGGGTTACAGGACATAGTAAATCAACTGTCGATATTTGCTAAAGCGCATGATCTAATAATTAACATTGTTCAAATCAAAATCATGGCATTCCATTATAAGAAGAAAGACACATTTACTTGGCGATTAAATGGAAAATACCATTGAACAGATAGTTATCATTATCTGGGAGTGATTATTGATCATCAACTCAATCGGAAATTAGACTTGGGGAACCTAGAGCTTGAAACTGTGCAACAACTGGGGGCATTAAAACGTGTTGCCTCAAGACATGTGAGATTCTCACTGGCATTGGTTAAACAGGTCTATAATATGATAATTGTTCCTAAATTGACTTATAGTGGTACTATATGGGGTTGGCAGTGCGCAAAAGAAATTAGGAGACTTGAGGGTACTTGAATCAAATCTCTGTTGTGAATCCCATTCTAGCTGCTAGTAGAGTACCTATTATGCAAACTAAACATTGGCACAATCAAGACACCAGTCTCTATACATTATGTAATGTATTGTTGGAAACGTGAAAACCCTAGCGATAAATTATGGCTTCAAGCCCTGCAGAGTGAATTAAAAAAAAATTGCTTTTGCTACAGAAAGGTGACCTGCGCCCATATTTGGAAATTGGGAACCACATGGGAAGTGGCTATGGGGCAGAATATCATCAGTTTCCCTTGTGTCAAATATAAAAGAGTAATCAGGGATTATTTATTAGATCTCGACTGAAAGCAGCTCTGGACTCATTTAGCTACTAAAGCCAACAGCGGAAATGATCTAAACAGTCAACACTATGCTATCTTACCTGCCCAATATATTCATGCTTTTCCCAACTAATATCTTTGCATCGAATATATGTGGTTTAAATTCAATCTTGATAGCACTCTATAGAGATTATGGGCCGTACAATGGGGTTGATTAGAAGACTCTGCACATGTAGACTGTGTAGTGAACAGTGCACCAAGACAGTTAAACATCTGGTATGCTCACGCATTGAGTTAAATAGTGAACGTCACTGTGCTGTACGATTGGTAGGGACAGACCCCAGTATTTATACTATGTCAAACAAAATTTGGAACATGTTGATGGAGGGAACCGATATATGCCTCATTTATCATTCATTTTGGGTATTTATTAAGAACCAATTAGAAAGATTTTCTTAGCAAGATTTTTTTAAACAAATATGTAAATAGATTGTCAAGTGCATAAATTAACTGTGAACGAGTTTGTATTGATTTTTATGTAAGATTTGCTGTATTATGAAAATGACTTAAAAGATTGAGCGAAGTGTTGATGCTACAGACCACTGCAATTAGAAGGACTTGATGCAGCAGGCATAAAGGGACAGTTGTTGTGTAAGGAGAAGAATAGTCAGTGCAGCATTGAAGCAAACAATGATGGCAGACTGCAGCAACAATGCAAGAAGCTGCAGCAGTTCATACACATTCACAAGAAACTGCCTCAGTGCTGTAGGATGAGGAGAAGTCCTCGGCATCATCTTAGCCCAAGCCCACCATCAACCTTCATGTCCCCATTCATCCCTTTCCTTCCCCTTTTCAGCAGATGCCCTCATCTTACCCAAGCCGATGCCGCTGTTCTCCAGAAGGTAGCTGAGATGGTCAAACATAGCACGCTGGTTCTGCCGACTGATCCGGCAGAAATAGCACAGGAAACGACAGCAATTCGTTACCATCTTGGGGAAGCGAATCTCCTACAAGGGTTGGAGGAAGAAATACATTGAGATGTCAGAATGATTGGACAGTTTACAATATGGATAATGAACACAAACCAGGCAACTGCTTTTTCCAACAATGTTTTTGGTTTAAGAAACATTTCATATTGACTCTGGCTGTGGCATACATTCATTGATGTGGGGATGTAAATGCATATGTGTGGCTTTCAACACATCAATTTTAGGAAAACGCAACTTCTGCATATATAGATCACAGTGGCACACTTGATGGACATATAATGCCATCCACATGCTAGCAGCAACTCGATATTGCCAAGAGCACAAAGCTTTTCTGGATCCCTACACAAGCCACAAAGTAGTTGGGAGTTGGGCCATGAAATACAATGTGCCAGTTCCAAACGTTCATCTTCTCATGCATGTTGTATGAAGACAATGTTTGTGCAATGATTAAGTCTGAGGAAGAATTGCACAAGAATAAGGAAGGCTCAGCTTGAAATAGACTCAATGTACTGTAGGTACTGTCTTGCCTCAGGGCCAGTACCATGACGTATGGGGCCTTAGGCTTGGTGCCCTTATGACAATGTGCTCTCTTTCATTGGGAACAGATTCTATATTTTCAGGGCCTTAATTTAGACCTGGTCATGTCCTTCCAGTCACTTTTCTTTATCACTGAGTCCTACCATTTCATTAATTAGGCGAGACACGGACATGCCATTGAGGCTTGCTTTTGAATCAAGAGGAACCTACTTTAACCCAGGTTGTTCAGCATCAGTTGCTGTCACGGATAAGGAGGTGGGCCATTCCAGTGACTGACAAGGCAACAGGCTTATGCCTAAAAAGACAATTCTGCCGCAGAGTTGACTTGAGGGCTACCAAACCCTATAAGAATGTGGTAGACTGAACCACCATGCAGTTGTGTACTTGTGATTAAGAAGCATTGGTTTATATACCATCTAAATGTAACAAAAAAGCAACACAGCCTGTCTAATTCACATGAACACTGTATGCAGGTGCTTCTTTTCTCTTATGATACAGCTCACACAATCCAGTCTAAAATGACCTAAAATAATAGCTTTACTATTGGGTGCCTTCTTATTCAACAATATATTGAATACTCTATTATTTTGCTGATAAGTGTCTCTAACGTATATTCATATTTATCCTATTCCTCTTCCTTGTGCAAATCCTTATGAATGAGGTGCACCAGTCTGACAAGCATTATGATATTCCTCTTAAAGAACAAAACTCACCTGATTCTGAAAAAATTGAATAAAACATGTCTGATCACAGAGGACCCCTCCACCTTTTGATAAGATTGGATGGCTGCCTGCACAAATCCTGTACGGGGATGGTGCAGTGCCTTGTCTCCTTCATATGCTTTCCTGGGAACTGCATACTCATGCTGGGTGAATGGCACCATCAGCAGTGAAATGCATTGCCTTCTGGTCCTGTGTAAGAGGACATTCAGGGCTGGCATACATTTTTGTTTTAGCACATTTGGTGGTGCTAGCGCCACCAATGTTGTTAAAGCATTGATACCGTTACCAAAAGAGAAGAATGGGCGAAGAGTGGTATGGCAAATGTCAAAGCTTTTTAATGGAATGGTCAAAGTACAGTTTGTTACTTTCTAATCGTTTTCAATGAACTCACCAATGAAGGGCCAATTACAAGGCAATGGGTGAATCAGGGGTTACACTTATAGCGGATATTTACTTCGACATGAGCAGCATCCTGGTTTACTTCCGATGGTGGTACACATGAGAATATGCAGCGTACATACATCAGACTCCCTGCAGGACATTGGGGCCCAGTGGGTGGTCACAAAGAGGCCATCCCTCGGGTGGATGAATGGAGGCACACTGACAATAATAATTACTTTACCTGTCCCTCCTCTCTTCGCCCCAAGGGCCGGGCAGTGTGATGCTGCTGCTCCCCAAGGAGATCCATCAGCAGTTAAAGGGGGCATGCTTTTGGGGACAGTAATAGTAGCTACGGCCTTCCTGGCTGAAGTAAGCACGCACTTTCCAGATATCTGAGCAGCTTTTAAACCTTCCCATTCTGAATATCTCCTTAGTAGAATGATCTGCAATTTGTAGATGGTTGTGAGGAACCCGATTATTTCAATTTAAAAAATCTGAAGCGGTATCAATTAGTGTACATTTTATTACTGAAAGTGAATGTTAAGAAAAATGTGTTGTATTGACCTATTCTCGACAGCAAAATGGTCCTCTCTGTGCCTCATTACGATTTTGGTGGTCAATCCCCCGAAATACCGCCAAACTCGATTACGATAGATCCCATCAGCCAGAGCACCTAAAACCACCACTACAGTATCCATAGGCAGTTATATCCTTAATATAACCCAGTATCTCCTTCTAAAACACCTCCACATATGAGTCAAGTCCCCAATTGACCCACAATCCCTCCAGCACAGAGACGAAGAGTGACTGGCTATTTTATTAATGCCTTGCAAGGTAAGATACCATCTAAAGCATATCTTGTATGCTGATTCTTTAATCACTGTGCTTTTGGAGGCCTTATGAGGCCCTCCTCCAGATTTGACCCCACTCTTCCTCTGAAATTGTAATCCCCAATTCCCTCTCCCATCTTTCCATATAAGGCAACCTATCCCCTTGTGCAGCATTATCAAGCAAACGGTAAAATCTTGCGTCTCCTTTGTATTCAACCCCTTCCTTTATGGTTATCTCTATTCCTACCGGTGCTCTGGTCCCAGCCGCTTTTACCTCCCTATGTGTGATCCACTGCCTAATTTGCATATATCAAAAATATTCAATTTTGCCCCAACTAGGAATTTTCCCTTACTGTCCTCAAGCGAGACCGGCGATGCCTCCTTATAGAAGTCAGTCAGCAAGATTGTGTTCTGACTTCCCAAGCCACCCCCACAAATACACTTGCTCAACCCCGACCCAAACTCATTATACCCCATCGGTGAGAAAAGTCCTAACCCTCTTTTCAACACCTTACTTCTTATTGCACGATTCCAGCACACTAAGAAGCATTTAGTAGCCTCCATACGCAGACCCCCAGCCTCTATACCTCCAGCTTTTTGCTGGAGGTTTATCCTCCACCTTACCACCAAACCCCATAGTATGACAGTGCAGGAATGTTACTGCAATTTCTTTTTCACTGGAATTTCCTATTCGCTGCACCGGCGTACTCTTCATGAGGCCCATATTCTTCTAAGATGGCCACCAGGCACCTATTGATAATTGACCAGGAGTTCATGTCATCTATGTCAGCTATACAGGGTTGCCTTTCTCAGTATCCCTCTGTTTTTAAACTATACTTTCACGTGAAAAGATGGTCTTTCTTTCTTGGTTAATATTGTTTGAACAGTCTTGCTTTTATTTATTTTTATGTGACTTTCATATGCCTGTCACTCAAGACAGAAACATGGGCAGCCGTCGAGGCATAAATGAATCACTGAAGTTGCTGATTGACCTGTAAACATCAGTCAGCTCTCCCTCCTGCTGCTAATTGATACTGGAAAAGGAGAAAATAAAGATTAGGTAAAGGCAGCAACTTCCACTCGTGTTTTGGCAAACAGTCTTCTGCACAGATAAGCACAAAGGAAGCAGGGGAGGAGGCTTCTTCTGGCTCACAAGGATCTTTGCACCTCATATGTAAGTGCCAGACAGGTCAGTCGTGTGCACTGAAGGTGAGTTATGCATGTGAATAAATTCATGTCACTCGAACATGGGACTCACCCATTATATAAAAACGAAGAAAAAGGCCTATGTTACAGCATTACTAATACCTTTTTTCAATGTGAAACTTGTGCCTTTATTTGCTCCTTACTGTGAACGTTTTCTAAAAATATGTTATTGTGTGCTGAAGGGCACCATAAACATCGTGAATAATCAACACGAGGACTACTCTAACCCCTTTCCAGTTTTAGTTTTATCCTTTGTTACTCATGATTTATTATTTTACAGAATAAATGGTGGGTTCTTTTTTAAGTTTTGCAAAGCCCCAGTTTGCATGCCTCTCATCACTACCCCAGCTAATTGCCATGTGCTTTCAGGATGTGCAAATGTTATGTTCTTCTTGCCATTGGATACAACCAAGTAGCTTTGTCAGGTCCATGATAGTGGCAGGTTTCCAAAAAGAGGAGCAGTGTTTTATAAATGCATCGCCAAGCCCATCACTTTAATGTTTCATTGTATACAAATGAGAATAAAGGGCAGTTAGCAGAATATGTGTGCCTTCCATAACCAGAGCTCTCAAGTTTCCCATGGCTAAGACATTCAGTTTTCTTTTTGCTTGGAATTTCAAACAAGAAAGAAAAAGTACAAGTCCCAAAATCCAAAGGTAAAAAAATCAGGACTGGGTGGCCTTCTCAAGCATGGTCATGGGAAACATGAGGGCTCAGCCATAACATGTTTATGCATGTGTGTTTCAGTTTGTGTGTTAATATGGAATATGTGTGGGTGTCGTGCTTGGGGAAAGTGTGCTTTGGGAGTGTGTGTTTCTGGGTGTGTGTGTGTCTGTATTCCGTCGAGCCCAACTTCAGTGTGTGCTTCACAAATGAGAGACCACACTCCGAGACATCACGAAGGCCATGTAGATGCCTACAATAGATTGCCCAACAGCCTGTTGCCCCTGAAAGGATGGTACATTTGAGGAAGAGTCACTTACGTATCCAGCACAGTACTGAAGGCCTCACCTACAGTATTCGGCCTGTGCCTAGAGGCAGCACCTGTCCCACTGGCTGGTTCTGAAACATAGGATATGTCATGTCCAAAAGGGAACACCTCCAATTATTGAAGTATGCCTCACAGCTGAAAGACTACAATAAAGAGCCAGTTAGAAGCTGGAAGGAAGCCAGGCCTTGAGAAGAGCATTCAAGGCGAAGCCAGTTGGATGCTCCAACTCAGATCCTGGTAGCAGCTGCAAGATCAACTAAATAATCTTGAAATGTTTGAGAACCCATGGAGACGTGGGAAAAATCCTACCAAAAAGTGCACAGGGATAAGGGAGAATTCTGGCCTGCAGATTCAAAACAGAACAAGAGGGGAAGTTGCAGGTCTTGGCCTGGTAACACACTGGAGACATTTCTAGGACAAGAGAAAGGCTATAAAGGGTTTGCCGTTAAGGCCCAATCATTATCCAAGAAAAAGACCATAGCAAATGAGAAGTCAAAGAAGTGCGCATGGAAACCTAAATATCATGTCATTGTTTAGGCTTAAAGATCCCATCATGGGCGGATGCAGAGAATACAAGGAATTATACTAGGAATCAAACACATGGCATTAGGTTCTTTAGAATAAATCCATCTTGTCTACGAACCTTACCCGAACAGGGTTCTGTGGTAAAATGCTTAAAAAATTGAACTGTCCGATTTCATTAAAAAATCTAATTGCCTTGATGGTCAGCATCTATGCTTTCCACATTTTTAAGGCACTGAATCGAATTTGGTGTCAATCTTGGGCAGCTAAAGAGACAATTGTCCTCATTATAAGTTTGGTGATAACCTGGCAGTAAATCCACGAATTACCACTAAATGGAATTACATCTGCATTTGTAATTGCATCTCCATAGATGAACAGTCCAGTGGTTCTGGGCCTGGGACCTCCATGACACCTCGTCTCTGCGATACAGCATAACTTCATGCTTCCAATGAGGAATTAAATTCCACTTTGACTAAATGCTCACTATTCTCTCCTAAAGAGATCAGAATTTTAGATAAAGTTCAGACCCGCCCTTGATATCTGACCCTCCTCCCCCAGGATACTGCCAAAGGAGGGTTTACCTCAAATTTCGTAGCTTGGCATTCTGCTCAGTCAATTTCTTACAAAAGGACTTGTCCACAAGAAATATGTAAAAAGTTATTATTAAACCTCTTTTGGGAAAAAACATTTCTTAATTTTGTTATACATTTTATTTTATTTGTGTCAGTGGTTTCATATAAACCTTACACAACAAAGTACATAAACAAACTGAAAAAATACATACATATGAATTCTTGCTAAAAACACTTCCACATTAAAAAGAGAAAGAAAACAAGAAAGAAGAAGAGAGAAAGGGGAAGAACAAATTACAATAAAACCATAAAAGTTCAAATGTAAGTCAATTCCTTCAATAACATTTCTTTCAATATTTCATGCCTAGATCGTCACAATCACAGTATTTCAATCCATCAAATACATCTTTTTCAGGAACCGCATAAGTGCATAATTCATTTTTAACATTATCCCCTGAAAGAGTCATGTCCACAAAACTTCAGTAATAACAAAAGAAGGATCGTGAATCAAATCACTAAAACACAAATTGTGCTGATTCCTCAATGCACTATATTATTAAATGTCTAAACATTTCCTCACACTCCCACTAAATCTACAAAGTGAACTATCCACAGGTAGTTTAGATCTTATACTCTGTTGGAGTTTAGTGTACAATAGGTTGAAATGAAATTTCATCATTGTCCTTCTTGCTAACCGAGAGGGCAATTGGGTCAAATAAGTGCTCCTTTCTCCTACTTTTAAAAATGTGCTCTGTGTATCCACATAGTATTTTAAACTGTAACTACATTACAGTTTTCGCACCAGTCCTGACGTATCAACATTTGTTGAGCAGATTTCATATTCACCAATACATTTGAAAGTGATAAACCTTTCCTGGACATGGTGATGTGACATTTCTTCACATACTCAGGAAGCTCACCCTGGGAACTGCTACCAAGTAGTTCAAAGAGAGTATTTTCGGTGGGAAGCAGTACATTCTTGCAGAGAGTTAGTTTTCTCCATGAGCAGTGAATGTTCAAAGATTTCAACCCCAACTAGTATCTTATTAAAACTGCAGGTACATATAGGGGAAGGCCTAATATTTTCTGCCATATCAAGCCCTTAAACTTAGATAAATCATAAGCATCCAGGAGGTGATGGTTTTCTATCCCACACATCAATGCCAGAATCACCTTCACTTCATAAAACATAACTAACAGATTAATGGACATTGTCCCACACTGATAAGCTAATAATTGCCTTTTTGTTCTAAGTTGGATAGCTTTTATCCTCAGTGCGGTCAATAATACCACTCGAGATGGGGCTGCCGTAACAATTAATCCCAAATATTTTAAATCGTTGGACTATTATAACTTCAAATTATATCAGCTAAAACAATCTTTTTAATAGTCTTAGCTCTCCGAATATGCATCATTTTTTATTTCTTGATATTTATGACAATATTGTTCTTTAGAGTATAATTCTGAAATGCAGTCAAGAGACGCAAAATCCCAGTAGGGGTACAGTCAAGGAGAACAATGTCATCTGTGTAGGTAACACATTCCATTTTGACCTTGTTGATTTTAGGGGAGACAATAGCATCTTGTGTTAACTCTTTGGCCATATCTGCTGTATAAAGATTAAACTAACAGGGCGCCAGGATACAACCCTGACTCAAACCACTGTCTGTAGCAATAGGTGCAGAGATTTTTCCCTGTAAATTTAATCTTACCTGCAAGTTAGTATCTGTATGCATGTGCAGTAAGATACTCAAGAGATGACTCAGTAACCCCCAATGTTTTTATTTTACCCAAAGGGTGTTTCTATTAACAGTGTCGAACACTAATGACAGCTCAATACTGGCCAAAAAGACAGAGCTGTCAACTTACCTCAACAAGCCCGTTGTAGTTCATCAATCGCATATCCATTTAATGAGGTGACGACCCCCCACCCCGAACCCAGTCTGAAATCTGTTAAGGATATTGTTACTACTAGCCCAAAAAAACAAGTTATTTAAAGATTACAGATGCACAGATCTTTGAATCTCCCTCCAATAATGTCTGTAATTCATGGGATTCAGCGTTTTCCCCATTTTATAAATGGGCACGATTATGTAATGTAAAGGGGGGGTTACAGCCAAGCTTAGTATTCTACAAAACAATTGGGTTAGTATATTTGCCCAAATGATCGGATTTAAAATAAAAACACAATTGCAAAGCCCATTTGGACCAGGGACCCTTGAGCTGTTGCTTTTGGAAACAATTAAGCTAATATCTTCATCATAGAAAGTAAATCTGCTTTCTCTACCTCAACCACAACCAGAGACTAAAAACTCTGCACAGTATAATTTGGTATAGTAATCTCTCCATAAAGATTCCAGAATTGGATTCTTGGATTCCTGAAAAGAGTTGATTGGGAGTTGTTAGTAGCCGTAGCCAGCTTCCAAAAACTGATGTCCTATTTCCTTAGGATAGCATTTAACATCAATTCCCCGTCTAACTGAAAAATGTTCCCTCGCAATGCTTTAATGATGTTCTTGTATATGATTTAATTTGTCTCACTTGAGAACTCATTAATCTCTTACTCACCTGAATGTCTCTATTGAATCTGTGAGGTCTCTGGGAAAATAGTCCGCCTACATTGACACTGCCCTGTATAAATGACCGAACAAACGGCCTGGCACCTGAACTCAATTGCAGAGTTTTCCATTTTCAATAGAATTGACTTGTTAAACTTCTGTAAACAAAAAGCTTTACCCTTCTGTTTAACACGAACAATAGGGGGCCAGGTTTCCCGATATCCTTGGAAAAAAGTGTCACACGTCGCTATTAAGATATTGTGATCACTTATTATGGTCTCCAAAATCCCAAATTTCTTACATTTATTGAAAATGGCTTTGGAGCCAAAAATATAATCAATTGTTAATCGTAAATGCTTACTATGCCAGTTCTCCTCCAGAAAGACCAATTTTCACAAAATTGTAACCATTGGAAACGGCTCTTAAATAAGTTATCCTGATAGGCAGAGCGAATTCTCCCCCTTGAATTTCTCTTAAACAGTTAACATTTCTTAATTCTTTGATTTTATTTCTTTCTCACATTTATTTTGAAAAAAGTGCTACTATTCAATTTCATATAAACTTCTAAATGCACAGATTTACTTTTAAGAATAACTGAATCAGAATTGTTGTAAGTCTTGGATGACTAAACAGAGGCAATGAATGGCTGCAGTGTCATAGCTGTGATGTACTTGATCTATCCACATCTTTTGACACTGTTGAATATCTACTTCTGACTAGATGCTTCACCAGTATTGGCAATGGTGGCATAGCCATAAAATGGGCGTAATCCCCTAAACTTTTAATTTGCCCTCTACTGGTTCGACAATCATTCTGGTGTCTTCTGTTTTCCTGGGCAAGTCACCTGTTGAAAGGATGCATGATTGTGAAGGTGCTTTGCACGCAGCGTTTAATATTCATATCACATAGGGGAATCTGCAATTAAATATATGTCAATTGCTGGAACAAGCTGCGACGAACAAAGAAGACACCTTTAACTGAAGGACTACCCAGAGAAAGCCCTGCTGTGGCATCCTCCCAAGATCACATGCAATCGTGAAGTGCTGCTAGGATTTGCTGATAACAGCCTTCTCGATGACAGGCCTCCAAGACTCCTCTGATCCCAGATCAGGCAACGAACGGCTTCATGCCAATGATGTCGTTTTTTTTTGTCTTTGAGGAGACTTTCTCTCGAAACGAGGGATAAGATCCCTCCCGAGGAGACTCGGCGGCCGGGTCCGAAGATGCACAGCTGTTGTGATTCCGAGGTCTTTCAACTGGAGCATCGCCTCTTGGTGTTGTCGAGGGGGGCAACACTGTGTTCTTGAACACTTTTAGCATATGGCGCATAAACTCCTCCCATTGTGCCGGTGTACTAGATTTGGAAGGAAAATGACCCGTTAGGGTGAACTGGACGACGAGGTGGATGGCGACCTATGGTGCCTCTTTTTTCCATGCCTCGAAGTCGAGGAGTGGTGCAAACCACTTCTCGAACAGGAACATTTAGACCTCTTTTGACGAGCAGAAGTTGTTCTCAGCTTGTCTGATGTAGAGAGGGATTTCTGAGGCTTAGCTGTCGTTAACTTCCCTCTACGCTCTCTGAAGACTTTGGCCATCATCGACAGGCAGTCCTCACACTCCGAACATGGATGATTTGACCCCAAACACCACAGGCAGATCCTGTGCGGGTCTGTCATGGACATCTTTGCACCCTAGTCACAGCACTTCTTGAAGCCGGATCGAGGAGTGGACGATGCCGATGAGGAAGACATATTGCGTCAAAACTCAAAGTAATAATGATGAATTTTCGAAGAAAACTCAAAGAAGATTTTTCAAAAGTATTCGTGTCAGGAACTAGGCGTTATGCATCCCAAGCTGTGAAGTGCGGAAAAACGGAACTGAGGCCAACGGGTGCTGCATGTGCTACATATACTTGCGGTGACGTCGACATCAAGATGGAGGCCTCCGAGAGATATCGAGTCAACGACATCAATGCACAGAGCCCCCTGCTGAAAATACATTTTTTGAAGCAGCAAGCTGGATATTAGGAAATATCAAAGATAAGGAATATGTGGGAGGACACAATCCATTTGAATGCAGAGGAGTGTGTGCTGGAACTGTATACAAGGAGTGAAAAGCAAGTCAACCACTGGAAGCTGAAGTGACCAAAGTAGAAGACGACCAGAGATGCCTGCAGACCCTTTGCAACACCGTGAAGTGACCACTGCTGTCCTGACCATGCATTCTGTGTGAAAGAGGGGCTCCGAAGAGTACAACTCCTTCCCTTTGGCTAGTGGGAACAACCAGTCCCAAGACAAACTTTGAATTGCGCCATCTCCCGAGGTTCTTGGAGTTTCCAGAGCTACAGAACCCCAATACCAGGAGACCTGCGGCCCACTTTGAGTGCATCATCATGGAAAGCCTGAATCCATCCAAATCTTTGCTGAACCCGTAAGGACCCTCCAGAGATCCAATACAACTCACCTAGACCCCCTCAACAAAGTGCGGGACTGCAGGAAGCAAAGAAGATTGACCCGGTGATCTGTGTCCTTTGTTGGTGCTGGAGAAAAGGTGCAAAACCGCAGAGTGAACCAAGAAGTTGCTGAAAGTTGGGCTACAAGTACTCCCTCAAGACTGCTGCTGAGAGATCCCGTCCATTGTCCTAACTTCAGTCATCAGACCAAGGAATCCGGAGGTCAGGTCCAGAGCTGCAACATTGCGGAGCATCCAGCACAAACATTTTCTTCTAACCTAAGGTACTGTGGCAAAAAAGGTATTGCTTACCTGATTTTAAGAAGTCACTCCAAAGCGTTAGAGTGAACCTAGAGGTGTCCAGGGTCACCCCCTCTTACCTCCGACTCAAGCTGCTGCTTGTGTCTCATCATCGAGTCCTTTTACAGGTCTCCCTTGTTAGTTGTTAACTTGCTGCTTCTATAACACTAGAGACTGGAAGAAATCCTTAGGAACTCTTCGTATTCTGCTGCTTGCCAAGACTTTGAGCCCTCTCCGAACTGCCTTTAGCTAGGGTTGCGTTTTGGGACAAAAGACTTACTGGGCGAAGAAACCCTCTATAGAACCTTGAACCAGACTAATGTTACACTAACTAACCATTTTCCTTCCTTTAAGTGACTTTACTATATATGTTTGCAGAGTAAATGTATTATTGTATAAACTTTTAAAAACTGCAGGTGCACGTAATAACCGATAATACGATTACATTGGGCCTCATTACGAGTTTGGTAGTAGCCGTGCCCTTAATAAGGGCACGGCTACTGGCAAACGCGCTACCGGCACCCGCGAATGGGCAATTACCGGCCCATTACGAGTTGCATGAGCCGGTAATTGCCCATTCGAGGGTGCCGGTGCAATCATGAGTACTGCTCACGGGTGCTGCTCTCCACTCATAATGAGGCCCATTGTATCCATTGACTGCAACATGGTGTTCATCACTCTTCATTCAACTCAGGTGCAGTAATGATCCTGTGGCCAAATCAATAGGAAGGCTCTTCCTTTCAACTTACAGGAATTACTCCAAAAACTCTTGGAGTGAGAGCAGATAAAGGGCAGTTACTTATCAGCCTCAATATTGGATCATTTAGTTCGCAGAGACTTCCTAAATCCTCCAGCCATAGATATCGCTTCCCCCCTCATCACCACTTTAAAGGATTCACACAGTATATCGTTAGCTTCCACACTGCCATAATTTATCTAAAATATTTGTCGATTTTTCCTGACAGGTGGTCTCGAAATATCACATCTGTCAATGCTTCAGCTCTCATGGTCCATGTTGGGATAGGGGCAGACCGGTATGCATCTGCCAGGTAATAAGCAACAGGGCATGATCCATTAATGATCTGCCCATATAGTTTGCATTAAAGAACTAGAATAGATAGTCTATACGGGTCCGAGTAATACGAATAAACGTCCTCTTCATGTTTTCCAATATCCAGACATCTGCAAGGTCCAAATCCCCTAATAGTGTACCAAGAATTTGCGCCGGTGAGGATGGGAGCATGTGTTTGTCGTCCGACCTATCCAGGAGAGGGTCCAAGTCCCCTCCCCAAATCCACATTACAACCCTGAATGGAGCCAGCAGTGCAAACAAAGACTGGAAGAAACCAGAAGCATCGTGGTTGGGGGCATACGTGTTAACGATACATACTTCCCTGTCTTCTATATATATCCATGTACTAGTACCAGCCTACCCTCCCGGTCAGTATGGACCTCTAGAAGCAGGAGAGGCACAGGGGCAGGCACATATTGCAACAATACTCTAGCATAAGTAAGCATCTAACCCACCCCCATCTATGCAGGAGGAGAACCAGTCTAGTCTCTGCGAGGTGTGTTTCTTGTAGTAGAACTATCGCCACCTGCTTCCTGTGTAGATCTGTGTGCCCTATCAACTGCAAAACCTAGTGTCAGTGACCTGGTGGCCAATCTCTTGTAGCACAAGGTTTTCAATGTAGTTGGTGGTGTCCTGACCCTCTTCACCCTCTGGAAGACCCAGTATCCTGATGTTATTCCTGCAGGCTCTCCCTTACGCGTCTACAGCTCTGAACTCTACTATCTTATTTTTGTGGTTAAATACTTTACCGCAGTCTGAAGGTCTGTAGTGTGTGTGACTCGAGATATATTATTCTTTGCAGTGCATACTCGTTCTGCTAGTAAACCTACATCTTGACGGAGCAAATTAACATTTATCTTGACCTTGTCTATTTTGGACTCCACTGATGTCCTCAAAGACGCAATAGCATCTAGGATCTGGCTATCACCCGTCCCCACGTTGGGTTGTGGGGGTGCCTGTGTCGTCATTGCTGCGGAAGAAGTGTCAGCCTTCGTACATTTTTATGGGCAAAGGACTCCATTTTGGTTTGGTTAGCCCTGCCCATCGATTTCGGATCAGGCATGAGGAATCTCACCTGCGCTTATCGGCATAATCTTCGGCCGGGATGGGGGGGGCAACACACCTCTACCCCTGCCTCTGTGGTCGTAAGTAGTTCAGGCCACCATCCCTCGTCCAAGCACCCACCTGAGGACCATCTGCCATCCACAGTTTTCAGGCCTATTCATAGAGCAGTAGCCCATATACATTTGACAGCTCTCCTGGATGACAGGACAACCTGCAGTAAGGCCTTTCCAGTTGCAGCCTACTTGCAGGGCTCTGTGTACTGCTCCATAGCTGCTCAGGCTACAATCCACCACTCTTCACTACAGATGTGCCATCTTTGCTGAGACCTTTGACCTCGCTGCTTCCCCCAGAATAGCCCGTGGCCTCACCTGCCCAGCTTTGTCATGAATACTTGGCTGATTGCTGCTTCTCTCCTTCCCACAGCATCTGTGCAGGAGCGTAGTTTGGGCTGTCCGCACCTGCCAAGACTCCCATCCGTTGGGGGGGTGAGGCGGGGAGCTTACCATCAGTAACCTATGGCCTCCTTATAGAATCAAAGTCTGTACGCTTGACAACCTGCTGTTCCCCGCAACACCTCTGCAGCAGGACCCCTCTCAGTCTCTGGCACTGTGGCAAGTGTCTCTCTTGTTGCGTCTCTCCCCTTCTATCTTCACTAGCTTGTCGCCATTTTGACAGTCCGGCAGCAACTCCCCTTCCTTCGCCTCTGCCACCACAATCTCTGCAGCTGATACTCTGCTGGTAGATGGCAGGTGCACGTGCCTGCAGATCGGTGGTATTAGGTACCAAACATGTGACACAACTATGGGGGAAAGGATCATTATATCATAATCTGCCGGGAACACCAGAAAAACACGTCCTAACGTCATGCTGGTAGCTCCGCGCCTACTCAGAATGAGAATCATATAAGGACAATAAAAAAAACATTTGCATTAAGCTATTTGATGCATCAATTGAAATAGTGTTATTCTAGCTCTACAAACAGGTTTATCGGAATCATCACATCAATGACCAATCAAAATTTATTGAGTAATTTTTTTCTTGCCAGTTACCCAAACAACAGTGCATGAATCACAGAAACGTTATGTACTTATGATTAGTTATGGGCATAGCCAAAGTTTCTGGTACTCAAGCAGCAGCTTTCAGCCCAAATGACTAAATGGGGAAAGGCGCAGACAGCACATGATATTGCCCACACCCCAAGTATGCCTGAAGAACCTACTTAGAACACGCAAAGACTAAAAGGGTTTTGGAGAGCCGTGAAAATGGCAAAAACCTGAGAGGCAAGTTGACAATATTGAAACGCATCTACAGCCTAAGGTGGGTGAACCTAGAAAAGAACCTAGAAAAAAGCACAGAGGGGACACTGAGAACATTGAAAAGTGGCTAGAGTCTGTGCAGTGCACTGACAACCCTGAAAAGCACAGAGAGCCTAAGAGGGATTCTGAAAACCCACAATAGTGCCTAGAGACTGAGAGTGGCAACAAGCACCCTGAAAAACATCTAGAACTTGAGAGGGGCACTGAGAACTCTGAGAACCACTGAGAAGGAGAAAGGCGGTTGAAACCCAGCAAAGTACTTTGAATCGGAGCATGAATTGAGAAAGATTTTTAGACAAACAATTAATCAAGAATGAAGAATGTGTCTTTGAATCATATGTGCACATGTCTCAACACTACCATGCAGATAGATTTGGCCTTAGAAAAGGCAGTGATCCCTTCAGAAGGTCTCCTGGTGAAGGCTTCCCACACTGTGTTGTGATACCCATGCCAAGCTAGGGCTTATAGATGTGTACAGAGTGCTGAGCACATGGATAGTGAATAAGTACAGAACATTACCTTGGATTCCCCGCCTCCAAGGACATTCACCATCACCTCCATGACTGTCTCATGCATGCCCAGTGCTCTCATCAGATTCGGGTGCTGGTAGAAAACTTTATTGTTCATTATATTCCTAAGCAAAGAAACAGAGCAAAATGTGATTAGTGCTCAACAATTATCATCAAGAAGTCAGTCAGCTTTCTTAAAAAACAAACATTTTTGGAGGTTCCACTGTATGTTTTTAGCTACCACTTTTTTGATTTTACCCCCTTTTATTTTTGGGATATTTTTTAAGCATCTCAATATTGGCTTAGGGTTATTGGGTAGGCAGGTGTCAGCTGTGATTTAGGTTTCGCTTCATTAGTGGAGAAAACTTATTTGTCGCATTAGTAACCCAATGTACCTTTTTGATAGCCATTTGACTGCTGCATTGTTTTTAGGTCCTGCTCAAAGCCATTTTGTTTCTTGGGCTTTCCTTTATTTGAGAAAACCATGAAGCAGGACTTGAGTGTTCATGATGCACTGATGGGTTCACTCTGAGCCCAGCTATGTAACCCCTAAAGTGGTTTGAGCTGGCTTCGACCAGTCTCTGGCCTCAGACATTATCATTACAAAACGTGTGGGGGCGGTCCTGGGTGTTTGGCCTTTTTTGGGGCCAACGTAATTGGCTGGCTACCAAGACCTTTATTTAACTTCCCTTTGTGTTATTGGTGGCCTAAATCAGCCCCTGTGTGTATGGGTTAGCTAGGGGAGACTGTGTTCTTATATTTTATTCTGTTTGGTTTTTACAGGATAACAGCTGGGTTTAACAGCTGAAGGATATTTCAATGAAGACACCATTGTTGCATTTTTATGTCCAGATCAGACCCAACTGGCTGGACCGTGCCTCATGGGCTTCGCTAAGCTTCAGATTTCTGGCTGTTGGATGGTCTTCCTGGGTTGCCCTTGTCCACCACCTGGTCCTTCTCATTGGCTGGGTTAGGCTTCCCATGCTGGCACCATTTAATTTTCTGGTCTGTTTTACTGATGCTTCATATTTAATCACCTTAGTGTTGGAATCTGCCATCATCTGAAAGGGCGATAAGCCCCTAAAACCCTACATCATCTGCTCATCTGGGTCACTCCACCATTGGTATCATCATGAAAAGGCCTTCGGATGGTGGGCTGCAGTTATTTGCCCTTTGAGTGTCTGGAGCCTGCTTGTCCCGGTTCTTCTGTCCTTCTGGAATCATCTTTGCTGATGCTTTCACATCTGGCCGATGGATCCCACAACAAGGAAGGACAATTGTTCTTCTTTTTGGCCATCAGGGTCATTGTTGGTCCGTGGTTCTGGATTTTACATTATGCCCTGCAAAGGAAGTCTCTTTATTCACCTCGCTATTTATTCGGTCTTCGGCCAAGTTATTGGCAATTGCCACTGTGAGTACCTATCTCTCGGTCCTGGGTTGGTGGGCTATCCAAGATACCTTCCCCCATATTTCTCCTTGGTTGGTTGGTTGGTTTGGCCATTGTCTTACTTTGGCTTGAATACTGCTCTGCTTCTCACCTTCCTGCTGCTCCCTAGTCTCGAGCCTGGCACTGGATCTCTTCAGGAGAGTCTGCTCTGGTGTCCCCTGGGTTGATTGCTGTCCTCTGTGCACCTTTACAGTATATATGCATTTAGTGTTTAGTGGAGCTCATGCTCCTGTGAGTAATGGAAGGCATAAAAGTTTTGAGTAAGGCTTTAACGGCTTCCATTCACACCACAGCTCTTTTTCAATCATTTGTATGGCGGAGAGGTTGGGCAGAACACAACTTGCGTATCTGCAGCCTCACTTCCTTTCCACCATACAAATGCTCTAGCATTTGTGCTGGCATGGATTTTCATGCCGGCGCAAATTCTGGAGAGTCCTGTGGAATCCGCCAGCTTTAGGCACCAGCATAAAGCAGGCGTACCCCATAGGGATCCACTGAACATACTGCCTGCCATGGTAAGCAGTGTTCACAATTGAATCAGGCAGGTTTAATTGTAATTGTGAGCGTTGCTTGCCATGCAAGCATGGCAAGCTGCGCTCACATTCAAATGTAAACGCTGCCTGATTCAATTGTGAACACTGCTTACCATGGCAGGCAGTTCCATTTACTCTCTCTGCACGGCGGAGTGCAAATGTGTATGGCAAAATGAGGCATACCCATGTGTGCGCTACCTTTTGCCCTGCACTTTTGTACTTCCCGTGCAAATGTAGCAAATTTGGCAGTGGGGAGCCTCCTATGTGTATGTCACCACGTAACGGCTCCCGCCACCAAATTACATTTTAAATGGACATAAACTCCAGTGTATATTTGTATCAACCATGTTACTATGTGCTAAAGGGATACGAATACTGTGTGTTTGTATGGCAAATTGGATTGAGATGTCTAAATGAATGCAATGTTGTACTTTGTCTAGGGGTTCCCATGTCTTTTCCCTCTTCTTTAGACTGTATGTACAGTGCCTATCATTAGATAGGGGACTGGTATGTTAATGGTAGGGGTGGATTGGATCTTAACTGATCACTGCTGTTTTTAAATATAAATATACCCACACACACACACACACACACACACAGGTTCCGGCATGTGCTATATGTACTTAACAGTACTTATTTTAACCTGATAGAGATTGTATGTGTGACTTTAAAAAAGTGTATACTTTTTCAGTATATCAGAGTTGGGTGTTTTCTTTTGTTAACTGTGTGGACTAACTGAACTTTACTACCAGCTGTCCTTCCTCCCTTAAATTATGCCCGACCGCTCTGCCATTGCCACCTCCTTCAGGCTAACCTAATGGTGAAAGTGTTTTCACCATTAGGTTAGATGTTTGCACATCCACTACCAGAGCGCTGTGTGAAAGTCATCCTAGCAGTTGGCCCTTAAGAAGATGAAACAGGAGATCTAGGTGGACTTATAGTACTGCAAGAGCAGCGGGGCATTTGGGCTGCATCTGTGAACTGCAAAAACTGCAAGCAGGTACAATGTCTCCAGTCCAACGAAAGGCCCCTGTGCTGAGCAGAGTGAAGGTAGCAATACTGGAGTAACTTGGGGTGCATGCAGCACATCATGCATTTGTAGGGCTCAGTGGAAACCAGCATATAATAGCATGCCATTTTTAAGGTGTAATGGTCAAGCTGTGTATAGGAGAGGGAGCATGAGAGAGGTCAGAATGAGGTCTACCAGGTCATGATTGAGGTACAATGGGAGGAGATGTGGACGTCCATGAAGTATCTGGCTAACTGAAGTCTACTGACAGAGCTGTGTATCTTGGTATTATGACACAAAGGGAGCCACAATCTAAGAATGAGCAACCCTGGAAGATTTGCAGGAGTTACTATCACTTGTAGTATTCTGCAGGTCAATGTAAGATGTGTACATGCTAGCTGTTACCCCTAACCACTCTATCACCCTACATCTACTTTACCTCTCTAACATCATCACTCACAACACCAAAACTAATTCCCAAGTCACGATATTGAGGGATTTCAACCTAGGTCTTTCTGACCCCAAGGACACTGCTGCCACGACTATTGATAATATCTTTTCGAATGCAGGATTCACACAGTTCATAAACCAACCTACCCACAACAAGGGCAGAACCCTTGACTGGATAGCTGCCCACAATTGTCCCATCAACATCACCTCCAAACAACAGTGCTCATGGACTGACCACAACTTAATTACGTTCAATATCCAGTCCAAACCTGTCAGCCCTTCTCCAAGCATTTCACCTGCTACGGCCACTCGCAATAAACGTGACATCACCTGCGACAGACTCCTCCCTCTCCTCCTCCCTGTTCTCAATGACCAGGTTCTCTCATGCTCTGACCCCACGGCCTTGGTTGACGCTTTTAATCGGGCTATGCTTAAAGCCTTAGACACCATCGCACCCTCTAAACTGAGAAAATCCAAACCTCGAGCCCACCTGAATTCTTGGTTCACACCCCAGCTTAGAACTTGCGCAAAGAAAAACGAATTGCGGAATCTCACTGGAAAAGCAACCACTCTCCAGCTAACAAATTGTGTCTACTCTTGGCTACCCTCAATTACAAGGAAGCCATACTCCAGGCAAAAAAAGACACATACAATAAATGTATCGAACAAGCTAAATCTAATACCAAAGAATTGTTCAAAATCCTAAAAGAACTTGAAACTCCTGTTACTGCACCTGACACCTGCACCAAAGATAGCACTTGGTGTTCCAAAATCCAAGAGGCTCTCCTAGGCAAGATTGCCACTCTCCAAATTAAAATCAATAACAAACAAACTAGCCTTCAATCCAACCCTCAACCGAACCTTATACCTGCCATAAACCACTCCATCCCAGATTCTCTGACTCCTTTTAGCTTCTCTCCACTCTCCATTTCTGAAGTGGAAAAGATCATCGCTAGCCTTAAACCTTCCAACTGTCATGGTGACCTTTGTCCTGCGCCCATTATTAAGGAAGCAGCTCACGACCTAGCACCATTCATCACTACGATCATCAACTCCTCCTTTAGCTCTGGGATTGTACCTGACAATCTAAAGGATGCGTGGGTCATCCCTCTCCTGAAAAAACCTACCTTGGATCCCACATACCTACGAATTACAGGCCAATCACTACTGTCCCATTTCTACTAAAAATCCTCGACCGAGCTGCGTATTTACAAATTCAAGAATACCTTGAATCAAACAAACTTCTGGGACTTAGGCAATCGGGGTTTCGGCCACGCCATGGCACTGAAACTGCCCTTATCGATTTAAAAACGCAGATCGAAGATCTAAAAGACAAAGGCAAACTTGCGCTATTACTTCTCCTGGACTTCTCGCGGCCTTTGATCTTGTCAATCACAAGATTCTCTGTCACCACCTCAAATCAGCTGCACACTTCTCTGACAAAGCTTCAACCTGGATCAGTTCGTTCCTAGATAATAGATCAATGCGCATGTTCTCTCCACTAGCAGCCGCCCCACCTGCTCCTGTCTCTTGTGGCGTGCCTCAAGGGTCCTGTGTCTCGCCCACATTGCATAACGTGTTTACCAAACCTCTTTTTGATATTCTGGACCATCTGGGCGTCACGTATACTAATTACGCTGATGACACCCAGATACTAATCCCTAACACAGGTGACTACACTACTGACTCCCTCGCCATCAATGCCATCTACCAGGTCATCCAAGCATGGATGGCCCAACACGGACTCTGCCTAAATGATGAAAAGACAGAGCTCCTCATTCTTGGTTCACCACAAAAACTCACCAAACTTGACCCTGCTTTTAAGTCCTTCACCATTGATGGGAATACTATTCCTAGTGCTAAGGACACAAAAACTCTAGGGATTTACATTGACTTGACCTCATCCCTGACTAGACAAACCAACTCAGTCTCATCAGCAGCGGCTTATACTTGTAGGTTTATTACTGCATGTCGCCCGTTCCTCTCTACAGCTAATTGTGTGACCTTGGTTAGGACCCTCGTACTCTCTAAGGTCGGTTACTGCAATGCCCTCTACCTAGGCACTAATCGCTGTAACTTAAACAAGTTGCAAATTGTCCAAAACAATGCGATCAGAGCGGCCCTCAACATTCCCAGGCGCCAACACATAGCTGACACTAGACGTAACCTTCACTAGCTCTCAATCCCTCACCAAATCTCCTTGAAGTCTCTGGCTCTTACCCATAAATGCCTTCACAACCAAGCTCCTTGTTATCTGGCGAACAGATTTGCCCTCCATAGCTCCACTAGACCTCGCAGATTGGCCCAAGCCAACTGCCTCGTCATCCCACGATTCAATCTCCAAAGATCAGGTGGAACCAGCTTCCCCATCTTGGCAGCTAAACTATGGAACTCACTCCCTAATGAGCTGAGAGCAGGACCCTCCTTTCTGAGATTCAAACACCTTACCAAAGTCTGGCTGTCCTCCCAAGACATCTAACACTGGCTCACTGCCTAACTTGTACTTATGACGTACCTTTGTATACACATTCTGCTTATTATTCTGCTCTTATTGCTATTTTTCTGATTGTAAATTATGTAACTCATCTGTAAACATTGTAAATAATGCCATGTTCTGCTTTCATCATGTTGTATCTAAGTTATGCGCCCGGTTGCCCCTGGGCCTGGTGCACTTTAGAAATAAACTAAATACTAAAATACTAAACAGTGAGAGAGTACAGATGATGCATTTTAGCCATTACCCAATGCTCTGGATCATAAGGTTCTCCTCCTCAGGCCCCATCTGAACAATGAGCAGCGAGCGGATCTGCCCTAGGCTTTCCAACAGGTTCATGGTGTCCTCCACAGATACGCCATTGATGGTGTAGGCCTTAGGCATGGCCCTGATGAGCTCACCGATGCCGTCATATTGCCGGTGGAGGAGGCTAAACATTACTCGCACCAACTCAGGGTTCTGCACAAACGATTCCTGTGCCCAGTGCACCATGGTGTGTGAAATCAGTTGCTGCAGGGTACCTTTTGGAGAAAAATGTCAGCACAAACCATCAATTTATGCATGGAATTTGGGGTTTCTGATACACTCCCCTTCAACATCTACTCAAACTCTGAAGTCATTTTCTATACCACATCTCATCCGTTCAATCTGGGACCCTCTACAAGTACAAGTATTTTGCCCACTGTGCCTAATGCTGGGGATCATATATCTCTGCCACACCCTAATCCAGGTATGCACAAGCTTCTCACTCCCTCCAACTCTGGGGTCTTCAAACAAAGATAGTATGCAATTAGGGTAATAGACTGATAAACATTAAGAACAAGTGCACATTTTGAATGATGTCAGCTGACCCAGATTCTAAGATGGAATCCAATATCTGGAAGAATACACAGTAGGTGGGCGGCACTGTGAACATGATAGCAACATTATTTTTAAAATCCTTATACTACTTCAATACTTTTTCAGAGCAGATCAACACTGCAGCCTTTTGAAGTGCATGTTTTAGCAGACACAATCTTTTGAATTTCATTCAGCTTTGTCTGTGAGCAGTGCACAACACACAGATTTCACAATGATCATCAAATAGTATAGACACACATGCTTAACTGAACACTGCAGAAATAAGTCATTCATTGTGGTAAATTTAGATTATCTAAATAAGGCAGTGCACATGGTCCTGTTGCTTGGAATGATGGTGGCATTTTACTGCAGATGATGCAGCAATGAAGGCAAGGATTTCAGAAATTAAATGCAGCTGTGAAGCCATTGCACCCATAATTTTAGTAAGGAAGAAATACTACTGGAAGTATTATAGTACATTGGCAGATGAATGTTAACATCTCTCTAAATCTTTTTAATTAAGGTATTTTACTAGGCTGGGCATGGTCAGTGCAAAGTAAGAGATGAGAAGACGTTTAGGGAATAAACATTGATCCAACAGGAATACTCCCAGTTAAGGTGCAATCATTGTTATAATACATTTTTCTAATGCATACATAGCTCGGGGAGCAACTGAGTGCTGTAAATGTCACAGAGCAAAACTATGGTAGTGATAATTTAACAGGTCATTATGTAAACATTGGTACTAACTATGATAAACAAAATATGAATGGGCCTGATTGGTAGGATCACTGGTTGTCCTCATGGTGTCTTGCCTGACGCTGCTGTGCCCTGTGATGTTTAGCTGTTGCTTTTGCTGGGAGTTCTAGGCTAATGATCATTCTTTTTGCTGAAAAACTATAAACATATATTTTCCGAGTTAGGACCAGACATGGCCTTATTAAACTTCAAATAGATAGTAAGTTTCATAGCATCTTTTTAGAAGGCTTTTTCAAAGTTCCCCTCTGTGGCAGGACTTAGAATAGTCAATTTAGGGTTAGCAAGGTTAGTCATAACTTCAGCTAAATCACACTCTTATGTAGCATGGACCAAGCAACAAGGCAGAACTAAGATGGAAGGGGGCACTTTTTTGTAGTAATGTTAACACTTAGCAGAAATAGTAAATGAAAAGCCCCACTCACGTCAGTATAAAAATTACACTATTTATTACAATACTACACTAAGACACACTTTAAATATTCAAAAGCAGGTGAAAGTATGTTGGTACATAAATATGACACAGTTGTGTAACACACAACAAGCAGTTATTCATATAATCAATGCAATCACCAAAGTAGGGATAAATGATTGTATACATACATCAAAACATAGGCATATACCAAGCCTGTGGGAGTCTTTAGGAGTCTCACAAAGGTTCCTGAGAGATGAGGTGAATAGTCTAGAAGGGCCCACGCAGCTAGTGCAGTAAAGTCCTAAAGATAGTTAGTGCAGAGTAGAAGCAACAAGCGAAATAGGGGCTTAAGAGTCATAAACCAATTTGTAGTGAAAGGATAAGCAGCTACCACCTGTGAGTCACAAAAGGATGACCCACAGAAATAATGACCGGGACACCAATTCCCCCCCACCAGCCCCTGATAGGGCTGAAGTAAGCAGCACTACTTAGGAGTGGAACCCACCAGCCAGAGGTAAAAGCATCAGTGAGTGGCACTAGGACAGAAGAAAATGACGAGGAAGAGTCCTGCGGCTGAGGAACAAAGAGATGCAACCTACCAGTAGAATATGGTCCCATGATGAGAACAAGTGAGGCGAGGTAGTGGAGTCCCACCACCCTTACAGGCGACGGAAGCATCCAACAATAAGATGGCGGCCCAGGCAACAAAATCAGCAATGGGTGGTAAAACAGCCCAGAAAATGGTCCCATCACACATAGGAAACGTGATCCAGCCAACAAGGAGGACCAGAGGAGGAGGACAGCCCAGAAAGGATGTCCAGTAGTCGAATATTCCAAACGGAGCTAAGACTAGGGAACAGAATATTGCTAGTATGGCCTAAACTTGTCTTACAAATGCAGCAACGATCCCCTAGTAGGTAATAAAAACTGCTGAAATCACAAACATTCGAACTGAATTGAGCGTAAGAACAGGGTCTCCACTAGATATCACATATACCTAGGGGCTGGCCTAAACTGGCCCAGCAATCATACAACGTTTTTGGCAGCCAGACAATCAGGTTGGCCACAAAAAAACATCAAACACCAAGCCCCACCACCACAGGATGTGTAAAGGCCAGGGACTGTTTTTAACTATAGAAAACATCTTTAGAGGGCTCAGAGTAAAACCATGTGCGCATAACGGCCATATTAGGTCTCATTGTGATTTTGCCAAACAAAGTAATGCCCAAGAAACAAAATGGCAGAGGGCACGACTTAGGAAAGCACATTATTACTCCAACGGCTACCAAAAAGTTACATTGGTCGACTAAATTGTTAAATCGGATTGCACCCCTGGTGAAGCCAACCTTATTCACAGCTGAAACCAACCGACTCTCCAAAACCAATCTAGGGTGATAAAGTCATCCTGTGGCAAGAATGGAGTGCTTGAAAAGAACCCTGTCCCCGGAGGGAAATGGGCTTCCTTTGGACAATATGCAAAAAAACGTTGTGGCCACAAAAATAGGATAAGGTTCCAAAAAATAAAAGCGGAAAAAAGCCAAATGACAGCAGAACCTCCAAAAAGGGAATTCTGCCATAACATTCACTTATCATGCGATCTAAGGCTCCAGGAAGGCTCCCCTCTTTTACTAAGAGCAGTGCATGTAGAGCAAAGAGGTTCCAGTTCCACAGTAAGGTTATCTGAAAGGTTTCCATCCCCAGGGCTAGATGAGGTTGTGCAATCGGGGAGTCCCAACTACAGAGAATGCAAGCCAGATACAAGCTATGCAACTCTTACGAGCGTCAGAGGGGAAGACCAATCAAGCAGGATTAGAGATTAGTTGAACCCACTGGTTTAAGGGAAGAATGCATCAGGTAAAGGTCTCGCCTGTTAGTGAAAAGAACAGCTACGCCTTGGCGCTGATGGGCTTGACCAGTGGTGGTTCCAGAGGCAATCCTCCTGCGTCTCTTCTTCTTTTGATTCTTGACTCCTCTGGTCGACTGTCAAATGGATACAGAGCCCTCCTAATATGTGAATTATTGGGCTATAGGTGACCACAGCACACCAACTTGAAGGACCTGCACCTTTCAAATAGGGTTTTGCTGTCTATTCATGGACAGCCAGCTCTGCCAACAACAGTTCAGCAACGCTGACATCATTCTGGCTGGAATGTGCAAGCACTTCTCTTGCTTATTGCAAGAAACTAGTGACATTTCATGACCATATAAACCCTTTTCAAACCTTGTCGGGAGCAAGAAAGCCAACTAAGACAGAACAACAAAGTTATAGTTTAAAAAACAAAGCATTGCCATTTTGGACCACCGCTATGGTTAAATAGCCACCTCACAGTAATGATATATGGGGGCATAGTGGTGCTCCCACAAATGATGAAAAAGGGTTCTACTGCTTCCATCCCATCAGCGTTGTACTGGAATGTCTAACAAATATAGCAAAATAAACAATGTTTCCCTGCAGTAGTCTCCATAAGGAAGGTGGAACTTTCACTCAAAACAATTCTAAATGGCAGACAGAAGCCCCCCTGCACTGTGATCCATAATGACTAACAAGTGCCCCCAAAACAAATTAGTTAAGCCAGTCCAGGTCACACAAACCATCTGCATATATTCTGAGGGACTGTAGTAGATAGGACATATGTAAAAAGAAAAGATCTGCTAACAGGTTCACAATCTGTCCTGTGCTGTCAGAATGGCCTAGAGATGTGTTCGG
The DNA here is from genome assembly GCF_040938575.1 of Ambystoma mexicanum. Classification (NCBI taxonomy): domain Eukaryota; kingdom Metazoa; phylum Chordata; class Amphibia; order Caudata; family Ambystomatidae; genus Ambystoma; species Ambystoma mexicanum. The sequence goes on from NC_090923.1 coordinate 721,901,733, forward strand.
CCATGTTCTATTGGTGACCTTACTCGCTAACCCATCCTATATTCTGAAATCTGCCACCCCATGTAACTATAACCTTCAGCTGCTGTTTGTATACATCAAAAAGGAACATGAACGTTCAGTGCGCATGGTAATAACACGGCATCCATTGCACAGTATGTGGACACTATTCAGCACCTCTGAATCTCACCTACTGACCACTGGGTGGCTTCCACGATATGTGATCCTGCAGGGACCTCAGTGACCTGCATAAGATAAGAACCCTGTCTCCTGCCATGGCACATCAAGCTGGAACATGAAAGCATGTGATAGACTTGGGAGTACATTTGACACAGTAAAAGACTGCATGTCTTGTACTGATTAAATGATATGAACTCCTGCAAAACCCACATTTGACAAAAGAGATAACAGTTTTGCACTGTTAGCTTACCAGCAACTCACAGTCAGCCACACAATAGGAAACAGAAAAGCAGGGCTCTGCTACCTTTGGCTCTCCAGATGTTTTGGATTGCAACTCACAACATCCCAAGCCAGCAAAGTTAATGGTGCTGGATTATGGGAGCCATGGCCCAAAACATCTATAGAATATTGTTTCCTGTGCAAGGACCCTCAAAGGCTCCCATCAGATGCAATGGAGCACGCACAATGACTCCTGTACTGTGATGCCTTGGTGCAGTGCAAGGCAATGTCATGTTCAATAGTATTTCCCACAGGATCCAAGGAAATGTGCCCTATAAGCAGTGAGTCCACTTCCACAGGCAGGGTGAGTTATGATGGTGCTGAATGATCAGAAGCCACGTTTGACCCTTGTTTATACTCACTGGGCTTGGTTTCTTCCTCCTGCTCTGGTTCGCCTTCTGTTTGTTTGCGCCTGAAGCTCTTAACTTTTTCCACAAGGTTCATGAGACGTCCACGAAGTGAGGTGTCCACCTCTTCCTCTTCCTCCTCACCCTCTATCTCAATACCTGTAAAACACACACAAGCAAATCCAAGTGACCCAGAGAGTTATCCCTGTAAAACTACAGATTTGGGGCAAGTCTGACTCAAGAGGCACTAAAAGAGTTGGGTGGGGTCACAGTAAATTAATAAGAGGAGCTATTGCGTATCAGGAATGAAGTGCACGTTCAGAGTGAATACAGAGATAATAAAGGTGCAGAATGTCAGGACTGAGTTGCGTTGGCAGCAATCCTTCTGGGTACAAAGCATTAAATAGAAGTGGATGCAACATATGAGGATTGTGGTGCATTGAAAGAGCGCTGTGTGGAGTCTCAGACTATGATTAACAGGATGCATTGCAATTCAGTGCACTGGTATTAGGGTACACAATAGCAGGGATAATGTCGGTGAACTAGCAGGGTTACTTGTCAGCCCCAGTAATACATTAGCATAGGGTGTCATAAGTCAATATTTAGGGTGCAGAACTATGTGGGGTTTACAGTATTGGAATAGCATGAGGGGCAACATCAGTAAAGCAGAGAGCAAACCTGCACCTCCCCGTACTGCGCAATACCTTAGCCATAACTAGGGTGGGTTGAGGAAAGGGGTGCTTACCGCAATGAGACAAGAGGTCATTGTGGAACTGGATCATCTCTTCGCGGATCTCATCAGGCACAGGGCACTCTTCCTCATCCGGGCAGTTCTTAAAATTCACAAGGATGCTTATCTGAACAGAGAACATAAAGGTGAAAGACAGTGTTGATATGATAACAAGGTGTCCCCCGTAACCCCAATGCATTTGAAAGCATTTTGCTGAAGTATTTTTATATGCAGTAGCAGGTGAGGGGATGGAAAAATTGGGAGTAGGAGGGTAAGAGAAGCTGGTAGAACAGGGGGAATTCGGACAACCCGACCCAAAAGAAACCATGGTTAAATGTCCACTGAGATGTAATGCATTCGATCCAATAACGATACACCCATGACCTATTAAGCCTCATCAATTCACCAAAAACATTTCTGACAGTTCTGTGTCTGGTTTGGAGCCAGTTTATTTTGCAAAGTTCATAAGAATTTATCACTGAGGAACAACCACATTTTAACTTCAACGATTCGACACAAAACCCAGAATAATATCTTTGTCGAAAGACATGTCACATTAAACTGGACTTGGTCAACCACAAACAGACATTTACAAATATGTTAAAAAATCAGCAGATCTGGGTGCAGCAGCCAACCAGACTGCTTGGATTGGGGGCATTATCTTCAGTTGAAAGCCAGCTTTCCAAGCAGTGTGAGAGGTGCACATTCACTGGCCACACGCTCGCTCCTTCCCAGAAACAAAAGCAATGTGGACTTAACTGTTTCCTCTAGCCTTCAGATCTCTCACTTCAGATCATGCAGTGCTGGAAATGGAAAAATTAAATGACTCTGGGAACCCGACCTCCTCCTTGGGGGATTTGGGGGCGGGGCCTCAGGCCAGAAGAGGGGCTCATTATGTGTTCTCTGGTATCCCGTAGTTAATTCCAGTGGGATACCAGGAAACTACTGTACCGTAGACGCTGCCCGATAACCCAGTATTACGGGGATATTATGGGCAGCGTAGATGCCGGTAAATCCCGGTAACTTCCCGTCCCAAAGGACTCCATGCACTGCTAGTAATGGTGCTGGTGATTCAGGCATTTTTCAGGCCGGAGTTGGCCGGTCCAGAAAGGTGCCGGTATACGTTGTTACCAGCACTTTATTTTTGGACCAAACAACTGGTAATAAGGACCATCTCATCCAAGCCTGACGATTTGCATACATGCAAAGAGCATTTTGGAAACATAAGAATTACCACAATTTTAAATTTCAAGCATGTCTGTAATAGTCCTTCAGAAAGAAACACTTTTAAATGTGACATGTAAGTTGGTCTCTTCTCTTTCTATTGGTCAAATATACCCTATTAAAAAAAGGCTTTAAATTGTAAGACATAAATACCACTTTGTTTAGCTTCTGAGCAAGCTGTGAGGCTTTGTCTGTTTATGCATTTGTGTCAGGTGCACGCAAGTCTTCTAAAGCGTGGCTGTTTGTGCGTGACTTGCTTGGGAACCAATCAACGAGTTTCTTGGGCTAGCCCCATTGGGCCTGAGAGTTCCTACAGACTTTGCTGGTGCTCTATTCCGGCCCAATTCCTGCACTACAGTCATGCCTCTGTTCTTTTGGTCCTGGCCGCCACAGAAACCACAAAGTGGCTTTTCCTACAGCCACCTTTGATCATTTCATGGCAGTTATTTTGCTTTATAGAATTTATATTGGGTGGAAACGTTTGCACACTTGGAATCAAAAATCACCACCCCCCTCTGACAAAATACATTTGCATATAGGACACAATGAAGCTACCCTTGGTAATGGACCTCACACTTCATCTTTTATCTTCTTTGGAGTTTGCCAGTGTGATGGCGAAAGCTGAGTGTAATGAATATGGAGTTGGGTAATACCAAACAATTTCATTTTAAGGCAAGTAAAGAAAATGGGAAAAAAATGCTTTGAGGATTGCTGCAAAAAAGTGTTTCCAAGGAATGCATGGATCCTGATTTGAAGATAGGTTTAATGTGGCAGAACATGCAGACATGCTATTACAGGAAATATTCCCACTTTTCACCCTCTTTTTACTGAAAGGGAAACAGTAAAAAAACTAAAAGGTTTCTCACAGTAGTGACTGAATTACTCCTTGTCCATAGTCCCCTTTCCTCCACACTGCATGGGTGTCCCTGTACAGGGACGGTACTGCAACCATTTTGCCCCTCAAATATGCACTTTTTCCCTTTAAATTTGGAGCACACAGATGTGCAGTTGCGGGAATAACCAGGCCCCGCTGACACCACCCACCGGTGACTCACCTCAGTTCACTTTGCCCTTTGTAGTATCAGACATACGACGGTTTATATTGGCAACTTTTTAATATGGGGGATGGATGGTGGATTGTATAGAGCAAAGGGGGCCATGGACTAGGAGTACTTCAGTCACTCCTTTGTGTAACTTTTTATTACTCCTACGTCCCGTCCCCTTTCCTCCATGCTGCATGGGCGATTACAACGCGCCATTTAAGCTGCACGGGTACTGAAATGTAATTATTATGAGCTGTTAGCAAACACATTTTTCAGCACCGCCTGACCAAATGCTCCATCTGACCTGGCCCTGGTATTTTAGCAGTTATGTTTACAGTAGGCAGATGGGGATGCCCAGGTTGTCGCTTTGCTGATTGCATCCCATGACACTCGCCTCTGAAATGCCACTGTCGTGGTTTTAGCTCTTACCGCATGGGCATGAATTCCCATTGGCATGGGCTTATTCTGAAGTTTACAGGCTTCCGTAATTTCAGTTACAATCCACCTTGCTATAGAGGCTTTGGATGCCTAGGAGCCAGGAGAGGAGCCTTCGAAAGTGCCAAAAAAAGTGTCTGATTTCCTAAACTCTTTGGTCCTGTCTAAGTAGAACTTTAGTGTCCTACCTACATCTAGGCAATGCATAACATTATCTGCCTCTAATGTGGGCTTCGTAAAAAATGTGGGGAAAACAATTTCCTGATCTAGATGGAATGAAGAGGTAGAAATGCTGGGTGCGTTTGTAGAAGCAACTTGTCCCTGTGGAATACTGTGTTGGGCCGAGAGGGCTTGAATTTCACTAATTTGCCGAGCTGAGGTTAGCGCCAAAAGAAGGGCTGTTTTGCAACTTATCAACTCAATATCAAAGGTTGACATTGGCTCAAAAGGCTTATGAACTAGTGCCACTAGAACCACATTATGGTCCCAAACTGAATGAGGTTTGGTTATCGGAGGGTAAATCCTTGTTACACCGTGAAGATGCTTCTTGACCACTGGATTACCTGAGGATAACAGTAACTTGTCAGAGTTTATTAGGCTCTGATAGCTGCCGGGTAAGTACGGCATGTATCCACCTGCACTTCCGTATGAACAAGGTAAGCAGAAAAGGATAGTACATAATCCAGGGAGGAAGAGATGGGTTTGACGTTATTGCCTTTAGCACAAAAGCAAAAACAAGCCCATTTGCCCTTGTATTGATTTCTAGTAGACTCCTTGGCAAGCCTTTTGAATTATTTGCATATTTTGCTGTGATAGACCAAGATTTCCTAATATTATCTCGTGAGGAACCAAGACGATAGGTTTAGCTTGTCCAGAGCCGGATGAATCACTGACCTCTTCTGCTATGATAACAGGTGAAGCTGCCCTGTCTGTAACTGAATGGGCTCGAACTGTGAGAGATGGAGCACATCCGAGAACCACACTCTTGACGGCCATTGGGGCAATATTAGAATAATACTGGAAGTCTCTGAATTCCTGATCTTGCAAAAAACATTTTGAATAAAGAGGGTTGGAGGGAAGGCAAATCCCCCACAGATAGTTCCATGGCATCTGAAATGCATTACCTAAGGATGTTCTGCCTTGGCCTGTCCAGGAAGCAAAGAGAGGACATTTGGTGTTCTCTTCTGTGTTAAAAAGGTCCACCTCCAGATGACCCCACTTGAGGAACACCGTATTCAGTGCTTTGTGGCCAATTTCCAATTCTTAAGAAGTAGTTGTCAGCCTGCTCAGTCTGTCAGCCTCTGAGCTGCCATCTCCTTGAAGGTGAAAAGCCCTGAGGAAAACCCCATGATACACCGGTCAGCTCTAGGTCTGTACTGCTAGCTTGAATAGAGCTGGGGAACTTGTCCATCCCTTCTTGTTTATATAATACATACCAGTGGAGCTCTCTGTTCTGCCCAAAACTATCTCTTTCTGTATCATTGGTTGGAAGCATCTGAGAGCTAAAGCTATGGTTAGCAGCTCTAGATAGTTTATTTGATGGAGAATCCTACGTCGGATAGAATATTCAAAAGCCTCTGGCTTGTAGTTGCCACTCCCTCTGGAGAACAGGATCTGATTACCCAGTCGTCCAAGTAGGGATATATATGATGTCACTCCTGTCTGAGGAGGGATGCAACCGCATTCATAATCTTTGTGAAAACTTGAGGAGGCTAAACAGAAGGACCTTGTACTGAAAATGATGGCCCATAACGCTGAAGCTAAACATCTGTCTGTCTGGATGCCAAATGGTTACATGCAAGTAAGCGTCCTCCAGGTCCAGGGAGCACATCCATTCTCCCTTGCAGAGAGCATCGGCAATGTGAACTGGCATCACCATCTTGAACTTTTCCAAGGGAAGAGAAAGATTGAGGTAAGATAAATCCAGGACTACTTGCAGGCCCACCTGGATTTTCTTGTGGATCGCAAAGATCCTTGAATAGAAGCCCTGACCCCCGAGAGGGAGGGGAACTGGTTCCACAGCATGGTCCTGCACCAACTTTATAATTTCCTTGAGAAGCGCTGGAGAACCAATCTGAAGGAGGCGAGGTGAAGATGGAGGCTTTGGTGGGAGGGGAGGTCGAAAACCTGTTGAAACTATGAATAGTAGTCATGGGTCTTGAAAAAGATCACGCCACTGAACCACGTCGAGACAAGCTGCCCCCAGCCAGGGTATCATGGACCCGGATGCTTTCCTCATTATTTTATTTATTCTGAAGATTGTACAGAGGAGGGGGAAGAGAAGTACCAGTTAGGGGTCATGCGTTGCTGTTTCCTGCCATGAGTGCTGGGGGAACTCTCCTGGCCTCGTTTCCTGGAATCCCCTGAAACTCCCAAATGTTCGGGGCCTTTGGCCTGATCGGAGTTGACCTTGTGAGAAACCTTTAGATGCCAGTTTGGATAGTATGGCCAATTATTTAGCTGTTTGGGTACTAGTTTTCTTCTTTGTGAGTTCATCATCTTTGGAGGAATGCAGAACTGAAATTCTGTCTTGGACGTCCAACATAAACCTGTTTGGTATGCATCCAAGCTGAACATCTCATGTATGCCCCCACACATAGTCCTCTGCTTGCAGTATCAATGTGTTACACTGAGGCTTCTAGCATGCCTTGTGCTATGATCTTCGCCTCTGCCAATCCTGCTTTGAACACTGCTTGCTGGTTTAAAGGCTAATCTGGGAGGGGAGGTCACCAATTTCTCCCCAAAGGTTTTGGTTCGCTGCAGCGAGCAAAGCAGCTGCGTTTGCCTGTTTTAAGCGCAAGCCTGCATTGACCTTTTTCCAAAAGATTCCAAAGGATTAAAGAAGGTTGTCTTCCTTGGAAAGGCAAGCCATCACTGATCTTTTGGTGGAAGATGTTGCAGGCAGTTTTTGAATGTAAAGATGCTGCTGCCACCACAGAGAAATGTGGTTGTGAGTGGGAAGACAACAAAATATTCTCTCCATCCAGTTGTCTGAAGCTAGAATCCAAATGTTTATTTACAGCCTGAGAAGAGTGTGGTTTAACCCACAACATTTTAGTCACTTCCAAGACGTCCTTCTGAAGATGAACACCACAATGGCTACACCTTAGAGACAATATCTCTGCTAAAACAACTCCTTCTGGCTGAGCCTGGTGAAGTGCGTGTACTCCCTGAAAATCCACTAACGCTTGCAAACGGTCGCGAAACGCCTTGGCAGAGGAAGGTGCCTCTTCCTCCTCTTTGTCAGTATCCTGATCTGTTGAAGTACATAAATGTAGGCATTTGTAGGCCCTTGTGACCTGACTCAGTATCATGACCGACCTCAGAGTTTCCTCCGGTAGGCTTTATACGCTTGGGCAGCCACCTGGTAGTCTCAACGAGTTTAGGTGCCCCCTCAGGCCCATGCCTGGTAATAGAGCTGTCACACCCCTCAGACCCATTTCCGGTACTAGAGCCAGCCGGCCCCTCGATTCTTAACCTTGGAGGACCCGTAGACCCCTCGGTGCGTGCAATGGTAGCCTTATAGGCCTCAGGTCATGAGCCGGTACAAGGATCATGTCAACCCCTCTCAGTGGAGGAACACCCGGGAAGTAGTCACCCGTTGAGTTGCAGAAGAAACAATTGGACTACCTGTCTGATGGTCTTCGACTTGTGATGCGTGATGGCTTTGAGATGCTCCGCAGGCAACCATAAGCAAATCTCTCTCCACCTAGATAACTGCTTCTTCAGAGACCTCAGAGTAAGCACATTGCACACCTCATAAGCATCCCACCTGTGATAGGGCCCCGGGCACTGTAAACAAGGCAAATGGGGATCTGAAGTGGGGAAGTAGCCCTCGCAGGAGGAGCACCGCGTAAACCCGCTGGTAATACGCCGGGGAGAGAGGCGCTGTAGCCAGATGAAAAACAAAGTATCGTCACTGCTTTAGATCGAGAAGCCCTTTTTCACGAGGCCAGGGAGGTGAGGCCGCTACCCGAGAGTCCCCCTGGGGGTGGTATTCAGAGGGAGGATCTCATGGGGAGGGAGGATCCCATTGAGAGTAGTGACTATCCCGGGAGAAACACGGTATCCCTTTGGCCTTCTCCTCTTCCCACAACACCCATCCAATCCCATAGTCTGCATGTGTTTCTGTATCATGTCTCAGACAAGAACTACTGGGGTGGGATGATCCTGTTGGTCAGCTGTCATTCAAAGGAAGTGAGGGAATGGAATGATGGCGTCTTTGTTGTCGGCTTTGCAGGAGCTGAGAAAGTGCCCAGGTACGTGCAGGATTGTAGAGCAGGGAGGCAGAAGGTATTGTGGAGCAGAGGCATCGCTAGGACGGTGCTGGGGGTGCTATAGCACCGGGTATTTTGGTTTTAGCCCTGGATAGAAGCTCAGGGACTACATTCAAAAGGCTAGCTAGCCCCGAGTCCCAACAGTCCCGACATCAGCGTAGACCTGGATCTTTTGCAGACCTAACAAGATCCCTGTCCAGGAGGGAAGCACACTCGCAGAGGTGTGGTGATGCAGATCAGAGGAGAGGGAAAACACCCACCGGTGACCGAAACTGCTGAAGTGCCTCCAAACTGCATGCGAGGTGCAGGTGAGATGAGCAGTGCAGAAGACCTGGTAAGGCCCTGGTGAGCCAGGAAAGCTGCAGAAGCTCCTAGGAGACCTGCAAACAACCGGAGGGAGACTGCCAAGACCCTAAAGGTACCAGGGTGGCTAGTCTCAGGGTTGGGGAGACCCATAGAGTGCTTAAAGACCACAGTAAAGAACAGAAGGAATACCCAAGGGGACAGAGTGACCTAGTGAAAGGGCTCTGGGACCCACATCAGGAAGACTTACCCCGACCAATAATAAAGAGGAGTACACAATTTGCAGACTCTAGTGGCATGGACAGACCTTGGCAAGAGAGTAAACCTAAAAGGGTTACTAGTATTTTGGGCTCAGGCCTGCCTTTGTTATCCTTAGCCATTAGCACTAAAATTGTATTTAGATTCAAATTGTATGTGACTTGTGAAATTTGAATTGCTACTGACTGAAAAGTAGCTGCATTGAAAGACCTTACTCTCTACACTGGAACTCACTCCCAGTAAATCTACATTTAGAAACAAACCACCAAAAGTTTAGGAAACGATTGAAAACCTTTATGTTTGAATAAATCTCCAGGACCTGCTGTGATGCTGGAAATGCATCGGAGGGAAAGGGCCTCCGTATCCTTGTCCTTTACTGTTTTTTATCATGTGTTCTGTCGTGTTTTCTGCGCAGGAGTCCATGTGGGACTCCTGGCGGCGCAGCTCTCTCTTTTGGTTTGGTGTACAGACCCATGGGATACCCTTATGGCACCCATGGGTGGGGGTACAACTCTGTGCCCCTAGTTTATGTTTTTGGGCACCTGTGTGTGGCCCACAGAGCAGGATATGGGCTGGTGGCAGCTCCATGCTGAATTTGACATGTGCTCTGAGTATCCTCCATTTTGGGATACCCAGGCCCTGCCATTGGAATCAGTTGATTCCTGATAGGAAACAAGATGGCCCCTGTGGCCTCTTGCTTTCTATCACCTGTTACCTTGTTTTCCCAAAGTCCTGGGAAGCCCTGACTCTGTCCCTTCCTCCTGACTGGCTGTTGGGTGGAAGTTCCATATATGGTGTTCAGAAGCTGAAGAGAAACTGGAGTTGAAACGGAAGCTTAACCTTGAAGCCCTGCTGGAAGAGAAGTCTTGCTGCTGCTCTACTTCACCAATCTGAAAGCTGCTGTGTCTCCAAGGACTGACCCAGAGAGGACCTGGTTAGGTGCCCTCTGCCTGAGCTACGAGGTACCATCGTGCACCAGCTGATCTTTGCCAAAGCTCCCTGGTAGACAGACCTATGACAGGCTGCCGACCGGAGATGGGGACCGCCGCGGAATCACAAGGAGAAGAGCCTGGACACTGTTGTTCATCACTGTCGACGACCGCCGTCGCCGATGGAGCCACTGTGCTCCCTTTGCCTAAGTAACATTTGATCGAAGGACGCTCTCGCCTGCACCGTCGACCGCTTTGTCCTGCCGGAGAAAGTTGAGGCCGTCGACGTGCCGAAGAGCATCCGCTGGTGGGTTTCCCGCCACCTAAAGACCACAGAGACGCCGACGACTCGACGCCCTTGCTGGGCCACAGTTCTTCAAACTCTTTGCGGTCCTGAACTATCGTCACCGAGGTGCCCCGCACGCCTCTTCCTTGCAGGACGCCAACGCTCTGTCGTCAATGAGCACCACTAGGAACAAAGCTGCCACTTCACTGTCGTCGTTCAACCCTTTTCCTCGTGGGATCACGACAATCCGTGGCTCCTGCCTTAAAGGGAGCCGCTCAAGAAGGATCCGTCGACGACCCGACGTCGAACTCTGCTATTCCTGGTACATTGGGGTTGTAGAGCCATTTTAGAAGAAAATAAGACTAAAAGAACAATATATGGACTGGGCTTGTGATATATCTTTACTTTACAGGTTGCTCAGGTGGGGGAATCTCCACACAGAACTGTGTTTAACGGTAGAGGCCAGTATTCTGCCAATTGTTCTAACCAACTGCTTTCCTCCTATTTTCTATTGTTGGTTTCCTTTATGGAGTGATCTGTGTGACATTTGACCAGAGTACAGTTGATGCACTTTAATGAGATCTGCTAATAATTGTGGTACCACTTTAGAACTGTATATATTTACCATTGTTGATTTTCTAAGCACAAAGTGAGTTATTGTGATAGTGTACATAACCTTGAATATTAATTATATAAAGACTGTGTTTTAACTAATACAGTATGTGGACATTCTTTTGTGGGGGCTTGGGGACTACACTGTACTTAAAAACCAGCCTGCATCCCCTCCTGAGAAGCTAGGCCTTGATTGCTCGACCACGTACCAATAATAGAGAATCTTGGCTGGGGTCCTCTGTGCCTCTCCTCTGCCATATAGAGAGCTGAAGTACAGACCCCCCTCCACACCTGCTCTCCTGGACTTTGAATTCTTTGTCCCCGGGTGTGCCGTCTTTTTTCTTGTCGTCCTGTGTGTGAATATTAGTGCCCTGCTGCCTGCAGGCTTTCGGTGCTTAACAAATAAATAAAGAAATTAGGTTGCCGGATTGTCAAAGCAATGCTTTGACTTTTGCACAGTGCCTGGAGAACACTACTTATAATATAAACTGCTTTAATTTCAAAGCCAATAGTTTTAATTTTGTACAGGCTCTGGTAAGCACATTTTACTTATAAATCAAACTGCTTTTCATTATCAAAACTGATATAATTTTTTTTTCGATATCACAATTTTAGGGGAAGTTGATATACAAAATGTGAAATATTTGATACTAAAATAATATTCATTTTAATATAAAATTTGATATAAAAAATATGATTTGTAATATAATTCTTTATATGCATTTTTGTATCAGGAAATAGTTTTCATATTTTTTTAATATACCATTTTGTGTAAAAATATGCTTTTTAATATTTTACATATACATTTGTATATCAAAAAATATGTTTTATATTCTTTTTATACACATTATTATATCAAGAAATATTATTTTGTATACACATTTTTTATATATTTAAAAGATATCAAAATTGCTTGATATCATTTTCTGCTTCCTATCGCAATGGGGCGGACGCCCTCTGTGATGTCATCACTGCGTCACTCTGCGAAACCCTGATTCACAGTCCCTCACTTCAGAGCTCACTTCACTCTCGGCGCTCGACCGAGCACCATCGTTGAGCCCCTTCCCAGCCGCTCCCATCTATATATAGATTTTATATAAAATTTATATTCACTTTATATCAAAACTGATATAAATTAGAAAACACTTTAGATCCAATATACATTTGATATAAAATTGATATAAAAAAATGTTAATATCTTTTTTATATCCATATTCCGTGCACCAAATCCAAACCCTATTTCCCTGGATCCTCGCTTGATCTGGGGGACACCCCAGGAAGCCCAACCAATCCCCTTCCTGCGCCCTCTACACACCACACCTCTCCTAAATCTGCGCTCCTCTTCCCCTTCATACCACTCCTGCTCCCCTCTCGCCTCATCTCCTCCTCTTCTGGCCCCTCCTGTCCTCTTTCAGTCTCCTGGCATTGAGCTGAGGACGCTTCACAGTCGATTGTATTGAAATGTCCTCTTCACAATTCGTGGCATGCACCCTAACTAACCGATACCGCGTTTGCAGTCAAATGACTTTTCATCAGCACTATAGATTATTGTTTTGCTGTCTTTTATGGAAACACTTGCTGTAAACCAAGATGATATCGGCTTACACCCCTTTTAAACACAAGTATTTTTTCATCGATTGCCCCTTAAGCCCGTCACCCACCCCACTCCCTCTGCTTTACCATGCTTTGAAGTATCTTGTACACATGCAGCAAGTTACAAAAGACCAATAAATTAATTAAAAAACAAAGAAATGGGGGCATCCACCCCATTGATGTTTGGAAAAGTAACTCAAGTTTAGACGGTGCGCACAGGCAAGGAGTATTTGGTGGTTGCAGGGAGAGAAAAATCAAGGTGAGAATTTAGAGCGGAAGCTTGGATTGAAAAATGGAGAATCCTTCACTAACCATAGGAAAGTGGATATGTTAGAACCATTTGATTAAGAGGAACTATCTACAAGACAGGAGCATCTGAGAGGAATGGTCGAAGTGTGAGTGATGAGAAGTAGTATGTGACACTATGAAATTAAAAATGAAAACATATTGTTCAAATTGAGCCAGACAGAAGTTATCTCCATAAAGGTTTAAATATGTTCATTCTTTTCGACAGTTCTGTAATAGTTTCAGTGAAGCATTAGGATAGCAGTGCATACAGCATTGTCATGAATAGATAGTGAGCTGCCTTCAAATTGGTCTCTCAAGCTTGATAGATCAATTATAAATTGATGAATGTTGCTATGATATCATGAACTGTTTCATCCATGCAATGACATTGCTGTGTTACACTCCGGCAGTACCCTGGCTCTTTACAGATTACTAACTCACCTGCTCCTGAGGGGGGGAGCGGAACTCTCGGGTCCTGCGGGCGGTCTCTGCCGCAGACATGGTGAATGCCTGCATCAGCTCCCGGTAGCGCTTTCTCTGGTTGGTCTGTAGTCGGTCCACATAGCGCTCTGAGAAAGCAATGATGGCCTCCACGCGATGTTGCAGTTCACGATCACAGAAATACTGCAGGAGGTTGCACATCTGAGGCGGCAGAAGGTAAAACATGAAAGATAGATTAGAGGTTGCACTGATTTAACAGGGGAGCAAATCCACCATCTAAGGCACTTTTTTTCCATCTGCTTCCTAAAGGCCTGGTCGTTAGAATTGTCTATATGCCCACTACACTTTCTAAGTGTATGTTTATTGCATCAGGTAAGTAAATGAATGCCCACAACATGGCAATGCACAGCTTGAACTTGTGACTGGGCTCGGTGCCACAAGCAGAAATGTAAACCTATTCTCTGATGAACAGAAACATTTGGGGTTTGTAGTGATGGGGGTATATCTGTCCAGTCCTGTCTTTATGATACGTTTATAAGCCAATTGAGCATGGTAAACTAGTGAGCCCCTCATAAAGATGGCATTTGTGTCTTTGGCTTCAATTTTGCCCAAACTCTTCTTTGTGTGCCTACAAACTGTTCAAAGAAGAGTGGCTCTGGTGACAGATTATTTGAAGTACAAGGTATCTGCATACCAGCAATGTGTAAACACTTGTGTACAGGTGCGTTATAAATGCCATATCATATCATATGTGTCCTCTGTAGAAAATTGACTAAACTCACACTAACAAGCCTTTGTCTCCAAGCGACTAATTTCACCAGTACAGTTCTTGAAGCAAGTCATGATCCTGCCGCAATAAATATTGCATTGTGGAGTTTTGCTGACACAAGGTACACCTTACTGTCTGTTTACCACGACTTTAGGAGACTGAATATGGTATTAGCCTCATGATGTAACTAGCCCCTGATAACTGCCTGCTGTATGATATCACATGGGTCTACATACAGCTCATCTGAACTTCATTCTACAGCATGTGGAATTTGGTTTCAAAGTAGAACAAATGTAGAGAGTGGTTATTGTCCCGATCACAAAGAATCATACCTGGAGCTTGACAGATTCTGGCAGCTTCATCTGCAGCAGGCCTTCCTCCAGTCCTTCCTCTTCCTCTTTGGCATCTTGCTCTCCAGCCTCAATGGCCTTCTCTAAGGCTTCTTCAGCTTTCTCTCCTTCATCCATCTTCTCCTTCTCTGATTCGTCCTCTCCTTCTTCCCCCTCTTCATCCTCTCCTCCTTCTTCGGCTTCTTCCTCCCCATCATCCTCTCCCTCAGCCGCCTCTTCCTCTCCTTCCTTGGACTCCCCAAAGACATTGGGCTCAATCATCTTCAGGATGTGCTTTACGTCATCATCCTCGAAGATGCCCATAATCAGCAGGGTGGAAATGAGCTTCAGGACTGGCACGAACTGGAACTCCACGCTTCCCCCGACTGGGTCACGTGTGTGCTGCCCACCATCCTGCACGGACTCAGTCAGCATGTTGATGGCCTTGGTCTTCAAGATGTCCAAAGGAATGAAGGGGCTGAGCTGATAAAGCTCAGAGCTGGTGCTGACAAAACACGTATTAGAAAAGTGAAGATTTGGGCGGAGGCAGGTGCTCATGCCGACGCCAGGCAGGCCATGCTTCTTGGTCTCATCTGGGAAGAGGGTGATGCTCTTGGTCTCATCCGTCATGGGTACAATGAACTCGCTGTTCATGGTCAGACGGGAACGCTTGGCTGACTCCAGGTGGATGCTGATCAGCAGATCGTAGTAGCCACTCCGCAGCAAGCCCGAAAGGTGATTGTTCTCAATGGTGTAGAGGAGCTGTGACTCATCCACATGGCTGCAGAGGGCATGTGCCACACGATTATTGCCCAGGGCACAAACAGAGCAATATAGCTTCAAGGTGTGGTAGTGAAACTTCAGCAGGTCCAGGCGCTCAGAAAGCTCTAAAATGTCAATGCACCTGTAAAGGAGACACAGTAAGCAAGGTTGTTCATTCAAATTCAAGCCAGAGGTGTCAGGTTTGAGGGTTAAAGATGCATGCACACAGATAAATACAAAAGCGTTATAAAGCCAAATTATTATGTCATTCCACATATTCAAATTCACAGCCAAACTAATGTCAAAGTCAAAGATCATATATTGTAGCATTATAAAAAAAAAAATGTTTTAAATTGCAAACCCTTCCTGAGATGGACAATTTGTACTCATTGCTGGCCATTAGTGAGCAGTATTTCACTCTTAGCAAAAATTGGTGTACTGTGTGTGCATGTGAAGAACATGGGACTTTTATGCCTGGCTAGTACCTTGAAACTTGAAATATTTACCCTTACCTTTAAGGCCAAGTGTGTGGCCTTGACTATATTAAAACAATTACATGAGAGATTGTGCTTTGTCTATTCTAGGAAATTAAAGTTGTCAAATAATAAACCAACTGGGTGTGTCTGTGAGGTGGAGGATTAAAGAAGGGCATATGGGGCCACACAAACGCATTTTAAACTATGATTGATTAGATTTAGTGTACAAAAAGGAAAAGATATATTTTAAGTATAGGTAATACTTCTGCCCCTTCTAATGTTGGCAGCGACCATAGCAGAATTTCTGTACGGGTAGTTTAACTTATCCCCAATAATGTGGAAAAATATTAACGCTAAATCAGGCAGTTAATTTATCTTTACTGCATGTACTAACATTAAACCAGTTTGGGCTATTAACAGAGGCAATAATGGCTAACATGCAATGAGGCCCATAAGAAGAGGCTCTGAGAAAGCTACCATGCTGCAAATTATTTACTGACTCACAGGAAGCTCTCAATCTACACCGACTAGGCTCACAATTAATCAAGAGGCCATGAATTACAGACAATTAGTCTTTGGTGAATCTAACTATAAATAGTGTGATATCTGTCAATGATTAGCGCCTTTAATCATGGATCTTTTCTTTTGACCACATTGGTTTCTATGTCCCACTCCACACTCTTTATTCTTTTTTCTGTGCTCTGCCTATTCATTTTTGTTATCCCATCCTAAACTAGGAATCAGGACAGGTGAGGGAGTGTCCTATCCACTCCAGATAGACTGAAGCAATCAACACCACCACTCCACAACACAACTCTACACCACTCCATGCAATCACCACCACGCTACCACTCCATGTTACTCCTCCATCCTACTGCACTACCCTTCACACCACCTCGCCACCCCTATACTCCCACACACACAACTCTTCCAGGAGAAAGAACACCAGAAATGTTTCACTCATTTTATAGAGTCTCTACACAAATAAACCTAAGCCTGATTATGCTAAGGGAGTCCTCCCAGAGGGAATGGCAGGCTAGGAGAACTCCACCAATGGGGAAGGATTCACAATACCTAAATCACACATCAAAACTGCAAATCTTGCCCTGGGACATAGTCCATCAATCCATCCCGACAACAATTGCAAAGGTAGATATGCCAGAGTACCATTACACCAGACTGAGGCTGTAAGGCGGGGTCAAGGCCTGTAAAAAGAAGGGCCTATTGCAAAAGTAGGTGGGAAAGGAAGAGAAGCTAGAAGGCTAGAGGCGAGATGCAGGAGGGTGTAGAAAGGAGGACCCAGCATGCTGGGGTAAGATGATATGTGGCTGGAGGAGAGAGTAGACGCAGGCTGGGGTAAAATAGACCCAGAAGGCTGGGAGAGAGTAGACTCCGTAGGATGAGGAGAGTAGATGCAGGATGCTAGGCAGAAGTAGACCCAAGAGGCTGGGTGAAGAAAGACCCTGACGGCTGGGGAAAGGAAGACTCAGAAGGCTTGGGAGAGTATGGCAAGGAGGCTGACAGATCCACGATGCTTGGGAAAAGCATATAGCAAATGCCTGGGAAATCAAAGATGCAGAAGGGGCGAGAAAGACCCAGCAAGTTGGGAATAGACTGATAGACATAAGAAGACCTAGAAAGCTAGGGCGAGAAAGACCTAAGAGGCTGGGGAGAGGAGGAGAAGAGATTGAAGGGAGAAGCTGAGAAGCAGAAGGTGCTTAGAGAAACTGAGAAGAAGTAGGAGTTGATCAACAAAGGTGACAAGAAAAGCTGACAAGAGGTGCTGGATGTAGAGGTGCCTAAGGAGGGAGAGGTAGGAGGTGTTGAGAAAGGGGTGCTGAGAGGAATCAAGAAGGAGTTGACGAGAGACTGACAATGAAGGGATGAGAGACGTCCAGGAGAAGGTGGTGAGAGAGGATTAAGAGGTGGAACCTGAGGTAAAGGTATCTGACTAGAAGGAGGTAGTTGGAGAGGAGGATGACCATTGTGGAAAGGTAGAGGGGGAAATTATCAAACAATGAGGAGTGCAAAAAAGTGGAGAGATGAAGAATAACACTATCAAGAGGTGGAGAAAAAGGGAGGCGAGAAGTCATAACAGAAGGAGGAAGTAGGAGAAAAGAAGTAGGGTGTTGGAAGTGAAAAGGAGGGTACACAAGACCCCTACAAAGTTAAGGTGGTGTTGTGGTGAGAGAAGAGAGCTCTAAATCTGAAAAGAGGGAGCCTATTGAGGGTGGAGGATGAAGCTTGTGGCAAGGCATCAAAGAGGGCATAGACGCTGGATTCGTAGAACTAGGACCCTGAGGGTGGGAGTGGGAGAGGGGCCTAGTAGTAGACCCAGAGACATCCAAGCAAGGTCACATGTCCTCCTGTGCTGCAAGGCCTTTGAAAATGCTTACCCCCAATCAATGCTGTATAGCAACACAGGCAATAGATTACACTCTAAACCTGAGACCTGAGAGGAGGTCTCCTCGCCCTACCCTAGTTATACAAGAGCACATCACTAAACGTGCAGATACCATAGAATGAAACTTTGTTTAAAGACTGAGATTAATGAGAAAGGAACCCGAGAAGACGCAAGAGGAATTGTGAGAGACATTTAATTTGGAAAACCTTGTGTTTATTTGGATCGAGAGAAATTGCAAGAGTAATTTCATTTGGAAAACATAGGGTTTTTTTGTAAGATGCTGCACACTTTTTCCACATCTGTTTTGTTGTGGTAAGCTACTGGGAGAGATCGGAACCCAGGCTAAACCAAAACTGAAGATCTTTGCCTTTGAACACTTCCTCAAGAGACAATAACTTTGAGTTGACTCTGAAAACTAATAACATTTTGCTAAACAACCACCTTGACCACAGTTAAGTTACTGATATCCACATTCTTGGGAATTGTTTTGGCATTCCCCTATAAATACCACTATAAAGAGGTTCATGTTCATGTCTGGCATGTGTTTTAATCGAACATGGCTTCATGATACCGCTTACCAAGAAAATGCATCAGAGTCATAGACTAGTGGTAGATGTGGTCTTTTTACCTGTCCTCACCAGAGTGTAGCCTTTTTAGGAGTTGGGATTTGAGGGCTGCTAAGAGCATTAACTTGCCCATTCAAATCCCCCACCAGATGAGAAGCAACCGGTGAAACTGGTGAAATGATGTGCTAAATACACCACTAATTCCAGCCTGCAAAGTTGAGTCGTCGTGCCCCCTCTCCCATTTGTTCAAATAAAACATCATCATAGTGTAGTTAATCAAAATCAATAGTTTGCACCCTTTGGCCAAGGGAGAAAGGCTTTCAAGGCAAGGAAAATTGCCTTGAGCTCCAAAATATGTATGTGGTGATCCTGGTGCTGAGTAGGGCACAAGTCATGAATCTGTAGGTCCCAAACGGTGGCACCCCACACTATACGAGGTACATCTGAGGAGATGGACACTGGCAGTTGTGACGGAAAGAAGGGAATACTTACAATCAGGCTGCTTGCTACAGCAGCAAAGGTATGATCTGACCAATTCCCGAACAAAGAAACAGCTGAGGCTAGACTACCCTGAGACCAGTGACACCCAAAATGCACTTGAGATTCTCTCAAGTTCAGCCTTGCATAGGGCACTGTAGAAGGCAGGAAACCATCAGATCTGGGATCATCCGAAAGAGGAGAGCCAGAACTTGTAAATAACTGCAAATATAAGGCCCAACTAATAGAATTTCTTGAATCCTTTATTTTGCTTGACCGCAGAGGTTGGGGTACAGAAAAATGCAGTTGAACTTGAGGAAGATGCCCTGATATGCCCAGCTGGGCACAGGAATTAAAACAACGAAATCCCTAAAATTCCCAGAGCATGGCATTCTTCTGGTCAGACGACAAAGAGGGTTTCTGCACTGGCTTTGTGATGGCTAGCAATCATTTGGTCACCCGTGCCGACTTTCTTCTGTCCTCTTAGAAAGCTCATTGTCTGTAGCAAGTTTAAAAAGGTTAAGACCAATAAATGGCAACCCATTTTGTCCTGTGATTCTTGAATAAGTTAGATGCTTTTCAGCTAAGCATATGGACATGCTTTGTGACACAGGTATTTCCCTGTTGATGTAGTATCTACATGTCCAGCAGTCACTTCCAATATGCCATGTACCACTTATGAAGCCCAAAACATCCAGGACTCACCCTTTTTCGACCCGGAGGGAGGAATGGCTTGCACAAATCCAGCCATTTTCTTCCACAATTTAATATTGGAGGCAGTAAAAACAAGTTGGCTTTAGCCTGCCTTACATGGAGGAAAATGTTAAGCGGACAACTTTTTTATACCCCAAGAACCCTGGTGTTTTCTCTCTCTCTCCATATAGCCATCAGAGTGGGTGGGAAGGCTCTTGACAAAGCCAATGAGGCCCCTGTGGTTTGCACAAAAGGATGAGAAGCCAGTCAGAGCTGTTCATCTGGGTGGTCACAGAACTTGGCATCCAGCATCTTGGTGCCTGGAGCAACAGACTTGTGGGTCCCTTTAAGCCTCCTTTTAGACATCTTACTACACAGGAATTCTGGACTTCTCAGACGAGATACTACGTTCAGGACAACTGTCTCTACAGGTGCATGGACTGAGCCTAAAACTCTATCCTCCCAAGGATCCTTTCATGAAAGGCTCTGAGGGACTGGGAAATTTCTCAGTCACCCTTGTCATCCTGAGATAAGGGGTCAAAGACGAGCCTAGCAGAAAAGGCTGCTTCCCTCTGGGCGACTGGGCTCTGGAGGCTTTGTTAGATGTAAAGTAGCTGCTGGTTATGGAGGGATAAGGGACAGAGGTGTTGTGGCACTGGAGGGGTGCTGAGGTCTGCAGACCCGCAAAAGAGCTGGCAGATAACCACACGCAGGAGAAGGAGTTGATAGCTTTATCGAATGTTTACATTGTGAGAAGGTCGTAAAGTTGTGGAACCGTGACAGGAAAGATTCCTATGGGGCCTCAGAGTTGATCCTAGCCCTGTTCAAGGGAATTGACCCACAAGCATGGATTGGCTGAAGACCAATGCAGCCAATCAAGGCAGGGAAGGAAAAGTCTCCCGCAGCCAAAACAGGGTGGAAGGGGGCAGTTGTGGAAGCAAGTCCTGCATCTCTCTTGATTAAGGATTTATCCACTCCACATTGTGTTGTGGTCCAGACGTGGCAGGTATAACAAATCTGGTACCACCTCTGACATAGGGATTTCTGTTGCAATATACACCATATGCTCGGAGTCTGAAGAAGACAAGAACCAGGAGGCAGAAACATGCTCTGACTTTTAAGTCTCCTGCCCTTGGTCTCCTGGTGTTGTAGGACATATATGCTTAGCCTTCTGCTTTAGAGGCCCCATCTTTCCTTACTTCTTCCTTGGTCTATAAGGGGATAGTTTTATCTCTCTTCCAGTTTGTGCTGATCCTTCATGTATATGAGCCAGGAGTGTATAGCGTGGACTCTACAGATTAGGCCCTAGTAATAAGCTGCCCAAAACCTACAGCACGTTCAGATGGTGAAAGCCAGTTAAGAAAGGAAAGGGTCCCTGAAACTTCTCCTGGCAGATTGACCCTAAGTCAGCTGGGGTACCCAGAAAAAGGGAAAAGCACTTACCTTTCTTAACACAACAAAATCCATCAAGGAAGGTGGCAGTCTCTGGTGAAACACTGGCTCCCACTTCAAGGTTTGTGCCAGTAATGCATCACAAGACAACATCATGCAATGGAAGCAGGGTTTCCAGGCATTTTATGGACCCAAGCACAGAAAGCAACTGGCATGTGAATATTGAAGAGTAAAAGGAATGCCTGCAGAAAGCACAGCACCCTGAAAAATGGGGCAAAATTCAAATTAAAACATACATAGCCGAATGACACTCATCCACCACACAGAGCTCCGGTCCTGCCCAGAGCAGAGAAAAGGATAGTCTTTCTGCAGGGAGTAGGCACAAGTGAGGCTCGACATCAGGGGTATCCCCCATACGCGTTTGGCCC
Organism: Ambystoma mexicanum; assembly: GCF_040938575.1. Lineage (NCBI taxonomy): Eukaryota > Metazoa > Chordata > Amphibia > Caudata > Ambystomatidae > Ambystoma > Ambystoma mexicanum. The sequence continues at coordinate 721,923,251 of NC_090923.1, forward strand.
CATGATGCTTTTTGTTCTGAATTCTGAGGAAGAAATTCCTTACGTATAGAGGAACAGGGACAGGGCACAGGAGTTTCATTGATAGATGAAACACATACAATGAATTTTTGATAGTACCCCAACATCCACTTGGTGAAATGAAATTTTTGTGGGAAATATTTTAAGGATGCTGCAACCTCTGTGCTGGCAACATCTTAATTTCATTGATAATGCAAAACCACATTAACTGAGAGTAGCATGAATGGTGATTTAACATTTTGTTTTACATCTTTGCATAACCCCCGTCCCCTGCTCATAGTTTAAAGCACAATCACCCTGCACTATTAAGGAATGGACTTGATTCAGATCAAACAAAATGTCAAATAAGAACCAACTCAGAAACACTGTAATCAGTGACTTCAAGTCTTACCCACAATATCTGAAGGCCTTTATAAAATATTTCAGGTTCTGACAAATATGTGTGAGTTGTCTACAGCCTGCAGCACAGAGATCTGTGCGTTTAACTAACCTGTTCTCTTCTGGAATGTGAAGTGCCATCATGATCAGCGGGTCAAGGCACTCGACCATCCAGCCATGCCGGTCGCCCATCCGCTCTGTCTCCACTCTCAAGAAGTCATTGGGCATCCGACTCCACACCACAGGCATTAACTGCTGCACATCCAACCGTGGTGGACACTGCGGCACTGGGTTCCGTCTCTCACTGCGGAACATGGCAGCTGAAATTGGCATGATGTTCTGAAAGAAGTAGGGGTTAAACATTTTTATAAGGGCACAAGAGTAGGTGCACCTTTGAGGAAGATTGGGCTAAGAGAAACAGTTAGCCGTACTGAGTCAGGGTGATGGAATCTGGGTGAATGAGTGAAAGGCAGGAGATGACTGAATCTCAGTGATAAGCTATGGGTTAGGTGGCAAGTGCTGGCTGTGGGAGAAGTGTGATGGATGGAGAAGAGTATACGCAGAGAAGGGAACCTGAGGGTCAGCACCACGTGATAGAGGGGAGAAGAGGTTAAAGGTCCTAAAGACCTAATGACATGAAAGTCATTCACACATAATAGTGTATGTAGTAACATGCACTTGTTGGATTTAAGGGATTAAGCAAAGAACGACAGTCAGAACAGGTCTGAGCATGGTAAAGGAAGGGAACAATGTAATACGGCAGAGAATGACGGGGGGTTTCAGCATAATGGACTAATACTTGGCACTTACAATGGATATCAGTCCTATCTGATAAATGATCATGTAGACAGACCAGTAAACCATATCACAGAAAAAGATGCTAGCAGGACACATCAAACCTCACACAACAATATTTACTCAAATATGCAAGACATATAATACAACTGAATAGGATATCACAATAGTCAATAATCTTAAGTGCTTCAGAATAAGTAGTAAGCACTATGAAACAGTGTATCAATGACAAAGAATGGCTTTTGAACTACAATGAAAGAAGTGGTCAGTGGCACAGACAGGTGCTGGAAAGGGGATTGACAGTAGATCATAGCTTTTACCTTCATTTTCCCTAATTCGAATTGGATCATGTTCTGGCTGGAAGGAAGACAAAATACTGCTGGGAAGAGCTTGGTATTGGGCTCCACCTGGAACACATGTGAAAAAGTGATCATTAGATCCGGGTGATGTACAAGAAAAATGAGCAAGAGACATTACTCTAACAGGGCACGATTGGAAGAAGGCACCACATTCTGCATTACACACAAAGATCAGAGGGACATGTTTTCCTGAGTTCCCATCCCAGAAAGCTCCTGTTTTTGCATGGATAACTTTCAAAGGATAACTGGGAATAATGCGAGGGAGTGTAAGTAAAGCCTTGGCCTTGGCTTTGAAAAGTATATCTGTTTGACAGTGATACTCTGTGCTGGTACATTTTGTAAGAGCTTTTCCCTACAGCAGAGTTCTGCAACTATTGCATCTCCAGATGTTTTGAACTACAACCCCCATCATCCTTAGTGTCCACCGGAGTGGTGACATATCATGGTAGCTGTAGCCCAAAACATCTGTAGAGTTGCAACCCCTCTGCCTAGAGTCTTGAGGATGTTATGGTCCTGCTTAGCTTTCTAGAGAGCATCATCTACTTTTTAAAATAATATTGAGTCTTCAAACAGCTTCCAATTAAATCAGTCTATATTTCGGGTTTAAAACCAGTGCATCGCAACCACACATGACTTTCGCCAACAACTGCTCCTGCAACCTGTCATACAGCAGTCTCTGCTGCATCAAACAGGTTCTTTATTAGGGCATTTACAAATTGCTGTCCCTCTTGCACTATATTCTCTGTCCATCTTGCAAGGCATCCCTTTAATCTTCATGCAGGATAAGGGCATTGATATTTCCCCACCGTCCCCTAATATTCCTTGCAATTAAGGCAGTGGTGTTAGAAACCTGCACACTGTAGCCAGCTAAAGCTGACACTCTGAGGAAGAGCGTATATACTCTTGCTCTTACTTTTAGGAGGGTGCTCTGAAACCGAGGGAGAGGCTGCACCCCTCTTTGTGGCACTGGTCACAACCAGAGAATCTGTACAAGAATATCTTTAGATTGCAGAGAGGATCTGAGGGAGAGGATCTATATTTCCTCTCAATTAGCACATCTACATCCCTACCTGAAGCCGTGTTTGACAGGAAATGTGTGATAGGCTTACTTACAGATTGCATTAATGGGATGCAATGTGACACTCTTGTGTTCTCCCCAAGTGTTCTACACAAAGTCACTGAGTTCATGAGACTCCTTTGCCAAATATAACTGCTGCTATTTTTATCAGCGATGTGTAGGTAAAGTGGTCCTCTGTAGGCAATTTAGCAACTGGGAGTTCTATATCTTCTGGTGGGTATGTGGGAAACTCTGCTGATTCCTTGCGTTCCTCCATATCTAGTGGGGTTTCATCCCCCTGCTCCTCCGTTTCCTTTTCTTCTTCGCCTTCTTGCTGGTTTTCTAAATCATTGGGGCACTTAAAATCAACCCTAGGTATTTCAAATGGGGTTGCACATGAATTAGGTGAGGGAAGGTGGTGTTTACGCAATCCTTCCTCTATAGCCTGTTGAATGAAAAGTGTTGCTGTCCAGACTGACTTGGTAGGCACAACAGGGACCCTTGTAGAAATATTAGAGCCTTCAACCTTCTTCTTTTCAAGAGAGGGTCTCACTTGTGTTCTTCTTCTGAGGTATATAGCTCAAGGAGGCCTTTCTTTTGGAGGGTTGACACCAAGGAATGGCCTGCGTCATTGTAGGTTGACTTAAGTCTGGTGTTGTGGATGTTGACTTAAGGTAGGGCTGAGTCATGGTGTGTGAGGTCCCTGCTTTAATGGGTATGATAATCTATCTTTTCTGTGCTCCCTGGCAGGCTCAGCAGATAAATCAATATAGAAAATCATTTTTTTTAGCTCAGTGTTCTTTACCTGCTTTTGACTTTGATGACATTTAGATACCGAGTTTAATCTGCGTTTTAGACCGATTGGATTCTGAACATTTTGGTGCCATTCCCATATTTTCGATGCAGTGTTGGCCTGCACTTTAGCTTTTGATTGAGATTTGGGCTTGGCATGCTCTGCAGACACAGAGTTACCAGAAGACGTCTCCCAGATGACATGCAGCTCTCCTCAAAGCTTCCCTCCACTGCCTCCTCTTCTTCCTCTCTCATTCCTGACTGTCTGATTGCTATTCAGGCATGGTGTGCTGCTAACAATCTCTGTCTTAATAACAGTAGGACTGAGATCCTTCTCATTGAGACCCCAGCTCCCTCCTTCCCTCCTATCTTCTGACTGCCCTGCATGGGTCCCCTCCGCTCACCCTCTTTTGAGGCAAAAACCTTGGTGTCATCTTCGACTCCTCTCTCTCCTCACATCGCAGACCTTGCCAAGTAGGCCCTCTTTCAGCTGCACCTCCACAGAGGCATTCCCGCTTTCCTCACCTTCGCCCAGAAATTCAATTTCTACAGATCTCTGGTGCTCTCTGGGCTGGACTACTGCAACATCCTCTTCCTCAATCTGCCTTTATCCTCCCTTTGCCCCCTTCAACTAATCAAGAACAGGACTGCAGACTTACCCCTGGCCTCAAGCCTAGGGACCGGATTTCTCCAGCCCTGCAATCTTGGGGGGGGGGGGGGTAGATCTCTCTCTTCAGTAGGAGCATCCCTCTGGAATGGCCTCCCTGCTGCTCTCAGGCTTGAGCCAGATCTCCTTAAACTCCAGAAGCTCCTCAAGACCATCCTTTTCTCTTCCTCCTTCCTTGCTAATGGCCCTGTCTGCCACATTGACTGGCTGCCTGATTCCTTCTGAATCCTACAGGGCACCAGGCCCTCCTAGCCAGTCCACTCCCGTCCTCACACCTAGCATGTGGACCTTCAATCCCTGCACTCCCTGCATTCCCTGGCACTTGTACACCTGGCCTCCCCTTAGCACTCGCCTAGGGGCTCTCTTGTCCCTGCTGCCTCCTCCCCCCCAGCACTTGCACACTCTCCACTCTGCCCTGCACTTCCCTTCACACCCTAGCATTCTCGTCTGACCGTCACACCCCGTCCTCACTACTCTCTTCCTTATACCTCTTTTTCTGCACTTGCACAATCCAAATGACACAAACCTTAGTAGAACCGATATTGTTATTTTTTCTTCCTTGTGCCCCCCCCCACACTTTTGTCTTGTGGCGCCTTGAAACACCATTTGCTATATAGGTGCTTTATAAATCTATATATATAAATAGAAGTGAAAATCTGTTTATGTTCCCTATACAATTCCACATTGTTTCACCCAATCTGCACCCCATTTTGCACAGTAACCTGTTAGGACCCTTCGGACATTACTGGCTACATAACCTCTGAACACCCCACCCCTTTCCAAGGATTTCAGCAAAAGGGGGGGGTGGGGTGTAGGTTTGTGGCTTTGTGCATGTTCCCTATACAATTCCACACCGTTTTACCAATCTGCACCAGATTTTGCACAGTCATATGTTAAGACGCTCCGGACATTACGGGCTACATGACATCTGGACAACCACCCCTTTCCCCGGATTTCAGAAAAAGTCTCTGGGTTTGTGGGTTTGTAACTGTGTTTATGTTCCTGATGCAATTCCACACCGTTTCACCAATCTGCACCACATTTTGCACAATCACATATTAGGACCCTCCAGACATTACTGGCTGCATGACATCTGGACAGCCCATGCCTTTCCGGGACTTCAGCAAAAGTGAAAAATTGGGTGTGGGTTTGTGGCTTTGCATATGTTCCCTTTACAATTCCACACCATTTCACCAATCTGCACCAAATTTTGCAAAGTCACATGTTAGGACCCTCCAGACATTACTGGCTACATGACATTTGGACACCCCACCCATATCCCCGGATTTCAGCAAAAGTTTCTGTGTTTGTGGGTTTGTAATTTCGTGTATGTTCCCTATACAATTCCACACTGTTTCACCAATCTGCACCAAATTTTGCACAGTCACCTGTTAGGACCCTTCAGACATTACTGGTTACATGACATTTGGACAGCCCACCCGTTTCCCTGGATTTCTGCAAAAGTCAACATTTGTTTGTGTTTTTGTGGCTTGGCGATGCTTTGTTCCTTATACAATTCCACACTGTTTCACCAATCTGCACCAAATTGTGCAGAGGTACCTATGAGGGAACGAAAGCCTGGGTAAAGCCGGACATTTCAGCTAGTAACCAATACAATAAAATACAAATAAGTCTGTCCGATTGAGATGGTGGTTATTCTATCACAAACACTGTGAGTGCTGGTCCCAATCCTCATGCTTGTTTCGGTGTCTGGAGTGTATGCATAGGTTTGCTCCACAGTGGTTCCTGATTGAACCACTGTTGGTGCATGGGTGTGGGGCAGGCCTTTGCATTGGAGGGCTGAGTTTCTGTGGTCACCTGAATTTAGGATATGAAGAGGGAACCTGCAGCCATTCTAACAGATATGAGGAGGAGCCAAGTTCCTGTGCAAATGACAGACAACCAGAGGAGGAATCCTGAAGAGGCCTGGTGACTGACTCTTGCAGCTGTCCTGGTGGAGCCCTGTCTGGCTACTAATCTCAGAAGACCCTTGCTGGTGCTTTGACCATTTGGACTGGTGGGACCAACCAGTCTCGACTTGTTCTCGTGTTCCTGCAGCCTGGAGTCTTCGGAAGTGTCCCTGGGCCACCTAGTAGACTGACCAACTCCATTTTGGGCTACCTCACCAGATGTGTTGCCATTCAACGTTTATTCACGGAACTTCGGTAGTCTCCAGCTAGTCACATAAGTAGCGTTCCGGTGAAGTTTTAACATACCAGCATCAACGGGTCTGGAACTTGAAGGCTTTCCTTAACTGTGACTATTGAGACGCCTGCTGTTGCCGTGAATCAGTGAATGTCGCTGGAACTGCCCGCCCCCTTTAAAGATATATCTTTATCCTCTGCAGGTGTCAGTAACAGCCTCCCTGTCTCTCTTCGTCTTGAGCTGGAGCACCTTAAGTTTCGGAAACTCCTCAAGACCTTCATCCTCTCTTCCTCCTTCTCTCTCTCTCTCTACCCTGCTAACCTCTGCTCCTTTTTTCAAACCCGCCTTCCTCCTTCTCCTCCCTAACTCTGCTCAGTTTTTGCTGACTGGTTGCCTGGTTCACCTTCAGTGCCTTAGAGGTCCCAGGCCACCCCTGCCAGTCTTTGCACTTGCCTCCTGTCCACTGCACTATGTTCAGCACTACTGCACTTTCTGCTTACGCTCTATGAGTGAGGCAACCTCTATGCAGTTAACCCAGGGCCCTGTTTGACTGGATGCGTTTGTTCCCTTCTCCCCCTCTTCCTCGCACCTCCCTCTGTACACATGCATTAGCTAAATGCACTAGGACTAGTACATCTGTCCTGTCCCCTCCTCGCCATCTTTTTCTGTCCCCCCTCCCTATCTTGGTCAAAACTGTAACACTTCATGCACTTGCACTAGGAGAAATGCCGACAGGCCTAGTATGCTAGATTTTCTGTTTAGATAATTCGGAAACTTTAAGGCTTAAAAATGATTACTGTATCCCCTTGTTACCTTCCCACCTTAAAGCGCTTTGAAGCACTCCACCTGTGAATAAGCGTTGCATAAAAAAACAATTACAATTTACAATTACTACCCTTTCTTTACATGGTCTCCATGTGCCTTACTCACCTTGTGGAACATTTTGTGGGCATTATGAAATGCAGGTTTTTCAGTAGACCCACCCTCTCTCTCTTTCTGCTTTTTTCCCCTCTTCATATTTACCAGGCAAACTCTTGGCCTTATGGGACACTCTATGGGATACTCATAAATCATCAGCAATGGCCAGTTTCCTTGGATCTAACTCCTTGGAATCTGCAAAATGCAGTTTCAGCTCAGGGAAAAGGAACTAAAATATGTTCAAGCATGACAATATTTATCATGCCATCAAAAATGGTTACTTTACGACCTTTAACCCAGCCACTCAGGGTCTTCAGAAAATCATTCACATACATCACCCAAATATTATTCTCTTTTTTTCTTGCGGTTTGTAAACTTCTTTAAGTATTGAGCAGGTGTCTTCCCAAACTTTAAGAGCAGTGCCAGCTTAAATTTGTCAAAGTGTTTTCTCTCTGAATTCGACAACTCCGTAATAACAGTGCAGCCCTTCTGGGGGAAGACTGCCTAGCAACCACGCACTTTTATCAGACTCCTTCACCAATACTGAAATGCAGTCAACCAATCAGTAATGTCATTCTTTTTTTTATTAACTTTCAACAGATCCTTAAGAAATCTTGGATGAGAGGAGGACCCAGAACCCTTTCACGACCTTCTCGGGGAGCCGGCACACCCTTGTAGTCATGGCATTTCCATGTGGAATGCTCTGTCCTTCTCTTTCTAAATTCGAGATTCCATCTGGGCAATGTTATAATTGAGTTATTTTTCGTTGAGCCTTAGTTCCTCCTTTTGCAAATCAAAATTAACTCTGATTCAAATGTTGTAATAGAGGCCTGAGAACTCCTCTCTTCTTCCTCACTTGTGCCATCTGTGGTATACAGGGCAACAGAACTATTACTACTGATACGCCACTATCAACAGGTAAATAAATACCTTTTCTAGCTTCCTGGTTATCTGTTAGTTTATGCACAATATCAGCTTTTACACTAGAGGTAGATCAGCCCTTCTCTCTACACAATCTTTTCAAATAAGCAACATTGTGCATCGCAAGAGAGGACCATACTGTAAAATAGGTTGTGCAATCTTTAAAGGCCTAACACTGGTAAAGCCTAGTGTTCTGTGTAGCAATAACTAAGGGGTCACTCCAGTGAATCTACACTGTGTGTCAAAGACCTTATCTCACTGATGCAAACCAATTTGTTAAGATGGATTTTCATAATCAGCTCTGAAAGGTGAGGTAGCAGAGCGGTCAAAGCATAGTCTCAGGAGGGGTGTGAGAACCCTTTAGAATCAACCCAAAACGGCTTCCCACAAACATGTAAAGCCTAACCCTAAAATGGTTTGGGGCTTTGTGCCCAAACGTCACCAGCTCCAAAGCATATACTTCTTCGGGTAAGTTTATATAGAGATTTGCAGTGCCAATGGTTATGCTAAAGGTTAAGTAAAGTTGAGGTGAGTACTCAACTCAATCCATCACACTAGGATAGGCCTAAGGAAGGATGCTTAATCCAGGTTCCACCACCAAAGTTCAGGTCAGAGTAATTTAGGGTCAGAACTTTACAGCCTGGTTACTCTATGGGAGACGGAGGGAGAAAATAACAGGCATGTAGACTTACTCCACTGGCTCATGGTTCTCTGCATACAATGGTTTGGTGTGTGGGGGTCCAGACATCGTTCCAGGCTTGTTCATCTTTCTTTGTTCCTACCGCACGGGCTTTCTTGTTGTCTAGACTGCAGAGGTTCTTTGTTTCACAGGATTTAGTTTCAGTTGGCCGCGGCACTTAGGAATCGGTTCCAGACAGCATCCAGTTGAATACCCAAGCGAAGACAAGTGGAGACTTCTGTGAAGAAACAGCCATGGGACACCTTCAGGAATTGAAAAGATAAGATCCAACAAAAATCAACACGGTCAGGTGGTGGCAGGCGTCTGCACAGCGGCGAGCACAGGAGCAGCCCCAGCACAGCTTCTCTTGGAGTGAGACGTCTGAAAATGTAGGAGCAGGTGACTTCTGGCACAAGCTGAAGATTTGCCACGTTCCAAGGCTCTACTTGTAAAGGTGGTGGCTGCAGCAAGGTAGATGAGGAGAGAGCTGGCAAGTCCACTGGTTGGTTCAGGGACACTTCTGAAGGCTCAGCAGGCACGGATGCTCGAGCAGGAGTAGAGACTGGTTGTTTCCACTGGTCTATGGGTCAAAGCACCAACCAAGGCCTTCTTGAGACCAAGACAGAGGAGCAGGGCATCACCAGGACAAAATTGTAGTCGATGCTGGTCAACTGCAGGAGTCGTATTCGGGGTGTCTGCGAGCTGCACTTCTCCATAGAGATGTCGGTTCGAATAATGATCTGCCAGTCACAGGAGTCCTCCTTTTATCCAAGATTCAGGCTGGGAGCAAGCCCACCAATAGTAAGGATCTGCACCATTCAAACAGCCAGTGGCTATCCAACCATGGATATCCACTGGTTATCTCATCTGTCCAGCACCAGACTTTCTGGCACCAGAGATGTCCCAACCCCTTCCTATGGCACACACACAACCCCCCTTAGCCCGCGAAAGCCATAGATTTCCATGGCAAAGGGTTTTCCATGTAAGGCATTTCCTGACCAGGGAAGGCAGGAAGAAGGCCAAAGAAAAGCATGGCCAAACTACAAGCGAAAAAAAATATTGTGGCAACGCCATTTTCGGTTTCTAGCCACATTTAGCCGAAATCTGTGGTAAATGCAAAAGTACACTAGTAAATTAACCCAAAAATAAAATATCACAGCTGCCACCAGCTTGTCTTAGGCACATTGTAAAACTCACCAAAAAGCCATTGTATAAAAAGATATAAGGATATTCAGTATCTTAACTGCACTTCACTGTAAGGTGATGTATGACATTGTAACAATCTAAGAATTTATAAAGCCAGAGAGCCTCATTCTGAGGTTGGCGGTAACTCGCCGGTGCCACCGGCGGGTTGCTGCCGACCCAGAAACACTGAATCCGCTGCCTGACTTCCCGGTGCCGCCGGGACATTACAAGGCCCAGTGGCACAGGAACTCAGGCGGCAGGTTTGGTAACTCCCCATTCCTGTGGAGTCCCATAGGACATCATGACAGTGGGGAGATGGAAGCATCAGCACTGTTACTAACGGCTCTGGTGCTTCCGTGAAAAATCTGCTTGCAGGGGCCATTGTACCCAGCAGGTATGACCCTGCCGGGCGCAACGGCCCCGGCAGGTAGACTCGTAGTGTGGCGGTCCGGAAACAAGGGTGCCGGTAAGCTTTCCAGCACCCTTGTTTTCAGACCGCCACACTAGGAATGAGGCCAAGAGTCTCTCAGTACTGACAGTCTTAGGCATTAGTCAATCCAAAACAGGCAAGGGAAGTAAAACAGAAGGCTTTACCTACCTCATAAATGTCAGGACAGTGTTCAAAGCAAGCAAAACGAAAAGTGTCACATACAAATTTGAGGTGGAAAAGGTACAAAAAGAAAATATTTCCAGCAAAGTAGGTGTGCCCATGTTAGACAGCCTAATCCCGGAAGAAAAAAGAGCATTTTCACATATGTTTTGAAAATAGATTTCACTTTAACTCTAAAATCAGAAGCACACAAACTATAGACACAAACTATTTAATGGGCAAGGCAACAATAAAATAGAATTCAGTTCAGTTTTCCCCGCATGAACCTACAATCTAACTACAAAATGTAAAAAGCTGGCCAAGTTCTATTCTGTGGAAAGAGCTTTACAATTCCCTTACTTAGATAGGTTAATTATCCCTGTCACTGCCTGATGACTGTCTTGCTTCCTGTCTTGCCTCGTATACTAGTACCTTCATCTGTGACCCAAGGCAACATAGAGCAAAAAATCCCACCCTTGTTACGAGAACCCTTCCTGTTTTGAAAGAGCATCGATAAAAAGTCAAGATGTAACATCTGACTACAATTTGTGTGTCAAATCACTTTTGGATAGTCAACATTATCATCATCCAGTGTTAACCATTGTAACAATGAACACACTGTTTTAATGTCCTGGTATTAAAGAAATGCTTTCTGGCGAACACAGATACCACACTTACCTGGAAGAAAGTGTTAATCTCCTTCCCATTTGCTGTAAAGGTCATGAGACCTGTTGCCAGGTCTACGAGGCAACCAATCACCAGGTCCACATTGCTGATGCGTGCCTGCTGGCCGCTGTTGCTGAACTCCCCACCCCAGACCATGTAGCAGTTGCTGCGTTTGATGCTGTAGAGGGAAAGAGAGAGAACATCAGTGTGCTGAATGAATTAATGGCAACCAGGAACATTGCTCATTGCATCTATAGGGCAGGCTAGTACTGTGCTATCAGCAGATTTTTCGGTCAGGAGGAGACAAGCTCTGATATTCTCCCAGTGGATGCGTAGGTTTATTCATTTACCAGTGTCGTTATTAGAGGTGAAATAGGGCGTAACTTCCAATGTGTTGCTCTTTATTCTAAAGGCAGGATTTGAGCATTACCTCAGTGGAAACCCACATAGCAGAATAACAACAAACTGATTTAAACCTAGCTTGTGATACCCTAACCCTTTGTTTAGGTGATCACTACAATCACAAAACAGGTTATATAAAATATTGTATCAACTCTTCTTTACCAACAGTGCCATGAGCATATAGGAAATGAACCAGCTTACTCTTGAACCAAGGAACATATACATAGAGATTATAGTGAAACTGTTTTCCCTATAATAATGTCTTCTCTCAACACCGATTCTCCAACCTCACTTCCAGGATTAATAGGGGGGCTTGTTTTCTCTTAGTTGTTTTGCCACTGAGCATTCCACATGTCGCATCTAGATATGATCCATTTATGATCACTTGTCCATGGCTAATTTCTTTAGAAAACCAGAGATCACATTGAAATTCTTGCCTGGTGCCGTAAATCCACAGCCATACTATATACTTAACGTGAGCTATTTTAAGTGTGCTCAGGACATAATTTTAAACATGGTTCAAGTAATCCAAATAAAGGTGGAGGGACTCATTGATATACCAATTGAATGTGGCATCACCAGAAATTAGGATACCAAGGTGCCATCAGGGCGGAATCCTGAAAAAAGTGGGGGACTCCATCCACCCACGTGTACCCTCCACTTGAGCCCTGATTTTAAATCATAACGCTTACCTGTTAAAGATATTGCCCTTGTCATCTCCCATGGTGATGGTAGCAGTGCGGACCTTACCAAGTTCAAAGCTCAAATCAAAGAGATGGTAATCTGGGGTCACCCACCCAACCCAGATCCCACTTGGCTCTTGGCCAGCAAAGATACGGACGGAATAGTAATACTGTAAAGAAAAGAGAGAGAGAGAGAGAGAGAGTCAGACAAACAGGTTCCATAGTACAAGAACAGCACAGGGCTCATAAAATACATTTATTAAAATGTATTTATATAACAGAGACTTCTCCTACCTAAGGTGAGCAAAGGTGAAAAAAAGGACTGGCTTCAAACTGATAATTGAAACACACAGAAAGGAGTTGCATATTGTGTACATGTACCTATGCTAAACAGTATCAAAAACCAAGGCTAGCTATATGCACCTGGAACCAAAGTGCATTCATGCCTATTGAATTGGACAGGTTTTAGCACACACAAAGGGAAATGCATGTCCATATGCGAGTTCAGAAATGATGGGTTTAACATATTTTACTAGCAAACACAGGCAACAAAAACAAATCATTATGACACCTTTTCAATTGCGTTTGACGGCTGATGTGCATCCACTTCAGCTACTAATGATGCTTGGAAGAGTGAAAATAAAAAAGTATCAATGCAGACTGCAAAATGCAGAATACCAACAAGACCGTAATTTTTATTATTTTATTGCACATTTACGTGTCACGCTGTAACAACATTGCTCCATTTTATTGCTATAATGAGCACGCATTGAAAGGCCATCATATGATATTCTCACTTTATTATGAAACAGAGAACACAGGATTCAAAAACACAACACAGCTATTTGTAAAACACGTGGCTTCATTAAAGATTTGGTGGTAATTCGGTGGAACTCCAAACTCGCTTACCGTTATCACCACTTAGTCCTGTGTGTTTAAACAGGATTACAAGTGGTAGGGCATTGTTAATCCACATTTTTAGAGCTGCTGAGTAGAGATGTTTATGTAAGGGCCTCCCCCTGAAGCCAGATGCGGTGTGCAGGTACTTGGGCAGCGGTGTCCGGCGCCCCGGGCTGTGGTTCACAACGATTTGCTTGTTGGCGAAGGGTGGGGGGGGGTGGAACAATCCACTGCTAGCTGGGGGTGGGCAATGTGGCTGGGGGAGGGAACATTGGGTGTTATGTGGGTGACTGGGGGTTTGGGGAGATGGAGGAGAAGGGGGGAAAGTTGGGTGTTATTATTCCAAAATGATTCACGTCTCTTCCATCCAGGTTATAGCTGTGGTGAGTTATGAAAGTACAGAGGCAGGATTGGTCTGTCCAAAACAATTTTGGGTGCATGGTAAGTTATAAGGTGATAAATTGGAACGTGCACAGTCTCAACAACCCACGTAAGGCCTGCAAGGTGATCCAATACTGTGAAAAACACAGAGCCAAGGTGGCCCTTTTACAAGAAACTCACTTAGATGGAAGGGGAAATGAGGAGTTTGCCAGGTCCTTGGGAGATTGCAAATACTACCCCTCTTACTCCACATACTCTGCTGCGGTTAAGATAATTATACACAAGTCACTTCGATATCGTACAATGGAAATAGTGATTGACCAGACAGGGAGATTTGCAATTGTCTCGGGATGCTTGTGTGTCCACGCTGGTGACGTTCGTCAGCATATAAGGCCCTAATGTGGATGACCCCTCTTTCTTTGAGTCATTACTATGTAGATGCCACAAGTACCTGCACACCAACATCGTTGGCCGGAGATCTCAATATCACCCTAGATTTGGAGAGAGATAGATCAGTTGGGGGCTCTCGCCTTCGATCTCGAGCAGCGGAAACGGTGGAGAGATACATGGTGGAGCTGGAGTTGGGGGATGTATGGAGGCTACTCCGACCAAAGGGTAGAGCGTACTTATTTCATTCGACAGTTCACAACACCTCCTCGCATATAGATTATATCCTAGCGAGCCGGACCCTTGTACACAGAACTATTGATTGTATCCTTCTCCCGAGAATGCTATCTGACAACTCGCCTGTCCTCTGGTCACTTGACTCAGGCTCTAAAGGTGTCCCTTGACCCTTCTGGAGTTTCAAAGCCACAGCTTTGTCGGATATAGTATTCAAAAGCCAAGTGCTCATCCTGGTCAAGTCAAATTTCCAGGGGAACTTGGGTTCAGTCTCCACGATGAGTTCCATATGGGAGGAATTCAAGGTGGTCCTGCGGGAGGGGATGTCTATCCCTGAAACTAGGAATCTTGAAGACGATATGCAGACAATTGACCAAAACAGAGCTGGAAACCAAGAGCCACGAGAGTGGGGTTGAGGAAAGGGAAGGAGCTGGCTCCAGAGCCGATTTGAGAAACACATTAGACCGCTTCAATAATTTGGCGAGTCCGGCACTGGCTCATCGATATGGGGAAAAGGGTAGGTTGATTTGACTGTTAGCAGCAATGCTCAGACGCAAAAGGGGGGACCACGGACAAGCAGATGGTGAAGTGGTTGTAAAGCTGGATTCCATACTGGACATCTTCTGCAAATATTATAAGCGTTTATACGCATCTAGGGTATCGATATCAACAGAAGAGATGGTAAGGTATGTGTGTGAAGCATCCCTGCCTGTATTACAGTGGGAGGCGTTTAAAGTACTGGTCTAGTCTATTACACATGACTATATTTTGCGTGCAATACAAGCCCTGCCCTCTGCTAAAGAGCCCGGCACGGACGGAATAACAGCTGAATTCTACAAAGAGATGGGCTTAGAAGTAGTTCAACACCTGCTGTCGGTGTGAGAGGAGGGGATGAAGGTGGGTCAGCTCCCCCCAACTATGCGTGGGGCCGTGATCACTCTGAAGCTAAAGCCTGGGAAGGACCCCCTGGACTGTTCCCCATTTCGCCCTATCTCCCTGCTGAACCTAGATACTAACATTTTTGCTAAGGTATTGACAGACCAATTGCTCCTGTACGACTCACACATTGTCCATGTGGACCGGTCAGGCTTCATCCCGGGGAGGTCGACTTTGCTGAACTTGCGCAGGCTTTTCGCAATCCTGGCTCAGATGGACCCCAAGATGCAGGCAATGTCGGCTCTACTTGACATGGAGAAAGCACTTGACTCCATCGAGTGGAGCTACCTCTTTGAGGTATTACGACAGGTGTGCATTCCAGAGTACTACCTGATGGCGGTACGCCTGCTGTATGCTGGAGTGAACGCTCAAATAGGGCTTGACGACAAGCGATCCAGGGCCTTTAACTTGGGACGCAGAACCAGGCAAGGCTATACACTTTCGCCATTGCTGATTGTGATCGCGATTGAGCCACTGGCGGCCCGGATATGTAAATTCCATCTGTCAAGAGGTCTGGGTGCAGCTAGGGAATTGGTGTCGCTGTATGCGGTTGATGCAATCCTACACTTAAAAGACTCTGCGACCAACTTGCAACCGCTGTCGCAGGAGATAGCGGCGTTTGGGCGGGCCTCTGGTCTCAGGATAAACTGGTCAAAGTCGATTCTATTCCCACAAAATGATTCTACTGTTAAGCCCCCCAATACTGAAGGATACAGATAGGAGCAAATGTCAGTCACGTACCTAGGGGTGCGGGTAAAGAGTGAGGCCTGAATGTTTTGGAGAATAATCACCTAAGGTATTTGAACGCTCTGAGATCCAAAGTAGAGGGGTGGTGTAGACTGCCCCTCTCGCTGCTGAGTCGCACTGCAATCGCCAAAATGGTAGTGGTCCCTAAATTGCTTTACATTTTTCAAAACATCCCAGTGTGGCCGGGAGTCAGCTACTTTGCCGAGTTGAAGGTCCAGTTAGTTAAGCTGGCGTGGCATCCGCGGACCCCACTGGTCAGTCTGGAAACCCTGGTTCTCCCCTGGGACAGCGGGGGTGTTGGTGCACAGACATGGGGTTATATTTCCTTGCAGCACAACTATAATTTGTGTCCTACTGGATGCCGGATGCCCCATGTTATCCTCATGTACGCAGAGAGAGATGCTCAGTGCGACCATTCACTCTGAAAGCGGTCATAGTATCAACGAGGGTGTCGGATAAATGTAAATTCGACCCAGTGGCGTGCAGAGTACATGAATGCAAAAGGGTGCTTAAGCGACTACGGGTCGATATTCCCTTTGACCGGGCCTTCAGCTATGGAATACTGAGTTCCTACACCAACATGCAACAAAGCCATAGTCCAGGAGTGGCGATTGAACGCATTGCTGATTTATACCCTAGGGGAACATTTGTATCCCAGGAGCGATTCTCTGTAAAGATGGGAGTAGGGTTCTAATGCAGACTGCATTACTTCAGAATCCGAGCCTCTTTTAGAGAGTGGTGCCCTTCGTTCCCTAATAGGCTACCTGCACTTCCGCTGCTGAAGTTCTTATGGGGCTCCCGGGCTACGAGACGAGTGGTCTCTGCACTGTATGGGTTAATTCAACACAATACAAAAGACCTTGAAGTGTAGACGATGATGGGAGGAGGATACTGGGGTTCCCAATGCTTTGCGAACGCACACACAGTGGTGCATTCAATACAAGCTTACAACTGATTCAATTCAAAACCCTACACAGAGCGTACCTAGCCCCAGCTCGCCTCCATATGTTGAATCGCACCAGGGCGGTTAACTGTCCGAGATGTAACACTGAATCAGTTGACTTTATTCATATGTTATGGGTGTGCCCTAAGCTACAGGATTTCTGGGAGGGGGTAGTGGACGTAGTCTCCAACATGCGTGAGCAGTACCCTGCAAACTAATGTGTTGTATGTTTGGTTGGCTCCCTGCGAATCCAAAACAGAACTGGAAGTTGCCCACAACATGCATGATAGTCGCTAAGAGATGTATTTTGATTGGATGGACTGGTTCGTCCCCTCCTGGAATATGGACATGGCTCATGGATTTGGTTTGGCTTAGTGACACCGATAAAGAATACGGTTTACTGTGTGGCCAGCAGAACAGTTCTAAGAACATTCGGGGTGCTTTTGTGTCCTACCTACTATCTTAATGCCCAGAGTCGGATTCTGGGGAGTCAGACATATACTGTGGGTAATGATCCTGTATCCAAACCAAGCTTAAGTATGTCCTACCATCCCAATGAGTGTCCAATAAATACGCCCAGCTTCACATGATACACAAGATTGGGGGAATCCTGTGCTTGTCTGTTGACATCTTGCATTTACCATGCGTCTGTTGCTGTACCTCATTATGGAAATGTTTTGTTGAATATCTTGAGACGTGAATCAATCAATAAAGAAAGTTTTTAAAAAAGTATATTAAATGAACATTCTGGTGATTGTATAGGGCATACATTACTAATAGTAATCATATTTCTGATGCTTGTATCTGCTTAGATTCAGATGCTTTGCATAGGTCGGCATCTAGTTGTAGGTGCAGAGTATTGCACATTGTGTTTTCGAAATTCGAAAAGGGACATCGACTGGGCGGGTTTGTAATATTATCCCTAGTGTGATCTCTACTGTACCCATGATCCCTCATGTGCCGAGGTCCCTCAGATTGTTTTGTTTCTGACATGAGGGAGTATGGAGTGCATACATGGAGAATAGGTAAGTTTTGATGAGGTGTGAAACATCTATGATTTGCCATAAAACCTTTAACTCCAAGAGGGGAGGCGCATGTGAATCTAAGCAGATACAAGCATCAGAAATACGATTACGGAAAGTAATATATGCCTTCTGAGGGCTTGTGGATCTGCTTAGAATCAAATGCTTTGCATAGATCAGCGAGCAGTACATGGAGAAGGTGGTGGTTTGTTTGAAGGTAGGGTGGCAAAAAGAAGTATTAACATCGCCTGATCCACCTGTGTGTCACGTTTAGAATGTGTATTTGAACAGTAGTGTTGTGTGAAGGTATGAACAGAACTCCAAGTGGCAGCTTTGCAAATGGCATCTAAGGTGACATTTGCAATGAAAGCTAGAGTAGCCCCTATGCCCTGAGCTGAGTGTGCTCTAGACTTGAGAGGTAATGTTCTCTTGGCAAGAGAATAACAAAGTTGGATGCATCTGACAATCATTTTGAGACAGCCAATTTAGAGATAGGATCCCCCTCTCTCTCTGCGGGTAGAGATACAGTCTCTTTTTCTGAGCGGTTTAGTCATTTGAAGGTAATACATGACAGCCCTTCTCACATCTAAGGTATGTAGACTTCTCTCTGCTGCATTCTTTGGGTTTTGGAGTAAAGCAGGAAGTTGTATGGATTTATTTACATGGAATTTGAGATGAATTTTGGAGAAAAGTGTGGATGTGTGCATAGTACCACCTTGTCTTTGTGAAAAATGACAAAGGTTTCTTGTACTGAAAGGGCTTGTAATTCACTTACTCTCGTTATTGATGTGATTGTGACAAGGAAAGCAGTTTTATGTTAGATGTTTAAGACTGGCTTTTTGCATTGGTTCGATGAGGGCCCCCCATGAGCTTTGTAATCACGACATTCAAGTCCTAGCCGGGAGTTGGATTTGAAACTGGTCGGTATAATTTTTTTAACACCTTCCGAGAATGCTTTTAACATAGGTACTTTCCACCAGGAAACTTTACTTTGCGATGTAGCGTAGACTGAGAGAGCCACTAGGTGCACTTGTAGGGAATTAAAGACTAATCCTGAGTCTATGATATACAGTAAATAGTGTACTATATGTGAAGGTGAACAGTCAATTGGGGTGATGTTACCTGCTTAACACTTTAAGACAAAATGTCTCCATTTGTTAAAATAGCAGTGTCTTGTATTAGGTTGCATGCTTCCTTTACAATTTCCATACACCTTTGGTTTACGTTTAAATGACCAAACGCGATATCCTCAGGAGCCAAGATGCTAAGCTCAGCATCTGAGGGCATGGGTGAGTGATGACCCTTGGTTCTGTGACAAGATGTTGCACTGTATTGTATTGTAGTAGTCCTTTACATAGCACATTTTAGGATTTAGGAGGACTGGCTAGGTTTCAGTAAGCAACCCAAGAGGTCAGGCATGTGGGCAGGTGCTGAGGGAGATCACATCAGAGCGCTAGTGCTGGAGACTGGATATGTAGCCAGCTACACCGAATTTATCACAGGCTGTCAATGTATTCTAATGGCAGAGGTATTGAGGCAAGTATGTTGTTTCAGTGCAAAGCGGTTTTGGGACCAGTTAGACCGAATTTGTCAGTTATAGCTGCATTCTAGAGTGCGTGGATGGATAGCCATGCCTGCGGTAGATGTCCACCGAAGTGGTGCATTTATACATACCTTAAGCTCTGGGCATGGTAGTTTCATTGGAGGACAAAGAGACATTTTCAGTAGGTGTGAAAACCATGTTTTTTGCGCCCACATAGGAGCAAAGTGGACAGGGGCAGTTCAGTGTCACAGTACCTGAATTAGTTTCTTGGTGGGCTGACGCAACACACCCAGGTTGAACGTTGATACGAGCTGATCAGGCTCAGTCGGACATGTAGGATCGCACAGGCCCTGGCAACAAGCAGAGTTTAGCAGGGGCAAATGCCGGTGCCCGGTGCAGTCAAACTGCAGCGGTTCAATTGCTGCAGGTCGGGCAGTCCCAAGAACGCTTCAACGTTGGCCTGGCCGAGTCAGGCTTTAGTCGCTGGAAGAGGTTGGCGAGTGACGCTCCGGAAGGTCGAGTCTGCGTGCAGCAATTCGGAAGTGGTGATCAAGGGGGCATTGAGGTGCAAGCAATGAGGCAGCATTTGTCAGGCCCTGGGCAAAGCCGTGTGGTAGCCTTGGGGTAGGATTGGCGAGGGACCCTCCAGAGATACAGTTTGGATTCAGGCGTTGAGCAGACGCTTCGGACCTGACAGTTGACAGGCTTTGCTAGGATGCAATTCCAATTTGGGCCAATGGATATGCAGTTCATTCGTTTGGCTGCTGGGGGAATGCACATACCAGCACCTTACCTCTCATTCAGGATGAGGGAACACAGAGCTACCGGTTCGGCGCGGGTGAACAGGGAGCTTAGGATGGTCCAGCCCTCTGGGTTGCTGTGAGGCCTTTGCAAATACTTCACTTCAGGGTCTGCTCATCTGCCACAGAAGATCCATTGCAGATTGGTTGGTCGGTTCGTGGCCAGCAGCACTGGTCACTCTCGATAGTCCCTGGGAATGGTTAGGGGACAGATTGTCCTTCTGTCTTGGAAAGCTCCTTCTTCAACTCTGGCGGAGTGCTTTGGACAGTGCAAGTGTCCCAAAGGAAGTCAAGGGGAGAGTCCCCAGAACATCTTTTTTTCTTTTTAAAGGATCCTCGAGGAACTGAAGGTATTCTGTTGAAAGGCTACGAGACTCTTTCTTTTAATAGCATCAATCCTCATATGATCGTTCTAAAGCTAGCCTGCTTTAGGGGACCAATCCATGCTCCTCGCGTGAGTAGACTTTGCCCTCTTGATCTTGCACCCAAAGTGCTTTGTTCCAGGGGAAGTGGAGGAGACAGCAAAGGGAAAGAGTGACAGTGAGAAACAAGATGGTGGAAGTCTTCTTCCATTGTCCAAAGCACTCCTACCTATCCTACTCATGCCCCCATTACCTCCTACCGACAACAAAAGACCTTTAGACATGCAGCACTCTGGTGTGAGGCTACTCCTCCGAAATGGGTGTGCTCCTTTGACATCTGGGCCCAGGACAGCTGCCTGCTGTGCGGCAGTGTCTGGGGGAGGGGGTTACCAGCCCTCACAAAGAGAATCAAAGAAAGGCTGGGTCCTCTGGGTTTCTGTCATGCCGGGTGCCAGTGTCAGCCCATCTGACCCTAATACACAGATCCTTCCACAGCAGAGCTGACTCATATGAGCTGAAATATGTGTAATATCAATTGGTTTGCGGCGGCCACAATCATAAGTATTGCCGTGCACTATGCCTAAACCGAAGCATAGCTTATTCTTCTTATTCTTAGATATTACCCTGCCACCAGTATGAGGTATTCATGATCGTAGTAGTTTGGGTACAGGGGGCTTATCTTCAATGGTGCCCCTGTGCTGGAGTGACTTTGCTGTCACAGCGGCGGACAAGTGGGCATCTTGCAACCTTTAAACCTGCTCTGCGGCATGAGCAGAGAGGGTTCTGTGGACTAGGATACTGACGCAACAGGGCACAAATGCACTATGCTTTTGGCATGGAATTGGGAAAAGGGAGGATCTGGTTAGTAGATAGCCCCTTTGGAGATGGAATCAACCGCACCATTTTAGGTACTAAAAATAAAAAAAGCCAGGGCTTTGCACCCTTGCCAGATGGCAATTCCTCACACGTCCCCCAGCCAAAAAGGTTGAGACTCACCCTTCTAAAGGTGTGGTTCATCCTCCTGGTGAAAGTACCTACTGAGGCCATCGGCACCGAAGTGATATTGCCTCGGTTTGTGTTGGATGTCCATGTCCAATCCCTGTAGAGATATGGCCCAACGCACTAACCTGGGGTTCTCTCCCTGGCTGGCCATAAGCCACCTACAAGGTCTGTGGTCGGTTTAGACGGTGAAGGGAGACCCAAAGGGCTTCAGTTTGAAGTTGATGACGGAAGATGCATCATCGCAACAAGGTGTGACAACATTCCCCTGTTGTGAAGAAGAATAGCGGAAGAGGATGCTAAGAGCAAGGAGTCTGTGGAGAGTTATATTTGTTCATTCTGTTTACAGAATCATGGGCCTACTAGTGTTTTGGAGAGGTACTTGATGTGTTTGTTTTTTCATGGCTGCTGAAGATGAAAAGTAATGAAAATATAACTTTATGCTTGTCCCCATGTATTTCGTGGATTCAAGACTCGCTGCACTATTCTAGTCTGGTCTAACCTTTATTCTTTGCATATTTGCTGCTTTGTTCTCATAGACCTCTATAAGAAACCCTTTCTTTTTGCTTTTATTTAACTCCTGATCTAAATTTTTGGAAGTACATAAAGCCTTCCACTTTACTTTTCTTTTGCTAATTCTTATGGGGAAACTGATCAGCCCATAAGAGTGTCAGTACTAAAAGCCTATGCAGCTCTTTAAGGATTTCTTTTATTTTTAAAACTGCACACATCACCCTAAAGTGAATTGTGGCTAGGATACACTGTATCCTCATAACATTTTCTTTTGTTGCTTTTTGGTTACATTTGCAATGTGTACAGGAAGGGCTGGAGACAGAGTATGTTTCTCTACTGTGTTTTGAACTTTTTACCGCAAATAACTATTAAGAGTGGCTAGCCATCTAAGTTGGCGCTACCACAAGATTTTTGCCTGTCCTTTCACCATATTGTTCTTTGGTCTTCTTCCTGCCCTCTCAGGTCCAGAATTGCCATACATGAGAAACCCTTTCCTGTGGAAAGCTGCTGCTTTGCGGGACAAAGTGGAGGGTTGTGTGTGAGCCCAGATGTGGGAGCTGAGACTGTCCGGTCCTGGTCCACATCCAGGTGCCTGAATGTCTTTTGCTGGCCAGATGTTTTTGGCCTGTGGCAGTTCATAATTGAATAGCCACTGCTAGTTTAAATGGTGCAGATCCTTCCCATCGGTTGGCGTAGGTGAGCATCCTGTCCAGATCATAGATAATAGAAAGACTCCTGCAGCCATTTGACAGATCATCATTGGAGGCATGACCCTTCCGAAGATGTGCAGACTGCTGACAACCTAAGGACGACACCTACAGTTGACCAGCACCAACTCCACAAGTCCTGGTGAAGCCCTGCTCCTCACCCTGATCTCTAGAAGACCCTTATCAGTGCTTTGACCCCTGGACAGGTGGGAACAACCAATCGTAACCCCTGCTCGAGGATATGTGCCTTCTGTGGCTTCATAAGTGTCTCTTGACCAACCAGTGGACCGACCAGCTTGGTCTGGGCTACCTCGCTGCAGCTGTCGCTATTCTGAGTTCATCCTTGGAACTTGGAGGATCTTTAGCTCGTACTACAAGATGCCTGCTCCTGCTTTTTCAGTCTTCTCGTAACAACGAAAGCCATGGAAGGCCTGCTCCTTTATTCGTTCACTGAATATCGCCCATGGACACCTGATCCCATAGCGATCTGTCTTCTTTGCTCCCTAGAGATGTCCTGAGATCGGCTGCTCCGCCAAAGTCTTCCTATTTTCTTTGCATGGGTGTTCTGCTGGAAAGTGCTCGAAACTAAATTTCGCATCCGGACGGGACCTCTGCAATTGTGGACCCTGGGCTTCCTCAACTGGGCCCAGCATAGAAGATTGTCTCCCCAACGGAATCCAGAACCTCAGCAGTGGTAACTGGAGATATTGGGAGTTAGGTGGATAAGTTAACTTTTTCTTTTCCCCACCTGTTCTTCATGGGGTTACATAAGCATAACGTCCTGTCCCTAGATCTCTCTTTCCTAACTTAGATTGGAGGTTATCTGGTTAAGGATCCTCCTCTGGGCTTATCCTTGTGTAGTAGGACTGAGACAGTTACTTGCCTGAAGTTCCCTTATCTTTGAGGAACTTTGAGTCGCAACCACTTGGATTGTCCGATCACATAATAAACCTTCCTGAAAAGTATAACTTGGGAACTGATGACTTTAAGCCACAAGACCCCAAACTATGTTTATATATGATTAGGTTTCTGTATTAACAACAACACTCCAATACAATGATTTTAGATGAGTACATTCTTTAATAGAGTAAGTAGTTCATGATGGGTCCACCGATCACCCCTGACATCTTGTTACCAACAATATAAACACAACTCCTTGTAGGGACTTTTCCTAAACATTTATTTCACATGTCATGTCATCAGTGATGTCCTGGGTGTTAGTCTTAGCAGTGCACGGTGGTGGCGCGAGTTATGGTTGCTTAGCTTACCATAATTGGCGAATTTCTGGGGTTTTTTGGTTTTACTTGTAACCATAACGTCCCTTTAACAAAGTTTTTTCAGTGAAAAAAAAAAAAAAATATATATATATATATATACACATATATATCTACTGTGTGTGCACTATTTTTATGGAGCACACAGATTTTCTGATGGGCACTTCCTCGATTTGTTGCAGTGAAAAGCTCCTGTGCTCTGTCGGTAATCTGGCCTTTTAAGTAGTGGAATATCTGATGTGTTCTCCTATAGACATGTTGTAAAATCCTATGGCTTTTTATACAGTTTCTTCTAATATATGTGCTGTAAAATCCACCAGATTGACGAATTATTTTAAAACATATTTTGGGAGACAAATCCCCTGCTCACCCTCCTGAATAGTTTTAGGCATGTTTACTTCACTTGCACTAATTTGGGAGAAAACATTTACTGTTCAATGCTTTAAAAAAGAGAAACAGCAGTCACTCTTCTGTATTAAGCTTTTCCTTTTCATAGATCCACTGGGGAGGCCTGCAAGAGGTGCATTTGAATCCATACGGGCCCTTTATCCTATTTAGTGTGACTCCCCTAAGCTAGACTGTCCGATCATAAGATAAAAGCTGCAAGTAAAGGAGAAACAAAGGAAAATAAACACAAAAACAGACAGTAGGGTCCAGTGATGCCAGAAGCCTGGAACTGAAAACAAATCAAAGCAGTTTCATATCTTTACAAACTGTCAGTGGAGCTGGCAAACTTGTACACCATTGCAGGAGCAGGGTGCACACTGTTTAACCAAGTACGCAAAAATGAGCAATGGTGGGCTTCATGTAGCCCTGTTTAAAATACTTAAAGCATTTTCTGGTCCCTGACACTGGCCTACAACACATTACCAACAGGAAAGCATCAAGACGCACGGCTAGGGAAAGACTGCGGGAGACAAACATGAAGGATGAAGAGTTGACGGGAGTCAGGGATGCACCTAGGGAGTTTTGGATGTAGAAAGAAGCAAGCTAAAGAGGACAAGGGGGAGAAGGGATAAAGAAAAGGGGGTGGTGAGCGTAAGAAAATGCAATGGAGAAAAGGAGGGAACAATGAAAGTTAATAGGAATTGTGCAACCATGCTCAAGTGTTACTCAACTCCACCACAATTACCTTCCATATACACGTCCACATAGTTCAAAAGGGTGACTTCTAACTCCTCCTAAACATGTACACTCATGAGAATGCAATGTTGCCCGACTACGTTCTCCTTTCTAGTTACTCACAGTGGTGGTGTTCATGATGATCTCAGGGTCATCTCGGTCATCGGGTACCACATCCTTGATCAGGCGAGGCATCGCAGGCACCACAGGTGGCGGTGTTATAAAAGTGGCCTTTTTGGCAGCCTTGAAGAGGAATCTAGGAAAGGCGCAATCTGAGTTATTACCATACAAAGATAAAAGCAGTGCCTCCAACTACCTAGATTAGACATTATCAGAGCCTAGATTTAATGCTTGAAGTAATTCTGGGGAACAGGAATACCCAAGTGTGACTACTTTGTGAACTGAGCATTCTTATTTTCTTTCTAATGCTGATAAAATGGAGTTCAATAACTCCTCCTTGGCATACTTCGCACTAAAAACATTGATATGGACAACATACATTTTTGGTGCCTTCAATTTCAGTTTTCTTTTGTTCATAGAACTCTCTCTACAAAATGATTTTTCTCTATGAAACCATTGTATGTTGAACAGTAGCTCATTGACTATTACTGTCCTTCCTGGCCTAAATTGAATAAAATGTAGTTTGGAAAGGGGTACAGCATTCTTGGTGCATAGTTGCTTTTGAAGTAAATATTGGTCCTATCAATGATACAATCTCCATTATATCCTATGTTTGCTTGTTTGTTTGTTTATTTGTATAGCGCGCAAAACCCTGAGGTATCTAGGCGCTTACGCTTGAAAGATTAGTTACAGTGCATGAGGTTACAGAAAGGAAGCATAGGAAGTGAATTACAACATTGTAGACTAGCTAGCAAAGGTAATACAACATACGCAAAGTGCAAAGGAGATGTACAAGGTGACTGCATCCATTGAGCCTGCCCCCAAGTTGCAGGGCGACAGCAACACACAGATGCAAAAAGTCTAGCAAAGGCATATACATGGTGCCTACCCCATGTTGCAGGGCGGCACCCAATTCTGCAGAATGTTGAGGAAATATGCATTGGGCATTAAGCAACGAGAGACACAACACATCAGAGGCAGAAATATTCACGCTTACAATTTAGAACAAAAGCATTGCTGATCGATCTAATCCAATACAGAGTAGCAGCAGTACAGCAGTACTTCTCATTCTCCTAATTATACCATTCTCTTCTTGCAGGGCATCTTGTAGCATTGGTGCTTCATTTGGACCTAAAACCCGTTTTGTTTCTGGAAGGAAATCACTTAGTAGGCAACCCCTTCCCATTATACTTTTCAATACATTATTTAATCTTGCCCTAGCATGGCTTAAGTGGGCAAGGAGCATACTGGAGGGAAATCGAACACAGCTTACTCTCAGGAAGAGGTGACTGCCTCTCTCATGCAAATGTGATATCACCAACCATCTTCCAATGGAAAACAGAATATTTTGCTAATCATAACATAGAAACT
Organism: Ambystoma mexicanum; assembly: GCF_040938575.1. NCBI lineage: Eukaryota > Metazoa > Chordata > Amphibia > Caudata > Ambystomatidae > Ambystoma > Ambystoma mexicanum. The sequence continues at coordinate 721,949,866 of NC_090923.1, forward strand.
CCAACCAAAACAAAAGATCCCTTCAGAATATCGCAGGAGCTGAGCAATCCAAATCTAAGTCAGATACTGACCCCTCAGCTAAGTTGGCAAATCATCTAGCTGCTTTCTTCAGAACCAAAGTGGAGTACATTCGATCCTCTTTCGATGCTAGCGTAACTTACTTGCCATCATATTCTACTAGCCAGCCACTGCTCCACCAATTTCCCTCCCTCAGTCCCATTTAAGAAGAGGATATTTTTAAGCGATGAAAATGAAAGCCAATGCAGCTTTGGCCCCTCTTTAGTCACCAAGGAATACATTTGTATGCCAAATCCCCTTATCAGTAACTTTTACAATGCATCTTTCTAAAGCTGGACTGTCGCAGTGCTAGTTAAGGAAGAAGTGATTACCCCACTACAATAGGAAGACAACAAATTCCACTCAAACTTGACTCATTTCAGATCGATCTCTAACTTCAAATTCTTCGCAAGATTTTGGGATGACATGTAAAAATGAAGCAGCACCACCACATTGAACCTAATGACCTTTTTCAAGGCAGACAGTTAGGCGTTCGGCCTGATGAAAGTACTGACACTAACCTTCTGAATATCAATGAAACCCTAATGAGTGGCATAGAAAACAACAAAATGGCAGCACTTACGGCAGTGAACAAAAAATAGTTTGAAGACCAGGATAAAACATTTATGGGTTTTAGAGAATAGGCCCCTCAGTTGGATCATGTCCTCTTTTTCGGAGTGTTCTTTGCAAACACAAATCACTCAGTTATTCTCACCCTGGGATGGCTTCACTTGTGAAGAAAGATTCGCCTTTCACACTCACTCAAAATGCTCACTTTAACTGATACTTATTTAAAAACAATTGACTGTGTTTCTTGCTCTTCAGCACAAGTCCAGATAATCTGAGTTCTGGTCCTGGGCAAAATTGACTACTGCAGCAGCACAGATTTTCTATGGCTTTCTAAGCGTCTTCCTAGACAGTTGTAATTGGTCTTGACCAGAGCGACCAGGATAATTTTCTGTTTGGACAAATGCAAGCAATCCTGCAATGCAATCCCTTCTGTAGCTCCTGACCGGCCTAAGGATACAATTCAAAGCAACCTGCATCCAACACAAAATCAACTGGAAAAATGGCCCAGATTATTTAACTAATCTGATCTCTACCTACCAACCAAAGAAACCCTTCAGATCATCTATGGCATTGAGGCTGAAACGTATGGCTGCCAAAAAGGTGAAGGATGGGGAAAAGCATGTTTGTGGTACAGAGCCCCACCCTGTGAAACAACTTGCAACCTCAAACAGTAAGAATGGTATACATTGTTTAAAAGGGCAATGAATTTGAACCCCCTCAGACAGGATCTCAGCTAAACTAATATGACTTTGCAAAAGTCTTGAACCTGGCTCATCTAACACGCGATAGCCCTCTAACAACAAATGACACCTCCTTCCAAAAACAAGGCATTTATTTGTTAAAGAAGGGGAAATCTCAATTACTGCACCTTTGATTTATCAACTAGAAAAAGGGGTCCTTGCAAAAGGGATCTCACTTACCCTCGTTTGGATTTGCTTTTTTCTGATGCTACATCCTTTTCATTCTCCACCTTGGCTAATTCCTTTTCCTTGTTGGGCGCATCCTTCTCATTGGCTGTGTCAGCCTCCTTGCGGCTAGCAGATTTCTTGAGCACCTCAAACTCTGAATCCATGTCAACATCTTGCACCTCCTCCTCCACGATGGTCATTGTGCGAGTGAGAGGAGTGGTGCCAGGGGTACATTTGAAGGTATCATGGAACTCAATGGGCATACTGAGGCGGAAGAAGACTAAGTCGTTGTCACTGTTCTGGGAGCCGTAGGTCTTGTGGGTCACCTTGAGACAAGGGGGATTGTCTACTGTGCCATCAATTCGGGAAACCTGTTAAACAGTAGATTAAATATTACAGATGAAAGAACAATTGATTCAATAGCCAAACTACAGAGATCAACACACATAAGAAACAGGAATCCAACAAATATGACGGAAAAGCAAATGATTTAACCAAACAATGAAATAGTGAACCAAACACTTAATAAAGATAGCGCAGACCAAACCAACTAATGACCAGCCAAGAACCAAAGCATGTAAATAATCTAGAACCACTGTATACTGCTTTAAAAATACCAACCACTATGGCAACAAAGCATGAACCAACCTAACCACCAAACAAAAAGCAAACCAAGCAAAAAAAGTGCATGCAATGAAAAGCCACAATGCAACTAAACAACTGGCCAATGATGACACACAACATTGCATTTTAAAATAGTCAACCAATATCACAGAAGTTATCCAAAACCACAGAGCACAACATTAGCAAATTACAGTGCAGTGAAATAAAACATTTAAATTCACAAGCACATTGTATGGCCCATTAAAGATAAAGAGAACCACACATCTCTCATCAGTGACATGCCATTGGAACAGTTCCAAAGGCATAGACATGCATTTTTATTTGCAAAAATGATATGCTTTTATATCATATCAAATAGAATGCTAAGACTAGTGAAAAGACTGGCAGCAGACTTGTCACTGACATAATGACATGGACCCTAAAATACACATGCACCAGCCCATCTGCCAATAGGCTAGCCAATACCGCAATAACACATTATAAATGAAAGTAACACACGTTCCACAATAGACAACCAAATCACAATACAGTATATAAAGTATATAACCAAATGGCCATAAAAGGTAGTTAATATAATGCATATTGTGAGGAGTCAGAAATGAGAGTGGGATACAAAGATACATTATTCTTTAAGTTAGACATTTTATTAAACAGAAATGGACTGGAAAAACACCTCTCTAGCCCTATTCAAAGAGGATTCTCCCTACCTGAAAACTAAAACTAAGGATCTGTCTGTGTCAAGTAGTTAGGACCTTAAAAAGCCGTCCTTGTGTCCCAACATTCTAAGCTGACCCTCACACTAGAAACAAAACAACAAAAAGTGCATGGAAATGTCTTTGACTTGATAATAGTAATAAGTGTTCGCAACCAAATATATAATAATAATTCCAACAAAAAGGTGTTTCCAATGAGAGACCCTTAGATCCAGAGGGTGATTCCCTCCCCATGGATTTTTAGGTAGTATGGAAAAAAGAGTCTCTTTATCCAACAATTCCTTTGTGTGGTGTCTCCAAGGAGAGACCCTTGGATCCAGAGAGTGGTTCCATTCCCCTGGACATTTAGGTAGGATGGCAAAAAGTGTCTCTATATCCAACAAATCCTTTGTGTCAAAAAGTGTCTCTTTATCCAACAGTTTCTCTGTGTCCTTGGTACTGGATTCACAAAGTTCTTTAACTTCAAATAATAAATTCCATAGCAGTTTTATAGCTTTGCTTGTTATTGTTGCAGATTGGAGTGGTGTGCCGCAAATGACCTCTGCCTTAATGCCAGTAAGACTGAGATTCTACTCATCGGCACACCCACTCCCTCCTTCCCTGTTGCTCTCTGGCCGGCCTCTCTTGGCCCTCTTCCTGCTCCCACCTGCAAGGCTAAAAACCTCGGGGTCATCTTCGACTCCACACTCTCCTTCTCTCCTCACATCTCTGACGTCTCTAAGAAATCACACTACCAGCTGAACCTCCTCAGAGGTATTCTTCCTTTCCTTTCCTTCCCCCAGAAGCTCACTGTCTCCAGAGCCCTGGTTCTCTCTAGGCTGGACTTCTGTAACAGCCTCTATCTAAAACTGCCTGCCTCTACTCTCCGCCCTCTGCAACTTATCCAAAACAGGACTGAGAGACTTGTCCTTGGCCTCAAGCCCAGGGATCGTATCTCTCCAGGACTGAAATCTCTGCACTGGCTCCCAGTGGCTGTACGGATTAAGTTCAAAACCCTCTGCATTGGCCTTCTGGGGCCGAAATATCTTCAAATCTATCTTCCTAAATATCTTCCCTTTCGAGCTCTTCGCTCATCCGCCCCCAACTCCCTCAGGGTCAGTCGCTTCTCCAAGCAACGAGTTGGCGGTAGATCTCTGTCGTCGGCAGGGGCCTCCCTCTGGAACAGCCTTCCTGCCTCCCTTAAACTCGAGGAGGACCATCTCCGGTTCCGGAAGCACCTCAAAACCTTCCTCTTTGCTTCTGCTTTCTCTCCCCCTCTCCCCTGCTGAATTCCTGGCTGATACTACACTGGTTACCTGGCCACCCTTCTGATCCCGGGCCCAGGCCCCGCCAGTTGCACACCTGCACTGCCTCCCTGGCAACCCCTGCACCTGGGACTGTTTTCTGTAGCCCTACAGTCCCCCTACCAGCACTTTATCTGCACTTACCCTGCACTTGGCACCTTCTGGCCGTTACTATCTTGTTATTCTACTATCCTATGTACTGCACTTCCCCTCTCCCCGCCCCCTCGCACTTTTCCCTTTCCCCCTTCCCATGCACTTGCGCGATCTGAATGACACTGGGCCTAGTAAAATCGTTGTCTGTCTTCCCCTGTTCCCCCTCCCTTGCCTCGTCGCGCCTTGAAACACTTGTGTATAGGCGCGTTATAAATGCCATATCATATCATCATATCATATCATTGCCTGGTATACTCTCCTGCCAGGAATCCTTCTTTTGGGATTTTCAGATCCCCTGGCATACTCCCCTGCCAGGTATCTTCCCCAAAGGTAAAGCTATTTACACAACTTCAGGTGCCTGGTATTCTTCTGCCAGGAACTCTGCAAATGTTCACGGGGTAAGGGTTCCACTATCTCTCCCCTTTTCCTCTCACAGGCATTGCTTCCCAACTACCTGGTATTCTTCTGCCAGGACTTCAGCAAAAGTTTGTGATGTAAGGGTTTTCCTTTCTCCTCCTTTTTTCCTCTCACAGGCTTTGCTTCCCAACTGCCTGGTATTCTTCTGACAGGACTTCTGCATAAGTTCACAAGGTAAGGGTTTTCCTTTATCCTCCCTTTTTCCTCTCACTGGCTTTGCTTCCCAAGCGCCTGGTATGTTCTTCTACCAAGACTTATTATTTGTTTCACTGTTTTTTTCACTGTACAAAGTACCATATGTCCTAGGGTGTTCAAACTATTTGCATATCTATTTTATTTTATTTATTTTACATTTATAAAGCACACAAAACCCTTGGGCATCACAGCGCTGCTACAACCAATTACATTCAAAGTTGTAGAAAGTCAGGTACTTATGGCTAGGAAGGTAGCCAGTAAAAGTCCAGGTGCTAAGCGAATAACCAGGTTTTCAGAGCCTTTCTGAAGGTCCAGTAGGAGAGTTCTTCTATTAGGTAAGACGGGAGGCCCTTCCAGTGGTTAGCAGCCACAAGTGGAAAACTTGCACCTCCACTCTTTGCCCTTTTATATTTGGGACGGATCCGGCTGTGCGTGTAAGCCTTTCTGACGGGTCTGCTGGATTGGGCTTTTCGGAATCTTTGTACAAGGTAAGGTTGGGCAGATTGGATAAGCATTGGTGGGTGATAGACAGAGTTTTAAATATAATTCTTTCCTTGACTGGCAGCCAGTGGATGTTCCCTCTAGCCTCGGTTATGTGCTCTCTTTTGGGGATGTTAAGAGCCATGCATGTGGCATTGTTTTGTATCACTTGGAGCTTGTGGGTATTGTGTGCCGAGGGCATTGACAGTAATCCAATTTAGCCCTGATAATGGCTCTGGCAATCTGGCAATCGTGAGGCTGCTATTTGGGGTAAGGAATGGTCCGGCTGCAGAAATCAGCTTTGTTGTGTAGGCTGCGGATGTTGTGATAGCGTTGACACAATAGTGTTGACCTGTCGTGTCAGGGAGAGAGTGTAGAGTCGAGGTACAGTCCTAGTGTTTTCACTGAAGTTAAGACAGGTATTTGCAATCTGTCAATGCTGAACTTGGTACATTGGGGGTCAAGATTTTTGATTACTGATGAGGGCCCAAGTAAGCCTAGTAAGATTTCTGTCTTCTCAGCATTAAGGCAGAGGCCGTTGGTAGGCATGCAGGCTTGGACTGTAAGGTAGATTCTGTTTAGTTTGTTTGTTTGTTTGTTTGTTTATTCATTTGTTAAGCGCACCAGACTTGTGAGTAAAAGGGCACAGTTATATGGAGATGCAAGACTTACAAAGTTGCATATGCACATGTTACAAAAATTTACATAATGGCAAGATATACAGTTTTTTACATGAACACAGGGTATGTACAATGTACAAAATAAGACAAAGAAAGAATAACCAATGAAATAAATAATCAGTAGACACTGTATAGAGGATAAATGTGCCACGTGGGGCTCTTTGCAGGATACTAAGCTCCCGAGTGGATCACAATGCGCAAGGTCTTCAGAAATTAATGCAAAAGTCAAAATTAGTACAGTAGTCTGCTGTTGCTGCAGGATGACCAAGTCACTAGGGAAGTGGGCAAGTCCTCTGAGGGTGGTGGGAGACTAAGGATCCGTAGCAGTGATATGTTTTATTAAATTTTTCCTGAAATGTAAGTAGGGTTGGTCTGCTCTCAGCTCCTGAGGCAATGAGTTCCAACTTTTAGCTGCCTTAACAGTGAAGCTGTTACCCCCAATGGTGATGAGCTTATATTTAGGAATAGTCAGACAATTAGTATTCCCAGTTCGAGTAGGTCTGAGAGAAGTTCTTCTCTGGAGTTTATCTATGAGGTAGCTGGGGGCTGCGTTATTAAGAGCTTTATGTGTCAAGGAAAGCGTTTTTAGTAGTATTTTGTTAGATGTGGATAGCCATTTATGTTGACGTCTCAAGGAGGAGATGTGAGTTTTCTTATTTATGCCTAAGGCTGCTCTTAGGGCGCTATTCTGTAGTGTTTGTAGCTTTTGGATGGTAGATTTGTTGGCACCACTGTAGAGGGCATTGCAGTAGTCGATTCTGGAGAGTATTAGAGCTCTAGCCAGGATCAGACAACTATTGTCAGAGAGGAACGGTTTACCAGCTCTGAGTAATTTGCAGGTGTAGGCCGTGGCAGAGGTAAGGGATTTGACCTGTTTCCAAGTAGAATCCAAGGGTTTTTACTTCCTTGGAGACTTTGATGGTGTTACCATCAATATTGAATGATGAATATTCTTGGCTTAGTTTTTTGATATTCGCCTGCGAGCCCAGAATTATAAGTTCAGTCTTATCATCGTTGAAGCACAGGCCATGAGTGGCCATCCATGCTTGGATGATAAGGTAAACTTTGTTCACTAAACCCATGTCTGTACCATAATCTCCAGAAAGTGGGAGGAGAATCTGAGTATCATCTGCATAGTTAGTGTAGGTGATACCCAGCTGGTCCAGATCGTCCAACAGTGGCTTAGTGAAGATGTTGTAAAGGGTGGGCGAGACGCAGGACCATTGGGGAACACCACATAGGATGGGTGTAGGGTCGGCAGCTGCTGAGGGGGAGAAGACTCTCATGGTTCTCTCACTCAGGAAGGACTCAATCCATTTGATGGCACCCGTAGAGAAGTGAGCTGCAGAATCAAGGTGCCGGCATAAGACCTTGTGGTTGACCAGATCAAATGCGGCAGAGAGGTCAAGTAGGAGCAAGAGTACTGTCCTTCCTTTGTCTCTCAGCTCGTCTATTTGGGACTTTAGGTCGATTAGGGCTGTCTCTGTTCCGTGTAGTGGGCGGAAACCAGATTGTCTGTTGCCTAGTAGTTTATGCAATTCCAAGTGTTTTTGAATTTGAATGTAAGCGGCTTTATCCAATATTTTTAGTAGAAATGGGACCGTGGTAATGGGCCGGTAGTTCGTGGGAATAAGAGGATCTAGTGCCTGTTTCTTGAGGAGGGGTAGCACCCAGGATTGTTTAAGGTTAGCAGGTATAGTACCTGTAGCAAATGAGGCATTTATCAGTTTAGTTATGAATGGGGGGAGTTCTCTGGCAGCATCTTTTATTAGCTGTGCTTGGTAAATATCGCCTTTACAGTTTGAGGGCTTCAAAGATAGGATGATTTTTTCTACCTCTAAGGTAGACATTTTAGAAAAATCAAAGGTCGTATTACGAGCCGATGGTGACTCGTTAGGCAGGAGAGTGTTAGGAGAGTGCTGTAAATTCAGAACTTCTTTTTTTTGTTGAATTTTATTCTGGAGTGTGTCAATTTTATTCGCTAAGGCATGTTGGATGTCTGTACACCAGGATTTGTCCTTAGTGCAGACATCAGGAATAATAATTGGTGACTCTAATTCTTTGAGTATGCAAAAGAGTTGTTTCATACTTGAATTTGAGTTAGCAATGCGCTCGTCGTATGAATTGCGTTTTGCCTGGCAGATTTCCTTCTTGTAGTGTGAGGAAAGTGAGGTTAATTTGGCTTTGTTCTCGCTGGAGGGGCAAAGTCTCCAATTGGTTTCACTTTTATTCTTTAAGGAGCGGAGGTCTTTAAGTTGTGGAGTGAACCATTTGTTTAAATGGGCTATTGGTTTGCTAGGCCTAAGTTTGATAGGGGCAATTTTATCCAGTGTGGTAAGCATAATATTGTTAAATTCCTGAACTAGACTACTAGGGTCAAGATTTTCAGGTAGTGCGTTAAGTGTGGGCAGAATGGCAGGGATAACTTTCTCTACCGAGATACTTTTTTTAACTTCTGGTTGAGCATGGTGGCGCTAGTGGTTGAGCCAGTGGAGTAGGTCTTATAGTGGATAGGTGAAAGGAGATCAGAAAGTGGTCTGTCCATGCTAATGGCAGGATAGATGAAATAGTAGCTGCGCAATTAAGGTCCACTATCCAGTCCAAAATTCTGCCTTTAAGGTGGGTAGGTTTATTGACTTTTTGGGTGAGGCCTAATGCTTTGATCGTATTGGCTATTTCAGTTGCGTTTTTATCCATATGGTCATTAAAGCCTAGGTTAAAGTCACCTAATAGGAGTAGTTGCGTGGTAGGTTTAATGTTATTTGTAATTATATTATGCAGGTCTTCCTCAAAGATACCAAGAGGGCCAGGTGGTCTACATATAAGCTGTATAGTAAGGGATTGCGAGTTATTTATCTGAATTTTGGCAGTGAGTGTTTCACATGATTGTGATAGATAGGTAGGGACTAGTCTGAGGCCAAGAGCAGTTTTAGAGATAATAGCAATACCGCCACCTCGGGCATTATCACGGTCTTGTCTGACTATGGTGTAGCCATCAGGGATGGCTAGCATAAGAGCAGGTCCTGCTGCATTATGGAGCCAAGTTTCTGTAATTGCGAGGAAATCCAGGTTTCCTTCAGTGATTAAGTCGGCAATATCGGTGGCGTGTGCGACTAGTCATCTTGCGTTGAGAAGCGCTCCTTTGAGAGGGAGGGCCTCAGGTGTTTTGTTGACTCGGGTAAGTTTGTCAGAGATATTGCAAACTTTAGGCTTATGGTTGTTGAAATGAGGGGTATTCGCGTTCAAGATGGCCATTGGAAGAGGCAACTTAGAGTGGCTAGGTGGTTGTAAGTTAAGTTTGTAGTTGGTTTTGAGGTTGGTGGCCGGAAGGACTCTTCTCAGTGGTTCATATAATTTAGCTAGTCTAGCGAAAAGTCTGTTGTTTCTATTGGGCGTGGAGCATGGTAGGGAGGCGTAAGGTATTGTCTCTCGGGCCTTGTTGAATATGGAGAGATTAGGTTGCACAATATTTGTAAAGGTTAGTAGGATAAGGTCTAAGGTAGTTACTGGTGACTGGCCATTGTATTCTTGGCTGCTGGAGTCCACCTGTATGGCAGTAGCCATGGTACAGAACAGTATTGCTAAGTTTAGCATCCTTCCAATCCCAGTGTCAGGATAGTGTAGTGTCAAATGTAGGGGATTCTGTTACCGCTAAATGGAACAGATAAGTGGGTAGAACTAGGGAGTGTCTAATGTGATGTGGTCAACAACATTAGGCAAGGCATAGCATGAGGCACGTTAATGTTAACTAGTGACCATAAGGCACAACACAGTCAAAATGTGGTCTGCTAGTGACCATAAGGCACAACACAGACAAGATGTGGTCTGCTAGTGACCATAAGGCACAACACAGTCAAGATGTGGTCTACTACTGACCATAAGGCACAACACAGTCAAGATGTGGTCTACTAGTGACCATAAGGCACAACACAGTCAAAATGTGATCTACTAGTGACCATAAGGCACAACACAGTCAAAATGTGGTCTGCTAGTGACCATAAAGGCACAGCAAATCAAATAGGTCAGTTAGCACCCATGATCCATACAGATATTGGGCTCTATAGATAAACAAACACTTTCCACTGTTAAACACTTGTGTAAGCGGGCAGGTGAGGAGCGAGGCAGCATTAGAGAGAAAGACGTAGCAGATAAGGTGTTACATTGTGCATCTTAGCAAGCAAAGGCCAGGTAACCTACAAGCTGTTGCTGGAGCGCCTAGATTTGATGTCACGATAGGATGCAGGGTCACTTAAGAACAGAAATCACAATGTGTACCAGAGTGTAATATGCAGACTGATGTCCTACTAAAGGATGAGGGTGCAACAATACAGTGCAATACAATGGCACGATGGTCGCTAAACGACAGTAAGGCGCTACACGTAGCACAGTAGGCCATGAGCATCTGTGTTAATAGGGTTCCATAGAGGGCATGCACAGCAGTCAGATGACTCAGGCAGATACAATTTAGCAGATTACACATAAGGCAATATGTTGGGTATTGCGGAGTGACAGTTTACTCACATGGCCAGATGGAAATGCGGGTGCGTGGTTGCGCTAGATCTACAGTGGTGCCTGGATAGTAGATATAGGATACAATGGAGGCCCAGGACAGTTATGCAGACGGGGTAAAGGTTATTCAGGAGCCTTCTCATGTCAGAGTTGTGGAGGAGCAGCGTCTGTGGCCCAGGCTCAGAGTGCTCAGAACAGGCGCAGGAACAGGCCTTTGTATGCGCCGCCGTCAGATCCGTCTGCCGGCGGGAATTCGGATTCAAATGCAGGAAGTTGCGAGGCTCAGCCTCGTTTTCGCGCCGCTAAGCGCCCAGCATGCGGGGGTCAGGCAGGGTGAAGAGACAAGGTCATGCAGGCCTTGTAATGTGCATCGGATGATGCCGCACAGCTAGCAGCTGCTATCCTGGCTTCTGCAATGGGGAAGGGGCTCCTGCCCTCTTCCCTTGGCGAGGGGGACGGAATGAGGGTCCTGGGCGCAGGAACAGGCCTTTGTATGGCCTTCATGTGCGCCGCGTCGGATCCGCCTGCCGGCGGGAATTCGGATTCAAATGCAGGAAGTTGCGAGGCTCAGCTCGTTTTCGCGCCGCGAAGCACCGGGCATGCGGGGGTCAGGCAGGGTGAAAAGACAAGGTCAGGCAGGCCTTGTAATGTGCATCGGATGATGCCGCACAGCTGGCAGCTGTTATCCTGGCTTCTGCAATGGGGAAGGGGCTCCTGCCCTCTTCCCTTGGCGAGGGGGACGGAATGAGGGTCCAGGGTGCAGGAACAGGCCTTTGTATGGCCTTCGTGTGCGCCGCTGTCAGATCCGCCTGCCGGCAGGAATTCGGATTCAAATGCAGGAAGTTGCGAGGCTCAGCCTCGTTTTCGCGCCGCGAAGCGCCCGGCATGCGGGGGTCAGGCAGGCCTTGTAATGTGCATCGGATGATGCTGCACAGCTAGCAGCTGTTATCCTGGCTTCTGCAATGGGAAAGGGGCTCCTGCCCTCTTCCCTTGGCGAGGGGGACGGTTTAGTGCGTTAGAGTCTTTGGTGTGGTTGCCTGTGAGTGGTACTTTGAGTTTCATCGGAATAGTTTGTATAGGAAATACCAATGGAATCCAGGAGGTCGCAGAGGCACTTGGTGAAAATGTTGTAGAGAGTGAGGGACACACAGGCACAAGATCCTTGAGGCAACCCGCAAGATATGGGGGATGGTGGGGCACAGGCAACGTCAGAGAAAACTCTGATAGATATGTCAGCCAGGAAAGAGGCAATCCAGGATGTGGCTTCAGGAGAGAAGTTGGCAGCAGAAGTGAGGTGATGGCAGAGCATTTTGTGGTCCACTAGGTCGAAGGCAGCTAATAGTTCTAATAGGAGGAGGAAGGTGGGCTTGCCATCATCCTTAATTTTGTCAAGTTGATTTTTGAGATTTAATAGGACTGATTCTGTTCCGTGACCTAGTCGGAATCCTGATTGGCGTAGACCTAGGATGTGATTGCTCTCTAGAAAATGTTGGATTTGAGTGCAGGCGGCTCTATCTAAGAGTTCTAGCAGGAAGAGAACTGTGGTGATGGGGCGGTAGTTACTAGGGATTGCTGAGTCTAGCATGTTTCTTTAACAGAGGGAGAACCCAGGCTTCCTTGAGGGAGGCAGTGACCACGCTTGAGGCGAAGGAGGCATTGATGAAACTGGTGATAAATGGGGTGAGGGCTTCAGCACAGTCCTTAATGATGGGGGCTAGGTAGGTATCCCCTTATCATTTTGAGGGCTTGAGGTTCTTGAGGATGGCAGCCACCTCTGTTTCTGATACTTGGAGAAACTGAAATGAGGTGGGAGGGCGGGGAGGTGTTCATTAGAGATTGTTTAGCAAGGATTTTCTCCTGTAGGGAGTTCATTTTTTTGAGGAGGGCCTGTTGGATGTTTGCACACCAAGTTTCGTTTTCAGTGATGGCTGGGGCATGTGTGGGGGGGCACGGGATTCTAGCTTTTTGAGGATGTTGAAGAGCTTTTTGGAACTGGAGTTAGCATTGCAATTTCTGTGGTTGTTCGAGGTTACTTTAACATGAATGATGGCTGATTTGTATGTCTTGGCAGCCGATTTGAATAGGGCTTTGTGGGCTTCAGAACTGAATTTTTTTCCAGATTGTTTCTGCCTGGCGCTCTTGGCTCTCAGTTCTTGAAGATCACTAGAGAACCATGAATTGATGTGGGTCAGAGCTTTGGCTTTAAGGACAGCTAGTGGGGCGACAATGTCTACAGCTGTTGCTATAGTTTTTAGGTAGATGTCAGCCAGTGCATCTGGGTCGTTGGCCAAATGGAGTACGTGGCTTGATTGGCTGACCCACAGTAGAGGTGTAATGCCGTCCTAGGTAATTTTACGAGAACTCCGAGCCCATGTGGGGGGCTTTAAGGGTTTGTCCCGTTTGTCGTCCATGGGCTGAGGGATGGAGAATACCAACATATGGTGGTCAGGGCTGGGGCATGGGGAGATAGTGCTGATGTCTAGCTCGCAGTTGAGGTCCGCTAGCCAGTTGAGGGTGCAGCCTTTGATGTGTGTGGGGGCATTGATGCGGTGAGTGAAGCCAAGGGCACTTAGAGAGTTAGCTATGGATGTGGCATTGTGGTCCGAGAGGTTATTTAAGCCCAGATTCAGGTCACCCAGGAGGAGGATTGTGGAGGAGGGCTTGAGGTTGACATTAAATATGTGTAATAGGTCTTCCTCGAATGTGTTAGTTGGTCCGGGCGGTCTGTAGATAATATTGAGAAGGATAGTGCAGGTGTGGGAGATGGTGAATTTAGCAGATTGGAGGTCACAGTTACCTTTCATTTTGGACATGTATTGTCTAATTTTAAGGGAGTCCTTGTAAATAAGGGCAACACCCCCTCCCTTGGAGTCTTGTCTATCTGTTCTCTGGAAAGTGAATCCTTGGTGGGGGAGAGGGGTGGCGAGGGACTGGGCCGGGCCGGAGGCTGCATGTAGCCAGGATTCAGTGATGGCTAGAATGTCAAGATTAAGGGAGTCGATGAGGTCATGGATGTCAAGTGTGTGGGCAGGGAGAGATCTCGCATTGATAAGGGCACCCTTGGTATGGGGAGGAGTGTTTTGGACAAATCTATGGATGGTTGCTGTGGGATTGTGCTGCATTGGTGGGTTCTGTGACACCGAAAGCACCAGTGAGGGAAAGCTAGGGTGCGTATGCAAGGGTGATGGGTGGTGATGCCTCGTGCTGGATAGGAGGGTATGTAGAGGCCTGCTGTTGGAACCAAGCCTTCTTGGAGATGAGTGTGCGGTTAACTAGCCTAGAGTTTCTGCCGGAATATGATTGGGCAAAGCAACTGCTGATTTGGAGGGTTCTGGTGCTGAGTCTCTTATTTCTTTCCTTTGTGGTGATGGGGCGGTGGGTAGGAGGGTAAGGGAGGGCCTGCCATTGAAACAGAGCTCTCTTGATGATGTGTTTGCAGTTAGTGAGCCTGGAGTTTCTGTCGTGACATGATTGGGCATAGAAGCTGCTGATGTGGGGGGGGGTCTGCTGCTGAGACACTTATTTCTTTGCTTTGTGGTAATTGGGGCTGCAATGCCTGTGAAGGACATGATGGTGGGTCCTGAACTCATGGTGTGTGCCTTGCTGTAGAGCCGAAGGTTACATGTGCGGGAGTGGCCTGCAAGTCTGGTGTACTGATGAGTGGTATAATTGAGGGCATGGTGGTGGGTGGTCGACTGCATTTTGGGCAGGCTGGGGGGCTTGCCAGAGGTATCTAGCCCCTGTAACTTGAAGGTGGATGTAAGCTGGATGGCATTTCCATGGGCTTTGGTTGAGTAGGAGGCTGCTGTGAACACATGTCTATTAGGGCTGTTGGTATAGGTGTCAACAGAGTGGTCCCGTAGTTTTGGCATTTCTCATGCTGGTACATATGGGGTTGGATAGCTGAGGTACCTTAGCTGACCTGAGACCAGGTCTGACGTTCATTTCCTGGTTGGAGGCTGGGCGTAAGGGGACATGATCTTTTGTGGTGGAGACTGGGAAAATGAGGTGAGAGTACTTAGGTGGGCAGGAAGAGTTGTGTTGTGAGAGAGCTATGAGGTACTCTCTATCTGCACAGGATTTATATGATGATAGGCGAACAGAGCTGCCGTGGAGGTGCTCAGGATGTAGGGTGCTGCTGCGGGTCCCCCATAGTCAGAGCTGATCATCAGGTGAGGATAAAGCCAACATGGCTTGGCTCACACCCGAGCAGAAGGTGCAACAGGGCTCTGCAGAGAGAGGGTCGCTGCTCTCTGCCATCATTGTGGGTAGTTTAATGGGGCAGAATGCTGTGTTATGCTTCGACAGAGGTATAGCAGATGGCAAATGGAGTGTAGCCTCTGACTCTCAGGCACTCAGCGCACGCAGCCCCCCTGAAGGTTGTTGAAAGAAGCATATGCTTGTTAGGCGGGCCATATCAAGTTACGTTGCAGCACTGTTTTAGTTGATCTGCTATCGAAGGAACGAGAAAGAGGGGTGCCCAGGCAGGTATGCCATTTTGGGGTTGTGGGCCCTGTTCCGATGTCGAATTGTGCCCAGTCCAGGTTGTAGGAGGGCTCTGCCTGTAGTTGGGTTGGGGGGCTGGAGGCCTGAGTGCATGGATCAGATCTCACCAGCCTTTCTTTGTGTGGCTGAAACTCAGCAGCCCAGGTCAACGGCCATTAATCGCATTAGTTGCTCCAAAGCTATCTAGGGCCTTCCCTGTAGCTAAGAAAAGAACAAAAGAAGAAAAAAAAAGATATCTTTCACTCCAACGGTCTTACTTGGTTGTTCCTGCTATGGTCACCACTACCACCACTTGCATGAACTGTGGGCGACCAGAACCCCTCAGCATATAAGGGCCAGGAACACAGTGTCCCTGACGCCACCAGACAACGGGATAGCACAGGGTCTGGGGATCTCTGCTTCTAGCCCCTCAGCCCTGCCACAGTGTTGCTCTGCTCATTCTTTAGCATCCCAGAATCTTTGTGGACCTTGCCACACCAGCAGCTGAAGGAGCCCGGACCCAGGTGACAAACAGTAGCAGCTGGCCCGCCTACTCACAGGAATCCAGAGTTGCTAGTCCGCTGCAACCCCCAACTGCCATCGGCCTGGATTGTAACACCAAAACTGTTATGCCTTTAAGGCAGGGATACCTTGATAGTGTGCGGAGCACACACCTCAATTGTCCACCCCGCATTGTGCTTCATCCATCGGTGGAGTCACCTTGGGCCCCGGCTTGCCGATGGATATATCCGCAATGCAATCCCCAATTGCTTCAGCAAGGTGATCTGGAGACTGCATTCCTTCAGCCTCTCCTGGTACTTTATCTGGGTCTCACACTCCTAAGACCAATCTGAGACAGTTTTCGGCCTCCACGGGTTTCCCTCAAACTGGGCCTGGGCCCCGGCTAATCCTCTGCAGTCCTGTGACCCAGACCTGCCTGGACGTCCACACCATGGAACGGTGGGGGGATCCTTACCTTAAGGCCCTGCCAGCAGGTTCACTACGCCAGCTCGAGTCCCTACCCTGTCCTCATCTCTGTGTGGAGCCGGAGCAGCAGATTCTGTTGTCTGCAGCCCCGAGGCCAGGCACAGTTTGGTAGCACTTGTTTCAATTTTCCCCCACATTGACATCTCATATATCCGGACTTGAGTGGGGCTTGTTGTGGCCCTTTGTTTTGTTGGCTTTCAAATATTCTTCTTATTGGCATTGGAACCTGTGCTTTTCCTTGATTGCAATTAACCAAGATTGGTTTATTTCTAACATTTGCAACTTCATACAGTTCAAACATTTGCTGGCATGCACGTGGTAATGCCCAGGGGTCCCCCACTGCTCTAGGCAGACTCACTGCGTCTTCTATGCATCTCCAACCTTGCTCACGCCTCCTCAGTGCTGTCTCTTCCCCTTCAGGATCGTACAGACGCTCTGTCAGGGTCTGACACGGCTCCACGAGCAACCACCAGCTTCACTGGACCAGAGAATGCAGTTTGTTTGTGCAATCATGTTCCCTGAAGTCTCTGCATGGTCTCTAGCCTCACTACAGCTTGTCTTCCTCCACAAACTGCTTTCCGTCTCACCACACCGGTCTTGGTACCTCGTGGCCAGGAGCCCCAGCCCAGGGTTCCTCGTTCTCTCCTGAACAGCTGTGTTCTACACTGCCTCTGCCATTTGAAAATGTCCCGCTTACATAAGGTCCAACAAAACACCTAGTCTTTCTTCCTCTCAATACTTGAGGATTTATGGAAGTTGAAGTCCATAGATGTTAATGGATTTCTTAGATGTGGTGTTCAAAAGCTATCACATAAAGATACATCAGAACCATAAGATTTTATATATGAGTTGTGAGTGTTTAAGTCATAAATGGTGGTCTAAAGAGTGTGATTTAATGGAAAGGTTTTCTGACTTTTACTGTAGTGTGCAACTGTTAGGTGATAGCAAGCCATTAGGGTATTGGGTGTTATAGAGTCTCCCTTAGGAGAGATGTGGAATACCTTACTTCATCTGAAGGAGTCATCAAATCCCCCCGGTAACTGTCTTCCCCCAAGTAATTCTTCCTTATACAGCTGCCCCCAGGATACAAATCAGGCACTGGCTGCCGTTCTCTGGCCACGTGGGAGGTGGCCACAGCAGGGCAATCAGTGATGACTCCAATGTATTCATCACAATACCAAGCAGGTGTTTGCTTGGGCTTAGCCAGCATGATCACCTGATTCCGGAACTTGTTTATCCCTTCTTTGCAAGCACGAGCAATAAGGGCATTTATGTGCCCAGAATCCGGACTCATCCTTGCAAGAAAAGTAAGGATACATAAGGAGGGGACAGGAAACATAATTGCCCCTAATGCCCTCTAGCCCCCATAGTAATTGGCAACAGTACTATTAGCAGTGACTGCTGAACAGGGGGCTTAGCATGGACCAAAATCACGTCAAAAAACAAAGCTACATTTAAACATGGCCGCAGAGCAACTGACGCTCATTAGTTATTGCATTTAAGTTCCGTCCCCTTTTTAGTAGGAGAATGATGAGTTCTGAGACTTGCATGCTGGCGTGCAATGTGGTGACGGTCGAAGGACAAGAGGTGAGCGAAATGTCTGTGTGGTTTTGGGCAACAGGCACCAGATACTGAATAGATTCATCAAGCATGTTAGGTGTTTGAGTGACTGCCCGGAAGCCCTTAACTCTGATGAGCTCCCAGGAATTCTGCATTCTACTGCGGGTGCTAGTACATGATAATACAAACACATACTCAGTAGTAAGGCAAAAACTGGAGTTAAAGGAGTTAAAGCGAGTAGGAATCTGGAATTCCAACTTATATTCCACTGCTGCCAGTGGGGTAGCAGCTGAAAAATAGTTAAGAAGGTGGTGAGGTGGTCAGGAGAGGTATGTAGGAGAAGAGGGGAATAAGGAGGTGGAGAGCAGGAACATTAAGAGGAGTCTGGCAGAGGAGTAGGATAATAAGGAGTTGGTGAGGAGGAACATCAGGAGAAGTGAGGAGGAGAAGAATAATATAAGGAGGTGGTGAGGATGAACACAAGGAGAAGTGAGGAGTAGAACAAGAGGCAGAGTGGCATTGTGATGGGTGGTTGGTTTTGGTGCACGTGTTGTGTATGTGGGCTGTGCACCATCATCTTATTCAGGCACAAGCAAGTGGTGTCCTTTGACTCCTGGCAGCAGAAAGACTAAATAAGTCATCAACAGCACCATTTCACCTACAAAGAGTCACTGGACAAGGATGACTTTTTTTATCATGGTTGCATGCCTTGGATCTATGCTCATCCCACAACGCATTCATTGAATACGCATTTTCAACAACAGCCTTTGTCCAGTTTGCCGAATGTCCCTTATTTGTTCCCAGGATATGTTTCTCCTCAAATGTGCAACTTCACTGAGTCATTTCTTCTCATATGCTGCTTCTGGGGAGGTTGGGAGTGTTCCCCCTGCTATCCCTTTTTCCCCACCTATGTTCCCTTACCTGTTACCTTCATGTACAACCCCCTTCATATCTGTTTCAGCAGAGGGCACCCACTACAAATGGGGAAGGCAACTATTCCCTCTAATTACCCCCACACTACATCAATGCCATGTCTTCCACTCTAGCACATCTCACTCCCAAGGTCTTACCTTGTTATTTTTCTCACCAAGCTATTTTACACAGCCCCACACTGCCATTCCCAGAATTCCTGCTCCCTTCCTGTCCTAGGCCTGGATCCCACACAGCGAGCTACCTTGCTTTACTTCTGGCCCTTTTAAGTGGTGGCCCGTGATGAAACAGGATCCAGCAGTGGCCGAAGGAGCAGCTCCACAGGGTGTTTGTGGGTCGTTGATTAGAAGACTCAACATAATCCTGCTTGCCTTAGTAATGCAATGCTTCATGAAAAGTGCACAGAGTAATAATTGCATAATAGGTGGCAAGCTATTGACCAAAAGTACAAATTACCCCTATTCACAGACAGTGGGTCCTCGTGACATTGATAAAACCAAAGACCTTGTGGTTTGCAGATATGTCAGATCCGGACACAAATGAGAATCTCTGAAGTTATGATTTGCTTTTTTTAAAAATATTTCGAATGCACAATACACCAAAAGGTCTCAAAGCGCAACATAAAATAAGACAAAAACAAATGAACGTAAACCAGAAAAAATAGTAAATCAAGCATAAAAAAACAGAAACCAGTCAAATAAACCAGAGAGAAACTTCCAACAGACGATCACATCTTCAAGAGCTAGGCATTTACATCCTGTATTGTAGGACCTATTAAAAATCCAGTACTCAATTTAGAGCCACGAAAAAAGTTTTTACAAAAACTCAAAGAGTGGACCATTGCTGTACCTACACCCCATTAACACACATTCCCTTTTGTTATAGGTGCACAAATTGTCTAGAAGAAGTGTGGGGATGACAAACTCTGGATCAGTTGGGCGCTGGTAGGGTTTGATGGTCCTATGGTCGCTGTTGAGCGAATCGATCAATTATAAGGTCCATTGTTTATTCTTGGTTAATTAGCACCAAAGAAAACATCATTGTAGAAATGAATGACAATTTTTGACATGGTAAGTCGCTACACAGCCGACACGCGTTTCAACCTAAGCCTTTTTCAAGGCCAATTGAGTTAGGGGGTGGGCTTCGAGATGCTGTAGGCTGGTCGTCCCAGATAAGGGCGCCAGTGGGGCTGGATAGCCGATCGTTAGCCGGGTCCGGCGAGTTCGTGCGTGCGAGCGTTTTTGGAAATCCGTGCACAAATTGTCTAATTAGATTCTTGGGAGAACTCTCGGGTCGGACGATCTTATAGTCCCAGGCCCAGTCCTCTGACATAACCAGGCCAGGACTTTATTTTTAAGGGTGTCACTTGTTTCAAACCCTGTAGGCTTCTCCACATCTGTGATGACAAATTATCTGTGATCCATGACCCTGTAGGTCCCCTAAGGCATTTGAAGCAAGGACTCTGGGCTGACCACCGTCTCCAATCTCTCCAAAAGGTTTAGTGTGGGCATAGGCCCGGTTGAACTTAAACCATTGGTACTTCCCCAAATACTTTCACTGGCTAGCTCACCAGAGGAACAGCCATGATCTATTTGGCAGGCAAGACCATCCATTATTGGGAACACCCTTGCCAGGGAAGAGCCTTGAGGCCTATGGGCGATGCAGCGCTTTACAAAAATTAAATCAATCAATCAAGCCTAAGGATAGTCCAGGAACATTCTAAACATTATAATCAAGGAGACATGTTCTGTTATCATGTAGTCTCTGTCTTCTTTGAGCAGTCACTGCAAGCACCTTGGACAGTCGATTTCTATAGGGAATTGGAGATGGAGGTGTAAGACCTTCCAGCGGCAACCCTTATACGGACACTGGGTCCAGGATCTTGGAATGACAAGTATGTAGCTCAACTACCTGCATATATGACATTTTGGAGGCAAGGGATCTAGTGACAGGCACATTGAGAGATAATATCAAGCTTCCAGACAAGTAATGTACTCCCAATTTAATATAAAAATTAAATATATAGGATCCAGGCAGACACTTACAAGGTGGGAGCTACTAGGAAAGAAAGGGTTGATGCATTTTGTTCCGTCTACTGCAGACTGTGTTAGCGCTCAGCAAGCTTTTGTGGATAATGTAAATAATGCTTGAGAACAAATTAAGGACAACTAATTCTCCAGCCCTGTTTCACACATTGATGAGACGATCCTGGCTGGAGGAAAAACTATTCAGGTGTAAAGCATTTATCTCATCTCACAAAATGTTAATTTCATTCAATTACAATGCTTGAGATGGAAGATGTTTGGAGAAAACTACACCCCACTACATGCTTCAGGGATGTAACCCCAACAAATTTAATTCTGGATAACATTAAAATATTTAATGCATATGCATAGGAAAACAATGTTCCTATGTGGTTCATCATATGTAAGAACCACATAGGAACATTGTTTTCCTATGCATTTTGTCCAGTTGTGCCTGGCCTGACCGCATGTACACAATCCATTAAGTGAGTGGTGAACCTGAAATCCATTATATAATTCCTCATCAGTCAGAACATCATATGTAAGAACCATCGCTTCCATCGCAGGCAATGCTTGGGGTTATGGGCCCAAAGCAAGAGTTATGAGCCAGAGTAGAAGGCGCATATCAAGGGGTTAGGGCACGTAAACGGTTATTACCCTGATATGAGGAGCTTTAACACTATTAGCTCCAGCGGCAAGGCACCTCAATAGGCTTGGACTTTTGCGCTGGGATTCGATTCTTTTGGTAATAGGAGTGGGGGAGGAAGAGTAGGCCAGAGAGGGAACCGGCATCACTGTACATGTTGCTACTGGGATAGGGAGTTGGAGCAAAAGTCACTGTGGGGGTAATGCGGAAGTCCTGTCAACCAAAATGATTCATGGAACGTTATGCTACTCTGGTGATTATTGCTCAGAAGCCCAAGATCCTGATTTGCTGACAGGATCTCAACGTTCTGTCAAGGGTGCTTATAAGAAGAGTATAAGGGCTATTATTCCACTGCTTTTTTAACTACTACAAAAATACACATCTCTGAATCCCAATGAAAGTGGATAGAAAATGATAACCTGATGATGCCACTGGACAGATTGATTAGGTAAACCAAGCAGAATGATTACATAGACAAAGAGGTAACTAATAATTCAACAACCAAGCCCACGGTGGGAAAACTGTTAAACACAAAAAACACATTTTTACTCTCCCCATGGGTCTGTCAAATGTCCCATATTGGGACACGGGAGTAATGGACGTGATAGGTGATGAAAATTTCCACTGGATCATTTTGAACGTTGCAGCCTGTGTGAATTCAGACCTGGTAATATGGGTGACGGGAGTTCAAGTCCTGCTTCAAGAACATGGAAAATTCTATTTTTTTTATAAGTTAAACCTGAATTGTAGGTTTGAATAGAGTATCACTGCAAACGTTAGAAAAATAAGAAAGAGATGAAGGAAGACCATTTCAATCAACAACAACAAAGGCAGGGTTTATAACAGCAACAGGTGTCTCGCTGCTTACTCTATGCAACGTGTGGCTACAAGGGCAAGAGAGCAGACAGGAAGAAGAGGGAACAAGATTGGGGGGTGAGTAGGAAGGGACATAAAAGGTGTCTTAAAGGAAGTAGCCACTTTCTTGATTCATGAAAGTGAACAAATGGGACAGAAAACGGTGATGATAAATAAAGAGGTAGGCATGGGCATAAATAAGAAAGGCAAATCACTACTAAAAAAGGGAAAGGAAAACCAACACAGGCATCATTACTTAAAAACAGTTTAAAATTACCCATACAGCCAAAATTATCAGAGGTGAAATTATCATTGAATCAGGGTTCAATACAGCAGAGCAAGAGAGGTCAGAAGAGTGGTTACTGCACATGCGCACACACACCGTGTTGGACAAGATCCATTTCAATATGATATGTGAGCATAAATTTGGAAACATTTTGAACGTTTTTTTGGATTGACATTTCTGAAGCATTATTCTGGGCTTAGCGGAGAAAGCAAAGCTTTCCATGTTTGTTTTTTACCAATTGACTCTGTGTTCCTCCTCTGCTTGTGCTTATCTTGTATGGACTGTGCACTCTGGATCCATCATGCATCTACTTCACTTTTTTCCTTATGCTTCCATGCACTCATTCATCCTTTTTTGAATGTGTCTGAGGATAGTACAGGGAAGTCGGGATGTATGTTGCTGCATTGTGGGTAGTAGTTATGTTGGTAACCATGAAAGCATTTTAAATGATGGACCGTATTTATATATATATTTATAGTTCCAGCTCAAGCCTCCTTCATCTCCTTAATTTCGTTCTGTAGTGTCTTTCCTTTGAGGTACTCTGGCACAGGTACACATAGAACTCAAGTACCTCATGTCCCTGCATATCCTGCTTGACCCACAGAAGGAACTTCCTGACAGCTCACAGAATGTGGGCTTTCACATTTTCTGCCTTCACCACTATCACGTTTGCACCTTGTCACTGGGATGCCTTTCATTCCCTTCTTATATCTAACCACTACCTGACTCTGCGCCAGCTGACCATGGCAGTTACACATACGGTCCGCCTACTTCACATCACTATATCTGTCTGCCTATCTTTCTTCCTCTCAGATCCACACTCTGAGCCTAACGTGAATCCTTGTATATTGTGCTTTCTTTATCCACTCTCTACACTGGTTTCCTTTTGTGATCCAAACACTATTCGGTGGTTGGGGGGGGATTTGCCGAGGCAAGTGCTGAAGGTAGACAGAAGCTAGGGAGATTGGGTGTGAGTGGTCAGGGGCGCGAGGATGTCCAAGGGTCCAAAACACCAATCACAGCAACAGTGAGATTAGCAGAGGAGGAAAGTCTTGAGGTGCTTTCGGAACTTAAGAGGGTCCTGCCAAGACGCAGAGGGGGAGGCTGTTCCATAGGAGGGATCCAGCTGAGGAAAGCGAACAACCTCCTGCTCTCTGTTTAGCTAAACGCTTTACACACAAAGAGCTGGTGCCAGAGGAACGTAGAGGTCTAGAAGGAGAGTATTTGGTAAGAGAGAGTTGCAGAGAAAGTGACCCGTGGCCCTAGACTGCCTTGTGGATGATGCAGATGGATGTGAATTTGATCTGTGCAGCAACCGGGAACCAGTGGAGACTTTTTAGGGTAGGAGAGATGCAGTCCCTGGGCTTAAGGCGAAGGATAAGTCTTGCTGCTCTATTCTGGATTGATTAGCTGAAGGGGTCGCAGAGTGGAAGAGGGTAGTTTGAGGAGGAGGCTCTTGCAGTAGTCTAGCCTAGAGAGAACCAGGGCTCGGGAGACATTGAGCTTCTGGAAGAAAGTGAGAAAAGGAAGAATTCCTTTGAGAAGGAAGAGTTGAAAGTAGGGCTTCTTAGCAATGTCCTGAGTTTGAGGGAGGAAGGAGAGAGAGGGGTCAAAGAGGACTCCAAGGTTTCTGGCTTCAGAAGAAGAAGCAGGGAGAGAGCATAAGGTGGGAGGCCAGATAGAAGGGGAAGAAGGAGGGAGCAGGGGTCCCAATCGAAAGGATCTCAGTTTTGCTGGAAGTCTGAAAAGAGTTGAGTGTATTTTGCATAACACGAGAATGAAGAAGGAGAGGAGAAGGTGCCCAAGACGACTTTGGAGGAGAGGTCAGTTAGAAAAGAGGTCAGCCATTCCAGTGCCCGTTCTGAAATATCAAGGGTATTGTGGAGCCCTTGCATGAGAATGGAATGGTTGACAGTGTCAAAGGCAGAGGAGAGATCAAACAGGATGAGAACAGCTTGGGAGTTGGATTCCAGGGATGGAAGCAGTTCTTCACGGGTGTTCAGAAGAGCAGTTTCTGTGCCTCTGGGTGCTCGGAATCTAGATTGATGATCGTGGAGCCACTGACAAGTTCAGTATGCGAGTTGAGTTGGGCACGGCCAGCATCTCCAACTGTTTCCCCAGGAAGGGGGTGATGGAAATAGGGAGGTAGTTGGATGGACAGGTAGGGTCTGCTGAAGATTTTTTCAGGAGCGGGCGTACAAGGGAGTGCTTGAGGGAGGAGGGGTGAGTACCACAGGCAAATGAGTGGTTACAGAAATCAGCGAGTGCTGGGGCAAGAGAGCCAATGTTTTCCTTGATGGTCCTGGACGAGCTGGGGCAACCTGTTTAGAAGAAGCCTTCATAGAGCGGGCAACTCTGGCAACTCATTCAGGTGTGACAGGGATGAAGGAGGTGAAGGCGGATGGAGGAGGGTGAGTGGCCAAGTAGGCAAGGGGCTGAGGGATGGGTTTGGTGGGTAAGTGACAAGGGTGTTCAGGAAGTCCTGAGTTTTGGTGACAAAGTGTGTCGCTAGTGCGTTGCAGAAGGCCTGGGAAGGAAGAGAGGAGGAGGAGACTGCAGAAGGGTTGGCTAGCTCCCTGGAGATTTTGAAAAGTTCAGCCGTGTTACAGGATGCACGAGTTACCCGTGCCTGATGTGGGACGTTTTCTTGACACAGATGAAAGTCTGTATTGCCTTTGGAGCTGGCGGCAGGCCAGTTTGTCAGAGGTTGAACCTGAGGTGTGCCACTTCTGTTCCGCTGCTCTGCACTTTTGTTTCACAGCTGCAAGTTCGGAGTCCTACCAGGTGTTACGCTTCGAGGCAGGTTTCAGGTGGATCCTCATGAATGAGGCAAGAATGTCAAGAATATTGGTGATGGCTGAGTGAAGGTTGCTGAGAAAAGAGTCAGTGGTAGAGTCTGTGGGAGGGGGGAAGGAGGATGAAGGTGGACACAAAGGCATCAGCTGTCACTCGTTTCATTGGGTGGATGTTCGAGAATGAGGTTTGCAGTGCTGTTCATGGTGCGGTAGGAGGGCTGAGCGGACCCAGGTGGGAGGAGAGGAGAGATGGGTGATCAGAGAAGGAGCGAGTAAGAGAAGTCCGAGTGGATGATGGCGTCCAGATTGTATCCAGCTGAGTGGGTTGGACCGGAGGGGAAGATGGAAAGGGAAAGAGAGGTGCAGAGGTCAATCAAAAGCATGGATCTTGAGGCAGGGAAGTCCAATTGGATGTTGAAGTCACCCAAGAGAGGGAGGTTGGAGGTGGTTGATAGTAAGGAGGAGCATATATCAGCCCATTCGGAGAGGAACAGGGCAGTGGCACCAAAAGGCTGGTAAATGGTAGCAATGGTCAGAATGCAGGAGGGAGAGATGATCAACTTGCAAACAAGGCTCTCAAAGGAAGATTAGAGTTGGGTGGGTACGATGGAAGAAGGAACCCACTCAGGATAGGTTAAGGTGACCCCACCGCCAGCACGCTGAGGTCGCAGCTTGGAAATGATCTTGAAGCCGTCAGGGAGCAGGGAGTCAAAAGCAGTGACTGAGCTGGCATTGAACCAAGTCTCAGTGAGAGTGAGAATGTTGAGTTCAGTGTCTTCAAGAAGGAGGCAGAAGTCAGCAGACTGTTTGTTGGCTGAGCGGGCGTTATGTGTCGCCAGGTGGAGGAGGTCTCTGCCTTTGAAGATTTTCTGAGGAGTAGTACAGGGACCTGGTACTCTGGTCAGAGGGAGAGGGACAGTGAGAGGGCTGGGGGAGAGGCAGGAGAAGGAAGGAAGTTAATGAGGGACGGAGGATCCGGTCAAAGAGAAGGAGGTTAGGTGGAAGACCCTGAACCAGGATAGTGCCAGTGTGGTAGACATTATCAATGCAACGTGAGGATGAGAAGCCACTCAAGAATACTTCCCACTTGGTGCCACCGTTAATGGGAGAGGAAGTGAAAGGGGAGAGAGTAGAGATGAGATGAGGAGTCCATAGATCTGGAGAGGGGGCAGATAAAAGGATGTCGGTGAAGACCTCTCTGGAGATTGCAGTGACATAGGTGTCTGCCATTGGAAGGCCAGGATTTGCACACAGGATGTCTTTTTTGTGCTTTTTGATTCCAGAATTAGTGAGAAAGCGGGGGTAGGAGATAGAGTAGCAATAAGAGAAGAGAGGAGAGATGGTGAGTGCTATTAGGATGGCAGAGGGGAGTAACATGGAGAGGGGTACTACACTGCACGGTTCTGGCCTAATCTCAAAGGTGGCCTGGTAGTAAACAAGGGAGAACACGAAGCAATGCAAATTTGAGCGCAGGATGGAAGAGGCACACATGCAGTGAAATTAGGGTGCAGGATTGTAAAATACACACAGCTAAATTCGATTTTCCAAGGAAAAGGCACAAATGCAGTGAAATTAGGGTACAGGATTGTAAAATGCACACATCTAAATTCGGTTTCCAAGGAAAAGGCAAAAATGCAGTGAAATTAGGGTGCAGGACTGTAAAGTACACACAGCTAAAAAACAGCTTTGTGCAATGAACACAAAGCAGAGAGAGGGTAGAGAAGGAGGTGAAGATGAGCAAAGTGAGGTAGGCACAGATAGATCAGGCTGAAAGAGGAGGAGGAAAATGGAAAATTCAACCATCACTCAGTGTAGGTTCAACAGATGGTAGGGGTGCTGAGGTCCAAGTTCATGGGAGAGCAGGATGTACACAGTTTGTGATGGAGGGTGAAAGGGTGGGGGCCCTCCAAGCCCTCCTAGGCCTGGGCAGGCACAGATAGGAGCCTTACTGTGTGGGCCTTGATGGTGTGGGCCGGATTCCGCCTTCTGGACCCTTCAATGGAGGATGTAGGCAGGGGATGCTCAATCAGCTAGGCAGAAGCCTCACAAAGGAGATGATCCCATTCAAGGATGCGGCGGCAGCCATTTTAAAGTATTTTGAAAAATGACTAAGTTCAATGGCCAAATTAAGTGATATTAGATCCCCAAAGTGTGTGCAGTAGGTGGGAGCGTTGCAGCAATAGTTCTGCCCAAAATATAGTGTGTGGAAGCGCTCGCCTGGAGCTATCGCAATCTTTCAATTTCTGTCAGCAAGGAGCTTCAAAATAGCCTGTTCAGGCTTACCTTCATGTGCAGAGGTGGAACGCCGCTCCTGCAGCTTCCAATGATTCTTGCGGGGTGCTCCCAGCACACGATGTTGCTGGCTTATGGTGAATACTGGAATCAGATATTTTTTCTGGAACACATACTCACTGTGTAGGACTAGTTGTCTGTCACCAGTGCTGAGGGTGCACATTTCTTATAAGCTGTGTAACTATCAGTTAATTTGTTGATCAGTGGAAGGGCCTTACTAAGGATCACATTATTTTGTGTTCACTATTTACACAGTGGTCACTGTATCACTTGCATCTGAAAAAGCTTTTTATGGGCAAAAAGAGTCATCTGCAGTTGAAACCCACATTAGCTTTAAAGATGTATGAAATATAGCTGGCCGCTATTATTGTTGCTGTGTGGGAGTGCGGCATCCTGAGAGACTTGTCTCTGATCGACACAAACACACAAATAGCAAATACTTATCTATATATTGTATATGTACATAGATATATTTTTTCACTTTAGTTAAGACATATTTAAGATGATGCAATTTATTGCAACAAAAACCATGAAATTTGGCGGGTTTGGGAAATGAATACAATCATAACTCAGAGACCCCCTGTAGAAGTACCCAATGTATCTCTTTAGTAATACCCTGCTGCCATGTCATTTATCACCTCATGGACTGAGTATTGGGGGGACTCAGAGTTAAGATGGTCAGCACTGAATTTCAAGTGGTGTGTTGTGCTATATCTACTATGCGGGACATTGGCCACAGCCTTTGCCCATGGCCACTGTCAATGTTACCCAAATTATTAAAAAAATATGGAGGCCCACTGGCCATGGCCTTTGGCCACCAAATACTCCCTGACTATTAGCTAAGCAGACCCCATTAGCTAGGGATTTCAGCTTTTGGCCACAGAGAGTGGCCAACCGCTCCCACCTACTAGCTATACTAACTAATCAGAGCTACCCAGCCATGGTCTTTGGCAGTGGCCCATGCTCCCTACCCTTTAATTGCCGCTGTAGTTTGCCCCGGGAAATTCCTGCAGTCACCCACATGCTGTTTTCCATTCCCATGGTACCCATTATTGGAAATCATTCCTGCATTGTTTTCTGATTACCACAGGAATGGGAAAGCGCTCCGCAATTTAAGATCTTCCCTACCCACACAGCAACTTTATATGTGCACCCACTCCTCCTTTATATGTCATACTTTGCAAATTCTAGCAGATTGAATAATCTTTTGTGCTAGATGAAATCACAATAATGAATCTCAGACCAAATAATCAGACACACTCAAAGAATATGGCAAAATACTACTTTACTATCAATTAAATAAAGCAGGGTCAACTTTTTGGTACATGCTACTCGTAGTGCTTCAGTTACATTGTTACTTAGTATTTTCAAATAGTTTCAGCATAGGCTCATATGTCTTCTTCGTGACATCACTTTGCCATCGTCAGATTTTACTTTAACCTCCATCCATGATATTCATTGGTGCATTCTGACATCTTGGCAGACGACACCCTTCCATGTAACATTCGTCCATACGATATCCTTCCACACTTTCAGTGCAAGGGTACATTCTATATGGCTGTCTGAGTGCATACCGTCTCTGCATGGGGTCCCATCTATGGCTTTTCTCTGACTGTTCCAATATGACAGCAGTGAGGTGGAGGGAACTGACAAGATAGTGTCTACCTGATCCTCTACATTCCCACCACTGGTCAAACCTTCAACCAAATTCTCTTCTTCGATGGTCTTCATCTCCTCATCATTTATCAGCATCTTCTCTTCATTCTACTACTTTTTTGGTATCCAAATCTTTGTCACCCCCCTCAGGTTGCCTGCATTTTTGATGTGCTCATCCACACTCCAGATCATGCGATAGCACTCTCCAGATGGTGAATAGAATATCCAACATCCTACATATCTTTTCCAATCCTTAGTGTATTGGAACTTGGTTCCTGGAGGTGCAAGGGTGCTTTTCTCTATATTGTCACAGGTACTGGCTTCATTTTGCACACCATTTTCAGTTCCATGTGATAACTGCACATTTTGAAGACTACACAAAAAAGGGCGTTTTTCAGAATTATCATGTTTTCTGGGGGGAGGTTCACCCCCACTCCAGTTTCCCTGGGAACCTGATCCCAGCCCACCATGATCCCCACACTCATCCTCACTGGTAGGATTACTTAAAAGTTGGGGTTTTTCCCCATCCAGAGCCCCCCTTTCCTCCCCTGCCACCCCCCCTCCCTGCCTTAAACAATCCACCTCAATTCCTCACCACACTTACAAGTACACCCGCAAAGACAGCCTGTCCCTACTCCCTCTCTTCCCTCTCACAAACGTTTCCCCTCCCCCACACACAGCACACCAACACAAAACATGACACCTATCTTTGAGGCCCGCATCTTCCGCCTTCCAGCCCAGCCAGTGTCAGGGCTCGCCCCCACTGACTGGCAGGATCGCTGCTCCCCATACAGTACACTGGAGATTGTTGTGGAGACTACAGCATCAGGGAGCATAGCTGACTACACTGCCCATGATGCCTAGCCGCTAGCACACCAGTCACGTAGGACATCATCATGTCAGCAACATGCACCCATTCCGGAACAGTACCAGTCACAACAGCCCGGAGCAATAAAAGCACAGACTCTCCCCAGTGCTTCTTAACGTTTCTAAAGAATTTCATGAGTGAATTTTCTTACCTAGGGAGGAAGGAGGAAGGGCGGGGGCTGAGATTCTGTTTCTTTTAGTGTAGTCACTGTTTCCCTTTTCCTCTTTCTAGATCAACGGACGGCATCCCCTGGCTGTGTTACCAGCCTTTTTGTTCTATCTAGGCAGCTGGTAGGTCAGGAAAAAAAGTTCTACTGTATGGGAACCCTACTGGGTCTGCGGCTGTCTCTATCTCCAGTTATCTGGCCAAGCCTGACAGTCAGCCCTACAAATTCTGTCTTAAGGGTGGAACTTCAAGACCTTTGTGTTTTAACTGTGTTACCTTGGAGTTGGGGAATGGAGCTGTAAAGACTGGTAGGGGTGTCTGTACTTCTGCTCTCTATATGGTAGAGGAGAGGCACAGAAGACCCCAGCCAAGATTCTCTATTGTGGTAGCAATGGACGAGCAATCAAGGCCTAGCTTCTCAGAAGGTGATGCGGGCTGGTTCTTAAGTACAGTGTAGTCCCCGAACCCTCACAAAGAAATGTCCACACACTGTATTACTGAAAACACAGTCTTTGTATAATTAATATTCAAAGATATGTACACGATCACAATGACGCACTTTGTACTCGGAAGTCAACAATGATAAATATATACAATTCTAAAGTGGTACCACCAATGTTATCGAATCTCATTAGAGTGCATCAACTGTATGGTTAAAATGTCACACAGATCAATAACGAGGACACCAGCAATAGAGGTAGGCAGGAACGTAAGATGGTTGAAACAATAGGCAGAATGCTGGCCCCGTTACCTAGTCACAGTTCTGTGTGGAGATCCCCCCACCTGGGCAACCTGTAAAATAAAAATATATAGCACAAGCCCAGTCCATGTAATGTTAATGTTCAATAGTCTTATTTCCTCCTATTAAGGTTTTACCACCCCAATGTACCTGGTGGAGTAGAGTTCTCTGAAGATGCGTCGACCGATCCTTCTTGGGTGACTCCCTTTAAAGCAGGAGCCACAGATCGTCGAGAGGCGTTGAGGAACTCGGCGTTTGGTGTCGGGGAAACGATGGCCCTCCTTGAGTGCCCTCCCTTTAAGGCAGGAGTCACTGGTCGTCGAACGTCCGACGGCGAACAGGTTGAACTACGGCAGTGAAGTGGCAGCTTCGTTCCTAGCGGTGCTCGTTGACGACAGAGCGTTGGCGTCCTGCAAGGAAGAGGCATGCGGGGCACCTCGTTGACGATAGTTCTGGACCGCAAAGAGATGATGAAGAACTGTGGCCCAGCAAGGGCGTCAAGTCATCGGCGTCTCTGTGGTCTTTAGGTGGCGGGAAACCCACCGGTGGATACTACTCGGCGCGTCAACGGTCGGGCCTTCTCCAGCGGGATAAAGTGGGCGACGATGCAGACGAGAGCGTCCGATGATCAAAATTAAGTTCTTAGGAAAACGGGAGCATGGCGGCTCCGGTCGGCGACAGTGGTCGTCGACAGTGGCGGACAACAGTCCGAGTGCTTCTCTTTGAGATTCCGTGGCAGTCACCGTCTCGGGTCGGCAGCCTGTCGAAGGTCTGTCTACCAGGGAGCTTTGGCAAAGATCAGCTGTGCACGATGGTCCCTTGTAGCTCGGAAAGAGGGCGCCTTACCAGGTCCTCTCTGGGTCAGTCATTGGAGGCACAGCAGCTTTCAGATTGTGAAGGAGAGCAACAGCAATTCTTCTCGTCCAGCAGGGCTTCAAGGTCAAGCTTCAGTTACTCCAGTTACTCGTCGTAGCGGACTTCAGCTTCTGAACACGATTCCTAGCAGTGAGAGGTCCACAGATATACTGTTGATCCCCCATTCATTCCGCTGGGTCACACTCAAGCATCCAATCACAACTAAGGGCATTCATGCAGGCAGGCAGCCAATCAGGCACACGAGGTATTCAGGCCATTCACTTCTCTCCAGACACGCACAACAAGGTATGTATATCGGGACAAGTACCGAGCCATTCAACACTCCAAGCTGCATTCATACCGGTTTCGGGCAGGGCTGTCTTAGTCATTGTGTCAACCACCAGATATTAGACATCCACAACACGGAATGCATATTCGTCACACACTCTATTCACCCAGGTCCTACCCACAGGAGGTACCCACAACATACATCACCGGGAAGGCTCCAGCTACTCTGGCCGGGCCTTCACAACAACACCATATATGGCACTTCCATCCAACAGCCAGTCAGGGGGAAGGGACAGAGTCAGGGCTTCCCAGGACTTTGGGAAAACAAGGTAATGGGTAATAGAAAGCATGGGGCCACCAGGGCCATCTTGTTTTCCATCAGGAATCAACTGATCCCAATGGCAGGGCCGGGGTATCCCAAGATGGAGGATACTCCGCGCACCTGTCAAATTCAGCATGGAGCTGCCACCAGCCCATACCCTGCTCTGCGGGCCACCCACAGGTGCCCAAAAACATACACTAGGGGCACAGGGTTGCACCCCCACCCATGGGTGCCATAAGGGTATCCCACGGGTCCGTTCACCAAACTAAAAGAGAGAGAGCTGCACCGCCAGGAGTCCCACATGGACTCCTGCGCAGAAAACACGACAGAACACACGATAAAAAGCAGTGAAGGACAAGGATACGGAGGCCCTGTCCCTCCGATGCATTTCCAGCATCACAGGAGCCCCGAAGATTGTATGGAACTCTATTACGTTGAGTGTGAGAAGGTAATTCTGAGACGTTTGTTGAACTTTCCTGAACTTGGGGAATGGGAGCTGAAAGAGAGCTGTGAGCTGGAAGAAGCTCAGAACTTTGAGTTAAACACTACACATTGGGCCTCATTATGAGTCCGGCAGTAGCCATGATGGTAAATACCGGCATGGCTGCTGCCGGAGTCATGAATTTACCGGCACCCGGCAGTGGGGTTTTACTGGGGCATTACAGCCCCGGTGAACCCGGTAAAACCCATTGCAGGGTGCTGGTAATTATTACTCCCCATTACTATTTGAGTCCCATTGGACTCAATGGGAATGAGGAGGGCAGATGCACGGGCACCATTCGTGAATGGTGCCCGTGCATCCGTCGAGGTCTGCTCGCAGGTGCCAGTATGTCCGGCAGGTCAGACCAGGAACTCGTAGTAAGTCGTAGTTTGCCGGTCTGGTATCAACGGTACCGGCAAGCTTACTGGTACTGTTGTTACCAGACTGCAACCTTATAATGAGGACCATTGTTTAGCTTTAGTTGTGAGGACAAGTATAGGTTTTGGACACAGACAGACTTTTAAGTTGGACTCTTTGACTCAGACTTTCCTTAGTTTTATTCAGGTAGGGAAATCCCTCCTTAGTATAGGACAAGTTAGGCCTTCTATCATCCTGACATTTGAGTTAATAAATTACTTTGTTTTGAATCTTGAATCTGTTGCCTGTATCATACTTAGTGTTTCCTGTTTTAGGGGTTTATTTTTATTTACTTCGAGGGGTGTTTTCCAGTGTTTTCAAAAATTGTAAGGATCTGTGTTTAGCAATGTTTTCCCGTTTGTCCCATTCAAAAAATCATGGATAACTGTTTTTTCCAGTGTAAACACACAAATATTCTTTTATTGTTTCATCGCGTGTATAAGTAGGGTGATGTCTCTCAGAGCAAGATGCTATGAACATTTTCCGGAGAATAAAGATGAATGTGTAAATCCGGTAATATCTAACATTTCTACATGTCAAAATTATTGCAAATAATGCAATACTTTTTCAAGGACTCTTTGCCCATCCTTGCCCCTTATGTTCCCATGAAGACTTTGATTTGTGAAAACGACCTGTCCATATTGTAGAGACTTCAATTTTTAGTAGCTAAGGCATAGAGTGATAAAAGGATTTGCTCGGGAACACTCACTTTGGTGGAGATGAGGATTAATTTGGGTTCTCTAAATTGCCACAGGAGGTTGCGAGGTGACAGTGACACCAACACTGTGGCCTCATGCAAGCTTCATGCATGGAAGCCTCACACGGCTTTTCTTTTAAAGCCGACAGGTAGCTGATATTTTGCAGCTCTCCTCCAGATAGATACACATACAGAGGGTCTGAGGCCACAAACTGACACTGAAAAATCCATGTTAAACCATTTGTTGTAAATACAAATATTTGTCAGTGGTCAAGGAATATTTTGAGGAATTCTAACCAATTTTAAGACATGAATTGGCAACCCCAGACATGTCTCAAATGTGTCTCCAATGCCTCAAAATAGCTCTGACCACATACAACTACAAATATATATATTATTTTACATATAAACCAATGCAACATTGAATGTGCAGTGTGTTGAATAAGGTCATGGGACAAGAGGGGAAGCAATTGGAGAAGGCAAACAAACATACATGGGTTGGAGTAGGGCCCTTTTCATATTGTCTGACAAGCCTCCTCTCCAGCCACCCCTTTACCCCAAACTTCCTCCTATCCATGCTCTCACTAAGGCACCACGGGGATGAGGGGAAACAGTGTTTTTCAGTTTAACCCCAGCGGGCACTTTTTCTTCCGGGGGGTGTTTTTCCAGTGTTTATCGGATTTCACTGAAAACAGGAAAGCTTAATCATACTTCATACTGTGATTGTTATTTATATTATATGTGTGTATTGTTAAATGATTAACCTTGTTTTAAGTAGTGTAATAGTGAAACAACTGCGTAAAGTTTACTTTAAAACCATGAGCACAAATAAATAAATAATAAAAAGCATGCATTATAAGTGTTATTTTGTGACTGGACTGGCCTAAGTGTTAATATATGGCTAGACTGGCATACTTTAATGCAATCACTCTAGATATATTTTCTGACATGTCATTGCATTTTTACTCGCATCAAGAGTAAATCCAATATGATTTTTATTTATTTGGATTTGTGTAGCGCGCAACAGCTCGGGAGCATTGTGGCGCTTGTCACAGTGAGGGGTTACAACTTAGTTACATAGATAGCAGAACAGAGAGGTCACAACTTAGTTACATAGATAGCAAAACAGGCAATCATAATGTGCTCATGGTAGAACAGTTAGTTTGTAGCGCAGCATGAATAGGGTTAGAGAGAAGACAAAGAGGGATAAAGCAAGAGTTTAATTAAAGAGAGCAGTTTTCAGGTTTTTGTGAAATGCAGGCAGAGAAGTTTCTGCTCTGAGTGTAGTGGGGAGCGCTTCCATAGCTTGGGGGCTAGATATGGGAAGCCTATTCCTCCAGCTTTAGCACTGTAGATGTGCGGGATGGTGAGTTGGTTGGTGTAGCATGTTCTTGTAGGCCTAGTTGAGGTGGATCTGTCTGAGAGGTAGGAGGGTGCAGTGAAGATGATGCATTTGTGTGTGGTGGTAAGAATTTTAAATGTGATGCGGTCTTTGACTGGGAGCCAGTGAAACAGATTTTCTTGCTTGAGAGATATGATCTCTTTTTGGTACACTTAGGGCTGCTCTTAGTGTGTTATTTTGAGTGATTTGGAGTCTATTTATGTTTTTTGTGGAGATACCGGCAAGTAGTGCATTACAATAATCAAGCTTTGCCCCTATAGTAGCTCTAGCTATAGAGAGACAATTGTCCTTTGTTAAGAAGGTTTGATGGCGTTGATGAGTTTGGTGCTTAGGGCAGAGGCAGAGACAATAGCGCTGACTTGCTTGTTCATGGACAGTGTAGCATCTATGTGGACCCCTAGTGTCTTAACAGATGAAAGCACTGGGATGATGCAGGTGTCGATATTGACGTTGGCGTAGATGATGAGTTTTCTTACGTGGCTAGACTAGACTGTAGCCAGTCTTGACTGTTTTCGTTTTACCTCATGACATTGTTACTGGCAAAGTCAGCAGGAGTATGTTCTTACGTGGGGCTATTGGCATATAGTAGCAAAACTATCATGAACATGTTTCCTTATGGTATCATTATTAGCAGTACGCAGAAAGCAAACATTAGAATGTTCCGATATGGAAATGTTGGCAGATATTGCTGCAGCCACAATGTGCAGTTACACAGAGATAAACTTAGTGAGGAACACTTTCTCACTTATGGTTAAAGCCCTTTTAATATATAAAAAATGTACCCCCGCTGTACATTCAGTCTCATTACGAGATAAGCGGTAAGTGGTAAAATTGGCAATTTTACCGCCAATTTTAACACTACGCCAAATTATGAGTTTGGGTTTTGAGTGGATGCGTGGAAAACCCTGGAGGTAAATGATTCCACTCAATGCCGATAAATCGGTAATTCCTCAGAAAAAGATCCATTGGGTCTAATGGACCCGAAATAAATGGGGAATTACACCGCCACCACCACTTGTAATCAGGCGAAGTTACACCTGACCAAGTGGCGGTAACGGTAATTCCATAGGGCTATTTATTTACGAATTTACTGCTGAATTTCCGTCTAACTTCTAATGAGGCCCTTTATAAGGACATTCAAAATCGCTGAGCTATTCTATGCCATGCAAAGCATAAGCCTGCAGGCTGAATGCTTTAAAAAACAAACTGAACTTCAAGGTTACTCTTAATATCCCTAAAATGCACTTTTTGGTGGAGTATTTTTTTCTTTATAATACCAAAACACAGAAAGGTTAAAAAAATAAACATTTCCATTTTTGGTTATCCAAAATAGTTATATTGTGGAAATAGATGTAAATGGGAAGTTTTAGGTGAACTTGTATTTTAGAAATGTCTCTAGTTCTGACCATAGCGAGGTGCAGAACCCTCCTGGGAGCCGGGTTAAGCATTGGGTAGAGTACAGTCCTAGGTGTGGGAATGAGCCTAAGGGAAAGGTTGAGAATTAAGGGGGACCTTTGGGCATAGATGAGCCATGGAGCGGGGAGATGGCTCAGGATGATGTTTATGGGATTTAATCCCAGAGTCGGCCTTGGGAGGGGAATGGTCATAGATGAGAATAGGGATGGGTGAGGTGTGGAGACAGGTCTAAGATTGCTCATTAAGGACCACTTTAGGTGGTTTCTCATGTATGATGCGATTATGCAGGAATGAGCATATAATATGATAATCAGAAACTTCTGATGTCATTATGACATTGTTCTGAACTGTAATATGTATACTTGGTATTTATACAGCATATTTTCAGTACATGAACTATCATGGTATAATCCACCTTCTTTCCCTCTTTTGAAACACACCATTTATGCAGCCGTACAATATGTTTAATGCAATACTACCAGCATTTCCCATTACCAAGGCAGTGAATACCTGTAGGTTGTGAACATTGGCAAAATAATAATAGAATATGTGCTTATATTGTCACACAGAGGCCTGCCTGCAAGACAGTGTTACTTTTGCAAGGGGCACTAGACATTACAATAAAAACATATCTCCTTCAGACCTACAGATGAGCAGCGTACTGGCCACTTTTACTCCCTAAAACCAGAGATATACTGCCCCTTCTAAAAATAGGGAATACAAATACTCTCAACCAAAAAAGGAAATAACAGATACATAGGAGACTACCCATGCTTCCACTCAGACAGCTCCACGGATATGTTTGAACAGTGGCATGTGCCAGCAGAGAAGTGCCACAAAAAGGACGTCTAACCTTTTTACTGCCTGACTCGAAGAGTGACTATGAGGTAAAAGGCCATCTTTAAGTTGACATCAATTACAAAGTACAAAGGAGTATGGATTACAAAAAGATATTGCTTTCAGAATTTAAACTATTTTTGATTGCTTAAAGAAATACCCCCAATAGGAATGAGAATTACTTTTTTAATTGCCCTATTATCACTATACTCCTAACTTCAAAAACTAGCGAGTGAACATACTCCCACTTCAAAATCTTACCTGAAGAGCTGACTTCCATTATATCCAAGTGTCAGTAATCTAAAAATGAATCAGCCTGAAAGCTGGGAAAAAGCTTCCCACCTGATTTACAATGATGCCACGGAACTTAACGGCAGGTGTAATGGAGGATGTGACAAACAACAGATGGAATAGGTTGAGGTCCAGAATCTTTTTGAGACACTTGTCAAATTATCAAAAGTGTATCTAAAGTGAATGATTGAATATTTGAATAATTGGGAAGTCTAAACTGTAAACAAAGGTGAATGGCCAAAAGTGTGCAGTGAAGACTGGTGATGAAATCTAATTGGAAAAGAGCATTGGGTGAACACGGCCGGAGAAAATGAATCTTTCAACCCATTCAACCACCATCCAGATAAACATGTTATGGTCTTCTTATTTTTATTCCTTGTTCATTTCTATTATATTATTATATAGTAGAATGTTTTTTTATTCCTGTTATTCCATGCTTGTAATCATTCTTAGAAATGTTTATTTCAGATGAGTCCATAAAACAGTACAAAAAAATGTATAATACACAATAACATATAAAATCATGCAGTCAAATAACATCATCAACAGATAGTTATCACTTGAGCATTTTTCCAATAAAGGTAGATTATGTGGGTGTGATACAAAATATGTTGCGGTGGATGGCAGGGCACATGGGCTTTGGAACTGAGTTTTGGCAAATTGCATTTAATCATGGGACTCGTTATGCAATGCCTGTTTTGCCGGTGTGGTCAAAACAAAAACATTTAGCAAAATGGAACAACTTACTGATTAACCTGGGAGCCCACAATAAAGAAAATTAATACAACACCCAAACACACAAGCACTCACACATCTACCAAAAACCATTATAACAGTCAAACAATTTACTAAAATAATTATGAATATCGATCTACTCATTCCCCAATGTACCACTTCAACATGTATTCAATCTGCCAACAAAACTATCAATATGTCGATCAACCAATTCCCCAATGTATCACAACAACTTATCAACACAAATATAATTTGTGTGTGACTGACAAATTACCAAATACATCAACCACTTAATCCACCACCAAGCTGGCCAGTACACCAAACAAATGATCAACCAACACTCATTGGCAATCATGCCGCTGATCATTTAACAGACCCATGCACCATTGAACCCCCCACTCACTGAACAAGTCTTTATGCTAATAAACACATTAAACAATACAGAAATATAAACGTGTAATGCAACAGAAAAAAACAACTGACCCACTCATTAACATACATTATGTAGCACATGCAGCATCAGAATAGCATAGGTACTATAAAACTACACCCAACCAATATCCCTACATCCCACAAGTTACGGCAGGAGGGACACAATGTCCTTTCCTCACACTTTCCCACCTCCAGCCTCCCATGCAAGCTTCCGTTTAAATCCGGTGGACCATTTTACCTCAAGATGGTTGTGCTCTGGAGGCACATTCACAAACTGCGGCAGGCTCTTGCTGAACCAAATGGTGATGTCCCGCTTCATATTGATGGCGAAGGGTTCAAAGCCTTCTTGAAGACCACAGATGGTGAAGTATCGCAAGCTGCTTACATCCTGCCCAAGGTTAAGTCGGCCCACCTGAAAGAGGCCCATACTGCAGACTGGGATGAACCCTACAGAAAGAGATGGCACATCAGACATTGAAGAAACTATTTGCTTATTCCTCCACCTTGCCCCTCCTTGTTCTCTAATGCTTTTTACATTTTGATTGACCTTTGTCCCCTTTTTTTAGTTCCATTCATAACCGTTTGTTATCATTCCCTCGCCCCATTTATATTTACTCCATTAATTTATCTTTCCTCTCTCTTTCACTATTCTAAGCGAAACCAATTTTCAAATGTTTAGGTTGCCAATCCCCCATTATTCCTGCAAATACCTAATTGTAACCGATTTGATGGTTAGTGGCAACCTCTCCCTGTCCGTGAAATTACCCAGAGTACCACTGTATAAGCAGCAAACGTCTCTTTTCATGGTTGCTCTCTTCAGCTGTGAATTTCTTTTGTTTGCTTATCTTTTTCTCTTTTATTTATGCATTTTTTAAGTTGTTTCTTAAATGGGGAGAGCCCCATATCAGCCTTTTTTCCTCCTTCCCTAACCCCTAACTTTTCCTTTTTTGAAATGACCACCAATAATCAAACTCAGGCAGAACACAGATTTTGCCCAACAATAATCAAACTCAGGCAGAGCACAGATTAAGTGTCATGATGAAAACGTAAGTCATCCATTCACTTTCCTGCCCTAAATTAAGGTACCTTATTGTTCCATACCACAAGACACAAACAATTGTGCAAGCAAGAAACTGTACCATAATCTGGGCCCAGAAACCACACTCACTGGTAACGGAACAAGCGAAATGGGGGTAGGGTGGACCAACCGACAGAGGTGTTTTTTAAACCCCAGGGAAATTAGCACAGAGGAACACACACCTTTTGCCCAAAAGGTGGGAGAAAGTGCATCCATCCTATTCTTAAAAGCAAAGGGGAAAAACCAATATTAGAAACTGATATTACAGCCACCCTCCCTTTTCAACTGAGCTTGTATTAGTCAGAATGATCTGCTGAAAGGAGGGGTGGGTCAAAACCAACAACAAGGAGTGAAGACTTCCAGGAACAGACAGCAAGTGAGAGCTGCAGGCAGCAAGCGGACAGAAAGAGGGAGGGCAGACTAATGAAAATTAAGATGGCCACCCCACCTCTTATATCTTCTGTCTCACTAAGCTCAACCCCCATGGTCACAGGAAGGCCACATCCAATCACAGGAGAGCTCTCCTTTACAGTCATAGATTAAACCTATTACTTTGGAAAGCCGCCCATGGAAGGGGCCAGGACACTATAAAAGCAGAGTTTGGAGAGAGACAGAGTGGGGTGGAAGACCAGAGAGGCGGAGACTGTATGAGCAGTATGTGATAGTGGAGTGGTGAGAGAGTAGGGGGGAGAAGGAGGTGGAGGAAGGTATGTTGCCCAGATGGTCTGCTTGGGTGATCCCAATAGCCAAAGGATGAATTTGTCAGAAATGTCATTCACCAAAACAGTTAGGTGGGAAGATCCAGAGAGCTCATAGAGGAACGGGCCAAGTGTGGAGATCAAGTGTGGTGTCAGTCAGGAAGTGGAAGGAGGAGTTAAGGAGAAGGCTGTAGACATTAAGGATGTTGGAAGAGTTTGTGAAGCCTATGGAGGAGGTGGTGAATTGTGATGGGCGGTAGATGGTGAAATAATTATGAAGGAGTTAGTAAGTTTAGGGAGGTGGTTGGAGATAGGCGGCAGGGTGAGAAGGAGGCTGAGGTAGAGGAAAAGTTATGGAGGAAGTTGGAACATTGGAAGGAGGAAGGTTGACTTAAAAGGGCATTTGAGGCAGAGCTTGGAGAAGATCAGAAGGGATGGTGAAGTTAAGAAAGTTTGAGAAGGATGTTTCAGAAGATCGGGAGTAGGTGAGGAGACGGCAGTGACATTTGGAGTGATAGGGAGTGGTAGGAACCGATAATGAGGTTGGAGATGGACCAGCAACACCAGTGGAAGTGGACAGATGAGATACAAGTAAGAGTGGTGACAAAGGAGAAGGTGGCTCACCCACTGGAATTAGAGGAGGGTGAGGAGCCAGAGAGAGGAGGGCGGTTGGAAGAGGAGAGCTCTCAGCCAACAGGCTGCGTTAGGTGTCAGGCTCCAATCTGAATGGTCGGATCCCACAGTGAAAGGAGGCAAGAGAGTGTGAATTGGTGGCAAGTTGGGCAGGACCATTCAAGATATTAGGGCTCGGTTAGGTAGCCACTGTCTCCCACATCATCGAACCAGAGACCTTGCAACCCGAGGCCCGACGAGACCAGAGGATGGAGGTCCCTGCCGGTCTGCAATTGCACCCCTGGAAAAATGGAGACAATGCCAGATAAGGATACATCTACCGGAGTCGGGATATTCCTCATTCTGAAATGTAAGACCAGGATTTTGGTCAGGGGCTCAATTACAAAGGGGATTCTGGACATCCAATAGGAAGCTTGCACTTGGAGAATGTCAGTGGGGCCATGATGGACTGTAATCGGGCAGTATATGCTTACTATATTGCTCTTTCCTGAACATTGTGTTATTCTGAGTTTACCCTGATTACAAGGGAATCTTTCCTTTTGATTTTCAAGAATAAAAACCCTTTAACTATAACTTTGAGTCAGTCTTATCTGTGGATCTAGTGGCCAACCTATTAGAATCAAAAAGCATACTGGGTGCTTTAAACCCAATACCATGCTTTGAAGTCAGTATATAACTGAGATTGTACATAGATTAGAGATCCAGTGAGAGACACTACCTCTATAAGATCGAAGATCAGCATTCACCATATTTTGTCCTCCTCCTAAAACATTTTCTTAAACTTTTCCAAGACAGGAGCTTTTAAGATGAAGCCCTAGTACCTACATGCTTTTACCACTGCCCTTTTCCTGAGAACCCCTACATCTTGGTGTATACATCCTCCCTGGATAAAAGAGAGGAAAGGAGACAGAGCACCAAGGATTCTGGAAGACACAAACCTAATTTACTATTGTTTGACCCCTTTCTTCACCTTTTGCGGTATGGTCAATGTAGCAGCATATAAGATCCAAACCTTAAACAGAATGATGGAGGTGTGCGAGGGGGAGAAGCTGAGCAATGTGGAAATGTTGAGGTGCAATGGCAGTCAGGTGAGTGCCATTACAATGCTGCGTCAGTCTAAAATGGTGAGGCCCCCTTTTACGGCTTCGCCCAGTGGGCCACCAAAGAGACTTTTAAAGATTAGTAGTTTCACCTAGTTAGAAGGCTGAAGGCAGGACAAACACTCAATCCAGATCCATGAACACAAAGGGCAGTCAGGTTTCAACAATGTGGTTTACATTAGCCTAATTATCAGGAGAGAGAGCAAATATAAATAGGTTCCAGTCCCATGCACTGGTGTGGCAGTTGGATTGTGAGGAGTAATGAAAGAAAGAGTGAGAGAGGAAGCAAGGTAGGGAGAACAGACAAAAAGAAGAGCTAAGCGAGAGAGAGGGAGAGATCAGAGGAAAGGAGGAGACTGAGAAAGTAGGGGAGAGAGAGCAGAGGCAAGACGGATAGAAACACACTGGGGAGGAGGTGGAAAGAGGAGAAGAGATGATGAAACAAAACCCCTTGGAGGAAGAAAGGCCGGGGTCAAGTCCTAAAAAAAGGTGGGGGAACTCTTTAACTTACGTAGTGGGATGTGACATTACCAGAAATTAGCATATCAAGGTGGCATATGCAAATGTAATTCAATTGGCTTTCCATAACCGTACAAATTGCACAGGATGAATGACATTTGCCTTTCATAAAATCAACACCCACCAACAACGAAGAGAGGATCTTCTCATAGTATTTGAACATTTTAAAAGGTGTGTATGTTTTAAACTCCAAGAATGAATACCTGGAACATACACTTGGAACATGCAGTCCCGAAATACACGTAATTTCAACTTTAGTTGTAGTCCATTTTTCATCAGGTTATATGGTGCAGTGGTGCAGTGGTGAAGTGCCTGGCCTGTAAACCTGGTGACTGCTGTTTGAATCCCCAGGTCGGCATAAAGAAGACAGTCAAATGTTCTAATTCTACACACAGTCTCTCAAATACCCAGGAGGACTGCGTCCACCCTCTGACTTGAGCCCTGAAGAAAGGAGACTGGGAGTGAGAAAGGGCAGAGTGGCAACAGAGACAGAACAGAGTGAAGGAGGATAGAGGAAAGGGAGAACTAGAGACTGGGAGAAAGAAGGAATCCTGGAAGCAGGAGGTAGATGAGAGAAGGAGCACCAGGATGGCAATATCAGGTAAAAGAGGAATGATAAGAGAAGAAGAAAGGATAAAGGGGTGGAAGGAAGCTCACTTGACAGCCTAAGTAATGTTCAGGGTCGGGGGTGGAGTGGGGGTTCAGCCCACAGGTTGCTTTATAAGCATGGAACAGGTCACAATCCTGGTGGTAAAACGAAACCAACCCCAGTGCACGAGAGGAAGAGTACCCAGACAAGCACTAATATTGGAGAGGGGATCTGACAACCCTGCGCTGGAGGGAAATGCACTAGCACTCTGGGGTCCATCCATGTTAGGACTGATTTTCTATACTCTAGCCTGGTGGACAGATGTGTAGAAGGCCAACCTAGTTTAGTGACAGGGACAACTCTGAGGGCTGTATCCAAACCAGTTCAAGGTAGCAAGGCGAGTTATCAAGGCTAAGTCTCAGGTGAGGTGAGCCTAGTAAGGGTTCCTCAATGAGTACACCCAGTGAAAAGTCAATGAACACACTTAGACAAACAGCTATAAAAATACTTATTATTTATGTCCATATAACACTATGAACAATGACTACTAGCATGTAATATTACTACACAATACTAAATATAAGATACATATATGCAATCACTGGAGTAGGGCAACATACATAAGAGACCCCTGCAAAGGAAGGTAAGAATTAGTATTCTGCACTACAATTCCACAGAGATACCAAACTAACTTTCAAAGTCCATCCCTAAAATGTATGGGGCCTTGTGCCCAAAGGTTCACCAAAGTTCCACACAGTTTTGTGAGTTGGAAAAAAGTTAGTGGAGGGTCCAATGAAGAGTTCCAAAGGGTAGAGGACAAATTATCCTAGCTAATAAAAGTGTCCCCCACTTTCGTAACGCTCGTGCGACCAAGCAATGGCAAAGCCAAACTGTTAGAAAACTTTTTAAAATTTAACAAACTTTTAAAAGGGAGTTAGCAGTTTATGTAAGTACTGCTACAACTCATCCCCCATCCTCTGATTCTTCTTA
This sequence comes from Ambystoma mexicanum, assembly GCF_040938575.1. NCBI lineage: Eukaryota > Metazoa > Chordata > Amphibia > Caudata > Ambystomatidae > Ambystoma > Ambystoma mexicanum. Next base: position 721,994,523 of record NC_090923.1, read on the forward strand.
GGACTTGCCAGGTCTTCTGAAGAGGGTCCCAAGTTGCTTTTACCGCCTTCAGCTATGGTCCTTGATGCCCAGGGGTTGCAGGGAGACCTGGTTGTCGCGGTCGGACTTCGCCTCCTATCTCGGGTCCTTTTGAAGCTGGAACCACGACATTTGGCAGGAAGGAGTCCAGTACCACAGGCTGTCGATCTCCAAAGTGTCAAGGTTCAACACGGAACAGCGGCATATGCAGTACGGTAGCCCAAACACTGAACTGGGCAGCCACTGGGTGGTCCAGGGGCACTTTCGAGGGCTCTCCTTCGCAGGAATCCGAACTGACATTGAGAATGGATGTTTCCTCTACTCGAAGGGTCGAAGCTCCTTCGCTGGACCTCTGAAGATCACCTACAAGATAGGGCTCTCCAAGGACAGCAGCAGAAGTTGTACCAGGCCTTATACAAACAGGTTGACAGTCTCCTTGCATGTCTTACAGCTGGACAGGATACTTGGCTCCTTCAGGTTTCTTCCAGGATCTCTCTGGAATGGGTACAGGGGTCCTCTAATTATCCAAAAAGCAGCCGAACTCCCACTAGCCAATCAAGGATCTGGCACACACACACACCAGCAGTAGTCCAATCAGGACTACTGTTGGCACAGCTCATGCATACCATTCAGACACACTGAAACCAGTTTGTGGATTGGGACAGACAGTCCCAACTCGCTTCATGGCAGGAAATACACATGGGCCTGCAGTAGCCTGCTAAAAAAGCCTCAGCTATCCAGAGCACTGGAAGTCCATATAACGATTTTCTTGTCCTCACAGGTCAGGAAGAAGGGTTAGTGACAAGATGGCCAAGGGACAATCGAAACACCTTGTGGTATGGCCATTTGGGACACTAGCCCACCAATAGCCAAGAAGAAAGATGTGTGCTCCTGGACACATCTTACTTGGCTACTGGTCGGCGTTTCTTCTCTGGCGGCATGTGGTTCATGGCGTTGCGTTGGTCCTTCTGGTATAAACCACCAGAGACTTCATTGTCAAAGGCAATATTGGCCTGACCTAGAGATAGGAATCGACTTAGGACCCAAGTACAAACCTCATGATTTATGTTAATCCTTGACATATACACCGATTTGTTTAAACATCCATCTTGTTTGTTTTCCGGCTTTACTACCACCAATAACTGCTCTAAACGCCAACAAGGAGAAAGAAATTCAAGATATGGCTCGAGTGGTCTCTTAATTCCTTGGCCATTATATTTTTTGGGGGAAAAGATTTACTTTTGGAGACAGATTTGTACTTTTGGAAAATGACAATTTTAACACAAATAACTTATTTGGGTTGGGCTTGCCTATAAAGGAGCAGAGTGCTGTGCAATGAAAAGGAGTTCTAAGCAGATAACTGCAAAAACAACCCACTGCCCCCAAGTAAGTGACTGCCTACTGCCCCTGAAAGCAAGTCATCAAGCAAAACATTTCTCTTTGTTTCTGCCTTCTCTCCTCCTCTCCTCTGCTGACCTCCTGGCTGAAACCAGTACTGCACTGGCTACCTGGACACCCTTCTGATCCCGGGCCCAGGTCCCTCTCCTGCCAGCGTCACACACCTGCACTGCCCACCTGGCAACCCCTGCACTCGGGGACTGTTCTGTATCCCTCCATTCCCCCCACCAGACCTCGATAGCTGATGTCCGCACTTACCCTTGCACTTGCCACTTGCTGGCTGCTATTTATTCTATTTATTGTTATTATCTACTGCCATGTACTGCACTTTCCTTTCCTCCCTTCCCACTCACTTGTGCGATCTGAATGACACCTGGCCTAGTAAGATCGTTGTTTGTCCCTTTGTTCCCCTCCCTTGCCTTGTCGCACCTTGAAACACTTGTGTATAGGCACGTTATAAATGCCATATCATATCATATCCTATCATACCATACCCCAAGGAAATCACCATCCCTCAACCAACTTGGTATGCACCTTTTTGGTTGAAAGTAAAATGGTTGAATTTATTTTTTTACTACATTTTTTATACTGCAAAAAGGTAGATGGTAGGTTCGGGTTACAAAAATAGTGTTAGGAAGCAGGGGTTATTGTCCCAGGCACCCAAGAGATTTTGGATGCAACAAAGGCCAAAGTCTATATTTTAGCTGTCTGGGGAGAATGTAGGGGTGCGCCACTAGAAGCTGCATTAGTGGGTAGATTAAATTGAAACTGGGAGCAGAGTTCATTAGACATAGAACAGCATTTTGGGAAATAGCAGCCATCTTTTAGCCCTAGGCCTGGCTTTGCGCGGCAGCCCTGGCGATAGATTTAAGCATAGGACATAGAAATACGTGTGTGAATATGGGCAAGAACTTCAACCTGCGCGGCGGTGGAGAAGGCCAAAATTATAGGCCTTTCATTGTCTCATACTGTTAGCACATGAAATTGAGAAAGAATGTGCCTGGCAAGGCCATGAGGGGGATGAGAGCTCCCTGCAAGCAGTTATCCCACCAGAATGAGGGCACGGAAACCTGACCCAATCCAGTTATAGTGACCAGATGCCCCCACCCCAAGACCTCAACATTCAAAAGCACCAACCAGTCCAAGACTCCTCACTATAAAACTGTTCAAACACCCATTCCTTAAAAATACCACAAGCAGAATATTGAAGGCCCCTGTGATTTGTGTTGCGAGGTGCCAGGGAAGGAAAGTAACACATTTAGCTCTCAGGGTGGGAAGTGCTGGAACGGCGCATCTGGGATCAAGGTGGGGTTTGTTAACATAAGATGACCTCGAATGTAGCCTATGCACCCAAATCTGGAGTACCAGGTGGACATCAGGCCTCTGACAGGGAATGTTATGAGTTGCACACTTAATTGTTAATTTTGAGCCCGGCACCTGATGACGCTGTGAGAAGAGCCCCATGTGGAAGAAGATGGACAGGAGGAGCTGGGACCAATGACCTGGCATCCCAGATGGAGCAGGCCGCCTATGTATAGGGTCAAACCAACCAGCTGCGTGGATTTGTACCATATGTGATGAATGTCAGTTGCGACACTGTTCGCCCTTACAAGCTGCCGTCCATGTTGGTTTTCGTTAGAGCGCTCGGTAGCAGCAGATATCTTTGCTATCGTGTGCTTGTTTCTATGAGAATAAAAACGTGTTCTCCTTGCAAGCAGTGTGCTGGGCCTTTTTCCCTAGTGGGTTGTATTTTTTGTGGTATGAGCATCTTATGTTATGTTAAATGAATTTATTGAGCGCACGTAAACCCGAAGGCATCTTGGAGCTAATTGCGTGAAAGAAATGTCCATGTTCTAAGAGGGACTAAAACAATAAAGTTTTCAGCAGGCATCGGAAGGTAAGATGGTCACCAGTCCCACGTAAAGCGAGAGGGAGATTGTTCCAGGCTTTAGCGGTGGCCACAGAGAAAGCACGGCCACCTGTAAGTGAGAGTCTGGTCCAAGGGACCGCCACCAGGAGAGTAGATCGAGAGCGCCAAGTGTGCGTAGGAGCATAGTGCACAAATGTCTTCTGCAGATATTCTGCCCCCAGGCCATGGAAGGCACGATGTACAATGCACATAGATTTGAAGAGAATACGATTTTCAATAGGGAGCCAATGAAGTTGCCTTAGCAAGGGGGACATATGGGCTCCAAGAAGGGGGCGAAGAATAGATCTGGCAGCAGCGTTTTGGATTAATTGAAGCCGGTTTAACAGGTAGCAAGGTTGTGCCAGATAGTGTGAATTGCAGTACTCTAGCCCACTCAGAACCAGTGCTGCCACCACTGGAGCTTGACACTCTGCTGGGATAAAAGGGAGCACCTTCCGAAGAATACAGAGCTTAAAATGCCCAGTTTTACAAACCACCGAAACCTGCTCGTCCATGGCAAGAGAGGCAGAGATTTTGACCCCCAAATTCTTGACCGACTAGTTAGGCACAGGGAGCAGACCTAAAGAAGTAGGCCAGAATTCCACAGTACAGAAGGGAGAAGGGGGAGTAGTCCCAACGACCAGAACCTCAGTTTTGCTGACATTTAGTTTTAACCAATTGGTTCTCATCCATGCCCCCAGATCCTCGAGGCACTTTCTAAGCCGGACTGCAGTGTCAGCTTGAGTAAGATCCAGGCGAACCAGGACTTGAGTGTCGTCCGCGTATGAATAATAGCGGAACCCATGAGATAGAATGAGGAGCAGGAGAGACCTCATATAAACATTGAACCTAATAGGGGACAACGCAGAACCCGGAGGAACACCACAAAAGAGTGACACAGGACTAGAACAAAAAGGAGGAAGAGAAACTGACTGGGAACTGTCGGCCAGGAAGGCCATGAACCAGTCAATCACTCTGCAAGACAGACCAGCAGCAGAGAGGCGGGAGATCAGAGTGGGATGGTCAACTGTGTCGAAAGCGGCTGAAACATCCAACAACAGAACCGCTCCAACACCACCCTGATCTACAAAGCGCAGTAGGTCATCCAGCACCGAGTTCAGGACTGATTCTGTGCCTCTCTCAGGCCGGAACCCCGACTGAAACGAATCAAAATAGTGAGAGTTTTCCAAAAAAAGTGGAAAGCAAATGGGAAATCAGTGCTTCCAGAACCTTCATAAGAAAAGGCAGAAGGGAAATAGGATTTAGGGGCTTCTCTACAATAATAAGGGGGACTAGAAAGTAGGTGAGGTGACGTGCAGGGGGGTCTTTTGCAGCAAACGATTTGGTAAAAGAATTCAACCTTTTTACTTTCAAGCAAAAATATGTGCTGTGCAAACCTGGAACCACCAACTCATTATTACCTACGCATATGTCAAATATCGCATTGGTATCCCAAGCAATCCCTAAAACAGCAGTCTGCAACCCTTGGTTCACCAGATGTTTCAGACTACAATTCCCATCATATCTGGAATGATGGGAGTTGTACTCCAAAACATCTGGAAAGCCAAAGGATGCAGAACCCTGCCCTAAAGCAACCAATGCTCCTTCCGAAAAAACTCACTGTGCCCAAATCAACATACCGTCTATCCTAAAAAGGAGCCAACTCAAATAACTCAAATGTAAACATTGGGTGTCCAATATGGAGGTCAGAGCAACTGCCGTCCGACTACTGACTCCATTTGAAAAATATCCAACCTCACGTCATGGCACAAAGGGTCTTATCTCAGGGCGTTACAGCATCATTTGCAACATGGGCCCCAAGTCAAACTGGGCATATATGGGGCAGTGGGAACGGTCTTTGTGAAGGAAATCTTGCTGGACAAGTGGGAAAAGGTATGGAGAGATATCCCCACATCAGCGAAATCTATAGAAATAAAGGAAATGTGGAATACACTGCTGTTAAGATGGCATTATACGCCGGCCAGGCTACAGATAATGTTTCCCAAGGCATCACCCCATTGTTGGAAGGGGTGTACCAGATAGGAACTTGGTCCAACATATGGTGGGAGTGCCCCAAATTGAAGACCTTTTGGAAGAAGGTAGCGGAAGCGCAGTCGACAGTGTTTGGGGAAAAGTGTAGTGCGTGCCCCGGGGACATTCTGCTGTGAGATCAAGGGCCAGGTGAAGAGCTCTAATAGTGCTGAATCTGGCAGCAATGCTGTTAATAGCACTGAGGTGGGGGGCGGGAGGGAGTGCCCACACTCCAAGAAGGGCTGCAAACAATTTGGGAAATTGTCGCCCTCGGTTGGGGTACCTATGCCCTCCAAAACGAATGTACAAACTTTATCAAGGACTGGAGAGAAGTATTGTACTTCCTGAAAGAAGACCACAGAGTACAGTGGTGCCCAGAGACTGAAGCTGTTGAATATAAACTAAGATTCATCAGATATGACATACATAGGGCCAAACTCTTGCTTGCCTTCTCCTTGGGGGTGGGGGAGACAGGGAGGTGGGGGGGGGTTACAAAACGAGCAGCATTGGAACAAAGTTTTGCTATGCTTGTTTTTTGATTGCTCTATTAAACACCCAATAAAAAGAGAGCTAAAAAAACAAAATGAAAACTGCCAACATGTTCCCGGTTAGTAAAGACAGTTTTGGATTCTGATACATAACAATCAGGTAACTATCAACCTCTACTTCACCTCATCACAGATGATGCTTGCAACCTGCGGTGTAAATACCCCATTAGCAAACACATACCCAAAACCAACAAATACAAAAACTATGAAACAGGTCTTTTTGCAGTCACATTGCATCCAATCATGATCCAAATGTACACCTATGTAGCTTTAGGTGTACAATTAGTTTTGCATTGCTGCTGATGTGATGTTACTTGTTCACATCATCCTATAGGTAACCACAGCCCCCTGACCAACAAGCCATCCTTAAAGCAATGCATAAACTGAAAAGGAAATCACTGTCCCCTGTGTGAAAACACTCTTCCAGCAACAGACAAGATCACGAAGCAATGGATCATCCAGCAAGTAACATATCATTAACCCCTTAAGTGCTGAGGATGTGTATGTTAGTCCTGAATTCCCAAAAGGAATCATTGTAGGCTCTGCCCACCCCAGCACTTAATTAAACAGTAGCTGGCTGTCCCCAACCAACGAATCGTCCTCAAAGCAAACAGGCCAGTCAGCACCAAGGGAACCCACTGGATCCCTAGCAACATTCCATCTTTCAAGTAACAAAGTAATTCACAAACATTTCCCTACCCAAGGACCAACTGATCATCATCCAATGAAAATATCAACTTATGAGCAAATATCTGCACGCAAATAAATCACTATTTTCAGAAATACTGAACACATTCAATGGACTAGATATCCTTTAAGCATCTGGGCACCATTCCACACGGAAACCATTATGTCCAAGCAGATTACTTTTCATGGAATTCACACTCCCTGATCAATATACTATCCTCACTGCAATAAATCAGCCCCAAAGCAACTTACCATCACCAATTTCAATATCTTTGAAGGCTAGATCGGAGCCTGAGTCGCTGATCAGCATTTCTCCATTTAAAGTGAACATGATGTTCATCTCTGTCAGGTCGATCATACAGCCTACCACATCCCCTGGCTGCCAGCTTCGGCCAAAGGGCTCACTGCCTATGTGCCAACGCTGTCCCTGAAGGATGTAAACAAAAGAGGTGTTAGCATATGTCATACTCCTAAGCAATTTATGTCCACGTTCAAAAGGCAATGATGTAAACAAAAAGATGTAAAGCAGGAAAACACGTTTTCAGCTTATCAATATTTGAACTAAACGTTCAGATTTTCTTTTTACATTTTTATTACTTCAGCCAGACAATGCTGATCAAATCTTCTATGGGGTTCTTCATGAATGATGGCTTCATGGATGAACCAATCTCTGGCATAAAAAACAAAAACCAGATGGCTGCCGCCATCGGAAAAGTTCCAGCAGGTAAGTGGGGAGGGAGAGGAAAAGGGTTAGGGATGTCTTTGGAGAGGGGCGGGAGGATGGGGACGTGGAGAGGCAACAGGGCTAGGCTCCCTGTTGCCTCCCCACAATCAAGATGGCGCCGCCCAGTCAATGGCCTCGGGTGGCTGAAAAAAGCAGGATGTACACAGTGTATTCTCGCTCGCTTTTCCAGCCACCTGATTGGCTGAGCGACCTTCCCCGGGTGCGAATAATGTTTAAAAGTACAACACCCCATGCACCATGTCCCCCTTATTATTGTCTCACAAGTCGAACATGTTTCAATTGGTCCTATGTTTAGCAAAGGTTTAACTTCTCTCACCACTCTCTAGCCAAACCACTACAATCACATGTCAATGTGGTGCACATGCTGCTGACTTTAAAACATCTCCTTTCATCCCCATAAAATAACACAGGCCATGTTTGGATGTTCATATATGATATGATATAAATGTTTCATTTTTTCAGAGTGAGGAATTTTCAGTGTCTACAAAGGGATTGAAAAAAACAGAGTCTGGGCCTACTCCATGTTATCTTACACTATTTTAGGGAGTACAGAAAAGACATTTTTGATGCCATGTTAGTCCAGTTTCAAATCAAATCACACAGAATGCACGTTTTGATACCTAACTTTTGTGGTTGTGTTCAATTTCTATGTGGTTTGTCATCAAATGGAATGGCATGTACTGCCTTAATCGTGAGTACAGGAAAAGCAGCATGGGGCAGAGCCTGTACTTTAAAAAGGCAATTCTAGATGCTACTAGCATAGCGGCACCATTGTCAGGGAAATGGGCTGTCAAAATGGACAATTCTTCTGCGTTTTCAAAAATCTTTGCACTGTAGTGCAATGGAGGTGAAGCAGGTGATGCTGCATTAGCAGAGTAGGCTCAGACTATGTAGGAGCACAACAGACGTTTTGGAGGGCAAAAACGTTGTCATGCACAATAAATGATATCAGAGCCACAGCTTGCAGCTGAGTGAGGTCTGTCTCTGGAGTTTTTTTTTTTATAAGGAAAACATTAACTATGTAAAGGTTGTAAAAGGGAAGCTTGTGTATGGGGGGTCACATGAAATTAGAGAGGCACAAATAATACTATATATATTTATGTATATCAGTAGAGCAGCAGTAATTGAAGCTTCCTTAAAACCCAGCTGTTCACCAGCTGGTCCTCTTATTCTGCCACAATATGTGCAGACAGGATTTAACACATACCCTGCATCCATTGAAGACATAGGCCATGTCGTCGGCTCCTAGCTCAACATCGGGCTTGACATCCGGCCGGGCCCATCCAACTCTCATCTCTCCAGTGGTGACGGCCTCATACTCAAAGTACCACATACCCGACTTCACAGCGTATGACTTGTCGGCACGGAAGATGCGCACCCTCTCCGTGCGAATCTTGGTCACCCCTTGAGAAGCAGCTAAAGAAACAGGATGCAAGAATGACAGAATGAGAGTTTCACAAACTCTACTTCCCTGGTGGTTTGTGCCTGGCTGCTATTGAGTTGTTTCCTGTTTCAGCCTGAAGTCTTTCACAAAAATGAATACCTAAAGTACTGTGGTTTATAACAGTTGAGGCAGACATGTCCCCTCTAACACAGACTGACAAAGAAGAGGTATATTGGACAGAAATCAGAAAAACGTTATGGAGATAGAAAAGCCATTAAGTAAGAAGAGTAACCAAGAGTAAACAGAGAAACAATGGGCCTCATTCTAAGTTGACCAGTCTGGTAAAAAAGTGCCGGTATTCAAGGATGCCAGCACTTTACCAGTCCGGCCGACTATGGGTTTGCCGGTGGGGCACCTGAGTTACTTCCAGCTAAATGCTGGAGGTAAGGCAGGTGCCCTACCTGCAAAAAAAGCCATCAATACCAGCACTGGCATTGCCGGTACTGTTAATGATGGCAAATCCCCACATGGGAGTCCTATGGAACTCCATGAATGGGGATTTACACCATCACACCAACATTCGTAATCCGGTGCAATGCCGCTGGACCGAGAGCTGGAAACGGCAATAACATTTGTCGGTATCCTTGCGGGTTTACCACCAGGATACCGGCAGGGTACCGGCATAGATATAGCAAAACAAATCAAGCAGGGGTCGCAAAATCTACTAGCCCACTAGCACTGGCAAGTAATTTGTATGAAGGGCGGGTACCATTTGCATGATACGCGACCTAGCTGGCGAGTATGGGGATGTTAGAAACTTATTTTATATTTACTGCAAACCTACTTTGTTTGCAGTAAATGGCAAATCCAAGTTTCACTGTGCATGCTTGACAGAATTGCACCAAATATGAAGTGTGCTTATGGAGACAGGCACCGTTTTACAAAAAGCACTGGTAAATATTTTGTCACCAGTCATCTTGGGGCAAGTGCATTTCTCTTATGTCGAGTATGTAAACTAAAGAACTCGCCCTGCAGGTGTAGTGTGATTTTTAAGAATTTGCAAGGCCTGTCAAGGAAATATATTTTGACATGCACAACTGACAGGCTATCCAAGAATAGAGAGAAGAGATCAAGTTACACAGACCAATAGAAATGCAACGTCTAGCCATACAAAGAGGGCTAAAATTAGACAGATGGGCAAGATGTATACAGATGCACTAAAACTGCACAGACAACAGAGATACATTTGCACAGAAATGCAGACAAAGGCAAGTTAAAGAGACTAAAATAAGCAGGTCAGCTAAAGCAAAACACAGTGACAGAGGTATCTGGTAAGGTTAAGCACGTTATATATGATTAGATAGTCATAATAACTAAAGTAAGACAGAGGGGTATGGGGCCAAAGCAGGGTTTTGATTGGACAAAGAGGTTAGGGTTGAGGCTAGAAGGATTAATGGGATTATTTGCTGGTTACTCACTGGTGTCCTGGTCTGGGGGTTCGATGTTGTAGCCATAGCCTATTAACGTCCGCACAGCCTCACACAGGCTGTCACGGTTTGTTTTCTTGGTCCGTTCATCCAGGAGATTGTAGGGGACCAACCGAGGGTTGCGTTTGTTTTTAATGTCCTGTGGGAAAGAAAGGGGATGGGATAAAAAGCAGAGTGGTGAGTGCTCAAAATCGCAGAGGACAGAAAAAACTGAAAAATCAAACATGGACTATCAAAGTCATCTTTGCAGCTCAGCCTTGCCTTTATTGGACTGGCCTGCTCACCCAGCCTTACAAATAACCAGTCTGTTTTTCTTACGATCTGTGAATCATTAAACACAAGTGGGGTCCCATTTTTCATTTACTGGACTGAGAGGTGCTACACTTGTCTGGGCTACTAGCTTAAAGGGAGTTCCTATAGGCCCATGGGAAGTCATATATGTAGCTGATCTGTCCTGGAAACTTAGGTTGCTGTGTGCATTTGTCACAGATATATAATTAATTACTCACACTATGGTACCCTGAGTTGTTGTGTAAACTGCAGAAAAAGAAAGTCTTTCTCTGGACTATAGGCACCCAGAATCAACTGTATGCCAATTACATGCATTAGACATCAGGTGTCACAAAAGCTACTCAACCACTCGCACAGTCAAGTAGTTTTTATGAAGGTCGAGTACCATTTTCAAGGTACTAAACTTTGCTGGTGAGTACACTGACATTTGGGGATATTTGAACATTTTATTTGGCTTTTACTGCAAACAAAATATGTTTGCAGTAAATGTCGGTTTCACTGTGTGTGGCTGGCCTCTGTGTGGCAGCAGTGCACCACAAATGAAGTGGGCTTATGGTGACATGCAACATTTTACCGAATGTGTTGGTAAATGTTTTGTCACCCCTCACCATGGGTTCAGTGCATTTGTTTTAAGTTGAGGAGGTAAACTAAATTACTCAATCTGCCGTTCTATCAGAATTTTTAAAAATGTGCAAGGCCTGAACATATGATCATGAACAACACAAACAATGCACACAGATGAGGTATATGGAGGTTGCATGACAGCAGGGTTCAAAATTTCTAGAAGCTACTTATCTTCTGCTTCTAGCTTGGGAGAGCCTGGTTAGCTTGAAACCAATAGCTACCAGGAGCTACACTTGGCTCAGAAAACCCAAAAGGGGGCCTAGGGGTGGGTAGATGACCTGTACTCTCAATTTGTCACACATAGAACACACAGGTCTAAAACATCATTCATTTTCATTTTACTGTCGTCAATTTGTATAACCTATCTTTCCCTCCAACCATGCTAACTCTGCCCTCCTGGGGGTGTAAAAACCCTAGTATGTGCTGGTGTGCCACTTATCTAGGGTTAGGCGACAAGCAGAAGAGGCTTGCCCTTTCTAATTCAGATAATGGGTGAGTTTCTCAGTACCAGAATCAAGATCACAATTATAAAAACACACTCCTGAGGTAACTGGGAATTGTACCCCAAAGTGTGATGGAGGCCACACAGGATAGTTCTTTCTTTTTAATTCTCCTGTTTAGCGACCCCACAACAGGATAAAACAGCACAACGCAAAAAAAGAGTTATGCTCGAAAATCCATCCAGCTCCAAAAATTGCAAGCCAGTCTCTTTTGCTGGTGTTGGTTTTCCATTAGTGTTCCTGCAAGTTGTATTCAATAGCCACGGGAACCAAAAGGCTACTTTTGGCTCTGCAGGCCATTTGGTGTCATCCAAATATAACTATGTGACATTAAATTTCTGTATTTGAAAATGTTGATAAAGTAGAATTAGAACCCGTCCATCCAGGGGTGTTGCTACGCTAATGTCGGGACTGTCAGGGCTTGGGGCTAGCTAGCCTTTTGGTTGTAGCCTTTGAGCTTCTATCTGGGATTGCAACCAAAAGACCCAGGGCTATAGCTCCCTCAACCCCCCCTAGCAACACCTCTGGGTCTATCACATATTTAAACATAATAGATAATACATAATGTTAAAGCATGGCTCTCATGATGTGGAAGTTAGATTTGAAGTGCACTGGCTCCCCAGCGGTAAGTAGCCCCTGCCTACGGGGTTATGCCTGACACCCAGAAGCTGGTTTTAGCTTCTCCTCATCATATCTTAATTTCGAATGCTGTGACAGCATAAGGGTCATCATGATATGATGTGTTATTTATAAGGTGCTTAATACCAAGAGGTGTCTAAGCGCGGAACGAACCTGTCTTGCTTCGTGTCGTCTTTCTTCCAAGGCAAGCACTTTGCCCCTGAGCTATCCTCCCGAGACATCTCTTTTGGTCCTTCTCGGTAGAGCATTTACAAATATAATTGATTGTGAAAAAAGTAACATTTTAAATGTAAAAAGAGGGTTTCTAATTGCTGCTTGCTTTTATGAAAGCTCCATCAGATGCATAATTCACAAAAGGACACAGGCACATGTATCCAGTCCCATGGCCCCATACAGCCCCCATACAGTGCAATGAATATCTTCTTTAAAAGATTATTGAAAAGCCAGAAAAGGCATTTTTGGTAACAAAGCAAAGGGATTATGTCCCCACGTAAATTTAGCATGAAAGTAACTCTGCTGGTACATCCAGGATATCAGTTTTCAGGACAGAGTTTTCATTAGAAAGGAACAAAAAAAACTTGGTAACAATCTGAAAGCAGTATTCAATGCAAGTTGAAGTCTTTCTGCCCACCAGCCCCAATCCTTTTTAATCCTGCTCTCCTGGAAAGGTTTGTTCCCTGTCACCTGCACCATGCTGTATGTCCATCCTTGGTTCACTCGGTCTCGTGCCCACACGTTATGCCCATTTTCTGCCAGTTTGTCCACTAGGGTGTTCTGTGCTGGTGTCAGCTTGACATGGGAGAGATCGAGAGGAGCTGGTTTGTACCCATTGGACATCACATACCTGTAATGTAAAAAACAGAGAAACAAACTTGGTGGTCATAAGTCTCACAGTGACAATTTACTATGACTGATAATACAGTTCAAGGCTCTCTTTTGCTACATCATTTGCTTTACCAAACCACTGCTCCCTCGCCTGACCTGCCAATGGTGACTGCATCCCAATGTAATGCTCCCTACATCTGCACACATCTGGGCATAGATACCAGATTCCCAGTGATTTCTCTTTTTCTGCAAATGCCACTGGATACTCTCCAGTAAACTATGAAGGCCACATGTCCGTCCTTCCTTCCTTCCTTCCTTCCTTCCTTCCTTCCTTCCTTCCTTCCTTCCTTCCTTCCTTCCTTCCTTCCTTCCTTCCTTCCCCGCCATGTGAATTAATTGCACCCGCTGTCACCTTCTGGTGCTGTGCTTTACATTCCCCAAACTATTAGCATGTCACTCCCTTACTAATCGATTTTATGCCATTCAAGGGCTGTGGCAACCCACATCTTCAGAGTATATGACGACATCTAGTATGAGTATTTACGCCACATATTCTATTGCAAACACTAAGGAGTTCTAAGCTTTTCATTGTGGTAGGGGATGATACTTTATCACACACCTGCTATCCTTGAAGCCCTCAACACCAGCCGCAGTCCAGTGGAAGAAAAGCACTGGAGGGTCATCAATTTGTTATGAATTGTTTGTGTAAGTACTGACTTAAAATTGCAAGGTTAAATAACAGGGAGCAAATATTCAATCTCCAATTAGTTACCCAGCCACCTGGAAGTGCGGATACCCATACCACATATTTCAGACCTTTGACCTCAAATCACAATTGTTCCAGTGCTGAGGTTAGCAGAAAGAGCAGTAACTGGATCATGAGGAGATCCGATTGAGAGCAGAGAATGCACAAGTACTGGTCTAATCATTTCTGCACCTGCCCCAGATAACACCACTATTTTGAAGTCCATGGTAGTTATGGAAGGAGAACTCTCAGAATATGAGCAACACACAAGGGTCTGGTTGTTTTTTTTAATAATATTTATATTATTTATAATAATATTTACTGTATGTATGAGCCCTAAGTAAAAAAAAGGCCACTGATTATTAAGGGAAATGCTATTAAACCCATGATTCACTGTAAACAGGTTACATAGTGAAAGGCAGAAAACGACTCACATGTGCTGTAATACTTCATTCTCGTGAATTTTTCCCTTTCAATCAATGAGAAGTGTAACATTTTTGTTCGTACTGTTGGAACATATTTTCTCAGCCCAGTGATCATGGGGATGAGAGGCACTGACCAACCGCTCGGCGCCAGAGTTTCATGCAAATTCTCCCTGGCTTACAGAGTCGTAGAGATGGCTGGGATGAGCAGTCAAAATAGAGAGAAGCAGGGTGGCCAAATACATGTTATGTTATTGTGCATTTGTATAGCGCCTTACATACCATTGGTATGATCTCAAAGCGCTTCTGGGTTGAACTCCCTTGGGGACCAGTGGAGGGAATAGGGTACTCTATAGCACTTGGGTGCACTCTGTATATGTGCAGCCAGTGCCGGTTGCGCGTTGGTGGCTGCATTCTAACACAAGGTGCTGTGTGGTGGTTGTGAGAGATCAGTGGAATGTGAGGAGCAAGGTAGTTGGTCTCCGAGTCTGTTTTCTGCAGGTCGTGACCCTGTGAAAGAGATCTATGTGTGCAGCTAGGCAGATTTTTTCGTCGGGTATCGTTGCGTTTTAGCAGGCTGTTGAGGTGTTCATGAAGTAGTGTAGGTATTTTTGCAGCTAGGCCAAAATTGATCGAGGGGTATAGCTGCACTCTATTGTTTGTTGGTGTAAAGTAGAGAGTGAGCATATTGGTATGAGCGATGAGTGGCTCTGCTTAATGGTAGGAGGCCTCTGATTCTGATTACTTTCGGAGTACAAGGTGCATGCTTTGTTTGTCCTGGTCATTCATGGTGGAGGATCTCCAAGTCATATTCTCCAGTCGGTGCAGGTATGTTATGTTCGCTCAGTTGGAGGGTCCTTGAATCTGAGGCTCTGTTTTAGGTGTCAGAGGGTCTCTGTTTTTGGTGTCGGAGGGCCCATTTTCCGGGTCCCTGGTCATAATTCATGTAACATCCAATAAGGGAATGGCTACACAATAATGTGAGGATAAAATAGTACTTTAGCTTCTGAGAAGGTAACTAAACTGCTGTGCAGGTTAGACATAGTTAAACTATTCAAGATGGAGAGTATTTTCAGTGTTCAAAGGTCTGGACCCTACCACTTAAGAATGACCCAGTTAGGGTCACCGCTAATGTCTAATGTCAAATGGATATTTCTGATAGAAACCAATTTGGGCTGTCAGCGCCCGATGGGCACCTAAGGATCTATATCTGCTCAAACGTGAGTTAGTCTCTTAAATAAATGAGTGGGAAACACTGGACAGCTTTGGAGCAGCTAAACAAGATACTGGTCCTGATGCTCTGGTATTCCTCACAATGCTAGGTGTAGACCCAGTGGTAAATATTCGGCTCCATCCCAAAGTCCTGATAAAGCCTGTCAGCATTGCCATCTGGCTGTAAAAATGGGACTACAACAGTGGCAGTCCTGCTCTACCATTCGTCATTACCAGCTGCGGTAGAGAAGGAGGTTCTGCATGCCAGATGACTGGAGACCAACTAAGGAAGGTACTAATCCAGAGAAATGACAAATTACAAAAGATAGAGTACAGTTCCTATTCAAACAACACTTTAGAGGTTCTTGATTGTTATGTGGCTTTTATAGCAACAGGGAACTGGTGCTGTATACTATGGGTTCTGAGTGATCCAAATAATTCCGCCACTTCGTTTCACACCTGCAAGGGGATGAGCAACAAGGCTTTTTCTGGAAGCAAGGTATCCATGAGACTTGCATCCCAACACTGGCTGGCAAGTTAGGGAAAGGGAGCACTGCTTGCTCGGTTTGCTCAGACACTTGCAGAGCACTCGTCAGAGGGTCTTGGCAAGATGGAGAGCAGGAGAGATCCTCACGATCCTCATCTTCTTGTCAGTTCCTCGATAATGATGGCATAAAATCCACAAAGTATGTCACTGTTCTCACAAATTTCTATGGTTCACCTATGACAAGATAAGGGTGCAGAACTCCAGTTTAAATGGGAAAGTTGGTAGCTGTATGTACACCTATTTTCCAATCACAAGGTTGTAGGAATTCCAACTTCTGGTGGCCAATCAGTGAGTGGGGGCTGCCACATTCAAACTTCCCAGAGCTTCTTCATGAGCTATCACTGAAGATGCTGATTCCTTACATATTCTGAAGATAGTCAGGTATCAGGACAAATTTGACTCTGCCTCTGCAGTCCTCACCCTTCAAAAGCAGGCAGAAAACATATCTGTATTTGGCAACATAGATGGACTTATTCATTCACAGGGAACACGTTTAGTCTGTGTGACTCAGTACTAGAATTGAACACAGGGGCTCCAGCGAGTGCACCTCAGAGTACAATTCTAATTTGAATCCTAATTTGGTGAAGTCTGCCCCCAACCAATGGAGCAAGGTTTACTTGTGCATGAACATGGTATCTTCGGAACAGGCTATCCCTGAGAGACTTGGGGCCTCCAAATGAGCATATCAGAGAAACATCACTGATGAATCCTTGGATTGGGTGACATTGTGAAAAAAGTTCAGTCAAAGACAAAAACGTGAGAACCTCTTGCCAGAAGAACAGTTTGGGAACAGCAACCACAAACGTGTAATATAAAATGGAAAACTAGGCCCCTATATAAATATATTTTTATATATATATATATATATATATATATATATATATATATATATATATATATATATATATATATATATATATATATATATATATATAGAGAGAGAGAGAGAGAGAGAGAGAGAGAGAGAGAGAGAGAGATATATAGAGAGAGAGATATAGAGAGAGAGTGCAGACTACCGAGTATTCTCCCCACACTTATCAACACGGACCAGACAGGCTTCATCGCAGGGAGGACAACATCTTCCGAGCCCTGAATTTAGTGGAAATAGCAACAGGGAACTGTCAAGAACTGGCCATACTCACCCTGGACGCAACCAAGGGTTTTGATCACATCGACTGGTCATTCATGGACCTAACATAGAAGGCATTACTTCCGCACCATGGTACTAGCTAACTATGTGGCCCCCAAAACGTCTCTAAGAATTAATCAACATAAATCGGCCCACATTCCACTCACATGCGGAACAAGGCAAGGATGTACACTCTCTCCGCTGATCTTTGCCTTAATCATGGAACCCTTTGCCCACAGAGTCCACATTAAAAACACTATCGAAGGAATGTTGCTAAAGGGGAAACAGTACAAGGTGTCCTTGTATGCCGACGACGTGACGTTGTCACTCATGAATAGCCAAAGCTCATTACCAGTAGCCTTGACAGAGCTGGAAGCCTTTCGACGAGTGGCAGGCTTCTCCATCAACTACAACAAGTCGGCCGCCCGAGGAGTGAATCTAGCAAAAGAGACGCTACAATTCCTCTTCCCAATCTGACCTCTGAAATGGAGCACCACAACGACCAAATATCTGGGAGTACACATTGCGGCCGACCCCAAAAAGTTATACGCAGCAAACTTTCCCCAATTATTCAACGACCAAAAGGCAGACCTCAAGAGATGGGAGACGCTGGAGATTTCTCTCATAGGGAGGGTGACAGCATGCAAAATGAACTTACTACCAAGATTCCTGTACCTCTGTACGGCGCTGCCAGTGGAAATCCCCCCAAAACCCTACTTCAGCTACAGAGACAAGTCCACTGATTCATATGGAACGGGGGGAAAGCGTGGATTCCTCAGAAAGTAATGACAGGGGTGGCTAAATGGGGGGAATGGGAGTACCCAACCTTCGCAACTATTACTTGGCGGCCCAGCTAACAAACTCCCTGGCATGGACTGACCTTGCGGACCCCCCAAAATGGGTCAAGATTGAACAAGCCAGAAGCCTGATCCCGCTTAGCAACCTTCTACACACATCAGCGGCTGCACGCAGGCAATGGCCAGCAATCCTCTCATCGACCAGGGCTACTTTTAGGGTCTGGGACAACATACTACCGATGACAAAGATCCCCAAGGGGCTGGGTCCCTTGGCCCCTATCACCCATCACCCACAACCCAGACTTCGTCCCGGGACTGCAGGCGGCGAACTTCTACAATTGGACCCACGGAGGACTACGAACTCTCTCACAACTATTCAAAGACGGATCCCCTTTAACCTACTGGAAACAGACAGGTTCACCTATGCACAGCTGCGTCACTGGATCTCTCAGCCAACAATCCCAGGGCACTTTTCCCCCTGGAACTCTCTTTATCGGAAGGCCCCAGGAGAGGTCATATCTCTAAACTCTACAAGCTATTGCAAGAGGACATGCTGGTGCTGAGACCGGTATACATGACCAAATGGAAAACAGACCTGGGGCATAGCATCGAGGACTAGACATGGGTCGACATCTGGTCCAGAAACAACTCTGCCTCCAGATGTATCACCAACAAAGAAGGGGTGCTCAAATTGCTCTATCGCTGATACTACCCTCTGGAACGTCTTCATCACTTCAAAAGCTTGTTGGATACAAAATGCTGGAGGAAATGTGGTGCCCGAGGAAGATACTTCCATATGTGGTGGGAATGCCCACGGGCGCAATCCTTTTGGGAGCAGGTACTCCAGACAATAGAAGCCATCACCGACCGCAGGCTGCCGCTGACAACGGGGGTGGTCCTTCTGGGCATCCCGCTGCTGGACTGCTACCCAAGATCTGGTCCTACCGCAAAACTGATCACCCAGCTGTTACTAGCAGCCAAGACCTCACTCGCCCGCAGATGGAAATCCAAGGAGGGCCCCCTTCTTCCCCTGTGGTGGGCTAAAGTCTAAAGGATGGGACATTTTAGTGGTGGAAAAAGTCACGGCAGCCAAAGAGGGGACTTTACCCTGCTTCATGAACTGCTGGGACCCAGTCCTAGAATATCACAGAGCCTTCCCAGCACTGACCTTCCAGCCACGACAGGCGAGACTCACCCTACGGCCCTAGGAGCAGTTGGAAGAGACCGTAAGAAGGGAAGGACTCAGGAAAAAAGGGACCAAGTCACCAGACCGACTGCATAAGGGGTGGGGGGACAAGGGGAAACTACGGGGTTAAAATTAATATCATTGTCACTGCATAAATGCGATACCTGTAAACTGCTGCATCCAGATTTAAGTAAAGTTGTTTTAAAAAAAACTGTATTTCAAAGGCAAGGTGTCAATTAAGTGAATTACAGAAAAATAACTATTACTGATCACAGGAAAAACATATATACATTCTGGATGTTGCCTAATTGGAATCAAAAAATAGGGCTCCTGGTGTGGAACCTATTCTACCCAGGAGGGTTAACTAGGAAAACAAAAGATACAAATGAATAGGTCCAAGGGTGCTAGGCTCAGAACAACGCCTCCACATGTATTATCAAACTCTGCATTGCTAAGGAAGGAATCACTCTTCAATAGTATGTTATAGAGATAAATCTCATTTTTTTATATTAGAGTTGTGTGCAAAAAGGCATAAATCCAACATTTAGAGAAATTAAGACATCAAAATGGTTTGCTAAAACAGAACGATCAGACAAAAAAATTGAAAGATATTTACAACACACAGTGCCGAAAAACATTTTTTTGGGACAATCTCCAAATGCCTGAGGAGCTCCAGCTCGTACTTTTTTGCAGACAGGCTGCCCATGCTGCAACCCTCACAGGTACTTTAAAATAAACCCTGCACTTACTGCTATATATATGAGACAGTTGTTACTAGGTAACCACACTCACCTTGAGCCATATATATTCTTTAGCTGTGCAAGCCGGGTCTGTTTTCCCACTGATACCACCCTGGATCAGCATTTTCCGACCTCCAGTGAGAGGTAAGACTGTTTCCCTGCATATAATAAAAAACTTTTTTTATGCCTTTTTAAACGGGGACATGTTTAGCTTCAACCTCCCTTTGCTTCTCTCGTTCTCTGTCATTTGCAACAGGATCATACAGAGACCAGCCCATGCGGCTAGCAGATCTCAAATTTAGCGCCTGTGAAATCTATTAACCCATAGGTAAGCTATGTGTGTTTTTTGATTTTACATCAATCACACGTGATTCACTCAAACTAAATAATTTTGGCTCAGACAACCCCCCTGTCTGTAGTCTCCTTCCCCTGCAGCACAGACGTCAATCTACACAGAACTCCGTCCTGATGAAGGCCGTGTTAAAGATGAGGCACACCTAGCCCACCTACAAACGGCTGAAACCCCTGGTGTAGACGCACTACTCCCCCCAAAATTACAGCACATTAATGCTGTTTACGCAAGAAAAATAATTTTGTGTACCCACCATTGTTCTATGTGTTTTCCACAAATGTTGACTTGAATATGTACACTGTAATATGTGAATTTCTTGGCAAACCCTAAGAGTCGGGTTTGTTGCACACACACAATTTGGAGATTGTCCCACAAAATGTTTTTTCGGCACTGTGTGTTGTAAATATCTTTCAATTTTTTTTGTCTGATCGTTCTGTTTTAGCAAACCATTTGATGTCTTAATTTCTCTAAATGTTGGATTTATGCCTTTTTGTACACAACTCTAATATAAAAAAATAAGATTTATCTCTATAACATACTATTGAAGAGTGATTCCTTCCTTAGCAATGCAGAGTTTGATAATACATGTGGAGGCGTTGTTCTGAGCCTAGCACCTTTGGACCTATTCATTTGTATCTTTTGTTTTCCTAGTTAACCCTCCTGGGTAGAATAGGTTCCACACCAGGAGCCCTATTTTTTGATTCTAGTCTGTACAGCCCGTGGCTGTGGGCATCGACCGACCCATAACAAGGTCAAAATCTAGCTATAGTAAAATAAATTTCCATTTGTCATCTATGGATAACGTCAACGTAGTCTCGTATACCGATGACTATTTTAAACAACTTCTAGGGACCACCGCCACACTACGGAACGAGGAGGGTGTGCTCACTAGAGGTTTGACTGAGGACCAATTAGAAATACTCAATCAAAAGAAAAAAAGAATAATTCGAACAGATCTACATGGCAAGTTCATGCTCGAATACTTGAGGGCCGGCATAATACCCGAAGGCCTCCAGGTACGGAACATCCCCAGGGTATTTACAGATAACCCTAAGTTCATGAAAAACTTTAGTGGGGTTGGAAATAAATGCAGCCGCGATTGGTTGATTCTGGTTATAGACACGGCTAAAGAGGAATGTGAAAAACAAGGCGCTGAATTAATCGATTTGGAAAAAAAGTTTCTCGAAGACAAATCCATTCAAGATGCTAAGGATAAGCTGGATAAATTGGAGTTGGAAATCACCAAGTTCAAAAATCTGACACTGGACAGGAAGGTGGACAAGTTCAAAAAAGACCTAGCAAACTATTCAGAAGAAAAAACCTATCTTTTTTTCAGACCTACATACTACACAGATTTACAAGCAAGCCAAAACTACAATCGGAGAAATAGATCAGTCAATTTTGCAGGGACCTCCTCCAGTGGTAGTGGAAGTACCTCAAGCCTACCGGGATCTACAGTGCAACAGCAACCACAACCTTTTTTTCCCAGGGGTGGACAAAGAGGAAGACCCAGGAGACGACCGACGCAACCAGGACAGCGAATGAGAACGCGCCAGTGGTACCAAAACCAAGGACAGAACCAGGGATACCAGTCTTCATCTTATCCACCCGCTTTATGACCCCACCAGAATTAAAGCTCATCGCCAAGGGTTTATCCTTCGTCCCTGCCCAAAAGGCACGACCTTTTGAGATTGAATTAGAACTGCGGAAATTCTTCAGAAATGTACGTTTGAAACATTTTTTTGAAGTTTACTTACCTTCGTGCAGAGACACTGGACAACAACAACCACAGAATAAGTCAGACAACACCACAGGTTTAAAAGAACAATCCAAGTTCTATCCTCCACCTGGCTCGACTCCCGTCGAGATCATAACTTTTGAGAAGATAGTCACCAAGACCATACTAGCCGGTTTTAAAAAAGACAAATTCTACAGCGATAATCTTGACAAAGAAGAAAGGATTGCTATGAGAAATTTGGAAACCGACAGATCAATAACAATCAAGCCCGCAGACACAGGGGGCGGCATAGTCGTTTGGGATACCTCTGATTACAACATTGAGTGCCTACGACTACTGGGCGATCGAGAAGCTTACCTATCTTTGGAACACAACCCTACCAAGGTCCTCCAAGACGTAATTGCAAGCCTCACTCAACACGCCCTCACGCAAGGTTGGATATGTGAAGATGAGAAGATGTTCTTGAACAAAACCAACCCACGTATCCCAGCCTTCTATGTCATCCCAAAGATGCATAAAAATTCAGAAAGAAACGCCCGGTAGACCGATTGTATCGGCGTGCGAATCCCTCCTGGAACCTTTGTCCCTTTACACAGACTATTTTCTAAAACCTTTTGTAATCAAAATGCCCTCCTACCTAAAGGATACCACAAACACTATTAACTTACTTGACGACATCATCCTCACCACCGATAGCCTCCTTGTCACACTGGATGTCGAGGCCCTATATACATCGATACCACAACAAGAAGGTCTAGAAGCCATTTGTTGCCTAATTGTAAATGTGCTCACAGGTGTCACACCATACCAGGATTTTCCACTGGAGGTATTTCACTCCACTGCTGACTTAGTATCCACTAGTGCTTGTTTCCCCATAAGCCTTCCTTGTCTCACTACAATATGATTTAGGCCAGAGGCTGCATGCCGTCTGCTGCTAGCAACAACCGCCCATTTAGAGTACCTTAGGACGCCTCACATTTACCCTACCCAAGGTGCCCCATAACCAGAATGTTGGTTTGGCCAGGACGGATTACTGCTTCAAAGCCCATTGAGGTCTAAAGTGACTATTCCCTGCACCAACATGCTCAAATTCTATTCTTGAACACACAATATGCAAACCAACTAAGACACCCTTGAACACCCCACCTAAAAGATATCACACGAAAGAATGCTACACCTTCCCAACCAACTAAAATGGCATAGTCCTGATCATCACATCCTTGCACTTCTGGCACCTAAGGCTGTCCTCTGGACATAGATTCCTCAAGTGCTAATGCCCCAAACTACATCGAAGCTGTTCCACACACAGTGCCCACGTACTTTCCAACTGCAAACCTCAACATTACAGCAAAGCTATCAAAGCAAACCCCTCCCTTCCCACTAGCCAAACGCAGCCCCCCCCCTCGTTCAGATAAGTCAGCGCACCAAGACCATGCAATTGCAGCAAAGTGCAGTATAAAACCCAATAACATAACATAACAGGTGATTGGTCATGCCTGATGCCAACAGCAAATGTATACAGAAAATAAGAAACTGCTTCCATTCAATGTTGAATGACCCCCTTTTGAACAATAAGAGAATCATGGGTATTTGATAGCAGCTGCAGGAATCTCTGCATCTGACCCCGCAATCGCCTTCGAACAGCGGCGCAGTAACAAGTGTAACATCTAACGGTTACTGAAATGAGGAAATCCAATGTCAAATGAAGTCTGCTTCACCACTCAAAGTATTCAAGTCATTTGAACATGGGGTTGCTGCAGAGTTCTAAATTCTGACTGCGATGATTTGGGGACATATTGAATGGCTTCTATGCCACTGTGATGTCCCTCTTAATAAGCTTTATGAGCCTGTTACTTTTCTACTTTGGATTTAAGAAATGCAATTGAAAATGTTCCTTTCCATGCCACAGATCACTGATGTTGAAACTGCTTGAAAGCATGTCTCTTAACAGAAGCTGGTTACGGGACGACATATGCTGTGCCAAAGGTATCCAGCATAAAACCACTGAAACGCAATTGATTTCCTTTGTCTCCAATATTGCCAGGAGATTATTTGTTTTTTGTGGATGCTGAATAGTGTGTTGATTTAAAAATTCCCAGAACAGTTCCAGGTACTCAGAAATAGTGGTTTTTATAAAGGTGTTAAGGGTACATACGTCTTTGGCAGCTTGATCTTCTTAAGGTTCTCTTCGGCCTTCTCGTCTGCCATGCCAACATGGCAGCCAAGAGCTAGCAGTGTCCTATCAGGAAAAGAAATTAAGAGAGGGTGAACACTGATGAAACCACAAAACGTAATTTCTCTGCCTTCTGTAAATGAACACTGCATGGCTCCTGCCACGACACACATGAACCTACACCTGTACTTAGGATACAGCAGGCACTTTTCATTCATACATAACAATCAGGTGGATACAGCCTTTTCAAAGGCATCTCAGGTCATACAGGAAACTCTCAATGCAAGAGAAACACCCTTGATTCTGGAAACCCTTTAGAACTTTTCCTTTCTGGAGATATAACTGTTTTCCCGTTGCTTTGAAACGTATTTCACAATGGGGGTTCACTGATATGTCATCACACACTTTTAAATGCAGATATGAAGGACTTGTAGAGCAATCTCAGTCATTCATTGGTTCTTTTGTCTACAAGAGGGCATGTGGTCACCTTACTTTCTCCGGTTTTCTATCTGATATTCCCTTTGTGATTTCTTGGCATGTTCTCCAAAGTTTTCAAGAAGCTGCCTATATTACTCACCTGCATTCTGCCAGTATGGCTTTGTGAGTCTTTCTGACCCCCCCACCACCCAATCCATGCATCCCACTGATAACAGTTTGTGAACCGTAGATCTAGGAATTCGGAAATACATTGCTATTCTCTATTCCTAAATATCCTCTGTGCCTAAGCATCATGAGAATGTCTCCTACACCCTGATGTTTTCATACCATTCACCCTCAAAGTATGCATCACCTCCAAGTTATCGATATCATGACCCTCTAAGCTCCACATTGATTCCACTAAAGATTAAATCCAATTGCCTGGTGAACATACAGTTTCATATCACTGCTGCATGATATTACCAGTCATAATCATTCCTCCTACAAACTATTCTGTAACTTTGGCTAAATAGTCGTGAGCCAGGTCTGCAGCATTGGTCTTTTAAATGACCATCCACATCTGGAACCCTAATACCCCAAATGCCTGGCACCATGTAGTCATCCTAGCTATACTTAATTGTTATATCCTTCTGTAAATGTGGTCTTCCCTACGCATTAGCTGCTTATTGTCCTATAGATTGTTCGTTCATACTGCATTTCAATGATGCCCATTCTGCTCTCCCTGCCACTCTTCAGAGAAACTTACTTGAGGGTTTCTCCCGACATCAGGAGGTTGTAATTCCTCTCAGGCTCTGGAAGGCTGTGGAAGTCCAACAGACAGGGATGCAGCCTGGTGTTATCATCTCGAACCTGAAGGGACCAAAGAAACATGCGTGGATGTACAGAAAGGATAGTAAAGGAAGAGATCAAAGAAAGGAAGGTGCAAGATGGGGCCACGTGAATAAAAGAAAAGAGAAAAGGAGGATGGAACTAGATGATGAACAAAAGCAGAGCGCAGAAGGGTAATGGCAGGGGTAGCAACAGGAAAACAAAGGTACTGGGGGAATGGATGGACTTCAAACAGTGACTTAAGACATAATGGGATAATCACTGCAGTCAGGATAAGGGATTGGCTGTTGAATGATATTAGTAGAAGGGAGTTGTTGAACAGAGATAGAGAAATGAAAAAGGTTTAAGAAGAGAGAGAGTTGATAGGATTGGAAGGTGAACAAAGACAGGAAGTCATTAGATGATAAGAAAACATATGTAAGTGCTTCCAATAGTGAATGAAGACTGCGGACAGGGAAAAGGATTTTGCATAAGATGAACTTGTTATTTAGCCATAAACACGGGTGGGGTAAAGGGTTCCCAATACTGGAGACTTTGCCAATCTTACAATTACCATTCAGCACTAATCATGTACTCCCTTGTCACATGGCTGTCAACACATGTTCCCACAGGTTTGCAAACCGGTTTAGAGGGAGAGAGAGCCTGACATTCACAGTAGTGCAAAACATTATTAAACATTACAATACTGCCAAAAGTCTTCAAATTCCCCCCACAATGTTTAATATCTCAATTCCTTACACAAATGGGATACAAAAAGAAATCAGTAAATATTAGTTGCAAATATATCGAAACGGTAATGATCTAGAATATAGAGAATGAAGTTGAGTATATATATATATATATATATACACATACATAAATACATTCATTCATATATATACACACACACACACACACACACACACACACACACACACACACACACACACACACACACACAGTGAGAACTAAAGGTGCACCGTATTTGTGTTTCATGGCATGTCATGCCCCTCCCCATGTACTGTGATACATCACTCACCTGTCCGAAGGTCCAGCCTTGCTCTATCCGTGTCAGAGCCCATAGCTCATGGATATTTTCGGCTAGTTTTTCCCGGATGCGCTCCAGGTGTGGAGGGAGGACAATCTGAAAAGCAAACCAAGTGATAGTCAAAAGGGGCAGTCAAAGAAATCGCAGTGAGCTGATGGGTTCAATTAAAAAAGATGACTCTAGCCAAAATAAGTAGATTCCCTGTATTTTCTCCCCATAGCAACAGCAATAACTAGGCAGGCTACTGTTGCCAATGACCATACAAGGGAAAGGTGGTCGGCTGTGACAATAGTGTGAACCTTTATCATAGGGTGGCTAGCTATTTGTGTGGGTGATGGATGCAATTCCATATAGGTTTTTGAGGGCGGCACTGGTTGGACAGACATTTGTAAGGCTACCGTCAATACACAAGACTTGTACACTTAGAGGCCAGCGTTGTGGCGAATGTGAGACTGAAAGGAAGTGGATGAGGCCAGTGTTGTGGGAATAAGGCTACACAGTCCAGTATGAGACAATTGATGATGGCAGCGAGGCTACAGTGATCCTTGTGGGATATGTTATTTGGGAATAATGCAAGGCAAGGAGTGTTGGGACTGGGGATTTAGGGTCATGACTGAAGGAAAACCAAAGATGATGAGATTGGCAATTGCGGATCGAACATAGAAACATGCATTTCCTCTGCTCTTCCCCTCCAAAGCTTGAATTAGTTTGGTCACTGCCACTTTGAATACTTTCATGCAGTCTGCCTCCTGGGTTGGCCTTGGGCCTTCCTACCTGCACTGTGTCGACAGGGCATGGGATGAAAGATGTGTTGGACAGGGACTTGGTTGGGCCCAGAAGGTTCCGAATATCCTCAAAGTCATGCTTGTACTCTTTGATGGGCTCCACCCTCATCCGGTCCCTTGGAAGGAGAGCTTCATAGCTGGGGGCATACCCCGGGGGAGGTAGGTACTTGAAGTCACCATGGCGACCACCCAGAAGAAAGCGAACTCTGGAGGGACACAAAAATCAAAGGAACAGGTGAGTGGCTGAGAGCCCACAACCATAAGCCCAGAGGAGCAGTGTCAGGGAGCCCCAATCTCCAGGCTAGAGGCTCGAGCAGGATCAGATCATTTTGAAAATCAACCAAACAAGCTTAATATGACAGATCAAGCATCACCAGTCCTGGGGAGCTAGGCAGGCAAAAGTAACATTCACTGGACCAGAGAACAGACGATTGTCAGACTGAGCCTCCATCATCAGAAAAGAGAAACAGAGTAACACAACACAGTAACCACAGGACCTGTAAACAATGCAGCAGCCTCCAGCCCCTTTGTAGCCAATCAATAAGGAAGAGGAGCCTATCAAGCAGATCACAAGAACTGAATCACACAGCCCCAATAAGCAGGCACTGTTAAGGTGCAGACAGATCCAACATAGCCCCGATTGCCAGGTCAAAGGAGCTTAGTCACAAAGCTCAACCCAGAGCAGAAGAGGTGGGTCATAGACCTCAATGCATTAAGGAGCTGAGGTAGAGACAGAATTACCAGGTCATCAGGAGATGTGTAAGAAAGCATATTGTAGATTGAAGGCAGATCAGAAACAGACACAATCACTATGCACAGCAGCTTAGTAACTGAGCCACATATACCAGGCTAGAGGTGCTATATCAAAGGGACCCAGTGGGAATTTATTTATTTATTTATTCAAATTTGTTGAGCGCACATCAGCCCAGAAGCATCGTGGCGCTTGTTACAGAAATCTTAGTTGCAAAGGAGACCGTAGTTACAATCAATACATAAATTACATAGGAAATATATACAATAGCAAGGCAGTATATTTACATGGCTTCCTGAAATTTGCTAGTTATTTAGCAAGGAACAAGGTTTTCAATTTCCTGCGAAAGATGGGAAGTGAGTTTTCCGTTCGGATGTCTGAAGGGAGAGCGTTCCATGTCTGTGCTGCAATGTAGGGAAAACCTAGACCTCCGGCTTTGGTTTTTTTGATGCGTGGGGTGCAGAGTAGGTTGGCGTATTGCGTCCTGGTGGGACGTGTGGAGGAAGGTTTGAGGATGGTGTCTGAAAGATAGGACGGGGCGGAGAAGGAGAGGCATTTGTGAGTGAGGGTGAGGATTTTGAGGGTGATCCGTTCTTTGACTGGGAGCCATTTGGCTGAGAGCCTGGCCTGGGTGATATGCTCTCTTCTTGGGATACTGAGAGCGGCCCGGAGAGCGTTGTTCTGTGTGATTTGTAGTCTATTTATGTTTTTGGCTGATATGCCTGCTAGGAGAGCATTGCAGTAGTCCAATTTGGCTCCTATGGTTGCCCTCGCTATGAAGAGGCAGTTAGGTTTAGAGAGGTAAGGCTTAATGGCGTTTATAAGTTTGGTAGTGTGTGCGGATGCGGAAGTGATAGCGCTGATTTGTCTGGTCATGGATAGTGAGGAGTCAAGGTATACTCCCAGTGTCTTGACGGCTGTGGACACGGGAATGATGGAGTTGTCAATTGAGAAGTTGGTGTACAGTTTGTCCAATTTGTCCAGGGTGTTCTGTTGGCCTAGTATCAGTATCAGAAGAATCTTCTATAAATGCGAATTCTCCAGATTTCAAAGGGGGTTAATACCTCAGGCTCTGCCATACGTGCAATCTCTCAGAATCGTCCAGGTAAAACCATCTACTAGGCCACCTAGGTGAGCAAGCCCAAAGAATATCCCAAGTCTGACTTCATTCTGGCTTTTCCTAGTGTGCTATCACCCCAACTCTTTCAGGTGCACAAAGCTTGAGGATGTTCTTTGTACCACGTATGCAGTCCCTCATGATTTTCGAGGTGTGCAACCCCTTTGGACGTTCCTGTAATCCGTCCAGGTAATCTAGATGCGCAATTCCTCAGAATTTCCCAATATTTCACTACTCTGTTCACTATAAGCCTTTTTGGTAACTACCGGTCTAATCACTCACAGCTTGGTCGCTAGCAGCCTAATCTTGTATGTTTGGTCACCAGGGGTCTAATCACTACATGTATGGATATTACTGGCCTAATCACTATCCTTTTGATCACAACTGTACAGCCACTAGATGTTTTGTAACGTACAGGCAAAGCAATGCATTTGTGGTTGCTAGCGGCCCAATCAATCTACTGTTGGCTCTAACGGCCTAATCACTATCTTCCAGGTTGCTACCAGCCCAATCACTATTTCTCTTGTAACTTACAGGCTAATCAATGTATTTGTGAGTTGCTACCTGTCTAATCACAGGATTATCTTCATGTGGCAAGGCTAATCGCTGCATTTTTGTGTTACCAGCACTCACCATGCCAACACACACACTATCCCTAATCCAAATCACCCTATCCAAACCCCTTTTCTGGTGGCTGCCCGAGAACCTCTCCCTCTTTCATCCTCCCATCCGATGCCCATCCTCCCTACCTCTCCTAAATGTCACTTTGGCTGGCCCGAGCCTGCACACTCCACCTTCATTACCTTTCTTGTCTCTGTGTAAAAGAGGCCCCTTTCCTCTGCCTCCTCCTGCTGTCACACATCCTGGGTCTTTAAAATGTCCAAAAAGATGCCGCAAAGACCTTAATGACTCACACCAACCTCATCTCTCTGTGAGCATTGTCATAGACACACTGATTCCTGCCTCACACACTGCCTCAGCCACTTCCACCCACTTACCTCCCTCACTAACAAAGGCAGAAATGTTGGACTTTTGTGACCACCAAGGCCAGGTTGGCTGGCTTGCACACCCTCTGACTTTATCCCTTCTTGCTTGGAACACATTGCTGTCCAGCTACTTCCACCAAACCCTCTCCCTCATCTATCAATCAACATCTTCTTCAATCCTTTTTTTCCCTAAACACATTGTATTACGTTTTTCCAAAGTATGGCAATATATATATATTAGTCTTGCAAACTTAAAAGTCACTAATACCATCTCGGCAGCTCATTCCTCTACTTCATCTCACCCCTTCACCGTCCATCTTGTTGTAGAATCAAAGAACATATAACTTTTTTATAACTAGCATGAACTTTGCAGAACAAGAGTATAATTCCACACACCCTCTTACGCTTCCATAGCATTGTTTTCCTGACTTTCACATGTCGTTCACACATATTTCAAAAACAGCACTTATTGCAATCCATGGAAATTAAACAGGCTTAGATCCCAAAGTCTTTTAGGGAATGCTAAACCTTGAATTTCGTCTGACATAAAAATAATAAATGGTACCCATCTTCTCTGGAAGTTTTTCTCCCAGTCACATAATAATCAATGTCAATCTGTCCATATTAACAACTTGCCATGCCTTGGTCATCCACAATTTCCTTAATTCACAAATCACTAGCTTAGCTGCCAGTAATAGCTGCGTTATTAGATGGGCCATCCCTGAACAGGCCATCCCAGCAAGGTTATCAATCGCTCCCAATATGGTCTATAATAGGTCCTCATCATATATGCACTCTTATTTTAGAACACACATCCAGATAATAATGCCCGATTTTAGGACAATCCTATAAAATATGTCTCAAACTACCCCTCCCTCCCCAGTCTCTCTACAGCGATCTGGCTTTTTAGGGTCTACCCTGTGTGATTTGTCTGGGGTATAATAGCATTTGCATAATATTTTCATTTGTGTTTCAGCATATGTAGTTTCCCCTCTAACTTTGTACATAACTGTTAGGGTACATCCTCCACTTGGTCCTCTTACCACCTTTTTAACTGTAATGTGGGTCCACTTTCGTTTCTGTCTCTCCAAGAGCCCTGTATATTTCAGAGATAAGTCCTTCCAAATTGTCTGCCTCAGAAACAAATTCTCTCTAAGGGTGTCAAAGCTCTAGCAACTTCTTTACGAATTACCAGCTGCAACAACCAGTGTCGCAACTGCCAATATTGAAACCAGTGTTTTTTTCGCACGGTTACATTCTGCCTTACACTGTTCAAAATACTTTATCATACCCTGATTAATAAGGTCCTGCCTTGGAGCACTGAGCCCCCACCCAGTCTCTAAAGTTCAACCTATCTGCATCCCATGTGTCGCCTTTGTTTTAGGATTTACATACAGACTCCGCTGCCTATGTAACTCGGAAGCCATACCGGCTCCATAACGAGCCAGAGTTTTTCAGATCTCTGCCGCGACTATTCATTAAGTACCCTAACTTGTGCTGGAAAATAGTATAGAAAATTTGCTGGGCATTGCAATTCTACATTTTCCCTACTTGCTAGTACTTGCTAGTGCTTGCTAAAAGAACAGCATGGGGTTTGCCCAGATAAATACACCCGTAAAGGTGTTAGTGGAAATCCTGCCAACTAAACGCAAATCATGCAGCATTCATAATTTGTGGTGGCCAGTCTGTTAGGGTTGGCCCGCCAAACTTCCATACCCACAGGCACATCCACACAGATGTGGATTAGGATGTCTGGCAGATCCCAATCATGTTCAAACTGGAAAAGGCATTCAACAGAGGCACCTTTGTTGACACTGAAAGAGCCTACAAAGGCAAAAAGGCAATTTTGGCCGTCCCTCTTGGCCTTTTTTAAAGAAAGGTAAAAAAAACAGAGGGGCTAGAGGGCTTCTAAAATTACTTGTATCTGAATTGCCACCATATATGGCCATTTGGCTACCAACACAGTAATAAGGCTGCAGAATTGTGTATTCAAAAACAAAACCAGATGAGTACCACCGGTCTACTCTCCAACAGACTTTCTGTTCTGGGTGAGAGAAAGAAATTACCCATATTACCAAGGGCGCCACATCCAAAATATGTTTCAGTTACAGGAGGACTTCAGTGACCTCAGTAAATGTCCCTCTGGAAATCCGAAGAACGCTGAGGAGACTCACAAACTTAAACAAAGGAACCTCAAAAATAGAATTCCGCCCTAACGCAAACCATGCTTATCCTCCTCTCCCTCAATCCAATGTCCTTTCCTCATCCCTCTCTGCTGATGCCAGCTTCTTTGTCTCAAAGATTTGTGAGCACTTGACTGCCCTCTCTGCCTCCTCAAATCTTTCTTTTCCTACCAACCCCCATGTGCACCATCCCCTCTCTATCATAATTCCCTCCCACCATATCAGCACAACTGGCAGCTATCTTCCAATCTGCCAAGTCATCTCATGTTCCTATAGAAGACCCCTTGCACTGCAGATAATAAAGGTACTGGACCTCTTGCCTGTTCATACATATCTCCTTTCTTCAACCTTTCACCTGTCTTGGCAACTTCCGAGCCTGCTCCAAGAGGGCTTCTGTTATACCCATTTTAAGAAATTCACAGATGACCCCAACACCACAGCTAACTATCTGCTGTCTCCCTTCTTCTCCTGTATATGCCTGCCCTTGATTGTGTGTTTTTAACTGTATCACTGTAAACCTAGATGCTAATGGACTGAGCGATCCACTTCAATCTAGTTTCCCTAGCAGACAATCCATGGAAACAGTACTTCCCCATGTCTCCTGACTTTCTAACCACTGTCACCTCTGCCACATTCTCTTCAGGCTCCATCTCGCTGCTGCCTTTAACACTGTAGATCATCCCTGTCTCCTCCAGATTCTTGCTCACATTAACTTCCGGGGCACCACAGTGGCTTGGATCACCAACTACACAGTTGACAACGCCATCTCCTAGCACTCTAGTACCCCTCTTGCTTTATTCCTGTTTAGAATACCACAATGTACATCCTCTTATTCAATTTCTCATAACATCTATTTGGCTGTGATACTCAAATCTTCTTTTTTTTCCCTCCATCATCCCGGAACTATGCTCCCTCATCACCAAATACCTCGCCATCATTCAACATTGGATGGCGCTATGTTGCCTGCTGCTTAACTCCTGAAATACTGAAGATATATTTCCTGGCCTCCAAGGTCTCCACCCAAACCCTTGTCTACATCCTTTCCAAATGATCTTCTAACATCATCCCCATGGTTTGGAATCTGTGGCTTGTCTTTGGCAGCAACCTCAAGCTCCCACAATGTATCACTCACATCTGTCAAAGCTTATTCTGCTGAACACCCAGAGAGTCTGTCGCCATTTTACCTTTCAGTACACTAACACACTTACCTGCACTCTAGTTCTTAGCAGTTTGGATTATTGCTCTAGGCTGTTCATGGAGCCACTCTTCTACTCCTTTTCATCTCTCAACAAAGCACTTAACATTGCTCCCCATATCCACTACACGCTCACGAGCTCCTCAACCATGTCGCCTCTCCAGCTTCATGTGGAGTGATTTTCTTTGCAAGATCACTTTGATACAAACTCATTTGCATTGTCTACAAATCTATCCATACACTAACCCATCTGAATTCATGCCTTGTATATAGTGTATCTTCCCAAGTCCCTGTACTTGTCCCATGTATGCAATTCCTCTAGCTCCCCCATGTATGCAAGCAAGCCATGAACGTAACATGTGTACAACTTCTTTTAATCACCAAATCATCAATATTTTGTTATAGTCCCTCAAGTACAATGCCTTCAGCTCTCTCAAATATGTATGATCCTTTTCACCTATTAGGTTTGTGACGCCCCAGATGTGCAGTGTCTCTGATTCTCCCAGATGCTTAATGTCTGGTTTTTCTGCCAGATTGTCAATTCCTATATAAACGAACTTTCTGGATCTTCCAGCAATCCAATCCCTCCAAACCTCACAAGTGCAAGTTACCTGTGAGTGGCCCAGCATTCTACAGAACTCAAGGTACACCCTTATCATAGAACCAAAATTGGGTCATCTTGACTTACTTCACGCCAGCAGAAAAGCTAACTGCTGGGAAGAACAAGCCATCCAGGTTAAAGTTCTCGAACATGCCTTGCACTGGGTAACCATTGATGCGGAATGAAATGCTGGGAACGCTGAGATCCAGGCAACAGCTGACCACATCATCGGCAGCCAGCTGGTGCTGATTGGGGGAGGCCACTGGGCTGGCAATACGACCTACACAAACAAGAAGAGGAATACGGTATACAGAGTTAGAGGAACAGAGTTAAAGAACAGTCTATTGAAAAGAGCTGGGGAATTGAGCTCCCAATCTGCCAGAGAGACACAGATCAACACAGTAATTTCAAGAGTATCAAAACAAAGAGTTTACTAGTGCAGTCTCACATGCAAATGTCGACAGTGCCAATTGTGTGAAGATGGTAATACTACTAAAATCAGTCAGTTCTATCACTTTAAGCTGCAGAGAACAACTCTTTTCATCATTCTACCAACTGACTGACTCCTCCTCCAGTTTCTTTAATGTAATTTATGCCAAAGCAGCTATTGACCTCTGGCTCTCCCGTGAAACTTACATTTCTCTTTACCCATCGCCACAGAGAGGCTATGCATACTT
Source organism: Ambystoma mexicanum (assembly GCF_040938575.1). Classification (NCBI taxonomy): domain Eukaryota; kingdom Metazoa; phylum Chordata; class Amphibia; order Caudata; family Ambystomatidae; genus Ambystoma; species Ambystoma mexicanum. The sequence goes on from NC_090923.1 coordinate 722,029,238, forward strand.
CTTATCTGAAGGAGGAAGCAGTGGTCAATCTACAGGTAGGAGGAGATCATGTACACGGGCATAGTGGGAGGAATATTGCCAGAGATAAAAATACTGCCCTCGCTACTAAATCAATATCAAATCCACAAACATTCAAGAAAAAACCCTCTCTTACCAGACCAGAGATGCAGGCCGTCAAATGCAAAGGAGTAGAGGTCATCTCCGACGCCATTGGCGCCCCAGCCCTCACCACCACCAGGGTATGGGCTGTAGCCCTTGGTCATGGCCCAGCCAACCCGTAGGTGTGTGGCATCTGCTGTCAGGAATGGTTCAACGTAATCAACAATCATCTCAAAATACCACTTCTTGTATTGCGTGGATCCTTCAGCAGTGCCCATGAAGATGTTGGGTCTCATGCTGTGGTGTAAATGAGAGGAGGGGGTGAAAAGAAAAGAAATAAGTGAGAAGGCCTGGTCCTCCAGGTGTCCATCCAGATATATATATATATATAGGCATACAACGATGGAGCCTGCCCCAACACTGTCAATGGGAGTCAAGAGCTGAAACATATGTGTAGTACAGCAGCCAATGCCCTGCACCAGGTATTAGAGTGGATAACAACACAGTTCATTACCTGGTCACATAATTGACAAGCCGGGTCTGCAGCAGCAAGTCACGGCGGGGCAAGAGGTTCTCAGTAATCAGGTTCTGATTGGATCTGACAGCAACGCCATTGCAGACACAAAGAGAGCAGAGGACATCCAGGACCTGTCATGGAGAGAAAACAAGGAGAAGCAGAGTGGTTTAACAGAAAACAAGGAAAAACAGAAAGTAGGATGATTGATACCATGACAAGAGAAGACAAGGAAGAGAAATATAGTAATCTTTAAAACAGAGGGTCAACAAAACATAAAAGGAAGTCCCAAGTGAGGAAAATAGAGGGGTGGAACGAGAGCTTGAAGCTAAACTGAGACTGGGGGAGAACAAAAGAAAATGCGGAAAAAGAATGAATTGAATATAAAAGATGCAGCAACATCACAGGGAAGACAGCAAAAATAGAAAAACAAAAACGAAAAGCCAACGAAGGCACAAAACAGCAACGAAACCAGAAAGATAGTCCAGGCGAGGGAAAATAGACAGAACAACACCGCCCACTGAGCTCAGCTGACACCTACAACTCCAGCAGGCCCTACCTTGTGGTTTCGGCCATGTTTGTCGAGCAGCGAAATGATGGACTTGATGTGATTCTCCTGGATGATGTTCAGCACCTCCGGGCTCTCGATGAGGACACAGTACAAAACCTCCAGGATTCCTGGCCGAGAAACCCAAGATGAAGCAGTCAGATTAGGAGCACACACCACTGAGGAACAGGTAGAGTAAACAATCATACGCGGGATGTGTTTTGTGCATGTGCGCGCACGTGCTAACTAAGGCCAGTCACTTTCGGTATTTCAGTAGATAGAAAATACGTTATAGTTCTTAGTTGTTTACCACGAAACAATGTCAGTGTTGAGTCGAGTAGCAGCCCGTAATTTGAGTGAAATTCCCTTTACCAAAATAATAATGTACTTGTTTAAATGAAAGAATTCTCGTTCACCTCTCTTGCATAATGTAAAATAAAGATTGCCACTGAACTTCTAGGCTGCCTAATAATATGCAGCATAAAATAAACATTTCTCATGAACCTTGCAAATAATCACATACGATGAAAAAGAAACATGTTCCATGATCCCCTACACTACCCAAAAACATACATATGAAAAAACATTACCTCCACATTACTCTTCCTTGTCCCAGTACTTATTATCAGGACTTTAAGTAGGGTAAGTAATCGAGGGGCGGGGCCCTCCTGTGGGGGCGTGGCTTGCAGCGGGATGGGCATGGCCTAAAAAGTACACAAACCATAGTAAGGTATGCAAACAAATATATTGATGTTTGTACTTATATATTTGTATGCATACCTTACTATGGTTTGTATACTTCAAGATGGCTTGAAAGCTACACAAACCAAGGTAAGGTACGCACACACGCAGCAGGATAATGTGTCCCGCCAATGTTGTGGTGTGACCAGGCTCAGCCCCACTTTTTGGAGACTGCCCAGACCCGGCCCCGGCTGGCCCCGGCCCACTTAAAGCACTGCTATACATAGCTCTCAACCGTTTGTTCTTTCAAAGCACTTGAAAATGCACACATTTTTGGAGGGAGGTTGAGAGCCCAACAGAGTGAAGGGGCTTACAGGTGGTTCGGGGGGTGAGTCAGTGGCATAACACAAAATGTGCACCCCCCCTGCAAGCTCTGCTGAGGCCCCCCCCGCGTCCATTGAGCCCCACTGCTGGGAATGGGCAGCATGGGCCCCACCTGCACTGCAGGGGCCCCCGTTACACCAGTAGGGTGAGTCAGATGCTTGCAAGGCATTGCTTTTCCTGTAATTTCCATGAATAAATAAATGTTTAAAAAAACATTCTTAGATGTAACTGATGCCTTTCTGCTGTCACTGCCCCCATGATAAGTGCTGATGCCTTAACCCTGTCATATGCTAGATCAGACAATATGTTAGATCAGACAGAAGGGACTGCATGTTCTCTAGGGTGGGGGAACAATCCAACCCTCCCTCTGTAGCCTTTTCCAGCTGTGAGACACCCCAAAGCTCTGTTTCTGCTGCTTAAGAGGCATAGATGCATGTCCCCAAGGAAAAGTGAGCTGCCGAGTATGCCTTCTTAGCTGCATCCGCTTTTTTGTCAACCCCATCTTTGTTTGCCTCATTGGGTGCCATTGAGGCGTGGGCGCCGATGCTTGGGAGGATACCAGTAAGGACTGAGGCAGATCCTTATCTACTCCCTTCACAGGATACAACTTTTTCTGGGAAGGCTGATTTTATCTGCCGAGCTCCATTGCTTAAAAATGTCATCTGTTATCTCGGAGGGTAATGGTAGCCTCTTTATTGCAGCCTTTTTTACTACTTGGGGGGGGGATACTTTCCTACTTCTGGTGCAAGCTCTGCCTCCACGTCCTTCTTTTAGAGCTCTCTTAAGAATCTGCACTAGCTCCTTTACCTTTTATAGGCATTTTCACTCCTCCCCTTCTTACTCTTCCTCTCAGGGAAGGACAACGTAGCACTAGAGGAAGACATTTCAGACATTCGTCTGCCAGCTCCTTCACTTGCTCCTTTTTCTACTCAATTCCCTACTTCAAGTTCTTCTTCTCCTTGCTTTTGTCATCTCTGATATAGCCCAATTCTTTCAACCAATACTAAATCTTCCATGGGTGGTTCCCAATGAATTTTTGTACATTTGGTCTATTTGTTTGGGTGCACTGTACGTTCTTTGCATTTGTCCGCTTCATGTCCCAATTCGATCTTTACCCAATCGCCTTCCCTGTACGAGGAGGGTTTGGGGGCCCTCCTTCTGTGCTGATGTAAACTTACATGTTTTCCAATCTATTGATGCATTGGTCTTCTGGATGCTGTTTTCTGTAGAACCAATGGTGGACAGACAATATGTGGGGATTTGGACCAGCAGATGAGGAATGACAAGATAATTTCTTTTAATTTATTCTAAAAATAAATGTATTCATCATAATACAATTCTATATATGTCTAAAATTGTCATAATACATTTACCAATTCATAATATCCATCAAATGAATCAGAAAGTCAGGTACTGCCATCATATGAAATGTGATATAATTAAATGTTGAGTTGACTTGCACCTCACATCTCTTCTATACAGTCTCATTTCACACAGCTCTGCAAAAGAAGAGGAGGGGTTAGAGCATTAGCAGAAAAGAGGGGGAGCTTGTTGAAATCTTGAGGTTATGGTCCGTGCAGCCGAAATTACCCGAGTCTTCAATGCTGGCATGGTTCTATGTGGTTTGTGGTGGTGACACTTGGGTCTATGTCTTATTCAGAGGGAGAGCCCAAGATCAAATGAAAGGCATTGCTGCCAGAACAGGTTTGCCACAGGTCATGGAACGAGTGAGTGTGTGACAGAACAGTGGCATTACTCTGTCACGGTTAATGTTATCAGGATTAAGGCAGATTGATGCTGTGTCCAAGGTGGCCCATGTTTGAATGTCAAGGTAGTAAGAGAAGGAGAGGGTAGGAGAGGCAATTTGGGAGTAGTGGGAACACCATTCATTGGAGTTTAATGCCAAAATGGACCATTAGATCTGGTCTGTTGTTGATTTAGGAGGGACAGTGCTGTCTTGCTGTTGTCCATTAGGATACAGAGTTTTTACTGTTCCAGGTTCTGTTTTATAGAAAGCGCAAAGATGACTTGAGTTGCTTTCTTGATACTTTGTGCGTTTCTGAGTGCTGTGTTGGTGAGAATAACCCAAAGGTGCTGTCTCCGTTTTGTCCTTGTTTGCAGCAGTTGCTCTTTTGGTCAGTTATTGGTTCAGGGTGGTCTTTTGGGTCCATGTCTGTGGTGTTTTGTTATGTTGTAATAGGTATGTTTATCTGATTGTTTCCAGAGAGACTTTGGGTTTGAATCTGGGATGGCAGTTCAGTGAGATATGAGTGGGGTGTTTCGATGTGGTCCAATCTTTAAGAAAATTGTGCTAGTATTCCAGTTGCAGCCTTGTGAACAGACAGGTTTTTAGGGATTTTCGGATGATTATGTGATCTTCCTCTACATGCAGATGCCTCAGGATTACGTTCCCCAGGCTTGGATGATATATTTGAGAAAGCAGATCCTCTGTGATTTCTCCTATCAATCCCTTTGGTATGTAGTGGATGCATTGTCTCTTGGTGGAATTTGGGATTCTGCCATGGAAGGCCGAAGGGTAGATATGAAGATTTTTAATTGGTATCTTACATTTGACCAGGAGCCAGTCGAGCATTCACAGAGAATGGATGATGTAGTCCCATCTTTGGAGCCTCAGAAAGGGGCAAGTTAGAGCACTTGGGCTTTTTGTAGTTGGTTTAGTAAGTAATCAGTTAATCGCAGGAAAAGGCTGTTCGCATAGTCTACTCTGGATAGGATTGTTCTGTGTGGGAAGGCCAGGTATGGCACGATGCCTGAATAGTTCAAAGTTAGAAGAAGAAACTGGTTACTATAGCTTTTACATGAGGTTCAAGTGTAAGGTGCTGTGCAGGAAGAGTCAGGGTTTTTTGATCATTGTAGTCAGCTGTGGACAGGTGCTTCAGGCCAAGGGATTGATGTGGGGGTGGATGGTGTGGTGCCACAGAGCATCATTTTGGTTGGGTTGACTAGAAGTTGATTTTTCATCATCCATCAATTGACTTGCGCACGGCTCGTGCTGAGATTTGGTTTATTTGAAGTTCCATTTTTTGTAGATTTGCTTATCATCTATTGTAGTAGCAAAAGCATTTGCAGCACCCCAAAATGGCAGGGTCCTATATACATTGAAGATAAGTGGTGAAAAGCTGGATCCTTGGAGTACTCCACAGATGAAGATGCTAGGATGTGACCTTAATGGTGTCATTTGTGTGGTCTCTTCATGCCTGTCAGGGAGTATGTAATCCTGCATAGTGTGATTTCCCTTAATAATCCCTTTAAAGTCATTGGGCCTCATTACACGGATGGCGGTAAGGGTTTACCGGTACCGGTATTTTACCGGTACCGGTAAATCCTTACCGCCTTACTACGAGGTCCCTTTGCGGGTTGGGGAATTTAACGCCTGCTTTTTGCAGGCGTTAAAAATCCAACCCGCAAAGGGACCAGGGAGCTAATTATGGTACCGCAATTTGCGGTACCGTAATTAGCGCCTTCCCCATTCCCATAGAGCCCTATGGGCCAAAAATGGGAATGGGGAAGGGCAATGGTGGAAGGGGGAATTACCGCCCCGCCAACCTTGGAATAGGGCGGTAATTCCCCTTTCCACCAAGGCGGTGCCGGTATTTTACTGGCATGAACCATGGCGCTAATAGCGCCATGGTTCACCGCCATCCGTGTAATGAGGCCCATTGTACAAATATTTCTTGTCTGATATTGTCACATGCTGTAGAGATACAGAGGAGAATCTGGGTACTTGACCTGTTTGTGTTCACCTTCTTTTAGCATGTCCCAGCTTGAGGAAAGTGCATATTCGTATTCCTCTCATTGTCTGAAGCCGTGTTATGGCACATGCAAGAGGTTGTTAGTTTGTTGGAGACAGGTCAGTAGCTGGCAGAGTCTTGCGTAGCCTTCAGGTTTTTGACCAGAGACTTAACAAAAGCTGTTTTGAAGGTGTACTCCAAAGATATAATGAGGAGGGATTCGAATATGTGGGTGAGTCAGAACAACTGGGTAATAGCGCTGTTAATTTTGAGGGGAACATGTGTCTTCAGGCCTTCATGCTGGGCTATTGGCATTGATGGTGGTTATGAAATATTGTGTCGATATTGGGGGCAATGCTCGATACTGTTTCCATTTCTGGGTTAGTATTTTTGGTCTTTTCCTGTCTAGATGGTCGTGGATACATAGAAATGTCCTTCTGAAGTGTTCTGCTGTGGAGTTACAGAGTTGTTGGGATGGGATCAGACATGTCTTGGAGGTTATAGGGTTTTTAACTTTTGTGATAATTTTTAACAGTTCTTCCAAGACATGTTGCACATGCTCTATGTGGAGTGTGTTTTGCATTCCTTTTCCTTTAATCATTTTTGCTGTATAGTCCAGAGATGTCAACAATATGCTATTTTATTTTGTTTGTTGGTAAGTCATTTTCCCTCCTGGTTCACACAAGAGCACTTTGTTTTCTGAGCTGGTTCAGTTTTTGGGTGAATCATTTAGAGACTTGTGAGCATTTGAAGAGTATCGTTGGGACCAGTATGTTGAGGTTTTGGGGTACCTATGGGTACCTATGGGTGAAGGTTGTGGAACTGATCATCTGAAGTTCTTGTCTGGTTTCTCTATGGCTGCAGAGGTTTGGAGGTTTCTAATTTCTAAAGGAGCATGTCCAGTGTTCTGTCCTTCAAGGGCCTAATCAATGTTGAGGAAGTCTTTTTTCAATTTTGTTACTAGTCCAGCTTGGGTGAAAATGGTGAACAGAATGGGGAGGTGGTCTCCATATACAGAGGTAGTTGGGATGCCACGACAGTGATATTTTTGTTGTATAACAGGCTATATCCAGGATGTGCCTGCTGTAGGTCTTACTTCTTTTACTAGTTGCTCAAGGTGTAGGGTACACAGCTTTGCTGAAAGTGATTTTGTAACTATTATGTCCTTCTTTTCCAGCCAAAGATTGTAATGGCCCAGTATGGCAAGGTATGGGTGGTCTGGAGAGAGGTTAGCAACCTTGATTGACAAGTTATCGCAGTTCAAGGGATTTTATGAAGGTGGTATATAGATATGAAGAAAGCTTTCTCCTCTTCTCTTCCTGGTTTAGTTGGCTGGTTTAATCTTGTTATCAAGGGGGATGCCCTAGTGTATTACCACAGAGTAATTCTCTGTAAGCCAAATTTCTGTGATGAATAGTAGATCGGTAGACACATGTCTTTTTACTATTTCTATTAGTAATGCTATTGAATAAAAACACTAACTTGAATAAATTTTTTTAGCTTTGACAAACAAATATTTACAAGCTAAAGATGGAAGTCTGTTTACTGTTTCTTTTAGCAATGCTAATGTGTGTAGACACTAACTTGCACACACTTTTGAGCTTGAAACATATTTAATAGCTATGTAGCTCCCTTCCACAGGATATGAACCCTTCAGACCACCAAAGAGAGCCCAAGAGTAAAAGTAACAATCGCATAGTGAGTGAACTAACATCTAAAGTAATCACAGTTGGCTAGAAATAGTAAAATGATTTCTGTTGATGGAAGTCTTTTTACAGTGTATTAATAATAATAATTATTATTATTATGTTCAAACACTAACTAGCACACATTTTTGCTTTTAAAGTGTTTACTATATAGGGCATAATTAAGTAATCATGGTGAATTTCCAGTATCTTTTCAAATAGTAGACAGAAGTCACTGTATTATTTCTTTTTGTAATGCTATTCTGTTCAAATACCAACTTCTGTACATATATGAGCGTTTGAAACTAATAAACAGGTTTGAAGGTCTTGCTAAAATAATTATGTTGAATTTGTAGAAGGTCTTTTGTATGTGAAGGCATCATGAAGCAAGAACAGACAACAGACGTATATTTCAAACTAAAGCCCTTTATTAAATCAAATGTCAGGATTGTTGAAAGTCTATCTTGCCTTATGCTAAGGTGAGATTTCCCTATCAGGATAAAACTAAGACAAGTCCGAGAAAAATAGTTCCACTTGTAAGTCTGTCTGTGTCCACAACCTATAATTGCCCTCACCATTTAGACTAACAATGTGTAGGGATGTTAATAACCAAAGAAGCAAAGTTCAATGCAAAGTTTGGTACTTCTTCCAGCTCTTTGCTTTATTTCCCCAAGTATAATATAGTCCCACAAATGTATCAAGCTCACCTCTCTCTCTCGAGCTCCAAGCAACATAGTTCAAGATAATCCTCGGGGTTCCCTTCCCCAAGTCTAAAGCAACACAATTCCAAACAAAAAGGGGAGGTTCTGGATGCCTCGCTCTCAAGACAACATAAACAGATTTTTCAGCCTCAGGGCTCCCTTCCCCAAGACTTCAACTTCACCTTGTGTACTTGTTGTGGTTTGTGTTATCAGTTAGTTTTCCCCAATATGCTGGGTCTTCAGTATTTGGGGTTCACTGGTCTAGGCACAGTTGTCAAACCACACGGTTCACCCATTACGGTCACGTAACCAGGATCCCTGGGCTCGTCAGTCTCTTGTCAGTTCCTTGGCACTTGCTCCTCTGCGCCAAGGGTTTCCTTGGTTTTTGTTCTCATTTCAATAGTCACTTGTTTTGCTTAAGGTTTAAGTTACATTCTGGAAAGAAAAACATTTGTGTATTGTAAATGTATTCTGGTTCTTGAAGTCCAAATATAAGTTTGAAATGCACTCCTGTAAGTCATATATAAGTTTGCTTTCCATTCAGTATTCAAAAGGCACTTGGGTAGTTAAATGTAGGTTTTTGTTCAGCTCGGTATTCAAAAAGGCAATTTTGCTGTTAGATGAAGGTTTACTTTCAGTTCGGTATTCAAAATGCACTTTGGTAAGTCAAATGCATGTTTGTTTTTAGTCAGGTTTTTAAAATACATGGACCAGGACTTTTCTGTCGTCCATTTCAGAGCTCCCCAGTGTCTGCGTGCCCTCATGACACTCACCAGCTGTCTGCTCCTTCTCCCGATGGCTTCTGCTGTTTCTGCTCTACTTCTAGAGCCAGAAAACACTGCTGTCGCGAGTCTGGTTCGCCTGCCAGATACTTCTTGCTCCGGCTCTCCTTCTGGTTTGCAGTGGATGCGGATGGTGTCCTCTGTGCTCTCGGTCTGCCGGCATACTAGTTTCGGGATCAGTCTCTCCATGGCTGCTCTGTCAAAGAGCAGGTCCTCCGTTTCCCTGCTTCTCGCCCTTCTGGAGTTTCTCCCTCATTTTATGTACCTGCAGCCTTCTAACAGGCTACCGGTGTGCCTGGTTAATTAGATCTGCCTGACTATAGTTAGGAAGACATCCTTGGCCGTCCCAATGCTCGAGATTCAGCTTCCGCATCCCAGTACCTAAGTGGTGAAAATGTGTGGTGTTCATTCCTCTTAATCTCATCTTCCTCGTCACAGTACTGTCATATGTTACATTAGTCAAAGTGAGGGAAATCGGCTTACAATAGCCCATAAAGGTCAGGCTAGGGTCAGGTTGGTTGTTGCAGGAAAGGGGGATAGCATGTCTCTACCAAGGGCACCCCACTCCGCAAAGACCTTCCACCCATGTGATCCTCCATCGCTTGTACACCCCCAGGGTCATCTCCAAAAGAGATGGCCTTTCCCTGGCTACCTGCGCAAAGGATCCATGGGGGGTTAAGAGTGGGAATACCCTTAGGTTTCTCACATGTGGCAATCAGATGCACCATTTCTGGGGAACCTATCAGTGTGAAACCTGCAGGGTGCCCAAGATAAACAAAAGGGGAAAAGAGTCAGCCATGGGCTTTGGTAGGTGAGGATGGGAGATTAGTGAGAAGGGCAACCCACAGTCCTTGCCATGTCTGTAGGCAAGCAGTGGGTTGGCTTCTGTGACATTTCCCCCTATCTACAAGTTCTATAGTTCTACTTTTGGATCATAGATGGCATCTAAGTGTCACCTTTGAGCCAAAATCAAAAATGGGGTTTGCTGCTTGCCTCCGCTGGCAATGGGCACACCTTTTCTACTAACAGGGTCGAACTTGCTGTTGGAGCCCAAACAGCTACCTAGTATTGCATTTAGTACCAGCACTGAATATGTGGAATTGCAGCTGCCAGTGTGTCTGGCAGAACCATAGTTGTCTGCAATAATGCATTGCGATTCATCTACAGTGCCACAAGGTAAATTGACCAGATTTTCAAACCAGTAACCCTAACACGCCACCAACATAGAAATAGGACTAGACCTTACACAGCAGCCACTGAGATAAAATAACTATAGTGACACTCCACAACATAATGTGTGAGACTGAACCAGACTTCCTTAAAGAGCTGAAATGTTGTCCAGCTGGGTGTGGTATAGTTCCCCAAAATGGAAATAGGAAGGATCTTGTACCAAGCAGGTAACACTAATATTCACTTTTCAAGCAGTAACGTTTTGGGGTGCCGCTCAACATTTAGGGCCTCATCACGAATTGGGCGGTACCCTGAATGGGATGCCACCCAACTTTATTTGCATTAGCGCCCACCCCATTACCGCCAGATCACGGGTTGGGTGCTAATCGTTACTTCCCATTCCCCATTGAGTCAGTTTGACCCAATGGGGAATTTTCAGCGCAATTACTGTGCAGTAAAACTGCTGGTGGTAAATGCACCTAAAATTGGCATTCTACCAGCGTGTTTACCCCCAGCACTGAGCTGGGGGTAAACACACCAGACTCGGGATTGGGCAGAGCGGTAAATGCGGGAGTAACCCTATTACCGCTGCTTTTAAGGGCTACCACCCGACTCGTGATGAGGCCCTTAGAAATGTATATATCAGTTTCCTCTTTCTCAATTTCTAATTGTTTTATGCTGTGTCAGTTATATGTATTTGTTTTTGTATTTCAACATTTGTACCGTGCTCCGGACAGACTTAACTGTATACAGGCGCAGATGGAAACGAAGACCTCAAAATGAGGCATAAATGACTCATATACATAGACCCTCCCTAAGCTGGCCAACTTCTATTTGAACAGAAAGGTTTTAAGTACCGTCCGGAGCCGAGACAATGGGCCTCATTATGTAAAACCGCCACCACCTTTCTTTCCGGACTGGCTAATTAAGAGTCCTGCAGGCGGGAGGTGTCACTTCCGCCAGGTCTGACCTGGCGGGTTTAACACCACCCGCCTACAGGTGGAAATGGAAACACCGGCTCCGTCATAGACGGATCCAGTATTTCCATTGTCCCCATCTCCATGGAGTCCTACTGGACTCCATGGGAATGGGGACTTACACAATTCCACCTCCGGAATTCCCGGGTCACTGGGGTCGTAATGCCCTGGTAATTCCTTGAATCACGGAGGCAGAATGGTATTACGAGTCCGGTGGTAACCTGACGGTTTTTCCAGCTCAGTTACCGCCGGACTCGTAATGAGGCCCAATGACTAACAAGGCCTAATCTCCAAAGGTAGCTCATTCCACAGTTTGGGTCCATAGACTCCAAACCTCCTATCGCCTCTGGAGACACACACTGTGCGGGGAATGCTCAGCAACAACTGATTCCCTGAATGTAACGCCCTTGCGGGGTAGTGTCATCAAACCTTAGCACTGAGGTACTCCAGGGCCAGCCCATTTACACACTTAAAAATTAGGCTGGCCACTTTAAATTTAATCCGGTCCTCGACCGTCAACCAGTGAAGGGTTCTGTGCAGCAGGGAATCCTGTTCCCTTCTACCCAGCCGGCCTACCCGCCTGACCGCAGTGTTCTCAGCCTTCTGTAACCTGTGCATTTGCTTGGCCAGAATGTCCGCCACCAAGCTGTTAAAATAGTCCAGGAGAGTATTTGTCATGGCCCCCACAAGAGCCGTGTGGTCTCCCACAGGTAGGAATGGTAGCATCTGCAGTGAGTAGTAAACTGCCTTAACTTTGGCCCCACCTGAGCTTCACTTCCTAGGTTCTCCTGCCACACACAGCCCAGATTCTTAATTTTTGGAGCACATTGTAGTTTATCACCAAGGGAACTGGGGGTAAAGGATTCCTTAGCATTCAGGACTCGCTGCTTGGTTCCAAGCAAAATAATCTCGGTTTTTGCTGCAGCTGATTTTTGACAATCCATTTATCAATGTCTATCAGACATTGATTAACTTTGATGAAGGCGTCCTCCATGTTATCGGTCTTAATAGAAAGGTGAGTGTCATTGGCGTATGAGTGGTAACTCAACCCGTTAAACTTCACAATATTTAGAACCAGACGCATGTACAGGTTAGAAATCAGTGGAGACAAAGAGGATCCTTGAGGAACCCCACAGCTCAAAACAATAGGTTCTGAGGTGTAGCCCCCAAATGTCACCCGCTGGGATATATCTGCCAAAAAAGACCTTCCCAACGCCCCTTAGACAATCTAATATGACTCCGTGATTGACAGTGTCGAAGGCCACGGATAGGTACAGCATCAACAGGAGGGTAAACCCGCCATTATCCGCGACCTCCAACAAGTCATTGTGCACTGCCAGCAAAGCTATCTCAGTCCCGTGCTTTGGACGAAATCCATCCAGCAATCCCTCTTTTTCCATAAAAATGTCAAGTTGGTAAGTGACCACTTTCTCCAACACTTTGGCTGGCCACGATAGGCCGGCAACAGGCCAATATTTTTTTAGAACGGCTGGGTCCAAATTAGATTTTTTTTAATAGTGGTGTCACTGTCACATTTTTTAATGCATCAGGGACCCGGCCCTGTGTCAAAGATTTGGTCACAAAGGTGGTCATGAAGGTTGCAATATTCTGGGCTTGCTGCCTGGCAGTGCAGGCAGGCAACACAAATGCACGATTATTGGTTGGTTTAAGGTTCGCTACGAGGGAATAAACCAGTTCCTCTGTAACGAAATCTTGATAGACTTCTAATGGAGACTAACATGGTCGTACCCGGATAATCGTGCAAGTAACACGAAGAGAACAAATGGCGCCGAAATGGCTCAATCAAGTATATCGCTCGTCAAATCGAGTGGCGTCCTAATGTGACGGGGTACGACCACGTTAGTCTCCATTAGGAGTCTATCAAGATTTCGTTAACCTTATTCATGCACGCCTTGAAGACGACCTGTGTGTCGAAACATGTGTCGGCTGTTCCGGATCTAATTAAAACATTGAACTATTATTGCATTTGCTTAGTGTAATGGTGTAAAGCGCAATTACACCCCATCTCTCATCAAATCATTCCTGCACACTGGTATGTGTCCTGCGGTCAGCCAGTGATGTTCAAAGTGTGTCATGGATGGCATTTCCATACCGTCTTCCGAGAAGAAAGACCGTTCTTGCCTGCAAGGCAACCGATACCCATAGGGTGGTGACCTACAGCCAGACAGAACCCACCTACCTGCAGATGCCACGGAGGCTGATTAGAGTCATGGACCAGAGTCTAGATTACAGGGAAACTTCGTGCAAAGATCAACTGTTAAAGCAGGGTATTACCCAGAGCTTTATGACTATCCTGGAGATCTGTACAATGAGTACGACGGATACACACAGGAGCCATACCCGGAATACAGTGATGAGATTGTCAATCTATTGCATGGTGAGCAGGAAGGGGTTGAAGGCCCGAAGGTGACGGTCAAGATCAGAGAGGCGACACATTGCTTCCTGATAGACACAGGGGCCACCGTTAATATAATGGGTGAACAAGAATTCCTTCATACTGGGGACAAAAGCGATCTCACCCAGTCAAAGGTGCACATCTTCCAGTGGGGAGCCAAGACGCCACTACCATCGATTGGGCAGTTCCAGAGAACACCGTCACACAAAGAGAAGATGACTAACACCACCATTCACCTGCTCAGGAGCCCCGTCAGTGGGAAGTGCCTGATCAGCTATCGAACATTAAATGAGCTTGGGCTGATAAATGTCCACTGTCAGGAAAATGAAGTGGTCCAGTGCAGCAAAGACCCTGCCGGCAGGCAAATAGTCACAGGCAGGACAGGGGCGAGGATGGCGAAAGAAGTTATGAAGCAAACATTTCCAGAGTTGTTTCAGGGACTGGGGAAGCTGAAAGACACTGGAGTGCTGTTACACATTGATGAGAAGGTGCGGCTGTACGACAACACCCCAGGAGAGTAGGTTTTCACCTGCAGCAGGCAGTATCCTGGGAACTACAACAGCTGATGGACAACGACATAATCGAGAGAACGGTGCATCCAACACCATGGATGTCAACCCTGGTGATGGTGCCAAAGGAAGGAAACAAAATTAGACTATGCATCGACATGAGAGTGGCCAACACAGTGATACAGAGACACCTAGGACCCAAAACAGAAGACATGATTGTCCAACTAAACTGTGCCACCAAATTTATTTTCCAAATTGGGCCTCAACCAGGGATATCATCAGCTGGAACTTCACTTTGAGTCGAGGACAATCACAACATTTTCCACCTATGGGGGCTGTTCTGTTACAAACCCCTTCATTTTGGGATCTCCTCGGCCGTGGAAATATTTCAAGAGGCCATCAGGCAACTGTCCCGTGAGGTCGGCATTCAACTACTCCAATGACATTCTGGTCTATGGGACCTACCATGAGGAGCACAATCAAGCTCTCATGGCAGTCTGCGACATCCTGTGCATTGCTGGACTCACGTTAAACTAGGAGAAATGCAACATTAACAAGGACAGATTAAGATTCTATGACATTTTTTTTCCAGTCAAGGAATGCAACCTGACCCTTAGAAGATATTGAATTGAATTGAAATGAATTGATATTTTATTTATATCGCGCTCATACACAAGTGTTTCAGAGCGCGTTTCAGGTACTTAAATCAGAGAGCTCCCACATAAGTGGGCATGGCGGGATACTGTGCTAGATACCTACCAGGATACACCATAACCACAGAGCCACTGAAGAGACTACTTAGGAAGGACAAGCCATTCCGATGGTTGCAGGATTGCCAGAAGGCATTCAGTACTGTCAAGGCGGAGCTGTCAAATTCTACCCACCTAGCCTATATTAAACCAGCATGGCACACAGAGATTATGGTTGATGCCTGCTCAGTGGGGTTGGGGGCCATCCTGGCCCAGCGTGAACAACCGGAGGCACCAGCGAGCTTCATTGTGGCTTATGCCAGTCGAGCACTGTCCCATACTGAGAGTGCAGACTACCAGGCCGAGAAAGAGAGCCTTGCATGCAGTCTGGGTGTGCAAATACTTTCAACATTTCATAATTGGAAAGAGATTTACACTTGTGATGAACCACAAAGCCCTCCTGTTGCTATTTGGCAACCCATGGACGTAGATGCCACCCAGGATCGAGAGGTGGGGCATCCGCCTCCAGGAATATGACTACAACATTGTCCACAGAGCGGGCGGGGATAACAACCCAGCCGACTACATCTTATGGCACCCGGGCTCATGACAGCAGCCACCAAGAGAGGGTGATGCAGAGTATCTCTGCTCTGTCACTGAACATGCCATGCCACTAGCATTGATGTTGGAGGACATTGCGCACATTCCCAAGGCTATAGAACTAACACACACCAGTAAATGGAAAGACTATAAGCGACAGTTCCAACGCCATCTGTGAGCCGACAAGAGAGAGATGGAATGGTTGACACAAGTCAGCACGGAGCTGGCAGTGTCGGATCAAGGGATACTGCTCAGAGGATGCTGCCTGGTCATAACTTCAACCCTTCGAAGGAGACTGGTGGTAACGGCACATGAAGCACATCGGCGGCTGTAGGCCACCAAGAAGATGCTCGGGCAAACTGTATGGTTCCCATGTATGGATACCATGGTGGAGGAGGTGGTCAGGAAGTGTTTCCCCTGTCAGTGATCATCGAAGAGCGATCCACCGCTCCCACTGCAAATGACTAAGATCCCTGATATGGTGTAGTACAGAGTCGCAATGGACTTCTATGGGCAACTGGAGACAGGCGATTATTTGCTGGTCATGATAGATGAATTCTCTAGATTCCCCTTTGTAAAGAAAACAATGTCTGCAGCGTTCACCAAGGTCATTAGCGTAAAGTCTTCAGTGAGTGGGGCATCCCCCACATCGTGAACATGGACAATGGGCTGCCTTTCATTGGCCAGATGTTTCACAAGTTGGCAAAACACTTGGGCTTCATACATTACAAGATAACACCTTTGTGGCCCCAGGCCAATGGGATGGCTGAGCGGTTCATGGCATCAATAAAGCGTGTGGTACAGAAGGCTATAAATGACTGGATGCCAATACAGCAGGTGCTGTGCAGAATGCTATGACAATACAGGAACACACCACATAATGCAAACGGAGTGCCACCCGGCGATCTGATGATTGCTTACATCATGAAGACTAGTATTCCCCAAGCACCAGAGACGACGTGGACAGTAGAGGGTGAACTGGAGGACGTGGAAGTATACATATGAGAGAGAGAGACACAAGAGGGAAAGAACTGGTGAAAGAATAGACCGATGGGAAGAGAGGGGCAAAACTGAAGGTCTTCAACGAGGGTGACGATGTTCTGGTCAAATAGAGGTTGCAAAGAATGACTGACTCTCAGTATGAGAGCGTCCCCCTGAGAGTGACTAAGGTAAAAGACAATGCTGAGTGCCAACAGATAAAGAAAGAAGGTTACCTTGAACGCATCTTTCTTCATACACCTCATACCCGATGTGGATGGAACTTTGGAACCTGGGTCTGCTCCGACCCAGGACAGAGGAAAGACAACGAGTGACGGGGAAGGAGCCAAGCAGCTGAGACGAACCATCAGGAAGCTAGTCAGAATCATCAAGGAGATGTGAGGTGGATGTAAGGAGATATGTGTGGGGGAGGTGTTGTGGAGGCAGCACCATGTTGCAGCATGAACCCTTTTGGAGGGACACAGGATGAGGGGAAGAGGCGGAGTGGAGGAAGTGAGAAGTTAGTTAGAAATAAATGATCTAACATACAAGTCACATCTCCGTGTCCTCTTTTTCCTTATAAGGCCTACC
The DNA here is from genome assembly GCF_040938575.1 of Ambystoma mexicanum. NCBI lineage: Eukaryota > Metazoa > Chordata > Amphibia > Caudata > Ambystomatidae > Ambystoma > Ambystoma mexicanum. The sequence continues at coordinate 722,046,313 of NC_090923.1, forward strand.
TCAGGGCCACAACAGTTGTGAGATCAGTCTGCTCTTGTGACCTGCTGCTGCTCTGCATGTAATGAGGGTGAGAATACGGGACAGGTGCTCACTGGATACTCTGACGGATGCCAGTCTCACCTGTTATCCATTGACATCACAAAGCATAAGGGAGGGACCACTGGAAAAGTGTACAAACATAGCTTTTAAACACTTGTACAGGATCACACGACATGCTTTTCATTTCCTTAAAAGCTACCCAAGCTACCCAAACTACCCAAGCACTTAAAGGACCTGATAAATCTGGGACATCTTCTCTCATGAGGTCACCCACTCCAATGGTTTAGCACTCTGTAAATGCCCAGGTGACATAATCTAGCATTACTGTGCCTATCTTCTAGTTACAAGTGACAGGCTCAGTAATGTTCTCTTTGCTGCTGCCCTCCGTCCTTTTGCACAACCAGGGCACCTTGGAGTAATATGGAAGCGTTCTAAGTCCTGCGTTCTACAGCCGTTTTTAGCACCAGACCCGAATAGGGACAAAAAATAAATCTAGGCAAAGCAGCATACAATAGTATCCCTCATTTGCTTAAATTATACATTTTAAAGAACAATCGGTCAGTAAAATGTTTCAAAACTATCAGCTGCAAATGCTTTATGCCATCAAACTGACCCTGGTTGGCCAAAACGATGGTTACAAGTGGCCTGCGTGGGGCCATTCAAGGATTTCCTGTTGGGTCAGCCCAACATGGCCTAACACTTCCAAATGAAACCACAGCTCTCTTCAGCCGCTGCCCTCGGTCCAATGGAGCCTCTATGTTGTAGCCGTCCAAGCACCATAGGGTCAGGACTTGAGTGCCGCAGCATCGGTCTGGACGGTGTTGGCTATCGCAGTGTTACAGCCTGTCTATTAGCACCCTGGGGTGGGAGATGACGCTCAAACCCTGATGTCCCTGTCCTACCAGAAGCTACATCAATCTGTGGCAATGAAATGATGTGCACCAGAAAGTGCCCCTGCACTGTCCCCTTGTAACTAACATTAGTTCTGGCCTCTCCAGGCAAATATATTAATTCCAGTGAGAGCCATGCAACAGGATGGGCCTTTCTACAGAGACTCTCTGGGGAGAAGGAGGGGATTGCCACCCTGGGACCTCTCTGCCCTTTTCCCTATCACACAGTGCTCCTTAATTTTTGACCTCATGGTTACTCCCTAGTTTTTATTCAAGCCTCACTCCTTCATCAATTACCCTCTCTCTTTTTGCTCTCTACACTACCTTTCTCATGTGCCCATACTGCTTGGAAGCATCCTGAAGGCAATATTATGAACTATATTAGAAACCTTCAGACATTCATAACTCTCATATTGGCCACCACCATCTTTTATATCCTTTTCCTAGATCAGGCACAGTGGTGTACCTATTCAGCCATTCTCTGGTAATGTCCCAGGCATTGCCCTCAGTCTGTGAGATTGCACATACTCCATACCTGAGGAGGCCTCCAGTCGGTCCAGCTTGCTCACCACCCAGTCCAGGTTGTTGGAGAAGAGGGCACAGTTGGCTCGGTTTCCTCTGATGAGGGAAGCTGTGGATAGATGGGAGACAGAAAGAACAGAAGAGGTGAACATCCAATTAGTGAGACATAGACAAACCATCATCTGCTTACACTTCGCTTCGGCCTGTCTCACTCCTCATCTACCCCCACTCTACTTCCTCTCCCATCTCTTTACCTCTCCTCTCTCATTCTATCTTCGTCTTTATTTTCCTCACTTTCTCCCTTAGTTCACTCTCTTTCTCACCCTTCCTTTTTTTACATGCACTTCGCCCTTCTCGTCCTCGCCTCATCCTCCCAATCATGGTTGTGCTCTACCTCCCTCTGCTCCACTACTCATACTATGCCTTAAACTCAACTCCCACCTCATACCTTCTCCTTGGTAATCTCATCATCATCCTCCTCTCTCTCACCTCCACTCCCCGTCCCTTTGGCAAGTTATTTAAGCCATTAGTATCATCCTTCTTCCTTCCTCTAAAGGTTGGATATGTTTTGCTCCCTAGTGATTTCACCAGCGGGCAACAGAGGTTACATCTGTGTCACTACTTGGAATGGATCTCCCACTGCTCCCTGTCTGTGTGCTGGTTGAGCACATGTCAGGTCTGATGCTCAGTAGCGTCAGGGTATGCAATATATAAAGCACATAGACCAAATGCTGCAGAATGTCAGTAGTGTTTGCCTCTCAGGGTTTCGAAAATCAGGAATATATTGACCACTATCTGTTTAATAGGAAGGGTACATACATCATAGGGTGTGCAATATTAAATCACTTGGACAACAGGCTGTAAAATGTCAGAGATTAATATACAATTCACATCCTCTGGAATGTTGTGACTGTATTGCACCGTATATGTGTTGATTATTATGGGTAAATGAATGATGGTCTATATGAAATGTCAGGAACATAATCACAAGAGGGTAGGTAATTTCATGTATATTGAGTACAGGCTACAGAATGTCAGGAATACATTGACTGCATGCTATGAAGTAACATGGATCTAGGTACTATAAACTTGCGTTTCAGGTATATTGACCCACGTCTTTATTATTTGTATATATATGGGTTTGAGTAATCAAATACGTGCAGAGCGTAGGTATATCAGATTTAGGAAAATAGGGAAACCCAAAGCCCCACCTATATCTTGCTAGTTGCAAATAAACAACAGGGTGGGGGAGGTTATTCTGTGCAAATGGATCACAGCCTTGGGATAACTTCTTATGTTGCTCTTCCATAGTGCTAATTGCCATTAGGCCAATATTGACACACTTCTAAGATTGGTTGTATCATCCCAGTATGCATTATGCCCAGCTAACATTATGTTTATGTTACAATGATACACACAAGTATGGGGAGGAAGGATGACTCAGGGGCAACAAGTTTCTCTTAGAAGCAAGATGACGCAGCGCAACACAGGTTTGAATCCGAATCCTGCGCTCCTGCACTTAGAAACAACTTGCTGGTATTAATCGCGTTATGAATCTATCACAGCAGACAGAGTAATTAATATAATTGATTATTTATAACATGCTTAATATCCAGAGGTTTCTAAGCGCAGACCCAGGGATCGAACCTGTGTTTCTCCCCGTCGCCTTGGTTCCAAGGCGAACGTGTTGCCCCTAAGCTATCCTCCTGTTGTAGTGTCAGCCACGTCAGTCCTGTTGGTTGGTAGAGGCAGTGCCGGACAATTCGTAGCCAGCACCTTATGTTGTTGTATTGTGAGACACATCAGACCTTGGTAGGTTTCGTTATTGAAAGTTTTAGAAAGGTGTCATATTGTTGATGTGACTTGCAGGCCTTTGGTGTGGCGTTTAGTTGACGAGACAGAAGGAAGATGCAAACTCTGCGTTGGTTTGAAAAAATGGTGAGTGTTCTGCATCTAGTCACTTCATGGATGCCTATAAATCTGAGGAAGCTTGGGAGCTGTGGTGGAAAGTAGTTCCAGAGGTGAAGCCGGTGTTCGGCAACAAGTGAGCCGATGTTTGAGTATAGAGACGCATACTGTAATGGAGGACCTTGTTGGCAGTACTGGTAGAGATGGGTAAATGTATACCACTAAGGGATGCCAGTTTCCCAGTGTGATGGGCTTGTGGGAAGGTATTGCAATGTTATTTTCATTTTATGTGGGATGTGATGGGGAGTCAGAGTAGCTAGTAAAATGCGGCAGAGATATTTCCCCAATATCCACAGTACTCATAATCCATCTGGTTGCCATTTATTTTTATTTATGTATTTATTGTGCATTTGTAAGGCGCTTATACATTAAGAAATTATGTTTCAAAGCACCCACAGGGCAAGGGGAGGGAACAAGGGAACAAAACAATAAAACTGAGTAAAAAAGCAAAAACAATGATGAGCAAAAGGCAGAGGTGGTCCTACTAGGCCTTGTGAACCTTCAGAACGTGCAAGTGCAGAGAGAGAGAAAGGACAGGGAAGGATGGTAATTGCTAGAGGTTCCACATTGGGGGGACGTGCCAGAGAGCCAGTTGCATGGCAACTGGTAAGTGCCAGGCAGTGACCACTTGGTAGGAGAGTGGTACCCTTAAAGTACAATAAGTGCGGTCCTGTGAGACACCACAGGCCAGTGGGTGCCCAAAGGCAAGTGAGAGGGTGGAGGCTGCAGGTGATTAGACAGAAGACCAGGGCCCAGGAGGACACATAAGGGGCCCGGCTACCAATCTCAACGACTGGGGGTTAGCACAGCAGGGAGAGGGGGGAGGAGGAGGGGAAGAGGTTGGTCTCGAGGAGCTTGCAGAATTTGAGGTGATCCAGCTTAAGACAGAGAGGAAGGGGGAGGCTGTTCCAGAGGAAGGAGCCAGACAAGGAAAGAGATTGGCCATCTGCTTACTGCTAAGAGAAGCACTTGACAAGCTGAGAGTTGGAGCCGGATGATTAGATGGATCTGGAGGGAGAGTATTTGGTGAGAGCAAGTTGTAGATAGAGTGGTCCGAGGCCCCAGACAGCCTTATGAGTGATGCAGTGGGATTTCAATTTGATCCTTGCAGCAACTGGGAGCCAGTGTCGAGATTTTCGGGCTGGAGGGATACGGTCCCTGGGCTTGAGGCCAAGGATAAGTCTTGCAGCCCTATTCTGGATAAGCTGGAGGGGGCAGAGAGAGGAAGAGGGTAGATTAAGGAAGAGGCTATTGCAATAGTCCAGCCTAGAGCGTACCAGAGCTCTAGAGATATTGAGTTTCTGAAGAAAAGTGAGTAAAGTGAGGGTACATCTGAGGAGGTGGAGTTGGAAATGGGCATTCTTGGCAAGGTCCAGGATGTGAGGAAGGAAGGACAGAGGAGTTGAAGATGACTCCAAGGTTTCTGGCTTCAGAGGAAGATGAGGGGGGAGAGCCCATAGAGGATGGCCAGAGTGAAGGGAGGAAAGAGGGAACAGGAGTACCAATAGGATGGATCAGTCTTGCTGGCATAGAGACAGAGATCGTTAGAGGTGCACCAAGACTGGGTAGCAGACAAGCTGTCAGGAATGGTAGAGGAAGTGGGAAGAGGTTCAGTGAGAAGTTTTAAAAATAGTTGGGTGTCATCTGCATAACACTGGAAGTGTGGGGAGAAAGTAGAGATAAGGAGAGCAAGCGGGAGAGATAAATGTTGAAGAACCAGGGCTAGTGGATAGAGCACTGGGGAACTCCACAAGTGGAGAAAGAGACCGGGAAAATCTGGGAGGGACGGTCAGGGACGAAGGAGGTCAGCCAGTTTAGTGCCTGCTACGAGATACTAAGGGTATCATGGAGTCACTTTCTGAGAATAGAGTGGTTGACAGTATTGGAAGCAGAGGAGAGATTGAGATTGAGGACAGCAGGTGAGTTAGAGTCAAGAGATGCAAGCAGTTCTTCACAAATGTTCAGGAGAGCAGTTTCCGTGCCTTTGGATGCTCGGAATCCAGTTTGATGGTTGTGTAGGCAACCAACGAGCTCAGTATGCTGGGTTAGTTGGGGAAGACCAACTTCTCCAGATGTTTCCCACGGAATAGAGTGATAGAGATGGGGCAGTAGTTAGCCAGACACAAGGGGTCGGCGGAAGGCTTGTTCAGGAGGGGCTGCACAAGGGAGTGATTGAGGGAAGAGGGGAAAGACCCGGTAGCAAGAGAATAATATCAGAAATCAGCAAGTGCAGGGGCAAGGTAGCCGATGTTGTCCTGAATAGTCCTGGAAGAACAGTGGGAGACCTGTTTGGAGAAGACCTTCATAGAGTGGACAACTCTAGTGACCTCTTCAAATGTGGTAGGAGAAAAGGAGGTGCAAGAGGATGATGACGGAGCTGAGGCAAGGGTGGCAGGGGGATGGGAGGCGGGGAGGGAGAAAGAGGGAAAGGAAGGAAGAAATAGTACTCATGATGTCCTGAGTTTTTGTAGTGTTGTGGATGGCAGAGCAGTGTAGATGGCCTGTGGGGGATGGGGGGAGAGAGGTGAGGTGCAGACTGCAGAAGGATTGGCTAGTTCCTTGCAGATTTTAAAGAATTCAGCTGTGTTGTTGTATGCTACAGAGATGCGAGCCTGGATGTGGGCCCTCTTTTTGAAACAAATGGCGAGACGATATTGCCTGTGGAGAAGGCAGCAGGCCAGTTTGTCAGAGGGTGAGTCTGAGGTCTGCCATTTCCATCCAGCAGCTCTGCACTTGCGTTTCAGGGCTGATAGATCAGAGTCATACCAAGTGTTAAGCTTGGTGGAAGGTTTCAGGTGGATCGTCATGACAGGGGCGAAAATGTCGAGAGTGTTAGGGATGGCAAGAAGGAGGTCATTGAGAGCCGAGTCAGAAGTAGAGTCAGCAGTGGGGTAGGGGGTGAAGGTGGAGGCGAAGGCAGCAATTGACACTCGTTTCATCGGATGGATGTCTGTGAACAAGGCTGGCAGAGCTGGGGGAGATGTGGTCAGATGGCCGAGAGGACTCAGGTTGGAGGAGAGGAGGGAGTGGCCTGACCAGGAGAGCGTGGTGGAGAGTGGAGCAGAGAGCAAGAGGTTGATATGGATGAAGGCATCACGAGTGTGTCTAGCTGAACGGATAGGACCAGAGGGGAGAATAGAGAGGGAGGGAGAGGTGGATGAGAGTAGAAACCCTGATTGAGGAGTCCATGTGGATGTTGAAGTCACCCAGGAGGAGGAGTTTAGAGGTAAATGTCAGGAGAGAGGAGGATAAATCGATTTTTAGGGCTAAGAAGAAGATTTTGCAATACTCCAAATTTAGGAAAACAAGAAAAATGTCATGTGTAGTGAGTAAGTGAGAAGAGGGGTTGCAATGACTACTCCATAATTTTGTGGTGGCAATACATGGGCTGGTGTCCCCTGATGACGGAGAAGGAGATGAGAAGTTTGAATAGGACTCCTAAGAACTTTGCTTGCAGGCTGTTGTGACAAGGCCTTTGATCCAGCCCTGCCAGGGCTGACGAGGAGCCTGACCCCAACAATCCCTGGGTGCCAGAGAATGTGTAGGCAGGCCTCCTTCCATCATCTCCTTACCTGCCAGGATGGTACCATGGCAGGACCTGGCGTCGTGCTGCACAACATTCTCGCAAGAAAGTACAAGAGGCACATAGGTGCAAACCTTCCCAATTATACCACATTAATTAGTTAAAAGCATGGCATGAGAGCAATAATCCCCAGCTATCGCTGTTTTATGCAAACAACACCCGGACAACCCCACTTCCCACAGAGATACACAGAGTAACGATCCTGACGGGCCTGGGGATCGAGGAACATCAGGAACTCGTACAATTGATTACAAAATATTCTGACAGGTTTTCGCCAAGGCCGGCAAGGGTGCAAAGGATTACCCATCAGATATCCACTCCAATGGGTAGAGTGATCTGCCTAAAACCATATGAAAATGCTGGAGTTGGGTGTAATTGAGAGGTCCTACAGCGAGTGGTCATTACCATTGGTAATTGTTCCCAAACTGGATCAAACATGGAGATTTTATATCGACTTCTGCCGACTCAATGATATCTCCCATTTTGACATGGACACCATGCCAAGAATTGACACACTCGTAGAACACTTGGGGCCAGCCCACTTTAGCTCTACCCTTGACCTAACAAAAGGTTATTGACAGGTCCCCCTGGATGAGAAGGCTATTGCAAAGTTGGCCTTTTTCACTCCAGTTTACTGTTCTACCATTCTGACTTCATGGGGCAACTGCAACATTTCAGCTCCTATTGGACTTCGTTCTGGAGCCTTGCCGAGATTATGCGGGTGCATACGTGGATGATATTGTTATATATAGTGCAGATTGGGATGAACACCTAAGACAACTTGATGCAGTATGCACACCACTCCAGAAGAGCCACTTAACAGTCCAATCCCAGTAAAGGTCATCAAGCCAGGAGCTCCGTACAATATCTAGGCTTCCAAGTTGGAATTAGGAAAGTCCTGCCCCAACAAGCTAAGGTTGAAGCAGTACAACAAACTAAACGACCACTAACAAAGAAAGAAATACAGGCCTTCCTGGGATTAGTTGGCTGTTACTGCCAATGTATACCCACATTTTCCTAACTAGCTGGGCCATTAACAGTTTGCTTGAAGAAAGAATGTCCCAATCTTGTTCAATAGGATTATGGTACCCAGAAGTCTTTTAAACAGCTTAAAGGAGCAAATGTACACAGCCTGTCCTTATTATGCCAGACTTTAAAAAAAGTTTATTCTGCAGACGAATGCCTCAAGCATTGGTCTAGGAGCAGTATTGTCACAGGTAGAAGATGGAGAGGAAAAACCCATCATTTTCATAAGCCAAAAACTGCAACCCAGAGTAATCAACTATTCTGTTATTGAATTAGAAGCATTAGCCTTAAAAAAGGGCTGTGTATAGCTTGAGATATTATCTTACCGGGAGGAAGTTCTGATTAGTGATTGATCATGCTCCACTTGTATTGATGGCTCGCAATAAAGACTCCAATCCCTGTGTGTTGAGATAGTTCTTGGCCTTATAGCTATTTTCCTTCACAGTGTAACATCGGCCAGGACTAAAACAAGCCAACATAGTTTTTTTGTCTCACTATCCCCAGACAGTAAGCCCACAGGGAAGGTATGTGACAGGGCCGTTGATCCAGCCCTGTCAGGAGTGGGAGGGAGCCCGACCCCAACAACCGTGGGTGTCAGAAAATGTATAGGCAGGCCTCCTCCCATCATTTTATTACCTGCCAGGACGGTACCATGGCAGGACCTGGCGTCGCTCTGCACAATATTTGTGCAAGACCACAGATCAGAAAAGAAGAAGAGCCAGCTCACCAACTCCCTAATGCAGCAAAGCCATGTAGAAAAGGGTGCAGGGATTAAAGCTCCTATGTAACCCCCAAGCCCTCCACTGTAACACCCCTGATGTCAAGGTAAGCCATTGGTAGAATAAGTGGCCAATCCAGAGAGGGGGAGATATATTGGAGGGAGCTTGGGAGTTGTTTAGTGTGGACTGCAGCTGGGTGAGGATCGGTGACAGAGGAGGATGTCCAAGAGACCAGAGGAGGTGAGAGTGGCTATAGTGCAGAGGCTATTCTTAAGGAAGAGGTCTGTGGAGTATTTGTGTGAGAGAGGGGAGAGTTTGAGTAGTAGAGGTAGAGTAGGAGTAGTGGTGGAGAAGTGGTATTTGGGAAGAAGTTAAGTAAGCAGTGGGAGTAGTAAGCGAAGGAGATAAGAGGTAGGGTGGAAATTGGTAGTAGAGGGGTTAGCAGGGCACCATATCACTGGGTGTGCTAAAGGAGTAAGGGTGGTAAAGTGCGATCGATAGTAGCAGAATAGGAGCAGTAGTAGATGGAGAGTAGGTAGAGTGACAGTGAGTGGGGAAATAGGAGTAGCTGTTGGTATAGAGGGAGAAGAAGGAGGGAAAAGATGACAACAGAGACAGAGGGGTTATGTTATGTTATGTGAATGTATAGAGCGCATGTCCACCCAAAGGCATCTTGGCGCTATGCATAGTCCACTCAACAGCTGATACCCTCTGTTACCCCTTAGACAAACAGAAACATCTTTAAAGATAAGCGGAAGACTAAGTTATCCGCCATCGCTTGAAGGCATTGTGGAAGCGAATTCCAACACTTAGTTGCAGTAACAGAAAAAGCACACCTCCCCAATTTGAGAGAGACGTATACGTGGAACAAAAATGGTGTATGACTCGAGGGAACAAAGCAGCCTGTTCAGGACATACGGGTGAAACGTACTTTGCAGATATTCTGCACCTTGGCCATAGAAGGCTCGGTGCACAATGCACATAGATTTAAATTCAATTTAAGCCATTTGCAGGTCATCCACTTCCCCGTGTCCTCCAAGCAACTCCGTAGCTGAGACGCCGTATCAGGATGGGAACGATCAAGCCGCAGAACGATCTGGGTGTCATCAGCAAAGGAGTAGCACTGGAGGCCGTGGGAGGGGATGAACCTAACCAACTGCTGGATGTAGAGATTGACTAACGTTGGGACAGAGCCGAGCCCTGGGGTATGCCACAAGTCAAAGGAACAGACACTGAGCGAAAAGGTGGAAGAGAAAGAGTTTGTGTACGATCAGCGAGGAAAGCAAAGACTCAGGAAAGTACTTGTCTGGATATCCCTGCCCCGGCATGGCGAGCGAGCAGGATGGGGTGGCCAACAGTATCAAACGCTGCTGATAGGTCTAATAAGACCAACACGTCCACTCCCCCGTAGTCAGAGAGACATACAATGTCATCCAATTCTGAGACCAGTACGCTCTCCGTACCCCGGCCGGGACGGAAACTGGACTGAAAGGGATCAAAGAAGGTTTCCAAGAAGGAACTAAGAAGAGGAGCAATTAAAGACTCTAGAAGCTTCAGAAAGAATGGGAGCAGAGAAATAGGGCAGACATTAGAGGGACAAGCAGGATCCAGTGAAGGTTTTTCTCAGAAGTGGGGTCACCAGTGCATGTTTCAACTGCAAAGGAATAATCCCCAACTGACAACAATGATTAATAGCTTGGGCTAGCCACGGGGGGATGGCCGGCATTATCTCCTTACACACCGCTAATGGAATGGCATCCAAAGCTGAGGAAGATTTAAGCCGAGAAGTGCCTTTAAGTTCTCCTTCACTGAAAAGGTAGACCATGTCCCCAGGGAGGGGCAGCCAGATGCCGCCGAAAAACCTCCCTCAGACCCTGGGTGAGATAACACACGTTTTTGCAATTTTCTCAAAAAAGAAGCTAGACAAAGAATCACACAACTCCTGTGATGGAACAGCTCCTGCCAGAGCGTGTGGGGGGGGGCGCGGGGAGGATAGAGAGCGTACAAGTTCAAGCAGCTCTCTAGGCTGATTAAGGGCAGCCTCAACTTTGCCTGAGTAGAACCGTATAGCCCCCTCAGCCCCCTCTAACAACGGCTCTGCAGTTCATTCACTTTATCGCTACACACTTTTCACCTTTCACTGAGACTTTCGATTGGGCTACTTCCTTTCGCCAGACCACTCAGTTACTCATTATCGCTGCCTTTACAGCTATCGTTACTTCTAGGTTAATTTGCAGGTCTTCCTTTCTTCGCGTCTCGTTCACATGCGTGCAGCCTTCAATTGTGCAACAATATGTTCCTACTTCAATTTTTCTTTAGCACACACCAGTCTCTCACGTAGCTTGTCAACTCACCGGCTGTGTGCGTTACTTTTCTACTCTGTGCTGCTTTGATTCTCGAGTCAAGGTTAGTGCCACAGGCTCAACCACGCCTCCCCAGCTCTGCTGTTCACCCGGAAGGGGCACTGGCATCTTTGAAATACAATTCAGCTTTCTTGTTTGGGACTGAGGCTTCTCCAGGTGCCATTCGCTGCCGGAGGCAACAACCTCCTGCAGGAAACTCCTGGGATTCTCCACCCATTGCTCTCGTACCTCGGTCTGTTGCTCTGCTCCAGTAGGTTCGCCTTTGTCCCGGACGTTCTGCTCTTACTCGTGTTCCACCTTGCTCAGAGTGTGTTTCTACCATCTGCCTTTTGTCAGTGTGAGGAGAGCTAATTGGTATCAGATGTATGTACGTACTTAGGGTTAAGTGCCTGACTTCGCCTCACCCAATTAGTGGGACATGGTCAATGCTATGTGTAAGAGTTAGCATTATTACTTTCAGTCACCCTCTTCCTCTGCCCATTGTTTGTGTGGAAAGGGGGGTGGAGTTGGCACATTGGAGAATCCTATGAAATAGGAGGGATCATAGATAAGGGAAAGGGAGGAACACTGCATCGGGCCAACGGCTGCCTCACTGTAACGCTCACCTGATTCCCGTAGAGGCGCCGGTCTTGACTGGGCGTATACCGTATCTTCAAAGGTGATGTGTAACACACGGCTGGCTCTTTGGGCTGGACCTCTGTGCACTGTATGTCTGACTTGAAGGGTAAGATGTCTGCAGATAGAAAATATGGGATTAAGGAACTGGGTTATTGAATGTCTCTCTCTTCTTCCCTTTCTCTTCTCCTGTAGAACCCCAAAGGTTAACGCTCTCACCTTAGGTAAGTGAACGCCGTGCTCTCCATCTGCCTCGGGGCAGGGTGCTGTAACCAGTTTCTTCACTGGATAAGGGGAGCAGGCCTCTTGACTTCAGAGGACTGCTGTCCGTCGTTTACTGCACGAACGGTAAGTTTCGAGTAATCCTAATGTCTTTAAAGTCTTTAGTAATGATGTCTCTTGTTTTGCAGGGTTCCGGCGATGGCGGATGACGGGCTGAAGTGAGTTGAAGATGGAGCCCGTGTGATGAATAGAAGCGCCTGGAAGCACGTAAGTAAGCGCTTGTTGCCTGCTTCACGATGCGCTCTAACTGTCTTTTTATTTTGCAGGTACAAGTTCGGAGCGGATGCAGGGTGCCGGAATACCCACTGGGTTAGATGTGGAAAGGAGTAATGGCACGTGAGTATTAAAGTTCCCCAATGTCTTTAAACGCACCTTGTTTTGTCTTTCAGATGCGGGATGCAGCGCCGAAGGCCTCCGGAGCGTGCGAAGAGTTGGTAAGCTTTTGTCTTTCAGATGCCGGAATGCAGTGTGAAGACCTCCGGAGCGCACGAAGAGTAGGTAAGCCTTTGTCTTTCAGATGCCGGAATGCAGCGCGAGGCGTTGGTGACAGCCGATGGACCAGGTAAGTGAAGAGCTGTCACTGAAGACCGTAATGCTAACCTGTTCTTTCTTGTCTTTATAGGTGTTGCTGAAGACTGGATTCAGGATGGTAAGCCTTTTTCCTTAGGCCCAGGATCAGATGCAGAAGACACGATGAGCGTTCTGCTGCAGAGGATGCAGAATAACGCAAAGCAAGATTCATCCATCGGGTGTGGTTTAAATAGCCTCCTGTAGTGCTTAGGTGTCTCCTTCCACAGCCACGCCTAGGTAAGAAAAGAGTTCCTGCTTTCCAGAAGAGTTCCAGTGTTCTGAATCTAGGGAGTGGCTCCTGCCCCACCCAACAGGAAAAGTAGTTCCAAACAGAAGAGGATCAGAGGCTCAACTGGCAGGCAAGTAAGCAGCATGGTCTGCTGCAGGTAAGTCCACCCAAGCATTATGAGCCCGGCGCTTCCAGCGCTGGGACTGGGCATATTTATGAGCCTGGTGCCACTGGCGCCAGGACTGGGTCCAAAAGGTCCCAATTGGGACTGGTTGGCACTCGGAACCTGGGTTATGGATCTGTTTCCAAGGGAGTTGGGAAAACCCTGACCTTTTGGAAGCAGAGATCATGACAGTACCCCCCCTCAAGGCCCCTCCCAAACCGGGCTTCTCCGGGGGTTTTGGCTTGTCAGGAAATGCTCGGTGAAATCTTTTGATTAGGCGAGGAGCGTGGACATATTCAGCAGGTTCCCAGGATCTCTCTTGGGGGCCGTAGCCTTTCCAGTCAATTAGGTAAAATAGTTTAGATTTGGAGATCTTGGAGTCCAGAATGCTTTTGACTTCAAACTCGAGTTCTCCATCAACTAGGATAGGTTTTGGAGATTTAGTTAGTCGGGTTTGAGGTTGCACGGGTTTTAATAGAGAGACGTGGAAGACCGGATGTATCTTCATGTGCGGGGGCAAGTCCAACTTGACCGCTACTGGGTTTACTATGGTAGTGATGGAATAGGGACCAAGGTATCTTGGGTTGAATTTGCGTGGCCCTTTTAGAGGTAGATATTTGGTGGATAACCAGACTTGATCCCCTACTTGATATTGAGGGGCTTCCTTCCGATGTTGATCTGCTCCTTTCTTGTATTGTTCTTTAGCCCTTTGAAGGTGAGAAACAGCTTCCTTAAAGGCTTGGGTGATTGTAGAATGCAGGTAGTCTACTGCTGGTGTTTCAAGATCTTGGAGGGGATCCAACTCCGAGGTTCGAGGGTGACTGCCGTACAAAAGAAAAAACAGGGTTTTCCCAGTTTCCGAATGGACAGAGTTATTGTAGGCATATTCGGCTATCCAAAGGATGTCTTTCCAAGTTTTTTCCGTTTGTTGCAGCATGCAGCGTAAATACTGTTCCAGAATTTGATTGGTCCTCTCGGTTTGTCCGTCGGTCTGAGGGTGGTGACTGGTCGATAGTCTCACATCAATTTGAGCCGACCGACAGCAACTTCGCCAAAAATGAGAAATAAATTGACTACCTCGATCCGAAATTAGAACCGAAGGAAAACCGTGCAGTCGGACGATGTTTTCGAGAAATTCTCGGGCCAGAGTTGCTGCTGTTGGCAAGCCTTTGAGCGGAATGAAATGCGCCATCTTGGAGAATAAGTCCACGATTACTAGAATCGTATTGTATCCGGAGCATGGAGGTAGATCGGTGATGAAGTCCATAGAAAGCGTATGCCAAGGGCGAGGTGGGATGTCAATAGGGCGTAAGATGCCTGCTGGTCTTTCCTTTTGACTCTTGTTTTGGGCGCATACTCCACAGGACATTATAAAGTCTCTGATATCTTTTTTCCAAGACGGCCACCAGAAGTAGCGCTTGATCTTTTCTGAGGTCTTGGCCATACCGGGATGTCCTTCCATTAAAGAATCGTGATAACAAGAGATTACTTTTTTCTGTAAATCTGTGCTGGGTAGGTATAATCGTTCTTGGAAATACAATAAGTTGTCCTTTACTGCAAAGTCCTTTCCCTGCAGATGCCAATTCTGTATGTCTGCTGGAGTTACAAGTTGCCTGGCTTTATCCTTAACTTCCTCTATGGATTCTGTGGCGATTAAACCCAGAATTCTTTGTTCGGGAATGATTGGTACAGGTTTAGGGTTGATCAAGTGTTCTTCCACTCCCATCCGAGAAAGGGCATCAGCTTTACCGTTCTTTGTACCAGGTCGATAGGTAATTATGAAGTCAAACTCGGCAAAGAATAATGCCCAACGGAGTTGTCTAGAGGATTGGGCTTTTGCGGTTTTCAAATATTGCAGGTTTCGGTGATCCGTAATCACAGTAACGGTGTGTCGGGCCCCCAGCAGATAATGCCGCCAAGCCTTAAAGGCAGACTTGATAGCCAGAAGTTCCTTGTCAGTAATCGTGTAATTGATTTCAGGAGGCGAGAATTTGCGGGACCAAAATGCCACGGGATGCAACTGATTGGTTACCGGGTCCTTTTGTGATAGAACTGCCCCCATGGCAAGGCTTGAAGCATCAGTTTCCACGATGTAGGGGAGTTCGGGGCGAGGGTGTTTTAAGATTGGTGCAGAGATAAATTTAGTCTTCAAATCCTGGAAAGCTTGTTCCGCCTCGGTAGACCATTCAAAACGTTTGTTTTTCTTTAACAAGGCAGTGATGGGCTGGACTATTCGAGAGAATTCGGGGATAAACCTGCGGTAAAAGTTAGCGAAGCCTAACATGCTTTGCACACCTTTTACGGAGGATGGTGATGGCCATTTGAGAACTGCATCGACCTTCTTTGAATCCATACGCACTCCGCCAGGTGATAATATGAATCCCAAGAATTCAACTTCAGTCACGTTGAAAACACATTTTTCCAACTTAGCGAAAAGTTTGTGTTGACGCAATCTTTCGAGGACCATTTTCACGTGTTTCCGATGTTCAGATTCCGATGAAGAATAAACGAGGATGTCGTCAATGTAAACAACAACACACACATCTATGAGCTCTCTGAGGACATCGTTCATAAAATATTGAAAGGCGGCCGGGGCATTGCAAAGTCCAAAGGGCATGACCTGATATTCAAATAGCCCATACCTGGTGCGGAAGGCCGTCTTCCATTCATCGCCCTCTTTTACTCGTACCAAGTGGTAAGCTCCTCTAAGATCCAGCTTTGTATATATGCATGCTTTTCTGACTTGGTCCAGGAGTTCAGGGATCAAAGGTAACGGATATCTATTCTTAACGGTGATCTGGTTCAGGGAGCGATAATCTATACAAGTTCTAAGGTCTCCTTCCTTTTTTGGAACGAAGAACAAAGCTGAAGAAGCAGGGGACTTGGAAGGACGAATAAACCCATTTGCCAGGTATTGATCCAGGTATTGTCGAAGGTGAAGGTTCTCAGGCTCGGTGAGGGCATAAATTCTACTACAAGGAGGAGTAGATCCAGGTATCAGGTCTATCTGGCAGTCATAAGACCTATGAGGAGGTAGAGAGTTAGCCTGATCCTTCCGGAAAACATCTTGGTAGTCTAGGTATTCGGGAGGTAACTGGGGAGTCTCTGAAGAAATTGCTGCCAGTGCAACACCAGGTGGAGGGTGACAAGTAGAGACACATTCTGGAAACTGGACTGTTCTTGCTCGCCAATCCATCAGAGGATTGTGTTTCTCTAACCAAGGTATTCCTAGAATAATCTGAAACTGAGGGGCCTTGATCACATCGAACACGATCTTCTCATGGTGTCCATCTTGACTTACTAGCGTCACCTCTTGAGTGGTATGCGTTACTGGCCCGGAGGCTATCTCCGTACCATCCACCGTAGTAATGACGTCCTTTACAGCCTTGGGACAAAGAGTTAGATTCATCCTCAAAACCATTTCGTGATCCACATAATTGCCGATGGCACCGCTGTCGACGTAAACTTCAATTGCATGTAATCGATCCGGATTATCAGGGCTAATGAGGACCATAGGTATCACGAAATGCGAGGTCACGGAACTGGTTTTCACGCTCGGCAAGAGGACCTCTATTCTTGTCGGGCGAGGTCCTTTCCCTGCTCAGAGTTTGTAACTTTGGTAACTGCAGCTCCTACTGCCTTCTTGGCAGGTTTCACCGGACAGTCTCGAAGAAAGTGCCCTGAGTTTCCGCAATAGAGGCATAATTGCAACTGTTTTCTCCTTTCCCGCTCCTTTTGTGTTAGAGGACCTTTCAGACCCCCTATTTGCATGGGTTCCCCGGAGTCTACTCCTTTGAAAGGAGTTGGCGGTTTGGAAAATACTCGAGCATCAAACTTGGAACGATCGGCCTTCCTGTTTTGCAGTCTGTGATCTATTTGAACGACTAAGTCTATATAGTCCGAACAATCTTGTGGGGGATTCACTACTTGGGCTAACACATCTTTGAGCTCTCCACGTAGACCTCTATAAAACAGCGTAATCCTTTTGTCCTCAGGCCATTGAGTTTCCACTATCAGTCTGTTGAAAGACGCAATATAAGCCAAAAGGTCTTGATTACCTTGTCGCAACAAAAGAAGCTCATTGTCCAAGGCCTGCCCCTGTGAATGTCTTGCGAACAGTTTTTCCATACTGAGCTGAAAAGCTTGAAAATCATGGAGGACCGGATCATCTTGATTTATTAGAGGGATCGACCAGTCTGCCGCATTGCCACTAAGGTACGAAAGCACGAAAGCTACTTTAGCTTGATCAGTTGGAAAGGCTGCTGGCCGGCATAAGAAATGCAACCGGCACTGATTGATAAATACTGCAAACCTCTTTGGGTCACCAGAAAATCGTTCGGGCGGAGCCAGAGGTACATTCCCAGGTAGGTTGATCTGCACTGGATTCATAGAGTATGTAGAAGGAAGATTTCCCCCAGATGCGGGTAACGGGGTCTGTCCGGCTTGTGACTGTAGCAATTGTCTAGCGAGATCATCTGTTCGCTCCTTGGAAATAATCAGTTCCCTTCTTAGAGCGTTCATTTCCTGACGGGCTGCATGCACTTCTGCCCTTAGTTCCCCAAGTAACTGGGCTAGCTGGTCGGTATCCGAGGTTTCCATAGCGCCTGGACGGGAGTTTTGTGGTAGGCTTTGCGTTCTGTAACGCTCACCTGATTCCCGTAGAGGCGCCGGTCTTGACTGGGCGTATACCGTATCTTCAAAGGTGATGTGTAACACACGGCTGGCTCTTTGGGCTGGACCTCTGTGCACTGTATGTCTGACTTGAAGGGTAAGATGTCTGCAGATAGAAAATATGGGATTAAGGAACTGGGTTATTGAATGTCTCTCTCTTCTTCCCTTTCTCTTCTCCTGTAGAACCCCAAAGGTTAACGCTCTCACCTTAGGTAAGTGAACGCCGTGCTCTCCATCTGCCTCGGGGCAGGGTGCTGTAACCAGTTTCTTCACTGGATAAGGGGAGCAGGCCTCTTGACTTCAGAGGACTGCTGTCCGTCGTTTACTGCACGAACGGTAAGTTTCGAGTAATCCTAATGTCTTTAAAGTCTTTAGTAATGATGTCTCTTGTTTTGCAGGGTTCCGGCGATGGCGGATGACGGGCTGAAGTGAGTTGAAGATGGAGCCCGTGTGATGAATAGAAGCGCCTGGAAGCACGTAAGTAAGCGCTTGTTGCCTGCTTCACGATGCGCTCTAACTGTCTTTTTATTTTGCAGGTACAAGTTCGGAGCGGATGCAGGGTGCCGGAATACCCACTGGGTTAGATGTGGAAAGGAGTAATGGCACGTGAGTATTAAAGTTCCCCAATGTCTTTAAACGCACCTTGTTTTGTCTTTCAGATGCGGGATGCAGCGCCGAAGGCCTCCGGAGCGTGCGAAGAGTTGGTAAGCTTTTGTCTTTCAGATGCCGGAATGCAGTGTGAAGACCTCCGGAGCGCACGAAGAGTAGGTAAGCCTTTGTCTTTCAGATGCCGGAATGCAGCGCGAGGCGTTGGTGACAGCCGATGGACCAGGTAAGTGAAGAGCTGTCACTGAAGACCGTAATGCTAACCTGTTCTTTCTTGTCTTTATAGGTGTTGCTGAAGACTGGATTCAGGATGGTAAGCCTTTTTCCTTAGGCCCAGGATCAGATGCAGAAGACACGATGAGCGTTCTGCTGCAGAGGATGCAGAATAACGCAAAGCAAGATTCATCCATCGGGTGTGGTTTAAATAGCCTCCTGTAGTGCTTAGGTGTCTCCTTCCACAGCCACGCCTAGGTAAGAAAAGAGTTCCTGCTTTCCAGAAGAGTTCCAGTGTTCTGAATCTAGGGAGTGGCTCCTGCCCCACCCAACAGGAAAAGTAGTTCCAAACAGAAGAGGATCAGAGGCTCAACTGGCAGGCAAGTAAGCAGCATGGTCTGCTGCAGGTAAGTCCACCCAAGCATTATGAGCCCGGCGCTTCCAGCGCTGGGACTGGGCATATTTATGAGCCTGGTGCCACTGGCGCCAGGACTCGGTCCAAAAGGTCCCAATTGGGACTGGTTGGCACTCGGAACCTGGGTTATGGATCTGTTTCCAAGGGAGTTGGGAAAACCCTGACCTTTTGGAAGCAGAGATCATGACACTCACCCCCACTCCCGAAGACCCCTCTCCTAGGTGATACTCCCACACTGGTCCACCCCCAGGGTCTGGATCCAAAGACAATGGCCATGGCCTGGCCACCTGAGAGAGAGAGATCCCTGGAGACTAGCAAGTGAGATACCCTTTGGCTTCTCATAGAAGTCAGTCATTGGATTAGGCCGATCACCGCCAGTCTTAGAAGGAGAACAGACAGCCAAGCATTACTGTTGGCAAGCACTAATATCCCTGATAAGGAGACCTGGGCTAGGAGGAAGGAAAGCCCAGGGAAAGTTGTGTGAGAGAGGGACAGTCCTAGTGCCAAAATCCCCAAGCCCTGAGATCCATTGAAAATCTTCTCCTTCTGCCATAAAATACTGTATTTTACTGTGCTGTGTTTTATTTTGACTTTCTATTACTTTCTGAAGGAGTGCCAAATGTATTGGAAACATCAGTTTGGTGTGTGGCACTTGTTGTCCATTATTAGCAGCTTACCATCTCAGTTCCTCCCGCAGTCTGGCGAGCCAACAAATAAGTGGAAGATATGGAGAGGGGATTTTCAGGGCTATGTGCTAGCACTACATGGGCCTAGTTACAGTGCAGATCGAAGGATGGCACTGTTGATGCACTGCTTGCATTTTAAAAGATGGAGAGTACTGAAGAGTCTTCCTGAACTGTTATGAAGTGCAGAGGCCGAAGTTGGAGCGGCGTCATGAGAATCTTTATATTCTTATGAGACTATTTTGTGCAAAATGGTCCTGCATTATGAAAAGAAATCTAGTCCCATATTGGAACGTTACTATTTTGGGATGCAAGAAAAAGGAGAGTCGGTGGAAAATGTTGTCACAGCATTGAGGGAATTGGCCAATCGTTGCGTCTCCTGACTAGGTCTCTCCCATTGTTGTGGCAAAGAAGACCAACATGTAGACCAGGCTCTGTGTGGATTTCAGGGGGCTCAACACGTATGTGGTGGCGGACAAGTTCCCTCTGCCGGAAATAGGAGAAATGGTGAGTCTGGTTAGTGGGTCATGCTATTTTAGCACGTTGGATTTGACATCTGCCTACCAGCAGATATACTTACATCTGGAGTCAAGGGAGGTGACGTTTATAAAACCCAAAGCGACTTTTAAGTTTCAAAGAATGGTGTTTTGTTTGGTCTCAGCCGTAGCTTTCTTCCAAAGGATGATGCATGCCCTTTTCAGTGAGTAGAAGGGGGTATTCTATTTTCAGGATGATATACTAGTTACGGGTACCACAAAAAACGAGCATAATATGAGGTTGGAGAGGGTTCTGAAGATTATCAAGGAGGCTGGTTTGATATTGAGGAGAGACAAATGCAGGCTGAAGAGGACATCCATAGATTATCTGGGAAACACCTTGAGTAAGGGAGGAGTGGAATCCAAAAGGAACTTAGTGTCAGTAATCCAAAGTGTATGTAGCCCAAAGGGCAGGTGTGGTGTCAGGTGCTTTCTAGGTCTTATGCCAAATGTATTCCACATTTTGCTGACAGATGTAAGAGTATTCTGAACCTTTGTAAGAAGGGGGTGGATTTTGAAAGGACCAGGGATTGTCAACGCAAGTTTGAAGATGTCAAGAGAGCGATTGCTGGTAGTTTGACATTGGCCAGTTTTGACACTGGGTGCCCCACATGGATCATAACAGATGCCAGTGACACAGGTCTTGTGGCGGTGTTGCTGCAGAAACATTGGTGTGTGGATAGGCTAGTGGCTTTTGCCTCAAGGGCACTCGCTGACATGAAGAAGTATTCCATCATAGAAAAGGAGGTGCATTGGCAGAGAAGAAATTCTGTGTGTGTATGTGGGGAAGGAGTTTTAAGGTGCTCATTGACTATAAGCCTCTCTTGGGGGTATTCATGTCTAAAGGTCTGGATGATGTGTCAAGGCGCATCATGAGGTGGGTAACCTCTATGCGAGGGCACAATATTGAGGTGGACCATGTCACAGGGAGGGACAATAAGCTGATTTCCTATTGCGGGCAGCAAACTCGACTGTGGAGGATGAGGGCGATGTGGAGGAGGTTTTCCTAGTGTGGGAGGGGCATTGACAGGGATGAGTGGTAGAGAGAGTTGGGGAGGATGCCACTCTTCTCGAGGTCACGAGGAAGGTGAGAGAAGGTTGGAGAGAACATAGGTGACAGTGAAGCTGTGAGACAGTTTCATAAAGTTTTTGGTGAACTGAGTGTAGAAGGATTCTTGTATGAAGGTTAAAGGATTCTTGCACTGTCTGGGTTGAGGGCCAAGATGTTGATGTTGGCGCTTGAAACACATTTGGGGAGGATGAAGTGCAAAGGGAGGTTGAGAAGTGACTATTGGACACCCAAGAATGAGAGTGAAGTGGAGGAAATAGTGGAACATGGTGAACAGTGTAGAAAGGTGAGCAAAGTCTTGAGGAATTACATTCATCCTCTTAGAGCATTGGAGTTGCCTTCCCTATTATGGCAATTTGTTTCTGTGGATTTGTTGGGGCCCCAATATGATAGAAGAAGGAGAAAGAAGTACATACTGGTTTTGTTAGATTTGCACTCCAAGTGGGCAGAGGTAAGTGTTGTAGGGGAAGCTGATTCTCAGGTGGTTGTTAATTTCTTGGATGAGGTGTTCCAAAGAGAGGGTTTGCCCACCAAGTGGTGTTCAGTTTACCTCAAGATTGGTGTACGGTCTGGGGGGGTCACATCATAAGGCATCGTTGTATCACTCTGAGACTAATGTTGTGATGGAGCGATTTAACCGCACTCTCCTACAAGCGGTTCAAGTAGCAAAGCAGTGGGGGAAGGATTGGAGGAGGCTGTGCTGGTGCGGGCATGCGCCTATCGACTGTCTCCTCCTACTACAACGGGCCTACTCATTTCGAAGTGTTGAGGAGGAAGAAGCCTCATACCACGGTGTGCCCTCCGTGGTTGAGAAGGGCATGTCATGTGGACTGGGACGAGGACCAGTTGAGAGGTAGGGTTCAGGGGAAGGCAGACACTATGAAGGAGAGACATGACCAGCTCAAGGGTATGATGAGAGGAGAGTTTGGAGTAGGAGACCAGGTTTGCATGAGGAAGAGCAGGATTATGAGGTAGCATTAGGATGCAGTGATGTTGGATGATGGTAGAGTATGGAATAAAGGGAAGTTGGTCAAGTGACAGTGAGGGGGTTTATTCACTGTAAGGGTTGGAAAAGTTGTAGCTAACCTGGTTTGTCTTATGTTCATGTAAGTATGGTACGAGTGTGTGAGTGTGGGTGTGCGAGTGTGCTGTAAGTGTGTGTGTGAGAGTGTGATTCGAATGTGGGTATGCAGAAATGTGCTTGCCGAGGGAGGAAGATGCTTCAAGCAGTACATTGTCCTGTGGAATGTAGAATAATATGTGGGTGGCTGCATTCCAGAATGGAAGAGAACGATTCTATGAGGAACGGCTGGTCTGAGAAGAGTTCAGTTGAGATTGGATGCTATGGGGGTCGCTTTACCCACTTGCCTTAACTGATGAATGAAAAGAATAAACCAACTTATTGGACTTCTGAAGTTATTCACCACAAGGCACTTTATAAATAGGTTCACGTTGCATGTATAGTCATTTGGTAGACCAAGTGTCTTGAACACAGGCGGTGGCTTTATGGATTTGTGGTTATGTGTTCAGTGAAAAATTGGAAGAAGGGGTGGGGGTAAAGGGGAGAAGGGTGTTGCAATGTAGTCAGAGTAGCCAGTGTGGCTCAGACGATTTTGACTTACATGTTGTAATACTGGTCAAGATAGTAATTATTGAATATTGCTTCTGTTGAAGGTGTTGATGTTGTATGGGCCAGACAAATCATATGTAATGGTGACGTGGCGTAGACAATGGTTAGCGGAGGAGAGAAGTTTGGACACATAGAAGGACACTTTTGCTAAGAAGAACTGCATTATACATTTGTGTGGAGCACAGAGGGAGTCTGTTCATTTGCTTCCGGGGAAGGCATTTACAGGTTACTGGTGGCTTAAAAAAGAGTTTTTATAGACCTTGAGGTTGGAGCATACCACCAAGATGAATTCCAGCGCTTTGATTTAGTTTCCATCAGGGACATAGTGAGCCCATGACATTGCCTAGGTTGCAGTTATTGGCCGGTATCTTTTGTTGTTGTAGACATTAGACGGAGGACAGGAGATGAGTGTGACTGTCAGGAATAGCTACTGTTGCATGTCAGTTTGGTCTGTGATGTAGCCAAGGGCGTGCGGTCAGAGGTATTAACTATAGAATTTATGAATTTGCAGTGTTTATGTGTATAGCAACCACAGGCAAAGAATACGAAAGACATACCAAGGAGTTCATACAAAAGGTTCACAATCTCCTTCCATGACTCAGCTGCCTCTTCCCCAGCGAATTCAGCAAAGTGAGCGGCTGTGCTGTATACATTCAGTCGGTCAATGCAGTTCAGTACCAGAGAAATCACACCCTGAAAAAGAAAATAGGAGCAGTGAGACAAATCTAGAGGACCTTTTGCTTCCATCCACCATCCCAACAATATATTCACCACCCATCCCACTCACAACCTTATGCATCCATCCATCAACCAGTCCATATAATGATCCATTCCTCCATCCATCCACTCATCATTCCATCCAGCCAGAATCCCATCCACCATCCATACATCTGTCCATCCATCCATACAACCACCCACTCACCCATCCATTCATCCTCCAATCAATCCATACATACATCCATCCATACATGCAACCATACATCAGCGACAGCAGTCCACCTACCGTCGAACCTACGACTCAGCATTAAATCCATCACAAAACACCCATTAATCTAACAAGATAATTGAGGCAAGCCTGCTGAGTGGTCTTGGTTGCTGAAGAGACTACAGGAATGTGGGACTGACATCCCATTGTTATGCAATGTGTCAACTTGAAGCTAGTTCCCACCTCTCTGTATGAAAGGCAGTGAAAGGCCTGTGGGAGTCCAGAAGTTACCACAGTTGTTGCTGCAGAGCAGTCCTCTTTCAGAGGGGAGAAGTATGTGGTTTGGGTGGAGACACAAAGTCTGCTCCCAGCACAAATTTCAAGGGAACCCTGCACTTAAATCAAGAGTCACAGAGGGCTCAGTTAACCAGAGAGACACTTTGATCTACAACAGACTGGGAGATGGGTGGGATTTAGGTATATGTTGTCATCCCCTTGTCTGTCCTGTTGCAGAGCACTCTGGTCCTGACCTCATCCATAACTGACGATTGTTGGTGGGGACCTAGAATTGGTTCATTAAGGTGGGCTTAGCCTGCACCAATCATTGGGGCCCATTTGGCTTTAAAAGAGGGCTGAACCCCTCACTTGACAGATCATCTGAAGACTTTGAAAGGAGTAAGAAAAAGGTCTCATTTGGACCCGAGCCCAAGGTACAGTCTACCTTACATCTTCCGCTAGTGAAAGAAGGCCAGGAGTTCCAATAGGGAAGCAAGATCCCTCCCCTAAACATCTCCCTGGGAACAGAGGGAGATACCGTACTAAGAGGACCCACCCAGCAGCTCCAGCACCGGTACTCAACCAGCACACAGCATGCCCTGCTAGGTTCTGCCAGCAAACTTCCTAGTTGGGAAGTGCCAGAGAGTCTCTGCACAAAGGACAGGGCCATTGCCTGCAATCACTCTCCTGAGCTCTGGGCCGCCTGCAGAAGGACACAAGCCCCGTGAAGAAGCTAGGAGGAGTGCCACATAAGCATCTTCCAGTGTCCATCTTTTAAGGAAATTTTCAAGATAGTCGAGTCCTCGAACCATATCCGGCTGCACCGCTGACTGTAGTCACGCCACCGTCACAAAAGCCATCCGAGCCACCTCGTCCAGCATTCAAGATCTGCCAACCAGCACAGAGATAACGATTCTTGGCCCCGAGCTGCTGCGCCGGACAGTCTGCAGATGTCCATCCAGCCTCGCTTGACGAATTGCCTGCGGCCTGGTACCTGCAGCTGTCTCCAGCCACTAACTGTCTCAAGGGCTGTGAAGCGCCCTGGAACCGCCTAAATGCTGTTGAGCACCAAGACTTCTTCTGCAGCACGTACATTGTGGTTCTGCCCCCCTGGTCCTTCTCCGAAGGCCCCTAGAGACAGTTATGAACTTTTGTGTCTTTGGTGCTGGCACTGAATAACCTTGAACAGTAAGACTGATTACTTTACCAACTACCCTCCTCGCAGTACCCAGAGTGCATCCCTTTCCTTCATGTATCTGTCTGTCCTCAGTGTTCCTTTACAGTGTCGGTTGTATTTGTAGTGTCTGTTGTAGAACTGTCTGTTGTAGTAATAATAAAGTAGATATTGTTATACAACATTGACTGGACAGTTCCTTTTATGATTGGGTAATAATTGTATTTTCGCTGTGTTACAATTAACCAACGATCCACAACCTTGAGGAGATAAGCCTGCCGTTCCGTCCACGTTACCAAAATTGGACAAGGAGGTCTTATAATTCACTTGTATTCCAATCTGTTTGGATCCCTTCTGGTGTACTAGAGGTTGGGGGTTGATTGAAGGTTTAGAAACCGATATTCATCCCTGGACCACTGATGCCCTGGAAGTTGATTCGTCATAACCCACCCTCCCAAAGATCCACCCATATAGAATGTATGTGATCACTGCGCCGCCCGCAACTGCGCTGATGAAAATGTGGATGGCAAGTATGGTGTGGCACAGTGATCAGATAGATCACTTTGCCCACATCCCCTGGCCAGCATTCCCCTACCCGACCCCCCACCCCACTTACATTTATCCCTGCAGTGTCAGTTCCGCCCATTTACTTAATTCTTTTTTTTATTTTTTTATAAATTTTATTGGTTTACATTCAAACCTTTAAAATACACAAAACATTCACAAAACAAAACAAACATTAATTCATTTCACTTCAAACCAACTCTTTACAAGTCTTTACAAATCTCCTTTTCACTGAGTCCCACTCATCCATATAAGTGAGTGTTTAGCTATTTCTTCTTTGCCATGACCTCAACTTAAAAGGATTTTCCAAGAGGGCAAGAGATGTTTCACGTCCTCACTTCTTTGCAGGCACACTTGGGACTATCAATCGATTTTCAATTGTCGCTTAAAGGTGTGTTAACGGCAAGACTAATTTCATGTCTCTCCCGTTGAACATTTGTTGCCACCACTCTTCAGCGTCAAGCGGCGGGTGGGAGGCACTCCAAAGGCCCAAATGATGAGTTCTTTCCGTTCTTAACCCGACACAGAATAGCACCAAGTGTTTCAATGTTTCAAGTACTTGTGTGCAGCAACGACACATCGGATGCAAGTTTGCATATGATGAGCACGCCCGTAACCGCTCTTTGGTTTTAAACCCGTTCAGCCTAAAATACATGAACAGCCTTCGGGCGTACGGATCAGGAAATAATTTGATGTATTTTTGTATGCTGTTATACCCCCGAGCTTCAAGTGGGGCCTCACACATTGATTTAGAGGACAATGTTTTGGAGCATGTTAAGTCCCAATCCGCACGCCATATTTTTGTTTTTGCCGCATTCAGGTTGCCTTGGAGAACCTCAGGCTGGATATCGTACTCAAACATTAGGACTTGCAGCGTCTCATCAACATTGACAGGACATCAGGACCAGAAGAGGTGGCACCATGGAAAACTTCAAATTGTGGAATTTGTTCGCATGTTTTTGTTTTGCGATAGAGTGATAACAAATTCCTACAAACTCTCGCATGGATTGAAATTAGTGATAATTCGTATTTTATAGATGTCGTTGCTGTTCCTTTCGGTAAGTTGAGAACTTTGGACCAGAAGATATTCTCAAGCGTGGACCATACCTCCCATGTGCAGCCCAATGTGTTTTCTGCCCCGTACGTTAGTATAGGTATAACCTTTTGTTCATAGAATCGTAAAACTGCCTTCAGAGAAAATTTCCCATATCTATTGTTTATCACCTGTGCTTGACACGCTAGTTGCTTGCATTTCCGTTTAGTCTCAATTATCCACGGGTCGTCATTAAGACAGGAACTGATCATCATTCCAAGGTATTTCACACTAGGCGAAATCGTCAGTTTTTCTTGACCCAATGACCATGCTGGTCTTTTTGCAAGCCTTGCCTTGCCGCTTTTCAGATCTTTATGGACCAGTATTTCACACTTCTTTGTGTTAATAAGCAGATGGTTATCAAACACATATTGTTGGATAGCATTGATTTTCCTTTGTAATCCAATGGGTGTTAAGTCCAGCAATATGAGGTCATCCGCATAGAGAAGCCAACTTAGCCGAGATTTATGCATCTTTGGAGGAAAGGTGTTTATAGCCTCAAAGGACTTCCCGATTTCAGAAATAAACAGGCTAAATATCGCTGCCGCTAATGGGCAGCCCTGCTTAACCCCTTTGAAAGTGTTGATCGGTTGAGACAGCGTACCTGTTTGGTCCAAGAGTACCCGGATTGAAGTTCCTGTGTGTAATTCTTTTATTGCAGCCACTAGATCTTTCGGGCAACCCCATGCACGCATTTTGTTCCATAAGCGTGCGCGATCTTTCGTGTCAAGCGCATAGGAAAAGTCAATGAAGGCGAGGTATACCACGGTTTTAGATCTAATTGCCTCCATTTTGAGTAGATTCAACAACAAATTCAACGAGCAGCCAACCTACTTAACAAAGCCTGTTTGTTTTACATCTACGTGTTTCGATTGAATTGCCCATTTTACTAAGTTGTGCTGTAAAATGGTCGCGTACACCTTCCCTAGGACATCGAGCAGGGCAACTGGCCGATAATTTTTAGGGCACGTTCTATCTCCCTTTTTGAATATTGGGACAATCACCGCAGATTTCCATGATTGAGGTGTCTGCCGCTGGAGGTTCACTCTCTTAAAGAGAGACACACAGAAGTCTGCCCATGGCTCCGGATGTTGCTTGGTCGTAAAATTGGTCAGGCCATCAGGGCCAGGAGCCCTTGAATTTTTGGCTTTACTAATTATTCTCACAATGTCTTCTCTAGGAAATATTAGTGACCAGTTTGAAACACTGTGGTCATCTGAGATGAGGGAACTTCTTCGTATCTACAAACTATCTTTGTATAGCTCTTTGAAGTGGGTGGTCCACGCTGCTTCAGATACCATAGAAGTTTGTAGAGCTATCTGAGGCGCCTGTGTATCATTAATAATCTTCCAGAAATCTCGGGTATTCTTATTATATAGGCTTTTTAACATGCCTTCCGAGTCACTTTGAAGCATTATTCCTTTATATGATTTGATCCAGTTTTTGTATCGCTGCTTCGCCCCTATTATCCAAGAACTACGTGTCACTGTGTCGGCTGTTCGTGCTTGCCGAATTGTACTCCTCATTAGCTGTTTCTGTTGTAATATGGCCAAGTCAAAACAATGCGTTCGTTTCAACATCATGTGTTTAGATCCACCATTCGTGGTTTTGAAATTTGCCAGTAACTGAGCATATTCTAGCGTTGTTGCATCCCTGCTGAATTGATTCGCTACCTGTTCAACTTCATTCTCAGCTAAACGAAGACGCACTCTACTTGCTCCCACGTCAATCTTCAGTTGCCATTTTGGTTTGACATCTGCATAGTTATTCGCAAATTCCATCTTCAACATGTCGTGGTCGCTGTTTGAATTTTGCACCACTTTTAGCGATGTTACACGTTGGTGGACATCAGCAGTAACAAATATATAGTCAATGGTGGATCCCTAGTTTACTCGGTTCCACGTCGGGGCAGGCGGTATGTCACCTGGCGTACAGCCATTGAGCAACTGCAAGTTTCTTACACCCATTTCTTTCATCCATTGTGTTGCCAAGGTTTTTTTCTGAAGCGATTTTGGGTTGAAATAGTCTATGTTCAGGTCGCCACAAAGTATTATGTTCGACCCTTCTTGGTCGACCAATAGGCAATCTATGACACTTGAAACTGCGTCAGTGAACACATGTGTTCCAGCCCTCGCACGGTAATTCTTTTTTTGGCCTTCCCCTCCCTGATCTATTCCATGTCCCATGGTGTTTTCAGTGGGCTTCTAATTTCTTTTGTATCCTGTACCTCTCTAGTCTTTTGTATATTTGGTGACCCCCCCTCCTTGTGGGGTTAGCCCTCCTTATTTCCTTGTAAGTTCAGTACTAATAAAGCAAGTCTTCAGTGTGCCTGTACTCTGTTCCCTAAGGAATTAAAATGGCAAATATGACGGACAGGGCCAGTTATAGAGCAAAGCAGCTATTGTCCTCATTACAAGTTCGATGGAGTGTACAGAAAGTGGTGGCAATACCGCTACTACCACTTTTTTGGTACTAATGGCATTACTGCCATTTTTCCTGCACCACTGAATGATACATTTGGAGGTAAACTGGAGGATTTACCTTCAGCAACAAGTGGAGGTAAATCCGACACTTAACCCAAAAAAGCAGAAGATTTACCACATATTAACTCCACCAAAAATCCCAATGCAGTCCTATGTTCTCCAAAAATTGAGAATTACACAGCTGTACTATCAATTGTAATTCCATGGTAAACCCACAGGAGCAAGTGGGGATAACGGTAATCAAGTTTGGTGGAAATACAGTGGTTTTACTGCTACGCTCCTCTTATATTCCACAGCTGACACAACCTCATTTTCGGTTGAAAACATGTGGAGAAACTACCTTTGATTTCCATGCTCAGCGGGAATGGAATGCCCTTCCACCTGCCACTAAAGCATCTCACTCTTTATCAAGTTTTAAGAAAAGTATAAAAACTCTTCTCTTTAATCCGGCAGATTAATGCTTCCTCCTAATTGACTTCCCTGCAATCTTGATTGCTCTGCTTCTCCTCTCGCTTGCTGCGCCCCGAGGCCTGTGGGCATGTAGCGCCCTACTCAAAAATTAAAATAAATAAGTTATCACCAAACACATAATACGGCCTTATGTGCCCAGCGATTGCCCTAACAGTATTCGGGTGCAACACTACCCCTAAAAGTAGCAAATGTGACCACATTGCCAAAGTGGGAGGGCAGACATACATCTTAGGACATTCTCATTTCTCCTCCTCATACAGCTCTCTCACTTCTCAGCCGTCTTGCTCACTCATTACTCTGTGTAAATCCATGGATGCCCTGGTTTGTCAGTGACCTTTCCCACAGATAACATTGAAAAACACAAATGGTAAATTGCTCGGGACAGTCATAACCTTGCTTTCCTGGAGCCCATAGAGCCAGGGACATACAAGGTTGCACCTGATCTTGAAGAGTTTAATAAGCCATGAATAATCATAGATAGACATGAGCATGCATATGGTCTGGCAGGTTTGTTTATCCATTATTCATTTTACCTAAATAATGTCAACAATTTGTGATGTAAATCTAAAACTATATATCTCCATGGTTATCAGTAATAACGCTGTTCCCTGATTTATTTTATTACACTGCTAAATAACTACCTCTACGCAAGCATTTCCTTCTTAACCACACAAGAGTGTGACAAGCAATCAATGGGAAATTATACAAAACATAAACAGATTCAATAATTTTATTGCAGGTCCACATCTTTGAAGAACCCCAACAATATCAGGATTTCTTTAATGAAGTGTGTAGTGAATCAAACTCAACAGTCAGTGCTAGCCAGAAAGATGCATGTATTTCTGCACTGTGAAATAGAATGTATTCATTCGTGTGGGAATGAAAACATAACTCAGTGCAATTGTGCAAAGGATTGTGGGTACGAAAATAGGCCCAGCTCTGGGGAAACAGAACGTGCAGAGGTCCTCACGCTGCATATATCTAATGCAACCTAAAATGGTTTAGATTGACTCGATTTTTAAGGGGTGGAGGGAATGGGGAATCAGTCAGGTTGGGTGGAAATTGATTCGAATTTTTGAAAGGTGGGGTGTCAGAGTTGGGACTCTTTTGAGGGGGTGCTGAAATACGGCAGCAAGAATGCTATTTTTAACAGACATACAAATTGTTCTATTAAATATCCGCGAAAAAGAAGAAATGGGCAAATTCAACCATGATCAAATTGCATTCAACACAATCAAGGCTGAGCTTGCATGAAAATGTAAAGCTGTGGCCGCCTGTCCCTGTATACTCCTGTGGCACGGGCAGAAACTGTGATTCATGGGAAGACCATGGACAAAAATACTATTGTGAAAGTTAGGAGACAGAACAGGGATGACCATGTTCATGCATAGCCCTGTTTACCCGTGATTACGCATCAGCCGTCATTACTTTTCCTAATGACTTAATCCCCCCCCCGCCCCCTCACTCTTTAGGATTAGGAAGAAGGCTGGTGAGTGAGAAGAATGAATGAGGAGTAAGAAGGGTGTGTGAGGGGGAGAATTGGTATGCTGTCTGTTGAGCCTTGAAAACAAACATCGCTGGGTACACCATATTTTGTTGTTGTTGCCACTATCCAACAATTTCCCCACGTACTGTGGGACTGGAGGTTTTTTTTTTCAAATAATTCAACCAGTCCTAAAATGTGTTTGAAATGGTGTTTAGTGGGTGAAAACGAATATCGTTTGCCCAACGATGTGTGTTATCAGCGCTCAAAAGGCATAGATTCCAGAAATGAGAATGTAAAATCGATGCTGCACTGGCTTGCGTGCTTACTGTGTTCAAAGGCCCTGCCCTCTCATTTGTATGTGAATGGCCCCTTCTTACCTCTGCAATGACTTTGCGGGCCTACTGCACTTCCATTGTGTGTTCAGTGAGGCCTTGCTGCCTTTTGTGTTTAGTGACTGCTACCAATACTCTCTTGTTGTGCATTCCTATTACTCCTGTATCACAATGATTATTCACTGCTCCTGCCAGGCCTTGGTTACACTGCCCACTGGGCAGCTTTCTGTCGTCACTGTCCTGTCCTCCCTTGTGTATTCACTGCCCCCGGCAGAGCTGTCTAAATTGTTCCCATGTCAAACGCGTCTACTCACCCCAGTACTGCTTTTTTCCCTCTGCATTCTGGGAATTGTAGTCCCACATTTATGATGGACGTAGCAAAACCAGTATACAAAGAAGCAAACAGGACTGGGTGGTGGCATGGGGCAATGTGACCGCATTGCCATCTGCTCGCATGTCCGGTAACTACCCTCGTTCTCTCTTTTTGTGTGCCTCTGTTCGCCTTTGTTATTCACTATGCTGTACTTCCTGTGTGTGTGTGTGTGTGTGTCACTCTCCTTTCTGGAATCAGTACTCCTCCCTTCTGTGTGCAGTACTTTGACCTATGTGTTCAGTGTACCCCTGCCGTGTATGTGACGTGCCCCCAGAGGTCAGTGTGTAGTTCCCTCTGTTCTGGGATCCCTCCTTTCTTTCAAGATACCCATCCAGTCCAATGCATTTCACTCATGGAAAGGCCAAGTAGAGCCAGCACCTCAATGTCAGAAGATCCTCATTTCAAGGTACTTTGTACCAGGTGCCCCTCTGCTTCCTTGTCTCTTCTCCCCTCATTATCCTGTGTGCCCCTTTACAGTGGGGTTGGGATCGATTTCCCAGGCCTCCGCTGCCCATATCCTTATTGTGAAATGGAAACAATAGGGCAAAGAAAGCCTGTGGCTTCACAGATAGTGATTAGGAACGGCCTTCTATAGAAATCAGGTAGCCAAATGCTGCATGCTTCCCCAGGGGTCAGTGGCATGATTCTGAATGATTTCTGGGTGGGTTTAGTGGTACAGAACAGCTTCAGGCCTGGGACTATTGCATGGTATCCGTCTTAAGTGAATGTGGCAAAGCTCCACACCACCGGCAATTGCGGCACATGAGTTGTCAGGGCGGCATACAGTTACATTGGCCATTCTTTTGAAACTTAAAATACTTCCATGCTTAAAATGTTGCTTGCAGTCAACGTCTACTGTGTCAAAACAAATGGAAGTCAATGGTTAGGCAACAAAAGACAGGTAGGATTATCCTGTCTGCTTCTCGAGCCTTAGAACGAACAGAAGACAAAGGGCCATATGATGAACATGGTGATAAGAGTAAAACAATGCGGGATTGAACATTGCTATGGGGCAGGGGGCCAGCTGCAAGAAGACACAGACTCATCATGTCTTTATGGGCTCTGCTTGTAAAATGCCGTGCTTTGCGTGACACCCTCTTTAATAGGGCAATGCAGCGACGTGCCCCAAACACAATCCCATAAAGTGGAAAACACACAACACTCCTCGATTTTCATAACATTGACCAAAAACAAATACAACACACCAGAACGTCAGTAGCATGTCATATTTTACAAACTACTTTTCACCAGCCCTCCGTTAGCCATCAGTCACATAGCCTTGTAAGTATGGGGACCGGCCTCTGGATTCCCTTAGCGGATACCTTCATTCTGATGGCCTTCCATCCTGAGTCTCTCCCCGCCCCTTGGAACATCAGCGACCCGTTCCACATATGTAGATGGAATGCCATCTCTTTCATTTTCATCCACCGTTCTGACCACACTGGGAGTACTGGCCCTTTCAGCGGAGGAGTGATCACCATTGTTGGCAAATTCCTAAAGAACCAGGAGTTTCTCATTACTGTGTCACATCCATTGGGCACCGTGACCATCGACCCCTTTACATCCATAACCTAAAACGGGCTTGGTTCATAAATCAGGGATACCTTTCCGGCTGGATGCCTGAACCGACCTCACCAGCACTGAATCCCCAAGGCTATTGGGTACTACCTCAACTTCCTCTTGTCTGTCTCTTGTTCATTAGCATGTCTGTTCTCCTCCTTGCCAGCTGTGTTGTCTATCTCACCAGGAGTCAGGCTCTCGAAATATGGTATGATACCCCGAGGGAATCTCCTAAGCAGCGCATCCGCTGGGGCCAATCATATTGCAAAGCTGCTGAGAATGCCAAAGAATTCTATGTCAAGACGGAGGCGAGCATTATGCTTCATCTTCATTTATTTCCTCTCTCCAGCAGTTTCAACTAATAACACCAATTTCAACTTTCCATTTGAAATAAAACATTTATTATTTATTTATTTATTTTTAGTCAAAACTACTTTTCCCATCAGTCTTAGGCCAACCGTAGTCCCAGTGTCCTGGTCACGTGACGTAGTCCATTTACTTCCTGTTCCTTGCCTCTTCTTTTCCTGCTCTCCAGAGGTAAGTACCCTATTTGTGGCTGCGTAGTAGAATCAGTTATATCGATAGATATCGTATGCTGGAAGCTAATTAATGTCTATAGCACGTAACGTGAATAGTGTAAGGGAAGCGCGCAGTGTATGGTGAATCCACTGCCGAACAGCTCAGCAGAGCTCAGCTTTAGGAAGCCTACGGACCCTGCGATGGAGGCCATCTCGGAGGAGGGCCAAGACAAGGCCTCTCATTGGCTCATCTATGGGATCTTACTCACTGAATCTTGTATAGTTACAAAATAGTGTTTTATACCAAGCACAGATCTTTTCTTTTGGCTGCAGCAGCGTTTGAGGCTGCTCTGCTCTTATTTTGTAAACCTCCTCACCTCGTTTGGAGGCCCCGGCGGCCAGCACTAGGTGTTGTAGTGAGGGTGTGACCTGGGTGCATTCCTGACTGTCCAGTGGGGTGGGGTGGGTAGCCATAACCAGGTTCGGACTGGTCTATAGGGCAATGCCCGAATTGCAGCCCCAACATACTAGTGTGGGTCCGTTTTTGGGGAGAAG
Source organism: Ambystoma mexicanum (assembly GCF_040938575.1). Classification (NCBI taxonomy): domain Eukaryota; kingdom Metazoa; phylum Chordata; class Amphibia; order Caudata; family Ambystomatidae; genus Ambystoma; species Ambystoma mexicanum. The sequence continues at coordinate 722,080,915 of NC_090923.1, forward strand.
GTGGGCCAGCTTTGGGGCCAAAGTGGGCCAGTTAGGTGTGCTACTTTGCTGTGAAGCTAGTAGTTTTGAAGAAACAGTCTTTAAAATAAGCAAATTGCCACACGTTTTACCCAAAAATTCTCCCGTGAGGACTATTGCATTTGCGACATTAGAGCACGTTTTCTTTGGTGCCAGAGCCAATTTTATGTGCCAGTCCGACCCTGGCGATAATATTGCCTCAGTCTTACTGACCCGCCCCACAAGAGGTCCTTTCCTTCAAAATGTGCATAATTCAAGTACATCAAAAATGTCTACGGTGCAAGGGGAAGGCCCAATTGGCACCTGGATGCATCGGTGTAGTGACCGTGCCCGCAAAATGCTGAGCCCTGGGGGTCATAGTTATGATGATTAGCGACTGTATGCCTTATCATGGCTACCACCTTTTTGAGAATTAACTTTCTTGGTGCAGTCGCCAAGCTATTGGAACAGATGCACAGTGAGTATGTGTTGTAGGTTGGTACCCTCCGATTAGCCACGGATCATTTCATCCATCTAATTGGTGTGTGAGAAAGGGCACTTTGGTGTACGACTGGGCTGACAGGGTATCCTATAGTTGTGTCTATAGCTGTGCTTAGGTATCTCTGTACATACATGATAACTGTAAATATGCACTCATCTTGTTCTTTGGCAACCATTTGTCTATTTGGAGATATGTACTTTCATTGTTTATTGATTTAAGATGCATGTTACAAAGTTCTATCATGTGTCTACCCCTCTTCATCCCTTGCAGATGGACAGTGTTTATGATATATGATATGATATGATATGGTATTTATAACGCGCCTATACACAAGTGTTTCAAGGCGCGACGAGGCAGGGAGGGGAACAAACAGTGGAAAGACAGACAAACGATCCTACTAGCCCAAGTGACATTCAGATCGTGCAAGTGCAAGGGTAGGGAGAAGGGAAAGTGCCTGGGGGAAGGGAGAGGGGAAGTGCAGTACAAGAGATGGAGGAATAGATACGGTAGGAAAAGGCCTGCGAGTGGCAAGTGCAAGGTAGAGCAGAAGTGCTGGTGGGGGGGACTGAGGGGATACAGAAACAGTCCCTAAGTGCAGGGGGATTCCAGGGAGGCATGGCAGGAGGGCAAGGGGTGGGACCTGGCCCGGGGTCAGAGGGGTGGCCAGGTAACCAGAGCAGGTTAGGCCGGGGGTTTCAGCAGGGGAGAGAGGCAGAGAAAGCAGAAGCAAAGAGGAAGGTTTTGAGGTGTTTCCGGAACCGGAGATGGTTCTCCTGAAGTTTCAGGGAGGCAGGAAGGCTGTTCCAGAGGGAGGCTCCTGCCGAAGCGAAAGATCGACCACCGACTCGTTGCTTGGAGAAGCGGCTGACCCTGAGGGAGTTGGAGGCAGATCAGCGGAGAGCCCGAGAAGGAAGGTATTTAGGAAGAGAGAGTTGAAGATAAAGCGGCCCTAGGCCCAAGAAGGACTTGTGGATAATGCAGAGAGTTTTGAACTCAATCCTTGCAGCCACTGGGAGCCAGTGCAGAGATTTCAGTCCTGGAGAGATACGATCCCTGGGCTTGAGGCCAAGGACAAGTCTCGCAGTCCTGTTTTGGATGAGTTGCAGAGGGCGGAGAGTAGAGGCAGGCAGGTTTAGATAGAGGCTGTTGCAATAGTCCAGTTTAGAGAGAACCAGGGCTCTGGAGACGGTGAGCTTCTGGGGGAAGGAGAGGAGAGGAAGAATACCTTTGAGGAGGTGCAGCTGGTAGTTTGACTTCTTAGAAACGTCAGAGATGTGAGGAGAGAAGGAGAGTGTGGAGTCGAAGATGACCCCAAGGTTTTTAGCCTTGCAGGTGGGAACAGGAAGAAATGATTATCCAATTGAGAAACCAGGGTGTTATGTTCTTCCCTTAGATAAAGGCAATGTTCCCAAGCATCAACTGGTGGTACGTCAACCCATGGATCCCAAATAGCTTATGGATGTGAACCTGAGCCTCTAGACCTATTGAGATAAATGGGAAGGAGCCAGGGTGTGGTCTCCTGTGCCACTACCCTTCTCTTGCACTTCTACATAGTACTTCTGTAGCCCCCTCATTTCTTTCCAATGTCTGCTCAGTGTCCCTCCACTCCAGCGTGTTCATTGACCCCGCCCTGTCTCCTCTTATCCGTCCCTTGTGCATTCAGTGCCCCGCTTCCCACTCACCTCTTCCTGGAAGAGGTTTTGCCTGTTCTTCAGTGAGCGAAGCTTGGTCTGCTTCTCTTCGTGTTGAAGCTCCTCCTCAGGGTGCTGGAAATAGGCGATGAGATCTTGCAGGCTGAGGATGACCAGGTCGATGGGCAGAGACACCGGGGTCTGGGGCTTGTTTTTCCCCTGGAGGCTATCCAGTCTCCTGGAACCAAGAGAAAAACAACATGCCTTCAATAGACAGAACCTTTCCTAACATAAGCCCTTTCTGCCGGGCATGAAGGAAATGTAAACATTCAGAGGTAAAAAACATTCATAGGAGTAAGTGCTCAATAACCTCACTGCAAACACTAGTCTGAATTGGTGTCCTTCACAGGTGCCAAAGTAAGACTAATTAGGGCTCCTTTGATTAGTGGAACATTTGAACCAGGGCAGTAAGATACAAGCTTCCCTGTGTAACATTACCACCAGTAGGACCAGCGCAAGCTTCCCTCATACGAAACAGAAACATCACGGGTAAGAGTAGTGCAAGCTTCTGTCACACACAGATAATCAGGCACCAGCAGTGAAAATGCCTGTCACGCACATAGAAGTACAGCACAGTCAGAAGTAATGTAGGGCTGCATCACACACAAAGTACAGACACAACACAGAGCAAAAAGGCAATCTTACCTCAAACCAGAGCACAACCAAGTACAGTACAGTATGTTTACCACCACAGAAAGGTTAACCAGTTGCTCATGGAAAGGATGCATACAGTACAGGCAGCTGAAGCTCACACTTCATTAACCCATAAAACAGGTACAGAATGGCAAACGCAATTCAAACCTCTCCTCATCACTGTGCACAGGGGGACAGGTACAGCACACATGCAACTAGGTTTTGCCTGAGCAGGAGGGCCACCAGCGTCCCTCATACATAGGACACAATGCTATGCTCCCGAGGCTGCAGTGCGTCTCTGGTCAATGAAAGATCTTAAAATTACATTATGCTTAGCACTGACGTGTCAATGAGGACACAACATTATTCAGCTACTGCTGCTCACTAAAAAAGAAACCAGTTATATCTTATTTTGAGATTATTACCGACTAGAGGATGAAGCATTGAACTGGTAGAGATTGTCCATATCATTCAAACAGATCCCCTATATATATTTCTTGTTTATGTCCCAAAACCCCATGTAAGGTACAGAAAAAGTAATTTCAGATCACTGTTCACTTCACCACCATTGCTTAAAGGCATGGTCTAGTAAAAATTTTTATTGTCCCAACGGGTCGGCCATGTTTTTTTAAGCCTAAGTGGCTCAATTTTAGAAAACTTTCCTATGGACCTTACCCGAGTTTTCGTCCATTAAACGCACGCGAAAACAAGCACCAGGGAGCTGCCATTTTCTGATAATCCTATCTTTTCCCCGATCGCCCTGGCGGACCTGCTTTTGAGGCACTAAATCAATTCCCCCGCCCCTGAGCCTGTCATCAGCAGACTCGTACCGCCCATTTCTCAACGCCAAAGCACGTCTCGTGTCAACATTCGCTGCGCTTCAGCTAATGACGTGTCGCCATGGAAATGGCAGGACGCCTCTCTCCTCAATAAGTATAAACAGACCGTTTCACAACACACAGCAGCCGATTTTCGATTCCATTCCTCTCTCTGTGTTACTTAGAGTATTCTGTGACTCGTTTCAGTGCTCTGGTCAGCTACCTTCGCCGCTTGTAGCCCGTGTGAACAGATACCAGTACCACCGCTATCAATTATTTTAGTTTGTTTAACACACAATGGCTACAATAATGCCCTACATGTACGAGCCCGAGTATACCGAGGAGGAACTACTGGAAAGGGAAGCACGCGAAAACGATGGGGATTCGGATGGCAGTTGGCAGGACGAATCAACAGATGAAGAGCCTGGGCCTAGTCGAATGGACGGTGTCTCCACCTGGTGCACATGCAATCGGTGCGAGCTAATGCCAACTGAGGACGAGAGCTGCTGCTGCCAAGAAAACTCGGGTTGCCTGGCCTACATTTCGGAAGGCGAGCCACGACCGCAATGCATCACCGAGCTGCCAGACTTCAGGGCAGCCTGCCTCACACGGGCCGTGTTGAGAATAATGATGGTGCTTATGCACGAACTTCGAGCAACTGTTCGTCCTCGTAATCCGAGTAACGAGTAAGTATACTCTGCTTGTCATGCCACTCCTATTTCATGTTCTTCTACTATATCCAAAATTACATCTACATATCATTGTAACGCATGTAAGTCATTCAATAGTGTGCATTGTCTAGATAGCATTTGTCCGTGTAAAATGCCATTAGTTACAAGAATTGTCATTGACAACAAACGTTTATTAAACTTATCTGGGTCATTTAAAAACAGTTTGTTTCATTCCTTTTCACGGGTGGTACAGGCTGGTGGCCTATCGTTCCTTTACATGGTGGCTTCACGGGAGGCTTGGACACCGCGTTCGAAGAGTGATACCCGCCTGTGCCGTTCGTGCCATTAGAGAAACGTTCCCGAGTGACAGCGGTCAGTACAGGGGATTTTCTCTCGCTGTGCTGCAACCTGACCTGTATAATCTTTAAAGTCTTGTATTTTTGTTTCATGAAAATAAGATACAAAATAAAACACCACATATATTTTAACAACGTTTGTCTCGATTTTTTAAATGAATCAAGTGTGTCTCCATTCAAGGATGGACGTCAGACATCTGTGCTCCGAATGGGTGAAGGTCTGGTTGCTGTGAAGCAGGGTGGTCACTATCTAAGCTAACATAACATATTCTCGATAATGCATGCACTAAATAACACTTGTTCAAAGTCTTTCAGTAGGTTATGTCTCTATAAAAGTCACACATATATCTATACTAACAATTACCATTGGATTATACAGGCCTTAGGGTCTTGGCTACTATAATACACCGGTTGAAGTGTGGGTCTGTGCTCACAAGAATCTCCGGTATGTGGCATTTGTTATTGATAAGCAACGATATACTATCATTGATATAAAGGCGATATACTGTATATTGATATAAAGGCGGTTCGCGCCGGTGGATGCGCGCTGGCATGGGGGGCTGTGACGGGCGCAAACGGCCAAGGTGCCAAACTACATGTACACTTCAAAAGGTGTCCCACGCCAAGGGGCCATCGGTCACATGGCCTCCTCAGACCCCGTGTCTCCAGGCAGGCCTCCCCTGAGGCAGGCCGCCCCCCTGCAATCCACATAAGTGTGTCTCCATTCAGCAGTCTTCCTGTGCCTTATCTGCACGCCCCAGGGCCATCCATCCCACCCCCCTCTATCAAAGGCGGTTCACACCCGGGGATGAGCGCTGGAATGGGGGGCTGTCCGGGGCGCGAAAGGCCAAGGTGCCAAACTGCATGTACACTTCAAAAGGTGTCCCACGCCAAGGGGCCATCGGTCACATGGCCTCCTCAGACCCCGTGTCTCCAGGCAGGCCTCCCCTGAGGCAGGCCGCCCCCCTAATACCACGACATACATACGTCATTCATTCACAAACACACCCCAGTTTCTAATACTTTAAAAACCACTCGATATGTCTCATGAGAACATCTTTGTGCTTTGCAAGTCAACTCTTGAACGTGCTACCTGGGAACCACTGAGATCTATGCTAATCTGCTCGTCGTCGTGCTATCCGTGAACTTCTGTGACCGCTTCGAGCATACCCATCAGTGCGCTACCTGTGGCCATCCACCTATTCTCCCGCAACATACTGCTCTGCTTGCTGAACCCAACTGTTAGCCATGTATCCTGGTTATATTTCGCAGATTTTTAAATTTCTATCTATTTTCGAGTAGAGTACACAATAGTGCTATGTTCATTGGTCTCATTGGTATTGACTTGAGTTTCCATTGCTATGCTATCAATAGATCTATTTATTTTCATCTGTGACTATTGTGATTGAATTGCATCCTTCGGGGGTCCAGTCAATAATGTTAGCATGTTTCCTTCTCGTGCAAGACAGAACATCCAAGGGACGAGTCACATGTTCAGATTTCAGTCACATCAATTATACATTTCTGCAACTTATGCAAATACTAAGCAGCACATAATGAACTGGTATAGTTCCTGCGACCAAAACAAACCTTGCATTGATCATTGTATGATTCATTTACTTTTGTATCAAATCTTTACTCTTGAAGATTGTATAATAATGTTGATATTTACTTTTCAGATTTATCAACAATGCCTGCCTGTTCGATTAGCGGTTGCCCTTCGAAGACCCATGCGAAATCTGAAGGAACTGCAATGCATGTATTCCCGAAAACTGTTGATCGAATAAGAGAATGGGTCAGACATTGCGGATATCCATGGATGAGCTGGAAAGTAGAGTCCAACAAGTCTTAGAGGACAAGAGGGGTGATCGATACCGCATCTGCAGCCGGCACTTTTCCTTGGACATGTACACAACTTCTTGGGTAACAAAGAAGAATAAACGGCGAACGACACGGAAATTGCGCGAAAACGCTATTCCCACTCTATTCGTCCACATTCCGCCACTGTTGAGTCAAGTGTCCGGATTTAGCTTTAGGCCTTGCGGTAGTGTGTAGCCGAATGGATTAATAGATATTGTAGGTGTTCTATCCCTTGTAATAATTTCGATATTGATATGAGTGTATAGTTTTTTGAATAATGACATTTATCAATATATTCTTTTTCGATTTCATAACCCACAAACGCAATGTATATATATATGGGGACAGGGAACTGTGCTGTATTGAGCATTTTTCAAGTATTCTGTCGGCTTACATGGCTATTTTTAATATTGGCATTTCATTATCAATCATTAATTGACCTTTACAACTTCTTGACTATCCCTTGAATCTGAAGCAAGAACATTCTACATCCTTGACGTGGTCGCAGTTATCAACCACTTCTAGCACGTATCAGGTAATCTTACTAGGCTAATCTGCTACATACTTGTTTTATGCATGTCAAGTAATAGTTTTATTCTATCGTGTAATTATTTTACCGAATGTTTGGTTACTGCTTTCCAATTAATATACACCTTAGTTATCGTCCACTGGTGTTTGTTTTCAGTTATAATTAGTGTTATCCATACTAATGCAAGTACTGTCTTTCAGGGAGATGCTGAAGCGTCCACCACATCTACAACGTTTCTAGATGTTCCTCACCAGCAGGAGGTATGGATACTGACAGCTCCATCGAGCGTCATCATCAGAGCTGGAATTCTTGTCGTTTGATTGTTCTACACAATGTTTCATTCGTGGTTAGCCGTTGATATGTACCTGTGCTGTCGACCCCAGCTGTATGTTATGTTTTCACAATTGTAATCCTCACTAATGCAAGTACTATGTTTCAGGCAGTTGATGGAGCGTCAACCCCTGCACTTGATGCAGAGCCTGACATTCAAGTATACGAATCGGCGCAACAGCTTTCGGAAGTGCGCACTACATTTGCAACATCCACAGATATTCTTCAGCAGCACGAGGTATGGATAATGACAGCTCCATCATGCGTGATCATATAACGTGATTCCATTTGCTATACTTTCTTCCCTATTAACGCAAGTGCTGTGTTTCAGGGAGACGACGGAGCTTCCACCACAATCACAACATCTCATTTAGATGATGCAGATGTAAAGGAATCGTTGAAATAAGTCGATGAAATGTGATCATATTTGGATTTTCCTTGATTCTTTTGGACAATGCATCTTTCGCGGTTATCTCTTTATATGTACCTGTGCGTTCGACCCCAAGTGTGTGTTATGTTTCCAATATTGAAAACCATACTAATCCAAGTGCTGTGTTTCAGGGAGACGACGGAGCTTCCACCACAATCACAACATCTCATTTAGATGATGCAGATGTAAAGGGATTGTTGAAATAAGTCGATGAAATGTGATCATATTTGGATTTTCCTTGATTCTTTTGGACAATGCATCATTTGCGGTTATCTCTTTATATGTACCTGTGCCGTCGACCCCAAGTGTGTGTTGTGTTTCCAATATTGAAAAGCATACTAATCCAAGTGCTGTGTTTCAGGGAGACGACGGATCTTCAACCATAATCACAACATCTCATTTAGATGATGCAGATGTAAAGGAATCGTTGAAATAAGTCAATGAAATGTGATCATATTTGGATTTTCCTTGATTCTTTTGGACAATGCATCATTTGTGGTTATCTCTTTATATGTACCTGTGCCGTCGACCCCAAGTGTGTGTTGTGTTTCCAATATTGAAAAGCATACTAATGCAAGTACTGTGTTTCAGGGAGTTGCGGATGCCTCCTCTCCAATACAACCATTCATGGCAGTCCATGCAGAGCCAGAGGTATGGATACTGACAGTTCCATCGAAATAGATCATCACTGGTCGAATACTTGTCCTTTGATTGTTGCACACAATGTTTAAATCGTATTTGGCTATTGAGATGTACCTGTGTTTGTCCTCACGTGTGTTTTATGCTAACAATATTTTGATACATAGTAATGAAAGTACTATGTTTCAGGGAGACGATGGAGCCTCATTCCGTGCTGTCTATGCGGATACAGAAAATATAGTCCTTGCAGCGCAAGAGGAAGGGAGGACCTGCGCAAACGAATCGGAGCTACAGCGTGCAGATGTTGAAGGTCGAGTCAAAAAAGTTGCAAAGAAAAAAAAACAAAAAAAGGTTAGTTACAAACAGTTCATAACTTTAAAAAAATGTTTGTGCTGGGGACTATTTTATGTTTTTTTCCAGTCAATTCTACTACACTCCATCTTGTGTTTAAACTGAACATCCCTTTTCCAATATCTCCTCCAGTTACCAGTGGGTGTCAGAACTATACACACACAGACAGTGAAGCGAATGAGAGATGTGGCTTGCCAGACCGTGTACACTATGGAGGAACTATTAATTGAGGCGAGGCGTGTTCAGGCTCGAGATGCTCATGTCCAATGGCCAGAACATGAATTAATTGTGTTTGGAGACTACAGCAAAGTTGCATTGGACCATAGCTACAGTGCGACCGCACCACCACAAGAAGATGTTATTGAATGTATTGAAGATAGCTCTGAAGTAGTTGCAGATCAATTTACACAATCTACACCCGCCAAAAATTTGCCACCAAAAAACCTGTCGACATTGTTGTGTTCTCCCATCAATGTTGAAGTAATAGATGTTGAAATGACAGTGAATGAACCAGCCGCAGCATCCATAGACGCATCAGAACTTGATATCAGCGATATTACTTTCCAATGTGTTGAAATCTCCACAACGTCAAAGGCCGAAACAACGTTGACGCAGGATGACAGTCTAATGAAAGAGAGCAAATACATTGTATTCGACAGTTGTTTGATGGAAATTATAAGTATGCTGAAATGTGTGCGTTCCATTAGAGGGAAAGTATGTGGGAAGCCATTGATTAATGTGACTCGTCAAATAAAAGGCAGTAACGTCAAAATAAATGCCGCCTGTAGATTAAATCGTAGGTTCTCATGGTCTGCACAACCAATGCTGGGGAAAATGCCAGCAGGCAATCTACTGTGTGCAGCTGCATCACTTTTTAGTGGCTCCAGTTTTAGAAAGTTAGAGGCTTTCTTTCAGTTTGTGGGACTCCATTTCATTTCTAAAGCGCTGTACTATACATACCAACGTGATTATCTGTTTCCAGCCATTAGTGATGCTTGGAAAATTGAACAATTGTCTCTAGCAAGTACATTCGAACGCAAACGATTCAGGCTAGCCGGCGATGGACAGTGCGACAGCCCTGGATTTTCTGCCAAGTACTGCACCTACCACTTTCAGGACATGGATAGCAAGAGAATTGTGAGTTCGGTGGTGGTGCAGGTAACACAATGTACATCGTCAGTGGCCATGGAGAAACTAGGTTTTATAAAATCAGTGGAATATCTACAATCGAGGGGAATGCACATCGACCTCATAGCCACGGATAGACACGTTTCAATTGCCAAGACAATGAGAGAGCAGTGCCCACATATTAAACATCAATTTGACGTATGGCTTTTTGCTAAATCAATCAATAAGAAAATCTCGGCTGCAGGAAAAAAAAAAGGTTTTGAAAGTATTTTGCAGTGGTCACATTCTATCACCAACCATCTTTGGTGGAGCTCAAAAACTTGTGAGGGGTCAGTGGAAATACTACTTGAAAAATGGCGGTCACTGATGCATCACTGTACCAACGTTCACCGCTGGAGAGCAAATGAACATTTCCACCAATGTGAACATGGCCCTTTGTCCCCAGAGGAGGCACGGAAGAAGAAGTGGTTGATTCCTTCTTCACCGACACACAAAGCCATTGAGAAGATTGTTTTCGACAAAACTCTATCAAGAGATTTGAGAGGACTGACAGAATTCTGTCACACAGGAGATTTGGAGGTGTTCCACAATATGTGCCTAAAGTACAGGCCAAAGCGCTTGCATTTTAGCTTCGGAGCATGAAACATCGCACTCTACTAGCGGTCTTGGCCCATAACAGCAATGTCGGACGTGAACAATCTAGGACTAGGGGTAAAGTAAGGATGCCTCGCTACACTAAGGTGTTTTCAAAACCAAGTAAGCAATGGGTGATCAAACCAGTCTATGATGAAATGCAGTTCGACTTTGTGAAAGGCCTTATTGTTGCAGTGTTAGAGAAGCACAGATATGGAATTTTGGACGTTTCTGTGCAGAGCAGTGATCCATTGCCGCCGAACATTGCCACTGTGCCATGCCCACCCGATGCACAGCTGATTGTGAAGTACAAATCCCGGTTTAAATAATTGCAATACGATTGTCTTTTTGTAAATAAATGTTATTGTACAGTGTACCTGTAAACCTAACCCCTAACTTCACCATCATGGGTGGCGAACAAGCTGGGTGTCATCTTTGAATTCTCTCTATTCACCTCACATATGTGTATGTATATATTTTTCTCATGTCTCATCTCATGTAAATGTAAATGCTGCGCACTGTTAACGGAGGGGAGGCTTGCGTATTGCAAATAATAAAACAAACAAACAAACAATAAATCTCACTTTTAACTCAACTCCTGTGATACTTTATACTTTCCCTGACCTTCCGCCAAAAATTAAATGTCTCAATTTGGGCTGCAAAGCTCGCAGACAACGGGGACAAAATTGGGGCACTTAGAACGCGCCAGCCAAGCGGGCCGTGGCATTTGGGAGAGAAGCCAGTTCGCATTTGCACATTGAGGCGCACTACATAGACGGATTCTAAACTTCAAGTTCTCATAGATGCCTATACTATGTGATGTTGCAAATAAAGAATGCGAAGGACAGCGCCCAGATGAGGCCCACAAGTCGCACTGGAAGTATAAGAGTCTATTGTTTTTTGACCTTGAGACAGGGACCATGCCGAAAGAACTACATTTGAAGGGAGTGCGCAATAACGTAAGAGACGATAAGGCAGAAAATTCAGAAACTAGACCGAGTTTCAGTTTTAGGTCAGTATACGAAAAATCATTGTTAAGAGCACTGTCCGTTTTACAGACTGCATTACGATGAGACACAATGGAAATTTCAAATATAATGTAAGTAAATCTTTACACGCTTTTATACCGGAATGAAGATTTAATGAATGGATGCATGAATAAATGAATGAATGAAGAGCTAGGAAAAGCAAGTAAAACTGTTCGTAGTGGGCACATGGGCATGCAGGTCCACTGGTCTCACCGATCTCGCTCCATGGCACAGCCACTTTTCCCTGCACTACGGGACTGTCTCTGTATCCTTCAGCCCCTTCTCCCGGCATTTATCTTGCACTTGCCACCAGCTGGCCCTATTATTTAATTTGTATTCAACTAACCTTGTACAGCCCATCCCCATGCGCGATCAGAAAGACACCTGGCCTAGTAGGATCGTTGTCTGTCTGCCCTTGTTCCCCACCTGCCTCGTCACGCCTAGTAACACTTGAGTATAGGCGCGTTACAAATGCCATATCATATATCATATCATTCCTCACGCATGTAGACTGTCGTTTATCATTGTGTGTTGGCCTCGATTTATCTCATTACTTTTCGCATTGATTTTAGAGACGAACATACTCCATTGAACTACCCTTGCAAGCAAATAGTTTCTGATCGGCCGTAATAAATAAAATGAGTAATATTAATGAAGTTCGGCTAGCGAGACTAACTATCATTTTTTTGTTTTCATAACAGGAAATTTGATCCCTTACTGCCACTGCCATCTGTTTGAGACACCGGCGGATGGATTCTTCAGCAGACACCTGCAGCTTTGTGTCAACAACTGGAGCACGATCACCATATTATGGGACGATCGCCAAGGGCCCACATGCCCTTAAGCTGTACTAGTGGCTAGAAGCAACATATCAACCTTTAGGATGGACTAGTGCCTAGTTGATGGAACAGCCTTGCGGTTCACCGTGCTTCAAAAGTGATTCTTTTTACGAAACTGAACACCCTGTGTACCATAAAGGAACAGCGCGTGACTCAAGATGAAACGGAACAGTTATTGCGGAGACAGATAAAAGAAAATAAATGGCTTCCGGAGTTCATATGTCAATTGCTGAATATTCTCTAAACATTTAATGTCAAATAAATGTACTTTACCAAATGTACCGTGTTGCTGTTTCATTTTAAAGTACAGTTTCATATTCCGAATTGTGGCGCGCTGTGTTGTGAGTTGATCTGTGTTGGTTTCCGGGTTCTGTGTGAAGTCGCGTAGAAGACGACTGGGCGCATTTGCCTACGCAGCACAGTAACGTCACAGGGAGAGGCGGGGAATATGAATGTTTTGATAATGTCAGGCTCAGGGGCGGGGGAATTGATTTAGTGCCGCAAAAGCAGGTCAGCCAAGGCGATCGGGGAAAAGATAGGATTATCAGAAAATGGCGGCTCCCTGGTGCTTGTTTTCGCGTGCGTTTAATGGACGAAAACTCGGGTAAGGTCCATAGGAAAGTTTTCTAAAATCGAGCCACTTAGGCTTAAAAAAACATGGCCGACCCGTTGGGACAATAAAAAATTTTACTAGACCATGCCTTTAATTTTAATTTTTTTTTTTTGTTTAAAGTACAGACCTAGCTCGAATGCATCGCAACACGGAACAGGGTGTGGGCAGCCACCATTTGGGCTGGCATCTTTTAGCAGTAGTGCAGCACTGAGAGTTGTGGTCTGTGCATCAGTCTTGTGTCCATTGTTATTAATCCTTTGTCAGGTGTTGTGCCACCAGATATGTGGATCTTAGCCGCCCAATATGCTGGTGTACTGCTCATGACTGTTTTGTGGATAATACATGCAGTCTTGAAAAGTATCCTGGCCTAGAAAGGAAGCCAGCGCAGTTTGCGAAGGACGAGAGTGATTCAGTCAAATTTCCATGCACCAGTAATATGATGTTCTGAAGTGGTGTACTGCTTTTAAGGGAGTCAAGTAAGCTGGTGCGAGACCTATCAGGATGGCATTTCCCCCGTTGATAGGCAAGACAACAAAGGGCCTGCACTACGATCCGGAGGTTCTGTGGCAGGATGAAGGGTCTGATTTTGAAAGGGCAGAGATTTGGAGTCGGACCATTTGGGCCTTCTTGTGTATGCATTTCTGGACGGACAGGCTGCTATCAATCGTGAAGCCTAAATATGTTGGTGAATCTGAGAAATTGCTGGAAAAGTAGTTGTTTAGCAGGGAGACCGATGAGAAAGAATTCAGACTTGGATGGATTACGATTGAGGTAGGCAGTCGACATCCACAATTGGATGATGGCTAGTTAATCACAAAAACAACTGATGTCCTCTGGGCTTTTTACTCACATTTACACCTGACTATCGTCTGCATATTTGTGGATGGCTATATTGGGATCTTTGAGGAGAGTGCCTAGAGTCTCCATGTAAACGTTAAAAAGGATCAGTGAGAGGATGGAGTGGTGGGGGACTCTGCAGGAGACTGGGAATTGGTTAGCACACAAGTGGTTAATCATCTGGGTGGACTGGTGTCTTCCCAAGAGGTAGGCGGTAAACTAAGTTAGGAGAGTGCCAGAGAATCCCATACTGTTCAGCAAGAAGGGAGAAGAGGATGCAGTGGTCGATGGTGTTCAATGCAGCCAAAAGGCCAGGCAGGGTGAGGAGGAATGAGTCGCCCTTACCCATCATTTGCAGAGCATCCTCCACCACCTGGATGATGGCTGCCTCGATGCTTCACTTGTGGTGGAACCATGACTGATTTCGGGGTGTACTTTTTCCAGTGCATCTGTATGACTGAGTTACCCCTAACGTGATGCCACGTTTCCCTAATCAAGCTGATGCATGTCAAGATTCAGTAGAAAGAGAACACTGAAACATTGTATGGAATTTAGGTAATATTTGTGTGATCATCGCTAAAGGCAAAAAATCGTGCTCCCTATTTTCAAAGGGCACCTGAATGTGTGCATCAGGGATGCGTACATTCATTTTCCCTTTCCTGCATCATTTGCGTAGTTGGGCATGTGAGGGGGCATTTCGGCGCATTTGAATGAGCACCTCAAATTCAGAAAAGGGATGTGCTCTATTTGGTACAGACCAAGGGAGATATCCATGATTAACAGTGTCAAAGTTGGCCAAAGTGGAACAACAGCAGGATGTACTGCTGCTGGCCCACTTGCATTTCTAGCCATCAAACAGTGATAGAAAGTATTTTTTGTTGCATGTCACAGAGCACACTCGGCAACCTTGTGGCACATGCTCTCAACATAATGTGTACAGGTGGACTCTCCAGGGCATCATTTGTGCTGCTGGTCTGCTCACATGAAGTGCACAGGTCAAAAGGTCTCAAACGAGCGAAAATAAAAAAGGCACACCCTCTGCTCTTTCTTAATTTGCACTAGTTTTGGAGAATCTGCCCCTACGAGTGAATGTGTTGATTTCAGGCATTTCCCGCTTTTCCTTTGGATTTTCTTGTCTGTGCATGAGAAAGGAGGACCCTTTTCTGATGCCACAGTGCGACCACTGAAAGCAAATAGTGAAAATGTGACCCCCAAAAGGTGGTGCAATAGATGAAAAGGATTATAACAGAAGCAAACCTCTTCAGTGCTGGTGATATTTCTGGAAGATAGTTGCACAAGTGGACACAGGAAACAGCCAGGCCACTAGGCATGATGAGGAGAGATGGACAACAGGAATTTCAGAGCAAGGCAAGTGGGATAAGGAACATGAACACCTATAACTAAGATGAGGTATCCAGGGCAAGAGACCTTGTTATGCATGCTACCTGCATCTGCTGCCCCTTCTATAGTCCTAAACCAGAAGCTGTTTAATTTAGCCCTAGAAGTACTTGACAGCTGCCACCATGTAACAATTGGCAATTCCTGCACCATAGGACCTCAACATAAGTTTGGAAAGCAGAATGACCAATGCTTCATGCTGACTCATTTAGGGTTTGGTTATTACCCTTATGGGGTGCCATTGGGAATACAATTACCAAATGCGATAATTCTGCCTCGTCTGTTACCACCATTCAATGTGGTACTGCCTCCACCTACTAGCAAGTCGTTTATTGGTATATGGGCGTTCAAACCCAGAATTATACAGAACAGTCAAATGTATGGTATTCCAAAATACTGCCTGTCTGTTTTAACATTACCCCATCACAGTAGTCCAATATCAAATGTTGGCCACCATCTTGTGATTGCCAATCCATACAGTGTCATGCATGAAATCCTTGGCACTGTGGCCACAGATGTTGCTGAAGGACCTGATTCCACCATTACTACAACACAGCCACAGAAAGCCGTAACCAGACACCCGGGGTAGAAAAGAAGACCTTCCTGCCCGATGCATGGACAAAGTGTGTAAAGATTCCACCACCCGGGAAGAACTTGTCTTTGCTCCAGCTGCTACAGTCCTCACATCTGTAGCTGCTGCACTCCTCATGGCTCCAATCACTACCACGTAATGACAGCATGCCCCTTGGAGGAGACGCATATGTCCTCGACTTATCAAGATAAATTGCACAAGCCAGAGAATATTTGTGGACATCACACACATCCTCCTAGTACTGGTCATAGTAGTGAAGGCAAGATATTGCAAGCTGTTGCAGAACAGGCGGGAACACATATTTTTTCGACCTCAAACTCTGTGTGTCCTTACTACAAAATGGGTGGTGGACATGAAGGGTTCCCATTTGCGATATATATTTGAAAGACGGGATGAGTTCTCCATGATCGGCTCAGTCAACATATAGCAGCCAACATGCAGCTTACATATTGCAACATTGTTCGTTATTCCTTGTACAACAGAGAGACCTAAGAAAGATGGTACCACTTTTACAAGAATGTTTTGATATTGAACGGAGAAATGGGTTCTTTGTGTATTTTCCTGCTGGCCTGCATTTCCATATATTCCCTTCTCCGAACTATTCGAACTGTAACAGTTTAGCATATAGAAGAGATATTGCAAGCAGTGGCAGTAATGATAGGCTTTTGTGCAGTCACAGAAATAACATCAGAAAAATACCCATGATGTAGTCATTTCAGACTAAATGGATTTTTTGAAGCATGAGCGGTAATATTTCTTCTTGCCAACTTCATTTTTATTGAACTTTAATAGGAAAACATAACAGATGCAGAAAAACTCCATCATCGCATTTTCATCGATTAAACAATAGTACTCAAGAAGAAGAAACTCCTCTTACCCTACAGCCCAACTTTCCTCCCACCTCTGGATCGAGAAAAACAGCCGTTTAAACCTTGTCTAAAGAATACAACAGGTCATTGCAAGCACATCATCTTGCTCTGCCAATACGGAGCCTACTGTCAGACTTTATTCATGGTACTCTATAGAGTTTTGGTCAGAAGGTTATACCTTACTTTCTGAAATCTCTCCATGACTGGGAACCATTCTATTTCTACATTCTGTGCACTACCATCTATTGGGAGTGTTAACTTTTCCCTTCTGAAATGTTCCCAAGCTCTCCATTTCCATTACTTCTTTAAGGGAGGAAGAGCGCATTTCCAGTGCAAGCTCGTGCTTGCTGCCAACAACAGATTGTGGCCCTTATCCTGTGTCCTGTGTAGGGAGCCCGAAAAGAAACAACAGAGGATCTAATTCCAAAGGGACCCCGGCCACATTCCCGATCCATTCGATCTCCCACTTTGAACATGCTTGGATATTATTAAATTTCCTCCAGATATGACAACATGATCCAGTCTTCCCACATCCCCTCCAGAATAGTGGAATGACATTCAGAACATCTAGGCAAGGTGGGCGGAGCATATTATCACTTATGGAGCAGCTTAATGCCATAGTGCTTATGTTGGCAAGACAGCAATATTGTATAAGCCTTTGAACATAGTAAGGATCACAACTCATCTGTGAAAGTTTTAGCCAAGTCCTTTTCCAATAGAGATGAGGCCCTGTACAACCCATTGTAATCTGTAGAGCTTGATGCCTTATAGACCAAACCTTTTTTCCTTCACATTTAACCAGCACTTTCTCAAAGCGTGTTAGGTCCCTATGCAGGTCATCAACCAATTTCGGAGAGGAGATTCCCCCCTTCAGCAGGAGATAATAAAAGGCTGACGGCGATTCTATTTCCAAATCTGCCTGAAAACTGGTCAAGCTTATAAAATGAGCACTTTGCCATAGTTGACCCACCCTTTCAACTCCTGCTTCATACCATCTTTTAAATCTAGGAGGATCTGTAATATCATTTCTGATCTGGGTTGCCCATTTACAACTAAATGGTGAGGTCCATGTGAAAAAGTTCTACGTATTCTTCTATTTCCTCCAAGGATCCCATAGAATGGAGCTGCATTACTAATAGAAAACTCTGTAGATATTGCAAGCTGTTGCAGAACAGGCGGGAACACATATTTTTTCGACCTCAAACTCTGTGTGTCCTTACTACAAAATGGGTGGTGGACATGAAGGGTTCCCATTTGCGTATTCTTCTATTTCCTCCAAGGATCCCATAGAATGGAGCTGCATTACTAATAGAATGGAGCTGCATTACTAATAGAATGGAGCTGCATTACTAATAGAAAACTCTGTAGATGTAACCTTTTTCCCAATCGATGTTTGCAGCACATATGAAGTATGTTAAGTATGTCTTCAATGCCTGGGTAAAATGCCCCGTCATCCTGTTAGTTTAATGATGGTATATTGATGACTAGGATCTTGCTCTGCCTAACAGTTTACAAGGGGCCATCAACAAATGTAAGGTACACTGAGGACTGTTAATGAAGATGATTTTTCTGAGTAAAACATATAATCTGAAGATTTCATGAAAGAAAAAGATGGGTTTGGAAAATGCCTCTCTGACCCTTTGCTAAAGAGGAGTTTCCCTACCTATAAACCAAAACTAAGGATCTGTCTGTGTCAGGAAGTCAATACCTGAAAATCCGTCCTTGTGTCCAAAACATTCTATCCTGACCCTCAAACTACAAACAAAAACAATCAAAATGTGCAAGGAAATACCTTCAACCTGATACTGGCAAAAAGTGTTCCAACAAAAATGTTCTCCAAGGAAGAACCCTTGGATACTGAGGAAGGAAATGGTCTCTTTTACTAACAGTTCCTTTGTGCCTTGCCTTGATTCACAAGGTTCCTGTTTAGGCAATAAGTTCTGTAACAGTCTTTCTTTAACACAACTTTCTCCTTGGTTTAGAAAACACTGGGCCTCATTACGGGCCCGGCGGTAACCCTGTCTGTGCTACCGGTGTGTTGCCGCCAGACCCGTAAAGATTTACCAGCACCTGACTTCCCGGTTCCACCAGCTCATTACGAGTCTGGCGGCAGAAAGTCAGGCACCGGTAAATTTGTAAATCCGGGACATGGAAGCACCAGCACTATTTTTAATAGTGCTGATGCTTCCGTGAGGGCATTGCTTACCGTGAACACTGCGCCCGTCAGAGTCAGACCTGTCCGGCACAGCGGCTCTGGCAGGCAAACCCGTATTTTGCCAGTCTGGAAATAAGGGTGCCGGTGAGCTTACTGGCACCCTTATTTCCGGACCAGCAAACTTGACATGAGGCCCACTTTCTTTGACATTTCTGGAAGTTTTGCAAATTGCCTGGTATACTCCCCTGCCAGATTTATTTATGCAATGCCAACTAACGGGTGTACTCTCCTGTGAGCATTCTTTATGCAGCATCAATTGACATGTGTACTCGCCAGCCAGGTAACACTTGTGAGTTTCACGTGCCTGGTATACTCCCCTGCCAGGACTTCTTATGTATTTCAATTGCCTGGTGTCTTGCTTTGGCGGGACTTCTTATGTGCTTCAATTGCCTGGTGTCTTGCTTTGCCAGGACTTCTCATATGTTTCAACTGCCTTGTGTCCTGTTTTGTCAAGGTTTCCCATGTGTTTCACAGTTTCTCTGTATCACCAATACTGTATGTATTGCTCTTGGCTTGGTATATAGGTTTGCAGTAACATTTGTTCAAGATTTGCCCCACATTTGCACTTCATGCATCCATAGCTCATTGGGGATTGCACTTTGCCTTTTCTGCATTCAAAGTATCTTCCCGTTATGTTAACAAGGGTATCTGGTCCGGTTTGCGCTTCTGCAGCGTGTTGCTTTCACTCGCTTTCCACACTAGAGTGTGCAGACATTCTTCTGGCTTCCTTCATGGCTCCACGGTCACACGCCTGCTTCCCTTCAGATCCTGGAATGGAGAACACTGCCTTCTCGACCCGCCGAGCACCCAGGACCTCTCTTGCGGCTCCCAGCACCTCCACAGCACTTCTGTCTCTAGTGTGGCGTGTCTCCCTCTAACGTGGCGCCTTCTCTGCTCTGCCACACTGCTACGTGATCTTCACGTGTGTGAGCTTTGGGACATGAGCCAACGTCTTCTCCTGCACTGCTTCTGCGAATAGTGCACTCACCATGTTTAAATGTCCCGTGCAAAGGTGCTTTCGAAAAACAACTAAACTGTATATTGTGTTTCAAGCTCGTGGTACCTCGTTCAAACTCCTGCATCCTCCTTGTCTCAGTACTTAGGGAATCCTGGGAGTTGAAGTCCACAGGTGTCATTGAACAATTGTCATTAAAATGGTTCTTCTCTGTGATTTTACACAAAAGTACTTTAGAAGAAAAAGGTGTTGTGTTGGACCTTTGTGTGTTTGTGTCACAATTGGGTGTTTGACAAGAAAAATACGAAGAGTAGGTTTCTTTACTTCTTCTACAAGGGGGAACAAGCAGCTGGAAAAATGCCATTAGGGTCTTAGGTATTAGAGGGTCTTCCTCATGGGAAAGGGCCTTGGGTATTAAGGGGTCTTCCTCATGGGAAAGGGGGGGATACTGCATCTCGTCCAATGAAGTTATGACATCTCACCAGTAGTTGTCTCTCCCATGTGATCCTCCCTCATAATACCACCCGCAGGGTCAGGATCAGGTAGTGACTGCCCTCCCCTGGCCACATAGGAGGAGTACAACAAGGGAATGATAGAACGACTACCCCTCTCTATAGTCCTTTCATGAACATCAGGCAGTTGAATCGTGAAACTACTGAGTCATTTTGTAGAATATACACCTCTTTTAACAAAGACACCTATTCTGCAAGTCATACAATTTTATTTACTTGCTTACATTTTTTAAGAAAACATTAAAAAGACATGTGATCACTTACAACATATTCCTAGATCATACAAGAACTTTTAGCCATATACCGTAACAATTCATTAGAGTATATTGCCACATTGAGTGGATATTAGTCACTTGTATACAACATTTATTTTTTGATGTTTTTACTTTTTTGTAAAACCTGTTATGGGGTTTCTAAATGAATAACATTATATTCCTGGCAAACATTATTTGGTGTTGCAAAATAGATAAGGAAAAAACAAGTTTGTATTTCCTAGGTGGTCGACATATGTTTTGGCCTCTATTGTATGTACTGCACCATCTCAAGTGCTGTCAATCAATTTGATATTTGGGCCATTCAGGACAAAAACAGTTTATTCAAGGAAATCAATCCAACCCCCCATCACACATTTCGTTTGCTAATGGTAATTTAGCAGGAGGAATGGAATGTGCTATTTTGAGGCAAGAAACTGCAGCCACAAGATACAAGTGCAATACTCAGATTCAGGAAGGTCCACGATGAAGTCTGTTGATTTAGTATGCCGTTGAATGGAAGCTACATCCAAAAGCTGTAACAAGCCTGTAGGATGAGTATGCATGGGGGGACCAAGAGAGGGATTGAACAGTTGGCTGCCACTCTTCAATAGAAGAAAGCCCAGCCACCATCACAGCTTGGCAACTTGCCCATTGAATAATATTAAATGTGGCCTTTTTGAAACAGGGTAAAATCATCCTTGGGATGAGCACCCAGATCCCACCTCCCTCCTCACCTGCACCATTCAGGTCCTACGTAAATGCGTCCAGGGCTACAGAAAAGCATGTGAGGACCATGTAAGGGTTTTAGCAGCTGGCTCCCCCTCTTGAGCAGGAGAAATTCCTATCACAATCAGAGATTGGGGCTTGCCTACTGAAGGAGTCCATTTTGGAACATAAAAGAAAATCGCCTCGAAGATAGCCTATCCTCTTTCTTCATCTGCATCTCCCTAATCCCCACTTGGTCATGGCCTTCTAACGAGGCACACATTGGTAAATACCTAGGTGTCACATTGACATGCAACTTTTTGGGGGACCTCAAAGCAAAGGGCAAGTTTTATTTGGCCTGGTTAGGTCTTGGTAGGTGCTAGGGCCACTCATTCTACTCTACCCCCCTCCATCCTTTTTCACATTTATGCAGAAATACCACGTGAGTCAACCTTCTTACACCTGCTTGATCATAATTATGAACCGACAAAAATACAGTTAACAACAGTTCACCAGCACACCACCAAATTGCATTTTCTGATTGCCTAGACCCAGTATGTTTAACTTGTAGTGACTGATCACCAAGGTCTGGGTTGCTTATATTTTTATCCCATTTTCTGGTTGCTTTAGACCCTTTGTATATGACTTGCAGTGTTTGGTTGCCTAGGACTCTGTGGCACCCTCCCAAAGTGTCCCCTTCCTACCATGCTTCAGCCAATCCTGCTCTTCATCTTTACTCTTCTTTCCCTTGCTCTCTCCTGTGGACCTCCACCTACTGCCCCTCTCTTCCATCTGCTCCCTGCGCTCTCCTTTCCATATCTCCCCATCCTTTACTCTCCTTCCTTATGCTAACCAGGAAGCTCCTTTCTCTGCATCTCACCCACTCCAACCTCATACCCTAGCTGTCTCCCTCCATCTACTCCATCTATCTGTGCCCACCAATAGACCTCTTTGCACCACACACTGGTAAAGAACTTGCACCTGTTGCCTCTGCCCACCTTGCCCCCTTATTCAACCTCTCTGAGTCACTGTTATCGAGCACCAAGCTGCAGCTGGTAGCAAACGTTTACTGTGACATTGTTGTAGACTCTCTAAAGAATGCATGGTCTTAAATACTCTATTTTCTAGAAAACAAGGAGAAAGGGTGCCCCTTCCATACATTCTTGGTCTTGTGGGTTTTGAGTGGTCTTTTTCTTTCTCAGATAATGCATAGCCAGGCACAATTTGAGCTGGGAAAATGTTGTCACTTAATGGGGTTGTATGTACTCATTTTGTCCTGAAGATTTGGAATGTGTGGTCTGAGTGTGATATATTCTGAGACTCATCACACTTCTGCCCAGTGTTTTCTATCGGGTGTGGAGCTATGTTTTGTGTCTTACCATTCTGAGCTACACAAGCAGGCATTGTCCAAAAGCAGAATTCTTTCCATGATATTTGGAGCTGGGTTCAGAGCTGGGTTCAGATTTTCCAGTGCAATGTACTGGGATTGTGTAAACTTGTGAATATACAGGGAGTTTGTTGAATGTCCTGAATTAATTAAAGGCCATATTTCTGGGAATGTCAAAGTGGGTGCTTTCTCAGAATTGTAATTTAATCAGTACTGCAAGTTAACTTGGAGTGTTAACTATGAAGCTTTCTGGGACTGTCAAGTTTAAGGGAGCAAACTGGAAGTGACAAGCTCACTAAGACTTTCAAACCAGGAGAAAGTAATACGAAATACTCCAAGTAACCTTAAGTAATACAATGTAACCCAAGATAATGGGCAAGTAATTTGATATAATTTAAAGTAACAACATATCCCTTAAAAAAAATTCTAGATAATCACAGGTAATATAAAATTACTCAAAGGTGAAATTAAGCTATTTAAAAGTCAATCTTAAAATTATAAAAAATATTTTAAACTAATACCAAAAACGTCCAAGGTAGCCTTTAGTAAACTAAAAGTGATCAAGGGTAATCAAAGACCAACTAAAAGAAATCAAAGATAATCTGAAGTAATTGAAGGTAAATCAAAGGGAATTAAAAAAGAATTCAAGTTAATCCCAGGTAATGTAAAAGTTTTTTTTAAGTTTTTTTTAAAGTTTTTATTACATTTTTGAACAAACAAACAATAAAACCAAACAAACAGTGCATGTTCAACAGTTTCATTACACTTTTTAAATTCACTAGCCACTACTCCCACTACCTCACCCCCCTTGCGAGTCTATCACCTTGAGTCATCAGATTCCACACCCTGTGGTTCGGTCTCCTCTTCAACAGGTTCAGTCGGGTCATCTAATGACCCAAACAATCTGGCTATCAGTGATTTCCAGGCCATCAGGGACTCATTCTCCTCCTCCCCCCGTTGCTGCATGCCTCTTGCCATGCTATGGTTTCAGCTTCTGCCCATTTTTGCAAGTCTTTCCACCACACCTCTATCCTCGGCACATGGCATGACTTCCATCCCATGGCAATCCTTCTCTTTGCAAGCACATAAACCAGGTCCCTTAGTTTGCTTACATGCCTGAGTTTCCGTGGTCTGGGGAACCCCCCCAGCAGGCAGGCCCATACCGTGTCCACTACTATCTTGACCCCTCTTCCTTCTAGTTTCTCTTTTACACCCCTCCAGAACCTCTCTATGATCGGGCAAGACCAAAACATATGCACCATGCCTGCGTTCTTTTCGTCGCACTTGGGGCATGCTTGCCGACCTGCATTCTCGATTCTCGATATCCTCCCAGGCGTCATATAAGCCCTGTGTGTTATGTAAAGCTGTATCGGTTTCAGTCTCGCGTTTCTAGACACCTTCTTATGATACCTTTGCACCCGTTCCCACATCCCATCTCCCATTTGGGCCCCAACCTCCGTTTCCCAGCCCAGTCTCAGCTGCGTGACCTCCTTCCCCAGTTTAGACATCAACATCTCGTACAGTCTGGAGACCTCATGGCCCCCCTCAGCTATATCATATATAACGTCTATGGTGGCGTCCAGTTCTTCCTCCAACACAGTTTCGGGCCACATTCTCTTAATCCTCTGTACCATTCTGTGGTAAGTGATGTACTGGCCTTCGTGCAACCCAGCTTCCTCCCGCAGCCCCTCAAAGGTAACACAAGAACCCCCTGCCAAATATCCCCCATCGTTGCCACCCCAGCCGGCTCCCAGTGGGTCCAGAGTATCAGTCGCAGCTGAGCGTCTGCCCCTGTCAATACCACCAATGGCATCTGCGGCGAGCATGGGGACGGGTTCCCCATCAATTGGCATGCCCTGCGCCACACCTTCCACCCCAACAGCATCATTTTAGGGCGCCCCACCATCTCCGCCCTGGGTGCCCACATAACTTCTTTCAAATAAAAGGGTGCACAATCCCACCCAAACAGCCTAAATTCGGAGGTCTCTTCATCAGATAGCCATTTGGCAACATATTGCAACTGGCTCGCCACATAGTACGCCTGTAATTGGGCAGCTTTATACCCCCTTTGTCATGGAAGTTCTGGAGCTTCCATAATGCCACTCTGTTTCGCGTGCCATGCCACAGAAAGTCCCTACACATGCTATTCAGTTTGGCAAAAAACCCTTTAGGAATCAGATACGGAATATTCCCGAAGTAATGTAGGAGCCTTGGCAGGACCACCATCTTTAGCATCGCTCCCCGCCCCATCATTGCCAAAGGCAGCTTCGGCCAAAACTGCATGCATTTCTCAATTTTTTGGATTGCCACCTCTGTATTACACCTATGCTCCTCCTCCACGGTGTGATATATATCTATCCCCAGGTACCGAAAAGTACTAACCGCCCACGGTACCTGTAAGACCGGTAACGTCTCTGCTGGAACCCCTGTATACCTCCCCAACGGGAACAGACTAGACTTCTGGGGGTTGACCGCTATGCCTGACAGCACAGCGTATCTCCCAAGCACTTCCAAAATGTACTGGAGGTTCTCCTCCGGATACAGCACATACAGCAACATGTCGTCCGCATATCGGGAGACCAAATGCCGCTCCCCGTTCACCTCGATGCCTATGGTGGGACCACGGGCATCCTTGTCTAGTACCCCTACTAAGCTGCCACCTCTCTGATATCACAGATCCCGTCTTTACTCTGGCCAGCGGTTCATTATACAAAATCTCCGCCCACCTTACATAGCCAGGCCCTAACCCATAGTGTTTCAGGGCCGCCAGCAGCCACGGCCACTTGACGGAGTCGAAGGCCTTGATCGCATCCAGGGACATGATTGCTTTTTCCTCCTCACTTCCGCTGCCAAACTCAATGATCCTCTGAAGTCGCCTATGATTGTTGGTGATGTTTCTATGGGGGACATAGCCTGTTTGATCCGTATGTATTAACTTACCAATGACCTTTTTCAGTCTATTCGCCAAGACCGCAGTTAATATCTTGCCGTCTTGGTTCAACATTGACACAGGTCTGAAGGAACCACAGCTGCGCCCTGGTTTATTTGGTTTAGGGAGAGGTACTATAACAGCCTCTCTCAGTGACTCCGTCAGGCGGCCCATCTCGAACGCCTCATTTATCATCTCCAGCAGCGAGGGGAGGACCTCTTCTATATATACCTTGTAAAATTTGCTTGGGAGCCTGTCTGTCTCCGGGGTCTTACTAGTAGGCAACTGCCTCACCACCTCCCCCAGTTCCAGGGTAATCGGGGAGTCCAATTCCTCTCTTTCCTCCTCACTTATCTTGGGCAGCCCCATATCCTCAAGCGTTTCTTCTATCATTGCCCGGCTACTTTCCCTGTCTTCCCCATATAGCACTTTATAATAATCCACAGACGCTTGATTAACCCCCTCCTGGGTGTCCTCTACGCTACCATCTTCCCTCTCTATAGTTCTTATTGTGGCTCTGGGGGTCTCGCTCTTATATAACCACGCCAAAAGTCTCCCCGGTTTGTCACCTCCAGCATGCTGTCTCTCTATGTACCTTTTATAGTTACGGTTGCACAACCTCTCCCAGTAATCCGCACATTTTTGCTGCAGCTTAAGAATCAAATCTAGTTTCTCTGCTGTATCGTCGCCGGCTTTTAAGGCCGCTTCCAATTTTGCTTCCGTCTCCCTCAGTTCTGTTGAAACCCCACCCTGTAGGCCCTTGGATTTCGCCATGGCTGCCCCCCTCATAACAACTTTAAAGGCCTCCCATAGTGTCCCTGCTGAGACCACAGTCCCAGTATTGGTTTCAAAAAAATGTACTATCTCCTCCCGTAAATCTTCTCTAAAGAAGGGGTCTCTCAACGCCTCCGCTCGTAGGCGCCATGTCGGGATCCTCGCCCTCGGGGGGGCAATATTGCCGCGCAAGAATCAGGGGCGAGTGGTCCGAGAGGACCCTGGCCCTGTACTCTATGTGCGCAATCTCTGCTATCATTTCTGGTGATGCAAAGACATAGTCCAGCTTTGTTGATAACTGCTGTGGGCAGAATAATGCAAATAGTGCCTCTCCCCAGGGTGCCACACTCTCCATGCAGCTTCCAATCCAAAGTCATCAAGCAGTGTCTGTAGCGCCCTGGCTGCAGGGGCCGGTCTATCCAATTTCCCGTCCGATCTATCCACCCTCGGGTTCAATACACAGTTGAAGTCCCCTCCCCAGATCACCGCGCTTCCCACAAACACGCTCAGGTTCGCACTCAGTGTCCTAATGTACGCCACCGTGTTCTGGTTCGGGGCGTACATGTTAACAATACTTATCTCCCCATTCTCTACCAATCCCCTCAGCATAACCATCCTCCCGTCTGTCTCAGCCACCACTTGCAACCGCTGAAACGGGACATGTGGCGCCACCCATATAAGTACTCCTCTTGCGTAGGCCGAGTACGAAGAGCACACCAACACCCCCTTCCACTTTCCCGCTATCGTGTCCATCTTCTCACGTGTAAGGTGGGTTTCCTGTAGCAAAGCAATATCTATTTTCTGCCTGCGCAGATACAGAATAACCTTGTTCCTTTTTAAATAGCTATTAAGCCCCCGCACATTCCATGTGAGTATTTTAAGGTCCCCCATGGCCTGGTATGATCCCATTTCCTCCCCCCCAGGTGCAGTGTAACCTTGAGTTCCATTCCAATCTATATAGGCTTGCATCCCCTTCTAAAACCCTGTTAACCAAAAACACACCAAACTTCCCACTCCCTCTCCCCCCCGCCTCCCAACCCTTCCCCAACACTCTCCCCCCCCAACTGTTGCCCAGCTCCATCCCTAGATCTCAGGCTCCCCTGCATTTAGGTCTTTCCGTCTTTCGCCTGTACTCGAAGCTCCGCAGGGTGAGGCCGCCCTAGTGACCAACCTACTATAACTACAACTACAATTCGGGGGGTAGGGTGCTACCGCCCTGCCGCTCCAATAGCACATCAAAGAACTGCACATTGCTGTACAGATTAAATATATGTAACCACCACTATATTCAAGTCCATCAAGTCTCTCACAATCCGCAATATGTTATCGAATATCAGCCTCCTACAGCCAGGCCCATCGTTCTCAGCCTTCACCTAGAATGTTCGCTCGCCGCCATAGCAAAATGCATACCGTGTCTAAGTCACTTTTCACGTCCATTTTGTGTCTCCTCTGTGTCTTGATCCGGGCAGCCCTGCAGATCCAACCACGTTGTCGCTTCTTCCGGAGTGTCAGAAAAGTGCATTTTGCCCTTATACACTACCTTCAATTTCGCAGGGTAGAGCAGCATATATTTTATCCCAGTCACCCGCAGCCTCCTTTTGATGGTTACATAGCTGTACCGCTGCCTCTGGACCAGCATAGTGTAATCCGGGTATGCCGTGATAGTGCTCGAGGCCCTCTCGATTGTTCCGCCTTTCCGAAAATACTCCAATATTTTTTCCCGGTCTTTATAGTTCAGTATCTTGGCAATTATTGCTCGTGGAGGGACCCCTGGTCTCGGCTTCCACATGAGGGCTCTATGTGCACGCTCGACCACAAATCTTTGCGAGAGTGTACCGGCCCCGATCTTTGTAGGAGTAAGTTCTCGATATAATCAGTCGGGTCCTGGCCCTCCTCGCCTTCCGGCAGACCCACCACACGAATGTTGTTTCTCCTCGCTCTCCCTTCTACTTCTTCTGCTGGAGACTCCAAGTTGGTCACCTATTGCTTGAGGGCATGGATCTCTTTTGTATTGTTGGCACCGGTGTCCGTATTAGATTTCACTGCGCCCTCCAGGCTGCTTGTGCGTTCCGCCAGTCCCCTGACATCCTGTCTCAGCAGGGAGACTTCGATGCCAACTGCTTCAATTTTAGCCTCCAGGGAAGTGCGTAGGTCCATCATCACAACCCCCCAAGATTCCTTCAGATCCGTAATGGCTTCCAAAATCTGACGATTATCAGCCGCTGTCGTGCCCTCAGCCTGTGCCATCGGGCCTTTGGTTGAGGTGGCCGCAGGAGACAGTTGTGCTTTTGCAAAAATGTCCATCGTGGGTTGTTTGGTCTTATTCTTGCCCACGGCCCCTCGCGCCGCCATTTTCTGGTTACCGTTGGGTCTCCCTATCACGATTCAGCAACCAAGTGTCTCCCCAGCCACAATATCCGCTCTTTACTGACTGTCGCGGTGGTCTCCAGGCAGTCGCAACCTCCACCTCTTCTCGCCGCTGCTAGTTCAATGCCGAGCGAGCGCTTCTCGTGCTGGTCGTGGTCCGGCCTGCGTTTTCACACCTCTGCTGCCCTCGGGCCCCTGCCGTCCGGGCCAGCGCCCAAACTTTCACGACTCAAGACCTACGGCCCCCGGGGGTTTTTGTATTCCGCCTCCACCTCGCCATTGTCGTTCTTTCCCCGTGGCCGCCGCCTCTATTCGTCCTCTTTGGGTACCCTGGTTTCGTTTCTTTTGTTGTCGGCCATCTTGTGTGACAATGGACCGAGCCGCCGCCGTCATTCGTCGAGCAATTCCTCCAGACTCCCGCTTACGATTTTTCTCGATCTTTATACAATGAGCGAAGCATCCATTCCCATGCGTGTGTGATCGATTCTGGAACCAGTGGTGCACTTTTAAAGGTAGTTTGTACGGATCATCTGTCGGATCCTCCGGAGTTCCACGGGAAGCACGTCCTACTCCATGGCTGCTCAAGCCACGCCCCGTAAAAGTTATCTAATAAATACAATGTATTCTGATGCAATCTAATTTAGTATACTCTAAACATAATATATGATCATTTATTATGCTATGGGGTAATTTCTAATTGATACAATGTAATTAAAGATAATTTAAAAGCAATCTTAAGTAATCCACATAAATCTTAAAGGACTCTGAAGTATGCCATTGTAATATGAGGTAATCTAATATATATTGTAAGACATTTAAAATGTATTCTGAGGTAATCACACATTATTTGAAGGCAATTCAAAAGTAATATGATAGAATCTAAAAGTAATCCATAGGACTTGAAGGTAATCTTTGATATAATAAAAGTGATCTATTATAATCCTAAAGTACTTTTATGTAACCTAAAATAATGTAGGGCAATTTAAGATTATTCCAAAGTAATATAAAGCTATGTTAAATACATTAATAATAATTCATTGTAATCTATTTGTAATCTAATATAATTGAAAATAATCTGATGACAGCTAAAGGAAGACTAAAGCTAAACCACAGTGATTCACACAAATGTATGGACAACTAAAAGCAATCTATCATAACCCAAATCAGTCTAAAAGTAATCTAAGGCAATCAAAAATGATTCTACATTCATACAATGCTAAAATGAAGAAACCTAACATAAATATGGTAATCTGAAATTGATATGCAGTAATCTGAGGTAATCTAATAGCAATATAAAGTAATTCAATGTACTCTAAAGTAATTTAAAAGTGTCCAAGGTGATTAAAGCAATCTGATGTCATTAAACACTAACCAAAGGAAGTATAATGTTCTTTACAAGTAAACAAAATTATGTTTTTGCAGGAAATCCCAGGTATGATTATTGGAATGTGGGTAATTGGGAATGTTACGTTGATAGGGAATGTCAAACTGTAAGATTTGGACCATAAGTACTTGGTGATATTTCATGAGCCTCATCTGCTTACCATTAAGTTATCAGTGGCGTAGAGATGTGTGTTCTGTTTTTCCAGTGTGGGCAGGGTTCTTCCAACAGCAGCTTGCTCGTCATGACATTTGGGGCTGATTTTTGATTTTCCAGTTCAGCATTCTAAATTTCTATCAAAGAGGAGATTTCTGGGAATGGCAACTTCTGTGAGCTTACTAGGAATGTGAAAGTGGGATTTTACTGGAAATGTACAACTTTGAACCTACTTTTAATTCTACACTGGCAGCTTACTGGGAGTGTCAACCTTATCGGGAATGTCAAGCTGAAACTTTAAAGAGCATATCATGTCATGCCCAGACGTGGGTCCCGAGCCTGCCGGGTCTAGAGACGCAAGCTACTCTTCAGTGATGATGCCCACTGAGGTCAAAACATGTCTGTGGATGATTGTGCTCTCCTGCAAAAGGGATGTGACCTAGAAGTTCGGGCTGGACTGTAAAGGCTTGAAAGAACGATGGTCTGAAGGGTTTACCAGAGCAATGCCAGAGGTTAGGCTTCATGCCAAACCTTCCAGCCATCACCTCTTTTGTTTTGTACATGTCATGCCATACCATGCCATACTATGAAAAGACATATCATGAAATTAGATATCTGGACATATATCCTGACATCATTTCATTCCATATCAAGACAAGACATCATTACATGACATAGCGTGACTTATGACATACAGCCTGATATATCAAGACATGCCATATCTTGACATGACCGAATAATGGCATAACATGTGGTGAAGTGCCTGTTATACCTGCTCAACCAATGAGCTCCATAAGTCTGTTTACAGTATCTATGATCACATATGAAGCCGGGAGAAAAAGCACAGGAAAAGACACAGAGATTGGTATTACTACAAACGATGACTGAGATCCGAGATAATGTGAAATCTGTGGCTGAGGAGCAGAGCATACCAGGAGTGAAACACTTGCCGATGATGGATAACAGGACCTGTAACCAGCCATGAGGAGGAAGGAGGAGTGACTGGATGAGAGTGGCAATGCAAGACACCACAAAGAGAAGAGCTAAGGAAATCATGAACAAACAGAGGAGGAGAGCAAGCGGCCAAGACACACAGAGCCGTAGCCAGGATCACGGTTCAGCCCCTGTGTACAGCGGGGGAGCATTGAGGTGACATCCAGAAACTGGAGAAGGGCATGAGACTCAAAGAGTTTTAAAAAGACTGTGTAAGGAGTGAACCGGGAGAGTGTGAGGAGCCCTGGTGATATGATATGATGTGGCATTTATAACTGGTGGGGGTCAGAGACTGACAGGATTATGCTGAGACTAGTGCAGCAGGCTGGAACCTGTAGGAATAGTTATCAGGGTCAGGAAAAAGGCTACATGCTAAAACATGCGGGAACTGCTCTTAGAGCCGTTAAACATTGACACAGGGACATTTACAGACAAGAGCTGCATACTGGAATTTCCTAGTGGCCTCGTGGAAGTGACTGAAAAGAGAAAAGTGTTGCCTGTTGGAATTTGTAGACAATGTTCATAGAGCTCTTGTGAGCGTGGATGAAAGGATGAAAAGATGAAAAGGGAAACGTTGCCTCCTGTAACTTCAGGGCACACCTTCAAGAGCCTTGCATAAGTGGCTGACAAGAGAAACAGGGGTCCTTGTGAAAGTGACTGAAAAGAGAAACACAGCATACTGGGGTCCTTGTGAAAGTGACTGAAAAGAGAAACCCTGCCAACTGGAGTTTGATGAGAAAGTTCTTAGAGTCTTGGATAAGTGATTGACAAGAGAAACACAGCAAGGTAGAATCCTTGTGAAAGTGGTTGATAAAGGAAAGTTGCATGCTGGAACATTACCAAAGGGCCCAAGCGAGAGAAATGTGTGATGGGAATCATTACATGTTTCTGCACAGTCCATAAGTAACACATAAGCAGCCTGGCGCAATCGTTATAAATGACACCCCTGGCGATCGTATTCACTTTCGTAAAGCATGTTAAGGAGGGTTCACAGATCTTTAATTGCTGTCCAAGTCTTACTCAAAAATAGCCCCGGACAGACGGTGGCAGAGCTAAGAGTACCTGATGAAGACGTTGAAGAGGCCGGCGGTGCTGTAGATCATGCGGGCGGCCTGGGACTCCTCCCGCTGGGAGCGAGACAGGGACAGCGCATCGTCCATGTGACCCTCTTGATGCAAGATTGCCTGGGGGCAAGAAAGAGTGGTGAGACCCCAACAAGGCGAGTGCAGCCTCCAACCTCATCAACACAGACATGGCAGCAGTTCACTCAAGTGTAGGGTGGCACTCAACATGAATTCTGTGATGCGAGTGGTGCAAGGAATGACTGATCTCCACTGGAGAGTGTAAAGCCAGTGCTGTAGGGACTGAGTGACACACCTGAGACTGGTTATCCCGGGAATGAGAAACAGCCCATTGAGTGAGGTCAGTGATAAGGGGAATGAGTGACACTTACCAAAATATGTGCGGTTAGTAACACGGGGAGTGTCAATCCACTGAAGTGTGTGAGGCCAGTGATGTGAAGAGTGAGTGGCACGCCACTGAAGTGTGTGGAGGCAGCAATACAGGGATTGAGTGGCACTTCACTGAAGTGGCGATGGGAATGAGTGAATGAGTGACATTCGGCTGAGGCGTGAGTATCCAGTGAGGCAAGGGGTGGGTCCCGGCAGATCAAGGCCATGATGGGGTTAGCAGTAGAGCTCACCTTTCTCTTCAGGGGCCCCAGGCGGGCCACCTTGGTGTCAATGGCAGCGTAGGTCAGCCACAGCCCGCTGCTTGCATGCTGCACAAAGCACATCGACTCCCCATACTTGATCTCCGGCGCTCCCATGCCCTCCACATCCCTCTTGGGGGCCACATCCAGCTTTTCCTGTTGGTTGAATAAAGACATGGGCATCAACGCACAGCGATGCCACCAATTGTCCCATAAGGGCGCTATACAAGAGCACTTACATTACACAGGAAGAGGGTGAGGAGGGAAGAGCTGATAGGCTAGAAGCTCCAGGCTGAAGCATAGGTGGAGTAAGTGGAGGCAGAGGAGGGGGTGGTAATGGGTCTGTATGCGTGCAATGGCAGAAAGTGGCAATGCAGGAGGAGGTTGGACAGGTAAAGGTCAAGGGATGTGTAAAGGTGTAGGAGTGGAAAAAGTAGGAGGAAAGGAAGAAATCGAAGAAAAGGAAGGTGCAGAAGAAGGTAACGTGTAGTAGATGGAAAGGCTAGTAGATGGGATTGGCATAAGTGGCAAGGAAGGCGTCCCTTTTAAATAATGGTGTTAGGTGGGGATGATGTACACGGCGTGGAATGTGGACTGAGTGCAGAGGATGTGCTTTTAAGATGAGAAGATTCAGGGTGAAGGAGTAAAATGTGGAGAATTACTGGTGCACGAGAACTGGGAACTCTGCGGTGGAGATGTGGGAGGATGTGGGAAAGACAAGAGGCAGGAAAGGTGCCAGAGGCGGTATGGCATCTAAGATGATTAAAGCTAAGAGGCATGAACATTGTAGGAGATGGGGGATGCAGCAGAATGCAGAGAACGTGTAGGCGGTGTGGAATGGGGAATAGACGAGGGAGGCGGCAGAGGTGAGGAACGTGCAGAAGACACTAGGAGGTGGAATGGTGTGTAAGGAGCCAGAGCAAGCGTGGAAGGTGTATGTATCTTAAAGGCAAGTAGTCAGAGAACTGAAAGGATGAAGAGCTGACATAGGGTCAGAAGAAACAGGAGGCAGCGGGTAATTTGAATGAGGAAGGCTATGAGTCATGGAGTGTCTAACAAACAAGGAAGAGGCAGCAAGCAAGAACCCGGTGGAGGCTGGGAAGATGGGGGAGGCGGTGTAGGAACAGGACAGGGCAGACATTGAGTTAGGTGCATGGGGTGGGGAAGATGTTGAAGAAGAAGATTGTAAAGGATGTGCAGAAGGTGTATAAGACACTGTAGGGGGCCGGAAATGCACAGTAGCCATATAGGCGGCAGCAAATGGGAAGTTGTAGGCGGAAGTGTATACGAGGGGAATGGGGAGAGTCTGTGCTTGGGGTGGAAGAAGGAGACAGGTTGTGAGACAGGGAAGAGCAGGGGAAATAGTAGGAAGCAAAGGTAGTAAGGGACCTCTGCTGACCGAGGGGGTAGGTAGAGAGAATGGGTTTAGGTTCACACCTTCTTACCAGCCCCGCGAGACTCTTACCTTTGAGGCCCGGAAACAGAAAGCGGTGGCTTTGGTGTTGCCTCTCTCTGCGTCCACGAGGATGAGGCCCTTCTCCTCTTCCAGGGCCAGATACCTGCCTGTTGTCACGTGACGCACCCGGAAGGACTGGCCCCACTTCATGTGACTTCCGCTCCAGCTGCAGATAAAAAAAAAACAGCTGCGACTGACGGCTCCAGTGGAGGTCCAAGCGAGTCGGAACAATTTATGAAGAGAAAAGCGCCACTAGGAGCAGTACTCTTGTGTGAGCTGAAACGTCACTCGGTCATATTTAATGTGGGAAGAAGTGTCAGTAGCTTTAGTAGAGCTATGCCCTGACAGACGCTTCTTTATGGGTGCAAAGATACACCGCGCACGCGCATCACATACAATGGGATCTTACCCAGAGTGTTTTTTCTTGTTTTGCAAAAGAATGTGTACTTTTGAGGGCAGTGGTTGTATTGGGACTGAGTGCCCTGCGTCCGTACAGACTCGGCTGTATTCCCCTGACGAGCACTCATGGGGCAGGCAGGTGTTGCTTGTATTCGCGTCCATGATGTCGGCCTGGGTGAAGTGGAATTAATCCAAATGCTGCCATACTGGGCTGTCTGTACCAAGTATGTTTAATGCTCTTGAGAATTCTTCTGCGTATAAGCTTTGTCAGAAAACAAAGTTTTGAGCGAGCAAGATATATATAGAGCGACGTTGGTGTCAGTGCTGCTCGTCAGATGTCAGCGACCCCCACGACGCCTCTTCTTTTTTCTTTTGCTTTGGACAGGTTGAGATTGAACAAGGTGAGTGCCGCTCCGGCACCAATGCCGTACCCGTCTCCGGCGAGGATGGAACCAAGGTGGGGAGGGCTGCATGTGGCATTGATAATAACTACAGTGAGAAAGTATCCACTCCATTCTAAAAATACCTATTCTAGGAGTGACTACACTACTTTAGACATTACAGTCCCTGAAGATTTGGGGCGTATTTTAAAATCCCCCATAGGCCATTACACATTAAGCTATTTTTCACGTGAGGGCAGTTCGTGTATATGTGTGTAAGTTACTGTCGGTGCACGCCCATTGCCATAGTCATGTGAAGATGTGGTTACATTTGTATAGCTTACTTCTGAGGACTTGCCCTGGGGACTGGGAAGCCATTGCGCCCTGTATCCCCACGGACCAACTGCAGCATGTCATCTAGAATCACAGAAGGACATTAATCCATATGCTGATGTTGTTGACCTTAGATAAAGGGAGGTTTCATGTATCAATGTTCCTTATCTAAAGGGAGGTTTTGGGGTAAAGATGGGCACATGTGCCATCGGACCCTACATAAAAGGAGGGTTTGGGGTAATGAGCGGCCCCATGTATCAGTGTCCCTTAAACAAAGGGAGGATTTGGGGTAAAGGTGGGCCACATGTGCAGGTGGCAAGGCTTGAAGTGGATTTCAGTTTTTCTGACTTTGTATTTACCTGTGAGGTCCTGTCTCAACAACCCACGGGACAGCAATATCCCGTAGGGGTTTCTTGAAGGCAATGGCCCAAAATGCTGCCCTCATAATTGCGAAATCCGAAAAGACAGACTTTATTTTTAAACACCCCCCTTACGCCACATAAATATGTGTGGGGGGGTGTTATGGGACATATTCATATGGGGAGTTGTGGGGGTCTCCCTCCGCATATCTATGTGGTGTAAAGAGGGTTTAATTAAAAAAAAAAAATGAAGTCAGCATTTTCGCCTGTCGCAATTATGTGTGGTCGCAGTGATCACATAGATCTGTTTCACAACAACCAACAAAATGCTGATAACATCCAGTGTATCACAGTGGTTGCTCATTTTCCCATGAATATCCCTACTATTCCGTGGCGTAACAGTAGGAGCCCAAAAATGACTATGCTTAAACTGAGATCGGCTGCTCTCCTCCCCCCATGAGCCTGTGAAATGATGCTAGGCCTTCCCCATATTTCATAGGTAATGTTCTTCCCCTGACAAAATGTTTCACACCCAGTAAAGATCTTTCAGACATCACAAAGCCCCTTCAAGGGGGCCGGGGGGTCTTGTCGCACAGTGAAGCAGGAGTGATGGGCAGTAGGAAAGGGTTAGCATTACTATGGGGTAGTTGTCTGGTGGCCAGGGCGGGTGTTTCTCAAGAAGATGGTAACTCTGATCAACGAATTTCCGGAAAAGAGAAGGCCGGGAGATAGGGTGTTTGCCTATGTTTGTGGGGCGGCCAGTCAGGAGTCAGTCACAGAATTCGGCTTACCTGATACGCAGAGGCTCCAGCCTCCACAAGGAGCGGGCGTGGCTGCAGACGGCTCCTCCCTCGTAATGTGGAAGTCTGAAAAAGAAGCAGGGGGTTACATCAACAAGGACCAAGAAAGAGTGGGGTAGAGAGTGGGATGCCGCTCAAGGAACGTTGGGGGAGTAAGAAAGGCACAGGCCCCGCAGCCACCGGCTCAGCACTCACCAATAACCCCAGGAAGCACGCACTGCGTGTCCTGCGCATTGACCCCCAATGCGTATCACACACCTGTTGCCTGGGCCTAAGGCACTTTGGAGCGCAGCTGGCCTTGGACTGAATATGGGGCATGAAGATACTACTATGGCAAATGTCACTAAAATCACGACCACAATTTTGGTGAGATGTCACTGTCACCTGCTACGCATTGCGTTCAAAAGAAATCAGGCTAAAATTCCTGACTCCTGGAAGAGCAAGGGCTGTGGGGAAAAAACCATAACAGCAAGTGACAGCGGTGGGCCAAGTATTGCAATGGCTGCGCCCCAGGTGACAGTAGACAGGTAGCATGGCTGCAGTATACCTGAAAGAGTAAAAATAGCCCCGAGATGTTGAGGTGATGTAGGACACTTTTTAAAAGCGGGTCACAGGTGGAGCCATGAGTGATCACCCACTACCCATGCCCCTTCAAATGCCCGCTATATGTTGTGTCTTTGCTTTGTGCACTCTGACCTGGGTAACCCACATGAATAAGCTGACTCTCTGCTCCCAACTACTGGCCTGAAAAAAGTGAGCAAAAAAGTGATGCCTAGGGATCAGTGTTCGAGGGCGACTGGTGCTGGAAATCAAAGAGGGCGCCTCCTCCAGATGATGTGAGGGGATCCCATGCCCCGGAGCAGCAAGCAACCCTGTATCAGTTTCTGACCGGGAGTTGGATGTGTTGCCTGCAGGTTACACATGAGAAAGCTGCAGTGGGTGCATTTACCCCTTGCACTGTCGGATCCCACCCCTACCATACCCCGAGGAGGACTAGGAGGTTGAGTACCTAGCCTTCCTTCGACCCATTAGATGCATTTTCCAGCCACATTCCGAGGATATTTAGTTTCGCAGAGCGATGCTCATTGGTCGAGAGGGCCAACCAAAAGCTGAGCGGAGCAGGTAAGTCTTTGGCTTCATCATGGAGGGGTATATGGATAGGACCAGGTCAGGCGTCTGTTCTCTGCCACTGCCCATTAGTTGCTGCTGCCTGCAATGTTTGTTAAAACCTAAGTACTCTTCCCTCACAGGTGACAGATTTGACAGGCACTCGCTGTAGCAGTCCCTTTCCCGCTGACTCCCCTGGCTGAGCATCACAGCAGACTTCTGCCTTCTCCCTTCAGCTTCCAAAATTCGGAAGGGGATGAAACCTCACAAGCCAGATTGCAACTTGGATTACATAGGCAGCAGATACTGGTGTAGCTGTGACACACGAAGGACAGGCCAGTTCGGTACACCCTGTTTGGGCGCAGCTCTTTCGGGGCCGGCCGTTTCGGTGCAGCACCTTGGACGAAGGTCCCTTTTAGACGTGTTCGGTTGGCCACGGCGAGCAGGGCACAGCGCCTATGTGCTTGGATATTGATGTTTGCGTAAATATATTGTCACCTGAAGCACCGAAAAATGCTGTTTTTTGTTTTATATCAGTATATTTACACTAAATACTCAGTACATGGAGCTGTACTGTGAGTAAACGCTCCATGACCAAATAGTTTGGTATGTCCCGCAAATAAGATATTTGGAACACAGAAAACTAATTGGGACCTGCACCTAATGCTTGCGCCAAAACAGACGGCACTGAAAGGGCTGCGTCGAAATGTCTGGCTTCAAAGTCAATTGGTTGAGGTGCTGGTAGGAGCAAAGTGACAGTGACATCTAGTGGGAAGACAGGGCGTGACAGCTAGACATAAGTGCAGCACTGAAACCTCAAGACCATCAGAGGGCTGGGAACCTACCTGCGCTGGTCCTCTCCCTGGTCAGTGGAGGAGATGGTCAGGCACTCGTCCATGTGTCCGTGGAACAAACGCAGCACATGACCCCCTGTCAGAAACCCTGCAGAAGCCAGACACAGGAACGGGTTACGTACAAGCACAAGAGGTTCTCACAATAACAGCCCAGGCAGAATGTCAAGACAGACACGCGATACATTGCTGCTCTGCTGCTCAGTGACCTGTATGCTGGCGGGCGTCGGCTCTCTGCTGAACTACCTTGGCACTGAGACTGATGCATGTTGCAGCTTTCACTGAACCAGGGGGAGAAACTCTGGGACACAGGCAGCCGACAAGTACTCAGCTAGCAAATCATTACTGATACAGAAGTGACACCTAGGGTACAGCAAGAGTAGGGCACGGATTGAGATCAAGGATTTAGGAAGCAGAGAATGGTGCTACAGTGACCAGGGGGTGGGCTGGGTGACAAAAGAGGCCCTGGAAATAATGTTCAAAGTGGCACCAAATTACACATTTTCAGCAGGCCCACCAGTTTTCCTTTGAGAAATGTGGAATTACCACACAAAAGAGGCCTAGGGTGCATAGGCCTACCAGGAAATCTCCCGAGTTCCCTATAGGCCAGTCCACCCCTGACAGTGACACATGGTTGTCCATCAGAGGAGTGGGGGTTGTACGAAGGATCAAGTACACACATTCCTACTGTAAATATGACACCGCACAGCCCAGCATGGAACTGGCATAGGCCTCCCTAGAGGGGACAAAGGGGGGCAATTGCCCCCCCCCATCAGCTGCTTGCCCCCCCTAATCAGTGAGCCCCCCTTTGGCAAAGAATTCTTTCCAAGAGTCTTAAAGGTGCCCCTTTGCCTAGCAGTCGTTTTTCGGGCTTGCATGCTATTTGCTTAGCCTGTGTCCTTTCTTCTGGCCTGAAAGGGACACCACAGGAATCAGTAGCCGACGAATATCACTGGGGTGGGGCCATCACTGTTAAAGGCAGGCTTCCTACACGCTGGGCACATTATTGTTTTCCAAATCTTCAGTTTACAATTTCATAGAACAAACTTAAATGACATTTCCAAAATGAAACAGGCTTCTTAAACTTACATTCACTAGTTTTCTTCCAAATGTGTTTTTCTTTTTTGTCCGACTGCTGAATCACAAATACATGCTTCTATTGTGCTGACAGCAGAAATTAGGAAATTAAACTGTGGGTTCATGGTGCTAACGTTTGATTTTCACTACAGAGGCAGAAATACCCCCACCTCCGCCCTGAATATAAGCAAGTGATTAGCCCAACCCATCGCCTGCCTGAACACATTTTATAGCACTTGTTTTTTTTTATAAGGAACTGCAAAATGTCATAAGATTTACAGCCAGTTTTGAACATGCAACATCTCACAGCGACAGTCACTCAAACTGGTGAGCTACCCTGGTAGCCTTCTACTGTAGGGCCTATGGATGCATTAATGTGCTCAAAACCACTGCTCTGGCAACAGTGCAGATTATGTACATGACGTCAAAGTCAACAGCATTTCATCTCCAACCACACTGACCCTGTGCATAGATTCATTGAGGATGTACCAGTGGTGGCTCGTCCATAATGGACGCCGAGCCACCAGCACCCTCACCCATTATGGCGGAGCCAAGGAACCAGCCCAGTGTAAACACTGAGTGCTCCCTCAGCTGTTTTTTGTAGCTGAGGTACGCACCTGGGCTGGCTTGAACTGTCAAAGGGAAAAATGTTTTCTGTTTGACAGTTCTCTTTCCCAGCTGCGCGTGTCCAGTGGACAATGCAATGCAGGGGGCGCTTAGCTTGCCCAGCCTTGCATGGCTCATTGAGGATGCTGGTTAGGGAATTGCATGTTTGTATGTGTGAAGGGACTCTCCTGCACCTCACCACACATACACATGGAGAGGGAAGTCATCAGGGCTCCGGCTCTTGAGGGCACAATTTGCTTCCTGGGAATGCTACGCAGGAGCTGGAGTACCGATGATAAAGCACCCCGCCCGAAACTTCTGAACCCGGGGCAGAACGGAAGTTAATTTAAATGTGTATGCTTATATTGTGTGTAATGAGTGAGTTTATGATGATGGGTGCACATGTGAATGAGCGATTGCATTCTGCGTGTGTATGTGTGTGCACGTGTGTTTGTGCTTGGCCGGAGATTTGATTTTGGCAACTCGAGGGTAGCGGTTGTGCAACAATGGCATTTTAAAATTGCTGTTGTTGCTCAAACCCTTTCTCCACCGGCCAAAATCAGGTCTCCGTGGGAAGCACTGGGAGCCAGATGGGCAGGCATGGTATTTTATTACTGGGCATCTATTATAGATGGCTAGTAAAAAATACCATGCCTGCCCCCTGGGCCTTCCTGCACCTTGCATGCACCCATAATAACATTATGTGCGTCTGAGGTTCTGGGGGCCCAGAGGGCAGACAGTATTTTTCTACTGGGCATCTATGATAGATACCCAGTAAAAATACCGTGACACACATTGACTGTATGTGTGTGAGGCAGTGGGGGCCTAGGAATATTTCACTGCCCATTTATGATAAAGCAAGCATGATAAGTGTTATTATGTGGCTAGACTGGCCTTTTGTTGCAGCCAGTCTAGCCATTTCTTACTGTGGCATGATATTTTGTATTGGGTGTCTTCAAAAGAGCAAGCATGAAAAGTGTTATTATGTAGCTAGACTGGCATTTTGATGCAGCCAGTTTGGACATGTTTTTATACTTTGGCATGACATTTTTAATGTTAAAGCCAACTGGTGTATGTTCTTACCTGTGGATACTACCATATATTGGCAGAGCAAGTGTGGACATGTTTTCTTTTAGTATTATTACTGCCGTTATGCGCAACGCAAATGTGAGCATGTTTTTATATGGGAATACTGGCATTTATTTGTGCATCCAGCATACAAATGTATGGGCACAGCCAGCGTGAAAATGTTTTTATATTTGCATATATTGTGGGCAAAGCCATCATGGAACTTTATTGGGGGAATGTTCTTGTGCATTGTTAGTAACTTGCATATACAGGATTTTTTCATGAGTTGCCTTACCAAACCAATTGAAAACTGTTTGGCTTGTTACCCAAGTGTGCAGTAAAATCCACCATTTTAAGAAATTATATTTGAAATGTTGTTGGGGGTGGGGAAGCCCCGCAGCCCCTCTTGATTGGCTCGGGCTCTCTCACGACACTTGGTCTCTCTGACATATTTGGGGGAAATATTTACATCGTTCCAATTAACAAAATACACCAGCAGACACGGTGATGTACAACAAGAAAGTGAACACTGTAAACCATTGTATGGGGTCAAAGTGAGATTCACGCAACCAAAGGAACTGGAGCAGTTGCCTAATTTCCCCCTTTTCTCAGCGCCTGAAGGTGATATTTCATCTGTTAAACTGCTATCATTAGAAACTGAGGTATGAGTGATACCACCTGCTGAATTGACTCTGTCTGACTGGCTGTTATTGAAAGCTGACCTGGAAGTGATGTCTCTCCTGCTAGCTATCACCTCTAACCAAACATAATTTGACGCTGTGCTCGGAGGGATGTTTGTTAAAAGAATGCAGTCTCTTGCGGAGTACATAGAGCATTTTCGCAACTGTTGAACAAGAGTTAACTTTTTAG
The DNA here is from genome assembly GCF_040938575.1 of Ambystoma mexicanum. Taxonomy (NCBI): domain Eukaryota; kingdom Metazoa; phylum Chordata; class Amphibia; order Caudata; family Ambystomatidae; genus Ambystoma; species Ambystoma mexicanum. The sequence goes on from NC_090923.1 coordinate 722,123,304, forward strand.
GATGCATATTATCTTGATGTGAAACTTTTATTGTCGTAAACCTACTAAGAACATGCTTAATGCCACCTTTTTATTCATCTTTGTAAAATATAGGTACTTACACCAGTTCGGTTTATTTACCCTTATTTGGTGTGGTACCACAACTAACCCCCTCACAACGTCACCATGCCCCCCTCAGCCACTCCTCCCCATTGTTATATTTGTGTCCTCCCCAGGCCCTATCTCGAATCCCCCACTAAAACCAATTTCTAATTTCTAATGAGGCCCACTGTGTTATTAGTTTAGGATTTGGAGGCAAGGGACAGTGAAAACAATGCACCACTGACACCTAGTGGCCAAATTGAGAATGCCATTAGTAGAGCTTCTGGAGGAAAAGAAACCTGTTTTGCATCAGTAACATCTGATTGTTTAGAGCATGTTTTTGCGGAGCAGGACGATTAGGCGCGGCCAGTTCGGCGCGGGCCGATTCGCCGCAGCCAGTTCGGCGCGGGCCGATTCGCCGCGACCGATTCGGCGCAGGAGACAATTGGGCGTGCCCAATTTGGCGCGTCCAGTTCGGCGCTGCGACATTTGGGCGCGGGGATGTTTTGGCGTGGGGGGGGGGGGAATTGTCATTGTTTTGCGTCGTTCAGTATTTTTTATTGTGAATTGCCCAAAAAAAATAATACAGCATTTGATATGATATGATAGTTTATTTATATAGCGCCATGAAACACATTGTGTATAGGCGCTATATAAATAAACTATCAGCTGACAGGGGGTTAGAGGTGGTATCTGGCAGGTGGTGGGAGGAGGGAGGTGGTAGTGGGCATGGGGTGGAGGAGAGAGGTGGTAGCTGACAGGGGGTTATAGGTGGTAGCTGGCAGGTGGTGGGAGGGGGGAGGTGGCAGGTGGTGGGAGGGGGGAGGTGGTAGTGGGCAGGGGGTGGGAGGGGTAAGGTGGTAGCTGGCAGGGGGTTAGAGGTGGTAGCTGGCAGGTGGTGGGAGGGGGGAGGTGGTAGTGAGCAGGAGGGTCTTTTTTTATTGTGAATTGCCCAAATGCTTTATTATTTTTTTATTAGACTGTTCAATCATAGGAGTTAAATATGTAACTTTTGCTGCCCCAGGCACAAGGCCAGTTTGGTCTTGTGGTTAAGTTCCAAGCCTCACAATCTTGCAGGCCATGGTGCATGGCTGGGCTATTCTATTTGCAAAATATCACATTATTTTTATTTAAAAGGGGAAATTAAAGAAAGGTTCAGTTTATCCACAAACCATGGCCTGCAAGACTCTGGGGTAGAGAACATAAAGCAAGGCCACTACCTCCAGCGAATTTACAAATACAAGAGGGAGGGATACGCAAAACCCAAAACCCAAAGTCTCACTAGCCAGGGCACTTCAAGAAATGGCACACATAAAAAAAAAACACCCCAATGAAATTACGACAACACAGGACTGCACGGATGAGATGTTTATTATTGCAATGTGCACAAACACCTTAAAGTAGCGGGAAATACATCTGTGTCTACTCCATTAACAAATTGTGGGCAAGACCACGGAGGTACCCCAAAACATCACGCTCTCCATAGCTCGCCACAATGTTCTGCACCCTCCTGCTCTGGTCCAGGTATCTCTTGCGCTTTGCAGGTGGGAATTCGCCACGAATGTATTCCTCGTACAGTTGGTCTCTGCCCTTTTGTATGAACCGTACCCCATCTACAAATTTCCACAGAGTAGGGTGGTCCATGCCAAACTCAGCCTGCATCCTGCGGTGAGCAGCTTCCGCAAAGTTGTTAGTTCGTGCCTGGTCCAGGCGAGTTCTTTCGTACACCGACCACATCTCTGGTGGGAACACAGCGCGGCGGCAGCTACGGTCAGGGTTCTGACGGCCCATGTAATTGTCCTCGAACCAGCGCAGGACTGGCACCAACTCTTCAGGCATTGCGTTGTCCATTATGACCACGGCTCTGTCCAGGTCTTGAATTGGCACAAAGGCAAGCGCAATGATCATGCGTGCTGCCAATGCGAATTCCGGTTCATTGTTGTACCTTGGGAGCAGACCTCCAGCAGCGACCTTCTTGCGGACATTGCGGGCTAGGTGAAAGAGGCAGCCATGTAATTGCGCGCCTGGAAATGTTGCTCTTGCAGCCCCAATGGCAGCCTGTTCAAAATCCATTGAAATGGATGCCGGATCAAGATTAGGCCACATATCTTTGACCGCCTCAAACATGCGCTGGTAAGTGCCCCTTTCCTTGTTGGGCAGCAAGACATAGAGGACCGGCAGCACAAATCCTCCCCGCTCTGCCATCAGTACATAAATCTGCACAAAGAGTGCTGGAGCCAGGCTGAATGTTCCATCCACATACAACTTCTCCATTTGACCAGCCCATTCCCTGTGCGACTCACGGCCAAATATGAGAATGCGGTTCTCATCATTCTCCCCCGAATCCCAAAGGAGAAAGCGTTCCTGCTGATTCGGTGTGGCATGGTAGACCCTGTAGGCTTCTGGTATCCTGATTGCCGCTCGGTGTTGTGGTTGAGGTGGTACCCCGTGGGTTGAATTGCGACACCTCTGGATCACCTTGCGAATTGCGTTCTTCCTTGGCATCTTCCCTTGCACGGCTGTTGATGTCCCCTGCAGGGCTACATTGATGATCGACGCTGGCGACTCCACTGTCCCCACCGCCCGCTCCTTGATCCCTGATAGGATGCGGCAGACTTCCCCTTTTGCGGCATCACTGCCATGGCTATGCTCATGCATCCTACTCAACACCTGGTCATCCAGCGTTGCTGTGTGTAGGCGTGCTTTGCATTCGCCTTTTTCCTCACAGCGCCAGAATATCTTTGACCGGTCGGCGCTGTGCCAATCGAAGATATACTGGTAACCCTCATGGAGAAACTTCCGCTTGCCACGCTTGGAAAGTACGCCGGCCATTCTCCTGGAGACAAGTTGGGGGAAGGTTTTTGCTCAGGCCTTCAGACACTGTCACAGCCCAGTCAGTGCAGCAGACTAAAGAACAACATGTCAGTGCACCAAGCCTCCCTAAATACTGCCATGGCAGTGGCGGGAAAAGGCCTCATTAGTACCTCATTGGCCCAGTACAGTCCAGCAAAGTAGCAGCCCCTCCCACCCCTTCAGACCTTTGCCCTCCAGGTAGCAACCAAAAAATGGATCAGTGTGGGCCCTTACACTGGTAGACAAATATCTATTTATGTTTATACATTAATTCATATAATGTAGTGTTCCTAACAATATTATGCACATATACTCGGTGTACATGTACTTATATGTGCTTTACAGATGCAAACAATATTAAAAAAGTAAATAAAGAAATATCCACTTGCTTCCTGTTTATTTATTTATTTATTTATTTTTGGGGGGAGCTCAGTCTTCTACAAGCTAAATATGAAACTAGGTGATGTTACATCATTGTACTGCCTTTGGCCTAGTGGTTAGGTGTTGCAGGTTGAACTCCGGAGAGCCAGAGTTCAAGACTGCACAGATCTATAATTTAATTTCTTTCTTGCGCTCATTTGGCGCTTTACTTTTCGGGCCAGTAGCTAAATGTCGGCATTTAGCAGCTGGCCATGCCACCCGCTGGGATAAACGTCCCAGGTGCGGTGGTTCATGCTTTGCTAATGCAGCACGTTAACAGGCACTGTACCTGTCAACGTGCCGCATTTGCAGAGAATGAAACTTTGGAATTTTTGCTAGCTGCTAAAAGCCAGCATTTAGCAGCTGGCCATGCCACCCACTGGGATAAACGTCCCAGGCGCGGTGGTTCATGCTTTGCAAATGCAGCACATTAACAGGCACTGTACCTGTCAATGTGCCGCATTTGTAAAGAATTTTGGCGCGAGGGGCCATTGGACTAGCCACAGATGGGGGTGGGGGGAGGAGGGGGTGGTGAGGCAGGAGGCGTCAAGGTTAATCTGGACAAAAGCGAGGCACTTAATATTAACTGCAGCCAGGATGTCAAAGAAAACGTACAGAGGTCGACCCTGCTCCGTTGGGCAAAGGAGTCACTCAAATACCTTGGGGTTCAAATCATGCCACGGTGCGAGGAGCTATACCAGGCCAACTTCCCAAAGCTGTTTTCAGCTATCAGAGCAGATTTGCAGACTTGGAACCCACACGCACTGTCGTGGTTTGGAAGGATTGCCTCGATTGAGATGAATATTCTACCGAGGATTCTATATCTCTTCCAAACACTGCCGGTGGTGGTACCCCCCAGGCCTTGCGAAGAGAGCAGCAAGACCTTAAGTCCATTGTTTGTCAGGGAGGGAGGGCGAGGATTGCCAGGGTCACCCTTTACAGACCGAGGGACAGGGGTGGGCTTGTGCTTCCAAATCTGAAGCGCGACTACCAGGCTGCCCAGCTGAGAGTGCTACATGACTGGGTCAACCCGAACACAATTAAAGGGTGGTGCTGATTGGAGGAAGAGGTAGTGGGTAAACCGGTGCGGTATATGCCATGGCCTCCTAGGACAAGGTGGCCAGTATGCATGTAGGAGCTGCTGCCTTTGAGGACGTCCACCCATGTGTGGGATGGGGCAGTCATCAGGCAGGGCTTGTTCTCGTTTCCGTTCCCAGCCACTCCCATACATGGTAATCCCGATTTCCATCCAGCGTATGAAGGGGGTCCTTCGCAGCTTGGAGGGCGGGAGGGTTTGCATTTCTGGTACACCTGTTTAATAAGGAGCAAATCCAGACATTCGAATCATGGTAGAAGAGAGGGAACGCTACCATTACTGGCAGCTGCGGCACTCGGCTTTTCAGCCTTGTAATAGAGCGGCAGCCAATAGGGATCTCACAGAGTTTGAAAGAGTGAATTTCTCCATGTCAAACTCGAGAGGATTGATATCCCAGTGACCCCAAATTATTTTCAAATGCAACACGTTGTCAGGCACAGTTCCTGTCAACGTGCTGCATTTGAAAATAATTATGCTTTTAAATTTGGCGTGAGGAAGTTTAGACGTGGCTGCAATGTCAGCCACGTCCAAACGTCCCTCGCGCCAAATCGGCGGCGCCAGAAAGGCTCCCGCGCCGAAATGGGCGCGGCGAACTGGCCGCTGCGGCCAACTGGCCGCGTCGAACCGGCCCGCGGCGAAACGGCGGCGCCGAAAGGGGGTGTACCCTGTTTTTGGCAGAGGTTCTGCGTGGAAGAAACACTTGTGCCGCGTTCACACCTATTGGTCCTCCTATGGCATTACTCAAGGAATTTGAGGATGGGGCTGGCAGGCAGCACAGACAGAGGAAGGTTAGTAGGGATGAAATGATGGCGGAAGTCCCATAGGCAGAAACAACAACACCCTGGCGTCTAAGTGACGTCTGTGGTCAGTCGCGATTCAGTATTGCGAGACACCGGCTACATCAGTCAGACGTGAGCCAAAATATGGCACGGGCGGAGGATCTCAACTGGCGATGCAGCGGTCACAAACTGCCAGTGCCTACTCAGGCCTGGGTTACAGAATAAATGACGATGCCGAGCAATAACTGCTTGGAGAAGGAATCTGTTTCAGAGTCATGGCCCCAGCAGCCCAAGGCTATTGCTGATGATGCTTCACCTCTTAGAGACCAGAGGGAGGCGTGATGGCCCCACATAACGGGCATATCAATGTAAGCACCCTGGTACACCCCATTTCAGTGCAGACTGTTCGACGCGGGCGGTTTGGCGTGGCATGTTAGGTGCGACCGGTCCGGTGCTCAGGTCCCAGGGACCTTAGAGGCAGGAGCGTCCTGGGCGATTTGGCAACCCCACCCTCCCCACGTGCCCCTGGTCAACAGGGGGCGGGGTAGAGGGGGGGCGGGGCCAGGATGTGCCACTTATTTTTTTTAACCAGGAGGTAATGATGTGAATAGGGTGCATCAGCACCCTATTGTTATTAAATGTGCTCCACCGCTGCAGGTGCATTTAATAACCAAGGGGCACCTGCCGTGCCTTCTGCCACTACTCCAGCTCGGGGGAGCCCTTAAAAGACTCCCCCGACCTGGCCTGGTCGGGGGCTAATGGTGCTGTTTTGTTATTAAATGCACCCGCAGCAGCGTTCTGGGCATGCCCGGAAATAAGGAGATTCTGGGGGGAGGTGGCCCACCTGTTGACCGAGAAGGGGATTAAGATGGAGGTGGAATCGTTGTGGGCATGCATGGTTGGGGGGTTCTCTAGGCCACGTAAACTGGCACATGTGAGCAAACTTAAGGACTTGGCTTATATACTTGCCAAGCGTAGACTAGCCATGGGCTGGAAAGCAAGCAATAGACCAAAGATAGAAGTTTGGTGGTATGATCTTCGGAAATGGGTGGATGCAGAAACGGTGGTGTGGAGCGAAGCGGTCAACAGAGGGGGAGACGAGGAAGCGGGGACATTGATAGCTTGGAGGCACTTAGTAGCCACACTGTCTGAGTCAGCCCTGACTAGCCGAGTAGATGATGATTCCTTGGAGGGTGCGGAGGGGGGGACCCCCAGATGGAGTGGTGGAAGAAGGGGAGACGGTGTAAGCTGAGGAAGGGGGAGGGGAATGAGACAGCAGTGGATATAACATGATACTGTATATAATACTTGGAAGCTATGATTGATGTTCACTGTACGATTTCTTTTGGTTGTTTGTGTTTGTTAAAATCAATAAAAATTGTTAAGAAAAAAGAATCCACCCACAGCAGCGGCAAAAAGGCTGCCTGCCATGCCTTCTCCCACAACGCCAGCTCAGGGGAGCCCTTGAAAGACTCCCCTGAGCTGGTGTGGTGGGGGCTAATGGCGCCCTGGGACAGCGTGATGCCCCGGGTGGTCGCCTGGCCCGCCCCCCCCAAGGCCGACCAACCCCCCCGCTAAGGCCGGCGCTGGCTACTTTTAGCGGCAGCACTATTTTTAAAAATAAAATATTAATGCTATCTCAAAACCTGGCGTGCAGCATTGCGAGACGGAAGAGCTAACCACTGGGCGACAGAGATCTTACCAGTAACTTATATTAACGTGGGTCAGGAAGAACACTAGTAAAGCCTAATATAAGTAACTGGTGCAGATAAACCTGATAAGAGCTTTATGGACTTGCAGTTAAATCATCAGTCACTCCACCGTGCAGGCAAGGTTGCGCGACAGCCCTAATACTACATAATTTTTTTAATTTTATTAAAAGTGCAATTTTAAAAGTTCACTGTTAATGAAACTTGCGGAGAAGTGGCAGCACCAAACCAGCTCCTGCGGTGTAATGTCCGCACCAACATGTCCTGCTCTGTAAGCCTGGAAGTCCCCTGATCATAGTTCCACCCCTTGATGAATGAGGAAAGGACAGGTCTTCATCAGCCGAGTTCCGCTACTTCCAGGAATAATTCTGAAGAGTACTAGTGGCATAGAGGAGAGAATACAGGTGACTCCATGATGAAGGTGACAACAAGCCTGAGCAGAAAAGCACCACAATCAACAGCTTGACGCGTGTACTGGTTGTGTGGGTCCTAGAACAGGTTTTGGACGCTGCCTTTGCAAATGCAGCATCACTTTACAAACGTAACTGACGTGTCTGCTGCTGACCAGGGATTAGCTTATAGTTTTTTGCAAGCACTGAACGTTAAACGTTTGAAGAAAAGGGGGTCTACGCATTAGTGTTTGAGCAAGACACATTTTTGATCAAGAAACAGTTGTTTGACAACATGTGTTTCGCACTTAATCATGTGCTTTCTCAAGGCCTTGGAAATGAGCAGTTAGAAGGTCAGATTTGCCGGTATACTATCTGCAGCTTGGTGGCGACTGCGCTTTCTCCTGGAAACTGGGGTGGCTTTATTTGTGTATAACAAGTCCACCGGATGCTTCCCAGTGGAGCAACACACAGAGGTGTAGACAGATTAGGACCTGAGCGGGCAAGGCCCACCCAAAATCTGTAAATGCCCACTCAGGAGCGCTGTTTGGGCCTTTACAGATGTTAATGTCACTGCGGTGGAACCAATTACATTAGCTGCAGGCCCCACATGTTGGACACTCCTGGCTACGCCTCTGGCAACACATGCAACAAAGCAATGGTTAAGCTATTTGCAGGAAGCCAGGGCATGGGCAGTTTCAGTGGCCCTGGAGGAGCGAGTGTTTGTAAGACACACACATTACAGGCTCAGCCAGGTCTGGGCAGTGCGCAGGGGTGTTGCTAGGTCTGGAAAATGTCAGGGGCTAAGCTAATGTCAGCACTGTGGGACTCGGGGCTAGCTAGCATTTTGGTTATAGCACCTGAACTTCAATCCGGGTCTACAACCAAAAGACCCGGGACTATAGCCCCATCGTCCCCCCACCCCAGCAATGCTTCTGGGCAGTGGTCCTCTCACTGGCGCGATTGGTGGGAGGAAGCGATAGTAGAAATGATCATAGTGTAAGAGCCTTTCCGAAACTTTGTTTGTTGTTTGTCTAATGCAACTGCAAATTTAAGTTAGACCAAGGAAGCGACAACAGCGAAACTATGCTTCCCCAAGCTGGCAAATGTCTAGTGTATATGAACGCAACATGTCTTGGTTCCTGACCTTAGAGGCCTACCTGGAATGGCGTGCTTCCTTCGGGTATTCTGCTGGGCGCTCGCTGGCGCCCACTTGTCTCTGGCGGACCTTTCCTACCACTGAGGCCTGTTTGGAAGTGCAAGTGAGATCCTTGAAGTAGCACCCTCCTCCCCCGGAAGTGAAGAGGGCAGCAGTGTCGTTACTTCCTGATCTTCTGAGCTGGAGACAAGCAGAGTATTGCACACTGCGGCAGGCAGGGAAGTGCGCAACCTATAACTCTTTTACCTGCCATCATCGCTGCACTGTTATTCATTCTCCTTATGCCCATGCCACCTCCATTCTCCTTATGCCCATGCCACCTCCATTCTCCTTATGCCCATGCCACCTCCATTCTCCTTATGCCCATGCCACCTCCAACTCTCTTTCGCTCCCCCTCTCTCACTGAGGCACGGAAGCACCCCCACTCCTTCTACTACATGATGCAGTCTGGGGGTACAACATAACACCCACTACCACCAGGGGTGGACTGGCCTATGGTGAACTCTGGAGATTTCCCAGTGGGCCTCTGTATCCTGGGCCTCTGTTGTGTGGTGACCTATTTTATTTCCACATTTTCTCACAGGAAAAGGGTTGGGCACCCTCAAAATGTGTAATATGAGGCCATGTTGAACAATATTTCCACGGCCTCTTTTGGGTCCCAGCCCACCCCCGACTACCACGCTGTGTCTCAAGGTTTATCCCTCCCCTAGACTGGAAGGCCCCGTCTGTCCTTTGTAGACACCAAAGTGGAGAGAGCTCCGACCCCACCACGCAGCCCATATTCACTCCTGTCGTGACTGTTTCCATCTGTATATTGTGATGTCGCTGCTTAGTGAGTCGGCTACACAATGCAGAGTACGCGTTTCACAGAGGGTTCAATCGAGCAGCAATGGGATAATGGTTCCACTTGGTTCTAACTGCTGGCCAGAAAGTCGAAAGATGCATGATGGCTGCTCCAAGGCCCTGCCCCTCTGCCTTTGGCTCTCTGTACTTGGCTTTAAACAGCATCATCCATTCACTCAGACTAGATGCCTGTTTCAGCCATTCCCTTTATTCGCTAGACCACTGCACTTTACAGCAGAGTTGGGACATATTTGCAAACGTTCACAGCCACCAAGCATTTATGTGAGATTTTTTGTGCCATTCATATTTTATTAAGCATACAAGTATACATTAGCATTTGGATAATACAGCATTCATCAGTTTCGCTTGAACATGTCAAGAACCTGCTCCATTTCCATCCATTATATGCAATTGAATGAAAATCCGAATCGCCAACCCACGCAAAACTGACTCCCAAGACATCAAAGGTACCGTGCAACTAATACTATTGATATCGACTACAACCTGAACAAAAACAGTTCGTTGTAAACGCACCGTTACACCAGAGTGAAGGACTGCACATCCTGGGGCTTATAGTGTACCCCAGATAATCATGCGAGCGAGTGACACGTATAAAAGGCCCCCAATCTTCCAAATACCGTGGCATCTCACCCCTAATCGAAGTCTCTATTTTATTCATTGTTGCCACCATCCACAACCACGACCACCATTCCCTTTGGTCCGTCGTGGTCGCCATTTTCCAATTTTGGGCTACTGTAAACCGAGCTGACACCAAAAAGTGCAAAATCAGCTTCAATCACATCAGCTCACATCTCGTCAATCAGATCCAGGTCCCAATCTTCAAAAGGGTAAAAGTAGGAGGCTCCAGCTTCCAACACATGGGCCCCAAAATACTGGAATGCCCTCCCGTCTGCACTCAGAAACGAAGAATCCTACAATGTCTTCCACAAACTACTAAAAACGAAACTGTTCAACATGTTTCCACTATGCACTTGAAAGGTTGGCACTGCCACAGGTAACTGTACCTCCTGACAAACAGCACACAAATCTTCTCTTTCTGTTTATAATTTATCCTGTGCCTTTCTGTACTGTTCTTGACTCATCCATGTATGTACCAAGCAAACCTTCTCTAACAGCGCCACGATGCCTCAGGGCCGTTGTGCGCTATACAAATTCAAATAAATAAAAATAAATAAATAAAAGATAAAATAAATAAAATAATCCTTTTGCTGTGGACCTGTAGTGACCTGTAGTGACCCATTGATCTTCATTGCCCAATAAAACCACTAGCGGATCACGAAGGAGGACCGCCCCTGATATTTATTTAATTTGCACAAGTACCTGCTTCCATTATGGCTGGATATGATCACATGTCCACCAGATATGAAAAGGTGTGCCTGGGGGCGCTTGGGCACGTCTCCAACACCTGAAGGGAATCTCAGCCCTAATCCTACGCAACCGCTCTGGGGTGAGATACCAACAGCATAATATGTTGTAACTACTCTACTTACGCAACTCTAGTCCAGATTTATTTTATTTTTATTGTATTGGGTTTTTATAATACGCCTATACACAATGTGTTTATAGGCACAAATATTATACCAGGACAATTCGTCAATTGGGAAACCCAGACCTACCTACAATTCTTCCATGTACGCATGTGAAAATTTGAAACGGCTTGCATTGAGGACCTTATATACCAAACAGATCTTCCTAGCCACTGGGTCTCCCAGAAATAAATCTTGAAACGCGTCGTCTCCCTCTTGGCCTGCCTAGCGATCCTATACCTATTTATCCAATGCCTAAGCTTTATAAAACCATACCTATCACGCTCTCAAACTCTATCCACCGAGTGAATCTCCTAGGATGGAGCATTGGAGGAAACTCAGGATTATTCCAGACCAGAGACAGGGGAGATGAGAAAGTGGTAATAGCGTATTTCTTCACCGCTCTTTCCCAGCACGCCATTGCCGCAATAAGCAACGGAAGCAGCTGTATAGCACTTGTTCAAAATCTATCCTTGTTTACCCAATTAAAATTACCCTTCGCTGTGTAACAGTGGTGCTAGTTGAGACGTGCTCAGATTACTCTCTAAATCTGGTACTCCCAAGCTACCTATTTCTCTAGCTGCCATTAATGTGTGCCGGGCTACCCTAGGGAATCATTTAGCCTGAATAAATGTAAATACCTCCAATTGGAAATCTAGTATAATTTTCCTCGGAACTAGAACTGACAGGGCCCTCAAGCCAGCCTTCTCCTCTTTGATAGATGCTTTGCGTGCCCCATCAATTTCCTTTCTTCTGCTGCTGTCCCCTCTCTCCCCTCCACAGCTTCCTCTCCTCCCCCTGTTGTTTTGTCCTTGGCTACCTTGCCCTCGTCTCCGTCCTCTTCAGCCCCCCCCCCTAGGGCTGCTTCTACACCTCTGCAGGGCATACCTCTGATTTGTACCCCTCCCCGGAAGTCTTTCAAGGATGGCAACCTTCTCCATATTGCCACTCTAAACTCTCGCTCAGCTGTCAAAAACTCATCCGACATCTGCCGCTTCCTGGAGGAACCTGACCTCGATGCCCTCGGTCTCACTGAGACATAGTTCATGGCCAGCTCTGTCACGAGCTTTTACACTCTCCTTCTTGATGGCTACAAGATCCTCTCCACGGCCAGATCCAACCTTTCTGGGGGGGGTTTAGCCCTGATCTTCCCTGAGTGGATTCCTGCCTCTGTCATTCCTATGCAGGCCTACTCATCTTTCAAATGCCTCATTTGCAGGCTCTTTCTCTCTCCTAGCCATTACCTTACTGTGGCTACTATCTATCGGCCACCTGGTCAGATCTCCCCCTTCCTCTCTCTGAGTGGGTGGACCTGTTCTCTTCCCTCCCAACCTCAACCACTCAACTCCTCCTTTTTGGAGACTTCAACATCCATCTGGATGCTTCCTGTCCTTCCAATGGATTCTTTTGTGACCTCTGCGACCCTCTCTCTCTCTATTCTCCCCTTTGGCCCGACTCACTCTGCAGGGCACACTCTGGATGTTCTGATCTCTTCAGACCTTCCCCTTTCTATCCCTCTCACCACTCATCTCTCCTGGAGTGATCACTTTCTCCTTTACTCCCATCTCGCCCTCTCTACCCCTCAGGCCAAGCCAACTCCAGCACTGCCACCTACCTTCTCGGTGATCCAACCCATGAAGCGTGTGTCAGTTGAGGCTTTCGCCCGCCACTTTCTCAACCCACCCCTAGCCCCCTGGCTGACTCACACCCTGACACAGCCCTTTCCATGCTCCACTCTGCTATATCTGATAATCTCGATGTTCGTGCCCCTGTCACGAGGATCCGCTTGAAATCCAAAGCCAAGTGCAACTCTTGGCACGACTCAGACCTTATCAACCTTAAGCGCAAGTGCAGGGTGGCTGAGAGGAAATGGCGTACTTCCGGTACATCCTCTGACAAACTGGCCTGCCGTCTTCTCCAAAGGCAATACCGGCTCGATGTCTGCACCAAGAAGAGAGCCCACATCCAAACCGCATCACCGCCACATCTAACAGCTCAGCCGAACTCTTTAAAATCTGCAAGGAGCTGGCCAGTCCTGCTGCAGTCTCTTCCTCTCCTGTCCACTCCCAGGCCCTCTGCACAGCACTGGCTTCTCATTTCATCTCTAAAACTCAGGACATCCCGTCCTCTCTCTCTTCCTCTCCCCCTCGTCCCTCTACCCTCTGCACTTCCTCTGGTCCTTCTTCGGCCACCTCTCCTCCTTCCTTCTCTGCCTTTCCCCTGTACTCCTCAGACAAGGTTTCTAGACAAGTGCGATCTATGAAAGTCTTGTTAAAACAAGTTCACCCCTGTTCCTTCGAAACCATCAAGGCATCAAGGACAACATTGACACCATGGCTCCTGCTCTGGCTGATTTCTGCAACCACTCCTTCTCCACTGGAGTCTTCCCCTCCCCGCTGAAGCACTCCCTTTTGCACCCTCTTCTTAATAAACCCTCTGCCGACCTTTCCTGCCTGGCTAACTATCGTCCAATCTCCATCACTACTTTCCTGGGCAAACTCCTGGAAAAACTAGCCATCTCCCAGCTTAATCTTCACACGGAATCTGTTGGTTGTCACCATGACCACCAGTCTGGCTTCAGAACTGTCAGAAGCACGGAAACTGCTCTCCTGAACATCTGCGAAGACCTGCTATCCAACCTCGATTCCAACACCCCTTGTGTCCTCATCCTACTTGATCTCTCTTTTGCCTTTGACACAGTCAATATTGCCATCCTGTTCAACGTCTCAGTGATAACCTGGGTATCACCGATCAGGCCCTGGCTTGGCTGACCTCCTTCCTCTCTGATCGACCCTCCCAGCTCCAAATTGGGTGCTTCCTCTCCTCTATCTCTACCTGTGGTGTTCCCAAGAGGTCTAACCTCTCTCCCTGGCTGTTCAACCAATACCTGCCACTTCTTGCCCACCACATTGCCACTCTCTGCCCCAACTTTCATTGCTATGCGATGACACTCAACTCATTTCCATGCTCCCCACTGGCACCTCTTCTCCTTCTCTCATCTCTGACTGTCTGTCACCCATTCAGGAGTGGTGTGCCGCCAATGATCTCTGCCTTAATGCCAGTAAGACCGAGATTCTCCTCATCGGCACACCTGCTCCCTCCTTTCCTGTCACTCACTGGCCAGCCTCGGCCAGCTCGGGGGTCATCTTCAACTCCACACTTTCCTTCTCTCCTCACATCTCTGACATCTCTAAGAATTCACACTACCAGCTGCACCTCCTCAGAGGTATTCTTCCATTCCTCTCCTTCCCCCAGAAGCTCACTGTTTCCAGAGCTCTGGTTCTTTCTAGATTGGACTACTGCAACAGCCTCTTTCTAAATCTGCCTGCCACTACTCTCTGCCCTCTGCAACTCATCCAAAACAGGACTGTGAGACTTGTCCTTGGCCTCAAGCCCAGGGATCGTATCTCTCCAGGATTGAAATCTCTGCACTGGCTCCCAGTGGCGGCGAGGGTTAAGTTCAAAACCCTCTGCATTGCCCGCAAGGCCTTCTGGGGCCTGGGACCTCAATACCTTTAACACACTCTTTCTAAATATCTTCCTTCTCGAGCTCTTTGCTCATCCGCCTCCAACTTCCTCAGGGTCAGTCGCTTCTCCAGGCAGCAAATTGGTGGTAGATCTCTTTCTTCTGCTGGGGCCTCCCTCTGGAACAGCCTCCCTGCCTCTCTGAAGTTTGAAGAGAACCATCTCTGGTTATGGAAGCACCTCAAGACCCTCCTCTTTGCTTCTGCTTTCTCTCCTCCTCTCCAGATCTCCTGGCTGAATCTGAAACTGCACTGGTTACCTGGCTATCCTCTGATCTCGGGCCCATGTCCCCTCCCCGCTAGTTGCACATCTGCACTGCCCCCTAGCAACCCTTGCACTTAGGGACTGTTTCTGTATCCCTACAGCCCCTACTAGCACTTGACTTCTGAGTCTGCACTTAACCTTGCACTTGCCACCAGCTGGCCGCACTTTTATTCATTGGCTTCATTTATTTTACTGTTATCCTATGTACTGCACTGCCCATCTTCCCTTTCCCCCCTGCACTTTTCCCCTTCCTCCCTCCTATGCACTTGCGCGATCTTAATTTCAACTGGCCTAGTAGGATCGCTGTCTCTGTCTTCCCTCTGTTTCCCCTCCCTTGTCGCGCCTTGAAACACTTGTGTATAGGCGCGTTATAAATGCCATATCATATCATATCATATCATACAGCATTCTAGGCAACAGGGCCATTTTCACTGCTCCACCCTCCCCAGCCATGACCTGTTGCCCTTGCCCCAGCGCAACAGGTTGCCCTTTAGGGTCACCAACATCCCTGGAATATTACCCAGTCGGCCCAGAGAAACAGCTCGGCAACCACATCAGGCTGTTCCGATTTATTAAGTATGTGTGATTTGGTGTAGTTAATTTTAAACCCAGATGCTTTGCAAAATTATTCCAACAAAAGAGATGATATTGGGTAATGCAGTGGTGAGTTTCGCATTAATAAAAAAGAAGATCGTCCGCATATAACGCCACTTTATGTTGATAATCAGTTATGTCAATTCCTTGAATAATTTCCTGTGACCGGACCTTCCACGCCAACAGTTCCATAGATAAAGCGAAACAATAAAGGTGACAGTGGGTCAGAAAATGTTCCATTCAGTTCAATACTTGAAATTAGCCATCACCATTTTAGTAAATTAGGTCCAAACCCAAACCACCTCAAAACCTCGGCTAGAGGCCATGTGTTTTTCAAAAAGAAGTAAACTTCTATTTAACAGGGAACATAGGCATACATTGGACCACTACAGAAAAACTAGATAACCAGTGTCCAGACCTATTTTAATCAACATTGAAGCATCATTGAAGCATCTCACTAAGTCTCACTGAAGACTGCAACCAGGGTCAGACTAGGACATGAAATCTTTACCCCAAAAAACCAGCTGACCCTAGATGTTGGGCTGGTCCTTAGGGCATTGCCCATGAGGCCAGTCCGAGGCTGATGGCAACTGCTTTTGAAATATTCTGCATAAGTAGCCCACAAGACAAAGAGCGGGGGTTCACACTAAAAGTGCCCATGTTGTCCCCGGGTAAGTTTCCTCACCCAGGCTGTGTGTCAGTGCAAGAGGCTCTTTACATTTCGAAAGTTGTACTGTGGTGTAGTAGCCATTCGTACTGCAGTGGCAACAATTTGCTCCTTCATAGGAGAAAAATGGCTGCCTGTTTTTTTTTTTTTACTATTACCTAGCTGTTGTCCTTTTTGTGTGAAATTTATGACAGAAACATTCATTATCAACCTTTTTGTACTATGTAACACCTGACAAAGTCTTCCCTGAATGAATGAAATCTAATTTGATCTGGGAGAGGGTCTGCCAGACACCTCATCCCTTTGTGTGCATTCAAGGAACAGGAGTGAGGCTGTCCTCCTGTGATTGGTAGGCTTCCAAATGCTTGCAATATGCCTGAGTTGTGAGCGTAGAATTGGCATCAGCCCCAGCCCTATCTGTGTGTATAACTGTAGAGAGACCATGCCAACCCTAAGTATTAACCTACCTGGAACTGCTCCTGAAGTCGCTGGAAGAAGAGGCAATGTTGAAGTTCCCGCTGGAAGCTCTGCCATGGGCTCACATTCCTCCTAAAGGGGAAACTCTTCTCATTTCCAGCCAGAGGAACAATGTCCCAGGCGATCCCTTCTCCCAGTCCACGGGGCATGGTTCGGTCCTGCTCCTCTGCAGCCTTTGCTTTCTTGCTGCTCCAGGACCAACTCTGAACTAGGAGCCCGATTCTGCTGCTGGAACCAGACATCAACCTTTCTGTTGCCCATCAATGGACTTGCCAGGCCGGACATCTGTAGTTGCCCTTCCTCCAAGAGAACCTCCTTTGTCCTGTTCTGCATTGCCAAGTCCTGAAGGGAGCATCCTGTGACGTGTCTCGAAGTGTCAGCATTGTGTCCACTTGCTGCTGCTACTGTGCCCGGGTCCACTGACTTGAGGGTCATCCCTTCGGGGTCCTCCAACTTCATCTCTATGTTTAGCCCCATACTCCCAATGTCAGGGGCTGTAGTCGATCTTGACAGGAAACAAAACTGCAACCATCTGAACCTGACCTGACCTTAGTCTCCTGGACCTTTTAGTCACCCTGCAGGAGCTTTGTCAACATCATTTCCTCAATGCCTAGGGGATTCTGATGTAAGCCCTTTCTCCTGGGTCCCGCAGCCATGATCCTGTCTGCACCCAGCTTGAGGGGACACATCTGCCGTCTTCCTTCCAGGCACTCTTTTGTTGACGGGTGATCAGGGTTTCCCCTGGTGGAGTCCCTCATCAACATCTGGACAACGATTGCGCCCTTTGCAGATCTCCTGTGAACATAGTAGATTTCAGCCATTTTGCTTTTTAATCTGGAGATGCCTACTGACTTTTTACTGTTTTTCTGTATGGACGAACCTTGAAACTAAACTAAACATATTCCAAAAGAATGACTTACATGCTACAAATATCCACGTAGTTCTTTGATTTGCTCGTTGGTGTTCATTTGGGCTCCCCTTAATGATTTTTATACTCCTTTTCTAATTTCAATAACTTAATCTTAATATAGATTTTGTTTAATCACACCTTTATAATGTGTGATCATTTCATTTATTTTTATTTATTGGATATGTGTAAGGCGCCTGTACAACAAATGGTGTTTCAAGGCACCACAAAAGAAAAAAGGGGAAGGGCAAGGGGGGAAGATAACAATAACTGTCCTACTAGGCCTTGTGACATGCAGATTGTGTAAGTGCAATAATAAGAGGTGCGAGAGGGGTGGGGGTTAAGTGCCAGTCTGTGCTAGGGTGGGAAGTGAAGTGCAGGGTGGAGTGAAGAGAGAGGGTGCAAGTGTGATGGGGTATAGGAGGGGGGGCACAGGAGCTAGGCAAGTGCTAATGGGAGGACAGGAGGGCAAGTGTCTGGGATTGCATGGGGTGCGTGGGGTGAGAGGCCACCTGTTAAATTCGAGGAGGGCATGGACTGGGCAGGGGTGGGAGGCCAGGTGACCTATAGAACTCAGAGGGAACTAGGCAGCCAGTCATAGCGGCAGACAGGGTTGTTAGCAGGGGAGGGTAAGAGGAGAGGAAGAGGAGAAAGAGAGGGTCTTGAGGAGCTTCTGGAACTTAAGGAGATCCAGCTCAAGCCTGAGAGGGGCATGGAGCCCATTCCAGAAGGAGGCTCCTGCGGAGGAGAGAGATCTACCCCCCACTCTCTCCTTAGAGAGGCATCTGATCTGCAGAGAGTTGGAGCTAGAAGACTGAAGGGCTCTAGCAGGTACATTTTTAGGGAGAGCAAGTTAGATGGAGCAGGGTCCCAGACCCCAGAAAGTCTTGCAGATGATGAAGAGGGTCTTGAACTTGATCGTAGCAGCAAGTGGGAGCCAGTGAAGCAATTTTAGGGCTGAAGAGATGCAGAGCCTGGGCCTGAGGCCAAGGATAAGTCTTGCAGTCCTATTCTGGATTAGTTGAAGGGGGCGAAGGGAGGATAAAGCAGGGTGGGGGGGACCTGGTGACCTGTACAACTCAGAGGGAACCATGCAGCCAGTCACTGCGGCAGACAGGGTTGTTAGCACGGGAGGGAAAGGGGGACGGAAGGAAGAATAGAAAATGAGGGTCTTTAAGAGCTTCTGGAACTTAAGGAGATCCGGCTCAAGCCTGAGAGTGTCAGGACAACCATTCCAGAGGGAGGCTCCTGCGGAGGAGATACATCTGCCCCCCCCCCCACTCTCTGCTTAGAGAGGCGTCTGATCTGCAGAGAGTTGGAGCTAGAAGATTGAAGGGCTCTAGCAGGGAGGTTTTTAGGGAGAGCGAGTTGGATAGAGCAGGGTCCCAGACCCCAGAAAGCCTTGAATATGATGCAGACAGTCTTGAACTTGATCCAAGCAGCAACCTCGAGCCAGTGGAGAGATTGTAGAGCTGAAGAGCTGTGGTGCCTGGGCTTGAGGCCAAGGATAAGTCTCACAGTCCTATTCTGGATTATTTGAAGGTGGCGAAGGGAGGATAAAGGAAGGTTGAGGAAGAGGCTGTTGCAGTAGTCAAGTCCAGAGAGGACCAGAGCTCTGGAGAAATTGGGTTTCTGGGGGAAGGTGAGGAAAGGGGGAATTCCTCTCAGGGGGTGCAGCTGATAGTGGGCCTTTTTGGCAAGATCCACGATGTGAGTAGAGAAGGAGAGAGAGGACTCAAAGATGACACCAAGGTTTTTTGCCTAACAAGAGGGTGAGGGGAGGGGGCCCATAGATGGCGGCCAGAGGGTAAGAGGAAAGGAGGAAGCTGGGGTCCCAATGAGAAGGATTTCTGTCTTACTGACATTAAGGCAGAGATCGCTGGCAGCACACCATGCCTGAATAGCAGTCAGACAGTCAGGGGTGAGAGAGGAGGAAGACGAGGAGGAGGGAAGCTTCAAGGAGAGCTGCATGTCATCTGCATTACCCTAGAACTGAGGAGAGAAGGAGGAGATCAGGTGAGCCAGAAGGGCGAGCTAGATGCTGAAGAGCCACAGTGAGAGGATAGAGCCTTGAGGGATGCCGCAGGTGGACAGTGTGATAGGAGAGAGAAAAGGACCCAGTTGTTATCTGGGAATGTCGGTCGGAGAGGAAAGAGGTCAACCAGTCCAGTGCCAGGCCCATGATGCCAAGGGTGTCACTGAACCAATTTGCCAGGGGGCCATGATTGACCATGTTGAAGGCATAGGAACGATCCAGAAGGATAAGAGCGGAAGGAGAATTGGAATCGAGATTTGAGAGCAAGTTTTCATGGGTGTTCTGTAGAGCAGTTTCCATGCCTCTGGCTGCTCTGAAGCCAGACCGGTGGCCGTGGAGACAACCAATAGATTCAGTGTGTTGGATCAGCTTCTCCAGGAGTTTGCCCAGGAAGTGGGAAATGGAGATAGGGTGTAGTTAGCCGGGCAGGAGGGGTCGGCAGAGGGCTTTTTGAGGAGAGGATGCACAAGGGAGGGCTTGGAGGGTAGCGGGAAGTAACCAGTGGCAAAGGGGTGATTACAGAACTCAGCCAAGGCTGGAGCAAGAGAGGCAATGTTGCCCTTGAAAGATCTGGTGGAGCAGGGGAGCACCTGATTGGAGGAGACTTTCATAGAGAGTACTTATCCAGTGACCTCATCCGGTGCTATGGATGAGAAAGAGGAGAGTAGGAGGGAAGTGGAGAGGGGGCCAGGGGAGGCCTAGAAGCTGGGGAGCTAGGAGGGGGAGGAGAGGAGAGTGAGGCCATTTCTTTAGTGGGTGAGTATATGTGTGTATGCTGTACCTTGCTACTCACCCTGCCCCCTCATGAGAGTGTCGTCTTGTTTGCTCTGCCAGCTACCACTCTGAGAGTCAGTTTGTCCAACAAGTAATTATGAGAACAATGGTACCATTTGCATAAAAAAGCCGTCAACAGGTACAGATGGATGTCACATTTGTCAAGACAACCAGAAGCTTCACAACATAGATTTTAAACCACATACTTTATTTAATGGTATTTGTTTGTTGCCATGCACAAAAATGTTTCTTTTAATAGGTGATTATATAACACAACTTGTTTTAAGGGGGTGCCTTCGAGTCTTAGAAGAGCAGTTGTAAAACTCTGGAGATTTGTAAGGCTCATATTACTTTCTACATCCTATCTACAATCATACCCTGTGTTTACGTGATTCTATAAAGCTGTGTATATTGGCTGGTTGCTTTAGTATGGGATTTCTGTACTTTTGTACGTTAGTTCTATTAAACAGAATTTTTAGCACGTGTATGTCATGCTTAATTGCATATGTGTGCCAGCAAGAGCTGAGAAGATATGTGGTTGAAACCCTGGATGCACTATTTCACTAAAGTATGTGATCCTGGGCAACTCATTCTACCTCATTGTACCTTATCAAAATAGGGAGGCCCTAGAAGTTAATCATTTGTACACCATTAAAAAAAAACTCAATAACGATTAAATAGTAGAGTTGTTCCATATATAATAATCACAGTGACCAATCAAATATTGCACATGACAAAGATGTTTGCCTCTTGGCTTACTCTTGGCAAATGATTGTGATGTAAGCTTGCATGACACCCTTGGTTATGAAAGATTGATATCACTTTCTGTGATGCCACTTCCAGTGTTGTCAGTGCGCATGCATGTTAGTGGTGCATGCACTCGGTGCAAATTGTAGGGCTGGCCCTGGCAACACCTAAAGAGCTGTAACTCCCTGGCGCCCCCTGCTGAGCATGAATGGAAAGGCACACAGTGAGAGCCGCTACCCAGCCATCACAGGCCAGGCAGGCACTGGGAGAGGAAAGTACCTTCAGCTAACTCGCAGCCGGAGCAGATGGGGTTCATGTTCCAGAGGGTCTGCATGAAGGAGGCGTCCACCTGCAGGTCTCCGCTGGCCGTGGAGAGATGCTAGAGAGAAAGGGGAGAACGAGAAGTGTCAAGTCAAGAGAGAGGTGAGGAAGCTTCCCATGGGAGATGGAGCAGGGCAGGAGCTGGAAGTGCAACTGGGGGAAGGAGCCTCGCGGGAGGGAACGGTAGAGCTGAAGCGGGGCAATTAGGGTCGGACTGGCCTATAGGGCAATAGGCCCACGGCCAAATCAAAAACACAAAATCTTGGTGTGGGCCAGTTCTTTTGGTCAAATTGGGCCACTTGTTAGCCAATGTGGGCCAGTTTTATGAGTTACTTCACTATGCGACTAGTAGGTTTGACCAGTGTTGCTAAATAAATATTCTTTAACATGCACAATTTGCATCACATTTGATCCAAAAACTCCCCCTTGGGTGCAATTCAAACAGTTCCGTCAAAGGAATGAATAGCCATTTGCAACTGTGGGCCACTTTTTCATTGGTGGCCGAGACAATGTTAGGGCCCAGTCCGACCCTGGGGGCAATGGAATGATTGCAGGGGGGTGAGGTTTAGAACTCACGGAAAAGCTTGCAGGCATAGAAAGATTGGAAAGTATGAGAGGCGATGATGATGCAAAGGCGATGGCAGCAGAGAGGGAGGAGGGCGGAGGGGAAATGAGCGAGAGGTGGAAAGGAGACTGAGGCAGGCAAAGAAGGATAGAAGGGAGCAGATGAGGAGGAGAGATGGGGTGGGACTTCTAGGTGAACACGGACATTGGAAAGAGCAAGGAGCAGATGACGAAGCAGCAAGCAGAGAGAAAGAACAAGGGTGAGAGGCGAGATGATAAACCGGAGAGAAAGATGAAGAGGAAGGCGAAAGAGTAGGGGAAGACAAGGGCAGAGGAAGGCAAGAGGGGGGAGGGGAAGGAGTGAACTGTGAGCAAGAAAGTAGAAGGATAACACCTCAAATGAAGGGCTCGGTAAGGAGCGATCCATTAAGCTATAGAGGGATTCTAACGCCCTTCATTGCCAGATTCCTCTATGGACCCAGGGCAGTCCCTGACACTTGGGATAATGTACAAACACTAAACATGAAAACTACACCCAGAATCAGGGCAGCTGCACCTTTCGGTGGGGTGCAGAAGAAGAGATCAGGTGTGGGGGTGATGTATGGTGGGGTCCATCAAGCGTCAACGCTTTGCCTCCATTGCCCTGAATTCATGACCCCAGCGGCGAGCACCTAACCTATCACAAACACAATCCTTCTTCCTTTAACCTGCCCCACCCATGAGTCAACGCCACTGTTTGTTTTATCTGTGCCATCCTTTCCCGCTGCTTCCCTCCTTCCCTTTTCCTTTCTTCTGTAGACTAAAGTCTGGATATCCCGAGTAGGGGCGCAATCATTCCCACTTCGGCGGGGTTTTGTCACTGGTAGACCACCCAGTTGGTGACTGGCACAGTATAAAAGCTGCGTAACATGATATAACATAGCGGGCGCTTACCAGGTACCTCTCGGAGGAGACGCTGACCAGGATGAGGTCGTCACCGACGCGCACCTTCTCACCTTCCGAGCGCTGTTTGGAGGCTGGGTGAATAGTCCACCAGCAGGCTTCCCCTGCACACACAGAGAGAAAAGGAGACGTGCATTAAAATACACACCCGTAGAGTCACAGGGGCCTCCTCAGAGGTATGCACCCTCTCAGAGTCTAGCAGGTGCAGGAACTCCCCTAGAGGCAGCCTCTAATCCTGAGAGGTACCAAGTGAGAGAACTCCCCATCAGACCAGCAGACACAGGGGCCTCCTCAGAGGCATGCACCCTCTCAGAGTCTAGCAGGTGCATGAACTCCCCTAGAGGCAGCCTCTAAGCCTGAGAGTCACCAAGTGAGAGCACCCCACCCCCCCGCCCCCCCCAAGAGATATGCATTACTACAGAGGCAGGAACTCCCCATCAGACCAGCAAACACAAAGGGCCTCCTCAGAGGCATGCATCCTCTCAGAGTCTAGTAAATGCAGCAACTCACTTAGAGGTAGGACCTCCCCCAGAGTCCAGCAAACACACGAATTCCATCAGACTCAAGAACGTCCCCAGAGTCTGTGAGAAACAAGAGCCTCCTCACAAACAAAAACTCTCACAGAGTCCTACAGATGTAAGAACTTCATCAGAGGCAAGCACTCCCGCTCACAGAGGCAAGAGGTCCCATGCAGTCCAGCCGATGGAAGAACTCCCCAAAGCAACAACTCCCACAGAGGTAAGAGCTCCCATGCAGTCCAGCCGATGGAAGAACTCCCCAGAGCAACAACTCCCACAGAGGAAAGAGCTCCTACACAGTCCAGCCGATGGAAGAACTCCCCAGAGCAACAACTCCCACAGAGGCAAGAGCTCCCATGCAGTCCAGCCGATGGAAGAACTCCCCAGAGCAACAACTCCCACAGAGGCAAGAGCTCCCATGCAGTCCAGCCGATGGAAGAACTCCCCAAAGCAACAACTCCCACAGAGGTAAGAACTCCCATGCAGTCCAGCCGATGGAAGAACTCCCCAGAGCAACAACTCCCACAGAGGAAAGAGCTCCTACACAGTCCAGCCGATGGAAGAACTCCCCAGAGCAACAACTCCCACAGAGGCAAGAGCTCCCATGCAGTCCAGCCGATGGAAGAACTCCCCAGAGCACCAACTCCCACAGAGGCAAGAGCTCCCATGCAGTCCAGCCGATGGAGGAACTCCCCAGAGCAACAACTCCCACAGAGGCAAGAGCTCCCATGCAGTCCAGCCGATGGAAGAACTCCCCAAACCAACAACTCCCACAGAGGCAAGAGCTCCCATGCAGTCCAGCCGATGGAAGAACTCCCCAGAGCAACAACTCCCACAGAGGAAAGAGCTCCTACACAGTGAAGCCGATGGAAGAACTCCCCAGAGCAACATGCAGTCTAGCCGATGGAAGAACTCCCCAGAGCAACAACTCCCACAGAGGCAAGAGCTCCCATGCAGTCCAGCCGATGGAAGAACTCCCCAGAGCAACAACTCCCACAGAGGCAAGAGCTCCCATGCAGTCCAGCCGATGGAAGAACTCCCCAAAGCAACAACTCCCACAGAGGCAAGAGCTCCCATGCAGTCCAGCCGATGGAAGAACTCCCCAGAGCAACAACTCCCACAGAGGCAAGAGCTCCCATGCAGTCCAGCCGATGGAAGAACTCCCCAGAGCAACAACTCCCACAGAGGCAAGAGCTCCCACGCAGTCCAGCCGATGGAAGAACTCCCCAGAGCAACAACTCCCACAGAGGCAAGAGCTCCCACGCAGTCCAGCCGATGGAAGAAGTCCCCAAAGCAACAACTCCCACAGAGGCAAGAGCTCCCACGCAATCCAGCCGATGGAAGAACTCCCCAAAAAAACAACTCCCACAGAGGCAAGAGCTCCCATGCAGTCCAGCCGATGGAAGAACTCCCCAGAGCAACAACTCCCACAGAGGATAGAGCTCCTATGCAGTCCACCCGATGGAAGAACTCCCCAGAGCAACAACTCCCACAGAGGCAAGAGCTCCCATGCAGTCTAGCCGATGGAAGAACTCCCCAGAGCAACAACTCCTACAGAGGCAAGAGCTCCCATGCAGTCCAGCCGATGAAAGAACTCCCCAAAGCAACAACTCCCACAGAGGCAAGAGCTCCCATGCAGTCCAGCCGATGGAAGAACTCCCCAAAGCAACAACTTGCACAGATGCAAGAGTTCCCATGCAGTCTAGCCGATGGAAGAACTCCCCAAAGCAACAACTCCCACAGAGTTAAGAGCTCCCATGCAGTCTAGCCAATGGAAGAACTCCCCAGAGCAACAACTCCCACAGAGGCAAGAGCTCCCATGCAGTTCCCATTCAGTCTAGCCGATGGAAGAACTCCCCAGAGCAACAACTCCCACAGAGGGGTATGAGGGCAGGAACAACCAAGAGCATAACAGGTATATATTGGGTAAACACATGTCTGACAGATATTAGGGCACGGCAAGGACACCTCAGTGTCAGGTACATGGATATGATCTCCCAAGAGGATCAAAGACACCCAAACCTTTCCATGTCAGATGCTATTTGTGCTGTATGGGTGTCTATACATGCCGAAGATTTCCAGCTAAGTCTAACAAAATCTGATGATCTGGAGCAAGAGTTCCATCTAGTTCTCAAGAGGAATTGGTGCAGTGGTATTAATAGCAAAGGCATAAGCATGGCGATGCTACTGAATGACCTTGGGAGATGATACTTTAATGCCTAAGGCAATGTTATAGGAAAGCCAGAGAGAATCCTACTGGAAATCCTAAGGTCATACTCCTAGAAGCCACAAGGTGATGCTGTGGAAGGCCCAAGGCAATGCTACAAGAAGACCAACATAATGCTATAAGAAGGCCAATGCTATGCTACTGGAAGTGTTGTGCTACTGCTACTAGAAGGCCAGTTAATGCTACAAAAAGGCCAATGTTTCTGCTAGTATAAAATTTAAGGAAACTATTAGGGACGTTTTTCCATAGTCCTAGTGGTGGGGAGTGTGAAGAGACATATCTTGAGTGGGGGACCAGGGCGTCCATCAAGTTATATTAAAACCTTCTCAATTTGGTAACATAGCAGAGCAGTCAAGCTTCACTCTACCACATACATAATAATTATTAAATAAATAAATATTATATACTTATATATACGTTCCCCTGAAATGTGACAGTAGAATAATCCATTTGAGTCAAGTCACACATGTCACAGCGCCATCTATTAACCTTCGCTGGAAGTTCATCTCCTATTGGGAGCCTCATCACTAACGGATTGTGGGTTATGCAAATTAGCACAAATGCATGCTTTTTGCTACAGAAAATTGCCTTTGTCTTGCAGGGCATTGCTACTTTATACATAGCTTAATCAACCAAAGCCAGACATCTTGAGAAATGTATGTCTTGTGTTGATTAGGTGAACTTTGTTTATTCAAGCGTTTTGAAACCCACCCTAATTTTGTTGGTGTTTGCTAAACATGCTCTAATGCTCCAACTGCAAGACTGTCAGACTCTCTTACACTGATGATCCTTCATAAGGCTAAAACCAGCTATGTGGTATGTAGTTGTTTTCAGACTTGAGAAATGTCTGTCATCAGTGTGTTTAGCTACCTAAAAAGTAGTGCTCCCCTTTGAGATGAAGGCAATCTTCTGGAGAAAAAGGCTTGTATTTGGGCTCCTTTGCATACCCACAATGCCTTGTTGATGTGGCTCTGAACTGGAGGTAAAGTTCCAGTGACGGTTACTAGATGGCGTTATGGCATGTGCGACTTCCGAGAATCCCACCGAAACCTTCTTGGTTGATTTGGGCTCCCGCGCTACGCTCAGTTGCATTTAGTGAAGTCCTCCAGATATAACATGTACCTACCACCACTGCTTTTGTGTCACATGCTTCATTGGTCTGGTCTACCAAACGACCAGGCACCTGAGGTGTGCCTCATATAACATACTCTCAGGTGGTAAGAGAAGTTATAGCAGTTTTGAGGTCACTTTCTGTTGAAATCTCACCCTTTATATCTTCGCATTGAGAAGGTCTTGAGCGAATTCTGAAAATGTCACACAACTCACCTCTTCCATGATACTGTTAATGCACTCTATTACTCCCGTGGAGACATTGAGCCTAGCTGAAATCCCCTGTCCTTCCCCCCACACTAATTCCCAATGTGCTTAGAAGCAGCCATACAGCAGTGGGAGGACAGAAATACATTCAAATAAATCAATAGGGGGTACGAGCAGCAACCATGTTGTTGTGGTTCAAGTGCAGGAATGCAATAGCGATCCAGAGCCATTAGACGCAGCAGTACTTCAAACCTTGCTGAGCAAGTTGTGAGAAGCAGCACTTCAAACCTTGCTGAGCAAGTTGTGAGAAGGGGCGGTTGTCCAAAGAAATGCTTTCTGTGATTATTACTGACCACCTGTGGCTCAAAGTGCCACCCTCTTGGCCGACTAGTAGGACCACGTACGTCACGCACACCGTAAACGGAACTCTCTTCACGCCGAAATAACCAATGTTATATATTAAGACCAGCACCATCCTTTGGCCCTCATGTTTTATGATGCCCTGCACTCCTCGCCCACCATATTGCAAAAGACCCTCAGACCAGCGCGAACACGCACACTGATGAATTGCTAGGCCTTTCCTACCAAAACATTCTATTTCACCAACCACCTTCTCTCTAAAGATGCAGGTACTCTTGTGGGATGGCCACTGCTTGCTGAATGTGTACGTTGCCATTTCTCTCTCTTTTCCCTTTATCTCTGCTGGGGCTTCTTCCATAAATTCCGGATCTTCCATTGACCACATAACCAACTCTCTCATCACACTTGCCAACTCTGCATCTCCCTACAGCTTTCGAGGTGAAATTACCCAAATACATAAAGGATGTGTTGGGAGGGAAAGATTCACATTTCTCACACTCTCATCTCCCTGAGGTTGCAAAGTAATGCAGATGCGGGAACCAAGAGCAGAAGTCCACTCCGTGCGCTGCCTGCTCCGCGCAGGTTGTCCAAGCGCGACTCCTGCGGCATCAGTTTCTGATGCAGCCACATAGGAAAAGCTACCTTGCGACTCTGCCTTGCTTTTTGCCCGGTGCTTAATTGTAGTCCATGGCGGCCTGTTGTAAATGTGGTCCCCATATTTTGTATGTCCACCTCTATCCCTGATCTCTGCTTTCAGCCCATGCACGTACGGCAGAGATCCCATCTGATTACCCCCAGGACTCGGTGTGTGGCACGGGAATCCAGGGTACACCCGGGTTCACGAGCCCAAGACTGCGTCAAATGGAGAATCCCTGGAATACCCCAGAAAGAGCTGGCAAACGTGGTAGAGGTCCAGCTCTTTCTGGAAGATATAATGCCTCTTAAAAGATGACGCTGTTTGGTGTGCCCTGCGAGAAAGGCCAACCTTAGGGTGTGTCTTTCACTGCTGGGTATGCCTCCAGTTGGCTGTCGTGTGTACATACCTGTTGCATCCTCCTGGAGGCCCACGTCGAAGGCTAATTTGTCTGTCAGCGATCGCGAGGTCGTCAAGCAGCTTAAGTACTAGATGGAAAGGAAAGGCAGAGGGTCAATGGTGATTATTTACTTTGATAGACAGAGGTATTTACTTCCCCACTATTCGGCCCAGATGATGCCATGTTGGCCAACCTTTCTGTATTTGTAGACCACTGAACGCTAAGCCAGTAATTCACCAACCAAAGTAGGCTGGCGCATGTTCAACAGGTGTAAATAGGAGTTGCAGGCCAACCACATCCATGTCTACCACACTACTCACAGTGAAATGACACCCACCATTACAATCAGTCTCTTTAATGCAAGGAGAACCCTCCAGTGCACACACCCACCTATACCACGCTCTCCCACAGCACGGGACTATTTCCTGGTACACCACGTCCCTTTTGATTATTTTCCCCCAGTCACACTCCTACACGCATACCCCTGGTCTCCTCAGTGTAGGGAGGCCCCCAAGCACAGACCTCCACTGATATCACACTCAGGAAAATGTGGGTGCCTGTGTTGGAAACCCAGGTAGACCCCCTCTACTTTACCATTTATGTCTGAATGCTACGCAGACTCCATAGGCACACCCTGCATATTGCTTACCACTCTTTCTCCAATGGTGGTACAACATCTAGGCACAGCCATTCAGTGGTAGAACTCTCTCCCCAGCCAAGCAGAATTCAGACAAGCACCACCTAGGGACGTCATTTAGGGATTGCCAGGGGTCGCAACTGAGGTCTCCCTTGCTACCCCTAAAGCCAAGCTCCTGGGCTGTGGCCAGCACCATGTGGCTCTTTGCTTGTGGAATGGCTGGCATTCATGTTCAGGCCTCTTTAAAAAAAAAAAAAAGGAAGAATATGAAAAGAACAGGGGTTCCACACTTTCAGCAGTGACCCTAAATAAGAAAGACTAGGAAATAATAGGAATAACAAATAATTGGTCTTTCTGGAATTCTATACAATAATTGCTATATACACTGATCTTAATGATACATATGGCGATCCATTCTTGTATGAAATGTATATCACATTATAGTGATATCGTAACCATATTTTTCGTAGTGTACTTAGGAACAATGCTATGTTATGCCACTTCCTGTTTTGTGAAGGGGTGAAAGGTTGTGTTCCATCGCTTCCCATGATATCACTTTGGGGTGCGGTCAAATGACATCACTTCCTGTGATGTCATCAGAGGTCAAGGGTCGGGTGATGTCACTTCTGCTACCCTTGGCATTTTGGTGAAATGACGTCCCTGGCACCACCTAAAAGCCTTGTGGTCAGAGCTTTTGATAGCTTTTTCCATCTACACGGGCCACTCAAAGACTCTAATGAAGTGCCTCATCAAATGGAGAGGTGGGTGTTGAACGCAAATAGAAACACCTGCATGTGAACCACTCCGCTTCCTCGACCAAGTGGTACCGACCTTTGGCGAATAACCGCCTCTTTTTCTCATACTCTACTGGAGCTATTGTGTTCCAATAAGGTCCAGGTACTGGCATATCAGGACGCAGTTATATTACAGCCTCTTCAAGAATCGCATTATTGTATGAAAAAAGTGTACCTCGATAGACACATGTGTCCATGGTGGTGCGCGGGCACCAGCAGGGGCGTCCAACGCAAGGGATGTCACCGGAGACCCCTGGGCACACACGCATGACCATCTCACCATGACTTACCATACTGCTGTGGGAATGACGCAGTAAGATGGCATGACCGTACAGTAAGGTCCGGTGGCCGCCACCCTGTGATGACTGTAAAAAGAGAAGACAGAGAGATTGTCAGTCAGAGAGACGAAGAATTCATTCAACAGAGCTGGGCACAATGTACCCCAAATCCTGTGCCCACGACCCGCAGCTCCGTACATCTTCGCTGGTCTATGTCTCGCGCAGTCTCCCATACACCCATTGATCATCGGCTCCATTTTTGGAGACTGTGCCAGAAGAGTGCATCCCACTGTCATGTGTCGTCAAGCTATGTCTCGATAAGAAGAAGAATTATTTTGGGGGAATTTCTCACTATCCTCACTCTATTATGAAGTCACAAAGTGTTGGACTCCCACCTGTTCCTCACACTAAGAAGGATACATCTATGTGCATGGCCCTTCCTTTTTCTTCGTTCTAGGGAGGACTAGGTGAGTAGGAGGGTTTGTCTCTTTGCACCCATTGGCTTCCTGCCACAAAAGCATGTTCCTGTAACAAGACACAACACACAACATGATCCAGGCCCATTTACACAATCAAAAGGATCTCCAGCACTTAAGGGGTGAACAGTTGACTGTAATTTACGGTAATTTTGCCTATTCTGTACCATAACAAAGAAATCATTAGACCCAACAGCAGAAACTCTATTTCTTTCGGAAATGTCATCAAATTGTTTATAATGCTAATGAAGAAATGTAAAATGCACACCGGTTAGCGTTAGTAGAACGGTACAACATACCACCACAACTGTGGATGAACAGAGCCAGGTTAACCACACTCCACTCCACTCTGTTAAAATGTAATCCTTTCTGGGGGACAGAAGGTGCAAAGGCTGGACCACAAGGATGGCCATCCATATCTACTGTTTAGTA
Organism: Ambystoma mexicanum; assembly: GCF_040938575.1. NCBI lineage: Eukaryota > Metazoa > Chordata > Amphibia > Caudata > Ambystomatidae > Ambystoma > Ambystoma mexicanum. Next base: position 722,154,070 of record NC_090923.1, read on the forward strand.
ACCTCAGACTCCTGGATTCTAATCTAACCACCTCCTGGACACGTCAGTATCCGGCTTCCTGTGAAATTGGTGATTCAGACCCCACTCCACTCAGTTCACTGCTTTTTGACAATTGTATCTAATAATCTTGCAACTATCTTTGACAATAAAGAGAGTGTGGAGGCTACGACGGGATATAAGAAATGTGGTTAGATCCAGAAGCAATCAGAGGATAGTTTCAAGCTACAGTCAAGTTTGTGGTTTGTCTGCCATGCCACTTTCTTATCACAACTTCTACTGCAGTCTCCTATCTGTATCCATTGTGTAAAACCTTCCCCGTCATTGGGATGTATATAAGAACAATGGTTGATCCACTGTATAACTTTGTCCTTCTATTCTATACTGCCCCCTCTTCGAAATCCCCACACAGCTTCTTCCCATTCTTCAAAGACACGTAAAACCATTGCTGAGTCAGTCGCCTGTTACCTGCAACATACTGAAAGGATTAGCATCAATTTAAACACCCTAGAAACACTGAACGTGGCATCGATATATCTTCCGGACTCCGCATCCCAGTGCACGACACTGGGGTCAAGAGGATGCCTGATGCCACGTTTCAGCCTGTGAGGAAAGAGAACAGATTAGGTGCCATGCAGAGAGACGGGGACAGGTGGGAAAAGAGAACAGACAAAATCACAACACGATGAACACCAAGAGGAGGGAGGTTCTTTGTTTAAAGGGCAGGCGGTGGTTGGAACAGGAGCACGGCACACTGAGTTGGGGAACCAGAGATGGGAGCACCCAGCTAATTACTACACAAGACGAAATAGTCCTGGATTGTGGGAAGATCATAGGATGGGGGTTGGGTCAGAAAGGACCCTTGACTAGGGCTGCCACCTTTCATCCTGCATGTTCAGAGTAAAGTATGCCCACCTATAAGGCACCCACAAACACATCATCAAAGAGAAGGCTTTACCCTCTGCATGCTCATCCCAACTGGGGCATGATGGATGTGACCTTTGTCCTGTCTTGCCTGAACATGTTATTGTCTTTGTGCAATTCTTCTAGGTTCTGGCCCTGCCATTCCATTCTCTTTTTCTCTATAGTGGCTGGGATGCAGAGCCCTAGCACTACCTGCAACTAACATTCTAATGCTCTGTCTGTAAAGTTGTCCAATGTTAAACCAAGTGTTGTGTCGTCTTTCCATATGCAATGATTCCTCCATAAACTGAGAGGCCTGCCAGTGATTTCTGCAGTGTTTGCACCAGTGATGAAGTTTTCCTATGTAGTCCAGTGTTCCTATAAATAGGGTGAGGTTTTTATGGAAAGTGCAGTGCTCATTTATTTATTTTATTTATTGCATTTGTTATACGCCCAACCCCAGGGGTATCACGGCGTAGTTACATGAAAGCTTAGACTTAGTGGTTGCATATACAATTGAGTAGATATTCAGACTTAGTAATTACATATATGATAATTACAGCGGTACGAAATATATGCATTGGATAGAAGAACAATGGTGTTTAGTATTTGTTAAATAGCTATGTTTTGAGAAGTTTCTTAAATTTGTTCAGGGCCGGCTCATTACTGATATTCGCTGGGAGTGAATTCCAAATTCTGGGGGCTGCTACAATGAAGCTGGAGCTACCTGTTCTTACATTACTGAATCGCGGGACATGTAGATGGGAATTATAATCTATAATCTACAACCCCATTTCAGGAAGCTCACTGCAGACCCACAAATGTAGGACCACTATTGACCTATCTCCAACATACTATAGGATAATCCTGGAAAGAAAATGAATACGACAACTGCAAATATGGAAAACAACATCTTATAGCATGGGTGTCAGAGTGCAGGCCAGCCAGAGGAATGCATTCTCGTTATTTGTTGGGGTTTTGCAATCTGCCACTCAAGTGCAGGGGGTAAAGAAGAGGAGAAGGGACGAGTGGAGGGAAGAAGCGAGAAGGGGAGAAGGGCCACCAACCATAACTGAACCCCAGTCGCATTCATTTCTGGAGGCTGCAGTGCTTTGGTAAACACTATAAAAAGCTTCTTTAGGCACAGGTAAGGGCCATGGTAGAAATGTGAATCCGCCGGCGCGCCTGCTAGGAATCCTTAGAAATATGCGCGCTCAACAAGGTGATCAGCGGAAGCTAGGTCTCGGTCTCCCTGAGGCAGGACCCTATTCCGTATTGCAGGGGCCATTAATGACAGTAATCTACACTTGGGGAGTTTCTTCTTGAAAGTGGTTATGTAGATCATTCGAGAAGGAACACATATGTCTTTTAAGTGCACGAGGAGTGGCAAAGGAGGTCAGAGATTTGGGACGAATACACCAGATGGCCCGTTGAGTGATGCCCATAAGCCTGAACAAGATCTTGAGGATAACCCGGAGCCACTAAAGGTCTTTAGGCCCAAGGGGGATGCGCTACTGTTTCTTCGTGCCCGCAAGCTGCTTTGTTGTGGATGAGCTGAGTTTCCCTGGTGAACTTTTTAGGGGCACCTGCATAGATGCTGTTGCAGCAATGCAGGTTCAGCAACACCAAGGGCCGCTAATGCGGTCAGCTTTTGTAGAGGGCTCCAGTAGTAGCAAGATTTTCTTCAGCATCTGCTCACGTTCCTGGTCTTCATATTCAGCTGCGGCTGAAGTAGAGAGTTGGATCAAAAATGGCGCCACGATTTCGGGCTTTATTTTTTGGGAGAGGGGGAGGGTCCAGGATAGTCAGCCACGAGAATGGTAACGTGCTGGTAAACGATCTACCAAAGAGAGTGATTTATGTGGGAGAGAGGCTGCTAGATGCCAGCCCCACAGGGATCTTTCCTATGAGTCTGGTGGTAACTCGAAGTTGGCTGTTTCCGGATTTGAGCCGGCCGTTACCGGGGTGCCATCTGCAAAGGAGTCGACGGGGCCTTCTATGAGCTAAATGCACAGAGCCGAGGTGTGATGGAGGAGTCTTGAAGAACAGGGCAGGGGGAAAGGGTGGATTAGACTATCAGGCACTGCCCTAAAATGGATCCTATTGTTCCTTCAAAAAGGAATGACAACCAATCAGGATTGGATCATCTGAATCTTCTGATAATGAAAGTGTCATTCTCTGCGCCTCCAAGCTCCAGACCACCTTTCTAACATTTAGATCCGCCCCCTGTTGTCACCGGCCAGTTCACCCCAATAAGAGCTCCAAATGGAAGCTGTTGGCAGCCCGATCCACCTCCTATTCATCAGAGAGCCAGCGGAGCACCGCCATGGTGTCAAGACTATATAAATACTCTCTTATGAAAGAGTGATACCTATTCCTTGAGAGGTGTTGATGTTGGGAGAATTGGGGTGCAGGGGACATGTATTGACAAACAGTGTACACTGGCAGCAGCCACATCTCCAGCACAGGGCCTATTGCTTTGCCACATACACCGGGAGCAGCCACAGCTCAAGCACAGTGTATTTATTGCCTGGCAACATACACCAGGGGCAGCCACAGCTCAGGCACAGTGTACTTGTTGCCTGGCCACATACACCGGGAGCAACCACAGTGTACTTATTGCCTGGCCACATACACCAGGAGGAGCAACAGCTCAGGTACAGTGTACTTATGGCCTGGCCACATACACCGGGAGTAGCCACAGCTCAGGCACAGTGTACTTATTGCCTTGGCACATACACCGGGAGCAGCCACAGCTCTAGTATGTTTAAATCCATGTCTTTTAATACTGATTTGTTTCCATAACTACTCCAGAGTTTCTACAAACCCTGAACTCTCAAGCTAGAATAAGCATGGTTTAAGGGTTAAGCAGGTTGCACAGGTAAAAGGTGGAAGCCCCAGATATGGTGGGTGAAGGTAGGGGTTGTGCGGGCGGGGAGTGGAAAGGGCAAACAGGAGGCAACAGACCAATGCCGTAAAACATACCCACTTGTCCAAATCGAGCTGCGAGTGCAGAAGACGAGACATGAAGCAAAACAGAAAGAAGAAAACAGGTCAAAGTCAAGCTTTTTCCAATGGAGATTACTGTTCCAGATTCAACTCGAGCCTAGGACATGGGCAAGACTACAGACTGGCTCAGATCCCGCCTCTTCATGACACGTGTCTCTTCTTAATATGGGTGGCCCCCACGTTGTGCATGTGTCTCTTCCTGACATGGGAAGGCACCAGAGTCTACTTCTGCATCTCTCCTCTTGAGGTATGTTCCCTTTAGATTGCCTTTCTATCGGTTTCCTCCCAACATTGGCCATCTCTAGACGGTCTCTACAATCGTCTGTTCATGGTAGGGGCGGCCATTGAGCTTTCTCTGAGTCTCTTCCTAACACAGGCTCTCCCCACACTATCTCTTTGCCCTTTCCTGGCATGGGTGGTATCTGGGCACGTCTCTTTGACTTAGGCACTGTCTAGACTGTCTTTTCATCTGTCTGATCCCAACAGTGTCAGTCTCTAATCTGTGTCTACACCTGTCTTTTCCTGACACTGATGGCCTCTACGCTGTCTCTGTGCCTCTTCATGACATGGAAGGCCCTTGGGCTGTATCTGGGCACGTCTCTTCCTGCCAAAGGGGTCTCTAGTGTCCTTGGCTTCTGTCTCTTGTGAACGCCTTGGTGGAATACTGCCGCTCTAACAGAGCGGTGCAGTTAATCCCAAAGCCATCATCTTATGAACTTGGAGAGACTGATGTAGGCATCTCCACTGATGAGCCTCATCCCGTCTCTACCTCACTCACCAGCTCAGGAGCTCATTCATTCTCAGAATCCTGGTCTCCCTGTTCGCACTGGGATCAAGTGAGTCAATTGGAGCGATGGCGGGGCTATTTTAATGCCGTAGTCCACTGTTTGTGAGGATCTGGAGTGAGACCACAGACGGTCATAATTCGTTGCCACTACAAATCTCTACAGTGAACGCTCTGCACGTACTCTAGGTCTGACTTTTTATCTCACTCTTCGGTAGATATCTTTTGAAGGGCTGGTATCATGCACCATGTGAAGTAAGCACTGGGGACACGATTGAGAATGGCAATAGACTGGATGCTAGTATGTAAATGAGCTGCTGAAATGAGCCCTCAAGGCAGGGGTCTGAGAACCATTTAATAATGGATCTTTGTCACTCCGTGGGGACATTTTATTTATTTATTTAATTGTTTTTTTAATAACGTGCCTAATACCGTACCTGAGTTGGGTTTCTAAGCACGGGTCCGGGATTGGAACCTCTGTTGCTCTACGTGGTATTGCTTCCAAGACCAGCGCGTTGCCCCTGTGCTATCCGCCATACACAGAGGATAGCAGAAATGAGGCTAGAGTGATGACTCGAACCCTGGCATTGTTCATATGAGGCTGCATCATGTCTGCAAGTAAACACAGACAAGATGCAGTCCTAACTGAGCAGTGCCAGGCTTCCCGTCATTAGTCTATTCAGATTAGGCTCCATCATTTGTTTCAGGTGGCAACGATTCCTTGTAAAATGGCTCCTCACAGGGCTGCATTTGAGTGCTCCTTTTAGCTGTAAAGTTGCTATTCTCAAAAGTGCCACTGATGTTTGATTTAATGTTTTATTACCACTCTTTTCAGAGATAAGAACTGTGTCTGCTGGAAGACCAGGCCTAGCACCACTGCACAGTCAGCTCTTGGTGGACACTGAAGCCTGTTTTAGCCCCTCATTGGCACACACATGTTACAGCACACAAAAACCAGGACACTACCAAAGAAAGCCACATTTCTAGCCAACATAAGTCCACCTTTGGAGGTGGCATGGGGCACATGATGCCAAGCCCCACATGACATACCGTAGCACAGCAAGAGCAAGCCTCCAAACATAGCTCAGTGAAGCCTCCCACGCCCCTGCAGCCCCACTGCTACCCCCAATACAACAGAGAAACAAGGAAAGCGGCGGTGCATAGTCATATAATACAGAAAGGTGAGTAGCATTAGCGGGCTGGTCACACTCTGGTGAAGGTGCCCTGCCCCCCGGAGAAAGAGTTTGCCAGGGATTCCTGGGAGCAGAGCTTTTCCTGCTCCTAAATGCACAGTCCCAGCAAAAAGGCAGAGGCTGCTGCCAGTCCAAGAACTCTAGAGAGATCACTGCTGGGGAGTTTCCCACAATGGGCCTTACTTCGGAGTTCCCTGTGTCTGTGCCACTAGTGGGGTTACCTCTCATCCACATCACCAGGAAATAGCTTCTCAGACCAGCCTCTCTGCCATCTTAGATGCCTACTGCAAGCGTGCTGCATGACACCTGGATGGGCCTTCAATTCACCCACTTGCACAAATGTTCTGTTTCCTGTAGGATTATTTCTTTGAAGGGGCCTTCAACTTACGGGTAATGGGAGGTTTCATCGCTGTAGATTTGGTCGCAGCCAAAACCATAACATTTTCCGGCTGCATTTTGTCACCAATATATGTGGCTGGTGGGTAAGGGTAATAAATAAGGAGGGGTGAACAAGGGGGGTGGGGATACGGTCTGCATATGGTTCAAAAGAAAGGGGAAAAACAATGGATTTGGCTGCAACCAAATCTACACGCTGAAATCACATACAGCCCATCTTGCCCACAGTATTTCCCTTTTACTTTTGATGGACATTCGCGTTACCTAGAGTATTTTTTCTATTACTTTTCCCTGCATTTCTGCTCTACTCCTTTGGAGGGGACTGCTGCTTGCCCGTTTATCTTCTATTTTATTGTATGTGCCGTCAGTTGTACTATTCGGCCATTAGCTCATAAAGCCACCCACAGTGACAACACTCAGTCACTGGCAGCCATGTTGCAGAACTGACAGTGGTCGATCGTTGCACTCCAGGGCAGGTTGCATGTATGTGTTGGATTAAATAGAAAAGCAGGGGGGATCCACGTGTTTGGTGCAGCACCAGCACTTAACATCATTGTCCTGTGATGTCATGCCACCTGTAGGAGACTGAACCAATCTCTTCACAGTTCTTTGGCCCCAGGGCACCTGTGCGATATTTTACCAATCCCCTTAATTGCCTTACATTCCGGGTCATCACTAGGATACTTAGCCCACCCTGTTGCTGACATCTGACCATGGACCAGCAGTGTATCTGCCTCTGAGGTCAGGGGCCATGCAAGGCAATTATGTAGAACTATATTTTATAGAATGTCCATCCGCCTGCGTTACACTGGCCCAGGCGCATTATTGTGCTACTAGGGCCCACTGGGTAATATTGGACCAGTGTCATCATTGATTTTGGGTACACTTGCTAGTGCAATATTGGGCCTGGATTATATCAGCCCTCTGGCCAGGGACCCCTGTGAGATATTTGACAACCTTTATACCTGCCGCCAGTGTACCCTGTACTAAGTTTAATTCATCTCTTCGCTGTCCCGCTCTCTACCTCATGAGTTCAATGTATGGCTGGACTCTTATCCGCCCGGTCCATTGAGCGATATTTGGCCAGTGAGCTTCTATAATGACCTTCCACATCTCTTGTCTGTATCTGCAGGCTTGGTAGAGACGAGATTAGCTGAATCCTCAGATCCACGTGGCGACTTTGTGAAAGCATCATTTGGCATGCTTTCGGCTGCACATTTAGGAATTGGTTTGACAATAATGAAAACAGCAGCAAACTTCCCCAGAAAGAAATAGGTACACACTTTGTTGAACCACATAGCTACAAAGCATTCCAGATGATATCATGAAACATTCAGATACGTGCTACCGGATGTTCTTGTGTGTGGCTGCTGGATGTTCTTATGTGTGGCTACCGGATGTTCTTGTGTGTGGCTGCTGGATGTTCTTATGTGTGGCTAATGGATGTTCTTGTGTGTGGATGCTGGACGTTCTTATGTGCGGCTACCGGATGTTCTTGTGTGTGGCTACCGGCTGTTCTTATGTGTGCCTACCGGATGTTCTTGTGTGTGGTTACCAGATGTTCTTATGTGTGGCTACCGGATGTTCTTGTGTGTGGCTACCAGATGTTCTTGTGTGTGGCTACCGGATGTTCTTATGTGTGGCTACTGGATGTTCTTGTGTGTGGTTACCAGGTGTTCTTGTGTGTGGCTACCAGATGTTCTTGTGTGTGGCTGCTGGATGTTCTTGCATGGAACACTGTGCACTGTGTACTGAAATAGGGAGAAAGATTATTACGTTCTGAGATGACATGTTATCAGCTGTGCGACAGCCCTTCCTGTGACCTCACCATTAGTAAGATGGTGCGCTCTGTGATACCATGAATATTAAAATGGTGTGCTCCATGGGGCCATCTGGCACTCGCTGATGCATTCATTTAGTTTAATAGTGTGTCCTGTGATGTCATCAGCAGTGAGATAGTGATATCCGTAACTGTATCATTAGTGCCCTCTGTGATGATAGCAACAGTGAGATGACGTGGAATGTGATTGCTTTCTTTTGTGAGATCGTATCTACTGTGACATCGTCAATACTACAATATGTCATATAGTATCACACAGAGGATCTGGGGTCAAAGTACAAGAGTAAAGTTACATCTTCCATATGTGGTGTATGGATGCTTTGGTGGTCCAGTCAACAATCTTAGTTTAAATATCCTTCCACAGCCTTCCCCGAGGTGTCATATAGGGCGTTTATGTCTGGCACCATCACATTTTGTTGATGGCATTTGTTCCTTAATGTCCATTACAGTAGGTGGGCCGAAGGGCTCCATCACAAGAGGATCACAGTCTGGGGTGTCTTACCTCACTGCCCATCTCCACGGTGTTTGCCAGCATCTCCTGCAGGGCGCGCACAGACAGGGACTGCTGCAGGATGAAGCAGCAGATCGCCAGATCCGGGGGGACATTCTGAAAAGGTTCAGCATTGGGGAAGCAATATTAGTATTCAGCAGGTATAGCAGCCCTCCAAATAACGATACTCAGACATTTCTTCCTACAATGGCTACCCATATAAGGTCACCTACGATCCGTGCACATCCATGCCGAGAAATACCGCGATAGCCACTTAACTTTGTCAAATGCCAACACGAGTCACATATCAACCAGCCGTACACTCGCAAGACTCGAAGACACACATTCACTCTTTGACAAGCCATTTCCCTTGAACAAAAGAATTCAGAAGTACGTTGCCAGGAACCGCATCTTCCACAGGCCAGGTTTCCATTGGCTATGCAGACTACAGGTCTTTGACGAGTAACTTCATGAGCCACATTTTCATGAGCCGAGCATCCATAAGCCTCTCATTAACCATGTCCATATTCAGTCGCTAGATCTCCACTAGCCTCAGATCCATCAATAACACATTTTGCATTCCTGAGTAGCACTGCCACGAGAAACGCAAGAAAGTATCCACTAACCAGGCGCAAACACTAGGTTTTTGATGAGTAACTCCATAAACCACACATTTATGAGCCAAGCACCCAGTCTATTATCAACTAAAGTCAACGAGGGACACGTTCATAGACCACAACATTCTCAGCCTATGAACCCTCGAGGCAAGCATCCACTAGCCATGCACTCATGAAGCACACGTCAATAGCTCACTCTTTCATAATCCATGTACAAAGAGATCTCTGTTCCATACACAATGACTACTCATCAGCACGCCACGCCCCATCAGTGAATCATCCGGAAAGACATGCCTTGTTAATCAAATATCCATGAGCCATCCCTTAATTGCCCATACCCCTGGAGGCCAAGCTGCTCCTCTACAGGCTACGGATGCACAAGCCAAGAATGTGCAGATGAGGAGTCAACAAATCTCAGTGTGAGAGATCAGCATACTGTCACGGGGAGTCTTACGTTCATGGGTCTCGTGTGAAATTTAACGTGGAGGATGCTGGTATACTCTTGGAGTTATGGGCTAATGGAGGATGTTGACAGGGAGATGCAACATTTAAGATGGTGTTTCTTGGAAGGTTATTCATTATTTTCCCAGCATTGGATAATGTGAAAGTAAATATCACACCACAATGACCAACATCAACTGAAACAAAGCCTTCTTCACACAAGCAGACAGAGAGTTTGCGATGCCAACATTACCACAATTTTCCACACATGACTTTTCCTCACATTTTCAAAGGGACTTTGGTTCCACCTCCTTTTCTGTAGGCCAGAAAACAGGAAATCCCTTTGTGACCTTTTCCTATCAGCCTCTGACCACTCAGATGTAATGCAGGATTATGTGTCAGACATATGTTGAAGACATATAAGTATGTGTTTCTCTGTAGCCAATTTGAGAAGCTACTCAACCTCTCAAGAAAATTAAAAGCTGAGTTGCAAAACGCTCCCTCAAGCTGAATGTGGGAAATAAATAGAATGTACAGTTTAAACCTCAACGCAGTCCCGCCGCTGTGTTTGAGAGGGACCAGCTTGCCCAAAAGATGAGGTATGTGCAAGGAATGTTGAGGAATTTCAGGCTCTGAGGCCCCTGTGCTAAGGAAGGTTCTCATCATATGCCCTTTGTTGGAGAGCAGCAGTATCTGGATTTGTTCCACATTGGACTACTGCCATCGCCTCCTTGCAGATCTACTGACAAGGCAGTGCTAGAATCCCCGGGTAGATCTAAATAGTACAGCTTACATTCATAATATGTCTCTGGTGAAAGGAATGTGTGCCAGAAACAGACGATGGCTCCACGGGCTCCTGACGAGAGACAAAGCAACTTTTAAAATGATGTCTTTTACATAAAGGCCTGGTTCATACAATTAGTACAACCCAGGTAAAGTCCTACAAAACACCAACAACCCTCCCTACTGCCTGGGATACAAAACATGTACTAAATTCCAAGGAAGGTAACATATCTTATAATTTTACTCACATAGTGTGTCTTCTCTTAACACATAAACCTATCAGTCCTGAAAAAATGGAGGTACGCTGTTCTCAGTTGCGTTACAAAAATATAGATTAAAACTATGCATTTTTATACCCAAATACATGTAAACACATACACATTTAAAAACATATAATGTGCAAATATGCAAACACAAAACTTTTTCGCCCAACATTAATCACGCCCAAGATGATATCCACAATCAGTTATTCATCACACTTGCATATATGCAGTAATGTAAGAAAAATATTCTGTGTAGCTGGCTCAGATGATATCCACAGACAGTTCCTCGGCACTCTTAGATATGTATAGAGATGTAAAAATACAACATTCCGCAAAGCCGGCTCAACATGTTTCCTTCCTTTGAATTTAGTACATGTTTCACATAAAATCCTCCAGTGTAAATCACAGAGAGGAACAAAATGTTGGGTTTTAAAATATTTCTATGTTCCTACATTTAATTCACAGTGTTTCCAAAATAAAGTGGATTTATTACATCATTTTAAAAAGATGAAATTAAAAATACATTTCTCTGAAGCACACTCTCCTTGGATTCCAGAAAAAAAAACATGTATATATCTTGAAGGACAACATTCAAATTCTTTTGTGCCTGACAATCAATGTGCCATCCTTGAATCTTTTTTACAGAGAAACTCAAAAGGATTACCTTTAAATTTGCTTCTGACAAATAAATATTATCTAATGTATTATGAATGATTTGCAACTCCTTTTGTAATTCCTTGCATTGTCTTGAATACCTTAATGAGTTATTTTCAATGGGTTACTTAGTCCAATTCTACTTTGGTCCTTTTCTGTTTGCGTTAATTATTTAAATGTTTTATTTTATTCAATGTTCTTCTTCCGTGAGTTTGAGTTATTTTTCTATTTTGCCTTATATAATTTTTATTTTGAAATTTTAGAATTTAGTTTGCTTCTTTTTCATTTTCTGCACCTAATTTCATAGAGAATATAATTACTTTGTGTACTTATTGGAATTTAGCTTGGACTGTATTTTATTTGTTTACAAAGGCGTTGCATTCATATGTCTGTCTTGCTCTGTTTTCCATTTCTACTCTCGTATGTGATCATGTGGTTTCCTGGTTCTGTGATTGTGGCCACTTTCTTTTGGCACTCTCGACCGTTGTATATGCATTGTGAGTCCCTTTATTTTTGACACTGCTTTACAGACCACTGATTTAGAGATTAAGATTAGCCATATGGAATGCCTCACATATTATTGCAGTGTGTTGTTATCATTTCTTATAGTCTTTGTGTAATATTTCGGTATCCTTTTGTGTGCGCATTATGAGCTATGTACATGCACAGCCCACTACTATTTAGTGAGCATAGTTTCATGTACTCTTGCTTCGGGATTACATTGTATTGTCTACTGACCTTTCATATTTTCCTTTTATTCTCTTTTGGTTTGGAATCACTTGTATTGCTGTTGGTGATTTATTCTCTTCTACACACATCAGCTTTTTTCCTTCCTTTTTGCACTGCTTTAAAATATGGCTTTGTCTGTTTTACACATTTTTCACTTTTAGAGCTTAATGTTACCGTTTGTGTCTTTGGCCTGGGTGCACTGTTAATTTAAGTAGTGATCTTCCAGAGCAAACATTCCTTCGAGACTGCTCCCACCCCTGTGTCCAACTTTTTAACCACTGCTCATCACGTGCACCGCTCCTTCATCCTCATCATACTTGACCTCTTCACAGACTTTGAGACAGTGGACCATTCATTTGTCCCTCCTTCTAACCCCTTCGACTTTGAATTCAAGAACAGAGCACTAGAGAGAGTGGATAGTCTGTTATTATTCTGACCACTACTTCTCCATCTCAGGGAACTTTAACACTTGCTACCCCATGCACCTTCCGGTACAAGTCCCCTAAGGATCAGTCTTTTGCCCACTCCACTTCACTCTTTATGCCCCCTGCCTAGACAACTGCAGAGTATCCTTTGGTTTCCACTACCACCTCTTTGCCAATGACATCCAATTTTTTATTATCCTTTTCATCCTTCACACCCGCTGTCTCAGAATGCATCACCAGTGCATTGTACCACGGTTATCCTGATGACATAGTTGGCATTAGGCAGGACATAGAATGCATTTTTGTATTATTCAAACTTCTATCTCAGACTGCATCAGTGGCTGCTACACAGCCACCGGCAGCTGGAAGGCTCTATGCTGCCTGATGCAACTTTCCCAATACACAAATCATCTATCTTTCAGCTTTCTATGCTAACCCCACACTATCATCTCCAATCTCCTTCCCCATGGTTCTCCTCAGCCTTCACTCCAGGCTCGCAAAATTGAGGTCCTCATTGGAAGTGACATAAAACTCCAGCAATTCAACACAGCAACTGTCCCTGTTGCCACGAGGAACCATCTAAATACAAGGAAAATCTGCCTCCACCTCACCCACCACTTGCGCAAAACTCTAGTCAGTATTTTTGCCCTCAGCAAAGTAGACCACTTTTCAAGCCTTCTCCTTGGGTTTCCCTTTCATTCTTTCTCTTCCATAACAAAATGGTCAACTTTGCAACATACACCCACCTCAACCTACCAAAGTCACCCCCACCACTGTGTACCAATACTACGCTGGAGGGCTCTCCAGGCAAACTCGCTCTCTCTTCAAATGGCTACTACTTGCCTACAAATGCATCCATTTTCTTTCCCCCCTTCTTCCTGGCTCACTACTTCTCTCTGTACTTGCCTTCTTGGACACTGCAATCCTCCCCTCTACTTTCTACTCTACCCGTTCTGTCTCCTGACCCCATGTGCCTTATCTTGCTGCTGCTCCATCTCTCTGCCCACCCACCTCCAATGCAAGGCCCTCCCCAGACAATAATGCCAGCCCAGTCTGGGGCTGTTTAAGACCACAGTTGAGGTCCAGTTATAGGCCAAGGGAGGAGAGTCATCCATTTGCTCACTGCACCTCTTAAAACGGACCGCAGCCTATCTCCACTTCCTGGAAATGTCACACAAACGCCCGCAGATGTGTACCTCATGTAAACATGTATGTCTGTCACCTATTATTGCACCAGCCCCTTACTGTCTTGAATATTTATGTATGCCACTAGTCCCTTTCCCCAATCCAGGTCACATATTATACTCCTTAATCATTTGGTCTATGTTCCATTATTGATTCCCTTCTGCTGTAAAGGCACCCTACCCAGAGATTGCCTCTGTCCGCTGTACTGCTTCCTATGTGCGTCATTTTTGTTCCAAATGACATCTCCTATGTTCAATAAATGCAATGCAGTAATAATTACTCCTGAAGATGGTCAATGGCTGAAACACGTTCAGCATGCAATTCTCCGGCTTTGCATATACTTTTCGCCAAGTTTGAACATTTTGAAAATCATAAATCTTGGAAATGTTCGTTTTTGTTATGAAGACTGGATTGATCTTTTTAAGGACATCATTGTCAATACAAATTGTAAAAAGAATAAGCATAACAATGATTTTGCCAAGAAGATTTTGTGTTTCTTTTCTAAACTTGTCTATGAAACTGTACCAGATCGGACAAGCTATATTTCAAATAGAATGCTCTGCTTCTCAATATTACATTATATCACATTTGGTCTTTTATTTCCTGAACCACTGACAGGAGTTGTATTTTGTAAAAAAAAAAAAGGGAAACTTTTATACTAATAACCTTTATTGTTGTGAACGTATTTGTGTCACCCATTTCCTTCATCTTAATTTTGAAATATTCCGAAAGGACAGCTTTCAGATCCTTACAGCCTGCACCCAATTTAAATTCCCAGATTAAATCTATTTTTTCTAAAAACTGCAGGCCTTTTCCTTCCAGGAATCCATGATATGACACAATCTAAGCCGAGGAGGGCCAGCAGCTTTCTTGCTTTTAGTGTACACAAATGTAAGTTTCTAACTCAATTCTTTTTTTTTCTGGCAGTCAGTATTGCGGCACACACAATTATGGTTTAGGTGAAGAGTGAGATACACACAAATAGTAAGAGATGCATGAGTAGTTTTCTGGGAGGGATGCTACTTCCACAAGTATGCCGCTGATTTAGTGCTCACAGTTATCACTGTCCACAAATTCCTTACCTTAATAGTCAATGGGGCATCATCTTACGCTGCCAGTAAAAGACCAATGGACGCGTCATTTGCAGTATGACTTGTACCAGCAGCCCTACAGGTCAGTAACTGTCCCATCACGCTTGTACTTCAGGGGTCTGGAGCCACAGAAGAGGACACCCACCCCTTAATGCAGCACTCACAACCGAAAGATCTGAAACTCTTGTAGATGCTACAGGAGTACCTGTGCAATAAATGGCTCAATCCGGTGCTTGAGGCCTACAGAGAGTATTTGTGGCACACGTTTATTACCTCAATAACCAACAGTATGCCACATCCTCTGGCCCTCCTTTGAGCTGTGCCACAAGGGTACCAGGACTTCATCATTCTGCATAATAGGCGCTGGCATTGTTGCCTCTCTGCTATATGCAGAAAAGTCTTGTAGATCAGACACACAAATCCCTCGTCGTAACACTGGACAGGATGTCACGGTCCGTCGTGTACCACTTCTGCGGATATTGGATAACAGCCTACCATTCCCCCCTTCAATAAAAGGTTGTGCATTGCGTGTGCAGACACCTGAGTTCCAGAACCATAATACTAATTTGGACTAGCCTCATGGCATTGGAGAAGCAGAGGACTTAATGTGCATCCTGGATTCCCACACATCTGCTGCACAGTTTCCCTTGTGTGTTCATAGGTCGAGTATCAACAAGGCACATCCCTCTGCTGACACCAAGACTTGCACCTTGACTTGAGGCAGCCAAAGCCAAATGCTGAACAAAGTCTCATGACAATGAAGTCAGGGTCAAGGGGCCAACTGCATTTGCCCTCCTCCCTAATGCTATGTACATTATCATTAATGACCCCACTAAGGCAATTCAGTAGGAGACCACCATGCGGTGAAGCTAGTTATTGGCACCAACACATGGCAGACAGTCAGACCATACAACAAAAGGCACAAAGGCAACCCAGGTCAACCACACACCTTAAAGGTCCCCTAAAAGTGGACATGTGCTAGCACACCGAAAGCACAGTAAACTCCAGTAGCAACTACAATTTTCAAAATTAGCACACCCCTGCCATGCTGCGGCCAAGGGCTCTGGGACACAGCATGCCAGCTCCACATGAAGCGATGTGATAGGTCGCACAATCACACTATACAATCCTTGAGCTGATGACACCTTCAAGACTGCAGACATTGCCTGATGCAGTAAAGAGTAAAGAGATTGCCATCTCTTGGGTACAGCTTCTAATTGTGAGGTGCAAAGGTCTGTGGTGTGCCGCTCCCGTGAAACAACAGAGGTGGGAAGTAAACCAGATTGCCCCACTGACAGATGTCTGCTTCTGTTTTCTCGTTGTGGTGCATTATACCACACCGGGATGCTGGAGGCGGCACGGAGGATGTTTGCTGGGTGTTGTGCCATATCCTCCCTGGTACCTGAGGTCTGGATCCTTTACCTGTGCGTTGGACGTGGACTCCAGGAAGCAGAGTCGGTTCCCGAAGCCCTCGGCTCCCATGCACATCTTCAGCTGTTCCTTCAAAATGGTGGCGCTGCATTGCAGTACAACTTCGTCTTCCTGGCAGAGGGAGAAAGAGGAGATGGTGCGTGAGACAAGTGATGTGACAGAAACAGAGGGGGTGGGAGAATACGACAGAGAGGAAGAGAACGAAAGGTAGAGCGACATAGAGGGAATGAGAGAGGGAATGTAAAAATCGAGCAATAAAGAGAACAATCGAAAGAGGAGTTGAATACATAGAAACAGACAGAGAGAGCAAGGGATAGAGTCAGTCCTAAGGTTCGTGAAAGGAAGAAAGAATTGACGGTGTGAATTACACATTATAATGGGGCACTTGCCAAGCAGATACGTGCGCCAAAGTAAATAAAAGGCTGTCTTAACATGATAAACACATGACAGTGTGGTAGTTTGCTTTTCTAGTCTACCTTTTCCTGTGCAGTACTGAAGTGACTTCTTAACGTGACTTGGCCCGCTTGCTAGTATTCACACATGTGGTTTTTGGCCATCCCTTCTGTTTCAGGTAGATTGCCATGGGCGAGGCAGTGTTCACCTCGATGTTCTTAGTCTACACTGTTCGTGAATAATAGTGTGGCCATTGCACGCAGGACAGTCTTGGTATCCCACTTCTGCCAGGTCACACAGTTGAACGTCTTTGGCCTTCCTAGGTTTCTGGCTTGATTTGCGTGGACTCTGTCAACCAGCGTTTATCAGTGTGTAGGCACTCCACCTCGACAAGTGTTTCAGACCACATTTCAAGTGTTCTGTGCCATTCTAGCATGCCCTAATGGCTGTCGGGTGGGCTTTAGGGATCATTAAAGGCCTGAACGAAACAAGGGCGTGTAATGTGGAATCCAGGATTATAACGGCCAGTATAACGCCTCCTGCTAGCCATTAAGGCAATTACCAAGACCAAGGACGTCCTCCAAGTAGTCCCTCCCCACCCCCCAAGTGGGAAAGTAGCTTGAGCTGAGATTTTAACATGCAGAGAGTTAAAAAAAAACATCCAGCATGGCTGACATACAGCGCAGAAAGGGAGCTTCAATCAGAGTTATACTTATTTATACATAATGAGAACTCGGTATTTTGAATAGAAATCAAAGAGGCCCCTTTCTATTTCCATAGCAGAACCAATGACAGAAGAAGATACTGAGTGAAGACAACACTGCGTAGGAGCGAAACTGGCAGAGAGGAGCAAAGACAAGCAAAACAAATCAAGCGTCGGTGTGAGCCTTTGATGTGTCTTAAAACATGCCGCACCACCTGCTTTAATTAGGTTTCCCAGTTGGGTGTAATAATGCACGATACATCTCAGCTCTGCTCATCCAGATGTTCTGTGAGAATTGGGCCGCTCCTTAATTCGACACGCTAGCACCAAAAAAGGTTTTATGAATCTATCCCTAAGACGTTTTGCTCTGGCAGGGCTTTAGACCCCAATCTTACCTCATACATTTACAATGACAGACCTATTGGCTATGCCAATGCTTGTTTAAATGGAATCCCAAGATAGATAAAGGGCTCCCAAGTGTCACTGCTTGGTCACCCTGTCAGGCACGCATACTTAAAACATCTCACATGTATGAAGTGCTGAAAAGCAAAAAATCAAGTTACCACAGTCAGGGCACAGTTCTAAAAAGAGCAGATAGTTCCTGTTGCCCAGGGTCGGCAGCTTAAACATTCATGTGTTTTCATTGGATGCCATGACTTGTAGTTTTCTTTTAAAGGTACAAGTATCAGAGTGCAAGACAAAACAGGGACCGGACTAGCCACTCACACCAGTCTTGTGACAACTAGGAAGTCGAAAATAAATGACACAAATGAAGGTGACTAGATAATTCAATTTTACTAGGGCTAGAATTCTACCTGCCCTGAGTTTTCTTTTTGCAAATCGCTGATATCAGTTGATTAAAAGGGTCTGCAACGTCCAAGAGGAATTGATTAGATAAATGGCAGCCAGAGGCAGGCACAGCTGAGCCTTGGTGACAAAGTCCCCTGATCTTCGCCCCAAAACAACACCCTTGTGAGACAGCCTTGGTGGGAAACTGGCAGGTACATGTCATACCTCAATCTCGGTGATGATGAACATCTCATCTTCCACTGAAAGGGGCACAAGAGAATGAGCATGGGAGTCCAAGGTCCAGGATGGCATATATGGGTTTAATGCCTCAATTAAATGGCAGTAACCTACTATGCTAACTCCCCCTCTGCCGCTACGACTGGAGACTGGTCCCTTCAGAGTCATAGGGGGGCCAGAACAACCCCCACCAATCCCTGCATCATTTTTCCAGCACTTGCCCTCAGGCTTGCTTTCGCGGACTATCCCAACCTGATCCTCCCTTCCCACAGCACTCATCCTCCCTTTCCCCAATTCTCCCCTGGTACTTAGCACTTCCACGACCAGCCCAACTTGGTCCTCCCTTCCCACAGCACTCGTACTCCCTTTCCCCCTTCTCCTCTGGCACTTAGCACTTCCTGGACTAGCCCAACCTGGTCCTCCCTTCCCACAGAACTCTTCCTCCCTTTCCCCCTTTTCCCCACGCACTTAGCACTTTCTGGACTAGCCCAACCTGGTCCTCCTTTCCCACAGCACTCATCCTCCCTTTCCCCAATTCTCCCCTGGTACTTAGCACTTCCACAACCAGCCCAACTTGGTCCTCCCTTCCCACAGCACTCATCCTCCCTTTCCCCAATTCTCCCCTGGTACTTAGCACTTCCACGACCAGCCCAACTTGGTCCTCCCTTCCCACAGCACTCGTACTCCCTTTCCCCCTTCTCCCCTGGCACTTAGCACTTCCACGACCAGCCCAACTTGGTCCTCCCTTCCCACAGCACTCATCCTCCCTTTCCCCAATTCTCCCCTGGTACTTAGCACTTCCACGACCAGCCCAACTTGGTCCTCCCTTCCCACAGCACTCATCCTCCCTTTCCCCAATTCTCCCCTGGTACTTAGCACTTCCACGACCGGCCCAACTTGGTCCTCCCTTCCCACAGCACTCGTACTCCCTTTCCCCCTTCTCCACTGGCACTTAGCACTTCCTGGACTAGCCCAACCTGGTCCTCCCTTCCCACAGAACTCTTCCTCCCTTTCCCCCTTTTCCCCACGCACTTAGCACTTTCCGGACTAGCCCAACCTGGTCCTCCTTTCCCACAGCACTCATCCTCCCTTTCCCCCTACTCCCCTGGCAATTAGCACTTCCCGGACTAGCCTAACCTGGTCCTCCCTTCCCACAGCACTCATCCTCCCTTTCCCCCATTCTCCCCTGGTACTTAGCACTTCCCGAACTAGCCCAACCTGGTCCTCCCTTCCCACAGCACTCATCCTCCCTTTCCCCCATTCTCCCCTGGTACTTAGCACTCCACGACTAGCCCAACCTGGTCCTCCCTTCCCACAGCAGATATGGGGACTCACCCCAGCAACAAGCTTTTGATTGAAGTTCACTGAACAAACTACATCTCACTAATACCTGGATATGGCACACAAGTACTTTAATAAACATCTACAGTTATAATGACCGCCCAGATAGACAGAAGGCTGGCATGTCTTTCCGTGGCACTGTGGCCCACCCTCAAGCCGGCATACTTAACCAATCGTGGAGGGCGTAGACCCGGCCAATGCTTTACAGAAGGCTAAGAGAGAAGAGCTTGATTGGACATTAGCCCCCCCCCCACTCCACCCAGCCTTGACTGCCCAATCTTTGGCAAGACATGGAGATATCAGTTGTTTTGGCTTCACTAAACAGAATAAGGTGACTACTCGGGGTTGCTGCTTGTTCCATTGAAACGGTATTTCGACATCTGGGGCAACATAAAGAAACGCACAGATGGAAGAGACTGTGCTCTATTTGAAGGTTAAGCAAAGCCTATTCAGGCAGATGCCTTATTTCCCTGAAGAAGGAGTACACTCCGAAATGCACTGGAATTGCATGTCAC
The DNA here is from genome assembly GCF_040938575.1 of Ambystoma mexicanum. Classification (NCBI taxonomy): domain Eukaryota; kingdom Metazoa; phylum Chordata; class Amphibia; order Caudata; family Ambystomatidae; genus Ambystoma; species Ambystoma mexicanum. Next base: position 722,174,279 of record NC_090923.1, read on the forward strand.
ATGCCTGTTGTGTTGACTATTAAAAATATACAATAGCATATTTGACTTTGCATGGACTTTTTGTTGACCGTATATAAATATTCACATCAATTAATAACAGAACATTTCGAAAATTAAAGGGGTTTGCTGGGTAAAACCCTTTAATACCACATGGGATCATCCTGATTCTGGCAAAGGGTTTGCCAGAGTTATTTTGCTATATATAGGGACTCCCCCAGGGTCATAGGGGGTATCAGGAATGGTCCAAATAATCACAGAAATAGCACCCTGGAAGGGGGTGTTGGCCAATCAGGATGCTCAGAGCGTGGGCTGTATTGTATGGCACAAGCCCGTGTTCTGAGCAGCCTGGTAGCTTCTGGCCAGAATCACTTCCTTTCTCTTTCCCGCTTCTCCTCCCCCTCGCACTCTTAGCACCTGCGTAGTTTCCTACTCGTGTGCTAAGTGTCATAAAAAAAAAAGAAAGAAACTTACCTTGCTGCACGGCCGGTATTGCGCCATGCAATGAATCCATGTCATTGTTGATGATGTCACGGTCATCAACATTGAAAACGAACACACACAAACAATGGCGTGGTGCCTGGTTACGCATTGAGTAAAGTAATTTGTTTTTTGATATAAATACATGTAATCATTAGCACCCACATAGAAAACTACACTGGTGCTAAAGGGCATATGCCCTGACCGTCCCTGTCGTTAACGGCACCACTGCCTGCTCCGGCCCTTAACTTGGGCGACGGGCCATAAGCAGCAGGGTCGGCACGCCTCCTCTGGGCATGTGGTCCCAATAGAACATTATGAGTGTGTTTGAAGCTGGTGTCGGCTCCATTCAATCCACTGTCAAAAATGCACACCAATTGATGCCCTCGGGGTTGAGTTAGGACTGGGTCCACTGATTCTAAAAAGAGGAGGCAGAAAAAGGGTAGGGGCAGCATCACCAAACCTTTGCACCCGAGCAAGTGAAAGTGGCACTAAGATGAAAGAAAAGTAGAGCTTGATTCCCAAAGCGTTTTTCAACCGGAAACTCCAATTTTTTTGTTGCATTTTTCGTCCCCTATACCCTCACTACTTTCCCAACCACCCTTAGAAATTAAAATAAATATATACCCCAAAACCACCCACCCTGCCAAAAGAAATGCCACGAGAAAAAGCGGCAAAATTAGCCGCCTTGAGTTGGCCCCTACGAGTTGAACTGGTATATATTTTGACGGCCATTTGGTTTGGGAGGACCATTTCTTGACTGAATGGAGAGCCATTCTATAGGCAAAGGCATGAAATTGCTGCTTTCACTGGAAGCTCCTAAACAGTGCTCACCATTCCAGGAAGCGGTGATGGATTTAATCTCAAACATGAGGCTTGAGCTGTCAGGGTCCCCCTGTGCTGTAAGCTAATCCAAAGATCTGCTTTTCTCTACATTGTTGACTCTTGATTCGCATGTGTGGTTCTGTGTTTGCCAATTTGATCAGGTAATGAACTAGAACGCATGCCCAGGCCAGCTTCTAGGAATGCACCAGGACAGCTTTTGCTGCATCTGTGTTTTGTGTCTCGTTTTGTGGACGGTTAACACGACACTGTATTCTCTATCTGTGCTTCACAAAGTAGCTTTGAGCCTCTTGTATATGTGGTTTTGAGCAGGGGTGTTGCAAGGTCCAGAAAAGATCTGGGGCTTGGCGAATATTGGGACTGTTGGCACTGGGGGCTAGCTTGCATCTTGGCTGTAGTTCCTGAGCTTCTATCTGGGGCTACAACCAAAAGACCCAGGGCAATAGCCCACTTAGCAACCCCCTAACAACGCCTCTGGTTTTGAGCCATAGGACCTCGGAATAACATTGAGTTTCCTTATACCGAGTGTTCCTTTCATTTTTCAGCCTGTGCCGGTATAACAGGGATCTAAATGAAATGACGTGATCGTTGGTCCATAGCAGCAATCAACGCTGAGGGCCCACATAAAATAAGCATATGGCTGATGTACACATATATAATTAAAACATCCGTGATTGGGAGGAACACACAAACAAGGCCATGTCAACCACAGCAACCCATTAGGAGGTTGTTTTTTCAAGTATTTGGGATCATCTAGTAAAATAGTGATATACTTATGTCCACTTATTTGGGACTTTCACAGGCAACATTGTACACAGAAGTGCTCTGTTCAAGCAGTACGACATGGGTCCTCTTGTTTCGATGAGCACGGTTAGTTAATTATGTACATACAGATGATGTGGGAATATAAATGTCAATCATTTTTAGTGCCATATGAGGATAATCCATTTGACAACAGAATTTGTGCATGTTTATTGCAGATGATGTTCCAAATAAGCCACAATTTTGCACATCAACATCCAGTTCCCTTTCACAACTTGAAGGATGTCTTGCAGTGAAAGAAGTCACCCTGAAGAATGTTCTCATTCATAAGAACAGAAACATGTTGGGGTTCATATAAAGCAGTAGGATATGTTCAAGAGTACTGCACAACACCCAAGAATTTGTATTTTAATTGATGCACTTATTTTGCATGAGTGAGACACAGTGTCACTTGGTGAGGTGTTGGGTTTATTTGCCATTTTCTGTATGTTTCCAGTGCTAGTTGTGTTTTTATACTTTGATGTAAATATGGCGATTTTTACATTTTGTTTAATATTGAATTGAAAAATACTAGATACATATTATAAAATTAGAAGTGATCTGTTTCCCCTTTTTAAAAAAAAAAGAATTAACAAACCATGAAATAATAAAGTTATATGTTTTTTATTATGCATACAGCTGTGAGATTTCTGCTCAATAAGTTGCTCTTTGGTTTTTATAACACGCCTTATACCATACCTGATCTTGGTTTCTATGCGCAGATCTGGGATTCAAACTGCTGTTGCTCTGCGTGGTCTTGCTTCCAAGATCATAGCGTTGCCCCTGTGCTATCCTTCATTCACATATCATGTGCACAGGACTGAGGCTGCGTAAGTGTAATGAACATGCTGTGGAAGACACGAAATAGTGTCCAAGGCAGTGGGTCTCCAACTGTAAGGGAGACTTTCCTCCCAAGAGCACAGTGGCCGGGGCTCAGGTGAAAAGGCGGCAGGAAGGCAGCCTGATTCGCTCTCAGGCTGTAAAGTTGGATTTCCATGTCTATAACAATGAATTTATCACAGCCAAGAATAACATTCTGGACTGGGTGGCTGCACGGAATCTAACAGTGCCTATGGATTCCACCTCCCCTTGCATCTGGTCAGATTATTACACGATTGAGTTTCAAGTTCTTTTCCAAGAAGCCCTTCCTAAAATCAGTAACTTGCCCAAAAAAATCATCTACCGCAATTTAAAAAAATTAAAGCCAGCTGACTTTGAAGAGCGCTTAACAGACAATGGGCCTCATTACGACCCTGGCGGAAATCGCGGTGCAAAATGCACCATGGAGCCCGGCGGAAAGCTGCCGATAGCGCCATGGGGGTTGGCGGATTTACCGCCCCATGCCGACCTTGGCGGGGCGGTAAATCCCCATTCCCCATTTTACCCTTCCCCATTCCCATTTTTGCCCCATAGGGTATAATGGGAGTGGGGAAGGAGTTAATTACGCCACCGTAAAATACGGTGGCGTAATTAACAACAAGGTCCCGTAGCGCCATGGATTTCTCCGCCCGGAAAAACCAGGCGGAAAACGCTCCATGGCGCTACGGAAACTCGTAGTAGGACGGACGGGTCCGCCGCGAATAACGCTGGCGTAAACCCACTCCGCCAGGGTCGTAATGAGGCCCAATATGTCCAGTACATCGGAAATGGATACGGCTGAGAACTTGTATCCACCTATAGCAGCTTATTTACAGGACTACTGGACAGAAATGCTCCTTTCAAAACTAAGTCAGAGAGGGAGAATGTAGGCTACCAAAACTGGCTTTCTCTGGAACTTGCAGCTTTAAAAAAAGACTGAAAGGAACCTAGAATCAAAATGGCTGAAAAACCCTTCAGAAGCTAACAAAGCCGGCTGGAACATTAAAGTTCCATCATATCCACAAAAAATAACTTTTTGGACAAGCAAATTAAGGAAGTTGCAAATAATTCTAGAGAGCCGTTTGAAATTTTAAAAACCATGGCACTGTCCAATTCTCGACCACTTCCTTTCTCACTGTCACCGCAAGACTGTACCAAGACTGTACCAATCTACAAACAGCCTTTGCTTGTATAGTGGCAAAAGGACACAATAAGATTAAAAGGGACCTAGCCACTGCTCCTGCAAGAACAGATGTGGCAGACCCTCCTTCCATAATATCAGATTGTCCCAAATTTAGCTTGTCTTCTGTTTCTCTTGCCGACATGGAAAGAACTCTTGAGGCTTTGCGCCCAGCTTCCTGTCCCAGAAACCTCCTTCCTCCTAAACCTATTCTGGAGCATAAAAAAGTGTTTTCCCCATTCCTGGCCTGCCTAGTTAATGCCTCTTTTTAAGATAACCATGCACTTGTAGCCATCAAAGCAGTTTTAGTCATCCCCTTGATTAAAAAAACAGGCCTAGACCCGAAGACGTCCTCTAATCTACGACATATCACTAAATCCAATTTTGGTCTGAAGTTCTAGATAAAGTGGCTACCTCTCAGTTCCAACTCTTTACAGAATTAAACATGGTCCTTCATAGCCGTCAATGAGGGTTTAGACTAGTACATAGTACTGAAACTGCCCTTATTGACTTGCAAACCCACATACTAAGCATCCTTGACAAAGGGAAGACTGGCCTCCTCATTCTGCTCGATCTGTTTGATCTCTTAGATCACAAATGCCTGATTAACACCTTGAGCAACTGCAGTGATGATAAAATGCTCTGGGTTGAATCCTTTCTGTCCCCGTCGCCAATCCAGCATTCACTGGGCGGAATCTTCGTCTCTACTAGAATCCATAAACTGCAGTGTCCCCCAGGGTGCTTGCATGTCTCCGACCCTCTTCAATATCTAAATCAGTGGTACCTACTTTAAACATCTGGCGAGGAACGTGCCTTTCCATATTAAAAATCATTGCACAGTCTGAAGAATCACTACTGGCCAATCCTATTGGAGTCAAGATAAAGTTGTTGGACTTGGACTGGATCCTTACGAAGGACAATCTAAAGTCTTACAATATGGCAGCACAAGGCCCGGAAGAACATTTCAAGAACATTTCAAGAGAGGAACGGTCCCACCTTACTTGGAGAGGTTTCCATCCCAGGTCGAAAGGCAGAATTTTTTGAGATTCCACTTAAACTTATTCCCTACCAGGGAGATAGTTGAAAGAAGAAAGAAGGCCCGGGCGGACAGGATTCTTACGTGCTGTATCTGTGGGAAAGGTGTAGAAACCTTGAAGCACCTAGTTTTGTTTTGTGAACCATTGACAGAAATGAAAGCCAGGTTTCTAGGAAAATTCTTTGAAGAATCAGCTACCAGACCATTGGAAGAATGGTGGCCAATTCTAAGGTGGGGGGGGCGTCTATGACGTTGGCGCTCCTGAATTTGGTGAAGGTGATTTTTGGACTTCTGGAGCAAACGGATACAAAAGACATAAAAGGCAGCCTCTCACTCGTTGTTCCCAGAGGGCTTGGCCCCTTTTGAATTTCTTTTGAATTATTTTACTTCTGTTTTCTGAATCTTTTTATTGCAATTGTAATTGAGAGAAACTTTTTTTTCTCTCCTTCAAATCCTCATTTTACCTTTTTCGAAGTTATTTTAATTTCATGTGTTGTGTTTTGCATCTAAGGTTTTGCTTTAAATCAATTGATGCCAATAATAAAAAATAAAAAATGTCTAAATCAAACCTCTCTGTACACTTCTTTACTAACTACGCCGACGACAAGCAACTCGTCATTGAGCTCAGTGGTAACTATGAGTCTGACCGGTCCAATATTGAAGATATATATCACATGGTCGAAAGATGGATGACAGACAACTGGCTCTGCCTGAACGGGAATAAAACAGAGCTCTTGATTTTGTGATCCAGTCATCAGGGAAGTTGCTAGGTCTGGAAGATCTAAGCTGCATCCAGATTATCAAAGTTTAACAATTCAGAACAATGAGATCCCTGATCTTAACAATGTCAAAACACTTGGTGTCTATTTAGAACCTGCACTAAGAGCTGAGACTCAAGAAAGAGAAATGGCCAAGACTTGGACTTATCATCTCAGGCTTCTACGCAACATCCACCCCTTTCTCTCTGAGAACAACTGTGCTACAATAGCGAGAGCTACTATTCTATCCTGTCTTGACTATTGTAATGCCCTGTTGATCATAGCCAATAAGTCATTCCTTATCAATGTCAAGTCATCCAGAATGACACAGTGTGCACTATTAAGGGAATACTGAGAGAGCGCATGTCCAAACACAGGAAGAATCTGCACTGGCTCCTGGTCTGGGCACACATTCGTATCAAGATGGCTATGCTAGTCCAAAGGTGCCTTTACGGCCAGGCCCCTGTCTACCTTAAATCTCTAGTATTCACCTGTTCCCCGGCCAGAACCCTCCGCTCATCTGACCTAGCTCTTGTGAAATGTGGAGGGTTCAAATGCAAGAATGGACTGGCAAGTTCCATCCCTATCTGGTGGTAAACTCCAGGAACTCGTTCCCGCTGAGTATTAGACAAGAGCAAAACCCTTCTGCCTTTCGGCGGTCCCTAAAAACATTCTTATTTGAGCAGAGTTTGCTTTCTTTCTCCACTTCTCTCAGATTAGGGCTGTCCTGTTCTTATCTGTCATGTCCACTGTGTAAATGTGCATCCAGATGCCTGCGGGCTACTCGCGCGATATAAGTAAATAAATAAAAATAAATAAATAAAAGGAAAATAAGTATATTATACAGACACTCGGTTCTCACAACATTACCCACTTACGACTAGTTTCCCCAGTGCCATTGTCCGACCTGTATGATGGAAGGTAAACACGGACACACCAAAGGATACAATTCCGCCTGCAAAGTAACTGGAAGTCCATTGGCCAGAAGACCACCTGTTGTTAGTTGCCACGTGGACACAGAATGTCACAGTACGCAACGATCTATCCCTGGACAGAACAAGGATGGAAACTAAAGAGTCAGGGCTAATCCAGAATAGAAAACAAGAAATCACAATGGTTCATAATCCGGTATCCACAACACGATAACAGAAGCAGTTCAGAAAAGAAGGCAGGGTCGAAAACTAGATGACAATCCCACCAGGCAAACAAATACAGCAGGGAGATTACAGCAGCAATCCAGGAAAGAAGGTAGGCTCGAAAACCAGATGACAATCCAACCAGGCAAACAAATCCAGCAGGGAGATTTCAGCAGCAATCCAGGAAAGAAGGCAGGGTCGAAAACCACTAGACAATCCAACCAGGCAAACAAATCCAGCTGGAAGATTACAGCAGTAATCCAAGAAAGAAGGCAGGAACGAAATCCAGATGACAATGTAACCAGGCAAACAGGGTCGAAAACCAGATGACAATCCCACCAGGAAAAAAAATCCAGCTGGGTGATTACAGCATGAGTCCAAAAATCAAAAGGTTAAAGTCGTTGCATGAGATGTCTAACAGATGAAAGAGCAGCTACTCGCTAGAGGCCAGGGGAAACAAGCAAAGGCTGAGAAGCGCAAGGTCTCCTTCCTGCACCCTTTTCATAGTTAATACAGCGGGAAACGTTGGATCCAAGCCGCGTGCCACTTGCAGTGACTTTGGCATGCGATGACAGGACTCTGGTAAAAATGTGTCCTCCTGCGCGAAGACTGTTGCGTGAGGTGCCACGGTAAATGCCCCTCTGGAATCTCCTTTGTACCTGGCAGCTGAAAGGAGACAACGCCGGGGACCTAACAGTGAGATTCCCCTTTGAAAGTGGCGCTCTGTGGGGCTTTGTGCCCTGCTACCAGGAATCCCCAATGCAACCTATTTGTATTACCATCCAGTTTATCCTGTGTCCAGGGGAAGGGACAGGAGCTTAGAGGGAATAAACAGGTTCTGATAGGCCCACCCCGTCCCCCACAAACTTTCCTTTGTTTGAAGGGTCAAATACGGAAGGATGGTTTTGGGCACCTTTGGATCCAGGCTCCCCCCTGCCCTGAGGTGGGATGACCCCCATCTAAGACTTGAAGTGTTACGTTCAGTTAGACCAAGTGGGCTTCCATTTTAGGATTCCCCTTGCTGCCCTATCCTTACTGTTGGGACCAAAAGAGAAAGGCCACATTCGACTAGGACATCTGAAAGATGGCGGGGTCCCTACTCCCTCCATATTCGCTTGATACAGAAAATGCTGAATCCTACCCTATACTATTGTCATTCCTTCACCGGGAGAGTGTGCAGCAGAAAGTCGGCCCGCCTCTGCTGTAGGCCTGCCAGTCTTGCCTAAAACAGACCAGATCATGGGCAACAGACACTGTCAACTGAGACTCATTCCCTATGGGGTGCATTGCCATCCTGTCCATGGGGGGGACTGCGTGTGAGAACTCTGCAAAAAGTCGCAGTTTATGAATGGAATATGCGCATGTACGTGCACAGGAATGGACATCAGCACATTTTGCTTTGTGTACAATTGATGCATCATTACATATGTTTATGACTATTATTACTGTTATCATTATTTATTTATTTATTGCTATTAAACCTGAGCATGACCTGAGAAATTTGGGCAATAGGCAATGTTGCACCCTGTACCTTTTGCTCCAGTTCACTTTTCCAAATCAGACAAATCTAGTATATGTAATCACTATGCTTTTTGACTCTTTTTTTGGTTCCCTATAGTCAGAAATGCAGAAAATGCTGCCTGATAGGCATCTGGTTTGCACTTCTGCTGCTGGTCGGTTCGTGTGCGTGGGTAGGGGGTCTGCTGAAAGAATGATTTGATCAGGGTACTTGTGCTTGGCAATTGCTGTGGGTTGCTTGTCATTTACTCAGCAATGCAGGTGGCCTAGGCTCTAATTCCTGTTTACTTTCATGTGACTATTCCGTTTCTATGTGAAAATGTCCCCCAGGGAAATGCTGTCATGTGAAAATGTAGCCAGCAAAACATTGCTTTAAAAATTTAGTTTTTCAATACAGTCAATGCAAGTGTGAAATGTTTTCCAGTAGCAGGGTTGCTAAAAAAGCTATTTTCAAAAACACAACTGTACAAACTATAACCCTAACAATGATCAAAACCTTTTTCATAAAATCTCCACAACCACCCTAACTCAGTTCCTAAACCCTCCCCTAACTCTAATTACTACCCTGAACTCTTATAGAACTCTAACCCTTCAGCACGCTAAAGCATTTAATTGGTTACTCCATACAAATTCAATGCAAAATGAACTGTGAACCTAACTCCAAACCCATTACCAGCTCGCCACAAATGACAGTCTTTGCCCCAGGGCCGTCACGAGGGGGGTGCAGGGGGGGCAAACTGCCCCGGGCCTCGCGCTTGCTGGGGGCCTCGCGGCCCCCTCTCCTAAGTGGAAGGCAGCACAGTCTCCCTTGTCCTTTAATCACACGGGGGACTGTGCTGCCCCTGCAATGATTTTGCTGTTTCTTGTGAAGCCGTTTGGCTCCGCAACAAACAGCAAAATAATGGGAGACAGCAGGGCTCAGAAGTGAGCTCTGCTGCCTCCCGTCATTCAGCTGAAAACGTGGACACGCTGACTGACAAGAGAGGACTCCTCTCCTGTCAGTCAGTGTGTTCACTTTGCTCAGCGTGACCACGCTGACTGATGGGAGAGGAGTTCTCTCTCGTCAGTCAGTGTGTTCAGGTTGCTCAGCGTGACCACACTGACTGACAGGAGAGGAATTCTCTCTTGTCAGTCAGTGTGTTCATGTTGTCAGTGTGACCACGCTGACTGATGGGAGAGGACTCCTCTCCTGTCAGTCAGTATGTTCATGTCAGCGTGATCATGCTGACTGACAGGAGAGGAGTTCTCTCTTGTCAGTCAGTATGTTCATGTTGTCAGTGTGACCACACTGACTGATGGAAGAGGAGTTCTCTCTTGTCAGTCAGTGTGTTCATGTTGTGAGTGTGACCACACTGACTGATGGGAGAGGACTCCTCTCCTGTCAGTCAGTATGTTCATGTCAGCGTGATCATGCTGACTGACAGGAGAGGAGTTCTCTCTTGTCAGTCAGTATGTTCATGTTGTCAGTGTGACCACGCTGACTGATGGGAGAGGAGTTATCTCTTGTCAGTCAGTGTGTTCATGTTATCAGTGTGACCACACTGACTGATGGGAGAGGACTCCTCTCCTGTCAGTCAGTATGTTCATGTCAGCGTGATCATGCTGACTGACAGGAGAGGAGTTCTCTCTTGTCAGTCAGTGTGTTCAAGTTGCTCAGCATGACCACACTGACTGACAGGAGAGGAGTTTTCTCTTGTCAGTCAGTGTGTTCATGTAGTCAGTGTGACCACGCTAACTGATGGGAGAGGAGTTCTCTCTCGTCAGTCAGTGTTCACGTTGCTCAGCATGACCATGCTGACTGACGGGAGAGCAGTTCTCTCTTGTCAGTCAGTGTGTTATGTTGTCAGTGTGACCACACTGACTGATGGGAGAGGAGTTCTCTCTTGTCAGTCAGTGGGTTCACGTTGCTCAGCATGACCACGCTGACTGACAGGAGAGTTCTCCTGTCAGTCAGTGTGTTCATCTTGATTAGAGAGGACTCCTCGCTTGTCAATCAGTGTGTTCACGTTGCTCAGCGTGACCACGCTGACTGATGGGAGAGGAGTTCTCTCTTGTCAGTCAGTGTGTTCACGTTGCTCAGCGTGACCACGCTGCCTGATGGGAGAGGAGTTCTCTATTGTCAGTCAGTGTGTTCACATTGCTCAGCGTGACCCCGCTGACTGATGGGAGAGGAGTTTTCTCTTGTCAGGCAGCATGTCTACGTGTCGGCTGCGTGGATGCTTTTTAAGGGTGCATGGAGGTAAGGTAAGTGTTTTTTATTTTAAATTAAAAGTGTGTATGTGTATTTACATTAAATTAGTATGTATATGTGTATGTATGTATGAATGCATGCGTGCATGTTGATGTTTGTGTCAATGCTGTGTTTGGTTTTATGTATACATGCATGTATGGAGTTGTGTAACTGGTGGTTGAATGCATGGGTGAAAGTGTTTCTTGTGAGTGTGTGTTCAGCACCACCCCTAAATGTAGCCACCCTGGGGGCCACTTCATTAAGGGGTGGGCTCATGGCATCAGAGGTGCACCTAGGCTAAAATGTCAGGGGGGAAAGGGGACTAATACTTCAAATGTTGGGAGAGGTGCTAACGTCAGTAGCTGTGAGGAAGGGGCAAACTTCCTTGTGTGGGGGCACCTAAAATCTTTCCACTTTTCGAATGAGACTATTCTGGTGAAGCTTCAATGTTACAAGCAGCTACCTCTTGCCTTCATTTCTGAAACATCACACTTAAGGACTGCTGTGAGAATGAGATGTCTTATGTCACCACTTCCCTTCTAATCACTCCCCTACATGCAAGTGCTAACCCCACATCACAATTTCAATTACCTAAAAGTGTATGGATATGAATGCAGGTGCTAACAGTGAAATGACTTCTCATGGCCATGCTTATCCCTATGGCATTCTCACCCAGTCCCTGTCCTCCCCACCCAAAACAACTCCTCACTGGAACTCTTTGGGCTAGCTTTAAACATGGCTAGCCATCAAACTTTGCCCTCAATGTGCCTGCAAGTGTTTCCTCAAAGGAGTCTTCTAAGAGTTCATGACTTCATTGGAGTTGTAAACACGTAACTGGTGTAATAAAAATGTCTTAATCAGGTCTGCCTTTGGCCACTCAATTTAAAAACACCCTGCATGTCTTTCGCTGAAATTCTTTTAAAAATAAGCATTGGCAAAGCCAACAGTTTTGGCTTATGTATAAGTATTAGGCATTTACGAGGCACTGCTATTAGCTGCTCAGGTACTCAAACCATTTTGCACTGGCACTATCAATGGCCAGCTAATACCAATACAGAAGTGCCTTTGCCATGCCTACACAAATGCCCAAACTGTTAGCATTGCCAGTGCTCTTTTTGCTTTACCCTTGATGCACAGGACTATGCATCAAGGTTAAAGCAAACATACTACTTGGCTAAATTGGCCCACTTTGAATGTAGGCCAATCTAGCCAGTAATAACACTTATGGTACACAGTCAGCCTGGATATACTTTCTGTGGCATGGCATTTTTACTGGTTGGGAATCCGTACATGGTAATAATGGCAAATATTGATGCAGCCTGCTTCAACATAATTAGAACAACCAGCATGAATATATGTTTATACTAGCATATCCCTTGTGGAAAGGCGGCATGAAATGTATTGGAAAATGTTCCTATGCACAATTTGTGATTTGCAACTATTGGGAATTTCCATGTGCTTCCATACAAAACCAATTGCAAACTGTGTGGATTTCTACCCAATTTTGCAAAGAAAGTGCTATAAAATGCATACTTTTAACCCAATGTTTCAAACATTTTCTTGGGAGTGAGAACCCCCCCCCAAGCCACCCTTTGGTTTGGGCTCCCTCACTGTGCTCTGTTGATCCTGCCTAATTGGCAAAAACATTTAAGTCTCTTAAGTTCAGAAATGTACCAGCCTCCACTGTACATCATTTGTCACTAAGTATGATGTGTGTTTTAATGCGCAAACAGGGGCAGGGTGCTCCTCAATTATATGATATGGCATTTATAACGTGCCTGTACGCAAGTGTTTCTAGGCGCGACAAGGCAAGGAGGGAGAAACAAAAGAGTAGGACAAAACACAGATCTTACTAGGCCTTGTGTCATTCAGATCGTACAAGAGCAGGGAATGGGGAGGGGAGAAGTGCCGAGGGTGGGGTAGGATGCAGAAGTGCAGGAACAAAGTAGAAACAAGAGTGCAGCCAACTGGTGGCAAGTGTGAGTACTCATAAGTGTAGCCAACGGGTGGACAATACGAGCAAGAGCGGGGACTGTAGGGTTACAGATACAACAGATACAGACCACAAGTGCAGGGGAGCCAAGAGGCAGTGCGGGATTGCAATAGGACGTACAGGCAGGTACCTGGGCCCAAATTCAGAGCTTGACCAGGTGACCAGTGCATGGATCAGGCAGGTGATCAGCAAGGGAGAGGAAGAAAGAAGGCAGAAGCAAATAAACAGGTCTTGGGGTGCTTCCGGAACCGGAGATGGTGCTCCTCGTTTTTAGCGAGGCAGGGAGGCTGTTTCCAGAGGGAGGCCCCAGCCGAAGAAAGAGATCTGCCCTCAACTCTTTGCTTGGAAAAGTGATTGACCCTCAGAGAATTGGAGGTGGCGCAGTGGAGAGCTCATGCCATCTTATATATATTTATTTATATGATAAAAAAGTTAGTCTGGCATGAACCTTTCTTCAGTAGAGAAAGTAGTAATAAACCATATTTGGGATCCTGCACACAAACTCAAGGGTAGATTTCTCAAGTCTCCTGTGTGCGGATATGCCGCCGCTGGCCGAGTGCAAAAAACTGTAAGGGGGCCTCACCAAATGTTTTGCCCCGGGCCTCACCACATCTTCTGACAGCCCTGCTTTGCCCTAAGCCCAAACCCTTGCTCTAATCTTAACCTTACCCTAACTGCAATTCTAACACTTACCCTAATTCTTACTTTGCTCTAACCACTAGGTTTATCTTAACCCCTATCCTACGCCAACATCACCAGCCGTCGCCAAGTTTCCTATAAAGCGCACCCAAACCATTACTGTATTAGCCCTAGCCTTACCGTGACCCCTATCCTAACACGCTGACACTTAATCTTCTCCAACAACTGATCGAACCCCAACATCACCAGCCCTGCAGCAACCACCCTGACCCTAACTCTTACCCTAATTCCAACACAATCTTTACTCTAGCCCTAACCCCGATCCTACCCCTAAACCAAATCATAAGCCCACACAACCATCCTTAAACCCAACAATTACCCTAGTAGCACTACATTTTGGTTACTTTTCAGCTGCATTTTTGACTACTTTTTGCATGGTAACGATTTCACTGCGTAGGTATTTTCACCAGGACCTTTTCACTAACTACATGTTTGCCGGCAACATTTTCACTGGATACCACTATTCTGGGTTATTCCGATTCGTGGTGTGTTTTGCCATTGACCCGAGAGAGAAGACTGCTGTTCAATGACACATTTGTGAATCGCTGTCGAGTGTAAATGGATGATTGTGAAGTTGATCACGCTAGGATTTAGTTTTGAATAGAGGATACAACGGTCCAAAGAAAAATGGGAAAAGCACTCAGACTACAGCAGCGAGCGGGGGAGGGCTGGAGGGGGGCAAACAAACTCCCATAAAGAAAGCAAAACAGTGCAGAGGGTCCTACCCAGCCGTCCTCGGGGATCTTTGCACCTGGCTGCCTCCATCATGGCCGCTCTCCTGGGGAAGTGCTGACCAGCAGTGCTCAGGTTACGCTTCCTGTGGCTGCGGCAGCACACCTGCCCCTGCCCATCAGTGAGGGGGGCTTTGGGAAGGCGCGTGGCAGGTTTCATGAACCAGCAGCGCTAAGCACTTTGTGATCAAACAAGATGTTGCGAAGGCTTGGGGTCTATTTCTAAAGGATGCTTGTGGCCCGTTACGTTAACCCGCGGACGCATGTCAGCAAGCATGCATTGAAGAGTATGTTTAAGATTTTGAAAAATAAAAAGGCTGCGGGAAAACGATATATGAGGGTTTTTTAAACGGACGGCGTTTTGTATTTCGAGTGCACTTCACTTATCCCAATATCGATATATAACTGGTAATTAATAATATATATATATATATATTTTAAAGAACTCTTGAGAAACTATCTGTTTTATTCCACATACTATCAATCTTGAGTGTTGTCCATGCTGGATTACAGGTCTCCTGGATGGAAAGCATGATAAGAAGGGGGATTTCCTAATGAACATGGTCACAGAATCAGCTTGTGACTCGAATCAGTGTAGAAAACCTAAATGAAGCAATTAAAAAAAAAAAAAATTAAACTGAGGCTCCTGGGCTGTAGCCAGTAGCAGGTGACTCTTTGTTTCTGGAGTGGCTGGTTTTCTGGTAGCTATAGACGTTAAGATATCTCAGTGGGTTCAGCGCTCGCTGCCGCAATGGGAGTGTGTTCTGCAGGCTGCAGGTTCGAATCCCAGCAAGATCAACTCAGCCTTTCATCTTTCAGAGGTTGATAAATGCGTACCAACACAGGTTGCGTAATATTGTATGTATATTTATTCTATATGAAGTGGTTAAGCGTAAGTGCTATATGATAACACATCATCGTTTGGCCTTGGACGTCTGCTTACATTCACAGTCATTTGGTAATATGGGCCTATACGTGCTGATATTAATGATACATATGGTGTTCCATTCTTGTATAAATGTATATCACTTTACAGTGATATCGTAAACATATTTTTCGTAGTGTAATACGAAACAATGCAATGTGATGCCACTTCCTGTTTTGTCAAGGGGTGAAAGGTTGTGTTCTATGGCTTCCCGTGATGTCACTTTCGGGTGGGGTCAAATTACATCACTTCCTGTGATGTCATCAGAGGTCAAGAGTCATGTGATGCCACTTCCGCTACTCCATGCACTTTGGTGAAATGATGTCCCTGCCTCTTTCCTTTCCAGGGTAGTCACACTGGTTCAGTGATTGCAGGAGCTGTGCCGAGGGAATGGTCCTATGTTTGGAGGCACTGTGTGCGCGATCAATCTTGCAGCACTCCTATATTGCTAACGCCTGCTATTCATGGAGGCACTGATAAGGTAAGTGTGATCGGGCGGGGGGAGAGGGACGAAATAAAAAAGGAAATGGTCTCATTTTTGGCAGCATTGTGTGCGCATTTGCAGGCAGTGAGGATTCCAACTCTCTGGAGCATTTTGCAAGTCTGCTCTGGTAAGTTGTTTGTGTGGTGTTAAGCTATACATCCTCATCTATTTCCTCGTCGCCTCTTTCTTCAAAATATCTCCGTAAGGGTGCCCAAATGTCCTTAGGCCTGCAAACAGCTGGAATTCCCATCACGAAACCCTCTTCACATTCATACATGTATACAAGTCTCTGAGCCAGCCACATGTGAATAGTAGGGGCCTTCTTTGCCTTCCAGCATTTGAGAACGTTCCGTTTGGCAATCGCCTCTGCCACAGAAAAGAGTCGCCTCTCTTTAATCGAGACTTTGCCAATATCTCCGTATAACTATTTCAGCGGAGTGGCTGGTAAAATGTATGTCCAATATGTCCGTGAGTTTGGTGGCAATTTCTTCCCAGAATTCTTTGATAGGGGTTCCTTTTTTTAACAAAAAATTGCGTGTAGCTGAGGCAGAGTACTACACTGAAGGTTGAGGTCAAGGGTTAAGTACGCTCGTGCAGTCCCTGGTGAATACAGCCCACGTTCCGAGCATTTTTATTGGCTAACGGTGACTTGCAGGGTGCTAATGGACGAAAGAAAGACGTAATAACTATTCAGCATCCTGGGCGCAGAGGAAGGATGGCAGAGAGGGAGTGTCAGCACAGTGGGTTTCATGGCCTCACTCACTACCAGCTTTCATAAAAGTCATTTAGCCCCTCCAAAATCTTACGGCCGGCTTAACCCCTGTGGGGAGCCTATTAATATGACAGAACAGATTATAGCCACTAAAGCTGCGTGCCAGAGCTGGGGACCTGCCCCTCCTTTTCTTCAGTTGCTGCATGAACACCTGCTTGATGCAGAGTACCCCTGATGTTCCATTTTTGAGAGGCCCGCATATACCAGCTCTCAGCTCCGAGGACAGCAGAGTCTGCTGACTTGGACAGCCAAGGAGCTTCAAAAGTTAGATAACACTTGTGCTTTAGTTATGGAGTCATACGTGTCCTGAATCGCAGTGGCCTTGTTTTGAAAGAATGCAGTTCGCATCGTGGATGCGAGTCGATAGGGCTTTAACATGGAAGGATAATCTCTCTAAAGAAAAGGTGAAAATGATACAGGCTAATGGAGGAATATTCATGTTTGCTAAAAACACGGGGATAGATAGGGTCGGTGGAACACCTCTTAACGATATATAAATCAGGGTGCACAGCAGTGGGCTGCTAAGGGCGGTGGAATGAAGCAAGTGCATGCATGTTGGCAGTGGTGGAAATGGAAAAAATGTGGTGGGGGATCCCACAAGTGCCGGGTGGGGGAGGAGTTGGGGAAGAGGGGGCGTGGTCTAGAGGGGGCGGGGTTGGTAGTGGCCAGCCGATCAGATAAATACTTAAAAAAAAGAAAAAAAAGCACCCACAAAGGCAACATTGCCTTTTACCACAGGGCTTTAAGTGGGACGGGGCCTGCCGGGGCTGCTTTGAGGCGGGACCCTGTGGGGCCCGCTGATCTCCCCTGCCAGCCCCGGCCACTACACGAAAAGGATTTTTTTCTGAAGCCTGAAGCTCTCTCTCTTGTGCGAAAGCTTCAGGCTCTAGAAAAAAATGCCTTTCAGCCATAATGGTGGCGCCGCACCTGCAAGGCATCCCTTTAAGCAGGAGATGCCCGTGGGCCGGTGCCACCATTGTGGAGAGAAACGTGAGGCCACTGGAAGCTGAGGCCGTCTTCAGGAAAACGGCCTCAGCTTCCAGGGGCCTCACCCTTTCAGCCTTAATGGTGACGCTGCCCCTCCCCAGCTGCCGAGGGGAAGTGTCACCATTAAGGCTGAATAGAAAGTAAATGCAGAGATCAGCACCCTCTCTCCCATGGGAGAGGGTGTTGATCACTACAAAAGGATGCCTGGCAGGGGTGCCAGTAGCCCATTGAGCCGGGGCTCTTCAGGGGGGCGTGGCCTAACGGGCCTGCAGGACCCCTGCAGTTAGGCCAGACCCCCCGGCTCATTTTGTTGAGCCAAAAAAAGAACAGAAAAAAAAACCGCCCGCGAGGGCAGCATTGCCTTTTATGCGGCTCTGGCACTGGTGTGTAAAGCACAATGCTCGCTACATGTACAACTTATTCACATGTACAACTGATTCCTTTCAGTTGTACATGTAGTGAGCATTGTGCATTACACATCAGTGCCAAAGCCGCGGTAAACGGCAATGCTGCCGTCGCGGACGCTTTTTTTTTTCTTTCTTTTTTCCAGCGCGGTTCATGGGCTTGGGCGGCTGACTCTGGCCGGATCCCGAGATCCGGCTACACATCTGGTGCCGGATCTCGGATCCGCCGAGAGCCGGCCCAATGACCGGCACTGCATGTTGGAATATATCAATGCGCCTTTTCTTTTATAAAGAGTTCCGCAGCCATCGGCCTCCCCCAAGAGCCGTGTGTAATGATTAAAAGCTGAATCCTCGGCGAGAGCATCTTTTGCCGTTCCCACTGGGTCTGATTACCTACTTTAACATTTCCTTGTTGCCATAGTGGAAGCAAAAATAATTAAAAAAAGAGGAAAGCAGGCAAAAGCATGGCCATCTGCATTGAGTTGGGCTGGACTGTGGCTCCAGTTTGTCATGCGGACCGTGGGGAGTGTAATGACTGATGACCAATTCTAAGAGGGCAATTAACACATTGTTGAGAAAACCAGTTCATATTTGATGTTTAATATTTGAAAAATGCCCAGCTGAATTCAGTTAGATATATTTTTTGCTTTGCTTCTTAATAGATAACACTAAAAATGTGTCTCTTCAACAATAGCTGCCAGCCAAATAAAAATCCTGCACCCAAGCCATCAACTGTACTGCGCTGTGATATAAAATTCCAAGGCCATTGCTGGCGCCCTCCAGGAATACAGCGCTCTGGTGATCTCGAGCTAGGCTTGTGCTATAAGCAATACAATGAAATGAAAAATAGATAAAAGTAGCTAATCTGAAGAGATTGATGTGCGACAAATCACCTCCGTTTAAGAATAAAAATGAAGGTATAACAAAAATCTGGAGAATGGAGACTTTAAATGTAGACTACTAGATCAAACAGTTTTGAGAAAAGAAAAATAATAGTTTGGTTTGTTAGTTTAGTAACCACACTAGTTCACGGGAGTGGTGCAGGTTTCTATCTCTTTCAGATAAGTGTTATACAATATGTGTTTCACTACTAGGGAGAGAATATTCAATGTATGATTACTTAGTTCTTCATAGTATTCAGCGGGCAGCGTTTGACTACGGAGCGCTCTGGGGTTTCATATCTTAAGGACTGAAGACCCTCTCAGGATCGGACTGCGCGTTAACAACCGCAGCGGTTCTGGCGTCTTCTGTCCTCTGCTTCTGCAAGTGCAACTTCGACTGGCAACTCCACCTTCTTGTTCTAATGGCCTGAACCTGTGGAGGCTTTATATATGCAAAAGTTCCACTCAGGAGTGGGTCCCGCGAGGATAGCTCAGCGGCAACATGCTCGCCTTACAAGATGACACGAAGCAGCACAGGTTCGAACCCTGGGCCCGCACTTAAAAACCTCTGGGTATTAAGCGTGTTATAAATACGCAACTATGACATATTCCTGTAACAGCACCTCGATGCCCCCGGACTCTGTGAGAGCTTTAAAAATGCAAATACATTTTTTACAAAAAGAAATTAGAACCAATAAACTGCGCTTTGCAGTGTTTGGCCTCTGAGCTCCCCTTCTTCATTCCATTACTTAGAGCATTGTGGCACTTGAAGTCCCCAATGTTCTGATCATCTTTTCCATCAGAGACCTCAGTTCCACAGTAAGCTATTAACACTGTAGGGTCTTTAGGAAAATTATTAGAAGGGTTCTCCCAATTCTCCTGACCTAGTTCCCCTCTCATGTGATCCTCCTGCAGAACACTACACCCAGGATCGGGATCAGGAAGCGTCTGCCTTTCCCTGGACACATAAGAAGGGTTCCAGGCAGGGTTTCTGGGATAATCATATCTGATTCATCACAGAGATCAGAGATAAAAGGGAAAGAGGAAAAGAAAAGTGCCTGCTGCGCTCTGTGATCAGAGCTGTTTAAACAAAACAGAAGTGCTTACTGTGCGCTCTGTGATTGGAGCTGATTAAAGAAAAGAAAAGGTGTCTGCTGTGTGCTCCGTCACCGGAGCTGAGAAAACTAAACGAGTTTGGATGGTGTGGCAAACCACACAATGGACTGCATTCCCACTACTGCACACCATAACTGCGCCAACACTGGCCCCGTCATCCCCATGGGATGTGCCATGGGCAAGGGGTCTCATCATAGCACATGGCACTGTCCCCATGCCTGATGAAGATGAGGAGGTGCCAGCTGTTGGCAGAATGCCTCACCAACAAGGATGTCTATCCCCATTAAGTGAGTTTGACGTATCTGGGGCCCCGTCCAGCCTTGGGCCTCGGTGGACCTTATGGGTCAAAAGACTCAACTGCATTTTGAGGTCGTTGAGAGCAATGAGCATGCTAAATGACCTACCATGTACTCTGTGGGTCCAAAAGCTGTTTAAGACACTTCAGCCCACAGACAGCTCCTACACTGCTGCTGTCAAGGTGCTCAATGACTATTTCACTCTTAGGGTCAATCTGGACTACAAGCGATTCCGGCTGAGATCAGCGAGACAGAAGGAGCGCAAGAGTATGAATGCCTTTCACGGAAGACTTGCCTCATTGCCTTGTCCTGTGCATTAGGAAATGAAGAGGAAGAAATAAGGCAACAGATAATCTTTGAGTGCAGCTTTGCCAAAATGAGAAGAGAGATCTTGGAGGTGGGGCGATCTCACAAGCTTGCAGACATAAGAGCATCTGCCATGGACGCACCACAGGAGAATAAGTAGGAGTTGAAACACCAGCCTAAGTGCGACACATGCATCAACAACAAAAACGGTCTAGTCCCGATAGACACTGATGCCTCTGAGATCATCACAAAGACCTTGAGAGTGAAGAAGGGATTAATACCAGGGCATGTGTCTGACAATTGCAGCTCTCTAGGGGCGACCACCTGTGGTGAGACATCCAGCAGAGAACTGGTCACCCTGTCCGGACCACTAATGAGCATCACCAGAGGTGGAGAAGTCCAATTGAGAAGGGGACCCTAACCCTCGAACCGGGCCTGCCCCGGCCATCAATGCAGGAGAGTATGTGGGGACAGTCTCAAGTGTACATGCTGCCTTAATGGAGAGCCCGTCTTGGATTACAAGCCCTCAGGACCTGGATGACGGGCAGATCGAACATTCTGGGATTGGAGTTCTGCCCGGGTCAAGACTCCACAGGGTGAACTGAGCGACGTGTTTGACCCAGGAAAAGAGAATTACCATTTTAATTGCCGGACTAGGGTCGCAGGTAGTTAGCGAGAGGGTGCAAGGACTTGAATTCACCCACTGCTGTAATGTTGGTTGACATGCTTCTTGCATGTGGTTGTTATTTTTTTTTAATGAAAAAGGAGGAGTGTGTTCATATCCCCTTTAAGTTTGTAAGTCACGATCATGTCATGATGAGCTCCCAATGAAAGGAGGCACGCGTGGTAGTACGGCGGTGGACTCCATGTATGGAACACCCATGTCCGGGTCGTTATTTGGTGTAAGGCCTTGTGTGACTGTGTGATCACAGAGCGGCCCACAACATGTACTAGCTCTATATATGCCAGAGGTGAGTTTACTGCTGTCGTGTGTGCTTTACCTGCCATGGGTTTAAGGGAAGCCTGAAGTGCTGCTGTCTTTGCTGCATGTGTTTTGTGTGAAGGAAGCTTGCACTTGTACACATGCTTTGTGTGTGAGTGGGTCTGAAGGCGCAGGAACACATTTCCATTCACAATGTGAGGGCGCGACATGCAGCTTGTACTCCTTCCAATGCCTTTGTGCTGTATAACAGTGAGCTCATAACAAATAAGGAAGACTAGTGACATAGCCATCACCTGGCAGGTAGACACTGTGTAGCTGATGGCCTTCTTTCTAGAGGTCCCAGAGGCCCCAATACTACACTGAAGCAAGAAGTGTGGTGTGGTGCTATGCACAATTTAGAAAAAAACCTTCAAAACTGACCAAAACGTAGGGAGAATTCCCTGGTCAGAGGAACAACTACAAGTCTATGTTTGTCAGGAACTGTGCTCTGGGTGCTATCCGCTCGCATCGCAGCGTCATTGCAGTTGGCGGTTAGCATGATATTTAGGCCAACCCATCAGGTGGCAAACTCCAAGTTCCGTGCAACTATGGGGCCGTGCCATTGCGAACATTGTGACGTCAACACGGCCACACCGCCACAAACATTTTGATGTCGTCTGCCAAATGGTGCACGAGGAAACGGGAAGCCTGAGATGTCCCGTAAATGAAACACCCCAAACGGAAAAGGGCAGTGCTTCTCTATCGTGTTAACTGAGTAGCGTGTCTTCTGGTTCTCTGATTTTCTGGTTTTTGACCCTGTCTGGGTCTGCAATTGACCTGTCTTTGTCTCCCCTTGGATTTGGCACTGTGGTTTAGCTCTGATTTTTAATCTGTTTCTAGATCACTCTGGTTTTTGACGTTTTACTTGGGCTCTCCACCTCACTGGCACTAGGTGTCCCAGGGATTTTTCATCTGGCACTCTACCCTGTACCTACAATCCAGATTCGGCTCTGGCTGGACAGTGTTTGAAAGAAACATTGTCACTGGAATAGCTTCTTGTCTCGCTGTCGTGCTGCCCGGGTAGGTCCTTGCACATGTCCACTTCGACTATCGGTGGACTGTTGGTCTTGTTGGACCTTGGGGATATTTTCTTAGTCTGTTTTGCCCTCATGCTGCCTGGGCTCAGGGTTAGGCATTTGTGCACGCATTGGTCATTTTTTCGACAGTCGGTAGTCTATGACTATGACTAGACCAGGTGTCTACGGACTATTCTGCTGGGTAGGCTTAGCTATAAGTCGATTCTTGGAACTCGGTCCTTTTCTCACAGGTAGGGGAAGATAAAAGGGGGTGAAAACCCAGTGGGTAGAAACTGTATCTCACATCTCCTACTTACTGCTTGTTTTTTTTTTCATTACAGCGGAAGAGAAAACCAGTTGGGTTCCACTTCCCTTTTCGAGCCTTTGGCAACCAAGTCTTATTGCTCCTTGCTGGTGGTGCTCTTGAGAGCCAAGTGTCCCATAGAGGGGCCTACTTGCAATTGCCAATCAGAGAACCTGCAAAATCCCAACAAAGTTCCACACAGACATTGTCAGCAGTAACAATCCAAATCCAAATTGTAATGCTCAGGGCCTTCAGAATCCTGGATATTTTTACATTCCGAATTTCGGAACGGAAACTTCAAAACGGCCTACTTTTCTGTGGAGGAAGCTTCAGGAAAAGCAATACTGGGTGCAATATTAGCGCATATGGTAATAACTGTAAACACGATTGCCAGTATTTCTGGAGAAAATACTACGAAACATGTTTAGATAGAGGCCTTACCTATATGGCAGGAAAAAACCCGGGGGAAATATGGAAAGGCCATCTGAACCTCAGCCACCCAAAAGCACAAGTTAAAGCTTAGATCTGCTCGTACTTCCAAATTCAGAAGAATGCCTCTTGCAAAGATAGTGCCACGTCAAACGCGCGTTTGCCGGCAAAATACAAACAGCTGCAAAAAATTGGTGATTGCTGGATAACTCTTCGAAATTACCCTTTTAAATCCTATATAGGTATAGTGGAAAATGATGGCTAAAACTAAAATGCTTGTACAATTCTGTGAAATGCATTGTTTCTCTTTTTCAAGATCCATAATTACTTTCATGTTTTACTTTATCCCTCTCTACTCGCTTATCAAGGTTGGTGTTGGGTGGGTATTTTGATAAGAGTAACCTCTCCCCCCCCCATGTCGTCATTGAACACGTCAGGACCGACTCCTTGCTCCAAGTCTCCGCACCATTACTCTCATTTATTGCCTGCTTGGCACGCTCTACCTTCTGACATTCGATTGAGGGTAATAATGGGATATGTCAACCCCTATGGCATGACATGTGCCCACCGTCTTGACTCTTCTCTTGGAGACCATTTTCTGGTCACCTTCCGTGACCTCTCTACCTACATTTGCAGCATTTCCATAGAATCCATGTTCTTCTCTCCCTTCCCTCAGTGCTCCCATCCCTTTATTGATCATCCCTTCTCCTAACACTCCTGCTCACACCTCTCTGCATCTATTCTGCCCTCCACTCCACCCGCCTCTTTCCTTGATCACAAAGAGAACTTACTGACCTGACGCTGCGCGTCACTATCTTAATCTAGTCAGTCCCCTTTCAATGCACTCTTCCTACCCTTCGATCACCCAACTGAAAACGCCTTCCAGGACCTCAACCCTGCACTTAGTGCCCTTTCTGAGCACCACTACTACTGGATGTCGACCGCCATCCAGCAGCTGAGAATACATACACGCATCCACTCAAGCCAATGGTGCGAAACATGCGTCTATTCTCTCATTGAGGCGCATCAGTCCTCCAATCGGCAAATTCGTCCTACTACACTAAGCTCATCTCATCTCTTTGCTCTCACCTTTAACCACTATACATGTTCACCAACGACCACTCTCCATCCCTCCCTCCCTCTCTCTACCAATGACTTTGCTCCCAACCTTTCAACTAAAATGCTAAATATCTGTGACACCCTCGCTATCCTACTCCCATGCTGGCATTCCTGCCGAAACCTTTGTGCCCAAGATCATTAAATTCCCCTCACAGCTCGTACCTCTCGCCTCTCTTCAACCCCTCCCTGTCCTCTGGGATCTTACCAGCCTGCTATAAGGTGTCCATCAAGGTACCCCTTTACAGAGACCTATGCCACACCACAACAACCCAGCGTGCTACTGAGGTATTTCCCTTCTCCCTCACTATCGTAGAGTACTTGGAACACAGTGTGCACCTGCGTCACCACCTGCCTAGAAACATATGGACGCATTGTCCTACTCCAGTCTGGGATCCGCAGTCATCACTCCATGGAAGCAGCACATACCAATGTCTCCAACTTTCTCCCTAAAGCTCATCACTGCCCCTACCTGCATCCTCAACCTCTTTGACCTTTCTGCTGCCTTTGGTACAGTTGGCCACCCATCTCTCTTTATGTCTTCCTCCAACCTTGACTTCCAAGACTTCCAATGCAGTAGCCTTACCTGGACTGACTCCTACCGAGCTTGTAACTCTTTTCCTAACTCATTGAACAGAGGAACATTCTTGGCCACTCCTATATCAGTGAGTGTGGGGGAGGGGGGTTAATGGGATGGCCTTGGTTCCCTCCCATTCACAGTCTCCACCTCATACATTGGCCCGCTCATCTCCTCCCTTGGTATCTTGTACCATCTCTTAGCCGATGACTCACCAGTTGTTCTCTCTCTCTCTCCTATACTTCTAAGCTATCTTCCTGCAAACTGCCCGACTGCACCCCACCACTGGTTGGCGTTACACTGCCTGATGCTGAACTCCTCCAAAACTGTGCCCATCTACTGCACCACTTCTAATGACCCCACCTCCTCTACTCTCTTGTATCCTTTACCCCAGACACCTTCTTCCTACCCACATGGCACACAACCTGGGGACTCCCCCTGGCAGTGTTCTGTAGTATTACTGGTTCTCACCTCTGCTGCTACCTACAGCTGCCAGGTGTCAACCCCCTGCACATCCCCAGCTCACCTTTCACTTGCCTGCAATGCTCATCACACCATTGCCCTCAGCAGGCTACACTGGTGTCCCAGCATTCGCATGGGACTCCCACTCTACTCCTTTACCCTACTTGACAAGATACTTATTATTATCTGTTGATGTCCCATCGCCTCCATACTAAAACCAAACAATGTCCCCACCTTGCAGCTCATGTGCCATTCCAAGGCACTGGACTGTGAGATTGCCCAGACAGGCATAGATGCTTCCGGAAAGAGTTTCCTGTTGAAGCACTATAAATACCCCAATAAATACAAAAACTACAAATACTTGTATCAATAGTACACACTAAATCCTTATATGAAGGTTTCTAATACAGGGATAACCCCACCCAATAAAGAGCTTCAAACGTAATTAAATGGAGTTGGTGGAGACTGAGGGGGCTTTAGTGATCGTTTGAGGTTTACGAGATTCTAAAACTGGACATCAGTGACCTGACCTGGTACCATATTTCCTCCTCCCTAGCAGCCCCTAAAGACTAGTTTCAGCAGAACCGGTTCATTTTCAGTGCTGACTCGGCCTTAGCATTTCGGCACTTCTCCCCTTTTACTTCCCTGCACTTGCACGATCTGAATGACACAAGGCCTAGTAGGATTTGTCCTCCCTCTCTTTCGCCCTCCTTGTCGTGCCTAGGAACACTCGATCAGAGAACTACTCCTGGTGACTCATTCGACCTGCATCACTCAACACCACCTTCAAACAGCATGGAGCATGGAGCACCCACTGTAATCCGACTTGACGCTGACTCAGCCCCTGCGACAAACGCAACGTATTGCCTTCTATTCCGGTTTGACCTGCAAGCACAAACATTTCGAACCTAGTTTGTCACAGATAAACCACCTAACAATGGAATCAGGTACTTTCAAGTTACCCTGTCACCCTGGTCCACCTTTTTCGGGACCTAAAGACTGGTTAAGACCCTTTTGCACCTTTTTCCATCAATATTCTTCTGAACAACATTGTTGCATTTCTTGCCTATTTTCCTCCTGGACAAAGGATCCATAGTGCTTATGCATGTAGTTTCTGAATCTTCTGTCTTCTTTTACAGGGTTGGGTTTTTGATAGTGCTGTTAATAGTGGTGTTGTATAATAGATCTGTTGAGCCCCTTAAGAGCAAAGGACGAGTATGCTCGTCCTTTTTCCATAGACTTGATTAAAGTTTAACAGTTAAGGAGTAAGTATATATGTTTATATAACCTTGATGGGACATTCTTTTATTTTGGAACTGTTGTACTGTTGCTATTTGGGTTGATACCATCTCACATTCACACCCCTTCGGAGAGTATTGCATTCCCTCGGCCCAGGTTATCAGAAAAGGCGAAGAAGCTCCATCTCTTGGCTGAGCCTGTTTTACCTTAATGATTGGGATCGCTGTTGTTTTGCACAAGTGTGGGGTTGAGTGGGGTGTTTAGCCACTACTCACTCGTTTACTCCTGCAATGAAGGTGTAATTTCTATGGATTGTGTGTTTATTTATGTCTGATATATTCTTCTGGAAATAAAACAATTGTGGCTTACAATCTCTTCTAGTGTTGTGGAAATATTAATGCAGTCTAAAGGTTCCATCTCTATACGTTTGGGAAACTAGATGTAAATATTATACAAGTAATGTTAATGATCAAAATAATTAATTTTAAGCCCCAAAGTACTAAACACAAAAAAACACTATACGAAGATATTTACCAAAATATGTCATTTATAATGTAATCATTAGTATGTATAGGCAAGAATATTAAAGAACACTAGGTACACCCAGCGTATCGTATGCAATGTAGCACTACCTCTCTCTGGCCCTCACTACGAGGTTGGAGGTAACCGGACCCGGTCCATCCCCATTCGATCCCCCATAGGGCTCAATGGGAATGGGGAAGGAGCTAAAAAGGAGCTAACAACAGGCCAGTTTATAACGGGCCTGTTGTTAGCTCCCTAGTCTCCTCACAGGACCCGGTAAGGACGCCTGGTTTTACCAGGCGCCAATTGCGTGTCCCGCGAGGAGACCTCGTAATAGGGCAGAATTGGGTCACCGGCACCGGCACCATTACCGGTGCCGGTAAACCCATTCCGCCAGGCTCGTAATGGGGGCCAGAGTCTTTCTCTCTGTCTCTCTCTCTCTCTCTCTCTCTCTCTCTAGTTTACTTTTATTCTCTGTTTCTTTTTATGTGGGTGAGAGTAGAGTTGTCGGGTGAGTGTTTGCCAGAGCCACCCCAGCTGCCACCCGAGGAGGAACGTTAGCTCGGTCTCAGGGTAATGACAGGTATGCACATGCATACTTCCTAATGCACAGAACTCCTAAGAAAAGTATACATAAAGGAGGCTTATTTTATAACATACTGAGTGTGTCATGACAAAGACACCATTGAATTTAAATATTTCAAACTAGATAATTGTAAGACATGTTATTCTCAAAAGGACCACACCATTGTTTTGGCGATACCATGGACCCAATAGTCTAAAGTTCAGTAGGGAGATGGATAGAAGATGGATGATGGGTTCAGCATGGAGATTAATGGGTCATTAGGTGGCATTGTAGTATGTCAGAGCCAGGTGGGTACCCTACCCATGTCATACATTTAACAGATATTGCCTCTCGAATGTGCATGATGTTATGGAATTCACACAAAATGCTGCTGTCCCCAAAGGCATGCCCAGATGAGGCCTCAGCCCCAAATCTCTTCTCCTGACCTCTCACTCCCTAGTCCCCTACCACTATGTATGTTGCCAACTGGAATCCTTGTTGGCCAGGGGTCTGCAAGCTACAGCTCTCCAGATGTTTTGGAGAACCACGCCCATGATTTCTCCCCATTCACTATGTTGAAACTTGGTGTTGGGAGTTATAGCCTAAAACATTTGGAGAGCGAAAGGTTGCAGACCGCTGTTGTAGGCTATTACATATACCAGCAAAGTGTCCTTTTCAAACAAAGCCACCCTCAGAAGGGGGCAACTTTCCAAGCTGGCATAAAGCTTGAGCGGGCAGGCCCACAGATGCAAGCTTTCTCTAGCGGGTGCACATTTCCAGGCTGAAAACAGTAGTGTTGTTGGTCTCAGCTATGCTGACGATGGTGGGCACTCAAAAACTCCGACATCCACCTGAACTTTGTTCCTGGTTTGCCCAAAGCCCTCGGCCTACACACCCACTCTTTCTGTTCTATGCACCTGCACCACCTTTTTCTGCATTTTTCAGCCGGTTGGTGTTTAGCGGCATGTGATTTCTTGGGTTTTTCTCTTGGGGGATTCTTTGAGTGGTGGTTTCTAAAATGTGTTCATGGGATCCAGGACTCAACAACTTTAGATAATTAAAGGTTTAGTTGCCGGTAGTTTCGGACTCAGATTGGGCAAAGGGGTTTGATTGATATTTTATTTCTATCGCGCTCGTACACAAGTGTTTCAGAGCGCGACAAGGCAAGGGAAGGGCAACAGGGGAGAACAAAGACAATGATCTTACTAGGCCCAGTGACATTGAGAACATGCAAGTGCAGGGTGGAGGGGGAAGGGTGAGAAGTGCATGGAAGGGGGAACAAAAGGAGAGTGCTTAGCGAGGAGGAAGGAGTGTCTGGTACTGACCCCTGGGCTGGGGTCAGTACCAGAGGGTGGGGAAACCATCGGCCCTCTTTGGTAGGTAGTGATCCAGTATGACCGCGGTTGCAGGAGTGGGCGTGTAGTACTAGGATTGCAGGCTACAATTTCTTTGTCCTTTCTTCCCAAATTCTCCCGGGGGTGCACGAGGGAAATCCTCTTGCACTTATGCAGAATGTTTGTGAACTGCCCCAATTATTATCACGTCTGTTATTAATGCCTATTGTTGTTTTTAAACGCAGCCATGTTTCTCTTCCAAACTCGCTTTGTGGGCTCTGCAGGGGGGACATGCCGGGCATGAGAAACACACTTGACACCTTCTCTTTTCGATGACACACCGGCCACATTTTTATTCATTACATCACACATCAGAACCAAAAATTGCGACTCAAAAACCCCACCCCACAATAACTCTCCTAACACTGACAGGTGGTCCAGATGGACTACGCCCTCGGTCTTTCAGGGCGGTGCATGGTGGCGAGGCCCTATCCCCTCCCCACAACACCCTTTTCTGTGTGGGGGGGGTCATCCCAGGAGGCAGACCCTTTCTTGGCCAACTTGCCCCCTGACCCCACCCCAACACCCTCTCCCCCACTAGGACCCCCCTAGCAGCTGTCCTTCAATTCCGCAGTGAGGTGTGCTATTCCCTCCCCTTACCATAATTCCAGTTCTGGAGACCCCCGGAAGGGGATTTTAATGTGCCTGTGGTCCTCCCCCATCTGCGTCCCTCTCTCTCCTACTGCCCCCCCCCAACTCCGACATTCAGGTTGGTGGGATGGAAAAGCACTACGGTGTGGCAGGTCGACGATGCGGGCCGAGACGGCAGGAACACAATGGCACAAAATCCTGCGGGGTAAGCAGAGAACTGTGCTCCGTTCCACTCTTGCCCCCCTTTTATGGGGCATTTCGTGCCACTGCGCTCCCCTCCAGGCCCCCCAAATGTGGAACCAGTTCCACCTGGTGCCTCCTGGCCTCAGTCAGCCACCTGCCCGCCCCCCCGGCTTCCCCGCAGGAGCAGGTTATTTGCCTTTCATTGGCTCTGTCTTCACCTGTTTGCGCAGAGCGACCTGCCCAGCATTTGCCTTTGTGTAGCTGTCAGTCCTCATGGCGGTGATCATTTCTAATCAGTGACCCACATGAGGGATTTGCGGCAGTGACTGAGTGCTCTTAATGGTGCTAATAATTGATTGGTGGGGGCGGGTTAGTGCTTTGCAAGTGGTTTCAAAATGTAACAGGAACAGAAGCATCACACTTTGAAAACAGGTGGACAGAATGACCCAATCTATCATGATACAAATCTCTGATCTAGGTAGTAATTTTATCCAAAGCGCTTTACGCAGGACATGGTGGTTTATGATAGCGGAGTCTGCAGGGAAGGCTTAACCCAGTGAGCTTTATTAACAAGATAATGTAAACAGATCCTGTACCGAGCACCACTGCCATGTTGGTGGCCTAGTTGTGTGTGGCTCTGCAAAAGAAGACACAGTGAGGGGTTAGTGAAGTACAGAAGAAGGGGGGTTCAAAACCTATTATATTACTGAGTGCAGGTTCTTGCGTTCTGGTATGGTCCTATGTAGTCTGTGGCAGTGACTCTTTGGTGTATGTTTTATCCAGAGGGTATGACCTAAGATGTACTGCAGCATTGCAATGCAAACATTTGACAAGGAAGAAACGGATACTAAAACTGCATATGAGACCTGCACACATACCCCTGCCCAGGTGGGCATGGACACAAAGATTGCAATCTATCATGTGTTTGAGCCAGTGCTTCTGTGAGTTGTGGGCTTGCTCTCCTGATCACCCATAGGCAGTTTTCTTTCATTTCATTTATTTGTGCTTATATCGTTTATCGCCAAAACACTGGACAATTAATAACGGCAGTAGTACAAAGAAGGTACAATTAACAATGATCCAGTTAACAGGAAGAAAGAAAATGGGTTTTCAGATGTAAGCTAAAGGAGGAATATTAGGTGAGAGATAGAATAGAGAGAGTGGGCCAAAGTTTATGAGCCAGGAGAGAGAAAGAACAGGAGTGAGATTGAGTGCAGGGTGGACGAGGTATGAACAGAAGGAATACAGATTGAGAATGCAGCAGTCATGAGGGCTGGTACCAAGCTGTAAGAGAAGAAAAATAAGTCGGTACCAAGCCCTAGAGACATTTAAAAATAATACGAAGAAAGTGATACTGGAGACAGAACTCAAAGCATATCCACTGGAATGAGTAGAGAGCCTGGTGATAGAATCATGAGGGGCGAGACGACAGATAAAGCATTTAGAGAAATGATAGAGCGCAGAGGAGCAAGTTGATAAGCAGGAAGGCCAAGAAAAAAGGAAGGGCAATGTGTGAGAGAATAATGTTAGAGACTAAGATTTGGTCGCACTAAAAGTTAGAAAAGGGGAGATTCTTGCGTTCATTGGATAAGTGAAAGTGACAGACGCATGCAGTAGTTATGATGTTCGAGGAGAAGGACACTGAGGGGTCAAAATTGATGCTAAGGTTGCAATCAGAAGAAGAGAGAGTTAGATATGTTGGTGGAAAATGGAGAGAAGAGGATTGGGAAATGGGATTTGAGAGAGGGGAAACAGTATTTCAGACTTTGATGAATTAAGATGAAGAAGGTTTGAGGACATCCAAGATTAGAATGCAGAGAATAAAATGCTACATCTGTGCCTGAACCAACACTATGGCTCACTCTGACGCATTCTGTGGAGGATTGCCAACCTCCTCCTTTTCTTTGCCCGCTAGGCCACTTGCCTTGATCCCTTCCCTGATATATTTAGCCTGTCTTTTGATTGGTCGGTCCTGTGCAAGCCACAGCCTTCTTACTCTAGATTATTCTTAGAATCCAGTTTATGGTCTAAAGCCATGCTTAGGGTTTATTGTAGCATATCATTTGAGAGTTTATTTCTCTGCTTTGTTGCTTTATGTGAAATAGTTGTAGCCACTGTGCAGCCCTCTCATCTGCTTGCCTTGTTAATTAGCGACAGCCCATATCGTAATTTGTGAGACAATTCAGAGCTGGTACTATTATTAATGACTTGTCTGAATAAAATTCAGTGACGTGTGTGTGTATATCTTCCTGCATTTTGTTATCTTCAATGCATTTTATGTTCCAATGCCTCGCTAACGACCTTTTGTTGCCTCCTGCTGGCAGTAGCTGTGGATATGTAGATCACTGATGTGTCATTGGTTAATCAACAGGTGAGTAAATGGGTGAATGTGTAGCTAGACACCGAGTGGTGCTGATGGATTCATAGCTGGAGGGATGATGAGTAAATCAATGACTTTACCTTGATGAGTGGCTAGATCATTCCTTGACCTCTCAGCAGCATTCGACACAGTAGACCACCAGACAGTCACCGAATTCTACATCACTGCATGGGGATCAGTGGGATCATCCTCAGCTGGTTCAAATCCTGCCTTGCTAACTGCCACCAGTTTGTACAAATGGATTCTTCCAGATCACCAACTCTATCCATCAACTATGGACTTCGGCAAGGATCTTTCCTCTCCCTGTAATCTGTAATCTGTACATGGAACTTCTCAGAACCCTCCTGGCTCCACACTACATCCATATCCATCAATATGCAGATGACACGCAGCTCAAAGCCAAAATATCCTTCATCGAAGACATCCACTGGCTCAAGACCTGCCTCGTACTGATCCAGTTCTGGATTTCCAGTGCTTATCTGAAGTGCGATCCCTCCAAGACTGAATTCCCACTGCTGGCCAACAACACGGAACACCCTGACATCTGGGCCTGGCTCTCTGATATGAACCCCAATGGCTTCACTCCCAAGCTGGCCACCTGCAACAAGTCTCATGTTTTCGTTATCGACATAAACCCCTCCTTCAAACAGCACATAACAAGGTGGTGGGTGGGCAGACGAGTGGATTGTTGGGTAGACAATCGGGAGGATGTGTAGATGCACACATGTAGGGATTGTGGACTGTGTATATATGTGTAAATGTAGAGGTGAGTGTGTAAGATCGTTTGCTGGAGGGATGAATGCACAGATGGTGGTTAGATGGATAGATGAAACAATATACATTGAGAAAGGATGCATTGACTCATGAATGTCTGGATGAAAGGCGTTTGGATTGGAGATGATTGATGGTAAAATCGGATGCATGAGCTCATGGACATATCTATGGCGGATGGGCAGGTTTGCTTGATTTAATTGGTGGAAATTGCTGAGGAAGGTTGCAGAACCCTTATGCTATACGATTTGATAGCACCTTGGATGAATGTCTGCAGTTTTCTTGTATAGCACTTAATGTTGTCTTCAGGCTGTTTCAAAGCACTATGGGAGAGTAGAAATAGAATGGGAAGTGGACTACAAGTGACAGAAGTGAAGAGGAAATGGGAGCTTGGAAGATAAATGGGGTGCTCTGTAGGACCGTGA
Organism: Ambystoma mexicanum; assembly: GCF_040938575.1. Classification (NCBI taxonomy): domain Eukaryota; kingdom Metazoa; phylum Chordata; class Amphibia; order Caudata; family Ambystomatidae; genus Ambystoma; species Ambystoma mexicanum. The sequence continues at coordinate 722,207,666 of NC_090923.1, forward strand.
AAATAATCGAGGTCTGAAAGCGAGTTAGAAGAAAAAATGGGCCCATTAGGGGCACTATACTGTTCTTTCTGGTGCTGGTAATGAGCCTTGCCTTGCTGGGTTGGTACTGCACCTGGCAAGGGGTGGCGGAGTGCGGTACCAGTCATGGGAGATAGCAGGTTGCAGCCCGTCACATTGACTGAGATGGCTGGATAGATATGCATATGCGGGGTGTTATCATGTTCTTCTACACAACCCCGCATAGTAGAGACCGGCACCACACACTATGGCGGTACTCTTACATATATCATAGGAAGCCGACTCTTTTAGGGCCTCAACCAAAGAGATCAATTGGCAGCTTGTGGTTCTCTCTCTTGTACCAGTTAATGTTTGCTTCTCCAAGGACCTTTGTCCGGCCATGCCTTAAGCGAACACTAGGGCCGTCTTTATTTAATTTACAATAATGTAAAAAAACGGTGGGATTTGAAGTACATACATGTCCTTGTGAAGCAGGTAAAACCCAGCAGTGTGGTGGTTGCCATGGCACACTATTGGTACAACATCCCAGACAGAAAATACAGCAGTTCTCCCCCTGCTAAGACCTCTTCCCACCAAGGCGCCGTCATCTGAATTAATGTGCCTTCTCCCTATAGACTTCCCTCTAAACATCCCAATATTACAGCGGCGTATAATTATTCACCTGTTGGTCACGGCAACGTGGTCTGGACCCTAGAATGTCACTATGTTCATTGGGATATTTCCTATTTGTGAAACGCATTAGGTCTCGAAACCAATGCATGGATGGGATGTTTGTGTTAGCCATGAATGCATGACCATTCCTTGTTGTGTCCAAACTGTGAAGAGGTTTTGACCTGAATCAGTCACTAAATAGAGAAGCCAGAATATACATCTTCATGAAATGTAATTGGTGTCTAGCAAAGTAGCTCAACCCACATCACCCAAACCTTAAAAGCCTCTGTTAGTTCAGATGAAGGAACGACCCATTTCAAAACCCTATGCACCGTCCTTGAGGCCCTTCGTAGAAGGGCCGGACCACCTCACCAGTGCCTTCCTTTGAGGGGAAGCCTTAAGTGAGCCCTGTACACCTTTCTAAAATCCCACAGAGTTCACAGCCCACACCCCATTCTTGCATTCTCTAACCCAAAAGACATTGGACTGCTTGAAAAGACCCACCTCGTCCCTTCAACACATGTCCCTCAAAGTGCCCTCAAGCACCTTTATAGCACTGTGATTACAGGTGGATATACTGCAAGGAAATCAGAGTCAAACATGCCCCTAATGGGATGATATTAAGTTAAGATCATACATCATAATGGAAGAGCTTCAGAGTCAGAAATTGTCATAACGGGATGATATTAAGATAAGCTATACTCATGCTAGGAGGATATCACAGTCCCTCAAAGCAGGAGGATACCAGTGCCCCTCATATTACTATGGTGTCAGTGTTCCTCAGAGCACAATTCTGTCAACACTCCACTTACGGTGTATAATAGAAGTGATCAGATCAACTACCCCTTCCTCAATCTGCTTACTGCAGAGGCTCAGGTACGGTATTTCTATCTATTACACATAAATCACGAAATAGACTTTATAGACATAGTTATATCAAAGTTGAATAATACAAATGTATTCAATCATAAACTAAAAACTTTAAGAACAACAAAAGAAAGCCTACATCAGTTTGGCATTTTTGATGTACTGTGAGCATCTAGTGCTCTCTGTGAGGTTAGTACATGACAGACAAACTGTTCTAAATCAACAGATGTTTGTAGTTTACACATTTATTACACTGTAAACTCGATGTGTCTACATATATTCATATGTTTTGGCCTTGTTCAAAAGAATGTATTAGATGCCATCTCTGGCATCATTGTTTGATGTTTGTGGCCATCTTCAGGACAAAGATTGATCTTTTGTCCTGACGCATGCCGTATGGAAACTAGCCGGCAAACCTTATCTGGGATGGGGTTATCCTTTGATTAATAGGCCGAAACACAGAGCGTCGACACAATATCATTTGCACATCCTTTGGTAAAAAGGCATTGGGATAACGGACAATAAGGGTCCCCCAGAGATTAAGAGTTGCAAAGAAAGGATTGAAACAGAGGCCAGCACAAGGTTCTGTTCACAACAAGAACCCACATGCATGAGTAGAATGATTATATAGAAATACACTCTCCCAGATTGCGAGGGAAGAGAGATCACATCATTGTGATGTCTTTCCTTTTTTGGCATTTGATTTCTCCGATATGAGAGAAGTTTGTGAAGCAATTGAACATCTGTAATAGAGAAAGGAGGATACCTTACACAAACCCGTGATTAATGAAATTAGATGATGCACTTTACAATGCAATGTTTTATGTGATATTTAGCAAAAACACTCTCCACACAGGAGGTATCCATGAAATTAATAAATAAGTGAAATGTTTTGTATGTAAACAAACATCAAGGGATGGGATTGTCTTTTGTTTGTAAATATGAGTGTCAGCAAATATAAGATAACATTAATCTAAAGCTATAAAAAACAGGAGAAGGGGGTAGTCTGGGATTCCTGTATATGTTACTGTGAGAACCAGCCACCTTAAGTGGGTACAGGGTCAGCAACCTAGGAGACCCACCCGATTATACTGCCAGGGTCTCAGGGCCCCACCTGCCGGACTCAGAGGGTATTGGGTATAGAGGCACAGATTACAGACAAGCTACGCCATTTCAATGAGCTAATTTCCTAAATAATGTGTTTATATGTCCCTGCAGGCCTTGTGATGTAATTTAAATTACACAGATGCGTCTTGGGAACTGGTTGATGCTGCAAAAGAACTCTTTAATAAACCTGTTTGTGCTGGACTTGTCCCTGGCCAGGGCACTGCCACGTCATGGCATATCCTACAGAGGCCGCACCACCCTTGGCAGCTCAGAGCAATGGGATAAATTTGGGTGCGGAGGCTTTGCTGTTACTCCGTGTTCCCTGCCAGCATGCGCTCGGGTTGCAGATCGTGCCCTTGGTGCCCGCGTTTGCCATCTTTCCCTTCATCATTTGTCACCAGACACAACCAGATAATATTTCCAATACCGAAAGACAATTTGCCACATCCACGTGACCCATGAACTTATCACTCCCATAGGTCTGCTCTTCCCTTGTGCAACATAGGGACAGCAGACAGGTGGCTCTGCTGGTTCGTAGCACACATAGGGCCACCTTTTGCCTTTTTTATTTTTTCAAACAACTTTTATTTAACACACTGTGGGAAATGACGTAGGCGTGAACACAAAGATTACATTTCCAAGAGGCAATATGACAAGGGGTACAGAATGCTATATCTTCTGTGCAACAGTAATGATAATCCCACAACCCGCAACCTCACAACCTCATAGTGCAACAGAGCCCTTGAACCCCAACACCGCCTTCCATACCAGGCTCATTACAGCAATGAAAGGTGACGCTTAAGTGGGGCTGTGACCACTACCACTGGGCGATTTTCTGCATAGTCAATGAAGGGTTTCCAGATGGGCACACACTTGCTATACCTCCCCATGCATAATGCAGTGATTTCTCTGCCACCAGGATATCCTAGATTTGTACCCACCACCTTTTACCTTTTATTAACATTGTGTGCCATGGTAAGACCTGGGATGTGCGGTTACATTGACTCCCTCTCTTGAACCAATGTCCTGTTCCCCCCACCCTCCCACATCAGTGAGTAGGTGTTGTGTGGTTCACTTTTCCTTACGCCATGTGTCATGCTGCTTTCCAGAGTTGCTGTGTTCTAGCTCTGGCAGGTCCCATGTCCATGGTGCACTGCGGCTTCTGAGTGCAGGCTGGATTATTCCTCAGTGGTGCCAGTCGCAGTGTGCCCAGGTTTCGAATGATGTCCCTGGGAGCTGGTGTTTCCATTATTGGTGAACATCCAGTTGACTATGCAGTAAGGGCAGATGAGGCTCTTGTGAAGTAAATGCTGGCAGGTTCAGCTTTTTGATTAACTCAACTTTATTTGTGACCATGCGACAAGTCCACAGCTGCTGTGACTATGGGTCCATTTACATGCCAAATGGGCCCATCAGGAGAGGATGGCACAGAGTTTGGTGTAGCTTTTGGTAGGACCTCATGACAAACTTGCAGGGTGGGGCAGTTTACTGGTGTTGTTTGTGCCAGTGTTTTTTGTACTGAAGCTGTAAGAGGTCCTTGTGTTAATAGGAAGGGTCTCGACTAGTATTCTGCAGGTGAGTCTGTTTTGACTTCACTGCTCAAACAAGTTGCGGCAATGGCTCGGTTGGAGTGAGGGCACGTTCTCTATAATCTGTGGAATTGCAATTTGTTTAAGTGGGCAATTTTCCAGGTACACCAAGAAGAATCCTTCCTCAAGGGCATCAATAAATTGCTTGACCTCGCCATTGGCCTGCATCACCTCCCATTCCAACTCTACCATCCAGCTCAGGAGCTCTGCATCACTTCCTATTCCAACTCTACCATCCAGATCAGGAGCTCTGCATCACTTCTCATTCCAACTCTACCATCCACCTCAGGAGCTCTGCATCACTTCCAACTCCAACTCTACCATCCAGCTCAAGAGCTCTGCATCACTTCCCATTCCAACTCTACCATCCAGCTCAGGGGCTCTGCATCACTTCCAATTCCAAATATACTGTCCAGATCAGGGGCCCTGAAAAACTTCCAATTCCAAAACTATTATCCAGTCTCGGAGCACTGCATCACTTGTAATTCCAACACTACTGTTCATCTCAGGAGCTTTGCATCATTCGCAATTCAAACACTACTGATCAGTGCAGCGGCCCTGCATCACTTCCCAATGCATCGCTACCATCCATCTTAGGGCTACTGCAACGCTGCCCATTCCAACTCTTGACGAAATTCCCTCTGGAGACACTAGCACCTCTTATCACCATCAATGGTTAACTTCTCGTTTGAGGAAGAATGTATACCTGAGTGTCCTAAAATACGTTGTTTTCCCAGATACTCTTCAACGGGTTGATTACCAAACTAACTCCGGAAGGTTGGTCCTTCAAATGGCTCCGATCTTTTCTTGAGAAATGGACATCAACATCTCCTGCAAAGATTGAGGACCATGAATCTTACCCTCTACCAAAGGGTCCCTGTGCTGCACCCACCCAGCACAATGTTTACATCAAGTCACTATATGATTTGTTGGTCCGGGAAGGGGTGTGACTTAACAATGACTCAGATGACACCCAAACCATCTTGAAACTGACTGGCAGACCAGAGAAAAATATGAATCGTATCAAGGGCCTTTTTAACACACTTGGGATGTGGATGAGAGACAATGGGTTGTGCCTTATCCAGTCAACAACTGAATTTCTGTTTCTATATAGCAATCATTTGAAGGCAAGTATTAAATCAATGTATTCCCCGATCCCAATCTCGCCTCTTATTAAAATGGAGGTAATTGACAAAGTTAAAACCCTCGGGGGTCCTTTTGGACTCTTCTTTATCTATGACATCACAAGTGAATGTAGCCATTGGTTCATCTTCATTTTGTCTGTCTCTACGTAGGCACATATGTCCATTCATGTCTGAAGCCAACAGGGCTGTGATAGCTAATGCAATAATCGGAGAAAAGCTAGCTTCTCTTTCCTGGAGGTAATTAAAACATCATTCAACGCTGAGGTGTACTACTTACAACGGCAGCTAGAAACATAACACACACCACTAAATGAGCACCCACATCCCCAATGCTCAAAAGGCTCCATGGGCTCCGGGTGCATAGGGAGATCAGGTAAAATGCCCTCACTCTATTGCAGAAAACCTTGTGCTGTCACACACGCGTACACCTTACAGACAGCAGCACATGGAATGCAAGCGGCAGAAACCTTCCAACATCTAACACATACTCGGCATGTCCCCTGTACAAGAAAACAAAAAACATAAGTCGCGTTTTTAGATCCAGGCAGCACTTCTTTGAAATGTCACGCCTCTCGAGATGCGCAAGATCAAGAAGCTTTGGTCTTTCTGAAAACAATTGAATACTTTTTTCTTCTAGTACCTTCCCTTGTACACTCTCCTATTCGCATTGTTTGACAACGCTGTGATACGAGTTGGTCGTGAGTGGCATATAAACGGAAAGCAGATTCAAATCTACCATCCACCTCAAGGGTCTGCATCACTCCCAGTTCCCAAACTACTGTCAAGCTCAGGGACCCTGCAACATTTGCAATACTTTCAATTCCAAAACTAGGTTCCAGCTCTGGGGCCGTGCAACACTTGCATCAGTCCCAATACCAAAGTGCTGTCCAGCTCAAAGACCCTGCAACACTTGCAACACTTTCAATTCCAAAAGTGCTGTCCAGCTCAGGGACCCTGCAACACTTGCAACACTTTCAATTCCAAAAGTGCTGTCGAGCACAGGGACTCTGCAACACTTGCAACACTTGCAACCCTTTCAATTCCAAAAGTGCTGTCCAGCTCAGGGACCCTGCAACACTTACAACACTTTCAATTCCAAAACTACTGTCCAGGTCAGGGACCCTGCAACACTTGCAACCCTTTCAATTCCAAAAGTGCTGTCCAGCTCAGGGACCCTGCAACACTTGCAACACTTTCAATTCCAAAAGTGCTGTCGAGCTCAGGGACTCTGCAACACTTGCAACACTTGCAACCCTTTCAATTCCAAAAGTGCTGTCCAGGTCAGGGACCCTGCAACACTTTCAACACTTTCAATTCCAAAACTACTGTCCAGCTCAGGGACCCTGCAACACTTGCAACACTTTCAATTCCAAAAGTGCTGTCCAGCTCAGGGACCCTGCAACACTTGCATCACATTCAATTCCAAAACTACTGTCAAGCTCAGGAACCCTGCACCACTTGCAACACTTTCAATTCCAAAAGTGCTGTCCAGGTCAGGGACCCTGCAACACTTGCATCACTTTCAATTCCAAAACTACTGTCCAGCTCAGGGACCCTGCAACACTTGCAACACTTTCAATTCCAAAAGTGCTGTCCAGGTCAGGGACCCTGCAACACTTGCATCACTTTCAATTCCAAAACTACTGTCCAGCTCAGGGACCCTGCAACACTTGCAACACTTGCAACCCTTTCAATTCCAAAAGTGCTGTCCAGCTCAGGGACCCTGCAACACTTGCATCACTTTCAATTCCAAAACTACTGTCCAGCTCAGGGACCCTGCAACACTTGCATCACTTTCAATTCCAAAACTACTGTCCAGGTCAGGGACCCTGCAACACTTGCAACACTTTCAATTCCAAAAGTGCTGTCCAGCTCAGGGACTCTGCAACACTTGCAACACTTGCAACCCTTTCAATTCCAAAAGTGCTGTCCAGCTCAGGGTCCCTGCAACACTTGCATCCCTCCCAATTCCAAAAGTACTGTCCAGCTCAAAGACCCTCTCAAAAAGCGACACAATGGACCAGTCGAATAGGGAATGGTGCACATTTTCACATTAACTTTTTTACAAATATCAATAAATGTCACTCATTTAGTTCATATTCATTTTATTATCATCATACCATATTTGTTTTAAAAACATATCACATTTGTTTTAAAAACATATCACAAAATATTTCTCAAAAAAAGTCAACTCACTGCCGGTCATTCCTACCATTCATTCAAAATTTAAAAATGTATAACTCACACCTCACTAGCTGACTCCTTAGCCAACATTTTATCTATTTCTATATGCACAATTTCCTCCACTTCTGTGGCAGATGGTACTTCCTGTGTTTTAACCAATTACACAGTAATAAAATAGTCTACATATGTTTCGGTTGACTAGATGGACATCACAAATTCGTCCTCTTGATGACGCAACCTTCTTCAGGACTCTAATAGGGAATTATTATCATTCCCCAGTAAACACGTAGGGTGAGTTTTATCACTCGAACCTAGGCAAAAGACGGCATATCTGCTATCTTTGTCTTGTTTGTTTCAATCATTGTTCAAACGAGGAAAGGGTTTCTTCTAGAACTGGTTGACACTCAACACCAGTACTTCAGGACATAGCGCATCTATTTAGTGCCATCTAAGCACGTTGTTCCAAAAAAGATATTACTTGCTGTTGTGAGAGTAATTCAGAACACAATTGCATAGACCAGCAGGGCACACCCTCTCTGTTTGTTTCTGATCAGGCTAGTCCGCATCCAAAATTTCCTTAGCTCCGGCCACCCTCTTTCTCTCCGAATCGTCTCTCATCCATCTGCAACACATGCATCATTCCCAATTCCAAAACTACTGTCCAACACTTTCAATTCCAAAAGTGCTGTCCAGCTCAGGGACCCTGCAACACTTGCATCACTTTCAATTCCAAAACTGCTGTCCAGCTCAGGGACCCTGCAACACTTGCATCACTTTCAATTCCAAAACTACTGTCCAGTTCATGGATCCTACAACACTTGCATCACTCACAATTCCAAAAGTACTGTCCAGCTCTGGGGCCGTGCAACACTCGAATCACTCTCAATTCCAAAGTACCGTCCAGCCCAATGACCCTGCAACACTTGCAAAACTTTCAATTCCAAAAGTACTGCCCAGCTCAGGGACCCTGCAACACTTGGATCACTCCCAATTCCAAAACTACTGTCCAGCTCAGAGCCCCTGCAACACTTGCATCACTCCCAATTCCAAAACTACTGTCCAGCTCAGGGATCCTGCAACACTTGCATCACTCCCAATTCCAAAACTACTGTCCAGCTCAGAGCCCCTGCAACACTTGCATCACTCCCAATTCCAAAACTACTGTCCAGCTCAGAGCCCCTGCAACACTTGCATCACTCCCAATTCCAAAACTACTGTCCAGCTCAGGGATCCTGCAACACTTGCATCACTCCCAATTCCAAAACTACTGTCCAGCTCAGAGACCCTGCAACACTTGCAACACTTTAAATTCCAAAACTACTGTCCAGCTCAGTGACCCTGCAATACTTGCATCAATCCCAAATCCCAAAGTACTGTCCAGCTGAATGACCCTGCAACACTTTCAATTCCAAAAGTACTGTCCAGCTCAGGGACACTGCAACACCTGCAACACTTTCAATTCCAAAACGATTTTCCAACCCAGGCACTATGCATGGCTTCCCATTCCAATAATACTGTCCCTGTTCAGAGGCCCAGCATCACTTCCATTCCATCACTACTGGCCAGCTCAGGGGCCATGCATTACTTCCATTCCATCACTACTCGCCCGTTCAGGTGCCCTGCATCACTTCCATTCCATCACTACTGGCCAGCTCAGGGGCCAGGCATCACTTCAATTCCATCACTACTCGCCCGTTCAGGTGCCCCGCATCACTTCCATTCCATCACTACTGGCCAGCTCAGGGGCCATGCATCACTTCAATTCCATCACTACTCGCCCGTTCAGGTGCCCTGCATCACTTCCATTCCATCACTACTGGCCAGCTCAGGGGCCATGCATCACTTCAATTCCATCACTACTCGCCCGTTCAGGTGCCCCGCATCACTTCCATTCCATCACTACTGGCCAGCTCAGGGGCCATGCATTACTTCCATTCCATCACTACTCGCCCGTTCAGGTGCCCTGCATCACTTCCATTCCATCACTACTGGCCAGCTCAGGGGCCAGGCATCACTTCAATTCCATCACTACTCGCCCGTTCAGGTGCCCTGCATCACTTCCATTCCATCACTACTGGCCAGCTCAGGGGCCATGCATCACTTCAATTCCATCACTACTCGCCCGTTCAGGTGCCCTGCATCACTTCCATTCCATCACTACTGGCCAGCTCAGGGGCCATGCATCACTTCAATTCCATCACTACTCGCCCGTTCAGGTGCCCTGCATCACTTCCATTCCATCACTACTGGCCAGCTCAGGGGCCAGGCATCACTTCAATTCCATCACTACTCGCCCGTTCAGGTGCCCCGCATCACTTCCATTCCATCACTACTGGCCAGCTCAGGGGCCAGGCATCACTTCAATTCCATCACTACTCGCCCGTTCAGGTGCCCCGCATCACTTCCATTCCATCACTACTGGCCAGCTCAGGGGCCATGCATCACTTCAATTCCATCACTACTCGCCCGTTCAGGTGCCCCGCATCACTTCCATTCCATCACTACTGGCCAGCTCAGGGGCCATGCATCACTTCAATTCCATCACTACTCGCCCGTTCAGGTGCCCCGCATCACTTCCATTCCATCACTACTGGCCAGCTCAGGGGCCAGGCATCACTTCAATTCCATCACTACTCGCCCGTTCAGGTGCCCCGCATCACTTCCATTCCATCACTCCTGGCCAGCTCAGGGGCCATGCATCACTTCAATTCCATCACTACTCGCCCGTTCAGGTGCCCCGCATCACTTCCATTCCATCACTCCTGGCCAGCTCAGGGGCCATGCATCACTTCAATTCCATCACTACTCGCCCGTTCAGGTGCCCCGCATCACTTCCATTCCATCACTACTGGCCAGCTCAGGGGCCATGCATCACTTCAATTCCATCACTACTCGCCCGTTCAGGTGCCCCGCATCACTTCCATTCCATCACTACTGGCCAGCTCAGGGGCCATGCATCACTTCAATTCCATCACTACTCGCCCGTTCAGGTGCCCCGCATCACTTCCATTCCATCACTACTGGCCAGCTCAGGGGGCATGCAATGCATAACGTTATAACCTTATAATCCAGATGAGGGCACTACATCATTTCCAGTAAAACCGTATTTCCAGCTCAGAGGCCCTACATCACTCCAACTCCAACATCCAGCACAGGGTCCCTGCAGCACCTTAGGGGCTCTGACGCACTTACAATTCCAACACATTACATTGCATCTCAGGGGGCCTGCATCAATAATGCTTTATAGGCCTAGCTCGAGGGCCGTACCAGGAATTATGGGCCCTAAAGACCAAGTTAAAGGCCCAAGCACAGTGAAGGCGTTTAAGAAGTTCTTCAGGGCCTATTCATCCTGGTCTGGCCTGAGGGTGTGGTCTATAAAGTTATTATTTCCCTAAAAGAAATGTTTAAAAAGAAAAAAAGGAAATCCGCCTGGAGTGGCTGCTGGGAACTGGCTAGATCCAAGCAACGACGTCCAAGCGTGATGAGGAGGAAGGGGCAAGGCTTAATTAGCAGCTGAGCAGCATCTGCCAGGTGCGTGCCAGCGAAGGCTGCATGCAACAGGGGGGGCTGCCACCCACCCCCCAACAAGACGATGGGGGCGGTTGATTTTACATGCATCTGTGAGGTGCGACCTGGGCAGGATGAGAGCAGGACCCGGAGGAGGGCCTCTGTGCCCTCCCTAGGGAGGTATGGAGTGGGTGGGTCATTATTTGTGCTCATATTGCGTCTGCAGGTGCGGCCCAGGCAAGATGGAGAGCCGCACTGACGGCGCTCAAGTGAAGAGGGAGCACTGTGATGACCACCAAGGCCATATGGCTCTCAGCGTGGTGCTCCCGTGATGAGAGGGAGTGCTGCGCAGAGAGCCAGACAGGCTGCACAGCAAGTCCGGGGGAATGGTGAGGCCTTCTCCCATTGGCTAATCTCTGGGCTATATTGAATTTCAGAAACAAACTGGTTTGTACATCCCGGACATTGGCCAATGGGGGAGTGCCACATCACATTGTTACCATTATAAACCTATAATACAGATGAGGGGCCTACCTTATTTCCCATTAAACCCCTACTTCCAGCTCATAGACCCATCACTCCCACTCCAACTCTACCTTCCCACTCAGGGTTCCCGCAACACTTCCCATTTGAACACTACTACCCAGTTTAGGGGCCCTGCATCACTTGCAATTCCAACACTACTTCCATCTCAGCAGCCACGCCTTACTTACCATTCTAACCCTCTAATCGAGGCGAGGAGCCCCACATCAGTTCCCATTTCAACCCTACTTCCAGCTTGGAGGTCTTGCATCATTTCTCATTTCAAGGCTCATCGTCCTTTTCTATTACAACATTACACACAGCGAATGGTGCCAGCAGTTGCAACCTACTGCAAGTAGTGCAAGTCCAAACCGACAGCCTGGGGTTGCTTTCAATCCTGGCGAGCGCGCATCCCTGGCACGCAGAGTTGTCAACGTGTAGATAATGGGTGCACAACATACGGCCCGCGGGCCAGTTGTGGCCTGCCATGCCATTTTGTCCGGCCCGCCAGCAACAAACACTTTCCTAATGGAGGGCGTCCCGCAAGCAGCATCGGCCGCCCTCCATTAGGAAAAGTCTTTGATGTCTTCCGGGCCGGACAATTGGCTCAGGGCACACGAACAACGTAGCTCCTACGAGCCACGTAGTGCATTTGTGCTGCACCAATGGAGGGCAAGCACTACAGCTGGCATGGCCAGTAAGGCTTGATGCCGGAAGGCATTTCAGACTTGCCACGCCAGCCGTAGTACCACACCTTGCCAGCGTTCCAGCTAGCCTGCCTTCCAGCACGTCGTCCGGTAAGTACAGATTTGTTTGGGGAGGGGGGGGGGGGGGGGGGGGGGGGGGGGGGGGGGTGTGTGTGTGTGTGTGTGTGTGTGTGTGTGTGTGTGTGTGTGTGTGTGTGTGTGTGTGTGTGTGTGTGTGTGTGTGTGTGTGTGTGTGTGTGTGTGTGTGTGTGTGTGTGTGTGTGTGTGTGTGTGTGTGTGTGTGTGTGTGTGTGTGTGTGTGTGTGTGTGTGTGTGTGTGTGTGTGTGTGTGTGTGTGTGTGTGTGATATCTTTGTGCTGCTTGTATGTTGAGATGCGGGTGTGGGGTGTGTGTCGGCTCTGCCTGAATGTGTTTGTGTGCAAGTGCAGTGTATGTTGAGATGCTGGGGGGAGGGGGGTGTTGGGTCTGCCTGAATGTTTGTTTTTGTGTGCAAGTTCAGTGTATGTTGAGATGTGGGGGGAGGTGGGGGGGGGTTCGGGTCTGCCTGAATGTTTGTTGTTGTGTGCACGTTCAGTGTTTGTTGAGATGTGGGGTGGGGGGGGTCTGGGTCTGTATGGGTGCATGCTTGTGAGTTTGTTTGGTGAGTTGGGGGTTGGGGGGTTCAGGTCTGTATAGATGCATGGTGTATGTTTGTGAGTTTGTATGGTGAGTTGGGGTGGGGCTCTGTATGGGTGTATTGGTGTATGCTTGTGAGTTTGTGTGCTGAGTTGGGGGGTGGGGGTTTGGGTCTGTATGGGTGCATGGTGTATGCTTATGAGTTTTTGTGCTGAGTTGGGGTCTGGGGGTTCGGGTCTTTATGGGTGCATAGTGTATTGGTGTATGCTTGTGAGTTTGTGTGCTGAGTTGAGGGTGGGGGAGTTCAGGTCTGTATAGGTGCATGGTGTATGCTTGTGAGTTTACTTTTCGGCCCACTATAGCCATCATGTAAGGTACTTTCGGCCCTCTGTCATGATCAGTTGTGCACCCCTGGTGTAGATGTTCTGAAGCGTGTGGGCAGGAGGTTGGTCCTGTATCTTAAGGTCCAACCTTACTTATATGTAAAAAGTAACAGCACCGGAAGTGACGTGCCTGTGGTCAGTGCACTGCCTACGCCTTATTTTTGAAACTACACTCCACTAACACGATACAAAAAAATGTCTTGCTTTAATAAGTACAATGTTATTACTAGTTTATCTGTGTATCGTTTTAATCATATTTACAGGTATGGATATAATATGTTTTCCTTTATTGAATATACCTGACAATGTTGCTGCTACTGTCAAATAATGAGATCTTATTTTCCAATGCATGCATTGGAAAATAACGAAGAGGCTTTGCATTGATACTTAAAATTATATTATTCTTGATAAAATAACTATTATTTTTAATATTGTAATGACTAATTCTCTTTTGATTATATATTTTAGTGTAAAGGTTGAAATCGGATGTGCCTGCTAGAGACATTGTTATGTCATTACCCTGTTGGGATACTAATTGAGTATCTATCAACATTTTATACTCTTAGATCAATTCATTGGATTTTAGGGTAAGGAAGTATACATATATGTAAAAATTCTTCTGACAGACCTTTAGTTACTTTTTTAAGATGGTGGTGCCTTGAAACCAACAATGTGGTTTACGTGGTGTGGTCGAGTACACAACTGTAGTAACTCACTCAAGAGTGCGTCAGCTCTAGGCTAACATCATGCCACTTCCGCGAAAGACTTGTGAATGTGCGGCTGTTTTTGAAGTATTTCACATAAAGGTGAATAGAGCCCGGGTTTTGGGCGGAGACATGTTTTTATATGTAAGTCAAAAGATTGAATATGGCCCTTTTATGATTTTCAGTCATACATTACATCCAGACAAGCTTTTTTTAGGTAAAGTGTAGTGGAAGGTTTTACAAATATCAGTATTCATGACTTAAATCAGTGAACTAGTGGCTTGTTTTATGTTGTACATTTCTTTTGTCATGGTATTTGATTATATAACCATAAAAAAGCAACATATATAAGATTCTGAATAAATAACACACACACTATATACTATCTAATAGGGGATCTTCAAGACACCTAGTAAGATACATTATGGCCTTATTGTACAGTGAGGTTTTCATATAAGCTTATATAAAATGTATACAATGGGTGATATGCACACAATGTGTTAACGGGCGTATGGATATTGCACACTGCAGTCAAACCCATCAGAAAGATCTTGTAACACTCATTGAATATTTCAGGCCTGTTAGTGTGGAGGTTAATGGACTTAAAAAAAATCTCTTTACTTGGCTGTAATCTCAAAATACTGAGATTTAATGTATGTGTATAGGTGGGCAATATAAGATTAACACCTGAAGAAGGCTGATATATCTGAAACACGTTGGGACATTTACAAGCAAGTCTTAATTGCTAAGAGATTGATCTTTTCATACAAAAAGTGTTTATGTTGTTTAAATAATTATGTTTCAATTTAGAGAAGGATGGTTGATACAGGGACTGCATGTAACAGTACTAGTTTGTTCATTACTTTTTTGATAAGAATTGATTTTTTTTAAAAAAATGCTTTCGTATATATGCATTGGTATTTGTTGAATTTGATTGTACCTCATCCAAAAGAGGCATTTCCTTGACTTGAGGGCAGGAAGTCACCCACAGGGAAGTGATTTACTTGACCTGGGGGCTTGTACCTGACGTTTAATGTACACTCCATAAAGATTTTAAGAGTGGTCGCAAAAATTGCTTCACTTTAAATGCCCCTCTTAGTTTTGAGTTGTGTAACACAAATTAAACAACGATTGGTGAAGCCAATAGTTGTGGCGTCTGTATTACACTGGACAGGAATGTATTAGGCACTGCCATCAAATGCAAATCACCTGAGGTGCTAGGGTTTGCCATGTGTGGCCAGGCCGTTCCATCGTGTTCTAGTTATTGCCATGTGACATCCCCCTGAGATAGTGGGCAGATTTCTGCACCTCCATATTCCTAATAATGCAAATTACGCAATCATTGACACATGTGTGAATGCCATGACGTTTGATCACTGCAAGTAAGTCACAGCCGCACAAGGGTAGGTGATGCTGCTGTATGGCAAATGCAGCCTCAAAGGCCCCAATACTGTAATTGCAATCATATGTCTGGTATATTCACTATGTTTTAAATGACAGACTTAGCCCAAGGTCGTTCATAGAACTCCCTCCCCCCGCCCCACGCTATCACAGACTCTTGTAACATGCATATCTCTGGACGGGGGGGGGGGGAGTATCTAGGAGAGCCAGAGATGTATTTTGTTGCTAGAAGCCATTACAAGAAGAGACATGACTGTGTTGCATGCTGCATATTTATGTTAAGATAATTAATGCACATTGTATTGCAAGACATTCCTCCTGGAGTAAGTAGTGACGGGCAGAGGCACCCCATTCATGCACACAGGCCATCACATGATGGAGGGGGAAGAGACGAAATTGTATTGGAACCTGTTGCTCGGGAAACCTTCCAGGGGGAGTGGGAGCGGCCAAGCATTGAATGGGCATATACAATGACAAGTGTTTCCAATCAAAGCGAGCCCTCCAAAGAGGTAGGCCATGGGAACACTCCTCTTAGCCACCAAACATGGCGCAGCCAGAGGCCAAGAACCGAATGGGCACACAGATACAATAATGAAGCTCTGCAGAGTTTATCAGCAGAAAGCCAAGGGGTCTCTGTAAAACCCCTCCTGAGAGAGAAGGGTTGAATCGGTGTTCTGGCAATACACGTATTCGTAAAGCCACACCAGAATGAGAGAGGCCAAGTGCCGAATGGTCATACCGACACAGTAGGTCCCTGTAGTGTAAAGTCAGCCGAGTGAGAGGGCAAAGGTCGAATGCGGATATTGACGAGACCCCGGGGGCTCGCCTCACCAGGGTATGGAGACTGGGGCTTCGCCCGGAAAGATGAGCCGTCTCTTTAAGTTTCATTGCTGTTTCCACTGCAATGGCCTCGCTGCCTCTCCGTGCCTCTCTGCCCCCACCCCCATTCCAGGACTTATTTTGGGATACTGCACCTGTTAGTGACATTCCTTTAAACTCCAGGGAAGCAGATCCCTTCTGCATGCCACCCGATGCACCAAAAACACAAATACAGCCTCTCCCTGCTCCTCGTCCTTCCTGCAGACTGCCCGGCCCACTGAACTCACAAGTCTCCCCATCACCAAACCGCCCCACTTAACCCTGCAGACACCCTCCATACAGAACCAGACCCTGGGGTTTCCTTTGGCATCGATGGATGAGTGGGTGTGTGAGTGAGTGTGGACGGACGGATTGTACGGCGTGGCTCAGTAAAGTGAATTGCTTAAAGACGATTTTAGGAGGTGAAGCTCTATTTTTCAAACGTAAGTTGAGTCTCATAACTCTCACATGATTATCATTGAAAGGTCTGGACCCAAGCCTGGCTGAAGATGTGTGGGGGACCATTTCAACATGATGGTTGGGCCCAACCCCCTTGATAAGAGGGGGGAAACAGTATGGGGCACCCGTGGCGTACATACATTATAATGGGGACACAGAGGTACAGCCGGGGGTTAATAGCTGCCGATTCTCACAAGATGGCCAGACAGCAGGGAGCTGAAAAAGCAATTGCCCACTGACGAGTTATACATCTTGCTTTGTCAGCAAGTGGCTGATGTGGAGGAACCAGCGTTAAAAGGCAACAAGATGATAACCTGCTGTATACAGAGGGAATTAACAGCCAGAAGCGTTGCTGGGGGGTTGGGGGGAGGGGGACTGAGGGGGCTATAGCCTCAGGTCTTTTGGTTGTAGCCCCAGATAGAAGTTCAGAGGCTACAACCAAAAGGCTATAGCTAGCCCCGAATCCGGCCAGTCCTGACATTAGCTTAGCCCCTGATCTGTCCCAGACCTAGCAACACTCCTGGTGACAACCATAAGGGCTCCGGCAAGCTCAGCATGTAATGTGAGTGCTGCAAAGTGCACATGTAAAGCCCTAGAACTAAAGTAGTATAGAAAGGAATATGTTGCAGACTGGCACATGAAAAGCCCTGATGCTGTCCCTGTCCGACCCTCATTTTACCCTAATTGTACATGACTCTACAAAAATACTCGCCTAGTGCAATGCGTTTCAACAGCGAGTAGAATGTGGGCCAACACTCAGCTTTAGAGGACGATTCCCACAACTCTGAAATGCTGAGAGCGAGCCGCTCCCCCACGAAAGCCCTTTCCTAGCCGCAGCTAGCGCCTCGCCCCTGCACCTCCCTGGGCGCTGGAGCAAAAGAAGGCGGGCCCCCTCCACACTACACTCCAGGAAGGAGTCAAAGAACATCTCGCCAAATGCTGATCCTGCCACTCAAAGGTCCTCTCCCCTCATGGAGCTGCCCCCTCCTCTGCTTCCCCTGTCTATTGCAGCTCCTCTGCTGCGCCCCTGTACCCTTGCTTTTAAACCGCCCACCACGTCCCCTATGTAGGGCAGCCCGCTGATTCCCAGCTAGGTTTGCGCTTAATGCTACCTACATTCTTACATCAGGCCAATGGCTTTAGAATAAACATTATTACAAAACCGTAAGCCTGGCAAGTGGCATTCTCTGTGGCAAATATCGTGTGGCATTATCAAGCAAATAAACGCACATATGACAAGCTGCCCTGTGGTAAGTGTGTGCATTTAACCCAGTCTAGAATGTTTACCTTTGCTATCCTATTTGATCATATTCCTGCCTGGTGGATAGCTCATGGGTTAAGCGCTCGTCTCTGACACAGGGCCAGTCTGCACCTTGCAAGTACGAATGTCCGTTCTCTGTGACCGGGAGCCTCTGAATTCTCTCAACCCTAACATGTGTTAAAGAGTGAGTGATTTTATGGAAACCGATGGGCTCAGGCCAAAGGGATCAATTATAGGAGATATCACTCACTGACCCCTCCCCACCCTCCCACTAAGTAATGACAACCAGCACCACAAAATGTGCATTTTAATACAGTGTACTATGTATGACATATTCACATATCTGGTTCTCATCAAGCTCTCTCCAGCAGCTTTACTAAGTTGGAAAATCCAATCAAAGAGTCACATTCAGTATTTGAGATGTTTTGGGTCACAATTCTGGTAACCCGAGAAAATAGGCCTTTTCCTTTGTCAGAAAATTCCTCCACTGGGCAAAAATGAGGGCCAGTACAATACCATTGGCTAGTGCCGACCACTGTGATATCATTTTCCACGGCTGCCCAGTATTGCCATTGCTTTGCTATCATGATACAATGTGTCATTGCTGGGCCAGTATGATACCACTGGCCAATGCTGGCCAGTATAATACCACTGGTTATTGCCGGGCCACCATGACACCATTTGTCATCGCTGGACCAATGTGACACAATTGCCTGTTGCTGAGCAGTATGACATCATTTGCCATTGCTATCAGAATTATACAATTGCCCATTGTAGGTCATTTTGATGTAATTGGGCACGGCTGGATCAGTATGACACCATTGGCCAATGTGTACGGAGCTTTTTGCCCTGCACATTTGCACTGCGACATGCAAATGCGCAAATGCTGCCTACCGTTCTGGTAGGCAGCGCTTACAATTCCATGGCAGGCCACGTTTAAAATGGATCCCTGTGTAGTCCGCCTGCTTTATGCTGGTGTATGAAGCCGGTGGGCTCCAGCATTTATGCCGGCACGAAAATGTATGCATGCGCCAATGCTGGGGCATTTGTATTAACGGAGAGGAAGGGAGGTGATGGAAAAGCAAGTGGCCTTCACCTCTCCATCATACAAAGGAATGAACATGTGGTGTGGCATGAATGAAAAGTGTAAAAGCCTTACGCAAGAATTTTACACCGATCATTCAACTTACGCCCGGAACAAAAGGGGCTCCTTTGCATCCATTTGGCGATTCTTCGCACAGAGGACACAATACTCTCAAAAACCACAAAACATAAAATCAGTAGGACTGGACATACTACTTAATCCTTTGGCTTAGAAAGGTACATTTTTGAAAATTATGAAACAGTACATTGGACATCACCTACTGGTTCTGTAGATGTTCACTACCTTGCAGAGAATAAATGTCTCCAGCACAGGTTCTACACTCGACATGGGTCAACTCCAGATCCCCATGACGCTCCCCCACACCCTAATCTCATGCGAAATTCCCCCTGGGCAGTCACACAGGCATCCTACTGGGCGCATCTTGGACTGTTCTACAATAGATACTAGAGCTGATCCCACTAGTATCTTGGAGTCTTTGGGGGATAATGGCGTCTCTTTTTTCCAGTTGGCATTTTTATTGGAGCTGTAGAAATTCCTTTGATTTTGTTTTCTGCTTGAGATGAACTGAATAAAGCTGAAACAACGTGCAACTCGCCTGGAATTTCCCCCAAGGTTCAGAAGCCCCTCTCCACTTTACTTTTCTATTTTACTATTCCTTTTAGCACTTACTATCGCCCTATCGACCCCTCTGTGCTGCTCTCTCTCATGTTCGCTCGCTAACTGTCTCTCGTTGCTCCTGCTCTCCCTAACCCACTTTTGCTCTCTTGTCTACGCCTCCCACTCTCTCGTACGTCAGTCTGCCTCTCCTTCTCGCACTCTATTCGTTTCCTTTCTGCCCAACGGGTATTGTCTTGGTGCACAATTCAAGGGAGCATGCAATCACGCAAGCAAAAAGTAACATTTTTTTCCCAACGTTAGGGAAATCGGGATCTCATACTGAAATACTGCGGCCTGTTGCTCCTGAAACGACACTCCAGGGCAAAGCCCATCAGCAGAACTCAGCTGAGCTCGAATCCTCAGTTTCTTCGGCTTCTACATTTTTACCGACTAGGCGGCTGTCTGCTGCCTTCAAACATACAACTGGTCCGTCTGAATTTTCTTTCCCGGAAGCACTGGGCGAGATTAATCAAGTTTTAGCACTACTTGTTTCGTTCTACGAGTCTCTGAAAGTAGAATCTAAGTCCCATTCGATTTTACTCGAATCTTTACTATTTAAGTTTGAAAATGTACAATTGCACCACCCTGTAAATGACTGCAAGCGTAATGATGTCACTCAACCAGCGGTTCTTTCGGGAACAGCACCTAAACCAATAGACTTGGTAGATGTAATAAAATCAGGGAAGTCCCATCAAACTCATCTGGGTTTGCCTCAACAGTACTCACAGTGGACCTCTGTCTTACCTAACAAGAGGTTCACCTCCCCCACTCTCCTTCTTATTTATTTTTTTCTTATTCATTCTTTACATTTGTTACACGCCCAAACCCAGAGGTATCTTACCCTCTGTATTCTATTTCAGGAGACAAATTGTCCCAATCTCTGATTTTGACATCAGTTTCCAAGCCTGTTTTGGATTTGAATGACTATCAGGGTTTGCGACTTCCCGTAGAATACCTACCTACTCGGGTTGACCTTAATTGGGCAGGGGCACAATGCCTTGATCAAAATCCATTATTAGCCACCAATATAGTTACCATTAGACCACAGGCAACTAAATTGAGTGGTAAACGGCTAAGAAAAACGAAATACCTTGTAATACCTAAAAAAAAAAACAATCCTCCTGAATTTTTTTTAACACTTTGCTAAAAAGGCATGAGGTCAGGGGGAAATCAAAGTCTTCTGTTCTAGACCCTGCAGTGTGGGGGTCTTGTACGACTCAAAATAGCTCAGAAGTTGCTATGGGTTTGAGAACATGGGTGAGCAGCCCCAACTCTAATCCCTCGACATCTGTTTCCCTAGTTTCCAACAACCCTCGCTCTGGCTTAGTCCCTAGGTATGATGTGCCTACTGGGTTGTCTCTTGCTGGTTCAGTGCAAACTCTGTCCCAACCATTATGTGGAGCATCGATTAGGCCTGAGTGTCCATCTTCTTGTCAGGCTCTGCCCTCTAACCAATCCATTCCCCACCGAGTGTTGGACACTGGGCATCAAACTCTGTCTCAAAATGTATAAACTCAGTCTTCTTCTTTGCAATCATATTCTTCTGCTGCGGCTGAGGTTTTGCGGGCCTGGAATGCCCTCCCGCAGACTGGATGTCAGTCGCAGGCACTTTCTATAGTTTCTAATCTTTCCAACAGCGGGCCTCCGATTATCTCCTCCATGGGTCAGAGGGAGTCCACTTTCGTTTTTAAATCTCATCTTCCCTCTGGGAAATCTTCTTTTGGCTACTTTGATAGACCTAATAACAACTTAGAAGATCCAAAATGTGCTCAATTGGGGTTGAACTTGGCACAGTTGACCGTTGAGGAAACCTCTTGGTCCAAATGCCTTGAATGGATTAAAGGGAGGGTTAGCCCTGGGGCGGGAGACTATGCCGGCAAGTATACTTACAGGGATTCCATCTGGTCAGCTGTCGGATATACTCGAAAGTGTCATATCTGAAAATGGGAAAATTTCATTGAATAGTTCTAATGTATTGATGTTGCTATGTTCCCTTCCAGCCTTGTCCTTGATGTGTTCAACGGATATTGAGAGAGTCTTCTTCTGTGATCAACAATGCACAGATCGCATTGTCCTAACTTTAAAATCCAAGTTGGTACGCAACCTATTACTCAAGAAGCTGGATGCCATTAGATCGAGGGGCTTCGATCTCACATTCGGGCTACATTCTCCCCCTACTCCTTTGGCTTCTCATGATATTATATGATATTATATGGCATTTATAACGTGCCTATACACGTGTTTCAAGGCGCGACAAGGCAAGGAAGGACTGAGGGGAAACAGAGACAACGATCTTACACGGCCAGGTGACATTGAGATTGTGCAAGTGCATTGGAAGCGGGGAGGGGAAAAGTGAAAGGGGAAGAGGGAGGGTCAGTACAGTACATGGGATCAACAGTAAAATAAATAGAATAAATATAAGCAATAAATACAATTTAGAAAGTGCGGCCAGCTGGTGACAAGTGCAGGGGTAAGTGCAGACATCAGGTGTCAGTGCTGGTAGGGGACAGTAGGGATACAGAAAACAGTCCCCAAGTGCAGGGGTTGCCAGGGAGGCAATGCAGGTATGCAACTGGTGGGGGAGAGGACCTGGGCCCGAGATCAGACGGTTGCCCCGTGGCCAGTGCAGTTGCAGTTGGGAGTTCAGAAGGGGAGAGGAGGAGAGAAAGCAGAAGCGAAGAGGAAGGTTTTGTGGTGCTTCCGGAATGGGAGATGGTTCTCAAGTTTCTGGGAGGCATGGAGGCTGTTTCAGAGGGAGGCCACAGCCAAAGAAAGAGATCTACTACCAACTCGTTGCTTGGAGAAGTAACTGACCCTGAGGGAGTTGGAGGCGGCCGAGCGATGAGCTCGAGAAGGGAGATAAAGATTTTTCCCCCGGTAGGTGAGAAATTTTTGTCAGATATGGTTGAAGCCTTATGTACAGAAAGTGAGCGCTGAAGGAGTGTGCTAGACTTAGGCAGGTCAGCCTCTGGGTTTCCATTATACAATGCACAAAGGCCTAACACCTTTCAAAATCTCCACTCACATCTGTGAACCTGGACCTATTGATGTCCAACTGCTTTTGTTGTCCTGAAATACTAGGTGTCACAAGACTTGTCTTTCAGATATTGGAGTAGGCACCCTGCTATTGGCTCATACTGGGGTTGCTCTACAAGAGACTTGGCTTACCCAATGCTCCAACCTAGATGGTTATCAAATTGCGCATCAACCAGCTAGGAAGGGTTCGATGGGTAGGCCTTTTGGTGGTTTGGTGACTATGGTTAAAACATCAACCCCAATAACTATTGTGTCTTCTACAGCCACACATTTTGGTATCTTTGCTACTCATATTCTACTTCGACTGAACACAGTTTGGGAAATTCTACTTTTTAATGTATATTGGCACTTGTGTATAGGTGCGTTATAAATGCCATATCATATCATAATGATGTATGCCCGCTTGCTTTGTTTGTTACTTAGATTGTTGATTATTCTAATGATGGGTTGCCTGACCATGACAATGGGCAGCTAATTCTGTTCTGTGATTTGAATGCAAGTTGTATATCTGTAGATTTTGACCAAACAGCTAAGTCAAAGTACAGTATGGGGAAATGTGGACCCAAAATGTAACTGGGCTGGGCGTAACAATGCTCAATGGTTCAGTTCCAGGTGATCATCCGAGCATGCCCACCTGGTCGAATGGCTTGGTTTGCTCCACTTTAGATTATATTTATGTCTCTACTGCCCTCTTTGAAAGATGCCAACAGCTGTCAATTTGTGAGAATTCACTAAGCGATCATAGTTATCTCTGTGCATCCTTTCTGTTTCCTACAACGTCCATTCTTCTTCCAGAATCTTTTAGCCGTAATATTATTATTAATCCGATTGGTAATGGGATGACTTGGAATACTAAGAGAATAACAAGGGTTAACCTGATGGCCCTCTCTAGTTTAAGCTCCTCTCCTCTTAAATGGCAATTTGAAGCTTATGGAGCTTTGAATTTGGAGGGTTTGCCACCGATCTATTGGATATGGCCCTTCTGTTAGGGACCATGCCAATAAAATATCTCAGAAGCACAGGCATGTCTATAATTCAGAGGTAGTTAGAAAAAAAGCTAATGCGGGTCAGTATTAGGAGTATTAAAAAAAGGCACTTATGGCTCTAGTGACGAAAAACATCTTTCCATAAAACAAGTCGAATTAGCCTACAGAAGATGGTTAAAGATCAATCAAGCCTCAATACTCCAACAGGATGCTGAATCAATGCTCCTTACCGTACGCAATAGGAACTTGAATAATGCAAATGGGACTCAATCTTACCAGAGGTTGATATCGATTCCTGAAGCACTCTGGGTGGCTCACTTTGAAAAGATATTTGCTTCATCATCTCTCTTGGGCTGGTCTTGTCCTGTTCTTAGTCCAAGTAGATTGGATGGCTGGTCCTTAAAAATTGATTATGGAACAGGCTTGAGGACTATAAATAAAATCAGCTCCTCTAGAGCACCTGGGCCAAATAAATTGTCTAATGTCCTCTTTAAAGGGGACCCTGCTGTGTGGGCCACGATCCTAACTAACCTCTTCAGCAGCATTGAAGACTCTGAACTTATGCCTGCTTCTTGGTCCACAGCCCATGTAGTTCCTATATACAAGAAGGGCTGTCGCTCAGAGCCAGCAAATTATCGCCCGATTGCAATCTTAGATGCAGACAGTAAGGTGTTCTCAGTTATTCTTTTGGAGCACTGAGAAGCCTGACAGAGGTCCATCGGGCGAATTCCCAAATGGCAAACAGCCTTTCACAAGAATCATAACACTGTCCGCAAGGGAGTGATTCTTAAAGCTATCCTGACTAAAGTGTGGTGTGGAAAGTCAGATGTAGTCTACCTAGCCACTATAGATCTGTCTGCCGCTTTTCACACGGTAGACCATACCTTGTTGTGGTCCAAATTAAAGGGATGGGGCATTCCGGTTGGGCTCTTTTGGTTACTAATTGCTCTTCACACCAAAACAAATATCAAAATTCATTTGGATGCAGAGCGTTCTCTATCACATAATGTCATGACAACAAATGGGGTGAGGCAGGGATGTGTACTTGCTGCTTGTTTATTCAGTTTGTATCTTTCTGATATTGGTGTTCCTTTGTCTAAGGCAGCCCCGGCTTCCCCTCGTTTCGGCACGCTGAATGTACCCAGGCTCGCTTACGTGGATGATTTTTTATTATTTGACACAACCTCCAGGGAGCTTCAGTGTCTCCTAAATGCATTTATGGCGTTTGCCTGTGACCATAATCTGCATATCAATGCTTCTAAAACGAACATTCTTACTTGTGCTGTTAAGAAGAAAAGGTTGGCCTTTCCAGTCTTTGCTGCGTGAGAATCCAAATTGGGTTTGAGGGATGTGCTGCTCACCCGAGGAGTTTGCTTAGGTAATCAGTTAATACGTATAGACCTAAAATATGGCAAGTTTTCCATTCTCCCAGCTCTTAAATTCTATGAGGGGAAACTAATCCCTAAATTATTGTACGGCATTGAGCTTCTTCCTACTTGGGTATGTGATACCCTCTCTGTTATTGAAGGAAATCCGTGGAGACAGGTTTTTCATCTACCAAAAGGCCTTCCGATCTTGATCATTCGTTATGATCTTTGGCTTCTATCTCTGAAATGTAGAGCTCAGTAGAGGCTTTTGGCACTCCACTATAAAATCCTCTCCTCCAATGCAGTGCTGTGCTTGTATACGGATTTGAAGATGAGTATAGCTAATGCCAAAGAGAAATGTTTTTCTTCCTTTACTAAAGCCTGCGTTTGGAATTCTGTTGGGTGTGGACATGATGGTAGTTGATCTATTTGAAAATCCTGAAAGAGTAAAATGTCTTCTATACAAACAGGATTGGGCTTCTTCAACATTGGATGCTGTACAGTCCCATCAATCCTTGTCTCATCTGCAATTTGATTATAAGATGGTGGAAATTCTTGCCCCTTTTTTATCATTTTATCCCCATCCATGGGTGAGGCGACTATTCATCAGATTTAGATGGAATTTGCTTTGTAATCATCCTCTCAATGTGGAAACCCTAGAACATCTGATTATACATTGCTCAGGGCTGAAGGGAAATATTTTATATTTTAAGAACAATAGGACATTTATGAAAACTAACGATGGACGTCCTTTTTGGCATCTGTGTTTAGCAGGTCGGGGTACCTCTACTGTGTTAGCAATTGTGGGGGTTTTAGTGTCACTAAAGCTTGAATGAATTTTGAGTTATCTTCGTATTTTTTACTATAAACTTTAACAAATGTACTAACTGATGATTGTATACTGTTAATGAAATTGTAGTATGCTGTTGTATAAATGTTGATTTTGTGTTCATTTTATTCAAAAACGTATGCCTTCAGCCTCCCCTTCTCGGCCGACCCAGAGATCCTAGCACGTACCTATGACAAAGCCATCAAAGTGGCAGTTGAAGCAATCGCGCCACTTAAACCATGAAAGGCTAAATCGACTAGCCACACCAATGCCTGGTTTACGACAGACCTCCTTGTACTATGATCCAAGAAATGTGCAGCCTTATCACTATGGCAAACCACCCACACGGACAAAGCAAAACTTGACTTCAAACTAAGAGCTAAATAGTACCAAAAAGCTATCATCCATTCCAAAGCCAACTCTTTTGAAACTAGGATCCAGGAAGCCCAATCCAATACCAGAGAGATTTTCTCTATATTCAGGGCCTGAGAGACCCCCACGCCCACTCCACAGAATTTCACCAAAGACAAGACCTGGTGTGACGGGATCCAATCAGCCATGATCGGCAAGCTCAACACCCTCCAAACCAAAATACAGACAACTAGACACTCCCTGAATATCCCCCCACCTCCCTGCCTCAGCACCACCACCACCCCCAGTCGCTCCCAACTCCTTCTCCTTCAAGGAAATTAAAGAACAAGATATGATCAATTTCATGAAATCCATTAAGCCATCTAACTGCAAAGGTGACATTTGCCTAGCTGCAGTCATCAAGGCTGTGCTAGCCCCGTCGCCCCCTTCCTTACAGCATTCGTGAACGCCTCCTTTGCCTCCGGAAAGGTCCACTCTTGCCTTAAGGAAGCCTGGGTTCGCCCTCTTATCAAAAAACCTACCCTTGACCCCTCCTCACCCAACAACTACTAGCCCATTACCACTGTTCCCTTCCTGCTTAAAATATTGGACAAAGCGGCCTATTTACAGGTAAAAAAATGTATTGAGAAGAACCAACTTCTCGGGCTATGCCAATCCAGTTTCCGTCCAGGGCACGCAACTGAGACTGCCCTTTTCGACTTAAAAAAACAGATGGATGATGCAAGAGACTCAGGGAAGCCGGCTCTTCTGCTCCTCCTGGATCTATCGGCGGCATTTGATCTTATCGACCAGAAGGTCCTATGCCACCACTTATCCACCACAGCCAAGTTCTCGTCCAGTGCCACCGCTTGCATCTCCTTCTTCTTGCAAGGAAGGACCATGCACGTTTTCTCTGACCTGGCCTCAGCCTCATCTACCATCATCCTAGATGGTGTCCCACGGGGATCTTGCATCTCGTCCACCCGCTATAATATCTTTACATGGCCCCTCTTCCTCATCCTCGACTCACTGGGTATCTCATACACTAATTATGCCGACGATACCCAGATCCTCCTCATGCTGACAGGAGTCTATGACACCGACTCCAAGACACTCAACGACATCTACAACACTATCCAAGCTTGGATGGTAGCCAACAGACTCTGTCTGTACTCGGACAAGACTGAACTGCTCTTGTTAGGCTCCAAGGAAACACTTAAGAACATTGACTCTCAGTTCAGTCACTTTATGATCTACTGTATCAGAATCCCTGTGGCTAACTCAGTAAAAACACTTGGAGTCTATCTTGACTCCAACCTAACAATGACCAGGCAAGTCAATGCTATCGCCTTCTCTGCGGCATATTACGCCAAACTCATGACTGCAGCCAGAGCATTCCTCTCCAAGGACAACTGCATTACCATTTCCAGAGCTATTACATGATCTAGACTAGATTACTGCAATGCCCTCTTTCTCGATACCTCCACTAAAAACATGGCTGAATTACAAGTCATACAAAACAATGCTCTACATGCAGCCATTGGAATCCCGAAAACAGAACACATCATGGTTGCCAGGAAACAGGCGCACTGGCTCCCAGTGAAAGAGAGAGCCCTCTTTAAAGCCCTTGCCCTTACTCACAAGTGCATCCACCACACTGCCCCCCTACCTCACTGACAGAATTCACCCGACAGTCTCCACAAGACCAACCAGAACACCCTATACAAACATGCTCTCAATCCCCAGAGTCAAGAGAGCCCTAGCTGGAGGCGCTAGCTTCCCTTACTTATCAGCTCTGCAATGCAACACCCTACCACCGCCCCTGCGAGGAGAAGATTCTCTTCTAGCATTCTGCAAAGCCGTGAAAACACTGATCTTTACATAAAACACTGACCAATACTAACCAATGTGAGATCCATCACCGCATGTTCAGAAATGTCACAATGTATGTATTTTATGATTGTAATCATCTGTCTGACATTTATATATGACTCACATGCATACGTTTCAACTGTAACTAAGAGAGCCACAAGTAACAGCACCGCGATGCCCTTGGGCTATATGTGCGCTATATAAATTTAGAAATAAATAAATAAATATGTCAAAAGTTTGAAAGTAACCAAATGACAATCAAAAACGTTTCCTTTCACTCCTTGTCTCTCTCATTCACCTGCTCTTTCTTACTCTGTTCTCTCCTCTTTTTCACTCCCCCCTTCCAATTTCTCCAGTCTTCGCCCTTGCCCCTCTTTGGCTCTCTCTTCCTTCCTTCTGGCCCTCATAGATATTCCAATACAAGCTATGACCGGCAAAACTCCGGATGCTCTTTGTAAAGAGTCACTCGCGCGTTTGGAAATGCGTAGGTCTCCCTCAGCCCCTTGCATTTCACCACTGCTCACACAAAACCTCACGCTCCCCGCAGCGTCACCATTATTTTTTAATGATACTTTTATGAAGTACTTGCAAGCCGCCTCCAGTGAGAGGCCTGCTGCTCCCCTCCTGCCATGACTGCGGGGCCTGGTTATTTTTACGCCGCGTTTAGTTGACGCCGAACCGCCTGCAGCGATCTGAACGGAGTCAAAACATTTCTATAGTCAGCGGAACTATTTATTAAGTGTAACAGCTTCCACAGCTGCAGCTCGCATTAGGCATCAGGGGTGGGCGTCTGGTAGAGTAAGTACCGAGGCCTCGCTTCTCGAAGCTTCTGGGCAAGGGCTTGAAACCCTGCGCAATGGAAGAGGAAACGTGACCACCAAAGGGCACGCGGTCGCAGCGAGCAATAATAATAACGCTTGCTTTATATGGCGCTTTATAACGGCGCCTGGGAGCTTTGTGCCATTATGAAGTCAGTGTACAGGTCCAGGTGCTCTTATAAAGTGGCGCTCTGAGACGGAAGACTTCCTATTATGCATTCTCTTCTTTGCTGCTCGACCAGCTTAAGCTAAGACACGTTCTGGTTTCCTAGTTTGCTGTTCGAGTATATTTGTTTAGCGAATTTGGTGTGTTGAATTAATTGGATGCGTGGACATTAATGGGTGCTATTAGTCCACGAGTGGCAGCGGGAGCGTACTGGCGCTGCACTCGCCGTTTTTCTCCTTGTGTACGGCTGCTCGCGCTCTCACAGCAGCGCTTTAAGTGGGCCGGGGCTAGCCACCACTTCAAGACGGTGGGCCATCCATCTGTTGAGAGATACCCCTTTTCAAGGGATCCGGTTGGTAAAGGTCAATTTGAAACATGCAGGTCTGGTGGTCCTGACATTTCACCCTCATCAGAAATTGATTCAATTTGTATTTGTATTTGTATTTATTGTATTTATATAGCGCCTTAATCCAAGGCGCTTAGTTCTGTGGGGAGACCAGAGGTGGGAATTCTCTCTGCCTTCTGTTCTCTCCTGCATTAGCAATCTGCTTGCCCTCTGGTGGCCTTTATAAAAGAAACAAGAATTGGGATTATAATTTAATTGGGGGACATGCTCTTGATGACGCAGGATGCTCAGGTCATTTGTTCTCACTTGAAGAAAAGAGTATCCCTTTTACAGAATCTGGGGTTCATCACAAACTACAATAAATAGAGTCCTCAAAATAAGGCAATGCACTGAATTTCTGGGCTATTAATTAGATTCTCAGCAGTGACTCCTGCGGCTTCCAAAGACAATGATGAAGAGAAGAGTCCATGGAAGAACATGTTCTCCCTCAGGCTCCTGGCAAGGGCAGTGGGGACGCTCGCATTGTTCTGCCCCTCCATAACAGAGCCCTCCAAACACTCAACACTCAAAACCAATCATATATGTAAGAAATGGTCCTACTCTCAGGGCATTCTGTTGTCTCAAGATGCAAGAGAGGAGCCGTCATGGTCCCTCAAACACATACAGGCTTGGAACGAGGGGTCAATCTTTGGCCTCTCTCTCAACTTCGTTCTGGAGGATAGCACAGGGGAAACGTGTTGGTATTGGAAGCAAGACCACCCAGAGCGACAGAGGTTTGAATCCTGGAGCTGTGCTTAGAAACCGAACTCGTATTGGTATTAAGCATGTTATAAAAAAAACAAATACATGCAAACAACCTGGGATGAGGGGCAGAAGGGGGAGACGTTTTCATATACATTGTCTTGCACTTTTATCAGGCTGTTTTGCCCAGTAAAAGGTTAAATGAATTACTCCATCCTTCTGAGGATGGATAATGCATCAGAGTTCAGATATATCAACTGCCTGGGAGAAGCAAAGTCAACAGGCCTATCAGATCTTGCAAGGGATTTCTGGCACTTTGTCTGGGCAGGGGGAATACATGTCCCAGCAGAGTGCCTTCTGGGGTTAGCCAGCATGGTCCCGGATTGAAATTCCATCCAGAGACCTAAAGGATAGGAGTGACTGGATACTAGACCACAGACTCGCATATTAAGAAAAGCCTGTGGTCTCGATGCAGAATGGCCTTTCCCTTCACTATCATGCGTGGGAGGGTCAATTCTATTTAAAGATATGGAGATAAGCATTATCCCTCGACACCCACCTTTTGTGTTTTCTGTTTATTGAAGTTGTCTATGGGGGAAGTTGGATGTTATTTCCAGTCTGATTGCTTGATGGATGGCCTTCAGAAGATCTTTGTTCTTGATAATTAATTGGATCGCCTTTCCGATCTTGGGGGTGTTTGGTTATCTAAAGGGTTCCCACAGCTTCAGAAGTGGATATCTAGTTAGCTCTGGACAGTGCTATGCTTTTGGGTCATTGATTGGCTAGTCCTGAGTGTGATACTGGCCCCATGTTAGATTGGGGATAGGTTGTTTCTTTTCTTTTAGTAGAACAAAAGTTTATTTAGCTAAAAGTAATGTCTTGCTGCTGGCTGTGAGTAAAGGAGATATGATGGATGCATAGTGCTCACCCGAGTGTTTCTTAACAGAACCTAAACCCCCACTCATGACTGTTAGGGCAATTAGCCATTGCTTTACAAAGGGTGGGTGGGGCCTGTGCTCTGAAAAAGTACAAAACAAAATGTTAATTTGCCTAAGAAATGTTTAATCGTTTAAAGAAATATTTCTCTGATTTGCTTATTACACTTTGTTGAACAAACCTTCCATGTAGCAATTTACCATTTTCAA
The DNA here is from genome assembly GCF_040938575.1 of Ambystoma mexicanum. Classification (NCBI taxonomy): domain Eukaryota; kingdom Metazoa; phylum Chordata; class Amphibia; order Caudata; family Ambystomatidae; genus Ambystoma; species Ambystoma mexicanum. The sequence goes on from NC_090923.1 coordinate 722,239,063, forward strand.
ATGTGCTAACAAATATACAAAATGGCACTAGATAGCAAGGATGGACAGCAGTTAATTTATAATTTTATAATTTTACCTATCTGGCAGCCAGTTTGATTCGTCAAAAAAATAAAATAAAGCCAGTTTTGATTGTCTCTCTCCCTCACAGAGCCCTAGTGTCTCCATGACAGACTCCTGGTTGCAATGACTCAACATTCTCTGTAGGAACCTCTTTGCAATAACATCAACATATTACCACTGGAATACCGTAAGTGCCTTAACTATGTGCCTGCATTTTAATGAGACACACATTTGCCGCCAAATGGACGATTTGAACCATCCCAGAGAGCTCTTTTCAACCATCCCAAATTTCTGTCACACTAAGTGCACCTCCTCCATGGAACCAGCGCAGAGGCAGGCTAACTTATTTAATTCATTCTTTAAGGAGAAGAGAGAAAAGATCCAAACGTAACATTCTTGCGAATCGCCAACCCTCTGACAAGGGTCCAGATCCGGTGGGAAAGGATTCTTTGGGATGCCTAGCGACGTTGCAGTGCTCAGTGCCTTTCGATTTTAAACTAGTAGTCGAGGATGACGTATCGGCACTGATCGCTCAGCTTAAACCCACCAGTGATCTGGTATTCCCTCTGCTAGTGTGTGAAGCAAAGTTTTTAGCCTTGGAGATCACACCTTTTGTGACACATTTTATTAGTAAATCACTAGAGCAGGTTGTGTGCCGTGGATTTGAAGAAATCTATCAATACACACTTTTGAAAAAAAACCGAATCTGGATATATCTGTATTGCAGAATCATCCCCCCCACCCCTCCGATTGCTGGTATCCCATGGCCAAGCAGGCTACTGGAGAAAGTTGTCGTCAACCAACTGCAGGGCTTTGTTGTAAGGGATCTTCTGCTGGACCATTTACAGTCATGTTTCAGACCAGAGTTTGGGACTGAGACAGCGCTCTTGGCAATGCAGGATGAATTGTTGGAGGCTGCGGATAAAGGAGACCTTTCATTATTGATAATGTTGGATCTCTCTGCGGTCTTCGACACTGGTGATCATTCCATACTTCTTGTCGCTTGAAAGAAATTGGCAAAGTCTCATACTATGCACTGAAATGGTTTGTCTCTTTCATGTCAGATTAGCATCAGCAGGTCAAAATGGCGGGTTTCCTCTCAAATTCCACCTACATTGGTTGTGGGGTTCCTTAGGCACCTCCCTCTCCCCGTTACATTTCAATATGTATTTGCGGCCATCGATGAATATCCTGAGGAGCCAATAGATTAACTTCCATTCTTATGCTCATGACACCCAGGTTTTCATCAATGTGGGGGATGTCGAACACACTTTTTCCATCGTCAATCAATGTCTAGAGGACATCCGTCTCTGGATGACGGCAAACCAGCTGCAACTGAAACCAGCTAACATGGAGGTTGCCACGTTTGGGCCAAAACATCTTCTTATGGCAGGAAAATGCCCCCCGGATTCCCTTTTTTGGGGGGCTGATCTTAAATTTGCCTCTAAAATAAAAAATCTTGGATGCATTTGGCAAAATATTTTTGGCAGTGAAAGTCAGGTTAGTGCCAACGTCCAGGCAGTTTGTTATTTTATGCGTATTATGTGTCAAGTCTTGCCTTATGTTCCAAACAGTGACCATGCTGTGATAGTGTGGTCACTGGTAAATTCTCACTTACACTACTGTAATTGTCTTCTTGTTGGAATTCTTGCAAAACAACGTCAGAGACTGCAAAAAGCCCAGAATGCAGCGGTCAGATTAACCTGCAGCCTGAATAGATATGACCATTTCTCAAATGCACACCATACCCTACATTGGTTGGCAGTCGATGATAGGATCACATTTAAGATTGCCTGTTCAATATATATAAGAGCTTGAAGGGGCTCGCTCCAGTCTACCTAGCGGATAAGCTTAGTCGATACAAACCGGCTACACTGTTATGCTCAGGGGACATCTGCTATTGAATATCCCCCAATCCTGTTGTGTTACCGGGGGTGATAGAGAAGATTTGCTGTTTATGTTCCCAGGCTATGGAATAGCATCCCTCGAGAAATTAGGTCCCTGCAATCACTCCATCAGTTCCGTAGAGCCCTGAAAACATTCCTCTTTAAATAATATGAATACCAGAAGTTGTTCTCTTAAAGTAGGCTCTCCTGACGAGTTGATGCTTTTGTCTAATCATATGTAGTTCCTTTTTGCCTTTTATGTTACTATCTGCGCCTCCAAACGATTTGGTTAATCTTTGTGTGCTGTATAAATAATGAATCATCATCATCATCAAAATGTGCAGGTGTGTGAATCCAAATTTATTTTTCATGCTGCAAAGTTTTGAAATCAGTGCCCCCCTATCTTAGTGGGTCTGACCGAGGTTCAGTTGTTTTTTTCTCAACCATTGACCTACACGGTGCACATTTATATCAGCAGAAATGTATGTTGACACCAGACACCAGTAATGCTAAGCAGGGGATCATTCCTTCATTGCTTAAAGAGCTATAAAATGACAGCCCCCCCCCCGCAACTGCTCATCAAACACTTGATATCGCCCCCTTCAAGCTTTTCCTGTCAATAAACTTCCACAACAATGTTCTCACTCCACACCTGAGAATGCACACCTTCAGCCTGTATATATTGAAGAAAGTACGTATAGCGTCTCATTGCAAATACAGCAGTGCGGTAAAAAAGTGATGGGAACAGAATGACTTCCACTTTTACCGCACCTCCATAATACGGGTTTAGCGGGAATGTGGAGGAGATGCAACCAGCACCTGGCTGGAATAATTTCATCCACATTGGCGACAACAACTGTAGACATTACCCTATAGAATTAACACCCGCAGTAGTAATTCCTCTAAAATCTCTGAGGGGATCTAAATGGGGATTTTCACTGATATTCTTTCACTTATAATCGGGCAGATTTTGCCCAATTACAAGTGGCAATAACAGTAATCGAGTTTGAGGTTAATTACTGATAAACTCGTAATGAGGCCCTTAGTCTTGCAAGTCTTTAGGGTCCCTTCTCTGTTTCTGTGCCCTCCCTCAGGACTATCTTGACCATTTTCCTTCACGTCAATGTTCGCCCATTGAGCTGTGTTAAGTGATTCATGGCACAGTTTCAGATTTGGTTTTCCGACCTCTCAGTCCCTCAAATGGGATAATTCCCACCAAGCACGGGGCGGGAAGCAATGCAAGTTCCTTTACCACATCCCTCCCATGCTTGCCAAAGATTGCTGCCTTGGGATCCACTTCTTTGATCACTCTATTTAAACTCTTAACCCTCCCGTTAAATGTTGTCCTAACTGCGTGCGTTTTATGTACAATACCATTGTTCCGGGGTATTATTGTATCCCTTTTAATTTTAACTGCAACCCACAGTCACTTATTCGTTTGGTTTGGTATCCCTTCTCCCTCTGGAAAAGATGATCCATAAATTCAATTAAATTGCTTGTACTTGTTTTGTTTGTTTGTTTGTTTATTGTATTTCTATAGCGCTCCGGACCCGGGAGTATAAGGGCGCTTAGTACAAGTTACAAGGCACAGTACATGATAATAATCAGTAGTAGTAGTAGAACAAGTATACATGATATATGTACATATATATATATATATATATATGTATATATATATATATACAGAATATACAGACAGTAGAGGTAATAGCAACCAAAATGACAGAAATGAGCCATGTGCAATATATACAGTTTATAGCTGAGGTCTAACTTGCATCTTGTAGCACCTTTACTTCCAGCCACCTGGACAAGTGATCCATTTGCAATCAGCAATATTCCTGCAATGCTCCACATTACATCAGGCCCACCAAATCTAAGCCAGCTTTCACCATGGCAACTGTGGTACCTCTATAATCGTCAATGGGGCAGTTCTAGTCTTTCTACTCTTTTCGCTCAGCCCACACAACACACATGATCCTACTGCTGGCCCGAATTCAGTGTCTGAATCGGTCTACCAGAAATCCCACCACACGCTCTCTTTGTTTTTGCTCATTTCCACATGACCATGGTGACGTATTTTAATTACGCTGGAATTTAGAACTTTTGGCAGAATTATGTGATCACCTCTCATGACAAAATCACTTTCTGTGTAGACTTCCATTTTCATGGACTTTTATGGGCCAAAATGCGTCATAGAGCATCCCCTTCAATTTGTATTTACTCATGCCTCTTGCATCTACTGTACCCAAAAACTTCAATGTACCCAAATATATATCTTTCTATGACACTTATTTCCTTTAATCTTTCGCAATCACACCATGTTGGATAAACAGTATCTGTCAGTGTCACATTCCCTGCCCTTCTTCTATCAATTTCTTCTCCAGAATCAACTGCATAAGTCAGCCAGGTATTATTTTTCCTTCCTGGCCCATATGTCACTTCAAACAAATGCTACCGCAGAGTCCTTATTTATTGTTTATTCATATAGGCTTATACACAGGTGAAGTGCTTAAAAATGCTTCAAGGCGGGAAGGTAACAAGGGAATACAGTAATCATTCTGGCGACATTTCTCCTAGTGCAAGTGCATGAAGTGGTACAGTTGAGAACAAGCTCGGGAGGTAGGGCGGAAAATGGTGGGGGGGGACAGGACAGACGAACTAACTGGTCCTGGTACATTTAGGTCATGTATATGTACAGACGGAGGTGCAGAGACGGGGGGTGGGGACAGTCTGGTCCTGCAGGGACCTGGGTTTAGTGCAGAGAGGTTGCCCCACTCAAGAAGAGCAAGCTGAAAGTGCAGTAATGTTGAACAAAGTGCAGCGGCCCAGAGGCAAGTGCAAAGGACTGACGTGGGAGCCGGGGTCCTGTAGGCTCTGGAGGTGAGCCAGGAAACCAGTCAGCAAAGGGTGGAAAAGGAGTGTTGAGAGAAATGAAGGAGGTTAGCAGGGGAGACGGTGAGAGGAGGAGGAAGAGAAAAGGAAGGTCTTGAGGAGTTTCCGGTACTTAAGGTGCTCTGGCTCAAGACGAAGAGAGGTAGGGAGGCTGTTGCAGAGGGAAGCACCTGCAGAGGATAAGGATCTACCCCCAAATCTCTGTTTGTGAAAGTGGCTCACCCGCAGAGAGTTGGAGAAGGCCACGCGGAGGACTCTAGAGGGAGAGAATTTAGAAGACAGCATTGTAGATAGTGCGGGCCCTGGCCCCACAAAGCCTTATTGATTACGCAGAGGGTCTTGAACTTGATCCTTGCAGCCACGGGGAGCCAGTGGAGGGATTTCAGCGCTGGAGAGATGCGGGCCCAGGTCTTGAGGCCAAGGATATGTCTTGCGGTTCTGTTCTGAAGGAGTTGTAGAGGACTGAGAGTAGAAGTAGGAAGATTGAGAAAGAGGCTGTTGCTATAGTCCAGCCTAGAGAGAACCAGGGGTCGCAATGAGGACGATCTCTGTCTTACTGGCATCCAGGCTTAGATCGTTAGCAGCACACCAAGCTTGAATTGAGGAAAGACAGTCAGAGATGAGCGTGGATGAGGAGGTGGAGGAGGCGGAGGGTAACCTGAAAGAGAGCTGCGTGTAATCCGCATTACACTGAAAGTTAGAGGTAAAGGTAGAGATCCTGTGGACCAAGGGGGCCATGTAGGTATTGAAGAACCAGGGGGAACCAGAGGGAAAGGTTAGATCCCCTGGGGACACCACAAGTAGAGAAAGTGATAGAGGAGATAAAGGGCCCGAGTTCCACCTGGGAGGGCCGGTCAGAGAGAAAGGAGGTGAGCCATGCCAGGGCCTGATCTCTGATGTCCAGAGTATCACGGAGATGGGTGATCAGGATGTTGTGGTTTACCATATCGAAAGCAGAAGAGAGGTTGAGAAGAATGAGGACAGAGGAAAAATTGGAATAAAGATTTGAGTCCCACAAAGCATGGTACCCACACAATCACAAACACACCTCTAACTGGCTACCTCACCCTCCTCAATGTCCGCCAAAAATGTTAACCACTTTCTCGTCCCCTTTTCTTATCCCCACTACACTCTTATCTCCTCAGACTAGGGGCTGGTCATCTCGGGTGGAGACACAATACGCCTGCCAGGCACTCTGAAATTGCTACCTTGATGAGTTGGTGTAGTATAAAAGCCAGATAACGTAATATAGTAAAAAGGGGAATGGCGTAGAGCTCAGACTGAATTTTAAAAAGTTCCCTTTCAGCAGGCTTCAGGTTTTGTCATCTACCAAGAAGAGGTCTGTTGATCAACAGCCCAAAAAAGATACAGTGACTTTCCGTTTTAAAAAGAAGAACGGGTTGAGCTCCCCAGACTATACTTTCTACACCTTATGCAGCGAAAACTAAGTCGCCAAAAGGCACAAGGGGACCTTTGGGCTGGGGCTGGTTTCCCCTTGTGGGTTCTGGAAAGTCAAACAGCATAGCCCTCGACTGGTTGAGTCTCTGAGGAGGGCCCAAGTCAGATGGCTCTGGGTGGTGATCAAATTGAAGCCAATGGAGATGACCACATTTTTGGAGAGAGATAAATATTTGCAAGGCGGGGACGTCATTATACTCTATAGGGAGTATTTGGCAAGCTTTGATGTGATTATGCGGTCAAGGATGGTGAGACCCTGAAAATGTGGGTAACATGTCAGACAGGCAGAGCATTTATAGGTTATTTATGCTTTGCGGTGGCCTCTGAGAGACATGTGTGGCTGCCTGGGTGTGCTTATTTGCAACTACTTCCGTACTGTCTCTACTTGGTGTCGACCTACTACATGGCTGCCTGCTAGCGACTCATTTTACTAGCTGCCTGTATGCAATGCGTTTATTGCCAGTGCAAGGCGGGTATGTGCTTGACCGCAATCCTGTGAGTCCCTGTGAAGCGGCTCAGCAACCCCTTCTGTGTGGATGCGCCCATGTGAATGCTCTACTTCACTGCCTGTTCCTGACTGTCATGCGACTGCCTGCGTGTGGTTGCCTGCATGCGAGCGCATGCCTGTGTTTTACCCCATTGTCACAGTGGGGGTTCTGTGTGTGTCCACCAGTATGCTGCTATGTGACTGCTTGCATATAGTTGCCTGCATAGGAGTGCATGCGTGCGTGCCACCTCATTCACCCATGCGACTGCTTACTGCATCTCCTGTTAACCTGCAAATGTACTTGTGCTCAAATGTATTAATGTCCAACCTGTAAATGCATAACCCACTTGTAACTTCCCTGTAACTAAGGTCCCCTCAAGTAACAGCGCCACGATGCCCAAGGGCTGTTTGGGCGCCATACAAATGTAAAAAATAAAATAAATAAAAATAAAAGTGTCGGTGTGGGCTATCTGTAGCATGTTAATAATGCATGACTGGTTGCATGATTGCGGCCTGCGTGTGGTTGCTCAGGCACTCCATGCGGTGTGTTTCTGTACGCCTGCGTATGAAGTGCAGTCCCCGTCAGATGGGAGCAGAGATCCCCAGGTGAGCACCGCCCAGCCATAACCGACGGTGTCACGCGCCCAGTAATAACCGACGTCACGTGTAAACATTGGTTTATGCCATTTCACAGGGTTACTCCTGCTCAGGGTGCCGTCGCGAGCTAGAAGATGCGACTCTTCAAGGATGAGGGAAGTGCCTGGGCTCCGAGAGCAGTGAAGCACATTTAGGCAACATTCTCCCAGCGCCTCCCTGCTGCTGTTTTTAGAGCCTGAAATAGCTTCCTCGGGTTCCTCATCGGGAGGGGGCAGGAGAGGCGAGTAAGACACTGAAGTAAGTGGGAACTCCCACCTTCTGCAGCGGCGTGCACACAGAGAAGGGGCAGACGCATTACACAGCCTTTCTTGCCCACACAAACAGGCGTGCACTCGCAGCAATCAGACCCTTAACAGCACATAGACAGGACTAATCGGACAGACAGAGGACATGTGCAATCACATGCACAGTTTCACAATCAGCCACACTCGCAGGCGTGCCGCCCCACGGGGCCTGGGGGAAGATGATTTCTTTCCGCACACACGATACATTGAATTGCCGACAAGCAGTTGAGAAGCCAGCAACTGGCTTTGAGGACCTTAAACCCTCCCAAATGTAGGAATTTGAAGACAGAAAGTCCCAGGGGAAGTAGAGAGGTCTACAGCGCAATGGGTTGATGCACCTATTGTAGGGTTTTGTAAATATACCGATATATTTTCAAAATCGATATAAGATGAGACCATTTTGTTAACATCGATATATATATTATTGCATATGCTACAATTTTTTATTTACATTTTGATATGTGCACAGCTGTGTGTATTCTCAAACAGGAAGAGGAATCCTGCATTTGCACGTTTGTGACATCTCATATGTAGTTGGCGGCTTACAACTGAGCATTTAACCCACATAAACAATATCGAGATATGACGATTGGTCCATATCGCTGAGCACTAACCTATTGCAATTATCTCTGTGTAACCTCCAGGCAACGCATCTTTTTGATGGTGAGATACTGATACAGGTTTCCTTGCTATGCTGGGACTTGTAGTCACCTCATCAGGAAAGTGCTCTCTTTGAAACACAACACACTTATCAACACTGACCCCTATGCTTGATGCAGAAACATTTCTCACAGCAAACCAGTGCCACACACTGGAGACCACGCCTCCCAACCTGGCTGACAGAACTTGAGCAGAAAGGGTGACACACATCCTATAACGCAAGTGAGTCAGTAGGGTGCTTCAAGTGGGCCATTTTTAATTCTGAGCCCACAGTCACTTGCTTTCACCTGACAAGTGAGGGGGCAACAAGAGGTTACCCATTGGAGTGAAGGCATGTTTAGAGACAGGGTGGCCCTCGCTGAATCCTTGCCCTGTGCCCACACGACCTGAGAGAGCCAGGGAATTTGTGGGTAGGGCCGAGCCAGGACCGACCCTGGGGTTCTGGCCTGGCTCTTAGGGCCAAGCATGAGTCAAGCCTTGGAAATGGCTGCGCGAAATGGGGGAGGGGCTTCTGTCAGGGGCTCAGTGCTAGAACAGGGGCTAAAGAGGTTGAGGCACCAAAAAGGGGTAAACGGGACAGGGGCAACAAAAAGGGATAATGGGTAGGGGCCACAAAAGGGAATCTGGAAAAAGGGGGCCAAAAGGGGATTGAGGTGCTGGGGGAGAGACTAAGGATAGTGCCATTTCTATAGCAGGGGTAGGGACAATGCTGGTGTTACGGAGATGGCATGTTAGAGGGGAGGGGCTGGGGCAGGGAAAGGGGGATGGTTGATGGCCCTTGGGGGTGGGGCACTTTTGTTTTTGCAGTAGGGAGTGGAGCTGGGACAGGGAGATCAGGATGGTGGCTCAGGGGGTGTGGGAGGGGGGTGGCAGGAATAGCACCAGTGTTTTTTTAATGGTGAAGGCAAGGATGGGGGCATGGGAGATGGCAAGGGGAGCGGCGCTGGAGGAGCACAAAGAGGTGGTAGGCTCTGCTGCTCAACAACTTCCAGCAGAGCAATGCTACTGGTTGAGTTGAACTTTGGGCTTCAGTGCCAACACTTCACAGAAGGAATACAGTACGTTTAAGGGTTCAGAACCGGCACTTCTCAGGAGTGCTGTTATATGTTTAACCGGTCTGTGCTAGCACATCGCAGTGAGGTAACTATGGTTAGGCATCTAAATTACTGGGACCATTACAGCACTTCTCAGCAATGCTGCTAAGCTTTTAAGGCTGGGCTGTTGCTAGGTTTGTAAAGGATCCTGGGCTATGCTAATGTCGGGACTGGCAGGACTCAGGGCTAGCTAGCCTTTTGGTTGTAGTGCCTGAGCTTCTACCCGGGGCTTTAACCAAAAGTCCCGGGGTTATAGCCCCCCCAAGCCGCCTAGCAACGCATATGCTTTAAGGGGACAATACTAAAGGGCTGCTGCAACCTTATTGGACCGGTACTGCAGGATGTCTCAGTGAGGATGTTGTGCTTTAATTGGAGAAAGTGTGGCATGGGAGATGCATTTTTCTCTATAGAGCAGCAACATCTGTGCCGTGACCTCCGCCTACAAAAATCTGCTTGTCAGGATGTGTACCGTGAGCAGAGCATAGTCCCCCTCCTGCGGCTGCGCTGCCTGGCCCAGCTGACACCGGATTGGCTAATAACACATCATCGTCACGTTGTTCTCTGTTCCCGGGCATCCAGTGGAAGGCAAACTTGGAGTAGTGGGGGATCTAGAGTCCTCTAGTCAGGAGCTGCAAGCGAGATATTAGAATACCCACAAACTTTTGGCTCACTACGGTTTTCATGTCCCATGAATAAACACAACATACTTTTCTCTGTGTGTCACATCACAGGCATGCAAAATGATTATTTGCATGGAGGTCTTTGAACCCGATGCTATGGAACATAGTAACTCATTTTGTGATCCTGTAGATGGCTTGGATTTCAGATGCTATTAGCCCAAGTCATCATAGCCAGTGGTGAAGGGTTGTTGGAATTATAGTCCAAAACGCTATCAAACAAGTGACCATTGTAAGGAATTTGACAGTGGGTGTGCACTCGCCTGAGTTTTTGGGATATATTTTAAGAAATTGAATGATGGGAGATCAACCTCCAGAAATCTGTGGGGCTGATCTGCACACATTTTTCTATGCTCACAGCATGGCAAAACCCATAGACCTGTGTACTCTGGGGGGGGGGGACAGCCTACATGTGCAGTCCTCTCTGTCACATTTAGTTGGAATGTGACACCCATGAGTACATGAAGACATCTCAAAAAGGGGAGGGCAAAACCTCTCCTGCCATGGCCAGCCTAATTAAGTATCAAAGGCTCCATGGATCCACCCTGCCCATTGTCAGTTATGCTGGTGGCAGTGCAAACTGATGAGAGTTAATTGAAGCACGCCTGCAAGGGGCCTGGTTGCATGGCTGTCAAAGGGGACAGGAAACCCAACACCTTCTTGATATGCATCTGTGTCAACCTGAAGTCAGCTCCCACCCCTTACTATCAAAGGCAACACACTGTCATGTCTGGGACAACTGTTTAAAATAGTCAACCCCCACAGGGGGACCCCCTTTAAGAGGGTAGATGTATGAGATTTGATGGAGACAGAAAGTCTGTTCTCGCCACAACTTGAAGGGATACTTGCGTTTTGATAAGGAACCACAGAGAGCTCAATTAACAAGAGAGACCCTTCGATCCACAACAGACAGGAAGATGGGTGGTAGTTGGTAGTACATGTTTGACCTCACGCATAACAGAAGTTTGTTGGTGGGGACCCAGATGGGTTCATTAGGGTAGGCTTAGTCTGCACCAATCAATGGGGCCCATTTGGCTTCAAAAGAGGGTTGCGCCGCTCTTTTGGCAGATCATCCGACGACTTCAAAAGGAGTAACAAGAAGGACTCATTTCCTGGCTGAAGGTACAGTCTGCCTTACAGCTTCCGCAAGTGAAGGAAGGCCAGTGTGCCCTGCTTGGTTTTGCCAGCAAGCTACCTAGGTGGAAAGTGCCAGAGAGTCTCTGACCAAAGGACAAGGCCATTGCCTGCAAACACTCTCCTCAGCTTTGGGCTGTCCGCCTTAAAGGATGTCACATTCCCAGCGAAGAAGCTAGGAGGAGTGCCACAAGAAGTATCAACCAGCGTCCATCTTATAAGGACATTGTGGAGGCAGTCGAGCCCCCGAACGCCGACCAGCTGCACCACTGACTGTTGTCATGCTTCAGCCACTAAAGCCATCCGAGACGCCTCGACCAGCATTCCAGATCCACCAACTAGAACAGAGACAATGATTCTTGACCCAGAGCCCCTGTGTAGGGAGCCTGCAGCCATCCGTTCAGCCTTGCTTGCCAAACCTCCTGCCGCCAGATACCCACAGCTGTCTCCCATCTTGAACTCTGTCGCAAGAGCTGCAAAGCGTCCTGGACCCGACTTGACGCTTTCGAGCATCAAGATCATCTGAAGCACCAGATACATGTGCTTCTGTCCTTCTCCGAATGCCCCCGAGTGACATTAATGACCCTCTTCCTCCCTTGGTGCTGAAACCAAATAACCTTGAACAATTAAGACTAATTGCTTTACCGACTACCCTTCTGTCAGTATCCATAGTGCACCTCTTTCCTTTGCGAATCTGTCTGTCCTCTGTGTTCCTTTACACAGTGGGTTGTATTTTGTAATGTGCAAGAATAGTCTGTTGTAATAATAATAAACTAGATATTTGTGTACAACCCTGACTGTACAGTCCCTTTTATCATTGGGCAATAATTGGATTTTCGCTGTGTTGCAACTAACCAACGATTCCGGACTTTGTAGATATAAGCCTGCTGGTCCATCCACGTTACCAAAATTGAATAAGGAGTTTTACTTGTGTTTCCAATCTGTTTGGATCCCTTCTGATGTACTAGAGGGGAGGGGCTGATTGTTAGTTTAGAAAACGATATTCATCCCTGGACCACTGGAGCCCCTGGAAGTTGATTTGTCACAACACCTAAGGAAAAGAAACTCAGCCTGCTGTAGATGCCACAAGAACACAAGCTGATCCCACTGTAGACACCTTCAGAAAGGAGGCTGATCCAAATGTAGCCACGTCCAAAACAGAACCCAATCCCACTAAAACACCTCCAAAATGGAGGCCAATCTAATCCCACTGCAGACACCTCCAGAAAGACTGGCTGACCCCACTGTCGGCAGCTACAGAGCAGAGATTGGTCCAATGGTAGATATTGTCAGAATGGAGGTGGATCGCACTGTAGACGTGGATCCCTGTGGTAGACATCTCCAGAACGGAGATTAATACCCTCAGAAAACCTCCAAAGCAGAAGCTGATGCAAAAGTATACACCTCCAGAACAGAAGCTGATCCCACTGTAGACACCTCCAGAATGGAGGCTGAGCTGGACCCACTGCAGACACCTCCAGAAAGGCTGGCTGACCCCACTGCCTGCATCTCCAGAACAGAGATGAACACTCCAGGAAAAACCTCCAAAGCAGAAGCTGATGCAGAAGTAGACACCTCCTGAACAGAAGCCGATCTCACTGCAGACACCTCCAGAAAGGCTGACTGACCCCACTGGCTGCATATCCAGAGATGAACACTCCATGAAACATCTCCAAAGCAGAAGCTGATGCAGCAGTAGACCGCTCCAGAAGAGAGGCTGATCCCACTGTAGACACTTTTAGAATGTAGGCTGATTCTGTTGTAGACACCCCCAAAACGGTGAGTGATCCCACAGTATGTAGCTCAAGGACAGAATTTGAGCCCACTGTAGACATAAACACAATGGTGGGTCTTGCCAGTCGCCTGATACCTTTCCTGAATGGAAGAGTGGGACCGTCTGCAAATATCTCTTTAATAATGGCGACAGGGGACCATCGAAAACCCGTTGCTTCGTGGTGAAGCAAGCGGGTGGCCTAGTCTATTTTATGACTGGTCTTTCCAGCTCAGAGAAAACAACAACTAGGCAGTACGGGGCACAGTGTCTGCCTACAGAAAGCTTTGAGTGACCATTCGCCTGATTTGGCCTGACGGGTGCCTTCCAGCAGTCTGGGTACTTGATCGTCCATCGCACATGCCAGGCAGGCATACCTCTCCTATAATATCGCTATCTTCCCACATGCCCAGTCTGTAAATCGCCACCTGTGCTGGCCCCCTCCCCCCACCCGCTATTTGTGAATTCCTGCTGTGGCCACACATCAACATAGGAAGTGGACGGTTGGTGAGGCCGCGTGCGCTGGCGGTAGGTTGGCGCGGGGCTAAGACAATCCGTGATCTGATTCCTCTCACAGGAATGTCCGGCTTCAGAAACATGGTCCCCGGGTTGTAAGTGGCTACTTGTCAGGAGATGGAGGGGCACCCTACTCCACTGCGGGGCTTTTTACTTCATTCTATTTTATTCAACTGAACTGATCCAGCACTACAACCTCCAGCAGGCAATTAGTGTAGACGTAAAAGACCAGTACTGGCATGCATTTGACTCACCTGGCAACCCTATAATAGCAGCCTCTGAAAGCAGCTCATTCAAATGCAAGTATCACTTGGGCACTGACTGGGGATTCCCCTTTAATTTGATGGATCCTGGTGGCTCATTCTGAAATGTTCGGACATCCTTTTCATATTTTGTGCAAAAAAAAATGAAACACGATGTTGAAATGGTGGCCTGCCGAGTGGTTTGCACAGTGATAAAATGACCCTCGAAGCCCCATTTTACACGCACTTCTAATGCACGGTGATCCATGCAAGCTTCCTAAATGCGAATAATATTGATTGACACCTTGACAGGCGTGCAATTCCCACTGTGACAACTTGACCCGTGTGCAGTGCACACGGCGCCTTTCTGAGCAGGGTCAGCACCTGGAAAGTCTCCCTTTATTTGTGTGTGCACAGTGTCACACGGCGCTTTCCCGGCCTGTATGTGGAGTGCACAGGTCTTCCCTGACCTCTGCTACAGCACTCGCTGGCTAGTGCTGGAGTACCCCAGGCATGTGCTAGGGTGCACCGACCTGGTGACCTATGCCAGGGCACACCAGGCACTGACGGTCAATGGCACAGTGAGCACTACATCTCCTTGACATTTGCCAAAGAACACATGGAACCCCCTGACATACTTTTAACTTCACCGCCCCTTTGCCAGGCGCCATACATCGCCACCACCTGACTGGTTCTATGGCAACCCGCAACCTGTGCACAGCACTTTACTGACCTGTGCCAGATTACACACAGAACAATGGACCTGTGCCAGAGTACACAGTGCCACTCTGCTAGACCACAAATAACACCACCTGACCGGTTCTAGATTACACCTGTGCTGGAATTGGCAACATTGCTCTTGCCCCTGCTGGAGTACAAGGCTTGTCCAACTTCTCGAGGGCCGGATCCATTTCGGCTTTTCAGGATACCCCTCATTAATAATCATTCGATAGATTTGCATACAATGATTCTAAATGTGTGCACAAAATGGAGGCAGAGGAAAGATGGCCGATGATGCTCAGCGGCAAATCAAACAAACTTATCTTCACGATATGCCAATTCCTACAAGAAATACTAAAACTAGACAAACATGCCACAGAATGAAAGGAAAATTGAGAAAGGAGATAAATGAAAAGTTTAAAATTAAACTAGAACATTTGACTAAAAAAAACATTTTTGTTCTTCAATATTAATGAGGGATATCCTGGGGGATATCCTGAAAAACCGTCAGGTTTCTGGCCCCCGAAGGCTGGAGTTGGACAATAAAGGTGTAAACGAACACAAAGGTGTGCTGATCCCTACAGGTGTGCATATATCCTCCCCAGCCTATGTCATAATATGCACAGCAGTCAGCAGCAGCTTTCTGACCTGTGCCAGAGTACACGGAGGGGCCTTGACTTTCACCATAAACCAAACAACACTCGTAACCTGTGAGGGGGCACACACATTGCCGTTATCTTGTGCATGGTGCACATATCCACTGCTTGTGTACTCAAGAACATGAACGCCATGACTCATAGAAGAATATAATACTCCCTGCACTGCAGTATTATTATTATAATTATTATTATAAGCCGGTAAGATAGCACAGCGAGTAAATCGGTCGCTTTGACATCTGTGCAGAGCCTTCTGACACATGTTAAAATCCCGGCAGGGCCAAACTCAGCCTTTCATCCTGCCGAGGTCGATAAATGTGCAACACAGACTGTGGGCAATAATAAGCAGCGCTCAGATGTCTGAAGCTTTGTAGCGCTATATAAGAGCAAATTATTATTATTATTTTATTATGGTATTTATTTAGCGCGGACCTGGCTTCGAGAAGCAACAGAGCGCTTTAGAGAGGTATAAACAGTACAGATGCATAACAGAGCGCTTTAGAGAGGTATACAATAGTACAGATGCATTACAGAGCGCTTTTCAGAGGTAAGAACTGAACAGATATACAGCGGGGGTAGGATAAAGAGGGGCACAGAGGAAGGGTACAGCTGTACTGGGCGGGGGAGGGAAGATGGGTGGCATCTAGCGATTCAGGTGGCGTGAGGAGTGACATGATGGCCTGGGTAACGTAGCTGTATAAACACATATACCAGTCCACCCTTGTGCCCTGTGAACCCAGAAGTCCAAGTGATGTACCAAAGACACACATTAACCACCTCACCTGTCCTAGAGTACTATGAGCTCCCCCTAGTGTAGGGCATAGCACACAGAGCATCACCTCTCTTGTGCCAGAAAAAAGGCAAGACCCTGTGATATGTGGCAGCGAAAGTAAGGATCATGTCTGCACAGTCCTGGAGGATGCGAAGCCAGGCCCAGACTATGGAAGGAGGAGCATGCTATATACAAGATTTGCCCTACTTTCCTTGAACCAAATGGCCCCCTTGAAGCACTTCCAGACCTCGGAACAAAAACAAGCCACCTCTTGTACAGAACAGAACTGAACGCCCTGAAGAAAATCCACAGCAAGATGGAACTGATTGTCACGTACGGGTTACACGAACTAGGACAAGATAGCCTACCAATGCCAACTACGGCGCCAGAGAGCAACAGTCCAATGAGCAAAGACAACAGAGTGCTCAAATCTAATGACCACGAGCTATACAACAAAAGCAGATGTTCAAGTTCATCAAAGAATTTAGGGACCCATTTACTGGCAGCTATGTCCCTACTACATCACAAGAGCTGTGTAACATCTCCAGACTTTACACCAACAGTCACCCGGATCCACCAGCCCCCAGATGAGACGCCAGCAAATCTGGCACAGGACTCAGTATCAAACTGTCAACTCATTGCAACCCTGCCTTCACTTGTCAGCCTCAGTAACTTGAATTTACCAAACCAGTGGCAGCTAGTAACAGAACTGGTCCCTTGAAGACTCATGCCAACCAGATATCCTCAAAAATATTATCACTCAGAAAGCACCTGCAACCCTTCAACGTGCAGTAATGAAGGCCTCCCATGAGCCAGGAGTGGCACCTCAGAACTTCAAGACAGCTTTCATCGAATCACCAATAAAGAAGGCACAGGAAACCTAGAGGACATAACTACAGGGTTTGAAATTGAGGGGAGCTGGTAGCTATTTAGCTTGTAACCTCGAAGAGCCTGCTTAGCTTGAGACCAACAGCTACCAGGAGCTACTTCTGGCTCCCCAGACCAACTGATGCCAAACAAATACACCTATGTGAATTTATCTCTGCATTCGGGACAGTATATAAATAAACATGTAGATATATCTGTACAATATTCAAAGCATAAGGGGTCATAAATGATGAACAAAATGTTATGTTTTCATCGTGTGTGGAAGTGAGATTTGTGGAACGCTATGTACTCGTTCCTTGTTCCCCAGTGGTAGCTCCTGGTAAATGTTTAATGCTGGATACACAGGAGCTGCTTTTAGCTCATGCTTATACCATCTGATTTCTAGCCATGAACTCCTGCCACATATTCAGCATACCCTACACGGCCAAACATCCGGAGAGCTATATCGATAACCGGCTCCATGGCCATGTGGAAAGAAAGAACACAGAGAGAACATGATCAGCAGTGCCACCAATATGAGATGACCTGAAGTGGACCACTGATATGGGCAAACACTGCACCCTCGTGCGACCAGTCATCTCAGTAGCATTTGACACGGTCAGCCATACCATCTTGATCAAAAGACTGAAAGAACCTAACAGCTCCAGTGCAGATCATGAATAATGTAATTCCTCATTGAAGGAACATAAATCGCCTCTCCCTCTTATCAATCAACCCCATGCAGCATTACCGGTGGAGTACATTAAGCATCGAACCTATCACCCCTTCTCTGCAATATCTACAAGACTCCACTTATAAAAAGGAAAGGACAAGATCTCAGATGCTACATTTATGCAGATGAATGCAAATCATCTTCAAACTATCTACTGACAATGAAGACCCACTGGACCTCACCCAGGTCTCAACCAAGTGAACCCATGGATGACCAAGAATAGCCTGAAAGTCACCCCCGACCAAATGGAAACCTTGATCTGCCCCACTACACTGGCAGCCATCTATAGCCCTAATCCGATGATGTGGGAAACTGCCCACAAACCCCCAAGGTGGTCGCAGCTTTCAGAAACATGATGGACAGCCTGCTAACAGTGCAGCCTGAAATTATAACACAGGTCGGGAAATGCTTTTTTGCCAACTATTGCTCTGATGTGTCTGGTCTGTTCTCACCTTCTGACAGAGAGCCCAGCTACCACAACCTCACTGGTACTATTAAGCCTGAACTACGTGATTAGCTTATCCTGCAGAATCTCCGAACATGCCTTGAAAATGTTACGGGGAATATGGCTCTTACGGGTGCTACTGCGACTAGACAAAAGAGCTCACATCACACCCTCACTGCAAGCCCTGTGCAAGCCCTCATGTCTGGCAAAGAAAACAAACAATCCATAGCACTGTGCATCCCCAGTGGTGAGGGAAAGAATTCATTTAAAAAAGGTAACAACCTCCAATCAGGAAACACTACAAACATCCAGTAACACCTAACTCTTGACCATGCAAACCACCAAGGAGGCTCATAATTTACAGTAATGAGAACCAGAATTTGAAAAGCAATCTCAAAGGAATCTGCATGCAGCCGCACCCCCTTGCTTTCCACAAAGCACCAAGGCCTGGTCCTTTACCAGACACCACAAAGCTTGTCATCCCATTGAGGTTATAGGGAGTTATCCGACTATTATCATTGAAATACCTACACCCAGCCAGGTATTATGCACTCAGGCATGAGTCGAACATATCAGAAAGAGCCTGGAACCAACACCAAATCCGGTGGATCAGATGATGGAAGACATCCATGATAAGGCATCGCCAGAGTTAATACGAACTACCAAATAGCCATCTAGCCTCTTGCCCAAACTGAAACCATATCCCCCCACACCACCATAACATGGAAACCAGTGTTGGGAAGGGAGCAAGCCCATCCCACTCCCCAGGCACTTTAAGGTGGTACAAGCCCCATTGGAAGAACTATAAAAGACCAGGTGCGAGGACATGCGATTTAGACATTTAGACATAGTGCAAGCGAAAACCATTTTTTTAGATATATAGTAGCTATAGTCAAAGCACAGGGCTTGCACGGCCATGCAGCATTTAGTGTGTTAGACACAGGGCGCGCGGCTGAAGGGGAAATCTAGCTAGACCCAAGCGCTGATGATTGAGGCCCACACCGCCAACTTCCACAGAAACCCTTCTTTGTTTTAAGGATGTTGCCAATATGTTTGTTCTAAAAAGAATGTGCCCTGCAAGGCCACGAGACAGTACTTGGCATCTTGGTGTACGTGTTATCACAAACAAGAGGAAGCAGGCCTCCGATCCCCACCCAGCTAACTACGAGTTATAGCCCCTAAAAATTCCCTAGTCCAGAGACCTCTGAATTCCACGATACCAGTTGACCCCAGACCACTGACCATAAACCAATCAACCATAAGATCTGAGAGTATGGTTGTCCGACCTTCAGGTACAGGGAGGGATGAATTATAGTTCAAATGCGAGGGTGGAAGCCTTGGGAGCTGATGAGGCGATCGGGAATGAGTGAAGTATGTGTGGGTCGGTGTGATCTCGAATCTCCCCCTGTGCCAGTCTTCGAGCCTGCCAGGTGCACTGTATAATAAAAGAGTAGCATTGTTCACAAAGGTAGCTAATTGCTTCTTTGGCCTTGGTTCCATGGAGACGGTGAGCCCAGCAGAACCCATGTGATGGAAGACGGATGGACTGGGTTGAGACCAATGACCTGGCATCCCCTATGGATCAGGCCGACCATATATAGGGTCGCACCAACCAGCCACCCAGGTTCTCACTGTTTACAATGATGTCACCTACGACGCTGTGTCTCCCTATAAAATTCTGCTTGAACACTTTTTGGCAGAATGTTCTGTGGCAACAGAGCTCTTTGCTGTTGCATCTTTCTTTGCAGAAATAAATACTTGTTTCACTTGCAAGAGCATTTTGGGCTTTTTACCCTAGCGGGTGGTATTTTTTCTAGTGTGAGCGTTTAGGGGCGTGCCTTTACCAGCAAAGGCAAACACCCTTGACCAGAACCTCAAAGCTCATAATATACATGCATGGGCCACATGACCTCTCTTAATACCAAAAACAGGCACTTCAGGGTATTGCCAGGCCGCGTCTCACCACACTCTGCACCTGCAAAAATACCAGCAAACCTACCCACACACACAGGTTGGTTTCTACTGATAGGCAACCAACAAGGCAGCAACCTCTCTCTCATGGGTGTAGTTTTAGGGGGGGGACAGGGCTATTTGTCCCCACCCCCCCCCCTGAACTTTCATGGCACACCATCACCATTTGGCTGGGGCACCTTTTCTTCAGATGTCATGCCCCCCCAACATTTTCAGCAAAGTTACTCCACTGCTCTCTCTCACCGCTCGACTCCCGCTAATGCCCCTCCCCAAACCCCACTAAACCAACCCATCTCTTCTAGGTCTCAAAGCAGCATGCTGCCAAAAGAATGGCTTATGTTGTGCTACATAAGAACGAGTAGCAGTCAGAGTGCTTCCCTTGACAAGTATCCGGGAACACACTGTGCCTAGAGGAGATTCAATATGCAGTGTGCATCACAAGTTCTGCTTTAAGGTGCTGCCTGGTGCCCAGAAGGCCCCTGTAGCTTTGCAGTGGGCAGAGGTACAGGAGAATGGACCCGCCCTCAAGCCATAACAAAGGGCACATGCCACCCTGTGCTTAACCTAAAGGGCAGGGCGTTCGGCAGAATTACCACGAATTTAACACGTTTTTTACCTTTAAGTGCTGATTTAAGATTTTCCCTAGTCGATTGTGGTCACGTGCCTTTTAGAACTGCGCCCTGCATAATGTGGAACGATTTGATAGTCTGTTGTCCCAGAGGGACTGCGCACGCCGCAAAAAGACAAACCCCCAGCGTAAGGGCCAGTGGCAGCGGTGCTCCTCTACTTGTTTTTAAAGTTTTACTGTACCAATATTTTTATTTGAAAAAGAAACAGTTCCAGAACGGTTTAGTTTTACAATAAAAGTGTAGGAAGAAGTTGAAACTTGCACTTCAATGCACTGCACTGAACATTCCCTTAAACAGCTGGTGTATTTGTTTAGAGGTTTGGATTGCGCGTGGGAGCGGCATTGCAACGGGGTTTGTGAGGAGCGGGGCCGGGCCAGCAGCGAATATAGTTCCACTACTGTTTTTCGACCACAGACTATATTTGCCACATTCCTTAGCGGACCTAGCCGACAGGCTCAGGCTAGCCTATAGGGCAATAGGCCCATGGCCGAAGTAAAAGCACAAAATGCTGGTGTGGGCTAGTTTTTTTGGGTCAGAGTGGGCTACTTTTTTTGGCCAAAGTGGGCCAGTTTAATGAGTGATGCTGCTAGTAGTTTTGACCAGGGCTGCTGAATAAATATTCTTTGAAATTGACAATTTGCATCACATTTTATCAAAACAATCCCCCAGTGTCACAAAAGGAATGAATTGCGATTTGCAACTGTGGGTCACTTTTTCAATGGTGCCCGAGTCAATTTTATGGGCCAGTGCGACCCTGCCAGCCGAGAGATCCAGGACTCAGTGAGTAAGTTACCAATAGGTCTCCTGAACTGCCTCTACACTGACCAAGGACTAATCCCAATGGACGCACAGAAGGCAACTCATATTACTATGCTACTGTTAAAAGATGCCAGCCCAAGAGCTGGCTAGCCACACCCTGTACAGCACTCCTCTGCTCTCGAGCTAGGTCAGCGCTTTAAACAATCAAATCATATGTAAAATAAATACATGTGGGTTCTTCAGAAAGATCCACATGGCTTTGTGGGGGGAAACATTGTTGTAAGAGAGGCTACATAAGGCAATTATGAATCATAATGTCCACAACCTATGGGTTTGGACACGCACCTTAAATACACACCAACTCTACCACTAAGGTTGCACTGATCGCACAGGTTCAAGCTTCAGACAGCGCAGCTAACTCTAACATTGAAGTCAGTTTACATGATTACACCAAAAGCAGCCACTCTCTATGCCTTAGGTTCGACAGGTCTTACAGGCTCACACGCCTTGCAGACGCAAGCCTTTGACAGCAGAGCGACCTCTCCGCTTGCACTGATGTGACAGGATCAAGTCTCAGAGAGCAGACCTACCCACCGGGTTGCACATCCTAAAGGCACGAGCCTCGCCCAAGAGCACTATCACTCTTGGGTGAGGGTACAGAACATTTGTAGCCAGCGAATCACAGTGCACCAGCTGCAAAACGTCTTTGTTGCATGCATCTTTGGAGCTTTTGTTTTGGTGCTGGGGCCAGTTTACAGAACACTTAGAAAATACTTTTGGACTAGTGTGAGTGTTGCGCGAGCATGGGAGATGGGTATGGGATGCTTGCCCCCATGAGAAAACACAGTGAAAATTGCAGCAAAAACGGCTAGTCGACGAGGTGGGACATATCCCCATCTGTGATATCAATTAAAGAAATAGCACACGCACAGGCTGCTGCACATGCGCATTACTGGCAAGCAAGCGCGCAGCGTCGCGTATGCGCGGAAACCGTGCATGAACTACTTCTTTCACTGGCATCCCTGCAGTGTGCAATGGTGGGCTAAAGACACTTTTGCGGTCAGCACATTGGCATAGGCCGGTTGCAAACATTCTGCAATCCCAAGCCTGAAGGCATCAGTCATTAGCCAGAGCAATCCCATAAATTACGCAGATTGCATCGGCCCGGGCACGACTGCTCGTTCTTATGCCATAAGGCGCCAGAGTTTAGAAAGCTGACTCAGCACTCACGTTCCACAGATGCCGCAGGGCCAAATTGCAATTATGTCTCACTAAAAAATGAGAAATCTCTGCTTTGTTTCTAGTTACAGGGGTGGTGTGGGTACCATAAATCAGCTTTGCATAACTGGAATGAGCCAGATGGACATTCTAGGCTCATATGTAGTAAAGCGCACAGCTTTCGCTGGCTAACAGGATCAGGCATGAGGCAGCCCACCTCACCACATTTTAAGACAGATATTACAACCCAATCCTTGGAGAGCAGGGCTATTTCATGGGTTTCACCGATCCCACAGAACCAGCCTTCAAACAGCAGAGCTTGCCCTCTAATTGTCCCGATACTCCAGACTGTAGGCAACAGCTCTATCTCCCAGGTCGCAAAGATTTTCCAGATTCCAATGCCCAAACCGTCCACACAAGGGACCAGCACTAGCTGGCTGTGGAAACCCAGGATAACTTCATTACAGATAAGAACTGATGGGATCAAAGGGTTTTTATTTAGTGAAAGATGTCACAATAGGCGTTAACTCCCCATCAGATATCATTGACCAAGGAGACGTTTTGGAATCCTTACTGGCCCTGACCAAACTCATTGTGAGGATATGTGAGGGCTATGGAATGTATCCCGGGGTAATGTCACATGCTTTTTTGCATCCTCTCTTTCTCCCATCCAGATGGATTCATCTCTGGTTCATTGTGACATGAGGATCCCCAGTAAAATATCCTGGTGAAGGGGTAAATGGTTTTGTTTCCGAATCAGGGTGAATAGGTTATACCTGCTATAAAACAGGAGTGTAAAATTAAATTCATGTGATGTACAATACAAAGCAATGACTGTGTATCGCTCTCTATTCACAGAGTGGCGCCCCAAGTGTTTCAAAGGAAAATAAAACAAGGAATAGCTCTATTGAAGGCCATAATTGTGCTTGAAAGGTCCTGAGGAAGGCGATCGGAATGAGCTAGTGCCGAAACATTATACAAAGTGAAGTTGTTAAATAACTACAAATGTTTATAATAACTTCGACCTATCGGAACCCAAGATTTGATGTGGTACATGCGAAATGTGATGGCTCTTAATATAAATTGTAGTAACATGGTTTGGATTAATATAAAGCTATATGACCATGGTACAGATATAGGTTTGCCAAACATTGAGGGTGTGTATACCAAATACATGCCTTTCTACTGATTGATGCTGTGTATTTAGCAGTTGAATTGCACTGTGTATGATTGTATAATTCTTGATTGCACTATTTCTGCACTTTTTTGGACATATATAGGAAGCGTGCTCCTTTCTTTAAAGGTATGATTTGTCCTGTTTAATCGAGCTGATGACAAGTGCAGATTTTATAAAATTGGAATAAAATTGCTGCTATTCAGATTTTTGTCAAAAACACTGTTTTGTATATGTGGGTCTTATACTGAAACATGACAGTAGTCCCTTGATGGCCCCTTGAGAATTTTAAATTGTCCATTTAGATGACCTTTTTCTCCATCGGCAAGCTACGTAAGCACACTGTCAATATACATTTTACTAAATATCCAAGCCCAACAAATGCCCCTGTGGCAGCAACTTTGCCTTCAGACATGGTGACATGGGGGCAAACCCCAAACTGCAAGTGTGTGATCCACTGTGGTGTTGCAGGAGCATGTGGGATCCAAGACACACACAGGCCCATTCTGATCATTCAGGGACAGGCAGGATCCACGAGCAATGCAGGCCCTCCACTATCATCTCTCCGGCACCCGCGGCATCCGGGACAGGTAAAGGTTTGTGGACCCTATGAGCACACCTGGGATAGACCAATTCAATGATTCAGTGGAGGCACATGATCAGGGGTGGACTGGGAACCAAAAGTGGCCTTGGAAAGAATTTTTCAACGTGCCCTCGTATTACACATTTTCAGCAAGCCCAACACTTTTCCTATGAGAAAATATGGAAATGCCACACAAAAGAGGCACAGGGTACATAGGCCTGCCGTGAAATCTCCATAGTTCCCTATAGGCTAGTCCACCCTTGCACATGATCAAGCACATGGAGGCTTGCTGATCCTTCACGCAGAAAGTCTTGGGATACAAGACCGATGGATTCCACTGTATCCTCTGAGATAATGTGATAACCGGGACAGACTGAGGCCTACTGGACCTGTATGGATATGTGACACCCAGGACAGAGTGAGGTCTACTGAGCCTGTATGGATATGTGACACCCAGGACAGACTGAGGCCTACTGGGCCTGTATGGATATATGACACCCAGGACAGACTGAGGCCTACTGGGCCTGTATGGATATGTGACACCCAGGACAGAGTGAGGTCTACTGAGCCTGTATGGATATGTGACACCCAGGACAGACTGAGGCCTACTGGGCCTGTATGGATATATGACACCCAGGACAGACTGAGGTCTACTGGGCCTGTATGGATATGTCACACTCAGGACAGACTGAGCTCTACTGGGCCTGTATGGATATGTCACACTAAGGACAGACTGAGGCCTACTGAGCCTGTATGGATATGTCACACCCAGGACAGACTGAGGCCTACTGGGCCTGTATGGCTATGCGATACCCAGGACAGGACAAGACGGGACATAACTTGCGGATGACAGATGAAGGCCCACAGGCCCTCTTTGGATACACTGTACAGAACAGACTTGAAGCTCATGGGTCCTGTAGGCACACATGGGAGCGAGGACAGACCAAGGCCTACTGGCCCTGCAGTGACATGTGGTACCCAGTACAAACTGAGGCCCACTAATGTATGGGCACATGGTACCCACCCCCACTGGTCCTGTATTAACAAGTCATATGCAGGACAGAAAGATGCCCCCTGTCTTGTAGCAACATGTGATTTTTAACTTCCAGGACAGACTGTGGCCCAAAGGCACCCATGACAAACTGAGGCCTACGGGCCCTGTAACGATCCAAAAGAGACCCAGAACCACTCCCGCTGTTTCAAACCCATCAGAGCCCTCCTCCCCCGCCCCTGACGCCTCCAGTTGGCCTCAGCAATCCTTAAAGACCTGCATCTGTCAAGGACCAGTTTAAATAAAGACCTGTAAGGAGAAACCGGCCTCCCAAGCTTGTCCGAATCAGCATTAACACAAGACTACCCACCAGCCGCCCTCCCTCTTCCTCCAAAGCACCACTAGCAGCAGCTCTCCAAATATACTAGAGGAGGGAGGGGGGGGGGGCTGAAGCGAGTCCCTCATCCCTCATCCCAGGGTATATGTGTAAGAGCCTATTTATAACGAGCTGACCAGTGCCCTCTCTCTCTCTCGCCCCTACATGTGGGGCCTAAAAGTGAACTTCTGGTGGTTACACAATCCTGGACTGTGCGTTAAAATGTAACGGTTACGTTTGTGTCTGAACTGGTGTTTCTCTAGACCCTCTTCCAATTAAATATCGCTACTGGAGGCCAACATACCAAGAAAGTAGCCTCGATTCAGTACACGGAGATGCCTGGGTTACTTGGGGAATGGGACTGGCAAAAGCGCAATGTCCACCTGTTATCACTACAACGGCTCTTTGCCCTGGTTGCCACCGTCCTGACGTTGGTTTGAGTAATCCCTACATTTGTTGGGCCTAATGTTACAATCTAGCCTTCTTGGCTTTTTTGTCAAAGTAGAGTTTTGGCTCACTTGCCAACTAGTTGGAAAGCTGGTGTTTCTTTGTATGCTTCTAGATAACGCGTATCGATGATGCCAACCCTCACCCCCGTAACCCATGAACCAAAACTGAAAGGCATGATTGGCGCAGCGACTCGTACTCACGGTTCTTAGGAACTGGATCTCATCCTCTCCCTCTCCGCCCTCAGCCATGGCTCCTGGCGGATGGAGGCCGCAGCTTGTCGATGGCGGCGGTGTTTGCGCTTGGGCTGGAAGCTACTATCTTCTCCTTGGTGGGTCCGGGCTATTTCTAGAACGGCCAGGCACACTTCAGTTTGGGTCAGTAGTTCTTTGGTGAAATGTGTGGAGCTGTCACTCTGCTGGGACCAGCAATAGTTCTGTTGATTTGGTTGGAGCTGTGGAAAGCTCTGTTGAGGACTCTTGGGCAAGTTGGCCTTCTGCGCACTGGGTTGAGCGCTCAGTGGCTCTATTTGGCACTTGGACTGGACTGTTCTTTGGACTCACTCTTGGTTGTCGATGACTCAGTCGAGCTTTCGTTTGACACTCAATCTGGGCTGTTGGGTTGGGGCTGTTGCTGGGTCCTCCGAGCACAGGGTCGAGGTTGTGCTTCGTTGGGTCGGGCTGTCGCTCTTCGAGACTGTTGCTGGTTCGCCGAGCCCTCTTCGGACCGGGGTCAGAGATGTGGTTCAGTGGCGGGTTCTTGGGGCTGAGCTGCAGCAGCTGCGAGGAGCTGCGCTGCCGGCTCTCCGGGCTGCGGGAGTGCCGTCGCTGGCTCTGCTGGGCGCGTTTTGGGTCGGGTGAGAGCGGTCGCCAGCCCCCGGGAGCGCTCGAGGGATCGGGGCTTAGCGCCCTGCGTGTGTCCTGATCAGCTGCCGTTGGCAGACAGCTCGCAGCACCAGCAGAGCACACCGGCTGCCTAGCACTCAGACATATTCCGCAGCCAGTCAGGTGGAGCAGGACCCTCCTCCTCACAGGCTGCCTATTGGCAGGCGAGACCCCCACCCCTCTGACAGGCCAGGAAAGAAGGGGGGCTGCCTCGAGGACTTCCCAGCACGCGGCTATAAGGGACAGCGGAGGAGCCCCCGAAGGACAACAGTCTCCGCTGCGCACACACGCAGGTCTTCCCTTAAGAGGGACGGACGGCCCCGATTCTCAGGCACGGAATTGTGGATATTCGCTAGTTGCATTTTTCCCTCTATTAAAAATCCTTTCGGCTCCAAGCTTTTCAGAGGGGAGTTGCAACAACCCTGACTCAAATCACCTCTGTAACGTTGCGGAGGTGTGTTTAGACACGGGAGGCGCAGGTCAGTTGGGAGACCCACGCCTTCACTGTATTCATGAGTGCAGTGCTGTTCACAATGCTCCCCGCTAGTAATGGCTGGTCAGGAAACGCATGTTGTTTTGACGACAAAATAGGACACAGAAAGCGGGGTCTAACAAGAACGTCCAAGTTTCCTTGACTGAATTTGTTTTCTCAGGGTTACACAGTGTTACATATCATTGTTGTTGATTCTGCAGCATAATGGTAATGTGTGTTAAGTCTTGAAGACTATGATGTCGACAGACAGCACAATTAAACATGCCTTGAAGGTGGGCAGGACATTGAAAGTAAGTTTTGTGTCGACGTTTGTCGTCTATGCATTGGCAGAAACCCATTTCCGTTCCCTGATCACTGCGATGGGCTAACTTGTGGTCCAGAAGTAGGGTGGGACCTGCTCTACTGACATGCGGGACTCAAGTGACCTGGGACCCCTGCCACAGGTGCAGGACCCTGAGGTGACCTCGTGAATGTCCAGCTACTGATGCCCATCCCTGGGCTGACTGACAGCCTGACTGTAATGCGCTAGATGACCCCATGGCATCCAGTCCTCAGGACCGCGCCAAAGGTGACCTCCTAGACTCCTACCCCAGGACCAGTCAGCTGATGACCAGCCTTTGGGTGGACTCCCAAATGAGGGTCAAGATTCTGATGACCAGTCGGGGTGATCCCTGTTAGAGTGTGGTATCATTGCTTGTGAAAGGTGACCTCTTGACTGGCCTACTTCCAGTGAGGCCTCCTGGACATGCTCATTGAGTCGGTTAGACGCCACAGTGGCATTTTAGCTCAGTGCACACACTGCAGAGATCTTTTCAGGTGACTGGCCAAACCAGTCGGTGCATAAGTCTCGGGAGGATAGCTCAGGGACAACGTCCAGGGGTTCGATCCCCAGGTCCACGCTTAGAAACCTCTGTGTATTAAGCGTGTTATAAATAACCAATCATACCATGCGTGGCGTTTTATCTCCTCAAATAATCTATAGGTGGCATGCCACAGAAAAAAGACTGACAGACACCAAGTGACCTCCCAACATAGAAATATATGCATTAGTGGCCTGTCAACTCAGGAACTCCTCCCCAAGGCATCCAGATCCAGGTGATGCCCCACAGGGAATTTCTGACAACAACCGCCCTTTCCGATTTAGGAGCAATCTGAAGGGTGTTACTGGCGGCATCCGAGCCCTGGGAATGCCCTCAGCGACCTCCTGAACCAAAGCACAAGCTGAAGGTGCCCATTCAGGTTTACAATAGTCACAATCTACAGCAGAGGCTCTGGTTGTCTTCCCAACCCACAGAACAACCAGTTAACCAGACACAGCTTGGCCTAGTTTAATGCATAGGGGTCTTGTATAGCACACCTCTGCCATTTTGGTGGCCCCATTGAGCGTTGCCAAGACTCACGCAAAAAGAGTATTCTAGCGTGGCTTCTTCACCAAAGGCTCTCGACGCGGGTGACCAGTCCAAGGCAGGGACTTAATTTCACCAAAATGCCAGGAGTAGCGGAAGTGACATCACACAACCCTTGACCCCTGATGACATCACAGGCAGTGATGTCATTTGACCCCACCCAGAAGTGATATCACAGGAAGGGATGGAACACAACCTTTCACCCCTTGAGAAAACAGGAAGTGACATCACATAGCATGGTTCCTAAGCACACTTCGAAAAATGTGGTTACAATATCACTATAATGTGATATACATTTCATACAAGAATGGATCGCCAATTTGTATCGTTAAGATCAGTGTGTATAGGCCCATATTACCAAATTACTGTGATTACAAGCAGACATCCATGGCCAAATGATAATGATCTGTTATTATATAGCACTTACGCTTAAGCACTTTATATGGAACAAATATACATACAATATCACCGAACCGGTGTTGGTACTCATTTATCGACCTCAGAAGGATGAAAGGCTGAGTTGAGGTGTTTAAGAACAGACTAAATCAGTTACTCACCCCCTGAAGTGTGCCTGAAATAAACCTTTTCATGAGTTCAGCAATTATTGTATAGAATTCCAGAAGGACACATTATTTGGTATTCCTGTTCTTTCTTATTTAGGGTCAAAGAGCACATGGCACTGGCCACAGCCCAGGAGCTTGCATTTTTTTAGGGGTAGCAAGGGAGACCCCAGGTGTAGCAAGGGAGACCTCAAGGGTCGCAGTTGCCACCCTTGGTGACCCCTAAATGATGTCCCTCGTCCAGAGATCAGTTCCTTTTAGATGATTAGTACCATCATTATATCACAATGCTATATAGTGCTACACCCGTTTCTAAACGCTGTAACAGACGTGATTACCAAATTTAATGATGCTCTACTTATCAACCTTGGAAGGATGAATGGCTGAGTCAAGCCCACAAATATTTTAACTTTGCAGATTTCAGGCTGCCCACATGCCTTTGTCAATATGAGTCACAGACAATTTAGGCAACCCAGGCCATACATAGCCTGTGCTAAGAAAACAAAACCCATGAATGCATTTGAGGCATAACTCAACTACCACTAGGCCACCCTTTCCAAGCATCAGTCATTCCTAGAAAGCAGTCTGCGGTTTGTACATTCTACATAATATCAATGGGCACTGATACTATACCCTCCTCTGCACCGCTCTGGCTATCGACTCCAAGCCACTATGCACATGGAGAGAGTACTTTCCAAAGGCTATGTCTCTCTAAATAGCAGAATGTTTCCTATGCATGTTGACACAACCGCAGGGCCCAAAGCACCATGACGTAGGCGCCTTCCATGTCAGATGTGATGAAAGGTTGAAGAGGAACTTCGACATTTAGAAAGAGCGGGCATATTTCAGAAAATGGATGGACCAACCCTGTGGATCTCACCCATAGGAGCGGCTCAAACTGCACCAACAGGAAGCAGTGGGCATTTGCCATGATACACCCATGCCAAATAGGTGAACAAGGAATGACCGTTGGCCAGAAATATGGATGACATTGTTGCAGAGCTGCAAGGAGCCACAATCTTGATTTAAACAACAGGTATCAACAACCCCTATGGCCTCCCGGATCAAGATGTGAATACAGCACCTTCTCCACTCACATTGGTTTATGGCAGGGTATTCAACCTTTTTCCTACCAAGACCCCCCTTGAGTAAAAATATTCTTTCCCTCCCTCCCCCACATAGGGAGTTGCCCCATAGGCTGTCCAAATGATGTCCAGACTCTTTAAAATATAAGCATATTGCTTTTAATAGAAAAAATAAGCAGTCGACGGTCACTTTAATCCTTTTTGATATTAAAAGTCATCTTAATCCCCTTTTAAATAGTATGCCCTCCCCCACACATCTTTCGTGCCCCCTCCGGGGGGCAGCCCCCCAGTGTGAAGACCACTGGCCTATCGTATAAGAGACTTAGTACTGGTGTGGCCTCAGTGGCCAACGTATTTCAAGAGTACATACATGGTATGCTGGCAGGCATGTTATCAATAATGTTAAAGGTATTTGTACCGTGCACAATCACCAACGTAGTTGGTCCCCAGGCGGATCTGTAAACGAGAAGGCGGGTTGCGTTAGTAAGGTGAAGAGGGATAGGGTAGTGAAAGAAGTGTTGGCAGCTTCAGTTCAGTTAACACTGTGCGCCAAGCTTTGGTGCGAGTATCGGATCGATGTCAGACCTCGTGTGCTGTTGGTGCGACTTATGTGTTGTTTGTTTTTTGTTGCGGTGTGGTGAAGTGCGTGCGGCTTGCTGTGCGAGAGGTGGTTGTGTGGTATTTGTAGGGGTTAAGCATGCAGAGATTTTGAGCTTTTTGGTTGATGGGTTATATGACTCGCAGCTGATCTTGGCGGATTGACTAGATGCCTACATTTGAGAATCCTGCATGGTGGGGGAGGGGCCAGGTCTCACAATTCACTACGTTTCACCATACAGTAGACAGAGATGTAGGCCCCACCTAGATACGAGTATCCTGTGATGTGGTAGGGAGGCCTACGTTTGATAATGCATTACATTTCACCATACAGTGGACAAGGCTGGAGGCCACACCCAGACCCGAGAATCCTGCACAGTCGGAGAAAGGCCCAGGTTCCACGACTGGCAGGTTTCAACCTATAATAGACAGAGATGGAGGCCACACCTAGACCCGCAAAGTGGGAGAGGGGCCTAGGCTTCATAATACACTACGTTTCACCCTACAGTAGACAAAGGTGGGGGCTACACCTAGATTTGAGAACCCTGCAGAGTGGATGCGGCGCAGGCTAATGTTCACAATTGTAACTAAATGTGGCATTTGCTATCATTCACAATTCTAACTGTGGCATTTGCTAACATTCACAATTCTAACTGTGGCATTTGCTAACATTCACAATTCTAACTGTGGCATTTGCTAACATTCACAATTCTAACTGTGGCATTTGCTAACCTTCACAATTCTAACTGTGGCATTTGCTAACATTCACAATTCTAACGCATTTGCTATCATTCACAATTCTAACTGTGGCATTTGCTCAGTCACAATTCTAACTGTGGCATTTGCTATCATTCACAATTCTAACTGTGGCATTTGCTATCATTCACAATTCTAACTGTGGCATTTGCTATCATTCACAATTCTAACTGTGGCATTTGCTATCATTCACAATTCTATCTAAGTGTATCATTGATGACATCTTATTAGAGGCAAAACATTTGCCTGGACATAACTCACAATATCACACAGTGACTAATACAGGAGCACAAATGTTCGTTCATGAAGGAAAATTTACAATGTTTCAGACACGTGTTTAACGCTAGAAGCATGACAGCAGCTCCGAAGAACGTCGCAGGTCTGAAGCCAGTGGCGGCTCTTCTCCTCATCGCTGAGCCCCCCCCTGAGACTTATTTTCCACAGTATTTATGATCCCATGTCCGTCGTCATGAACAGAAGCGTTTTCTTTTCACCTTATTTCTGTTTATTTGTACAGGCTGTGAGGCTCCGTGTGTGAAGTCATGGAATGTCAACCTGGATGGGCGAGGCCTGGCCCATTCCAAGCCCTAGGTTCATTGGTATTCAATACGTGGCTCTGATGAGCCTGGTCGGCGCTGCAGCGCGAGTGGCGCGGGCCAGGGGCATCCATTTTAATGCCTGAAAGGTGATAGTATTCTTGCAGGCCACACCCATGCTTGGCAGGCAGCCAGGCATGCAGCAGAAGCACGCCCAGAGGAGGTCGCACAGATGGTTTGCCTTTGGTCGAGTAGGCAGACGCGTCATAGGATGGAGTGATAGATGGCGCATGGCATCACACCTGTACCGGAGAGGTGGGGTTCATTGCTGAGCATATGAGTGCCTGGCTGAGTCTTTTCTCTTCCGGTTGCCAGTACATGGTGTGTTGACATGCAGGAACATGAGGGCGCAGACTCTGTGAGTGTTAAACGTACCCCCTAGCACATGCCTGCGCTCTAGCAGCCTGGGGGACTGAGGGGAAGACACCAGCACCTGCGCTACTAGGGAATGTTCTGCCAGATCCTACTGACTCAATATGTACAAATCCCCAGATCCTACTGACTCAATATGTACAAATCCCCAGATCCTACTGACTCAATATGTACAAATCCCCAGTATAGGGGTTCATATGGCTTACAAAACGAAAAACCGTTAACCCTTATTGCAGACAAATATAAAAAAACAATTACATTTCCTTTCAATTAAGATTTGCACAGTTCAACTCCTTCTAAGGACCTTTGCACTCAACTGGCCCCAACCCATCCTACCAACGTTTGGTCTGCATCTCAATCAATTACAGCCAGACCAGTTTGTTCATTATTTGTCTGTAGGAGAAATTGCAATCAGTAATTTTTCCCCCTCAATCAATATTTTCCACCAAGCATCAAGGTCCCTGATGTAATAATTACAAACGGTCTCCCCCAAGTACTGGTTGCGTTCCTTTCTAGTACCCTCACATCCCAACGTTAAATGTTTCAAGGATTCCACTGAATCTGACTTTTGACATAGTCTGCATTTGGCTGTTCCATATGACTTCGATCTTCTTCAGATTATTTCCTCTGTGGGTAAAATGTTCAAACGAAACCGTAGATATTGGGAGCGAAAGTACCAGTTAGGAAAAAGTTTCAGGTATCTGTTCAGTTTTCTGGAGCCTGCCCAGAAGTCATCATAGTTTTCATATCTTTTTTACAGCCTCTAAGGTTTGTATCCAATCACGTGTATATAGTTTATTTGTTTGTTTTTAGAGGATTATTTACTAAGTCTTCTTTTGTCTCGTTTAGGTCTGGCAAGATGTTCTCACAAGAATTTGCCATTGCGGTAAGGTTTGATCTGTTTTTTCTCATCCCTTTGTTGATGACCATAAAGCCTACCGTCAGTGGCTCTTCGAAGCATTTCCTAAAAAATGAGATGGTTTTCCAATTTGCTATTGCTTGTAGAGAAGACAAGGCCAGTTCCCTCCTTATTATCGAAATGGGTAGTAATAATGATTGCCAAAAAATCCCTTCTAATATGGGTCATATGTTTGCTGGCAAACAGAAAGCACTTTCGGCACCGTAGGACAGGGTTGGCACCACCTTCATCTTATAGAAGGTTACCAATAGGATGAGGGTGAATCCGCAGTATCTGCGTAATAGGATCTTACCTTGCGCTGCTAGTTTGGTTGCTTTCCTTCTCATCAGCTCCCCTCTCTGCGCTTATGTTTCACTGTTGTTTTTGCAGACTCCCAGGTAGGTAATAGCATTGACCTCTAGTATCCTTTCTCCTTTTAACAACCACACACACGTGTTTTTTTTGGACTGTTTACCACAAGGTGTACTCAAATTTAGTATACAAGACTTGTCCTTGTTGATTGTCAACCTATTGGAGTCGACATAGTTCTGGAGTGCTTCTAGTTGACATTGCAGACCTATTGGAGTCTGATCCATTAGAACTATGTTGTCAGCGAAGAGTAGCCTTCCAATTGGTATACCTGCTACTTGTGGTGGAAATGAGCGTGTTTGTCCAAATTTCTCGTCGATGTCCGAGACAAAGAGGTTATAGAGGTCCGGAGCTAGTGGGCAGCCCTGTTTCAAGGCCTTTGTAGTATGTATTTGTTCTGACAGTAGGCCAGTTGTATTTAGCCTAACCCTGATGGCCGTATTCGTGTATAAGTCTTTGATGTTCTCTACAATGGTAGGTGGACACTTCCAATTTTCCAGCTTGTTCCACAATAGCCCTCTTCCGACTGTGTTGAATGCCTTTGACAGGTCTACAAAGGCCACACATGTTTTCTGGTTCTTGTCTTTGGCACATCTAGATTTTAACAAATGAATCAGGAAAATGTTAAGGGGAGTCCTTCTCCCCTTAAGAAATCCTGACTGCCAGGGGTTTCTTCCTCCTGCTGATACGCTCCATTTAGTAAGAGCTTTCAGTAAGATTACTGCAAATACTTTTCCTGCCCGACCAAAAGTGCTATGGGACGTAAGTTGTTGGGGTTTGTCCTAAGCCCTTTTTTGAAAGTTGGTATGATGATGCCGGTTTTCCATGAGATGGGTACTTTCCCCATAGATAAGATGTATTTAAACAGGTGGTGTAAGAATGTGGCCCATTCCTCTGGACTGCTCTTCAATATAACATTTGTCAGACCGTCTGGGCCCGGTGCTCGTGAGTTTTTCAGTTCATTTATGATAGCTTCAAGTGTGTCAATTTCTATATCTAGCGATACATCTTCATGTGCACCATGTGCTGTCCGTATTTGTGTAGAGCTTATTTATTCTTGAATCTGTGCGTAGAATTCACACCATTCCATGGCTGGGATCGGATTTGACATCAGGGCGCCTTTTTGGGGCGTCCACTTCATTGATGCTTGCCCAGATTTCTGAAGTATTTTTGGTTTTGGTTTTTTGTAACATTCTCTCCGCATCTTGGTTTATGATTTTTTTTTGTGTCAATGAAGCCAATTGTGATACTTTTGTTTAAGTTTATGTATTTCATTTTGTTTCAATTGCGCAATCAATTTCTTTAGCTTTTTCTTCCGGTCCACTATCTTTATGTCGTAGGTGTGGCGGTGCGCCATTTTCAGTTTGTTTTCTCCCGTGGTGGAGTGTGATTTATACTGCTTGAATAGTGGAGTGGAGTCAATACTATGTTTCCCTTCTTGGGTTTCCATATGTCTTATCAGATATTTTTAATTTGAGTTCATCACTGGTATTTTATGCAAGTATATTCTTAATTTGTTCCTTCCTGGATTTATGGACATTGTTAGCATGTTTCCGTGGGTGGTTTTTACGTTTTAATTGAAATTCTTACACGTCAGTTTTTAGAATATTATGGTCACTTGCTGACGTGTTAATTACTTCCAGTGTCTGAATACTTTCTGACATATTGGTTGAAATACATATATAGTCCAGTATTCCAGCTGAATGGCCACCTTTCCAAGTCGATCTCCCGGGCACGTCCCCTTGCGTTATGCCGTTCAGAATTACGCAGTCTCTTGATTGTCTTGATTACGCAGTCTCTTTAGCTTCCTCCATAGGATGCCTCGCTTTTGTTTTTTCGTTGCTGTTAATGGCTCGACTATTGCCTGGTTAGCGTTGCCAATACAAGTGCAGTTTAGGTCGCCCACTATTATGAAAAACGGGTCATGCCAATTCTCCCTTTGGTCATCTAACAGTGCCACTATCTCGTCGGGTAGGGAGTTGTTTGATGTTATTAAGGGATTCCAGTATAGATTTTGTAATATCAATACTCGCTGGTTTCTCCCTGCGTCTTTTCTTGGTCGAACCGCTACCAGCTGTATGTATGGAGTTGGAGTCATAGTGTATAGCAAGGTCCAGTTCAGGTAGTTTCTAATGGCGACCAATAATCCTGACATTGGTCGTCCCCTTGATCCTTTAAGAGCTGGATTCAACAAGACACAGTATCCTTCCACATATAATAGCCAAGTTTCTTGCAAACAGAGGATTTGACATCCCACTTTTTGGAGTTCACCTTTCCTTAGCAGGTGTCCGTATCCTCTTGTGTTCCAGCTTATCAGGATCAAGGTTTCCCCCGCTTCTTTCTTTAAACATTATTGGTCGTGCATTTTTTCCGCCAGGAGGTTGGCTAGCCATTTCCACTTTTCGTCGTCTCTTTCTTTTTCTTGTGATGGTTTTCTAAAATTCTGTGGCGATTTGTCTCTCCTTGTGTTTCTTCTTAGAGTTTTGTTGGTGTGTTCATGTTCCTTGTAGTGGTTAACGTCAGTATTTGGCCTTGTGGGTACTTGGTCATACTGCTTTGTAGATTTGTAACTTGTCTCGCACAGGTCAAAGCCCATGGGCTGTAGATGATTAGCTTCATCCAGAAGGAGTTGCTTGACCAGGTTTGAGACTGTGTGTAGGAACAATTTTTCTGTTCGCTCCTCGTCTGGAAACTCGACTATTGCAAGGTCTTTTGAGGATATTAATCTCAGTGCCGGGATCTGGTGTAACAGTCTTACCACATTTGCTCTGTTGAGTATCAGACCATCGTTAAAGTGTAGCATTCTTTCCGTTGCAAGCCCTTGTTGTTGGGTAGGTAGACTACCATTGTCCTTATCGGGTCTTCCGTTCTTATTATGTTTGTCCGGCGACCGAGGCCTGGTCGCTGGCCTCGGTAGTGTCACGGGTGGGCTGACCTCTTGTCTCGGTAATAACACTGGTAGGCCTTTCTTCCTTTGCACTTTCTCGGTCTCTTGGAGTCGTTTAGATGCAGGTGGTGCCGGTGTCAGAATGATCCCTTTGGGGGTCTCTCTGCCAGCTGTATCTGCTCTTCGTTTGTTGCTGGTCATCCGCCTCCCTTGGTTCTCTCCCTGTGTCTTTCATCAACAATAGTTTGATGGTTTTTGCCTTAGGACACCTGTCCCTGTCCGTGTCTTGTACTTGTTTATGACCCGTGGTTACTTCACTTCCTGAGAGGCTCTCCTCCTCTTCAGAATCTGTCCTGTCAGAGTAGCTGTCGTCAGATGTTTGATTGTTTTCTTCATCCATATCTGTGTCACTTTTAGGTAGTACTTCGTCGTCCTCTTGCTCTTCTTCTTCCGTTAAAGGATAGGTTGATAAGTCCAGGAGGTCCTGATCACAATCCTTGTTGTTCGTAAGCTCAACTATCTCTGATGTAGCCTTAGTGGGAAGCACTTTCCTATTGTTGACCACCGTCACCAGGGGAGCAATATTGACGTTGGTTTGATCTTTGGGGAGTGACAGGTTTTTGAAGAAGGTCCTGCTTTTATTAGATTTTTGATTTACAGGAAGAGATTCGTTCTTTGGTTTTTTCAATGATGTGTTTTTCGTAATATGTTTAGTTGTTTTATGATCGTTTGCTTCCTTTGTTTTCCCCGTGTCACTCTGTTTTTTAAATTCGCTTTTCGTGAAAATTTCACAGATAGTTACTTCAGGAGTGCTTTTACTGGTTTCCTTCTCTTCTTTGAGAGATTCCACTGCTGTAATGGCAGTGGTAGATGTCTTTTCCTCCTGTTCTTTACTTGAGGCTGACTGTTGGGTTCGGGCTTGGGCTTGTGGTCATGTTTCCGAGTCTTTCAGATTTAAGCGGTCTTGCATTGGATCGTCTGGTAATAACCTGGGCCTTGGTGGCACAGTTCTAATTTCTCTTTGAATCAAATGTGAGCCACTGTTAAGTGGAGCTCTTGTACATTGTTCTTAGGATTATTGAGGGAGTGGCCCCGAGTTTCCAAGGTATGTGGTATTTTCTCTCCAACTGTGGACGTATTAATGCAGTTAGTGCTTTGCATGCTCCAAATGTTTTCTCCCAAAGTTACTTTTTTCCTTTCTCTTTTTTCTTTCAAGATGGGCTCAATTTTGTCATGGAGAAGTTGCGACACCTATGCCGTACTGTTGTCCATGTTATTCTGTAAG
This sequence comes from Ambystoma mexicanum, assembly GCF_040938575.1. Taxonomy (NCBI): domain Eukaryota; kingdom Metazoa; phylum Chordata; class Amphibia; order Caudata; family Ambystomatidae; genus Ambystoma; species Ambystoma mexicanum. Next base: position 722,277,410 of record NC_090923.1, read on the forward strand.
GCTGATATAAAGCCTTCCACGAATATGATCTTTAAGTGGACCATTGCTAGTAGTGTAGTGTGGCCTTTAAGCGTTCCTGCTACCTCTTCATATAGTTTCATGAACGGCGCTAGAATCGCTGTCATTGTAGAGACTAACATGAAATTATCTCCCTGATTTCCAGAGAGGCATTGTTTTTCATTTGAACTCCTTGTACCTTAGTCCATATACGTGCACCCGGATTCATGGAATTAGCGGGTAAAACGCACATTTGCTCGCCATTCTGCCTGAAAATCCCCATACCTCAAACAGGGATTTTCGAGCAGAATGGCACGCAAATGTGCATTTTACGCGCAAATAATTCCATGAATCAGGGGGCTGGTTGGGTCTTTGACCCTAGCTATTACTAGCTATATGTTTCCTTGTGTTTCAGAGTCGACGTGTTCTAAGTTAGGGGTTTGAGTGGCATGGGCTCTTGCTATCACCTTTACCTTGCTTCCTATATTTTGGAGTTCAAGGTTTCGGCTCTTATTTTGCACGGGACTTTACCCTAGATTAGAGTTTTCCATGTTTCTAGAGGTTTCCAGTAAGAGGTCATCTGGAATGTCTAGATCCGTACTACTGGGCCTGACTTGTCTGTCCTTGTGATTCTTCCCTTGAACTGCGCGGTTAAATCCACCCTTCTTGTTCCATTAAAGGTGAAGTTGGACGCTCTCATTGATGCTGTTAGATTCTGTGGTTTCCATGTATTGTTCCCTTGAATAGGGCTGCTGAAGGGGTTACCTTTCTGCAGAACAAATGGGCCCCTATTTGTTCTTTTATTTGGGAGCCACATTGTCAGATCTTGATTTGGTTCAGTTGCATCTAAACATTGCGTTCTAGATCGTTTCACAGTAAATTGATTTAACGGCATAGCTGTTTTTTTTGTATCCTGGAGTTTTAATGTGTGATCGCCGTCCGGCTGGGAATCTGGCAGCCTGATATCCATGGCGTCTTCTGTGTTTGAGAGTCTTATACTGTGTTCTATTGATCCTGTGCCTGAACATTTGCCATTTATTTCTTGTTGCATCCTCTCCCTCTGAGTGTCTCCTTGGTCTGTTGTCTTGACCGGGAACCTTGCTTCAGCCTCGTGGTTTAAACCAAGGCATTTTTCACTCAGCAGCTTGTCGCCATTGCTCTTGTTTTTTCTGCTGATTTGAGGTGGACCGTGTTGAGGCTTTCTTGTTCCAAGAGGAACACTGTTTCAAAGCCTCTTCTGGTGCTATGATGTTCTAGTTGCTGGTCTTTTTCATTGTTGGTGAGCACCAAAGTATCGATGTAACGGGCTGTACTAGCCCCTAAATTTACTTTGATGTTAAATGGATATGCCGTCGGTCCCTCATTCATTGGCGGGTCCGACGTGAAGTTTAGGAAAATAAGGGCTTCTGCCGCCCATGTCGGCGTTGTGCAATCCTCTTCTCCCAGTCATCTGGTTTTGTTTCTTCTCCGTCTTTCCTACTTATGTCCAAAGGCTTGGATGGGGAAGTTTGTCCTACTGGATTGAACACCCGTGCAGGGGTGGCGATGGATGGGGGGGTCTGAGTCAGGCATTAGTTTTAGGTGTCGGGGGTGTTTGGATTTGTCACTTTTGCCTGTGCCTTCTTACCTTCTGTTGTAGGGAGCGAAGTCTTCTGTAATCCTGTCCACCTTCCGCTGTCCGCGGTCCACTGTCACCTGACACCAGACACTCTGAAACACTCTGCTACGCTTCACTACCAGCCCAGTTTTTGAGGAAGGTTGAGCGGCGGCATCTGCAGAGCGTTGCCAGTGGCAGCAACTGAAAACAAACTCAGACTCCAAATTAGTTTCTCACTGATCACGGCAAATTCCAATTTTTTCCAACTGTTCTTGCAAAGTCTGCTGCTTCAAACAGAATGTAGTTCAGGGTCCACGGCACACCGGACACTCCTTTTGCAATGAAAATCTTTTTACTTTGTCCTGCTCAGTAGCCCTATTCCATCCAGTCCTCGGACGAACAAAGGGACAAAGGGGAGCGCCTCAGAAGTACAAACTTGTGTTTTTAACATTTTTTTATTTAAGTAACTTAGTTTAATACAAAAAAAAGACAAACTTTACATTACTATCCATACTAAAAAAAGACAAAAGAAAGCATCCCTCTGGCCTCGTGTAATATCATGTAACCCATCTAACTTACATGGGTGGCAGGAGAGCGTGTGAAAACATAAAAATTGATATGAGGCTGGGAAGCCCAAAGGAAACACACCAACACAGGTTACAAAGGACATACAAAGTGCTTTATTTAAAAGCTACAACAGTTACCAAAGTCAATTGACAAACGGATAGCTATTCGGCTCTCAGAGTAACGTAACGAACTTCAACGAGCGTTCGATGCATTAGTAGACAGACCGTACATTGGAATACTTGGGCTTTTATATCCTTTAGCCAGCCCTTGGCCAACCCCCTCGCGGGTTAACCATTCTTGGGACCAGGCCTAGGGTTTCTTGCCAGGTCAATCCCATAATGTATGCATTTTGATCAGTTCCGCTGATACAGTTGTTCATTTACACATAGGTCAGGGATAGGACAAGGTCTAAGTTCGCGACCCCGACGAGTGGCCTGCAGGCATATTAATTATTCATGTGTGCGGAGGTCACAACGGCCAGAATCTCACTCAGAGTGTCATTCGGTCTCCATTTTGATGTTCAGGGTGACTTCCACTTTACAAGAGAACCTAAAATGGCGGCTAAATCCAAGATGGCGACTTACATAACTTTTCGTTAAGGTCAAGACCTTGCCACGGAGCCTATTTACATGATATTTTAGACAACTTGGCGTAGGCCAATACACATTCAAATACTGCGATAGGAGGCATAATATCATTTCAATTCCAACAGACCCTCCTTTTGGCCTATGCCAAGTGCTAATATCATTTCTAATACTTTTGCAAATAACTCCATGTGTTGTCATCCATACATCCCGAATCATTTTCTGTAATATCTATAGGCATTAGGTCGTTCATCAGAACCTCTTGTAACACAAACTCTTTAGATGCTGTATCTGGGGCATATATTCTATGCCCTATTCTGCTCACTGCTTGGGCACAACATCCCCCTAGCATTCCACATATACTCGGAAGACATTGAAAACAGCAACAAAGGAATAGCAGGATCCCCAAAATAACCAGAATAACAGAAAGCATCTTCCAACCCCAAGATCGTAAAGAATCCCAGAACTAGGTGCTAAGATTCCAATCTCCTACAGGGATATGTACTTCAGAACTAAGAGTATGCAAGTTCTGTATTGCTTTAAAAATTGTCGGCGAGGAATCTGGTACTAAAACACAGCAAGCGGACCCCACTAATTTGCATACTCCACCTCGTTCTGCCAGAATGACATCTAATGCCATCCGATTTTGGAGTGCTACCAATCTTATTGCTTTTTGTTCTAAGGTCATATTGTAGAGTATGTCCGTGGTCCGGTTGATCGTTCTCTCCAGTACCCTTGCTAATCCCCTAATGTTCTCAGAGTTCGTTATTTGTCCCCTGAAGGGCACAACTGATTTTGCTATATCCCCCAATACTTGCCCAGGGGTATCTCCGTTCTTGTCCCGCCGTGGGCGAGCCTTAGAAACCTCCAATGTACTAGCTACAAATACCCTGGGTAACAGGATTCCTAAATAACAGGTTCCCTGCCAATCCTTGGGCAACCAGGGAAATGCTAAACTACCACAAACAAAATAAACAGGCCCCTCTACATACAGAGGCCTGTTTTCTCCAGTCAAATTTACAATGTTCTTACAACCTTCAAAATCTCCCATTGGCCGAGTGCCATTTCTTTGTACACAAAAGGGGACCGAGTCAGGGCTATGATTTATAGAGTAAGAAGGAGGCACAGCGTCCTTATTGCCTATCGGAGCCATTTTAAAGGAAATTAAAGTTTGAAAGGGAAGAGACAGTTTATCAGACGGCCTAATAGAAGCGACATTAGGTTTACTTCTATTTGCAAAAAGCGAGCATCCCAGTGGAGTTAATTCACGTTTCTCAAAATCATTCAGATTAGTTCCATCAAAGTTCCCTGAGATGCTATCATTCCAGCGGCCAAAGAATAGTGCTCTAAGAGAGGCATAGCAAGCAGTTGTTAAAGGTAAAGGGTGAATATACCATCCCAGTCCCTTGTTCCCATGTTGCGGTAAATGAGTGCAAATCCAACAATTACTCTTATTAAAAATGGCATGCTTTGCATTCATTACTATCATTAGAGTGTTATTATGATACTTTTGTCTATGTTGGGAGTCAAAGCAGTTGGTACAATCTCAGTCGGTAGTAAAGGTTTTAGAGGATAAATTTCTTCAAAATACCAAAGTCCTACAGCAGTAATCACAAAAATAACAATTATCGTTATCAAAACACAGCAGTACGTTTTCGGGCGGGGCCCAGGCACATTGTTCATTGTCCAAGTTGTTCACCCCCTTATTCACAAGTCCAGTGCGGGGAGCAGCAGTGGAGGTGGCAGGCATTGTAGTTCCTCAATCGATGACCCCAATGTTCGTTGTTGGCGACGCTACGGTCGCGCGATTTCTTAGTCCTTCCCAACCCTAGCCAGCAGAATCCCTTTTGTTCAACAGAAACTTTCTTATACAAAAGAAAACTTCCAATCACTTCTCTTTTTCCAAGTGCACGGAAAACCCGTGCCGTAGTTCTATTTTCTTCGTCGAAGATTGTACCTGGTGGTACCCAAGATTGTTTGATCCGTAAATAAGGCGTCGTCACTTCCTGAGGGAAGTAACGTATCGGAGGCGACGGAAGTCGCAGAGCTTGAAACAGTATTTTCCAGAAGTGATTTTTCAAGAGAGTGCGGAGACGAAAAGGACTGTTCCCAAGCTCCACGGGCTTAGAGAAATTCTCTGTCGCACTCAAAGCGCTGTTTGCTACTCCAAGATCAGAGACTGTAGCATCAGCGAGGGGTTCTGCTTCTTCTGTAACGTGTGGCGTCGGGTGAGAAAGTTTATTGACATGCGTCGCTTGGATCCAGTGTTTCTTCCCAGCCACCCGCACTGCTGTCCGGGTGACCAACAGCACCTGGTAGGGTCCCTTCCAACGAGGAGCGAGACAGGAAGACCTTTCGTAGGCCTTCACTAGGACCAAACTTCCAGGCTGTATATCGTGTCCTGGGCCCGTGAACCGTGCAGGTAAAGCTGAGTGCACCTGGTGATAAATGAAATACAGGTTTTTAGTTAACTGGTTACAGTAGTCTACAAGCAATACATTTTCCACCTCTCTCAGTGCTTTAGGTTTTGGGAGACCCCAAATGTTAGCAGGTCTCCCCATCACTACCTCAAATGGAGAAAGCCCAGTCTTAGTTTGAGGTGTAGTACGCATAGCCAATAATACAATAGGTAAGGCATCTGGCCATTTCAGTTTGGTATCGGCACATGTTTTTGCAAGCTTATTCTTTAAGATACCATTGTGTCTTTCCACCAACCCAGCACTTTGAGGATGTCTAGCTGAGTGAAATCGTTTCTCAATACGTAAGGCTGTGCATATCTGCAAAATTACTGCTGCAACAAAATGAGGACCATTGTCCGACCAAATTACCCTTGGGAGCCCAAATCGAGGAAAGAATTAATTTACCATAATGTTTGCAGTGGTCATGGTGGTAGCATCTTTAACGGGGAAAGCCTCAACCCATTTACTGAAGGCACAAATAATTACAAGAACATATTTCAGATTGTTACACCGTTCCATCTCAATAAAAACAAAGTGAATGACCTCGAAGGGAACAGAAGGGGGCCCAAAGCTTCCCCTTGGAGTTACTGTCCCCTTACCCATGTTGTGCTGTAAGCAGATCATGCAATTTCGGACATGATGTCTGGCAGTCTCCGAAATCTTGTCATTCACCCAAACTTGTTCTAACATTTTCGTGATCTGCTGAGCACACACATGTGTAGGACCGTGTGCCATCGTAACCATTGCCAGTACGTATGAATCAGGGAGCAACCATTTTCCTTCAGCTGTATCCACCCAACACCCATCATCATCTAGTTTCCCCATTCCTTCGGCCCACCTTTTAGATTCTTCTACTGTGGCATCAGTTTGAATATCTCGCACAGACCCAATACCTTCATCCATTATATAAGCATCTTTCATTTCCCTCGAAGCATACATGTCCGTGCTAAGGTCTGTGGCCGTTTGCCTGGCTATCAGGTCTGCAAAAGCGTTCCCTTTTCCCACATCATCTATGACCTTACGATGTGCTGCACATTTCATGATCGCTAACTGCTTAGGGAGTGAGAGTGCCGAGAGTAATTGCACTATCAAGGGGCCATGCTGGATCTTGGTCCCATGTGAGGTCAGGAACCCTCTTTCCGACCAGAGCCTCCCAAAGTTGTGAGCCACCCCAAAGGCGTACTGGCCATCACTATATATATTTACTATACGCCCTTGGGAGAGTTCACAAGCTCGGGTCAACGCTATAATCTCTGCGGCCTGCGCAGAGTTATGCGAAATTCTCTTAGTTTCAACAACTTTACTCAATGTAATAACTGCATAAGCAGCTGTAGATGTACCACCTGAAAGTTTGAAGCAGGAGCCATCACAAAACAGCTCCCCTTCTGCATTGTCCAAAGGAGTATCTATGAGATCTATCCTGCCCTTCGTTTCTTGTTCAGTGGTATACAGGCAGTCATGTAATTCTTCGTCACCGCAAACAGTGTTTTGCGGGAAAGGTAAGAGTTCCGTCGGATTAAGAATAAAACACCTCTTAATTTGAATGTGAGAGGCAAACAGAATTAATTCATACCTTGTTAACCGCGCAGAGGTGAGGTGTTGCATTTGGGTTTTGTTCGATAGGATATCAACAGAGTGAGGTACCATCAAAATCAAATCATGGCATAGGACCATTCCCTCACTCTGTTTTACAGACGCAGCAGCAGCAGCGACAGCTCGCAAACATCTTGGCAAAGCGCATGCGACAGGATCAAGGGCGGAGGAGTAGTAGCCGCACGGCCTATTCTTCCCTCCGTGTTCCTGTGTTAACACAGCCAAAGCACATCCATCACATTCATGCACAAATAATACAAAGGCCTTGTCATAATTTGGAGTACCCAGAACCGGTGCAGAGCATAACACAGTTTTGAGAAGCTGAAATGATCGTTGATGTTCCGATTTCCATGGCAGTGGCAGAGAAATGCCCTTCTTCGTCAAAGCCAACATCGGTTTTATCACTAGCGAAAAGTTCGGGATCCACAACCTACAGTAAGAAGCCATACCTATTAAGGCTCTGACTTCCTTCTGTGTATTTGGAACAGACATGCCAGAAATGCGTTTTATTCTTTCAGGTGTCAATCTTCTCCCCTCCTTTGACAGGAGGTAGCATAAATAGGCGACCTCCTGACAACAATATCGACATTTTTTGAGTGAAGCTTTATGACCATTTTTAGCTAAATGAACAAGCAACAGTACAGTGCCTTCTTTACAAGCACTTTCAGAGTCTGCAGCCAAAAGCAAATCATCAACATATTGAAGCAGTGTACAAGTAGGTGGCAATTCAAGGGTGTCGAGCTGCTCTTTCAAAGCTCTACTATAAATGCTTGGACTTTCAGTATACCCTTGAGGTGCCCTGGTAAATGTAAATGAGCGTCCCCCCAAGGTGAACGCAAACAAATATCTACTTTCCTTATGTATAGGGATGCTAAAGAAAGCGTTTTTTAGATCCACAACGCTGAAGTGCGTAGCCGTAGCAGGGATCATTGTCAATATCGTCGTCACATCAGGCACGATTGCAAATTGTGGGGCGACAACTCTGTTAATAGCACAAAGATCAATTATGAACTGGTATGGAATTGCATTGTCGCCACTACCTGTAATCTCCTCGATCACCCCTTGATGCACAAAATCGGAGACAATGCATTTCAAAGCACGCTCGCCCTCAACCCATATTTTATACTGCGGAATGCGTGGTAGTTTCACTCCATGTTTCAAAACTATTTTAACAGGCTCAATCTGTAATACCCCGACATCATTGTCGTCAACCGCCCATAAACATTCCGGGACAATGCTAAACTCAGGAGGTAAAGGTCGAATCAGGAACTGAGAATTAGGAAGTTGCTGTGGTAAAACCGTCAGCCGCACTCCATCAGAGGAACAATGAATTACTGCATTCAATTTCTTTAACAAATTCATCCCCAGCAAATTCTCTCCACAGTTCGAAGTCAGAAGAAAGGGGCAATGGTCCGCAAAGGGACCGAAAGAAACAGACACCGGTGAAGAAACCGGACAGACAATTGGTATACCAGAAAACCCTACGGAAATGTTTGTTTGCCCTGACAGTGGAATCTTTGGAACCCGGGAATGATCAATGGAGCACTTCTGTGCTCCAGTCTCTATCAAAAACTGGTGTTTCCTATTCCCTACTAATAATTCAACGTAGGGGCCTTTCTGATTAACGGGAATAGGTGAAGGTTCCAAACCCTGCTTCGGGCAGTCCTAATGAAATAGAGTATCGACAGAAGAAAGCTCTTCAGAAAGGTAGGCAGCAGAAGGGTGATCAAATATGTTCCTCGAGTCCACACTCGAGGTCTGATTTTCCCGCGAAAAAGGTTGCTGAGGATCTTGTAAAAACTGACCTCTATCAGGGCCCCCTACTCCAGGGCGGCCCCTAGGTCGTCTACCCATACTCCCAAATGCACCGTTTGACCTTTGTCGAAGGACGGGGCACTGTGCTCGCCAATGACCTTCCTGGCGGCAATAAGCACATTGATTAATATCCACAGGACCCAAAGGAGCATTTCCTTTTGGGACATACTGACCTCTGGTCTGTGTCGTGCCTCCTCTGGGGTTTCTAACAATTTGTTGTAATAATACTTTGGTTTTCAAATCTTCTTTCCTCTTTTCAATTTTGTCCTTCTCATTATTAACACGGTTCTCATAATACTGAGCCATGTGCAAAACCTCAGATTGAGATTTTGCCTGCCAAGCGCTCTCAGAGGACATAATCTGTGACTGAATGTCAGGCAACAATCCACGTACAAATTTGTCCACAAACAACCTTTTCCCAGACTCTGTACCCAAATCCTATCCCCTGAATTCAGAAAATATCTGCTCGAATCTGTTAAAGAATTCGGTGGCGCCTTCAGTTTTCCCTTGAACACAGGCCGTAAGCTTGTCCCAAATAATTATTTTCTCTGGAATTATAGTTTTTAATTTTGCGACAATTCTATCAGGCAAAGTAAGTATTACCTGTGGTGGTTTCTCACCTGCTGGTCTTTCCCCATCAATCCTAATCATATTAGCCCACGTATCTCCCAACCCTGGCACATCGTCTATTGTCCGAACCTGCTTCCATACATCTACGGGTAGAAGTACAGGAAATAGCAAGTCAATATCACTTAAGGTGAACACAGAGGACTGCAAGACGGACTCTATCTCTTTGTAAAACCCCGTCGGGTTTTTCCTGATATCGGGAACTGATTGTCTAATAGTGTTCACTTCCTGTCGTGAAAACGGGACTTGAACGAATTGTGATACATAATGTGCAGGGATATCCACAGCGGGGGCACCAGTGCCAGCGTTTGCGGGAATCTCAACTTTTGAGACAAAGGTCGGAGGAACCTCTCTCATAGGCAACTGAGATATAGGTACCTCCGGTCGCTTACTAAGCAACAGAGCCAGGTCGAGCGCTAAGGCAGCCGAAGAAGTGTCGGGCGAAAAAGCCCTTTTACAAATCCCCAATAATTCTATGGGGCAACTAACCTTCTTTCTTACACATTCTTCTTGCAGGTACTGTACCATTACCTGAATTACCTTTCTTTGCATTTCTACTGTATACTGACTATACGTGTCATATACTTCATCTGGCGGAATCGATGAATCCGAGATCCATCGAATCGCATCTTTGGTACAAATTCGTACTTCCTCAGGTACCGATCTACGACACGGAAGGAACCGTTTCTGTACATACATACTATCGTCTTCGTCATCCTCATCTCGTGACTTTTCAAAGTCCTTCCTATACTCAAACAATTTTTCAACATGTCCATATACTTTCTGCTCTGTGTCTCTCGAAAGTACCAAAGCATTTAGATCTCTCACCCCTTGTGGAAGATCCGAATTTTGTAATCTACCCCACATCACACATAAATGGGTCCCCAAACCTTCGATAAAAACATTTTTCTCGGGAAAACTGTTCAAATTAGATAATGTGAAAAAAACATTAACTTGATCACCTTTCTCCATACAGTGCTTAGCCCATGCAAACAATTCCTGTTTCTTATCTGCAGAAACAGTATTACGAGTGACAATCTTTGATCCTGCACCTTGATGAACTTTAGTCAATACGGGGCCACTCGGGAGCGGAGGTGCAGGTAAATTTAATAAAGGTCCAAATATCGGCGCAGGTGGAAGAGGCGGTGCGATAGGTGGAGGAACAACAACTAGAGGAATAGGAACAATAGGTTGTGCAGGGGGAGCAGGAATAACAGCAGGAACAACAGCAGGAATGGGCAGAGCGCCCAAAATAGGATCATATGGAGGTGGCGCAGAGGCACCAGGCCTGCGTTCGTTTAACAATTTTTCAATAAATTCTTCGGAAACATGGAAATCTTTAGAGGGGTACATTTTCTGGATTCCAAGTGAAAAAGCCCTATCCATATTTTTAACTGATTCTGAATGTTTTTCTTTATCATATAACAACGCTTTTTCGGCATTTGTTTTATGACGGCGTGCATGATTATCCCTACTTTTAAGCTGCTGTAACGCTTCTTTTTTCTAATTCTGTAAAACATCAAAGGCTGCAGGTCTAGCCTTCTTTTTTAGCAAGACTGATTCTAGGTATTCAATACGGGGGATCACAAAACTGCCGTTGATTGGCCACTGAAATTCGGAGGCATGTCTGGTCTGTCTGTGCCAAATATCATTAAATACTATACTACCAATGCCTCACTTACAGTACATAGTACATGCCGGCGACCCCTCCTGTGGTGCCGGGCGGCTAAATTCCAAAGATTGTCGATCGCTGCGGAACAGAGCCCTAAAGCAGCTAGACAATTTCCCAGGCATTTCACAAAAAATTGGTGTTACCTGGTCAATAATTGCGTCTGCAGATACAATACGCCAAATTCAAATTGTCAGGGTTAAATTAAGAGCCGGGTCACGACTGCACCTGACCAAACCTAAGGAGGACCGTATGGTTTATCAAAGAACTTACCTAACGGATTTTACCATGGGCCTCATTACGACCCAGGCGGTAAGGGGTTTACGGCAGCGTAAACAGCGCCGACCCTTACCGCCTGAGTACGAGGTCCATTAGCGCCATGGAGCTTTTAACACCTGCTTTTAGCAGGTGTTAAAATCCATGGCGCTAAGGGACCATGGAGTTAATTACGCCACCGTAATTTACGGTGGCGTAATTAACGCCTTCCCCACTCCCATTATGCCCTATGGGGCAAAAATGGGAATGGGGAAGGGTAAATGGGGATTGGGGACTTACCGCCCCGCCAAGGTCGGAATGGGGCGGTAAGTCCGCCAACCACCATGGCGTAAACGTAGTTTACGCCATGGTGGTAAAGTCACGGCCCAGGCGGTAACTTACCGCCTGGGTCGTAATGAGGCCCCTTGTGTTTGGTGGTTTCGACAAATCTGCCCGCCTCAAAAATGGACCCTCGTCAAGATGCCGTGTCAGACCACACGACTATCGTCCAAGGATCGGATCGTGCAGCGCTACCGAGGTATCGCGTCTCGTTCGGTCGGGCCCGCAGAATCACAACGTCCGATCCCGGTTCGATAGTCTGCGTCAACCTTCAATGATCCGGCATCAATCTTGAGGGTCCCTGTTCGGGCGCCAACTGTGAAAACATAAAAATTGATATGAGGCTGGGAAGCCCAAAGGAAACACACCAACACAGGTTACAAAGGACATACAAAGTGCTTTATTTAAAAGCTACAACAGTTACCAAAGTCAATTGACAAACGGATAGCTATTCGGCTCTCAGAGTAACGTAACGAACTTCAACGAGGGTTCAATGCATTAGTAGAGAGACCGTACATTGGAATACTTGGGCTTTTATATCCTTTATCCAGCCCTTGGCCAACCCCCTCGCGGGTTAACCATTCTTGGGACCAGGCCTAGGGTTCCTTGCCAGGTCAATCCCATAATGTATGCATTTTGATCAGTTCCGCTGATACAGTTGTTCATTTACACATAGGTCAGGGATAGGACAAGGTCTCAGTTCACGACCCCGACAAGTGGCCTGCATGCATATTAATTATTCATGTGTGCGGAGAATCTCACTCAGAGTGTCATTCGGCCTCCATTTTGATGTTCAGGGTGACTTCCACTTTACAAGAGAACCTAAAATGGCGGCTAAATCCAAGATGGCTACTTACATAACTTTTCGTTAAGGTCAAGACCTTGCCGCGGAGCCTATTTACATGATATTTTAGACAACTTGGCGTAGGCCAATACACATTCAAATACTGCGATAGGAGGCATAATATCATTTCAATTCCAACAAGCGTCCATAAAGTTAATTGCCGCACAAGTCAAGCGGGTGTTTGTGCCTGCCATCAGGTAGCTCCACCACTCCTCCATGTTTGTGTTTTGTGGGGCAAACTGCCACAGATGCAGCGTGCGCTGATTGCAAATCACAGTGCATTCAGTCACTAGATGTTTGATTGATTCTGTTGCATTCATGCAGAAGCGACATTGATTGTCAGGAGTTAGCGGATCCCGCTATAACTTTAGCATTTCTTTTGTCTTATAAAGATTTAGACGTAGCCTTAGAAACATGTCTCGGTGGTGACGCGAGGGAAATTTGCTCAGATATTTTGGAGTGGCGTCAAGCTTATTCATTACATGTCCTAAATCTTGAGTCGTGGCAAGTATTTTCTGAGCCTCGTCGTTTAGGATCCAGTGGTGAAGGCGCAGTTTTTATTGCGATCTGTGGCATTGATAGTACCAAATCCATTGAGATTCCCGCCTCTCATCATGAGCAGCAATTTTTCCTCCCACGAATTGAACAATTTGGCAGATGGATGGTTTGATTTTTTGTTCAATATTTCATAGGGTCTAGCGCCGGCTATAAAACAAATTTTACGGAGTGCAGATATAGCTTTCCACAGAATGGTGCCGTATAGCGACTCAATACATAGTTCGTAGCGAATAGCTGACATTGAAGTATTTGAGGGTAATTTCAGCACCTTTCACCAAAATATCCCTTCCAATTTGGACCAAATTTCATGGGAGATGTTCCAGCCTGCTTCACTGCAAATGAGATCGCTGGAACCACTTTTTGAAGATAGAAAGTTAGAATTGGTTTCAGAGTAAACTTCCCATAGGAGGCATGCAGTTTAGCTCCTTGTAAAGAAAACATCATCATGCGTGCAAATAGGTCTTGAGTCCACTCCCACTCTCGGACTGAAGTATTCAATAAGATTCCTAGATATCTGATGCTGTTGGTCGACTCCAATGGTGCATTGTTTAATCGCCAGACAAATTTGTGTTTGCGTGTGTTGTTATTTGTGCCAAATACCATTGTCTTCGATTTTGTGGTGTTGATTACTAGGTCATTTACCTCACAGTATCTTTGAAAAGCCGTGAGCAGTCTTTGGAGACCAATTTGGGTTGTTTCTAGGAGCACAATATCGTCAGCATAGATCCTCCAGCTTAGTTTCTGACCATTTATTGTGGGGGGAAAAGACCTTGGCTCTTATAGGGCAAGTGGTAGATCAGCGATGAACAGTTTGAACAAGAGCGCTGCTAATGGGCAGCCTTGCTTGACACCTCTTTTTGTCCGGTTCACTTCGGAGAGGTCACCCTGTCCATTCAGCTGAACAGGAATCGTCGTATTTGTGTGTAAGGCTATTAATGGTTGCAGCAGATCACTTGGACAGCGCCGTGCCTGAAGTTTAGACCATAATAATTGCCGGTTTATGCAGTCAAAGGCCTGTCGTAGGTCTATAAACACGGCAAAAAGCTTTTTATGGTGCTGCAGTGCATTCAATTTGGTCATATTCAAGAGAAGCAGATTTAGCTCCACGCCAACACCCTTTGTGAAGCTAGTTTGCCGTTCGTCCACCATTCCAGCGCCTGCAGTCCAGCAAGTAAAGCATTTTTGAAGAAATGACGCGAACACCTTTCCTATTGTATCTAGAAGGGCAATCGGGCGATAGTTGGAAGGATCTTCCCGATCACCCCTCTTGAATATTGGTACTACCACAGCACTAGTCCAGGACTCAGGGACAATCTTCATGGACGCGATTCTTTGGAAGAGGGTCTTGATGAAACTTGCCCATTGCGGGCAAATGGCTTTTAACATCACGTTTGAAATCCCAACTGGGCCAGCCGCCCTCGAGTTCTTCAAATTATGGATCGCCCATTCGATATCTTCTTGTGTTTCGACAACGTTCCATCTTGCTGCACTAATCGGCGACAGATGGGCTGGTGAACAGCTGAGGTCGTCGAATACCAGGGTAAAGTGCTCAACCCACTTTGCACCATTCACACCATTTGACATGGAATAGTCATGTTTTAGGGAACCAGTGTTTATAATTTCCCAAATATGTCTACTGTCCTTTTGAGTTATTAGTTGGAGCATTGTTTCCGCTTGTTCTTGATCACGCATGATGTTGAAAGCTTTTAACCAATTGCGGGAGCGGAGACGCCGATTTTTCATCAGGGCGCTTGCATTTCTGATTTGAGTTCTTTTCAGAGTCCTTAGATCTAATAGCAGTGCTTTTTTTTCCTCGCTAACTGCAAGACTGAAAGGATGTTTTTGTTTTATGTCATCTCTGTTATAGGTCTTGGTTCCCACTGCAAATTGGTGCAACAGTGGCTTGTAGTTAACGTTCGCAGATTTGCCATTAACCCGGTCAAAGGCCGATGATAATTTACTTAACTGGGTGACATTGATGTGGACTCTATTCGCACGATGGTTTATGGTAAGCCTTTCGGGATATCTGTTACCAGACGAGCTGAGTGGCCCCAACCATGAGAGGGACAGTGCATCATGGTCACTTTTGATAGTTCTTGTTACTGATAGATTTGTGATTTTGCTCAGTAAGTTTCTTGAGGCCCAAACAATCGAGGGTTTTGGAGCCATCGATGCCATGTCAGCGCTGCGGGAATGTCTGCTCTAGTACAGCCGTTAAACATCGATCATGATCCTAATACCATTTCATTTGACCAGCGTTCTCCTCTATCCATCGACTGTGTAGCGCCATCTGTCCTTTTGATCTTTTTCGTCGTATTTGAGTTGGTGAACCATGAGTAATTCAAATCTCCGCATATTATTATTTCAGGATTGTCTGAGGACAGCAGACAAGCATCGATCAGAGCGGTGACCACTGAAATTAATCTTACTTGGGAGATCATGGCTGGATTCCAATATACATTGATTATGAGAATCAGTTGTTGTTTGCATCCATCCGGAGTACTAGATGATAAAGTAGTTGCTTGTACGAACAAATTTGGATTGTTTGAGGAAACCACCTTCCAGTTGCAGGTATTCTTAATCAGCGTAATCAGCCCTGAAAAGGAACGTCCAAACATATTTTTCCCAGCCGGATTTAACAGAACTGTGTAGCCGTCGGAAACAGGGGTGTCATGGAGCCACGTTTCTTGGAGGCAAATTATAGCATTTTGGTTTGATAGTTCCCATTGATCGTGAAGCAGATGCACAAAGCCTCGTGTATTCCAAGACGTCAAAATATAAAGGGGATCCTTACCATCCACATTTTTGCTATTGCTTATTTACGTCCTCACGCTCAAATTGTGTGGACTTTTGAAATACAGTTGTAAAAGAGGGCCGCTTTGATGTGAAGTGTTTACATAGATCCTCTCTTCTTTGTTCATTTGATGTTTTGTCAGATGGGCATTTTGACGGTTTGTCTTGCTCCATAGTTTTGGCCTCTACTGCTAGAATATCAAAGCCGAAATACGTCAGCTCATCTTTCGCATTCAACATATTTTCAAACACTGACTGGTATTTCAAATGCAGTGTTACCGAATCTGCCCTATCTTCACACATATATTCCACCAATGCCACATCATCTGATCTTATGAAGCGGAGCATTGGAATACTATGCAGTAGCTTTAGAACATTTCATCTATTTAGGTTAACGTCACTTTGCTCGTTCAAGATGTTTTCGATTTGCACTCGCCAAAAGCCACTGCCAGACTTGTTGATTGGTTTCTGCTCACTGGTCGCAGTTCGTCTCTCTTGCTTCAAGGACTGTGCTATAGTTTGTTTTGGATTCACTTTCTCTACAGCGCTGTTTCGAGGAACACATGCTGATACCTTCTGTTGAGCAGGATTATCATGGGATTTAGCCGCTCGAGGCTCAGCAGTGTTGCCTGTATTTTGCTTGTTTGCAGATGCACCGTTTAATGTTTGCCTTCCAGTCAGTTTTCCGAAAGAGAGAGTACGTGCGTTACTTTGATTCGCCGGAGAGAGCTCTTTACGATTGGCAGACTCATTTGCAGATTCATCTTTGTTGTCCAGTGAGCAGCAGTGATCGAAGTGTACGAAAAGAAGTAGTGGAACTATGTTCCCTACTGCCCTGCACCGCTCCCCACATACTTCATCGCAGCGTCCCCTCCCATGCACAATAAAAAACTCAAAACACATGTGCCTGCTCTTAAAAGAAACGTCCTGTGCAGTGCACTGAAAGGGCAAGTTTCAACTTCTTCCTACACTTTGATTTTAAAATAAAACCGTTGAGGAACGGTTTCTTTTTAAAATAAAGTATAGGAACTGTAAAACTTAATTAAAAGAAGTAGAGGAGCACCGCTCCCGACCGCTCCCAACCGCTCCCTCCCACTTCCACCACTGGAGTAGGTTGAAAATTCACAAATGTCAATAGAGGCTTCAGAGGATATTTCATCCACTGATTCTGATTTTTCTGCCACCCTTTTAGAGCATTTTGACGGCTCGGTGTTATGTTTGTGGTCTTTTGCTGTTGTTTGGCTATTCGACCTTTCATTCCAAGCACGCTCAAATATGACCGGGCGAGGAGTCGCCGCAAGGTTCCTGATGAACTTTTTTGCTACATTTGTGCGTTCTCTTTTGGCTGCAGGTTTTTGATTGACCACTTTACTTTGTACTTTTTTTCTGCCCAGTTTTGGTAGGGTCGGGTTTTCCTTTGAATTTTGCGGGCCTGATGCAGTTTTGAAAATTCCAAAGGACAATTTCTTTGTCAGGTCGATGGGTTGTTGCACCCGTGGACCTTGGGCCTGTGTGTTTACAGCCAGTTGGCTATTTGCAGGCTGTTTGGATGGGATCGAGGTGCAGACATCGACTTCATTCAGGACTGCCGTTGACAGTGCTGCGGCACATCTGGCTGGTGGATTAGCTGGCGTCGGATTTTCTTTTCTTTTTCTGTGCTGGCATGTCGATGGTCAGTGCGTTTGATGAGTCTGCCGCTGCAGCTGAGCCAGTATCAGATCTATTTGTCACGCCACACGCATGATGTTTGATAGGCTGGGCCAACTCTTCTGATGATTTTGGTTGTAATTCATCCCCAACCTTTGTGTGCGTGAAGGGGTATTCGCTGGTTTGGCTCTGCGATGTCTTTACATTGTGTCTCATCCATTTTGTACATTCAATAACTGCTTCAATCAGGTCAGATTTATCTCTGTAATCCTGGTGAGCTACCTCACTTAATCGTGATTGCCATTTACGCAAAGATTCTGCTTCTTGGTCGAATCTTTGAGATAAGTTGTGCGAAAAGGCATCCAGGGATGAGAGCTTGGTATTCATCGCTGTGATTAAGGACATCTGGTCACGTATTGCGTCATTTAGTGACTCATACAGTTTCATGAAGGGAAGAAGAGCGATCGACGTTGCAGCAAGTACGTTATTGTGGATTTGGATTCCAGCAGCCGTTGATAAAGAGCCTTTGGAGCCATGTTCGCCAGAGGTTTGAGCCACGTCCGCACTCGATAATCTTGGTGAGGCGCCCCGCAGTAAGCATTCAGATGACAATGCAGAGCTGCTTGAATTTCCCACAGCTGACCCTTTTTCTGGGCGCTTTGAACCGTGGCTATCGCCCCCTTCTTCCATTTGCATGGGGGAAAAGTCTTTTCTCAACGGAGTGCTTGCATATGCATGCTTATTGCCCTCCAAGAGCTTCGCTTTGGGAATATATGTATCTTGGTTTTTGGTATATTTTTTGATGTAACTATCATTTAGTCGGTTTTTCATTAACAGAAAGTCGGCTTTTAATCATCTGTCTGTTAGGCGGGCCTCTCATGCTGTAAGTTCTGCTATTGAAGTGTGACGGCATTTCAGGGTTTCAGGTAGCTGATTTATTAGCGACTTGCTAGAAAGTCCATGGGAATTTGCCTCAGCCTCACTGTCGGCCCATTCCGCCAGACCGAGAGACAAGGAGCAATTGGATGCAGACAATTGTTGCAGCGCTCCAGTCACACCTTTTAACTCCAATCCTATCAGCTGTGGAGCTCGTGTAAGATCGCATTCTAATTGCATCCCTTAGTGAGGTAATTCATCATTAGGAATTGCATTTGTGACCTCATTTCGCCCATTATTTTAATCACGCCTTTCACCTGGGTGATTACTGGTGTCTTTGTCAATGCGTGGCAGCTCAGTTGCCTGGGGGGGGGGGCAGATTCAGCGCCAGAAAATCAGAGTCAGTGATTTCAAAAGGTGAGACAGGCACAAAGTCGCTGGCGTCAATGTAAACAGACGGGGAAGGGAGCGGCATGGCAGCAGTGGCGTAACACAAAATGTGGGGGCCCCCCTGCGAGCCATGCTGAGGGGGCCCCCCAACTCGGCAACAAATCAAGGGTTGCGCCACACTCTGGGCCGGCCTAGACTGTCACGCTTGCACAATACGCATGAACGTGCTGCTGAAGGGGTATGCCGCACACTGCACTAGGAAAAAGATATAAATATGTGTTTTAATGCAATATACAGCACACATTCTGAGATAAATTGGCTATAAAGCCAGAGTGTTTGCAATTGTTTTGTAGGGTAACACAATCCAATACATGCAAGTCACCAACAGTGCACAGGAACATTAATGCTTCCAACTGGCTGCACAATGTAGACCAGTGTAAACACGTAATAACATTATAGTACAGAATGCCAGGCCACATTTAGACATACCTAGACTGTTTTCAGCAAAATGCCAGTCAAAGCAATAACACTCATCAAGAAGAGAGCACACAATAAAGCATGTGTCTCCATGGCCTCGAACAACACGGCCAAACTCTAAAATCTGCAAGGAACTGGTCAATCCTGTTGTGGTCTATACCTCTTCTGTTCCCTCCCATGCCCTCTGTACAGCTCTGGCCTCTCATTTCACTGCTAAATCTCAGGACATCCTGTCCTCTATGTCCTCTTCCTCTGTCGGCCCATTTTGGCCATCTCTTCTCTCCTCCTCCTTTTTCCTCTTTCTCTCTGACAACACCTAACGAGGTTTCTAGACAAGTCCGATCTATGAAAGTGTCGTCCAAACAGGTGCTCCGCTGCTCCTCCAGAACCATCAAAGCCCATATTGACACCCTCGCTCCAGCCTTGGCCGATTTCTGTAATCACTCTTTCACCACTGCAATGTTCCCCTCTCCCTTTGAGCACTCCCTTGTGCACCCACTCCTCAAGAAGCAGTCTGCTGATCCTACCTGCTGGAAAACTATCGCTCAATCTCCACCTTTCCTGAGCAAACTCTTGGAAAAGCTTGCCATCTCCCAGCTTACTCTCCACACTGAATCTGTTGGTTGTCTCCATGACCATCAGTCTGGCTTCAGAGCTGCCAGAGGCATGGAAACTGCTCTCCTAAACACCTGTGCTGCTCTCTAATCTTGATTCCAGCATTCCTTCTATTCTCATCCTTCATCTTTCCTCTGCTTTCGACAGGGTCTACATCGCCATCCTGATCAATCGACTCTGTGAGAACCTGGGCATCACAGATCAGACCCTAGAGTGACTGACCTACTTCCACTTGGACCGCCACTCCGCTCCCAGGTCGATCGTGGTCCCATTCTCTCCGCCACCTCTCTCTACCTGTGGCATTCCCCAGGGCTCTATCCTCTCACGCTGGTTTTTTAACCTCTGCTTGGCCACTTTGGCCTCCCTGATCTCTACCTTATCCTCTAACTTTCAGTGTTGTGCGGTTGACTCAGCTTTCCTTCAGGCTCCCCTCATCCTCCTCTCCTCTCTTGCTCATTCCTGACTGTCTATCCACGATTCAGGATTGGTGCGCCTCCAACAATCTCTGCCTTAATGCCAGTAAGACAGAGATCCTTCTCATTGGGACTCTTGCCACTGTGTTTCCTCTCTCACTATAGCAGACCACCTTGGGCCCTCTTCCTTTGCCTTCCTGCGGGGCAAAAAACCTTGGTGTCATCTTCAACGCCACACTCTCTTTCTCTCCTAACATCTCGGACATCACCAAGAAGTCCCACTACCAGCTGCTCCTCCTCAAAGGGACTCTTCCCTTTCTCACTCTCCACCAGAAGCTCACTGTCTCTAAGCTGGACTACTGCAACAGCCACTTTCTCAATCTGTCTTCCTCTAGTCTCCTTCATCTGCAAATAATCCAGAACAGGACTGCAAGACTTAGCCTTGGCCTCAAGCCCTGGGATTGTATTTCTCCAGCCCTGAAATCTCTCCACTGGCTGCAAGGATCAAGTTCAAGAACCTTTGCATTGCCCACAAGGCTTTCTGGGGCCAGTGCCAACACTAAATCCAATGCTCTCTTCCAAAATACCTTCTTTCTCTAACCCTTCACTCAGCTACCTCCAACTCTCTAAGGCTTAGACATTTCTCCAGGCAGAGAGTGGGGGTAGACCTCTCTCCTCTGCTGGTGCCTCCAACTGGAATGGCCTCCCTGCCCCTCTCAAACTTGAGGCGGACAACCTGAAGTTTCGGAAGCAGCTAAAAGCTTTCCTCTTCTCTGCTGCTTTCGCTCTCTCTCCCCCCCTGCTGACCTACCTGACCTACATGTCTGCTGTACTGACTGGCTGCTTGGCTACCCTCAGAGTCTCTCTGAGTCCAGGCTCTTTCTTGATTGGTCACCCTTGCACTGCCTCCGGGCCTACCATGCACTTAGGGGCTGTAACTGTAACCCTGCAGTCCATTGTTCTCCTTGCACAACCAATAGCTGCTCTGCCCTGGCTGCACTTACTGAGAGCATTGCTTCCCTGTTTTCCCCTCCCCTCTCACTTGCACTTCCCTGCTCCCTTTTCCCTTGCACTTCTCGTTCTCACAATGACACAAGGCCTAGTGAGATAGTTTGTCTTGTCCTCCCTCTATCATCCCTCCCTTGTGTACACTTGTGTACAGGCGCATTATAAATGACTTGAATCACATCATATCATTTTATCACAGATGCCCAGAAAAATATACAATGCCGCAGTAAGAAATGGCTAGACTGGCAGCACCCAAATGCCAATCTAGCCAGGTAATTAAAGTTAGCAGGGCTACTTTATCAGAAATGTCCAGTTAAAAGAAAGTCATACCAAACTGAGGAATGACTAGACTGGCTAAATCAAAATGCCTCTCTAGCCACTAATACCACATATCATGCCTGCTTAGCCTGGACATGGACAACCATTATGATTTATCACACAATCCTGCCCCCCCACACATCCACTCTCCCTCCCACCCACCACCCCAACCTCCACAATCAGCTCCTTGGCCCAGAATTACCTCTGCGTCCCTCTTCCTTGTCCCAGAGCTTTCGTATGAGGCTCCTTGCCTCATAGGTAAGTACTGGGATGAGGAACAGTGGGACTAGGAGTGATGAAGATTACAGGTAGCTAAATCAGGCATTACCTCCATGTACCTCTACCTCTTCCCAGTACTTTTGTATGAGACAGAGTGCCTCAAACACACGTACTGCCTCGTATATAAGTACTGGGACGAGGAAGAATAGGGCTAGGAGTAAGCAAGGCACAAGTAGTAGCGCAACACCATTGAGTTGACTGGGCTTCAGCACTACCCCCCCTGACATTTTGGACTATATTGACTCAACTTGGCTAACCTTTAGAGCAGTTGCCAGACCGAACAGGACACAGATTTTAAACGGCACCTGGTTTTTGCTGTTAACAAGAACCCAGCAATTACCAACGTAAAGCATTTCACTGTTAGTACCTGCATTCAAATTCCACATTGTTTAGGCGATTGAAACGTGATGTGGGTTTAGTACTTGCATGCCAGGGGAGTGATTGGAAGGGTAGAGACTTATAGGAGAGAGTTAACTGCTTGTAACATTGAATCTGCACTAGAATAGTCTCATTAAAATGCGTAAATAATTTGGATGCGCCCACACAAATAAGTTTCCCCCTCCCCACCGCATGTGAAGTTAGCGCCGCTCCCAACATTTGAAGGGTTAGCCCCCCCAAATTGAAGGTTTTCTTGTGCCCCTGTACACAAGCACACACACCATTCACCTTATACACACCCAGTCATCCACACATTTAAGTGTGCACCCTTTCACCATACACTCACACAGGTAGCCACCTATACATTTATGTGTGCACCCTTTCACCATGCAGGCACACCCCCACAGCCACCCATACATTTAAGTGTGCACCCTTTCACCATACACACACAGGCAGCCGGCTATACATTTATGTGTGCACCCTTTCACCATACACTCACACAGGTAGCCACCTATACATTTATGTGTGCACCCTTTCACCATACACTCACACAGGTAGCCACCTATACATTTATGTGTGCACCCTTTCACCATGCAGGCACACCCCCACAGCCACCCATAGATTTAAGTGTGCACCCTTTCACCATACACACACAGGCAGCCGGCTATACATTTGAGTGTGCACCCTTTCACCATAGACTCATACACGCACACATCATGGAGTTGAGGGGGGCCCTATTACTTAAAAAAGAAATTGGGGCTCATTACGGGTCCAGCGGTAACCGTGCCGGTGCTACCGGCGGGTTGCCGCCAGACCCATAAAAAATTACTATGGCCTGACTTCCCGGTGCCACCGTGCCATTTCAAGTCCGGCGGCTGGGAAATCAGGTGCCGGTAATTTCGTTAAACCCCAGACTCCACGGGAATGGGGACACAGAAGCACCTGCACCATTGTTAACGGTGCCGGTGCCTCCGTGACAGGTCTGCCTACCGTGGCTGCTGTGCCTGGCAGGGTCAGACCTGTCGGGCACGGCAGCCCCACCAGGCAGACCTGTAATATGCCAGTCCGGAAACAACAGTGCCTGTAAGCTTACCAGCACCGTTGTTTCCGGACCGGCATGGTCAGAATGAGCCCCATTGTTTCTTTTTTAAGTCACTATAACTTCATTAAGAAATTATTTCAGTTAAGGACCGAACCATAATCAAAATAATTTCTTTATGATGGCTGAGTGGCTTCAAAAACAAACAATTTCTTTTTGAAGGCATAGGGTTCCCCACACCTCCCCCCCCACCCCATGACATGGAGGCCTCCAGCCTAGGGTCTTCCATGTCATGGGGTACGGGGCCCTCAGACTTCAAAAAGAAAGTTTCTTTTTGTAGTAACTCTGCCTTCATAAAGAAATTATTTCTGTTACAGAAATGTTCTTTATGAATGCAGAGTGAATTTCAAAAGAAACTTATTTTTTTTTAGAAATTTTTTTTTTTTTTTTTTTTTTTTTTTTTTACTGGGGCCCCCTCCCAGCCATGTGCTGGTGGGGCCCCACACACCGCGGGCCCCCCCGCACCGCGGGGGCTGCGGGGGCCCCTGTTACGCCAGTGCATGGCAGAAGGAATGTTCGGCTCACGGCTGTCGGGTAAATTTGGAGTAATGGGGGCAGGAAAAGCATTTTTAGAGCAAAGATCCTGTCGGAGCTTGTCATCTTTAATTTGTGCTTGCTGTACGGTCCCAAGTGTGCATGAGGTTAAATCAACCAGCGAGGGTACGTAGGGGCTTGCAATGGGACGAGGCACAAGATTGTCACATAAGTTGTTACATGCGGCCAATTGACTTACCTCCAAGGAGGTACCATTAGTTGGTTTTTGTTGATGTAGCAATGATTTATGGCGAGTCTGCGGGCCTTAGAGATTTAAGATTGGCGGCCAGGTCCCTGCCGCCCCTGATGAAGCACATGCACGCGACATGTGTCAGCTATTCGGCATCCTATGGCGTCCTGGGGCGGACTGGGTCAGACTGAACTCTTTGCCAAACACTGTGTTTTAAAGGCAGTCTCTGAAGTTAAAGGGGCAGGGTGCAATTTCTCCACATAAACAAGGAAGTAGCTGCAGTTCCTCACAGCGGTGTGTACTGAATAGAGTTCTGGGTCAGACTGAACTCTTTGCCGAACTCCGCGCCGCGCTCCACGCTCGTTCTCGTGTTTTAAAGGCAGTCCCTGAAGTTAAAGGGGCAGGGTGCAATTTCTCCACATAAACAAGGAAGTAGCTGCAGTTCCTCACAGCGGTGTGTACTGAATAGAGTTCTGGGTCAGACTGAACTCTTCGCCGAACTCTGCGCCACGCACCGTGCTCGTTCGCGTGTTTTAAAGGCAGTCTTTGAAGTTAAAGGGGCAGGGCGCAATTTCTCCACATAACCAAGGAAATGGCTGCAGTTCCTCACAGCGGTGTGTACTGAATAGAGTTCTGGGTTAGACTGAACTCTTCACCGAACTTCGCGCCAACTTGTTTTACTGCGTCTCTGGAATCGTCACTTCCTAGTGCTTTGTGGCTGCTGCAATGTGTAGGGATGTGAAAGCATTTTCAGAAACAGCTGGGTTCTCCTACTGACACTACTACATCTCTCCAGGTTACTGGAAAAGCCAGACTTTAAATGCCAGTGTATTGTAGTAGTCTAGAGGAACCGGGGAGGCCCTGATGCTGCTAAAAGCTGCTAGCAGTGTGCTTGGCTTTCTGTAGCTTGGCCAACATGCGCAATGCAGCTGTTGCATGCAGTATTCTGGCTTACCCAAACCTATGTTACTGGAGAGAACTTGAAGTGCTAGACCTGTACCATTCAAAGGTTGGAAGCCTCACAGAAAAGTGCTTGCACTATTCTAGTAAAAGCAGAGCAGTGAGGAGAATCGCCCTTACAGTATGTGATGGGGTCAGTCTCCTGACCCCGTCATAGAGCAATCTGTACCCTCCCATAATTAAAACATGGGGGTCAAAGAAGGTTGGAAGATAGAGGAACTGGAAAACTCCATTGACTTCAATATAGCTTCCTCCCCTGTTACATCCGGTTACCATACCTGCCTACATTTGGCATAGGAAAACCCAGAGGATGATGTCATTAGGTCCCACCCCCTTTTCCCAAGACCCCGCCCCCCCAAGCTGGAGACTGGTAATCTAGTTTTTTAATAAATTAGGCAGAATCTGCAAGGTTGATGGAAATGATTGTGAAGTTAAGACTAGCAACTGAGATGCCGCAAACAGGCAATATTGTTTTATTATTCTGCAGAACCGTTCTCCCATTTGCCCAAACATTCCATTAGGGAGTCGGCCCCATCCTGAGAGCTGGGGGTGTCTTCCTTAGTTTTTGCAATTAGAGTGCAATCTGGCTGAATATTGGATAATGGCCCAGGTACTTGCCCGAGTGGTGTGGCTGCTGCGCTGCTGCTTGAGGCGTAGGAGTGGAAGGTGCTCTTTTGTTATTGATAATGTTCGGTGCAGTGGGGGAGTGACTAATAACAATGCGCCCCATTAGCAGGTCTGGAAATGGACCAGAAACCTGATTGGCAGCTTTCCTTTCCATCAGCGCAGAAGTGCCTTGCAGTGGGCCTTCTGTAGCCTCCCGAAAACCCGGAGACCCAACGCTCTTCCCTGGAGACGAGCGTAAAAACCCTGAGTCTCTGCGTTAAACCCGGAGATTAGGCAGGTATGCCGGTTACACGCCATGAGCTAGTCAGACAACGGGAGAATGGCAATCCTGCAACTCCCTGTTTCCCGGGGCAATAGGTAAGATATCCAGGAACCAGACAGATGTGAAGAAAAACAAACCTCAGCAATCCCTTTGCTTACTAATAGTCCCTCCCTACTTACTCAATGATGATAACACCTTTAAGATACCCCTCCAATTCAGCAACAGGGTTTGCACAAACAGCAACACTTGCTGCACCTCTAAACAGCTAGACAATCCAAGTAAAAACTCCCATGAAGAAAACAGGAGCAAGAAATCCAAAATTCCCCAGTACTTACCCCTTTTACCTGTAAACAAAGTACCAAACCAAGGAGGGAGAACATTTGGCTGCTCACCAAACAAACAAATTCGGTATTTTTTCTTTATTTTTAATTCGTTATAATTGAATTTATTTATTTTTTATTATATTCACTGTATACTAGGGAGCACATGGGCTGATTCCAAAATGATGACTAACGAGGGTGCACAGAAGTTCAGTCTAACTCTCTCCATCAGGTAAGCAGGGGTGTTGCTAGGTCTGAAAAAGATCTGGGGCTACACTAATGTCGGAATTCCGGGATTCGGGGCTAGCTAGCCTTTTTGTTTTAGCCCCTGCTTTCTATCTGGGGCTACAACCAAAAGACCCAGGGCTATAGCCCCCCGATCCCCACCAGCAACACCTCTCGATACAGCCAAATTGATACCATAAAGTTACTGCCTGAAAGGTTTTCAATTGGGAGCCCCTTCTTTGGTTTAAAAAGTGAATTGGCTGATTCCAAAATGGACATGAGACCTCCTAAATTCTCCCCAACACACACAGTCTAGGACTACCAAGCCTCACTTCCAATCAGATCATTGTAGAGGAACACCTGACCATCCCAGCCAATTAAGGAATTAGTACCTGGCCCAGTCCCTATACAAATTCCAGTTTCCAGCGAATCAGGGCAATAGAGCTGGGAAGCAAAAGAGAATGTCATTGCTGTGGAAGAAGGAGCAAAGTGACATGGAGAGCTGAAGGACTAGAGCCAGGTGAGGACATAGAGCCAGCTGAGGGACATAGACTCTCTAAGAAGCCGGCACTGCTGCAGGCCAAGAGCACTGGGAGCCCTGGAAGTGCCCAGGAACCTGCAGAGGCTGCAACCGTAAGGCACCCAAGAGACATGGCGCCACCATGCTGATAGTGGGAAGGACACTGTATCAATTATGGGAGAAGGCCACCGTGCCCTTAGAGTATAGAGTGGGGGTGAGGGACGAGAAGGGCTCTATAACCCTCAGTGGTGGCAACGGCACTATATGTGTTAAAGTAAACTGTGACATTGTAAACCCAGATCAGGAAGAAGTGAGCCAGACACTATCGCGCTCTGAAACACTTGTGTACGAGCGCAATATAAATAAAATATCATATCATATCCTTCTGATGTGGATTACAAATAGCCAGCTGGCCACTGCGCCCTTATGAAGAAGACCAGCAATAAAGAGACAAGCTGGGTGCTAAATCCTTATGACTTAAGCATGAGCCAAGAAGCGACTTGGCGCTTAAACCCTGACACTTCTATTGGATCCATCCTGGCACTTGATTTAAGCCAGTTCCGATGATGAGGAAATCCGCTTTCTGTTCCGGGTAAACCCCAAGATGCTGTTTCTTGATTGGAGCCAAGAAGTGGCTGTGTACTATATGCCCTAGACTCAGTAGTAGGTAAAGGGTTTGGCCAAAAAATTCTGTATGGTAAATATGTTTGAATTCCGTCTGTACGAAAATCACATGCAGCCGAAAAATACGAACATATTTACAATCCGGTGCCATTGCAATGAATAAGGGCAGCAGGGGTTGCAGGTGTGTCCCCCGCACCCTTATTCACTACAATGGCATCAGTGTTTGCGGGTGTGTCCCTCACTTTCCCATGAATACAGTTAAAAAAAGAAAAAGAACCCTGCAGCGCCAGTTTACGTCAGAGAACCTGCATCGCAGGAGAGGTGAGGGCGGTCTCATTAAACAGTGTAAGTGGGGGGGAGGGATAGGTGGGCGATAGGGGTGGGGGTGTCGTGACGGCTATGTTTATGAAAATGCATACTTTCGGTAAATAAGGCTTCCAGTCATTTCGGTCGCGAACATATCCGTCACGGTTAATCCACCCAAATTCGTTGGTAAGGACTCTGGGGGCACCAGTATCCCTAAAAGATCAGATACCCTGAACCTTACATTGATCCCACTCTGACATGTGTCTAGATTGTTGGGAAGGAAAAATAAACCTTTTGTTGCAAATTAACAGCTAGTCACTAAAGCCATTTATCCCAACCACTAACTTTCAGTAAAGGTAGTCTTTAAAATGTACTTATGTGTCACATGCTTTGTTGGACTTTCCAAAAGTCCCATTAACAGTATTCAAACCCTGATAAAAAAAAGTGCCAGTCCTTTGTTCTCGTACATTTAAAACAACCTTAACAGCAAGAGCCCCCTCACTATTAATAGATAAGTTAGTCTAGTTTAGAAACACTTTTTTTAAAAAACTATGCACTTGAAATGTTTAATATTTTCTGTGCTTTAAGCTGTGTACGGTTGAGTAACGACAACCGATATCACAAATAAATAAATAAATTTAAAAAAGGAAACACAATACTTTTCCCTTTGTGATGGATGAGCCGGTAGTGGGCGAGGCCAACAGTGGGAGGGTTGGGCACAAGTGTTTTAGAAAATATTTGGACCCCGACCCTTATTTCTTTGCAACTAAGCACTGCTCCCACCAATCAGTAAGACGGTCTGTGATTCGTAGGCATTGCAAATCATGGTGGAGGATTCATTCATAACCCAGCTACCCTCACTGAACCGCACAGCAATCTGAAAACAACTCCAGCCTCATGGGCATGGACAGAGATTCATCAGAAGGCATACCAGGCAACGAAAGAGGCTCCCCTCTGCAAACACAGGAAGGTTGCACTTCCATCCTAGATACTAAACAAGACTCCAGGAGTAAGTCCTTACTACACGTGGATTGTCAATATTGTTGCACTATAACAAGCAAGGACATCATTCAAAATATTACGGTAGAGGTTATCAGTGGTGGGCTTGAAACTGAATGTCTCCCTTATTCTTAGAAAAAATATGCATTCAATCGTAACACAAAAATCAAAATTTAATCTGCATAGAAAACGACACCGCAATGCATATTTGTGTTGCCACCATCAATACAACTTCAGAATATCTGTACAAATGATGAAATAAATCAATAAAGGAAATTTAATATAAGCTGGACATAAATCCTAACTCATCCCAGGTACATTGACTAAATGGTACACTTGAAAATATCACATATATAAAACATCCTCCAATATGTTTGTCATATTCCGATATAGACATTCATCAGGGAAACAATGGACTCGTGACTGTTTAGACGTTGCCTAGCACCACCCGGCAATTTATCAAGCCGCGCCCCAGCCTCGTCTCTATCCCGCTCGCCGGCTACAAGACCCGCCTCCAGCCGAAGCCTGTGGACGAAGTTGGGATAAATTGCTTCCTGCTGTCTGCAGCGGCCGCGTGAGTCCTGTTGGAACTCTCCTCACCTGCCCGGGTTGTGAGGGATACTGCACTCTAATTGTACCAGAGTACAATCATCAAGATCTGTGCGTTCCACTTCTCTGGTGCCCTGAGGCCTTTGATGCCTTCAGCGTTGTTTAGACGTTGCCTAGCAATACCCGGCAACGTATCAAGCCATGCCCCCAGCCTCGTCTCCACCCTGCTCGCCGGCTACAAGACCCGCCTCCAGGAAAAGCCGTAGCGAAGTTGGGATAAGTTGCTTCCTGCTGTCTGCAGCTGTCCACAGCGGGAACGTGGCCTATGGCCCACTAGCTATGTCATCCTGCACCCTTATTCCTTCCTCAGCGCACCCGGGTAAACCACCTCCCAGCATCAGTACTTCCATCAAGGCACTGGTTTCAATACTCACGACTGTAACAATATCACATTTTTTATCTCCTGAGAGCCTTCAATCAGACGCCAGGTTTACAAACACCTGTGCTAAATCTAACCTTATCTATCCTCTGACTACTAACACAACTGCAGCTATTGACCTGGGTCTCTGGAATGCCAGGTCATTATGCAATAAAACAACTGCAGTTCTGGACTTTTTTCTAAGATTACATTTCCATTTCTTATGCATCACTGAGACCTGGATTCTGCCTCACAGCACTACTGTTGCTGCATTTTTAACTTCTTCTCTGTCTTCTTTTGCTTATGTCCCTCGAGCAAGTAGTCGCGGAGGGGGCATTGGCATACTCTATTGTTCCCATTATTCCTCTATTCCTCCGTGTGTTGCTACACCACCCTACTCTTCTTTTGAATTCATCTATAAAATCTTTACTACACCTCATGCCATTTCATTTATTATTGTTTATCGTCCTCTATGACCACTCTGCTCTTTCTGTGACAATATCAACCACCTTTTGTCCCATATCCTGCCTAGTCCAAAACCTCTTGTATTACTAGGGGATTTCAATCTTCATCTTTCCTATGTACGCTCGGCCACTCATTTTCTTTCCATTCTCGATTCCTACTTTCTTTGACCTCTTCCTACTCCCCTCACACATATTTCTGGATCCTCACTTGACTGCTTCTTCAGTATTAGCCCATCCTGTCTACTTATCAGACCATTATCTACTCTGTGTTACTTCTATCCTCCATTCCTCAGAGCTCATCGATTTCCCTTCCTCCAAAAAGTTTTTTCAGCGTGAGCTACACAGTTTCAACTCCTCACTTTTTCATGACACTTGCACCACCATCCTTCCCTCGTCCTTAAGTTTATCTACCCTTAATGCTGATAAGGCAGCATCTGCTCTCTCCTCATCTCTTTCTCTTAGTCTTGATCAACTCTATCCTTTGTCTGCTTTTCACCACACTCACAAACCTTCTCAACCCTGGCTTTCCCCTCTTCTCCGCTCTATGCAACTTCTTCTTTGTCGACGAGAAAGGCGTTGACTCAAATCAAAATCTGCATCTAATCTCTTCTCCTATCACACACTCTACGACAACGGTCTAATCTCTGCAAAACGTGCCTACTTTTCTGATTTTCTTCACACCCAATCTACCCATCCCAGTAGTCTTTTCCAAACCCTTACATGGTTGCTCTCCCCTCCCTCTCCTGATCATTCTCTTAATTCTACTCTGCTTCTGATTTTGCTCACTTCTTTTCCTCAAATGTTTTCTCTCTGCGTGAAGACATTGAGGCCTCTCTTCCCCTAACCACTTTACCTCTTTCTCCCCCTACCCCCTCTGGTTTCATTTCTAGCTTTGCCCCTGTCTCCAACACTGATGTACTACTTTTGTTAGCCAAAGCTCATCCTACTGCTACTTCTACCGATCCAATACCATCTGCTCTTATTCCTAAGGTTTACCTTCTTCTCATACCTTATCTTGAGTCTTTCTTTAACACTTGTCTTTGTACCTCTGTTTTTCCTATGTCCTTTAAACACACAACTATTATTCCTATCTTGAAAAACCCCACAGCTAATCCTCTCATTGTTTCTAATTTCTGTCCTATCTCTCTTGTACCCCATCTCTCTAAACTCCTAGAGCGTCCTGTGTATTCTCAGATCTCATCCTTTGTCACTGATCTTTCTCTTCTTCCTCGTTTTCAGTCTGGTTACTGTCCCCTTCATTCTACTCAGACTGCGTTGATCTCTGTGCTTAACTCTCTTCTCTCAGCTCGTTACTCCAAACACTTCTCTTATCTCATTCTTCTTGACTTATCTGCTGCTTTTGTCATGATGCATGCCTCCAGTCTTCAGGGCCAGACCAGCCTTCCCCAGTTGCAGGCTTCCATTGGGACCTTTAAGGCCACCAAAACCTTTTCAGAGGCCTTCCTGCAGCCAGTCCTGGTCTTGATCATGTGGATGGGAATTCAGTGAACATGGAGGCACACATAGCCCAGTCCTGAGGAACTGAGATATGCAGTCTAGTTTCCAGGGAGTGGCTGGGCTTGGGACTACTTTACCTTGGACTATTTGACCAGGCCTATATAAACCACACCCAAGGAACAGAACATGCTTGACGTTATTCTGCACTCCTGCAGCATAGCGCTCATCGCGCCTGCTCAGCTCCTGCTTACCTGGACTTCAGCCACGCCTCGGGAACCATGGACCATCAGCACCTGTCGGAGAAAGGAAAGAGAAAACAAGAAGAAGAACAGCAGTTGAGTTCTTACCTGAGAGAAGCACCCAAATGGCTTTCTCTTCTGCTGCTCCTGGGAACCACCGCACCTGCGGAAACAACACAAGAAGGGAGAACGAATACTTACTCGGAGGTGACAGTCATCTCAGGATTCCATCAAATCGGTTCACGCGATCGCAGCTCCGGAGCCTCACCGCACCTGCAGAGGAACGGAAAAGAGACACCAGGTTAGCCACGCAATAGAAATATCCATTTTAAAATACATCTTGACACCGTGCTTTTGCGCTAACACTCACCTGCATAAATACTGCTCAGCGTTGCAGTGCGGAGTGCATTCCTTCATCTGGCATCCCCAAAACCGCTCCTGCAAAAGAATAAGCATACTAGTGAAACTTTGGCAACAAAAGAACACATTAAGCAAAAACTGTTACCAAGAACCAATTGGTACAAGGACTTACCTATGGAGTCACAGCTGGTCTGGATTCCTCTACAGGCCTCAGGATCAGTGACGGAACTAGATCCAGTGAAAGTACCTAAGAACATTAAAGCGCCCGTACATTCAGACACAGGACGGAGAGCCCATCATTAAAATACCTAAGGTGAGACATAAGCACAGAGGGAAGCGGTTGGAGGTTTAAGGGAGGTGAGAGTCTTGCACACCTTGCGCAGCAAGTTAACATCTCTGTTCATCATTCTAGGGGAACGCCCAAGTGTGAGAGAAGTAGTGAGACAGGAAGAGACGCGCGCAGACGTTCATCGGTCAGCTTCGTGGGACGCCCCCATGGAGACCAGATGAGCGTAACAGCTTTTGACACTGTGGATCATTCTTTGCTGCTGGAATCCCTTTCTTCCTTTGTTCTTGAGGGTTCTGTTCTCTCCTGGTTTTCCTCTTATCTGTCCAATAGAACTTTTTCTGTATCTTGGGCAGGTAAGACCTCTACATCTTCCTCCTTGATCACTGGGTTCCCCAAGGGTCCATTTTAGGTCCCTTCGTTTTCTCATGTATACCTCACAACTCGCTGCTATTATCTCCTCTTTTGGTCTCTCTCATCACTTCTACGCTGATGATACACAACTTTTTCTTTCCTTTTCTTCCTTCACTTCTGAAATACACCACACGCTCACCCCCTTATTTCCTCACTCATCTTTTCTCGACTTTTCTACTGTTCCACACCTCTGTTTGGTCTTCCGACCTCTCGTCTTGCCCCTCCAAGATCAATCTACAATTCTTCTATTTGTCTACTTTGTCTTCTCTCTTTTCGAGACTCTATTTCCTCTTCACTCGCTTTGCTTGCTTGGTTACCTTTTCACTCCCAAATCAAATGTCATTTACTTTGTCTAGTTTTCAAATCCCTCTCTGGACCTGCCCCTGATTACCTTGCTGCACTCTTATCTTTCTACACTCTGTCTCGCTCTCTCCGGGCTTCCTCCCTCTTCAGACTCAATGTTCCCCGTCCTCCATGTGGGATGCGACTGCAATTATCCCTCTATGGCTCCAGTGAAGAATCACAGCCTCTGTTTTCTAGTCTCCCCAGCAGTAGAAATCTCCAGCCCTCTTCCAATATTTCCACCAAGATTAAATTTCAGCAGATTTCCTTTGGTGGTTTTTGGCAGCTGTCCCTTCTTTCATAGTGCAAGACAGTCTTACTCTCTAAGCCCTTCCCAAGGAAAAGGAACATTAGGCGGTGCTAACTTATTTCCCAACCAGGATTGGACATTTACATTTCTCTCCACCCCCCAAGTCCAGCCCCTCTCTAAGGATTGGTTCAAGAGTCTAGAACAGAAATATTGCAACTTCCTTTCACGATTCACATTTTTTTCATGTCCAATTTTAGCCAAAAAGTACCTACATGGCAAAATGATGTAATCTACCAAATAACTGTCCTGCTATATTTATATAATATTGCTCTCCTCATGAGGAATCAGTGAAGCTTACTTTCATTTCAGCACCTTATTCCATGGTTGAACTATAATTATTTGCTCTTTTCACAACAAGTATAATAGTTATGAACATGACATTTACTCGCCAGATACCCAATTGTATAACCCATGAGCTCACCAATTCTTAAAATCTGGACATTTTCAGGGGCAGCCACAAACAGAATTCAGGTGATAACTTGGTTTCCAAAAATCGCATGTGGATCAAATTTAGATCAGCAAAACCATACCATTACTAGCTGTCAAATCACAAATGAATCGACGCAGTGTGACGTATCGTTGCTGAGAAAATCACTAATAATGATAGTCCATTTAAACCAATATGCACTCATCAGCATGTATGCAAATCGTAACTCTCATTTGTCCATGCAAGTTTCATTTCTTTGCAAGTATGTGACTACAGCCTCATGGGCTGAATTTTAGTTTAAGACCAGGGTAAAGGCCATTAGCCTCTTTGCTCTTTGAAAGTTGATGGGTTGTGAAGATCCTTATCATGCAGCAGACTGTTTACCTCTGCCCTGTGATTCCATGAGGCCATGCTGACATCTGGCACTTTGTTCTTTTATCTGAAGTCAACTACAATTTTGATTTTAAAACCTTATTTTCGAAGTATTTTTCCCTATCCAGGGTGGGGTCTGTGTTGATCTGGCCCTGTTACTAAAACCTGGAATGTACATTAGCTTCACAGAGATGTCCCTTCCAGATAAAGAACTAGGCAGGCCTTGAATAATTGCCCAACAATAAGCAACATGGTCTGTTTTAGGCCTAAATGAGATTTACACGTTACCCATGGAAACAAAGTAGCCCTTTCAATTGTTGCTGGTATTTTGCATGTGAAGTATATTATATATTTTAATACATTGCATCTTGCCCCACACATCCAGTCTTGTCCTTGACATCTTTATGTTAGCAGGAGAATATTTTTTTCATGGCTTGGTTTAAAACTGCAAACCGCACACACACAGATATTTTAGTTTCAGAGTTAGAAAACCCTGCTTTTCATGTAGAAGGGGCCTTTGATTTTTCTCTTGCAAATGCGAATTAAAGGCTGCTTTTCAGTTCAACCTTTCCCTTTGTAATAAAAGATAGGCCTTTTGATTTCCAATGCTTGGCCATTCACATATCCTTTCCATTTTATCACAGCATGGCAGGTCATATTTCCATGGGTCTTTCAGTTATAATTGTTTAGGCTGTGATTAAAC
The DNA here is from genome assembly GCF_040938575.1 of Ambystoma mexicanum. NCBI lineage: Eukaryota > Metazoa > Chordata > Amphibia > Caudata > Ambystomatidae > Ambystoma > Ambystoma mexicanum. Next base: position 722,312,516 of record NC_090923.1, read on the forward strand.
CTCACATGCCCCCCATCCCCAGTTCTTTCATGATTCTTTCATGGGGAAGAGCCGGAGAGAGAGTGGGGTTTTCATCCGAAGTCCATTTTATCTCTGTCATTTTTTTAAAATGTGTCTTTTTTTTTCTTCTTTGTTGGTGTCTGTCCCGCTCATTTTCCATCCTTAGGAAGTAGGCACTCCAGCCTCAACTTCCATCTTTTGGTTGGGGGGTGTGGAATGGAGCCCCCCTCCTTCCTCCTTTCTGGGGCCCTTGGGGTCCTCTCCGGACTCCACTCCTGCCCCCAGGCTGGAAGTGATGGAAGTTAGTTATCTAGCAATAGAAAGAAAAGAAAGGTTCAGTACTTTTTACACAACATATTTCCCCGGAAGATAGGACATAGGATTTAGGAAAACAAACATTACAGAGAAATCGATATAACATTTCAGAACATCAATATAACACCTTTTTCCTTAACATTTCCAAAGAATATTAAACTACTCACTTGTTATAAGTCTCTATCTGGGGTTTTCACCCTTTCCTTTCACTCCTCTGATGGTTCCTCTGCTCGACTTTCATTTGGCTTCTCAATCTGTCATAACAGTCATAACACTTGTCTGGGATGACAGCTTTTAAACTGATTGATGTGGTCCCATTTTTCCTCCGTCTGTTTTCCTTTTCGATGCAGATCTTGTAGGTGATATGTTATCTACAATTGCAAAGGCACAAGACCAAAGAAATGTCCACTCCTTGGTCTGATTACTTTAAGAATTGTACAAGTAAACCTTGTCACCTACCCCATACTCCTTCTTGTTGGTCTTTATATCATAATATATTTTCATCCCTTCAGCCGACTATTCTAAATTGCACTGAGCAGAAGGAAAAGCTTGCTGAAGGTGCTTCATTACATTTTCAATGTAATCATGAGTAGTGGACGAATTTATCAGTGTCTGCTTCTGAGTTCGGTAGAGCAGATGCTGAGGTAAAACAATTTTTCATCTGGTCATAAGCTCAAATGGAGAAAGTTTTGTTGCAGAAGATGGTGTAGACCTAATAGCCATCAGGACAACCAGTAATCGAATGTCCTAACTGGGTCCAGAGTCTTAACCATCACTTCACTGGTAAAATGACTTACTCTATCCGACTTAATCTTTTGCGGGAGGCCGAAAAATAAGAAGATGTGGTTGATTATAAGTGCGCCATCTGTCTCTGCCTTACAATTTGGGGCTGGAAGACACTCTACCCTCTTTGTTAACAGGCATTTTACAGTCAACATGTATTTTTTCCTCTAGAGGAATGTATCACTGGCCCGATGAAATCAACGTACAAATCGGAGCTAGGCAGTGTCATTCACCCTTTTTGTAGGTGAGCTCTGTGTATTAGTGAACTGGGTTGGAACTGAGCACACACCAGACATCCCTTAAGGTAAGTGTTGAGGTCCTGGCCCATGTGTGGCCAGTAGGCAACCTGGTGCAAGATTTCTAATGTTGTGTGAAATCCACGATGAACAGCAGTGACTGTGTCATGAGCGTGGTTCAACATCAGACTTCGCATTGAGGTTGGTACAAATCTCTAGTCGCATCCAGATAGGGCTCTCCATACAAACAAACCGCCTTGGATTCGGAACATCTTTGAGAAGTTCACCAACACCCGGAGATCCTCTTTACCAGCATAATCTGATTCTGTTAGAGGAAAAGACTCAGGGCCTTCAATGTGTCGATAGAATTTTCCAATAATTGGGTCCTCTTCTGTGCAGTGATCAAATCTGCATCTGGTGTATCTTTACTCCATTGGGTAGTCGATAGTTCACTATTAGCACAAGTTTGTGACCTGGTGACAGCAACCATTTGGATTTCACACACCAGGGATTCTGTTTCAATGAAATCCACCTACAGAGCTATGGTTTTAGCCAACTGGTCAGCCAGGTCATTCCTTGTCTTATCTGGCCCCTCTATTTTGGAATTACCTCTTACTTTCTTCCAATAGATGGTCATATCATTGGAGGTCACGAGATTGTCAATTGACTGGATCAGTTTAACATGCTTTAAGGGTTTATTGTTGGCACAGAGCATGCCTCAATTCTTCCAGTTAATCCAGTTCTCCACAAACCCAAAACAGACATAATCAGAGTCAGAGTTCATTGCGCTGGTTGTGCACTGCAGTGAGGGCGGCTTGATGAACAGCCATCAACTCTGCAACCGGACTACTTTGAGGTCCTATTTTGTTACCATCAGAGGGGTCAGGGGTATCGTTCACCCAGGCATTCCCAATGCCAGCCACTAGTTCTTTTTCCTCGTTGTTATCAATATGATAGGAGCTCTCATCAACATAAAGTGCGGGTATCCCCTGACATGTGTCTTCGGCATAGACATTGTGTGGGGAAGTTAAATACGCCTCCATATTGTTGTTGGTCATTAGACTTTCATCCTCAAAACAGTTTTCTTGAGCACAATCATGCAAGTCTGCCAAACCCTTGCACTAGGTGAGTCTTCCTGTTCTGGCAATATCTGACCTCCACAGGAAAACCTTGCATGGACAGAATCCGGGAAGAGTTTCTGAAATTACTGATGTTCCCTGCGCGAATTCTGTCACTTTGTAAATATTGCCAGAGTTGGTGAGGAGTCTCGACAATTATGTGCTCCCCCTGGATGAATGGGTGGTAATTCATCAACGCCCACACCGTTGCCAGGAGTGCCTTTTCACAGTCACTGAATTATTCCTCCACAGAGGACAATGTTTTGCTCACATACGAGATTACTTTGATGACCTTGTCATGCTTTTGATACAACACTGCTGTTAGGCAAGTATCTGAGAACCTTGTCTCCAAGAAGTAATCCTTGTTCTTTATGGGGTAAGCCAAATAAGGAGCCGGGGAAAGGCTTCTTTTCAGTTGTTTAACTGCCTTGGATTGTTCTGGACCCCACTTCCACTTGGCTATTGGCTAAATAAATGGACCAAGGGTCGAGGGAACTCTGCATAGCCTTTCATGAACATTCGACTATAATTAGTGTGTCAAAGGAGGCTTCTTAATTCTCACAGAGTAGTAGGGTCTTAATTTCATTAAGGCTTCCACCTTTTTTGCCCAGGGATTAAGACCCTGAAGGGTGACCTCATGCCTTAAGAAGTTCACACTGGTCTTACACCACTATGCCTTCTGAAATGACAGCTTTGCTCGGATACTTCTAGATATCAGATATTAAGTTGTTGCACAATCTTCCATCAGTAGAAAACGACCCTGTGTGCATGTTCTTTTACACAAACTCGATGCACTAGCTACTAGTGAATTGTGATCATTTTTTTTGTTTTACTTGTATATGATCACTTTGTGATTTTTACAAGGAAGAACAGAACATTCAAGTTAAACTTTGCTCCGATGAGATGAAGTTTTGCGTGCTTAGGAGCCTACAGGACTTTGGTTTGCCTGCAGATTGATTTTACTGAGGGTGATGGTCAAAAGTTTTGCTGCAGTGATGGTCCATTTCGCATTTTCCCCAGACAGTAGTCGGTTCCACCAGACGTCTTCTTCCAGAACCGAAAAGGCCATCCCGAGAGGCAAAAGGTAGGCAACTCTTTCCTGGTTTAGTGCTTTGCAGTGCAACAATAGATGCCTTAAATTTCAGGTTCTTCAGATGTGGCACATAGTCTGCAATTCTTGGACCCGGACGGCAGCCTGATACAGAGGATTTCCCATATGAGAAGTAAGTTCAGGTGTGCTCTCAGATTTTTTGGAGCTTAGTGTTCTCAGCATACTCTCTGCGTCATTTTGGTACATTAGGCATCTGTGGCTGTGTAGCCATGATTTATAGCTGATTGCTTTGTTTTTTGTGTTCTTGCCTAGCGGATTCAGAGTTCTCTATTTTTGCTCTTCTTTTCGCTTTCCTCAGGCTCTTTATCCTTTCTATCAGAGCTCAGTCAAACTCATGGTTGTGCGTTCTACCAGGTCCCTTGTTTTTCTTAGGGTTAGCCTTGAATTTTAGTAAGAGTGGAAGGTAGTCTGGGCGTTCTGTTTCGTTCGGTTTACCTGCCACAGTCATTTCATATTTATCGGTGATGGCCTTGATGTTCGCTGCGGTTAGGCGAAGTATGGTTTGTTGGCTGTTTTCTTCTAAAACCGGAAAGAACAATTCGCCCTCAGGATGTGCTGACGTCCATGTCATTGCAAGCAGATTATGATCACTTTCTACGGTTCAAATGATTTCGAATGATTCGATCAGAGACAATAGGCTGTTGGAAGCAAACAAATGGTCGAGTGTTGCCTTGGAGTTTTCATGCTCCCACGTTGGGATGATGTGTTCCCAGGGTTTCAGCCATGCCACATTGTGAAGATTTCGTGAGTTCATCGAGGCCATCCATGCGATTCCTCTTTCTTCTGTCGACAGTTTGTTTGATTTTGATCTGGCCGGCATTTTCCATCTCGCATTTAGCGTTCAGGTCTCCCCATATGATTATGTAGCTTGTATTCATGTCGATTCTGATGCCATCGATGGCGTCTGTTATTTGGTTACAAAAAGTTGTGATTTGCGTTTATGAGGATTCCAATAGAGGTGTATGATTGCTAATTGTGACGTATGTCGTTTTCTAGTCCTTATGTCCTGGTACGTCCAAGTTGTAAGTACTGCAAACATTCCAAAAGACTCTATTAGTTTTTTTGAGATCTTAATGCCAGACCCAATCTGAACTGCGAGAAGGAGGCCAGAGGACGGACGTCCGAATATGCCCTGAGGACGGACGTCCGAATATGCCCCTTGTGGCAGCTGAAAATTCGATCTCGTACCCGTCCAAGGTAGGTTTCTCTGTCAGCCAGGTTTCCTGGAGGCATATGATGTCGAAACCCACCAGGTCCTGGTTGATTCTGTTGGTGAGATGTGAGTGGACTCGAGTGTTCCATGAGGCCATTGATAGTGTGTTGATCACGGTTAATTTTTGGGCTGATGTGGATAGAGCCTGTTCTGATTGCTATCTGCTGGACTTCCCTTTTACGGCGGTTTTTAGCCATTGCCATGGTCCTGACGGATATCTTGATTCTCCCTGTTCTTGAAGTTTTCCACTAGATTGGGTTATGCGCCCTTCTGGCTTTCCTGACGGTGTTGTATCTGGTTGTGTGTGTGGGTTATAGTCCGCCTTGGCTAGTCTATGTGTGTCAGATCTTAACAAGACCTTCTCATGGAAGTCATTGTTACTGGGCGAGAGGCGCCTCTCTGGGTGCTCCCTAGGAGATCTGAGGTGAGCTAGTTCACTGGTGGAATTCTTTCTGCTGTGATTTTTGTTATACAGGTCTTGCATTTTTGAAAAGTAGTGTAGTTTATAGGACCGGACTTTTCAAAGGTTCAAGCTTGGGAATTTCGAGTTCGGTTAGCAATAGTCCGGCCCGTCCAAGGTCGCTGTAGGCTTCCACCAGGATTGTTTGTATGGCCTGAGATTTTATGTGGAGAAATGCCTTGGCCTTTTGGTCTCTGTGATATGGCTCGATCAAACGAAAGTCCGCAGTAGTTCGTGATCTCAGTGATTTGATTTTACTGAGGGTTTTCAGCACAGTTTTTCTATTCAGAATAATGTAGCCGGATTTACTTGAAGCTTGTTCTAATTTAAAAATTCTTGTCCCCTTGGGTGTCATTTCCGTGTCGTTATGGTGGCCAACACGCTACTTATTGGATACGTTTTCATCTGGGAGAGATTGCCGCAGCCTTTTGGGTGATGTTTTGTTACAGGTAGGTGGGCTGCCTAAGCGTGATTTTTCATCTTCCTCTGGTAATGGTTTCTGGTCAGGTTTTTCCCCTGGACGGTTTGCTCTCGTACACTGACGGTTTGGCCCGACAGGGATCCGAGTTTCTTTCATTGCTGGAGAATCCTTCTGCTCTAAAGGGTTTTCGCCATCGTCATCTATAGATACCTTCGGGCTGTACTGGGCCATGGTGTTGATTGGGAATTCATCTGCATGTAGGTGCTGCGAAAGGTCCATAAGGCTACTTGATTCTTGGAACTCGGCCGGTGACCGTGGTGAGTTGCTTAGGTCAAAGTACACTTGTGTTTCTGCTAGATCCTTTGTTTGAGATATTTCTTTTGTTGTTTTTTGCTCAATGACGAATCCTCTTTGCTGTCTTGTATTTGGAGACCAGCTGACTTTGCTTTCGTAGAAGATACTTGGTTTGTGCCGGTCAATTGAAAAACTGGAATTTGTTTTTTTGCAGGGCCAGATACTTTGATCTTTTTCGTAGGACTAGGGTGCGTTGTGATGGCATTGCTCTGGTCTCTGCTAGTGCGTTTTATAAAAAGTGGGGCTATGATTCCTTGGACAGTCTGCTCATTGGTCTGGGACACCTTTTCTGAGGACGCTGTTTCGACCTGCCTGGTTTGCACAGCATTGGCCTGTTGTAATTCAAAACGGGTCAGCTTCTCTTCCCAATTTGCCTGGATTGAGCCCTGTTTTGCTTCCGCTGCAGCTATGTACCCTTCCAGAAAGATCAGTTTGGACCGGATTGTTGCTAAAATTGAAGTATTGTCTTTGGTAGCGTCATTGATGGCTTCGTACAGTTTGCAGAAGGGTGTTAAGGCTATAGTAATAGCTGACATTATTGTTGTCATATCGGGCTTCTTTTTGGGTGACCCTTTACCGCGATCACCGACGAATCCAGAAAAAGTCTGTTTTTCGTTAAAGCATCTCTTGGGTCCATTGACAGATATTGGAAAGCTGATGGGTTCTCTGATTGGGGTGCACGATGAAGGGCTGGCTTGGGGGTTCTTGGCGTCAATAGCTGTTCATTACTGCTTGAGTTAAGATTACCGGCGGCTGGATGCGATGAAAGTGATTTACTGCCTCGGTAGCGGCTTTCCAAATGGATGTTGGCCCATGATTGGGCGCTCATTGATTGTACTGCACTCACCTCTTGATGACCTTGGTCAACGATTTGTTGAACTGGAGTGTTGCTTGTATCGATATCTTTTCCCACAGGGGATCGTATTGCTTCGGTGCTAGTTGCACCCTGAACGAAGACTGGACACTGTGATAGAGTTTGGGCTTCGATCTGCAGGTCCTGGGGTTCCGGTTGCAAGAGGTTGCGCGACTGGTTTGGAGGCTGGATGCGGTCCAGAGAGGTGCTTACTGGTGAAATAACTGGACACAGTGTTGAATTTTGAGCTTCCGTCTGCTTATCCTGGGGTTCTGGTTGCCGCAGTTTGGAAGACTGGACATGGTCAAGCGTGCTGCTTACTGGTGGGCTATCAGGAATTAAGAGAGAAGGTTGTGAGGGGCTTGACATGGGTGCCACAGTGTTAGGATTGTCTGTTTTTCTTAACTTTGGGGCAGGAAATGTTTTTTCCAGAACCTCCAAGATTTCTGCATCAGAAAGTTCCATTTCAGCGTTCAGTTTGCGTTTACATTGCTGTTTTTTGAAAAGGTTAAAGAGTGCACCTGAGATTGATGGATTTGGGCGAGCTTGTTTCCCTATGTATTTTTCTTTTCTGGGTTCAGGTTAGCCTTACTGATATCTGCTGGTATGGATTTTTTTTTTCCTTTCGATTTGGTTCCAATTTCGGCTCTCGGTTGTTGATTGTCATTTGTCTCAACCCCTTTTTTTTTACAAGTTTGTTTTTTGTTGTAGGGGATTTTCCTGAACGGTAAAATGGCAGAAATCTGGTCATTTTGGGCTGAATCCTTTTGCCCCGCCCTTGGAGGATCAGCCAAATCCATGATTGCTGTAGGCTTTGTTACAGGATGCGGGGGTGAGGTGGCCGCTGTGGGTCCCGTGCCATTTTGTTGAAAGTCATTATTTGGTGAACGAGAGCCCCCCTGGCGTGTATCAAAGCCGTGGCCTTGATTTTTGTAAGACCACGTTGTTCCAAGTTCTCATGGCAGTTGCCATGGACGTGTGGGCTTTCGTTGGCGCTTTTGTTGGCACTTGCAATAGATTTGGCCGGGCGAGACCTGACTTTGTCAGTGCGTTCTGTGAGATCTGCTGGGACAGAGAAAGGGCCCCCCCAGGTCGTCCTCCGACGGCCTCGGAGGTAATCCCTCTCGCCTAGCTGGGACTCCGTCCCAAGCTACGGTCATACACAGATGCTCATGGATCGGTGGGTGGAGCCGGTGCAGGTGGATGCTCAGGATCTTGCGGTAAGGTCTCTGCCGGGTTGACCCGCTCTCCGGGTTGTCTGGGGGCCTCTTCTGCTTGTGATGGTACGTTGTTGTGGCCTGATCCCTCTTCGAAAGAGGAGGCCAATGGGTGTACCTTTTCCGAGCTCCTAGCGGCTGCGGCTGCGGGCACATCCGAGTTTGAGAACGAAGGGGGCGGTATTGCAGAAACAGGCAAGGAGCTTGATTTCCCCAAGCGAGCAGCAGACACAGACTCTCCGCCTGCAGACGCTCCGCCCGCAGGTATGTTGTTTTTGTTTTTAAGTTTCTTGACTGGGGAAATGAAAGCTGCTTTCTCTGGGCGAGCTGTTGACAGAACGCTGCTCCGGAGGCAGCGCTTAGATTCACTCTCCGAGGAGGGGAGAGGAAGGGGGAGGGGGGAGGCAGGCTCATCCATGGCTCCCGGGCCACCGCGTTCCGCAGAAAAGTCAAGGGATTTAGTGGTTCCTCCCACCAACAGCAACGATAGAGGAGAGACTGCACGAAGCACAGGGAACTATCTCTTCCGGCAACAGATGGCAATAGACGAATTGTGATAATTTAGCCCCCCTAAAAAAGGGGAAAACTACACAGAATAAGAATAATCAATGGTTTAGTGAACAATTAAGATGCCTTAAAGACCAGTATTGTAAAACTAGAGAAAAAATGGCTTAGGTCAAGGACAGAAGACGATCACGTCAAAGTCAAACTTGCTTTAAAGACCTATAAGGCTGACATACTACTGGCTAAATTTCAATGTCTTCAGAGACAGATCGATCATGCAGATAATAGACCTAAAGCCCTGTTGATGGTTATCCAAAACCTTCCTAATCCTGGTTGTGTAAATGTTAGCCTATCGCTTTCTCAATCCGTGGAAAATTATTTTAATCTTTTCTTTACAGAAAAGGTGAGTCCGATTAGATCAAATATTGAGTCTCATGCTGCATCCTTCTAAACAGGAGCTAATAATGATCATGAGGTCCATTATGGTGAAAATACACCAGAAGTATTCTTTCGTCAGTGACCGAAGAAACTGTTGAGAAACTGATAAATCTTATGCCAACAAATTATCCCTATGACCCTATTCCAGCCTATCCGGCCAAACAACATGCACAGGTGCCTAGTAAGCCTTTACAGTGGTTTGTGAATGCCTCGTTAACTCAAGGGAGTATACACTCAGCCCTTAAGAAATCATATCTTACACCACTGTTAAAGAAGCCCACAGTGGACCATACCACCCTTTCAAATTATCACCCAATTGATGGCCTTCTTTGGCCAGCAGAAATACTGGAGAATGTTGTCACCTCTCAATTGCAAGCTTTCCTGGAAGACAACAATATCCTGGATGTTTATCAGTCCAGATTTTGGCCAGGTCATGGCACCAAGACGGCCCATGTTGGAGTCTGGGATGACCTCCTCGAAGCTGCAGACAAGGGCGAATTTAGCATTCTTGTCATGCTTGACTTGTCTACAGCATTCAACACAGTTGCTATTAGCGCCATGGTTGACGCCGGTATTTTACCGATTGCGCCATGGTGGATGGCGGAATTACCGCCTCATTCCAAGGTTGGCAGGGTGGTAATTCCCCATTCACATTGGCTCTTCCCCATTCCCATTTTTGCCCCCATAGGGCTCAATGGGAATGGGGAAGGCGGTAATTACGTTATGGACCTATTTTCAAAAATGGCACATTTCATTCCTCTTAAGGGGCTCCCAAATGCTTTCACTCTGGCAAAGGTATTTCTTGAAGGCATCGTACGGCTCCATGGGTTTCCTTCAGTTTTGGTCTCAGACCGAGGTACTCAATTCGTATCTAACATCTGCAGAAAATGCTGCTCTATGGCCCAGATCGACATCCGGCAATCCACCAGTCACCATCCCCAAACGGATGGTCAAACTGAGAGGACAAATCAGACGCTCGAGCAGTATCTGCGTTGCATGTTACACCAAGCTGAAGGAAGCTGGTTCGACCTATTATGGATAGCTGAATATGCTTATAATAATTCCCTACACACCAGCACTGGGCAGACACCCTTTTATACCATGTATGGCAGGCACCCACGTACTTCTGAGTTGGACGTTCCTACAACCCTGGAAATGCCAGCAGGCAAAACCTTGCACACGACCATTTCTCAAACCTTTAAAAGGGCAGCTGAACACCTACTTCAAGCTAAGAATCGTCAAAAGAAGTTTGCTGATCAATACCGAGCAAAGGCCCCCAACTACCAAGTGGGAGACAAAGTCAGGCTGGCGTCTAAACACGTGTCCATTAATGGAACCCGAACTTTCCATCCAAGATACCTGGGTCCATTCACTGTCACCTCTGCGATAAATCCTGTGGCGGTCAGACTAGCTCTGCCGTCAAACATGCAGATTCATCCTGTGTTCCACATGTCTCTCCTTAAACCTTTTCAACCTGGGACCCGGGTAGCAATGCCACCACAGCCAGTAGTAGTCGCCGGAGAGCCAGAATTCGAAGTCAAGGACATCCTGGATTCAAAGTATGTCAGATCCAAATTATACTACCTAGTAGACTGGAAGGGGTATGGTCCACAAGACAGGACATGGGAGCCTTGCGAGTACATCCATGCACCTCGCTTGCTTAGACAATTTCATCAAAACCATCCAAACAAACCAGGACCAGACAGAAGAGCCACCTTGAGAGGGGCCTTGGGGGGGGGGGACTGCTGTCATGATTCCTGCCCCTCATTTCCCCAGCCCTCCAAGATGTCAGGCTGGAGCCAGGCCATGATCACCTACATGGCCCTCAAGGGCCTCTCCATCCCTCCAAAGACCCACTTGGAGTCAGACTTGGTGCTTGTGGCACCAGACACACTCACTCCCATAGATAACATTGGGGATTGGACTTGTAGTGCATTGATGGGGACAAAGATGGATGCCCCCACATATTTGGGTTCCCAGAACTGCATGTGCAGTCTAGTCTTTTGGGTGTGGTTCAGCCCAGAGACACCTAGAATACCCAAAGACTATTTAAGCCACGCCCAGGCTGAAAAACAGGCTTTGTGTTTTCAGCACCTGCAGCGTGACACTCACAATGTTCGGATCGGACTCCAGTAGGCCTGCATCTTTCTTCTGCACTCAGCTCCTGCAAGAACAAGAACACTGTTAGGAACAGCCTTACCTTGCAGCGCTTCTGCCCATCATTCATCGCTCCTTCAGTTCTGCGGGCATCTTCGGCGGTGTCATATCCATTCCGGCACGCCGCTTCCTAAGGAAAAGGGAAAAGAACAGAAAAAAGGCATTAGTAAGCATTCAGCAATTCTTCACTTATTTTTAAAGACTGTACGAACTTCAAACCCTTACCTGAATTCCAGCCGCTCTGGGGGAACTCTGTCTCCGGAACTTCTCATCCATCTGCAAGAGGGAAAAACCACTCCAGGTTAGCGTGGAAACATCTAGACGCGCCGCATACTGAGCTTACTCACTGCATTTCTTCTTCATAACCGGCATGCACGCTGAAAACGTTGCGGCACCTAAAAGACACAGAAAAAGAACTCACTTCAATACAAATACGAAATGGTGGCATCGCGCTCTCACTCACCTTCAGTGCTACTCATCTGAGCAGCACGTCGCCATCCCCGGACGCCGGCCATCATCTAAGGAAGGAAAGGAACGAAGTTAGAGAACTGTTCAAAAGACTCATACTTACTTGTCGGACTCTTTCCAGTGAAGTAACTAGGCAGCAACGTGCCCGCATCAATCAACGCGTTCTGTGCTGAAAGCAGGACGGAAAGCACACTTTCCAAGAAAACAATGTGAGCTGTGGATCAAAGGGAAGGGTTGGACCCCGGAGAAGAAGGGGTTCAAGCACAGAGAGACAATAGGGAGTTAAACTCTACCAATTCTGTGTTTCAGGCCCAGTCTCCAGTCGAGTAGACCCCAGGGAAGGGTTTGAGGTCGTAAGAGGTCAGAACAGGCTGAGTGACGTCCCCGTGGATACCAGGTGAGCGTTACAGGTCTATAACCTAGATGTCACCTAGGTTCCAGGGATGACGCTTGGTGGGGAAAGAGATAGGAGTAGAAGCTTGTTACCTGCTCTTCTTACTCACCATCCTCTCTCCAACTGGAACAATAAAGCAAGCTTACCTTTTGTACATATATGTCTCTGGAGTGGTTCCTACTTAGTACTTGATAATCCCTGCCACCCAAGATACTTTGCATATCATTGCTTCAACCCACAAAGCTCCACTGATATTTTATTGAATTAGTGACCAAAAGGAACTCTAATAATATTAATGCCCGATCTCAAGAGGAATTGTAAGGGGAAAGAACATCTTTTAATGCACAGAAGGTATCCCTATTGGCAAAGCCAATTAAATTTTTACTCCCTCAAAAGACATTTGACTCCAGGTAGGGAGCAAAATCTGATTAAAGCACAGCTTCTATCCCTGACATAGCAAGTGAAATTACAGGGCACATAATAAAGTCATTAGTTTTTTCCACCCTTCCGCACCACAGCCTAGCTCAAATTTAAACAAAAGCCTTACTGAGGTTTATTATTAATTACCCCATTGAACAAAATCACATATATATGCCTTTTAATTTGATAGCATCAATTCATCTTGAGTGCCTTCTTCTGTAACTATGGATCCCTCTTCTGTAATTATTTGTAATTCTTTGTTATCAGTTAAATAAGATGCAGGGAGATGCTAGAGACGATACAAACAGAACACGTCGGTATACTGAAAAGCCCTCAGTAGCTGAGCATGGAAAGAAAAAGAATGTGCTGTCGTCTAGATGGTGTTAAGTAAAAATATTGTTTTCACTTTGCCGTGAATAAAAAATATCGATTTAGAAAGACTGCTCTGTGACTGCATAGAGCAGTCTTTCTAAATCGAACTGTCACGCCCCTGCTGCACACAAGTGCGAGCAGGGGCTGACATGCATGGCGCGACACAGAGGAGCCATTGCAGGAGTGTCAGGTGAGTGTCTGTGTGTGTGTGTGTGTGTCTGTGTACGTATGTTTGGGGAGTAAGTGGGCGTTATGCTGGGAAGGGGTAATGGGTGGTGAAATGGGGTATTCGTGGGATTAAAACCCCCGATTAACAAGACAACCAGTGGGAGTGGGTGGGAGTGGGGAGGGGATCAAGTTGCAGGGGCAGCATGTGATATTTCTGCATTTTAAAGCCAACACAAAAAGGGCCAGAAAAACTGTTTTTTTTGTGTTCGGTCTTTCAAATGTGAAAATATCACATAGAACCGTATAGACGGGTACTAGAATGTCCTATTCTTTAGCAAACAAGCAACACATTTCCTTCAGTGTACTGCCGAAACGTCTGCCTTAGTTTTTGTGGTGCTTTGTTCATCACACGCAAGAAGTGATGACATGTGCTGTTCCACCCATACCCTCCCCCGTCCCTTCTGCTAACCTCCAATACTAGTTGAGAGAGCACTGTAAAACGTGAGGGATTGTAGCAGTAAACATCCACTGGGATATTTGCAGACCCATAATACTTTGCAAGCAAAGCATATTTAATGCCTCAACATATTATGTGAATTTTAAGAATGTCATAACTCTGCACGTACACAATTCTTTTGCAGCGCATACAAGATTGTTTGCAACATACCCCATCCTTATATCATTGCGTAGGATTACACAAGTACTCATTGAAACCGTTTTTGTATAGCACCGAGTTGCCATATAATGTGTGAAGGCCTCTGCCCAAGGGAACTCTAAACACTTGGAAACAATGCACATTGTGTGAAAAGCATTCTCCTGTCTGAATATCCAGTGCCCTGATACTATGGACAAGTAATTCCAGGCATAGTCCATACCCATTATCCCTTGTTGGCAACGTAAATGATATTGCAATGTTGCTCTCCAATTATAGGTTAATGACAGCAATGCTAAAGTAGGAGATGCTGAGCATCACATTAGTCTTCTCAAAATCCTTAAACCTTAAAGGGCAAATTAATATTTGAGTGTTATAATGCGTTAACTTGGAAGGGGCCGCTTCAAAGTACTTGTGTGACATATGTACAAAGAAGAGGAAGTATGGGGTAAGGTTACACATCCGAGTAGCCTGCTTACTTACAGTAAGTGGGCCTCATTACGAGTTGGGTAGTAACGCTGGCGCTAATAGCGCTGGCGCTATCTGCCCTACCGCCAAACCCACTGGCGCTATTAGCGCCGGATCACGGGTTTGGCAGAATTGGAAATCCGCATTCCCCATTGAGCCCATTCTGGAATGCCCCATTCCCCATTGGGCTCAATGGGGAAATTTGGCGCTCATACCGCCGGCGGATTTACCGCCGACGGTATGAGCACGAATTTCTGGCGGATTTTCCCCCAGTGTCTTCTCCGACACATCCAGCTCAGGCTCCTTGAACGGCGATCAACCACAGGACAGAGGACACCCTGTGAATTTTGGTCTAAATTGACCATTTTTACAACCTCCTAACATGCCTTTTTTAGGCCAAGGGGGGCCCAGAGGAGGGTACTGAGGCCCACCGCACTCTCCCCAGTTTCCCTTCTACAACTTCCCCCAGTGGGGGTATCCAAGCAGACGCCGCAGGAGCAACCGGAGCCGCCAATGATCACTCCTATCTTCAACCTTTCCGGCTCTCCACTATCCAAAGAAGAAAACTCATTACTAGCCAAGGGACTATCCTTCGTGCCGACTAACCACACCGACTGGTTCAAACTGGACCTTGAACTTTCTAACTTTTTCCGAAGCATCAGAAGGAAAGTCTATTTTCTTGATAAAGACATCCCTACAGGTCCTGAGGACACAGGTTTGAGACCAAAATCAGATTTACAACCCAAAGATTCTGAGACACCCGCCTCGATCCTGTCTTTCGAAAAATGTATCCGGCAAGAAATTGGCAAATTACACTCCACCCCAGACCACCATAGACAGAATCTAACCTCCGGAGAAAGGAAAGCCCTGACCACGCTTGGCTCCAATCCATTACTAGTGATCAAACCAGCCGACAAGGGAGGAGGAATCGTGATACAAAGCAACACCCAGTACAACAGCATGGTGACGTCTCTTCTCGAAGAGGAGGGCAATTACAAGAAATTGAAAAAGGACCCCACAACAGAAATAAAAATGAAGATCCAAGAAGCCACAACATACGCTCTGGAACACAACTGGATTACCGAGAAGGAAGAGACCTTTCTCAATACTTCAGAAGGAAGGACCCCAGTCCTCTATGCTCTCCCTAAAATCCACAAAGACAGCCGGACACCACCTGGTAGACCCATCGTATCAGGATGTGGCTCAATTTTGGAGCCCGTTGGGACCTTTATTGATTACTTCCTTAAACCTCTTAGCCAGCAGATGCCTACTTACCTGAGGGACACTATGGACACCATTACTAAATTTGAAAACCAACCTTTCCACTCTTCTGAAGATCTCCTTGTATCATTAGATATCAAAAGCCTCTACACCTCCATTCCACAACAACAAGCATTGGAATGCATTAGACACCATTTGACTCACCATATGACACAGAGACGGGTACCCATCAATTTCATCATAGAACTTTTGGAAATAGCACTCACTAATAATTTCTTCGAGTACAACAACACATTTTACCTCACATTCTCAACACATCCAACCCTTTCCTCAACTCCGTGACTTTATGGTATCGGTATATTGATGACATCATCTTTCTCTGGAAAGGAGAAGACACAACCCTGATGGAATTCCTTCAATGGCTTAACTCGTGTGCAACTGAAATCCAGTTCACCATAAATAAGAGCAACCAGAAAATGAATTTCCTGGATCTTACTATCATACCCAGGAACAACAAACTTGAATGCTCTATCTTCAAAAAACTACTGACCGCAATACGGTCCTCCATTACAGCAGCCATCACCCCAAAAGCTTACGAGACAACCTTCCATATGGCCAATTTTTGAGGATCTGGCGCAGCTGCACCCAAATAGAGGACTTCCAAAAACACTCTAGCGATCTACAGCTGAAATTGACAGCCAGAGGATACCCCAAAAGACTTATAAAGAATACCCAGAAGAGAGCAAGATTTACACCCAGAGAGGCCCTCCTCACACCAAAAGACAAAACCATTCCATCTGAGAACATCCTGACCTGTGTCACGACATTCAGCCCCACCACTTCCAAACTCAAGACCCTTATTAAGAAATTCTGGCCTCTGGTACAACTCAACCTCCCAGATGAACCTAAACCACGGATGGCACTTAAAAGGTCTAAAAATCTTAAAGAATCTCTCACCAGCGCCAAACCCAACAAAAACATGGGCCGCTCGACAATGTGGGACATGAGAGAAATTACTGGTCACCATCCATGTGGCCAATGCACGGGATGCAGGCAAACCAAGAAACTCAACTCCTTCATGATTGATGGTAAAGAGTGGAAACTCAGACATTTTTCTAATTGTAAATCCACCAACGTTATCTACGTGATACAATGCCCTTGCGGCCTCAGATACGTAGGTCAAACATCTAGACCTGTGCACAAACGTATCAGCGAACACAGATCAAGGATACGCTGCAAAACTCTCACTGCCTCCCTGGTCCACCACTTCATGGAATTCCACCACAGCCCACACTCATTTGCCTGGTGGGTGGTAGACAAAGTCCAAAACAGAAACAACACTGCTAACTCTCTGAACTTTAAAGAAGCATGGTGGATGCACAAACTCAAATCCACCACTTCTGGCTTGAATGAAGCCTTACCAGGACCCTTCTACGCTTAACACTATTTTTACTCCCTACACCTAACCATAGGGCTTGCCGCTGAGCTCCCCACTCGGCCTGGCAGTCTCCTCTTCCCAGACAGGCCATTTAACGCCCACCCAGGCCCGCCCACGCACTTCAACCTGCGCTCTCCCCACATCTCTGGATTTTTCTTTCAATTAAGGCTCAGCCTTCCGCTCCCAGCAGTCTCTTTCTATTTCAAGACTAACCTTTCTCCCAATACAGGAATCTACATTGGCAGCTGGGTGCCATAACTAACTTGTGTTTACAATTGTTATAACCAGATATATTGGGGCCTCAACATCATGTGCATATGCATCTATTACTGTACAGTACTTGTCAAGTTTGCAGAGCTCCAGACATATGCGTGTTGTGTTGTTTTCTACACTTTTTACACTTGTACCACTGACAGATTAACACAACTGCCCACTCCGATTATGCAGAGCTTCAATCGGTAATTTGTTTACAAACGTGGTATCGTGCCATACCTATTCTTCGGCATTTATATATGACTGGCCTACATCCCGCATACACTATATGCAACAGTCCCTGTTGGTTTTTCACAGCTCCAGATACAGGTGTGCTTTGGAATTCTTTACACTTGTACCACCAGAAGACTAATATTAATGCCCACTCTGATGAAATAGGGCTTTAGTCGGTAGTTTGTTCACCACTGTGCAATCATGCCATGCTTTTCCCATGCCTTATGTATTGGCTCAGGCAGTCACACAAGACTGGTCCACATCCCGCATATATTATGTGCAGTATTGAAGGTCCGCAGCACTCGATCAGCAGACTCGCCCACTATAAAGCCTTGCCTTCATCCCTTTTCAGACTACTACTTCCATCACGCCCACTGCGTGACTCCACCACATGGCCCCTTCTTCTTCAGCCAGACCTACAATCTTGCTCACTAGCACTTGTACTCTGTGCACTCCGGCACAGACGCAACCTCGGCAGCCCTGCCATCACTATGCCTCCTACGGAGACTGCTCTCCCTCGGTGACACCGAGCCCCTCGAGCAGCCAGCCAATACCTGCCCGCCCTCATGCCACGTCATTCCCATCGCCAAGAGACACTAATCTTTGGCGCATGCGCGGTGACGTGCTGCCTCTCAGTGCATATACTGAGCTCTTCACCTCAGAGCAGCACAGGCACCATTTTGAGACGCCTACACCTCGTTGCCACATGCCGGCAACAGCATCAGGTACGTGCCCCTGCTCCCACTATAGAGCAAGGCAGCTTTCTGCTTTACTTCGTCTGCTTTACTTCTCCTGCAACCCTGCATTACTCCTAGCCTGAGTTTTCTACTTTACATTGATTCCCCCTCTTTTTGCTGTGTTTTTACCTTTTTTTTTTACAGAGCTCACGAGCCGAAATTCACCCATGAGCTCCCCAACCTTGAAGATAAAATTTCTTTCCTCTTGGTGATTCTTCATTTGAACTCCCCGTGCCTACGCACCATGTGGTCCTACAATCTGACACATGTAAACCACTTCTCCGGCACGAGTGCTCCCACACTCTCTCCACTGCTTTGTTAGCTTCACACGTCCATGTTGTCAGCAGTGACGCTAAACTGCTGTATTTTTTACTCTTTCCCAGTGTTCCTAAGGTGCCACCTTCCGTGGACTTTCTTCGGACCCTGTCCATCACTTCAGGGCCTCCGCACGAGCCACGCACAAGGGGCGCCTCCCATCGCCCGAGCTACCACTTCTACCCACGCAACGTCTACCTGCTTCCTCACTTGCCACATTTTGGAAGCCATTGCGTTCATCTGCGCTCACTGGAAGCACGACCAGTGGTGAGTGGACCCCCTATTTTGGAACCTGTCCTAGGACCTGTGTTTTTTGTATTGGATACTAGGTATCGACCCATTCCAGCACCCTGCTGCTGCTTTATACATTGACCCCTTTCTTCATGGTCATTTCCATGCTTTCTCTTTTTCTCATATAGAATCTTCTCACCCTTGTTTCTGGCCCAAGAAGAAGGCTATCAACCTATCCTGCCGAAACGTCAACAGCACACTCACCCAAACTTTCCACGGGCTTTCTTTTGTGCTGTCTCCTAAAACTCTAACATTGTATCTAGACGTAGACCGAATATAAGGTCAGACTTCAGCCGGGCACAGGAGACACAGATTCATCTGTCTCCTCACTTTACATTCTCACAGTGTGTTCTTTATCCCCAATGACATGGGATACTTTGATTTTCAAGATGTTGGTCATATGTAAAAATGTTTAACTCACATCTATTGCCACTAAGTACAGTTTCCTTTTGATACAGTGAAACTTGCAACTATGTATGTGATTACATGAATGGATATCATGGACTGTTATGAAAAGAAACAATTTATTTTTCCTGCACCAAAAAAAACCTTTTTTTGAAAAAAAGCTAATACTAGCAAGCTAAATGAAAAATTAAAAAATTAATTTTGCATATATCGTTTGAGTCATATGTTTAGCACCAGCAAGCATGTTGCATTTCTTAATGGTTGCCCAGAATGATGTGTTCCCATTTAAGGTCTAAATAACCAGTGTACACTCAATTATTCCCGTACACCCTTCAGATTCATAGAGGGGAGGACAACCACCCATGTTATAGAGAAATCCGCCAAGGCCATGATTTGGCAGACCCTTAAATCGGGCGGTAACAGCGCTACCGCCAGATTTAAGGGTTACCGCCAAACTCGTGATGAGGCCCAGTATCTGATATTTGAGCGGTAGTTCGATTATATATTGTGGGTGACGCTTTTGGTAAGGCACAATGAGTAACAGAAATTCTGGCGCGTGAACGTTATTCATATTACAACAAACATAAAAATAGGGATGTAGCTATATGTCTGCTAACCTTTCGCAGAGCCAAGAGAGGAAGAGTCAAGGTTGTCCGGTAGTATCTTAATGTGTTCTGGGGCAGAAGTTGGAGTCATAAGGTGAAAGTGTGGTAGTCAAGTTTAGAAGTCATGGGTGGGTAGGGAACATTATTTGGTTAATGTGTGTAGGAATATCTTGGTTAGATTCTTCTGTTCATGGAGCCAGTTTTTCATATTAGTTTTTAACCTCTTGTGTGTGTATTTTGCGGTTAGGGATTTTAGGTGTTTACGGTCAGCCTCGAAAATGCAAATGATCAGAATATCAAGACTAGTTGCTTATTTTAGGAGAAAGAACATTTCAATTAATTGCTGTGGCTTGTGCCTTATTAAATCTTTTTGAATAGGTGAGAATTGTTTGTGTGCACTGCTAAAATTCTTCTGAGCGGCACCCAGAAGGAAGCTAGGCAAGCGCACATGCGCAAAGCTTAGCGGGAACATTGATCCACAGTGATAGTTTGAGGGTCACTGTTGTCCACCAATATTTGAATGGTGTTGTGTTGTAGGTCTACTAGCGGTGTTGAATCTAATTACAAACCTTGTTGTTGGAGATGGGAATTAAAATGTATTTAGGCGTCCTGATGTTTGAGGTTCTGTCCTTGCTTAATGTTGAGAGGAATAGTGAATTGTCGCACCAGTCTTGGGATGGTAACCTCTTCTCACACTTGATCTTCAACTGCATAAGGCAGAAAGTGAGCTGGCCGGAATGCTTTTTTAGTGCTGTCAAAGCCCATGGGGTTACCCCCGAGTCATGACCAGGATTTATTTTCAATTAGGTCCAAATTGATTGCAACTCGGTTGAGAATGCCACTGGCTAAATAAAAGGCGGAAGGGACATCTCTCACGATCCAATAAATATTCTCTATGATTTTGTTGCCAATGGACATTTTTAGCATACACTTTAGTTGGAGATGTTTGGAATTTGGAGTTTCCAGACCTACTTCCCATTTGTCAATCAATTTAAATGTGGGAATTGTCCGATCTTTTGGGAATTTCCTGAATAATCCTTCGCTGATGAAGATCCTCCCATTATTTGGGCATACTCTGGCAAGCACAGGCACCTCCCCCTCATTTTTCTGAATGGGAAAAACAACTGTTTGTCTTTTTTTTTTAAGTGTCCTTCAGACTTTGAGCAGGTTCTTCATTGTCTGGTTTCACGGGATTCAGTGTTTCTTCTGATTTTGGACTGGTGTACAATTTTAGGGTGTTCCCGTCCAGTGTGGATTGCCCCTTAAAACTGGGAGGAAGGTTCATTTTCAAGAATGGGGAAGGTTTCCCATCACCAGTTTGTTCTACTACGGAGATGACAGTGATGGCTATTTTTCTTAATGGAATTCTACTTTCCCAGACCGTCATTCGATTAAATGACAGGTACCATTCATGCTTACATAACTGGTACTCATTTTGAATTTTATAGGCCGCTTAGTCTGGGTCCAGTTCACCTTGTTTACACAGTCCATCAGAGGTGACAACCTCCTCAGGAGATCTCTTCCCAGTATACAAGGTTTGCCCTCTGGAGCCATGACTACCACCGGATATTTTAATCGATGTTGCCCAATTTTTATTTCCAGATCTGCAGTCCCTTTGATGGATATGTCATTCCCTGCCGGAATTGTGGAGTTGTCCGGGAAGTGGTGTGAGGGGAATTTGGTGACCTTTTCCCTGTTCAGAGCTTAGTTGGTCAAAGTAAAGGCCTTTTTTGCAGCTGACAATGGGTGGATTTGGGGAATCCTCTTTCTCCCCCGGTTCTTCACTGTCCCCCTTTAACTGGAGGCAGTACTCAGAACGTGTTTGGGGGGAGGACACCTCTGCCATTTATATTCTGTCTGGCTCAGGTTGTTGGGGATGAATAGTTTCCTGAGCTGGGTGGGTCTCCATAATTACCCTATCCCACTCAGGGTCTTTTGGCACCCATTTTTATTTGGGAGGGATTCCCCCATTTCTGAAAGAGAAGGTCTGTTTACCTGAATCCTCCAGGGACTCTTCGCTCTCAAAGGACATGAACCTGAGTTCCTCCATAAAGTTGGTTCTTTGTTGGCCTCACCTACGTACCCATTGCTCTTTGGATTCAAACTTTCCGGGGGTAGAAGAGTCATTTTCAGGCTAAGAGGTTTCTAGGGGTTCTCTCCAGGGCTTGGCATCTTTGCTCCACCAGGGCTCCTTCCTCAAGAATCTGTGGTTTGTCAGACATTTCCTCCTGTCATTTCCCCGTCTGGGTATCAGACCTGGGTGGTGGGGAATTCTCGAAAGCAAGGTTAGGTTGAGGACTGGACTGATCCCTCACCATGCACCCCAGATCATCTGTCAGTTGCTGGACCTGTTGCTCCAGCTGCAAGACTTTTTCTGGGTTGTGGGGAGGTCTTGAGTCGTACCTCTGCGGCTCCTGAAAAGGGTAACTATCGTTCGGGTACTGGAAATTTCCCCCATAATTTTCCAACCTGAATCTCCCTTCTCTTGGGTTCAGGGACCTATTGTCCCAAAATCAGGGAGAGAGAAGAGGATTATTTTGGAAGTTCTGGTTCGGTGGTTAGGGGGTATCTGGAGAAAAAGTTCAGGTTGGGAAGTGGAGTGATACTTCTCTCCTGAGGGAAGTTTGGAGGGAAATATCCCGGGGCACTACTTACCTGTTTGGTTTCCCCCCTGAACTAGGGGAGTGTATACATACCCCAGGAATGGCTTGGTACCCTTGTACGTAGGGCTTACATAGGTGGCAGGGTCAGATGGATCATTGTTCTGGGCCCCTGCCTGACTACCATTCGATTGGGCCTTCCATTTTGCTTGTTGGCAGGAGGGTGGCTTTTAGGCTCCCGTCTCCAGGTCCAAGGGAGGGGTAGTTCTCACCTCCGCCACCTTTGCAGCAGCAGGTGTTTTAGATAGCCTGGGGGTCTTGGGGGTGTTATAATGATCCTGGTCCTCCAGTCCTGCAAATAAACTGGGGCATTCAGGTGAGAATGTCCATTTTACAAATGCAATGCAATTCACATCAATTCTGATCTGGAATGATGAAATCATTTGCTCATTAAGTTCCAGGAGCTCCCATACTGAATACCTGGCATTCTTTTGGTATGGGATCAGGAAGCTCTTTATGGTCTTGATTTGCCTTATTGGGTCTTTCACGAAAACCTTGGTCTCGTTCCCTCCCTTTTTCTTCCTCTGCACCTTAGTCCATTCATTTTTGTACTCAGAGCTGCTCTGTGTACTCCATTCCCTGTCCTCCTGGTGCTCCCTATCTCCAGGAGATCGGGAATATCTCCCAGACTCAGTGAACTCTCAGGGTCATTTTCCCTGTATTTACTTTTATGCCCAGGATAGAACACTGTTTCATCATCTCTCCTTTCAGGGAGTCTGAGGAATTCACCCCTTACCCTGAATTTACAGAGGTTTTTAGATTGCCCTTCCAAAGATGAAGGTCTGGCTTCTCTCCTTCAGTGAAGCAGGTGAGGTGGTCTCTTTGTAGCCTCATCTTCAGCCAATCTAACTCTCTGACTTTCTCATCATAGGAGTTTTCATGGTCTGAAGTACTTACGGTATTCTTTTTAGTCTCTCAGGACACGTTGGTCCAGCCCCCTTCCAATCTGTATGGTAGAGATGAAGTAAAAAACAATTGCAAATGAACCGGGTCAATCTTACCTACACATATGACCCAATAGTTTGTTGTATACAATGTACAAGACACACCTTGTTTTGTTGATAAAGGTATTTGTATTCAAAGGTGAAGAACTAATGGTCTGATAGCACACAGAAATATACAGTTTTCCATTCAAAAACATGAAACAAATACATGATGCTGTAGAACATACATTTTTGAGACAATTGGGACTCAAAATTCAATACAGATGGGTTAGATAGTACATTGCCTACTGCTGTGTTGCACCACAACAGGGGTCAGAACAATTATTACATTGATTTAGCAAAAGATGAGAATTGTAAATAGAGGCAGTGTTGACAATTTTACACTGCACTTAGAATTGAGAAAGTCGTCTACACAGGTGTGTTTCGGCCCTCACTAGCTGTTGTGACAGCCATACTTGAGTGGGCCTTCATCAGGACTAAGAAGATGCAGAATGGACTGCTCTATGTGTGTGCTGCCTATAAGATGAAACAAATGGGTCAGTGTCAGTACTGGGGTATCAAGGGATAGGTAAGAAAATAAACATCACTAATGATTTTTGTTTCAATAAATGATTAAATGTCTTACTGTGTCACAGAAAGAGTGATTCCGCACAGATTCAAACAAGAAGAGTAGACACCCGTGGCAAGTTGCGTGACCTCTTGACTGACTTCATACTTCTCATTAATGAAATAAAACCTATGAGATGGAGGCTGGTGTCAGATATGAATCTAAATAATCAATATAAGGACCTCACTTCTAATAGTGTAAGCCGAGATAAAATCTAACTGGCTTACCTGTATGAAATACAGTATGTCTTGAAGAGAGTGTAGAGAGGTTGTGGGCTCAAAGTTCTAATATAGCTTCTAGCCTTCAACACTGTTGCTAGACCGCATGCGATTCGATGGCTGCTGCTCATAGGTTGAGTTTCATTAATGAGAAGTATAAAGTCAGTCAAGAGGTCACCCAACTTGCCATGGGCGTCTACTCTTCTTGTTTGAATGCGTGTGGAATCACTCTTTCTGCAACATGTTGATCAGTGGGCTTTGTTCCCTTTCCTGATTGGTCAGGGGTCCTCAGAGCCCGTTTATAATTCTCAATTTACTTTCTCACATCTGTGCTCTCTTTCCTTATTTCCTGTTGGTATTCAGAGAGCTGGCTTTTTAATTCTGACACTAAGGCCTGAAGAGCTACCACCCAATCTTTTATTTGCTGCACTTCATGGTGAAGTGAAACATTCTCCCTTTGTGAGCCTTGTATGCTGCATGCATATTCACAGTGCCTTTCCTTCAGGAGACTACTTTCCTTCTCTTTCACATCCCTACAATTTGCTGCCTCTGATATTTCTGCTTCTATTTGTCTCAGATGCTCTACTAGCTCATTCCATTCTTCTCTTATTCTGTTCATTTCCTGAAAACCTGATGGTTCCCTTTCTGCATCCACTTTCAACCTTAATGCATTTTGGGCTTGGACCAGTTGTAAATTCTGTTTCAGAATATTTACATTCTGCCTCATTTCATCAAACTCCTTTTCTGAATCTATCTTTTTTTTTAACTTTAAAAAGAAAATCGTTTTATTAACATAGTTTTATAACATGAAGCAAACAGGTACAGAATGTATCTTGAGCAGTTACATAACAAGCATTGGCAGTTGTATACTCTCTCCCATCTCAACTTTCCCCACAGTATTGCCCCTCACCCCTAGTTACCTGGTAGGATTCTACAACAATCCTAAACAGACATAGAAAATTCTCAAATAATGCTGTAGATTCCGGGGTCTACAAGTTCCCCAGAGAGGCGATAACATGGGCTTACGTCCCCCTTACCATCGTCTTTGCTCCTGTCCCCTCAATTGTGCTGTACCCTCTTTCTGCTCCCCCACTGATACCTCCTCTCTCCATTCCACCCTGATAGGAGTTTCAGGGTCTGGTGAGGAACATAGATCATTTAACAGCTGGCTCCAATCCACCTCTACCCCTTCCTCCAGCCCAGGGTCCCGGGTCCTCTTCAGGACCTCCCATTTTGCCAGCCCCCATCTGCTGATATCTCCCATCCACTGTCTTAAGGATGGACCTCAGGGTTTTTTCCATGCTATGGCCACCCTCCTTTTGGCCAGTGCTAACTTAAACGGGGCCAATCGCCTCTGTGTGCTGTAGTGTTTCCCACCTGGCAATAGTGCCCATAGGCACACTCTTGGAATGCACTCAAATAAGGAGCCCAGTAGCCCATTGATTCCCGCTACCACCACATGCCAATAGTCCCAGATCACTGCACACCCCGACAACATGTGCCAGATCCCTGCCCATTATGGTGTAATTCATTGCATGTAGTTGCTCGGGTGTTACATATACTCTATGCAAAACATTATAGTGTGTCAACTGGAATCTAGCATTCCTCAATGTCTTTCGGATCTGCTCCCACATTTTCTCCCAGTCAGCTTCCAAGATCTGATCCCTGCATCTCTTTCACACTTGGCCTACTTGTCAGCTCATCTGCCGGAAACAAAAACTCCTATTGACTGGTACATTTGTAAAACACTAACCCTTGCCCCCTCCTGGGATAGCAGCACTTGCATTAATGGTATTGTTGCTGGCTCATCCGGAATGCCCACCCACAATTTTGCCAAGCATGCTACCATTGTCCCAAAGGCCAGATATTGTCCGCTGGGAATCCCATGCCGCTGCCTCAATTTCTCAAATGGCTGCACCTTCCCCCCTCAAATAAATCTCCCACTGAGGTACACCCCCTCTCCATCAATCCCAGGAACCCCATCCGCCATACCGCCACCCAAAGCCCCTGGTCCGCACTCCACGGCAGGTCTTTACTGTGCCCCAATACCTGCTTGCTCGTGAGAAGCTTCCTCCAGAAGTGAGTCCATCTCTTTGATGATGAACTGTCTATTTCCCCTTTCCAATGTCTTGATTTGTTGCTTGAGGGCCACAATGTCATCTAACAACCATCTATTCTGACCAGTCTGTTCATTCATTTGGGGATGCAGGTGACTTACAGTGATTGCACCCTCGGTACATGTATTATGCAGTGCAGCAAACTCTACCTCTCTCTGAGCTGGCGTCCTGTCGTGTTTTCAGCTCATCCTGTAGTTGCCAATGAGCCTTTCTTGTTGTACTTCAAAACCTTCGCTCTGCTGCACATTATCTCCAAGCTGTGTGAGAACGTTCTGAGCCTGTGTCCAGGCCTAAGCCTGCTTCATCACATCAGCCTCTTTATTCTGCAATCTGTCATCAAGTAGTTGCACATGCAAATATAAGTGAGCTGTGAGTTGGTCCATTCGGTTCAATTATTCAGAAGCCTTTTTGGGTCCTGTAAAATGCCTCTAATGCTTTGTCCAAAATCCCAACTTCACACCAAATGTCAGTGCTCATTCAGGTGACCTGTTCCACCATTCTGGTTTGCCTGCTCCCAGCTTCACTCTCACTCCATTCTCCTCGAATGAATATCTTACCCAGGAGATGCTTCCTGGCATCATTCACTTCTTTGGTAGTCATTTTGAAATTGCTTTTTGCAACTTTTGTGAAACTTTCTTTGTGCTGGGTTCTAGCTTGATTTCCATGCACAATGCCAAATCAAAAATACATTCTTACTCATTCTCCCTTTTGCCTTAGCACTCTACACAGTCTACTGTTTTTCTATACCTATACACCTCCCTCAAACCCAGGGGTGAAGTGCTACAGTGGTCCTTTCACAATGCACAGCAACCTTACATCTACCCCAATCCAGTTACACTAAAATGAATATCCTGTCACCAGTGCACTTGTCATGAGCCCATAATAATAAACCAGATCCCGGACGAGCCCCCAATTTGTAGTGTTATATTGAGATACCACCCTTAACCTGAGGCTTTTTTGCGCTGGCCCTATTGAAGACTCATATAAAGCCAGATAAATCTCCCCTCCTGTACCCACAGTGAGCCAAGAACCAGGCCGGGGTATAGAAATAATATATGTATTTATTTATTTCAACTATAATGTCAAAGAATAACAGGTCAATGTAATCACACACACACACACACACCTTTATTTGTGGCAGAAAACACAGCTTCAATTACAAGACACACTTTTCTGTAGGATGTTACTTTTAAACACACATTTTCTGCATTTACCTTTGTCTCACAAACATGGAACACAGGCTAAATATACTGGACAAAACTCTTTTCCCATGAACCCTGTTGTATGTTGACTTTCGATAATATGGCACAATACTAGAACATAATAATCAACATTTCTGGCTGAGAATTTTAGTGTTAAAACATAGGCACAATTTTCATTTTATGAACTAGTTCATCTTCAAGGATTGATACTTGGAGTTCCCTGTGCACTCGCAGTGCTAGCAGTTTCAAATTACAAATTTGCAAAAATGCCTGTGGCAAATATTACTTCACCAAGGTATAGCTTAGAAATAAACACAGGTTGGATTTTAAAACCAGGCAGACCAATCATAGCGGCTATGGGGAGTGTCTTAGAGCCGATAGCCAAATATCTGGATAAATAGATACAACCTTTGATTCAGAATAGCGCTACATACATCAAAGACACTAGAGATTTCCTATTAAAGTTGGCTGGCATTAAATTTGCAGTGGGACATGACATCTTATTTACGATGGATGTCACGTCCCTTTACATGAACATTGCACATGAAGCTGGTATGGAGACCATGGAGTGGCTCTTACTTCAGACAGGAACATGTGGAAATGACAAAGTCTTCACATTGAAACTATTGAAATTAATCTTAATGAAAAACTTCTTCAAGTTTACAGACGATTACTATCTTCAAGTGTCAGACTAGCATGGGGGCAGCTATGGCTCCATGCTATGCCAACACATACATGTTGTTTTTAGAAACAGAACATGTACTCCACTGCGACAGATGGTTGAAACACCTTACCATTTATGTGAGGTACATAGATGATGTTTTTGGTATTTGGCATGGACCAGAGAGTGAACTAAAATAGTTTTCCCTGATGATGAATTCAATGCATCCACAAATCAAACTTACTTCAGAGTATAGGAAATCTACCACACACTTTTTGGATGTAGAAATCTACTGCACGGAAACAGAGCTACATACTCGTGTATTTACAAAACCTACCAATAGAAATAGTCTATTACTCGCTACCAGTTTTCATCCAAAGAGGACAATTGACAGCGTTCCGATTAGCCAGTTCATGCGTTATCGTAGAAATATTTCAGAGAGGGAAGAGTATGGGAGACAAGTAGGAACTTAGGAACTCTAAAAGAGAATATAAGAAAAACCTCATAGATGAAGTGGCATTGAAAATGGTGAGGATGCCACGAGAGTCCCTATTAAAACTGCAACAAAATGAGGGAGACAAGCCATTAGTCTATGTTACCACCCATTCACTTCAGAGTGGTCAAAACAAGAAAATTATAAAGACAAACTGGATATTGTTGAAGAGGGATCCGGTTCTTGAGAGGACACTACCCGAAACACCAACTTTTGCCTGCCGCAACAGCCAGGCTCTTCGCAACACGTTGATCACGGCAGAACTGCAGGACAGTAGCAAAACACCTGGGCCTAAACACAAGGGCACCATACCTTGCCTTAACTGTCAGCACTGCGACAACATTATTAAGGGTAATGAAATAAGACACCCATACTCAGGTAAACCAATCAAACTGAATCATTCATGCACGTGTGATTCTAGTAATGTTGTGTATGCATTAAAATGTCCCTACGGATTGTTTTACGGAGGGATAACCACACCTAAAGCAAAAATATGTTGGACAGAACATAAGTCCCAAATAAGAACCAAAATACTAAATCACCAGTTTCAGCCCATTTCATTGAGGCGAGACATAATATCACTCGAATGAGATGTGTGATTCTGGAACAAGTGCCAATGGGAAAGAGAGGGGGTGACATCAACAAGAAATTGTTATAGAAAGAGATTACTTGGATTAAGAGATTAGATTCCCTCACACCAAGGGAGTTAAACTGCGAGTTTGATCTGATGTCTTTTTTGAGAGTTGTCATTGGTGTAGCCAAATACACAACTTGAAAGTATTGGCGGTCACCAATGATGAGAATGTGACCCATCACCCTGGACAGGATAGATGGTTAAATTAGATCTTACAGAACCACTGGTTAAGCTTAACATTACCAGAATACCAGGGATTTTTACTATGAACACTCCGAATGATACTCGTATATGTAATAATGTCAGGATTGTGAGACCATTAGACTGTGAGCCGTATGGTCGGGACAGAAGGATATGAATGTTAATGACGCCATAGAATCCTAACATATTGTGTACCAAAAAGAACTTGTGTTAGGATATGTTTTGAGTATTGGCATTTTGGGTGCCTATCATAGTTGAACAACCTATTAAGTTTCCGGGTCCGGGTTCTTTGAATGAGGAATTACCGGGTTATTCCAACCTTGGAGGATCCGGTAATTCCTCATTTAAAAAACCCATTCCCATTCGAGCCCCCACAGGGCTCAATGGGAATGGGGATGGAGTTAATAACGGACCCCTTGCGGGACCCGCAAAGAATGTCTCGTCTGACCAGACGTTCTGAGCGGGTCCCGCAAGGGAACCTCGTACTAGGGCAGAATGGGTTTACCGGTGCCGTTAAACCCATTCCGCCCACCTCATAATGAGGCTCTAGGTCTTTGTTGCAGCGTATTATAATAGTGTTGCAGAGGATTCATGAAGTAATTAGAGTGTTCGAGTGGCAAAATAACAGCGTGTAGCGGTGCCAAAATAATTAGCCTCGCGAGGGATGGGGCGTAAGGACAGCATTGTTTACTGTTCCTTACTCATTGTTCCCACCCTATCGCAAATTGAGCAACTTATAGCTGAATAGCAACCTTTGAACACTAATTGCAACAATCCCCAAGCAAGATGGTGGACTTACGGGGACATGGGCAAACGTGCGCATGCACATGTTTTCCATGGCAACCGGTCTGTATATCTTTTAACGTGACTGGACGAGACGGCTTAGCCGATCCCTGTCCACACGCTGAAGAGTTTTGATACAATCCTTTGGCTAGGTAAGCAATCTCAAGCATCCGATTGTTCTGGTACCATAATCTTATTTTAATGCATGTGGATAGTAAAACATGATCGTTAGACTGCTCCAATCTCATATTTATGCATTTAACTGACGAGAACGCACGCAGACATTTTACTGCTGACGCCTTATCTCTAGTACATATGATTTACGGTACCATCTCGGTTAGGCATGTGGTGATGCATTATTAAACCTAGTGGGGCATTTAAACATAATATTGTTTACATGTAGTGTCAAATCTTACAGTGAAAGGTTGAGTAAGCCAGTAGAAGCAAGGGACTGGCGCAACACAAATCTAAAACGCAACCATTTATTGTTCTATAGGTGGTTCTGGTTTTTTGGGGGACAACAAACTGCTTCATATTCATTTTGTTGGTGGACAAGGATACTTCTTGTTATGGCCTGAGACTGCCATAATGGGGCCCAGGTACATATATTTTCACACCGAGTTTAAGGTGCAAATGTTAATAGTGCGAGTTAATCTGTAATGTTTGAGAGTGATGCAAATCATTATTGTTTTATGTAGGCTGTATCAAATCAACTAGTGAAGAATCTAAGGATTGCAGAATTTTACGATGTTGCACTTTTAAAGCAAGCGAAATTGAAGGTCAGTTACTTTGATATAGACACCTGTATTGATATTGACAAGCAAATCAAGAAGGCTATAATTTAATTATGATTACCTTATTTAACTGCAGAAATACAGATGAAAATGGAAATGGTTAGGAAGTTACGTCAGTGTTGAACAGGCCCTGATGAAAGATTTGAAATCTGAAATGCGTAGGCCATGAACTTAATGATGGAACTCTGACTTAAATTAATATCTGTTAGGAGTTGGGTATTTTATTTGCATAAAAGGAGTAGTGATGCTGTAGATGCTGTTTAATCTACAAACTATGCTTCGAAAAAGAATTGTGAGCATTTGATGTTTTTTGATGGAAACCTGTAACTAAGTGGTCTGCAACTAATATTCTTGAAAGTGTTATTTTTTTGCATGTGCTATATTTTACATGTGTATGTTACTTTTAATATCTATATGATATTTTGAATTAAACTTGTTTTAAAGCAAAACCAAGTATCGCTGAACACAGTTGGTGATCTGTGCAGAGTAAGTGATCTTACTATCACAAGTGAGAGTACATACTATGATATATTTTTGTGACATTGGGGGTCATTATGAGTTTGGAGGTAGCCATGGTGCTATTAGCGCCATGGCTGCCTCCAAACTCGTGTCCGGGTCTCGGTTTTTGGAATGAGGACTTACCGGGTCATTCCAACATTGGAGGACCCGGTAAGTCCCCATTCTGAAAACCATTCCCCATTCCCATTCGAGCCCCCATAGGGCTCAATGGGAATGGGGAAGGAGCTAATAACGGGCCCGCAAATAGCGGGCCCATTATAAACTCCCTGGTCCCTTACCGTCTCCCGCTAAGGGCGGCTGGTAAAACCAGCCGGCCTTAGTGGGACCCGCTAAGGGACCTCAGAATGCGGCGGTAGGGGGTTAACGGCACCGGCATCCTTACCGGTGCCTTTAACCCCTTACCTCCACACTCATAATGAAGCCATTGTCTTGTTGCTTACCTCAAAAAAATTAGGTGGTCAGTAAGACCCCGTAGGAGTGCATAGGGGTTACCTGTTGGTAACAACAGGCCATATAGGTATTTTCTTCATTATGATCACCAAGGGCCAGGAGTTAATACCCCATTGCACCTGAAGCAATATAATTGAATATATTTAAATGTTTTACATCATCACACAAAATATAATTAACAGTTTAAACAACTATTAGTTTGTGGAGGAACTGGAGTGCCCCTCTATGTATTACGTAAACTTTTTTTCCTCTGGATTTTAAAACAAGACATACATCACACGTTCAGTGTTGGATACATGAGATCTCACTGTTGCAAAGCACTTTGGCAAAGCACTTCTCCCCCAATACCCAAAACCCCAAGCATCAATTTCATGCAGCACCCTTCCGTTCAAAGGCCAGTTCTAGAAAGTGGGGACAGTTCAGCATTTAGTTTTTCAGACCCCCTGCCACTTGAAGGCCCATGTTGGGGAAGTTGGACAGTTGAGTATTTTTGTTTGTGGGGCCAAGGGCACCGCTTTGTTAAATACAATGTTGAAAGTGTGGTGACAACAGGGAATTTCCTTTTGAGATATGGATACCTTTTATGTAAAAACAAGTTTTTGGGACAAGTATCTTTTGGGTTGAAAGGCAAGGTTTGGGGATGGTCACAATTATCAATTTCGTTTTGGTGGCAAGTATATCCTTTGTTTAAAATACATTTTGGTAAGGGAATCAGTTGGAAATTTCATTTTAGAAAAGAACACCGCTTTTCATTAGAAAAGTCATGGGTGAATAGGAAAATCAAGGCACCCTAATGACTTTAAATTACTATCTTGTATCTTCCTGCTAGGAGAGAGGGTGAAAGTTTCAAATTCTTCCAAGCTCCCCCCTGCATCAATCTATTTGGAAGTTAATTAAATTAATATACAGTCAAATATGCTAAGGGTCTACATAATTTTCCCCCGCCCACTAATGGAAGGGAACCCACTAATGAAAGGGAATGGGTTAATTAAATAGATCCCCACACTGACATTTTGTTGAACAATCTACTTACTTTTGGAAATCTCTGGGCTTGGCATCATGGAGACTGATCCTAGGGAACAGGATTCTGGCTAGAACTTCAGTCAATGGGATTAAACGACAATTCTCCCTCTATGGCTCCAGTGAAGAATCACAGCCTCTGTTTTCTAGTCTCCCCAGCAGTAGAAATCTCTAGCCCTCTTCCGGTATTTCCACCCAGATGAAATTTCAGAAGATCTCCTTTGGTAGTTTTTGGTAGCTGTCCTGTCTTCCATAGCGCAAGACCTTTATTCGATCTAAGCCCTCCCAAGGAAAGTGCACATTATGCGGTGCTAATTTAATATCTCACAATAAGGACTGAAAATGTATATTTCTCTCTACCGCCCCAAGTCCAGCCTCTCTCCGAGGATTGGTTCAAAAGTCTTGAACAGAAATATTGCAACTCCCGTTCCAGGTTCACATTTTTTTTCCATGTCCAATTTTAGCCAAAACGTACCTACATGGCAACATTTTGTAATTTTGCAATAACTGCCATGATATATGTATATATATATATATATGTTAGTATTCCTCTCCTCATGACAGATTAGTGAAGCTTACTTTCATTTTGGCACCTTATTGCACAGGCGCACTATAGATATTTTCACCTTTCACAAAAAGTATAATATTTAGGAACATGAAATTTACCCTCCAGATATGATTTGGGATATTTTTGGGGGCAGCCAGAGACAGAATTCAGATGATAACATGACTTCCAAAAATCGCATCTGGATCGAATTTACATCTGAAAAACCAGCTTGTTACTAGCTTTCAAATGACAAATTAATGGACACAGTGCGATTTATAGTTGCTGATGGGCACTCTTCAGCATGTATACAAATCTTAACTCTCATTTCCAGTGGCGGCTGGTGACATTGAAAGGTGGTGGGGCGTACATTTTGCAGGACGTTAATTTCGCTGCCCCACATGAAGGGGGTGCAAGGTGGTTTCCCCCTGTAAAAAGTTTGGAAAAATGCCTTCCAAATGTGCATTTTACTGGCCAAACCTAAACAAATATGACCTAAAAAGCATTAAAATGTAGCTACTAATGATGGTACAGTTTGCTTACGTGTGATGGTGTATTTTACAGCAGCTTGTATAGAGAATAGCTGATACTATGTTGTATGCATAAAGAAATTCCTTAGATATCCAGTAATGCTGGAAAAATAATAGTTTGCTCATGCATGGGACTAGAAACACTTGTGTACAGATGCGTTATAAATGACTTAGATAATATCACATCACGCTGTTACTGGCACTCGTATGCCTTGATCCTTCTACTAAGGTGGGATTATAGGCATTATCTGAAATGGGAGAAACTAAGGTACTAACAATGGCTAGAGGGATGTGGCCGCTAAGTGTACAATCACCATGTACACATTGCATCCTCTTTATCCACAAAGAGCTGATTATTTCAAAGACTCCATCAAAGTTAGCCTTGTGAGGTTGCGCAAATCATGGCTGGAAAAGATTGTAACCCTTCGTCAGTCTAACCGTTTCCAATTGTTCTTAAATAAGTGAGAACAACAGTTGGAGACTGGAGTGATTATTTTTCTAGGTTCCCTGACGGGAAGCCGTTGACGCTTACAGCAGCCGGGAAGAGTGGGAAGACTCTATACGCATTGAGCCCCTTTAGTAAGGGACTGAAGCACCACTGGAACAGGCTGTGCCTTAAACAGCAAGAAGACAGTAGTGCCAGCCTTGCTACGCACATAGCTATCCTGTTCTGCAGCACTGAAGTTACTGATGGGCCGGACTGCAAATCAACAATGATAAGTTTAGGTTGCAGCAACAAAAGTTGTGAGAGGGGCTAACTTTAGAGACTGTTGGGGAGGGGCAAACCTATTTGTGTGGGTGCATCCAACTTCTTTACATATTCTGAGATTATTCTAGTGCAGCTTAAATGTTACAAGCTGTTAACTCTCTCCTTCACATCTGTGAGACAACTGTGTCTTATGTCCCCCCTACCCAATCACTGCCCTGACTGACATGCAAGAACTAACACCCCATCACGGAAATGTATGCATATAGGACTGCAGGTGCTAACAATGCCACACTTTTCTTAGTAATTGCCAGGCCTTTGTGGAGCACCAAGTCGTTTATTGTTTGTGTCCGATCCGAATCACTTTAGTAAACTGAAGGTATGAGGAAATAGCTTCTAACAGCAAATCTATTAGCTTCTCTTTCACTGCCAATGAGTAAAGGGGTGATACCATTATAGGGGGAAGCAGTGAGGCGTTAAGGGGAAATCCTGTGAGGCTCAGCACACAGCCCGAACGCGCATGTCCCCTCTGAGCTGCGTCTGCATCCCAGCTATTGTTCGTCACCCCAGGAAACACGGCCAAGAGGGGTGGACTTCTTGCCCCCCACTGGCCCCACTACCCCGCCCTGCCGCCTCCACACTCATCTTAGTTGGACAGAATTGCACATTTAGATCCTTACACGTAAGTGCAGACCCTTGCACCTCTGCAAACAAACATCTGCAGCAGAACAGGAAGGGGCCCTGCATACCAAAACCTCAAGTGTGATGCAATGTTGTCCAATCTGACACCTCCCTTTGCCACACTCAACTCCAGTTGCCTCTGAAAATTTCTTACCAGGCCGGCTCTCAGCCACTCGATTTATAAGCACTCTGCGTGTCCTTCACACTGACCTCCTCTCATAAACAAGTATTTCCAAAGCCACTGAAGTCCCGTTTAAAACAAGCATTGGCAAAGCCAACATGTTTGGCTTGTGCATAAATTGTAAGTGCTTGCCAGGCACTGCTATTAGATGCCCAGGTACCCACCATTTTGCAACTGCTACCAACAATGTGTAGTTAGTGCCACTACAACTGTGCCTGGCAAGTGCTTTTCCCACACCTACACAGAAGCCGAAACTGATGGCATTGCCAAGTTGTGTTGATATAGCATTTACAGGCAATGCTCCACGTACTCGTTTTCAACCAGTCCTAAAAACGCCACACATATATTTGATTTCTTCAATGTGCGCCGTGAACGGGTGCCTGCATAATGAAAATTATAAAAAGATTCATTTTATTTATACAACATAATTTACTATGGTATAAACAACAACCAAAGATAACTATGAAAAAACAGTGAACCAATTCAATAAATTAAACAAAAAAAGTGAACGCACAACATAAACCTAGTGACACTTGCAGTTTTGCCAGTGTTTGTGATGTATTGGCAGGTTGTTGTAGAGTTAGCAGTTCTTTTGCCTTTTAAAGATACATATAGCAGAGCCACTTAGCTCGTCACACTTTCAGTTGGGAAAGCACATATGCACCCATGACGAGGATGCAGGCAGCTAGTGGTAGGGGAAAAGGTGATATGTCACTGGACGTGCATTGTGCCCTGTGGCTGTAAATTCAGCATGGGTTCCCATCACGTGCAGGGGTTCACTGTGCCACGCCATTCAAGTATAGCCAGGAAAAGAAATGCAGTCAATATGATTGTGAACATTATGCAGGCCTAGCGCATGTGACAGGAAGTGCTTTTGATATAGTGCCTAAAGTCAGCTTCCCCCACCCCAAAGTGCCATAACAACAAAAGTGTGCAATCTCTTAAATGGGACTAAATGTATCACCTCGTGAGTACGTAAGTCTGAGTCGGCACTGCCAGTACTTTGTGGCTGCAGGTTTCACACAGGGCTACGAGGAGAGCACTGAACTCGTCAAGCTATATTACCAGAAAAGGAAACATCCACCTAATTTAGATATAGTAACCAGATGTCTATGCTTTCAAACATGCATTCTAAACACGTTGTAGCATCGCCACTGTGCATGTTTAATAACTCAGCATTATAGTATGGGGCAGCAGGTGATTATGGATTCTGAAAAAAGGCACCGCCTCTTCAGGGCCTGCTCATGGGTGCTGTCTTTTTGGGAACATACTGAGCCTCTCCATTATCTGGAAAGGACAATGCACAGTCGCTCCATGTGCGTTGCTTTGTCTATTCTGCATGTGGTGCTGGCTCTTCAGCACCTG
The DNA here is from genome assembly GCF_040938575.1 of Ambystoma mexicanum. Lineage (NCBI taxonomy): Eukaryota > Metazoa > Chordata > Amphibia > Caudata > Ambystomatidae > Ambystoma > Ambystoma mexicanum. The sequence continues at coordinate 722,349,446 of NC_090923.1, forward strand.
GTTGCCTCGAGCTGCAGGCTCGCCATGGTCCTGTGATCTCACAGCCATATGAAGGGATTCCGGGCTCTTGCTCTTCTTGGAGGACCCAGTTCCTTCTTCAGGAGCTGCCTCCCCCTGCTAAGAGGGCCTCTCATCTCGTGCCACAGAGCCCGCGTCGCCCGAGAGGAGAAGGGCGGTCATGGACGGTGGACATCCACGTATAGGCAGGGGCTGGAGGGACATGTTTACCTCACCTGACAGCTGCAGCTTCTGGACTGGTACTGTCCTATAACAGTGCTGTTTCAGCTTACTCCTGTCAACGACGGATGGAAACGTCGAACGCACAGGCTAACTGTGCAGACAGGGAATGGACCCGACCCAGTAGTCTGTACAGCCCGGGAGGGCCTGGCTGGGGAGGTCTCATATATACTACTGAACTTTCACACTTTGCTTACCACAAGTTATGGAGTCTTGCACCGGCACACACGTGGCTCGCTGCTCTTCCTCTACTCCTTCGGGCTCAGCTAGGCCCACCACGCCCTGCTGGCTCACACAGGCCTCGGCTGTCTCAGAGGGCTCAAACAAACACTCCAGTCAGAAGGCGGCACTGCGCAGCTCTGACTCTCATGCTGTGCACCAAGTAACGAAATGTTATTGGCTGACAAACAGCCAATGAACCAATGTTAACCCCACTCTGTTACTATGCAGATCCCATGTCTGCTTACACTGCGCTGTTTGCGCATACACTAATACTGGCGGGGCCACAGCTCTAGCGCCCCGTCAGCCTCCTAACACAGTTAGTTGCTTTACAGTTATTACGCTAACTGCGCAGATCCTACGATCTCCTTGCAGTATAAATAGCGAAAAACTGTGTGAAATAGGACGTGCCCCTCTGCCAAAGTATGTCCCATTCAGGGCCAGCCACGATGTGAAAGGGATATTTATTTATTTATTTTCAATAGCTACACTGCACGTTGTTGTCAAAGAATAAATCCTATATACTGATGCACTGTTTTCTTTTTGTTCATTCTCTCTGGAGACCAAGAAGGGGTGGGGGAGCACCTTAAATAAGCAGCCACCACTTCTCATTTCTACATGGAAGTTTCATTTATTTGTAAGAATGTGACCAGAGCTTCTTGGGCTGAATGTTCGTTTAAGGCTAGGTTAAAAGCCATTAGCCTATTTGTTCTTTGAAAGTTGATGGGCTGAGGAGATCCTTCTCATGCATCAGACAGTTCACCTCTGCCCTGTGATGCCATGAGGCCATGCTGAAGTCCACCATAATTTTGATCTCAAAGCGTTATATTTCTAAGTATGTTTCCCCATCCAGGGCTGGGTCTGTGTTGATCTGGCCCTGTCGGAAATACTTGGTGTGCATTAGCTTCACAGATTTCCCTTCCAGATAAGAAGCTAGGGAGACCTTGAAAATCTGCCCAATAACAAGCAACAGGGTCTGGGGTCTAAATGAGATTTACATGTGAGCCATGGAAACAAAATAGCCTTTTTGTTGTTGGTATTTTGCATGTAAAGCATATTATATATGCCATTTCAGTTTCAGAGTTTGAAAACCCTGCTTTCCATGTAGAAGGAACCTTTAATTGTTCTCTTGCAAATGCGAATTAAGGGCTGCTTTTCAGTTCAACCTTTCCCTTTATAATGAAAGATAGGCCTTTTGACTCCCAAAGCTTGGCCATTCACATATCCTTTCCATTTTATCACAGCTCTTCCTTGTGTTACTTGCAGAACACACACAGTCTGCATTAATAGGCCCATTTCCAGTGTGAACATTTTTGAAGGCCGGCAGGTCATTTCTTCAGTGGGCCTTTCAGTTATGTTTGTTTGGGCTGCGATTAAACCCCACAGTACAGTTCTAGTACAAGAGGGCAAGTGAGGTGCGAGATGCCCAGTGGCATATGAGAGCCATATATTCAAACAAATGAACAAGAGGCACTAGCTCTCCAACAGGGTTGCAAACAATTCCATGTTTACCTGCAAGGCAACAAAACATGTCACTCATCACTGACCACAAGCTGCTCGGTCTAATCTCCGAAAAGACAAAGGGCCTCATCACGACTTGGGCGTTACAGCCGGCGTTATTACCGCTGGCGGTATTAGCCCTACCGCCGAACTCCCCAGCGCTAATAGCACCGGATCACGAGTTCGGCGGTAATGTTAATCCCCATTCCCCATTGAGCCCATTCGGGAATGCCCCATTCCCCATTGGGCTCAATGGGGAATTTTCGCGCTCTTACTGCCGGCGGATTTCCCGCCGGCGGTAATAGTGCGAAATTTTCGGCGGATTTCCCTCCAACTCAGAGCTGGGGCAAAATCCGCCGAAGCCCTGATTTGCGCGACCGCCGGATTTAAGGGTTACCGCCAAAGTCGTGATGAGGCCCAAAGTCTCAAGGCCGCCACCCACAAAAGTGAAATTAATTCCCTGGCGACAAGATTCTAAATGAGCTCTACAATGCCTACCTGGTAGCAACAGTCCTGCAGTTTTCTTCTTCCCCCACCATCTCCATAAGTAAATGATTGTTACATTGCGAGACATGCAGTGAGTCTTCTCAAAGTCACAATTCAGGACATTGTCAGGCTACCTTTGTGGACGAATGTCTGCAATTTATTGGAATATGCTCGTCACCAACAATTGGAGAGGTTTCCTGGAATGGCAAACGCAGCGTGGCTGATGTGTAAAAGATGTCGAGACGCACAGCCCAGCAGAAGTGACAGTGAATGCTCGCAGCAAGTGAAGAAAGTACTGGGACAGCTCAGGAGAAACGTCACACTGAAAAAACGGTCTAAGAGCAGCTTCATCATGAGAAAGGCCAGAAGGCAGAGCTTGTCGTAGGAACAACCTGAGAGCAGCGCATTGCTTGCTAATCGAGTACAAGCGCTTCACACTCAATCACACCGATGGTGACTCTGAACAAACTATACAAATCTCTGGCCGAAGAGAGAGAGAGAGAGCCAGGCCATGCCAGTCTATGAGGGCTGAGAGATTGATGCCAAATACAATAGTTATTTGGCTAGCTCCAACCAGCAACCGGGTTTATTTTCTTTTACGGGCTACTAACTGGAAGACTACAACCTGCTTGTACGAGGGTTGTCTGAACTTTGATATTAAAAGAAATACTTTTATACCCAGGATTGGACTGCTTTTATGTTCACTCGATAAGCAAGACGTGGATAGGGGTATCTTGGCTTACATGTATAATCCACAATGTAATTCTGCATCGTAGCAAGTACTTGAAATAGTTTGTGCTATAAATGTACATGGTTGCAAAGCATATCTGAATATTTAGTTATGGTCGCCAAACATGGGATTTGAGTGTTTTCTGAAATCCTGAACAAAATTCCACTTTTTTAATGTCTTAGAGGCAGGCTTTAGCACTCGTGCAGTCACTACTCAGAGAATGGACTGTTTTTACAGTATGTCTGTATACTTACTTGCATGTTTTAGAAAGCAAGGGTTGTGTGACGAATGTATTACGTCGTAGGTTTATGCAAGGGACGATAAAGGTGGGAACTTGGGCCGCCCTCTGGTGCTCTGCGTGAGCTCCTTGTTAGGTACATGCATTGCAAAGTGGAAGGGACGTCTAATTGAATGGCTCCTTTCATTCAGCATGAAGCTTAAATTGAGGGCCCAGTTAAAAGACATTAAAACATTCACTGGCTCAAGCACACAGATTAAGTTAAAAGCGACAGGGCCATGATGTCATTTATGATGTCATCTGTCACATCACGTGAAAGGGGAGGTGCCGTTCATGTTGGAGGAGCAGAGCTATGGTTTCTAGCTCACCATAACTGGCTACTTTCAGTATTTTTTTAATTGTGCATTGTAGTCATCAAATCCCTCCAACTAAATCATTTTTGAGGGAATTTTAAAGTTTTCTTTTAAATGGGGCCCTACATATGACCATTTACTGTGTATTGTGTAACAAAAGCTTCTAAAAGTGTTGAGTGTTTGGGTTTTTTAATGATTGGTTCTCAATGTACACCACATGCTTTTGAGGCCCAGTGAAGCAACCTCTTGAACTCTGGATATGGCAATGTGACCCTAATTGTCTTTAAATGTATTATTAAATGATAACTACCCGACCCAATGGGAAACAAGGTAACACCACTGACATTGTTCAATTCCTCACCAGGCCTTGGATCCAGGGTTACCTTCATGTAAATGTTGTTCTTTCTTGACTGAGCTGAAATGGTCTCGATTGACAGCTTAACCACGGTAATACCAGAAATACGGATGGCAAATAAACTCATGTACATGGCGGGAACCAATGAATCGCCAGTTTTATAACCAGTGTTTGTCCAAACAGTGACTGGCTTTAGAGAGAGACCTCATCATTTTTCTGTCATTGCTTCAACAATCACATGTGTATATTTTTTAGAAATCATGTATAAGGCATTTATACCACCATATTCGCCACCTGGCGCTGAGTCCTGATGATATTGCGAGTTGTGCCCATATTATATTGGTCTCTGGCGGGAAGATGGGTTGAGGGGGAGCTGAAGAAAGTGAAATCAGGGATCACACGGTAGGATCAATGACAATTATTGAATTAATATACTCTTAATTTTCTAATGTATTTATTGATGATGTATAAGGCACTATGGTCCTCATTACAAATTGGCCAGTGCAGAAATAACATGCCTGTATTACCGTATACTAGCACGTTTCCATACCGGCCAATTACAAATACGCCGGTGGGGTGGAGGAATTACCTCCAGCTAAGAGCTGGAGATAATTTCACCACCCTACTGGCAAACAATTGCTGGGATTAACGACACCGGTAATACCGGTGCTGCTAATCCCAGTAATATTTTGTCAGTGGTGCCGTTAATACCAGCAAATCCCATTGGAGTCTAATGGGACTCCATGGAATGGGGATTTACCACTGTCACTCATAATCCAGTGACAATACCGCTGGACTCAGTGCTGGGTACGGTATTACCATTTGCTGGTATCCTGGTGGAATTACCGACATGATACCGGCAATCTTGTAATGAGGGTGTATATGTGGACTGCCAAGAAGCGGAGCAGCATCAGTGAGACATGGATATAGTAGATTACCAAAATAACAAAGGCACACTTATTGTGGATGTGTACAAGACTTGGGCCAGCTAAAGTAAGGGCATTGTAATCACAGGATGGCTGCTTCGTAGCTGCCAATAAGGCAAACGTCTCTAGTTCAACAATGCAAGTTCTCCTGTTGCACAACAATCAGAGTCCCATCTTGGAAGTAGTTTACCAGTTCACAGTCTCAGGGTTTGAGTAGTCTGCGCCTCTTTCTTGGTTCTTTTTTTCAGCGGGTGGTCTACTCATTCTGGTTTCTCAGTCTTGGCCTAAGTTCACTTGCATGTAAGTCCTAGGCAGCAGCATAAAGGAGGCACGAGCGTCCCCATGTCAAGTCCCAGAGTGGTCACCTAGGGATATGCTATGCAGACTGGTTTGCAAGCCTTGAACAATATTGTACGACTTCTCCCAGGCCAGGGGACCTGGCTCTATTATCAACTCACAGCGTCTTCTGCCACCTCCACAACTTCCTCGACATTCTGCCACATGCTCATTCCTCCTCCCCACCCGACTTGCTTTTTCTCAGGTTTGAGGTGGATTGCTTCTACCCTCTGGTTGCTCCAGCCCCATCTAGGTGATGTTTCTCCACTTCTGAGGTTTGAGGTCTCTCCCAACCGCTTCCACTCCTCTCAGTCTCCCTCCCAACATGTGGTTATATTTCCTCCTCCTTACACTTGTCATTCATACTCTCTTCCTTTCACTGGATGTTTCTTAATTCCTTATTCACCAAGTCCTCCTTAGATAGCACCTCTATTTTCCCCTTCTCTCCTTCCGCATGTCTGGCCTCCTTTCATCAACCTCTTCTCTCCTCTCATACTTCACCACCTCCTCTCTGATCCCCTCTATGGTCTCTTATAACAGCCTTCTTCTCTTCTCCAGGCCCACTTCCTTCGTGTACTTCTTCCTCCAATGCATACCGGCACTGCACCTCACCGGCCTTCAAACAGTGACACCTTTCTGACAACCGTCATGGCTCATCTAGGGGCCTGGGCCTGACTCTGAGGACCCCCTGACATTATTGAGTGGGTTTCTGTATCATGGATTGTGATTGATCTGCTGGACCACGGATTCCCCACTGCTTCATTACCCCCCCCCCCACCTCCTTACTAAATGGGCCCAGGAAACAAGCCTTTAAACTGTCTTGCTACTGACATTCATTTTCACATTATACATGTGCAAGGAGCTCTGCACTTAGTAGTCTCACCTGCCACGCTTGCTCGCGAACTAGAATCAGTAATAGAAAAATATCTCAGCAGGGTGCCTTGCACATGCAAGTTTGTCTTGTTCCTCACTGTTATTTGGCTTTTCTGATCCTGTGCTCTCCATATTTCCATACCTAGAATTCTAACTACTCTATTAGGCTTTTGTGGAGGGATTACAACTTCGGGAGATAGCATCCCCAAAGGAGGATTTTGGTTTCATTAGATATCTCCATATTACAATGCACTCTTGAAAGGGCAGGACTATTGGTTGGCTGCATGCAACAAGTCCCTGCCATACGACTGCGATGTGCTGGAGCAAGCCAGGGGAGCCCTCCACACTGCCCTTGGGCCAAACATCGCTGCCCCCTGGCTATACCTCCCTTGACCCCAAAAGTCAGAGAGGTGCCTGCATCACAGATGTGACAGCAGGGCCATTTTAAGCACTTTTGGGGCCTGCGGCATGGACACCTTTGGGGCTCCCTACACCGAACCAAAAGAATTGAGGGATCCAGAATTTCTGGTTGCGCTCCCTCATTGCGATCACAACCCACAGCTTGATATGCTGCCACCCAATGATCAAAATGAGCATGGGGTACTCTCTTTCAGTCCCATTACCCTCTTCATTCTTGCTGCAATCAGAATGATAAATAAGTAGCATTGCAAGGGCAACATTAGCAGTCCACAACGAAGGTACTTGTGTTCTAGCATAGGTACTGGACACTTTATCAATATCAGCCATGAGGAATGCATACAGGCCATAGTATAAAGTCAGGACACATATCGTATGAAAGAGCTGCAATGATCCAGAATAGACAGATGATTTAGATTAGCTGCCTCACAGAATGCAAAAGTGCTCAAGCATGGATACAGGAGACCCATTGGAAGCAAGGAGAAACCTACACATACCGTAGTATAGATAGTGGATGAAGATGATAAAATATCAGGGTGGTAGCTGTATCCAGACCGACTGCGATTAGAAGAGGGACATGGTTTTCAAGTAGTGTTGCCATTAGAGAGCAAAGAAACAAGTGGTTGTTGTGTGTGACATACTATTATTATGGAGTAAGCAACACTATAGCCAGTGAAACCATGAGGGAGGCTTTTTTGAAGAACATACCCTGAGAACAAAATCACTATGAAGGGTGACAATTTTGAAAGGTTTAGTGACTGGTAATTTTGACAAGTTAGGCAATACAATATTAAATGAGATGAGGATCACACATTGGTTAAGAGGTGGCACAGGGATTTGCCCCCACTATGCAATTTCTGAACTTTACCACTTTCTTTTCCATTTTTTTCTGTGAACTAAAATAAACACAGTTTACAGAAATGACATGGGAAGCACGCAAATCACATAACCTGACATGCAATTTTTAAAAACAAAATGTTATAGAAGCTACTATACAAAATGTAAATGATTCTTGCTTCATTGTCTCCATCATGAAGGGAAGTATGTACGTACCAGCATTCTAATTGATGAGATCTGAAAAGATTTTATCTGGGTTTCTCTTTTGTATTTTGAAGCTTTAAATATGCCCAAAACACAGGTGTCTGAAATGGTATATATAAACATATAGATAAACCTTTGAATTGTACAAAAAAAGCAATCCGTTTTTTGTGTCAAATGAGCAGACCTTAACATATGCCTGCCAGAGGCCTGCAATATCTGGTCCACTTTCCTATGTCTAGGACCCCGTCCACTCAAATGGCCTATATAAAAATAAAGATCAGGTAATGGGCTAAACGATGCCACCAGCAGGTGAGAAGGTAGTCCTTTCTGCAGAAGACAGCACAGTACTGTCAGTGATATAGGAGGAGTTGCAGGACACATATTTCAGTCTTTCTCTGCATCTGTTATACACCGAATGAGAGTGTTATTGTTCTTTAAATGTCAGCTGTGTCACTTCTCTGTCAACATGAGGAAAGAAGCACGTGCAACCAATTACTTAATGTTACCTTCAAGAAGATTTGATTTAATTTACTGCAATGGAAGGTAGGGAGTAGAGACAGAAGCCAAGAAGCAAGAAAAAACACTTCTGCGTCTGTTATTTTGAGGTAGAGGGGCTCATTAGAAGTCTGGCTGTGCGGGGGAAAAAAGTGGCAGTAATTCTGTTACCGCCACTTGTCTGCACCGCCAAACTACAGGTTTGCCGGTGAGGGATGATTGATTTATCAGGGCCCCACTGGCTTTAAAAAGCTTGTACTACTGGTGACGTTAATACCGACGATCCCACAATGGAGTCCTATTTAGCTGGTTTTGATGCATCCAATGTTTAATAGATAGAAGGCAGTATCTGATCTTTGCGGGCAAAATATTTATATCTTTGTTTAAATCAACTAAAATCTGGTTATCGTCCGCATAATGAAAGAAATTATGCCTTGGGGGACCACCCCATCATGCGTGGCCAGCATGAGGTTCACAAAATTTCTATCCAGCAAGCTCAATACACTTCTCAAAATACCCATGCCCAACCAGTTAAAGCTTTATATGCCCAATCCAGCATCATATCCTGATGTCATCTTTGCTACATATGGGCTCTTTTGTTTACATGCTTTTCCTATTAAAGGCATACAACTGCCAACAGTGATCCACAATGCAACAATAAACAAAGATCTCATACACCTAAATAAAATACTCTACCAAACAGTGTATGTGATTTATAGGTGCTACTTGGCAACCCAATGACTTTCTGGATTTACCTTGAAACAGGGCTTAGAAAGAGTTCTCTGGGCCAGACGAGGGTGGTTGAGTCCCGGGCTGGCTCCCACAGGGAATAACATAGCCTGTGAAATGGGCGACTCAGAACTGGATAGGGGAAACACACTGGTCTCTTTTGAACCCAACCCAAAATTCATCTAGACCCCGGAAGGACTGGCTCCTGTGGAAAGCAGCTGGACATCGCAATAGGATGAATTAGTCTCCGTTGAGAAATACTATGAACACTGGAGTAGAACAGAAGGACCATCACACGAGTCTCAATGGTGGACCGCTGTCGAGAGTACTGCATGTGGCCATGAGATGAGAGACAATGTTGGTGAATGGCGCGGGGGCAATGAGGAATGCCGTTAAGTGCCAGGTCAAGTGGGGTGGGTGGTCAGTCAACGCCATAGCAAGGCACCCAGTGTCCCTGTGAAGGAAGGCACCCTTACACCATTGTCCCGGTCATTTCACTATGGAAGCAGAGGAAGCTACGTTCCCAGCCCATGTGTCCAGTAGGAACTGCTGGTGAAAGACATGTCTGAGGGTATCCATGAAACATGGCCCGCTCTGCAGAATTTTCATTACTTTCTGGTGGGGGATGTAGAAAATGTATGAGAATCTGGGCAGTCTTTGTTTCCAATGCCCTTTTACACACACAAAAGAAAATAAGTGGAAATGCCAAGCCTCACATATGTACATGGTGAATGGCGTTGCAATTAATCCCTATCATTTCTGAATTATTTTTACTGGTGTAAAATTGAAGTGTAATACATAGGGTTGGATACCTCTCCACGTTCATCATAATTATATGGATGCGAAGATGCTGGTGGGGTTTCCTGCATGGAGCAAGGGTGAAAGCCAGAATGGATTTTCTGCTCGATGTCCTAGCTCTGTCCATGAAAACCCATCAAAATAACTCAGAACATTAAAAAACAGGAAGAGTGCTTATCTCTGCCTCTTTTTTTCCATTCCCGATCATCTAGTGACTAATATAATATGAGTCCAAAAGTGGAGACACTTATTATGGAGAGCCTGAGCTCAGATTTGATATTAGGATTTCCACAGAGGGGGGATGTAGACTTCACTCACATCCCAGCCCTACAAGGCCACCCCTCCCTGAACCTATAATTATTATGGTATTTATTGAGTACGGACCTGGATCCGAGAAGCTACAGAGCGCTTTTCACAGGTATACAACAATACAAATTCACAACAGAGCGCTTGTCACAGGTATACAACAATACAAATTCACAACAGAGCGCTTTACAGAGGTATACAACAGTACAGATGCATAACGGAGCAATTTTTAGAGGTAACAGAACAGACACACAGCAGGGGGTAGGACACAGAGGGGCATGCAGGAGGGTTACAGCTGTACCCGATGGTGGGGAGAAGAGGGGCAGATTGCATCTAGTGAGTCAGGTGGCGTGGGGGTGTGACGTGATGGACTTGGTGTTGAGGAGGAGAAACTTCTTGAAGAGGTGGGTCTTGAGTTCTTTTCTGAATTGTAGGAATGTGGGGGCGAGTTGATGTTGATGGGGAGAAAGTTCCATTGTCTTGGTGCGTAGGAGGAGAGGGCTTGTATTCTGGTCCGAGTGTCTGTGAGCACCTGTAGGTCTACTGTGTCAAAAGTATCCAAGAGGTCAAGTAGAACCAGGAGGCAGGGGTTGCCGTTGTCAAGGATGTTGAGGGCATCATGGACAACCTGTATGGTTTCCATCTCTGTGCTGCATATAGGTCTGAACCTGGATTGGTAGGTTTGGAGGAGATTGCTGGTATCGATGTGGTGCTGCAGTTGCGGGGCTGCCGCTTTTCAATGATCTTACCTAGGAAGTGAAGATGGGTAATGGGGCAATATTTGCCTAGATTGTTGGGATCCAGAGTGGGTTTCTTTGGGAGGATTTGGCCTGTCTGTATGGCCCATGGGAAGGTGCCTTGAGTTAGGGAGCTGTTCATGATCTCCAAGTAAGAAAGGAGAGCTTCTGCAGGGAGGGGTTTGATGATGAATACTGGGCGGATTTCTGTATACAATGTGGCTTTGAGGGGGGCCAGAGATTTTACCAATTCCTCTGTAGAGTGTGTATTGAATGTCGTCCAGGGTGTGGAGATGTGAGGTGGTACGTGAGGTGGTTCTTTGGATGCAGAGCTGGTGTTCATGTGCAGGCAAATCTTGCTGATTCTGTCGATGAAGATGGTGTTGATGGCAGTGGATTTTATTTTGATGGAGTGTGGTATGGCAGGGTCAGGAAGCGGGTTGACAAAGGGCTTGACCGCTTTGAAGATGGCTCGGCTTTTGTTGTCGGCTTCTGCTACTGTGTTCTGATAGTAGGAGGCCTTGACTGTGTTGATTAGTTGTCAGTGGGTTGCTTGAGGAGTGCCAGGTTGGATGCGGTCCTGGAGCGGTGCCAGGTTTTCTCTTGTTTCCTGATTACTCTTTTGCTGATGTTGAGTTCTTGCATGTACCAGTGTGTTGACGGTTTCGGTTTGCCGGTGCATTATTTCAGAGGCATGTGTAGGTCGATGGAGGCTGAAAGGGTGGAATTGAGTGCTTCCAGTAGAGAGTTGCAGTTCACTTGGGGGTGTTCGGTCCATGTGAGATGGAGGTTGGTGAGGTCCTACATGAGGGTTTCCACTGGGAAGTTCTTGAAGGACCTGAAGGTTTGTCTGATGGGTTTCTGCTGGGAGTGCTTGTTTGGGGTGGTGTGCAGGATGTTGAAAGGCACAGCCAGGTGGTCAGACAAGTGGGAGAGGCAAGCTGTAGTGGAGGGAAGGCAGTGCAGTGATGATTAGGTTGAGGATGTTACCTTTCTCGTGTGTTGGGTCTTTCGTATGCTGTGTGAGACTGAGGGTGTCAAGAAGTCTGAGGAGAGCTTCCATTATCGGTTTGGTGGCATTGTTGCCTGGGAGGTTGAAGTCGCGAGGATGTTGGCATGTGAGGGACATGGTGGTGACGTGGTCAGTGAAGTCTCTGATGAAGGCGGTGTTGGGTTTGGGTAGCCTGTGGATGACATGGAAGGTGACTGTCTCTTGGAGAGAGCGGGAAGTGGCAGGAGCCAACTTTGAAGGCGCCAATGTAGTCTACATCAAGTCTGGTATGGGGCCACATGGTCATGTGGATGACTGCGAGGCCTCTGCTTGTCTTGTTGGGTCGGTCTCTGTATTGGATGCTGTAGCCATCGGGGACAAGGACGTCTAGGCTGTGGGTGTCAGCCATGTCTCAGTGATGAATATCGCATCAAGGTCATGTGCAGTAATGAGGTCAGCATTGTCTGCTGCATGGGTGATATCTGAGCGGACATTGGTGAGCATCAAAATTCATGTTATTGATGGTGAGGGGGCGCCTTTGGGTCTGAGGCGGGCGTGGGTGAGTTTGTTACATTGCCATTGAGTCCATGCCTTAGAGAAGGGGTGTTGGCGCTGGCTGGTGATCTAGGTCACCACCAACAGGAAAACACAAGGAAGCCACTCTTGTTAAATGCAAGAAAGGACAATATGCAAAGAATGGAGGGGCTGTGCTTTGGTGGCAAGACTTATATCATCCCACTGAATTTACAATTATTTTTAGCCTGCAGTAGAAATAGCAGTTCCTATTCCTGCACCGTATTCGCTGCTGCACTAAGTTATGCTCTAACAATGCTTTGCTCCAAATTTAGCAGATCTGAAAAGGACAAAAGAAAGTGTGAAGTATCATTTGCCCCACAACACATTTACAAAGTCTGGAATTTGCTCCATGTATTTTTCCTTACTCTAAGCGGGCAGATGCTTATGGCTGTGTTAGGTATTGCTTTCCTGCCTTCTGGCAGCCATATTGTTACAATGGGCTACACAAAGATATATAAGGCCACAGTACATAAATAGAACCTGAAGCAGATCCTGGAAATGTTGAGCTCAGTGTTCCGAAGCATTCTACAGGAGATATAATTGATTCACCCATGCGGTGGAGACAACGATGCTCATACTAGATCCCCGACTCCTGGGTAGTGGAGGCATGCACTGAGGGAGGAAATGCTGTGGCTGAGAACCACTGCTACTTTATGCAGCTTATGGTTTATCCCAGTAGTGATTGCCTTCAAGAAGGATGTGAATACAGATTCTGTGTGGAGTACAATGCCATAGAATTCTACCGAGTGTAAGTAGTGATGCATAGTCTCAACCTCAACGTGGTTAATCCTTTACCATTTTCTCTGTACCGCATTATGATGAGAGAACGTAATAGAGGCTCAGTGGCACTGTATACTTATGTGTGTTTTTACATCTACCTCTTACTCTATAGATATGTTCTATATGCGAAACTGACACGGGTTCTTAACAGGGGCCCCAGCTATCTAAAACCAACAGCAAAGGCAGGTGTTGGGACTGGGTTTGTGTGGTCAATTGTTCACAGTATGGGAACAGATTTGTATGGGTGGAGTGGGACTGAAGCGATAACTGATCAGTGTGAGACATCTGAGGGTGTTCTCACATTTAACCTGTTTGAGACCCCCCTCAGGTAACCAAGACAAGGGTAAGACTGTCAGATTCTGATCCCAGGAGTGAGGCTGCAAAGGGATGGAGGGTCTTTGAAGAACAGAAGTGGGATGTCCGAAGATGAGATCTGGCACCCCCCTGTTCCTAGTCCCAATCTTTCCTACCGCTTCTCTACTGTCATAGGGAATCATCACGTATGTCTTACACTACCCCAAGATTTTCAGTCGAACACTCACACTCGGAGTAAGCAAGATAAAATAAAAAACCCTTTTCTAACTATAACCCTGACTTATCCTCCCATCACTCTAATATCAAACTACAGGGAGAACCAATCTTTTCATTCCCTGTTACCCTCCTTTACTGAGGGTACCAGAGTGAAAGAACAAATACCAATTTCCTATCCTAAGAATACCCCTAGACCTGAGACATGGTATCCATCCTTCCTTGACAGTGACCTACCCGCCCTGATAGAATGTATTAAGTCACACAATCTACTTTTCCCAAGAGTCACTCAAATACTGTGACAAAGAAGAGGAAATCAGGAAGAGTACAGATTGCCTATGAGAAACACCACTATGGTACTGAGACGAAAAAGACGCAGATAGAGACACATCAACATCTTCATAGGCCACGTCCCACTAACAAGGCCAGGCAGGGTCAGGCAATTGAAATCAACGTTACCCACCGGAAACCTATCAAGTCTTCAGGAGATTATAAAAGGAACTAGCAATCAGCAAAGAGAGCGAGTTGGAGGAGATGTGAGGAGCCGTGGCTGCCTAGGACCAAAGACCCCTGTTTCCAGCAAAGAAGAGCAGTCCAAACAAGGGAGCTGAGAGGCGTGCTGATCCCTTGTTACATTGGTAAATTGAAATGCTAGTTCCCCTGGGCCAGGATTGGAACCCAGGAGTGTCTGAGGGGCAGGTGCGGAGATCCTGGCCTCAGATAACAAAGACGTTAGCCCAAAAATGAAGAAAACAACACTGGTGAGTGAAGCGCAGTGAAAGCCTGGTGTGTATTGAAGTAAGCGAGCAAACAACAAACAAAGCGTGTTGGAAAAGCATTGGGGTGGCCACCAGGCAGGAGATTGAACCATGCTGGCCACAGAGACCACAGAATAAGCAATGAGTTTTAGAAAAGCACTGGGGTGGCAACCAGGTGGGAGATTGATCCAGGCTGGCCGAAGAGACCCCAGAATAAGCAAAGAGTGTTAGAAAAGCATCGCAGAGGCCACCAGGCGTGAGATTGATCCAGGATGGCCTCAGAGACCCCAGTATAAGGAAAAGAGAATTCTGTTAAGGATAAGGCACCTGGTTGCGTGACCTGTAATGGGTGGACCGTGCGTTCTGACGACTACGCCACGACCAGGGGAACCCAATTGAAAGCAAGGCGCTGCATGATCTAAAGGGCTTCTGGGTTCACAGAAAGGAGACCCAGAGAAGCCTAAAGAATTTACCAGGAAAAGGTACAGTGAACTTCTTTTGCCAAGTGAACATTTTGCCAACTGAACATTGTGCCAAGTGAACTTTTATTTTGCTAAGTGAAACCTGAGAGACTTGTGGAACTTTATAATCCTGAGTGCCTTAAACTTAGGGAAGGGAGCTGGAGAAAGGCTCCATTTAAACATTAACTTTATTTGGAACACTATTGAGTTGAGCAAATCCCCTTCACCCTATTATTCTGTAGAAGTAAGGACAAGCATAAGTTTTGACACAGACAGTATTTTGTTTCGGACTGACAGCCTTAGACTTTCCCTAGTTTTCTTTCCGTTGGGGAACATTCCCATCTTAGAGCTAGGGCAAGTTAGGCGTTACACCATCCTAACCATTGAGAATAAAGGTTTTCAAACTGTGTTTCACGTGTCTGTGTCCTCTCCTGATACAATGCCTGTCTCACATATGGTGACAGCAGTGGGATGCAGCTCAACCGAAACAGGTTGGGGGACCCTAAAATATGGACAGTTAAGTGTTAGAGCCTCAGGTCCCTCAGCAGCCACCACAGGGTCTATTGGGTTTGACATTTGTAGTACTAGGGGTGCTGTGATCACTCCTGGAGAAAGAAGATTAATCTTCACAGATCTAGTGTTGATTCCACCTCCAGAAACTTAAATTGGAATAGCACCCAAGTTAGGACTGACCTGGGAATTTGGGACCAACATTTTGGTCGGAGTTATAGATCCAAACTTCAGAGGGATACAAAAATACTATTAATAAAACATGGAAATAATACATTTAGAATCTTTCAAGGCCATAGGATTGCTTAGCGGTGCTAGAAAGAGCTGTGATCCCTAGAATACAGGAGGAAAGAGTTGATGGGGGAACTCAAATGTTCGGGGAAACCATGGGGGTCTCTGATGACTCTTTTGGTTCAAGACCTCAGAGTGGTGCAAGGGGACCAGAGAATGGAAAGGCGGAGGAAGAGCAAACATTTTATCCTGAATGGTTGAATAATGAAAACTGGGATTCAGAAAAAAATGCTAACCCTGTCCATACGAAGAATCAGTCTTTAGGGCTACATTTCTGGGTGTTGGGTGCTCATGATATTCTTCGCATTAGGAAAAATGTAGAGGGAAATGATTTTGATCTCTTTTGCCCATATGATTGCAGAATACCTGCAAGGGATAAAATAATACTCTCAATTTTCCACCAGGACAAGGCATGTATGCTACAAATCATCCCCACGAGGAAGAATTAAGAATCTCTCTTATCCTCTCTTGGAGAGATGAATTGAAACTTATCCTTCTTCATTTTTTAGATGACCCAAAAGAAATTAAGCGGGGCCATTTGGTGGGCAGATTAAGATATGAAGCCTTGGGAAATTCTGATATACAAGTGTCAGTGAGAGAATTCCCACAGATTGGGGAGAAGATTGGGAAAAACATGTCAGAGGATCCTTATAAATTAACCTGTAAACTTAAAGAATGCTTATCTAGCCATCTTCCCCTAATCACCACAACCATGAAACAAGAGGGTATCTCTACCGGCGGGTTGCCTCAGGACTCTCAAAATTTTACTGCAGCTTGACTTCCCGGTGCCACTGGGAGATTACAACTCTGGCGGCCCGGGAAGTCAGGCGCCAGTAAAATATAAGTCCCCATTCCCATAGAGTCCTGCAGGACTCTATGGGAGTCCTATAGGACTCTATCGCAGTGGGGACACTGAAGCACTGGCACCGTTGCTTCTGGAGCTGGTGCTTCCCTTACCAGTCTGCCTACCATGGGCGCTGTGCCCGGCAGGGTCATACCTGTCATGCACAGCGGCCACGTCAGGCAAACTCTAAGTTTGCCAATCAAGAAACAAGGGTGCCAGTGAGCTTACCGGCACCATTGTTTCCGGACCAGTAAACTCATAATGAGGCCCATTGTCCAAGGATGGAGGATAGTCCTACTTAGTCTTTTCCCATAGATCATCAAAGGCAGGGGAAAGAAAGAACTGAAGTAGTAGGAGAAAAAACTCATATATGCAGTATTGTAGAAATCTCCTCAGAGGGAGACCCCATGTGAGAAGGAAACAAAGAACCCACAGAGATATTTTTATCTACAGGGGATACAAATTCTTATCAAATTCCTGCTATTTTTGATGGAACAATTCTGTGGGCCCAATTAGATAGTAGGAGTAGGAAATGTGCCCTACGAGCCGAGTTCTTCCCCAGAAATGGAGGGAGAAGAATAGAGAGGAGGTAGGTTGTATACATGGTCACGTGGAAACCAACCCACAGATTGAAATACCTATCTCCATTCTGGGTAAAGAATTTCAACTGGCAGTGGCTGTAATCCCCAATTTACCAATTTCACTATTATTGGGAACAAAAGTACCCCAGTTCGATCAGTGGATTACACAGATCGCACAAATAAAATCCTGGAGTAGTAAAACAGAGATTCCCTCTTTAGAAAACCTATCCTCTACCCAGGTTTGGAAGAAAAAACACTCATGCCTCAGACAGAGAAAAACAGCTTAAAGGGCATGCAGGACACCTTGGAATGTATTTCAGTCTCCTCCATCATAGAAACCCGGTAAAGTCCAGAACCAGGTTACCCTAATCTCTTGGAAAATGTGTATAGATCTACTGCAGAAACTTCCCCTCTAAAACAATGAAGGAATATATATACCAGATTGGAATACTTCTTAAAACCCAGTCCAATTCATGAACAGCAGGGCCCTATTTTAACATCTGAACAGCCATTTAGACAGGAAAATCGACCAGACCCAAAAGTACCATGTACAGATATTTTGCACACCCCCTCCAAGAAAATAACAAATCCCAGAGAAACCAAAGAGGGACACATTCTTTCTACTTTAAACCATCCATGCTTTCCTTGTAGAAAGGTTGGTCACCTCACCATGTTTGATCTGCTAACTCTAAAGGAAGGTGTCCTTATTTCACCCAGGAAAGAATCACATGAAAACTAATACCCTAACCCTTCTTCCGGTAGCACTATTTATAGGAGAATGGTATGCGAGAAATCTGAAGGCGTTCTCACATTCAACCTGCTTAAACCCCACCTCAGGTAACCAATAGACGGGTAAGACTGTCAGATGGTGACCCCCGGAGTGTGGATGTGAATGGGTACTTCTGGCATCCTCCTTTTCCTAATCCCGATCTATCCTACCTCCGATCTACTGTCATAGGATATCATCACGCATGTCCTACTCTACCTCAAGATCTTCCGTCAAACACTCTCACTCGGAGGAAAGTAAGAGTATGTAAAAACCCCTTTTCTACCTTTAATCTGGACTTATCCTCCTGTCCCTCTAATACAGTGGTATTCAAACTGTGGGTCGCGACCCCCTAGGGGTCCGCGGGTGCATCCCAGGGGGGCCCTGAGAGCTCAGCATGAAAAAAGATTTTTTTTTTTTTTTTTTAGATTGGAAGAAATGGGCAGGGGTGGCCCACATGGGCGGGCTGAAGCATGAAACTGTCTCAGGCAACAATGAAAAAGTGGCCCACAGTTGTAAATGGGTATTCATTCCTTTAGTCACAGAATGGGCCTCATTACTACTATGGCGGACCAGTAACAACGGTGCTGGTAAGCTACCGGCACCGTTGCTACCGTTCCGCCATAGTAAGAGTTGTGCTCGTGGGTGCTTGACAGCCCCCGCCAGGTCTGACCTCAGCTCGTTGGATGCACCAGCACCGTTATTAACGGTGCCGGTGCATCCGAGCTCCCCCTTCCCATTTGAGCCATATGGGGCTCAAATGGGAATGGGGATCTATCGGCACCTTCGAAAGGGCAATTATCATGTCCGCCTAACTCGGCATGACCTAGTAATTGCCCATTCGCGGGTGCCAGACCCGGATGCAACTCCAGTGGCAGCCGTGCCGGTTTTACCGGCACAGCTACCGCCAGAGTAGTTATGAAGCCCACTGTTTCAATAGTACCCAAAGGGGTGCTTTGTGTTAAAATGTAAGTAAATTGTGATATATTCAGCAACAATGGTCAACATTACTAACTGCATAGTGGCCCCTCACCCATTATGGAGGAGCTAAGGAGCCAGCCCAGTGAAACAGTGAGCACTCCCTCAGCTGCTTTATCCAGCTAATGGAGTGCTCCTGGGCTGGCTGAACTGTCAAAGGGAAACACTGTTTCCCTTTGACAGTTCAGTTTAGTTCCCCAGCCGCACATGCTCACTGAGCCATGCAAGTGCTGGGGCGTTTTGCTTCGCCAGCATTGCATAGCTCATTGGAAATGCTGGCTGGGGCACTGCATGTCTGTATGTCCGAGGGGGAGCTCCTGCGCCTCCTCGCACATACGGACAGAGCAGCTGGAGCAGCACCCACACACAGGCCAATGCAGAAGGTACGTTTATGTTCATTGTTTTTATTTAAACATGTGTATGGATGCGTTATGAGTGAGTGTATGTTGATGGATGCTCATGTGAATGATAGAGTGATTGCTGTATGAATGTGCAGCGCCTTGCATATACACATAATCATGTTCATTGTGTTAGGACCAGTGGGGCCCAGGGGACAGGGATGGTATCTTTTTACCGGACATCTATCATTCAAAACCCTCTGCCTTGTCCACAAGGCTTTCTGGGGCCTCGGTCCAAAATACCTTCAGCTATTCCTCCGCAAATACCTCCCCTCTCGAGCTCTTCACTCCTCTACCTCCAACTCCCTCAGGGTCAGTCGTTTATCAAAGAAACGAGCTGGGGGTAGATCTCCGTCTTCGGCTGGGGCCTCCCTCTGGAACAGCGCCCTGCCACTCTAAAACTTGAGGAGAACCATCTTTCTTCCTGCACTTATCAGACCTACCCTGTCTGCTGCCTTAAACGTAGCACTTGCAAATTGCTGGCTGCACTACCACTGTTTGTTGCCTTTATTATTTATTTATTGTTATTTATCTGTTTCTCCTCTGCTTCGCACTTTCCACTTCTCCCCCCTTCCATGCACTTTTCCCCTCACACTTGCGCGTTCTCAATGTCACTGGGCCTAGTAAGATCGCTGTTTTATTCTCCTCTGTTCCCCTCCCTTGCCTTGTCACGCTCTGAAACACTTGTGTACGAGCGCGATAGAAATAAAATATCAATGCCTGCCCCCTGGACTCCCAGCAACAATTGCAAACTGTTTGGCTATTTACCCATTTTTTGTTAAAAGTATGCTCTACAATGCAACATTTTAACCTATTATTTAAAAAAAAATTCACAGGGGGAAACCCCCCCGAACCTCCCCTTAATGCCCCTCCACTTAAAAAAGATTCACCAGCCGCCACTGGCCCTCAGACTGTGTTGGGAACGGGATGGGGGAACCGAGGGACTATGGTGGGAGCACAATGGGCGGGAACCATGGGATAGTGATGGGAGCAGAGTGGGGAGAGCCCTGGGTGTGTGATGGGGTGGGGAGAGACCAGCGACTGGGTAGGAGTGGGATGAGGGAGCCCAGCGACTTTGATGGGAGCAGGTGACGGCGCGCAATATATACTGTCCATTTGGCATTTCTGGGGGGTCCCGACCTGCCCAAATTTTGCTCAGGGGGGCCCTGGCCAAAAAAGTTTGAAGACCACTGCTCTAATATCATATACTACAGGGGAAAACAATCCTTTCCTTCCCGGTTAACCTCTTTTACTGAGGGTACCAGAGTGAAAGAACCTATACCAATTTCCTATCCTAAGAACACCCCTAGACCAGACACATTGTATCCCCCCTTCCTTGACAGTGACCTATCCAACCCTCCTCAGTATTCATAGAATGTATTAAGACAAACAGGGCCTCATCAGTTGGGCGGTAGCCCTTAGATGCGGTGGTAATGGCATTACCACCGCATTTAAGGGTCCGTCCAATTACAACTCTGGTGCTGTATTGTGAGGAATTCGACCATCCGCATGGGGGGAGAGCGCTCGCCTGGGCTTTTTTTAATTTAAAAAAATCAAAATGAATGATGGGAGACAAATCTCAGAAATGCTCAAGGCCCTTCTGCGCACATTTCATCTGCTTCCTGCACACAACGCATAGTCACATGTACTCTGGGAAGACAACCTACAAGCGTGGTCTGCCCCTTTCATATTCAGCTGGAATGTGACAGCCCGGGTACATCAAAGCATCTTAAGGAGGGGGAAGGCACACCTTCCTCCAGCATCGGCAGCCTAATTTAAATAGCAAAGGCTCCATGGATCTGCATTCATTTTGTCCTCTGGCTGGTGGCAGTGCACACTAACAAGATAATTGAAGTAAGCCTAGAGAAGAAGCTTGGTTGCCGGAAGAGACAACAGGAAGGCAGAAATAACACCCCTTTGGTATGCAATGTCTCAACTTGAAGATAGTTCCCACCCCTCTGTATGAAAGCAATGAATGGCCTATCTGGGTCCAGCAGTGACCGCAGGGGCCCCTGCAGAGCAGACCCCTTTCAGAGAGAAGTATGTGGTTTGGGGAGACAGGAGGTCTGCTCCTAGCACAAACTTCAAGGGAACCCTTTGCTTTAACCAAGAGTCACAGAGGGCTCAGTTAACCAGAGAGACATTGGCGGTCATTCCGAGTTTGAAGGCAGCCATGGTGTTATTAGCACCATGGCTGCCTCCAAACCCGGGTCCGGGGTCTCTGAATGGGGACTTACCGGGTCATTCCAACCTTGGAGGACCCGTTAACTCCCCATTCAGAAAACCATTCCCATATAAGCCCCCATAGGGCTCAATGGGAATGGGGAAGGAGCTAATAACGGACCCGCAATTTGCGGGCCCGTTATTAGCTCCATGATCCCTTAACAGGTCCTGCTATGACAGGTTGGTAAAACCAGCCAGTCCTGGTGGGACTCGCTAAGGGACCTCGTAATAGGGCAGTAGGGGGTTAACGGCACCGGCATCCTTACTGGTGCCATTAACCCTCTACCGCCAGGGTCAGAATGACCCCCACTGTGTTCTACAACAGACAGAGATGGGTGGGACTTAGGTATATGTTGTCAACCCTTGTCTGTCCTGTTGCAGAGCACTCTGGTCCTGACCTCCTGCATAACAGAAGATTGTTGGTGGGGACCCAGGATTGGTTAATTAAGGTGGGCTTAGCCTGTACCAATCACTGAGGCCCGTTTGGCTTTAAAAGAGGGCTGAACCCCACACTTAGCAGATCATCTGAAGACTTCGAAAGGCGTAAGAAGAACTAATTTGGACCAGAGCTGAAGGTACAGTCCACTTTACATCTTCCGCAAGTGAAGGAAGGCCAGGAGTTCCAAGAGGGAAGCACGATCCCTCCCCTAAACATCTCCCAGGGAACAGAGGGAGATAGACTCAGAGGACCCATCCAGCAGCTCCAGAACCGGTACCCAGCCCGCATACAGCATGCCCTGCTAGGTTCTGGCAGCAAGTTTCCTAGGTGGGAAGTGCCGGAGAGCATCTAAACTAAGGACAAGGCTGTTGCCTGCAAACATGCTCCTGAGCTTTGGGCCGTCTGCCTTGGAAGGAAACAAACCCTGCGAAGAAGCTAGGAGGAGTACCACACAGGCATCTTTCAGCGTCCATCTTTAAAGGACATTTTCGAGACAGTCGAGTCCTCGAACCGCCTCCGGCTGCACCGCTGACTGTTGTCACGCTGCAGTCACCAGAGCTGTCCGAGACATCTCAACCAGCATTCCAGATCCGCCAACCAGCACAGAGACAAAGATTCTTGGCCCCGAGCTGCCGCAGTGGACAGCCTGCAGACATCCATCCTGCCTTTCTTGCCGAACTGCCTGCCGCCTGGACCCGCAGCTGTCTCCTGCCACTAACTCTGTCTCGAGGGCTGCGAAGCACCCTGGAACTGCCTCAACACTGTCAAGCACCAAGAACGTCTTCAGCACCAGGTACATTGTGGTTCTTTGCCCCTGATGCTTCTCCGAGGGCCCCTAGAGACAGTTTAACCCTTTTCCCCCTTGGCACTGAAACCAAATAATCTTGAACAGTAAAACTGATTAATTTACCAACTACCCTCCTGTCAGTGCATCCCTTTCCTTCGTGAAACTGTCTGTCCTCTGTGTTCCTTTGCACGGTGGGTCGTATTTGTAGTGTGCTAGAACTGTCTGTTGTAGTACTAATAAAGTAGATATTTGTATACAACCTTGACTGCACAGTCCCTTTTATCATTGGGTAAGAATTGTATTTCCACTGTGTTGCAACTAACCAATAATCCATGACCCTGCAGAGATAAGCCTGCCGTTGCATCTGCGTTACCAAAATTGGACAAGGTCATCTTATAATTCACTTGTATTCCAATCTGTTTGGATCCCTTCTGGTGTACTAGAGGTATGGGGTTGATTGATGGTTTAGGAAAACGATATTCATCCCTGGACCAGTGGTGCTCCTGAAGTTGATTTGTCGCAGTAGTTGCACTGAAAAGTCCCCATTGGGCCCAATGGGGAATGTGGAATGGGGTGTAACAGTTTGTGCCCAACCCGTGATCCGGCGGTAATACTGGTGGGTGGGTGGGCGCTAACGCAAATAAAGTTGGGCGGTATCCCAGCAGGGATACCGGCCAACTTGTGATGAGGCCCACAATCTTCTTTTTCCCCAGGTATCACTCAAGTACATGAACAAGAGGAATTCAAGAGGAGTACAGATTTCCCATGAGAAACACGACTGTGGTACTGGGGCGAAGAAAATGTATATAGAGGCACATCAACATCTTCTTAGGCCATGTCCCACTAACAATGCCAGGCAGTGTCAGGCAATTGAAATCAACCATGCCCACCTGCAGCCTATGAAGTCTTCAGGAGAGTATACAAGGAACACTAGCAATAAGCAAAGAGAGCGAGTTGGGAGGAGAGCTGAGGAGACGTGGCTGCCCAGGACCAGTTGGAAGAAACGGGGATGCCGAGGTGCCGAGGCTCTGTGTGAGGAAGCATCCGGGAGAAGCGTGGCCAAAGACCCATGTTTCCAACAAAGAAGAGACGTCCAAAGAAGGGAGCCGAGAGGCGTGCTGATCCCTTGTTACAGTGGTAAAAATTAAATGCTTGTTCCCCTGGGCCAGGGCAGGAACCCATGAGTGTCTGAGGGGCAGGTGGCGAAACCCTGACCTCATAACAAAGACGTTAACCCAAGAATGAAGGAAACACCACCAGTGAGTGAAGCGCAGTGAGAGCTCGGTGTGTATTGAAGTAAGCGAGCAAACAAAATGTGTTGGAAAGGTATTGAGGTGGCCATCAGGCAGGAGATTGATCCAGGCTGGCCGGAGAGATCCCAGAATAAGCAAAGAGTGTTGGAAAAGCATCAGGGTGGCCACCAGGCAGGAGATTGATCCAGGTTGGCTACAGGGACCCCAGAATAAGCAAAGAGTGTTGGAAAAGCATTGGGATGCCCACCATGTGGGAGATTGGTCCAGGTTGGTTGCAGAGACCCCAGTTTAAGGAAAGAGAACTATATTAACTATAAAGCAACTGGTTCCGCAACCTGTAATGGGTGTACCGTGCAATTGGACAACTACGCCACAACCAGGGGAGCCAAATTGAAAGCAAAGAGCTGCATGATCTAAAGGGGTTCTTGGTTCACTGAAAGCAGACCCAGAGAAGCCTCAAGAACTCACCAGGAAAAAGTAAAGTGAACTTATTTTGCCAAGTGAACTTTTTGACAAGTGAACATTGTGCCAAGTGAACTTTCTTTGCTAAGTGAAACCTGAGAGACTTGTGGAACTTAATAATCCTGAGTGCCTTAAACCTGGGGAAGCTGCAGAAAGGCTCCATTGTCACAAACTTTATTTTGGTACACTACTGCGTTTGCTAAATACCATTCCCGCTATTATTCTGTAGAAGTGAGGACAAGCATAGGTTTTGCCACAGACCGTATTTTGATTTGGAATTACAGATTTAGGGCCTCATTATAAGGCTGGCGCTCCCTCAATGAAGGGAGCCGGTACGGGACCGGCCCCCTTCATTCCGGGAGCGCCAATTACGCGCTTCCCATCGCGGGACCCGGATCACACGCCTGGTAAAACCAGGCGTGCTTTCAGGGTCCCACGAGGGGAAGAGGGAGGCAATAACGGGCCAGATGTAATCTGCCCGTTATTACCTCCCTCCCCATTGAGTCCTATGAGGGATCAAATGGGAACGGGGATGGGTTCCTGCAAGGAGGAATTACGGGGTCCATCTATGTCGGAGTAACCCGGTAAGTCCCCACTGCAGAGTTTTCTATTCATTAGGGAACATTCCTTTTTTAGAGCTAGGGCAAGTTAGGCGTTACACCATCCTAACCATTGAGAAGATACCATGCCTGTCTGACATCAGCCATATGCCACAACCATCGTAACTGTGTAGCATTTCTCCAGGGGAGACCCTGTTTTTGGGCTGATTAGAAGGCAGTCAAATGTAACAGGAAAAAAGGCTGCATCTATCGCCCATTGATTCACAGGCAATTGTCTGTACAAAAACATATTATAATCGAATAACATCAACTTTGCAACACACCATTAGTTCATGTTAATATTTTTCAACAACAAAAGAGATTTTTAGAATCAGGAACAAACTGAGCCCCAAAGCATTCACTACATATATTATCCCCACACAAACATTATGATCGCATGAGTTCTTCCATCAATTGATCCTGAAAATCCACATTGAAATTGAATCCCAAGAAACTACTTCAGACTTTTTTGTGATACAGACAAGACCACAATCCCTTTAGCCGAATTGAGTTTACCTCCATGCTTTTTTTTATCAGAAGAATAAGCTAAATTAATTACAAGTGTTAAAATGGTACACTCCAATGTGGATGCCTGTCTCCCAACAATGATTAACAAGAAGTTGCTTTGTCTAATCCCATAACTCTACCCTCTTTGAGAGCTTTTCAACATCTCATTGCAAGCAGATCTAGTTCCGATAATGTTAAAGACCACCCAGATCTCTCCCCTGCTAAAGTAAACCTGGTGTCGATAGGCATGATCTGGACTATTATAGGCCAATTTCAAATGTATCATTTGTGGCCAAGCTACTCACATGAGTTATAGTAACTCAAATGCAAAAATTGTAATGAATCTGTTTGCTTTCTGGATCCAAAACAATCTGCTTTCCGACCAGCACAAGGTTCTGACTCTGGTCTGGTTATTGCCTAAGACAATGATAATGAAAGCCTCGCACTGGGTCTGCTTGATTTATCCACAGTATTTGACAACGCAGATTATTATTCCACTCAATTTAAATTAGGCAGAAGAAGACCTTCGGCATATCTGGCATTGCATTACAGTGGTGAACTTCTTTTTTGGAGGGACAGCTATCAGCAGAGACATACCTGTTTTAGATCTGGTAAGTGGGTCTTCCCTAACCACCACAGCCTTACACTGTCCATCTTATATCTCTTGCACAAGTTACATTATTTTCTGGTATTTTGACAGGTCTTCCACAGTTTTGTGCACTACCTGGACTGATCGTGTCAGAACACAATGGCCTTAGTAGCTCGCCATCGGATATCTAGCCCTGTAGTGCTTCATTTTGGCACAGTAGCTCATGTGATGAGGTAAGCGTGATTTCTTAATTTCTATTAGATTGTCTCTATAGTTACTATTCTCTTTGTGCTACCTTTTCTCCATCCATCCCCCTTTTATTTTACAGACCTCGTTACTACAAGAGAGATGTCCTTAGTTACAAATAGTCTCCTTGAATTTCTGGCTACCTCTACCTATCTGTTGTTGTTGGATGGATTTACCCCATATACAGGTGAATTTATACTAGTGACTCTTTTACACTTTTATTATTTCTTTAATTGTAGATTGAATTGTGGATACATGAAACATCTCATTGAATATGCTCCTGATGAAGGGATTCACTCACGAAACTCGTTTAGCTCATATTTGTGTTTACTTTTGTGAATTTATCTTATTAAAAATTGTCTTGATACTTCATTCCTGAATGCATCTGCACATATTGAATTGATTCTGTAAACATACTTCTGTGTATGATTAATTACCTTAAACATGTATTGGCTTGCCAATTCTAGATAGTGTGCATGGGAGACATAACTCTTTCTATATGGCAATGGGCCCACCGCACACTGAGGCTACAATGCATTGCTCATAAGACACCACGATGGATTGTGAATCCCTGATGATACGATGGCCTGTGCCTAAGATCTGGAGACGATTACCTCTCGCAGGTGCAACAATCTGTTATTAACACACGAGACATCCTCATTATGAGGTCTACAGAAATGGAAAATACTAGTGCAAAGCCTGTTAGTCCACAGATCTATTGCTTGTTATCTCGGACCCGACCTGCCTCAACCCTGACAAGGCTTCACCAAGCCCCCAGCTTTGATGAGGGCAGCTGGGGGCTCGGTGATCGAATCTGCTCTGTCCTATCCCCAGCCGGCACTTGCGCATTTGCAGGTTATATTTGCTTAGCCTGTTTTCTTTCTTCTGGCCTGAAAGAGACACCCCAACCTCAACCTATTCAAACACAAAGCCAAGCTCTGGCTAGCCACATCTCACTAAACAACAGTTCTTCTGATTATGGCTGGCCCACTGTGGCCCTGTTATGCTTTGCTCCTTCACTACCGCTCTGCTTGTTGCTCAGTACTGTAACGTCAATTGCATATTTTGCTTGTTGCTCTGAATGGTAACGTCAATTGTATATTTTGTTCTTAATTTATTGTAACCACTGCAACTATATGTCATGCCTGTAACGTTCTTCTAAGATATGCGCCTGGTTGCCCTTGGGCCTGGTCTGTGCTATATAAATAAAACAAATACAAATACCCCGGGAATTAATGGGCAATGACTATCACTGGGGTGGGGGCCATCACTGTTAACAGCAGGCTTTCTACATGCTGGGCCCACAATTGTTTTCCAAATGTGCATCTTAGACTTGCATAGAAGAAAATGTAATTTCCAAACTCAAAAATGCTATTTAAACTTGCATTCACTAGTTTTCTTTGAAATGTGTTTGTCAGACTTCCACACAAATACCCCGTCAATTTTGTGCTCCTTCCTTTGTGTTAAATCACAGGTTGTATTTATAAAGATGTTATATGCTCATCAAACTACTGAATCACAAATGAATGCTTATATTGTGCTGACAGCAGAAATTAGGAAATTAAACTGTGGGTTAATTGGTGCCAACTTTTGATTTTCACTACATGGGTAGAAATACCCCCACTTCCGCCCTGGATATAAGCAAGTGACCAGCCCAACCCATGCTCCGGCCAAACACATTCTATAACACTTGTTTTTTAGTGTTAGTACAATTATGGCGACTAAAAAATGTCACCCAGT
Source organism: Ambystoma mexicanum (assembly GCF_040938575.1). Taxonomy (NCBI): domain Eukaryota; kingdom Metazoa; phylum Chordata; class Amphibia; order Caudata; family Ambystomatidae; genus Ambystoma; species Ambystoma mexicanum. The sequence continues at coordinate 722,377,529 of NC_090923.1, forward strand.
ACTAGAACTGCGCCTTTGGGCAGTTCAAACAACCCGACCCCCATTACTGCGCCTAGAGGGAGCGGGGGTGTCACCTGCTCCACTTAGTCGGTATAGTGGGGGTCAGGGTTTGCGGGGGTGTCCACTGTTTCCCTTAGATGGAAGTGGGGGACAATTACAAAAATAAAAGTGAAAAAAATGCACCCTGTGGTACCAGTTTTGACCCACGTTAAGGGACAGACGGCGGCACACTTCTAATGTGTGCCGCCGCAAGATAAGTGGGAAGGGAGGGAGGCGGGTAGGCAGATGCCGGCAACAGTCATCTATGTGATCACTGCGCCGCGCCATAATGGGAGTCGACAAAATGAAGGTCGACTTTATGGGCGGCGCAGTGGTCACATGGATCCTTTTTTTTTTATAAGGAATGGCACAAAGTCATACGATTAACAACCAGTTTTTTTTATATATAACATCTCAGCAATGGTCTTCCCTGGTAGCCTCCTGCATTTCTATGGATCCCTTAATGTACTAACAATCACTACATTACCAACAGTATTTTGGGTGCTCCACTGCCAAGGAAGTGATTTCAAGTGGAATTATTGTAGTTTGGGTTTTGGAAAGAAGAAGCATGAAATAAATTGCCCCATTTTCAAACGATTATTTTGAAGATTTCCATTGAGCAGAATTCAAATGCAATCTCCGCCCCCCTCCTCCAAACTCTGGCCCCACCCTGGCCCTTGTGGGATCCCCCCTTTTTGTCCATTTCCACCACTGACAGCAAGCGTAATAACTGATTGCCCAGGAGTTGGGATGTTATTTTCTTATTACAGGTCAGTTGTGATGCCACATCTAGCCTGTAATAAGAACACGATTTCCAGGCTTTTATACAGATATTGCAGGCAGGCAGCCCTGTATTATAGGAACTTATGAAACGATGCTGGGTTCTGTTTGTGCAACTGGGAAGCATCAACAGAAAGGCCTCGGTGCACACAAGCTCTCTATCAAAAACCCCGTCGTGAGGTGATGATGCCGTTGTGCCAGGGCGCTTACGAGGGTGTTAGGGGGTCATCTGGTTCCCCTATAACCTCGCTAGAATTCCCCTCTGTGTAAAGATCCGATTCCGACAGACTGTTCTGAGCAGTTACAGCAACTCTCGCGTGATATTAAACGCTCACCCGGACCTGGGCGCACACATACAGACTCCTCGAGTCCCGGAAGAGCAGGTGTCGCCTCTGACCAAACCAACAGAATGTATGTAAGCCACTTTCTGGCAGGTGTCATGTCTCCTCTGCTGGGGGAAGGGTGAGCAAACTCCTTACTGATCTTAGCAGCTGCAGCCAGCCCGGCCTGAGTGAGCTTCTCGCATGAGCTATAATTTGCACATCAGAGGCGACGGGGTGGGCTCTGCGGTTCTCGAAGCATCCCTGCCGAGGTGATCAATATGGGATGGGTCGCAAAGGGGGCACCGGGAGAGATTAAAAGAGGCGGGGCGGGGTTGGAGGGCAGGCAACATCTCTGCACCGAAGAGTCACAGAGGAGTACCCCGAATTCAGAAGAACGTTGTGCTAACTCCACGTGGCTGTGTGGGGGCGTGATGCGCGTTTGTGACCAGCGTTCGTGTGAGCCCACGAGGCAAGGAATCAGGAACGGAAAGGAACTTGTCGTGCAGACACATTGTAGAGCTGCGTGTACGGGCCCATTTCAACACGATGGTTGCTCCCCCCTTGCTTAGAGCCTAAAACAGTCCAGACACCCATGGGGTGCACATGTTATAGCATGGACAAAGAAATATACGAGAGTCCAGCCATATGGGAGCTGAAAGACTAAAACCCACTGGAAAGCTATACATCCTTCTTTGTCAGCAAGTAGCTGATGTGGAGGAACCAGTGTTAAAAGACGAGTCAGAGAGAATTGGCAGCCGGAAGAGCACCAGCAAACACATCTTTTATGGCGCACGCTGAAAAGCATACTTTTTATGCCCCAGAAGAAAAGTAATATAGAAAGGAATATATTGCTGTGTTATAAGACTGCTGACTGGCAACATGCGGGCAGTTGCTGGGGGCCTCCCTGAGGCTCGAGGCTCCTTTCCACTGTAAAAGGTGAAAGGCCCCAACTCTGTCTCTGCAGGAGCACATTGGAAAGCTGCAGTCGGCACACTGGAAAACCACAATGGGCACACTCAGAAGCAGCACAGAGGCATTTTAAAATTCGGTAGGGGGAGGGTATACCCCGAAAATCTGCAAAAAGGCATAAAGAAAATCTTCTGCGGGCACACTTGAAAACTGCATGGAGAGATATTGGGAGGTGCCCGGGGGAACAGGGGAGGACTGTCAACTACTTTTGACTTAGGGGGCAAGTAACATTGTATGGCCCACGCAATTGGCCGGAGCCCACAATACAGAGGCCCAACCTCCAGGGCAACTAAACTCAATACCAACCTCTTCTCCACTCAGACATTCTCACGTACTTTCAGTTATCTTTTTGGTTTCTTAGAAACTCGGACCAAGCCAACCTCCCCCATTTACCAAAGTAAAATGATTTCACCAAGGTAATATATTTTGCTGAAATTGGAAAGCTGGGATTTGAGCTCAAGTTTCCTTGTGTCCTAGTTCACCATGTGTCAGCAGGATACATCTTCCATCTCATCCCATCTCCTCCCGTACCATCCCATCTTTTGTTCCAGACCAATGAAAATAGGTTATAGCAAAGTCAGCCCCTCTAACTCTGCTCTACCAACGAATTCTTTAAGAGCCAAACACGCGCAGGCACAGCAAAAGACTATACCTGGCTTGCTGACTCCCTTCCCAACATACCACAAAACCCATACCTGCCACCCTGCTTTCTCACCCGCACAACAAAAGACCCTGACTTGGCATCCTCCATCCCCACCACCATTCATTATAGAAATGGTTAATGTTATGCTTATGTATGAAGTAACACTATATATTATAAACCCATATCAATGCGGATTTTCCCTATAGATATTTAAGGAAAATAAGGCACAGTGATGAAAAGTGATTTACTCAAGATCACATAATGTGTGAAGTGTGGAAGGCAGGGATTTGAGCCCTGGATTCTTGATTTCACAGTTACCAATTTAGACAGCAGAGGAGACTTCATCTTCTCCTTTTCCATTTTCAATATTAGAATTAAAAAAATGCTTTCTGCAAAGTTGTTATTTAAGGGTTAAACGAGTACACTGCAGAATATACTAATACCAGCCATTACAGAACCAAGCACGTACACACAAATACCCAATTACAAAGTGTGAAGAATCTGATGGGATTCTCCCCAGAAGCCTGGTCTGGGACCCTCCTCATGTGGCCAGGGAAAGGCAGGCGCTTTCTGATCCCGACCCTGGGGGTGTTGTACTGCGGAAGGAGAACACCGGGTGGGGGGGTGAATCATACCAGGAAGTATGGGAGGAACCCCTTTTATAACTTTCCCCCTAATCCCTCCTTTTTTATGGCTTTTTGCCAAATTAAGGAAGGTGAAAAACCTAACTTTGATAAAGTGAACTACATGGCAGAGCAAGTGGGGACTTCAAGTGGTCTGTCGTGGTGGAGAGCAGTGTTTTTTCAGTCTCATTCGGTGAGAGGAGGAGCCTGCATATGCAGACCTGAGCCTGAACCTACTTAACTCTATTTGCAGTGCGGAGCAAGGGGGACTTCTAGTGGTCTGTCGTGGTGGAGAGCAGTGTTTTTTCAGTGTCATTCGGTGAGAGGAGGAGCCAGCATATGCAGACCTGAGCCTGAACCTACTGAACTCCATTTGCAGCGCAGAACGCGCGCAGAGCAAGTGGGGACTTCAAGTGGTCTGTCGTGGTCCGGAGGAGGACCGGAAGGTCGGAAGGTCCAGATTCAGCATGAGCGGGTGAGCAAATAACGGAACATTTTAAGGTAAGTGGCGGATAAGTGGCGGGTAAATGGCAGGTAAATGGCGGCAAGACACGCGACTAAAGACTGATCACGCTTCAGAACTTTGGTACGATATATAGCGGCTCGCTAGGCGGGGAAAGGGAGATTGAGGAAGATAAGCACCCCGATCCCAAGGCTACACCCTCGTGGGAAGACAGTGGAAAACTGTAAACTGTAAAACAAGACACGCCGCATAGTAACCATAGCAGCTGGCAAAACAGGGCATGGCTTAGCAGCATTTTAATCGGACCAAACTAGCGCGATCGATCGGGAGACTGTGGGAAGCTAATTCCTTTGATCCCGTTCGGAATAGAAACAACAATCACCTTCCCGCCACGTAACCCACACAACCCAGTGTATCTCCGATAAGTCCATAAATCGGACTGATTTGGGAAATCTAACAAGTCGGAGCACCTTCAACTACGCTGTACAAGACACAAGACATATTTGGTGAAAACATTCTACTTAAGAGTCTAGAGTGCCTGGGAAGCTAAGCTAACCTGGGCGCATTAAAACAAACAAAATCAGAAAGTCAGTAAGAAAAGGCAGCGCATAGTAAAGAGTCGTGCCATGAAGGAAACATAAATTGTACATACGGAAAGAATGAAACTGCGGAGCAACCCTTTGCAGGATGACCGGAGGACCCCGGAATGGGAAGAGCCCACAATGGGGTCAAAAATTGTAGAAAGTCATCAGAAGGGCCCCACTTCTCAGGTTGTGGGGGATATTTACTCCCCGCCTGGGGTTCAAAACAATCAAGCATTAGTTCATGCCGAAGCTGAACCCCGACACCGGAAAGGAGAGGGGAGCCAGAAGGAGATTCAAATCCCATCATACACAACTGGAAAAGAGGTCTTGAATTTACGGTGACAACGAGAAAAATCCAAAGGAAAATAGAAGACCATTTTGGGAAAAAAAGAAGTAAAAGTGCAAATGAGGAGTTGGCTTTAAATAATTATAATGAACCACAGTCAAGAAAGAGAATTAGAAGGGATTTTACTGTATCCCCGTCATCCTCCTATCTAAATGAAATCTCAGCGGTGCCAGAAAGGTTGAATATGTCGGACCTGGACAAGGATCAAAACAGCTCTGAAGTTGTGAATGAGGGAATGGATGGCAAAGGAGGAATGCCGGATATAGATTCAGACAGTCCGCAGACTGCTCAAAAGTGCTCATCGGGAAACCAAGTGAACGAAAACACCATTTCAGCACTGAACTATGCCCTCAACTCCTCAGTCTCAGTTTTCGAACTACTGAGGAGAGAAGTGCAATCACAGACAGGTACACTCCTGGAATTGACAAAGGAAATGGCCACCTTGGATGGATCAGTGGTGGGCTGCAGCAATGCAATAAATACCATCGTAATGCACAGGTTGTAGGATCTAAAAGTCGAGACAACCAAGCAAGACCTAGATCTATCAGCAATTCAACAAACATTGGCAGCAAGAAGGAAAGAGGACGAGATCGTTCTGACCATCATGCAAAATATCTTATCACAATTACAGAATATGAACCAAAGAAGGAGTGATATAAACGAAAGAGTGAACGTAGAGGAGCATAACTCACAGATGGATGACTCGCCACTCTCTGAATCAGTGTTAGGAGAATTCAGGTGACTGGCAAGTGTAGGGGAGGGTGTTCAAGAGGAAGAACAATTGGAGTCAACACCATTGCACAGTCCTTCAACACAAGAAAAAGAAATGTCGATCATAGAAGTGGAGGACTCAAATCCCTGTCAGTCTGTCGGTGGAAGAAGAGAAAGGAAGCGAGAATCCCGGAGGCAGCGAAGACTGAAAGAGATCTCATCACAAAAAAAGAAGGAAACAAAAACAAAGAAACAAAACATTTTGAAAAGCAACAAATCAAAGACAAATGCCTTCTTGAGAAAAATCTCCAATGCATCAATAGCAACAATGACAGGGGAACAGGAAGTGGTTGAACTAACTATTATGGCCCTAAGCCCTAGTGATGAGATTTTGAGCAGGAAATCAAGGCAGAGGGTGGCAAAAGTGCTCAGCAAAAAAGGGGGGTGGAGTTAAAATCGCTACCAAAGACCGGTACCACAATGGTGTCAGTGGGTCTACAAACAGAAGGGCAAGTATTAAGAAATCTGGGCTGCACAGATAAAGCAAAAAATGCCATGGAGCCTAAAGAATGTGTACATACTCCAGAAACATTACTTAAAGTGACAGCTCCCAAAAATAAACAAACATTAAGAGAGGGAATACCGATATCCCCAATATTTCTGAGGGTAAAACAGAAATTAGAAGTTGTAAAACAGTTTTTTTTTTTTCAATAATCTTGCTCACCCTCGTTTCAAATAAAAACAAGATAAAGTCCCTAAGTAGGGGAATGATTTTATCTATGCTGAAGAAAGTGCCTAACCTCCAGTTGCTCAATATCCAGGATATTGAGTTTGTGCAATTTCCAGACCATGATTATCCATTCGCAGCAGAAGTAGGTCTAGCGTCGAGAGAAGCCTATGCATCAATAGAGGGGGCTACAATTGAATTTAGGAAACAGGACCTTGTCGTAACCACTTCTCAGCCGGAGGGCTTGAAAAAAATCACCCATGATGGGACCAAAATGGATATCCAAAGCAGGAAATGAGAAGACCTACAATGCACAATCCCAAATTCCATTTAAAGGAGCAGTATCATCGGGGGAATCTACATCAGAGAATACGCTGTCCTTCTTACCTAGCATACTAACAGAGGTGTTTTCAGAAACTGGACCTAGGCCAAAAGCCTCTTTAACTACTGGGGTTTGAATGTTTTTTTGTTGGAACACACGGGTCCTAATAATATTACCTCCAAGAACATGAAAGACTATCTATTTGGGAAGGGGGATGTCCTGATGCTGCAAGAAACCGGGTTGGTTAATGCAATTGCAGTGGAAGGATATTCAATGATCACACAAGCAGCCTTACAAAAAGGAAAAGGCAGACCCAGTGGAGGTCTGCTTATGGCATTTAAAAATTCTAAATTTAAAGACATCACCCCCATCGATAGTAACATCATGGGGATTTAAATTTGCAAAACTACTCTAAGACAAAAAAGATGCGACTCGGAGGTGATATTTTGTAACAGCTATTGGAACCCTGTGTGCTCAGGTTTGTGGTTATTTCTTGACGAAATAGCATTCTTATTAGGGAAAAATTAGTGTCAAGTTTGAGGGGGCTCTTATAATATTGGGAGGTGACCTGAACTCGCAATGCACCAAACTTTCAAAAGAACAAAAAAAAAACAGCGCATAGAATATCAGACAATGGTCGACTGTGGGTGGAGCTCTTAAAAGACTGGGGGCTAACAATGGCAAATGGGAAATTACCAGGAGACATCCCAGCTAAACCAACTAGAGTCCAAGGAACAGGATTATCTATTTTTGTCACCGGCCTTGTTTGAGCATAAGGCCACTTTAAATATTAGAGAGGGGGTAGGCAGTGACCACCTACGGTTAGAACTATCGTTCCCAGACCTCCTGATGGCCCCCAAGGGAGAGATAAACAAGTGATTGAATATAGGAAAGGCAGAGTATGCCTCTTCAATTACAAATGTGAAGGGAAAGAAATCAATGATTGGCTAATGGGGACCCCAGAGAACATTCAATTTGAGAACTGTCATCCAGAAGATTTCCTAAAGTTTGTTTCGTCTACTTGCCCACTGCCGGGAAGTGGAGGGGGATCAAAACAGACCCATCAGCATTCGTTCGATGAGGAAACCATGTGGAGGAAAAAAGAACTGAATAAAAGGCTAAGAAACATCAAAAAAGGCAATAGGAACAGTGAGTCAAGCGGAAAATAATCTAGATCTCTCCTACAAAATTATAAAGCCTGGTCAGTGGCCAGGAAAATATGGAGGCTTCTGCATGACGGGGAACATATTTTGGAATTTATCGGGAAAAGAGATACAAGAAAGTTTTGGTCCATGATACACCAATTGGAGGGCAAATCAGAAAATAGGCTGTGCAATCTAGTCTCTGAAAAAGACTGGATTAAGCACCTAATGTCGGTTTTCGGGAAACCACATAAAACCCAGATACAGTATAACAAACAAGCTGCTTGGAGCCTATCCTTTGACGAACAGTACATTGCAGAAACAATTGGGAAAGGCTCATCCTCAAAAGCAACAGGCCCGAATAGCCTGACGTACCAGGTTTTGAAAAATAACCCCTCCCCATGGGCCAAATTATTGAACTGGCTTTTTAGAGAGATTGTGGCAAAAGGGAATTACCGCCATCATGGAAGTCTGCAATTGTTATGTTATACCTCTGTTCAAGGGGGGCGATAAGGCGGCAGCTGTTAACTACTGTCCTATTGCCCTCCTGGACATAGATAGTGAGATCTTTATGAAGATTCTACTGGGTGATCTAGATTGTTGGGGAAGAGAAAAGAAGATTCGATCGAAATGTCAAACAGGTTTTAGGAGGGGTCTCTCCACTGCACTAAATGGCATGATGCTAAACCTAATGAGTGAAAATTCAGGAAGTAGAGGGGTGCAGCAGATGTTTAGGGTGAGTGTATACTTCTCCAAAGCCTTTGACCAGGTGGACAGAAGGAGACCCTGGTTAAAATTAAGAGCACTGGGGATCCCAGAAGGAATACTAGGGATGCTCATTGATTTCCATAAAAACAACACAGTCAGAGTGCGCTTAGACGAAGAGGGTCACCTATCAGAGCCAGTGAGGGTGGAATGGGGGGGTCCGTCAGGGGTGCCTGAGGGCACCGCTCTTCTTTAACCTATACATAGCTGACATGGGAGAATATCTGGCCCCGGCAGCATTGGCAAGTCCAGAGCTGAACGGGGGAAAGTTACACTGGCTTGCCTATGCCGACGACGTTTTTCTCTTAGATAGGACAGCTATTGGGCTGCAACGTCTTCTAAATAGGTTGCATTGTTATGGAGAAGAAAATGGGCTAGCTTTGAACCCAAACAAATAAATAATGTTTTTTAGACAGAAGAACAAAAAAGTGGTCTACCAACATTGGTCAATAGGGGGCCAGCAGATCCCAATAGTAGAAGAGCTGGTATACCTAGGATATAAAATCTATGCCTCACCGGCTCAATGTAAAGTAGAGCATGACCTTCTGATGAAAACGAAACAACTGTCTGCTCAAATGAAAAAAATATGAATGAGGTATGGCAGATTTTCTATCATTCCATTAATAAAATTCTATCAAGCCAAAGTAATCCCATTCATGTTGTACGGGGTGGAAGCAAAACCTCAGGTAAGGAATGCAACATGGCAAAAATGGGAGGGATTCCTTTGGAAAAATGTTCTTGGGTTACCAATGAGCCTCCCAATGTCCAAAATCAGATTTGAACTGGGTATAAGATCATTAAAAGCACAAGTAGGGTGGAAATTAGCCACACTATTTCGTTTTATAACAATAGCCCAAGAAGGAACATTGTATGCAGATATGAAGACCCACATGGAAAATAACAAATAGAAAATACTGTCCGAACTGCGTATTCAAGTGTAAGACTGTTTACTCAATGCGAATATCGAGATGCAAACCCTATTGGAGAACCCAGCGAAAGCAAAAAAAGATGGGATGAGATGGATTGGATTAAAACAATCGAGGAAGTGTGTTCTGGGGCCAACCCAAATCCATTGCAGAAAGTCAACCAAAAACTAGGTTACCTAAGTAAATATCTGGTGAAATTCCTGGACTGGAGAATCAGGAAGAAATTCCAGACACTGCGGCTGAATGTCATACACACAGGTGAGGTCCTCGCGAAAAGAGGACTTGGTGACTCTGCAATTCATCTGTGTCAGATATGCAAAAAAACCAGAAGCCCAGTCCATCAGACACACACAAGACCACTCCTTTTTTGGAAAATGTGGTTTTGAATCATCACACTATATTCCAGAAATGTTTTGGGAGAGATTGATCACCATATATGACAATAGCAGTAATTCAAATGCTTGAAAGATGTAAAATAGTGTTCTGAATGGTTGGGAGTATGATGTTTAAGATGGAAATGGTAGGCGCACTGGTGATTTTTTTTTTTATTCTTAAGATGATATGTATGAACATGAAAGAGGAATGGGAAACCTGATAGGGATGTATTTTATGTATTTAGTGTGGAATTTATCTCATTGGAATGGATTAAAAAATGTGAATAGTAAAATGCGATCTGTATTTGTTATGATGTTTATATGGATACTTTGATGAGTTTTATGGTCACTCTGGTTGTAAAAGGTTTTGTTAACCAAATACAATATAATAAAAAAAAGAACTGCAAGTCCCAGAATCCCATAGGGATTGAGACGAAGAAGAGGGCCGAAGAGGTATGTAGAAGTACATGACAAGTAATCAGGCCTAACAGCCTTTGCCAGGGTCAGGCAATTAAGATTAATGGCCAGCACCTGAAATCAATTGACCCACCTGAGAGGCATAAAAGGCTGCAGAAAGTAAGGAGCAGGAGCTGGAGAAGAGAGTACAAACTGTTCGTCGTTGTGAAAGCTATGCTTTTCAATGAAAATGTATCACGCGCACTTCTAGTGAAACTATAGTGCTTGCGTGCGAACAAAAATCTTTCATTTTCCATTGTCGACCTTTTAGATGTTGCCGGAGTGGTCGCGTGTCTCCAATAAAAGTGAGAGCATTTTTGAAAGGTCTCTGAAAACTCTGAAGCTGACTTTCACACATGTTACAAGATTGCACAGCATCAAAGGAAAGTCGCGTATGACCAATTGAGATTCCCGACCGGAGTAAAAAGCATCTCTGTGGGAATACAGACTATTACAGATGGTTTAAGGTTGAAGAACTACCTTAAAGAGTGGTCGCGTATACTTAAACTTGTTTTCCCTTTGAAGACTGAAACTTGTAACATTACGAACAAGTATTCTTTAAGCGCAGAAGTTGTTATATTATGAGAAGTACACGCATTACCCAAGCCAAGAGGCAAACCCTTTCCATACTGGAGGAACCCCTGTTAAGTCAATTCACCTAATGGGGGAAGTTGTTAAAGGTCCGGTATCCTCTGATACAAGTGGGATATTGTTATCTGAAGTTGGAAGTGTGGGAATACAGCTTCAAGGTAGCTACTGGAACCAAGAAGGTGCGTACACAGCTGGGGAAGGGAGCTAGGTGCTTGTAAGATTGAGCAAACCCTGTAATGCTGAGACTGTTGAAATTGGGAGGAAGTCAGTCTGAAAGCCGAGGTAGGTTATCCTTGTGGCACTAAGGCATACTGGAAGAGTCAAAGGGGCTGCCCTTTCCTTGGAGCATAGGAAAGAAGAGCGCCTTGCATACTTGTAGAGTTCTAATGCCTTGTCTTTTGCTTAATCAATCTAACTCTAAAGTTGAAGCAGAAATAACAGAACTGTGGTTGTGTATACTATTATCAGTAGATGTCACAGTGAAGTTAATTGAAGTAGTGGCATACTGTGGAACCAAGGAGTTCCACAGTAACAGTGGGAGAAAGGTGGCTGTCAAGAGGAGAACAACCACCCAAGAAGAAGCATGCTGACAATTATACCAAATGTACTGCAGAGGTTATGAACACTTGTAGAACTGTAGAGGAAAAAGTGGTTACTCTAATTTTTTTGAACTGTGGCAAAGCACGCTCAGAAGGTAGACATCCAGGATTAACATTGGTGCTATTTTCTTGGCTGGAATTGGGAAGGGATCTTTTCAACTGGATGCTTAGGAACCGCTACCAGTGTTTTTTTGTTTGGTGAACTTTTTATTTCATTTGGAACTTAAAAGAACTGGCTCATAACTTTATTCATCTGTTTGAACATTTGGGGAAATTGACTTTGAACAACGGGATTTATCCAGGACAGGTGAAGGTCATCCAGATTACTGGTTGTTTATTCTTTATTTATTTATGTTGTTGAACATTTATTTTACATGTGTTGTTGTTTAGTGTGAGGGCCAGTTTGTTTCTGTTAGGGTGATGCTCTTAGCTCTTAAACTAGTTAGGGAACTCTCTGATAGAGTATGTTTAGTGAGGATTTATTTGCATCTTTTTCTTTTAATAAAATGTTTAATTGGGGGAAAAAAACACAAGCAGTTGTCCGCCTCGGATTACTGACCCCTCACAAAAGATAAGCACGTATCCATGTGATGTGTATAGGCGCGTTACAAATGCCATATCATAAGGGAGGATCGCTCAGTGGCAACACACAGGTCTTGAAAGCAAGACCACGCTGAGCAACAAAGGTGTGAATCCCAGATCCGCACTTGAAACCACGCGTGGTATAAATAACCAGCACTTGCACGATCTGAATGTACAAGGCCTAGTAGGATCGTTCCACCCTCACCCTAGTGCCTTGTTGCGCCTTTAGACACACACGTGTATAGGCGCATAATAAATGACCTAATAAATGACCTAACGTAAGCTATTACTGAGTTAAGCATGTATCTACATATGCCAACATATTGCGGAACGCCGCCCCATATTGAAAGAAATCCATGCCAAAATGAAAGGCACCAAAATATATTTTCAGTACTTAAGAAGTGGGAAAAACCTATGTCAGAGTGAAAGAATTGTATTAAATGCCATGTATTTATACTCAGAACTGTGAAACAGCAGAGAACCTCATAAGGTTACAGTTATTGTTTACCAGTACCAGAAATACCAAGGAAAGCACCAGAATTAAAGACATTTAATTACCATTAGTTGGATTGTGTGTGAATAACAAATGCAAAAAACAGTACATAAATATTGTAATACCAGATGTGGATAGAGAGGACATTAAGCCTAGAAAAAGCCTGTACAAGGCGAAACATTTGCACGCGCACCAGTTGGTTGATGTCGGCATATGTAGATACGCGCTTAACACAGTAATAGCTGACATTAGGCAGTTTTTGTGGATACATGCTTAACTTTGTAATTGGGTATTTGTGGATACATGCCTAATTCTGTAATGGCTGGTATTCGTGTATTCTGCAGTAGCTATGAAACATATTTTTTGATAAATAATTTTTTCTAGCTTCTGATTCCTTTCAAGGATCAAACTGGTGCACACCGCGACCGAAGGGTTTCTTTCATTTTGCGTTTAAGCTGCCTGTGTTACAGCTTCTTCGGCTCGGGTGCTGCCAGTTTCAACTGTGGTCAAACCAAGGACTTTCTTTTGAAAGAACTGATAATGTAGACTTCCACTCAGGTTTGCGTTTTGTCCCTTAAACACTGTGCACAATTATCACTGAACTAGTACACTGTTTAATTAATCTTCCTTTCAAAGTAACAAGTCACAAAATAAAGCAGCCTGACAAATTATAGGATAATGCTTAATTGAAACATATGTTAAGAAGCAAGTATGCATCACTTCCTCAGAATAAAAGAAAGGGGTGGCACCAGTTCACAGTCGGGTACAGTGGCATGCATGCAAGGCACAAATCCCAGCAGCAGTTAATCAATCTGCTGACCTACCTTTCCAGATTTCTAGCGCTGTTTTATTTACCCCATTTCCTTACCAATCAGCCTCCAGTGTCCTTCCCTTGCACATCACATCTTCAATGGCCCTTCACCCCCTTCCTTATAACTTTAAGACCTCTGTTCCCCTTTTGCTCCATCCATTAACCTGGATCTCATTCCCCTTACCTTCCCTCACATCCCCTTCCCTTGCCCACATTGAACAGTAACACATTGCTTGTCACTCACCCCTTTCTATAGCCCTGACTCACATGTATATGGTAGACCACCTTGATTTGACCGCCATCCTCTGCCAGGCACGACAAAATGCAGTGGTATGGTGGTAATTGCGGCTCTGAGATCTGCCCTTGAACAATGCAGAGCGAAAGACGAAGGCACTTTGCGTGTAATGTGCTGCCAATATGCACTTTCTTCCAAAGTCAGCTGCATATTTCAATTCATGAAAGCAGAGGTAACTGAGAGGGTCTACCTGGGATCTGGTGATGGAGAGGGAGTAAGAGCAACATACTATTATACTATTATATTTATTTGTGTTTCCAAGGAAAGTGAAGTTTGTGCCTGTGTGTTTATCTTTGATTTTGTGTGACTGTGGTATTGAGTGCATTTGTGGCTGTGCATAGTATATGTGTAAGGATGTATCTGTGTTCATGTGGCCATGTATGTGTGTATGTATGCATATCATTGATTATCATCACCTGCACTTGCTGTGAGCTGCAAGTTAAGACTGCCTCCCTGATGACGTGTAAGAGCACAGAAACCGGTCGGAGGAGAACACCAGTGGCTGAGAAGGTTGTGCAGGGAACTGGAGTGCGCCCCTCTCCTCGTTTTACCATATTTCCAGGATTGTGAAGGGTGGAATCTTCAAGACCTGATAGGGTGCTGCACCGGGGCGATATATGCCCTGCTTTAGAGTGCCTCACTGCAGGCTACTCCCGCCCTTTCTCCATTGTGGGATTGGGCATGAGCTTTTTCCTTGATAACCTGATGACTACATCTACCAGAAGCCCAGCAGCAGAAATCATCATTGATTATCACCTGCACTTGCTGTGAGCTGCAAGTTAAGACTGACTCCCTGATGACGTGTAAGAGCTCAGAAACCGTTAGGAGGAGAACACCAGTGGCTGAGAAGGTTGTGCAGGGAACTGGAGTGCGCCCCTCTCCTTGTTTTACCATATTTCCAGGATTTTGAAGGGTAGAATCTTCAAGAACTGATAGGGTGCTGCACCGGGGTGATATATGCCCTGCTTTAGAGTGCCTCACTGCAGGCTACTCCCGCCCTTTCTCCATTGTGGGATTGGGCATGAGCTTTTTCCTTGATAACCTGATGACTACATCTACCAGAAGCCCATGCAGTAGAAATCATCATTGATTATCATCACCTGCACTTGCTGTGAGCTGCAAAAGACTGACTCCCTGATGACGTGTATGAGCACAGAATCCGGTCGGAGGAGAACACCAGTGGCTGAGAAGGTTGTGCAGGGAACTGGAGTGCGCCCCTCTCCTCGTTTTACTATATATATATATATATATATATATATATAGTCATTACGAGTTGGCTGGTAAAAATAAAATGAGCAATATTTCGAACATGCCTCCAATTGTATTGTCTGCCAAATTCATGGGTTGATCAAATACCCCCAGAGGCGTTGCCAGGATTGTCTAACAGGTGGGGCCTGAAACTAATTTAGATGGTCTCAGCGCCGTGACATTAACATCTTTAAATGCCCACACAGTGCTGCTGTCTACGCCTCTGAATGCCCCCAGAGTATTCTGAAAATCCACCAATATTTACCACCACCTAGGCGTGGAGGTAAAAAATCCAAATTGCCCCAAATTTTTAAAACTTTCCTTTATTGTAAAGGGGAGCACAGGCTCTTTCCTTTAAATACAATGAAAAAGATTTTTACAAAGAGCCAAGATAAGGGGTGGAAATGGTGGACCTTTCTGATACAGCACTCAACACCATACCTATGTAATGCATAAAAGGGTCAGAATTTACCCTTTTGTGTATACAAAATGTACAGTACTTGTAACACATTTTTACGCTACCACCAGCACACATGGTGTTTCTAAAATGCCTCCATAGGAATTCCAGAAATTCCGCCTCGGTCAGTGATAAACTCTGAAGTGGACAGATTTTCAGAAATACCACCGGTGGAAGTGGCAACTTTCTCTGGCAGTGTTTCATTAAAGAAATCTGCCCCACTCTGAATGACCCACTTAGGTTGTAGTCTGCTAATAATTAATAGCTGGATGTTATATTTGTCTATGCATGTTTTTGAACTGTGCCCGAAAGTGATAACCATAAACAATCAAACAGCCATTTCTATAACCACCATATAGCAGCATATTAGGTATTGAGGATATCATTAAACTCTCTTTCTAATGAACTCCCCAGTGATCAAGTAATTCCCCCAAAGCATAAGGGGAGCATTCTCAGAAAATGAAACTGAGGGCAAACTGATAAGACGTGGCCCGTACTTCCTTAGCAAGCCGGAGT
The DNA here is from genome assembly GCF_040938575.1 of Ambystoma mexicanum. Lineage (NCBI taxonomy): Eukaryota > Metazoa > Chordata > Amphibia > Caudata > Ambystomatidae > Ambystoma > Ambystoma mexicanum. The sequence goes on from NC_090923.1 coordinate 722,393,314, forward strand.
CATGATAAAATGCTCAGGACTGTAACAGATCAATACTACATAGGCTGATGTGGTGCCAGAATTACCTTCCGAGGGTCACACAGTCTGTCATTTAATTGGCACTGGGGTGAATAGACATGCTCCCGTGCCCACTCCGGCACCTCTATAACACTGCTGAAATCACGACGAGTGTCTCACCCCATCTACACAGAAGCTGAGCCAGCCATGCATCACTTGGTTCCTTCAAGGCATGCTGGAAACGTTTCAATTCTTTTTGTGAAAATATTTTGCAGCTCTGGTCCTGGGATCAACAAATTGAAAAGCTGCAAGGGAAACAGAAATGCAAGTGCTGGGCTTGGGCAGGTTGCAAAGTGTCATGGATCCAAATTGCAATGCAACGGGGTGGAGGTTGCATTTAAAGGCGGCATGGAGACTAGTTCCAAAGCTGCATTGCTATCTATGTATATTTAAAACACTTCAATATGTTTCTGTACTCAGCTGATGCAATTTACCAGTGTTAGATTGCCCTCTGCTGTCCGAATGGCAAAGTGCACCCGTGTGTGCCCTTCCACTTCAACAACAGCTATCATTTTAACAAACAGCTGATGCAAGTTATTAGTGTTAGGTTGCCCTCTGCTGTCCAAATGGCAAAGTGCACCCGTGTGTGCCCTTCCACTTCAACAACAGCTATCATTTTAACAAACAGAATGAGCACGATGCTACGTGGTCACCTTCACATTCTACTATCGCAAACATTCCGAATAATTTAAAGTTACTTCTTTCCAGCCACACTTCGCTTCACACAGGGCACGGCGGTTCAAGCATCAATGAACAGTTCATTACCAGTTCAACATTTCAGTCTCTAAAGAGCAAAATGCTGTAGAATGAATGCCTCCTCCCAAGCTAAAACTGAAAGTAGGTGCTGTAATTATGGTACTGCGCAATCTTATACCATCACGGGGACTCTGCAATGGAACCAGGTTGACAATTACGCTTCTACAAAGACATATCACAGAGGCCTGTGTAATCGATGGATAAAACCTAGATATTGTTCTTATACAACTCATACCTCTCATTCCATCTAATACAAATATGCCTTTCAAATTCAAAAGAAGACAGTTTACTACAGGTTTAGCCGTTTCAATCAATGACCATTAATAAGTCACAGAGATCTATGCCCCCTTCCTGGAAGTGATCGGTGGTAATTCCGATATTTAAGAAAAGGGGAACAGAAATGACTATGAATTACTGACTGATATTGACCTTTAAGATATGCTAGAACGGCATATGTTACGCCGGGAAGAGCTAGCATAATTTGAAAAGCTGCAGGAGGACAAGTTGAAATGCTGAAGAGCTATAGACGAGCAAAGGACATCAGTGGCGTGTCCAAACTATTGACTGGGGCGGCCCAAGCGAGGCACTGACTTATGCGGGGGTGGCATGAAGAACGAGCGCACAAACACACACAAAGTTTAGGATATTGGGGTGGCAACTGGGGTGGACAATCAGATTCCAGGGGTAGCACGTGCCACCCCAGGCCACTCCTGGACACACCTATGCATTGGAACATGTGGAAGAGTAGCATGTAACCACATTGAAAAGCTGTGCCGGGATAACCTTAAAAGCTGCAAAGATATACACGGAAAGTTGGAGGGGGACCGACCGTAAAGCATCCTAGGGCCAGCTTTATCTCGACGTATTATACTAAGGTGGGGCACACAGGGAGACCCCTATAAGTGCCAGCAACAAGGTCATATATCATGAATAGTGAACACACACCTGTGGGTTTGTATGTGTATGTGCACTATATATTTCTATATACACACCCTGCTACTTAGAATGACAAAATACAGAGTTTCTGTTATTAGTGAATAATATGCCTGGGCACCCCCCCATCCTTTTAGATGCAGATTTGTTTCAGGGTCGCAGAGTGCTTGAGATCAGTAGGAACAGACCCCCACAGACACCAAGGGTTCCTTCCAATCCAAGGGAGGGCCATTGTCGGGCAAGGAATATATACATACAAACATGTCGAGAATGGCAACAGCCACCTTTTGTGTTCCACCAAGCTGCATTAAAGCCCTATCTTCTCACTGCCAATCCATTCATAACCCAGTCTCAGTCAGTTTGACATGCCAGCATCAAAATGAGAATTGTGCATATCTCAAAGAAGCGCTTGGGTATGATTTTCATACAGGCCTGTCTGAAGTTGAATAAGAGTCCGCGCAGTCTCACTTGAAGCAACGCTGATGAAACACTATGACGTTATTATGAGCCTTTGCTTGGAATTATTGATGCTAACATTCAGGCATTTATAATAATCTATAGAGATAGCACCTTTCTCCAACGTTCTTTATATAGAACACTTGAATAAACAAATATTATTACTCAACTGAAACTAGTACGCATAGGAGACCCTCTGAAGTATGAAAGGCTCAGTTGACCATTGCCAGGGTTCAAACCTGTAACCTGCATATCTATCACACCTATATCCCAGCAGTGAGCACTTAACCTGCTGCGCTACATTAGACCGAGATATAACCGAAAAAGGGCAGGAGGTTCCAGTTTCCCAGTCTGCGCAGCCAGCCTTTGGAACAATTCCCCCCACCCTCCACACATGCGGGATGAACCATCCTACCTGCTGTTCAGAAAGAAACTTAAAATGCATCTCTTCCACTAACTCACACACTGTTTTTTTCACCCTATACTGAATTTATGTATGCAACTAGCGCCTAGATGTCCGCTGCTATAAATGTCAAAAATAAATAAATATTGCCAGCTATTTCGCTTTAAATCGACATACCATCAGCTTTTGGTAATGCCTAGGAAATGCCTCGACTCTGGGGTTACATTTCTCTTTAATATAGCACCAATTATTCCAGTGATTGGAAGCAGGAGGAATGTGCATGGCAGACTTCTTATAAAAGTGATCATATTCATGTTATGTTTTGTATTAAAAAGAACTGTAAGGGACTTGTCACACGAGAGTATGGTGGAGCGATATAATACATGTGTTTCTGTTTAACTTCATAGTTGTTCAAACAACATACTGTATAGTGCGTGGAAAGCTCATTGAGTTGAATGCTCAACTCTGACATGTGCCAGCCTGCACTTTCCAAGTTGAAATCTCTGCACGGCTGAATCAGACTTTCATCCTCCTGAGGTGGAGTAGCATTACATTTGGTAGTAACATTACCTATAGTTACAGAGCTTAGAAGCAGGAGGAATCAGGAATGAAGTGCTGTGCATACAAAAGTGATATAACTATTCTCGCCCAATGGGGTAAAATCTAAAACACGCCATAACATCAATACATTAAGTATTTTGGCATGCACAAAATGACAGGCGAACATTAAGCCATCAAATTGACCAGATGAGAAGCTTTGGGCGTGGGGCATCCAGTCTGCCTGGCCCATATAGACAAACCCTACACTCCAATTATACCTTTGGGGAAACGGTACATTGGAGAAAGCCAACAAAACGTGAATGGAGGGCTTCTGGTAAGGGGGTATTTTTTCTAGTTGTTTTGCTTGTATAGATATTGTGGTGGAATTGGAATCCTACGCCTCTCTAACTGCAATATGCACACATTTCAGCTGACGAATGTACACAAAGGAGGGGTACACATCACCATCTGATGCTTCCCACAATTTCTGTTTACTGGGCTTCCTGCTTCTCACTGCAGGAGGGGCTAAATGGGGCCTATGTATTGTGAAGGCGGGCCCCACCCTAGCGAGGCCATTGCGCAGGGACACATATGGTCGGTCATAAGGCCACAGTGAGAACCTGCGTGGGACTACGCTGTAAAGTAGCCTTGGGATGCAGTGAAAAGTTGCACTGGGGCACATTGAATAGCTGCTGGGAGCCACATTGTTATGCTGTGCTGAAGAAGCTGAATAGGAACGTATTGAATAGTTGCAGGGGACATGATGGGCAAACTGCAGCTGGAGTGTGGTATATGTGATGTGGCACATGTGATAGCTTATGACATGTTTAACATACATGCTAATTTGTTTTCTTTTCTGTATGTGCATAGTTATGGAATTTATATAGTTCTAGAGTCTTAGTGCCTCATTCCAAGTATGGCGGTCCGGAAATAAGGTTGCTGGAAGTAACGTACCAGCATCCTTTCTGGACTGCCATAGTACAATGATGCCAGTAGGGGCCACGGTTCCCCCGGCAGGCCTGACCTATGGGTTTTCAGGCACATACCTGCAAGGTTGTCACAGAAGCAATGGTGCCAGTGCCTCCGTGTCCCCATTTTCATGGAGTCAATGGAGATGGAAATGGGGAGTAACCGTTACCACCGCCACTTGGGATATCCCGGTGGCACCAGGATATCAGGCGGCAGTATGGCTGTTAATGGGGGCAGTTTTTCCGGCAGCCTTGTAATGAGGGCCCAGTGTCCCCAAACACAGTGGTTAAAGAATGCCGTGACTAGAAAAAAGATGGTGGACAGTTTGAAGAGACTGGAGGTGGCATAGGGCTGCTTTAATGTTTGTACTTAGAATAAAAAGAAGAGTAAAGAAGTTCAAGATATCCCTACCGTGCGAGCCTCCTACATGATAGAGAGAACATTGACAAGCTCAAGAGGGCACATGGGAAAGCACTGAAGTGAAAAGCCGCTATTGGGGTGTCATGGGCTTGCAGTGTGGAGGCATGACTGGGAGTCCAGTGTTGGGGAAACATGCCTTCTTGTCAGTTGTTCTTATAACTCAACTCATTGGGCCTCATTACGACTTTGCCGGTCTTTAAACAAGGGTGCCAGTAAGCTCATGGGCACCCTTTTTTCCCAGACCGGCAAATTACAAGTTAGCCTACCGGGGATTCTGCACCCGACAGGTCTGACCCTGGCGGGTGCAGCGTCCCCGGTAGGAAGACTCTTCACAGAAGCGCCTGCACCATTAGCAACGTGCTGGCGCTTCCGTGAATCCATTCCTGTGGAGTCCCATAGGACTCCACCGGAATGGGGAACAACATTTACCGGCACTTAGCTTGCTGGTCCGATGGTACTTGTAATGTGTCCCAGTGGCACCGGCAAGCTAGGAGCCGGTAAAATGTCACGATGCCGGTGGCAACCCGCCGGCAGCACCGGCAGGGTTACCGCCGGACTCCTAATGTGACCCATTGTCTTCTTTGACATTATGTGAACTTAACCAGGTCTTTCTTGTCCATTTGGGGATTGAGGCCTCTGGTATCAAGCCGTTGACAGGGCTCTGCTTTCAGTGCAATATGTTTTATCCTCTGGTTTCTCTCACACCAATATGTTGCCTTTTACTTGCAGCCACCAGTGAGTCAGGTGGAGGGAGGAAATATGGGGATCCTGCTTGTCCTGGTCCCCACACTGCTCACCACCACCCTAGCACCTATGAGAAGTGTCCACCATGCTGCTGCCTGCCTCGAGGTCTCATTAGATATGTCTGCCACATAACACAGCACTTACTAAACTCCACTGACTTCCCCTAAGAACGGATGACCTTCAAAAAAGCCACATGCATTGCAAACAAAGCTGCCAGCGTGCACATCTCCTCCTGCCAGGGAGCCAAACAAAGTAGAATCTCGGACAGCCAGTCTAACACCAGAGGTCAGGACCTGGCCAGACTAGAGCAGTAGAAATGTAAAAATGGACCAGGAAACAAGCATTCCCTATCTACACCCTCTCACACTGGAATTTTTTACCCTTCAACATCAGAGTCGCCCCGAACCTAATGCAAATTCAGGAAATAAAACAATACCCATCCAGGATTACCCTCATACCCTATGAGGTACCCCCAAATGTACCCATCCAAGTGTCCCTTCTGAGGGTCATCCTTTACAGCCCACCCTGGTTCCACCCACAACCTCCTTTTTAGCAGTGCTGCATGTTTCCCCTTAGCTGTAAACATTGTGCCTCATTACGGGTGTGGCAGTCCGGAGCTGACCGGCACCCTTGTTTCCAGACCGCCACACTACGAGTCTGCCTTCAAGTGCCGTTGCACCCGGCAGGTCTGACCCTGATGGGCGCCACGGCCCCTGCAGGCAGATTTGTCATGGAAGCACCTGCGCTGTCAGAGGCGGCGAGTCCCCATTCCCATGGAGTCCTATGGGATTCCATGGGAATGGGGACTTCCAAAATCTGCCGCCTGACTTCCCGCTACGCCGGGACTTGTAATGTCCCGGTGGCACAGGGAAGTCAGGCGGCGGATTCAGTGTCACAAGGGTTGCTGCCAACCTCATAATGACGCGCATTAACTCTTCCCTGCTGCACTAAATGGTACATGAAATTGGGAAAGACAGGGGAGGAAGGGAAGGAAAGTTAGCCTAGGAAGTGTGGATTTTGTGCATTCCTTGCCAGCGTACAAGGGCGGGAAGCAGCGATAGAACAAGAACGCAAAGATCGCCCGTGTGGAAGATGTGCCGAGGGAAAACATAGATGTCAGATTGGAGGAAATGGGGAGGGGAATTTGTTGAGGGGGGATTAAAGAGGAGAACAATCCTGAGTAAAGATTTATTTCCTGGGCCCTCATGTGTTAGGAATAGTTTTTTGGAATTACCGCCACATGCAAGATAATATTACCTCATCCAGTAATTCTTGAAAGCCACCCCAGTATAAAAAGATCTGTCAAATTGGCGGGAATGTTGATTGCTAGAAAACTGCATGCAGCATTTCTGAAAATCTACATACTCCTTCCTTCCATTTTCTCCTTGGCTGGCTGTGGCCAGTTTCATGTGGCTCTTTGTTTCTGGAATGGCTGGCTTCCTTGTTCAGGACTCTTACCAACTCCCCCCCCCCCCAAAAGTGACCATCAATAAGAAGAATAGGAATAACAATTAATTTGTTTTTCTGGAATTCTATACAATAATTTCTAGACTCATTAAAGGTTTATTTCAGGCACACTTCAGGTGGTGAGTCCCTCATTTAGTCTGTTCTTAAACACCTCAACTCAGCCTTTCATTCTTCTGAGGTCGATAATTGAGTAGCAACACAGGTTGGGTGATATTGTATGCATATTTGTTCCAAAGAAAGCTCTTAAGCGTAAGTGCTTTATAATAACACTTTATCATTTGGTCTTGGATGTCTGCTTGCATTCACAGTAATTTGATAATATAGGCCTATATTAATTATACATATTGTGATACATTCTTGTATGAAATGTATGTCACATTATAGTGATATCGTAACCATATTTTTCTTTGTGTACTTAGGAACAATGCTATGTGATGCCCCTTGCTGTTTTGTCAAGGGGTGAAACATGTTCCTTCGCTTCCCGTGATGTCCCTTTGGGGTTGGGTCAAATGACATCACTTCCTGTGATGTGATCAGGGGGGCAAGGTTGTGTAATGTCACACCCCTGGTATTTTGGTGAAATGACGTCCCTGTCGGGGCAACTCTGCGCATCAGAAATGCCCGCCTTTTCACCTCTTTACAATGTCCTTTAAGAATCACTAGGTGTTTGCTGTTTCAAAGGGACGCGTGAGTGCTTCTGTTCAGGACAGAAAAAAAACATTTGTAAAACGACAGTGGGAGATTTTAATATTTTTAATCACCACCTCTTGGGTGGCAGTAAAAATGGTAGTAAAAGAATCGATCAAAGTATTTGGCCTCATAATATGGTGGCATTTAACAAATGCGCTATTCAGGTAGAATACTGATTCCATCACTCCACAAGGCGCATAATTAACACTTCCAGTTTTTACCATTGCCACTGTACTCCTAATGAAGGCTCTGGTGCCATGCATAGCACCACCATGTCCTCTCTTGGCCTCCTCGGTGTGGTTTGACGCACCATAAACGGTTCTATGTTCATTCTTCACCCGTTTATTTTTCGCTGCACTTTTCTTCCCCTCTCCCAAAACATTTGACAAAAAAAATATATGATTTTTTAAGTTTTATTTGGGGGGGCGGCCTTCCCAATCCCCCCTCCCCTATTGCCCAGCCGCCATATTTTCGATGTTTTTTCGTCGTACCCCATAATCATAGAAGAACTGCGACGAATAGATGGTATGCATCCCACATGTTCTAGGCCTTTTTCACGCACACAATGTCTAGAAGATGTCGCTTGTCACCAGAGACGACACCAACGTGTGAGATCAGTAGAGCCCAGCCGGAAACCTTGCACAATAGTTTGTTACAAGTGTTCTGAATTACTGGAAATGAGGGCAGAGATCTTGTACCAGGGACGCTTCCGATATTAGCTCGCAGAAGACAGCATTCCCATGAAAGGGCGCCCACCATTGGTAAGGACTAAGGCATGATGGGAAAAGCACCAGTTCAGGAAGCAGCGAGAATATTACATGGAACAGGGACCATTCAGACTACAGGGGCTGGAGGAGGCCGGGATACACACCTTCCAGGTCAGGGAGGTGCCGCTGTAGAGCACCTTTGAAGCCCTAGGCTGCCACGTCTTTAACACTCTGCTGAACTATGAATAGACACCCAGTTCTTGAAGGGACACTTGCATCCTTAGGCATTCCAGATGTGGAAATGGATACAAAAAAACAATTCCAAGAGGCTGTTCTGAACACCCATGAGTGGGTGTAGGAACTAAGGCAGTATCCTAACATTTAACCCTTGAGGCCCCAGCTTTTGCGCTTCTTACAGTAGCACTACAGAATAACAGCCCCTACTAGTACCCAAAGCAATGGTAAGGGGGGCAGGATTGTGTAGTGGCAGGGCTTTGTGGGCAGGCGTGGGAAAAATGTGCAGTCCTGTAGCCAGAATTACGAGATGGCTGCAGAATGGCTGATATATCAGATTAGCCACCATACCAATGCGTGCCAAAGTATCTATTCTGATTGGAAAACACATTTCACCCAATCTGTTCGGCTGAAAATCGCAAAACTAGGAAGGGTGGGTACCCCATGTCTTAATTTTTGACATTTGTTAACGCGCAATCAATATTATATCTTTTATTTAGACATGAAACAGTGGACAATTCTGTGAGGAATTTGACCATCCACACGGTGGGTGTGCACTCTCCTGGGCTTTTAAAATATTTTTTAAAGAAATTGAATGATGGGAGATCAACCTCAGAAAATGTCTGTTGCTAATCCTCACACATTTTCCAATGCTCACTGCACAACAAACACATAGATCTGTGTACTCTGGGTGGACACAGCCTACAGGCATCGCCCCCCTCTCATTGGAATGCGATAGCCAGGAGTGCAAAACCTTCCTCCGGCCATGGTCAGCCTAATTAACTGTCAATGGATCCGCCCTTCCCATTGTCAGTCCTGCTAGTACCCGCGCATACTGATGAGTTAATTGAAGCAGGCCTGCGAGAGGCCTGGTTGCAGAGCTAACAAAGGACGGGAAACCCCAGCACGCTTTTGATATGCATCTTTGTCAACCTGAAGTCAGCTCCCGCCTCATAGTATCAAGGGCAGTGAAATGTCATGACTGGGACAACTGTTTACAGTAATCGTTCCCGCATGGGGACCCGCCATTCAAAGGGTAAGAGTATGTGATTTGATGGAGACAGAAAGTCTGTTCTTGCCACAACTTCAAGGTAGACCGTCTTTAATCAGGAACCAAAGAAAGCTCCATTAACCAAAGAGACCCTTTGATCCACAACAGACAGGAAGATGAGTGGGACTTAGTAGTACATGTTTTCACCCCTTTACCGTTCCTGTTGCAAATCACTCTGGTTATGACCTCATGCATAACAGAAGATTGTTGATGAGTACCCAGGATTGATTCATTAAGGTAGGCTTAGCGACACCAATCACTGGGGCTCATTTGACTTTAAAAGACGGTTGAGCCACTCTTTGGCGGATCATCTGAAGACTTCGCAAGGAGTAACAAGAAGAACTCATTTGGAGCCTGGCTGAAGGTGCAGTCTGCCTTACAGCTTTTGCCAGTAAAGGAAGGCCAGGATTTCCAAAGAGGGAAGCAAGATCCCTCCCCTAAACATCTCCCAGGGAACAGAGGAGATACTGAATCTAGAGGACCCTCCAGCAGTTCCAGAACCAGTAGCCGGCCGGCCCACAGAGGGTCCTGCTAGGCTCGGCAAGCAACCTTCCTAGGTGGGAAGTGCCAGAGAATCCCTGAACCTAACCAAGGACAAAGCCAGTGCCTGCAACACTCGCCTCAGTTTTGGGCCGTATGCCTTAAAGGACGACACAAGCCCAGTGAAGAAGGTAAGAGGAGTGCATCGACAAGCATATACCAACGTCTGCCTGAAAAGGAAATTCTTTCGAGACAGTCAAACCCCTTGAGCTGCCACCGACTGCACTGGTGTTGTCACACCACAGTCGCTAAATCCGTCTGAGACGCCTCGACCAGTGCTTCAGAACCACCAACCAGCATTGAGAGAACGATTCCTGACCCCGAGCTGCCGTGTAGGCCAACCGGCAGCCGTCCGTCCAGCCTCACTCGCCGAACTGCCTGTCGCCTGATACCCGCAGCTGTCTCCCATCTTGAACTTTGTTACAGAAGCTGCAAAGCACCCTGAAACTGACTCGACCCTGTCAAGCACCAACAACTTCTACAAGCACAAGGTAAATTGTGGTTCTGTCCGCCTGGTTCTTCTCCGAAGGCCCCTAGCATTATTTTACGACCCATTACTCCATCTGTGCTGAACTATTGAGATTAATTACTTTACCGACTACCCTCCTGTCAGTATCCAGAGTGCATCCCCTTTCCTTCTTGAAACTATCTGTTCTCTGCATTCCTTTACAGGGTGGACTGTATTTTGTAGTGTGCTAGAACTGTCTGTTGTGATAATAATAAAGTCGATATTTTCACACAACCTTGACTGGACAGTCCCATTTATCATTGGGTGATGATTGTTATCTCGCTGTGCTGCAACTAACCAACGATCCACGACCTTTACGGAGATAAGCCTGCCGTTCTGTCGACGTTACCAAAATTGGACAAGGAGGTTTATAATTGACTTCTGTTTCCAATCTGTTCGGATCCCTTTCGGTGTACTAGAGGTGTGGGGATGATTGATGGTTCAGAAACCGATATTCATCCCTGTACTACTGGTGCCCTGGAAGTTGATTTGTCACACATTCTGCCAATCGTTATCTGTGAGCTGAACATATGGATTTTAATGTAACTGACTTTTGTTTGCTCAGGAGCCAGTCTAACAGAAACCAAGGGCAGGTATTGAACCAGCATGCCTGGACGTTTTTTGGAGTAACTGACTACACGTTTGGAACAACTGTAACATTCTCGAAGATGTTTAGAAATGCTCAGATAGAGGCCAGTCCAATAAGTGCATTGCAGCAGTGACCAAGGACAAACTGCACCGCTGCCAAAGGGGCCTGGGGACCTGGCTCCATTCTGGGATAAGATAAACACCACGAGTGCTCACCATTGATCAACATGAAGAGCACAAAAGCACTGAACACCCACATATTGGACCGTCATGATGCGACTGGGGCACAGTTTAATGCTGGGTGCCTACCTCCAGGCCTTGAGGGTAACACAATTGTTGGATTTTCAGGAGTGTTCTCAATATCCATGAGATCAATGTATTGCTTCTATATCCCTACAAATTGATCTTATGAATATTAATGAGGAAAACCTTGAATACACGCCATGTTTACAGCCTTTAGGGCCTGAAGATCGACACATCTGGTTGCAGTAGGCCAACATGTAAGTTGTCAGTGAGGTTGGATCAGCAAATAGGAGAAGCTCCGTTTTAAGGATAAATCATCAATAGGAATGTATCAATGGTGAATGGCTACAATGCAATCATTACATTTCCGCATTGGATCCGACCAGTCTTGTCATTGGTCAAATTGGAGCAGAATTGGATTATCAAGGGCACATGCCTAGAAAGTGAAAGGAGAGGTGAGAATCAAAATAATCTAATCCAGTTCTGGTTAGAAGATTCAGGTGAGACTTCGGAGCCCCATAGACATCTGAAAGGTGGTACTGCCATATGTCAGATCGTTCCGACAGAAAATATGCTATTTCAGTTCAAGACCAAATACCCTGTTGCTCTTAAGCCTGTAAGTTAAAAAGACATGATCAATGGTGTTGGATAGTGGTGAAAGAAATCCAATGAAATCAGTCCATGTCAGCTGGTACAGTTACCTGCCGAAAATCTTGTTTTCTCCAAGAGAGAAATTGAGACTTATTCAGTACCACGAGAGGGCCAGAAACCTATTTGGTGAGGAAGTAAAAGGTGTTTTGTTAGACTGTATTTTGGTTTTCTACTCTCTGAACGTGCACCATGAGGCCAAAATGAATTCCAGGAGGAAAGAGGCGGAGAGCTAGGGAGCGTGCGCTCATTCTATTGCAAGCCCACCCCCTTGGTGGCCAGACGTGTATAGTGAAGCCCAGCAGAGGTGACTGTCCTGCGACTAGTCCTGTAGCACAATCCACGGCCGCGTAGGATGGCATAATCAGGTGGTCCTGGACATAGATCTGTGGGAAGTGCCATAGAGGGGGGACCTTGGAAGTTCTGGGGTATATCTTCCCCCAATATCTGTAAAAGTCTATCATTACTGTAGAGCAGAGGTTCTCAAACTTTGGGGCGCGCCCCACAAGGGGGGGCGCGGCCGCATCCCAGGGGGGCCGCCAAAGCCCAGCATGAAATGTAAAAAAAAAAACTTTTTTTTTTTCTGATTGGAGGAAATGGGAAGGGGCAGCTCACATGGTCGGACAGGGCCATAAAACGGTCTTAGGCACCACTGAAAAAATGCCCAGCAGTTGCAAATGGACATTCAGTGTTTAGTCACAGACTGTTTGAATAGTACCCAATGGGTTGCTTTTTGTTCAAATGTAAACAAATGGTGATATATAAAGAATATTTATTCAGCAACAATGGTCAATACTCCTAGCTGCATAGTGAATTAACTCCGCAAACTGGCCGACATTGGCCAAAAAAGTGGGCGATTTTTACTGGCCTACACTAGCATTTTGCATTTTTGGCACGGTCATCGCCCTATTGCCCTATATGCCAGTCCAAGCCTGCCGGCTCATCCATAATGGGTGAGGGGGTGTCTACCCACTGGCCACCTCACACATTATGGAGGAGCAGAGGAGCCAGCCCAGTGAAACACTGAGCACTCCCTCAGCTGCTTTTTCCAGCTGAGGGAGTGCTCCTGGGCTGGCTGAACTGTCAAAGAGAAACTCCGTTTGCGTTTGACAGTTCATTTCCCCAGCCGCACATGATCACTGAGCCATGCAATGCTGGGTGTGTTTTGCTTCGCCAGCCTTGCATATCTCATTGGAAATGCTGGCTGTGGCACTGCATGTATGTATGTGCGGGGGGTGCTCCTGCGCCTCCTCGCACATATGGGCAGAGCAACCTGGAGCGGGGCATTTTAGCAACCACGCAAGATACGCTTATGGCAATTTAGTTTTTATTTAAATGTGTATGGATGTGTGTATGCTTGTGTTATGGGACTGTGGTGCGAGCAGGATGGGCGGCAGCACTGGGATAGTGGTGGGAGTAGGGTGGGGAGAGCCCAGGGTCTGTACTGGGAGTAGGGTGCGGTGACGGCACACAAAAGTTCATAGCGATTTCTACATACTGTCCATCTGGCACTTTTGGGGGGCCCGGCCTGCCCAAATTTTGCTCGGGGGGGCCCAGGCCAAAAGAGTTTGAAGACCACTGCTGTAGAGAGAGTCCCTGTAAAGTTATTATTCTGTATCCGGCGTCTCAAGCCAGGAGCCAGCCCTGAAAGACTGCATGGTGGCCCTCTTTGAAGGTAAGTTAGCTCTAATAGTATGGGTTTTCTCAAACTATGTTTTAGCCATTGTTTCTTCGATATCCTGGATGGCGATTGTGTGATATACCACATGTATTGCCTGTTTGCATAAGTAACTTCGATTGAAAATACAGAAAACATTCATGCATATACATCTACTCCTCCCGGTCTGTCTTTTGGCCTACTGCATCACAAAAGGTGATTAGTGTTTGAAAATATTCTTGCAGCTGGATATTTGGTGCTCTTTCCATTAACCTGCATAGAAGTGGGGTTTGAGAACAATCTCGATAACTTGACGGGTGTTTGAGAAACTAAATTTTGTTTTTTCAAGAGATGAAGCACTAATGTTTATTTGAGATTGAACAAAAAAGACGATTTAGGAATTTGGGCGACTTCTAGACAAAACATTTCAGAATATTGTGTGAGGGGTCGTGGTAGATATAGATAATTTGATGCAATATCACAAAGCCCCCGTGCCATAAGAAAAGTAGAATGTGAGAGCGGTTGAAAGATTCCATCCGCAGCACTATCTTCGCCTAGAAGGCCCATAAACTCCTCGATTTTTAACCCCAAGCGTATTCTCTGTGGAGCCTAACTTGAAAGATGGCTGGTGATCTTGCAAATGATTGATTGTCTTAATTAAGCTTTTCCTTTTTAGATTTCAAATAATTCTACAGTCCTTCATCCAAGTTTTGAGAAACCTTTTTTCCTAAAGTGTGATGGATGGCAAGTAAAACACATTTATTTAAACAACACATTTTTAATAGAAGAGGAAACACATATTAAGGATCAATTTTGGACCCGCACGTAGAGATCTCCTTAGGGTTAAACTTGCATCTAATGCCAGTGCTGGATTTCTATGCACAAACTAAGCTAGATCCCTAAAAACAATCAAATGCTACCCTCAAGGTGTGTGCATCGCAGACAGCATTTACATGAATGCAAATGGGTTCTGTATGGTTTTTGCAGGTGCAAGCAGGTGAATTCCATGTGGATTCTAACCCATATGGCTATTTAAAATTCATATGTGCATAGATACATGTGAATTTGTTTGTACAGAGATGCAGAGGGAAGATAGATACAGACTATGTGCATCAGCCCCAAGCAGGAAATTACATAAAAATTAGATCGTTCATAATTTATCGACAGAGACTATGAACTGTGTGCTCATCAAAGTCTACACCACTCTGTACAATGAAGGATTTTGATATGCGGTATGTTGGTTTTGTAAGATCGTGTTTACACTATTTCTTAACGAATATTCTATCGCTTTAAGATTTTCTAGCACAATTGTGGTAGTAAAATGCCTGCCCGAAAATACTTTATAGTTGGAAAGTTTATTAAATTAATTTGCGGATACAATCTGTAAGTGTCATGATCTCTGCTTCCAAAAGGTCAGGGTTTTCCCAACTCCCTTGGAAGCAGATCCATAACCCAGGTTCCGAGTGCCAACCAGTCCCAATTGGGACCTTTTGGACCCAGTCCTGGCGCCAGTGGCACCAGGCTCATAAATATGCCCAGTCCCAGCGCTGGAAGCGCCGGGCTCATAATGCTTGGGTGGACTTACCTGCAGCAGACCATGCTGCTTACTTGCCTG
Organism: Ambystoma mexicanum; assembly: GCF_040938575.1. NCBI lineage: Eukaryota > Metazoa > Chordata > Amphibia > Caudata > Ambystomatidae > Ambystoma > Ambystoma mexicanum. The sequence continues at coordinate 722,408,540 of NC_090923.1, forward strand.
CCAGTTGAGCCTCTGATCCTTTTCTGTTTGGAACTACTTTTCCTGTTGGGTGGGGCAGGAGCCACTCCCTAAGTTCAGAACACTGGAACTCTTCTGGAAAGCAGGAACTCTTTTCTTATCTAGGCGTGGCTGTGGAAGGAGACACCTAAGCACTACAGGAGGCTATTTAAACCACACCCGATGGATGAATCTTGCTTTGCGTTATTCTGCATCCTCTGCAGCAGAACGCTCATCGTGTCTTCTGCATCTGATCCTGGGCCTAAGGAAAAAGGCTTACCATCCTGAATCCAGTCTTCAGCAACACCTATAAAGACAAGAAAGAACAGGTTAGCATTACGGTCTTCAGTGACAGCGCTTCACTTACCTGGTCCATCGGCTGTCACCAACGCCTCGCGCTGCATTCCGGCATCTGAAAGACAAAGGCTTACCTACTCTTCGTGCGCTCCGGAGGTCTTCGCACTGCATTCCGGCATCTGAAAGACAAAGGCTTACCTACTCTTCGTGCGCTCCGGAGGTCTTCGCACTGCATTCCGGCATCTGAAAGACAAAAGCTTACCAACTCTTCGCACGCTCCGGAGGCCTTCGGCGCTGCATCCCGCATCTGAAAGACAAAACAAGGTGCGTTTAAAGACATTGGGGAACTTTAATACTCACGTGCCATTACTCCTTTCCACATCTAACCCAGTGGGTATTCCGGCACCCTGCAGCCGCTCCGAACTTGTACCTGCAAAATAAAAAGACAGTTAGAGCGCATCGTGAAGCAGACAACAAGCGCTTACTTACGTGCTTCCAGGCGCTTCCATTCATCACACGGGCTCCATCTTCAACTCACTTCAGCCCATCATCCGCCATCGCCGGAACCCTGCAAAAACAAGAGACATCATTACTAAAGACTTTTAAAGACATTAGAATTACTCGAAACTTACCGTTCGTGCAGTAAACGACGGACAGCAGTCCTCTGAAGTCAAGAGGCCTGCTCCCCTTATCCAGTGAAGAAACTGGTTACAGCACCCTGCCCCGAGGCAGATGGAGAGCACGGCGTTCACTTACCTAAGACATCTTACCCTTCGAGTCAGACATACAGTGCACAGAGGTCCAGCCCAAAGAGCCAGCCGTGTGTTACACATCACCTTTGAAGATACGGTATACGCCCAGTCAAGACCGGCGCCTCTACGGGAATCAGGTGAGCGTTACAGTAAGGGTGTAGAAGTAGGAGAGTGACGCACAGGTGGCATATTTATTTTGGTTATAAACTTTTAATTGTGCAAAATAAAAGGAGAAATTCTACCTGGCCCTATTACTAAGAGAGGTTTCCCTACCTCAATCGAATACTAAAGACTCTGTCAGGATGTCCGTCAAAAACAAGTAGTCCACCGTCGTGTTTCAAAACCTATTTCCTTCCCTTACACTCTAAATTATACTAAGTAAAGGGGTGATCTTCTTGATCCAGGAGAATGGCTCCCTTCTTCTGGACGATAGATCAAAGTTCACTTTCGGGTGATGTAAGAAGGAAAGGTTCTTCAAAAAGGTCAAGACCAAAACCCGTCATTTCTCTGTTTATGTTGGAAACACTTATTGTATGTGTTATGCTATGATATGGCATTTATAACGCGCCTGTACACAAGTGTTTCTAGGTGCGTGTTCTTTCTTGTTACATGTTGTGTGCGCCCATAAGCCTCTGGGTCATTTGGTGCGCGTTACAAATATATTAAAGTAAAAGTCTCAAAAGTATTCTTGGCTTGGCACTCCACCAATGCACATGGTAAAAGAAAGTGTCATATCTACACGGGGTAAGGGGTGTGTGTCGCCCTCTTCCCCTAACCTTCCTCAATACTTTCCACAATGCTAGGAAGGACAACTTCCTTCTCCTAGCCTTTACCATGCAGTTCACAGCTTCAGGGGGAATGACTGCCTTCCCCTTGTCTTTCTTGGGCTTTTCACAAAGCCAAGGAAAAGACTCCCTTCCCTTGGCTTCTCACACAATGTTCAATAATACTAGGATGGGGTGATTTCCCTGGCCTTTCTCCGACTCTTCACAAGGCCAAAAGAATGATTCCCTTCTCTTGTCTTCTTTCACACTGTCCATCAACACCAGGGGCAAATGACAAACTTCACCATGCCTTCTCAGGCTTTTCACAATTCCAAGACAATGACTTCTTTCTCACAAGGTTCATTAACACCAGGGGAAATGACTCCCTTCCCCTGGCCTTTCTCAGGCTTTTCACAATGCCAAGAGAATGACTCCCTTGTCTTGGCTTCTCTTACAATATTCATCAATGAAAAAACACACATCTCGTGTATTCACAAATGTCCAGTTCACCAGCATTAGGGGATGGCTCCCTCCCCCATACCTTCTCAGGCTCTTCAACTGGTTTATCAATATCAGGGGGAATGACTTCCTTTCCCTGATTTCTTCTGGTTTCACAAAACACAACTCTGAATGCCAAGGGGGATGCTTCTCTTCCCCTGTGCATTTCATTCTTTCATCAGTTCAAAATGCCTAGGGTATTGCTGCTTTGCCTGGCCTTTCTCAGCTGTGGCCAATTCACCATCCCAGGGGGGGGGGTGACTGCTCGCCCTGACCTTTCTCAGATTTCGAGGCACAGTCACCCTGGTTTAATCCCCTTCCAGGTACTATTACTTTGAAGAACAATGAGGATGCCTCTTGTTACTTTTATGGGTGCGGGTCCCAAACTCACACTTTCTGCTTTCTACTTCGATCTAATACACTTGGCTCACTCTCCTGCCAAGTACTACCATGCTTTTCCCAATAGGCAAAAGTTAGTTTCTCTCTATCAGGGTCCCAGACCCTAGATTCTCGACTTCTTTGTCTTCTCAAGTTTCTCTGCTACTTCTTAGGGCTCCACCGCCTCCCTTGCCACCTACATACCCTTCCTCGCAGTCTGCAGTGGCCCTGGGTCTTCCTGGATGCCTGCTATCTGCTATGGGGCTTCCCCAGCTCTCTGTGTCTCCCTTCGGTCTGCGTTGGCTCTTCAGGGGAACCCTTCCTCCGGTTGGCGTGTCTCCTGCTTGCCACACTTGCAGGACTTCAGAGATGCTAGGAGCAGCTTCTTCTCAGTTCGTCAAGTGGTCTGTCCACACTGGACCTGCTTCGCACTGGCTTGTTACTGCCTCAGCATCTTGGTCTGCCTTCTCTCTCATCTTGACCATGCTGGCTCTCGTGGTTCCTCCATGGAGGGCTCGAACCTATCGTGTGTCCTTCAAATGGATGCCATCTTTCCTCACCTTCCCACACAGAACACTCACCATCATCTCCCTTGTCATGTCAAGAATAGATGACACCAACATCATCTACCTTGGAATGCCAGACTGAGTCACCAAAAAAACTAGAGTGAATACAATGCGCAGCTGCAAGACTACTCCTCAGACTCACAAGAGAGCACATCACACAAGTATTGACAACCATACGCTGGCTACCAGTCAAAAAAAGGATTTACTACAAAACCCTTTGCATGGCACACACAGCAATATATTTGGTTTTTGATAACGCGCTTAATACCAGAGTTCGGTTTCTAAGCACAGATCCAGGATTCGAACTCTGTTGCTCTGCGTGGTTATGCTTCCAAGACCAGCACATTGCCCCTGTGATATCCTCCGTTCACATGAAAGACATGGCCAAGGAGTGTAATTCATACATGAACAAATCTTCATCTACAGTTCAAAACGAACACTCATATCCACCAATGATATAAGCCTCGAACTAAAGCAATGCTGGAAACTCAAATATGGGCAATCAGTGTTCTCTAGTATCTCAGCAAAACTTTGGAACTCACTCCACAAGGAAGTACGAACAACACCTAATCCTAGAAAAAACGACTAAAAATGTGGCCGTTTAACTCATCCTCAAACACAAAGCACTACTGAGAAAAAAACATGACCGCGAAAATAGGAAAGGCATCACAAACTATTATAAAACCAAATCGAATCAAAACAAACTGTACTGGCCCAACGAAAGAAAAGCATAATACTGACAAACTGCAAAATAAGGAATTCAGCTTAATCAGAACAAAGCAATTTACAAGAACACACATACCTTCCTCACCAGTAAAACCATTCAAAACCATCAACTTTCCTACAAACTCACAGCTAGCTGCCAAATACAACACACACATACCCCTACCACATCATAAACCAGAAATCACACAGCAAACGGCACCCCTCTTTAATCTCACTCAACCCAACACAAAATCTCCAGCACTATGCCGCAGACACACAAAATAATCCCGTATTGACCCACACACCAACACACCTAACCCATATCATCTAGAAGAATACCCAATACACAGTGATCGTTTTTTTCCAAACTGAAGCTACCAACAGCACAGCAAACAGCTCTCTTGCGCTATCCCTCTCCGTTCCACTAACTAGCCATCCTCAACCCTGCTTCCTTCTCATATCTCCCAGAGCACCTGGAGACCATGAAAATGGCAGCGGTGTGTGGTATAAATCACAATAACATAACATTAACCGATGTACAATATCGATGCACAGGGTCATTGTAGAATGATAAAGATTTTCATTCTGAATACATGAACATTTAGGTCTACGAAAGAAAGGGATTTCCCCAGACTGGGGCCAGGATGCAATTTTTCTTGGTTTACTGTGTTCAGAGGCATTGTTGGTCCTAACACTGTTATTTCAAAAAAAGTGGATGCTCTGTCAAGCTGTGAATTTTCCCATGAAAAACACTGAGCTGTGTGTTTGAGAAGAACAAAAAAAATCCACTGCTGGATTCTTTTACCTAGTGCCTCAGTTAAGGGATTCCTCCAGAACCCTGTCACACCTGCATTTCTACATGGTGATTTTGGCTGACACATGGTGGTGAGCTACACTCCTACAGGCGTCCATAGATGGAAGCCACGTTTTAAATCCAGGTCAGTTGCGGCATCTAAAGAAAAGTAGCCAGTCTTGCTTTAATACCATTCATAGCCAAATTTTGCCCAATATGATAGGTCAAGGACTGTATTGCCAGGGCATAGAACAACATAGAGAGTTGTCGTAATACACAGGGAAAGGAGCAGGCACCAACCCATTAGTCAGGGCATTATGTGGAACTTCGACAAATGGTTGCAATTGCTCTACTATCCCAAATATCAACATATTCTCAAACAGTCATATTAGGCCCTACCAAACAAGATTTTTGCATCAAGTGAGAGAATGGTATCATGTTCCCCTTGGGAGTCGGTCAACAGGTTAAGGACTCTTTGGATGTATAATAGGTATGAAACCGGCTGGGTTGGAGTGGAACAATTTAGGTAGGAAATCTTCCTACTTTTGTACCAAGTTCCTCATTATGAGTTGAGCAGTATTCTGGTAAATCTGCCGCAATACCACCCAACTGAATTACCGTTACCACCACTTGGACCAGCAGAATTCCCGCCAGATTACAAGTGGTGGTTGCAGTGCAAATCCCAATTTTTTTAATGAGTCAATAGGACTCTATGGGGCTTTTCTGGCGGAATTACCACACTGGGAATTGCACTCATTTTTCAGCGGAGAGTGGAGGATTCACGCCCAGCACGATGCTGGAGGTAAATCCTCCAGTCCAGGGCCATACTCGTAGTAATGCGGAGCAGGAACATTGGCGCTAATTCTGTCACCAGCAATTTTTTCCCAGTCGGCAAAACTTGTAATGAGGCCTGTCATGAAGATTTTGTGTGTCCGCATTTATCAGTGCGTTGGGCCAGCAGAACCCACAGTCAGGTCTCTCTCGGATTTCAGGAATTATATGGTGGCGGTGCCATATTGGCCAAACTAAGTGGGCCAGGAGGATAGCTCACGGCACGCGCTTGTCTTGGAAACAGACAGCGCCGATCAGCATGGTTTTAATGCATGGTCCCATGCTTAGGGGCTGGAATTCGACATGAAGCCAGTTATTCAAAAATAGAAATACCTCCTCTACTCGCCGACTCATATGAATGCACCTATCAGAAACACAGATATGTATACCATCTGGCCTCATGCTCTTCCCCATCACAGAAGTTTAATAGAAATGACATCCTCCTCCTTAGTATGTGAAGTTTTAAGACCTTAAGATTCTCTTTGGCCTTTCTAGGGATTTCTAGATCCTGGATGTACATATCAAAGCCATCATCAGCAGAACCGCGGCAGGGTTATCTATGATTCTGGGCAACATATCCCATGTAATGATCCGGGATAAAAGACCTTTGGACACATATGAAGATGAGACTAGGATTTATGAGGTTTTGGATATAATGTACAATACGTTTGTGCTGTGCCCAATATATGGGAAACCATGCATTAGAGCGTTGTTTATTTAAATGCATTTCGTTCACTGAGCATCAGAGAATTTAAGGCGCCCAAGCAAGTTACTGAGCACTCTACCGGAGCGAGCAGGACTACAGGAGGCCACTGGATTTCTCTAAGGGGGTCAAGTGTCACATTGAAATCCCCACCAATCAATGTTACCACTTGCAATGAAAGGGGTTATATGTTAATTATCCTAGTAAAGAATGCAGGACCTTCATTGTTCTGGCCATAAACACTTGAATATTGTATACCGTTTCTTTGCATTAGGAAAAATCTTCTCTCAGTCAGGGGCACCGACTTCATGTTTCCCCAGGGGGTGCCGTGCCCGTAAAAAAAAAAAAAAAAGTCCCATTTAAAGTATAGACTTTTACACAGATGGCCTTCCACAGATGGGGGGGGTGGGGGGGGGAGTACTCGTCACCCCTGCCCTCATCATCAGCTATAGCATTGTGTGGTTGAATAACAATATGCATATTTATAGGTACAGCTCGTAAATGAAGCATGACACAATTTTGGCACTCACACCTTGCTCAGTTCCCTCATTTGCATTCAGCAAATGGGTCTCTCGTAAGTATACACTGTATTGGTATGTAATTGGTTTGGTTGATTGCGCATCAGTCCCCCCTTTGCCACTGATAGTCCTGCTGATTATTCTGAACTGGTTAAACAGCGAGTATCGACCATGTGCAAGCAAACAAAGAGATCTTGTGAAGTCTTACAATGAGAGCCTGAACTTCCAGGCAGGGGCGAAGATGTGCCCCTGCACCACTAGCCCGGGAAAGGATCTGGGATAGCCCCTGGTCCCAAGAGTCACTCAGGACATGTAGAGGAGCAGTTCCTGCACCTGTTCCAGTATCTCAATGGTTTTCCTTTGATCTGTGCTATACATTTGCACTACTCTAAGACACCTACCTCTACTACTGGTGAAAGGCCTTGCACCTGTGGTCTTCTGGGATCCTGATGGTGACTAAATCCAACCCAGAAGGAGGCGAACCTACGAGTCAAGCAGAGATCTTAAGGAAACTGCTAATTATTCATTATATAAGCTGTATAGAAAAGTACACATTTGGCATAACTTGACAAATATCAGGATACACAAGTAAAACACAGGACCACTTCCCCAAGTAACTGGATTTCATCAATGCAGCAACTATTCTTCAGGAAATTCAGGAGCAGGAAGATGTCAAAAGAAACCTCTCCGGGAGGCTAAAATCCTCCTCACGCCTCTGTTAAACTTACAGGGAGGCAATTAGCAGAGCTAAGTGAGTCCATGGGCGGTGTGGGAAATAAACAGTGGAAGAGCGGAGCAGCATATTGTGCAACGAACGCGAGGAGTTGAAGAAGCAGCGCCTCTCACCCTTAGTGAACCCCTGGTCCACCTGAACTAAGAATTTTCTGCAATTACAAGGAGTGAGAAGAAACCTTGTGCCAGGAAGATTCCATTTTGAGAAAGAAGCAAAGAAGGGGGGATTATTTCCAAACGAGAGGGCCCACATATGAGAACGAGCAAAAGGCATGTATCAGAAGAAAGGGGAGCAAAGGAAGCAAAGGAACGAAAACCCTATCAAAAAAATAACAAACACGACCATATTCAACAGGACAACAGGACTTGGCAGGGCTAAAGAGACAACGTCACACAGTGCACGTTTCAAAATATCGGACAACGAGCACTGCCTGGAAAACGGTGGTGCAAAGATAACACGTTTTCTTCCTTCTCCCTTTAAATATGGTTCCTCTATGGCAGGGGTCTGCAACCCTTGGCTCCCCAATGGTTTTGGACTATAACACCAATCCGTCCTAGCCAGCATTTTCAATGGTGAGGCATCATGGGAGTCTTAGTGCAAAACATCTGCAGAGCATCATGTTGCAGACCACTGCTCTATGACATAACTGTGCCATTTCCAGAAAGAGGCTTGAGGTGTCCAAACCACTTATTTGTGATTGCCATGCTCGATTGGGATTGTGCCTCACTTTACTGAGGAATGCAAATACCAGTTGTTTCTGAATCCATAGTCATCCCCGCCAGTTTACATGCTCTTATATTCACAGATCGGGACAACCACCAGTATATACACTGGTACAGAGCTCTATCACAGCACCAACTGCTACACTACCCACTCACAGAAACAGAGCAGAGTTACCAAAACAACAGTAAACATTCAAACTTGAAATGCTACAGAGACATTCAGAGTAACTGTATGTGGGTCATTAGTGACCCTCCTAACGGTACTCTGGACAGTAGTGAGTCTGCAAACTGTTGTCACTAGAGACACTTCAAACTATACTTTGATATCTCTGCTGCACTTCACAAATACCAACCTAGTTAACAGCACCCCTCTGTGCATCCCTGGTCACACTCACTCAACTCTATCCCTCCAATCTCTTGCTTTCCCATCTATCCAAATGCTCCTAAATATGTTACTCATTGTTTTGGCTGTTCTCTGTTCCTCCCCCTCATGGGGCCCTTGCATAGTCCCATCAACCGCCCCAGCACCCTTCCTCCTCCTCCTCTCCCTCCCTTCCCATCCCATCCCCCGTACATCTCTCACCCCACACCTTGGCTGGCCTTTCACTCTCCTCCCACCGTTACAACCTCATCTACCCCACTCATTTCCCTGAACTGTCCCCACCTATCTCTCTTTGCCCTCCTTCTCTCGTACTGAACTCACGCTGGGTCTAGGGAATTACCACTCTTCTCTTCCCAATGACCACTGACTCCCATCAAACCCAAACTGTCAAGACAGCCATCATCAACACCTCCCTCTCTGGCTTCACACTGCCACTCTGGCTGTCCCAAAATCATCTTCCGCCCTGCTCAAACCAAGAGAGATGCTGGTGTTGGTCTGATGATTAACAAGTACACATGATCCGCCCCTCTTCCCTCTACAGACTTTACTTCCTCTTCCTTTGAACACATATCTGTTCCACTTCTTGCTCCCACCATAACTCCTTCTTGCCTAATTCCACTCTGTGAAATCTTCCCAGCAGGCTACCACCTCACTAACATGGCCAAGTCCCATCGACTCCAGCTGCAATCCACGCCCTGACCACTCTTTGGTCAGACTGCAGACTGCGCCAAATCTCCTCATGTTGAGGATGAAACATGGCAAAAAACGCCCGCAATAGCAGAGGTCCGATCGCTTCAGCATGTTAAATATTGTTGAAATATCTAAACTATGCAAATAACTTATGCATAATAATGGTTGCAGGTCCTTATTACCTTTCAGATTTGAACCTCCCCAGATCCTCTGTATGCCCTCAGTATCCCCTCCTTATTTTAGGAATTCAAGAACCTACAGAGACCTTTGGGGTGAGGGCACTATGTGAATGGTCCAGTGGTTGTGGGTGTGTAAGTAAGTTATGAGCACCTAGGGAGAAGGGCACGCATGTCAGACGTCCTCGTCTTCCAGGACTCCCGATAATCTGATCATTTTTCCCAACAGAGTTAATTTTGCATTTCTTCGGCCATGGAGGAGAGCTGTTGGATCACCCTAGCAGCAGTGTCCAATTCTGCCACTAATGTGTCGGCTATCATCTGCAGCGCTTGCTAATCTCTCATGACCATGAGGGTAACTCAAAGGAGAACGCTCAATTTGTGGTCAAGAATTTGCAAAAACGTGTTTGATCCCTGGTCCAGTGCTTTAAAGCTGGAGAGGTCTGGCATTAAGCACAATATAAATCACCAATTAAATAATAGATCCTGGATTCTGTCATTCTTCTGATTGATGCATCCATCAGTTGCTTCATCGCCCTCATGGCTTCTTTGACATTTCTGTGGGATTCAGCCATGCCGCTATTCATGCTTCCCATATCTGATTTGCCTCCACAGCAGTCATTGTGAGTCTGTTACCCTCGATTAACCCCTCAGGACAAAAGAGCAAGACAGAGGATTAATTTAATGAGACTGTGCATGTCATCCAAATCCAGATCATAAGATCCTGCTGGCAACTGGAGGTGCGTTACTAATCTCGAATCACAAGGAAATGGCCAGCCCCTTAAAAAAAAAAAAAAGAAGTCGGGCAGTGTATTGCTCTCCCCCAAAGTGCACGGAACAATCATAAATCACCAATGCAATTACAGAGCAAATACTTTAAACGTAGACAGACACAATAACTCACAGCCACGCAATCTTACAAGATAATCAGCTCTTATACGGCTATTTATTCAAAGCTCAAAAATACATAGAAATAACTCGCAAAAATAATATGGACATAAATCACAGAAGAAATAATGAATTCAAAAGGAAATACATCACCGTGAGCGTAACAGAATTCCTCATCTCGCCCAGAAGCGGCTGGAAGACCCCGGGAACAGCCAGGCCGAGAGTACCACAGCTCACAGGAAGGCCAGACGTAAGCGTCCTTCTCCGGCTGAAGTCTCACCTGACCAGCTCCGGGCTTCCGCATATATACACACTCCACAAAGGGGAGTCAATTCTCGAACCTTCTGGAAATTGCACTTGCACAGTTGAGGAACAGCCGTCGGTTGCCACCTGGGTCAATCGAGAGTTCCCCCCAAGAAGCGCAGTGCCTCCCTTCTCTAAAAACACGCTCCACGGAGAACAGTAGCAAAACATAACAAAGGTAGCTTTCCCAACAGAAAAGTCCTTGACCGCATACCAGGTTTGGAAAGCATGTTTTTCTCGGCACCGTGAATCTAACACTCAGCAAAATCTGTGCAGCGTTTCACTGCGGTATGAAGTAAATATCCATCATGGCTCTGAGTGCTCCCAGAATACATTGCGCACCAGCGCCATTTTAGATCAAGCATAACAATGCCACCCTTGGATATTTACCTTCCATACCCTGGTGGCACAGGAAACGGTCTCTGAAACCTACGAAATGTTAAAACTAAATTGGGAATACATTGAATGCAACAGCAACAAGCAATTATGATTGATAATGTAATAAAAATGCAAGCAAAAATGTAACGTAGTGTACCCCCAATATCAGGTATCCATGAAAATAACCAATCCCACCAATTTCTATTATGATCTTGAGACACTTGAGAAACCTCGAATATAACTTTCATTAGATCGTGAATGGTCACTTAAGTTGAAACAACAGATACCTTCAAATGCGTTACACCCTAAATTATGTTTTAGCAATAGATAATCTACAGCAGCTCTGTTCTCTAAAGTTGCTTTTCTAATAACTTGACTATCAAGGAGTAATTCTTCTAAAGCTTGTGAAGTATGATTAAGACTTTTGACTACTAAACATGCTAATTTCATCAAAGATTTGTAACCTCCAGCAGCTAAACCCCAAACTCCCACCAATGAAAGGGTTAATGCTAGAACCTCAGCTTCTGATAACAAATGTACATGTGAATCACAGTCAGGAGATAGACCTACAGATTCGAAAGTTGACCTTTTACCTCGAGTTATCGCTGGGTGTAAAGCAAACATCATTAGTCCCAATCGAGTTAAAGCACATGGACCTCCAGAAATGTTAGCAGGAATATAAATGTATGTAATGTTACCACATGAAAAGAGCCATCCAGTTGGAAGTTTCACATGATTCAAGTGACTAGCAGTTAGCACTGTATGATTGCAGGACATAGTGTTATTAACACTGATGCATTTGCAGGATACTCGAGAACATAGTCGCCTCTCGAACATCGTATAATTGCACTGATTGGTCAACTCTATTTGTCGGCATTTGCCAATTTCTTGTGCCTTGCAGGTCATAACGTAACATACATCACCTTGAGTTATATTGTAAGTAATAACACGTGTCAAATTTCTCCATTTACGGTCGGTCTCTTGGCAGAACCGACAGTATTCGTAAACTGAAAAAGATTGTCTAATATCTGAGTCTTGAACTAAAGAATCGTTGTGTGTGACGCCGATATGCTTTAAAACCGGAACAGGCGTCGGCACCGCTACTAAACACGTAGTCAATAAAGCTTCAGCATTGGGCACATCAGTAAGACAAAAGTGTGATATGTTCAGTACTTGCTGTGCCAGATATATCCACATATTCTCTTCTTGGGTGATCATAGGAGAGTGTTTTCGCCTCCCTACGATCGCATCTTGCACGACTGGCATCAAGGTTGTTTTCACTGGCTCCTGATGTGTTTGTCGCATTTCACGAATCCATGTCTTCTGTCTGGTTGGCTTTTCGGCACTGGAATAAGGCTGCTTGGGGACAACATTATTCATCACCATCAGTATCCCCTTGATCACTGGCACAGATGTGACATTTTCCGTTGGTAGCAGCAGACTATTTAACTTGCCCAAATGGAGTCCATTTAGTGCCACAGTTACACCAACCAGACACAGGATCTACAAAGCAAACCCAGACAAGAGATATCAGTGTTGCACATCTCTCTCTCAGGTAACATTTGTCTGTGGGTATATATTGCCATTTCTTTCTACCAGGCTCCATAACTAGAAATACTTGAACTTTGCCTGATGCAATGATATCTGCGGGCACTGGTGGCCCACTTCGCTTTTCCACCCACACCTTGGCACCCAGTACCATACTTTCTGAAGAGCCAAAACCGCGGTCCCCACAGGTAGTTAATACTGTAGGAGGCTCCCCCTTCTTAATCATGGACAATTTAATGGGAATGACTATCAATTGGGCCACTCGATCACCCTTGTGGATTAACAATTGATCCCCACTATTCATTAGGATGCCTTTAATCTCACCCTGGTAATCAGCATCAATTACCCCTCCCAGCACTTGAACTCCCTTTAATACTAGGCCAGATCTAGGGGCAATCCATCCTATATGCTCTGGCGGAATCTGTACTCCAATTCCTGTTTCAATTACAACTATTCCTCTTGGATCTAATCTGATTTCTTCATTGGAATGCAAGTCTACCCCTGCTGACTCTGGAGTTGCTCGATAGGGGGCTAATGAACCTGGAGTAATTTCCCAGTATAATAGTGTTTCTCTGACTGAATTGGGTTGAACCTACAAAGTAGGAGTCATTAATCGCATCAAAGGAGTTTCATGTTCATAGACAGGCCTATTGTTTAATACTTGCACCGCATAAAACACACGATCACGCCAGCCTGCCAAACTGCCATCTCCAGATTTACGCAATTGTTCTTTCAATAACCCATTCATGCGTTCAATTAACCCTGCAGCAGCTGAATGGTAGGGGATGTGGTACACCCACTCAATGCTCTTTTCCTGACAAAATTCCTGGATTAGTTTGCCTTTGAAATGTGACCCATTGTCACTTTGAATCTGCAAAGGCACTCCATAATGTAATATGATCTGAACTAACAACCTAATGGTCTTCAGTTGGGTTGCACGTTTGCACGGCAAAACCATCAAATATCCCAAGTATGTATCCACAATAGTGCATGCATACTGACAACCTCTGCTGATTGGCATGGGACCGAGATAATCAATCTGCCAAATTTGACCTGGTAATTTACCTCTTCTTAATGTGCCTCGAACAATTTGGGGTATAGGTCTATATAATTGGTGTTGGCACACGGGACATTGCAAAATGATTGTTTTCACTATTTCTAAAGGAAGACCAATTCCTCGAGCTTGTGCCCACCTGATAGTAGCCTTCTCTCCAAGGTGCCCACATTTCTGATGGGCCCATTTGGACAAACCCTCCAAATCGTCTTCCTGAGCCTCTGCATCCACTGATGAAATCTTGGTGTGTTCGTCTGCAACAGAATTAAACCAACGTTCTAATGAATCTGTGGCACAATGCGCGTCCACATGATATACAGTGACTTCACTTTGTAATAGCATTTCTGCAATATCTTGCCACAGTTCTTTTCCCCACAACTCTTTTGAATGAATCTTCCATCCATTCTTTTGCCAAGTTGGCAACCACACTGCCAATCCATTCGCCACTGACCATGAATCTGTGTACACATAACATTGACCAGGGGTCTCTTGTATCAATGCTTGGTAAACTGAGTAAAGTTCTGCGAACTGACTGCTCTTCCCTTTCCCTGTCGTTGTCAACATCTTTTTTGTTTTGGGATTGTACAACACTGCTTTCCAGTACCGTTCAGTTCCCACGTATCGCGCTGAACCATCCGTGAACCAAGCATGCTCTGTTTGCTCTACGGTCAAATCGCTGTAAGGGACTCCCCATTTCACGGGAGACTCACGTTTTCCAGACACTTCCGATGGTATGTAATCTGAGGGCGGTATATTGGCTACTTGCTCATGTAATTTTGCCACTCCACCCTTTCCTGATTTGGCTCTGTCTTGAATATATCATTTCCACTTAATTATGCTGGCTTCTTGAGCATGTCCTATTCAATGTGTTTTAGGAGAGCTCAGCACCCATTGCATGATTGGTATTTCTGGTCTCATAAATACATCATGGCCCACCGTCATCTGCTCGGTATCAACAAGAGCCCAATAACACGCAAGCAATTGCTTCTCAAATGGAGTGTACGAGTTACCAGCATCGGGCAACTTACGACGCCAGAATCCCAATGGCACACGTTTCCTGTCTTGTTTCTGCCACACACTCCAGTTAGCATAATTGTCTTGTACAGACACATTTAATTCCACTTCTCCTTCCTTCAAGGGCCATAAATCAAGTACCTGCTGCACGGTGTCTTTCGCCATCTCAAAGGCTTTTTGCTGCTCTTCCCCCCACTGAAACTCGTATTTCTTTCGTGTCACTTTTTAGAGGGGGGCCAATATCTGCCCTAAATGAGGAATGTGCCGTCTCCAAAACCCAAACAGTCCTATAAACTGCTGAGCTTGCTTTTTGTTCATTGGAGTTGTGAATTCAAGTATTTTCTGACGGGCTATTGGCACCATTTCTCGATGCCCATGATGCCACTGAATCCCTCGAAATATCACTTTTTTAGCTGGACCTTGAATTTTACTCGGATTAATCTCCCACCCTTACTTGTTCAATCTTTCCATAAGGACATCTAACTGGCTTTGCACACTGTGCTCATCCTTGCCTTGGATCAAAACATCATCAATGTAATAAGAGATTTGTATGTCAGGTTTACACAGTATCTTGTCTAAGTGCTCTGCCACCAGCCGGTGACAGATCGTCGGGCTGTGTATGTACCCCATAGGTAGCCTTGTGAAAGTGTACTGACGTCCACTCCACGAAAATGCAAACTGTTCTTGACACTCGTCAGCAATTGGCACGGAGAAAAATGCATTAGCTAAATCGATCACTGCATACCAAGTCCTCTCAAACTTTTGGACATTTTCAATCAATGTAATAGCATCTGGGACTGCGGGCACTAAGGGAGGAGTGTGTTTATTCAACTCCCTGTAATCCACCGTCATCCTCCACGACCCATCTGCCTTTTTAATAGGCCAGAGAGGATTGTTTCATGAGGTGGTGATAGGGCGTAATACACCCGCCTACACGTATTCTTTGATGGTGTCTGAAATTTCCTTGTGCCCCCCGGGAATGCGTTATTGTTTCATTGCTACCTGCTTGGTTTCCACTGGCACTTGTACTGGGGGCATCTTCAATTTGCCTACGGTAATGGGTGTACAAATTAATGCACTTACCCCAAACTGGTACGTTTTACCGCCAAGTCCCAAGGTTAACCCTTCCAAAATGTCAAAGCCAATTATATATTCAGGTATCGGGACAATCAGCACTTGGTATTTCTGCCTATTCAAATTGCCTATTTTCATCTCCACTCTCGTTTGTACTGCGGGGGTCTCCTTTCCCCCTAGACCTGTAATAGTAAACTGTTTGCCTTTAAATCGTGTTGGATTACCATGAATCAAAGAGGCCTCTGCCCCGGTGTCTATCAATGCTCGCACCCCTTGTATATTTCCTGGCCCCAAAAAATCTTGACATCAACATGAGGCCGCCTATCCACTTTTATGCGGGCAGACGCTGCCGGAGCTTGGCCGAAGCCCTAGTCAAACTTCGAATGTGTGCGACTCGACTCCACCTCTAGCATCGCACTCACCACTTTTCTCAAATCAGCAAATGTTGGCTGGTACGGGGAAGGTGTCCCCATAGACCCTTTGTCTTGTTCTTCCACAGGGGGAGCAGAAGGTGAGGTGTCCCCCTGTGGCGTGGTGACTACTTGTTTCTTAACCTGTTTATAGCGCTCTTTGGCTGCAAGTCCTCGTTTTTTGTATAATTCATACATTACTCTGCTTTCGATGCCATCAATTTCTTCGTGTGGCATGCCATCTTTTAACAAAGCCAAAAGTATGTCTTTTCGGGACACTTGGGAATCTCTGCTATCTTGCCGTCTGCCTTTGGTTCTTCTCTCACTATGCCCCTCTCTCTCCCGTGGCTTGTTATCACTCTTATCCCACTCTCCCAAATCTGCAAGTTGCCGAATGGCATCTGCTACCTCATCGGTAGCCTTGCCCGTCATACCTACGAGCAAAGTCATAATGACACTTTTGTATGCGGGTGGCGCAGTTCTAATCACCATTTTTTGAGTTGAAACTGAGAGCGGCACGGCTCCCATGTGATCAGGAGCATCTATGTGAATAGCCTCTTTCATAGCATGCTCTCTGACTTTTTGAATTGCTTCTCTCAACGTATACCACTTCGCTTCTTCACTGGGCCAATCTGTGGTAATAGGGTATTTACGGTTACATGCTTGGGCTACCAGGTGCAACAAAGACACCTGCGTATCTTGACCATTTGCATCAGGGGGCGGTCCTGCTCTTAAGACCTCCTGTACATTGGTGTCAATTGACAGGGGTAAAAAACGCAGTGAATCCGTAGAATCTACCAACAATCCTGCAGTACCCCCATCTAGTAATCACACCATCCATGTCAGTAAAGCTTCCCCTGATTTTTGCCTCAAATAGGTAATAATTTCCCCAAACTCCTGTTGTGTGTGATCCTCTAGCGTGGTTAAATCCACCATTCCGCCAGCAGGATTCTGCGGGTTCGGTCCGGCTCGCCGTCTTCTAACGGGCTTAGCCGTCACTGTTTTCTGTTTCGCCTCTGTTTTGGGGTCAGACTCATCTGCGGAACTACTTTCTAGACTGGTTGAATCAAAAAATATCACCATCCCATTTATCCGGATCCCAGTCTATGCCAGCGATAGCGATTACAGTTGCCACCTTTCTTTTGTTGACCCCTCCCTGTCTTTTCCTATACTTATACCGGGCTACTCTGACTGCTGCCCTCTCGGCCACCGCCTGATATGTGTCGGCCTGATCTTTAAACAGTTTCATTTGAATCTGCTGCATTAACGCAGTCTGCCGTTCTGCAGCTAGCTCTCTTTCTAATCTCAAGACCTCATTTTTCATTTCCACCTTCATTTGATGTATTTTCCTATAATCATGCAAAAGAACCCAACCTCGTCTACCTAATGCCGCACATTCTTTGCCACGTTCTACTGGAACTTGTTGCAAGCATGTTATTACATCAGCCGCTCATCTTCCTGAACAAGCTACTCATTATCACAAACAAAATAGAAGCTCATTGAATTTATATAATTTTCTTCTCTCCACGCTACAATCACTCCCACAGGCACTCACACACTAAAACAAGGAAGAAAAAAAAGTCACTATTCCAAAACTTCACTTACACGACAACCAAATCCTATCTACGTTTCAACAGATTCTTGAATACTCGGCACAATTCATCATGAGCACCCTGTTCGTGACGCCAAAAATGTATTGCTCTCCCCCAAAGTGCACGGAACAATCATAAATCACCAATGCAATTACAGAGCAAATACTTTAAACGTAGACAGACGCAATAACTCACAACCACGCACTCTTAGAAGATAATCGGCTCTTTATTCAAAGCTCAAAAATACACAGAAATAACTTGCAAAAATAATATGGACATAAATCACAGAAGAAATAAAGAATTCAAAAGGAAATACATCACCGTGAGCGTAACAGAATTCCTCATCTCGCCCAGAAGCGGCTGGAAGACCCCGGGAACAGCCAGGCCGAGAGTACCACAGCTCACAGGAAGGCCGGACGTAAGCGTCCTTCTCCGGCTGGAGTCTCACCTGACCACCTCTGGGCTTCCGCATATATACACACTCAACAAAGGGGAGTCAATTCTCGAACCTTCTGGAAATTGCACTTGCGCAGTTGAGGAACAGCCGTCTGTTGCCACTGGGGTCAATCGAGAGCTCCCCCCAAGAAGCACAGTGCCTCCCTTCTCTAAAAACACGCTCCACAGAGAACAGTAGCAAACCATAACAAAGGTAGCTTTCCCAGCAGAAATGTCCTTGACCTCATACCAGGTTCGGAAAGCATGTTTTTCTCGGCACCGTGAATCTAACACTCAGCAAAATGTGTGCAGCGTTTCACTGCGGTATGAAGTAAATATCCATCATGGCTCAGAGCTCTCCCAGAATACATTGCGCACCAGCGACATTTTAGATCAAGCATAACAATTAGCAAGAACCTACTAACAAGCACCTAGGCCCACAAAAATAGACTCTGATCCAGCAGATGCAGAGGAATTTAACAGATTCTCAGATGTGCACAGAAACAGTTCAGATCCAATACCTCACTCTCCCAAGTCAGAGACTGAAATTCATGGCTAGCCAATACGTGCAAATTATTTTAAACTTGCATCCCTGGTAGGCAGACACCCAGGACGTGCACATAACCACTTCGGGTTAGAACCCCCTGGTGCCGATGGAGGTCCACCATTCAATGCTAAAAGTTAGGCGATTCATCATTGTAGACAGTTTATCATTAGAGCATGGCCCATGTACAGGTTGTTCCCCAACAGTCAGGGACTGCCATAGCAATAAACGTGTCATCTCTATCATACTTGCTGCTTTTGCTGTAGATGAGGGAAAAGGCACGTGGAAGGTTCAACCACCCATTGGCCACATAATAGGGCTTAGTCCCAAGGGAAACAGACACTGGAACATGTCCTCACACCCCCCCCCCCCTTTGATATAGTGGAAAATAAAAGGGAGAAGATTTGCAACATCCTCATACACTCCTAACATCAACCAAGATAAGGAACAAGGGCTGCCCATGATCCCTAGGGAAAATGATTTCCCCAGGTCAAAGCTCCTAGAGAGCTATTCAAACCCCTTAGCGGACTCAGAACTCTGACAAAGCTAGGTAACCTCTCCCGTGGAAGAAACCGTGTTACTTTATTGGACAACTGTGAGCTAGTGGAATTTAATGGAATTTCTCATGTAGCGTCGGATCCAAGGAATTCAATTCATAAGATGATTCACAATCGTGCCGACTGCAGAGGTCTCGTGAGTGCAAAGTCACACGGGAATAATGCAACAGTGATTCCCACAGAGTGCACCAATAAAAGGATAAACACACAGCGCTCTTAGCATCAAAGGGAGTCGTTTTAGAGAGAAGGTGGTTGGAGGGAAAGTAGGCTACCAGCAGGGAGGAAGAGATTTTGATGGTGAAAGAATATGCAAACCATCAGAGATGGAAAGCATTTGGAAGAGACCGATAGTCAGGAGGTTGGAAGTATAAAACCACCCCCAGAAAAGGGGGCATTACCCTCAGATGGAGGAGAGCTGTGAGGAGTATGAGGACACTTACCCGTCAGGAAAGAAAGGCAGGAGGAGGTGGTTAATGGCACATTTAAGGCCCATACCATCTCCAGCCTAGAGGTGCAGATGGAGCTATGAGAGCTAAGGAGATGGGAGGAGGACAGTTGCCCCTTGAAGGAAAGACAAGCCTGGTTAAAGCCACAGGTTAATAGTGGTGGGAGGTGGTATAAGACTGAAATCTCACCAGATTTCAGGAAGAATATTCCAGGTTGGGGGAGCAATGGGATGACCCTCTGGTAGGGCTCTTGCCCGAGATGTCCTCGGAGACCTCGACAACCAGAGTCTCAGCAGCCATGGGGCAATTTCTTCCATCGCCTCATGTTGTCCTTCAGATCCTCTCACATATCAAGACATCTTGACAGCAGAGGCCAGGAACAACATACTCTATTCACGAATCCCACAACACCCGCAGCCCGAAGAAATATACCAGGGTCAACTTAGACATGTCCACTCAAGACCAGGATAACAATATCAAACTTTGAGAGAAACTATATTACATCCCCAATTCTTCTACAGACTTTGAACTTTCCTGTGAAAGAATTTCAACCTTCAAATACATGTCGCATGGTTTTCATGTGCGCATGCCCACACCTTTTGCTCTAGAGAACTCAGGAAGAGGTCCCCAATAAATGAAGCTATTTTATGTTTCTTTTCTGTTGAGAGCCCATGCAGCAGTTATTTATTATGTTACACTGGTCTGCCTAAGATAAGTCCTGTTTGATAAAAGAGCCAATCTGTTATTTCCATCACATTTGTCTTGTGTTCCACTCTGTGCACTCCAACACTCGCTATCAGCACTCAAACGGGCATGCAGGTAAGGAGGCAATCTTTGGGTGCGCAGTAATAAAATCACGGCAAAAAGTTGTCTGTAAAAAAAAAATTGTTGACCTGCTAAAGGTGTACCCATTATACCATTTAAGGGGATCGGGGATGTCCCACATCCAGCTTAAACGGTATTGTAGGTTCAGGGGTTATGGGGGTGTCCCCCGCATCCATTACATGGATTGCGGTGGCAAAACCACTGCCTTTTAGCCGCAATTTTATGTGTAAACAGCCATTTTTGCCGCGATTTTAAAACATGGAACTGATCATCGGCCGTGGCTATAAAAAGTACTGTCTGCCCAGGACTCATTCAGGAGATTGGTGTTACTATACCATGCATCCAGCGACAACTCCAAGGGATGACCACCCCTCTAGCTCATGTCATGGTGCAGTAGCCTCTGCATCAAGCAGCCAACCTGGCCCCGGTTTCGAGCACTACCTCCCCCCTCAACAAATGTAACCCATTTTAATAAATGTATGGAAGTGTTATATGAAGTAAATTTGTATGTGCACGTTTGATGGATTTGTATTTCCAGTTGGCCATTCCAAAGTTTATTTTACATCTGAATGCTTTTCATTGTACAATGCCTTGATGCCTCCCTGGATAGAATAGGTTGGAAACTCATTCACGTTAGAAAAGTATGACCTAAAATGGCAGAGGATTTCACTGAAACCAATAAAGTGTATGAATGTTGTAAATGTCCTATTCACAACCTGCTACTTGTGAACGAATGACTGATGACATGAACCTCGTGTTCATAGGCAGATGCTGCAGTAATGTGTCTGTGGCTTGGCCATCTGGCAGTGGCTCTGTATAGTCTAGAATGTTCTCTGTCCCCAGCTGCTCGACATCCTCATGAGTGAGTTCCTTTGCATGGTTGTTTTGATATCAGTCTCTACCTATTCATTGTTCCTTCTCCCTATTCTGTGTTGTAGACTTGTGTGGTAGGTCGGTGAATGCTGACCGTCAGTCTCTCTTCTCGATGGAGCTTGCGTGGGCTGCTTGGCAGTTGGGCTGCATGGAATGGCATGGTGTTTTGGGGCTGTGTGCCTTGGACTTGCTGCTTGAGTGGGGTGAGCGTCATTTTCTACTTGTTCCTGGAGGGTAAAAGTCCCCCTTTGAATCTATTTTGCAGTGAATGTTTTTTGAGCAGCAAAGGCAACATTCTCAGTTCTTGTGCAAGTAGGTTCTGTGTTCTGGTGGGGGCTGGGTGTTCTTTTTATGTCATGTGTTGCATGGGGCCTGATTCTTAGCAGCTGGCTCCAGCTATCAAGCGTGCGTTGACTTGGTTGGCTCCCTGTCCTCTGTGGTGGAAACAGGATCGGACTGGGACAAGAAATATTCCTGAACACCCCAAAAAAAGTGGCCCACCCCTCGCCTCAAAAAAGTGTCCCAAACCTCACCTAAAAAAAACAGTAGCCCGAAAACCATCATCTGTGAATCGCGTCAATTCACGACTTTTCAGAAAATGCTACGTATGGAGGGTTCATGTGTCTGTTACATTACAACACAACTCATACAATAACATAACTTTGCATACAGTTCTGCGACAGGGTCCACAGCTCCGAGGTGCAGGAGTGGCATGAACCAACCACCACCACTGCAGTTTTAGGACCGGTTGGATAGGAAGGGGACATAGGGAAACTGGAATGAGGTTTAGGGAGAGGTTATGGATTGGTTAGGGATGTTTGGGTAAGATTTTGACCACTGTGCATGCTTCCAGCGAGCTGTTACACAGCACTCATACAAACATACGTCCCTGCTTCTGACTCTACACACACATACGATATCACTATCACAGTATACAAAGGCACAGCAGCATAATAAACACAGATGAGGTAGTTCAGAACTTCGCTTAGGTTAGTTGTTGCCCAGAGTGTGAATTGTCTCCTGCAATTTCGTTGTGCCACTGCCAGGATTTGTCAGAGTAGCTATTCACCCAGTTCCTGCCCCTGCCCATCCAAAACACCTCTTCATGGGAATTCTTTCAGCTTTATTTATTCAAGCCTTACCATCAAACATTGCAGTGTTTTCTCAGAGCAGCCTTCTAGAGTTAAGGACTTAATTGGAGCTGTAAACCCACTAATGGTGTAACAAAACATTTCTTAGACAGGTCTGCTTTCAGCCCCATGTGTGTCCTTCACTGAAATCCTGTTAAAAAAGGCATTGGGAAAGACAACAGTTTTGGCTTATTTGTAAGTATTAGGCATTTGCCAGGCACACTGCTATTATATTCCCATGCCATGTCACACCGTTTTGCTGCTACCATCACATGTTTGGCACAGCAGTGGCTTTCAAGAAGTTTGGTTACGTAAATAACAAATGTCCCATGAACCTGTTTGGATGGTTTTGCCAGCTCAGCAGTTCTTAAGCCTCCAGGCCTGAGGGAAACCGAATTCAACACCACAGGACAGCCTCTTATAACTTCTGAATAGAGCACTACTACTACACCTATGGATTGCGCCACACGCAGCACCTGTGGCAGTTGAGAGCACTACTAACTACACCTATGGATTCAACCACACAAGGCTCCAGTGCTGTCTGTAGAGCACTACTAACTACACATATGGATTGTATGAGACCACACACCTTTGCTACCTGCAGGGCTCTACTAAACACACCTCTGGATTGCACTAGAACCTGCACCTACGCTACCTGAGAGTACTACTAACTACACTCTGGATTCAACCACGCAAGGCTCCAGTGCCATCTGTAGAGCACTAACTACACCTCTGGATTGCACTACACCCGCAACTATGCTACCTATGGATTGCACCACTCAGGGCACTTGGGCTACCTGCAGTGCTCCTTAAGCACCTACAGAGCCGACAACTATATCTGCAAGTACCTTTTAAGTACGCGAGAGGATTATTGTATAAAGCCCAATTAAACCATCAGTGAACATTCAGCGCTATACAACAATTAAAAGCGATCTACATTGTCAGCGTAATGCACACAGAACGACCAGGAGTGTTCGGAATATGGGAAGTGATTTCAGGGACCGACATCCCTGCAGCACCCCCAATACTCACCTGTGGAAGGGAAAAGGATGACTTGGGAGACCACAGGGTCCTCCACCATTGACTCTACTCTCCCTCTCCTGACGGTCTGCGGGGCCGGCTCATGCCTCTTGTGGATGCCCCGGAGTGCGCGGTGCTCGTCCAACCAGGGTCCAGGGGCTGGGCCCAAGTGATCCAGCACATGTTCCCGCACCTTGGCCAGAACGTGCTTCTGTACCCGCGGCGGAGTGCCATAGCTATGTGCTCAGCCCATGGGAACCACAATCACCCACAGGATGCACCGTGTATGCAGGACAGAAAATCAGGCAAACTAAAGGTGCAAAGCAAAATACAAGTTAATTCATTAGGAATGGACTGGGCTGAGGCAGTCCGACCCCGCCCCAGCCCCAGCTGCTCCCACTGTTTGGTAAAAAAATAGTAACACTGCTGGGCTGGCACTATGGTGACAAGGCAGTTGGCTCAGGGCTGCCTGCAGCAGGCACTCTGAGCACGGTTGGCCCCCAGGCCTCTCTGATGCAGGCAGAGGCAATGGCATGCCACATTTATCAAAGAGAAAGGTAACACTTTGGTGTTATCTACTATTTGTATGGTGACACAAATCACCTTCAGTGCAGTGAATACAGATAAATCCTTTAGATTTCTCATAAGGTTTAAATACCTTTTCTTGTGTGAACTACAGTTCCCAAGAATAGTAAAGTGAAATTGACTTTACTTACCTTTTCTCTTTGTAGGTCCAGCACACCCCATTTTATGTGGAGTGCTGGGGGTTACCTAGTAGTCCCTTATCCTACAATCTCATGTAAAAATAAAATGCTGTTACCGTCAATACTTTAAATGGCTGCTGGCAGTGGTTTCATTATCCTACCATTGTGCTTTTCTACCACAGGCTGCAGTATAGCACCCATGGGTGCCCATTTTGTCAAAATGGCACCAGTCTTTTTTTGCCCTTTTCTGTTTGTGAGGTCTTTGAGTTTTACTCTGTGCGCTGAGCCAGGTTTGAGTCCTTTGTTCAGTTTGCCTTTGGCAGGTTTCAGCCCTGACGCCTGCCTCTGGCTCCGGAGTGTCTGGAAATGCAGGATGTGAGGGAGTTTCTCGAAAACCCCCCTGTCCTTTGTCTCTAGGAATGCCTGAATGCTACCAGTCCTGAATAGCTGGCTGGCCTTTCACCCTGCTGTGTGATTGACAGCCTAGGCTGTGTATGAATGGGAGAAACCTGCTTAAAAGGCGAGTGTTTTGTGACTAGAGACAGAGTCGACCACTGGGAGAAACACCCGATGAAGAAACTGAACGAAGCTTGCTGCATCCTCCTGGACCTTTGACTTGCCCGGTGAAGGCTTGCCCTGCTGCTGTGCTGAAACTCCCTTTTCAGTTTGACAGTGAAGCTCCGGAAGGGACGATTTCTTCCCTTGGGTTAGTGGGACCAACTAACCCCGCCACAAACTCCACTGGACAACCTTCCCTGACTGGCTTTGCTTATTTTCTGTTGGAAGAACCGAGTGCCAGGGATCGAGAAATCCGTAGTGCAACATCTGAAATTCAGATAGAAGCTCCAGGAGTCTCCTAAGGACCCTCCTCCAGAAGCAGGACAACCAGAGCTCGAGTCCCCTCACCATAGTGCAGGACACAAGGAGTGAAGGAAGCCTAACCGGTATCCAAGATCTGCGATGGTGCTGTTTACCAAGAGCTGAAACCGCAAAGTGCAACTGAACCCAAAAGTGCCCGTAGCTGCTGATGACCTCCAAAGTGCCACCACAGGAGCCCTCCAGACGTCCTCCCTCTTGTCCCCACGACTGAGGGTCAGGAACCCATGGTCTGCATCGCTGCAACAGGACAGAATCCAGCTGGACCACTCTTCTTCAAACCAGAGTACGGTTTAGACTTGGGGTACTTACCTCACTGTCTTTTAGCCGTGCTTTTCTCAGTTGGGAATTAATTACATTAACCTACTTTTAGAGTTGATGCCAACTCTCCTTGCACAGGCTTAACAGCTTGTGACCCTACAAGTGATTTCTACATACTCTCTAACTTTGTGCAAGACCTTTAATCTAAGAAGTGTCCGAGCTCCATAGACTGTTTCAAATAGACTTTGGCTGTCCTGGCTCCCTGCAGACTCTTCTAGCCCATTGACTCTGATATTGTTTGTCCCTCATAAGTGGCAACTTGTTTTAGATTGTTATTGCTGGGAAAGGCTTGTCTAGATTTCATTTGAAGATCTAAGTGTCCTCACTTATACTCAGAATCTGTTTAAACGTTTATGCCATCGCTTTCCTTGTGATTGAAGTCACCTTAGGGTGTAGGAATTGAGTATGAAGCATATCCAAAGATTATCCACCAACATGTTCTGATTCCGAAAAGTATTTCTAAAGTATATTTACATTGTTACACAAATTGCCTTCTTAAAGAATGCTCATTTAAAAATAGATGTTAATTAAATAAATAATTATTTATAACTGAAACCTTGAGTGCAAGTGTTACTTGTATTGGCAAATTTCATTGCTACAACTCATAATTACACCTCTTGAGATAGGCCTGGCTTCTCAGTCACACTACCAACTTTTGTATTACAGACCTATACCAAAAGGTGGGTTACCTAATACCAAGCAGATAAGTGTTGTGTAGTCTCACACAGTGTGACTGCATCAATTCTTACCTAACAATCACCTGCTCCGGCATGCAGACATACATTGCCTGCATTGCAGGGTGGTTATCACTGGGGAGCTGGAGGACAGTGCATTGCAAGATGCTTTGGAGGCTCACCTCTGTGTGCATCACCCCAACAACCACACTAAATTGTACAAGTGGAGAATACTGTAAGGCATTCCATATGTGTACATGGACCAGCCTCTCCCATCCCTCACCACTTTCCCCTTGGCATGGGGGCAGCTTAGGGATTTAATGGCAACTCTCACAAGTGGGGCTTGCCAGAGGGAGCACTTACTGAAACAGTACCACAGTGGATCTTCCTCCCTACTCAGGTGAGATGTGTCAGTATATATGCATCCAATGTGTGCTTTTGAACATTTACTGCATGTTCCTTTGGATCCATTCTCACTGAGGATCACCAATTGAGTCAGGAGTGTATCCCACATGCTCTCTGTCTCCAGCCATTCACTATCAGTAGTGTTCACAGAAAATTGGGGCCATGGGAGTGTAGATTACTAGTAATGTTTATTCCCCGATGATGAAGACAAGCATTCTTGACATTCCTGGTGGTGGTATGTTGAGCACACAGATTCTGGACTCTGTCCTTCCTGTAAATGTATTTCCACCCACAGCTTCAAGTGTCTTTGTCCATCTAAACTAGACCTTGCCTGATGGGTTCTCATGATGGGTTCTCATGCCGCTAAAGAGCTGCCATGCTGATTCAGAAATATTGATTAGGAAAAAGGCCATAGATAATTTAAAAATAGCTTTCATGTATGCTCTGCGTTGACAAAATCATGATCAGTTGTAGGAACTTGGCTTGGCAGCAAAAGGGCTCTCAGAGGATGAAATGAACATCTGGCCAGGAATCCTATGACTGAAGAAGCAAACAGGAAGGTGGATCCATGTAGGTAGCGAAAATGAGGAAACAAGGTAAGCACAGACAACAGAATAGGAACTGGGATGCTGGAGACGCGGGGAAAAGGAGGCAGAACAGGTAGCAACAATGGAACAGGGAACGCAGTGCCACTGCATCTCTTCTGGCAATATACTTGTCCTCAGAAGATCTCTGTAGCAGGCACTGCCATATTGGAGGAACACTAGGCGGTTATAAGCAATTTTGCCATAGCGTGTAACAGGAACTTATTGTTCTTCGATACCGTGGAGGCATGACAGTATGCATTCTCCCTATGCGGGGGCCCACCTGGTTTGCGAAGGTGAAGATAAGGGAAGGTGGAAGACCTTTTGAACAAAAACGTGGGTCATCTCGAGGACTGTGGGAACTTTGGGCAAGGACGTAAAATGGGCCATCTTCATGAAGAGATCAACTGTTAACACTATGGCTGCCTTGTGTAAGATGCATGATGAAATCAGTAGATATGGATACCCATGGTCTTGAGGGTATAGGTACAGTAAGTAAACTTTAAATGGTTGATTGGTGAGAAGGTTTACTTTGTGCACAGACAGGACCAAAGTCACATAATCTATGACGTCCCTAAGCAAAGTGGGCCACCAGAAGTTCCAGGCTACCATATGCAGGGTGTTAAGTCGCCCCTGCGATGAGCAGCAGGTTTTTCGTGACATAACTAGAGCACCTGTTCCTGAAGATCAGCTGTAGGGACATACAAGTGATTGTCCATGAAGTACAGGCCCTGTTGTTCTGTCATATTTCCTTGTCTGGACTGTACTATGGAGGTGTATCCCAATCATCTTAAGTGGCTTGCAGGACTTTTAAAAAGTCTGAATTGAGAAAATATACTTTGTATCCGCCAGTAGGGGTTCTGGCGCATCTTCGTTGTCAGGGCTCGCTTATCCTTCTGAGATGAGGCATCAGTGACCAGGTTCCCAGGGCTGCATAATTAAGTCAAAAGAAGTCAAACTGGGTAGAGAAGTAGGCGCAGTGGGCTGGTCTGCTCTTCTTGCACTCAAGGTTTTGCAGAGTTGGTAGGTTTGTGTGGTCTGTTCAGAACTCTAAAGGGTGTCTAGCATGCAGGAGGAGATGTCACCATTCTTCGCAAGGCTATTTAAATGCCAAAAGCTCCAGTTCCAAAACTGAATAATTCCTTTCACTGGAGGTGATCATCCTTGAAAATAGGCAATGGGATGTAGTTAGAGAAAGGCAGTGTCAATGGCTCCATCCGATGTGTCTGCTTCCAGCACGAAGGGTCTTGTAATGTACAGTTGACACAGAATGGGGGCTTGAATGAAGCCTGTCTTCAAGTGCTGAAATTCGTCTTCAGCTCTTTGAGACCATGCAAACTTGGTTCCTTTCTTTGGTAAGCCGTATATAGGTTGGATCCACTGCAAGAAATCCGGTATGAATTTTCTATAGAAATTAGTGTGTCCAAGGAACTGTTGTACTTGTCTGACTCAAGATATGGAAAGCCACTGCAAGATAGCTTCTCTCGCATGAGAATCAATTTCTATACATTTGGAGCACAAGATATACTCCATGTAAGCCAGTGATGCAACATTGAAGCGGTTATCCTGCAGATGTTTCAAAACTTCTCATACATGATCCGTGTGTTCTTTTTCTGTATTGGAAAAAATCAAAATGTCGTCGAGGTAGACCATTATAAGACAAAAGAGTTGGTCAGCGGATATGCAATCCACAAAGCGTTGGAAAGCTGAAGGCACATTAAACAACCAAAAGGGCATTACCCTGTATTCATAGAGACCAAAGGCCATTCAAAATGCAGTCTTCCACTCATCCCTGGACCGTATTCTTAACGGGTGGTAAGCACCCTTCAAATCCAATTTAATTTTGTTTAAGTGGTAGCTCCACAGACTGCTTCGATAAGATCAGAGATCAGGTGCACGGGTATTTGTCCTTTATTGAGATCTTATTTAAACCTCAGTAGTCCAAATGAGGAACCAGTGTAATCAACTTTAGAAAAGTAGCCAGCCTGGCTACTCTTGCAATTTCATCTCTTAATTCCTCGATAATCCCCCCACATTAAAGAGTGAATCTCGTTTCTTACGGCCAGCCTGTCTCATCTGCCAACTCGTTTGCGTGTGGTCTAGCAGGTTTTCATGCACAGACAAGGCAGTGTCAAGACAATCAAACATGCCCCTCAAGATGGCTTATCTATGGAGTCAGTATTGTTAAATGCAATCCCTCATGTGGGTAATGAGTGTTGGTGAATACCTTCCAACTTTCTATTCAGGCCTGCTCAGCTCCAGGAACAAATAGCAGGGACCATTCTTACTTTGGATGTAGAAGGGGTGGTGGTGTTGAAGAGCAGGATTGTTTCAATCGGGACAGACAAAGATGGAGGGCAATGGTGCACGGTACTGTGCATAGAACCAGCCCAACCATTGAAAGAAGTGCCTGATGCAAATTTTTTCGAGGACAAGGGCGATGGCGGAGAAATGGTGTTAGCCCAGTGTGTTCCCTGGGAGATCATGATACAGTATCGACAGGTGCTGAGTCTCACATTTGTGGCAGAAAGTGTCCCATCCTTTGCCCAAGAAGATCCAGCTCAGGTCCCAGACATTCTGTGGATGACTAACCTCAATGAGGTAGGGCTCTTGCTGAGTGTTGCTCCAATTCAAATTACCCTTAAACCAGGAGCAGTATTGCCCCATTGCACCCTGATTCTCAATATCTCCTAGCGTTTACACGTGGTGGGGGGCAATTCCAAGACACAAGACTAGCCCAGGGGTACTACGAGTCCCATAGCATCTTGAATAGGGTGCTATGTGCAGAGTTGGGGACCATACCCGTGTCAAGTACCATCATTCAATATGTGGATGATTTGTTAGTATGTAGTGCTGACGAACGACAGTGCAGGTACAATCCTATTAATCTATTACAATTGCTTGCTGACAAAGGATACAAAGTAGGTAGGGCAAAGCTGCAGTACTCCCAACAAGAGGTGTTATACCTCGGTCAACTTATTTCTGTGCGCGGTAAGACAATAACAGCAGAGCGTGCTGCA
The DNA here is from genome assembly GCF_040938575.1 of Ambystoma mexicanum. Classification (NCBI taxonomy): domain Eukaryota; kingdom Metazoa; phylum Chordata; class Amphibia; order Caudata; family Ambystomatidae; genus Ambystoma; species Ambystoma mexicanum. The sequence continues at coordinate 722,438,720 of NC_090923.1, forward strand.
GAGTGTGCAGCACACCTCGGCCAGTGACAGTTAAATACATGCACAGGACAAAACAGAGTTGAGAATGCCCAGCTAGTCAGTCACTCACATACTGTGCCCCATGAGAGGTTGCAGTTAAATTCTACACAAATTCATAAGTGTAAATATTGATTCCAACTATCTTTTGTTTGCTATTGTACTTTGAAGTAAGTTCCGAATCCTTAGTGTTTTTCAAACAAATTGGTAATTTAATATTTCGATAGAAGGGGAGGCCCATTGTAGCCTCTATGTATCACAGGCTCATTTGCCAATGCATTTTGGAGTCGATGGCTCCTTCATCATGGCTGAGCTCTATTAGTAAACACAAAATAATTTCAACATAAATGGGCATTGTCCAATGAGAAATATAAATACATTGCAAAATACAGTAAACATCATGTACATGCCCCGTTTCCAATGAGTAGCAGAACAAAGGTAATGAACAAAAGAAAAAAGAAAAGAGAAAACAGGATAATGTAGTAGTATGAAGATATCCATTAAATGTCCATTTTCTATGAGTCAAAAGATGTACTGTTAATGTTAATGTTAAAGGATATTTGTCCCCTGTATCACTGGCGGCTCTGAAAAAAAAAAAAAGGAAAGTGGGGTGAGTTAGTGGGAATAAGCTGGAGAAGTGCAAGAGAGCAGTGATGTGTTGTTGGCGACCCCAACCCGGTTAACTCCATTGGCTGGGCTTGGGGTGTTTTCCGGTCGGTAGTCATTGTGTGCTGTTGTGCAAGTCTATATGTGTTTTATTGTTGCAGTGTAGTGAAGTTTGTGCGGATTGTTGTGTTATAGGCTTTTGGTTGTGTTTGGTTAGAGTTTGAGAGGTGTAATCAGAGGGGTGAAATTGTTAGAGGATTGGTTAATTGGCATTGCTGTCTGGAATCAAGTCGCTAAAGTTCCATATTCTCTTCAGATGGGGCATGCAAGCATCTCCATCTAGATCTGGGACCGGCCGTCAATCACAATCCTTGCATACATGATGCCCACTCACATTCATAACCGTGTCTAAGTTCGACCCTGGCCACCTCCATCAAACCTGTCTGCATGCGGGGCAAGGAGGCGTTTGAGAGTCTATACAAATCTGTGCCGGATAGTATTCCCAAACCAGCCAGTGTGCGGCATCGGTCAGTGAGATTGTTGGCTAGAATTGGTTAGGGATGCCGTTTGTTGTCCTCATGGGGTGTCGCTTTTGTCCTATTCGACCTGGCATCGCCTCTCTTGCTATAGTTGGAGTTTCCCTTAGTCAGTTCTGCATGTTGTCAGTGTCATCCTAAGTTCTGTCATCCTGTTCTTTATGTTTACCGTTTGAGTGTTTAGTTTTTCAATTTGAATCTGTGAGGTTGAAGAGCCAGGTTTTTAGTAGTTTTCTGAATTGTAGGTGGCCTTTGGTGTTTCTTATTTATTTCGGGATGCTGTTCCAGGTTTTTGCGGCTAGGTGGGAGAAGGAGGAGCCCCCTAGTTTTTTTTTAAGGTATGGTTTTTGTTCCAGGCGGATTTCGTTGCTTGTAGATTGTTATTTTCTTTTGTAGGAATTCAGCTCCCTGCCTGCTGCGATGTTTGACTGGTAGCCAATGTACTGTTTTTAGTGCTGAAGTGATGTGGTCTCTTCTTGATAGTTTGAGGAGGAGTCTTGCTGCTGTATTTTGGATGTGTTCTAGTTTCTTCAGGAGGTATTCTGGCATCCTGGGATAGAGGCTGTTTGCGTAGTCAATTCTTGACATGATGAGGGTGACAAGTGTTTTGTGGGTGAAGGTGAGGAAAGGTAGGATTCTTCTTGTGTGAAGGAGGAAGAAGCATTTCTTGATTATTGTATTTTTTGTGGTTCTAAGGTTAGGGTGTTGTCCATCAGGATTCCCAGATTTTTTACTACCTTAGATGGTGTTGGTGCGGTTCCCATTTCTGTTGGCCACAGGATGTAGATGTTCTCTTGGTTTTTGGAAATAATCATGATTTCTGTCTTCCCTGGGTTGATTTTCAAGTTGTTGGTGTTCATCCAGTAAAAGACTTATTTTAGACACTTGAATCAGGTTGATTGATGAGCTTGAGTGTCTTCGATTTTGTAGACGATTTGAGTGTCGTCTGCATAGTTGTAACATGTAAGTCTGTATTTTTTGAAGATTCTGATTACTGGAGTCGGTTAGATGTTGAAGTACAGTGGCGATAATTGGGTCCACTGTTTGCCCTTGGCCCTTTTCAGCATGCGCATGCATCTCTGTGCAATCAGAAAGGAATGCGAATAGACAAGCGTGGGTAGGGCTGAAGGGCGACCTCCTGGGAGCCAAGGCAGGTCTTGAGCTGCCAAAGTAGCCCAACCCAGATTTAGGGCACTAGCGCCCCCCCCCCCCCCCAGAATAATGATCACTCTATTTGAGCTGCCAGATGTCCACAAGCTGAACACTTAAATTCCTCATGATTTGACTGATTGGTGTGATCCAGGAGAGGCACAGGGAGGGGGCGGGTGCTAAGGGGGGAGCACAGAGAAGGATGTCCTGTGATTTGTACTAGGGGGTGCACCAGGTGATGCCAACAAATCTGGTTCTGTGCCAGGGAGGCATAGCAGGGTTCAGAAGAAGCGCCCCTCATCTCAGAGGGCAAATGTGACCTTGAGAGTATCCACCAAACTCATGTCTAATTACTAGGTGAGTTGTCAATGGGGAGAGAAACATTCTCACATGGGCCACCAATCAGGATATACATAATTTTTTCAAAAATATTTGACCTAATGAAGAAGTGACCGAATGTATTTAACATAAAAACGAAAATCACTTTTTACTTTTTCTACTTTTTTGTTGTAATGTAGGGGGAGACCCTCCACAGCCCCCCCTTAATCCTCCATACCCTAACGTATACCCTTACCCCACACCCCATCTATTATGCACTATACATATATCACATTACCTACCATTTTCGGTCAAATAAATTCGGTCACTTCTAGGTGAAATTGTATTCAGTGATATCTACGGCAACGGCCAATTAGGGTCATAGACCCCAAGGTTGCAAGGTTGAAGACCACATGGAAGAGGATTGGCACAGAGTAGCTGCAATAAATCATTCGAATACCTACAGGGAGCGGGTGGTCTGTACATAGGGAATAGCCAATGAGGTTGGGAAAGGGGTCCCATTTATGGTATCCGTCATGGGTGACGATATTGCCCGTTATAATGTGTTGTGTGCTGTGAACTGACCAGTGTGCTCCGTGGCAGACGGGATTAAATGCCCTTTTTCTTTTTATATGAGAAAAAAAACTTTGTTACGCTTGCGAAAGGTGCACTGAGCTTTTTTCCTCAGAGGATTGTTTTTACTGTCTGGTTGTTGGTTGTCTGCCCTACAGTGGTTCCACAGACATCACACATCTCCTGCCTCCACAAAGGATTTTGTGATTCTATTCACCTCAATCAGGAAAGCAATGGCACATGTAGTTATATCATGCAATGTGGTCACTGTGGTCCTCTTCTCCTTGGTCCTGAGATGACGCTCTCATTTTCAGCTACTGAATATAAAGGTCCTCCTACCTACCAAGACTTTTCTACATAACACAAGCAACAAGTATGCAGACTGGTTACACAAAGAAAGCGCACTGAGTTACAGACAATAAATGTAATCGCCTGCCCGCCACTGCCTCCAGACAACCATGTAACCCTGATAATGAGGCAGCACTTTATAAAAGCACTGCTAGCAGAAATTAGCCTGGGGCAACATATGCTGCTGGCAAACAAGAAAACCTTACTATCTACGTTTTTAGACTGGAACTTAACGCAAAGAGAGAAGAGTTAGTCAAGGTGCTAGTTAACTACTTATTTATGTATAGATCAAAAATGAGTTGGCTTCCTTCTAATTCACAATGGTATTGTACCCAATATTGTTGAAGCAGGTAGTCCAGTTTCTTTCAGTATTGTGCACAATATGTTGCAGTACAGTAACCCAGATTCAATTTCTAATGAGCATATACAGGTGCAACACAGTAAAGAGAATATCCTCAACACATGTTTCACGATTCATTTACAGCTTCATCAGGAACAAACTAAACAAAATGTCAAGCGCTTAAGAGGGACCACATATGTGTGGCCGCACCTTATTAGTACGTATTAATTGTAGGCTTTGAGAGATTCTTCTGCATCGAGTGAAAAAAGTGGTGTGTTGAAGAAGCACCCTCTCCAGTGACTGGGCACAAATTCGGAACAAATACGTCTGCGTCTATTTATTGTGCCTTTCAAAAGCATGTGAGTTTGTGTCATGCAATGCAAGAAGTCACAATAAAATGGCTTCTCGTATTTCAGTTTTCGACTTCTCCCACAACCAAGCCATTTTCTGCATATACCTCAACTAAATAATACTTTAATTTTCTAATTCCCCATCAACTAAATCCTTTCAGTTTTCTACATATCCCTCCTTCCATCCCTCCCGCCACCTTCCCTTCCTCCCCCCAACGAAAGCAGATTGGCTCAGCAACTAAAATCAGCGCAGTCGGATTTTGTGGCTCCAAAGCTGCTCAGGCATGTATTTCGATTTTTTTGGTGCACGGCAAAAGGAGGCGATACGGTTCAGGCCAAGGGTCACATTCTTTGTGCTATCATATGTCGAGGTGGTAGTGGGGTATCACTTTCCCTCACATGTGAGCTTAGTCGTGGTCAGACAGCTGGAGGATAAACTCACAACCCCAACAGTACACTGCAGTGCAGTGTCTGCCATGTCATGTGTGTCGATGCCAATGAACTTCTTGCCTTCCGTTTTGCGATCACCAGCTCTTTTCAGAGACCCCATGGTATGATAACCTGAATGTCACAGTCTGGCACATTATGAGGTCTGTGCTAGGCACTGAGACGCATTATCAACTGCATACAGCGACACATCACCATGCCACACTAGGTGTGATGCGGGAACTGCAGTCATACACCACTGGCTATTTTTCTCTGATGCATGACACTCTCAACTGTACACTTGTAGCTTAGCAGTGCGCCACAAAACATTGTTTTGCAACTGCAGACATTCCATAGAAACGCAGGTAATCGGGAATGCAAGGACCACAAAATGCATGTGTATGTCAATTTCCTTGCGGCAACCACGATCTACCTATTTTACTGGTCATTATTTGAAGCTTTATTGCAGGTTGGTGATCATAGCGGCATGTGGCTGCTTGGTCACCATGTTGCCATTTTGCCTAACCTTTAAATGATGCATGTTCTCACATGTGCAATGTGACAGGGGACGTAATCTGAGTGGCTCCATGTGGGTGGCTGGAGCCCTGACATAAACCTGGAAATTGTTCAGAGCAGGGCAACATTGATAAAGGCTGGCACGCCCATGAGAGGAAAAGGGTTGGGGCTTAGCCCCATTTTTATGTATTCGCATGCTTGTGAACCCTCCAAGGCAGGGAATACAAGGATCCATTGGTCTGATGAACCAGTGGGCAAACAACAATGGGAGAAGGAGGGTAAGGATAAAAACAGGGGCAGGAAGTTAAAGGTTGTTTAGGTGAGATCATAAGAGGCAGAGGTGGTGGATCTACAGACAAGGAGGAGGAAGGACAGTGTGGAGGATCTAGGAGGCAATTTCTAGAAAAGGAGAGGTATTGGTAGGTGAGAGAAAGTGGTACTCCTTAGTTAATGTACATGTGAGTGAGAGGAGTAGTGTGAAGATAGGGAGCGGATGCAAGGGTGACAGAGTGGAAGGAGATTGAATAGTAGTGGAGGGCAGAGTGGTAGGAGTAGAGGGGAGAGTAAAAGCAGATGAGGGTAGCATGGGGAGTGGAGAGAGGAGTAGGTGAGTGGAGGAGGGAAATAGTACACTGGATAGGGGATAGTAGAGTTGGTGGGAGAAAGGCGAGGGAAATAGAGGTTTAGATTGAAGGGTGGAGGAAGACCTTGGAGAGAGAAGATCAGCGGGGCAGAAGAAGTAGAACCATGAGGCGGGAGGGAGAGTAAGAGATTGAGGGAGAGGAAAGTAAGAGTGAAGAAGGAACAGAGAGTGAAGTCCGGTTTGTGTGGCAGGCATGACGCGTAAGCATCCCCTGGGGAAATCCTGGATAGGATTCCTACTTTTTTCCTTGAGGGAGGCCAGCTAGAGAAGGCATTTGCCTTTAGGCCATCACAAAAAGGTAGACCAGTTTTACATAGTAAGGGTAACCGATCATTAGAACCAATCTGGCGATTGAAGGAAGCCTTGGTTAGGGTTTGAGTGCTCATCCCCAAGTAAGAGAGGGGCGGCCATTAGGCCCATTGAAAATAACATAATTAAACACCTTCACCCTCATCTGGGAGTTGGGGTGTTCTTGAGGCCATCTTCGGCAGCTTCTAGGTAGCCCTAATCCATTTCATGAGTACCCGACTCATATGCTACAGGGAACATTATATGCAAATGAAAAAGAACTACAAGAGGGATGATGGCAACGATACAATATGTACAGAAGCTTTACCTTTGTCCACACTGATGACACTGCAGAACCCCTGTACCCAGACCGCCTCTCCTCCCTGATGTCATCCCACTGGCGGCACTCAGGGGAGATATACCACCACACACCCGCCATGGACATGAGTGGACGTTCACTTCATTTAATTTATATTTCTAGTGCCTGGAACACGGCTGTGTGCTTCTTTATCCACCATTTCTATGCAAAGCCCAGCTGGGATCTTGCCTGTTGTGCCCTGCACAAAATCGAAATGTGGAGGGCCACTTTGAGATGTTTTTTGCATGTACTGCCACTGGACATTAACAAGGTAATGAAAATCTAGCCAACACCCTCCCCTTACTTAAACCCGCTATAAAGTATTACATTACAGCACTTTTATCACTGTGTCGATATTTTTAACTGTACTCGTTCAGCTATCTGTGTATAGATTTCCACACACACGCAAAACACTAAATTTAGGTTCTCTTTTACAGATCGATTAAATATATATTACACCTTTTGATATTATTGTTAAAGCGTGGATTATGCCTTTTTGTTCTATTAAGCGCCACAATGCCTTTGGGCTGCTGCGCGCTTTAAAAATGCTAATAAATAAATAAATCATCTTACCTTGAAAAAACGTATTAAAAAAATGAATATGAAGTAACTGCTACAATGTAGAACAACATCCACCGAGTAGATAGTGAAGCTTTCCTTTTATGCACTATAAGGTTTGCTTATCTGCTGTGCATTTTATGTGCATAAAACTTCCCAGCCACTTGCAATTTAATTTTTTTTCTCGTATTTATTCATTAGGGATTTGTAAGTCAGACGAACTGCTTCATGGACCTTTAACTATAGGAAAAGTGAAGATTCTATGGTTAATATCTTTTTAGCTGTCGGGCGTATCAGCACAACATTTCACATCCCTATATTAGGGCTGGGCTCCCCATCGTTGAAAGGTTTCATGCAAATCCGTGTTAGGGTTAAAAAGATATAAAGGGTCCAACAAGGGTGTGCTTTTTACTTTTCTATTCATTTTCTCATAGGAAAAATGTCCAATTTTTGCTCACACACACAGTCCAAACGGCTGGACAGATTTGCGCCAAATAAGAAACAAGTCGGGCACAAAGCGCACAAAGGAAATCCTTTGTTGGTTTGGCACAAATCCATCCAGAATTTTTTTTTATTTGGCACAGAGTGGGGTGCGCCAATAGGAAAAAAGTTAGTCGTAGCACCCATGCTGCATTGCTGTTACCAAGCTTTCTCAGTTCGGAAAGTCCGCCATTGTGGGATTTGGGGAACAAGTTCCGAATCGAAATTGCAATGGGCTCTAAAATAATATACAGGGTGTTAATTGGGGTGTTTGGAGGGTAGGGATCATGTGGGCAAGATGAGGAAGGATGATAGGTGAAGGTTTGGGGCTTAGGGATAAGTGTTATTTTTTTTCATACATTTTGTCAAGTTCAAGAAAGGGGCGCAAACGGCAAAAAGAAAGTAAGTACTCGAAAACTATGCTACATTGAGAAGTGGCAATCAGTGTGGTTCCTAGTTAGGGGAAGATGAGTATATCAAGTTAATTTAGGGTGTTTCTTTCTTTTTTTTAAAATATATTAAAAATGCTTTCTAAATTAACTTAAGATGTGTAGGGTGGTTGTATTAAGGTAATTTAACGTTCTGCGTTTGTGTATTGGGATAAAAAAAAAAACGTATTTAATGAGAATCAGGTTCATCACTGAGATGTGTTAATGGCCCGAGCCATGGTTACATTGTGTTTTGTTTTGATTGGCGGTTTTCACGTTATCTGAAGGAACACTTCTCGATTCAGTGTTCTCTTTGGAGTAATTCTCAAAGTCAGTCTTTGTACAGAAGTTTTAAAAGTTGATATTTGGATTGCTTAATGTTTGAAGGGAGGGTGTGAACGATATAAAGGAGGTAGGATTAGTGTTGTCAGTTTTTGAAGAGGTAGTGGGCATGGAGATACATCTGCACTATTTAGATGTGACTAATGAAATGTATACAATGTAAAAAAGGTGAATTATCAAATGTAAAAAATGAGATTGCTTTTATACAAGTTTATTTTCCTAAAATATCAAATGTATGAGGATTGGTTTGGGAACTGTGATTCTTAATTCACATTGTATATTAGGAATTGATGGTGTTAACGTTGTTATGTTTATATTTATACGACAAAGATCAGGGGATTGGGCAGTGGTGCACAATAAGCTAAAGGTACATTTGTCTAGCCAATCAAGATGCTGAGAACACAGTCTGTATTATCTGGTATAAGCCTGGGTTGCGAGCAGCCTGAATGCTGCTGGCCAGAGCCCCCTTGCCCCTTCACCTGCGCATCCTTCCCATCCCTGCTTCCCCCTAACCTCTTAGCGCCTGTGTAGTTTCCTATGTGGTGCTATGGGTATTTAATCATTAAAAAAATGACCCTGCAGTGTGGTGCTGTGCCATGACATACTGTCCAAAGTCAGTTTCCCTGTTGATGATATCACGGTCATCAAAAGAAAAAATGGATTTTGGGAATTAGGGCATGGCGCTGAGGTGCACCGCAAGGTAAGTGTGCTTTTTTTGTCAATTAAACACCCGCAGCACCTGCATAGGGCATGATGTGAAAGGTGTATAATTAAAACAAATATATATGACCTTGTAGTGTGTGCTGTACTTTCCGAAGTCTGATTCTTTGTTGTTGATGTCATTGTCATCAACAAAGAAAATGGATTTCAGTAACTAGGACGTGGTGCCGAAATGCGCAGCAAGGTGTCTTTTTTCAATTAAAGACCCTTAGGACCTGCATAGGAAATTACACAGGTGTGTGATGAATCTGAGGGCATCCTCACTTCTTTCTTCCCATCATCCTCTGCTCAGGTGGCCAGGGAAGGGCCATCGCTCTTGGATTCCAACCCTGGGGGTGGAGATGTGAGGGAGGATCACATGGATAGGAGACACTTGGGGAATGGTAGAGGGATGTCCTTGAGTGAGACGCAGTATCCCCCATTTCAATTCTAGGATGAACCCTCCGTCTCAGCCGGGGTATTATGGGAAATTTGCTACCCTTTTCCCCTCTATCTGGGATGACATTAGAAAACATCATCAATACAGGAACCCTAGGAAGAGGTTGAAGAATAGGTTAACATATGAGATATGGTATCCTTCCTTTTCTGGTGAGAACCAACCTTACCCTGCCCCTGACTTTATAGGCTGTTGTAAACCATTTTCCCTCATTCAGACCATAATAGTACTGGGACGAGGAAGAGGCGACTAAGAGTAGTGCACACTGATATGTCATTACACCACTCTGGTACAGAGATGAGGAGGAGGCATGAGGACTGTTATGAGGGTCAGGCAATTGAAAATAAGTGTTCACACCTGCAACCTGTTAAATGGTTACAGGTGCATAAAAGGAGTCAGAAGCAGCAAAGTAGGGAACCAGTTGGGCTGGGGAGCACAGGCCGTCGAGTCGGAGCAGGCAAAATATGGGCCGGTGAAAAAGACGCCGACAGCAGAGAAGCCAGGAAGACCCAGAAGCCATTGCAGGCCGCAAGAGGGCCTGGAGCTGCTGTGCAGAGCCCATTGCCCTTCCCGTTGGGAGTGTGGAACACAGAGACACTGCCTGCCGCTGCAGAGAGAACTGGCGAGAGTGAGCACTGCTCGTTGGAGCTCCTCAGCAGCAAGAGAGGAGCGAGCAGGGACCCATGAGCGAAACCAGAGCACCCAGAGGAGCGGCCGCACACCAGTGAGTAACAGGGAAGGTTCATTCAAGCTGGGACACTCCAGGGGCATGGTATGGGTCACGGTGAATGTCGATCACTCAAGAATGCATGGAAAGGGGGTCGGGAGACCCAAAGTAAATGATTGAATACCGAATGAATTGCCAAGCAAGTAAAGAGTTTTGCACACTGAAAAACAGGTGTGATGAACCAATATGAACTATTGAATACCGAACAAGCTTAAGTGGAGGAAAAAGAGATAACTAAACAGGTTGATTTAACTGTGAATTTGAAGCCCAAACTGTAAAGATGAAGCCTGAAGAACTGTGAACTTGAGAACCCCCCCACCCTCCCCCCCCCCCCCCCCAAGACATTTTGTGTGGAACTTTGTTGAATTTGGGGAAGGGAACCATGAGACCACTGTGTTGAACTTGGGGAAGGGAACCACAAGGCCCTTTTGCTGGAACTGTCTTTAATTTGGGAAAGGAAGCCAAGAGGAGACCAGGAGCTGGAAGAGGATCAAGAATTTAGTTTGAACACCGTTTCTTTGATTGCTGACATCCCCGTGCATTGTTTAGCTGTAGTTGTGAGGGCAAGTGTGGGTTTAGGACACAGACAGACTTAAGTTGAACTTACTGACTAGGACTACCCTTAGTTTCTTTAGGTAGGGAAATCCCACCTTAGTATATGGCAGGTTAGGCCTTACACCATCCTGACATTTGAGTTAATAAAGACCTTTTGTTTAAACTTTGAATCTGTTCTCCGTGTCTTGCTTCAGGATGTCTTTGCAGGCGTTAATGGCGATATAATCTACAGCAGTTGGCCGGGACTGCTAGTAATGGTACTGTTGCCTGCATTAAGGGGTCCTGGTTTCATTTGGGCCTTAAAATTATACGTCGAGTGACTACCGGTAGGGTTAGCCTGTTGCCATGGTGCTTAATGTTAAACCCACCGCCGCCCAGTTTAGATCTTTTTTAAACTATTATGGTGGTTCTGTTGTGTTGCGGGGTTAAGGAGGGATGTGAGGGGGAGAGAGTAGATGTAGGGCAGATGGGTGGAAAGACAATTTCTGATGAGTTGTTTATTTTATTTTTTATTAGTAGTCAGGTAAAAACAAGACTTAAAAAGGGAATAAAGAATTCTCAGAAAAACACCCTACTGACAATTTTGCCCATGCTAATCCCAGGCAGCCTCAATTGCCATAAAAGTGTTCACTTTCAGTGCTATTGGTATATAGCACTTCCTGCGGGTGAAAATGGCACCTACTGGAGACCTGCTTTGCATGGAGGGGCCAATGCAGCAGTGGCAGAGGAGACACTTGCATCAATGGGAAAGGTCCCGAGGATGATGCAATTGGTGTTGGTGATTCTGCTTCCTCTACAGCCTGTGGTGTTGCAGGTCTGGAAGTGGGATGCAGGGCATTGCAACTAAGGCAGATTGCCTGCTCCCGGAACCTGCTCCTGAAACGTCCATCCACTTGCTGATAGTGGTAAGGAATAAAATGGTTTACTAATGCTGTGGTACCCAGGCTCTGTGGAGGAACTGTAGATCATCCTCTCCTGTGCACCTCTCCACAAAACGTGCACTATCCCAGGGCCATCTTAAGCTTTTTTCGGGCCCTGGGCATAGACATCTTTGGGGCCCCACTCAATCATACGAAAGGAATTAAGTCATCAAGTATATCTGGTGGCACTCCCCTCCCCCACTGTGAGCAAACCCCCTCCTCACAGCATTCAAAATAAACATGTTTACTCCCTTTAAGTCCCCTTACCCTCTTCATTCTTGCTCTAATCGGATTGATAAACAACTAGCATTTGACAGCTGATATTAACAATCTACATGAGGTTACTTTTGTTCTAGTATAGAAACAGGATACTTTTTATCAATAGCATCCGGTAAGGTATGCAGCCTGTAGTATTAATGCGGGACTGCATGTAAAAGGTACATGTCTCCCATAATAGACAGAGAACTCGCATTAGCTGCCTGGGAGAATGCAAAAGTGCTCATGCATGGATAGAGCAGACCAATTGTAAGGAAGGAGAAAGCTATACATACAATAGCATTGATAGTGGAGGCAGATTAGAAGCTACCAGGAAGGTGTCTCTATCCAGACAGACTGAGATTAGAAGTGGGACATGGTTTTCAAATAGCGTTGCCATTAGAGATCAAGGGAACAAATGCCTGTGGTCTGCAGTATATCAATGCTCACTAATATAGTGTAAGCAACCCTATAGCCAGTGAAACCATGAGTGAGGATTTTATGAAGATCATACCCTGAGAAGGAAATCACACTGGGCGGCTGACAATTATGAAAGGTTTAGGGACTGTTAACACTGAGAGGTTAGGCAATACAAGATTAAATGAGATGCCCGGGATCACATATTGCTTAAGGGGTGAAGCTGGGATTTGTGCCAAGTCTGCAATTTTTGCATTTGAACACTTTCTTTTCCAGCTCTTACCATGTACTAAAACAATCTCATTTTATAAAACTGACTTGCAAAGTACACAAATCACATTTCCAAACCTGACCATTTTTAAAACCAAAATATTACAGAAGGGTGTTACGCAAAATGGGAATTATTCCAGCTACATTCTATCCATCATCAAGGGAAGTATATAAGTACCAGCATACCAATCGATGTGATTTAACAGATTTAATCTAGGTATGTCTTTTGTACTTTTAAGCTATACATACTTCCAAAACAATGGCTTGTGAAATTGTCATTCATAAACGTGCAGAAAAAGCTTTGACTTTTATACAAAAAGCAAAACGTTGTTTGTGTCAAACAAACAGACCTTAACATATACACCATCTGGTCTGCTCTCTCCTGTCTACCACCCCTTCCACTCAAATGGCCTACATAAAAAGTAAGATCGAGTAATGAGCTAAACGATGCCACCAGCATGCAAGAAGGCAAACCTCAGAAGACTGCACAGTAATGCAAGATATATATATATATATATATATATATATATATATATATATATATATATATATATATGATTTGACCAGGATCACTATCGTCTGCTGGCAAAGCCAGGATACAAGCAGGAACACTTTGGTTCCACAGTCTTTCATTCACCTTGTGGACTCATTGTTTATGCTCAACTTTGGAGGGGATTGCTTAGGTTTTAGAACGCCCCATCTGAACAAACCAATTTCTAGACCTTCACCATACGAATGACATGTTAGTTTTTATAGCAACCCCTATCTGGTGCAGGAACATTGCTGATAATAGCACCTCTTATGCTGCAAAACCAAGTACATATGCAGGTAGGTTTATAAACTTCAGACATAGGAAAGGTTCAGCCAGCCTTGCTGCAATGTGCTCTTCTAATCTTTCATAGGAACACACATCTCTGCAATGCGTGCTTAACACACTGAGCTAACGTCTGAACCATTGTGGCACCCAATTTATCAATATGGATTTCAACTTTGGCTATTGCACATGAGCAACATAATTCCCACAAGAAGGAAAGAATGCTACAGAAGTTGTGCAGTACGGAAAACACAAACTATGTATTCCACAGTGAACACAGAAAGCATTACATGATGAATTGATCAAGGCATAATGTAATTGTCAAAACAGACAATAGGTTTAGCGCCTCAGGAGCATGCCATAAAATATCCTGGCGTGTGCTATTTAAGTCTGGTGAACAATGGAATCTTACTTTAGATTATGCAGACTTGTGGGGGGCCCCCTCCAAGGTGTGGGCCTTGGGCAAGTGCCCCTTTTGCCCTCCCATAAAGACGTCTCTGCACTATCCCTTTTCGACGTCAGACAGTGGAGTGTCTGTAGGGACCGTGAAGTACTGCAAGCACTGGGAAGGTGTTAAACTCCTGCAGTCAATCTCTTCATCGCTGGAGGATGCCCCGCGATGTTGCGACTCCATCTCCCAAAAAAAAATTATCAGAAAGATCAAAAGGAAATAAAACACTAATTAAAACAAAAGGATAAAACTCCTTAAAAGGGGAATGAAAAACTCAATGAATATAAAAAAACAGAACACAAAGTACAACAAATGGAGAACACACAGGGGAAAAAAGATTGGGGTAGGAAAAAGTGCTCTTTGGACAAACAGGACAGTCAAAGTTTGAACTGTGATTATCTGAATTTGTCGCCAAAGTACTGAGAAAGTGTAATGTCTTCTGGAGTATATATGCTTTTGCTACACAAGTACTTACTGCATTCTGGATCCCAGCCCGCACCAGCGTCTAGGTCTTTTTGGTTACCTTTCTTATTACTATTAGAAGACGGTACTCCGCTCTCTTGGTTCTTTCCAGTCTGATTTTTTTGATAATATCTCCAATATTGCAGCCATACCATGACAAGCACGCAGGACGCCTGGGTAGCAGCCCGGCTACTTCAAGCCAAGGATTTATTTTGTGAAGAGCAGGAATTTATTGCTACATTGCCCACTGTTGGGACTAATAAAAAAGCTAACAGCAATGTTAGCAAGGAAGTGTCTCTGCTGAGGGAGTATGAGAGACTCCGAAGAAGGGAAATATCTAAATGGTGGGTGGAGCATTCTCTTCAGAATTATTTGGACATTAAGAGAATACCACGAGGTTTGCGCATTATGACTACTCCATCCTTTGAGGACCAAAATCCTCGAGAAATGGGGAGAGGCCAGCAAGGATTGTTCCGGCAAGTTCTTGACAATTTTAGTAAAGTATGCAAAATTGGATCGTGAACAAGCACTCAAAGAATTGGGTAAAGTTGAGTCTGATCTTGCCAAAGTCTGCACAACAGAGGAAGGCGAATCCTTACGCAAAAAAAATGGATGAAGCTTTAATTTCATATGAAGATGAAATCAAACAGCGTAAACACAGAAAATTTCTACGAGATAAAACAGACTACGAGATGGGTCGTGTCTTTACATTTGCGAAACATTTCGAGACTCTCCGCAAAACTAACGCTACACAGTCAATGTCTGTTCCATCTGGTAACTTAGCCGCGGCAACCTCTGAGTCAGATATCTCTGCATCTGAGACTGACGAGCCCATTCCCAAAATGAATTTTTTGGATCAAATGCGACTTTTATGTCAGGATGGGAAAAATCAAAAAAGAGGTAGAGGTCGGGGTAAACCAAAAGGACGAGGAAGAGGACAGAAATCGCAGGCAAAAAAAGTCATCCGCCGACGCCGACGTGGGAACCAGTCTAAAGGCGCTGCAACAGGGCAGATCAACGCGCTCTGGAGCCAAAAAACAACAATAGACAATATGAAGAGTTGCCAAATTATCAACCTGACGTCCCATGTCCTCACCAAATCCCAGACCTCGTCGTTATCTTTGGGTCTTAATTTCTGTCCCACTGTGAACTATGATTACGCACAGGTACGCATAGACTTTGATAAGTTTATGCGTAAAATTAAGCTAAAAAAATTCTTTGCAAATACAGATGCCACCGATAAACGTCCTACATCACGTACTGGTGGCACTGATCTCTTAATTTTGATTATTCCATCACTCATGGATCTGGCATGCCTCGATGATGACAAATATTTAGTTTTTTTTGTTTTTTTCCTCGAGCATTGACTTTTCTGATTTTGACATCAATCCCAACTGGGATATACAGACCAAGCTTAAAAGTAAATCTAGATTTAACCCTCAATTTCCAGTCGGCGGCTGTATTGAGGCTTTCCATGATCTCTGCATTGATGATCTCAGAAAACTTTGTCAAAAGGCTGGCACTACTAAACAGAATCTCACCATTGCCCAACGTCAAGCTATGAATGAACTCCAGCTGCTATCCAATATTGTCATCAAACCAGCCGATAAGGGCTCCAATGTTGTTATCCAGGACAGAACTAAATATGTTATAGAGGCCAATCGGCAATTATATTACCGCCAATGCTATACCAAAATGTTGAAGGATCCTTCTGAAGAAATCAGGACTGATTTGATTGCTTCATGTACAAGGTGGATGAATGAAGGTCTATTGGAGGATGATCTGGTGAAATTTCTCACTCCTACATGCTACACTATACCCACCATCTACTTCCTCCCAAAAACGCATAAATGCCTTATTAATCTCCCAGGCAGGCCTATCGTTACTCTATGTGGCTCATTATTGGAACATCTAGCCCAATTTATTGACGAAACACTGGTCAAATTTGTCACGGTGTTACCTTCCTACCTGAGGGATACTAAGGATTTCCTACAACACGTTACTAATACACCTTGGGAAGGTGGTTTGCTTTTGGCCACTTTAGATGTAGTTTCTTTATACACATCTATCAGCCACAATATTGGTATTCTTGCATGTAAATACTTTTTGGACACCCGCTCTTTAAATTACCTTGGGCACAGTTCTATGATTTTGGACATGCTTTCATTCTGTCTACATAATAATGTTTTTCTTTTTGAAGGACACTTCTACCGGCAAGTAAGGGGGACTGCGATGGGTAGTACCTTTGCACCATCCTATGATAATCTCACAATGGGGTGGTGGGAGGCTACTTTCCTGTCTGATTTATTACTATCTTGCTTTCCGACACAGATTATCTCCTGGTGGCGGTACATAAACGATGTGTTTATCATTTGGAAGGGCACTGAAAGGGACTGGCTATCATTTGTCAAAAGCATTAACAATAACCAGGTCAATCTCAGCTTCACTGAATGCCACAGTCGCTCCAAAATTGTCTATTTGGATGTGACTGTCATGATGGACGTTTCAGGCATCAGTACTGCTCTACATAAGAAACCTACCAACACTGGTTTACCACTTCATGCGAATAGTTGTCATCCTACACCTTGTAAAAAATCCATTCCTTATGGCGAATTTATTCTGGATTGCCGCAATTGTTCCAACATTGCCTGTTTCGACTACCACTGTGCACACACAGCTACAGACTTTTGAAACAAGGTCACCAAAAAAGAACGATTGAAATGGCATATCTCCGAGCTTGTGGTATGTCCAGGGATACCTTATTGTATGATACCAGTCCAAAAACTGTGTCAAATGATGATCCTAGACTCATCATCACATTTGATACTGCTTCCAATGACATTCGTAAAATTGTTGCAAAGCATTGGCACATTCTTATCCTGGATAATGACTTGAAGCCATTTCTGGGCAATCGACCAACCTTGACGTACAAACGTGTTCCCTCTTTAAGGGACAAACTTGTGTCCAGCTTTCTACCCCGAGCGGGCTAGATCCAAGGTTCCAACACATGGCTTCCAGCTTCACAAACGGGATTCACCAAGTGCATGAAATGTAAAGCATGTGCACACGCCATAGCTAAAAAATCTTTTGTGCATCCCATCACTCAAACACAGCAAATGATACGTCATTCTATTAACTGTGATACCACCTTGGTTGTTTATGTACTTTCTTGCCCTTGTGTGCGTTGGTATGTTGGCAGTACCACCTGTAAGTTGAAACTGAGAATTCTGCAACATTTGAGAGCTATTAAGAATTCTGATCCGACATATCCGATGGCCAAGCATTTCAAATCTGAACATAACAATGATGTGAAAATGCTAACGTTTTTTGCTGTGGCACATGTACCCCCTCATCCCAGGGGTGGTGATCGTATTTTGAGGCTGAGACAACTTGAAACCAGATTTATTTTGGATCTGGACACAAAATTTCCCAGGGGTCATAATGTGGACGAGGAGCTGCATACTTTCTTGGGTACTTAATTATGTGCTCAAGTCTATCTATTGTCTCTTTCGCCATTTCTGTTGTATTTCCCTTTACCGGGGTTATCTTTTGTTGGTTTCATGCGTCTATTGATTAATTTTTTCTATACTTTTTATAAAAATGTTTTGACCTGCTTGTTTTAGCTGATTATTTTGCATATAGGGGGAGCCTTCTTTTATTCATGCCCGTTTACTCTGGTAGCTGACACGCAGTCGTTTTTCTTATATATTTGTGTTCTTCTTTTCTCTCCTTGGCATTGTTCAATTGTTCCTCAATGCTTAGATTATACTGGCCCTGCCGACAGGGTGTTCTGGTTGTGTCATGCTGCTTTCAGCCCTTGGCCTTGTGTACCTTTGCATCATGGTTCTATGCACTTGCACTTTAATGGAATAGCTGCTATTATTTGCAAATTTTGTACAGTTTACAATATTGATGCACTTCCACTTTATAACTTCTCCAAATTTGAAGTCAGTTAGGGACACTGTTGTCCTGCTGCTTGTTTAGCTCATTTGCACTAAATTACAGACATTTTATGATCTAGCTGCTATTCTTGCTGGTTGCACATATTATCTTGCCTTTTGCACTGCCATGTTGACATTTTTAACATTTTGGTCCAGCTCCATTGTTTATCTAATTTTACCTCTAATTTTGGCTGACCTGTTTTTACTGTAACTTTACTGTATTTTCTATTTGAGAGTTAGGAATAACATGCTTTGTTTACTTCCTTTATGAGGTCGATTGTACATTTGCACTGGGTTATTTCCAATGTTGGTTTTCTGTATTCTGAGTGTGGCTATTATACTATCTGTGTCTTGTGGTCATTACACTGCTATTTAATGCACTGTGCATTTATTTCTAGTAAGGTCCTCATACAGATATTGTTATATGTATCAGGATTTGACCGTATAGTGGGACTACTATGTTCCACATACTGCTTTACACTTTGGTCAGTGCCACTTTCTACCTATCAAGCACTGACTGAGTTTTGTAAAGGCCCTGTGCTTCAATTTTTCTGATTTTGCCTGGATATATACTCCCTTCCAACATGGCCAATCTTGTGTCCTCATGTGTTGTAAACAGCCTCTGCTATTGACACAGTCGAGGGACTGCATGACTGCAATGTATTTACCACTGCATAACCGACTCCCCCTTACGTGATCAAGCACTTAGTATAGCGCGAAACGCGTTGTTTGCAGGCTGCTTCACCTAGGCGTCCTGTTGTTGTTTTGTCTTCTATGTGCTGCCCTGTGTCGTGCATTTGTTCTCTGCACGATGCATGTGTTTTTTTAATCTTGACTAAATATTAAAGACATCAGTAATTCTTATACTGTGTCTGTTGTGTTTTTTTTCCGACCCCTTACTGAACCTGGCACTTGTTTTTGTGCCTGCGGGAGTGCAATTCGCCCTTTCCTCCTTTTTCTGCAAATATATATATATATATATATATATATATATACACACTTATATTTTACTGGGCCTGAGGTAGCGGCCCAGTAGTTATGGTTAAGTTGCTAAACCCATAGGAAGAGCACTTTTCTTTTTGGGTGGCTTATAACTTCATTATTGTTTTGTGTGCCACGGCTTTACCGTGGCTCACTGTGACTGAAGCGCTTCCCGCCCATTACTTATTGAAGTCTATTTCTTTCTTCTCCCCTAGATCCTCCTGCCTCTGCCTCCTGCCCGGCCCCCTGCCCGCCCTTCCCTGCATCACTTCCTACTTTAATCAGGTGCACGCGTCTCCGAAGTGGGCTCACAAGTGGCTGTTGGGCTGTTCGGCCCATGACCCCCTCGCCCCAAACCAAACACTATGCCCCATGGCCCCCTCACCCCCAACTAAACACTATGCCCCCTGTCCCTCACCCCCAACCAAACACTATGCCCATGGCCCCCACGCCTCAAGCAAACACTATGCCCACTGTCCCTCACCCCCAGCCAAACACTATGCCCCATGGCCCCCTCACCCCCAACTAAACACTATGCCCCATGGCCCCCTCACCTCCAACCAAACACTATGCCCCATGGCTCCCACCCCCAACCAAACACTATGCCCCAAACAAACTCTCAAGCATGCACCCATACAGACCCGAACCCCCCACCCCAACTCACCACACTCTCAAGCATACACCATGCACCCATACAGACCCGAACCCCCACCCCCCAACTCAGCACACACTCTCAAGCATGCACCCATAGACCCGAACCCCCACCCCCTAAATCAGCACACTCTCAAACATGCACCCATACAGACCCAAACCCCCAACTCGGCACACAAACTCTGAAGCATGCATCTCAACATACACAACACGAACATTCAAAAACAAACATTCATGCACATCCGACACTCCCCCAGACCCCCATCTCAACATACACAACACAAACCCTCAAAAACAAACATTCATACACATCTGACACCCCCCAACTCAACATACACAACACAAACATACAGCAGAACAGACTCGACACACAGACCACTTACCGGAGACGTGCTGAAAGGCAGATAAACTGGAACGCTGGCGAGGTAACTGGAATCGTACTACGGCTGGCGTGGCAAGCAAGGCTGAAATGCCTTCCAGCATCAAGCCTTACTGGCCACGCCAGCCGTAGTGCTGGCACGCCATTGGTGCAGCACACACGCACTACGTGGCTCGTAGGAGTGACATGGTGCGTGTGTGCTGAGCCAATGACGGCCAGTGTTTTGTCCGGCCCGGAAGACAACAAAGACTTTCCTAATGGAGGGCGGCCGATGCTGCTTGCGGGCCGCCCTCCATTAGGAAAGTCTTTGTGCCTCGCGGGCCGGAAAAAACAGCATGGCGGGCCGCAACTGGCCCGCGGGCTGTATGTTGTGTACCCATGCTCTACTGCAACTCCCCCCTGGCCCCCTCCCCCCACACACACTGTTTCGAACAGTTTTATCAACACTGAAAGAAACGCATGTGAGAAAATGACCGCCATTAAGTTGTCATTGTCCCCTCCCCACAGCCAGGGCCGGCCTTAGGGCAGGGCCGCCCAGGCGATTGCCCAGGGCACCACTAGCCCCCTGCCAGGCAGCTCAGGGGAGCCTTTGAAGGTCTGCCCCGAGCTGGCATGATGGGAGTAGGCACAGCTGGCACCCTATTGAAAAATGTGACGCCCCCCTCTCTACCCCTCCCGCATGACCAGGAACGCTTGGCGCCAAATTTTAGTTTTGCTGCCTGTGGTGCCACCGCCGCTAGGGCCAGCCCTGGCCACAGCACGCAGCATTATGCACCCCCCCACCCCCTTTCCAATCACCCACCATTCGCATTCCTTAAGGGACAAGCCCAGTACTATCGCCACTCCTACTCCCCACCCAAGCTATTCCCTGCACACACACCTCTCACCCATTACCTGCACACACAGCTCGCACCCTCTACCTACACACACAGCTTTCATCAATTACCTGCACACACAACTGTGCCTGCAACAAATTCACATTAATCACGCTTAATTGCAGCAGACAAAAGTTGATCGCAGAGGGGCTATGTAGGCTCTCCAAAATGGGCATTATGTCCCGAGCGGGCTATTCAAATAGAAAAGAGCAAACCAGCGCCTGCAGGTTAACACAGTGACATGTGACACTAGAGAGTTCCAACCAGGGCCAAGGTTTGAATCTGCAGTAAGTAGGTGGGGGGTGGGGGGTGGGGGCAAATGTGCCCTTTCCCTGCCATCCCGTGCTGTGCTTCAGGACAATGGTGGATATCTAGCAGTGCCCCACAGCGCACAACCTTTTCTGTCCCAAGGGACTGGGTGGGGTGTGACGAATCAACTTCCGGGGCACCAGGGGTCCAGGGAAGAATATCGGTTTCTAAACCATCAATCAGCCCCACACCTCTAGTACACCCATCTTATTTTTCTTCAACGCACCTTGGCCTTTTTCCTCTTCGCTGATTTGAAATGGTCTCTGGGTTAATAGCTGCGTTAGAACTCTGTTTTGGGAATAATCTTTTATATATTTCCCCCACCTTCCCTTTTTGCTGTTATTATTTCCTGTTTTTAATTGCTTTTAGAATATTTACAGTGTGTATTCTACCTTGGCTAATATGGCTGTATTTTCAATATCAAACCTGATCATTCTGACTGTTTAGGGTCTGTATGCATAGCAACATTTAACTCAACTGAAACGGGGGCACAACGCCACATTAATGAAAACAAGATTCGGGAAATAAAGAATTCATCTTTTATACTGTGCACATCACAGCCGCAGTGGCACCAGGTCTTGTCCGGATAATGGCGTAGTGCCCTCCTACCAGGTGTGAACCAAATCAGTCTATGTGAAGTTGATGGAAAGGGGCAGTACTTGTGAGGGAAAGAGTAGTAGGTGCAGAGGAGAACAGATGGCGAAGTCAGATGGGGGGTTAGTGGAGGGAGGTGTATGATGGTGTTCACAGGAATGCATTACTAGTCAGTTGTGATTGTATCCAGAGAAAGGTGATGGGGGCCGCCCACGGTGGCAGGCAATTTCCACGAAGGCTGATCTAGTGCATTGCATGAATGCTAGTACTCAGATTAGGGCAACGTCAGGGCCTTGGGCTGTGCTCCAGTTCCCCCCTGAGGTGTGCAGGCTTCTTCACCAAGGTTGTTGAACCTCTCTCCTAATAAAACTGGAGAGTAATCTGGGGGTGCCAAGCTAGCTGACAAGATGTGCCAGTGCCCAGGTGTGGCTGTGTGCAGTTGATTGTTATACCTTTGCGATACCTCGTATAGCCAGCCACCTTACGTTAAATGTAAAATATGTCTGCATGCAGTAAAGTCAGATAGTGTTCTATGTTAATGGTAACAATATTGGGGCTGAAGGAGATTTTTGCTGTATATCAATCTCATTGAAAAAGGATGGTCTGGGGAGATGGAAGTTTGACACACTTCTGCAATTCAAAGAGAAGGAAAAGTTTGGGAAATTCCTGTGTTTGTGTGTTCTACAATATGTATGTTTAGGTGGATGTGTTAAGATGTCCTGGAAAGTCCCAAATTACACAGAGGTTCTCCAGCCAGCTCAAACAAACTCAGTACCGGAAATAAACATCATGCCATGTTCTTGCTGGAGAGGAGCGCCTGCTACCTTTTTTGGAAACAGTGCAAGGCAAAACCCAGCTTTATTATAATAAAGCAGGTACAGCATACAAGCATAAAAAGTCTTGGAGCGCTCGATTGATTCAATACAAACATTGGATTAAATACTCAAAAATCGTCATTGCTGACATCACAACATAGTCCCATAGTACAAAACCTAATTGGACTAGGGATTGGTTACGGGGATTGGTTACATATAGGGCCTCATTCTAAGTGTGCCAGTTCGGAAACAACGGTGCCGGTAAGCTTACTGGCACCGTTGTTTCCGGAACGCAGTGCTCCAGATAAGATTTTGAGGTGGGAGTATTTTACTCTCTATTTTTAAACTTTGAGAGTAAATGTGATTTTAAGAGAGTAAAAATGACTATTCTCCTTCGCAAGAGAGTAAAATGTATGCGACATCAGCCGACGTGTGAAAAAACTGTATGGAAATCATTACTATGCGGCAGCTTTCTGCATTGTGACAGAATACACCTTTCATTATTTCTGGCCTTTTGAGTTCTCCTGTACATATTTAAATGTTGAAATCACTAAAACCTAGCCAATTGTATAGTAAAGCATACATTCATTTGTATTGTGTGTTTTGAGATTCGATAGCAGAATTGTCTTTTGATGTTTAATGAAAGTCTTAATTTCCTGGAGCTATTACTACCTAATGGTATGCCAATGTTATGATACAACAGTGCAGAGAGGCAAGGACTCCATGCTAAATTCTATATCTAATCTAGTGGTCAAATGGTTATTTATATAGCTCTTTTGGCAAAGCGCTGTACATAGAACATATATATCACAATTACCACCAAACCAAAGTCGGTACTCCTTCATCGACCTCGAAAGGATGAAAGTCTGAGTTGGACTTGCTGGGATTCGATCCTGCAACCCACAGATCACGCAGAGATTGCAGCAACGAGTGCTCAATCGGTTCAGCTATCTTATTGGCTAACATCCTTCAGAGGTTGGTTAACTGAGTATCGACTGAAGTATAATGATCACAGTACCTAGATGTATGACAAACCATCTATGAATCGCTACATAAAGTTAAATACCTATCTGGATTATCACAGGGACAGGTTTTGCTGAGTTTCTATTTCAATTACCAATGTAACTTTCATTTGTTTGTTTTTGAACAGCGCTTGCACTTTCTTGAGAGTCAGGTTTTGGATGTTTTATTTGTAGTCTTGAAGATGTGAGAGGCTAGAACACCTGTGATCAGTATAATGACAATTACTCACCCTTGAGAAAAGACTCTGCTGCCACTGACCATTTACAGTAATGTACCCCATTGACTGCAAGGTTGAATGGATGTACACTAGACTGTGCATAGTCATAGTTTTACACTGTTTTTATAATTAGACTGTAAATTAAATTAGAAATGTAAAAATGATCTGCCTCTGCATGATTATGCACCCAGCACCGGGACTCTGAAAAATGCAATTGTGCAATACTGGTTTGCTTTCACTGGAAAAAAAGCAGAACTTGTTTAAAAAAAACATTCTCAATTGCAACTTAGTTTTCCATCTTATTAATTGTACAATCCTAAAATTCTAGGAAAACCTGCGCACAGTTCTTCTGAAGCTGAATGGAAAGAAACCTCTCCTTTTATCAGTGTGCAGTTTATTTTTTGAAAGGCTGCAGAGAAATGCATTCTGTTTGGGGTGGCTTGCAATTACATCCATGTAGATAAAAATCACAAGAAGCCTTCTGGTTTCTGTCATGTAACCTGACCTTTGCACTGCCCTCTGCTCTAAACCTGTGTGTAAATGTACCCAGGAAAATAATAAAGCTTGCGTATTTACAAGATTTTCATGCGTAAAAAGGCCTAGTACTCACCTTATCTGGAGCCCAGTGCACACTATAACTCTTCGAGTGGGTTCCCTCCCGCCAGTCAGGTCAGGATGGCACCCGCCCGCAGAGTTTTCACAGGAGCATGCTGGTGCTCCCGTGTCCCCATTCCCATCGAGTCCTGGGCGACTAAAGAAATTACTGGTGCCCGGCTTCTCGGATTCAGACTTGGAATAACCCGGTGGCACCAGGAAGTCAGGCACCAGTAACTTTTTACGGGTCCAGGGGAAACCCACCATAAGCAACGGCAGGGTTACCGCTGGACCTGTAATGAGGCCCTTAGACTCTATAATTGTAAAATATTTCATTGGGTTATGGCAATCTGATGGCTCCACTTGAGACCACCTCTAAATTGATAATAGTAAAAAGACATCATTTCTACAATATGTAATTGTTTGGCATAATACATAATAGGGCATCTAGCATAAAGGATTCTGATTGGTTGGCTTCTTACTGACCAACTTTGGACAACTGACAGGTCATCAAGACGTGAGATACACAGGTGTATGGGGAGAGAGGTCTGCAAACTACTTTCCTTTCTGTTAAAGAAGATCCCGTCCCTCATTTCTAGGCCATAAAATAATAAAGCCAGAGTGAAATATTTGTATTTTGGCCTTGTGTGGCAACTTGTGTCTGGGGATTGTGTAAGGAGTAAGGCAGGTGTCTTATCTGTTTTTTTTGCTAATGAATAGGCAGTGTTCTTCAATTATGGGTCACGTGCGATGGGACCATTTTTGGAATTATTTCGCCCTGCATTAATTAGATATTTTACCTAATATAAATGAGAGTGTCATGGTTGGTCTTACCACTGGAGACACTCTTGAGCTATTCTACATGATGATATGATATGATATGATATGGTATTTGTAACGCGCCTATACACAAGTGTTTCAAGGCGCGACGAGGCAGGGAGGGAGGGAAACAAGGGGAAGACAGACAAACGATCCTACTAGGCCAGGTGTCATTCAGATCGCGCAAGTGCAGAGGTAAGGGGAAAAGGAGAAAGTGCAGGGGGAGGAGGTGGGGGGGAAGTGCAGTACAAGGTAAGTAGCGTAATAAAATAATAAATAATAAATAAAAGGGCCAGCTGGTGGCAAGTGCGAGGTAAGTGCAGAGCAAGTGCTGGGAAGGGGGCTGTAGGGATACAGTGACAGTCCCACAGTGCAGGGGGAGCCAGGGAGGCAGTGCAAGTGGAGAGTGGCTGGGCCCTGGACCGAGGTCACTGAGAGTGGCCCAGATGCAGGTTTAGTGCAGAATTCAGTGGGGAGTTAAGCAGGTTTAGCAGGGGAGACGGAGAGAGAAGGCAGAAGCGAAGAGGAAGGTTTTGAGGTGCTTCCGGAACCGGAGATGGTTCTCCTCGAGTTTCAGGGAGGCAGGAAGGCTGTTCCAGAGGGAGGACCCTGCTGCGGAGAGAGATCTACCCCCAGCTTGTTGCTTAGAGAAGCGGCTGACCATGAGGGAGTTGGAGACGGATGAGCGAAGGGCTCGTGAAGGAAGATATTTAGGAAGAGAGAGTTGAAGGTATTTAGGCCCCAAGCCCCAGAAGGCCTTGTGGACAATGCAGAGGGTTTTGAACTTAATCCTCGCAGCCACTGGGAGCCAGTGAAGAGATTTCAGTCCTGGAGAGATACGGTCCCTGGGCTTGAGGCCAAGGACAAGTCTCGCAGTTCTGTTCTGGATAAGTTGCAGAGGGCGGAGAGTGGAGGCAGGCAGATTAAGATAGAGGCTGTTACAGTAGTCCAGCCTTGAGAGAACCAGGGCTCGGGAGACAGTGAGCTTCTGGGGGAAGGAGAGGAAGGGAAGAATACCTCTGAGGAGGTGCAACTGGTAGTGTGACTTCTTAGAGACGTCAGATATATGAGTCGTGGAGTCGTTTGGCTTCTATTTGTCCTGCACCTGGCTTACAAAGGCTAGTTGTGCTTTGAATTAATCTAAGAATACACGGCATATGTCCTGGGAATCGTTATCTCTTGTGTTCACTCTGCCGTTACTATACTCCTTTATTCATGGTAACCTTGACTTCATTTCTGTGTTATTGAGCTATATACACGTGTCATTCATGTTACATTCAGGTTATACATTGCTTATGTTACTTTAATCTTCATGTCTTATGGATGCTATGTTAATATTTTCCATGTATGAATGCACATGTTACCTAGTGTTTGCATTCTTCATGTTGAGTGCACATTTGCTTTGCGTCTAGTGCATGCACATGTATTCTCATAATGTTGGTTTGGTACACTCATGCCATGTTCAGCATTAGATTGTATCCATCTGTTGCTGTACATGCCCGAGATAAGGGTGGTACGGTTGTCTTATTAAGTAACATTTCCCCATGTGTACAATATTAAAATGGGGGAGCGGCAGATGCTATGTATGACGTAGTCATCTGCCTCTCAACAGATGTTTGGAGAATTATATATCTATTCAGTGAAAAAACTGTAGTTGAAGTGATGTTAAGGGAAAAAAACTGATGCAACGAAACCCTTGAAATTTGGTGAAAAAACTTCAATTGAAGTGACATTAATGTGCTGATTTAATGCAACAAAACCCCTAAAAGTCAGCAGGTGCTGGAAGCTACACCACCTTAACTATGATGCCCACATTGCAAAGCCCATAGGCACAATGATAACATCACAAATGACATCACTGATGGTATCATGAGTGGCATCACTTGTACAGCAGATCATGTGTGCAAGAAAGAGATGCAACATTTAAAAAGCGTGTTTCTGAATATGAGGGTGGATTCAGCTTGGTTTCAAACTGTAATTTGCGCAGCATTAAAATTCGACATTCCCAAATCGAGATTTATATGAATATTCATATAAGGACAAACATACATATAGCATTCATAGATCCAAGTATTTGCCACACCTAATCTAATCAACAACCTTATTGGCACTCAACATAGTAAAAAAATCCATAATATAAAAAGAAGTCAAACACTCATTTCTTTTAGAATCACGATTCACACATACAAAATAAAATCTGCAAACAAATTTGCCTAAGGGCATGTGCATGCTATCAAATTAGAGAACTGATAGGTTCATAGTAAGACAGATCTCAAGTCACATATATATATACATATTCAATGAAAAAACATTGTTAAAAGGACGTTATGGTTACAAGTAAAACCGAAAACCCCCAGAAATTCACCAGTTTGTTAAGCTAAGCAACCAAAACTCGCACCACCACCGTGCACTGCTAAGGCTAACACCCAGGACATCAAAGATGACAACACAAATGTCTTAGCATAACTGGCGAATTTCTGGGGGGTTTTCGGTTTTACTTGTAACCATAACGTCCCTTTAGCAAAGTTTTTTAATTGAATTTCTGTAACGCTCACCTGGTTCCCACGGGGGCGCTGGTCTAGTCTGGATTGCTGTGGCCTCTTCTAGCGTGATGCGCAGGACCCGGAACACCGATTGGACAGGACCTCCAAATCGTGCTTGCCTGGCCCGTAGGAATATCCTTCTGCAGATGAGAAAGGGGATTAACAGTCTGAAGAATAGTGTGTAAGCGCACCCCTTTCCCCGTTCCCCCTTCGTTCCTCTCTAACTTCCTCCAAACCCCGGTTTAAGCTCACCTTATGGTTTGGAAGGATGAACTCTCCATCCTGCTTCTGGTGCAGGGGCGCGTGTTCGTCCAGTTATTTCACTGGTTTTCAGAATGGCGCTGGCAAAATCCACTTGACTTTCCTGAGCGATGCGCCGTAAGTATGAAAGTTCAAAGTTCAAGTGAGGCCCCCTTTATGTTGTCTTTCTAACCTGTGATCTGTCCTTTATTTCAGGTGCAGAATGAAGGCGATGCGTCGAGGGGTTAAACTGCCGAGGTGAGTAGTGATGAGGGCGATCCCTCTAAATGTCCTTATCATTCCCCAGAAATGTCTCTTGTTCTTTCCCCATAGGGGCCGGGGTACGGTACCTGCCAACGGGGCGGCGCCGACCCGAAATGTGGAAGAAAAGCCGGTAAGTATTATGGCTGTTAATCAGGCTTTCCTTCTGTGTTCCTTCTGCTCACCTTTTGTTTCTTCCTCTCTCCCCTAGGTGCAGAGATGTGGCGTCCGATGCTTTTAAATGGAAGTCTTTCTTCAGGGATGGTGGCAAGAAGATTCCGGATGCAGGTAAGAAGTTTGAAATAGTCCTTGGTTTTCACCTTTCTCTTCTCTTCCTTCCTTGCAGGTCTTCCAGGTTCTAGGCGGGCGTGGCTGGAGTCCAGGAGCAGGAGCAGACACGGTGAGTGCAGGAAGCAGAACAACGCGAAGCATGAGCTGCTGTCTGGGCGTGGCTTAAATAGCCTCCAAAGAAGTCCCAGGTATGTATCCTTCCCCAACTAGGTATGTATCCTTCCCTGGCCACGCCCGAGTGAAAAAATAGTCCCTATGAAAAAATAGTCCCTTTCAGGTCTCAGGGAGGCCTGAAGCGTGCAGCATGGTCTGCATCAGGTAAGTGCACAAAACACCTCCCTTTATGAGCCTGGTGCCTATGGCGCCAGGACTGATGTCCAACATGAGCCTGGCGCCAAAGGCGCCAGGACTGAGTCCAAAGAGCCCCTATAAGGGGCTGCTGGGCTTTTACCCGAGGGCATGATGCCTGCTTCCGGGGGTGCTGGGCATGGCCTTGTGCTCCGGGGGTAGGCATCATGACAATTTCATAGGTTTTTATTAGTGAAAATTAACCATAATTTCCCTGTAATAGTGTTTTCAGTGAATTTCATGGTTTTTTACCAGTGCATGATATTTTCCTACAACTTACTAATACCATACTTACCCAATATAGCAATAGTTGTGTCCAATTTACAAAATGTCACCTTAAAACTCTGCCATTTCCCACCTTCTAGAATTATTTTAACACTTCTATACTTTTTGCAACTATTTCAACTTGTTTTGCATCCATAGATGCCGACGAACATCTGACTTCATTACGGACCTTCTGGACAGTGCCACATGACCATATGTTGGTGTGCAGCATGATGACGTGTCCGAGAACCCTTCCGCACTTCGCGATAAGATTGGCGCTTCGAGGACAGGTCGGAACTGCATTTTCTACTGACCTAGGAATTTTCAACTTCAAAATTTCCCTTGCACACTACTCATTATCCGTTTACAATCTAGTACACAGTACATACTTGGAAGAATTTTAGCAAAACTGCAATTTATTTTAATAATGGCACCAGCTAAGGCCATCCCTCCTTCCCAAGAGCCATCACCACCGCTGTAATCAAGGAGCATGAGAAACACTGCCCCTACCTTAGAAATAACACTCATGCTACATTTTCCCCTGTCCACCTGCCCCTCCATATTAGTGTTTGGTGCCTCTTCCCTCATTTCCCTTCGCACCTTTCGTTCTAAGCTCTCCTGCCAAAAAAAGACATCCGAACCACCTTTCACAGTTGAAAAAGAGAACTAAAAAAAAGTATAGACTCCATACACTATACATTTCTCAGTAAAGTACATAGACTCAATAAGATCTTCCAACATTTCCATTTGCATTTTGTGAATATTGGGGCGTTCATCCCCCGTTCCAGGAGCTGGAATGGTGGATACCTGCCCGGCAGCCCAAGTTATGAGCCCAATCGAAGTGAGGGTGGATAACTAGGTCTCCGGACCAACATCCCCCCCATTCCAGCCCCTGTAATGGGGGATGAAGGCCGTTCCTAATGTGGGATCCCGGGGTGCTAAAAAAAAATAAAAATCTTCCAACACTGGGACGCTTGCGGCATCCCGGTGTAGGAAAGAAAATCCTTTTCCAAGATGGCCACCATGGAAAGGGAAGTCGGGGTTCCATACAGGGCCCCTCTTCACTTTCCATGGCAGCCTGCAGAAGGAAAAAGAGAACCCTATGACTATATTACCACAAGCACATTTTTATTCCATTTCAAACCTATCCCAATTTCAAATAACTTTACCACAAAGCCAGACCTAGGTGGACATGTCCACTTTAACCACATGTGTTGTCCCTCGTTGTCATGGCCAGTAGCCTGATTGTCCTGATCATGACCTTATTCCATGACCCGGACAATCTGGCCACTGCCCATGGCCACAGGATACTCCTTAGTCACCAAAGGTATATCACTACTTTTTGTACCTACATTATGAAACTTGTCAAAAAATAAAACAGACACATTTGCAAAACCATGCTTTCAGGTCCTTGCAAATGCTTCTTACACAAGTTTGCTGGAAATCCACCCATGTTTTATTTTTTCAAATGCGTCAAATGTATGCATATACAATAGTCACATAACCTGGCCCCCACTTGACAAAATTAATTCAGACTTTACGAAAACATTTATATCTAGATCTAAAATCTTTTTGCAAACCTTTGTGTAGATTCGTCAAATTGCACCAGATTTAAAAGCCTTTACAATATTTTGGGACCCCGCCCCTCTAATTTTGCCCCCTCTTAACAGAATGCCACCGTACTTTGCAAACCTGTTCGGAATCAGATCAAGAATATAATTGCTGAATTTCATGCAGTTTCATTAAGTGGCACCAATGTTCTAAGCCATCCAAGAACTGCTTTTCACCAACCCTCCAATGCAGAGGTGTCCGAAAACTTCACAGGACTGTTTGCTGACTTTTGTGGCGGAAACACCTGTTTTTTTTGCTTCCTGCTGCCATATAACATCCTATCCTCCTCACCTCCCCAGAGATTATTATATAAGTTTGACAAGTGCAAGGTTGTGTTTTTAAATATATTTTACCGCAATGTCCATGGACACCGGCCGCTGTTCGCGAATCCAAGATGGTGGGCGTTTCCAAAAATCTGATGCACTTCACGCTTTTTACCATCCAATCAGTGGGCGCGTCCGATGTCCGCGGACACCACGTTGCCTTCTAAGCCAATCAGAGTCCGGTCCGTGGACCGAAAATGGAAGTGTCCGCGGACCGGACACAAATATCAATTTTTTTTAACTTACTTTTTGGTAGTTTTAAAAAAAGCTGCTGGACGGATTTACGCCAAATTAACAGAAGCATGCTTTTGGGACCAAGCCGCCGCTCCTGCCGCAAATTTGATGAAAAACCATCCAGCGGTTCGGGCTGTAGGCGTGAGCAAAGTTTTTTCCCATTCTCTTTAAGTTGTTTGAGATTTGGTGCAATTGCAGCATGAAAATGAACCTGTTCTTTAATTCCATGAGAACTCGACACAGGGGTTGATGGCCCATTAGAGAGACGTGTACAACTATGTAACTCGGCCAGGACTACAGAAGCCACTAGAGACGTATCAGACGGAGGAAAAGCTGAAACGTCACCAACAGCGCCTAGCAAAGAGCTTTCATTGATCAGGACATTGCAGATAGGATTTTTTGGATAGTTAAGGCTATCCTTGAGATCAAGGCATTTACCCTTTAAACCAGCTATTGGAATATTGATGAAATCTATCCCCAGCGTACCAATGGATGTTCCAGGTTTCACCAATAAACTACGTGCATTTGTGTCAGATGACTCAAGTAGTTCAATTTTTTACCTTATTAACGGGATCTTCCTGACATTCTTCTTCAGATACATTGCCCTCAGACGCTGTGCTCAGTGAACTGTTTAAGCAACGTTTCCCACTACACAAGTGTTTAACCATAATTATGTTTCAGGGTAAAGTATCGCTGACAGAATAACCCCTTCTGTCTTTTTGTTTTTTAGCACTCTTATTTAATAGGACTCAATAATAAAGCTAAAACAGGCACAGTTAGGAGATGTACATCCTTTGCTTTTTTGGAAACCTGACTCAATCAACAAAGGCCATACTCCTCTTGGGCAACCCAAACAGCAAACTATAGCAGTCCAAAATAACGGAATGTCAAATCAAGGGTCAACAAAATATATATAATTTAATTAAACAGACGATATACAAGATCTAAATCGAAATAAATGATAACAATGGAAAATGTATAGTACAAAATGTAAGATTGAAATGCTATAAAAAACGTTACCCCTCAAAACATATTCTTTTTCCATGTGTTTAATACAAATTGGGGGTTGAAAAAGCCACCTGACATGTCCCGCCTACCGCCCCACACACTTTTAATTTTTGGCCCACTATAGCCCTCATGTAAGGTACTTTCGGCCCTCTGTCAAAATCAGTTGTGCACCCCTGCAGTAGAGGAACGGAGGGACCAAGGTATGGGATTTGTATGGTGGCGAGTAAGTGCTCGGTGGGGGTCAGGGCAGATGGTAACAGTTTTGCTACTTTCTTTTCTACACTTTGACCCCTGCATACACGTTTCTGCCCAGGCACGCACATTTACAGACAGAATCATTGGTTAGTGTGCAAAGTACAAATTATTGGATGTCTGTGGTAACCACATTTGACTCCACCCGCCGTCTGTGTTTCATACCACTCGCCCCATTGCCATGAACTCAGTCCACTGGTCCTCAGGACTCTTATGACGACATGGAATGACTCCCATACACAGACCGGCTGCCAGAAACGATAGGTACAAACATGAGCTAAAAGAGCAAAACACAAAAAGGAGAATTATAAAACATGGACAATAGATAAACGATATGGAGGGTGGCACGTCCTATTTATAATTTTTATAAAACAAGTTTTCTTATGAATAGGTTTGTGAAAATGCGTCATTTTCAGGGAATTGGTCAAAGTAGCAATACGGGCAGATTTAGAGGAATATTTTATTGATCGTTTATTTTACCCACCAGTCTCTGCACCTCAGCGCACCCTGGCGGTGATCAATGGCATTTCACAACCAGTGCTTCACGAGGCTCAGCGATCGACCTAAAGGTTACTCAACAGAAAAGTGTTCGGATTAAAAACACGCATAGTATCAAAAATATAGAAAAAGCCTCGCCTTATCTGACGGCTAATGAACATTCTCTTCCAGAAATAAGAGTCACTTATTTGTAAGACACCCGTTGTTACAGACACCATATTTTGCTAAATCCTAAGGCGCCATCTACTGTCGAATTTAAGAAAAACATTTCTCCATGCGCGAAGCAAAGGCATTTATGTTATTATATTCACGATTTAAAAATATGTCCGTACTAGAAATGAACTGGCCCTATTTCACTTAATCATATCTTTTTTTAAATCAAGAATATCTGTCTTTTAAGAGACCTAAAGTGCTCTAATATGCGGTTTATTTTACCAGTGATAACATTTCACTCATTTATATTGCTAATCGTACAAGCACCTGGTGACTTTGGCCCTTCATTTCTACTGTATGCGTGTGCCTGTTTTCAGGATGTCACTCCCCAAATATTGTAAGCTACAGGGACATTGGTTTACATTTACAGTGTTTGAGGGCCTGTCACTTGTCCAAACACTGACTCTACTACTTACAGAAGTATGTGGCTATAAAACATTTTCCTGTCCCAGCTATCCCGACATGCCTTGCTACGCCACATTCAGTCCCGTCCTAAGAGGAATGTCAGTTTTCACAAAATGGCTGGCTGTAAAGAAATTAACCATCGTGTGTCGTCTCCAGCCAGCACGTCAAACGTGGACGCTCTTGCAATATTAAGGCTACTGTCCCGTCGGCTAATAAACCCTTACCATGCTGTTCGGATATTTTTTGACGCTCCAAGGCATGTGGGGTTGAAACTGGGCAAACATCATATACATTTTTGCGGTTCACAACGAACAGTACATTTCTTATTCCTTTTCAGCAAACTTTCCTTTAAGACGCCACCTTGTGAAGGAAATCCAGAAAGCCTAGTACCAGCTCTCTCCCCTGCGGAAAAGAAGCCACAGACTGCAGCACCATTGCCCAGGCCTTCGAAAACAGCCTTCGTCACATTCAAGGCAATGGCAAACAAAGTTCTTCCTACTTCGGTGGAAAACTCACTGGTTGTTATTTCTAAGTGCGAGTTCAAAAGGTGGGCATATTAAAAACACAGAGTCGGGAGCGGGAGGGGAGTGCTTCCATTTCATAGGTGAGGTGGAGTAGAGGTACAACACAGAATAACCGGCTTTCCACCAGGTATTCCCCCTACAGCTTCAAATACTGAATGCTTTTATGCCAGCAGGAGACTCTTACTCTCGTGCAAAAGCAATGTTTTACAATGAGATCCGCCTGCTTTAGCGCCTTCTAAAAGCAGGCGTATTGCACAGCAATCCATTGTAGACTATGCCATCTGATAACCGTATACCAGTGTCTGCAAAACATAGTGCACAACAAGGCGTAAAAAGTATTTCACCTTTTACTCTGGTTTCCGCAAATGATTCAAATTACATCCCAAAAATATGCACAAAAACACTGGAAGTGACACTCTATGAATTTAACACTTATAAAATGACTCTCACCATCTTTGGAGGCATTCATGGTAGAAGAAGTTACAATGCTGCCACACTAGAATATGAGGAACCATAAAACAAGCCACCATAAAACAAGCCATCCCTGACGCACGTTGGATTAGCACACACATTGACTATCCATTCACCACAGAGCTTCTGTTACCGCCCAGTCCCAAGAAACATTGCTGTTTTGGGTCTGTTAGGTCTCTTTTGGTTACCTATAGCCCCATTCTAGCCCAACTCCGAATTTAATCCTCCTCGTCCCAGTGACCCACCCCTCCCATTTCTGCCCACCCGGCACCCTTTCTTCACTGTCTTCACTTGCATGATTTTGCTCCATTTCTCCTCACTCTTTTTCACTTCTCTCGTGACCTTCAGACTCAACTTGGTGTAACTTCTGCATCAGTCTTCCTATCTACCTCCTCCTCCCCTGCGCGCACACCCCTAAAAAAAGATGCTTCAGTGCTCCCAGGATCGCCAACCTCATCGACCCCCCCACCCCGCCTAGTGCACAACACTTGCTCCTCTCCACACCTCCTGTCATTCTTTCACTTGGACTCTAGAATGCACAATCCCTCTTCTACAAGCCTTCCTACATCACTGACCACTTCAACTCTTATCACCCTCAACTTGCACTTACTGCTATCACAGAAACCTGGAACTCCCTTCATGGTTGCTGCCTTCTCCCACTATCCCAGACCTGTTGGGAAGTGCAGTGGTGTGGGGTTCATCATCAATAAGGCCTTCAACATTGCCACTCTACCCATCTCTGACATCAACTCTTCCTCTTTCAAATGTTCCACTATTCAACTCCCAAAACCCTCCTCCTCCTCCTCTTACTGATCTGACTCTCTATCAACCCGTGATTCTCTCAACTCCTTCGTCCCTCATCTGACCCTTCTCCTTGAGCCACGTTCTACCCCATCGTCATACTGGGGGACTCCATTGACCTACCCTACCCTGCTGCAAATTCCCACCTTCTCGTCCTCATCCTCAACCTTGTATCACCTCTACAATTCAGACCCTCAAAATATACATGCGCTGTGACCTATGACGCTGGCACAAATTGCAGACAACTTCCCTATTTCTAACCTATAAAGATTACCTTGCTGCCCTATCCTCTACACTGGACAGCCAAATCCTCTGACTCCACAAACCTAATCTCCTCCCTTTGCAATCAACCCCACAAATCTACCTGTCAATCTTTTCACACGCTTCCAAAGCCAATATCCACCACCACTTTCCACCAGAAAGAATACCCCATTGCGGGGTTCAAACCAGTGCAGTTCCAAAGATGGTGGCAGGGTGGTCCTCACCAAGTGCCCCGAGAGTCCAGAAAACTGATGGAGCTTTCTTTCTGTAGGATTGCCCCATTATTGGACTCTCAGGTAAAAGTATTGGCTTCAGCCAATAGATCAGGGATTACCCTGACAAGTGTTCACTAGCAGTTAAAGGAAAATAATACAATCTCGGGCTCTTACATGTACCAGACCATCTTGCCGGTATCCACCACCTGGGACATTGATCTGTGATACATTCTCATTATGCTACCGTATACATTTCCTTTGCACTCACACACAAGGCAGACCATGTTACATTACATATGAACAGTGTTGTCATCGCTCAGGGGGCCACCGCCATTGACAGACCCCCCTTTTTGCACTTCTTGCACAACTAACCCAACCCCCTCTTTCCCTGCACATCCCTTTTCCCCAATTTGGCAGTTTTTCTTTTGCACATGGAATTATAACTCTCTTTCCCTCACTATTGTTTACCCGCTGACTCAGCTCTTGCTCCAGCACCTGTGTCTCTCGCTGGACTTCTAGCAACGAATGAGGTTTCGTTGTCCAAGGACAAGCAAAGGAGGGGTGAGATGGAAGGTCCAGTCTTAATTAGATTCTTGTTGGTGACAGGACCATCTGCAGCAGGACACTACCCCTGTGAGAACGAGAAAGGAAACTGACAGACAGGGTAGTCATGTAAGTTTGTTCAGACACTTCTTGTGGAACAGCCCTTAAAACATCTCCTGGAACATATAGTGGCTGTACGATTGGCAACTTGAAAGTCAGTTTTTTTTCTTCATTATATACTGTTTCTAAAATGTGCAAATGCCTAGTAACGTTGATTATCTCATGATCGCCTCCTCTTCTCAATTTCTTCAAACTGTTAGGCACTCATTTTGGCCAATCCTTAAATAAATTCTACATACACCTTTACTGTTCTCCTTTCTGTAGCTGGCCAGAAGACAGTAAACTATCTAGTCTCAGTATGCACCATAAAAGGTATATCCATCTCAGGAGGCTATACAACTTCTACAAATCTGTCTTTTCGCTCAAAATAATCTTCGACCTACCAGAATATACTTCACTCCCTTCACCTTCCCAAAATACCCTTGCTTATACAAATGTCAATAGGAAGCTCACAAGAATACACTCTTTATGCTTCTCATATTTATCCCACAAACTTGGCACACTCATTTTGCCAATCGTAGGACTTTGGTTCATTACATGTTCTTCACTTATTTTGGGTGCGAGTCCCAGACTCTTAGTATTCAAAATGGATCGTTCTGCTTCCCTGCCAAGCAAAAGGATCCTCTCACAGACTGTCCCTCTTTTGGGTGTTGGTCCCAGACTTTCACTTTGTTCTCAGGGTCCCACACCCTCTTGGTCTGGCTTCTGCTTTGACCCCCTTGCTTCCCGGGACCTCCTGCGCTACTCGGGTAATCCACCTACCTGTTTGCTTCCCTCTGGAAGGTATCAGCATTTCCAGAGCAGCGGTTGCTTCTCTGGAGGCTCCGGTCACATTCAGGGTTTCATTGTGGTCTGCAGCATCTTTCCTGATGTCTGATTCTTTCAGACGGTGCCTCCGCTCTCCTGGGTGCTTCACTGGTGCTCTGGATGCGGTAGGTTCCACATGACAGTAACATGAGCAGTCCTGGCTTCTGGAACCTTGTTTGCGTTCTCTTCTGCTGTTGGCTTCCCTCCTGCTGACCCTCGTCCTTTTTGCCCCTGCATGGCTTGCCAGTGTCCTCCTTGGAGGCTCGTTTTCTCTGTGCATCTCAGCTGTGGAGTGTTTGAACGTTTTTAAATGACAGTACTTTGGGCCAATCATATTTGTTGAGAAGCTAGAATGCTTACACTGCTTCTCCCACATGATCCTTGGAAGCCTGATCATCATCTTCTCAGTATTTGAGAAGCAAGCATGCTCATTCTGTTTCTACATAGTGATCCTTGGACTCCTAGTCATCATGATCTTCTCAGTACATGACAGTCAGATGTAAGATATTTTTCATACTTTAATGTTTTAGTCTCCTGAAGTAGATTACGTTTCCCAATACTTGGAGTAGAGTCACATGTAGTATACTGTTAGGAACTCTCCTTTCTCCCTTCATTTTTCGGTCTACTAGGCAGTGGCTCACAGGCATCCCTAGAGAATATGGCAGGCGCAGTGAGATTGATGGCTGCGGCATCATTTTTCCGTGTTCGGAAAGCCACGAGACAGTGTGATGCTCCCGGGTCCTTTACTTTAGTGCATCGCGCTGCTCCTGATCTCCACCTCTTTCATGGAGACTATTTCAACCGCTGCAAGTCGCTTCAGAAGCGTTCTTGCAACGGTTCCAGTTACATAGGAATTCCGAAGCAAGAACACAATGTATCCCATTTCCTTTTTGGTAGGTAATTAGTTTAGGAATTGTTTCAGGACCTCGTTCGATGCATTTGGATGCTATTGGTATTACCGGTGTAAAGGGGCAGGATCATGTTTTCATGTAATCTGCATTGACATCATCATCACAACTTCCAGGTACTATCCACTTCGAATTGCTGTTGCATTTGTGACTACCATGTTCAAAGACCTTCGCCGTGAGGCCAGCGGTGCGGGCTGCACTCCTATGTCCACTGCAAAGTGGCTTATTTTCAGTGAGTCAAAAAACCAGCTCACTAGTACTCACAATCTGATGCAAAATGCTTATATTATATATATACTGTTTATTCGAACAAAAAAAACAAACAAATGTCATCAATTAATATTTCTTCTTAATGCAAATGCTTTCTGGGATAGGCCAATGCATTTCGGACTAGATCCTTCATCAGGGCCTGTAAATAATCATAAGTCACACAAGTTAAAGTCACGAAAACACCAAAAAGAATTATCAAACAAGCAATATCAAGTCCATAGTCACGGTTGGCAAGTATGCACGAATGTGCAAAACATAGCAGTCAATAAATACCACATTTCCAGAGCATTAATCCCACGTATAAAAGAAACGTAAATATGCATCACCAATAAAAAGTGCCACCATTTCATGCCCATCAGTGCACAAACCAGATAAAATATTAAATATACGTACGGAAAATTGGAATGTTGAGAAATTAAGCGTATAACCATACCAATGGAGAGAAAACAGAAATGTCATTTAGTCATTACCCAGAGTCACATCACTTAGACATAATGCTAGGGAACTGATATTTACACTGACCTGGTCTCCCTGTAACAAAATGAAGCCTCCAAAAATGGCTGCGCGTTCGCTAGCAGAGATCGCAGTATTTCCTCTGACACGAACAATTCTAGAAACAACAATCTGTAAATATATGTATCCATTAGGTGGTACTCTAGGTCTACTCTAGTTATCATCCTTACGGCTGTAGGCACAAGCTTACCTAGTGCTGTATACAAACTCGTCTCAATACACGGTGAAACCGCAGAAACGCGCGTCTCACTAAATATCTAGTGTTTTTTAAAGGTTACCATGGGAACCCCATGGTGATAATACCTTTGCTAAGTCAACCAAATATGGCGGCCATGTTAGAGTGGTATGTTCGCTACCTATCTGGAGTGAATGTTAGTGGAAATTCGAATGTGCATCATAACACTACCTAAATCATCTAATTTAGAATTAACACTTAAATCTATGCGTTCTGATTCTGAAATATAGCTTATAAAATTTAGGAAAAATCTCCTTACATAAAATAAAATAAAATTAAAACTATACTTGACCAAGCTGATATAGTAATGAGTCTTCAATATACAAATGCAGAAAAAAGGAAAGAAAAGGAAAACAAGAAGAAAAATGACTATTCGCTTGTCACGTGCATGTAGTACAATAAAGAAAAAAAGTGGTAAGATCAAAAATTGAAAATGCGAGAATAGGATATATATATTAGCCTGGACTTTCAATGAATTCTAACACATAATTATAGCATCTCAAAAAACGAAAACATTCACATAGAAAGCAACTCAAATCAAACTCAGAAACGCGCGTTTCACTGAATATCTAATGTTGTTTAAAGGTAACCATGGGTCCCCATGGTAATAGTACCTTTGCTAAGTCAACCGAATATGGCGGCCATATTAGAGTGGTGTGTTCGCTACCTATCTAGAGTAAATATTAGTGAAAATTCAAATGTGCATCGTAACACTACCTAAATCATCTAATTTAGGATTAACACATAAATCAATGCGTTCTGATTCTGAAATATAGCTTACAAAATTCAGGAAAAATCTCCTTACATAAAATAAAAACTATACTTGACCAAACTGATATAGTGATGAGTCTTCAATATATAAAAGCGGAAAAAAGAAAAGAAAAAGAAAAAGAAGAAGAAAAATGACTACTCGCTTGTCACGTGCATGTAATACAATAAAGAAAAGAAAAAAAGTGATAAGATCAAGAATGAAAATGCGAGAGTAGGATATATATGCTAGCCTGGACTTTCAAAGAATTCTAACACATATTTATAGCATCTCAAAAATGAAAACATTCTCATAGAAAGCAACTCAAATCAAACTACCGTCTTTTGCTGTCACCCCACTCACCCTCTAGCCTTGTCATCCTTTACAGCTCCTGTACCCAGCACCCATACTTGCAGATAGGAGGTGTGTCACGTAGCACTTCAACCAGGGGAAAATAATTCCTGTGTGTGGTTCATACCCGCCAGTGGATTGCATTCTGACTGGTGGGCAGTGTAGTTCCTCATGCTCCTGAGAGGCCACCAGGCTCTGCTGAATTCACCAACAGATTACAAGAACCTTTAAAACCTCTCCAGAGCATGGAATCCTTACGAAAAGAAATGGGGATAACCATGC
Organism: Ambystoma mexicanum; assembly: GCF_040938575.1. Classification (NCBI taxonomy): domain Eukaryota; kingdom Metazoa; phylum Chordata; class Amphibia; order Caudata; family Ambystomatidae; genus Ambystoma; species Ambystoma mexicanum. The sequence goes on from NC_090923.1 coordinate 722,479,759, forward strand.
AAAACCTTAGGTCAAAATCACGACTTCCAGACAGGAGAACGCAGTCCTTTTCCAATCCATGTTCGTATTGCGAGGGACTGTGGATCAATTAGTCAAGAAATCCAGCACTACCAGTAGCCCTTGGGGGTTGGTGATCGGTACTGGTGGCGCCCCAGGTACTATTAGTGCCACTGCCAAGACAGAAAATTAACCCCTTATATCCCCTGCTACCTTACCTGCAACTAGACAACCCCAGAGTGTTCCTTCTCTCCCATACCGCTAAAGTACAGAGGTGACCCTAAAGATGTAAAACCTTTCCTTAAGCAGTGTAAAATACATTTCTTAAAGAGACCAAGTCTATTTGGGGGGCCTTCCAAACCATGTTTGACCATCACAGAACATACCAATCCGTGATGAATGACTTCATAGACCTCCACCAAGGACATCGAGATCTTCTCAGTTACAAAGCCCATTTCAAGGGTTTGGTTACCCCAACAGCTTTGCATGGAGACACACACATTACCATATTCTATAGAGCACTAAAAGAAGAACCGAAGGATGCACTGTGCCATGTAGGAGACCCACCTCATCAATTGGCTGAGTATGTAGCTCTAATTATTAAGGTGTACCAAAGACACCAGGATCAAAAAAGGGGGAAGGAGAAAGCCTGATGGGTTGCAGTATGCACATCGTTGGGCAAAACCGGTTTCCCCACCCTTAAAGACTCTGAACCCATGCAACTAGGCAGTCTCTGAGGTCCAGTGTCCCCCGAGGAATGAGAGCGAAGATGCCTTAACCTGTGCTTTTCCTGTCGTGAGCCAAATCACCCTGTCCGCTCCTGCCCTAGGAGAACCACCATACCAGGGAAACCAGCAGACTCACCCTCAATAGGGAATAAAGGGACAGATCTGGATATACCAATTCCCGTTCTATTCGTCCTTTGTCACCTACATCATCCTCACATTTCTATATACATATCAAACTTCTGGAAAGAGTCCAATGGTGGAAAGAAGTGACTGCCTGATTGATTGTGGAGCTACAGGCAACTAGATATTGCTTTTGCTCATGTCAATAAAATGACCTTAGTCAACAAACAGATCACTGAACCAATTGTTACGGTAGATGGTTCCCGTTGATCTCTGGCTCTTTGACCTTACAAACCAAACCTCTCGCCATGTGGTGCGCCAAGAAACATCATGAGTCTATCACATTTGATTCTATTGCAGCCCCATACTTTCAAGTCATTTTAGGACTTTCTTGGTTGTGATATCACAACCCAATCATCGATTGGAAGGAGAATACATTAACCTTTCAAGGTCAACATTGTCCCCCCCCCCCCTTCATGCTCTCAAGGTTATATGGAAAAACAGCCTGATCAACAGTTGAACCTTCCTTCCATTCAAGTACAAAGAATCCTACTACAAGATACTCGCCCCTAGGAGTACCATGACTATGCTGACATTTTTTAATCCAAAGAATCTGAATGTTTACCACCACACCGGGAATACGGTTGTGGTATTGAATTGATACCAGAAGCTAAAATACCATATGGCCAGACGTATGCCTTGTCTGCCAAATATCACTTAATATTAAAACAAAACAAATGGGACATCCTCAAGACTGGCTTTATCCGACATTCCGGTTGTATACGAATTGTTCGAACTACAATTGTTCGGATTACAATTGACCGAATTGTGAAGGTCAATTGTTACATATATGCGGGGGGAACCCCCCGTAACCTCCATTATATATATATTACATGGCCACGGTAGTGGCCATGTAGTTATGGTTAAGTTGGTGTTTCCATAGGAAGAGCACTTTTTGGGCGGCTAATAACTTCGCTCCCCCTGGACGAATCCTCACCAAACTTTGCAAAAAAAGTATATGGCCCACTCTGAATTTTTCTGCAAAGTTTGGTGAGGATTCGTCCAGGGGGGGAAGTTATAAGGGGGGTCCCAAAACTTTTGTTTTTTCCCATAGACATAATGAGATTGCCTTCAGAGATGCCCGCCATCTTTGTTCCTCGCATGAGAGGCTTTGTCAGCAGGAGCGGGATCTGCCGCCTGCACAGTAAGTCCGCCCCCGTCCGTGTCTGTCTCCTGTTTCTCCCACCCCCGCTCATGCCCCGTGTGTCCTTCTTGTCCCCCACACCCCCACTCATGCTCTGTGTCTCCCCTGTTCCTCCAGCCCCCGGTTCACGCCATCGGCACACGATGGCCAGCAGAGGGCCGAGGAGCGGGATCTGCCGCCTGCACACGAACGCCGTGTGTCTCTCTCCTTCCCCCCCACCCCCCGCACATGCCCCGTGTGTCTCTCCCCCTCCCGCCCACCCCCCGCTCATGCCCAGTGTGTCTCTCTCCCTCCCACCCCCCGCTCATGCCCCGTGTCCGTCTCCTGTTGCCCCCCCGCTCATGCCCCGTGTCTCTCTCCTGTTCCCCCCCACCCGCTCATGCTCCATGTCCGTCTCCTGTTCCCCCCACCCGCTCATGCCCCGTGTCTCTCTCCTGTTGCCACCCGCTCATGCCCCGTGTCTCTCCTGTTCCCCCCACCTGCTCATGCCCCGTGTCTCTCTCCTGTTGCCCCTCACCCCCTGCTCATGCCCCATGTCTGTCTCCTGTTGCCCCCCACCCGCCGCTCATGCCCCGTGTTTGTCTCCTGTACCCCCCCACCCCCCGCTCATGCCCTGTGTCTCTCCTGTTGCCCCCACCCCCCGCTCATGCCCCGTGTCTCTCTCTTGTTGCCCCCCCCACCCCCCGCTCATGCCCCGTGTCTCTCTCTTGTTGCCCCCCCACCCCCCCGCTCATGCCCCGTGTCTGTCTCCTGTTGCCCCCACCCCCCCGCTCATGCCCCGTGTCTGTCTCCTATTCTCCCCACCCCCAGCTCATGCCCCGTGTCTGTTGTGCCCCCACGCCCAGCTCATGCCCCATGTCTGTCTCCTGTTGCCCCCACCCCCCACGTCTCTCCTGTTGTCCCCCACCCCCTGCTCATGCCCCGTGTGTCTCCTGTTGCCCCCACCCCCCGCTCATGCCCCGTGTCTGTCTCCTGTTCCCCCCCACCCGCTCATGCCCCGTGTCTCTCTCCTGTTGCCCCCCCACCCCCTGCTCATGCCCCGTGTCTGTCTCCTGTACCCCCACCCCCCGCTCATGCCCCGTGTCTCTCCTGTTGCCCCCCCACCCCCCGCTCATGCCCCGTGTCTGTCTCCTGTTCCCCCCACCCCCCGCTCATGCCCCGTGTCTGTCTCCTGTTGCCCCCCGCTCATGCCCCGTGTCTGTCTCCTGTTGCCCCCCGCTCATGCCCCGTGTCTCTCTCCTGTTGCCCCCCACCCCCTGCTCATGCCCCATGTCTGTCTCCTGTTCTCCCCACCCCCCGCTCATGCCGCATGTCTGTCTCCTATTCTCCCCACAACCAGCTCATGCCCCGTGTCTGTCTCCTGTACCTCCCCACCCCCGCTCATGCCCCATGTCTCTCTCCTGTTCTCCCTGCCCCACGCTCATGCCCCATGTCTGTCTCCTATTCTCCCCACCCCCAGCTCATGCCCCGTGTCTGTTGTGCCCCCACGCCCCGCTCATGCCCCATGTCTGTCTCCTGTTGCCCCCACCCCCGCGTCTCTCTCCTGTTGCCCCCCACCCCCCGCTCATGCCCCGTGTCTGTCTCCTGCACCCCCCACTCATGCCCCGTGTCTGTCTCCTGTTCCCCCCACCCGTTCATGCCCCGTGTCTCTCTCCTGTTGCCCCTCCACCCCCCGCTCATGCCCCGTGTGTCTCTCCTGTTGGCCCCCCACCCCCTGCTCATGCCCGTGTCTGTCTCCTGTACCCCCTACACCCCGCTCATGCCCCGTGACTCTCCTGTTGCCCCCCACCCCCCGCTCATGCCCCGTGACTCTCCTGGACCCCCCCACCCCCCGCTCATGCCCCGTGTCTCTCTCCTGTTGCCCCCCACCCCCGCTCATGCTCCGTGTCTGTCTCCTGTTGCCCCTCCAACCCCCCCGCTCATGCCCCGTGTCTGTCTCCTGTTCTCCCCACCCCCCGCTCATGCCCCGTATCTGTCTCCTGTTGCCCCCACCCCCGCTCATGCCCCGTGTCTGTCTCCTGTTCTCCCCACCCCCCGCTCATGCCCCGTGACTCTCCTGTTGGCCCCACCCCCCCACTCATGCCCCGTGTCTCTCTCCTGTTGCCCCCCACCCCCGCTCATGCCCCGTGTGTCTCCTGTTGCCCCCTAACCCCCCCGCTCATGCCCCATGTCTGTCTCCTGTTCTCCCCACCCCCCGCTCATGCCCCGTGTCCCTCTCCTGTGGCCCCCACCCCCTGCTCATGCCCCGTGTCTGTCTCCTGTACCCCCCACCCCCCGCTCATGCCCTGTGTCTCTCTCTCCTGTTGCCCCCCACCACCGCTCATGCCCCGTGTCTTCCTCTTGTCCCCCCTCCTATGATGCCCCTTGTTGACCTCTTGTTCCCCCCACCCCCGGCTGATGCCCCGTGTCTTCCTCCTGCCCCCCCACTCCTCGCTGATGCCCTGTGTCTTCCTCCTGTTCCCTCCCACCCCCTGCTCATGCCCCGTGTCTTCCTCTTGTCCCCCCTTCTATGATGCCCCTTGTTGACCTCTTGTTCCACCCACACCCCCGCTCATGCCCCGTGTCTCCCTTCTTCCCCCCCACCCCCCGCTCATGCCCCGTGTCTTCTTTTCACCCCACTCCCCACTCATGCCTCGTGTCTCCCTTCTTCCCACCCCCCACCCTCCGCTCATGCCCCGTGTCTGCACTGTTGGAACAGGGCAGACACGGGGCATGAGCGGGGGTGGGGGCCCCACCTTGCCCTACCTCCGCTCATGCCCCGTGTCTCTCCTGTTCACCCCCACCCCCGCTCATGCTCCGTGTCTGTCTCCCTCCTTTTCCCCCCGTTCAGGGCCCGTGTCTCCCCTGTTCACCCCCACCCCCCGCTCATGCACCGTGTCTCCCTTATTCCCCCCCACCCCCACTCATGCACCGTGTCTCCCTTCTTTCCCGCTCATGCCCCGTGTCTCCCTTCTTCCCCCCACCCCCCGCTCATGCCCCGTGTCTCCCTTCTTTCCTGCTCATGCCCCGTGTCTCCCTTTTTTCCACCCCCTGCTCATGCCCCGTGTCTCTCTCCTGGTATTCCCGACCCCCTGCCGATGGCCTGTTGTGTTCTCTTTATACACTCTGCCTTCCCTTTCCCTGGTGTCCATCTTGGTAAAAGATTTTCCTTCCTACACCGGGACTCCTGCCTGCGGCGTCCCGGTTTGGGAAGAAAAATCTTTTTTTTACCACCCCGGGTTCCCACTTTGACAACCTAGGATGCTAGTGGTCTTCCTCCATTGAAAAGGACGTTATGGTTACGTTGCACTAATAAAAACCTATGAAATTCAGTAAAAAAACTTTGTTAAAGGGACGTTATGGTTAAGTTGCGCTACTAAAAACCTATGAAATTCAGTGAAAAAACTTTGTTAAAGGGACGTTATGGTTCACAGTAAAACCAAAAAACCCCTGAAATTCGGCAGTTAAGGTAAGATAAGCAACCATAACTCGCGCCACTGTGCACTGCTAACACTAACACCCAGGACATCAAAGATGACATCACAAATGTCATTGATGACATCACATGTGCATTTACTTTTCATAAAAACTCTGTACAAGGGATTCTTATAATGCTGACCAAAAACTGTCAAGGATCATTGGGATAAATATCATGAGCTAATTAGTGCATTAACAATGCATTGATATAAATATCATTCTATTATGAAGTTCTATCCAGTATACTAAGCTACTCATGCAGAAACATAGGCAGTGTGTGCAGCATACACGATGAAGGTGCCATATTCATAATTTTGCCATGTTGAATAGTGAAATAACTGCTTTCTTATTAGAGTTTTGCGTACTGTGAAACATGTAATAAGTAGAAAATAAAACCCACTTAATACATAATTATTACACACAAAACACAAAGACAACAACACATACAAATATGAGTATATACAGGGACAGTGAAGTAAACAAAAAAGCAGAAGTAGTAGCAGAAAGAGTTCATAACCTAACGGATTGTCTTTATGCAGAGAAACTATTGCTCTGTTTCAAAGCTGCTACTTACCATATGTATGTGCATCACATGATGTGACTGCACCCAAAGGAAAGGAGAGTGAGTATAATGTATGCAAATATGAGCATATACAGGGAAGGTAGAGTAATAAAAATAAAAACTATCAGAAAGTGCTGATAACCCTAATGATTATCTTAATGCACAGAAAGGATTGCTCTCTTTCAAGCCTGTGTCTTCCACTATGTATATGTTTCATATGATGTGACTTGACCCTAAGTCTACAAATATAGTACCTTTTCAATTTTTACTTCCTGACTGTTACTGAAGAAAACTATGTGGCTTAGATATGTCAGTAAAGGAAAAAAAGTGAGAGCCAGCCATGTGATGTCATCAGTGATGTCATCAATGACATTTGTGATGTCATCTTTGATGTCCTGGGTGTTAGTGTTAGCAGTGCACGGTGGCGCGAGTTATGGTTGCTTATCTTACCATAACTGCCGAATTTCAGTGGTTTTTTGGTTTTACTTTGAACCATAACGTCCCTTTAACAAAGTTTTTTCCCTGAATGTATATATATATATATATATATATATATATATATATATATATATATATATATATATATAGATATGGTCAATTGTGCAAAGGTCAATTCGGACCCTTGACTTTCGGTCAATTAGGTCATTCGAACAATTGTGTTCGAACAATTTGGGTAATACCGACATTCCACCTCACTAGCAGGGACTCCAATATTCTTTATCCCAAAAAAGGATGAAATTGAAATTCGGCCATGCATGGACTATTGCCAATTCAATGCCATCACCAAAAAAAAGTATCCCTTACCGCTCAGTCAAGTGCTATTGGACCAAGCTCAAGCTAGCAGCTGGTACACAAAATTTAACTTCAGAGGCACATATGGAAAACGGCCGTGAGAACACAGTATGGGCATTATGAATACCTGGTAATGCCTTTTGGTCTTTGTAATGCACCTGCCATGTTCCAGTATTTTTCTATTACATATTTAGATGCTATTTTTGTCTTTTCATCCTCTTAGACAGAACAAACGTGCACGAGATACTGAAACGCCTGAGAACCCACCGTTTGTATGCTAAGTCATCAAAGTGTGCCTTTCATCAAACTCGTATTGCATAGCTAGGCTATGTACTCACCCCTCAGGGCATCGAGATGGACCCACGCAAGTTTTCAGCTATAGTGGATTTGCCGGCACCCAGTTCTATCAAGGAGTTGCAACGGTTTTCTTGCATTTGCTAACTTTTACAGGAGGTCTATCTCTGAATATTGTTATCTACCTTTACCTTTGACTAGGCTTCTCAAGATAGGAACCCCATATGTTCAGAATGCCGAGACTGCAGCGGCTTTCGCTGACTTAAAGACTTCAACTCCAATGCTAAGACTTCCTGATACAAGTCTACCCTTTTATAGTAGAAATTGATGCCTCTAATTATGCTATGGGTGTCTTATTAGAACAACGAGATCCAACAAGGAAGACACACCAATAGCACATTTTTCTCGCACATTCAATCCATCTAAAAGAAACTACAGAATTTTCGAAAAAGAGCTACTCGTCATGAAAGAAGCATTCGGAACCTGAAGACATTTAGTAGAGGGAGCTCAACATCCTAACACTGTTCTTACAGACAACGAACATTTGGTATTTCTTAAAACTGTTAAAGCTATAAATCAAAGACAGAACTGGTGGATACTTTTTTCCCCTCATTTTGACTACATATTCACCTTCAAGCCAGGTTCTCTTAACATCACAGCAGACGCCTTATCTCAAGCCTACCAAGATGACATCGATCAGGGGTTTTGCTAGGTCTGGAAAAGATCCAGGGCTAGGCTAATGTGAGGACTGTCGGGGCTAGCCAGCCTTTTGGCTGTAGCCCCTGAACTTCTATCGGGGGCTACAACCAAAAGATCCAGGGTTATAGCCCCCTAAGCTCCCCCAAGCAACGCCTCTGACGTCAATACCATACCGCATATTTCTTTCTTTTTCACCCGAAAAGGTAATGAGGGCCTTTAATGTTCCACTTCTCCCGTACAAAACCTACACCCCAGTGCAAAGTAGAAAGTTCCTACAAAACGTCTTATACAATCATGAACATCAAGGATTACTCTTTCATAAAAACAAACTATGGTTACCATCTCCCCCACATGGATATTTATGTACCATGTCGAATAGAAGGATAAACACACTTTTATGTACTTATGTACACCTCTATAGATCATAAAATCAGATGAATGAAAAAAACATTTCTTTTCTTTTCTACTTTCTTCATCCAATAATTGTTTTTTGTTTTATTTATGAATGAACTGCAGATTTGTCTCCTATCTTGCTTCTTTATTTCTACTTACCACTCATTAATTGTTTCCGCCCTATGAATTAATTGTAGATTTGTTTCCCTTTCTTCTTCACGTATCGCATTGATTGCCTTTTTCCTAACACATTTATGCAATATGTTTTTGAAAACCTTTTTGGTATCTTTACCAATATTTTGAATTGTTGTAATAGTAAATAATAAAAGACAACATTAAAATCATTTCTCCAGCTTGAAAGTTTACGTGACTATTCTAGGAGCTTAAGGATACTAGACGTGATATTGCCCCTCACTAAAATAATTACACATTGAATTAGGACCCATCAAATTCACAGCGTGGGCTATATATACCTTTTTGTGATTATATTTGACCCCCACCACGGCTGTCCACAGGGGCACCCCTTATTTGTTAATACATACCATCTCCCCCAAGCCAACAGGCCATGCACTATTGGTGTCACGATATCCGTGGCGATGAACATTTCAGAAGATTTCAAGATATGCCTGGTGGAGTTCCATGAGAAAGGACACTACAGATTATGTTCTATGTGTGCTATACGTGCTTGAGCCAAAACGCCTTGACAGAAACCCATGGGACTATTACACAATCTACTGGTTCTTGACCATCCATGGTGATCCAGTTCGATGGACTTCATAACTGACTACCCCTGCGATCAAGACAAAACTGTAATACTCACTATGATTGATACATTTTCCAAGATGGGACATTTCATAGCCATGAAGTATGTGCTCAGCACCTGTCCTCGCATTATGTTTCCTGCATAACATACAGATTCCACAGCCTCCCAGAGAACATCATCACAGATTACAGATTTCAGTTTATTTCAAAAGTTTTGAGATAGATCATCAGATATTAGGAATCATATTGGAATATTCCTCAGTTTACCACCCCCGAAGCAATAGCCAAAGCGAAAAAGCAAACCAGACTATAGGCCAGTATCTGAAATGCTACTTCACAAAAATAAAAACAGGATAGGTATACATGTTGCCCTTGGAAGAGTTCGCATATAACGATTCTTTTCATACTGCTATACAAACCACCCCCCTTGCATTTATCCTCTGGGAAACACCCTACTTCTATTCTCTTAAAGTTAGCCCAAGCTGAGAGGTCACCAGGGGGTGCACAGGCATGTCAGCCTAATCTGCGCTGCTCCTAGAGTTGATTGCATAAAGGGGTCCTGACCCCCCCCCGCCACTCAACTTCCCCAAACGTGAATTGAGCATCGCCCCCCGGGGCCCAACCAGCAAGGACCATTTGGTCACACTTTGGGCCAGAAAAGAGGTGCTTCGGTGGAGTTTGGCGCCACCATGGCTGGCATGGGTGTGGCCTGAGATCGACCTGGGAAATGGGATTCAGTGTGCTCCCGGGTGACGCCATGGCGGGGTTCATTCCTCCTCCTCCCTGGCCATCAGGGCATTACTGTATTAGGCGGCACACGGCTCTGCAATGGTCCTCAAGTGAGCAGCTGTGGAGGATTGGCCGCCCGACCCCAGCAGCGAGGAGCCGACGTTAATCAGTGTCTGAGGGAGGCGCGGAGGCAAGGGCCCTGCTGAGGAGTTTCCGTGCAGGCGGCAAGCAGTGATCTGGAGGTGGGGAGGATGAGGCAGATCCCTCCCCCAAGCAGAGAGCCCGCAACTGGAGTGCCAGCACCTATACTGGGAACATAGACTTACCCAGCCTCAGGGACTGGGGCGGAAGGAATTTATTTAACTGTTTTTTGTTTCTTTCTTCTTTCGTCCAACACGGATAGGGAGGCTTCAGGCAGGGGAGTGGGTGGGGAATTTGTGACTCCCTAGCACAGGATTACTGAGGGAGCACCCACCTGACTAGGGGGTGTATGCTGTGAGGCCACCTTATCCCACCCATGCCTAGGGAAAATAGCTGGTAAGGCGCAGTGCAGAGCTTCCTGTTCTGGGTGATCCCCTCCTTCTGGCTTCTTTGGCGCCCTTGCTGTTGCCAGGATATACAGGTCTGGGTGCTGGGCTCGCCAGTTAGCCCTTGCCCTCACAGTGTCATTCCTTGTGAGGAGAATCAGATGGACTGTGGGCGACTGCCATGGAGGTAAGTGATTGATTGCGGCAGAGGCCACCCTGCATAGGGGGAGGGCTGCCATTGGGTGTGAGAGTTCTGGCCTAACAGGAGTGTGCAGGAGTTGGAGTCCTTGGCTTGGAGAAGTGGCCTGGGAAACAGCTTTGAAGGGCAGCAGCCAATTTAGTTGTTCAGTGCCACGTTTCCTGGGGTGACTAAGTGTTGTCCACAGTCGATTTTCCTGATTTCCCATGTTGTGCAGAGACTCGAGTTCTTGTGGTTGCGAGGGCCCCTGCCTTCTCCTGCCTTCTCCTGCATCCTTTTTGGTGTATTGGAAAGCTTCCCTTCAGCAGTTCATTTTGCGAACTCCGACCAGGCCCGCAAAGCACAAAAGACTAAACATGTGACGATGGCAGAGGCGGCAGGTGAAATGGCATCCTCTAAGAAAGACATTGCAGTGCTGTTGGAGGAAATACGGGGGATTCACACTGATATAGGTGGGAGGCTCAATAAGCTGGACAAACTAGTTGATAAAATTGATGAGACTCTTGAATCTGGAGACTAAACAATTCTCGCTTGACACCACAGAGCTTCACGTCGATATGAGGTTTTCAGAGTTAGGAGGGAGAGACGCTGAAATGACTATCAAGGTGGATGATTTTGAAAATCAAGAGAGGAGAATAATTTCCGGTTCTTTGGACTGCAGGAGAAAGGAGAGACGCAACGGGATATTAAGAGGTCCATATATGACGTGATTAAGCTCCTGTTTGGCAATGATACAATCGCTGAACCCACAATTGATAGGGCACACTGAGCTGGTGGAGTGGGTAGGGGCCCCCGTTCGGTGCTGGCCCACTTCCACTACTTTGAGAAGAGGAAACCTCTTAAGGTGAGAAAAGAGGGTCTGTCCTTCTTGGTTCTTCGAAAATTACAATCTTTCGGGACCTCTCAGCGTTCACATTGGCAAGGAGGAAAATGTGTGACCACCTCACCCAGTGTCTTACTGAGAACAGAGTCTGTTATCGTTTGGGGTTCCATTTCTCTATTGCGTTTGAGTGTGAGTGCCTTAAATACAAATGGATATCTGAGGACGATATTCAGAGGCTGAATAGTGAACTCATGGGGACTCCTGAACAAATAACCCAGGAAGGAGAGGACACTCACAGTGAGGGGTTTCAGAGGTGGAGCGAGGGAAGAGATGGTGAGTCCCAGGATCTAGGAAGTTTAAGAAACTGAAGCCCCCCAAAAGGGGGTTCCCTGATGATCAGACAACTGAAAAGACTGAAGATGCATCTTATTACCCACTTTGTCTGCTGCCAATGCCTTATGTTTTTGTATATACTGTGGTTTTGGTATGTGGAGTGAGTGTGAATTGGAGGAAAGGAGTGTCCCATGTGGCCTTATTGGACAGGTGTATTGGGCATCTGGTGATACTAAGAAGGGTGGGGTGAGGATCCTTTACCACAGGAGACTGTGGCTAGAAGAGGTGATGACATAGAAAAGTGGTGATGGTAGGGCTTTGCTGGCTCAGGTCTTGTAGGGGGGTGACGGGGTATAGCTTATTTTTGCAATGATATATGCCCGTAACCCAGGGCAACTGAGATTTTTGAGGACGTTTGAGAAGATGAGAGAATACAAAGGGCACCTTATGTTGTGAGGGTCTTCAACGTGTGGGCTGACGCTACAGTGTGTAGAAGGGTCCAAGGAGTGGATGGTAACAGGGTTTCCCTGGTTGTTTGTGAAGGTTTGCAGGCCTGCCTGGATTGACGCATGGTGATTATTCCATCCTCAGGATAGAGATTTCACCTATTACTCCCTGCCGCATGTGACCTATACCCGCATCGATTATCTTTGTGTGCCTGGGGAATTGTGGGACAGTGCACTTGGTTGTGAGATACTTTCAGATTAGTTGGTCGGATCACAGCATGGTGTTGCTGGATATTTCATGGTTGGGACTAGGTGTTCAACATTCATTGGGAATCACTTTGGAAGGACCTGGTGTTTAAGGAAGAGTTTGAGGGGGTCATTAAGGAATACTTTTTTTTTTCAATGATAGGTGGGAGGTGGATGTTGGTACTGTTTGGGACGCTGCTAAACTCACTTGGAAGGTACTGTTGATTAGGGAAGGGCCTGGAAGAAAAGGGAGAGAACTTTACTTGAAAACAATTTGCGCACTAAGATTAGTGTCTTGGAAAGGGGAATACAGAAATCAGATGTAGGGCTGGGGGGACTGGTAAAGGAGGTGAGTGGTAAAAGGGAGGAGCTGAGATTGTTGGAAGAGGGGAAGGTAGTTCAAAAGCTCCCGTTTTTTGAACAAAAGTATTATGAGAAAGGGGAGCAGGCTGATGCGCTGATGGATGCCCGCCTGCATGGACAACAGGTTGAAAGATGTATAACAGCAATTTACTGCATTGATGGCCAAGTGGCAAATGACTTCTGAGGGGATTGTGGACAGATTTGCTTCTTTTTTAATGATGAGTTGTATGCGGGAAGGGGGCAGGTGGACGCTAGAGGAATGGCGGCTTATTGGAGTTGAGTCTCTCTCCCGGTCTTGACGCCTGATGACGTGGCTGGTTTTGACGGGGGAGCAGATTGTAGATGCTATTCGACATTTGCAGCTGGGGAAGGCCCCAGGTGAGGACGGCTACACGTGTGGATTCTACAAATTGTTTACTTGTCCCTTATTTGAAATTCTTTAATAATATCCTGTAGAAGCCATCTCACTTTTTCAACTTGATGCAAAGATATTCACCAGGGTCCTTTACACACATGCCTAGACTGGTCCACCTGGATCAGGTGGGATTTATAAGGGGGCGCTATGATGCAGATATTATTTCGGAAAACATTGCACCTACTTGATTGAGCTAGGGGGAAATCCCACATTGCTTTCTATTGATGGGGAGAAGGCCTTCAACAGATTCGACTGGGCCTTTCTTGAGGCACTGCTGCCTAAGTTTGGATTTGGGAGCAGTGTATTGAATCGGATTATGGCCTTGTACTCACGTCCGATAGCGCGCATTGCAGCGAACAGACAGTTTTGTCATTGGTTTGGTTTGGCCCAGGGAACGAGAGAGGGTTGTACCCTTTCACCCTAACTGTTTGCACTTTCTCTAGAACCACTGGCCCAGAGATTAAGAGTGGATCTGTGAGTGGAGGGTATAATAATGGGAGTTGGAATATAAACTGGGGTTGTATGCAGATTACATTTTATTGCATTTTAGGAACCCTTTGGGATCGGTACCGGCTGCAGTGAAACGGATTGGACAATATGGGAAGTTCTCAGGGTTCAAAATTAATAGGGCCAAGTCTATTTTGTTTCCCTTTGAGGGAAGGAGGGAGGAGGATCAAGATTCACGAGGATTGGACCATTTGGGAATGGAGGTGAGAGAAGACCAATTGCACTATTTGGGTGTCCTTCTTACGAGGGATTTGGATGGTGTGTATGAAGCAAACTACCCTCCCCTGTTTCATAGGTTATATAATGACATGGGGAATTGGGATAGAGTCACCATATCGTGGATGGGATTCTTAGATACAACAGTCTAGGAAGGATATTCATCTCAATGGCATTTATTTCAGATGCTTCCTATTGCGGTCCACGATTCAAGAAGTGATGGGATGCCTTTTAAAGTTCTTATGGCAAAGAAAGGAACCATGGTGGCTTATGATATTCTGCTGCTTCCAAAAGAGTGGGGGAGTGGGCTTTCCGGACCTGTAATTACATCATAAAGCGGCTCAGTTTAGGATGGTGGTAACTCATTTCAGGGAACATGTGGAGCGCCAGTGGGTTGAGTAGGATAATTTTCATATTCGATCTGCAATGGTTGGAGAATGGTTCTGGTTACTGAGGGACCGAGTTCTTTGAAGAATAAGGGAGCATACCACTCTCCGTGCCATTTGGAATATCTGGCAAAAGGGGCCAGAGATGCATGGGGTGATGACTTGGCCCTCCGCATTTAGCCGTTTGTGGGCTCCGAAGGGGGGGGGGGTGGACCGTATTCCGAACTTGGAGAGGTTTCATAGTTGGTTTAAGGCAGGCCTGACAAGGGAGGCACAGTTACAGAAGAATTGGCAGTTTATCCCCATATCAGAACTGGAAGAGGCACTGGGAATTGGGACCCTGTCCGTGTTTTCCTATTTGTAATTGAAGGGGTTGATCACAGCTAAAGTCTGCAAGGCGCAGGTGCAGGTGCAGTATGATGGAGTGTATCGATAGGAGGTGGGATTCAACCCCTCCCCCTTAAGGAGGGGATATTCTGACCGTCTTGAAAATGCTTTGTAATTTTTTTTATATTTGTGTTCAGTATCGCACAAGAGGTCTTTTGTTGTTCTTCTGGATCATGTGGTTTTTGTTGCCTACACCAGGGAACTGAGGGCGGGTGGAGTTAAGGGAATGAGTGGAGTTGTAGTTTTGTTTGTATTCCTGGTCTTGAGGTGGTTTTGATCACTACTTCTCTGTATGTACGGTAAAAAACAACAATACAAATGTCAAGTTTAAAAAACCAAAAATGTACCCCGAGCTAGTCCAGTTCCTGCTGGCCAAAATAACGTGACACACATCTCTTCAAAGTTTTTAACTGCCAAAAAGCATTTATTAAAGGCTGAAGAGAATGCTCAGCATTATACTAACAAAAGAAGAAGACCATCTCCAGAGTAGATCATCAGAGACAAAGGGCCTCATTACAAGTCTGCCGGTAAACCTGCCAATGCTACCGGGGGTGGCCACTGGACTCTTAACATTTGACCAGCTTCTGACTTCCCAGTGCCACCAGGAGTTTCCAAGTCTGGCAGCACGGGAAGTCAGGCGCTGGTACAACATAAGTCTCCATTCCCATATGTGAGTGGGGACACGGAAGCGCCAGCACCATTGATAATGGTGCTGGCGCTTCCGTGACTGGTCTGCCTACCATGTACGCTATGCCCGGCAGGGTCAGACCTGTCGGACACAGCAGGCAGACTGAGTTTGTCGATCCGGAAACAAGGGTGCCGGTGAGCTTACCGGCCTTGTTTCCAGACTGGCAAACTTATAATGAGGCCCAAAGTCTGGTTATCTACAGAACATATTAGCATCCCTGCTTGCACAAAAAACTAAAATCCAGAGTAATGAGCCCTTTTCCTATCCATCATATTATAAATCCTGTTGCCATGGAATTAAAAATCCCTGCTCAATATAAATTACATCACGTTTTCCATGTCTCACTGCTGAAACTGACCACTTGCTCAGATTTGTATCCGCGCTACATAGGCAAAGGTCCACCTGCAGTAGGACCTCAGGAAGAATGATACACAAACCATATTGGATTCCCGTAAATACAGAAACGATGTGCAATGCCTCGTTCATTGGAAAGGCTTTGCATTACACATGAGATTCCGTGCCAAATATCCTGAAAAAACAGTACCTGCAATTCCCTTGTATGGAAAGACCCTTAGCTGGGGGAATACTGTTAGGAACTCTCCTTCCACCCTTCGTTTTCTAGCGTACCATGCAGGGGCTCACCGGCCTCCCTGGAGATGGCATGCCCAGTAAGATTGATGGCCGCAACATTGTTCTTCCATGTTCGGAACCACATGACAGAACAATTCTCCAGGGTCCTTTACTCTAGTGTGTCGTGCTACACCTGATCTCCTTTTCTTTCCCAGAGACTATTTCAATCGCGGAGTCGCTTCAGAAGTGTTCTCGCAACTGTTTCAGTCACTTGGGAATTCCGGAACAAGAATGCAATTTATACTGTTTCCTTTTTCAGTCATGTAGGTAATTATTTTAGGATTTGTTTCAGGACCTTGTTCGATGCATTTGATGCTGTTGGATTTACCAGTATATAAGGCAGGATCATGATTTACTGCACTCTCCATTGACATTACCATCAAAACCTCCAAGTACTATCCACTTTAAATTGTTGTTGCTTTTGTGACTACAATATTTTGCTGTCACCCGACTTACCCTCTATCCTTGCCATCCTTTACAGCTCCTGTACCCCACATCCATATTTAGAGAGGTGTCTCACGTAGCACTTCTGCCGGGAGAAAGAATTCCTCTGTGTGGTTAAACCCTGCCAGTGGATTGCATTCTGACTGGTGGGCGGTGTACTACTTATTGCTCCCGAGAGGCCACCAGGCTCGCTGCATTACCCAGCATATTCTTTGTCTTCTCTGCTTTTTCAACCATGCCAAGTATATAAGGTTGGCAAACTTGACAATAGTAGACACTGGCTCTATCAACCACAGGGAAAGGGGGATTTGACATTGGAAAAGGGTTGAGATGTACCAACGTGGAGGAATATGGCGTTCTCTGAACTTGGTTGTCCCTAATACCATAAGGGGGTTCCTCTCCCTTGTGATCCTCCCTTGGTGCACCATCCCCAGGGGGACTATTGTACTGTGGATGCGCCACCCTGACCCCATGGGCGAGGTCTCTCACGAGGGGAGAAGGGACGACATCCGCAGATTCATCACATACCTTTCCCGTTTCCTTGAGGCTGCTCCTACTAAAGGCGCCCCCAGAATGTTCACTTATCTGTTTTCCTGTAATCCTTACTGCTTACTGGGCATAGGTCGGGGGCTAGATTTGGTTTCCCTGTTCCCTGTTCATATCCTTGCTCTTGTGTAAGGTTCGTAAATGTTTGGCAGCCTCGGCATAGGTCTGAGCCAGGTCAACTGCCTCCAAAAAGGATGGTTTGTTTATCTGTAAGACTGCCCTCTGTAGGGATGGGGTCAACCCACTAACTAGTTGTTCTAAGGAGAGGGTCTCCATTACCCATCCTTGGAAGTTTATTTTTCCTTAATCAGTTCCACTGTGGTCTCAGTATTGTTCAGCCTAATTTCCCACAATATCTGGTGGTAGAGGTCATCTGTCTGCCCAAACCGAGCTAATGGACCCCTTTTTATATCCTCAAAAGAGGTTGTGCCATGAGGATTTAATTAAGCAATATTACCCGAGCAGGGGGTTGGGGGGGGCATTACCGGGCCAGGTAATGCTCAGGACCATATAGAAGCCCGAATGAAGCAAGGGATTTACTTTTCGGTCAGGAATTTACCAGGCCCAGTAATGCCCCCTGCAATGGTAATATTGCTATTAGTATCCAGCACGATGTATCAGATACTAATAGTTTGTTTAAAAGAAAAAAGATGGCCACCATGGATTTTGAAAAGAGACTATGTAGTCCCTTCTCCCTTTCCATGATGATCATTAATGAGGCTTCAGGGATGCGCTCAGAACACTGCAGTTCCCTGCATCGGTGAGGGACCAGGCTATGGAAGTAAGTGGGGCGGGAAAGGGAGAGGGAAAAATATGTGGAAATGGGGTTGGGGGAAGGTGACATGGGGATGCATGCCACGGGGCAGCACTCACCTGAGATCCTGGCGGGAGGGGAGATGGCAGCCACCCGCTATGAGGAGACTCAAACAGCGGGATTACCATGTGGTAATGCACCCGTTTTGAGACTCCCTGATTGGCTGGGAGGCCAACACCCCCTTTTGCCGGGTACTAATGTTTGATAGCAGCCTGCAGTACTGCTTTCAGAAGGGGGGGCTAAATAACAGACTTTTAGATCTTCACAACACTGGAATTGGTGGGCCAATCTTTCAAAATTTAGGAAGAAGTTTCCCAAATCTTCTCCCTCTCTGTATGGTTGTAATACGCCATGAGGGAGTAGTGCTATTTGTTGGCGATGGGCTAGCCTATCCAACCCTTCCTGATGTCTTCGCACGGCCTGTATTTGATGATTTACCAGGCGTTCAATTAAGATCTCTATAGGGGTGGTACTCATGTCAAAGCCTATTCTATTCTGTTTGGGACTTCCCCCTCACTTTCAAAATCTTTCTCCTGGTGTTTAACAGTTTTATGAGGTAAAGTGAGATAATCGGTTAATTATTGTGTGATTTTGTAGTCATTAACAGTTATCCCTTCATCGACAGAAGGGGATGGGCTATTATACTTCAAAATGGTCCCTTCAGAGCTTCCGGACAAGGTTTCCCATGCTTCTGATTCCCCAGAGTCTATCTCGTCTTTAGCTACTTGATGGTCTGAATTTTCTGACCCTAACAAAGGAGAAAATGTTTTCTGCAGAAAAAATGTCTGAACTATCTCCAGTCTCCTCTTCACTATCTGAACGGTTGAGCAGCGCAGTATCAAAATGGTGTTACTGCTGCAGTGGAGGCATAGGTTAAAGTGTCCTTGGGCTTAGTCACTTTGACTTGGGGAAGATTCCCTGTTAAGGCAGAACTCATAGCCTAAGTCCCCTAGTTCATATCAACCAGGTCTCATCCCACTCTAACACCATATGTGAGGTTACAGGAGTAAGGCTCAGACACAATAGTAGTAAGTTGTTGGGCAGAAACTTATATGAAAAAGGGTTTGAAAGATGCCTCTGTCCCTAAAACTAGGAGGGCTTCCCCTTCATCTAAGAAACCTAAGGAAATTGTCAGAATGTGCAAATAATAAAGTCTGTCACTGTTGTGTCTCAAAAAGGGTCCTTCTGTACGTAACACTAACAACTGAAACCAACTGTGCAAGGATGATCTCTTCCTAAAGTAAAAGGTTCTTTGTAGATCCATCCAACAGAAAAGTTCCCACTCTCCTGGATAATAAAAACATGTGACAAAGAAATATTAAAAAATGTAGGACTCCAAGGTTAGGCTCGTAATCCTTTCCCCTAGATTCCTGTTTGTAGTGTTCTTTGTAGATCTATCCAACAGAAAAGCTTCCAGCCTTTCTGGTCATCACAAGTGGCAAAAATAAAGACATTCTCAAAACTGTGGGTGTACTTGCTTATACACGTGTCAACAGGCAGTTCGCAAGAATATACTCTTTATGCTTTTCATATTTATCTCACAAACTTGGCACACTCCTTTTGTCAAGCGTAGAACTTTGGTTCATGTTATGTTCTTCAATTATTTTAGGTGCGGGTTCCAGACTTACAGTATTCAGAATGATTTTGTCTGCTTAACTGCCATGTCCTCTCATGGACTCTCCCTTCTTTTGGGTGTGGGT
The DNA here is from genome assembly GCF_040938575.1 of Ambystoma mexicanum. Taxonomy (NCBI): domain Eukaryota; kingdom Metazoa; phylum Chordata; class Amphibia; order Caudata; family Ambystomatidae; genus Ambystoma; species Ambystoma mexicanum. The sequence goes on from NC_090923.1 coordinate 722,499,165, forward strand.
CCCAGACTCACAATATAACTGCTTGGATCACACACATCTTTTAATACACTTCTCATTTGGGTTCGGGTCCCAGACTCGCAATATTCAAATCGGCTTGGTTCACTCTCCTGCCAAGCATTTGTCCTATTATGGACTGACCCTCTTTGGGTGTGTGTGCCAGACTCAATATTCCCAGTTGCCTGATTCACTCTTCTGCCAAGCAATAGCCCCAGTGTGGACTGTCTCTCTTGGGTGTGGGTCACAAGCTTGCAATATGCAAAACGGCTTTGTTTCTCATATCAAACCCTTGTCAGTCAGTTAATAATCAGTTTCTAATCATGTATCTCAAAAGTAGCTTTCAGCCTTTTACTGTTCAATCTCAAATTTAGGCGCTTCCTCATGAACTGTTGACTCTCAAATGTAGGCGTTTCTCCGACTGCTCAGGTGTTGCAAATTTCTTCATGTACTGCTGAATATCAAATTGAGGCATTTTCTGCAACTGCTCAGGTATCACAAATTTAGTTGTTGCTTCATGTACTGCTGAATATCAAATGTAGGAGTTTTCTCCCACTATTCAGATATCACAAATTTAGGCGTCTCTTGATATACTGCTGAATATCAATTTTAGGCATTTCTTCCACTGCTCTAGTGTCTCAGATCTAGATGGTTCGACATTTGCTGATGTACCTCATGTTTTAGGCCCCTTTCCAACCAATGCTGTGTCACAAACTTGGGCATTTCTCCCACTGCTCAAGTGTTTCAGATCTGGGTTGTTTGCCATTTGCTGCGGTGTCTCATGTTTGGGCTTGCTTCCATTTAATGCTTTGTCTCGGGTCTGAGTGTTTCTCCCACTGCTCTAATGTCTCATGTCTGGGTGGTTCTCCATCAGCTGCTATGTTTCGTACTTGGGTGTTCTTCCACTTGCTGCTATGCATCAGACTTGGGCATCTCTCCCACTGCTCAAGTTCCCAAATCTAAGGTGTCCTCAGTTTGCGAGACCAGCCAATCGCTTTGGATCAGGGAAAGCTACACTGAAGATTAACTCCATCCGCGTCTAAGGTGCGTATAAACTGGACCACATATGTGGACACATGCCGCAGGCACAGCTCCCCATCCATGCACTCCAGAATGAAGCTACTGCTACGACAAATATGATCTCACTGCATGCATAGCCGTCTGCACTGAAACCGCTGATGTGCCTCAACACCTCTGCCATTAGTATGCAGTGATAACCTACGACACATTTCGGTCTAGCTGGGCACACATTGAGTCTCCTACACTAGCACTCTACCTCAACCACCAACAGCACCCTCCCATGTGCCTGACCTCTGGGTTGTTTACTGGAGCCTAGCCAGGCCAACTGAAGCCTAATCCTGGCAGAATGCACACACGCATTTTAAATGGAACTCTTAGAACTTCCCATACCTGGACTGCGGTGGTCGAGGGCGTTACAATCACAAAGGCCATTGAGGCCATACAAATGAGGACTACAATACAAAACAGCGTTCTCTGAATTTTGGTGTTCCTAATACCATAAAGGGGTTCCTCCCCCATGTGATCCTCCCTCTGTGCACCACCCCAACTGGGACTATTGTACTGTTCTCGCACCACCCTGACCACATGGGAGAGAGATCTCCCCCTAGGGGAGAAGGGATGACATCCTCAGATTCATCACAGCTCGTACTGTGACTGAAGATGGCCGGTAGTTTAAAGATCACTCGCAAGAAGCAGAGCGAGCGGTTTAGATTCCAAAGGGCAGTGATTGGCCCAAAACAATACATCAATACCACGCAGTAGTTGGAAGTTAGTTCAAGCTCAAGCCAAAGCACAAGATAGACACGAGAGGAAGAGTCTCATTCCCCGAAGGGGAATAGCGGGAGCCATTTAGGGAAGCCACTGGCCCAAGCCAGAGGAAAGAGAACCTGAGCCTGGTGCATCTCTCTGCTTCCCAGTGCTCTGTGAAGCGCGGAAGAGACAGATCATGCAGCCGGAGAAGGGCATCAGACTGCAGAGCTGCTGCAGAGGCAGATGTCAGCGGTACATGGAACCCTCCTGCACTGATAGGGCGGGGAGAAACGTTTCTCATCATGGTACCGTCCTTGACTCCAGCAGCAAAGGAAACGCCAACAAGTTCAACACAGCCGGTGGGTCAGAAGAAATGGATAGTGGACCGGGCTGTGTTGAGCTCAAAGTTGCAGTGGCAACATTGAATGTACAGAAAGAAGATACTAGACATTGGTCTTTTGTGAGGGAAATTGGAACCAGACAGAGATCCGGCGGCATGTGGGTGCTTACTTGAAAGACTATCTGGAATTCCTCTGCTGAAAGAAAGTAAAAGTATTGAACTGAGAACTTTATGGTGGAAATTAATCCTATGAAAATTGGTAGATAAGGATGGGAAGGACTGGGACCGAATGATCCCTCAGGCACTGTTTGCAGCAAGGAAAACCTCTGAGGCATCTGCAGGGTTTTCTCCTTTTGAGCTACTTTATGGTAGGGAACCTAGACATGTCCTGGACATGCTTAGGGAAACCTGAGAAGAAAGAGAGGAGGCACCCATTCCCATCTCGTAAACCACTACTAGAATGTGAGAGCATATGAGAATTGCTCGAGATCTAGTCTGCAACCATATGGAAAAAGCCCAGAGCCAACAAAATCCACTTCTGACAGGAAGGTGAGCCCAACATTGTTCTCCATAGGAGAAAAAGTACTGGTCCTCTTACCCACCTCAGAAAACAAGATTGTCTCCAACTGGCATGGGCCCTATGACCTATTAGAACAAACGGGAACCTGCACTTATAAAGTAGCCCAACCAGACAGGAAACAAAAAGGTCAATTCATATGACGTGAACCTCCTAAGAGTGGAAAGAGAACCCGTCAGCCACCCATGCTAAGGTACTATCCCGTTTGGTACGAGAGGTAATAGACAGCTTTTAATTCATTCCTCCAGAGCCACCTATTCAACAACAAGAAGATCCAAATTATGCAGTGACATTTCCCCGATGTATTTTCAGAAAAACTAGGAAGAGTAAAAGGCACATACCACTATATTAGAACACCTAAAGGCAAAATGGTTCATTTAAAACCATATAGACTCCCGGAAATGTTGAAGGCGAATATTATCGAGCCATCCTCCAGTCCGTGGTCCTCCCCCATCGTGCTGCTCACTAAACCTGACCATTCCTGGAGGTTTTGCATAGACTTCCATCAAGTTAATGCAATATCCGATTTCGATGCCTATCCCATGTCAGCATCGATGACCTAATTGATAAACTTGGAGCAGCCACCTTTCTATCCACCCTAGATTTAACAAAACGGTACTGGCAAGTTCCAGTATATGGGCCAGATAAAGAAAAGAGTGTTTTTAACACCCCCAGGACTGTTTCAATTCAAAATCCTCCCTTTGGCTTATACGGCACGCCAGCCACTTTCCAACGCCTCATGGATCAAATATTACAGCCCTATTCCAATTTCTGTGGAGCTTATATTGACGATATCATTTATAGTAAGACCTGGGAGGACCATCTTTTCCACCTTTATACTATTATGAAAGTCCTCAGACAGGCCGGCCTAATTGCTAACCAAGCTAAATGCAGACTTGCCCAATCAGCCGTGAAATACCTCAGCTTCTTCGTAGGAAATGGGAACATACAACCTCAACATGAGAAAGTGAAAGCCATCCCGATACACCTACCCCCAAAACTAAAAGGGACCTTGGGGATTTCTAGGGTTAATAGGATATTACTGTACGTTTATCCCAAATTCTTCAGACAAAAGAGATAGGCTGACAGATAAACTCAAGAACGCCGAACCACAGAAGCGTTTTATTGGACTGAAGGAGATGATATATGTTATAACACTTTAAAGCAAACCCTGTGTCAGAACTCGATCCTAAAAAGGTAGCTGATTTCTCAAAAGAGTTCATATTGCAAATGGACTCCTCCTTTACAGGGTTAGGAACAGTCCTATTTCAGGTTTGCGATGGATTAGACCATCCCATCTTGTTTGCGCAAATGTTTCCCACTCTATTGTATCCAGTTCCTGGGGGTGGACCAGTGCGGGAGGATCATTTGGATAGGGAGTCTTAGGGAAGTGGGAACCAAAAAGTGAGATGCGGTATCCCCTTCCTTATGAAACCTTTTCCCCATCCTAACCCGTAGGTTATGTAGAAGCTCTACCCCACCTTTTCCAACATGAACACTTTCTCACACTGTGAAAGACAACGGACTAACACCAGAGCTGTTTTCCTGACATGTCCCAACACAAGGGTCAGACAGAGTCAGGCAATAGATGATAACCACCCACGTGACTGCCCTTTCCCTTCCCCACAGGGATGAAAGGGAGAGCACACTTTGAGCAAGGCTGAACACATGAGAAAGCAGCCATTCCGGATGGCAGTTCAAACGGAGGAGAAAGGTGGAGAGATGTGAAAGGACGACCAGGAGGTAATTGCCCTTTCTCTTTTCAACCCAGGGTCACAAAGCCTCAGTGAAAAAAAACATAACACCGGGAATCACAGCTGGCGAGTGGTGCATCGGATGTCAGTGGTACATGGAACTCTCCTGCACTGATTGCCAGGGTGGGGAGAAATGGTTCTCATCATGGTACTGTCCTTGACTCCAAAAGCAAAGGAAACACCTACGAGTTCAAGACAGCCGGTGAGTCAGAAGAAACTGATAGTGGCACCAGGCTGTGTTGAGCTCAAAGTTGCAGTGGGAACATTGTATGTACAGAAAGAAGATAATAGACAGAGGTCTTTTGCAAGGGAAATTGGAACCAGACATGGTGGTACTGCACCATGTGGGTGCTCATTTGAAAGACTATCTGGAAATCCTCTGCAGAAAGAATGAAAAATTATTGAGCTGAGAACTTTATGGTTAGCGAAACTACAAAGACCAAGAGACCTTAGGGGAGGCCATGTGAAGTGTCAAAGTTGTCATACGAGGGTCAATCAAAACCCTGTGTACAATCGAAAGTCTTTGACACACTGAGGAAACAAAGTGAACGGTGTATTTGGCAAATGTGAACCCGCTGAGAGATGCTTACGAATTGGGGTGATCCATAATACATCCGTGAACATGACATTGAGACTCTTGAATGTTACAAGTTGCTGAGATTTTGACTGAAAGGCTGTAGTGAACCCGACTGAGGGAGGCCAACATTACAAGACGGATCGGAGCAAGGTTGAGGGGGATCCAAGGGTAAAGAGAAATCACCCAGCGTGAAGATTAATGAAAGGAACTTTTGTTTCTGTTGCTTTGGCGTATCAGGCTCTCTGAAGCAAGAGACTCTGTATGAGAAGAGACGTAAGCCCAGAAGGTCCATATACTGGAAAAGGAACTGTAAACTCATGCTGGAAGATCCCAGGAGTGTGCTGTGCTCCAGAGTCCTGTGTTAAAAACGTGGGGAAGGGAGACCCCGGCCATAACATCCTGACTTATTTTGTGAACACTTTCATTTTCTTGTGAACATTATCCCACATTATTTTTTAACATAGCGGTAAGAATTGGCCATAGGTTTCTTAGTATAGGCCCTTTTATTTTACTAGACTCCACTTGGACGGTATTATGATTTGATGGTCCTAGCTTGCTCCCATCATAGATTTAGGTTTAGATAAGGCATTTATCTCACCCATTTCTACAGTTTAATAAACACCCTTCAACTGTGATCACTTGTGTCGATCTTATCTTGATACCACGCCTTCCTTACAGTACACTCTAATAAGGTGGGACACCAACATTTTGGGAGCCACTTATTGACTGTGTTCATCTCTCCACAGAGAGTCCTCATGCAACAGGAAGCCCTTCCTAATCCAATTGCCCTTCTCACTCTGAGGCATTCTTTTGAAAGATGCCCAGGTCGTCCAGACTGTTATATGGTGTTGGTTCGGGATTAGTTTTAACAGGCGAGACATAAGTATCTGCTTCTTCCAAGGTGACCACCAGTTTTGCAGTTTTATCAGAAAAGTCCTTGCCACAAGTAATTGGGTTGTCCAAAGACTGATGAGCAGCACATTTCATGATCACTATTTGTTTGGGCAGCATTACGACGTCCAATAGATCGGAATTTTTTTTAAGAGTGTTGCCGTTGAGGTCATGAAGCTTCTCTGTTTCCAGAGCTGGCCAAAGTCGTGGGCCACACCAAAGTCATAAGAGGAATCAGTACAGTTATTAACCGATTGCGTGCAGTCAGTCGGCAGGCTCTGATAGGGGCCACCAGTTCAGCTACCTAAGTGGACGTCACCTGGGGCAACATTCCACTTTTTACCACCTCCCCTGGGGCACAAACTGCATAACCTGCCACCACTTTCTCATTTTGGTCCCTAAAAAAAGATCCATCTATAAATTATTCCAAATGTGGCTCTTGTAGGTTTTAGGCATGACCAAACAGCCACTGATTGATACACAATCATGAGGAGTAGTGTCCTGCAGCTCTCCTCATGGGGTAGGGAGCAGAGCAACTGGGTTCAGAACAGAGCACCCAGTTAGGGTAATATTTGACTGGTTTAACAAGAGCAGGTCATACCTGCTGGCTCTCAAGAAGGCCGACAAATGTGTTTTTAACTTAACCAGTAGGGCTCCTACAGCATGTGGGACAGCCACTTCCATGGGGTTCCTAGTACAATATTCTGTCACTCTTCTACAGATAACGCAGCAGCAGCCATGGCTCTTAAGCAGGGTGGTGTCCCAGCTGCAAGCAACACGTCTAAATTTTTACTGTAGTAAGCAACCGGTCTATAGTGGATTCCATGCTTTTGGGTAAGCCCTTTTTGTAGTCTGGCAAACATAGGCCTGGTGCTCCACTCAAGCAGATTTTCATCCTAGCAAAGGCTGCCTCTGCCTGTGGCATCCACTGCAAGGGCTCTATTGTGTTGAGGCATGTATACGTCTGAAGTGGTTTCACTAGCTCCACATACCCTAAAATCCACTGTCAGTAGTGATCTCACTCATTTGGGTGATCATTTGAGGTTTAGGAATTCTGTAAACAGTCTTTTTGTGAGGAGGATATCAGCTGATATCTTTTGATAATGTCATGCCCCAAGTAGTGGACTCTAGCGGTGCAAAACTGGAGCTTTTTCTTGGAGGCTTTATGCCCCTTCCCTTCGCTATTAATGCTGTTAGTAGCACTTGTGTGTCTATCTTGCAGTCCTCATAGGAGGGTGAGGTGATCAACAAATCTCCAACATATAGTATCAGAACGGAGTTCACATGTAACTTGATATTGTCTAGATCTTTCTTAAGTTGTTGTTATAACCCTGTCGCAAATGGGTCCACGAGTACTTGAGTCCGCTGTGGGAATAAACCAAAAGGAACTGACAGTCTATGTATGGACACTGAGAAATAAAACTTTGCATACGTCCACTACAGTGAAATGCCTAAATTCTGGTGGAATACATGACAGTTTGGCACTATCGAAAACAAGGGTTTTGCCACTGCATTTACAGCCCTTAGGTTTGTACAAAATGATAGGCCGCCTTTCCTGTTTTTTCACGGATAAAATTCGGGGTATTACACAGGCTGCTGGCGGGATCAATAATCCCTTTGCTTAAGAGTGATTCAATAACTGGCGTAATGCTCGCTATGGCCTCAGGTTTCAAAGGGTACTGGGGAATGTGGGGCAGTTTCTTAACGGCGTCCATCTTTATTTGTACTGTTTCAGCTACATGTATACCCATTCCTAAATTCAGGATCATTTCCGACATAGTACGCTTGTAGAAATAAACAAAGAGCCAACACTGCCTTTTCAAGTTTCCAATGCCCTCGCCATTTTGTATTTCTACATCTATTTTTAAACATATGGGATATGCATTTTGTCTTTGTGTTCTCAATTAAATACCCATACATTATATTAGTTGCCATTCAAAGTTATGTTATTTAACATTCCAAATATACCCAGAGCTGATCATAAATGTAATGAATTCAGTCTCCCAGGTATGCCTGTAAACACAGACATAGGACTATGACAGTAATTGCAGGACTTTCTTTCTGTTTTGAATTCTAATTTTGAGTATTAGCTGGTAAGATTCTGGGGGTAACCAGTCAGTGACACACCAGATATATATATATATATATGGTAGAAGTACACATCTTAAAATAAACTTAGCGCAATATGGGGACTCTGAAGTTACCTGCATGAATCACCCGTTATTTTATATCGATCTATCAATATATCCTAATCAGAACGTGAAATGCTCTGTAAAGTCACGGTTCTTGCTCGACCATACCATGGCTTCCCCCCATCACTAGGTGTGCTTATGATGGTGTGAACACTGACTCCCTAAAAGGACTGTGGATTTGCTTATCAAATGAACCACTGAACAGGGGAAATAAATGCAAAAAGTATCTTCTGTAGCAGTGTATTGGTGTGAACTTGCAGTGTTATAGGTCTGGTATTTATATGATGGCTAATTATATTCAAACCATCTTCATGAAATATGTTTGTGATAGGGACCAGGAGAAGCCCCATTTTGGGGATGCATCAGTGGGGTTTTGTCACAGAACCCAGGCCGGAAAACAAAAAGACCAAAGTTAAAGATGGGGTTGCTACAGCATTGCCACCGCAGGATTGCACCACCATTACCTGCGCAGCAGGGCCACCCAGGCTGACTTTTTGGCTCAGGAGCAGGGTTCCACTGTCGCCACTCACGCTAGTAAGATCTTGAATCTTACTCAGAGTACCAGGGGTAATGTCTGTCCGTTGGCCACCCTGTGTCAAAGCTACAATTCGTAGAGGTCATGTCAAGCATTGCTAGCAGCAAGAGAATATCCTGCAAAGAAATAGCTGTGACCATGACAACAAATCTGCACTGTCTCTAATGTAAGAAGTTAGGTTCTGAATCTGAACAGTGGGACCAAACCTCGTCAAACTCTGAATGAGGTCCCATCATATAACTTTAGGGAGGTCCCTATAGGTCTCCCATACGAGGTGGTCCGATTCTCATGTATCTTTTGGAGTAGATAAAAAGTGTCCACAACTGCGGTCTGGGAAAGATTTCCTTGGCTGTCAGCCGAGTAAGGGGGTGTGGTATAAGGATGAGCCTCCACACATCAGATGGAGGCAAGTCTTCTTTATTAATTGAAACCCCGCTGACCCTCCACTGCTCTCCGCTTCTCTCTCTTCCCCTAACCGTCTTCTCTCGAATCCCCCTCCCTGCCAAGCTTCTGCATTTCAGTGTGGTACTTGAAGTGACATACAGACATCAGACATCATGTGGGCTTTTGGGGGGGGGGGGGTGGGGAGACCTCAATCGGGCAAGGCACCTAGCTTTTCCAAAGGGAATGCCTGGTGGCTGAGGAGGATCTACAGCCCGGGGGAACTTTGCCTCAGCCGGGGTTCTAGACACAAACTAGTGGTGTTCAGTGCACTGGTGAATCCTGCCCTGGCTGCTGGAGCCCTCCAGGAAATGCATGGGTGGAAATCATGCAGCCATTGGAGCACCAGCCATTAAGATCGTGGCAGGTGCACCTCAAAATGTACCTGCTGTGACTGGCTAGAGGGGAGAGTCTCTGTCTGGAACACTTGTGATTGTATCCGAGGGCTAGTTGTGGTTCCCAATGGGCAAACAGTGGAATGGGTGGTTGGTGGAGTGGTTGTGTTTGGGGGAGTGGTTATGGCCGTGTGGATGGTGCGGTTGGGATAGGTGCAGCAGCTATTTGTAGGGATTTTGCCAGTGGTTGCTGTTACACTTGCTTGACGACATTGCAGCAGCACCACCAATGCAACATTTGTGTGAGCTTGTTTTCGTTTGGTCACAGCTGTGTTTGGCTGAGTTTACCTGCAATGTGTTGGGCGCAATAGTGAATACTGTTCGTCTTAGTGGGTGGCCTCTAGAAGCAAACACGTGGAGGGCGTAGCCCGGGAGAGGTGCGTTTACATTGCTTAAGGTAAGTGATCTGTGACCTTGCGCTGTTCAGAGGAGTGTCTTGGAATGCACCGGCAACAGGTGTGTCATAGTTAGGTTGTGGGTGGGTGGGCGTGGCATCCATTGCGTATTGCGTTGTCTGTATGTCTAGGGAAGTAACAGTATGCTCTCGCAGTGCATTGGTCGCTGGCAGTCTATGAGGAAGCTGCGCAGTCTGGCGTTTTGAGACGTTCTGGCGAGTTCCAGAACACAAACGCTCTTATTGACAAAGAAATACAATCTTCTATTAGTGCGCACAGAGCATAGCGAAACAAATCTACGATGGCTGCGGCCTAGCCCTGGCCATTAACTGAGGCACAGGTACATTTTAAACGAGTCATATTTAAGAGGGGCTCAAAAAAGCCCACCCCCTTCTGAATAAAATATGTCCGTTGCGGAGTGAAACACTGCACCGGGAGAAGAAATCCCACTGTAACAGAAGAGAGGGATGACAGCACTGTGTGGGAAAACGGTTCAGAGTGGAGAGGTGGGGGCCAGATAAATAGTGACAAGAGAAGCAGGCTAGGGGATGCAACGAGTAGCGGGAGACTGGGCAAGAGGTGCAAGGATAATGAGGGCGAGTGAGGGGGCTCTGGGAGGACATGCCAGCAAGCGCAGGCTGTAACAGCGGGCAAAAGGGCGCATGTGAAAGAGGCCGGAGCTGCATAGCAGGCTGTGCGGAATAGACAGCAAGGGAAATCACGACCTAGCAGCACGAGACGAAACAAAATGGGCAATCTGCGATAGTCACCTACAACCAGGGTTGGACTGGGCCATCAGACTGTCTCGGGCACCAAGGAAAAGTGGCCCACAGTTGAAAATGACTATTCATTCCTTTTGTGACACTGTTTGAATAGGATCAAAGGGGGAGGTTTTTGATAAAAATGTGATGCAAATTGTGCATTGTATTCAGCAATACTGGTCACAACTATTATCCACATCGTGAAGTAACTCATCAAGCAGGCCCACATTGGCCAAAGAAGTGGCCCACTTTGTCCAAAAAAACTGTTGCACAGATTACATTACAGGTTTACAGATGAAGTTGTTATTATTGCTACATTGAAATTGAGTGAACAAAAAGCTCCAAGCCCTGGGGATGGATTTGTAATCCGAAATGCGTTGGCAAACTAATGTTACAAATTGGAGTCGATTGGTTGTAACTAAAGAATTTTTTGCAAATATACCATTGGCTATTTCTACTTTGGTTTAATGGTGAGGAGGATGGGTTGTTTTCTTCTCTAGATTAGTAAAAATGTTCTATGACCACACGTGAATTTGTGTTTGATGTGTAAATCTATATTTTTGTTCTGTATTGACCGTGGGTGCATGAACCCAGTCAACAATACATTTCAATCTACTTTAACAATTATGTTTTCATGATATGTAGAGAAATTTTGAAAGTCAATTGTAGTTTGGTTGAACTACTGATTTGAATTTACAAATTGCTCAGTAGGACATTAGCCCACGGAGAGTGCAACAGGGTTTCCTGTTGGCGACAACAGGTTTGGTGGTAATTAAGACTACTTAATTCACCTCTCAGAGTGTCATGGAGGGAGGCAGGGGTCACAGAAAAGTCATCCATTTATTGTGATTGGCCCAGGAGTTGGTATACAGAGGACGCCTAGAGAACACCCTGTCTTCCTAACACTCACCCCAAATGTCACAGACAACCCACCACAATAGATCACACTTCAGTGAAGCCCAGCCAGAGGGAACAGAAACGTGGCAATTAGACCATAGTGAAGTTAGGAGACACTATATAGGAAGTGAATGTGTTGCTCGCTTTGTATTCACATAGTGCAGCGATCTACCAAGCAGGGTAGGGAGGCAGCAGAGCAGAGTTTAAGAAAATGCAGGTGGTTAGCAAGTATTTAGAAACGAACTGCTCACATGCATGCAGCACCATGACAGTAGCAATGGGAGAATGGAGGAACCCCCAGTACGGGCAGTCAGAAGGCGGGTTCTCCAGGCCACCATCAAGCTGTCTTATTCAAAGACACTGGACTGCACTTTGAGACCTCGGCCCAAAAGGACCTCATTACTAAAGCGCAACACATGACATCAATAAGAAGAGAAACTCATCCAAGGAAGGTGGGTCCAGAGAGGACCAGACAATACACTGTCACCAAGTTCAGAATGGAAGGGCCCAGCCAATCGTAGGCAGATCCTGCTGAGGGTTATGAAGTTCACCAGAGCCTGGGAGACCGGAGCAATGAAATCCTGCTGAGGCATGAGCTTGGCAGGCCCTAAAGCTTTCTACAAGCTGCAGAAGCGACTGTAGTGGTTCACAGACCGAGATCAACCATTGGCGGGGGTGGTGGCAGTTACTGCAGCCTTAATAGCATCCAGGCTTGGTCTAGAAAAATTCCTGCAAAGACCCATTGAATGTAGGCCTAGAGCAAGTGGGCGAAAGTGTCGAGGATTGCCCCAGTATAAATTTGGTATATACACTGAAAGTGTTCCCAATGGAAGTGGAAGGACAAGGTCTTCCTCCAGAAGGAGATTGTTGGAAACGCAACTATGGGCACAGGACAGAGACGTATCGGTGAACACTAGTTGCCGAAGTCGAGAGGCATAATGGAGCACTGAGATGGAGTGAACTGAAAGACTTCTCAGGGGGGCAGCAATCCTGCGTACCCTTTGATTAGATCGGGGACTCCGACATTGAGCTAGGACATTAAATCCTTTAGACAAGACTCCTGAAGTGGACTAATTTACCCCATCACCCGTACACTTACTTTAGATTTTCCCTTTGCATGTTCTTACAGGAACTCCTACAACCCCCCTCACCCATAAGGAAGAATAAAACGTGTTGAACTAATCACAGTTTGTTGAGTAATCTCTTCGATCCACCCCATGACAGGCCAAAGTATTCAGTTCATTTTCATTTGCTTGGCACACAAACAGACCCACTGTGCTCCAAACCATTCTTTGCTCAGCTTCTAAAAATCTCTTGAAGATTCTTGAAATTAAATCGGTCAAACACGGAAGGCAATATTTTACTTCCTTGCCCCGTTCCTCTGTAATTGTTACATTGTGCCACCTGTTTGTTGTAGTAGCCTCAGAATTTTAGATTTTTAATTCAAGAAGATGCTAGTAATTCTATCTCAGAAAGTGAGATCTGCTAATCGGACCTCACTTTCATAATGCTCCATTTTAAAAAGTGCAATGCAAGCATGAAATTGTGCTAGGATGGTCTACGTTTTTTTTATTCTAGCAACATGCCAGTTACAGAGTAAAATGTGCATTCCTGCAAACAGTTCTCTGGAACTCAAAACAGGCAGGGGCTGCCTTTAGCAGTGGGCAACCCCAATTCAAATTATATATAAAATAATAGTGTACCCCCAAGGCATGGTGGAATATTAATACATATTAACCATATCTAATTGAGAAAGGCAGATTAGGCCTGTTAATATTACTTGATCTCAGTGCTGCTTTTGATCTTTTAGATCATAAGATTCTACTACATAGACTGCGGGATACCGGCGGCTTGGCCATTGAAACTGTTAACTGGGTGAGATCTTTCTTAGAGAGTAGAAGTTCCAGGGTGCATTGGGGCGAGGCCTTCTCGGAAGTAGAGACTATCCTTTGTGGCGTCCCACAAGGAGCTTGTCTGTCGCCCTTGCTCTTTAACATTTATATTGCCCCCCACTATGCAGAGAATTGGAGAAGTTGGGCTATTTTTTCACCAACTATGCAGATGACTTCCAGTTGTCAATGGAACTTTCAGGTGACCATCAAGCAGACCAACTCAAATTAAATAAGTTATACAGTGTAATAAAAGACTGGATGACCACAAACTGGCTATGCCTAAATGCAGGAAAGACGGAACCCAATAAACCGAGAGAGGGACTAGCTAAGGCTTTCACTGGCTTTCAGGTTGATGATAGCTTTATTGAAGTTGTTGGCAAGGTAAAAACATTAGGTGTTTATATGGAGGCTTCCTTGGATGCAGGCGTACACGTGGATGCTATAGTAAAAAATACCCAATATCATCTACGAGTATTGAGGCAGGTCGCCCCTCTTATCCCTGAAAAAAACCGAGCCAAACTGGTCAGAGCCGTTATCTTGCCACGACTTGACTATTGCAATGCTCTGTTGGGGGGGGCTAGTAGAGAAGACGTACAGCAATTACAGAAAATCCAAAATGCCTCTGTACGTATAATATACGGTATGAAGAGGCATGAACCCACCTCTAACGCGAGAAGGGAGCTAAATTGGCTCCCAGTATCAGCTAGGATTTCCTTTAAATTATTGACGTTAGGTCATAAATGCATCTATGGAACAGTCCCTAATTATTTGAAGGACAAAATCATGATATATCAACCGGCAAGAAATCTGCGTTCTACGACGACTCTAAGTCTGCAGGTGCCAAGGACTAAGAAAGCCCGTGGAAATGGACGTTCTTTCCCGGTGCTCGTGGCTAAGGCCTGGAATAATCTACCGTTAGGGCTCCGTACAGAGAGCAATCACCTGGCTTTCCGGAAACTCTTGAAGACAGAACTTTTCATCTAACCTACATCTTCGGTTGTCCTCACTGACCTCTCTGCTTGTGATGGAGCGCTTGGATGCCTCAGGGCTTGTAGCGCTATAGAAATTTAATAACATAACATATCTGGTAGGATATGATGGCGGGTCTAAGGGAATAAATAACTATACTGGCCAAAACCTTGTGATGGCATTTTATTGCCAACCTAGTTTTTAGTGACTCATTTACCAGTTAGAGCTTTTTAAATATATCCATGATGAAATAGTCTTCGCTGAACAAAATGTTCAAATATAACACTCTTCCTAATATGTAGCTGTACCCTCAAGGACGGAATACCTAGTTCTAGTCGTATTGCTTGAATAGGTGTTGCTCGTCCCAGTCCCAGAGTCGGTCGCCCCAGTTAACCTTCAAGCACACAGCCATTCCATCTTGAGGTTGTCCTAGAATTCCAGGCCACATAGTATCCCCAGGGGGATACTTTCCTGGCATATTTTAATCAGACCTTCAATTGAAAAGCCCCCTTGAGATTTAATGAACCATTTAATGGTAGTAGAATTTGCCAATAGCATTTTCTTATTTCTTTTGTGCGATCTAACGTGGGACTATAGCATCACTGATGAAAACTCCAAGATATTTAAAACTCAGGAGAAGCTCAACAATTTGTCAATGCACCAGGAAAAAGTCCTTGTCATCTTATCCTTCCCAAAGGCTATCATTTTCATTTTGGAATAGTATATTTTTACTTAATTTTCCTTCAAGCAACTAGCCAACGCGTTATGTTATCTACAGAGAATTCAGGGTGGTAAATGTCTTTATTATCAGAATGTGTCATTTGCCGATTATCCTTGTCCTAGAATTTTTCTACGATGTACGCGGTCCATGCGTCTTCTGCAATAGTATTAATTTTGCGAGTCCTGTCTGCTTGATTCTATTTGTGGTAGATGAACCAAAACATCCCACGGTGACCCTACTTTTTAAAGCGGTGTACACAATGTTCCATCTGGCTGACGGAGCAGATACTCTGATTTTGTGAGCCAGTTCCTGTATGCCATTTATACATTTACGACGTTCCATCTTTTTGAAAGGATCGGTAATCGCATTATTCTTAACAATATGTCATATCTTTCTTCTTAGTAATTTTTTCCCCAGTTATGTCATTGTACGATTCCCCCGCTGATTAACATAGTGGTAGCCGTTTAATCGGTTTCCTTTTATGTGTTGTTCCACTTGCATCGTCAAAGATAATACAGCATGGTCACTAAGATTATTAAAGTGCACTTGCAAATTACCCGAAAAATGCTCCAAGCTTTTATCTATAAACAGATAGTCAATATTGCAAGATTATTGTGCATTGCGCCAGGTCGATCTCTTAATACTTCTGGCCCGGTAACCATGCTGCATTGACCATATTGTACGAGAGCATATGTTCTTCCCACTTAGCAACCAACTTATTTTTCCCTGCATCCACATCCTTTTTTCGAACATTTTCCTCAGGAAGGTCCTCTGTATATTCACCATTACCAACCACCTAAGATCAAAAATAGAAACAATCCAACAGACCAACACAACCCGCACTAATACAACCACCTAACCACAGACAAGGGGCAAAGCACTGACCACAGCAGAACTCACCTGCCTCGAACCAATCACAGAAGAAACCTTCACCACACTGATCAAGGACACCATAACCACAAAAGTGATGGGTGGAAGGTTTTGAATGAATCTTAACCACTGGCATTGCTCTGGGCATCCTTCCACACCACCATTTTTTAGCCCATCTGTGCCATTGCAAAAGGGGTCCAGCCATATGCAAATCAGTCATGTATGGCCACCAATGGTAGCAGCCCAGCCCGAACTGCTAGGCCAGGTCCCCTCTGCAAGGAAACACAAGCAACCCCAGACATGTTTCGGCCTTGTTGTGCCACCTCAGTGAGGTGCAGCTTGGTTCCCTCTGGCGCAGCGAGCAAGGGACCCACGTCTGGGCTTACCCTCTCTCACATAGTGAGACAAACTATAACCCCAAAAGTGATAGGTGGAAGGTTTTGAATGGATCTTAACCACTGGCATTGCTCTGGGCAACCTTCCACACCAACCTTGCAGGATCCCCAAGGGACCTCAGCCCCCTGACATCTTCAAAGAAATCCTCAACCACAGAACTCTAGCAACACAGTTCCGGAACCTGATGAACCTATCACTCAAAGGAGGAATCGTACCAACCACCTTCAAATCTGCATACATCAAACTACTGTTAAAAAAGGAATCAGAAAGCGCAGAAGACAAAGCAACTACAGACCAATATCCAACATGCCCTACCCAGTGAAGATCCTGGAGAACCGTGCATGCAAGGATCCTACTTAAATATGTCAAAACAAACGGAACACTCACAGTTTGGCTTCAGACCGATGAGCAACAGAATCAGCACTCCTATTGATATGGGAGGACCTGAAAATGAATTCAATGACGCCCAATCAAACTATTGGACCTATCTGCAGCTTTCGACACAATTAGCCATGCAACACTAATAAAAAAAGACTGAGGCAATGCAGCAGACAGGAATCCGCACTAAGGTATGATGTCATTTATAACATGCCTGTACACAGGGGTTTCTAGGCGCGACAAGACAAAGGAGGAAAGACGGAGGGAGGATAAGACAAACTATCATCTTACTAGGCCTTCTGTCATTCCGATCGTGCAAGTGCGAAAACGCAAAGCGCAGGGGGAAGGGAGAGGGTGAAGTGCCAAAAAGAGGGACGGGAAAGTGCAATCAGGGCAGCATTGCTCTGAGTAAGTGCAGCACCACTCTGGGTGGTTAAGTGCAAGGAGGCAGGGGGCTTTAGGGGTTACAGTTACAGCTCCTAAGTGTGCGGTAGGCCCGGAGGCAGTGCAGGGAAGACTGCGCATGGAGGAGCCTGGCATCCTATGATACTCCGAGGGTACCAAGCAACCAGTCGGCACAGCAGGTAGGTCAGTAGGGGAGGGAGAAAGGAAGCAGAGGAGAAAACGAAGGGCTTGAGCTGCTTCCGGAACTTCAGGTAGTCCGACTGAAGTTTGAGAGGGGCATGGAGGCCAGTCCAGAGGGAGGCACCTGTGGAGGAGAGAGAGATCTACCCCCCCACTCTCTGCCTGGAGAAGAGTCTGATCCTCAAAGAGTTGGAGGTAGCTGAGCAAAGGGCTCGATAAGGACGGTATTTTGGAAGAAAGTTGGGTATAGTTCAGGCCCAAGCCCCAGAAAGCCTTGTGGACGATGCAGATGGTCTTGAACTTGATCCTTGCAGACATCGGGAGCCAGTGGAGAGATTTCAGGCCTGTAGAGATACAGTCCCTGGGCTTGAGACCAAGGATGATTCTCAGAGTCCTGTTCAGGATTTGTTGCAGAGGGCGGAGAGCAAAGGAAGGCAGATTGAGAAAGAGGCTGTTGCAGTAGTCCAGCCTAGAGAGAACCGGGGCTCTGTAGACTGTGAGCTTCTGGGGAAAGTGAGAAAAGGAAGAATATTTCTGAGGCGGTGCAGTTGGACGAAGGCCTTCTTGGCAAGGTGGCTTACCTCATTCCTCACAAACCAAACAAAACATACTTACCACCGCTCATCTCAAACAGCAAAAATATAACCTGCAGAATCCCACAGGGATCCAGCCTCTCTCCTCTGCTTTTCAACATTTAAATGTGCCCCCTGAGGAAAATCATTGAAACCCACAGACTAACTACCTACAACTATGCAGATGACATACAACTGATTGTGAAGACGACCATGACCGAGGAACAAAATAATCGCCTCAACTGCCTCACAGACATGTACAACTTGAGGACAACAAACCTCAAACTGAACCTGGTAAAAACAGAAATAATGGTCTCACACGGAGAAAACAATTCAACCAACCCACAACTGGACTGGCCGGCCAGGATGGGAACACAACCGGACACTTCCAACGTAGTAAATAACCTAGGAATACTCATAAACAGACTATCTCTGTAACAGCAAAAGTCAACGCAATCGCCAAAAAATGCTTACACCTCTTAAGACTACTCATTACTCCCATACCTCTCCATTCCTCACAGAACCCTTACAATCATATCCCTGATACTTACAAGATTTTACTACACAAACAGCCTCTACATAGGAATGCAAGAAAGACTCACAAAGAAACTCCAAAGGGTACAAAACACTGCAGCCAGGATTCTAGTATGACTAAATAAAAGACCACATCACTCCAGCTCTGAAAAACCAATACTGGCTACCAGTAAAAAAAAAATAAACATTAAATTCAAAGCACTCTGCATCACCCACAAAGCCTTACATAGACGAGGAGCAAAATTCCTCCAGGCCAAGATCAGCCGCTATCAGCCAAGAAGGGTACCCAAGATCAAGCGACGACCTACAAATAGAGACAAAACAGTACGAAAAAAGTTAATTCGGCGGAACAGCATTCTCGCGTCTAATTGCTAACCTTTGGAACACAATGCCCAAAGAAATTAGAACCTCAGAAGACCACATTGACTGCAGGAAACAACTTAAAACCTGGTTATTCAACAGATGACAACCGCAAAAGGACATCAGCAGGAATAACATTGCAGACAAACGCACTAAGGAATATGGTCACAGATAAAGTAATATCATAGAGGACCGGAACACTATGCCTCCCGCTCCCCAACTCCAACACCCTTCCCCAACCCCAGCAATGCCCAACAACTATAGTGAACAATGATGAGTAGGCCGCCCAACCGACAGACATTTCAGGGATAACACCCCCACACAATTATATACAGAGGAAACTCAGATTGGCATAGCATTAAAATCTAAGCATCACGCTAACTGGCCCACCCACACAACTAGGGCCACCAAAGCGAGCAGCACCTTATCTATTATAACCCCAGCCATGCACCCATTCAGCAGCCGACCGAACAGGTGTACACCCAACGGCCACGACTAACATGGACGAGTAACCAGGAACACACCAGGTACAACCGTTCATCTGCCACCATACCTGCAGGGAAGTACGCCTGCTGACCTGGAGAGGAGGTGAGATGGGCCAACGATCGATAACCAAGAACTTTGGTAGATACAGCTGAGCAGCAACCGAAGACTCGCACCAGAGGCATCGCCAAACTGACAGTCTTACCAACACCCTTCCTCCCTTCCTGTTCCTCAAGAAAACCAACAATGCTATACATGATTATGGGCTAGCCGCACTACACATAAAAACACCAAGGATCAATCTAATGTTCGCACCCTTCCAACTATCTGAGATTCTGGAAATAACACTAGAGGGAACTCCCTGATACATAGTCCATAATTTCAACAATCACTACACCAACACAATAGATCGTCCTACACCTAACAGACAACCTTGACTCTGGATCCTTATGGATGCAACTAACCAGTGTGCCCGACCACAGTCCCACCCCAACATCACACGACACACCCACCAACACAAACTAAAGGCACAAAGTCCTACCCATGCGGTTACAGCACAAGGGCCTCCCGAACCAACTCTCACATGCAAGACAACTCTCACAGACTCCCGTTCATCCTGGTTGTGGACCTATCTTACCATCCTAGCCCCACTAACAGACCCAGACCTTCTCTCTTGCAGAGCCCCTGGAGACTGCCCTTGGGTGGTAGTGGTGCACAGTATACATCAACATAACTTACATCGTCAAAGATAATATGTTTATGTTTATGTTTAGCATTTGTATAGCGCACCAGGTACCCTAAGGCTTAATGGTGCTTAGAAACGACAACACAAACAATACAAAAACATACAGGAGTGGAAACCAACTCCAAGACAGGTTCATGTGCGGAAATCATACACAGGTCTGGTCCGGCCTACGAAAAGAGTGCGGTTTTCAGCCCCTTTTTAAAGATTTCCACGGAGGTGGTAGTCCTCAATGTAACTGCCAACAAGTTCCACTTAAGGGGTGCTGCTGAGATGAAGGCTGAGTCTCTGGATTTTTTTGTTTTCAAACGTGGCATAGCCAGTGTGTTTGTTTCATCCGAACAAAGGGATCGGATGTTAATTTTTACTGAGACTAGTTCTTTCAAGTAAAGTGGCATAACACCGTGTATGCATTTTTGAGTGATAAGGAGAAGCCTAAACATAATCCTGGCCTGCACCGGTAGCCAATATAGCATGGTCACTAAGAAGATTAAAGCACACTTGCAAATTACCTGGAAAATGCTCCAAGCTTTTATCTATAAACAGATATTGCAAGAGTATTGTGCACTGCACCCAGTCGATCTCGCCTTTTATACTTCTGGCCCAGTAAACATGCTGCATTGGCCATGTTGTATGAGAGCATTAGTTCTTCCCACCTAACCGTCAACTTCTCTTTCCCCACATGGACATTCTTTTGTCGAACATTTTCCTCAGGAAGGTGCTCTGCATATTCCCCCAACTGACTGATGTCCTGGCAATTGAAGTCACCGCCAATGATAACCGGGGCATTATCCTTTCAACACGCTAGTTCTAGAAAATCAACTTTAAGGGCCGAATAAAGTCTTCATATTTTTGTTCTCCCCCCACTGGCATATAAACAATGATTATCAACAATTTCAACATCACGCTGTGCATGCCCAAGTCTATCACACCACATAGCATGGGTCCGTTGTTTACCTTTTCCATGTGTTGGGAGATCAGCAAATTATTATTTTACTCCAATTAAGGTGCCGACCGAGGGACGACCTCTTGTACCCTTCCTCGCCAACTCCTGTATGACAGAGAATCATCCATCTACATAGATTCTCTTTGTTAGCCGAGTCTCTTGTAATAAAATTATCTCATTTTTTTAATAGGTCGTAACCCTCTTGTATATTTACAGGCAGAGACGTTTTTATGGGAGGGCAAAAGGGGCACTTGCCCAGGGCCCCCACCTTGAAGGGGGCCCCACAAGGCTGCCTGATCTAAAGTAGTAAGATTCCTTTGTTCACCAGACTCAAATAGCACACATCAGGATATTTTCTGGTATGGTGCTGAGGCTCTTAACCTATTGCCTGTTTTGGCAAGTACATTCTGCCTCGATCAATTCATCATGTAATGCTTTGTGTTCACTGTGATATATATATAGTTTGTGTGTTCCTTGCGGCCCAACTCTTGTAGCATTCTTTCCTTCCTGTGGGAATTATGTTGATCATGTGCAATAGCCAAATTTGAAATGCATACTGGTAAATTGAGTACCAGAATGGTTCAGAAGTTAGCTCAGTGTGTTAAGCACTCATTGCAGAGATATTGGTTCCTATGCAAGATTAGAATAGCACATTCCTGTAAGGCTGGCTGAGCCTTTCCTATGTCTGAAGTTTATAAACCTGCCTGTGTATGTACTTGGTCTTGCAGCACAACAGGTGCCATTATCAGCAATGTACCTGCACCAGATAGGGGTTGCTATAAAAACGAACATGTCATCCTTATGGTGAAGGTCTAGAAATTGGTTTGTGCAGATGGGATGTTGTAAAACCTAGGCAGCAATCACCTCCAATGATGAGCACAAACTGTTAGTCCAAGAGATGAATAAGTATCCAAATTTGGAACCAAAGCCTTCATGCTTGTATCCTGGCTTTGCCAGCAGAAAAATACAGTGATCCTGGTCAAATCATCTAATATCTCGCACATTACTGTACTGTCTTCTGTGAAGTTTGCATCCTCGCATGCTGGTGGCATTGTTTTAGCCCATTAATTGATCTTTCTTCTTATGTAGGCTATTTGAGTGGAAGGGGTGGTAGACCGAAGGGAGCTGACCAGATGGTGCAGGACTCCGGCATGAATATTTTAAGGTCTGCTCGTTTGACACAAAAAAAGATTTGCATTTTTGTAAAAGTCAAAAGGTTTTTCTGCACATTTATAAATGACAATTTCACAAGCCAGTGTTTTGGAACTATGCAAAGCTTTAAAATACAAAAGACCAAACCATATTAAATCTGTTAAATCACATGGATTGGAATGCTGGTACTTGTATACTTCTCTTGATGGAGAGAATGAAGTTAGAATCATCCTGTGTTACCCCTTCTATATTTTGGTTTTGAAAAATGTTCATGTTTGGTAATGTGATTGGTGTACTTTCCCAAGTCAGTTTTATAAAATAAGATTATTTTAGTTCATGGTAATGAACGTGTTGAAATACAGAATATGCGAAATTCCATGTTCACCCCTTAACACGTGTGTGTAATGCTGGGCATCTAATTTAATCTTGTATTGCCTAGCCATTCGAAATTGCCAGTCCCTAAACCATTCAAAACCATCGGCCCTCCAGAGAGATTTCCTTCTCAGGGTATGATCTTCAAAACAGCCCCACTCGTGGTTTCACTGGCTATAGTGTTGCTTCCACTGTAATAGTGAGCGTTGGTATATTGCACACCCAGGCCCATTATTCTTTTGATATCTAATGGCAACATTATTTGAAAACCATGTCCCACATCTAATCTCATTCAGTATGGATACCAAAACCTTCCTGGCAGTTTCTAATCTGCATCCACTGTCCATGCTAGGGTATGTGTAGCTTTCTCCGTCCTTCCAATTGGTCTACTCTATGTTTGAGCACGTTTGCATTCTGTGAGGCAGCAAATAGGAGTTCTGTGTATTCTGGGTTACATGTACCTTTTACATACAGTCATGCATTAATACTAAAGGCTGCATACCTTCATGGATTCTATTGATAAAGTCTCCTAAATCTATGCTAGAACAGAAGTAAACTCTTCGTAGACTTCCAATGTTGGCCTTCAAATTGTACATGTTTATCATTCTGATTAGAGCCAGAATGAAGAGGGTAAGGGGACTTAAATGGAGTAAACAAGCATATTTTAATGCTGTGAGGCAGCATATCAACCTTTGGGATGTGATCGCGATAGGAGGGTGGGGGGAGGGCAGATATTCTTGATCACTTAATTCCTTTAGTTTGGTGGAGAGGGGCCCTAAAGATGTCCGTGCCCTAGGCCCCAGGCCCCAGGCCCCAAAATTGCTTAAGATGGCCCTGTTTACAGGTGTACTACATGTCATTACTGCTATGTGGTTAGAGACTTGGGCACGCTCCCTCACATCACCCACATGTGTCCGCAATGGGTCTAGGTACCCATTCCCACAAAGGGGCCATTCCCACCCCAGGTTCTTTTGAGCATAACTACCTTGTGCATCACGTGACCGTGATTTTCTTTTTGGCTTAGCTCAGCTGGACCAGCCTCCTCCCTCACATTTTTTTCGATCTTTCAATCAAAGCCCCTTTTGAGAAATGAGTTTGCGTATTCCATTATAGAGTATCTCGGGGGAGGTCTGAAGATGGTGCCAGGGGATGCAGCAGGAGGACAGATGATGGAGCAGCAGGAAGTAGTAGGAGGCGGCCATAATGCTGTTGTGGAGCCTGCAAAATGGTTGCATGGAGGAGGGCTCTGGGGCTCAGCAACGTAAAGCGGGCTCCACACAGCCCAGGAGGGGGCCGAATGGAGCAGCAGAAACAGCAGGCATGCACTGTTTGTCTGGGCTTCTGTTCCATGTCTGGAAGCCCAGCAGGAGGCTTGGGGATGGAGCATGTCTGCAGAAGAGACTGGAGGAGTACCTCCACCACTTTGGCTACTGGCAGAGATGGAGATTCCCAAGCACCATGGAACGGCCGTTGCTGGTACGGAGCTCTTGCCGGGTCTGTGGTTTTGATGCGACTGATGACGTCAGTTTTCCCGTGTGAAGGATGGCGAGCATTAGAACAGCTTGTTGTATTCGGAGAGGATGGCATTAAAGGAATTTCTAAACACACTGGGACATATTATACAATCATGGCACCATGACAAGTGCAGTTTGGCATGTTACAAGCACTAGGGCAAGAATTGTCTTAGTGTAAAAAAGATACATGTTCACTGCATGTTTGCACCAGGGCAAAGTTTGACCTAGTGCTAAAGATAACTTTTTAATACATTTTGGCACTAGGAACATTTTTTCCATGGTGGTTAAATCATGCCAAACTGCACTTGTCATGATGCAATGGTTTCTTACTATGTCCCAGTGTTTGCAAAAATAGGTCAAACTTTGCCCTAGTGGTAATACTGTGCAATTTTGCACTTGCACGGATGCAAAGTTTCTGGAATCTGGCCCCTGAACGCTTTGCGAGTGCTGACGCACATGGAGCCTTGTAGTAATACGGAAGATACGGCTTTGAGAGGTGACCCAGAAATGAGGAGGCCCAGGGTTTTTTAAATGTTTCGGAAGTGTTTCGATAGGAAGGAACATGTATTGGAGTTGTTCGAGCTGCAGCCCCCGCAGGGTGTGCTTCCGCTTATGAGAAGAGGTACTGTAAGTAATTCCGGGCGGCAGCACCATGTGGAGATGAGCAGTCCGGAGAAGTTGTTTTGTTCGGAGCGCAGCGTTTAGTGAAGGAGTTAAAAGTGACACATTCAGCCTTGTTTTTATGACACATTGATTTGGCTGCACAGAGGGAGCCTTGTTGCGGTTAGATTAAAGTTACACTGCAGTTGGGACGTGCTCTGTCCATGTCTGTGCACAAGTCTGTTCCACAAGTGCCACCGTTCTTTCTGGAAACCCTAGAAATCCTTCAGCTTTACACATGAGGGTCGTTTCTTGCCACTTGGTAACTTATCTCGCCACTTTGATTACCAGGTAGAGCTGTTTTAGACAGTTGGTGTTGGTCACACTAGTTTTGCATTTCTGGGCGTCTGTATCAACCAGTTCCAAATGGACATTGCGTGCCTGGAAAGTGCCTCTTAACCTACATAGCGCAAGATTAATTAGGCACTATGCCTATATGATTGGTACTTCCTCTAGTACTAGAACCGTTGGTACCCCAGTTGCAAGCAGTATTAACGAGCACACATAGCAACTGCTATTAGTTCGCCTTCCCACTGCATTCATGTCGGAATACCGACTGTTTTAGTGCTCAGGATGACGAATATCTTCAACAGCATCCAGGCTGTGGTATGAGTCATATTTAGGTTTACGTGCTTGTCTTTTTATTCTATTTTAGCGTGATACATCTCTTTTTGTCAATCTGCATCTACTGTTTGTAATATTTACACTATTATTTGTACTACACAAAAGATTCTTGACATTTGGAAGTAACACTTCAAACATTTTACTTGTACACACAGTCATGCGGGTGTTGCTGTCATTGGTGGCTGCCACATTATGCATATATCCGGTTGCATTTTCTGGTACAGTTAAATTAAAGGATGCACTTTCATTCAGGCTTTCATTCAGGTTCAGGCTTGGGGTTGATTCAGTTCAGTTAAAGGGTGTGCTTTCATTCAAATTCCAGTTCCCGTGTTCCTCTCCCCATCTTTTAGATGGCCTGCCCAGATAAAAGATGTTCCTCAATATATTCCTAATAAAAAACATGATGAAGGTAAATAAAATGGCTGTGAAGTGTAGGCCACACTGTTAAGAATACATTCTAGTGCTACTAATTACATGTGCATCACTAGGTAATGAACAATTTGAGGTTGAAGTCTTCATCTTTCCAACACTTGTAGTGGAAATAAGAATGGGTAAAACAAAGGAACGGGAGGGTAGGGGATGAGGGTAAATTGTTACTCACCACTCCGAAGTAGGCCCAAGATGTGGATGAGTGACCTTGGTGATGATGGTTGTACAAGAATCGATATTCAGCCTTCCATCCCAGCTCCCCTGAGTACAAGACTCGGGCTTCCTCAAAGAGGGGCTCTTTTCTACAATGTACCTCTCCGCTGTCTCGATTGGGACAGACAGAGGTGTCAATTGAATAAAAGAGCGGGGAGAACACACCGCCAATACCAATGCTGCAAAGGAATACAAAGATATTATACAGTGTTGAAAATAAACCAAGCAATCAGAACAGCAGTATAATACAGGAAAATACCTACGTAAGTATTGGAGTGGAGCTTCCCCGGGGTGAATCTACAAAAATATGAATAAGCACAATGAGTGGAAATAATTCATAGAGACTTCCTAAAGTATTGAACCAATGACAACTAACCTGAAAAATGGATATTTTGAGGGTTTGGAAAATAGTCCATGAAACAGAACACAACGATAGGAGAAAAACAACAAACAGGAATGTTAGTATAGGGAAATAAACCTGAGCGGCACGAGGGTCTCACTAGTGCCAGGTTGGTGCAGTATCAGCAAAGCGTTTATATGCACTTGAAGACAGGTTCACAAGACAGTCAATGTCCCAGAATCCAACAAAAGGCAAAAATCCAATCAAGGCAGTGGAGAAATGACTAAATAGCAGGGGTGGAATTGCCAATTACAAATATGTACCTGAGCACACACGCACCCAGATGAGGCATAGAAGAGTTCCGGATGGTTGATAGCAAGTCACCTGCGAGTAAGGCAAAGTCGTTCCGCATCTTGTAGCAGCTAGCTGGGATGAGGTACCGCAAGAGACAGCAGGAAACAGGAAGAATAATCCAATAATGTTCCGGGTCAAAAGCCAGGCTAGCACAACAGGAATAAAGGAGGAGGCAAGCCAATCCAGAAGCCAGGCAAGGGTCAAAACCAGGTAAGCAGATTAGGAATTAGTGCGGAGGAAACACGAAGGAGTAAACGGACGTAACTGCTGTAGCTTGTAACGCTCATTAGCAGCAACGAGCCCCTTGAGAGACGGTGGTTTTAAAGCCGTATGGGGGCATGTCTTGCCGTACGTCTTCCACGTACAAGACGTGTCAGCTGACACGGTCTCCGTCGTAGCTTGTACAGGCACCATGGCAACCTTTATCTGCTCCACAGAGGAGCTTGTAAAGGAGTCGTATTCTGCAAGGAAGCCCAAAGTGTAACAGCATCCTCCCCCAAAGACACCGGCAACCCCCTGGCGGAATGGAAACTCCTCAGAAGCTCCAGACAATGTAAGTTGGACAAATGCTCCCAGGTACGGTCCTCAGGCCCATAAACTTTCCAATCCACTAGGTAGAACAACGTACCCCTAGACACCCTGCAGTCCAGGATGCGCGAAACCTCGTACTCCTCCTCTCCATCCACCAAGATCGGCGAGGGACGTGTAGGTAGGCGAGTCCCCTGGATGAAAGGCTTGATTAGGGAGATGTGAAAAACTGGGGGTATACGCCATGAGCGCGGCAGGGAGAGCTTGACCGCCACAGGATTTATAACATCAGTAATGGCATAGGGTCCCACGTATTTAGGCAAAAGCGAACGTTTACCCGCAATTCATAAATTACGGGATGACAACCACACCTTCATGCCACTCCGATAGACCGGTGCCGGGGATCGATGCACATCAGCATATTTTTTGGCATGGTCTTGAGCTCGGAGCAAATTACAGCGTACATCCCGATGAATCTTATCGAGATCGCTCACGCAGTTTCTTGCAGCTGGGTTGACAGCCGGCAGTACCGGATCAAGTGGGTGTGCCCTAGGATGACCACCATACAGGGCAAAGAAGGGAGAAACCCCTGTTGACGTATGCATAGAATTGTTATATGCAAACTCCACGTAAGGCAGAGAAGTAAACCAGGACTGTTGGAACTGAAGGCATAAACAGCGTAGGTACTGTTCGATAGTAGCGTTAGTTCTCTCAGTCTCCCCATCCGTCTGAGGATGGTATGCCGAGGAATACCTGTCCTCTATGCCCACGGAAGCTGTAAGAGCCTTCCAAAATCGTGAAGTAAATTGTGTACCATGGTCGGAAACAATGACCGAGGGTAAGCCAAAGAAACGAAACACATTCGTCATGAACAGTCTCGCCAATTCTGCAGCCGAAGCCAAGCTGGAACAAGGTATGAACAGTGCATATTTTGTGAAATAATCCACAATCACCCAAATGGTGTCATGACCCAGGATGTCGGGGAGTGTCACAATGAAATCCATTGACACCATCTGCCAAGGTTTGTACAGAACAGGCAGAGGTTGTAATAAGCCTACTGGTTTGGCTCTAGAGGTCTTACATTGAGTGCATATGGAACAGGTCAAAATGTAGTCCTTTACATCGCGAGCCATGGAAGGCCACCAAGCCCAACACCGTAAGGCCTCAAGAGTTTTGACTTCCTGGATGTGCTGCAACCAAAGAATCGTGGGACCACTGGAGAGCTAAGGTTCTAGCTTGACCTGATGGTACATAGACGCGTCCTTGGATAAATGGCATACCCTAAATTACTTGTAGGTTGAAATCGGCGATTCCTTTTGGATGAGTTGAGACCCAATCAAGGATGATCGAACGCAAAGAGGGCTGAACCGAACACCCGCACACAACTTTGTTTGGTAGGAGAGGAAGTGCTTCGACCTGTTGGGACTGGCCACCCGCATGGAGGCGTGAGAGAGTGTCAGCCGAAACTTGAGCTTTAGCAGGACGGTATGTGATAAATTGGTACTGTGAAAAGAATAAATGCCACTGCGCCTGTCTAGCTGTAAGACATTTCATAGCTTTGAAGGCTAACAGACTACAGTGATCCGAGTATACCGTTACAAGGTGTTTGGCCCCCAGAAGGTGATGTCTCCATTCCAAGAATGCGTTTGATGGCTAAGAGTTTGCGTTCCGTAATGGAGTAGTTACTTTCGTATTGTGTCAATTTACGAGAGAAGTAGGCAACAGGATGAATCTCGTCCGAGTGAGGACAGGTTTGTGACAACACAGCACCAAGAGCATAACCCGAGGGGTCAGCCAAAACAAAGAAAGGAAGATCGGGATGTTTGAGGACAGGGGTGGAAGTGAAGGCGGCTTTTAACTGATCAAAAGCCTTCTGAGCTTCAGAAGACCATACAAATGGCACCTTGGCACTTGTCAGGGAGGTAAGAGGTGCAGAGATTTCAGAAAAGCCGTTGATAAAGCGTCTATAGAAATTTGCAAATCCCAGGAATGATTGCAAAGATTTGACTGAATTGGGCACAGGCCATTCCAGGATAGTGCTCATTTTGGACTGGCTGATGCGCACCCCGTTGTCAGTAAGGTCATACCCCAAAAATTCCACCTCCGAGGCGTGAAATATGCACTTTTTGGCTTTTACAAACAGTTTGTGATCCCTCAGACATTGGAGCACTGTTTTGACATGTATTTCGTGGTCTTCCTGGTTTCGTGAATAGATCAAAATGTCATCCAGGTAGACTACAACAAACTGGTCAAGGAGGTCATAAAACAAATCATTCATGAATGCCTGAAAGGTGGCCAAGGCATTACATCACCAGGTTTTCAAATAGACCGTAACGGGTTTTAAAAGCGGTCTTCCATTCGTCCCCCTTTCTCATGCAGACCAGATTATAGGCTCATCTGAGATCGAGCTTGGTAAATACTTTGGAGGATCCCAACTGATCAAGGAGAGCAGAGATCGGGGGGAGGGGGTACTGGTTCTTTATGGTAGCTGCATTCAAGGCACGATAGTCAATACAGGGATGTAAATCCCCTTCCTTCTTAGGAACAAAGAAAAGCGGTGATGCAATTGGTGATTTGGATGGACAAATAAATCCCATGGCCAAGGCCTTGCCATGTACTCTTTAAGTACTTAGTCTTCTTTGAGAGTGAGTGAATGCACCCTGCCGGATGGTATCTTTACCCCCGGTACTAGGTCTATTGGGCAATCATAGACCCTATGTGAAGGTAGAGTCTCTGCCATCCCTTTGTCGAATACATCTGCATAGTCTGCATATTGAGAAGGTACCATATAGACAGCGTTGTTAGAAATGGCTCCAATATGCATAGTAGGAGATACCAGTGCCCTGACAGGACTGTCCTGGCTAATTCCAAGCAATGTAGTGCATCGGGTATTGCAAATGTTGGAAGGGAACGGAATCTGAGATGTCGACCAATCGATGGTAGGGCTATGGAGCTTCAGCCATGGAATACCCAGAATGACTCTGTAGGCCGGCACTTTGATGATATTGAATGATATCTTTTCAGTATGGCCTTCGTCGGTACTCATATGTAATGGAACCGTCTGGTGAGTTACCATTCCGGATACAAGGATCGAACCATTCACTGTTTCAGGTATAGCTTTGCGAATCAGTGGTATACCTGACATAGAGGCAAAGCATTAATCAACATAGTTGCCCGTTGCTCCTGATTCATTCACTGCTGTTGTCTGGAATGAAGCACCATGACCCGGGGAAAACGTAACAGGTAGGCGAACTAGATGGCTCGGGCTCTGTACTGTCGAGTCCAAAGGTGAACTTCCCGACGTAGGGACTCCATCAACTGTCGGGATTTGGCGTTTCCCGCCTTTCTTTTGGGTTTTTTGGGACATTCGGGCAGTAAATGGTCAGAGGCCCCACAAAACATGCAGAGATTGTGCGATCTACGATATTCTCGTTGAGCAGGGGTGAGTGGACCCCTAACCACACCAATCTGCATAGGTTCTGGCGCAGGAAGTGAAGAGGACGATGTCTCCGCTGGAGCCGTGCTGAACAAAGCAGGTTTCTTTTCGCCACGTCTTTCGGATTTACGGGCATCAATCTGAAGGACTAGATCTAGCAGTTTCCCAAATGCCGTGGGGACTACCGGAACAGTGGAGAGGATGTCCTTTAACTCATCAGAGAGGCCTTGATAGAAGACTGCAGTTTTCTTCTCTTCGGGCCAATCAGTTTCTGCTACCAACTGATTGAAACGGGCCAAATAAACAAATAGGGAGTTGTTCCCTTGTCGATGCTTTAAGAGTTCCAGGTCAGTAGCTTGAGTAGTATAACGTGTATCAAACACTTTAATCATCATAGCAAGAAGGGCATCACAATTGTAGAGAACTTGACTGTTGGATTCTAACAATGGGTTAGCCCACGCAGCTGCAGTGCCTCCTAAATGTGACAAGACAAAAGACGCTTTAGTAGTAGAAGTAGGGAATGAAGCGGGACAGCACAAAAAATGCAGTTTGCATTGATTGATGAAGGTTCGGTATTGTTTAGGATCGCCTAGGAATCGTTCAGGAGGAGCTAGAGGAACTGGGTTGTAAGCGTAATAGGGTTTGATTCCTCCTGTGGAGGTGGAAACCCTTATCCTGAAGCCGCAGCACCAGCACCGGCCATCTGTGGCGCTGGTGTGGTAACCAAGGCCTGAATGGCGTCCATACGTTGGCGCAGTGCCTCTAGTGCATTGGTCAAGTCGGTTCGTAGCTCCGTGACCATTTGCACCATTTGAGTCAAAGCATCACTGGCCTCCGTCGACATTGTTCGAGGATGCTAATTCTGTTACTCACCACTTCGAAGTAGGCCCAAGATGTGGATGAGTGACCTTGGAGATGATGATTGTACAAGAATCGATATTCAGCCTTCCATCCCAGCTCCCCTGAGTACAAGACTCGGGCTTCCTCAAAGAGGGGCTCTTTTCTACAAAGTACCTCTCTGCTGTCTCGATTGGGACAGACAGAGGTGTCAATTGAATAAAAGAGCGGGGAGAACACACCGCCAATACCAATGCTGCAAAGGAATACAAAGATATTATACAGTGTTGAAAATAAACCAAGCAATCAGAACAGCAGTATAATACAGGAAAATACCTACGTAAGTATTGGAGTGGAGCTTCCCCGGGGTGAATCTACAAAAATATGAATAAGCACAATGAGTGGAAATAATTCTTATAGAGACTTCCTAAAGTATTGAACCAATGACAACTAACCTGAAATATGGATATTGTGAGGGTTTGGAAAATAGTCCATGAAACAGAAGACAACGATAGGAGAAAAACAACAAACAAGAATGTTAGTATAGGGAAATAAATCCCAGCGGCACGAGGGTCGCACTAGTGCCGGGTTGGTGCAGTATCAGCAAAGCGTTTATATGCACTTGAAGACAGGTTCACAAGACAGTCAATGTCCCAGAATCCAACAAAAGGCAAAAATCCAATCAAGGCAGTGGAGAAATGACTAAATAGCAGGGGTGGAATTGCCAATTACAAATATGTACCTGAGCACACACGCACCCAGATGAGGCATAGAAGAGTTCCGGAGGGTTGATAGCAAGTCACCTGCGAGGAAGGCAAAGTCGTTCCACGTCTAGTAGCAGCTAGCTGGGATGAGGTACCGCAAGAGACAGCAGGAAACAGGAAGAATAATCCAATAATGTTCCAGGTCAAAAGCCAGGCTAGCACAACAGGAATAAAGGAGGAGGCAAGCCAATCCAGAAGCCAGGCAAGGGTCAAAACCAGGTAAGCAGATTAGGAATTCATGCAGAGGAAACACGGAGTAAATGGACGTAACCACTGTAGCTTGTAACGCTAATTAGCAGCAACGAGCCCCTTGAGAGACGGTTTTAAAGCCGTATGGAGGGGGTGTCTTGCCGTACGTCTTCCACGTACTGGACGTGTCAGCTGACACGGACTCCGTCGTAGCTTGTACAGGCGCCATGGCAACCTTTATCTGCTCCACAGAGGAATCGTATTCTGCAAGGAAGCCCGAAGTGTAACATAAATAAGGTAAAAGCTGGGAAGGGGCAAGGAGGAAGGAGAGAGAAAGAGTTTTAATTGTAAGTAGCTTAGCTAAGTAGCTTATGCCTTTAGCAGCAATGCATGTTTATATAGCTCATGTACATGCACTTATATATTCACCATTAAGCTAGGTAGACTTGTTACGTTAAATTTCAGTAGCTGGTGTAGAATCGGGTGGGACCCTGCAAATGTCTAGAGGTGTATCCAATACCGGAGCCCTTTCAATTTCACTGCGAGAGGGGTGGAAAACCCAACCTCATAGGGTCCATGTTTAATTTTCGGACAAATCTTCTGACGTACACAAGCTCCCCCGGCAACAGTGGTTGGGCGGGTGCTAGGCCAGCCAACAGGACTGTCATGTTTTGTGCATCATCTGGGTGCGGAGGTTGCATTTGTCATGACATGCACTTTATTGCACGTGTTAGATGTGTCAGAAACTGCTTGAATTCTTCCCCCAAGATTGCTGCTGTTCAATGGGCATCTGAAGCCCTCCTTACAGGGGAGATGGGCATTTGCATGCGTCTATGGGGGGAGAGGGTGTGGTCCTTGCTGGGCTGAGTGTGCATACTGAAAAGGGCCTGGGGTAGGCAGTGTACCCAATTCTTTTTAAGGGTGTTGCAATAATTTGGAGACCCTTCTGTTGAGGAGGCCATTGATCCATTCCACGACACTATTTGCTTGTGGGTGGTGAATCAAACACATGCAGTGTTTGATACCCAATAGTGCTGTGATCTATTTGAAGAGTTAATTGAAAAAATGGGTGCCATTATTGGATCTTAGAACGTCACATACCCCCCATCGGGGGAAAAACCTCCCATACAAGGAATTTTGCAGTTCACTTGGCATCTGGGTGGGCACACTGGACTGGCCTAGACCCATCTCGAGAACGGACACCACCACAATAAGGTATCATCCCCATTTGCATCTCTCCCCATGTCTGCATAGTCAATATGCAGCTCGCGGAATGGTTCGATGGGGCGAGGCAGGGTGTCTCGCAATGTTCTGAGCGTCATCCCTGTACAAAACACTTGGCAGCATTGAACGACCATCGTGGAGAGGTGTTCCTGGAGATTATATATGAACCAGTCTTTCTGGATGTCTGCTGCAATGTGTCATTTGGAGCTGTGAGAAGGGTAGTGCAACTGCTCAAAAGCCGTGGGTAGCACCTCCACAGTCATCCCTACTTTCCCTGTGAATTGTTGTCTCCATAAGCAGTACCCTCGTTTGAGCTACATTTCCTGCTCTTCCTCTGGTGCCTTACCCTAAAGCTTGATTATATGTGCTATAGGCAGGGTTGTGTATGGGCGTGTCTCTGGCCTTGTAACTGCTGCGATAACATACTCAGCAGGCGTGGGCATCGGGAGATTTGCTGCAGCCTTTGCTGTCTCATCTGCATTCCCCAAAGTGATTTTGGCAGTGTTGTTGGTGTGTGCTGCACATTTGACGACCGCCACTACAAAGGGTTCTGTGAGGGCAGAAATTAGTGTACTAAGCAGGGCGGCATATTGCACTGGTAAGCCGTCTGCCCGCATGAAGCCCCTCCTTCTCCAGTGAGAAAGACCTGCGTGCACCATTGTGGTGACGTATGCAGAGTTTGAATAAATGGTGGCATAACACCCTTTAGATGCCTGAAGGGCCTCAATAAGGGCTATGAGTTCCATTTCTTGGGCGGAGTAATGCATGGGCAACCTTTTCATTAGTAGTGCCTCATTGTCCGCTTCTAAGCACACCACTGCTGCCCCATCAGGTCTCTGCCCTGTGTCCTGGTCAATTGTTGCTGACCGTGTACAAAAAGCACCTCTCCTTCTCAAAAAAAGGGCTGTCTTTGGCTTTGGGGTTATCGTCTTCCTCACCCTCATAAGTTACAGTCATGCTGTTGCAAATATTCGTTAGTGCATGGCTCTGAGGAACGTGGCCAGATTCACTGTTTTGCAACTCACTCAGTTAAGGGTGGACTTTGAACGGTCTATGATGGCCAACACTGAGTGTCCACATACAATGCTAGTGAGCACCCCATCACAAGTGTGGCGCTTTTCTCAATTGCAAAGGCTGCAGCAGCAAGAGCTTGTTTGCATCGAACTGTCCTTGCATAACCATGCCTAGTGTGCCGCTGTAGTAGGCCAGTGGCTTGTGGCCCATGGTGGTTTTTTGTGTCAGTACCGCTGTCATGAGTGTGCCATTGGAGTGTGAGAATATGTACAATTCCTGCGTGTAATCTGGGGTGGAAAGGACAGGGGCTGTTGACATCACTTCCTTTAGGTCATCGAAATTCTTAATAATAGATGAAGTCCATTCTATTTTTCTGTTCTATTTTTGTGCTTCCCTGAGGCCCTGTAAGAGTGGCCCTGTGTATGCTGCATAATCAAGAAACCATGCTCTGCAGTAATTGCATAACCCTAAAATTGTCTGCATGTCTTTCACCTAGTGGCACGTACTGTTGCTGCCTTGTCAGGGATTATTCTTTTTTCATCAGCAGAGATGTGTTGCCCTAAGTAGAGTACCTCTTGCTGGCAGTACTGGAGGTTGGCCTTGTCTACCTTGTACCTTTGATGTGCCAACAGTTGCAATAGTGCAATGGAGTCCCTGCGGCAGTTCTGCTCATTGTCACTACAGTAAATGATCGGCATACTGAATTATTGTGCTGGGTACCTGAATGTTACTTCGGTCTTCGTGTAGTATCCTATTGAATATACTGGGGATTTGGCAGTACTCCTGCGGCAAACAAGTGTGTTCATAACACCTTCCGCCCAGGGTAAATGCCATCAGGTACTGTGAGTCTGGGTGCATGGGGACCAAAAACAAGGCATTCTTCAAAACAACAACTGTAAAATGGGTCGCTTCCTTGGGGAAGCTGCACAAGATGGAGGCCAGGTTGGGGACAAGTGGAAACTCCTTTTGAACTACGTCATTAAGGAGGCGTAGATCCTGGATCATCCTCCAACTGCCCCTGTTGCCTTTTTAATGGGGTATATGGCCATGGTGAGGTGGAGGGTACTATGATCCCTTCGTGGAGTAAAGCCTGTATCATCTCTCCAATCCCCTTTTCTGCCTCCCCCAACAATGGATATTGCTTCACCCGGGTTAACACCGCTCCAGCCTGTAGAGGGATTTTTACTGGGGTCACTTCCTTCAACATCCCTACATCATGTGGGTTAGTTCTCCATA
This sequence comes from Ambystoma mexicanum, assembly GCF_040938575.1. Classification (NCBI taxonomy): domain Eukaryota; kingdom Metazoa; phylum Chordata; class Amphibia; order Caudata; family Ambystomatidae; genus Ambystoma; species Ambystoma mexicanum. The sequence continues at coordinate 722,535,018 of NC_090923.1, forward strand.
AATCTGTGGGAACCTGCGGTAATTCTGCCTGGCCGAATGGGGGAAGTGCGACAACAGCCACAAAGGGGCTTTGGACCCTTCGGTACTGTACCATAATCTCACAGGGTATGAACATTTCAAGTATGATTTCCCCATATATTGTTGTCGTCCTCAGACAGTTCTGCATCAGTCAATTCTTTAAGGGGCACAGTAGGATTGATGCATAAGACGGTGCATCACTGGCATCCATGGGGGTCAGTGCTTAGAACTACAATTATTTTGGCCTCTAGGTCCAGGGAGAATATTGTACCTGCAACCAACTCTGGGGACACCACGGGCTAAAAAATGAAATCAGTGGGTACTCTCCAGCAAGTTCTGGTAATCTGGGGGACGGCTCATGCAAGTACTGTAATGCCATAAATTAACATGTCGGGGTTGACTGGGATGCCTCGTACCACATCACATGCCATGTCCTGTATCATGAGCATTGCCCTTATTGAGCACATGCAGGAGTGGCGCAGATGATACCGCTGTCTGAACGAGGCCGTCATGTTCAGCTTGCTCAGCAGATCCCTACCGAGCAAGTTGACAGGAGAGCTCTCAGAGTATAAAAGAGGGGGGCCCTTACAACCTTCCCTCCCACCTTTACATCTAAGTTTTTTGTGTATGGAACCATTAAAACAGCCCCAGAGAATCCCTGCGCGTGAAGAGTTTTTCCTGATAGTGGGAAGTCACCTGCCCTAATGCACAACTTCTTGGCTCCCGGGTCCAAAATAAAGATGAAAGGTTTCTTCCCCCATCTCTGCCCCCACCAACGGTTCCTCTTCTGGATTTAGGGTCATTGACAGGACTGGACACACAAGTGCTCTTTGTGGGCTGTCCTAGTCTGGATACACGTCTGTCCCCGGGAACGAAAAAGGGATTTCCCCCTACTACTGTTGGACCCTGAAATGGGGCCACAGTACTATTAGGGGTGCTGCCAAAGGCATTCCTGTTCTCTGCTTGCTGCATGTTAGTGCAGGGTCGGTAATGTTGAACTATTTGCTGCGGGTGTTGTGGCTGGCATGGGCCGGATGCCTGCGGGGGTAGCTGTGTGTACGCTTGGTGGACCTCAGAGTATTGATGTCATTCTGGGAGGTACCGTAATTCTGCAGGTTGTAGTTGTAACCCATACCTTGCCTGCTTTGGCATTCTCCTGAAAAATTCCTGCACCTCCTGCATGTATGTCCAGCAGTGCCCTGGTCCCCCTACATTTGGTCCTGGACCTTCAAATCCACCTCGCCTCCACCCTCGGAACCAACCTCGCCCTTGTTGCTGTCCTCCTTGCCACTGTGGCCCCGAGAACTGTGGGTTGCTGTCCCACTGTCTTGGTCCACCTTCAGCCCACATTGCTACTATGCTTGCATTCACTGCGTTAGGTGCCCCTCTTCTGTCTGTTCTGGTGTTGGCCCTGTTACTATCGCAGCTACTTTCATAAACTTATTTTGGACCAGTTTTGCTTCCTCAGCCTGTCGTCTTTGAATCATTTCTTTCTCATGCTCTTTTATCCTTCCACAATGGTGAACTAGAATGCTTTGAATTTCGGGCCATCCTTTTGCTTTATCCCCGCTATTTTGTCTAGCGCTTTCTGCACTTCTTTGGGTAGGCCCTTTTTTACTATAAAATAGAAAAGTGCTGTTGATTGGTCCCAAGCGTTGCCCGTTTCTGCCCTCCACATCGCTTAGACCCTGAGAATAAACTGGGCAGAGTCTTCATCATCCTCCATCGTACTCTGGATGATGGATTGCAGATCTGTAGTGTCTGCCGTAAATCATCCCACACCATAACCCTAACCTTGTTAAATGAGGCCTCATCATGGGCATCAATGCTCAGTGTTACTACCGGTATCCTGCTTTCACCCACACATTTTCAGCTTGGTCCCCAAATCCTGCCACCAACAGGCTCTTAATATCTCCTATTGCTATGGGCACCCCGGTTGTGTTCTTTTCAAAAGCATAGATCAATTTCCCCGCCGTGAGTGGTGGCAGTGCTTAAAGGTGGTTATTCTTGTTCATCGGTGCCAAGGGCACACAGTGAGGCATCCCTGCTCCCTTGTCTATCAGTAGCATTTGGATTTCCATTTTGCCTATTCCGCCTTTAGTCGCACTTCCCTTTTTCCTTGCTAATGCTATACTGCCAAACCTCTCACTCAACCCTCCGTCCCACAAACATTCTAACCTTGGTGTACGCTGGGGCGCTTGCTCTGCATCCATTTCCCCATCGTTCTCGGTCTCCTCAAAAATCACACCAGTATTCTCCATCCCCTCTTTGTGACCCTACATTCTCATACCCCAAGCTGTCCGTCTCCCTGTCACGCTCTACGTGAGCGGTTCTTATGGGTGCAGTGTCTATTCTGAATAAGAAGTCCCCCGACTTCCACTCATTCCCAGCTGGTTGAGCTGGTTGTGCCGGTGTCCCCAAAGGTGGCACTGCTGCATCTGCCTCGGTCCCATTGCATGCTGCCCTTAGCCTGGCTGTTCGCGTTGATGCCAATACTATTTCTAGGTCTCTTTCACTCATCCTGGTGAGGGCAGTAACCTACGGAGGTGAGACATAAGGGGGAGGTGTTGCCGTGGCCAGTGCTGCTGCAATTGTGCCCGCTGATGCATATGTTGGATTAGTTAACCCTTCCGCTGGGTGAGTTGCTAGCGGATATATTCCTTTTTCCCCTCCACCTTCTACCCATTTTCCCCCAACACCTGTCTCTGCACTACTGTTGTGTGTTTCCCCTTAGCCATTAGGATCCAAAGATTTTCCAGAGGTTCAATACTTCCCTTCTATTCTGCAATGGTCCTCCCTTGTATTTTGCCGTCACAAAGGTAGACATATGTTCCAACACGCATCGGTCAAAAAAAGCCCTCATCTGGCCAGGTGCGGGGCATTTCCCCCTCCTCTAGTCTTAGTCACCCACTGGTTGTTATACTTCTTAAACTTTTCACAATACAGGGGCAGGGCCTTGCATATGTGGTCTAGGGGTGTTTCATCCCCATAGTCATGTCTCCCTTGTGCCTGGTGCTGGGGCTACGCCTATGCTTCTGCACCACAGTTATACAGTAATTCGTTCGATGAATATGCAGCCCAGTTTTTGTCACAAATGCAGCTTAATGTCATCAATAAACTACAAGAAAATCAATTAAATTCCCCCTTCCCATTATCCTCATTAGAGCTTTTTACACATAACACTCACTCTCCTTTCACGCCTGCGCACACCCCACATCCACACCCCTCCTGGTGGTCCACCTTACATCAAAAAACACATACATAAAAAAAATAAGTTAAAACAACCACCACTACTATTTCCGTAAGAAAGGAACCACCGCATTTAGGTAAGTGTCACTGCACAAAGTTCGTACTCATTATCTCTAACTTTTGAGGCTTTTAAAAGCAAAGCGTGCCAATGAGGCTAATTCCACTGTTCTTTTTATTAGCTACTTAAACGTGGACTGTTATAAATGTGTGATGGCTATATGCTCATGTTTATCCTTACCAATACTTTATCATTTTTTGTTTATGAAATGAATGTCAGCCTTGAGAACGACCACAGGTCGAAACACGTGTCGGATGATCCATACAAGAATAAATACAGACTGATAAGTCTGTTAATTCAATGCTTTGTAATACGGAATGGTTGTCTAATCAAGGAAGACACAGCACGTCTCATCCCTTTCCAAACACAATTGTTTGGTTTATATTGTCCTAGTCTTATGGGTGGGCTAAATGGAAAGGTGGACGCTGCCTTTTTCCAAACCTAAAAGAATAAAGATTGGTCAGAAGCGCACTAGTACCAGATTCTCACCCATAATTCTACTTATTTCACTCTAATTATACAGAGCTCCTTTATTTATCCTATTTTATTCTGCACTGGTCAAAACAGTGGACGTGGTGCCACCTTCCACCCTCACTCAGGGGAGGGGGAGTTCCCTCTATTCTGCTTTTGTTTTCTTTAATATCCTTAAAAGATTAATAAAAAAACTAAAAATCAACAGACTCCCCAAATATGCCACACTCTTAATTTCAATCCTCGCGTTTGCACACTATTCACACTGCTCTATACCCTACTTTGTTATCCCATGCAGGGCATACTCACGTGTGCGCTTTCGCCCGACCTCCTCCGTTCCCAGGGTTCCAACACCGGCCTGCACCTTTGTTAGGGAGAATTCTCAGAAATGTGCTAATTCCCTCCACCTTAGAGACCCCCAGCAACTTTGCTGGATATTCAGGGCTTGATATTTTGAACCTGGAGAGTGTGAGCCTTCTTCCCCACTCATTTATTTTAATGTGATTTTGTACACTGTTTCTTTTGGTTGTGGAGTCCGACAAACTCCATAGTCATCTTTTACATTGCGTCACACAACACCTTCAGTGCAGTGACACAGGAAAGTCTTCCAGATTTCCCAAAGGTTTAACTACCTTCTCTGGGATAAACCGTTTCCCAGGACAGTAAAGTGAAATTGACTTCACTTACCATTGTAACTTTCTAGACCCAGCACACACTATCATACAATAGGGTGCTGGAGGGGTTACTTAGTATCCCCTTTGTCTAGCTCCTCATGTAACAATTTTATGTTATCCTTTCCTCGATGAATGGCTGGTGGCAGTGGTTTACTTTTAACTACCGTGGTGTGCTTTTACCGCGCGCAGCGTTCACAGCTTTCCCAGAGCCCATCGTGCATTGGCACCCCCACATCCTCCTCCCAATCCCTTCTCAACTGGGTCACCTCCTTTCCCACCCTAGACATCAAGAGTTCATAGATTCGGGAGACTTCAGGTCCTCCCTCCGAAATGTCATAGAATGTTTCTACCATATCATCCGGTTGATCTGTGAGCACCGATTCAGGCCATGACTCTCTCACCCGCCGCACCATTTTAGTGTAGGTAATATATTGTCCCGGGTGTAGTCCAGTTTCCCCTACTAGCTCTTCAAATTTCATTACTTTCCCTTCTTTCCATACGTCTCCCAATGTTGCTATGCCCACATTCTGTGGGAAGCATGGGGTTGGGTTCTCCACAGCCCGGCAGGCTTTACGCTATACCTCCCATCCCAGTACCAACAGCCTTCACCGCTCCCTCAATTCTGGTTTAGGCACCCATATCATCTCTTTCAAGAAAAACGGGGCACATTTGCGTCTTAACAATCTGGACTCCGCTGTGGGGTCTTCCGACAGCCATTTCGCCACATACTGTAGTTGACTGGCCAAGTGGTAGATCTCGAAGTTGGGCAGTTTTTTACCCCCCCTTATCGTACGTGTTTTGCAATTTCCATAGAGCTATCCTATTTCTGGTGTGGTGCCAGATAAAGCCTCTACATAGGCTTTGTAATTTACCAAAGAAACGCCTGAGTATCATAAAGGGGATGTTCACAAAGAAATGCAACAGCCTGGGCAATGCGACCATCTTCAGCAGCGCCACCCTCCCTACCATGGCCAAGGGGAGCTTTGGCCAAAATCTCATGCTATTCTCCAAGTTTGCTACTGCCCTCTCCGTATTATGTGTATGCTCGTCTTCCACTTTGTGATATATGTCTATTCCCAAGTACCTAAAAGCTCTAGTCTCCCAGGGTATCTGCAATACTGGTAGGTTCTCCTGCAGGATCCCCTTATATCTACCCAGAGGGAACAGACTCGATTTCGTGGGATTAACTACAATCCCAGAGTGCGACGCAAATCGCTCCATTACCTCCAGGATATATTGCAGGTTTTACTCTTGATATCTCAGGTATAACAGTATATAGTCGGTGTACAGTGACATGAGATGTGGTCCTCCCTTCTTATCAATTCCCACCATTTCGTATTGTCTGAAATATATCGCTAGTGGTTCTAGAGCGAGGATGTATAACATCGGGGACCAGGGGCAACCCTGTCTGGTGCCCCTGCTTAACTACCATTTATCCGAGATAGTCACCCCCGTCTTAACCCTGGCTATTTGGGAGCTGTACAGCAGTTTAACCCATTTCAAATATCCTGGACCTATTCCATATTCCCTCAGTGCTGCCATCAGCCAAGGCCATCTGACAGAGTCCAAGGCCTTCACTGCATCTAGCGAGGCAATTGCAATTTCCTGCGCATCCCCCTCTGATTGTTCTATGACTCGGTGGAGCCTTCTGAGATGATCAGATATGCTCCTATGTGGGACATATCCAGTCTGGTCCGGATGTCTGAGCTTATCTATAAGCCGTCTCAATCTGCTTGCCAACACCGCCATAAGGATCTTGCTATCGTGGTTTAGCATGGATAGCGGTTTGTATGATGCGCAGTCCATGCTAGGTTTGTTGGGCTTGAGGAGCGGGACGATGACCGCTTCCCTAAGGGATTCCGGCAGTCGCCCCGCCTCCCATGCCTCGTTCAGCATTTCTAACAATGGGGGGAGCACCTCCGTCCCATACATTTTGTAAAACTCACTAGGGAGTCCTTCTGCTCACGGGGCCTAATAGGTGGGTAGCTGCTTGACTACTGCTTCCAGTTCTTCCAATGTGATTGGGGTGTCTAGGTATTCTCTCTCTTCTGCGCTCAGCTTCGGCAAGCCTATGTCCTCTAGCGTTTCCACCATCTCATTCAGTTCCCCTTCTTCCTAGTCGCCATACAATTGCTGGTATAATTCAAGGAACCCATTATTCAGTCCCTCCTGGGTGTCTAGTATTTGACCATTCTTCCTGTTTATTGCTCTAATAGCTAGTCTGGGCGACTCCTTTTTGTATAACCATGCCAGCACTCTTCCTGGTTCATCTCCTTCCGCATGTTGCCCCCTCTGTATACATCTTATAGCTCAAGTTACACAGCCTCTCCCAGTGCCCCTCCGCACGCCTGTTGTAATTTATGCATAGCTTCGGCGGCCTCCGGGGAGCTATCCGCTTTATTCATGATCGCTTCTAGTTCCACCTCGGTTTTTTGTAGTTCCCCGATTATTCCATCCTGGAGCCCCTTGGATTTTGCTATAGCTGATCTCCTTACCACCACCTTAAAAGCCTCCCACAGTGTGCCCGCTGAGTCCACACTTCTGGTGTTCTTTTCAAAATATTCTATGATATCAACTCTCCGGTCCTCTCCGAACACTGTCTTTCAGCGCCTCAGCTCTGAACCGCCATGTGGGGATCTTTGCTCTGGGGGGCAAATGTTGCCATGTTATCAATGGGTAGCGGTCCGAGAGAACCCTCGCTTTGTATTCTGCCTGCACTATCTCCCCAGTCATCTCAGAGGAAACAAACTTGTAGTCTAGCCTTGTGTACAAGTTTTGTGGGGCCGCATAGTGCGAGTAATGCCTGTCTTGCGGGTGGCCCAATCTCCATACATCTTCTAGTTGAAGTTCACCCACCAGGTTCCTCAAAGTTTTGGCAGCTGGAGTGGGTTTGTTCTGTTTACCATCTGACCTATCCATTTCGGGGTCCAGCGTACAGTTAAAGTCCCCCAGCCCCATATGACTAATCCTCACAGGTACGGGGAGATCTTGCTGTACAGGGTCTGGAAGTAGTCTACAGTATCTTGGTTTGGGGCATATATGTTGATAAAGCACACCTCCTTATTTTCGATCAATCCCCTAATTGCCACCATCCTCCCGTCTGAGTCCGGTGTGGTCTGTATTAGCTGAAAAGGCACATGCAGGGTGATCCAGGTAGTTACTCCCCTAGCGTATGCAGAGTATGTTGCCCCAATTGTGGTCCCCTTCCATTTACCCCATATCACCACCTGTTTGTCCTTCGTGAGGTGGGTTTCTTGTAGCAGAGCTGTAATTACCTTCTGCCTCCTCAGATACATCATAATCTTGTTCCTCTTTAAATAACTGTTGAGCCCTCTAATATTCCAGGTCATTATCTTAAGGTCTCCCATTTTCAGCCATACCCTATCCCCCCTCTATCTCTTCTCCTCTTTAGTGTTGCGCGCAATAGCGCATGGGTGTAAGATTGTTCCACTACAAACTCCCCAACAAAAACCACTGCAAACCCTTCAACTTCCTCCCCTCCCCTCCCCAACTGTTGCCCAGCTCCATCCCTGGATCTCAGGCAAACCCGCATTTAGTCCTATATCGGCTTGCCGGTACTCGCAACCCAGCAGGAGGCTACCACTCTACCAGTATCCTATCCAACCTAATTATTGGGGTGTGATAGCGGGACCATTGTTTCTCTCGCTCATAATGTTATGCACATGATCAGTAAACCAAACCCATGGTCAGCGTACGTTTAAACTATCTTATAGTCAAGTCGCAGTGTCACAGTTCATACGGCATCTCGATCTCTGGAGCTGTCGCCTCACTTCTCCGTTCTGTCTTTTTTCTGCGGGTCTGTCCATGTCGGGCAATTCTGTATATCCAGCTATTCTGTGGCCTCCTCAGAGAAAAAATAGGGCTCCGCTCTTGTGAAAGACTTTCAGGTTTGCCGAGTACATCAGCATGTACTTTAAGTTAGCATCTCGCAGTCTTTTCGTCACAGTTCCATGCATTTCCTCTGCACCATGAATGTATAAACCGGGTGTGCCGTTATGGTCACGGCTGCCCTTTGTATTGTACCTCCCTTTTGGAAAAATTCCAGGATCTTCTCTGTCCCGGGAATTGAAGATCTTGGCAATTATCAGTCTTGGGTATAGTTCTTTGACAGGGCAATATGCACACTCTCCACCGCGAATCCCTGAGTTAGTGCCCCTCCTTCAATTTCTTGCAGTAACATGGTCTCGATGTAGTCTGTGGGGTTTGGCCCTCTCCATCCGGAAGCCCCACTATACGAAAGTTATTTCTGCAGGCTCTTCCTTCGGCTTCCTCAGCTCTGCTCTCCAGGTTATACACTTGTTGTCTCAGTATATGGATTTCCGAGACGTGTGATGTGCAAGCGGCCGTGTTCGAGCTTGTTTCCTTCTCCAGCTTTCCTGTGCATTCCGCCACTTTAACGTCTTGTCTCAGCAACTTTACCACCTCCACCGCTCCAATTTTAAGATCCAATGATGTTTGAAGTTCACCCATAGCTGCCTCCAGCTTGATTTCCCATGCAACTTTCAGGTCTGCAATAGCATCTACGATCTGTTGATTGCTGCATTCTGGTACATCGTCCGTGTGCTGGCTCCTTTCTTTATTCCTAGCTCCTCCAGCTGGCTGAAGTGTTTTGGTAAATTCTTCCATGGTCGACTGCTTCCCATTTGATTTGGGCAGCTTGGACGCCATCTTGTTACTGCTTTGTGTATCAATTCGCCGTATTTAAAGCTTGCTTTTGGGCCTTATCGCCTGTCCCAGCCCATTCGTTGCTTAATGCTGTGTGGGGGCTGCCAAGGTACCAGCGAGGGACCGCTCAGGCTGCAAGCAGCAGTTATTCTCGGATAATGTGTGTATGATCTGGTGCCCTCTTTCAATGTCGTTTGGATTCCTTGGTTATGCCAGTGCCACGCGCCTCCTCTTTCAACATGTGCTATAGCACCAGGTACCACAAATGTGTGGTCATTAATGGATGTTGGTTCCGCCCTCGTTTGTTGCCATGCACCCAGTTCTTGGCTCTCGTCTATGTGTGGTGAGTTTGCTGGCGTCGTGTCTGTCTTGCTTCCACCAATGCACCGATTCTCTTGCATTCTGGTCCTGCAACCGCAATGTTCTGGGGCCCTATTTATGCTGCTACCTATCGGTTATTGCTGCGTTCCGCTGCAATTAGGTTGCCTGCATTGTTTATCCTGATTTGTCCAGTAGCCATTCTCCTTTTTACTGGTACCTTCAGGATTCTCAGACCATACTGTCCAGGCCCTGGGTTCCCTTCATCCCAGTGCTTGGTTTATACCATCAGCCCCTAGAACAAAGGGAACATTCGCTTCAGAGCTCCACTTCTCCTGTGGCCTCAGTGTCCAAGACCCCTCTTTCTTTCCAGTGTGTGTTAATCCATGTGCATCTATGTTTTGTGCGTGGAAAGGCTCTCTCTTACTTACTCCCTTTACAATCCGACTATCGGACCATTGCAGTCCTCACGGCCATGTTTAGACTGCACGGCAGTGCAGATGTCGGGCTCCTCCATTGATTTCCTCGGAGCTACCACTTCGTGCCTTCTATGCGCTGCAGGACCTCACCTCACAGTCCCGTGTCTCCATCTTGTGCTCGCATTCGTAGGTTGCCCTTGCGGCCTCTTGTCTGGCAGCTCATATGGGGAACGCTGGTATCGTGTCCTCCTTATTGCCAGCCAGAGGCTCCCCTGCTTCATTGCTTTTATTCCGTGCACGCAGGTGTATTCCTTCTGTGGACCCGAGAGGCTGATATTACTCTCCTCTTATTAAATAGGTGCCAGTACACTGTCCTGCGTTCCCTCTGGCGGCGCTTGGACTGGCATCTGCATTATCCGATCCTGGAGGTTCTTTTTCCGGCCATTCCATTGCTGGTCGTGGCAGGGGCCCAGCTAACTCCACTCTCCGGCGCCCACCCTCCTCCGCAACTGCCTCCAGCACGTTGTGTTATCCAGCCGTCTTCGCTCACGCCGCGGGTGCATCCGATATTCTGTCGCAGAGACCCCAGAGAGTGCTGGTTATATACTTTGCTCACACGGAGCGGCCATCTTGTTGGGATCTCCGTCTCGGTCCCGTCTCTTCGCTGTGCAACTTCCTTTCCCAGTTCTGAATATTGCTGCAGTGTTGAGCCTTGCATGAAGCGCTTCTTTACCGTGCTGTGGATTGGTTTATATAGCTTGCATAATGTTTTATTTACTTGCACTTCAAAGGATTTTGCAGGATCAGCGGGAGCTCCTGTGAGACCCATCCTACCCCATGGCATCAAGGTTACACCACAGCCTGGATGAAGCGCTAGGGAAATCATTTGCGAGTTAAGTCACAGGTACTGGACCAGATGGGAAGTGACCCACGTTGTAGGACCTAAGACCAGCATGACTCAAGGTCCCTATAAGAACAATAAAAATTCCTCCAGCATTGTATGCTGATGAACGCTAGATGCGAAGTGACCCATGTGGTAGGACCTAAAACAAGCACGAGTCAAGGTCCCCATAAGTCCACTCAACAAGAGTCCTTTTGCTAACATAGCTACAAGAATATTATCCTTTGATTATCTGCCACCAGTCCTGAAGCAGGCCTCGACATTAACATCTGAAGAATCCACTACAGGAGGTGGTTCAATCAACACCAGATCGGCCGAAACACGTCGACATTTAATCCGGTTACATCACATTTTTGAAAATGTCACTCTCTCTTCAATATAGAGAATCTAGCAAATAGACAGCGGTTGATTATCCACTGCTGGACAAACATGACTATCCCAAGTATTGTTCATATTTGAAACCAAAAAACTGTTTGGCAGAAATCATCTAAGCAACTTTGTTGAAATGTAGGTTTTCCAATAAATTTTGTATGAAACAAAGAAAAGATAAATAAATGTTATATATATTTTTCGAAATCCAGGGTTCTATATGTCCATTTAGTTTTTGGAACAAGTTACACACGAAATAAGATTCACAAGATAGTAAGACACAAAGCGGGAGAGAGGGGTAGGTTGTGTCGGTGGGCCATCCCAAAAGGGTCTTTACTGATTTAGAAACAAGGTGTGTACAGTATTGAAGTGCATTTGTGTGTTACTTTTCATATTGCTCCCTTCTGAAGAAGGCTTATTCTAACTGATACATTAATAATTGTTTATTCAAGAAACCTTGAGTGTAAGAGTTGATTTGAATACTTGTCACTGAATTTCTGTGCAACTCCCTTACAGCTCACATTGAACCCTCTTGAGATAAGCCTGGTTGCTCAACTTGCTACCAAAACTGTGTAGTACAAGCTTATACCAAAGGTTGTGTTTCCTATACCTGTAGTCAGAGTTGTTGTAGTGTTCCCAAAGGGTACTGCATACAAACATTGCCTAACACTGGTGGCAGGCGATGAGGATATATTGTAGAAATGTTACACTAAGAATTTGCTTTGCTTTTGTTCAACTAAAAACCTTCACAAGGCTAGGATTCACTAGAAAAGCAATTGTAACATGCTAGATATGGATAACTTCAGGCAGAAAGCCCTGATCATTTTAACAGTAGAGCAGCTGAGAGCAATGTGTAAATTCAGAAATCTCCCTATTGAAGGAAAGAAAAAGGAACTGATTGCAAGATCGTTGAATAATCAGTCTGGGTAGTAGGTCTGTCACACCTACTGTCCCAGGAAATGTGGAAATGATAATGAGGATGATCATTCAGAGTCCAACTCTAATATTTTTGAAGAGTCAGAGGAGTCTCAGGAAGAGAGACCCTCTTTATCCCAACAGGCCCTTTTGACTCAACCTTTAGCCACAAGGACCCCAACAAGGTCCATCAAATGTGTGTCTCTTGAAAAAATTAGACTTGAGTTAGATTTCAAAAGATTACAGATCCAAGCTGAAACCAAACATCATGACATCAAACTAAGGGAAATGGAAATGCAACATGCTCTTGAAATGAAGAAATTGTCTCTTGAAAATGTTTCTATCCCAGAGTCTTCAAGGTCTCCCAGTCCAAAGAGATCTTGCATGCCTAAAGAAGCAGTAAGTATGTATGATGTGAAACTTGATATTTTGGATTGGTTGGGTGCTGTTGCATCTAACTATGGGATTCAGAGTTTCACAGGGAATTAGTTGATTCCTTGGCTTTTGTCTAGGCTCCCCCAGGTTGCAACTGATGCTGAAATAGAGGTTGGGCAACTTGAAAGATTAGAGTATGAAAATGTGAAGCTAGCTTTGATAGCTATAATTGGGAAAACTCATTCCGAGTACCTTAAGAGGTTTAGGACCCTCAAAAAGACTGATGGTACCCCTTGGGCTACCTGGGCGTGTGAATGTTTGAAAAACCTAGATGGTTGGGTCAAGGGTTACAGAGTAACTACTTTTGAGGGAATGAGAAATCTGTTTTTGCTGGAATCTATTTTTGATGACTGCTCTCCTGAGCTGAGAAAAGCACTTGGCAGACTCAAAAGAGATTAATCCCAAGAAGCTAGCAAAAGCTGTTGACTTGTGGGTTGCCAACAGGGCTACTCACAAGGATTCTGGGGCCACTCATAAAAAGGATGAGGTGAAGCAGCACAAGAAAGATGACAAAGAGAATTCTAAAACCTCCCATCCAAAATAGGGCCACACACATAAGGGTAAGACATTTGAGAAACCAGGTCAGTCTAGTGAAACCTCTGGTGCTAAACCAGAAGAAGGTCAGCAGAAGCCCCCATTTGTCAAAACATTTGGAAAATGTTATGCTTGTGGGTCAACTGACCATGTGAAGGGGGATCCCAGATGCAAGGGTAAACCTTCAGGGGTCCACACTGCCTCCTTAGCCTTCATGCCTGAGGGAGAAGTACATATGGCAAGTGGAAACTTTCAACTACTGGCTGAAGACCCCATTGGAGTCTCTGCCAGTGTTTCTATAGTGTCCCTGGGTCTGTGGGAACAGCAGAACGTAGATGTGTATAACTCTATACCAGATAACACAAAAGAATACAAGGACTGTGTACTTGTAAATGGTCAGGAGACACCTGCCATAAGAGAGACTGTGGCCAGCATGACAGTGGTGGATGAAACCTTTTTCAAACCTGAGGATGTTTCAAAGGCATCCAAAGGTCCCACTAAGCTCGCTGGGGCCCTATCCAGATGGTTCCAATACTACCATCTCTCATCCAGTGCAACAATATGACTATAGGAATACCTGTCAGTGTACAAAGTGAGGTGCCCGGGAGAGTCCTGCTGGAGAATGACTTAAAAACTGTTGGATCAAGCACCCCCAGGCTTCCCAGTAAAAGGAAGCAGGAGCAGACTAGGAAGGCCAGAGAGCTCACTTTAAATGACTCTCAGTGAGTTGTTACAGAAGAACCTATAACACCCAGTCCACAAGAAAGAGACAGAGGGGAAACCCAAGGTCTCAGGAAACAAAGATAGCACTCATGTGCATCAAACTAGGACATCCCTGAGAGGACAGTCCAAAATCACAACTGTGACTACTCCACCAGCTGAGGCTGAGTGTGAGGTCCAACCAGAAGAGGTTGAGTCAGCTACTGATGATAAAGAGCTGGAAGAAGACCTTCCCCCCCTGTTGGATCCTAAAGACCATCCTGAGCTGCAGTCTTTACTGGCAGAAGGTGGCCCCTGTAGGGCAGACTTCAGAGGTCAAAGAGGGTGTCCTTCCCTTGAAGGACTTCACCAACAAGGGCAAGAGCCAGGGAAGCACAGGTTGTACTCGGAGGATGGCCTCCTCTACAGTGAACCTATTGAGTCTACCCCCAGGAGACTATAGAAGACTTGTAGTACCCCAGGAGGTGAGACCTCCATTTCTAGTTAGCCCATGAGATTCCTTTAGCTGGTCGCTTAAGCTTTAAGAAGAACAAGGAAAGGATTTATCTTATCTTTCTTTCTACTGGCACAAGATGGGGTCTGATGTAGATAAATTCTGTAGAAGCTGTCACACTTGGCAGACCTTTGGCAAGAGTGGAGCCAAGAATGTGGCACCTTTGGTGCCTCTCCCAGTGGTGGGAGTCCCTTTTGAAAGGGTAGGAATCGACATTGTGGGTCCCTTAGACCATCCAACATCTTCAGGCAACAGATTTATATTGGTTGTGGTAGTCCATGCTACCAGGTATCCTGAAGCCATACCTATGAGGTCTGTTACTGCTCAGGCAGTGGCTAAGGCCATACTTGGTATTTTTACCAGAGTATGTTTTCCTAAGGGAGAATTCTCGGAAATGTGCTAATTCCCTCCACCTTAGAGACCCCCCCCCCCAACAACTTTGCTGGATTTTGAGGACTTGATTTTTTTTAGCTTGGGGAGTGACAACCTTTTTCCCACTCTCTTATGTATTTCAATGTGATTTTGAACTCGGTTTCTTTTGGTTTTGGAGTCTGACAAACTCCATAGGCATCATCTTTTACATTGCGTTACACAGCACCTTCACTGTGGTGGTACAGGGAAGTCTTTCAGAATTCAAAAAGGTTTAAATACCTTCTCTTGGATAAACTACTGTTTCCAAGAGCAGTAAAGTGAAATTGACTTTACCTACATTTGTAACTTTCTAGACCCAGCACACACTATCTTATAATAAGGTGCTGGAGGGGTTACCTAGTATCCCCTTTGTCTAGCTTCTCATGTAACATTTTTTAGGTTACCCTTTTCTCACTGAATGGCTGGTGGCAGTGGTTTCATTTCAACTACTGTGGTGTGCATTTACTGCGGGGTGCGTTCGCAGCTGCAGTAAAGCACCCAAGGATGCCATTTTTGTCAACTAGGCCCCGGTCTTCTTTTTTCGCCATTTCTTTATGCAAAGGTCCTTCTTGAGATTCACTCTGCGCGCCATACCAGGTGTGGTCCCATTGTTCGCTTTGCCTTCGGTGGGATTCACGAGTGAAGCCCGCCTCAGGCTCCAGGGTGTCTGAGGTAGGCAGGAAGTGAGGGCGGGACCAAAACTCCCTGTGCTTATTCTGCTAGGAGACCCAAATGCCCTCCATTGATTGGCCGACTGACTGGCCGGCAAGCACAGCCACTCTGCTGGGTGACTGACAGCTAGGCTGGAATGAGTGGGAGAGAACTGAATAAAAGGCAAAGGCTTTTGGCTTGGAAGGCAGAGTCGACCACTGGACGAAGGAACCGAAGAACAACTTGAAGTGGATGCCTGCTGCAACTCCTGGACCGTTGGTTTGCCCAGTGAAGCCCTGCTGCTGTGCTGAAACTCCAAATTTGTATCGACAGAGAAGTCCCTGCAAGGATGACTTCTCCCCTTGAGTTAGTGGGACCAATCAACTCCAAATTAAGCCACCTGGACATCCTTCTTAGAGCTGGTTGAATTTCCACAGAGTTGCTGCTGGAAACTGAAAAGCCAGGAAGAGTAACACCAGATTGTGTGCTTTGCTTCAAGTTGGCCAGGACTCCCAGGAAGCAGGACTGACCGAGCCTGAGCCCCCTCAACAGAGTGCGGGGACCCCAGAAGCAAGGAAAGTCCATCTCGACAGCCAGAAACCGCAGTGTTGCTATTTGCGGTAGTCATGAGGAGCTGAAACACCAAAGTGTCGCTTGTTGGAAAGATTGTCGGTTGCGAGCTGTGACCATCCCATTGTGGTGCAGGAGTGCCCAGAAGTCCTCCCTCTTGTCCCGACGACTGAGGCCCAGGAACAGTGCGATCTGCAGAGCTGCACAGGAACAGAAGTAATCTGCTGCACTTTTTCTTCCATACAAAGGTACTGTAAAGTCTGAGAGAACTTACCTCTCATTGTATAGTTGCTTGCATCTTCTACTACTCACAAGTCTAAACAGCTTGTGGCCCTACATTTGATTCTTCCTTTCTTCAAAGACTTATAAAGCATTGTGCAAAGATTTTTCTACTTGCCTGCCAGAAGTGCTGCATCCTATGTAAGACTCTTGCCCATTGACTTTGGCTTAGCCTATTTTACTGAATGACTCTTCTTAGGGGATCCAAAAATATTTGCCTGCTTAAGAATATTTGTGGTCTCTTGTTGTAATAACTTTTACCTTTTATCAACTTCTAACAGTATTCTAAATGCAAACAGTAGGATATTAATGTCCCCAGCACCATAGCTATTGAAGTCACCTTAGGGTGTAGGTTGTGTCTGTGGGCCATCCCAAAAGGGTCTTTACTGATTTAGAAACTAAGAGTGTACAGTTTTGAAGTGTATTTGTGTGTTACTCTTTATATTGCTCCCTTCTGAAGAAGGCGTATTCTAACTGACTGATTATTGTTTATTCAAGAAACCTTGAGTGCAAGAGTGTATTTGAATACTTGTCACTGTGAATCTCTGTGTAACTCCCCTACAGCTCACATTGACCCCTCTTGAGATAAGCCTGGCTGCTCAACACTCTACCAAAACTGTGTAGTACAAGCTTATACCAAAGGTTGTGTTTCCTATACCTGTAGTCAGAGTTGTTGCAGTGTTGCCAAAGGGTACTGCATACAAACTTTGCCTAACAGGCTCCTACATTCGAGAGTCCAGCACCTTAGGCCGAATCTACCAAACCATTCAGGCATGGATGGCCACACACTCATTGTGCTTAAATGATGAAAGAACTGAGCTGCTTTTGGTTGACGCTCAACCAAGATTGAACAAACTAGACAAAGCTTACAAGTCCTTCGCCACTGATTATAACACCATCACAGTCGCTAAAGGAGTAAACACACTAGGGGGTATATGTAGATGCCTCACTGTCCCTCACCAAACAGGTAAATGCTATGACATCAGCAGCAGCATGTACCACAAAACGTATCCCTGCCAGCAGCCCATTCCTCTCGACAGAGAGCTGCGTCACATTAGCCAGAGCATTGATACTCTCAAGACTAGACTACTACAATGCTCTTTTCACAGGAACTACCACTGCTAATATCAAAAAGCTCTAGAACATCCAAAATAATGCTGTTACAGCGGCCCTAAACATCCCTAAGAAAGACCACATCTCGCCAGCCAGAAGAAACGTACACTGGCTCCCAATATGAGAAGGCATCCCATTCAAAACCTTGTCCATAACACAAATGCAGTGCCACCATTGCACCTAGATGCCTTGCAAGTAATTTCTCTAAACCACAATCCACTAGACTTGCACGCTATGCTCATGCTCACCTCCTTGCTATACCAAGATTCAGGTCACAAAGAGCCAGTGATTCTGGCTTCCCAGTTGTAGCAGCAAAACAGTGGAATGCATTACCACTATCATAAAGAGCCAAACCTTCATTCCGGCTATTTCCGCAAAGGCCTAACAACCTGGCTCTTCTCCATAGACCAAAAAGCTGCGTGAGCACTTGGCAAGAATATTCGTAGCTAAGCCAAGTAAAGTAACTAAGATCCGATCTACTCTGGTATTGTATGGACTGTGTAACTCTTTGCAAGATGCTTTTTATTTTTGTCTTTTTTTTGTTGCTATGTACAATTGTTGCAGACTGTATTCTATGTGACAAGTGCCTTGACGCGTACGGGCCTAGCACACTATACAAATGCCAAAATAAAATTTAAATAAATAAAAACAAACACTGTTCTGTCAGGTCAGGAACATCTGGATCTATTAAAGTGATAGAGACCACCTACCAAAAGTGCAAATAATGACAACTAGGCTCTTTTGTAGCCTTGCTAACAAATCCTCCTTCTAGTAACCTGGCAATCTTACACCCTGGCTGTCGAGCTCCCTCCAGTCAAAGGTTGTTCCACAAAAATGCTGCAACAAGTACAATTTTGCGCCACAAAATAATTTGCTACTTTATGCCACAAAATGTTAAATTTCATGCCGATTTCAAGTGCAAATGATTATTGCCAATGGTTCTCTAGCACTGGCCTCAGAGGAGAGTAATAAAAAGGCAGCATTGTCCGAGTGGCTTTGGGTGTAGTCTCTGCCGTCTCACCTGACGTCACAAGGCCCTAGTCAAGTCCTCCTCTTTACGCATTTGAAAACCATCCAACATCCTGAGGGCATTTATTTATGGTGAATGGGCACCAATAGCTCTGGATTATGTTGGTGCACTAGACAATTGAGTAATTAATAAACATAGGGACCTGGGCACACAAGGTATGTTTTGGGGGTGTTAAAGTGTAAACAGTTGATGGAATGTGCAGGGAAGGGAATCAGGACTGGGGATGGGGGTAGGGGGGGGCAGAATACCTCAATGGGTCTGGAACAGGGCAGGCCTTAGAAGCCACAGTACCCCGGCAGCAAAACAAAAATGTGGTGCCCAACCCTCTCCCTGCGCGCCCCAGGTCACGTGGGAGGGGGTGGGAGAGTGCCACATTTTTCAGCGGAGTGCATTTTATTTCAATAGGACGCCAGCTGTGCCTTCCCCCGACGCGCCAGCCTGGGGGAGCCCTTGAAACTCTATCGAGCTGGCACGTCAGGGGCTAATGGCAGGGCGTTCTGGGCAGTTTGCCGGGCAGCCATGCTCCAAGGCCGGCCTTGTTCCGGAAACAGTGTGGCCTGAGCACAGTGCCCTAGACAAAGGGAAATTCTTAACACTTGCTAAACTATGCTGTGCTCAAACCCTCCACCACGCCCTCTTCCTCACATTCCACGTGGCAACCCATCAACACGAAACCCACAAAGCCCCTCCCTACCCTAGCCAAAACAAAGGTAATTTCTTAAGCCTGTACAAGAAATGCAAATGAGCGAAATTAACAAGTAGTGAACATTTAGAAGTGGTTTACTGGGTGCTTTGAGAATACATTAACTTCTTGTAGAAGAGAAATGTTTAAACATTCCAACTTGATAAGTGATTGAAAAATATTAAGCACGCGTTTCTCTGTTTAGAGGGGTGCTTCACAAGGAGCCTTTTGCCCCAAAACCTCCGTCAGCCCTGTTTCTTGGTCCGGGCGGATCGGGCGATGGCCTAGGGCACAGAGCTAAATAGCTCAGGAGGTGGGCGCAGTAAGGAGCCCACATAGAAAGGTGCCGGATAACAGATTAAGCAGCCTGCTGTGCCTATGAGTGCTGCTCTGCAATGTGCATCTGGCTGCTCGCTGCCTCTTGGATGACTGCGATGCATTCGGAATATGCAAACAAAGGAATGCATATTCCAAACGCAGCATGTAAGATGCTCTGGAGTCACACAACCTGCACCCCTCATTCTTTGTGTTCACAGCCTTTCAAGTGGGGCAATGTATAAGTGATGGGTCATTTAACAAGCCATTGTTTTTATACAGTATGTGCTTACTATTTCAGTATTAAGAACTGAACATGGGGCAATTTTATTCAGCAGACCAGCACAAGTATCAGTTAGCTGATCAAACCTATGCAAAAGAGAATTAACGTGCCACACAGAAAAGTTTCTTTATTTGACACACCAAAACTTTTTTTTTTTGTATATTACATTTTAGTTACATATGGCGCATCCCTGGGAAGGTTAACCCTAGTTTTCTTGATTATGTATTCTAGTAGCTGCTCTGGAACATGGACTAAATGCATCCTCTCAGCATCAAAGGTCTTTTGTCTAAGCAAGTCAGCCACTACCTAGCGAGCACACCAGATGGCAACTCAATGTCACTTGGAACCTTGATTAGGAAAGTGGAGTTCATTGTGTGTCACCATGCAGACAGTCCATGGCACATCAATGCAGTCATGTTTGTGCAGCAATGATTTGTATGCTGCAGAAGTCGCCACTCTGTTTAATGGGGTTTATGTGGTGCTCCCTTATGTAACAGCACAAATACCTGTTTTTGTCTGATGTGCCCAATGTCCATACAAGAGCACACTGGACTGTTTTGTTTATGTGACTGATGAGCATGCCATACTGTGCCCACACTTAAACATAACGCAATCAAAGAGGTTGCCTCAAATTGTAAATCCCATGGCCAAACCGCCCTTTCTACACTGCCACACCATGATTTTCACTAGCTGCAGGCCAGCACTAATAAAAGATGCTAATTCCAGCTCAATTAGATAATGCATGGGCCTGCTCTTTTTTGCCAAAATAATCCCCCAGGCCGGCGCAATGGTGAAGAGATAGTGGCTGAGGAACTGTGGGCCCTATATCACGCATCAGAAGCCGGTTTTGTTTAAAATGCTTCATCAGGTTTATTACTGGTAAGGTGAAAGTTTGAAAGAGGTACATTTTCTGTGTAGCCTTTCTGTACATTGTTTATTGGGTCTCTCTTGTGCGGTATCCTACCCTGTCTGTAGATATAATTCCCTAAAGATTTTTCTGTATTGGGGTTGGGCATGTCCACACTGAGACCCAGCCCTTCCTCCTCTAAAACCCTTCAGAAACGAGAAGCAAACGAGTTCTTGTATCCCATTTGAGTGGCTGATTTTACAGCCATAATATGCTCTCATCCAACACGTAAGCTGCCCAAATGAGCATTTGTGGTTCATGGTTACAAACATTTTAATGTTAGGGTGAGTATTGTGAACCGAATGTGAGCACCAAGCCATGTGTCAGTTATGCATTTAGAGATTCACACATACAATCCTTTTATCACAGACTTATTTATCAAATGTAGTGATCTCTGATCACTGTTATAGTCTTGAAATGCTCTGATTTAATTCAAAGTATACAGGAATCCTCATTGGTGCCATTTGTCCCTTTTCCCACTCTCAGGGAGTACGAGAGGAGTGTACCAGACTGTCCTTCTTGGAATGATAGTATCAGAAAATAATTCATATGGTTAGTCTAGTATTGCCCCTTGCGAAATACAAGTGAGTTGGTACGAACATACCACCTGCAATATAGGGCCAGGTCAGTGGGCCCTCAGACCCAGATAGGCTGTTCACACCGCACTGTGCCAGAAGAGAGTTTGGAACTGCATTCCGGAAAGGCCTTTCCTAAGAGCAGGTGACAAAAAAAACATTTACTTGGGCAGCAACAGCTGTGTTTTCACATTAGAATTCTCGTGTACAGTACTTTAATTACAATGCAGTGAAACCAGCTTCATTTATATAGCAAATATGTATTCATATTGAGGAGGGGTTTTGTTGCACGACAGAGGTGTAGTTTGGGAGTGACGTGTGCCAGTCGGAGGCGCTTTCTGATGTTTCACCCTGGGCACCAAGTTGACTAGAAACTGCCCCGTCCGTCACTTCTTTACTCCCATTTCGCACACTGCTAGACAGCATCACAAAGGCACCCCTAGACTTGCGTTCACGAATGGCACTTGTAGCTCCTGTAATTGAGGCGCATTGCATGGAGGGAAGGCGGAATGCAGTATTTTCGACCGAGTTCCTACTTAGCCTCGCCATCAATGAAATATTTTCAGGTTAATAAGGCAATGCTGCCCTCTAGTGAAACGTGTTGCTGTTTGTGTCGAAATTGTTTTCCGCTCTGTGTTTGCTACTCGCTTGTGTGCTTTTCAAATAGGGTAGTAGTAGTATGGGATTACATCAAATTACATTTGGAACTATTTAAACAGTGTGCGTGGTGCAATAATGCTACTCCCTAACTAACCTAACACGTTTGGCAGTTCTTTCTCTGGGTCTATCCGGAGAGTCGCGAGGGCTGCTTCTGCGTTAGTCTGGGGAACATCCGCAGTACAGTATATAATGCAACTGGTTTTGCACAACCGGCCTCTGCCTAGCAGATTGCCTGGTGCTCAAGGGCTTAAAAGGAAGGCATGTGCATCGGTGATGGGGCCAAGTGTGATCGTAAGGGGCTGCGTCACAGGTTTTATGAATGCTGTATTGGACATGCCCACTGCTTTCACGGTTTCTGTGGACACGGGCACATTGGGGAAATTATCATACACAGACCGATTACTTGCTGGCTCCAGTGTCCACAAAGCAAGGTACAGATATTGCTTCTACACTACATTAAACTTGCCAACCCTACAGGTTTAGGGAGTAGGCTACTGCTTTTTAAGCAGTCCTACCGCCTACAGATTTGGGCGACAGATCCTACTGCTTTTTACAGTGGCAGGTAATTTATGTGACTCTAAGGCAGGCTGGTAAGTGAATACTTTGATTGGGCTCAGACCAATCCACTGACCTGACAGCTACGTGACTGTCCTGCACTCTTGCCGGGACAGACCTTATGTGAACCGCCAGTGAAGGCAAGTGGCAGAGCGTTCCACCATCACACAGCATCTGCCTATCAGACTGAGGGGGGTATCTGTCTCCATGTCGTTCAGTGTTCAACTTGCACTGCAGGAATTCACATGTATTGCCCAGGCTGCTGCTAGAGAGCAGTGGCAAACGTTCCCTACCAGCTCTGTGTGATTACCTTCTGTGTAATTGAATTTGGTGTTAAATTACCATTCAGAATTATACATTTTTAACATATGAACATCTTTCCATGTCGTGCTGTTTAATGGGTTGTGCATTTTAGAATGCTTTAATGGTGTCAACAATGTATGTTTTGCATTTTCCTGTGATGCCATTGTTATGCAAATTATTTTTGAAACTTGAAAAATCCTACATCTTTTTGGTCACAGAATGTTGGCAAGTATGCTACATTGTACATACGATCCATCCTGCTCTATCGGGGTTAGAGGATCCATTGGGACCTTGCCCTCTTGCTTTAGTCAGAACGGGTCTTGTTCCCCTTGAGGGATGAATGGAGGCATGGAGGCAAGCACTGGACTTTGTATTTGTATTCATTTGCATAGTGTACCTAGCCCTCAGGCATCTGGGCACATTATTTAGGTTACATTGGAGCAAAGTTACAAGTTATGGGTACACACGTGAGTGGAAGCAACAATATATACAGAAGAAAAATGGAAGCATTAGAAAGGTACATAGACAGGAGTAAAACAAAAAAATGATCCGGGAAGGGGGTTGGGGACTCTGGTTTGCATCTGGAAAGGGGCATGATCGGCTTTAGTAGGACCTTGGGTGTTAGTCTGACCCAGATTGCCCTTAAAGTAAGGTCTCTTGTCTTTATAGACACTTGTTCTTCCAATGTTATGTCTGCTTACAGTAAGTACATACTACCGAGATTGCCGGTGGTAGCCTCCATTGTTTCAGCTAGTCCTTCTGTCCCGGGAAGCAACCAGCCTGTCCCAGTAGGTTCTGCATTTGGAAGGCCCTTCATTTGGTCACAGCTGTCTGTTTTTTCAGCTCCTTGCACGCCACACAGTGATTCACAAACGCCACCCGATGCATACCTTCCTTAACAGTACTTGTACCTTGGGCAGTAGACTAGCTACAAAGGACCTTCCTATAGGCACTGTGTGGCCTCATTTGCCTTAGTGATACCTGAATTGGTCTCCCATTGTTTTCACGAAGTAAAATACTTTAGTAATTTAATTCGTGGAAATTACTTCAAAGTAATGTATGTATTTGTGGGTTAAGGGGTAAAAGGAGGTGGGCAGGGGCTTGGGGCAGAGGACAGTGAAGGTGCGATAGGGGATACCCCCTTAACATTTTTTAGAAGTAAATATTAGAAATGATTTCCATGAAGTAAATGACCACAAAGTAATTTATTTTATTGAAATGACATGGGACCCCAGAATGCTGAGCGGATACTATTTTAAGTAGACTGTAGGCGATTCTCCCTGATTTTGTTTGCAGTTTCCCATCTTAGGCCAATCAGACTTTGCAGGGCACATTTCAGGGATGGCATTAATTATTCTCCGCCTAGCTTGGACAAGGGGATTCAACCCTTCCTGGGTCTTGGGCGGGCCAAGGATCATGCTCAGTAAGTCGCTCTCTTACTTCTGGTGGCATCACCACCCTCATGAGCTGATTCATGTTGGCCCAAGCGGGATGGAACATAGAAGACTGTGCACAGTTCTTCTATGAACTGCTGCGGTACCCGTCTAATATTTTGGAATTCCTTCGCCAGGCTTCACAGGTCACCTGGTGCTCATGGGACTGCTACGCTAGCTAGGGTGGGCGGTTGAAGGCCTTCCTCCTCGTTCCCCACTGGCATTTGCCTAAAGGGTGCTTGGAGGAGCATCTGTGTCCCAGACAGGCTCTCAGACAGGGTCCAAGAGGGAGGTGTGTCAGGAAGCAGGGGAACCCCTTGGGCAACCAAATTGCTTGGGCCAAGCAGCGTTGGCGCAGACGGCTTAGCGTGTTGGGGTAGCAGCACTGCAGTGGGTGGGGGTGCTGTGCATCAGTTACCAGAGTAGCCTAACTAAATCCATTCCCAGCATTTTATCATATCCATCTCAGGGTAGAAAAATATACCATAGCCAAGACCACTGCAGTACAACAGGCAAAACCAATTATTAGACTACAGTGGCCAACCTAGAATGTCCAACTCATGCTCGCATAACCTCTAAAAAGTTCTTCCTTTTACCCAATCGCTTTTAAACACTTGGCTCTGCCGAGCAGCTTCATATGCACAGCAACAACTAACCTGCGCATCCTGCTCCCAATAACCCCTTGGAGTTTTTAATACGTACTCCTACCTTTTCTTGGTGTGCACATGGGGTATTCGAGAGTAGACGGCCCAATGGTCTGTCGCCATACCGTGTGACACCGTGACTGATCATTCGCGCAAATCTTAACACCACAGATAATTATTTTGATTTCAGATTATGATTAAGCAAAAGGTTTATTCAAGTTTGCTTGCAAGACAGAGAGCATCCTAGCCTTTAACCCATTCCCAACTAACCAGGCCCGCCATCCAGACCTGGTCTTTTAAGCACCCAAAGGATCCTGAAATTTCAAGACATGTTAAGTGGGCCTTAAGTGACTCTATTCCCACTTGAACGAAGATTCCCATTGTCTCAGGGAACTAGTCAATCTTCAATGTCGATATTGAGTGATGGCGTACTTCCCGGTAAAGATGGCAGCTCTGACGTACTTACATTTACATTCTCCTCAGGCGAAAGAAAAATAAACCCTGTGATTAGGGTAAACAAGGATGACTTCACGATAGGGCAGACACATGTTTTCCTCTTATGATCTACTAAGGAACCCCCGTGTCCCATCCCCTCATGTCATTGTTTCCCTGTCCCTAAGGATCAGGACAATATTTTTCATGGACAGGCTACACACTTCATAGATGTAGTCTTGCAAGTGTCTAAGGAGCATAGTGTGACAGGGAGAGGCTGGGGAGTCAGAGTGTGTGAGGTGAAGAGCAGTGTGGCAGGGAGTAGAGCAGAAAGAGAAGAATTTGGAAGAGTAGAAGGGTGGAACATTGAAAAATCAGAGAGTGAGAGAGCAAGTGAGTGAGAGTGAGAGAGACGGATGCCTCCTGGCCCTCATTTAGGCTACTCAAGGTACTCAGGTTGGTGATGCTGGTTAAACCCACGAATTACGATATCCAGAAAACGTATCAGAAACAAAGCAAGCAACTTAAACCCAAAGACTAAATGTCTGTTTCCTTACAGGAAGGAGGCATCTAGGGAGAGAGGACCAAGGACCACTGTTTCTGTTCTTTCGATTTCCCCAACCATTGACCTCAATTAATCCCAATCCCTTCATTTTCTGTTGTAAGAAAAACTTTTTAACTATACAACTTGGCTTTGAGTCTATGTTGATCCCTCAGATGGGACAGCACGAGGGTCTTTAAAAGAGACCCAAACAAGTGGAGTGAATTTGCCTTTTTGATCTCAAGGGTAGTGAGCGTGGCCCAGGTTTAAGTTGGACCAGCGGCGAAACAGAGGCAGAGAAGTCTGTGGAAAACTTCTAAGAGGGCAGGTAGGAATATAATGAATACCGTGTTTCACCAATTAAAACGGGCTGCACCTCATTGAGAAGCCAGACTGGACAGTGTGTTTCAATTGTACTCGAAATTCCATACTCAACTAGTGGAGAAAATAATAATTTAGCATTTATGTAGCGCTACGAAGCCCCTCAGGCATTTATAGACCTCAGAAGGATGAAAGGCTGAGTTTATGCCCTGTCGGGAATGGAACCTGCGCCAGCAGGCTCTGCACAGATGTCCAAGCGAGCGCTCTTCTCGCTGTGGTATGGACGAGCTAGTCTATTCTAGTATTCAACACATGGTCTTTTTTTCATCACGATCAGAGCTCGAGTACACTGCCGCATTCTGGGCCCACTGGAACCAGGCAACGTGAGCACAGAGCATGTATGCCGTCCATTTCTGAAATTCACGACCTCTCCTATTACTAAAGACGATGTTTTGCTGAACGTAGTGGGACCCGTTTTCAGCTTTAGTTTTGGCTATAAGCGCCACCTATAAGCCGAAACAAATACATTGGAGTAAATCTAGGGAGAGATGGCATGTCTCACCTGCCACTGCCTTCCCCTGGCTACCCAATTCCCCCCCTTGTTTGGCACATAATGCCATTTGGGTGAACAGCATTGAGTAAAGAGTGAGGCTGGTGTTGCTGATGGGAGTGACCGTGGATGTAATGAATGTGGCCGATGCAAGTTCTAAAACCATGGTGAATACCAAAATAATACCAACTAATAATGCAAATTGCCATGGGGGCTCAAGCATACATTCCACAAGTTCACATGTGCTGCCAATGCAGGTTGCAAAAGGGCTGACTAGCAGAAGAAACGTCTCATAACGCACATCCTACATGAGAAATGGCATAGGCAGATGGGAGTAACCCGTCTGCGGGTATACACAAAGATCGATCGGCTGTCCCACTTCGAGGGGGGCGTGTTTAAAATCTTTGACCATCAGTATAGTGGCAGCAAGAGTACGGATTCATGCATTTAAAGCTGGAACTTTAATATGCCGAAGGGCACGGCGTACTTCTGCAATCTTGGACTAGCATCCATTCTGGTAAATTGGTAGGCCCAGTGCAGATGCTAAGCTTAGTCTAACCTCACGCGTTACCGATCGTTTGAGAAAGTTATGTGGGTGTCCCGTTGGTGGCAGCCGGCCAGGGGTTGATAATTCTAGCATATTCAGGCATCCAATCGCTGCAATACACCGTCTCTCAGGAAATTGTAGTGCTCAGCCCATCTTGTCTTGGGACATCTGGTTGACCAGCTCAATTCGGGACCTATGGCCTAGGAACATTTTAAGCATGTTACTTTTTTTGCGTACAACATTTCCTCTTAGTTTTCGATACCAATGGAGAGCCAACTTATTAGTGTCCCAATTCAGGAGAAGGTGGAAGGGTCATGAATGGACCTCATGGCTCCTTGGTGTCATTGTAAATTAGGCGAACAGAAAATAGTAATCCCTGTGCAGGGGAATCATGAGGCGGCACCACAGACATTTATAAGGTAAAAGAATAGGGTATCGGAGGGGATGGCGGCGTGGGTGATAGCAGGGTTCAAACAACCACGTGGATTATGCAGCTGTTGCTTGTATGCCGAGGGAGCTGCAAGGGTAGCCGACAGGGTGTGCTTAGGAGCTTCAAGGAAACGCATTACATCTTCAGGAACTGCTAGACCAGATCCTTCCAACACGCTGTATATAGTTGACCCTTATTTGGCTAAGATGGCAGGCATTGAAGTGCTTAAAATAAAAGTGTGATGTTTGGTAAGGGGGTCCACAGTCAGACCTAGACGGCAGCGGCCAGCAGGGTCCTGGCTTTCCCTTCCACATTAGAGACCCTGGAAGCTGAATGGGGTACAGCCAAAACTCAGTGTCCGGCCGTGTGCTGCAAGCTGCTCCAGCATCTGTAGAAAGTTGGGTTGGCTTCCCTTGACTGGTGGCCTGTATGTCGGGCACTCTGGTAGGCAAGGCTAGGGTCAGTGCAGCAAACAAACTCTGGACGGTGGGGTGTCCTTACAGCAGGAACTGAAGATGCCCTTGCCTGAAGGAGGACTCTGAGGATTGGCGTTAACAGGGCCCCATGTTTTCCCCGGTCAGTAGGCTGGAGGACAAGCTCTTTCACCAACTGTCAAATTGTATCCATTTCATTCTGTATGGAATCAGTATACAATAGGGGTAAGTCAACAGGGGCAGCTGCCCAACTTGCCCGTTAGGCAGGTTCAGCGAGAGTGAATCCCCAGAGTCATCCTTCTGTGAAATCGGCAGGCCACGGAGCATCCACCTGGACCATGGCCATTTGTTCTTCCATCAGCAACATTGTTAAGGTTGGGCATTGCCGGAAATTGTGTTTGCAAACTCCCAATCTGAGGCCTATCTAACCCCCATGGAGGGAAGTGGGCACCCAGGGAGGTGTCTGGTTAAAAAAATCAGCATCCGTCTCCTCTGCAAAACTGATCACGGTCTGAAGATCCTTCTGAGCTTCCCCATAGCAGCGTGACCTGCCTCGAGTTCAGGCTGCCTTTCCTGGATCCAGAGGCGGTCCATTTAAATGGCTTTCTATGCACTACAGAGCCCAAGTTAGGGACCTTGGTGCTTCATTAGCCACAGCCTGGCTTGTTCAAGGTTCAGGAGGATGCAGCCATGGGAGCGACTCCAGCGGTATAGACTAAAGTGACCAGGTTGGAGGTCTGGGGACAAGAGTGGCACGGGGCAAGCTCTTAATGGTCAGGG
Source organism: Ambystoma mexicanum (assembly GCF_040938575.1). NCBI lineage: Eukaryota > Metazoa > Chordata > Amphibia > Caudata > Ambystomatidae > Ambystoma > Ambystoma mexicanum. The sequence goes on from NC_090923.1 coordinate 722,563,724, forward strand.
AGCCTGGTCCTGACCTGTAGCCCCAGAGGCTGGCATATCTGCAGGATGAGTAGGGGTTGTATAGTGTGGACAGATGTCAACAATATCCTCAGACTGAGGTGCAGTTGCAGAATTAATAATGATAGGACACAGTCTATCTTTATCGTGTTGCTAATTTCTTCTCCCGCCTGGTCTGATGTTCCATCAATTCTTAGGTCTACCTCTGTGGACACTCTTATGCTTGCCAATCCATAATTGATGCCTTATAATTCTCACCTGAAAGCAACTGCCACAACGAATCAATGCAATTCTCACTAAAAGTGCCTTCTACTGGGAAGGTTTGACAGTGTAGTAAACAGCACCATAGGATGGACAGGCAGGACCCAGGCAGGGACAAGGAAAGTACAAAACGAATGTACTCTATGTGTTACAGGTCAAAGGTAGGAGTGGAACAGGAGAGCAGGCTTCAACATACTTCAATGTCCAAGCTCCCATACTGAAGTCCCTTCCCAACCGCCAAACCCAGAATTTGCAGACCCCCTTGCATTCCACATTACCTCACATATTCCATGGACAGCTCACAGCACAACTACCACAGCATGCAGGATACCACACACCTCCCCCTCTTAAAAACCGAAGAACCACCTAACCAACAAAGCAAGCAACCACGCCAAACAACCACTCAACATACCAACAAAGCGCAACAGGAACACTTACATGCAATCAATACATGGCACCTCCTGCCCTGGCCTGCCATGCCAGGACCTCATGCCTGCCACACCCGAGCTCTACCTGCCCACACGAGGGCAACACCTGCTAACGACAAGCAGATACCTAACCTACACTCACAACTATCAAAGCCTATCCTCCTTCTGCCGGGGTCTGCCACACCCAAACACCAGCACTGCCACTGCTGGGCACAACCTCGCTCAACAAAACAGAGCAACCCACAACGCCCAACCAAAACCCTATCGAGCACTAGCTACAAAACCAGACCACCACCAGACCAACCTCAACCACAAAGCCAACAACACTCACAAAAGACCAACCTCAACCAACACACCCACATCTCCCTAGAAAATACATAAAAGCCAGAAAGACCAGAAAAGAAACTAACTGAACCAAGAACATACTCAACAAGACACAACTGCAAGAGAGCAGCACGTAAAGTACACCATCACAGGAAAACCCATGTGAACACGAAACACTTCCTGCCACCCGAACATAGGTTAGCTACTCCCATGTTCAGGGACCCTCCAAAATGCAAGAAAAAAATAATTGTTTTTATAAATAAACTCCTCCTATCATGCTCTGGTGCTCCTGCTCCACAACCTCCCAACTGGCCTCTGGGCCTACGACAACAACTCCGATAACCACCGGAACCAGGCAGGGACAAGGTAAGTACAAAAGGAATGTACTTTGTTGCATGTATCTTCTCTTTCTGGAACTTGTGACGTTCTATATACATCATATATGCATTATGAGTAATGCACGTAGCAAATGTGAAACCAGAGGCCTAAAAGGGAAGGCAGCAGAATCACATGCCTGCACACATAAATCCAAAACCTGCTTTCTCTACCCTTTATTACTTCATGTTGCAATTAATTCCAGCTACCCATGTCAATATTCGGACCAAACAACAGCTTGTCGCCCCATCAATATAACCAGTAAACCCAGACAAACCAGTGAATCTGAATGACATCTAAAATGCATAGATTTAACGCAATGCACGAAAATCTAATTAGACCTGAAAAAAAACAAGGTTAATTAAAAAACACTTCATTAAAAACGGATCTCATTTAAAACTGTCCACTAATTTAAAAAAAAAAAAGGGTTTTCAAATCTGTCGAGCAATGTCCTGAACAAAATGGTAACAGACATCACAATGAATGTGTCTCCCTCCTGAGACATGTGTAGCAAATCAGCTAATTAAAATCAATGGTCCACCATCCGAGTCACAGCCCTAACTGACTAGACCTGAAATCATCTGTCCAACACACGCACAAGCACCCCCACCTCTCAGGACAGGTCACATAGGGGCCAGTTCCCAAGAGAGCATGTACTGCTCAACTTTGCAGCACCCCCCAGTTTATTCAGTATTCTTAGCTGCTCATAACAAGCCGAAAGCAATGAAGCCAGGCCCCTACACCCTCCTTCCAGGTCATACGTCACAGAGACAGAAGTTGCCTAGACAGTAAAACTGACTGCAATCTCCCAGGCCAGGCTTCTCAAGGTAACATCATGGTCAAGAAACACAGGAAGCTTTCTAATAGTGGAACTATGACAGCACAAGAAAGTGTCATGATTTCAGGCCTGCAGACAGAAAACGGGCAAGGTGTCATGTTGGCAAGCCAGTGAAAGGCGCACAGAAGAGATGAAGAAACATGCTACAGGGAAGAGTGAGAGCACGGTGGAAAGCAAATATTGTGCAAGTGACAAAAATTGGGAGCTTTCAGCCACAAGATCGCAGCTGAAATTACATTATGATACATTAATAAGACACGTTGCACAAACCCTTTCCCGATGTCTACAAATCATGGGGGGTGCTGGGGTTGGGGGCAAAGGGGAGTATGCTGCAATGGAAGGAGCAGCAGCCTGAACTGAAAAGAAAGTATGGTGTGAATATGACTCCCCATCCTTCATGTATGCCGCTACAGCTGTCCTCACCTGAACCGATAGCACTGGGTTTCTGTCCTTAAGTGTAGGAATTTGTGGTGTTTAGCCAGATGGATCGGGGTAGGCAGGCATACTGTAGATAGAGTGTGCTTAGCCCATCGCCCCGCTGCATGGAGGCGTGATAAGAACCAGGTCACTCTTGGGAGAAAGGCAGAAGGCATTGAAATTGGAAAGGGAGAGGAAAGAAACAATCGCCCTTTGTAAGATTGAAAAAATATCTGGAACAGAAACACGCCCGATAGACTGGGTATGGAACTTGCTTTATCGACGACCTGACACCTCAATCGCTAGCAGTTTGGCCATCTCTTCCACAAAATTGAAGAGGTTGAAGGAGGGAAAACAGGGGCCAGAGGAGGAAAGGTGCCGGATGTTGGAAACCCTTTGAAATATTGAAATGATCCAAGGACTTAATATTACTTGCCCCCATTTCTGTACAAAGGCCGAAACCCTGCCTCCCACCGTGTAACACTCATGGGCATTAATCATTCAGTTTGTATGTTTGTTGCTATTAGCAGAGGTGGAGGGGACTAGATCCCAGCCTCTTCCTTGAGTGGAATGCGAGTTCCTGGGAATGGGCCTGGAAGACTGAAGCCAGAAGGGGCCTTACTCCCATCGCTCTTTTGAGAGAGGGGCGTAGTTAGATTAAACATGGGCTTTGTCTTGATAACAAAAGGGATGGTTCCAATTTCGTACTTGAGCCTCAGTACTAATTTCATGCTCTTCAACGAAGTACAAAGATGCACACCCAGAACATTGTATTATCCTTCTTGCTGCCATATTGACATGGCCCTGTGTTTACAAAGGGGAGGAATCTCCAAAGTAAAATTGTTAATATTTTATTTTGAATTTCCCAAAATATTTTAACATAAACCAATGAATCCAATACATATATCACAGCACAAAACCATAATCCAATATGGTCTTTTGATATGACTGGAGAGCCCGGTCAATCATTCCTCCTAGAAGTACTGTGTAGATTGATGCCCACTCCACTAATAGTGGGAACATTCAGAAGTGTGAACTTAATAAGTGAACAATCAAAATGAAATTGTGGGGATGCACGTTCAGATCCATTCCCTTCCAAACGGTTTAGATTGCAGAAAATATATTAAACTTGCAGAGGACAGGGGATGGTGCAGGGGGGATTCTATGGGTGGAGGAATTTGATGGGAGACAAATGTATTTTAGGCGCTCATTAACTGCTGTATTGCGATAGTGTTATTTAGAATCCATTGCATGTGCACGACATTCACAAGATGAACCAGTGTTGCATTTAAGAATAGGCCTGAATCCTCACAGGCAGTGTTGGAGACACAGAACAATGAGGCCTCGTCTGTTGCTTGATTATTACATTTCAATTCCCAAGCGTGGCAAGGAACATGGACGTACACCCACATAGGGCGGCATCAAGTTAGTTATTTGAACAATTAGGTAGGAATGTTAGAAGCCAAATGAGAAGCAGGCTGCAGCCCAGTATGAAGGCCACACTCGTGGGAGCCGGTGCAGAGGTCTTGAGCTGCCAAAACAGGAACTGAGATTTATAGCACTAGCGCCAAACAGAAGATGAACTATTTGAACTGCCAGATGCACAGTAATCGTGCTCTTAAATCCTTCACAAACTGGATGGATTAGGATACACCAGGCCCATCTCCCGAGAAGGGCAAAAGATACAGGGGGAGCCGAGCACATGATTTGTACTGGGGAGGGCAAAGGGCGATGCCAAGTTATAAGATTGCAGCGGGGAGGCATGATGGGGCACCTTCGTGTCTTGGGTGAGAAAAGAGTTGCCTTGTTTGCGAGGACCAGACTGACCTCAAAGTTATCTGCCAAGTTCATGTTGATGACCAGGTGAACATCACATGGTTAGGAATGTAGATAGTACGTTGCTTTTTATGTTTAACCAATTGCCTTGTAGTGCGTCGAGGTGAAGAATTTGTCACCCACGTGAAAAGCAGATTGCAAAAAAGACATCACCAATTGGCACAGAGGCCATATGTAATCATTAGCATGTGTATAGGTGGTAGCCAATGAGGGTGGGGGATTAACACTGTATGCGTCACGAGTAACAAAGTTTGTGCTTATAATATGGACTCCATTTAGCCAAGGTAGAAGAGCTCTGTGGCAATGGACTAGAAAACCATTATCACCATTTTCCTTTTTGTATACAAAATAAAGCTCTTGTTCCGCTCCACAAAGGGTGCACTAGCCATTTTCCCTAGCGGGTTGCTTTTTCTATGTCTGGCTGTTTGGAGTTACCATGCATTATTGGCAACCCCGACGTGATCCCAGACTCCCCAGCGAAGATGGAGGATCCCTGGCCTCACATCCTGAGGTGCCACACCCACCTGTAGCGAGCAGTCTCCCATGCAAGCACCTTCGAGAGGTTTACAGGTTCCAAGGTTATCGGAATTCCTGTCAATTCTTTGGAGCGGGGCACTGTCCCTGGATTGGGCAGACTGTTCATGGTACCCTGTGATGGAGGATTTCAGGTGAACACAGACCTAAGTGCACCTTTTGGAGAAAAGCAAGTGGGGTACTGGAAGGAAGTATGTGTGTTTGAAGACGTGAACAGTAGTGAGTGTGCATGTATGTGTGTCAACAGATTGGAAGATCACGTGGTGTTGTTTATACATTAAGTTGGTTCTGTTTGTATATTAGAGGATTGTGGTGTACGGGAACCTTCCCTATGATTCTAGGGAAGAAGGCTGTACTGTGTAATGAAGTGAAAAGGAAACGGATAGAGGCCCTGTCTATTTAGAGGGTTTCTCTCCGTCCAGTATTTGGGGGCATCAGAACAAGAAGTAGTTGTGGTGGAGAAACTCTTGGGCCTGGGATATCCCCACCCAATACAAAGGGGGTGTTGCAACGAAAAAAAGTAGAATTTTTGTGACTTTTTATTGTTGATTTTTTCGTCCTGTTTGGTAAGGGCCGCAGGACGGCCTGTTGTGGTGCCTTATAGGAAGACTGAGGAGTGGGCGGATGTTTGTGTTTGTGGAAAGTATGGAGGGGAGAGGGTGTGTTGGCAGGGGGCAGGGCATTGGGAAAGGGAATTGTTAGTTGGGTTGGGGGCATGGGTGGTAATGATGTTAAAAAGTGAAAAGGGGTGGCTATGATGGAGACGGTAACCCCGCTGGAGTATATGTGCAAGGCCTTTCCTTTGGATTGCGAAAAGATTCTCAAGTATCATAAAAAATGGCTTGCAGAAATCAAAAGTGGAATGTATAAGCCATGGCCCGAACACGGAACAAATAACAGATCTATTAAGTCATATGTATCCATCTTTGGCAGTCAAATATAATGGGAAAAGTTAAAAAACAGAAAGGTGGTTTTAGAGTTGTGGAAGATTTAGAGGATGTCTCTGTAGATTTTTCCAAGGTTGTGAGCAAGGTGGCAACCTTGTGTACCCAGATTACCATTACACCCACGGCTCCAAGTGCGCCCACTCCCCCTGTGGAGGTCGCTCAGTGTCCCCCAATGGGGTGCTACCCCACACGTGCTGCATCAGGATACAGGAAACCCACATGCGTCTCATTACCTACCACAGCTCCCCCACCGCCGACGCCGGCACAATTCCATAACCTCCCCAACCCCATCTGCTGCCATGCTGGGTAAAGTGCCACCAGAGGTAACTGACACAAAGCAACAGGAGTTAGTAGAAAGAAGAAAGCAAACTGACTATCGGTCTCGTGGCTCAGCAGAATCAACTCAGTACAAATGGCCACTCTGCCCAAAGCCCTCTATATGTTTCAGGATTACCAATCTCTTTCTTTCAAAAACTGCACAGTGCGATTTCTACATTTATAGGGAGCAATAAGGGTCCACGCTCTGAGCATGTTCATGACCCCACAGCTAAGGGTGGCCTAGATCTTCCGTACTTTATGAAATACTACCACGCTGCACAAATCCAGATCTTGAAAGATTGGTGTGCAGAAAATACAGGGAAAAGATGGTCTAGATGGAAGGGGCGCTAGGTGGCCCACATCTCAGACAAATTGTGGTTGCCTAAACAAGAACGACCTCCTAACATTCACATGAGTTTGATTACGAGCTGAGTCGAGGAAGTTTGGGACACAGCAGTCAAGAAATATCAATGGACGACCTTCCCCCTCCCCCTCACACCTCTGTTCCATAATTCACAGTTTACCCTAGGCTTGAAACCCCATGCATTTGTCCAATGGAAACAGGCCGACTAACATATTGCGAGATATGTTCCAAGGTAACGATCCTAAATCCTTCACACAGTGCAAACTAAAGCTGGGTCTTCAAGAATCTAGCCGATTCCAATATTTGCAGTTAAGGCACTGGATATTGGCTCCCCCAAACAAGAAGGGGGTAATTATAGACCTAGCCCCATTTGAAAAATGCATAACATCTAATCCTGGGAAGAAAGCTCTCATCTGTAATCTGTATAAAATCATGGCGGATATAACTCCCAACATGCCACTAAAACAAACACGGTTGGCATAAGACACTAGGGGTTTTGATACCTGATGAATGGGACATGTTATGGAAGGAAATACTCAAACTCACCCAGTCAATTCAAGTTCGAGAATTCTGGTACAATGGCACGATACACCAACCCGTCTACACAAAAGGAAACCAACTATCACAGATAGGTGCTGGAGAGAATGCGGAGTGATGGGAGACGGTTTGCCTGTCTGGTGGAGTTGCCCGGTTATGGAAAAATACTGGGAAAAAGTTAATACACACGGCGCATGTATTCTGACTACAGGAGCCCAAGACTCTCCGATCCTGCCTTCTGGCAGTTATCGAAGACCTGCAACAAAGCTCTAAACAAACTTACAAAGCCTTTGTCATATTGCAGCTGGAGACTTTATTGGTGATCGCCCAAAACTGGAAATTGAAAGATCCACTATATGTTAGTGAATGGTTCTCCAAAGTCTGAAACTTTCTTTCACTGGAATGGATCACATACTCCATAGAAGGTGAACGGTCCAAATTTACCAATGACTGGGACATGGTTCAGAGTGTTCTCCAAAATTACTAATATCCCCTTTTGCCCTGAGAAACTTTGAATTCTGGGCATCGCTTGATCCGATCGACAATGCTATCTGTACCATGCATGGTGGGAAAGGAAGGGGGGAGGAAATGCTAATAAAATATTTTTAAAAAACAAACGTTTTTTCCTCTGATTCTCCACCACAGTGTTCTCGTTCTGTGCCTAAATCTTGTAGCATTTTCGATTATGACTTTATGTCTAATGCTTCCCATTTGGTTATTGACATGAGAATTTTTCAACACATTGAAAGCGATCATATGCCTCTTGGGATGACAGACATAGTGAGGATACCTCCCCTGGTAAGTGTGGGGGACATCAGAGTTAATCCCACCCTAAATCATAGAGCCTGCAACAATTGTAGGCTGGAGGCGGCCTTGGCCTGTTTATTACCAGACTTGGCATCCTTCGTAGTGTGCTGTGCATCTAGGTTTGTGGGAATTGCAGCTACTGGCCCCAGCTATGTTAAGAGATTTTGGGTAGACTATTGTGGCTGCTGTATCTTCTATATTATTTCGGAGGGGCACATACAATAAAAGAATAATCCATTCATCATCCTCCCATCGTCATCCTTTAGCTGGATTGATCGTATTGAAGAGGACAGATGCAAAAAGAAATGCATGCCTTGATGGGAATGGTCTTGGGCCCTGGTGAACGCACTCTACGGTTAAACAAAGTAAAACATATATATCGTAAATGGTTCAAGCAACATCAGTATATCTCTGAGTGCGCTCGTTGGAGGAGTTTAGTGGAGTTGGCTGGAGTTGGCTTCCGCTAATGATGCATGAGAAATCTGGAGGGTATTAGATGGTTACTCTTCTGTAACCTGTGACATCCTGGGAGTATCAGAAGCAGACTGAGTTGCGTTTGTCTCCAACACTCTAGGAGGTGGTAAACTTGCACCTGACAAATTGGTTCAGCTAACGGTAAAATGGAATTACTTAAATAATCCTAATGATATTTTGAGATTATTCGTCGGTAGTAAATCTTCGAGGGCACCCAGCCCTGATGGCATTTGCAGTTCTGTGATTAAGATGGACGCTGAATGCTGGGCTACTACGTTGCACTGGCTCTTCCATTGGATTGGAGAATTCCAATTATCATCCCCATCTGGAAGAGGGGCGATCGCCTTGATCCTGGCAATTATCGGCTTTTAGCCATGATGGATGCTTCATCAAAAATCTTTGCTACTCTGTTGAGTGAACTACGGGCATGGGAAGAAGCTGCCAAGCTTATTCCGCTAAACCAGAATGGCTTCCGGAGGGGACTAAGTACCACGACTAACTGTCTTGCCTTGTTGACCGTTATTCAACATTCATGGCTTATTAGGCAACGCCCTGTTTATGCTGCGTTCATCGACTACAGTGCTGCTTTTGATTCCGTCAATAGGAACAAGCTTTGATGGAAGCTGTGATTGGAACATCAAGGCAGGATTACTCTCAATAATTATTTCCCTACATACGAACACAAGGGTGAAAATTAGGATGGACCAATCGGGCAGGACATCCTTCTGGATTTCTACGTATCGTGGGTTGAAGCAGGGGTGTAACCTGGTGCTTCTCCTTTTCAATTTATATCTTGCAGACATGGGAGAGGCACTGGATAATCCAACATTGATTGCCCCGAAATTGTGGGTGGGCTATGCAGACATCGTACTTATGGACCTCACTCCGTCTGGCTTGCAGGCATCTCTTGAACAGTTTAAAAAGTTCTTGGATATCCATCACCTTGTTATTAACATCAATAAAACTAAGGTATGGTATTCCATCTTCCTGGCTGGAAAAAGATCATTGTGCCATAGCACCTCGATGCAAATCGCCTTGAGGTAGTCAATGAATACAAATATCTGGGAATATATTTCTACCATAGAATAATTGGCACTCGGCACTTGGACTATGTTAAGTTAAAGTGCTCAAAGGTAATTGGAGTCTTGGGAAATCAGCCCGCACTGGAGGAGGATATTCCGTTGGAATTTTGGCTCAATTATATCTGGCCAAGATCCTGCCAGTTATGTATGTGGCTGAATGTTGTTTCCTTGGTAATTTCCCGGGGGTGGCCAAATTGGAGTCCTTATTGCTCAAGAGATTATTTCGCCTCCCGATACATACTTCGGTTGAGGCAGTTTTATTCAAATTAGGTATTGACTCCTGTTTGACGAAGTTCCAGCTCACTTGTTTGAATACCTACTGGAAACTTGAGAATGCTCAGGCTGGCACTTTGCTTATCTTTGATTTTGCATGGGTTAAGGCAGCGTTTAGACAGGATAGTGTTCTATTTTACATTGATACTGTTGCTGCCAGATGGTTGGCTCTGGCCCTGGGTGTTCCACTGAGTTGGGCCCTCTGGGCCCTCCTGTGCTTTAAATCTGCTTTACAAGGAATTGTCCTTACAGGCTATCGTGAGCAGGCTATAGTGGATCTTGCCACTAAATCCAACAGTGGGCTGTTTATTGGGTACATTCTCACTCGGGAGAATGGCCCGAATTACATTGGACTGTTTGTGGGTAATCCCCTGGTTTGGGATTACCTCAAATTTAAAACAAACTCAGTAAAGACACTTGGAATTACAGGCACCCAGAAAACATCCCTAGGTCACTGTTTTTGCCAGCTGTGTGGTGATAATCAACTGGAGATAGCCAAATACTTGTAATCAGTTGTGAATCCTTGAGTGCATGGAGGTGAAAGGCTGTTTATGCAGCTGGATTGACTTTTGCCAATCATGAGGCGGATTGTGTGGGCTTTGATTATGGGGGGGAACAATGATGTTGGGTTGGAGGTTTTTGGGGGGACTTCGGGTTTTATTGTGTTGAGAAGCTGTCATTTGTACCGCTGTATAACACGTTAAATAAAAAAATAAAAAATAGTAGGAATCAAAGTGAAAGGATAGGCGGAAATTCAGTCTATTATTCTTCTTTGTAAACGGTTGAAAGAAAAGGAGAAGGAAGTGGTCTAGGGCGATGTGCGAGCGACGCCAGGGTGGTTAGGTGAACACTATTGGGTAGGTGGGTACCAGACCCATTATCAGGTGGTACTTTCAAGTCGGTTTCAGCAGGATAGAAGGGGGTTTTCAGGGGCACGGGGAGGGAAAGGAAGTTTTGGGGCATGGGTCCCCAGGGAGGATGAGCAGGTCAGTGTTGGACATTCGGTCGGATAGGACATTTCTCAAGAGATTGTAGAAGTAGGCAAGCATTTGCATACCCTCAGCAACAGATGTATCCTTATCCTCAGGGAGGTCCGGCCCTGTACCCCCAGTCATATGGTCAACTATCCCCGGAAGTTCCTTGTAGTGCACCAGTTGCCCCACCTAATCCCCCACAGTCATTTCTAGTTATTGGATCCAGGTTTCAGTAATATGCCGCTGCATGCGGTGTATCAAGGACAACAGCAGGGCCCTCAGATACCAAATAGTAATGCCGTGCCTAACGGTGCAGTGATACACACTATCAAGGGGCCACAGTGGTCAGAGGAAACCCATTAGTCTTCCAAGGGAAAAACACATCCCGATTAGGACAGCCCATAGAGAGCCCTAACATGCCACATCAGTCACTGCCGAACCAGAAGAGGAACCCCTGGTGGGCGTGAAGATAGGAGAGAAACCATTTACTACGAACAACATTACCCATTAGGGTGGGCGGTCGATAAGTGTCAGACCCTTTGTTCTATTCTACAGCGACCCCGATCAACCTATTGGGAAAAGACATTTTGAGTAAGCTCAACATGACAATCTCATTCTCTTAAAGGGTTCTGGTGTGTTCCACGCCCGGCTTGTGTTCTGTGATGGTGATGTTGACCTTACATGCACTCTGTGCTGAATCCGCAGCAAGAGGAATACCAGTAGCCTTTGATGTGTACATATACGGCATTACCATATTGCTTAGTGTGATTCCACAAGTGGCCAACAGATATTGGCGGGGGCCCTCTGAATTCTTGTTCCGGCCCGCCCAACCACAGGAGGTAGTCTCAGGAACAATTCTCATGCTCGACAAAGAGGGAGTTTTGGTGTCAAGGGACAGGATTGTGTTTATCACAGTTTATTCTGACAATGGGGAATGGCGCACAGTGTTGTGCATTGACCGTACCATACCAATGAAGGATGTTTCAGAAGAAGTGTCCCATGTGAGATAACGGTTCAAAACAGACATGTGGCCTGTTCTATGTTACTGGTGGGGACTTCCACTCCTTTGCTTCATAAGATTTCTCTCATGTAGTCGACACATTGTGGACAAGCAATCCGCATGATGTGGGGCTTTTACGAAGTGTTACACTGGTATGTATTACCTTGAAACCTGGTGCTGTGTTGCCCGGGGTTAAGCAGTATCCCCTAGCAAGGGCAGCAGATTAAGAGTTTTACGATACCATCATGGTCCTTTGCATAGTACCATCCAATTCACCATCTAAAATGGCTATTTATCATGTGAAGAAAGTAAAGGGAGCTAGTTGGAGGATGAGTAAGGATCTGCATGCCTCTCAGTGACGTGGTTCTAGCAGAATTTCCAGTGGTGTCGAACCCTGCCACGATATTATGCATTGTACCTGTTGAGACAACCCATTTCACTGTGGTGGACTTGAAGAATGCCTTCTTCTTAGTGCCCTTGCATCCGTACTCACAGTACCTCACAGAGTTTACATTTGCCAGGCACTTATTCAAGCATACTAGACTCCTCCAAGGGTACCGGGAGTCCCAGAGTATTTTTAACAGGGTTCTACATGAAGACCTAGGAAATATTGATGTACCTAGTACAACCATTCAGTATGTACATCTGTTAGTCAGCAGTACTGCTGAACAACAGTTCAGGGAAGAATCTATGGTCTCGTTACAATTGCTGGCTTGCAAAGGATTCAAGGTGGACAGGGCGAAGTGGCAGTATTGTCAACGGGAAGTGTTGTATCTGGGCCAACTAATTTCAGTAAATAGGAAGAAAGTGACTCCAGAATCGGCAGCAGCAGTGTGCGCTACCCCTCACCAGTGACTATTAAGTACATGCAAACATTTCTTGGGCTGTGTAATTATTGTAGAGTGTGGACCTTTGACTACACATCATATACTCTACCCTTGCTTCAGGCCCTCAAAGATGCACACCAAACAGAAAACATTGTTTGGATGGATGAGATGGTTAGCAGTTTTCAGGAGCTTAGAAATGTTATATCCACTGCTTCTGTATTGGCAACTCCTGATTACTCTAAAGAGTTTTACCTCTTCTCACATTCCAATGGCCAAAGGATGGCTGCAATACAGTACAATGGGTCATACGCCTCTAGCGTATTACAGCGGGATGCTATACTCCGTTATGCAGGGTCAGTTTCCATGTGAACAAGCGTTGGCTGCTGCTGCTTTCGCTATTGAGAAGTTGGCAACCATTGTAATGGGGTGCTCATTGATGTTATATGTTGAACACGCTGCATTTGCAATTCTGGAAAGATCTACATCTCCTTAAACTACACAGCCTGTGAAGTGATCCTCTCAAGCCAATGTATTCACATTGTTTGTTGTAAAATTGTAAACCCAGCTACTTTATTGTTCTTCATTGATGGGTCGTCAACTATTGACCAGGAGACGGGTCAGCGACATACTGGGGGCAGTAGTGGTTTGATTGGTGGACAGGGAATTCAAAGTGTTTTTGCAACAAAGGTTGCCGGGTCATTATTCAGCACAGGAAGCAGAGCTCATTACTCTCATTGAAGCAGCACAAGGATGTCGGGTTATAATTTATTCAGATTCATTTTATGTTACTACTACCGTCCGTTCAGGGTTGTCACAATGGATGAAAGAGGATTTCGGAGGGCAGACGGGTCACCAGTGCAGCACACGGCCCTGTTGGATCGAATGACGCCTGATCACAACCTACACTCACCGCTGTCATTAAGTGCTCCACCCACACAGGTGGTGCAGACTTCTTCTCTCTTGGAAACAAAGCAGCGGACACGGCCGTGAAAGCGGCCACATATTTACCTGTACAAGAAATTCCTGAGCATTCAGCAGTTGTACACATGCAGTTACAAGTTCCATACCCTGCACCCCGTTGCAGAAATAATTAGGCTACAAGGTCAGGAACTACAAATTGAGAAATTAATGTGGCAGAGAAGGGGGTGTCCACAGTCCCGACTGATTTAGTGAGGAGACAAACAAGCATGGGGAAGCGGTTTATGCTCCAGGATTTGGCCTTGGTGGTGTTCGATCAGCATCACTACCCCGCTCAGGTGTCTAAACAGCACATTGCTGCGGATATCCAAGAGGATTGGTATGTGCCCAATATTCAGGAATGGTTGTCCATGTTCACATCCAATTGTATGTGTATAGTCTGTCACTCATATAGCAGTGGGCAGGCATAAAAAAACAGGAATTTTGCCCTGCCCCATTGGCCCCTTTCGAGATTTACACATTGACTTGGCAGACATGAGGGGGAAAGATGCAATACGTTCCGCTACCTTATAGTTGTAGTTTGTTTATCTGCTCTCACGTTGGGTTGAGGCTGGTCCATGCGTACATCCTGATGCCACGTCTGCCGCCAGGTTTTTTGTGAGGTGTTCCCTCGATTGAGGGTGTGATATACAATCAGAAGTGACAATGGCACTCACTTCATTAATGAGCTGTTCAAGGAAATTGCAGCTCTTTTGGGAATAAAGCACAACATGTACTCCATTTATCACGCTCAAGCAACAAAAGGATGAACAGCTTATTGAAAAAAAGTTATCCATGCTCTATGCAACTATAAAAAGAAATTGGGTGCACTGCCCTCCCTCTAGCTTTATTCAGTCTGAGGACCCAGCCTTGTAAGGATCACCACCTATCCCCCCACAAAATAGTCACAGGAAGACGCATGCACACGCCATTATCCCCTGCGCATATTGAGTTTGATGCACACAGGGCTGCGTCAGTTTTGGGGGATGAGTTCCGTTCATATTTCTCACAGTAAGTATATTAAAATACCTTTCTCAACAGATTGCTCCATGTCAAACAGAAGGTGGTGATAACAGCACAGTACCGGAGACTGCGAGCTCACCACCACTGCAATTGTTTCCTGGGGATAGGGTGTACATTAAAAACGTTGTCCACGGGCGGAGTGAGCTTCAGTAGAACAGCCCTTACACTGTCATGTACACTAATCCTCTTGCAGTCAAAGTGAAAGAGTTAAGTTACTGTGCACATTTCTGATTTGAGGAAAGAGTCACAAACATTGCCTCCCCAAACCACCATTTTATCAGAATGTTTGTAAATTAGGTTTTGTTCATGAAAAAGTAGCATCTGTGATAATACTATATTGTACATTGCTTTGGATAAGTGATTTTTATTGCTATATTGAAGTAATGTTTTTGAATATGTATTCATCCGTTTTTTCATTTTTTTTTAGAGGTTAAGGCAATTTTGTTTTTGCAAACACATGTTTCCTCTTTTTTGTGGATTTGTTCTTGGGCTGTTTCTATATACTTCTGCTGAAGTTATATGAATAGGTCATATGAAAAAGGGGTGGGGGTGTAACAGGGGAATGAGAACCTACTCCGTTTGTTACAACACCAAGTGATGAGTTTATGTCTACTGAAATTAACTTTTAACGTATGAAGATACATGATACAATAATATGGAATTTAAAACTGCAAGTTAAGAGGTTTAGATCAAGAGAATCATAATGAATATAAAGATGTAGTGTTCGATACAATGTCTGATGTGCACCATCCAGAATTTAGCAACATGTGGTACCGCCATATTAACTCAGTAGGTAAACAGAGGTATAATGGGAGTTCTGTCTGCTCCCTCTTCCCCCATGCATCTGGGGCACCCAAGATGAAATATTGCTATTTGAAGCGCAGTGTTTGGTGCATCTAGCGTTGTGTCGGGTTCACAGTCTGTTTCAGCGGCACAAAGTACAAGTTGTACTAATGGACACAGATAAAGGACAACAGTACACCTCAATGCAAGCCATTGCCAATGTTAAAATTGGATGGAGTGTAGTTTGTATCGAACAGAAAGTACAAGTTGTACTAATGGACACAGATAAAGGACAACAGTACACCTCAATGCAAGCCATTGCCAATGTTAAAATTGGATGGAGTGTAGTTTGTATCGAACAGAAGGGAGAAGGCGGTGGTAAGCTGTGCAGCAGGGGGTTTGGCACGGTTTGGAGAAGTAATATGTAATATTCAAAAGAACAACTTCACAATATGGACTGCATATATCAAAATTAACATGTATTGAAGCACAAGAAACACCAGCAAAAGTGCAACCAGCAGAAGAATATCAGTTTGCTTTCAAGGGCATGGAACTCAAATCTTCATCAGAACTGTCAAGTTTGACGAAGCATTCAGCAGACTTGAGCAGTGCTTAGATGATGTTCGTCATTGGATGTCTAATAATCAACTTCAATTCAATGCAGCTAAAACAGAACTTATTCTGTTTGGGCAACGAAACTGCCTATTCCGAACCTCCTAGGAACCAATCTAAAGTTTGTTTCCAAGGTTAAGAACTTGGGTTGTTTTTGGCAGGACAGTCTTGGCGGTGAAGGTCAGGTTGGAGCCAAGGTTCAGTCAGGGTACTCTGCCTTGAGACTTTTACGGCAGGTACTTCCCTACATTCCCAATGAGGATCATGCCTCTCTGGTGGGTGCTCTCACAAATTCACATCTGGACTACGTAATAGCCAGTTGATCTGTATTCCTTCTAAACAAGTCCCGAGACTCCAAAAAGCCCAGAATGCGGCAATTAGAATGATCTTGAAGTTGGGCAACACTGCCAATGTCTCACTTTCCTGTCATGCCCTGCACTGGCTAGCAGTGGAAGATCGCATATGCCTGAATAGGCTCGCTCCAGCATACTTGAAGGATATGATCCAACGTTACCAACCCTCAAGATGTCTACGATCCAGAGGCTGTCTTTTGTCCATTCCCCATTCAGTTTATACAACAAGGGGAAGACACAAGATTTGCAGTCTTTGGTCCAAAATTGTGGAATTCGATTCCCATAGAAATCACGACCCTCAAATCATTGTCATCAGTTTCGTAGGGCCTTGAAGACATTCTTGTTCAGATAAGGTTATTTTATGGCTGTATGTTTACTTGCATCCCTTTCTGGGCTTAGCTCTGCTTTACATAAATCTGTTCCATCTGTGCTGCTCTACAGTCTGATCCGTCATGTGCGCGATACAAATGTAAAATACAAATACAAACTATTTCTGTAGGCACTAACATTAAGTGAAACAAAACTATGTTCATTCCAGATCTTGCAAAAGTAACTGCAGCCTTGATGGACTTGTACTGGGTATGCGGTCAACAAGCATACCTAAATCTCCCTCCTTCCTGGCGGGGTATGTGTGCATTAACGACATTGCACTCAGCTATTTTAGTAGTGCCTGAATTTCATCCGATAATATCATCGAAGCATGGGGTGTCACAATCTATCTCAGCTTCCATCCAACCCACCCAAAACAAAGCAGCAGCAGCAGTCGAACTCATCCAAATTGCTCAAGGAGATTCCAGATAAATATCGGCTGTACAACAAGACAGAGGTGTTTTTTTAATCACTTCTTGTACCAGGAATTCAGGCCGCAGCAAACGCCAAATGGCTGCAGATTGTCTGGTGGGAAGTAATCCAATTAACACATGTTATGGGGGCCCTACACAAGTTAAAAGACTGACATGGAAACTGAAGCAGGTGTGCAAGCCGGAGATTGGTTCGATACCTTATTCTCATGGGGACCATCTAGGCTTGGGGCAGTGGTGAAGAGATTGGTTCTGATCGTGGTGTTCCTGCTGGTGTTCTGAAAGTGCCAGATGATGCTCCGATGTCATGCAAAGACTATTGCAAACAGCGAAGGATGATTATTACTATCTGCTCTCCCAGGTACAAATGATGGGCAGGCACAACTGAAGACCCAAATAAGCCATGCATGGTTAGGATTGAGATGCCCACATACCCCTCCCCCCCCCGGGACAGTAACCTTACCACTACCAGATCCAGAAAACTACACTGAGCACTGGGTAGACTTAGCAGGTAATGGTCTTACATGCACCCCAGAGAAATATGCACAGAATGGGGCAGTTTGTGTCATGTGTGTAGAGCATGGGTCCTTAAGGATAAAGTAGAACGAGAGAGGGAAAAGGAGCAGTTATTTGTAGGATTAAATAAAGGGGGGAATGTTGGGATGAAATTCAGATCCTCACCCCTCCCAAACGATTTAGATTGGGGAAAATATATTAAACTTGAAGAGAACAGATGATGGTGTAGGGTGGGAGGGGGGGGGTATTCTATGGGTGGAGGTAGGTGATCGGAGACATGTATTTTAGGAGCTCAAACTGTTGTATCGTGATAGTGTTATTTAGAATCCTTTGCATGTGCACAACATGAACGAGGGTTGCATTTAAGAATAGTCCTGAATCCTCACTGGCTGTGTTGGAGACAGAACAATGAGGCCGTATCTGTGCTTGATTATTACATTTCAATTCCCAGACGCAGCAGACCTGACCTGTACTCTGTGGAGAGATGAGCCCAGCTGACCCACATGGGGACTGACAGACGGCAGAGAAGTGAACCAATTGAAGCCTGGAATCTCCTATGGAGCAGGCCCATGTATATGGACTGCCAATCAGTGACGCCAGTTTTTATTGCATACAAATGACGTTTTCTCCCCTTTTAAACCACTGCTTGTACTAAGTGGGGCCAGAATGTTCTCGAGCAGCAGAGTCCTTTGCTGATACCTTTGTATTCTGTACAATTAAACCTTGTTATCCTTGCAAGCCATCTCTCTGCCTTTTTTCCTTCGAGGGCTGTATTCTTTCTGGCATGAGCATAAACAGGGACTTGCCTTCATTTGGTGACCCCAACGCTCTTACCTGCGGAAGTATCCAGGTGGGCGCTCCTGAAGGGCCATGCCCACCTACAGTGACCAGTCCTAAAACGCGTACCCGGAGTGGCCTTGTGGGAGCTGTCTTTGCAGAATCCCGCCTACTCTTTGGAGCGGGGTGTGACCCCAAGGAGAGGTCCAGGCCGGTTCTGGAACCCTGTGATTGGAGGTCTTCGGGAGAACACGCCCACAAGGGATAGCAAAGTAGAGTTGGATGTATGGAGCAGTGTGAACAAGATGTGATTAAAATTGAGAGTGTGGCATATTTGTGGAGTGTGGCATTTTTTTTCTTTTTATTAATTCTTTTCAAGGATACTAAGGAACAGGAAAAGAGAATAGTGGGAACCTCCCCCAACCCGTCATCCCTGCCACCTCCAATCTCCCCCACCCCTGAGTAATGGGGGGAAGGTGGCGCCACGTGCACTGTATTACCAGTGCAGGAAAAATACAAGAATAAATATAGGAGCTCTGTATAATTAGAAAGATTGGGAATAGTAGTGGTGGTTGTTTTAACTTGTTATTTTAGGTTTTGTTGGTGTAGCTTATGATATAAGGAGGCGGCCCAGGAGGGGCGTGTACATGATGTGAAAGGAGAGCATGAGGTTTCAGCCTATAATGCTCTAGCAGGGGATAATGGGATGGGGGAATTGTTCTGATGATTTTTCTGGGGTTTATCAATATTGGATTATATTGCTGACAAAAGCGAACTGCATAATATGTAAACAGGCCATTGTTCAACTATGGCACAGTAGGGGGCGCTGTTGCGCACAGAGGAAGATGGCCGCTTCTGTGTGAGCTCCGGAGTGAACCAGGGCCGAGCTCCAAATATATCCGCACAACGGGTCCGGTTACACCCGGGCGACGCACGGAGGGTGCGGTGGCGACTGGGCCACCCGGAGGTGAAATTCTGGGCCGAACGCCTGCTGCTATCCTGACTTATCGCGGCTCTGGAGAACGCCCGCGCCTGGGGCCTTTACGCGGCCGCCTTGAAGAGGGGAGGAGCCCGGGAGAAAGCGAGCGCAATCCGCGGCCTGCTCGCGGAGGAACCTTCATTACTGGCCTCCCCCCACCGCGCTGCTTAACCCGGCTGGATACTGTGGCCCTCATCTCGGCCCCTCGGCATCGCCCCACCATCCATCGACTGCTACGGCGGAACACGGGAACCTTGCCTGCCTGGCGGGAGCCGACGGCTACACTTCCTAACTGCTAATCGGGCCCCCGACGGCCCTCGCTCCAGACGCTTGAGGTCTCCTCTACGGTGTGCTGGGGGTCGTGGTGGCCTGGGGCGATCAGTCCATACAAATAACAGCGGATAATGCCCAAGAGCCTGGGATCCAAGAAGACTAGGGGGGCCATCGACAAGTACACCACAAATATCCAGAAGGAAACCACCTCGCAGATGGAGCCCCCGGCGCCCACCCCAGATCAACAAACGACACCGCAAGCTCAGATGGACCCCCAAGCGGTGTTCCTCGCTATGCAGCAGGGGTTCGGCGCCCTGAACGACAAACTCGACGGGATCACTGCAAATGTGGCATCCATTAAGGCTAAACTGGATAAAACTACGACGCGCATAGCCGAAGCGGAAACCAGAATATCAGGCGCGGAGGAGGCGCTCGAAAACCTGAAAAGCACGGTGTCCACAATGGCGATTGAACTGGGAACTGTTAAATCTAAATGCGAGGACTTGGAGGCGAGATCAAGACGCAACAACATCCGTATTGTAGGGGTGCCTGAAGATGCGACGAAGGGCTCTATGGAGAAAGGAGTCGAGGCCCTCCTCCGCGACCTGCTGGGCGACCCAGGGTGGTCCCCCATGTTCCTAATAGAGCGTGCACACAGATCTATGGCTCCAAAGCCGAAACCCGGTGCGTACCCGAGACCAATAATCGCACGTGTGCTTAACTACAGGGACAGGGACTTGATATTACGTACGGCAAGAGAGAAGCAGGAGCTGAGATGGAAGGCTAGCGTGATACGGATCTTCCCTGACTTTACACTGGCGGTACAACAAGAAAGGAAACAATTCACGGGTGTCAAGAAACTGCTAAGGGAACGACAGGTCCAATATGCAATGCTCTACCCGGCGAGACTGAAGATCCTGTACAAGAACAAAGTCCATTTCTTCACCTTCCCTGAGGAGGCCGCCAACTTTGTGGAGACGCACATCCCTACGGTCGGGGGGAGCGACGAGGACGCTAATCAAGAATGACTTCCCTGGGGAGGGCCCGGAGAGGTACGGCAATGCATGCCCGCTCCACTTACTTCAACAGTTCTCCCCGGAGGGGGACACTCATTAAGGTGGGAAATCAGTGTCTGCGGTTTGTGCTACGTGGGGACTGTCCTTGCCGCCATTAATATGTGTGAGAGTAATGCCGGACCCGATTAAGTGTTTTGTTTTTTTTCTAAGTCTGAAAGAGCATCGGCCCTGGGGATCTCCGCAGGCCCCCCAATTGCAGGTGCATATGCTAAAAGTTAGTGGGGGGGAGGGGGTTTCTTTAAGCACAGTAGAAGTTCGGGGTGCTGTGAGGGTGGGGGGAGGTGGGATCGGGACGGAAGTGGGGATGTGTTATTGTTATGGGGAGAAAGTTAAAAGCACGAGGTTACAACATACTTGCACGAATGGGAACTATATGAGACACTCTTCTACAGATTCACAATGCATTCACACTGAACGGGATGGCGGGTAGGAGCTCTGAGAATATCAGAATCATGAGTTGGAATGTTCGGGGCCTGGGTTCCAAGGTTAAGAAAAGGAAAATCATGGCCTACATTAACAGACATGCCCCACAAATCCTATTCTTACAGGAGACACACATTGGCCCGCAACACGGGGAACAACTGGCGCCGAAGTGGGGAACCCATCAATACTTCACAACCTACTCGAATAGGGCCAGGGGAGTAGCAATACTGTTACACAGAACCCTCCGATTTACGTGCAAGGAGGTGAGGTGTGATCCAGGGGGCAGGTATGTCTTGGTACATGGCAATTTGCAAGATAGAGAGGTGGTCCTCCTCAATATCTACGGTCCCAACCTGGACGACCCGGTGTTTTACACCGAACTCTTCGGGTTGCTGGCCCACTATCCAACTGCTCACCTGATTTGCGGGGGGGACTTCAATACCATTTTGAATGTGGACATGGATCGCACCTCAACACAGGTGAGAACTTTGACTAAGGCCGCCCAAGCGATAATGGCTCAGATGGCAGACCTGGGGCTAAAAGATGCATGGAGGACATTACACCCATCCGAGAGGGGATACACCTATTACTCCACGGTGCACGACATGCATTCCAGGATAGACATGTGGCTACTAGACAACGTAGTGTTGGCCTGGGTACTCGCAGCACAGATACTGCCCAGGACGTTCTCTGACCACTCACCGATAGTGCTGGACCTCCGAATACCGGGCGAAGCAGTGAATAGACCCCCTTGGAGGTTTAAACCTGCAGCGCTGCGTGACCTGGTCTATAGGAACACGCTGGAACAGCACATACTGGAGTATTTTGCATTTAATGATAATTCTGTGTCTCGCCAGGCGACTTTGTGGCAAGCATTCAAGGTGTGTATTAGAGGCGCCTCTATATCGAGTGAGAGTGGCATCCTCAAAGATATAAGGAATAGGATGCAGCGCCTCGAAACACAAATAGCTGCTACACAGTCACAATATGAGCTTCAACCGACGCCTCAGTTAGCCTTAGACCTAAAAAACGCACTGGACGAATTCAATGAGGCGGCGGATCAAGAGATCCGCTACTTTGACAGACCGGCGGCCGCTCGCCGCTATGGTGAGAGCGAGCGACCGGGGAGGCTGTTGGCCAGAGCGGTAAGGGGGGAGAGGGGTCCGACCGACATTCCATGTATAACAACGGCGGAGGGCACGGTTACTACAGATCAGGGCAGTATACGCTCCACGTTTCATAAATTCTACGAGGAGCTATACTCACCCCAGTCAGACGCCACTGAAGGTGAGATCGAGCAGTATCTATCCCGTATCCCGACGACCCTGCTGGCTGCAAACACGAGAGAGGTGTTGGAAAGCCCGATAACTGAGGCGGAAGTGATAAGGGCCATCGAAGCTCTCCCGAACGGGAAGGCCCCGGGTACAGATGGCCTAAGCGCAGAATTTTATAAAGCATTTAAGCTCCTACTGGCACCCAGGTTACTGGCTATGTGGACCGAGGCCCTGGAGGGAGGGGAGCTCCCAGCGTCCACGAGGGAAGCGGTGATAACACTGTTGCTTAAGACTGGTAAACCCCCAGAGGACTGCGGGTCTTATAGACCTCTATCACTAATTAACACAGATGCCAAATTGTTAGCAAAGATACTGGCCACAAGACTGACACCGTGGATGCCATTCATGGTCCACGAAGATCAGGCCGGATTCATCCCCGGCAGGTCAGCAGCTACTAATATTAGGAAATGCCATGAGGTCCTAACCACGACCCCCCCGGATCAGCAGGCGATAGCAGTGTCGCTGGATATGCGCAAAGCATTCGACACGGTGTCCTGGCCATTCCTGTTTGGGGTATTGCGAAATTACGGATTTGGCCCGAACTTCCTGAGATGGGTAAAGTTACTGTACACGTCCCCACAGGCCAGGATTAGAATTAACGGCACCCTAACAGAGCAGATTGAGCTCCGGGGGGGCACGAGACAAGGTTGCCCGCTCTCGCCATTGCTGTTTGCTCTGATAATTGAACCATTAGCAGACGAACTGAGGGCTCTCGCCGGCATCTGTGGGCTAAAAATAGGTGCAACAATGCACATTATAAACCTGTACGCAGACGACATTCTGCTATATTTGAGAGATCCAGACAGAACACTGGGGAGGGTCCTGGCGGTGGTGGAGAGGTTTGGTGGACTCTCGGGACTCAGACTTAACATTAATAAATCAGAAGTGTTCCCTATCACAGGGGCCACAGAGAAGCCACGGGGCCTGCATGGGCTACAGTGGTGCCCGACGCATGTTCTATATCTGGGAGCATGGATTGCTCGGACTGCTCAGCTATCCCGAGCATTGAACTACAACCTGCTTGTGGACTCGTTGTGCCTGAAACTAAAGCGCTGGGGGGCCCTCCCGGTATCCATGATGGGTAAGATCGCACTGGTGAAAATGATAATCCTTCCTAAGCTATTTTACCTATTTAGCACGGTGCCGGTTTGGCCGGGGCGTGTTTTATTCACTAAAATTGCGGGCGCGTGCTCCTCATTTGTATGGGATGGCCATCCGAGAGTGGGCTGGGGGACACTTACAAACGACTACATGTACGGTGGCTTGATGGCCCCAGACTTTGAACTCTACTACCTGAGCGCGCAGGCACAACATGCGAACCAATGGGCGACGACATTTATCAACCCAGCGGGCCCAGTACCTAACCAACTGGAAAAAGAGGCCACACTAGCACTCCACCAAATTACACGGTCAGGTGTTAAGCATTATAACTCCCTGAGACCTTCTAAAGTGGTGATCACTGCGTGGTCCAGGATTGTTGAAATGTACAATACTGAAAGGATATACCACCCTAGTATGCCGCTCTGGGGTATGCCGCAGACTCCTTTTACGTCAGAGGGAGAGACGGCCCGCCACTGGTCTGCTAAGGGCATAACACAATGGGGGCAGATATTTGTGGACGGGCAGTTCATTCGATGGGAGGATATCAGGGAGGAGGTGGGTAACACGCCCACGGCTAGGCGACAATACTCTGGTCTGCGGGCAGCTACACAAAATATATGGCCAACCTTCCCTGATGAACCCCCAGTCAACATGGGACTGGGATACATGTTTATGGGGGGACGCCAAAAAAATAACAGCTTCCACACTGTACAAGACCATACTCCACACACGCCCACAAGAGCAGCGTCCGGCAAGGGCAAAATGGGAACAGGACCTTGGAGAAGAGGTGGGGGAAGAGGAGTGGTCTCAATACTGTGCACTCGTGAAACAGATATCCTGCAATTCCAAATACAGGCTAATCCACTATAAAATTCTTCAGAGAACACATTACACCCCAGAGAAACTCAAACGCATATACCCAACCATGACAGGGGAATGCCCGAGATGCCATGCGGACAATGCTGGCATTTATCACATGCTTTGGGGGTGCAGTGCACTGAGGGGATACTGGGAAGCTGTATGTCAGACGATAGACGAGATGGCAGACCACCCACTAGAGTGGACCCCACGATTATGCCTGTTGGGGTCAATTGAGAAAATAAGCCCGAGTTGGCGAAAGCTTCTGAATGTAAGTCTGCTCCTCGCCAAAAGGGCGATCCTCCTCAGATGGAAGAGTGCGCACTCCCCTACTAAGGCGGACTGGGAAAGGGACATGGCATGGGCGAACGACATGGAGGAACTGTATATTGATACTGTGCTCCCAGCCTCGCGCCCGAAAAACATTTGGGGCAGGTACAAACAGTATCTCGCCGAGAAAAGCGGACTTGAACAACTTGATGCTGTAATGTGATTCATATTGTAAAATGTAATGTCTATAATTATGATGTCTCTGTAACCAAGTGAAAGTAGTGACCAAGTGCAACAAAAATAAAGGTTTTAAAAAAAGAAGGAATACAAACTATGGCACAGTAGCACAGGCGTAGCCCCACCACCAAACAGGAGACACTACTACAGGGGTAGAAACACTCCTGGACCACATATGCAAGGCCCTGCCCTTGTATTGCAAAAAGATTAATATCACAACCAATGGGTGACAGACTAAAAGGGGAGATGCCCAATTCCTGGCCAGATCAGGGCTCTTGACAGAAGTATGCTAGAACATTTGTCCGGCAACCGGACAGCAAAATACAAGGGCAGACCGTTACAGAATAGAAGGGAAGTATTGCACCTCTAAAAAACATTTGAGGACACAGAGATTCCTAAAGGGGAAGGGACAACACATGACAGTAGTAAAGAAACCGGTACAGGGGAAAACGGGAAAAGTGTGGAAGGGAAAACAGGGATATATTTGCTAGCAGCTCGCCTAGCGGAAGGGTATATCAAACCAACAAATGTAACAGTGGGTACAATGGTAGCAACACCAGGCACAGCCCCACCCCCAGCATATGTCTCACCCCCAGAAGGTACTGCCCATAACAGGGCGAGCACAACAGACCTAGAAGTAGCACTAGCATTAACAGACAGAACTAGCCCAGCTGAGGGCCGCATGTGATGCAACCAAGGTAGATCCACCTGTGCCGCCTATATGGGCACCGGTACAACCAGCAAGAGATGAGTGGAAATCGGGCGATTTCTTTCAGAATAGACTGCGCACCCACAAGAACCGTTCACATAGAGCATGACAGAGAAACAGCTTGGGCAATGAGAATGCAGGGTTCCGAAAGCGGAGATGAGGAATATTGGAGTGATTTTGATTAGAACAAGGAGGATGGGGAAGGGGACGCACAGCAAGCACTGCAGCGCACCCCAAGGTTAGAAAGTATGTGGGACTGAAGGAGGGAGAGATTTGACAGGATAGCCTTAGCAAGGAAAAAGGGAAGTTTGACTTAAAGCGGAAAAGGCAAGATGAAAATGCAAATGCCACTGCTACCCAAGGGTGCAGGGAGGCCTTGCTGTGCACCCTGGGTGCAAATGGACAAAAATAACCTCGTCAAGGCACTCCCTCAACTCACGGCGGTGAAATCAATGTTAGCTTTTGAAAAGAACACTGCATGGGTCCCATAAGCAATAGGAGATATAAAAATCCCATTAGTGGCCGCAGTTGGGGACCAAGCAGAAAATTTGTGGGTGAAAGGAGGGTACCCAGGAGTAACGTTGAGCAATGATGCCCATGATGGAGCGTCATTTAGGACGCGCTGGGGCAGACTTTCCCAGATACTCCAGACTTACAATCAATCATGCAATGTATAATGGGTGATGATGAAGACGCAGCTCAATACATCCTTAGAGTCTAAGAGATGTGGAGAGCAGAAATGGGCAATGCCTGGGACCAATCAACCTCACTCTTCTATTTTATAGTAAAAAAAGGTCTCCCCAAAGAGGTGCAGTAAGAGCTTGACAAAATAGCAGGGATAGAAGCAAAAGATGGCCCAAAATTCAAAGTATTATAGTTCACCATTGTAGAAGGCTAAAAGAGCGCGAGAAGGAAACGATTCAGGAGAAGACAGGCTGAGGACATGAAACTGCTCCAGAGAAAATTAGTGAAAGTAGCTGTGGTATCGACAGGGCCAGCTCCGGCACAAGCGGAGGAGGAAGGGTACTTCCCTAACGTAGCAAATGCAAGAATATTGGCAGTGTGGGCCAAAGGAGGACAAGGACAGTGGCGTGGTAACCCACAATTCTCAGGGCCCAAGTGGCAAGGAGGAAAGCAGCTAGGATTAGGTGGGTTCTGAGGGTCAAGGGGGGCAGATTTGGGAGTCCGGGGTCAAGAGGAGGGGGACCAGGGTAGTGCTGGACATGTGGGAATATTTTGAGAAAGTGCCAGATTAGGCAGAGAGGGGATTACAACTACAATCAGCAGAACTATGGCTTCCACATCGAGGGAATACCAAAGGTCTACCTCCTAGAATGACTGATAGCATATGAGTTTCACCAGGCTTACACACAGCTACCCCCACAGATTCCCGGCCACTGTCATCCACAACACCATCAGCAGACAGTCCAGCATTATCACCCCCGCCCTAACCCACAGCAAGCGGAGAATCGAAACGCTTTTGGCATTGTACCTAATGGCACGGTATCCCCATTTCAAGGCGCTACAGTGGTAGGGGGGGAAACTGTTTTTCGTTCCCTGGGAAAGGCACTTATCCTGACTAGGATAGCCCACAGAGGGCACTTGCGTTTCCAGTCCTGTCAATGAGCCTAAATCCAGAAGACGAACCATTGGTGTGGGCAGAGATAGGGAACAAACAATCTTTATGGTGGACTCAGGAGCTGAGAAGTCATGCATCAGTGAATGAGACTTCCCGTTATCAGGAAAGACTCGCAGGGATTCTCTGGGGCCGTTTCACGGTTCCATACACAAAGGACTTAGATGTAAAGGTGGGAAGGATAGTTGTAACAGCGCCCCTCTTATACCCTGAAAGTTATCCTGTCAACTTGCTTGGCAAGGATCTGCTTAGTAAGTTGAACATGACAATCTCATTCACAGATAGTGGTATTGTTTGCTCAGCCCTGGCATGTGTTCCATGTGGGCAATGATTTAGTGGTACGAGGTTTCCCTGTTAACCCCGATATGTTCATTTACGGTATTAATGTGCTTGCACAAGCCATTCCCCAGATCGCAAGAACTTGCTGCAGAGTACCCACTGATTTCATTTTTTGTCCCGTGATGTCCCTGGAGTTCGTTGCCAGCACAATACTTTCCCCCGATCTCGAGGGCCTGCTGGTATCGTCCAAAAGAATTGTAGTTCTAGGTACTGATCCTCAAGGATGCCAATGGCAAACAGTCCTGTGCATCAATGCCACTATGCCCCTAAAAGAATGGACAGATGCTGATCTTTTTGAGGTGCCAACACTGACAGTGAGATCATCTTCAAATGTTGTATACCCTGTGAGATTATGGTGCAGTACCGAAGAGTCCAAAGCCCACTCATGGCTGTTGTCACACCATCCCCATTCATCCATGCAGACTTACAGCAGGCTCCCACACATTTATGGACAACCAACCCACATGATGTAGGGATGTTGAAGGAAATGACCCCAGTGAGAATCACCCTAAATCCTGGGGGGTGTTACCCCAGGTAGAGCGAAATCCATTATCGAGGGAAGCAGAAGAGGGGATCAGGGAGACGATACAGGGCTTATTACACCAAGGGATCATAGTACCTTCCACCTCACCATGCAACACGGTCATATACCTATTAAAAAGGCAACAGGGGCAGTTGGGGGATGTTTCAGGGTCTCCGCCCCCTCAATGATGTAGTGCAAAAAGAGTTTCCACTTGTCCCGAACCCGGCATCTAATTTGTGCAGCATCCCCAAAGAAGCCACCCATTTTACAGTTGTAGATTTAAGGAATGCCCTCTTTTCGGTACCGCTGCACCCAGACTCACAGTACCTCACAGCTTTTTCCCTTGGCGGAAAGCGTTATGAAAACACTTGTTCACCCCAAGGGTACTGCTAAAGCCGAAGCATATTCAACAGAATATTGCATGAAGACCTAGGCAACATTCAGGTTCCCAGTACAATAATTCAGTACATAGATGAAATATTGGTGTGTAGTGACAATGAACAGAACTGCCGCTGAGACTATTGCACTACTGCAGCTGCAAGCACATAAGGGGTATAAGGTAGACAAGGCTAAGCTACAGTATTGCCAGCAGGAGGTACTCTACTTAGGGCATCCCATCTCTGCAGAAGGAAAAAGAATTATCCCCAACAGGGAAGCAACAGTGTGTGCAACCCCCAAGCCACTCGCAGTGGAAGACATGCAGACATTATTAGGATTGTGTAATTATTGCAGGGCATGGATTCTCGACTATGCAGCATACATGAGGCCACCCTTACAGGGCCTCAAAGAAGCACAAAAAGAGAACAATAAAATAGAATGGAGAGCAGCCTTGATTAAGAGTTTCAATGACTTAAAGGAAGTGATCTCAACAACCCCTGTCCTTGCCGTCCAAGATTACACACAGGAGTTTTATATATTCTCCCACTCAAATGGCACCCATATGACAGCAGTGCTGACAGAAAAGAGCACAATGGGCCACAATCCACTGGCCTACTACAGTGGCACACTTAATTCAGTGATGCAGGAGCCGTTTGAATGCGAACAAGCTCTTTCTGCCACACCCGGGTGCTCTTAGACCGATCAAAGTCCACCCTTACCACCCAGCGGGCATCAGCATATGAGATTATACTTTCTGGCCCTCATATCCACATTGTATGGTGTAAAACAGTGAATCCAGTCACGTTTCACACACAACCATGCACCGCCAAAGATTCGCAACAGCATGACTGTGCAACTTATGAAGGCAAGGAAGACTAGATCCCTAAAGCAACAAATAGCTCTCTAGAGGAAGGCAAGGTTCTTTCCGTTGACAGGTCAGTGACAATTGACCAGGACACAGGGCAAAGACATGCTTGGCCGTCAGTGGTCCGCCTAGAGGGAGCGGCCTACAAGACACTTGTAAAGAAAAGGTTGCCCAGGCGGTAGAACTCTTCGCACTCACTGAGGCCCATCAAGCATCAAAGGGGCATTATAGCACGATCTACTAGGACTCTGCATATGTCACCACAACTGTGCACGTAGGTCTCTTGAGCTGGAGGAGGGTGGGGGGGCTTCAGGTGGGTAGACCCCTCACCAGTGCAACATGCTGCCCTGCTCAATACACTAATTTCTGCCCTTGCAGAACCATCTGTAGTGGCGGTCGTCAAATGCACAGCACACACCAACAATAATGGCAAAATCTTGTTGGGAAATGCAGCTGCCAACGCTGCAGCATATCTCCCGGTGACCACATCTGCTGAATATGTTATCGCAGCACTCACCACCAGGCCAGAGACAGATGCATACACAGCCCTCACCATAGCACAAATAACCAAACTACAGTTCAAGGCACCACAGGAAGAGTTGGAAATTTGGCTCAAACGTGGGTGTGTGCAATCTCCAATTGACCTCTCATGGAGGCAGCAAAGAACAGGGAAAGTAGTGATGCCCGTGGAACTACTACGCACTGCTTTTGAGCAATTACACTACCCTTCTCAAAGCTCCAAGCAACACATTGCAGCAGACATCCAGGAAGACTGGTTTATTCCTAATCTCCAGGAACACCTCAACAATGGTCATTCAATGCATCACCTGCCAAGTGTTTAGTACAGGGATAACACACTGAACATTGCGAGGCACCCTGTTCCACCCCATTGGGCCCTTTTGTGAGCTGCATATTGACTATGCAGACATGGCGGAGGGATGCAATGGAGCTCGATACCTGATTGTGAGTGGTGTGTCCATACTCAAGGTGGGTTGAAGCCATCCCATGCGCCCACCCAGATGCCAAGTGTGCTGCAAAATTCTGTGTACGTGATGTTTTCCCCCCTATCGAGGGTATGACGTTTTGAGGTCTGACAAAGGCACCCATTTTTTTCAATGAACTCTTCAAAGAGATCACAGCACTATTGGGCATAAAGTACCGCATGTGTTTGATTTACCACCCACAAGAAAATGGAGTGGTGGAATGAATCAACAACCTCCTCAAAAGCAGGCTCTCCAAATTATGCAACACCCAGACAAACAATTGGGTATACTGCCTAGCCCTGGCCCTGTTCAATTTGTGCACTCAGTCCAGCAAGGCCACCACCTCTCCCCCCACGAAATAGTGACTGGCAGACGCATGCAAACACGCATCTCCCCTGTGAGGAGGGCATCGGATGCCCATAAGGGCGCAGCAATTCTAGGAGAAGAATTCAAGCAATATTTGACACCCAACACGTGTGGTCAAGTGCATGTCATGACAATGGCACAGCCGCACCCAGAGGATGCACAGAATGTGGCAGACCCGCCGACTGACCCAGCACTCACCCAACCATTGTTGCCGGGGGAACTGATATTTGTCAGAAGTTTTATAAGTAAATGGAACAATCCCAGGTTCCAAGGGCCCTACGAGGCTGTGTGTTACACCCCTCTCGCAGTAAAGGTTAAAGGGCTACAATACTGCATACACCGCTCAGACATTCGCAGGGCCCCATCAAATTCCACACCGGCAGCCCAAAGCTAATGCAACAGACCTACCTCATTTAATGTAGCTTAATGCAGACTGTATAAGTGCATGTACAAGTGATACACAAAACATGCATTTCTGCTAAAAGCATAAACTACCTAACAGTTAAAGCTCGTTCCTCCCTTTACCCTGAATACCCATACCCTCTAATCCCTTTATTTTCCCTGTTTTCCCCACTACAGGTATTGCAAAGATGAAGACGTCAACGTCGGATTGTTCATAGTCAGAGATAGAAATGTAGTTAGTAGTACTAGAATGTATTCTAATCAGTTGGCCTATATTTTACGGCCATTATGTTCATCTTTCTAATGTTTTTATTGGAAATATATTGGGGAGGCCTTATCTGGGCTGACCACCTAAAAGAAGGGGGGACACCTTGGGGAACTGGAACAGAAGTACACTTTTTAATTTAACTGAATTGACCCCAAACCTGGACCTGAATGAAAGTATATCTTCTAGTTCAAACAAAAAGGGAAACAATACTTTATATATGCATAATGGAACCCTAGCAAATGACAGCAATCCCAGCATGACGGTGTGTACAGGTAAAATGTTCAAAATATTGCTTCCAAATGTCAAAAACATTTTTGTGTTACATAAGCAATGATGTAAATATTACAAATGGCAGAAGCAGATTAGCAAAAAGAGACATCTTGCCATAACAGAATGAAAAGACAAGTACGCAAACCCAAATACGACATACCATGGCAAAGGCCTGGATGTGGTTGAAGATATCCGTCATCCCGAGCACTCCAACAGTTGGTATTCCGACATGAGTGCAGTGGGAAGGCAAATAACTAATAGCAGTTGCTATGTATGCTCCTTAATACCGAATGCATCTGGGGAACCCAAGGTTCTAGTACCACAAGTACCACCAATCATAGAGGCACAATGACTAATTCATCTTGCCCTATGCAGGATCAGAGGCACTTTGCAGGCATGCAACACCCATTTGGAACTGGTTGTGTGGCCAACAGGCATACCTGCACCTCCCAGCATTCTGGAGGGGCTGTTGTTCGCTAGCTACGCTACACTCAGCCCTGTTAGCAGTCCCAGAAGAACACCTGAAAAGGGGGCCACTTCCCGACGAAGCAACCACAGTGCCCCCAACAATCTAAGTACCGCACACATTGCCACCACCAGACTTTCGCATCCTTCCCAAGAAAGAACAGTATGATCAAATGCGAAGGAAAAGAGCATCAATTACATATCAGACTCATCTGAACTACTCGCACATATACCCGAGTACAAGCTATTCACATGAGCAGAGAAATTGTTTGCATCCTTAGTACCCAGTGTGCAAACACGAGCATATGGCAAATTGCTTTAGATCGTTCGTTGGGAGACGATCCAATTGCTTAAAGATACCGAGCAAGCTGTGCACCCTAAGGCTGATGAGGCAGAACCATTATGTGCTGGCTCTGCTGACAGCAATGCAAGGTGGTGTTGGCAAAAAGATTGGCAGTTCATGTTGCACATTCGTACCTTCCAAAGATGCTGAAAATGGGACATTGTCACACGTTACTGCTGCAGTGCATGATCTAGGGGTGAAGATGAAAAAGGAAGCTGGTGTCCAAGAAGATTAGTTCTCGCTTGCGTTCAGTTGCGCCCCATCCTGGTGCGGAACATTGGTGAAAATGATGGTGCCCATCATTGTTTTTGTCTTGTTCCTCTTCTGCATGTGCCAGTTGGTTCTCCGGTGTTGTGCCAAAGCAGTGGCTAATAACGCAATGATGTTGGTTTCTATTGGTGTTCCAAAGGTACTTTGTGATACAAAGAAAGTAGAAGTGGAGACTAATTACCCCATTCCTCACATGGTCCCTGTCCACGTTGGCGATCTAATTGACAGATTATACCACACGACCATCGTCCCTCCCCCTGACCCTGAAAATTACAAAGAAGTGGGTTGACTTGGCAGGGCATGGGGGCTGTATCTATGACATGCACACCTGAAGATTATGCGCAAGCAGGAGTAAGCTTGAGACGGGTGTAGGGCCTGAATGACAAAGGGAACACTCCCAATGATGCTGCAGTAAGGCAGGAAAATTAGTGCAAATATGGGGAAGAATGTGTTACTGTAGAAGTAACGAAAGGAGGAAATGTTGGGATGGAAATTAGTCTATCCCACCCCCCAAGGCAATTTAAGATGAGGCGAATCCCATATGAAGTCATGTAGTGTACATGGGGGCGAGAACCACGCTGAGGAACTCTGCACAAATATAATATTGCAAGAACGATAGCTGCATAGACTCAGTGTGCGCATAGAAAGAAACACCATTTCGTAGTTATGGGGGGATGCAAAGCCTGGCCGGGCAGCCCAACTTTAGCTCCCTGGAAGGACTCGACTAGGCACAGATCATTAAGACGAGATGAGTCTGCATAGCCCGTTTGTATTTGTATTTTATTTATTTATATTTGTATTTTATTTATTTATAGAGCGCCCCAGGCCCAAGGGCAACCGGGCGCTTATTTTAGTTACAACATGATAAGGCAGGCAGAATAATAGGATTACAGTTAAATTACAATTTATATTACAAATGGTAGCGGAAATGTACATATCTACAAAAGCAGTTACGGGTTGAAAGGGGGTCATGGCCTATGTGCGGGAAGTGAAGTAGGTGGTTAGCGCATGGGGGGAGGTTGGTGAGTGCGTGAAGGGTCTTGGGCGGTTAACCAGGCTTTGGCGATATTCTTGAAGCTGTGGAAGGAGGGTTCTGATCTTAATGAATTGGGGAACGAATTCGAAAGTTTGGCCGCCATTACTGGGAAGCTGGCTCTGCCAGATCTTTGTAGGTTAAAGCGTGGTATAGAGAGGCAATTGGTCTGTGCAGTTCTATGAGGTCTGTTAGTGTTGTGGAGGGTGAATCTCTTGGCTAGGTAGGAGGGTGCATAGTTAGATAAGAATTTGTGAGTTAGAGCAAGTGTTTTTAGTGAGATTTGTTGAGGGACGGAAAGCCAGCGAAGGTTGCGTCTAGTGTCTGAGATGTGTTGGTTCCTGGGGATGTTGAGAGCAGCTCCGATAGCGTTATGTTGGATTGTTTGTAACTTATTTAGGTTGTAACTGTTGGTGCCCAGATAGAGGGCGTTACAATAGTCAATTTCTGACAGCACACGGACTCTGGCAAGTGTGACACAGTTGGCCGGTGAAAGGAAATGTCGGCTAGCTGTAATGAGTTTGCAGGTGTAAGCTGCTGCAGAGGAGACTGCATTCGTTTGTCTAGCCAGGGATAAAGTAGAGTCAAGATAAATCCCTAGCATGTTTGTGTCCTTAGAGGCCTTGATGGTGTTACTATCAATGATGAAACAATTAGACTCAGGGGCCAGTTTGGATAGTTTTTGGGGAGAGCCGAGAACGAGGAGCTCTGTCTTCTCATCATTTAGACAGAGCCCGTGTTGCGCCATCCAGGCTTGGATGACTTGGTAGATAGCATTCACTGAGAGGGAGTCAGCGGTGTAGTCTCCTGAGATTGGGATGAGTATCTGGGTGTCGTCGGCATAATTTGTGTAAGTGACACCCAGTTTTCGTTAGCTGGTAGTAACCAGAAGCTTGTCAGTTTTGCCAGTGGCAAATAGGGTGACACTGTTCTCAAAGAAGCTTCCCCTTGTCCCGTCATTGTTGCAATTACTTAGTATCACAGGGAGGAATGAACCCTGCAAGGTTGTGAGACAACACCAGGCTCCTCGCAGTGCCCATTCATCACAGCCAAGCTGCCAACAGACCTCTAACCCCCACCAAGCCTACCCAGAGCCATGGCCCACACCACTGACCTGATCCCACACTCCTGCATTCTATGATAGCGAGTGATCCCAGCCCCAATTATAAACCAAATTGCCATAATAGATCCAAGCATGTGTGACTGTCACCGCTCCACATAAAAACGTCATTTGTAACACGAGGTACATGGAATGATAAATTATAGATCAAAATGTGGGTGGAGGCCTTGGGTGCGAGGAGGAATGGTTTCAACAAAGAACAGAATGTGTGGTTCAACATGACCATTTCTTCCTCTCTTCCCTCTGGCACCAGTCCCAGAGCCTCCCAGGTGCATGCCACAGTGATCTAGTACTAGGCTTAGTGTATCATATCGGTTTTTGATAATGTAACTTATGAGACCAAACCGTCACTCTGTGGAGGGATGAGCCCAGCTGACCCACGTGGGGACTGACAGACAGCACAGAAGTGATCCAATTGTAGCCTGGCATCCCCTATGGAGCAGGGCCATGTATATGGTCTCGCCAATCAGTGATGCCAGTTTTTACTGTATACAAACAAGCAGCAGAGTCATTTGCTGATACCTTTGTATTCTGTACAATTAAACCTTAATACCCTTGCAAGCCATCTCTTAGCCTTTTTCCCTACAGGGTTTTATTCTTTATGGGGTGAACACAAACAGTGACTTGCCTTCAACACACACGTACACCGACATGTGACGGTATCAAGTTAGTCCTTTGAACAATTAGGTAGGAATGTTAGAAGCCAAATAAGGGATGGGCTGCGGCCAGTACGAAGGCCACACTCATGGGAGCCGGTGCAGAGGTCTTGAGCTGCCAAAACAGGAACTGAGATTTAGGGCACTAACTTCCCCCCAGAAGAATAGGCATTCTATTTGAACTACCAGATGCACACGAATAGTGTTCTTAAATCCTTCATGAACTGGATGGATTAGGGGGACACCTGGCTCATATCACCAGAGGGGCAACTTATACAGGGGAGACCCAAACCCAACAAGGTATGCGATTTGTACTGGGGAGAGCAAACGGTGATGTCAAGTTATAAGATTAAGATGGGGAGGCACGATGGGGGCGCCTGCGTGTCGGTGATGAGAAGAGTTGCCTTGTTTGCAAGGACCAGACGGATGTTGAAGTTATCTGCCGAGTTCATGATGACCAGGTGCATATCACGTGGTTAGAAATGTAGATAGTATGTTGCTTTTTATGTTTAACCAATTGCCTTGTAGTGTGTGGAGGTGAAGAATTTGTCATCCACATGGGAAAAAGATTGCAAAGAAGACATCACCAATCGGCACAGGGGCTGTATGTAATCATTAGCATGTATGTAGGTGATGGCCAATGAGGGCGGGGGATTAACACTTTATATTGTATGTGTCAGGAGTGACAAGGTTTGTGTTTATAATATGGACTCCATTTTGTTGAGTTAGAAGAGCTTTGTGTCAGTGGACTATAATACCATTGTCACCATTTTCCATTCTGCATTCTGTATAGAAAATAAAGCTTGTTCTTCTCGAAAAAGGGTGCACTAGACTTTCCCTGGCAGGTCGTTTTTTCTATGTCTGCTTGTTTGGTTTTATCCTACAAAAGGATGAAACAAAATCTTGGACATGAAATGCCTTATATATTTTCTTTTACGAAGCACTGAATTTGAAAGGATGGAAGAAATATTGTTTGCGAGGGCTCTCCAGCTCATATCAAGAGACCCTCTTAGATTGTTTTGTGCTGTGATCAATGTAGTGGCCATCTGTGGGGTGGGGGTGTAGTGTAAGGTGGTGAGCAATCAGAGAAATTAGTCAAGTGGAAGAGGGGAAGTAAGGCCTTACAAGGCAAAAACAACCCTGCACTCCTACCACTGGCCTTTTGCAGACTGGTCCCATTTCACCTCCTCTCATTGCCAGAGTCACACACTGTTCGCTCTGAAATAGATACATTGAGGCCCATGTGAAACAAAACCAGGGCAATGTGGACACTCCAGTCATTACCATAAGCTACGTGCTAAGAGTCATCATACGCAATAACCTTTCGTTCAGAGAAACAGATGCTTGAAATGTGGGCAGCACAGGCTCCCATTTAACAGTCCCTAATAGATTAGTTGGCAGCCTAAAAGATGCCTCAATCCTCGTCAACATTCTCAGGTGCTGTGTTCAGTGGTCTACTGTGACTTTCGCTAGTCAAGGCAATGTCCGGTGGTAGCAGGTGTTTGTCAGGCGGTCGTGGCAGAGGCAAGAATCCCTGCTCATTTTTCCCCAAGGGTCTACTGTGCTGTCTTCCACAGGCCAATCACTCGCCTCACATACCAGAGTACCTGAAGCCACAGATCAAAACGAAACTCTCTCCCGGCACCCACTGGCCACCAGGTATTGAGGCAGCATCAGAATGTTGGTTTTAGAATTATGTTGCAACCCTGCAAGGTGTTCTCCACGAAGAAAGGAGGCACAGGAAAGCTAGAAGGTGGCGTGTGGATTCCGTGAAGTTCCCCATGAGGCTGGGTGCCACACCCACGGGTCTAAAGGATTTGGTGGTAGCTGATGCAGGAAGGTGAATAGATCTATGCCAATAGTGAAAGAGGCTGTTGGGAGTGCGAGGGGGGGCACACGATGGACAGTCCATTAGCTCCTGCAATCTTGAATATGCAGTCTCTCTGGCTCCTTGCTATGTGAGGATAAGATATGATAGGTTATTTATAACGCGTCTAAGCGTGGACCTGGCGATCGAACCTGTGTTGCTCCGTGTCTTGCTTCGAAGGCGAGCACGTTGCCCCGGAGCTTTCCTCCCGAGACTCGGCCAGAGTTCGTTACAAAGCCTTGTGCAGCAACTAAATAACGAAAGCCATGCCAAAGTAGGTATCCAATGTTCGGGCTGCCCTTCCAGAGATGGGAAGGGGCTGTCAGCGATTGGCATATGCACAAAGTGCGGCTCTATTCTAGACGGTAGCGTCTTTCTGTAGTACGTTTGGGTTGATGCATCCGTTTAGGGGGGGGAGGGGCAACTCTGCTATAATTATGGGAAATATGTATTGCCAATGTGCATTTTAAAAGTCAAGTGATGCAGAGGATTTAGGTAATGTACATTGTGAGAGATGCATTTGACAAGGCAAATTAAATAAAAATATATATCTCGCCTAATACCTTTTTTTTTAAAAAAAAAAAGTCCCATGGGCATTTCCATAAATGATTCTTTTTAGTTTTTTCAGTGGACGTGGTTGGTCTTTCCTCAGAAATGGTAATATGAAGGCGTAAGTAAACGCATGTCCATTAGCTATACCTACATTCATTGCAAGGCAGTTTCTAGAGGGCTACTGGAGTAACAGAAAACATCCAATCCTCCACATGATCAAATCAAGCACAAGAGGCCCCGGATGTCCTGGGCCCTGCATATCACCACCAAATCAACAAGACCCCAAAACAAACTAACTCAAACATATCACCAGAACAAAAAGGTACTAATCATGCTCATTAAAAAAAATAATTTTATTTTGTAAATTAATATATTCATATATAATCTGATACAAATAATGCCCATTTAACATGCAATACAAATCAGGCAGTTGATTCAAACGTGAAGGTAACAGCTGACCAGAGGAGGAAAGGCGGGTTGATAATTGTTTAAAAATACTACAGAAAATGGGTCAGATACGGCATTGGGTCTCTGAAATGTATGGTAGGCCGGGGTCTACCTGTGTATACAACAATGTATGGTCTCCACTCTGACCGAAAGGCCCCGTGCCTTACGGGACAGGCTGCTTGCAAAAAAAGAGAAGGGAACCAAACAAAGCCTTTTGCCTATCAAGTACACAGTGGCATGTCGCCCACCTAATTACTCTACACGGTTTGGGTTTGTGAGATAATGAACGGCCTTTATCTTTCCAATGGTATCAGAAAACAGCCTAGACCGTCTATGTTCTAGTAAAAAGACAGACCGCATTATCTTGAAAGTGGCAACCCAAGGCATCTTGTGGGATGCTCCCTCTGCTCTGAATTTCTCTTTTTAAAAAGCTTTGCTCGCCACTTAGAGAATCAATCAACACAGAAGACAATTATACAAGTTGCATCAAATATAGAGAAAAAGCAAAAGGAAATTATGCAGGTCAGAGACAAAAAAAAAGACGGTATTAAAAACAGCATTGACACTCTGGGGATCACTTTGGTCTACACTTAAAATATAGGAATTTGCTTTTGCCGAACATCCATTACCTACAGGCATCTCCCGAAACGCCATACATGTTGGAGAGGAACATGGACCAACAGTATTAATGCAAATCTAGTGCATATGTATGGAACTGGAGATCATTCCCATTTAATACAACGGACTCTGCATAGCGAATTTTAGAAGAGCACAGGATTTGCAGATGGTCAGGCCTACAAACACAATGACACATCAAAGTAGAGAAAGAAAATGAGGTAAAGAGCAAAGGGGTGGAGACTGGCGGATGGTAAATAACAGAACACTTGATGAAAATGCTGAGACAGCAGTTAGAGTGAACATGTGGATTGGCCAAAGGGATTATGGAGAGTGATGGGCGAAATGAACAGTAAAATATCAAAAGGAAAAACTATAACTGGGAGATGGAGAAAAATAGATTCAATACAATTGGACAGTGAAAGAATGGGACAGATAAAGAGGGTGGGGGAAATAAATAGGAAAGGAGGAGTGGAATGTAAACAAGACAGAAGGAACACCATTTCTTTCATCTGTTGCACTTCTTCTCACTGTGCCTCAGCACTTTGAATCTTATTCCCAATGCACTTAATATATTAAAATATCAACGGTTTCAATGTAGGGGCACGTTAGCAGTTAAACATGAACAGGTCTATCAGGGGAGTTTTCACATTGGTGATAGGTCAGTAATCTACAACTGCTTGTGGTTCATATAGAGGGAATTTGTACTAGG
This sequence comes from Ambystoma mexicanum, assembly GCF_040938575.1. Taxonomy (NCBI): domain Eukaryota; kingdom Metazoa; phylum Chordata; class Amphibia; order Caudata; family Ambystomatidae; genus Ambystoma; species Ambystoma mexicanum. The sequence continues at coordinate 722,603,528 of NC_090923.1, forward strand.
AGAATGAGCTCATCAGACGAAACCAGAGGGTAAGAGTTTGTTGCACTAAGCGTTACTTAGACATGGGCTGGGTGTTCTTAAAACATTCTTTATGCTCTCTAGCCCACCAAAACGATTGCTGATGTACCCTGGGTAGGAGTTTGTAAGTGCTTTGGGGCATGAACACAGACACCATCATTCCTTCCAATTTCCTTGCATTTGTTCACAAATCTACCGAACCAGAAGTGCTCATGAGCAGGTGACCATGTGGGGACTGGCAGTCTCGTCTTCCCTTCCTGCTGGAACCAGGTTGTTCAGCAAGTCACTTGAAGATGCATCTGAAGAGGCACATGAAGGACTTGGGCACTGGGGCAGAGCACAAACATCTTTAGGGAGCAAAGTACCAGGTTTCGGGGGTGAGGCGTTCTTGACAGGCACCTCGAGAGTTTGTGGAGGCTCCAGCACCTCCTTCCTACCTCTTCGACCTCCAAAAGTCAGAGTAATTTGTTTCCGGCTAACAAATATTTGCTTGTTGCAGCCCCTCACTAACCCCATAGGGCTTGGTGGTTGTAAACTGGGGCTTGCCGGTACCAGGAGTTGCATATCGGCTTCCACTTGAGAGAGAGACCCATCAGCAGTCCCCAAACCCACATCATCTAGACATCTGGCTGCCGCAGCCCTTATGGCTAAGGCACTCTCATGACTGAGTGAGCGCCCATACCTTCTAGCCCCCTGGCGTCTCAATGTTCTTTGTCTACCTTCCATGTCCTTGGTCTCAAGAAGCATTCCAAATGGCTCATTTGAAGGAGAGTGCAAATTAAGTGGCAAATTCCGAACACTCTGGTTTGGTGCAACTTGCATAAAGTTCATGCGAAATTCAGAGGGATGGTCCTGATCAAACACGTGAGTGAAGTGATTCTCCAGCTTGGTGGGTGAAGGGCTCTCTAGCAGCCTTACTTCACAGATCTTCGGAGGAGTAGAATGGCATGCGGGAGTAGCCATTCCAGAGTCACTCTGAATGCTTTGCAGGTCATTCAAGTTATCGAGTTCTAAAGGTTCTGAATTCTGAAGATACTGATCGATGCTGGGTTCCACTTCGCAGGTGGACTGGTCTGGAAATGAAAGGGACGCATCTTCTCCGACAAACTTACCATCCATAACATCTGTGTTCCCAAAGGAAGAACCACATTCTGTGTACCCCAGAAGCTGAGGAAAGCCTTGCGGGGATTCCAGTGTGGTTACCCGCAGTGCTTCAGAAAGTTCTGACTCCACAGCCTCCGAGAGATTCTCGGGCAGGCTGAGGGAACGACGTAGGGTACATGGCTTGATTGACTTCTCCTGAAGAACCTGAATGCCAGACAGCTGGTTATCACCAGCGGCACCCGCAGTCTTCCATTTATGTATGCCTCCTTGTGAGAGGGGGCCCTGCTCCCTCGCAGTGAACCATCTTCTCCAGGATGGTGGGCTCTGGAGCTCCACAAGAGGGGCCATAAAGGATGAGGCAGCCTTTGTAGGTTTCAGTCCAATCTCAGAGGTCAATGTTCTCTGGAATCGGGCAGTAGAGAAAAGTTCAGTTTCCTCATGGCTGGAAATCGTCTCTGAGCGAAGTTCCCCCACCATAGATTTACTGGATACACCTGAAAAGAGCAGGAAGAATATTTTAAAAACACATTTAACATTTAAACCACCTCTAATACTACCAGGAATTAAGTCTCAATTCTAGTCATTGGATGAGCAGAACCTCTTTGTTTACTCTAGTAAACCCTCAAAGATGCATTCAATGCCACCCCAAGAAAACCATGAGACAGTACACAGAAGTTAGGACTGGGCAAAAATTGAGCTGCACCACATAAGCAACGGTACAAGTAGAGTTTTCTGCTTGTGGGAAAAATAGGACAGACCCTCTCCACCCCACTCAGCAAATTAACCACCAAAATATGTGTTAAATTGCTACCCAGTGAAAATCGCAAATTAAATGGATCCTTCGAGGCCACATGATGGACGAACACAAAATCAGGAAATCAGTCCGACCCCTCCATTTATAACATTTTATCCGTAGTGTCTGGAGACCTTTTTTGGGGAAGACTCACCAGGCTCACATCGGCATTGCTAAGCAGTCCATGGTATAAATCCTATTAGCACAAGGAGATCGTTATTAACCAATCAGAATGTTCAATACCAGTAATTGACTGCGCTCTGATCTCATTCTGAACATTCTGGCTTTGAAAGCAGAACTCCTCGAGGAAGTCAATGCACATTTAAGGGCTAAAAAGTCACGGTTACAACCTGTTAGGAAAGATTTTCTTATTGCGACTTTGCCTACTGTTTCCTATGGCACCCCATTCCTTTTGATCCTGTCCTGAATTTACAGGAAGTAAATCATTCCTCTTTCCCTTGTCTTGCCTTGCCTTTTTGCTCACATATTATTGGAAACTCAGTTATTCACACTATCAGTTGTGAGAAACATGGTTTCCTTTTGAATTCTTGTATTTTTATATTGCACACAATCTTACAATGCAGTGCCCTGGGGATACTTTTGTATCTCCCTATCTTTTTACACAGAGGATTTTTGGTTACTTTTATATGTGCCTAAAGACAAACTGCTGGCAGCAGTTACATCTGTACCGTTTTTGCATTATTTTTGGTGTGCACATTCAGGTTTACCACTTATTGCAACTAGACATGGCTAGTGCCCTAAAATGGCTGTGCCACGAGATGTTTGCTTGTTCTTTGGCCACATTGTAGTTTGCCCTTTTTCCTGCCCTCTCATGTCAGGAAAGTCCTTATAAATGCATGCACTAAATGAACCATGAGCTGGTGCTTCTGTGGGCTAGTGAGCCTTTGTTGGTATGTGGCATAGGAAGGGGGCTGGGACTATCTAGTCCCAGTTCATATCACTAGTGCCAGAACATCTACTACTGTTGCAGACGTGAGCCCAATAGTTTTCCCTGATTTGACAACTACTAGCTGTTTGAATGGTGCATACAATTGCCATTGGTGGGCTTGGACTTGCTTCCAGCTCAGATTCTGCATAAGAGGACCACTTTGGCAGTTATTCTTCATATCTGTGTTAGTGCCAAGAATCCCACGAAGAAGAGCAGACCGTTGATGCCAAGACGACTTTTGAAGGGGTCCACCATCCCTGCCAGTGTCTGGCCAGTGACGCTCTACTCCTCTCCCTGATCTCTGAAGACCCTGACCAGTGCTTCAGCACTTGGGTTAGTGGGACCAAATAGTCTCAATGCCTTCGAGGAGCCAGCCCTTTGAAGTGTCCATGAACAGCCTGGTGGACTGACAAGCTCTCTTGTGGGCTACCTCGCTATAAGCGTTGCCATTCTGTGGATGAACATGGAATTTTGGTAGTCGCCAGCTTGTGCCACAAGTTGCCTTCGTCCCAAATTCTATCTTCCCATCTTCAAAGAAACCTGTCCTGGAGCAGCTGCTGTGACCACAACTGGAAGGACGCCTGTTGTCTGCAAACCGTGATAGTTGCTGGAACTTGCTTTACTCTGTCCTGCATAGTGTCCTAATGAGGCCTGCATCATGGGATTCTGCCTTTCTTCATTATGCAGTTGCACCAGATGAAGAATCCTCAAACCTGCAACTCCTCGGCACCTCTCACCAGAGCAAAGCGCAGAAGTTCGAGCCCCTAGATGATCCACAATGACATCTGGGAAAATCAGAGTCAGTGGGGTAAGTAAGCATCAAAGTTCCTGTCCACCTCTCCACACACACTCCCGCTCCCCCCCCCCCCACTCCCTCCTCCATGTCCTCCATAGGATTAGACTGGTAACAAGTCTCTGTCTCCTATCTCTCATCTCAATTCCACTCAACTTTGGTCAAACTTGGGTCGTTATCCTGCCCCTGGGATTTCTTTGGGTCTGGACGAAAGAAGAAAGCTTACCCATCAACTGGTTCATTGTTAAACCTTTCATTCGTTTGGTACTAATCAAAAACACAATCCCATTGCATCCCTACCTAAAGAGAATACGTGAGACAAGCTGTGTTGACCCTGTGACTTTTAGGCACAAGGCCCCATTCATCTTTGGGTTTGGATTTCTAAAGTGACGATACCGTTCTTGAGATTGGTCCCCATCATTTACTGCATCAACGTTGCTTACCTGCCCTGCTTGATTAAGTTATTTGATGTCTATTAAATGAACCTAATGGTATTTGTATTATATTGTTGTGATATTTTAGGCCTTTAGAGCACACTGAAAAATGAAACCAGCAGGCAGTAACTTTTTTAAACTGTCTAAATGGAATTAGTGTGCCTTACACTGAGGGCCTCTGACCCCACCCACACTCTGATGAGACTAAGTCTGGACTGATCATCTACGTACCTTGATTGGGGTTTGGCTAGCCTCTCAGAGTTCCCTTTTCATAACTAGGGTGGCTGCCTTAAATCTGTCCACCAGGCCATATTCTAGAAATCCACCTGAACAAAATGCATAAAATCTGAAAACAGTGGGCATTATACATTAACTTCTAATGCCCTGCCCCCTCACCAGCTCATTTTTGGGCAAGCTACAGCCTGCCCGTATTGTGTAATTTCATAGTTTCCTGTGGAAGCTGTGGGATGGGTGATCCAGGGTTACAGTTTCCTGAATCCTTGGCCCTTCATACGACAAGTCTGGCACATTATTGGACAGCATGCCTGAATTGCGGTGAAAAAACTCACCTTAGCAGAAAGTGTAGTGTCCAGGGATTAGCTAACAGAGGAGGACCCATTGCTAGGAGACAGTGAGTGATAGGACAATGACTGAGGCAGAGGTGAACGAAGTTGGGAATGGCTGTTCAATCCCTGAGGTGAGAAGGGGACTAGATGGAGCTTGGTGTCAGGTAAGGTAGGAACCGCATAGGTCCCAGGACTAGTGTCTTTCCCCTCCTGGAGCCATCTCTGCCCAGCTCAACATGGGGGAGTGATCCTTCCAACATACGGCAGACTTGCGCTGGACTTCATGCCTCAGAGCTTCTCAAGAGTGAAACTAATCACGGACGAGTCCAGCCATATTCCCTGTCTTTGGTGCTGGAGACTTTGGAGTATGACATCGACAGAAAGACTAGCAGAAGGACTGACTAGAATTATTTAGGGTCACCATTAGGGGTGAGCCCCACCCCAGCCTACCATGCTCTGAAACTGGTCTGAAGCCCTTGAAGATGTTCTCCTGGGGTAATTTAACAGCACCCTAAGCTTTCCCTTACATCCGTTTAGTGGGTAAGTGTTTTCACTGCCCCTTAAGGAATCCCTCCATTTTTAAGTTCTGATAGAAAGTGAGGGGTCATAAATATGTCTGGTGTTTCATCAGCTTCATTGAGGACATGCATCACAGGAATCCTGAGGAGCTACAAAAGTGAATCACAGTACTGGTTGATGTGGAGTCCAAGCTTGATGTTTGTGGAATGTACCTTGATCTGAAGGTGCCCAAATGTTTTACATGCGGTCTGAAGTGCCGGGCCTGCCAGTTGTGGAAATGCATATGGAGGAAAGGAGGTAGATCTGTGGAGTCTCACTCAATGCCTACATTGCACTGCTAACTGCTACAAACTGAGGGGTATTATCCAGAAAGTAATCAAGTGAAGTAGATGTCTGCTGCTGGCCTGTGTGGCTGCAATCAGACTAGGCAATTAGACTAGGCTGCAAGCATGCCATTCCTCAGGATTTGCGTTGGGTAAGCATAGCAATATTTCTGAAACAGGCCTGCTATAATCAGCTGGGCTGAAGCAGTGAGATCAATGAATGCCATCGAGTATATACTGAAATCCCAACATTCAGTATTTAGGGATCCAGTATTTATAGATGCATATAGTCATTTTTAAATGTATGTATGTGCGATTCAGTTAAGAGTAAACTCTGTACACAACAAAATTGCCAATTGATAATACAGTAATAGTACAAATATAAAAATGCCAGATCTACAAAAACATTAAGTAAAAAATTCCACATTGAGACCAACAGCACTGTGAGCGAGTAGCTCCCGATATCAGCATGCTTAACAGGGCCCCGCTGGGCTCGCACATGCTGTGCTTTGGCCGCCCGGTACCGGTACGGAACCTGTGAAGGAATACAATATCAGTGGGGCCCTGTGTGAGGGCTGGATGAGGTGGCGGTTGTGCAGAGCGGACACATCGGGGATAAGGCCTGTAGTGTCCCTCGCCACTGGCGGAGCAGAGAAACGCACGCTGCTGTGAGGCAAAGGAGGAGCTTAAGCGAACTGCCCAATCTCAGGAGACAAAACGGAGGCAGATTTTATTACGGGCGATAGAGAAAGCAGAGGGGGTACATGTGAGGCCTAGAACTGCGAGATGGCAGCCCGAGACTGGGAGCGTGTGCTGAGCTGCAGGTGGACAGCAAAGATCTCCTGAGAGGTGGAACAGAGCTCTGCACGGGTCCCTCCAAGCCAGGTGGGGGCTGCAAGGCGAGGAATGGGCCCGCAGACTGGGTGGCAATCTTGTCCCCTGTTCCATATGGTGTGGTCGATGGTGGTAAGCAGAAGACGCCGCAACAGGGGGAGAGGAGATTTTGGTGGTTGATGGACCCATGGCCTCGATGACACAGGCTGGCAAGAGGTGCTGCCTTTAGGTGCGTTGTTGGGTCCCCACACTCCCCAGTAAGGCCATAACTTTGTAGGAGTACTTTACAGCTGCTGTAGTTCTTGGCCTGCTGTGAGCCTCCAGTGAACCTCTTTCCTCTTCAAATGGTGGGTCCTGGGGGAGGAGGGGCCTTGGAGGCCCTAAAATCTGACATCCACAGTGTGCTCTTCAAGATCCAGGGCAGAGGTTCAATCATCGACAGGGGCCCTCAAGGAGGAAGTGATGAAAGTTGACAGAGCGGAGGCCTTGGAGAGCAACAATCTTTCCACCGAGATCCTGGAGGTACAGATTGAAGTCCAGATCCCAGAGCTGGACTTCAGGGAAAGTGACCCCGAGAACCAAGTTGTAGGATGTGGAAAATAGGGAGCGAAGGAATAATATCAGACTTTGGGGGCTTCCTCAGGCTGATGGAGACTATGAGGGACCTGGAGTGAAGGGTGGAGGATATGTTGAAGGCCCTGTTGTGTTTGATAGAATACATCAGGGGACAGGTTCTGGCGAGGGTGATCGGATGTATTTAAATGTCACTATATCCGAGACAACGAGATGGTGCTACAGAAGACGGTGGACGTTTCTACCTTTGCCTAGGAAGGAGTCTTGATATGGATGTACCAGGAACATGTTAACCTATACTCTGGAACAACGGTACAAGTGTAGGCCGCTGACATTTTAGATATCACTGGATGTACCCCTTTGCTTTGTCCTTCACAGTGAAGGGGGAACAATATGAAAGCAAGGACGGGAGCCAGGCTGAAACAACCTCTTCAGGAGCTTAGCGAGCCACGGCTGGGACTGGTGGCTGAATAGGATGAAGAAATTCTAACGGGTACAACACAAAGGCGAGTCAGCAAAGGAGTTCCTGAACCCAGAGACATTTGAGAAAGCAATGGCAAAGAGTTGCCAGAGACGCAACCTACTGAGACATCAACATCAAGTAGCACCCCACTGGCCCAGTCTCCCAGGAAATCAGACCTACAGGACTTGTTAACAGCTATGACAAGGGAATTCCAGAAAGGGAGAGAGGAGGTTATGAGAAAGATCTCCGGTCTGGACAAGTAGGTTGAGGCTGTGGAAAGCAGAAAAGTGGATATTGAGAATAACCTCTGCGAACAAACGTTTGAAATTGTAGAAGGGCTGGATAGGATTGCAGCCTTAGAAGCTAGATGTGAGGCTCTGGAATCAAAACAAGAGGATGCTGAGAACCGCTCAAGACGGAATAACATCCGCCTATGTTGAATTCCCCTCTCGGTCACAGACGCTGACCTGGCGAGCTACACAACAGACTTGTTTAGGTTTATACTAACTCTACCAGACAGCGCCCCACTGGAAAACGACAGTGTCTGGAACCAAGTCCAGACAAACATACTCCACTCCCCCGGATTTCCTAGCTAGAATTAATTTCTACAAGGTGAAGGAGGAAATCATACAGGAATCCAGGACCTGTAAGCACATTCAATTCAGAGACACGTCTAATTTATCAGGACCTGGCGAACACTACTCTCCTAAAGAGAAAAGCATTGAAACACCTCACAGAGTGGCTACAAGAAAAGAAGATCCCGTGTCGCTGGGGCTTCTCGAATACACTACATTTTACGTGGGAAGGCATTCAGAGGAAAATACGTACCCTAAAAGAAGCAGGGAAATTTCTGGGGCCAGGAGAAAAAAGTGGAGAATCGGAGATAGAGTCAGCCTCCAAGAACCGACAAAGAAGACCACTACAGCCGCCTGGACGTGAGTTAACTGGAGACGCAAAATTTGGGGTCCCCCGAAATAAATATTTTGAGACTGTGGCCCACCACTGTCACGGTCAGATACCCCTTCGGGTTGCCACCTCATGGTATCCACTGAGCGGACTGTGGAGTGACGAAAGGGTGGCCAACTAGTGGGTCCCCTGCGGGGGAAAGCGGGAATCGGCCTAGTTCCCCCAAGTACAAAGAGCCTATGGTAGCAATGATAGTAAATCCCAAACCCACAAAGAGAAGTTAAAATTTTGATGCTTTTCTGAGTTATGCCGTTTAACAAGCACTTGGCCCAGTTTGCCTCAAGTTATGTTGGTGGTGGGTTTGAGAAGGATACCCCATTGGTTGAGGGGTGCTCTCAACCCTGGCATTTATGGGGAAGGGAGAGGGGGGCAGGGAAAGGGGGTGCCCTCCGGATCCCCCAGGGGATTAAAGGGAACAAAACAACATCTAAAGCAAGCACAGATACACATGGTCAGAGCAAACCAAGCCCCACCTTCCGGGAGGGGGACCACGAAGACCCATACAACAACAAGATCATAAATGGGCGCCATGGGGTCGGATAATGAGCATGAAATACGAGTGATGACATGGAACGTTCAGGGACTTAACTTCCTGGGCAAAAGGAGGTCTGTAGAACATAGACTAGACCAGCTCTCGGGGGACATTGTATGTCTGCAGGAGACTCCTCTTCTGCTGGCTGACGAACGCCGCGTTAAATTCAACAGATTAAGAAGTGCTACTTCGCCACGGCAGGTGTAAAAAAACGGGGGTTGCTGTATTGCTGAGCGGAAATGTTCACTTAATGCAAACTACAGTAAAAAAAGATCCCATGGGTTGATTCATATTGTTAAAGGGATACCTCCTGGAACAACCATTACTTATAGCAGCAATCTATTGCCCGAACAATGCACAAGACAGATTCCTGTTTCATTTAATCCCGACCATACTAACATTTATAGAAGGGTACCTCCTGATGGGTGGGGGCTTCAATGTGGTCCCAGATCCGCAAAGGGATAAAACACTTCCTCCAACCAGAACGATTTCACCAGAGCGGTGGGCCTTGCTAAATTTCTCAGGGAAACAGAGTCAGTAGATACTAGGAGATTAGCTAAGAAGGATGATGGTGACTTCACCTTTTATTCAAATGCGCACAAAGACTTCTCTAGAATAGACTTGATCCTGGCATTAAGTGTTCTATTCCCCTGCCTCGAAAGAGTGGAAATCCACACAGGAATGCTATCAGACCATGCACCCGTCACAGCAGACCTACGAATTAAGGGCTCCCCGGGCCCCCGACCCAAAATATTGGAAATTGCAGGACCCCATATTACTAGATGAAGTCATGAAAAGGGAAGTGGGCGAGACCCTTACCCACTACTTTAAAGAAAACACAATAGAGGATACCCCCATAGCCACAATTTGGGATGCCACAAAACCGGTAGTACGCGGGGCATTTATTAGCACAGGAGCAGAGCAAAGACGGATCTCCCGACTCCAAGATTCCAAATTAGATTAGAAAGTAGTAGAACTAGAGACATTTTTTTAAAAAACACCAAACTAGAAAAGTGGAGAGCGACTTTAAAAAAAAAAAAGCCAAGACAACCCTAGAAATTCACTGGGCAGACAGATCAGTTGCATATAAGAAGCATTATATCAGGGGTAATAAAGCCAACTGCATACTAGCCTATATGCTGAAAAAAGGTACACAAGAGAAACAATATATTAAGGCTCATAGGGGCGGATGGTAACACACGGTATACCGAGGAGGAGAAAATGGAAATCGTGGTAAAGCATCATAGCGAAATTATGGCCGGACCCCTTATACCATCCAAAAGACAGACACAGTACTTATGCTCCATCAGTGAACTTTGCCCTAAAATGTGCAGCTAGAAACCCTAGAAGTACTGATCTCAGTAGAGTAAACTGTGGAGGTGATTAAAACCCTGAAGAGTACAGCCCCAGTCCTGATGGACTCGCAGCTAAATTTGATGCGGTATACTTGCATATTTTATCCCCACAGCCCTATTTAATTAATTCCTAGCATCAGGCAGTGTCAGCCCCTCCATGGCAGAATCCCTGACAATACTCGCCCACAAACCAGGCAAAGACCCCGAGCAATATGCCTCTTATAGTTCGATTATGTTGATGAACAATGACAGGAAGATATTTTCTAAGAGCCTGGCAACTAGGTTGAGAAAGGTGCTCCTAAACATAATAGACCCAGACAGGCTTCATCCTTGGGCGATGTACCCAAGATAATATCTGACACACAATTGACCTCATAGAAAGTGCCTCAAGAATGGGGGAGAAGCTGACCGTCATTTCCCTAGATGCCCACAAAGCATTTGACCTGCTGGACTGGGGGTATATTAGAAATACACTTTCCCACTTTGGGTTCGGCCTTTGTGACATGGGAAAGGTTTAATTAGCAGAACCCATCCACACACTTAAGGATTAACGGCACAAGATCGGGCAAGATTCACATCACCAGAGGCACACGACAAGGCTGCCCACTATCACCATTAATATTTGCCCTCTCAATGGAGCCATTTTCTCTCAAAATCCGGCAAAACTTAAACATACATGGTCTCAAAGTGGGTAAACGAAAGTACAAAGCAGCCATGCACGCGGATGATGTCCTCACTATAACACAAATAGACACATTGATGGAGTTCCTATGGCAGGAAATCAATGCATTTAGTAGGGCCTCTGGATTTAGAGTTAACTACGATAAATCATCGGCTCTGGCAATTAATCTCACAGACACATAGGGAATCATTCAACCCCAATTTCCCCATCCCATGGGCAGACACCTGCATTGGGTACTTAGGAGTCCATATCCCCTGGAAAGTCTAACAAATATACCAAAGCAACTTCCCACAACTGTTCAGAGAGCTACAGAAAGACTTGGAGTGCTGGCAGAAGCAAGAGATCTCCTGGCTAGGGAGGATAGCAGCGGTAAAAATGAATACAGTGCCAAGAGTAATCAACCACTGTGCAGCACTCCCAATACACATTCTGGAGGGAGACCTTCTGAATCTGCAGAAAAGTATACTGAAATTCATGTGGGGATGCGGGGGGTTCAAACTGCACATAGCTAAGCGGATTATGCTCCACGGTAGGGGCTCGGGTGGACTGGGGGCCCCAGACGTGGCCAGATATCGCCAGGCTGCGCAACTTTCTCACGCATTCGCTTGGGAGATGACGGTAGATCAACCCCTCTGGAAACAAATTGAGGAAGGATGGTGTTCGTCCCCGCTATCCGCTCTCCCACATCTCAACCCCACGGACCACTGCAAACTTAGGCCCCCTCAGAGCTACAAAAAACTGTGTCAAACTGGGGAAATGCAGCTGGCAAACGGGGATGCACAGACACCCCTGGTCCTCTTACCCCAATCTGGAATAACCCAGACTTCTCCCTGGTCATTCCCCCCAAATGTTTTGCTGTCTGGAAGGAGAGAGGCCTACAGAGGGTAGCAGACTTCCTGGTTTAGGGTAATCCCCTCACATTCAAAGAATGTAAAGTGAAATTCAACATTCCAGAGGCCGAGCGTTTCCACTACGCACAGTTAAGACATTGGATATCACACGGGGCTATCAGGGAGAAAGGATGGAGGGAACTAACGGCATTGGAACTGACCCCAACAACATCCCCGCTCAGAGGTAAAATCTCAACTCTATATCGTTTGCTGGACAAAACAGACCCTAGCAGGAAGGAACAATACATGCTCAGCTGGGAAAAGGACCTGGGACGCACAAATGAAATAGGAGACTGGCACAGAATATGGGCGAGACTGCACAAAAGTACTAAATGCATAACTAACAGGAATGGGGGATACAAAATATGCTACTGGTACTACTTAACACCCGAGCTGTTGCACAAAAGTAACCTGGCAATTCCCTCGGGTTGCTGGAGAGGATGTGCAGCCACTGGCTCCCTGTTTCATCTGCTGTGGTCCTGCCCAAAAGCGAGCGAATTTTGGCAGGTGGTGCTGGAGCAAATTAAACTGATCACAGGCTTAACAATCCCATGGGACCTGGGGATAATACTGCTGGGAGACACTGGACCCAGAATAATATTGCTGGGACACACTGGGGATGGAGCATTTCCAATAACCGGTCAGATAGCAAACCTATGCACTCTCCTTAATGCAGCCCAAATCTCCATAGCACGTCTGTGGAAACACCCTGATGGCCCTTCAGTACCCATGTGGTGGACGAAATGATGTGACAGTGGTATCGGAAGAAATCACTGCGATCCGCCTGGGAAACATTAATGCCTTCCAAAACACCTGGGCCCCATTCATGGGCTACGCAGAGAAATTCCCAGGAATTGCCCGTTGCCCGCCCATGACTCACTGGCTCCAATAGGGTTTAGCAATGGAGGAAGCAATGTATGGCTTCTGAGTCCTCCACAGCAGCAGAAAAGGAACAAGCCCTGAAGGTCCGAACCGCAAAGCGCCATGGATCTCCCGTTTGTCTCTGTGAAGCCTAATGTCAATAATGCACTAATGGGATGTTGATGTATATTATATCTTAAAATGCTTAATAAAATGTTTTGTTGAGGAAAAAAAAATAGAACTAGTGCCTCATAGCACAGCGTGCCACAAACTTGGCAAGCAGAGCCCTGGCCCAGGATGAAGCGATGACACTAAGCTTGATGTCAACATGGTGGGCCAGGGGAGGATGCAAACTTCCCATTAGAAAACTCACCTGAAGTTAAAGCAAGTTTACTCACAAGGAGATTAGGTGGGCGCATGGGGCTAAGGAACCTCAAGAACTGGGCAAGCCAGTCCGTGAACCTTTTCATCAAATCCTTATTACCCACAATATAATAGGGACCAGAACTCCTACATCTTTGAGTGGTAGAGAGGACAGTGCTCCTAAGAGTATTGGAATGAGAAGCACTCGAGAGAGATTGGAGGACTAGAGTGCAAGCAGGAGGAGAAAAAGTGAGAGCAGTAGGATGAGAAAAACGCACAAGAGCAGAAGTCGATTGAGGGGAAGAGCAAGATGAGAGGGCTATCCAGCGGCAGAGATGAACAGAAAAAGGTGGTTGTCAGCTGCAGGGCACCAAAGTTATCCAGTGTACCAGGGGTAAAATCAAGGATAAGTGAGTAGGCATGGTGAGGACCCTGGGGCAGCAACTCACATGGACCAATCCAAGTACCAGAAAGGGTGCTGACGTTTTGCAGGCTGAGGGATCTAAATGTGACTCCAGATCAAACAGGTTGCATGCAACAATAGTAGAGCTAAAACCAACATTGGAGTATGTCCTACATTGTCCAACAGGAAGATTCTCTAACAAAATGGGGATGCAACTCAATATAGCACAATTTAACAGTACAGAGGGTCAAGGGAAACAAAGTGAGAGGAGTGTGCAAGCCCTAGTCCAATATACGAATGTTGTCACTAGTCCAGATACCTTATTCTGGTCAGGGTTGTAGGACACCAAGTGGTCCACAAAAAGTAAATTTACAGTTGCAATTGTTTCGGGGCCCTTCTTTCATAGTCCTCTTCTAGGGCACCCCTCTTGGACTTGCAGCACAGTAACTGGTGTCGAGTTCTCCAATTCCGATACCTTGTTATATTATGTTACAGTTATTTATAGAGCGCACGTTCACCCAAGGGCATATTGGCGCTAAGAGTTGGAAAACCACAAGCAGGAGGGCACGAGGAAGCCTGAAGTAGCGAAAGGATTAGAAAAGATAAGTCTTAAGAGCCTTCCGAAAGGCTGGATGATTAGACAGTGCCTTCAAAGTCAGAGGAAGACTGTTCCACAGTTGTGCTGCTGTAATAGAGAAGGCACATCCTCCCAGTCGTGAGCGATGAAAGTGGGGCACAGATAATCCTGCCGAGGCTGAGCGCAATGGGCGGTTAGGAATGTATCGCTAACATTTAACACAGAGGTACTCTGCCCCATGGCCATGTAGGTCCAGGTGAACAATGCAAAGCGCCTTGAATTGAACTCGCCGAGCCACCAGAAGCCAGTGAAGAGAACAGACTACTAGGTATATGTGGGACCCACAAGGGGAACCAGTTGCCAGCCTAGCTGCCAGATTCTGGAGGTGCTGTACTCTACCAATCAGCCCTTTAAGCTGAGCCAGGTACAGGGTGTTACAGTAATCCAGCCTGCTCGGAATCATTGCTTCTACTACAGGTGGACTTACCAGGGAAGGAATCAGGTGGAGCACTTTCCTAAGAATTTTCAACTGGAAGTGACCCTGCTGGCATACCGAGGAGACTTGGGGCACTAAAGACAATTTGGCCGACATAACATTCTTTACCTTTCTTGAAGGGGCTGGGAGCATACCCAAAGAAGTAGGCCAAAAGGAGGAGATCCACAGTGAAGGATGGGGGAGGGAGACCCACCACCAACACCTCAGTTTTGTCCCAATTCAGTTTCAGCCAATGTTGCCCCATCCAATGTCCCACGGCACTCGGGCACCTATGCAAACACGAAGACACCTCCGCCTGATCCAGATCTAAGCGGATTAGTAACTGGGTGTTGTCCGTGTAGCACCTGATGCCTAAGAGCGGATGAGGCAAATCAGCAGAAAGATGTAGATGTTAAAGAGAATGGGGGACAAAGCAGAACCCTGGGGAACACAACAGCTAAGACGAAAAGATTTAGAAAGGAAAGGGGGGGGGGGGAGTGTAGGATCTGTTCTCTAAGAAAGAGCCGAACCAGGCCAATACCCTTCCCGAGACACCAATCTGGCCCAGACGGGCGAGCAGGGTAGCGTGATCCACCTTGGGGTGCAAAGGCTGCCAATCTCTTTCTTCACTGTCCTTGGTGGATTTTCAGGTTCAAGTCATCATCACCCCTCTCAACTTCACAGCCAAGGGCTGTACCAGGAAAAATCAAAAGCTCTGGTCTCATGGAGCCACTACCGGATGTTTGTCTCCGTTGTCTCAGGCCTGAACCTGGGCTAGGGACTTCAAGCCATGAGCAAGGTTCCTCCACTTCTGGAACAAAGAAGAAACCATGTGCAACAGATAGTCCTTTTTTCTCTCAGTTACTCAAGTTTCCTTCTGGACCCATATACCTAGCCCAAACAAGGTTAGCTCCTCTTTCGCATCTTTCTTAACTCAGGCCTTTCACATGGGATAGAGTCTAGCCCAGAGACCACAGTAAGTCACGGGCAAGGGCCCTTCTCTGCTAATGCAAAGACGACTTTATTAAGTCCGATCCTTTCCCTCCACCCCCTTATTACCATATCACGAACTCCTACCTCTCTCTCCTAACACCAACCTTTCTCTCACACCTGTTCTCAACTCCCACCCCCGCCTTCCAAACTCCCTCAATGCACGATCCCAATCTTCCCATTTGAAATCCTTGAACTACTTGTCACACAGTTTAAAAGTGAGCCAGTGGGATCACCTATGGTCGTGGCAAGTGGGGCACTTGTTAAAGACTCTCCAACTCATCCTTCCACCTCCAGGTGAGCTCTGTAGAGCATTCAATATATCTATGGGATTGCAGCTCTCTGTCCAGAGCTTACAAAAGTCAGGTCCACCATTTTCAGGTAAGTTAGAACTACTTTTCGGCTCTCTGGACCTTGCCATGTAGCTGCCCTTCTGTGTGCTCCTCTTTGATTAAAGTACCTGCTCTGCTTTCTCTCCCTGCTGTAGCACATGCTTGCTTGGGATGGACTTGCACTTGGTTTACGCCGGCCGCAGACCACTTTTACTTTTCATTTTATCTTGCTGTAATAAGTCTTGTCGCTCTGGCAGGTAAAGTCACCACCACACACCTTGGGCGTCTGGCTGCATTTCCGCTAATTTATCTTTGGCCCAGAACTCCACTCACGCCCACCATCTTCATGCTGCATACATTGGCAGGTAATCCTAGTGGGGTCTCATTCAGCTGTAACAACCACACTTCAGGTCTAATGCTAACAAGATTTTGCATTATGTATATAAACATGTGGATATCTTATACACCCTACCAGCGGCGATCCTGCTTGGTTATGTCACCCACCACAGTGTTTGATTCCATGGCAACACCAAACATGTCACACAATCATAAGACAATGACACACCAGAAATGTGAACCCAAGGCCCACTGGTGAAATTCTACTCAACATAGAAGATTGGTTATGGGGGCTTGAAACCAGACTACACTGCATTGGGCTTAGACATATGGAGTACAACTGAGAAACACATATGACATGTACAAAACCATAGCTCAACATGAGAAAAAAGCTGAGGAACTAAACTAAAACTGAAGCCATAAGGAGAGAGTTATGCCTTGAGGAACCAGCACCCAAGTAGCATAAAATGAAAAATGGAACAAGTTGCCCAAAATAAAGACGTTACTAAGAGGCATGTGTGGGTATGTTAATCGATGTAGGCAAAGAGGCAAAACCTGCACTACCTAGAAAATCCCTTGCAAAGGATTTGATCTAAACTCTAGATTCCAACAGAGCTGCTTTGGAGACATTCTAAATGGTGAAGGAACACGCTAAAGTGCAGACAAATTTAATCACCAGCTACTGGATCTCATAACCCAAGCTCATATCCACAGAAATAAGGATGCAATTAAAAACGTGAGAAAAAACTAAACTCAAAGTCTAATCCCTAAAACCATGTGGGTACAGTATGAAGAGCTAAATATCCTTTCATTAAATCTAAACACCCTAACTGGCAAGTTAAAGGCTGAGGGAACTAGACCAATTATTAATCCCTGTGTAGGAAATATAAAAGCTAGTCTCCTGCAGAATTGAAAGGTGATAGACATTTTAAACAAGTGTGAGTTTTTCCCTTTGCTTGGAAATCAGATGTACCTTTTAATGGAAGAAATTGTGCCCAAAAATGGGCTACATTTATAGGATTCCTCAAGCGCACACACTTGGCCAAGCAATTTATATCAGCAACATCTATATTCCACTCTAGAAACCTGGAGGAAAAAAAAGCCAGTCTACAACAGTGGGATAAGGGAACCATAATACTACTTATGGGAGACAATGCCAAAATTAGACAGGATAACCATCAAAATGCAGTATTAGGAATCACTATTGGAAATTCCCATGTAAGGATCCCCCAATCAACAGATAAAAACTTATGTATCAAGCATCAAATTATTATCCTTTTAAGGAAGTGGCCAGTAATCTCAAATAGCACTTTCTTGAGAAACAAAAATGGGACAACTCTAAAATAATAGTAAATTACATAAGTGGTGGAGCGAAAACCTATTTATCCCACCCATTCCAGACAAACCATTTTCCCAGGAACTAAAAGTGCCACTGGACTGGAATGTGTGTGAAGCATAGCTCTCAGGTGGCGCCATGTCATGCATGACACTGATCCAGTCCTGGCTTTTCCTGTTGCATGCTTGGATTTGTAGGTTTGTTCTTTACTGGCCTACAAATCTCAGTATGGAAAGCTAGGACTGGCTCATGTCATGTAGGATTATCTATGGATCAAACTGCAGAATTGGGTATTTTATTAATACAATCAAGAATGACGGGGTAAAGAATGCTGCGTAATTAAAAATGTTTAACTAGCAAGGCAGTGTACCAATTCATCTTGGTGGAGGGGGAAAAGCAGTACAAGAAATTGCAGTAAAAAAAGTCTTCAAAAATCTTCTTTGGAATTGCCTTTGACGCAGTGGTAAGAATAGGACCATACAACCTTCTGATTAGTAGTATTAAGGGTACAGTGGATAATGTCATAATCTCATATCCAGAAGTTCATACTGGTAGAGTACTACACTGTCGTTATGGACCCACACAGTCCATCTCCTGAGGAAGGGCTTTCAAATCAGAAGGAAAGGAATAAGAAAGGCATGCCAACATCTACGAAAGATAGGTTAGGTGACTAATCAATAGTCTCAAGACCAAGACAGCTGAAGGCCCACGCAATTAAGTAAACAATCTGTTTAATGCTCTACCTGAATAGTGGACTATGGTAATAACAAGCGTGATATGGTCCTTTTGCGAGGAAGACAGTATATCCAGGAAAGAAGTCATTGTACCACTATATTAGAAATTTGACACGAGGCGCAGCCCTTATGAAGGCCAATTATTTAGGCTGTTGGATGCAGATACTAAAATCTGCACAAGTGATCTGAATTCAAATGGAAGAACAGATTGAGGAAGATAAAATTCATGTCAACCCACCTCTCCTAAACTAAGTACCAGAAGGAAAACTCAACCATAAACACCTCATTTGTGAAAGGTGAGTATGTGAATGAAAAGCTAGGCCCAGTGGCTTTTTGCTTTACTTGCTTTTAAAACCTAAAGCAAGTATTTGACACAGTTTATTGATCTAAACTGCGGTAAAAAAATGAGGGCGTTAAGCCTTAAACAGCCTGCACCGAATAATGCAAAGGTTGCACAAGGAAACGGGAAACCTTCAGTACACAGCAAGCTTAGAGAAATATGCCATTTAGAGTAGATGAGGATCTTGACATTTTTTTAGAGTGCGCATATTGGGAACCACAAATAAAAGCTTATAAAAAAAATGCAGATGGGAGTGGCAAGCATCGACCATTTCTCCAAGCTTTATGGAGTGAAGTCTCCAAAAAGCCCAATGGTCCACAATGTGAAAATAGTACCAACAATGCTGTATGGAGCAGAGTTCTTCAGATTAAATTCCCGCCGTGGGCCATTGATACCACAGAGGTGGGAATTTGGTGGTCAGTATGGGAAGTAGCAATGCCACCAAAAATCGGCATCTGTGCTTGGGCTCCTTGGTCTTTGCATAAAGAGATGTAAATGATCCAGAAGAACAAGTTCCTTCTTACCTTGTAACGTTCTTTCGACGGGATGTTCCTCCGACGTATTCCTCATCTTTGATAATACGTTTCCAGCTTGCTGGCCTCGGAAATTATTTCTGTAGAGGGCGCTTTGCGTCGACGTCCGCCGAGTCGATGTCCCTCGACGGCCACCGTATCGGCGCCGACGTCATCATGCCCATAAATAGCCGCGCGCTGCGTCCGTTGCTCAGTTCCGTTTTGTAGCATAAGAAAAGTCATGCCTGAATTGGTCATTGACCTTGAAGGAGCGTAAACTGCAACCACAAGGAAAGTATCACTGCGGGGATGGTTGGGAGGGGCGATGAGGAATACGTCGGAGGAACATCCCGTTGAAAGAACGTTACCAGGTAAGAAGTAACTTGTTCTTCGAAGGGATTGTGTCCTCCGACTTATTCCTTATCTTTGATAGACTCCCATAGCAGTGGCATGTAATTGGAGGAGGGAGTGAGAATGTTATGTATCCCTTTAGGGATGGACCGAATGTAATACAGCCTTGCCAAATCTGGTCTCTTGAGCAGTGGAGGAATCCAGATTGTAAAATTTTGTGAATGTATGTGCGGACGACCATGTGGCAGTCGCACATATGTCCCGGACCGGTACCCCTCTTTGGAGAGCCGAAGAGGCTGCGATACCCCTGGTTGAATGAGCCCCGAGATTTTGGGGTGGCTCTTTCCCTGCCAGTCTAACTTTCCAGGATGGCCAAAATAATCCACCTGGAGATGGTTTGTTTTGTTATGGGTAGTGCCAACTTGTGACCCGAGTATCCTACAAACAGTTGGTCTGCCTGCCTGATCCTAGCCATTCTGCTGATGTAAAAGCTGAGAGCTCGCCTTGGGTCCAGCTTATGTAGCCTTTCCTCCTCTTTCCCCGGATGGGGAGGAGGGTAGAACGAAGGCAAGGTAATTTTCTGAGTAATATGAAATTCAGAAACCACCTTTGGGAAGAAATTAGGCTTCACCTGTAGGACAACTTTGTCCTTGTGGAAGATTGTATGTGGGGTTTCACAGGAAAGAGCTTGTACCTCGCTCACCCTCCTAGCAGATGTTAGTGCTACCAATAGGACAGTTTTAAGAGTGAGAAATCTCAGCGCGCAAGAGTGAAGTGGTTCGAATGGAGTGCCCCTTAGGAAGTTTAAGACTAAATTTAAGTCCCATAAGGGAACCTGGAATGGTTTTGGAGGGTAAACAGTTAGTCCCTTGAGAAATTGTACCACTAGAGGAAGTTTGAAATAGGATGGTTCCTCCGCAGTGCGCTTGAAGATAGAAAACGCTGCGAGATAGCCTTTTACAGTGCCAACTTGAAGGCCTGAGTTTGCCAAGTAGAGTAGAAACAATAACACCGTTGGTGTACCACATGAAAAAGGGTCGATATTCTCTTCCCTACACCAGCTGCAAAATTTGTTCCAACGGCAGCGGTATAAAGACTTTGTTGCTGGCCTTCTGGCCGAAAGCAACACCTCCAGGACGTCATCAGGGAGATCCCAATCCTTGTACCTCACCCTTTCAGAAGCCAAGCGTGAAGGTTGAGGGTTCTGGTGTCTGGATGGAGAACCTGACCTCGCTTCTGCGAGAGAAGATTCTCTTTGAGTGGAAGACGGATTGGAGGACAGATGGACAAATCTAGAAGGTCCGGGTACCACGTTCTCCTGGCCCAATCCGGGGCAATTAGGATCATGGTTTTCCGGAATCTTCTCAACCTCCTGATCATTTGAGAAATAACAGGGACTGGTGGGAACGCGTAAAGGAGTGGGAACTCCCAGTCCACTACGAACGCATCTCCTAGAGCTCCTCTCGGGGGAAATTCCCTTGAACAGAACAGATCGCACTTCCTGTTGGTGCTTGTGGCGAACAGATCCACCTGAGGGGTTCCCCAAAGGGCGAAGATCTCTTGAAGGACTTCCTGAGCTAGCTCCCACTCGTCCGCTGTCAAGTTCTTCTCCCCAGCTAGGTGGACTGCGATAGAGAGATTCCTTCTTGGATTGCCCAAAACCAGAGCTGCATCGCCTCTCTGCACAGTGGCAGTGATCCTACGCCTCCTCTTTTGTTGAGGTAGTGCATGGCCACCGTGTTGTCCGTCATTATCAGGACATTTCTCCCCTGTACTGATGGCAGGAAAGCTTTCAGCGCTAGTCTGATCGCTCTCAGCTCTAATATGTTGATGTGTAGTCTGGACTCCGATGGAGACCAACGACCGCTGATGGTCAAGTCGTTGGCATGGGCTCCCCAACCCGTGAGTGAGGCGTCTTTATTTCCGGCCATGGTTGCCAAAACAGTTCTCCTTTCAAGATGATCTCTGGATAGGCCCACCATTGAAGGTCGCGGGCTACCTTGTCCGGAATCCAGAGGAGATCTGTCATTCTCCCTGAGAATTGCGACCACTGACTTCTCAGTGCCCACTGAAGAGATCTCATTCTCAGGCGAGCCTCTGGCACAAGGAAGATGCAGGATGCCATGAGGCCTAGCAACCTCAAAAAGTCGAAGGCTGGGAGACGTTGGGCATTTTGAAACTTGGTGACCATCTGTAGAATATCTTGAGCCCTCACCTCTGGTGGTGAGGCTTTACCCAGGGAAGTGTCCAGGACCGCTCCAATGAACTGGAGTCTCTGTGATGGTATCATCTGTGGCTTCTTTAAATTGAAGGAGAAGCCCAGTCTGTGAAGGAAATGGCAGACATAATCTAGCTGGGCCTGGGCCTGTTCCGAAGATACAACCCTGATCAGCCAATCGTCCAGGTAGGGGTAGACGTGGATCCCTTCCCTCCTTAGACTCGCCGCCACTACCGGCATCAGCTTGGTGAAGACCCTCGGGGCGGAGGTCAGCCCAAATGGCAGAACTCGAAATTGATAATGAGAGTCGCCAATTGCGAACCTCAGGTATTTCCTGTGTTTGAGATGGATTGGCACATGGAAATAAGCATCCTGAAGGTCCAGAGATACCATCCAGTCCTGGAGCTGGAGGGCCTGAAGGATCTGAGAGAGAGTTACCATCTTGAACTTGTCCTTCCTGAGGAACTTGTTCAATTCTCGTAAGTCCAGGGTGGGTCTCAGTCCTCCATCCTTCTTTGGTATGAGAAAGTAGGGGGAGTACCAGCCCTTGTTCCTGTCCGCTACAGGTACCGGCTCTATGGCACCTTTATAATTTCCTGCAAGAGGAGCGGATCTGGAACTTTTAGAGAGCTGTTCCCCGGTGGATGACTCTGTGGAATGTGTAGAAAGGGTAGGCAGTAACCTTGGGAAACTGTCTCCAATGCCCAAGCATCTGACGTTATAGCCTGCCATTCCGTCAGATGGTGAGTTATCCTGCCCCCACAGGTGTATTGTGTGGGAAGGCCTCAGAGTGGTTTGGGGGTGGCTGATGCAGATGCCGAGGGTAAAGAGGCACCTGCTGCGGTCTTAGTACTTTTTACCCGTCCACCTCGGGTTGATCTCCTTTGGCCTCTTTGAGCCGGCTGTCCTCTGCCTTTCCCGAATGCGGAATAATAGCGAAAGGACTTTCCTCTCCCAGAGGTTCCTGAGGGGCGAAAAGGAGTTTGGCGGATAGCAGCTCCTAAAGATTTTGCTGCTGCTTTAGAAGTCTGTAACGTTTCCAGACTGTCATCAGCCTTTTTCCCGAATAATGAAGAGCCGTCAAAGGGCATATTCAAAAGTCTGGCCTGTACATCTGGAGCAAAGCCCGACTTTCGCAACCACGCATGCCTGCGGATTGTTGTACTTGCCGCAATGGCCCTGCTGATACTGTCAGCGGAATCGATGCCAGTTTGAAGTGATACGCACATGGCATCTTTGCCATCTTTAATAATGTTAAGGAAGGCTTTGTTTTCCTCTCCCTCGGGTATGCAGTCAGCCGCTGATGAAGCACACTCCCATAGTGTGTGACTGAACCTGGCGAGCGTACAGGTGGCGTTGGACTTCAACGCCATAATACAGGCAGAGAAGACTCTTCGCCATAGAGTCGTACCTCTTGTCATCTCTATCCTGTGGGACAGTAGGGTAAGCGGTCCTAGTGCTAGATGAAGTTGCCGCTTGAACCACCAGGCTCTCTGGGGTCGGGTGTTTTGATAAGTATTCAGGGTCAGCAGCTGCTACCCTATACTTGGTTGACAATCTTTTATTGACCGCAGGGATAACTTCAGGAGTTTCCCAATTAGATGCAATTTTCCTTTGTAAGGCTGCATGGAAGGGGACCACCGGGTCCTCCTGTGGGCCTTTGTCTAATATATCTGTTAGGTCATCCTGTTGAAAAGCAGGTGAAGGCGCAGACCAACCCATAAATTCAATAATTCTTGCCATCAGGGTTCTATAGGGTGTTTCGGCATGTTCCCCTGGGTCTGGCTCAACAAATTCCACTTCTGGGGAAGTGTCCAGCCCACTTGCCTCATGTAGTGACTCCTGTAGGTCCTTCAGCCTTCTTTCCTCAGAGGTGAAATCCTCTGAAATAGGCAGTGTGGTCCTCTGTAACCCGAATGTTTCCTGGTCAGAATCTTCCCCCTCTTCATTAATTGAATATAGTCTTGGGTACTCTGATCTCAGAAATGGTGTAAAACCCATCTCTAAGTCAGAATGAGCCAAACTCATCGTTATTGGATGAGAAAACATTCGATGTAACAGGCTTCGAAGGCGCCGAGAACGGCGTTGAAAAAACTGGAAGGGGTCTCGAAGAACTCGAGAGGATCGGGATCCTACTCGAGGGCATCAACGACGGTCTCAGCGTTGTGCCAGAGGCCCTTGGAATCATTGTTGGCTGTGGAGTGGCCTTGGTCCTCTCTTTCATCGGCGTCGACTTCGGCGATGGCGTCGAGTCGATCGACCGATGCGTCGAGGAACCCTTCGACAACGGCGTCGATGGCATCTTCGAGGACGGCATCGAAGATTGTGCCTTCTTACCCGATGGCTCATGGCGCTCTCGGGTGGAATGTTTCGCCGGGTGCTACGACTCGCAGCGTTTTGATTTTTTGGGTTTTTCACCCGGGGTATCACCCTCAACTGTCTTCGAGGGGGTCGAGGCCGCGTTCTCGAAGACGCTTAACATTTTCTTTCTGAATTCCTCCCACTCAGCTTGAGAACTGTGTTTAGTGGGACAGGAGACCCTTTCTGGGGACACAGAAGACGAGGAAGGGGACCTTCGACGTCTCTTTTTTGAGTGTCTTTATCTCGACGAATGGTGGGAGCTACTTCGAGACTGTCATGATGCCTACCTCTAAGGAGCCAGGCCGGGCCCAGCAACCCCAGAGGCAGACATCATTTTCCCCAGGGAAGTCTCAGCGGGCCCAAGTCGGGGCCCTTTGGACTCAGTCCTGGCGCCTTAGGCGCCAGGCTCATAGCGGACCCCAGTCCTGGCGCCTTAGGCGCCAGGCTCATAGAAGAGGATATGTGTTTAAGTGCTTGGGTGCACACTTACCTGATGCAGACCTTGCTGCTTCATCCAGGCCCTCTTGAGGCCTGAATGGGACTACTTAACCTGTAGGACTACTTCACCACCCGGATGTGGTTGGGGAAGGATACATACCTGATTGGTGGAAGGATACATACCAGGAACTTCTTCCAAGGCTATTTAAACCCCACCCGAACAGCCACACATGGTTCGCGTTGTTCTGCACCTAGCAGCTGGACGCTCACCGTGTCAGCTCCTGCATCCTGACTTCAGCCACGCCTGCCAGCACCCTGGAACACCTGCAAGGGGAGAAAGTAAGAGAATAGGAGAAGAAAAGCCCTTACCTGCTAAATCTGCATCCCGGAGTCATTTCTCCAACGGCCCTGAAAAGGAAGACATCATTTTAAAGGCATTTTGTTTCGATCGCTGCAGCGCTGCATTTTACTCACCTTTGCAAGGCGCTTCCATCTTCAGCAGCGATCTTCCGGATTCAGCTACGCCCTGGCGCCTAGAGGAAAAAAGACAAGAACAAAGGTGAGAGGGAGAAAAGGAATAAGGAAAGCTCAGTTTCCTTTGAAGTCTTACCTGTTGGATTATTCCCACTGCATTTCGGGTCCTGCCGCTTCCTGGCATCTCCGGACCCCGGCCCCTATGGGGAAAAAAGACAAAGACATTGAATGAGCGAATGCAAAGACATTACCTGAGCGCTCATCCAGAACTGTTTCACTTCGGGTCGGCGCCATATCTCCGGCACTCCGAACCCCGGCCCCTAAGGGGAAAAAGACATAAGCATTAGCGCTTGCTGCAATTAGACAACGAACATTATTATTAAGCTTGAACTTTTGAACAGAACTTTTACAGCGCCTTACCTGAACAGTCAAGCTTACCTGAACTCCAATCAATCCTCAATCCAGTGAAGTAACTGGGTTTCAACGCGCCCCTGCATCAGAAGCAGGATGGAGAGCTCATCCTTCCAAACCCTAAGGTGAGGCTTCACGGGGAATCGTGGAGGAGGTATCGTGGAGGGTTGGAAGGGAGTGGGAGGCTTGAGCATTGTTCCACAGTTGGTAATACTCCCTTTTCACGCACAGGAGGGTATCCAACGAGCCAGGAAGCCAGAATAGAGGGGCCCTTCCTGTCCATCTTCAGAGTTCTGCGCCTTCGACGCCGCGCCTCCGAGGGAACCAGGTGAGCTTTACAGAGATCTAGAATGGGAATGTTTTCGACAGCGAGGAGACGAATGCCTCGACTCAGCCGACGAAACTTTCAAGGAGGTTTTGACTGACTTACCTCTCTCGAGCTTCCCCTTGCGCTCCTTCAAGGCTTTCGCCGTCATGGACATGCAGTCCTCACACTCCGAACAATGGTGCTCGGATCCCAATTACCACAAGCAGATCCTGTGTGGATCCGTTATCAACATTTTTTTACCGCAGTCTCAACATTTCTTGAAGCCGGATCGCGGCGTCGTCTGATCCGATGAAGAAGCCATCGAGAACGATAAGGTATATTCGAGTAGATATAGTTAGTTATCCTGACTGAACTGAGCAACGACGTTCCGAGGCCCCACAAAGCGTGGAAAAACGGAACTGAGCAACGACGCAGCGCATGGCTATTTATGGGCGCCGATACGGTGGCCGTCGAGGGACATCGACTCGGCGGACGTCGACGCGCAGCGCCCTCTACAGAAAAAGTTTCCGAGGCCAGCACGGAAACGTATTATCAAAGATCAGGAATACGTCGGAGGACACAATCCCTTTGAAGAGTCATTTACGGAAAAGGTAGTAAGGGGACTACTAAGAACAAAGGATGAAAAGAGAACACAATGGGAAATGTATGCAACCAAATTGATAAGCAAAGGGATGTTACATATTTCAAACTGGCTTTAGACCGGGATCCAGCACGGCACACACTATCCAGTTACTTGAAACCATAATGGATCAGGTCAAAATGCCCCATTCCTCTGCTGTGTATATGACATTTGTTGATTTTAGGTCAGCGTCCCACCAGGTCAACCAGGAGCTTCTATGGAGCAAACTCCGGTGATGGGGTTGCCCTAGTTGGCTTCTTGAAATTATTGTGGCACTCAACTCTGAAACTACAGCCCAGATTCATTTGGACAATGAAGCAAATTTGTCAAAGCCTATGAGAATCAATCGGGGAGTAAAGCAGCAATGCATGTTAGCACCACTGCTTTTTGATATTTACGTTGCTGACCTATTGGCTAGATTGACAAAAAGTGCCAAATGTCCCCCAAAAATTGGAAACTTGATTGTTGTCGCCATGCTGTATGCAGACGACCTAGTGTTTTTTTATTAGATGCTAACGGGCATGAAGGCGAGTATGAACGAGTGGGAACAATAAGCAGAAAAACATGGAATGTCTGTCAGCTTAAATAAGACCAAAACCATGCTTGTGTCGGCAAAGAAAATCAATAAAACCCGACTGCATACCGGCCTTGATAGTATTAATTACACCGATTCCTAAAAAATATCTAGGAATAGAAATGTCAAACAGTGGTGATCATAAATGTTGAGGAAATCAAAGCCAGACGGGCAAATCAAAATACACAATTAGTTTGTAAATGTGCTAATAATTTTGCTGGGTTTTCATTGGAAGGGGTTCTTTGCGTCTATCAGCAGTGGTTCTGCCCGGGGATTCTGTAAGGCTTAGAGACCTTGATATTGACCAATCTAAAGTGGCTGGATGTAATAAAGGGGAATTTCTGGAACAAGGTGTGGTCTACCACGGTCCGCCTCCATTAAATATGTGCGCCTGGCACTAGGGTTGGTTTCCTTGCAAGAAAAAATTGATACGCAGGGGTGTGTTGTTTCTGGAGGCATAGTTATCTACAGTATGCCCACTTTTAGCAAAATTGGGGGAGTCCCTGGATAGGACAATCAGGAGGTCTGGGGGGGGGGGGGGGATACGGATCCCTTTGTGAACCTATTTAAAGAAACTTGCCACCTCTTAAACCGAGAACCTAATTTTGAACGATTTAATTCGTTTCTGGCTTTAAAGGGGGCTTTTTCACTGAGATTAAAGAAGTGGGACTGGATATGTAACTATGAACATCTCTCAGGGTTACACGGATAACGACAGGTACATAGCTACTTGAAACCCCAAAGGTTCCTATTGCAGCGACCCAAAGGTCCGTAGATTTAGTTTATTGATGCGCACAAATCAACTCCCTCTGCACTCTATATGTGGCGCCAAATTGAATCTACCTAAAGAGTCTCGGTACTGTAGAATCTGTAAAATTCCGGTTAACGAAGAAACTGAAACATTTGTTGACCGAATGTCCATGTCTAATGTCTCTGTATGTGACTATTCTGGGTAACTTGGTACAAGAGTAGGAGACCATTAAAACGAATGAATGTTGGATCTACTGCTTCAACACAATCAACTGCAACACACTTAGAACTGTACTGGGTCTGTAACAGTGTACCACTAAAGCTAACCGATAGGACAGTAAGGTAATACGGTTGAAACACATGAAGGACCCTACCCATATGAATGTATTTATTTTAGTTGTATGGAAGTGTGTTTACCATGTATTTACTGTGTGTTTTAAAATATTTTATATTGTTTGTTTTTAAAATTGTTCAATGAACATTTATGTGTTGTTGTGGTGAATACAATAAATACATAAAAGAAAAAATAAGGCAGTGGATCATTGATTGTGGAAGATGCAAGAAGACTAAGGGCACCTCTTGCCCCATATTGCTGCCTGGCCGGAAAAGGACACCCTGAAATTAGTTTAGGGCCAGGAAATGGATTTGGCAGAAATAACTAGACCTGATTTTGAGCTTATTCACAAACGCGTGACTGAACCAATTGAAAACTAGCAATTTGTGTTCTATATCAGGGTCTGCCTACATAAACCCCAAGTGAGCAACTGTGGATTGCAGCAAGCGCACAACTGGGTCCACTTCTAACTAATGTGCATGCACCATCAGAAGCAGAGGGAGTTCTGGTTGAGGCTTCCATTAAGAGCGAGAGGAATACTAACAGCTGTTTAGACAATGCCCTCTGCATCAGGGAGTGCCACCCCCAGTGAAGCATGCACATGGGTTATGGAACACTATAGTAAAATACTCACATGGGTAAGTGGAAAAGTAGAAGTCCAATACTCCCAATTATGCCTGTGGTTAGAAGGTTTGGCTTGAGACCATGCCCAGTTGCCACTCTGACAACAGCATTACCATGACCCATGCCCTGGGCAGTGGCCACAATATATTTGCCGGCTACCACTAAACCCAACAGACTCAGTCTGAGCCCATGCAAGCAGGGGTTTGGCACCAAAAGAAGGCTGAGGGGAGTGCAAGTGAGTGTAATATGACCTAAATGTTGGCTATTTTCCATCCTGAAGTGGTTCAAATGTGGCCCTTTTTAAAAGTGTTTCCAACAGTGTCTGCAGCAGGCAAAGCTTAAAACATTTTACCAAGTCAGAAACAGATCAGGTTGGCTGTTTTTCTAATCTGGTTGCCCTTTACAGATATTTGCATTCCCCCAACCCAGGTACACTAACGTGATTTGTTCAAGTTAGAAGAAAAAAAAGATTTTCACTAGAGACCAACAAAGACCTGCAAATGAGACCACACGCAGGTTTGTGGATATCCTGTCCAATGGTTTTTTTACTGAAAATCTGCTTTTAAGAATTTGCAATGGAAATGCATGTTTTGGGGGATTCACCTCTGTAAATCTGCTTTCTTCTGATAGAATATCATGAAACCGTCTGTATATTCAAAATGTGCTGTGCATTTCTTTTTGTAAAGTGTTGTGAAGATTTGTTTTATGGTGCCGCATTTATAAGTATCTGAATATGTGCTCTGCCTATGGGGAGTAGAACGTAACCTACTAAAGGGTCATAATTGACGACTGGCTAAATATATTTTACACACAAATACACAGGCTCGGCAATGTTGACCCTATTAGGGTTAACTTGTTCCCTCATAGGAAAAGAATGTTGCGTAGCCTATAACTTTGATGCTCAAAGAATCAGCAGGAAATGTCCCAAAAAAATATAGACCTAATGTTTTTGCAAAGTTGTGTGAGGCGGAGTGGGGAATGGGCAAAATGAAAGAAAGGGCAAAATGAAGAGACAGGACTCTGGATGGATTAGCACCATGTTTTGTCAAAAAACCCTGTGGTCTGATTCCAAATTGCACTTTCGCAAATGTTAGGTTAATCCAGTCAGTTGTTTCTTTAAACACGGCCTAACCTTGGTTCCGAAATTAGTTGCCTCTATTTGGTCAGCAGAGAAGCTTGTAGGCCTAGTCAGCAGACATTTCTGACCAATATCATGGGCCGATTAAGTCTGCAGACAGAACAGAGGAAGCCAATTGGTCAATGGTGAAACGGAGAACGTAAAAATATTTTTAAAAAGACCGGTTTGTTCGCAGACATTTTGGGAACAGTCGGACAGCTTATTGAAAATAGACATTTTGGGAACAGTCGGACAGCTTATTGAAAATATGTTAAGAGAACATTTCACTAGTCTTAAACAGAAAGGGTAGAGAAGGGGTGAGGCATGGTCAGAATGGGGTGGAATAAGTCTTGAAAAGAGCAAAAAAAGGCTGTTTTTTCGTGGGGTCTGCAGACAGCGCACAATTTTTACACATACCCTCAGTGTGAGGGGTGGGGTGGATTAAGGTGTTCAAAATGGCAAAACACGGTCACCCGATCTGTGAGCATGAACATGTGCTTGTGGAATGTTGTTCATGCCTGCTGACATTTTGCACTGAAAAGCAACTGCAGGTGGTACTTGTTGGGTGGGTAGGTGAGTGGGGTCTGGGTGTAGTCCTGTAAAGAGGCTAGTGGGCTTTGTTAACCGCTATGACAGGGCAAAGTAGCCACAGGTCTTGGCCTGCCAGGGTAAATTGGCCCTGTATCCTGTTTACTATGGCAATGAGAATGGAGTGGTTGCAGCCTTGTAACAAGGCTAGTGTGTCCATCCTCCGTGCAAGGGTTTAGTAGATTTGATTTGGGTCCTGGCCCAATGCCAGGCCTCTGTGTTCCTCTTTACCCGGAGACAAAGGTTGGTCTGGCATTTATATCATCCAGGTGGTTTCCTGAATGGCTCAAATTCAGAAAGCCATGCAGAATGTCAATAAAGCCATTTGTGCATTTCTGTGTGACAGTGTATGCCTTCTGGTAAAAATGCCATTCACCATGATGGAATTCATATTTTTCAAAAAGGGGGAGTACATCTCGCTGATCATGGCAATGACTTTTTCCTATATAATATTAAGCATGCCTCAAATCTGTGTAAAGATAGCAGAAAAGGTTCTATAAGCCCCCTATTGTTGGTTGGAAAGAAAGGTTTTATTTTTCATTTCATTCTTGGTTTTTTGATAGTCTGGCCCGCGGACACCTATACATTTCCACAGATACCCATCAAAGCAGAAACGTTTTATTGTAGTAAGTGAAGGGACTTGCCGATCAGATCTGTTTTTAGTAAATGTGTTCTGCAGGTGAATTTTCAGATAACGCATTACTAATCCATGTCATGTATGCGTGTCATTTTTATGGAGAAAAAAAGTGCTTTATATTGTATGATACTTTAATGAGGTATTCTGTGGAAAGTTTACACACCGAGACTACTCTTAAAAATATGAATGAATATTGCAATTTTGTCGAGATTAGTTGTGAAGTATAGTTTAAAAAAAAAAAAGAGGAAGTTTCGCTTTTAAGAAGGGAATGAAGAAAATCACAAACTTGATATAGATCTGTGTTTAAAATCTACATAGCAAGACAGTTCAGAAAGTGTGTGAAATTATCAGCTATGTGAAATATTCCATACATGCATTTTGTAAGACTTATTTAATCTTACTAAGATATTTATGTGAGCATACAATTAAATATTGATGAAGTTTATAGAAAGATGTGTTTACAAGGCACAGCACTATTCTCAAAATGGGTATAAACCACAGAAGGGAATTCACAAACTTCTTACTCCATGGAGCAATGTCTGTTATCTACAAAAAGAAGTTCAGTTCCTAAAAAAATGCCAATCACACATGGGTATCCTGTCTGACAGTTAAATAATACTGTAGTACTCAAAAATACAAATTTTATTAATCATACAAAGTCAATTTCTAATAAAAAAACCATCTGGTAACCATATTACTGGTACACTTAAGGTATCTGTTCTGTACCTTTCCAGATGACGAAAACGTCATCTATATAACGTAGCCAACACAGAATATTCTCTAGGAATGAATTCAAGTTAGTATACACTACTGTTTCCTCAAACATATTGACATACAAGTTAGCCACATTTGGGGCCATTGCCGCCCCCATCGCTGTGCCCTCAATCTGTTTATAGAACTGGCCCATAAATTGAAAAAAAGTTGTTTGTGACGGCCATTTCTGTACACCATTTTATGAATGAGTTGGAGACTGGATGTTGATCTTCTCTATTGAGTAAAGTCTCTTCCCCTACCTCCAATGTTGCTAATTGAGGTATATTGGTATAAAGTGCTTGAATGTCCAGACACAGTAACACATTTTTGCTGGGGTCAAAAACATTACCCTCAATCCTATTGATGGCATCCGTGGTATCTTTTATATAGCTTTTCATATTAGGAATGAATGGTCTCAAATAAAAGCCCACGAATTTGGAAAGGCGTTCTAGGAGCGAATTAACTCCCGAAACAATAGGTCTACCCGGGGATTTCTCCAAATTTTTGTGGATTTTGGGGAGAATGTAGAATACAGGTATTCTACCAATCTCTCTGATTAGGTACTCACCCTCCTGTTTAACAGGGTACATCGTCTTTGTAAGAAGACTGTTGTATGGAAATACAGATTAATCTTGAATAGAAACGACACAAGATACTTCACACCCCTGAAGAATGTCCTACATTGTTGTGTTTAAGGGACAGAAACTTGTACACGTTGGGAATCTATAAAATAAAATTTAGAATATGAAATAGCCGAAACACCTAAGGCAAAGGGATCTCAGTGTGATTAGGTTACACATGTTGACCCAAGACTAAACATATGATTAGAACCCACTGATGTTGATTCACTTGTGTTGTTTTAAGGTTTGTAAACTGTTTTATGTGATATGATCATTGTTAAGATGGTTTATTAGAAATTGACTTTGTATGATTAATAAAATTTGTATTTTTGAATACTACCGTATTATTTAACTGTCAGACAGGATACCCATGTGTGATTGGCATTTTTTTTAGGAACTGAACTTTTTGTAGATAACATACAAGGCATGGCAAGCACACTGGAATGTATGGAAGATAACTAACCTTCTGGGAAAAAATAAGAGACTATGGAATTAAGTCAATATGATGTGAATGTTAAAGGCTTGTATGGGTTTTAGTTGGTAAGTAAAAAAGGTACCTTTGCCTTCTGTTGTACCTTTGTAGACAATGAGCACTTGTGAAATGAAGGACTTCAGTGTTGTAAAGGTTGTATAACAACATTTGATCTGTGAGGTGTAAGGTAGTAGGCATGGGGAACATATGGATGTTTTCGTTTCAGGTAAACCTGGGCGCAGATTACTTTTTCACATTAGTACAAACTGTAATAAAGTAGATGTATGCCATCAGGATGTATTTTGTGATTTGTGACCTTTGCCTTTGTTCTAGGATTTGATTAAGCTTTGGACCTAAAATTTGGGCAGCCATTGTATACTACACAATACATTCTTCTAGTGCAGAAGAATTTTCTTGCGTGCCCCATTTATGGATAATTTTATGCATTCAATAGGTTGTAGATATGTTCCATTAAGGGAAACATACACAAATATGTAACAATACTTTAATGGGTAATATGCATGTTTTACCTATTTAAATAAATACATTAGGAGCAAATGTATATAGTGGCAAGAGACAAATACAGGAGCGAGAGGGATTTAAAAGGATTTGCAGCAAGTCAAGAGATTGGAAAATACAGACCACAGATTACCAAAATCAAAGAGTTAAAAATTCAAATCAGGATTTACGAGAACATTCCGACCTAATTTCATTGTCGAGCATGTACCGGTGAGGATGTTCTCCAATCATAATAATGATAGTTTGGATTTACTTAGATTTGATGGATACTCCCTTCTTCCCCTAATCATGAAATGGATATTAATGTTTCCCCATTTTCAATTTATATTACTTGTCGTGACTGTCATTCTTTCTCTTAGTGTGCATTATTCATGTACATTTCATTATGTGTTCATATATAGCATTGTTTTTTCATGTTTATTAATTCAATAAGGTTTTTGTGATGCTAGATTTAAGTATAACAATTTGCATATAATGTTAATGAGCTTACATTACGTTTAAGGCAAATATTTAATTCTTGTCTGGCCGTATATTAAGAGTTTGTTGGAGTTGTATGGGGGGTGGTATAGGTTATTGTAGGTGCTTGAGCTTGTCTAGCAATTTGAAATTTCATGGGTGCACTTAAGACAAATGAGTTATTTACAAGCATGCAGGTTACTTCTTTCAGCCTATTACACTGCATTCTTACTACTAAAAGTAGCTTAACAATATAGGTTTAAAGGTGGCATTTGCAATGAAATACCATGCAACTGGATTGCTTTTGCAGGTGCACAAGTCAACCGGATTCCATAAGTATTAATTGACTTATGTTCAGTGTGGAAATGACATGCTGCTGGTAATGATCGGCTTATAAAATGTGTCCTATTCTCCAACTTCACCTGAACATTTTTGTAAAACCAGCAAAAAAAAGTGCAGTGCGAGTTCGACTGCTATTTTGACAATCAGTAGGACATTTAAAAAGTGGTGTTGTGTAGTGGGAGCAGATTTCTATTCTTGGATCAGGAAAGGGACTTCTTAAAAATGATTTCAGTATTTTGTAGTTGTGCTATTTTGAAGGTATTTTTCACAACAAAAAGAAAACTGGGAAGGTGAACACTGGGTGCTAAACTATGGGACAACTGTAAGAGGTGGTAAAAAAATATGGCAGGGGGCCACTCCCTAGGTGAAGAATTCCGAGATGGAACCAGTTACTTACCTGTAACTGTTCTCCAGCATGGGTCTGGCATGGATTCACATGCTCATGAATATTCCCAGTCAGGCCGGGAATCCTCAGTAAAGAAAAAAATCAGTATCAGTTTCGTTTCTGATCTGTCTTTCTTAGTAGTAACCAATCACTGGTCTCTTGGTCATACTGCCCCCAGCCAATGACTGCCCTCTCCCTAAGTGCGCCCCTGGCAGCCATCCTCAGATTTGGCAGCATGAAAAGTGGCAGTATGACCAAGTGAAGAGCCGCAGAGGGGTGGAGGGAGGGTCGCATGTGCATCCATGACAGACCCATGCTGGAGAACAACAGTTACAGGTAAGTAACTTGTTCCTTCTCCAGTATGGGGTCTGGCATGGATTCACATGCTCATGAATATAAGAATACATAGCAGTACACACATGCACAACCATGGGAGGTGGCAAGGCTCAACATTAAGCATTACATAAACTCAACATTAAGCAACTCTTACCTCCCCCACCGAGCTCACCTTCAGGCGAACAGGTTGCACAGCACTGCCTGGTTGACTCTGGACTCCTCCCTGGAATCTTGGTCGATGCAGTAGAATTTCGTGAAGGTGTGCGTCGACCTCCACATAGCAGCCCTGCAGATGTCCAGCAGGGGAACAACAGACAAGAATGCCGTGGTAGCAGCGATCGCTCTGGTCGAATGGGCTCTCGGACGGCCGGGCAACGGTCGGTTTGCCAACCGATGACAGTGCATGATGCAGCTGGAGAGCCATCTGGAAATGGAAGCCTTCCGGAGGGCCTTCCCTTGATTGACAGGTCCAGAGTTCACAAAAAGTTGTGATGTCTTCCGAAAACTCTTTGTGCGGTCCACGTATAACTTCAGCGCTCTAGCTACATCCAGCGAGTGCAAAGTCCTTTCAGCCGGTGACGAAGGCGACGGGAAGAAAACTGGCAACACCAAGGGCTCGTTGAGGTGGAAGTCCGACGGCTCCTTGGGCATGAAGAAGGGGTGCGTCCTCAGCACCACCCTCGTTTCGTGGAAAGTCAAGTAAGGAGGCTTGCAGGATAGGGCCTGGATCTCTCCCACTCGTCGTGCGGAGGTGATGGCCACTAGGAAAGCTGTTTTCCACGACAGAAATTTCAACGGTGCCGAATGCAGGGGCTCGAATGGCGGCCCATGAGCCTGGTCAACACCATGTTGAGCTCCCACGCCGGGGCTGGAGAGCCTTCACCGGCGGGAACGATCGGAATAGTCCCTTCATAAATTCCTTCACCAGGCGATGAGACGACAGGGATGCCCGTCCCGTAGTTCTGGTGTAACGGGAAATCGCTGCCAGATGGATCTTGATGGAAGCGTGAGCTAGCGCTGCCTTGGCCAGCGACAGCAGGTACGGCAGCACTTGGGGGGCCGCAATTCACAGAGGGTTAATCTTCTGTGCACGGCACCAGACAGAGAACCTCTTCCACTTGTGTCCATAACACTTTAGAGTTGAGGACGCCCTGGCCTTTGCAAGCACCTCCTTGCAGTCCACCGGGATATCGTACCCTCCAAACTCTAGTGCTGCAGAAGCCAGGCCTGCAAGTTCATCGACTCTGGGTCGTGATGGAGGGTGGAGCCTCCTTCTCTGGAGAGAAGATCCGCGTCCGTCGACAGTCTGACTGGGGGGGACGCTGACAAGTCCAGAAGGTCTGGGAACCAGATCTGTTTCGGCCACGCTGGTGCAGCGAGGATCATCCTGCACCGGGACCTCTTGAGTTGGTTGATGATTCGGAGCAGCAACGGCAACAGAGAGAACGCATAGAGGAACAGGCCATCCCAGGGCAACGAGAAAGCATCGCCCATGCTCCTCGTCTGGGGAAACCTGCTGGCGAACCTCTGGCACTTGGAGTTCATCGCCGTCGCAAACAGGTCGATCTGGGGTTTGCCCCATCGTTGGAAAGGTGTCATGATCTCTGCTTCCAAAAGGTCAGGGTTTTCCCAACTCCCTTTGAAGCAGATCCAAAACCCAGGATCCGAGTGCCAACCAGTCCCAATTGGGACCTTTTGGACCCAGTCCTGGCGCCAGTGGCACCAGGCTCATAAATATGCCCAGTCCCAGCGCTGGAAGCACCGGGCTCATAATGCTTGGGTGGACTTACCTGCAGCAGACCATGCTGCTTACTTGCCTGCCAGTTGAGCCTCTGATCCTCTTCTGTTTGGAACTACTTTTCCTGTTGGGTGGGGCTGGAGCCACTCCCTAGATTCAGAACACTGGAACTCTTCTGGAAGGCAGGAACTCTTTTTTTTTACCAGGAACTCTTTTCTTACTTAGGCGTGGCTGTGGAAGGAGAGACCTAAGCACTACAGGAGGCTATTTAAACCACACCCGGTGGATGAATCTTGCTTTGCGTTATTCTGCACCCTCTGCAGCAGAACGCTCATCGTGTCTTCTGCATCCGGTCCTGGGCCTAAGGAAAAAGGCTTACCATCCTGAATCCAGTCTTCAGCAACACCTATAAAGACAAGAAAGAACAGGTTAGCATTCCGGCATCTGAAAGGCAAAGGCTTACCTACTCTTCGTGCACTCCGGAGGTCTTCACACTGCATTCCGGCATCTGAAGACAAAAGCTTACCAACTCTTCGCACGCTCCGGAGGCCGTCGGCGCTGCATCTCGCATCTGAAAGACAAAACAAGGTGCGTTTAAAGACATTGGGGAACTTTAATACTCACGTGCCATTACTCCTTTCCACATCTAACCCAGTGGGTATCCCGGCACCCTGCAGCCGCTCCGAACTTGTACCTGCAA
Source organism: Ambystoma mexicanum (assembly GCF_040938575.1). Classification (NCBI taxonomy): domain Eukaryota; kingdom Metazoa; phylum Chordata; class Amphibia; order Caudata; family Ambystomatidae; genus Ambystoma; species Ambystoma mexicanum. Next base: position 722,640,726 of record NC_090923.1, read on the forward strand.
AATAAAAAGACAGTTAGAGCGCTTCGTGAAGCTGGCAACAAGCGCTTACTTACGTGCTTCCAGGCGCTTCTATTCATCACACGGGCTCCATCTTCAACTCACTTCAGCCCGTCATCCGCCATCGCCGGAACCCTGCAAAACAAGAGACATCATTATTAAAGACTTTAAAGACATTTGAGTTACTCAAAACTTACCGTTCGTGCAGTAAACGACGGACAGCAGTCCTCTGAAGTCAAGAGGCCTGCGCTACCTATCCAGTGAAGAAACTGGTTACAGCACCCTGCCCCGAGGCAGATGGAGAGCTCGGCATTCACTTACCTAAGGTGAGAGCGTTAACCTGTGGGGGTCTACAGGAGAGGAGAAGAGTAAAGAGATAGGGACACCCCAATAACCCCAGTTCATTAACCCCGTATTTTCTATCTGCAGACATCTCACTCTGCACGTCAGGCATACAGGGCACAGAGGTCCAGCCCAAAGAGCCAACCGGGTGCTGCACATCACCTTTGAAGATACGGTAGTCGCCCAGTCAAGACCGGCGCCTCTGCGAGAATCAGGTGAGCGTTACAGAACGCAAAGCCCACCGCAAAACTCTCGCCCAGGCGCTATGGAAACCTCGGATACTGACCACCTAGCCCGGTTACTTGGGGAACTAAGGGCAGAAGTGCATGCAGCTCGTCAGGAAACAAACGCTCTAAGAAGGGAACTAATTATTTCCAAGGAGAGAACAGATGATCTTGCTAGACAATTGCTACAGTCACAAGCCGGACAGACCCTGCTACCCGCATCAGGGGCAAATCTTCCTTCAACATCCTCTATGAATCCAGTGCAGATCAACCTACCTGGGAATGTACCTCTGGCTCCGCCCGAACGATTTTCTGGTGACCCAAAGAGGTTTGCGGTATTTATCAATCAGTGCCGGTTGCACTTCTTATGCCGGCCAGCAGCCTTTCCAACTGATCAAGCTAAAGTAGCTTTTGTACTTTCGTACCTTAGTGGCAATGCGGCAGACTGGTCGATCCCTCTAGTTAATCAAGATGATCCGGTTCTCCATGATTTTCAAGCCTTTCAGCTTAGTATGGAAAAACTGTTCGCAAGACATGCACAGGGGCAGGCCTTGGACAATGAGCTTCTTTCGTTGCGACAGGATAATCAAGACCTTTTGGCTTATATTGCATCTTTCAATAGACTAATAGTGGAAACTCAATGGCCTGAAGACAAAAGGATTACGCTGTTTTATAGAGGTCTACGTGGAGAGCTCAAAGACGTTTTAGCCCAAGTAGTGAATCCCCCACAAGACTGTTCGGATTATATAGACTTAGTCGTTCAAATAGATCACAGACTGCAGAACAGGAAGGCCGATCGTTCTAAGTTTGATGCTCGAGTATTTTCCAAACCGCCCACTCCTTCCAAAGGAGTAGACTACGGCGAACCCATGCAAATAGGGGGTCTGAAAGGTCCTCTAACACAAAGGGAGCGGGAAAGGAGAAAACAGTTGCAATTATGCCTATATTGCGGAAACTCAGGGCACTTTCTTCGAGACTGTCCGGTGAAACCTGCCAAGAAGGCAGTAGGAGCTGCAGTTACCACAGTTACAAACTCTGAGAAGGGAAACGACCTCGCCCGACAAGAATAGAGGTCCTCTTGCCGAGCGTGAAAACCAGTTCCGTGACCTCGAATTTCGTGATACCTATGGTCCTCATTAGCCCTGATAATCCGGGTCGATTACATGCAATTGAAGCTTACGTCGACAGCGGTGCCATCGGCAATTATGTGGATCATGAAATGGTTTTGAGGATGAATCTAAATCTTTGTCCCAAGGCTGTAAAGGACGTCATTACTACGGTGGATGGTACGGAGATAGCCTCCGGGCCAGTAACGCATACCACTCAAGAGGTGACGCTAGTAAGTCAAGATGGACACCATGAGAAGATCGTGTTCGATGTGATCAAGGCCCCTCAGTTCCAGATTATTCTAGGAATACCTTGGTTAGAGAAACACAATCCTCTGATCGATTGGCGAGCAAGAACGGTCCAGTTTCCAGAATGTGTCTCTACGTGTCACCCTCCACCTGGTGTTGCACTGGCAGCAATTTCTTCAGAGACTCCCCAGTTACCTCCCGAATACCTAGAATACCAAGATGTTTTCCGGAAGGAGCAGGCTAACTCTCTACCTCCTCATAGGTCTTATGACTGCCAGATAGACCTGATACCTGGATCTACTCCTCCTTGTAGTAGAATTTATGCCCTCACCGAGCCTGAGAACCTTCACCTTCGACAATACCTGGATCAATACCTGGCAAATGGGTTTATTCGTCCCTCCAAGTCCCCTGCCTCTTCAGCTTTGTTCTTCGTTCCAAAAAAGGAAGGAGACCTTAGAACTTGTATCGATTATCGCTCCCTGAACCAGATCACCGTTAAGAATAGATATCCGTTACCTTTGATCCCTGAACTCCTGGACCAAGTCAGAAAAGCATGCATATATACAAAGCTGGATCTTAGAGGAGCTTACCACTTGGTACGAGTAAAAGAGGGCGATGAATGGAAGACGGCCTTCCGCACCAAGTATGGGCTATTTGAATATCAGGTCATGCCCTTCGGACTCTGCAATGCCCCGGCCGCCTTTCAATATTTTATGAACGATGTCCTCAGAGAGCTCATAGATGTGTGTGTTGTTGTTTACATCGACGACATTCTCGTTTATTCTTCATCGGAATCTGAACATCGGAAACACGTGAAAATGGTCCTCGAAAGATTGCGTCAGCACAAACTTTTCGCTAAGTTGAATTCTTGGGATTCATATTATCACCTGGCGGAGTGCGTATGGATTCAAAGAAGGTCGATGCAGTTCTCAAATGGCCATCACCATCCTCCGTAAAAGGTGTGCAAAGCAGGTTAGGCTTCGCTAACTTTTACCGCAGGTTTATCCCCGAGTTCTCTCGAATAGTCCAGCCCATCACTGCCTTATTAAAGAAAAACAAACGTTTTGAATGGTCTACCAAGGCGGAACAAGCTTTCCAGGATTTGAAGACTAAATTTATCTCTGCACCAATCTTAAAACACCCTCGCCCCGAACTCCCCTATATCGTGGAAACTGATGCTTCAAGCCTTGCCATGGGGGCAGTTCTATCACAAAAGGACCCGGTAACCAATCAGTTGCATCCCGTGGCATTTTGGTCCCGCAAATTCTCGCCTCCTGAAGTCAATTACACGATTACTGACAAGGAACTTCTGGCTATCAAGTCTGCCTTTAAGGCTTGGCGGCATTATCTGCTGGGAGCCCGACACACCGTTACTGTGATTACGGATCACCGAAACCTGCAATATTTGAAAACCGCAAAAGCCCAATCCTCTAGACAACTCCGTTGGGCATTATTCTTTGCCGAGTTTGACTTCATAATTACCTATCGACCTGGTACCAAGAACGGTAAAGCCGATGCCCTTTCTCGGATGGGAGTGGAAGAACACTTGATCAACCCTAAACCTGTACCAATCGTTCCCGAACAGAGAATTCTGGGTGTAATCACCACAGAATCCATAGAGGAAGTTAAGGATAAAGCCAGGCAACTTGTAACTCCAGCAGACATACAGAATTGGCATCTGCAGGGAAAGGACTTTGCAGTAAAGGACAACTTATTGTATTTCCAAGAACGATTATACCTACCCAGCACAGATTTACAGAAAAAAGTAATCTCTTGTTATCACGACTCCTTAATGGAAGGTCATCCCGGTATAGCCAAGACCTCAGAAAAGATCAAGCGCTACTTCTGGTGGCCGTCTTGGAAAAAAGATATCAGAGACTTTATAATGTCCTGTGGAGTATGCGCCCAAAACAAGAGTCAAAAGGAAAGACCAGCAGGCCTCTTACGCCCTATTGACATCCCACCTCGCCCTTGGCATACGCTTTCTATGGACTTCATCACCGATCTACCTCCATGCTCCGGATACAATACGATTCTAGTAATCGTGGACTTATTCTCCAAGATGGCGCATTTCATTCCGCTCAAAGGCTTGCCAACAGCAGCAATTCTGGCCCGAGAATTTCTCGAAAACATCGTCCGACTGCACGGTTTTCCTTCGGTTCTAATTACGGATCGAGGTAGTCAGTTTATTTCTCATTTTTGGCGAAGTTGCTGTCGGTCGGCTCAAATTGATGTGAGACTATCGACCAGTCACCACCCTCAGACCGACGGACAAACCGAGAGGACCAATCAAACTCTGGAACAGTATTTACGCTGCATGCTGCAACAAACTGAAAAAACTTGGAAAGATATCGTTTGGATAGCCGAGTATGCCTACAATAACTCCATTCGGGAACTGGGAAAACCCCGTTTTTTCTTTTGTACGGCAGTCACCCTCGAACCTCGGAGTTGGATCCCCTCCAAGATCTTGAAACACCAGCAGTAGACTACCTGCATTCTACAATCACCCAAGCCTTTAAGGAAGCTGTTTCTCACCTTCAAAGGGCTAAAGAACAATACAAGAAAGGAGCAGATCAACATCGGAAGGAAGCCCCTCACTATCAAGTAGGGGATCAAGTCTGGTTATCCACCAAATATCTATCTCTAAAAGGGCCACGCACATTCAACCCAAGATACCTTGGTCCCTATTCCATCACTACCATAGTAAACCCAGTAGCGGTCAAGTTGGACTTGCCCCCGCACATGAAGATACATACGGTCTTCCACGTCTCTCTATTAAAACCCGTGCAACCTCAAACCCGACTAACCAAATCTCCAAAACCTATCCTAGTTGATGGAGAACTCGAGTTTGAAGTCAAAAGCATTCTGGACTCCAAGATCTCCAAATCTAAACTATTCTACCTAATTGACTGGAAAGGCTACGGCCCCCAAGAGAGATCCTGGGAACCTGCTGAATATGTCCACGCTCCTCGCCTAATCAAAAGATTTCACCGAACATTTCCTGACAAGCCAAAACCCCCGGAGAAGCCCGGTTTGGGAGGGGCCTTGAGGGGGGGTACTGTCATGATCTCTGCTTCCAAAAGGTCAGGGTTTTCCCAACTCCCTTGGAAGCAGATCCATAACCCAGGTTCCGAGTGCCAACCAGTCCCAATTGGGACCTTTTGGACCCAGTCCTGGCGCCAGTGGCACCAGGCTCATAAATATGCCCAGTCCCAGCGCTGGAAGCGCCGGGCTCATAATGCTTGGGTGGACTTAGCTGCAGCAGACCATGCTGCTTACTTGCCTGCCAGTTGAGCCTCTGATCCTCTTCTGTTTGGAACTACTTTTCCTGTTGGGTGGGGCTGGAGCCACTCCCTAGATTCAGAACACTGGAACTCTTCTGGAAAGCAGGAACTCTTTTCTTACCTAGGCGTGGCTGTGGAAGGAGACACCTAAGCACTACAGGAGGCTATTTAAACCACACCCGGTGGATGAATCTTGCTTTGCGTTATTCTGCACCCTCTGCAGCAGAACGCTCATCGTGTCTTCTGCATCCGGTCCTGGGCCTAAGGAAAAAGGCTTACCATCCTGAATCCAGTCTTCAGCAACACCTATAAAGACAAGAAAGAACAGGTTAGCATTCCGGCATCTGAAAGGCAAAGGCTTACCTACTCTTCGTGCACTCCGGAGGTCTTCACACTGCATTCCGGCATCTGAAAGACACAAGCTTACCAACTCTTCGCACGCTCCGGAGGCCGTCGGCGCTGCATCTCGCATCTGAAAGACAAAACAAGGTGCGTTTAAAGACATTGGGGAACTTTAATACTCACGTGCCATTACTCCTTTCCACATCTAACCCAGTGGGTATCCCGGCACCCTGCAGCCGCTCCGAACTTGTACCTGCAAAATAAAAAGACAGTTAGAGCGCTTCGTGAAGCTGGCAACAAGCGCTTACTTACGTGCTTCCAGGCGCTTCTATTCATCACACGGGCTCCATCTTCAACTCACTTCAGCCCGTCATCCGCCATCGCCGGAACCCTGCAAAACAAGAGACATCATTATTAAAGACTTTAAAGACATTTGAGTTACTCAAAACTTACCGTTCGTGCAGTAAACGACGGACAGCAGTCCTCTGAAGTCAAGAGGCCTGCGCTACCTATCCAGTGAAGAAACTGGTTACAGCACCCTGCCCCGAGGCAGATGGAGAGCTCGGCATTCACTTACCTAAGGTGAGAGCGTTAACCTGTGGGGGTCTACATGAGAGGAGAAGAGGAAAGAGATAGGGACACCCCAATAACCCCAGTTCATTAACCCCGTATTTTCTATCTGCAGACATCTCACTCTGCACGTCAGGCATACAGGGCACAGAGGTCCAGCCCAAAGAGCCAACCGGGTGCTGCACATCACCTTTGAAGATACGGTAGTCGCCCAGTCAAGACCGGCGCCTCTGCGAGAATCAGGTGAGCGTTACAAAAGGTCGATCCACTTGATCCTGACGCAGCTCTCACTCGTGGCACGAGCGCAGCTCCCTGCTGAGTGAGTCGGCGACAACGTTCTTTATTCCTGCTAGATGGAAGGGAACCAGAAACATCCCGTGGGCGAAGGCCCAGTGCCACAGATCCTGGGCCTCCTTGGACAGGGCTGGGGATCTGGTGCCTCCCTGCTTCCGGATGTAGAAACATTGTGGTGGTGTTGTCGGTGAAGATCCTCACCAGCTTGCCCTTGAGAGACGGGAGAAATGACCTGAGGGCCCAGAACACTGCTCGGAGTTCCAGGATGTTGATGTGGAGTGACCTCTCCTCCGGGAGCCAAAGGCCTCTCGCATGCAGATCTCTGGTGTGCGCTCCCCATCCCTCCAGGGAGGCATCCGTCGTCACAGTCTCCTGATGTACCGGGGTCTGAAAGTCCTTTCCCACCACGAGATGCGCACGGGTGCCCCACCAAATTGCTTGGCGGAAAACCTCATTGAGCGGGATCCTGTCTTCGAAGCTACCCGTCGCTTGTATCCAAGGGGCGTCTAGGAACTCTTGTAGAGGACGCAGCCTTAGCCTGCACAGGTGCACCAGGTAGATGCAAGAAGACATCATTCCGAGCAGGGACTTGATGGATCTCACCCTGGCCACGTCCGTGGCCAGAAGGCGCTGCACCTTGCCCAAGATGGCCCTCGTCCTCTCCTCTGATGGCGAGGCCAATCGCGCCACTGAATCGAGCTAGGCTCCCAGAAACAGTGCGACGGGACCAGGTGGGATTTCGAGTAGTTGATGGAGAAACCCAGATCCGTGAGAAGTTGGATGGTCTTCGCCGTGTGTTCGACGACGAGTTTTCTTGCCCTCGCATGGATGAGCCAGTCCAGGTAGGGGTAGACGTGGATCCCCCGCAGGCGCAGCCGCGCCGCCACTGGCGCGAGGCACTTGGTAAACACCCTGGGCCTTGAATTGGTAGTACCGTCCTTGGACTACGAATCTGAGAAACTTTCGGTATCCTTTTAGAATGGGGATGTGGAAGTAAGCATCCTCCAGGTCCAACGACGATAGGAAGTCGCCCTCCTCCAGCTGTCCCAGCATGTGGTGGAGGGTGACCATCCTGAACTTTTGTGCCTTGATGTATTTGTTTAACCGTCGCAAGTCCAGGATGGGGTGCCAACCGCCTGTCTTCTTTCTGACGAGGAAGAACGGAGCCTCTTCGGGACGAGCTCAACGGCACCCTTCTTGAGCATCGCCCTTACTTCTAGCAGCAGTTGAGGGACGTGATTTTCCTTCCTGGCCACGGGAGGAATGCAGGGGCACTTTTGAAATTCGAGAGTGGGCATCCAGCACCCAACGGATGGACTCCCACACGCTGATGAACTTCGCCAGCCGGCCTCCCACCGGGGTGCTCCGGTGGGGGCCCGACGCTACGCCCGGTTCAGTCCTGCTTGGCCTTGCCGCCTTGGCCTCCTTGGCGACAACGAGATCCTCCCAACTTGCTGCGTCCTCTGTAGGCCTCCTGCGACGAGGAGTGGGCCGCCTGGCGGTACGTCGAGGAGCCGCCGCCAGATCCCTTGGAGGCATCCTGTCTGCCTCCGGCGTTCCGAAAGGGTGGTCGTCGTTGCTGCAACATTCCCAAGTCCCGAGCGTCTCTGTGTCGGTCTTGATGGCCTGAAGCGACTCATCCACTGAAATCAGTTGCCTTGAGCCATCCCCGCCTAAGGTAAACACTGTTGCCCAACTGGAAGAATCCAATGTCAGCGATATCTGTGGCCACCGTTATGGCATGGTCCGACGCCATCTCACCTTCCTGCAGGATCTCCAGGGCCTCTGACCTCTTGTCTTCCGATAGGACGTCCAACAGGGGAGCGATCTTGTACCACAGCTCCCTGTCGTAGCGGGCCACAATCGCTAGGGCGTTGGCCGCCTTAATTGTCGTCGCCGCTGACGAGATGACTCGTCATCCCATGGCATCCAGCTTCTCTCCCTCGCCGTCAGGTGGGGAGGTCTAAGTTGAGGATGACGCCCCCCGCCGCCTTCTTCTTGGCCGCTGCCGAGACGACCGAATCCGGGGTTGGCTGTGCCCTAAGGCACAAAGGGGCAGAATCGGGTACCCAATACTTCTTCTCGTACCGATCCCTCTTGGCAGGCGTCGTGGACGGGTTCTTCAGGAGAGCAAGTCCCTCCTCCCAGATATCGTCAATCAATGGTACCGCGAGGACCGTCTTCCTCTTGGCCTCGCGCCGCTGATGGAGGAAGCCTTCCTTCTTCTGTTCTTTGGGGCAGAGCTGGAAAAGCTTGGATGCCCTGGCAATCACGGCATGGAAGGCCCATCCCGTCACCACTGTCGTCATCCGTCCCCGTCGTGGCCGTATCCGTTCCCATGTCATCCCTTGGATCAGGGGAAGGAGATGAAGGCTGAGTGGGCTGCGAGGGCTGGAAAGGCGGGTGGGTTGAACTCTCCTCCGCTTGTTTGGAGGGCTTCCGGACGGGCTCAGGTCTGCTGGGTCGTCCGTTGGGGTGATGGCCAATCTCATCCTTATCTCCGTGCATAAGGTTTGGATTGCTCTCAAGATGGTCACCGAGTTGTCCTGAGGCTCGGGCACTGGCTGCGACGGGCGCGATGGTTGCTCCTCCTCCACGAGATTCTCCTCGACACCACTGTCTCTCTCTTCATCCGCCTTCTCGGGGTTCCCCCCGTGGGACCGGACCTCCTCAAACCTCTTGTTGAGGCCCTTCACGACTTCAACCAGCTCCTCGCCAGAGGCTGTATCCGTGTCTGTGACGGCCACCACCCCTCCCCCCTCTCTTGCCACCGGGGTCTTCACGGGGGTCTTACCGATGGGCTAAAAAGAGGATTCCCTCTCTGGCGGCAGGGAAACTCTGGGCCCCGAGGTCGCCTCCACTGGGTTAGCCTCCACAGGCTTCACCAGGGCCGCCGCAACTCCCTCGATAGAGGCCTTCTCCTGGTTAATCAAGGCCTTCACCACCCTCATGGTCCGTTCCGACAGGTTCTTGCAAAACGCACAGTCCTTCTCCACGTGCGTCTTGTCTTCGTGAAGGCAGTAGACACATCTCGAATGCTCATCCTCCTTGAAAACATTCTGTAATCTGCATCCAGGGCAGTTCCTGAACAGCTTGGATCCGGGTGTCGAGCTTCCCTTGTCCTGGGCCATGTCCACGAGGTAGGAATCAGATCTTCTGGAATCCTCCAAGAAGCGTAGCTCGACGAAAACTTCACCCTTGAGGAGCGTAGAAAATTCTGAAATGGGTCCCCGTTGATCAGAAGTAGAAACGGTGGAGCTTAAGGCTCGATTGACCGAAAAAATGAGATTAAACTCCTTGAAAAAGCGCAAAACGCAGTAAAAGCTCGAGAGCTATAGCACGAGGACTCCCAACACTTGAACGTGCAGTAAAAATCTGAGAATGGCTGCCAGGGGTGGGGCTTAGGGAGAGGGCAGTCATTGGCTGGGGGCAGTATGACCCAGAGACCAGTGATTGGTTACTACTAAAAAAGACAGATCAGAAACGAAACTGATAATGATTTTTTTCTTTACCAAGGATTCCCAGCCTGACGACAGGGAATATTCATGAGCATGTGAATCCATGACAGACCCCATGCTGGAGAACTTCTCGTTCCTCCGACACAAATTCAACCACTCTTATATCGTCTGTTATGAATCTAAGTACTGGAATACATTGGAGGAGCTTCATCACATTTCCCCTGTTCAGAAGTAGAGCCTTTTGGTCCACTACGATTCTTTCCAGGGATAGTTTTGGAATCTCCTCTGTTCTTCTAGGGGAGTATGAATGCTTTTCCTGCGTCAGGATTTTCCTGGATCTCTCAATGTAACCAGGTTCTTGCTTCCCTTCCACCTTGGTCTTTTTGCCAATTGGAGCCGAACAGTTTTTTTAATTCTGCAGCCTTTCTTTTTTCCTCCATAGTTTGAAAAGTAGGTGGCAATTGTGGCTGCATCGGATTCACCACAGATTTTATTTGCAGGCTTTTGTGCTATTAAGGCTTCCTGTTTCTCAAATTCCCCCCCAGTCAGAATCGCTCAGGTTGTTCCACTTATCTTCCTCATTATCCATAATTTCCAGAAGATCACTGAGACATGTATCTGACTGGAAGGTAGTTTCATCTGACCTGGAACGCTGGCTTTACTTCAACCTGATCTCGTCAGTGGCCACTTGAAGAGGCACATCTTTAGGCATCACTAATTCCGTACAACATCTTTTGGTGGGGCAGGACAGGTCTCTGAGGGGGGACTTGTATGTTCCGTAAGAAAGCTCTTGATCCATTCATCTTTCTTTTCAGGGCCTGTTCTAAGTTTTTTGTTTTTTCTCTTGTAGCACGTTGCTTTTTCTTTTCAGGCCACGGACTCCTTCCTCAAACAAGGCTGAAGATTTACATACTGAGAACATGTTTGCCTTGGCCAACTCAAGACCAGGTATTTCTGTCAAGTCAACCATGGCGTTACCATTCTCCTTGATTATATTCGGGGTAGGTCCAACCTCTGACGGTTGGTTTGCCATGGGGGCAGCTTTCACGTCATGGGCCGGATGTTGGTTTGACTTCCAGTGGGTCCTCATCCAGATTCCATCCTCTATGATAGCCTCCATCAATGAGGATTTATCGTCCGTCGTCCCCCTGGCCAAATCGCATAGTCTTTGCTGCCGCTGATTTGAGGTTTCTGCCTCAGTGTCCAGCCTTTGTTCAAGTTTTTCTGTAAAGATGTCCAAGTTTGTCAGATTTTGTTGCAGTGTGTGCATAAGGCTTACTTGCTCTTGGATAGTAGAGTGTATGGACTCATAAGTTGCAAAAAGAGGATAGGGGTATAGTCAGTGAGGCCATAACTATGTCCTGGATGTTTGCCATCTCCTCCTTGGAAGTGTGGCCCCCCCCAGACGCTGACCACTTCCAGCCTCACTATAATTGTAAGGATACTGGAATCCGAACATGATGAACACCTTTTCGCTGGGGTGGCCTGAAAACAATCGTCCTCTATGCTTTCACCCTCTGGTGGGTTTTCCACTTGAATTTGGCATCTTTCTGGCACACTGCTACAATTTGCTGTTGTGCTCTGAGGCACCTTTTACACTACAGTTTCCATTCCCAGTTCGGGCTCCCAGGCCCCCCGCTGGGGGCTAGCTGTATCAATGCTATGCAGGAGTCCTTTATGAGTAACAGCCATAGAGGGACTTGGCTCATCTCTCGGGGCATCAAGCCTCTCTTTTCACTGAGTTGCTTAGACGCCTGTGCGTGTTTAGTTTATCTGTCAGGATCGATAGGTCCACTGCCGGCTTTGCTGCCAAATCTGAGTTTTGGAGTGGCCAAACACCACCTTCAGATTTGAAATTTGGAAAGTTTCCCTCTGATAATCAGGATTAGGTATAAGCCTGTTCTCTATTTCTATTGGCTCTCTCCGGGAGGGGATGAATTTCGGTGAGTAGTGTGTTGTGCCATTCCTACTCACCGAAGTTGGAGTAGAAGGCGGAGGGGTTTCTGAGCCAAGGGAGCATTGAGATACATGCACTTGAACTCGCCAAAGCAGGCTCCCCGGACGCTGCGCCCAGTCTCGCCTGAAGTCTTGTTCTAGCGCCAGCTTGGCTCTTTACATCCATTAGCGTTTTCCTCACTCTAGATGGGCTGGGAGTTATGGGGAAATGTCCCTCAGCCTCGTAAAACAACCACAAACGCCCACTTAAAACCCCTTTATTTCCCCAAGATTGTTGGTTTCCCGCTTTCAAGTTATGCCTCTTCTTCCAGGACCTTCTTCTAGGGCCATCGGATTGACAGTAAATACCGAGGACCAACGTTCCAGTAGTCCCGGGGCAAACAGTCAAAGTAAAGCGAGAATAGTAGCCGCAGGCTTACCTCTGCAGTTCCGGCAGTCTCAACGTGGTCAGCTGGAAAGCAGGGGCAGCACGAATAGCTGGCTTCGTGCCACACGTGCATACTCGCAAACAATCTTCTCGGCCTGGATCCAACTCCCCCAACCGTGATTCGTATATGCCCCTGCCTCCTCGGCAGGCCCTGGGAGACTTCCCTTTGGGTTGTTACAAGCTATAGGTAAGGAGGGTTAGTCATGGATTCCTGGAGTGCCTTGAGCATTAACGTACTTTGACTGGTCCAGGAAAAAGAATACACATCTTCCTAACAGCTCCATTTTAGGCTAGACATCTTTGAAAGATCTGGATTTTTTGCCAAAACACTTGTCATACTCGGATTTACAAGTACATGCTTAGAATGCAGACACAGTTTAAAAGTCCCAGAGTGTTGATGGCTGAAAACTGAGGGCTGTCGACACATCGGATACAGGAAATAGCCATTTGGCAGTGAAAAAGTCAAACATAGCCCCACACCTATGGCACACCTCGACTTCAATGTATCCTCATTTTCTACGCAGTGGCCCCCCCCCCCACTCAAAATGTTACCTCTGTCAAGAGACCTCCGGCTCCCAGGTATATCCCTCGGCCTTTAACATGCTCTAAACACAGACCTCCAACCCATTTCCTAACCTCTCAAAAATCCTTCATAGACATACACACTGCTAAATGTATATTGCAATCAGTTTAAAAAGCAGCGACCACGGGTGGCTTCCTAAAAGTGTGCACCTGGGTGCTTAAAGGATAAGGCTACCATGGAATTCATGAACAAAACAGCTTGCTCTGCAGGAAACCGGGAATCTTGCTTGAAATGCCTCCAATGAGAACGTAATGGGGTGTGCTAGAGGCCAGGCGGGAAGAGGGCTGTTTCAGACGAGGCTTCACCACAGAGGTTAATAATACAAGTTCTGCTTCAAGGTGCAGGCCACCCCATTGCTCAGAGGAAAGGCACTCGCATGCAGGGTTGAAGGCAAACACCCCAGCCAATACCCGGCAGAGGACAGCACACGTGGCACATTACAGAACTTTCCAGTACTCAGCTCACAGTGGACAACTTCATCCCCTCCACATTTGACAACCACCTCAGATTATATTTGGACATTGCTCAGAGGCAACTATTTTAGCTTCACATTTAGATTAATGTGGACACCACATCTCTCGGAAGTGAAATCAACACCAAACGTCTTTATTAGGAGGATATTGTGCCTAAAGAGAACTCTCCGGCTCCTGACAGAGGCAGGAGAGACCCTCACCACCCACAGCTGCATGAGGATATCACTCACAGGGACATCAGCAGCAATCCTAGCCAGATTTATCAACAAGAAACAATCATTGCATGCTTACTAAGGGTGAAGCAAATCAGTAACCCTGGCTCACTGGATGAGAGTATGCAATTTGGAGAAAAGTACGCTTGGCAAAAGGAGAATGCAATTGCAATTGCTGACATTTGATATACCTTGTTCATTGTGTGGCACCGTAACATTGAGATGGGGAAGAAGACTACCACTTTAGAGTTGATAGTTATATTAACTGCTAATAGACAATACAACCACAGCAACACACCCTGTAGAAATATAACACACAGCTCTTAGGAAGTAATAACTAGCTCTTCTTCTAGATTAATAGCATGGTAACAGAAGTCAGGAGAAAAAGTGAAAATATTCCAATGTCTTTCTCATACCACTCAATTTAGGGCTCTTGCGACACAACTCATAACAAATGGGAATGTGGGGAAACAGTAAGAGCCAAAGACACAGTGAACTAGCAGTTTCTCCAACACACCCCACTCACGGTTTGGCAGCTCATCTGTTTTCGGGGCTGATCGAAGGTCCCTGCCAGTGAAGATTGGACCCTCAAAAGCTTCGGTTACCATCCTTTTCATCAGTATCCATCCACTGGGTTCCAGATTCTTCGCATCAGGTGTTGAGTGGTTAATGGGAACCTTGAGTAAAATAAACGGAAACTGATGACTCATTTAGAGGCTCCATTATCAGAGGTTGCAGGAAGCAGCTGGTATGGTGCATCATTTTTTGAGGGATGAAGATGGTTGAAGAATTTGGCGCAGAAGATCTGGTCTATAGGGATCCAGTTAAGAAAATGCACTTCTCGGAGCTCTAGTTTCTGCGGGTGGACTATGAAACCGTTTTGAGTAGGATAATTTTACATGGGTGACGTTTGAGAATTCGCCAGATCAGCCAATCACAGACTCACCTGTGGCTTCCCAGGCCGCTGGAATAGTCGCAGGGACTTTCTTACATGGTCCTTGCGATCAATAACTGGCGATGCACAGCTGTTCCTCCCAGAGTGTTTCCTGAAAGAGAATCTCAGAATTGCCAAATGGTCTTCAAAGGAGATCTTGTAGCTCTTACTCCGCCAAATGCAGGATGGGGGATGTCTACACTGCACCTCTCTAAATTATTAAGAGAATGAAGGATGGGGATGCCTACTGTACATATCTCTAGATTCTTGGAATGTAGGATGCCCACTTTCAATCTTTTAAAAGTCTTTGATCCCTATTACAAGGCTGATAGACCTCATCTTATTACCTCCCCAGAGTTTAACTCCTCTTCTAATATATAGGGGCTGAAACCCAACCAACCACAACACTTGAGAGCCCCAGACTGGTATCAAAAGAGGTGTGATGGGTACAATCTGCCAATCAAAACAATCAAGGACAATATGGGGACATTGAGGCAAGCATCAACCCCCACGAGAGCAACAAGCCATCACGACGTTTACAACTTTGCATATTTTCTAGAGAAAATGTAACTTAATCAACCATAAGAAAATGTGTGGCACTCCACAAAACTGTTTTTTGATTTAATATTTTCATTAGTGTTTAAATATTGCAACAATTCCGTGGTAAATATTACACGTTCATCCACATGTGACATTCAGAACTTTACAATATAACTATCTCTTCTCCCCCCCCTATATAGTAAGTGAAATTGCTCCCAGTAAGGTTTCATTAACATCATCATCGTCGTCGTCGAACAGGCTATGTCGGGTTGGTGGCCTTTTCATCTATCATCATGTGCACACATCAATAACAATCTGTCCTGTATAAGACAAGCATAGCAGAAAAGGTCTATTTGGTTAGGGTGGAATAACCTGATTCACTACTCATGGGTGGTATATCGCTCTTTAATACAGAATTTGAGTCCTTATACATAGTGTTACTGTATTCTCCATACCCTCATAAACATTGATCAAACAGATCACATTACTGGTCTAGTGGGGGGGGGGCTGGGAAGAGGGAAATCACTCACTTCTTTTTATAGGCTTGTCTTTCATAGGCACAAGCCCTTCAGAGGAGGGTTCCCCATATATCTGGATCTGGAGGACCCTCAGATTTCCATTTAAGAATAATAGCTTTACGGGCTTGAACAGCATGATTTGCATACGCTTTCTCACCATCCTATCTTCATGCTAGTCCTCCACTCCTAACCTAAACAATGTCGATATAGGTGAATGTGCTGTGGAGGACCCACGTAATTGAGAGGTTTTTGCTAAAAACCAATTTCCAGAACGGTCTAATCCGTGGACATGTCTCGAGAATGTCTCTCATAGGGCCCAGTTGCCAACATTACCTCCAGCAGGTGGGAGGTTTCATCAATTACATTGTGAAGAGCCTGGTTGGAGTGTAATATACATGTTGCACTAACTTATCTCCCTTTTTCTTCAGATTCAGAGATGCTTCATTAGTGTATGTCCTGTGTATAGATCCTTGGTGACTATGGGATTTCTAGGCCTTCTGCCCATTTGGTGGTGAGGATACTGTTCCTGCCTAGATTATTAGGTATGCATAGTACATAGAACACTTCAATCTTTGGGAAGTGTGAGATCACCAACCAATTTAGATTCACAGGGCAAGATTTATCTGGTATGTCCGATGTCCGAAATGTGTCAAATTCACTAATGATACCAGAGCTTTGTGTTGCAGCCATTCATTAGGTGTAAAGCACAGTTTGTCCCTGGCCTCAAGGAATGGCAATGGTGTGGCTTCATTGTATATAGCCATGATCCAGATACTATACCAGTCTATTTCCTTTTTATATTTTATCCGGTCAGCCATGCCAAAGGACAACAATGTCCGTATGCCAAGCCACCCTGGGATGTTATTCATGTCAGTTTGTTTCATTTGAGTATTTGGTGCCATTGTTGCAGTACTGGGCGTGTCTTAACATGTTTGAGTAGTTTCTTGAGTGGTATGACAATCTCTTGAGGGGCATTAATGTCACCTCAGTCTCCAGCTGGTAGTACCTTTTATTTATTGAGCCATCTTTTAACACAAGTGATCTTCCCCGCAAGACAGTAAGCCCTCTAAGATGTAAGTGCAAGCCCCTCCACCCCCCATCTATTTTCATTACTTGTAGTATTTTGATGCTAAGCCGTGCCCTTTTATGGCGCCTTATACATTTCCCAATGTGTCTTTCCAAATCTCGAATCATGGGTTTAGGTGAGGGTAGCGGAATCTGTGCCAGATCTACCAATTTTGGCAGAGTATACATTTTCACCCCATTAACGCGGCCCGTAAGTGGCAGGATGTTCCATTTAGTCAGGTAACCCTTAATCTTACTTAATGTCCATTTTGCGGAAGGGATGAGGAAATCGTTCATCATGAAATAACATAAAATGGACTGCTAAATCTTTAGATTTAAGTTACCTGAAACCAATTTTTAATTCTGTACACATTCACTCGACTCTGGAATCAATGGATTATTGCAAATCCACATCTGATTCGAATGTTGTGCACTTTGTGGCTAAATATATCCACCGGGCCTGGCTGTACAGGATCAAGATGGCAAAAATACCCGGAAGAGGAGTTGTGGATTAGTTACGCCTTATTCCGTCATTCAATTCTAATGTCCAGATTGTTTTATTTTGGCGCAAGGAGGTGTGCAAATCCCATAATGCATCGATACCTGGGGTAAGGAACAACATGACAAAGAATCTGGTTTTGCAACTTACTACTCAAGCCATTAATAGGTATGGCACCAACTGAATCCCAGATCAAAGCAATAAGAAACAATGAAAAACTAATAAGTAATGATGGTGTTATATGCAAAATGTACATGACCAAATCACTAATAGAAAAAGACTTCTGCTAAAACATCTGAACCCATGTAACTAAACATAGAACAGAATAAAGTGCAAACCAGTGCTCATTTAAAAAGAGGGGTGTGACTTCAGATATGTTAGACTTCAAAAGAATTATACCAAGAGCAGATGATGAAAACATTTCTACATGTTAGAGATGTACTAACAAAACAATCCGAAACAAGATCTCGCTGAGGTATTATGTACAATAAAATCTCTTATGACTATCCTGTTCTCAATAAAACTGGTTATGCTGTAAAATATTCAAATTCCTAAGACCTTCCTCACTGCCAGTTTCGACTAGACAAATTAATGAATAATGAGAATAAACAATCTTCATCAGGACCCACATTTCTTTTTTGTTCTTTTCTAAAAGAAAAAAAAAAAACAAATTCAAACAGAACATAAAATATTGAATAGATCCGGGGAAAAGCAAATGCCCTACCAGTCGATGTGCAACATAACTCTTATTAATTCAAGAGAATTTTAAAAAATGTAGTGCTTAGTTGCCAAAGCATAAATTCATGTTGTGATTAATCTGCAACAAAAAAAGATATATTTTTTTTATTTCAACTTCAAGGCCCTACTATGATGCTGGAAATGCATCGGAGGGACAGGGCCTCCGTATCCTTGTCCTTTACGGCTTTTTTATCGTGTGTTCTGTTGTGTTTTCCATGCAGTAGTTCATATGGGACTCCTGGCAGTGCAGCTCTCCTTTGGTTTTGGTGAACAGACCCTTGGGATACCCTTATGGCCCCCATAGGTAGGGGTGCAACCCTGTGCCCCTAGTGTATGTTTTTGGGCATCTGTGTGTGACCCACAGAGCAGGGTACGGGCTGGTGGCAGCTCCGTGCTGAATTGACTGGTGTCCTGAGCGTCCTCCATTTTGGCATGCCCAGGCCCCGTCATTGGAATCGGTAGATCCCTGATGGAGACAAAATGGCCCCCGTGGCCTCTTGCCTTCCATCGCCTGTTACCTTGATCTTCCCGAAGTCCCAGGAAGCCCTGACTCTGTCCCTTCCCCCTGACTGGCTGTTGGGTGGAAGTTCCCCACACTACCATATATGGAAGCGCTGACTAGACTGGCTGGAGCCTTCCCAACAACCGTATGTTGTGGGTACGCCTGTGGGTGGGAAATGGGTGAATGGAGTGTGTGACGAATACGCATTCTATGTTGTGGGTGTCTAGTATCTGGTGGTTGACACAATGACTGAGACAGCACTGCCCGAAACCGGTATGTGTGGAGTGTTGACTGGCTTGGTACTTGTCTCAATACACAACTTGTGTGAGTGTCTGGAGAGAAGTGAATGGCCTGAATGCACTGTGTGCCTGATTGGCTGCCTGCCTGCATGAATGCCCTTAGTCGTGATTGGATGCTCAAGTATGACCCAGCGGAATGAATGGGAGATCAACAGTATATCTGGGGACCTCTCACTGCTAGGAATCGTGTTCAGAAGCTAACTGAAGCTTGACCTTGAAGCCCTGCTGGACGAGAAGAATTGCTGTTGCTCTCCTTCACAATCTGAAAGCTGCTGTGCCTCCAAGGACTGACCCATAGAGGACCTGGTAAGGCGCCCTCTTCCCGAGCTACGAGGGACTATCGTGCACCAGCAGATCTTTGCCAAAGCTCCCTGGTAGACAGACCTTCGAAAGGCTGCCGACCAGAGAATGGGACCGCCGTGGAATCACAAGGGGAAGCGCCCGGACTGTTGTCCACCACTGTCAACGACCGCTGTCGCCGACTGGAGCCGCCGTGCTCCTGTTTGCCTAAGAACTTCATTGATCCAAGGACGCTCTCCACATCGTTGCCGCTGTATCCTGCTGGAGAAGGGCTGACCGTCGAAGCACCGAGGAGCATCCGCGAGTGGGTCTCCCACCACCCAAAGACCACAGAGACACCAATGACTAGACACCCTTGCTGGGCCACAGTTTTTCACACTCTTTGCGGTCCAGAACTATCGATACCGAGGTGGCCCGCACGCCTCTTCCTTGCAGGACGTTTACGCTTTCCCGTCAACGAGCACCGCTAGGAACGACGCGGCCAATTCAACGTCGTAGCTCAACCTGTTCTCCGTCGGACCTTTGACGACCCGCGACTCCTGCCTTAAAGTGAGGGCACTCGAGAAGGGCAGTCGATTCCCCGACGAGGAACGCTACAACGCCAGGTACTTTGGGGTTGCAGAACTGTTGGGAATTCTAGTGTGAACAATACATGGACTGGGCTTGCATCTTTATTCTACAGGTTGCCCAGGTGGGGGGATCTCCACACAGAGCTGTGTTTAACGATAGTGACCAGTATTCTGCCAATTGTTCAACCATCTTGCTTTCCTTCCTCTCTCTACTGCTGGTTTCCTCGTTATTGATCTGTGTGACATTTCGACTGTATAGTTGATGCACTTTAATGAGATCCAATAATCATTGTGGTACCACTTTAGAACTGTATATATTTACCATTGTTGATTTCCTGAGCACAAAGTGAGTTATTGTGATATTGTATATACCTTTGAATATTAATTATATAAAGACTTTTAACCGATACAGTGTGCAGACATTCCTTTGTGGGTGCTTGGGGACTACACTGTACTTAAGAACCAGCCCGCATCACCTCCTGAGAAGCTAGGCCTTGATTGCTCGTCCATTGCTACCACAATAGAGAATCTTGGCTGGGGTCCTCTGTGCCTCTCTTCTACCATATAGAGAGCGGAAGTACAGACTCCCCCCACCGGCGTCTTTACACCTACTGATTGTCAAAAATCCATGAAAAGTGCCAAAACCCCCTTGCCCTGAATCTGGATACAGAACACAAAAATACCTTCGGCCTCTGTATCCCAAACAATTTCCACAGGAAATTTGCCAAAGTATTGTCCAAGGGGTGTAAACCTCAATAGCTTAAAAATGTGGTAGCAAGCAGCACCCAACCTAAACAGTGTGAAAAAACAGCAGTCAAACAATTTCACACAGCGTGCTCCAGGAACAGTGGAGGGCAACGTTATGTATCAGACTCACCATATATAAACAAGCTTCATATGAACATGCATCCGCTGGTGTCTCCCATTAATGACTAGCGAGCGACTCGTTCAACATGAAAAATGTTATAGACTGCGAGTCACGTGCTCAAGGATCATGCGACTACTGAAACACCTGCTTACGGTGAAGCGTCGCCGTCATGGCTACCAAAGCTCCAAACGACACGAAGCAGCCTGCAAATATATACAAATGTGAAATGGCAATGCTATACATCTAATTCACTGTATGCAAACAGTCTTCAAGCGGACACACAACTGCCGCCATCTCCCATTAATGACTAGCGAGCAACTTGTTCAGCATGAAATTAAATAGCATCAACAACGAACATGTACTCAAGGATCATATGCTTACTGCACTATCCTGAACATGGTGGAGCGTCGTCATAGCTACCAAAGCTCCAAACATGGAGCAACTCGCAAATGTATACAAATATGGAATGGCTCATGCAAGGAGCAAAAAGCCCCCAGAGTCATTTTCAAATGAACAGCCAGCATTAAATATGGCAAAATAGCATCTGCAGATAATGCTCCCAAAAGAAACATTAAATAAGAGCATTAGACCAATGTGACTGACCGAGGGCTCGTACATAGAAAAATCTGAAGGTGCCAACACCCACTGGTTCACAAGGCGCAAGATACCCAGAAGTGTGTGCACAATGATACTGAGGCAGTATTTCACATAAAGGGAAGTTGCGTCAATAAAATGAATGTGTGTACTGAAATGGTCACACCCAATACACATGGCCAATAATACAGGATCATCAAAAAGACCAGTGAATCTGTTCTAAGGCAGATACAAGGCAACAAATAGATAATGCCAAGACCAGGCACATACGTGGAGAATACGTGGAGAATAATGACCAATAACATTAACAGCAAGACCATTTTACTGTCACAAAACAGGGAGGTTAATGGCCACATAATTAGATTCCCCAACTCATTCATATAACTGCCTGTGATGCAACCAGAATTGTTCACGACTACTAAATCTGGTTTGCACGACATGGAATCCATGCCAAATAACTTTTCCATGGCCCACCAATTTAGATCATCTGGCCTATGGCCCTCGGATATGCAATGCTCAACCAATGGGGCCTGTCACCTGCCTAGTTCTAATTCTTGACAGATGCTCAATGATCCGAGTGTTTACTTGTCTTGTGGTTTTGCCTATATAGATATATTGGCATAGCCACATGATACAATAGTTCACATTGCAGTTCCTACATCTGGTATGTGTTCTTATTTCCCACGTCAGTCCATTGACAGTGAATTCCTTCATCAGAAAGATTTACAGACAATACAACTACCACAGGGTACATGGCCCAGCACTGGGGCCATGCCCCATAAATCGTTGCTGGTTGCAGATCGAGTGGCTTGTATTCTGACTGCACTAGTCAACATTTGTTTAAAATTACGTCACTTTAGGGCAAATAACTGTGGAGATATCTCAAGCTTGTTTAATTGTATTTAATGCCAATTACGTAAAATAAGTTTACGAATGGCATTACTTTGTGTGCTAAAGGTGGTTGCACACACAATCTGATTTGTGCACTCACAGGGTTGATGTTGTAACAGTTGGTTCCATGTCTTGATGATCTGCCCGCTTCGTGGCCTGTCTCAGTAATCCCTTTGGATAGCCCCCATGGATGAATCTCTCGGTCATCAAAAGGACTTGATCCTGAGAGTCTATGCTGAAACCATTTTTTCTGCCTCGAAGAACTTGTCCATAAGGTAAACTTTCTCTCAGAGCTTGTGGATGAAAGCTGCTACAATTCAAGATGGCATTGTGATCTGTCTATTTGTGGTATAATCCTACTTTGAGGTTGCATGCCTCGAAGGTTCAGAAAAGGGATCACTATTATCTGAATGAAGAGTAAAATATAAATTTACATTTAACCCACACAGCAGACCCTAAAGCAACCAACCTCGCTCATGCCCTAGAAGATAAGAACTTCACCCAACAAATAGACTCCCCTACACACACCAAAGGCCAAATACTAAATTGGCTCCTCACAGCCAATGTGACAGCAGACATCACAGCCATCAATGAGATCCCTTTGTCGGATCACTTCTTTATCATCTTCAAACCAGCTAGCACTGCACCCATCACATCCCAGACTCCCAAGTTGAGTCCCATATTTGTCTGAAATACCAGTTAACTAATGCATGAGGCTCTGAAGCCTATCTGAATGACCACCCTGGAGTTGTGCCCCCCATTTTCAAACATAAAACCCCATGACATAGCAAGCCCTCATCACAAATGTCTACTCATTTACCTGCTCAGAAAAAAAAGAGCCCTTGAACATCTATGCAAAAAAAGCCCTCTCCCATCAACAACGACCAGTCAGTGTTAATCTCAAAGCGAACTCGTATAATGACTGCATCAACATAGGTTCCAATACCAAAGAACTCTTGTCTATCCTGAGAGAACTTAAGACTCCCATTCCTATCACACCTCACAGACAAAACCTGGTGTACCACCATACAAGACACCCTAGCACACCGCATCTCCTCCATGCAAATGAAAATGAGTGCCAAAAACGCCAGTCTTGCCTCTAGAGCACCCACATCACTCAACGTCCCCGTGGTGGCCCACACCACCGCTATTGCCTCGTTCAGGTTTAAAGGAGAGTTCCGGGACTTTTTTTTTATTGTCCCTACGGGTCGGCCATGTGTTTGTAAGCATAAATCGGTAGATCGTAGGAAACTTTCCTATGGACCTTACCCGACTTTTCGCCCCTTATCGCACTCGAAATCAGCCTCCATTTTGTGATAATCCTATCATTCCGCCGCATCGACCTGGCTCACCTGCCTTTGCGGCACTAAATCAAATCCCCCGCCCCTGAGCCTGACATCAGCAGACGCGTACTGCCCATTTCAAGCACGTCTCGTGTCAACAATCGCTGCGCCTCAGCTATTGACGTGTTGCCATGGAAATGGCAGGACGCCTCTTTCCCCAATAAGTATAAACAGACCGTTTCACAACATACAGCAGCAGATTTTCGATTCCATTCCTCTCTCTGTGTTACTTTGAGTATTCTGTGACTCGTTTCAGTGCTCTGGTCAGCTACCTTCGCCGCTTGTAGCCCGTGTGAACAGATACCAGTACCACCGCTATAAATTATTTTACTATCTTTACCGCACAATGGCCACAATAATGCCGTATATGTACGAGCCCGAGTACACCGAGGAAGAACTACTGGAAAGGCAAGCACGCGAAAACGATGGGGATTCGGACGGCAGTTGGGAGGACCAGTCAACGGATGAAGAGCCTGGACCATGTCGCATGGACGGCGTCTCCACCTGGTGCACGTGCAATCGGTGCGAGCTAATGCCAACTGAGGAGGAGAACTGCTGCTGCCGTGAAAATTCCGGGTGCTTGGCCTACATTTCGGAAAGCGAGCAAAGTCAGCAGGAAGGCGAGCAAAGTCCGCAATGCATCACCGAGCTGCCAGAGTTCAGGGAAGCCTGCCTCTCACGGACAGTGTTGAGGATGATGATGGTGCTTATGCACGAACTTCGTGGCACTGTTCGTCCGCGTAATCCGAGTAACGAGTAAGTATACTCTGTTTGTGATGTCAGTGATGCCACCACTATTTCATGGTCGTCTCCCACATATAAAATTACATTTACATATCATTGGAACGCATGTAAATTGGTTCCATATAGTGCATTTTCTAGATATAATTTTTTTCTAAGGAAAATGACATGTGTTACCTGAATCGACATTGATAAGAAAGTTTGGTCAGTTTAATACAGTTTGCATCTTTTTTTTTCACAGGTGGTACAGGCTGGTGGCCTATCGTTGCTTCACTTGGTGGCTTCACGGGAGGCTCGGACACCGCGTTCGGAGAGTAATACCTGCCTGTGCGGTACTTGCCATTAGACAACATTTCCCCAGTGACAGTGGACAATACCGCGGATTTTCCCTCGATGTGCTGCAACCTCAACTTTACAATGTGTAATGTTTATTATTTATGTTTAATTAAAATCTAAAATAAAGCCCAACATATATTTTAACAATGGTTGTTTTGATTTTTTAAATGAATCTAGTGTATATTCTCCTGGGAGGGTGAGGTATTTATAAACTCACCCCCCTGCCTTCCATGTAGTAGATCCTGCAGCCATCCTCTTACATTCAGTTAGATGGCCTCTCCTTGGTGAGGCCCTGCGGCAAACGGGTCTTGTCTGCACGACCACCGCCCCGATCCACCCCCCGCCTTATCAAAGGCAGTTCGCACCGGGGTACTTGAGCTGCTGGCAAGTGGAGCTGTCAGGGAGCGATAAAGGCCAAGAGGTGCCAAAGACCATGTACACTTCAAAGTGGTCTATAGAGCATGGGTTTGTTGTTCCCATGTCTACCTCCAGACCCCGTGTCTCCTGCCAAGCATCCCCCTCACGCTGGACGGCCCCCTGCAATCCACATAAGTGTGTCTCCATTCACGAGTCTTCCTGTGTCTTGTCTGCACGACCACCGCCCCGATCCACCCCCCGCCCTATCAAAGGCAGTTCGCACCGGGGTACTTGAGCTGCTGGCAAGTGGAGCTGTCAGGGAGCGATAAAGGCCAAGAGGTGCCAAAGACCATGTACACTTCAAAGTGGTCTATAGAGCATGGGTTTGTTGTTCCCATGTCTACCTCCAGACCCCGTGTCTCCTGCCAAGCATCCCCCTCACGCTGGACGGCCCCCTGCAATCCACATAATGCCACGACATATACACGTCATTCATTCACAAACACACCCCTGGTTCGAATTCTTTATAACCCACCTCATATTTCTAATGAGAACTTCTTTGCGCTTTGCTAGTCAACCCGTGAAGGTGCTGGTTATCTGCTCTTCGTCTCTGTGAACTTCCGTGACCACTTTGAGCAAACTCGTCAGTTTGCAACCTGTGAACTGCTCCCTGTTCTACGACAAGAAACTACTCTGATCCCTGCATCTAACTGTTTGTTCGTCAAGGTAAGTCCATGTACCATAATCATTTTGCGTCCAATTTTTTAATTTATATCTATTTGCTAGTAGTCATCAAATTGCATCCATGTTTTCTTTTCGTTCACGACAGTACATGCAAGGAACTAGTCACATGTTCTGAGTTTAGTCAAATTACTTTTTCTATTTTTTGAAAGTTATTGAAATACTTATCCGCATGTGAATAACGTGTATAGTTCCAAGAACCAAAACGGACCTTGCATTGAACCTTTTATGTGTCATTTACTGTTTTAACACATTGGTATTCATAGAGAATTGTTGATCTTTACTTTTCAGAACTTTCCATAATGCCTGCCTGTTCCATTGGCGGTTGCCCTTCGAAGACCCATAACAAATCTGAAGGTACTATAATGCATGTTTTCCCTAAGACAATAGATCAGATAAGAGAATGGGTCCGATATTGCGGATATCCAGCCTCTGAGCTAGAAAGTAGAGTCCTAGAAGTCTTTGCGGACAAGAGGGGTGATCGATACCGCATCTGCAGCAGGCACTTTAGCCCAGACATGTACTCCACATCATTGCTAATAAAGAAGAAAACACCGCGAGCGAGGCGAAAATTGCTCTCAACCGCTATTCCCACTCTATTCGTCCACATCCCTCCACTGGTGAGTCAAGTTTACGTATTTATCTCTCGGCCTTGCGGTAGTGTGTAGCATTAGCTAACAATAATTTCCCCATTTATGTATCCACTCAATATGAAGGCGGAATATTCTCCATCCGTGTCGTTATTGCAGTCATCAGCCACTTCAAGCGCCTATCGGGTAATCTTACTTAGCTATTCTGACACTGACTTGTTTTAGGCATGTAAATCAATAGTTTTAATTGATCGTGTAATTATTTTACCTAATGGTACACCCTTGTACTCGTCCTCTAGTCTTTGTTTTCAGTTATAATTATTGTTATCCAAAATAATGCAAGTACTGTCTTTCAGGGAGATGCTGAGGAGTCCAACGCATTGACGACAACCGTAGATGTCACTCAGATGCTCGAGGTACGTTTCCGGACAGTTCCATCGATGGAGATCATCAGATCTTGCATTCTTGTAGCGTGATTGTTACACACAATGTTTCTTTCGTTTTTAGCCATTGATATGTCCTTCTGTCGTCGCCCTCCTATTTGTCTTCTTTTTTCAATATTGTGTTCATTACTAATGAAAGTCCTATGTTTCAGGGAGTCGATGGAGCATTAGTCCAAGTAGAAGGGGGAGCATGCAGTTACGGGTCGGCGCAACAGCTTGCAGAAGTGTGCACCGCAGTTACATCGTCCCTTGATGTTCTTATGCATTTCGAGGTATGGATACTGACAGTTCGATCAAGCGAAATCATATGACGTGATTACATCCGCTATACTTCCTTCTTTATTAACGCAAGTACTATGTTTCAGGGAGATGACGGAGCTTCTTCTACAAGAACATCACCCCTAGTAGTTGATGCAGATCTCTGGGTGGTGACACTTCCAACGATCGAGCAAATCGAATCATATTTACATATCCATTATTTATTTTAGACAACTGATCATTTGTGCAGGTCTATTTAGATGAGCCGTTGACGCCTGCTCAAAGTTTATGTTCTTTTTAACAAAATAGAAAAGCATACTAATGCAATTACTGTGTTTCAGGGAGTTGCTGAAGCGTCATCTTCAATAATATCATCAATGGAAGTCTATGCGGAGCCCGAGGTATGGATCTTGACAGTTCAATCTAACTAGATCAACAATGCGTGAACTATTGTCGTTTGAATGTTCTACACAATGCGTTCATTCGTGTTTTGCTATTGAGATGTACGTATGGGTATTGGTCCCCAAGTACATTTTGTGTTTTCAATATTATTATACATACTAATGAAAGTTCTATGTTTCAGCGAGTCGATGGAGCCTCAGTGAGTGATGGATGTGCTTATCATGAAAGTATAGTCGTTGCAGCGCGAGAGGAAGTGGAGACATGCACACACGAGTCGGAGCAACAGCGTCCAGATGTTGAAGTTCGAGGAAAGAAAGTTTCAAAGAAAAGAAAGCAAAAGAAGGTTAGTGTCCTGTTCACTATATTATGTTGTCTTTCACTGTCAATAGTTCAATACTGTAAGTTGTGTTTAAACTGAACATCCCTTTTCTAATCTGTCCTCTAGTTGCGAGTGGGTGTAAGAACTAGATCTACACAGACAGTGAAGCGAACGAGAGATGTTGCTTGTCAAACCTTTTGGCAGGGACTTGAGACTGGAGATGCATCGTGCCAATGGGAAGAATATGAAGTGATTGACAACGGAGCTATACCACCACCAGCCATTGATAGTGAATGTCCTCCTGGTAGTTTGGATGCAGTCGTAGATCAATTCACAGAATCCACACCCGCAAAAAATAAGAGCACGCGAAAGTTGAAGACATTGTTTTTTTCTCCCATCTCCGGACAAGGAACAGATGTTGCAATGGAAGAGAATGAAGTGGACGACAATGAAACACCATCAATATCACTCAGCATAGCGGAAGACGATATCAGAGATTGTACCTTTCATGCGAGTGACATGTCCTCAACGTTACAGGCCGAACCAGCTGGGATGCAGAGTGACAGTATAAGGAAAGAGGCCAAATTCATTGTATTCGATAGCTGTTTGATGGATATTATTATGATGATGAAATGTGGGCATTGGGTTGGTGGGGAAGTATGTGGGGAGCCATTGATTAATGTGACTCGTGCAATTCGAGGCACTAACCTTAAAATACATGCCACCTGTACACAATATCATCCGTTCACATGGTCTGCACAACCCATGCTGGGGCAACTGCCAGCAGGCAATCTACTTTGTGCAGCGGCCGCACTTTTTAGTGGTTCAAGTTTTAAAAAGTTACAGTATTTCTTTCAGTTTGTGGGAATCCATTTCATTGCGAAAAGTCAGTTCTACAAATACCAAACCGATTATCTATTTCCAGCCATCAGCGAAGCTTGGAGAATGGAAAAAATGTCAATGGAAAGTACATTCGCGGGCAAACGCTTCAGGCTAGCCGGTGATGGACAATGCGACAGTCCAGGATTTTCAGCCAAGTACTGCACCTACCACTTTCAGGACATGGAAAGTAAGAAAATTGTGAGTTCGGTGGTCGTGCAGGTGTCACAAAGTACATCCTCAGTGGCCATGGAGAAAGTTGGCTTTGTAGCATCATTGCAAGAACTACAATCGCGGGGAATGGTGATCGACCTGATAGCCACGGACAGACACGTTTCAATTGCCAAGACAATGAGAGAACAGTACAAAAATATAAATCACCAATTTGACGTTTGGCATCTTGCAAAATCAATCAATAAAAAATTGTCGGCTGCAGGAAAAAAAAAAGATATGCAAGGTATTTCACAGTGGTCCAAGTCAATCAGCAACCATCTTTGGTGGAGCTCAAAAACATGTGAAGGGTCGTTGGAAATTCTACTGGAAAAATGGCGGTCAGTAATGTTGCACTGTAGCAACGTACATCGATGGTCGACAAATGAGCATTTCCACAAATGTGAACATGGCCATTTGTCCACAGAGGAGGCACGGAAGAAGAAGTGGTTGATTCCTTCATCACCCACTCACAAGGCCATTGAAAAGATTGTATTTGATAAAACTATAACAAGAGATTTGAGGGGACTCACGGAATTCTGCCACACAGGAGATTTGGAGGTGTTCCACAATATGTGCCTAAAGTACAGGCCCAAAAGATTGCATTTTGGCATGGAAGGCATGATAAATCGGACTCTTCTAGCGGTCTTGGCACATAACCATAATGTTGGCCGTCAACAAAGTAGGACGACCGGAACTTTAGGGACGCTTCGCTACAATAAGGCCTTCACTAAAAGAAGTAAACAATGGGTGATCAAACCAGTGTTTGAGGATATGCAATATGAGTTTATTGAGAGACTTATCGTAGATGTCCTCGATAGGCACATACATGGAGTGGTGAACGAACCTATGCAGGGGACAACTGCATTGCCACCCAACATTGCCTCTGTTCCATGTCCACCTAAAGCAGAGCTCATTGAGAAATACACATCACGGTTTAAATGATTGTAATTCGATTGTCTGTTCTCTCGAGTCTCCTCATGTTGCAGGCCCATTGCAATTAAACCAAACAGTAATATAAATCATTTTTACAAAAATTATAGAATGTTTCCATATTACAAACACATGGCCGACCCATAGGGACAATAAAAAAAAAGGCACGCAGACAAGATGCCCTTACACTAACTGGAGCTAACTAGAAATGTGTGCTCGCTCAAAGTGAAGGTCAGCTGCTTTGATGTTTTGCTCGGGTGGCGGAACGGCCCACGACCCAATATAAGGTTCTATTGTGATTTGACCTTGACAGGCCGGGACCATCCTGAAAGACTAAGAAAAGATAATGAATAAAATTTCAGAAACAAAACGATGAGCCACGTTCATTAGAAGAAGTAACGTCGGCAAAGAAGGAGTGGTGTTTCGGGTCTGCCCTACACAGAGACACAATGGAAAATGCAAATATAATGTAAGTAACTTTTGATGAGTTTATACCGCAATTTCATTACTATACAGTGGCTTTAAAGACGGGTTCAGTTGTACTTGTTCGTTCTATGTGGCATAGTGTTTTCTACCGCGCACTATCTGGAGGAGAAACATCTGCTTTTACTGAAGCACCTCAAAACCTTCCTCTTTGCTTCTGCTTTCTCTCTCCCTATCCACTGCTACAACTGGTCCACTGTCTGCGACCTCGGTCCTGGGCCCTTCCACTCTCCACCTGCACTGCCTCCCTGTCAACCCCTGCACTGGGGGACTGTCTCAGTATCCTACAGCCCCCCCTTCCCAGCACTTGTTCTGCACTTACCTTGCACTTGCCACCAGCTGGCCCTATTTATTTATTATTTTATGCTACTTACCTTGTACTCCACTCCCCCCCCCTCCATGCCTCGCCACGCCTTTAAACACTTGTGTACACCCAGTAGCGCTGTCCTCGCTATGAAATGAATAATTTTAATAAGGATCTGATGGTGAGACTAATTTCATTTTTTATGTTTTTAGGTACATCATTCACTACTGTCTGTGTCACGAGTACCAGACACCGGCGGACGGCTTCTACAGCCGCCAGTTGCTTCTCCGCGTGAACAACGTTACCACCCTGACCATTTTATGGGACGATCGCCAAGTACAAGTATGCCCTTACGCGGTACTAACGGTTAGATGCAACATACCTACCATTGTGGTGGCCTAGTGCCTCGTTGTTGGAACAGCCATGCGATTATCAGTGCGACAGAAGAGCTTATTTTTATCGTAAACCAACACCCTGTGTACTGCACACGAACATCGCTTCCCTCAAGACGAACTAATTTGGATCGAGAGCAAAGAAAAATGCAAATCGCTGAATATTCTCTAAACATTTGATGTCCAATAAACGTACTTTGCCAAATGTACAATCTTGCCGTTTGCTTTTAAACCACGGTTTCACATTCCGAATTGTGGTGCTGTATTGTGAGATGCTCTAAGACCCTGTGTACAGCAAAGGACCATCGCGTTCCTCAATACGAACTTTTTGGAACATGAGCAAATAAAAATGCAAATCGCTGAATATTCTCTAAACATTTGATGTCAAATAAATGTACTTTACCACATTTACAATCTTGCGGTTTGATTTCAAAGTACAGTTTCATATTCCGAATTGTGGTGCGCTGTATTGTGAGCTGATCTGTGTTGATTTCCGGGGTCTGTGTGGAGTCGCGTAGAAGACGCCTGGGCGCGTTTGCCTACGCAGCACAGTCACGTCACGGATAGAGGCGGGGAATATGAATGTTTTGATAAAGTCTGTTTCAGGGGCGGGGGATTTGATTTAGTGCCGCAAAGGCAGGTGAGCCAGGTCGATGCGGCGGAATGATAGGATTATCACAAAATGGAGGCTGATTTCGAGTGCGATAAGGGGCGAAAAGTCGGGTAAGGTCCATAGGAAAGTTTCCTACGATCTACCGATTTATGCTTACAAACACATGGCCGACCCGTAGGGACAATAAAAAAAAAGTCCCGGAACTCTCCTTTAACCAAGACACACAAGAGGAAGTGCTTGCCATCATCCTCTCATTAAAACCATCAACTTGCAAAGGTGACTCCTGTCCTACTCATATAGTGAAACTCTGTGCTCCCACCCTGCCACCTATTATCACAGATTTCGTCAATGCTTCTTTCCTAACCAATGAAGTCCCATCCAACATTAAATCAGCATGGATCACCTCACTCCTAAAATAACCATCCCTTGACCCATCCATTCCTACCAACTACCATCCCATCATCACAGTCCATGAACGGGTGCCAAAACCCTTTCCCCTCTATCCGGATCCAGGCCACAAACATGCATCTGGCCTTCTGTTGCCCAAATAATTTTGAAATCCACGGGCCATTTGCCAAAATATTGTCAAAGGGGTGAAAAAACCTGAACTTCAAAATGTGGTGGTAAGCAGTGCCCAACCGAAACAGTGTACAAAAAGGGCAGTCAGAAACATTAATTTGACACAAGGTGCTCAAGGAACAGTGGAGGGCCAGGTTATGCATCTAACTCGCCACATATAAAGAAGGCTCAACATGGACATGCATCTGCTTCTGCCAGCGTCTCCTATTAATGACTAGCGAGTGACTTGTTCAACATGAAATGAAATTGTATAGACCGCAAGACACGTACTTAAGGATGGGACTACTGAACCATGCTGCGTGCGGTGAAGCATCGTCATGGCTACCAAAGCTCCAAATGAAACGGAGCAGCTGGCAAATATATGCAAATGTGAAGTGGCAACATTACACTATAACAGTCAGGGAAAGCAGGGCTATTTGGAGCAAAATTGCCTTCAACATTATAATCAGAAACTATGCATAGCACACAAGGAATGCATGGAGAAAACAAACAATAAAATGTCATTTATTGTAAGAGTAAATCAACCTAAAAAACGACTAACACTTCCCTGTCAGGGGGTGCTGTCCCTGGGTCCGTGGTGGTGCGCCGCCTATCTAAAATGGAAGGGAAGAAATGCTGCCCCTCCACTAAAACATTAGTTTACTATGGTCTAGTTAAAAAACAGAAAATAGGCTGAACTAGAGGACCAAATAGGTCTCCCTTTGTTTATTTGATTTATATAGCGCACCTAACCCTGAGGTATCTGGGTGCATTGCATTTTACATGGTTACATAAAGACATTTGCATAATATAAGGGGGTAATACACAGACAATAGTAAAAAAAGAAAAAAGTTATTTACAACAGACTCACTGTTGTGACAGGCATACAGTGAATTGCATAGAATTGAGTTACAGACGGGTGCATGAGTGATTTAGGGTTGCAGGCAATTAATTCCAAAGCTGGGCTGCCAAGACTGGGACGCTACTTCCACCTGCTTTCTTGAGTTTCAATTTAGGTACATTGAGGCAGTTGGCATGCACAGTTCTGATAGGACGTTCTGAGGTATGTTTAGTGAATTTGTCCACTATATATTTAGGGTTCAGGTTAGTGAGGCATTTCTGGGTCAGAGTGAGGGATTTGAACTTAATTCTATCTTTGATGGCGAGCATAAGTTTTCAGGTGTAGCTAGTGGCCGAGGCAGAGGCATTGACCTGTTTATTCAAATTTAATGCGGAGTCCAAATCGAAGCCTACAGTCTTGACCTCTTTGGAAACGTTAATATTAATACCATCAATGTCGAATGATTGGAAGTGATGGCTGAGTTTATTGAGTTTGCCTGATTAACCGATGAGAAGGAGCTCTGTCATCGTCAAGACAGAGCCCATGTGTAGCCATCCAGGTTTGTATGATGAGGTAGATTTTATTAATCAGGGCCACATCAGTGTCGTAGTCTCCGGAGATGTGAATGAGAATCTGAGTGTCATCCGCATAATTAGTGTAGGAGACACCCAGATTATCAAGATCGTCAAATAGTGGCTTTGTGAAAATATTATACATAGTAGGGGAGACGCAGGAGCCCTGGGGAACTCCACAGGTTACTGGTACTGGTTCAGTTGACGAGGGAGAGAACACTAGCACTTGACACTTGATGTCCGCACTTACTCTTGCACTTGCCACCTGCACTTTTATCGTCTTTATTTTACTGTTATCCTATGTACTGCACTGCCCCCTCCCCTTTCCCCCTGCACTTTTCCCCTCTCCCCCCTCCCCTGCACAATCTCAATGTCACCTGGCCTAGTAGGATCATTGTCTCCGTCTTCCCTCTGTTTCCCCTCCTTTGCCTCATCGCGCCTTGAAACCCTTGTGTATAGGCACGTTATAAATGCCATATCATATAACACTCATGGAATGCTTGTCTAAGAAGGAATGGATCCAGTCCGTAGCTTCAGACGAGAAATGCGCGGCTGATGCAAGGTTGTTGCACAACACTGTGATCCACCAAATCGAAAGCGGCGGATAAGTCTAATAGGAGAAGGATGGCTAAATCTCCTTTGTCCTTGAGCTCATCCATTTGGTTTTTTAAGTCAATAAGCGCAGTTTCAGTACTGTGTCTCGGTCTGAAGCCAGACTGATTGAGTCCTAGCAAATTATTAGCTTCTAAGTAGGGTTGAGTCTGTATATAAACTGCCTCGTCTATTACTTTCAGGAGAAAAGGTACTGTGGTTATCGGTCTATAATTTGTGGGAATGCTAGGGTCTAGGTTAGGTTTCTTCAAGAGAGGAAGAACCCAGGCATCTTCGAGATTGGTCGGGACTAAACATGCATCAAACAAGGAGTTTATAAGAGTGGTGAGGAAGGGCGCTAGATCCCTGCCCACCTCTTTGATGATAGATGCTGGGCAGGAGTCTCCTAGCATCTGGATGGTTTAAGTGAGGTTATTATTTTCTCCACTTCCTGGATGGAGACATGGGTAAATGTGAACTGATTAGCCTGTATGGTGGGGGCATTAGGGCACTTTGGGTGCTGTGGAGCGTTGAGTAGGAGGCTGGCTTTTTTGGCTTCAATTTTATCTTGTAGTAGTGAGATTTTGTTGCATAATGCATCTTGGATCTTAGTGCATCAAATTTTGTCTTTGATGAAGGTGTCAGAAGGAGTGTCGGGAGGTTCGAGTTCTCTTAGGATAGTAAAGAGTTCCGTTGTATTAGAGTTAGCTGGAGCAAAGGGAGCAGGCTACAAGTGCTCGGGCAAAAAACACTATGAAGCCACGAAGCATGATTGAGAAGATGTGTTGAGAAGATGTGGCACACCACTTTAGTTAGAGGCCTCGGGATGAGGACGGAGATGATTGACAGTCAAGTGCCAAGATCTGAGAAGGTAGCGAGTGATTTAGGCAGATCGCAAAAGCATGGTGCGAGATAGGTTACCAGGACACAGTGGGAAGTCGCCTGAAAGATCTTTGTCACACACTGAACATTCCAGAGGGGTATTTTTGTGGTTTTTAATTCTTTTATTCACCCACATGCAATGAATTCGAGAAATGCACTATCTGTGCTATGTGTTTTAAAACTCTAACAAGATGAGCTGTGTCTGTATTGCTCAATGTACCAGCGAAAAAAGGGGTACTGACTTAAAAAGGTATCCCATACTGCTCAAAGGATATCAAGGACAAGAAGAGGTTTGCAAAGTTTCGATGATTTAAATGACTTGTGTCATCTTCAGGACTAGTACGCTCAGAAGGATATTCGCTGCAATCGAGGATTCAATAAGGTGCGCATCTGGCAGCCATCCTATGACCTGTTGGCATTTTTATATCTGGAACAAAACAAGCTGTGACAAATGACAGTGCTCATCAACGTTCAATCAATCATCTGCCTGAAAACAGCTGCGCTGCTGCTGAGTCTCCGGTCACAGTGCACCTGGGGTACCAGTCCCCGAGGTCAGTCCAAGCCCCTCCATAGATGGGACTGCGGCGCTAAGTGGCAACGTCATACATACACCATAGGCAAACAGGCTTCAAGTGGACACACATATCCGCCGCCACCACCATCACTAGGATCTCCAATTGATGACTAGCGAGCAACTTGTTGAGGATGAAACTAAATCTGATCGACCGCGAAACACATACTCAAGGATGATGGGATTACAGCACTATGCTGAAACATGGTGGAGCTTCGTCATGGCTACCAAAGCTCCAAACGAGAGCGCAGACTGTTTTATGGCCACGTTTTAGAGACCAGTAATTTGGTTTAAACCACCTCACCTACTATGGCTGAATATCTCAACTGTTACAAGTAGCCATCACTTCTCTAGGTATGAAATGAGAAA
Source organism: Ambystoma mexicanum (assembly GCF_040938575.1). Taxonomy (NCBI): domain Eukaryota; kingdom Metazoa; phylum Chordata; class Amphibia; order Caudata; family Ambystomatidae; genus Ambystoma; species Ambystoma mexicanum. The sequence continues at coordinate 722,676,288 of NC_090923.1, forward strand.
GGCTATATGAAATATTCAATCATTGTGGTTTGAAGGTTCTGTTTCTCCACCTTTTAAGTTGATTTTTACAAATGCATTTAGCAGGGTTTATCACAAATGTATATGCTGCTTAATGACCGATGATGAACAAAGGTATTCTTGATTCGATTCGTACATATATATATATATATATATATATATATATAGATATATATAGGGTTTTGCACCTTCACGTGACCTGGAGTTGATGCTGCCATTGTTACAATCCTTGCAATTTCACTTTATTCTGAGTTTAAGCTGCGTTTGAAAAATGTAACCTTTTGAACGCTTGTGTATTTTGTGTAACTGTTCGCAATGTAAACCTTTATGGCATAAGCCAAAATAAAGTAATACATACTTAATCTTGCGCATTATAGGATGATAAACGAGTTGAATCAGTTAGTTGAAGTTTGCGCTAAACCTCACTCCCAAATACTTGAAAAACTGTCTGTAACCGGAATGGGGCAGCACCCCCTGGACCCCACTGTATGTCTGCTCGCAGTGGCATTGCCTCAGGTTTTCCCCAGGTGAATTTATAGCCAGCCACTGTGCTGAATTCCTGTAGGATTGCAAGTAGGTGTGGAAGGAACCTAGAGCACCTGCTGATATATGTAGTAGGACATAGCATATAGAGCTATACAATGTTCTATATCCATCCTGGTAATGCCCGATCAGTGTTCTGCCCGTATTTTCACGGTTAGTAGCTCTATGCAAGTGCATACAGACGGTGTGATAAGGGGCCATGAATAACAGCAATGTGGTTATGTGTCACCACTGGTGCCTTGGGGCCTTGGTACAGTAATCTGATCATATTGATAAAGCGTCTCTCCATACCGAACATGTTCAGTGCAGTAAACATGTAGTCCCGGCACTCTATCAAATGCTGAAGCTTAATTGCACATTTTCAAGCTTGCACTTTCTTTCCGGTTCAATTTTAGGGATGCTTGCTCAGGAGCTTACATGATGGATGTGTGTGATTTGGTTGAAGAAAGCATGCACATCTACTGTTCATCTTCCACACAACCTGTGTTCAGAAAAGGCAGCCACCATGCAGGCTTCTTTCGCAATGGATACAGAGCATGTGATCAGTAGATATTTGGTAGTTGATATTTTGTTCAAGGTGCGGGGCACATTTCGTTACCTTATTGCTAATCATGTGGATTATTTTAAAAGTAAACCACTAATTATCTGCACCCCTACACCCAGGGTTGGACTGGGAGCCAAAAGAGGCCTTGGAAATCATTTTCCAATTTGCCCCATATTACACATTTTCAGCAAACCCAACTCTTTTCATAGGAGAACATTTGGAAACAAAATAGGTTTCCACGCAAAAGATGCCAGGGTGCAAAGGCCTACCAGAAAATCTCCAGAGTTGGCTATAAGCCAGTCTACCCCTGCTAACACCACTTCCCATTCAAAATGGAAATCATTTAGCATAGGCTAAGCAAGCAAACTGCTTTCAAAATGCCTTAAGTATTTACGAAGCTCTTGTCAATGAATGTAGACAAAACGGAAATGAAATTTAGCCAAATAAATGGCATTTTCTAGTCAGTTTTCTTAATGCTTAGGGAATAAATGAACTGCATGTAGAAGAGAAATGCTTTCCACTGACAAGGAACAGTGAAATAAACTTTCAAGTGCTTGATCAAGTGCTCTTTAACGACGATATATACTGAAAATAACCAATTTAATATGGGAGGAATTAACTAATCCTTTTAATTCTCTTCTCAACTCCCACTCCTCTATCCAACTGCCCGTGCATTTTAAAACTAACATTTTATATAGGGTACACCAGTACACACTACCCTGCTACTATATTTAACAAAAAGAAAAAACAAAAGATAGCAAATACCATATTCGAAGCATTCATAAAACTTTTGAAATAAAAAGAAAATGCAATCTAGTTTTATGTTTATGTTTATTGTGTTTATATAGCGCTTTAATTTGTGTAAAAAAATAAATTAAAAAAATTCGGAACCTTTTACTCTTAAATTGGAGTATGGAACTGCCGTAAACAAACCACAGCTATGGCACAAAACACAAACTTCTGAACTGTACATATTATAATAAATAATTGAAAATACTGCCAAACTTAAATGAACCCACTAAATTGTTAGTACTGAAATGTAAACATGTCCCCATCAGAGACCTCCTTATGTAACAACCACTTTTAGAACTCAATCCTACACAAGTACCTGCATCTTCAGTAGCATCAGCAACTGCACGTGGCACTTAGTTTAATCTCAAGACTTCTTTGCAGAGCAGCTGCCAGCCTTACCGGATACAAGGACATTGTGTACCAGCCCCTTATTCAGAAAACGATCTTTAGTTATAGGTGTGCTAATCGTTCATGACATGCCAAATACGACCTCTTATCCATCCCCTATGCCAGTTAAAGGCTTTCAACATTCTTCCACTATAACATTAAGGAGCCCCGAAGAAATCCCTTTATTCCAGGGACCAAAAAGACATTTCCTACTCAACTGGTATGTTTGCTTTCCTCATTTTGGGGTATAACTTTGTATTGGTTGGTGGCATATTCCTATAAAATAGTTTATGCATAGTCACGACCTTTTGTGCCAATTTGAATAGTGTATGTTTGTATACAATGCAACACCCCTTGTAAGAATCAGCCTTACATTTGGTTTACCTACCAATAGGGGAGTCATCAGTAGTTCAGAGAGCCTTTGACTCACATGAATAGCAGTGTTTGGGTCTGGTGGATACTTGCGAGGCAAAGGCATGTGTTTGCATTTTGCATTGCTGCTTGCATGTATGCTCAGAGGCCATTTGGAGAAAAGTATGAATGCACTAAAGTAAAAAACAAACAGGTTTTCTAATATTAGGCATTAATGTAGCATTAAGTTCGAAATGTAAGCATCATTGTTGTTCTTGCCTCTATTCATTAGAAGGTTATGTTTTACAGGCCACTCAACACCCCCGTCTATTTGCTCGTCCCATCAATATATGATCTCCATCTTTATTTGCATAGTTTTAAAATGGGAAGATATTCATCTGGTAGTTGTAGGTTTACATTACAGACCTGCCTCTCCCGTCTTCTGTGAAAGATCCCTTTCCTACTTTCGGATTTGTCTAATATTTTTATGTCGGGACAACCCCTGAACCTCATTGTCTAGACTGGCAAAGCCTCTCCTGCAGTGAATTGTTTAACTTATGTTTTTCAACCTTTAAAAACCTCACTTTCCAAACATTTTAAAACAAATATTCATGTTTAGGACTAAAATACCAGGAATTGCAATGGGTGCAATCTATGGTTTGTGTGTTATAATGAATATTGCAGTTTCTCAACCAGTGATTTTCTGTGTATAGGAGAGATCATTAGTATCCTGCGAATATTGTACCTGCTCTGCGCATGTACGGTTGATGCCTGCAGGATAACTGCTGATAGTGTACCTCTATTCTGCCAGGTTGATGGAAGCCTACACTATTTGCAGCACATGTTTTCACTTTACGAGAAATACTTTAATGTCACTTCCTTTATTGTATCATTTTAGAGCAGCTTCTACCTGACTCACCTCATTACCAATGGACTTTGAAGAAAATGGACATCAGATATATAGCAGCAATCTTTAATAATGCTCAACACAACTGGCCAGTTTACCTTTGAATGCCCTGATCGACTTTTTTTACTGCAATGTTTGCCCACGCCTGCCTGCCCCCAACTGACCGAATTCCAGCTGTCACCCCTTAAAGTCCCAAGTGTCCTCTCCTCCCAAACCTGCAGAAAATTCACCCTTAAACCTCATCTGCTACTCCACCTAAGTCAGACTTGCCGTTATGCTTCTGCACGCCTGACCCATTACTGAAATCGGCCTACTTGCTCACTTATTTATTCACTTTAAGCCTGCACCTGGCATGTGCCCCTTGAGCCGTGTGCCTAGGTGCTGCCCTTTAAGAACACCGTCCTGCTCACTCAAACCCTGCATGTCCACTATAGAGACTCCTGCTTAGCGCATCCACGAATCGCAACTGCTAAACCACAAAGTCTACTTCTCTGATTAAAACAATCTACCCTCTGAACAGCACCCGCACACTAGCCTCCGTCCTCCCCAGAACGCTGAATGCCAAGGCCCACACAATGGACGACCACGTATGCTCCAAATCGCACCTACCCTCTCACCTCTGAACTCGCTTGGACTCCAGCCGCTTGTTTCTTCTCCTCTTGCTGCTCGATTGAGGGTGCGCATGTGGTGTTGATGGCAGGCTTGTGACTCCCAAAGACTGCTCTAGGAATTTGGCTGGGCTGGTGGGTGCCTGGGAAAACACCTCTATGGCACTGAAGTTGGCTGCACAGGGAGATACAATAAAAAAAGAACATTTACTGTTTTCAAATAGAAACATCTTGCTTACCCCTTTCCCCTTTTTAACTCCACCCCAGAATCAGACATGTCTTTTGGGAGACAGAAGAATGTGTCATCCATAGCTACTGCCCCTCCCCTGACACTAAGTCAAATATGCACATAAACACAGACTATCTATTGCATCCATTTAGACATGAAGAATACTAACATAAGCAATATATAGGCTGAATTCAACACAAATGATATGACTATATAGCTCACTAACCCAGAAACACGACGGTACTGAGCATTTATCTTTTCAGAAATGGAAGACGTTGCCCGCAAATGAAAGGCCTCAAGGCTTCACAAGAATGAAGACATATTCGTGCAGAGCCCAGACAAGAAGCTATGCAGACCAGGCCAAGGTTACTGAGAAAATAGGGAGGGTCCGGAAGGCTCAGAGAGAACACAAAATAATTATTCCCAAGGCATAAACCATGTATTCTTGGATTAATTAAAATAACAAACAGTCTTTGAAAGCCAGGTCCAGAATAATTATAAGCAAAAGACTTCACAGGGAATGGGTCAAGCAGGTCCCCAGTGGTAGCGAAAACCTGCGCACTCACATTAAAATTGGCAAAAGTCCCCACAAACGCCAGGTGAAATAATTCCAGACACTGCCTTATCACACGTGACTCAACTCGAAAAACAAAGTCTATTAATTAAAAATGGATGGCACATGCGTCACTCCTTTCGCAGATTCACAGACAAGGTGCAATGCAAAGACCTTGGTTTATGATCTATGAATAAGGGATGGTATCATCTTTAACTGAAAGCAAGACAGTCCATGGACCTCTCTCCCCCTAATCCCGTTTTGGCTCATGTTTTGATGACCTGTCAGTGTCCAAGGTTGCTCAGTCGCATGCCAAACAATCATGACCCGCAGTGCTAGGCTGCCCAGTACGTGTTGTGTCAACCAATTGGATATGAAATGAATGTACTATTATCAATTTAGAAGTGGTTCCAGGAGGAGCCATAAGATATGCATAATCAAATCAGACATTTAACATTATGGAGTCAATATGTAGTCTATTCCCTTAGTGTATCCCCTCATCCCATAGGTTTTGTAGTAGGTAATTATGGCTGGTTTTTGGTTTAAAAAGGTACTGTGTTGCATTAGACCTTTGAAAGCTGCAACCCAATTAATTATTAATCATAGTTAGAATTGTTTTTTTATATGAAGAGGTTTCTAAGCGCAGAACCGGGTTTCGAACCAGTGTTGCTCTGCATCATCTTGCTTCCAGGACGAGCGCATTGCCACTGAGCTGTAGTACCCGTGGCTACTATTGCTTGTATGCTGTCCCTGCTTTATTTTGGATGTTAATAAAGCTTGGTTTTGCCTTTAACTTTGACTCTTTACATCATTGAGTCAGAGTTACTGGCTCCATACCTACTGCATACATCTGAGGTTTTCCAGACCATCATTAGCGATTGTTGCAGAGGATGGTTGGCTAGGCGTAGTCGAACTGTCGAGGGTTCCCCACGGTGCCCCGAAGGACTACAAGGTGACCTGTGGAGACCGGTATCACGTGTGAACAGAGGGGTCAGAAGGAGCCCCCCCTTGGAGAAACTCCCTGTCTGATCCCCACAGCACACCTCGTGGGGCCGAGGGCAGCTGGCGATTTGGGGAAGATGTGATACCGAAAAACGTCATCCTATCCACTGAAAGTATAGCATCAGCCTGGCAAAAAGGGGGAATTTTTGTATATATTGGTGAATTGTGATGAAGGGAAAAGATTGAAGATAAGGAGATAGCCTATGACAAGGGTAGGGAAGACTTGACAGTACACCTTGTATGAGGTAATAATGATGAGATAGCCTTTGTCAAGGGCAAAAAAGACTACTTATAAAACCCCACCACTGGGTAATAAATAATAGGACATTACCTCACCAGGAGTTGGGAAAATGGCCATAGTGTATTTATTTGTGTGGTGATTGATGGTGCCAGCCTTGTATTGTGAGATAGCTTGCGATGCGAGATATGTGGTGTCATTTGGAAGTATTGGGTGATGCAGAAGGCGTGGTGTCACAGCGAGATGCACAGGTAAAAGTATTGTTTAGGGAGGGGGTTGAGAGGTATTGAAATAAACAGCAGTATATTGGTAAGATAAACCAACATCATGGGAGGCACTACCATTATTCATTTCTGTAAAGCATTACACCCTGGTACCACGCCCAGTGTGTGCAGGACTGTCAAAATGTTTATCCCTTGGCAGCGGGAGGACACTCACTCAAAATCAGTGCTGCAACACAGACATATTTACACACATGCCGTGCACATGGGGAAAAAGTTCCAGAACAGACTATCCATTTTGGAATTGTGGAAAGTGTATGGAGAGGAGATGGAGGAACCACCCTTGAACTAATGGATGCTTAATCAGCAGGACGAGGGGGACGTAGCACCCACCTCTCCTCCTCTTCCCCAGGGTAGAGATCCATCCCCTGAAGTGCAGGGATTATATCGACTACGAGAATTAAAAGCAGCGGCATGCTACGTTATTCCAATGTATGCGCCCCCTTCGTATAGCTAAGATATTATAAATAGAGAAGAAATGAGTAAGCCAAGACCAGTGTCCACACGTGATGAATACAACAAACGTTGCGAGTTATAGAAAAGATTGACAGTGGCATGGGATGAGGTCTGGAGATAAGAGGATGATAGGGAGGAGGTAGTGATCGTATTGAATAAGTGGGTAGGAGGACAAATAAGGCTTACATTAGATGGAAGGGGCATGGATGATATTACGGAAAAGGAAGTCCGAGAAAGACATGGGAAAGAAGAGAAAAAAGAATGAGCTAAGTTAAAGGGAAATATACAAAGAAGAAAAGGAAAGAAAAGAAACAAGAGGCAGACAGAAAAGGAGAGAATGAGAAGAGAGCAAGGGAAAGCTGATGGGATGCTGAAAGGGAAGAAAGAAGGAGGAAGAAAGGGATAAGGGAAGACAATGAGAAATAGGAAGATGCAGAGACAAATCAAGGAAAGAAGCTGATGAGATTATCAGGAGACCTATGCTTCCACAGAAAGAGGAACCAGATACAGGAAGAGAGAAAGGAGTTTAGAAAGACGCAACAAGGAGGTAGATGGGATCCTTAGAAAGCATACCCTTCCAGATGGAGAAGCAGAGACACCAAGGGGGATTAGTAACCTGTACAGGAATAGAAGGGATGGTACTGGCAGCAAGACTGAGAGCAGAGGGTCCTTGCAAAGTCAGTGAAGAAATGTATTGGATGAGGTAACAAGTGGAAAGTACATAACTACTACCCTGAGAAGATTAGATTTTGAGGACAGGGAGGATGATTAAGGAGATGAGTGACAATACTATCCTTGAAGAAGAAAGAGGAAAGTGTAGAAGAAGAAGCGGCCCAAGCACCTTGTACAAGCATGGGGCTAAGGAAAGTGATATTGTGGTTGGAATTGGAAGAACTAGTGAGGGCAGAACCCAGTCCATACCCTAAATGTCCTAATAAGAGATTAAGCAGATAAAACATAGGTAAATAGGTTGAAAAATTTGCCAGGACGAAAGAAAATTTGTATGACCGAGGTTGCCAAAAGATGAAGGGCGTGGCTGTGCTTGGACAGGGCACTGTATTTGCACAGTTGGCTTTATTGGAGAAAGGGGAGGGGCACCACAATATCTACCAGGCCTCAAATGGATAAAAATAATTTGGTTGGTCAACTTCCAATACGGACATCAGGAGCGGGAAAATTAATTTATGAATTAGAATGAATGACAGCTGGGATGACCTTGGCAGTAGGCGACATAAAAAGCTTGCTAGCTGGCACAATAGGGGAGAGGTCAGACACAATTTGGACACAAGCGGGCTATCCTGGAGTGACTGCACAAAACACAGACCATGACGGAGCACCTTTTAATAATTGTCAAGCGTAGGGCCCTAAGGGTTCAGTACCCAGACTCATAAGATATGAGGACTATTATGACGTGCAAAATGAGAACAGATGAAAACCTGATCTATATTGTGGAAATCCAGGGCTGCCCAAACCAGTACAAAGACAGTTGAGAAAGAATGTGGGAATGGAAGCAAAGCCATGGGCAGAGATTGTCAAGAAGCGTTAACCATTGTTGGTTATATCAAGAGAAAGACAGAAAGTTGAAGACAGGAAGATGGGGGAAGCTAAGTTAGTTCAGAAATAATTGTCAAATCTCTCAGTGGAACGGACAGTTAACAAGTGGAGAAGGGTTCCATACACAAGGGGCACAGCAGGTGCAACCACCAGCTAACAGGAATTTTGCAGGAAGGGGAGAGAATACTTATTTCCCAAGAGGGCAAGGGGGGCCGCCCAGAGGTAGAAGTTATGGATTTCAAGCTCCAAAGGGAGGGAGATTTAATGGAGGGCAACCCAAGTTTGGAGAGCAGACACAGCAATGTTGAACATGAGGTAAACTGGGGCACATTTTGCGCCTATGCAGAAGCAGAGGTGGGATGCAGCAGAATTGGCCAGGGGCGATTGAAGAGGGGGGAAAACACATCGCCCACCATATAACAGAGCCACTTGAATATTATGCCCAGGATCACAGTATAAAAACGCACTACAAATACAACCCACACAACAAGGTATGCCAACCCAAATACAACAAGCACCAATGCAAAGGCAACAATCACTGATGCAAACACAGCAAGTTCCACTGCAGGCACAGCAGATAACGATGCAGATGCAAGCACCTGCACAGCAGAATGTAGTGGTGCTGTGGAACCCTAACATGTTGCCACAGGAACCCACATTTAGAACAGAGGGGGTGGCAGCAGTGGGAGGGCCTTTCACCGGCACTGGACTTATATCAACAATAGGACAGCCCAGACTTGATGTGCTCCATCCAATGAGTTACACCACCTACAATAGGAATTTAGGGTTGGAGGGACCATAGGTGACAAAACATTCTCCTTCCTAATAGACACAGGGGTGACTTGGTGTTAAAGAGGGAAAATACCGAATGTTAGGCATTGCCATGAATGCTCAGGGTTGTTCTGGGGAGACAAATATGGTTCCTTTTACTGACTACTTGCCAATCACCATAGCAGAACACGACATATCCCTGCCACTATAAAATTCCCGCAAGACACCAGTTAACATAATGGGAAAAGATTTGATAAGCAAACTAAACATATCATTGACTGACCAGGGTATAATATATTCACCCCAGGGATTCATTATGTGACAAGAATTTATAACAGCATTCAATGGCAAGAAAGTACAAAGGGGTGCATCAGTAAGACCCGAAAGTATTCCTTTATGGGCTACACATTTTTGTTAACACCAGAAATACCCATGGACCCGGAGGAAGGGCAGGTGATTGCAATAGACCTAGAAGCAGCAATAGTAAGAGAAGAGAGTATTTTTGCACAGAGTGGATGAGGAAGGGATACACTGGAGAACAGTGATAGCACTGGACAAAACATCTCGAATAACTGACTTAACAGATGAAGATTTGTTTACAGATAAGGACTCAGATGAAGTGATGTTTCATATAAAAGTCTTTATTATCAATGAAAAATTTGAAAGAGAAATACCCCAGAGAATGTCACTAGTAAAAAAGACAGACTTTCCTTGAGGAAGATTTGGCACAGGTAACAAGTAAATTGTGGACCAACAGCCCATCTGGTGTTGGGATTACTGAAAGGAGTGGGGGTTGGAGGGTGTCAAAGTTAAATCAAAGCAAGGAGCCATTTTACCACAGGGGAGACAGTACCCAATGTCAGAAGAAGCAGACAAATCCATTTATGACACCATTGCTGCCCTGATGAGACCAGGCATAGTGGTGCCATCAGAATCCCCATGTAACATCTGCGTGCCCAGTGAAAAAAGCAACATGTCATGCAGATGTATTCAGGATGTACGTCCCCTGAACAATATTGTTGAAGTAGAGTTCCAATTGGCCCCGAACCCTGACCCGATATTGTGTAATATCCCGTCCAAAGCTAAATACTGGACAGTGATTGATTTAAAGAATGCTTTCTTTTCGATCGCACTCCATGAAGACCCCAGATCTGATCTCGGTGACCTATCGCAGCACCTAGCTAAAACATGCTAATTTGTCCCAGGGGTACTACAAATGCCCCTCGGTCTTCAACCGAATGCTCCAGATGGATTTGGGGAACATACATACTGATGGCACAGTAGTACAATACATAGATGACATTGTAGAATGCAGCAAAATGTAGGAACAGGGCAGAAATTACTCAGCACAGCTGATGACAGTGTTAGCGGAGAAGGGTTACAAGGTTGACAAAGAAGATGCACTATTGTCAGGAAGAAGTCTTATACATAGGCCAGCTTATATCACAGGAAAAAGAAAGGTAACCCTGAAAGAACAGAAGCAATTATGAAGACTTGGGTACAGGGTGGTTGATAGATTGTGGTTGGCGGCGCCACCAATTCAGTATACATCTTAAAAGGTAATGATTCCTTTTGGTTAGTTTAGAGAGCAGCTCCACTAAGGGAAGGCCCAGAACCTAGGCCTTACTATAACATGTCAAACGAGGCCCCCTATTAGGAGCACATCTCAAAGACATAAAAAATACAATAATACGCAATATTTACTCTCCCAAGCTTGTTGTATTGGCCAATTAAATATATGTTAGTCACATAGGAATTTCGGTGTTAGTAGTGACTTGCTAACCTGACAAATCTGTCTAATTTGCCAACTCTATGGCCAAAACATTTCGCCCACTGGGTTTTCTCAAGGCGATATGCATATATTAGTTTGCTGATTATATGCATGAGAACTGAAATTCTCTGTAACTGCTCATGTTTAACTATTGGATAGCAGTCACCAAAGTTACAAGGGAGGAGAGGCAAATAAGTTAAGGAAATCAGTAGGTATATACTAAAAGTAATCTAAATCAATCGAGTAGAAAGTGAAAGAAAAATAATAAAAAGACAAAATTATAACACGTTCGTATACTCCGATTGCAACACAGAATTCACAAAATGACGTGAAATTATAGGTTAAAAGGTAGGACGTCAGCAGGTCTCAGCACAATTCATACAAGTATAGGGTAACTCATATTTTGAGATTGTATTTAGTCTAGTAATTGTTCTATTCCCACTGGCCAGTAGATTGACTAATACTTCTCAGAGCAGTACATAATGATTCTAACTTAGCATTACCTTCTACTTGGGGCACAAACTCGGGCGATCAATGTGCCGCTCAAACTGTAATGTGAGCATATGTGGACCTTGCAACAAATAATTGATACATTTTGAATGTTAATATGGTTTGGAATTATGAAAATGATATATGGTAGAAAGAAGCACTGAGAATAATCCTGTGCTGGGCACGTATAGACCGTTTATGCATGGCATAGGGCTACTGATTCTAGGGGCAACACCCTGAGGGAATTTAGGATGTGACAGTGAGTGCCATTTTAGACTGTATGGTAACAGTATTCGTGCTGACAGTAGTAGACCCAGTATACTTAACAAAACACGTGTCTTTAAAACTAACATGACAATGCCATCTATGAGCACCGACTGTCTATATACCCTCATGGTGCTAATGCATTCCCTTGCAATAAACCACAGGATTTTCTTCAACTCTCATCGAGCTAACACAAAACGAAAACATCTTCATATAGCAAAACTGGTTGCCACCAATGTGGAGCAGTGAATAATCTAAGACACACTTGGAAAACACCTAATTGGAGAAAACACCAACAAGAGACAAGCAACACTTTGAACTCTTACGACTTACTTCACTGATTAAGATAGCATGCAAAAGTAATAGCATATTTACTGATTTTAATGTATATTATTAATAGGTCATACAATAGAAAACTGACAATTGTGAAGGAAATTGAAGACTAGAGGAACAACTACTTGAAAATGGAAAACAAGTTGAAAGTAATGCAATAAACAGAGATTCAGACTTGGCATTTAAATTCAAGCTCAATGTACCGCTCTGAGAAGTATTGGTCAATCTGTTGGCCAGTGGGAACAGAACAATTTCTAGACTAAGTAGAATAGTATACTAACATAGGTTATGATTGTGTCTTTATCCTTTGCCTTTGTATTATTCTTTCATTTTCTACATGATTAATTTGGATTACTTTGGTTACCATTTTATTTTGTATACAACTACTGATTTCCTTAACTTGTTTGCTTCGTCACCCTTGTAACCTTGGAGACTGCTATTGAATAGTTTAACACGAGCAGTTAGACAATTTCAAGCCTCATGCTCATAATCAGCAAATGGTGTATTATATGCAAATCGTCTTGAGAAAGCCCAGAGGGCGAAACATTTTGGCTATAGAGTTGGCACATTAGACATATTTTTCAGGTTAACAATCACCATTCTACTAACACACTGAAAGTAAGATCTATTTAATTAGCCAAAACAAAAAAGCTTGGAGAGTAAATATTGCATATTATCTTTTTTTATGCCTGTGAGATGCGCTCAAAATAAGGGAGCCCGGTTTGGCAATTATGAAGACACCCAGGCCAGATAAGTCAAAGGATTACAGCAATTCTTAGGACTTTTAATTACTGCAGAGGATGGGTCTACGATTATAACACATGTGAGGCCACTTTTACAAGCACTTAAAGAAGCACAGAAAGAAAACAAACAGTGGCATCACCTGGACAGGCGAAATGATAAGATGCTTGTGACTAATTGAAACTAGCAATAAGAACAGCACCCGTATTAGGGATCCCTGAATACAATGCATAATTATTTCTATTCCTTCATTCAAACAGGATAGTAATGACAGTGGTCCTCACACAAAAAACTACCACGGGACACAAACCATTAGCATTTTACAGTGGGATCATAGATCCAGTAAAGAGAGGATATTACCAATTTGAACAGCACGGGTTGCAGCAGTCTTTGCGATTGAGAAATCCGCTAACATAACCATGGGAAGTGCAATGACAGGTGGAGCATGCCCTATTTGCAATTGTTCAAAAGCCCAAAAGTACATTGACAACACAGTGCCTCTGGGTACGAAGTTATATCCAACCCATCAATCAAAATTGTCAGGTTCTAAGAGGTAAATCCAGCAAGATTCATAGCAGAACCAGTGAAGGAGAGAGGCAATGTGCACGATTGCACAAAGTATACTAAATATTATGAGATACCACAAGTTATAGAAAATGTCCAACTTGGGGGACAATTCTCTTCATTGACGGGTCCTCATCAATAGACAAGAGCATGGGTGAGCGACACGTGAAACAGCGGTAAGTGTGAGTCTGCCAAACAACAGAACTGGTAGCTCCAACTTTGGCGTGTGAAATGCACGACCATGGAGGCAGTAACCATGTATTCCGACTACGCCAATGTGACATCAACAGTACATGCAGGACTGTCATGGTGCAAGAGGTGGGGCTTCTTACATGCAGACGGCACACGCCATTATTGGACAGGCTCAGACGCACTATAGCTCCTAACAGCCATCGCTGTGGTGAAGTGCGCAGGGCACACGAAAAGGCACAGACTTGATTTCTCATGGTAACGAGGCCGCTGAGTTTGAAGCCAAAAGAGCAGCAGATTTCCCCAAAATATCTGAATTTTTAGACCGCACAGAATAAGCATACACGCGCGCGCAATATGGTAATAAAAGAGGGGTTTAATACATTGCCCACAGCACGGATTACAGGGGTGAGCGGCACCAGAAGAGCAGGAATTACGGAAACAAACTTGGTGTTCATTTTTCCCCACAGATGCAATGTGGCGACAGGACAGCACCGGGAAACCGGTTATGCCTTTAGGGCTACTTAAAATACTATTAGACCATCTGCATTACCCAGAATTCACATGGAGAGAATGCCTTGCAGCAATGATTGTCAATGACTGGTTCATCCCAAATCTAACCAAGCATATTGCAAATTGTATTATAAATTGACATGGCAAACATTTCTCACTGCTGGACACACTTTGTGAATAGTAAGAGGAGCACTACTCTGTTTTACTGGACAATTTCAGCATTTGCCTATAGACTATGTAGACGTGATCCAAATTTGATAAAGGTACATGTTAGTAGTTGTACGTCCTTTTTCCTGATGGATCGATGCAGGTCCATACACAAATCCTGATGGCCACATGTGCTGAGAAGTTCTTCATAATTGAGGTCTTCCGTAGGTTGGGAGTATGCATTGCATTGCCAAACTAAAAGTGACACTGAAAAAAGGCTGGCTCCATTGCCTTCCTCTAGCACTATTTACATTATGCAATCAGCCTGTCTCAGACCATCACCTGACTCCACATGAGCTGGTGACAGGATGCTGCATGCGCACACCCCTTGATCCTCCCACTCAGGCTCTCACTGGCGCAGAAAGTGTATCTACTGTATTAGGTACGGAGTTGATGGCTATGACTGAGTGTGTTAAATTTATAGCTCAACAGCTTCGAGCGCAGCAGGGGGAGTCAAAGAAGATTGATGAAGATACTGAACAAGAGGATCCAGCAATGTTGTTAAAAACCCCCATTATTGTTCCAAGGGGATAAAGTCTTCTGCAAATGTTTCTGTAGGAGGTGGCAGCAGCCAAGCTTCAACAGCCCGTTTGTGGTAGTAGTTCCTTCGACAGCAGTGGAGCTCCAGGGAAGAGGAGCCTAAATCCACCTTGGGGACATCAAAATCTACCACAGAGAAACGCAAAATGGACCCTGATGTCTTTACAACCCCCAGACACTCACCTCCTTGTTGGTCTCACCAAACCTAGTTGAGGGAACCATGGGACACCCCGCCTGTTACACGCCAGGTGTGCGGGACCAGCAATGGCACAGGAAGGCTACTGCAATCCCTTTAAATCGGGTTCTGGAGGGGAGTTCCAGAACCCGATTTAAAGGAATGTACGGTCATTGATAGGAGAACATAGCATGGAAATGAAGGGATCATGCTAGGGGAGATGATGTTGGGAATGGGGCGAGAGATGATGGGAAAAGCTATATGAAAACGTTTAGATGTGTGTGCTAGCAAAAAATGCAAATATATGCAGGAACTTTGATGCAACTGCAAGCAGACAATGTAATTATGAAAGATGCGTTTGTCTGAGAAGATCTAGGCAGCAATTTAGCTATAGCCAAAAAAAAATCCATTTTGAATAGTGAGTATACAGGCAGACATTGAGATGAATAGCTTTACAATTAATTAATGTATTCACAAGTTTGAATCTACTCCACTAGCACACTTTGTGGAACGCTTTCACTGCCAAAATTAAAGTGACCTGAACAGTTGCTTTCAGATGAACATGGTCAGGAAAATCATAATTCTTAATTCCATTGATTGAAATCAGATGTGAAATCGCATGGAGGCTTGGTGTTGACCTTTGAAAGAAAACAGAATCAGCCTTTTTGTAGTATATTTGTTTTCTCACAGTACTCACATAGATCCATATCTTAGTAATAGACCATTCGCTGCATTGAAACCAATGCAACAAAGTGCATAAAATGGGGTCGATTGAAGGAGCCGGGGAAACACACTGAGGACAGTATGGGACCTGCATGATCATCTTTTCTGTGTTCACCTGCAGCACTTTAAAGATTTTTCAAACTAACCTTATTCAATATATAGTTATGCATTTGTTTTCCATGGCAAATAGATGTTGTATTGCCTCTGACTCGTTGGCCGACAGTTGCGAGTGGACCATTTAGCCATGGGCATACCGGAGAAGGTAGGGGTTTAGTCCTGAGGGGAATCTTGCTAAAGGGAGCACCCATGTATCAGTGAGCATTTGGTTCACTGACGGTTGGTCCAGTCAAAATTTAAGGTTGTGATTATTTTGTCTCTTATTGTGTTCGTCTCTGTTACTTTAAGTGCTTGAGAAACCAAAATGAAGTGAAGATTGGTCAAAACTGCCAGCAATAAGTTGCACTTGGTATTAAAACAGACACCCGTGGTTGAATCCAACCCACAGCGGCGGGCCAGCCATTTGGTAATTGCCAGATAGTCATTCCAAGCCTGCAAAAGTACCCAAGATTACGCTTTAATCATACTACCCAGATAGCACACTTTGCCCTCTGCTTATTTTCACACTGCACTGTGCTAGGATCACGTGATGCATATTTTTAGGGATGTACCCTTGTCAAATATGTGCACCACTCCACTGCCCTCCTCAGCTGGGCTTGTGCTATAAAAATACCCCAAATGTTGCAAACACAAACTTCCAGTGCCTGGCGCAATACAACACTGTACTCTGGTTTACAGCCTTCAGCAGGATCCGTTAGACTCACCTTTTGAGTTTACACCTAGAACTCCCCTTTAAAATTATTGATTAAACAACAGCAGTTTAGTGCCATTTATTAAATTGCTATCCTTTTATTCCAAAGTAGATTGCCTCGTCCAATTGCCTATGCGACTAAGCATAGAAAAACGCCAGTATAATTAGAGGAAAAAAAGTTGGTGTACGTACGCAATCATCTTCCAATGATGCCGGATCAGAATGTGGGGGCCAGTTATTGAAACTGCCCTGAACGAGAGAACAACGGTGGTAAATTTAGCAATAGTTTTTCCAGACTCTTTGGCCAATTATATTACATTTTCAAAGCACTCTTGACATACAATGTATCTGTCTTGCACCCATGAATAAGGGATAAACGGCTAGGCACACACAATTGTAGGTCAAAGTGCAAGGGGAATGTGCATTTCTTCCACTTGGTCTTTGCACGTTTGCATTGTAGGGGTGCAGGTACCTTTAGAAGAGGCCATGATGAATTCAAATGCTTGGTCAGGCGCAATTTCATCCTCAGCGGGTTCCAGCGATTCTCTCCTAAAATGGGACAGGCAAAAAGGCAACAGCAGCACACAGAGCATTAACTCAAAGTATGTTTAGTTTATGGTTCACCAAATCTTTACTTTCGTTCATGAATTTAGTTCATGACAGATCATGTATTCTTGTCATAGTATAGCTTGAAATAAAGTTTTTTTTCCCCAAAATGCAATGTATAAAAACACACTAAAGGGTGCGGGTGGAGACAAGGTGCTAATCCAGTTGTCCAGATCTGGCCCTTGAATCTACAAACCTATCCGGTTTTCAGTCTATAATATGCAAATTATTGCCCATTTTGATCCATCAGATGCAAATGAGTGCACAAAAAAGGAAAGGCTCAGGAGTTTTAATCGACCACTCAACAAGACATCTATTTTTGGGCATATATAATTACATTTATTTCAATGCATTTTACCTTAAATTGAGACATTTATATCTGCGAACCATATCGGTCCAAACTACCACCTTGTGATAATCTAATCAGTTCGAAGTTCAAATGGCCGGCTGCAATAAATCATAACATGTACCCATCAGTATGGCATTTGACATCAGTATGGCAGACTGCTATACTACGCCTCTTGTCACAATTTCAGTGCACAACATAGACAAACGTCCTCTGTACATGGGCCTGCCCAATGGAAATTGCAAGACACCTTTGCACTCAAATAACAAACCCTTTCTTTCCCCTTGACATTATAGCTTCCCCTGCCTTTGTGTCTTTGTTTCTGGGCTTCAAGACTCATTCTTTTTGCATCTACCAACTACGATGCATACAAATCAAAGGTACTTCCACTACTGCCGTCTCTACATGTTCTTCAGATTTCATTACACAACCTTTATTCGACATTACATCTTTAGGTCATTCAATCTAGACTTTACAAATGTCTCTGCAAAACCAGATATACGTTTTCTTAAATTAGTATGTTTCATGTGCAAAGGATTATTTGGCATGTTTGTGCTAATTGCTGTAGTGTTTCACTATGGTGTATTTTATGTGATGATGCTTCAGATGGCGTCTCTTTTCCCCCAAGAGGGAGTACCTTTCCATGAGGCTCGGGAGGCCACTAACCAAGAGTCCCCCTAAGCGTGGTAAATGTGGGAGGAACTCATGGGGAGGAAATCCCCTCCTGGGGACAAGGACGTAACATGGGTAAAACCCTTGTCACAGCATAAGCCGTCTGAAAATATAGTCAATTCTGAAACTAAATTCTAATTTGGACATTCTTGCAGGTACTAAGAAAAATTCATGAACGCTCCTGGAAAGCACAAGGACTGTTTAATCAGGTGTTGACAATTGGGCCGATGCCGTGTCAGAAAGAACTTGGATATATAAAGCAAACCACAAAAAAGGTCGAAGAAGAAGAAAGAAACAACCGTAGTCTCGAGAAGTAGTAGCTGACGCTAGAGGGGTGGTTCAAGGGAACCTTCAAGAACGTCTTGAGGGTCTAGAGGACAGCAGCAGTAGTAGCAGAGGTTGGAGAAACTGGACCAGGCATCTTGCATATCGCCAAGACAGCGAGAGCAGTAGAAGCGGAAGACGAAAGCCAGAGGATGAGAGGGAGACTTAACGAAGCATGAATCAGTTCCACGCTCCAGCGTTCCAACAGTGTAAAAATGGGTGGAACGAGCTAGAGTGCAATAAAGCAGAGGAAAGATACAGAGCAAATTGACCGTGAGGTGCCCAAGAAGAATCTGGCCAGTCGATAGGGTGCCAGCAGAGAAGAAGCAAAAGGAGGGTGGGTGGCGTGACCTGTAGTGGGTAGACCGTCCGGTCCAACATCTGTGCCAAGACCGCCAACCCTTTCCGAATGTGAAGCCACATAGATGAATGGATGAGAAGCATCCAGCACTATGGGGTTTATGTGACTCGTAACGAATGGACAGGCGAGTCCATATCAAGTGCGAGGAAAAGTAGAGAAGGGTTGCAAAGACAAGAAGGCTGATATCTGAAGAGAATAAATGAAAAGTCGAGAGATGGTTCCAGGGAGAATCAGAGAAATGTGTTCCCCAAAGAGTCAAAAACCAGGGAATGTCGAGAGTCTGGGAGGGATACAGAAAAACAGTGAGACGGTTAACACCACAAGCAGTGAGCAGTCAACAACGGAGCAAAGACACAGAAGGCCTAAACCGGACAGAAATCATTTTTCATAAACTTATATACAAGAAAACGAGACTACCCTTAAGCCGAGGGTAAAATCTAGAACAGGACACCCACGGGATATAAAATCCAATCCTTTGAAAGTCCTCCCCAAAAGAGCAACTCCTGGACTGAAGGATCTTCTAGAGCAACATTGCAGGGAACAGCTAGCAGTCGCACATGGAAAATACCAGGTCTTCGAAGAGGCCCAACCTGTCAAAAATAGGGCATCTTCTGGGACCCGACCAAGACCATTATAAGAGGTTGTCATTCTTAGGTTTAACTGTCAACACCACATCCCGCTAAGAGTTTGTCCCCATTTGAAACCAAATGAGATGATTCTTTCCAGTGAAATGGGAAGAGAATCCTTGTCTGTCGTTTAAAGTCTGCAAGAAGCTGTTCCTCAGGTGCAGACCTCTGGGAACCCAAGAATGACTCGACCAGCTTTTTCTTCATCCCAAGGCGCGAGGGAAGAATAGAGTGTGTAAAGAAAGTCGAACGTGTGAAAACCTCCGTATAGGAATTCAAAGATTTGCTGAAACTATAAGGAACATTGGGGAACCAGCTCAGAGAAAGGAGTTATTCTAGCCCCATGAGGATCCTATAGAACAGTTTTGTTTTGTGTGTTACAAAAACCCCAGAACTCTTTACTTTGAGAAAACTTGGCATCTTTGGGACACTTTACATCCAGGGGAAGAAAGTAATTCTCCTGCGTCACGAGCAGAACCAGACAGGGATAGCATAGATGTTTTTACTGGACTGGTGCCTTTTGATTTGGACTTTCACGGAGCAACTGATGAGCACCAGAGTTTCTTTAGTTTAGGTATAGAAATACCATTAGAATTAGGCACAGATATGTTTATCCTTTTAAATAAAGGTTTATAGTAATCATCATGGCACCACTTGGTGAGTCTTCATTCATTGTCGCCACATTCATCTATTCCAATGTATGTATTTTTATAATACATAATTGACCATACATTGCTTCTCAATAGAGTTTGTGGTCTCCTCTTTTTTTATAAATACCATTTGGAAATGACCCACTCATTTCTATATTCAATTCCAAATCTAAATATTTGTGTTTCTTTCCAACAGTTTTTGGTTTACCATTTACAATCCTGAAATATTATGGCCGGTGTTTAGGGGGTCAAGTATGAACAAGAATACATGGATCGTGCTTGAGAGGGAAAGCCAGCAACAAAAGGTTGAAATGACCGACAGCAGTGTCGACAAATCACAAGATCTAGATCAGAGTCGAATGAAAAAAGTCTCTGCTTGGTGTGCATGCCTTCAATGTCAATTGATGCCAACTTTGGAAGAAAACATGTTGCCATGAAAACTCTGCCAGCTTGGCCTACATATCTGAAAATGAATCTCCATCACTATGTGTGACCTAGCAAAGAGACTTCAGGGCAGCCTGTCTTACAAGTTCTGTCTTGAACATTTTAATGGTGCTTATGCTCGAACTTCGTGGAACCAGTCCCTGTCGTTCTCACAGTAATGAGTAAGTAATGTTTCCATCCATTTTAACTGAACAAGCCTTGTGCTATTACCTTATAAGTTAGTTTACAATGCAAATGTGATTGTCTGAATTAGGTTATGCTTACAAAATATTTGGGGGGGGGGGGTCTTCAATTTACTTGGTCACAGGTATTACCAACCACAAAATACTTTCTATCAAGTCATTTTATTCTCTGGACATATAATATTGCTTCTTTAATTTTCCAACTATTTGCCTGTTGAACTAATCTCTGTCACTGTGTGTTTGGCTATCCTATCTATGCCTACTTTTTTCAAGTTATGCAAAAATTGAATACATTTTTCAATTATTTCAACAACATTATTTCTCCATTTAAACAGATGTTACATGCGTGTGGTCTATAGATCGTACATGTGGTGGGTTAATAGGAGAATGCGGTTTAGTTTGTTGTGCCATACCTGGATGTGCCCGAACAGCCTTCCGGGAAGAATTCCCAAGTATTTTGGGCGAATATACAAGATTTGTCCTGATATTCCCAAATCCTAATCCATATAACCTGTAGATATATTAGTATAATTTTTTTTTTTTTAAGATTTTATTGAATTTTACAAACAATCAAACAATATAAACCAAACAAACAGTGCATGCTCCAACAAATTTTTAACCACTACTCCCTCTAACCCACCCCCTTGCGAGTCTATTGCATTAAACCTTCAGTTTCTGCATCCTGTGTTTCGTCTCCTCCTCTACAGGCTCAGCCGTGTCAGCTAACGACCCAAACAGTTTGGCTATCAGTGATTTCCAGGCCATCAGGGACTCATTCTCCTCCTCCCCCCCGTGCCACACGCTTCTTGCCATGCCATGGTTTCGGCCTCCGCCCATTTTTGCAATTCTTTCCACCACACCTATCTTCGGCACATGGCATGACTTCCATCCCATGGCAATCCTTTTTGCAAGCACATAAGCCAGGTCCCTCAGCTTACTTACATGCCTGAGCTTCTGTGGTCTGGGGAACCCCACCCAGCAGACAGGCCAACACCGTATCCACTACTATCTTGACCCCTCTTTCTTCCAGTTTCTCTTTCACTCCCCTCTGGAATCTCTCTATGATCGGGCATGACCAGAACATATGCACCATGCCCGCGTTCTCCTAATCGCACTTAGGGCATGCTTGCCGTCCTGCATTTTCAAACCTCGATATCCTCCAAGGCGTCATATAGGCTCTGTGCGTTATGTACGGCTGTATCTGTTTCAGCAAGATATATTAGTATCATTCTATCATTTTTTAAAGTTAGGGTTTCTTATAAACGTAATGTCATAACATTTTTATACTTGCAATGTTAAATTGTGTCATTTCTCAATATTTGATATTCATGTTTGCTTCAAATTGTATTTTTTATTTTTTTAAACTACACACCCACAAATACTCATTCATGTTCTTTTGATATGTTTTACATCATACACCAAAACAAACATACACGTGACAATACAAACTACTCAAATAAATTCTATAGGCTATCACATTGCTCAGGTGCCATACACAATGCACAACTCAAAGGGAACTTGCATCTTTCCTTTAAAGACCCTTTCCCTGCAATCAACATATGTATGTCACCATTCACACCCGCATTGACCTTTTCTACTCACTTCATCCTGATCATCCTGATCACCCCCACTGCACCCACCTCACATTTTACACAAATCCATACTAGGGTATGTCCTAAAGTCCTAAATGTATATCAAGTGCTTACAAAAAAAAACACTAGCAGAATTTAAGGGCAGCCCTTCCTGTATCCACCCCAACATAACATGCACTCCTGCTTATCCAAGTATATTTAGTCGACTTCTGAGCCTTAGCTAGAAAAACACCTGCACATTCTACTGCAGATATTAGCATTGCACGACTACTTGTCTTCGTTGAAGAATCACCACGTAGATTTTTTAAAAGACATGCCATTGAACACTTTTTTCTTCCAGTATGCCTATTATCTACGAAGCTTGTGTACAGCAGATGAAGTGCAGCAGGGTACTTCAGAAGAGATGACAGACACTTTGACTAACCATGTGGTTAGCCCTTATGACCTGCCCAGAGTTAAACATTTGCATTTAAATGGCCATGATTTGGATATATTATATGCTTTCTACTGTGTATGTTCATAGATCCATTTATTTTCAGAAGGAACAAGCATCAATCTAGACCAATTTTCCAGAATTAACAGAGACCTCACTTGTCTTTCAAGTACTCATTATTTGTCTAAATGTTTCTACATGTGGTCACATGCTATATTTGAATGGGATATTGAACTTTTTAAAACAAATATTAATTCATGTTTTTTCTTTTTTCATATATATTTGTAATCTTTATATTCATGGTTATCTATCTTTGTATACATTATTATAACTAGCAGAAATGTATATGCAGTAAGCCACCAGGATGTCAAATACACCAACATACAATGTTTAGATGCATTTTTAAATTGGAGTGGCTTGTAGATGCAAATGATTCTGCTATATTGTTTTTTCTAACATGTATCATTTGAAAAATATGACTAACATCCTATCTCCATTGTTGTGTCATGCACTGTTTATTGTCAGCAGTAACGAGTAAGAGAACATGTGTGTTGTGGTCTATTTCATCAACTTGTTTTCTCCTCTAAATGCTCAATATGCGTTTCTCTACACAAGGCTTAAACCGCAAGCAAATTAGACAATCTTTCAACCACTATACATATGTCTTCTTACCAATTAAAGGAGGATACCGTTGTGCTAGCTTTGACGTCTGTTCACAATGACAATCCATGTCCAAGAGGTATACATTTCAAAAATGATTTTATAACTTGTGCATTCAAACTGTTAAGTTGTATAACTTAAATACGTTTTTTTTAACAATGATACTACTATGCTGCTTAATATCGTGCATTTATAATTATTTTTATTTTGGTGTCTTATCAATTGTAGTGCTGACTGTACTTATCGTATGATGGCATACTTGGTGAGCCTTTAGCTTGCTAATTATTTATAATCAAAGTCGATGTTCAGAATATGTAGACTGTCAAATATTGTCATATCTGTAATCACAAATGAAATAATTTGAAAAATTGATAGTTGGAACATGGAGTTTACAATGTCATGTTTTACTATGTACAAGGAGTCTAGTACTGATGTAGTGGTGCTTCAAGAAACAGAGGCCAGTTACAAATGTTAGTGACTTAACGCAGTGTGGTGCCAACTGTTAGGTTAATATCTACAGTAACCTTATTGAACGATTAACTTTATATTTAAACTGGTTTTCAGATCCTTATTTATAAGTCTTGATAACATTAAACCTTTATAGTTAATGTCATTCATATGTGTGTACCCCACTTCGTGTGCTGCGGAATGTTGCTGTAAAGGCAAATCATGTTTTACATAAAGCAATTGCACACAGGATAAACTGTTGGAAAACAAGTTTCTTTGGGTCTGTGTCCATGCTTAGGATATATAGACCAAAACTACTTTTAATACATATAATGTAGCATATATTGCAATTATATTCCAATAGAATCCATGAAGAAAATTTAAAACTGACTTAACATCTGGGGTTGAAGCTGTGTAAAAAAACTATTTGCTACAAAACATTTTTTAAAACCTTTTAAAAACATGTGCTCAAGGGGTTAGTAAAGTGTGCTAGTGCAATCAAAATAGAATCTACAAAAAGAACATATCTTCAATCCACTTCACAATATACTCATTGATTTAGATAAATGATAAAATGTTGGGCCTGTCTCCCATTCTTTTAATATTTTGTACACAATTGTGATTTTTCGGTCTTTCAACATCAATTGAAGTGATACTGGTGGTGACGTAGTCATGTCGAACTCTGGAGTTGAACCCTTGGCCCTGTAAAGGAACTCATGGTGGCAACAGTAAAGATAGACAAGTGATCACAGTTCACGGGTGTTTATTAAAACTGTATAGGTAGGTTGGAAAAACGCATAATCTAAACCTAAATCTAGGATGGGAGAAAACTTCGAAGATCAACCAATAATAAGGCAGTCCTAGTGGTGTCTTTGTCAAATAAAAAGGGGCTATACTAAAAAATCTATTGCCAATCCTCACGATAAATACAAAAAGTATGGGATAATGTTCATAAGAAAGAAGGAAGCGTTCACAAATAAGTCCGGATGCAGTGGTCAGAGTCTCCCTTCCCCAAATTTTAAGCATGGGGCAAGGTAGGATTCCGGAATACAGCACACTTGAGCGTTTCCCAGCCCAAGCCAACAGTTCCACTTTCAGGTGTTAGGGCCTTCGGTGGTTAACACTTTTTTTTCTTCTCAAGAAAACAGTCTCTTGCCGCTGTGGGCCTGATATATCAAAATAGTAAACAAAGGTTCTTTTCTGCTTGCACACTAGGTGATGCCCTTCACCCTTTGATCCCCCTCTTCCGGGCGCAGATCCCTATAAAATTCCTTAATGATACCAGGACCTCCGATAACTGTTTTCTTGCTTTCAAAGGCCTGTCGGGTTCAAAGTATCAGAACAAGGATTCAACCAAACATTTCTAGAGTTCTCCTCTGTTTTTATTTGGCGTATAGCTCTTTGTCCCTGGGTTCCACCTCTTCTGGGCTCAGACTCCTCTCGAATGTTAGCCTCTCTGTTGGGTTTACTCTGCCATGGCATGCATTCAAAGGCTTTCCCTCTTGTACTTTTCTTTGTTGCATTCACGGGTCAGTGGGTGTTGACTTCTCACCCGTGCATACCCCTCATCCGGGCTCAGACCCTTCGACTATTAGCCTCCCTTCGCCAGGTTCACTACGGCTTTAAATGCAATTCTGTCTGTGACATTCAAGAATTTTAATGTCTTTTTGTAGAGTTCACTGTGGACATCCCTCAGCTGGGTTTACTCTTAACACACTATTTTGGGACTTCAGACTTTGCCCCCTTTTTATCGGCATTCCTCTTTCGGGTTCATTCTTGCCAATCTTGTCAATCGTGCCTTTCTCATTCAACTCTTACTATGTGAGATTAATTTCCCTTAGCTTCACAATCATCTGTCGATCAAAGACTTTGACCATGCAGAGAATTTTACAAGAGCCCTGTATGACCATTTTGACCCCCTTCTCGCCTTTCCCAAGGCCTTCTGGTTATGGTAGTTTCAACAATTGGGCAATTGAACAGAGTTAACTGAGAGCACCCACGTGGTGCCAGGCTCCTCTGTTGTTGGTTGTCCCCCTTTTTGCAACAACATCTCTTTATGCTGTCATAGTTCCATAAGCCGATTGCTAATTTTCGTTCAACACAGTTTGGTTTCTTATCGACTGTCCCCTCGATTCACCGGCTGTGATGAACCTCTTCGCTTTCTTTCTCTTTGGAGTCAAGGTTGGTACCACAGAGACAAGCGTCTCTCCCCGGCTTGGTTATCAGCGGGGAGGGTTTTGTGTACCATTGACATCTGCTGCAACACATACTGGCTATTGTTTGCAGTCTTAAGATTCCTTCTGCAGAGGTTTCATGGGCATTGGTCAGAATGGGCAAGGTCACTTCTCTCCTTGTCACCCTTGCGGTATGCACTGTCTTTCTCCTCTTGAACTGTCACGCTGAATTAGCTCTTGTTGTGCAGTCTGCCTTGCTCGTATTGCACTTGTGTGCTCTACCTTTTATCCCTGTGGAGAAGGGAAAGGGCTGTCGGGTGTGTGCGATTCTGGTCAATTGCCTGACCTTTGGGTTGGGACAGGTCACAAACAGTTTTCGGATTAACATGAAATGAACAGGGGGGATTGTGGTAACTGTAGTGTTTTGTTAATGCTGACAGTTTGGAAAATAATGACAGAGGGGCGAGGAAAAGAATGACTGGGAGCATTTGGGTGGAAAACCGGAAAAAAAGGATTCTGGGAGTTGTTTTCGATGGTAACTAGGTTTGGGCTCCTAGTTTGTTTACCAGGGGTATAGGGGTGGTTGGACTTTAAATGGGGAGCTTCTTTGGGAGAAAGGGAGATAGATGTGGAATAACCAAAAAAAGCACTCAGGGACTTAATCCCTGGTAGAACACTGTGTCCCTCCTGGGGCATTACTCCAAGCATAACTCTGGGCTCCCCTACCCCGATGATCCTCGCTCGTCCACCCCCAGAGTTGGGATCCGAGAGCCCCATACCTTCCCTGGCCACCTGAATAAGGGATTCCCGAGGCCTGCCTGGGAGAATACCCTCAGGTTTCTCACAGCCCTCAGTGATCACACTAATTCACTGATGTCCATATAAAAATACTCTCAGCACCATGTGTTTTGGCCAAACTTGAGGCGACAGCCAATAATTTTCATTCCTCCATTACATATAGACAGGCCTTCATCAGGACAGAAAAATCTTTAATCCAGTAAATGTGCCCCTTGCAACGTGGTTCAATTCAATAACATTAATTTCCCTTGTGACATAAGTCTTGACCAACAGATGAATCTGAACCGGTATTTAGTGAATCACTTGCTCCTCTCCCCTAGTAGAGAGCTCTCAGTTCACCAAAGTGTCAAGCTACCTGACACATAGATGAGGCGCTCTGGTCCTTCTCCCTTATTTGCATTTGCTATATTACAAGGATCGCTGCCGCACACCAAATGCTACCAGGCCAGTTAAGAATTTGGCTGGGTCAGGAGAGATTATTGTTGGACAGAAGATTGAATTGGTTTGTACTCTCACTGATGACTAATGAGCACCCTAGTTAATTTAGTTAGGTAGGGAACACCTGTTTCCTAGGGAGAGCTAGGAGTTTAATCTTTTCTTTTAATAAAGAAAGACTGAGTTGGAAAACCAGAGCGTGTACTTCTGACACGTCACATGATGCAGCGGACCAGGAAGAAACAGAGCAGAGGTGCAAACATTCGATTGACAGTCATTTTCTATTATGTTGCAAATTGAGTGCTTTCCATTTTATTTCATAACTATTTGTTTATGCCATTTATGGATCATTTTTGGAATAATATGTTCCTGCTTTCAATTTATGCGTTTCTCGTTTGATTGTCCTAAATGACATCATTCAAGGATTTTAGCCATACTTTTTATGGTGTACATCGAATTAGTGAAGATTTCAAAATAAAATTTCATAAATTATTTTGAGATCTATGAAAGATTATCAATTATTTTATCTTTAATATTAGAGATGGTGGATGACATCCAAATGCATTACAACAATCAGGGTAAATACAAATTATTAATGAAAACTAAGGTTTTTGGGGCATTTGTTATAGTTTATTGCATTGTAAGATTTATACTGATGAAATTTGAAAGAATTAAGATTTTGCATTTTTATTTAATAGGGGGGCTTTAATAAAAATAAAAAAAAAGAATAGGAAGAGGCTGGGCGTCACCACTTACTGATGGTGCTGCTTGTCAAACTGCTATGAATTGGGATTAACTTTTGTTGGACCTTACAAATACTTACGTCCAATGTTCAGACGCATATATGCAGTGGCCGGAATTTGAGCAGAAAATCACCAGCAAGACATGCAATGTAATGTTACAGCACAGAATGTCCACCTAAACGGACAGACCCCATAAAGAGGAGTCATCATTACTTGCTGATACACTCACCCCATCATATGCCAACAAAAGGATTGGTGCCATATACAGATGTACTGTTCCCTGATTCTCTAATAGAGTATCAAGATCCTGTACTAACACAGTTTGGAATCACAGCAGCATCTTCTCAATTGATTGATGACGAGGAGAAAGACCCCGACTACACCATGGGAAGTGAGGAGGAATTCACCACCAGAGTTCCATCTGAATGCACCAGATCGCAGGATGAGTGGCTGATGAGGAAGCCTAAATCTTTGAATGCTGCCTATTTGGCATTTGGAAAAATGATAAAATGCAACTTTGCAAAATGTAGGAAGACTTGTGTAGAGCCATTGATAAATTTAAATCGAAAAGTAATTGTCACCCACCTGAAGATAAAGAGGAGAGCTGTGTGAATGAACATTCAACTATTTCATGGTCGCCTTAGACCATTCTTGGAAAGGTTCCAGCAGGACATGTAATTAGTTCTTGACCTCCATTATTAAATGGATCAACATTTAGTAAGATCTCAAGTTTCTGTACATTTTAGGGACTGGAGTCCATTGCTAAAATGGCATACTACAAATATCAGAGACATTACTTATACTCGCCCCGATATAGGTATGATTGCAATCTCAAACAGGTAGCAATTGACAATGCTCTCAGAGGCAAAAGGCTCAGGCCTGTTGCACTGTCCATCACCAACAATATCCAAGATTTGAGGCAAAGTACTGCACTTACCACTTCCAGGACATTGACACACAACATAGAAAGCTCTGTCATGGTGCCAGGAGTGTCAGAATGCACTTATTCTGTTGCGATGGAGAAATATGGTTTCATAAAATGCATTTAATTTCTACAAACCAAGGGGATTTCAAATAGACTTGATCGCCACAGAAAGGCATGTGGACATTACTAAGGTCATGCAGGAGCAGTTCTAAGAGAAAGCATCTATTTGATGTATGGCATGTGTTCGAATCAATAGCCAAAAAAGTAAATGCAGATGATGATGATGATGTTAGGTTATTTATATTGCGCCAAAACGCAAAGGTTTCTAAGCGCAGACCCGGGGATGAAACCCGTGTTGCTCTGTGTTGTCTTGCTTCCAAGGCGAGCACATTGCCCCTGAGCTATCCTCCCAAGACCTGCGATGTGATGCATTCAGATGGTGGTGAATTCCTCCTCACTTCCAATGCTGCTGGGAGAAATTCAAAAATGGTCCCAGTCTATCTGCAATCGTCTATGGTGCCGTTTGAAAACCTGTGAAGGTTCAGTTGAGATTTTTTGGGAAAAGTGACAGTCAATGCTGCAGCATTCCACCAACCAACACTCATAGAAATATAATGAACATTATCATGTGTGACAACATGGACCTTGAAGAAACTATCTTGAGTGTAGGAAGAAATGGCTGGTGTCCAAGACCCAGGCTCATACAGCCCTTCAAAACATAGTGTGCAACAAAGTGTTCAGCAACAATTTGAATGGCCTCACTGAATTGTGCCACCCTGAAATGTTAGAGGTTTACTATTATCTGTGTATAAAGCACAGGCCCAAAAGGTTGCATTTCAGCAGAGACTGTATGGAGGCCCATACAAAGCTAGAGGTACTTGCTCACAATGAGAAAGTTGGTAAGCAACAAGCGATAACTGCAGGTGAATTATGGTATGCTGATTTACAACATGGAGTTTACAAAAATAAAAAGGAATGGGTGGCTATGCAAATATTAGAGCAGATGTACTTTGTGTTAAAGATCTCTATTTGACTGTATTGGCAAGGGAAACGCATGGCCTGATAACTGAATAAGTTGCCAGGTCACAGTCTATGCCGAAGAACATTGCAGAGTGTCCGTAGAGTGTCCTCCAAAATCCAACATTGTGGAAAAACTGAACTAGATTAAAGTAGTGTGGTTGATATTTGGTCTTTCAATGGTCAATATTTTGTTCATGGTTGTTTTTTTTATATGGTATTAAGAAATATATTGTCAGTTTATTTTCCAAAAATGAAATAAAATATGTTTGAATTTATGCATTTAAAGTTTAGGTTAGAATGAACCTATTATATTCTTTGTTCAATACTTGTCTGCCATTTCACCATATTTGATTTTTCTCTACTTCTCTTCAATTTCTCAATGTCAAAATCACTACAAGATTCAATAAATCTCTTTTCTGTCTATCTTGTACTCGGTCATAGTCTCCCATCACACAACAAATCTTTTCCTCCATTTCTCTATATTGGAAAGATGGCTTTGCGAGTAAAGCACTTGTTGCTGTGACCTGTGTTTGATCTGCAGGTCACGATCAAATTCCGATAAGATCGACTCAGCCTTTCATCCTTCCGATACGCTGAGTACCAATTTCGATTGGGTGATAATATATCTAAATATGTGGATAAAAGCGCTGTATAAATATCAGATTATTATTTTTGGGTCTATTTTTCATTCCATCGTCCTATTCCAACCTCTAACAACATTTCGCAAAAACCATCTCAATCTCTCTCTGGTATCAGTTTTTATTTTTCCGTCTGTTTTTTAATCTTAAAATGTATTTTCTCTTTATTGATGCATTTCTGTCTTGTTCATCATTTCTCCCTCTCTAACTTGTTACATATCTATCTCTCAAAGAATCTTTCCCAAAAACGTATCTGTTTTGCAATTTATCCTTCTCTCCTTTTCTCTCCACCTGTTCTCTTTACAGGTTTCTGTGTTTATGGCTGCCTATATTTATTTGTGTCCATTTTTCTGATTTCTGCTTTTGAAGTTCTCTTTTTCAACTCCAACAAATTACTACAGGTCTATTTATCTACATCTGTTGTGTTGGCTTAGGTATACCAGAGGTACTGGGGTTCAAACTGCGAGCTCAACCATTCGCTCACCAAGGGCCCAATGGACCCTCCCCCAGTACACAGATGGAGGACTCAGGCAAGGGCAAGTTAAAACTGTCATTTATTGCACAGACAGGGATCATACAAGACATTGAGAATTTTCTGAAATCACAGCTCCTAAACCCATGCCCAGCAATTTTGTTCAGTTACTGTGTCACAACATGGAGCTCTTCCCCAAAAACCTATGAGGGTACATGATTGGATAGTGTGGGTGGTAGTGCCTATATATACTCTGCACCTATAGAGGTTACTCTATTAGCCCTTGCATGTCAGGTGGCTTGCCGGGCCTTTCCTCAAAAAACAATCTATTACATTGTTGCAGGGATTACCATTGGTCCTTGCCGTCTTCCATCCACCCCTGGATTTGTGTTCCCCGATTGGCTGGAGCTGGTCTCCCCAGGCATGGGACTCTGCTCTGTTCTCAGCGCACCTTCTCAAGGTGATGAGAAAGACTATGTGTTACCAGTGTAGCCGTTAGTATTACTAATATGCCTTTGAGAGTGCCTACAGGGTTTCAACATTGTTAAAGAATCCATGTTTCACTTCAGGTCTGTCGCTGGGAACTGCTCATCTTCTCACCGGGGTTGAATGACCATTGTCTTTTTCATCCGTACCACGTGGCCAAGGGCTGCGAAATCAAGCTCTATGGTCTGCAATTTGTGAGGATTTATGCTAGGATTTTGCATATGGCTTCTGGTCTCCAAGGCCCAGGAATGTTGTGCTCAATGTTGACCTTGGCTGTGAACCCTGGTCTGCTGCTTAGTGCAGCCTAATTCTGCTTTTCTTCACCTCTCGTCCCGAGCCTCGTGGCCTCATGTAACCTCACTACAGTTATACTATAATTTCCACAGATCTACACCATCCTACCTTTTATAGGTTAGTAGTATTTGGCCCTTTAAGGCTCCTTATATGACCCAGTATTTCCATATGGTTAGTTACAATAAGCATCACTAAGCTTGCTCTGCATCTCTTTGCCTTGCGTCTTGCGTTTTTTGCATTTGGCTAATGAGAAATAATAAAGGCTTTCGAAAGTATGTATATGTATCAGTCCTCTGTCTACAAAACTGTAAGCATGTTCTTCATGTGTGCACGTGTGTCTATGTAACTTAGTGCATGGGTAAGAGTTTGCTTCTGTCGTGGTGTCACTAATGACGTCAGCACAGTCTATGCTCGGTATTTAGTCAATCAGGTCCATTGAGGTGTTTGGATTCATTATCAGTGTTGTGGCAACTGTATCCATAAAGAAGTTGAATGGATAGGGTTTGAATTGTTGTCCGAGTAAATTTTTCTTTGCATAGAGGGATGTCAGTGGCCCTCCTGGGGGGCTGTCCAAACAGCAAGTTGCATCTTGCGTTCTTGACTCTTTTGGCTGTCAAGTTCATGGGGGTGAGGAGGGGCACATTCCAGGAACCCCCTCTTCAGACCCCCTTCTGGTCGACTTGTCGATCAAAGCACCATACTTCGTCACTGATGCTTTTGGTAGCCATATCTTCATCACTCCCCCAAGATGTCCGCAGTAATCTGCATGGTCATCGAAACTCCACATAACTGCAGTCTCCTTCTGGGTTGCACCATACCCATTTTGCCCAGTATTTGTTGTCAAAGTCTTTCTTCTACTATCGTGTCCTTTCTCTTCAACATGTATATCTACCAACTCCTTCATCCCTATTGTTTTGCGACATTGTATAATGCTGATTTTGATCACACACAGTTCTACTAGTACTAGGATAAGTGCTCCTAGTAGTTCTTTCAGTCCGTTGGCACCCAGGAAAATAAATACGACAGCCAGCTCTGATCTTTTCCTGGTCCTTAGGCTTCCGCCTCCATTTGGGCGTGAATTTTCGACAATCCTGTTATCGCTTCTGTCAGGGTGCCATTTACTCCAACATTTGCGGGCACGAACGTGCAACATGAACTCATGATCTTGGTGCAAACTCCTCCTTCCATTGCTGTGATAAGAACTAACTAGAACATATCTGTTCTGGAGAGCCATCAACCTTACTGCTCAGAGCTCTTTTTAATACATTTAAGCCATTTACTGTTGAGTTTGTCTGCATCAGCTCCCATCTCGTTATCTGCAGCCATTACGTGTTTGTGCATGTCTATACAGCTGGAACTAGGTGAAAAAAATTCTGTCCTACTAAATAGCCGGTGCTCAGGTGGCACATCATCCAGTGATGTTTCTGATGCCGATGAGAAATAGTTCTCTTTTCACTCTACTCACTTCTACGGACCTCTTCTTTCATTTAGTACTGTCCATTTTAGGGAAGTGGTCTATCTTGACATTCTGTGGTACTACTAGTACAGGCATGATATGTACAAATGAACATACGCCTCCCGAGTTGGGTGGCAGCTTGCCCAATAGTGATCCATTAATACTGCCATCCCAATCTTCATTGCTGGATGCTTTTCTGTGTACCTACATTCCTTGTTTGCTCCAACCTTTACCACTCCATCATTCTGGAAACACAATGCTGGTTTCTTCAGTGGTATTATGGGCATTGGTCCTGCTTCATTGTCCACCCAGGTCAGTAACGTTATGCTTGTATCCCATTCTTTTAGGCACTTGTCATTTTCTCCTTGTACAGCATTTACTGGCGCTTGTACCAGTGCGTGCGCCTTGCTACCTATTACTCCCTCCTTCCATCCTTCAGTGCTGTATACTTGGCCATACATGAGCATTTGTGGTCTTTCCCAACATCCCGGTACCCCTCCTATTTCCTTGGGTTCTTTCTTAGGGCATGGTTATTCTTTTAATGTTATTGTTTTTGTCTCTCCTTTCTGTGGGCAGTCAGTTATTGTACAGCCGGGTCTAGTTGGCAGTAATTGTTCATCATGTCAAGTGTCTTTATATAACTATCTTCCTAGGGAAATGTTGCTTTGGACATCCATCTCAATATTGCCGTTTTCCCTTGGAATCTTCCTCGGGTTGTAACCATGGATAGGTACATAAGGCAATGTGCTCTTGCTGCTGGTATGTCAGTTGCTATAAACGTCCTGGAGGCCCTCATGGCATAGGTGATTAGTGAGCAGGCATAGAAGCTCGTCCCTAGTGGTTTCTTTACCTACGTTGGTCATGTGCTTGTACCACATGTTAGATACTCGAGCTGCATCAGTGAGATAGAGTTCCATCCCACCAAGTCTGCATCTGCACTGTGTCTACCTCTCTGATGAACTTACAGAGCTTACCAGTCCACCTGCTAGAGTTGGGATTGTGTTAGTAGAGGATACAGCATTATTTCTAGCAACATAAGATATTCGCCAAAAGGTTGAAAATACTACATGAGAACAACACACAAGACAATCATTCTTTTAATAATGCTTTACATAACTTATACCTCTTTGGATCCTTGTGTAGTTTGAAGAGATCAGTTTCCTGCCTGAAATACGCAGAACAAGCGTTATTGTGTTGATATTGTATTGATTCAAGCCCCATGAACAAAATAGTCTGCAATAGCAAGAAGGAAGAGCTGTTCCCACATAGCTTTTATTCTGGGATCACAGAGTACGGATTGATTTCCCTTTTTCCAGGTGTGGATATACTTGGGACAAATAAGCTATGAAGATGCATAAATACATGTTAGGGTGTTGTAACCTTGTACTGTTGGATCTCCTAAGAAATTGGACAAATTGGCTTGGAACGTTTCAGGATGAGGATCACAGGGAATCCTGGAACAAGTGCAATAAAAACAGATGCACTTTCACAATGAATGTGTGCAGGAGGAAAAATAACATTGTACCCTCACTCTGAATGTGTAGGATGTCTTTGCTTTGAGACACCTGAAGGGGTCTCACTATCTTTCTCAGGTGGCCAGGGCATGGCCATCACCCTTGGATCTAGAACTGGGGGAGGGGGGGCAAGTGCGGGAGGATCACCTAGATGAGGGATCCTGGGGGAATGGGGGTGAGACATCCGATAGCGAGACATAGTATTCCCCCCTTTCCAACACTTTCTCTGCCTTTATAGGTTATTCTAAACCCTGTCCCGTTGCCCCCTCCATGATTCCAACAAGTACCAACTGAGAAAAGAGCTGTGGAAGAACCGGGAGAAAGAAATTACTTATCACCCTGTGTATTACATCAGCAGGACTATCATCTTGTCTCAGATATGCCCTTACCCGACATTCCTTCAGTTGAAAGAGAATATTGTCAAACAAGTTCCATTTCTGTGAAACCACACAACCATTTACCATCACACACACACCTTTTATGTGGACAAAACCCCATACAGTTTTTCCCTAATTTATCAGAAAAACAACTCCCACAATCCCTCCACACTGCTTCTTTCTACAAACACTGAGCCGAGGAAGGGGGGAGCTGAAAGAATGAAGATCTCTCAAACCACCACTGAGAGACAGAAGAAAGACACTGCCATATTAATACTGGACTGTCCCGCTAATGAGGCCAGGCAAGGTAGGGCCTCCCTGTCTAACGTTTCACACCTGACTCCACTTAACATGCCCAGTAAGTATAAAAGGCTGAGCAGGAGAGAGACCTGTGAAGCTGAGAGGAACCTGGATGGCCTGGAGGAGAAAGAACTACCCCTGACACTCTCAAGTGACATGTCTCTGATGATGCCTGTTTGTAATCATTTATAATAAAATCTTTATCACTCAAGAATCAATGGTTCTATGGCTAGGTCGGTTACCAATATGCCCTTCTTTGCTCTATTGCTACCCTGAGCTCTCCTTCTCTATCTGCTTTTCCCCTCATTTTTCCTGCTCCCTCTCTCTCTCAAGTGACATCTTTGAGGGCATTCACTCTCTCTGCTTCTCATACTGAGACATACCTTTATTTGGTGCTCTGTCAATCTATTAATCTAAATATGAAGATTTGTATATTTTCTATATTTTACTGAATGACTGATCCATACTTTTTTCTACCACATTATCATTTTCACCCCATCACTAGCTTACCATTTGTATAGATGTATTAGTTTAGTGTATTTACAAATCTATGGAAGCAATTTGGTAATTCATTTAATGTTATGTTATAGTGTATTTGGATAGCACCTACTGTGATTGGTATGGCCTTGACACATGGAGGTTGAACACCCTTTGGACAGTCAGAGAATTGAGAAATGATAAACTGAGTTGTAAAATGCATTTGTGCATTTATAGCCAATTACGAAGGGAGTGGCTTGGTCTCCAACAGCAGCCCGTAATTATCAGAAGAGGGGAAGGGTTCTAGGAAAGGTATTGAAGGAGTCATAATAGTCTAGAGTAAAGCTATGTTAACATCTGGACTGACTTATTCATGGGACTCTATTCTTTTGGAGGTGCCACTCAGGCTTAACATAATGTTTGTTTAGGGTGGTTGTAGACAGACAGCGCGTACCGCATATGAATGTGTTTGTGTGGAACAAAACCCTTGGAGGGACAGCTGCAATACCAGGGAATGCCGTGCATGAGGGTCTTGTGAAGAAAGACAGACCTGGTTTAGTCATGCAGAGCATACCATATATGCGTGGTTAGCTTGCGCTATGTCACCTATAGGCATTTCAGGTGTGCCTGAATTCCCCAGGAGGGGTGAGCGAATATTCGCACATAAGGGTGATCAGGGCGAAGTCTGTTAGGGTGCTGCTGGGAAGAGCCAGGTTTTGAGAGCCTGAAGGTGAGGTGGTACTGTACATGGCAGATATATAATGGAAAAGATTCCAGATGGTGGAGAGCTTGGACTGAGAAGGAGGAGCCCACGCCCATACAGGTAGATTTTGTTACTGGAATGAGTAGAAGTGCTGTGCATAATCTGAGGTTTCGGTCGGGCCTGTAGCATGTACATTTATGCAGGTATTTCAGTCCGTGGTTCTGAAGAGCTCGATGGGTGATACATAGACTTGAAGGTGAATAGTCGCCCAATCAGGAGCCCATGGAGAACAGAGTGCAGGGGTGATGCATTTGCTCGGATCTAGGGCTAGGAGGAGACTTGCGGCTGTGTTTAGTACTTGTTGGAGCTTTATCATCTGTGATGCGGGGGATCCTAGGTAAAGGGCATTAGCATAGTCCAGGCGAGAAAGGATGGCAATGATCGCTGAGACAATGTGTGTGAAGGTCAGGTAAGGAAAAAATGTGGAGTGTGAGAATAAGAAAGTACCAGCATTTTATCAGAGTTGATGAGGTGGGGTCCATAGTGCATCCGAGATCCTTTACTGGGTTGGTTAATGAGGTGGGCGTAGGGAGGTGGCCAGGGGGTGAGCCAACAGAGGGCGGCGTTACCACAGACCATGATCTTGGTTTTGCCCAGATTGAGTAGGTGGTAATTGCCCATTATCCAGTGTTCGATTTCTGAGCGATATTTTGTGAGATGGGAGGGCTAGAAGTGGGACTCTTAGGGATTTTGAAGATGATTTTGGTGTTGTCTGCATAATTGTAATCATACAATGGCTATCTCCATTTCTGATGGGAATTGGAGAAACGTTAGTGCAAGCACAGGGGGTATGTTAACATCAGGCATTATTTGCAGCCAATGCAGGCAATTCATTTAATTGGGCCAAAAGCCTCACCGATTTTAATTGGATCAACTCTGCTGAGAAGTAGTAATTAATGCATCTTCACGTACAAACAAGGAAATGGCAGTGAAATATTGAATATGAAATGTACTTGACAAATGCACACATTTTCTAAAACCGGTGCTGCCTAAAGCAGCACCTGTACATAAAAAAGGATAAACCACTCAAGATTAAAAGATATATTGAACGTATATATAAGGACAAACAGGAAATAAATTCAGCCAAACAAACTAATCAAAAAGAACATCCAAACATGCAGTGTTAGATGTCAGACCACAACGGGCTACAATCATTCCCCTTGTAATCTGTTGTACCCCTTTCAGTAAACCAGAGGGCAAAGGGCACCTAGTTTATATCTATTCTAGATGTTGGGGGAGAAAACACACATCGAGCATCTATGTAGAATGAGGTACCCCCCCAGTGTCACATCTTCAATAACTGTGATGCATATTTATAATCAGCAGGGGCGTCCATGTTTTTAGGATCGCAGAAAGGGGAACAATTTAAAGGGATAGTGCACTAAAAATCTTTATTCTCCCGATCGTTCGGGCATGTGTTTTTCAGCAAACTGATTGATCGAAAAAAAACTTTCCTATGCATCTTACCTTAGTTTTCCTCATTTTTACACATGCGAAAACAAGGGATTGGGCGTGGCCATCTTGTACTAATCTGATCCATTGCTGCATCGCCTTAAGGTCGAGCACCCCAGCAGCATTAAATCATATCTCCCGCACTTGAAGCCGACATCACTAGACGCTTGCGTCCCTTTTCACAAAGCCAATGCACGTCTCGTGTCAAGGTTCTCTGTGCGCAAGCTATTGACGTCTCTCCATGGAAATGGCTTGTTGCCTCTTTCCTCAAGAAGTATAAACAGGCCCCTTCTCATCAGACAACAGAGTTGCTTTTTCAATTGTTTCACTGTCTTTTTTGGATTGCCTGTGACTCTTTTTTGCTCTGTTCAGCTACTTTCTTAGCAGAAAGCTCTTGCAAACAGATACTTACACTAGCATTACTATGGATTTCAATTGTTACTTGCGTTTTATTTAAAAATGTGTCATATAATGGCAGCAATATAGCCCTACCTTTACGAGCCTGAGTATTCCGAGGAGGATGTAATTGAAAGAGAAAGATGCAGAAACAATGGGCAATCTAACGATTGTTGGGAAGATTAATCACCAGAGCATGAGCCTGAGCCTAGTCGCATGGAAGAAGTTTCCACCTGGTGTACCTCCAATCGCTGCGAGGTCATGCCAACCGAGGTGGAGAACTGCTGCTGCAAAGAAAACTCTGGATGCTTGGCCTACACATCAGAAGAAGACACCTCCGCTGTGCATTACCGAGTTGCATGACTTCAGGGCCGCCTGCCTCACAAGGTCCATGTTGAGGATTATGATGGTGCTTATGCACGAACTTTGCACAACAGTTCGCCCTCGCAACCCAAGTAACGAGTAGGTGTACTCTAGGTGTGATGTCATTTTGACCACTGAGACGAATAATATTTCAGGTTTGTCTCCTACATTGTCATAACTTTGATCGATCACTGACGAATAAATTTAGTCTTCAAATTGGATACATTTCCCACGCTTTTTGAAAACCAGAGTGTTCATCGCTAACGTGCGTTTCACTTTCATCCAAGAAAATATTTCTCTGTGGCCCAAACCGTTATGGATTAAATGGGTGTTCACTTGTGTGATGTGTCTAGACTTCAACGCCCAAGTTCATTTATCAATGAAGTAACGTTTGTAAAGGCAACTATGCCATAGAATTCAGGATGCATTTTCAAGCAAGGGTGGAACACTTATATGGTTAATTCAATTACAGTATGTATGTTTCTCTTCCACAAGTGGTACAGGCTGGTGTCCTACCATTCGTTTACATGGTAGCTTTATGGAGGTGTGGATTCCGCATTCAACGAGTAATACCTGCCTGTGTCTTTGGAGCCATTTGCACAAAATTCCCCAGTGACAGTGGACAGTACAGGGGATTTTCACACAGTGTGCTGTAACCTCAAGTATAAAATTTGTAGTTTGGGCAATCAACATCACCAAACTAAATAAAATACAAATGAGCATATACAAAAAAGTTGTTTCAATTATTCAGTGAATCAAGAACATGCTCAATGGTTTATGAGGGACATAAAAGAATGGTTGGTGCTCTTTTACATTCACCTCGTCCGCAACAAATCATCCCCCTCCTTTATACCCCACTCCGGTACTGGGTGGGAACG
This sequence comes from Ambystoma mexicanum, assembly GCF_040938575.1. Lineage (NCBI taxonomy): Eukaryota > Metazoa > Chordata > Amphibia > Caudata > Ambystomatidae > Ambystoma > Ambystoma mexicanum. Next base: position 722,716,143 of record NC_090923.1, read on the forward strand.
GCCAAGGTGCCAAACACCATGTACACTTCAAAGAGGTTCTTCTGCACGCTGACCATTGTTCTCATGGCCTCCCCAGACCCAGTGTCTCCAGGCCCCCCTCTTCAAGACCCCGCCTCTGCAATCCACAAAAGTGTATCTTCTTTCAGCGGTGTACCGGGCCTTTGGCGCTCACCTCATGCCCATCCATCCCCCACTCCAGTATCAATGGCAGTTTGCACATTTGGCCATGCTCTGGCAAGGGGGCTGGCTGGGTGGGAACGGCCAAGGTGCCAAACACTGTGTACACTTCATAAGGGTTCTTCTACACTGTGACCATTGTTCTCGTTGCCTCCCCAGACCCAGTGTCTCCAGGCTCCTCTCATCAAGACCCCGCAACAAACACATCACACATTCACATACACACCCACTTTTCCTTTATAAACACCTTGAAATTTAACAGGAGAACATCTATGTGCTCAGTAAGGTATCTGATCGTCATGCAACTTCTTCCCCGGATAGTTGACCCCATGCTTGCTGAATCGTCTTGTTTGTTCGCCCAGGTAAGGGAGGTAGGTCACGATTTACTTCTCTACATTCATTGATTGCTGATCTCAATTTTTAAAAATACTTCCACCAATTGTACCGCGCATTGTAATGTTCATTTAGCCCAATGACTTCACCACTGTCTAATGTTTCAAGTATTTTGATCTAAAAAAATAGCACATCGCATCAATGTCCATTGTAATAGAATGGAATCTTTCATGGTACATATTTGTAAGCATGTTTCCTTTTGAAGCATGAAAGTACATTCAACGGACGAGTAACACGTTACGATTTGCGGTATACCAATCATTTCTGTAAAACAGTTATCGCCGTGTTCATGCGACAAGGTTGAACAGTTTTTCCCTCTGACAAAAACAAATATTGCATAGATACCTGTAATACAATTACATCAATCACATGCATACAGCATTTTTTTAAAATTATTTATATATTTTTATACAGATCAAAACATTTCAAGAATGCCAGCTTGTATGGTTCTTGATTGCCCTTCTATGAGCCATGCATCAAGTCTGGGCATGGTCCTGCATACATTCCCAAACGATATTGATTTAATAAGAAAATTGGCTAAATATTGTGGTTTTGCCGTTGCAGGAGATTGAAAGTAGAGCAGGATGTATGAACGATCTGAGTACACAAAAAAAGCATCAACTCCAAATTCATCGTAAATTGCTTCAACATGCAATTCCAACCGAATATATGCACACGCTGCCTCCAGTGAGTCCTGCATGATTAATTAGCTGTGTGTTATGTAGGATAATGGTATAAATAAGTACTATGTATGATCTCTCAATCTAAATCTGGTAGCGTATTGAAATGCTAACTTCATGAACGGATTTGAGCTTTCGTGTATATTTACTTCAAATGTTTACTATACTAGATTTCACTATACATCATCGGTCTCTGCTTGACTTGAGCCTCTAATAAATCAAGCAATTATGACCATTATAAAATACTACCATTGTTCCCTTTAAAAGTCGCATTATGTTTTCGTAATTAGTCGCTTGACATGTCCCTTTTTTTGCGTAGAGCACATTGATGTAAGCACAGTCCCCCACAAGTGAAGAAACCAGACACGTCCCAATGGTGAGTCCTACCGGCATGCACAAAGTGATGTTCTTGAGCGTTGAATCTGCCCTCATATCTAATACAACTTTAAATTTTCCCTTGTGCCACTTTCTGACAATGCTCGGAAAACAAAGGAACAAGACTCTGCATCAATTTCATTTCAGGAGTCAACATCAAGTTCGCTTGCCTACCAAGTAATTTTATTGTGCTTGTCCTTTACGATAATGTGTTATGCTTGCAAATGAAATGAAAATGTTTATGTGTGCTATCGGTTAGTAACAGTAAGTGGCATTTATGTATAGGTTTCTCTCTATATGTACCATTGTTAGCATCGGTTTATCTCAGTTCCATTTCGCTGTTTTCAGCCGTACTAAAACAAGTATTGTGTGACAGGGGGATGCTGGAACTTCGACTACAATCACTTCCTCAATTGCAACCAGTCCAGAGTATGAGGCCTGCCTACTTACAGTTCCCTTGCAAGAATGAAAGTAAATCCTACAAAAGTTATTAGAGAGTGAAATGCATGTGACCGTGCACTGTTTCCAACTTTTCTGATTTCGGTTCCAACGTTACCCTTCGTTGCTAATGCAGAATACATTATAAAAACGTTTGAGGGCAACATTACAGTCAGTATGTTTTCCACGGTGATCAAGTACATGTGACATCTCAGAAGGTTACGAGGTGACATCTGAAATGTGTTTTATGACTAAATATCGTACACTTTTTTCAATGTGTGCAAGGGCTCTGTGCAAAGAAAGATTTTAATTTCCAGTATGATAGACTTTGTTTTTCTTACTGAATATTGATTCAAGGAGTGTACACAAGCTGTTGAATTAGAAGAGGAGGCACATGGACCGGAAGAGAATTGCACGGTTTCAATTAAAAGCAAGAAAACCATGGTAACAACATAACAAGCTTGTTTTGAAGAGGTTTTTAGACTGGCATTTAAATTATAGGTTTCTGTTTTTAAAGTGGTATGTGCTGTTTGTGTGCTATACATTGAGCATGTTTTTCAAAACATCTCTTAGAGGCCTAGAAGGAAAAGAAGTATAAAGACACAGACAACAAATGAAACCAAAGATGTCGCTTGCCAAACAGTTTTCACAATGGAGCAACTAATGTTTGAGGTGCAGCGTGGTCAAGTCAATAAGCAGACTCATGATGCTTATGCCCAATGGCCGGAAACTGAATGGAATATGATCGGCAAACCCTGCAAAGTGTCCATGGACCATTGCTACCATGCGACAACTCGACAAGAGGAAACTGAATCCAGTGAAGATGCATTTCAATTCCTCGCAGACCCTTGACACAATCCACACCCGCCAAAAATGTTCCACCCAAGAAACATTTGATTTGATCTGTTTCTCCAATTTGTGTGCAAATATCACAACCTGAACTAATAGAGACTGAAGCTTCAATGCAAGTGACCAAGGAACTTGCTAAAGATCTCAACTTCAGTTTGCCTAGTTTGGATGATTTGTCCACCACAGCCAACTCACAAACCACATTCATGCCGAACGATTGGCTGTTAAAGGAGCAAAAATACATTGTATTCGACAGCTGCCTGCTAAAGATTGTACTGTACAGATGCTGAAATGTGTCCATACATTAAGGGAGAACATACGCAGGGAGCCATTGATGAATTTGTCTCGTGTATTACAAGGCACTAGCCTGAAAATCCAAGCCAGCTGTGTCCACCTCCATATTACATTTTCATGGTCTGCTCAACCGATGCCAGACAAAGTGCCAGCTGGAAATCTACTATGTTCAGCAGCTTTACTTTTCAGCGGGTCTACTTTTGGTAAGATGTCCAGTTTCTGTCAATTTGTGGGAGTTGAGTACCTTGCTAAAACTCAGTACTTCAAATATCAAAGGGAATTCTTATTCCTCGCTATTAGTGAAGCCTGGAAAATTGATGTCAATCGAAAGCACATTCTCTGGCAAACGTTTGTCTAGCTAGCGATGGACAGTGCGGCAGCCCAGGATTTTCAACAAAGTAATGCACATACCACTTTCAAGACTTGGAAAGTAAAACAAATGGTGAGTTCAGACATAGTGCAGGTGTCCAAATGTACAACTTCTGTGGCCATGGGAAAACATGGTTTCATCAAATCCGTCGAACATCTTCAATCGAGGAAAATGCAAACAGAGCTGATAGCCACTGGCAGGCATGTTTCGATAGCCAGGGCCATGCAAGAGCAGTTTCCACACATTCGTCATCAATTTGATGTATGTCACGTTGCCAAATCAGTCGATAAAAAAATTACAGCTGCTGGTAGAAAAAAGGGTTCGGAAGAAATCTTAGTGGTATCAGTCTATCAGCAACCATCTTTGGTGGAGCTCCAAAACTTGCGATGGGTCTGTAGAAATTCTACTTGAAAAATGGCATTCATTGATGCAGCATTGTTCCAACGTACACTCATTGACAGAAAACCAATATTTTCACAAATATGCACCGGGACCTTTATCGGAGGAGCAGAAACGCAAAAAGAAGTGGTTGGTGCCATGTTCACCTCCACACAAAGCTCTTGTGTATGATAAAACGCTTTCAAGAGACATGAAGGGACTCACAGAATTCTGTCATACCGGAGATTTGGAGGTGTTCCACAATATGTGCCTAAAGTACAGACCCAAAAGGTTGCATTTCGGCATAGACGTTATGGAGGCCAGAACAAGACTAGCTGTACTTGCGCACAAAGAGAATGTTGGGAGGGAACAAGCAAAAACGGCAGGACATTTCAGCATGCTTCGTTACCTCAAGGCCTTCACAAAACGAAGCAAACAATAGTTGGCCAAGCATATATACCAGGAAACGGAATCTGAATTTGTGAAAGATTTGACATTGAATGTGTTGGCCATGCATACTCATGGAATCAATCCAGATTTTGTTCCTAGGACACATACAGTGCCACAAAACATTGCAAACGAGCCCTGCCCACCTAAGAGGTACTTGTAGAACAGTTGACTTCCCAATATAAATAATGAGTAGCCGTCTTCACAATCTGCTCACAATAACATTTTTGATATGCTCCCCAATGTTTGTACATCAACAATTGAATGCGATTACACTCAATTTCAATGCTACAAAAGTATTAAAAAGTATTTAATTATGCACATTAAATTTGGTGTATGATTCATTAATGTATTTCTTTCACCTCCCTTCATTGATATTAATGTTCCTCGAACAATAAGAAACACGTCTGCGATTGGTAATATATTTGAAAATGGAATTGCCCTAGCACATCAGTGCTGCACTGCCCATTTCAGTTGCTGAAATACAAATGGGCAAATGGATATTTGCCATCAGTCAACGGGACACTGAGGCTTGGTGTCTGTCAAACCCTACTTCTAGACCCACACCACATCCACATATGCAGTGCTTGGCACTGGCATTGAAAGTCTATGGTAGGTAAAACTTTCAAAGCAATGATCAATCGACTGACCTGTGTCAACCTCATAACATCCAGAACATTCTGCCTTAGAAGTGTTTTATTTTTTCACACACCTCAGCGAGTGGGCCCCCGTTTACTCTCTCAGAGACTATGTCAGTCTTTTGATGTGTGTGTTTTTGGGGTTCTCCATAGCTCTGCATACTACACCATTGCGTCCAAAATGTCATTTTTCAGTGTATCCCCTTTGGCAACTTGTTGGCAATAAGTGTCTGTTGTTGCTAGGTTTGCATACAATATGACTGTTTTGCTTTGCATACGTCCCTCCCTGTGTCCTTCCCTTGTGTTTTTCCCAGCCCCCTCCAACACCATTCCCCTTGTTCCCTCTGCCTACACACTCCATGGTGCTCTCTGTCGCACCTATCTTTTGTAACTTTTTTCTATTGACTACCCTGCTCTCATCACTAAATCTGGTAGGAAGAAGATTACGAAGGACATCCTGGTATCCAACCCAGGCCTCCCTATCACTGATACCAGTGCTACCTCCAGGCACACCCTCACCAACCTCCTCTGTCGTTCCCTCGCCACACCTATGGACTCTAGATACGGTCTCTGTGCTCTCTCCTTTCTCTTCTCCCATTAACTCACAGAAAACTGCTCTCCTGAACATCCCTGGGGACGTGCTCGCCAACCTTTATTCTTTCACCCCCCCATGTCCTCATCTTACTCAATCGCTACTCTGCCTTTGTTATGGTGAACCCTACCATCCTTTTCAACCGTCTCTGTGATAACCGGGGTATCACTGATCATGCCCTGGCTTGGCTGACTTCTGTCCTCTCCGATCAACCCTCCCAGTTCCAACATGGGTCCTTCCTCTCCTATTTCTGGCTGCTTTTTCTCCTCCTATCCCCTGCTGATCTGCTGACTGAAACTGTGCTGGTTGCCACGATACAGTTGGACCTGGCTACCCTTTGATCTCGGGCCCAGGTCCCCTCCCCGCCAGTTGCCCACCTGCAATGCCCACCTGTTAACACTTGCACTTGGGGACTGTTTCTGTATCCCTACAGCCCCCTACTAGCAATTGATAACTGTTGCATGCACTTACCAGTGTACTTTCCACCTGCTAGCCACGCTTTTTATTTGTCTTCCTTTATTTATTTCAACTGTTTATCTTATGCACTCCACTGCCCCCTCCCCCTTTCCCACAGCACTTTTACCCTTCCCCGATTCCTTTTGCACTTTCGCAATCTCAATGTTACATGTCCTCGTAAGATGTTTGTCTCCCCTCTGTGTCCCCTCCCTTGCCTCGTCACACCTTGAAACACTTGTGCTATGTCAGTTTTAAATGCCATATCATATGATATCGTGATCTGTTTTGGACAGACAAAAGGAATCCTAGGTTACACAAGGCTTTCAGTGCCTTGTACCATCGGTTTTACTTACCTTCAGTGTAACACTGGTCAAAAACCAAATTTGAAGTCATGGCTTCCCCCTGCTCTGTGAACCGAAAAGCAACTGTCATTGAATATTACACCCCAAGGTCCAACTCTCTTTGAATGACAGTTACACAGAATACAATTCATAGTTTTATACCGTGCCTATTATAGGCTATGTGATTTCACAGTACAACGGATAGAGTCTATCAAAGGAATTCTATTTTGGCTGGGTTGGCCTGCGCTCACCGGCTATTTTCAAATTTTGAAAACTGATCTGACGCCAAGGGCACACCCTACTGGAATAGTGGGAACCAATTCTTCATCGCCTCTGGCCCCTTCCTGACTTGCTAGGGCATTCGCTTGACCGTCGCGATTGCGTGTCTTCACCCACTACTGCAATGTTGAACACAAGGCTACAGACCTCAAGTCTGCATTTGAAAATCCACATAATGAATCAGAAAAATTGGCCAACGCTCACCCACGCTTACCCTATGCAAACGCGCGGCCGATTGACAAGGCCTAGTCGGATCATGATTACAACTAATCTGGTATGGACAAGCAATGTGACCTACCTCGCTTGACAGGGCTGCCTCAGGTGGGATAGATAGTGTGAACAGCTGTCCCCCGTTACGTCAAAACATAATGAATACAAACCTCTTGTGAAAGAAGCAAAGAGATAAATTGCAGGGTTTAACAAGGTTAACTTTATTCCGAAATAAAAAATAATCAAAGGTAAGCTGCTCTTCGTGAACGTCGAGACTCCAGATTTAATGCTTTTGCTTATGGAAAGGCCACAGCATTGCAAATGACATCACATATAGGTTCATAACCTGCATTAAGTGATGGGTGAGACAGTATTCAAGGTCGCACAGCATTGGTGAATGCCAGCCAACAATTCATTTCTTGGGTTTTTTACGAACACCACATGGGCTAGCTGTGCTCATTACTCCACGGAGTGAAGGTCACTTTGTGGGATGATGCTAGTGGGAATAGAAGAAATTAAATCGGCTCACACTGTGGCATCTTGTCTGGTATGTTTTAATATTGTGGCATTCTTTCACACAAACAAAACCTACCAAACACACACTGAAAACAAACTTCAATTGTCAAAGGGAGCAATCGCCATGCTAGAAGGACAGAAGCCGTGGAATGCCCGCAAAAATGTGGCTACTGATGTCGCCATGAGGGGCGCAGGGTAGGATTTATTGCTGCCGGGGAACTTGAAGAGATCAACAGTTTAGATTATCACAAGATGGCTGTTCGGACCTGTGCAGATATGGCTCAAACTGTAAGGTAAGATGCATTGAAAGGAAAAATGGAATCAATGGATGCATGCTCAAAAATAGATGTATTGTCAATTGGTCAGCCACAACTCCTGAGAGTACCTCCCATTTAATGTCTGAATATGCCAAAACCTTTCTGCAGCTGTCGAGGCATGAAGTTGTGTATGGCTATCAATTACAGAACTTCGCACCTTCTGTCTGGTCTTGTGCAGTGGGTGTTGCTCTGAGTTTTGACAGAGCAGAATTGCATGAAAATGATACTGGAAATATTTAGTGCGTCTGAAAGCAGATTGTTTGAGTTAGAGGATTGGCTTGGACTGAAAACTGGAAAGACTGCAACATAGAAATAAGAAAATACATTTTTTAATTTGAGACCTGAACTAAAAAGAATTCAAATACATTTAAAGGCACCTCGCAGTGGAAGCTCAGATTAACTTTTACATGGATCCAATATCCCCCATCTAAATGTTCGGATCCCAACACATCAATCTCAATTGAAGTAAGCACATTTGTAAGGGAGATAAAGTTAAAAATTAACTTTGCATACAGAAAAATTGTTATCCAAGCAGAAAGTCACTGAACCGACCAGAGGTCAGTGAGTATTGAAAGGACAGAAGGGGCTATTGAAATATGCCTTACCTCTTCTTCGCCGACAGCTCCAAACCATGGATGGCATCCTCTGAAACCTTCCGCTTTGTCTTGAAGGATGTTGACCGAGTAGTGGTGGACTCTGTGGCAGCTGCTACACAGGATTAAATCCCATACAGCAAACACCCCCAAAAAACAAAAATAATTTTACATGTTTCCTCAAAGTAGCACAAACCCGTGTTAATCATCTGCACAACACTCACATTCCTCCCCAATCCTCTCCCCACCACAATCTCCATCCCTGTTCTGGTCCCACAATCTCCCACCCTCATGGGCATCAATTGGCTCTTCCGAATTACTATCCTTGATGGGAATGCCCTCCACATTCACAGATGCACTGAATTCTATGGGACGCAACTCGTAGTTTAACTGGAGCAAATAAAATGCTTACGATCCTTTCAGATTTGCACCCGCTACCTTAGACCAGATTCACAAAGCCTAAAACTAGAGCAAATGTGTAGTTGCCTGGGACATCTCAGATATACACGCGCAAATACGATTCCCAAAGATTTGCTCAAAGGCACCTCCAGATGTGCTCCAGATGCAGGCTCAGTGATTCAGTTTTGAGGTGCAAATCAAATGCTCAAGATGGATACATTGATTTCTACCAAAGCATGTACATTTCTTCAAAGATCTCAGGAGAAAAAGAATGCAAGTAACCCATATAGGTCAGAAGTTTTACACATAAGAAAATGTCTTGAATGCCCTCACCGTGCTGAGCCACATCAACTGTGACTCTTGGCGCACACAGACAAACACCAACATAAAATATGGCATTCATTACAAACTACCAGTGTAACATTAAACAAGCTGCTCAAAATAGATGCTCAAATCTTCAGCCAGTAGTCCACTTTTGGGGATTTCAGGGGTGCGTGTGGTGTGGAGTTAGGATACGGGGCTACAACATTTGACTCTCCAGAAGTTTTGAACTAGGATTCCCATGATGCTTCACCATTCACTTAGCTGGACAGAGGTAATGGTGGTTATAGTACGAAACTTCTTGCGAGCCAAAAGTTGTAGACTAGTTGCTGTGGAAAAAAAAAATGAAGTTGCTCACGGTAGTCAATCTTGTGCTAACACATTTACTCTGGACTTGTGGCGTACCGTCAAATTAAACGTGTTTTCCTAAACTCATACCCCCAACAACCTTTCTTATAAATACTGTAATGCCCCAGGACACCTTTTAATCAAATGGCCTCCTTTTTTAGCAATGGGGTCATTCCATGACATAGTTTGCACAACTATTACGGGTTACACAATGGTGAGAATTGTTGTCAAACTCTGTGAAACTACGTGTTCGTGGCAAGTTAAAAGGTGAACTAATTGGCTGCAACTCCTCTTTGGTGCGAGACTCCTACTATTGGGTTGAAAGACTACAACCATCTGGTGCTTCCACCCGTGAAAAACATGTGCATTGTATGTATTGTTGAGTCGAGAGAAGGCCTGCTGCAATATGCATTATTCAAGACTTTTCTGTGAGGCAGAGATTTGGTTGCACAGGTTTGAGGATATTCGAGCAGCATAACTAGGGTGGCCATTTTGTCATATCCAGTTTATGACAAAAGGGGTTATTGATTATAAAACCTATGCAAAGTATCCTTACACAAACTTGTTAGCTTTATTGCCACCAAGCCTACATGAGAACTCTGGGGAAGGCTGGGTGCCCTTACTATCCACTACTGTGAATACTGAAATACTACACATGCAATGACGTGGCCAATATTTTTACAGAGCACCGTGGCAATTACAGTTGTTGCCTTTATCACTATAAAGTATATACACACACACCCCACTACTGGTGGCAGCTGGGATCACCAACACCAGTAATCCTAGATACTGCAGCTGGATCATGATGTTAATGCCCCAAGTGTGCTATGGCTCCATTACCACCTACACTAGGAGTATGCAACCTTTGGCTCTCCAGATGTTCTGGACTACAACTTCCATCAGACCAAGCTAGCAAAGTAAATTCTGAAGGAGCCTGGGAGTTGTAGTCCAAACATCTTGAGACACCCAGGTTGCAGACCCCCTGACCTAGACAAAGCTCTATTGCATCAGCTATTTTAAGAGCACTTTGCCTTGAGGGTCATGGTGCTAATAGAATATTACCAGTCGGTCACCAACGTCCTATCTAATGATAATAGGAGGAGAGGCAGGTTTCCAAACTTTTCTGGATCATCAGGTGGTTGTATTCATTTCAGTTTAATTCCTTTAACCTCGAATCATTCCACTTGAGGCCTGCAAAAGGGTATCTTACCTGCGCCCATTGTGCCATGTTTGGTATTGACTGTTAGCACACCTTAAACATTGTTACTTGCGTACCACAGAATTCATCAAAGTACCTGTTTATCCACATTGCATTTCCCACTTTTGAGACTATATTACACAGATTTCCCTTTTTGTGTGAAATTCTCTCCACCCGTGAGTCCGCCAGCACTTTTTGCTGGATCACAGGATTTTTGACTTCTTGTCCTTAGTGGGAACCTTTTTCCACACTCTCATTCTTTTACTCTGATAGTAGGAAACCTTTTTACCTCTTTATGGCATTTATTTTTGAGTTATGCTTTCCTCCAACTTTTCTGGCATCTACCATTTACCATTGCAGCACGCAGCACTTTCTTTGCAGCGTTGCTGGGAGCTCATAGAGCTTCCACTTTAGCATTTCTTTATTTTCCCTTGGTTAACTCAAATTCCAAGGCAGGGGGATACTTTATAAATCTACCTGTATTTTATTTTACGAGATCAGCACAGCCCACCTTCCGTGGAGTGCTGAGGTGATCCAATGTTGCCCTTTTCATGACTCTCCAGTAACATTTTGGTTACTGTGACATTCTCTCTGTTTAGGCTGGTGGCAGTGTACATTTTTGCATTACTTGTGGACTTTTGTCGCAGGCTGTCTTCACAGCTGTTGTAGGGGACATAGGGGTCACCATTGACCCAAAATGGTAGCTGTATTTTTGTAAGCCCTAAACAAGAGGACTTGCACTCTTGTCTTCTACCTTTCTAGGTGGGGAGGATCCTCAGTCTCTGTCTTCGTTGGGTTTACCTTGGAAAGCCCACAAATGGTCTCAGTGACTGACAAGATAGGAAGTGGGCGAGGTAACCAAATCTCACCTGGTCTTTCCTGCATGTTCAGACTGGGAGGCTGGCTTTCCCCATCAGACAACGAACCTCCCAAATTTGAATGGTTCATGGGTCTTGATTGGTGGACTTGGCTGGTGTTCCTGGATACATTCAGAGATCCTAGAGCTAAACTTCAGTCGACCACTGGAACAGAAGTTTCCGAAGAAGCAGCCCGAAGGAGGACGCCGCCAGAAACTTCCAGCGACTGCAAGAGTCTGCTGAGTAACCGTGGCTGTCCAGACCTCAACCTCTAAGTGACAGGGAAGATCCAAACACTACTTCCTCCCTTGGACTGGGGGGCCTAACCAGTCCCAAGACTTGTGCCATCCCTGTGTGAAAATACTGCGTGTGTTTCACAACCTAGTCCCCGTTGGTACCGGACTCAGGTAGCCAGGTAAAGGTCATCACTTTTGGATCCCGACCCTGGGGGTGGGCGAGGGAGGATCACCTGGATAGGGGGTCCTCAGGGAGTCGGGGAGAAGCAGTTGATGGTGAGACATGGTATCCCTTTTTCCACAACCCATCTAACCCCTATCCCTGCTCATTATATGGGGAAACTACAGCTCCCATAATTCCTCTCCATGTCACAATGACAACACTACTGAGCAGAGGAAGATGAGGAATGAGGCCAGGAAGATTACCTCTACTGACTTGCAATGGCTCTGTCCCTTTAATGAGACCAGGCAGAGTCAGGCACGTAATCCCAACTACACACACCGATAGGGGGAAAATTCGCCTCAGAGGCTACGAAATACTGGCACAATCCAACGCAGCGGAGAAGAGAGCGGGAGTGATGATAGCAATTAAGGAGGGTCTGAAAGCAAGCCTGATTGACAAACTATCCGGCAAAGACGGCCGGTTCGCCTTTGCCAATATCAAGCTCCACAACACCACACTGACACTAGCCTCAGTATATGCCCCAAACACAGGCCAAGACGGCTTCCTGAGAGACACGATGGGGAGGCTGGAGGTGTACGCGAAGGGGGAAATAATCATAGAAGGGGACTTCAATATGGTCTGGCATCCTCAGACTGACAGAAGCACTGGTGGTCCCCACCACCAAGGCGCCCCGTCGGATCGACTCAAACGACGGATGGAGGGTATGGCATTGTGCGATGCATGGAGAGAACATAAGGGCCAAACCAAGGGATACACATATTACTCACACGTCCACAACACGATGTCAAGAATCGACTACTTCTGGGTGTCAGTGGGGAAATTGGGCAAAATTCAAAACATGGAACTGGGTCCCATCTCTCTCTCAGACCATGCACCCCTCTGGATGGACCTGTCGACCCCAAAGAAAGAGAAAGGAATCTGGAGGTGGCAACTTCCACAGGAGATACTCTCGGACCCAGTGATGGGAGAATCCATTAGGGACAAAATCACAGAATTCTTTGAAAATAACGATACAGGGGAGACAGCCCTCAGTACGGTGTGGGAGGCGTTCAAGGCGGTGATCAGGGGCCACTTCATAGCCCTCAAATCAGCGAAGGATAAACAAGCACAACAGTGGGAAACTGATCTGGAAGAGAAGCTGTCAAAAATCCGCTGAGAACTACTGGCGAACCCCACCAGGAGCTTAAAAATATCACTTAAACACACAGAGGGGCAACTGGACCTCCTCCGCAGTAGGAGGGCCCAGAGATCCCTCCTATACCTCAAACAGAGATACTATATAAAAGCTAACAAGGCTGACCGATACCTAGCCCGGTTACTCTCTTCAAAGTGGAAAACAATGACCATTCGGTGCATTAAAAACACACAAGGAGAACAGCAGACACGCACCGAAGATATAGGAGACACATTCAGGAAGTTCTACCAGGACCTATATGAAACTAAACACCCGGACGAGGCAGACCAAAACGGATTCCTGACTTCGGTCCCATTTCAAAAACTATCAGAAAAAGCTAGAACTGACCTTGAGGCCCAAATAACGGAAAGCGAAGTGAAGAAAGCAATAAAAGATCTTCCGCTCAACAAAGCGCCAGCCCCGGATGGCTTTACTGCCCCATTCTACAAAAAATATGAAGACCTCCTAACCCCCTTCCTCACTAGACTACTAAACACCTTCAGAGATAGTGGGAACATTACCCCTTCCATGAATGAGGCTAAAATACTGGTATTCCACAAACAAGGGAAAGATCCCTCCCTCCCTGGCCCTACAGACCGATCGCCCTGATCAATTTAGATTCAAAAATATACACAAAAGTCCTGGCCGCCAGACTATCCCCACTGCTTCCCTCCCTAATAAACCCAGATCAATCGGGATTCATACCAGGGAGACAGACGCACGACAACACACGAAGGCTAGTCCATCTAATAGAAAAAACCAACATAACCCGCACCCCAGCTGTACTACTATCTTTAGATGCAGAAAAAGCATTCGACCGGGTTGAATGGTCAATGCTCTTCAAAACTATGGCACACATGGGATTCGGGACCCAATATATAAATATGATAAAGGCCAACTACTCCTCCCCATCAGCTAGAATAGCGGTAAACGGGGTGGTCACGGAGAGAGTGGGAATCTCTAGAGGAACAAAACAAGGCTGCCCTCCATCACCGCTCCTCTATGCGCTGTTCCTTGAACCATTATTAATAAAAATTAGAGAATTGGACCAAATCATGGGAATCATGATGGCGGGGAAACAACATAAGGTAATAGCCTACGCAGATGACATGTTACTGGCTCTCGAATGCCCAGCCCAATCCATCCCTGCGGCACTCCACCTAATAGAAACATTCGGAGACATATCCGGTCTTAAAATAAACAAAAACAAATCAGAAATCTTACCTCTAGCCGGGAACATGGAATCACACAATAGAATTGCAGGGCAGTTTGGCCTAAAAGTCGCAGAGGAAGGCATAAAATATCTGGGTATAACCCTCACACGGAAGGTAGAGGCACTATATAAAACCAACTACCCCTATCTCCTGGCAAGAATACAAAAAGATCTAGAACGGTAGTGCCCCCTAAATATCTCCTGGTGGGGAAGAATCCAATCGATCAAAATGAACATCCTCCCGAAACTACTATATCACTTCCAATCCCTCCCGATCGCAGTCCCCGATTCCTTCTTCAAGACACTGACCAAAGCTGTCTCATCTTTTATTTGGACTAGAAAACCCCCTAGAGTAGCCAGATCAGTTCTCACGTCCCACACTAAGGAAGGGGGCCTGGCGCTCCCACACTTCAAAACTACCATCGAGCGGCACAGCTATGGATCATGAAAGAATGGCTGGGAGACAATCAGCGAACGATCTGGGTGACCCAGGACAGGGCGGTCGCAAGAACACCTCTGGAGGACCTATTGTGGAAATCAAAACAGCACAGACACCCGAACCTGCGTATCAGCGAGGTCATGAAGGCCACATTGAATGCCTCGGACGAGCAGACACGGAAAGGGCACATTACTACCACTCCTGCCCCGTTCACACCAATCTGCAGGAATCCGCAGTTCCCCCCAGGAACAGAACACGGTGCCTATGAGAACTGGGAGGAAGCAGGCTGCAGAAAAATTGGGGAAATGTTCGTAGACAAGGAGCTGAGATCCTTCGCCGACTGCAAAACACAATGGAACCTCACAAATGCGGACAGATACAAATATGAACAACTCAGACACTGGCTATCCACACCCGAAATAACACACGCAGCGACGAGGGAGCTTACCACCTTTGAAAAATTTCTCCTCGCCAACTCAGGAGACAAAAAGCTAGTCTCCACGCTCTATAAATTCATAAACACACAGGAGGAAGACGTAAAATGGGCGTATATCAAAAAATGGGAAAAAACTCTCGGAGAGGAAATCACACCACAACAGTGGCAGTTGCTGTGGGCCAATGTCCCCAAACTAACCCGGGCTGCCCAAACCAGAGAAATGTGGACAAAAGTCATTACACAATGGCACTACACCCCAGAGAGGCTACACAGCATGTTCCCACAGTCCTCTAACCAATGCTGGAGGGGCTGCTCAGAAATAGGCACATGGAGGCACATATGGTGGGACTGCCCAAAGGTCAAAGGCTTCTGGACAGAAGTAATCTCAGAGCTAAAGAAAATATTTCCGGAAGCGGAACTTTTTCCTGAAAAACTGTGGCTCTGCGGACTAAAAGGGCAACACGCCAATACACTCACTAAAGCGCAATGGAGGAGTCTTATGGGCATGGTCATCGCGGCCTGGGCCACGATCGCACAGGGATGGAAGAAGAAAGATCCACCACTAATATACACGTGGCTATATAAAGTCTGGTCCCAAATGACCATGGAAAAGATAACTCACAGTATACAAGGAACACAAGGCACCTTCACAAAAGAATGGGGAGGAGCACTAGAATATCTTCAAACAGACTATATGGCACAGTGGTGCCCGCACTACATAAAAATAACATTTTTTCACTTCTTAATCGACACCGAGAACAATTGACCATGAACTTCTCATTCGGACGGGGGGGGGGGTGACTTGGGAAAGTTTGGGAATATTCACTTTCTGTACTACCTATGAAAACAATAAAAATATGTTTTAAAAAAAAAAAGATAAGGGGGCGTGGCTTGGAGCGCCAGCGATGTGGCTGCTCCCCTGAGGCCCGCCGTGCGAAGCCCGCCGCTTCTGGGCCCCTAATGCGGCTTCACACCTCGGTACTGGAGCCCAGCTGATCCCAAGGACGTCGGAGGACCTGGGGCCCATGCAGGCTGAAGCTGGGCCCGTGACGCCCGACGGGGACGAAGATATCCGCTCCGGCCCCCAGGGCCTTCCTTAGCGACGACTTCCCAAGATGGCGGCCGTGCTCGTCTCTCAGCCCGGGAGGGCGGGGAGTGCTTCCTGAGGCCGCATCCAGACGCGGCTCAGCTCTTTGAGCGCCCGGGCGGAGCGACACCAGACCCCCGGACTTCTCCTTCGGTGGCCCCCGCTTCCCGCACTGCCGATCTGGACCTGCACGCGACCGCCTGACGAGGGAAGGCGCGGACGGCGCCCATCAGGTAGGGGCTGCTGGGGGTGAGGACCCGGGCCACACGGGAGGGGCCCTCCGGACCTGCCGTGGCGCCTGGGGTGGGGGCCACGCCATCACTACCCCTCCTTTGCCCTCCGGCGGGCCCCTGCCTCCGCCCCTCGCTGCCCAGGACTCGGAGCTCCGGACACCATACGCCGCACTCCTGGGGCGCCCCGGCCCATATCATCATCTGGGGCCGCCGCTCAGGCCCGAGACCTGGAGGTCCCCTCCCGCTACCATCCCCACCAGGGAATCCAAGCCTGGGTCCAGGGAGGAGGAGCGGTCCAGGCCGGGCCACGGTGAGTGACCCACAGCTACGAGCTCGGAGAAGAGCCTGATCAGCGCTGCCCGCATTTCCATCCCGGGCTACCCCTGGCCCCCCTTTGGCCTCAGAAGCGACCCGACGGCGTGTCTCCTGGGGCGCCCCGGCCCATTGCATCACCCGCTCTGCTCTCTCTGGTCTAGTCCTTAAGTGGGCGCACATCAGTCCACCTGCCCACTGGGACTTACGCCCCACACATTTGCCTACCACCAAGATTTGGAGAGCTCACCTCTTTATCTGAAGCCACTGTGCACCGGCCTAGCTTGGAATCAGCATTCCCTTTCCTCAGTCAGAAGCCTTGACGCTTATCCACAGGGGGGGCCTTCCAATCCATCTCCCCACCCACGATTCGCCAACATGTCGAGACAGTCGAAAGCTATTAAAAACGTGGACATTGCTACCATGCTCACCGCTCCTGACAGGGGAAAAAAACCGGACTCAGTTACTCCCACCCCAATGATCTCCCAGGAAGGGGGTGACACCCCAGCTACCAGAGGTGATCTACTGGCGTTTATGGCAGACATCAAAGCCGAGTTTCGGTCCTGCATGTCGGAACTCACCTCCAAATTGGAACAAACGGACCACAGGGTGACCGAGGTGGAGCAAAGACTGAGTGAGATCGAGGACCGCTCCCAAGACCAAACAGCTGCCATGGGAGATATTCAGCAAACAGTGAGAGCCCTCCAAGACAGGTGCGAGATCCTCGAATACAAACAAGAGGACCTGGAAAACAGAGCTCGTCGGAATAACCTCCGAATCCGGGGAGTTCCGTCCTCAGTCCCCGACCAAAATCTTGCAGGCTACATAGGAGACCTCTTCCAAATCCTCCTCCCACATCTAGATAAATCCCAACTGCTGCTGGATCGGACTCACAGACTGCGTCCGCGTCGGGGAGTAGATACCGACCAGCCCCCGGATGTCATAACAAGAGTTCACTATTTCTCCACAAAAGAAGCTATCTCTGCTATCAGTCGGTCCGGAGATGATCTCTCCTTTCAAGGTCACCCTCTTCAAATTTATCAGGATCTCTCCCTCTCAACCCTTCAGAAGAGAAGGGCTCTCCGACCTTTAACCCTCTTCCTCCAAGAGCGGAAAGTCAAATACAGATGGCTCTTCCCCACAGCGCTGCAATTTTCTTATAATGGCTCCCTCCGGAGAATATCCCATTTGGATGATGCCGCTAAAATCATGCAGACATCCTCCGCCCCGGAGGGAACTATCGCCCCAGACTTGGAAGCCTCGGGGAGCCCTACGTCGGCCCTCCCTCCCCAACCCGGGCGTCCTCCATGGTCCAGGGCCTCCCGAAACAGGAGAAGATAACCCGAGCGGCCATAGATGTCCTCCGCTCCTCCGGCGTCCCGGACGCCCAACGCTCTTTTAGCTAAATTCAGAAACAGTAACTCCGGCCCAACACAGTCCTACGTTCGCCCGGCGCGGCGGGCTTCCTTCACGGCCTATGCCCCCCTCCAAGGTCCGTTTCATTTTAGAGTCCTTGGATGCAAATGTTACTTTGCCAGTCACAATTGGCCCTGTTGGCCTGGGGTGGGGTTACACCCACAATGTTTCCCACCCCTCTAGTTAAAAAGTTGGCCTCCCGTTGGGGGCCCCTGTTAAAATTGCAAGTGCGGTACAGACCACTTCTACACCCTCTTCACGATGGCAGCTAATGGACAACCTGGAGTCCCCCCTCCATACCCCAAGCAAGGGATCTCTAGCTCCCCGATCCCGGAACACCAGACGCTGAGATGCCTTTCCTGGAATGTTAACGGACTCAACTCTCCCCCCAAGCGCAAATCGATTCTCCAGAAGCTACAAGATGAGGAGGCCGGTGTGGTGTTCCTTCAAGAGACTCATCTCCTCCCGGCAGACTTTGGCCGGCTCCGTTCTAGCATGTATCCACGCCAGTTCTTCGCCTCAGGGAACTCCAAAAGGGGGGGCACAGCAATTTTGTTTCGGAAGGACCTGCGCCCCCAGATTTTGGACTCCATGATGTGCCCGGAGGGCCGCTTCGTGGCCATCAAGTGCCTCCTGCTGGGGGACCTCTATACCTTGGTATCGGCATATGCACCCAACTCGGGACAGGCAACTTTCTATGATTCCCTGGGCTCCTCCCTCTTAAGTTTTGCGGAAGGTCAGACAATAATCGGAGGGGACTTCAATGGGGTTCCAGACCCCACTAAGGACAAATCCAACCCCCCTGCCCTTGGCGAGTTCGGTCAGGCCCTCAGTCTGCTGCGGCTCTTCAGAACCCTGGAGGTGGTGGACACATGGCGGGTGCTTCACCCCACCGAGAAAGACTACTCTTTCTTCTCGGGCGTTCACAGAACTTATTCCAGAATCGACCTCCTTCTATCTTCTCCCCAAACTCTCGCCCTCGCTAATGAGGTGTCGATAGGCCAGCGAATTTTGTCGGACCATGCTCCGATAATAATGGAACTAAGCATTCAGAACACCCACGCCAAGGCGGCACGCAGATGGGCGCTCTATGACCCAATCCTCAATGATATGTCAATCAGAGACAATATAACCACCACCATCAAGAACTTCTTTGAGGAGAACCCAGCCGCAGACACCTCCCTAGCCAATAACTGGGATACAATGAAGGCTGTAGTTAGGGGATCCTTGATAGCTCAAGGCGTAGCTTACCATCGAAACCGGAAACAAGTCCGGCTATCCCTGGAAGAGGACTTGCGAGCAGCTGAGGAAGCCCAGAAAAAGAGGGGCTGGTCTCCTAAGATACAGAGAGCGCTTCGCTCGGCCAGGAAGAAACTGGAGGCCCACTATGCAGAACACACTGCGCAACTTTTGGCGAAGACCAAACAATTCTACTATGCTAAAAGTAACAAGGCCAACAAATTGCTGGTGGCCAAGCTGGCTAAAACAAGACGGACCAACACGATCATAGGGCTCCGGGACCCACAGGGGGTGATACATCACTCCGAACAGACGAAACTACAACTAGCCTCGGACCACTTAACCCAGGTCATGACAGCACCCCCCCGAGATCGGTCGAAGCAGGAGGCATACCTGCGGAACGCAGCCCTAACGCGTCTCCCGGACTCCACACGAGAGCAGTTGGAAGCCCCAATAACAGATGAAGAAGTTGACGGAGCCATCAAGGCCCTCAAATCGCGGGCCCCGGGCCCAGACGGATTCTCCCAGAGGTTCTATAAGATATTTAAGCTCCAGCTTATCCCCCACATGGTGGCCCTTTTCAACTCCTTCCAGGCCTCGGGATCTGTAACCCCCACAATGCAAGAGTCGGTGACGGTCCTCCTTCCTAAGCCGGGGAAAGACCCGAGAGATCCGGCGTCATACAGACCCATCGCCTTATTGAACATCGACGCCAACTTGTACTCGAAGATTTTGGCTAACCGCCTGGCACTTATCCTCCCGGAAATAATCCACCCTGACCAAACAGGCTTCATCCTTCACCGAGCAGCAGGGGACAACATTCGGCGGACCCTGAACCTAGTGAACATCGCCCACCGCGACTCCCAGGGCCTTGCCTTAATGGCCCTGGACGCAACCAAAGCTTTTGACAGAGTCGATTGGTCCTACTTGGAATGCACCCTGGAAGCATTTGGGTTCGGCCCCACAGCCCGAGCCATGATCCTGGCGAACTACAAGCAGCCTAAAACTATCCTCAGGATCAATGGCGCCCACTCAGCCCCGATACCTCTGTCTTGTGGGACAAGGCAGGGCTGCCCGCTGTCACCCCTACTCTTCGCCCTCACAATGGAGCCCTTCGCCCAGAAGATCAGGCGGAATGAATCCATTAAGGGACTTCAGGTGGGCCCGTCCCACCACAAAATCGCTCTTTACGCGGACGATGTACTATTGACACTCACGGAAGCCAGTACCTCAGCGAAACACGCCCTGGCCGAAATAAAGGAATTGGGGGAGGTCACCGGCTTTACTGTCAACTTCGCCAAATCAGTGGCCCTAGGAATCGGCCTCCGCCCAGAGGAAAAGGAGGCGTTAACGGGTCTGTGCCCGATTGAATGGCGGGACCACTCGATCCCCTATCTAGGAGTTTTCATCCCAGCAAACCCAAAGGAGACCTATCAAGCGAACTTTCCCAAACTGATCAAGGAGCTGGAGGGAGACCTGAAGCGTTGGACCACGCAGGAGATCTCACTAATGGGCCGGATCACAGCTGTCAAAATGAACTTGCTCCCTAGGTTTCTCTATGCCTGCTCATCCCTATCGGTGCCCTTCCCGACCCGGATCCTTCACGACCTACAGAGGAAGATATCGAAATTCATATGGAAAGGCAAAAAGGCCAGGATCCCCCACAAGACCCTGATTGGTAACGCCAGGCTGGGAGGCCTGGGGGTCCCGGACCTGCAGGCCTATAGGGCAGCGGCGCAACTGTCACACCTACACGCCTGGCAGTCGAGCACAGCCCGCCCCAGATGGGTGGAACTGGAGCAAGCCCAGCTCCCGCTCCCCCTCCGGTTCCTCCCTCACATCCAACCCCCTCTCAGGGCGCGCTGGAAGGACATCCTACTGACAACAAAGCAGACCCTAAGCTCCTGGGATTGGGCTCTAAAGCAGAAGGGAATCCCGAGGGGCCGAGGCCCCCTCTCACCGATCTTTCACAATCCCGACTTCTCCCCGGGATCTCTCCCCCGCAACTTCCAGAATTGGATAGACGGGGGCCTTGAAACCCTGGGGCAGATGTACTCCGAAGGCGGACCCCGGACCTTCGAACAGTGCAAGGAAACTTTTCGGCTTCAAGAGAGGGACAGGTTCACATACTGCCAGCTCCGCCACTGGTGTTCACACCCCCAGACCCTCCAGGCGGCAACCCGCCCCCCGACTCCACTGGAGCTAACCCTCGCGGATCTGCCGGCTAGAGGAAGAACTTCAGCCATATATAGATGCTTCTCGGGGGACTTTCTGGCGGCAAAAACTCGATCTATGGCTCAGTGGGAGGCGGACCTAGGCCATCCGTTCGATGACCAAACCTGGGTAGACATATGGTCCCGCACCCACTCCTCCTCCACCTGCGTCACCAACAAAGAATGTGCATATAAACTTACCTTGCGCTGGTATTACCCCCCTCTCAGACTCCACCACATGAATCCGCAAATGGACCCTGCCTGCTGGAGAGGCTGCAGTCAACCAGGCTCTTACTTCCACATGTGGTGGACATGCCCCAAGATCCAGCAATTCTGGACCAGGTGTCTCTCAGTCATCGAGCAAGTCACCGGCTCCGCCCTCCCACTGGACCCTGAGACAGTCCTACTGGGGATCCCGGTCCCCGGAATCTACCCCCGCTCCGGCAACAGGGCTAAGCTCCTCACACAATGCCTCTTGGCGGGCAAGACAGTTCTGGCCCGTTTCTGGAAGTCGCAAGACGGCCCTTGCCTGGCCCACTGGTGGGGAAAATTGTGGGACATTTTAATAGCGGAAAAGGTCACCGCTGCGAGAGCGGGGACTCTGCACCGCTTCCAGAATGTATGGGCTCCAGTGCTGGACTATGATCAGCGATTTCCTGCAATGACGTTCAAGCCAATCAACGCCCGTTGGGCCCTGGGGGACCTGGAGAGTACACACCAGGCGGGGGTGATAGACTGAATCTCTGGCCCGGGAAAACCGGAATGATGGGGGAAAGGGACACAAAGCCAGAATCTTTTCTTTGCAATGTTATACTGCCACCCGATACTGTTTGTAACCTATACTGCCTTGCTATAAATAAACACATTTAAAAAAAAAAAAAAAAAAGATAAAAGGTGGCACACAGAGGTACACTCTGTGCGGGGCTGAGTATGAGAAGGTGCAGCTCTTTCAGGGCTAATGCAAACCAGACTAAAAGTTGGAAGGCCAAGGGGCTGATCAGCAGTTGCGAAGAACGAGAGAGAACCAGGTGAGAATTCAACACTTCCGGTAAGCCGCATGCGTTCCAAGACTGAAACCGAGTGAGCGGAAAGGAGAAACCTTCAAGATGCTTCAAAATGGCCCACTACCCTCCTGGCTGGACGACAGAGTTGGGGAGAAGCAGAGGCGGCATTGGTAACAGCCTTTACTGCTACATGAAAGGCATTGAAAAGAGAAGCCCAGTTAAAACGATCAGTGAGTTATCGAAGGTAACAAAAGCCCAGTTTGTGTTAAAAGCAAAAGTAATTGCAAACTGAAGTTTATGGTTGCGCGTGTGCTGATAAAATGTGTAATGGGAAGGGCAGTTGGTTAATGGTGAAGAAAGTATACAAAGTAACAGAGTGGTCCTGCGAGGCGGAATCGCACGTTCAAAAGTGTCTCAAATGTTGAAGTGTATTAAACAGAAACCGAAGGCAAGAAAGTAACCGCAATCCCAAAACAAAAGTTGAATAAGTGAAAAGCAAAGTATGTGAACTCTGAATATGCCAAGAAGGCAAAAGTATATGAACTTTTAAAGAGGCCAAGAGGGCAAAGTAAAAAGAATAAGAAACAACAAGTAGCAAGAAGCATTGGTTTTGCGAGATGAGGAAAATTGTTGAATTGTTTAAAGAGAGGTCGAAATTGTCATGTAGAGGTCTATGTAAAATCCTTACTGTTACAAAAGTCTTCGACAGTAAAAGATAAAGACAAAACGTGGGGAAGGGAACCCTCACAAAGAGAAAGACAGGCTCGAGCCTGGCAGAGTGAAGTCTGTGCTGAACTGTGAAAGTAAAAAGGTGAATGTGAAAAGAAGCAGTTTCGAGCCCAGCGGAGGGAAGCCTGTTTGAATTGTGGCAAAGTAAAAGTCAAGAGTAGAACTGCGTATTTATGAGAAGGTGAACGAAGCCTATTTAATGTCTCGGGAGGATAGCTCAGAGGCAACGCGCACACCATTGAAGCAAGGTGGCGCGGAGCAATACAGGTTTGGTTCGCGCTTAGAAACCTCTGAGTATTAAGCCGGTTATAAATAACCAATAGCAAATTACAATTCCATAATAAAAAAGTAAGTAACAGATTGAACTGCCAAAAGCTTGAAGCCCATGTCTGAACTGTTGAATTGTACCAGTAAGCCAAAGTGTGCAAGACTGCTAGAACTGTGCCATCCACCTATCCTTTTTAAGAAACTCTTGAGACCCTGTGCTGCTGAACGACGGGAAGAGAGTTGTTACCCAAGCCATTGTGACATTTAAACACACTATTTTTCCTTTTGTATTCCCTTAACACATTTTTCATTTGAGAAGGATGGAAGGTTAGTTTTTTTAGTATAGGCCTAGACTTGGACTTGTCCGTTTAATGGCGGAGACTACTCCCATTTTAGAATTGGGGCCAATTAGGAATTCTACCAACCTAACCAAAACACCATAATAAAAGGTTTTCAAAACTTGCATGTATTGTGTCTGTGTCTACTATTGATACAATGCCTTCCTTACACTTGCAAGGGCTGCAACCTCTATGGCCTGCAATTTACCAAAGCCTGGGGACCTGGGCGGCATCACTGTTCATCATCGACCAGAGTGCAAATTCACCTGGAACTTTGTGGGAATCCTAAGCTGCAGTGACACAAGCCAGCGCCCCAAAGTCATGCACCCACCCTCTGGATCTCAATCCCGGCGTTGGGTCGGAATGTCCCCACAATTCTCCAATTTCGTAAATCTATCAATACATGGCTCTGTCAACAACACCTGACCAATGACTAATTCCAATGGACGCACATACAGACACACAGACCTCACAGTACTGTGCTGTTTAAACATGCCAGCCCAAATGCCACCGACCCACACTCTGGGTCAACTGTCAAGTCTTATAAAACCTACTTTACTTACCTGCAACTTGAGAAGAGATCCTGCTGAACTTCTTCACTCTGAACACCGGTACTTTGCGTTCCTGCCTTTTCTGGCAAGTTCATGGTCACTGGTGACCAGGTGTACCCCCTGAACATTTTTAGACTCTCATAAGATAGGGTTGGACTCCAAGACTGGCTGGATCAAAGAGTTTACAATAGTTTGCATATATGTTTCAGGTGGCTTTACTCTACGATTTGTTACTGAAAAAGCTATTCTAGTGTGACATCTGTGATTTATTACCCCACAGCATATTGCAAGTGTTCTTCTATTTTTTATTGTGTTATTGTATTTATTTGAAAGTTACCACAGTGTGCTTTAGAGTATATTAAATAATTTTTATATAACTTGTGTGTGTCAGTGCTTTCTTGGACTAAGTGTATGCTCCGAGTTCTTTATACCTCACTAGAGCCCTCCTCCCTCTTTAAGCTAAGCCTAGCTGCTCGCCATGCTACCAAATTCTTGTGTGGTTCAGGCTAAACCCAACTAGTGTATCCCTGTTCAACCCCAGACAGTACTTTCCCATGCCACGCTATGACATTTTGGTTATTTGAGCTTTTATGTACAATACCGCCGAGTCTAATGTACTGTTTAATCTCGATCTCTGAAGTGTGATTGCTCTTTGCGAGTTCTCACCCTACAAAACAACTGAATTTTTGAATCAGTCCACATTTTTGGAGGTGGCGATTGCAAAACTTTGTGACCTATCTTGGCTGTATGTGGGATTTAGAGAATAGTTGAGTAGAGATCAAAGATGTCTAATAGGATGGTAAAAATACAATTTTTTTGATAGCACCCTGGATTTTGTTATTGAGTCACTGATTTAACAAGCATTGTCAAAGCCATTAGTTTTAAAGGCTTGCCAGCTATTGCCATAATGGCAAATGGTTGGAGTACCTGGGCATATGATTCAGTGCCTTGCAGATGACCATCCAATTTTCATACAAGAGCAAAAACGGATAGTTTTGGTTTTAACAAGACTGCACATACAGCACCTACAAAGTAGTGCAGTACAGCTACAACATGAGCAACCTGTACATATTGCTATTCCCCAGAGGTTAGAAGTTATTTTCCGAAAAATAACTGTCTTTTCTCCCTCGCACATTGCAGCCACGGGCTTCCAACCCAAATCCCTTCGACTACACACAGATCTGCAAGAAATCAACTCAACAGTGCTGGAGCCAAGGTTCCTTTGCAAAGTAAATATGTTAGGTCATGAAGATACCACAGGTCTCAGTCTTCAAAAGAAAACGGTAGAGTAGTGATGAGCAGCATGAGACATTCATTTGAATAAACGTATGGCACAGGCGTCATGTATTGCTTACCCGGACAAACATCAGGAATTGTTCCTTGAGAAGGGCTTTTCCAAAAACAGTAGGACTAAGTTTGGCTTCAGGAAGAAGAGGAAAAGTAAAGGGTGGTCACCTATGCCAGTAAAGCGTTCTCACAAATTGAGAGCCGTTTTAATTAATCTGAAAGTGCATTGTTGAGAAAAATGTGCTTTGTAGCCTTTCCATCCAATCATTCAGGGTAAGAGTTGGGAAACGGAAAACCAATGTTTACAATACCTTCAAAGTAAAACCATGAGCTCCAGAAAGCTTTCCAATTCTAGGATTTCCACATGGATTTAGTGATGCAGTTTTAATGTAGATGTGAAATATGGACAGCCCAAAGTTGCTTAAGGTTTAGCAGAATTGCATGACTGTGCATAAATGGAAGATAAAGAATCAGAAAGTGATCATTCCGAAGATTCGATGAAGCCACCCTGTTAGGCAGAATTATATGCAGTACCCTTTGGGAACACCACACACAAGACTGCAAGTGACAGTACAATTTCCCCTTTGGTACAAGCCTGTACTACACAGTTAAAGTGGTAGCGATGGCTGAGCAGCCAAACTTATCTCAAGAGTAAGTGAGAAGTACCAGATAGTTACACAAAGGACAGCAATTACTATGATTCAGGCAAACACTGACTCAAGGTTTTCAAGCAAAAGAATATACATTTATTTCACTCTTCAGTTGTTTAACATTACACTGTTATAAGCAGTCTAAATGTCACACTCTTAATACACCACACCACTTCCCTTAAATTCCAGACAGGTTAAGCTCACAAAATGAAGTGGGAGCAAAATGGCACTCCAGCTATTTAAAAGGGAGGGAAAGAAAGGTAATAGAAATTAAATCAAACCAACAGGTAAGTACTCAGGGCAATTGAACAAGATGAACTACAGAGAAATTATCGGGCAGAAAAGGCTTAGAGCGAAAGTCAATTGGTCAAAAGTCTTTTGCTCAAGATCACACAGTTCAGGGTAGTTCGCGGCACGGATTCTGGATGAGGTTGGTTGATAGAAAAGTTAGTTCAAAGAGAAGAGAAGGACAAGCCCTCGGATTGGAGAAAGATTTCAAAGACTTTCACTGTGGTTGAACGAAACGAGCAACCTGATTTTAGCTGAGAGACATTCCTGGTAGTTCCTGCAGGCTCACGGTTCCTGAAGCGACTGTCGGACTGACAAGAAGTTGGAGGACTGGAGGGTCCTGCACTACCCAGGGAAGAAACCAGCAGCGAAGCAAAGCAACGAATAAAAGGTGTGCTCCTTAAAACCCAAGCAGGCTCCGACCTTCCTGGCTATCCGGCCCACTGTAGCTCTGTAAAGCGAATTCCACCAGAGGAGGGGTCCTGGCTTGCAGTTTGGGCAAACTGGTTGGTCCTCCCAGCTCAAGCGAAGAAGTTTCCTGGAGGATCTTCTCTGTCGTCAGATTCTGAAGATTCGGACCTGCAGCAGGGCTTCACCGGGCAGTTCAGTCGTTGTAGGGGTCTTCTTCCATCAGCTCCTCGTTGGTTCTTTCCTTCCAGTGGCGACTCCACCTTTCCAGTCCCAAAGACTTGCTATTTAAGCAGTTTACTCCATTCATACAGCCTGGCTGTCAATCACGCAGCAGGGTGGCTGTCATAGGAAGGACAGTCCCCTCAGCCAATCAAACAGGAGTGCGACTTGGGTTAATAAGGGAACCCACGGCAGAGGTCTGAAGATCCCTCCCTCACATCCTGCCTACATAGACTTTCAGGCGCCTTAAGGAGGGCTTCTGTGCAGAAGCCCGCGAAAAGACGGCGAACAAAGGAATCATCCCCAGTTTGGCGCACAGAGAAAAACACGAGAAAGACTAACAAAAAGAAATGGTGAATAAACCCAGCCGCAGCCAAAATAAAATGTATTTGGTCAAGCAGGTTTATGTTCGAGGCTAATATAATAGCCTGAAACAATACCATGGTTATACAAGATAGCCGAGGTAAAAATGTTAGGGTAGTGACCACTGCCACCAGCCAAGTCTTGATGTAAAGGGAGTGAAACGATGCTTCAAGAGACACAGACAAAAAAGGGATAAGAATTAACCCTTTCCAATACTCCATATAAGATTGGGTGTACTGGGTCTGTGGTTTGAAGTGACTAAAATAAAGTTAATGGCAACTTTACCCTTTCTGGGGGACAGTAGTCGGCCCCAGAAAATGGAGTCAGTGGGAAGTCTCAAAGACAACCCTGTATCACTGCACTGAAGGTGCTGTGGAACACATGAAAAATATGAGGCCATGGAGTAGGTGAGGCTCCAGTGCTCAAGATCACACAAAAAGTGAAAACACACACAGCAAAACACATGTGAGTGGGAAAAGGCTCACACTCTTACCAGGTGAAAAATAAATCCTAGAAATCCAACAAAGCTGCTGAGGGACTCATTAGGTAAGAGAAATCAGCCATTTATGAGAATTCACCCTAACACACCCCATAAATCATTTGATGGGGAAATGTGTAGTCGCCCTATCATTTATATGGCTGGACGTGCTTCACATATAAGAAACTCCACTCTATAGTCCAATAGTCACTGGAATGGGACATTTCTGAGTTAGTCAGAAAATTCAATCTGCTGGATATAAGGTTGGCTCTAAGAATAGTCAAATGGCTGAACTGATTGCCACCTATGAAGCTACTCTGCAGTCAGAAATTAGATAAAATAATTAATAATAAGGTCCGATTCAGATTATGCTAGAAATGGCTTTGCAGAGTACCTCCCAGCCTGGAATGCAAGAGGAATGTTAACCTACCTGAAGAATCCTCTAAAGTATGGACAATGTATTCAATTAATTAATTGATCATTTGGTCACTGAAAATGGAATTACCATTTATACTGGAAGGAAAATCAGGGGACATTCTAAAGTACCAGTAGAAATCAAGTGCATGATACACCGGACCAACAGGCACAAGAAGGTGGTACAAATGGAGAAAATAAGGAAAATTAGCATCTAGTAGGAGAAACAGATAGTCATTACACGATTACAAACTAAACATGTGGTTTAATGGAGCTGTGATACTGTGGCCGTGGATCTAAAGTTCTGAAAAAGGGGACCCAATATTGAAAGTATCTTATGATCATATCGAAAATCCGGAGAAGAGACGCATGTTCAAAAAGATAATGTGGGAAAAGAACAATTACAAGATTTATTTAAAATCAAAAGAAATTATTCTATTTACAAGGTGGACTTTTGGTATGAAAACGTGGAACAAGGATAACACTACCCAAGTACCCAGGTTTTTTCATCAGTGTTAGGAAAGTTTCCCATTTATGTGTAATTTTCCCTCCAGTTGTGAACCGCCCAACTTTTTGCTGTTGTCGGACAATCCTAGCCGGACTTTTGCCAGTGTGGCACAGCCTTCTGCTGCACTCCGCTGGGTTTGTGCTCACTTTGGTATGGGGAAACTGACATGCCCTTAAAGACAGACAGTACTGGGAGACTTTGTTTCCCTTAGTCCTTTCCTATGTTGCAACGTTTCTGCAACATGTTACCAGTGCATAATGTACCTTACAGTACAGTGTGCTGGGGTTTTCCTTTCGTTTCCAAAGGCCCTAAACTCCCTCAAAGGATTTTTTGGTAGAAGTGCAGATAGGGTAGAAGCCCTTCGACGGGGCTGGTGGCATCTTATCTTTTCGCATATTTAACCCTTTCTTGCAATGCAAACCGTGTTTACCACGGTTGGTACAGGAAGGTGGCCTGGCTCCAAAACGGCCTTGCCATGAGGTTCTTTGTCCTGTCCATTGGCCATCTTGTCCCTTTGCCTTTCCCAGGTCGAGCCGACCCTGGGCACTCCTTATTTGGTCATGCATTCTCCCGCGAAACGCCAAGCTTTTGCAGGCTTCTGCATGTCTTGTGTGTGTGTGTGTGCGCCTCCAGGATGTGGGCTGGACTATCTAGTTCCAATACACATCCTGGATGCCAGAGAGTCTGGTGTGCTGGGAAGGACTGGTACCACTGTGGTCTGTGATTGGTCCACATCTGGTGTGCCTGTATGTGAGCAGCTCTCCCATTGCTCCTCTTTGTTTTGGCGCAAAGGAGATTCTGGCTAATAGAAGGCTCCAAACACCCATACCAGGTCAATCCCTTGAGTTCTCATTGAACCTAGTTTAGGATCCAAGCATCCTGAAACTAAGAAGCTGAGTAGAGGAACTGCTGGTCACCTGTTGGAAGGTTTGGCACCCTAAGCCCACTGTTTTCCCACTGGACCCCTCTGCATCTGATCAAACCAGAAGGTCTGCAAAGGCACTTAAACCCATTTGAACAGTAGGAACTATTCATGGCACCTTCGTCTTAACCTGCAAGTGAGCCTCTTCGGAAGTGTTTCTGGGCCAACCAGTGAATTAATCAGCTTGCGCAGGACCTTTGCTCTGAAACCGCCGCCGTTTCAAGTTGACACTTGAAACTGTGTAGATCGTAAGCACTGGGTTCAAGGCACTCTTCTGTTGAGTTTCGTACACCTAGGCACCCTAGGACTGGAATTAGTATGCCTGAACCAGAGTGCACACAACCACTGTGTAGCCCAGCCGTGGTGATATGATATAGCATTTATAACGCACCTATACACAAGTTTTTCAAGGCGCGACGAGGCAAGGGAGGGCGAACAAAAAAGGGACGGCAGACAATGACCTTACTAGACCAGGTGTCATTCAGATCGCGCAAGTGCATGGGAAGGGGGAAAGGGAAAAGTGTGAGGGGAAAGTGCAGTACATGGGATAGTAGAATAAATAAGATAAATAAAAACAGACAGAGGATGGCAAGTGCAAGGTAACTGCAGACATAAGTGCTGGTGGGGGGACTGTAGGGAGACAAAATAGTCCCCAGGTGCAGGGGTTGCCAGGGAGGCAGTGCAGGTGTGCAACTGGCGAGGACTCGGCCCGAGATCAGACAGGGTGGCCAGGTAACCAGTGCAGTTTCAGCCAGGAATTCAGCATGGGAGAGAGGGAGAGAAATCAGAAGCAAAAAGGAAGGTTTTGAGGCGTTTCCGGAACCGGAGATGGTTCTCAGGTTGGCAGGAAGGCTGTTCCAGAGAGAGGCCCCTGCCAAAGAGAGAGATCTACCACCAACTCGTTGCTTAGAAAAGTGGCTGACCCTGAAGGAGTTGGAGGTGGATGAGCAAAGAGCTCGAGAAGTAAGATATTTGGGAAGAGAGAGTTGAAGGTATTTCGGCCCCAGAAGGCCTTGTGGACAATGCAGAGGGTTTTTAAATTAATCCTCGCAGCCACTGGGAGTCAGTGCACAGATATCAGTCCTGGAGAGATACGATCCCTGGGCTTGAGGCTAAGGACAAGTCTTGCAGTTCTGTTCTGGGTGAGTTGCAGAGGGCGTAGAGTAGAAGCAGGCAGATTTAGAAAGAGGCTGTTTCAGCATTCCAGCCTAGAAAGAACCAGAGCTCTGGAGACCGTGAGCTTCTGGGGGGAGGAGAGGAAAGGAAGAATACCTCTGAGGAGGTGCAGCTGGTAGTGTGACTTCTTAGAGACGTCAGATATGTAAGGAGAGAAAGGAGGACAGGAAGCATCCAGGTGGAAGTTGAGGTTTCCAAGGAGGAGGAGTGGAGTGGTCGAGGCCAGGAGGCAATCTGACCAGGTGGCCGATAGGTAGTAGCCACAGTAAGGGAACGGCTAGGGAAGAGAGCCTGCAGACAATGCATTCAAAAGAGGAGTAGGCCTGTGTAGGAATGACAGAGGCAGGGATCCACTCAGGGAAGATCATGGCTACACCCCCTCCAGAGCATTTGGACCTGGGGGCAGAGAGGATCTTGTTGCCGTCACGGAGAAATGTGTCAAAGCTTGTGACAAAGCTTGCTGTGAACCATGTCTCGGTGAGACCGAGGACATCGAGGTCAAGTTCTTCCAGAAGGCGGCAGATGGGAGAGGAGTGTTTGACAGCTGAGTGAGAGTTAAGAGTGTGTTACGCTCTCCTGATATCCTCGGGGTGTCTGGAAAGCTCTGAGGTCTGGAACCCTGGATAAGTAGTTGCCCAACGTGGAAATAATGAATCTGCAATACAGGAGGGAGGATTTGTAATAACTGTCTTTAGTGGGTGAATCTCCCACCTCCATCTAACAGATTTCCCCCCCCCTCCCACCGAGTCCCTCACCTTATTTTCGAGTATGGTGAGCTATCTGTCCTGCGTTTCTTGTGCATGGGCGCTTAGCGGTTGCTGATGCTCTGACCAAGTTACTTCATGGGTGCAGTGCGCCTTCCTTCGGGTCCAGGCCTGCTGTTATCCCAAGTCTGCTGTAGACAGGTAGTTTTGATGTTTTATCAGTCTTTGTCTGCTCTTATATAGTGGTTAGCAGAAGTTTCATTAATGTCTTTATTTCCTTCTTTACAGGTGTGAAAGTCTTTTGGTGCTGGCGTGCCGGGTGTAGATGTACGCTTCAGGTAAGAGAAAGCGCGAAGCACAGCATTCTTTTATTGTCTATTTAAAGCTAACCTGTGTTCTCTTCTCCTCACAGGCCACTGTGGAGCTATGAGTGGCTGAGAGAACAATGAAACCTGGGCCCAGGAATCTGTTAAGTTAAGTAATGCATAGAGCGCAGCACGTTTGTTAAATGTTGAAAGCAAGCCTGAATATTACTCCCTTTCCCTTGCAGGATGATGCTGTGGTGTTCTGGATGGAAGCGCAACATAGTGCGACAGAATTAAGGTAAGAATAATGAAATTCGTTGTTCTAATATTATTCCTTTTCTTGTTATTTCAGGTCGCGATGTTCGAGCGGAGGCGGCGACAGTGGATTGCAGGAATTCCTCAAGCTAGTACTCACAGGTGGGTGATGTTGATGCTTTTCTTCTCTCTCCATTTCCACAAGTTGCAGTCTTCCAGTGAGGGATGGTTGAGATTCTGGATCGTGTACTCACAGGTAAGGCAGAGTAATCTTGTTCTTTTTCTTGCAGGACGGCAGGGAGCTGCTGAAGACCCGGAGCTGAACACAGTGAGCGTCACGCTGCTAGATGCAGAATAACGCAAAGCGTGTTCTGCTGTTTGGGTGTGGTATAAATAGCCCAGGTAAAGTAGTTCCATGCAAAGTAGTTCCAGGCCCAGCCACATCCAAAGCACTAGACCGCATGGCTTAGTTCTTAACTGAGCTATGCGGTGGCCTCCATGTTGGATTTAAAGTTCCCATGTTTATAATTGAAAGCAAACCTGCTGTGTTTCTTCCTTACAGCATATGAGCCCGAAACTAGAGGCGCCAGGACTGGCTCCAGGAGCCCTTTTGCAGAGGTTTTAAGGCCTTTAGGGCTATTGTGGGTGCTTGCTTGTGGCACAACTTGTGGCCCTTAATAGTGGTCATGACAGAGTGGCGATGTGGAGACGGTTGCCAGACTTGAAGGACTTCCGGGGAAGGGTACAGATCAGAGGTATGCCCCCGCAGAGGTGTGGAAGGAGCCCGAGGGGGAGCAGAGAGGTAATGAGAAGGCAAGGTAGCCGAGGAGGAGGCAGCAGGGGGAGGCAAGGAGGCCGTGGAGGGGTGTGGGAGGGATAGCAGGAGAAGAAAGGCAATTGATGAGGCGCAGGAAGCGTCTATCAAAGAGGTGCAGGGTTGGATTGGCCCCTCAGCTGGGAAGTGGGAGCCGGTTTCTGGCCATGCCTGGGCTGGTTTGGAAGAAAGAAAATGTGAAAAAAACTTTTTTTTCTCCCAAAAAGCATTTCATCCTTCTTATGTCGATAAATGAGTACCAATACAGGTTGGGCGATATTGTATGCATATTTGTTCTATAAAAAAGAGCTTAAGGTAAGTGCTATACAATAACATTATCATTTGGCCTTGGACATCTGCTTGGATTCACAGTAATTTAGTGTACTTAGGAACAATGCTATTTGATGCCACTTCCTGTTTTGTCAAGGGGTGAAAGGTTGTGTTTCCATCGCTTCCCGGGATGTCACTTTGGGGTGTGGTCAAATCAGAGGTCAAGGGTCGTGAGGCAAGGGGTGAGGTGGGCCACTGGGCCTATTTGTTGTCCCAGTCCGACCCTGAAGAGGTGAAGGTTGGCCTGATGGCCTTGGACCAGGACGGTCCCATTAGAATGAACATTAATGATGACTTTAGAGGAATGGAAGGAGGCCAGCATGGCATCCCACCGGGCGCCACCATTGATATTGATATTTTATTTCTATAGCGCTCGTACACAAGTGTTTCAGAGCGCGACAAGGCAAGGGAGGGGAGGGGAGGGGAACAGGGGAGAACAAACAGCGATCTTACTAAGCCCAGTGACATTGAGAATGCGCAAGTGCATGGGAGAGGGGGAGGGGGGAAAGTGCATGGAAGGGGGGAGAAGTGGAAAGTGTGAAGCAGAGGAGAAACAGATAAATAACAATAAATAAATAATAAAAGCAACAAACAGTTGGAGTGCAGCCAGCAATTTGCAAGTGCTTGGTTTAAGGCAGCAGACAGGGTAGGTCTGATAAGTGCAGGAAGAAAAAGGGGGGCTGTATGGGTACAGGTACAGACCCCCCAGTGAAAGGGGTGGACCAGAGGCAGTGCGGGAGGATGGCAGGGTGAACAGGTACCTGGGCCCGGAGGACAGAGGGTGGCCAGGTGCACAGTGCCAAGAGAGAACATATAAGCAGGGGAGAGAGGGAGTGAAGGCAGAAGAAAAGAGGAAGGTCTTGAGGTGCTTCCGGAACCGGAGATTGTTCTCCTCAAGTTTTAGAGTGGCAGGGAGGCCATTCCAGAGGGAGGCCCCAGCCAAAGACAGATCTACCCCGAGATCGTTTCTTTGAAAAAGGACTGACCCTGCGGGAGTTGGAGGTAGAGGAGCGAAGAGCTCGAGAGGGTAGGTATTTGCAGAGGGATAGCTGAAGTTATTTTGGACCCAGGCCCCAGAAAGCCTTGTGGACAATGCAGAGGGTTTTGAATTTAATCCTTGCATCCACTGGGAGCCAATGGAGAGATTTCAGAGCTGGAGAGATACGATGCCAGGGCTTGAGGCAAACAACAAGTCTTTCAGTCCTGTTCTGGATTAGTTGCAGGGGGCGGAGAGTAGAGGCAGGTAGATTTAGAAAGAGGCTGTTACAATAGTCCAAGCTAGAGAGAACCAGAGCTTGGGATACCATGAGCTTCTGGGGAAGGAAAGGAAAGGCAGAGTACCTCTGAGGAGGTGCAGTAGGAAATTTGACTTTTTAGAGACCTCAGAGATGTGGGTGGAGAAGGAAAGGGTGTAGTCAAAGATGACCCCAAGGTTCTTGGCCTCGGAGGTGGGGGTAGGAGGGCCAAGGGAGGCTGGCCAGAGTGTGAAGGGAAAGGACGATGAAGGTGTGCCGATGAGGAGGTTCTCCGTCTTACTGGCATTCAGACAAAGATCATTGGCGGCACACCAATCTTGAATGGCAGTTAGGCAATCAGAGATGAGAGATGGGCGAGGAAGTGGCAGAGGGCAGCCTGAAAATGAGGTGAGTGTCGTCAGCGTAGCACTGGAAATTTGAGCAGAAAGTGGCAATGCAGTGGGCGAGAGTTGCCAGGTATTGGTTGAAAAGCCAGGGAGAGAGGTTAGACCCCTGGGGAACACCACAGGTATAGAGGAAGATAGATGAAAGGAAGGACCCAAGTTGAACCTGGGAGGGTCGATCTGAGAGGAAAGAAGTCAGCCAGGCCAGAGCCTGATCAGTGATACCCAGGTTTTCACAGAGACGGTTGAGCAGGATGGTATGGTTGACTATGTCGAAGGCAGAAGAGAGATCGAGGAGGATGAGAACAGAGGGAATGTTAGAGTCAAGGTTGGAGAGCAGATCTTCACAGATGTTCAGAAGCGCAGTTTCCGTGCTTCTGGCAGCTCTGAAGCCAGACTGGTGGTCATGGAGACAGCCAACAGAATTGGAATGAAGGTTTATCAGAGAGATGGCCAACTTTTCCAGGAGTTTGCCCAGAAAGGGAGTAATGGAAATTGGGCGATAGTCAGCTGGACAAGTAGGATCAGCTGTGGGTTTCTTAAGAGGATGCACAAATGAGTGCTTCAGAGGGGAGGGGAAGGATCCTGAGGCAAAGGAGTGGTTGCAAAAATCAGCAAGGGCCGGAGCGAGGGTGTCAATGTGGTCCTTGCTGGTTTTAGAGGAACAGGGATTAACCTGTTTTGACGAGGCTTTCATAGATCAGGCTCGTCTAGCGACCTCGTCAGGGGAGAAAAGAGGAAAGGACGAGAAGGATGGTGGGGGGTGGCTAAAGGAGGGTCAGCAAGCACAGATGGAGGGGAGAGGAGGTGTGTGGGTGGAGAGGGTGGACAGGATGTGGTGGGTTTTTTAAATGAAGTGAGAGGCAAGGGCATTGCAAAGAGCCTGGGAGGCAACAAGCGGGGTAGAGACTGCAGCAGGGTTGGCCATCTCCTTGCAGATTTTCAAGAGTTCGGCCGAGCTGTTAGATGCCGCAGAGACAGAAGATTGAATGTGGACTCTCTTCTTGGTGAGGACAGAGTCTGTATTGCCTTTGTAGCAGACGACAGGCCAGTTTGTCAGAGGATGAACAGGAAGTCCTCCATTTCCTCTCAGCAGCCCTACACTTACGTTTAAGTGTAGCTAGGTCAGAGTCATACCAGGAATTGTACTTGGCTTTGGACTTCAAACGGATCCTCATGACAGGGGCAAGAGCATCAAGCTTATCAGAAATTGAAGAGTAGAGCAGAGACAGGGTTGTGTCAGGATGTGAGACAGCCAAAAGGTGGAGGGGGTGGGGGGAGAAAGTGGCAGCAGAAGCCACAATTGACACGCTTCATGGGCCGGATGTCTGAGAAGGTAGGTGGCAGTGTTGGGGTAGGCTTGGCTTGGGGGGAAGAGAGGAGAGATGAGAGGTGGGAGTGATCGCTCCAGGAGCAGGAGAGCGGAGTGGTCAGAGGGATGGAGAGGGGAGGTCAGAGGAGATCAAGACATTGAGTGTGCGCCCTGCAGAGTGAGTCGGGCCAGAGGGGAGGATGGACAGGGAGAGGGAGTCGCAGAGGTCACGGAAGAGTACAGAGGAGGAGCAAGGAGAGTCTAAATGTATATTGAGGTCACAGAGGAGGAGGAGTTGAGTGGTAGACGCCAGGAGAGAGGAGAGGTCTGCCCACTCAGAGAAATGAGGTGATTTGACCAGGAGGCCGGTAGTTGCTAGCCACAGTAAGAGTATGGGTAGGCGAGAGAGAAAGCCTACAGACAAGGCATTCAAAAGAGGAGTAGGTCTGAGTGGGAATGACAGAGGCAGGAATCCACTCAGGAAAGATCAGGGCTACCCCCCTCACCGGACCGGGAGGATCTGGGTGCAGAGGGGATCTTGTAGCCATCAGGGAGGAGAGTGTCAAAGCACGTGACAGAGCAAGCCGTGAACCATGTCTCAGTAAGACCAAGGACATCAATGTCTAGTTCTACAAGGAGGTGGCAGATGTCAGAGGAGTGTTTGACGGCAGAGCGAGAGTTGAGAGTGGCAATATGAAGAAGGTTGCCAGCCTTAAAGACCTTCCGGGGAGGAGTACAGATCAGAGGTACGCCCTGTGGAGGAGAACGAGCCCTAGCAGGGGCAGAGGAGGAGAAGGAGAGAGAGAGGGCAAGGTAGCCAAGGAGATTAGAGGAAATTAATGAGGCGAGGGAAACGCCTATCAAAGAGGAGGAGATTGGCCTGAGGGCCTTGGACCACGACAGTGCCATTTAGGTAGACATTAATGATGACTTTAGAGTCTAAGGAAGCCATGAGAACTTCCTAGCGGGTGCCACCATTAACAGGAAAGGAGGAGGTAGGGCAGAGCACAGAGACCATATGAGGCGTCCATAGATCTGGCGAAGGAACGACAAAGGATGTCAGTGAGAGTTTCCTTGGAGGAAGCATTGGTATAGGTGTCAGTGATAGTGAGGCCTGGGTTGGAGACCAGGATATCCTTTTTAAACTTCTTCCTACCAGATTTAGTGAGGAGGGCAGGATAGTCAATAGTGAAGCAGTTAGAAAAGATAGGAGAGACAGAGCACCATAGTGTAGGAGGGGAGAGGTGGAAGGGAGAGGGGAACACTAGGGAAGGACACTGGGCAGGGTGCAAGCAGACGAGACAGA
Organism: Ambystoma mexicanum; assembly: GCF_040938575.1. Lineage (NCBI taxonomy): Eukaryota > Metazoa > Chordata > Amphibia > Caudata > Ambystomatidae > Ambystoma > Ambystoma mexicanum. The sequence continues at coordinate 722,754,061 of NC_090923.1, forward strand.
GGGCGAAACAAGTTGAACAAAGATGACAGACGTTCAGATGTAAAGATCATAATGCAATTTTTAAACAGAAGAAAATCTAAATACACACCTAAGTTTGAGAGTCATGAACGGAAGGAGAAAGGCCTAGGTATCACAATGCAATTATAATTTATAAATACTGATTCAGTGCAAATTTTGGACAACAGGAGGAACCACCTGTAGGCGGAAGGGGGTAAGTAGGGACGTCACGGGACGGTGACTGGCAACTGGCGTCTCCTGCGGACACCTGCAGACACACCAGGAGCCGCCTAGATGGGAGCCGCCCTTTGCCTAGGGGTACTTAGCCACAGGGGCTGCCGGGCAGGGGCTGCCCAGGGAGGGTCAGTGATAAGGGGGGGCAATAAGAGGAGTGGGCAGGTTGGGAGGCGGGCGGGAAAGAGGGTCAGGAGGGGAGAGAGGGTAAAACGGGCCACACGGCAGACATTGGAAGCAACAAACAGGCAAAATCAAGGCACAGCACCAATTTCAAGCCCTGGATGGCAGCAAGACTACAATTTGTAGCGCTCACTCACCCGCTCAGCCTAGGTGGCAAATGGCAAGCGTGGCGAGACGCAACAGACTACCCCAAACACAACGGGCCAGTGAGCCAATCAGGGGGAGGCGCGGGAAGAAGGGACAGAGGAGGGGGGAAGAGGGGAAAACAGGGGACACGGCGGACAATGGAAGCACCAAACAGGAAAAATCAAGGCAAAGCACCAGTTCCAAGCCCTGGAGGGCTGCAATAATACAATTTGCGACATTCACTCACCCGCTCAGCCTAGGTGGCAAAAAGGCTTCTTGTTCCATAACAAATGTTTCCTCTTTGCCCATTATAACCACCAATAGTGATCATAAAAACACAACTTTGAAAAAACTTCTGCTACAAATGAAAACTAAAAATATATAATTTCCTCTTTTCTTAATCAGCCCACTGTGAAAGCTGTGTTGTCCCAAGTGGTTGAACACAAACCAGCTCTATGTACAATCAAACTAAACCCCACGCCAATTAGAACCGAGGAAAAAAATGTTGAATGACAGATAGTAACACTGATAACTTGAACACAATTGTGAAACATGGCAAAGCCAAATGTCATGCTCCACTCAAGTGGAATCTGGAGCATGCATCTCAGACTCAAGAGAGTCCACAATGTCCCCCCCTCCCTCATGAGTACAGTGTGAAGAACACAGTTGGATTTGCCAACCTTAAGATCTGGTGATGAGACTAATGAAGCATCCAAGCTCAATTCTAAACATAATTATCTGGTTAGGCATCAAGAACTCATATCCCTATTACAGGGCAAAATTATTGTACCCTCAATGTTCTTCCTTGATGGGGGTTGGAGCTTCTCCTCACTCAACAGACACTGAGATGGGTTACAGTCTACCCGCCATTGAGCAGCAAGTGGCTGACTCACAAGACAGTGGCAGAAAGTTCCAACAACACACCAAGCCTCACATTGTGCAAATTACAACAGTCTGTATTCATTTCTGGCAAGTGTGGCATTGGGCCAATCTCAAAGTTTGAATGATGTATCCCATCAGCAGACCAAGGGTCTTGTCACGTGCACTCCGGTGGAACCCAATGTGCTTCTAGAGTGAGCAAAATTTGCATAATTCACATCTGCTACACATGTCTTTCGGTCAAGGAGAAAGAGCTTCTAGAGCAACATCCATATGTAATTTTATTTGAAGGTCTTTTGCCTGAAAATATCTAACTTTGAGATGATCCACTATTTTACAATTGCTTTTGACCATACCTAGTCTCTCCGAAATGTCTTCTGATTTACAAGAGTAGACTTCATCTATCGCTTTAGAGCAAGTTGCTCCATTCATTGTCCATCTTAAATCTAAATTTGTGTTTGAACACGTGAAAGAAAGGGAGAATTTTAGAGTTATAGGTTTTGATATCCCTCACTTTATATGGCCACATGCCATAGATATTAAGTATGTGAGAACGGAAGGGAATTTGTGCCAAGGGCCGAAATTCAATGTTTAAAAAATATGATCCATACTTCTGAGCAGACCAATAACTGGTCATGGTTACTGAAAGCATCACAACGAAAGTGAACTCCTAGTGTTCCTGATAACATCCCTATATCAGAACTTAAGTTAATCTCATTGAACACAAGAGGTCATGGACACTTGTGCACCAATGCTGAACTTGGATGCAAACTGCATTTGTTTTTGCCTTATAAGGGACTTGGTTGGTGGAATCTCCTGTGATGGATGGTTAGCACCTCTTTTGCCGAGCAAGGACTCCGAGGTCGCCCCTCTGTTTGCCTAATAACGTGTGTTCGCTCCTCTCCCATCATCTCAGCAGTTGAATCACATGAAGTATGCACTGGAATTTTGGCCACTCATACACAACACCACAGGGAAGGACAGATGAATTATCTAATTGTGAATATCTATTGGCATACATTGAAAAATCTTGATTCCATACTGTGTTTTACTGTTTTTGCAAGACTGGTCTCACATCTATCTGGTAGGCCATTTAATGTTGATTGGAGATTTCAATTCTAAATGTATTAATCCGGAAGTCTTAGGGGATGTTGGTAGGAAAGGAGTTTGGAACTCTTATAAGAGAGGAAATTGTAGGCAATGTGACTTGTATGCTTGGCCTTGGTCTGGATTTTATTAACAATTGTTTCTCCACCTCCTCCTCTGCTGTAGCTTCCACCTGGACAGATGGCAACAAATCTTCCACGTTGGGCTACATTTTTGTCAGCCCTTGGTTACATTCTCGATGCACCAGGTTTTTGGTTACTCATACTCATGATTATGTCATGGTTCGAGATCATCTTTGACATCAAAGTGGATTATGAACAAAATTCCTATCTGGTACCTTAGTGGTCAACTGTGGTGGGAATGAGATCACATGGCATGCAGGCTTTGTGATCCAGGTGAATAACCATCTCACTCATTTTCTGTGCATCTCCACAGAAGAGGGAAAGCGCAACAGTATTACTTCTGATCAATTTTGCAAAATTTTTATGTTCCCAAATGATAACTTCTGGTGCACTAATTAAGGATGGGAGGTTGACCAAGTTGACTAAAAGGGGAAATATTGTTTGACATACTGGTACTTCTAATGAACTAATTTTGAGAAGGAGAAACATGAGAGTACAAGACAACTCAGATCTCACTGAGCCCTCCACTACATGATGCTCAAGAGCTCATTAGGAAAATGTGGCAGTCCTATAGAAATTGGATGCAAAACATTAGAGCAAAATGATTGTAGACAGAATGCTAAATTGTCAACTCTAGAGCATTTTGGGAACTGATTAATAACTTAGATCCATTGTAATCTACTATGCAAATCAATACAGTAACAGAACTAGTCTGGGTTGACCACTTCAGGGCTATTCTTTCTGTCTAAAGCACTCCCGAGACATCTTCCATGCATTAATTTCAAGGTTGTGCTTCACATATGAACCCTGAAGATTTTGGACATGAGGTGCTATAACGAACATTGTTGCATCTTAGATCTTCTTGCGCCCTGGGTCCTAGTGGGCTTTCCAACTTTCTACTTAAGAGTGATCCAACTCTTTGGGCTGAAGTCTTATCAACTCTCTTTCAAAACAGTTCTCACTGGTGACCTTCCTGCTCTTTGGTCATCTTACTATTTATAAAAGAGGGGAAATATCTTGCCCGTTGAGTTAATACCATCACTCACATACAGGTTTGCCTAAACCAAACAGGTGGTCTTTCTAGATCCATTCCTACTGCTTGTGGGGTTCAGCTGGGATGTGTTTGGGTTCTTGCAGACATTCATGTCCATCTGAAATCAGCAAAACTTGTCTCGGTAAAATTGTGTAACCTTAGACCACGCTCCTTAGTAGATGCTGATTATCTGCTATTTGACTGCACTGCCGGTCAAGTGGCACATCGAGTAGAGCGCTGGTTTTGGCATCAGTGCAGGGCTTGCTAACTGCAGGTTCGAATCCCGGCAGGGCCAAACTAAGCCTTTCATCCTTCCAAGGTCGATAAATGAGCATGGTCGATAAATGAGCACCACACACCGTGGGTAATAATAAGTAGCACTCAGATACCTGAGGGTTTGTAGCGCTATATAAATGCCAAATTAATAATAATAATTATTATTAAACGGCTAACAAACTTCTTTGTTGATTACATTGAAGCCCACTCTTTTAAAGTCAATCCTGAAAGACTAAGGTGCTACAATTTTCTACACTCGGGACCAAGAGCTATTATCGCTGGAGGATGCAAGATAAAATAAATTAACACTGTATCCTCAATGACCTATTTAGGATTAGGATTTTGATCAATTCAAAGCCCTGTATAGGAAGTCTGAAACAGTGGTTTAAAGATAGTGTTCATGCTCTGTCATCCCAATTACTTAAGATTGACCAAAATGACTGCACATTTTCTTTAAAACCCGCAATATCCTTATATGAGGGCACACTGGTGCCAAAACTACTCTATGGCATTGATACTTATCCTGTCACTGTGTTAAATTGTCTCCTGGCTCTTGAAGCCCTTTTCTGGAGAAAAACACTCAAGACTTCCAAATTCCTTACCAATTGCTGCTACAAGATACAAACTCAGCATCCTTATAGGCAAGAGCTGATGGGAGACTTTAACGGAAGATACTATGTCCTATCAAGGAATCTTTGTTTGAATATTTAAATAACATTTTGCAGATTGAGGGATGTGCCTGGGTTCATCTTATCATGAATAGATGCAATACTATACTTGATAAGATTAATTTTTCTATTGAAGATCTTGTGAATCTTCCAGCAAAAGTCAAATTAGCTTTGCGCCCCTCTGATTGGATTGACACCAAATTCAATGCACTCTTCCCCATCATTAAGTCATCTTTGCACAGACCACAAAAAGCCGGGCATTACAGCACCTTTTCAATGCATCTATCCGGACAAGGTAACAAGGGCCATCTTTCTTAGTTTTAACTTGCTGCTTACACCAAGAAAATCCTTGTTTGATAGTACATTATTTCTCCTGAACAGCAGTGGTCGAAGTGTAGGAATAGAAGTAGTGGAACTATGTTCCCTACTGGACTGCACCCACTCCCCACAAACCCCATCAACACGCCACGTCTCAAACACAACACAAACTCTCAAACAGATGCACCTGATTTTTAAAGGGAACATTCAGTGTAGTGCACTGAAAGTGCAAGTTTCAACTTCTTCCTACTCTTTTGGAATGGTTTCTTTTTAAAATAAAAGTATAGAAACAGTAAAACTTAATTTTAAAAAAGTAGGAGCCTCGCTCTCAACTGCTTCCACTCACTTGGACCACTGCTGAACAGTCCAGTTGTTGCTTTTGTCATGCACCAGGTATACTCTAATCTTCAAGGCATTTGGTAACTGAATGTTTTTGTCTGGAGAGTGCTCTGTTGCTATATTTTGAGAAACATCCGTCAACAATTCGGTCAGTTGGAACTGACCCTTTTTGGGCAACTATGTTTAGTTGGGCGCACAACTTCTTGTGTTATTGGAGTGGTTGGGTATATAAAATCACTAAACCTGCAACTTGATATTATATGATGGAACTTTGGCTTCTAAAATGTCTGCAATGTTTAACTGTGAATCCTGCAATGTAGGATATGTAATTAATTATAGTCTATGAATTTAAAATGTATTGTATTCTAAAGCAATTCATTTTGTTTTACTATTTCGATATTATTAAAGCTTGATAGTATTAACCATATAATAAAAAAACATCTTAAAAAAATCAAAACCACTGTTTTCTTTCCGTGTCAAACCAGGAAATTTGCGGATTGTTTTTTGTGATTTGAGGTCTCATTTTGTCAACCTTCTGAATAACAGTAAATAAAAAAAGAAAACTTTAAAAATAATATGTAAACAACATGAGGAAACCTCTCCAACATGCTTTTTCACAAATTGAACATGGAGAAGGCGACGGACCAGGCCAAAACCTTTCATGACAGAATTGCATCGCTCAAACAATACAAAAATCAGTGACTTTTTCCATTTAAATTTGCCAAGAACAGAGTAAAACAATCAAAACGTCTGGTCTTGTGGAATGGTTCCATCAAAATTATTGGTAAAATACTTCCATTTGTGCATAAAATCTTGATAAATGATGGTGACAAAATAGTTGAACAATTTAAGTTGTGTCTCCCAAAATGAAAGAAATCTAAATCTTTCGAGAAAAAAGTTGAAAAGGTACATATATTAAAAGACAAGTACATCTGTTTATAGGCAAGTAGGTACGTTTAGGATACAGGTGCTTTCATGTAAAGGAAAGTGAATCTATATAAGATTGTAAGTAGTACCGTGTATGATAAAAGTGAAGAAACAATCATTAATGTTGTGTTTGTTTTTGTCCTAGGTCATTGAAAGAACATTCAGAAGAGGGAACTTACTATTCGAATACTTAACCTGTCCCAGATCTAACTTCATTTTGTTAATAGCGTACCAAAGGAGAATGTGAGGGATGGATGGGATGAAAGGAGACGAAGAAATTAGACTAATGCTGCAGAGTCCGAAGATGATTGCTTATCTATCAAAGAATTGATGGATGCCAAGATTTGATACTGAAGATGAAGACAAGCAGATGATAGGCAGGATGGTGGAAGAATATAGCTGGGATATTCACATAGAAGTCGAGCCAGGAGAGGGAGCTAGAGGGCCGACCAAGATGGCGGCTTCCTACTGAGCTCTGTGAAGCTCCAAATTAAATCATGCTCAATCACTGCTCTTTTGGTGGGTAATCAACCCAATTTGTCAACGGACAGCATTGCTGAGAGCAGACGTGTACGACACGTCCAAGACTGCACCTGAAGGGTCCCCCCCGATCCGTACATCTGTGCCAGCAAGGAACCATGGAGTGCGGTGCCGGGCCCGAACATTTATTACAACAGACAGAGCGGGGCAGAGGCCGGCCATACCCCCCACGAGCGGGGAACACAGTGAGGCACTGTGTCGGAGCTCAGCTCTCCTGAACTACCAGGCGATCGACAGCAGACACCACAGAGAACTCGCCCAGTGTCACCGGCTGGGGGTGAATTGCTCAGGGGAGACACGGAAGCCCCACCTTGCGAGGCACGTGAGCAGGATGGGGCCCGAAGTGCCCTCCACAAAGATGGCACCGCCAGTATCGTGAAGCCCCCACGGTCTACAAACACTCAGCCCCTGCCCTCCCGTGGACAACGCAGCGACAACTCAGAGGGCTGGTCACAGAACGTGACAGTGAGGGCTGCCACCTGAGAGCGCTGCACACCAGGGGCCCTCCTGCTCCTCCCTTCCCAGTACCAGCTGAGGGGAGTCAACGGTGTCAGTGCCCAGTCTTGCTGGTAGATTACCGAATGTAACCCAACACTCATGGGCCGAAGCACACGTTGGACGTGAGGTCACCCCTGCGCAATTAAGAACAGTTTAATACGAATAACGACAGGAGACAAGCGTTCAGACTGCAATAATGTATAACCGGCTAAATTAGCCGCTGAATTCCACCAACAGTGGCCCTGTCATGATGCCTACCCCCGGGCATCCGGATAAAGCCCATCAGCCCCGGGAGCAGGCATCCAGGCATTTAATAAAACCCCAGCAGCCCCGGCTGGGGGCTGTCTGGGTTCAGTCCTGGTGCCTTAGGCGCCAGGCTCATAATAGAAATCAGTCCTGGCGCCATAGGCGCCAGGCTCATAGACTTTACTTACCTCATGCAGACCATGCTGCAAATGAATCCAAGCCAACGTGAGGCCTGGATGGGACTATTTTTCTACAGGGACTATTTTTTACTCGGGTGTGGTTCTAGGAACCTCTTACCTGGAACTACTTTGGAGGCTATTTAAACCACGCCCGAACAGCAGCACATGCTTCGTGTTATTCTGCATCCAGCAGCGAAACGCTCGCCGTGCCTGCAGTCAGCATCCAGTCTTCAGCCACGCCCGTCTCGAATCCAGAGCTCCTAGCAATAGAAGAAAGAAGGAGGAAAGGTTAGAAAACAGATATTTCAATCCTTACCTGAATTCCGGATCCATCACGTCTTCGAACTTGAAAAGGACATTATTCTACACGCGTCGCATCGCCAGCTGCAGCGCCGCGCCATACTCACCAGTCCTCACAGCATTTTTCGATCCGGCGCAGCCTCCATCATTTTCTCCGCCGAATTCCACCATCTAGGGGACAAATGAAACATAAGATGAACCGAGGGAGCCAACAAATACAACCTCTCCACCATAGACTTACCTGATTAACAACCGGAGACATTATTCTGTAACAAACCGCAACTTCTTACGCCGCACCTGTAAGGAGAGAAAAACCAGCAATTTAAACACACGCATCTTTTGCCGGACAGTGTTGGGTAATACAGACTCTTACCTCAACACCATCAGCTGCCACAAGACAATCTTCCCTTGGACCCAGCTGCAACACAAGAAAGGAATGTACAAGAGTGAACATCGGACATATTGAACTCTCTGAACTTTATACTTACGGGTTCTCGCCTGGAACCTCGGAGTCAATATTCATCCGGAACTCTTCCAACGTCCTCAAACCAGTGAAGTAACTGGTATCTACGCGCCACTGCATTCCACGCAGGATGGAGAGCTCATCATATACAAACATAAGGTGAGTTTACAGAAAGTGAATATCGGTGGTGATTAGTGGGGAGAACAGTGGGATGCCATTACTAAAATCCACGGGTGGCTGAATCCCTTTCTCCACTTGCAGGAGAATATTTCTACGGGTCAAGCAGACGAGATTAGGCGGTCCAGTCCAGTCTGTCATCTCTGCACTATGCTTCACGTTGGAGGAGGTTGCAGCTCTCCGGGTCCGATCGATGCCCTTGTGGGAGCCAGGTGAGCGTAACAGGCCCCCATACTATCCACGGCCCAAGAGCCAATCGGCCAATGCCAATAACCACAGCTTGCATCAGAAACACAGCTGGCAAGTCCCCCCCACGCTTTGAAATACTGCAGTAGAGGGAGCTGCATGCACTGCATAACAAGGCGTACACAAACTGCAAAACCAAACGCAGCGCAGTGCCACAGACACATTGAACTCTGGGCCTGCGTGGTCTCAGGAAACAGCGGCTAACGCCACAAATCATGAGCCCAGGCACATACGCATACCGACCCTGCTATCTGGCCCTGCATTGAAGGTCATCGGCGAAGTACATCACCCAATGCTCTCTGCAGAGGAACAACCCCCAACTCCTTACAGGTGTGAGGCCCACACACACCGGGGTCTGACAGTCTGATAGAGGACATTGCCCCAGGCCTCTAGGCACCGCCCGCACAGTCATCAACTCTGCTAACGTGGTCAACTTGACACCAATATTCGGAACAGCTGCTCCCCCAATACATCCCAACAACTTCGGGGAGCTTGCAACAGGAATTACATCGCGGGAAACCAGTCAGTGCAACACATGGACACCACAGATCACTGAAGATCATAAACGCAGAGACTCCACAAAACAAGAATTCAACAGGATAGCCACGAATCTCAGTCATGTCCGACCAGCGTAACCACACTAATACCCCAGAACGCACCAGCTGTCACCAACCCCAGCCGGATAGCATCCCAAACGACACAAACTGTGTTCCTGGTCGCGTCTCGCTCAGGTCTGTTTATACCACACGCTGATACAACCAGGTGTCTGCCAGAGGGCTGATTCTCAACCCCACCACCTTCAACATGGGGAAAGCTGATAAATCACAATGCAAACTGAACTTCGAGCCCGGGACCTCATCTAAGATGTCCAAGCTTAACAGCAGGCCAGAATCACAGATACAAGTCACGCCACAGGAAGAGGAACTCCCCCAATCCTTCGACATCAGGGAGATCCTACTCGAATTAAAGTCTGGAAAAGGCAACCTCGACTGCAAAATTGACGCACTGTCCTCCAAAGTGGACCGACTGCAGCATCGCTTCGACAAACATGAAGATAGACTATATGCGGTTGAACAAAGAATCTCTGACCTAGACAACCCTGAAGACCAGGGTGTCTGCACGTGAGGGTCACCCCTGCGCAATTAAGAACAGTTTAATACCCGAAGAGCCAGATGAAGACAGTGAGCGTGAAGAACGAAGACTTGGAGGGACGCTCTCGCAGAAACAATATCAGACTCATCGGGGTCAGGGAACTGCAACTACGAACGAAGATGGAAGATCATGTCGAAAAAATATGCGTCAAACTCTTTGGAATTGAGGCGCTGTCCCAGCTGTTTGTCGTGGAAAGAGCGCACAGAATCCCTACCACCAAACCTATATCTGGAGCAGCCCCTCGGCCGATCATTGCCAAACTACTTAATTACAAAGACCGGTAAACAAACCTGAGACTCGCCAGAGGAAAGGGGGACCTTCAATTCGATGGAGATAACATCCAAATTTACCAAGACTTTTCCCCAGCCGTCCAAGCACAAAGGAGATCATTTGCGGGTGTCAAGCGACGTCTGCAGGAGAACCAACTGACCTATTCGATGCTCTTCCTGGCATCCAACATGATGGGGAGACGCACTTCTTTAACTCATCCGAAGAGGCCAACTCCTTCCTTGACAGAGTTGGCTGCAAACACCCCCTACAACAATCCACGACCATTGCAAAGGGACCGGGCAAGCAGAAATCCTCCATGAAACTTCAGCACAACGTAGTGCTATCTGCTTGCAACACCAGCACTACTACCGAAAGACCATAACGTTCTAACACAAAAGCAGCCCTTCCCCTTGGAAGGCCACTAGCGCCCCAAGCACAGTCCTGTTATTGTTCTTCGTCCTTGGCAGGGATACTATTTTGGGCCAGTTGGGCTTTGCCCGAGAGAAGGAGGGTTCAATGAAACTGTTGTGGGAACGTGCCTCCCAGGGCCTGGCCCCCCGACTTCCCACACCCTGATTTTCCAGAATTGCGATCAAGTATGTTACACGAAAAGAAAGAACGAAATGCTCGCTGCACATCACCTCATCGTCACTACCAACCCCTGCAACTACCACGGACCAATACCGTTGATACCATGACCCTAGCTCGGCAAATTCAAGGTAGCCACTTGGAACATTAGGGGGGGCAATCTGCCAGCGAAAACCTGCAAAATCCTCCAGTGCCTCAAGAGGCACAAGATCGATGTGTCCATGCTGCAAGAGACCCACCTCCTTCCAGAGTCAGAGCACCGCTGGGCCAGTGAATGGGGGGTGTCTTAGATATTTCTCCTCATACTCTTCATACGCCAAAGGGGTAGCCATACTAATAGATAAGAGAGCCAACCTCAGCCTAATAAAATCTGAAAGACACTGAGGGCAGAGCGCTCCTGGTAACAGGGATCCTAGCAGGTAAAGAGGTGATTTTGCAAACTCATATGGCACAAATGTTGACGGCTCAGATAACGTCAACTGGATTCAATCACACCTTGGAAAGTCAAGCCCTGCGTCGATCATCTGGGGAGCTGATCTTAATACACCACTGATTCCCCAAAAAGACAAGTCTCAAAACATGAACGTCAAACCGTCCAAGGCAAGCCTCCAGGTTGAGGAAATTTGTCAAGCATTCGATCTGATAGACGTGTGGAGACATTAACTGGGAAACCAGGGAATACACTTTACAATCGGCAGTCCACACCACCAGTTCGCACATCGACTATCTCCTAGTATCCACCCACAGTCCTTTTCAGTGGCGGACAGGTCAGATCCTTCCGAGAACACTCTTGGATCATTCCATAGTGACGCTCGAATACGACCTTCCCAAGACCAAATCAAGACTGCCCCACTGGAGATTCAAACCGGGCTCACTGTCGAATCAGGCGTTTGCAACAGAACTTCAGTGTGAAATCACCACATTTCGGGAGATCAATCAAAACTCTGTCAACTCAGCAGGCACACTTTGGGAGACGTTAAAGTGTTATATCAGAGGATTGAGCATAGCAAAAGAGAACGGGATCCTCAAAATGATCAGACGCGAGTTAAACACTAGCGAGACCCGATTAAAAAGGCTCAAACTTGAGTGCTCCATTTCGAATGACTCACGTATCCAAGCAGAACTCCTGAAGTTCAGGGCCATGGCAGAACGCGAGCTAAAGTTCCTTGGTCGTGAACACCAGATTCGACAATATGGTGGAGGTCAGAAGCCCGGAGCCCTCTTGGTTCGCTTGATAGCCGCTGACAAGAAACCCACCTGCGTGGAGAGAGTACGCAGCACCCCAGGCTCACTAGTACACACAGAAGAGGAAATGGTCGACACCTTTCACTCGTTCTATCAAAACCTGTATAGCTCCCAGCTCACCACTCACCCCGACACCCTGCAGACCTACCTAAACGATATATAGAACTGTACTGGGTGAAGGAAGATCTCCACAAACCTCTAAACGTGCCCATCTCATTAGAAGACGTCTTGCAAGCTATAAAACAGCTACCCAATACTAAGGCCCCAGGCCATGATGGCCTCACAGGTGAATTTTACAAACCCTTTGCAGGTACGGTGGCCCTGCTCCTTTGAGTCTACTAGGAGGCGCTAGAACATGGGATCCTACCACCGACCCTCTGTGAAGCCAACATTATCCTCCTACACAAAGCCGGCAAACCCCCAGAAGTGTGTGCCTCTTATAGGCCAATTTCACTGATTAATCTCGATAACAAAATACTAGCCAAAATACTAACTGCTAGAATACTGCCTCTCATGCCTGGACTAGTACTGTGAGACCAGTCGGGTTTCGTGCCTGGGCGGAGTACATTGTTCGGCATTAGAAGGCTATTCGGTGTTATGGAAGCCCTTGACCCCACATGTCAGGCGATCGCTATTTTGCTTGATGCAGAGAAGGCCTTCGACTCCGTCGAATGGCCTCATCTCTTTGCAGTACTTAAGCAGCTGGGCCTTGGGAACTACTTTATCAAGCTTTTCTCCCTTCTATATAACAATCCCCAATCCTCCATCATCCTAGGCACTGCAAAATCGGCATACATTAAGTTGCAACGGGGCACCAGACAAGGCGGCCCACTATCGGCTTTAATTTTTGCATTGATTATGGAACCTCTGGCATCAGGGCTGCGCTCCCGACAGCTTCATAGAGGCCTTCCTCTTGGCCCCCATAGATTGGTGATCTCACTATATGCCGATGACGTAATACTCTATATCCGCGACCCTCATGAGAACCTGAACCCCATTATACGCCAGGTTATTCAATTTAGCGCCATTTCAGGCTTAAAGATTAATCAATCTAAATCTGTAATATTCCCCTGACACGAGATACCAAACACTTCATGACAATTATGGGTTTAAATGGGAAAACTCCCATTTGAGATATCTCAGTATTTTCACGTCCCTTAACCACCACGAGATATACAGAGATAACTGAGAACGCTCTAATCACTCCAGGAACAGATACATAGATGGAAAACGCTCTTGCTGACATTGTGGGGTAGAGCCTAGTCAGTCAAAATGGTGATGCTGCCCAAATTTCTTTACTTTTTTGCCAACATACCCCAGCTACTGCCACAATCCTTTTTCCAAAAAGTTAGGAGCTTAATTCTGGAATTACTGTGGATGGGTAAACCAGCTCGGGTAGCCTACTCATTCTGCCAACATTCCAAGGAGGCCCAGGCGCAGTATCTTAGTTTCTGGTATACCACACACTTTGTTAGACCCCATCTGCAAATAGAACGGGCCCTCGAATCCCCTAATCTATTAAGGGCAGTCATTATTGGACACCTCACAGTAACCCACAATACTATGAACGTTCTATCCACCTATGCCACCTGGAAAGAAATAGCGCAGAAGTATGGCATACAAACCAGATTCTCCCCCTGCTACCGATTAAGTTTATACCGGGAGTTCCCCTAACCACAGAAAATAATTTCACCAATGGGTGGATAAACTACACATACAGACAATAGGTGACCCATTTCCTGAGGGAATGTTCATGGCGCCCCAGCCAGTTAGAGAAAAGGGAGGTGATACATCCCTTGATACACGTATATACTTTGGACTCTGCTATACCCTACAGACACTTTTTCCAACATTCCCACAACCACCACCTACATGGCACTGCCTGCATAATGTGATCCTAGCGAAAGGGGAAGGCGGATTGGTCTCACTACTATACAAATCCTTATTAACAGACACCGCACAAACAGATAAATGAACAAAAGCATGCTGGGAGAGATCACTGCAGACCACAATATTGGACGAAGACTGGTCCTATATCCTAAGTCAAACGCAAAGTGTCATTGAAGACACGTTTTAAGCAAATCCACTTCAACTACCTTCATCAAACATACTATACTCCAGCCAAAGAATGCCGACAGCAACCCGAATCGGAGGCCTTGTGCGAGAGATGTGACACCAGTGGCCGACTTTCTCCACCTTGCCTGGGACTGCCCCACGAAAGCCCGGTTCTGGACTCAAGTCCTGCAGACCACTGCCGCAATTATTGGGGAAAACCTATCACCCATTCCCATTGTGGCCTTCTCGGACTGACGAACACTTGTCATCGACAATGAGGAAACTCGCTGCTGTTCTATTGGTGCTCGCATGCAGGAGGGTCGCAATATCACGGGGCCGTGGCCCAGCTCCCACTCTGGCAACCTGGCAGAAAAATATATTGTACTATCAAGACGTGGAAACTGAATTTATTAGGACTTTACCCTTGCATGCACGCCCCCAACATATGGGGTCCTTACGTTGCATAATTGCTATCCACATCAGCTAATTCTACCCCACAATCACCAACACAGCAGAGACCCTGAGACAATCATCGGACACTTCCAGAGCAGAGGCGCTCGTATCAAAGTGACTTTGTTTTGCAGATGAGTCATCCGGAGTGCAGAACATGGGAGGTGGGGGGTCGGAGGGACCGGGAGACGCAACTGTTACACCCACTAGGTGTTAATCTGTTTGTAACTATTTAGAAATACCAAAATAAAGTTTGCAAAAATAAAAAAAAACAAACACAGAAGTCGAGCCAAAAATTGTAGCAGGAATCATAAGTATATAGCCCACCGCAATGGTTCTGATGAAATCTACAAATTAGATGAGACAGAGAATATCAGTGTCTTCTCATCATTCAGATCCTAGAATGAAAAAGATAGGTTCCAAAAAAGGGGAATACAAATGGGTGTAGAACATTGCCAGAAATTGACTTTTGACCCGATACCAATAGGAGGAAAGAGGCATTGATCGAAGGATAACATTTGTATGGCCAAATATGCTAATAATTTACATAACCTCAAACAACAACGGATCTGTTGAATAGTGGTTTCCAATCATTTTTGTAGAAAATCTTCATTCGTGAGCTAAAAAAAAAAAAAAAAAAGTATAGTCTTGTATTTTGCTCGAATTTATATAGTTTTTCCAAAATTCATTTTGGATCGAATGGATTTTGCAAAAAGGGTGAAAACATGACAAGAGAAAAGGCACAGCAATTGAGATAGGCATGATGCATTGGCAAAAGCCGACGTGGGAACTGTAGAACATGGTTTGCTGAAAGGGTAACATTTGGCCATATAAATGCATACAAATTTAGATTAAATCACTTGCTAAAATGTATTTCCAGGGTTATTAATGTATATTAAGTTATGCACTGCTTAGCAGAGTTTAACATTGCTTAAAAATACATTCTCCAGAATCAATTACTGTAAATGTCAGAGCCTCGTATTGCGAAAGGAACACAATGTATTCTTTGCTCTGAGAACCATGCAAGGGTTAAATGCATAAAGAAAGAAATTAGCTATAATGCTGTGTTTGGTTTGAAGTAGCTTCAGAGAAGAAAGCCTCAGATATTTTTAACAAGACAGATTGTTTTGCAGTAGATTTATAGAGAAGGTGTTAGTTGCGGTTAACTATGTTTTTGCTGAACATTTAACTCAGGAGATTATTTTGGACTACGTGCTATATATTCATGGTGTGACTGGAAGATACATATTTTAGAAATAAGAAAACCTACCTTTTTGCAATGGCCTGTGCAGAGAATGGACAATGTTATTGCAGCATTTTATGTGGTCAGTGATGCAGGTTTCTGAGTAGCTAATTTACATCAGTTAAAATGGATTTTCATAACAATATAGACTCTTCTTGGCCGAGTATCTATAGATCCTAAAGATAGGTATGCCAATGATGACAGCTATAAAAATAGGGGGAGCAAGTGAGGATAAGGGATTTGGACTTTTTACTTCTGGACCTTTGAGAGGACTCTGCTTGGTCCTGGTTGTAGTCAACATATCACTGCATCTCACATTGTTGCTGAGAGTGGCATGAGAAAAGGCATCACCAGAAGGTGAAACATCAATCACAGCTACTTTATTTCATTTGATGTTCTGCAGCACTGAAGACAATTCAGCCATAGAGCAATATGGTGAATTATTTTTTTAAAGAAAAGTGCTTGTGAGAAGGAAACCAAGTACCACTAAGGAGAGATTAAGGTTGGCCAACCTCATTCTGGTCATACATGGGATGTTATCTTAAACGCACAAATCGATCTTGTCCAGGCAGGAAGGTTGTACATTTCCTTAGTTAACACTTGGCATGAAAAGGACTGCTAAATTTTTTTTCTCCATGTTTAGCAACAGTTGAAAGTAGCAGAGATCATTTAAAGTAATCAGATTAATGCTTACAAGGGCTACATTAATACCAGTCAAATATTAATTTAGAATACATTAACAGCTTTTGCAGCAGTAGAGATTCAAAGGTTGGGGGTGTTTGTAGTTTTGTAACTAACAATTCACTTTGTTATGCATGCACAGAAATCTTAGCTCAGAAGAATGGTCTTTATTCGTTTGTCGATTTTTATCAGGGCTTAATGGAACAGGACATTTGCGCAACAGGACGTGATTATTAACATTGAAAAATATCACTATGCTTGTTCCCAATGTGTTTAGAAACACTGCATGATCATGTTCTCTCCAGGATGTCCTTCAGCATGTCCACAAAAACAATGTGCTTTCGTTCCATGTTCTAATGTATAAACATTGAAAGATGTAAAATGCACATTGGCATTTGACTAATAAATGAGCATCTTTCAACCACAGTTGCTGGCATGCTTTTTAATTGTTGTTTTGACTATTAGATTTAACAATTGTGGGCTTGCATTTTAATTGATTCACCGTGGCACATCAAGTGTAATACTAGGTTTAGAAAATGACCATCATTGTCACAGTAGTCTAACATTAATTGCGTACATAAAGGATGCAAAAGCCTTCAGAAATAAAGAAACCCAATGAAATAGAAAAAATAAAATAGTTACTTATTAAACTAAAAATCTCTAACGTTCTTTGTACATCCAGAAAAGGATTGTCGTTAATGTAGGTTTTATCAGTGAATGTAAAAATTGCTTGAAATATGCATATTGTTTAATATCCGACATTTTCTCTTACGTGGGGTAGAATCGTAAATTGGCTGAATGCACACACCCTGAGAATTCTTTTGAATTCAATAAGTTTACAAAATCTTTTCTCGGTTTATGCTGGCTTTTTGTCCAATTTGAATGCTTTCGACATGAATTACTAAAAGTAAGAAGACATTATAATCGCTTACTCAATCAAGACTTCTGAAAATCATTTAGGTAATCGAGACTTTCAAACCTCTCAAAAGGTAAACTGAGTATTAAAAAGCAATTTGCGGCAAAAATATCAGATGTTTAGCCTAACAAACAAATATTTCTTAGATTTCAATTGATATTGTTTCATAGACTAGTTGGGCTTTTCTCTTCTGTTACTTTTCACCCATTTGATTTTGTATTACATATTGCAATAATGTCATTGTGCACTTACTGGGACAATAATTCAGTTTTATGGGATTTCTATTATGTATCACTATTTATTGGTGATAGGACCTCTTGATCCTGTGATAAATATTTTGAGTCAGAGGTCTACATAATCATGGTCGTGTATGATTTTGACAGCCATTAGATGGTCTTTTTAGAGTGAAAGCACAGAAGCAGTATCTCCAAGCAAAATGGATTTGAAAATAATTTCAATTGAGTTAAACAGCACAGGACAAGTTAGGGTTGTACATTTCAAGAAATGCTGAAATCACATAGGAAAACGAGCTGAAGAATATTGTAGTTAAATCAGAAAAACTTCTCATACAACATGTGGCAGACCAAACACAAACTCCACAGACACCATATCAGGAACTAGTTGAGGCCACTATGAGGAGCAAAATACTAGTGTCATTGACGCAGATATAGCAAGAAGAGGTATATTCTCCCCCCCCCCCGACCAAAGAATATTAATTGCACATTGAGGGCCACTGATTGTTGCTATCAATGTCCTACTACATACCGTAAAATGTTCCACATCTTACACATGTACCTAAATGTCCTTCAGGGATATATGAACCTGTTTGTAAACCTCAAGTCTATTCTGGTCTCATAAATATCAAATTTTCCCTGTATATTCCACAGCTGCATAAACAAGGAGCATTCTATTGACAATCAATGGTAATACGATGGCCTACATGTTGGCTACAGCATATGCTAGTTGCAGACCTCTGCTGTACGCATGGTGGTGTTCAACAAAGATTCACCAAGTGCATGCAAAGGCATAGTAGCACTGGGTTATAGTGTCTTGCATTGGACACATGCAAAGCTCTGCCATGTGTGGCCAAGGATCAGAATTGGATGAAACTGCACCACCAGATGGACGCAGTGTGTCACGGATGGCTTAAAAAATCTCGAATGACTAGTACATTTGTTTCGCAGACTATTCAAGGTTTTGTCAAGAAGTCTTCAGGAATGTTTGTGCGGCCAGACTATGGAGATCCCTACTGCTCTCTGGACCTGCCGGTGGGATCCCTCTGCGGTTGCCCAAAGGTCCTTATTTCCCCCTACAATCTGGAGATGAAAATCTATGGATCTGTAACCCCTACTATCTAAGCCTATTTTGGTTCAAAGGGATGACGAAGGCCATAGCCTGCTCAGTCTAGCTTCATCATGAACACTCTGGGCAAACCAGACTAAGGAGTCGAAGTCCAGGAAGACTTTTCAAGTGTGTATATTAAACTAATAAGGAAAACACCTAAATAGCCCTACTGCTAGGAGGGATTTCCCCTCCTACAAAACTAAGTTAAGGGTGCTAAACTATCATCAAAATAAAAATGTAGTCCTCAGTCCCCAGAAATTGCCATCTGGCCCTACCACTGTGGGTAACACAATTTAAGCCAGAGCACTGTTTCTAGATCAGGCTTTGTCCATCCGAGGTCCTCTCTGGAGATGCTCAGTTCCAAATAAAATGCTGAATGTCAGTTGGCCAAAGAAGACTAACTCCTGGTGCTCTGGAGAATTCTCTGCCATCAGAATGAGGCTAGGAGTTAAGATGCAACTTCTCCTAAGGTGCCAAGAAACAATTCCATAAGTGATTTGTGCTATATCAACATTAACTTATTTCCCATCAGTTTTAGTCTTTGATAAGAATTCTTACATGACCAGACTAGAATTAGATCACCTTTTGGTAAGAATCTTTGTTTTCTAAAACATCTACTTTGCTCTGAATGATTTAGCACCTTTGGGAAACCAAGGCGTTCCTGAAAATTGCATGTCAAAAAAGAGTGGGTGGGGGTTCAACTTTCATTTTTAAAGAATGTTTCCATATAACAGTTAAGTAATAGCCTAATATTACTGGGACAGACTAGTCATAACGAAAAGGATGAATTTGTAATATGTTCTGTGGCTCTTATTTACAACCAACCGTTGCAAGAAAGCAGGTTTCTTTCAAACTCTGCCGATTTTATGGCCCAAGTTGCATTGGACTGCCCTAATCCAATTCTAGGAAAAGTATTTTAATTATTGAATTGACTAAGAATTGATCTGCAAAAGCTATTTTAGTTCTGACCTAGGCATCTGAATGGATTCAGGCCCACAAACATACAGCATGCAAAACTTTTGAGATTATTTTCACACAAACAAATCTCTGGCATTCCCTTTTTACACTTTCCAGTTCAATTAAGTATGCCATTTCATAGAGATTTTGCCACTGACTAATCTAGGGAGGTCAAACATCAGATGTCTGGAAATAATGTGACATAATCTCCAAACCAATAGTTTAAGAGAAAATCGGGCACAGTAAGAGCGGGATACATTCGGGGGACAGATGCCACAGACTTCCTAGAAACCAAATCTTTAATATGGTTAATCTCTTCACCCCATTGAAAACAATTTAAAGCAACCACTCACTGGCAACCTAGGAAATCATGATGTTCTGTGGAATTAGGTGCTGAAAGTGATCTTTTAGATAGACCTGAGCATGCATGTTGCAGGACAACTGTGACCCTCAACTGAAATGAACATCAGCAAAATATCTTCCATAAAATAAATATTACGCGTACAAAAAAAGCACATTTTTCAGAACGTTCTATTTACCATGACCTATTAAAGGTCAAAGACTATGCGAGCACAGATTTGACTTGCCCATACATCGTACCTTCAATATTTTTGAGGCAAAATATAATACTTTATTGATAAAGTAACCTCTATTCGGAGTAAGTTGTACCTAGAGTGCCTTATGCGACGCACACACCAACATGCTGACGGATGGTGTAAAAGCTGTAGTATATCCGGAGTGATCATTTTTTTTGTGATAATTAAATACAACCCAAAATGCTTTCACAGATCTAGTCAACATTGGGCTGTGGTTTGAAGGTGCCACGCATCATAGCCTAATGAAAAATTGATTGATAATGTGCAGTGAATCAGTGAAAGTCAAAGAGACAGTAAAATGATTTGTCAAGTGAAAGGTAGTTTAGCCATCCAAATTTAATTTCCATTGAAAAATAAGCCCAATTCGTCTTTGCACATAAGGCAAAGGGCTTGACACCAGTGGGACCGCATTCGCAAACTCAAGTGGGAGGGGTACTCATCCTTTTATTAGAAAAAGTACAAAACCTTTTTCCTATCCTGGGTAGGAGTACTGGCATGTGGGGGAACACATTTGGCTTTCTTTTAAGTAAATAAATTCAGGTTTGAACCATGAACACAACCACTAGTATGACGTTGCTCCCCAAAGTTCGGACAAGAAACAAGCTGTATAAAGAATGGCCACTTAGAGAAAAGAAAAACAACTCAAAACGATCTCTGCAGGTCTCTCACTGGAAGTGACAGAACCCCTGCAAGGGCCCTTTTCAAACCTTCCTGGTTGGGGAAGGGCAGGAGAAAGGACTCACTTTACCCAGAAGACCCTGGACTGGGTATGCCAGCAACCACGAGAAACAGAGAAGTGACCACCGGTTCCCCCTGCATTTCTAAACCACCTCAGTGCTGGTTTCGGCACCTTCAACTCCGTCCAGGCTACTGCAAGGCAACTGCTGGAGTTAACCTCTGCCTTTATGCTCAGCCATCTCCATATATCGAAGTTATGCTCAAAGCTGAACCTCTGCCATCTCTGGATTCGAGACCTGCATAGTAGTCTGGCATCCCCAACCTGACACTGCCACCTGGTCACCATCTCCCAGCTGTTGCAGTACCCAGATGTAGTGTTGAGACTCAGACAGTAGAGCCTGCCCACCACCTGGCAGAGTGGTTCTGTGCACCAGAGGCTTCAGACATCACTTATGCCCAGGATCTCCTCAAAGTAGTCGTCACTGCTGAACAGCACTGCACTGCACTGTTGGAACCCGTTGCCACCACGCCTCGACTTGCCTATGCTCAGCACAGTAAGCACCCTGACTCCTGATTCATTGTTGAAATGCCTAGTTTGACTGTGTTGAGCTTCAAAGGCAAGAACAAACTATTTGCAGATGCCAGGTCAATATGGCCCACTTTAAAAGGACCCTATTGCCCGCTATCCCCGCCCTTCTCTACCATTCTCTAAATCTTTACCAACTTGACATTTTGCTGCTGAAATCTTTGCCCTGAGCACACCAGTTTCCAAAACCAGGGTGCCCCTTATAATAAACTCTGCTTTCTCCGTTTTCCCTTACAGGGTGGCCCAGTAAATGATGTATTAGTTGTGTGCATTTTTGTTAAAGATCCTTTTTTCAACATTGGTTGGACCGTCTTATTTTGGTACATTCGTAGTATTGTTAGATTACTTCCGTGCTAGTTCACACCCTTCCTGAAGAGTACAGCCTGCCATGGGCCACGTTCCCGAAAGAGGCAAAGGAGATATACATGTCAGGCTTTGCCCATTTAACCTTTATTGATCGGCATGATATATGATAGGTTATTTATAACCCGCTTAATACCCAAAGGTTTCTAAGCGCGGGCCCGGGGATCAAACCTGTGTTGCTCCATGTCGTCTTGCTTCCAAGGCGAGCAAAATTGCCCTGAGCTATCCTCCCGAGAGTAGGCATCACTGCTGGTTTATTGGAATCGTGGGACTGATTAGGCACTTCAGCCACTTATCTCTACACTCCTGCAGAGCAGTTGTCATTGCATAACACTGGGCGGGCGAGGCTTCTGAATAGGGTGGAGCTAAATAGCTATAGTTCAGATGCACAAGACCATTTCATGATAAATAGCGAGGGAAGAGTAAGAGGTGGGCGCAACATACCTCTGTCGAGATGGTGAAGTTTACAGTTGTAGGCTCTGTGTAGTGCGACAATAATATATACAGCCTAATTGGGATATCGGAGGGTGGTGTGGCAATGTGGTGAGCAGGAACAATAGTGACGTTTCTTCTTGGAAACTCTTGCCGGGCTTAAATAGTAGGGATTTGATTTACAGATATCCGGACCCAGAGAATGCAGGCGAGTTTCTCAGGTACACACATTTCATTCATAAGAAAAGTATAACAACTTGTACTGCCCTGGGTCCTCTCTCCAACTTTTGTAACCCATAAGAAAAGTGAGAATATTTGTGTTACTGAGGCAGTGCTCAGGCTTCTCTAGGGGAAACTACAAAGCACTAACGAGGAGCAATAGTGGAGCAGGAACAAGACGAAGGCTAAAAGTAGATCACCAGAGAAATGTATGCATATTCCCTCTTGCCACTGTTGGGGACAATGGAGAATAAGAGGACAATCTGCAGGTTGAGCTGGAGGAGTCTTGTAGCATGGTGCGGATTAAGGCATTTTCCTCTGTAGTTAATTATATCCACATTAGCAACTTCAACAGTTCTTAGCAATTTCTTATTCTGTTAAAGTGGGGGGCTCGCAAGATGTTAACGTCTGAGAAAAGCAATAGCCTAGGCCTGGAAAAGCGAATTCTCATTGGCAAGTTAATCCCCACCACATAGTATGCATCCGGGCCTGGTCTGACATTATGCAAAACTAGTCCTACAACCAAGAAGCCCTTAACCCATTGGCAAAAATGACCACCCTCTGCATCTGCTGTCTGACTTGATATGAGTAGGGTTTAAGTGAAGAACACTGAAGAAAAGAATACGCACCTAGCTTCTGCTCCACTGAAGGAGTACTGGAAGGAGTACGGTCCACCAATGGAGTGATGGAAGTGGTGCGCCCAGTTATGAGCTTGCTCAATGCTCCGTTGACCAGTTCTTAAAAATAAATTGAAGAAAAACATATGAGCTGGGTAATGGAAACTAAGGCGAAAGCGGAAAACTCACATGAATAATGAGATGCATCATGATCTATGCTATCATAAGCATCAATCTCAAGTGACCACTCCAGACAAGGCGCTTACCTGCAGCATCAGATGGAATAAAGGAAGCATCAACTACCAGAAAATGGGGACAACCTTTAACTTCAACAAAACTGAACTCTAGGTGGAAGCAAACCGAAATATCCATCCAAAGGGGGTTTGCTTAGTAAAGCCAATCACCATGGGTGCCTACAATCTACAAACTCTTGACCATTTTGGTTCATTACAGAGATAAGGGGGGCAGACTTACAGGTCTACAGGATGGACAAATACCCTGGTTGCGACTTCAGGGTTTGACCCACAGCGCTTTATATGAATTCTGCCATATCCAATGGAAATTAGTCAATGTATCAACCTGTGGGGGTTGGATGGCTAAAGCTAGAGATGCAGAGGAAAATCAATGATTTTCACCAAATTAGGTATCTGAATGGCACAGATCTAGGAGTAAACGCTGTGGGGCAGAACGACCAGGTCTGAGGTGTGATGTGTGCAAGTGATCTAGATTGATGAAAAAAAGACAGCAATGGTTTTGGAGGGAGTCTTAGAAGGGTGGTTGACTTGCTGAAGCAGTTTCACTAAAATGTAAATTGACCAGAGACTCAAATGATACATCCAGCTTTTTGTGCATTGTAGCATCCTCGGCTCCTAGAGATGCTGCTTTAAGAGAAGTCAATGCAGAATGTGCTCCTGGATAGCAGGACATGGAGCTTCAGATTAAAACTCTAGCACCGATTTCTAGATCACTATCAAAAGAGGACGTTTTCATTGTTTTACAGGAATCGAGGTGCTTTTTCGTGTTATGCAAATGAGAGCGTTGATGCCCAAGATACAATAGTTGGGTTTTCCACACTCGCAATACCCCGATAGCTCTCCCACACTTATTGCATTTATGCAACCAACAGATAGAAACAGTCACAGCATTTACCAGGA
Source organism: Ambystoma mexicanum (assembly GCF_040938575.1). Lineage (NCBI taxonomy): Eukaryota > Metazoa > Chordata > Amphibia > Caudata > Ambystomatidae > Ambystoma > Ambystoma mexicanum. The sequence goes on from NC_090923.1 coordinate 722,778,465, forward strand.
AATATTATGGGAGACACTTTTATACAACTGAATAAGTGGCTTTGCTTGCTTTAGAGAGCTGTGTATTGTAGGGAGTCAGGCTAGGCAGGGAATGTTAAACAAGGCCCACAATTGACAAAGGCAGATCGGGTGACATTGAAATGGAGAATGTGTGTCTACAAACACTCAAGAACTGTCCCCTTGCCCTTACCTCCCATACTATGCCGGTGCCGCCTCCGACGGCTGCCACCTCCAACACCAACATGCAAGTCATTTCCACCATTCTCAGGAACTGCAAGGGTGCGACATCCACTGCTTGCATCTAGAGGGGGTCGCATCTTCTCAAGAATGAACTCCGGGAGACGACCTGTAGCCACAGAATGACAGAATAGTCTTGATATTAAGCCTTTATATGCAGTTTCAACACTGGTGCAACAGTGTAAGATGTAGAACATCATTTGGGGTGAGGGCACACTAACAAGACAATTGGGTTTGCCATTTTTTATTTTGTTATAAAGGTCTAACAGGTGATGGAGCAGCAGTGAAGGTTCCATCTTCCAGGCCTGGGTGATCAGAAGCTGTGCTAATAAGCTCCAGAATAAGAAGTCTACATTTTATGAACTCCCAACAAGGGTTGACAGCCAGCAAGGCTAGGTACTGAAAAAGTGGGTAGTATCGAAGATCCTCTAAAGCCAGGTTACAACTTGCTCCTAAAAAGTACAAGATTAGTGGGCATTAAATATATGGATCTGATCAATCAAGGAGTCCCCACATCCCCCGAAAGAGTAGGTTTTAATCTAGCTCCACTTGTTAAGTTTGGCTGGTGAGTAGACCCACCAAAAATATTATCTTAAACTGATTTAGTGAATAGTTCACTTTCAACTACAGCAAGACAACTGAAGTGCTGCATTGAAGAGGCTATAAAAGTAAGACCGTCCCTCTCCCACCAAACCCACCAGCCAATCGGGGAGAATCAGGTAGCCTCCCAGCCAATCCGGGACTTTACCTTGTTTTAAAACCTGAATTCCGAGCCCCCTGAGCAGCAGGAAGACAATTCCCCACCAGGAAGCAGATAAGTCCTTCCCCTGCCCCTCCTCCCACTTCACTAAAACTGTATGGTGCATCCCCCCCCTTGGCAATAGCCACCATGAAAAGGGAGGGGTCTAAGTGTAGTTCCCCTTCTCCCTTGAACATGGCAGCCATCTTGGTTTCTAGTTTTTTTAAGTTGAGAAATGGCAAGCGTACCAATTCTCAACTTGAAAAAAAACTATCAACATCCCGATAAATCATGCCAGGATGCTAATGGCAATAAAGATCCCTGGGCTGGTGAGTTTACCGGGTCTGGTAATGATCAAGCTAACTGGTCCTGGGCATTACCGGACCCAGCAATTCCACCGCCCTGCCATCAAAAGCGGTTTACTTGCAATACTGAAAGTCTGGTAATGCCTTCTCAAGCCCCTTATTTTTCTGGATAAAGATAGAAATTGCAGGGTTTAAGACGCACATCTGAACTGGACTAAATAAAAAGATCTTTCTTTGTTCTGTATACTGTCAAGCCCCCATGAAAAGTAATCAGGGTATTTAAAGTGGTCGGTCGCCCTGGCTCACCTTAAAGGGCCGTAGTGACTTATAAGACCCCACTATCTTTTTAAGGCACTTCAAAGTACTTTTGACATTTGCTGCTCAAATTAGTTACCTGCACCCTCTGGGTGCTCAAAGCTCATGCAGTTTCCTTTACAGGAAGGGACGTTTAGTGTTAGTTATGTTACGTTATGTTGATTTATACCGCACACCGCTACCATTTGCGTGGTGTCCAGTTCGTTTTTATTAAAAAGTTCAAATTCTTCTGGGCCTTTGCTTGGGCATTCTTTTATTTGGTCCACCATACTATTGTAGTTTGAGTTGCAACTGTACAAAGCTCACTCTCCTCCTGAATAGTAGAACGTGGCCTCGGCCTGCGCTACCAAAAGCGCAGAAGGAGATAAACCCCTCTGGCTATGCCCTCCTCCACCCTCCATTATGTTTTGGATCCCTGCTAGTTCAGTAGTAGTGTGGAGGAAGCTGACCCTTTAGTCACCACTCACCCCTGTATTCCTGCAGAGCAGTCATTTCGTCAGTGAATCTCAGTAGCAGACAGGTTCTAGATCAGGCACATGGTAACCCTGCTTTGTCCGGATGAGATGCCTTTGCTTAAGAACAGAGAGCAGGTCCCCTCTCGGTTGCCCATTTCAGGTCCGCTTCAGACACAGGCATGGTCTACAGCCTTCCCATTATTGCCAACATATTACTTATGTACGTCTGTACACACCTCTTTTGGAAGGTTGTTCTATGCACCCAAGACTTGCCTATATCTTATCCAGCCCTGGTTTCTTACAGTTTCATTGTCACATCTAGAGTGGTTTGTTTACTCAGAGCAGGGATTGCCTCTTACAAGGCTTAATGCCACATGGAATAAGAAGGTCTCCAATAGAGGACAATATTGCCCTTTCCTCAAATATGCACTATTTTTCTGCAAACCCTTCATTTACATAATGCAGCATTCTGGCAGCCCATCTTTGTCGCCTTGAGCTGCCTTTATCCTTCAGGAAGAGAGCCACCTAGAGCACAAAGATTCTGTAGACAGACTTGTTGACCTGTATATTTGTAAGTCTGCCTCACTTTTTGCTAGTGGTAGGGTCCTCTCGCCCGCACATAGTCTACAGCTAGCTAGGCACACTGCTTTCCCACTTTGAAATCTTGAAGTAGAACAGTCTGTAATCCCTCACTCATGTCAGGGTATTTAACCATTACCTTGCCCTTGTTTTGCATTCATGTTATCGGCTACCTTAAGTACACAGGGACATCATTTTAGCAAAATGCCAGGGGTAGCGGAAGTGACATCACAAGACACTTATCTGATGACATCACTGGTAGTGATGTCAGTTGACCCCACCCAAAGTGACATCACGGGATGTGATGGCAAACAACCTTTCACTACAACCACAAAAGTGATGGGTGGAAGGTTTTGAATGAATCTGAACCAATGGCATTGCTCTGGGCAACCTTCCACACCACCCGTCTGCGCCATTGCGAAAGGGGCCCAGCCATATGAAAATCAGTCGGGTACATCCACCAATGGTAGCAGCCTAGCCCTAACTGGTAGCAGCCTAGCCCTAACTGCTAGGCCAGGTCACCTCTGCACGGAAACACAAGCAACCCCAGACATGTTTCAGCCTTGTTGGGCCTCCTCGGTAAGGTGCAGCTTGGTTCCCCATGGAGCAGCGAGAAAGGGACCCACGTCTGGGCATACCCTCTCTCACAACCTTTCGTCCCTTGACAAAAACACAACCGCTTCAGGAGAAGCCAGCATCCAGCGGATCCAGATTGTAATACCAGTGAGAGAAAGGGGCGTATAAGCCTAATACGACCTCAACTTGCTGTAGCTCACTAAATATGTCATCTGTGCTGGGCATCATCAATCCGTTGACACAGGCTCCTATATTTATGTTGGGAGCATAAATTGCAACTAAAGGCTAACATTTGCTGCATCCAAACCCGATCCTCACACCGTGGAAATGGCTGCTGTAATTTCCATGGCATATTACCGGTTTGCTGAATCCACTGCTGTGCCAGCTGATTGGCTGCTCCATGTTATTTTGCCCAATCGTCTTGACCGGAGGCAGAAGCCGGCCCTTTGTCCAAAGGCCACATTCTTCAGGCCCTGTCTGTGTCTGTCTGAGGCGCTGGCACAGTGGGCCAGACTTGCTGCACTTTCGCATGTAACTATTGCCCTAGCTCCCCTTTGTCTTACTACCGCATCTACACTAACAATATTGCTCACCAATGGTGAGTGTCATTAACAACAATTAAGGCTGCGCTGCCTGTTGTCGCCTGTGTAGCGGCAATTGAAAAGACTATAAACACTATATCCGCTACATCTCATTCCTGCGATCCTACTTCCGCCTATCTGATATACATGACCCAGAAGGGTAAGCCATATATGCGCTTTTTGCAAATCAACCGAACTAACTCGATACAGTTATTACTGCCAGTGATCCTACGCTTACTCCATACAGTCCCAAGAATCGTTCAATTGTCATTCCTTCCACCTAATCTCAGTCTACTTCTAGCCACCGTCCTTTGCATATGATCACTATCCTTACTCGCTGTCTCTAGCCAAAGACTAACCGGCTTATCACCGATTGCACTATTATGAAACGACCGATTGCTTATTACTTGCCACCTTTTTTTGCAAATGTAATTAGGCCCTTCTAGCGCTAGGCCACACTGCCAATTATTCGTGATCTTTATGCAGATGTAATATTGCTTTCTCTGGCCCATATGGATTACTGCTCACCATCTTTTCTTGTAAATGCAATACTGCTCTCCTAGTTCCTGATCGTGTTAGGCTCTATTGCCTGTTGCTTGCCACCTTTTCCTACAAATGCTATATTGATCTTCTAGCTCCGGATCATGCTAGGCCATATTACTGATTACTTGTAAACTTTTTGTAAATGTAATACTGCTTTTTCTGCTCCTGATCACACTAGGCCACATTGCCTGTTGCTCACCGTACTTTTGCAGATACCATACTGCCTCTCCTAGCTCCCGAACTAGAAACTGATAAATTGTGCTCTGCCAGGGCTGTGCCCAAACATCCGCGATTACTAAATGTATGCCATATCCTGGCCCGGACTACTACTAGCAAGGCTCTAGCAAGTTCATAGTCTCTCTACTCAGGCTATCCAATTGTTAACATTAGCACCTTTCAGTTGAGCTAACCTAAGTCACTGCCTCAGCAAATCAATTCAGTATCCTAGCATACAATCACATCAGCACAGGCCAGACAAGTCATGCACTCGCATACTATCACAACTTTGTGCATACCGTTCACACTCGGTTCTCTCCTGTTCACGATACTACACTCCACAGCTGCCATGACCAACTGAGAGACATGCCACCCAAGCGGCGGCCTATGCCCCCGCCCCCCCCTTAAGGCCCGGCACCATACTACCACCTTCTGATACTATAGACACCCACCAAAGTCCTGCCTTTTTGCCAACCCAAGTCAACTAAACTCGACACGACCGTAAAGACAATAGCAAGCACCAATTGCCCGCTCAAACCACTCCAATGGATCCAGCTATTTGCCGTCCGACCCACACCTAACCAACCTTGCCCCACAAACACTAGCAACTTTAGGCTAGGATCCAGATTTAAGACTCACCAACAATAACTATCCACCTCATGTATAGACCTCCAGACACAATAAACCTTTGAGGAAGATATCACACCTCACCACCTCACCACGAATACTAAACCAGGATCACAAATCATGTTGCTAGGAGAACTCAATCTAGGTCTCTTCGATACGAATGACGACAATGCCTTAGCCCTTGCCAACACAATCAAGGAATTAGGTTTCTCAAATCACATCAATATGCCCACGCATAGCAACGGGAGAACCCTAGACTGGACCTCAACTGAGACAGCAATATCTTATCTAATGTTCCTTGTGCCTGGTCTGACCACTAGATCATATCCTTCACCCTACAAGGTAGTATCCGACCCAATCCCTGCAACTCACCGGCACCTCCAGCACTCACCAGAAACAATCATAATATTACTGTAGAGAAATGACTATCCCCACTACAACCTATTACCACTCACCTTATCAACACAGACCCTTCGGCATTAGTTTAACTTCACAACAAAACTTTACAGAAAGCCATTGAGAAAATAGCGCCTCTAAATTGTGCCAAGCAAATCCACGCGATCACCTAAATTCCTGGTTCTCCCCTAACCTTAAAGCCCTAGACAATGAAAAGAGAAGTGCTGAAACTATATGGAAAAATCACCCCAAAGTACTCCAAGAAAAATTCATAAAAACTTCCAACAGTTACAAAACTGACATTCTTCAGACAAAAAGTGACACCTAGACCGACAGAATAAAATGAATTCATGCACGAAAGATTAATCATCCCAAGAGAGTTAGAATACCCTATAGCACCTCCAGAAGCCTACACTGAAGACACAACCTGGCGTACGGACATAAAGCACTACTTGATAAAATTGCACTTCTACAAGTGAAAATTGAAACTAAAAAACTGAGTCTTACATCTGACCTACCTCCACAGGAGCACCAGCTTCCTTCCTCTAAACCATGCAACTTTTTTAAATTTGCCCAGTCTCCATCTGTGAAGTAGAGCAGATAATAACCAGACTCAAACCGTCAAGATGCTAAGGGGACATATGCCCTGCATCAAGAGGCAGCTAGGGATCTAGCACCTTTCATCACCACTTTAATCAACGCATCATTGGAAAATAGCACTGTCCCCACCAACCTGAAAGACGCTTGGGTCCTTCCACTATTAATAAATCTAGCCTTGATCCCAACATTCCTACCAACTACAGACCAATAACCATAGTACCTTTCCTACTGAACATTTTAGATAGCGCAGCATACCTCCAAATTCGGCCTCATCTTAAATCTAACAATCTCCTCGGCCTGCGACAATTAGGCTTCAGACTGAAACATGGCACAGAATCAGCCTTGATAGAATTAAAAACTCAGATGGACAACCTAAAAGATAAAGGTAACTTAGCTCTCCTTCTACTAGACCCATCGGCCACCTTTGATTTAGTCAATCATAAAGTCCTCTGTAATCACCTCTCAACAGCAGCCCATTTCTCTTCTAAAGCCACCTCCTGGAAACAATCCTTCCTGGATAACAGAACCATGAGGGTATTCGCACCTACAGGGTCAGCTCAGCCTGCAACGGTCACCTGCGCAGTACCTCAGGACTCGTGCGTAACACTTTACAATATCTTTAACTAGCCCCTTTTTGGCAATCAGGACAATTTGGGTGTCACCTACACCAACTATGCTGATGACACCCAAATTCTCATCCCTATCACGGGTGACTGCGACTCTTATAAAATCTACCTAACTACTCAAGCTTGGTTGCCCACACACAGCCTCTGTCTCAATGACAAGACAGAGCACCTTCTCACTGGCTGTCAGGCAAGACTGAATAAACTAGGCAGCCAGTTCAATTAATTTAACATTGATGTTATCAACATAAAACTCTCCAAGAAGTGAAAACACTTGGAATCTATCTCGACTCCGCCTTGACCGAGGCTAGACAAGTCAATGCTACAGATTCTGACACAGCTTACACATGTAAACTAATTAATGCTCGTAGATCCTTCCTGTCGACAGCAAGTTGCATTACCTTGGCAAGAACACTTATTCTATCTAAATTAGATTACTGCAATGCCTTGTACCTAGGGACCAGCAAGCGAAATATAAAAACACTGCAAATATTACAAAATAATGTGCAAAGAACCGCGCTCAATATTCCCAGAACCCAGCATATATCAGCAGCTAGACGCAATGCCCAATGGCTTTCAGTCAAAGACTTTACATTAGCACTCACTCACAAATGCCTTTTTTGAACTCTGCTCCTAAATACTTGGCATGCAAATTCATTAGAAACATCAAACCGACCCACAAGATCCCCACACCTACACTGCCTCGAAGTCCCTAGATTCAAGTTACAGAAAGCAGGGGGCAGCAGCTTCCCTGTTCTAGTGGCCAAAATATGGAACTCCCTGCCTGTCGCCCTAAGAGCAGAACCATCCTACTATGGTGTCAGTAAAAATGCAAAAACCTGTCTCCTCTTTCAAGATGCACTTTAAGTGTCTCGCTTAACCTGTTAACTTGTACTTATCTGTGATGCACCTGTAACAACTTCCTGTAATGCTTTTGTACCTGTCTCATATAACTGTAATTACAGCTTGTAATGCGCCCAGATACTAGAGTGTTAGGTGTGCTCTATAAACATAAAAGGGAGATCCATCACATAGCATTGTTCCTCAGTACACTAAGAAACATATGGCTACGATATCACTGTAATGTGATATGCATTTCATACAGGAATGGATCACCATATGTAGCATTAATATCAGTTTGTGTAGACCCATATTACCAAATTATTGTGAATGTAAGCAGACGTCCAACAAAAACAACGTGGACTATTGTACATCAGTTGGGCTAAACCGTAAACACAAGAGAATATTAAAGAGGCCTAAATCCCAAAGCGCAGAGATCCAGTGCCTGCAAGTGTCGGGCCACAGACTGGAAACAGCAACTGACCAACACAAGTCCAACCAGGAAACAATCAGAGGCTGTACCACTTCATGCTTTTACACTTGGATGCAGGGATTTTCTTGTCAATAGTACACTTTGAACTATTGCACAGCATCCCACCCTGCCAGTCACCAGGAGCCTGAATATACCTCAACCATTTTGATCACAGGCAACATACCATCCACTTCGAGTTGCAAAGGGCCCTCCTGTCAACAGCTTTAAATGTCTGGTACCCACTCCCGCCCTCCAACACCTTACACCTCCAATGCCTTGCTCCAACACCTTCATGTTTATGCATTGCTACCCTCCAGCAACTTAAATCTCCAACATTCTCCAACACCATCAACCTCAAGCAAACAAGCAACTTAAGTCTCCAGTACCCTCCAACACCCCAACTGTGTGAGTCAATTACCCTCCTCAAACATCTTAGCTCTGCATTCAATCCATTTCAACTCTTACAATGCATTACGTCTTAAAAACTCTCTCCCATCATCTGTAAGTCACTAGTACATCTTAAGTCTCCAGTACCAACCTCCATAACATTGAGCCTCAAGCACACACCTCCAACCCACAGCCGTGCCAGTGGTTATGAATGATTTGAAACGTTCCAGCCATCACCTTGCTGTCTTGCTTATTTGGTACGTAACCCCTGTTTTTATGTTAGATGGGAGATGGAGGGTAAGGGTGTGTTGCAAGTCACAGTAATTGCCATTTTTTTTTTTTAAATGTAAACGGCAGCAGCAGCTCCATGACATCACCCATTTTACTATTTTCCTTTGTCCTTTATATGTTGCTTTATGCCAGCTTCTAAGCACTGGAACAGGAACTGGACCCATGTTTCACTGCATCCTCTTGTTCCCAAACCAGGTGCGTTTCCCCAGAGCTATCCTTCAAAATATATATTTTGCTTGAGGAAGCGACAGATGGTTTATTTTAAAGGTGGAGGGCAACTTCATGTACATTAATTAACTTGCCTTGTTTCCATCTATAGTGTGCCTGTGATGTAGGTCTAGCAGATCTGGGTCAGGTCAAGCCACTGGGGCACACCCCTCATTACAGAGCAAGTGGCCCACTGGAAGTACAAAGCAGACTAGAAACACTGATGAGATTTCCGTTCATTCTGTGCTGTCGTTGAGCACTGCAGGTTGCTCTTAACTATTCCCAGCTAGCTGGACCTAGCCCACATAGCCTTCCTGTTGCTACAGTACTGGGTATGAGCTGCACAGACAGCCCTGCCTCTGAACCCAACCATTCAGGCATTCTTCGCTAATCGACTGCCAACCTGTTTGTGATGGCGGCTTCATGGTTTTCCCTGCATTTCTGCAGTTACTGAGATCTAGATCCCAGGTGAAAAAAGCTGTGGCACATGTAGCTGTATTTACAACTGACTTTTTCAGGTGCAACACAGATACCTGCGCTTGGCATCGCCTCTTTGTTAAGTGGCCATGGGGTTGCAAGGACAGGTCTAGGGGTAGCAACTGCTACGTCTATCAACCCCCAAATGACGTCCCTGTTACACGACTCTGCACTGCGCATTGAAGTTTAGTGGCCACTATTTCAGGTAGAACAAAGGCCCTGATTCCGATATTGACCTGCATCAGTGTTAAAAAAGGAACTGTTGCATTTGATTAAAAGCAAACCAAAAGAAAACACTTCCTCAATGACTGTGGGTTCCCAAATTCCATTCCATATCCACCTCACAACCTGTGCGTTGCCTCAGGACAGTATTTTTCCATCGACATAAAAAACACTAGTGTGGCCTCTGATTTTTAATAAAGATTTAGCAGTGGCAAAATACAACTTGATCCAAGTGAAGAGCTCAGACGACTAATAGCAAGGGTCACTTGTTTCGAAGGAGGACAGTCCCATCATTCACTGCCCGCCTCCTTCAGCACTAATGCAAAACCAGTAGTTCTATATACAATGGGTCCAGTGCCTGTAACCGAGCTGTCAGGTTTTGCAGTTCCCATGCATGAGGAAGCCATGGTTATATTTTTTCTTGGAATGCTGGAACTTCTTTCTCTTTTACATTTTAAAATGTAGAACTACAAATCCAAGAATTCCAAGAAAATATGGAATCAGATGGCTCTTACCAGCATGGGCCATAGAAACTTGAGCTCTGCTGAGACATGGTCCGATTTCCACGGATTCCCTCCCCCCACTAACTGGGCTCACCAATCTCAGAGGCATGCGTCACCAAAGTCTGTACCACTGCTGCTTGACGCTGTAGCTGCCGCTCTGTCATGCCGGTTAGTTTCTCATTGACCTCCATATTGCGAAACAGGTTAGGGGCAAACACCACGGCCAAGTTGGCCAAGTCCATTTTGTTCTCATCACACCTGCAGCAAAAAGAACAAGTGCAAAGAGATTATCCAAGATTAACCAAATGCAATGAATGGGGCCTCACCCAGATCACAACAGTACTGTACGCTCACTATGGACATGCATGTTCCTTGAGGTCTCAGGAGGTCACCAGAAAAACTACTCTCAAAGAACAAATTTAAACCTATTGCAGGATAGAAAGCAGTCACCCCTCACCAAAAACGATATTATTGAACATCACAAGGTCACAGCCTGCATAGATGAAATAAACAATTCCAGTAGACCCATTCACTGGTTATATTTGGTGGAGTGTTGCTAATTGTCTTCTTTTGCAAGAGTAAAAGCAGACATTAATCCACTGCAAGACAGAGCCCTCCCGACTCCAAGCGAATGTCTAATATCAGCAAGCCTGAGCTTCTGGCATGGTGTTTATAAAGCATTAAAACACAGAGGAATTCAAGCACTTTTTCTAATGATGTTCGAGGACCATGAATCGGATCATTGAGATTATGATCATAAAATGTTTCTGCCACAGAAGATCCTAAACTGGGTTCCAATAAATTGTCCCCAATCTGCTTCTGCCTTTAGAAGTGACATTCTTTGACCACCCTGGTTTAGGGTAATCCTGCCCAATATACCTGTGAACCTCCATTGAGTTCTCCATGTATGCCCTTGTCAGGTGCCTGACCGCGCTTTAACTCAAAGATAGGCATGCACGTAGTGGATGAATAGACATATGCTGAAATCGGAATCCTAGAAGTAGAGATAGGGAGAGTTAGCGGGCACATTAAAGGAAGGGGAATCGAGGAGGAAAAAGCAGGCCATGAAAGAACGCTGATCTGTCAAAATGAGAAATGCCATCTGGAAGGACTGACATCTGGAAGGACCGACATGTGTCAGATTGGAAGGCTAAATCAGATTCAGTGACCATTTGCCTTGTGAACGATTCATTTAATAAAAGTAGCATTACATTCTGTTAGGGAGGGAATCAAACAAAATACAACACTGATCCTCTGGAAGCATGAATCAAGGAATGGCAATACAAAAAGAAAAATGAGTGGCTGAATCGGTAGGTCTCATGATCTGGGACTAATGTACCGTGCTATGGGAGAAGGTCTCAGAGGACCCCATCTCCTGTATGGGAACTCATCTTTTGCTTGGTATAGTGCAGTGGCTACACCGTGATAATGTGTGGAAAACTGACCAACAGCAGAAAGCTCCACGCTAAAACAAAAAGCATATAGCAGGGAAGCCCATAATAGTAAATGTTTCCAACCACTCCCTTCCCAGGAAAGAAATGTGTCCTTGCAGGTAGACATGGTCGAGATGATGGCCAGTTAGCTCCTTCCCTGTTCACAGGATCCTAGAAAGAGGCAGAGAGTTTGTGTCCTATCAGATTCTGTGCAGCAACAGGGTCTTGCCGTTCCCTGTCAAATGAGAACTAGTTCTGATTGAAAAAACGTGTCTATGCAAGGAGATTGTGCTAAACCTTTATCTTTTATAGAGGGAGAGCAGAAACGCCACCTCTGGCTCGAGCATGGAGACCAATCGGGTTCCTGGGGATCATTGCCAGCACACAAGAGCCCCCAAAAGACATGTAAACAGCAGCACAACCATGATGGTTCAAAGTTCTTTCAATACACGAGAAATACAACAGGAATTGGATATTAGATAGGTCTTCGAGTCTGCTAGAAAGCTCATCATCCACAGTAACATCATCTAGTACTGGCTGCTTTCCTATGGAATCAAAAGGGAGCCACAGCAATGGTTAGCTGTTCAACTACAAATGTTTCACTAATAACAAATGCTAAGGCAAAGTCAGATTAAACTAAACAAAACACAAAAGGGACACCTGCACCTCCGGTGACAGTTACCAGAGAACAAACAAAACCTAAAAAAGTAGGTCAATAGCCCCAAGAAAAGTGAAGACTAAAAAGGAGCACAACATGAGACGATGGGGTGGTATGCCAGATTCCAAACAGCCTCCGGGTGAACTGACTGATGTCAACAACAGCTAAAGGTGGGACAAGTGGCTACGGGGACTAGAAGTTTAATTACATGTAAAAAGGATGTTCCCATCTGGGAATGATTTATACAAGAACAGGTAAGATTGGATTAACTAGAAAATGACCATTTTTTCACTCTACTAGATATACTGGTCTCCCGCAGTTACTTTACAATCAGCAGTCTCACAGGGGTGGAGCATCCAGCCACATTTCACAACACCTCAAGCACAGTGATTATTGTACCCAGTCAATTCTTTCTTCTCAACAAAGTCTGAAGGATATAGCACCAAGTCCCTTCCATATACAGCTCACCTTAACAGGGATATAGCCCTTAGCTCACTATTTGTAATCTGTACAGCAGTGGTGCCTGGCTCACTTATTCCGATGCCACGGATGTAGCGTCCTGCTCACCAAAAGGGAAAAGGGTACCCTCCTCTCCCTGCCAGTGGCTACAGTTCCCTTCTACCTAGTGCCCCTGACTACTCGGGGATATAGTACCCCACTCACTAAGGCCTGCCAGCTCGTTCTGTAGTAGCCTGCCATGCTTGCTCAGGACCATGAGCTCTTCCTATCCAGCTAGTTCATCTCAGTGGTCCAAGATTCCAGTTTCCTAGGGGGGCATCAACGTATTTGGGTCCCTCTTTCCACTTCTGCTCGTATCACTGGTGCCTGTTTAATTGCTTCCAAAATGTTGTCTTTTGGATGTCTTCCTTACACGATTATGGTGTCTCAACTGGCCACTTGTTGGCCAGGAATGTTAAAAGCTTGCCAATGGGTTAATTACAGTTGTATGCTAATTTGCCCCCCAACTATTGAGAGTACACTGCCTGCAGCTGCTTTAAAACTGCCAGTGGCCATCTTAGAATCAGAAGGAATTCCTGCCTCTTCAGCCGGCTCTACATAACCAGACTTCGACTGGCTCCTGAAACACTCCACAACAGGGGCTTTGATGCGACTCTCCAGGTTCCTGCATTGTGCAATGTTTCGCAGGGATCTCGATCAGCACATAGGACCTCACAGCTTTCCAACACCTCACTCACCTCTCTACTATGGCCTCTGTATAGAGGCGATTCAGTATTACTCTGCCAGGATCCACAATCAGACAGGATCACACAATGCTCATGCATGCATGTCCCAGAGTTTATTCCAGGGTCCCCAAGTCCAACAGATCAACTACGGGGCTCTCACTGGGCCTAGGTTGCCATTTCCCCTAATGCATGTATAAACGATGCACAGAGTGCTGGATTTTGTAAAAGGCCTTCACCTTACTCCAGATCCTCAAATTGGCATGAGCCTGAGGGGGGGGGGGAATCTCAGAACCCCACCCAACATCACCACTTCAGGATGTACATGGCTCTGGAACATAAGCTCTAGTAGGCCCACTTTCCAGGGTCACTGTGTCCCCCTCCATGTGCTAGGGCGGGGCAGGCAAATATCATTTTGACAGTCTCTTCTATAAATAAGAAATCGTGAATTCAAGTGACACAATCTCAACTTAATGACGGAGGATTGGGGGGAAAAAAAATGAAAATTAGGGACAATGGAGACCTCCACGGATTAACAAAAGTATAAACACAATTTCCGGATACAAATGCATCACAAAGACAATATTATTCATAAATATCTAAATGAATAAAATGAATGGTCTACAATGCAAAGAGCGATTGGGAAACAGGGTAGGGACGCTCAATTTTCCAAGCTAATCCTAGATGGGCGCATTCCATCTGCCGGTTAATTTAGCCTTCGTTAGCATCTTAAAATGCCTCAACGAGGTCATTCTCTTTTTTTGGGGGCAGGCTGTGGGGAGCCTCCAGGAAGAACAGATTTAAGTGAGGCACTGAACTTGTAATGATCTTCTTTGAGTCCGTTTCTCCACCCAAGCATTCTTTACCCACCTCGGCTCTTGTTGGAGGTTCCACAGTTTGCGGCTGAGTGCTGTCAGATTTGTGCCTTAGTACTTTTCATTCCCGTAGGATGCCTGGGTGAGACTGCCGGTGGCAGCCAATCGGTGATCTAAAGGGGGAAGTCAGAGGGGGTAAGTGGGGGAATGTTTTTTTTAAAGACTAGAAAGGTATCTGGCCATAGCCTCACTATGAAGAACGATCTAGTAGCAGATACGTTTAAAGTGTACTCTTTGAACAGGAAGCCAGTGAAGGGAAATTAATTCTAATATGCACCTCAGGCTTTTTATGCCCAAAATAATCAGTGCTGGTCGGTTCCGAGCCAATTGTGTACATTTTGGAAATTCTGTATAGTTACTCCGGTGCCCCAGTGCAATGACTAGTGCTCTTACCACTTACAGCTCATGGCTGAGACGGTAGATTGAGGATGTTTTTTGTTTCAGCAGATGGAGGATACAGGTTGATCTGGGGAGAAAAGGACCGAGCCTGAAGAAAATAATAAAATACCCAGCTTTGAGAACAGGTGTTGGAAACAGCACTGCTACAGTTTTGTTACAATTCAGGCAGAGCTTAGAGAGGCACAGCCACTCAATCTTATTTTAAGCAAGTGGCAATATCCTTTGGGTGTCTGGAATTTGCATCTACACGAGTCAGTTTCTAGACATGTCAGTTTCCGCTCGTCATTGGCAAGTTTTTGTAAGGCCATTTCAGGGCTCTCCGAGTGGGCTAGGTGGTTTAGAGCAGATGGGTATTTATCGCGAGATCAATCAGTATTTCCAGATGTAGTTTGTGCTCCTAGTTACTTTAATACCAAACTGGTAGTTAAGGAGATGGACAGCAGCTACCCCTTTTGGCATTAAAATGTGATTTATCAATAATTCAGTAAGTTGAGACACCGGATGGGTCAGTATTCAGTAACTGCAGGATGGTGGCTTTCTTTCAGGCTTCTGAATCCAACTCCTGATTCAGAGGCATTATAACAAGCCATTAAACCACGAGCTAGCTCCTCACTGAAGGAGGCTGGGCCAGGGTAACTTTGCACCAATGATGAATTCATGCTTGGCACAATTGTATCTACTTCCATTCCACAGATGTTATTGAAGTAGTTGAAGGAGGGCTTAGTAGCCGGTCCTGGCAGGAACATCATCCTCTTTTAGGGAACGTTTTGTTAGTCCATCTCTGGTCTTTTTGGTGCATCTAATCAGTTCTGAGAGCTTAAAACGGGTCAGGTGTTTTTTCCAATGGTAGGTTTTTTCAGGCAACAGATTCCATTTTAGTATTTAAGCTATTTGTGATGTTAAATTGCTCGATTGGACCCTCTTGTATTATATGAGTGTCCTCCTGCACCAGTATGCTTTTTCTATCATACTCTTTTCAGTCTCTTCTAACTCTAATAAGACAGTCTGGAATAGTAGGCTATAATAGGCATTAAAGAGCCAAGCCAAACAAGTGCCTTTAAAGTAGTCTCCAAGATGAACACACATAGCCTGCTATAGTGAGCTTTAACTATATTGGCAGAAGGGATGAGGGAAAGTTGTTGGCGCTCCAAAAGCAACAGGTTTGCGTCATTGGAAAAGAGGAAACATGGTTGCCATGGAAAATGAAAAGCAGCTCCTTCATACATGATGGATCATCCATTGTATTTCTACTGCAATGGAAGGAATGGCTAGGTACTGCATAGGTGCTGAAAGAAGGTGTCACTAGCGAAAGTGCCACGAGCAGAGATGAGGTGCAGCAAGGCCTTCAGCTGGCTCAGAATTCCATAGCAACACCAGCAGTTCCTGCCCTCGTTCTGAGAAATCACATTGGTTGTGGTGTACCTCTTGGCAGCAAGCAATTCTTCTAGAGTGTGTGTCTGTATGCTTGTATTTTAATGGATCTTTATCGATTGCAGCTGTGTGACTGAACATGTATGTTTGTTGACATTGGACACAAGTTCATCAAACACTAGCATTAAGTGGCCATGTACTAACATTCCGCCGCTGGAGGCCTCTATAAATCATGTTTTACCGACAGCTCACTGATGTAGGCTCGCGTTTCTAATGCATAAACGGGTAATGTGCCATAACCAGCGGTCAAGTCCTAAAAAGCAAAAGTGGGGGGACTCATTAACATACCAATTGAATGTGGCGTCACTAGAAATTGACATATTAAGGTGCCCTCTGAAAAATGTTGGGGAACTCCGTCCACCCGCGTGTTCCCTCGATTTGAGCCCTGGTGAAAACATCTCAAAGGTGCAGTTAAACATACACAAAACCACAGTTGTGAGAGCATTTTTTCTTGAAAAAAGAAATACTCAATTCACTTTGCCAGTTTTATCTCCAGTGACTCATTCACCCCTGTCCTGATCTTCAAAATATAGCTCATGCCTTTTGCCAAAATAGCCTTTCAAAACAGATCGCCCTTCTTTCCTTAGTCTGCCTCTTATCACTGCTTCTGCATTATTTCTGACTAGGTCACCTATAAGCTCTGCTAGAAAGAGTGAAAGACACAGGAGGGATAGAAGATTGGAGAAAAGAATGAGGAGAAGTGGGTAGAGTTGAGGAAGGAGAGTAGAAGGAGCGTGAGTGGCGAGTGAGCAAGGTAGAAGGAAAACTGCATATGTAAGGCACAATTCCCAAATCCTTCTAGAAAACTAACCTGTATAGAGTAAAGAAAGTTGGGAAGTGCCTGAGGGGGCTTAGTGAGATGCGGCATTTTGCCTTTAGGTCCTCACCACCAGACAAAGGTATAATTGGACAGTGTGGGTCAACCTTCTGTATCTACTCAACTGGGGCTAGGGAAGCCTGGATTAAGGAAGAGGTGCAAATCAAGATGAGTGACGACACCAATAAAAACCCTTCTACCACCTCCAAAATATGGCGTGATTCATGTGCCATCTGCGACACGAGATAAATGTACATACATTAAGAATCCTTGTAGGTAAATTAATCCCATGAATGGGGATATTCTGAAAAGCCATCATGTTTACAACTCTCAGGGCCAGGAGTCAACTCTTCCGTCAACTAGAAAGGTTTGTGCATGAAGACGTTCGGCATCAGTTAATACCTTTTCTTTTTTTACACCATCAGAGTGGACCACAAAATCTACAAAATGGGACTGATTGCGTGAGGAGGGCATAGTTCATCTAGGCTGTCGGTACTTGATCAGCAAGACAGCTACAAACCTGAAAGGATAGATGTTTATATCACAAAATTCGCTCGCGAGCAATAGAGTGTTGCACAGGTCCGAGCAAAACACTGGTAGCAAGAATGTAACAAATCCAATAAAAAATGTGTAATAATGATCACAGTACACTGTATACTGATGTATGCACAAGATGGCTGTTATCTAGGCTGCCTCTAGGATTTTGAAAAATCAGTTCTTTTCAAAACTGGAGACTTCAGATTGCCACCGAGATGGAGCTCAAGAACCGAAGTATATCATGGGATGAACAATTTCATATTTTTCTACTTGCAAGTCAGTGCAGTTTCCAGCCTGGCGACGGTCCTATTCGAACCTCTGAAATTAAATTTAACTCACAGTGGCGCGCAAGAGATGCGATCAAGTGAGATGTACCAACTGGCTCCAGCTGAGCCCTTGATGCCATAAGTGCTATCAGGAGCTGGAATCCGTATACAACAGAGAACCGTGGTGTAGTACCAGGGATGAAGGAAATATGGAGCCATAGCACCTATCCCGATATCAGACAGCTTCGGTGGGAGGATTGTCGAGACAAAAAGGAATAAAGTAAAAGGAGCACCATAAGATGGGGAACTGTATTACATGAACATGCAGCCTTTTAGTAGGATATATATATATATATATATATATATATATATATATATATATATATATATATATATATATATATATGAGAGAGAGAGAGAGAGAGAGAGAGAGAGAGAGAGAGAGAGAGAGAGAGAGAGAGAGAGAGAGAGAGAGAGAGAGAGAGAGAGAGAGAGAGAGAGAGAGAGAGAGAGAGAGAGAGAGAGAGAGAGAGAGAGAGAGAGAGAGAGAGAGAGAGAGAGAGAGAGAGAGAGAGAGAGAGAGAGAGAGAGAGAGAGAGAGAGAGAGAGAGAGAGAGAGAGAGAGAGAGAGAGAGAGAGAGAGAGAGAGAGAGAGAGAGAGAGAGAGAGAATTTTAAAAGTTAGCCGAGAATGTAGCGCTCTGCCTCGTTGCTGGTGCTCAAGGGCTAGGTGGGCTAGACCCAATTATAGATTTGGCTCAGTTTCTTCAACACACTGAGGCAATGCCTCCTCAGGTCAATCAAAGAAACAATGCCCAGGTACTCGTAGATAATGTTTGGTACTAAATTGTAACATAAGGTACATCACAAGGTTAAAAGATTGACACTGTCGACAATCATGGTGGACCAAAGAGCAAGAAATCACCCACCCATCCGGGTTCAAAAACGCCACACGTTCCACTCTATCCTCCAGCTTCTTCAGGGTTTATTATTTTACATTCATTGACTCGTTTGACAGATTTATTAAGCCAAACAGAGCGCCACATTTAGCCCCACCCATAGCAATCAAGTGATCTTGCCAGAGTACTAATGGCTATCAGTGCAGCCATTTTGAAACAGGTATTTCCTTGGAATAGCCCATCTATACTAATCTTCTAGGCACAATTACCTCAGTAATGAAACCTATTGTTAGTACAAGTTATGCAGGCATCATGCGGCGGGCTGTTTGTGCAATTTAAATTCACAATTTAGGCAAACATGGTACGCAAGTGCGTTATCATTGAGTATATGTGGCTGCGACTGCTAGATATAACAGCAGCAATGGCCGATACCTGCTGAGCAGGTAACTGGATAGCTGTAACTGGATACCATATGGGTTGGTTGGAGAACAATATTGCATGGAAGGAAGAACTAGAGACAACCACGAAACATAGTAGTATGGTATTGGTATATTGATTATCTTTTTATGATCTGGGATTAAACAGAACAGAAGATATCCAGTTACGTTAATCTCAATTACAATAATATGAATTTGAGATTGACTGCCACCATAAATTCTCATGAACTGGTATGTCTAGACATCAAATTCTCAATAACAAACGATTAACTATTTTCTGCCCTTTATCGAAAAGAAACACGCTGTAACTCGACACTCCATGCCAATAGCCATCACCCGACAGCATTAAAGAAATCCATCCTATATGGAGAGTTTTGCCAAGCAAAGCGCAAATGTACAAACGAAAATGATTATGAAAGGGAGGCTACATTCATTGGGGCCAGATTCCTTAACAGAGGATACACACGACCAATGCTAAATCAAACTTTTAAGAAGACAGAAGCATGGCCAAGGGCAGATCTGTTTAAACCTAAAGTGAAACAAAGAACGTTCATAGATTCATCCCAGCCTACACACATGAAGCCAATGACATACGAGGCATCCTAACTAAACACTGGAACATTCGGAGGTGTGATAAAGATCTTTCAAAAGTACTTGGTCCATCTCTCCAGTTAACTTTTTCGAGAGCACCAACCCTCAGAAACATACTCTTCCCCCCGTCAGATTCGCCCAGATCGAGCAGTAGACACCTGGGCTTGATTCTGAAGGCACAAACCTTAGGCTTTACAAAATGTTCTATATGCAGAATGTGTGACTGTTTCTAGAGCGCCGTTTGTAGACCCACAATTTACCAACTTGAATTTCAACACAAAATCACATGTCTGTCCAAATGTAATTGAATGCAGTTGTGGTCTAAACATATCAGCTCAACAATAGAGCCAATTAAACTGAGAATGTTACAACACTACAGAGCCATCAAAAATGCAGACCTGAACTACCCATTGACCCGAAATTTTATGGAGAAACATAAGACTTGACATTTCTAGGTTTGGCACACATTCCAGAGCTGGAAAGACAAGGGAATAGAGCATTTAAAATTGGGGCATCTAGAGGGCAAGCTAATTTGAAAATGCAACACGCTTGGACCTAAAGGCTTGAATGCGGATTTTGAAATCTATGTATTTTTAAACTGAATTTTTGAGAAGAGCGAGATAGTTATAGATGTCTTTGGTGTTATGTAGCAATTTACTGGTGTATTAATTTTCAATGCAATTTAGCACATGGTTATGTTCACAGATACAAATTATGGTCCATATATATGAACGTATGAGTATATTGGTAGCCATATAATATGGCTAAACACTAGCACCTTCATACGCACTACTTAACACTTTACACAAGCACTAGCACTTAAATTACTGTTGAAACATTGATTCTGGTGTTGTACATTCAGTAGAGAATGAGTTCCACTTTCTACTTTTTAACCGCATACATTTTTCTATAAAAGCTACATTTTGAACATGCATATTTGCACAAAACTCAGTGAAAGTGATCAGTTTTATGTCTCTGTATTATTCTATCTATTTGTGATGATCGAGCACTAGCTAACCAACTAAATACATTTATACTGATATTGTTTTTAGAACAATGCACTTGCACTGTTAATAACAATGCCATCGACAGAAACATGACTCGATGTACCAGAATGCTCTGCACGTAGCATTAAATGCTTGTACGTCAACATATAAACGGGACAGCACATAGCCTTCACCTACAAGCGAGATGCGATCACCATAACATATTACAAGAGATGACGGCAAACGTGCTTGTCATCTTTGGATAAGACTGCCGCACTTCCACCTTTCCACTCGCTCGGCAGGTATTGGACGTCACTGCTACTGGTTATATCTAGCAGCCATGGGCTCCAGTGAGATCTTTCTGTCCCTCTCAAATCAGTCTCTTAATCCCCACTCTGAGGCTACTCTTTCCACTCCATACTCTGGGGTTTCTTCCTTCTTTTCCCATTGTGGGGCTCTGCTTTTTCCTCTCCTCACCGAGGTATCTTGGTTCTCTCCCCACACACTTGAGATTGTGTCAGTCTCTCTCCCCACTCTGGGGCTGTCATGATCTCTGCTTCCAAAAGGTCAGGGTTTTCCCAACTCCCTTGGAAGCAGATCCATAACCCAGGTTCCGAGTGCCAACCAGTCCCAATTGGGACCTTTTGGACCCAGTCCTGGCGCCAGTGGCACCAGGCTCATAAATATGCCCAGTCCCAGCGCTGGAAGCGCCGGGCTCATAATGCTTGGGTGGACTTATCTGCAGCAGACCATGCTGCTTACTTGCCTGCCAGTTGAGCCTCTGATCCTCTTCTGTTTGGAACTACTTTTCCTGTTGGGTGGGGCAGGAGCCACTCCCTAGGTTCAGAACACTGGAACTCTTCTGGAAAGCAGGAACTCTTTTCTTACCTAGGCGTGGCTGTGGAAGGAGACACCTAAGCACTACAGGAGGCTATTTAAACCACACCCGATGGATGAATCTTGCTTTGCGTTATTCTGCATCCTCTGCAGCAGAACGCTCATCGTGTCTTCTGCATCTGATCCTGGGCCTAAGGAAAAAGGCTTACCATCCTGAATCCAGTCTTCAGCAACACCTATAAAGACAAGAACGAACAGGTTAGCATTACGGTCTTCAGTGACAGCGCTTCTCTTACCTGGTCCATCGGCTGTCGCCAACGCCTCGCGCTGCATTCCGGCATCTGAAAGACAAAGGCTTACCTACTCTTCGTGCGCTCCGGAGGCTTTCGGCGCTGCATCCCGCATCTGAAAGACAAAACAAGGTGCGTTTAAAGACATTGGGGAACTTTAATACTCACGTGCCATTACTCCTTTCCACATCTAACCCAGTGGGTATTCCGGCACCCTGCAGCCGCTCCGAACTTGTACCTGCAAAATAAAAAGACAGAGCGCATCGTGAAGTAGGCAACAAGCGCTTACTTGCGTGCTTCCAGGCGCTTCTATTTATCACACGGGCTCCATCTTCAACTCACTTCAGCCCGTCATCCGCCATCGCCGGAACCCTGCAAAACAAGAGACATCATTACTAAAGACTTTTAAAGACATTAGAATTACTCGAAACTTACCGTTCGTGCAGTAAACGACGGACAGCAGTCCTCTGAAGTCAAGAGGCCTGCTCCCCTTATCCAGTGAAGAAACTGGTTACAGCACCCTGCCCCGAGGCAGATGGAGAGCACGGCGTTCACTTACCTAAGGTGAGAGCGTTAACCTTTGGGGTTCTACAGGAGAAGAGAAAGGGAAGAAGAGAGACATTCAATAACCCAGTTCATTAATCCCATATTTTCTATCTGCAGACATCTTACCCTTCGAGTCAGACATACAGTGCACAGAGGTCCAGCCCAAAGAGCCAGCCGTGTGTTACACATCACCTTTGAAGATACGGTATACGCCCAGTCAAGACCAGCGCCTCTACGGGAATCAGGTGAGCGTTACAGGGGCTTTCCTTTTCTCTACTCTGGGGCTTCTTGGTATTCTCCCCTCTCCGGGGCTTGTTTCACTCTCCTCATTTAGGGTATCTCGGGGCTCACCCCTATTCAGGGCTTTCATCAACCTTTATCTACACTTTGTGGCTTCTCCGCTCACACCCCAGTCTGGGGCTTCTTGGCGTTCTCTACTTGCCAGGGCTATTCTCACTCTTCCTCCCCACTCTGGGGTGTTTCCGGTCTCTCCTGCTCTGGGGCTTTTCTGTCTCGCTTGATTACCATCCACTTTCCGATCCACTGCATACCTGGTTGTGATGGGTGGTGCTCCTCGGGAGGCTGGAGCAGTCTGGATGGAGCGCCCATCTCCATGGCACCATTGACACGACTTATCTGCTCAGGTCTATATCTGGCATCTACTCTTCTCAACCAACTTCGTGTTGCAACAGGTGTGCGATCAATATTTAGCATGGGGGCTCCAATTTAGACAGCAGTAAACATTCAGCGTTGGATCTATTTTTCTCTGAGTATTGCGGAGGAGTATATTCTCCCCCTCTCTGGTGATACAGGTGAAAAATGGCATGTGCCCCGCCCTCCTGTCCAACATTGGAGAAGCAGAAGTATTGTCCATTGAGGCAACCAGGCTGCCCTTACTATAGGTAGGTACATTAGAAAATAGGTGACACTTCACACATTTATTTAGGATAGCAAAAATATAAAGAAATGCTTACATTACACACAACCTAATTAACACAGAATATAGATTTCCGACATAGAATGTAGGTCACCAAAAGGCAGCCATTTGTCACATCATGCATTGCAGATGACCATAGGACTCAACTCATGGAAAATGAAAAGTGCTGAAAGCACAGTAATCTAGATACCCAAACCAAGGTTATTGGGAAAGGGGAGGGTTTGGACAAAAGCCAAGGTGCAGTGACTTAGCAGTTTAAATGGTAATATATTATTTCCAATGGTGCTGCTTACAATTGAAATTGACAAAGTCAGGAAAAGATGAGCTAAGGCGAGGTAACCAATAGAAAAAAAAAACAAACAGCTAATCTTTGTCCTTGATGGACTGGCTGTAGCAATGAGTCATGCCGAAATGTTTGGGAGGGGATTTAAATGCTTAGATGAATTTGAGTGTGCTCCCCATCATAATGTCATTAATAAGTGTGTGATGCTACTGGGGAATAGTAACCGTAATGGAAAGTTATGGGGCCCCTTTTTAGATGCTGGGACCTATTCATGTTAAATGGTAGAACCAGGGGAAATATCCAGGGCCAATATACATGGGCTGGGAACAATAGCCAGGCTACCATAGATCATACCTTCGGCAACAACGCTTGTTTTGTAGCTATTGAAGACCTAAGTGTGATTCCCACTGATTGTAGCAACCACAATTACTAGCTCGTACTATCAACTTCCAATGGACGGCGCCCAACCTTCGTTGTTGCTCTGGTATACAACCCAAGCACAACACCAAGCGTATTTACTGGTCTGCCAGACACCTCCATAAAGTGGAAGTGTTGGTGTTGGAGCTTTCAGGTGAGGACTTTGCGGTGTTGGGTGCCCTAAGTTGTAACAAGGTTCAAGAATGGCTCAAAGTCTTAGCAACTCAAACAAGCTGTAGTCCAAAAGGTTATTTGCGGTCTTGTAGTAAAGCTGGCTATAAATTCGACAGTGCGCGGCCGACGGCTTTCGGCGCTTGAGATGATTAGCCAAGTGAAGTGTATTAAGAATAATTATAAGAGTTGGCTTAAGCGCTGGACGTCTTCGATTCTAAATACCCAATGACAAAGTATGATCATGGCACTCAAAAGTGGCAATACTAGGAACATGGGCAATGTTATCTAGGGCTAAAGGGGATAGTAGGAAAGTTATACTTTTACTAAACTATTCAGGAGCTAGAGTGGATTAGCCACATTGGAGGGAGGGGGGATTGCCCTGTTGGGGCCTCGCCTCGGAAACATATGCCTGGTGGTTGGCCCCTGGTTTTAGATGAGGATGACATTAAAGTTACTATTTTGAAACTTAAGAATTCTAGGGCCCCCAGCCCGAATGGTCTAACTAATGTTGTTCTGAAGCAGAATCCTACCGTGTGGGCTATGTAAGAAAGGCATAGTATCAAAGTAAGACCGGTTCAAGTGATCACAGTTCGGGGGTGTTTATTGAACTTTATCAGGGGTAAGAGAAACACCCATCGAAACCTAAATCTAAGATGAGAGCAAGCTATGACCATCAAATAATACAGTCCTAGTGGAATCTAGTCAAATAAAAAGGGCCTATACTAAATAAAACTATTGCCAATCCTTACCGCTATGCTATAAATAGTGTGCGATAATGTTCACAAAAAGAAGTGTTCACAAAATGATACGTCAGGATGTTTAGGCCGTTGGCCTCCCTTCCCAACGTTTTTAGCACAGAACAAGGCGTGTCACTCGAGCACAACACACTCTTGGGCTTCTTCGGCACAAGGTCACAGTTCCTTTTACCAATATCAGGGCCTTCTGTGCCCAAGTCTCTTTTATTCAAAGTCTCTTGCCTCAGTGTGCCCAATGTACCAGAAAGAATGAAAGAAGGGTCCTTTCCAAATATTCAAGTCAAGCAATTTTTACTCTTTACCCTGGATCCTATTTTCACAATTAGCTTCTCAGTCGGGTTTAGACCAACTTTAATCGCAGGCATCCCCCAGTCGGGCTCACATTTGCCACATCAATATCTTCTCAGGTGCGTTACTATTCACCCAGGATCCTCCTCTTCTGGACCTGGACCGGACCCCTTTTCTTCAATTAGGCCCACTCAGCCGGGCTCGGACCAATTTCAGTTTGCAGACAAACTAAGATTTTGGAATGTGCATGGGATACAACTTAACCCACAGCAGGACCACTTCCATTTCACAGTTCAATCATTTTTATACGCTCAAGGGGAGGGGGCGGGGCTCAAACAGAGACCTGCGAGTGAGCAACACTATGGCACCGGACCACTTTCTGGTACCTATTTTGGTTTCATAAAGTTCAATCATATACAAGTTCTCCTTCATAAAATGTTGTTGCTTGCAACCTTGAGCAGAAACACTCCGGTCTGCTATCAGTTTCTCCAACTCACCAGCTGTGCTGAATTCACTGCCGTTGCTTTGCTGTCCGAGTCAAGGACAGTACGACAGTAGCAATTGCTTCTCCCCCACTTGGCTATGAAGTCGGAAGGGCCCTGTGTACCTTTGACACTCGCTACACCATTCGGCAGCTGCAAGGCTTCTTTTCCTTAAGGCTTTTTGAAAATCGCGGTCCTTTGTTGAAAACGGCAAGGGTAATTCCCCCCCCCCTTGTCGTCCTCTCTGGTCTTGCCGCCTTTCTTCTTGGTTTAAACTGCCATCTTGGAATGGCTGCCTCCTCGTGTGTTTCGTCTTGCTTAGTGTGCGCTTTCATGCTCCGCCTTTTATCTGTATGGGGAAGTCTGATGTGTGTAATTATCAGTAATTGCCTGACCCTTGCGTGGGGACCTGTCGGGTATACGGCTCTGGTGTTAGTCCGTTGTTGCGGACTATGAACTGTACATCAGAAAGTGTGTCGGGGAAGGCGGGGGGAAGAGAGTTGAGTTTCGAGGTATCCTACCTGGTAGGATGGGTGTTATAAGGAAGGGAATACCACGTCTCACCCTTTGGTGTCCCACTTCCGCTCCCCGAAGACCCCCCACCAATCCAGGTGATCCTCCCGGAGTGGTCCACCCCCAGGAACTAGATCCAATAGCGATGGCTGTGTACTGGACACCTGGATGACCGATTCCCCGGAGACTAGCGGGTGAGACACCTACATTCTACACTGAGATCTTCACATGCATTTTATTAATTTGGTTTGCATACGTTCTTTTAGAACTAAATACAAATAAATATTCCAACTAAGGACAATAAAATTACAAAATTTCAAGAATTTTAATTATAATTAAGCACCAGGTAATCAGTAAATAACTTCATTTTTCTATTTTTTTCTTATTTTAAATTCTTAAAAGGGTGCTACACATTTTTAAATGTTCCAAATGAAATAAAATTGGTAAATTACACAAATGTAATTATTTCAACTAAGCAGCAGGGAAGTAATTAGAAAATTATCACATTTCTTTATTTTTCAATTTTTGTTATTTTAAATTCTTAACAGGGCCTAACAAATGTTAATCTTCCAAATGAGGCAATACAATTATGAAATGAATTCCAGAATTTGAATTACTTTAAGAAGCCGATAACTGCACAATAACATTTTTATTATCAGGGGATTCATTCAAGAATAAAGATTTTTTTTATGCCCTTTTCTTAAATTTGTAAAAGTATTACTTCAAAATGGCTAAAAGCTATTTAAGAGAAGACTAAATTTCGAAAGGAAATTTTCATATGCAGAGTGGAAGTCAATGTTTGTATCCCCTCTCTCGCCAAACTGCCAAAGTGAAGTGGCGGATACAGACAGATCTTAATTATATTTGGGGTATTGGTATATTATTGAACAATTGTCTCGAGAATACATCAGATCACAAAACTGAGAAGAATTACAGCAAAGCTGGACTTTCTCAAAGATACATTTGTTGGGGACTGGGAGCAACTGCAGGTTAGAATTACCCGGTTGGAAACAAACTAGGATAACCCCAAAAAACGTTTAGACCAACAGACACATTGTGTGGGTAAACAGACAGGTAATTCTGAGCCAATTTAATTCTAAAAGAAGTGTACATATTACAGAATTAGAGGACCTTAAGCAAGATCATGCAAAATGTTCCCTACAGCAGCATGAACTCCAAAGAATAATGGAACAGTGATCCAAAATAGAATAATTTGTACACCAGTTTATTAAATTAAAACTAAGTAAATGATCTATACGTTAAAGAGAGACAAACCAACAATATTGGTCACAGAAATACCACAAGTAATTGAATAACCAGGTACAGATTAACACCAAGGGCACACAATTATCTATGGAAGGTGAACAGCACCAGACCTGCATATATCAATTGAATTCCAATATTAGAAAGGTTAATAAATGCCATAAATCATGTGGTAAAAGTTTGAATTGCTGAAAGGGGAATATAATTAACTTCAGTATATTATGCAGAATAATTTGCATAAATCAACTAAACCTACAAGCATTGGAGGATAACATGGAGAGAATTCCATGTCTACCAAGACAATGCTCAAAAGACAGGGTGGTTCCTCCTATAGTTACTCAAGGGGGACAGAGACCTTCTATAAACAGTAAAATAGCCTCTTCTGAGAGAGACTAGAAAGTGTACTTGAAAATAATCCACCATTTTAACATTGAGAAAACGATAGTGTGCATGAGCTACCATTTCAGGAACACCTACCACCTAGTGGGCAAAGATTGAACTGCAACTGACAAGTTTTCAAACTTCTAATGGTCGAAGTCTTTCCTTATTCTGAAATCAAATCGATCCTTCTAGAAACACACAAAGGAGCCCTACAGATGGCTACAGCCAAGTCAATGCCAGTAGGCCCGAACTTATGTTATAAGAAATATGCAATATTCCCCTTAGTGGTGGTAGCTCTACGGTCAGCAGAGGATAGGCACGTAATAATACGGACTGTGTTCTCATCAAAAGATCTAAATACAGAAATAGAGATACATGTTCTATGGAATCAGAAGCAGAAGATGATCTCTTGGCATTGGGTAGAGCACAAGCATAAAATGTGTAAACAAACGAGGGCACAATAAAGATAATTAAATCTGAGAAGTCGGATAAAGATTTCTTCCAAAATTCAGAGAAAGATGAACGTATTGATCATCATATTGTTTCTGTAGACTGTACATACAGGACTCAATACCTATGTAGAAAAGCACTAGCAATGCCAACAGTTCGCGCTTTTGTGTTGCCATGGGAAGGGCACTTGCCAGGCACTGCTGTAGTGGTATTAACTGGTTATTGATAGTAACAGCTGCAAAATACTTTGACTACCTCGACAATAGCAGTACCGGACAAATACCCAATACTTATACACAAGCCACAACTGTTGACTTTGCCAGTGCTCGTTTTTTACAGGACTTTAGTGAAGGACAGGTATAGTGCTTATACATCCAGTGGCTGAAAACGGACACGGTGAAGACATTATTACACCCATACTGTGTTTAAAACTTCAATTAATTCATTAACTCTCAGAAGACTCCCCAAGAAAACACTGGTAGGCACTTGAGTGCAAAGTTTGATGGTAGGGCTTCGTTAAAGAATTAAAGCGAGCTCAAACAGTTCCCACGAGGGGATGTTTTTGGCAGGGAGGGGCAGGAACTGGGTCAGAATGGCCATAGGGATTATCATAGCCATGGTCAGTCAATGAGTGGGCAAACAACCAAACACCTACACACATTGTGTCCATCCTCATATGCCATTTATCTCTATCTAGCTGTTCTCTAATGCAATAGTTTTGGCTTACTGGTGGTGCCAAAGTGCTACCTTATAACCAAACAAAAACATATATATATATATATATATATATCTCAAATCCTTTAGCTGGATGGTAGATTAAGATCAGGCAGTATGTTTCTCTAGTTATTAAAACGGAACACCAAAACCTGGAATGCTTTAAAGAATGAATTGCACAGACATTTCAATTCACTCTGTCCAAGAGGCAGAATGTGTTGCTTATTGGATGGTTTGCGACCCAAATGGATCCCCTCGTAAGTAAGACTGCTGTGCATTCCTGAGGATTAATAAGAATATAGACAGTGAATCAAACTTTTGAAAATTAATTAATACCTCTATTCCTTCCAAGCGGAAGCCATATAACTCGCAAGACATTATCATGGTAACCTCTAAATAAGTTGAACAGGCGACTCACGTGTTGGAAATGATTGCAAATGAAAACTGCTGATAATTCAATTAAGACCAAAGAGAAGGGGAAAACAAAACATCTGGCACAGTAAGCAATGGGTCCACGTCTGTATTACCCTTGGTTACCTACGGTGAACCCCCATGTTTTATCGGTGCATTTGAGAAGCTCAGCTTCACCTCACTGATGAGGCCCAACAAGGCTGAAACACGTGTCTCGGGTTGCTGATCGTACTCTTGTTCAGAGGGTTATTGCCAAGCATTTTGGTGCTGGATTCCCTTTGTGGGTAAAGGACATTTGACCCATGTTCATTCTCAGTAGAGAATGAACTCCTTTTCATTAGTCATTTAGAGCTGGTACTATTGAGAATTAGGACCAAAAGGGGTGCGCCCCAGAACAAAAAGAAGGAGGGACCAAAGGAGAAGGTCAAGAAACAACCAAGTATAGAAATTCATATTAGAGCTGGAATGACTTGAAAAACAGGCACCAGAAAAAGGAAGACACCATCGCAGTCAGCATGTTCCAGTGAAGAACCGAAAGAACAAAGAATAAGGCTGAAAGCCAAGTGTAGCACTAAGGTCACCAAAAGTAGCACAGAGGAAATGTGAGGGTGATTTAGTACCGAAACCAATTAGCAATAAAGAACAAAGTGATAGTGTAACACTGTAATTCTGATATATATTTATATAGCACCTACGTGATCAAGCGGTTGGAATACCGCGAAACACGACTTTCTTGCCAGGCTCTCCTTTTTTCGGAGGCACATCCATTAATAAAATATTTGTTTGCCTGGACTAGATGTGCCTCTTTATTGCTGAGCGGACATTAGGATTGCTCAGCTGCTCTCTGGAGTGCATCCCATTCGATGTGCTTGCAATGAAGTTTCTTTGAAAATATATATATATATACATATATATATATAAATCAATGTAGCTAAATGATGGCGCTCTACCTCCTTAGGTGGCTGGTGCTGGAGTGACGAATTTAGCCAAATTTGTAAATTTGAGAAACACACACAAGCCCCTGCGCGGTTTTAACACTGCAAAAAACCACCCAGTGGGCATGTGTAGAAAATACTCCAGCACACAAGACCTAGCTATTGAAAATATCGTATTTATTGGTACTTAATACAGCACATTACAAAAATACAGAGGTGAGATCATACGCCTCTGTGACAGCCATAAGGTTGAACAAAACACTCACCCCACGGGTGGAAGATGGTCACGCGTTCCGCCTGAATGCTCAGGCTTCCTCAGACCTTTAAAATCCAAATGCGGCTTGCACATCATAGAATTTAAAAAGAAAAGCAGTTACAGAACATCCCCATTCGTGTCACATCACGTGCAGACACGGTCATGTGACCGCTGTGAGGAAACAAAGGTGAAATCTATCACCTACGATGACCTCCATATTGGAATGGTCAAAGTCCTATAGATCAGGCAAGCGCGATACTTAATTGCGTAAAAGCTACGCGTAAGGGAGTCACTAATGTTAACTACCGCATTGTGAACTACACCATGGAGATGCTCTAAACTGCTTATTTTAACTTATTATTGTCAAATTACAATTGATGTGTAACAAGTGAGCACAAGTGTGCCTGTTCATAATTGGATGACTGAAACCAGCTAGGGTAGCCGCTCTCAGACATATGCCCCCACATAGGGTCAGTGTTTACAAGCCAGGGGGCATTATTCTTACAGGCAGGTGCCCTATTGCTTAGTGGATGCACAAGTGAACGCAGAGTCTGGAGGGAGAGTAAAATTGATTCATCATCTAGCTCCTCCCAGTGTGCAAATGGCAGTTCCTGAGTGAATAATTAAATCCTTCAAATTAGCAGCCTACTACAGTAAATACACAGAAATAAGTTCCATTACACCAATAAAATGTCCATTGTGCAAATAGCAATTCCTATGACAATGATAAAGGGCAAGAGAAAAGCAGCCTTATTAAATAAATCAATCAGCAGCTCAGTACATCGCAATGTGGAGATGTGTAACTTACACTTCTCCCAATGTGCAAATAGCAATTCCTAAATTATTGAGTACAGTTCAGACTAGTATAAAGTGATGGCCAAAAGGTCATCCCATGTTTCAAATGTCCAACTGTTAGTCCCTAGTGCAAATCGCAGTTCCTATGTCAATGATAAAGTGCAAAAAGGATGGCAGCCTCATTAGATATGTCATTCAGCTTATCGATATATAATAGTGTAGAGATGTCTAACTCTCACTTCTCCCAATGTGCAAATAGCAATTCCTATGTCAATAGTACAGTGCAAATCATACAGATATAAATATAGCGTAATTGCCTAAGGCTCATCCTGTATTTCCAGTTTACCCCTACCAAGTGTGCAAATGGCAAGTTAAGATTTCAACACATCTAAAAACAAGGTTATATACAACACTCATATCATCATATATATTGAAAAGCTCAGGTTTGCAAAAATACAGAGTTCTGCATCCATGTTCAATCCTTTCGGTCTCAAGGTGTCAAACTTACAAATGAGTGTTGCTTCTAATTGCCTCAATTTCAATTCTCGGTTGCCTAATCTTTTGCTGGGTAGTATGTAAGCCAGCCCCGTGAAGGATCGAGATTTCACATCGCCATTATGTTTTTCTTGAAAGTGGCTAGTGAGAGGATATGTTAAATCTCCTTTTTTGATGGCTCTGTCTTGTTGGAGAATCCGCATCTTTAAAGGACCTATTGTCGAGCCTATATAATGCAAGCTACAAGTACATGTAATCACATAGACCACATATTTTGTGGTACAAGAGATTCTATGTTTGTATTTCCAAAAGTGACCATTCACACTCTGGAAGGGAACCTTGGACACATGGTTGCACAATTTACAGTGAGCACATTTATAGAAACCTGTTCTTCCACTCTGAATAATTGCTAAGTTATCAGCCGGTTTGCTAATTACCATGCTAGGGGACAGCATAGTTTTGAGCGTGGGAGCCTTGCGATACGTAATCTGAGGGAAGTCATCAAGAACTGGCTTGAGATGAGGGTCAGTGAGCAAAACTTTCCAATGTTTGTTCATTATCATTTTGATTTCTTTGATGTACTGAGCTGCTGATTGATTTATTTAATAAGGCTGCTTTTCTCTTGCACTTTATCATTGTCATAGGAATTGCTATTTGCACAATGGACATTGTATTGGTGTAATGGAACTTATTTCTGTGCATTTACAGTAGTAGGCTGCTAATTTGAAGGATTTAATTATTGACTCAGGAACTGCCATTTGCACACTGGGAGGAGCTAGATGATGAATCAATGTTACTCTCCCTCCAGACTCTGCGTTCACTTGTGCATCCACTAAGCAATAGGGCACCTGCCTGTAAGAATAATGCCTATTATAGGCACACTCTCGAAAATCAGGGCACTTGCCTTTTGACGATTTGGCTGCGGCTGCTGCTCGCGTAATCCCTGGCTTGTAAACACTGACCCTATGTGGGGGCATATGTCTGAGAGCGGCTACCCTAGCTGGTTTCAGTCATCCAATTATGAACAGGCACACTTGTGCTCACTTGTTACACATCAATTGTAATTTGACAATAATAAGTTAAAATAAGCAGTTTAGAGCATCTCCATGGTGTAGTTCACAATGCGGTAGTTAACATTAGTGACTCCCTTACGCGTAACTTTTACGCAATTTAGCATCGCACTTACCTTATCTATAGGACTTTGACCATTCCAATATGGAGGTCATCGTAGGTGATAGATTTCACCTTTGTTTCCTCGCAGAGGTCACATGACCGTGTCTGCACGTGATGTGACACGAATGGGGATGCTCTGTAACTGCTTTTCTTTTTAAATTCTATGATGTGGAAGGCGCATTTGGATTTTAAAGGTCTGAGGAAGCCTGAGCATTCAGGCGGAACGCGTGACCATCTTCCACCCGTGGGGTGAGTGTTTTGTTCAACCTTATGGCTGTCACAGAGGCCTATGATCTCACCTCTGTATTTTTGTAATGTGCTGTATTAAGTACCAATAAATACGATATTTTAAATAGCTAGGTATTTTAAATAGCTAGGTATTTTAAATAGCTAGGTCTTGTGTGCTGGAGTATTTTCTACACATGCCCACTGGGTGGTTTTTTGCAGTGTTAAAACCGCGCAGGGGCTTGTGTGTTTTTTTCATATATATAGAACAAGGATGCCCAGACAGAGGATGAATTGTTAACTGGTGATATACTTTACTTTAAAAATTCAGAACCATCACCTTCATAAGAGATACTTGCATATAAAGGAACGGGGTGTTAGGCAGAATCCTGTGCAGTGCCCTTAGGGACCACTACACACACAATTAAGACTACAGGTGGCAATACAGGTTTTACCTTGGGTACAAGCCTGTACTACTATGTTAAAGTGGTAGCAGTAGCGGAGCAGCCAGGCTTATCTCAAGAGTATATGAGCAGTAGCAGAGATTACATAAAGGGTCCACAATAACTGTGACTCAAGCAAACACTGACTCAAGGTTTCAGGTAAAAAATATAAGTACATTTATTTTTAAACCATTTGTTATTAACACAACACTTCTATTCAATTTAAAACCACACGTTAAATACACTTCCACTGACCAATTCACTTTGTACGGTATAAATCAAGGTAAGTACCCTGTGCTTCAGAGAACCGGTGTTACGAGACAATACACTTTGCCGTGAATACAATTGTGATCACTTTTTGACAGTTCAGTCTACTAAATAAACGCGTATCCGTCAAGAGGCCGGAGCCAGTGTCAAGTGGAACCGGGTTCCTGCGTCGAGGATCACACGTTGGATAGTTCGCGATTCAAAGTTGCCAGAAGTACTTTAGATATTGTCAAATATTCGGAAGCAAAAGTTATGAGGGAAAAATAAGGGCAAGCTTTATAAGCGAGAAATAGGGATTTCACCCAAAATTCCTCAAGCAGGACACAGTACCTTTTCAAAGAAGAAGCTGGTGCCACGGCAGTTGTTCCTGGTAGTTTCTGTAGACCCACGATTCCTGGCTTCGGCACGAAGAAGGACGGTGAAGGGGGTCTACCTCACACAGGGATGAGGCCAGCAGCATCGACGATTAATAAAAGGTGAGCTCCTTAAAAACAGGAGAGGCTCTTCAAGCGGCTATCCGGACCACTACAGCAGTGTGCAGCGATTTCAACCACAAAGGCGACCTCTGGCTGAAGAAGATGAGCTGGTTATCCCCACCAGGCTCAAGGGAAGACTACTCCGGAACTGGATCTCCTATTAGTCGTTGAAGGGTAGATCGCTCAGGACTGCAGCAGGGCTTCACCGGTACGGGATAATTTCAGCAGTCAAACTCTCCTCCGCTTCTCCGGTTCCTTGTAGTTCCAGTGGCAAGACAATGACTTCCAGCCCAAGAGACCTGCCTTTTATGCGAAAATCCCCCATTCACACAGCCTGGCTGTCAATCACACAGCAGGGGGGTTGTCCAGCCCGGACAACCACCTCAGCCAATCATAAAAAAAGTGTGACTAGGGTTTCCTAGGATACCCTGTGCAGGGAGTGACTACACCCCTCCCTCACATTCAGCCCACCTAGACACCCAGGCGCCTTGAGGAGGGCTTCTTGGCAGAAGCCCGCCAAAAGACAGTGTACAAAGAATGCAAACCTGGTTTGCTGCGCAAAGTAAAACACAAGAAGGATTTGAACTAAAAGAAATGGTGAATAGACCGCAACGGAGCCAAAAGAAAGTATTTGGTCAAGCGGGTTTAAGTTCGAGGCGAACACAATAGCCTACAATATTACCACGGTTATTTAAGATAACCGCGGTAGAAAATTTAGGGTAGATACCACTGCCATCAGCCATGTCTGAATGTTAAAAAGAGCAAAGCAATGCTCTAGGAGGTACAGATAAAAAGGGCTAAGAGTTAACCCTTCCAGTACTCCATGTAAGATGGTGTGTACTGGATCTGTGGTTAATTTGACTTAGTAAAGTTAATGGTAACTTTACCCTTTTCTGGGGGACAGTAGTCAGCCTCAGAAATGGAGTCGGTGGGAAGTCTGAACGACAACCCTGGGCCACTGCACCAAAGGTGCTGTGTGACACACAAAAGAGGGCGGCTACTGAAGTGGTGTACTCCAGAGTCCACAATCATAAAAACAGGTAAAAACACATAGCAAAACACAAGAGGGGTGAAAAGCTCACACTCTTACCAAGTGGAAAAGAAATAACTCCAGAGATCCAGCAAAGCTTATGAGGGACTCACTAGGTGAGGGAAATTAGCCATGAAATGAGAATTCTCCCTAACACAGGGCAATAGGTAAAACAATTAACAATGCTAAACACTTATTTTTAAAAATCTGAGAAAGGAGACAGAATATAGACACATAGAAGAGAAGAATTAGAAAGAAAGAAAAAAAAAAATCAAAAGAACCCCATTGACCAGGGACTTATTTTCTTAATCTTCGATTTACTCAATGATACATCGGATCCCAACAATCCCAGGACTAACGAAAAGCATTTATCTAATGACCCAGACTCAAATGGTTTCACTCAGGAGTTGCTTGATGTTGGGCAAGTAACAGGTAACATTAGATATATTTGATAGTCTTTTTCCAGTCCGAATACTATGCAGGTTGAAGGAGGAATTCAAGGAAAAGGTCAGAGGTCAAACTGCTGTGGAATGCCCAGAACCTAGAAGTAAATAATTGTAAGGACACTGAAGGGTCTAAACAGGTAGTTTCACCATCAGTTTCAAAAACACTGGTAAGTACCTAAATTATAGGAGATGAGGAGGTGAAAGTATAGGCATTGCCGAGAAGATAATGCCTCCATTCCACATGACACTACATCCTGGAAAGGAGTATGGCAGGATCGAGGAAGGTTTACCAACACATTAATAATTTGCATTCCCTGTGCACACTAAAAATTATTGAAGACCACTATTATGCACCCATTACTATTCAGGGGCAATGCCAGGCCTTCCCATTAGTTGATACAGGAGAACAAGTGACAATTATGAACAAGAGCATTCTTGAAACAACTGAACAGGAGAAAAAGGATCATCTGCAAATGCAGCCAGTGCAAAATCCAGTATACAATTTTGATGGAGGAGATCCCCACTAGAGAGATTTAAGGCTGGTAAAGATAGGAAAGCATAAATGCAAACATCTAGTTTTTATAACACCAATGTAGGAGACACCAGTCTTTATGGGAAATGATCCTTTAAGAAGATGGTTGCCATTAATTGGCGAGTAAAGGGGGTGCTGTGATCCACAGTCAGGTGGTCGCTGAAACTCCAAAATGTCAACCTCCAGGACAGATGTTCACGAAAGTGCCACACAGTAATCATACAATAATACAGTTGATGTGTATCTTCAGAATGGCCAAGTGTCAGATATCACTATTATATTGTTACATGAGTCAGAATCAGATGACAGGAAACAGATCAACCTATTAAAGCCCATCTAGAAAATGGAAGACTCCAGTAGATGAAAACACATTTGAAGCTCCATCAGCAGAATTAGAATTCAGAAACCGTCAAATCGAGCACATCTATTGTGGTGCAGATTGAAGTGCAAGATGGATGCCCCTGCAATCTGGTATGACTTAATGACTCATTGAGAATATCAATACAGAATTGTCATTAGAACAGAAGGAGTTTCTTCATTGAATCATTAGTTCAACAGTTAAAAGGATAGAGAAGACATGTTCCATTTCACTAATTGAGACCTAAAAGGATCTGGGTTGGATGAACCAGACTCGTAGGATAGTCGCAAGATTCATGATGAAGATTGGTCTTGGATCCAAGAAAATCCATCACAATATATGGATTGTAAGAAATCCCAAAATGCCCATACGACATGCTAGTAGACTGTATGATTACCAGATGGATTGAATGTATCCCCCGCCCAACTGTAGTTCAGAAATGGCTGCAACGTTGATTGTTAATCACATTTTCTCTAGATTTGGTTTACCCTAAAGGATTGAGTCACAGAGGCAGCAATTTCACAGGTAGAGTAATGGCAGAAATGTGGGAATGAAAACTATGCATTTCCTACAGACCATCCTCAATTGGGGGCATCAAAAGGATGAATCAAACAATTAGTAGCTTATTGTAGCATATTGAAGAAATCTGGTGAGGCAGGACCCAATTGGAAATTGACTGCTCTTTGCCCTCCTAGCAATTAGAGCACCATCTTCCAAAGCCGGTGTTAATACACCATTTATTGTATTAAAATGAACCAACTCTGATCAACGCACCAACTCATGAATTTGTGGATAATCTGAGGAAACATTTATTGTTCATTTGTAATGCGCCTGTACACAAGTGTTTCAAGACGCAACCATGAATGGAGGGGATACAAGGGAGAAACATATGTCTTCAAAGACATGGTACATTCAGATCGTACAAGTGCGTAGACAGGTGTGGGAGAGGTGGGGAGGGACAAGTGGAGGGGGATCGGGGGACCAAGTGCACCCAGTCAGTCAGAAGCTCAGGTAAGTGCTGAGGTGCCACTCATGGGTCATTGACCAAGTGCAGTAACGATGAGGCAAGTGCAAGGCCTGGAGGCAAGTGCAAGAGGAACTGGGGAGTGTGCCAGGGAACCATGAGACTGTGGTACACCAGGCGGCCAGTCAGGAGGGAGAAGGAGTGATATAGGGATAGAGCAGAGAGAGGTTAGCAGGGTAGATGGAGGGAGAAGTAGTAGAAGAGGAATGTCTTAAGTAGTTTCAGGAAAGTAAGGAGATCCTGCTCAAGACGGAGGGAGGTTATTCCAGAGGGAGGCCCCTGCAGAGGATAAAGATCTCCCTCCAAATCTTGGAGAACCGACTCAATCACAGAAGGTTGGAGGAAGATTAGCGGAAGGCTCAGGAAGGACAGTATTTAGGTAGGCATTGTTGCAGACAGGTAGGTCCCTGCCCCCAGAAAGCCTCATGGACAATGCAGAGGGTCTTTAACTTGATCCTTGCAGACACGGGGAGCCAGTGGAGGGATTTCAGCACTGGAGAGATGCGGTCCCTGGGCTTGAGGCCAAGGATAAGTCTTGCGTTTCTGTTCTGGATGACTTGGAGGGTGCAGAGCAGAAGCAGGGCGGTTGAGAAAGAGGCTGTTGCAGTAGTCCACCCTTGAGAGAACCAAGGCTCTGGAGACAGTGAGCCGCTGAGGAACGGTGAGAAAAGGGAGAGTACCTCTGTGGAGGTGCAGCTGGATTTTTTTTTAGAAATGTCCAAAATGTGAGTGGAGGAGGAGAGAATGGGGTCGAAGATG
The DNA here is from genome assembly GCF_040938575.1 of Ambystoma mexicanum. Classification (NCBI taxonomy): domain Eukaryota; kingdom Metazoa; phylum Chordata; class Amphibia; order Caudata; family Ambystomatidae; genus Ambystoma; species Ambystoma mexicanum. The sequence continues at coordinate 722,817,120 of NC_090923.1, forward strand.
ACCCCAGGGTTTTTTGCCTCGCAGGTTGGGGCGGGTCCAGGCCAAAGGAGGTCAGCCAGAGTGAGAGTGGCAAAGCGGGAGCAGGGACCCCAATGCAAAGGAGCTCAGTCTTATTGGCATTGAGGCAGAAGTCCTTTGCAGCACACGAGTGAATTGCGGGTAGACATGAGCGAGGAAGAGAAAATGGCTGAGGGTAGCCTGAAGGAGAGTTGCGCATCATCCCTAATTCCACCTGGGATGGGTCGGAAAGGAAGGTCCACCTGTTTGGTTGAAGTATTTATAGACCAGACTTGTCTGGTGACCTCATTAGGTGTGACAGGAGTGAAAGAAGAGAGGAGAAGTGGTAGAGGGGCCAAGGGAGGCCCCAGAGGTTTTACTGTATGATGTGGTGTGGAATAGAGAGGAAAGAATGTCTTGGGTTTTTGCGGTGCAGTGTGAAGCTATGTACAAGCATAGGTCCTGGGTGGGTGTATCAGAAGTGGAGGCTGCTCCAGGATTGGCCAGTTCCTTACAGACTTTGAAACATTCAGCCGCGGAAATGCAGGCTTAAATAAAGATTCTTTTCTTGGAGTGGATGAAAAGTCGATGTTGCCTTTGGAGGCAGCGGTAGGCCAGTTTGTCAGAGGGTCCGTCTGACTAATTCCATTTCCGCTCATCTGCTCTACACTTATGTTTGAGGGCAGCCAGATCTGAGTCGTACCAAGAATTGCACTTCTTGGAGGGCTTCAGTTGGAACCTCATGGCAGGGGCAAGAGTATCAAGAGTGCTAGAGAGATTTAAGTTGGCGAGGGCGAGGCCACCAGGGATCGCGCTGATGGAACCAGCAGTTGTGTAGCCCTCTCGCTTCAGGCCCATCTGAAGTGGTATTATCCCCCATTTAGAGGACCCCCCGCCTCCAACAAATGGCTGCCCCAGGTGGATGAGGTATAGGGGTAGCTGGGGACGAAAACCCAGGTCAAAACACAGCCCCATTGCTGAGTTACAATGGAGTCCGCTGTCGCAGTAAAGGACGCAACATGCCGTGATAAAGCTCCTGTCGCAAGGAGGGACCCGGCGTTGGCATCACCAAGCAGCACGGTGGACCTCAATGCGAGATCCACCAGTACCCAGCTGTGAAGGCAGCCAGTCGGTGGAGCTCCCTCCTACAGAAGGCGGAGGGGTGGCCGGTGGGTGAGGGAGCACCAGTCCGCCACCTCTGCGGGAGTTGGAGTAGCTCAGGTCGCCCAAGCCAAGGGAGGATTCAGCCGCGGACGAGGTAAGGAGGGCCCCCCCTCCACTTTGTCATCTGGGCAGCCGGGATTGTTCTATGTGCCAGGCCTCCTGAGGAAGGGGGAGCCCCCACCGAGAGACAACGCTCCAAACTACACAAAGTGCCTACAATGTGAGAAAGCTGGAGAGGGAGCCACGAGGCTGAAAGAGGAGCACGGACCATGCCACAACCACACCAAAGTAGCAGGAGGCCCGCAAACCATGGAGGGCAAGTGAGGACACTGGGGGAGCATAGAAGCACAGGACAATTAATAAGAGGGCCACCCCCTCCCCTTCCCTCTCTAATCTTCCCAAGGGAGCCTGCAGTGAGCAGGCCACGGAAGCAAGGCAATGCACTGCCAGCCGGAAGGTGGTGCCAGGAAGGGCAGAAAACAGCAGCAGGTCCAGGCGTGCCCCCTCGGAGGAGCAGTGTGCAGGGAACAACTCAAGAGGACATAGCCGCTGGGCTGGATGCACAGGTTGTCTCAAGCCCCCAGAGAGAAGCGGACCAGAGGGGGTGACAGTAGGTGCCATCAGCTGGTGCCTCGCCCAACCGGTGAAGGAGACGTGCTGCCCCCCCCACCCCCTGCAGACAATATCATTGTGAGGGCAGAGGAGGGGACAGGAGAGGAGTGGAGGGTACTGCCTCAAGCCCAGGAAAAGCACTGCTGCCAAGACCAAAAGGAGGGGATAGATGGAGCCCACTCCACTCAGGGCGTGCCGGCAGAGGTGAGGGCCCCCAGTTGTGCATTTGGGCATGGGCCTGCCTCCAACAGGGGACACAGCTCGACTCAAGCCAACCGAGAGAGCTACACCATGGGGTCTGGAGGAAGTGGCCATCGCAAGGAAAACAATTTGGCCTGGGGAGTGGAACTGACCCCCCCCCCACTAATCTGGAGGGGCCGGTGTGAGGTTGAGCAGACCTTATCAGGGTGAGGGCACCCAGGACTCGTCTGTGGGTGTGTGCCTGCCTTGTATGGCACCCCTCACTCAGGAACTCTGCCCTTAAGGGGAGATCAGAGGAGCGGGCAACAACCGCCCTCAACCGCAGAAGAGGGAGGAAGGTGGGAGCACCATCGCACAGGCCTGCCCTCGTACCACGAGCAGCAAGTGGCCTCACCTGGAGCGGGCGCAAGGACAATATCGAAGGAAATGGGCAGAACTCGAGCCCTCGGGGGCAGAGTTACACAGCCCCAACAGCAAACTGGGTGTCATTCCGAGTGGAAGCCGATAGTGTGGCGAGACCTCCCCCCATAATCCCCCAGGATGTCTGGTAGGCCCATGGACCGGAGGGCGAAGTTAGAGCACTTTGAATATCAGCAGCCGGTAGAGGGGAGGGGAAAAGCCCAGCACTGTCGAGTCGGAGGCAGAGAGCGACGCCATGTCCACCAAGAGAGACATCGCCTCCCTACTGGAGGAGATTAGGCGAATGAGGGCAGACATTGTCGGTAAAGTGGACAGAATAAATGTAAGACTCGATAACATTGACAAGAGACTGCTGGCGGTGGAACATAACCAGACATCCCTCAACACCATGGAAACCCAGATGGACATGCGGATTGCGGAACTGGTGAGGAGGGAGGGTGAGGTGGTGCTAAAGATGGACGATTTTGAAAATAGGGAGAGAAGGAACAATCAGATTTTTTGGGATCCCGGAAAAACATGGTGAAACAGAAGGGGACCCGTGGAGAACTATACACAACCTGGTAAAAACACTGTTTGGGGATGAAAATATGGACAAGCCCAAACACAAAAGGGTCCATAGAGCGGGTGCAACAGGGAGAGGGCTGCGCTCGGTGCTGGCACAGTTCCACAATTACCCGGACAAACAAGATTCTGGAAAGGGCCAGGGGGACGAAAGCTGTGGCTCTCGGCAATGCTCAAGTGGCAATATATAAGACCTGTCAGCACTCTGGTGAAGAGGCGAATGTGCGCTCCCCTCATGAAGTGGTTAATGGAGAAAGGGGCGAGATATTGTTGAGGGTTCCCCTTTTCAGTGTCCTTTGAAGTAGAAGGCTACAACTACAAACATGTGATGAAGGAAGACCTAAGGAGGGTCCCAGAAGAGTTGCTGGAAGGAGACGGGCCGAAACAAGTTGAAGAGAAAGCACCCAGTGACAGGTGGTGGCGTGTAAAGGGCCCAAACAGACGTAAAGTCCCAGGCTCCAGAAAATATAGAAAGCTTGGCTTGCCCCAGGCAGGCCCCCCCCTTGATTAGAGGACAGGGTGGGGAGTATGGTGAAGTGCTTGAAAGGTGGGGGTGGGTGGAGTTATTTTGCAGGATGAGAAACACTGTAGGAGCTCGAATTGTGAGAATGAGTGAGATGGGCCGTGTGAATGTGTGGGGTAAACCTCAGGTGATTCAATCTCGTCAGGGGTGATGGTTCCAGATGGGGTTGGATGCCGAGATGAGAGGAAGGGAAGAGGAGGGGGCATTGGGAGGAGGGAGTGGGGATGGGGTTCAAGAGGTTATTGTTCTAAAGCATGTTTGCTGAGCTGGGACCCGGTTTAATCGGTTCCATAGGTGGTCTTCTCTCAGGGGCAAGGGGAATAGAAGGCATGATGGGGAAATGGGGGATGGCTGGTCATGGTGATGCGCGGATTGGCTCCCTTAATGCCCGGGGCCTCAACTCCCCCTCCAAAAGATTGATGGCTCCAAGGGAGTTTAAGAGGTCCAAGCACGATTGAATGTGTCTACAAGAGACGCATTGGAAAAAGGGAGGCGATCCTAGACTATGGCCTCGGGAGGTGGGTGAAGTGATCATGGCTTCAGATGTCAAAAACAGGCGGAGGGTGGCATTATTGGTTTCGACCAGACAGAGCTTTACGGTGGAGGCAGTATTGGCAGATCCCAACGGGAGGTATGTGTTTGCGAAGGGACTACTACAGGGGGTGAAGTTCACAATAGGAGCGATGTATGCCGCAAATGTGCAGCAATGCGAATTCTGGGAGAAAGTACTAGATAACTGAAGGTCAATTGGTGGTGGGCAGGGACTTCAATATGGTGCTGGATCCTGAGAGGTATCACAAGAGAATGGGCGGAGAACGAATGAGTAAAACCAGCCCGACAGAATCAGAGCATTTCCAAGGGCTCAATGAGGTACTGGGGTTGTACAACTCCCTCCGTCCGCTACCTAGTGGGTTGAATAGGCCATTCACCTAATACTCAGCAGCCCACGACTCGTTCTCACAAATCGACCTGATCCTCGTGGACAAAACTGTGCGAGATACGGTGCAGCATTCCCTAGTAACTGATTCCGTGGTCGTAATCTCACTCGAAACTCGGTCTCAGAAGGCAACCCGGGGACTTGGAGATGTAATGACTTCCTGCTTAAGAATAAAGCTGAACAACAGGAATTGCTAAGGGGTATCAAGGAATACTGTTTATTCAATGACATGGGAGAGGTGGGAATTCAATCTGTCTGGGATGGCTTCAAGCAACCATAAGAGGTACTTTGATGAGAGTAGGCTCTGAGAAGAAGAGAGAAAGGGAGAAGGAGGTTAAGCTTCGGAGGAAGATAGAGGATACAACCAGGAGGCACCTGGGGCAATACATCTCCCCCACCAAGGCCAAAGAGCTACGCAAATATAAGTCACAATTGAAAGCCTTACTGACGCAGGAAACAAACTCCTGCTTTTGAAACAGAAGTACCATGAGAAGGGATAGAGGGCAGATAGGATACTGGAATGGAGAGTGGGGGAAGAGAAAAAGAGGTCAATCGGGGCTATAAGAACGGAGGATGGTAGAGACCTTTGTGATACCCAGAGTATTGGGGACGAGTTTGTGGAATGTTATAGGACCCTGTACTCCTCAGAATGGGAGGGAACCCAAATAGAGTTTCTGAAGAAACTTCCTTTCGGAGCCCCGGGATCGGAATTAGCTGAAGGCCTAGACAACCCCATAACTGAAGAAGTGGTCAAGGCTATTGCTGGGAATGAAAGAGGGGTCTGCCCCAGGGGATGATGGATTTACCATAAGATTCTATAAACTGTACAGGTCCCTGTTGGCTCCATGTCTAGCAAAGGTATTTAATGCGTGCCTAGAGGTATTTTCATATCACCATTTCCCTCCTCAATGGTGATATGAAAATTCTAGCAAAGGTCCTGGGAACAAGATTAGAAGGAATTATGCTGTTGCTGGTACACAGGGATAAGATGGGTTTAATTAAGGGGAGGCCAGCATCAGACAACATAAGGAAGACTATTAACCTGATCCATGGGGCTCAAACAACAGGGGTGGATGCTTGCCTAGTTACAATGAACTCAGAAAGGGCCTTTGATAGGGTCAAATGGCCGTTCATGAAGAAGGTGCTGGCGAATATCGGGTTGGGAGCGAATTTCTTGAAATGGGTGACAGAACTATACAACAGGCCTAAAGCAAGGTGCGGATAAATAACCTAGGACGAGGGTGAAGATAAATGGGGGGCTTGCGGAGTCCTTTGAACTCACAAGAGGCACTAGGCAGGGATGCCCCCTATCCCTGCTGCTGTACGCTCTAGCAATGGAACCGTTAGCAATTGCAATACAGATGAATGATCAGATCAGGGGTATAGAGGGGGGATCTGGAATGCAAAATCTCATTGATCGCAGACTATGTACTGGCTTATCTCACAAGTGTTCGGTTTCCCTCCCAGCATTAATGGTTCAGATAGAGGCATATGGTCACCTCTCAGGGCTAAAGATTAATGTGGAGAAGTCGGCCATCCTGCCGTTACTGCCAAGGAGTCCTAGATGGGAAAAGTAGTTTCCTGGGCATGAGGGAAACTACTTTTTGAAACAAAGTATTCGATACCTGGGCATAATGGTGATTAGGGATTTGGGTGAATTGGGGGATGGCTAACTACGATCCTCTGTGCATGCAGCTAAAGGCGGACCTAAAGAGATGGGGCCCACTGATACTGACGTGGTATGGGAGGATGACATTGATAAAAATGAATACATTACCCAGGCTACTTTGTTTACGGCTATCCCACAGTTTTTCCAGGGGAGTTTCGTAGGATCATATGGGGAAATATGATCCCAAGAGTAAAACCGACAACACTCACCCTCCCAAGGGAGGGGGGGAGGGGGGAGGGGGGGATTTGTGTTCCCAGATATTTGCAGGTACTACCAAGCAGCACAAATAAGAATGATGGTGGAACATATGAGGGAGGGACCGAGGACATACTGGACATATCTGGAGGTCCTGGTAGCGCATCCATTGAAGGTTTGTGACTATTTCTGGGCCCTGCCAAGATTAATTCCAGAACGACTGAGGTCCCACCCAATGTTGGGAGTCTTTTGGTCGGTCTGGAAAGATGCAGTTGATACAAGGGGGTACACATCATGGCCCTCGCTGATGTCCTCACTATGGGGCCCGCCGTTTGATCTGGGGAGTCAGGGTTTCAAGCACTCCCAGGAGGAGGTCTGACGCAGGCCTGAAAAGGGTGGGACAACTTTTTTGGGGGGGTTTTAAGGAATGGGATAAGGTGCGTGAGATGCTGGGAGGGGACTCAATCACAGTATTTGATTACCTCTGCATAAAGGGGATTTTGAATGATCCAAAGTGGGTGATAGGGGTGTCGAGAGATTTGACACCAGTAGAAAAGGCCCTGGACCAGTCAGTAACATGGAAAGGTGTCTTGTCCAAATTATACAAGGCAATGAATGGAACCATCCTACAGGGGAGGCAAACTTTCCAGCGGTTTTGGGAAGAACTGCGGGGGGGGTGGGAAGAGATTCCCCAAGGAGGATTAGTCGCAAATATACAGAGTGGTTTTCCAGGGAGGTCCGTTTACTGCATCATTTGAACACAATTTCAAAATGCTAATTGGTTGGCAGACCCGGTGAAATGGTGAAATTGTCTAAAATGTTTTGGGCGTATCTCCCTTATGCCCAAGCGGGTGTGGTAATCAGGGATCGCTAGCACATATTTGGCGTTGGATAGGATTAGATCTCTACCCGCTTTAGTTGTTGCTAGGACTTTAACAAAAGAACAGGAAGGAACAGATACTCCCGAAGATGTGGGATGCCATGTTAAGAGTGGGGAGGTTGTCGATCGCTCAATGGTGGAAAAAGGAAACGCTGCCTACGAAAGAGGTGTGGGAAGGGAAGGTACACAGCATGATGGCAATGGAAAGGCTCACAGCGATGGTGAATGAGAATGGCAGAATATTATACCGGGCGGACGTCCTGGTTGTTAAAATGGGGAATGGACGAAAACTAGATTCTTCCACAGGGGGAGCTGAATGTGATGAAGAAGGAGGGGGGGAGATGGTGGGGGAGTGGGGCCCTGGAGGGGTGCCGACAAGGGTTAGGTGGATAAACTGAGGTGTCCTTTGGACCCGAGACATTTGCAGACCTATCGTGCACCATAGAACAACGAGTGGAGTTTTAAGAGGCGTTGGGGCGGATGGGAGGGTGGGGGAGGTCAGGAGGGAAGGGAGGGGGATCTAGACTGTTATTGGTAATGTTGTTTCAACACAGAAATGTGTTTCTTTTTTAAATTGTCTTGTTCTCTTAAAAGAAACGTTAATATCATCAAGTTAAAAAAAAAAAAGTTGGCAAGGGCTGTGTCAGGGTGGGAATCAGCCACACGAGTAGGAGGCAGAACGCTGGAGAAATTGAGTTACAGGTAAGAAACTACTCTCTTCTCCAGCATTGGATATTTCATGGATTGGATTCACATGCTGTGAAGAGATTACATAGCAGTATGATAACCTGGTGGTGCATGACAGGCAAACAAAACCCCATGCCCCAGGTCATAGTAATCAACTGAATGAAAACCATCCAGCAACAGGCATGGTAAACCCCATTAGAATAAACCAAACCCTGGAAGCTGCGGGGCTTACCTTATTGGAACAGGCATTGGAGGACTGCACGTCCCATCTGCACATCCTCCACATGTTGTTGCACCAGACAGTGTCTGGTGCAGGTATGCGGCACCACCCAAGATGCTGCTTGGCAAATGTCACTAAGCAGTATACCCGCACATGGCGCCACTGATAATGATGGGGATCTTGTAGAATGGGCCTTCGGAGTGGCCCACAAAGAGTTGTCAGCCTTCCTGTGGCAAAAGGAAATTGTAGAGACCACCCAACAGCAAAGCCCTTGCTTAGAAATGTACTGCTCTACTGGAGGGAACAAAAGCCACAAACGGCTGCCTCGACTTCTTGAAGACTTGAGTTTGGTCGATATAAAACTTCAACACTCTCTCGACATCCAAGGGATGCAGCACTTTTTCCGCAGGAGTGGTAGCTTTAGCGAAAAAAGTGGGCAAGGCTATCTTAGAGTTCTTGTGAAACTCGGATGGCCCTTTAGGGAGAACATGAGGATTAGTAGACAGGAGAACCTTGTCCCTCATGAATCGCAGATACGGCGGGTCCATGACCAGAGCCTGTAGTTCAGAAATCCTCCTGGCAGATTTAATAGCCACCAGAAAAAAAGACTTTCCACATGAGGAACTTCATCACCGTCGATATAGGTTCAAACGGTGGCTTCATGAGAGCACCACATTGAGACTCCATACCGGAGCAAACCTCTTCTCTGGGGTAAATGTTCTGAAAAGGCCTTTGAGGAAGCGTTTGACCAATTTGTCACTGAACTGAGGTGTAGAATTGCGCCGTCTCGTGAACCTGGAGAGGACAGCCAAATGCACCCTGATCGAAAACAACGCCATCCCCCCACCCTGGTAGACTCTGAGAAGGGCACACCTCTAATGGCTGCAAGTCTGGTTGCTCCATGCACCTGGCACAGAACCTAGCCCATTTTCGACTGCAAGACATGTTGGTAGATGGCGCCCTTGCCCCAGCCAATATCCAACGGCAATCCTGCTATATCCCTAGATGTCTAAATTCGGAGTGGTCAGGAGCCACGCTGCAAGACCGAGGGATGCCAGGTCGTGATGCCACACCTTTGTCGTCCTGCGATAGCAGATCCGGCTCAGACCCCAGATGAAGCGGGTTGTCCTCCGCAAGGTGAAGCAGATCCGAGAACCAGGTCTGCCTGGGCCAGAATGGGGCCACCAAGATCACCCTGCACAGGACCCAGCACACCATCTGGATCATTCTCCAGATAAGAGGAAATGGAGGAAACGTGTACGCGAATAGGCTGGTCCACAGGAATGAGAACACGCCCCCCTCCTCAAGCATGGATGAGCCACCCTGCTGGCAAGCCTGGATGAGCCACCCTGCTGGCAAAGAGCACTGCTTGTTATCCGGGCTGGCAAACAAGTCCAGAGGGGGAGACACCCATTTCTTGAAAATTCGCGCCACCTGGGCATCCTTCAGTTTCCATTCGTGCAACTGACCAGCGTCTCTGGTGAGAGCATCCGCCTGAACATTCTGAATACCTTGCAAATGGTAAGCGGTGATGTGAATCCTGTGAGCAATGGCCCAATGCCAGACTGCCTGAGCTTCCCAGGACAGGGGCCGTGAGTGCATGCCACCATGCTTGCGCAGATAAAACATTGTGGTGGTGTTGTCTGTTAGAATCCGGACCATTGTACCCTGAATGAGAGGCAGAAGAGACTTCAGAGCCCAGTCTACTGCTTTCAATTCCAGAATGTTAATGTGCAACAACGCCTCCTTGAGGGACCATAAGCCCTGAACCTGAAACTGGTCAAGGTGCACCCCCCAACCCACCTGGGACACGTGCGTCAAAATAGTGTACTGAAAATCCAGCTCCACCAGGGACATGCCCCTCACAATGTTGTCGGAGCGAGTCCACCGCCGCAGGGCTTCTGGCAGAGCCCTGGAGATGACCTTGTTGGACCAGGAATCGAGGCTCTGACCACCTGGAGACGAGAAATTCCTGCACTGGCCTCAAACAGCTGACAATTCGGGATGAGTGGGATGCAGGACACCATGGATCCAAGAAGATACATGTACCCTCGGACCGTGACCGATGTTCCCGGCCCCCACAAGACCACCCTGGAGAACAGCTTCTGAATTCTGTCGACCAACGGCTTCACCAGATTGAGCTGCATGTGAAACTGGGCCCAGAGGAAAACGAAGTCCATGGATGGCGTCAGACAATATTTTGCAACGTTGACCTCAAAGCCCAGCCACTGTAACAAGAGCATTGATGCATGGAGAGACTCAGACGTCCTTTGTGGAGTTGCACCTCTAACCAACTAGTCGTCCAGGTACGGATAAACATGGTGCCCCTCCCCGACGGAGGAAGGCAGCCACCAGTGGAAGGCACTTGGCGAACGTCCTGGGAGCTGACTTGAGGCCAAAAGGGAGAACCCAAAACTGGAAATGATCGCCGCTGACCACGAACCATAGGAACTTGCGATGTTTGGAAAGCATCGGGATGTGGAAATAAGCGTCTTTAAGATCCAATGACACCAAGAATTCTCCCGACTGGAATAAGCCGATTACGTCTTGCAACGTTCGCATCTTTCCGATTTTTGTTTAGTAGCCGAAGGTCCAGAATATGGCGCCACTTTCGATTCGGCTTTTTGATCACAAAATACAGGGAGTACACCCCCTGTCCTTGTTCCGAAAACGGGACCAGTTCTAGCGCCGCTTTTTCCAACATTAGACGCACCACTTGCCGCAAGATCTGTAGATGCGGCTGCAACACCTTTACTGGGGGAATAGGGAGTTGTGGACACCGAAACTCCACGAGTGGCCAAATTGTACTGAATCCAGCACCCATTGGTCTGTCGTTATTAAACGCCACTCATCAACATGGTGTGCCACTCTGCCCCCTAATTGACTGCCTATATGGCAGTCATTGCTTAGGCTTGGACTGCCGGCCTCTACTAGCCGAGGCTGCAGGAGCCCTCTTCCGCTGAGCTTGATAATCCTTGTTCCTCTGTGTGGACTGGAAAGAACGTCGGAACCCTTGGGAAGAATAACTGGGGCAACCGTATCCCTTGACTCAGGAGCCTGCAAATCTGCCATTCCCTGAGGCACCTCGAAATGCACGAAAGGGGTGAAAAGAGCGTCCACTCTGCAGCGTTCCACGTGATATCAGCGTATCAGAGTCCTCCTATATACCTTTCAATGCCTCCTCAATTTTTGTCAACAAACAGCTGCTCACCATCACATGACATGTCCACAATTTTGTGTTGTACCTGAGGCCGGAAATCTGTACAGCGCAGCCAGGCCTGCCATCAGAGAACAACTCCATTATTGATCTGTTTGAACCCGGATTCGGCCAGGCCCACTGCAATATTAATGCTGTGGTTGGAGGCTTCCTCCCCCTCTCGTACCAGCAGCATTGCCTCCTTCCGTTGCTGCTCAGGCAGATGATGCAAGAATGGAGCCAACCAGGGCCACATGTCGCTATCGTAGCGAGCCATAATGGCCAAGGAGTTGGCTGCCTTGACCGTCGTAGCCCCCACCGTAAGCACCTTTTTGCGGAATGCATCCTGCTTATGGCACAGAGTCTGGGGGCGTCGCAAACTTGTGCTGACTACGGGCCTTCCAAATAGCCGCCGACACCGCCGACTCTGGAGTGGACTGCGACATGAGGCACTTGGGTGAAGACTCCACCGCTTTAAACTTTTGCTCCAAGCGGCCTTCCCGCCACACATGGTCCAATATGGGGCCAGAGAAGACTGCTTTCCGCCTCTTCCCCATATGGTCAAATTTCTATTTGCTTTCGTTCCTCTTCCGGAGTAAGACCAAACTCTTGACAAGCCTTTGCCATCATTGCATGAAAGGCGCCCACATCATCTGGCGGAGATGGCTGAGCCGGGCTACTTGAGGGGGGGGAGGCGGGGAGGGGAGGGGGGGTGGGAGGGGAGTTGCGGGGGTCCACTCCTGGGTCTGTATCCCAGGCATCCGCCCGCCTGGGACGACGATGTCGACAGAGTGTCACATGGAACACTATCAGGGTCAGAATCCACCAGCTCCCTTCTTCTGGTGGCCCTGGGGAGGGTTGAAACCTACCGGAAACGGCACTGACGGCCAAACCGTAGGTAACTTCTCAGTCGTTGCACAACCCACACAACCGGCTCCACGGGTCCCACAGGACTTGGAGATACTGGGAGCTGTGCATCCAACGGTCCCAAAAAGCGACTGCAGCATGTTCATCACATGCATGGACAGCAAAGAGTGGATTCACAAATGGCTACTGGAGCAGGACAGCCCCTAGGTCTCCTGACTTGGATGGCCCTGCCGGCTGCAGATCCAACGCCAACGGATCGAAAAACTGATTGCTCTACTCTTCCAGACGTGAGTCAGTTATATGTCATGGGGTCTTGCTGAAGAATCTCCAATGGGAGCAAAGGCCCAAAGCCGGACCCAGACTGCCACGGCACCTCCGATGTCAGCCGACCACCTTCAGACCCCAGCGGTGCCGAGGACTTCAACAGCTGCAGACTTGCCGCTGAGGAAGTCAACGAGCTATCCAGTCTGGTCGACGACGGCGCTGTCGTCGCAATGGTCGACAAAGGAATAGATGGCAGCACAACCACTGTCAATGGAGTGACTTCTGTAGACTAACCCGTCAGCAACGGACCCAAGGCCGCCACCCGCCTGGCCTTCTCCTGGGAAGCGCACCACTTGGACATGAAGCTTGATCGATGCTTGGAAGACACAGCCTGAAGAACGGTGCCGGTCTTTTGAAGACTAGTGCTTCGTCGACGAAGAGGACGCTTGTGACTTGGACTTCTCCTTCACAGCTGCAGAGGCCTGGCACTCACTTCCCTCAACTTTTCAGTCCTTAGTGCCTTCTCCTGATAGGGGCCTCCCGACCCACTACTCTGACGCACCGACCTGGTTCCAGATGGCTCACTGACATTCCCCACCTCCGATGCCGGCACTGCCATGCACTGCTTCATAGAGGGGGGCTCTGCCGAACTCGCCCTCGGGTGCAAAGATGACACTTTCTCTGCCGAAGTAGAGGACTTGCACCTGTGGGCAGAATCCTACCGAACCCAGGTAAGTACCCTTGTTCAGCCAGCAAATCAACCGCCGGTTGCAGTCCTTAAGCGTCTTCTGAGAGAAGACTTGAAAAATCTCACAGTTGTCAGCGGAATGATTGGGATACAGGCAATCCAGACAGTCCGCATGCCCATCCCCTTCGTAGACGTTCTTGAGGCCGCAGGTCTCACACGGCTGAAATAATGATTTCTTTTGGCCCACAGATGACGTGGTGGGCCTGAAACTACACAGAACAGCGAAAGCACGTGTTAAACACGAAGAGCAATTTACTCAAAAGAAAACACGAGGTGATCCCAACAGTTTGGGGACGGTTGAAATCTGAAGGGTAGCCACAGGAGCAGGGCTATTTATACCAGACATCCTATTGGTGCAGCCTAAAGCACCCAAAAAGACATCGATAGGACACTATGTCTGGAAGTTTTCCATAGGAAAACGCTAGTTACCGAGGTTTTCCCAGCCCGACAGGAAATATTCACAGCATGTGAATCCATGAAAGATCCAATGCTGGAGAATGTTTTGAATACAAGGATATTTTTTAAATATATGTTTTGATCCTTGGAAAAAGAAAATACGGAATAACCTTTGGTCTTTTCTCCCCTGAACCTTTCTGACTTGGCCAAACCCCTGCCCACAGCCTCACACACCCCCCCACCCATGCCCCATCCCCATACTTACCCTGCCTCTGACACGCTGATCCCTGCGACGCCTGTTCCCGATCACAGAAGTGAAAAGGAACCAGTGCTACAGGGTTTTTTGTTTTTTTGGGACAGCAATGGGGGTGTCCCCTGCATCCCCCTCTCACTATACAGTATAGTGAGCGGGGGTTGCGGGGTACACCCCTGCAGCCCTGTATTTTTTTTTAGGAGGCCCCAGCACTGAATGTGTGATTTGGTCAAACTTTCTCAGCCGTTTGGAATTTTCGAACGGCTGATATTTGGCCAAATCATGCATTTGTACATATATTTGCTGTCTTTTTGGACAAAACCGTGCAACCCTTATACAGGCAATGAAACAATCTATACAGGTACAATCCCCTAATGTACCACAAAAATCAGGCCTTAACACGCGATTTTGCCCTTCTGGATCACTGGCATCACATTAATCTCCTTCCATTGCATATGTTTTGAAGCACCTTGCAAATGTGGACACCTTGAGACCATACCATGGCCACAGTGGCTATCTGCAAGCAGGAGACAGACATTTCCACATGCACTCTGTGGGAGCCCTCCTGGGCTTCCTGTCCAGAAGCCCAAATTGGGTGCCATTTTGTAAATGGGAGTAGGAGATTAGAACCGGATTACAAATCCTGTGGAAACCTAGCCGATTTTGTCAATTTGAAACAGTCAGCCCTAACAAATGCATGGCGACCACCAAGTTCAAGATCTTTATAACCCTAAAAACACTTGCAGCTCTGTAGAAAATGCTTTATGTTTCTTTTGCTCTTTATCTGGACATAATTGCATTCACCCACTCTTTGTATATATGAATAGCAGTGTCCCACCTTGAGGCCACCCTTTGCAGGAATTTGCAGAAGTAGCGCAGGGTGCGAGCGCTGAGACGGGGCATCAGGCAGGTGATCAGGGCAGTGATGGGTCCCTTCTCCTCTTCCCCAGCTAACTGTTGTATACGACAGAGGGGCTCCTGAAGTTCTGGCATGATGAGAGGGTCAGGCAGGTCCCTGAGGAACTGCTTCAGCAGGGAGGCGACGTCACAGGGTTGGGCAGAGTCCCAGCACCCTTCTCCAGCCTCCAGTTGCACCTGAAACAGAAAAACAAAAAAGCAAATATAAAGATTAGAAAAGGGAAACATAAGGGGAAAATAGGAGTAAACCAATCCCAAATGGTAAAGGAAGAGAAAATGAAAGGGTCTTCCCTGAATTTTGGAAAACCCATCATGCACGCAAAATGATTTTGGGGAGTGAATTTTGACACCACCTCCTATTTTGTGTCGATGACAGTCTAGTGTAACAATTTTGATACATTTTATCATTGCAATTACAATAGTGTTGGCAGCCTACTACCGAGCACTGCCTTATGCAATTAATAATCGGTTTACAGCATAACTACCCTGTTAAAACCCACAAAGTGCCCCTATATTAATATACCTGTTTTACTGCTGTAGTTTTGGACCAAACTAATTTCATGTTCCATTCCGGGTTTTGGGTTAAACCAGCAGATGCATTCTGATAGATGTATGCTGTCCAAGAGCCATAGGGCTGGGGGGTGCATCCTAAATACATTCACTTGCAAGAAGCTGGAGTCCGTCCCATCCCCCACCCAATTACATTCACCTGTTACAAGCTAACCTGCCAGGAGCAGGAGCCACCTTACAATCCACTGCTGCAGGTTATTTTATTTGTTGTGCATTTGCAAGACAACAAATAAAGAAAGAAATACGGCAAGAAATTGTGCCTGGGAGCAGCTATATTGGATACAGCTGCCCCAAACAGCAATCAGCTCCACTCTGTTGGGCTGTGATCTGGGAGGGCTTTTATAAGCTCAACTTCAGCAGTAGCAGTATCCTTACTGGGAGTTCTTGCTTTCAGCGTTTAACCGTTCCATGCTATCTTGCTTTTGGCTGCTGAAACTGCCTGCTGTAGCTGCTTTACAGATCCTGCCTCGTTTCCTGTTTGTGGCGATATTTGTGCTGTTTTTCTTAAACACCCCATCTTGAAATGAGCATCCGCCACCCTCTTCCATCCACAGCCCGCTCTCTTACTCACCTGGTTTCTGCCTCGTTTCTGACAAGGGCTCCTTCTCTCTGCAGTTCAAGTTTCATGCTTTGCTGTCATTTTCTCCCTTTATCCATTTCCACATAATTGCCAAGTTAGCAGCATCCTGGGGTTTATAAAACCTCTTTCTTTCTTGCTGTATTACTAGACCTGTCCAAAGTTCAAGTACCTGTTTTTTGTGTAGATTCCTGAACCACATTCACAGAGTTTGCAACAACCTTCTGTTTATCTGTGACTAATGTTTTGTTTTCATCATATTCCAGGAATGCTAGTTTTCCAAGTTTCTGTGTGGCAGCTTTCCTTGCCTACATCCCTGCTGGTGCAGGATACTGGTTTTAATTCTTGGTCCATGTTTTCCTCTATGCCAGCATTCAAGTGTGCCTTCTAAATTAGTGCTTGTATAGCTTTTGTCTACAGCCTCGGTCTACAGATTATTCCATTTACCAATCCAGTGCCTGGTTATTTCTATCCACTCTGCTTTTATGCCTTGATTGCAAATTGGTCCAGCTCAGTATCTTAAGGCAGTGTAACCCCTGGGGTGGTCTCCATTAAGATCGGATGAGGGCAAGACGTCTGTTGCCTTAGTCTAGTCCAATAGAGTCTTACCTGTCTTCGTATATGGTCTCCAGCTTTACCCTTATACAGAGTACAACCATCTCATCAGCACATTCTACCCATGATATGATTGTTAAGAGTAATCTACTGGTACCAATCGCAAGGGCATTCCTTAATCTCCCTGGAGACCCCTGATCATATTCCAGTACACCCTTTATTCTGATCATTCTTGGTTAACCAGTGTATGCGCCGGTCTTCTCTTTGTGTCTCACTTTGGTTTAAGTCTGCACCTGTCCCTATAGTTCCTGTGACTACCCCACTCCATAAAGATCAGTCTGGTATGTACCCGGTTTCTGTTGTCTCCTGAATCGCTCGTAAACTACAATGTGTATGCCAACATACATCTATTGCCTTGTGCTCTCCTGGCATGTAGGGACTACTGCTCGCACTGACTCTTCAAGGAATAGTTCCTCTTGAACACTTAGGCTCACCCCACCCCTTCAGTCCCCACTTAACATGAGACTGGGTGATCTGCTTCCCCAGTTTTCTCCCCTGGTTGCTTGTAGAGCCCCTGTTGCCAAACTGCCTGCCCCTATGACTTGCAAAGTGCTCTGTTGCTTCCCAAACCTAGGTGTGCACTCTGCAAACATCCTAACAATACTTTTTTATTTATTAAAAAAAAAGAAACATAACAGACAAAATATGCACACTGACATGATGTGTACTGTTCAACGGATACAATGGATTCCAGGTAAATGTGTACTGAAATCCTGAACGGCTGCACTGACTGCACAACTGCCAAAAGTGGGTCTCATACAGCACATTCATTCAAGCTGACATACTGAAAGGTGACCCTCACTGAGTGAAAAACAAGTGCACTTAAAGCACACCAATACATCAATAATAAAAAGGGCAGACAATGGCACATGCAGCTCGGATAGGACACTACCAACGCAATACAAATGTAGCTTTCAAGCAAGCTTGCTTTATAGACGAAGGGACTAATGAATCAGTTACAGGGATGTGCGGTTGACCTCGTGATCACAGGTTAAAATCCTGGCAGGATACTCGACCCTTTATCCTTCCCAAGTCAAAAAAATGTGTACCATCGAGTTTGGTAAAAGCAAACATCCATTATCGCTGCCATGATACCGCAGATACGGTGAACATGCGCTATATGAACACACATGGTATGGAATTCTCACAGCAGGACTGAAACAATAGCACATAAGGGCTCACTAGCACTGCAATCATGTATAGTTATCTTTACTACATTTGTGATGTCCCATTCGACTGAACACCATCATTGCAAACCTCAAAGGTGATGCTTACTCCATGGCCAAAATATAGACTCCTGCCGAATATCACCACTGCAGGAATTTTATGTGTGCTTTTCACATCAGACGCCACTGCAAGCTAAGCTACACTGCAATACTAACATCACGAAACTTTACACAGAATCAAGACGAATTCACATAATACTGCAAAATTACTGCAAGAATGAAAGGAAATAGAAAAATGTACTGCAATGGGTGGCTCTCTCACAATCATAGATTGCTCTTGTACCCCCGCCCCCTCACCACCCAGTCTGCCAGTATCATGGTATTAGTTCTAGAGTAAAATTACAAAACTGCTTCCTGCTCGTTTGGTTTATTCCACTTACTATCCTCATGTTAGAGAGTGCATTTCAGCACTCTTGTGCAGCATTTTTGATTTGACCAGGTCGCCAAAATTGATGCTTCTTGTGGCCACTGCATGTGTTCTACCAGAGTGGTGTCTACTTCATCTGGGCATCAGACACCAGTCTGATTTTCTGAGCATGCATGTTCCTAGACCTAATCACGTGGACATGTCCATGAGGGGTTCAGCTTGGAGAACGCGTTGTGCCCTCATTGATTGAAATGTTATAATTCCTGCCATGGAAATTAAAGTTACTCACCGTAGTGACTAGAGTACTTTTAGTCCATAGTCCCCTTTCCTCCATCCTTGTGGGCATCCCCCAACATGGGGCCAGTACTGGAACCTTTGGCAGCTTAAAATTGAGCTTCCCCTTTAAATTTAGTATATTGTGCGGGTGTGCAGCCTCTGGCATAGGAATGCCCTCCCGAGGCCCTGCCCTCCGCCGCCTCACCTCCGTCCCCTTTGAACACATTGGATGCTTCGATACCTGGCTACACTTACAACTTACACATAATAGCCCTTGGCATACTAGCTGGGGAAGGTGGGTGGGACGTATCGATGAAAGGGGACTATGGACTTTTGAGTACTCTAGTCATTATGGTGAGTAACTTTAAATACTCATGCGTCCCGTCCCCTTTCCTCCATCCTTATGGGTGACTCCACCAAAGAAACATAGGGTGGAACTGTGATAACCTGCCTCATTACTAGGACGAAGCAAAAAGGTTCAGAACCGCCTGACCAAACTCTACAACGTGCCTGAATTTGGTTTCCAGTGAGTAGTGCATAGAGCAGGCCAAGTAGCCCAAGTAGCCGCCTTGCTGAAGATATCCCAAGAAGCTGGTTTCTGAAACGCAACAGCCGTGGCTCCGACTGCATGAGCATGAATCCCCTCAGGAACAGGTGACTGGGTCCAGCACTTTTTTGCGAGCCCAATGGCAGAACCCAGTCTTTTTGCTCTTATATTGGGACCGAGTCAAGGGCCTCCTAGCCTGCTGAATGATGTCCCAGTTGTCATCTGAAAATGGAGCATGCTGAAGCCTCAGCTCATCAGGAACCAGGCTGCCAGGGACAGTTTGGCCCGCTCTGGATTTTCCACTGCCCTGCCCTGTCAGGAAGCCCCTGCTGAGGATCGGAAGATGGACCAGACCTCAGAAGCACAACTGCAGAAGATCCAAAAACCAGGGTCTCGAAGGTCAATGGTATGCCACCAGGATGAGACTGCAACCCACGGAGGCCCAGAACTTGCAGAGGGTCAGTTGGAGCAGAGGGGGTGGGTGGGAACACCACCTGCGGCCGTGCCAACAGATCAGTGACCCCCAGACCCGGACCTGCCCATGAAGCAAACCGTGGGCACTTGGCATTCCATAGGGATGAACACATACCCAGGTCTGTGAACCCCCAATGCTGGAACAGGGGCATCAAGGAGTTGTTGTGCAACTACCACTCGTGTGTTGAAACAAGTGACTCAACTGGTCTGCTTTTACACTGCTGTCCCCTGGGAGGCAGACAGCCGAGATCCAAATCCCTTCCATCAGGGTCCATTTCCAGATTGAAACCTCCTCCATGCAGAGGAGGAAGGAGGTGGTAGGGGCGGGGGGGGGGGGGACAGGTGCCACCCTGCTTGTTCAGGTAAAACATAGAATTGTCCATCCCGACCAGAACCGACTCCTCCCTGATGGGGGGCAAAAATGCCCGAGGGCCAGGCCCACTGCCCTGAGCTGGAGCAGATGGATATACAGGAGGGCTGCACCCTGGACCATGCTCCTGGGATCGCATAGCCCTCCAGAGTAGCCCCCCCCAGCCCGAGAGGAGTCTGGTGTCACTACCAGGGTAGGCTCTGGTCAGGTGAAGGGGACTCCCACTGAGACAATGTCCTCCATCAGCCACCAGCAGTGGTGGTGGGGATATTGGGATCCTGTCCAACTGAGAACCCGTCTCCAGATACAAGTTGGGCGACAGGTGGCACAGAAGGCGCCTTGAGGCAGGTGTGCTGTACAGTGAGCATGCAGGAGGCCATCAGGCCCAGAATGTGCTGGAACCACCATGCTGAAGTGGTAGAGTTGGCCAGAAAGTGCCCTACTGCCTTGAGGAGGAACAACCACTGAATGGTAGGGTTCCAATGCACCCTTAGGAAGACCAGTTCCTGAGATGGGGATAGCTACGATTTCCTCCGGTTGAGGGGAAAACCCCAGCTGATGAAGGTTATCTGCCAATCTCTGGCAGGAGTGCACCACCCTTTTGGGTGACCCCATGCCTCACCAACCAGTCATCCATATAAGGGTATAGATCGCCTTCCAAGCAGAAATGGCCTGCAACTGCATTCAACTTCGTGAAGACTCGAGGGGCCGAGTTCAGGCCAAAGGGCAGCATCTAGTACTGGAAATGGCATGCCCATCGTGAACCAGAGAAACTTCCAATTGTAACGCTTACCTCAGAAACTCTGCGGGAGCACTTCTCTGGAATTCTGTTTTGGGCGCTATTCTCAGGGTGCGTAGTTAATCTATGCAGTCTGGTTATCTACAAACAAGAACATTCAGTAATCCTTAGTCTACTAGTCTAATGCGCCCGTTCAATAATTATCTCTCATACCCATCAGGAGGCGTTACCTGTAGTTTGTTTTTTGGGAGCTCTCCATCCTGCTTCTGCGCAGGGGCGCTAGTTCTGAAGAAGGGAAAATTAAATGCGATATTTCTGAGGGAAGGAAGGATGGCGGGAGTGTGTGACTAGTAAATATGGGAATGCTAGGAATTGATAAGGAATGGGATAATATGAGAAGCTGTTCCTCTATATTGACGTGAATGAACACCTAGTCACATCTAATCCAACTATGAGAAGCAACTCAATCTGCGTGCGAGCTATTGGACAGAAAATTGGTTAACTGCAGAGACAAGTAATATTTCTTTGTCACTTTAACATGTGGTGCATACTAGCTTGTGAAGAACACTTTCCACAACCAACGAAATAGCTCTAGTAATTTAGCTGACAGGAAGCAACTGTAACTTTTCCCCAGAATTGACAACTAATAACCTTGTCACCAAAATCAGAGCCCTACCTAGCATGTGTGGAAGGGCGGACTGACAGGAGAACAGCTTATTACTGTAGTTACTAACATGAAAACTCCGCTGACTGAAAAGACACGCTAAAAACAAGGGCGCTACAACATAACAGCCAATACTTGCGGTAACTGTCGCTTGACGAAAACAACACAGCTTCGAACTGCTGAAGGAGATTTGCGAATGTTCCGCTGACAGGAATGAGCGCGGTAATGTATGAGGTAACTGTGAAGGCACTTACTAAAATCTAACGCCAGGGAAATACTGTGGAAGTGACAGAAAATGTACTCTAACTACAGTGGGAAAACCATGGAACTATGACAGGAGATGATATCAAATGCTGAGGTAAACTGACGAGAACGGAGCCGCGGTAAGCGTACACTGCGAAGCAGACGACGCGAAGCGCGGAGCAGGTGAGAGAAGGGACTTATGTATGCAGTGAGTGTGAAGCACTCGACCGTGACGGTCACTTTCCATAGAACCCCTTAAGCCGCCATCTTAGGTGATGAGGAAGTGTCTTTCCCCCATTGCCCAAACCTGGTTCTTTCCGTGTTACGGACCAAGCATGATAAGCCATGGTCCACAAATTCTTAGAGGCTAATCTAGGGGCACGACCCAAGCTCATGACACCAATGCGGTTGACATATGGGTACATTCGGATACGCATCCATGCGGTCCAGGGAACACATCCAGTCCTGTGCGCACACAGACTTGGCTATGTGCGCAGGAGTAATCATCTTGAAGCGCTCGAGCGGTGAAGACAGATTTAGAAATGACAGGTTCAGGACGGACTACCCCTGTGGCCAGCCTGGTTGTTCTTGGGTACCCCAAAAATTCTGGACTAGTAAAGCTCTGCCCACCTTTACACATCAAAACAATCTCATGCTGCGGGACATGCTTTCCCTTGAGAAATGAATTCTCAGAGAGCTTAGGAAACATATCCAATGAGGAAAGAAGAGCACTTCATTCCCTAGCTAATAGACAGATCATCATTAAACCAGCAGACAAGGGAGGAGGGATAGTTGTCATGAGTCCAGACCAATATCATCAAATGGTTATGGACCCCATTTAATATTCCTGGCAGCTACGTACACAGAGAACCTACCAGTGCACTTAAAAATACTATTCAAGAGAGGTCTAATTATGCGCTCGAATGACAATGGCTCTCAGATAAGGAAGCACAGTTTTATATTAACCAAGGCTCCACTCCTACATTCTACGCCATTCCAAAAATCCACAAGGATGCACAAAACCCTCCAGGTAGACCCATCGTGGCAGGATGTGGTACTAATTTTGGGACCATTTGTCAATACATTGACAAGTTTTTGCAACCCATCAGTCAGACCACCGCCACATATCTTGCGAGACAGTACATCTGTCATTGACATTTTTGAAGGAAAGCCTTTTGATCCTTCGACTAGTTCCCTGGTTACTATGCACGTAGTAGCATTGTACACAAGCATTCCCCAGGAAGAAGCAATTGAATGCATCCGGGTGGCACTTTTCCAGGCATCACAAAGATTTGCAGCCCCCGTTGAATTTATTATTGAACTCCTTACATTGGAACGTAATTAAAACTTCTTCAAATATCAGGAGCAGTTTTACCAACAGACACAGGGGACCGCAATGGGCCCAGTCTTCGCCCCCAGTCTTGCAATGATCTTTATGGCATCCTTTGAAACCAGATTCATTTTTTCGGATATGAACCTGTTTCGTCAATATATTGACAGTTGACGTCGGTATATTGACGATATTCTGATTTGGCATGGTTCACTGGAACATCTGAACGGGTTTCTTGCATGGTTAAACCAACGTCGCACTGGAATTCAGTTCACTAGGACATCCAGTAATCTACATATTTCATTCCTTGACTTATCAAAAATCAGGACAAACTCATTTGTTCTCTATACAAGAAACCAACTGACCTTAATACCTTGTTGCACTTTACAAGTTTTCACCTGGGCAGCCAGGAGAGCCTTCCATATGCTCAATTCCTCCAACTAAGACTAAACTGCACTCTCCTACCTGACTGATTCCCATACAGCTAAATTGGCATTGAAACTCGGAGCGTAGGCAGCCCAAGAAACTGGTATCACATTCATTAAAATGAGCTACGTTCACCCGATGAGAGGTTCTTTTCCAAACTAAGCCCAAGACCACGCAGGACAAAATGATTTGTGGTTTTACTTACAGTCCTGATACCTTTTATGTGAAAAAAAGCATTACACTGTTCTGGCCCCTTGTCCAGCATACGCTGCCAAATGAACCCCTGCCAATTTTTGCGTTCAAACAGTAGCAGAATTTAAGAGACCAGTTAGTTCACGCTACTCCCAAAAAAATGGATAGGTCCACCACAAGCAGCTGGGATCTCAGACTGCTGACAGGTCATTTTCCCTGTGGATCATGCTCAGTCTGTAAATTCATGAACAAGATTAATTCATTCGACATCGCTGGAAAAAACTGGCTCCTCAGACAACACCAATTGCAAAACACCCAGGGCCATATATTGTATTCAGTGCCCGTGTGGCCTGAAATGCATAGGGAAGACATCCCGCTCGGTCCACACGAGGATTGTTGAACATCGATCACGGATAAGATGCAAAAATGTAACATCTCCACTAGTGAGCCACTACATGGAATACGGCCACTCTACAGAGGACATCCTCTGGTGGGTGAACACCATCAAAAATGTACCTAACCCTCAGATCCTGCCAGCGAACAAAGAAGCCTGTTGGATCTTCCGCCTGAATACGAGAGAGCACAGACTCAATGAGGCACTGCCAATGTGGGAGTAGGAATATCCCTATGGGTTTCAGAGCAGACCTCATTCATGTTTCTTTAACCTGGACTTACTTGATTTTGTCTGCGTAGCATCCCTCATTTGTGGCCAATATTTCTCATTTTCAAAGGTTTTTATCCCCCTATTAGTTATTTCCATTCCATCACTGCCATTTCTTTTCCTTCCTAGTTATGCATCCATAGATTTTCCAGGTGGCCACTCCTAGCACGACATTCTACCTTGCATCAACGCTTCAGTACCATCCTACACTGTAGCCTGGTTTTATCTTGCAGTCCCCTTTCTTTGTTTACTAACTGGGACGCCAACAGCATTACAACTTGAGACTCCGATCATGATCACGTTGTTTCAGCAAGACGTGCACAATTTCGATCGTCCTGCCTGGATAAGTTCTGAATGAACAAAGCGGTCAGTTTATTATCCTGTCCAGATACTCATTAAGGTGAGCCTACCTCGTATGATACTCGTACCGTTCTTCGGCCGAGTCTCATCGGTAGTTAGTAATTGCTATTTACATACCTTCCTATGCAGTCACAGCACTCTGAGGGGAGCTGCATGCAGACTCTGACTTCACCTGCCACTATTAGAGACAAGCCCACCAGCACTCGTGGAGGCACGCTAACAATGAGCTAGTGGAGTCATTCAGGTGAGCCATGTGTTGCACACCTGCTGTTAGTTTACTGTTAGTCGGCAAGTCCCAGGATCTGACGTTAATCACTTTTCCTTTTTTTCCTTTTAAACATTACCCGGCGTGGGTGTTCATCTGATTGGTCTGTAACTTCCCTGCACTTTTTCTTGTTGCAACCACAGCATTATCTTTGTAGTCAAACTTCCTCTGAAACTGCTTCATGGTCAGACGTTGCACAACAAAATTCAGTTCCTGCTCAGTTCTGACCATTCGGCACTGCGTACCGGTTCTCTTCCCTTGAAATCTTTTTCCACTCCATTTTGTATCGTGGTACTACAGGTAAAATTAGTGGCTGCATCTGCCCTTATTCTTCACCTAGACACTGATGGGTCTTTTGCTTACTTTTTTTAACAGCTTGTTACCAATCACGTTTCCGGCTCATAGCGACATAGGATCGCATTTCCTTTGGAGGACATTTGTCCCACTCCTTTGTTATCAGTGGTCCTAGGCACGGTCTCAAAAAGAAACTACGAGTTAGAACCCAGGTAAGACCGCTAATGCTTCCTGCCCCCATTAGACAACAGGCTTACGGCACAGTGGATACATAGGGTGCACCCTGAACAAGTGCCTCTTTTCTTTTCCACTTTCATTCCCATCATTCGTTTACTTGCTTGGTGTCCTCTTTTCACCCTTTTTGCCGATGAGTTTCTTCTGCTGATGGGACACTGGCAGACCCTGGACACTTTGGTGGTGGCAGGTGGGCGGCTGTACACTTTGGAGATGGTCCTTTCCACTGATGTATTGAGAACATCCCTTCTATTGACACTGTACATATCAGTTACAAGATATCTGGATATCAGAGGTTCATTTTTGCTTTGACCATTTAGCAATCAAACTGTATTTGACTCAGTTTGACTTTATTGTCCTAGGAGCTGATTAGAGATATTTCGTCCTGAAGAAGGCGGTTTCTCATTGAACATTCTGCCGAAATGCCATTTCTGCTGCTCACGCTGAGTTTGAATTATATGCAAATCCAGGTCATTGCTATAGCAGATGGCGTTGACCCAACTATGGAAATGTGTCTTCTAGTACCAATGAATAGGCTTATTTCAAACCACATTTGTACTCCATTGTCAACAAATTAAGACTGGTTAAATGTTTGTTATCTGAATAACTAAGTGGCCATAAATTTGTGAAGTAACACTTAACTTGTGATTTGCAGTCACTCGAGTTAGGGCAAGTCAGTTTTCGTGCAAGATTCATTGCACTACCCACATTTGTTTACCGACTACCTTTTTCTCGGTTTTTCATCTTTTACTTTTTTGGTCGGCCCTAGCATGCTCACTTTAGTTGTATTGTGATCATGTCTATATATACTTTTGTATTTATTTAGTTTGTTTTCCCTTTAAATTTCGATGTTACGTACATTTTCAAGCTTTGGTTTCTTTAAGAATTGTGTAAGATACCCAATTTTGACTTTCTGAATAATAAAAACAAGTAACTTTTAACCCTATGGTCCAATTTGTGCACCATTTGTAGTACTATGAACTCATATCATGTACACTAGGAATTAGATGATTAAGTTCTTCGCATGTTTTTAAGAATCACACTTTGTTTCCAATGGGAATACTCCCTGGTTTGTTTATGCCCCCTTACCCTCTTCATGAGCAAGGTACACCGACCATAGTATAAGTGCAGGACACAGATCATAAGTATGAAAAAGGTCCACATAATCCAGAATAGACTGATGGCTAGGATTGGCTGCCTCACAGAATGCAAACGTGCCCATGCATGGATATAGGATACCAACTGGATGAAAGGAGAAAACTACACATGCAATAGCATATATAGTGGGTGAAGATTAGAAGCTAGCCAGAAGGTGTCCATATCAAGACGGACAGAGTAGTGTTGCCATTAGAGAGCAAAGGAACAAGTGTCTGCGGTGTGTAATATATCAATGCACACTATTATTATAGAGGAAGCAACACTGCAGCCAGTGAAAACATGTGTGGCTTTTTTGAGAACGAAATCATTCTAAAGGGCAACAATTGCGAAAGGTCTAGGGCTGGCAATTTTGACAAGTTGGGCAATACGAGATTAAATGAAATGGCCAGGACCACACATTGGTTAAGAGGTGCAGTTGGAATTTGGATCGTATCAAAATGAAGGAGGTAAACATTTCAAAGGCCAAAATACCAAATTTTGGGCTACCGGGTGTCTCCCCTGCATATATATATGCAGCAAAACAAAATTAATTTGGTATTTTGGACTTAGAAATTCTATTTTGAAGTAATCACATAGATGCATTGGGATTTAAATCCACTCTGCAATTTCTTTACTTTACCACCTTATTTTCCATTTCTTACCATGACCTAAAATAATCCCATTTTAAAGAAAACAAAGAACAGAACACAACATTACCATTTTAAAAATGTTATAGAAGCTGACTATGCAAAATGGAATGGTTCTAGATTAATTGGGCCTCATTACGACCCAGGCGGTAGAGGGTTAACGGCGCCGGTAGAGCTGCCGGCGCAGTTAACCCTCTACCGCCTCATTACGAGGTCTGCTTGCGGGTCCCGCTAAGGACGTCTGGTAAAACCAGGCTTCCTTAGCGGGACCCGCTAGCAGACCAGGATTCTAACAACGGGCCCATTTGAGCCCTACAGAGGCTCAAATGGTAATGAGGATGTACCGGGTCCAAGTCCTGGGAAAGGGAATTACCGGGCCCTCCAAGGTCGGAACGGCCCGGTAATTCCCCATTCCAGGAACCCGGTACCCGGTGTGGGGGTAGCCATGCCGCTAAAAGAGGCATTGCTACCTCCATACTCGTAATGAGGCCCATTGTCTCCATCATCTAGAGAAGTATTTACGTATCACCATGTTAAATGAGGTGATCTTAAAAGATTTTGGCCCTCAAAAGTTTGTTGGTAAGCTGCCGGTAGTACAGCCAGGGGCTCAATGGCAAACTCGTCTTACCGTTTCTGCCGCCCGATATTCCAGTGATTGCGGGATATTACAGATTGTGGTGGGACGTTAAGTTCCCATTCCCACAGAGTCCGATAGGACTCCATGGGAATTGGATCACTGAAGCACTGTCACCATTACTAACAGTGCCGGTGCTTCAGTGAAAAGTCTTCCAATAGGGGCTTGAACTACTGGCAGGCCTGACCTGCCGGTAGTACACTGCCCCTACCGGCAGACTTGGAGTAAGCCGGTCTGGGAACAATGCCGGTTGTAGCAGCAATTTTCCCAGACCAGCTTACTCGTAATGAGGGCCTTTATCTGAATTTCCCTTTTGCATTTTAAAGCTTTAAATATTCCCAAAACACAGGCTTGTGAAATTGTTACTTGTAAATATGCAGAAAATAATCTGAATTGTACAAAAAGAAAAGTAGTTTGTGTCAAATGGGCAGACCTAAAATATGCTTGCCAGAGGCCTGCAATATCAGGCCCACTTTCTTCCGTCTTGAACGCCTTTCACTTAAATAGCCTACACAAAAAGAAAGAAATATAAGGTAATGGGCTAAACAATGCCACCAAGATGTGAGAAGGCAAACCATAAGAAAGTCTGAGTCTGCCTTGCTATAATTTGGTATTGTAACCTTGCATATGAACGTAGATCTCTGCAACGAGTACTTAACACAATGAGCTATATTAGGAACCAGCACTGAAATTTATCAATATACATTTCAACCTTGACTATTGCACATGATCAATATAGATTACTACAGAAAGGTGAGAATGCTACAGAAGTTATACCGTAGTGAATGCACAAACTATGTATTCCACAGTGAACAGAGAAAGCTTTACTGGATTAATTGGTCAGAGCAGAATGCACTTGCAAACGACAGGCAATCGGTTTAGAGCATCAGCTGGATGTCATTAAAAAAAAACGACAAGTGCTATTTAAATTTGTAAGTTTGGTGAACAATGTGAACTGACCTCTTTAGCTCAGGCAGACTTGTGAGGTCCCATTCCAAGGTGGGGGCCTGGGGCAAGTGCCCCTTTTGCCCTCCCATAAAGACGTCTGGGAGGAAGCGCTGGAAGAAGCGATCCACACAAGCCGTCTGATCCCCAAGGGCCTGTACCTCTGAGGTGCTGTGCCTCCACTCCTGTTCAAAGCACTGAGGCACCTGGTGCATGTAGCTAAATAGCTGTGATGGGTAGATGTAGCCCTGAGAGGACCAAAAACCTGCACTGTAGGATCCCTTGCCGCTTCCAGAGGGAAGGGGGGCCGGTTCATCCTGCAAAGCCCATTTGATGGGCAAAAGCACTGGTGGGCCTTGAGCAGGATCCAAATGGTTGCCAAGTGGTCGGATCCCAAGCACTCCAGACAGAGTGCAAGGGGGCCTGGGGCCGGAAATGAACGATCGCATGGGGCACACCTCGTGAAGCCTCCTGCGGTCGACATGCACCGGGTGAGGCAGGGCACCGAAGGGAAGTGAAATAAGAATTAACAAAAACAAACGGGAGCAAGCGGAAAGCTAGAAAACTCCACGCTGGTTGCCAGGTCCGACACTGTTCATGCGGAAAAGGGTACTGGGGTGAGGTGCCGCAGGGTGGGGCTTAGGCAGGGTGTTCCAACGCCCGAGGCCATACCCCACGCGCTATAATACATTTAAAGGGGAAGCTCAATTTCTCGATGGCAAAGGTTCTGGTACCGACCCAATGTTGGGGCATGCCCACAAGGACGGAGGAAAAGGGACAGGACATATGAGTATTTGCTGTTACTCTAGCTGAGCCATTTGCTCTGGCTTGTATAGGTTCCTTAATTGTTCTGTTTGCCCTATACACCTGCCCATTCCACTGAGGATAGTAAAAGGCAGCTCGAAGGCACTATGCTATTTCAGTTGAGGAATCAGACCATCTTGTTCAATGTGAACTCTACTCCATTGTCCGATACAAGAGTCAAGTCATCCTTCTCTACAGAAGACTATTGTAAGTTCCACAACGGTGGTTGTTGATGTTGTTCAAATTAAATGTGCCTAAACCCACTTTGACGTGTAGTCTACAAGGACTAGGGTACACTTAGGTTCCCAGAACATTAGGTCTAAAGGACCAATGAAACCTATTCCTCTTTCACATTCTACTGATGTGCAAGTGAAACGCCATTCGTCACCTTTGGATGCTGAACAGTTACTCACATGATGCCTCTGCATTTAACTATCCATTCCTGGCCACTGGTGCTGGACTCCAAAGTATGTTTAGATAATATGCTGCATAGCTGCCCTTCATGTGGCGAGGAAAATAAAGTTCCAATAAGTTCCTGTGGAGCAACCCATCATCTTCTGGGATTTCCAGAGCTATTTACCTGAAAGAACCTAGACTCTGGCTGCCGGCTACTTCCTGAGCTCTAAAACATGTATTTTTGTGATTTCAGCATCTTGAGTTCTTGTGAAGCCTTGACGCCTTTGGTTTAATTAGAAGCATGTTGTGGCTTCCATTTTGGAAAAGCTGGCTGCCCATTACTATTGCGTTTTTGTTATTGAGCTATATTTGCATGCCGTACATTTTGCATGCATTTTATACATTGCATATGTTAGTATTCTTCATGTTGTATGGATGCTATGTTAATATTCTTTATGCACAAATGCATATGTTACATAGGGTACACGTTCTTCATGTTGAGTGCACATTTGCTTTGTGTCTAATGCATGTGTCAGAGTTGTCCCAACGCTAGTTTGATTATTTTTGCCCATCCTCTGTTTCGATCGGGTCCATCTCTTGCTGTACTTGCCTGGGATAAGGGTGGTACGGTTTTCTTGGTAAGTGATGTTTCTCGCCTGTGCATTATTGAGCCATTCCCAGGATGCAGATGTATACTCCCAGATTAAAGTTTAGAAGAGTACAACTGACCATGGTTAGCCAGGTGCACACAACTATAATCCAAGAGAAATCCATGCGAATAACTCAGTGTCCCCAGTGATAAAAGAAACCATAACATCCACATTATTAGCTCAAATCCTAGTAAATGCAGGGTAAAATAATTCCAACCATGGTCCCATAACCCGTGACCCATAATGGGCAAACACTGTCCATTCATTAGCAATGAACACAGATAGGACACTTACCTTACTCCTTACACATATCCCCGGAAACGAGATGCCACACAAGGACAAATACAAAGATCGCCCTACCTACAAATAAGGTATGGTATCTTTTTTAATTGAAAGGAAGGCAGTCTGTAGTCCTCTCTGCCCCTTATCCTGTCTGGCCCATGTCTTGATGACCTGTCAATTGTCCAAGGTTGGTTAGTAAGAAGTCAATCAATGAAAATCCCCAATGTTACACCACCCATGAAGTAAGGTGACAGCCAATTAAATATTGCCTTTATCAATTTAGGGGTGGTGTCAGGAGGAGCCATCAAATAAACATTACCCAATTAGAAATGTAACCCCTATAGAATGTATATGTAATCACTACCCCTAACCAAGCCCCGCTCCCGTTAGATTTTGGTAACTAAGACTGCAGGATGTCAGTTATGACAAATGTGGAATATATAAACCTTTGTTTTTTTAATGTAACTAGCGAGAGCTTCAAGAATGTAATGCTAGTATGTTGTCCCTGCTTTATTTTGATGATAATAAAGCTGGGTTTTGCTTTGTACTTTGCCTACTTCTGTTATTTAGTCAAGTTTTGACTGACTCCAGATCTTCTGGGAGCCCCCAGGACTTTCCAGAGCCATCTTAAAACCACGACAGAGGGGTGAGAAGGCTGGTTCATCCCAGATCTTTTGCAACAGACTCATCAAATTGCTCCATTGTGCTTTGTGAATTGCTTTCGTCAATCCTGAATCTAATAGTGCCTCAAACAAGATGTTGTCACACTTGGCAGTCACTGATTGCAAGTTTTTGGTCAGCAAGTCCAAAGCATTGTGCATTCCATGGTCACTAATTCTTTCTTCCACACTTATGCACAAACTTTCTTTGTCCATCCTGGCTTGCATCAAGTTGATATTGCTGGTGACATCTCGAGCTTTACATTAACAGAATCAGAACCTTTTTCCATGCCCCGATATTTGTGTTGTCTATCCCTGTTGGAGCTAGCACCCACCGACACATTTAACCACTAGGGCTGCCTCTTTCCTGGGTGTTTTCAACATAGTCTTGGCAAAGGAGTCCAGACTGCTCAGTTCTTTGCCCGCCCCATTGGTCATGCCTCACCTGTACCTTGTGAATCACTCACCGGGTAATGCTGTTCCAGCCAGCTGCATGTTGCCCGCCACAACCTGCAGATCCCTTCTCCTCACGTGGTAAATTGAGGAAGCCTTAAACAAAGTGGGTCGCAGCACCCAGGATTAGTTCTGACTCGCTCCTGCAGCTGCTATACCAAACAACCTCTTACCCGCTGCATGCCCAGCAGGACCATATTCCACGGCCAGCACAGATGATTTGGGGTTGTTTTACCACAGATTAAATGTTCGAAGGAGAAACGACCGAAGATTATTTGTTCTAAATAATCTTCGGTCGTTTCCCCCCTGAACATTCCTGATGTGTCCAAAGACCTACCCACACATCCACCCACACTGCCAACACCCACGGCCCCTTACTTACCTTCAAACCTTCAATTCCGTCTCGCTGGTCCCTGTTCACCAGTTCCCTTTCACTTCCGTGATCGGGAACGGATGCCGAAGGGCCGTTTCCTTTTTTTTTATTTTCCTTCCTTCCTTCGGATCAGCTGTGGGGGTGTCCCCCACAACCCCACTCACTATACTGTAAAGTATAGTTAGCAGGATGTTGCGGGGTACACCCCTGCAGCCTTATTTCTTTTTGGACGGCGGGACAGCTGCGGGAGACACCCCTGCAACACCCGCTCACCGTATAATAAGCGGGGGATGGGGGCACCCCCGCAGCCCTAAATCGAATCGAAATTACATACCCAACCAAAAGTCGACCTTTTAGAAGGTCGAACATTTGGTGGTACCTTCTTTCAGACACTTGGTTGGTTAGGTCATCTGGATTCTGTTATTTTGGCTGAAACCGTACAGACGCTGCACCTCCTCCACCAAGTGCCCAGGAGAGCCACAAATCAGGCCGCTCCAGGCAAAGGGAGCACCAGCAGTCTCTGTAACACAACTCCAACACCAGGGCAAGTTGGAGGGTCACAAGATACTCAAGGCAGCACCTCACATCAATGGCCCCCAGAACCCCCACCATGGCGCAGTAGCAGAAAACCCACCCTCACGATCTAGGTCGGTGCCAGCAGCAAGGGCAGCAGGATGGGCTGAGCTTTCCCTGGTCTGATCGCCACCGCTTCTTCCAGCAAGGCCTAGCCCAGAGGCACTCAGCGCAGCCAGCTGGGCATAGGAGCCCACGTGTACATGGGAGGGATCACTGTGTCACACAACTCTGCTCCAGGCGAAAAATGTCTGTGCTATCACTGCCAAGGAGATTACAATGCCTCTGCACCAGTTAGTGCTCTGCTACAAGCTGTGATGGGTGTGTGTAAGGAGACAGAAAAGTTTGGTTGTTTCAGAATGCTTTTATTTAAATAATAAAAAGGGATTGGAAAAATGCCTTACTAAACTTAACTCTGAGGGGATTTCCCTGCCTCAACAAAATGAAGTGAGACCGTCCTTGTCAGAATGTCCAAAATAGTGTTGACAGCCCTGTGTCAAACCCCTAATCTGACCCTCACACGATATATGCTCCAAAAACCTATTACAAGGGAAAATACATGTCTTTTGGCCGCTTCACAGCCTCGAGGTGTTCTTTGCCCAATTCAACTTTGGAAAGAATAAATGTAAAATGTTCCTAACTGAAGGTTCCACAAAGTTAGAAGTAAAATGTCCTTACTTGTTAGAGAGGATTCTGTCTCGGAGAAGTGACTTTCTTCCCTGAATGTGGATCTGGTAGTGTCAGGAGGGACATTCCACTTCCCCTGGTCTTTTCCTGTTTCAGGATGTCCAATATTTTAAGGGGTATTTCTCGTCCCTTCAGAAAATGACTTATTTTCCTTACGCAATTCCAACTCCTTTCAATAACAAAAAATGTAATTGCCTCCTTTGTTTTGGATTGCTTAACCCTCTTTATCACAGCTCTTTAGTGATAGGTACTCTTGGTTTATTAACCTGTCAAGTAGTAACTTCCATAAAGTACTGGGACGAGGAAGAGCTGTGACACTAACAGGTATGCATTTTCAAATTAGGTTTGCTACCTTCCAGCATGTTTTGCAGGTTCGTCACTCCCTTTACTCAGCAGTATCAACTGTGGTTAACCGCTGATACTTCTTGTGATCTCAAGGCAGTGAACTGCTCAGTGGTCTCCCGCGTTGCTGCTGGAATGTTCGGTGCCGCAGGCTCGCTCACACAGGTGGTGCCGTTTCTATAGCTCCACTTCTAAGCTCTTGGGTTATCCATTAGCTGTGGGCTAATTTGCAATTTCGTATGTGAGCGTTGCCTGTATTTACACGGGTCCCCTAGCCCAAATCCTAAATTGGGGGCGTTGCTCGTGTTGCCCAGCGGCGTTGGTAAAGTTAAAAACAGTGTTTTGGTGTCCTGACACAAAGCTTTGCAAGGTGGAACTGGTTGCGCTTATGCATAGGGGCTTTTATATCCCTGTTCGGCTACTCAGTCCACACAACACCTTGAAGAGACTGAGGATGCTCCACTGCCCGAAACCCTGATTATTACCGTCTAATTGGGCTCCGGCAGCAGTCCTTCACCAGTGTCTGTAGTTGTGAAGCACTGTTCATCTCCTTATGTTGTGCTACGTTGCACTTCTCTCTCTGCTTGCTGCTTTCAGTCTGAGAATGCCACCCTTTGGAAAACGTTGCTTCTGAAGAATTTCGTCTCTGTGTTTCTTCCACATGTAACAATGTATCAGCGGGGTGCAATCTTCCATCATAACTTCTGACGGGATGGTTTATTTCCGACTGACAATGTTTCCTTGATTCCTTCTCTTTCAGCAACGCCAAACACTGACACTGCAACAACTTCCCTTTCAGCAATTTCTTTGTCATTACTGGAGGGGACAATGGGGTAACCAGACAGCGTCCTCCCTCCCTGCCCTGGATAGGGTGGGGATTGGAGGTAGGGGGAGAGGGGGCGAAAGCCAGCAAAATCCGGGGCTGCAGCCTGGGAAAAAGGAATGGGGGCAAGATGCCCGCCAAACGAGGACGAAAGCCAGCAAAAGGGCATCAAAGGAAAGGGGCATGCAAAGGGGCATAAGAAGGGCTCAGCCAGCATGCAACAGCATCTTTCCTGCTACAACGGTGGAGGAAAGAGTCCAGGAGCAGTTTTTTTCATTTTCATCAGTGACCAGACTGCAGCAAGAAGGGCTGCCGCTGTTGTGATCATCAGAGCGGGATCAGCACTGGAGGAGTCAGCAAAGCAGAGCAGGCCGTTACAAGTGCCCAAGAATCCTCAATAAAGAAGTCCATTCCTCCAAAAGGAGCAGTGCTGCACGGGGGGGGGGGGGGGGGGGGGGGCATGTGCTCAGGAGGCTGCCGTCCCCGAAAGAAGTGATAAGCAGGGGAATCGCAGGGAAGTGTTTTGTGGTGTGTGTGTGCCAGTCGGGCCGCCGCTCAGACCAACGGGCCGGTCTACGGCAAGCAGGCCTAACTACGCCCAGGCCGCAGCAAAAGCACTGCGACAAGAATCAACAGCTAAACAAAGATGCGAGAAGAGTCCATTTGCTAGGGTAATTTTGCAAATTGCACGAAGGCCCCTACAGGATGGAGGAGCAAGGGCCTGGCACACCCAGCACAAGCAGTGCTGAAAGGGACCTGGAGCAGTTCCTACAGATGGCTAGGATGGGTACAGCCAGGCACGGGGCCAACTGGTTGCAGAAAGTTGCAACGGAATTGGAAGCGGGAGCACCAGGACCAATCCGGCGGCTCTGCCTGTCGAGGTTCCAACGGCCAGCAGCAGTGGACCCAGCATGCATGCAGCCACCACGGCGGCGATGCATCCTTGGAACAAGTGAAAGGTATAGGGATGCAGTGCTTGCAAGCATGGGGCAATGGGGTGAATGGCCAAATGCTGTGTGGGAATGTTAATGCTTTTAACCAAGTAGGGAGGAATGCGGAAGCTATTGACCAACAGGGGGATGCTCAGAGAGGGTTGGGGTAATGGCCCGGAAAGGGCCGTGGGTCCTGGCACACTGGGCCAAGCTGGTAGCGTGCCTAGGGAACTGCCACAGGGAGTGGTCACGCACCTACAAAAGGTGACCGCAATGACATCCTGCAGTCAGGGGCAAGGAGATGTGTCGGGGAGTTGTACCAAGGGAGAGGGAATGGCGGAGTTTGCACCAGTGCAAGCTAGTGGGAATGCATTAGTGTGGCATATCCCAACAGTATTCAAAGAAGGTATATGGCAAAAGGAATGTATTGATATTTTCACCTTGCTTGATATGAAATGAACAGGTCTTGCCATGTGCCAAATTTCAGAAAAGGAAAGGGAGAAGGTTAAGGAGGAAGAGACCATTCACAAATGACTTGGTTGGAAATGGGGGAAACAATGTTTTTAAATGGAGCAGTCGGCTGGTCGCCGCACCTGGAGAAAATTTTTACAAAGTTTGGTTTTGCAGTGATGAGGAACATGTAATATTTAGTAATGTTGTGATAATAAACCTGCAGCCTTTCCTGCCAACTAAAGAACAAGTGTCTTCATCTGCCCTCTTTCCGGAAAGGGGGGAGTTTGGGGTAGTGAATCGAAAGAGCAATAATGTTGGGATATCTATGGAGAAGTGCCCAGGTTATTTTTATGTCCGGGCTGAACTCCTTGATGGTATAACAACTAAAGTGGTGCAAGTCTATACCTGCATCATCCCGGGGCCACCTCGTCCCTGTACCATTTGCCCTTATTGATGGTATTCTGTCCCAGTGCCATACTTGATGTTGCCCATTAGTGTTAGACTGAGGGAGAGTACATCAAATCTTTGTTAGTTGATTTTTGGACTGGAACAATGTCCTTCAGTTGGTAAAAATTGACGTAGCCCTGGGTTAGTCACAGAGCGCTATTTGCTGTTGGGATAATTTCCACTGGGTGGAGCTCCTCGGGCAGCCGCCACGTATGTCTGCTTCACAGCACCGCTATGAAGACTGTTCTTTGAAATACTTGTCATACAGCAAAATGGTGTAGTCTGCCCCAGAGTGTGCGTGATTGTTCATTGGTATGATATCCATCTTTATGTTCCAAAACGGTTTGCTGTAACAAAATGATATTTTATTTATATCGCTTTCATGCACAAGTGTTTCAGAGAGCGACCAGGCAAAGGGAGGGGAACAGGAGAACAAAAACAACAACGATCTTACTAGACCCAGTTACATCAAGAGCGTGCAAGTGCATGGGAAAGAGAAAAGGTGATACGTGCATGAAAGGGGGGAGAAGTGGAAAGTGTGGAACAAAGGAGAGAACAGAACATTAATAGGTGAAATAAATAAATAAAAGCAATAAACAGTGGTAGTGCAGCCAGCAAGTGGCAAGTGCTAGGTTAGTCAGATAGGGTATATCTGATAGTGCAGAGGAAAAGTGGGTGGGGGACTGTATGGGTACAGATGAAGACCCCAGTGCAAGTGGTGGCCCGGAGACAGTGCAGGAGGGTGGTAGGGTGAGCAGGTATCTGGGCCTAAAGGACAGAGGGTTGCCAGAGGCACAATGCCGAGAGAGAACAGATCAGCAGGGGAGAAGAGGGGAAAAGGCAGAGCCGAAGAGGAAGGTCTTGAGGTGCTTCCGGAACAGGAGATGGTTCTCAAGTTTCATGGTGGCAGGGAGGCTGTTCGAAAGGGAGGTCCCAGCTGAAGACAGATCTACCCCCAGCATGCTTCTTTGAAAAACTCCTAACCCAGACAGAGTTAGAAGTAGGAGTGAAGGGCTTGAGAGGGGAGGTATTTACCGAGGGATGTTGAAGGTATTTTGAACCCAGGCCCCAGAAAGCATGGACAATGCAGAGGGTTTTAAATGTAATCCTTGCATCCACTGGCAGCCAATGGAGGGATTTCAAAGCTGGAGATACACAATCCCTCGGATTGAGGTCAAGGTCAAGTCTTGCAGTCCTGTTCTGGATTCGTTGCAAAGGGCGGAGAGTGGAGGCAGGTAGATTTAGAAAGAGACTGTTACAGTAGTCCAATAGAGAACCAGAGATTGGGAGACCGTTATCTTCTGAGGGAAGGAGAGGAAAGGCAGAGTACCTCTGAGGAGGTGCAGTAAGATTTTTTAGAAACGTCAGAGATGTTTGAGGAGAAGGAGAAAATGACCCTGAGGTTCTTAGCCTTGCAGGTGGGGGTAGGCGGAGGGACAAGGGAGGCCGGCCAGAGAGTGAGGTTAAAGGATAGTAAATGTGTACCAATGAGGAGGATCTTGGTCTTGTTGGCATTTAGACAAAGATAATTGGCAGTACACCAATGCTACACCAATTTTAAATGGCGAATAGGCAATCAGAGATAAGGGAAGGAGAGGAGGTGGCTGAAGGAAGCCTGAAAATGAGTTGGGTGTCATCAGCATAGCACTGGAAATTTGAGCAGAAAATAGAAATTTAGTAGGCGAGAGATGCCAGGTATTGGTTGGAAAGCAAGGGCGAGAGGTTAGACCCCTTAGGAACGCCACAGGTAGAGAGGGAGATAGAAGATAGGAAGGACCCAAGTTGTACATGGGAGGGTCGGTCAGAGAGGAAAGAGGTCAGCTAGGCCAGAGTCTGATCGGTGATTCCCAGGTTGTCACAGAGACGGTTGAGCAGGGGGGTATGGTTGACCGTGTCAAAAGCAGAAGAAATATCAAGTAGGACGAGGACAGAGGTCTTCACAGATGTTCAGGAGAGCAGTTCCAGTGCTTCTGGCAGCTCTGAAGCCAGATTGATGGTCATGGAGAGAGCCAACAAAATCAGAATGAAGGTTAAGCTGAGAGATGGCCAGTTTTTCCAAGAGTTTACCCAGAAAGGGTGTAATGGAAAAGAAGGAAGAGTACAGGAATTGTAGTGTAGGAATTCTTGTGGTCCTGGATACTTGCAGATTGATGCAAAATGACCTCTCTTACAACATTCTGTGCATTCTGTGCATTCTTTCCCCATGGCAGGGCCTGACCTATCTTTGACAATGTGGTTGCCACTGCCACGCACGGTACATTAGTCCTGCCTTTCTTAGAACAATGAAAGCATTCGTCTCAAGGATTAGGAACCGTCTAAGTCCATTTCCTTAAGGTCTCACATGATTGATATCTTCCAGGTGAACCATGGCAGTGCATACCAATTTCCAGTTGCATCCTCCTCAGACAAGGGCCTCCACACCTCTGACTGCTTCTATTGCAGATTACAGTCCTTTGTTAGAGCTAGTTCAGAAGCAACATGATGCATTGACCCAAAATCGGGGTCTTGCCCCAGTCACCAGAGGCAGGCCAAACATTCACTGTCTGTGATTTGAGAGCACATGCAAAGTCTGGATTATAGCAACTAGCATTTCCTGGTCCCAACATGAGTAGGGGATGCACTAGCAAATGTCCACTAGGATTTCTATATTTTATACATTATCGTTCCACTCACTCCAGCAAAGGGTGCATTCTCCCACAGACACCACTTTTGCATCCAACAAAGCAGCCAACAGAATTTTCTTACATGTTCAATTTTTACAGGCGTGGAATTCGGGAGTCCTCTCTGCTTTCAGAGTTGACCAAAATAGGGGGCTAACGCAAAGGCGTAATGGGAGTCAGTAGATATGTTGACAAACTGTTGAGAGCAGGTAAGCTGCAAGCTCGATAGCACTACTTATTCTGAAACCTGGGAGGAAGTGTCCCGAGGCACTTTTCAAGTCTCCACCTCTAGGTGCTTACACCCTGCAACACATTTCCCATTTTAATCTCAGTAACATGACCTATTAACAAAATAAACTAGGTCTGCTTTAGGGAGGGGCACAATAGTTTGATCTGTTGGGGTATCAGCAGTGAGCCATTAACGGATGCAAAATTAAGGATTCGGTATCATGCAGCACCCCATCCAAAGGTGGGGGGAGCAGAGATGCCCGATTCAGTACCATGCATATGGTCAGTGTAAAAATGGAGTAGAGCAGGAGAAGAATCTAATTTTCTAGTCCGGGACACATTCTGTGTTCTCATTTTCAGTAGGAATGAGACAAGTGACAGATACTACGACCTCTAGGGCAGATGCCAGTACAATATTCTCACACTATTCCACTGCCCGTGAAGCTGCTGGAACTGATCTTATACAAGGCAACATTCCAGCAGCAATAGGGTCTGGTTCTTTGCTATAGAAGGCTAATGGTTAATCATGTATTCTGTGTTTGTCACAACGGCCAGTGCAAAGCAGTTTCTCTCATGGCAATTGAAGGGTAAATCCCTCCTTATAAGTTAGGTAATACTAGAGTCGGTGCACAAACTAAACCATACTTTATATCACATGCTTCCTCTGGGGACAACTGTAAGGCTCTATGGTGTTCACCTGGGTGTACAGTTATGATATGATATATGATATGGTATTTGTAACGCGCCTATACACAAGTGTTTCAAGGCGCGACGAGGCAGGGAGGGAGGGAAACAAGGGGAAGACGGACAAACGATCCTACTAGGCTAGGTGTCATTCAGATCGCGCAAGTGCAGAGGTAAGGGGAAAAGGAGGAAGTGCAGGGGGAGGAGGTGGGGGGGAAAGTGCATTACAAGGTAAGTAGCGTAAAAAATAATAAATAATAAATAATAAATAATAAATAAAAAGGGCCAGCTGGTGGCAAGTGTGAGGTAAGTGCAGAGCAAGTGCTGGGAAGGGGGCTGTAGGGATACAGTGACAGTCCCACAGTGCAGGGGGAGCCAGGGAGGCAGTGCACGTGGAGAGTGGTTTAACTATAGCTGCAAACCCTAAAAGCTAGTGTCAGCAATATCAGACCATGGCTTACAACAGTTTGAGGTTTTGGAATCTGGTGTATGGCTGCTTTTCTAGAGCGCTATCAAAGACCATGGGTAATGTCGTTCCCAAAGTAATGAAATGCCCTCCTCCTGTTCAAAACTCATTCTACTGATGCCCCTTCTGATCCGCTTCCCATGCCCCTTAATCCCAAGATCTACCCTTTGCTTATTCCCTACTTAACCTCTTTCCTCAATATCTGTCTCTCCTCTGCCACCTTCTCCTCAGCTTTCAAACACGCTACCATCATCTCCATCTGGAATAAACCCTCTGCCAACCTCCTTGTATTCAATTTTTATCCAATCTCGCTTCTACGATTCCTCTCTAAGCTTCTTCAATGCATAGTCTATTCCCAACTCTGTTTTCATATCCAATATCTCTTCTTCCCCCATCTCAATCTGGATTCCGCCCTAAACACTCAACTGAAACTGCTCTTACATAGGTTCTCAATTCCCTTCTCACTGCCTGCTGCGCTAAGCAATCCTCTGTCCTCATTCTCCTTGACCTCTCTGCGACCTTTGATACCGTTGATCACACCTTGCTCCTTAACACTCTTTCTTCCTTTGGTTTCAAAGGCACGGTTCTCAATTGGCTCTCCTCTTATCTCGCCAATCGTTCTTTCACTGTTTCTTGGGGCGGTCGCACCTCTTCTGCTCTTCCCTTGGACTACAGTGTTACCCAAGTTTGTTCTCAGCCCTTACCTATTCCCACTTTACACCTCCCTTCTTGCCCCCATCATCTCTTCCTTCGGTATTTCTCACCATTTCTACGCTGATGACACCCAGCTTTTCCTCCTTCTCTTCCTTCACTTCTGACCTACACCTTAATCTCTACTCTTGTCTTACTGCTATCAAAAACTGGATGTCATCCCACTTTCTCTCCCTCAACACTAATCAGACTGAAGTCCTATTCTCCCCCCCCCCCCATCTCCCTGTTTTCATTTACTTTCCCCCCTTCCAATCTTCCCATGCTCACAATCTAGGCCTCCACTTTGACTCCTCCCTTTCCTTTACCCGCCATATTTCTCTTACCTCTCGCACGTGTTGCTATCACCTCTTCAATATTCGTAAAATCCATTCCTCCCTCACCTTCCATGCAA
This sequence comes from Ambystoma mexicanum, assembly GCF_040938575.1. NCBI lineage: Eukaryota > Metazoa > Chordata > Amphibia > Caudata > Ambystomatidae > Ambystoma > Ambystoma mexicanum. Next base: position 722,858,635 of record NC_090923.1, read on the forward strand.
CTAAACTCTTAATCTCCTCCCTTATTTTCTCTCGACTCTTCTATTGCTCCTCCCTCCTCCCTCCTCTTTGGACTCCCTGCCCCTCATCTCACTCCCTTTAGATCCCTCTACCACTCTGTCATCCGTACCCTGTGTCTTCTTGCCCCTCATAATACTAAATCCCTTCATGATCTCTCCCGGCTATCTTTCCTCTCTCCTCTTTCTACACTCCCTCCCGCTCCCTGCGTTCAGCTGATCTCTTCTTGCTTACGGTTCCTCCCCCCCTTTGTGCCTCTTCACGTTTCCATTCAACTCCTTGCCCCCCTACACTGGAACGCTCATCCCCTCTCTATCTGCTCCATTACCTCCTACCGCTCCTCCTTAAAATCTGTTCTCCTTTGCCCGTCCGGATGTTCCTCTTCACTTCCCTTCCACTTCTCCCTCACCCCCTCTCACACTTCCTTTGCTCACTTGAAACTCCATCTTATTCCCCTTCTTACTCCCCTCATCTCCCCTTACTCCTCCTCCCTTCTTCACTTGTTCTTTATCCTAGGTAAATTGTTCTACTGACTGCTTTTTAATGGCTTGTCACATGTTTGTAAATATGCTTCTTTATCATATTCTATGTATTCTTGTTATATTGTAAAGCGCTTTGGCGTAAAGCACTATATAAACTTAATACAAAATACAATTAACTAATGTTCTCCTTTCCCTGCAAAAGCAGTCAGTAGGACCGGGGCATCTTGTTTGCACACCTCTGATGAGGATGAGGATGAGGCGATTAACAAATTGTCCACATATTGGGCTAAAACTGACTTTGGAGGGACATTTTTTGATCTGGGTCCTTCTTTAGATGTTGTGAGAAGGGTAATGGATACGTCATAATCCTGGGGCGAACAGGCCCAGGTGTACTGCATTCCTTGTGAAAATGCTAAGTACTGTGTATGAGGACTGAGAAAAATGCTGAACATACATCTACCACCACTATGAAGTGCATAGCCTAGGGGGGGAATGCATGACAGTATTGAAGCATGGTGTTGTATTACAGGAAATGAAGGGATGACCATTGGGTAAACAGACCTTGGGTGAAAGAGTAGGGGGGGGGGGTCTTTCCCAAACGGGCGATACTGGAGTGTTCAATGGGCTAGTATTGGGACAATTATCCCTTGACTGAGTGGTTGGATAATGGAAGGGATTCCCTGTTCTGCCTCTGGCTTCGGGGGGAGGGGGGCCAAGGCATTCAGGGAAGTTTCTTGAAAGGAACCACTTTTATCCAGATGGGTTCTGCTGTGTGGATGTATCCTATCCTACTTCATTGTCAATGGTTGGCCACAAAGTGGCAGGTATGGAGTTAATTTTTTAGTAGATAAGGGGGTAGTGTGTCCCTCTTTTTGATAAGGGGGGCCTAAGTTATGAAGGGTATTACAGTTAAACAAGAAAAGAACTTAGGGTACCCCACCTGTTGCACACTGGCCGGTTGTGGGTCCAGCACACATTTAACAGATCTCCGTTAGTCTGTACATATGGGACCACCCCAACTGTTATGCAAAACAATTACATTTATTTGTATTAAAATTTAAAACAAAGTGTATCACACTGCTAATGACAAAAAACCTGTTTTAGCATTTATGGCATTCTAAGCAACATCATACATTGGTTCTATTACTTTCACTTTTTCATAGTGTAGGTTAGTAATGGTTGTGACCTCAAATGTGGTCTAGTTGACTTCACATCTATCTAGTCGATACATGAATGGTGTTTCTGGCATTCAGTAATTATTGTTGAATCTGGTGTTGTCTTCAGGACAACTTCAGTGGACTGGGGCTGTCACATAAGTTGGGACATCTAAAATATAAGTAGCTAAAAGAAGGGGTCAGTGATGGGTGTGTCTCTACAGGGAATACCTGTATTTGTGTGCTTGGACAAAGTACTACCTGTGCCGTAATATTTCGGTGTGTCAGGCGAGCGTTGAATCTGTTGAAGGTTCATCGCTTGCAGCGCCTTCTGAGCACTGTTTTTTTTTATCCTGTGCTTCTAGGATGTGCTAGTCAGCTCCCTGCCTGAAAAGAACAGATGGACAAGTGTCTGGTAAGTAAAGCGCTACATTGTACTTCTATCGCTCATGTTGTGAGAAGCCGGTGCCTTAATACTTCTATTATGTTATCATGCTCAGGCGACGTATTGACTGCGTGTCTGAACCATAGTGGCAAGTGGGTGACTATTTCCCATTAACTAATTCATGGCTGTGTGCTCATCGTGAGGGGTCTCTATTACTGTGATGGTGCTCCCTCTGGCTGCACTGTAACATTCACATAAAGTAGCTGGGTGAGCCGCCGTGTCGCATTCTCTATTTCCTTAGCAGCGTGTCGCGTAGCTGTGAGCTTGTGATGCTGGACTAAGCCTAATGGCGAGTGGGAGAGTACTTCCCATGATCTTGTGGGTAGCCGAGTGCTCACCATGAGGGGTCTCGGCTACTGTGGGAGTGCTCCCTCTGGTTGAGGTGATGCTTAAGCAAAGTACGAGCGAACGAGCCATTCTAGAACTGCTCTCTTTGCTTACCTCTGCGTTACGTGGCTGTGGCTTGCTGTATCTTCCGCGACATCTACGGCTCTACGCATGCGTGGGAGCTTTTCATCTGGTCTTGTTTGAGCTTGCACGCCTTGATTGTGGCTGTGCATGCGCGAGTGAGTAGTGTGTGTCATGTGGGTGCAGTGTCTCAGTCCCGAGCATGGCTCTTGGGTGTGTAGCAGGCTAATGTGTGGACAGGCTAATGTGTGGACAGGCGCTGAGTGTTCACATGAAAACAAATTACGGGCCAGTCTATTCCCAATTAGTGTTACATAAGCTCATTCTACAATTTCTGCTAATGTCATTTCTCCACATCATACATTTGTTGAATTGTGAGTGGCGATTTATATCATATGTATACATAATACAGAGCCTGACATTGTCTAACACATGATGGACATAGTTTTTGTAACATAGTTAAAATCATCCAGTGTTTCTGAAACACCCAGGGTGAAACCACATAGCAGCCCAATCTGTTAACGCTTTCTCTTACATCAGCTTGTTGCACATTTTCTCCTAAATTCATTTTTCTTACTCGTCACGTTCTCATCTAGTGAATTACATCATATCTTTGCATACATAGTCCAAGGCTTGCCATTGTCGTACAGGGACATAATATGATGGGTGAGGTTTTCGTGACATTATGGCAGTCATCTAGTGTTTTTGAACCTGCCGGGATACTGATGGGGTGTTTATTGAAAACTGTCTGGCAGAGATGAGGTGTATCAAAAGAAGAGATTCCATTCTATGGCCACATTTAACCCATTCTTTACCGTATCCAAACGGTGTATCCATTTCTGCTCTAGTTGCCTTAGTGCTAGATCTCTGTCACCTCCTCGTGCTTTAGCTTCAAACGTTTGGATCACACCATCTCAGTTCTGTATGTTTGTGTTGTTTTTTAACAAAATGTGCTACCATCGGTTTGTCTTCTATGCTGTTTTTTAGGCACGACCTATGCTCACATATCCTTTGTCGGATTTCACGCTTGCTTTTACCTATGTAATATAGGTTGCATGGGCATCCGATTAGGTATATGCTCCATTTTGTGAGGCAATTGGAAAAAGTCGTATATTTCCACATAATGCCATTGAGTGATATTTCTTTTTGGTCTTGTGTTAGGTGGCATACTGAGCGTTTGCCACAGCGGTAATGCCCTACCACGGGAGGTAGATGCCATAAGGTGTTTTGGACATTGGTTGTTGATTTCTCTATGGGGTACGTGTGTACCAGGTGATCTTTGATGTTTTTACTTCTTTTGAAGGCGAATCGTGGTGTCGTACGTGTGAAGCTATCTGTCTGTAGCAGATGCCAAGCTCACAGCTACGCGACATGCTGCTAAGGAAATAGAGAATGCGACACGGCGACTCACCCAGCCACTTTATGTGAATGTTACACTGCAGCCAGAGGGAGCGCCATCACAGTAAGAGAGACCCCTCACGATGAGCACACAGCCATTAATTAGTTAATGGGAAATAGTCACCCACTCGCCACTATGGTTCAGACACGCAGTCGATACGTGGCCTGAGCATAATAACATAATAGAAGTATTAAGGCGCCGGCTTCTCACAACATGAGCGATAGAAGTACAATGTAGCGCTTTACTTACCAGACACTTGTCCATCTGTTCTTTTCAGCCAGGGAGCTGACAAGCACATCCTAGAAGCACAGGATAAAAAAACAGTGCTCAGAAGGCACTGCAAGCGATGAACCTTCAACAGATTCAACGCTCACGTGACACACCGAAATATTACGGCACAGGTAGTACTTTGTCCAAGCACACAAATACAGGTATTCCCTGTAGAGAGACACCCATCACTGACCCCTTCTTTTAGCTACTTATATTTTAGATGTCCCAACTTATGTGACAGCCCCAGTCCACTGAAGTTGTCCTGAAGACAACACCAGATTCAACAATAATTACTGAATGTCAGAAACACCATTCATGTGTCGACTAGATAGATGTGAAGTCAACTACACCATATTTGAAGTCACAACCATTACTAACCTACACTATGAAAAAGTGAAAGTAATAGAACCAATGTATGAGGTTGCTTAGAATGCCATAAATGCTAAAACAGACTGTTTGTCATTAGCAGTGTTTTAAATTTTAATACAAATAAATGTAATTGTTTTTAACAGTTGGGGTGGTCTCATATGTACAGGTGAACAGAGATCTGTTAAATGTGTGCTGGACCCACAACCGGCCAGTGTGCAACAGGTGGGGTAGGCTAAGGTATGGAGTTAATCAAGTCGTCTAATTGTCGGACTATTCTGTCTCACATGGCAGTTCCTCCTCTGGGTCTCTGGAGTGTGGCTAGGATTGCCTGAGTGTTAGTGTGCAATAGATAGTGCACATGAATTTGCACCATAGATCTCTGCTCAACAGATTAACTAGTGCAAAGAAAAGGCATGCATGCCATTGATAGGTCAGAGTACTTCAGAGGGGTTCTTTAACTGGATGGATGAGTGGAGTGTTAGTTTCCCGGATGTATTAAGGTCTACTAAAACGGTGAAAGATTTAGGCTCATCTGTCAATGTGCATGGCAGACTTGTTTGCCACAGTGCCTACTAGGCAAGTTAACATTTCCTGTACACTGCTCTGTACATAACTGGCTTCATCAATCAGGATAATTGGGTCTATTTGGACCCCATCATCCTGACCTAGTCGGAACAGGTTTTGGCCACCAAGGGAATGAGAGGTAGTCCAACTTGAGCATTTAGACTCGGGAATGGAGCAGATGCACCCTGATTTCAGTCAGGGAAGATGGCAGGATTGTTGGCGGGGGGGTCGGGGGAGACAGAGTGTAACGATCTAGTTGTCTCGGATCGCCCTGGAAGTATTGTCTCTAGAGTCTGTATGGACACTTGTTTTTTCAATTGCCCACCTCCTTCCAGTAATTACAAACTAACAGGTTTGTTGGTGGTCCTTGCTGGCTTAATTGTCCCTGCAGTCCTGCTGACCCCACTGTTTCGGCAGATCCGATATCCTGGGTAGCCCCCCCACTGGGTCCACCTGGTCCCACTTGTCCTGGGGTCGGACATCCTCTCCCTCTATTTCACGGTCTACCTCCCCTCTGTCCAATGTTCTGTGCATTTGGCATCTCTCCCTGAACCCAGCCGATACTAAGATGTTATGGTAGGAAATCACAGGGGAACTCCGGAAATAAATCACACAACAATATTGCTGCGTGGCAACCACAGAAGTAAACTGGTTCAACAGGAAAGTAGAACGCCCAATTAGCATAAAGAGAACAAATTGCTTTGTATTAATGCAATGGTCTGCCTTGGAGATCCACCAAGAGAAACAAGAAGAGTCTGATAGAGGTGCTACATTTAAACTTCTAACAGAATAGAATGACAAGAGAAAGGTTGGCATGTCAACCACACAGGTTTTCCCGTTCTTATCACTTGCAAACTCACTACAATTACCTACCTAGGTCACTTTTTGAAAAAGAAATAGGTTAACCATGCTTACAGCTCGCATAATGGATTCCTTAAATAGCACTGCAGAACTGGAAACGGGGTGTTGCTCGGACATAGAATACAGAGTCATCCAGTCAATACTTAAATGAGCACCATCTCATGCACTTTGTCAACAGTACTAGGGTGGCTTTCTTCAGGGAGCAGAAATGTGCATGCCACTAAAAAACAGGGATGTAATTTCACCAAAATGCCAGGGCTAGCGGAAGTGACTTCACATGACCCTTGACCTCTGATGACAATCACAGGAAGGGATGTCATTTGACCTCACCCCGAAGAGACATCACGGGAAGTGATGAACACGACCCATCATCTCTTGACAAAATAGGAGGTGCAGCCACATAGCATTGTTCCTAAATACAACACGAAAAATGCATGCAGACGTCCAAGGCCAAATGAGTTATTATATAGCACTTACGCTTAAGTGCTTTATACAGAACAAATATACATACAATATCACCCAACCTGTGTTGGTACTCATGGTTATAGGTCAACTGGTAGAATCTAAATGGTCGACAGGACAAATGGTCGACACCAAAAGGTCGACAGGTCAAATGATCGAATTTATTTGTTGTTTTTTCACATTCCTTTTTTTTTGGCGGGGGGTCCCCCCACCCCTTTTTTTGCTAAAAACCCATTTTTTTCCCTAAACGAAAAGCTAAAAAATATATATATATAACTAAAAAACAAAACTATGATCATTTGTCCTGTCGACCATTTGTCTGTCGACCATTTGACTAGACACCGGTACTCATGTATTGACCTCAGAAGGATGAGAGGCCGAGTTGAGGTGTTTAATAAAAGACTAAATCAGTGACTCACCCCCTGAAGTGTGCCTGAAATACAATTTTAATGAGTCTAGAAATTATTGTGTAGAATTCCAGAAAGACAAATTGTTATTCCTATTCTTTCTTATTTAGGGCCACTGCGCAAAGTGTTACACTTGTGGAACCCCCTTTTTTTTAAAAAAGAGGCCTGAACAAAAAAACAGCCATTCCAGAAACAAAGCCACATGGCGCTGGCCACATCCTAGGAGCTTACATTTTAGAAAGGGGTAGCAAGGGAGACCAATGGGGTAGAAAGGGAGACACCTGGCGACCCCCAAATGACGTCCCTGTACAAAAGGGTGAAGGTAGGTGCTGGATGGATTGAATAAATAACTATCCATCTCCTTCAGGTGAATCAGCACTGATTTGCATTTGAGAATGAGAAATCTGAAGGCTAAACTGTAGACATGGTCTTGAAGACCCGTTTGCTCCACACAACCCTCATGAGCATATTCAAAACACATCCAACTCCGAGCATTGAAGCATGATTGTTTAACAGGTGGGGCCTGAGGCCAATATAGTTGGGCCCACCCCAAGTGGAGCCCTCAGAGGGGAAAGGGTTGTTCTCCCCTAGGCCGAATGTGAAGGAGCAACCATGCATAGCGTGGGCACCCAAACCAACCAAGGGACATTTAAGAGGATTCTCCCTCGAGAAATCTATTTTTAAATAATGGGTTAACATTGTGTATTTTGGGTAAATTATGAAAAAGATCCTTTAGATGCCAAGTCACCAACCAAGCACAAGAGCATTTTACAGCACATTTTCATGATGCTTTTGCCCACTATATGCCAGTATTCTACCAGCGTAAAAAACATTTACCTACAGATAATGCCATACAGGTCTGTGCTGGTGCACCTATATATGGCAGTATCCCCACATAAGAACCTACTCCTGTGGTCTTTGCCCTTCACACCAGTGAAAAATGTCATTACACTTTAAGAAAAGATGTCCTCGCTGGCCGCACAAACCTCCCCACCGCTCCCTCCCCCCCGTGTAAACGCACGTTCTCTGTTCTCCTGCGCCACACCTTGATGTATTGTACTGCATTTGATCATTTTTGTAATTTCACATTTATCAGTATTGATATGTTAGATGGAATAAAACAAAAAATGGGTCACACTTTATCAGGGTTACCCCCTAATCCTTTATATATACATATACACATATATATATATTCAGTGAAAAAACTTTGTTAAAGGGAGGTTATGGTTCCAAGTAAAACCGAAAAACCCTTGAAATTCGCCAGTTATGGTAAGCTAAGCAACCATAACTCGCGCCACCACCGTGCACTGCTAAGACTAACACCCAGGACATCAAAGATGACATCACAAATGTCATTGATGACATCACTGATGACATCACATGTGTATGTACTTCTCATGAAATATGTGTAGAAGGGATTCTTATTATGTTGCGAAAAAAGTGTCAAAAATCTTTGAAAGAAATATCCCCTAATAAGTGCATTGAACGATGCATTGATATAAATAGCATCCTATTATGGGGTTCTATCTAGTATACTAAGCTACTCGTACAGAAACAAAATTGTGTGCAGCGTACAAGATGAAGGTATGATATTCGTAATGTTAATATGTTGAATAATGAAATGATAATTGTTTTCTTAATAGATTTTTGTGTACTGTGAAATATGTAATAAGTAGCTAATAAAACCCATGTATTACATAATTGCATTACTATAGACAAAACACAAAGACACAAGAACACATACCAATATGGGTATATACAGGGAAAGTGAAGTTAGCAAAAAAGCACAAGTAGTAGCAGAAACAATTCATAACTTAACTGATTAGTTTCATGCAAATAAATGATTGCTCTGTTTCAAAGCTGCTATTTACCCTATGTATATGTATCACTTGATGTGATTGGACCCTAAGGAAAGTAGTGTGAGTACAATGTATACAAATATGACCATATACAGGGAAAGTACATAAAAAAACAGAACTATCAGAAAGTGCTCATAAGTCTAGTGATTATCTTTATGCACAGGATTGCTGTCTTTCAAGCTTGTGTTTTCCCATATGTATATGTTTCATATGATGTGACTACTCTAAGGGAATTACTGTAAGAACCTACTAGAAGGATACGTCTACAAATAAAATAAAATTCTTAGTTTCTGACTGTTACTGAAGAAAACCATGTGGCCTAGATATGTCAGCAAAAGAAAAAAATAGTGAGCCAGACATGTGATGTCATCAGTGATGTCATCAATGACATTTGTGATGTCATCTTTGATGTCCTGGGTGTTAGTCTTAGCAGTGCACGGTGGTGGCGCGAGTTATGGTTGCTTAGCTTACCATAACTGACGAATTTCAAGGGTTTTTCGGTTTTACTTGGAACCATAACGTCCCTTTAACAAAGTTTTTTCACTGAATTTCATAGGTTTTTAGTAGCGCAACTTAACCATAACGTCCCTTTAACAAAGTTTTTTCACTGAATTTCATAGTTTTTTAGTAGCACAACTTAACAATAATGACTTTGACTTTATATACATGTCATATGGAACTGACTAGATCTCTTCTTATGAACTTGATGTCCGCGAACTTATTTAATGTTCGCGGACATGTTCGGAGAACAGTACCACTACCTAAAAACTGTGGGGGGGTATGTTTGATTGTTATATCATAATATAGGAACATTTAACAAATTCAAAAAGCAGCACACAAACACATTATATATAGTAATACATAAGAAATGTAACCCATATATGTAACACACTAACCATTCATTTAAATACAATATGTTCTGAAATGGAATATACCACAAGAAGATAAATTGGCTTCCAACATAATTACCTCACAGACACAACAGCACTGAGAACAAGACCAGACCCACTGAATACATAGGACTTATCTTACCAGAAATAGTAAGTGTACTTCATTTTACTCATATATTTATAAACTTTCTGTATTAGATTAAAAAATATATTATCTTTTTTTTTCTCACAGAAATGTCTAGTACTCTGGAATGGCTAGAGGACAATTTCCCACATGAAGAAATGTCACAAGATAGTGAAACTAATGGTAAACACTTTATAATATAAACCATTTATTTATTATGTTTTTATATACATTTAACATATATATTATTTTTTTGTACAGAGCATACCAAAATAGAAAAAACTTCAGAAAACCCTGTTATGGATAACAGTCTTTACAATATAGAAGAAAAAATGAATGTATTGTTGGCTAATTTTAATAATTTAAAAACTTTTGTAGAAAATCATTTCAAACCAAAAACCTCGTACCATTGCCCCACATGTACTTGTCCCTCCTCACCATATCCCAGTCAATTATCCCCAAACCCTCTCCATAATCCAAAACGTTTTGATGAGACTTCCATCCCTTCTTCACCTAATACCAATCATGTTGAAACCCCAAATTCTCCTGTTTTTGTTTCTGTTTCTGCCTCACCTTCTCTATCATAAATTATTACTATATGTTAAATAAAGTATAATTTTTATATTGTATTGTGAATCGTTTCCGTTTTTTTTTTAAAACAATAAAAGTGTCCGGACAGTGCGAGTGTTCTGAAATGTTCGTACATAAACGAAAATGGAGGTGTCCTGAAGAACGCCACACCTGTTTGTACTGTTCGCTAGCAAGTTGAAACTGTTCTAAGAACACACGTGGTGTCCTGAAATGTTCGTAAAGAAACAAAAATTAAAGTGTTCTAAAGAACACTAAATCTGTCCGTAATGTTTGCTATCAACTTAAAACTGTCCTAAGAATACAATTGGTGTCCTGAAATGTTCGTAAATAAACGAAAATGATGTGTCCTGAACAACAGTACAACTGTTCGTAGTGTTCGCTAGCAACATGAAACTGTACTAAGAACACACGCGGTGTCCTGAATTGTTCGTAAACAAACAAAAATCAAAGTGTCCTAAAGAACACTATACCTGTCCGGTACTGTTCGCTAGCAAGTTCAAACTGTTCTAAGAACACAATTGGTGTCCTGAAATGTTCGTACATAAACGAAATTACACGTGTCCTGAAGAACACTATATCTGTCCTTACTGTTCGCTACCAAGTTTAAACTGTTCCAAGAACACACGCGGTGTCCTGAAATGTTCGTTTCATGTGTGACGCACTTTTAATTACTTCAGAACCCGAACAGTGTCCGTAGGACATCAATGCGTATGCGCTAACCAATCTCCGTGCACTTGGTGTCCTGTGGACAGGCGCTTCCTTCGCGGACTAGTTCGCAAACGGATCATATGACAGCGCCCACACTCATGGTGTGTCCTGAAATGCGGACACTGTTCGTGTCCCCGAACAATTTAAAAGTACATTTTCAGTTAATCCATAATATTTTTCAATAAAATCTCACCATGGCACAAGTCCCACATAGCAATCTTGAGTTTCTATATACCTTTTGAAACTTTCCGATCCTTTTTTTGTGTTCGATCTGTCCGCAGACAGTGCGCATGTCCGCGAACCACGCACAAGCACCCCTATAAAAGACCACGCCCAAGAGCTTATTCCCATTGTGTTTCTGGCTATTCTTCAGAACACATTGATTTTTGCTGCCACCTGCAGACTACACCATCATCGAGATCGCATCCTTGGCTGCTGAACTGCCACTTGGTGCTGCACCTGCTTCAGCACCACCCCCACCCCCCCTCCACCACCACCACCTCCCCAAGGACCTGAAGAGGGGGAACAGGAGTGAGGATGCGGAGGAGGAAGAAGAGGATGATGAGAATGAGGTAGAGGAAAACCCTACTACCCGCACTAGGCGTGAGTCTTGGGTGTGGCGGTTATTTACCATTCATGCTCGTGCGAACCGTGTTACCTGCAATGAGTGCAAAATGATACTCAGTCGCGGGAAGCACAGTAAGTACAGCTTTGGGACCACTACTATGAAGCGACACCTGAGGTCATTTCACTCTGGGGCTATTCGCAGGGTTGTACCTTGCTAAGAACGTAGCAGGTTGATTTCCTCTACTTCATCCTCTGTTTCTGATCCTGTCACCACAAGGACCACCTCTGTGGGACAGTGTAACGCTCACCTGATTCCCGTAGAGGCGCCGGTCTTGACTGGGCGTATACCGTATCTTCAAAGGTGATGTGTAACACACAGCTGGCTCTTTGGGCTGGACCTCTGTGCACTGTATGTCTGACTCGAAGGGTAAGATGTCTGCAGATAGAAAATATGGGATTAAGGAACTGGGTTATTGAATGTCTCTCTCTTCTTCCCTTTCTCTTCTCCTGTAGAACCCCAAAGGTTAACGCTCTCACCTTAGGTAAGTGAACGCCGTGCTCTCCATCTGCCTCGGGGCAGGGTGCTGCAACCAGTTTCTTCACTGGATAAGGGGAGCAGGCCTCTTGACTTCAGAGGACTGCTGTCCGTCGTTTCCTGCACGAACAGTAAGTTTCGAGTAATTCTAATGTCTTTAAAGTCTTTAGTAATGATGTTTCTTGTTTTGCAGGGTTCCGGTGATGGCGGATGACGGGCTGAAGTGAGTTGAAGATGGAGCCCGTGTGATGAATAGAAGCGCCTGGAAGCATGTAAGTAAGCGCTTGTTGCCTGCTTCACGATGCGCTCTAACTGTCTTTTTATTTTGCAGGTACAAGTTCGGAGCGGCTGCAGGGTGCCGGAATACCCACTGGGTTAGATGTGGAAAGGAGTAATGGCACTTGAGTATTAAAGTTCCCCAATGTCTTTAAACGCACCTTGTTTTGTCTTTCAGATGCGGGATGCAGCGCCGAAGGCCTCCGGAGCGTGCGAAGAGTTGGTAAGCTTTTGTCTTTCAGATGCCGGAATGCAGCGCGAGGCGTTGGTGACAGCTGATGGACCAGGTAAGTGAAGATCTGTCACTGAAAACCGTAATGCTAACCTGTTCTTTCTTGTCTTTATAGGTGTTGCTGAAGACTGGATTCAGGATGGTAAGCCTTTTTCCTTAGGCCCAGGATCAGATGCAGAAGACACGATGAGCGTTCTGCTGCAGAGGATGCAGAATAACGCAAAGCAAGATTAATCCATCGGGTGTGGTTTAAATAGCCTCCTGTAGTGCTTAGGTGTCTCCTTCCACAGCCACGCCTAGGTAAGAAAAGAGTTCCTTCTTTCCAGAAGAGTTCCAGTGTTCTGAAACTAGGGAGTGGCTCCTGCCCCACCCAACAGGAAAAGTAGTTCCAAACAGAAGAGGATCAGAGGCTCAACTGGCAGGCAAGTAAGCAGCATGGTCTGCTGCAGGTAAATCCACCCAAGCATTATGAGCCCGGCGCTTCCAGCGCTGGGACTGGGCATATTTATGAGCCTGGTGCCACTGGCACCAGGACTGGGTCCAAAAGGTCCCAATGGGACTGGTTGGCATTCGGAACCTGGGTTATGGATCTGCTTCCAAGGGAGTTGGGAAAACCCTGACCTTTTGGAAGCAGAGATCATGACAGACAGCGTCTTCCTCAAGCTGCCTCACAGGCCATACAGAATGCTGATGAGCCTTACCTTTTGAGGGTCACAGTTGTATGTATGTACTGTGACACAGTACTCTGCAGGGGGGAGCGACTTCGGAGTGCTTTTGAGACTATCGTCTCAGCACGAGAAGACCTGCTCACTACCCAAATAAAACCCACTCTACATCTTCCTATCTCAGCTCGCCCTTTCTTATCCCTGTGGTTGGATCCCCCCCTCTTTACCCTCCTCTCCTGGTGTGTCGTGTCTGAAAAACCAAAAGAAATACAAAATTACAAAAATCAAAAAAAAAATAAGGCTCTTTTCAGAGCCGCCTTTCCCAGTTAAAAAATAGAAGTGAAAATAAATGAAGCAGGGCTTTTGTATTTTTTAGAAGTCTGTGGACAGTTCGCGAAAACATTAAAAAAATTGGGTTGCTACTCCATCACAAACATTGTAATCTTCTCTGGAAAGAAGTGGTGGCTCTGAAAAGAGCCTTTGGGTGGTGTTTGTAAGTCAAAAATTGTAAATTCTTAACAAACTTCAAAATCGTTGTTGTAATTCCAAAAAAGGTCGCAATGCATTTTGTACATTTCTCAGAAAAATCTGATTGCCAGCATAAGTAAGATGGACTCCATCTCTGCGAAAAATGTATGTACTACAAAACATAATATTTTCATTGTGAAAAGAAGACATGCCAAAATCTCTTAGAAAGGCACAAACAGCCTTATTAACATTGTGGCTTGCTTTTTCCATTTGTGGACCAAATGAAGAAGAACAAAGCCACATTTGTCTCTGCGCAATCCGTGAAAATATCACTTGAGAATTAGGAACCTTCCTAAGTCGTCCTTTCATAGCAAATTGCAAAATAATTCCAGTCACATGTCCTAAACTGTCCCCTCCACAATGAATTACAATTATGTCTGGATGTTGCTCTGTCTCCAAAGTAGCACAGAGAGGTAGCAAGTCCAACCACTTCATTCCACGTACTCCATGCCAGTGTACTTCCACATGTGGGAATCCAAGATCTACAGCTACTCCACAGCTTTCTACATGCACCTTCAACCAATGTATCCACGAATCTCCTAAAATTCAAACAATCTGTTTTCTGAAACACACAGCCATAGCTATCTTTTGTTCTCTCAGCAAAAAGAGTATCTGAGAAAATCTCTCCTGGCACAACACATCCACCAAACTTTCCTGACCAATCCCTTTCAGTGCTTATTCTCATTTGCATGACTTCTGAACCCAAAAATCCCCGGATGTAACTCCCGATGTCCGCGGACAGATCGTAACATGAACAGCCCTTCTACCATTTCCACTACACTCTCTCTGCCATTCCCTAATTGGATGTACCTCAAAAATCACATGACAATGCACCAATCACATTCAAGACCTCTACATCTAACTGCATCATCATAGATCAGCACTGCAAATGTACTCTGAATCTCTGAGTACAAGTGTCATATCATTGGCAAGCAGCATCTACCAGAAATACTGTACAAGTCTTCAAGATTTCTACTTGCAGCTCCATGCATATCCATATGCATGAACACAAACTTCAGGTATGCATATTTTCTGTATAGTAGATGAACACATTTTCAAACAGACTTACCTTGAAAAATCTGTAAAATGAATTTACTGTACTTTTTTCAATTTCCTAAAATCAACTATCACTTATAAACCTTTATACTATTTACTTTCTTTATACACACACTCAAATCATGTTAAACTAACATTTTTTAAATGAAATATATAGACTACATATATTCAAACAAAATTGCATGCAAACACAATCTATGTTTAAACCTTTATAAAAATACTTATACAATTTCATATTTTTTGTTTTTATTTATTTATTTACTTAATTACTTTAAATTAGACATGACATTGAGGCGCTATTACCTAGAACAGTTTACTTACAGAAATAGTGGTATTCACTAATATATTATAAATTTCACAAGACATAGTAAAGATATTTTTATTTTGCTACAGTTAGTCATTCAATACAATTTGTTCATTAAGAACATATCATATGTACTGAACTGATGCAATGTATCTTATGTAAATAAATTAGTTTAATGGTTTTACATAAGGCACTGAGGATTTCAATTAAAAAAATCAATATCTAAATTAAAAACAGTGCTATATACAAAGTTACTAATTTGAAGCTTTTACAATTGCAGTGAAGACCAGTTTCCTGAAAAGAAGCAGCCGAATTCGAAGAAGAAAAACTAAGAAGTTACCTGTTAATTTAAAAAAAAAAGTAAGTAAAATATCACCATAATATTTGTATTATTAATCAAATATACTATAACATTAATACGAGCTATTTCGGTTTCTAAAAATAGAGATTTTGTACCATTTTGTCCAAAAATGTCCATGTCTTATACAGCGATTTACAGCCAGAATGGCCCACAAATTTCTATTTTTGGACACACAAATTAGCCAACTGAACCACTACAATTTTCATATTATAGAACAAACAACTGTTTTAATTGTATACATTAGATTTACTATTTGTACTTTTCCACACCACTAGCTTACTTTTGTCATCTGAACCCCAGTTTAGTAACACATAAATTCAAGAATACCTATCCCTACTAGTTTTAGTTCCCAATGCACAATCACACACCATTACATACATCTTTATCATCTTACCCAAATACTCATGCACACAGCACACATACATTCCAGAACACCCCAACCCATATCTTCTTTATTTTTTCCACAGACCCTAAAGAATGCCTACCAAAAGTCAAGTCCGTAGAAAGCAACGCAAAAGTAGAGCAAATGAAAATAAAGGTGTCCAACATAAGCATCCATCTCTAGCAGAATTTGTAAAAAAAAGTTGAAACAAAACAGCTAATACAATCATTTAGTGAAACACAAGAAGTTTCAAGTACAACAACTTCGCTTCCTCTATCAAAATGTAAAACAAACCAAAAAACAATTAACAGAAAATCAGCTATCAGTACAGATAAAACTACTTCTTCAAATTTTAATATAGTGCAAAGTAAGCATACCAAGAAAAGTATTTTAGCCAAAATATACTGTCACAAAGTCCTTCAAAATCTTACAAAAACAGGAGAGAAATCAGGTTCAAAGCTTAAAACCTATCGTAGGAAATTAATCTTAGAAGCATTGATGGACAGTGCAATTCTTCTCAAAAGAAATGTATTTATTTAACTGTTAAACAAAATGAAACCACTAACAAAACTAATAACTAAATTACAAAAAAGACTTCTCAATAAGCGAAATATCAACAGAAAGAACTTCTTAAGTATCAGCGGAGGTGAATGGAATCACACTACAAGCACAGAACCATATTTTAATGAAGAAGCGTACAAACAAAAGCAAACTAATACAATTGCCATGCATAGCAGTGGTCAAGGTTATGAAAAAGTGAATAATACCATAATGGAACAAGAAGTACTTCTTACAAAAATATGCCCTGAAAACTTAGAATTACCCCTCCATTCAACTGAATCAGAACGTCTAGTGTACAAATGGCCATGCACGTCAATGTGTAACATTCCCAAACAATGTTTCAAATCTTTACGCCAATTCCTCAATAAATATGTAAAAAGCAAAGACAAAATCGAAATTAAATTACTGCAAAATATAGATACCTGTCCAGTGCGCAAGTACACAGGACTACAAGGACATTCATTGGCCTGCATTACAGGACCTACTTGTAAAACCACTTTCCATGATATCAAAAGGATATCAACACATCATTCAACTATAAGAAATCTAGTCTATAAACTGTACTATGCTAAAAGTCCTGCTTTAGCACTAGCAAAGTTAAATAACATCCTTCTGCATGGTACAGCAAAAGACCTACTTGAAGACATTCACTATATCCAGAAACCAATTGAGCAACAATTCTACACATGGCAACCTTTTGCTAAACACATACAAAAAAGAAATACTAAAATTTAAAAGTACATCAGCTGAAGTACCAAACCATGTATGTGTATGTTGCCGTAGAATTTTTTATAAAACACAAAAACTGTGGACCTATCATACAAAATAGAAGACAATGAAGATTCTAAATGGTTTGAATTAGCTCTCTACCTTGTAGCAGAAAATAAATATGAAATAACTGAGCCCTTAATATTTTGCAGTTATTGCACTACAAAACTTGACAACAAGCAAACTCCTTCACGTTCTATCACAAATAATTTGGAATTATACCCAGTACCAAAACCTCTACAACAACTTAATTTATATGAGAGCATCATAATTCAAACAGTACACCCATTTCAAGCAATAATATGCCTTCAACCAAAAACAGCAAAATTACCTCCCTCTGAATTGGTAAAAGGCATTCGTGGAAAAGTAGTTTAGTTACCATTAAATCTAAAAGAAAATGTGCATACTCTAGGAGTGCAACGTCCAATGCAGCAATCTTTAATTATATTAGTAAATGGAGTACCTACAAAAGACAAAAAAATATGGCAACAGCTGGTAGATTTATATAAAGTTAGACAAGCCTTCCAATATCTTAAAGAGAATAATGAATATTACAAAGAAATTAATATTGAAGAAAACTTGAAAGATACAACTGAAATAATTCAAGAAACACAAGAAGCTGGTCAATTTGAGCTACTAGATCCTGCTACAATATCAAATACTTTAGACCATTATACAATTCATCCTTTGCACTGTAATGACACCGTACAAGATGTACTTGAAACTTACCAAATGCGTCAAACAAAAGGATCGCCAATCAGTATATGGGAAAAAAGTATAGAAGCACGTGCTTTTCCTCTACTCTTTCCTACTGGCAAAGGAGGAAGGTATGATGATAGACCTATTCAAATATCAGCTTCAGAATACCGCTCATTACGGATGTATTCTGAAGATCCACATTTTGTCTAAATCTGGGAATGCATATTCCACCTACTCTTTGAAAGTGAACTAGCAACTTTATGTTATGGAGTTGCACACATTAAAATCAGGATCACACTTTCAAAATATGACAGCTACACAATTATTAGAGAAAGTGCAACAAAAGGATGAGGTTTTACAATCAAATATTACAAATCTATTAGCAAATATGCGTGTACTAAAGAGTACTGGTTTCGACGTCATGGAGATGTACGTTGTATGATCAGAAACCTTGGCCCACCCACTTGGTTTGTTACATTAAGTTGTGCAGACTATGCATGGGAAGATTTACATGATTTCCTACGCATATCAAATAAAAACAAAACAAACATAGATATACTAATACCTGGAGAACTTTGTTCTTTGGATCCTGTTAATGTTTCAAGATATTTTCACCGTCGCTTCATTGCTATGCTACATTTTATTTGTAATAAAACTGTTCCTCCCCTTGGAGAAGTGCAACACTTCTTTTGGAGAAAAGAATACCAAGCCAGAGGAGCACCACATATCCACATGCTTTTATGGATTAAAGATGCTCCTAAATTTGGTCAAGCAGTGATGCCACTGTTTTACAGTTTATTGAAAAATATGTCACTTGTGAAATTCCATATCAGAAGCCACAAATAGTGATCTTCATGCAAATTTTACAATTTCAAAGACACAAATGTGGAAAATATTGTCGTCGCAAATACAAAAACAAAGGCAAATACTACACCAAATGCCGATTTGGTTTCCCTAGACCAGTTACAAATACAGGTCAAGTAAACAACCTCATGTCTTCAGTTAGACAGTGTTAAAGGTAAGTCACCTAAAAATACATATTACATAAAAAGAAAAGAAGAAGAAAAATATATCAATGATTATAATGCAATCATTGCCCACTTATGGAATGCAAACAGATGTGCAGCACATTGCAGACAATTCTACTGAGTTGCACGATATGTCACAGCATACTTAACTAAAGCAGAAAAGACAGAGCTCCAAGACCTCTGGAATGACCGGTCATCAGATAAAACAGTATCTCAGAAATTATACATCTTGGGCATAAAAATGCTCACCCATAGAGAATGTGGATCTTATGAAGCAGCTGATCGTTTAACTGGTACTTCATTGTACGGTAAATCTGAAAATATAGTATGGCTAAGTCTTGGTCCAGCTAAATCTAGAAAAAGAGTTCTAAAATCATATAAAGATATAGAAACAATAGCCAAACATGATCCAAACAGCCAAGACATTTTAAAAAACAATTTATTGGACACATACTACCCAAACAGAAGTAATACTTTGGAAAACATGTGTCTATACCAAATAGCCCAAAACTACACATACAAAAATAATATGAAACCGGATGAAAAAAAGGTAAATATAGAGTGACAGACTGTGAAGGCAGCTTAGTTAAACTCACTAAACCAAATTTAATTAATCATATCAAATTGTCATTGAAGACTCCTCAACATAAAGAAGTATATTACATGTCCCTGCTACAACTCTTCAAACCATGGAGAAAAGAAGAACAATTACTAGATAACTATGACTCATATGAGGATGCTTTCAAAGCAAATGAAAGCACTATAACTGATGTAAACTTTACACAGTACAAAACAATGTTGCACAATGAACAGCAACATGAAGAAGAACTTCAAGCCCAACTAGATAAGGATACTCCTGACAGTAGTCAACCTTCTGTAACAGGAAGCCAAGAACCACTGGGAGAACCACTAATAACAAATGAGGCAGAATTAGCTATGATAGAAGTAGAAAACACCATGTGTCAGTATGAAGATAAGGAAGACTTAACTATACTACAATCAAAACTAAACAATGAGCAAAGTAGCATTTTTCAAGAAGTAACAAAACAAATTGCACATGGTGTAAAACATGAAAATAAAGAATGTTCCTGCCATAATTATAAACCTATACTGCTGTATGTCAGTGGTGAAGCTGGTTCTGGCAAAACATTCCTAATCAAAATCATTAGTAAGTTCCTTCAACAATTGACAAACAACAAACTGTCAGCTGTTGTCACTGCCCCCACAGGTTTAGCTGCCTACAACATAGGTGGTGTTACATTACACCGATTACTACTATTACCAGTAGAACACCAGAACAAATTAGACTATTACAAACATTCTGCAGAAGCTGCAATGGAATTACGCAGAGTATTGAAACAAATGAAAATGCTACTAATAGATGAAGTGAGCATGGTCTCCAACCTGATGTTAGCTTTGATTCACCTCAGATTACAAGAAGTACTCAAAACAGACTATGAAGAGCTCTTTGCAGGAAAACACATTATTGTTTTTGGAGATCTGCTTCAATTAACACCAGTAAAAGGTGAACCTATTTTTAAAACATTAGGGCACAAACTCTGCCATAAAACTGTTGGCAGCATTGGAAATGTCAACCTTTGGCAACATTTCCAATACAGAGAATTAACAGAAAACATGCGCCAATCTGCAGATCTAACGTATGCCAACATTTTAAAAAGTTTGAGAGTTGGTATACTTTCTAAAGAAGCAGAAGCAACATTGAAAACCCGGCACATTAATGCACTTTATGGCGATAATGCATTTTCTACAGATGTTATGGAACAATTAGCCCACAAAAATGTCAATTGTATGACCTTAATGCCAACTCTTGCAAGCTGTCTCAAATTCAATGAAATAATGTTAAGTAAAGAAATGCAACCAATAATGGAAATTAGCGCCACAGACAAACTAGATGTACATGGTATGACACTACCCATGTGTGACCAAGCCACAACAAGACTAAATAATTTAGAAAAATCAATCTCAAACACAGCAGGCTTAGAAAAGATGTTAAAATTATCCTTAAATTGCAGAGTAATGCTTAAACGTAACCTTGACGTGGACCAAGGACTAGTTAATTGAGCACTGGGTACAGTTGTTGGCTTTCAAACATACCCACGTGACAACAAAATTCAGTTTGTCAATATACTCTTTGACAAACTTTCAGAAGTAAAACAGATAGGACGCTCAACAGCTAGATTCCTTCTCTTCAAAGATATGTATGTAGGCAGAGAACAATTTTCTCTAACTCTTGCATACGCAGTCACGATTCATAAATCACAAGGTCTTACCTTAGACAAAGCAATGATAGATATTGGTAACAGTCTTTAAAGAAGGCATGAGCTACGTAACACTATCACGCTTACGTACACTTGACGGTCTATTTCTAATCAACTTTGATGCAAGTAAAGTAAACGCTGATATTCCTTGCATTTTAGAATATAATAGACTTCGCTCACTATACACTCCCCATCTAAACGCATTCTGTTCTACAAAAACTAAAACGTTGTAAAAGAAAACTAAATCAAACAGAAATGCAACAGGACGTCACTGCAAATCCTCCAAAGAGAGTAAAAGAAACTAATACTTCATCAAGTACCACAAACAAAAAAGAATCAATTAGAGAAAGTAAACCAGGTACTTCTTTAAAGAAGGAAGACAAACTCAAAAAAAAGCAGTTAGATACAGAACTACCTGGACCATTTAAATTCTCAAATATAGTTGGTGTAAGTTGCTATGCAAATTTAGCAATGAATATTCTATTTCAATTACCACCAATTGTTGACAACATTTACTTACACAGTACAGACCCATTGTGTTTGCAAATGTTAGTACTTCACAGAAACGCAGCAAACAATCCTGACAACACAGTGTTTTTGGAATAAGACGACAATTGGACTACTGTGCTGGAATGGTGAAATTCACTATAAACTCACAGGAAGATCCACAAGAATTTCTAATGTACTTACTACAAGTACTGGAAAACAAAAACATACCTATAAATGAAATCTTTCAGATTTCATACATGTGGAAACATACATGCACTCTCTGCAACAATGTGACAAGAAGAAATCCCCAATGAACGCTTCATATATATATCAATACCAAATTGTGAATCCATTCCATTTCAGCAACTTGTACAAAATGCAAACCATGGTAGATTATGCTCTACCTGCAATTCAGATAATCGCTCCACCTTAGTAACACAAACACATAGTAAATATGTAATACTAATGCTTCTACGTTACAATGCAGATGGTACCAAAAACAACTGCAAGCTGACTGGATTCACACATGGTCAAATAATATCACTTGGTAAGAAAACCTTCACAACAATAGGTATAATCTACCACGCAGGAGCCACAACCAATTCAGGGCACTACACTGCATATATAAAAAAGAAATGTGGATGGTTTGAATGTAATGATAGTACCATTACTCTAAAGCAGAGATTACCAGCAAATCTTACACTTATTTGATGTTCTTAAAACCAAAATTTGATAAATAAACTATTTAAACCTTTAAGTAAATTTGTGTTAAAAAAATATAAACTGTTAGAATACTCCAAAAGCTATCTAACAGCTCAAAGATTCTACAACAACTAATCAGATAAATGAATACCACTAAATTAGGCCAGAAAATACACAGTTAGAATACGCCAATTGGTATCTAACTGCTCCAAAATTTTATAATATCAAAACAAATGAAGAATCTGTTACTGCTCCAAAAAAAATACAACAAAGCAAAGTATAAAGCATTAGCCAGAAACAACAAGTGAACACTGAAAACAAACTGTAGCATAACAGAAAAAGGTTTTTTTTTTTAATCCAACATGGATTTTTTTTTCTCCCACAGACCCAATGATTTTAGCAACAAATACAGAAACTGAGCAAATTGCACAGTACTCTGATTTGTACTCTACTAAAATATGAGGGTCGAAAAAAAATAAAAGTATATTGCTTATACAATGTAATAAGTCATTACAAAATACTAATACTAACATGCTATTTTCTTTTATCACAGAAATGAAGAAAAGCATGGACTCCCCATCACTAGACCAAACAGTAAGTATACAATAATAAGGACAACCATAGCAGCATATCACATCCATAGTTTCTAATACCTTTGTTCCTTATACATTTGTTTTTCACCCAAAGTTATAAGCAAATATGAATGTGATATGCTGCTGTGGTTGTTGCCAGGGCATAGTCTTGGGTGCATGGCCAAATGGCCATGCACCCAAGACTCTATGCCCTGGCAACAACCACCGCAGCATATCACATCCATAGAGTCAAACATTTCAACTATGATCTATGGGAAACTTTTTATGTCCGCGAACAATGAGAGTGTTCTTAGAACACTTTGAACTTGCCAGCGAACAATATGGACACCGTTTTCAGGACACCCCCTACGAACATTTCAGAACAACGCGATAGTTCTTAGAACACTTTCAACTTAACAACGAACAATACGGACAGCGTCCTAAGGACACCCCCTACGAACATTCCAGGACACCGGGAGTGTTCTCAAAAACGTCTTCAGAACACCCCCATTTTGTTTATTTGCGAACATTTCAGGACACCGCGGGTGTTCTTAGAACACATTCAACTTGACAGAACAATAGGGACAGCGTCCTCAGGACACCCCCTACGAACACTCCCCAGACACCGCGAGTGTTCTTAGAACAGTTTCACTTTGCTTGCGAACAAAACGGACACATATTGAGTCCTTAGAACACCCCCCAGTCAGTTTTAGAACATTTCAGAACACCCGTGATGTCCGCAAACAAATCGAACACAAAAAGAATGTCTAACACATAAAAAACACAACTTTCATCCTATCTCATACACTCCCACCCTCCCCAAACACTCCTACACACCAACACACTCTACAAAATATCCATTTTGAAAAAAGTTTCACCGCGCTGTCCGTGGACGTCCGCGAATCCAAGATGGCGGGCGCTACCGAAAAATCTGACGCGCTTCACGCTCCACGCCGTCCAATCAGCGAACACGTTGCATGTCCGCGAACATCACGCAAGACGATTGGCCAATCAGGACACTGTCCGCGGAGCGAACAGGGAAGTGTGTCCGCGAACCGAACAGAGATATCACTAATTTTTTTTACCTACTTTTTGGTCATTTAAAAAAAAAACTACTGGACGGATTTTCACCAAATTTGCAAAAGCACGCTTTTGGGACCAAGCAGCTGCTCCTGGTCCAAATTTGGTGGAAATCCGTCCTGCGGTTTGGGCTGTAGGCGCGAGCAAAATTTTTTTCCCATTCAGTCTTTGGGAAAAAAAAAGTTTTGGGACCCCCCCTATAACTTTGCCCCCCCTGGACGAATCCTCACCAAAAAATTCAGAGTGACCCAAATACTTTTTTTGCAAAGTTTGGTGAGGATCCGTCCAGGGAGAGCGAAGTTATAAGCCACCCAAAAAGTGCTCTTTCTATGGAAACAACAACTTAACCATAACTACATGGCCACCAACGTGGCCATGTAATATACATACATATACACACATATATATACATACACATATATATATATATACACATACACATATATACACATACACACACATACATACACATATACACATACATACATATATACATACACATACATATATACATGCATACATACAGAATGAAAATATCCAGGGAGCCAGCCCCATTGTAGTACCCTCCTGGTGCCACTAACCACTCCGAGTTAACATACCAAGTTTGATTTGCCCAGGAACGTCAGTAAAACATCCCATGTCCCTGTAAGAAAACATACATGCTCTAATGTCACCTGGTCCCCAGCACGTTCGTCTCTCACCCACATTTATGCCCCCGCCTCAGCTGCTCTCTGTTAGGGGGGGGGTGCCGGGGCCTGCCGTTGAAGGGCTCTGCTGGGCAGGCCCACTGACCGGCACGCAGCGGCTGGTGAGCGGGAAAACCGCTCGCCTCTTTATTTCCTTTGTGACATGGTCTGTGCCATGTGTACCTAGCACGTGACGGAGCACAAGCCCAGGGGCGGGTCTAGGTCACAAAATCCTATGCCAGAGGTATAAATTAAAATGTCAATACATTGCCCTGGGAGAAACTTTATTAGTCCAGGGGAGTTGGTGCAACACTGACATGCATGTTTACGGAGTCCATAGTAAGTATTCAGGAACACAGAGTACAGTTCAACTCATGCATCATTACTCACAGATACAGGGAAAATATACTTACTTGGTCCGTCTTCCCTTTTTATACCATGGATACTAATAGATTGTCCGTATTGACTAGACTGCTCCTGTTGGTTCCGTGGGGTGCCCTTCAGCACTCCTTGCTTTTTCATTCGAGTACAAATATTGTTCTCTACTGGGTTACTGGCGCTCTTCTTCACAGTTTTGTTAGAGGATTCACATGGGTAGTCCTCACTTTTCCTCGTCTCAGTATAAGGTAGCAGGGTGGAATAGTTTACCATACACATGCAGCTGGAGGTATGTGGGACTAGGTTACCCTGCATAGAGTAAGAGGGTGAGAGGTTGTAAAGGGGTGGGTGGATACCATGTTCTCCCCCAACAGGTCGTCCGTCGTCTCATAAGGCGTTTCCCTCGCCATGTGAGATCCTTCCATGATGTACCAACCCCAGGGGGACTACTTGACTAACTGCACTGCCCTGACCCCATGGGAGGAGTCCCTCCTCCCACCCCCTCCTTATGGAAGAAGGAATAATATTTAATGTTTCATCACAGCTGTCTTCTATAGTTAGGCACACTTCACAAAAAGCCATATTTAAGCTAGCATACCTCACATGTACCTCTAAAACAAATCATCTGTTAGACATTACATCAAAGAGGAGGTGGCCTACAAGTAGAATTTGTACAGGCCAAGCTAAAATGAGGCATCGACAGGCCAGCTGATTTGTTAAACATCATTTTAAGACCATTCTGTAGGGTACATTGACCAACTCAGCAGAATTCCCATCCATGATCAAGCTGCACTTCAGCTGTTAACAGCAAAAGGGCTGTGCTGGCTCCGTGGAGCACCATTGCCCCGCATCAAAACTGCATTTTGCACAACTATTGGGCAAGTTGGAACAGAGCACACTGAGAAAGGCCGCCAAGATGTGTTCTTGTGTGCACCAAAAGAAGCGAATTCAAAAGCAGCGCTGCTCTGCTGCTTGCAAAAAGTTCCCATTGAAAAGGGAATATTTTACATTGAAGAGGATGCTGCCCTGGTGCTATTTTCATCTGTTCAACACCACATTGCCTTTATCAATGAGGCCCTGCCATACCCATCCATATCCAGATAGTGCCAGCAAAAGCAAGCATTATCCTTGAATGACAGGCTGTGTCAGGCCTGATCTGGGAGTCACCAGAAGCATTACTTTCAGCTGTACTTGACTTTTTGCTACAAAGTGTCAAAAATAAACCCTGCAAAAGAAATCATAGCTCTTTGCATATGTCAATTTCAAGGGACCTTTTGCCTTATACAGACTGTGGTGTAAGAGAAACTGACTGGGGCTAAAAATAGTGTTTGGAATCCAGATGGGAGAGAAAAAACGAATTTGAAAGGGACACCCAGCAGCATTCACCACGTGTGAAATGTTCTTTTACAAATAAGAAAAATGCCTGCTTTAAAAGTACGTTGAATAAAAACTTGTCCTTGCCTAGAAATGTAAGGGGGTTTGGGTAGAACTATAACAGAATCATTCATTTGAGCAGCCTGGCTTTCTTATTCAGGAAAACTAAATAAATAAGTAAATGCATTGGCTGCATTGTGGAGCTAGCCAAGCAGGTTTTCTGCTTGGGGGGTGGGTTGCTGACAACAGGAGTTCCTTACCCCCAAGAGAAGCCACAGCAGATTTTGGGACACCTCTGTGATAATTATGCCCTTGGAAACTTTGAATGGACCAGGAAGCAAAACATCCCATGCCCATCAGACTTGTCTGGGCAGGCGCCTCTTACAATAGAGATTCTGGGACACATGCGTGTGAAATAGGAAATCACACGTCCTCGTAACTTTCACTGGGAGCTTCAAAGACAACTCAAGAGCAGCCTTGTAAACTAGGCCCTTATTTGGGAGACAATGAGGACCATTTGTTTCCAAAGACTATCTTATTAACAAATGTTTAAGACTTTATCTCTGCAACAGGACTTTGCAGGAATGTAAAAAAGTTCAGTCTAAATGTAATTTTTGTGGCTTTTAAAGAAGATGTGGAAGCCTTCGCTGCCATATTGGGAACAGAAACGGCAGAGAAGGAGATATTCCGAGGAATGTGTACATGATGCCACTTTGAAATTCAATACTTACATGCTTTATGATAATCTATACCCATGTATAAAGGTATAGAATTTTAGGTCTAATAGTTATCACTGAAAATGACGAAAAATGATTAGACAGACCAAAACAGTCTCAAACTAGAGAGTGGACTGTCACGCGCTGCGTGAAATATGTAATCTGCCTAGATAATTTGTAAAAATGCCACAATTGCATAAATTTATGTGAAGAATGATGTTAGCTAAAGTAACTGTGGAATGATCCTTTGCATTGTAAAACCACATCATAAAGCTGATGTCATGTCCCTAAAAAAATCCAACCAGCAGACGGCAAGCAGTAACAATCACCCCTGACCAATCCAGTTGTTTAGAGGCGTGCCCAGCTAAGCCTGTCCTACCATATAATCCTATTATGTCACCATGCCTTATAAATAAGGGAGGCTGACAGAACTCTTAACGCAATCTCTCCTGAATTTCCAGCGCCTGCGTATCCTGATATTTTACATTCATCTTGCCAGATTCCAGATTCTACTGCCAGGTCAAAGCATAGCTGACCCTATCTCAGAAAGGCCTTGATCCAGAAATCCCACTAAAAGACCCAAAAACAAAGAAGAAAAGCTGTGGTACCTTTTTGGGGAGCACCCTGAGACCAGACCGGCTTTTTGCCTACTAACTGCATGCACGCCGTACCCCTGCCATCCAGCTGTACCTTTGCCATCCAGTGATCAATTGGAACAGCCATTTGCTGTAAAGGGCGCCCGCCGTACAGTGGCCAGAACCCGGTTGACTATCCCAAAATCTAGCGTGGACTGCGAGTATTTCCCCATCCCATAGCAACACATAGCCTACCCCATCTTGATACTTTGTCTTTGCTCTACTCTGAGTAATCCTATCCATGCCTTGGTAATTTGTTTGACTGTCAGAATCCTTTGTGAATCCTGTCCTTGATTCCTAGTGCTAGCGCCATTCTTTCATTCACCCCCATCTTGTATATCCTTAGTAATATTTTGAGTAATTTCATTAATTGCACATAAAAAGAAACACGACGTGGAGCGGGTTTATCCAGCCGCTTAACTTGTTTCATGGGCAGCACTATCTTCTTGATAATCTAGTATAAGCAAACTTTGTCTCTTTCCAAACCAATGTTCCTCTCTTTAATGGCTTTATTTTTCCAAAACCGAAACTCCTTTTATCTTGCAAATCTCATCGAATCCTTCAGCAAGAGACCTCTTTTCTCCTCCTATATTGTCCGTGATGTGCATCTATTCCCCAGCCCAAAAACTGCGTTCCAATTTCAAGTATTTCACCCATTTTTCATAGAAACCATTTTTGACATTTAAAACTGCAAATGAGTAAAATGCAACTTTCCAACGTGTGATTTGGCTGCATCGTGTTTTTGCTTTCCACTTGCTTTTTGAACTATATGCCTTTTGTTGATCCCTTGCCTTGTGGTTGCTAGTGCTTATACCTTCCTGCTATTGTGAGAAATCATATTTGCTTCGTTAATTTAACCGTACATTAATTATTTGTCAAATTCCGAGTGTTATGTCATGCCATTGCAAAGGCTTTTTGCCTCTTATTTTGTGAGGGAAGGTTGGATTTTGATTCGGTTTCATATCCGCGACTACCTGCTGCTTCTTTCTATCCACTCAGAATTTGTGTAATTGTGGGTTGAGGGAACATTGCAGGGGGAAACCTCAACTTGGGTGCTATCATAATTGAAAAAGTGTTCCGATTAATTTGTGCTTTGGCATTGTTCCTGTAGAAGGTTATTTGACTTGGAAAAAAGTCCAGAGCATGCAATTTTTTAAAAAGGTATCAAAAGGAATTTATTGTGCCTGATACATTATTTCAACATACGAGTTAATCATGATTTAATCCGCACTACAAACATTTACATAGCAGGGACATTAATATACAATTAAATACAATTCATCCAAATGACAGTCAATCATTTACTCATTCGTCAACACGCAGCCATCATGCAACCATACACGGATACCAAACAACAAAATATATATATGATAAAACCTGTAAAAAGTCATGGCTAACAGTTTTTAGTTTTAAATTTTTTAAAGTGCAATCAATGTGCATGACCATTATAGTTGAAAACGTGATCAGATCTTGGGGTGGGTCAATTAGATATCAGACGGGAC
The DNA here is from genome assembly GCF_040938575.1 of Ambystoma mexicanum. NCBI lineage: Eukaryota > Metazoa > Chordata > Amphibia > Caudata > Ambystomatidae > Ambystoma > Ambystoma mexicanum. Next base: position 722,888,019 of record NC_090923.1, read on the forward strand.
CTCATCCCCGATTTTTCTACCGGTTTCGACGATTTACATAATTTTAGTAACGTCTTCATAAGGAGGTTAACCAAGTGTATTTCAGTGATTTTCATTGTAATTATCACCCCATAGGTGATTGCTGCCCAATATTAAATTGTGTGCGATTTCTTTGAATTTTAAAATAAATATATATTGCATCCCCACCCATCGGCCTAGTTCATGGTCCATTGTGACCTGGCGTCTTTGTAAAAGGGGGTGTGAGATGGGTCATGTGCCATCTCAAATTGAATTCGCATAAAATAGAGAAACCATTCCAATTGCGCGCTACATCCAAGGCTAAGGGTCCTGGTCCGGTGTGTGTCGCCGATTGAAATCCTTAACAATTCCACTAACACCTACCATTGAAAAAGGCTAATTAGTGGACTGTGCTAGTGTACCTTAAATCACTTTCACTAGAGACTTGTGTGATCCTAAAGTATTAGCCTTTTTCACCTGGAATCTAGATCTCAATAACTGGAGAAATAACAGGGATGCAGCAAGAAACATGAAGCCGCAATCACCAACAGGTTGGCAGTCGATCAGTGAAGAATGCCTGAATGGTTAGGTTCAGAGGCAGGGCTGTCTGTGCAGCTCATACCCAGTACTGTAGCAACAGGAATGGTATGAGGGCTAGGTCCAGCTAGCTGGGAATGGGTAAGAACAGCCTGCCGTACTCAGTGACAGCACAGCATGAACGCAAACCTCAGTGTTTCTAGTCTGCTTTGCACATCCAGTGGGCCACTGGCCCTGTGATGATGGGTGTGCCCCAGTAGCTTCTGTCGTCAATCCTGCCTGGACAGTGTGCGACCTGACCCAGATCTGAAAGACCTGAATCACAGGCACATTGTAGAAAGACGCAAGGTGAAAAAATGTATATGAAGTTGCCATCCACCTTTGAAATAAACCATCTTTTGCATCAAGCAAAAAAAGATTTGGAAGGATAGCTCAGGGGAAACAAACTTGCTTTAGGAACAAGATGATGCAGTGAAACATGGGTTCAGTTCCTGTTTCAGTGCTTAGAAGCTGGCATTAAGCAACATTTAAAGGACACAGGAAAATAGTAAAATGAGTAATGTCATGGAGCTGCTGCTGCTGTTTACATTTTAAAATGTTTAAAACTGCAATTACTGTGAATTGCAACACATCCTTCCACTTTATCTCCCATCTAACAAAAAAACTGTGGGTTACTTACCAAATAAGCAAAACAGAAAGGTGGTGGTTGGACGGTTTCAAATCATTCATAACCACTGGCACAGCTCTGGGTTTGAGAAGTGCGCTTGATGTTCAGTGTTATGGAGGTTGGTACTGGAGACTTAAGACGTACTAGTGACTTACAGATGTTAGGAGTGAGCGTTTAAGACGTAATGTGTTGCAAGAGTTGAAATGCATTGAATGCAGACTTAAGATGTTTGAGGAGGGTAATTGAGAGTCTCACGGTTGGGGTGTTGAAGGAGGGTACTGGAGACTTAAGTTGATGGTTTGCTCGAGGTTGATGCTATTGGGAATGCTGGAGACTTAAGTTGCTGGGGGTGGCACTATTTAAACATGAAGGTGTTGGAGCATGAATTGGAGGTATAAGATGTTGGAGGGCGGAATGTGGGTGCCTGAGGGCCCGAGTGGGTGCCAGACATTTAAAGCTGTTGACAGGAGGGCCCTTCGCAACTCGCGGTGGATGGTGGGGGGCCTGTGGTGAAAATGGTTGAGGTATATTCAGGCTCTGGGCGACTGGCGGGGTGCGATGCTGTGCAATGGTTCAAAGTGTACTATTGATAAGAAAATCCCTGCGTCCAAGTGTGAAAGCCTGAAGTGGTACAGCCTCTGTCTCCTGGTTGGACTTGTGCTGGTCAGTTGCTGTTTCCAGTCTGTGGCCCAACACTTGGCATGCATTGGATCTCTGCGCTTTGAGGTTTAGGCCTCTTCGAGATGCTCTGTCTGTTTACAGTTAAGCCAGAGTGATGTACAACAGTCCAGGTTGTTGTGCTGGACGTCTGCTTACATTCACAGTAATTTGGTAATATGGTCCTACACACACTGATATTAACACTACATATGGTGATACAATCTTGTATGAAATGCCTATCATATTACAGTGATATCGTAGCCATAGGTTTCTTAGTGTACTGAGGAACAATGCTTTGTGATGGATCTCCCTTTTTGGTTTTGGCGCTTTGTGCGCCAATGTTCTGAATATGTTGTAACTGAATGTATGTATGTAGCCAGATTCCTAAGATTGTAATAATTCAAAGTCTTAAGTAACCAACTCTGTGATACCCTTGGGTTTAGGCGTGGAACAATTACAACAACAAAAAAATTAAAATAAATGAATAAGCCAAAATATCGCCAAAAACCACAGTAAAGGAACGGTTCAAAGAAGCAGTGTTTGTGGTCAGCATGACATGACATACAATGGCCAACGCACTAAGTGTACATTTCTGTTGCACTACGAAGATGTAATCCAATAGTGGCTTCACGTCTTTTGCTCCAATCAGGGGTACTGTCCTGTCACGTGTCTGTGTGACTTGAGGCCGCGGACTTCTCTGTTCGCAAGAAGGGGTTGGACATGCTCTTCTCACCAAGCCCGCGCTGCTGGTCAAGCTGGCACCACCAACATGGCTGCCACAAACACAGAATCTGCGCCCTCGCAGGAACCTTTTTTTTCTTTGCACATAGTTTTCAAAAACATTATTTGCCTTATTTGGCGTTGTGTTGGGCGAGGTTATTTTTGAGTCACAGGTGCTGTGTGCCAGTGCAGTCCAACACTACCAGAGGCACAGGGTGAGGGATAGCAAGAAGGCGGCCGGATCCCTAAATTGCTGCCACTCTGCAACTACACCACTTGCAAAAAGAGCAACAACCATCAGATTGTGAAACTGACGCCTCCCGGCTCAGATGGAGATTGAGGGAGGGGATGTCTAACAAGAAGCACATTGAAAAAAAGAGGTAAGGGAGAGAGTGCGAATCAGTCCAGGAATGCGGGGAAGGTTTCTTGGAAAAGGTCCTGGGGTTTAGTTTATCCAGCTTACATGTGTGATTTCAGTTGCATGGGGAGAGCAGCAAGTACACATGCCCACTGTGCTGGGGTAGAGGGAAGCACGTTCGAAGTATTACTTTTATGCCCATTTCGGTGGAGGAGCTTTAATCAGTGATGGAGCGACCATGGGGAAAGACTGGCTGCTTGCATTCACACCACGTTCACCGTGGTATAGGCGTGTGGGGGAACAGCAGCTCCATGACTTCCACTGAACAGAAATGAACATGGCAAACACAACTTGCCAGCAGCCCGTAATGCTGGCTAGAGACCACAACAGCCTTAGTTGCTGGCACAATGAAGCAGGCGCTGCCTTTTGGGCAGGTTACCTGGTAATCACCAAGTGCTACACGCAAGCAGGGCCTTGGCATAAAGTGAATCGAGCCTGGCATTAGAAAGGACAGAGCCGGAGGCCGGATTAGCATTTCTAGAGGGAAGTACATAGGATGCGTCACGTGAAGATGGCAGCAGGTAGCGCCCAAAGCTACCTTTGATGTGGTGCAATGTAGGAGGACTTGGCCACATCCTTGAAATAGCAGCGGCATGTACAATGGGCATTGATAATGGACAAGCAGGAGTTTGCTCCCTGAAACAAAAGCAGGATTGTCCGCAAAACTGCGCCTGTTCTAAGCCTAATGAGTCATTCTACAAGAGCTGAAAAGAAACGAGTGTGTTCCATGTGTGTAGTGTTGCATTGAATTGTAATAAACAGACATCACCTCTTTTCGCGCACACGGTCACTCAGTAGAATTGTTTAGTTTGACAATCGTCTGTCCTGACGTATATCACTATTGCGCTCCAGGAGGACACCGACAGCCTTCTCCAACACCCTCTGCGCCACATCTGAAAAGTAAGCGACGTTCCCAAATATTTGCTTGGCTCACAGGTGTGTTTCTGTCATGTCCCTATGCTGCTGTGTGCAGTTCCTCCATTTCACACCGTCGCTATGTTCAAGCATGGGGAGGGGGTAGCTCAAGCAGGGAGAGGGGGTGGGAAGGGGTCAGTTCTATAAAGGTCATGTCAGGTGAGACGCGGGATAGAAATGCACCTGGCCATTGTGCCAAACAATTAATACAGGAATATAGGAGTTATTAAGAATATTTTCAGTCAGATGCATTCATTAAGTCATTCAAATAGAAACATTTCAGTCAGTCATTTTAAAAAGGTATGTGTAGTCAGTCGCCACCCTACCCTCACTCTACACCCCACCCACCATACTCCCACCCCCGCCCATCCAACCTCTACCCCCACTCTCTAACACCCTATACCCACTCCAACCCTGTGCCCTATCTCAACTGTCTATTCTCACTCGCCCAGCTTACCCTCTTCCATCCTACCCCCACTCTACCCTCACCCACCTCAACCCACTCATTCGCCCGCCACTAAACCCTCTACTCCTTCATCCACCCTAACCCCGCCCACCCTAAACTCTACAGCATCCACAGTCTAAACACTACCTGCACCCGCCAACCCACCCTCTCTCTACCCCATGCACCCACTCAACCTCTCTATCCCCACCCTACCCCTTCTGCTGCCACCCATCCTACCCCCTCTTTCTCTACTCAACCCTACCATCTCTCTTTACCCCATCTCCCACCCTACACCCTTCATTCACCCCCACTGTACCCCATCCAACCTTCACTTAATGCCTAACCCCTCTCATTGCGCTTTATTTCTTATTCTTACCCTCTCACGCTTACGCTTACCCTTTCTCGCTCATATTTCCTCTTACTCATCATTGGTGTCCCTCTCCATGAATGGCTTCCTCCCTTGCCCCATTGCCCGTCTGCCTCCCCTTATCGCATCCTCCTTTAAAGGCTTGCCCTCTCCTCCTTGCACCTAGTTGCCTATAAATGAAAAATACAAAGAACACCAGTAAACGGCCAAACTATTGTCGTTGCCAATGCTCGTTTGTCAAGGGGTGAAAGATTGTGTGCCATCACATCCCGTGACGTCACTTGGGCCGGGGTCAGCTGCCATCACTTGCTGTGATGTCATCCGATGTTAAGGGTCGTGTGATGTCACTTCCGCTACCCTAGACATTTTGCTGAAATGACGTCCCTGGTTGAGTCATGGGAGCAGGTGCGTGTCACAGAGGGGCGTGTTGCTAATCTGCGGAGCATGAGGGCATCAGTTGGCTACTGGGTGGAGGACCACATCTTCCAACCCTGTTAGAGGGCTGCCCAACAGATGGCACATAGGGACTGCCAATGAAATCTGACACATCTTCAGCGGGCATCATTAGACATCTGTCTGCTGTCGAGGGACTTTTTCTGTTATTTTCGGCACTCTAGACTGAATCTGACAGAGAAGCTCTCATCGAACCAAACCGTGCCCCCTAATTCCTTAACGAGAATAGAAAAGAAAACCACAAAATGAACACAGCACACCATCATCTCCCACCTTTCAAAGGGGAAACCCAAACACGCAATATTTACCAGCACAATCAAAAAATAAAATCACAACTCCGCCCTTTTGCAACATCCGATCTTGCTTAAGCTTCAGCTGTTTTTGACAAGTTCCTACCACCCGCCATGCAGTGGCACTGTTAGCTCTATAGATGTTCATGTTGGGTCACAAGATACAAGGGTCATTCGAAACCCTTTACTGAGCCATCCTTGCTTCATGCGCCAAAGTTGAAGCTGAGCGTCCCCTTTTCTGCCGCAACAGTTTCTCAACCCCAGAAAGTGTCACTCTTAACCACTCCCCTATGTGAGCTACTGCTGCGCCCCTCCTCGGTTATCCTGTCATCCGAGTGGAAGCGATGATATCAGGTTTCTCAGAACGAGACCATTACTTTTCTAAATCTCTCCTTTCACGCTTGGGTTGCCCAGAAGTGCCACAATCGCAATCTGTCATCAAGGTTTGTCTGAGTCAAGCCCTCCCATCTCCTCGATTCGCTCCACCTCCTTACCCACATCCTATTGCTGCAGGAAATCCGACTTCATCAGGGTGCGAGTAGTGCTGGTAGCATGCCAACATAAATGGCACACGGGTCCTGGACACAGAGCGTGTTTTATCGCTCATAGATTGTGTCATTATTTAGAGCCATGTCTGAAATTACAAAGCAGATTGTTGGCCCACAGAGAGGCATATAGAAAGGTAATTGGGTTCCACTGGGCAGCTTTCTATAATTGTTGATTAGTCTGGTCTGCCAGTGCAAGAGCTTTAGCATCAATATCTAGAGGGGCACTTGTGTCAATTAGCTGCTCTGTGATGCAAAGACTGGAAGTGTCGGCCATTTTGTAGCTTCTAGTGCAACTGTGGAAGTTGGGGAGAGAGTGGTCCAGTCTTGCTTCTAGACGCTTTCTTTTCTTCCATGATACTCAATAGTGTCTCAACTATGCTGCTGCATTACACAGAGGCTCCGCTCTGGTTTATAGCGATTTTGTGGTCACTATAAAAAGCGCAAAGTAGGCTGCCAACCCCGAAGTCATTCTTCCCCCTTCGAAGGGAAAGAAAGGCCACCTTCTGTTTTGTCCCACCTGGACTTCACTCTCAGCAGGAATTGAGGAGTTGAGTTATTTTGCAGGGCGCAGCAGATAAGATTGGTCACCAACAGCCTACATGAGAGCAAGTAACCTGTAGCACTACTCCCAAGGGGAGTCACTATTTGGTCTTTTTAAAAACGACATTTTGAAATATGCAAGCATTCCGTTAATGTCTGTATTTTATTTAATCTAGAAGTTTCACGGATAATCAGTTTCTGAAGTTTGCTGAATAGAGGTTGGGCTGCAAAAATAATTGGGTGGAGGGAGTGTTCACACTGTAGGTTAGGGGGTGCTTTGGGAGCCACGGAAGCGCAGGATGCTGGGCTTTAGGGATCGCTTTAAGGATACCTCAGCTGACTTAGACTGAATTTCCTCCTTCAAAAAAGCCCCATGCGCTCTATAGACTTCAATGGAGTCCACCGTCCAACAAACCTTTATCGCAGTCTAAAAAACAGGGATTTTTTTCTATTTCCAAGTCTTGAAAAAAGTGCCCAGTGAAGATTTAATAGACATCCAAATGGCTACCCTACCACTTGTCATCAGGGTCGGAGTAGACACCCGTTGTACACTCAGCTGTAGCTACCAAAAGCCTGACCACTTCCTCCTGCTCTTCTACAGCATCCGCTGTGCGACCCTTCCCCTTCAGGGAGGCATGGTAAGGTAGACGCCATTGTGGGCACCCTCTTGCCCAACACCTCTAAAAGGTACACGAGGGATCTGCTTACCAATTGCAAATCCTCCAGCTGCTGTTGTCCGCTTCGGGGCTGCTTTCATGAGATCAGGGGGCCCACCCTATCGCGGGCTACAGTCAAAGGAGCACAAGCAGAAGCCCACACTAGATATGACAGGAGGGGCTTCCTGCAAGCCCAGCTGGTTCTGCACGTCTGTCCAGTTTAGATCTAGTCCGCAAGCACTAGTCTAACCAAAATAAAGTATTTTCGTTCTGTTTCTGAGATACGGGACGTGTTTCTCAAAACATTTTGTTAATGAAATTCAACAAAAATTAAAATGAGAAATGAAGCAATAAGGAAAGCGGAAACGGCGTCTCTAGTTTTTAAAGAATGTGTCGTGTAAAAAAAGCTGTTGGAGACACTTTGGACAGACTGGACCACCATAGAAGGCTGGTCCGATAACACAGCGAGTAGAGCCTTGCTTTGACATCTGGCGCAGGTTCGAATCCCGGGAGGGCCGAACTCGGCCTTTCATCTTTCCGAGGTCGATAAATGAGCACCACATACCGTGGGAAATATATAATATAATGTGCTAAATTATTATTAATATATTATTGTAAGATACATATAGACTCACAGAAAAGAACGTGTGCAGCTGTGGCGTGATAGTGTCCGCAAAGTTTCACAAAGCTGATGGGAAGGTGGCGGGAGCGGTGTGCCTCACTTGTGTAAAGTCAGCGGCCTTTTGTGATATTTGCCATTCTATTGCGCTGAACAAGCAGTGAAAGACAGAATCGAGATTAAATGCATCCACACGGACGAATATTAATGAAAAAAGTCAATGCTTCAGTAACTACTTGCTCACAGCCCTGCCCATTCACTCTACTCCCCACGCCCAGTCCATTGGAGCCCATGCTATGGGACCAGGGAACATGATGTACAGCAAGAAAGCAGCACTGTCAATCAACAAGGGATTTAGGGGTAGGCCAAGTGAGACTCGGCTGATTGCTCGAAACAGATTTCTGAGCACCAGAAACCATTATGGTAGGATGCCACAATCTCAGGGGGCGGAAAAGCAGGCAGCCAGAAAGGGGGCGGAAAGGAAAGGCAGGCAGCCAGCCAGCCAGCAAGGGGGTGGAAAGGCAGCCAGCCAGCCAGCAAGGGGGTGGAAAGGCAGCCAGCAAGGGGGTGGAAAGGCAGCCAGCCAGCAAGGGGGTAGAAAGGCAGCCAGCCAGCCAGCAAGGGGGTGGAAAGGCAGCCAGCCAGCCAGCCAGCAAGGGGGTAGAAAGGCAGCCAGCCAGCCAGCCAGCAAGGGGGTAGAAAGGCAGCCAGCCAGCCAGCAAGGGGGTGGAAAGGCAGCCAGCCAGCAAGGGGGTGGAAAGGCAGCCAGCCAGCCAGCCAGGGGGTGGAAAGGCAGCCAGCCAGCCAGGGGGTGGAAAGGCAGCCAGCCAGGGGGTGGAAAGGCAGCCAGCCAGCCAGGGGGTGGAAAGGCAGCCAGCCAGCCAGGGGGTGGAAAGGCAGCCAGCCAGCCAGCAAGGGGGCGGAAAGGCAGCCAGGCAGCCAGCAAGGGGGCGGAAAGGCAGCCAGGCAGCCAGCAAGAGGGCGGAAAGGCAGCCAGGCAGCCAGCAAGAGGGCGGAAAGGCAGCCAGGCAGCCAGCAAGAGGGCGGAAAGGCAGCCAGGCAGCCAGCAAGAGGGCGGAAAGGCAGCCAGGCAGCCAGCAAGAGGGCGGAAAGGCAGCCAGGCAGCCAGCAAGAGGGCGGAAAGGCAGCCAGGCAGCCAGCAAGAGGGCGGAAAGGCAGCCAGGCAGCCAGCAAGAGGGCGGAAAGGCAGCCAGCCAGCCAGCAAGGGGGCGGAAAGGCAGCCAGCAAGGGGGCGGAAAGGCAGCCAGCAAGGGGGCGGAAAGGCAGCCAGCAAGGGGGCGGAAAGGCAGCCAGCCAGCAAGGGGGCGGAAAGGCAGCCAGCCAGCCAGACAGCCAGCCAGCAAGGGGGCGGAAAGGCAGCCAGACAGCCAGCCAGCAAGGGGGCGGAAAGGCAGCCAGGCAGCCAGCCAGCCAGCAAGGGGGCGGAAAGGCAGCCAGGCAGCCAGCCAGCCAGCAAGGGGGCGGAAAGGCAGCCAGGCAGCCAGCAAGGGGGCGGAAAGGCAGGCAGACAGCAAGGGGGCGGAAAGGCAGGCAGACAGCAAGGGGGCGGAAAGGCAGGCAGACAGCAAGGGGGCGGAAAGGCAGGCAGACAGACAGACAAGGCGTGGGTGGAAGAGGGCCGCCAGCAAAGTACTCTGAGTTCAGCCAGCCAGCAAGCAAGAGACTAGAAGAGCAGACTCCAAGCCAGCCAGTTGTGCAGCAGGGTGGCAGACACAAAGCGAACCAGCCAGGTGGGCAGACAACACAGTTGTACTAGCAGGGGAGACATGGAGAGAACGATAGACCGATGGGGAGAGCAATGCAAACAGCCAATCCCATAGCAAAAGAGCCAGATAGACCAGAGAAAGTCAAGCATAAACGCTCACGTCAACAGACACTAATTATAAAAAATGATGCAGGCAGAAATGAAGACGGCCAGAGCCACAGTAACCGGCTAAATTCAAACATGTTCGTGTTATCACCATGGATGAAAAGCGCACAATGTGTTGCTTAAGCAGACTGAGGTTTCCCAAGAGGCACACTACCCTTTTTCTGGACTAAAGTTACCGTAATACCTTTCCACTTTCAGTGCCATGACCAAAGTTTGCAGTCTTTGTGGTCACAGCAGAGTGCGTCAAACCTTCCACCTACTGCAATGAGAACCACCTTTCCTCCTCCTTCTCTATTCCGTGCACTCTTACTACATAATCTGAACAGTTTCACAAGCGGTTCCAAACGGCAGCATTGCGTACAGGCTGCAACACTGTCTGGCTAGCGTTGGCAAAGTGCCCACATTCTCAAGCTAGTCTCGAGCGCAAGGTGGTCATGCCACAGGGCCGAATTCCAGTAAGCGAATTCTCCAAAGTGCTCCCAAGCCTGGGCACAATCACAAGGCTGGGTTGGACCCCAAAGCAGCACACAAACATTTTTATCGGCCACCCTAATGTCCCACCATATGAGCACATATTTGCTTAAGCGAGGCAGGCCACCCGAGGGGCCATTTTAGTTTCTTGTCAAAAACAAAAGTTTAGAAAAATAAAATGGACCATCATGGCCTGCCAACGGGAGTCATCTACCCCACCCACACAGGCTCTTGCATGTGAACCAAGGCAGGGCCCAGACTGATGCTATGCTAGAAGGCCTGCACATCTGTCTGAATAAAGAGACCGACAATGGGGCATTTTGCACTGAGTATTTCCTCATTGGCACAGCAAAAACGCTCTATCCCCAAGTTTCTCAGCCCTACTCAAAAGAAAGAATGACCATCAGTATGCCCTATACAATAGATAAAGTCAGCAGCGCAGAAATCTATTCACGCCCGATTGCTGTTGAAACCTCCTAACAAATTGTACAATAGGAGCCGTTTCCCAAACAAACAGTGGCTGGTTTTTGACCCCACCCCGATGCCTATCAGAAAAGGGGCTCCTTGCCCCATTTAAGTCAGGACACCAAATGTCTCTATGTTGCCCCGCCTCGGGTTGCAGCACAGTTTTTGGTTTGTCGATTTTTCCCTGGGTTACCCAGGTTTTCATCTACGGTCCTCCCATGCGAACACCCTGGTTCATCACACCAGGCCAGGTACTCTCCTTGAGGTCCCCACCAAAGAATGCTATGGCACTATATCCAAATGGTTTTCTTCTGGTTTTTACCCCTCCCTGGGAACTGGTTTCTCACATACCGCTTTGGGGTCTCTTGGGGTTTTCTGACCTCCTCTCGTTCTGTAGATCAACCGCATATCTTTCGCCTCCTTGCGGAGCTCGTCCAGGTCAGCCAAACAGACTGACGCGGCTCCTCCCTTTTGGCTTCTTCCCTGTGTTCTGCATCCGACGGAGCTGCTGCTCACGTCCCACCATCTTCCTGTAGGGCTTTAGCATCGGTTCATCATTGCGCTGCTCAGGCCTTCTCCGCTGCTTGATACTTGTGGGCCAGGCTGCTAAGATTTGCCATGCCGGGCGTAAGCTACCCTTTCCCTACCACACCTCCCAGGAGGAGGTCTCCCTTCTGGTGCAGCTCTTCGGGCTACTCTCTTCCAGTGTTCCAATGCTCACTAGGACTTCCTGCACCACGCTGCCAGGGGATGGGGGCTTTTCCCCCAGCTCTCTTCAGAAATCATACCAGTCATTTGTGTAGGAAGTTGCAAGTTCTTACAAAGTTTAGCTCCCATATAATCAAAAAACGATTAGGCTCTGAGAACATGGGAGGATAATTTATGTCCCCATTTGGGATTGCCTGTCCTCCAAAGGAGAGGGGTCCATTCCCAATGGATTCCCACTATCCCTGCCCCCTGGGAGATGTTACCCGAGTGGTCTCACTTGCCTAGTCCCAAAGGGGGTGGCTCGCCTTTGGTAAGAGGGGACAAATTCCATGGATTCATCACCCCTCGTAGGTCAATAGAGTATCTCTAGATTAACCCTAATCTGGGGGCCGCCCCCTTCCAAAGAGGACATTTCTTGCAACCCCATAGACATTTCCCTGTTGAAAACCATACACCCCCATTGTCCCTTATGTTCACCTAGCAAGGATGGAATTAACAGTTTAAACCCCTTTGTGACTCCCTTGGCATCTCCTGCACAGGCTCTTCCCTTAGACTCCCTTTCTCCCCCACACACCTCATTGCAGAATGTTTGGTGACGAGCAGGGGATTTATTGGGGGGAGAAGCTACTGCCAACTGTTGCAAGAAATACAGGAACCAAGTCATTCACCAGGTGTGTGGTAGCTCCAGGGGTGCATGATGACAAGTCCCATGTCCACATGGAGGAGGAAAACCGCATATGAGCATTTCTACTGCCCAGGCATCTCTCCCTACACACTGCAAATGTAAAAATGGCACCCCAATCGTCGCTCCAAGTGTGCCTTAATACCAACAGACATCTATTGATACGATGGTCACATAACTAGTAATGAATACTCAACTTTGATGTTTTACTAGATCTTAAAGTAGGCTCAAGTGATCCAATTAAGAATTGGATCCAGCCCATTTGCAAATTTAGGTTGTTGTGCAGCTTTGGAACGCCTAAAACATGGCTTTCCACGCATACCAGGGGCAGTGGCGAGGTGTACAGGTAGGTACAGACAGAGCCCCTGACATGTATATGTACTTGCAGCTCGATGGGCTACTACCCAGCATGCTCTACTTCCGGAGCTTGGTGGGGCTGATCACCTCATCTGCTTGGCCCGCCACTCGTGCCGTAGGATTTGCTTAAAGTGTTTCAGTATAAGCAAGAGATTTGCAGGAAGGTGATGGTCAATAACGTGCTAAAAACAATTCACCAAAAACTAAGTTCATATGAGTGGGAGCAATTCTTATTGGCACACACAAGCCATACATTGATATGGCAGGGAGTCTAGAAGTTCAATTCCAGTTATCAGCATTGTGGGTCATGCTTTCTTTTGCCATTAAAAATGCCACTGACTCGAGTCGCAGAAGGAAAAAGGGAACAATCATTGGTAAATCCAATAGGTCTAGATTTAGAAAATGTGCATGGGGAGATGAGTTGAAGCCCCAATGGGACAAAAACGCTCACCCTCGAAATTTGCCATGCCTACTGGCTTTGCCAATGTGATTGTATCTGCCCTTGGAGAAAATTCCCAATGGTTCCACCTGAACGACTACTAGTTGTCCAAAGTCCCTGTGTGAGCTAAACGATTGTGCATTATTTTCTCTGATAAACCCCTATTATCTTGCTTGCTCTAGAAATTAGCCAGGTCACAGCTGCATTACCAAGAATCCCTGTCTGGATTTGTCACTGCTGCTTCTCCTGTAAATCAGCTTATATTTTCACATAGGATGGATTACAAAGAATTTAGTAAAGAGTGGATTGACAGTGTTGCAAAAAAAATGGTTACCCTGCATTCCCCAGTTTGAAATTAGTTATAGTGTGGCACATTTACTCATTTGTACTTTAGAAAAGATTGTTAATTACAACAGGAATCGAAGTTAAGATTGGCTAAGCAAAAGCTGAAAGCAACTTCTGGTTATCCAGCCTGAACTAGGGACCGGGAGCTGCCACTGGGAAACAAGGCGCTAGTACAGAGCGTTCCGCAAATCTAACTTCCACATAAGATCTTATATTACCCCTTATGTCATATGTATGTGCCCTGATTATTTATTGGTTGTCCCAAATGCACTCTGCATCAGTTGTCCCGGGGAGTAGCTCCTGGTAGCCGTTGGTGTCAAGCTAGCCACACTCTTTTAGGCTGCAAGCAGGAGCCAAATAGCACCCAGCACCCCCCAATTTAGAACCCTGTTATAACGCATACATAAAAATAGCACACGCCGGTTTAAAGTAAAATGCCAGGAACCCTCCGGCAACTTTGTAAAGCTTCATGGAAACAAATCAGGGTGGGCCAAATCAAATTATCCAAGCCCCTCACACCCCTTTTTGGGCTGGAATCTGGTTTCTAATAAACAGGAAAAGTAATTCTGAAGTGTACTTATTAACTTTATTGCCCTATTTTTCACCTTAACATTTGTATTGGATATAATTCTAACCTAGCAGCTATATGGGTTCCATGTGTTAATATCCGAGCAAAAATGTTGCCATATTTTTGCGGCGATATTGGCACGATATATGACACCCCCGCAACCCTTGCATTATTTTACAATGTGCGGGGGACACCCCTGCAACTCCCGCTCCCACAAAAGATCCCCCCAAAAATATCACCTATGGCGAAACAAACAGCCATATGCACGGTGATATTTTTGGTAGGGATACTGCTATACCACCTCCTCGACCCTCCTGTTGCAGAGACACAGAAATCTGGCTATTTCTGTCCCACCTTGACATTATCTAAACTGAGGATACGCACCAGCCACAAAGTGACTATCTGCTACTCAACAGAGAGCTACAGTGTTCATTATTTTGTGTACACACACAGTACTGCGTTACTGTCTTCCGGTCAGCACTCCTGCCTGTTAATGTTACCCTAATTCTGCTGTACAACGCACTACCTCTGAGCTAGGACAATATAGGGAAATGTGTGGATATTTGTGTGTCTGTTCGAAATGTTCACTCCTGCCATATGTCTCTCTGCGCTGCAGTTCTACCTTCTGTGTTCCTAAAGTTCAGCAGTTCATTGTTCCTAAACTTGAAACACTATCAGCAATCTAGCTGACTTCAGTCCCTTTTGAAGTCATGGGGTGACACAAAACAGTGCATGTCTCTTTAATAGTGTCTGCAATGACGGTGTCCGTCACATCGTGGCAATTCTCTCATGATAATCACAGAAACTTCATTTCCCACGGAAGTTGCTGAATGTATGCCATCAACAGTACGAAGCTTTCATGCTTCAGCTGTAAACGTATGGGTATGGCACGTCAAGCTTACATGCTTCAGCCCTACACGTACGGCACTTATGTAGAGGTCGCAGCTGCCTCGGCTGAAAATCGGGACACCAGTAATGTTGCTGCGCATGCTCAACGCTCCAATTTAAAGCAGCTGGAAGCGATTTACTGGATTCATGCTGTTGTCATGGTCACCTTTGTGTGGCTTACTCAGAGTTGCAAACAAAGATAATTTGTTCACACTAGCTCCTACAGGAAAGACTAGCAATATTGTCTACAAAGAAGCAGTTTAATTGATTAAATAAACTTCAAACTAGGACTGAAGTAGGAATTCCCGTGCAAAGCACGGGTACACTTGCTAGTGCTATATAAATATAAAAATTATCTCAGAATAGAGTGCTTACTCACAGTGCTGCTCTGCCGTTTCATATATTCACTCGCATTGCCGAATGCTGTAATTCCTCTCCTCAATTGCAACAAATGGGCTCTGCATGTACTGTTTGCCCAAGATCACAAGATCACAATTTAATAAATCCCTCTAACCCTAGTGCCAACTGCTGTACAAATTGCTTTCTTCCTCATGGTTGGAACATAAGAGTTCAGAATATAGTTTATCCAAGATTTCATTACACCGAATCCCTTCATCTCCACATGTTATTTTTTATTCACACGATGGAAAATACAACCTCATATCACACCTCTTAACCACAACCACAAGACTGCAGGTTAATGAATGCTTCAGAAGGTCACAAGAATACACTGCTGCAAGTGTTTTTTTTTTTCATAGAAAAGTTATATTTTCCTTCCTCTTCACGAATGTCTACAGTGTTTGCCCGTGGTCACACAGCTGCATAGAAACTTAAGATGAAGTGATGCATTCTATCTCCATTAATACAATAGCTTGGAATGTGTGATTTGCTCAAGATCACAAGGAGCTAAAAGCTAGAAACAAATTACCATTGTATGCCCCTCATCCTATCCTTCAAATGCAATACCAAAGAGTATGCTTACTGTTAAAAATGTCACCAATGAAACGAGTACTGCATGCCCGTCTAATTTAACGATTACTATAATTGACTGTTTATATTTTTGAAAGGTTTATGAATTGAGATTACATAGCAATGTAACTTGCCCAATGAGTTCAATTTGAGTGATGTTTGTATTAAGGGAAGCAGTTGGTGTCCTTTAAGCTCGTGTGCATGGATTGTGCTTTCTTCACGGTACGACTGCTTGCAAAGGTTTAATTGTTTTGGTAATTTTATTCTACTTACTTACAAATAAATATGTAGGAAATTAAGATTTAATTGTTGTGTTACTTTTTTTGCTCTATGTTTAGACACAAAACAGCCAAAAGAAGGCCTTGCTCCATTGTCAAGGAGGGCCATGAATCATATTCCAAAGAGTTGCAGCCGTCCAGCAGGCCATGTACTGTACACCCCTGAATTGCACTTCCTTGTAAAAACAGTTCAACGTAATGTTCGACTCCACACTAATGTCCTGTTGCATCACAAGTCATGGCACAAAGTAAAAAAAAACGGCAGTAATTGTCAGTTGTGATGTAATGCAGCGATTCATTCGAGATCATTACATGCACAGTATTTGTATTTTGCATTTATTGATATTCATTAAGCGCGTTCGCCAAAGCGCTTTACAAACAATATTAAGGAATAGTAAATAAAGAAGTGGATATGATGGCAGTGCATGAAACACCGGCAAGAATAATTAAGTTTAAGCGTCAGAAAGGAGAGGAGATGGCAGTCTGACAGACATGGGGATGAAGATGAGGGTATACTGAGGGGTAGAGAATTCCAGTGCTTAGGGGCCAGCAGAGAGCAGGATTACAATTGAGAAGCAGCACAAGAGGACTTAGGCGCGGAAAGAAGATCAAGGGATTGTGAGTTAAGGGAGCGAGCAGTAAGTGGAAGAGAGGAGCAGGTGGAGGAAGAAGGGGGAAGTAAAAGATTTCGGTGTCAGAGGGGTGAAGGTGGAGAAAGTGGGAGGTCATCCTAGACTTGATGGCCAAGAGGCAGGATAAGAAAGAAGAGTAAAGAAAGACAGAAGCAGCAGAGAAAGAAAAAAAAAAACGTGGACACTATTTTTGCAAAGCTTTTATTCAGATTGTTCCAATACAGTTGCATATCAGCTTTGTCTGCAAAATTTCACATATCCACATCAAGGATTATAAAGCGCCCAGGTGCTGCCCGAAGGTAGGGCCATGCTAAATCAAAACCCTAATAATAATCGCTGTATACATGCTGCAAAGTAATAATCATAACATCCCAGGAAAAGAGCATGCTCCAGAAAGCACACAATGACCTAAACGTGTAACTCCCTCATCACATGCACAGTGTCTCCTTTCAGCCAATATTTACACTACTCTCCGAGAGAGGACAATTGGGAGAATTTATTTTACTTCTGAAAATAGCCTATCCTTCCAAATTTCGATTTTATTCTGGAAGGCCGCTTTCATTTTTAAGGGAGTTTTGCTGTGTTTTTTGGCTGTGTTCATTTATTCCATCTCCCCCACTTCGTTGGGCACATGTGTGCTCTGACATGTTGGGTGCCTAAGCTCCGTGTGCTGCGTTTCCAAATGCATCTTGGCTTGAAATGTGAACATAACATTGTGCTTTTTTATGTCCACCTTGTTTTGCATTGATGGGGGAACCCACCAATGCCCTCCACCCTCAGCAGAGGGGCACAATACTGCTGGACTTCCACTTCTTTGCATCCTTTGGTTTTATATCCATTCTTCCTTCCGGATTTCAATTAGGTCACCAAAGGCTCATTTTTAAAGGTAGTTTTGCACATTTCTCACTTTTTGAACATTACCTTAACTTCAGTTTAAATTAAAACAACCATAAAGTATCGATGCAAAAGTACCAAATAGAATCCAATATATTGCGTATTCCAAGTCCCACGAGCACATATTTTAAAACAGCGCATAAATGACTAGGATCCGTTTCAGACAATAAGTAAAACGGAGCTGGGCGACCTTGTTGAAAGCGAAGAATTTTTAAAATTAAAATAAATCATCCTCTGAATTTTATATAGTTCATTAAAAAACCAAATGAAAAAGATTCAACGGATGATAAACAAAAGGGACAAAATTCGTCAAACAACATACTTGGCAGATACTTTGTGAAATGGTAAATAATGAAACCAAAGGCGAGCAATTAAAACCTGCTCTCTTGCCAAAATGGCCCAATGTAGATATTCCTTGCAGTTGGAATAGGAAATTAGATGGATAATTAATCTATTATAAATGTGTCATTTCAGGATCCATTCGTGATGCAGATAATGTATTCCTAATTAAAATTTGATTGCACTTAGGTTAGGTTTCTCTGAAGTGGTTCGTGCTATAGATTATTAAAGTCAGGGCTCCTTTACAGAACTTGTAATCTTTTGTACATCTCGTTTTTGCATAACATCCGCTTGTCCACAAAGCTTCCAACATTAGAGTCAGCCAAGCACGTTCATTTCCCAATAGATTTAAAAATAAAATAATGGGTGCCATGCCAATGCAGTCTACCAAAAACCCAGATCCCTGCGTGTAGCATAGATCAATGCTGATTGGGGTAGTGCCAACACTTGTTTACAGCAACCATTTGCTACTCTTAGCACGGTTTGTCATTACAAAAATCACAATGTAACCGACAGCACATGCATTGGCTTCATATATTTTCAACATATCATTTTTTGGTTCTACCCTCATTTTATTTGCAAAATGAACTATACCACCTATGGCTTGTTGCATTCTAGTGGATTGCTTATTAAAATGATCAATTTTGGACAAGAATGCGAAATGAAATCCTAAATTGTCCACACATGGGATTGCAGACTCGCCAGTTCTTCATATGCTCAGTTGATTATGTACACTTAAGAAACTCACAAAATAACAATGCATTCATCCCTGTGATCTCTACCCTTCAATCTTATGCCTTAAATTTCCCTACAGGTTTTAAGTTAAAGTCTGTACATTTTTGTTTCCGGACGTTTCCCATTTCTCCTTGATCCAGTTCCCTTTTTTTTTTAATTCAAGATTTATTGATTTTATACAAATTCAACAATCACTTACACACAGAATTTGTCAGTGAGTTATTAGAAAAAGCATGTAAGGCAAGTACCATCCTCATATGGCATGTGCAATAATTCCTGAAAATCAAACAATATAGCAAATAAGGTCCATAAAACCCAATCTCGCTCCCCCCCATCCTCCTCCCCCCCCTCTCTAATATCTCCAAGTACGGGATTGAAAAACAACATTAAACAATGAGACAACACCAGAAAGCTTCGAGTACAATTATGATATCCGACCAGGACACATAACACGGCCCAAGGAACCGCCACAACGAGAATCATCGTTCATTATCAATATTGACACAAATCGCAACAATATTCTGCACACATTGTCTTTACAAGGCATGTTTGGCTCTGAACTCAGACCAGGCACTTTCAACATCAGTAAGATCTCCGCGTAAGGCGGCGGTCAAGCATTCCATTCTATAGAGAGTTTGGGCAACCCCAAGCCATTTGGTTTTACTAGGGAGCTTGGGCCTCTTCCATACCATAGTGAGACAGGCTCGTGCAGCCATCAGGAGACCGTGTACCATCCTAGGTGCCTTTACAACTTTGTCCCCTGTTTCGATCAGACCAAACAGGATAAACATTGGCTGCTGTACCCTTTCTTCATTGTCCAGATCCCTGATCCAGCTAAGAACCTCCGACCAGTAAGTCTGAACCATTGCACACCCCCACCACATATGCCAATAATCAGCCCGCATCCCACAACCCCTCCAACAGTATGGGCTAACCCCCTGATACATTTTGGCAAGCCTGATCGGGTCGTACTGCCATCTATACAATAACTTTATCGCATGCAGTTTACACTGGCAGGATATAGAGGATTTCGCAGTGCGTCTGCAGATTTTTAGCCACAGTTTTTGCGAGATTTGTCTGCCCATATCTGCTTCCCATCTGCTCTTAAGCACCAAGGAGGGGGAAATATCGGCCTCCATCAGAGCCGAATACATAGCACTTATCAGACCACTGGAGCCCGTACATAGATCAAGGAACGTTTCAAATGGGGTAAGATCCCTCTGCAATTGGTCCTTCCAGATTGACCTTGTCATTACCCCTTTGAGTCTCAAATACAGGAAGACTGAAAGCGTGCCTATGCCGAGCGCCTCCTGGAGCTCCTGTATGGTTATAAAGGTTCCGTTGCGCCATAATTGGCCCGCCCTTTCCAGCCCCGCTTGATACCACGTTTCATAGCTTCCCGGTTCTGGGATTGCATCTCGGATCCCTGGTGACCAAAGGTGACCCAAGGGAGATGGCCATGTCGCGACTCCCATCATTTTCCTGCCAGGTTTCCATACTGCCCACAATGTACCTAAGATAGGGTGGGATCTGACTCTCACGCAATTGGGATCTGGGGACCCATAACCATTCGGACACAATAAAGGGACGAAGGTGATAATTATCCAGCGCTATCCACTGGGGTTCCGAACGTTGCCTAAAGTGTGGGACAAGAACCCTAAGTTGCGCCGCCCTGTAATATGTCTCCATATCCGGGAGGCCTACTCCTGCGTTATCTTTGCGGAGCTGGAGTAAGGATCTCGGAATCCTAGACCTCTGGCCCTGCCATAAGAAGGTCAAAAACAGTTTTCTCACTTCCATGAAGTATTTCGGGGGCATCCTAACGGGGAGCATCTGAAACAAATATAATATTTTAGGGAGAAAGACCATCTTTATGGCATTTAAACGGCCCATCCAGGAGATTGTGAGCTTAGACCACCGTTGGCTATCTTTCTGTAGGGCGAGTGACAATGGTGGGAAGTTAGCTCCATATAAGGAGTCAAGATCGCGGGTGACATTAATGCCCAAGTAACGGAGGGTAGTAAGGCTGACTTGAACTCCTAGCGGGGCAAAGCGTACGATCTCAGAATCCCCACTTTTATCAATCGGGAGGAGGACTGACTTCCCTGTGTTGATTTTTAAGCCGGCCAGTGCACCGTATTCCTCAATTATGTTAAGCGCAGCTGGGATCGAGTCTAAGGGGTCAGTCAGATGAAGCAAGATATCATCCGCGTATAGCCCCAGTTTGTACTCCCTGTCTCCCACCGTGATGCCCTTAACTCTACCGTCACTCCTTAGTTTCTGCGCCAGTGGTTCGAGGGACATCACAAACAATATTGCTGACAGTGGGCAACCCTGTCTCGTTCCTCTTTCAAGGGGAAACCAGCGTGAGTATCCTCCATTTACCGCCACCGACGTCGTGGGGGAGGTGTACAATGTTTTAATGGCGCGGCAGAGTTTCGGTCCCAGCCCGTTTGACACCAACACTCTTTCTAAAAAGTCCCATGACACCTTATCAAAAGCCTTCTCGGCATCCAACGACAAAAGAGATGGGTCCCCCTTCATTCCCTGTGCCTCATGAAGTAAGTGAAGTGTTTTCCGCATGGTATCCGCACCCTGCCTGCCAAGAACAAAGCCAACTTGATCAGAGTGTTATCAGTCTGGGAAGATATGTTTCGAGCCGAGCCGCAATGACTCTAGCGTACACCTTAGCATCGATGTTAAGAAGCGAGATGGGTCGATAAGAACTACAGTATTTGGGGTCTCGACCTTCCTTAGGAATTACAGCCAGGAGGGCCTGAGAGAAGGACGGGGGGGCTTGACCCGTATCAAAGATATGGTTAAACAAGGATGCCAGGAAAGGGGCAAGAAGGGTGGAGAATGCCTTATAGAAACCTGGCGTAAATCCGTCATCCCCTGGGGCTTTCCCTATTTTCAGCCTCTTAATGGCACTCGCAACTTCATCCTCAGTGACCGGTGCATCTAGGGATTCGGCCTCCGTACCTGTGAGTGTGGGAAGACGCGCTCCCTCAAGATATGCGTCTATGCTTCCTATAGGGGGAGGGGGGCCACACATATATAAGTCTTCATAGAAGTAGGCGAATGCCTCTTGTATGTCCTCCGGGGACGTGACAGTCGTATCTATAAGAGTGCCGTCAGTCCTCTCAATTCGATCGACCCATCTTTCCGCCTTCTGTGCACGGAGGCGAGCTGCTAACAGAGCATCTGCTTTATCCCCCTTCTCATAATATTTTTGCTTAAGGCACTGTAAGGTCTGGGCTGTTTTGCCAGCAATAAGTATCCTCAATTCTTCTCCGAGTTGTTTAGCTTCAGTTAAATACCTAGGTCTATCAGACGGGGAGGACTGCGCCAGGTTCTGAGCCACGTTAAGCCTCTCCCTAATGCCCCTCTCTATCAAAGCACGTTCCCTTTTCTTTCGGGCCCCTTCCCTTATAAGGACTCCCCTCCAAGTAGCCTTGGCTGCTTCCCACACAATTACCTTCCCTACTTCTCCTGTATCATTAGTGGAAAAGAATTGCTCGATCTCAGTTTCAAAGGTTCCCCTAAAGACCGGGTCAGCCCAGAGGGATTCATTACACCTCCATTTGGTATTCCAGGGTGCCAGCTCATTCCAAGATATATCAATTGCAACCATGTCATGGTCTGACCATGCAGAGGGATATATAGTGGCAGCTTGTAGCACACGCAGAAGATCATTGGAGAGAAAAATATAGTCGATGCGTGTGAGTGTGTGTCGTGGGGGAGGGAGTGAAAGGTAAAACCTCTGTCCAACGGATGCATGTATCGCCAGCTATCAACAAGGCCATATAGATCAAGGGTAGACTTAATGTCAGCCTCAGTTCGAGTATTGGGCGGATCTAATGCGTCGGCCCTGGTCTGTCTATCAATAGAACTGTCCATCTATGTATTAAAGTCCCCACCCAGGACCGTGTGCCACTTAGCCATATTAAAGACCTTTTCAGAGATTTTATGAAGGAACCGATTTTGCCCCTGATTGGGTGCGTAAAGCGTAGCCAGAGTAATTGTTGTGCCCCCTATATTACCCACAACCGTGATCGCCCTACCCTCAGTGTCCGTCCATATGTCAAGAACTGTCATCCGAAGGCATTTGCGAACCAGAATCCCCACCCCTGCCTTTTTCAGTATACCCGAGCTCCAGTAAGCGAGCCCGAGCTCCAGTAAGCGAGCCCAATCTCCCGTGACGGGATGGCTCTCTCCTCACCCCTCCGATATCTCGTTTCTTGAAGGAACAAGATGTCTACATTCGATCTCCTGAATTCCCTGGCCACCATTGATCGTTTCGTGGGAGAGTTCAAGCCTTTGACGTTAAGTGTGCAAATGCGTAATGTGTCCCTACGGGGTGTAAGTGCCATCATAAATATATTCAGAGGTCGTGGGCAGCCATTCCGTCTGTGCCATGGCACATACCCTGCCGGCCATCGCAATGTATGGGTCAGTGTTATAAGAGTGGATCCCAGAAAATCCCATGGAGGCCGACGACCAGATCGTTCGGAGCGTACAATAGACCTCAGTGTGTGCAAGGTGCATCTGCGCATCTATTGGATCAAGATTAATGCAAAATGGGTGTTCTTCAACCACCCCCTCCCCCAACCCCCACGCATTCGGCGCCCGATTCGCCCAGGTTGACATCACCCAGCCGAACTCGGACCACCAGTGAAGACCGCAAAACAGGCGGTCCTACCATAATAAAGTCACATATATCAGTGAGCCCCCAACTTTTGTGTGCACCTAACGCTAACAATAATTCAATAACAGAGTCATCAACCCTCCCCCAGGAGCCAACGCAATGTGAGTATTACTCCATATCACATTCCGAGCGTCTGAGACACACAGAGCTAAGGACACCTTACACGTGGAGAAAGTGACCTCTCACAATCTGGCCTGCAGGCCATCTATGGAAGTCGCGAAGCAGGAGGTTGACTCTTATGCATGAATCCATAACCTCCTCGGCAGAATAATTTGATCAATTCTCACATTGTCAGTGTTCCATGTCCTGGGAAGTGTTCATCTTTCTAAATTTCCTAGAACCTGGAATCTTCCTCCGCCGTGGAGCCTTGGTTTTCCATTCGCCACCAGATTTCCCTTGATCCTCATGAGAAGAGGCACCTTCCGGCGGGCCTATCAGATCCGATATGCAGTCAACAATATCTTTCTCCGAGATAAGTCTTAATGTCGAGCCTTCCCATTCGAAGGTGAGGGAGAATGGGTACCCCCATCGGTACCTGACACCCCTGTCCTTCAACATTTTCGTGATCGGAGAGTACTTTTTCCTCATTGCTAGTGTGAGGGATGACAGGTCCTGGTAGAGAGAAATGACGGAGTCCTCCAAGGACAATTGTGGGGCGTTTCTGGCCTTGTCCAAGACTCGTGCTCTGTCCGCATAGTTATGAAATCGGGCCAGGACCGATCTCGGGCCCCCCGGTCTACCTCCAGCCCTATGGATTCGGTCAATTTTAGGTGCATCAATCAAGTCGTCGTTATAGAGGAGCTTCAAGATAGCGTGTAATGATTGCTTCAGGTCCAGCTCGGTTTCACCCTCTTTCTCAGGAACACCAAAGACTCGAATATTGTTACGACGCTCCCTGTTTTCGAGGTCGTCGACCTTAAGGCGCAATTCGTCTTCTCTGTTCAATATTTCTGCAATGCGGTGATCCATCTGTGCTTCCAGTACATTCAGAGATGTTTGGTTGTGCTCAACCTGCTCGAGCCTGTCGTCAATTTTGTCCATCCTCTGTGTGATCTTATCTATCCTACTACCAATATCTGCTCGCATGCCCTTCATTTCAGCAAGCAAATCAGCTACGTCCGCTTTGGTCGCAGCAGCCTCGGACCCTGCTGTTGACATCATAGAAATCGAAGAGGGCCCTGGGGATCTAGCAATTGGTGAAAACGTATATTTCGCCAACTTGGTCTTAGGGTCCATGGAGGGTGGCACCCCGAAGCACCCAGCAGGGTAAAAAAACATCCTAGCGGTCTTCTATCGATGTAACGTTAGCACCCGTTCAGTCGTGGGACCTTCGACGTACAATACTTCTGATGCGGACACAAGCCACCAGAACCTCACGAATCTTGTTCCAATATTTACCTGTAGAGATATGCATATGAGGTGGCGCAGCAGGGGAAGTCGAGTATGGACTCTCCAGATGGAGGGACAGCAGTCCAGTGACAGTACACGGGAGCCACTGACCATTCGCTTTCAAGCAGATCACTCCAGGGAGAGAAGCAAGTATGTGTCGGCGTATCCAGCAAACACGGTGAGGTACGTGCAGAGGGCTTGCGGAGGGCACACGCCCTAACAGACAGGGGCCTAGCCCCCAATCCCACGTCAACCAGAGGAGATCCGCGAGCACCCAGGGGTGTGCTGCCAGCGCGCGGCGTAGATTTTCGTGAAGAGTCCTCGCAATGTTAGCTGCTTGGTATGCGGGGGTACTCAGGGAGGCACACGCCCCAACCTTTTGGGGGCCCAACCCTCAGTTCCAGTGATCCTCTGGGGTAGAGGTGGATGCGGCACGAAACCGCGTACTGCAGAAAAAATGATGGCAGAGGATACAGTCCAAACCGAGGGACCACCATCCACGGTGTCGCTCAAAGTGCAGGGTGTCTGAACATAGCCACGTCCGCTGGGGAGGAGATAACACAGGGCACGCCGGAGCCCCACGTCCCCGCAAACCGTCTCTCCTCCTCCAGTCAAAATGTGCGGCTCCTCCTCCAACCCTCCTCCCTGGTCATGCAGCCTAAGCGTGTCGCCTCTCAGGCAGCGAGTGCCGTTCCCGCGACACCGGAGAGGCCCCCTTTGGAGGGTAGGTAAGGGGGAGGATGAGGCCCCGCCGCGCCACCAGGCCGAGGACAGGCCAGCAGAGACCGGTAGTGGAGGGGACAGTCGCCCCGTGATGCAGGGGGGGGAGGAGGGATCCACTCACCGTGCCGCGGTGGGGGTGTCGGCGAGCCCCAAGAGGGGGCTCCCAGCCACACAGAGCAGCAGTGCACAGCAGGTTCCGCACGGAGCTCCAGGAATCGCGCCGGGTCAATCACAGAAGGAGGCTCTCCCCGCGTACGCTCAGGCCTGCACTGGAAGATCTGCGGCTCACACGCCGCGCCGGAGGCCTCAGCGCGCCGATGTTGATTTCACCACGATGCCGCCTCCGATTTTCTCCGGGTTTTCTCCCAGGTGGGGGGGGACACCGTCCCACGCCTCTCGTTCGAAAATCAGCTCGGGGGGGGGTCTCGAAGTGGGGGCTCACTGCCACTTTCCAGACCCTGTGTACGGAGCTCACACGGAGAGGCGACACATCCGTGCGCCCCCTGGTGGCCGACCCCAGTTCCCTTTTTACCCAACAGATAATGATCTTGCGGCAGGAGTCACACTTTGCCTCTACCCAGACAAGCCAGTAATATGTGCAGTATAAAAGACTAATAACACCTGAACACAAATTTAGATGGGGACTCAAATGGGCCAGATCACAGCACTTCCTCCCAATTCTCCAACATGCCCAAATGTACATCTTCATCCAATGCCAGTCTCTTCCATAGAGGTCACTGCTGTTTCCACAAGAAAAATACTTCCTATGTTACAAATCCGCATTGGAGAGCACATCTCTACCCATCAAGGATTGCAAGCTATCATGGACTTCATTCAAAGGTCTCAAGGCCAACAAAACCAGTGGGTTTTGGGAGCTCAAATTTAGCAAAGATTATGGCTTTCGGGCGTACATGGCTGGTAATGGTCCTCCATCCCATGCCCTCCATCTCTCCCTGGCTTTTCAACCAATACCTGGCCCTTCTTGCCCACCGCATTGCTGCTCTCTGCCCCAACTTTCAGTGCTATGCGCATGACACTCCGCTCATTTTCAGACTCCCTTCAACCACCTCATCTCCTTCTCTCATCTCAGACTGTCTGCTATCCAGGAGTGGTGTGCCGCCAATGATCTCTGCCTTAATGCCAGTAAAACTGAGATTCTCCTCATCGGCACACCTACTCCCTCCTTTCCGGTCACTCTCTGGCTGGCCTCTCATGGCCCTCTTCCTGCTCCCACCTGTGAAGCTAAAAACCCCGGGGTCATCTTCGACTCCACACTCTCCTCACATCTCTGACGTCTAAGAAATCACACTACCAGCTTCACCTCCTCAGAGGTATTGTTCATTTCCTCTCCTTCCCCTAGAAGCTCACTGTCTCCAGAGCTCTGGTTCTCTCTAGGCAGGACTACTGCAAAAGCCTCTTTCTAAATCTGCCTGCCTCTACTCTCTGCCCTCTACAGCCGATTCAAAGGAGGACTGAGACTTGTCCTTGGCCTCAGGCCCAGGGAACGTCTCTCTCCATACTGAAATCTCTGCACTGGTTCCCAGTGGCTGCGAGGATTAAGTTCAAAACCCTCATCTTTGCCCACAAGGCCTTCTGGGGCCTGGGACCTCAATACCTTCAGCTCTCTCTTCCTAAATATCTTCCTTCACAAGCTCTTCACACAGCCGCTTCTCCAAGCAACGAGTTGGTGGTAGATCTTTTTCTTCGGCTGGGCCCTGCCTCTCTGAAAATTGAGGAGAACCATCTCCGGAAGCACCGCAAGACCTTCCCCTTTGCTTCTGCTTTCTCTCCTCCTCTCCCCTGCTGAACTCCTGGCTGAAACTGAAACTGCACTGGTCATCTGGCTACCCTCTGTTCTCAGGCCCAGGTCCCCTTCTCGCCAGTTCACACCTGCACTGCCCCCCTGGCAACCCTTGCACTCTGGGGCTGTTTCTATACCCCTACAGCCCCCTACCAGCACTCGACACCTGATGTCTGATTTACCCTTGCCACCAGCTTTCCGCACTATTTATTCTCATTAATTGTTTTTATTTACTGTTTATCCTATGTACTGCGCTTCCCCTCCCCCTCGCACTTTTCCCCTTTTACCCCTCCCCTGCACAATCTCAATGTCACCAGGCCTAGTAAGATCGTTGTCGGTCTTCCCTCTGTTCCCCTCCCTTGCCTCGTCGCGCCTTGAAACACTTGTGTATAGGCGCGTTATAAATGCCATATCATGGTAGGCCCGAGTGAAGCAAGAGTCTCGTGAGGTCTGTGGGCAGTTATCAGCCATGTCTGTACCCCCACCTTGGGGCCAACAGCCATTCACACCCCAGGGTTCATCCGGGGTGTGAATGTTTTTGTCATCTTTGGGAGAATCCCCTGAGGAAAGAAAACAAAATGAAAAAGATGGCCTCCACCATAGGGAAAAGGGACCACATCCCTTTTCCATTTCTATAGCAATAGCCAGGATCGGAAGAACACGCAGGTAATTTGGGAGGGGGTAAGGGAGTTTGTTGGTTTGGGGGAGGGAAGGGGAGAGGCTCCCTGTTGCCTCCCCACATCAAAAAATAAACATTTTTCACAAAAAGGCGCCACCCAGGAAAGGGCCTCGGTGACTGGACAGCAGACAGCAAATGTAATTCTCGGCCACTGTCCCAGCCATCCTAGGTTTTCTAAGAGAGCAGCTAGACTCGCATTCCAGCCAAATGGCATGTCGTCATCCCTGTAGGCATATCCGTTATTGCAAAGGGAAACTTTAGCATTATTTCCATGGTTTATAATTAGTACATCCACATATTTCTTTACCTTACAGTTGAGCAGAAGCAACTTGGGCAGTTAATGCTGGAAAGTATTCGGTGAATCTACGAGCACCAGAAGCGTAGTAGCATTGCATGAATCCATGATTTACTTTCCTTTCTTTAAATGTCCACTTCAAGAACCAGCACCCAAAGTGAGCCCTTATGGAGAGTATGCCTGGACCCATTCTACTTTGACACCTTTCAACATTTAACATTTCTGGGCATTTCGAACATCCCTCTACCCAACGAGAACCCCCTTACTTTTAAACTAGAGTCAGAACTAATCCATTTTGTATAAAACGTCCATCTGCCTTTAGGTTTTGTTAAAGCCTTCCGTGTTCGATCCAGCAGAATTCGATAACCTCCATTTGTATTATTCATCATTTATATAGCACCCCTTGCCCATTTGAATGGCCTGAATGCGTTTTGTGGTTCACGCCCTCGGGCACCGAAGTCCATGTCTGGGGGATTAACTTCAAGATGCGTGTGTGCATTTTGCCAGGTTAGGACTTGGGATGGCTGGCTAGGCAGCAGCCCAGAGGTCAGGGACTTGTGCGGGTGCTGTTGGTCATTCAGGAGAGCACGCTAGTGCCAGAGATTCAATGTGTACTCAGCTAGAATGACATTTCTTTGTAGGTTGTTGCTGTATACCAATGGCCGAGGTGTTGCGGCATCTAAGGGGTTTCAGTGTGAACAGCTATGAGAGCTGCTAGACCGAATTTGCATAGCCATAGCTGCATTTTGCAGTGCATCGATGGGTAGGCCGTGCCTGTGTCCACAGACTTGGTGCAAGTTATACATACATTAAACTCGGATGGAGTTCATCATCAAAGTCGCTTTCTTCGGTCCAGCGCGATTGGCTGGTCTTGCCAGCTGAGGGTTCCCTAGATTGAAAGGCTGAGCAAGTGGGAGGACGTGGGAGTGACGTACAATCGTCTGGGCTGAGTTTATCAAACTGTGCGGCTGTGAACGCTTCCTGCATCCGTAGAGGTTCAAGGGGTAGGTGTGTTGTCGGGTTTGCGCAAGTGCTCTGTGCCCGTATCACAGCATAGCGTGGGAGAAGATTTCAAGCGGGGGAAGGAAAGATCCAGGTTTTGAGGGCCTTTCTGAATGCCAGGTGATTGTCAATGTTGCTGATGTGGAAAGGCAGAGTTCCAGCTGATCGGAGCTTGGACAAAGAAGGATCCGCCCAATCTGGTGCAGTTGTTAAGGGGAGACAACTAGGAGAGATGCTACTTGGAGGAGTGTCCTGGACTGGTTGTAGTGAGTGAGTTGGTCTTGGAGGAATCCCAGGCCAGTGTTGTGGATGGCACGGTGAGTGATGTACATGGCTTTAAAAGATTCTTAGTGTAGAGCTGATGTGTTCTTTGGCTGGGAGGGCAATGAGCAGGCGGGCCACCGCATTTTGATACTTTGCAGTCTCCTTAGCTGGCAATCCAGTGCACCTAGATAAAGGCAGTTGCATAGTCTAAGTGGGAGAGGCTGATGGAAATGATGGCAGAGAAACGGTGAGGTATGGGAAGGTACACATGAGGATGCGTAGGTGGAGAAACAGGTTCTGGATAAAGAGGAGAGGGATAAATCTGTGTCGAGTGATCATCCAAGATAAGGTTTTTCACTGAGGTGGAGACTGCCGGAAGGGTTAGGGGAGCCTAAGGAATGAGGCTAGGGAATAGGTTTGGGAAGGAGCACTGTTTTTCTGCAGACTAGGATTTCTCTTTTCCCACGATTGAGGATGCAGTGGGTTGGTTGTCATCCAGTGGTCAATATCCGAGGGGCATGATGAGAAATCTGGGCAGGTTCAGCCCGGTGAGTTGGAGATTTTTAAGGATGATCTGGGTATCGTCTGTAGTAGTAGCATGCGACATTGTAGGAGCGGATGAGTGCGGGGAGGACGTTCAACATCTATCTGAAGAGGGGAGATCGGGAAGCTCCCTGTGGGAACCCTTTCAGTACTTTTCGGGATGTGGAGGTGAAAGGGGAGGGCATGATTTGCGAGGGCAGTCTCTCATTCCTAAAAAGTGTAGACCGTCCAGGAGAATGGTGTGGTCAATGGTGTCAAAGGTGGCAGAGAGGTCAAGGAGAATGAGTACAGCCCATCCTCCAGCGCCCACTGTTCTTTTTAGGTAATCCCAAATGGACAATAGGGTGGACTCAATTCCTCGCAGGGGTCAGAAGCCAGATTGGGCAAGGTCAAGGAGGTTTTTGGTTTCAGTGAAATTATTGAGTTGCTTGTATGCTTTGCGGTCCATGACTTTGGCCATGAAGAGGGGGCTGGAATTGGGCCGGTAGTTCTGGGGAATAAGTGGGTCGAGCGTATGTTTTTTGAGGAGGGGTTTGATGTAGGAAGTTCTTAAGGCTTCAGGGAAGATTCCCGATGTTGGGGAGTGGTTAAGGATTTAGCGTGCGATATTGCCTGGATAGGTTGAGGCCAGGATGTTTATAGGAGGTTGGTCAGGCATGGGTCTTCAGGGGAACCGGACGATCGGCATTGTGCTAGGAGCGAGAGGAACTCCTGGTTTGAGATGGAAGAGAAAGAGGCAAAGGTTTGCATCAGGACAGAGTTTGGACGTGAAAAAGGGCAGTGGGCAGGGCATTATTTCTATTTTAGAGATGATGGCAGAATGTAGCAATGTTGTGGAAATGTTCTGATAAGGCATTGCAAATGTATTTGGAGTAGGGTGGAGAGGGGGTAGAGCAACCTGAAGAATTTAATTCACAGAGTAGTAGTAAGTAGTAGTAAGAACAAGATAAGTTCACAGTTCGGGAACTCCCGTCCCTTGCACATTATCTGGGGCTACAAAGCCAAATGTCTAGGTACCTTCTTTAGACATTCATACTATTTGTTCAAGAAAATATAAAAATAACTCGTTTTAGATATCACAAAGTAATAACAATAGTTTCTTCAAGGTGTACAAAATCGACTTACAGCTTGGTATTTGAATTTTTCAGAATTTATTGATCCAAACAAGGTTGCCCAACGCGTTTCGAGATTGGTTCTCCTCTCCAGGGGCTGATTATGAAATCATACTTTAAATCTTAAATACTGTAAATAATTACATTGGGGCATCTACCACATCCCTATCATTCAAGTTTAGATTATAAAAAGATTGAATTCTTATTATCCAACTCCAAAAAACCCCCTACAATGGCGATCGCGGACATAGTTTACTTTGATGACATCATGCACGTACGTGACGTAATGACGCCACAAACGCACACCGTCCATATAAACCACCATTTTGTATACATATCAACATCTCCGGATGGACCGGCATACAGAGGGCAGAACAGGACACCAGAAGGAGAGAGTGAGTCATTTATTAGGTATCTGGACTGTGTTCATCATTAGAAAGTTTTGGAACTTGACTTTTACAATCCTGGGTTTTCAATCTATACAAATTTTTGCCACATACAGTCCACAGCGAATCTTTGTACCAAGTACCAGGGTGACCCACCAGGAGGGTGCACCCTTTCAAGCAGATGAAACCCTGGATAACATCGTAGCTGAATAACTAAATTCCACTACAGCTTCCATGAAGTAAGTGTACGATTTGAAGCAGTCATGAGCTCGAATATAACAATTACAAATTTTCCAATTTTTACTCACCTATACCTTCATAGATGGCAGAATTGCACTAAATACACCCTAGAGGTAACCTATTTTGAACTCTGATTCGCCATTACAGGCTATTACCACGGTATGACTATTTGAAATCATTACTCTCAAAGTTGAATAGGTTTAAATTTAATTGCTTACCTCTCAAACATTAGGCTTACTTCATATATCTGTGCTCTATGTCCTAGATACGACTGGATAAACATTTGGCAAACTGTAACAGAGTGAAAACTTACCGTTGAGGAAATAACAGATTGATCAACTTTTAAGAAAAAGGAATAGGATAAGAAAGTTCTTTAGTCTTAATCACCGCAAGGGCCTATGCTTATTGATTTTATATGAATTACCTAAAGGTAGCACGAGGTGGCTTAAGCAAAAATATTGACCTCTTAATAGGAATCAGCCTAGTATTATGTAATGGAAATTGACAACTATAAATTGAATCAAGTTCTTTAATAATCAATTTTTCTTCCATATCAATTTTAGTTGAAGGACATCTTTTTGATTAGATGATGGCCAACTTTTCATGGTCACAACCTCTTTTGGTTACTAATTCAAGTGAGCAATTTGTATCTTATTTTTTTTTTCCTGATAAGTTTATTGAAGTTTGTGTTAAAAAAAATCTAATTTAGACTCATGTTTAACTTTTCTTAATTAGATTTAAAGTGTGATTTCATAATCAGCCCCTGAAGAAGAGAACCAATCACGAAACGCGTTGGGCAGCCTCGTTTGGATCAATAAATCCTGAAAAATTCAAATACCAAGCAGCAAGTCGATTTTGTACACATGAAGAAACTATTATTACATTGTGATTTCGAAAACAAGTTATTGTTATATTTTCTTGAACAAAGAGTATGAACGTCTAAAAAACGTACCTAGAAATATTTGGCTTTATAGCCCCAGATAGTGTGCAGGGGACGGGAGTTCCCTAACTGGGAATTTAGCTTGTTCTTGCTTTGTCCACAGCCCATATGCCAGGGTTGTCTTTTCTCCCCCCGCACCTTTATTTACATAACAAGCACATAAATCCAACCATAATCAAGTCACACAAGTCAAGACACACTTGGAGTGCATGGTGTCAACTCACATTAGGATTCTATGTAGTTCCTTGCTTCAGTTCAAGATTCTGTTCACATAGAATTCTCTCTTCATTTTTATGATTTCAAATCTGTAGGCCCTCGTTAGTATTGCCAGGGTTGTTTTGTTTTGAGCAGTTGGGTTGGTTCTCCAAGTCAGTGTTACGCTCACCTGGTTCCAAGGGGCGCCACCCAGCAGTTGGGGTTCAGGTGTCCCTCCTTGCAATGCCCAGATGCAACCAGCGGATGAGTTCTGCCTGAAATACAGGTAAGCGATGTTCAGGGCTGGGCAGCCGGAGTAAATAGCGTCCCACCTCCCAGTAGATCTGCTGCCCTTCTGGACATCTCCTCACCTTGTTTTAGATGTTGGCGGGTTCTCCGTCCTGCTGTCTTGGCAGGGGTGCTTTGTGCTCGGTGGGCAACGGCGATCGAGTTGCTTCACTGATGCCAGCCCGTCTTAAGTCTTTTAGGTAGGTCTTATTGCTGTAAATATTGCTGTCCTTGCATGCCTTTTGAACTATGTCTTTTGCTTCCTTAGGTACACGGAAGTCCAATATGTGGCAAGGTGGAATCTGTGTTTCGCCGGGAAGTATGGGCGTTTTGGACCGCCTTGATGCGGTGAGTAGGTGCTATGCGCTGCGCTTAAGATGCCTTTCCTTTGCTAACCTGTTATCTTTTCTTCTTCACAGGTCGTGGTACTCGGCCGGAGTCTGGAATTTCCGAAGTGATGCTGATCGAGAAGCAGCTGGTGAGGTAAGCCTTTCAGCAAGGTTTGTAATGTCTAATGACTTTTTCTCTTACAGGTCCGTCGATCCGAGGAGCGCTGGTTCCAGGATGATGGTCGGGAGAGCTGCGGATCGCTGGCGATGAAGTTCAGGTAAACTGTTGTCTTTTCTCACGATGTCTTTTCCTTTTTGTGCAGGCGCTGTTATTCCGAGGTTCGTGGCTGGAGATGAACACTGAGCGTTACGTTGCAGAAATGCAAACGCGAAGCGTGTCAGTCCATTCGGGTGTGGTTTAAATAGCTTCAAGAAAGAAGTCCAGGTAAAATAGTCCCCCTGGTACCACACACAAAACACTATACTGCAAGCCTGGTTTCAAGGAGCCAGGTTATGTGGATGCTTCCACACTGACTGGCATTAACAAAGAGTAGTTCCCAAGCACAAGTCCATATTCAAACATGAGCCAGGCACCAAAGGTGCCAGGACTGGCCCCAAGAAGGCCTAGGCTGCGAATTCTTGGGCTTACTGGTGACTGGGGTCAAGATTCTCCCTGGCCCATAGGCTGGCCAGGGGGTCTTTGGAGTGTGGGTCGTGACAGCCAGTTCCAGACAGTGCTTGAGGGTTTTTAGCGATTTGACATTGGTGGTGTACCACCTGGGTGTGGGAACTGATCTGAGAGGACCGTTTTGTTGAGGTGAGGGGAATGAGGGCGCTGGAGAACCAGTGGTCTTAGGGTTTGAAGGGGCGGGGGGCCTACCTGGATGGAGCGTGCTGGGAGCGAGTTCGCTAGATCCAGGGTGATAACGATTTTGTTCCAGAGCGGGGTGAGATGTGTGGAGGTTGGTGGTGGCCAGATGTGGCCTTGGTGGCGGCTGTGGTTGAATGGTACAGAGAAGAAGACTGCCCAGTGGAGCCAGTGTGGATATGTTTGTGGAGGGTCAAGGGTGTGGCCTCAAGTGTGGGTGGGCAGAGAAATGCCTTGCGTCACGTTAAATGCTTCTAGGTGGTCTGTGAGACAGCGGATCATGGGGTTTGAAGGGTAAAAACCAGATGTTGAAATCATCTAGGCTAGTGTGTGCCTGGTGTAAGTTGAAAGTAGTTGTCAGAGCGTCGCTGTGAGTCTGTAAAGATTTTTGTTGCCGCCAGTGGATCTGTAAATGAGTAGGAAGTGGAGGGGGCGAGTTGGAAGTTTTACAAGGAGTAATTCATAATCCGTGGTGCTGGCCAAGGTGTCCTTGATAAGCAGGGGAAATTGGTGTTTGTTTAGGATTGCTAGTCCACCACCTCTTCTTGATCTATTTCGAAGAATCAGGTTGTAGCCTGGGTAGGCGGGTGAGGCCTCGTGTGTCATGGGTTCATAGTCGTCGGCAAACCAAGTCTCTGATGAAAAGGATGTCTGGGTTTTCATCTGAGAAAAGGTAAAAAATGTTAAGTGTTTTAGAGACTCATCTGGTGTTGATGAGAAAGCAAGAGATTTTCTGGGGTTTGGTTGAAGTGATGGACGGGTCGAGGTGGGCATTGTTGAAGGCAAGGGAATGGAGGAGGGGGTGGCGGTGGGTTGATGGGGGTGGCTAGAGCAGGCCATGGTGGCGGTCAGTTGAGGGAAGGGGGTGGTTAGTGGAGGGCACAAATAGAGGGGATGCGGGTGGAGATGGACATGGGAGAAGAGGAATAATGCTAAGACCGGGTTGGGTGCCAGAGGGGAGGTTTGGGCACTATAGCGAGGGGCTAAGGATTGGTATCTGGGATGGAGGCCAGGTGATGCTAGGTGGAGCCTAAGGGGGCTGAGGCCTGTGTCTTGTCTTTTGTGCGGCCCATGGGGTGTGGGTGAGAGTGGGGGTGGAGGCTGTAGAGGTTGGGATTTTATCCAGGGCTGCTCTTACTGTACTAAGAGAAGGAAAGTGTCCGTTATTGACGGGGGGCCATGTTTGGGAGATGTGAGACATGTGGGCGCAGGTGAGGAGGTAGCAGGGGGTTTCAGTAGGAGGGTTGCCTCAACTGGTCAGATGGGTGGTGTAGGATGCTCATGGGGTCAATGTTTTCAACTTCGCTCTCCAATGTGCCGCTCTGGCTTGTGCAGAGCGAGATCTATGTGGAGGTTGGAAGAGGTGGTAAAAAGGGGGCTTGGGCAAGGGTGGAGGTGCGGTGTATACCTTGGAGTTTTGGAGAGTGAGGAAGTGGCTGAGAGATTACGTGGAGGGTGGGGAGGTTGTGCTATCCGTGGGAGAGGGTTGGGTGTGGTGGGTACCATAAGGCATACTGGTGCACCAGCGAGCATCTCTGATTTGGGCAGTGTGTGTCATGGTGTCTATCTTGTGGGCAGGATGTGCCCTTAATTCGGAGATCACTTGCATATGGATGGTGCAGCTGGGGTTGTGTGGGAGTAGGGGCGCAGATCTGTGTAGTAAATGCAGAAACACCTAGATTTTCGATCCCTTGATACAGGGAGAGCGCATAAAATGGGGCAAAGTCGCTAATGCAGAAACACACATACTTGGATACCTGGATAGAGGGAGAAACGCCTAGGGTGGGGGCACAGCAGTAAACGCAGAGACACGTATACTTGGGATACTTGAATAGAGGGAGACACCTAAAATCGGGGCACAGCAGTTAAAGAGACAGTACTTAAAAGTTGGTGTGCAGCAGTGATGGTACTACCTACTAGCTGGCAACCTGGGTATGCTATGTTATGTAGGTGAGAGGAGAGGTAGGGTTTTTCGCAATAGTTATTTTCTGTATTCCCCAACCAAACCACACTTACATTGGGCCTCATTACATGGAGGGCGGTAAGGGTTTACCAGTACCGGTAAGGGTAGCGGTGCAGGTAGACCCTTACCGCCTTACTACGAGGTCTCTTTGTGGGACCCTACCTTAATGGCTGGTTTTACCAGCCGTTAAGGTTGGGCCCGCAAAGGGGCCTTGGAGGCAATTATGGTACCGTAATTTGCAGTACCGTAATTAGTCTTCCCCCATTCCCATTGAGCCCTAAGGGGGCAAAAATGGGAATGGGGAAATGCCATGGTGAATGGGGAATTACCGCCCCACACACCTTGGAATAGGGCGGTAATTCCGCCATTCACCATGGCGGACTCAGTAAAATACTGGCGGCAACCATGGCGCTGATAGCGCCATGGTTACCGCCGTCCGTGTAATGAGGCCCATTGTCTGTTGCTGCTGAATGACGGCTGCAGGCTTCCTAGATGAAAAGTTGCCAACGTGGTCTGGACCTGCCCCTTGCCTTGGGGCTCTTAGCCGACGGGACTGCACAGAGCTGTCCCAGAGTCTTGACTTAAAGGGCCCAAGATCCAACGAGAAGACAGGGGTGGGCTGGGGAGAGAGAGAGAAGCAAGAGGGCTGGAGAAGATTTTTGCACCAATCTCATTCCACCAGGAACAGCATAAAAAAAAGGGATGGAGGTCACAGAATACCCTGCACACAGCATCCGTTTTTACTTCCGATGTATTATCTCCTTATTCCCACCCTTCTGCACTCTCCCATCAGACCTGTGTCACAGCATCTTTACAAATTGGGTTTAAAGTGTGGTGTTTGTGGAATTCCCCCTTTACTAGGTTTTACCATAGCCTGCCTCAACAGAATTAACGCATTGAAAGAGTTTCAAGAAGTCTACAAGTGCTTCTCTAAACCCATATCATGGCACTAAATTATGAAAACCTAACTGGTTTGAGGATTTGCGATTATGTCATGCACCAAACAAAGTCAGTTACAAAGCATGATTAGATTGTGCCATTTGGGAACTGCTCAAAGAGCAAGAGTTTTTGGGAACTACTCAGTGTTTTGTCTTGCAAAAGGATTTTGGTACAAAAGTAGCATTTAACACAAGTGTGAATCTTGACATGTAAGGGCAGATCAGGTAAAGGTATTGTCAAAAACAATACAGTTAACGCGGGTTATACAAAACACTTGTGTATAGGTGCGTTATAAATGCCATATATCAGAAGATCAGGTTTCGGTTTTAAAACTAGGATTTTATAATATGTTTTAAAGTGTTGTTATATCTTGTAGTGTATTTAAAACATTTTTTATGTGATACTGTGCTTAACCAAAGCACAATAAAAAAGATTTTAAAAATGTGTGAAATGAGTCAAATGTATTATTTTTGATAAGAAAAGGAGTCGAGCTCCCAGCGAGGCCAGCACTACTGGCAGAAGGGCACTATTAGAGACCTTTGCATTACAATGAATTCATGTTAAACTGTGAACTATTTTCTCTAATCATCGAAAAAGCTTTGTAGACAACATTCATGTGAAAAAGAAACCGCGCACAATTCAAATGTAAAAACAAGCAATGTGCCAATTCAAGCAGATAAGTGGATTTCATTTGTACCAGTGCTGGAAATAGAAAACATTTATTGGGGGAACCGTCACTTCTTAGGAGGGGCAGGGTTTTGAGAAGGGGGGTTTGGGGCCATGTGCATGGTTCCAGCCAGGTTGTGTAACACAGTATCTCTAAATAGAACCCAATCCAGGCAATTTCCATAAAACCAAAGAGCATTATGGGAACAGCATAGTCCATAATTTTAAATGTTAAACATGCCTTGTAGCGATTCATTAAGAAAACCTTTTAAGCGAATAATGGACTCTTCTTGTTTTCATTGGTCACAATATTCACCCTAATAAAGAGGTCTGAAAAAAATGCAAGCCATATATTCCAGTTTGAACAGCTACAAAACCACAAGAGGCTTCAGCAGTGTATGTTCTGAACGCTCATTGAAGAATGAGTTGGGCAGTGGCATGAATGCTGAACTGAGTCTTCTGAAAGTCTCCTCAATGAGGCACAGCATCTACGTCTCGTGCGGAGCGCCGCTGTGTCTTCTTCCAGCCCGTTCCTTCACCGATTTAAACTGAGCATTTATTCAGAACAATTATGTCTTTGCACTTACAAATGAACGCTTTCGTAGATGCATGAACGTTTAGTTCGACTGTTACTGGATTGTTCGATTGTTATAGATAAGGGGGGGGGGTTCCAATTAAAAAATGTCACTCGTTTTATCTGGAATAGATTAACTCAAGCACGGGTGGCTTGGGAATGGGGACCAAAAGATGCCACATTTTCAGCATGCCTAACCCTTTCCCTATGGGGAATTTTGGAAATACCACACAAAATAAGCCCAGGGTGTAGTGGCCTACCAGGAAATCTCCAGAGTGCCCTTGAGGCCAGTCCATCCTTGAACTCAAGCTCACAGCGTGAGCACGTGATTTGAGCAGCCTATTAGGAGAGCAGTTACTGAATTTATAATGTATTCCTTGGTGAAGGCCATTTAGAAAACTACACACGAATAAAAAAGTGCATCCCTGTCCCCCTGCAGTATACCCCCCCCCCCCCCAACCTCAAGGTGGCCAACGACAGTGTGTTTTTAAGAAAGGTTTTAAAACATCTGTAGGAGGTCCAATTGAAACACAGGATGAACACTGTCTCTATGAGACTTTTGTGATAAGTTTGGTACATAAAAGACAGCGCCATTATCACCCTGTAAATGTTTTTCAGACCCTTTTCCGATTCATTGTATTGACTTACTAACCCCACCGCTGACAATATAGTAGGACTAAAAAGGCTATTCTATTTGGTCTACATTGGAGGAAGGGTTTACTTATTGTTCTTGTAACAACTCTTTCAGCAAATAATCCTTCCAGTAGTAGTGGCTCTGCCTCGATACCGGTCTTTTATTTCACCCGGATTAAGTTTGTGTCATGCAGCCTAGTACGATTTTTTCTTGAGTTAAAGAATTAAATAGCGCGTTTTCTTTTGCCGGCCCCGTCATTTACCACGACCATCAAAAGCTATGGATAAATGACAGGAGGAACTGAACGCGACAACAGTGTTTGGCCAGGGTTATTCAAAGGCCTGCGTAACTTGTTACTGCAAAACTACGGTAGAGTAGCTGGAAAGCAGAGCATGAGGATGCATTTATGCAGTGCTTTCGCCAAAGCACTTTACATAGACCTATTTACTTACAGTATCACCCAAGCAAAGTTTCTACTCATTTATAGACCTCGAAAGGCTAAGATCTGCCTTGTTCTGAGTCAGGCTTTGCTGAATCATCCACAATAATAGCAGCCAGAAATAAGGCCAATTACACGAGGTTGATGGAGAAAAATATATATGCCATGGAATCAGTCCTCTGTTGCACCTCTATTCCAACTGACATAGATGATGGACTACATGTCTTTTTTAACTGCGTCTTTGTCCTTTGTTGTGCTACGTGATCAAGCGCTAAATTGAGCGTGAAACGCATTGTAGGTGGGCCGTGCACTAGGCGTCCTGCCCCTGTTTGTCTTGCTGTTTCCCCAGCCTTTTTGCTCTGCACAATTGTGCAGTCTTCTACTATTAAAATAACTTCCTACTCTTACCGTGTGAGCTCTATATTTCTGGGTTCTCTTCCCTTTTGGGATTGTAGGACCTCATTGGGTCCACAGAGAGTGCGGTCCGTCCCCTCTCCTCTGGTTTTTTCATAAATATATATATATATTTTTTTTTTAACAGGGCAGTTCTGGTTAAGTTGCTCAACCCATAGTAAGAGCACTTTTTGGGCAGTTTATAACTCCTCCCCCCCCCCCACCAAATACTTGCAAAACTTTGCAAAAAAAGTATATGGCCCTGTCAGATCGATCCTGCAAAGTTTGGGTCGGTTTCGTCAGGGGGGGGCAAAGTTATAGGGGGCAGCGGTCCCAAAATGTGTGGTTTTTCCCATGGATGCAATGGAGGAAAAAGGTTTGCTCACGCCTACAGCCCAAACCGCTTGACTGATTTTCACCAAATTTGGAGCAGGAGTGCTGGCTTGGTCCCAAAAGTGTACTTTTGTAAATTTGGTGTAAATCCAAACAGTTTTTTTTAGAACTACCAAAAGGTAGATCAAAAAAATGAGTGATATCTAGGTTCGGTCCACGGACTTACTTCCCTGTTGGGTCTGCAGACGGGCCTCAGATTAGCCCAGGAGCCGACGGAAGGTCCGCGGACATCGGACGCGCTCACCGATTAGATGGTGAAAAGCGTGTTGGATTCACGGACCGCCGCCAATGTCTGCAGACATTGCAGAAAAAAAATATTGAAAAACACAACATTGTACTTAAACTTATTAAACAATTTTTGGGGAGGTGAGGGATGAGTAAGGGATTGGATTTGGGCTTAAAAAGCCAAAAAAGGCGTTTTTCTTCTCCGATGTCCACGAACAGTTCGGGACAGCCCTGCAATGTTCGCGAACATCCCAGATGTTTGGGTGCATCTATGCTCATTTGTGCATTAAAGGGTTGGTGAAAAGCAGATTTTCGATGGCTTATAACTTTGGCGCCACTCAAACAGCATGCAACTTTGACATTTCATTCTAGACCGGATTATGAATGGTTTTGGAAACTGTAGTGCTGTTTTGTCAAAAGGGAACCAAATTAGGAGGGTCCCAAAATATTGTAGAGGCTTCTAAATGTGGTGCAATTTGACGACTCTGCACAAAAGTTTGCAAAAAGATTTAAAATCTAGATATAAATGCTTTTGCAAAGTTTGGTGGGATTTTGTCATGAGGGGGCTAAATTAGAAGGGAGTCTCAACATTTTTAGATGGCTTATAACTTTATTGCCGTTTGACGAATGCAGACACAAGTTTTCAGAAAGATTAGAGACCCAACCGTGAATGTAAAGTCTGAATGGAT
This sequence comes from Ambystoma mexicanum, assembly GCF_040938575.1. NCBI lineage: Eukaryota > Metazoa > Chordata > Amphibia > Caudata > Ambystomatidae > Ambystoma > Ambystoma mexicanum. The sequence goes on from NC_090923.1 coordinate 722,929,189, forward strand.
TTTGTCAAGTAGGGGCTAAGTTATGAATATTGTATGTACGTACATTTTGACACTTGAAAATATAAAACATGGGTGATTTCCAGCAAACTCGTATTGGCAAGGACCTGAAAGTATGGTTTTTCAAAGGTGTTTGTGTTTTATTTTTTGACAATTGTCATAATGTAGGATAAAAAAGTAGTTGATCTACCTTTGGTGACTGAGGTGTAGCCTGTGGCCATGGGCAGTGGCCAGATTGTTCGGGTCATGGCATAATGGCATGACCTGGACAATCTGGCTACTGGCCATGGCCATGAGGGATGACCAATGGGGATCAAGTGGCCATGTCTACCATGGACCAACTATGCAGTGGAGTCTTTCGAAATTGGGATACGTTTGAAAGGGGAAAACAAATGTGCTTGTACTAGTAGTATGGTCATAGGGTTCTCTTTGCCTGCTGCAGGCTGCCATGTAAAGGGAAGAGGGGCTCTGTACAGAGCCCCACCTTTCCTTTCCATGGTGGCCATCTTGGGAAAGCATTCTCCTTCCTACTGTGGGACGCTGTGCGTGTCCCGGTGTAGGAGTAAAAATCATTTTTTTAGCACTGCGGTTACCGGTTTGGCAACCCAGGGTGCTAATGGCCTTCATCCCCCATTGCATGGGCTGGAATGGGGGATAACCGTCCATAGCCCTCATTATCTGCCCTCGCTTCGGCCGATAACTCGGGCTGGTGGGCAGTTAACCCCATTCCAGAGACTGGAACAGGGGATGAACACCACATTATTCCCATTAGCAGAACACAATCATAATGGAAATGTTGGAAAATCATATCGCGTCAATGTACTTTACTGAGAAATGTAAAGTAAATGGAGGCTATAAGATTATTTTTTTAGTTCTATTTTTTACTGTGAACGGTGGTTCCCAAAAGGAAACATTTTTTTTATTTTCTTTTTTGCAAGGGAGGTTAGGTTAGAACATAATACCAAATGTTGTGGGATCGCTATCAAATTGCGTGCGCTATTTTCCACTCTCGAACTTCAAAAAAGTAAAAAAGGGGGGGTCGGCAGCAAGTGATATCACTCCCTCAAACTTCCCACAAAGTTTGTACAAAGTAGACAAGAGTATCAGAGTTCGGGAGGATATCTCGCGCTCACACCAACAACTTTTTATGAGACCTATTATCACTGTTGCTAAAATTCCTCAGGATAGGTTCAAAAAATCCTCAAGTTACATAACGCTTGTCAGTTCAATATATTTTAATTTATCTTCCAAAGTAAAGAACAGCCGACACGTGTTTCGACCTTTGGTCGTTATCAAGGCCTCTCTATGTCAATTAGTTATACCTTCCATTGGAATATACAGAGGACCGTTGTGTTCGAAAGATATTTATCAACAGCCTCTTTTATTGCTTGCAAGGTAGCTGGTGGGATTTTGTGTCCCACAGAAGTAGGCTTTGTGGTTGCAGTATTGGTTGAGGACGATGAGGTGGAGGAAGACAGCCTATTACTTTCTAAGAAAGGAACAGCTTTTCCGAGAGCATTGCGGTGGTTGGATTTGGTGTGGCGGCGCATGGAGTTGGTCCCCTAGGAGTACTGTCCAGGTAGTCCGCGACTCAGTGCATTTCACTTTGGTAGCATTAGCCTTTGGTACATTCCCAACAGTGGCAAAGAACTGCTGCACCATGTTTCTCTCTTGGTGCTAGAGGTAGTCACTTCCTCTACCTCATCTCCTTGGCCCTCTTCAAAATCCATTGAAAAAACCTTTGTTAAAGGGACGTTATGGTTACAAGTAAAACCAAAAAACCTCAGAAATTCCCCAATTATGTTAAACTAAGCAACCATAACTCGCGCCAGCACTGTGCACTGCTAAAACTAATACCTAGCACATCAAAGATGACATCACAAGTGTCATTGATGGCATCACATAAAATTAATTTTGATTAAGTCCCTAGAAGCAGTTCTGTTTATAGTGTTGGTAACAAGATGTCCGGGGTGATCGAGAGACTTATGAACTACTTAATCTATTAAATAATGTACTCATCTAAACAAAACATAGTGGAATGTTTTTTAATACAGGAATCTAATCATACAGAAACATGGGCAATGGCTGCAGCATGTACCATAGAAGTACAATGTTTATAATCTTGTAATTTTGGATAGTACAATAATTAATGCTACCTTAGAGTTTTGAGCAATGTTAAACATGTAATAACTAGCTAACAATTCAAGCCTTACTACACACCTGTGCTAGTACAAACAATACATATGAAGACCCACAATGCATACAAATCAGAGGCACATACAGGGAAGCTAAAGTAAATAAGAAACGGAATAACCAGAAAATGTTAACATTAAAGCTCAACTTCATGTATACAAATAAATTTTGTGTTTGAGGCCTGCTTATTGCCCCATGTATGTGCACCATGAGCTCAGACCCAACCCTAAGGAAAGTACTTTAAGAACATACAAGGTTAACCTCTAGATATATAGCACCTTTTGAATTGTAATATTCTGACTGTTTGTGAACAAAGCTACTCAACCCAGATACGTCAGTGAACAAAAACAAGTGGCCCAGATATGTGATGTAATCAGTGGTGTCATCAATGACATCTGTGATGTCATCTTTGATATCCTGGGTGTTAGTGCACGGTGGTGGCGCAAGTTATGGTTGCTTACCTTACCAATTTGTGAGGTTTTTCGTTTTCACTTGAAACTGAAACGTCCCTTTAAAAAAGTTAAGTGAAAATTCTTCAGCTTCCGAGTAGGACATCACAGGCAGTGAAAATGAGGAATCAAGCATTCATCTAAATTTTTTAGACGAAATGCACCTGCTACAAAAGGATGGAAGAACAAAATAACAAGTGGGGGAAATACAAACCGGGGCAGAGGTGGCCGAAACAAAGGGGGGGGTTGAGGGGCAGCAGGTGCCACGAACAATACCGTGGGCAGCTTGTTGCACTCTGGCAAATAAATAAAACTTGCCCGGACATGGGCAATCATTTCAAAATTATTAATTTATCAGACCATGTCCTGACTGCCAATCAACAAAAAATACTGAGCCTGGGTCTCAATTTCTGCCCAACAGCTGACAATGACTACGTACAAACCCAAATAGATTTTGATCAGTTTCATATGGAAAATAAGCCTAAAAAAATTCTTCGCTACTAATGTACAGGTGGTGCGACCAACTCCGGAAGCAATTGGAAGAACAGATCTCAAGATAGGTGAATTGGAAACCCTATCAGACTTAATTGCAGTGGAAAAGGGATTAGATGTGGATACAGATCAGGAGCCAGTTAATCTTGAAGAATTGGCTATAACAACAAACTGGACTACCAAAAGTAAATTAAAACAAAAATCAAGATTCAATCCAATCTCAAACACAGGAAGTAGCATTGAGGCATTTCAGAACCTTGTAATTGAAGATCTAAAAGACCCACGAAAGAAGAAACATGCAGGAACAAAGACAATATGTCAAGAAATGACGAGATTGCATTACAGGAACTTCGAGATCTTCCAAGTTGCATCATCAAACCCTCAGATAAGGGGAGAAATATAGCCTTAATGAATCGAGTAGACTATATAACTGAGGCTTACAAGCAACTAAATGACAAGAAATGCTATGAAAGAATATGCGCAAATCCAACTAAGACATTGGAATGTAAGCTAAAAGTGTTTCTTGATGAATGGGAACAGAGAAGAATTCTGACAGAGGATAATTATAAGTTTTTGCGGACCACAAACTTCACCAATGGTCTACTTCCTCCCAAAGGTTCATAAAAATATGGAGAAACCTCTGGGGAGGCCAATCGTATCTCTGACAGGTTTGGTGTTTGAGAATATGTCCAAATATACAGACAAGGTCTTATTCCTGTTTGTTATTTCCTCTCCATCTTACCTTGGGGATACCACAGATTTTTTTAGGCACATCAATGATATATTGTGGGAACCAGACTACATGATGGCAACCTTGGATGTTGTATCCCTCCATACATCGATAGGGCACATTTGGAGAATGGGCTTGTCAACATTATCTCAACACCAGGTCCCTTAACTATCTCAAGCACACAAATATGGTCTTACAAATATAGATCTTTGACAAACAATGTTTGTCTTTTCAATTATGAGTTTTTCCAACAAGTCCAGGGCATGGCCATGGGCACCACAATTGCGCCACTTAACGATGGGTGCATGGGAGGAGTGTGGAGTTTGTTTGGAAGAAAATCAAACACTGAAAAAGTAGTGCTCTGGTTTCGTTATGTAGATGATTTGTTTGTTATCTGGACGGGTACAGTAGCAGGATGACTCAACTTTGTTGAACAGATTAATTTGAATATCCATAATTTAAGATTTACGGAGAGACACAGCCGATCACTCATCACTTTTTTGGATGTGAATCTTAGGGTGGTGGATCAGACATTAATGTGCAAACTGCATAGAAAAGCAACAGGATGGAATACCCCATTGCATGCCATAAGTGGACACCCAAAGAGTCTAAATGGAGTGTTCCATACAGCGAATTTATAAGGTCACAATGAAACAGCAGAACGTTGGGGTCATACGATTCAGAGAGCAGGATTACAGCACAAGGTTTTAAGAAATAATATCCCAAAAAGTGATTGAGAGAGCATTTTTAAAGGCAAGAGCACAGGCCAGAGGCCTGCAGACAGGATCCCCGAAGCAGCCTAATCATGATATGAATTAAAGATACTACACAGATAATTCTCACATTTGACAATCGGGCTCCCATGATTAGACATATACTGCAGAGACATTGGAAAATCTTATTGGCAGATAGGGATCTTAAAGTCAGTCTGAACAAAAACCCAGATATTAGCTTCAGAACGAACTGTTCCTTCAAGGACACATTGGTGCAGAGCTTCATGGCTAAAAGAGGACAGCAACATGAGCAATTGGCTGTTACGGGCAAAACCATTGAAATTCCAAACAAAATAACATGTGAAACGAAATATGTGGTGTATGTTTTGACTTGTGGCTGCCAGAAATGGAAAATCGAAAGCACGAAGTGCAAATTAAAGATCAGAATTCAACATGTAAGAGCCATTCTGCATAAAGATCCAAGTTACCCCATGGCCAAACATGTTACAGACTTTCATCATAATATAGAACGTTTTTCTTTCTTTGGGATTCACGCAATAAAAATGGGCCCTCGGGGAGGAGATAGAGAGCGAATGCTCCGGCAAAAAGACCTGCTGTATTTTAGACTTCGAGAGTAAACAACCTAATGGGCACAATATTGACGAAGAACTTTACACCTTCCTAGGACAATGAAGTCATCTATGTGAGTAGCGATACCTCACTGAGAAAAGAGACAGAGTTATTAGTGTTTCATTTAGAGTGTCCTATTTTAAATCATTTGCTGCACTTTTTTCTTTTCTTACATTTTTATACTGCACTGTTCTTTTTTCTTGGGTATCAGTCTTCGACACTCAGATTGTTATTCCGGTGGTTGATTTTATGGTATTTTATCTGCATAGGTAGACAAAGAGGCAGGCCATTAAGGCATACAAATGTTCGACACTTTCTGTGAACCAATTACTGACAATGTTATGTGACGAAGATGTGATGGTTAGGTGGAATAGGTTTGGGATGTAAGATACTTTGTGGCTATGAAGGTGATGGATCCGAGACAGGATACATTTGAAACAAGTACCATGTACTCTATAGGGAGATGGCTCACATAGAAGGAGGATGCGAGTGAAGAAGCATTGTAGGACGACTGCGGGTTGAATAGGCAGGTGTTTTAGTGTCAGATGAATGTGTGGCTATAAAAGCATTGGTCAGAGAGAAAAAAACATATGCAAAGAATGCACTTCGCACTTTATAGTCAGTATGTTTACATAGAAAAATTGCTACTAGTAATTATGCACTATATAAATGTTTAAATGCTGCTAATAATGAAGCACTATGCACTTTTTCTGGTCCAATTCAGATGAGAAAATGCTACTACTATGAACAGAGAAGTGCGATGATCATCATTCAACACTTTATTTTTCATGCAGTGTTAGGCACTAAGCATTTTTAAGGTATTTGCCGATAGAATATCATGTGGTTAACAGTTTGTTTATGGCAATGAACTAAGCACTTTATTGACCAGGCCAAAGTACGGCACAGAAGATTTAGGAGCTACTGGCCATCAGCTTTCATGAAAATGCTGAATACAAACTGCAATTTATTAGACTGCTTTGGAACATATGTGGTGTGTATCCCATATATGAAGCGTAAAGCCACAAATACAACATATAAGCAGTTGTGACATCAAAACCTAAGAACCTATGTACACAATGGCCAAATACTAAGGCATAAAACTAGTCAGTAATGACCGCCACGAATACACAGAAAACCGGTACGGGAAAAAAAATGAGTCCTCTTTCTATCTTGGGTCTTTTTGAAATTTACCGGATAATTTAATGAGCACTGGGTAATGGGGCAGTTGGTTGTGAACAAGCGGCAAGTGAGCCGCAAAACGCATCAACGACAGGTTGTTTTGCCACATCATGGGAGCATCATAACTTTGATGATTTTTATTTTACCATTTCTTCGTGATTCTGGAACATATTAATGAATAAAGGAAGCATGTTCTTGAAATAAAGTGGATCCTGACTTATTAGCGGCCACAAAGAAAGAGTGTGGCTGACCTTACTATTAAGTGATCAGTGGAAAGAGATTATATATATATATATGAAATTGAAAGGTAAACACAGACCGCGAGGTCGAGTTCCTTTAGAAGTTGCACTCCCTTTGGTAAACGAAATCCATCAGTGTTCAGCAACAAGTGCACGCCGAAAAATAAATCACTGCACTGCCAAAAGTTTGTTTTTTAAAAAGTTATACGTTTTAATTAAAAAAATAGTATACAGTAGAAAAACGGCTTCCCATTAGCAAAGGGAAGGCTACCTGACGCGTTTCGCCACACTCCTGTGGCTTGTTCACAGTAGCTCCACCCTGTTGTGGGAGCTCTTTTAACCCATGGCATAGCACATGAACATAGAAAAGGTGACTAACAAAGATGACGTTTTTGCATTCGGCCATCTTGTACAATGCATAATGCAATTCGAAAACCAAGTCTGCATGTAGACAATATATATCTCATGGCCTGCGGTAGCAGCCATGTAGTTCTGGTTAAGTTGCTAAACCCATTAGAAGAGTGCTTTTTGGGTGGCTTATAACTTCGCTCCCCCTGGACGAATCCTCACCAAACTTTGCAAAGAAAGTATATGGCCCACTCTGAATTTTTTTTTTGCAAAGTTTGGTGCGGTTTAGTCAAGGTGGGGGAAAAGTTATAGGGAAGGTCCCAAACATTTTTTTTCCCATAGACATAATGGGGAAAAAATCTGTCGCGCTTACAGCCCAAACCACTGGACTGATTTTCACCAAATTTGCAGCAGGAGCGGCGGCTTGGTCCCGAAAGTGTGCTTTTGTTAGTTGGGTGTAAATCCATCCAGTAGTTTAAACAACCAAAATGTAAGGCAAAAAAAATGTGTTTTATCTATGTCCGCTCTGCGGACTCACTTCCCTGTTCGGTCCGCGCACTGGCCTCTGATTGGCCAGAAAAATTCCCTGACTTTTTGCGTGGTCTGCGGACACCAGGACGTGGTCGCTTTTGAGTGGTGAGAAAACATGAAATGCGTCGGTTTTCCTGACCCGTCCGCCATCTTGGATTTGTGGGGTTTTTTGGGGTCCGCAGACAGCGCAGTGAAAACATTTAAAAAAAGCAACAGTGCACTTGTCAAACTCAACAAACAATCTCTGGGGATGTGGAGGGGGGATGAGGATGGGATGGGTTATAGCCATAAGAAGCCAAAATACGCGTTGTTCCCCCCCCCCCACCGACAGTCCGCAAACACTCCAGATGTCCTGGGGTAGTCCAGTGATGTTCGGACACTTCAGATGTCCTAGGACATCTGTACCTATTTCTGCATTACAGGGTTGGGGAAAAGCAGTTCTTGGATGGCTTATAACTTTTGCGCCACTCAATGAAACTGCATGTAATTTTGCAATTCTGTTCTAGAACTAATCCTGAATGGTTTTGTGGGATTCTAACAAGAGGGGGCAAAATTAGAAGGGGGTCCCAAAATATTTTAAGGCATATTTCTAAAGTTTGGTGGGATTTTCTCAAGAGTGGGTGAAATTAGAGGGGGGGCGTCTCAACATTTTTAGATGGCTTATAACTGTTGCTATTTGACGAAAGTTGAGAACGATGTAGACCCAACCTTAAATGTTTGTGTAAAGTCTGAATTGATTTTGTCAAGTGGGGGGTAAGGTATATGACTATTGTATGCACATACATTTTGACACTTTAAAAAATAAAACCTGGGCGGATCGTCAGGAGCATTGGCAAGGACATTAAAGGATAGTTTTGCAAATGTGCCCATGTTTTATTTTTTGACAAGTGTCATAATGTAGGTACAAAAAATAGTCATATACCTTTGGTGCATGAGGTAGTGGGCAGTAGCCAAATTGTCTGGGTCATGGTATAATGTTATGACGCAGACAATCTGGCTACTGGCCATGACCGCTAGGGAGGAAAAATTGTGTTAAAGTGGCTATGTCTACGTGGGACCGACTATGTGGTAAAGTTATTCGAAGGTAGGATAGGTTTGAAAGTGGAAAAAGTGCTTGTGGTAATATGTTCATAGGGTTTTGCAGTCTGCCATGGCAAGGGAAGAGGGGCTGTGTACGGAGCCCCGCCTTCTCTTTCCATGTTAGCTGTCTTGGAAAAGGATTTTCCTTCCTACAGAGGGACGCCAGAGGCATCCCGCTGTAGAAAGGATAATCCTTTTAACAGCGTGACGCCGCAGGCGTCCCGCTATAGGAAGAAAAATCTATGTTTTAGCACCCTGGGTTCCCACTTTGGGAACCAGGGATGCTAATGGCCTTTATCCCCCATTTCAGGGGCTGCAATGTATGATAATGGTCCTAGTCCTCCTTATTTATTTCTAACGCGCCAAAGCCTGCAGACATCAGGCTGTGTAGTTACAGTATTTGTTGAGGAAGATGAGTTGGAGGAAGACAGCTTGCTACTTGCTTTGAGCATTACGGTCATTGGATTTGGTGTGGTGGCGCATGGGAGGTCCCGTGGAGTACTGTACTCAGTGCATTTCACCTTGGTAGGTTTAGCCTTTGGTACACTCAAACAGTAGCAAAGAACTGGCACACCCCTGATTGCATTTTGGTGCTAGAAGAAGGCACTTCCTCTACCTCATCTTCTTGGTCCTCTTCATCGTCTTTGAAAGTACTGCGCTTTTTTTGTTGAGAAGGTCCTTCAGCTGGTGGTGGTGGTGGTGGTGGCGGCGGCTCTTGGGGAGGAGGGATGGCAATAACTGATGCCATTTTTAAGATAAATAGCAGTTTTGATAAAATTCTTCCAATTATGTACTGTGTACTAGATTGGTAATGGGTAATTAGTATGAAAAGGTGTAGGAGGTGTGCAAGGGTAATTTTGAAGTTGAAAGTTCCTAGATCAGTAGAAAATGCAGTTCCGAACTGTCTTCAAAGCAAAGATCCGATCATGAAGTGCAGACGCCTTCACGAACATGTCAAAATGCACAAGAGTATGGTCACGTAGCACTGTGCAGAACGTCTGCGATGAAGTCAGACATTCCCGGACATCTACGGATGCAAAATTATTTCAAAAGGTTGCAAAAAGTGTATAGATGTTTTAAAAATTATGCTACAAGGTGGGAAATGGCAGAGTTAAGGGGCAACTTTGTAAATTGGACAAAAATATTGCTTATTGGCCAAGTATGATATTAGTAAATTGTAGGAAAATAGCATGCACTGGTAAAACCCATGAAATTCAGTGAAAAAACATTGTTACAGGGAAGTTACGGTTACAGGTAAAACTGAAAAACCTCAGAAATTCACCAGTTATGGTAAGGTAAGCAACCATAACTCGTGCCACCACCGTGCACTGCCAAGACTAACACCCAGGACAACAAAGATGACATCACAAATGTCAATGAAGACATAACTGATGACATCACATGTGAAATTAATGTTGATGAAAAGTCCCTACCTCTTGTTGGTAGGTAGATTTGCTTTTGTAGGAATTCTGACCCTTCACCATGAATAGCTCTGTGCGTGATGCACATTGTTTTGAATGCAATTTGCTGTATGATTGGCAGCCAGTGCAGCATTTTTAGCGTTTGGGTGATGTGGTCTCTGTGATTTCAGAAGTCTAGCTGCTGCGTTTTGTATACGTTGCAGTTTCTTCAGTAGATGTTTCGTCATTCTAAGGTGAAGGCTGCTGGCATAGTCCATCTTGGACATGAGTGTGATGGTCAGTGTTTTATGGGTGAACGAGAGGAATGGTAGGATTGTTTTTGTTATTATTGCGTTTACTTAAGGTTCCAATGTCAGCACGATGTCCATTACGACCAAGGTTTTTGACTATTTTCGATTGTGTGGGCGCTGTTCCCAATTCTCTGGACCAGGGGATGTATTTTATCCCCCTGTTTTTTGGAGACAATCATATCTGTCTTGCCCAGGTTGAGTTTGAGCCCGCTTGTGTTCATCCGTTCGTAGAGCTTTTAGGCATGACAGTGCTAAGTATTTCAATCAGGCGATACACCCTGGTCTCAGCCTAGTATGCAGTGCACAACCAAAATGTGTGTGTGTGTATATATATATATATATATATATATGTATACATATATATATATATATATATATATATATATACATATATATATATACATATACACACACATATACATATACACACATACATTACACGGCCACAGTAGTGGCCGTGTAGTTATGGTTAAGTTGCTGTTTCCATAGGAAGAGCACTTTTTGGGTGGCTTATAACTCCGCGCCCCCTTAACGAGTCCACACCAAACTTTGCAAAAAAGTGTATGTGCCATTGTAAATTGTTTTGCAAATTTTGGCGATGTTTGGTCCGGGGGGGTGGTGAGGGAATTCTAGGGGGATCCCAAAGCGTCTTTTTCCCATAGACTGAACGGGGGAAAAACATTGTGCATGCCTACAGGCCTACATCCGCTGGATGGATTTTCACCAAATTTGCGGCAGGAGGAGGACCTTTATCCCGAAAGCGAGCGTGCTTTTGTAAATTTGGTGCCAATCCGTCCAGTAGTTTTCTTTAAAACGACTAAAAAGGTGGTCTCAAAAAATTAGTGATATCTATGTCCGCTACGCGGTCACACTTCCCTGTTCACTCCGCGGACAAGATACCAATTGGCTAAGGGGCTCACGTCATGACCGATTAGCTGGAGTGAGGCGTGATGTGTGTCAAATTGTTAGGAGGCGCCCAACATCTTGGATCCGCGGACAGCGCAGCGGCAACCATAGGCGAAACACTTTCGGAAAGTGTTCGGTGTGTCAGAGTGCTTGGGGAGGTTCAGAGAGTAAGAGATGAACAAGTTACTCTAACCTGGTAACGTTCTTTCGATGGGATGGTCCGACGACGTATTCCATATCTATGACAGTAATCACCACAGCTGTGCTGCTTCGGAAAATCTTTCTGCGTCCTGCGTCGATGACGTCGATACGCCGTCCTTGAGGGCCTTCGTCGAGCCGACGTCACTGGATGTTATAAGTAGGACGCATGACGCCCGTAGCCTCAGTTGCAGTTTTTTCCCCAGAACGTGTGGCACCAATCTACTGCCAGTACGACCACAGAAAGCCTTGCGGAAACCTAAGCTGCAATTGCATATGAAATTCTGTAGTGGGGTAGGCAGGGAGGGAGTGATATGGAATACGTTGTTGGACCATCCCATCGAAAGAACGTTACCAGGTAAGAGAGTAACTTGTTCTCCGAGGGGATTGGGTCCTCCGACGTATTCCATATCTATGATAGACTCCCAAAGCAGTAGCAACGTAAGGAGGTGGGAAAAGAATTTAGAATACACAAATTTAGAATGCCCAATTAAATTGCAGAGTAAAGGACCGCCTTGCCAAAGGCCAGATCCTGCCCATGGATAGAATCAAGGGAGTAGTGACGTACAAAAGTATGGACCGAAGCCCAAGTGGCTGCATCACAGATGTTACGAAAACGAACACCCCGCTGCAGGGCAGTAGAGTCAGCCATACCCCTAGTAGAATGGGCCCGTAAGCCTACCGGAGGGTCCTTACCCACCAAGTGGTAACATTCAGAAATTGCCAAGATAATCCATGGAGACAAAGTCTGCTTAGTAACAGCTTGTCCCAAAAGCCTTCCAGCGTAACCAATAAAGAGCTGATCGTCCACTGTGCCCCGGGACATGCGTGAAATGTAGAAACCTAAAGCTCTCCTAGGATCCAGCCTATAAAGCCTCTCCTCATCCTTACCAGGATGTGGCGGAGGATAAAATGCCAGAAGAACAACCTTCTGGCTTAAATGAAATTCCGACACCACCTTTGGAAGAAAGGAAGGACGAACTCCAAGGACAACCCTGTCCTTATGAAACATAGTGAAGGGTGGCTTAACTGAAAGTGCCTGTAACTAACTCACTCTGCGAGCGGAAGTGACCGCAACTAAAAATACAGTTTTAAGGGTTAACAGTCTCAAAGGACAAGAATGTAAAGGCTCAAATGGAGCACCCATTAGAAACTTGAGAACAAGGTTCAAATACCAACCGGGCACCTGAAAAGGTGACGGAGTGAACACATTAGTGAGCCCTTTTAGAAACTGAGAAATTATAGGAATTTTAAAATAAGAACACTCCTCAGACGAGCGCTTAAATATGGACAGCGCCGCCAGGTAACCTTTAATGGTACCCACTTGCAAGCCCCTGTGGGCTAAAGAAAGCAAAAAAGACAGAACCACAGGATTGTCACATGAAAAAGGATCCACATTCTTAACCCTGCACCAGTCGCAGAACTTTCTCCAAAGGCAACGGTACAGGGACTTAGTTGCCGGCCGTCTGGCCGAAAGCAACACCTCCCTCACGTCTTCAGGGAGGTCCCAATCCTTATACCTCAACCTTTCAGAAGCCAAGCGTGAAGGTTGAGGGATCTGACCTCTGGATGCAGAACCTGACCCCCCCCTCCCATTAGAGCAGATCGTCTCGGTAGGGAAGACAACATGGAGGGCAGATGGACATGTCGAGAAGGTCCGGGTACCACGTCCTCCGGGCCCAAGCCGGAGCAATGAGGATCATCTGGGAACTGAACCTCGTAACCTCTGCAGCACCTGCGGGATGACGGGGACTGGAGGAAACGCGTACAGCAGTGGGAAGGACCACTCCACCACAAACGCATCTCCTAAGGCTCCTCTTGGAGGAAATTCTTGCGAGCAGAACCTCTCGCACTTCTGGTTGACACTGGAGGCGAAGAGATCCACTTGAGGGGTCCCCCAAAGGGCGAAGATTTCCAGGAGAATCTCCTGAGCCAACTCCCACTCGTGAGAGATCGCGCTCTGCCTGCTCAGAGCATCGTCTGGTTTTCGTCTCCGGCCAGATGAACTGCCGAGATCGAAATTTCCTGCTGGATGGCGCAGAAACAGAGCTGCATCACCTCCCTGCACAGAGGAAGTGACCCTGACCCCCCTTTTGTTGAGGTAGTGCATGGCCACTGTGTTGTCCGTCAGGATCAGGACATTCTGTCCTCGCTCAGTTGGCAGAAAAGCCTTCAGGGCAAGCCTCACGGCCCTCAGCTCCAAAAGATTGACATGGAGTCTGGACTCCGACGGAGACCAACGACCACTGTCAGCTCGTTGGCATGAGCTCCCCATCCCGTGAGGGATGCGTCTGTCACGATCGTCACCTCCGGCCAGGGCAGTCAAAATGGAGCCCCCATCAGATTGCCTTCGTCGGCCCACCACAGAAGGTCTTGGGCGACCGAGGGCGGCACCTGAACGGGGTCCGACATCCTGCCGGAGGACTGTGACCACTGCATCCTGAGAGCCCACTGTAAAGATCTCATCTGCAGTCGGGCGTCTGGCACCAGAAGAATGCAGGATGCCATGAGGCCAAGCAGCCTCAGGAACTCGAACGCCGGGAGACTCTGGGCATGTCGAAACTTGTGTACCATCTGCTGAATGTGAAGAGCCTTCACCTGCAGAGGCAAATAATTCCCCGGGGAAGTGTCTAGCACTGCTCCGATGTACTGGAGCCGCTGAGTTGGTATCAAGTGGGACTTCTTTAAGTTGAGGGAGAAGCCCAGCTTGTGAAGGGAGTGGCAGGTGACTGACAGATGATCCAGGACTTGCTCGGGAGAGCGCGCCCTGATCAACCAATCGTCCAGGTAGGGGTAGACGTGAATTCCCCCTTTCCTGAGATACGCTGCCACCACCATCATGAGCTTGGTCAAGACCCTCTGGGTGGAGGTCAATCCGAACGGCAGGACCCGAAACTGAAAGTGCGAGTCGCCAACCGCGAACCTCAGGTACGTCTTGTGCTTGGGATGGATCGGCACATGAAAATAAGTGTCCTTGAGGTCTAGAGACACCAACCAGTCCTGAAGTTGAAGGGCTTGGAGGACTTGAGAGAGTAACCATCTTGAACTTGTCCTTCCGAAGGAGCTTGTTCAAACCGCGCACGTCCATGATGGGCCTCAATCCCCAGTCTTTCTTCGAAATCAAAAAATAAGGGGAATACCATGCCTTGTTTCTCTCCGCTACAGGCACCAGTTCTATGGCGCCTTTCTCCAGCAGGGATTGAATTTTCTGCACAAGGAGAGGATCCAGAATCTTCAAAGAGAGATTCCCTGTGGATTGTTGTGAGGCCTCTGCCGGATGGGAAGACAGTAGCCGTGGGCTATGATCTCCAGAACCTACACATATGAAGTAATGGCACGCCATTCTACAAAATGCTGCGCCAGCCTTCCCCCAACCGGCAAAGCATGGGCCTCTGAGCTGAAGCGGTTGCGGCAGTGCCTGAGGGCAAAGAGGCAACTGCTTGCGCGGCCTTGGCCCCTCGAGTACCTTGTTTTCCACCTCTGGCACTCCTACGGTTGCCCCTTTGACTTGCAGCTCCTCTCGATTTACTAAAGGATGAGTAATAATGAAAGGAACCTCCCCTCCATTGCTGTCCCCTAGGACGAAAAGGCGGAGGTTGGCGGACTGCAGCGCCCAACGACTGGTCTGCAACCTCTCAAGACCCTTGTCAGCCTTGCTGCCAAAAAGATGTTCACAATCAAAGGGTATGTTGAGGAGCCGGGCTTGCACATCCGGAGCAAAACCAGACTTCCACAACCACGCAAACGGTGCTCGCCGGCATGGACCGGCTGACACAATCAACCCTGTCCAGACCCGACTGAACTGATTCACACATGGCTTCCTTGCCATCCTGCACGATAGGGGGGATACGATCAGCCGCTAAGGAATGCAATTCCACAGAGTGTGCGTGAAACAAGACAAGGCACAAACGGAGTTGGCAGCCTGAAGAGCCATACCCCCAGAAGAAAACACCTTCCTCGCCCAGCCGTCAAAATGTTTGTCGTCCCTATCAGGAGGGATGTAGGATACAACACCTGCTTTGCGGGGGCCGTAGCCGCCTGCACCACCAAACTCTCCGGAGTAGGGTGCATTGTCAAGTAGCAGGGGTCACCACTGGCTGGGTGATATTTCTTCGCCAAGGACTTGCTCACTGCCGGGAGACTCTCCGGAGAAGTCCAAGCCGCACCCACCCTTCTCTGCAAGGCCATATGGAATGGCAGCACCGGGTCAGTTGGAAGATCTTGGTCCAAGATATCAGTCAGGTCATCCTGCTGAAAATCCCCAGGGAGGGGGCAGACCAACCCAGGTATTCAGTGACCCTCGACATGAGGCGCCGATATGAAGATTCGGCATGCGTGCCAGGCTCCGGCCTGCCAAACTCCACCCCGGGAGAGGTGTCTAGACCACTGGCATTGTGCAGCGACTGAAGCAGGTCCTCAAGTTGACTGTGACCAGAAACGATGTCATCAGAAACCAATGCAGGAACCTCACATTCCTCAGACCCCTCATCCACCTCAGAAATATAATCCAGAGGCTGGAAAGAGGGTACAGAAAAAGGCACAAAGACATTTTTAGCCTTAGCCATCGCCTTTCTTGGGGGTGCCACCATGCCACGGGGTACCTCTGACAAGGCTGCCTCGAAAGGCATTGAGGGCGTAGATGGAATTGGTGTCGACGTCGAGCGCGGCGTCGACACAGGCCTCCAGGGCAGAGGCCAGAGCGTGTCTCTCGACAGCCTAGGCATCGATGGCGTTGACGACTTCCTCGGAGGGGGCCTCGAGACAGTCCGTCGACAACCTCGGCGCCGCCGATGTCTTCTTCGAAGACTTCAGAGTCTCGCAGTCTCGATGGCATCGAGGACCGGGACCTGGAATAGGCATGCCTAGAGCGACCATCCTTGTCCGACCAGGACCTCGAAGGCGCCCGGTGGTTGCTACGACTGCTCGAGCCCGAAAGCGGACGAGCGGTGTCTCTAGCACGGCCTCGACCGGCGTCCTCAGACGACGCGGCAGGACAGGAGCCCTGCGATTGAAAAATCGCCAACATCTCCTTTCGGAACGAATCCCATTCCTCAGGAGTGGAATGTTTGTTGGGACAAGCTACCCGCCGACGGGCAGAGTCCTCGGAAGAGGACGGGGAAGGTGACCTGTGACGGCACTTCCTGGAGTGCCTCGAAGAGGCAGAGGAATGGCGGGACCTACACCCAGACCGAGAACCCCCGGACTCACGACAACGATGCGGAGAGTCGCCCCTCAAATCGTCCACCGAAAGACCAATGGAATGCGACTTCCGGGGCTTGGCCACCTTACCGACCGACAGCTTCTTCTTACGCTCCCGCAAGGCCTTCAAAGTGAGCGATTGGCAGCCGACACAGTCGTCCGTATCATGGTCCTACCCGAGGCACCAGAGGCAAGCGTTGTGCGTATCCATCAGGGACATCTTGGACCCACACACCCGACACTTTTTAAACACGGACCGCAGGGTGGAAGAAGCTGAAGACATCATATTCGATAGCAAAGAAGAAACCGGTTCGAAGAACCCAAAGAACAGGATTCAGTAGAATCGAGGTGCGCCGAGATCTCCGAAGCAAACACGTTCGCGGAAAAAACTGAACTGAGGCTACGGGCGTCATGCGTCCTACTTATAACATCCGGTGACATCGGCTCGACGGAGGCCCTTGAGGACGGCGTATCGACATCGAGGAAGGAGCCGAAAGATTTTCCGAAGCAGCACAGCTGTGGTGATTACTGTCAGATATGGAATACGTCGGAGGACCCAATCCCCTCGAAGGGTGAAAAACTATTTGTTTAGGCGGCAGGTGCTAATGATGTATTCAACAACGCAACGGATGGGTTACCACCGTCCTCGCTGACAGAGGGGAAGCAATAGACAATATTCAAACGGGGGTCATGTCAGCGGAATGTAGCAACACTCAAAGACATAACCGACAAAAAATGAAAATAAAGTACCCCCAGGTCCACACCACAGATCAACCTTACATAGAATCCAAATTCATTGTAAAAAACATTGTTTATTTAATTTTTCATCAATTTTAAAATGCATATTAAATCATGAGCTCATTTAATATAAACTTGATGTGTCAAGAAATAAAGTGCATAATCATAAAGTGCTAATTTAAAGAAAACTGAATGAGTGAAGGAGATCACTCAAAGGGGGGACTGGCAGTCACCTGTGGAATATTTAATGGAAGGACAATATAAAACAGTCTCACAATATTGAAAAACACAAAAAAAGGCTAACCACGGGATGCCGTGCGTCGTCTACTTAAGTGTCAAGGCAGTAAAATACATGCAGTAAGCCTGCCACTGTTTAGAAAAATAGTAGTTTTGATGGTGGAGCGCATCCAAATTTATTGTAGTTGATGCCCGTCTTCTTCAGGACGAAACATTCCCTTAAGCGTCATGGTCCCTTGACATTTCATCTGTGCCTTTGTTGCAAAGATTTAAAAACTAACAATATAGACTTGCATATTAAAAGCAGTAGTCACACCTAGAACAAAAGCCAACAAGTAGAAAAAGAGAAACAAAATGAACAATAACAAGTTAAAAAAAATGGTGATCTGTGGGTGTAAAGTGGGGGAGCTTCTATCATACTCCAAGTTCAGATAAGTCATGAGACATAAATGGGGAGAATGTAAATTACTGTTATCTCAACCCTAAAGGCTGGTCCCAGAGGCCTGTAAATGAATCCAGGAATGTATATATGGGCCATGCCAGAAAAGGATCGCAATGACTTCGATCTATAAAAACAGCAAGGACATACACTTAAATTATATGACCATGAATAACAGTCAAAAATATCTCCAAAATGTAAAACCAGAGAGCCCAAAAGGCCACCAATACCAACAGTCCCAAGACCTTGGGACATTCAAACCATTAACTGCAAGCAGCAAGGTGCCAGATTAACAGTACCATATGAGCTGCACAAAATCTAGATGGCGACTCATCTCTAGACAGTTACTAGCAGGTGCAAAAGGTGGAACACTTCCATCTTTTAGGTATGGACAATATAAGCGGTACTGAAGTTGTTAGCCCGCTATCGATGGTCCAATTTTTGCCAGCGAAATATTGCCAGAGAAGTTAAAGCGCTGTTTTCCAGTCACATAGAAACACACCGTTCGGGCAACCACATAAACTAGAACAGCGCAGAACTGTATGAAGGAAAGAAGAAAGATGAAACACTTCATTAGAATAACTTAATTCTAAGTTAAGCCCCTTCTCTTGCATATATGAATAACAATCCTATATTGCATCTGTGGCCCTTCCTCTTGTTTTTTCTTTAAATTATCAATTTATGATTATGCACTTTATTTCTTGACACATCAAGTTTATATTAAATATGAGCTCATGATTTAATATGCATTTTAATATTGATGAACAATTAAATAAACCATGTTTTTCACAATGAATTTGGATTCTAAGGTTGATCTGTGGTGTGGACCTGGGCGTCCTTTCTTTTCATTTTTTTGTTGGTTATGTCTCTTTGATTGAGTATTGCTACATTCCGCTGAAATGACCCCCCCGTTTGAATATGTGCTAATGATGTTTTCGCCATGCCCGCCTTGTCCGGGATGTATGCAACTACTGAAAATGAGGGGTCTCAAAGATAATACATCTGTCCATGCTGTGCGCAGGCAACTTTAAACTGTTCTAAGGACACGCATGGTGTTAGCGAATATTAAAATTGAGTATATGCCGTAGTTAAAATGTTTGTTTCTATGGGTGTTGTACTGACTTATAAGCCACCATGGGTGTGATATGCTGCAGTGGTTGTGGCCAGGGCCTAGAGTCTTGGGTGCATGGCTGTAGGCCATACTCCCAAGACTCTAGGCCCTGGCCACAACCACCGCAGCATATCACAGCAATAAATACACCCGTAGTATTGCATATTGAGTAGGTGGTTGTGGGGAGGGCCTAGAGTCTTGGGTGGCCGAAGGCCATGCACCCAAGACTAAATTTATACGTAGAGAAGTTATAAGCCACAATGGGTGTGATATGCTGTGGTGGTTGTGGGCAGGACCTAGAGTCTTGGGTGCATGGCCAAAGGCCATGCACCCAAGAACAAAGTTATAAGCACTGCAGTTATAAGGCACCATGGGTTCTATATGGTGCGGTGGTTGTGGGCAGGATGTAGAGTTTTGGGTGCATGGCTGCAGGCCGTAGTCCATACACCTAAGAGTCTAGGCCCTGCCCACAACCACCGCAGCATATCACAGCAATAGATACACCCATAGTATCGAACATCAATCAGGTGGTTGTGGCCAGGACCTACAGTTATAATATAAGTTATAATCACTGAAGTTATAAGCCAACATGGGTTTCATATACTGCACGCCCATAGATTTGATTATCTATGGCCATACACCCAACACTCTAGGCCCTGGCTACAATCACCGCAGCATATCACAGCTATAGATACACCCATAGTATCGAACATAGATCAGGTGGTTGTGGGGAGGGCTAAGGCCTTATAACAAAGTTATAAGCACTGCATTTATAAGGCACCATGTGTTTTATATAGTGTGGTGGATGTGGGCGGAACGTAGAGTTTTGGGTGCATGGCTGCAGGCTGTAGGCCGTAAGCCATACACTGAAGACTCTAGGCCCTGCCCACAACCACTGCAGCATATCACAGTCATACATCACACCCATACAATCAAATATATATCTGGTAGGTGTGGGCAGGGACTAGAATCCTGGGTGCAAATTGAGTAGGCTGCAATTAAAAATGTTAATTCTATGGGTGTGCTAATGATTTATAAGCCACCATGGGTGTAATATGCTGTGGTGGTTGTGGGCAGGACCTAGAGTCTTGTGTGAAATTATACTGTTTAATTTATTAATATTCGATATATTTCAAACATGACTTTAGTACATGGAGGAAATATTCTTTTTCAATTTCTGTAATAAAAGAAAAGAGCATGTTAGTGTTTGTATTTTAAAAATACTTATTACATTGCATAATAGACAATGTAATACCTCATATTTAGTTTACAAACCAGTGTACTGTGCATTTTGCTCAGTTTCTGTGTTTGTTTTTGAAATCATTGGGTCTGGGGGGAAAACAATCCATGTCCGATTAAAAACAAACTTTCTTTGCTATGGTACAAACTATTTCTTTGTTCCTTTGAGTGTTCACTTGTTTCTGATTAAGGTTCTGTATGTTGGTTTGTTGCAGATTTTTTAAACAGTTAGATACCTGTTGGCGTAGTCTAACTGTTTATAGTCTTTTAATTGAATTTTTGTTAATGTTGAAGTACACATTAGTTATTAAATTTTGGCTTTAAGAAGATTAAATACACGTTTGTAAGATTTTGCTGGTAAGCTCTGCTTTAGAGTAATGCTACTATCATTACATTCGAACCATCCACATTTCTTTTTAATATATGCAGTGTAGTGACCTGCATTGGTTGTGGCTCCTGCGTGGTAGATTATACCTATTGTTGTGAAGGTTTTCTTACCAAGTGACACTTGACCGTGTGTGAATCCAGTCAGCTTGCAGTTGTTTTTGGTACCATCTGCATTGTAACATAGAAGCATTAGTATTATGTAGTTACTATGTGTTTGTATCAGTAAGGTGGAGCGAGTATCTGAATTGCAAATAGTACATAATCTGCCATGGTTTGCATTTTGTAGAAGTTGGTGAAATGTAATGGATTCACAATTAGGTATGGATACATACACAAATCGTTCATTAGGGATTTGTTCCTGTGTCACATTATTACAGAAAGTGAATACTTGTAGTAAGTACATTAGAAATTCTTGTGGATCTTCTTGTGAGTTTATAGTGAATCTCACCATTCCAGCACAGTAGTCCAATTCTGGTCTTATTCTGTGAACACTATACATGTTGTCAGGATTGTTTGTTGCGTTTCTATGAAGGACTAACATTTGCAAACACAATTGGTCTGTACTGTGCAAGTAAAAGTTGTTAACAATTGGTGGCAATTGAAATAGAATATTCATTGCTACATTTGCGTAGCAACTTGCACCACTTTCATTTGAAAGGACCAGATAGTTCTGTGTCAGATTGATTTTTTCGGAGTGTCTGTTCCTTCTTTGAAGTACCCGATTTACTTTCACTAATAGGTTCTTCTTTGCTTGTGGTAATTGATGAAGTATTAGCTTCTTTTGTTTTCTTTGAAGGATTTGCAGTCAGATCCTGATGCATTTCTGTTTGAATTAGTTTTCTTTTACAACGTTTTCTTTTTTGTTGAACAGGATATGATTTCAGATGGGGGGTGTACAGTGACCGCAGACTATTGTATTCTAAAATGCAAGGAATATCAGCGTTCACTTTACTTGCATCAAAGTTTATTAGAAATAGACCGCCAAGTGTACGTAAGCGTGATAGTGTTACGTAGCCCATGCCTTCTTTGAAGACTGTTTCCAATATCTATCAATGCTTTGTCTAGGTTAAGACCTTGGGATTTATGAATGGTGACTGCATATGCAAGAGTTGGAGAAAATTGTTCTCTACGTACATGCATGTCTTTGAAAAGAAGGAATTGAGCTGTTGAGCGCCTTATCTTTTTTACTTCTGTAAGTTTGTCAAAGAGAATATTGACAAACTGAATGTTGTGGTCACGTGGGTATGTTTGAAAGAGAAACAACTGTACCCAGTGCCCCATTAACTAGTCCTTGCTCTATGTCAAGGTTACGTTTAAGCATTACTCTACAATTTAAGGATAATTTGAATATTTTTTCCAACCCAGCTGTATTGGAGATTGAATTTTCTAAGGTATTTAGTCTTGTGGTGGCTTGCTGACACATGGGTAGTGTCATACCATGTACGTCCAGTTTGTCTGTGGAGCAAATTTCAATTATTGGTTGCATTTCTTTTTTAACATTGTTTAATTGAATTTGAAACAGCTTGCAAGAGTTGGCATTAAGGCCATACAATTGACATTTTTGTGTGCTAATTGTTCCATAACATCAGAGCACATGCGTTATCCCCATAAAGTGCAGCATGGATGTGCCGGTTTTTTAATATTGCTTGTGCTTCTTGAGACAGCACACCAATTCTAATACTTTTTAAAATGTTGGCGTAAGTGAGGTCTGCAGATTGACGCATGTTTTCTGTTAATTCTCTGTATTGGAAATGTTACCAAAGGTTGACATTTCCTATGCTGCCAACAGTTTTACGGCAGAGTTTGTGTTCTAAGGTATTAAAAATAGGTTCACCTTTCACTCGTGTCAATTGTAGAAGATCTCCGAAAACGATAATGTGTTTTCCTGCAAAGAGTTCTTTGTAGTTTGTTTTAAGTACGTCTTGCAAACTGAGGTGAATCAAAGCCAACATTAGGATGGAGACTATGCTCACTTCATCTATTAGTAGCATTTTCATTTGTTTTAATACTCTGCGTAGTTCAATTGCAGCTTCTGCAGAAAGTTTATAAAAGTCTAATTTGTTTTGGTGTTCTACTGGAAGGAGTAGTAATCGGTGTAAAGTGACACTGCATATGTTGTAGGCAGCTAAACCTGTGGGGGCAGTTACAACAGCTGACAGTGTTTGTCAATTGTTGAAGGAACTTGCTGCTGATTTTGATTAAGAATGTTTTTCCTGAACCAGCTTCACCACTGACGTACAGCAGTATAGGTTTGTAATTTTGGCAGGTACATTCTTTATTTTCGTGTTGTACACCATGTGCAATTTCTTTTGTTACTTCTTCAAAAATGGTGCGCTGATCTTTGTTAAGTTTTGATTGTAGTACAGTTAAGTCTTCTATATCTTCTTCATAGTGACACATGGTGTTTTCCACTTCTGTCATAGCTAATTCTGCTTCATTTGCTATTAGGGGCTGTCTTAGTGGTTCTTGACTTCCTGTTACAGAAGGTTGACTACTGTCGGAAGTGTCCTTATCTAGTTGGGCCTGGAGTAGTTCTTCGTGTTGCTGTTCATTGGGCAACATTGTTTTGTACTGCGTGAAGTTCACATCGGTGATAGCGCTTTCATTGCTTTGAAAGCGTTTTCATAGCAGTCATAGTTATCTAGTATCTCTTCCTCTTTTCTCCATGGTTTAAAAAATTGTAGCAGGGACATGTAATATTGTTCTTTCTGTTGAGGAGTTTTTAATGACAATTTGACATGATTAATTAAGCTTAGTTTGATAAGTTTCACTAAGCTGCCTTCACAATCTGCCACTCTATATCTACCTTTGTTTCATCGGGTTTTATATTATTTTTGTATGCAAAGTTTTGGGCTATGTGGTATAGACACATGGTTTCCAAAGTGGTACTCCTGTTCGGGTAGTATGTGTCTAGTAAATTGTTTTTTAAAATGTCTAGGCTGTTGGGATCATTTTTGGCAATTGTTTCTATGTCCTCATAGGATTTCAGAACTCTTCCTAGATTTAGCAGGACCAAGACTTGGCCATACTATATTTTCAGATTTTCCATACAAAGCAGTACCGGTTAAACAATCTGCAGCTTCATAGGCACCACATTCTCTATGAGAGAGCATTTTTATGCCTAGGCTGTACAATTTGATAGTGTTTTGTCTGATAGGTCATTCCAGAGGTCTTGAAGCTGTTTTTTCTGCTTTTGTTAAGTAAGCTGTAACATATCGTGCAACTGCAGTTTAATTGTCTGCAATGTACTACACATCGATGTTTGCATTCAATAATAGGGCAATGATTGCATTATAATCATTGATCTATTTTGATTCTTCTGTTCTTGTTATGTAATACATGTTCTTAGGTGATTTACCTTTAACACTAAGTCGAACAGAAGACATCAAGTTGTTCACTTCACCCGTTTCTGTAACTGGTCTAGGGAAACCAAAGAGGCATTTGGTGTACTATTTCCATTTGCTTTTGTATGTGCGACGACAATATTTGCCACATTTGTATCTTTGAAATTGTACAATCTGTCCATGAAGGTCACTATGTGTCCTTTGTGAAGGGATTCCACAAGTGACATTTTTGGATGAACTGCAAAACAGTGGCATCACTGTCCTGACTAAATTTAGGTGCACCTTTAATCCATAAAAGCATGTGGATATGTAGTGCTCCTCTTGGTATGCTTTTCTCCAAAAGAAGTGTTGCACCTCTGAGGGGAGGAACAGTTTTATTACAAATGAAGTGTAGCATAGCAATGAAACAATGGTGGAAATATCTTGAAACATTAACAGGATATAGAGAGCAAAGTTCTCCGGGTGTTAGTATATCTATGTTGATTTTTTTGTTGTTTGATATGCGTAGGAAATCATGTAAATCTTCCCATGCATATTCTGCACAACTTAATGTAACAAACCAAGTGGGTGGTCCAAGGTTTCTGATCATACAGCGTACATCACCGTGCCATCAGAACCAGTATTCTTTCGTACCACGCATGTTTGCAAACAGATTTGTTATGCTTGATTGTAAAACCTCATCTTTTTCTTGCACTTTTTGTATTAATTGCGTAGCTGACATTTTGAAAGTGGGTTCCAGATTACAATGCGTGTGCAACTCCGTAACATAGGGTTGCTAGTTCACTTTCAAAGAGTAGGTGGAATATGTATTCCACATTTTGTCCAAATCTGGGATCTTCAGAATACATTCGTAATGAGTGGTATTCTCATGCTGTTATCTGAGTGGGTCTATCATTGTATCTGCCTCCTCTGCCAGTAGGAAATAGCAGTGGAAAAGCATGTGCTTCTATACTTTTTTCCCATATGCTCACTGGTGACCCTTTGGTTTGTCGCATTTGGTAAGTTTCTAATGCATCATCTATGCTCTCAGAGTGCAATGGATGAATTGTATAATGGTCCAAAAGAGTGGATACTGCAGCAGGATCCAGAAGTTCAAATTAACCAGTTTCTGATGACTCTAATTATTTCAGTTGTTTCCGTTAAGCTTTTTTCAATATTTCTTTCTTTGTAGTATTCATTATTGTCTTTCAGATATTGCAAGGCTCGTCTAACTTTATGTAAGTCCACGAGTTGTTGCCAATTATTTTTGTCTTTTGTTGATACACCATTTACTAGACAATTAAAGAATGCTCTATTGGACGTTGCACTCCTAGAGTGTGCACATTTTCTGTGAGATCTAATGGCAAATAAACTACTTTGCCACAAATGCCTTTCACCAATGATAATTTTGCTGTTTTTGGTTGAAGGCATATTATTGCTTGAAATGGGTGTACTGTTTAAATTATGATGCTCTCATACAAATTGAGTTGTTGCAGGGGTTTTGGTAGTGGGAATAATTGAAGGAGTTTGGTTGTTGTCAAGTTTTGCAGTGCAGTAACTGCAACATATTAGGAGTTCACTTATTTCGTATTTGTTTTCTGCTAAAAGGTAGAGAGCTAATTCAGACCATTTTGAATCTTCATTGTCTTCCATTTTGTATGGTACGTCTATAGTTTTTGTGTTACTTTTGTAAAAAGTTCTTCGGCAACACACACATGGTTTGGTACTTCAGCGGATGTACTTTTAAATTTTATTATTTATTTTTTGTATGTGTGTAAAAGAAGGTTGCCATGTGCAGAATTGTTGCTAGTCTATTGTAAAACTATTGCATTTTGTAAGTAGCTTTCACTTCCAAAATATTTTCTCTGGATACAGTCGATTTCTTCTTGTAGGTATTTGGGTGTACCATGAAGAAGAGTTATTTAAATTGGCTAGTTCAAAAGCTGGGCTTTTAGCATAGTACAGTTTATACACTAGATTTCTTACATTTGAATGTGTTGATATCATTTTGATATCATGGAAGGTGCTTTTGCAAATAGGTCCTATAATGCCGGCTAATGAATGTCCTTTTAGTCCTGTGTATTTGCGCACTGGGCAGGTATCCATATTTTGCAGCATTTTCATTTTGTCTTTACCTTTGACATACTGCTTGAGGAACTGGCGTAAAGATTTGAAAGATTTGTTAGGAAAGTTACACATTGACGTGCACGGCCATTTGTATACTGGACAGTCTGGTTCAGTCGAATGGAGAGGTAATTCTGAGTTTTCTGGGGATACTTTTGTAAGCAGTGTTTCTTGTTCCATGATGGTATTATTGATTTTTTCATATCCTCGTCCATTGCTGTGGATGGCAATTGTGTTTGTTTTGTTTGCATGCTTCTTCATTAAAATATGGTTCTGTGGTCGTCGTGTGACTCCATTCACCTCCACAAATATTTAAGAAGTTATTTTTGTTGACATTCCGTTTATTGAGAAGTTTCTTCTGTAGTTTAGTACTTAGTTTTGTTCGTGGTTTCATCCTATTTAACCCTAAAATAAATAACTTCCTTTTGAGAAGGATTGCACTAAGAGCTTGTAGGATAAACTTTCTACGGCAGGTTTTAAGGGTTGAGGATGATTTCGGTCCTCTAATTATTAGATTCTGAAGGACTCTGTGGCAGAACATTTTTGCTAAAATACTTTTTTTACTATGGTTTCTTGCTAGTATATCAGGATTTATAGGAGCATAGTTAGCAGTAGTGGTAGCCGAATTCTTGTAAAGCATTATCTGTTTCGTGCCACATTTTGATAGAAGAGGCAAAGTTTCTGTTGTTGAAGCTTCCTTTTTTTCGCTAATTTTAGCTGTTTTGTTTCAACATTTTGTACAAACTCTGGTAGAGATGGATGCTTACTTTGGACACTTATTTTCATTTGCTCTATTTCTGCGTTCCTTTCTATGGACTTGCTTTTTGGTAGGCATTCCTTGGGGTCTGATGTAAAAAAAAAAAGGTATGGGTTGGTCTGTTTTACAATGTATGTGTGCTATGTGCGTGTACGAGTTTGATGGGGAGAGGTTTGTGGTGGTGTGTGAATGTGCATTGGGCAGTTACAATGAGTTGGGAAGGCTATTTTTCTGTTTGTATATTACTAGACTGTGCTTCAGATGAGAGTAGAAAGTGAGCTAGTGGTGAGGGGAAGCATTAATAGTAAACGTAATGGTATAAAATGAAAACAGCTATTTGTTTTGTAGTACTAACATTCTAAGGCTTGTGTATGTTAATTGTGTTCCAAAAACACAGGGATGTGTGTGCCATTCTGCCTGTTAATCTTTGTTTAATAAATGGGGATTTGTGGGCATAATGGTTCCGAAATCAATGTTTTTTTTGGTGCGCAAATTACATAAATAACCCACACAGTCTCTTTGAGGAACAGTAAGAATATAAAGATAGTACTGTACTTACTTTTTTTGTGGAATGACCAGGTTTCTTCGGATATGTTTGCAGTGTTTATGCTGCTGATTTTCAGGAGTGGTCTTCACTGCAATTGTAAAAGGAAGAAGTTAGTAATTTTGTGCGTTTAAAGCAGTGATGTTAATGTATACGTTCATTTTTCAACTTTCGTGGAGTATTCTCATTTGATATCTCAACACAGTGTATGCGTGTATTTCATTGCACTGTGTGCAGCCTTTATATGTTACTTGCAGTATGTTAGTTGAACCTGTTTCGCAAATGAGTACAATTTTCATTCATGAAATTCCCTTGTTTTTTTCAGCTGTGTTGTACATAGCAGAGAAGTTTGGAAGTAATAGGTCATTATAGTAGATGGGAAAAATTTGAATACTTTCATATTATAAGTAGGAATGCGAAAAATCGGGAGCACCTGAGAGGGAGATGTCACCACAGCAATCGGGAAAGTTTTTTTTTCTCATACGATCGCATTGGAAGTAGCATTAATTTAGGCAGAAGACAGTAAAAAATGGTGACATTTTTTAATGGAAAATAGAGTTTCATGCGTAAATCGGGAGGGTTGCTACGTATGTATAGGTTATGCGGGAGATAGTAAGAAGGGGTGCGATTTTTGATGAAAAATCAAAGGTCTCGTGCTTAAAGCGGGATCATTGGTATGTATGTATTGGCTATGCAGATTTAGTGGCATTCATTTGTTTAAATGGGATCATAAGAGTTGCACATGTACTCTGAATAAAATATGCATACCTGTACTTTGTAATCATGCATGTGGGTATGCATGGAGCTGTAAGTATAAATCTGCGACACTTGCACAGTAGTTTTTGTAGTAGGTGCTTTGCAATGATATGAGAATTTTATTCAGAGTGATCAACAGTACATTTGAAGTGCGGAACTCTGATGACGGAGTTAGATTTAGAGGTCTTGGATGTGATTGGTGGACGGTTGTGTGACTGCTTAGCGGTGTCCAATGAGGGAATGGATTTGTGAGTGATGTGGAAAGGGTAGAAGGACTGGCTAAGAGTTACGTGCCGCACGGACACCGCGCTTGTCCGCGGGTAGGGCGTGCCACATACAGGGTTTTACAGCAAATCCAGCATGGAAAGGGGACTGTAGGCATCAGCCAATCAGATGCTGACATTATTGATTTGTGTAGAAAGAGTGTGTGTAGTGAAGATGGCAGAGGTGGAGACAGTCAGGGTGTTGGTGCTCAGAGATATTTTTGTCCATGGTTTACAGCACTATTCAGAATGTAGGCAGCCGGCGCGTATTACATATAGGGATTCTGGGGTGGAGAGGCATGCAAATGAGAATGAGCAAAGCTAGGAATTGGTCAGTAAAGTTCAGTGGGTGTGTTCTGAACGGAGAGATTTAGTGAGAACGTCTTTTTGCTGAGAGGAGAACAGACAGCTATGGCTGTGTGTGCTCGAAAACAGATTATCTGGATTTTGGGATACATTGGTTGAAGGTGCATGCAGAACGTTGCGGTATATCTGCAGATCTTGGATTCCCTCATGTGGAAGTGTGCACTGGCATGGAGTGCATGGAATTAAGTGGCTGGACTTGGTACCTCTCTGTGCTACTTTACAGACAGAGCGGCATCCTGATATAATTATCATTCATTGTGGAGGAAACAGTTTAGGGCACGTCTTTGGAATTTCGTTGCAATTTGCAATGAAGGAAGGACTTGAGAAGGTCATGGACATGTTTCCAAATTGGCAAGTAACTTTTTCTTGTATTGCACAAAGACAAATGTGGCTGCGTTCTGCTTTATTTGGTCCACAAATGGAGAAAGCGAGGCGCAATGTCAATAAGGCTGTTTGTGCTTTTCTAAGAGATGTTGGCATGTCCTCTTTCCACAATGAAAATATTTTGTTTCGTAGCACATTCATTTTTCACAGAGATGGAGTCCATCTTACATATGCTGGCAATAAGTTTTCTTCAAAATGCACAAAATGCATTGCAAGCTTTTTCGGATTCATAGTCACCTATTTTGCATTCCATTTTGACGAATCCAAGTTTTCCAAACACACAAAACACCACCAAAAGGCTCTTTTCAGAGCCACCACTTACTCCCAGAGAACGTGCATTGGTTTTGCTAGGGCTGCACCCAAATTTTTATCTGTCCTAGGACTGTCCGCGGACTTAAAAAATGTGCAAGGCCCTGCACTGTTTGACACTTCTATTTTTAAACTGTGGAAGGCGGCTCTGAAAAGAGCCATTTTTTGTGGTTTTTGTTTTATATTTTTTTGATTTTTCTTTTATTCATTTTTTTACACACAACACACTAGTAGAGGAAGGGAAAGGAGGGTAAGGAAGGGTCACCAACCACGGGGATAAGAAAGGGCAGGTGGAGAGAGAAAGATGTAGGGTGGGCCTTATTTAGGTAAGTAGCAGTTCTTCTGGTGCTCCGTGACCGTAGTCTCAAAAGCACTTCGAAGACTTCCCCCCCCCCCCTGCAGAGTACTGCATCGCAGTACATACACAATATTGTGACCCTCGAAAGGTAAGGGTCAACAGCAACGCGAATGGCCTGTGAGGCAGCTGGAGGGATGCGCTCTCCCACAGGAGTGTCTCTTGTGGTGAGAGGATCGTACACTGAGGATGCTGCTACCTTCTTTACATGGTACCACCTTGCAAATGTCTGCACCGTGGAACGAAATTAGGTGTCGCTTCATGGTTGTCGTACCAAAGGTGTACGCACCAGGTCTCCCAGGACTCGGCACCAAGTTGTACTGTTTACAGGTGACCAGGTTCGCATGTGCTTTTGGTACGTTACCAAAAATGGTAAACAACCTCCACACCCACGACTCCCGGCGAGTGCTGGTAGTAGGGAGTTTCTCCACCTCATTCTCTTCATCCTTTTCTTCCTCACTCTCTACATCCTCCCGCATATTTTCCTCTGCAGGCCCTTGGAGGAGGTGGTGGCGGTGGAGGGTTTGGGGGTGGTGCTGCGGCTAATGTAGCAACAGCAATCATGGATGCCATTAGGGTTCGTGAGATAATCTCCGCTACAGCACTAAAGCAGCAAAACTCAATCTACAATCGTCAGAAGTACAATGAAGATGAGCTTGGGGGTGTGGCCTTTTATAGGGGTGGAAGGGTGCACCTCGTGACCATATCGAACACTCAAAGGAGTTGAAAAAGTTCCAAACAATATGTTGAAAGCTAGGGCCATTGTATGCGACATGTGAAATGGTGATTTTTCATTGTAAAATAATTTGCCATGTTTGCATAAGTTCTTCTGAAATGTTGCAGAAGCGGACAAAGTGCGCAAATTAGGCCACACTCTCAGCGTGGGTGTGGTCACATGATGTCGTGAATCGATCCACGAAGGAAATGGGTGCCCGCAGGACACCACATGCACAGGAACGGTTGTTGCCATGCGCGCGGGTGCTCTACGGATAGTGTTCGGGTCCTGAAACTAATTAAAAGTGACACAAGTGAGATGGACAGTTACGGATAGGCGCAATGTTGCAAGATTATGCATAGATGTTCGGCTGACTGTACGGCCAGGTACAGTGTCCTTAGGACACCTCCATTTTGTTTGACTACGGACATGCCGGACACCGCGCCTGTTCTACGGACAGTTCCATCTTGGCTGCGGACGGTACGGACAGGTATAGTGTCCTTAGGACACTCTTTGTTCATTAACGGACATCCCGGACACCTCGTGTGTTCTGAGAACAGTTTCATCTTGTTTACGAATGGTACGGGTAGGTGTATTGTCCTTCGAACATCCATATTTTGTTCATTACAGACAGGCCGAACAGGCGCGCTTGTCCACGGACATTTTAACTCTTTAAAAAAACAAAATTTGACCCAAACAATTCCACTAAAAGTAACATAACATTTTTTCTACTAAACAGACATACAGCAATTAAGAGAGAGGGGGAAGCAGACACAAACAAATCTAGGGGAATTGGAGGTTTCCACAGGCTGGTTGTGAGGGGATGAAGGGATGGAAGTTTCGTCAAAACGTTTAGGTTGTTCTTGAGGATTTGGGGATAGTTCACTGGGAAATGGAGAAGGGGACAGGTACAGGTGGGACAGTGATATCTGATTTTTCCTTTCATGTACTCCTCCACAAATTGCCTTAATCCATTAAAATTCGCTTTTAGCATGTCCAGTTTGTCTTCTATGAATTTCAGGGTGTCTTGAACTGTGTCTTTTGGTGGACTTTCTTCACTTTTTCCATGGTCTGTTAAAAATAAATATATATATATATATATATATATATATATATGTTAAGTACCCATAAAGTACTGACTACTAATTTGCTTATGTAGAGAAGTGTACCATTATTATCGCTATCTTCCGACATTTCGCCATGCAGAAAATTCTCCTCAGCCACTCCAAAGTACTGCACATTTCTGTGTCAAAACAGAAATACATTTGTTCTGCACCTCATACAAAACGTATACACACATGAAAAATGAAGTTCACATACTACTTTCTTGTAATTTGTATCCGTTGTGTTGTGTTCGTCTACGGTCGCTCCTAGCTGCACAGTTTGTGTGGTAATTATGTTGGAGGCATATCTTTTTTGTTATGGTATAATCCATTTAATTCTACATGGTAATTAAATGAATGGGTAATGTGTCAGAAGTGTAGGTTCGAATGGTTATTTATTACTACATAATGTGTTTATGTGCTGCTTTTTAAACGTGTGCATTTTCCATATGGCATGATAGAACAATTCCAGATACCCCCTGAGTGTTTGGGTAGTGTTGATCTCATCTGGGGAAAGGCACTCCGTCCGTGCCCTTCAAATATTAGCGAGGGGGTTCAGTATGTTAAATGTATATAAAATAAGGGAATTATAGTACATATCTCCCAAATTCACATGATGAAAGTGTATATTCAGTAAAAGAACTTTGTTAAAAGGGATGTTATGATTAAGTTGCCCTACTAAAAAACTATGAAATTCAGTAAAAAAAAACGTTAAAAGGGACGTTATAAGTTGTGCTACTAAAAACCTGTGAAATTCACTAAAAAAAAACATTATAAACGGGACGTTATGGTTCGAAGTAAAACCGAAAAACCCCTGAAATTCGCCAGTTATGGTAGGCTAAGCAACCATAACTCGCCCCACCACTGTGCACTGCTAACACTAACACCCAGGACATCAAAGATGGCATCACAAATGTCATTGATGACATCACATGTACATTTAGTTTTAATGCCGAGCCTCCACAAGGGATTGTCATTCTATTATCGGCAGAAAGGTATCAGAGATGAAGGACTAAGATATGCCACGTTGTTTATTAAGCAATGCATTGCTGAAAAAACCCATTGCATTACAGAGTTCTTTCAGTACATGAACGAACTCATGAAGAAACGTAAGCATTGTCTGCAGCATGCGCTACAGAGGTGCAATATTTGCAATCTTCCCATGTTGCATACTACATTGCTAAATGATACCATTACAGATGATTACATACTGTGAAACATAAGTATCTACGTATACTTCCCTTACTGTATAATTGCAATATTACTCACAAAAACAGAGAGCACACTCGATACAAACATAAGCATATACAGGGGACGTAATGCATGCACCAAAAACTGCAGTATTAACACAAAATGTTCATACCCGAACTAATTAACTTCATGCACAGAAAAGATTCTTGTGTTTCTGGATTCCTTCTTCTATGCATATGTATGATATGATGTCACTGTAATCTAAGAAAAGTATTGTAAGAACATACGAGAAGGGTAAGGACTACAAACATAGCACTTTTAACATCTTAAACTCCTGACTGAAAGTGAACAAAGCCACCTGGCTTACATAAGTCAGTTTAGAAAAAAAGGAGCTAGACATGTAATGTCATCAGTGATGTCATCATAGTACTTTGTACTATAGTCTAGTGACTTTTTAGTTCCTGCCTGTTACTGCTCAAGATTAATCAGTGAAGGAAAAAAAGAGTGAGCCAGACATGTGATGTCATCAGTGATGTCATCAATGGCATTTGTGATGTCATCTTTGATGTCTTGGGTTTTCGTGTTAGCAGTGCACAGTGGTGGGGCGAGTTATGGTTGCTTAGCCTACCATAACTGGTGAATTTCAGGGGTTTTTCGATTTTATTAGAACCATAACGTCCCTTTAACAAAGTTTTTTTTACTGAATATATATATATATATAACGTTCCGTTTAAAGTTTTGTGAATTTCACTGAATATATTCAGTAAAAAAAACTTTGTTAAAGGGACGTTATGGTTAAGTTGCGCTACTAAAAACCTGTGAAATTCACAAAACTTTAAACGGGACGTTATATATACATATATTCAGTAAAAAAAACTTTGCTAAAGGGACGTTATGGTTCTAATAAAACCGAAAAACCCCTGAAATTCACCAGTTATGGCTGTGTAATATATTCAATATTTTGAGTGATACATCACTCATCGCACCCCTTTTTAAATAACCCAGTTCACGATGGACCAGGAAACAAGCTGGTTGGTGAATGTAATATTTATAATTCAAATCAAACATACTTTTTAATAGGGAGCAGCAATCACTAATGCGGTGATAGTAACAGATAAGAAGGTATGTAACAATTAAATACATTCTTTAGCAACACAAAATATAAAACACCAGAGAAAAGAACACTTTTGCTCGTTTGGAAAGATAGCACTTAAGTTAGTATCCTCCCTGCAATATTCCTCAACCCACAAATAAACAATTCTAAATAGATATAAGGAAGCAGCAGGTAATCGGGAATAAGGAATAGAAAACAGAATTAGATTCCAACCTTCCCTCCCCAAACAAGAGAGAAAAACCGATTAGAAACCCTACTGTTTAAAATGACATTTCGGAAATGGCTGAATAAAACACTGAAAAGGTGCAAAAAAATCAGTACAAATTTCTATGGGAGCAACCAACATTGGAGAGATACTAGCAATCAATCATAAACAATAGTTTGAACAAAAGTAAACAATTTGAATGGAAGATTGAAAATAATTTAGACTAAAGAAATCACACGTGTAAAATTTTGCAAAAATGTTGATTCCAGTCTAAAATTAACCAAACGGTTTTTAATAAAAACTGGTGAAATACACTGATATCGAGTGCGGTTTGGGTTGTGATGTAGCTATAGGTCCTAGGTATAATCCAGAGGTGAAATGAGGTCTCTAGCTATTAAACGGAGGGAGATGGGCAATGTAGAATGAGAGGCGTTTTTAGAAAAATCGGGTGCTGAAAACAGAGAAGAAACTCAGTTTGGACAAGAAAATGTTTACTATAGTTTTACTCTAGACTAGAGGATGCAGGCTAGAATACCAAAGTGGGACACAGTAAGCTCTGGAGTTGATTCATTACTTCAACCCCAGATCCCCAGCGCCCGTCTGGCGGAACCAGACCGACCACTCGAAATAGGATTGATAGTTTAGGATTTACACAAGATAAAAATGACTAAAGAAATGGCGCTTAGCAAGATAAATCAAAGACCGGATTGCAATAAGGATTCTGACAAGGTTA
The DNA here is from genome assembly GCF_040938575.1 of Ambystoma mexicanum. Taxonomy (NCBI): domain Eukaryota; kingdom Metazoa; phylum Chordata; class Amphibia; order Caudata; family Ambystomatidae; genus Ambystoma; species Ambystoma mexicanum. Next base: position 722,964,177 of record NC_090923.1, read on the forward strand.
CAAGTTATTAAGGGAAGGATAGGATGGTTTAGAGATTGGGATAGGGCAAGGCAAGGCAAGCTATGGTTTTCTATGATTCCTTTTAATACTTACAGTCCACTTTAATTTAGGATTTGGACCGTCAAGGGTTCTGGTCATCACACGGATCGGGTCTAGCAAAGAACAGCTGGGAAAAACTGGCGGAACAGGATCAGCTGGGCCGTTCTGGTCACCGGACTGCACTGGACTGTCGCTTCTGGTAACTGGATACTACAGATCAATGGGATGGCGAGCATGCATCTAGTAGCAGCAAGCCAGGCTGCATCAGGATGCTTCCCTTGGGTTTTTGGGATTTTTAAAAACAATTTGAGGCCTAGCTGAAAAGGGGTTTAGCAATGCATAGACCTTGGCTTTGCAATGAAAATCTGGAATCAGGATCAAACAGGATGAAGAAATCAGGAACAGGACACCACGCAGGAAATCAGGAAGAAAGTCAGGAATCAGTGTGTTCCTGTGTGCTGTCAGGTGCCCTTATTTATTATGCCAAATGATATCACTACAGTATATGGCAGGGGCAGGCTTACTGCCCACACACAATGCTAGGATTGGGCACGATACAAGTCTCCTCCTAGCTCTTCGCTGATTGGATGACAAAAATGATGTCATGTTTATGGGGTTATTTTTACAACATCCAGAGACCTCACCTAGCTACTGGAACCAAAGAACAGATTACTCTCTTACTTGGTAACGTTCTTTTGATGGGATGGTCCAACGACATATTCCATATCTATGACAGTAATCACCACAGCTGTGCTGCTTCGGAATATTTTCGGCGTCTGTGTCGACATCAATACGCTGTCCTAGAGGGCCTCCGTCGAGCCGACGTCACCGGATGTTATAAGTAGGACGCACGACGCCCGCAGCCTCAGTTGTGTTTTCCCCCAGAACGTGTGGCACGCACTGACAGTACGACCACAGAAAGCCTTGCAGAAACGTAAGCTGCAATCGCATAAGAAATTCTGTAGCGGGGCAGGTGGGGAGGGAGCGATATGGAATACGTTGTCTGACCATCCCATCGAAAGAACGTTACCAGGTAAGAAAGTAACTTGTTCTTCGAGGGGATTGGGTCCTCCGACGTATCCCATATCTATGACAGACTCCCAAAGCAGTACCAACGTATGGAGGAGGGAAAAAATTTACAATATAGAAATTTAGAATGTCCAATCAAATTGCAGAGTAAAAGACCGCCTTGCCAAAGGACAGATCCTGCCCATGGATGGCATCTAGGGAGTAGTGTCGTACAAAAGTATGGACCGAAGCCCAAGTGGCTGCTTCACAGATGTTTCGAATAGGAACGCCCCTCTGCATGGCAGTAGAGGCAGCCATACCCCTAGTAGAATGGGCCCATAAGCCAACCGGAGGGTCCTTACCAGCCAAGCGGTAACATTCAGAAATTGCCAAGATAATCCATCTAGACAAAGTCTGCTTAGTAACAGCTTGTCCCAAACACCTTCCAGCGTAACCTATAAAGAGCTGATCGTCCACTCTGACCCGGGACATGCGTGAAATGTAGAAACTTAAAAAGCTCTCCTAGGATCCAACTTATGGAGCCTCCCCTCTTCCTTACCAGGATGCGGAGGAGGATAAAATGCCGGAAGAATGACCTTCTAGCTTAAATGAAATTCCTAGACAACTTTCGGAAGAAAGGAAGGACGAACTCTAAGGACAACCCTGTCCTTATGAAACACAGTGGCTTAACTGAAAGTGGCTGCAACTCACTCTGCGAGCGGAAGTGACCGCAACTAAAAGTTTTAAGGGTTAACAGTCTGAGGACAAGAATGTAAAGGCTCAGATGGAGCCCCCATTAGGAATTTTAGAACAAGGTTCAAATCCCAACCAGGCACCTGGAAAGGTGATGGCGGAAACACATTAGTGAGCCCTTGAGCAACTGAGAAATTAAAGGAATTTTCAAATAAGAACACTCCTCCGACAAGCGCTTAAATATGGACAGCGCCGCCAGGTAACCTTTAATGGTACCCACTTGCAGGCCCTTGTGGGCTGACGAAAGCAACAAAGACAAACCACAGGAATGGCGCATGAAAAAGGATCCACATTCTTAACTTTGCACCAGTCTCAGAACTTTCTCCAACGGCAACGGTGCAGGGACTTGGTTGCAGGCCGTCTGGCCGAAAACACCTCCATCACGTCTTCAGGGAGGTCCTAATCCTTATACCTCAACCTTTCAGAAGCCAAGCATGAAAGTTGAGGGATCTGACCTCTGGATGGAGAACCTGAATGTGAGAGGAGATCGGTAGGGAATACAACGTGGAGGGCAGATGGACAAGTCGAGAATGTCCGGATACCACGTTCTCCAGGCCCATGCTGGAGCAATGAGGATCATCCGGGAACCAAATCTCCGTAACCGCCGCAGCACTTGCAGGATGACAGGGACTGGAGGAAATGCATACAGCAGTGGGAAGGACCACTCCACCACGAACGCGTCTCGGTGTCCAGTCATTTGGTCGACAGCCAAATGGTCGAATTTTTTTTTATTTATATATATATTTTTCAGGTTTTTGTTTAGGAAAAAAAGGGGGTTGGAGGGACCCCAACAAAAAAAAAAAAATAATTTGAAAATACAAAAGAAATTCGACCATTTGTCTTTCGACCAAATTGCGTCGACCATTTGTCCTGTCAACCATTTATTTTCGACCAAATGACTTGTAACCACGCGTCTCCTAAGGCTCCTCTTGGAGGAAATTCCCGCAAGCAGAACCTTTTACACTTCCGGTTGACACTGGAGGCGAAGAGATCCACTTGAGGGGTCCCCCCAAGGGTGAAGATCTCCAGGAGAATCTCCTGAGCCAGCTCCCACTCGTGAGAGATAGCGCTCTGCCTGCTCAGAGCGTCTGCTGTCTCGTTTTCATCTCCGGCAAGATGAACCGCCGAGATCGAAATTTCCTGCTGGATGGCCCAGAACCAGAGCTGCATCGCCTCCTTGCACAGAGGAAGTGACCCTGCCCCCAACTTTTTGTTGAGGTAGTGCATGGCCACTGTGTTGTCCATCAGAATCAGGACATTCTTTCCTCGCACAGTCGGCAGAAAAGCCTTCAGGGCAAGCCTGACGGCCCTCAGTTCCAACAGATTGATATGGAGTCTGGACTCCGACGGAGACCAACGACCGCTGACTGTCAACTCGTTGGCATGAGCTCCCCATCCCGTCAGGGATGCGTCCATCACAATTGTCACCTCCGACCAGGGTAGCCAAAAATGGAGCCCCCCGCATCAGATTGCCATCGACGGCCCACAACAGAAGGTCCTGGGCGACCGAGAGCGGCACTTGAACGGGGTCCGACATCCCGCCAGAGGCCTGTGACCACTGCATCTTGAGAGCCCATTGCAGAGATCTCATCCGCAACCTGGCCTCTGGCACCAGAAGAATGCAGGATGCCATGAGGCCGAGCATCCTCAAGAACTCGAACGCCGGGAGAGACTGGGCATGCTGAAACTTGTGCACCATCTGATGAATGTGATGAGCCCTCACCTGGGGAGGAAAACACTGCCCCAGGGACATGTCGAGCACTGCTCCGATGAACTGGAGCCACTGAGTTGGCGTCAAGTGGGACTTCTTTAAATTGAGGGAGAAGCCCAGCTTGTGAAGGGAGTGGCAGGTGACGGACATGATCCAGGACTGGCTCGGGAGAGCGCGCCCTGATCAACCGATCGTAGACGTGAATCCCCTTTCCTGAGATATGCTGCCACCAACACCATGAGCTTGGTGAAGACCCTCGGGGTGGAGGTCAATCCGAACGGCAGGACCCGAAACTAAAAGTGCGAGTCGCCAACCGCGAACCTCAGGTACTTCTTGTGCTTGGGATGGATCGGCACATGAAAGTAAGCGTCCTTGAGGTCGAGAGACACCAACCAGTCCTGAAGTTGATGGGCCTGCAGGACTTGAGAAAGAGTAGTCATCTTGAACTTTTCCTTCCTGAGGAGCTTGTTCAAACCGCGCAAGTCCATGATGGGTCTCAACCCCCCAGTCTTTCTTCGAAATCAAAAAATAAGGGGAATGCCATCCCTTGTTCCTCTCCGCTACAGGCACCAGTTCTATGGCGCCTTTCTCCAGCATGGCTTGTATTTCCTGCGTAAGGAGCGGATCCGGACTCTTCAATGAGAGATTCCCTGGTGGATTGTCGTGAGGCCTCTGCTGGGAAGGAAGACAGTAGCCGTGGGCTATGATCTCCAGAACCCACACATCTGAAGTAATGGCACGCCACTCTACAAGATGCTGCGCCAGCCTTCCCCCAACTGGAAAACCATGGGACATGGCCTCATGACTGAGCTGAAGCGGCTGCGGCAGTGCCTGAGGGCAATAGGCAACTGCCCGAGCGGCTTTGGCACCTCGAGTACCCCGTTTTCCACCTCTGGTACTCCTACGGTAGCCCCTTTGACTTGCAGCTCCTCTCGATTTACCAAAGGATGAGTAATATCGAAAAGAACCTTCCCCTCCATTGCTGTCCCCTAGTACAAAAAGGCAGAGGTTGGTGAACTGCAGCGCTCAACGACTTTGCTGCAGCTTTGGAGGTCTGCAACCTCTCAAGGCTCTCGTCAGCCTTGATGCCAAAGAGATGTTCACCATGAAAGGGCATGTTGAGGAGCCGGGCTTGCACATCCGTAACAAACCCCGACTTCCGCAACCACGCAAACATGCATATTATGGTGCTCGCCGCCATGGACCGGCTGACACAATCTGCCATGTCCAGACCCGACTGAACGGACTCGCACATGGCATCCTTGCCATCCTGCACAATAGCAAGAAAACCATCCCCTTCCTCCCCTTCTGGAATATGTTCAGCCGCTAAATACAGTTCCAGAGAGTGTGCGTGAAACGTGACAAGGCACACACGGAGTTGGCTGTCTGTAAAGCCATACCCCCTGAAGAAAATACTTTCTTCGCCCAGCCATCAAAACGCTGGTCGTCCCCATCAGAAGAGATGGTAGGGTACGACGCCTGCTTCGCTGGAGCTGTAGCCTCCTGCACCACCAAACTCTCCGGAGTGGGGTGCATGGTCAAGTAGCAGGGGTCGCTAATGGCTGGGCCGTATTTTCACAGCAAAGACTTGCTCACTGCCGGGAGACTCTCTGGAGCAGTCCAAGCTTCTGCCACCCTTCTCTGCAAGGCCATATGGAATGGCAGTACCGGGTCAGTTGGTGGACCTTGGTCGGGGATATCCGTCAGGTCATCCTGCAGAAAATCCACTGGTGGCGCCGACCACTCCAAGTATCCCGTGACCCTCGCCGGTACGAGGACGCGGCATGGGTGCCAGGCTCAGGCATACAGAACTCCACCTCCGGAGAGGTGTCCAGGCCACTGGCGTCGTGCAACGACTGACGCAGGTCTTCAATCTGGCTATGACCAGACAAAAATCTTGTCAGGTACCTCCTCAGGAACCATACCTTCCTCAGACCCTTCATCCACCTTAGAAATATAATCCAGAGGCTGGAATGAGGGCACAGAAAAAAGGACAGACATTCTTAGCCTTGGCCATAGCCTTTCTAGGGGGTTCCACCGTGCCACGGGGTACCTCCGACAAAGCAGCCTCGAAAGGCGTCAATGGAATCGGCGTCGAGCATGGCACCGACGGCTTTGACACAGTCCTCGAGGGCGGAGCCCCGAGCGTGTCCTTCGACAGCCTGAGCGGCGATGGCATCGACGGCTTCCTCTGAGGCGGAGCCTCGAGAGAGTCCCTAGACGACCTTGGCGGCGAAGGCGGCGACGTCTTCTTTGAAGACCTCACAGGCTCCCACGGTCTTGAGGGCGTCGAGGACCGGGACCTGTAATGGGCATGTCTAGAGCGACCATCCTTGTTCGACCAGGACCTCGAAGGTGCCTGGTGATCCCGACAACCGCTCGAGCCTGAAGGCATGCGAGTGGCGTCTTTAACACGGTCGCGGCCAGCGTCTTTCGACGGTGCAGACGGACCGGAGCCCTGCGACTGAAAAATCACCAACATCTCCTGCCGAAATGCATCCCATTTCGCAGGAGTGGAATGCTTGTTGGGACAAGCTACCAGCCGATGGGCGGAGTCCTCGGACCAAGACGGGGAAGGCGACCGATGCCGGCGCTTCCGTGAGTGCCTCGAAGAGGCAGAGGAATGGCAGGACCTACTCCTGGACTGAGACCCCCAGACTTAAGCCGACGATGTGGAGAGTCGCCCCTCGAATAGGCAGTCGAAAGCTGAGTGGATCTTGACTTCTGGGGCTTGCCACCTTACCTAAAGAAAGCTTCGTACGCTCCTGCAAGGCCTTCGATGTTAGCGACTGGCAGTCTACACAGTCATCCGTGTCGTGGCCCTCCCCAAGGCACCAGAGACAGGCGTCGTGCGAATCCGTCAACGACATCTTGGACCCGCAGTTCCGACACTTCTTAAAACCCAGCCGCGGGGTGGAAGAAGATGAAGACATCATGGAAATATGCACAACGAACAGGTTCGAAGAACCGAAAGAACCAAACTCAGAAGAACTGAGGCGCGCCGAGATCTCCGAAGCGAACACGTTTGCGGAAAAAATGGAACTGAGGCTACGGGCGTCGTGCGTCCTACTTATAACATCCGGTGACATCAGCTCGACGGAGGCCCTCAAGGACAGCGTATCGACGTCATCGACGCAGGCGCCAACATTTTTCCAAAGCAGCACAGCTGTGGTGATTACTGTCAGATATGGAATACGTCAGAGGATCCAATCCCCACAAAATATAATTTTGCCACAAATACGTATTTATGCATTTCTAACCTCTGAGAAAATCAGATACACAGGTTACATATTTTGTGCGCCATATTTCAATCCAAACCCCACGTCTGTGAGACCTGGTTTTGCCTTTCTGCTAGATTTTGGCACGTTTAACCATGAAAGATTTGGCCTATAATTCCCCAATTTTGTACACAGATGTGCATTTGCCCCTGGGATGCGTGTTCAAAATCAATACTTTCCCTGTAATCGGTCAATTTTTATAAATTCTGTTCCTTATGCAGTAATGAGTTCTACCAAGTTTTCAAAGAAAGAGCATCAAATTAGATTTAGAACTACCAACTTTTCATATTTTTCCTAATTCTTGCTGCAAAGTTAAACGTCTTTTAAAGTTCAGTTACAAAATAACCTTTAAAAACAAATGTCACTTGATATTGTTTTTTTTCACCTCCCCTCCCCCCCCCCAACTGCAAGCAGCTGTCAATTCCTTTGAAGCTGTCATGATCTCTGCTTCCAAAAGGTCAGGCTTTTCCCAACTCCCTTGGAAGCAGATCCATAACCCAGGTTCCGAGTGCCAACCAGTCCCAATTGGGACCTTTTGGACCCAGTCCTGGCGCCAGTGGCACCAGGCTCATAAATATGCCCAGTCCCAGCGCTGGAAGCGCCGGGCTCATAATGCTTGGGTGGACTTACCTGCAGCAGACCATGCTGCTTACTTGCCTGCCAGTTGAGCCTCTGATCCTCTTCTGTTTGGAACTACTTTTCCTGTTGGGTGGGGCAGGAGCCATTCCCTAGATTCAGAACACTGGAACTCTTCTGGAAAGCAGGAACTCTTCTTACCTAGGCGTGGCTGTGGAAGGAGACACCTAAGCACTACAGGAGGCTATTTAAACCACACCCGATGGATGAATCTTGCTTTGCGTTATTCTGCATCCTCTGCAGCAGAACGCTCATCGTGTCTTCTGCATCTGATCCTGGGCCTAAGGAAAAAGGCTTACCATCCTGAATCCAGTCTTCAGCAACACCTATAAAGACAAGAAAGAACAGGTTAGCATTACCGTCTTACCGTCTTCAGTGACAGCTCTTCACTTACCTGGTCCATCGGCTGTCACCAACGCCTCGCGCTGCATTCCGGCATCTGAAAGACAAAGGCTTACCTACTCTTCGTGCGCTCCGGAGGTCTTCACACTGCATTCCGGCATCTGAAAGACAAAAGCTTACCAACTCTTCGCACGCTCCGGAGGCCTTCGGCGCTGCATCCCGCATCTGAAAGACAAAACAAGGTGCGTTTAAAGACATTGGGGAACTTTAATACTCAGGTGCCATTACTCCTTTCCACATCTAACCCAGTGGGTATTCCGGCACCCTGCAGCCGCTCCGAACTTGTACCTGCAAAATAAAAAGACAGTTAGAGCGCATTGTGAAGCAGGCAACAAGCGCTTACTTACGTGCTTCCAGGCGCTTCTATTCATCACACGGGCTCCATCTTCAACTCACTTCAGCCCGTCATCCGCCATCGCCGGAACCCTGCAAAACAAGAAACATCATTACTAAAGACTTTAAAGACATTAGAATTACTCGAAACTTACCGTTCGTGCAGTAAACGACGGACAGCAGTCCTCTGAAGTCAAGAGGCCTGCTCCCCTTATCCAGTGAAGAAACTGGTTACAGCACCCTGCCCCGAGGCAGATGGAGAGCACAGCGTTCACTTACCTAAGGTGAGAGCGTTAACCTTTGGGGTTCTACAGGAGAAGAGAAAGGGAAGAAGAGAGAGACATTCAATAACCCAGTTCCTTAATCCCATATTTTCTATCTGCAGACATCTTACCCTTCGAGTCAGACATAGAGTGCACAGAGGTCCAGCCCAAAGAGCCAGCCGTGTGTTACACATCACCTTTGAAGATACGGTATACGGCCAGTCAAGACCGGCGCCTCTACGGGAATCAGGTGAGCGTTACAGAAGCAGGATGTGGGGTCTCTCTCTTGATTGAAGGTGTTATTGCCCCTCACACTTGACAGGTGAGAGTCTCAGCCTGTTATTGTCCCAGCTTGGAGCAAAGACGAATGTCTGATGAGCTTGGGAAGTCCCTTGGTCCTGGTGCATTCAAAGCACTTTATGCAGTTATAGTTCTTTTCTTGAGTGCTGGAGTTGTTTTGCAGCATGGATACATTTAACAGGCATCTATTTAGAGTTTCTCTGAACAGCTGATTCTTGATACTTTTGCAAAGAAAACAGACTTGTTTCCCGTGTAAAATGAAAACAAAGCCCCTGGTTGATTTTTCAAAGATACTTTTGACAGGAGCTGTCATTCAAATGAGGCCTGGTTCCTCTGAGTCACAATGGATGATCCTGGGCATTGCAGGGCCTAAACCACAGTGGTTCATGAGAAATTGATGAATTTAGCGCCATACAGCACTTTTAAGGTTGAAAGATTTCAAAGAGGCATTTTGGGTTTTCAGCAAAGTAATGCTGCCTCTTTCACTTCACTCCATGTTAAATGTTGCATAGCACACTGGTACATTCCTGTAGCGAGTACTCTGTTCCACCCCACCTGAAATGCGGGTGGCAGGATGGTGCAGCCACTTTCTGGTTGTTGCAAAAACACAGTTTAGAAATCTTGGCGCGCACACAAGTCTGCGCCGCCATTTTGCTGTTCCTTGCACCACTGCAGCAAAGTGATGTAGCATAACACAGCTGAGTGGGTCAAAATATCCCACAACAGGGCCCAAAGCACTGTAAATACCATGTGCGTCCAAAGCATTTTGCTGCAGTATAAACATTAAACAAATAACCATTTAAATATATTTTATGTGATGCTATGTTTCAATGGATTAGTTTAACTTGCAGCATGCTGCACTTTGGTTTTGAATAATTACAGTGCACTGTTGGATGCTGCAGTGAGGAGCAAATTAGGAAATTGACTGCTCAATATTGTTTAAACCAGTGCTAATGTTTTCTTGTCTTAAATGTCAAATGTTTACCTCACCTGACAACGAGAAGAACAGTACACAGGCCTGCTTTACAGCCAGAGTAATGACCAACTCTTACGCGAGCTTTGCAATGATTGGACAGAGCGAGGCATGCATATCACACTCATAACACACTAAACATGCTCCTCCCATAAAAAAAGCTAAAAATATAAAAAGAACAATTTGTATTTATTTTTTATTTCTAAATAAACGTCTAAGCACTTTATAAAACAATCAGCGGTACAATAAAATGAGCAATGAACAGTCAAGCCAACAGATCAAATTGCGAGTTTTGAAGAGAGGAAAGGACCAAACACAAATAAAAGGGAAGGGTATTCCAGGGGTGCGGTGCAAGCAGAGAAAAGGCACGAACACGGAAGGGAGAAGAAGGGGGGCCTGAACTGTTAAACGAGCGATTGCAAACAGAGCGTGGAGGGGAACAGAAAGAAGACAAGAGATACAGAGGAGCGAGGCAATAGAGGCACTCAATTTAAATATGCGTCTATTGATTGGAGATTAAGACAGATGATAATTTTAACACCAACGCAGCCATTTATTGTACTGAATTACCTGTATTTATTGAGTGTGCCTTACATTAAATAAAGTGCACATTGGTCTATTTATTCATCTTTAGAGCACGTATATGCCAGTGGGCCAGTTTGTACATAAGAAGTATTTGGCTATGGACAGGTTATCCTGTTATGTACATGCTATTTGTTATTGTATGTGTCTTCATTTGTACGTTTGCTATTGTTCTGCTGAAGTTGTGGCTGTGTTATTTTGATGTTGTGGACTGGTTAAAATATTATCAATTTCAATATTGTTTTGTTATCTACATTGTGACCTCATAGGGACTCCCATTGCTTTTTAGAATTTGTTTGTCCCTCAAGGGGGTAATTCGATGGGGTTTGCCTTCATTTGAATTTGCATAGCAGAAAAAGGGTAGTTTCCTGTTTTTTCCCCCTTCTTGCAGTTTTCAGCCTAGTGGTGTTTTCGCTTCTAGCAGTGCACTAGCCTGCAGAGATGGATTTCTCAGCCAAGTAGGGTTGCGATTTGGTTGTGACTGATTTGTAGGTGATGCATGCAGTCTTGGACCTTAAGAGCCCTTAATGAATTATAGAGTGCAACTCTGAGTATGGGGGTGATGTGGTTGAATGTTACTTGTCCCGTGAGGCTTGCTGCAGCATGACTGGTTTGAGAGGGGCCCAGGTGGCAACTGGCACTACTACCAGCAGATTGTCATCACAATCCAATTGGGATGGCCAGTGCTTCACAACTGTTCTGAAACTAAGGACAGGGATCAAATGCTCAAAGCCATGGGGGAGCGCAAGCTAGTAGCATGCTTCTTGGGTTGTCTTGGTGACAAGAGTTTTCCATTAGAGGTCGAGTCAGTAGTGAAGCAAACAGACTTTGCACTTGGTAAGAGTTGAGGTCCACATCAATTTAGCTTTGTGTCAGCCAATACTGGACACGAGCATGCTTGGTGGGTTCCAATGAGAATGCAATCGATCTTTGTAGGTTTGAGCTTCAGCACTTGACATCCAGACTTGGGTGAGGAACAGACTGTGCTCGTCGATGGGTCATTTCTGCGAATGAGCTTTAGGCAACGATGCTAGCCATTTGTGTATTGTTGCATTTTGATGTTAGTGTTTGCAAGGAGTTCCCTTGGAGGTTCAATGTAGAGGTTAAAGATGGCAGAGGATCGAAAGCAACCTTGTGCAACACTGCAGGTTACCGGCCAAAAAACAGATTGGTAGTCTTTTAGGAGATTTTGGCGAGACATGCTTTCCATTCAACTGGATGGCAACAGTCTTCTCAATCCCTTTTTTGAAATAGGCGATTGGTGATAGTTGGGCAGATCTCCGGGGTCTAGTGTGGGTTTCTTCATCAAGAGGAGCATCTGTCCACTTTCACTGCATATGGGATGGTCCATTGTGTGAGGGATGCATTGAGAAATGGTGCAGGTACTTCACCTTTGGAGACCTCACAATGGAGGATTCGATATGTTGGTCATTTTAGTTAGTGTGTTGAGCGCCGTCAGTGTGGGGGTCAGGTCTTCTAGATAATTTTCCTAAATTCAATCCATCTTCATAAATTGTGAGCTTGTAAGAATGGGGTGAATGTGGTGTGTTTGAAGATCTCAATGTATTGCCTTTTTTGTCTACCTTGTCTAAGTTAATGGCATTTCATTGTTCAGTGGATTATGGTATTGCCAGGCCTCCCAGCAGCTTGAGTCACTACTTCACGTCATGGAAGATAGATCTGCTCTTGTTGGATGCTTCCATGATGGTTGTGTGGTGGTTTGCTTTAGTGGTGGTGATCCATTGCCTGGGTGCACATCAGAGGGTTTTGTAGGGTGAACAGATCTTTCAGTTGGTGGGATCTTCTTCAGAAAAATGTATTTTCTGTGGATTGCATGCTTGCACTGAAGTGTGGAGGCTTATGTTCATTGAATTGCAATTACAGTGGTGCATGGTTATTTGAGGTCCAAGTTAGGGTATTGGTGAGTTTGCTGAGCTCTGTGTTGATGTTCTCCAAGGAGACAGACTTGGGGCCCGATTCTCAAGTTGTTAAGTATTGAAAAGGGCATTAAAAGGTTTAACGACCTTTTCGGTACTTAAGACCTATTCTGAAGTTGGCGCATTTCTCCGAAGTCGGAAGTAATGCACCAATTTCGGAATATATGTGGCAGTTGCTGGGATGGTTTGGAAACCAACCTAGCAACCGCCACATTCGTAAACTGGCTTTTTGGAAGCCTATTCTTGTGGCACTCCTCCAGTTTAATATATGCGCTAAACTAACGCACATTTACGGTACCCTTTTGGTGCCGTTAAACTGGAGGAGTGCCACCAGTGGAAATGCAAGTGTCCATACACTTTCATGTACACCAAAGCAAGCAGCTTCAACGTTGCTGCAACGTTGAAGCTGCGTGCTTGGGTGTACATGAAAGTGTTCATATACAACACAGGGATGTATATGAACACTCATTTACACCAAAGCCAGCAGCTTCAACGTTGCAGGATGCAACATTGAAGCTGCTCGCTTTAAATGAAAGTGTTCATATACGCCACACGGGTGTATATGTACACTTTCCTATACACCACAGTGAGCAGCTTCAACATCCTGCAATGTTTAAGCTGCTCACTTTGGTGTATAGGATCGGCAGCATTTTCGTTAAACGATTTCCTCGCCTGTTTCTGATGGTATTACAGCGAAAGCACTGTCGTGCTTTGCGATGACGCCCAGGCCCACTTCAGAATCGCAGTGGTGCCTGGGCGTCACGAAATGGTGCAGTGAATCTTGCTATTTAGCACGTTCACTGCGCCATGATGAGGATCAGGCCCTTGGAAGCCAAGGGGATGAGGTTCCCCACCAGTGTGCCAATGGGGAAAGCTCTAGAAAGAGTAGTCTGTTGTCTTGACCAGTTTGTGTTGCCCCAATCGGGCAGAGGGGTGTGATGCAGCAGGATGGGTAACACTACATGGTTTATCCAGTCCTAACATAGGGAGTTGGGGGAGGAAGGGAAGACACGTGATGGATGGAGACCTGGTGAATACCAGGTTAAGGGCATTGCCTTTGCTGTGGGTTGGTTCTGTCGCCACCAGTCGCTTGGTGTTGAGCAGTAAAGCAGTGATATGACAGTCTCTATGGGTTTGTTAGTGGCTTGTGTTGCAGGCAGGTTGAGGTCCCCAAGGAAGATGTTCATTAAGATGTTGACCAATGCTGCTTTGAGGTTAGATTTTGTGGAACAGGGTCTTATTGACTTAGGTATCAGAGGGAAGTGCCAAATGAGGAATTCCAGAGATGCATGCGTGGTGTGCTCCTGGAGAGTAACATGTCTAGAAGGTATTATTGACAATAGTGATCTCTGCCAATCTTCCCTTTGCAGACCACGTGCTGGATGCTGTAGACTATCGGGATGCAGACATCCACGATGTGTGTGGAGGGGGGAGTCAAGAATGTGATAAAGAATGCTACTAGGATGCAAGTAGTAATGAGCTTCCATGTTACTCCCAGTTTACCGTTAAATTGCCGTATTAATTTTCCACAATTAGTCTGCCTAGTCGGGCCAATCACAGTATACTTTGGCATGGACAATCCCAGTTTTAATAAACTCGTATTTACAGCTAGACAACATATCAGTTTTTACAATCCAACTCTCCCAGTTTTCAAAATACAGATATCCCTTTTTGTCAATCTAAAATATTCTTAGTTTGCCTAATGCAGCATATTTCTAATTTGATAACCCTAGCATTTACCAGCATTTCAAAGTGCAATTTCCATGAATAGTCCCATATTAGCAATCCAGTCTGAACACGGTTTTATCAACTGCAGATTCCCAGTTTGACAACCCAACTATAGAAGCAACTGGGATAATCCCAGTTTGATACGATCAATATAGTCCCCATTTAGAGTTTGAAAACCCCCAATTGGTGTCCAGTTTCACACTCATGGAGCACATGCAGGTTTCACAATCCTAGTAGGTCCTGAATGTAATAAATCTGTCAATCCCAGAATACTTAAATGTTGCTGTATTTTACTATAGAGATTTACAAACCAGGTATTTTTACAGTTTCCGAGTTTCCCTCCATTTTGTACAGGAAAACACACACTGGAATTAGTCAATGACTCAATCTCCTTGAATTCCCAATTTGATCATCCCTATACATTCCCAGTGTGTACAGCCACAATATATTCATTTTTAGAATTCCAGTAAACAGAGTGCCACAAGCCCAGCATATTCACACTTTGCGCAGTTCCACTAAATGCCTTGTCTACACAATGCCAATACAATCTCTGATTAACAAAACTACTAGTGTATTGAGAACATGTTTTAAAATGGAACTGCAGGCTGGATTGACAAATCCAAGGGCTGCAATAGGTGTCATTATGTGCTGATTGTATGGACATCCACAAAATTAAGGAGCTGAGGCGGCCATGTTGGGATGTTAACCTGTGTGTCCTTCAGGCCGTGAAGAGAGTCTGGGGATAATGCTGACCTCACAGTGCTATTGTCTGGCTATGGCTACTGTGGTTTTGCATTTCCAGATGTACCAAGTCCCATACATTCCCAGTTTCAAACCCCCAGCCCCCTTTGACAATCCCTCATTGCACAGAGTTTGATAGTCCCATTATATCGCCAGTTTTTGCTATGCCAAAGTATTCTAAATTGCACAAATAGTATTTTGCCATTGTGTTTAGCATCCCCAACATGCAGAATTGCAGTATATTCCATGTCTCCAATCACACAAGTCCAGTATGCTCCTATTTCACTGTTGCACAATTCCAGGGTAGTTCAACTTGACAAAATGACAGGCTATTTCCAGTCTGTGGATGCCCAGTGCACTACCAGCTTGACAGTCACTGAATGCTAGGAGATTGCCAAATCCCAGAATATTCCTAGTTCCAAACTCCCAGAGATATATCCCCATTTCAGCACACCAAAGTACAGTACTATTTTGGCAAATGCACTCTACTTTCTTTGCACAATCCCGGTGTAGTCCCCAGCTTTTACAAACCCAGTATACGGAAGGTATCCACAATCTGGACCAAATATCGCTGCGAGCGGGCTGCCGCTTGAAGACCCGCCGCTTGTTCAGCCCCAACTGAAATAACGCACTTATTGCATTTCATAACATCTAACGCTGGCAGTATAACAATCAGAATCAATCGCAAACATGACCTTCGATACATGCACAGAAAAAACAAAACTGTAAAATATTAACTGAGAACATAGAATACATGGGCGGTGTCTACAAGTGGCAGGAACACAGAAAACCTTTAGGGGGAAAACAGGGCAGGAAGAAGAAAGAGCGGAGTATGTTGGAGAGACTATCCTATGACCTAGTAAGGAAGAGACTCATGATGTTATGAATGCAGGTCAGAAATATGCTCACTTCTGGTGGGGCAATGGATGTGGTCCCTTACTCTTGACCGTCCCAATGGAAGGCTCCAATAGTGCCAAAACTCCTAATTAAATTTTTCATTTAGGGTCATCTCAGTCCACCTACGTGTCACCCTTAGGCAGACACGAGCTCAAGCGATACACATGCTAGATAGGCATGAACCTCCCTCGCCCAAATGAAGCAAATGATAACAATCTTCAGCTTCGCTGGGGTGGGTGCAGTCATGATGGGAGATTCTTACTCAGAGCTCAAGGCAAAAACAGATATATGTACATTTTAAACAGTAAATAATCTAAGGAATCGAGTTAACAGAATAACTAGGTTGATCATGCAAGCATTCATTATAATACACAAACAGTGAAGCAGCCATTTTCCACCTTTCAATAACATGGAGACATCAGAATCTATGGTGTCTCATAACACAATTGAATCAAGTGTATTGCACCATAGCTCGTGGTTTCAATTTTTTCAGATGTGCGCGCGGATTGGTTGTGGGCGGATGGGGGCTGTATTACAAATCTCTATCAAAGCAGCATGGTAAAACTGATGGCGTTTCTTCTGGTTAGCGATTTTAACCAAGGTGTTTATTTAAACTGAATTCCTCATTCGTGTCACAATGCCTTCTGTGCCTAAATATGAGTACATTCTATGACTATGTACAGTGAAACAATTTGGATATATTTTTAGAACAACATGCTTGATATGGTAATGATGTTTGTTAATGCTAATATATAAACCAATTTTACGTACTGCCTAGGAAATTAATCTCTAATATTCGTAAAGATACATTTGGAACTTGATCGAGATGAGGAAACGAGAATAGCTTAATACATATGTCAAGCAATCCAGCTTCATACAATTCTCCCCAGTCACAACATATGGTTCACATAAGGCACAGGAAGAGAACTAAAAAGGAAGCTATGTCGAGTATGGTTGGGCAACAATGCTGCACACTTGCAAGCGACAAAACTGTAAAGCAAAAAATACAAGACATCACCAATCACTGAACATGCAACCATTGTGCTTGTTCCAGTATCAGCTTTTTATAATTGGTTGATAACGCGCTTAATATCCAGAGGTTTCGAAGCGGGGACCCGGGGATCGAACCCGTGTTGATCTGCGGCATCTTGCTTCCAAGACGAGCGTGTTGCTACTTAGCTATCCTCCCGAGAGAATTATGGCTTGTTTACAGGGTAATTTTCACATATAGTTTATGATGTACACATAATCATGACTGTGCATTATACTTGGAAAAGGCCAATACACTTCAAGAACACTATTACTGCGGTCCTAGTTTCCAGACAATCCATTTAAGAAGAGGGGAGACGATTGGCTGGGTGCCCATGAACATGAAGCAGGAGAAAGGTTGGGATACTGGTGAAAGAGCGGTTTGGGAGACAGGGGCGTGAAAGCGACAGGCGTACCTTCAGGGCTTTGATTCGAGTCATAGATCCAGATTTCCTGAATAGACCTTCTGTGTCGAGGTGCTGACTCAGAAACTGACACGCGTCCACCATGAACCTGGCAGAAGGAAAATGCAGATGGTAAGTAGGCACTGGGGTTGTTTGATCCAACTGACTTCATGAACCACAAAGCAATGGCATATTACATCAAGCAAATGATGTAGACAAGTACTGCTAGAGGGCGCTAGCTGGGGCGCCCCTTGGCATGCGCACTCCAGTTTTAGGAATGATCATATTTGAGAGGCACTGATTTACCCAACTAGAGGTTTTTCATAATGCTTTCATGTATGAACTGGTCATGAATATTTTAGGAAACCACGTATGGTGATCTAGTGTAACATTTGTGGGTGCATGTGAACCCCTAAAGTGTATCCAAATTAGGTATGGCCAACTACGTTAACACCACTCAAGTTGTAAGATGCATCAACTGAAGAGCAGATGTTTTGCTTTCAGCTACTTCATTTTTTCACTGGGATGCTGCAATGGGAGGCAAATGCCTCGTATTTTACAGGCCTTACATGTTATAATGTGCAAAGCTAGCATCCCCATCTCGTACATGGCATGTGACAAAGTCATGATATTTAATAGCACAACTCCAACAGACCTTTATCATTCCACATCAAACTCACCTCCCCACGACATGCAACTAATCCTCAATAGATGCAAAGAGAACAGATTACATGGAGATAAGGGCGTCTATTATCCCTTTCCCCACATCTACCCAAAGGTATCCACCTTCAGGACACCAGTCCTCACCATGCATGCACCTCATGAGCTCAAAATCAAAGAGCGCATCGACCAGAACTGGGACCATAAGTTACACCAGGTTTATGGTTATAGGAAGTGTGCACCTTTGGAAGGGTGAGGTTGCAATAGACCGTCATGATAATCAATGACTAACAGTTGGTGCAGTGTGCTGCGCTTGGTTCTCTCCCCCCTCGAAGCCCTCAAACTGAGATCCTGGATCACTTTGTGGGGTACTTGGGGAGTCCAATAGTGAATGTACTTTTGCACGTTAGCTTGTAATATGGTTAGAGGCTGGTCCCTATGGAGCTCTGAAGTACAAGTTGCATATTTTAAAGTGGACAATGCTGGGAAACACAAGTAGCTTAGCGATGTCATGAGCACAACCTGTGCATCTGAGAAATATCTAAATGGGGCTATGTGAGGTTGTGCTGTGGACCCACAGTGTAAGCCCAGAACTAGATGAAGAGCCAAAGCCTGCACCAGAGGCGGGCATGAGAATATAAATAAGGGATCTGTCTGCAGCGAGCGGTGGTCTGGCCCAGTGGAGGCCATCATGCTAGGGCCGCCCTGATCCACCCTTCCTTCGGATGCACAGACAAGACTGCAGTCAATTGTTAGCCCCCATCAGTGATCTAGCCACTGATGGATCCGCAAATGGAATTAGACTTGGAGCATTGCAGAGCTTCCCCAGGTAATATGGAGGAAGACAGATGTTACACTGGAGTTTCAGCCTGCTTAACTCCAATCCTGCAAAGCAGTAAGAGGGCGGAGAGAGACCTAATACTGCAGCTCTTTATATCGAGGGGGACCGTGCATTGCCAATCTCACTCATTTTAAATGGACAGGATAGGTAGGCTGCACTCGTTCTCCAAGTAGTTCAATGTATGTGGCTGTAATTAGTAGTAGTTTGAGGTTATGGCTTAATACATAGGCCAGGGATGGGAATGTAGTACTTTGTTGGCAGTCAGTTTTTCTCTCATATATATTCATTCCCACACATATACAAGGAAAACACTTTAGTTGCAGGGACGTTAAGGTGAGAACCTTACGCAATCAATGAATCAATCAAGTACTTATATTTTGCACTGTCACCAAAAGGCAACATGGCACATTTGAAAAAGATACTGGGGAGATGAGTGGAAAATCATGTGAACAGATGAGTTTTTAAATTTTGTTTAAAAAGTGCAAAGACCATGGTATGCCGTAGCGCCGGTGGCAGTGAATTCCAGAGTCCAAGCCCGGCAGTGGAGAAAGCTCTGCCCCTGATTGCTCTTTTCGATACTTAGGAACACATAGGAGTGCTGCGTCACTAGATCTGAGGTGGGCGGCATGGGCTCTGTAGTTTCTCCTGAATAGCCAACAACCTTTTCCGCTCAGTGGATCATACAAGAGGCTTTAAGTATAACTCGCGCCGCAACCCAAAGACAGTGTAGGGCTTGATGCTCCTTAGAGACATGCTGACCAAAAGGGATCCGCTTCACTAATCGAACTGCCGTGTTTTGCAACACCTGAAGACACTGAATGAGATACGATGGTTGCAGTAATCAATGCTCCCGTTAAGGCAAGCTGCGACTACCTGGGCATGAAATTTCCCAGGGATAAAAGGGAGAACTTTCTTCAACTGCTTCGTTGTGGAAGCAGAGCCCACAGACCGAATTTATCTGGTTCTCCATAGTCAGTAAAGTGGGTATTTTGATGCACACATTCCGGACCACCTTAGCAGGTTCTGGCAAAGGGCCACATGAAGGCAGCCAGAATTCAGGAGGTCCAACCCGCAGAGGGATCAGTCGAGCCCACAATCAAGACCTCAGTCTTTCCACCATTACATTTTAGCAAGTGGCTTCCATCCAACCCCAGATGGCGTCAAGACATTATTTTAGCCTTGCTTCCGCTCCAGGCTGATCTGGCCCTAGCATAAACAGAACTTCGGTATCATCTGTGTAGGAAAAGACCTGGAACCCAAATGTCCTGAGAAGTGTTATTAAGGGCCGGATATACAGATTAAACACCAGCAGGGACAAGGCTGAACTCTGCAGGTCCCTGCAACAGGGGAAGAAAACAGGAGGTCAGGAAAGCACAGAACCAGTCCAAGACTGGTCCATAAAAACCCTGCCTATTGTAATCTAGATAGCAGGATCTCATTGTCTATGGTGTCAAAAGCATCCAACCGGTCCAATCGAATAAGGCCTGCTGTGCCGCCTTGATCATGGCAAGATCATTCAAGTACTGCCACCAGAACAGACTACATCCCAATCAGGGGGCAAAAGCCCATTTGGTAAGGGTCAAACATTCTGTCCCCCATGAAAAACCCTCAGCTGCGGGGTAACCACTGCTTCCATCACTTTCATGAGGAAAGGCAGTAGTGAGATGGGACGGTAATTAGATGAGACTGAAGCATCTAGAGGTTTATTTCAGCAGGGGAATCACCAATGCTTCTTTTAACTTAGCAGGAATTTAACCAAAAGCCAGAGCGGAGTTTACGAGTTCAGCAAGAATCTCCCAATAATTATCAGGGCTACCACCCTGCTCATCTCAACCCCACTGGTAGATGTATTTGGTAGATGTAAAGCAATTAAATGGGGTAACAGCCACTTTTACAGGTGATAACTGGGGACAGCAGATCTTGCGAGGCGCAACAGTGTCAGGTTCCACTGTCCCTTTGTCTATGACGTCTTTTCTAATCCCCCTAATTTTATACATTAAAAAAAGAAGAGCGATTATCGCACAATGACTGCGAACTGGGCGAGCCAAGATTCGCAGCTGGGTTGGTAAAATTCTTCACTATTTTTTGGGGGCATTCACAGACAACTGAATAGGAGTTGCCCAAATAAGCCAGTTTGGCTGCTTTCAAAGCCTTATGATAAGCTGTATGTTGCTAAGGGGGATAATGGAAAGGGGGTTGGGGAGACCACTGAAAAGGGGCTAGCTCATTTGCCACTGTCTACATGGCTGCGGCCAAACAAGATAAGGGGAAAAGGGCCTGGGCCCGATTTCTCTATTTGGTCGATCTTCTTCCTCTTCTGCTCCGCTGTTATTTCACTTATCCATTTCCTCTCATAAAATCTGTCAACGCATTTCTCTTTACTCACATTTTCTCAAATCTTAATGCCTTTTCCTCCTGTTCAACACAAGCAGTAAAGTTCTAACACTCTTTCTTACTTCCTCTTTGTAATTCTTCTTAACTGGGACGAGTAAGAGCATTCCAGTAATGATTACAACTGTTTCTTGGCAATTTCCCTTCTTTGTTTAGACTGAGATGAGTGAAGGATTCCAATAACGATTATCACTTTCTCTTAGTGTTTCTATAACTTGTGGACTGGGACAAGCATGCATGCTGCAGTAATGTGTATTGCTCTCTTAATCTTTATTTCTGTCTTTTGACTGAGACGAGAAGACATGTCTCAGTTATAATTATTCTCTCTTGGTATCCAAGTCTTCCTTTTGACTGAGAAGTGTATAGGAGTCCCAGTAATGATTAGCTCTCTCATGTTCCCCTCCCTTCTCTCCCATTTCCACCTTTACCTGTGGTTTGTAAGGGTAATGCCACTGTGGTCCTGCGTGGACTGGGAACACCTTCTCCTTGTCAGGATGGCTACTCTCACTGGAAAGTGACAAACTAAGGTCTCTGTTGCTCCCTCCTTTGCTTCGTTGTTTGGCCATTTTGCTTCCCAAAGAGCCCACGGTGTCTTGTATGTGGTTGTGCCGCCACCCTTCCTTTATCGGCACACACCCCCCTTTGGCGTTCTCATTCACTGACTTTTCCCAACACAAGTTGGTGACTTGCTTTGGTTCTCTCAGTCTCACCGAACACTCAGTCCCCACTTTGGTCTGCAGCGTGGCTTCCCCTTTCCAAAGCGTTGCTTTGTTTTTCTCTTCTGGTTCCTTTCTCCGTGATGGATGCCACGCGTCCAGGACTCCATCATGATTTGAACTTTGCGGTCCTTCTTTCTGTGTCAGGGTCCCGCCTTCCCATTTCATGACGTCCTGCTGGGGCTTCACTGAGCACTTGTACAGGTCCTCCTTTTCTTTCAATTGTTCATTCACTATGGCTCGAATTATCTTCGTCCCAGTCACTCTCATAGATCTTAAAGTTATACTTGGTGGACTATAACAAACTGTCTTGTTCTTCAGGTCTTCCTTCACAAGAGCTTGTAAAAGAGGATAGGATGATCTTGGGTTTAGGGAGTTCTAAACTAGAACAGGAGTCCTTGTGCCCAAAGGGGGAGTTTCTCCCAGTGAGGTCAGAGGGGGGAGTTTGAGCACTAGGAACTAGTGGTTCCCGCGCCTTACTCACTATTTAATAGTTAGGTCCTTGTTGCACTTGCAGCCGGTTGGTAGAAACGGTTGGGCCCGCGCTCTTGGTGCCCAGGGTATAGGTAAATGCAGTTTTGTTGGAGTTCCTATGGTGCCTCAGATTATAAACATTGGTTTCTTTCACTTGTTGAGTGACATAGGTACAGTCCACACGTTTGTATTAGGTTTATAGCTTGTGTTTTATTACATTCTGAGAAGGTAGAAATTGTGTTTGTTGAGACTGGTCAAGGAGGCTCGTAGCCTTATTCTGTAGTACATTTAAGGAGGTGGAAAATAGGGTGGGGGGCCGATTAGCCCTATGCTCTGATCGTTGTCACTGTTAGGTACATCTATTTGCGTGTTCGTTCAAGTGGTGGCCTCTCCCAGTGAGGTCCTGCTTGCCTCCAAACCAGGGCGGGTATTGCTGAGCAGGCTCGCCTCTCTAGCCTCAAAAGGAAAGGCTCCCCCCCTGGGTAGAAGTGACAGAATTCCACGATTCGTCACATACTATGGATGCTGGAATGAACATTGCCCCATGCAAACCAGTAAAACTAAATAAAATAACCTATCAGCGAGACTTCTGAGTGTGTGTAGCGTATTTCAAGAGACCATCTTATTGGAAAAGTAATCTTTAAAAAAAAAAAGTCATGTTATCTGTGTTGACCTGCATGCAGCGCATGCCACCATTTAAGGAGTAGAATGATTCTTTCGATTGAGTAGCTCATTTTTCTGTTGAAATTGGTGAGAGGCGTTTTAATCTTGTGGTTAGTTCGAGTTAGATGTTTGGCAAGGTTATTTGGGTTGTGTTTTTGAGCATACTCTTTATGACTTGCTGGATCCTTGCCAGATCTCTAGGTCTTCCAGAAGAACAAGTTACTGTCTTACCTGGTAACGTTCTTTCGATGGGATGGTCCGACGACGTATTCCATATCTATGACAGGTAATGTCCACAGCTGTGCTGCTTCGGAAAATCTTTGGCGTCTGTGTCCTGCGTCGATGACGTCAATGCGCCGTCCCGAGGACCTCCTCCGACGGCCGACGTCACCCGATGTGATAAGTAGGACGCACGACGCCCATAGCCTGTTATAGTTATTTCCCAGAACGTGTGCCACCAGTTTTCTGCCAGTCAGACACAACACAAGGCCTTGCGGAACGCAAGCTGCAATCGCAAAAGAAATTCTGCAGCGGGGAAGGGAGGGAGGGAGCGATATGGAATACGTCGTCGGACCATCCCATCGAAAGAACGTTACCAGGTAAGAAAGTAACTTGTTCTTCGAAGGGATTGGGTCCTCCGACGTATTCCATATCTATGACAGACTCCCAAAGCAGTACCAAGCAAGGAGGTGGGAAAGAATTTAGAATACAAATTTAGCATGCCCAATCAAATTGCGGAATAGAGAACTACCTTGCCAAAGGCCAGATCTTGCCCTCTGATGGAATCGAGGGAGTAGTGACGTACAAAAGTATGTACTGAAGCCCAGGTGGCTGCATCACAGATGTGACGAATAGGAACTCCCCTCTGCAGAGCAGTAGACACAGCCACTCCCCTGGTAGAATGGGCCTGCAAGCCAGCCGGAGGATCCTTACCCGCCAAGCGGTAACCCTCGGAGATAGGTAAAATAATCCAACGAGACAGTCTGTTTCGTCACAGCTTGTCCCAAACGCTTTACAGCGTAACCAATGAAAAGTTGATCGTCCACTCTGACCCGGGACATGCGCAAAATATAAAAGCTCAATGCTCTCCTAGGATCAAGCCTATGGAGCCTCTCCTCTTCCTTACCAGGATGTGGAGGAGGATAGAACGCCGGAAGAACAACCTTCTGGCTCAAATGAAATTCCGAAACCACCTTCAGAAGAAAAGAAGGACGAACTCTAAGAACAACCCTGTCCTTATGAAACACAGTGAAGGATGACTTAACTGAAAGTGCCTGGAACTCACTCACTCTGCGAGCGGAAGTAACCGCAACCAAAAACAGTTTTCAGAGTTAACAGCCTCAAAGGGCAAGAATGTAAAGGCTCAAACGGAGCACCCATAAGAAACTTAAGAACAAGGTTCAAATCCCAACCTGGCACCAGAAAAGGTGACGGAGGGAACACATTAGTGAGCCCTTTCAAAAACTGCGAAATTAAAGGAATTTTAAAATAGGAACACTTCAGACGAGCGCTTAAATATGGACAGCGCCACCAGGTAACCTTTAATGGTCCCCACTTGCAAGCCCCTGTAGGCCAAAGAAAGCAAAAAAGACAGAACCATGGGAATGTCACATTCAAAAGGATCCACATTCTGAACTCTGCACCAGTCGCAGAACTTTCTCCAACGGCAACGGTACAGAGACTTAGTTGCCGGCCGCCTGGCCGAGAGCAACACCTCCATCACGTCTTCAGGGAGGTCCCAATCCTTATACCTCAACCTTTCAGAAGCCAGGCGTGAAGATTGAGGGTTCTGACCTCTGGATGGAGAACCTGACCCCCCTCCCGTGAGAGCAGATCGTCTCGGTAGGGAAGACGACGTGGAGGGCAGATGGACAAGTCGAGAAGGTCCGGGTACCATGTTCTCCGGGCCCACGCCGGAGCAATGAGGATCATCCGGGAACCGAACCTCCGTAACCTCCGCAGCACTTGCGGGATGACGGGGACTGGAGGAAACCCGTACAGCAGTGGGAATGACCACTCCACCACGAACGCGTCTCCTAAGGCTCCTTTTGGAGGAAATTCCCGCGAGCAAAACCTTTCGCACTTCCGGTTGACACTGGAGGTAAAGAGATCCACTTGAGGGGTCCCCCAAAGGGTGAAGATCTCCAGGAGAATCTCCTGAGATAGCTCCCACTCGTGAGAGATCGAGCTCTGCCTGCTCAGAGCGTCCGCCGTCTCGTTGTCATCTCCGGCCAGATGAACAGCCAAGATCGACACTTCCTGCTGGATGGCCCAGAATTCGAGCTGCATCGCCTCCCTGCACAGCGGAAGTGACCCTGCCCCCCCTTTTTGTTGAGGTAGTGCATGGCCACTGTATTGTCCGTTAGAATCAGGACACTCCTTCCGCGCACAGTCGGCAGAAAAGCCTTCAGGGCTAGCCTGACGGCCCTCAGCTCCAACAGATTGATATGGAGTCTGGACTCCGACAGAGACCAACGACCGCTGTCAACTCGTTGGCATGAGCTCCCCATCCCGTGAGGGAGGCGTCCGTCACGATCGTCACCTCCGGCCAGGGCAGCCAAAAGGGGGCCCCCTTCATCAGATTTCCCTCGACGGCACACCACAGAAGGTCCCGGGCCACCGAGGGCGGCACCTGAACAGGGTCCGACAGCCTGCCGGAAGACAGACCACTGGAGCTGGAGTACCCACTGCAAAGATCTCATCCGCAGACGAGCCTCTGGCACCAGAAGAATGCAGGATGCCACGAGGCCGAGCAGTCTCAAGAACTCGGACGCTGGGAGATCCTGGGCAAAATGAAACTTGTGCACCATCTGCTGAATGTGAAGAGCCCTCACCTGAGGAGGAAAACACTGCCCCAGGGACGTGTCGAGCACTGCTCCGATGTACTGGAGCCGCTGCGTTGGTGTCAAATGGAACTTCTTTAAATTGAGGGAGAAGCCCAGCCTGTGAAGGGAGTGGCAGGTGACGGACAGATGATCCAGGAATTGCTCAGGAGAGCTCCCCCTGATCAACCAATCGTCCAGGTAGGGGTAGACATGAATCCCCCTTTCCTGAGATGCGCTGCCACCACCACCATGAGCTTGGTGAAAACCCTTGGACGGAGGTCAATCCGAACGGCAGGACCCGAAACTGAAAGTGCGAGTCACCAACCGCAAACCTCAGGTACTTCTTGTGCCTGGGATGGATCGGCACATGGAAGTAAGCATCCTTGAGGTCGAGAGACACCAACCAGTCCTGAAGTTGAAGGGCCTGGAGGACTTGAGACAGAGTCACCATCTTGAACCTGTCCTTCCTGAGGAGTTTGTTCAAACCGCGCAAGTCCATGATGGGTCTCAATCCCCCGTCTTTCTTCGATATCAAAAAATAAGGGGAATACCATCCCTTGTTCCTCTCCGCTACAGACACCAGTTATATGGCGCCTTTCTCCAGCAGGGCTTGAATTTCCTGTGCAAGGAGCGGACCCGGACTCTTCAAAGAGAGGCTCCCTGTTGGATTGTCGTGAGGCCTCTGCCGAAAAGGAAGACAGTAGCCATGGGTTTTGATCTCCAGAACCCACACATCCGAAGTAATGGCTTGCCACTCTACAAGATGCTGCGCCAGCCTTCCCCCAACCGGCGAACCATGGGACCTGGCCTCATGACTGAGTGGTAGCGGCTGCGGCATTGCCCGAGAGGCCTTGGCACCTCGAGTACCTTTATTTCCACCTCTGGCACTCTTACGATGGCCTCTTTGACTGCTAGCTCCCCTCGCTTTACTGAAGGACGAGTAATAGCAAACGGAACCTCCCCTCCATTGCTGTCCCCTAGGACGAAAAGGCGGAGGTTGGCGAACTGCAGCGCCCAACGACTTCGCTGCAGCTTTGGAGGTCTGCAACCTCTCAAGGCTCTCGTCAGCCTTGCTGCAAAAAAGGTGTTCACCGTCAAAGGGCATGTTGAGGAGCCGGGACTGCAAATCAGGAGCGAACCCAGACTTCCGCAACCACGCAAACCTGCGCATTACGGTGCTCGGTGCCATGGTCCGGCTGACACAATCCGCCAAGTCCAAACCTGACTGAACGGCCTCACACATGGCATCCTTGCCATCCTGAACCATAGCAAGGAAACCATCCCGTTCGTCCCCTTCAGGAATATGTTCAACCGCTAATGCAACAGTTCCACAGAGTGTGTGTGAAACGAGACAAGGCACATATGGAGTTGGCCGCCTGAAGCGCCATACCCTCCGAAGATAACACTTTCTTCGCCCAGCCATCAAAACGTTTGTCGTCCCTATCCGGAGGGATGGTAGGATACGACGCCTGCTTTGCCGGGGCCGTAGCCGCCTGCACCACCAAACTCTCCGGAGTGGGGTGCCTAGACAAGTAGCAGGGGTCGCTACTGGCTGGACGGTATTTTCGCGACAAAGACTTGCCCACTGCCGGGAGAGACTCCGGAGCAGTCCAAGCCGCCGCCACCCTTCTCTGCAGAGCCATATGAAAAGGCAAAACCAGGTCAGTGGGGGGGACCGAGATCAAGGATGTCCGTGAGATCATCCTGAACGAACTCCCCTGGGGGAGTTGACCAACCCAAGTACTCGGTGACCAGAGACATAAGGCGCCGATATGAAGAATCGGCATGAGTGCCAGGCTCCGGCCTACAAAAATCCACCTCCGGAGAGGTGTCCAGTCCACTGGCATCATGCAGCGACGGCCGCAGGTCTTCAAAGTGGCTATGGCCCGAGATAAGTTCATCGGGAACCGTAACCGGAACCAAGCCGCCATCAGAGCCTTCATCACCCTCAGAAATGTACTCCAGGTGGGGAGAGGAAGACCTCTGGGGACCAAAGCAGTGCCTGACCTTAGCCAGAGCCTTTCTAGGGGCAAACCCCGTGCCACGGGGCCCCTCCGACACCACCGCCTCAAAAGGCGTCGAGGGCACCGAACGGGTCGGCGCCGGAGTCGACAGAAAAGGCGTCGACGTCGAGTGAATTGGTGTCGACGTCAGCTGCAGCGCCGCCAGCATCGGCGGCGTCGACACAGGCCTCGGAGCTCCGAGCGTGTCTCTCGACGACCTAGGCCCCGACGACCCCCTCGGAGGCGGAGCCTCGAGAGAAATCGTTGACTACCTCGGCGCCACAGGCGTCGATGTCTTCTTCGAAGATGGCACAGGATCACACGGTCTCGAGCGCGTCGAGGACCGGGACCTGGAACGGGCATGGCGAGAACGGCTACCCTTGTCCGAGCGGTACCTCTCCCGCGAGCCGTGCCGACCACCCGAGCCCGAAGGCGTACGAGCGGTGTCTCTCGACCGGTGCCGACCGACCCCACTCAGAGGCACGGACGGACCGGTGCCCTGCGATTCATGAATCGCTAGCATCTGCTTCCCGAAGTAGCTCCAGTGTCACTTGTATTGAGGGATAAGCGACCCGCCGACGGGCGGAGTCCTCGGAAGAGGACGGGGAAGGCGACCTATGCCGGCGCTTCCGGGAATGCCTCGAAGAGGCAGAGGAGTGGCGAGACCGACTCCTAGAAGGAGACCCACTGGACTGATGACGCGTAGAGTCGCCCCTCGAGTCATCTGTCGAAAGCCCCGCAGACCTCGACCTCAGGGGCTTAGACACCCGGCCTACCGACAGCTTCTTCTTGCGTTCCCTCAAGGCCTTTGCCGTGAGCGACTGGCAGTCGACACAGTCGTCCGTATCGTGGGCATCCCCGAGGCACCAGAGGCAGGCGTCGTGCGAGTCTGTGACCGACATCTTGGACCCACAGTCCCCGCATTTCTTGAAGCCCGGACGCGGGGTTGAAGACGAAGAAGACATCGCCACAAAAAGGTCTTCACAACAAACCGAACAGGTTCAACGAACCGAGAATTGAAAACAGCAAACTCCAACGAGTCGAGGCGTACCGAGATTCACGAAGCGAACACGTTCGTGGAAAAAACGGAACTGAGGCTATGAGCGTCGTGCGTCCTACTTATCACATCTGGTGACGTCGGCCGTCGGAGGAGGTCCTCGGGGACGGCGCATCGACATTGACGCAGATGCCAAAGATTTTCTGAAGCAGCACAGCTGTGGACATTACCGGTCATAGATATGGAATACGTCGGAGGACCCAATCCCCTCGAAATGGTATACTTCCTATCCATCAGCAGTAAGTAAGTGTGAAGATATGCCAGCCAAAGCCAACATGCAATCATTGCTCCAAGAGGCGACAAGTCATTGCCTCAGAGCTGGGAACAGGTACCGACCACATTGGTGCCAGGACAAATAGTGTGCAGATATAATCATTTGGCAGCCTCCTACTCAAAAAACACTTCACTGAAAGCAGACATCAAGTGGTTCCAAAAAGTTGATTTCAAGCGTTCATTGCGACTTGTTCACACTAAAAAAACAAACTGTTGTAGAGTCTTCTGAACTTCTGGCTCCCGACCATTCATCTCCGTTGATCGGATTTTAAAACATCACTGGACATCGGAGGAAGTAGCAAGCCTGCTTTGGACACTGCCTGCAATTCACTTCACCCTCAGCGAATGTAGCCCCAAAAACATTTTGTATGGTGAAAGGTTTCATTCTTCAGTGATCTCAAGCACCATCAGATGCCAGGAATGTCCCCTCTAGGTACAGCACAGTCCTCCTAAAACGGCCCAAAGCAGATCTTTAATGAACATTTTGCTACCAACCCAAACCTTAGTGGTCCCCGAGAATAAATGTCTTATCATAAGGTCAAATCCCTCATTCCTACTGATTGTTGAAACATTTTTATCCTGCTAGCTTCTGTTTTCCATTAAAATATTTGGGTGGTATTTAGCATATACATTTCTACATTACTTTTCTCTGGACTTAAGATCCTTTGTATCTAAACAGCTTTTCTTTGTGCTAGCTTCCCCCGCTCTCTGGCACATTGCGCAGGGCTCAGCCTTTAAGCTTGCCTAACATCCACCACACAAGAAGTTTGGGCCTGCAACTCATCAGCCCTAGCCAGCTGAGTCAAAGCTGAGGGAGCACGGGAGTCATAGGTCAAACCCGCAACATCCTGGCCACTTACTTCCATATACCATTAAATCTCACACGTATTTTGCAGTGGTAGTGCTTCCTCAATCATCCCTAGTGAGCCCTAGCTTGCTGATGTAGAAAGGGCAGATACTTACTGAGGGATGGAGTCGTCATTGTTTGAAAGGGGCAGCGCTTGCAGAGGAATCCCAAACAGGCCAATGCGTGGTGATACAGACTTCTCCTACAATACAAAGCAGTAGGGAATTAGAGACTTGCCCAGAAACCAGAACTTCCATAACAAATACGACAGTCATAAATATTGGTAGAAAAAAAGTCTTGTTACATGGCCTCTCCCATAACCGCAATATATAAGCACCCCACTACAGAATGGGTGATACCACGCAGAGAGCCAAGACGAGGTCTACTAAGTTAACATCTAGTCTGCTGTACAAATATAGCAGAGCATCCTAAACTCCATAGATCCACTATAAATGCCTGCCTTTACCAGAGACTTAAAGCAGGGCTTACGCAATGCAGTATCACTGTGCCACACCCTGAAACCTATGCAACGCTGGCAGGTCCTCTGCACCAATTACATTAAGGCCTACTCTTAAAGTATCTCCTGCTGCAAGACACATGCTACACAAGAGGCCTACAGGAGGAGATCCTACACTATACAAGAGACTGCAATGTGTGCAATAGCCATATGGAAACCCTATGGGAGGTTAAGCAATAGAAGCGGTGAAAGGTTGCACATACTACGAGTAATAGTAACAATGCCCCCCCCCCCCCCCAACAAAACATATCGGCAATTGGGCCTGTGAAAATATGCGTATATAGTTGTAGCTTCTTTAAGAAACCTGCATTTGACTTGAAGAGCACTTGCTCTGGGCTACGAAGAGCACTTGCTCTGGGCTACCGGTAGAGGCGGACAATAGTCATGTATATTCAGACTGTAGGACTGCTCTGCTGTCCCTGGGGAACATCCTGCCACAAAGGATACCATGTGAATGCAGATGGTTGTACAATAGTCTTTCCTCACTTATCTATATGGTTCTTCAACCTATGCAGTGTCCCACCTGCAGGGATTTCAAACTTTATGGGAGTAGATGGGACAAGGCTTGTCTGAGGATGTCTACAGAAGTTACTCGTCCAGTCAAAGCAGATGACAAATGGGGGCTAGCCACTACTCCCCTCCCAACTCAGCAGACTGCTTGAACGAATAAAGAGCAGCACTCCTAAGGAAAGGCAGAGGGAGTCCCTCACACGAACCTTAACATTATCCATATACATCACAGAGCACTCCAAGGAGGAATGAAGCTGTACACGTCCCATTTAGGGGGCTCAAAACACAGAGCTCATCCCATGGAGTGATTAACAAAGATCCACAAAACAGTGCAGTAAGCCTTTTAGGTGTTCATGTTGACAAAAGTGTCCCCAGCTTCTCCTTTTGTCCCCCCCCGCCCTTGCTGCACACCACATTAGAACCCGAATCACAAGAAAACTGGCGGAGTGGTGTCATGGTTTGTGCGCACACAAGCTGCATAGCGATCGCACAATATCAACAGGCTCCTCTGTCACACAAGAACTTGACTGGTACAACACCCTCCAAAGATGTTGGGTCACAGAGCCGGTCACAGGCACTTCAAGATAAAACAAGAAGCTACTGATTTGTACAAAAACCAACAAGCACCAATTAGTCAATGTCCCAAGAAAGTAAATTTAGTGCCATCAGGAATAATATTTGAACCTACATTCATCCTAGCTGAATTCCCCCCGAAACTGCACAGGCTAGAATAAAGACTAGTCATTTAGGAAAATATAACCCTCATTTGAATATTTCATCTTGGGTAAATGGTAATGTAGTGCCCAATAGATCTCTGCCATGAGCAAATAGGATTAGTTTTGTTGCATTTGGCTAAAATATCTTTGCATAGAAATATTTATACATGCGAGATACATGTACAACAAAATGATTTGCCCAGGTCTTTGAAGGGTAGCTATGGGGAGGAAAGGGAGCTTAAGAAAACCTGGGAGTGCCTTTACTGAGAACACTGCCACATGACCCGTTCAGGAAGGAGACCACCATCACGTTTCAGTTCATTGTAGGCTTTACACAGGAGAAATCTATTTGCTTATCTGTCTAGTCCCACCAATAAGGGCAGTCTCGTCTCTTCTCTGAAAAGGAGTAGCATCAGGAACCCCAGACGCGCGTTTCTACTTGGTTTGGCATCAGTTAAGTATGCCAAGCATCTCCAGACAGTGATCAAGCAGTCCCCTTCTTGCTTACCTTTAGCAAGTGTTTTACAATTGCAAAAATGTGGGAGCCGGTCTACAGACAATGAGAACTGCCACAGCCTGTTCTATGGGATGGTTCTCATTCAAGAAAGTCTGCCAACACATGTGAACTCACTGTACCAATCACATAGGAGAAAGGTTCACCAGGTCTAACTTACAAGGGTGTTCCAGCACAAAAGGCTACGCGATTCTCCTCTGAAACAAGAATAGCATGTTACCTTCCCTGCGGAAATGACATTTATTCCCAGTCACCATGCGAGCTATCCATTATCTAGGCCCAACTACTGTTAAACCTCCTTTCACACAGAGCTTTAAGGACGAATAACACGGAAGGGGAAGCACTGTTTGGGAGTTACAGGATTGGTACCAAA
Organism: Ambystoma mexicanum; assembly: GCF_040938575.1. Classification (NCBI taxonomy): domain Eukaryota; kingdom Metazoa; phylum Chordata; class Amphibia; order Caudata; family Ambystomatidae; genus Ambystoma; species Ambystoma mexicanum. Next base: position 722,996,571 of record NC_090923.1, read on the forward strand.
TCCAGTTTAGAAGCGTATGGGCAGGCAGTTTCAGGATTCCTGAGCAATCAAGGGGTCAGCAGGACCCTCGACGTTGCAGGACACTGGTGTGTCATCCAGACAGTTGAGTGCTATCCCAAGTGTGGGTTCCAAATATACCAAGTCCCAGTTCCAATCTGCCTCAATTTAGCTGCATGTAGTGGCTAAATGCCAGTCAGGTCGTCTTGCTCTTGATGGGAAGTCTATGGTTGGAGGTGGAAGACCGGAATGTCTGAGCTGGTAGGTCAATGACAAGCCTTGTAGGGGATTTTAGTTGTGGAGCTTTGTGGAAAGTGTCCAATAGGAATGGAGGGAGCTTTACTAATCTCTGCTTTAGTGACTAAGGTTTCGCTGCATGAAGGTGAACAGGGCGACATGGTCGTCCTACTGCTTGTGGCCAAACTTCACCTTCATGGGAGTTTTCATTCACCAGGTACTAATTTGAGTGCATGAAATATTATAATTTGTTGCCGTTTTGAAGATAACAAACCAATCATTGGCAGATAGTTTTCTGACAATCTGGCCTTCTAGGACTTTCCCAACAGAGACAGATAATTAAAACGGCAGTCTTTGGATATGCCTAAAGCTTTAAAAAAAATAAACCTTAAAGGTGAGTGAGAATGGTCCAGTACCATTTTACAATCTTGGACCCAGTTTTGTGGGTATAAGTGTCTTGAGCTTTCTATAATTATGTACTTCTATTTTCTGTTTCTATATTTAAGTGTGCTCTTGTGCTCCACCTTTTATCCCTGTGGGGAAGGTAAAGGGCCGTCAGGTGTGTGTGATTATCATCAATTGCCGGACTCTGACGGACCCCTTCTGTTGGGACATGTCAGGTAAACGGCTCCGGTGTTAGTCTGTTGTCTGTTATAGTGTAAGGTGTTTGTGTCGGGAAAGGGTGGGTGGGGTAGAGCTTCTAAATATTAAACAGGGTAGGGTGTGGAAAAGGTGTTACAAGGAAGGGGGTACCGCTTCTCAACTTTTGGTGTCCCACTTCCACTCTCCAAAGACCCCCATTCAGGTGATCTTCCCCCATTGGTCTACCCCCAGGAACTGGATCCAATAGCGATGGCCTTGTCCTGGCCACCTTGACAACAGATCTAAGGGGACCAGCGGGTGAGACACCTTCAGGTTTTCACAGCATGCACATCACAAGTACAAGCAGTGTGGGAAGATATTAATGATATTGCACAGGCCCAGAACTGATATTGGGCAGTTATACATATTTTTCTTGTCCGACTCAATCTTTTGAGTAGGTTTTTTTATTGTTCTTTAAACATAGACAAGAGGTCATTCATTTAGGTATAACTAACATTTAAATCCACCAAGAACCGAGTTAAACATACCTATGTGTGGGTAAGGTCTCTTACATCTAACAGACCTAAATAATTCACTAGTCAGAAAATGTTAACTATAGTTATGTCTGGGTCGGTTGAGCATATTGCCACGGCTCCAGGATATAAAGACGCCTTTATTTGCCCTTTCTTGCCATCCTGTCTATGTGTTTCATGTACAGGGCAAACAAGAAAAGAGTGGCCAACTGTCGTGAGCACCTCTCGATTTTCAACTAATCAGAAAGCCACACTTTTGCTGCATGATTCATACATGCTTATATACATCCATTGAATTTACTTTCTAGCCTTGATTTTGCAATCGTTTCTAACTTAAGAACCCAAAACGTCAATCCGAAGGCTCTGCATCTTGCAGGATGATAGAAAAGCCTTGGCCATCAATTTATGCTGTGTTGATCAGAGCCAAGCAGGTTTCGAATACGTGTAGTAACGCGCCTATCTGAAATGAACCCCAGCTGAAATTGTGAAATTAGAGTGGTATGGTTTAGTCAATCTGCAAATAGTTTTGAAAACTTACTATAGGATTTGGAGGTAAAATGGATCTGCTATATGCTATTTCAGGCTTTTTTGGCAAATCGTATTTTCTTCTAACCAACATTGGGGACAGGGGCTTCAAAATGTTTCCAGGATATGCTTAAATAATAGCATGAATAGGGATACGTTTGTAATGTTTTGTAAAATTCACGAGGGATTCCATCAGGTCCAGCTTCTTTGTCATTTTGGAATGCTTGTAGGTCTTCTTAGATTTCTAGTGCATAAGACTTTTCTGAGGCGAGTGGCTCCAGTATTAGTCCCTCAAAATACTGAATGATGCAAGTAACACCGCTGAGTCAACAGTTCGGCAACACTGGCTGAAGATTTGGGTCTCCTGTGTGTTGCCCTGTTCCGTTGATTAATTTGCTGAGACTAGCATTTACTGCTTCCTCTTATCTCAAGGGCGATACGTTTCGTCACTGTCGCAGATTTTACTTTCGCTACCAATCGCTGCTTTTGCCAATTTACTTTCATGTGCCTTTTTGAAATCCTCCAATAATGCCATCAGTTTTCTAGGTATGTTTTCTGTGGGTTCTTTGCTTGCCAATAAATGGGAAAATAATCATGCACGTTTAATGTCATGTGTGTTTTTTGGGGCTTTGAATTACTTGAGATGGTACGATGACCTCATGCTGCCTTAAAGGCATCCCAGATTGTCCCTGTATTACTTAACACACACTGTAATAGAATATGACCAGCTGATATGTGCTGTTAATCCTCCAACTCCTGTAGAGACTGCTCCCGATGCAGTATAGATCTGAGTGAGCCTGTGTAGTCCCTTAAGAGTTTGGACCCGATAATGGTTTGCCATGTCACAGCCACTTCAAATCACTGAACGTTGAAACTCACATGAGGTCCTTAATGGGTCATTAAAGGTGATCAATTCTCCAAATGACAACGAGAATACGAAGAAGAGCTCCATAGCCATTCAGGGGGCAGTCCTAGTCAAAAGCTGTTTGAGAAACAGCACCATGGCATTATGTATGGTACTAGGGGAAAAAAACTTTCACCAAGAGCAATTAAGTAAATGTCAAAATAGGAGACCTGGTCGAGCATACACGCCAACTTGTAAGCCACCCAAATTGTCTAACCCAGGTCTACATTTCATATTAAGAATTATAAATGCTGAATTGAAATCTGATGAGGGCGAGTCACTTCCTCTCGGATTGTAACTTGATCCCCGTTTTAAAACCCAGGTCATTAAAGTATGTGATGGTTGACTCCACATAAAATAAACACTATGAAAAGACAGAGGCTTCTAGAATATTACAACATGGAAGTTTTCTGCAACTTCCAGCCAGTATGACTTCAGGTATATAAAGCTGCAGAGTCCTGCACTCTCTCAAAGGTTGCCTAGCTCTTGGAGAACAGTGGCAGTCCCAGCCTCCCGGTGGTGGCAGCAGCAACTGAAAGTATACGGTCATGTAGCCTGATCATGGCAAAGGACACAAAAAACACAATCCACAAAAGGAAAGAAACATGGCGTCATATCCCGAGGATCAAAATGCTCGGTTCACAGACCTCGGGTTGTGCTGGGAATTGCCCTTCATAGTTCTGCAGGCGTGCCTGCTCCACTACCACAGCATTGAGGGAGTTCCACTGCCGAGCCAACCATTCCTTATACCCGTTAAGTCGCAGTCCCATTCATCTGTGCACATAAACAATGGACTTCCCTCGGATTCACAGCATTAGCCACAGAAGACTCAATCTTTTACAACACGGTTATATGATATTTTATGATATTTTATTTGCATCGCGCTCGCACACAAGTGTTTCAGAGCGCGACAAGGCAAGGGAGGGGAACAAGAGAGAACAAGATGATCTTACTAGGCCCAGTGACATTGAGAATGCGCAAGTGCATGGGGGGGGGGGCCTGGAAGTGGAAAGTGCTGAGCAAAAGGAATAAAAATAAATAAACATGAAAAAATAAATAAAAGCAACAAACCGTGATAATGCAGCCAGCACGTGGCAAGTGCTAGGGCGTGTCTGATAAGTGCAGAAGAAAAAGGGGGTGGGGAAGACTGTAGGCTTACTGATACAGACCCCAGTGCAAGGGATTGCCAGGAGGCAGTGTGGGTGGGTTGCAGGGTGAGCAGGTAACCTTGGCCTGAAAGTCAGTGGGTGAACAGGTGCATGATGCCGAGACAGTACAGATCAGCGGAGGAGAGAAGGCAGAAGGAAAGAGGAAGGTCTTGAGGTGATTCCGGAACCAGAGATGGTTCTCCTCAAGTTTCAGAGTAACAGGGAGGCTGTTCCAGAGGGAGGCCCCAGCCAAAGATGGAGCTACCCCCAGCTTGTTTCTTTGAAAAATGACTGAGCCTGAGGGAGCTCGAGGTGGAGGAGCTAAGAGCTCGGGAGGGAAGATATTTACAGAGGGACAGCTGAAGGTATTTAGGACCCAGGCCCCAGAAAGCCTTGTGGAAAATGCAAAGGGTCTTGAAATTAAGCCTTGTGGAAATGCAAAGGGTCTTGTAATTAATCCTTGCAGCCACTCTGAGCCAGTGGAGCGATTTCAGGGCTGGAGAGATACGATCCCAGGGCTTGAGGCCAAGGACAAATCTTGCAGCCCAGTTCTGGATAAGTTGTAAAGGGCGAAGAGTAGCAGGCATATTTAGAAAGAGGCTGTTGCAATAATCCAACCTAGAGAGAACCAGGGCTCAAGAGACAGTGAGCTTCTCACGGAAGGCGAGGAAAGGCAAAATACCTCTGAGGAGGTACAGTAGGAAGTTTGACTTTTTAGAGAGACAAAGACAAATGTTAGCAGAGAAGGAAAGCGTGGAGTCAAAGAGAACCCTGAGGTTCTTAGCCTCGCAGGTGGGGGTAGGAGGGCGGCCAAGGGAGGCCAGCCAGAGAGTGACAAGAAAGGATGGTGAAGGTGTGCCGATGAGGATCTCAGTCTTGCTGGCATTCAGGCAGGGATCGTTGGCGGCACACCACTCCTGTATGGCAGATAGGCAGTCCAAGATGAGAGAATGTTGTTGGATGTGGAATAAAGTAAACAATCTTGCACCTTAAAAGGCTTCCACATTTCAGGAGTTTGAGCATTTTGAATTGCTCAATCTTCACTTGTACCTTAATGAAGTACATAGACCTGCTTAAAACCCAGACCAACTACTGGCTCACTAAAGCCCAGGTTTGCTCACAAACACCTTTCGCTTGTTCAATCGATTTGAACACACGCAGCCAAGTTGAAACTAATTGCAGCATCTTCCTGATCTCTACATGGCCTCGCACTGGGTGATCTGTTCCTTCTATTGCTGCTCTGATGTGACCCAGACCGGTTTCTCTTTTCATCCACGGTCCCAGGTCTGGTAACACAAAATGGGAGCACAATATATGCTTCTTTGGACAAGCCTCAGTGGCTGGGAAACTATGATGGTAACTGGCACAGTATAGGTTGTTACATTAGATTCTCCCTCCCTGGAGTTGCTTTGAGGCTACCTTTTTGCCATATGTAGCAGTATGCTTGCCAGGATGCTTGGATGAGTGCATGGAATTTCAGTGGAGCCTGGGTGAGTGTTCCTAGATGCAGCTGAAGGAGAGCTTGATTGGTTGTGGATGATCCAATGTTGCTATGCTTTTAACTATCGTACTGACATTATACTTCACGTACCTTTTGGAACAGGAATAAAGCAATTAACTTACCTTATGTGGATCTGCTTGGTTCTTCACCACCAGAAAGAGGACACATTGGCGACACCGTGATGGTGCTCTCCTATTGGTGGCAGGAAAGGAACAAGGAAACTGTAGTGGGGGAAGCAGCAAACTACACAGCCACTGCCCCCCACAAGGTACCATCCACACCCCAAAGAGTAAGTGGGGCACGCTGCTGGCAGAGGCAGCCAGCTGAACGAGTTTGACACTGGAGCCAGGAGCACCCAGTAGCTGAAGAAAGGTAGCCAGAGCGAGTCGGCAGGTGAAATCCAGGTGTAGCATACACCAGGGAGTGGCAGCCACAGGACAGCATTAGTCCCAGAGGTGGTTGGTGTAACCTGGAGCGGGGTGTACCAGCATGGAGGGGAAAGGAGCCCAGGTTGCTGCTCCGGAATTTTGTGCAATGGCTCCGTGGTCCACCATGGGCTCGGATGCCGACAAGCCATGTCCGTTTCAGGTGCCACCGCAGCATAAAGGTCTGCTCCTCGCCACGGCAGGAGGCCTACTGGTGACATCAGGAATTGTAGGCGTGCTGACGTCACTGGAGTACGTGGAACACTGCGCTGTGCTTGTACATAGCACAGCTGACGTGAGCATTCTCCATGGAGGCCAGAGTATGGTGAAAGCAGTGATCGGGAGGAAGTTGGTGACACCAGTAGAGGAAAGTGGTGACGGCATAGTTGTGGATTAAGGCCACTTAAAGGCGGATAAGAGGGATCCCAATTGAGACATTCTGGGTGGCATGAACCAGGAATAAGGCGCAGATACAGAGGACTCCTGGCGATTGCTACAAACATTTATTGAAATAATAAAAGGGCTCACCCTATACTAGCAGGCATTTCCCCACCTCAATCAAAACTAAGGCGCTGTCCTGCGTCAAGCTGTCCAAATAAAAATGCCCTATGTCCGAAAATCCTATCCTAGCCCTCGCACTCTAGAAAGTAACTAATGTGCCAAGGGTATTCTCATTGGCCTTGAGAGTGTACACATGTTCAAGTTCAAAGGAAAACACGATACCTCCAACAAAAGTTTCCAAATAGATACTGTTCACAGTTCTTTCCACAACACAAATTGTTCAAACATTTCAGAATTTTAGGGTATGCATCTTCCTAGTGATTCCCTTTTCACAGTCTTGCCATCTGGTGCGAGTCCCAGACTAGGTATGCTTCCCTGCCAGGATTTTACATTCATTATCTTTAAAAGTCTTAAAGAAAAGGGCCTTCCTAAGGATTCTCTCTTTACACTTAACTTTGCCTGGTGTACTCTCCTTGCTAGTTCTTTTCATGCAATTCACCTTGCAAACTTGGCTACGGGTTCTATACTCATAACCACGTTCTCGTTATCTCAATTGTCAGACTGGTTTCTCGACCTGTTCTCATACTCTTTTGTTATATACTTTAGCCCCAGCATCTTGTATCCCTGCTCCGGGCTTCATTTTTAGTTTAGCGTTTAGTTTAGTGCTTGGCTTTCTTGCACGATGCTCTACACTAAGTGCCCCAGCTTCCCAGCTCTGTTCTCACCAGCATTTTCTGGCTGCTCTGGAGCTTCTCTCTACTCTTGCTGCTTTCTCTCCCAGATTGTCATGGGAAGCTGGCATTTCTACTGTTCCACGGTTCTCGTGGCGAAGGGACCTCTCAGTTTTCCTCGCTCGCAACGGTTACACAGGACTTCCCTCTGGCTAGGCTTTCGAGGAATGAAGTCTCTTCAAGCTGCCTCCTCCGACATGACCATCTGCTTTCTCCAGGTTCTCCCACCGCGTCAGTAATCATGACTCTCCCTCCATTCTTCAGGTATACGCCTTTTAAATTTCCCGGTGCTTAACACACACATAGGACCACTAGAGCGCATATCCAGCTTCTCGGCATCAGTAATCTGTATTCTTCAGTCATCTTTCTGGTCCCATTGCTCCCAATTACAGGGGAACGGTAGGCAGTTCTTGATAGGTCTCGTTATCTTTTTCATCCCGGTATTCCCACATATTACAGGAAAGATCAGCAGTTCTTGGTCTATCACATTGAAGGGTGTTATCAGTATGTTCTGTGGTTGGTTGGTGGGAACTTACGCCATAAAGGCATGAACTATGAAGGAGACATCCCTAAAAGGGAAGGGTGGTTTAATCTAATGTCAGGTTGTCCCCCTGGGGGTTGCCTTCCCCCCATCTGATGCTACCTCAGATATCCGTCACCAGGGTCGGGTAGCGTTTGCTGCTCCCGGGACCACACGGGGAGAGGCCAGCTCTGGGAAAGGAGTGATGACATCAGATTCATCCAAGTGGTGAAGGTCTATGGGGCAGGTCGGGTTGGAGGTGGAGGAAATGCCTCAGCTCTGTGGCATACGTAGTAGACAGTCCAGATGGAGCATACACAAGTTCCTCTTGCAAAAGATGTTTAAAAAAAATGAAGGGCACTGGATCCCGAATTTATAAGATTTTTATGAGAAGATCAAGAGCCTACATGAGGAAGAATATTTGACTTGTGTGAGGTGAGGCCGTGTCATTATAATCCCTTGTGTTTTGTTGCATGTGATGGCCTCGAGTTTATGGTGCAAGAGATGCGGTCTCTGAAAAGGTGTAGGGTGCTCAATGTTTAGGTGTAGAGGCCTGTAGTATTCCTGCTGTTGTGGCCTCATGTCAGGATTTAGGAGTTGATTTATGTAATCTACCTACTTATGGGTATTCATCTTTTATCAACGGTACAGGGTATGCACAGGAAGTTCACATTCAGTGGTTTTACATGCTTGGAGAGTGCAGTATGTACGTACAGGAGCATTTCAAGACACATTTATCTCTCAAGATTTGAACAGGAGGGTGCAGGGAGGTCCGCATGCATTTTGGTTAGGCATGACAGCACCAGGGAATCTTCATGGTTGTTTGAATTGGACATGGGGGTGCAGGAAAAGTCCATCGCCATCCTTTTGGACTGGTGGGTTTAAGGTCATGAAAAGCATGTTAGCATTAGGTGGTGTAGTTATATTGTTTCATGTTTTTGGGATCTTTAGGTGGGGTTTGGTTCATGTTGATTGGGTGGCAAGTCTCTGTACGGGTGTGTGCTGCCATCATCTGGGTGCCGTGCTCATCAGAAAATTATGATTGTGGGTTTAGGGTAGTGGGCCCCATTAGGTGTACGCCACCATCCTCTGGATGAGGGTGGATCCATAAAATCGAATTACAGCTATTCAGTGGCATGTTCCGTCAGGGCTGAGGTTAGTGGTGCAGTATCATTGGCATTGTCCTTTCAGCATTTGTGCATGGCTGTGGGTACCATTTGCCATGCTGTGTATGGGATATGCATCTTTCGGTGCATGGTATTTAGTTGGTGCAGGGTTGTTCATGGCAATGGGTATGTACAGGTTCCCTGTGGAGGTATTCAAGTATGCGTGACTGTGGGTGCAGATGCAATGTACTTTTGTCGCTAATGAACATTCAGCACCGTTCACATTATTTTGTAATTCGTATTTTTGTTTGGGCTGAAATCTACTTATTTATTTTTTCATTTATAGCAGTGTACAAAACCCTCAGATATCTAGGCGCTTGTTACAGTAAGTGCTAAGTGAGTTTAAAATAGTGCAAGACCATGCATAGGAGTTACAACATACAGGTGGATCTTAAAACACTGGCAGAGCCATGCCTCATGGTTTGGGGGGCTACTTCAGGTGTACAGGTAAGCAGAAGAGAACAAGTTATTTACCAACTGGTAACGTGCTTTCGGCTAGATGTTCCTCCAACGTATTCCTCATCTTTGACATGTAATGTCCACAGCTCGGCTGCTTCTGAAATGTTTCGGCAGAGGGCACCCTGCATCGAGGGTGACGCCATTGGATGTTATAGGTAGCACGCACGGCACCCGTAGCCTCATTTCATGTCCCCCCCCCCCAACTCATTGTGTAGGCCAAGTGGGCCGAACCAGCGTAGACTGCCTTCAGCCTTGTTGGAACGTAAGATGCAACAGCACAGGAAATTCTTCAGAGGGGTAGGCGATGAGGAATACTTTGGAGGAACATCCAGCCAAAAGAAGGTTACCAGTTGGTAACATGTTCTTTAAATGGATTGTGTCCTCCAATATATTACTCATCTTTGACAGACTCCCAAAGCAGTAACCAAAGATGGGAGGTAGGAGAATAATTTAGGTATACCCAATTAAATGGCAGAGTAAAGCACAGCCATCCCAAAGGCTACATCCTGAACATGTGAAGTATCCAGGGAATAATGCTTAACAAACATGTAGATGGAAGACCACGTCGCAGCATCACAGATGCTGCAACAGGAACACCCCTCTGTAGGGCTGTCGATGTAGCGATGCCCCTGGTGGAATGAGCCCTCAAGCGGGTCTTTACCCGCAAGTCTATAGCACTCAGAAATGGTGAGGATGATCCACCGAGACAAAGTCCGTTTATAAAGGGCCTGGCCAATCGGTGAGCAGTGTACCCCACAAAAAGCTGGGTGTCCACTCTAACCTTGGACAATCTGGAAAGATAGAAGCTTAACGCTCTCCTCAGATCCAACCTGTGTAGCCATTCCTCTTCCTTACTAGGATGTGGACGAGGATAGAAGGCGGATCGCACAACCTTCTGACTTAAATGAAAGTCAGACTACCTTAGGGAGAAAGGAAGGATGTACTCTCAATACAACTCTGTCCTTGTGGAACACAGTAAAGGGTGGCTTAGAAGACAGGGCTTGCAACTCGCTCACTCTTCTCGCACATGTTATTGCAACCAAGGAAACAGTCTTAAAGGTCAACAACCTCAATGGAAAGGAGTGCAAAGTTTCAAACGGAGCACCCATCAAAAACTTTAAGACTAGATTAAGGTCCCAGACCGGCACCTGAAAAGGCGACAGCGGGAACACATATGTGAGTCGTTTCAGAAACTGTGATCAGTGAAATCTTAAAATAAAAACATTCATCGGACGACCACCTAAATATGGACAGCGCTTCTAGGTAACCTTTAATGGTCCCCACCTGACGACCACTGTGTGCTAAAGAAAGCAAGGAGAGAACCTCCGGAATATAACACTGAAAAGGATCCAGATTCTGCCCCCTGCAACAGTCGCAGAACTTCCGCCAATGGTACAGGGACTTTGTTGCTGAACGCCTGGCTGAAAGCAACACCGCCATTACGTCATCCGCAAGGTCCCAATGCTTATACCTCAACCTTTCAGAAACCATGCTTGAAGGCTGAGAGTCTTGACCTCTGGATTGAGTACCCGACCTTCCTCTCGTATGAGAAGATCCACTCTTTGGGGAAGTAGTATGGGAGGAGAGATGGACATGTCTAGAAGATCCAGGTACCACCATCTCCTGGCCCAATTCGGAGCAATGAGGATCACGAACCTCCGTAACCTCCTTAGAACTTGAGGAATGACGGGGATTGGAAACTAACACAAGCGGCAATGACCAATTCACGACGAACGTGTCCCCTAGACCCCCTCTTGGAGAAAATTCCCTTGAGCATTACCTCTCGCACTTCTGGTTGGCACTGGTTGTGAACAGGTCCACCAGTGGGGTTCCCCAAAGGTTGAAGATCTCCTGAATGACTTCCTGAGCCATCTCCCACTTGTGGGAGACCCCACTCTGCCTGCTCAGTGTGTCAACCGCTGTGTTCTCGTCTCCGGCTAGATGCACTGCTGCTAGGGAGATTCCCTCTTGAATTGCCCAGAACCAGAGCTGCATTGTCTCTTCACAGTGGTAGGGACCCTACACCTCTTTTGTTGAGGTAATGCATGGCCACCGTGTTGTCCGTCATTATCAGGACAGTCCTCTCCCATACAGACGGCAGGAAAGCCTTCAGTGCTAGCCTGATGTGTAGTTTGGACTCTGATGGAGACCAATGACTGCTGATGGTCAGATCGTTGGCATGAGCACCCCATCCTGTGAGGGAAGCGTCCATCACTACGGTTACCTCTGGCCACGGTTGCCAAAAAGGTTCTCCTTTCATGAGATTTCCTTCGCAGGCCCACCACAGAAGATCCTGTGAAACCCGGAACGGAATCGAATGAGATCCCACATCTTGCCTGAGAACAGATACCATTGCAACCTGAGAGCCCATTGAAGGGATCTCATTCGGGCCTCTAGCACCAGAAAAATGCGGGACGATGAGGCCGAGCAACCTTAAGAATTCAAAAGCCGGAAGACTCTGGGCATCTTGAAATTTGGTGACCATCTGGAGAATGTGTTGTGCCCTCACCTTGGGTGGCGAGCACTTCCCCCAAGGAGGCGTCCAACACAGCCCCGATGTACTGGAGCTGTTGGGAATGTCTCATGTGACTCCTTGAAATTGAGGGAGAAGATCAGTTTGTGAAGGGAGTGGCAGGTGACAATGAGAGGATCCAAGACCTGTTCGGGCGAACATGCCCTGATCAGCCAATCGTCCAGGTTGGGGTAGACTTGAATCAACTCTCTCCTGAGATACGCTGCCACAACCACCATGAGCTTGGTGAAGATCCTTGGGACGGAGGTCAACCCGAACGGCAGGACCTGAAACTGATAGTGCAGCTTGAGCGGCTTTGGCACCCCTACCTAGTCCACCACGAGGAAACTTACATTGGCCCCTATGACTAGTCATTCCTCTCGCCCTTCCAAATGAGTAGTAAAAACAAAGGGTTGACCCCTCAACTGTTGTCCCCTAGGACGTAAAGGCTGAGGTTGCCTAAGAGCAGTGCCCAAAGACTTGGCAGCTGCCTTCGAGGTCTGCAACTTCAAGGCTCTCGTCAGCCTTGCTCTCAAACAGATGAGACCCATCAAAGGGCATGTCGAGAAGACAAGCCTACACATCAGGTGCAAAACCCGACTTCTGCAACCACGCAAACCTGCGCATCACGGTGCTCGTAGCCATGGACCTGCACACACTATCCGCATTGTCCAACCCAGATTGAAGGGATTCACACAAGGCATCCTTGCTATCCTGAACAATAGCCAGAAAACCATCCCTTTTTTCCCCCTTCGGGAATATGCTCAGCCGCTAATGAAATGCAATTCCTTAGAGTGTGCAAAAATGTTGCTAAGGCTGAAGCAGAGTTGGCCGATTTTAACGCCATACTCACAGTAGAAGACACCTTGCATGCCCATCCATCCAAACGCTTATTGTCCCCATCGGGAGTGTTTGAAGGGTACGCTGCCTGCTTCGAGGTCGCCATAGCTGCCTGGACCACCAAACTCTCTGGGGTGAGTGGACAAGTAGCCGGGGTCTCTACTGGATGGGCAGTAGTTTTTCATCAGAGACTTGTTCACCAGAGTAGCTACCATGGTGCACCAATTTGCAGCCTCCCTTTTCTGCAGAGTCATATGAAACAGCAACACAGGGTCAGTAGACAGACCCTGAATCAAGATATCCACACGGTCATCTTGCAAAGTGCACAGGAGGCCTGGACCAGCCCAGATACTCCTCAACCCTAGACATGAGCCTGCGATATGAGGAATCGGCATGCTCCCCTGGGTCTGGATTGCCGAACCCCCGCTCAGGGGAAGTGTCAATACCACTGGCATTGTGCAAGGTTTGACAAAGATCCTCCATCGGACTCCCCTCTTAAATAAGGCATTCAGGAGCATTAGGGGCCCCATACTGGAGGCCAAACTGGACAGAATCCTCGTTGGACTGCTCCTCCTCCTCATAAATGTCAATGAGGGACCTAAAAAAAAAATACTTCCTCGGGAGAGGTGTAAACCTTATCAGGTGCAGGCCTTAAAGACTTGCAGTGGCCTTCCTTGGAGGGTCCACAAGCACAGTGACATTCACTGGCAAAATTGGCCCAGCAAGCACTGATTGGGTCAATGGCATCGACGACATTGAGGGCCCAACCGGGTTTGGAGACCCAACAGGTGCACCCGATGGGCATGGTGCTGATGGCATAGATGCCTTCAAGGGCTTGAGGGTGTCAAAGGCTTTGCCGGTTTTCCCAAAGACGAAGACCTTGACTTGGCACGGCTCGGGTGACCCTTCAATGCCTTGTCCGAACGGGGCCGTGAAGGCTCTGTGTTTGTCACGCAGTCTACCCGGGCTCAAAGGCGAGCAAGTATTCGGCCGAGAACGTTCCTTACCAGCTTTGACAGAAGGCGCCGACGGAACTGTGCGATTTTTCTCAAATACTTTCATCATCGCCACCCGGAAAGCCTCCCACTCCACCGGGGTTGATGACTTGGATGGGCATACCATCCCTCGGAAGGCGACCGATGGTGCCGTTTCCTGGACCACCTCGACGAGGACAAATGGTGGGAACCACTGCTAGATCGAGACCGCATAGACTTCTTCCAACGAGGAGTGTCACCACTCGACTCGGTCAAAAGTCCAGCAGGCAGGGATTTAGGGGGCCTGGATACCTTCCCCATCTTCAGTTTCCCCTTACGCTCCCGCAAGGCCTTGGCAGTCAATTACTGACACTGAAGTCATCAGTATCGTGGCTCTCACCGAGACACCACAAACAAATGCAATGTAGATCCGTGATTGTCACTTTGGAGCGGCAGTTCTGGCACTTCTTAAATCCCGTCTTCGGGGTGGTCGGGGTAGAAGATGAAGACAATCTGGTTTACAAAAAGCACAAGGCGCTCTGAGTTTTCAACGAAGCAAACACGTTCGTGGGAAAAACTGAACTGAGGCTACGTGCACTGTACTACTTATACCATCCAATGACATACCCCTTGACTGAGTAGAGACATCGACCCAAGGCCATTGACACACGGTGCCCTCTGCCGAAAAATAGGGTAGGCCGATATATGTGGGGAGCAGTAAGGCAGAGGCGGGCACAAGGCAGGGCAAATAGATACTGTAATGGTTGACATTGGAGCAGCCATTTTTAAATGGCTAGTGAATATGATGTTAGCAGGTCCGGCAGCGTTTATCTTACACACGGGTTTAAGGTAATGTGTAGAGTTACAGTGTTCATAAATGGCGTTGGCATCAGTGAGCATTTTAATAGTTGTGCAGGTGTGAGTTTTTAATAAACGTTCATTGCGCAGTTGCTCAGTTACAGTGGAGGAGGCAGAGTTCGCTATGGCAGACAGATGGCATAAATGGGAAGGGGGTGGTAGGGGGTATATAGAGTACTATTTTAAACTGAAGACATTGGTAACAACAAGCAATTGCTGGGCAGTTGCGCATATGTAGGAGTTTTAGGCAAGTAATCACAGAACCGTGAGTTCGTTTTGGGGGGGGGGGGACCGCTCAAGGATATTTGTCTAAGGCAAGGGGCAGGGAACTGGAAGAGGCTGGTCCGTGATAGTACAGATGTATGGACGGGAGCTAGTAGAGCCAGAGGAGTCAGGGTTTCATAACACCCACCCGCCCCTCCTCCCCCGACATGTGTAACACATGGGAGCACAGCGCACTCAGTGAAGGGGATCTGGGCTGGAATAGGCGCATCATAGGTGGATAGTCATGGGTTGTGGGGGGCCGGCTTCACCTGCTGGGTCCCCTGGGCTCTAGCATTGGTGCTGCTGAGCAGCCAATCGAAGCCTAGCAGAGGCAGGCACAAAGTGGAGCACTTCTCGTGCTTACAGCCATCTCACACAGCAGCAGCCATTTTTGAAGATATAGTGCCTCAATGCAAATTAATTCAAGCCCTGCAGGTCTTGCCATCATGGGAGCTTCTGCTGCATCGCTGGTGGTAGATGCGGGGCACACAAGCTCTTCCGAGGTCGGCAGTTCTAATTGTTTAAGATCTTGAGGGGCCGGTCGCATTCTTGTGCGGTTGGTGTTGTGTTAGTAGTAATTTGTCCCATACTGGATGGGAAGTTTTAATGCCAGTCACTTGGGTTTTGCGATTGTGTTTTGCTGTACCTCATGCATGTGCAGTTCAGTATTTGGACTGTAAGGTTCCATTTCCTGATTTTTTGTTGTGAGTTGTTACACTGCGTTTTCCCTGTTGCTTTTGATTTGGCCAGATATTGTACAGCGGCATGGTTTAAGGGTTTTGTACGAATAAGTTCTAGTAGGGCTGCAGTTGGAGTGGATGTTGACTCAACTTCAGTATTTCTGCTCTTGTAATCAAAGCCTTTTTGGGAAGTGTTTTAGTTGAACGTTTGTGGATGGTACAGAGGGAGAGGTGTAGTAGTCTGCTTGCCAGAATGCTTGGATGCATGCATGGAATGTTAGTGCAGCCTGACTGAGTGCTCCTAGAGTGGCAGTTAGGAGAGCTTGTTTGGGTGTGGATGGTCCAGTGTTGCTGTGCTTATAACCATCGTACTTGCAGGGTATTGGACTTGTCTTCTGGGACAGGAATAAAGGAAATAACTTATGTGGAATGAAGGCGTGCCCCTGTACGCTCACACCAGAACAAATACAACCCACTAAGGAAAAAGGCACAAGTCACCGCTTGCAAGGAAGTTTTATTCATACACAAAAGAAGTGCATCAGCAAAGAACTTTGCTGTCGTGGAACTTTCTGCCCAAAAATCTGCATGGACAGAACCTTATGAGCATACAAGTAGTCATCAGTGACGTCAATTACATACAGTGAAAACCTGCAAGGCTGGTTGGTAGGACCCTATACATGGGCGGCCCACTCCATAGGGGGTGCTAGGCCAGGCCCCAGCATTGTTTTCCATCTCCGTTCACGTAGGTGATGCTGGGCTCGTCATCCTCAGAAAAACAAACTACTAAGCAGTTTGTGACTTTTGAAAACAAGGCTACTCTATGGTATTACCTAAATTGACCTTTTACAATTGACCCAATTATAGTGGTCCTAATTGACCTTCTGCACAATTGACCTTTACATTATTTTAGTCATTTTACATATATATTGGGTTTGGATTATAAATATTATAAGGAGATTGGGTGGGGTTGCAGGGGTTTAGTATTGGGTGGGGGTTCCCCCACATATGTCCTAATTGACGTTTTAAATTAGGTCAATTCTCCTGAGGTCAATTATGAAAAGGTCAATTACTAGACATCCTACTTTATCACTACAACAGCCCACCAGGCAGACACAGATATGGGCCCATGGGGAGAGGCGAGGTCATACTAACTTGCATACATCACTCATTACCAGATGCGCCAGCAACCTCCCAAGGTCTTCCCACCCTCGTTTTAGGCTACAATTTCATCCCTCCCTGGCACCTCACAGCACAAATCATGCAACCCAAATGTGAAGGCAAGATAGCCTTGCTTTCTGATCTTATCGATCAGGGGGTCTTACAGTTTTATGGTCGGTGGTCTGGGCATGGCTGGCACTGTGGTATGTGGGGGCCTTGGGATCAAAGCATAGGAGGGCTGTAGTTCTGCCACAAAGGGGGTGTTGGGGCTGAGGTGTCATGCTATCTGTATCGTGGGATGGTAACTTCCAAGAAGCGCTCTGCCCCCTTCTCGTGGCCTTGCAGAGGACATTCCTCACGGGCACAAAGGTATGCAGCCTCTGAGAAAACGAAAGGCTTGTAAATCCCAGAAGCTCACTCGTGGTGTGGATTATGTCTGGCCCAATAATACAAGTTCAATGCCAACACATTTGGCGCTTTTGCAGCGCTTGGGCCTATGTTCCAAAATGGCTGCCAATAACTATGGCGTTTACACTTGCTTCTACTATGTAACTCCTAATACATGCACTACGCAATCGTGCACTCTGAGTGCACCCCCGCCCCCCCAGCTCTCTCGAAGTGCAGTTTATTTTTTGTTTCTCAATCGGATACCACCTAGGGGAGTGGGAAGACCCTCTCTCCTTCCCAACAAGATTCAGCTTGGTTCTTCATCACCAGAACCCGGGCACATCACCATACTTCCCTGAACCCCATTCCAGGCCAGTCTGTTCACACGCCATGTTGGATGGGCTGTGGATTACTTCATCAGCTGTAATGTCTTTACTGTTCTACCACCCAGAGTCTGTGCAGAATGTGTTGCCAGTTTCGGTACATGCACCAGGTTCTCTGCTCGCTAGAGGGGAGGTGGTCCAGTGACCAGAAACAGTTTGGAACTTGTGTGATCTGGATACTAATCCCCAGCTTCAGCAAAAATGCAATTTTGAACCTGAACCGGAGTGCTATGGCATGAAGCAGCGGGTGGCCAGACATGGCAGCTCAGGGCCGGCCTAGCAAGGATTTGTTCCTCCGTCTAGTCTACTAATCCCTCAAAGGTTTTGCCCCTCCCTACCTATCCTCCCTTCTCACTTTCTATACTCCTTCTCGTTCACTCTGCTCTGCTGACCTTTTCCTACTCTCCTCCTCATCCACCCTGCGCCCCTTCCCGCTTCCGCTCTTTCCGATTACACGCTCCTTTTCACTGGAACCGCCTTCCCCTCTCCATCCCTAACACCTTTTTGCTTGCTCTCTTACTTCTGGTTTCTACCTCTACCCACACCACCTACTCCCCCTCTCACTTTCGTCCCTCTCCACTCACGTTTAACCTCATCAATAATGTAAATTGTTCCTTGTACTGGTTTTAGGTTTTGATTCAATTGTTATGTAATGCTTGTTGTATTTTTCTTGTACCTCTTGTAAAGCGCTTTGGTGTAAAGCGCTATATAAAATCTAATAAATACCAAATACTTGGGTTAAAGGTGGAATAGATGCAATCCTTCAGAATTGCCAGCTGACAATTACTATGGAGCCATTTCTGTACCTGCGTTATCTATGTAGGGTTAGAGGGGGCAGACTGCCTGAAAAGAAACGTAGAGCCAATATTCAAGATGTCAAACACTGGGTGAGCTTACCAATTTTGCTACTGGAGAAGGGCCAAATTATTCAAAATAATTGGCTTGACGGACCTGCTCTACATTCTAAAACACCCATGTGAGAATCCCAAAGAATATCTTTCAGAGGATTGAAAACTTCCAAAGTGAAATCATATGGGGACAAGGAACCCTGAGAATAGCTCTCAAACCAATAAAAAAATATTACTGGGCATCACAATTACTGATGGCAAATGAATGGATGTTCGGGAGAACCGAAGCAGCACACACAAACACACAAAACTGGAGTGGATACTGATAGGAGGAACAGCCCCCTGCCTCCACACCTACAAATACTATGCCAGAGGCACCAGGGGAAAGAGCTATCACAGGCAGGGCAGCTGACTACTGAGAAGAAAAGAAGTGACCCAGGCAATAGGGTGGGGAGGAAAAGTTTCGCTGGAGTCACCACTGTGGGAGAACCCCAAGATACCAGAAGTCATGAAACTAGTCAACCAGCCGCACTTGTTTTCCAAAGGAATTAAAAAAGTAAGGTATATTATCCACTCAGAAAGATTTAGCACTCTTCTGATGCCTAGCAGATAAATATAACTATACAAATAGAGATGATTACACATATGCCCGAGATACGCCATGAATGCCGAATTTAGGGATAGCTCGGACATCCACCAACACTTGTTACTAGAGATAAATCTGCTGGTAGAAAAATAAACGAGAAAGCAATCACCATACTCCATCAAGTCAAATACCTTCACTTCACCGCCACAGCAGGCTGAAACATAAGTGGGAGACCGATGTGGTCACACTGGAGGAGGAAGAATTGATAAAAGCTCAGCTGGCAATGGGAGAAGCCAACACAACCAGTAGGCTGTGCTTACTATTATACAAGATACTACATGAATGCACTACACAAGAGGGCTTACAGTGGGGATGGGGTGAGGCCCAGAGCCAGTGGTCTTAAATCCAAAACGGCACTGGGGGACCTTCCTACACACGATTTGGGACGCCCATAAGATGCTGGGCCTCATTAGGATTTTGCCGGTGCAGTAATGTGCCAGTAATTCAGTTTACCGGCATGTTACTGCACTGAAAATCCCAGTGGGGTGGCCGAAATGAACTCCACCCAAGACCTAGAGGTAATTCTGCCACCCCACCAGCAAAAATAGTCAGTAATACAGAAATCCCCATGGAGTCCTATGGGACTCCCTGGATGGGAATTAACATCCGTCGGCGGCACTCTGAATACAGCAATAATTCTGCTGGATCGAGTGCCGGTAAGGCTATCCTGGAAGTAATACCACCAGGATACTGGCAACCTCGTAATGCGGCTCAGTCTTACTGCACAAAAGTTCTAAGCAAGATCCCCAATCCAAGCATGCCTGAGACTGGATTTACAACACATTTGGGGCGAGTGTGGCAGGACGACATGGATAAGTTGCTCTCAACAACCTTCATGGTGGCTAAGAGAGACAGCAGAAATTTGGGGGGAGTGTGGGTGCCCCAGGCATCTCAATGTGGCGGAAGGAACTGAGCCTTGATGTCCACTGGAAGAGATGGTATGTAGAACAAGAGTGTGTCCTACGAAACACCAAAAGATATAGGGAAAATGGTTAGGACTGGAATGAGATGGCCTGCAGACACTACTGGTATGTAGATGGGCCCCAATCCCAGAGTTGGATACGATCAGGCAGCGACAGTGAAGACGAAAAAGTTGAAGGACAGGGGAGAAGGATGGATGTGGCTGGGAGAGGGTTGGGTGGGATTTTTTCATAATCAACAATAGGTGCTTTGTGTAAGATTAGGTGTATTAAATAAACAAAAATTCTAAATTAAAAACGAAGAATATTATAATACAAGCCCCTTAAACACATTTTAGTTCATGTGGGCTCAGTTCCTACACCTCAAAGTGAAGGAATAAAAGCACAATGTTTACGCTGACCTATAAGCAAATCCATAGAAAGGGGTACCAGACTTCAATTAATGCTTTTCATTGGAGTGTTCTTAGTGTGTACCAAATGGAACTGTATGCAACTAAGGAACATTAGTACACGGCGAGGGTCAATCAGAATGTAAGAAGCATTCTGATAGGCCCTCACCCGGTCCATACCCCATGCGGAATCCCTCGAAGCTGAAGCTTCGTTCCTGTCACCGGCAGGGTGGGGTGTGGAAGCCCCTCAACCAATGAGGAGGCTCTGAACAGGGTAATCCCTGCTCCGAGCCTCTGCAGGGCTGAAGGCTGCCATCCTACCCCCACCGGGGATTCAGGTGAGTGTTTGCCCCACCCCCACACTGCCAACAATGCCCTCCCGGCCCTCCCAACCCCACTTACCTTGTTTTGTCAAGAGCGGACGTTCCCGAAGACCGCCATTTAAAGGGAAAACTGACTCCTCCTTTCCTCTGTTTTCCAGAATAGTTTTGATACTCAATGTTCCATTTTTCTTTATTTCATATATCCTTGTCTGGTTACTTTTCAGTTTAGCCAGTTCTGTTTACCGTGACTTGAGGGACCTTCCCACGATGTTATTGGATCCTCGCACTCCAAAATACTACTTTTTAACGCTATGTGTTGAGATTCCTTGCACGTCAGATTTCTTCAGGTAAGGTCTTTTACATCTAGTCCTCATTGAGAGGTTGAAACCGATCAAGTCGTCAATGATTAGGAGATTCATGTACTCTATTTATATGATCAATATAGGCACCTGTGCTCATTCACGCACCTTTGTATCATTACTTTCTTAGATTTGGCCTCATCCTTGGCTCATTCGATTTCCCCTCAACACGACAATTACGAAGCAGACATCTGCTGCTCTCGCTACACTAAGACACATACCGAATGAGTTTCAACTCAGGTGATTGTTTATTCACCCTATCCCTATAGGTATGTTGTAATCTATGCCCTTGTGACTTTCTTTGTCCTGTTAACTTTGAAACATTCTACCCTCTCTAAACTATCCCCTTACGTTCAATCTACAATACATTGCCAGTCCGAGGGACCAATCAAGTAGTATCAGTCAACTGTGATTGGAGATAGTTTCAAATTCATTGGTACCATAACCAAAGTAGCCAATCTGAACTTTTGATATCTAGAATGTGCTGGTTGTTATTCATCAAACATTTACCCACTGTGGGACAATCGTATACAAATATTGATGTTATCTTAATATTGCTAATAGACCTTTCAGATCATGTACATTAGAGACCAAGAGTCATGTTCAGGGTGAACACTTGTAAATATTAAGACTACTATTCTATTGGATTGGACTAATGTCGACATTTTGATAAATAAGCCTTTGAAGTTCACGATTAATTTGATGTACTTTGTATATATTTTGTAATGATTTGACTGTAATACTTTATCTTTTTCCCCAATAGTCCGCATTGGCCATTGAAAAAGGGGAATAAACTCCTCGAAACGCGTCGCCTCTGAAAACTGACTTTTCCCCATTACTTCTGTGCAGATTAATGCTAGATTGTTTGCAAATTCATTACCTTCTAAATGAAATCTATTTTTCTCAAAAAAACTGTACGATTAAATCATTACTTCATGTACAGAATGTACATAAATATATTGAATTTCTAAAGACGTTTTAGCAATTGTCTTTTGGCCAACGTCAGAGTGCGCAGGGGACAGGAGGATTCCTAGGTTGAATCTTCACACAGTTCTTTGACCGCTCCTCAGCCAGATATTTGGCTCTTGGCTAGCGCCAGTGTTCGCGCCAGAGGAATTCCTGGTTTCTTCAGGATCTGTGCACGCAGCTTGTTGGACCAGCAATTTTGGATTACCTGGTTCCCCCAATTCTCCATAGTCGTCAAACTTCAAAGAAGTTATCAAATCTCTCCAACCAGAGCCTCCAACATGGGCCTATGGTCGCAGGGTTCACCTTCATATAGAATTCTGGCACTGAGTGGCTGCGAAACATGCCCACAGGCGATACTCTACCTCATGGGCTTGGCCTCGGTGTCTGAAAGTTGAGGAGCCCTGGGGTCGTGAGCCCAGCCCTTGGCGCCTCTGCCAGTGCTGGGAAACCTGGAGCCCCACTGCATGATGGCCATTTGTTGCACCATGCTCCTGTGCTGGCCTGGCCTTCTTGAGGGCCACAGGGTTAAAGGCCGAGTTGTTTGGTGCACTGCCTCAAATTAGCTGCAGCGAGCACACTCCTTCCTGCTCTGGCTGGCTGGCTGGCCCCTCTTGCGGTGCTGGGCCCCCAAAGGTAAGTTCATGAGAAGCCTGCCTTACTTTCAACCCTCAGTCTTCCTCTTTCTGGGGTCCTCGCCAGGCGATAGCGTGGGCTGGAGCTGCAGGGCCTGTGGGTTGTCCTTTTGCTCATGTCTCCCCCATGCAGCCCCCCACCCACAGGGTCTGCTTTAGACCAATATCCACACGCTCAATGCGCCCGCTCGGCACTTTATAGACCCCCAGGAATCCCTTTCACCATATCCCCACTGCACAAGCACTCTCAGAACGAGAGCCACATCCAGGAATTGCAGCTGATGCGGGCCGTCTGAACTCCAATGCCGTTGCTGCGCCCAGTATGGGCATGAGCGGGAGGCACTCCTCTTTCGTTGTCCTGCCCTGTGCTCCACCGCCAAGAAGGTCACTATTCCGATGGCAAATCGCAGGTGTCCTTTCCCCCCTTTTTGATCTGCAGTACCTCAACCCCCATTTGTACTCAGCAAGGGCACATGCCATGTAAACATTAGGCAGGCTGGGAGCCCGGCAGCACGAAGAGCAACACCACTCTCTTGCAGGGCTTCCGCCTGGAAGGGCCACCACATGCTGGGGGAAGGGGGAGCCCGGTCCCGTGATAGGAACCCTCCTGCGCCGGGAGTCCCTCAGCAGGAGCCAGGCACAGTGTGGACAGGGTAGGTCCCAGCGAAAGCACAGGTCACCTCAGTATCCTCGTCGCCAGTTGAGGGCTGCAGGGAGGCCGGACCCAGCTACAGTGTACGCCACACAATAATACACAGAAGCCAGCTGGAAGGTATGGGTAACTGGCCAGTGGGAAGCCTCTTGCCCCTTTTGTTAGGATATTACAAGTGATCACAGTCGCCTTATTTCGGGACACGCTGTGATCAAGGAAACAGCAACATCTGACTGCACGGCAGCATGCTTGAGTCACAACAATGCCCCTCTCCCTTCACAATACCAATCCAGTCAAAACAGGGTGAAGGAGAAGGGGTTGCCCCTGGATACAGCAGTGGAAAACCCTTCTCCAACCTGTATGGGATAGAGTGCAAGTGCTGAGGGGAGGGGGAATAGTAACTGAGTTACGAGTTTGATGTTACACAATCGTATGCTTTTCTTCAGAGTTTCATTTCTCTCCAGACGATTGATCCGGATGCCTTGCAGTGGCCTATGTGTGAGCCACTAAGCTGATCACAATGCATAGATAATGCAAGTAAAAACGGGGGCCAAATCCCCACAACGTACCCAGCTGGGTTTAGAGAAATTCTTCTCTACTCAGACTTCGGTGAGGATGGGGGCATCCTAGAGGTTAGTTGGATGCTGGAGACGTGCTCCCAACAGATTCCTGCCCCCGGTGGTGTGGGGCCAGGGGTGCTGCAGGAGCTCTGAAAGAATAGTGCCCAGACCAGTTTACCATTTCCCCTGGAAGTAACGGCATCAGACGTTTATTCTCTGCGTCGCGCATAGTGAAGTTGTGTAGAATTTAACATCCATCTCAGTTTCCCATAACAATATATAACAAACTTTCTTACTGTGTCCCAACCGATCATCCCAAATCAACACAGTCACTTAGCTTCCCTGGGGGCCAGGTTACCACCCTGAGATTGTACCTGTTGTGTTGCCGTGCTGTCTCCTTGTATGGATTGCTTGCTTCCCATTCTTCCTGGGGGGTGCAGGGGAGGGGGGGTTGGGCTAACAGCTCAGCTCTCTTACCGGCTGTCTAGGCAGGGGCGTATCCCATTTCTTCGGGCTGATCTTGGTCGACTCAGACAGTCTCTTCCTCTTCCCTGCCACTTGTTTGTTCTGGGCTTTCTCCCCACGTTGTCTCTGGGATTCACTTGAACCATGATGCATTCCTCATGGTCTTGCAGCCTCGGCCAGCCGTTATGGTTCCCTTACGCTATGTTAGTGTGCAAGGCACAATGTCAAATGCACTGGGTAGTTTTGATTTTGTGGCATTCTGAAAGACCAACACCTGGTCACCAACTTCATGGTTAGACTCCTTGGTCCGTTTGCTTGGGGCCATTGTGGGGAGAGATGGTGAATGTGGAGGGCATCCAGGTATTTTGCAAATTCTCAACTGAAACAGGGGCCCATTGTCACTCTTTATGGATTTTGGTAGCTTTTGCATAGCTAACATCCTCTAAAGTGCCAGAAGCACTGCTTCAGCCGCCGTTGATGAGATCACTTCTACTTCCGGGTACGTGGGAATAGTCATTGATGGCTATAGTTCCTTCCTACACTGAGCAGAAGTCAACGCTTACTGTCTCCCATCGTGAGGGGCCTCTTGGGCTGGCTGGATTGGCTCAAGACTAGGAGGGCACGCTTGTCTGGCATGGGAGACATGACAAAACAATGCTCTCTACTCTGACATCCAGTTGATGAAGCCACACTGTTGTGTATCCGTACTATAGTTCTGACGATGCCTTGGTGCACCACGTGTGCAAGGGTGACTATCCTGTCTCGCGAGCAGAGAGGTATGTGAAAGCATGTGCCTCAATATCAGTCCGTTGCTCTTGATGGATATTTCATGGCGAACTGTAACCACACCCGATAGGAAGTTCTTGGCTATTGCTGTGCTGTTGGGGTTATTTTGTATAAATAATTTCCACTCCCCTGCTAGTATCAATTTTTACCAAGTCACACCACAGGTCGGCAATCATTGCTTCCACGAGGCCAGCAAGACTGACTGCCTTTCATTTCATGGCTTGGATGACCTGGAAGATATTCTCCTCTGCATGGACTTGGACCATAGCAGCTGTTGCAGCGCAGGGGTGTCTCGACAGGAAGTCTGCTGGGTCATCGGTCCCTGCTTGCTATACATGGTCAAAGTCATTGTCGTAAGTGTAACAGCCACTTTACAATCCTTCCCACAGGGATGTGGAGCTGAACCTGTGAAAATGGAGATTTGTGGTCCATGTAGGCTTTGAATTTTGAATTTTCATCCGTAGAGATATATGTGAAAATGATTGCAACCCCATAAGAAGGCAATGGCCTCTTCAATGCGGGAGCATAGTTGCTCCGTGGGAGTCAGTGCCCGGGATGCACATGCCACAGGCCATACCCCGCCGGCAGGGGAATTTTGTACTAAGATGTCCCCCAATCCAACCAGACTTGTGTCGACATACAGCTCTGTCTGTAAACGAGTGTCATAGTATTGCATAGTGGTGTCGGCAGACGGGGACACTTTGATGCACTCAAAAGCTTTGACAGAGGTTGCTCCACTGACATTTAGTGGCTGATTTCATCAGGGCCCTCAGTAGTTCCAAAATCGTGGCCAGGTTGTTTAGAACCTGCCACAGTAGGTTGCCATGCCTATAATGCTTTGCACCTCTGTGGTGCTCCCTCGATACCCGTGACTTTGAGGGGGTCTGCTGCCACTCCCCTACTGTTGATCATAGCCGAAGAATGACAGCTCTTCCTTAAGCATTTAGCATTTTCTCTTATGGATGTGTGTGGAGTCCGGAGTGATACTCGGACAAAGGTTATACATGAATTTGGCTAAAGACTTATTACAACATAAAAGAGGTTGGGAAAAAGCCTTGCTGTCCCTGTTCTAGCAGAGTTTCCCTACCTAAACTCACAACTAAAGATCTGTCGGTGCCAGAATGTCACCGTCCTGTGGCCAAAGTACAATTCTGACCATCTTACACCAAACAAATACATTCTAAAGTGAAAAGGATGTCTTTGGCTTTGAATGTTTTGTAAATGTTCATAAGAAAGGAAAATATATAACTCCCAGAAAAACAAGTGCATCAAAGATGGGTATCTTCGCTGAGGAGGGTTCTTCTCTTCCCCTGTATTCTTTGTCACTTTCTTGAACTACAAGTAACAGTTCTTGACGTTCCCTTGAGTCAACAACAGATTATCTTCAAACTGGTTGTCTTTCTTTGCATGTGTGGTCGGGATACCTGGTGTACTCTTCTGCCAGGATTTGTGTTCCCAAGTCTCTTAAACCAACACAGCCTGCTGGCTAATTCTCATGTCTTAATTACTTTCAACTTGTCTGAAGTATTTCCCTACCAGGATTTCTTTAACACTTGCAAATGCCTGGTATACACTCCTGCCAGGGCTTTTCATATGCAAACTCACTCTCCTGATTTCGAGGGTTCTGCTTTTCAGCCTCCTTGGCTAATATACTTGGTTTCTTATATATGGTCTCTTTAGTGTGTGTTATATACTTGCAACATGCATTGACAAACTGAAAGTCTCTCCTCTTAGAAAACTGCTCTCTCAGTCCCTCTTAGTTTTAAAAAATGGTTCCTTTTCTCCCTCTCTTGGTTTTATTATTAGTAATTATTTCATTTTGGTGCAGCTGCCAATACGCCTCTGTGTTCCCTCTGTCCCTTCGTGGACTCACTGGTTCTTGATGGCATCTCATTTCTTCTGTGGTCCGGCGGTGACTGCCTCCTGCTGTTTTCTGCCTCATGACAGTTTCTCCACCATGTTCCTACTTCCTGGAGCTTCTGCTGCTTTGCATGGGTTTCTGGTGAGCAAAACGCGGTTCTCGGACACGGCCGAATGCGCATTAGCCATTCACTGGCTTCTGGCGTCTCACACTGTCATCCGCTTCCAGAAGCCTTCTCCCTTCAGTTTCTCAAGCCAGTCGGCTCCTCCAACTTCAATTAAGATGCCCCTTTGCACAGGGGGGGTGAGGGGGAGGAGGGGGGATGCGCTCTCCTGACAGCAGCCTTTTTTCCTTTCTAGCTTTAGTAATTTAAATGTCCCGCGCACAGGGATGCGCTCACTGCCACTAGAGCGCTGCCTGTGCTTGTGGTTCCTGTGCTCTGCATTACTCCACTCCTCTTCCTCCTCCCAGTGTTGGGGGGATTGTGGGTATAGTAGTCCCTTCCTGAAACCACTGAGTTTTTGCAATGCGTTTTAAAGGCAAACTATGTTTGGAAGAAAAGAAGCTGGGTTGGCAAGAGGGGAAAGGACGAGGTTCAGCGCAAGGGGTGTGGTGAAGGATGCTGCAGGTGGCTGCAGGGGGCGGGATTTGCCAAATCTACCGCCAGGTAAGTAGAATTTTTTTTTTGAGTTTTGCAAGCACACTGCGCAACAACACTAATTAAGACCAAAATGGTATAATGATTTTTAATGAAAGCTGGAGTAGCCCGACACCTGCAAGGTTTTTTGTACATGCAAAGTAATGTAGTACAAGGCACTTGAACAATGTTCATTTGTGAACCCAAGGTAACAGGGCAACCAAAGAGAAAGACCACAAAACAATTATTTTGGTCATTCATGGCACGGTATTGTACATTTCAATTCATGGTGCCAAAGCAAAAAATTATTAAAAGCAATTTACAAATAAAAAAGACATCCATGTATAACATAGTTACAAAGAAATCCATACCAATTGTGTGTTCGGAATTCATCAGGTCAAATAGGGAGAGAGAAGCGGAAGATAAACAAGGTTTGTTAGTTTAGGGGTTCTTAGTGGGCCATACAAGTTATAGGGACTAGAAATAAATTTGAAATCATTACCTGAAGTTTGATTCAATTGAGAACTGTAATTAAGTGAACAGACGAATTTAATTAACGTAAAGCCATTTGCGGGACATCGAATAAAGCATGCTATTGCTGCAATACAAGCGAGAAAAATGTAGGCTTTCCACTTACCCAGATTATGGTAAGTGATTAATTAACGATTTCTCACGGGCTAAATTGCTTTTAATAATGTTTTGCTTTGGCACCATGAATTGAAATGTACAATACCGTGCCATGAATGACCAAAATAATTGTTTTGTGGCCTTTCTCTTTGGTTGCCCGGTTACCTTGGGTTCACATATGAACATTGTTCAAATGCCTTGTACTACATTACTTTGCATGTACAAAAACCTTGTAGCCTCAGTGGAAGGGCAAGTGCCCGAAACACGTGTCAGGCTACTCGAGCTTTCATTAAAAATCATTATACCATTTTGGTCTTAATTAGTGTTGTTGCGCAGTGTGCTTGCAAATCTCCAAAAAAAATTCTACTTACCTGGCGGTAGATTTGGCAAATCCCGCCCCCTGCATCCACCTGCAGCATCCTTCACAACACCCAAACTTAACAGGTCCTTGCGCTGAACCTCGTCCTTTCCCCTCTTGCCAACCCAGCTTCTTTACCTTTGGGACCCTGAGGCTCAGCTGCAGTCCCCCCCCCCTTGTTTTCACTCATATATAAGTATCATGGCAACAGCAGCAGAATATGTCCTGACTAGAGAGGATGATATCAAAGCATTATTTGCTCCGAAGGGCTCAACCCTGAATCCCTTTAAAAGGTTGACATCTGAAAATGATGACCTCCGATCCAAATTTATCAAATTGGAACGCCTAAGCATCAGAGAGATCAACAAATTTTGGGAAAAAACTAACCTTACCCACTATCTCAAAGAAAACAAAATTCCTAGGGGTCTTCGCATACTCATTTTGCCAGATTTCGAAGACCCGGCTGATAATGATTTAGCAACTGATTGGGAAGCGAATCTATCTGCCAATTCGAATACAATGCTCAAACTTCTTATTGAGCATGCAAGCAGAGAACATAATCGCATAGTAATTCAAATTGATGCACTTAAAGATGAGATTGCACATTTCGATGCACCAAGTGCAACCATGGATAAAAACTACAAAACCCTCTATACCCGACTGCGAAGACACCAAGATGAGGTCAAACTCCGTAAATCACGCACATTTTCCCATGATGTTAGAGACTATCGGGATAACAGGGTGTATACATACCAACCTAAATATGATGAAGTTTCATGTTCACGTCCTACCAGTCCAGCCGCCTCACCAGTTAGTTCTGAAGTTGATAGTGATGGTGACAAACTAGATACAGACAGACCCCTCAGAGGGGCATAGCCATACTGAGTTGAACCTCTCTGATGACTCGGAGGCTTCCAATGGCAACCTTGCCCATATTACTCAACCTCAACCTAATCCTTTTTTTTTAGAACAGATTTGCCGTTACAAGAAAGGCAATCGTCAAGCCGCACTGGCGGCCGTGAAAAAAGTCAGATTCCAAACACCATTAGTCACAAGTACCATAATCCCAGACCCAAGCCTCCGGGCACAAGGGGCGGCCAACCTCGTAAGCGTAAACGCCACGCCCCAACAACGCAGAGTAAGTCGGTCACTGTTCCAGCAAAATCTCAGGAATCAGACAAGATAGATCTGATCACCAATTTCAGTGACTATCCTCTCTCTAAAGACTAACGTTTACTCCTGAACAAAGGACTCTTTCGCTCCCACTAACCGTAGTGACTATGTCCAGATCCAGATTGACCTGTTTAAATTTATTCGCAAAATAAAACTGAATAAATATTTTGCAACACAAGTCAAGCAGTTTAAATCTAAATCACACCAGCCTGACCCCTCCGATGTCCCACTACAAACAATGTTAAGTACACATGTTCTCATGTCTCTGGATGAATGTGAACATGATTCAACTGTTAATGTGATGGACTTACTGCAAGATCTCAGCATACAACAGCAACATTTGAAAATAAAGGAATTATCAAGCAAATCTAAATTCGTACCTACTTTCCCGAAAGATAATCTAATTGATACATTTTACCAAGCAGTCATCAATTACATACACAAATTGCAAGACACTACCAATACGAAACAAGGGTGCAAACGCAACTTACCTCAGCAACAACAATTCACTTTGCAAAAATTGGCTTCTAATGCTAACTTGATTTTTAAAGAGGCAGATAAAGGTGGCAACGTGGTAATAATGAACAAACAGGATTACATTGCCATGGGCCTTGAACATTTAAACTTACCTAGTTGTTATGAAACTTTGCCCTCGAATCCAATTGGCAAACTACGGGCAATAGTAAACCAACTCGTGGCCAGATGGCACACCAGAGGCCTCCTTACAGATGTTGAAAAACGTTTCCTTATTGCATTTGGCCCAGTCATGCCCACAGCCTATTTCCTACCCAAGATTCACAAAGCCTTTACCTTAATACCAGAAGGGAGACCCATCTTGAGCGGGGGCATTTTTGAGCCTATCTCCATTTACATTAACGAATGCCTTGCACCTTTGGTACCGTCTATTCCCACTTTTATTCGAGATACCATGCACATTCTTTATATATTGGATCATTTACCTGTACTACCTAATATGTTATTAGTGACGCTTGATGTTAAAGCACTCTATACCTCGATTGATCATGTCAAGGCAGTCACCAGTGTTGACTATTTTCCGTGAGCACTGCCCCTCGTTCTTTGAACATATTCAGTTGATCAAAGAGCTTCTTTCCTGTGCACTTTCTAATAATGTTTTTTTGTTCAATAACACCTACTATCGTCAACTCATTGGCATAGCAATGGGAGCGAATTATGCCCCTGCACTTGCAAATATATTCATGCATTACTTTGAACAACCGTTTGTATTTACAAATGTTATGTTCTTACCATATATCCATATTTGGAAGAGATATATAGATGATGTGATTCTGATCTGGACGGGCTCGTGATACACTCAATGATTTTGTGAACTACCTCAACTCTAACACATGGGGACTTCATTTTACAGAGACTGTCAGCGACAGTAGTATCAACTTTTTGGATTTAACCATCACCATTTCAGAGGATAAACTGATAACTAAGACTTACCGTAAATCTACTTCTGTTAACTCATTACTTCACGCAAGCAGTTGCCATAAGAAATCGGTCACGCGTAACATCCCTAAAGGAGAATTCATCCGTGCCAGACGTAATTGCTCCTCTAATGAGGATTTCCTCACAGAATGCGCATTTATTCGTAACCGCTTCTTGGCAAGAGGATCCGATAGTCGCCTCCTTGATAAAGCTCAATGTGAGGTGAACTCTTTAAAGACAGGATTTACTCACTCCCAAGGTACGCCCTCAGAATACTCACAGCAACAAACTGAAATTTATTACTAAATATAACAGAGAAAGTTCCAGTTTGTATAGTATAGTTAAGAGACATTGGCATATTCTCCAACTGGACAGACATTACTCCTTGGATAGATGATTCGCCAAATTTTATCTACACCAAGGCAAATAACCTCAAGAACATCCTTTCTCCTTCATTCATGTCCAACCCACAACACAAACCAACCTGGCTACAGCTAGCAAGTACCAGTGGTTTTCGCAAGTGTGGTGGATGTTCTATGTGCGCCTTTGCATATGAAACGAACAAACTTGAATTTGGCCATCTGGGCACACATACTATCACCTCATTTATAAATTGCAACACCAAATTTTGTGTATACTGTATCCTTTGCGTATGTGGACAGTGTTATATTGGCAGCACAATTCGGCCATTAAAAATAAGAATTCGAGAACACTTGGCGTCCATTATCAGTTCATTGGCAACGAGTCCACCAAATGGATAATAAAGGAGAAATTAGATTCTCTGGGATGGCCAAGGTTACGTTACCACAACGAGGTGGGAACTTGGTTCTCAAATTGCGACAATTAGAAGCGCGACTTATCTGCCACTACCGCACTGTCACACATGGCCTTAATACAGACCACGAACTTTGTCTTTTTATGAACAATGAGCAATGCAAAAATGTTCTCCAAACTGATCTTCCCTGGTTTCTATTTCACCTCTCCGTACGCTTGGGGCTCTTCGTTTGCCATACAACACAATCTACTTATAGATTCAACTTGCAATTACCCTTGCTACCCTAGGGTAGCCATATGTGGTGGGTTAGTTAGGGCAGGCTCTGTAGGACAACCATGCCCTCTCTTTTTCTTTGACTTACACAAAAATAACCTTCGTTCACATAATGCTGGACCTCCCCATCTTTTTCTCAAAGACACATGTGGATATAAGTGACATAAATGTATATGAACATATATCCTCCTGCATACTTCTGTTATTCCTAATCAATGGAAACGGTTGGCGGTTTCCTTGGAATTTAATTAACCTTGGAACTGCTCTGATTTCTTGCCGTGTATACACACCTAAGATGGCAGACGCATAGTTCCGCTAGCGCAGCAGCGAATGCAGACGTACAGACGTGCCTGCCAATATTCGTGGCAGCGCACGAGAGAGCCGACAGGCTCCAGTTCGAACTGCAGCGGAGACGCTGGTAAGGCTCACACTTGCGCGTAGACCCCTAAAAGCCGTGAGGGTCTACGCGCATCTTAATTAACCTGACAGACACGCAGCTTTTACTAATTGCGCTGTCTGTTTATGTCTTTCCCTTCCCCCTCCCTTCACCTCACCGCTGGGCTTACTACATACGATCGTTTATAGAATCTTCCTGTTCTTCAAAGCTGTAACGCGGAAACGCTACCTTATATTTTGTTGCAACTGCAAGTGATAGGTACCGTTTGGCACTTGCCATTGTCCAATAAATGTCCAATTACTCCATATAAGCAATGGAACACATGCCTAACATGTCCATTAGTTTTACAGCGGAGCCCGTGAGAAATCGTTAATCACTTACCATAATCTGGGTAAGTGGAAAGCCTACATTTTTCTCGCTTGTATTGCAGCAATAGCATGCTTTATTCGATGTCCCGCCAATGGCTTTACGTTAATTAAATTTGTCTGTTCACTTAATTACAGTTCTCAATTGAATCAAACTTCAGGTAATGATTTCAAATTTATTTCTGGTCCCATAACTTGTATGGCCCACTAAGAACCCCTAAGCTAACAAACCTTGTTTATCGTCCGCTTTTCTCTCCCTATTTGACCTGATGAATTCCGAACACACAATTGGTATGGATTTCTTTGTAATTATGTTATACATGGATGTCTTTTTTTATTTCTTAATTGCTTTTAATAATTTTTTGCTTTGGCACCATGAATTGAAATGTACAATACCGTGCCATGAATGACCAAAATAATTGTTTTGTGGCCTTTCTCTTTGGTTGCCCTGTTACCTTGGGTTCACATATGAACATTGTTCAAATGCCTTGTACCACATTACTTTGCATGTACAAAAAACCTTGTAGCCTCAGTGGAAGGGCAAGTGCCCGAAACACGTGTCAGGCTACTCCAGCTTTCATTAAAAATCATACCATTTTGGTCTTAATTAGTGTTGTTGCGCAGTGTGCTTGCAAATCTCCAAAAAAAATTCTACTTACCTGGCGGTAGATTTGGCAAATCCCGCCCCCTGCATCCACCTGCAGCATCCTTCACCACACCCAAACTTAAGTGTGCTTGCAAAACTCAAAAAAGATGTTTTATATTTGGAAGAACAGTAGGTGGAATTGGAAAAAGTGTCAATTAGATCAAGAGTTGGACCTTGGGGTGTAACAAAAGATTTGCACTACTCTCCATATGGGGGAAAGAGGGAAGGTGTTACAATAGGCTATGAGGAATTGGAGAAGTATCTTTAGAAAGGAAAGGGGGATACCATGTCTCCCCCAATGATGCCACAATCATCTCCTGGAGGCTGCCTCCCCCCTGTGATCCTCCCTCATAACCACCCCCAGGGTCAGGATCAGGTAGTGGTTGTAGTCTCCTGACCACATGGAAAAAAGTGATACTATTCGATTCATCAACAATGGTTAGTTCTGCGCCATCTAATCAGTCGAGGAGTGCTGCTAACCTGTGCATGTGCTCTAACTTGTTTTCTGCACGGAAGAGGATGTCATCACTGACATTCAGTACACGTGGGAGATCCTGGAGGACAGTTTGTATCATTAGTTGGAATACTTCGGGTGCCAAGAAGTACCAAAGTCTTTTGTATCTCCTCAGTCCCAGGTGCGTTGAGAAAGTAGCAATGTTTCTTGAGTCTTTATGTAGCTTTAGCTGGTGGTATCCTGCATTAAGTCGATCTTTGAGAAAAACGTGAACCCAGTGAGGTCTGCTAGGATCGCGTCCAGTGTCTGGGTGATGTTTTTTCCCAGATGATAGCTGCATATTTGCCAACATGACCCATTCCAAACTGTCTGTAGGTGCTCATGCAGCCCTGTATTTTTCTCTTTGCATTCTGGGATTTGTAGTTCCACTTTTCCACATGATAAAACTCAGACTACAAGTCCCAGAATGCAAAGAGAAAACCAGAACTGGATAAGCACCTACAGACTGGAATGGGTCATGTTGGCAAGTATTTAGCTGCATTCGGGAGGAGCATGTCGATGCATATTTGTACCTTACCTGGCTGCTTGGGCACTACCATGTGGCGGGGGCGGGGGGAGATCAAGGGTTTAGGGCCGGTTACCTTTTCTATGTCTGCCTTTTCCAGCTTGTATAGTTACTTTGCAGCAAGGTCTGACAAGTGGATTGGTGTTCTCCGATGAGACACTGCCTTGGGTTGTACAGTCGTGTCGATGTGCAACTTAATAAGCTTGCCATTGAGAGAGTAAATTCCTTGGAGTAGGTTGTGGTGGCTTGCTAGCAGGTCCTGTATGTCATCAGTATTGGTAATGTCGCAGATTAATTGGATTAATCCCAGGTTCTTCTGCGGAGCTCCTGCTGAGTAGAGACACAGGGTCAACCATGTATATTTTTGACTGGATCTTTGCACCCCCTCTGCTGAGTCATTTGAAACCGCTCTACGACGGATAGGGACTTTCCTACTGCCATATGCATACAGTAGCATATTAGTGTTTTTCAGCCTTGGTTGGTGTTTCATCTATTGTAGTGTCTCGATTGGCATGAAGCTCACTGAGGCTCTGGTGTCAATGGTCATTACCATATCTTGCTCATCAACTTGTATGATGGATGTGGCCCTTCTCTTTTTCTTTGATTGTCTCCCTTCTTGCTCTAGCGTGGCAATCTGGTGGACTTGCCCCCTTTTCCCTGTTGGCCGAACTTTGACGGATGCCGCCGTTCTGTCATCCTCATCCTCTGATTCATCTGAGGGCGAGTTGTTTTTGATCTCAACCTCCTGTGTTTTGGCTGGTTTCTATTTCTTTGAGGCGGGCCTCTGGGCTGGTGGGCAGTTGGACGTTGGTGGGCCCGACAATCGGCATACCAATGCATAATTATTGAGGTAGCCACATGCTGCACGTGGTTCCCTGTTCTGGGCATTTTCGTTTTCTGTGGTGTTGCCCGCTGCACCAACTGCAGTCATTCTGGCCTGGTATTTTTGACCACCACGTGGGGGTGTAGTTTGCTGCAGTCTTCCCCCCCCCCTAGATTGTGAGTGGTTGGTGACTGAGGCAATAGTGGGCGCTGGGGTGAGTTGGAACTTCTGTAGGGTCATGTTCATGTGAGCCACCCTGGCATGGGAGCGCTCTTTGTCGTCCATACTTATACGTGGGATGGGAACACCATTTTTGTTCAGTATTATCCTCCACAGATTTTCTAACTGCATGCCATTGATTTGGCACCTGATCTCCTTGTGGTTGTCCTCAAAGTCACATGAAAGGGCTAGTCAGCGCAGCTGTTTATATTGGTCGAGTGTTTCACTCATTTAATACTCTTGTGCAAAAATGAAAAATCTCAGTCTGGATTAAGTTGTGGCATAAAATGGCTGGTTAGGTTTTATTTTTGCTAACTTGTATTCATCTGTGCCATCTCCAATCAGTAGCGAATTGAAAATGTGGAGTGCGTCGTCTCCCACGTTCAATAGTAAATGGGATTGCACCCTCTGTGTTACCACATACCTGCAATCCATTGCCATCTCGAACATCTGGTTCCACATGGCCCATCTGGGTCCCTCCGAGGATGGATCCAAGGGTTGAAAGGGAATGCCACTAGATTACAGTGCCAGCGGCTCCCGGTGGTTTGACTTCATTTAAACTATGTATTAAAGCGGTTCTGAGGATCTTTCCACCGCCCGGGAGGGCCTTCGGGAGGCTGAATGACTCACAGGTGGCCTATTGAAATCGCTGTTAATATTATTGACTTGGAGACAGCTTCTTGCACACTGCAGGAGTAGGTGAATATTGGAAAACTCCAAAAGGAAAAGTGGTCCACAATAGAGCCCACTAGGTGCCTGGATACTACCAAAAGAAACAGGAACACATTTGGTTGTTGGAAAAAACTGGTTATGTCCCGATGAACGCTGTAAGTGACAGGAGCACTACCTGGTGCTCTTTAGATGGCCGAGAGACGCAGTCGACTTTTAAGAAGCAATTAAGGCACTGCAAAGAAGGGGCAGGTCAAAGGACTAGCAAGAGTTTAGGTGTCCCCTGATGTGCCAGAGATTTATTTGCATGTTATACATGTATGTTGGATCCATATGGTCTGGGATTGATGTTGAATATTAAGGTTTCTGTGGATTTTGAATTGAGTATAGTTTTAGCAATGTAATATGTCTAATTGTCAAATCACTATCTGCACGTTGAACTAAGTTTTTACTTTTGATATATGAATAAAAGAATGTATTTTTGGTAAAGTTGAGTGATTAGGTAATATCGGGTGAAGATCGTGTGACATGGAGGCCTTCATCTTTGTTGATGCGGATTATAGCCTGGAAGATTAAGGCCTACCAGGCACCCGAAGTGTAGAGAGGGTTGACAGGGGCCATCAAAAGGCCCAGGCCGCCCTGTCATGTTGGGGAGGTTGGGCTTCTTAGAGAGAATCCTCAGAAATGTGCCAATTCCCTCTACCTTAGAGATTCCCAGAAACTTTGCTGGATTTTGAGGACTTGATTTGTTTTAACTTGGAGAAAGTGAGACCCTTTTTCCCCACTCTCTCATGTATTTTAATATGATTGTGTACTCTGTCTTGTGGCTGTGGAGTCTGAAAAACTCCATAGACATCTTTTACATTGTGTCACACAGCACCCTCAGTGCAGTGACGCAGGGAAGTCTTCCAGATTCCCTAAAGGTTTAAATACCTTCTCTGGGATAAACTACTGTTTCCCAGAGCAGTAAAGTGAAATTGACTTTACTTACATTTGTAACTTTCTAGACACAGCACACACTATCTTACAATAGGGTGCTGGAGGGGTTACTTAGCATTTCCTTTGTCTAGCTTCTCATGTAACAATTTCATGTTACCCTTTCCTCACTGAATGGCTGGTGGCAGTGGTTTACCTTTTGCTACCATTATGGGATTTTACCGCAGGCTGCTTTCGCAGCCACAGTAAAGCACCGATGGGTGTCATTTTGGTCAAAATGGCCCTGGTCTTTTTTCGCCATTTCTTTGTCGGAAGATCCTTCTTGGGATTTACTCTGCACGCCAAACCAGGTTTGGTCCCTTTGTTCATTTTGTCTTTGGTGGGCTCCAGGGTGTCTAGCGGGGGCAGGAAGTGAGGGAGGTGACTGAAAACTCTGATTAGTCTCCTAGGAGACCCAAATGCACTCTGTGGTGATTGGCCGGCTGACTGACTGGCAAGGACAGCCACCCTGCTGGGTGACTGACAGCTAGGCTGGAAAGAATGGGAGCAAGCTGCATAAAAGGCAAGGCTTTTTGGCTTGCAAGACAGTCGGCCACTGGACGAAGGAATCCGAAGAGAACTTGAAGACACCTGCTGCAACTCCTGGACCGTTGGTTTGCCCAGTGAAGCCCTGCTGCTGTGCTGAAATTCCACTTTCGTATCGACAGAGAAGCTCCTGCAAGGACGACTTCTCCCTTTGAGTTGGTGGGTCCAATAAACTCCAAAGTAAGCCACTTGGACATCCTCTCAGAGCTGGTTGAATTTCCACAGAGTTGCTGGTGGAAACTGAATAGCCAGGGAGAGGAACACCAGTTCGTGTGTGTTGCTTTTAATCTGGCCAAGAGCTCCAGGAAGATCCTCCAGACTCCCAGGAAGCCTGAGCCCCCTCAACAGAGTGCGAGACCCCAGAAGCAAGGAAAGCCCATCTCGACAGCCAGGAACCGCAGTGTTGCTATTTGCGGTACTCACGAGGAGCTGAAAAACCGAAGTGCCACTTGTTTGAAGTTTGCCGGTTGCAAGCAGTGACCATCCTATTGCAGTGCAGGAGTTCCCAGTCCTCACAACTGAGGCCCAGGAACAATGAGATCTGCAGAGCTACACCGGAAAAGAAGTCACCTGCTGCACTTTCTTCAATCCAAACGTACTGTAAAGATGGAGAGAATTTACCTCTTGCTGTAGAGTTGCTTGTATCTTCTACTACTCACAAGTCTAACAGCTTGTGGCCCTACATTGATGCTTTTTCTTCAAAGAAGTCTAAAACAATGTGCAAATACTTTTCTTACTTACCTGCAAAGAAGTGCTTCAGCTCATATAGACTTTTGCCCATTGACTTTGGCTTAGCCTGTTCGACTGAAAAACTCTTATTGGGGTATCTGAAAGTAATTGCCTACTTAAGAATATTTTTGATCTCTTGTATGTTCTAATAATCATTTCCTTTAACCTATTCCTAAACTCTTCTAAATGCAACAGTGATATATCAATGTCCCCAGCCCCCTAGCTATTGAAGTCACCTGAGGGTGTAGGTTGTGTCTGTGGGCCATCCCAAAAGGGTACTTACTGATCTAGAAACTTAAGAGTGTGTTTTGAAATATATGTGTGGTGTTGTATATTGCCCCCTTCTGAAGAAGGCTTACTCTGATATAAAACAATACATTAACAATTGTTTTATCAAGAAACCTTGTGTGTAAGTTTTATTTGAATAGTTGTCACTGTGAATCTCTGTTTAACTCCCCTACAGCTCACATTGACCCCTCTTGAGATACGCCTGGCTGCTCCACATGCTACCAACCTTTGTAGTGCGGACCTCCACCAAAGGTTGGGTTTCTATTGCCAGGATCAGTGTTTTAGTGCACCCAAAGGGTACTGCATACAATCGTGCCTAACAGGGCCGAATGCAGGTGCTAGCCTGACTGGTGTGCTTGACATCTTTTATTTTGGTATGGAGGGTGGTGGTAAACAGGCTTTCCTTACCCCTGCGTTCAATGTTTTTGTGGGATAAGAGATGTTGTGCCTTTTGTCTGGTAGGTGAAGTCGCCACTGGCGTAATTCATTGATTCACACAGTGACCCTGCCTTGCTTCAGCCACGCTGTGAAGTGGTGCCCGTTGTGGCGCACGTCCGTGTGTGTGTGGGGGGGGGGCTGTGCGCCCGCTGGTCTCCAGTGTTATGTTGGGGTTGCGCTACCAACAGAAGTGTGGGTGCAGGGGGCCATGGATGACGGAGCGCCGTAGGAGCGCTTTAAGAAGAGTGCCCATACCAGTTTGCCGCTCGCTCGCCAGCGCTGGGGGCATCCACATCCCACGTGCGCGTTGGCGTGGTGTAGAATGGAATACAGTAATGGTGTCACAAATACCCCACAGTACAGTTTTATAGCTGATCACTTTTTTAAAGATTTTGTCTCCATAATGGGAGCAAAACCAGAGATGGAGAAAGTGGGAAGGGCTGAGGGGTAAGTGCAGGATTACAAGCAGTGGTCAAAGAGAGCGGGAGCGGTCAGGAGCAGTGCTTCTCTACTATTTTAAATTAAGTTTTACTGTTCTCATTTTAAAAAGAAACCATTGTGGAATGGTTTTGTTTTAAAATTAAAGTGTATGAACTGAACGTTCCCTTAAACAGCAGGTACATGTGTTTGGGGGTTTGTATTGTGTGTGGGGGGGGCGTGGTGATGGGGTCTGTGGGAAGCGGTGCAGGCCAGTCAGAACATAGTTCCACTACTTCTTTTCATACACTTCCACCACTGATTACAAGCCAGCCTAGACCGCTTTACATCATCTTTCGGACAGAGGATCAAGGGCCGGTGGTGATCACACTGTCAAGTCCTAAAACAAAAAAGGGCGGGGTCTCAGCAATCGGATGTGGCGTCACCAGAAATTAGCATATCAAGGTGAAATATGCAAATTGAATTCAATTGGCCTTACATAACCCAATGGTAATCATCCGAGCATCCATTGAGTCAACACATTGTTGTTGAGCCCCCTTAACCACAAATATGGTTCGTTACCAGGTCCCAGCAGAAGCCATATTGGCTTATATTGTCTACTAAAAACAGTCACCATAGTCATTTCGTGAAGATACTAGCACCCTCCCCCCCCCTTGGACATCCTACGGCCCCCGCTAGGGAGGTCAGCCCCACGCCTCCCCCACAGTTTGCAATTTGTATGATTATGCCAGAGCTCTTCAGAGGACGAATTGGCATTTGCCTTTCATAAATTCAACAAAACAAAAATCCAAGAGAATATTTTCTTCTGATTGCGTTTGAAAATGTTTAAAAGTGTACACTTTTTAAAGCCCAAGAATCAATTCCAATGTTTTTCCTGGAGAGTGCAGTCCCAAAATGTGACATTTCAGCTTTAGTAGTTCATGGTTTTGAATCGGGATAAATTGAGAGGTGGTTAAGTGCCTGACCTATGAACCTGGCGACCACAGTTGGAATCCCAGGTCGAACTTAAAATAGTAAATTCCAAATAGTCCAAGTGCACTGTTTTGCCCACTGCATATAAAATACCCAGGGAAGACAACATCCGCCCTCTGACAAACATGGGCGTACGCCATTCACCCATGTGTACCCTGGACTGGAGCCCTGCTTTACATGGAAGCAATTACAGCTATTTGTTTATTATGATAATTCACATTAGGAAGCAGCCAAACGTGTAAACTTGCTAGGACCTTGGAATTAAATGTACTCTTCTCCTCTGGCACTGGGGGTCTAGTTTGTAAAGGATATTTCACCACATACAAAGCTCCCTCCAGATATTCCCTATGTGCTCAGACCTGCATGGGTATGACAAAAGGAGTTCATAGATATTTTCACCTTGCTCGGTCTAGAACAAACAGGTGTCGATATGCGCCAAATTTCAGAAAAGGAAAGGGTGAAGAAAAAAAAAAGAAAGGGGAGAGTGAGAGAAAGAAGAGACCATTCATAATTGGTTAGCTGGCTTCCGAAGGCTGGCATCCATCATGGTAGGGAAATACCCATAGGATGTAGGGGCTTTATGGGACTATTAGCAATACATCCACAACTCTTTTTTGACTTATAGGAGGGATTCATGGTTAAAATATGGTAGGGTTTTCCGTTTAAAAATGCGGATTTGCCCAGCAATGTCATGGGACGAGGTGGATGCAACTGGTTTTATTGAAAAGATGGTAGCAGCAAAGGAAGTGGGGACAGGGCGCAGGGTGATGAGCCTTACTTTAGAAAGGAAAAATTGTCATATGTGGTACAGGAAGAGGGGGTCCTTTCACGGGCGCTCTTCCTGGAACAACAGGTCCAGCTACAAACAGGGAGAGCAAGCTACATGCAGGAAATTCGAGCATGGTTATTGCCCTTTCGGCAAAGCTTGTAAATTCAAACATGCATGTACCAAATGTGCCAGTAGTCATAGCACGACATGTACGGGGTGGGGGTCGGGGGGCTGACTAGCACAAAGCCAAAGCAGAACCCAAAACGAAATTGAATTATACAAACCCTTACTTAGCAGCACGCTGCCAACACCCATACTCATGAGCAAAATGCTGCCAGTCTTAAACTCTTACCATATCAATGCAGATGCAAAATTAATTTGGGAAGGTTTTTGGGGGGTTGATGGGGGGTTGTGATCCCATACTCCGGCCCTGCAGTTGACAGGGAGGTGGAGAGCCTGTAATCTGCACTAAAACTTCCACAAGTAGTGAAACAGAAGATCGCCAAAGAGCTCAGTTTAGGTAGAGTAGCAGGCCCTTTCACTAATTCCGCATTTGAGAATTTATCACTACTGGGCCTGCTGCCCAAGAAAGAGGAGGGTTAATTTCGCCTCATTCATCACCTATCCTTCCCGGAAGGTAATCTGAACAATGGCATCACAGAGGAAAGGTGTAAGGTGAACTACGCCTCCTTTGAGGATGCCGTGGAATTGGTAAAGGCCATGGGAAAGGTGTCACTGATGGGTAAGGCGGACATTGAATCCAATTTTAGGCTTTTACCAATTGACAGAGGAAGTTATATCCGGATGGGGTTCAAGGTTGATGGGCAGTAGTATTATGACAGATGCCTGCCCATGGGCTGCTCAATTTCTTGTGCATACTTCGAGAAATTCAGCACATTTCTGGAATACTCACTGAAAGAGAGGGACGGGCCGGGAAAGTGATGCATTACTTCGATGACTCTGTTCATCGGTAGGAAAGGTACAGATGAATGCTGCACTTTAATGGGGCAGTTTGTGGGTCTAACAAAAGAGCTGGGGGTTCTACTGGTGAAAGGGAAGACAGTTGCCTTCTCTCGAGGCTAACGTTCTTAGGGATTGAGATTGATTCCAAGGAAGATCAGGCAACCAAAAAAGGTGGAGAACCTAAAGAACACTACCTAAAGACTTGAGGGGCAAGAACAAGGCGACAATGAGGGAGCTACAGTCTTTGGCAGGGAAACTGAATTTTGATGGTAGGGTTATTCCAGCAGGCAGGGTATTTACCAGGAGTATGGAGCTGAAGACAGAGCTGCAAAATGCATCTCAACACGTTCGCTGGGCATAGAGGTAAAAGAGGACCTGAAAATGTGGGACATGTTCCTGCACAGATTTAATGGGGTACTTCTCGGAAAGGAACAGTGGGCAAGTAGCGACAGTACGATATTCTATACGGATGCATCAGGCTCACATAGTTTAGGATGGTCTTGGGTGAGGATTGGTGTGCACCGGCATGGCCATCGCTATTGCATGAGGAGGGCGTCACGCGAGACATCACGCTGCTAGAGTCATTTCCCATCATATTGGCATTTTGACTATGGAAGGCATCACTAGCCAACAAAAGGGTGATTCTGTGGTCAGACAATCTGGCAGTTGTACAGATCATAAATCAGGGGGAATCTAGCAACTTGAGGGTGCTGCGGCTGCTCAGGGGGCTGGCAATGAGCATACTCAATTTGAACATGGAAGTAACAGCAAGACACATACCAGGTGTAAGGAACATAGTGGCTCATTCTCGTTTACAGTTCACAAGGTTTTGGGAAGAAAGACCAGAGGCAAACGAGAGGATGACACCATTCAGGAGCCAGTGGTGGGGCATGGTTGGGAAAATCTGAGCACACTGATCAGTACGGCCCTGCTGCCAGGCACAGGGAGGCGATACAAGGCATGTGTCACGATTCCTGCCCCTCATGTCCTCAGCCCTCCAAGATGTCAGGCTGGAGCCAGGCCACAATCACTTACATGGCCCTTAAGGGCCTCTCCATCCCTCCAAAGACCCACTTGGAGTCAGACTTGGCGCTTGTGGCACCAGAC
Organism: Ambystoma mexicanum; assembly: GCF_040938575.1. Classification (NCBI taxonomy): domain Eukaryota; kingdom Metazoa; phylum Chordata; class Amphibia; order Caudata; family Ambystomatidae; genus Ambystoma; species Ambystoma mexicanum. Next base: position 723,039,924 of record NC_090923.1, read on the forward strand.
ACACTCACTCCCATAGGATAAAATTGGTGACTGGACTTGTAGTGCATTGATGGGGACAAGATGGATGCCCCCACATATTTCGGTTCCCAGAACTGCATGTGCGGTTTAGTCTTTTGGGTGTGGTTCAGCCCAGAGACACCTGGGATATCCAGAGACTATTTAAGCCACGCCCAGGCTGAGAAACATGCTTTGCGTTTTCTGCACCTGCAGCGTGACACTCGCTGTGTTTGGATCGGTCTCAAGTAGGCCTGCATCTTTCTTCTGCGCTCAGCTCCTGCACCAACAAGAACACCGTTAGGAACAGCCTTGCCTTGCGGCGCTTCTGCCCATCATTCATCGCTCCTTCTGTTCTGCCGGCCCCCCGGACATCTGGAACAAGTCCCTCTGTTCAGGGAACAGACATCCAAGAAGATACTAGAACTCCCACGACCCCGGTTAGGAGCTATATGGGTCCAGTCCTGGCGCCATAGGCGCCAGGCTCATTTTGTCGACCTTACATCATGCAGACCATGCTACAGTAAACTCATACATAGGCCATCGTGAGGCAAGGAAGAGACTACTTTTCTTTGGGGACCATTTTGTTGCTTGGGTGTGGTTCTGGAACTTCTTACCTGGAACTACTTTGGAGGCTATTTAAACCACGCCCAGAGAGCAGCACACGCTTCGCGTTATTCTGCATTTAGCAGCGTAACGCTCAGCGGGCCTGCAAGTCAACAGCCAGTCTTCTGCCACGCCCGTCTCGAATCCGGAGCTGATCCTAGAAAGAAGGAAAGATTAGAGCAAGGACATTTCTTTTGTTCATCCTCTTTTCCTGGAACAGCCACACCTTTGAACAAGGAAAAAGACTTTAAATTTAAACGCGTCGCATCGCCAGCTGCAGCGCCGCGCCATACTCACCTGTTTCGGCGCATCCCCATGATCCGGCGCAGCATCCATTGCCTCGTTGCTGAATTCCCGGCATCTGAAAAGACAAAAAAAACAAACAAGGTAAGCCGAGTGCCAACAAAGACATTCTTTTCTTTCCGCAAGGTACTTGAGTTTTACCGCTCGAGGCATCATTCTTTGTTATACATTCTCTGCTCACGCCGCACATGTAAGGAGAAAGAAGACAATTGGTTAGATACATTTGGAACTTTATCTCACGCCAGGTATTGGATAACACAGACTCTTACCTGAGCGCAACCTGCGTCCAACGAGGCGAACTCTACCCTTTTGTCTTGCAGCGTGATCTGAGGAAAGGGGTAAGAGTGAAAAAACAGACATTTTGAACTCTAAATGAACTATATATTTACGGCTCGCTCGCTGCTTACCTCAGAGCCATATTTCGTCTGGAACTCACCCAATACCTTCGGATCAGTGAAGTAACTGGTCTTCTAGGCGTCCCCTGCACTCTACGCAGGATCGAGGGCTCATCTTTTCAAACAATAAGGTGAGACTAATGAAAGGGAATACAGGAAGTTTCCAGGGGGGGACAATAGAGTCAGTGTAATCTCTCTTCCACGGGTGGCTAATTCCCTTTCCCTGCTTTTAGGAGAATATTCTTGCGGGTCAAGCAGACGAAACTGAGTGGGCCAGTTCAGTCAGTTATCACTGCACTTCGTGTCACACTGGTGGAGACCGCAGCAGTCCAGCTCCGTTCGACGCTCCTGTGGGATCCAGGTGAGCGTAACAGAACGCAAAGCCTCAACACAAATCCCCACCCGGGCGTTATGGAGACCTCAGAGACTGACCAATTAGCCCAACTATTAGGGGAACTTGGGGCCGAAGTACATTCCGCCCGCCAAGAGACTAATGCTCTCAGGAGAGAACTGATTTTATCCAAGGAACGTACGGATGATCTCGCTAGGCAACTACTGCAAGCCCAAGCTGGGCAAACACCCTTACCTGGACCCGGGGGAACTTCTACCCACGCTCAATCAAGTAACCCTGTGCAAGTAATATTACCAGGAACAGTCCCTTTAGCACCACCTGAACGCTTTGCGGGGGACCCTAAAGGTTTGCCGTGTTTATGAACCAGTGCCGTCTGCATTTTTTATGTAGACCTGGGGCCTTTCCGAATGATCAAGCAAAAGTAGCCTTTGTACTTTCGTATCTCAGCGGCAGTGCAGCCGATTGGTCAATTCCACTAGTCAACCAGGATGACCCTCTTCTTCGGGATTTTCAGGGTTTTCAATTAAGCATGGAAAGACTATTTGCCCGACATTCCCAAGGTCAAGATTTGGATAACGAACGTTTGTCCTTACGACAGGGTAACCAGGATTTGCGGACCTATATCGCAACCTTCAATAGGTTGGTGGTGGAGCCTGGATGGCCAGAGGTCAAGCGGATTACGCTATTTCATCGTGGACTTCGGGGTGAACTAAAAGATGTTTTAGCACAAGTAGTGAACCCACCTCAAGATTGTGCTGAATACATAGACCTGGTGGTCCAGTTGGATCACAGGCTTCAGAATCGAAAGGCTGACCGGGCTAAATTCGAGAATCGAGTATTCGAAGGACCCAAGGACAACGTGACCCCCAAGGGAGCAGATGCATCAGAACCCATGCATATTGGGGGGGTTAAAGGACCTTTGACTCAAAAAGAGAAAAGACAGCAATTACAATTGTGTTTGTACTGTGGAACTTCGGGACACTTTTTACGGGCTTGTCCAGTGAAACCACCCAAGAAGGTGGTAGGAGCTGCTGACAAAATCAATGGAGAGTGAGTCGGGAAACGACCACGCCCGACAAGCGTAGAGGTCCGCTTGCCGAGCATGAAAAAGGACACTCAGACCTCACACCTAATTATACCAATGGTCCTTATTGATCCAATGCAGCCATCTTGTATGCACACACTGAGCATACATTGATAGCAGAGCCATAGGAAACTACAGGGATCACGAATTGGCTACAAGGATGAACCTGTCTCTTTCCAAAAGACCCACAACTGATGTGATCCCCACTGTCGATGGGACCGAATTTGCCTCCGGACCAGTAACTCATTCAACTATGGAGATGACACTGTTGGGTCAAGATGGGCATCAAGAAAGCATTGTGTTTGACTTAATCAAGGCCCCACAGTTCCAAATAGTTCTGGGAATGCCATGGTTGGAAACACATAATCCTTGTATTGATTCACGAGAAAAGAGAGTGACCTTTTCGGATTGTGCACACACTTGTTACCCGGAAAAACCCTTGATAAAAGGTCTGGCTACGGTCATGAATCCGATAACTCAGTTACCCCAGGAATACCTAGAATTTCAGAATGTTTTTCAGAAAGATCAAGCAAACACGTTACCACCTCACAGATCATGATTGCCAGATCGACCTCCTACTCGTTGCCCAAGTTCCATGCAGTAGGATCTACGCCCTCACGGAACCCGAAAACCTTCATCTACGGCAATATTTGGATCAATACCTCGCTAATGGCTTCATTCGTCCATCCAAGTCTCCAGCAGCATAGTCTTTATTCTTCGTGCCAAAAAAGGAAGGTGACCTTAGGACTTGCATAGATTATCGCGCATTAAACTAAATAACTGTAAAAACCGGTACCCGCTGCCTCTTATCCCAGAATTACTGGACCAAGTAAAGGATGCTCGTATCTACACCAAGTTAGACCTCCGAGGGGCACATCATCTGGTACGTGTAAAGAAAGGCGACGAATGGAAGACAGCCTTTCGCACAAAATAGGATTGTTCCAATACCAGGTGATGCCTTTTGGGCTTTGCAATGCACCGGCAGCCTTCCAGTATTTTATGAACGATGTCCTTCGCAAGCTCATTGACATCTGTGTTGTTGTGTACATAGACGACATCTTAGTGTACTCCTCATCAGAATCAGACCATGTGAAGCACGTTAGTGCTGTCCTTGAAAAACTACGCCAACATAAGTTATTTGCAAAATTAGAAAAGTGTGTTTTTCACACTACTGAAGTTGAATTCCTTGGATTTATCCTGACCCCAAATGGAGTTCGAATGGATTCACGAAAGGTGGACGCAATCCTCAAGTGGCCCTCACCTACCTCAATTAAATGAGTACAAAGCATGCTCGAATTTGCACATTTCTACCGCAGATTCATCCCCGAATTTTCACATATTGTACATCCCATCACAACTTACGAAAGAATAAACGCTTCCTGTGGACTGAAGAAGCGGAAAGGGCCTTTAAAACAGGTGCAGAAGTGAATTTCTGTTTAAGATCTTGAAAGCATCCAAAACCCGAACTTCTGTATGTGGTTGAAACTAATGCATCCAGTTTAGCCATGGGGGCTGTTCTTTCCCAGAAGGATCCTGAGACTGGCCAACTTCACCCGGTGGCGTTCTGGTCAAGAAGATTTTCAGCACCTGAATTAAACAATGCAGTTGCCGACAAGGAACTACTGGCCATCAAATCAGCGTTCAAGGCTTGGCGGCATTATCTTCTCGGTGCCAGGCATACCATCACCGTAATCACGGATCACAGGAACTTGCAATATTTAAAGACAGCCAAGGCCCAATCACCACATCAGCTTAGGTGGGCCTTATTCTTTGCGTAATTTGATTTCGTGATTACTTACCGACCAGGTTGCCGAAATGGCAAAGCAGATACCTTATCTCGTATCGGAATGGGAGAAGCATATTCAAATCCAGAACCAGTACCCATAATTTCAGAGAGAAGAATCCTTGGTATAACCACTCTACAGACTCTAGACGACATCCATAAAAAGATTCAACAACTTTTCAACCCTGCAGCTTTACAAGACTGGTTGAACAAAGGCCAAGATTGTTCAGTCATCGATCACCTACCCTACTATCAAGTTTGTCTATTTCTACCAAACAAGGAATTACAAGACCTTGTTATCTCCAATTATCACAAAGCTCTGATTGAAGGACACCCTGGAATCGCAAAAACAGAGGCCAAAATCAAAAGACAATTCTGGTGGCCTACTTGGCGGAAAGACATTAAATCGTTCGTACTGTCTTGTGGTATTTGCGCCCAAAACAAAACCCAGAAAAGGAAACCCGCTGGCCTATTACCACCTTTGGACATTCCGCCTACGCCCTGGCACACCTTATCCCTAGACTTTATTGCTGACCTTCCCCCATGTAATGGGTTTAACATCATTCTAGTTATAGTGGACCTTTTTCCAAGATGGCTCATTTCATTCCTTTAAAGGGTCTACCTTCAGCCTCAACCTTGGCCCAGGAATTTCTTGAAAATATTGTCCGAATACACGGATTTCCCTCCGTATTGGTTTCCGATCGAGGTAGCCAATTTATTTCTCCGTTTGAGAAAATGTTGTCAATTGGCCCAAATCGACCTGAGGTTATTAACCAGTCACCATCCCCAGGCCGATGGTCAAACGGAGAGGACCAACCAGACACTTGAGCAATACCTATGTTGCATGTTACACCAAACCGAAGGCAATTGGAAGGAAATTCTATGGATATCCAAATATGCATACAACTCTTTACACTCTGGAACTGGACAAAGCCCTTTTTATACTATATATGGGCGACACCCTCGGACCTCAGAACTCGATTCGCCCCAACACTTGGAAATGCCCGCTGTAAACCATCTACACGCCACTATTACACAAGCGTTTAAGAGAGCAGCTGAACATTTGAAACAAGCAAGGAAAGATAAGAAAACTGCTCATCAACATAGAAGCGAAGCTCCGCTATATCAGATTGGAGATCAAGTTTGGCTGGCTACCAAGCACATACCTTTAAAGGGACCTTACACCCCACCTTTAACCCCAGGTATTTGGGACCTTACACTATTAAAGCCATCATCAATCCCGTGGCCGTTAAATTGGAGTTACCATCAACTATGCGAATACACCCAGTCTTTCATGTTTCACTTTTGAAACCAGTACAACCAGGAACAAGGCTAACTAAACCACCTGACCCCCTCCTAATTGACGGGGAACCCGAATTTGAAGTTAAAAATATTCTGGACTCAAAAATAGTCAAATCAGGCTTTTTTTATCTAGTTGACTGGAAAGGTTATGGGCCACAAGAAAGATCATGGGAACCTAGTGATAACGTTCATGCACCTCGATTGGTGAAAAGATTCCACCGGAATTTCCCAGACAAGCCGGGACCAGTGAGGAGAACACCCTTAGGAGGGGCCTTGGGGGGGGGAGGGGGGGGAGTGCTGTCATGATGCCTGCCCCCGGACATCTGGAACAAGTCCCTCTGTCCAGGGAACAGACACCCAAGAAAAAACTAGAATTCCCACAACCACTGTTAGGGGCTATATGGGTCCAATCTAGCGCCGCGTAGGCGCCAGGCTCATGTTGTCGACCTTGCATCATGCATTCCATGCTGCAGTAAACTCATACATAGGCCATCGTGAGGCAAGGAAGAGACTACTTTTCTTTGGGGACTATTTTGCTGTTTGGGTGTGGTTCTGGAACTTCTTACCTGGAACTACTTTGGAGGCTATTTAAACCACGCCCAGAGAGCAGTACACGCATCGCGTTATTCTGCATTTGCTCACCGTGCCTGCAAGTCAACAGCCAGTCTTCTGCCACACCCGTCTCGAATCCGGAGCTGATCCTAGAAAGAAGGGAAAGAAGAAGGAAAGATTAGAGCAAAGACATTTCTTTTGTTCATCTTTTCCTGGAACAGCCGTACCTTTGAACAAGGAAAAAATTTAAACGCGTCGCATCGCCAGCTGCAGTGCCTCGCCGTACTTACCTGTCTTCGGCGCATCTCCACGATCCGGCACAGCATCCATTGCCTCGTTGCTGAATTCCCGGCATCTGAAAACACAAAAACAAACAAGGTGAGCCGAGTGCCAACAAAGACATTCTTTTCTTTCCGCAAGATACTTGAGTTTTACCGCTCGAGGCATCATTCTTCGTTATACATTCTCCGCTCATGACGCACCTGTAAGGAGAAAGAAGACAATTGGTTAGATACATTTGGAACTATTTTACGCCAGACAATATTGGATAACACAGACTCTTACCAGAGCGCAACCTGCGTCCAACGAGGCGAACTCTCCTCAGATCACGCTGCAAGACAAATGGGTAAAGGGGCAAGAGTGAAAAAACAGACATTTTGAACTCTAAAAGAACTATATACTTATGGCTCGCTCGCTACTTACCTTAGAGCCATCTTTCGTCTGGAACTCACCCAATATCTTCAGATCAGTGAAGTAACTTGTCTTCTACGCGTCCCCTACACTCTACGCAGGATCGAGGGCTCATCTTTTCAAACAATAAGGTGAGACTAATGAAAGGGAATACAGGAAGCTTCCAGGGGGGAACAACAGAGTTCGTGTAATCTCTCTTCCACGGGTGGCTAATTCCCTTTCCCTGCTTTTAGGAGAATATTCTTGCGGGTCAAGCAGACGAAACTGAGTGGGCCAGTTCAGTCAGTCATCACTGCACTGCGTGTCACACTGGTGGAGACTGCAGCAGTCCAGCTCCGTTCGACGCCCCTGTGGGATTCAGGTGAGCGTAACAGACGCTTCCTAAGGAAAAGGGAAAAGAACAGAAAAAAGGCATTAGTAAGCATTCTGCAAATCTTCGCTTATTTTTAAATACTGTACAAGCTTCAAACGCTTACCTGAATCCCAGCCGCTCTGGGGGAACTCTGTCTCCAGAACTTCTCATCCATCTGCAAGAGGGAAAAGACACTCTAGGTTAGCGTGGAAACATCTAGAGGCGCCGCATACCGTGCTTACCCACCGCATTTGTTCTTCATAACCGGCATCCACGCTGAAACCGTCGCAGCACCTAAGAGACAGAAAAAGAACTTAGTTCAATGCAAATACGAAAGGGGTGCATCGCGCTCACTCACCTTCAGCGCCACTCATCTCAGCAGCACGCCGCCATCCCCCGACCCCGGCCATCATCTAAGGAAGGAAAGAAACTAAGTTAGAGAACTATTCAAAAGACTCATTATACTTACCTGTCGGACTCTTGCCAGTGAAGTAACTAGGCAGCAACGAGCCCGCATCAATCAACGCGCCCCTGCACTGAAAGCAGGACAGAGGGCACACTATCCAAGAAAACAAGGTGAGCTGTGGATCAAAGGGAAGGGTTGGTTGAAGAAGGGGTTCAAGCACACAGACAATAGGCAGTTGAACACTAATAATCCTGTGTTTCAGGCCCAGTCTCCAGTCGAATAACCTCCAGGGAAGGGTTCGAAGTCGTAAGAGTTCAGAACAGGCTCAGTGATGTCCCCGTGGATACCAGGTGAGCATTACAGCATGTTGGGGAAGATTCCTGAGTTTCAAGCAAGGTTTTCTGGCAGAGCACCAGGGAGGATCTTCAATGCGCGCCTTCCTCAGGTGGGGTTGGCAAACACAGAAAAACAGATCCTGCGTGGCTTCCCATTTGGCAGCAGTAGCTCACCACCACCAGATGGGAGGAAAGCCGGACCCCACTAAGGAGCACTATGTCACGATGGCAAAGGATTGGGCTAAAACCACAGGAGGATCATCCCAGGCACCCCTTAGACATGTTTAAGCTCCACAGCAAAAGCTGCCAAAGACATGCAGGGATAACGTTGAGGCTGCCATGTTCAGGGAAGCTTTCGCCCTGGCCTTTCTTGGGGCATTCAGGGTCAGTTGAGCTGGTTCTAGACAACGAATGCAGGGGTAAAGGTTTGAGACTAGAGGATGTCAAGGTAACAAAGGAGTGGGCACAGCTACATTTGAGAAGGTCTAAAACGAATCAGAGAGGGGAAGAATGATTAAGCTCTACTGCATTATGGGGGAGCCCATGCAGTCCCGTAACAGGTCCAACTACATACCTGAACATAAGACCTCCGGCAAAAGCACCTCTCTTTTTGCACATGGATGGGACTACGCTGAGCAGGTACCAGTTCAAAAGCATAATGGATATGGCATTAAGAGGCATAGGAGCAAGGGAAAGGGTCTTTGGAACCCACTTGTTCAGAATCGGGGGGGAAGCCCCCTCAGCAGCAGGGCTGGCCATGATGCCAGAAGCAATTATAGAGATAGAGGGATGGAAGTCTATTTTAGAAGATACATAAGGCTGGACAAAATTATGTTAATTCAGTCCCGTTCCCCCATCTCTCCTCAACAAACAGAACCCTGAAGGAGGAAAAGGTCTGTTTGGGTGGTGGGGCACTCCTTAGTGCCAAGGGCCAAGGCAAAATGGACCCCAGAAAGGGAACAGATGACAGCAAGTGAATTTAAGATCTGATGGCATGGGGTGCCAGGTATGAGATGGGGCCAGCTGGAAGGTCATGTGCAAAGGTTTCCAAAACACACCAAACCTGACGTGCTAATGATCCATCTGGGAGGAAACAACCTCACAAGGTGGGGTAGAGGGATGCTGGTGAGGGAAATGGACACCCTCCAAAGATTGACCACCCAGTTCGAGGAGACAGAAATCATTTATTTATTTATTTATTTATTTGCATTTGTTAAGCGCACATACAGCCCATAGAGCATCGTGGCGCTTGTTACAGAGATGACTTGTTATACATACAAAGAAGTCATTACTTAGTTACAAGAGAGTAGTAAGGAGAAGATAGGAAAGGAAGAGGAGATGATGTTGTACGACGAGCTAGTTGAACAAGGTGGTTTTCAGTTTTTTTCGGAAGGCAAAGAGAGATGTTTCTGCTCTGAGTGTGCTAGGAAGTGCGTTCCATAGCTTCGGTGCAATGTAAGGGAAGCTTATTCCACCTGCTCTGGCTCGTTTGATGCGTGGGACCCTAAGCTGGTTAGTGTGGCATTGTCTGGTTGGTCTAGTGGAGTGCGATCTGGCTAGCGTGTCAGACAGGTAGGAAGGTGCAGATAGGTGAATACATTTAAGTGCAGTGGTAAGTATTTTGAATGTGATGCGCTCTTTGACAGGTAGCCAGCGTGCTGCCTTTCTGGCTTGCGCGATGTGGTCCCGTTTAGGTATATTGAGGGCTGCTCTTAGTGCATTATTTTGTGTTGTTTGGAGTTTGAGATTAGTGATGGAAGTACCAGCCAGTAGTGCATTACAATAATCTATCTTGGCTCCTATGGTGGCTCTTGCAATAGATAAGCAATTATCTTTGGTTAGGAATGGTTTAATGGCATTAATGAGCTTAGTGCTCAGAGCGGAGGCAGAGACAATGGAGTTGACTTGCTTGTCCATGGATAGTGATGCGTCAATGTGGACTCCTAGTGTTTTTACAGAAGGTAGAACTGGGATGACACAATTGTCTATGCAGAAGTTTGTGTAGAGAGGGTCGAGATTCTTGAGAGTGGATTTTTGGCCAAGGATGAGAATTTCGGTCTTGTCACCGTTAAGACATAGGCCATTCGTGGCCATCCATGCTTGGATGGTGGCGTATATATTCTGGAGGGTGGTTGAGTCCTGGAGGTAGTGTCCTGTGAGCGGGAGGAGTACTTGGGTATCGTCAGCGTAGTTGGTGTATGTGATCCCAAGTGCGTCCAATTTGTCGGAGAGGTTTGGTGAAAAGATTATAGAGAGTGGGAGCTGTACATGAACCCTGAGGGACTCCATACCTGATGGTGGTAGGCTCTGCGTTGGCTATATTGGAGAACACTTTCATCACTCTGCCTTTGAGGAAAGAGGTAATCCAATTTGTGGCTTGTTTGGAGAAATGAGCGGCCTGAGTTAGGTGGTTCGTGAGAATGGCATGATCGACTAAATCAAAAGCCGCTGAGAGGTCTAGGAGGAGCAGGAGGGCCGGCTTACCTTTATCTAGGATTAGGGTGATTTGATTCTTCAGATCTAGTAACGCAGTTTCAGTTCCATGACCTTTACAGAATCCGGACTGCCTTTTGCCTAGGACAGAGTTGTTTTCCAGGTAGGCCTGTATCTGCATATGTGCAGCTTTATCTAGGATTTTTAAGAGAAATGGAACCGTTGTAATGGGCCGGTAATTGTTAGGTTGGGCGGGGTCCAAGGTTGGTTTCTTTAAGAGCGGGCGTACCCACGCCTCTTTAAGGCTGTCCGGGACTTTACCCGTCTTGAATGAGGCATTAATGAATGCTGTGATGATCGGTGCGAGGGGTGCAGCACACTCTTTGATTATGTTGGGGGGGCAAATGTCGCCTTTGCATTGAGATGGTTTGAGCTGTTTAAGGATGTGGAGTGTCTCCGACTCGGTGATTGGGGAAAAATTGAATTTTGAGGTGTGCTTATCTTTGGCGGTATTGACGGAGAGGGTCTGTTGGGGGTGTAGAGCCCTATAGTGTTCTGCTATTTTAGTTTGGAGAAGGTCTATTTTATTTAACATCGCTGTTTGGATGCTATTGCACCATGTGGTCAGAGGTAATACCAAGAAACATGGAGAGGAGCGGAGTGTCATTCAGCAGTGGAAAAATCAAGAGGGAAGTTGAATGGGGCAATGGCCAGGTTCTGCAAGGGCAGAGGCTTCACTCCGGTCAGTCATGGCCTGATCAACCTGAAATCACCAGAGTATTACGAGGATGACAGGGTGCACCTGTCAATGGCGGACATGGAACTGTTTTTTCTGGAATCTGTTCACAAAACTGCTGGAACTATGAGGTCACAGCTGGGGGAGCCACAGATGGGCGTGGACCAAACACTGGCTTGGTGGTGTGTAAGCGATCAGTGGCACTGTAGGAACTTCAAAAGAGCTTGGGAAAGCAGGAGGCATTTTCACTCCTCTCACGATAAGCTCTCCTCTGAGGCCTAGGGGCAAGGGCACGGGAGGCATCGAAGAGGGCTCAGCCTCCTCCGGCAGGAACGGCACTCCTCCAGCCCAGATCACCTGCAAAGGCAGGTGGAGCGAAGGCAATGGTGATTGTGGGAACTTTGGCCTACAGTGGAGTTGGTTGGAAAAAGGAGGAAGCAAGGTAGAGATGAGGCAGTCGGGCTGGTCGCCGCACCTGGGGAACGATTCCACAAAGGGTGTTTTGCTGTGATAACAAACATGTAGTGTTTAATGGTGTGATAATAAACCTGCATCCTTTTAAGCCAACAAAGAAACAACTGTCTCCATCTGCGCTGTGATACATGGGGGAGGCAAGGGTATCAGATGGAGAGGTGCAAGTATGTTGGTTTATTTCATAGACAAGTGCCCAGGTTATAAAGTGTAAGGTTCTTTATGAATATGCATGCTAAACTAAAAACATTTGAATAAACACATCAGGCTATGTTACAACTCACTTGCATGATTTTCCAAAGCACTATAGAGAGAACAATGTGCCACGCTGCTGTCGAAATCCAAGAGCAGTTTTCCTGGATGATTTATGGATTAATCAAAGCATGCGCAATATCAAGATAATTTTTAGACACAACACGATGCACAATTCTTACACAGGCAGTCACGATCTCAAAGGCATGGGGAATGACTAAAGCATTATTTAGTTCCGAGTTACACCCAGTTTAATGAATGATCCATTCATTACGTTTTAGGTCAATGCCAGTGATAACTAAGCGCAATTTAACTTGCGCTATACCAATCGTTGGTACCAGGGAGGCTTGTCTGTAATAGGCAACAAGGCACCGAGCACAGAGGACGGGTTCCTGGACTGGCTTTATTTTACTTTTACTTTATTCAATTTATAACATGCAGCCATGAACCCTAGGGCGTGAGGGCGTGAGACATGATGGACAGGAAACATAAAACATAAAAGGGGAACGATGGAGCAAGGGAAGGAAGGAGGTCAGTGCATTGGAATGTAAAAGTACCTGGTTAGCCTAAATGAGTACTAGAATGATCGCTTAGCAGAAGAGATGGTCTTAAAGGAGGTGACCGAAGGTTGCTGACGAAGCGTGGATGGAAGCAAGTTCCAGGGTTTGGGAGCTGCAATATAAAAAGCCCCATTCTCCACCTTCTTAAGTTTGCAGTGTGGTAGAGAACAGATGTTTGTCGGTGGGGCGCCCTTGTACATGCCTGCATCCACAGAGCATAGGCGAGGAGTTAATGGTGCTCTGGCTCCATCACACATCGGGTACCAGGACCAGAGAGGTTGTTCGAAACCTCCCACTGCTTCCTGCCTGTTGGGTGCAGGGACGGGTCAACTAGAGGAGCATGTCTCAGCAGCACAAGTCCAGAGCTGTGGAAGAGCAGAGGCATCAGGCAAGTAAGAACACAACATTTTTCTGTAGATGAAAGGTGTTGTGTTTCTAGACACATGGCATGTGCTAAATTATGCACATGTAAATGAGAGTGCAGTGTTTATTTTGAGTCTGTGTGCGCCCAAATGCCATGTGTATGAATGTGTGCAGGCCGGATGAAGATGGGCTGGTGATTTTGGGAGCATTGACAAGGTCCAGATGTCACAAAGAAAACTTTATTAGCATGATACGTTTACTGGTATTCAGAGCAAAGCCACAGGTCTCCATACAAAGGGATATTGCCCTACATTAGAGCATGGACCAAGTTTCTTAGTGTCACTACTGGCATTATGGGCAAAGCAAACAACTGTTTTCTTTCATTCCACTACTGGCTTATATTTTGCAGATCCAATATGAAGTGCATCCAGCAAGAAAGTGTCGACACCAACAGAACACTGGCATCATGAAAATACTCTATATGCAGGGCTGGCCATGCCACAGATCAATGGAGCACACACTGGTCCCGATTTTGCGGTCCGTGCCTCTTATTCATTCAACCGTCATGATGCTTCAGTCTCCTTTCCTTTACACCACATCCCTCCCCAAATTGGGTAATGAGACAAACATTTAGCTCACAGTTTGCTGATAATTCCATGCAGGGCAAAAGCCATCAGCTTCGTGGATGGCTGCCGTCTCTCTCTCTCTCAACTAGTATGGTGATCTTCTTTCAAGGGGGATTTCATGTTGATCCTCTGCCAGGAGCTTGGGGAGGCCTGGGTGGGACTTGGAGGATCGTCCATCGCTTCACCAGGTCGTTTCTCTCTCGTCGGTATCTCCTGGGGCTGTCTCATCCGGGCATCAGGTCGGGTGTAGGTAAGCAAGTCTCCTTCCACATGGTGAATGGCACTTTCCGAAAGTGCAATGCAGTTCTAGTCACGGTCTCTTGATCCCTCCTTGCTGTCACTATGCGATGGTCGTTGTTAGTTATCATCCAGGGCTGTGGTTCATAGGACGGGCCAGTTTTTTCGGCAGGGACCTGTTCTTCACTAGTACAGTATTTTATTTTTATTTATTACATTTGTTATACGCCTAGACCTGGAGGCATCACGGCATAGTTGCAGACAGTGGGTAGTACTATCTTAACATTATAAATGACACAGTAAAAGCAAAGAGATTACATACATTATATATACATATGATGGTGGAGGTCTGGTCAGTGTGGGAGGGGACTTGGTTCAAGTTGAATAACCAAGTTTTCAGTGATTTTTTGAATTGTGGGTATGATGTCTTGTTCTTTATATTGATAGGTAGGGCATTCCAGCGTCTTGGAGCAAGGACTTGAAGCTACTGACCATCGCTTTCTCTCTTCTGCATTGTGGGATTTCGAGGTGTGCGTTATTAGATCTGAGGAGTCTGGTATGGGACTTCATCATAACTGTATTAATGAGGTATTTGGGAGCTTTGTTGGCAATACATTTTTGTGTGATGCTGAGGGTTTTGAATAGTATCCTAGCTTTGATGGGGAGCCATTGGTTCTCTCCTGATGTTGGAGATGTGTTCAGACTTGTATGCCTAGTGGGCATTATTCTGCATAAGTTGGAGTTTGGCTATACTGGTGTTGGAAGTACCAAGGAAGAGGCTATTGCAGTAGTCGAGCTTGGATAATATTCGCGCTCTTGCTACTGTAAAAAAAATGTCAGGTGTGAGGAAATTGCGACTTAGGGAGATGAGTTTGGATGTGTAAGAGGTGGACGAGGCTACGGTGTTTACTTGTTTTGACATAGTTAGGGTGGCTTCTGAGTAAACACCAAGTGTCTTGACTTGTTTAAGCACTGGGATCGTAGTGCTATCAATTAATGATGTAAACAGGCTGCATAGAATCAAGTTTAGAGGATGATCCTAGTATGAGTAGCTCTGTTTTATCATCATTGAGGCATAAGATGTTATTAGCCATCCAGATTTGGATTAGTGAGTAAATTTGGTTGATAAGCAGCGAGTCTTGCTCATGGTTGCCTGATGTTGTAATAAGGAGCTTTGTGTCATCCTCAAAGTTGGTGTAGATGACACCCATGGCATCCAAAGCTGCGAAAAGCAGTTTTTATAGGCATTGTAGAGAGTGGGGGATAGGCATGAGCCTCGCGGGACACCTACTGGTATGGGGTTGGCTGATACTTTGCTTATGGACACTCTTGAGGTCCTATCTGCTAAAAAAGAATTTGATCCAGTCAGTGGCATCCTTGGACAGGTTGAAGGTATTGGCTAGTGTGGCACAGAGTTTGTCATGGTCGACCAAATAGAAGGCCGCCGAGAGATCTAGTAGCATTAGTAGGTAAAGTTTGCCTGCTTCTCTGGTGGCATCCATTTGGATCTTTAGGTCGAGAAGGGCTGTCTCCGTGCTGTGGTTAGGGCAGAATCCGGATTGTCGGTCCCCAAGTATTTGGTGGTGTTCTAGGTGGTTTTGTATTTGGGAATATGCTATTTTGTCAATTATGTTCAGGAGAAATGGGACCGTTGTAATTGGTCGGTAGTTGGGAGGGGGGGGGTATTGAGGGATCTAGGTTTTTTTTTTTTTTAGGAGGGAGTTACCCATGCTTTTTTGATGCTAGTAGGCACTGTGTTTGTGTTGAAGGAGGCATTAACAAATTCGGTATTTGATGGGTGACAGGGTGGGGGCGCAGAGTTTGACTAGGTGGGATGGGAATTAGTGTTCTTTACAGTTAGAGGCTTTGAGTTTGGCTATGGTATCTAGCACTTCTTTGTGTGAGATTGATGAGAAATGAAATGGTGTCTGGAATGGTGTTGGATAGGTTCGCTGTGATGGTAGGAGGTTTTTACGCAATTAGTGTTTTTTGCTATCAATTTTCTTTTGTAACAGTAAGATTTTGGAGGCTAGGAGGCTAAGGCGTCTTGTATTGTGGTGCACCAGGCTTTACTGGCATTGGTGGGTGCTATGACTTGACAGGGCTTCTCTAGCTCTCCAAGGATGGATAACAGTTCTTTACTGTCAGAGGTAGCATTGGCGATACAAATGTTGAAGGCATTAGTTTTATGGGAAATTATGGCCGATTTGTAATTTTTGTTGGCTTCTTCCAAGGCCTTTGCTGATTCTGGGCCATTTGTTTTTCGGTGGAGGTCCTTGTGCGATCTTTTTATAAGTCTGAGGAAGAGTAGTTCCTCGTTGAAGCAGGAGCGTTTATCTGGTCTGCGAGATTTGGCAGTTATGGGGCAAGTGAGTGAATAGTATGGGTGAGGCTTTGTTGTAGCATTCTGCTAGGTAAACAGGATTGGTCGTATCTGGAGTTATATTAGCTAGGGCTGCACTCAGGGCAGGAGAGCGGTTGAGAGCTTTTTGATATTTCTGGCTAAGAAGTTATCAGGCATTTTGGGGGTAGTATGGTCTGTAATGTTGTTTTCCAATGTGAAACTGATAACAGAGTGGTCGGACCAGTCAATGGGGAGGATGGAGTCAATAGTGATTTGAGTGTTGAGAGTGAGGATCCAGAGTTCTACCTTTGGAGTGGGTGGGTTAATTGATCAACTGTGCGAAGTTCATGTCTGACATGGTTGTGTGGAAGGCTGATGCGTCAAGATCTAAGAGGGCGCTATAGCCTAGGTTAATATCTCTGAGATTGATGCATTTAATATTAGGTTTGATGAAGGGGGTTAGTAGTAGAGGGATGTCCAAATTGGGGTGAGTATTTTCGTTTGGTGATCTATACACTACCAGGAAATTGGTGGTGGTTGTGGGATTGGAGGTGAATTTGGCTAATAGGAGTTTGTACCCCTGTATTTGTCCCATTGGGTAAGCTCTGATTTGCAGAGTGGTTTTGGTTATTACGGCGACTCCGCCTCCTTGGGTTTTGGTCCTGTCTGTCCTGAGGATGCTGAATCCTGGGGGGATAGCAAGGGCTAGGAGTGGGCCTGCAGCAAGGTGCAGCCAAATTGCGGTGACTACCAGGATGTCAAGTTGTTGATCCACAATGAGGTTGTGGATTTCTATGGCATGTGCTCAGATCGAGCGTGCACTGATAAATGTGCCTCTGAGCGTGGGGATGGGGTCTTGAGGTGATGTGTTGCCTACGTTGGGTGAGTGAGTAGTGGTTCTGGAATTTATTCGGGGTTTGGAGGGTTTTTTAGAGTTGTCTTTTTGTTGGCTGTTATTTGAGATGGTGTCAGATTTACTAAGAATATCTGTGGTTGTGGTGGGCTTGGTAGCTATGTGGAAAGTTTTGGTTCTAGCCCCGAGTCTATTAAGTTTGTCCATACCTAGGGTCGGTGTTGACTAGTTTGTCTCAATAGGTCGGGGTGTTTGGCAGTATTGTGACTAAGGCTAGGGGTAGTTAAAACTGCTTTGTTGTTGGCATTGGTGGGAATATTGTTTCTGGGTGCTGTTGGGGTAGGGAATGGAGGTAGGGCAGGGGGTCAGGTGGTGGCATTGACATCCCAATCTGGCTAGGCATTCATTGATCTAGATGAAGTATCCTCCTGTGCATGGTACCGAGTGGGGCATTATGCAGAAAAGGAACATGATGGTGATAAGGATGTCCAACATTATTTGGAAGGACTTAGTTGCTGAATACATGTGATCAACGGCACAATGGCATAGCAGGAGCGGCTAATGGGCAGCTAGGCTGTGTAGCTCTGTAGGCCTAGTAGTCATGTATCACTGTAGCATTGAGTTTAAGTAACTTAGCTAATCATTGGGCGGCAGCATCCAAGACTACCAAAATTGCAAATAGGCTAATGCAACTGTGGAGCGGTAGTAATCAAATCAATATTGCAAATAGGCTGATGCAACTGTGGAATGGCCACATACAAATCAATCTTGCAAATAGGCTGATGCAACTGTGGAATGGCCACATACAAATCAGTGTTTGCAAATAGGCTTGTGCAGCATACTGTCATGATCACTGCTTCCAAGGAGCCAGGACCAGCCCAACGTCCTTGGAAGCAGGCCCCTAATCCTAGGCACCAGCCGGTCCCCACTGGGACCTTTTGGACCTTGTCCTGGCGCTGGTGGCACCAGGCTCATCAAAACCATTGGTCCCGGCACTGGAAGCGCCGGGCTCATAATAGGTGTGAGGATGCTTGGGTGGACTTACCTGCAGCAGACCATGCTGCTTACTTACCAGCCACTTAGAAGCTATCTAAGAACAGGAACTACTTTCTTACCTGGGTGGGGCAGCTCCACTCCCTGGATACAGCACTGGAACTCTTCTGGAAACTGGAACTCTTTTCTTACCTAGGCGGGGCCGTGGAAGAAGACGCCTCATCACTCCAAGGCTATTTAAACCACACCCGATAGATGAAGCGTGCTTCGCGTTATTCTGCATCTGCAGCAGAACGCTCACCGAGTCTGCTCCGGCTTTTCTTCTTCTGATCCTGGACCTGCAAGAATCCTACTTACCATTTCAGTATCCAGACATCATCAGCACCTGCAAAGAACAGAAACAGGTTAGCAAGGCGAACTTTACACGCAGTACTTACTCACCTGATCCATCGGCTGCGGACGCTTCGTCACGCCGCATCTCCACCTGCAAAGGCAAAAGCATTGCCATACTTACCGGCACGCTGTGGATTCCGGATTTCTTCGTTCTGCATCGCCGCCTGTAAAGACAAAGCATCGTTAACAACTTACTTGCATTCCGCGGACTCCGGCGCTGCCAGCCAACATCTGAAAGGCAAAAGAAAAGACATTACGCAGGTATTTACTTACGTCCATCCCGCTCGTCGCAATAAAACGCCTGCAAATACTCCGGCGTCTCTTTAACACGAACTAAGCTGCAAGGAAAGAGACAATTAGAGCGCTTGCCATACTTACAAACTTCCAGGCGCTTTACTTCATCTTCCATCTCAAGAGCCCTGCAATACATAAGGGAAAAGCATTATATAGAGTCTGCATATAAACGTGCCACGCATTTAAAGACTATAAAGACAAAAGGTGTCCAGAAACTCACCGCTCGTGCAGACGACGGTAACCATCCTCTGAATTCAAGAGGCCTATGTTTCACCAGTGAAGGAACTGGCAACGGCATCCTGCACCAGACGCAAATGGAGAGCCCAGCATTCACCTATATAAGGTGAGCACGTTGACCTGGGGGCTCTACGAAAAAGCTGGGATGAGAGAGGGACATTCAACTACCCAGACCATTAACCCCCATATTCTTTCACCTGCAGAAACCTCACTCTTCGAGTCCGACACACAGTGCGAAGAGGTGCGACCCCAGAAGCCAATCGAGTCCTGCACATCACTTTGAGTCACAGACAGCTTCCTGCCAAGACCCGCGCCTCCGTGGGAATCAGGTGAGCGTTACAGAACGCGAAGCCCACCACAAAACTGCTACCCAGGCGCAATGGAAACCTCAGACACTGATCGACTAGCCCAATTGCTCGGGGAATTAAGAGCAGAAGTACATGCAGCTCGTCAGGAAACAAACTTTCTAAGAAGAGAACTGATCATTTCCAAGGAGCGAACAGAGGACCTTGCTAGGCAGTTGTTACAAACGCAGGCAGGACAGACACCTTTGCCCGTTCCAGGAGGGAGTTATCCTTCTGCATCAGCTTCAAATCCAGTGCAAATCAATCTGCCCGGTAATGTGCCCTTCGCTCCGCCCGAACGCTTTTCTGGTGATCCAAAGAAATTCGCAGTGTTCATAAACCAGTGCCGCCTACACTTATGTCGACCAGCTGCATTCCCAATAGACCAGACCAAGGTGGCTTTTGTGCTTTCTTATCTCAGTGGCAGCGCTGCAGATTGGTCGATCCCTTTAGTCACCCAGGATGATCCGGTTTTACATGATTTTCAGGCCTTCCAGTCCAGCATGGAGAAACTGTTCGCAAGACATGCACAAGGGCAGGCCTTGGACAATGAACTTCTCTCATTACGACAGGGTAATCAAGACCTCTTGACTTATATAGCCTCCTTCAATAGACTCATAGTGGAAACACAATGGCCCGAGGACAAGAGAATAACGCTTTTCTACAGAGGCCTGCGTGGAGAGCTCAAGGATGTGTTAGCGCAAGTTGTGAATCCTCCACAAGAATGTTCTGATTATATTGACTTAGTTGTCCAATTGGACCATAGACTACAGAACAGGAAGGCAGATCGTTCCAGATTTGATACCCGAGTGTTTTCTAAACCACAGACCTCAAATAAGGGAGCGGACACTGTGGAACCCATGCAAATAGGGGGCATGAAAGGACCTTTAACCCAGAAAGAGCGGGAAAGAAGAAGGCAGCTGCAATTATGCCTCTATTGCGGAAACTCAGGACACTTTCTTCGGGACTGTCCAGTGAAACCAGCTAAGAAGACTGTAGGAGCCGCGGATACCTGTACCACAAAGTCAGAGCAGGGAAACAACCTCGCCCGACAAGAGTAGAGGTCCTCTTGCCGAGCGTTAAGATCTGTCCCGTGACCTCGCATTTCGTGATACCCATGGTCCTCATTAGTCCTGAACGTCCGGATCGTTTGCATGCAATTGAAGCTTACATTGACAGCGGAGCAATCGGTAACTATGTGGACCGTGAAATGGTATCAAGGATGAATCTACCCCTTGTCCCCGAGGCAGTAAAAGACGTCATCACTACTGTGGATGGCACGGAGATAGCCTCCGGACCAGTAACGCATGCCACCCAAGAAGTGACGCTAGTGAGTCAAGATGGACACCGGGAGAGAATCGTGTTCGATGTAATCAAGGCCCCTCAGTTCCAGATCATTCTGGGAATCCCTTGGTTAGAGAAGCACAATCCTCAGATCGATTGGCGAGCAAAGACGGTTCAGTTTCCAGAGTGTTTTACCACTTGTTATCCTCGGTCTGATGTTTCACTGGCGGCAATCTCTTCTGAGGAGGTTCCCAAATTACCTCCCGAATACCAGGAATTCCAAGACGTCTTCCGTAAGGATCAAGCTAACACCCTGCCTCCTCATAGGTCTTACGACTGTCAAATAGATCCGATACCTGGAACAACTCCTCCTTGCAGCAGGATTTATGCCCTCACCGAGCCAGAGAACCTTCACCTCAGACAGTACCTGGACCAATACCTAGCTAACGGGTTTATCCGTCCTTCAAAATCTCCAGCTTCATCGGTTTTGTTCTTCGTTCCGAAAAAGGAAGGAGACCTTAGGACTTGCATAGATTACCGCGCCCTGAATCAGATCACCGTTAAAAACAGATACCCGTTACCTTTGATCCCTGAACTCCTGGACCAAGTCAAAGATGTATGTATATACACAAAGCTGGATCTCAGAGGAGCCTACCACTTGGTACGGATAAAAGAGGGCGATGAATGGAAAACGGCCTTCTGTACCAAGTACGGGCTATTCGAATATCAAGTGATGCCCTTTGGACTGTGTAATGCTCCTGCTGCTTTCCAATATTTTATGAACGATGTCCTTAGAGAACTCATAGACGTGTGTGTTGTTGTCTACATTGACGACATCCTCGTCTATTCATCATCTGAAGAAGAACATCAGAGACACGTTAAAAAGGTTCTCGAGAGATTGCGTCAACATAATCTTTTTGCTAAGCTTGAGAAATGCGTTTTCAACGTAACGGAAGTCGAGTTCCTGGGATTCATATTGTCGCCTAACGGAGTCCATATGGATTCAAAGAAAGTTGATGCAATTATCAAGTGGCCATCACCAACCCCTGTAAAAGGAGTTCAAAGCATGTTAGGATTCGCTAACTTTTACCGCAGATTCATTCTTGAATTTTCTCGGATAGTCCAGCCCATCACCGCTCTGTTGAAAAAGAACAAACGTTTTGAGTGGTCTTCTGAAGCAGAACAAGCTTTTCAGGACTTAAAAGCTAAATTCATTTCTGCACCTGTTTTAAAACATCCTCGCCCAGAACTTCCTTACATCGTGGAAACGGATGCTTCTAGTCTTGCTATGGGGGCAGTGTTATCACAAAGAAATCCGGTCACACACCAACTACATCCTGTTGCCTTTTGGTCCCGCAAGTTTTCGCCTCCCGAGATCAACTATTCAATTACAGACAAGGAACTTTTGGCCATCAGATCGGCCGTTAAAGCCTGGCGGCATTATCTTCTAGGAGCCAGACACACAGTCACCGTAATGACTGACCACCGCAATTTACAATATCTAAAGACAGCCAAAGCTCAATCTTCCAGACAGCTTCGCTGGGCTCTGTTTCTAGCCGAATTTGACTTTATAATTACTTATCGACCAGGCTGTAAGAACGGAAAAGCAGATGCCCTCTCCCGGATGGGGGTAGATGAACATTTAACCAATCCAGAACCAATACCCATAATTCCAGAACAAAGAATTTTGGGTTTGGTCAGCGCTCAATCTTTTGAAGACATCAAGACCATGGTTAAATCACTCCTAACTCCGGGCGATTTACAAGATTGGCAATTAAAGG
Organism: Ambystoma mexicanum; assembly: GCF_040938575.1. Classification (NCBI taxonomy): domain Eukaryota; kingdom Metazoa; phylum Chordata; class Amphibia; order Caudata; family Ambystomatidae; genus Ambystoma; species Ambystoma mexicanum. Next base: position 723,062,279 of record NC_090923.1, read on the forward strand.
GGAAAGAATTTTCAGTGGATCAAGACCTACCATATTTCCGAGGACGATTGCATTTACCTTGTGAGAAAATACAAAAACAAGTAATCTCCTGTTATCACGACTCTCTAATGGAGGGTCACCCTGGCATTACCAAAACCATGGAAAAGATTAAAAGACATTTCTGGTGGCCGTCATGGAAAAAGGATATTAGAGACTTTGTAATCTCCTGCGGTGTGTGTGCCCAGAATAAAAGTCAGAAGGAAAAACCAGCCGGCCTACTACAGCCACTAGACATCCCTCCCTGTCCATGGCATACCCGGTCCATGGATTTCATCACGGACTTACCTCCATGCTCGGGGTATACTACCATTTTAGTAGTCGTGGATCTATTCTCCAAGATGGCTCACTTCATTCCCCTAAAGGGTCTACCATCAGCCTCAGTATTGGCCCGAGAATTCTTAGAAAACATCGTTCGGCTACACGATTTTCCCTCGGTTTTAGTCTCCGATAGGGGAAGTCAATTCATCTCTCAATTCTGGCGCAGTTGCTGTCGTCTAGCCCAAATTGATGTAAGACTTTCAACTAGTCACCATCCCCAAACTGACGGACAAACCGAAAGGACAAATCAAACTCTAGAGCAATATCTACGTTGCATGCTCCAACAAACTGAAAACCCCTGGAAGGATATTCTTTGGATCGCTGAATACGCTTACAATAATTCGATTCATTCTGGAACAGGGAAGACTCCCTTCTTCTTACTATACGGACACCATCCTAGAACCTCTAACCTGGATCCTCCCCAAGAATTCGAAGCACCTGCTGTGGATCACTTGCACTCGGAGATCACCCGTGCTTTTAAGGAAGCCTCGGCCCATCTGCAAAGAGCTAAAGCTCAATTCAAAAGAGGAGCAGATCGACACCGTAAAGAGGCTCCTCATTACGCTGTAGGAGATCAAGTCTGGCTATCCACTAAGCACCTGCCTCTAAAGGGACCCCCGCACCTTCATCCCGAGATACCTTGGACCCTATCTCATATTTGCCATAATTAATCCGGTGGCTGTCAAATTGGAGTCACCTACGATATGATATGGCATTTGTAACGCGCCTATACACAGGTGTTTCAAGGCGCGACGAGGCAGGGAGGGGAGGAAACAAGGGGAGAGACAACGATCCTACTAGGCCAGGTGTCATTCAGATCGCGCAAGTGCAGGGGTGGGGGAGGGGGAAAAGTGCAAGGGGAGGGGGGGAAGTGCAGTACAAGGTAAGTGGCGTAAAGTAATAAATAAATAGGGCCAGCTGGTGGCAAGTGCAAGGTAAGTGCAGAACAAGTGCTGGAAAAGGGGGGGGGGGCTGTAGGGATACAGAGACAGTCCCGCAGTGCAGAGGGGTTCCAGGGCATCAGTGCAAGTGGAGAGTGGCTGGGCCCAGGACCGAGGCCGTTAAGAGTGGTCCAGTTGCAGAATCAGGGCAGTTTCAGTGAAGAATATTAGCTGTTCAGCAGGGGAGAGGGAGAGAGAAAGCAGAGGCAAAGAGGAAGGTTTTGAGGTGCTTCCGGAACCGGAGATGGTTCTCCTCAAGTTTCAGGGAGGCAGGAAGGCTGTTCCAGAGGGAGGCCCCTGCCGCGGAGAGAGATCTACCCCCAGCTCATTGCTTCGAGAAGCGGCTGACCCTGAGGGAGTTGGAGGCGGATAAGCGAAGGGCTCGGGAAGGAAGATATTTGGGAAGAGAGAGTTGAAGGTATTTAGGACCAAGGCCCCAGAAGGCCTTGTGGACAATGCAGAGGGTTTTGAACTTTATCCTCGCAGCCACTGGGAGCCAGTGTAGAGATTTCAGTCTTGGAGAGATACGGTCCCTGGGCTTGAGGCCAAGGACAAGTCTCGCAGTTCTGTTCTGTATGAGTTGCAGAGGGCGGAGAGTGGAGGCAGGCAGATTAAGGTAGAGGCTGTTACAGTAATCCAGCTTCGAGAGAACCAGGGCTCGGGAGACAGTGAGCTTCTGGGGGAAGGAGAGGAAGGGAAGAATACCTCTGAGGAGGTGCAGCTGGTAGTGTGACTTCTTAGCGACATCAGAAATATGAGAGAAGGAGAGTGGGGAGTCGAAGATGACCAAGGTTTTTTGCATTGCAGGTAGGAGCAGGGAGGGGGCCAAGGGAGGCAGGCCAGAGAGCTGCAGGGAAGGAGGGAGTGGGTGTACCGATGAGTAGAATCTCAGTCTTAATGGCATTAAGGCAGAGGTCATGGTCCTACGCATATGAAAATACACCCAGTATTCCATGTCTCCTTATTAAAACCTGTGCAACCAGAAACCCGATTGACTGAACTCCCAGAACCGGTTTTAGTAGATGGAGAACTTGAATTCGAAGTAAAGAACATCCTAGACTCCAAAATCTCCAAATCTAAGTTATATTATCTGGTTTGATTGGAAAGGTTACGGCCCCCAGGAAAGGTCTTGGGAACCTTCAAAATACGTCCACGCACCTCGTCTGGTCAAAAAATTCCATCTGAATCACCCCGACAAGCCGAAACCCCCGGAGAAGACACGCTTAGGAGGGGCCTTGAGGGGGGGGGGGGGGTACTGTCATGATCACTGCTTCCAAGGAGCCAGGACCAGCCCAACGTCCTTGGAAGCAGGCCCCTAACCCTAATCCTAGGCACCAGCCGGTCCCCACTGGGACCTTTTGGACCTTGTCCTGGCGCCGGTGGCACCAGGCTCATCAAAACCATTGGTCCCGGCACTGGAAGCGCCGGGCTCATAATAGGTGTGAGGATGCTTGGGTGGACTTACCTGCAGCAGACCATGCTGCTTACTTACCAGCCACTTAGAAGCTATCTAAGAACAGGAACTACTTTCTTACCTGGGTGGGGCAGCTCCACTCCCTGGATACAGCACTGGAACTCTTCTGGAAACTGGAACTCTTTTCTTACCTAGGCGGGGCCGTGGAAGAAGACGCCTCATCACTCCAAGGCTATTTAAACCACACCCGATAGATGAAGTGTGCTTCGCGTTATTCTGCATCTGCAGCAGAACGCTCACCGAGTCTGCTCCGGCTTTTCTTCTTCTGATCCTGGACCTGCAAGAATCCTACTTACCATTTCAGTATCCAGACATCATCAGCACCTGCAAAGAACAGAAACAACAGGTTAGCAAGGCGAACTTTACACGCAGTACTTACTCACCTGATCCATCGGCTGCGGCCGCTTCGTCACGCCGCATCTCCACCTGCAAAGGCAAAAGCATTGCCATACTTACCGGCACGCTGTGGATTCCGGATTTCTTCGTTCTGCATCGCCGCCTGTAAAGACAAAGCATCGTTAACAACTTACTGGCATTCCGCAGACTCCGGCGCTGCCAACCAACATCTGAAAGGCAAAAGAAAAGACATTACGCAGGTATTTACTTACGTCCATCCCGCTCGTCGCAATAAAACGCCTGCAAATACTCTGGCGTCTCTTTAACACGAACTAAGCTGCAAGGAAAGAGACAATTAGAGCGCTTGCCATACTTACAAACTTCCAGGCGCTTTACTTCATCTTCCATCTCAAGAGCCCTGCAATACATAAGGGAAAAGCATTATATAGAGTCTGCATATAAACGTGCCACGCATTTAAAGACTATAAAGACAAAAGGTGTCCAGAAACTCACCGCTCGTGCAGACAATGACGGTAACCATCCTCTGAATTCAAGAGGCCTATGTTTCACCAGTGAAGGAACTGGCAACGGCACCCTGCACCAGACGCAGATGGAGAGCCCAGCATTCACCTATATAAGGTGAGCACGTTGACCTGGGGGCTCTACGAAAAAGCTGGGAAGAGAGGGAGAGAGGGACATTCAACTACCCAGACCATTAACCCCCATATTCTTTCACCTGCAGAAACCTCACTCTTCGAGTCCGACACACAGTGCGAAGAGGTTCGACCCCAGAAGCCAATCGAGTCCTGCACATCACTTTGAGTCACAGACAGCTTCCTGCCAAGACCCGCGCCTCCGTGGGAATCAGGTGAGCGTTACACATACGGATCAATATTTGCAAGTAGGTTATTACAGCTAGAGCTTGTGCTGCTGAGGAGCGGCAAGATTCGAGCCAAACAGTATTGTAAAATGTTAGTATGGAGCAGTGGTGAACTTTAAGGGAAGTCTGTTGGGCGCGGCGGCGTATCGTTAAGTCCGTAGACGTTGCGTTTGGCAGTAATCAGACATTATGTGCGACATTGAGTGGGTCACACCGGAGGAGAATTTTAGGATGACTGTGTGGACACATCCAGAGGCTGAGCCAGCATAGTATACAGACTCGTTAAGTTGCACCGTGGCTGGCAAACTGAGTAGTATACAATAGAGCAGTGCACAATACTACAGGGTGCGTGCTTAAAGTCCAGGCAGGCAGTGTTAATGGCTATAATAGGTTCGTCGTGATCAGGGGTGGTGCAGGTATGCAGGACAATGCCGATGGGCAGTTCAAGTACTGTATTGCTTACTGGTGGGGTTTTTGATGTTAGCAATGGATATGCGGCCACGAAGGGGCTAGATAGGCAAAGACAGGATCCTTAGTCCTGATCCTTTGTGCAATGATCTGGCTAGCGCCTTCCAGTGTGTGTGTCGACTGGAGGTAGGTTGCAGGTCGTGGGGTCAGCCAATCTGTTGGCCTGTGTACGTTGCTAGGCAACATGATTCTTCGGGAGTAGATAATCAAAGCACCACCATTTTTGGCGTTCACGTGGGGTTCGTGTGCCGGGCGAGATGCGGGCAATTCGAAAAGGATTTGATCTGGGCAATATTTAACAGCTAGCACCTCATGGTGAAATAGAGGCAGAGAGGCTATGTAAACCTTACCCAGTGGGTTGGGGGTCGAGGGGCTCTGTCGCTCCTCCTCCGTCTGGCTCGGAAGCATCAGGTATCTCCTTGGGTCAGGTTGCTGGGGTGAACACTAGAGACCCTACCCTTCCCTCTCTTCCTAGCTTGTCTATTCCACTCCACTTGCTCATTTGCTGTCCAGCTGGGGTGCACACGAAGGCCCACTTGTATGGGAACCCCAAACATGAGGTCTGCGGGACAGACCTATGTAGAGGAATGCAGTGTCTGACAGTACGTCTGGAGGAACCTGTGCACCTAACGTAGCCATGGAACTTGCTGGTCCTTTGTGATCCGTACAGTGGTCGAAGTGTACAAAAACAAGTAGTGGAGCTATGTTCCCTAATGGCCAGCACCGCTCCCCACAAACCCCCATCGCCACGCACCCTCCCTTGCACAATACAAACCCCAAAACACATGCCCCTGATGTTTAGGGGAAGGCTCTGTGCAGTGAATTGAAAGTAAAAGTTTCAACATCTTTCTACACTTATTTTTTTCAAAAAACATTCCGGAACGGTTTCTTTTTTAAAATAAAAGTATAGGAACAGTAAAACTTAATTAAAAGATGTAGAGGAGCACTGCTCCCGATCGCTCCCGCCCACTTCAACCACTGGGATCTGTATCACTTTGATCACGGGGGCAATGAAACTCAGTTTCTCATTTGGCCTGGAGCCAGCATGGGGTGATTCTGTGGTGCTGCATGTTCAAATTGTCGAAAAAACCCTTGCAGTTCTCTTCCTTCAAACGGGTGGACATTGTTGCTCTTGACCGTTTGGTAGGCCATAAATAGCGAACCTCTTCTCGAGCGCGATTATCACTCAAATGGCATCGGTGGACTTCACCAGTTCAGCCTCCAGATACCTGCTGAACATGTCCAGTGCGACCAGCATATCGCAGAACTGCTCCCTGGCCAACCCAGTGTGCTCAATTATGGCACCCAGTTCTTTAAAGTTAACGTTTTCAAACATGTCGCCCCAAGTGGAGACACCCCAGCCCTCCCAACATCTTGCTGCCACAAGCTCATCCCTGTTTCTGCATGCGACCGTCGCTATCAGGACCTCAGGTGAGTAAAAGCAATCAATCTTCAGCAGATGTAGCATTCTGTGCCACCCTTCTTGCCCATGCTGACCAATAAGGGTATTGAGCCCAGACAGCTCTGCGATATCCACAGCACTTCCCTAAGGTGAGCAGGTGCCACCAACTGCTGCAGCAGGTTCAGCTCGGATGTAGCGCCATTTTGTGACATAACTAGGGTGTGCCGCCAGGTAATAACATTCTAGGTTCGGAAGTTGCACACCTCCCACCTTGTAAGGTAAGCAGTGTTGTAAGGGCCATCTTGTGGCAGGAAGCACCCCACAAGAAACCTCTAACCAGCGAGTCCAATAGGCAAAAGAAGGAGAATGTATATTAATGAAGAAATACAGAAATCCAAGTAATAATTTTCATAATCACCTCCCTGCCCATCAGAGACAGTGGGAGCCTAGACCAGAAAGCCATTGACCTCTTTAGCCCTTTCAGCAGCCCAACTGTGTTGCGCCCCCAATTCGTGCAGAATGTGTACCCCCCAAGTATTTAAAGGAACCCAGACTCCACAGGATCCCCAATACTGGTAGGGCCTCATCCTCAAGCCCCCGGAACAATGCCAGTGGGAATATACAAGACCTCTCCCTGCTAAAAGAAATTCCAGACTGTTTAGCGAAGTGGACAGGTACCTCCATGATTACTTGGAGATTCTCCCCCGGCTCCCCCACATACAGCAGGACGTCAGCATATAATAAGTGTGTGGTGCCCCCAACCCAAATATCTGCCTCTAGAAACTCTTGGCATAGATAGGTGTAGATAGAATGCAACAAGTTCCAGTGCCAATATATATAGCATGGGCGATAATGGGCATCCCTGGCGCAGCCCCCTTTGTATGTCCCAGGTTGCCGACACTCGTCTCCCTGTTTTGACCCTTGCAGTGGGGGATGAGCATATGGTCTTTACCCAGCGTATGAACTGCTTACCAAACCCAAATTCCTGCAGTACTGCGATCAACCACCCCCAATAGAGGGAATCGCAAGCTTTAATCGTGCCAGCTCAAGGCACTCAGTTTAACAGCAGACGACACATGGTCGCCTATGCAACAAACACAAAGAATCATTGCAACACTAACTCATGTTTTGTGAGGACTTTAAACCAGAAAGAGAGAAATGTATTCAATCTGTGCTGCCAGTATCATGTGAATTGGATCCGGACGCTTGGTGGCAAGCCATACATGTCGAAATCAACAACAAAAAGCGAGAGGATTGGGACTCTTCTTAGAGGTACTACAAAAATGTTTTTGGTTTAAACTGACTACAGTGAACATCTAATTTCCCGGAATACTTAGCCGAATGTGTTCTAAGAAAAAGTGTTGCGAAAGTAGAAACATGGAAACTGACTGAATGACTATATAAAAATGGACATTGAGCGATTATATGATTGTTTGAAAACGTTTGGCTATGTAGGAGGAACATTTTCCTTTTCAAGACAAAAGCAAAAAGCATGTATTAATTTACGTTAAATGCTTAATAAAAAATAAGAAAAAATGTGTTGCAGTCTGTGCAAATTCAGTGCTGTGTTCCGGCGAGCAATAAAGCCAGTTTGATCGCCATGTATCAAACCCGCTATCACTTTGTGAAGCCACCCAGCCAGTATTGTAGTCACAATCTTCATGTCGTAGTTTGACATGGCCAATGGTCGTTAAGATTTGCACCTATCCATAGGTTTTCCTGGCTTGGGGATCGGGACCACCAGAGTCTCTCTCCTGCTCGCCGGCAGTAGGCCTTTAGAATATGCTTCCTCGAAAACCTTAAGCAACACTGGGCCACTGTCGAATTATATGTTTTATAAAATTCAGGTGGAAGTCCATCGCTACCCGGGTTTTGCTAGTGGAAAGTGAAGCTATCACATCCTGCACTTCCTCAACCGTAATGGGTTGGTCCAGCGTGGCCTGTTGCAGGTCTTCCAATTTGGGGAGACCAATGAATGACAGGGCCTCCATCACATCTTCAAAGGGGACCTCTTCCTCATGACTATATAAATGGGCGTAGAATTTATTTAAAATATTATTAATCTCAAGCTGTGCCCTACATACATCCCCATTCTCCTCCCGTAACTCTCAGTGATCGAGTGCCTAGGGTGTTCCCTCCTACAGAGTCACAACAAGAGCCTGCCCGGCCTATCTCCCTCAGCATGTGCCCTAGTAGTTATTGCCATGTAATCGAATTTGGAAAGCCTTTCTCCCACCTCAAGGCAGCCCTAACCACCACTTTCAGTGTTTCCCACACTGTGCCCCCACTCTAACACTACCCACGTTATTTTCTAAGAATTCTACCAGCGTCGCCTGCAGTTTTTCTCTGAAGATTTGATCTGTCGGAGCTTCCGCTGGCATACGCCACATTGGGATGGGGGGGCCTAGGGCCTTTCAAGTTCCACTTCGCCATGAGCAGGGAGTGGTCTGATATTGTTCAGCCCAGATATACTGCATCTCATGTCCGTCAACTGACTCCTCCCAACAAAGATGTAGTCAATCTTGGTGTATATGGCATGGGGCAAGGAATAGAAAGAATAACCCATGTCCTCCGGATGCAATTCCCTCCAAATTGCAACTAAATCTAGGTTAATCAGTGCTGCATTGAGGGCTGCAGATACAGACGATGGGCCGCCTCTTGGGGGAGAGAACCTGTCTAACAAGGGGTCTCAACACAATTAAAGTCACCTCCCCACAGGAAGAAACAATCCAGGTGTTGCACAACACGTGTCCTAAGCTAAGGGTGCAAATATAAGATGGGATACCCTGGTTCGGTAAGTAAGAGTTCATTTATGCACTCCTCAATGTGATCCATGTATCCCCGCAAAATGAGTTACCTCCCATCACTATCCGCCTCCACCTCCAGTGGCTGGAACAGCGTTGTGTCATCGATCCACGTAAATACTCCACTAGCGTACTTCTATGCCGCCCCATACCTCTTCCCCCCCCACCCCCAGTGTTCCTCAACCCCTTTCAGTTCCTCAGCGGTCAAGTGGGTCTCGTGTAGCAGTGCAATGGATATCTTGTTACGTTTTAGGAAAGATTTCACCTTATTCCTACGTAGGTACGTGCCCAACCCTTGCACATTCTAGGTCAGTACTCTAACAAAAGCCATACGGCAATTGTCTGCAGATCAGTCCCTGCCTTAGGGCAGCCACGCCCCCACTGTTGACACAAGAACCCACACCCCCTCTTGATTCCCAATCACCCAACCCCCTCCTGACCAGAGAAACCATCCCTGCAATATGTATACCTGAATGCGTGGCGAACATGAAACGTGAAACCCATAACAGAACAAACCAAGTTTGGTATGTATTCGCCCAGTAGCTGCACCATGTGTACAGTGCTCAGACATACCCGTACCACTAAGGCCCGCCCAGGCCATTGTGTATTAAGTAGTGGGAGTTGGCAACAGGCCAACAACAACCAACGTGCAGAACCGACCAGTAAGGCCAGTGGTGGGTGATCAAACGTTGCTACCATCTTTATGCAGAAGCATGCAATTGGGCCCTGCGTATCCCTTAGCACAGCAGGAAGGACATTCACTGATGCATCATTTGTCCCAGTCTGCCGTCTGGAGCAGCCCTCTCCAGTGACGGCAAACCCTGTATCAGGTTTTAGGCTCTTCCCAATCGGCCAGATGCTCTAACCACATGTTGGCCGCAGCGGGGGTCTCAAGAAAATTAGCTCTACCCTTCTAGATCATTTTAAGCCTGGCCGGGTACATAAGCATATATTTATCATTGAGGTGCCCGAGTCTCGCTTTAATTGGTACAAAAGAGTTTCTGGCCCTCTGAACCACCCGGGGTGTAATCTGGATAAATGGCGATATTGAGTTGTCTTGCTGGATCTCACCGCCCTCTCTGGATTACTTCAGGATTACTTTCCCATCCTGAAAATTCAAGATCTTCGCAATGATGGGCCTGGGATGGGACCCCGTGGGTGTGGGGGGGCACTTCTGCAGTGAGAGGTGAGCACGCTCAACCGCAAATCCTTGAGATAAGTTCCCAGGACCTACTTCTTGCATTATTAGATTCTCAACTTATTGGGTGGGGTTTGAGCCCTCAAGGCCCTCTGGGAGCCCAAGCAACCTGATATTTTAGTGGGCCATCCCCTTCGCATCTTCGGCTCTCAGTTCTAGAGCAGTGTTCCTTCTCTCTAGTTCCTGGACCTGAGTTTCCAGGTCCTTTGTGGTCTCCCGTGTCTCCTTCAAATCCATCTCTGCCGACATAACCCTCTCAGCCAAATTACAGACGTCCTGTCGCAGCAATTGAACATCAACCTTGACCTGGTCTAATTTTGTCTCCACCAAAGATCTCAGTGCCACTATTGCAGCCTGCACCAAGTCTTATTGTGCACCTGTGCCAGAGGCACATGATTCTGCTTGCGGTGCTGGTGCACTCTGCGTAGTCTATCGGGGCCTGCCCCACATTGCAAAAGGAGTCCATAATTGTGGACTTGCTTTTGACCTTGATTTTATTTGATTTTATTTGTACAGCCCACCATTGACCCCAAGGCATGAGGGCGGCAACAAACAAAACAAACATTCACAATAATAGATAGCCCGGATACTGAGCAAAAATACAAATACATGTACATTCTGGGATACATAGACAAATTAAAAAGGCATCAGGAAAAAGAAACATTCCAGCAAGGTATATTACTCGAAAAAACATACCGGATAAAAACAAATCACAATATAATTCTTAACTTGGTGGGGGACATGCTTCAAGTGAGGGCCAAGTAGGTCTGGTCCAAAATCTCTGTACAGTCTCAACTACAACACAGTCAGCCTCTGCAGCCATGCACCCCCAAGTGGTGTGTGTTCGCTGCACCCTTGTGCACCTGTTGGTCTATTCAGCAGTTAGCACTTATCCCCCAGCAAATTCCATACCCTCCAGACAGCAGGTGGTGCTCAGTGCTGTCCCGGCTTTGTGTAGTAACTATCTATTGGACACTCCCAGTATTCACCAAGCTGTGTATCACCAGTAGTGGGGACAAGCCCAGCAACACACGGCTCCTCAGCCAGCCAGAGACCTAACCTCCCCCTCAAATTGCTCATGACCAAAGGTTGGGCTGGTGATTGCTCAAACGCACATCGATGTGCACCAGATCCAACACCACATTGCACTCCCAACCCCTACTACAGGGTGCAGGAGCGTCGGTGATACAGCGCTCAAAAGGGTCAATGTCCATCACGTAATACGCCACTCAGAGCGATCAGGAGTGGAGTCACCCCTTCCAGTGTTATCGGCCCCAAGCGCCCAGTCCCTAATGTTCCAAGTTACCAGCAGCCACCAGCAGCTCCTCTGCACTATTGTTCCCCCGGCCGGGCACTTTGCTTGTATGCCTCAGTATGAATGTTTCATTCAGTGTTGGTGGGAGCTTCCAGCTAACGGCAGCCACCAGCCATTAACAACTACACATACAGACACCAATGCTCAAAGTGTGTTTGTTACTCTCCCTCACGCAGCATATGCGTTCCTCTGGGGCCCGGTCTTCGCATCAAAGGAGAGCAGGTGATCCGGATCTCCCTTAGCTTCCACTATGTAGCTGCAATGCTGCACCGTGCCACAGCAATGCCAAGGAGCGTTCCCGCACGTCGGGGTTGCCTCGTGAGGCCCGCGTATCTCAAGACCTTGCTCTCTCCTTTCCCAGCTCCAATACTGCAGAGCTGCAGAGCCTGTCCCACCTCTGGGTGCCTAGACTCCCCGCCAGATCACGGCACTCCAGCAATAAGGTTTCCAAAACAGCGGGACCCCAGATGGGTTGCTGCGCATCCCGGTCACCTCAGATAAGTGCCGGCAGTGTGAACCAGATGCACACCCGGCGTAGACAGCATCCATCTTCCTGCTATCCGTGGCTCAGCAATTCTGTTTCGGCTCCCCCCAGATCCCGTGTGCAGTGCCATCCATTCTGCTTCAGTTTTTTACTGCCACTCCCGGGGGCCAGTGACCAGTCGATCCGCTCTGGGGACAATCCTAGTCCCCTCAGACCTATGAGGAAGCGCACAGTCGCGCTCCTCCACCCAGACTCTGCCCCTCAGGTCTGTAGTCCGCAAGAAGTAGCCCGCTTGCTCCGCCATCCAAACTCGGCTCTGCTCCGGCTCAGGTTCTGGAGCAGCCAGGAGGCTAGCTGTTCAGGCAGCCTCAAATATGCACACCTCTTGCAGATATGACCCTCAGATCAAGCGGGGACTGCTATGGAAAGCAGTTGCTTCTCCGTCCCTCCTCTTCATCGCTTTGCGGCCCCATCTGCCATCTTCCTTCTTGCAGAGCTGAGCTTCCACCCGACGTCTCTCCGTCATACAAGTCCAATTATGATCCGGACAACGACACAGTAGGGCAATGATGTCCCCTACCACTAGCTGCTTTGATGAGTGGCCAAAGTCACCAACATCCGATGAACCTCAGGATCTATTTAGGATCAGGACCGGAGCTGCACAAAGTCACAACCTCACAGCACGTACCCTGGCCATGCCCCCCGTGGGTGCATAACTCCTTGGTCCATTTGGGCAAGCACTGCGCCCAACCCTACTGGGCTGGCATCTACCAGTAACTCTGTTTCCAGGCAGTATTGAACTCCATTGTGGTGATGTTGTGAGTATCTGTTGAAATGCTGGGAGATGCTCTTTCCCCAGGCCCACAGCGCATCTTTTCCGTTGAGCTCACATAGGGGTGCTGCGACCGTCACTTGGTCTGAACCTGATGCAGTATGTGCCCATACCCATAAAGCTCTGGCCGTCCATTGCAGTGGTTGGCAACTTTGCACCCGTAACATCCTCCACCGGGTCACGGGACACTCAGTTTGCGTTAAAGAGGCAACTAAAAAATGCCAACTCCCTTCTACCAAACTCAAATGTTTTGGCATGTATGGTCAGCCCTTACTCTTCTAATCATTGTAGGATGGCTTCTAGCCATGCGTTATGTTCGTTCTCTTAGGTGCCATACACTAAGATATTGTCACTGGCCTTCATGGCGCCGGGTTGGTCCTGCAATACTTTGCGGATCTCATTTTGAAAATCCTCGGCCGCCAACGAAATGCCGAAGTGAAGTCGACAAGTCCCAGGTGTGAGGAAAAGGTCATGATGTACCCAGGCTCCCTGGCCAACATGATTTAATGGTAGCCAGACTGGAGACACCATCTTTGGTATATTTAAGTTTCACTCTTATACACTGTACATTAGGCCGGGACTTTAACATAGATCCGATACCCTGCTGGTCCACCTATTCTTTGGTGTATGACCGCTTATAGGTGAATTTTTTTTTTTCTTAACAGGTCATGTGACCTTGTATTGACGCTCACTAATAGAACGTTACACAGATATATACTGAATCCATTGAATGTATTTGATATGAGATTAGTTATTTCAGTTTTTTCTGTTTAGGTGCCAGGTCAAGACTGCCCTATAGAATTTTTGTGACAATCCAGCACCATTGATCACGGACGACTTCAGGCCATAAATTACCCTGATGAATTTCCACATATTTAATTCAATCATAAAGATGGAAAGAAACATGTCGGTTTTTTTGATAATATGTATGAGTTTAGTATGGATGAGTGATTGGTGAACTGAGTGGGTCTGGTTGTGTTGCACATTATTTGAAGTAATTGTCTTTTGACAATCTGGTACTAATATTTCCATGAAATTGTATTTTATCTTTTCATTTGTTTTGATATATGAGATTTTAGAATTCTTATGGTATATTCTATTAAAATAAATCTATTTTCTATCATGTTAGGATGCAAATTTAATTTTTTCACCTCCAGGTTTGTGATGCGTTTTGCATTTATTTTGTTACACGATTAATTGGTTGTGTTATTAAGGGCTTAGTCTTGTCCTTTCACCTACAACAGATTATATACCCCGGTCTCTTAGTTGATCTATATATACTTGCCTCTTCCAAGCACGGCCGAGGGTATATATATTTTTTTCGCTTGGAGTCCCCCATTGTCTTTTAGAGCCAGACTGGAGATCCAGCTTGCTGAAAATGGTTGCTCCCGTTAAGTCGACAAATTAGTTCATCTATCGTGGGAGTGATGTGGTACTCGCGTTCAATTGCGAGGTTGGGAGCCTCATGTGAATACATATGCGTACAGCTGTTTAGGCTTCTTGGTGATACCTACGGGGTGGGCCCAGATGTCTTTTCAATGATGTTCAAGTCCTCCAACTTCTTTAGCTCTGCTTCCAAGGCCGCACGCATATTGCAAAAGGACTCTCCTGTGACAAACTGCTTTTGGCTCAACGTTGGGGTCTAAATGGCATGCAACAGTTCATTTTTTCAGGTTGCCAATACCTTTAAACAGTTTTCCATGTTCTTCTAGTAGTCTGTCTGTGGCTGGCTTTTGCAGGTGAAAGGTGAAGTGGATGAGTTTCAATTTTTCAGTCGTTCTGCAGCTTAGTAATATCTTTAATGTCCACATCCACAACATTGTTGTGTGGCACATTTCCTCGTTGTATGCCTCCTCAGTTTTGAAAACCCCCTAACAGGGCGAGACTTCTTGCTGCCATATGCGCTGTGTCAGACCATTTAATGGTGTAGATGTGGGCTCTGTGGTATTGTTTTTTATGTGCTCAGGGGCATGACATTCACTGTTGCCCCTGTGTCGATGGGAATTCTTGTTGGCATGCCCTTGACCAGTACTTTGCATGTCAGTAGGGACCTGCATTTTGTTCTTTTGGTGTTCTTGGGTAATTCTACTGCAGATATAAGTTGCTCCTTCTCCGTTGTTTTGTGCGTCACTCCAGAGAAAACTCTTCCTCTGTTCGATGTCTTCACTGTTGCCGTCACTCGGTCATTATCCACTGTCCTTGCCTTTCCTTTTCGATTCTTCTGGTGACCCCTTTGACACCTAGGTGTCTCTCGAGGGTGACCTGCAAGTCTCTCGTTGGAACCTTGGACCTGGAGCCGAGGCAGACAGAGGCGAAGTGATTAATCTTCCTGCACTTGTGGCATGCTGCTCCAGTGACTGGACACGGCTTGTCTGTGCCAGGCACCTCTGCACCACTTGCATGATCGCTGTGACCATTGGGGGCTCTTCCTGGGCATTGCCATGTAAGTCGATTTGAGTAATGCTTGTGGTTTGCTTGCCTGTATTGATCGGCAAATGCTCATGGCCGCCTCCATAGCCGCTACCTGGGAGTCAGTCCTTTCCCTCTGTCCTCCCATCTCCAGAGTTCATAACATGGATAAGTGTCTCCAACAGGATGGCCCTCCCGAGTTTCTCGGAGGAGATGCCATGGATAGTTTGTTATACAAAGTGCATGTATAAATGTATATTTGAATAAAGAGTGAAGAGAAGGAAGATCAGAGTGTGAGGATAATGTTGGATATGTGGAAAGAGGGTATCGTGCACAAATATGCAGAAGTAGAGGGATATCATGTCAAGGTTTTGTCACTTTGTGGCCACAAAAAGTGGGGTAACACACTCCTCCTTCCTCCCCACATTATCATCCCATAATGATGCAATACAAGCATAGTTTCAAAATAAGTAACAGGAACTTGATGCCTTGTTGGCACAACACAAAGGCACGCAGAGAGGGGAGTACTTGCCCCCTATACAGTATATTAGAAGCATTGTTGAGATTACAGAGGGGCTACAAGAAACAAAATGGCACACTTTATGACAATTGTCAGGGCCAGGAATGAGGGACTGTGAGGAAAAGCAGAAGATGCAGGATGGAGACAACTACCAGCACAAGGAAGCAACATACAAGAGTAACAAAATATTTTGTATACATTAACAGACTGTTGTGTGTCATGGATTAAAAGGTACTTTTTTCTTAAATGGTTTTATTGGAGTATAGCATATTAATGTAGAATGAGCAACATAAGAGACAAGTAATAGTAGATTTGAAGGGGAAGTGAATAGAGATAACAGGTAGGTGCTCATGGAAGCAAAGGGAGTGCAAGTTTCTCTATTGATCTTCACTGAAGGAAAATTGTGTTCGATATCACCACAGCTGAAATCTTGGTTATTCCATCATGTTAATTTGTTAGCCCAGAGGAGATTATTTCCTTCCCTTTAATATTCACAGTTCGATCATTATCACACCTTTTCTTAAAACATATGATCTTCGCCCAGTGCCAACATTACACTGCCTCGACACAGATTATTAATGTTATGCTTAGTGGTGTCTTGTCCTATGAATGTTGGTTATATTATTTTAACCCTTTACATTACACCAACGAAGCGTTAGCTCACCTTTTTATAATGCACCTTAAGATCTTGGTCTTAAAAATGTTCTTATATTTTGGATAACTATCCCTCTTTCTCCTGCAATTATATCAGCATCAGATTTTCCCTTATGGCATATTTACGCCATACTATTTAAGCAACATGCGAGCCGCGGGGCCATTACCGAGTCAGGTAATGCCCCGGGGCCCATAGTTACAGGCCCAAGCAAAGCGAGGGTCTAACTATGGGCCCAGTGGCTTGGGGCATATTGCTATTAGTACCCCGGCCCGCAAGATCGGGGTACTAAAAGCAGCGTTTCAAACAGAAAATCCTAAAAATGTCAAAGAAAATGGCCACCGGGGAAGGGAAAACTGAGTCCGTTTTCCCTTTCCTGAGCGGCCATCGGGAGTGGACGAGCTGGGAACAGAAGTATTCCTGGCGCGTTCGCTGCCGAAAAAGGACAGATAAGAAGGTAAGTGGGGTTGGGAGGGCTGGGGAGAATGGCGCCCTACAGCCGTGTGGAGGCTCGGAGCGGGGATGCCCCCGTTTCGAGCCTCCTCATTGGCTGAGGTGCTGCCACGCCCCTGCCGGGGACAAAGAAAAGGAATCCCATACGAGGGACTTCCGGTGAGGTATGGACCTGGCGAGGGCCAATCAAAGTTCTGGTTGACCCTCGCCAGGTAGTAATTATCTATACAGCCTCTATGATGAACCACCCTCTGCTATTAGCTATCCAAGGCCTTATTCACAGTCACCAAATATTAAATTTAAAAACTTTTTTTTATTAATATTGAATACCTCATTAGTGACTGAGATTAACACCATTTCAGTAATCTATAAAAGATTACACTTATTTTGTAAATTAGTCCAGTACCCAAGGTGTAGTGTCCTTACCTTAAACCACCCCCAGTTTAGTGAAAGGCTGGTATCTCTCTGGCGTTGTGTGTGTTTTTAGCACATGGTCGCCATTTTGAGCCGGACATTTTTTCTGGTGTGACTTCACGCGTCGCTCGCACATTTTGCTGCTTATTGTGGCCATTCTACTAAACTCCCATTGATTTATTCACATGTACAGCATCCCGCATCTAAACGTTTATAGTCAACGTAATACTTCTATCATTTTTGGGGGCTGTTTCAGGCCTGTAGTTTAAACACCAATAATTATAGTATACCTCCGATTGATTAAATAATTCACCATTCCGGGGGTCGACTGTCAATATTTTCCAAATTATTTTCAGACAGTTGTACTTATCCGGGTGCTCCCCTCTTGTATTAGCATTTGTAAATTTTTAACAGAATACTGTTAGATAACATCTCGCCATTTTCCAGCTTATTGTGGTTGATTTGCTGAACTCCAAATGATTTATTCACATGTATAGCGTCCCGCGTCCATGTGTTTGGAGTCAACATAATACATAAATCATTTGCTGCAGGTGTTTCAGCCCCATAGTTTAAACAAAATAATTAAATTATGCCTGCTAGTGATTAAATAATTCACCATTCCGGGGATCGACTGTCAATACTTTCATAATTATTCTCAGGCAGTTGTACTTATGCAGGTGCTCCCTTCATGTATTAGCATTTGTCAATTTATAATACAATATTTTTGATAACATTATCTCGTCATGGTGACCAATTTATGTACAAGTTGCATATAATAATGCTGGATTGCATTACATTGGCCATACTTATTCATCTTTATGGTTGTGTGCGCAGTTCTCTTCCAGGTGACTCGTATCATTGGCGTCAGTGTTCCTCATAATGTCCACTATAATCTAGCATCCTTCCAGAATGAACTAGGTTGGTTACCGATAAGGATGCATTCTTTTAATATCCATTTCCTTTTGAGGATATACGTCATTGTGCCCATGTTTTGTCCCAGTTTCTTGCTCATCTCAGAGCTTGGCCCAAATGGTCAGAGCATCAGGATTCTAATAGTATCCCTCCAAATACATACTTAAAAATTCTCAACAATATTAAGTTACATTATAATCATTCACCGGCTAATGAGTTAGTAGTTGCAAGTCTATTTGTTCTGGTGCCCAGGAAGTTCACAATTAGACATTTTGTATCATTTGGATATTAACCTTGTTCTAGTCAACGAGGTATTTAATATTAATAAAAAATCTAATATTGATTGACTGTGAATAAGGCCTTGGATAGCTGATAAGAGGGTAACTCATCATAGAGACTGTATAGCTAAATAGTATAAGAAAATCTGATGCGGATACAATTTGGAGGAGAAAATATTACTATTATAATTGCAGGAGAAGGAGGGATCGTTATCCAAAGTATAACATTTTAAGAAGACTCGGATCTTAAGTTGAATTATAAAAAAGGTGAGCTAACACTTGGTTGGTGTAATGTAAAGGGTTAAATATATATAGCCACCACTAAATATGACAATGTAATAAAATAAATTCATGCGGTGCGGGAATGTAAGGTTGGCACTGAGCGAAGATCATAGGTTTTAAGAAAAGGTCCGATAATGATAGAGCTGTGAATATTAAAGAGAAGTAATTAATCACCTCTGGACTAAAAAGGTAACTAGGATAATCAAGATATTAGCTGGGTGATATCCAACATCAATTAAAAAAAGGTAAAGGGGTGATTTAACAAAAGTAACCACATATACGATGTACCACACTGTCAATTTACAACTATCGCAATCCACACATCTGTCTCTCCCCACCTCCTCCCCATGCCAACACAACCTTTATATGTTATTTAGAAGGTGGCCATCCGACCGAGGAATTCCTTTTATCATCAGATGCAGAAAATTAAGGAGACATTTGGACAAATTGGCTTAGTAATATATCTTGGTATGCTATGAGATGTTTTTGTTACATCTTGAAAAATGTGTGTTTGCGCAATGAGTGAAAAATGTATTAGTTGGGTCTTAGAAGAAACAGAAACCTATATATTATAAAAGTAATGGGCAAACTCGTATAGACATGTCACACCTGCATGAACACACACCTCATGTGCTTGTTTCAGCATCACGGGTAGGTGTAGGAGGGAAAGGTTAGAGAAATAATGTAAATTGTTAGTTATGTTTTGCCAGGAAAACAGCAGGAAACGGCAATGATTGCGACCTATTGCAACAAAGAACCGGCACAAGAGGAAATGCTTTTTTTCCTCTCTAAATCTGGAGCCACAAACACCTACAGAAGCCAACGCCTCGCCCAGCCTGCACACAAAAATAGTGTGAATTTTGCCAGAGTGCCCAGCAACGTAAGCTCTGGAGGGCTTAATTGAACTTAATGTTCTTGCTTTATTGGGGTGGCTCGCACAGAAGAAATTTGCATGCATTTTTTGTGATCTGCAACCCCTGCATGCCGGGGACTGGTGCGGTTTGCGCCCACTGCACCTACTCCAACCTGGGGGGCCTTGTGGCTCAGTGGGGGCATCCATGGTTCTGCGGCCCATCGCCCCTTCCAACACAGCCTACAGCTTTCTGCCTTAAACAGGCACCGGAGTGCCTCTTCATCACCAGGGCCCAAGGCAAGCCCTGATGTGCTAGTCTCCCAGCATAACCAGCCAATCACAAGCCAGCAGACTTCAGGGCCGGCCCACAACTGAAGGCCCTCACCAAAGGCTCTGTTCTGAGCCTGGATGGGCCCACACCTTGTTGCAGTGCCACAAACAATGCTGCAGTCTCCTTGGCACGTTTTGCTCCTGACATTGCACCATGGCCACCCCCATGGCCACCCTCTTTCTGCAAAAACGTGAGTGGAGACTGAACTTCCAAGTTCCTACTACAGCTATCCCCACAAACTGCATCTGTGCCATTCCTATCTGCCTTTATTTGGACCTTCTCTTTACGACACTGCACCCTGTTCTTCATTTGATAAATACACCTCACGTTGTTTATCTATTTTTCTCCTTACCTCTCACATCCCTGTGTACACTGCATTATATTCCTGTTTTTTTAGATTCACGTCTAGGTGAGTGTGCTTTCCCATCTTGCATCTTTTTGTATTGTATTCCCGTTTTGGCTTATTTGTATTGTTCCCGCCTTAACTACCAGGTCACCTGTGAGCTAGACCCAGGACTGTGCATTGCAGCCCCCCCCATTCATGTCTCTTCCCTTCTCACATCTATCCTCTGCCACTGAGATGGCACTCTCCATCTTTCTAATCTTTTCTAACTGCTACACCATCACCTGTCCTTCCTCTCACAAAATCTGGATTAAAAAAAGCATACAAAAAAAAAACAAAAAAAGACATCCTGGATGCAAATCCTGGCCTTCCCATTGCAGACACCTATGTCAGTTCATCCTCCAGAGAAGTGTTCACGGATATCCTTTTCTCTGTCCATTCTCCAGACCTATGGACTTCTCATCTCTACTCTCTCCCCTTTCTCATCCTCTCCCATTAATGGTGGCACCAAGTGGGAAGTCCTCTTGGCGGGCTTCTTCTCATCGCGCTGAATCATTAGTGTCTACCACACTGGCACTATCCTGGTTCAGGGTACTCGGGCCAACCTCTTCTTTGACTGGGTCCTGTCATCACTCAGTAACTTTCTTCCTTCTCCTGCCTCTCCCCCCTCTATCCCCCTCTGTTCCCTCACCTTTGAGGTACCACACCCCTGTACTCCACCTCAGAAAACCTTCAAAGGCAGTGATCGTCTCCACCTGGCAACTCTTAATGCCTGCTCAGCCAACAAACACTCTGCTACATCTGCCTCCTTCTTGAAGACAACAACCTTGACAGTCTCGTTCTTTCTGAGACATGGTTCAATGCCAGCTCAGTCACCTCTTGACTCTTCGCTACCTGACGGCTTTAAGATAATTTCCAAGCCTAAACCTCGCCGTGGGGTTGCCTTAATCTTCCCTGAGTGGGTTCCTTCTTCCATCTTACCGACTCAGCCCTACTCTTCCTTTGAGAGCCTGGTATGCAAATTGGTTCTCTCCCTACTCCACCCCAACCATTGCTAAGATGTAACGGCCTCCAGATGCTACCTCCCTGAATGGGCTAATTTCTGTTCCTCCTTACTCTCAACCTCCTCCAACCTGCTGCTCCTGGGTGACTAACATCCAATTGATCTCTTCTTTGCACAGCAACTACTCTTCATTGACCTCTGCACCGCTCTATCCCTCTCCATTCTCCCTTCTGGTCCAACCCACTCTGCTGGACACACTATGCCCTCATCCACTCCAACCTTCCTCTCACCTCCCCTGGGGACCCCTCGTTTGGTCTGACCACTCCTCTCATCCCACCTGGGTCCCTAGGGCCCTGTGACCACTCCTCCAAAAGCCCTGCCAACTTAGATCACAAACATTGTTTCGATGAAATTAGTGTTGGCTGCTGCTTTCACTTCCACCTTTATCCCTGCTTGCCCTCCCAACTCAGACTCTACCACCGACACTGCTCTCAGCAACTTCCACCTGTCGCTCACCAACACCCTTGACATTCTTGCCCCAGTCATGAGGATATACTTGAAACCCACCTTTAAGTGCAACACTTGGTACGACTCCGAACTTGCAGACCTGAAACGAAAGTGGCAAACCTCAGGCTCATTGTCTGACAAACTTGCCTGCCGCCTGCTCCAAAGACAATACAGACTATCCGTGCCAAGAAAAGGCCCCATATTCAGACATGGGTATCTGGGGCTTACAACAACACTGCTGAACGGTTCAAAATCTGCAGGGAACTAGCCAACCCTTCCGCAGTATCCTCCTCCCCTATTCCTTCCTCCTCCCCTATTCCTTCTCAGGCCCTCTGCAACCCACTTGCCACTCACTTCATCAAAAAAAGCCTCGTCACTCAATCTCCCAAGCCATCCCTCACCCCGTTGCCTCCCTTGGCCGCTCACCCTCCTCCTCTGCCCTTGTCTCACTGGAAAAGTCACCAGAGTTGTCCACTCCATGAAGGTCTCTTCCAAGCAGATTTCCCCTTTATCATCCAGAACCATCAAGGACAACATTGGTTCCTCTTGCCCCTTCACTCGCTGAGCTATGTAACCGCTCCTTTGCTACTGGTTCTTTTCCCTACTCCCTTGTGCATCCCCTTCTTAAAAAACTGGCAGCAGACCCTACCTGTCCAGCCAACTACCGCCCTATCTCCATCACCCCCTTCTTCGGGAAACTGCTGGAGAAATTGGCCCTGTCCCAACTCTCACACTGAACTGGTTGGTGGTCTCCACGACCATCAATCTTGATTCATAGTGTCATGATCTCTGCTTCCAAAAGATCAGGACTTGCCCGACTCCCTTGGAAGCAGACCCATAACCCCGGTTCCGAGTGCCAGCCAGTCCCAATTGGGACCTTTTGGACCCTGTCCTGGCGCCAGTGGCACCAGGCTCATAAAGATGCCCAGTCCCAGCGCTGGAAGCGCCGGGCTCAATGCTTGGGTGGACTTACCTGCAGCAGACCATGCTGCTTACTTACCTGCCAGTTGAACCCCGGATCCTCTTCTGTTTGGGACTACTTTTCCTGTTGGGTGGGGCAGGAGCCACTCCCTAGGTTCAGAACACTGGAACTCTTCTGGAAAGCAGGAACTCTTTTCTTACCTAGGCGTGGCTGCGGAAGGAGAAACCTAAGCACTACAGGAGGCTATTTAAACCACACCCGATGGATGAATCTTGCTTTGTGTTATTCTGCATTCTCTGCAGCAGTACGCTCATAGTTTCTTCTGCTTCTGATCCTGGGCCTAAGGAAACAAAGGCTTACCATCCTGGAATCCAGTCTTCAGCAGCACCTGTAAAGACAAAGAAAGAACAGGTTAGCACTACGGTCTTCAGTGGCAGCGCATCTCTTACCTGGTCCATCGGCTGTCACCAACGCCTCGCGCTACATTCCGGCATCTGAAAGACAAAGGCTTACCTACTCTTCGCATGTTCCGGAGGTCTTCGCACTGCATTCCGGCATCTGAAAGACAAAAGCTTACCAGCTCTTCGCACGCTCCGGAGGCCTTCGGCGCTGCATCCCGCATCTGAAAGACAAAAGAAGGTGCGTTTAAAGACATTGGGCAACTTTATTACTCACGTGCCATTACTCCTTCCCACGCCGAATCCAGTGGGTATTCCAGCACCCTTCAGCTTCTCTAAAGCTCCGAACTTGTACCTGCAAGATAAAAGGGACAGTTAGTGCGCATCGTGAAGCAGGCTACAAGCGCTTACCTACGTGCTTCCAGGTGCTTCTATTCCTCACGCGGGTTCGATCCTCAACTCTCATCAGCCCGCCATCCGCCATCGCCGGAACTCTGCAAAACAAGAGATATCATTACAAAAGACTTTTAAGACATTTGAAGCGCCCAGAACTTACCGTTCGTGCAGTTAACGACGGACAGCAGTCCTCTGAGGTCAAGAGGCCTGCACCCTTATCCAGTGAAGGAACTGGTTACGGCACCCTGCCCCGAGGCAGATGGAGAGCTCGGCGTTCACTTACCTAAGGTGAGGGCGTTAACCTTTGGGGTTCTACAGGAGAAGAGAAAGGGAAGAGGAGAGAGGCACCCAATAACCCCAGTTCATTAATCCCATATTTTCTATCTGCAGACATCTTACTCTTCGAGTCAGACATACAGTGCACAGAGGTCCAGCCCAAAGAGCCAACCGTGTGTTACACATCACCTTTGAAGATACGGCATTCACCCAGTCAAGACCGGCGCCTCTGCGGGAATCAGGTGAGCGTTACAGAACACAAAGCCTACCGCAAAACTCCCACCCAGGTGCTATGGAAACCTCCGATACCGACCAACTAGCCCAGTTACTTGGGGAACTAAGAGCAGAAGTGCATGCAGCCCGTCAGGAAACGAATGCTCCAAGAAGGGAACTGATTATTTCCAAGGGGCGAACAGACGATCTCGCTAGACAATTGCTACAGTCACAAGACGGACAAACTCCGTTACCCGCATCAGGGGCAAATCTTCCTTCAACATCCTCTACGAACCCAGTGCAGATCAACCTACCTGGGAATGTACCTCTGGCTCCGCCCGAACGATTTTCTGGTGACCCAAAGAGGTTTGCAGTATTCATTAATCAGTGCCGGTTGCACTTCTTATGCCGGCCAGCAGCCTTTCCAACTGATCAAGCTAAGGTAGCTTTCGTACCTTAGTGGCAATGCAGCAGACTGGTCGATCCCTCTAGTTAATCAAGATGATCCGGTTCTCCATGATTTTCAAGCTTTTCAGCTCAGTATGGAAAAACTGTTTGCAAGACATTCACAGGGGCAGGCCTTGGACAATGAGCTCCTTTCATTGCGACAGGGTAATCAAGACCTTTTGGTTTATATTGCGTCTTTCAACAGACTGATAGTGGAAACTCGATGGCCTGAGGACAAAAGGATTACACTGTTTTATAGAGGTCTACGTGGAGAGCTCAAAGATGTGTTAGCCCAAGTAGTGAATCCCCCGCAAGACTGTTCGGACTATATTGACTTAGTCGTTCAAATTGACCACAGACTGCAGAACAGGAAGGCCGATCGTTCCAAGTTTGATGCTCGAGTATTTTCCAAACCACCAACTCCTACCAAAGGAGTAGACTCCGGGGAACCCATGCAAATAGGGGGCCTGAAAGGACCACTAACACAAAAGGAGCGGGAAAGGAGAAAACAGCTGCAATTATGCCTCTATTGCGGAAACTCGGGGCACTTTCTTCGAGACTGTCCGGTGAAACCAGCCAAGAAGGCAGTAGGAGCTGCAGTTACCAGGGTCACAAACTCTGAGCAGGGAAACTACCTCGCCCGACAAGAATAGAGGTCCTCTTGCCGAGCGTTAAAACCAATTCCGTGACCTCGCATTTCGTGATACCTATGGTCCTCATTAGCCCTGAACATCCGGATCGATTACATGCGATTGAAGCTTACGTCGACAGCGGTGCCATTGGCAATTATGTGGATCATGAAATGGTTTTGAGGATGAATCTGACTCTTTGTCCAAAGGCTGTAAAGGACGTCATTACTACGGTGGATGGTACGGAGATAGCCTCCGGACCAGTAACGCATACCACCCAAGAAGTGACGCTAGTAAGTCAAGATGGACACCATGAGAAGATCGTGTTCGATGTGATCAAGGCCCCTCAGTTCCAGATTATTCTAGGAATTCCTTGGTTAGAGAAGCACAATCCTCAGATCGATTGGCGAGCAAGAACGGTTCAGTTTCCAGAATGTGTCTCTACTTGTCACCCTCGACCTGGTGTTGCACTGGCAGCAATTTCCTCGGAGGCTCCCCAGTTACCTCCTGAATACCTAGAATTCCAAGATGTTTTCCGGAAGGATCAGGCTAACTCTCTACCTCCTCATAGGTCTTATGACTGCCAGATAGACCTGATACCTGGATCTACTCCTCCTTGTAGTAGAATTTATGCCCTCACCGAGCCTGAGAATCTTCACCTCCGACAATACCTGGATCAATACCTAGCGAATGGGTTTATTCGTCCTTCCAAGTCCCCTGCTTCCTCAGCTTTGTTCTTCGTTCCAAAAAAAGAAGGGGACCTTAGAACTTGTATAGATTATCGCGCCCTGAACCAGATCACTGTTAAGAATAAATATCCGTTACCTTTGATCCCTGAACTCCTGGACCAAGTCAGAAAAGCATGCATATATACAAAGCTGGATCTTAGAGGAGCCTACCACTTGGTACGAGTAAAAGAGGGCGATGAATGGAAGACAGCCTTCCGCACCAAGTATGGGCTATTTGAATATCAGGTCATGCCCTTCGGACTTTGCAATGCCCCGGCCGCCTTTCAATATTTTATGAACGATGTCCTCAGAGAGCTCATAGATGTGTGTGTTGTTTACATTGACGACATCCTCGTTTATTCTTCATCGGAAACTGAACATCGGAAACACGTGAAAATGGTCCTCGAGAGATTGCGTCAACACAAACTTTTCGCTAAGTTGGAAAAATGTGTTTTCAACTTGACTGAAGTTGAATTCTTGGGATTCATATTATTACCTAGCGGAGTGCGTATGGATTCAAAGAAGGTCGATGCAATTCTCAAATGGCCATCGCCATCCTCCGTAAAAGGTGTTCAAAGCATGTTAGGCTTCGCTAACTTTTACCGCAGGTTTATCCCCGAATTCTCTCGAATAGTCCAGCCCATCACCGCCTTGTTAAAGAAAAACAAACGTTTTGAATGGTCTACCGAGGCGGAACAAGCTTTCCAGAATTTGAAGACTAGATTTATCTCTGCACCGATCTTAAAACATCCTCGCCCAGAACTCCCCTACATCGTTGAAACTGATGCTTCGAGCCTTGCCATGGGCGCAGTTCTATCACAAAAGGACCCAGTAACCAATCAGTTGCATCCCGTGGCATTTTGGTCCCGCAAATTCTCGCCTCCTGAAATCAATTACACTATTACTGATAAGGAACTTCTAGCTATCAAGTCCACCTTTAAGGCTTGGCGGCATTATCTTCTGGGGGCCCGACACACCGTTACTGTGATTACAGATCACCGAAACCTGCAATATTTGAAAACCGCAAAAGCTCAATCCTCTAGGCAACTCCGTTGGGCACTATTCTTTGCCGAGTTTGACTTCATAATTACCTATCGACCTGGTACAAAAAACGGTAAAGCTGATGCCCTTTCTCGGATGGGAGTGGAAGAACATTTGATCAATCCTAAACCTGTACCTATCATTCCCGAACAAAGAATTCTAGGTGTAAATCGCCACACAATCCATAGAGGAAGTTAAGGATAAAGCCAGGCTACTGGTAACTCCAGCAGACATACAGAATTGGCATCTGCAGGGAAAGGACTTTACGGTGAAGGACAACCTATTATATTTCCAAGAACGGTTATACCTGCCCAGCACAGATTTACAGAAAAAGGTGATCTCTTGTTATCACGATTCTTTAATGGAAGGACATCCCGGTATGACCAAGACCTCGGAAAAGATCGAGCGCTACTTCTGGTGGCCGTCTTGGAAAAAAGATATCAGAGACTTTATAATGTCCTGTGGAGTATGCGCCCAAAACAAGAGTCAAAAGGAAAAACCAGCCGGCCTCTTACGCCCTATTGACATCCCGCCTCGCCCTTGGCATACGCTTTCTATGGACTTCATCACCGATCTACCTCCATGCTCCGGATACAATACGATCCTAGTAATCGTGGACCTATTCTCCAAGATGGCTCATTTCATTCCACTCAAAGGCTTACCAACAGCAGCAACTCTGGCCCGAGAATTTCTCGAAAACATCGTCCGACTGCATGGTTTTCCTTCAGTTCTAATTTCGGATCGAGGTAGTCAATTTATTTCTCATTTTTGGCGAAGTTGCTGTCGGTCGGCTCAAATTGATGTGAGACTTTCGACCAGCCACCACCCTCAAACTGACGGACAAACCGAGAGGACCAATCAAACTCTGGAACAGTATTTGCGCTGCATGCTACAACAAACTGAAAAAACTTGGAAAGATATCCTTTGGATAGCCGAATATGCCTACAATAACTCTGTCCACTCGGGAACTGGGAAGACCCCGTTTTTTCTTTTATACGGTAGTCACCCTCGAACCTCGGAGTTGGATCCACTCCAAGATCTTGGAACACCAACAGTAGACCACCTGCATTCCACAATCACCCAAGCCTTTAAGGAAGCCGTTTCTCACCTTCAAAGGGCTAAAGAACAATACAAGAAAGGAGCAGACCAACATCGGAAGGAAGCCCCCCAATATCAAGTAGGAGATCAAGTCTGGTTATCCACCAAATATCTACCTCTAAAAGGACCACGCACATTCAACCCAAGATACCTTGGTCCCTATTCCATCACTACCATAGTAAATCCAGTAGCGGTCAAGTTGGACTTGCCCCCTCACATGAAGATACATCCGGTCTTCCACGTCTCTCTATTAAAACCCGTGCAACCTCAAACCCGACTAACTACATCTCCAAAACCTATTCTAGTTGATGGAGAACTCGAGTTTGAAGTCAAAAGCATCCTGGATTCCAAGATCTCCAAATCTAAACTATTTTACCTGATTGACTGGAAAGGCTACGGTCCCCAAGAAAGATCCTGGGAACCTGCAGAATATGTCCACGCGCCTCGTCTAATCAAAAGATTTCATCGAACATTTCCTAACAAGCCCAAACCCCCGGAGAAGCCCGGTTTGGGAGGGGCCTTGAGGGGGGGTGCTGTCATGATCTCTGCTTCCAAAAGATCAGGACTTGCCCGACTCCCTTGGAAGCAGACCCATAACCCCGGTTCCGAGTGCCAGCCAGTCCCAATTGGGACCTTTTGGACCCTGTCCTGGCGCCAGTGGCACCAGGCTCATAAAGATGCCCAGTCCCAGCGCTGGAAGCGCCGGGCTCATAATGCTTGGGTGGACTTACCTGCAGCAGACCATGCTGCTTACTTACCTGCCAGTTGAACCCCGGATCCTCTTCTGTTTGGGACTACTTTTCCTGTTGGGTGGGGCAGGAGCCACTCCCTAGGTTCAGAACACTGGAACTCTTCTGGAAAGCAGGAACTCTTTTCTTACCTAGGCGTGGCTGCGGAAGGAGACACCTAAGCACTACAGGAGGCTATTTAAACCACACCCGATGGATGAATCTTGCTTTGTGTTATTCTGCATTCTCTGCAGCAGTACGCTCATCGTGTCTTCTGCTTCTGATCCTGGGCCTAAGGAAACAAAGGCTTACCATCCTGGAATCCAGTCTTCAGCAGCACCTGTAAAGACAAAGAAAGAACAGGTTAGCACTACGGTCTTCAGTGGCAGCGCATCTCTTACCTGGTCCATCGGCTGTCACCAACACCTCGCGCTGCATTCCGGCATCTGAAAGACAAAGGCTTACCTACTCTTCGCATGTTCCGGAGGTCTTCGCACTGCATTCCGGCATCTGAAAGACAAAAGCTTACCAGCTCTTCGCACGCTCCGGAGGCCTTCGGCGCTGCATCCCGCATCTGAAAGACAAAAGAAGGTGCGTTTAAAGACATTGGGCAACTTTATTACTCACGTGCCATTACTCCTTCCCACGCCGAATCCAGTGGGTATTTCCAGCACCCTTCAGCTTCTCTAAAGCTCCGAACTTGTACCTGCAAGATAAAAGGGACAGTTAGTGCGCATTGTGAAGCAGGCTACAAGCGCTTACCTACGTGCTTCCAGGCGCTTCTATTCCTCACGCGGGTTCGATCCTCAACTCTCATCAGCCCGCCATCGCCGGAACTCTGCAAAACAAGAGATATCATTACAAAAGACTTTTAAGACATTTGAAGCGCCCAGAACTTACCGTTCGTGCAGTTAACGACGGACAGCAGTCCTCTGAGGTCAAGAGGCCTGCACCCTTATCCAGTGAAGGAGCTGGTTACGGCACCCTGCCCCGAGGCAGATGGAGAACTCAGCGTTCACTTACCTAAGGTGAGGGCGTTCACCTTTGGGGTTCTACAGGAGAAGAGAAAGGGAAGAGGAGAGAGGCACCCAATAACCCCAGTTCATTAATCCCATATTTTCTATCTGCAGACATCTTACTCTTCGAGTCAGACATACAGTGCACAGAGGTCCAGCCCAAAGAGCCAACCGTGTGTTACACATCACCTTTGAAGATACAGCATTCACCCAGTCAAGACCGGCGCCTCTGCGGGAATCAGGTGAGCGTTACACATAGCATCCAGAGGCACAGAAACTGCTCTTCTGAACACCTGTGAAGTACTGCTTGCGTCCCTGGACTCCAACTCCCCTGCTGTCCTCACCCTTCTTGATCTGTTGTCTGCATTTGACACGGTCAACCACTCCATCCTCATACAAAGACTCCACAACACCCTTGTATCTTGGAGCGGGCATTGACTGGCTGACCTCCTTCCTTACTGACCGCTCCTCCCAAGTCATCCTGGGTACCTTCTCTGAGACTTCCTTCTCCACCTGTGGTGTCCCCCAGGACTGCATCCGACCGCCTTGGCTTTTAAACATCTACCTTACTCAGCTGGCACTCATCTCCTCCTTCTCCCCAAACTTCCAGTATTATGCTGACAACACACAACTCTTCTTCAAACTTGCTGCTGACCCTTTTGCAGCTTACATCATCCCGACTGTCTTTCTGCCATCCCAGCCTGGTGCACTTCCAATGATTTCTGCCTCAAGTGATCTCTTGCTCACTGCCAGCAAAACAGACATCCGTCCCATTGGGGGTCCTGCTCCTGAATTCTTCCCCTCACTCTGGCATGCTTCCATGGGCTCTACCCCGGCTCCCTCTCCTGAAGCCAGAAACCTTGGAGTCATCTTCAACTCCTCTCTCCATCCTCCCTCAAACTCGGGACATTCCCAAAAGTCCCACTTTCAGCTTTTCCTTCTCAAATGAATTCTACCTTTTCTCGCCTTCCCCCAGAAGCATGTTACCCAAGTCTTGCTTCTCTCTGGGCTTGACTATTGCAATAGCCTCCTCCCGAATCTACCTTCTTCCACTCTGCGACCCCGCCAGGTAATCCAGAATAGTGCAGCAAGACGTATCCTTGGCCTCAAGCTCAGGGACTGCATCTCTCCTACCCTAGAACCTCTTCACTGGCTCCTGTTTGCTTCAATGATTCAATTCAAATCCCCTCCATCATCCACGAGGCTTTCTGGGACCAGGGACCACGCTATCTGCAATGCTCTCTTACTAAATATCCACCCTCTAGACCCCTGCGCTCTTCTGGCACCAACTCTGTGTGTAAAGCATTCATTAATTGCAGGAGTTCAATGGCTTTCCTCAGCTGGCTCCCTTCTTTGGAACAGCCTCCCACTCCTTTGTCTTGAGCAGGACCTTTACATTCCCAAAGCTAAAAACTTTCCTCTTTACCTCCGCATAACCTCCCTCTCTGCCCAGCTAATCTCACAGCTGCTTGTTTGGTGTTCTCTACAGAAAATTGACCTCTACCCATGGACGTACCAGTAAGGAGCAGCAGACGTGGCAAAGAAAGAATTGTAGATTGTTTTTTTTTCTTTGTCTCTTTTCGTGTGCTCAAACTAACTGGGACATTTCCTCCACAGTAGAATTAATCAAAGATTTTGCAATAATTTTGTGAAAATAGGAAACATAACAAAAAAGGGGAAAGAAAAGGAGAGAGGGTTTGTGAAGGATGCATTTGCCTGGAGAGGATTTTTGAGGCGGGTCCGGTACAGAGTAAAGAAAAGTGTGTGGGTTCATGAAGACGGTGGGGCAAAAGAGGGCACATGGCATGTGTGCTTTCCCATCTCACATGTTGTGGAAACAGACAAACATTAAAAATAGCATTAAAATAGGATCCGGGGTGGGTTGGGGGGGGGGGACTGTTACTCACCACAGGGCATATGGGGCTGTGTGTTCAGTTGGAAGGGTATGTTCTGAAACTGCGAATAAGGAGACTGCAGAGGCGGATCGAATAGGAAGCAATTACAGTACGAAGATGGAAGGAGCAATTAAATACAGGGAATACGTTTTTGTGGTAGCTGTTAAGGAGATAGTATATGTGAGCAGAATCCAGGCCTTCGCAGTGAGTGATAGTAAAATGTATCTACACTTTAAGAAACTCACCCAATTTTCTTTGCGTTTCAAATACCAGGGGACCTTTTAACAAACACCCGAGGGAGGCATGCACATCAAGTGACCCCGAACCTGTGAGGAGGGGGACACAGCCTCCAACAACAGGGCCTGTTGGACTCAGCCTAACGCCCAGATGTCATCATGTTGGGGTCAAGCTATGTCCTGGCCTGTGGCCTAGGGAGTCAGAAATGATAACCTTATTGGAACAAGTAGAGCCTTGCTGTCGTTCTCTCCACCCCCTATTTTGCACATTTGCTGGTAACCTTCCAAGGTGCCAAGGCTGAGAAAGCCACCAATCACCCTCTCCCCCATCCACACTGCCTTACACATTGTTGCAGCGGCCCTTGGCACGTTGAAGAGATGACATGTTTTTACCTGGTCTCAGGTGGAGTTAGTAGATAGTGCCTGGCCAATGAGCAGACAAACCTCTACATAATGTATATTTAGTGGATTCCCTTAACCAACCACTTCCCACCTTAGGTCTTTTTGTTGGTACACATCACTTACGATGTCATAAGTCTTTATAATATATTGTAGAGCTGAGACGAGACACAGATTTGCCTAATGTTCAAGCTGTCCCTGTTTTATATGGATATTGTTAAATAAAACAGGTGCTTGTCACATTTTGATCTCTTCCTGCCCCTCTTGCTTAATCCACAGGGGTCTTCCTGCCCATCATTTCAGATGTGTTTCCATTTGCCCAACCAATTGAATGTGCCTCACTGGCACAGTGGTCTCGGCTGCTCAAGTGTTGCCGGAGGCAGCTGGTAGTGAATCTCCCTCAAAGGACTATGCATTGCTGGAGTAATTCACATTTAATGCAAGGCGTCATCTTGCATGTTCTACCTGGAGCTGCCCCCATGGAGTGTGCCCTCTCCATGCACCAGTACCACGAACGACTACATTGAACTGCTACAGGTGTGTATGTGGTAGAGTGTGCTACTCATCTTTGTCTCTTCCTGATGAATAGTGGAGAGCCAGAGAGGTGCAGAGGCATGGTAGCCACTAAGGTGTGCAAAGGAAGAAGCAACTAAGGCAGAGACAGGCAGAAAGAGAAAGGAAGGGGTGGAGGGATGCGCATGCAGAGTATCACAAAGAAAGAAACTGAATGAATCAAATCCGGAGACATAGCGTCACAACAATGATCTCGTACCAAACAATCTGAGATCAAATTTGGGATGTGCACAGAACACTACCCCCTCTGTGGCACCATGAAAGATGATGGAAGCCTTGCCACTGACTTTACTGTCATGAGTCAGGAAGATCTCCTTGCTAGAATGTGCAGGCAATGGATGTTGCTTTCTATTTTGGGGCCTGAGTGGGGATTCTTCCATTCAGGAGGTTCTCATGAGTGTACACCCCAACAGTGCGCTTGCTCTGTTCCACACACAGTGATACAATAACACAGGCTGTAAATGTCTAAGTAGAGCAATGAGCAGGTGCACATCAACGCGGGTGCCTTTACCAACAGGGAATGGATAAGCCTCTTAATAGCTGTGGATGGGGCCCACAGTCCCTGCTGACCAAGTGCCCTTTGCACCATGTGCCGAATGCTGAGGCGCTTTTTCAGAATGCCAATCAACATTGTTTGGGTGGGATGCAGGTAGGGTCTTGTGGATTTATGAGTGGGGGACCATTAATGGGTGAGAGAGGATGATTTGAATCTATGAGCAAACAAAAAGGACAATAGCAGTTTCTAAAGATATACCTTGGGCCCTGGCAGGAGATCTGTTGGGATTACTACAAGCAACCACAGAGTACTGAGCTGCTCACCCTTAGCCCAGAAACCTGCTCCCTACACTCTACCCAGGAGGGACACACATTTAAGATACACAGGTGTAAGAAGGCCATGTAAGTTTTCTCCCTTAGTTGAGCACCTCCAACAGTAGATTTAATTCCAAGTGTTAAAGCACTAATATAGAATAGCAGGAAGCTTGAACTCTGCTCATGAAATTTCCATGGGGTGAATAATATTAAATAACTGTGGACCAAACTCAAGAGGGTTTAGGTGGGCTAGGAGCAACACCTAGTCTTTAGGTTTAACTCAAGAGGCCTTAGTATTTTAACCAGCAAGGTGTTGGGTAGAATTAGTCCAAAGCAGTCTGGATCCTGCAGCTTAAGGGTGACATTGTACAACTAGAGCTAGTGAATTTCTACCTTGAGACCTCGTCCCAACACAACCCTATACATTATTTGGGACCATCTAAACATAGTGCCTTGTGCCAAAATCTTTGAGGGGGTTCACTTCAACCTGGTTCCAGGCACACTTTTGAACAGGAGTGTCAGCCTCAAAGTGGTTGATAAGCAAGGTCGGGCTGCCTTGGATGTTTTCATGGAGGGAGTTAGTCTAGAAGACATTTAGTGACTTTTCCAGCCAGAGTACACCTTGCACTAAGAGGCCCATGACAGCTAATTGAGAATGGATTGTTTCCTTCCCTCTCAGTAGCATGGAGGAAGCAACCAGAGGCAATGTTCATCCAAGTCACTGAGACATCGATCTGACCATGCCTTGTTAAGCCTGATAGTATCCATGACTGTCAACAATGCAGCAAAAGCATAGGTGAAGGCTCAACGGAATACACAATTCAGAATTCACAGGTACTATGAGGAATTAGATGACCTACATAACATCTGCACACCGAATAGGCTAACCATGGTCTTCAGCTAAGCACTGAAACAGGAGAGCGATCAAGACTTGTGTGACGAAATATGCACTAATGAAGGACAATCTAAAATCTGCCTTCACCAAATGATCGCACATCTCAAATACATTATTAACTCCCCTTAAATCCAGTTTACCATGTGTCCTCCTGTAAAGCAAACTAAGATGTTGGGATTAAGGTGCAAAATGCATTAAGTGCTTGCCAACTAGCTAAAAACAGTAGAACAGTCTTAACATCCTTGCAATCAACGGAGACCAAACTAAGAGCAGCTAGTGATCGACAGCGAGAGCCGCGAGCAATACAGAAGCTATTTTGAGTCTTCGTACTCGGAGATCTGAACAAAATAAACGGAGTCCTTCATTGGAAACCTTAGGCACAAGTTGAGCAGACAAGATTCTATGGCCCCTTCAGAGGAAATCTGCTATACTAAAGTCAGAGCACTTAAATTTCAGCATTAGAATGCTCTTGTCCAGAGCTTGCCATCAGAAGTTGACCAAGTTCCACAATATGCTGTTCCTACTTCTATGTGAAACGGACTGCTGTGGCCTTAAATCTTTCCAAGAGATTAAGAGCTTTGTCATTACTACATACAGAAAAGACTCCATCCCATAGAAGTCAAAGTCTGGAATCCCTCCTAAACGTGAACACAGTCTGATTGGAGAAAATATCAAGCAGACTCAAACAGCGAGATGACGTTGGTATCATCAAAGGGCACAGAGATGTGGACAATACATTACAGTTCAATGACCTCATACAGTAACAAATTGTAAGAAAGCCCCAGCAGCCATCCACAGGCTTGATGCGGAACAAGCTTACAAAGTCTCCTGGTGCTATCTGGTCAAAGTGTGGAGAATGATGAAATCTCGACAAGCATTCATCCCGAAGCTGAAGTCCTGCAACAGGATCATGCATAGGCATGACGAGGTGAAGTGGGTTCTGACCAACAGCCTTGATTGCTCCTTCCATGCAGCCCAAGCGCAGTGGCAGAAAGGCGGCTTGGTGACTGGGAAATAACAGATACTGAATTGGAAAACCTAATTTGGATCACACTAACACTCCATTGCTTACTGTGAGCGGTTTAAATTTACAATACCCTATCCAAACACTATATGTCCTCATACTACGCAGGGTTAGCTGATGCTTCCTTGCCTGGTTCTGGGTGGGCTGGTCCCAACAAATACTCACAGCAAGCCCCCCACTTTATCCACTTGTCCATGCAATATTATGTCCATATCAGAACCCCCCCATCCCCTTGAAAAATAGATTGTGACCCTTAGACCCAAAAACCAATAGCCTTTTTTTCATAATCAACCCAGTCCTTAGAACGGCTGCTTCTGTGTTCCTGTGCTCGACTCCATGGACCCCTCTGCAAGCCCCTGGATTTCCATGGTTCGCACATAATTTTAGAAAGAAGTTTTATTAAAACATGGAGATTAATGACCTGCTGTCAACCAATCCAAACGTTCAAAGTGTAGTGAATAACTACTGGCATTGACTGAATTCTAATCATTCTGACTTCAAAAGTAGACAAGGAACCTGCAGCACTTTTCAGGGAAAAGGTTTTTCAACACAAAACTTCCATTTGAGAGCACCTTATTTTTTGCTGCAGCATCCCATTTAGGACAACAGAGAAAGATGAAACATGGGAATATGCATTCTCTTTCTGGTCGATGAACCTTTTACTTTTGCATGCATGATGCATGCTCATGTTAAACCCACTTCAGCAAGGTTTCAATATGAAGACAACCTTGTTACTTAAACTAAAAGATAAAAGCACAGTTAATGTACCGAGTGTCTACATTTACTTTACTCACTGTTAAAGTAACGTTTTTACTACCACCAAAACTCCAAAGCATGTATTGCTACTACCAGTAGCCAATAGCCTTATAGACCTTGAGAAGGGCAATTATCGCTTGGGATTATGATCCTTTCCCAACGTATGGCCTTCTGCTACGCCTCAGGCTATAACTTGTGGCAGTTCATTATCCCGCAATAATGACCTCTCTCTCGGTCTATAAAGCTATAATATTGCAACTTGAACACCAGTACTATCAATGATTAACAAAAACATGATATACTTGTCCTGGGGCCATGAAATCTGTTTAAATTCTGACATTCCTGATGCCCCTTCCTGCCCACCATGAAGAGGTACTGTTTGCTCCTCACCCGATGTTCGCTGAGACTCCCCTTCCAACGCTTTATCTTGATCCCAGTGGCTTTGAGATGCTGGATGATCATATGTGAAGTCTCTCTCTGCTCCAGAACTTCCATGATGCAAGCAGGAAGGGCAGGCGTCTCCTGATGGGAGGGAAAATCAGGATCACAGATCAGTCTCATGACCCTGAATCACAGAGTGGAATCATTGCAGCCAGGATATGACACATAGAATTATCTTCTATCACCTGGGTCTAGCGAGACTGGTAAAAAAGAAAGTGCTGGTCAGGAAGCACTTACTGGTCGATGCAACTCTATGCACTTTTATACAGAATGAACCCCTTGGAAATCGAAACAGTAGAAAAAGGTTTGCTGCACCATCATCAGTCGGTATGAACTTTAGCAATTTAACATATTTCAAACAAACCAGTGGTAAACCATCTCATTTCCTCCAAAATATACTGGAAAATAAATTGGGTCCAGCAAAAGCAGCACATGAAGGCAGTCCAACCAGGTTTGACATCAGTTTTCTTCTTTCTTCCATTTCACAGTAAATGCTTCTTTTAAATTTGGGAGTACCCCCAATGTATCAAATTCTGGAATATCTTATTAACTCAATGAGCAAAATAATATTGGGAAATATTGCTTTAAGGAAGGAGTAAGCAACTATATTATTGAACATGCAACCAGGGCACAAGTCCTTACAAGAAATAAGCTGGGGTAACTAAGCAAACAACAGTAAGTGATGTCGTAGCACATGCAGTCACACAGGAATGTATGGCCACCGTCATTACTGCATTTGAGCACTTATAAAAACATCACTTTAATTGGTAGTACACATACAGTGCGCTTTTCTGTTTGACATCAAATGGCAGCACGGATTGTGCAATGTCTGAGGACACATACAGTACGGGGGAGTAAACGGAATAAGGGTCCACTCAGAGAAACCTACTGAGCTGTCAGGGCCTGAACAAGGACCGGGCAAGGTGAAATCTGTACGGAGGAAATGGGACGTATTTACAAGATATAAACAGCATCTCTAACCAAGGAACCAGTTCCTTATCGCTGTGGCCAGGACAGAACTACATGGAGAACATCCATTTGAAGACGGCACAATACATTCGGGGCACAGCTGTGCAAATTGTATCCAAAAAACAATGGTGGCTTCTGCAGTAACACATTTGACCTACAGAAGCATGGGACTCTAAGTGGGAGGAACTTTGATATTGAACATTAGACAACATTTAATACATACCAACCTGAATTACTACAATAAGAATCGTTTGTTTTTTCAAAACGTATATGTCCTGATGAGGTGCACTAGATGGAAATGGCACAGGTCTGTCTAGTAGCCCGAAACTCGAGTAGACATCACCACTCCTTTTAGATTTGGTTCTAACTTGGGTTTATATTTTAAAAAATTGTGGTAATTGACATATGTTCATAAGCAAGTATTTTCGAACATTTACCTTTTTTTGACTCTCAGAAAATGTTTTTGTCAACTATGCACGTTAGGTAGACAAGGAATTAGTCCTAGCAGATGGGAGTTCTGATTACAGAACAGAATTATTAAATTTGCGGTTTTTGCACAAGTACGAATGTTGTTTGTATGAATGGGGATGAAAGCGGATGTGAGAAATGTGCGAGATGTAATCACTGGTTGGTGTGATGTGTTTCTAGATTTGGTTTTTAATAGATAAGTCAATTTGTTACATGTGATTCTTTGTAAATGCTTTTTCACGATGATATTTGACCAATGAATAAAATAAATGAACTTTAACATACACACTGTCTTGTCTAGAATGCATTCCCTTTGAGTAGGGTTGTTTTTTGGAAGAAATTATGTGGCGTTTTCACGCATGAATTTTATTATTAATGAATGGAGGGTATGCACTTATCTACGGATAATTGCAGTTTTGTATGGTCTTTAATTGGTAGTACAACATATTTTCTCTTCTACCACACTGAAGTAGTTTTCTCACAAATTAACTTCAGAGGCGGGAGTGTGTTCCAACAAAACTACTGACGGTCAAAAGCTGCAGTGTGCTATTCATATTTCACTTCTTGATGAGTGGATAAAAAAACTATGTAGAACAAAAAGTTATATTTGGGAACACCCTGTCCGTTACCTCATGTCATTCTAAGTGTCCAATGAATGTGTAGTGTTATTTTACCCTAATAAATGCAAGGCTAAAAGCACCTTAATGCAAAGCGATGCAGGTTTAACAGCTTACATCTGACGAGGGCCAACTTTAGATTACTGCCACCTAGCGTACTACTTCAAAGACCATGGTATACGTCAACTGACACATATGGCCTATGCTTGTAGTCCCTGGCAATGGCATGCAGCTTGTGTTCCCAAACGAGAAGATGCAATCTCCAGAATACACCACGCAAGCAGTCATCATGCAAATGGAAATAGTCAACTGATTGTTTAGTTTAGGCTTTCTTGAGCTAAATATTGATCGGGAAACTAGCACTGTCTGAAGGAGCAGTGGAGTCATTATTTCTAGGTATTCTTACAGTCCACTTAAAATGAAACCAGGTTGTCATCCCCCACTTCATCATCCTCTTTCCTTTGTCGGCTAAAAGCAAATGATAATCTTCACTAGAAAAACATTCCAATCTTAATCTTCTACGTTCAACAGGGCTGTGGTATTCCATGAGACCATTTCAATTTGACCATTAACTTTATTTTGATTATAAAGTGTTTGTATTCAGAGGAATAAACTAAAGGGGGAGGCAGCTCATCAATTAACCGCATCCCAGAGGACTGCAGTCTTAGCATTTCATTTTGAAAAACACTAAAAATTAAGGTCAGAGATCTGCATCACAGCAGGATACGTGACACAGGAACCGTCCGTCTGGAGCTGGGTATACGCACTGGTCGCAAACACATTACATTTTCTAAATCCGGAGCTGGAGGGTGCTCCAAGTTGAATGCTTGCCCCTCTCAGCAGGAGTGTTCTCAACTCTATATATAATGGAAGTTGAAGTAAATGAGCATCTGCATACAGCGTTTTCACCATCGGGGATGCGTCCATCTCAGAGGACGGAATAAAAATCTTCAACCAATCTCAGCCAGGGCATGCATTTGTTTATAAACACAGCTCTATTATTTTACTCCAATATCACGTTTGGGAGCAGTGGTCCTATAGGGGTACAACACTCAAGGCAGGCCCACCTCTACTTAGCTGAGGGCTGATGCTTAAACGCAAGCATCTTTTTGGGAAATGTTCTACATTTTGTAGAGGGACATATTAGGGTAGTAGAGCAGTTTTGTTATTATACCTTTTAAGATAGGGGATTATCTGGTATGCACTTGCTATTTACCAACTGTACTGCTGCCAACGTGCCAAGCGTAGAATCCAACTAGTTTCTTTTACTAAGAGTCACCAGACTTGTTTAATATAGTTTGTTAACACCCGATTACTTGGTTTCAGTCGACCTACCTTGCATTGCCCACCCCTTAGTTCCACTTTTACTAAGTTGACCACTTGGTTCTCGTTAATTCGCTTACCTTCACACTTTACTTTACAACAGTCTTAAAACCACCATTCATTTTCCTAAATAACATTCCAATTTCTTAGCATTATACGTAACAATTGGCAGTAGGAGCTAAAGAGCTGCTGAGGGAAGTTCTTACAAGCGTATACTCTTCCAAATAACCACTGCATCAAACCAGACGCTCTAAAATCCAAATGTAATGTGACATTGCAAGTGGCAAAGTCCTTTTCCCAAGGAAACAACTGGTATCCGACAATTTAGTTCCAAAAAGACATAGAACACAACAAGCCTGAAAAATACTGGCTTCTTTGGAAATGAAACGGCCCATTTCTCGGATAACATATGGATAGAGAGGCCGGTGATGAACTATGGGTCTACGAGTCCTGCTTATGTATTTCAACAGTGTACAAGCACATTAATGTGGTCCAAATTATTGATTAGAATTATAAATCCTAGTATTTATGTGCTTTCTTCAATGTTAATCACTTGCATGTAAATGCATCAGCGCATGTCTACTATTGAAAGAATTCTTGTTGTATAAGCGCCTTGCAAATGCCCAATAAATAACATCCCACAACGTTTCGGATGAATACCCATCAGAGTGGACTGGACGAATGTTGGAATTTGTGACCTGAGATTTTTCTCAAAAGAAACATGTGATTCATGTGACTAAATCAAATATAAAATATGAGAACATTAATGTTCTTAGGTGGACATTTCACATTTAGTAGTACATAATCTGGGAGATGCCCATTATAATGCTGCATCAAGTATATGAGAAGGCAGACAAGTGTTAGCAAAAAAGCAGACACTTGCAGGTGCCCTGCAGGACATAGAAGGTACGCTTCAGGAGACTTGGGTAAATGAGGGACACTGAAAAATGCCCAAGCGCTGAATCCTTGTGCCAAATGAGACCGTCCACGTTCAAGCAGAACGGTCCAAGCCTGGCGTCCACAAGCAAACTGTCGTAATGAGTGCATAGGGCAGGGGGTTTGCAGACATTTTACTGTCAGGGTGAGTGCTGTGAAAAACTGAATCATCATAGAGCCCCGTGTGCATTACATGCTCAAAAGGGTTTTGTGCTTTAATCCCCATCGGCCATACTTAAAATATAAAATACCTTTGTCATGTAAAAACAAAATGCTGGTTTTATGTAAATTACCTGGCAACCACATTGGCTGTATCTGCTGTTGTATGTGAATGAAAGGGACACAGCCCCTTTAAGAATACACAAACACACACGGGCGGGAAGAGGGCGGAAAGGGGAGGGACAAAGGGAACGTTAGGGGAGTTGAAAGTTATGTAGGAATAAAGAAGGTCAATACCAGCAATGGCTCCGCTTATCCTTGGTATGAATGCTGGTGATTGAATGAGGGAATAACACTCAACAACTGGCGACGAAGCTGCCGTCCCAGGCGTGCAGCAGGAGATGCTTGTCTACCAACAGGACGACGAGGCAGCAAGAAAACATTGCGGTCATCCCACTGTGGCAGGCGAGGACCGCCGCCCACAGTGTGTGGACCAGCAGTGGAAGAAGAAGCCACAGGAGAAGGAGCCCTGGCAGCAGCAGACCGTCGCTGGAAAGGACATCCAGCAGCAACAGTGGACAGTGCCACCAGACTGGAACCAGCTGCTGAGGAGAAGCGCCGTTGGACCGGAGCCCAACAGCGAACGAGGAAAACCGTTGAACCGGAACCAGCAGCGGAGGGAATACGCCGTCAGAACGTGGCCCAACTACATAAAGAAGCAGATGAAGAGTGCCGTTAGGTGTGGAGCACTGCGAGCGGCCCGAAGAAGAGGAACCCGGCAGCCCACGCCGGTGAAGGAGAAGGCAGGGAGGAGAAGACCTGTGCTGCAACGTGAGCAGACGAAACTGAGGTGAGCTGGTAACCCGCGATTGCCCAGCAACCTGCACCGGCACGAGAGCTAGAAAAAAACAGACCCGGCAAACGAGAAGAGGACTGCCGCTGCTGCACAGGACGACTGCAGGAACACGCCGGTAAGAAGCCCCAAGCCCCTCCCCCACTGCTGCAGATCAAGAGCCAACAACCAGCCTGCGCCGCTCGGAAGAGCAGCGACAAAAGAAAACTTAATACAAGAGCACCCAGAAACGACCACTA
The DNA here is from genome assembly GCF_040938575.1 of Ambystoma mexicanum. NCBI lineage: Eukaryota > Metazoa > Chordata > Amphibia > Caudata > Ambystomatidae > Ambystoma > Ambystoma mexicanum. Next base: position 723,104,212 of record NC_090923.1, read on the forward strand.
CCACGGCAGCCCCAATAACCCTAACAAGGCCATCAGACCACCAGCCACGAGCCAACGAGCCACACAAGTGCACAACAATTGTAGAAAAAAAAAAGTGGGCACTGAGGAAAAGAAGAGACGCTTGAAACAACCTGCGACCTGGCTCATTACCAAAAGCCAGTCCAGGCACATGGACCCAGGAAAAGCAAACAGGAGGGAACAAAAGTAAACGCCAAAATACTGCCACCAAACCAGTGAAACGCCAGACAGCACTGCGTGAGCGCAGAGGAGGGCAGAAGCCCGCGGAACAAGCGCAACCAACAGTGGGACACAGTAAAATTTGGATGGGAAGCCCATGAACTGAACAAGCGGCCCATAGGCTGACGACACACCACCCACACCAGAGCACCTGAAGTGGCGCCCCCAAACTTGGGGTGGAGAAACCATAAAGAGGACGATAAATAATAGGGAGGCACTACCCTCAGTGACCCAAGCCCGCCACGTGAGCGAGTCAAACAAACAAGTGGCACCTGTTCCACCGCATCAGTGCAACCATGACAGATCCAGCACAGGCAGCTGCAGACGCAGGGACAGCCCCCATCGCCAATGCCAACCTTACCTCACACGCCAGCCTTATGCGGAGACCAAGCCCATTTACACTTAACCCACACTATGACCAGGGCCAGCGGTGCAAAGAATGGGTTGAGGAATTCGAAGACTTTGTAGGTGCCATTGGCACGCAAGAGCCCCAAACAAAATCAGTATTTTTACCAACGTTGCGGGAAGAGAAATTAAAAACACAATACACACAATTCCTCCACAAGACCACCACTTAACCGAAACCTCTAGAAGCCATCAACAAAAAACTTGTCATAACTCCCAATCGTGACTATGAGCGCTATACCTTCAATCAATGTGCTCAACTGCCTCACGAGTCGATAGGGGAATTTGTCATCCACCTCCAAAGGAAAATCAAAGTGCGACTTCGCCAACTTCAACGACGATGAAGCAATCAGACTGCGCATAATAGAAGGGAGCATATCTTCAATGTTCCGTAAACATCTACAGAAAAAGTCTCTTTCCCTCAAAGTAGTACTGGACATAGCCAGGATATACGAAAGAATTGACGTCCAGGCCGCAGCCATTGAAAACCCCAAGAAGGGTGACATCAAACCCCTATACCCAAATTCTCAGAACAGACCAACTCCCAAGTACCCCTCGCAACGTACACAAAGTGATCGACAATGCTACCGCTGCAGGTTTGAGTACCCACACAAGGGACCATGCCCCGCAATTGGCCAGCGATGAAGGAGATGTGGACAACAAAACCACTTTCAAGCTATGTGTAAGGAACAGCTCCCTGAAGTGAACCCAATTCGCCAACAAAATGCCAGTTGCACACCAGAGACAGAGAACATGACCAGCTCCCAGGTGAAAGAGTAGTGACCTACCCCACAAATGCCTATCAACGCCCAAACACAGTGAGAGCGCTAGGAGAGCTATAATTGAGCCCGACAGGAAAGATTATGAGCTCTATGACCTCCGTCACCGTGACCCAGTGCAAGTGGCTGCGCTAGAGAGAATATATACAAGAGAACTCCTGCCACCTCATGAACAGAAAAGTCACACCCTACCCTTCCCCGTGGGCATCGACCCATACGCTAACTCCCCACCAAGATACCATCAGGAAGAAGAGCAACAATTCCAATACTTACAAGACGATATGACAGGGAGTATGTCCGACTCCTCAGCGTCAACATCGAGGACACGCCAGCCCCCAGGGTCATGATACAAATGGGAGACACCAGGAACCAATTCATCGTTGACACCGGAGCGACAGTAAATGTCATGAATGAAGAACTATACCATGACATTTCAGCCCTCTACCCCATGCGGAAGTCCAAAACACACATCTTCCAGTGGGGAGCAGCCCTGCCCATGACATCCAAAGGACAATTTCAATGCAACATGACGCACTGCGACCTCACAGTAACCACCACAATTCACGTCATAAGGAGTCCCTCGGCAGATCGCTGCCTTCTCCGCTACCGAACGGCCAGAGCCCTAGGACTCATCGACCTGCAATACGACCAGACTGAAATAATAAAGGGGCACCCATCAGAACATGATGCCATCATGTCAATAACATGCCGACCCCTCACAAAAGAGGATCTCAAAGCTCAATTTCCCAAATTGCTCAAAGACTGTCAAGCTGCACATCGACCCCACAATCCTGCCAGTACCACAACACCCCCGCAAGGTGGGCTTCCACCTCCAGGCCCAAGTATCAAAGGAGATCCAACAACTCCTCCACAATAACATCGAGAAAGCAGAAGGACCAACACCATGGGTATCCCTCATATTAATAGTGCCCAAGGACAATGGACGCCTACGCATATGCGCTGATATGCGTGTCCCCAACACCGCCATTCAAAGGGAGAGGCACCCAGGCCCAAGTTTGGAAGACATGCTTATCAGGGTAAACAAGCGACGCATTTTTCAAAATTAGACCTCAATCAGGGCTATCACCAGCTCGTCATAGACCCTGTTTCAAGAGCAATCACCACCTTTGCGACACACGAAGGGCTGTTTAGATAAACGGCTCAATTTCAGCATATCTTCCGCCACAGAAATCTTTCAGGAGACAGACGCCTAATATCAGCCGAGGTGAACGCCCTAAACTACAGCGATGACATTCTGAAGTACAACACGACAGGGCACTCACAGCTGTCTGCAAGATCCTCCAAGAAGCGGGCCTAATGCTGAACGGGCCCAAGTGCGACATCAACAAGACCAGTCTCAGATTTTTTGGCCACATATTCTTGGACAAAGGCATACAGGCTGACCCGGACAAGATAAAAGCAATAACTGACCTGCGGATCTACGCTCATTCCTAGGGATGGCAGGATACTGTGCACATTACCTTCCAAACTACGCCACGGTCACTGACCCACTCCGTATCCTCCTCAAAAAGGACCAACCATTCCTCTGGGACGTACACTGCCAAACTGCATTCTCAACCATCAAAGAGAACCTCGCCAACCATCGCCAGCTAGCGTATTTCCACCCAGAGTGGCACACCATCATCATAGTTGACACCAGCCCAGTTGGCCTAGGGGCCATCCTGGCCCAAACAGACAGAGGACAACGCACAACATGCGGTCGTAGCATATGCCAGCCATGCCCCATTTCCCACCGAAAAGGCTTACTCGCAAGCAGAACGAGAAAGCCTTGCAGCTGTATGGGCCTGCAAAAAGTTCCACCACTTTGTAATTGGCTGTAAGTTCACCCTTGTAACGGACCATCAAGTGCTCCTCTCCATATTCAGGAATGCCAAGACGAAAATGCCTCCACGAATAGAGCGCTGGGGGATAGGGTTACAAGAATATGACTACAGAATAATCCACAAACCTGGAGGAGAAGCCAACCCGGCAGACTACCTGTCAAGACACCCACTGATAGGACATAATGACAACCTAGCCCATGAAGCCAAAGAATACATTTCATACCTGTCCTCCAACACTATGCCACCAACAATCTCAACAGCAATCTTCGCAGAACGAAGTAAGGCCGACCTGACAAAGCCGCCGTCCACCTCACCCACTCCAACAAATGGAGAGAATGCCAAGAAAGAAGAAGCGGAGGGAGGGGGCCGACAAGAAAGACCTAGACCGCCTCGCCAAAAAACACAGAGCTGGCAGCCACTGATCAGGACATACTACTACGGGGTAACAGGCTAGTGGCCCCAAAAGATCTACGGAAGACACTAGTAGTGCTAGCCCATGAGTGCCACAGAGGGATTGATAATACAAAAAAGATCCTAAGAAACCACATCTGGTTCCCTTACATGGATACTGTAGTGGAAGACCTGTTGGCACACTGCAGACACTGCCAACTGGCAGCAAAGAAGTCAAACCCAAGCCCCCTACAGCCGACAACACTTCCAGAGACACCCTGGCAAAAGGTTGCAATGGACTTCTACGGACCCCTAGAAGAAGGCGGATACCCGCTTGTGATCATTGATGAATATTCAAAGTTTCTGTAACGCTCACCTTACACCCACGGAGGTGCTGGCCTGGTTTGCGCTGTTGTGACCTCGTCTAAGGTGATGCGCAGGGGTCGGGAAACGGACTGGACCGGGCCCCAAATCTGGCTTTTCTGACTCGCAGAAGTATCCTTCTGTAGGTGAAAATAGGGGGGTAACTGTCTGCGGGGTAATGCAATCGGCCTCCCACTTACCCCTCTCACCCTCCTCAAAACCCTTCTGTGCTTCCCCGTAGCGTCTCACCTTAGGGTCTGGAAGGACGAGCTCTCCATCCTGCTTCTGATGCAGGGGCGCGTTGGTATCCAGTTACTTCACTGGATTTTCGGATTGGTGGTTTCAGATGCGGGGGGGCGTTGGTATCCAGTTACTTCACTGGATTTTCGGATTGGTGAGAACCAAACTTGCTTGGCTTCCAGGTAAGTTTTTGATAAGTGGTTCCCCTAGTGTCCATGCATTAATGTTCTAATGCTAGTGTCTTTTTCCCCATAGGGGCCGGGGTACGGAATGCCGGGGAACAGGCACCGACCTGAGATGAGAGGTGAAATCCTTGTGGAAATCAGGTAAGTCTTTAATGAGCGTCTTGGTAATGTCTTTTCATTCGCTCATTAACGCTGATGTCTTTTTCCCCCTTAGGGGCCGGGGTCCGAAAATGCCTGGATGCGGCGCGGACCCGAAACGAAAACGGAATGACCCAGCAGGTAAGTCTTAACATGGAGATTTAGCTTCCTTTTTCCCTTCTTTCTCTCACCTTCGTTATTGTCTTTTTCTCCCTAGGCGCTGGGGCGCGACTGTGAATCCAGATGGTCGCTGCAGAACATGGAAGTGCCCTGTAAAATGAGTAGAATGAGGCGCTGCAGCGATCGATGTGATGTGCTTTTAAAAATAAATGTCTTCCTTTTCAGGATCGTCGGCGAAATGTATCCGGGATGCAGATTTAGCAGGTAAGGCCTTTTCCTTCTTCTGTTCTCTTGTTCCCTTCCTTTGCAGGTGATTCAGGATGCTGGCAGGCGTGGCAGAAGTCAGGATGCAGGAGCAGACACGGTGAGCGTCCACCTGCTAGATGCAGAACAACGCGAAGCATGTGTGGCTGATCGGGTGTGGTTTAAATAGCCTTGGAAGAAGTTCCTAGAATGTGTCCTTCCTCCAATCAGGTATGTATCCTTCCCCGACCACGCCCGGGTGGTAAATGAGTCCCACAGGTAAAGTAGTTCCTTTCAGGCCTCAAGGAGGCTGGGGTTCTGCAGCATGGTCTGCATCAGGTAAGTGCACCCAAACACTTTCATAATGAGCCTGGTGCCTATGGCGCCAGGACTGACGTTTTCTATGAGCCTGGCGCCATAGGCGCCAGGACGCTGTCCAAAGGGCCCCTATAAGGGGTTGCTGGGACCTTCCCCGGGGACTTGATGTCCGCTTTCGGGGACGCAGGGCCTGAGCCGGCTCCCCAGGAGCAGGCATCGTGACAGTTTCCTTTCATCAAGCAAACACCCTCGACATCATTCTCTGAGACGGCGGCCATCATAAATTAGCTATTCAGTGAATGGGGCATCCCCAACATCGTCAAGACGGACAATGGATCACTGTTCCAAGGACACAAATTTGCCAGACTTGCAGACCACCTTAGCTTCCATCATCAAAAGATTACACCAGTCTGGCCCCAAGCCAATGGAATGGTGGAATGGTTCATGGCCACTATAAAACTAATCAGACAGAAAGCCCTAGCTGAGCAAGTATCCCAACCACAGGCCATCTGCAGCATGCTCAGAAGCTAGACAAAACATGCAACACGACAACGGGGAAAACGGGGAAAACACCAGCAGAACTAATGGTGAGATAGACCCCGAACACACATCCCCCAATGGGAAGACTACACGCTGGAAGAAGACGTGGCTATAAGGGAACAAGACGCCGAGAAGAAGAGGAAGGCCAAGGAATGGGCCGACAAAAAAAGGAATGCAAAAGACCCCCCAGCTGGAAGTGGGGCAGACAGTCCTCGAACGACAGAACCAGACAAGGAAAACAGACACTCGTTATGACCCGGAACCTCGAGTTATCACGGCCATGAAGGGACCCATGATAACTGCAACAGGAGAACCAGAGGAAATAACGCGGAACTTGTCATTCTTCAAAAGACTATCTCGACGACCAAGAGGTGTCAGAAGAGGTCAATGAAGATCCAGAAGATTAGGATGACGCAAGCCCCCCAGTCGAGGCAACGGGCGAAAGTCAAGAGTCTCCAGGCAGACCCCACAGATTGGTGAGACCACCAGTGAGACTCATTGAACAGATGTGACCCCAGCTTTCATGTTAAGCACGGGGGAGGTGTTGTATCTTAATGAAAGGGACGCAGCCCCTCTAAGAATACACACACACACCAGCGCGGGAAGAGGGCGGAGGGGGAGGGACAAAGGGAACGTTAGGGGAGTTGAAAGTTATGTAGGAATAAAGGTGGTCGATACCAGCAGTGGCTCCGCGTATCCTAGGTATGAATGCAGGTGATTGAATGAGGGAATAACCTTCAACATCTTCCCACACCCCTTTTTCAAGGCAAATTACAGAATGAGGGATATTTATTCACCAATTGAATTGATCAAACCAAGTGATTCATTTACAAACCCCTAAGAAATGAATGTACAATATGCAGAATTGACAATCTAAGGACCCCCCACAGCCCCAGTACCTGGTGGCGGGATCTCATGGTGTTTTGTTTGGGGGAGGCAACATCCCCTCTAGGCTATGCCCACCACTGACACCAGCATTCAATTCCATCCCTTTGAGCCCCTCCATCGAATTTGGATTCAACTTGTGACCAGCAACCAATTAATATGGCCGCACAAATTAGCACCTTCCAACCACAGAGACCCAAAAACTAGGTATCACTAACAATGGAGTAGGTGCAGTGGGGATCCCCATTGAAGGTAAAGCTTTAATGAATGGATGAGAGTTCCTCGCCAAGGTGCTAGTCAGAGGGCCATCCCTTCGACCCTGGATGTCCGGCTGGTGAGAATGCAAGGCTGTGTTAAATACCGGTGGGTGCAAAGCAGTAATGTGGTGTTCACACTCACCTGGCGAGTGTGTGGAACAGTTTGGGAGGATTCCCTTCTCCAAGAGAGTGGAGTTTGGTGTTGAGCAGCATTTCTCTCAAGTGCTCTGGGCTACGGAAGGATTGGTTCAGACCACTACTCACAAAATTTGAAAATTGCTTGACATATTGGGCAGATTGGGAAAGCTGCAGTGCCTTCTTTGCTGTAGAAGAGGAAAAGCGCAGAAGACCTTGATAAAGGAGCAGCCTCTTTAGAAGGGACAGAGTACTTCCATCAAATGGTAGTATTCAGACAGTAAAAGTGTTACGCTCACCTGGCTCCCACAGAGGCGTCGATCGGAACTGGACAGCTGCGGTCTCAACCAATGTGACGCGTAGGGCCGAGATGACGGACTGGACTGGCCCACCTAGCTTCGTTTGTTTGGCCCGTAGGAATATTCTTCTGCAAATGGAGACAGGGAATTAACCACCAGTGGAGTTGAGCTAATTTTTTTTATACAAGGTGTAAATTGGCGAGCCTGTGGGGAACTCATCTTTGTTGGTTGTCCTGACCACATAGTTTCCCACCTTACTTCAGCGTGTATATATACCCCCGCTGTTCTCCCCACAGATCACCTTTGATGTCCCCTCTTATAGTCTCACCTGATGGTTTGGAAAGATGAGCTCTCCATCCTGCATTGAGCACAGGGGCGTGTTGATAACCAGTTGCTTCGAAGGAATTGGTGAGTTCCAGAACAATATTGACTCCGAGATTCCCGGCAAGACGCCGTAAGTATAAAGTTTGTAAGAGTTCAAATGCCTGACTTTCACTCTTGTCCGATTCCTTGCAGGTTGCAGCTTGACCCTAATGAAGAGTTCCTCGTGGCAACCGGTAGTTTTCTGGTAAGGATTTGTATTTTCCAACACAGTTCGATATAATAATGTCAATATGTAACCTGTTGCTTTCTCCCTTATTCAGGCGCTGAGAGAGTATGAAGTCTTGGGGAATACCACCTTCGGTGGTAAAATCAGGTAAGTCTATTGTGGTGAGGAGGGTTTCCCTCGTTAGTCCCTTTGTTTCACCTTGCTGAACCTCTGAACCTTTGGTTTCCCCTTAGGGGCCGGGGTTCGGCGAAGATGCAGTGGAAGCTGCGCCGACCCATGAAGAGGAATAGTACCCCCGGCGGTAAAATCAGGTAAGTCTATGGGGGGGGTAACTAATATTCCTCTGTGTATTCCCTTGGCTCACCTTGCTGTTCTTGTCTTCTCCTTAGGTGCCGGAGTGCGACGGGAACATGCAGGAGGATGTGCTGGAATGTGAAGATGCTGCGAAGGCCAGTGAGTTCAGCGCGGCGCTGCAGCAGGCGAGGCGATGCGCATAAAATAACTTCTTTCTTCCAGCTCGAAGGCGCGATGGATGGGGAATTCAGGTAAGGATTAAAGGTATTGCTCTTGTTCTAACCTTTTCTCCTTCTTTCTCCCTTTTTCTAGGAGCGCCAGACTCGAGGCGGGCGTGGTAGAAGGCTGGATGCAGACTTGCAGGCACCGTGAGCGTTACGCTGCTGGATGCAGAATAACGCGAATCGTGTGCTGCTCTTCGGGCGTGGCTTAAATAGCCTCCAAAGTAGTCCCAGGTAAGTATTCCTCCCCAGCCCCGCCCGAGTAAAAAATAGTCTCCAAGAAAAGTAGTCCCTTCCAAGCCTCTTGGCTTGGAGCTCTTGCAGCATGGTCTGCATCAGGTTCGTTTGCAGCATGGTCTGCATCAGGTAAGTTTTAATCTACGAGCCTGGCGCCTATGGCACCAGGACTGGACCCAAATAGCCCCTAGCAGGGGTTGTTGGGCTTGCTTAGGATAACTTGATGCCTGCTTCCAGGGTTGCTGGACGTGGTCTGGGTCCCCTGGGGTAGGCATCATGACCAAGTGTAGCAGAAACCACAGAATCTGGCATTCTCAATGAAGAAGCCTCTTCATTGAAGAAGTTCAGGCTCAGATGGCTGTCCCTTTGGAGAAAGAGCATGGGTCAGCGGAAGGACCTCGCTTACACACAAATTCTACACAGTCATTAAATATTTGTTTATAGAAAATGTTTAAGGTACCACATGTGAGTCTGTCATTGATGTCCTAGGATATCCCTCCCACATCGAACAGAATGCCATACCTTTACAATAAACTTTAATTTCACATTCCCAGACAATGCATCCTAGCGCCACAGGCATGCAAGGCAGCTAGCATCACAGACATGCAAGGCACCCCTCCTTGACACAAATGCCTCTATGCTCTTGTCACACAAGACCTAGAGACAAACTTGCATGTATAGCTCAGGGTACTTCCGATCTGCACATATAAACAACAGCAACGCCATCTTCCATTTTCCCTCTCTCTACACTAACCCTTCATCCCCACTTCTCTTTCAGATCCACCGTAGCACCCTGGAACCATGCGATGGCATTGGTGCACAGTATAAATCTCAACATATCACAGATTATGGACATGTATGTAAAGCTGGACAAAGACCCGAGAATGAAGACCGAGTGCAGATTGCCATATAATTGACCTCCCTGAAAATAATACTTGACCCAGTTTTGAAAACTTTAAGACGGTCATTGATGCAAGTATTGGGGAACCCTCGGTTTTCTAATCAGTTTGTCATAGAATGAACACACCGTACAATGGCCTGCAGCCATCTTCTAGTGTGCCCCCTCATCCAGATCTTGTGAAGTTCCTGAAGTATAGAGGCAATGCTGTGAGCAGCCAGAAACGGGGAGCTTGTGTATCAGGAAGTAAAGCGGTTGGTTCCCGGACTGTAACCATGCTGACCATGCGGACCATGCTGACCATGCGGACAAAAGAAATGTTTATACTGCGATCCATCAGAATGGGTACAAGTATGCAAGGATCTTTCTCTTGAAACAAAATGTCATCCACAACAACTACACTTTCTTCATCATGGACTCCAAGGAGATTAGGTCATAACTGCCAGGAGAACAGAGGGCTAGAATTGGACAAAGATCAAGTATACGGCTAAGTTTTCGACAAAGGAAGAGGGAAGATGGGGAGGGAGGAATACATGACAAAACTTTTTAAGGTATGGAAAGGTTCTCCTGGAATGCTTAGGTCACAATTGCTGGGCGTCCCTTGCCATGTGATGAGCAAAGCAAGATAGCATGGGTTAGGATTGTTGAGCGACATGTTTCAGGTTTTGTGAAAGCATGGGGTGGGAGGGTATAGTTCATAGTAAAATCAAGTGATTCCAACTACTAAGCAGATCAGTTACACTTGTTCTCAACACCACATGATGTGGATAGTGGGGTAGAAATGGCTGCAAGTGAAGTCTGATCTGGAAAGCCAATGGTCTGGAAACAAAATGAAGAGGTAGTATTAATTCAATGTTTCCATAGGTACCAACCCAAAGTCCAGCAAGAGACTGACTGATCAATGTCAATTTCTGGGTAGGCTACCATATTAAAGTGTTTACCATGTAGGGTTTGTCGTTAGCACTCATCCCTTTTGGGTATTTAAGCGCCCTGTAGTTAAAGGGAATTTAAGTTCCAAAGGCATATATGTAGGGGAGGTAATTTCGTTTGTGAATGTCTATGCTCCTCCACCCTACAATATTGTTGAACAGATCAAATCTTTCCTGTTGGAGGTCCAGACAGGAACCTTTATGCTGAGAAAGTGTGGATGGAGGATATTGGCGTGCATCCCGGGGGAAAGGGGATCTCAAATGCCCCTGAACTGCTAAAGATTAAATGAAACTCCACACACCTCTCTGGGATCTGGAAATTGAATTCATATCCCAGCTACAACACTCAGAGCCAGCAGTAGTACTTCGAGTGGACCGCCCATTTGATCCAGAGCAAGATATCTGTGTTGGCTGACCTAGGTGAGAGTTATGGGGCTAGAGCAGGCATGCAGTTATCCGACATGTTGGGAAGGTCATAGCTGTAGGGAACATCTTGCTACAGAAGTGTCAAAAACCTTTACTATGTGTCTCTAAACTTTATGAATATTTATAAAGAGAACCAGAATGTCCACGGCTCATGCAGGGAATCAAGGTGATGTCACAGTGCAAAGCATGGCATGAGGGAGCCCTAGAGGGCATCACCACCAAGGACGACGAGGCCGTTTGTAGATCAATTGGATTTGGAGAAAAAGACGCAGGTCCCAATACTCTGATGGAATGGCAAACATTGATGGAATGCAAACATTGGAAGAAAGTTAAGTTCAAGGCAGAGAAGCACATACTTAATATGTTTAAGGAAAGTTTGGAAGTAGGAGGCCCTGCCTCAGGATTGAATGCTAGCCACAATAATTGTAATGCCCCCCAAAAAATAAAAAGACAACCCAGAGATTGTGTTACATATAAGCCAATTTCAGTACACCTGAAGAAAAATCAAAATAGCAAATGCAAGTTAAATCGCCCACATAACGTAATGCAACTGTCAAAACATTGTCCGTGTTCCCTGTTGCACTCTCACTGGCTTGCACAAGCCATTTGACACTATTGAATGGAGCTACATTTTTTCTCAGAATATCTTTGGTGGCTTCAACTGCTCTATGCAAATATTGATGGGCAGCATGATGGGCAAGGGAAAAATCACAAAGCATCAGGCTGAGGAGCATAGCAAGCATGCCCCTTTATCACTGCCAACACTCTGCCCTGTTGATTGAACCTTTGCTTGGATGTCCAAGTACCATACCAATCCTAGTGGGTTTGTTTGACCCTGCAGGGGCGAGTGGTGGAATGGGAAAGCTGGTACAAGGTCTTCCATAGTTTGACTTAATTGGGGAACACTGGTTTGGATGGCCTAATGGAAGAAGGAAAGGACGGTGGTGGGGGGTGGAAGGTGTGTTGTGCTATTGGTTTTATTACTAACCACATCATGTGGGCTCAGCAAAACCTAATCCCTTTGTGTGAACAAAGAAATTACATTTTAATGTCACATTGTGTAGTTTTCTGTTGATCTCTTGCTGTGAACCCTAACCACAAATTATTTTAGAATTCATGGGAATGCCAAGTGGAAGTGACCAGTTTAGTAGACACCTAAGCATCAGAAAACAGAAATTTGCACGACAGTGTACTGTGTTCTCAAACCAACTCTGAAACCCATTCGGCCCATGGATTGTTTCTTACTAACCTCTTGGGCCATTAGCACTAACCTCACACTCCTGATGCAGATTTAACATCAGATCATTTCTTCATTTTGGTAACATTGATGAGCCTCAATTGGAGCATTGGGAATTGCATGGCTGACTCACCATATCATTTATCTATGAACCATCCTACTCAGAAAGGAACTCCGGGATCTGCATTTTGTGCAGACACCTGTCAGATGGAAGGTATCAGGAAAGATCTCAAACCAGGGTTCCAAGGCATGTTACTGCAGGTTACTTAGAAGGGTTACCTCAGTTTGTTCATTTTGAAAAATTGTTAATTGCAGATGAACTTGCTCCACGTTGCCCCTACTTTTGGTTCACTCCAATTTGTGCCTTGATCTCCAGTTACAGGCAGTGGGGAGTCCATCCACACGAAACTGCGACAATGCAGTAGTACAGACATAGTGAAGTATTATTCAAAAGACACGTTTAATTCCGGCTCTACACTCGGATCCTTTTAGGACCTTGAACAAATTCATTATTCACATTAATTATTGTGTTATGTCACTTTAAATCTAGAAAACCTAGTTGATCGTGTTTAACAAGCCCATTTTCCCAGTTTAGTAAATACTTCCTGTATTCTCTAAAGTGGACATTTTCCATACTAGTTCCTGACAAAGGCCAAGTCACACGAACTCTGCTCAAACAAGTTATGTACATGGTATTCCTTAAAACTTAGAAAGACAACTCTTCAGAAATGTGTATATATACTTCCAATGGTTTATTGTGCTGTATACAATTGTATATCATATACCAACACTTGCTTCACCCGCTGCTTGCTGCTTTTCAAGACTGCATTCAAGGATTCCCAATACAAAATACATTGAAACATTATGGGGTATGAGGGATTAAGAGAATAGCGAGGGAGGCGCAAAATAAAAAAAACAGACATATTTTATTTATAGCGAGTCTATACACAAGTGTTTCAAGGAGTGACGAGGCAAGGCGGGTACAAGGGAGGACAAGACAACAAACTTACTAGGCCAAGTGACACAGATTGCGCACGTGCAGGGGAAAGAGAAGGGGAAAAGTGCAAGGGGAAGAGAAGGAGAAGTGCGAGACATAGGATCAAGACAAAGGGAAAAAGAGTGCGGCCAAAAGGTGGCAGTGCAGGGATTAAGTGCAGACAACAAATGGTGGATTAGTACAAGTAGGGCGGACTGTAGGGATGCAGATACAGTTCCCCGAGTTCAGGGTTGCCAGGAGGCAGTACATTCTCATGCGGGAGATCAGCAGGGAAATGGAAGAAGGCAGAAGCAAAGAGGAAATTCTTGAGCTGCTTCTGGAACCGGAGATGGTTATGCTCAAGTTTCAGAGAGGCAGGGAGGCTGATCCAGAGGGAGGCGCTGGCCGAAGAGAGATCTGCCCCAACTCGTTGCTTAGAAAAGCGACACCCTCAGGGAGTTGGAGGTGGAAGAGCCAAGAGCTTGAGAAGGAAGATACTTCTGAAGAGAAAGCTGGAGGTATTTTGGTCCGAGGCCCCAGAAGGCCTTGGGGATGATGCAGAGGTTCTTGAACTTGATCCTTGCAGCCACTGGGAGCTAATGGAGAGATTTCAGTGCTGGAGAGATACGATCCCTGGGATTGAAACCAAGGACAAGTCATGCAGTCCTGTTCTGGTTGAGTTGCAGAGGACGGAGAGTAGAGGGGGTAGATTTAAATATAGGCTGTTATAGTAGTGAAGCCTAGAGAGAACCAGAGCTCTGAAAACAGTGAGCTTCTGGGGGAAGGAAAGGAGCAATACCTCTGAGGAGGTGAAGTTGGTAGTTTGACTTCTTACAGATGTCGGAAATGTGAGGGGAGAAGCAGAGTGTGGAGTCCAAGATAACAGAGGTTCTTAACCTCACAGGTGGGAGCAAGAAGAGGGCCAAGGGAGGCCAGCCAGAGCATGGCAGGAAAGGGGGGTGCAGGATCTCCGTTTTACTGGCATTCAGGCAGAGATCGTTGGCGGTGCCGCACTCCTGAATTGCAGACAGTCTGGGTTGAGAGAAGAGGCCGCAGGGGGGAGCCTGAAGGTGGGCTCTGTCATCTGCTCAGCACTGGAAGATGGAGGCGAGAGCAGCAATGTGAAGGGCAAGAGGTGCCAGGTATTGGTTGAACAACCAGGGAGAAAGGTTAGACCCCTGGGGAACACTGCAGGTACACAGAGAGAGTTTAAGGAGGGAGGACACAAGATGGACCTGGTAGGGTTGGTCAGAGAGGAAGGAAGTTAGCCAGGCCAGAGACTGATCAGTTATACCCAGATTATCACGGAGCTGGGTTAAGCAGGAAGGCATGGTTGACCGTGTCAAAGGCAGAAGACAGATCCATTAGGATGAGAACAGAGGGGGGGTTAGAATCAAGGTTGGAGAACAGGTCTGCACAGATGTATAGGAGAACAGTTTCCATGCTTCTGGCTGCTCTAAAGAGACTGATGGTCATGGAAACAACCATCAAATTCAGTGTGAAGATTAGGCTCGGAGATGGCTAGCTTTGCCAGGCGTTTGCCCAGGAAAGGAGTGATGGGGATCTGGTGACAGGTAGCCAGAAGGCAGGGGTTTCGCTGAGGGTTTCTTAAGGCGAGGGTGCACAAGAGTGCTTAAGGGGGGAGGGGAAGGTTCCAGAGGCGAAGGTGTCACAGATGTCATTTGGGGGTCACCAGGGGTTTGCCCCCAAAATAAACGGATGCTCCTGGTGTAGTGGGCCCTCCTGCAGCATGGGGGGACCCGCCACACCAGGTCTGGTGAGTTCCCAGCCAAGTCCTCACCCATCAGGGTGAAGGCTGGGCTGGGGAGGCACTCAGTAGGGGTTGGAGCTGCCCATGACATGTGGCACATGTCACATGCCATGTTCAGCCCCAAACCCTTCTCTCTCGGCTTCCTTGCAGCTCACATACAGGAACCAGGAAGCTCTCGCAGCTTCCTGGTTCCTGTTTGTGAGCAGCACAGAGGAGCAGAGGGGGCCAGGAAGGACGGACTGAAGCTGCAAGAAAAAGGTAAGGTGGCTTTTTTGGGAATATGTGTTTTGCATGTGTGAAGTGTGTGTCAGATGTATGTATGTGAAGTGGGTGAATGAGAAGTCAAGTGATGTGTGTTTTTGAGTGTTCTGGGTGGGTGTGTGCATGTGTAGCGAATACAATGAGTGGATGCTTGTTTATTTTATTTATAATGCGCTCCTCACCCGAGGTTATCTGGGATGCAAGAGAATGTGTGTGTGTGTGTGTGTGTGTGACTGGTGGGTGAAGGAGTATGCATGTGGTAATGTGTGTTTGAATGTTCTAGTAGGGGTTTGGTGTGTGCCTGTGTGGTGAATCCAGTGTGAGCGAGAGGAGATATATGGTTAGTGACCGGTGGGTGAAAGGGGATGCATGTGTGTGTACGGCCCTGGGAGACATTTTTCCACATCCTTTATTGACTTAGAATGTTTTACTGGCATTTTTGGGCAAAGGCAAGTTCGTGTGCGTCATTCCCTGGTTAGACTGGCATTTTGGTGCAGTCAGTCTAGCCATTGCTTACTGTGGCGTGACATTTATTACTCCGCATCTTTAAAAAAGCAAGCATGGTAAGTAGTGTTACCGCAATAGACTGATGTTTTGGCATAAGAGCCTGTATATTCTTCACTGTAGCATGACTATTAACTGAGCATCTAAGATGAATCAAGCAAGATAAGTGTTGTTATGGGTCTAGACTGGCTTACATTGGAACCAGTTTGGACAGGTTTTCCTGTTGCGACATATCACTTTTAATGGCCAAACCAACAGGAGTATGTACTTACATAAGAGTACTGGCATATATTGGCAGAGCAAGTTTTGTGCTCAGTGCTAGTAATGATACAATAGAAAAACATCTTAAGTGAACATAAGTATGGTCTTACATGGGAATACTAGCATATGTTGGTGGAGCCAGCATGGAAATGTATGGGCACAGCCAGCATACAAATGTTTTTTTATACTGATATATATTGCAGGGACCGGCATGATCATGCATTGGGAAATGCCCTGTGAACTTTTGGTGACTTGCAGCTATTGTACTTTCTTTCATGATTTACCCTACATAACCGATTGTTGGCCTTTTAATCACATTGTCCAAGAAAGTGTGCTTTGTTATTTTGTAATGCACCATTTTAACTGATTATTCAAAACATTCACTCTGGAGGGAGAAGAATCCCCCCCCAGCCCCCGGTCCCCACCCAACCCATTTTTGTTATTTCGGGCTCCCTCGCTATGCTCAGTCTCAATCACATACTTGTGGCAAATATTTACGCCCTCCAAAAAATAACTCACCAGCCTCAACTGACACATACTTCACAGGTCGATTGACCGACTAGGTGGGTGGTGGTTTGAGGGTAGGATCTGCCTGGGGGTAGTGAGAGAGATGAGGAGAGGAGAAAGTGGTCGCTCCAGGAGAGCAGAGCGGTGAGAGATAATTACAATTGATTCTTCTAGTCTGTATAGGTTAATCTAGTAGTGAGGCTTCTAACAATTTCTATTTTGGTCATTGCTTGATTAAACATTTTGAAACTACATCCTTTGTGAATATTCAGTATGGTGATATATATATTCTTATGGTTTGTAAAACTATATCAATTGTCCCATGTACAATGGTGTTGGCACATTTTTGTCTAGCACAATAAACCACTGGGAGTATATACACAAATGGTTTAATAGTTGTCATTCTAAGTTTTAAGGAATGTACAAAACTCGTTTGAGCAGTGCGCATGTGACTTGGCCAATGTCATTAACTTTGTAAAATACAGGGTACCAAATGGTTTGAGTGATACAAACAAGTCATCAGCATGCAGGACTCTGAAATTCTAAACTAAAACACCATTTGGGGCTAGCGACTTTACTGTTCAAACCTTTGGGTGTTTATATATTTTCACGTTAAAATATGAAGTGTTTTTGAATTTAATATATACCATTGATTTGAAGCAAAGAAACTAAACTATGGGTCTTTGTATATTCTTAAACAAATTCAATGCACATAAATTCAAACAACTTCTTAGGCTCATGAACTTCTTGTTATCAAAATAATATTTGTTGTGTATCTGGGCGGCAGCTAGTTTAGCTAAGTTAGTTGAGACTAGTTTCAGGTCTTAAACCTTCTAAGCCAAAAGAGAAAATAAAACTTAAAATAAAGTCTTAAGTAACCAAAGCCAACAGTTGAAGAACAGAAAATACACTTGGGCATTCATTCAGGTAAAAATGTAGGGTGTAACAGAGCCCTTAAAACATCAATAGTCAGTAAACCATCATTGTGTTTGCAGTCCCTCAGCAGACATCTTTAGTCAATGTGCTGCCTTGCCTGTCCCTGCAGTGCTCTCCGCAGCTCCTCGCATCTCGCGTGCATCGAGTATTGGCAACCACATCTCCGAAGCAATCGCAACTTACTTTCTTACAGCCTCAATGCGTTTTAATTACATGCCTTCTTAGTGCACCATTTATTTGGCTACCAAAAAAGCCCAACTTCCTCGACAATGTCTGTTATTAATCAATCTGTTGTGAAAGTGAAGCAGCACACTGGCACACTTGAAATGGAACACACATTTCAATTCGAATCAGCCCACACCCCCAGGTGTATGTGTGCAGTGCTCAGTACTCTTGGGGCTTACTTAGTACGTACGCATGATAATGCCACAGTTGTCCATCTGAGACACTCTTATAATTAAAATACGATATTAATATACCCGACCAGAAGATTTCACATTCATTGGTGAAGGAAACATTCTGAAAAAGAGTATCTGGATAACTGATGGCATGACTACTGCCCTCCAGGAGCACTGGGAGGACTGGTGGCTAAACCACCCTACTCAGCCCTACACCACTACTAAATAAGCTGTGATTCAAATCAAAGGTGAAACATGCACAACCCAAATAGGTATCCCTCCTTCAGCTTGTATCGTAGTGCAGGCAGAGGGCAGGCTATATATTTATTCATGAGGGGTTTAAGCTGGTAGTAGTAGCAACCGAAACAACTTAAGTACAGTGGCTCAAAAATAGAAACGTCCAATCCAGATTCTATAAATGTAGACACGAAGACAAAATGAAAACAATCAGGTAACACCAACAAACCCAACCCCTCTAAAGGAAACAGAAAATGTAGACATTTGTGAAAGGGAACGCTGGGTAGAGTATATGGGGTGTTCGGGCAATAGATGTGCAGCAGTATCACTGTTCAATTATCTGTCTGAAAAAAAAGGCAAAGAAGGGGGCTTAAAGGTCACTAGGGTCAAAACATTATCATTATTCTGGTCTCTGGGGTGCAACAGTACTTTGAGGTGCTGGGTTGGGGAACTGAGTGACTGGTCCAAGGCACTGCGGTTGGCAAGCAGCAATGTTATTTTGTTATTGGAACATGTTAAGCGCTATGTCACCTGAAGGTATCATGGCGCTGGGGATGAGGGGGGTAGAGGAAAATAAAATCCACTGCGACAAAAGGTACTGAAACAGATATGTTTTTAGTGTTTTCCTAAAGATCAAATTATTTGAGAAATGTTTCAAAGTAGACGGAAGACTATTCCATAACCAGGCTGAGGCAACTGAGAAAGCTTGGCTTCAAATGTGGGAACGGCGGAATGACAGAACAAGCATACCCACGGCGGTAGAATGTAATGGCCGCATAGGAACATAGCAAATAAACTTGTTGCGAAAATATTCGGCCCCTTGATCATGCAAAGCACAGTGTACCAAGCAAAAGGACTTAAAAACAATGCGCTGAGTGACTGGCAGCCAATCTAGAGAGCGCAACACTGGTGAAATGTGGGCCCTGTAAAGGGAGCCAGTAGCCACCCGAGCAGCCATGTTCTGTAGGCGCTGGACTAGGGCTTTTGGGTTGGCCAGATATGAGTTGCAATAGTCTAAGCGACTGAGTACCAAGGCTGCAACCACAGGGGGTCGTAGGCGTAAAGGAGTCAGCAGAAGCACCTTCTTGAGTATTTTAAGGTGGAGATGGCCCACCTGAGACTACAGCAACTTGTGCATCCAATTGTGGTTCATCCATGCCCCCATGGCAATCAGGCACAAGGACAAATCAGCCTGATCAAGATCTAACCGGATCAGTATCCGAGTGTCGTCGGCATATGAGTAGCACCTGATGCCAAAGGAGCCGAAGAGACACACAAGAGGCCAGATGTCAATATTAAAGAGAATAGGAGACAAGGTGGAGCCCTGCGGAACACCGCAGCAAAGAACAGAAGAGCCTGAGAGGAAAGTAGGGAGAGAGAGGGATTGGGTTCTATCGGTCAGGAACGAGGTGAACCAGGTAAGCACCTGACCCGAGATACCAACTTGAGGCAGGCGGGCGAGCAGGATGGGGTGGTCGACTGTCAAATGCCGCCGAAAGGTCTAATAAATGTAAGGCACCAACTCCTCCTGCAACCACCATCCTGGCCATGTCATCCTGAACCAAAACCAGGACGCGCTCTGTGCCCCGACCTGGTCTAAAACCTGATTGGGTGGGATCAAAGAGCTCTATGGATTCCATAAATGAAGAAAGCAAAGGAGAGACCAGTGACTCAAGAAGTTTTATAAGAAACGGCAGAAGTGAGATCGGGCAATAATTAGGCTGCAGAGGATCAAGCAAAGGCTTAAGGGGGAATCACAGTAGCAGCCTTAAGTGCAGGTGGAATACTGCCATTATGACAGGAAGCATTGACTGCCCCCGTAATCTCACACAACAGTGCAGAGGACATGGCTTTCATCACAGCAAGTCGCATGACATCCGAGGGGGTGTGGGGCACCGGCTTAATCTGCTGAATAGCAGCGAGTACGTCGGACTCAGTAAAGAGGGGGAAGGAGGGCCAATCATCCAGAACTATCTAACTCACAGGAAATTGGATTCCACACAGGGGCAGATTTAGTCAGCCAGCACAATGTTAATAACAAATGGTACCAATGAATCACAAAGATCTTGGGTAGGGCTAAAAGACGGGGTCAGTCTGGCTGTGGAGGAGAGGGATCTAACCACGGAGAAGAAAGTCTTGAGTTGACATAACAATGACTCCATTTTCTGGAAGTAGAAAGTCTTCAGAAATAGCTGCCGAATATGCTGACTTATAGTGAAGTCCAAGACTTGGGTCGTAAGCTATGCGCCACTTACTTTCAGCCTGTCTCAAGGCAAGACGCACTCACTAAAGATTCTCTGAGAACCAGGGTTCCGAAGGCAAGCTCTGTGGCTGAATAAGTCATAGGGGGGAAACCATATCTGCTGCTTCCAGATCCAGATAAAGTAGTTGCTGAAGCCTCATTACATTTGACTTTGACCGATGAAACAAAGTCCAATAAGTCAACCGAGCGCCAACAACGTTGTCATCTCTTCAAAGGCCCAGGCTTTTGCTGCCCACAATGGACATTTTTTCTAAGTCGCAGCAGGCCCCGACTACCCCAACACAAGGGGTGGCTACTGCATCCGCAGACGCGGTCCTGCCGTGAGAAGACCACTTAATTGTAGCAGTCATCACTGAATTGAAAACCTCATGGGGAACAGCGATGGCAGATCTGAGAACTGCACTAGAGACTAAGATACATGCAGTGGGGATCGAGCTCAACCTGCTGAGACAAGATGTGAGAGCGCTTGCGGAGAGAACGAGTGGCCTAGAGAGCGTGGTGAAAACCAACACGGAAACCAGCATGAGCAATGCCAAGGACGTCCACATATTGAAGCAGCAGGTGGCCAACCTGGAGACCAGAGTGGAGGAGGCCGAGGGAAGAGCGAGACGCAACATACGCGTGGTCAGCCTGCTAGAGGGAGAAGGACAAGACCCCACGGACTATGTGGAGAACATGATTATACAGGAGATAGGAGCTAGCAAGCTCTCCCAAGGGTTCGCAATTGAATGTATGCACAGGGCCCTGATGAGTAAACCGCAACCTGGAGCCCCCCCCAAAGCAATCATAGCGATCCTGAATTACAGGGACAGAGAGAGATGTTCTTGGAATTCTACCGGAAAGGGGGGACGATAACAAGAGCATCAGCGACGATCACCGCATACCCTGACTACACTATGCTATTACAGAGACAGCGTTACAACTATGTGGCGATCAAAAGGAGACTGTGCACAGCCGGATTTAAATACATGCTCCTGTATCCCGCAAAACTAGATTTCACATAAAGGCAAAGCGCATTTATTTGGCACCCCGGAGGAAGTGGCGAAGTGGCTGGACATACATGGCTGCCCAGATCGAGATGAGGAGCAAGGCAGAGAGGAACTCGATAAGTGCTAAAACAGCCATGTATGACGGGAAGTGCGAGGAGGGGGGCTGCGAGCAGGGACAGCAGAACAGATAATAGCATGGCTAATAAAGATGGTAATAGGAAATTGTAACATGTGACATTTGAATATGTTGGACTAGAATATAGAATGTGCTAAACAAAGAGGGCGAAATTAGGCGCGCTTAGCTTGATGACCAAAAATGGAGCAACAAGACGAAGACACCCTACCCCTAGGAGTTAGAATAGTAGGAACATCATTAGGGCGATATCTCCCTGCTGAGCCGCAAGTGCGGCTATAGCTCGAAAAGAGCTATATGCGGGGGTGCCTGAGATCCAGGGATGGAGTTGGGCAAAAGTTGGGGGGAGCAGGGGGAAGTGTGTTGGGGCTGGCAAAAGAAGGGGGTGGGAAGGAAGTGGGGGAGTGGAAGTGTTAGTTAGGGGAAGTTTATATGGGAGAATGAGCCTACGCGTAAAACGAGTTAAACCTAGACATGGACTGCACTTGTGGTGGAGGGAGTGGGATCCTAATGCGTGATGGGGGACCTTCAAGTAATTACTTGGAATGTCAGAGGGCTCAATAGCTATTTAAAAAGGAATAAGGTTATGATGTATCTGTGTAGACAGAAGATGTATATAGCCTTGATACAGGAGACTCACCTCACACAGGCAAAGCTGGAAGTGATCCGGAAGAAATGGAGGGGGACTGTTGTGGGCGCAACATTCTGCCTAAGCTAGAGGGGCGGTTTGGGTGGCACCACATGTCCCATTTAAGATATTGCAAACCACAGTTGAGGCAGATGGGAGGATGGTTAGGATGAGAGGGCTGGTGAAAAACAAGGAAATATGCATTATAAACACGTACGCCCCGAACCAGGATACGGCGGCATACTTTAGGACTCTATATAATAAACTCAGCATGTGCTTAGGGGGATCGGTGATTTGGGGAGGAGACCTTAATTGCGCATTAAACACGAAAATAGATAGATCAGATAGTAAAATAGAAAGACCCACTCCTGCCGCTAGGACGTTGCAGTCATTGTTAACAGACTTTAGGTTCGAAGATGTATGGAGGTTGCGTCATCCACAGGACAGGCAATACTCACATTACTCAGCTCCACAAAACATACATACCAGGCTGGACTACTTGTTTGTCACACAGGAGCGAATGACTGACATAGTGCAGACAAAATATAAAGCGACAGTCCTTTCAGACCACTCGCCACTGATACTAGAATGGCAATACCGTCCCCTGAGAGCGAGGATACCGACATGGCGCCTCAGAGCAGAGGCTTTGAAAGATGTTATTTTTAGGGAGGATTTGAGAGAGGAAATAATAAGCTATTTTGAGATCAACACTGGCAGTGTAAAGACGGCAAGCACGCTTTGGGAAGCCTTCAAAGTGGTAGTGATGGGGATAGCTATAGCTAAGTCCAAGGGGCTACAAGGAGGAATTTTAGCAGAATTGTAAGATGCGGAAATAGAACTAGAAGCAGCTTTTAATAAGGGAGGCAATACCAAACAAGATAACGAAGCAATACTCCGATTGCAACAAAGATGCGATGGGCACTGGGAAAGACTGTGCAATCTCAATTACAAAAAGTATAAAGAGGCAGCATGCAGGAGAGGACAAACCGGGGAGGGCCCTGGCATGGTTATACAAGAGCAAGACCCCTAGACCCACAATCAGAACGATAATGAAGGATGATGGGTGCATAGAGGATACCCAAGAAGGCGTTAATCAGGAATTTGTAGACTACTACCGACTCTTGTACGGTGCTGATGAGGGGAGTGATTGTAAGGAAATAAGAGAAACACTGGAAGACATTGGGCTGCCACAAATTAGCGGAGAGGAACGAGAGGAACTGCATGCTACGATTACCCTAGAGGAACTGGAAGAGGTAGTGGTGCAACTACCCACCAACAAGACCCCGGGAGCTGATGGACTCCCTAGCGAATTGTACAGATACCATGGGAAGTTAGCACGTTCCGATATCTTGGGATAGATATATATCATACAGTGGAGGCAGAGCACCAGAATAACACGGAGAAGGCGATCAAGAATATTGAAAATAGCATGAAGTTCTGGGTGAAGCTCCCCCTAGCGATAATGAGACGCGGCGCAATGTTGAAAACGGTGGTACTGCCAAGACTGCTGCATTATTTTGGGAACATCCCATATTTGATATCGAGACGATTCTTTGCGAGGGTACATAGCATATGCAGGGAATTCCGCTGCCATGGGACAAGAAAGAGTGGCCCTTTGGAAGCTACAAAACCCACACGAAAAAAGGGGTATAAAATTGCCAAATTATGAAATCTACTATATAGCAAGCCAGCTACAATACGTAGCAAAATGGCTCTCTGATAAACCAACCCCAGAGTCCAGGCTGTAAACGGGACTGTGCCCCATTCTTTTTGAAAGAAATGATGTGGTTGCCCAGATCGGGCATGGAAGGGCGCCAAAGGATGATGAAATTAGGATGGGAGATATGGCGTAGGGCCTGTCAGATAATGGAGAACCCATCCCTGTGTGCCGCTAGTTGCGCTGACAGGAAAAGAAAAGCAATTATCGAGGATGATTAGAAAGCACTTGGAACCAGTTGGGATAGCCACAATGGAAGATTATGGCAGAGGGGAAGATAAAAGACAGCTGTTGAAGGAGGAAACTGGGCTACATGTGGGGCAATATATTACATATCATAGGGTGGTGCGGCGAATTAAAGAGACATGGTCCGAAGTAGTACTAGAAGACCAACCGGACACCGCCATTGATACAATATATGACATAGCAGAAGGAGGACATGAGATCTAGGATATATGAACTGATGATGTCAAGCATGGGAAAGGAAGTGGTACAACTAAGACAAGACTGGGAAGAGGAAGTAGGTGCCCAAATGAGTGACTAGATGTGGGAACGAGCCCAAAAGGTACCATAAGAAGTTGTCAAGAAATGCAAGACTACAACCGATACAGTTAAATATAACCCACAGGGCGTATATGACGCCTCAAAGAATAGCCAAATTCCAAAACACAGGACGACAATCATGTCCCAAATGTGACGAAGAAAATGCTGGAGTGGTGCATATGTTTTGGACATGTCCAGTAATTGAAATGTTCTGGGGAGAGGTGGCTCAGACTGGAAGAGAAAGGGATAAAGATAGAGGTAGACAGTGTGGGCTTGCCTCTTAAGGGGTTTCCTAGACCACGTAAACCTATGCATGCAAGTAAACTGAAAGATCTGGCGTATGTACTTGAAAAACTTAGAATCGCAATGGGGTGGAAGGCATGCCATAAACCAAGAATAGAAGTATGGTGGAAAGACCTGCAAAAATGGGCCGAAGCTGAAACTATAGTATGGCAGGAAGCCAGTAGTTCTGGTGGAGGAGGAGGCAGAAACCTTGATAGCCTGGAAATATCTAATAGCCACATTATTTGGGCCCCTGCAAGATCAGTCAGAAGATCAGGACCCTGCAGAGACGATGGAAGAGGTAACCCCAATGCAAGACGAAGTAACAGAACATGAAGGAAAGTAGGCTTGGAAAGGGGGGAGGGAACGGGAGAAGCAGTGGACACAGAAGTAGTGATGAAAATGCATAAATTATTATATACACTGCAAGTTTGGTTTGAGTTTGTTGAAACGAATTAATAAAAATTGTTTAAAAAAATAAACATTTACCAGATTGAAATTTAGAATCATTATCTTCTGTGAATACTAGATGCAACTTGGTAACACCAATCTGGACCTCCGGAAAGCTTGCAACAAAGTACAAATCTGGGATGGCTAAAGGAAAACCGCATTTAACAGGTTCAGCTAGTTTGAATGTATGGTGTGCCATTTTGCCTGTGCAATGCACCAGAAACATTTCAACAATGTCTCGCCTATGTTTTTCAATGGTCAGCAGTGCACTTTGGACTATTCGTATGGTCGCATGCTCTCAAAGAACATATGCAGCTTTTGCAAGAAATCCTAAGGCAGCTTTGGAACCGTCGATTATACACTGGAAAAAGATTGCATTTCTAAGAATTGTGCTTATACCCAATGGAATACATATGGAACAGCAATAGGTTCCAATTCACACAAATGCTAGAGGTTAAGTGCGTTTTAGGCTTTGTGAACTTTTACGGATCATGCAAACGTTCTATAAAATTATTCAACTACCCCCAGCCCCCAACCTAATGGGAGAAGCAGTTCCCTTCAGGCAGAACACAACAGCACGTTAAGGTTTTGATAAACTAAATGCAGCGTTCTGTCCTGCACCTGTGTTAATCCAAGTAGATTCACAGAAGCTATTCATTTTGGAAGCAAATGGGTCCAAAGCTTAGCATTCATTAGAACTAAATCTACGGGTGTGCAGCTATGCATCCTACGAAATGTTTACGGGACAAACGATTGACACGTCTGGGCGCCTTTACCTTGAAGGTGCCATTTATACTTTAGCAGTTTTGACATCACAAGAATGCAACATTCCTCCTGCAAGCACGTCTTAAACCTAGACATGAATGAATGTGGCATGTTTCCCGTGTCAGTTACACGTTGCTTTAACACCTGGAAACCAAACGGGAACGTGCAGATGATTGCTCCAGATTGGATACAGTTCTTGTGGCCCTTGAGGAACCACAACGATCTGAAGTACTACACCATAGCACCACTGGAGAGATGGGCAGATGGTAAATCAGTATTGAAAGGCTATGAACTTTGTTAAACATCCAGAACTGCTACCCACACCAGACTATCATCCACTAATTATGCTCCATTGCCAGAAACTGGACAAGCACTGCTCCTGCAACGCAGTCATGAGTATAATATAATCAATTGGGCACCCAGAAAAAGAACAGGACCAATTAAATGTTTTGATGATGGTTCTAGTGGCATAAAATTGGAAAAGATATTGAGAAATATGTACACGGGTGCATGGTCTGTGTATTACAGAGGTAATGTTGACAACTGCTTACAGGACTGTACCTCTGTTGACTCATGAAATACCATGGAGTTCTATTACCATGGACTTTATTACTGACAGAGTGCTGTCTCAGAACAATTTCTTGGCCGTTAATAGACACCTATTCTAAAATGAAGCATTTCATACTACTGACAACAGTGAAGAAAACTTAGCCCATTTGTACATTTAGCACATTAGTAATTTGCCTGGTTAGTTATAGGGGTAGATTGTGGACCTCTGTTTATCAATAGGTTCTGGCAGATCAACGGTGCTTTAAAGCATACCATTCTACTACATTCGAAACAATTGCATTCCATCCTCAAACGGAAGGACAAACAGAAGGAGCAAACCAATAAATAAAAATATATCAAACAGTACTTGAAATATTTCACTTCTCAAAATTAAGAAAAACTGAGCTGCTGACATTAGCTGAACAACCATCATGTCTTGATTGACATGTCCTCATTTTACACCATTTGACCAGTTTACTTTCTGCATATTCTCTACACCAGACAGCTCATGACCCTATACATCCGCCCTGAGCACTAAATATTGTCAGAGTATAAGATGTTCAACCCCACCAAATGCTGTGCATGAGCAGGTGGGCTAATCCACCAAGCATAGTCCAATTCCTCAGCATCCCTAAAGAAAAGACTACTGCTCTACAGAGGTACAGGGATGAGTAGTAAAGCATCCAGTCCGCTCCAAATGACTACTAAACCAGCAGTGATTCTAATCAAAGGTGAAACAGGCACAGTCTGACAGGTATGCCTCCTTCACCTCTTTTGCCGACAGGTTGAAAGCGGGCTGTACTGTTCCAGAGGAGTGTGAGCTGGTACAGTAGCTCACTCAACAATAGACTGGTACCAAATCATTTCCAACTAAGATCCTATGAAAATAGAACTTTAATCAAAACGAAATGCACAGAATTAATTGAAAACACTGAAGACACCTCTAAAGAAAACAGGATGCAAACAAAGTAAAGCGGATAGTCTGAGTGAAGATGGAGTGCAAGCAGATGTTTTCAGCAGCAAAAATCAAGAGCACATGAAATTGTCCTAAAAAAGGTGGTGTCTGATCAGTCACTTGGCCCGTTTAACGAAGACTAGGGGGACAGGGATATTGGTACTACCTTTATTGCTCGTCTTGGGTGCTCTACAGCATTGCGCTGGGCTTCTTGGCACTTTCCTGCAGTCAAAGACCAGATTCTAAGTGGGAGACCAGAATTCGAACCTGTGTTGCTATGCTTTGTCAAACTCGTTGCCCCCCAGTTATCCTCCCAGTTGAGCCAATGTCTCCCTCAAAGAGGAGAGTCAAGTCAAGATGATGCATCATCTGGGTGGATTGTGTTTGAGAGTTATTTGATGGCTTTCAGCAGATCAAGTTTGCTTTCGGGTTGAGCCTGCACTCGGGACACAGCAAGACGGGAGCCAGCGGTGGCAATGTGCTTCACAGGTTTGAGTCAGTGTCGAAACAGCTCAAAGTAGCAGTGCAGGTCAATTTGTAGTTTGAACTAAGGTGAATGTCGTCAAGCCAGCTCAAAGAGGTCTTGAGGCAGTAATAAACGGATTATAAATAACCTGAGGTTCCAAGTTGCTGGGAGGCCCATTCCAGAGTCCCCATGGAAAAGGGGAGTCCTTTGTTCCACACATCCACTCCATGAAGCTTATCTGGCACCTACAGCGGTTTCTTCACCTCTAGTGAGCAGGTTAGTGGAGACAGCTCAAATATGTCCTTGAGGAGGGTAGGGAGAAAAACTTTCCTCTTCCTTTGAAGCTTCAGCCTTCACCTCTATGCAGAGGACTCCAAAATAGAATGTATTGCCAACAGAATGTGAGTTTAATCCTGGTCTTGAAATGCAATGATGAATCAAGTTGGTGGGGGGTTCCCCACACCCCCTTAAGGGAAAACTGGCACAACAGAACGGTCCAAAGCAAGCCTGTTCCCAGGGGTCTAATCCAGGCTGCAGTATCAAGTGTCCTTCGCCTTCCGATGTCATTATTAGTGTTTTGTCTGCAGGAAGTGAGGAGGGGTGAGGTGGTTTAGGAACCCATGGCAGAATCCAAGATGGTGGAACCCCTCTCTTGGGCTACACATCTGTGATATTCTAACTCTGCCTACTCCCAAAGGACTCCAGCAAATGGCACCCTAGTGTGAGGGAGCCATTGACATGTCAGGACTGACTTTGAAGCACTGATCCACAGGGAGATTTCCTGCCTCAAGGAAGAAGGAGACTACCTCAATGAAGTGGATCAAATGTAGCTTCTTGGGAAGGGTCACACATGACTGTTGGGGGTACACTCAGACCAGACAAGTAACGCACACAAGCCCAGTCACGAGTTAGTCTCCAAGAACAAGGGTCACGAGTTTGTAAGAACAAGTTGAAATCTGTAGAACATCCAAATGATTGTGACTTTATAATTGTGAAATCCCAGTAGCCACTGTGTCAGAGGTGCCACTGGGCGAAATAAGGGTACACTACTAAATTTTGAGGTAAAGGTGCCGAAAAACAACCTCTCAACTGTCTCCAGCAGCAGTTCAGTGATGCACATGGGACCTTTGAACCTGCCCTGCTGCCATGGACAGGCCGCAGCAATGAACATGTAATGGAAAATTGAATGGAAATGTATAATGCGCATATTCAAAGAACCAAGCAAAAAATGCATCTGGCTACAGTCGATATAGGAGGATGGAAGTCAACAACTGCAGAGGTATACAATACTGAAAAAGATAGGTTTTCAACTTTTTAAAAAAAAATAAAGATTAATTTTTCCGTAGATCAAGTGGAAGCTTATTCCTGGTTCACGTAGACACACATGAGAAACATCTGTTCCTGTAAATAACCGATTTGGAAGATGGAACCAAGAGACGTTCTTCAGATGACCTCAAGGCTCGATTCGGAAGATACGGAACAGTTTTAGCTGAAAGAGGCTGGTGCCAAGCAATGGATACATTTGAAAACAAGGCACAATAGATTTGTTGTTGCACCAAAAGCCAGTGGATGCTCCTAAAAGTGAGAGACAGATGCCCTCACCCTAATAAGTCTCACTGTGGAATGTTGGGCAACCTGCAGCCACTGCATTTGGTATTTGGGAATACCCAAAAGCAGGGAATTACAATAGTCGAGCCTCAAATTTATAAGTGTTCCGACCACTGCACAGTGATCATTGTCCGTGGTGAAAGATTAAGGGTTTCAGCAGTTTGAGTCGATGGCAAACTGTTTTGATGGTGTGATTCACCTGTCCATTACACTTCATATTTGATTGCCAAATAAAACCAAGATTCTTTACTTTATGAGAAAAGTTTGTCGGTACATTAAAGATAGAGGGGCAGTACAAAGGCATGTGATTTTCTAATCTGTTCTTCGAGCCAAATGCAATCATTTCCATTTTAACAGATTTAATTCCAGCTTTTTCTCCAGCATCCAAATGTTTACTTTCTCAGCACAATATATGACTTGGGCCATCGCATCCGCAGAACTCTGTAGCCGCACAGGTTTCATTATGTTTTTTGGCGTGGAGTATTGTGAAATTGGGATTAGCAGATTTTACTTTCAGAAACCTATTTGCCCGCATGATTTTATTGCTAAAAATCCAAATGTTCCGGCTATCCCACCCTCCCTCACCAGATTGCATTGCATCAATCAGCATAAACTGTAACCTAGATTTGTAGCTCTGTTCCTCCTCCTGAATGCTCTCCCTAGTACAACTAAAAAACCCACTGCCAAAACACTGGTGAGTTTTCTAGTTTCACATGTTCACTCCTTAAACCTGCTCCTTGTACACACGAGTGAAAATCCAAATTACCACAAAAAGACACAGAAGTATACGGCCATATGGTTCACCCCCAAAATACTAAGTGTGAGCTAGAAGACTAAAGAAACCTACTACCTTTGTACTTTCTCTTCTTTACTCGAACAGGTGACAATTCATTCAGCAAATATAAGATGTGTCCACTAAAACATCAAAAAACATCCAATTTTCTTAAGTTTTCATAAATGGATTCAAAACATAAAAACATGTAATCATACACATTACAGACATATCGAAAAACAGTGACAAGTGCAGTGCAATGCAAATGCAAATATTGTTAAAACCAAATACAAAAAGAATACAAATAAATCTGGTATCACTAGCTATCTCAAGCCAGTATGTTGTGCTTCACTTAGTCAACGTTGGAGAACAGTAGAATGCCAAAACAAATGGTGTCTATTCTAACTTATCATACACAAATATGCAAGCGGATCCTTCTCAACAGGTCCTAACCCAAATCAATAAGTTGATGTAAAACACTTAAATATTACAACGTCCTTGGTGAGCCAACATGTTTCGTTCTGATACCCTTTACACATATCCACTAGAACTTCTTCAAGGGTACCCAATGTAATGTACAATAGTCTGCATAATCTTCAAACACCATAATTTGCTTCAACACACAAATCACTGAAACAGATACCCAGATGTGCTGTTCGATGCTAGAAGTGACGATACAAAAACAGCTTTCATTAATGCTGTTTTTACTTAAATGCCAACAGCTATAGGAAAATCAATACCCTAAAGGGGGCTCACTGTGACAGTAATCAATTATTGCAAAACACAGTCCCAGTCAAAGTGTCTCCTAAGTAGACATCCATCTGTGGGGATAACACATAGGAGGTGGGTTAGGTAAACTGTCCTGCCGAACCTGTACAACAATTGACAGTTTGGAATTAGAGACACTCATAAAAACAGCATCTCCCACTAAGTAGAACTATACCAGAGCGACTGTTATATCCGACTGTGCCATGGACGACATATATAACAAGTGTTATAAACATTACAATGGTGAGTGTAATCTAACAATGGTGTAATCCAAAGTGAGTAACCACGAAGATAGCTTGTCATGCTACAAGGACTCAAAAATTGTAGCAGTCTCATTTCCAATCAGGTGCCAAATTCTTATCAAACGGGTTAACACATTACTATAAATAACTTGTGTAACCGGCTTGCCCGTAGCCTTTACACTTCATATGCATAGCTCTCAACTCATCCGCTTTTGGCGGGTGTCACCCGCCTTGAAAGCTGATGAATCACCCGCCAAGCCCCTCATATGGCCATTCACTTCTATGGGCCTCTCACTTGCCAAAAAGAAAATCGGGCGTTTTCACCCACCTTGGTGACAAAAAAGGTTGGGAGCTATGCGTATGTGTCCGACGCCATCACTTGTGCTTTCACAACTGTGTGCTCTGCACAGAGGGAGCTGCTGCCTGATGACGTGGACACTCATGGTCGTAAACCGCGTCGGTACTAAACTATGGGCAACAACGGTAATGGAGTATCAGTGCGATTGGTCCAACAGTAACAACATGCTCTGCGTATCAGCAAGAACTGCCTAATCCCTGTTCCTGACAGACTCACCTCACACGGTCGTTACTTGGTATTCCTTACGAGTAACGTAAACTCTCGCATTGGATAAAAACCAAAAACGTGGAATGCTAAAAAACAGCATTAATAACGGGTCGTCGCATTGATTGTATAAGGGCAAAAGTCCTACTACTATTTCGCACACTGAAAGGAGATGCACCATTTCTCACGGCCATCTTGCACTAAAAGTGGAATCTCCTCCCTTTTGGCATAAAAGGAACAGACGGCATCAAAAAAGATTTTGGTAAAGCCTCGATTAATTACTTTATAAACTGACCATTCCACAAAAGGAAGCGGCAGTGCCACAAAATATCTAATAGCAATGGGTCAAAAACGCAACTTCATTAATAAAATATGGCTAAAAAACCTACTTGTTTCCGTCAAATGTTATCAGCAGTCCCCATTTATCAGCAGAAACAATCTTCTCATTATAACTCGCACTTGTTAAGTTCCAAAAATCAACTGCTAACAATGGAAGCGTCCTCCATGCCCATTTTCAAGAGAAATCCTCCACATATAATCTTATTCTATGCTACAAGACTGGATAGTTGACATGTGTCCATTTTACCAAGTCCTTCTAACACTGTAAATACACTGTCAAGTCAGTACCAACCTCCATGTTAAACATTCTGCCAGTCCACCATTTTGTTGAGACATAAGATCATCCACTGTTCTTTAGCAAATTGTTTATTTATATGGCGCATCGGACCAGAAGGTATGAGGGCGCAAGCATTACAAGAATATTCTCAACTTAGTTACAATACTGTACATTATTTACATTATTATACATAGTGGGTAGATGCAGTTACAGTGAGTAGAGACAGTTGCAAGGATACAGAGTAACATTGCGACATAGTTACAAGTTGAATAAATGTGTAGTGGTTGCAGGGTGTCATTATTGGTCTTTGTTCTTAAGCCACTGGAGGTAGTTACACCTAAATTGGTGGTAGGTTTGAGGTGCTCTGACGGAGGGTGGTAGTGAGTTCCAATGTTGGGCTAGTTTTACCTGGAAACTGTTGCCGCCCATTTTCATGCGCTTGAATCTGCGAACAGTGAGCAGGTTAGCATTGCTATTTCTGGTGAGTGTTGGGCATGTATCTGGTTATTCTGTCTGGGAGATAACGGGGAGCTGCGTTGTTAAGGCATTTGTGGGTGAGGGAGGCTACCTTAAGCAGAATTCTGTCCGAGGTAGTGAGCCAGTTGTGGTTTCTCCTAGTATTCGAGATGTGTTCTCTTTTAGGGGAGTTAAGTGCTGCTCTGAGGGCATTTTTCTGTAGGATCTGGATTTTATTGGTAATCTGTTTGTTGGCGCCTACGTAGATGGAGTTACAATAGTCCAGTTTAGATAGTATGAGAGCTCTGGCTAGAGAAATGCAACTTTGGGTGGAGAGGAAGGGTTTGGCAGAGCGTATAAACTTGCATCTGTAGGCTGTAGTGGATGCCATGGAGCTGACTGTTTATGGAAGGAGAGGGTTGAATCGAGATAGATGCCAAGGGTTTTCACTTCCCTAGCTACCTTTATAGGGTTGCCGTCAATGGTGAAGCTGGAGTAGTTGTGGTCCAGTTTGTTTAGGTTCGTTGCTGATCCCAGGATGATGAGTTTGGTCTTATCATTCAGGCATAGACTATGGGAGGCCATCCATGCCTGGATGATGAGGTACACCTTGTTCACCAGGGCCAAATCCGTGTTGTAGTCTCCCTTCAACGGGATGAGGATTTGGGTATCATCAGCATAGTTAGTGTAGGTGATACCCAAACCTTCAAGATCATCAAACAGGGGCTTAGTGAACACGTTGTACAGTGTGGGGGAAACGCATGACCCCTGTGGGACCCCGCATGTGATGGGAATGGGGTCAGCGGAGGCTGTGGTGGAGAAGACGCACATGGATCTGTTGCTTAGGAATGATGTGATCCAGCCTATAGCTTCTTGGGAAAATTGGGCCGCAGAGTCGAAGTGGCTACATAGGATTTTGATGATCAACAAGATCAAAGGCTGCCGAGAGGTCTAAGAGGAGCAATAAGGCAGTTTTCCCATTATCTCTCAGAGTCAATTTGGGCCTTGAGGTCAATGAGTGCGGTTTCTGTGCCATGTTGGGGTCTAAAACCTGATTGCCGGACTCCTAGGAGGTCGTTTTGTTCCAAGGAATTTTTGAATTTGAAGGTAGGCTGTCTTGTCGAGGATTTTTATTAGGAAAGGGACGGTGGTGATGGGTCTGTAGTTAGTGGGTACGGCTGGGTCGAGTGTGGGTTTTTTTAGTAGGGGGAGGACCCAGGATTCTTTGAGGTTGTTGGGGATGGTGCCAGAAGAGAAGGAGGCGTGGATGAGTTTGGTGATAAATGGAGATAGGTCTCTGGCCGCGTCTGATGATTTGAGGTGGGCATAGGTCGCCTTGGCAGTTAGAAGGCTTGAGGCCGAGTATGATTTTTTTCCACTTCTAGCGTGGTGACTTTGGAGAAGCTGAAGCGAGTGGGGGGTTTGGGGGGAGGGTGTTGAGGGATGGTGTGAGTGGGGGTTTTGTTAGGTTTGGCCTTGGATAGGGTCTCTTGTTAATTTTGATTTGGAGGCCTGCGACTTTATTGGAAAGGGCATTTTGGATGCTGGTGCACCTTTGTTTGTCTTTCTTGCAGGAGTCTGACCGGGATGAGAGCCTCCAGCTCTTTAAGGATGGTAAACAATTCTTTAGTGCTGGATTTGGCATGCAGTATTCTCAGATTGTAGGATTCTTGTTTAGCGAGGAGGATTTCTTTTTTGTAGGTAGAGACTTTTGCTGAGGATCAGCTTGTTGCTGTCAGTGGGATTTTGTCTCCAAATTTGTTCCTTTTTTCGTTTCTCTAGTCTGAGGGTTTTTAGGTGGGCGTGAACCAAGTATTCAGGTGTTTTATTGGCTTGGGTTTTCTCAGCTTTGGTGGTGCGATGGCATCTAGGGCTAGGCGCATGCTGTTGTAGCTTTCAACCAGATGGTGGGGGTTGGAATTAGCAGGGAGTTGATTCAGTGTAGGTAGAATGAGAGGGATGAGTTGTTCCGCAGTTGTGTTTTTCTTGCTTCTAGTTGGGATGGCTGGGGCTAGGGAGATGTTGGCGATAGGGCTGGCCGCTTTGAGTGTGAAGGAGAGGAGGTGGTGGTCAGACCAAGATTGCGGGGCGATGGCAGTGATGGAGATCGCACAGTTGTGGTCTGCTATCCAGTGAAGCGTTCTCCCTTTGTTATGAGTGGGGGTGGACACTGTCATAGTAGAAACGCTTGGTAGAAAAATTGTCTCTTGGTAGTGGATTCTCCATTCTGGGATGTCAAAATCTGTAATAAAACTGTCAATTTCAATGTGTCACTCGCATGCTCCATTGAAATAAAATGATTCACAAGAGGGGCTGTAATGACCTGGTTCTTTACACAACTTCTGTGCTCCGATATTCTTGTCTTCATTTTTCTTTCAGTCACACCAATGTACAACTTTTTGCATGGACACCATATCGCGTAGATAACCATACTAGAGTTGCAATTAATAAATTCTTGCTGTGTCCAAAGTTTAGTAAGACCCAAGTCTACCTCTGGTTCTGCTTGTGAAGGTGCAGTTGATGCACATCCCACACGGGGAATGCCCCAAAACTTTAGGAACACCCCACATTTCTGTGATCCTTTTTTGTGGTTGAGCTACTCAAGCGACATCGCTCTTAGTCAAAAGGTCTTTTAGATTTTCTCCTCACTTGAATGCACATAAAGGAGGTTTCGGGGGCATTCACCACCCTTCAAGATGTGCCAGTTCTTCTTAATGACCTTATTAACCTGATTACAGAGGGGATTAAATGTACTCACAAATACAATACCTCTACTATGTTGCTTTCTCTTGGTAGTCGAGGATGGCTTCTCGATTATTATTAGTGGACCTCTTGAGATCTCTACACAATTGCTTTCGGGTATTTCCTAGTTCTCAATTTCTGACTTAGGATGTTTGCTTCTGACTGGAATGTCTCCTTCAGCGACCTATTCCTTTTGAGGTGTAAAAACCCAAAGGTGAGATTTTCTCTAGTGTGGCAGGGATGACAACTGTCAAATATCAACAATGAATTATGGTCTGTTGGTTTATCGAATGACTTGACCTGCAAGATGTTTTTAGTCGTATCCACCCAAATAGTCACATCCAAAAAATTCACCTCCGATCTATTGACTGAAGAAAATTTCCAGAATTTATTCTGCTGGTTAATCCAGTCTATGAAGTTCAAAGATTATGTTTTGCCACCGTCCCAAATGATTGAAATATCTATATAGCGCCTGCACAGCCCTATGTTGGCAAAATAGGGATTGGAGGTGCCATATATTGTTTGAAGCTAACGCCTCTGCATAAACATTGGCTGCCAACGGCGCAAATGATGACCCCATTGCAATTGCATGGGTTTGATGATAAAGCTTACCATTAAAACTAAAATAGTTCTTGGTTAAAGCTAATTCAGCATACCATAAAACAAAACTGTTTGGTGTAGTGCCCTCCGATATTTTAGATAGCAACACTTCCTTCAGCACGGCCAGAGTCACATTATGTGAAATGCATGTATACATGAACACAATGTCCAAACTAATCAAAAGCTGTGTTGTGGGATCGAAAGCTGTTTCTTCAATGATGTCGATTACCTCTGTAGTGTCTTGAACAAATGAGAACATGCTGGTAACAAATGCTTTAAGATAATGGTAAGCACATTTCAAGAATGGTTCAAGCAACGAGCCAGTGCCAGACACAACCGGGTGAACGTGGGGGGTTGGGAGTTGGTCAATGATTTGTGGATTTTGGGTAGAATGTAAAATTTTGGTACTGTGGGATTAGTAGAAATTAGGAAATCATGTTCTTATTGGCAAATCCATCCTGACGATAGTGCCTTATTGACCGTTCTGAAACAGAGTACAGAGACGTGCAGCAGGATCTTCAAATATTTCTTTGTAGAATGAGGTATCCTCCAGCTGCCGATTGCATTCGTTGATATACACTTGCCGATCCAGCACGATGGCCCGGCTTTTCGCAGAATCACAATTTGATTAGACAAACTTATCCACACCATGTGCTGCATTAAGTTTTGAAATGTCCTCTTCGAATACAGCTGTCCCAATTGGTGTAAATCATGCCAAACACTAGGCTTCTGGAGAGTGACCCGAGGAGGGTGGACAAAATGAGGAACAGTTACGCAAACCGCTCTCATTTAGTTGTCGGTCGTATTCCTTATGATGGAAAAACTGTTGTAAATGGATCTTGTTTAGCAGTTCTTTAATCTCTACTTGGGTTCTAAATTTGTCAGAATTCACAGTAGGGACGGATCCCAAACCTTTATTTAGTACAGCCACTTCCTCTCTATTAGGTGTGTAAACTGAAAAGTTAACTAATAGGTCTGGTTGCTGCGTGTCTGCCTTGGAGCATAATCCCAGTTATCTGGTGGGACTCTCTCTAAAAAAAGACTGCTGTTGGGGCGGAAGCTTGCCCACACTACCTTGATTATTAGGGGCTGTACTAGGTCTATTCTGAGTTTAACGACTGTTTCCTCTCTGGTTATGGCCACGGTTCCTAAAACCTCTTGTCCCTCGTTGGTTAGATAGACAATCGCTTGAGCTGCCTGAGCTGTAAGAGTTGTTCTCGAATCTTACTGTTCTTTGTTTGTTAACCATCTCTTGATGATTAAGGGTCATATCCATCTCTGGTGTACCTAAATGCCTTTTCGTGTGAAAACTGTAAACTGTCTTTTTTCATTCTCATAATACGATTTTTGGTACAGAAGTCTTAAAACTCCGTAATTTCTTTCATAATTTCTTCCAATTCTTTTGTAAGTCTCTAGCAGAAGGAGTTTCTTAATCTCTTCTTGCATTTTATCGAGGTCACCAGAGATCTTAATTGTCATATCGTGCAGTGTCTATAATGAGAATGACCGAATCACGGCTGCATTTGTTCGCTATATAACTCCACTGGACTACAAAGTCTTTGTTGTCCAGAAACAAACGCGGCTCGTTGGGCACCACTAGGCCTTGTGGAAGAGTACCTCATCAAAGATATTCCACCATAATGGAACCGTGCAACTCAGTCTGTATTACTCTTTAGTTGCAATAACTTGTCCCAATTACTCAAATTCGAAACGAGGGAGCCTTCTTCGTCTGAAAATAATGAGGCTATTGCCAGTAACTCTGTTACGTATTTATCATTGTAACTCTTGACCTTCTCGGTATTCATTTCAGACATATAATAGAGTAAAATAACTTTAAATAGTTGTCAAACCAGATTCAACCAATTAAGGAACAAAGAGGCAGCAAGAACAATCGCCCTTCCTCACCTAACACTTATAACCTCCACAAATATCACTAACCTATATTGTCTTAAGGCTGAAAACCATGCGAACCACCAAATTACCACAGTAAGACACAGGGAAGTATACGGCCATAGGGTTCACCCCGAAAAAACTAAGTGTGAACTAGAAGACTAAAGAACCCTACTACCTTTGTACTGTCTCTTAACTCGAACAGGTGACAATTAATTCAGCAAATATTAGATGTGTCCACTAAAACATCAAGAAACATCCAATTAAACAGTTATTACATTTTATTCTTAAGCTTTCACAAATATATTAACATAAAAACAAATATCATAAACATTAGATATCGCAACAACGTGAAAATTGCAGTGCAATACAAATATTGTTAAAACCAAATGCAAACAAAATACAAAAGAAATCTGATATCACTAGCTACCTCGAGCCAGTATGTTGTGCTTCACTTACACAACAGACAACAGTAGAATGCCAAAACAAATGTGGCTATTCTAACTTATACACAAATATGCAAGCAGATCCTTCTCAACAGGTCCTAACCCAAATCAATAAGTTGATGTAAAACACTTAAATATTACGTCCTTGGTAACCCAACATGTTTCGTTCCGATACCCTTTACACAAATCCACTAGAACTTCAGGGGTACCCAAGGTAATGTACAAAAGTCTGCACAATCTTCAAACACCATAATCTGCTTCAACACACAAATCACTAAAACAGATACTCCGATGTGCTGTTCGATGCTAGAAGAGAATACAAAAACAACAGCTTTCATTAATGCAGTCATTACTTAAATGCCAACACAGCTATAGGAAAATCAATACCATATAGGGGGCTCACTGTGACAGTAATCCATTATTGCAAAACACTGCCAGACGAGTGAATCCAACATCTATGGTCATCGCAGAAATGCAGGACCGTTTCAGATTTTAGCAAAAAGGGCTGTATACTAAATTGTCTCCTTCATTGGAAAGGATTTGGTGCTGAAAAAAAAAAGATTCTGAAAAGCGAGCACTTAATCTCATGGTCCCAGACTGATCGACAGTTCCATGCCAGACACACGGATGACTTCAGCAGCTGGCATCTACCATCAGTCTACCTCCCAGTTGTATTCCTCACCAGACCCATCAATTTAGGAAGCCTTAATCCTGCAGGAGTCTTAGTTAGTGCACGTTGAAAGGGGCCCTGGGGAATTTCATGTTTTAATGAGTCGTCTGGGTTTTCCTCCAACCCCACTGGGTTCCTTTAACCACATAACTATAGTTTCACTTCCTGTGACTTATTCATGTACCTGAGGTCACTACCTGGCCTTGTCTCAGCGTCCACATCATGCTTGCTTACCCATCACACATTGCAATCCATGTTAAGGCATTCCGGAGGGGGAAAAGGGATTGCCCCGTTCATCAGTTCCAGGTGAATCCTAGCCCAACAAGAGTATGTAATCAATTGTACTTACCTGTGCATTCAAGGATTAGTGTTAAAGACAAAGAAAACAAATTTGCTTGTATTTTAGGCAAAAAGGAGTTAATGTTCTGCCTTTCTCACAGGGCTCTGTACTTCAGATTGACTTCAGAAACGTCATCCCGTTATTGGTGTCATTGTGTGGATATGTTGTATGCACCAGTAAGTTCAAGACACCCAGTTATGTTTATATTCTTGCATTAACTAAGCAGGTGATAATGAACAGTACCTAGAGACAATAATGTCTAAAGGCGCATTATCAAAAATTAGCCAAATGTGCTTCCTCAGGCTACGAGTCTGTGCGGAAGAGACCGGCTCGTACTCCATGTTAAAAGTAGGTGTTACCCAATAACAGTCATGGGTAGGGTGGTGCTGGGACAGCGTCCTTAAGGCAAGGCTGTAGTAAAAATGCTGCAAATGCTCACCCGGCTGGCCCAACAAGATTTGCACCCGACAGTAGTGAGAATTACTGCCAATGGTTTCATTTATTAACTTGGTAAACACTGCACAATATTTTATAAGTAATCTAGAGCGAATTAGGTTTACAAAATGGTATGGTTGCTAACCTACCACAATTTTTCAGGTTGGTACACTTAATCAAGTGGTGCAACAGGCATGATATCAAGAGAGGACACAGGCAAAGGTTTAAGGTTTAAACAGTAAACTTCTTTAAGGTCAGGATGGTGTAAATGCCCCATCTCTAATTTGGAAATTTACCTCAACTGATGCAACTACAGAAAGCCTAAGTTAGTAAGTTCAAAACAAAAAATGTCTGTCAAAACCTATGCTTGCCCTCACATCTAACTAAACAGTGTGGGGAATTTTCTTACTCAACAAAAACAGTGTTCAAAAGTAATATGAAAAACAGTTCTGCTGG
Organism: Ambystoma mexicanum; assembly: GCF_040938575.1. NCBI lineage: Eukaryota > Metazoa > Chordata > Amphibia > Caudata > Ambystomatidae > Ambystoma > Ambystoma mexicanum. Next base: position 723,144,576 of record NC_090923.1, read on the forward strand.
GGCTCTTTGGCTCCCTTCCCCAAGTGCAAAGCATATTAGTTCACAAAGTTCAATGAGGTTTCTCAGGGTTTATTTCCCTGAGCTTTAAGCACTTTGATTCACAAGGATCAACAACTGTTCTCCAGTATTCAACAGGACTCTGGGTTCCCCTTCACAAAGTTCAAAGTTTCTTGTTCTCATTAATTAATTTCGTATTTGGTTGGGGTCCTCTGGTCTAGGCGCAGTTAATAAACCGCATGGTCCACTCATTAAAGTTCATGCAACCATATTCCCTAAGCTTCCCAAGCTCTATTGTATTTCACTCCAGTTTCTCAGCAATTACTCAGATCTCTGTATTTCTTAATTTGGTTATCCATTTTGTAATCAGCGCCTTTCTTTTGCTCCACTTTACATCGCTTTTCCTTAATTTTGCTCTACTTTTCTGCTGCACAATATCCTTCCTTGATACTTGCAAGGGTTCCATAAACACACATCTTTCCTTATACACTGTCACTCTGATGCATTGTTCTGCACACACTTTCCTGTGCTCCTTCGCTTCATTAATTCCATTGCTCGCTTCTACTCTCAATGGTCCTCTTGTTGAGGATTCTCGGCTTCATTCAGAGACTTTAGATATGTGCTGACTCCGCTACACTAATGCATTCACTTGCGCACCAGGTTTCTTAATGAACTGAAACTCACTAGTCCTTTCTGCTTCTTCGCTTCCATGGTTTCTGCCCTTAGGCACTCCTGGGTCTTTTCTCCACCCATGGGGATGAGCACTCTGAAGCTGCCAGTAAGGGACCGCCTGCTCCCACATCATTCTTGTCAGCTCTTTGCTTCACTACAGCGTCTTGGGGTTCTAGTTTCTTCCACTCGATGGCAGCTCAGCTTGGCTTCCTTTCTGCTCCTCTCGCAACCCCTTCTGTTTGATCTTGTGGGTCTCTCCTTTTATACAGCTGCCACTCAATAGGATGCAGGTTCAAGGTTTCAGACTCAATTGCCTGACTTTGCCAGAACCTATTAATGGGACATGGTTTGACTCATAGTATTGCTCCATAGCTGTCTTCCTCAACTAAGTACTAAACTGGTGTTTAGAAAGGCGGTTATGCATTACTCTTTGAAGCATCTTCCTCGCCTCAGTACCATACTGGATATTGAGTTGCAAGATTCAACGATATCCACAGGACAATTTTTCACTAGATGACCAAACCCCTTGCACGTATAACATTTCTGGTATGGATGAAGAAATTGATACTGTATTTTTCTTCTATTGGTTCTCTCCAGGATTCAGCTTTTTAAATCCCTGCTTCAAAAGAAGGGTTTATATCTGGGGAATATGACTGTCCGATAACTTCCTTGTTGAACCATTAGAGTGTTCAAAGTTTCCCTCAAAATGTTCTGTTGAAGTCATGCTTCCCTTCTCCCCTTCTTTGACTTTGGATATCCCCATACCCGATGATGTACTAGCTGTATTTAATATAGTACCCTCGTCAGAATCTTGTGATTCTATTTCACAAGGTTCAAGACCCAGATCTTTATTCCTTTCCCGAGATGGGTTTCAAACCATTTTCATCAGAGTAGCAAAAGGGATCCAATAATATTTCATACCTTAGAATTCCTAGTGATTGGCCCCTGGTTATCAGAATGTGGTCAACAGAAAAATTCAAAAGGACCATTTTTAGTTCATCCCCACATGAGTATCGGCTGTATTTGTAATCCTGTTTCTTTTGATGGTAACATCTATATGCCTAACCCATGGGGAAAATCAATTTGTAAACCCAAAGAGATCTGGTTCCTCCCCAATATTCAACAAGTGAAATGACAAGAAAGTTGTTAATCATTTCCTTCCACAGATTATCCGATGGGGCCCGAGTGTTTAACATCCAAAAGGTTACCCCTACCTGTTCCTTCTGATGGGAAAGGTTCTTTTCTTCACCAGCCAGGGTTTTTCTAATTGTTCCCTTTAAAAAAATATTTTTCATATCTACCCCTTCATTATAGGAGCAGGTAGGGCAGCTGTATCAATTGTCTGACAAGTCATACAGGTCTGCATTAGGTTTTTAATATTGTTCTCCATCCCAAAGCAAAATAACTTTTCTCTTAAATTATGTTTAAGTTTGATATGGTTTGTACGATCATTTGTTAGATGGAACTAAACCTTTTCCCAAGACCATAATTTAATGACTTTCTGGAATCACCAAATGTAACTTTACTTTGTCCCTTGAGGCTTTTTTCCTATAAAGAAGCCCTTTTCACCAAAAAGTAAAAATAAAAAAAAAAACTGTTCCCTCCTTTCATACCCTTCTTTTTTTCTGAGACCACTTGTGAAAACATTTTGATTAGGAGGGGATCTTTTCTTTGGGCCACTGTCAAGTCTAAAGGCTTAGAGAAGGGGATGTCATTGATAGTTTCCTCCTCTTCCCCAAAGCTCTGGATCCCCCTTTCAGCAGCTTCCTTCTCTACTATTCTGGGAATCATTGCCTTTTAAAATCACTCCTTGAGCGATTTTATGTACCTGTTAATTCAAAATGGAGCAGTTCGGGAGGTCGATACCACATTACTGAACACCGCAAAAGACTACACTTGCTCTCCATTGAGCAACGACTGACCTTTAAGGGACTAGTGTAACGCTCACCTGAACTCTGCGGGAACCTTCTGGAACTCCAACTAACTTCTACCTTCCTGGGAACTAGACACGGAATTTCTGTGAAGAAAATAACAATTTTCCCTTCCTTAGTTTTCTTGTTAAATAGGAGGAACAGACTGGTAGCTATAGGACCTGCGATAGCTCACCTCGTTATTTAATTTGGTGAGCTCTCCATCCTGTTATATACAGGGGCGCAAGTCCTGAAGATGGGACACAGGAGAATGTTCTCTTTTATAAGGGGCTAAATGGGCTCTGATGGAGAGCAATTATCACTGGGAAGAGGAATGACAGAAACCCTATCCTAATTTGACCCTAAAAGGGGCTAAATGCTGTGGTGAGATGCGTGTGTAAAAATACAGACAAAAGAGCAGTGAAGAACTATTACGACTTGCCAACTTCCTCACAACAATGCGTGACAGAATAGTAAACCCCTAAACCTAAGTAGAAGGGTCAAAGAACTACTCAGTCGGAAACATGGAAGCACCTTATGACCTTGCGTAATATGAACATGAGTGTGACCAAACAATTTCTGACTAGAAACAAACTTCCAAGGCAAACTCCACAGCGAGGCACGAACCGTTAATGACAACGTAATACCCTGGAATGCGTGAGGAAATCTAGTAACAATTATACACAATTCAAGTATCTGATAAGGCAGCAAACGAAACAAATGCATTTGCACATCACTGGGAGTACTTGCGTGAGAGAAAACTGCCACGGACTGTGAGGTGAGGAGACCGCAATGACAGGACTCCGGACTATGACGGAGCCGGGGCGACTGCAAACTGGAAAAAACAGGAAGGGAACTAATATCTAGTAATAGTTACTCAAGGAATTGAACGGTAATTAAATGTGGACAAGGAATATTTAAGCTGTGACAGGAAACGGAGGTACGCGGTGAGCATTCCATCTGAACTCAGACGAACGACGCGAAGCGCGAGCCTCCTGATGGGAGGGGCTTAAATAGCCGGCACATGAAAACAACTAGACCCGCTAGCTAACTGACTAAGAGGCACCACCTAGCGGCCATTAAAGAAACTCCAACCACCCATTAACATGGGGGAATTATAATCAATAACCAGCTAGGGCAAATTAATTCCATATGAACCTGTATCTCTTAGGACTAGTATGGGAAACCTAACCTGTGGTCATGACAGCTAGTCATAGTCTTTAAATCTTTACTAGGTAGTGCTCCAGAATATCTCAAAGCAAGATAAAAAAATGGTAACACCTAATCATAGCTTATGTTCAAATAATCAGATGCTGTGAACCCAACCACGCACGATCACAAAAAAACTAGGCAGAGCAAGTTTTGCAGCCTGGGGCCCAAGAAATTGGAATGTGATCCCAATTCATCTGAAACAATGTGCAACAGTTTAGGAAACGGCCGAGGACGTTTGTTTGAAGGCTAATAAACTGACGTGTGTTCCCAAAAAAACCCTGCCTCTCCTTATGACACTGTCATTTGATTAAGAATGACTTCTGAATCCCCTACTTGCATTTATGTTTTGTTTTTTTGTTATTTTTGTCCATGTGAATGCCCTGAGACCTTTGGGTGAGAGCTGCACTATACAAGAAAATATTTAAACACAGAATGACTTCTTCCCATGATTTTGTATTAGTATTTCAACCTTACCTCTGAAATGTGTGTCTATCAACCCTGCCTAGACCTCGACCCCAAATCGACATGCCAGTCTCAAAATGGATGCCAATTGAATAAAAGCCCCAGGGGTGGTATCAAGACAATCTATGGATATGAACCTTCTTTCCCCTGGAGGAATGGCTTCCTGTCTTCTACAACAAAGGTTGAATCCTACAGATCCAAGTACGGCCATCATAGGATCCAAAGCTCTGTTACTCAATTTCTCATACTTCATGGTCCCTCAACCTGTTTTGGTTGGGCTGCATCCCACTTCTGACACCATATGTGAGACAGGCATGGTATCGGGAGACGACACAGACAAAGGTTTACGTTTTAAACAGTAAACTTCTTTAAGGTCAAGATGGTGTAAAGCTTAACTTTCTATCTAGAATTGCAGAATTTCCTGCAACTGATGCAACTAAGGTCGGTCTAAGGCCGTAAGTCCAAAACAAAAATCTGTCAAAACCTATGCTTTTGGATGGATATGAAAAATATTTTTTTAAAGGGAACAATTAGAAAAACCCTGGCTAGTGAAGAAAAGAACCTTTCCCATCAGAAGGAACAGGTAGGGGTAACCTTTTGGATGTTAAACACTCAGGCCCCATCGGATAATCTGTGGAAGGAAATGATTAACTTTCTTGTCCTTTCAAAACTAAACACATTGTGGGGGGATTTACTTACTCAACAAAAATAGTGTTCAAAAGTAAAATACAAAAAACAGTCCTGCCTGGGCTCTTCTTTGGCTCCCTTCCCCAAGTTTAAAGCATATTAGTACACAAAGTTCAATGAGGTTCAGGGTACCTTCCCCTCTGCACCCGAGCTTTAAGCACTTTGATTTACAAGGTTGAACAACTGTTCTCCAGTATTCAACAGGACTCTGCATTCTCCTATCCCACAATTCAAAGTTTATCACACTATTCAACAGGTTTCTGGTTCTCATGAATTACTTTCATATTTGGTTGGGGCCCTCTCGTCTAGGCGCAATCCGCCCATTACAGGTCACAACCATATGCCTGTAGCTTCCCAAGCTCTGTATTGTATTTCATTCCAGTTTCTCAGCAAATAACCAGTTCTCTGTGCTTCTTAATTCCTTTGTGTTCTAACCATGGCCTTTCATTGGCTCCACTTATTTTGCTCATACTTCATTTTGCTCCGCTTTTCTGCTGCACAATATCCTTCCTTGATACTTGCAAGGGTAAGCCCATTGTTCCAAATTCTTCAAACATGTGTCTTTCCTTATATACGGTCACTCTGATACATTGTTCACACGTTTTCTGCACTCCTTCGCATCATTCAGTTCATTGTTCGCTTCTACACTCTGTCCTCTTAATGCTTCGACTTCAGAGACTCGACAACGTGCCAACTCTACGCGACCACTCCTCTACACTGTATCCAGTCACTTGCAATCATTCACTCACGCACTGGGTGCCTTAAACTGAAACTAACTTGTCGTTCTGTGGGTTCTTGCTGCTCCTTTGCTTCCACAGTTTCTGCCCTTAGGCACTCCTAGGGCGTTTCTCCACCCAGGGGGGGGGGAATAGTCTGAAGCTGCCAGTAAAGTACCTCCTGCTTAAACCGCCTCCTTTCACTCGTGCAATCAGCTCCCAGAGACTAATTTCTCTCGCCACACTCCAGCAGACTACCTCTGTTCTTCACTACAGGTTCTTGGCGTTTCCGTCTCTTCTGCTCCATGACAGCTCGGCTTGGCTTCCTTTCTGGTCCTGTCCCAATGCCTTCTGTTTGCTCTTGGGGTTTTCTCCTTTTATACAGTTGCCCGTCAATAATAGGTTGCAGTTGCGAGGTATTGGACTCAATTGCCTGACTGCCTAAATCCATAAATGGCACATGTTTGGTTTGAGTCAAAGTATTCCTCCATAGCCCTCTTCCTCGTCTCAGTACTATACTGGTGTTTCGAAAGGGGGTTATGCATTACTCTTTGGAGCTTCTTCCTTCTCTCAGTACCATACCAGTGTTTCCCAATGGAGTTATTCATTACTCTGAGGCTTCATGTCCCAGTACTTGACACATCGTTTGAGTGCTGTTTGGCTGAGAGATTCTCCCCAGGACCAGGACAACTTCATTTCGGTGCATCATTGTGAACTCAATTTGGAGGCTCTTTGGATCCCCATGTAAACTGGACCCATCACTGTATATTTTGTTAATCTCTTCTTCTTTCATAGAGCCCTTTGGACTTAATATTGGCTGGACCCACCCACCCTTCACAGCCACCATACGTATACAGCCAGTCACGCACATTGTTCGAGTGCTTCATCGAGGGCTGTTCATGGTGAGCAGTGAGAATATCAAAAAAGAAAACCCAGGCTATTATTGCTACTGAGGATATGACACTGGGAGTGGTGGAAGCTGTGTGGAAAACAAGAGGGGAGCCCAACATTACTTAAGATAAGATAACCACATACTTAAATCCAATATCTAAAACAGGAAATCTTAATCTCAGGACGGTGGCACAAATCCACACAGGGGACTCGGGATTAAACACTGGGCCTTTGGAGGAAGATCCAATAGATAATTCCCTCCTGAATCCATGCATACATAAAATAAAACATAAGCCTTGCCTGCAGGAGCCTGATAGTGTTGATTTTAAGAGACTCTGGGAGGGTGAGTGCAGCAAACTTTGAAAAATCAGATTTAGAAAAGATTTAGGCTAGAGGGCAGGCCACCTCGTCTTGACTAGATGGCTCTTGCTCTTCCACTGACTCATCGGATGAGGACAGTTGGGAACCAGAATATATGAAAATATGAAAGGCTTTTTTTACTATGCGTTTTAAAGAACAGCTAAAAGAAAGTATGTAAAAATTAAGAAAGGCAGACCTAAACACTAAAGTTAGGACTACTGGGACCCAGACAGATATTCCTTTCACCCCCAGACAAAATAGATGTCTGGGGGGTAAGACCTCTGACTCGGTCACCATGAATGTGGAAGACTCTTGACAATTCATGCTGTAGAAGACTGACTGTGAGCCGGATACACCTGTAGCTGTGAAATAAAAATGAGGCAATACATTTTTTTTTTAAAAAAAGGTATAGCAATTACCACAACGAAGAGGAAAGCAAATGGAGAAAAGGAGATCGGCAGGGCGAAACAAAAAAGGGTGAACCCCCCCTATAAATCGGGCCACCCAATCCCTTGGCAGTAACCCAATCGGATAGATTAGGATGTCGGAGTCAATTGAACAGTTCCTCTTAGAAGAGTCGGGTTATCCTAATCAATCACCTATAAGGGGCGGGAAAAGAAAATTAAAAAAGGGAAACCCCGCTATATCAAAAATGGTAATGCAACCAGGAACTTTGGGAGCCTGGCTAAGTAATAAAGGTGGGGAGAAAGATCCACTAAGGAACAAAGTCACTCCCATACAAATGGAAGAAACAAATCTCCTTAGATGAGGCCTTCTGGGATGATGAGCAAAAGGATCCCACCCCCTTACCCTGAGAAGAAGGATCAGAAGATTGCAAATGTTTACTCAGAGACAGCTAGTATTAAAGACATACTGTGTACTGGAACTATTCCACCAAATCCCAGATCTGAAAGCTATAAGGTCTCAAGAGATCTCACTAGAGTTGAGATTCCAAAGTCAGTCTACAATTCAAATTGGGCAGTAGTCCATCGGGTCTCTCCTATTACGGAATGTATATTCAGGACATTTCTACGAACTGGGCTACAAAGTAGAATTGAAGACCTATGGAGAGAACACCCGAGATATGTTCATAAATAAAAATTGCTTAATGCAATTATATTTAGATGACCAAGAAAGCACTATGCAACCGTGTGCTTGATGTGCCAGAAACTGCTGTTTATGGATTGACTATTTTGTTGCCTATTCCAAGGGTTCAGTATTTGGAGAAACTGTACCATTCCTACAACTGCAAGTGATCAAGTGGTCCAAAGTTTTTCTATTTGTTCAGTAGAACCTCTAAAGAGTAAGATTATTGGTGATGTTTCTGTTAATCTGCCCCGAAATAGAATCCAGTTGTCCATTGATAACGTTGAACAAATCATATAGAGACTTTGTCCTCAACATATAACTAGTGGGGAGGTGACACTGGCTATGTTTCAGACCCTAACAGAGTGCTAAATAATATATTGGCACTCTATGTAAAAAGAATCACTTGAAACCTACAGCCAAAAAGAAGCCATATTATAGAATTGTGGCATGTGAAAACAAATATGTGAGGGCATTGAGAATGTGGAGGAGGGGAAATACTGTAAAGGGTAGTACTATGGGAGGACATATTGTTACCCAGTTAAAAACCGAGTATAAACATTTCCTAAAAAGACAAGGCCTCGGTTTTTACCATAAATTGTATCCTGACAGATAAAGCACTTTGTTCGGGTGATGGTCGTATATTTTGGAATTTCTACAAAAATCATAGGACCACAAGATAGAGTGGGACCAAAAATTAGCCCCATACCAGAGACAGCATGGTAGATACCTACAAGCTGGGCTTTATTATAATAAGAAACCAGCGCCCTCAAAAAAATCTATGTATGGAGTGGGTGAGCTGATCCCAATTTTGGAGATCAACAATGACTCGGGTGAAGCCATAATCTTGAAATTGAAATCCTCTAAAAAGGTATACCCAATCTGATCTATAAAAATAAACCCACCTTCTGGGGTAAAATTCCAACGCTCCTATTCAAAAATATCATGTATACAGGATTCATACAAGTTAGCTGGAAAGCTATCATTTTAATCTCCGTTTACAAGAAGGGTGCGAGGGATCACCCTGAAAACTACAGATTGGAAATGACTGAAGCATGCTCAAAAATATTCTCTGGATTTTATTGGTGGACCTACTTGGATACGGAAACTAGATCAGATACCTAAATTTCAAACGTGTTTTAGGCAGGGAATGGAAACTGTCACACCTATGGATGCTCCTGTATTTTATGCCTGAAGGCTTAAACAAAAAACAGGATGCACTCTACATCTGCTTCATTGATTTCAAGGGTGCCTTCAACACTGTAGATAGAGATATTATGGGCTAAACTTCGAGATTGGGATCTGAATTATGTGGTATTATACTTTATCCAAGAACTATACACTGATACTGTGGCACAAGTGCAATTAAATCAGTAGGGTGTCTTGAGCAGAGAAATTAAAACAAATGTGGGACTCAAGCAGGGTTGCCCCTTGGCACCAATGTACAATTTATATGTGGCAGATATGGGCAAGCACTTGAGGGAAGAAATAACCCCCCCCCCCACCCACCATGGAATTGGCAAAGAGAAAATAAATTGGCTAGCCTAGGCGGATGACACTTTCCTGATAGATCGCACGCCAATGCATTTTTCCTTGTCTGGCTTATGGCTTTCACATTTTTACAAAGAAAAAGCGTGGATTAGAAAGCTAGAGGGCCACTTATGGAAAAGAGCACAGTGACTCGCGAGAAATACAATGTTTGAGGGAATAAACTGGAATTAGGGCTCACATCACTAAATACTCATCTAAAGATAAGAATGGGCATATTTTATGTGCCTATGCTGGATAAGAGATGAAAGGGATTTTCTCTTCTCCGATTTCGTCAGTCTACTTATGGGGTCCATGAGAAAGTTTAAGGGAATGGATTGAGGATATCCACAAATATTTCAAATAAATAGGTTTTAATATTGAAGTGCAAGATCCTGTTGTGGCGATGGAAAATAAAATAAAGGATTTAGCAACCACATGGGACAGTAATGAAGACCTAACTTACTTAGCCAAATTTAAAAAATATAACTCCTATGTAAAGCAGAGTTTCTTGGTGGACACCCCATGTTCCCATCTCTGTAGGTTATACGATAACAAGTTTAGGAGGTTCATAATGTTATTAAGACTAGACCTATTACCGACTATAGCGAACGGGGGCTTGGGTAGGGCTTCCGTATTCCCAAAACATGCAGACTGCCATAAAGAGGTTGAAATTCCAAGATATGTGCTAGCAGGCTGCCTCAGCCTGAGGGATGTACAAATGAAAGCTTTTATGGGACTACGATATGAAATTGTAAATTTTACTTCTGACCAAATACAGTCTTGTATATTTTCGGGAAATTCAACACTAAACTTTTATAAGATTTTAAAACCTGGTATTTAATCATTTACTATGACTTACATTTTTAAGAGGTTTGCCCTTTTGAGTTGCTATTCTTTGTTCCTCATTCTATTTATTTTTCTCTTGTAAAATGTGCATTACCTTGCATTTGAGCCGTTTATAGGCTTTGTTCACTTTTAAAACTGCGTTGTAAGGTTTAACTACAAGAACACAAAGAAAAAGAAAGTGTATTTTCAGAGAGTAAGACAGAATAGGAATGGCAATATCCTATAAAAGCTAAGGGAGAGTAGGGTAAATCAATGTTGGAAAAGCGGGGATGCCATTTCTCGCCTTCAGGCGCCCTTTCCCCAATGCCCAAGGATCCGCCACTCAGGTGATCCTCCCTCGCTGGTCAACCCCAAGGGTCGGGATCCAAAAGTGATAGCCCTTCCCAGGCCACAAGATGCCTGGGGATTAGATGAGAGTACCTTCAGTTTCTCATAGTGGACTAGCAGTAATGAATACCTCAAGCCAATGCCGTGTTCTGAAGCTCTCTGTAGAGGCATTTCAAAGCTTATGGTTTCCATGGATATTTCAGAGTGTGCACAAAATATAACCTTTAGTTACAACTCATGGAAAATGCGTAATGTCAAATTTCATATGTGGGCCATTATTTGACAAGTGTATATTTTTATGACTAGGATCAGTAGTGCAAATACCCTGGTTGGCATCCTTAAACCTACAGAAATAAAGACAATATTTCTATGATTTACAGACACTCATTTCTTTATGCAGAAATTATTGGGGGGGTTCAAATGGGCAGCAAAGCTTCATGGACTGTATAACGGTTCACCGTAACAAAAACAATTCTGTAGGGACCTAAAGAAAATGTTAGAATTCAGTATGGCACCCCCATACTACACCCATGTCGAAAGGCCTCTCATTTTTCTGGGTTAGCATTTGCTAAGATAGTGCTTCAGGTTCCTACTGGTCTACAGAAAATATGACCATGCCTGAAGATCAGGCCCAACATGCTAGTTTGCACAATTTGAACACATTTTACCCAAAAATCTCCCCCCTTGAGTAATCAAACATGTCACAAAAGGAACAAATTGTCATTTGTGACTGTGGGCCAGTTTCATGCCCCAGTCCTGGTCTGTGGCAACTGCACTATTTTTAGATTGAAACAAGCCATCTTTGAATTTAACCTAGTCTAAGATGATTTGCTCTAAAGAAGACAGACCAGAGAAACACCTATGCTCAAAATCTGCGATGCATACAGATATGCAGTGTAACTCAGGAAAGATATTAACCAGCTCTCATGTATGCTGGTGTCTTTTCCTTTGGCATAGGTGGCACCTGGGAGGATTCCGGAAGGTCAGGAGGCAGAGGCTACAAAATGGACAGTTGGAACCCGACTGATGTGTATCCCGTTCTGCTCCTGGGGCAGTCGAGTTATATTGAGACCACCCTTAAACTGGTGAGTTCCTTCCCACCCCCCAGTCAAGGGACCGTGCAATATGCATCTGTTTTCTAGCACTGGCCTTACTGAAAACTCAGTCACACAAATCTCCTCCCCACCCCTGTGCCCACAGTGAGCCAAGAACAGGCCGGGTATAGGAAATGTTGCATTTATTTTAATTATAGGTAACAGAAATCACACTAAACTACACACGCCACCTTCTTTGTGGTTCACAATTAACTTTGTTACACAAGTGAATCACACCAAGGGATTAGGAAAAACACAAATTACAATACTTTTCATTCTACAAATTTCACTTCAAGAAATAATTTAACTGATCAATAAACAAAAAGGAAACAATTACTTATGGAGTGCTGAGCAATTTTGATTTTCCTGCGCACTGAAAAGGCTAGCAGTTTAGTTTTACAAATGTGTGCAAATGCATTTGGATGTTATTATTTCACCCACACTTTCACTTAAAAATAAACCCAGGGTGATTTAGCAGTTTGTTTTTCAGACCCCCCCCCCTACTTTGGTCGGTGTTGGGGAAGTATGACGGACAAATTATGTTGAAGAGTTTTGAATTGCAGACCCCCCTCCACTTAAAAGGCCTCTGTTGTGGAAGGTGGCAGTTCAGGGATTTGTATAGTTAGGACAAATAGATCACCCAATTAAATTACAGTCTATAGTTTTCAGCACACACCAGGTATGAGCTTTGTTCATTTCGAATTTTAACAAAAATCACCCTGTGGTGTTTCACCAAAGGGAATTAAATTATGTTTAGTTAAATAGGCTAAGGATCTACACAATTTGCCCACTGCCCAATATAAAGCAAAAGGATTAAAGGCAGACTCCCCCACCTTTTGGTTTCCCAAGGATCAGTTTGACTTACATAGAAAGACCCCATTTAAAGTTCAGGAAAACCAGCTGCATTTCAGGTCCCTCTTTGAGGATAGGGCAGGGGTCTAGTCACTCCACTCAAGGATGGCCCCCAGCGTTTTAGGCCTTGCCAAAATAAACTGTTCAACCCAGAGGCAATCTCTGCAAAAACTCCTTTTAGCATTTCCTTGCGGCTGTCAGATGGTAAGTTTCAGAAGCTCTCCCCTTCCTCCTAGTGCATTCCACGTATATAGCACCGATGACACCATCAAGTTTATAATCTGGGGGAGTACCCTGCAAGAGTACTCACAAATAGGATTGGACAATTAACCTCTCTCCTCCCAAATACAGCAAATCACTAAGGATTGGTTTAGGATTCTGGAACAAACATATGGCTGTTCTCATTTGTAATCACCATATGTTCTCATGTCAAACTGGCAAAAAACTAGTTATGTGGCAGAAATTCATATTTTTACTAATAACTGCCATAATATAAGTTTTTCCGATTCAGCTAATCATGGGGAATTAATTAAGATGACAACCAGGTCCCCACTGTTTTTACAAAAAGCATAATCGTAAGGAACATGCAATTTATTATCCATATTCCTGATTCCACCCAACTCGACAAATCTCAAATTTTACATTTGCAGATCAGCCAGAAACCCATTTTAGATGGCCATTACAGTTCCGAGTCACAGGTGAATTTTATATCACCAGTATCACCTGTAAATAACCTAACAAAAGAACATGTCAATCAAGAAAGTACGACCTATGGTTGCTGCGAAAAAGGCCTAAGCTTCAAAAGTCCTTTAGAATAGTAAATCTTGTTGGGCAAATGGTAGCTCTGGCCTCCAGGCTATTTGTCTCTCAGTGCCAGCCTGTAATCAGACTATATCAGCATTTTTAGTCTGTGTTTGAAGTTTTGCTGTTAGAAGTTGGTGGCTACAGATCGTAAATATGGAATGCATTTGTAACACAGTAGATAACTAGCCGAGCTGGCCCTATGATGTCACGAGGCCTGTGTCTTATTTGAAGAGGGCCACCCTTTCAATGTGAAAGGCATCCATTTCTTGTATGCCTTTCAAAGTCCAGCTCCTCGTAATTGTAGCCGCTATTTTTCACACACCCCCCTCTACATTCCGGGTATGCACCAGCCAGGGTTTCAGTGGGGGAAATCCTTTGTGAAGTTTGCCCATTGTCTCACCATTTGTCCTTGGCTGAAGAGAAGTCACAGATGGCAATGTTTAGAACATCAACCTTTATTCTTCGACATACAGTCTGTTTTACTGATCAGGGTTGACTTTCCTTTTGCGCTGAAAGTGCAGGGCTGTTTCTTTCAGTCATCAATAAGAAACACGGATTACATTTTTGTTTTTACTGGATTTCCATTGCAGAAAGACCCCCACATAGTCTGCCTAAATATGCCCACAGAAACCTTTCATGACAACCAAGCAGGCTCTTTTTTTCCAAAGGTTGTGTCGGTATCTCGTATTTGAAGCATATATCTGCCTTACTACACACACCATGTCTTTTCCCGGATATCTTTATGTTGGCAGGTGAACATTTTTCTCATGTCTTGCTTTAACTTGCAACCACACATGCAAAGCTGTTTGTGTCGATGTTTAAAAACCCTGTTTTTCATGTGCAAGGGACCTTTGAATTTCTTCGGCCTTTGGGAATTAAAATGCTGCTTTTTTTTGGTAAGGACAAGTAGGACTTTTTCACATGGCTCTTCAGTTTGGGGGCCTTTGATTACACCCCAAAGGGCCCTTATTGAACCCATCTGTGCTCTCCTGGTGATGGATCACAAGGAACCTGGGCTTCATATATGCTGGCTTGTGAGCTTCTCTTGCACGTTTGAGAATATCTGCCCAGAGCTTGTCCAATGCATGTGCCGTCGCCCCAAGCCCCACGCTCTTGGGGGCCGCACAGCTACCTGCTGCCGTCAGTATAAGTAGTAACAAGGGCTGGGCTGCTACGAGCCACAGGACTTTTTTGTGCTTGTTTTAGCGAGGCCATGCTGTCAGCTCCCAAGCCCCTGTGACGTGCTTCTAGAGACAAATACCTCCCGCCCACCTCCCCAGAGGCCCATCAGACACATGGAGCCTCACAGTTGGTGCCTATCGCGATCTTGGTTTAAAAGGTCCCATTAAGAATCTATTTTAGACAAGTAGTTGAAAAAGGGCATTTTGTTCTGCAAACATACAGAAAAATGAGTGGCCACAAAATCTGTCTTCTTTGAAGACGATTAAAATATTGACAAAGAAAAAAAAATGTTGTGCACTCTCAATATTATGTACGCATTTGGTGTGATTTTCAGGGTACAAGTTGAGATTACATGTGGGTTGACAGTGTACAGACACTTCACAGTGCCAACTCCACCCCCCCCCCACCCCCGTGGAGCCAGCATGCAAAAAGATTTGTCTGCTCAAGTTTTCGCCCACCAGGATTTGAATCCACTAACCAACAAAGTGTCTTCAAAGCACATGTCTTGTATTGGTATTTTGCTTTCCATAGAATATTTCAATTTAGATTTTTGGGTTAAAAGGTGCACACCTTTTATGCTTTGCCAGCAGTGTTCTAGGAAAATCTCCTCTAGCTGTTTTTATGGGATATGGATTCATTTTGTGAAAGACTTCCTTTCCATTTTGAATGTTCTTCTATTAGGAAAGGGAAGTTGAATTAAATTTTCGTATTTCCCTTAAGATGCATTCAATCCGTTAGCATATGTTCATCACCCACCCACACTATTTCGGGACCGAGGCCTACAGATGACATTTGAAGACCTGCGGAATTGCTTACTTTGACTGCCTCAGTACCTTTCCGGTACATAGGCTTTGTTACGATTGCAGTATCCTGCAGGAAAAGCACAATCCCTGACCTTGCATCCTTGGAACATGCAGCCACATTATGTATGTTTGGATTACTTATCGGTGATCTTCATTACTCTGTCCTGCTATTCCTCCTCACAGTACTTTCTTGTGAGGTACCCAGCTCTACAATTGATTCAGCTTACTCGGGTGGCTACTCCAAAATAAGCCTCACTCCTGATATTGCTACATCTGTAATATTAACAGTTACAGTTCAGATATTGAATGTCCGTTTATTTGATCCCCACGGATATGAAGACTCATTTTGTGACCTTTTCTGGAATGCAAATAAAGGAGCTCTCCATCTTTTGCCGCCCTGGGCACTGCAAATCCTAGGGCCAGCCCTGTATCTACCTTGCAATACTGGGGCTGAAATCCCACTGGAGGAGCTTGAGGGGGGGGGGAAGAATGGGGGGGCTAGGTGGGTGAAACCCCCGCGAATTATTTTTTTTTACATACTTATTTTAATGGTCTCAAAAGAAAAGACATTTACAATGCTGTTTTTACGATCAAAAGAAAATCGGGCATTGTAAATCGGTCTCTCGAGATCTTTAAAATTAGGTCTTTTCACATAGAATCCGCCACGGTGTGCATAGGCCTTTGGCGCTTGGGTATTCATGCAGAATGTTTGGTAGAGGCACTCTCTCCCCGCTCCTGTGTCAGGTTGAGCGGTGATTGACTGCTGTTGACTCGCGTAGCAGCAGCACACCCATCATATCGAGATGGTTCAAACCTGTTCTTGTTTGGCTCATGTGGCACACATGCCGCTCAGCTCATTGAACAAACTGATGGGATTTATTTCTTCAGCACTTTAAAGGGGGTGCACCGGGCTCGTGCTTTGGTCTACACTCGACCTTACCGTTGAGCCTCCGTGATGCATACGCTGCCAGCTGAATCAATCCCTTCCATTGTGAGAGAATAGCCTACCTTTGGGAATAACCCAAAGAAGCTGAGAAAAACCCATGTGAGAAGCAGAGGGTGCAATGTTCAAACCCTCTGCATAGTAAACCTGGGTTTGTTAATAGTCAGAGCAGCATGTTCCTCTGTTTTGGCATTTCGTGCTTTACTTTACTCATAAATCAAGCTAAAGCACAATAGGGCCCGGACCAGGAGGAGATGGACAACACGTTTTAGCCATCGCTGCTCATTACCGATCATACTGTATACAGGGATTAGATTGTATCCCCTGCTTGTTTCCTGACACACAAGTCGCTGGCTCTCTAGGCAGGTTGTTTGCTATATGACGCTATAAGTGGATTGGTCCACATGCAATCGCTAAGAACTACTTCCGACTGAAAGTAATGTGCATTTGTGGTGCTAAGCTGGACATCTCGGCATCAGGAACGAGATTGCTAGCCTTGCAGGGAATCTGAATGAAGATGTTTCTTGATCTTTGATCTGGTGCCTTACAAAAATACCAAAAACAAATAACCCACTCGGAGAGATAAACGCTCTGCTGCCAGTCTCGGTAGTCTACCTATTACTAAGTTATTGTGCAAGAAGATGGTACACAGGTCTACAGTCCCCCTCTGCTGACCATAAGCATGATGCAAGTCAATTAAAGAACCGTCTTAGCCTCAATTGCTTCACATCCTGTCAAAATGTCTGGTCTAGATTTAGATCTATAGAAACCTAGAAGTGGGACCCTTGCTTCTCTTAATTGTGGGGATGGTATAACAACTTGTATATCTTATAAAAATGAACACTTCCTAATAATATTTATTGGGCTAGTGTACCTCAGTAATTGTCACTACAGGTTACCATGCCAACCCTACAATAGGATAACTACTAGCCAATTGTTTCCAATGAACTAATACATTCATGTTGAAATCTTTGGACGCTTTAACTCTCGGCATTAAGCATCAACTCGTCCACAAACATCTACAGTAACGTAACTACAGTGTGTGCACTTTGCATTTGTGTGCAATACAGCTGCAGTTGAGATGCAGATCTCTAAGCTATAACTTTTCCCAAGCGGCCTCTAGTACACACAGATTCACCACTGAGCCCCCTATTCAAGTGGGGAGAGCCTTATTGGTAGGAGGGTGGTAGTTGGAGGGGAGGGGCGGTTTAGGCACTACATTACTTTCTTAGGGAACTCAAAGTTGGACCACTCCCCCACGTTGAACTATTGGTCCAGAAGCTATATTACACAAGGAAGAGTACTTGAACCCCCAAGACAAGACAGGCAAAGCAAAGGATCAGTGTTTGATAAGGTGAGCAGCTGTGGAGGCGAAAGACTGCAGGGGCGAGAGACCGAAATTGAGATCAGTCAGTGTCAAGCTGGGAAGGGGGGGGGGAGCTCCAATAACCCCCATACTACATCTCTTCTTACCTGGCCACCGCCCCCAATAGTCGAGATAGTACAAGCTAACCCACTGCTGCATGTGGCACGCGCACCACCATGACAGGCCATGCAGTACCCAAACGGAAACTACTGAGAGTAAAACGGAAATCCGTTCACAAGCGGGCAAGAACCGATCCCATACTCCCCTCAACTCTCACGGGGATGTATATTTTTTTTATCAGGGGCATTAATCAGTTTCTTGGTGCAAATGAGGACACTAAACAGGGATACCGAAAGCAGCAACCTACGGTCCAGTAGCGCAGTGACCATTCATGGTCCTAGCCATAGTCAAACTCCTAGATGCAGGGTCATTGAAACTCTTAGAGAATGGCACAGCAGACCTACCACACCAGAGGGCCCATGCTGGTATGCCAACAATAACATCCACGGAGCCCCTGAATGCCAACACGGTCCTGGCAACTAGCTTTGACAACTCTGATATCCCCAGTCAAGATCTGCCATGAGGGAAGATGATTTAGTGCCTTTGATGGCCCATATGGTCCAGGATCAAACAACCTGTACGCCATCAAACTGCTCACAGGGGGAGTCACTCAGGACAAGCATTACGAGGGACTTGTAAAGAAAACAATTACATAGAACCCCGCAAAATGATATCACAATACTGGCATCAGCCCTGGGCTCCTATAGCTCCATCACAGCCATGGAATATATGGATAATGAAGGCGTTGGAGAACACCTGCAGGCTGTCAACTGTGTTAGCCCCTCTCCTGGATACAGGCAAATAAGGAGTCCTGAGAACAGCCACCTGCCAAGCACCAGATATAACCGTTCACCCACCTCACTTGATGTATCTATCTGGTACAATCCTGATCCCCCACCTGCCAAGGGGAAACTCGTAGCTAGTGGCTGCAAACGCAGCCTGGTTCGGCTGAGATAGCATATCTAAAGAAGCTACACTTGGCCCTCCTTGAAGGATATGACAGAGGGGAAGACTTAGGAGTGCCATCAACCAAACGGGAGGGTGCTCAGGGGACAAACCATCAGAGCGGCCAGATCATTTTCACAGTGATGTCCCAATCCAACTTGAACACTACCAGCATGTTTGGACAGAGGTTAGCCCCAACGAATAGGGAATGCCTTGTTAACAACTCTGCTGTAGATCCCAAAGGGCTTCAGGTCCCTAGTCGCTTAGGCCCCCCTGCCACTACCTAAATAATGACCTCTGCAGTTTAATCTTCAACCCAGATTGCTTCCCAGTTGACAGATTGCTCCTAGTGGTATTCTCTCAGACCATAATCTAGTCGGTAGGGTTGGCTGTCCACTCCCCAATCCTGCTTCCAGTGGCGTTTTCCATAAGGCCTGCACATTGGAGCTAGGGCAAAGCATAAATACTGGTGCGAGGAGGGGCGGCGTACACAGGGGGGATTATTTACTTGCATACAGTTCCTAAACTGGCCCCCAATTGCGTAGAAAACAAGGGAGTGCTTATTATTAAATCCACCCATTGGTTTCGTGCTGTACATAGATGCTGATCCATAATTTGTGAGGAAATCCCAAACTGCACCAGACTACATTACCAAGGAGAGGGTATTTATGATTTTCTTCGGATGGAATTTGGGGATTGGAGATTGGCAAGTGATCTACTGGGTAGGGACAGGCGACAGTTAATTTAAAAACAGCAGTATCATCTTTGGAAGCTGCAACTCTCGGCATGGAGCATCAGCTCGTCCAAAACCATGACACAGTAACCTCACTACAGTGTGTGCACATCACGTTTTTGTTCAATATAGTCGCATTTGAGATGCAGAGGGCTATACTAGGATTTTTCCAAGAGGCCTCGAGTATGCGCACCACTGAGAGCCCTATTCAAGTGGAGAGAGCCTTATGGGGGTGGGGGGCATTACATTACTTTCTTAGGGAACTCAAAATTTGACTACTCCCCACTTTGAACACTTCCTTACACAGAACGACAGTTCTTAATTGCAAATGCCTTCACTGTCCCTATGTAGGGACCAGAGCTAGTTATACAAAAGTACATCTTAGAAATAGAAGGAGCCTAGCGTTCTGAACTACATGTAAAAATGAGGTTACAGAATGCAAAGTGTTAGCTGCTTATTGATACAGAACAAAGCTTCTGCTAAGAACAGGACAAAGATTGAGGCTTTACAGCCAGCAATTTTCTGGTGGAACGGGCAGCTATGTATTTGAGTCAAGAGCTGGCAGGATGGATGCCAGTCACAACAAGGCCCTTCTTGAACGGGAACTTGGTTGGCAAGTTGGGGAAAAATAACCAATCATTGGCAAAGCCAACGGTTTTGGCTTTTATTGCATTTTGCATTATCGGCAACAGGGTGCAAGGAGGAGAGAGCAAGGTTTCAAAGGGGAGGTGATAAGGGGCATGAGAAGGAAGGAGAATGGAGCAAGGGAGGAAATGTTGAGGGTGCCATCGATCAAGGGAGCGGGAAAGGTTCAGAATGTAAGAAATAAAGCTAGAGTGAAAGAAAAGAGTAGCGGCGCGGGGGGAGCAAAGAGCGGGGGAGCAAAGAGCGGGGGAGCAAAGAGCGGGGGAGCAAAGAGCGGGGGAGCAAAGAGCGGGGGAGGGTGGGTGGAGAAAAGAGTGGGGGAGGGTGGGTGGAGAAAAGAGTGGGGGAGGTTTGCTTGGGTTTGCCTGGGGGAAAAGGGGTTGGGTGGGGGAAAGAGTGGGGGAGGGAAGGGGGAATGAAGGGGGAGGGATAGGTGGAAACAGTGGAGGGGAGGGACGGGGGGGAACAGTGGGGGGAGACAGGAGGGCAAAGAGTGGGGAAGGGTGGGTGGGTTCTGGGGAAGAATTTGTCATCACAATTACCCCATTACGTTCTTGGATTACCAAAAAGACACTCATTGAGCAGAGCTCTTTACACATGGTAACAAAACAGTGTTGTTCCTAACACGTCAGTTAGGAACTCCCGTCCCCTGCACACTATCTACTGTCTGAACATCAGACCATACATTCAAATGGGTAGTCAATAATTCATATAAACCATTTGGTATAGTTTCAAACATAAGCAACAATTTGATATGCAAGGTTGTTATAAGAAAAGAAGAACAGTTTGTAACTCGAAACGCGTTGGGCTTTTCATTTGTATAATAAAATACTATGTTTTGCTGAAAAATTTAAAAAATTGTTTTTCTTATAACAACCTCGCATATCAAATTGTTGCTTATGTTTGAAACTATACCAAATGGTTTATATGAATTATTGACTACCCATTTGAATGTTTGGTCTGATGTTCAGACAGTAGATAGTGTGCAGGGGACGGGAGTTCCTAATTGACGTGTTAGGAACAACCACTGTTTTGTTCTTATATGACCAAACTAGTCGCCAAGGTTGAGCCTTTGCCCCCCGCACCTCAAAAATCCCATACAACATCTCTAAATATCTTTAACATTACCTCTTGGGGTACTTACCATAAAGACCCTTCAATATAGGTGTGCCTTGGTGTTTTTTGCTCCTCTTTACACATGGTGCCAGAATTGGGATTGGGATTTATACAGTAACATAACTGTTGGTGGAGAATTCCTCCAGCAGGTATTGTTGAAAGACAATGTTTGTGTTGTGCGCAACTGGAAGATGGTAGAGGCATTTCGAGCCTCTAGCAGGATTGGGTTCCAGATGGGCATGGCAGGAGAAGGACTGCTTGCGGGTCTTCTCTTTGCATGCTAGCTTTGACTTCAGAGGAGTAGAGTTTAGCTGCTAGTATGTTGAGTGTTCCATTTGAGACTGCTTTGTAGGTGATGCATGCAGCCAGTAAAGCATGCACAGTGTTGAGAGATATGGTCCAAATTGTTGGCACCTATAATGAGGCAGGCTGCAACGTGGTGTGCTGCTTTGAAGGGGGCCATGTGTACGGCTACGGGGGGCATTTCCACCATTGATGCGTGAGATAACAAGGGCTTGGGTCAACTGTGCAGAATTTTGTGGGGAAATTAAGGTTTTGATTTTGTGGAGCATGTGGATCTGTAGCCATGAAGTTTGTGCCTTTTTGGCAATGTACTTTTGGAAGGAAAGGCTACTGTCAACAATGAAGCCCAAGGATTTGGCTGTATGAGAGCAGAGGGGTGTATCCTTTCAGGCATATGCCATCCTGTCATTGTTGCCCGAGTTGATTGGTGTGGGGAACTAATGAGGGCAAATTTGGTCTTTGTCGCAACCAGTTTAAGGCAAGAATTTGACATTCATGTTTGGATAGCAGACAGGTATTCACAGAGGCAAGCTATGCCCTAGGGGCCACTGACCTTGAGGTACAGCTATGTTGGCGTGATTTACGAGAGTTCCAAAGGGTTCCATGTATTGACTGAAGATGATTGTGGAGTGAATGGACCCTTGGGGGACCCCACACGTCACTGGGAGTCCAGTGGATCCAAGTGAGCCCACATGTATGACCTGGTGCCTATCGAATAAGTAGGATGCAAACCATTTTAGGACAGTGCCAGAGAAGCCCATCCTCTCAAGGAGGGAGAGCATCATTTTGTGAAAAACTGTCGAAGGGAGCTGAGAGGTCTAACATGATTAGGAGACATGAGTTCCCAGTGGCTGTGATTCTGAGATTTTCATCCACCACTTGGATGGTTGCAGTCTCAGTGCTGCATTTGGGGCAGAAGCAGACTGACTGTGGAGGAGTCAAGTTGGTCGACGTTACTTTCTGAACAAGCTTCTGATGAATGGGAGGCTCATGATAGGTCTGTAGTTGACTAGGTCAAGCAGGTTTATTTCTTTAGAAGGGGTTTTACAAGACCAGTCTTCAACAAATCTGGGAATGCACCTTCACTGAGGGAGGTGTTCACAATACCGAGGAGTGAGTTTATGTGTATATGCTTATATTGCGACGGAGTCCACAGGCATCAGGGGACATACACAGATCACAGACAAACCAGACATCATGGGAACACCCTACAACATAAACAAATAGAAGAGTTTTAAGATATTTTCTAAACATGGAGTTATTTATTTCAACCCATTTCCAATGGAAGTTTGTTTATTCCACATCAGTGCAGCCTGCATGGCAAAGGATAGTCCATTTCCTCAGGCTCTTTTACATCTTTGTTGTGCCAGATGCATAGAATCCTTTGACCTAGTGATTTTAGCTATACGCTCCATCTGCAGTCTTTACTGCAAATATGGAGGTGCTTTCCCATACAGGCACTTGTGTACAATAATGTTCACTTTAAAACATTCTAGCATCCACTGGAAGCCAATGAAGCTCTTTCCCGTTTATGGATACCGGATTACGTCTTGTAATACCTTATATAATAATCCAAACACCATCATTCTGGAGGACCTGGAGTTTCTTAATGCATCCCTTGGTAGCCCCAGCAAGACACTCACTGTAATAGTCTAACCTCGGCATAATGACAGCTTGTACTAGTGTTATGCAGTTTACTGATACATATGGCTTTACTAGCCTTAACAGTCTTAGAGGACATTGGGCCTTCTGTACTACTGTTTACGTGGGCTTCAGCGCCCAATAATGATTCCAAGATCGCTCCCAAGGTCTTACACTTGGGGACGACTTTAATGTAGTGATCTTCTATGGTGAAGCCCTCATACAGGCTTGCAAGCTTAGTCCGTGCCTGTGGAGACCCGAAAATGAGGAACTCTGTCTTATTTGCGTTAAAACAGACCATTCATTGTTATCCAGACCTGCATAGCCACATATTTGTTCTATATTTTCCAGATTCTTCTCATAGACCCCACTCAGCTCTATAATGAGCTGAATGTCGTTGGCATAATTAGAAAAAGTCACCCTCAGTCTGTCTAAAACATTGAATAGGGTTCAGCAGAATATGTTAAATAGAACATGGGATAGGCATGCCCCCCGTGGAACACCACATTGAATTATCTCAGGATTCGAGCACGCCTGATCCCAAACTATCTTGGATTTCCTATCCTGGAGAAAAGATCTAATGCAATTAATAGCTTCACTTGAACATCCTCCATGATCTGCCAGCTTCGTTAGTAGCTTTTCTTGGTCCACAAGATCAAAAGCTGCCGATAAGTCCAACAACATCAGCAGCCCTGACTTGTTCCCTTATACAATTTCCAGCATTTCTGACTGCAAGTCCAAAAGGGCAGTCTCCGTACCATGTGAAGTTTTAAAACCCAATTGCCTAGGATGTAAAATGTTATAACTACATATTCTTGTAACTGAATGGTTGCCAATTTGTCAACCAATTTTAGAAGAAAAGACACATTAGTTATGGGCCTTAGATCACTGCAATTTTTGTAGTCCAATCCAGGATTTTTTATCATAGGGGTAACCGTTACATTCTTCACAATAGCTGGCACATGGCTGTAAGAAAAAGTGGCATTGGCAAAGCGTAGAACAAATGGAGCAGAAATCTCCCAATGTTCCAATAATAACTTTGCTGGAATAGTATCCTCTATAAAAAGTAGTGGGGTGCATGGTTTTAAGAACCATCTCTAGTTCACTTCCTGTAATGGTTTTAAAAACAAATTCCTAGCCAACGGTACCCTTGGATATTCCTGACATGATAGGCACAGATTTAGGTGAAGAGTGGCTAGATTATTTGCAATTTTATCTTGGGCTATCTTTACTTTTTCTGCAAAGGGTTTCTGAACTATTTCACAGTCCTCTTGAGTAGGCTCTTATCTTTTTCGTTAGCGCCTGAGGTTTCTCCAGGTTCCTAAGGACTTCAAATAATTTATTTGCCTCATTATTTGCATTCAGAATCTGCAAATTAAAACACTCTTGTTGAGTTTTAAAAATGTCTGATATATTTTTCACAGCTTTTACCACTCCTTTTTACTCTCTACGGTCTGCAGCTTTATCCAATTTCTTCCTGCTTTCCTTTTTGCCTGCTTATGAATAGCCAAATTTGCAGGATACCATTTTTGTCTATTTAACTGCTCTATAACAACCTTAGTTTTTAAAGGGGCAATATTGCCCAACAACTTGGTTAGGCTCGGTTCATATTGTAGTGATAATTGCTCAGGAGTATCTTCATCAGCAGGGCGGCCATGACTTCCTTTAGGCAACATTTTAAATCTGTTGCCTTAATGTTATGTAAATTCCTACTCATAACTTTTTTTAGTAGCATTTTCCCTTTGTATACAGATGGGAGGTTGTACCTCAGAAGTAACAAAAATAGTCCAAAGAGATACAAGGTGCCATAGTCAGAGTGGCAGCAGGTAGATTTTTAACTGCCACCCAATCTAGAATATCACCCTGTTTGTGGGTATGTTCTTTATTCAGTACCATAAACGGGTTATTTTGGAATAATTGCCCTAAATCTGACGCATCAGGGTCTGAAACCTTCCCTAGGTGTCTATTGAAGTCACCTAGTATGATTGTAGATGGATTTGATTTATTTGTTTTAACCTAGAACTGACATTTCTTCTGTAAAAGTAGGCATGTAATGAGGAGGGCAATATACAACAAGATAATATCCAGGCATTTATTAGGTGTGGGAGTGGTTTTTATATGCATCATTTCACAACCTTCACACAATATAGGAGATTGAAAGAAGGGATATTTTCGCCTAGCTATAATTGCCATTCCTCCGCCTCTACCTATTTCTCGGTTTTGGCTGAAAAATATGTAGTCATCCGGAGTGGCTAAATCAATGTTGGGGCCACTGGAATCGTACAGCCACGATTCCGTAATCCACGTGATATCTAGCTCATTATGCAGGATGTAATCACGCACATCTGCCGCTGATTTGTCCAATGATCGTGTATTAAGTAAAGAAATGTTTAGTGTCTAGTCTGTAGTAATAGTGTGTTAATAAATGTTTTACTTCTTAGGAACAAACACGGTTTGGATCACTAAAGAGCAGTGCTATGTATACAGGGCGGAGGTTCCCTTAACTATCACATCGTGCTGCACTCTGCAGGCGGCACGTAGCAAAAGGAGTCCAAGGAATGACAAATGAATCTGAGATCCTAGGAAATATATAAATACCTTTAGTTAAAATTAGCAGAAGAATGGTTGTAACAGAAGCCTCCAGCACGTTCTGCTCGGACTTGCGCCGACTTGGCCCCACCCAGATGCGCCACGCTGACGCGCCTGCCAAAGAATTAATGAGGAAAGAACTACACAACTCTAGGGAGTTGTAGTCCTACTGCTGGCGTTACTAAAACAGCTGACAGGAACGTATAAAGTAGTAAGTAGTACGTGAAGGCTACTTTCAATTCTAAAAGCCTACGATCAAATCAGCAACACTTTCACCTTAACTATATAAAATTAAATACAACTGTCTAAAAAGAGTTAAGATGGCGGCGAGCAACAAGGTCCCGATGTTAAATTTAAATATATATTTACGTGAGTTAAGTGTTGGGCCAGTGAGTTGTTTAATCAGGGAGGTTGGTAGGAAGTCGTCCATGCAAGCAGTGGATTGGAGTGAAGCGAGTATCTGACAAATCCTCAGGAGAGGGGAGGGTGAAGTCTGTCTAGGAGGACGCACCCGTGTAGGGCTAGCAGGGCCCCGTCTGCTTACTTCTTCGAATAAGGCTTTGCTCCTGTTCGAGGCTGCCTCACTGGTGGAAATATGTTAAGCCAATTTAGCCTCAGATCATGTTTCCGTGTTGGGTATGCAAGGATTTGAGTGATGAGATAGTCTAGGCTGCGGTTCTTGCACCACCACTTTTCAAGGGATCTGATTAAGGGCCTAATTCACAGAGCGTTTTCCAATGGGGTTTTGCCATTATAAAACGCTTCTGTGAATTAGGCCCAAAGTGTTTGTTTTCAGTGAGCTTCGGTGTGTACCAGGGCGCAGACGTTTTTTTGGTGCAACTATACTTTAGAGGTGTGTGGGCCTTCACTAGTTCTTTATCAAGGTGGTTAAATGTATCCAGAAAAGTTTTAGCATTCCCTGTGGTGGTGAATGTTAACATTGCCTTTAGCGTCTCTAGTGGGACATTCTGGAAGGAACAGCGCTCAAATATAGGGAGTTTGGCCTGCCCTATGTGGGGCAGGCAGTCTCGTTTGTGATATGAGAAGGGGGATTGCAGCATGATCGGTCCAGTCGAGGTGAAGCAAGTTTTAGAGAGGTTAGAATAGGTCGAGCATGCGACCTTAGACATGAATGGGGGAGAGTAAGATCTGTTTAAGGTCCATGGAGTCGGTCATAGAGTAGCGAGTCACGTAATTGCATTGCTGGTTGGGACTGGGATGTTGAAATCTCAGATTAGAGTAGGAAACTGTTTCAGCTGAGAGAAAGTTAGAAAGGTCATTGATTTCGCCACTCCCTTGCGGTAGCCTGTAAATAGGGTGGAAAGTAAAGGTTGTTGATTCAAAAGAATGCTGTGTGGGGGTAGGATTACACTGCAGGGCCAGTCGATTTTATGGCTGACTATCGCACCCGCTCCAGTTTTTCCTGTGCGGTCACTATGTTGGATACTGCAGCCATGGGGGTAGGAGGTCAAAGATCTAGGGCAAGAGGGTGTAAACCATGTTCCAGTAATGTAAATCGCATGGATATCATTAAGTTATGAGGTAGGCAATATTGGCAGCATGTGCGACCGCTGAGCGAGCGTTAACCATCATAACCGGACAGACATGAACCGAAAGCGCATGTTGTAGGGGTGTACAGAGGGATATTGAGGTTTGCCAGGTCAGCAGGCTGGGTTTGCTTTGTGTCCGTTTTGGACGCAATTAATGACTTTGAAATGCCATTGGTGAGGGGCCACGGGTTTCCAAAAGCCAGGAGATCTAGATACTTTGGCCCCCAGACATTTACTATCTCTTCAGTTCAAAGCAGTGACACTTGGCAGACCGTGGGCTTCTGCAGACCGTCAGCCCACCAACTGTTGTGGGGCTGGAGACAACAATCGCAAAATCGGCAATCTCCCGCAATCGTCCATGCTGATAGCACAGGGCCAGACCCAGCCCTGTTCAGGGCCAATAGGTGGGGTTGTTGAAATTTCACTATCGCCATTAAACCCCAGACTGGTATGCCGACCTTGGGCCAAAATGTCATCCCACCAACTGTTACGGGGCTGGAGCCAACCCCAAGTTATTTTTGAAAAGGTACTTACTTGGGGATGTAGCCATTATTTAAGAAGTCTAGTCAAATTACAGAGTGCCTTGAGATGATGATGGCTGGAGGCGAGTGGGCCATTCGGATTAAAAAGAAAAAAAAAAAAAAAAAAAAAGAAGGAGGTGTGCGGCACTGCACACCTTTTTTCACTCGCATCGCATTTTGCTTTTTAAACAAAATTACCGACCCATACAGGCTGTCATTGGACTACACTGCTGAGACCATCTGTTGAATGAAAAGGCTGCCTTCGGGGGTCTGTGCCTCTAGAGGGTTTGAGTGAGTCTCCTGGAGATAGACTCCAGTTAGCTCTGCCCCACTTAAAGCCCTAGGTGTTTCTGATACAGTCATGCGACTCTGGAGTAAGTAGTAGAGTGGGGATTCTGCATGTCTAGCAGTGCTAGTTACAAGGGAGGGTGTGTGCTCATTGGTGCCCAACTCTCACTTACCCTCCAAATTTGCTGAGGGGAGGGTGGCTCTCTCGGAGCCATGATCTAGGCTGGGTGTGCACAAATGGATGAGCTACATGTTCTTGCCTTATTTGTGCACAATACGTTTTCTTTGACAGTTAGCCAGGATCTCCAGTACACTTTCCAGATGTATACAATGTTATTGATGACCGTTGTGCACACCATTTATGTAAGGCATTACTAAAGTCCTTTTTAATGTAACAAATACAGATTGCAGGTTGCTTCGGCACAATCTTTAGACAGGTGTGTTCTGATTTTATGTTTATAGAGCAGCATCGTTTTATCAGCACACTACCTTGTTGGTGGAATGGCATTAAACGTGCTTCTTCAATCATTTTCGGTATCACCCTGATTAAGGACCCATTGGGCAGCACGGTCCGCTGTAGAGATGTCGCGAGAGCCCCGCACTCGCGAGATCTCGCTCGCGCCCGCAGCTCCGCCCCTGCGCGCTACGCGCGCATTTCGGGACGAGCTGAGGACACAGACAGCTGCGTCTTCCCGGCTCCTCCGAGCACGGGATTAATTCAGCATTAAAGCTGCAGCGTTAAAGCTACTGCAGCCCTGCCCCAGTTGGCCACGTTGGCCTTTGCCACTTAGGGCACCGTTTATATGATAACTGTTCTAGAGTAGCCACGTGAAATAAAGCCCTGGTGAAACCCCTGCCTGGCTCCTGTCTTCCTTCAAATATCAATATACTACATAAATTGGCGACGAGGATCACCACAAGAAACCGCGCAGAAACATGCAGGGAGCCACACCGCCGCCACCCTTTCTACAAACGCCAGGTAGGCCTACCATTCCTTGGCCACAATGGCAGCCCCTGTTCACGACATACGTGGAGGCTATGGGTGGTGCAGGATTTTCAGCGGCGAGACGCAGGGCCATGCTACTCAATGCCATAGGGGTGGAAGGGCAAAGAATATTCGAGGTCCTTACCCAGATTCTGGTAGATGACGACAATGATGATGTGTTCAAGGAGGTGGTTAGAAGAATCATTAAGAGGTTCCCCAGCAAAGAGAACACAGTACTCCATAGAATAAGGTTTTACACTCGAAAACAAGAACAGTCCGAACCCGATGACTACGTCACTAAATTAAGGGAACTAGCAGCCCTGTGTAACTTCGGCACCAATGCGGAAAACCGAATATGCGACATGCTAGTTGTCCACACCAACAGTCGGAAAGTCCAAGATAAGTTCATCCTCGAAAAAGAGCTACAGTTAGAGAAAGCCGTTGAGATCGCCAGAGCAGTAGAGGAAACGGTAGGAAGAAGGAAAGAGTTTACAGGGGCCCAAGTTCCCACTGAAATACAAGCAGTGGGATTCCGTCCAAGAAAGGAAAGGTTTGCACCGGACACGAGAGAAGTAAGAAACAGCAAGAAAGAACCCCTCAAGTGTCATATGTGCACCAGCACCAAACACCTGGCTTTTGACAGAGTGCCCAGCCAGAGACAAGGAGTGCTCCGTCTGCAAACGCATAGGACACTTCTCGATAGTGTGTCGATGGAGGAACAAGAAAGTCACCAGCCTTACCACAGATCACACAAGGGAAAGAGAATCCTCTTCAGATGAGGAGGGAAGACCCACAGTCATTATGGTGAACAGCACACGAGCCAGGAGAGAGAAGCCCCACTGCGTGATCAAAATCGATGGAAGAGAGACAAGGTCATGGCAGACTCCGGTTCAGACCTCACCATCTTACCCCTTCGGACATACAAAGAAATGGTGGGTAAAGAAAAAGTGGAAGTACTCACCACACAACACAAGCCCACTGTGTTTGGTGGGGCCTCAGTCGAACTGCTAGGGTATATCAACAGCAAAGTCGAATTTAAAGGAAGAGAAACCATCACCAGGGTCTACTTCAGCCACGAAGGACCTGCAGTGTTGGGCTGGGATGATCAAGACAAATTAAAAATCAGACTAGATCCCAGCACAGAAGAGCAAGTTCTATCAGTCAATACGAGGAGCGGATCCGTTGTCAAGAGCGATTACCCAACACTTTTCTCGGAGGAGCCGGGGCACATTAAAAGCTTTATTCACAAAATTGTGCTCAAAAGAAATGCTGTCCCTGTCAAGCACCGGGTGAGACCAGTACCGGCCACAGCAAGGGACACCCTTAGACAACAGCTAGACAAAATGAAGAAGGAAGGAGTGATAGAAGAAATTGAAGCGTCCGAATGGCTGAGCCCAGTCGTCCTGATAAAGAAACCCCAATCACAGGAATTAAGGGTGTGCATAGACCTACGCAGCCTCAACTTAGAAGTCATCACGGACAATTACCCGCTCCCAAGCATAAACGAACTATGAAAGAGGCCAAAATATTTTCCAAACTAGACATGAGAAATGCATATCACCAAATACAGCTGCACGAAGAATCGAAACCCCTTACGGCATTTATCACTCCATTTGGCACATTTCAATTCACCAAAATGCCTTTCGGGTTGTCATCGGCCGCATCTGCCTTTCAACGCATGATGGATGTCCTGCTAAGGAAAGTCAAAAATGTGGTATATTTTCAGGATGACATATTGGTTTACGCAAAGGACAAACAGACGCACGATACCACCCTCAAATTGGTTCTCAACAAGCTACAAGAAGCAGGAGTGCGCTTACGTCATGAGAAATGTTCATTTGGGGTAAAAGAAGTTGAATATCTGGGGTACAAGATTTCGGAAAAAGGAATCAGTCCAAAACAGAATCTTATGCAAGCCATCATCAAAGCTCCTGACCCCGCCACCAAAGAAGAGGTGAGGTCATTTTTAGGATTGGCAGAGTACTATGCGAAATTCATACCAAAGTTTTCAGAAACCACCTCACCCCTATGCGATTTACTCAAAAAAGGGACAGAATTCGTGTGGAAGGAACCCTAGAAGAGGGCGATGGACACCATAAGGCAACATATCATGAAAGCCCCATGTCTTTAACCTTTTAACCCAGAGTGGGATACGGTCATTACCACTGACGCCAGTGCGTACGGACTAGGAGCAGTGCTAACGCAGAGGAGAGGTGACACCGAACATGTGGTGGCCTTTGCGTCAAAGGCACTATCAGAGGCGGAACAGAACTATTCTACCATTGAAAAAGAAATGCTAGCATGCGCATGGGCAGTCGAACATTTCAGAACATACGTGTGGGGCACAAAGTTCAAGCTGGTGACAGATCACAAGCCGCTCATCCACATGCTTAGTCCGGGAGGCACCAAAGCATCCACGCCCAGACTAGCTCGCATTGCAGCGAAACTACAGGAATACACATTTGAAATCCATCACATCTCAGGCTGGAAAAACTCGCAAGCCGACTGCATGTCGAGACTGCCAGAGAACAAGGAGAGGGCTACCACATTCCTACACGGAGAATGCATTGTCGCATCCATCTCAGACATAAGGGCCCCAGACTACCTGGAACTCAGTGAGAGACACTGGGAAGAAGAAGATGAGAATGACCCAACCATGGCTAAGATTCGCAAATGGATCAGAGAAGGGTGGCCAAATGAGAAAATGCTGCCAGAAGGCATGAGACCATATTGGAAGGTGCAAGATGAGTTGTCAGAAACAGAGGGGATAATCATGAAAATGGACCAAATCATTCCCCCCACAGGAATGAGGCGCACAATTCTCTGCAGGGCCCACGCGGGACACCTCGGGAACACGATGACCCGCCGCAGGGTGAGAGAAGCGTACTGGTGGCCGTCCATGGACCAGGAAATACGCTCCATGATAGAGCGCTGCCATGAATGCCTAAATAGCGACAAAAGACTGAAAGTTCGCCAAGCACCTCTCATACCTACGGGGATACCAGAAGCAGTATGGTCCAAAGTGGGCATAGACTTCATAGGGCCCCTGGAGGCGATGGAAACGGTACACAAATACGGCATAGTGCTGGTCGACTATCTATCCAAGTGGGTGGAAGCCGAGTTTGTCCCAAACATAACCACTGAGACAGTCATTGAAGTACTCACTGAAATCTTCCAAAGGGAAGGCCTCCCCAAAGAAGTCGTCACAGACAATGGGGTGCAACTAGTTTCCAAAGACATGGAAGAATTTTTAAGAAGGAACCACATCAAACAAAAGAAGGCGGCTTTGTATCACCCCCAAGCAAATGGACTTGTGGAGAGGGCGAACAGGTTCATAAAAGGGGCCATCCAACTGGCAACAGCGTCGGGTATGGACCCCCTCAAAACCACCAAAGAAGCCATAGCGGCCCACAGGCTCACACCAAACGGAATTACTCAAATATCCCCGTTCAAAATGTTGAGGGAGGAGTGCGGCATCCACCCTCATTCCACCATGGCTGTCGAAAGTAAGAGAAGATGAAGCAGTTGACATGACAGAAGTGGTATGGCGCATTGAGAGAAACAAGACACGCATGAAATCGTGGAGTGACGAAAGAAGAAGGACGAAGCAAGCGCCCAACATAGAAAAAGGGGACTGGGTCAAAATCAAACTGCCAAGAAAAGATCAAGCCACAGGATCCCGGTATAGTCAGCCCATAAAGGTAACTCACAAAAGGAACCAATCACGTCCGCACAGAAGACGGGCGCATGTGGAACTTTGAAAGGGTAGCACTATACCAGCGAAGGCAAGAAAAGGCGAGGACCCCTGAGACACCCCGCATAGAAACCGAAAGAGATGACGAGAGAGGAACGAGGAACGAGAACCCGAAGGAAGCGACGGAGAAAGAGATGAAACCGAAACGGAACCGGAAGAACCGAATGTGAGTCCAGAACCGGTTCAGCAGAGACCGTACCCTGCAACCAGTGAGAGGCCCAGAAGGGAGCACAGAAGACCGGTGAGATACAATGACTATGTGTTACAGTGAACCCGTTTCGCATTGAAAAAGGGAGGTGTGTAGAGATGTCGCGAGAGCCCCGCTCTCGCGAGATCTCGCTCGCGCCCGCAGCTCCGCCCCCGCGCGCTACGCGCGCATTACGGGACGAGCTGAGGACACGGACAGCTGCGTCTTCCCGGCTCCTCCGAGCACGGGATTAATTCAGCATTAAAGCTGCAGCGTTAAAGCTACTGCAGCCCTGCCCCAGTTGGCCACGTTGGCCTTTGCCACTTAGGGCACCGTTTATATGAGAACTGTTCTAGAGTAGCCACGTGAAATAAAGCCCTGGTGAAACCCCTGTCTGGCTCCCGTCTTCCTTCAAATATCAATATACTACATCCGCCTTTTAGTATTAATGAAGATGCTGTCTTCTTAAAAGACTAAAAAAAAAAATCCCCAGAAGATGGAGCATACTTCATGTCGCGTCTGAAGTTTGGAAGTTGTTTGCTGCCTCTGCTCCCCTCTCAACACCCTGACCGTCGCCCCCTTTTAATCTGCCTCCCCAAGTAATTCCAAAATATCTGTTTCTTCCCACTCCCTCCGCCCGCCACCCATGCGCACCTACAGCCTTTTCATAGAGCAGTCAAATGGAAGAGGGGCTTTAGTGGAACCCCCATCCTGTATTTCCTTGGTGGTTATTTTAACTTATTTTTTTGAGAATTGCCATCATTCTCTTAACAGCCCATTCACAACCAGGATGTTACTGCGGTAGACTAATAGAATGAATACTTTCATTGACAAGCCACACGAGGATAGTCTGTTAACATTGCAAAATGCCCTCTTCTCTCAGCAAAGTAGCAATGACATCAGAGACGTATGTACAACAAGGCTGACTAGGCCCAGGACTAGGGTGGCAGATTGCCAGAGGAGTCAACTCAGAGAAAGAGCACTTTTTGGGTGGTTTATAACTTCGCCCCCTTGGATGGATCCTCACCAGATATGACCCCCTGGGAATGTTCTGTAAAGTTCTGTGCGGATTTGTCAAGGGGGGGAGCAAGCCTATAGGGGGTCACAAAATGTGTGGAAATCCTCATGGACAAAAAGCAAAAATATATTTTGCTCACACCTAAAGACCAAACCGCTAGACAGATTTTCTCCAAATGCGCGCCAGGAGCGGCGGCTTGGTCCCAAAAGTGTGCTTTTGAAAGTGTGTTGTAAAGCCGTCCAATCGTTTTTTTTTAAACAACCAAAAAGTAGGTACACAAATAATTTGTGATATCTTGGTACAGTCTGCGGACTAACTTCCCTTTTCGGTCTGCGCACACCCCCACGGACCAATCAGGGCCCGGCGTAATGTCCGTGGACATCGTACATGCCTGCTGATTAGATGGTGAAAAGCACGACGTGAGTCCTATTTTCCGAAATGGCATAATGTCCGCGGATAGCGCGGTGGGGAAAAAGTACTTGCACATATTACTATAGTCTGTGTGGCCTGCCATGCCCACAAGAATCTGGCCACTGGCCGTGACCACCACAATATAATTAAACCATTAAAAAATTACGTACAACACACCTTCAAATAACAAAACTCCCTCAACCTCCTGCAATTTTAATATGGTGGAATGACATAATTAAAGTGTATGTGGTATTTATGATTGCAGTACAATGGAGGCTAGTGCTCCTTGATGTATCCTCCGCCTTTCACATGGTGAACCATTGTATCCTCATGAAGTGGTTTTACAATACTTTCACCATCATGGACCGGGCACTGGACTGGCTGATCCTCAACCCCCCCCACCCTACCCCCCTTGCCAACTGCAACTGGGCTGTTTGTACTGCACCAACTCACTGTGTACCTGTAGAGTACCCATCCTATAATTGTGGCTCTTCCATATCTATTTCATCCATCTGGTTCACTTGAATCGTTTCTTTTTTTCTCATTTCCAGTGTGATGTTAACACAGCTTTCCTTAAACTTCCCTGAATTAATTGTTTTTTATCCTAGATTGTTTGGATCACCATCCAGGCATTGTGTGCGGCTAGCAATCTCCCTCAATGCCAGTAAGGTGAATGGTTTTCTTATTGTGATACCTGTGCCTGTTATTTCTCTGACCCTCTGGCCGCTGTCTTTGGGCCCTCTACTCTCACTATCCTGTGAGGCAAAAAACATTGGGGTCATCTTTAGGTCCTCTCTCTCTTTTACTACTTACATTTTGGAGCTGGTAAAAAATGCCCATGCTTTCAGCTTGCTCTCCTTACAGGCATTGTACTGTTCCTCACCCCCAGGGATCGGATCGCTGCAGCCCTAAAATGTGTACATTGGCACCTGCAATCTGCAAGGACTACAAAATGTCCAACTTTGTTTCCCTAAATACTGCCCTGCTAGAGCCCTCCATTGCTGTAACACCTATACTGGGATTGTCAAACACATTTTGAAAAAGAGTGAGAGGCATGTCCAAGTCTTTGACTGGTGCCTCTTTGTCAAACAGCTTTCCTGTTCCCTCATACTTGAGCTGGACTTCCTCAAGTTACTTACACTTGTGAAAACTGTGCTTTTGTGTTCTTGTTTTACTTACTCCCTTCCCTTGTAACTTATACCACTGCGGCTGCTGGCCTGAACCCTCATGAACCTCACAGGTTCCAGGCCCTATATCTAGTTGACACCAGTACACCCCCCTCCCACCACTTTCAAAACTGCTTTTGTGGGTCATGTACCACGCCCTTGGGGCTGCTCTACCCAGCAGGTAGCTAGTAGCCTCCCACCTTGGCACTTTATTTCTGAGCTCCTATGAGCACTTGGCAATCCCTACTCTTCCCATGTATGCACTTTTACTGCACAATGCATATGTGCATGTATAGCAGCAGTGTGTACAGAGTTTTGGGATAAGCAAGGGAAATGCATATGCACACGATTTGTAGAAAATGTTTAAGTGGCAGTTGTGTGAAAGTTTAATATGCCGATAGGGTTATATGTAGAGTTTTTTTAAACTTAATAGTCAACATGTGTGACTGTTTCAAAGCAAGCAATAAGGGAGGGCTACAAACATAATAAAAAGGGTAGAGGAGCTGTTTTTTGCGATGATGTGCACGTGCAATCCGGGTTTTTTTAATAATGCATGGCCTATATAGAGGGTACTGTGGAGACCGTGGATAGTCATAAAGGACCATGGATTATGGTATGTATTGTATGCTAGAGAAAATTATGTGGGACAGATCATTGTTTTTTTCTTTTTCTCTAGTATACAATTGTCCATTATTTCCATTAGCATAGTATAAAATGCTAGCGTGTTGGAGAATTTTAATGAGTAACCACTTTACTGAAAAATGTAAAATAGATGGACTCTAAAACTAAAAGTGAAAAAAAGCTTAAACAGTGAAAGGTGGTTCCTAAAGAAACCTTTTTTGGTGTTTTGTGTTTTTTGATTTGGGATTTTTCTTTTGCAGGAGCGGTTAGGAAGTAAGGTTGGGGAGGGAAAGAATGGAAGGGACACCAACCACAGACAGAGAGGCAGGTTAACAGGGGAGGATGTTGGGTGTGCTTTCATTTTAAGGTAGGGGCAGTGTTTCTCATGCTCCTCGATTACAGCCTCGAAAGCACTTTCAAACTGTTCCACCCTGCAGAGTGGTGTGTTGCAGTATATACATAGTACTGTTGTCTTGTAAAGATATGGATCAACAGCTTCTTTTATGGCTTGCGAGGTAGCCGATGGGATTTTCTGCACCACAGGAGTAGCCAGTGTGGTGGTAGTATTGGTTGAGGAAGAGGAGAGGAAGACTGCGTACTACTTCCTCAGAAAGGAAAAGTCTTTCTGAGAGCATTCTGGTGGTTGGATTTAGTGTGGTGGCGCATGGTGGTACCGTAGGAGTACTGCGCAGGTTGTCCTTGACCGAGTACAACATTGCACTTGGTGCATTTCACTGTGGTACACCCCCAACGGTGGTAAAGAACTGCCAAACCCATGATTCTCTCTGGGTGCTAGAGGTAGCCATTTCCTCTACTTCATCTTCATGGTTCTATTGATTGTTTTCTCCATGATTGCGCTTCGTCGGTTGTGTAGGCTCTCCAGCTGTTGGTGGTGGCGGCAGCGTCTCCTGGGGAGAATGGATGGCAGGTGCAATTTCTGAAAATAAATCGTTCTGCTAATATTCTTGCAAGCAAGTGCTCGGTCCTAAATTGCCAATAGATAAATCAGTAAAAATAGGTCTAGGAGCGGTGCAATGGTACATTTTCAGCTTGAAACTTCCTAGATCAGCTAAAAATGCAGTTTTGCGAACAGGTCATGCAACGCACGTTGTCACATGACACTGGTAAGTTTGCAATTACATCAGAGGTTTGCGAACGTCGGCGAACACAAACAGTGGAAAAGTTATAAAATGTTTGTAGAAGTGTTAAAAATGTTGGTAGGAGGTGGGGAATGGCACAGCTTTAAGGTCAAACTTGCCACATTGTCCGAAAATGCTGCTATATTGAGATTAAGTATGATATTAGGAGGTTGTAGCAAATCAGGGTGCACTGGTAAAAACCCATGAAATTCGGTGAAAAAAACTTAAAAGGGACGTTGTGGTTGCAAGTAAAACCGAAAACCACCAGAAATTTGCCAGTTATGGTAAGCTAAGCAACCATAACTCGCGCCACCACTGTGCACTGCTAAGACTAACACCCAGGACATCAAAGACGACATCACAAATATTATTGATGACATCACTGATAATGCATATCTGGGCCACTTGTTTTTGTTCACTGACATATGTAAGACAGGTGATTTTGTTCACCGACAGTCATATGAAAATTGAAAAGGTGCTTTATATCTAGACGTTAACCTTGTATGTTCTTAAACTACTTTCCTTAGGGTTTGGTCTCAGCTCGTGGTGCACATATATATGGGGCAATAAGCAGGCCTCAAACACAATTTGTTTGTATATATGATGATTAACTTTATTGACATTTTCTGGTGATGTTGTTTCTTTCGTTTCCCAGTATGTGCCTCTAATGTGTATGCATGGTGTGGCTTCATAAAAAATATTTCACTTGTATGATGCATGCTTCAGCCATTGCTTATGTGTATGTATGATTCGGTTCCTGTATTTAATAACTGATAATATTTTGTTTAGATGAGTACATTCTTTAATACATGAAGTACTTCATGATAGGTCTCCTGATCACCCCTGACATCTTGTTACCAACATTGTAAACAACCCCTTGTAAGAACCTTTTAGCAAAATTCATATGTGATATCAATGGCATTTGTGAATTCATCTTTGATGTCCTGGGTTTTACTTTTAGCAGTGCACAGTGGTGGTGTGAGCTATGGTTGCTTAGTTTACCATAACCGAGTCATACAACTCTCACATACATATGACATATATAAAACTCTTTGGTCTATTCCTTCTTTCTTTCTTTAAGATGCAAAGCAGCCAAACCCTCCCTGGTTTTATTGGTACCACATCACATTATCTTTGGAGTTCTTTCTAAGCAATACACACATTCACTGTGTTAAGCTTTCACGTATATTCAAATACACGACATGCATTTTTTTAAACCGATGCAATAATCAGGGTTTTTTATTCATAAAAGTAAAGGTTGAAAATAATGCATCATTTTACAATATTATTAAACGCATGGCTAAGCTTAAATCAAGCACAGAGTTCTCACAGCCAACACAAATGATGTTCTGAATCCTCCCCAGCCCCAGAGTTCTTTGGCCGCCCAAAAGGTGCATTCATGAAATGGATCATAGAGAAGTTAACTGGTGAAGAGTAAACCTAAATGCTAGAGTGCATCCAGAAACCTGTGAAAGGATAACCAACGCCATAAGTGTGAGAACAAAAACTGTGTGCCAAAGGAACACAGTATTTCATAGCTGTAAAGTTGTCCTGTAAAGATATCCATTCAGCCATCTTTACAGAAGCTGCTCAGTGTTAGGCAGGCAAATGGCATCCCTGCTGGGTTCATCAATGTGTGATGACATTCTGCTGCACGCTCCGTACTACCAGGAGAACCAACAGCAAAGTACATCACACAGTGCATAACTGATGTTTCATAAGTAATCTTTACATTAATTATATTCTACAAGGTATGACTTACTGCGAAACAGTACTTCAAACAGGACATCTATACATACACCCACAAATCTCAAAATGTACCTACGTATTGTACAGTTGAACCAACTCTACAGAGTTAAACATTTAAAATTACCTTAAACAAGCTGGCAAGCCCAAAAGCCTAAACCATACCCACAAAGGTAATATTGTGCTGCAATGCCCAATCGATTGTTCAATTTTACTCTTTGAGTGTTTCGTATTTTGGACAATGGCACAAACAGCAATGTACCACTTCATTTGTTATAAAGGGTGCCTGCATTTTGCAGCTACGAGTAATGCTGTTGATTCCCCCACATAAATGTTCAGGGTCGCCATTATCCATTACTCCACTGTGAGAATGTACAGCTAAAGATTGCAAGTCCCTTCGCCAGTTGTCTTTACTGAGGTTTTTATGCCCTGGCAGAGTTTACAAACTTCACTTAAGATTTTGCCATTTTTAATGGTATTCCAGCCCAAGGGATTGGAGGTACACCGGCTGCAAGTAACTTGCCTTATTGTTCCCCCTGTTAACACGAGGTGTAACCATAAGAAGGGGTTGAGATTTGTATTCAACATTTCTATAAGATGTGCCTGTAACACTTGCATATATTACATATGACAAGACCGAATGTAGAGATTTAGTTACGTTGTATTACAGACCAGTGGAGGTGCTTTTCAGAATGACAGCAGGCAATTTGTTAGAGAAACCAGATATTAGCATTGAAACTAAAATTCCTCGTTCCAACCTGCTCTCACTTGTGTCCAGTTGGCAGATAGCTTATATTCTGATCGCTTCCTCTGCAAGATTGTTTTCTGACCTAACCAAAAGTAGTCAATTGTCTGTGAAAATACCTCTAATGCACTCAGACTGCCTTGCTCCAAATCTTGGGCAGCAAAGATCTGAAAACGCACTTACAACTAGCATGACATAGAAGATGAGCTTGAATAGAGAGGAAGCAATAACTTTCTAATCCCTACAACCTTAAAAACGTCCTAATGTTATGGAGCCAAAATTGGGACTGAATGGGAGTGACGGTGGGGAGGGTGGCGTAAAGGTGGGTAGGGCAGAGTAAGGGTAGGGAGGGTGCATGCACTTATTTGTGCTAGGGCAGCAGAAAGCCTAACTACGCCACTGCCAAAATTGCCCCCTGCTAATCCAGTATTCTGCCTTCATCACCTATTCTCTACTTGTATGAAATTTTTATGAAACCTTTGAAAGGAGTTTGTTGGGCAATTGGAAATCATGGGGGTACATAAAATGCAAGCTGCGACCTTATGGATTTTTCCACTGGTCCACATTTGTTTGCATGCTGGAATTTCAGGGATTACATTCAGAATTGAGGAAATATACATTCATGCTCTTCGCACCAGTGTTTCTACAACATCTTTTATTTGTTTATTGTATAACATACTCTATTTTATAGCGCCGACTTTAAAAGTATGTATCATTTAAGGTATCCAAATGCAAACCTTTGTATCAACTTTATCTGAGAAGATGTGTGGTCAAGTGCATAAATCTAGCCTCAAATCCCAGTACACTATTTTTCCAAAAGTGTGCGATCCTGGGCAAATATTTTATTTTTACTCTACCTTATTTGGCAAATTAGGAGTCCATAGAAGTGATGCAATTGACAGTATCCTATTCAGAAAAGCACCACTTGTGCTTACTAGTGTTGCATCAACAGTGAACTTTCACCATACCAAAAAGCATTTGTTTCCAAACGCGATTTATCCTGTTAATCTTGCTTACCTTTCCAGTTGCTGGTGATCTTGGTCCTTAGGTGCTCTACTACATCCCAGCACTCACGCCATTTGTTAGAATTGTGCTGCAAAAGAAGTCATTTTTTAGACTGCAAAATGTCCCATGCTATGCTGCAATATGCTAGGAGGAGGGGACTGGGGTATGTTTTTCAGAAAAGGATGCTGTGCCTCCACGTCGCTCATCAGCGGCCTGCTGTGAGTGGTTACCGGTGCTTAATTTGTGTGGGTGTTGGCCAGGGTTCAGACCTTGAACTTATTTTTAAGCCACAGCACTTATTTTCCCATACTCCGTTTAATAATGGTGTGCTGTTTTAACAACGTGATTACTTTAACTGCCAATCAGTAGTAGTCACAAAACAAACAGTTTGCCTAGTCACATGTGTCTGCATCCTGAGCTGGCTCATTGTAACTCGTTAACATGATGCACACACTGGAGCGGCAGTGCTAGCTCTTGTTCATGAATACCAATGAGGTGGAAAGTGACAATGCCATGCACGCATGCAGGACATGCCTGTGCAGCGCTCGAGTCTGCCTGCATTACGTCGATGCAGCGCCACTACTGATAGCAGCAGCATTGCCACAGCAGGGTGGCTTGACAACAGGAAAGCCTGCAGTACCAACTCAGGGTCACACCAGTGAAAATGCCATTGCCAAGGAGGGGAGCCTGTCCTGAGTGCCAACCTACACAAGAAGACCTTGCTTCACTGCATGACAGGAGCTAATTTAAAGTGTTGCCTGGATTTGTCTATCAATTAACCACAGGAGGAAAGCAGGTTTGCTGTTTTCTGTGACAGTCAGCAAGTTCCTTTTGCCACCTAAGGAGTCACTGCAAGATGTTCACCATGATAATGGGTTTAAAGCAGCATGTAATCATGTTTCCTATAACCAGCATGTGAAATGTTTGCTGATCTTTATTTGTCGATCGCATTTCTGCCATAGTCGGGCATCAACCATGTCCCAGTGTGATTTGCAGCTTTAACCCCAAACATGAGGATACTGTGGGGGCAGCTGTGGGCGATGGAAGCATGGCACAGGGGAGCCTGCTCCAATGCGTCGCACACAGGCATGCTTGGAAATATTTGGACCCCGGCACTTTTTTTGTGAGCACTGCAGGGTCCACTGTGTTACAGGGAGGCATTGTGGAGCCCGCTGAAGCCAAGATGGAGGAGGGGCTGTGGGCTCCGTTCAACTCAGGCGAAAGGGGAGATCGTCCGTGCTTCTCATGCAAGCAATATGAACAGGTGCACTTGCACGTGTACTGGGTGGAGAACACGTGTACTGGGTAGAAGTGGCGGTGAAACGAGTGAGTAACCAGAGGTAGCAAATGGAAGGTGAATGGGGGTGAAGGGGGACTGGGGAACAGAAAGCAAAGCAGATGGGAAGGGGGGGTGGATCAGTAAATTGATGTTTCCACATTACTGGTCTTGCTTCTCGCTTCTCCATCACTTACTTTGGGGTTGATTGTTTTAGCTGAATTAATGCATACATGTTGAGTAAAAGGTACATATTTTTTATTTTTAGGGCAGGGTTAATTGGTATATGCACCCCCGGCTCTTTGGTGGGGGTCGGGGGAAGGGCGGGGCGGTATGGTCTAGATTTCGTTTTTCAAGCTATGACAAAGGCAGCTTTTCCCACGGAGCAGGGAATAGTGGATGCAAGGTGAGGGGATAGTGGATGCAAGGTGAGGGGATAGTGGATGCAAGGTGAGGGGCGCAGATTGATAAAGAAGGGAACAGAGGATTTTTGAAGGTGAGAGCATACGATTTTGGGAAAGCAAAGTATTTCTAGACGGGGTGAGAGGATGGAAGGGGAGAGCAAATGTTCCCACTTGAACAAGCCGAGTGATCCTGGGCTAATCGCGGCCAGCAACGCCTGGTGAGCCAGACTCGGCCCACCAAACAACTCCAACAGCAAGAAAAAGGAGGGGGGCACACACGTATGTAACATGAGTCCCTAAAGATAATGACGGTCACGATTGCAACAGCCATCAACTCCCCCCAACCCAAACCTCACCTTCACGACCCACCCGAGGCCCTCAATTAAATCCGTCACTGGAAATACCAGGCATGATCTAACCATGCCCTCGGGAAGTCGGATCTACTGTCCGTGCACCACGCAAAAGGTGGATCAAAAAGAGAATATATTGGTCACTTGGACCCGGCCCACTCCCCAAAAGGGGTGCAGTTACAGGATCCGATCTGGTCCCTACCTCACCATCTCTTTAACACCTTTAAATTCATCCCAGGCTTTTGATAATCCAGCTCCAGATGCCTCCATGTTCTTATTCTTCAAATTATCGAATGCGTCGATGCCTCATTGTCACCGATTCTCCAGTCCCGGGCTTCCATTCTCCAAATTAATGCATTCTGTGAGTTGTAGTCTTGGTTAGCAAATGGCTAAACTTGGACTTGCCTGATGCCATTTATAAAAAGCGAAGCCCAGTACAACAGGTGTTGCAGTGACCAGAGGGCATGCGCTCACTAGGTGTGCTGCCAGAGGGAATGTGTCCATACTGCTTTACACTTCAGTACTTGGCTGACTCGATCCAATTACTCTACCGTTTGGGAAGAATATATCTTTAAACCATAAATAGTGCCTGCATTGAACCCAAGAAATCATTTTTCACAAACCGCTGGATTCATCAGTGCGAATCTCAAGGTTTCCAGTCCCGTTGTATCTTGGAATTCTGGGACGTGTAGCTTTCCATTTTTCATTGTAAACACAGGACTACACATTCCCGAATTCAAAGGGGAAAACTAGGCTGGGCGACTTTTTCATGTATGAACTGGGAAACTTGAGAGCACGGATTGGGTCAGCAAAAAAAAAACAGCATTGTTGACAACAAAAAACTTGGAAGTAGACATTTGAAAAAGCCATCACCTGGCAGCAAACGTCCGCTAGGATCAAACACTAAAGCACGTCGATGTACTCGCACGATTCGCAGTTTCTAAAAATAAACCAAATAAATGACACCAGGTCCTACTCGTCACAGTATGTACATTCCTTGCAACAAAAAAACCCACAAATAACTGCAGTCAAACGTACCACAAAAAGACCAATAACGAAAATCAACCTGCATATCAGAAAATAAACTGCATGTTCCCCTTCAAATAGAGGCATGCTTACCAGTCAGAATCCAGGCCTGCACCGCCGCATAGCGTGGACTTTCCTCTCGAGGTTAGCTTCAGTGCCTCCCACACCTGCAAACCGTCTACCTCTTACGCCCATGTGGCCAACCGCCCCGCTCTCACTCTCTTTTTAAAACCTTATC
The DNA here is from genome assembly GCF_040938575.1 of Ambystoma mexicanum. Lineage (NCBI taxonomy): Eukaryota > Metazoa > Chordata > Amphibia > Caudata > Ambystomatidae > Ambystoma > Ambystoma mexicanum. The sequence continues at coordinate 723,188,778 of NC_090923.1, forward strand.
TTCCGTGGGTCCCTGGGACACGTAGTCCAGTCCTCGCACAATGTGGTTAGCAGCACATCAAACACGACAACACACAGGAGAAAAAATCGTAACAGTGAAGTGTTTTTAATAATGTTGCTTTATATGAAAGTGGGTGTCAGAAGGTGAATGGAACATGGGAATTCTGATGTTCAATATGATTTTTTTTAAAAGCCTTTACTGAGCCCAACTATTGAGGTCTGCTGCTAAATGGCTTAATGCTCAGATTACTTACTGGTAATCTTCATTACTCTTAGTCCTACTCTTCCTTGGTACATTACTTACTTATGAGACCCACCTCCCAGACAGGAACTCTCTTTTTTCCCCTGGAGGTATACTACTGCCTTTCTTACCCACAGTCCCCAGTTCAATCAATACCAAGAAGGAGCATAGGATGGGACCACGCACACCTCGGGCGGATGCGGGGGGTGGGAGGAGTTGGAGGGGTACTGTTACGAGGAAGAGTAGCACTATGAGTAATGAAGATCACTGGTAAGTAATTGGAGCATTACCTCCACATCCCTCTTCCTCCTCCCAGAACTTACCTATGAGGTGTACCCAAGCCACAATGCACGTGGAAGGGCCCAATTAGACACGCCAAGACACAACAGTGTTGCTGCAGCCTCCACAAATGTATTATGCACAAATAACCAACCCAAGGTGCAGTTGGCCCACCAACAACACCCCCACCCGAAAAGGAACCATCCCTGGGGTTATTCAAATAAAGTCCATAGTCCGATGAAAGTATTAGAGTCTGCCCAAGTAACCGCCCTACAGATCTCGTGAAGGGAGACCCTCTGTGTTTCCGCCCAGGAGGCTGTCATGCCCCTTGTGGAACGACCATGAACATGCAGCGGAACCAACAACTCAGAGACAAATAAAACAAAGTGATAAAAGACTTAATCCAATGACTGATGGACACCACAGACACCTTCTTGCCTGCCCCAGCAGCACCAAATGTCACCAGTAGACTGTCCGACTCTCAGAATCTCTCTGTCCGTGAAAGGTATACCAAGACAGATCAATGGCGAGCCAAGCCTCTTCTTTTGGCATATGGGGATCCTGAAAGAAAGCAGGAAGAACCACATCTTGAGACAAATTCAATTTGGTATCCACCTTGGCCAGAAACATAGGGTCACAGCACAACACCAGAGCATCAGGCATGACTCTGCGAAAGTAATGGCGATCAAAAATGAGCGTGAGCGTGTGGTGTTTTGTATCAATAAGGTCAATTGGCTCAAAGGGAGCAGACTGCAAGAACCTAGGGCAAGGGATAAATCCCAAGGAGGAACAACCATATACTGAGGTGGGCGAGAGGATGCCAAGCTCTTAAGGAACCGGACACGATCCCTTCATCCTTCAGGCCGCCCTCCAAACTTTCCCTCAGAGTTTTCAGGGCCGCCCACTGGGAAAGAAGAGTAATCACTGCAGGAGCCTTGTCAAAACCATCTTGAAGGAACTGCAGAATGGCCGGGATACCCCACAGGATGGGGGGCATGAGACGCCTCACACCACCTCAAGAATTGTGCCCAGTGCCTATCATAGGCCTTGAGTGGAATGCAGAATGGTCTCAGCCACCAGGAATGAGAGACGCAAGGTTAGCAACCTCTCCCGCTCAATTGCCAAGCAGACCAGCAGATCCCATGCAGCCTGACTCCTGATGCGCTTGTCGAGGACAGGACCAACCCGGAATCTGCCAAACCTCTGGTGCCTGGAGATCCAGAAGACATGGGAACCACACCCTGCAGAGCTAGAAGGGGACCACAAGGATCACAGAGGACCTGCTCTGCCTGGTCTTCTGCACCACCCTGGAGTTAAGGGGAATGGCAGGGAAGGCATGGAGAAGACCCCAAGGCCATTCCAGGTTCTAGGTATTTACCGGCCAAGCACCCACTGAAGTAAACTGGGAGCAGAACCTGCAGACTTTGGCTGAGGAAGTGGAGGCAAAGAGATCCAGGACAGGTGTCCCGAACTTTCGACAGGTCCCAATAAGACCAACTCCTGGGAACTGATACAGACCCTGCTGAGATGGTCCGTCACAACATTCTCCACCACCCGAATATGAACTCCAGAGACAACAGGTGCCATTCGGCCCAGGACTGATGCACCCTGCTAAGGCAAGCAGGACCGCCAACCAAGACCCCTCCCTCGTGTTTGACATAAGAATTGCCGGTCCTGACCAGAACCACCCGACCATGGAGACAGTGTGATAATAACAGCAGAGCCCTGTTAATCACAGACAATTCCCTCCAATTGGAGTAGTAGCAGAGCCCCTCCTGACCCCACCTTTCATGTACCACCAAGGGCCCCAGAGAAGCCCCCCGATTCAGTCCTTTGAGAGTGGCTAAACTGGGGCTTTGGCAAGCAGAGCGCAAGTGGCACTCTTTTTATAGTCCTTGTGATAAATTGGCCTTTGCCTCGCTCGCCAGAAACTATCATCTAGCTATTAAGCCGGACAAACAGAAATAGTTAACTCTCAAGATTGAAACGGCACTCAATTAATAGAAGGAGCTATTTGCGATCGTGAAATCCTTTTCTTCTATAACTCGCTTTCTTCCCACAGCACCTGCTTCTCAGTCACACTTTGATGCACTTGCTGAGTTTTTCCATTCCAAAATTATTAATATTCGAAACAATATTCATCTCACGCAGGTTAGCCCTGGTGTGACCGTCATGGGGCGCAGTGAGCCAGCTACCTCTGGCTGGGCTACCTTCCCTATATTCTCTGATGAGGCCGTATTGAAGGCCATCGCTCACCTGAAATCTGCAGCACCATCTGACCCTATTACTCTATTTATTCTTAAAGATCTCTTGCCTGAGATTATTCCTCCTGTGACCCAGGCGGTAAACCATTCTTGTTGCTCTGGTGTGATCCCTAAAGAACTTAAACAGGCTATCATGGTCCCTCTTTTAAAGAAGCCATCACTGGATGCCTTTGTTCTGTCCAACTTTCGCCCTCCTTCTCTACTTCCCTTCTTTATGAAGCATCTTGAGGCCTTGATATCTCCACTTCTTTCCGGGTTTCTTGAGCCCTCCTCTGTGCTTGACCCCTTTCAGTCGGGTTTCGGCCCCAGAAGAGGTACTGAAAGTGTCTAGTTTCTGTAATGGATGATATGGCCAGGCTTGTCGATGGAGGTGGTGTGGGGTCCCTAATTATGCTCGATCTATCAGCGGCATTCAACACTGTCAACCACCCCATACTCCTATCCTGCCTTGCCTCTATCGGCATCCCAGCTCCTGTCCTGGCGTGGTTTACCTCTTTTTTGACCGATCAGGGCCAATCAGTATCTTTACTTCCTTTTCTCTCTTCTCTCTATTCTCTTTCCTGTGGCGTCCCCCAGGGCTCTTCTTTGTCCCCAATTTTATTTAACATCTAAGTGCATCCTTTGGTTGAACTCATCTGCTCTCACAGCAACATGCTCTACTCATACACGGACGGCACGCAGATCCTGGTCCATTTAGGTCGGCACCGGGAGGAGGTGTTGTCCTGTCTGTGTGATTGCCTGACGCCCGTGGGTGAGTGGATAGGCGCCAATTGGCTCAAACTCAACTGGGAAACGACTAAGGTCCTGGTGGTGGGCACCTCCTTTGAATCCTTCTTGGTCCTTGGTCTTGGTCGTTGGCCTTCTGGACACCCTCACTGGATGACTTCCTATTCTAGTGACTGTAGATACAATTCCTGGGATCTATCTCCCTACTTCTCTGTCCATGGTGTCACAGGTGAATGCAGTGTGACATACTAGCCACTTCTTACTGAGGGTCCTTCAGAAGATCCTGCCCTTTCTTCCTCCTTCTCTTCACCCTCCAGTTGTGGCTTCCCTTATTTCCAGCAGGTTGCACTATGGTAATGCTCTCTACCTGGCCCAGCCCTCTGGCCCAATCCATCACCTGTGACTGCTGCAGAACCTGGTTCCTCAGACAGCCACAGCCACCCCTTATTTTTCCCACATTAGCCCAGTACTATGTTCTTTGCACTGGCTACCGGTGAAAACAAAAAATAGTCTTTAAATCTCTCTGTCTTGTTCACTGGTCATACTACCAGACTAGTGCCGATTTCTTGTGCGATAAATTCACTCCTTATATTGTTGACCGCCCTCTTCGATCAGGCAGTGACTGTCTGGTCATTGTCCCCCGATTTCACCTTCAAAGAGTGGGCGGTGAAGCCTTTTCGGTGGCTGCTAGTAAGTTATGGAATGGTCTCCCTTTAACTTGGAGGCTGACCACGAACCACCTGCACTTTCGTCGCTTGTTAAAAACTCTAGCTATTTAATTCGTCCCCTAGATTGATGTTGCACTACTGTGACTATCCTCGCGCCACGATGCCTTCAGGTGTACGTGCGTGTTATAAATCTGAGTAACATAAAATAACGGCATAACTAGTATTGGTGATAAGGATGATCTTTGTGTGGTGATCCAACCCAATCCCCTTCCGCAGCCACCATGCCAGATCCTCCCACAACCCCAGGGCAATCGGGAACGGGTATCAAAAGGTTGGGAGGAGGGGAGCAAATGTTTCAGGAGATGCAGCACCAATGGGCAAAAAGGGATACGCGCCAAAGGAAAACACAGGAGGCCATGTGCCCCTCCATCACTAGGAGATCCATTGCCGAAACTAAATTGTGATTCAAGACATGGGACAGAACAGCTTGGAAATGATGGGCACTCACCCAGGGGAGGAGAACCTTTCCCTGTCTGGTGCAAAACTGAGCCTCTATAAGTACCATATCCTTGGAAGGAACGAGGTGAGACGTCCCCCCGTTGAGGAGAAAAACCCATTCCTGAAGAGCCAGACAGACCTGGAAGAGATGGTCCTAGACAGTCTAACGAAGCAACCAACTGAATCAACTCCTTCTTGAGTGATCGCTCCTCCAGGATATTCGCAGGCTTGGAGGCAGCCTACCCTATCCCTGTCCCTTATGTGGTTCCTCAATGATCATGCCCCTCTCCCTCCTTGCATAACATGTATACTAGGCCGTTCTTTGATCACCTGGAGAGCCTTGATATCCCCTAAACTAACTTTGCAGATGACACACAAATACTCCTTAAACTCCCTGGTAACGACAGTCTAGAATCCTTCAATATCAACCAGATCTACAGCATCATTCAGGCCTGGATGGCCACCCACCACCTATGCCTGAATGATGACAAGATAGAAGTCCTCCATTGATGGAAACATCACCCAGGTATCATTTTCTTTCAAAACCAAGGGAGTCAACCTTGACTCCGAACTCACTACGCACAAACATGTAAAAACAGTTGCCTCTTCCGCAGCATACTCCAGTAACCTTATAAACCACTCCAGAAAATTCCTGTCCCCGGGCAGCTGCCTTACACTGGCAAGAGCCTTTATCGGCAGCCAACTGGACTATTGCAATCCCATCCTCACAGGAACCTCTACCAAAGACCTAACCAAATTCCAACTGATCCAAAATAATGCCCTACTGGCTGCTTGGGGCCTAAAAAGATCTGATCATATCTCTCTGGTGAGATGTGAAGCTCACTGGCTGCCTATTAAGGCACGCATTGAGTTTAAAATCCTCTCAATCACTCACCGCTGCATTCAAAACACCGCTCCAACCTACCTCACCGAGCGCATCTCCAAAAAAACCAATTCCCGCACCCTGCGCTCATCCACGTCCACCACTCTTGCAACACCCAGATTCACCAGACAAAGTGCAGGATGTGCTTGCTTCACCTTCATTGCTCCCTCTCTCTCTGGACATCTATCTGCCCTCCCGACATGTATTGAAGAAGAACCATCCTACCTGGTCTTCTGCAAAAAATTAAAACTATTATTTTCAACAAATATGCCTAACTGCTGTACTATTACCTGCCGTCAACTGTAACTACTGTCCATCCAACATGTAAGCAAAACCAAAATCTTCAAGATTGACTACCCCTTTCTTTTGTCTTCAGATGGACAACAGGGCAGTGATTTGCTGCCCTGTTGCCCATCTGAGGACAAAAAAGAGGAATAGTCGATCTTGAAGCTTTTTGTTTTGCTTTAACTTTCTCCCTACTTTGTTTAAGATCGACCCCCCACCCCCCGATAACGAAAAATAGGGAGTCCCCAATTTGGTGTATCCCATCCACCATGTTACCCAGCAACTTTTTTCACCAATTGTTTTTTTCCTACCAATGTAACCTAGAGCCATGATACTTCCGGGTTTGGGCTCTATCAAATAAAATAAATAAATAAAATAAATAAACAGTACCCCTGGTAGCTGCATTGATCAAACAGTCGTCGATGTAGGGAAAGATTTGAATACCCAGCAAATGGAGATGAGACACCAATGGGGCCACCAATTTAGTAAGCACCCTCAGAGCTGATTTCAACCCAAAGGGAAGGACCCGGAACTGAAAATGACAACCCCACCACAGAAAACCTGAGATATTTCTGATGAGATGGGTGGTAGTAGGTATCCTGGACATCCAAAGCTACCAAACAGTCCCCTCCAACTGGATTTTTGCAACATCTCCCTTCGGAAGCTAACCCCCTTCAAACAAATTGAGGGCCTTCAGGTCCTATATCAACCTGAACTTCCCCAAGGGTTTTGGTAACGGAAAAACCCGGAAGTGGAACCCCTGGCTCCATTGCTTCGGGGGAACCCACACAATAGCCCTCTTGTCCAGCAGGTCGACAAGGGCTACGAACATGGCTGTCCTCTTGGTCCATTTTCTGGGCATAGCAGTCATGGTCATGCCGGACTGCACCAGGGGAGAGAGGAACTTGATCCGGGGCCCATACTGCACCATTTGGAGAGCCAAAATGCCTGTTGCCCACCCTTCCCATACAGGAAAAACATATAGCAGTCTCCCATCCATTGGCATGCAGTGGTTGTCAGGACTTCTGATGTTGAAGGGAAGGTTTTGCTGTGCCAGGACACAAACAAAATCCACGCAGCTTCCAAAAGAACCCATCCTTGTCGTTGGACCCATGTCCCCAGGGCTTAGCACCAGAAGGCTTGTTGCCAGCTGAAGAGGAAGACTTCCCCCGCAACTTGTCAGCATGCTTGTCCACTCTTAATACTTTGTGGACTTTGTCTTCTGGGGTGTTGCCAAAGAGTTTGTTTCCTTCAAACGGGAGCTTCAGCGCTTTAGCCATCTGGCAGACCTCACAACTCCAACCCCAAAGATGGACATGCCGCCTCGAAAAAACACTGGCCCCATTGCCATTGCTGTGCCCTGCACCCTATCAAATGATAAATCAGTAAGAAGGTCCACTTGTTTCTGCATATCTAACAAAATGGGTACGCAATCAGAGCCCACCTCCATAGCCTTGCATAGTTGCAAGAACCCACTAAGCACTGTTTCAGCAGTATAGGAACTGTAGATATTGGCACGAAGCGCTAGATGCAACCCCAAGTGGACTTTCTTCAAAGCTGAGTTTGCTTCCTGGTCAACCGTGTCTTGCACATTCGCCTCCTCCACTGCCATGGAAGACCTCCTAGCCAAACTGGCTAGGATATCATAAACCTCAATAGACTCAGGAAGAAAGGAATCCACACCTTTCAACAAATACAACTTGACCATGAAGCGGGGCATGCTTGTGATCCTTTCAATCCTTTTAAATCTCAGTCGCAGTATCTGAAATCAGGTGTAGGCCCATCGTGCGGTTGTGTCAAGCTTATAAGGGAATAAGGGTCTCAATCCCCTCTTCCGAACCACAGAAGCCAAATAGATTGACCCCTCTCACCGTGGTTGGCACGGGCGCCTGAAGACTGATATCACAGGAAGCCACGTGGCAGCCAATGGGGGAAGATGGAGTTAGGGAAAAGGGGATGGAGTGACAAAGGAAAGGAGGGGAACATACACAAGCAAATACATACAATACAGCGATATTCCTGAACCTGAAACTCTATTTCCTGAACGCCTAACCTGACCTCCTATACCTGTAATGAACTTGTTACATATGAATCATAATAGCTTTTTAAACTCCACTTTGCACCTCATAGAATACAAGCGGATAACCTAGAACATAGACTTGGAACATAACATATGGATTGAACATAACGTAGGACTTGGACAGTCATTTCTTGAACACACATAGATGCTTACAGGCTAAATGGCACAAACAAAAGTGTTTCCCATATTATGAAGACATGAGACACATGGCCCGTCGGGCACAATGAAGCCACAAACAATGATTTAGGAAAAAAGACACACACAAACATGCCCTTGTACGGTGTGGACTCATGAGTGTTATTTACATAGTCCTTCCCAGTGCCCAGTTTTATCCGTTCAGAGTTTTATAGCATGTTTCTACACATGGCGTGTCAATGCATGGCATGTATCTTAGGGCGTGTTACCTCACACTCCCACTCCAACGTTGAAGTAGTCAATTAATAAACAAGTAAGCATATAGCAACTCCAGAATATGAAAACACTTAACTGATGGTCCGGATGCCTCACAAGGACATCCGGACCCTGAAGAGCGATGCCCAAAGCTTATGGGAGCCCACTTCACCGCCGCGGCCCGTGGTTGTTCAGCTGTTCATCACCGTCGCGGCCCGGGGAAACTCCAAGAGTCCTTCGGCGTCTGAGAATTTCTGCATGCCTGCTCCTAAGCTGCCGTCGCCCGTGCTAACAATCATTAATTACCTGCACCGAGGCACAGGCGGCAGCGAGTTTTAACCGTTGCTGCTAATTAGCAGCTGTTGTAGCGCGCAATAGAAGAACTACACCTCACCCACGCCTCATGGGAAATGTAGTTTATCGCCTCTTGCAAAGCAAGAAGCGCCGACCTGAAGCTTTCCTCAGATTCCTGACAGGTTGTGTTTGTACTGCTGACGTTTTGGATCCATAGACGCATCCCCTACTACAGGGTCCGAGAAACCAATAGCCCCAGGCCTGAGACACCACCGCCTCAACTTCATCCACGGCCAGATATTTTTCTTCTGCCTCATCATCCGAAGGGGAGTGGCACGAGGAGGAAGCTGCAGAGGAGGAGGAGGAAGATGAAGAGGAACTGAACGTAGTCCGCTTCACTTCTTTGAACCCTCATGTTCATAATGTCCTTATTCATGTAACACTTGATCTCCTTCTGGCAAAGGGAGAACCTCAAATCCAATTTCCTCTTCTTACCCCCTTTCTGCATCTGCCCGCGTTGTTCTGGACTAGAGGAATCCTCCTTCGTCCCAATATGACTCTGCTTCTGCTTGTGCTTCCTGTGATGCTGGAAAGGCATCGGAGGGTCAGGGCCTCCGTATCCTTGTCCTTTACTGTTTTTATCCTGTGTTCTGTCGTGTTTTCCATGCAGGTGTTCATGTGGGACTCCTGGCGGTGCAGCTCTCTCTTTTGGTTTAGTGTCCAGACTCATGCGATACCCTCATGGCACCCATGGGTGGGGGTACAACCCTGTGCTCCTAGTGTATGTTTTTGGGCACCTTTGTGTGGCCCAAAGAGCAGGGTATGCGCTGGTGGCAGCTCCATGCTGAAGTTGACAGGTGCTCTGAGTATCCTCCATTTTGGGGATGCCCAGGCCCTGCCATTGGAATCAGTTGATTCCTGATAGGAAACGAGATGGCCCCTGTGGCCTCTTGCTTTCTATTGCCTATTACCTTGTTTTCCCAAAGTCCTGGGAAGCCCTGGCTCTGTCCCTTCCCCCTGACCGGCTGTTGGGTGGAAGTTCCATATATGGTGTTGTTGTGAAGTCCAGGCCAGACGGGCTTGAGCCTTCCCAATGACTGTATGTTGTGGGTACGCCTGTGGGTGGGACCTGGGTGAATGGAGTGTGTGACGAATACGCATTCTGTGTTGTGGGTGTCTAGTATCTGGTGTTTGACACACTGACTGAGACAGCCCTGCCCGAAACTGGTATGAATGCAGTGTGGAGTGTTGAATGGCTGAGTACTTGTCCCAATACACATAACTTGTTGTCAGTGTCTGGAGAGAAGTGAATGGCCTGAATGCACTATGCACCTGGTGGATGCCTGCCTGCATGAATGCCCTTCTGACCGATTGGTTGCCTGAGTGTGACCCAGCAGAATGAGTGGGAGATCAACTAGTATATCTGGGGGCCTCTCACTGCTAGAATTCGTGTTCAGAAGCTGAAGTCCACTAAGACGAGTAACTGGAGTAAATGAAGTTTAACCTTGAATCCCTGCTGGAAGAGAAGTCTTGCTGCTGCTCTACTTCGTCGATCTGAAAGCTGCTGTGCCTCCAAGGACTGACCCAGAAAGGACCTGGTAAGGCACCCTCTTCCCGAGCTACGAGGGACCATCGTGCACCAGCTGATCTTTGCCAAAGCTCCCTGGTCGACAGACCTATGACAGGCTGCCAACCAGAGACGGGGACTGCCGCGGAATCCCAAAGAGAAGCGCCCGGACTGTTGGTTGCCACTGTTGACGACCGCCGTCGCCGACCAGAGCTGCCGTGCTCCTGTTTGCCTAAGAACTTCATTTGATCCTAGGACGCTCTCGTCTCCATCGCCGCCCGCTTTATCCCGCTGGAGAAGGCCTGACCGTCGACGCGCCGAGGAGCATCCGCCGGTGGGTTTCCCGCCACCTAAAAGACCACAGAGACGCCGACGACTCAACGCCCTTGCTGGGCCACAGTTCTTCATCATCTCTTTGCGGTCCAGAACTATCGTCACTGAGGTGCCCCGCACGCCTCTTCCTTGCAGGACGCCAACGCTCCGTCGTCGACGAGCACCGCTAGGAACGAAGCTGCCACTTCACTGCCTTAGCTCACCCTGTTCGCCGTCGGACGTTCGACGACCCGTGACTCCTGCCTTAAAGGGAGGACACTCAAGAAGGGCTGTCGGTTTCCCGTCAACGAACGCTACAATTCCAGGTACATGGGGACTGTAGAACTATTGTAGAAGGAAATAAGACTCATAGAACAATATATGTACTGGTCTTGTGATACATCTTTGCTTTACAGGTTGCCTAGGTGGGGGGATCTCCACACAGAACTGTGTCTATGTAGCGGGGCCAGTATTCTGCCAATTGTTCCAACTGCTTTCCTCCTATTTTCTATTGTCTGTTTCCTTATTAATTTGATCTGTGTGACATTTAACCTGAGTACAGTTGATGCACTTTAATGAGATCTGCTAATAATTGTGGTACCACTTAGAACTTTATATATTTACCATTGTTGATTTTCTGAGCACAGAGTGAGTTATTGTGATAGTGTACATAACCTTGAATGTTAATTACAGTGTATGGACATTCCTTTGTGGGGGCTTGGGGACTACACTGTACTTAAGAACCAGCCTGCATCACCTCCTGAGAAGCTAGGCCTTGATTGCTCGACCACGTACCAATAATAGAGAATCTTGGCTGGGGTCCTCTGTGCCTCTCCTCTACCATATTGAGAGCAGAAGTACAGACAACCCCCCCTTCCAGTCTTTACACTGGTGGCAGCGGTGGTATGCTTATGGTTTTAAGAATCAGTGTATAACCGTGCCACTTACAAAATATCTGCACTTTATTAAATTCAGGTTTAGTTGTGTACAAGATAACTGCAATACAAGCAATGGAATCTATTGCAAATGGTAAATTGACTAGGATGAGCTTAGAGGCTCTCCAGAGTTCTTGTGAAGCCAGGGAGTTAGACTTTTTGGATAAGTCTAGGGCTGAGCTGATAGCTGTCCTGGTGGACTACCAGACTGATGGTGAAACTCTTGATGAGGGGGGGAATGCAACCAATGAGGACTCTGCCCCTGGGTCTTTTGCTGAATCTGTTTCTGGGAATGCCACCATTCCTGCTGCCTCTATTCCGAACCCCAGCTATTCCGTGGAAGGATGAAATTGGCCTTTGAATACCGCAATTTGGAAATAGAAGCTGAGCTTAAGAAAGAGGAGCTGGCACAGCAAATTGAACTCAAGAATAGGGATCTTGAAATCAAAGACAAGGACACTGAATGTCAAGGAATCCAGCTAGAGAAAGCTAGAGTGATATGATTTATGATATGATATGGCATTTAAAACGCACCTGTACACAAGTGTTTCAAGGCGCGACGAGGCAAGGGGGGAACAGAGGGAGGACAGACAATGATCCTACTAGGCCAGGTGTGATTCCGATCGCGCAAGTGCATGGGAAGGGGGGAAAGGAGAAGTGCGAGGGGGGAAGGGAGAGGGGAAAGTGCAGTACATGGGAAAGCGGAATAAATAAGAAAATAAGACAAATAAAACAGCCAGCTAATGGCAAGTGCAAGGGAGTGCAGACATAAGTGCTGGTAGGGGGACTGCAGGGATACAGAAAAAACAGTCCCCAAGTGCAGGGGTTGCCAGGGAGGCAGTGCAGGTAGGCAATTAACGGGGCCTGGGCCAGAGATCAGAAAGGGTGGCCAGGTAACCAGTGCAGTTTCAGTCAGTAATTTAGCAGGGGAGGGGTGGGGAGAAAGCAGAAGCAAAGATAAAGGTTTTGAGGTGTTTCCGGAACTGGAGATGGTTCTCGAGTTTCAGGGAGGCAGGAATGCTGTTCCAGAGAGAGGCCCCTGCCGAAGAGAGTGATCTGCCACCAACTCGTTGCTTGGAGAAGCGACTGACCCTGAGGGAGTTGGAGGCAGATGAGCGAAGAGCTCGGGAAGGAAGATATTTTGGGAGAGATAGTTGAAGGTACTGTGGCCCCAGTCCCCAGAAGGCCTTGTGTACAATGCAGAAGGTTTTAAACTTAATCCTTGCAGCCACTGGGAGCCAGTGCAGAGAGTTCAGTCCTGGAGAGATACGATCCTTGGGCTTGAGGCCAAGGACAAGTCTCGCAGTTCTGTTCTGGATAAGTTGTAGAGGGCGGAGAGTGGAGGCAGGCAGATTTAGATAGAGGCTGTTGTAGTAGTCCAGCTTAGAGAGGACCAGGGCTCTGGAGACAGAGAGCTTCTGGGGGAAGGAGAGGAAAGGAAGAATACCTCTAAGGAGGTACAGCTGGTAGTGTGACTTCTTGGAGATTTCAGAGATGTGAGGGTAGAAGTAGAGTGCAGAGTCGAAGATGACCCCGAGGTTTTTAGCCTTGCAGGTGGGAGTGGGAGGAGGGCCAAGAGAGGCCAGCTAGAGAGCTGTAGGGAAGGATGGAGTGGGTGTGCCGATGAGTAGAATCTCAGTCTTACTGGCATTAAGGAAGAGGTCATTGGCGGCACACCATTCCTGGATGGCAGACAGACAGTCAGAGATGAGGGAAGGAGAGGAGGAGGCAGAGGGTAGTCTGAAAATGAGCTGGGTATCATCTGCATAGCACTAAAAGTTGGGACAGAGAGCGGCGATGCGGTGGGCAAGGAGTGCCAGGTATTGGTTGAACAGCCAGGGAGAGAGGTTAGATCCCTGGGGGACACCACAGGTAGAGAAAAAGATGTCGGAGAGGAAGGACCCAAGTTGGACCTGGGAGGGTCGGTCAGAGGGGAAAGAAGTCAGCCACGCCAGAGCCTGGCCAGTGATACCCAGGTTATCACGGAGACTGTTGAACAGGATGGCATGGTTGACAGTGTCAAAGGCAGAAGAGAGATCAAGCAAGATAAGAATGCAAGGGGTGTTGGAGTCGAGGTTGGAGAGCAGGTCATCACGGATGTTCAGGAGAGCAATTTCCGTGCTTCTGGCAGCTCTGAACACAGACTGATGGTCATGAAGACAACCAACAGATTCAGTGTGGAGATTGAGCTGGGAGATGGCCAGTTTCTCCAGGAGCTTTCCCAGGAAGGGAGTGATGGAGATTGGGCGATAGTTAGCCGGGCAGGAGGGCTCGGCAGAGGGTTTCTTAATAAGAGGGTGCACAAGAGAGTGCTTCAGGGGGGAAGGGAAGACACCAGTGGCGAAGGAGTGGTTGCAGAAATCCTCCAGGGCAGGAGCCAGCGAGTCGATGTGATCCTTGATAGTTTTGGAGGAACAGGTGTGAACCTGTTTCGAAGAGACTTTCATAGATCGGACTTGTCTAGAAACCTTGTCTGCAGAGAAAAGGGGAAAGGCAGAGATTGAGGGGGGAGGGGTGGTTGCAGAAGGGCCAGAGGGAGAGCAGGGAATAGCGGGAGGGGGATAAGAGGAGGAGAGTGAGTACAGGATATCCTGAGTTTTAGAGATGAAGTGAGAAGCCAGTGCCGTGCAGAGGGCCTGGGAAGGGACTGGAGAGGTAGAGACTGCAGCAGGATTGGCCAGTTCCTTGCAGATTTTAAAGAGTTCAGCTGAGTTGTTAGATGCCGCATAGACGCGGACTTGGATATGAGCTCTCTTCTTGGTAAGGACGGAGAGCCGGTATTGCCTTTGTAGCAGGCGGCAGGCCAGTTTGTCAGAAGATGAACTTGAGGCACGCCATTTCCTCTCGGCAACCCTAAACTTGCGTTTTAGGGTGACGAGGTCAGAACCATACCAGGAGTTGCACTTGGCTTTGGGCTTCAAGCGGATTCTCGTGACAGGGGCAAGGATATCCAGAGTATCAGATATAGAAGAGTGGAGTGTGGAGAGGGCTGTGTCAGGGTGAGAGTCAGCCAGGGGGGAAGTAGGGGGTGAGAAGGTGGCGGAGAAAGCCTAAACTGACATGCGCTTCATGGGATAGGATGACTGAGAAGGTGGGTGGCAGTGATGTAGGTGGCTTGGCCTGCGGGGTAGGGAGGGTGAGGTGGGAGGATAGGAGAATGTGGTCACTCCAGGAGAGAGGAGTGGAGAGAGGGACAGAGAGGGGAAGGTCTGAAGAGATCAGAACATCGAGAGTGTGCCCTGAAGAATGATTCGGCCCAGAGGGGAGACTGGTGAGTGAGAGAGAGTCGCAGAGGTCGCGAAAGAGTTCAGAGGGGGTACAGGAGGCATCCAGGTAGATGTTGAAGTCTCCGAGGAGGAGGAGTTGAGTGGTTGAGGCTAGGAGTGAGGAGGAGAGATCTGCCCACTCAGAGAGGAAGGAAGAGACCTGACCAGGTGGCCGATAGATAGTAGCCACAGTAAGGGAATGGCTAGGCGAGAGAGAGAGCCTGCAGACGAGGCATTCAAAAGAGGCGTAGGCCTGCATAAGGAATGACAGAGGCCAGAATCCATTCCGGGAAGATAAGGGCTACACCCCCACCAGAGCGGTTGGGCCTGGGCGCGGAGAGGATCTTGTAGCCATCGGGTAGGAACATGTCAAAGCTGGTGACAGAGATGGCCGTAAACCATGTCTCAGTGAGACCGAGGACATCGAGGTCAAGCTCTTCAAGAAGGCGGCAGATATCAGAGGAGTGTTTGACAGCAGAGCGGGAGTTAAGAGTGGCAATGTGGAGAAGGTTGCCCTCCTTGAAGGACTTCCGGGGAGGGGTACAGATCAGAGGTACACCCTGCGGAAGTGTAGAAAGCGCCAGAGAGGGGGCAGAGAGGGAGGGGGAGGCAAGGTAGCCAAGGAAAGGGGGAGGGGACAGCAGAAGAAGAAAGGAAGTTGATGAGGTACGGAAAGCATCTGTCAAAGAGATGAAGGTTGGCCTGAGGGCCTTAGACCAAGACGGTCCCATTCGAATAGACATTAATGATGATAGAGGTTAAGAAGGAGGCCAGGAGGGCGCCCGAACGAGTGCCACCATTAATGGGAGAAGAGGAGAAAGGAGAGAGAACAGAGACCATATGAGGGGTCCATAGATCTGGTGAAGGCACGACAAAGAGGATGTCGGTGAGCGTTTCCTTGGAGGAGGCACTGATGTAGGTGTCAGCGATAGGGAGGCCTGGGTTGGAGACCAGGATATCCTTTTTAAACTTTTTCCTACCAGACTTAGTGAGGAGAGTAGTATAGTCAATAGAAAAACAGTTAGAATAGATAGGGGAGACAGAGAGTACCATAGATTAGGTGGGAGAGGAGGTGGTACCAGGGGTAGACAGACAGGCAAGACAGCGAGAGGCAAGTGCGCAGGAGAGTGGGACAAGACGATGGCACTCAGGAGGCGAGTGCAAGAAAGGCACAGGACATTTTAAAATAGGAAAGAAGACCTACCTAAATTTGAGATTCCTAAGGATGGAGAAAAGGCCTAGGTTTCACAGTGCAATTTTAGCGGGGTACAGATAAATGCAATTTAAAGCCACCTAAATTAGAGATTCCTAAGAGGGAGAAAAGGCCTAGGTTTCACAATGCAATTAGCGTGGTACAGATACACACAATTTAAAAACCACCTAAATTTGAGATTCCTAAAGAGGGAGAAAAGGCCTAGGTTTCACAATGCAATTAGCGGTGGTACAGATACACGCAATTTAAAAAACACCTAAATTTGAAATTCCTAAAGAGGGAGAAAAGGCCTAGGTTTCACAATGCAATTAGCGGTGGTACAGATAGACGCAATTTAAAAACCACCTACATTTGAGATTCCTAAAGAGGGAGAAAAGGCCTAGGTTTCACAATGGTACCATGGTACAATGGTACTGAGTGGAGACTTCAGCTAAACCAGTTGAGAGTGTCAGGTCCCCAGCCACCAAGTTTATGATAGATTTGGTTGGTGTGTTTGTGGAGGGTTCAGATATCCTCCAATGGTTTGAAGCGTTTGAAATGGCTTGTGCAATTCATGATGTTGATAAAAGAGATTGGGCTAAGTGTTTGCTAAGCAGAGTGCCTAAGACTGGATATGGCTGTATTCTGAAACTGAGTGTGGAAGAAAGGGGTCAGTATGAGTGCACGAAGTCTGCTTTGATTACCAAGATTGGCAAGGCACCTACCCAATACCTTAAAAGGTTCAGGGATTTTAAGAAGAGAGAGAATGGGCCTCATTACAACTCAGGCGGTAAGGGGTTTACGGCGCCGTAAACAGCGCCGACCCTTACCGCCTGAGTACGAGGTCCCTTAGCGCCATGGCGGATTTAACACCTGCTTTTAGCAGGTGTTAAAATCCATGGCGCTAAGGGACCATGGAGTTAATTACGCCACCGTAATTTACGGTGGCATAATTAACGCCTTCCCCACACCCATTATGCCCTATGGGGCAAAAATGGGAATGCGGAAGGGTAAATGGGGATTGGGGACTTACCGCCCCGCCAATCTCGGAATGGGGCGGTAAGTCCGGCAACCACCATGGCGTAAACATAGTTTACGCCATGGTGGTAAAGTCACGGCCCAGGCGGTAATTTACCGCCTGGGTCGTAATGAGGCCCAATGTGTCTTGGGTTTACAGGGTGAGTGCTGCGCTCATGAACATGATGGGGTAGACTGATGGTTACAAAGTGCAAATGTTTGTTGAATTGTCTCACCTTTTGTTTTTTGAGAATTTTTCTGAAGCCTGTTCACCAGAGCTGCGTCAGTATGTTGCTGACCAGAACATTTTGGATCCCTTTAAGCTGGCTAGGTTGGCTGACAAGTGGGTCTTCCATCGGGTGTCCCCTAAGGACTCCAGTGGGAAGGACAAGGACAAAGAAAAGGGGACCTCTCAGAAAGCTGAGGAGTCCCAAAAGCAGTCACAGTCGGGTAAACCAAAACCTTCCTCTCCTAAATCTAAAAATCTAGTGGGGATAAGACATCTGAGGGTGGTCGTCCACCTGCTGCAAATCAGGCTCCCAGTGGTTCCAGTACCGTACCCCACACTCCCGGCACTTGTTGGGAATGTGGGGCTCTGGATCACAGAAGGGGGGACTCCAAGTGTAAAGGTAAGGCACTTAGAGTACAGGCTGTCAGCCTGAGCTACCCTTACCCCATGTCGGAGGTGGAGGCCACTGTCCTCCCCTCCTCTACAGGAATCACCTTTGGTGCTCCTGTAGAGATTTCCTTAGTGTCCCTTGGTGCCTGGGACCAGTACGCAGAAGTACTGGCGACTGTCCCACAGAACACCCGTAGGTTTTTGAGAAGCGTCCTCCTGAATGGCCAGCCTTCTACTGATTTGAGAGCCACTGGGGCAAGCATGAGAGTGGTGGACAGGACCCTGCTCAAGCCAGAGGACTATGTCGGTGCTCCTCTGAGAACCACCAGGTTAGCTGGTGGGCCTCCCAAATTATTGCCTGTAGCCTTAGTGTAAAGACTGGTAGGGGGTGTCCGTACTTCCGCTCTCTATATGGTAGAGGAGAGGCACAGAGGACCCCAGCCAAGATTCTCTATTATTGGTACGTGGTCGAGCAATCAAGCCCTAGCTTCCCAGGAGGAGATGCAGGCTGGTTCTTAAGTACAGTGTAGTCCCCGAGCCCCCACAAAGGAATGTCCACACACTGTATTACTGAAAACACAGTCTTTATATAATTAATATTCAAAGGTATGTACACGATCACAATAACGCACTTTGTACTCGGAAGTCAATAATGATAAATATATACAATTCTAAAGTGGTACCACCAAGGTTAGCAAATCTCATTAAAGCGCATCAACTGTACGGTTAAAATGTCACACAGATCAATAACGAGGAAACCAGCAATAGAGATAGGCAGGGACGTAAGATGGTTGAAACAATAGGCAGAATGCTGACCCCTACCAATAGACACAGTTCTGTGTGGAGATCCCCCCACCTGGGCAACCTGTAAATAAAGATATATAGCACAAGCCCAGTCCATATAATGTTCAATAGTCTTACTTCCTCCTATTAAGGTTTTACCCCCCCAATGTACCTGGTGGAGTAGAGTTCTCCGCAGATGCGTGGACCGATCCTTCTTGAGTGCCTCCCTTTAAAGCAGGAGCCACGGATCGTCGAGAGGCGTCGGGGGAACTTGGCGTTCGGTGTCGGGGAATCAAAGGCCCTTCTTGAGTGCCCTCCCTTTAAGGCAGGAGTCACGGGTCGTCAAGCGTCCGACGGTGAGCAGGTTGAACTACGGCAGTGAAGTGGCAGCTTCGTTCCTAGCGGTGCTCGTCGACGACAGAGCGTTGGCGTCCTGCAAGGAAGAGGCATGCGGGGCACCTCGGTGACAATAGTTCTGGACCGCAAAGAGATGATGAAGAACTGTGGCCCAGCAAGGGCGTCGAGTCGTCGGCGTCTCTGTGGTCTTTAGGTGGCGGCAAACCCACCGGTGATGCTCCTCGTCGCGTCGACGGTCGGGCCTTCTCCAGCGAGAGAAAAGCAGGTGACGATGAAGACGAGAGTGTCCGATGATCAATTGAAGTTCTTAGGCAAAACGGGAGCACGGCGGCTCCGGTCGGCGACGGCGGTCGTCGACAGTGGCAGACAATAGTCCGAGTGCTTCTCTTTGAGATTCCGCGGCAGTTCCCGACTCGGGTCGCAGCCTGTCGAAGGTCTGTCTACCAGGGAGCTTTGGCAAGATCAGCTATGCACGATGGTCCCTCGTAGCTCAGGAAGAGGGCGCCTTACCAGGTCCTCTCTGGGTCAGTCCTTGGAGGAACAGCAGCTTTCAGATTGCAAAGGAGAGCAACAGCAATTCTTCTCATCCAGCAGGGCTTCAAGGTCAAGCTTTAGTTACTCCAGTTACTCGTCGTAGTGGACTTCAGCTTCTGAACACGATTCCTAGCAGTGAGAGGTCCCCAGATATACTGTTGATCTCCCATTCATTCCGCTGGGTCACACTGAAGCATCCAATCACGACTAAGGGCATTCATGCAGGCAGGCAGCCAATCAGGCACACGAGGTATTCAGGCCATTCACTTCTCTCCAGACACTCACAACAAGTTATGTGTATTGGGACAAGTACCGAGCCATTCAACACTCCAAGCTGCATTAATACCGGTTTCAGGCAGGGCTGTCTCAGTCATTGTATCAACCACCAGATACTAGACATCCACAACACAGAATGCATATTTGTCACACACTCTATTCACCCAGGTCCCACCCACAGGAGGTACCCACAACATACATCACCGGGAAGGCTCCAGCTAGTCTGGCCAGGCCTTCACAACAACACCATATATGGCATTTCTACCCAACAACCAGTCAGGGGGAAGGGACAGAGTCAGGGCTTCCCAGGACTTTGGGAAAACAAGGTAATGGGTAATAGAAAGCAAGAGGCCACAGGGGCCATCTTGTTGTCCATCAGGAATCAACGGATCCCAATGGCAGGGCCGGGGTATCCCAAAATGGAGGATACTCCACGCACCTGTCAAATTCAGCATGGAGCTGCCACCAGCCCATACCCTGCACTGCGGGCCACCCGCAGGTGCCCAAAAACATACACTATGGGCCCAGGGTTGCACACCCACCCATGGGTACCATAAGGGTATCCCACGGGTCCGTTCACCAAACCAAAAGAGAGAGAGCTGCACCGCCAGGAGTCCCACCTGAACTCCTGCGTGGAAAACACGACAGAACACACAATTTTATCACAATAAAAAGCAGTAAAGGACAAGGATACGGAGGCCCTGTCCCTCTGATGCATTTCCAGCATCACAGTCGCCCCCGCCAGACTGAGGTGGAGGGTGCCTAATCTCCCACGGGATAGACACCCTCATCCAGACGGTCAACATACCTTCTGGAAAGGCCATCTGCATTATCGTGACTCTTCCCTGGTCTGTGCTCTACGGTGAAGTCTAGCCCTTGCAGGCTAATGGACCACCTGAGCAGTTTCGGGTTCTCACCCTTCATCTGCATAAGCCACTTCAGGGGCTTATGATCTGTTTGGACCTTGAAGGTAGACCCCGTAAGGTAGCGCCTAAAACGTCTAAGGCTCCAAACTATACTAAAACATTCCTTTTCAACAGTAGCCCACCTAAGTTCTCTATCCTTGAGTTGTCTACTGATGAATATGATAGGATGTTCTCTCCCTTTGTCATCTAACTGGGACAAGACAGCTCCAATTCCGGTGTCGCAGGCATCCGTCTGGACGATAGAGGGCCGGCTGTAGTCAGGCGCACACAACACGGGTGCCCCAGACAGACTTTCTTTCAAGCCATCAAAGGCCCTCTGACAGTCTTCAGTCCAATTAACCTTCCTAGGCTGCTTGGGTGAAGTCAGAGCTGTCAGTGGTGCAGCTATGGTTCCATAATCCTCCATGAAATTGCGATAATACCCGGTGAGGCCCAAAAAGGCTCTCACCTGGGTTTGAGTAGTGGGAGTCTCCCAGTCCTGTAAATCCTGTACCTTACTGGGGAGAGGTTGTATTTGACCCCCTCCTACCTCATGACCAAGATATGTGACTTTCCCCTGAGCTATCTGGCACTTGGTGGCCTTGATAGTGAGGTTATCCCTTTTCAAGGCCTGCAACACTCTACCCAGATGTGTCAAGTGCACTTCCCAAGTGGAACTGTAGACGGCAATGTCGTCTAAATAAGCCACACAAAAGGCTTCCAGCCCACTGAGATCATGATTGACCAGTCTCAGGAAGGTTGCAGGGGGCATTCTTCAACCCAAAAGGCATGACCCTAAACTGGTAAAGTGCCTCTGGTGTTGAGAATGCCGTCTTTTCCTTGGCATGGTTCGTCAGAGCTATTTGCCAATAGCCTGAGGTGAGGTCAAACTTGCTCACAAATTTGGCAGCACCTATGGTGTCCACGAGCTCATCAGCCCTGGGCAATGGTTGCGCGTCAGTTTTGGTGACGGCATTGACTCCTCGGTAGTCCACACAGAACCTCCAATCCTTGGTACCTGTCTGGAAAATTGCCTTGGAGAAAAGGACCACGGGACTGGACGAAGGGACAGGTTGAGGGTTCAATAACACCCAGATCCAACATCTTGGCGACCTCAGCCTGGATGTGGTTCTTAACCGTATCTGACATTCGGTAGCTCCTGCTTTTGACAGGCACGCTGTCACCAGTGTCAATCTCGTGCTTACACCACGGTGTAAGGCCTGGCGTCAGGGAAAACAGAGAGGCATACTGCTGGAGCAAAGTCCTGCAGGCCCTCAGCTGCTCGGTTGTCAAATCTGGAGAGAGATGCACTCTACTGAGCCATCCTGAGGGTTGCTATGCAGCAAATCAGGAAGGGGCTCACTCTCATCCTCTTCTTGCTCTAAAGCCAGCAAGAGACATGAGACTTTGGCTCGCCTGTGGAAAGGCTTGAGCCTATTAACATGGAATACCTGAGGGGCTACCCCTGGGATTCCCATGTCAACCAGATAATTGACCTCGCCCATCTTGGAGATTATCCTGAAGGGTCCAGTCCATTTATCTGCCAATGCTCGAGGCTTGGTAGGCTCCATCACGAGGACCTCCTGTCCCGGAGTCCAATCCACTTGCGATGCTTTAAGGTCATGCCAGTATTTGTTCAATTCCTGGCTGGCCTTGAGATTCGCTGTTGCTTGACCCATCATCTGTGTCATCCTCCGTCTGAGGCCTAACACATAGTCCCCCACTTGCTTTGCGGGACCGGGAGGGGTGGCTTCCAAACCTTCTCTGATCAAGGCAAGGAGCCCCCTCACAGGATGTCCAAAGAGTAACACAAAGGGGCTGAAACGAACACCCTCTTGAGGTACCTCTCGGTAAGCAAACAGCAGGCATGGCAGGAGGAAATCCCATTTCCTCCTTAGGGTCTCTTCCAAAGCACCTATCATGCCCTTGAGAGTTTTATTAAATCTCTCAACCAGACCATTGGTCTGGGGGTGGTAAGAGGTGGAGAACTTGTAGATTACCCCGCACTCTTTCCACATGGTTTTCATGTAACTAGACATGAAGTTGGATCCTCTGTCGGAGACAACCTCCTTGAGGAATCCAACACGGGTAAAAATGCCCAGGGCTCTCTGGCAACCACCTTGGCAGTAACAGTCCGAAGGGGTATAGCCTCAGGGTACCTGGTGGCATGATCTACCAAAACCAGGGTGAACCGATGTCCACCTGACGTGGGAGGGTCAAGGGGACCGACAATGTCGATGCCCACCCTCTCAAATGGTGTGTCAACCCCTGGAAGTGGCTGCAGTGGGGCAATGCCACTGCCTCCAGTCTGGCCAGACAACTGACAAGTTGGGCAGGGCCTGCATTGGGACTCCACTTCTACTCCTATCCGAGGCCAGTAGAAATGGGCCGAGAGCCTCTGCTTAGCCTTCTTGGTACCAGAGTGACCAGCCAAGGACACCTCATGCGCCAACTGCAGTAGGAAGGGCCTGTAAACCTGGGGTACCACCAACCTCTTGAGGGCACCAGGTTCAGGCTTAGTGGGCTCACCAACAAGGAGCTCACCCTCCCAATAAATCCGGAATGTCGTAGGCACGTCTCCTTGTGCCTGGGATAGGGCCTGTTTCCTCAGACCCTCGAGAGAGGAACACTCTCTCTGTCCTTTACAGAAGTCGGCCCGGGAGGGTCCCCCTTCAGCTAACAAGCATTGAAGATCGGGATGATCCTCCGGGTTGAGAACCTCTCCCACAGGAGAGTCTTCTGGCTCTTCTCCCACAGGAGTTGAGACGGGGTTTACCACTGGACCCAGCCCGTCCAGAGCATGGATCCCAATGGGTGCTGTAGGAACAGCAGGAAGAGAAGGAGCTCCCTCCACAGAGGTAGCCTTCTTGCTCTTCCTTCGTCTTGCCTTAGGCTGCGCCTTCGGCTCGGGTACCTGACTCACAGCCAGACCCGGTGTCACCTGTGACCTAGTGACCGCAGCAGTGGTCGTGGGAAGACCATCCACGATCAATCCCAACTCTACTAGATTGTTACCTAACAGAATGTTAGCAGGGACATTGCCCTGAACCAGGACAGGAAGCTTGGCAGTCTTGTCTCCAATTACGAGTGTGACTCGGGCTACAGGCGATAATTTGGGAGGCCCACCAGCTAATCTGGTGGTTCTCAGAGCAGCATCTACATAGTCCTCTGGCTTGAGCAGGGTCCTGTCCACCACTGTCATGCTTGCCCCAGTGTCTCTCAAACCATTAGAAGGCCGGCCATTCAGGAGGACACTTCTCAAAAATCTACGGGTGTTCTGTGGGATAATCGCCAGTACTTCCGCACACTGGTCCCAGTCCCCAGGGGACAATAAGGAAATCTCTACGGGAGCACCAAATGTGATCCCAGTAGAGGAGGGGAGGACAGTGGCCTCCAACTCAGACATGGGGTAAGGGTAGGTCAGGCTGACAGCCTGTATTCCAAGTGCCTTACCTTTACACTTGGAGTCACCCCTTTTGTGATCCAGAGCCCCACAGTCCCAACAAGTGCCGGGAGTGCGGGTTACGGTACTAGAACCACCGGGAGCCTGCTTTGCAGCAGGTGGACCACTACTCTTATTCCCACCCACAATGACTTATCCCCACTAGATTATTGGGTCTTAGGAGAGGAGGGTTTAGGTTCATTCGACTGTGACTGCTTTTGGTACTCCTCAGCTTTCTGAGAGGCCCCCTTTTCTTTGTCCTTGTCCTTTCCACTGGAGTCCTTAGGGGACACCCGGTGGGAGACCCACTTGTCAGGCAACCTATCCAGCTTAAAGGGATCCAAAATGTTCTGGTCAGCAACATACTGACGCAGCTCCGGTGAACAGGCTTCAGAAAAATGCTCAAAAAACAACAGGTGGGACAATTCAACAAAGGTTTTCACCTTGTAACCATCAATCCACCCCATCATATTCATGAGCGCAGCACTCACCCAGTCAACCCAAGACACATTCTCTCTTTTCTTAAAATCCCTGAACCTTTTAAGGTATTGGGTAGGTGTCTTGCCAAACTTGGCAATCAAAGCAGATTTCATACACTCATACTGACCCCTTTCTTCCACACGCTTCAGAATATAGTCATATCCAGTTTGAGGCACTCTGCTTAGCAAACACTTAGCCCAATCTTTTTTGTCAACATCATGAATTGCACAAGCCATTTCAAACGCTTCAATCCATTGGAGGATATCAGAACCCTCCACAAACACACCAACCAAATCCTTCATAAATGTAGCTGCTGGGGACCTTACACTCTCACTGGGTTTCGCTGAAGTCTCCACTCGAGCTTTCTCTAGCTAGATTCTCTGACATTCAGTGTCCTTGGGCCTCATTACGACCCTGGCGGTAAGTACCCGACATTACCGCCATGGCGTAATGAACGTGTACGCCGTGGACCGATGGCGGAAAGAGCGCCACATTCCGAGCCATCGCGCACGAGCATTACGCCATGGCGGTAATGTAAATAACGCCATGGCGGAAAGGGCCCCTACCAGCATCGTAGGCCACGCAAGGTGCACTACCGCCACCCATCTCAGCGGCCACCGTAATTAGCGGCCACCGTAATCAGCGGTGGCCGCAATTAGCGGTCACCGTAAAAAGCGGAACCGGAAATAGCGTCATCGCCGTGGAACGGGAAACAATACGGCGGCCATCTTTAAAAACACAATACATTGCCATCCTTCACAACAACTCCAGATCCAACCCTGACACCTGTCCCAACCCATCACCCACCCATTTAACCACCCAAAAATGCCCAAAGTTGTCAAGAAGGCATGCGACCACCAGCGCCAGGACAGATTCTTCCGGGAGGAACTGAGCATGCTCGCTGAGACCCTACAAGACAATGCAGCCGTTGTTTTTTCGCCACAAATGACCAGGCCGGCGATAGCCAAAAAGAAGGCCATATGGGCCCTGGTGGCAGAGCGCGTCAGCGCGGTGGGGACCGTACCCCGCACCCCACATAAGTGCAGGAAGCAGTGGGAGGACCTTAGGCTACGTGTAAGAAGCATCATCTCTGCCAACCGCAACCTTGCTCTGGCTACCGGTGGAGGCTCTGAATCCCCACTGAAACTCCAACCGTGGGAGGAAATATGTGCCAGCACGACTCGCATGGAAGGCATTGAAGGCGTCGGAGGGATGGAAAGAGGAGTACCGACATCAGGCGATGAAGGTAGGTGCCTCAAATCAAGACATGCCATAGTCACTGAAGTCCATTCATGTGTAGCACAATGTTGCCCTAGAGTGTAAATGCAACACATTAGCTGGACACTGCCCACAGCCACATGCGAGCTCCACCCTGTATACATGTAGCATGCACACCCTAACTGCCGGCACCCACATACCTCCATCCTCATTCCACACAAAAAGGAGACAACCTGCATGCCCCTGTCTCAAATGTGCCTCATCTACTGACCAAAATCATGTCAATCATTGTCATTCCAATGTCCGCAGACCCATCAATAACGTTCTCCCTCCTTTGCTCCACCACAGGCTCAGAATCACACCCCGAGGACGAGGACACCCCTGCAACAAAAAGAGCCAAGAAGGCCAAGACAACCATTTACGCACCCTAAACCTCAGCTGCAGTGAGGCAGACCCCACAGCAAGCACAATCCACTGCCAGCAAACAGGACGGCCCACCGGCAAGCACCCCAGTAGGCAGCAGGCCAGCAGCAGCACCACCACCTGTTCCAACATTGCCTGCCACAGAAGGCACCGGTTCTGCGGCCAGCAGCAGCATTGGAGAATCAGCTGCCATTGCAGCATGCTCAGACTCTGACATTGAGGAGCACGACGTCAGACACCCCACTGACCTTCCACATTCCCCCTGTTCGTCCCATGCCAGCCCCCATGAGGATCCCACACAGGGGCACACAGAGGAAGAGGAGTGGCCATCTACCCCATGCCCAGTTCTAAGTCCACAGGAGGGGAGCAGCCCCTCCATCACACCACCAGCAATGGGCATGGCCCAGCAGGGGCACCAGTCCCTTGAGGACATCATTCAACGGCAGGAACAGCTGTCCACGCTACTCACCGAGCATGCTGCGGAATGTGTGGGGGCTAGGGCAGCCATCGAACAGGCTAAGGAGACCCTAAGGGCCGAAATTGTGCAGAACACTGACACCCTGAGGGATGCAATGCAGTCCATGTCAAGGGACATTTGTGGCGAACTTGCCGGGGTGCGCCGTGTGCTCTCTGAGCTCTCCCACACCCTACAGGACATGCATGCACAGGAGCAGGCAGGGACATCCTCCGCTGCCAGTTCTGCCCAGAGCAGCCCCGTCCGACGTTCAGGACGGAACCTGCGCTCCACAGGCAGGGGTGCCCCGGGGGCCGGGAGAGGGGGCTTGTAATAGCCTGTGCCCACTGTTACAGGCATCTGTAGACACTCACAGGGGGTGTGTTGGGGTGTGCAGGGGGGAGGGTAGAGGGGGGAGGGGGTGTGTTGGTGTGTGCAGGGGGGAGGGGTTGTGTTGGAGTGTGCAGGGGGGAGAGGGGAGGGGGTGTGTTGGGGTGTGCGGGGGGAGGGGGTGTGTTGGAGTGTGCAGGGGGAGGGGGGAGGGGATGTGTTGGGGTGTGCAGGTGGGAGGGGTGAGGGGAGAGGGGGTGTGTCACGACAATTTATGATTAAAATACACTTTTTTCTTTTTCGAAATGAAATGTGTGGACATTTTCATTGCATATGTGTGCTTTATTGGTGTACAGTCCACAGTGTGTATGTCCCAGAGACACACAGTGCCCCAAGTGCTGTCTCCATGTGATACACACCATCCGTGTGTGCTAGAAGCATTGGTCGATGATATTTTGACGCATTTCACGCCCCTCCTGTGCATCACCTCCTCCATGAGGTGCGGCCCCATCTGCACCCTCCTCATCCTCATCGTCAGGTGGTTGCAGTTCTGCGTCAGGGGGCAGGGGCACATTTCGTCTGACGCACATATTGTGTAGCATGACACATGCCATGACCATCTTTGCCACCTTCTCATGGCGGTACAGGAGTGCCCCACCAGACCTGCTGAGGCTTTGGAACCGTGCCTTCAATAGGCCGAATGTCTGCTCAATGACCACACGGGTACGTGTATGTGCACGGTTGAAGTCCTCCTCGTGCTGGTTCTGCGGGTTCCGGACTGGTGTAAGGAGCCACCTCTTCAGGGGATAGCCTGCATCACCTGTATGTAGGCGAGAATGTATGTGTCAGTCATGACATCTGATCAAGAACATGATGTGCCACCATGGCTTGCATCCAACTGTTACTTTGGACCACTTCTAAATGCACTAATTGATTCACACAATGCAACCAGTATATGCTCATGGCTCTCATGGCCTGTTTTGCATGCCATCACCCAATGTATGCAGAGGGGTGGAGTGCATTGTGAGTGCCCATCCACTGTGTCCGTTCATGTTGGCCTGGCACGTGTCCTGTGATGTCAATGCGCACTTCATTGCAACATTGCTGTGGGCCTCATCATGACCCCAGTGAGCAATGCTGATGTTGATAGGGACATTTTGGGGGCCCTGCTGTCTGTGTAATGGTGTGTTGATGTTTCTGTCCGTCATGTGCCTCCTTCGTGGGCAGTTATGGGGGACAGGCCTTTCGGTTGATGGTGTTTGGTGACGTGCATGTAGGTGCATTTCATTGTTGACAATGTGGTCTGAATTGGTAGAATGCACTTGCAGATGGTTGTGTCATGGTTGGGACACGACCTCATTCACATGGTAGGGCTGCATACATTGGGTATTGGCTTCACTGGTGTTGGGTGGAGTTTGGGTTGCTTTAGGGTATCATCTGTCTCCGTTCTCTCTGCTACTCACAGCCTGGTGGAGTATGCATCATTCCCCCCCCCCTTTCAGCCAGGTGGAGTATGCATTGGTACGTCGTTCACCTACCGACTTCACATTTCCATGGTCATGACATTAGACTCACTGAGTAGCCAGGATCTTGGGCCTGCATGTCGCTCCATGTAGCGTGGTATTGTGGAGTTCCTCAGGACCATTGAATCATGGGTTGATCCGGGGAATCGGACACAACAATGTGTGATGATCTTGTTGGAGTCACAGACCATTTGCACGTTGATTGAGTGGAATTGTTTCCGGTTGCGGTACGGTACCTCCATGGCACGTGGAACCACCAATTCCACATGGGTGCAGTCGATGGCACCAATGCAACCAGGTATGCCGGCTAGTGCATGGAAACCCACTTTGGTGTTTGCAATCTCCTGGGCAGTCCGTGGTAATGAGATGTGGTTGTCTGTGTGCTTGAGGAGGGCATCGAGCACTTGGATGAGTGTACGTGAGAATAATGGTTGTGAAATGCCATGCAAGTGCCCCACTGTGTGCTGGTAGGTGCCTGTGGCCAGGAAGTGGAGTACAGACACTACCTTCAGTAGGGCTGGGATGGCGGTTGGACATTCTATCATGCTGACAATGTCGTTGTGTGTCATGTCTACGATGGCGTTGATGGTGTCCCCGTCCAAACGGTACAGGGTGTGGATCTGCTCAGCAGTGAGGTTGAATGGACTGGCTCTGATGCGTGGGATTGGGGGCTGCCTGCGTAGTGGCACTGGCTGTGCTGGTGGGGCTTGCTGGCCCTGCCTTGCCCTCCTTCTCCTCCTGCGTCTCCTCTGTGCTGCCTGTTGTTGTTGTTGTTGTTGTTGTTGTTGTAGTAGCACTTGCATTGCTATCAGGTCCTCCAGCCCCAACATTGCAAGTCGTATTGGTATCATTGTGGAGTGTGACTGGGTGTGGGATGGGGTGTGCTCTTTTTGTACTTCCTGAGTCTGTATTGCCTCCACCTGTGCTGTTTCTGTGCACCTGTGGCAGCTGGATTCAATTTACATGGTCATTTACGGTTGGTTCGCGATGGCGTACTTAGCGCCATGGCGGTAAGGTACTTAACGGGCTGGGTGATGGCATTAGGTGCATGTCCGCTTGGGTCGGCATTCGCGTACCTTTCCGCCATGGCGCTAAGAATGGTGTGGGAGGTCGCGTGTGTGCGTCCTTGGCGCAGATAGCGGCAGCGTGGACTACGATGCCGCTAATGGCATCGCAGTTAACGGTCAAGGGTCATAATCGGACCTAGCGGAAAACGATGGCGGTAATCATTTACTGCCATCATTTTTCGCTTACCGCCAGGGTCGTAATGAGGCCCCTTGTCTTTGAGTTCAAGATCCCTATTCTTGAGTTCAGATCCCTATTCTTGAGCTCCACTTGTTGAGCCAGCTCCTCCTTCTTAAGCTCAGCATCTATTTACAACTTGTGATATTCAAAGGCCAATTTCATCCTTAATAACTCAAGCTCCAAGGAATTGCTGGGGTTCGGAACAGAGGCAGCAGGAATGGTGCCATTCCCAGAAACAGATTCAGTAGGAACCCCAGGGGCAGAGTCCTCATTGGTTGCATTCCCCCCTCATCAAGAGTTTCACCATCGGTCCGGTAGTCCACCAGGGCAGCTATCAGCTCAGCCCTAGACTTATCCACAAAGTCTAACTCCCTGGCTTCACAAGCACTCTGGAGAGCCTCTAAGCTCATCCGAGTCAATTTACCATTTGCAATAGACTCCATTGCTTCTAATGCAGTTATTTTGTACACAACCAAACCTCAATTTAATAAAGTGCAGATATTTTGTAAGTGGCATGGTTATACACTGATTCTTAAAACCATAAGCATCCCACCAATGCCACCAGTGTAAAGACTGGTAGGGGGTGTCCTTACTTCCGCTCTCTATATGGTAGAGGAGAGGCACAGAGGACCCCAGCCAAGATTCTCTATTATTGGTACGTGGTCGAGCAATCAAGGCCTAGCTTCTCAGGAGGTGATGCAGGCTGGTTCTTACGTACAGTGTAGTCCCCGAGCCCCCACAAAGGAATGTCCACACACTTATTGCTGAAAACACAGTCTTGATATAATTAATATTCAAAGGTATGTACACGATCACAAACACGCACTTTGTACTCGGAAGTCAATAATGATAAATATATAGAATTCTAAAGTGGTACCACCAATGTTATCAAATCTCATTAAAGTGCATCAACTGTACGGTTAAAATCTCACACAGATCAATAACGAGGAAACCAGCAATAGAGATAGGCAGGAACGTAAGATGGTTGAAACAATAGGCAGAATGCTGACCCCTACCAATAGGCACAGTTCTGTGTGGAGATCCCCCCACCTGGGCAACCTGTAAATAAAGATATATAGCACAAGCCCAGTCCATATAATGTTCAATAGTCTTACTTCCTCCTATTAAGGTTTTACCCCCCCAATGTACCTGGTGGAGTAGAGTTCTCCGCAGATGCGTCGACCGATCCTTCTTGAGTGCCTCCCTTTAAAGCAGGAGCCACGGATCGTCGAGAGGCGTCGGGGGAACTTGGCGTTCGGTGTCGGGGAATCAACGGCCTTTCTTGAGTGCCCTCCCTTTAAGGCAGGAGTCACGGGTCGTTGAACGTCCGACGGTGAACAGATTGAACAACGGCAGTGAAGTGGCAGCTTCGTTCCTAGCGGTGCTCGTCGACGACAGAGCTTTGGCGTCCTGCAAGGAAGAGGCGTGCGGGGCACCTCGGTGACGATAGTTCTGGACAGCAAAGAGATGATGAAGAATTGTGGCCAGGCAAGGGCGTCGAGTCGTCAGCGTCTCTGTGGTCTTTAGGTGGCGGGAAACCCACCGGCGGATGCTCCTCGGCCCATCGACGGTCGGGTCTTCTCCAGCGGGAGAAAAGCGGGTGACGATGCAGACGAGAGCGTCCGATGATCAATTGAAGTTCTTAGGCAAAACGGGAGCACGGCGG
This sequence comes from Ambystoma mexicanum, assembly GCF_040938575.1. Taxonomy (NCBI): domain Eukaryota; kingdom Metazoa; phylum Chordata; class Amphibia; order Caudata; family Ambystomatidae; genus Ambystoma; species Ambystoma mexicanum. The sequence goes on from NC_090923.1 coordinate 723,219,929, forward strand.
CTCCGGTCGGCGACGGCGGTCGTCGACAGTGGCGGACAACAGTCCGAGTGCTTCTCCTTGAGATTCCGCGGCAGTCCCCATCTCCGGTCGGCAGCCTGTCGAAGGTCTGTCTACCAGGGAGCTTTGGCAAAGATCAGCTGTGCACGATGGTCCCCTATAGCTCGGGAAGAGGGCGCCTTACCAGGTCCTCTCTGGGTCAGTCCTTGGAGGCACAGCAGCTTTCAGATTGTGAATGAGAGCAACAACAATTCTTCTCGTCCAGCAGGTCTTCAAGGTCAAGCTTCAGTTACTCCAGTTACTCGTCGTAGTGGACTTCAGCTTCTGAACACGATTCCTAGAAGTGAGAGGTCCCCAGATATACTGTTGATCTCCCATTCATTCCGCTGGGTCACACTCAAGCATCCAATCACGACTAAGGGCATTCATGCAGGCAGGCAGCCAATCAGGCACACGAGGTATTCAGTCCATTCACTTCTCTCCAGACACTCACAACAAGTTATGTGTATTGGGACAAGTACCGAGCCATTCAACACTCCAAGCTGCATTCATACCGGTTTCGGGCAGGGCTGTCTCAGTCATTGTGTCAACCACCAGATACTAGACATCCACAACACAGAATGCATATTTGTCACACACTCTATTCACCCAGGTCCCACCCACAGGAGGTACCCACAACATACATCACCGGGAAGGCTCCAGCTAGTCTGGCTGGGCCTTCACAACAACACCATATATGGCATTTCCACCCAACAGCCAGTCAGGGGGAAGGGACAGAGTCAGGGCTTCCCAGGACTATGGGAAAACATGGTAATGGGTAATAGAAAGCAAGAGACCGCAGGGGCCATCTTGTTTTCCATCAGGAATCAACGGCTCCCAATGGCAGGGCCGAGGGATCCCAAAATGGAGGATACTCCGCGCACCTGTCAAATTCAGCATGGAGCTGCCACCAGTCCATACCCTGCTCTGCGGGCCACCCACAGGTGCCCAAAAAAATACACTAGGGGCCCAGGGTTGCACCCCCACCCATGGGTGCCATAAGGGTATCCCACGGGTCCGTTCACCAAACCAAAAGAGAGAGAGCTGCACCGCCAGGAGTCCCACCTGAACTCCTGCGCGGAAAACATGACAGGACACACGATAAAAAGCAGTAAAGGACAAGGATATGGATGCCCTGTCCCTCCGATGCATTTCCAGCATCACACTTAGTCACACTCATGATTGGAGACAAGACAGCAAAGCTTCCTGTCCTGGTTCAGGACAATGTACATGCTAGAATTCCGTTAGGTAATGATCTAGTAGAGTTGGGGTTGATCTCGGATGGTCTTCCCTTGACTGCTGCTGCAGTCACTAGGTCACAGGTGACACAGAGTCTGGCTGTGAGTCAGGTACCCAAGCCAAAGGCGAGGCCTAAGGCAAGAAGAAGGAAGAACAAGAAAGCCACCTCTGTGCAGGGGGCTCCTTCTCTTCCCGCTGTTCCTACAGCACCAATTGGGATCCATACTCCGGACGGGCAGGATCCAGTGGTAAACCCCGTCTCAACTCCTGTGGGAGAAGAGCCAGAAGACTCTCCTGTGGGAGAGGTTCTCAACCCGGAGGATCATCCCGACCTTCAATGCTTGTTAGCTGAAGGGGGACCCTCCTGGGCGGACTTCTATAAGGGACAGAGAGAGTGCCACTCTCTCGAGGGTCTGAGGAAAGAGGCCCTGTCCCAGGCACAAGGAGAAGTGCCTAGGACATTCCGGATCTATTGGGAGGGTGAGCTCCTTGTTAGTGAGCCCACTAAGCCTGAACCTGTTGCCCTCAAGAGGTTGGCGGTACTCCAGGTTTACAGGCCCTTCCTGCTGCAGTTTTGCGCATGAGGTGCCCTTAGCTGGTCATCTTGGTACCAAGAAGACTAAGCAGAGGCTCTCTGCCCATTTCTACTGGCCTCGGATGGGAGTGGAAGTGGAGTCCCACTACAGGACCTGCCCAGCTTGTCAGTTATCTGGCAAGACTGGAGGCAGTGTCATTGCCCCACTGCAGCCATTGCCAGTGGTTGGCACACCGTTTGAGAGGGGGGGCATCGACATTGTCGGTCCTCTTGACCCTCCCACTTCAGGTGGACATCAGTCCATCCTGGTCTTGGTAGATCATGCCACCAGGTACCCTGAGGCTATACCCCTTCAGACTGTAACTGCCAAGGTGGTTGCCAGGGCTCTCCTGGGCATTTTCACCCATGTAGGATTCCCTAAGGAGGTTGTCTCTGACCGAGGATCCGACTTCTTGTCTAGTTACATGAAAACCATGTGGAAAGAGTGCGGAGTAACCTACAAGTTCTCCACCTCTTACCATCCCCAGACCAATGGTCTGGTCGAGAGATTTGATAAAACTCTCAAGGGTATGCTAGGTGCTTTGGAAGAGCCCCAAAGGAGGAAATGGGATCTCCTCCTGCTATGCCTGCTGTTTGCTTACCGAGAGGTACCTCAAGAGGGTGTTGGTTTCAGCCCCTTTGAGTTACTCTTTGGACATCCCGGGAGGGGGCACCTTGCCTTGATCAGAAAAGGTTTGGAGGCCACCCCTCCAGGTCCCGCTAAGCAAGTAGGGGGACTATGGGCCTCATTACACGGATGGCGGTAAGGATTTACCGGTACCGGTAAAATATCGGTACCAGTAAATCCTTACCGCCTTACTACGAGGTCCCTTTGCGGGTTGGGGGATTTAACGCCTGCTTTTTGCAGGTGTTAAAAACCAACCCGCAAAGGGACCCAGGGAGCTAATTACGGTACCGCAATTTGCGGTACCGTAATTAGCGCCTTCCCCATTCCCATTATGCCCTATGGGGCAAAAATGGAAATGGGGAAGGGCAATGGTGGAAGGGGGAATTACCACCCCGCCAACCTTGGAATGGGGCGGTAATTCCCCTTTCTGCCAAGGCGGTGCCGGTATTTTACCGGCATGAACCATGGCGCTAATAGCGCCATGGTTCTCCGCCATCCGTGTAATGAGGCCCTATGTGTTAGGCCTCAGAAGGAGGATGACATAGATGATGGGTCAAGCAACAGCAAATCTCAAGGCCAGCCAGGAATTAAATAAGCACTGGCAGGACCTTAAAGCCTTGCTAGTGGATTGGACGCCGGGACAGGAAATCCTTGTCTGCCCAAGCCTAGAGCTTTGGCAGACAAGTGGACTGGGCCCTTCAGGATCATCTCCAAGATGGGCGATGTAAATTATCTGGTTGGCATGGGAATCCCAGGGGTAGCCCGTCAGGTATTCCATGTTAACAGGCTCAAGCCTTTCCACAGGCGAGCAGAAGTCTCATGTCTCTTGCTAGCTTCAGAGCAAGAATAGGATGAGAGTGAGCCCCTTCCTGATTTGCTGCATAGCAACCCTCAGGATGGCTCAGTGGAGGGAGTGCATCTCTCTCCAGATCTGACGACAGAGCAGCAGGAGGCCTACAGGGCTTTGCTCCGGCAGTATGCCTCTCTGTTTTCACTGACACCAGGCCTTACACCGTGGTGTAGGCACGAAATTGACACTGGTGACAGTGTCAGTGGTGTCGCCAGGAATCAAATTTAGGAGGGGCCAAAGACAAAAGTAGAGGGGCACAGACAAAAGTAAGGGGAGAACATGGTCACTGCTCATGTTAGGTAGGGGGGACATGTGGGGCACATGGTTTCACAGGGGGGGCCCTGGCCCCCCCAGTCCTCCCCCTAGCAACGCCACTGGACAGTGTGCCTGTCAAAAGCAGGTGCTACCGTATGTCAGATACAGATAAGAACCACATCCAGGTTGAGGTCGCCAAGATGTTGGATCTGGGTGTTATTGGACCCTCAACCAGTCCCTGGTCCAGTGGTCCTTGTCCCCAAGGCAAGTTCCCAGGCGGGTAACAAGGATTGGAGGTTCTGTGTGTACAACCGAGGAGTCAATGCCGTCACTAAAACTGACACGCACCCATTGCCCAGGGCTGATTAGCTTGTGGACACCATAGGTGCTGCCAAATTTGTGAGCACCTTTGACCTTACCTCAGGCTATTGGCAAATAGCTCTGACGGACAATGCCAAGGAAAAGACAGCGTTCTCAACACCAGAGGGACTCTACCAGTTTAGGGTCATGCCTTTTGGGTTGAAGAATGCCCCTGCCACCTTCCAGAGATTGGTCAATCATGCGCTCAGTGGGCTGGAGGCCTTTTATGTGGCCTACCTAGACGACATTGCTGTCTACAGTTCCACCTGGGAAGAGCATTTGACACACCTGGATAAGGTGTTGCAGGCCTTGAAAAGGGCTAACCTCACTATCAACGCCACCAAGTGCCAGATAGCTCAGGGGAAAGTCAAATATCTTGGTCATGAGGTAGGAGGGGGTCAAATCCAACCTCTCCCCACTAAGGTACAGGATGTACATGATTGGGAGACTCCCACTACTCAAACCCTGGTGAGAGCCTTTTTGGGCCTCACTGGGTACTATTGCAATTTCATGGCAGACTATGGAACCATAGGTGCACCCATGACAGCTCTGACTTCACCCAAACAACCTAGGAAGGTTAATTGGACTAAAGACTGTTAGAGGGCCTTTGATGGCTTGAAAGAAAGTCTGTGTTGTGTACGCCTGACTACAGCCAACCCTTTATCGTCTAGACGGATGCCTGCGACACCGGAATTGGAGCTGTCTTGTCCCAGTTAGATGACAAAGGGCGGGGACATCCTATCATATTCATCAGTAGACAACTCAAGGGTAGAGAACTTAGGTGGGCTACTGTTGAAAAGGAATGTTTTAGCATAGTTTGGAGCCTTAGGCGTTTTAGGCCCTACCTTACAGGGCCTACCTTCAAGGTCCAAACAGATCATAAGCCCCTGAAGTGGCTTATGCAGATGAAGGGTGAAAACCCGAAACTGCTCAGGTGGTCCATTAGCCTGCAAGGGCTAGACTTCAGCATAGAGCACAGACCAGGGAAGAGTCACCATAATACAGATGGCCTTTCCAGAAGGTATGTTGACCGTCTGGATGAGGGTGTCTATCTCGTGGGAGATTAGGCACCCTAACCTCAGTCTGGGGGGGGCGACTGTGATGCTGGAAATGCATTGGAGGGTCAGGGCCTCCGTATCCTTGTCCTTTACTGTTGTTATCGTGTGTTCTGTCATGTTTTCCGTGCAGGAGTTCATGTGGGACTCCTTGCGGTGCAGCTCTCTCTTTTGGTTTGGTGTGCAGACCCATGGGATACCCTTGTAGCACCCATGGGTGGGGGTACAACCCTGTGCCCCTAGTGTATCAGTTGATTCCTGATAGGAAACAAGATGGCCCCTGTGGCCTCTTGCTTTCTATTGCCTGTTACCTTGTTTTCCCAAAGTCCTGGAAAGCCCTGACTCTGTCCCTTCCCCCTGACCGGGGGAACCTTTTCTCTCCCATACCCCTTTCCCTGCTCTCCCATATTGGCGCACCAACTCATGGTAACTTTGACATTTCTCCTTTAACCATACGGGATGACCAAGCGACTTTATCGACTTGTTCCACCAATCTGCATGCCGCTCTAGATCCAGATGCACTTCTCCACGCTCAATTACATGCTGTTTTATAATATGTTGTCCTTTAAGACTCTGTAACAACAGTAACAGCGCTACCACATGTCACTTGTTGGCTGTAGTGCTTTTTATACAATACATCTCGTCCCATATGGACCCGGAGGGACATTTTGGAGACCCCACGGAGTATGTCCCTTCGGGCTTTTCTGCACCACAGATCAAGCTCACTTTGAGCTGATCGATATAAAGAATGGAGCTAGCTCTATAATGCACTTTAAATGTATGTTGATATTACACTATAATGTCCGTTTAGTGTGGTATGTTAGTCCTTTCAGTTTCCATGTGTATACTTACGGAATATTTCTCCTGTAGGTACACAAGATATATGTTTGGTTTCGGGACAGAAAAATTCCAGCTCGACTCCATAACCCTGATAGATGGGAGTTGCAACGGCTCTATTGGGTGAGATGAAGACTTTAAATCTATCCATCCATGTGAGATTAAATTATGGGATTTGTTATTAACAACCACTTCCCTCTTTTTCTCTCTCCCTCCCATACCCTGTTTAATGCAATATATAGGTGTCCTCCTATTTCTGAAAACTCCAGTTTCAACAATTTACAATCAGAAGAAATCTGACCGCACACAAACAGTGCGAGTCTCCAGCCCTGAAGAAAGTGGTGACACTTATCGCTATACCACTGAAACCGGTCGGCTTCCCATGTGATCTGAGTAGACTAACCCGGATCAGGAAGATCCCTACATCAGATCCTTTTTTCGATTTGATCCCGACACTAGAAGGGATCTCTGACTTTTACGGAGAGGGGAATGGAACTCATGGACATATAAAAAAAGGAGACCTCCAAAAAATCCCCCTTAAAAACAAATAGGAGTTACCTTTGACTACTAGCCATCTCTGACTAGCCATAGTCAAGGTTCAACACTCTACAATTTTAACCAGTTGTGAAATCCAGAAGACGAAAATAAAAAAGTTATTGTTTATTTGGAAAACAACGTTGAAAATAAACCCCAGAATTGTGTGAAACCCTGAAGGCAAAACTCAGGAACCTGTAATAATGGAGTACACCCAAAAGAGAAGCAATAACAGAATAAATGTAACTGAAGCTTAACCTTGAAGCCCTGCTGGAAGAGAAGTCTTGCTGCTGCTCTACTTCGTCGATCTGAAAGCTACTGTACTGTACTGTACTGAAAGCCTCCAAGGACTGACCCAGAGAGGGCCTGGTAAGGCACCCTCTTCCCGAGCTAGGAGGGACCATTGTGCACCAGCTGATCTTTGCCAAAGCTCCCTGATAGACAGACCTACAACAGGCTACCGACCGGAGACGGGGACTGCTGCGGAATCCCAAAGAGAAGCACCCGGACTGTTGTCTGCCAATGTCGACGACCGCCGTCGCTGACCATCGCCGCCGTGCTCCCGTTTGCCTAAGACCTTCATTTGATCCAAGGACGCTCTCGTCTGCATCGCCGCCCGCTTTATCCGGCTGGAGAAGGCCCGACGGTCGACGTGCCGAGGAGCATCCGCCGGTGGGTTCCCGCCACCTAAAAAACCACAGAGACGCCGATGACTCAACGCCCTTGCTGGGCAACAGTTCATCAACATCTCTTTGCGGTCCAGAAATATCGTCACTGAGGTGCCCCGCAAACCTCTTCTTTGCAGGACGCCAACGCTCTATTGTCGACGAGCACCGCTAGGAACAAAGCTGCCACTTCACCGCCGTAGTTCAGCCTGTTCTCTGTCGGACGTTCGACGACCCATGACTCCTGCCTTAAAGGGAGGGCACTCAAGAAGGTCTGTCGATTTCCCGTCGACGAACGCTACAATTCCAGGTACATGGGGGCTGTAGAACTATTGTAGAAGGAAATAAGACTCATAGAACAATATATGGACTGGGCTTTGATACATCTTTGCTTTACAGGTTGCCCAGGTGGGGGGATCTCGACACAGAACTGTGTCTAGGTAGCGGGGCCGGTATGCTGCCAATTGTTCAAACTGCTTTCCTCCTATTTTCTATTGTTGGTTTCCTTATTAATTTGATCTGTGTGACATTTAACCTGAGTACAGTTGATGCACTTTAATGAGATCTGCTAATAATTGTGGTACCACTTAGAACTGTATATATTTACCATTGTTGATTTTCTGAGCACAAAGTGAGTTATTGTGATAGTGTGCATAACCTTGAATATTAATTATATAAAGACTGTGTTTTAATGAATACAGTGTGTGGACATTCCTTTGTGGGGTCTTGGGGACTACACTGTACTTAAGAACCAGCCTGCATCACCTCCTGAGATGCTAGGCCTTGATTGCTCGACCACGATACCAATAATAGAGAATCTTGTCTGGGGTCCTCTGTGCCTCTCCTCTACCATATAGAGAGCAGAAGTACAGACCACCCCCCTCCAGTCTTTACACTTCCCCATTAGAAGAAGGACCCACCAGCCTCCTAACAATCAAGAGATCAGCCAACTCACAGGTACAGAACACACAGACACCGTCACCGGTAACCATGAAACCGGCCCACAGCCTAAGAAGGAAGCTGCACCAATTCCCATCCCAGCAGTGGGAGTGACAGTCCGACAGCCACCCAAAGGCCAATCAGAGCACGCAGAGAGAGAGAGAGGGAGATGGGGTGCGCCAAACAGGGACCCACCTCCAGCTTCCCCTGCCACACACAAGAAGCGTTGGGACCAGGAAGGCCCTGCACCAGCACCAGAATGGAGGGAGGGGTATTACCAATAACCCCCACCTCAGAAGATGGCGAGGCCCCCAGCGCCCCGCAGCGGGAGCTCAAGCAGACACTCTCCACACCTGGAACCGATGGCCATGGGGCAGACTGACAACCACAGAACGCCATAGCCCTTCATCAGCCCCACAAGCCATGCAGGAGGTCTGAGAGGGGGCAGAGAAGTCCAGGCTCAACTGACGACCTGCGCCCCACAGGGATCCAAAGAGCCAACCTACCACTGGATGGATGCCACCGCCCAGCTAGAGACGCTGTCTGGGAGAGAACAGCAAGGTGCTCTCCGGAGCCCTTCTCTGGGAAGAAAGCAGTCTCTGTCAGGACAGGAATTAAAGAACTGGGGACTGTGGGTAAGTGAGGAGGTATTATACCTCCAGATAAAAAAGAAAAGAAAAGAGTTCCTGTGTGGGAGGTGGGGCCTTATAGGTAAGTACTGGTATGAGGAAGAGGGACGTGGAAGTAATGGCATAAGTGACCCATCAACCAGCCCTGGCTTTATCTTTTGCGAGCTATGCCTTTTAGGCCCTCTTGTATAGTTGATAAAAAAAACAAATACAGGGCCCAGAATGAAAAGTGAGAACCTAGAACTCCATGTCAGAGAAAACCCAGAGAAAACCCAGACAAAGCAGACGTCAAGGTAGCTTAAACTAAAGGGGCACTCTGGGTTGGTTGACGGGGGTGCTTAGGCAAAGAATTAAGGTTTGTGAAGATGTCTTGAAAAAAGGTAGTTTAAAAGTCAGTGCCCTACTTTAAGGCAGGGCAGGGAGCCAGGGCCTCCTGAAATACCTTTAGATTCTTGTCTTTGGGCCTCAACAGCATCAAGCCTGGCTTCTAGGTCCTTTAATGGACGTGAGCTGATGTCGAGATAGCAGAGTCATTTTTTTGCAACAGCGAGTGGGTGTTAAGACGGTTCAAGGCGAGGGGTCTATGATGAATCAAGGGTATTTGTCCCTTCTCCCCAAGGCGGAGCCTCCCCCATCGAGACTAGGGAGGTGAGCCTGCTCTGCAATATCTTTCTTAGGGGTCTGAGCAACTGGGACCTCATTGGGAGAGATTCCCTCTTTGGGGACAAGGACTCCTGTTCCTCTGGGTCACTAGACCCTCCAGCCTAGTAGCATATATTCAGATCTGAAGAACATTATAACACAGAGAGTGTTGGCTGAAGACAAAACTAAAATGTACCTTGGTGAACAAGGAAAATGATCTGTCTCTTTAAGAAAAGATATACAAATAACTAAGACGAAGAGACTGAAGGTGGACAGCACGCATAGGAGAGGCGAATCACTGAGAGAGAGGGATGAGTGTAAGCAGGGTAAGTCCCCTGACAGTGTGCCGCTTGGAGGAGGCGGAGTTGAGGAGATCCGCAAAGCCCGCAACTTTTGGAAAGCTCCGGAACGCCAGAGGGAAATGCTGGAAGCCAGGGTTTCACTGGCCGAGCAAAACAAAAGAGAAGAAAATGCTAATCCCAGTGGTGGCGTGACCACGACAACATCGTCGTGGGCTATGCAGCCATCAAACAATGCCGAAACCAAGCCGATGAGATGCACTGCTACCCGTAGCCATACAACGAGTGCGTGTAACGAGGACAGCTCACTGTCAGCACCAAGAAGCATGATAACCAGAGCGGAGGAAGAGAACTCAAGCAAGTGCAAATCCCGACAGCATTCCCCTCCAGACTCAGAGGTAACAGGGCGAATGGGAGAATCTGGAGGCCACCAAGACATTGTTATAAAGTGGCAGAAACTCGGCGCAGTGAAATTGACAAGTCAGAAAATATAAAATCATTTAAGTGGAGCTGTGCTACGGCAATAAAAAGAATAACAAATACGCCTGAAAGAGAAGAAATTAAGACATCGCCGCAAATACCTTGGGAACAGGGGGAATGACCCCAGGGAGTAAGATATAAAGGGCCTCATTACTAGTTTGGTGGTAACTCGACACTAAATCCAGTGAGATAACACCAAACGCAATTGCTGTTACTCCCACTTGGTCAGTGGTATTACCGCAGGATTACAAGTGGTGGTTTGGCGGTATTAGCCCCCATTGATGGCGTGATGGATCAACTTCCCGTGCACCGGTGGTCCAGGGATGAATATCGGTTTCTAAACCATACATCAGCCCCACACCGCTAGTACACCAGAAGGGATCCGAACAGATTGGAAAAACAAGTAAATTGTAAACGTGAATGGAACGTGGACGCAACGGCAGGCTTATCTCCACAAGGTCGTGGATTGTTGGTTAGTTGCAACAAAGCGAAAATAATATATAATAATACAATTATTACCCAATTATAAAAGGGACTGTCCAGTCGAGGTTGTATAAAAATATCTGCTTTATTATTATTGCAACAGACAGTTCCAGCACACTTCATAATACAACCGAACCTGTAAAGGAGCACAGAGGACAGATAGTTTCACGAAGGAAAGGGGTGCACTCTGGATACTGACAGGAGGGTAGTCGGTAAAGCAATCATTTTGAACTGTTCAAGTTTATTTGGTTTCAGCACCAAGGGAGCAAGGGGTTGTAAATGTCACTAGGGGCCTTCAGAGAAGGACCAGGGGAAAGAACCACAATGTACCTGGTGCTTGAGATGATCTTGATGCTCGACTGCATCTAGTCGGTAAAGGAGTGACAACATATAACTAGATCCACCCATCTTCCTGTCGTGGATCAAAGTGTCTCTGGTTAAATGAGCTCTCTGTGGCTCCTGATAAAAGTGCAGGTCTCCCTTGTAGTTATGGAGAGAACAGACTTTCTGTCTCCATAAAATCACATACCCGAACCAGGGCTGAAGTCGAGGGTACACGCGGGGGGACGGAGTCCACCCACCTTAATTAGAGGGTAGACTCAGTCCCCCAGCTAAAATGAGAAATATTGGATATCCTCTTCGAATTTATGAATTAAAGCCGACCTCAGGTTTGTAGGCCGGACACTTCACCACTGCACTATATAACCTGAGGAAAAGTATCAAACAACTAAAGGGGAAATGTCCCATTTCGGTACTGCAAGTCCCAGGGAAAACATTTTTATTGGTTTGTATTGGTTTTTGAAATTTACAACACGCACACCTTTTAAAGTTTTCAAAAACACTATTAGAAGAAAATATCCTCTCTTGGTTTTGTGTGTGTGTTGATTTTATGAAAGGCAAATTCTCGTCCTGTTAATTTTCGGGGTTACGCAAAGCCATTTTAATGAAATGTGCATGTTTCACCTTGATATGCTAATTTTCCCGCAACGTCACATCCCATTGCGTTTGTTGATGAGTCCCCCCCACTTTAATTTTTAGCACTTGACTCCTGATGCTAACCTTCCTGAATGGAGTCATCCTGCGGGGATGACCACTGTAAACAGTTGTCCGAGACATGACATTCACTGCCCTTCATACTAAGGGGCTGGAGCTGACTTCAAGTTGACACAGATGCATATCAAAAGGGTGTTGGGGTTCCTGTCTCCTTTTTCAGTCCTGTGACCAGGCCTCCTGTAGGCCTGTTTCAATTAACTCTCATCAGTATGCGCTGCCACCAGCAAGCGGACAAAGAATAGGGCGGATCCATGGTGCCTTTGATATCAAATTAGGCTGGCCATGGCGTGTTTCCCTCCTCTTCTTGCTGCTTTCATGTACTCCTGGCTGTCACATTCCAATTGAACATGACAGGGTCTGTAGGCTGTAGGCTGTGTCCACCCACAGCACACATGACTATGTGTTTGTTGTGCGGCGAGCATAGGAAAATGTGTGCAGATTAGCCCCACACATTTTCCGAGGTTGATCTCCAACGGTATTACTGCAGCTGCCGAAACGTGTGCATTTTTGCGGGAAGGCAGCAGAATTACCAGCAGCATTTTGCTGGAGGCTTTTCCTCCACCTCACCGCCAATCTTGTAGTTGGGCTGTGGTAATGCAGCAGTAATGAAATTACGACTGCATTTTTACAGCCCTAGAGAAAGTATTTCATGAATGTAACTGTGAACTAAATACAAGTGAGAAAGACAAGGGAAGAATTAATACACTTGAAACGACCCCAGGAGAGGGGAGAATCAAGATACAAGAAAGTCTATCCCATCTGAGAAATCCTGGATCACAAGAGTCAGGAAGAAATACAAGCCTGGGTCAAAGTATAAGAAAGAATGAATTAAAGGACTGCCAAAAAACTACCAGGAAAGCGGAGTGTGATGAATACAATGGAATCATCACAGGTTCCCCAGCGGTGACCCCGTCCCGTGTGGCCAGATGACTGCAGCCACTACCTGATCCTGACCCTGGGGCGGTATTATGTGGGAGGATCACATGGGAGGAGACGACTACCGGGGAGATGTCATGACTTCATTGGAGGAGTCACATTGTTCCCCCCTTTCCCATGAGGAAGATCATTTGATACCCATGTTCTTAATGGCCTATTCCCATGTTAATCAGGTTTCCACCTTCCACCCAAACCTCCACAACTCACACATAAACATGTTTGATCATGAAGTACCTTTTTGGTAAATCGGTAAGGAGAAACCAAGAAGGAGTTAAAAGTCCAAAGGAAGTTATGGACTTCAACTCACATAACCACCCGGGTACTGGGACGAGGAAGAGGACAATGGAGTTTATGCAAGAGGACAAGGCTTGAACTGCAACATGCATACTAGTTGTTTTCCCACACCTGTCATGAGTGGGGCATTTAAAAATAGCGACCGCATTGAATGCAAAGAAGGGTAAGTGCAGCATGCAGCACAGAAAGGAACGCTGTAATCCATGTGAAGGCTTTTCAAAGCGGAACTCACCGGGAAGGCTGACGAAGCAGAGAAGGCTCCTGGAGAAGAGAGGGAGATGCCCGGTGTGAGCGAGGAAAGCTGTGGAAAAGCCAGGAGCAGTGCAGAAGCTCTTGGAAGCCGGGCCACTTGACCGAACAGCAGTCTTCACTCTGGGCCGTGAAAGAAAGTTGGCAGGTGACAGCAGAGCCATGCTCGATACAGGAGGCATCTGCATAATCTGAATTGGAAGGCAGAGGAAGAGGCCACGACAAAAAGGTGTGAGCACTGTCAGAGACTCTGGGAAAGACCGGTTAGTCCACCTGAAGCCATTGGGGACCCCGGGTGTTCCGACAACAGAGCCAAGGATTGATTGAATGGTACAAGAATGCTAATGTAGAAAACATTCAAAGGCAACGTTTGTTTAAATGCAGTCAAGAGCAAAGTACAGCTTCAACGCCAATGAGAAGAATGTTTGATGCAGAGAATACGCAAAGATAAAGGGCCTCATTATGACCCTGCCGGTCCGGAAACAACGGTGGCAGTAAATCCGCCGGCGCTGTTGTTTCCGGACCGGCTGATTACGAGTTCTGCAGGCGGGAGGTATCACTCCTGCCAGGTCTGACCTGGCAGGAGTTACGCCACCCGCCTGCAGGCGGAAATGGAAACACCGGCTTCGTCATAGACGGAACCAGTGTTTCCATTGTCCCCATCCCCATGGATCCTATGGGACTCCATGGAAATGGGGATTTACGGAATTCCGCCTGCAGAATTACTGGGTCACTGGGGTTGTAATGCCCCAGTGATTCCGGCAATCACGGAGGCGGAATGGTATTTCGGGTCCAGTGGCAGGTTGCCGGTTTTTCCGGCACGGCTACAACTGGACTCGTAATGAGGCCCAAAGTCTGTTTCAATGCAACCAAGGCAAAGTCTAAAGGCAAGATTCATCAAAAAGAATGTTTGAAAGAAGAAGATTGAGCAAGTATATTTGAATATAGTATCACCACAAATAGATATACTATTGTGGCATATCAGGTAACTGTGATATATATCAGAAGTCCTGGCAGGTGAGTATACCAGTCAACTGAAGTTATATACATATTTCTGGCAGGAGAGTATACCAGGTAATTTGAGAATCCTAAAGAGAAGTCCTGGCACCAAGTACACCAGGCAGCTGAAGATTGTACAAAGATTCCTGGCAGGTTTCACTGCAGATGGATGTGTCTGAATGAGCTCAGTAGTTTGTGTGCTTTGCACGCTGTCATGACCCAGCGAAATTGCCCCTTCTGGACCTCATGGTCATTGTCACGAAGGGCTTGTACTTCTTGTTCCTCCCAACATGGCCGTACCAAGCTACGTGCTACGCACTAGCTTTGACGTCGTAGCACGTACTATAAATTGGTCACGCCCCTGCGGGTCCGTGCGTCTCAATGCTATCTTCGGTAGTGACCCGACGTGTGCTTACTCTCTACTTTAGTTTCCTTTGATCCTCTTACTTCCTTCCTTGCCTTTTATCGGGTTCCTGGATTTTCCCCCCTACTTACTCGTTCATCGCTATCCTGGAATCCCTGGAACCACGAACTTCCCGGAACTCTGAACGCGTTCTGCAACCTGACGAGGCTCGGGCGAGCCTATTCAAGACCCGAACGATCCACAGGAAGAGTCCTGCGGCCGAACAAGGGAGATCCCGATCACAGGTGAGACGGGGGGAGATTTACGACAGTTTGAGACGCCAAATGATCAATACGGATTCTACCATGGAGAATGCTATTCAGGACCTGATGCGCGGAATGCAAGAACTTTCCACAGAGATGCAGAATTTAAAAGCCGAGAATGCGGTGCTAAAACAGCTTGTCTTGTCACGTGACTCGCGAACAAGGACAGCGTACTATTGGGAGGAGTGGTTGATAAATACGACGGTTCAACAAAAACCTTACGTGGATTCCTGGTACATTTTACCTTCAAGCCCTACTATTTCTCAACTCCTAGGGCTAAGGTGGGCTTCATAATACACATCTTTCCGGTAATGCTCTTACAAGGGCCACTCCTTTACTCAATTCAGGGGATGCTCTCCTGGATGATTATGAAGGGTTCATCGCGGAACTCAAGACCATGTTCGAACGTCCAGAGCTGGTTCACGGTGCACAAGAGAAGTTACTTGACTTCCAAAAAGGATCCCAAGACATGTTGACCTATGTTACCAGATTCAAACAGCTAGCCAAAGAGGCGGACTGCCCCCTGGAAGCTAGTTTTACCTTGTTTCGCAGAGGTCTAAATGAAGAGATTAAGGACGAATTAGCCAGGATGGCACGTCCTAGTTCATTCCAGGCCCTCCTGGACTTGTCTATGCAAATAGACTTCTGAATCCAAGAAAGAAAGGCCGAAAAGAGAAAGAATAAAGTCTCAATTCAAAGAAACTCCCCAGAGAATACTACAAGGACAGAATCTGCCAAGAATCCGAGCACTGATTCTGAACCCATGCAACTTGGAGCCTTTCGTGGACCAATTTCCCCGCAGGAAAGGTTAAGAAGGATACACACTGGCTTATGCATGTATTGTGCCTCAGATAAACATCTAGTTAAAGAGTGTCCTCTGGCTCCTCCCCGACGCTCGGGAAACGCCAGCTCCCGATCCTAAATGGAGCAAGGTTTCGGGAGAGCGATGTTTGCTCCACATCATTTCCATCCTTGAACTCTCCTGGACAAAACAAATTGGTGATATTACAGGCCTTTTTATCGCCATCCAAGGACAAGGTCTACCCCATACTGGCCTTGGTGGATTGCGGAGCAATGTGAGTCTTCATTGATCAAGATTGGGTCAGAAGTCATAACATTCCATATGAAGCAAGAAGTTTTTCACAGCCAGTGGAAGCAATTGACGGAAGACCTCTTTCCTCAGGACCCATAAGTCTGCAAACAAAGGAGATCCATCTTTCCATAAATCATCATCAAGAAAGGATTGTGTTTGACATTATAAAATCAGCCCATTACCCCTTGGTTCTGGGCATGCCCTGGTTACAAAGGCACAATCCATATATTAACTGGACGGCCGGATCCTTATTCCTGGGCTCGGAGTTCTGTATGAACCATTGTTTAAACCTGGATACCTCAGTCACAGCTCCTACAAGTCTACCAAGGTGTCCAGAGACACCACTCATGGTTTCCAATATTGTACAAGTTCCAGAGATCTATCAAGGGTATGCTGATGTATTCTCTACTGCCATTGTTCAAGCCTTACCTCCACATAGACCCGAAGACTGTGCCATAGATACTGAACCCTCAGCAGTGATTCCCTTTGGCAGGATGTTTATCCTTTCAGAACCTGAAAAGAGAGCCCTCCGGGAATACCTAAACACTAATCTTGAGAACGGCACCATAAAACCTTCAAAATCACCAGCTGGTGCTTCATTGTTCTTCGTTCCAAAAAAGGATACCAAAGAGCTCAGACCTTGCCTGGACTATCAGGGCCTAAATCAATATACCCTGAAAGACAGATACCCACTACCCCTGATCTCGGATATCCTTGAAGCTGTGAGAGGTGCAGTGATATTTACGAAACTGGATCTCCGAGGTGCTTACCATTTGATCCGTATCCAGGAAGGAGACAAATGGAAAACAGCCTTTAGAACACCTTTTGGTCACTTTGAATACCTAGTCATGCCCTTTGGTCTGACTAATGCTCCCGCAGTCTTCCAGCGTTTTATGGATAGGGTGTTCTCTGACATGTTATTTCTCAATGTTATCGTCTACTTGGATGACATATTGATCTTCTCCAAGGACTCCTTGAAACATGAAGAACATGTAAAAGCAGTACTTCAACGTCTCCATGAAAATCAACTCTTAGCCAAACCAGAAAAATGTTTGTTTCATGTTACATCAGTTCACTATCTGGGATTTGTCCTTAGTTCAGAAGGAATTAGTATGGACCCTTCAAAGGTGAAGGCCATACTGGCTTGGCCCGCCCCAACATCTGTTAAGCAAATACAATCCTTCCTGGGGCTTGCCAACTTCTACCGGAAATTCATTCCCACCTTCTCCGAGATTGTTCAACTCATTGTTAATCTCCTGAAGAAAGACGTTCCATTTAACTGGTCTATACCACAAGACAAGGCATTCCAATGCTTGAAAGAAGAATTCACTCAGGCCCCCATCCTGGCCCAACCTGACATAAATCGTCCTTTTCTAGTGGAAACTGATGCCTCCAATTACGCCATTGGAGCAGTTTTAAAACAAGAATCCGATGATAAGTTGGAACAACCCATTGCTTATCTCTCACGGACCCTGACCACCAGCGAGACTCGCTACTCAGTTCTGGAGAAGGAGTTATTGGCTTGTCACAAGTGCTGGGATATAACGAAGAATCCTCCAAATCAGATAAGTCTATGTCCACCTCCCCTTTCTCCTCACCTGTCTCTTCCAGAAGACTTCCTCGTCTGTAGGACTTGTCCTTTGGTTTTTTTCTTCTTTGTGAAGAGATACGGTCGTCCGCGGGAAGAAGCCACCCTGATTCCCTGATAAACAGGGAAGCAGTCGGCCCCTGTCCCGAAGATGCCAGGAAGAGAGGAAAAAAGCAGCCGCTTAAAAAAAACCTCTCACTGGATGTTGTTGTCAGTGCCGGAGTAGTTGACTGGTGAGTCCGGAATGCAGGTGAAGACAGGAAAGTCTTTCCGATGAAGTCAAAGCTGTAGTATTAGTCCGGGATAGTAGAAGTTCAAGCAGGAGAAGCCCGAGGAACCGGGATGGAAGTACACACCACTGCCAGATACCGGAACGAGATCTGGAAAACAGGAAGGGATAGAGGAGCCCCGAAAGGCACGGGAACCGATAGAACGGAAAAAACAGGGAAATTCAAGGAAGGGGAAGAAGCAGTAGAAAGGAATACTGCTTTAGGTACTGAGTAAATCAGGCAACAGGCAAAAGTACTGGAAACACAGTAGCACGGCAACAAAGCGAAAGAAACAAAGTTGCAACGCACAGAGCCCAGAGAGGGGCGTGGTTAAATACGGAAACAAGAGAAAAGGCTAGACCGTTAAACCAGGAAGTGAAAAGAAAGACACACAGAAGAAAAAGACTAGACCGCCAAACCAGGAAGTGAAATAAAAAACACACAGAACTTCTAATGGCGCCGCCAACGCCAAGCCGCCTTCCATAACCGCCAGCGACCACCAAAAGACGGCGGCATGACAGTATGCCCCCTCCCAAGCGGCACCTCCCCCGTTTTACCCGGGAATAGACGGTGAAACCGCTGAATCAACGCCGGAGCGTGAACATGAGACACCGGTTCCCAGGAGTCCTCTGAGCGTGGATATCCTTTCCAGTGGATGAGATACTCCAAGCGACCCCGATGATAGCAGGAGTCCCGAATGGAGGCCACCTCATACTCATCAGAAGGAACCTCCTTGGGAACCGGATCTCGTGGCAAAGTGCGACGGTAGGGATCACCCTTGCATTCCCTTAGGAGAGAGGAATGAAACACCGGATGGAGACGGTGCATATGTTTTGGCAACTGGAGACGAAAAGCCACAGGATTGATCTGGTGAAGTATAGGGAAGGGACCCAGATAGCGGGGAGATAGTTTAGAGGGGCGAAGCCAACGAGGCAGAAACTTAGTAGACAACCAGACCTTGGTACCCTTACGCCATGCCGGAACCGGCTGGCGCTTAAGATTGCAGTAAGATCGGTACCGGAGACTGCTAGCTCGCAAGCAAATCGTGGCAGACTTGTGAGCATCCGAGATACTGGTAAGTAGGGCATCAACAGAAGGAGTTGTAGAAGGAGGAAAAGAGAGAGAAGGAATAAAGTTGGGATGGAAACCATAGGAACAAAAGAAAGGACTGAGACCAGTGGCACTGTGCTCTGCATTGTTATAGGCAACCTCTGCAGTAACCAACAGACTAACCCAGTTGTCCTGTTGGGCATTAGTGAAGCATCGAAGATATTGCTCCAGAGTGGCATTCGTTCTTTCTGTCTGTCCATTGGTCTGTGGGTGGAAACCGGATGACAAGGCACGTTCCATACCCAGTCTTTCACACAGTTCCTTCCAGAACTTCGAGGTATACTGAGATCCCCTGTCAGAAATAATCTTGTCCGGGGTACCATGTAAGCGAAATATTTCTCTGGCAAATACAGCCGCCATCTCAGCTGCAGTAGGAAGACCCGCCAAGGGAGTGAAATGTGCCATCTTAGTGAAGCAGTCGACCGTTACCATGATGCATGAACAACCTTCTGAAGGTGGCAGATCCACAATGAAATCCGTAGAAATAACGCTCCAGGGTCTCTTTGGAAGGTCCTGTTGTTGGAGATACCCAATTGCCTTTTGAGTGCTGTGCTTGGATCGACAACATACCGGGCATGACTTGACATAGGTTGTAACTTCTTTGGCCATCCCAGGCCACCAGAACCTGCGAAGAAGCAACTCCAAAGTGTTCTTTACACCTCTGTGTCCTGCTGTTGGATCATCATGGCACCATTTTAAAGCCGACTGACGGGTGAAACTGTCTGGTAGAAATAATCGTTGTTGTTGAAAACATAAACCATCTTGCATGGATAGATCCTTCGGGAGAGGGTAAGTGGACCGCGTGACCTTACGGACTCTGTCCAAGAACGACTCCACAGAACAGATCACTTTAACTTCTGGTAACATGAGGCTGGGAAATTCCTTCAGAGCCCTGTCTGGATCTGGTCTTCTGGAAAGGGCATCAGCAAGTATGTTCTTGGAACCTGGTATGTAAGTCAGTACGAAATCATATTGGGAGAAAAAATGTGCCCAGCGAGCTTGACGTGAGTTGACGCATTCCATCTTTTGCAGAATTTTAAGATTCTTATGATCTGTTCTGATTTCAAAAGGATGATTAGCTCCTTGTAGGAGATGTCGCCATTCTTCGCATGCGGATTTCATTGCCAGTAGTTCTTTTTCTATTACCGAATAGTGTGTCTGGCTGTCATTAAGTGTTTTGGACATGTAGGCAACGGGATATTCTAACCCTTCATGTTCCTGTAGGAGAGCTGCCCCAATTGCTGCAGAAGAAGCGTCAGTTTCCACAATTAATCTTAGATTCTGATCTGGTTGATGAAGTACCGGAGCAGAGCAAAATTCCTCCTTGAGAAGTCGGAAAGCCCGGTCTGCCTCAGAAGACCAGGTAAAGGGCATGGATGACTTCTTTAGCAACCTTGTAATGGGTAGAACTCGATCCGAAAATCCTTGGATGTATTTGCGATAAAAATTGGCTAAACCTAAAAACCTTTGGACGTCTCTGATGGTATGAGGTGTTGGCCATTGCAAGATGGCGTCGATCTTAGCGGGATCCATGCGGATACCTTCTGAAGACAGGATAAAGCCAAGATAGTTGACCTCGGAGACTTGAAAAATGCACTTGTCAGCATTGGCCTTGAGTAGATTGTCTTGCAATCTTTGAAGGACTTGGTGGAGATGATTAGCATGAAGGTGAGCGTCTTTAGAATAAACCAAAATGTCGTCGAGATAGACGACAGCACAATGAAAAAGTAGATCAGAGAAAATGCGATCCATGAATCTTTGAAATACAGATGGAGCATTGACAAGACCAAACGGCATAACACAATATTCATAGTGTCCGAAGGGAGTGCGAAAGGCCGTCTTCCATTCATCACCGGATCGTATCCTTAGAAGGTGGTAGGCTCTTCTTAAATCAATCTTTGAGAAGATCTTCGCCCCTTGAACAGCTTCCAGGATGTCTCCGATCAGTGGCATGGGATACCTATCTCTGAGAGTAACTTGGTTAAGACCCCTATAATCAATGCAAGGGCGAAGTTCATCGGAACCTTTCTTTGGAACAAAAAAAAGTGAAGCCCCAGCAGGAGAAAACAAAGGTCGGATCAGGCCATGATGTGAATTAGCATCTAGGTATTCTTTAAGTGCCTTCTTTTCCTTAAGGGAAAGAGAAAACATCCTTCCAAAAGGTACAACAGCGTTGGGCTGGAGAACGATCTGACAATCCTCTGGTCTATGAGGTGGTAACTTCTGAGGACCATCGTCCGTAAACACCTCCTGGTAGCGGTGATATTCTCTGGGGATGCTGTTTACCTTTAATTCCTCCGAACTAGTATTTAACTCCGGAAAAACATGTATCGTAGTATGTTGGGTCTGTGAGGAACATGAACTACGACAAAGCTGATGTAAATGACAGTTGATTCTTTGTCCAATCAATGGTCGGATTATGCTTCCGAAGCCACGAGACTCCCAGGATTAATGGAAAATGGGCTGCTCGGATGAGGTCAAATTGAATGGTTTCGTTGTGATGTAGGATCTTCATCTGCATAGGAGGTGTAGTATGAGTGGTAAGGCCCGAGCTGAGTGGTCTACCATCTACACCCTCCACCTTTTGATCCTCGTCTTTTTGCAAACGGCGAATGCCAACCTTTTCCGCCCAAACCAAATCCATAAAGCAACCGGCAGCACCACAGTCCAGTAGTGCCAATACCTCATAGGACTGCTTAGAGAGGCATAACTCTACACCAACTACCATAAGACGGTTGTCTTCTGTGGACGGCGTGGGTGTGACTGATAAAGAGACGAAGGGACCAGGAAATCCCCCTCGGTAACTTGTCCCAACTAGTTCCGAGGACTGGCGTTTCCCGAACGTCTTGGAGGCACGTTAGGATAGTCTCTAAGAATATGTTGATTGGATCCACAATACATACACAGGTTGTTCTCTCTGCGTCTTCTTCTTTCTTCCGAGGTAAGTGGCCCTCGGGTAGTCCCGATTTGCATTGGTTCCTCTTTCGACATACAGGTGGGAGAGGGAGAGGAAATCCCAGGATCAGGTGTAGCAGGAAATCCACGCTGTTTTCGACGTTCAGACCGTCGTTCTGAGATGCGGAAGTCCAGCTGAATAACAGTAGACCACAAGTCGGTTAAAGTAGCTGGTCGGTTAACCCTTGCTAATTCATCTTTAAGGTCCTCCCTTAATCCTCTGCGAAAGATGGTGTACTGAGCGTTCTCTTGCCAGCCTGCGTCAGCAGCCACCCGTTTAAAACGGGAGATGTATGACAGAAGATCGAACTTCCTTGTCGAATATCCAGTAACTGTTCACTGGTGACTACCGCAGACTCTTGCCTTTCAAAAGCCATTTTGAATTGGGCGGTGAACCCGTCATAATCTTGGAGTAAAGGGCTGGCACTGGTCACCAGAGGGGTAGCCCAAGAAAGAGCGTTACCCGTAAGGTTAGAAATTAGAAAACCTATATGGCTGAGTCTGAGGCATATGTTTGTGGTCTGAAAGTGAAATAGATTATGCATGCCTCCATGAACTCTTTGAATCTAGCTGGAGAGCCATCGTATTTACCGCAGGCTAAGGGCATGGGAGGCAGATCGCTCCGGGACTGTTCGAAGTGATCGACACGCTGCCTCAAAGCAGCGTTTTCGGCTTTCACAGCCTGTAGTTCTAATGTCACATTCTGCATTGCAGTGAGCAAATCTTGGACCTGTTCCGAAATAGACAATTTGTTCTCTTCTGGGCGTTGCAAACTGTCACAAGTGCTGGTATATAATGAAGAATCCTCCAAATCAGATAAGTCTATGTCCACCTCCCCTTTCTCCTCACCTGTCTCTTCCAGAAGACTTCCTCGTCTGTAGGACTTGTCCTTTGGTTTTTTCTTCTTTGTGAAGAGATACGGTCGTCCGCGGGAAGAAGCCACCCTGATTCCCTGATAAACAGGGAAGCAGTCGGCCCCTGTCCCGAAGATGCCAGGAAGAGAGGAAAAAAGCAGCCGCTTAAAAAAAACCTCTCACTGGATGTTGTTGTCAGTGCCGGAGTAGTTGACTGGTGAGTCCGGAATGCAGGTGAAGACAGGAAAGTCTTTCCGATGAAGTCAAAGCTGTAGTATTAGTCTGGGATAGTAGAAGTTGAAGCAGGAGAAGCCCGAGGAACCGGGATGGAAGTACACACCACTGCCAGATACCGGAACGAGATCCGGAAAACAGGAAGGGATAGAGGAGCCCCGAAAGGCACGGGAACCGATAGAACGGAAAAAACAGGGACATTCAAGGAAGGGGAAGAAGCAGTAGAAAGGAATACTGCTTTAGGTACTGAGTAAATCAGGCAACAGGCAAAAGTACTGGAAACACAGTAGCACGGCAACAAAGCGAAAGAAACAAAGTTGCAACGCACAGAGCCCAGAGAGGGGTATGGTTAAATACGGAAACAAGAGAAAAGGCTAGACCGTTAAACCAGGAAGTGAAAAGAAAGACACACAGAAGAAAAAGACTAGACCGCCAAACCAGGAAGTGAAATAAAAAACACACGGAACTTCTAATGGCGCCGCCAACGCCAAGCCGCCTTCCATAACCGCCAGCGACCACCAAAAGACGGCGGCATTACATGGCTATTCGTCATGCCTTCACTGAATGGAGACATTTACTCCTGGGTGCTAAATATCCAGTTCAAGTCTGTACTGATCATCGAAATCTTCAGATCCTACAATCCGTGGAGTGCAGGAACAGTAGACAAGCTCGATGGGCCTGCTTCTTTGCTCAATATCAATTTCAAATTTCACATGTTCCTGGATCGCAAAACTTGATTGCGGATGCCCTTTCACGGCGTCCCGACTACATTCCCTTGGAGGATAAGATCTATCCTAAAATGTTTCCACCCACAATCCTTGTAGCTCAAGCGATCAATCTCCTGGACGAAATCAGAGCACAGACTCAATTATCTGAACTCTGGAAGGACATATCGAAGAAGAATCCCTGGCGTCTGACAATCAAGGAAGGATATTTATTCAAGAACAATTCAGTGGTCATTCTGACAAAAGAACTTCAGCAGAAGGTAATGAATCTATGCCATGATACTCCGGCCATCGAGGAGTAACCAACACCTTCCGTCTTATACAAAGACAATTCTGATGGCCAGGGATGAAGTCCAGTGTAGTTCAATACATCAAGACCTGTGCTATTTGTAGTCAGAACAAATACGATAATCAGAGGCCGGCGGGTCTGCTTCTACAACCTACGTTGCCAACCAGACACTGGGAAGTTATTGCCACTGACTTCATTGTTGAATTACCACCTTCCCGAGGATATACAACCATTATGGTAACCATTGACTTGTTCATCCATCATGCTCATTTTACACCATTGTATAAACTACCATCTTCCTCAGAACTTGCCGGAATTTTCCTGGAACATATTTTTCGTCTTCATGGCCTTCCTTCCAAGATTATTTCGGATCGGGGACCTCAGTATATTTCACAATTCTGGAAAAATCTCTGTCGTGTTCTAGGAATCCAACGTGCCCTTTCTTCAGGCTATCATCCACAAACCAATGGGGCTACGGAACGAGTAAATCAAACCCTGGAACAATATCTTCGTTGTTTTGCCACCAAGGTTCAAGACGATTGGTCTCTCCTCATACCTTTAGCCGAATTCTCCTACAATAACTCAGATCATTCAGCTCTCAAGATCAGCCCTTTCTATTGCAGTCAAGGTTATCACCCGTCTGTTTTACCATCAGTTCTTCCAGAATCTACTCCGGTACCTACCCTTGACTCTTGGATTCAGACGCTAATCGACTTACAAAGAGAGGCAAAGGATCAGTTAGAACAGGCCCAGACTCGAACCAAAAGATATGCGGACTCTAAGAGAAGACCATCACCTTCCTATTCAGTTGGCGATCAAGACTGGTTAGCCTCGAAAATGTTACCTCGACATCTACGACCAAACAAATTAGCACCTCGCTATTATGGTCCATTTTCTATAAAGGAGATCATCAATCCTGTCTCCTTCCGACTTAAGCTCCCAGATTCCTGGAAGAAGATACATCCAGTCTTCCATACTTCCCTGTTGTAACCCTACGTTAGTTCTACTTGAAAACCCTTCAAACCCACACCTGTTGTTGTGGACGACCAGTTGGAATATGAGGTGTCCAGGATATGTGATTCCAGGTATAGGAGGGGTCGACTACAATATCTAGTCGAGTGGAAAGGCTACCCCCCTAGCGAGAGAACATGGGAACCAGTTTCTAATTTAAAGACCCCTCGTTTGCTCAGAATATTCCATCTTATTCACCCAGGCAAGCCTGGAGGAACCAGTCTTCGGAGGGGGCATGCTGTCATGACCCGGCGAAATTGCCCCTTCTGGACCTCATGGTCATTGTCACGAAGGGCTTGTACTCCTTGTTCCTCCCAACATGGCCATACCAAGCTACGTGCTACGCACTAGCTTTCACGTCGTGGCACGTACTATAAATTGGTCACGCTCCTGCGGGTCCGCGCGCCTCAACGCTATCTTCGGTAGTGACCCGACATGTGCTTACTCTCTACTTTAGTTTCCTTTGATCCTCTTACTTCCTTCCTTGCCTTTTATCCTGTTCCTGGATTTTCCCCCCTACTTACTCATTCATCGCTATCCTGGATACCCTGGAACCACGAACTTCCCGGAACTCTGAACGCGTCCTGCAACCTGACGAGGCTCGGGCGAGCCTATTCAAGACCCGAACGATCCACAGGAAGAGTCCTGCGGCCGAACAAGGGAGATCCCGATCACAAGTGAGACGGGGGGAGATTTACGACACACTCTGCTACCTTGTTCTCTGCCTGCTCCTTGTTTTTGCTTGCCTATTGTCCTTTTCATTCCTTCCTTGGCTCCTTGCCTGTTCCTCCTCAGTTTCTTGTTACCAAGCCTTGCACCTTCATTCCTGAGCTGTCTCTGCTTGCCTCTGCCTGCCTTGTCCATTCTGGCCTGCCTTGCCCTTATACTTACTTGGCTACTGAGATATTATCTAAAACTACTGCTACTACCTTGAAGTGTGTTGCTGCTTGCCACCTGCCACTTCACCAGATATCAAGCGCCTTCCCCGGCCAGCATTCCGGTGCTGTCCTCACGCCACGTTAATTCCGGGGAAGCCATTCAGTGGTGTGGTGAGCTGTTTTCCAAGACTTTCCCCTCGCTTTGTTACGAGTGGTGGGTTAGGAGACTTTGCTACACACTGCTCTTACTTCATCACGCAGCCTGGACAAACCAATGCAGACCAAGACCGAGGGGGGGGGAGACAATGCAATCCTGCCAGCATTGAGGACAAGTATTTGACAGATTCAGACGCCAGCAATCCTCTGACGACATGGAAGCCATCCAGGAGCTCCGAGAGGAACTACTAACAATGAGACTAGAAGCGGCTTCACTGAAACAGAAAAACGCAGTGCTACGTGGGGCTTTGAACAGAGACCCTGCTGCGATGTTGGCCAAGAGTGCAGTGCCACATACCTCGGCTCTCAAATACGATGGGGATCACAGAAAACTAGTCGACTTCTACAAACATTGCAAGATACAGTTCCACTTCCGGCCCCATCATTCCCAACAGGACAAGGCAAAGATTGGTTTAATATTGTGGAACCTCACCGGCGGTGTCTCGGTATGTGCTGCCCCGAATATATCAACTAACAGTCCTATCCTAGAAGACTTTGGTGAATTCAAGAAAGCCTTCTTGGCAGTTTTCCAGTCGCCCAACCACGCCGCAACCACCTAGAAATCAATTCCTGGACCTCAAGCAAGGAAATATGGACTTGATCTCCTATTTGAGTCGTTTTTGTCAACTGGCAGCGGATTCTCAATGGCCAGAAGTCACACAGCGTACCCTGTTCTGGAGAGATTTACACAAGGACTATAAGGACAAACTGGCCCATGCTCCAGGCTTCAGAACCTGAATCTTTACAGGAACTGATTGACAATGTCCTCCGGATAGACCATCGTCTCATGGAACGTCGAGGGGAATTGAAGAAGAGGGCTGAAGTAACAGCACGACCAATGCCCCCACTTGCCAATCCTGTTCAGGCAGGCAGGCAGAGAGGCAACAGAAGTACCATGCAGTTGGGTGCCTTGCAGGGACCATTGTCCGATGCAGAACGGAGACGACAATGACTCAATTGACTATATTTGTACTGCACAGGCAGTGGCCATTACTTAAGTTCCTGTCCCCTACAGCCTTCCAAATCTGCAGGAATCTGAAGGGCTTGTTGCGGAAATTGGAGGGAGCAACAAGGCCAGGTTGTATCAAGCAAGACCCTTCAACCTCATTTGCGGAACCCAAGTCTCTGGTTCGTCTCTTATCTCTGTCCTGATGGGTATTTCAGTATGGATATATCTGGACGACATTCTCATCTATTCGCCTTCAGTATAGGAACACATCAAACATGTATCTGAGGTTCTTGCCCACCTTGCTGCCAACCATCTCTGCGCCAAGACCAAGAAGTGCGTTTTTCATCAGGAAAGTATGGAATTCCAGATCTTCCGGTATCCATATGGACCAAAAAAAAGTGAAGGCCATTAGGGACTGGCTGATACCCCAAGACATAAAGGCCACCCAACGGTTTCTTGGCTTCGCTAACCTTTAGCGTCGCTTCATCTCTGGCTACTCTGCATTGACAGCCGATATCACACGTCTCCTGAGTTCCAAGAAAACTTTCCGATGAGACGACATTGCCAATACAGCCTTCTTGACACTAAAGGACGCCTTCATGAATGCCCCTGTTTTGCAGCATCCAGACGATTCGTGCCCATTCATCATTGAAACTGACGCCACCGATAAAGCCATAGAGGCTGTCCTTTTGCAATTCAATCCTGCAACGTCAGTTGAACACACCATTGTGTACCATTGTGTACCATTCCTGAAAACTGACTACATGCAAGAAGAATTACTGTGTAATCGAGAAGGAGATTCTGGCCATTAAAGAGGCATTCCAAGAGTGGAGAATACATAAGGTCAAGGTACGAACTGACCATCAAAACTTACGATACCTCAAAACCATCCATTATGTCAACAGCCACCAGGCATGTTGGACATACTTTTTCTCATAATTCGACTACTCCATAACCTACATACCTGGATCACAGAATAAGAAGGTTGATGCTCTTTCTATTCTGCATGATTATGCAGACTCCTTGCTGTCTCCCAACAAACCATTACTACGCGTCAAACACTTCTTGATCGCCGTGGTACCATACCTGCAGCAAGTAAGGGAAGCAACGGTTTGTGATCCAGTTGTTGTAGCACTTCACCAGGACCACCAACGTTTCTCAGAAATGAGATCCTCTTTAAGGGGAATCGGCTGTATATACCTTCTGGGGTGCTTCATTCAACGTTAATGTCATGCTTCCAGTGGGTTTGTTATCAGGTCAGTTCTGGTGGCCCGGTTTACTTCTACAGGTTCAGGACTATGTCGCCCAGTGCCGTGTTCTCCGCCTGCTCCTTGTTTTGCCTTGCCTATTGTCCTTTTTATTCCTTCCTTGGCTCCTTGCCTATTTCTCCTCAGTCTCTTGTTACCAAGCCTTGCTCCTTCCTTCCTGTCCTGCCTCTGTCTGCCTTGTCCATTCTAGCCTGCCTTGCCCTCATACTTACTTGGCTACTGAGATATTATCTACAAGTACTGCTACTACCTGGAAGTGTGTTGGTGCTTACCACCTGCAGATTCACAAGATATCCAGCGGCTTCCCGGGCACGACCGGTGCTGTCCTCATGCCAGGGGTGTTGCTAGGTCTGGAAAAGATCCGGGGCTACGCTATTGTCGGGACTGTCAGACTCGGGGCTAGATAGCCTTTTGGTTGTTGCTCCTGAGCTTCTATCCGGGGCTACAACCAAAAGACCTGGGGCTATAGCCCCCTCAGGCACCCCTTAGCAATTACTCTGCTACACGCCACTTTAATTACGGGGGAAGACATTCCGTTTTGTGGGGAGCTGTTTTCCAAGCCTTTCTCCTCACTTTGTTACGAGTGATGGGTTAGGAGACTTTTCTACACACTGCTTTTACTTCATCACGCAACCTGGACAAACCAAGGTGGACGAAGACTGGAGGGGAGACAACACGTTCCTGCCATCAACGAGCACAGATATTTGACAAAGGGCCTCATTACGACCCAGGCGGTAAGGGAACAACGATGCCGGTAAATCCTTTACCGGCATCGCTTACCACTCCCGACGATCATGACCCGCCAATCCGCCATTAGCAGCACTCTAATTAACGGTGCCTCTAATAGCGGCATGGGCGCGGGCACGCGACCCTTCATGTCGGCAATACCGGCATGGCGTAAACAGGAGGACATCACAAGTCCAGTAGCCATGCAAATAACGGCCTACTGAAGGCCGAAAAGTACTTTACCGGCATGGAGCAAATGCCGGCATCGAGGACCACCCGTAAACGACCATGTGCAGTGTTCCCAACTGCCACAGGTGCACACAATCAGCACATGTGGAGGAAATATAGACTGGGCCAGCACAAAAGGAGCACACCCCACCCCTTCCACACCCAGTCACACACCAAAATGATTCCCATACTACTAGCAATGCTGGGGCTGGAGGACATGATTGCAGTGGAACTCCAGCTACAACAACAACAACAGGCAGCACAGAGGAGACGCAGGAGGAGAATGAGGGTTAGGCAGGCCCAGCATGCCCCACCAGTGCAGACAGTGGTACCACGCAGGCAGCCCCCAATCCCTCGCATCAGAGCCAGTCCATACAACCTAACCCCTGCGCAGATCCACACCCTGTACCGTCTGGACCGGGACACCATCACCACCATTGTGGACATGATACATGACGACATTGTCAGCCTGAATGAAACACGCACCGCCATCCCAGCCCTACTGAAGGTAGTGTCTGTGCTCCACTTCCTGGACACAGGCACCTACCAGCACACAGTGGGGCACATGCATGGCATATCACAACCATTATTCTCATGTGCGCTGAACCAAGTGCTTGATGCCCTCCTGAAGCACACAGGTGACCACATTTACTTACCACGGACTGCCCAAGAGATCTCAAACACCAAAGTTGGTTTCCATTCACTGGCCAGCATCCCTGGTTGCATTGGTGCCATCGACTGCATCCATGTGGAATTGGTGTCCCACATGCCATGGAGGTAGCGTACCGCAACCGTAAGTTATACCACTCCATCAACGTGCAAATGGTATGTGACTCAAAGAAGATCATCACACATTGTTGTGCCTGATTCCCCGGATCAACCCATGATTCAATGGTCCTGCGGAACTCCACGATACCACGCTACATCGAGCGACATGCAGGGCAGAGATCCTGGCTTCTCGGTGAGTTGCATGTTAGGCTCATGGAAATGCGATGTGGGTAAGTGATTGGGGGAGAGATGCATACTTCACCTGGCTGAGATGGGGGGAGAGAGATGCATACTTCACCTGGCTGAGATGGGGCGGGGGGGATGCATACTTCAACCGGGTTGAGATGGGGGGAAGAGATTCATACTTCACCTGGCTGAGATGGGAGAGGGGAGAGATGCATACTTCACCTGGCTCAGATGGGGGGGAATGCATACTTCACCTGGCTGCGAGTGCCTGAGAGAATGGACCATGCTCATTCCCCAAAGTAGGCCAGACCTGACACCTGACCACATAATGCAAGATGTAAGCTGCCCTACCATGTAAATGATGCAGTGTCACAACCATTCCATAGCCAACTACATGTGCACTGTACCCAATCAGACCGTATCCCCGCAACACAATGCAGCTACAAGCAATTAGTATGGCCAATACACAGCACCAAATACCATCAACAGAAAGGACAGTCCTCCATTACTGCGTACAAAGGAGCCACATGAGGGCCAAATACATTAATACACCACTACACTGACACAGAGGCCCAACAAAACTGCATGTCAAAATTTGTTGTGCATAGTGAGATCATCATGAGGCTGACATCAATGGTGACAGGATGAAAGCATACACATGACTGCACATCAGCCAGATCATGGAAACAACCGGCGTGGACTAACACAGTGCATGAGCACTCACAAGGAACAGGACCCCCCTGCGCCCACTAGACGATGGCACGCACACATGTCCATAAGAGGAATACACACATAGCAGTCACATCGTGTGTCTCCATTCATGCATGGAATTGTGGTTGCAATCATGAAATAAATGCATGCTATGGTGTCATTGATACAGGTCCCATATGATGTGATGACTTACACATATACATTGTTGCCCACATGCAGGTGATGCAGGCTATCCCTTGAAGAGGTGGCTCCTTACACCAGTCCGAACCCACAGAACAGGCACGAGGAGGACTACAATTGTGCGCATACACGTACCCGTGTGGTGATTGAGCAGACATTTGGCATCTTGAAGGCACGGTTTCGCTGCCTCAGCAGGTCTAGTGGGGCACACCTGTACAGCCATGAGAAGGTGGTCAAGATCGTCATGGCATGTGTCATGCTACACAATATGTGCATCAGAAGGAATGTGCCTCTGCCCCCTGACGCTGAACTGCAACCACCTGACGATGAGGATGAGGAGGGTGGAGATGGGGCTGCACTTCAGGGAGGCAGCGATGCACAGGAGGGGCGTGCCATACGTCAGACCCTGATCAACCAATGTTTCTAGCACACATGGACAGGGAGTGTGACATGGAGGTGGCACTCAGGGCACTGGGTGTGTCAGGGACATGGACACTGTAGACTGTTCACCAATAAAGCACACGTACACAATAAGCAATGTCCGCACATGTGAATTATGATTTCCCAACAGGTATATTAAAGAAATATAACAAAGTGCACAAGCCCTCCACCCCACACACCCTCTCCCCCCTCAACTCCCCCACAGACCCTCTCCCCCGCCCCCTTCAACTCCTCCACACACCCTCTCCCCACTCCCCCCTCAACTCCCCAACACGCCCTCTCCCCTCTCCCCCCTTGACTTCCCCACACATGGTGTACAGTAGTGTGCACCATTAGTCCACATGGCACCAGTATGCCTGGCTGTACCTACAGCCCTCCCCCTCTTCCAGCACCAGGTTCACCCCTGTCCAGTCTGCGCAGGTTCCGGCCAGACCTACGCACGGGTCTGGTCCTGGTTGAGCTTGGATTGGAAGATGTCCCAGGTTGTTCTGGCAACTGTGGTGGGCGCATGGCCTGCATTGCTGCCACCATTTTGGAGAGGACCTGCCGCACTGCTGCCAATTCAACGCAAATGTCCTTCGAGGTGGTCTTGATTGCTGTTTGCAGGATGCAGCACATTCCCTAATGTCATCCCTTGCCCGGCCACATTCCGTTATATGCTGTGTCAACAGCCCTGTCAGCTCCTCCTGGCGCTTCTGAATAGCCCTGATCCCCTCTTGGCTGGTTCGAACTGTGGTGGATGTGTGAGGGGTTTCCAACATGCTTTGTTCCTCATGCACAGTTGGCATGGGGCTGGAACTTGCGGGCCATGAATCACCAGGAGACAGCCCGTGCATGCTGCTGTTGTGCAAGCTGCATGGGGAGAGTTGTGGTGAATGCAGGGGGCCTGTGGCGGTAGTTGTGCCATGCAGCTGAACATCTGCCTCATCGTCCGACACGGCTGCTGTGGCAGCTGTCTCACCCACTGTGCTGCTGGCAGCCGATGCAGTGCCTTCTGCCACTGGCTCCTGGGTGCTGGTGGCTGGTGTGGGTGCTGCTGTGGGGGCCGTAGTGCACATTGGTGCTGTGGACTCGGGGGTTTTCTTGGCCTTCCCCAGTGGTGCAGGTTGGCCTCTGCCCCTTGAAGTCGAGGGGCGGTGTTCTCCCTCCTCGACCCTGGCCTTCTATTGTGGTGTGGCATCATCCTCCCTAGTGTCCTTGTCACCGCTGTCTGAATGCGTGCCTGTGGGGGACCAATAGAGGGAGAGGGTTAGTGATGAGTCTACAGGCATCAGGCATACATTGGGGTGGCTGCATTCATATGGAATGGCAGTTGATTAACATTGTGGGAGTGACATACGGGTTGCTTGGCATTTGGGTGGGTGATGCATGGAAGCGTCGGGTTGAAACACATATGGGGTACATTATGCATGTGGACAAGATGATGCTGTGCACTGCCTGTAGGCAGTCTTGTACATATGTGTCTGGTGGACCCTGCTCTACATCATTGCACTGTCAGTTCAGGTGGACATCATCGTGTTGGTATTAGCATTGTTTCATTTGGGACACCTACCTGCATCGGCCGATGACGGGGCTCCTCGCTCCATGTCCCCCACTCCCTCAATTGCCTCCGCCCCTACGGTGCTGGCGCAGATCTCCTCCCATGGTTGCAACTTGATGGGGGAGTCCGCACCTCCGCCTGTCACCATCCCCAGGTTGCGGTTGGCAGAGAGGATGCTCCGCACACGTAAACGCAGATCGTCCCAGCGCTTACGGACATCTTTGGGAGTGCGGGGTGTGGTGCCAACAGCACTTACTTTCTGGGCAACCTCCATCCATATCTGTTTCTTGCTCTGCACTGCAGGGCGGGACATGTCGGAGGAGAAGACAACATCTGCATGTTCCTGCTGTGTCTCCGCCAGCATGGGCAACTCCTCTCGGGAGAAGTGCTCCTTTCGCAGGCGATCTGTGCTTTTTTTTAACAGCTTTCGGCATGGTGATATGCAGCAGGTAGTGGTGGAGGTGTGGTAGAGTTCTGGGGGTCAGATCGCTCATGCTTGTGGTGGATGGCAATGGATTGTGTTTTTAAAGATGGCCGTCGTCCTCTTTCCCGTTCCTGTGCGCTGACGCTACTTCCGGTTCCGCTTATTAGCGGTGACCGATACTAGCGGTCACCGCTAATGCCGATGGCTTGGATGGCGGTGGAGCTATTTGCACTTCGTACGATGCCGGAAAGGGAGATTTTTCGCCCTTTTACAGCATGGCGGTGGGGTCATTACTGGCATGGCGCAAAGCTCGTGCCCACGTACTCGTAATAGGCCGCTTTTAGCGGTCTATTGCCAGCATGGACATGGTAGTTGCTCCATGCCGGTAATGACCGGTACTTACCGCCCGGGTCGCAATGAGGCCCAAAATGTCTGTTAAGTGTCTGCCTCCTTCTTCCGACACACCACAGGTCCCACTAGATCAAGTCAGCATTTGAGAGGGGTCGAGTCGATGTGGTTGTGTTGGTTTTTGAGACAGGAGATTCAATGGCTTCCAGCAGGTCGAGTCAGCGATCGAGTTAGGTTGAGACGATGCCTTCATTAAATCGAGTCAGAGGCAATCTGGTTCCGTGTGTCAATTCAGTGTCTGGACAGCTTGAACATCAGGTAAACGTTTCAAAGTTCCCAGAGAGCCAAATGTAGCATTGCAGATCCTGAAGTGTGTGAAGTTAGACGAGCAAGGTCGAGCCAGCTTGAAAAGCATCTTGCAGCAATAAACAGGCTTTAGGCTCTTTTTTGTGTCTGCCGTCACTTGGAGACCCAGACTCTGCTCTCGGGGTAAGGTGAGTCCATTCTTCTGGCCTTCACAGCCAGAAAGGATTGTAGAGACCACTTGCAGTCTTTTGTCACCTTCTATGAGAAGATTCAGGTACCCGTGCCACAGTTGGAGTAGTCACTTTCCAGCCAGCTGGTCATTCCAAATAAGTAGTGGATGGTTAGGAAAAAGAGCTCGACTCTTGCTTGGAGCACTCTGTCTTCAGCCCTATGTCAAAGGAGCTTAAAGCAGACTGTGGCTCTAACAGAGTTCAAGGTGAATCCTTCTTTCTTTAAAATTGTTCCAAAAATGAATCAACCAAAGGGAGGGTCTGTGCCCTTATATATGAAAAATACTACAGTGGATTGATCCAAAGTAAGCCTATTATTGTGTGTCCAATTCAAGCTGCTGTAACAAGTGTCTTTTGCCTACTGATGTTTTGCCCAGAATGCCTTGTCTGGAGTGCAGGAGGAACAGGAAGTATGGGAGACCTAGCCAAATCCAAGCTGGTGAGCCACCCCGTGAACCTCTCCTCTCCACTGTGCTACTCTAATTCTGCCCCCTAGTCTGTCTGCCTAATTCAAAAGGACACCAGTAATCAGCACCCGGGTGTGCTGGCCATTGTCATGAAAGGACGGCTTTTGAAGCATTGGTTCCAAGGCGTCCTCCTGGGGGAGCAATGAAATCTTCCCAGGTGGGACCTAACATGATTGTTGTGGGTAAACCCAGGCTGCACAGCAAATACACACCAGGTCCTGTCATGCATGAGTCAGTGCTCACCAAGCTGACAATAATATGACATCCAATGGTTGTGGCAGTATAATTGTGTAATCTCAGTAGTCATCAAGTCATGACTATACCCGGCTTAAATTTAGGTATTAACAACTGCCATCAGGCTTCTGGGATACACAATTATAACATTTTGAACCTGAGGTCCACATGGTAAAATAGCCACCTCTGCCTTTTGGAACGTTGTGTTCCAGCAATTAAGTTCAGGAACATGTGACCTTTGAACCTGTTCTGCTGCCATTGCCGGGCAGCTGCTGGGGATGTCCAGATACAGTATCAGCAGGGTACATCAGTACATTATGCTTTTTAGCACCACGCATTGTGAAAGTGGGGTCTTACTAGCAGATCACACTTTCAGAAACAGAACTACCAGCATCCTTTTATATTAAAGGAATGGATCGGTCAGAAATATTATTGTCCCTATGGTTCGGCCATGTGTTTTTAACCTTAAGTCGATCGATCGTACAAACATTTCCTATGCACCTTACCCGAGTTTTCGTCTCTTGAACACAAGCGAAATCAGGCAGCAGGGGGCGGCCATTTTGTGATAATCTGATCACTTGCCGCATCGCCCTGGGTGACCTGCGTAATGCCGAGATGACCAACTGGACTGGCCCACCTAGCTTCGTTTGCTTGGCCCATAGGAGTATTCTTCTGCAAATGGAGAAAGGGAATTAACCACCCGTGGAGTTGACCTTAAACCCCCCACCCCCGCTGTTCTCCCCACTGATCAGCTTTAATGTCCCCTCTTATAGTCTCACTTGATGGTTTGGAAAGATGAGCTCTCCATCCTGCATTGAGCGCAGGGGCGCGTAGATAACCAGTCGCTTCACTGGTTCGAAGGAATTGGTGAGTTCCAGAACAATATTGACTCTGAGATTTCCGGAAAGACGCCGTAAGTATATAGTTCATAAGAGTTCAAATGTCTGACTTTCACTCTTGTCCGATTCCTTGCAGGTTGCAGCTTGACCCTAGCGAAGAGTTCCTCGTGGCAACCGGTAACATTCAGGTAAGGATTTGTATTATCCAACACAGTTCAATAAAATAATGTCAGTATGTAACCTGTTGCTTTCTCCCTTATTCCGGTGCTGAGAGAAAGTATGGAGTCTCGGGGAATAATGCCTCCGGCGGTAAAATTAGGTAAGTCTATTGTGGTGGGGAGGTTTCCCCTTGTTTGTCCCTTTGTTTCACCTTGCCGTCCTTTTGTTCCCCTTAGGGGCCGGGGTACGGCGAAGATGCGGTGGAGGCTGTGCCGACCCGTGAAGAGGAATAGTACCCCCGGTGGTAAAATTAGGTAAGTCTATGGGCGGTAACTAATATTGCCTCTGTTTATTCCCTTGGCTCACCTTGCTGTTCTTGTGTTTCCCTTAGGTGCCGGAGTGCGACGGGAACATGCAGAGGGATGCGGTAGATAGTGAAGATGCTGCGAAGGCCAGTGAGTTCAGCGCGGCGCTGCAGCAGGCGAGGCGACGCGCATAAAATAACTTCTTTCTTCCAGCTCGAAGGCGCAGTGGATCGGGAATTCAGGTAAGGATCAAAGGTATTGCTCTTGTTCTAACCTTTTCTCCTTCTTTCTCCCTTTTTCTCGGAGCTCCAGACTCGAGGCGGGCGTGGCAGGAGACTGGATGCAGACTTGCAGGCATGGTGAGCGTTACGCTGCTAGATGCAGAATAACGCAAAGCGTGTGCTGCTCTTCGGGCGTGGTTTAAATAGCCTCCAAAGTAGTCCCAGGTAAGTATTCCTCCCCGACTCCACCCGAGTAAAAAATAGTCCCAAGGTAAAGTAGTCCCTTCCAAGCCTCTTTTGGCTTGGAGCTCTTGCAGCATAGTCTGCATCAGGTAAGTTTGCAGCGTGGTCTGCATCAGGTAAGTTTTAATCTATGAGCCTGGCGCCTATGGCGCAAGGTCTGACTTTCCATATGAGCCTGGCGCCATTGACGCCAGGACTGCACCCAAATGGCCCCTAGCAGGGGTTGTTGGGCTTGCTTGGAATAACTTGATGCCTGCTTCCGGGGCTGCTGGGCTTGATCTGGATCCCCGGGGGTAGGCATCATGACAGCACTCCCCCCCAAAGTCGTTCTTCCCCGTGGTTTTGGTTTGTCTGGGAAATTTCGGTGGAATTCTTTCACCAATCGGGGTGCATGAACGTGGTCACTAGGTTCCCATGACCTTTCCTGTGGTCCGTAACCTTAACAGTCGATTAAATAAAAAAGCTTTGACTTCACCAGCTTGGAGTCCAGGATGTTCTTAACCTCAAATTCGGGTTCCCCATCTATAAGGATGGGGTCTGGTGGCTTGGTTAGTCTTGTCCCTGGGTGCACTGGTTTCAAAGGTGACACATGAAAGACGGAGTGAATTCGCATATTAGCAGGAAAGTCCAACTTGACGGCCACTGGGTTGATAATGGCCTTAATAGAGTAAGGTCCCAAATATCTGGGGTTAAAGGTCCGTTTTCCCTTTAGAGGTATGTGTTTTGTGGCCAACCATACTTGGTCCACTATCTGGTATTGTGGAGTATCACTTCAATGCCGATCAGCATTTTTCTTGTATTTTTCTTTCGCTTGTTTTAAATGTGTAGTTGCTTCCTTAAAGGCTTGTGTTACCGTAGCGTGCAGATGGTCCACTGCGGGCATTTCTAAGTGTTGGGGTGAGTCAAGGTCTGAGGTTCGAGGATGGTGCCCATATAAGGTATAAAAGGGGCTTTGTCCAGTTCCAGAATTTACTGAATTGTTGTATGCATATTCGGCGATCCAAAGAATGTCTTTCCAATTACTCTCAGTCTGATGTAACATACAACGCAGGTATTGTTCAAGAGTCTGGTTGGTCCTCTCCATTGGACCATCGGTTTGGGGGTGGTGACTTGTCGATAACCTCACATCGATTTGCGCCAATTGACAACATTTCCTCCAAAAATGTGAAATGAATTGACTGCCCCGGTCAGAGACCAATACGGACGGAAATCCATGTATGCGAACAATGTTTTCGAGGAACTCCTTGGCCAGGATTGAAGCTGAAGGTAATCCCTTTAAAGGAATAAAGTGGGCCATCTTGGAAAAAAGATCCACAATAACTAGAATGGTGTTAAATCCATTGCATGGAGGTAGATCAGTAATAAAGTCTAACGATAAGGTGTGCCATGGTGTAGGCGGAATGTCTAAAGGTTGTAAGAGTCCAGCTGGTTTTTTCTTCTGACTTTTGTTTTGGGCGCAAATGCCGCAAGACATTCCAAATGATTTAATATCCTTTCGCCAGGTGGGCCACCAGAATTGTTTCTTAATTTTAGCTTCAATCTTTGAGATACCTGGGTGCCCCTCCATTAGGGTGTCATGATAATGGGAAATGACTAGCTCTTGTAGTTCCTTGTGTGGCAGACATAGCCGGCCTTGGTAATAAGGCAGGTCATTGGAGACAGAGTAGTACGGGCCTTTCTTTACCCAGTCCTGCAGGGCTGTGGAATCAAAGAGTTGCTGGATCTTTACCTGAATGTCCTCTAGTGTCTGTAGAGTAGTCATGCCAAGAATCCTTTGTTCGGAAATTATAGGTACTGGTTCTGGGTTCACTTCTGCCTCTCCCATCCCTATTCGGGATAAGGCGTCTGCTTTACCGTTCTTGCAACCTGGTCGGTAGGTTATCACGAAATCGAACTCGGCAAAGAATAATGCCCATCGGAGCTGGCGTGACGATTGGGCCTTGACTGTCTTTAAATACTGCAAGTTTCGGTGATCGGTGATCACAGTAATGGTATGCCTGCAACCGAGAAGATAGTGCCGCCAAGCCTTGAAGGCGGATTTAATGGCTAATAACTCCTTGCCGATAACAGCATAGTTTATCTTGGGTGCCGAGAACTTTCTGGACCAAAATGCTACTGGGTGAAGCTGGCCAGTTTCAGGGTCCTTTTGGGACAGGACAGCTCCCATGGCTAAACTGGATGCATCAGTTTCCACTATGTATGGAAGTTCAGGGCGTGGGTGCTTTAGTACAGGTGCAGACGTGAATTTCGCTTTCAGCTCTTGGAAGGCATTTTCAGCTTCTTCAGTCCACATAAAGCGTTTGTTTTTTTCGCAAGAGTGCTGTGATGGGATGTACAACATGTGAGAAATC
Organism: Ambystoma mexicanum; assembly: GCF_040938575.1. Classification (NCBI taxonomy): domain Eukaryota; kingdom Metazoa; phylum Chordata; class Amphibia; order Caudata; family Ambystomatidae; genus Ambystoma; species Ambystoma mexicanum. The sequence goes on from NC_090923.1 coordinate 723,258,977, forward strand.
CGTGATGAATCTGCGGTAGAAATTGGAAAGCCGAGCATGCTTTGTACTCCTTTAACTGAACTCGGTGATGGCCACTTAAGAATTGCGTCCACTTTTCGTGAGTCCATTCGGACTCCTTTTGGACTCAGGATAAACCCAAGGAATTCAACTTCCGTGGCACGAAAAACGCATTTTTCCAGTTTTGCATATAGTTTGTGCTGGCGCAATTTCTCAAGGACTGCTCGGACGTGCTTCACATGGTCAGATTCTGAAGAGGAGTACACTAGAATATCATCGATATATACGACAACACAAACGTCAATGAGTTCACGAAGGACATTGTTCATAAAGTATTGGAAGGCTGCTGGTGCATTGCACAACCCGAAGGGCATCACCTGGTATTCAAATAACCCGTACTTAGTGTGAAAAGCAGTCTTCCATTTGTCACCCTCTTTCACACGTACCAGATGGTATGCCCCCCGGTGATCCAACTTAGTGTATATGCAGGCGTCCTTTACTTGGTCAAGTAGTTCGGGGATCAGAGGCAATGGATATCGGTTCTTAACAGTGATCTGGTTCTGTCACGAAGGCCAAACTCCAAGGCTCAGGAGCGACGCAGTACCAACCACCCCCACTTTAGTCGCGGAGCCCGCAAGTCAGAGCTTACACGAGTTTCCTGGACCAGAGCAGGGAAGGAGGGTTAAGGGTCTCGATGGTTGGATACGTGGGGGGAAGTTAGGTAAACCGGATTGAGGGTAAGGTAGAGGTTATGGGTAGGAATGGAGGAATACTTAGGGTAGATTGATTGCTGCGCACTTTTGTTCAGGTGTCCTCAGCCCTTACTTGCTAGTCTTACATAAGCACCAATTTGCACATAAGAACGCCCTTACTAACCCTAAATCAACAGACCAGTACAAAGAATTAGCATGCAAACTTAGCTCTGGTCTTCTGAGTCCTGTCCGTGAAGGGCAGTCGCGTCCTTGAGCACGTCTGAAGTGGTGTCTTCAAGATTCAGGCTAAAAGAAAATTACAAGCATTAAAACGTGCCCTCTGAATTTGTCAGCATTCACCTCATGCGACATCCGCACACACACACACGTTAAAGTGCCCCCCTTAGGGCCTGGATTGTTCTATGCAAGATGCTACACAAGCGGTCTTCCTGCAGACCCCTGCGGACGTGGTTTTTGCCTGGAGCTCCGGTCCGCACGTCCTTTCGGCATGGAGTCTGAAGCACAAGCCCCGTGCTTGAGGCTCTGCGCATGCGCGATGGGGCTGCCGCACCCCTCCTGGTTCCTTGATTGGCCCGAATTGGCCCTTGGCATGCTGGGGATTGTAGTCCTTTGGCGCCGGCTGCTGGGTAATGCAGTCTTTAGCTTCTGTTTCCTGCACATGGGGAAAAGCAGCCTTCTGTATGGTTGCAAGCTTTCCTGAAAAGCTGATTTCTCCACAACAGTGCCTACAACAGCGCCCACAACTCTCCTGTGCCCAGCCTGTCCATGTTTCTGTCTGCCTGTAGTCCTGACAGTACTCCCCCTCCCACAGAAGGTAGCTGTCCCAGGTTTGCTAGGGTAATTCCAATGAAAAGCGCGCAGCAATCTGGGGACATGTATATGCTGAGAGGGTTCCCAAGTGCGTTCTTCAGGGCCGTACCCCACCCAGTCAATGAGATAAAACACTTGCCCCTTTTTATCCCGCTTGGAATTCAATATTGCTTGAACTTCGTATTCGGGTTCTCCTTGCACTAGGACGGGAGGTGGTTTCTTAGTAATCGTCCCATATGGGGCAGGTTTCAGGAGGGAAGTGTAGAAAGTTGGATGAATTTTCATTTGGGGAGGTAAGGTCAATTGCACTGCAACTGGATTCACAATTTTCGCTATTGGGAATGGACCCAAATATCGGGGTTGTAATTTTCTGGGCCCATCCATGCGAAGGTTGCGGATGGATAACCACACTTTATCTCCCACATGATACGGTGGGCTAGGTCGACGACGCTTGTCCGCATAGCGTTTATATGTGTCCTTGGCTTTTGTGAGATTTCCTTGCACCTCCTTCCAAACCTGCTCTATGCCAATCTCTTGTCCGGCCAACGTAGGCAATTCTAATTCTGAAGCCGGAATAGCCATTGGGAGTATCCGTGGGTGTCGTCCACAAAGACAGTAGAACTGAGTCTTTTTGGTAGAGGCATTTGTGGCATTGTTATATGCCAACTCTGCCAACCATGTATGCTGAACCCAGGTTGTCTCCCTACTCATGGCAAAACAACGTAAGTACTGCTCTAGGCATTGATTTACACGTTCTGTCTGGCTGTCTGTTTCGGGATGGTATCCAGACGACAAGCGGACTTCCATTCCCAGGATCCTACAAAACTCACGCCAAAAGCGAGAGGTGAACTGCGGGCCTCTATCTGTAACCACACAATTGGGGAGGCCATGGAGGCGAACTACATTTTGCAGAACTAGTTCGGCGATTGCACCAGCCGTCGGGACTCCCTTACAAGGGAAGAAGTGGGCCATTTTCGAAAAGGTGTCTACTATCACTAATACTGAAGTGAACTCCTGAACCTCGGGAAGATCCACAATAAGGTCCATGGTGATCGTATGCCATGGTATCGTAGGAGTTGGTAAGGGACGGAGGAGCCCAGCAGGTTTTTGGTGACTAGCTTTGTTTCGAGCACACACCTCGCAATTCGAGACATATTGAAGAATGTCTTGACGCCACTTGGGCCACCAAAAATGTCTGGCTACCAACTCCTGGGTTTTTGACTTTCCCGGGTGTCCCGCTAATGTCGAATCGTGGCACCATGATATGGCCTTTTGCTGTAGTTGCTTGGTGGGCAAGTATAAGGCAGACCCATGATAGGGAAGCCCCTCAATAAGTGTATTCTGAGGATCTTGCTTGCACCACTGATGAATTTCTTGCATGGTGAGATCCTTTAACACGGCCTCAAAGAAATCCGAAGTGGCCCCAACGATACGGGTCGAAGGAATAATAGGCTGAGGTGTGATACCAGCCTCTCGCTCTGCTGACTCAGGATATCGTCACAATATATCCGCCTTTCGGTTGTTGGCTCCGGGTCTATATGTTATGATAAAATCAAACTCAGCAAAGTATTGAGCACATCGCAACTGGCGCAGGCTTAGCGTCTTGGCGGTTCTTATGAACTGGAGGTTACGATGATCCGTTATTACCGTGATGGTATGACGTGCCCCCATCAGGTAGTGTCGCCACTCACCAAGAGCCGCCTTTATTGCCAACAATTCCCGATCGGCAATGATATAGCTCTGTTCAGCAGGGAGTAATTTCCTTGAGAAGTAAGCCACAGGATGTAGTAGGCCTGTGTGAGGGTCCCGCTGGGACAGGATGGCACCCAGAGCGTAACTAGACGCGTCCGTCTCTACCATGAATGGTCTGGACAAATCTGGATGTTTCAGTACCGGCGCATCGGTGAAGGCCTTTTTGGGCTGTTGAAACCCCTGGTTGGCTGATGTGTCCCACACGAATGGGCAGCCCTTACGTAGAAACTCTGTGATTGGAGTAACCAATTCTGAAAAGTTCTTTACGAAGCGTCTGTAGAAATTCGCAAACCCCAGGAAAGACTGTATCTCTTTCACACTGGTAGGGGGAGCCCAATCCAAGATTGCCTGCACCTTTTTTTTTGTCCATTTGTACGCCAGTCGGGGTCAGGAAGTAGCCTAAAAACTCCACGGTGGTACAATGGAATTCGTGCTTTTGCAGCTTTGGATAAAGGTGGTGTTCTCGCAGCTTTTGCAAAACCGTGCGTACATGTTGGACATGTTCCTGGAGGTTACGAGACTATATGAGGATGTCATCTATGTACACTACGGCACAAACATCTAAATATTCCCTAAGGACCTCATCCAGGAAGTGTTGGAAGGCTGCGGGGGCGTTACAGAGACCGAATGGCATAACCTAATATTCATACAATCCGAACTTGGTTCGGAAGGCGGTTTTCCATTCATCTCCCTCGCGCACCCGCACAAGATGGTATGCGCCTCGAAGGTCCAACTTGGTATAGATGGCCGCATCCCTGACTTGATTGAGAAGAACTGGGATAAGAGGAAGCGGATAACGGTTCTTAATGGTTATCCGGTTCACTCCGCGGTAATCAATGCAAGTCCGGAGCTCTCCAGACGTCTTCGGTACGAAGAACAAAGGTGACGACACGGGTGAATTTGTGTGTCGGATAAAACCATTCTTTAAATTCGCGGCTATCTACTCTTGGAGGTGATTATTTTCAGCCTCCGTCAGGGCATATATACGGCCACAAGGTAGAGTAGCCTCTGGCTCCAGATCTATTTGGCAGACAAAGGGCCGATGTGGGGTAAAGATTCTGCAGCTTGTTTATTAAACACGTCCACGAAATCTGCGTATTCTTGGGGTAGATTTTCGGGACATACTTCCATTTGCTTATTCGAGACGCTGATAGCGCACACAGAAGGTGAAATTCCTTGCTGGCATTGTTCTTGACATTGCGGTGAGTCCAAACTGATTAATCCTGTGGACCAATGAATTTGGGGGTTATGCTCCTTTAGCCATGGTAATCCCAAAATCAGCCCGAATTGCGGGGCAGCAATGATATCAAAGGCAATACTTTCTCTATGCCAAGCTCCGCATTGTAAGGCCACCAAACAGGTGTTATGTGTTATAGGCCCAGAGCAGAGGGGAGTGCCGTCCACGTACAGGTTCCGGCCTTATTTTTTGTTGTACTGGGATACCTAAGGTAACCACGTACTGGGCATCAATAAAATTCCCCGTCGCTCCCGAGTCCACAAACATTGTAACCTGTTTTCTATGTGTTTGGAACTCCAAACAACCTGTCAAGGTGACATGCGTGGCATAGTTTGAAATGCCAGCCATTGGGGCCCTGCTACTCCACAGGCTCGATCGGGTGACCCCCACTACCGACGAGCCGAAACGTTTCCCTGGGTTTTGGGCTTGGTTGGGCATTCACGAACAAAATGACCGGGCTTGCCGCAGTACATGCAGAGGCCGTCCTTCCTCCTTTGTTCCTTCTACTCTTTAGTTAGGGGACCTCGGATTGAACCTATCTGCATTGGTTCGTCCCCCTCAGATTTGGCCGCCACCCCCCAGGATCCCTTATACAGATCTAGTCGAGGTACAGGTCGTGAATCTCCCTTTCGCCTATCGCCCCGCCTTTCCGTCATACGATGATCGAGCCGTAAGGCCAGATCAATCATTTCCGAGCACTCCCCTGGTTGTGGGTCAACCTGGGCTATAAGATCTTTGATGTCATCCCTCAATCCTTGGTAAAAGAGGGACATCCTCTTATCATATGGCCAGTCGGCTTCGGCTACCAGCCGATTGAAATGTGTGACGTAAGTCACCAGTTCCTTGGACCCCTGCTTGAGGCTTAACAATTCCCGATCCTTACAAAGGGAGGCAGCTCGCCGGTTGAATATTTTTTCAAACTCAGCCAGGAAGTCATCCCAGTCATAGAGAATGGCATGGTCCTTTTGGACCAACGGGTTTGCCCATGCTGCGGCATCCCCCGTGAGCCACGATATTACAAACGCTGTTCGGGACTGAACGGACCTAAAGGCTGCAGTCTTGGTCAGGAAATGGAGACGACACTGAGTAATAAAGGTGGAAAACGTTTGTGGGTCTCCAGCATATCGCTCTGGGGGCGCCAACGGAACTATGGGCTCCGGACTTACATGTACCTGCACCGGGGTAGATGGTTGACCAGGTAAGGGCGCTGTTTGAGGTGCTAAACTGCGTACCTGCGCGGACAGGGTGGCATAATCCTGTCTAGACGCTGCCAATTCACCTTGTAAGTCCTGCAGAGCTTTGGCTATTTCTTCCATGGCTTCGATGGGGGCTGGTTACGCCGCTCGGGCGCCTGAATAATACGTGGCCAAACTCCAAGGTGCAGGAGCGACGCAGTACCAACCACCCCCACTTTGGTCACAGAGCCCGCAAGTCAGTGCTTACAGGGTTTCCTGGACCAGAGCAGGGAAGGAGGGTTAGGGTCTCGATGGTTGGATAGGTGGGGGGAAGTTAGGTAAACCGGATTGAGGGTAAGGTAGAGGTTATGGGTAGGAATGGGGGAATACTTAGGGTAGATTGATTGCTGCGCACTTTTGTTCAGGTGTCCGCAGCCCTTGCTTGCTACTCTTAAATGAGCACCAATTTGCACATAAGAACGCCCTTACTAACCCTAAGTCAACAGACCAGTACAAAGAATTAGCATGCAAACTTAGCTCTGGTCTTCTGAGTCATGTCCGTGAAGGGCAGTCGCGTCCTTGAGCACGTCTGAAGTGTTGCCTTCAAGATTCAGGCTAAAAGAAAATGACAAGCATTAAAACGTGCCCTCTGAATTTGTCAGCATTCACCTCATGCGACATCCGCACACACACGTTAAAGTGCCCCCTTTAGGGCCTGGATTGTTCTATGCAAGATGCTACACAAGCGGTCTTCCTGCAGACCCCTGCGAACGTGGTTTTTGCCGTAGCCAACTTTTCACGAGCGGTCTTCCTGCAGACCCTCGTGATCGATCGTACTTTTAAATGTAGCGAGATTTCTTTGGTGCAGTGTTTTCACCTCGTGGGCCTCCAGTGGTTTCCAGGAGGCAGAAACACCCCTATGACAATGCACCCCTGTACGGGTTAATATTCCCCAAAGAATGTACCGCCGGCGCTTAGGGCGCCAAAGTTATGCCCACTTAGCTTTTTGCATCGGTGCAGGGGCTCTGGATGGGCTAGTGGTCGCCCCCTGCACTTCCCCCTCGATCCCCTTGGGCGCTTAGCATGAAGAGGTGCTTATCTCGTGTAGGCGAGGGGCCGGGCTGCTGCTCAGGTGGGGCTGGGCTCGATTCTCCTGGAGCTCCGGTCCGCACGTCCTTTCGGCATGGAGTCTCAAGCGCAAGCCCCGTGCCTTGGGCTCTGCGCATGCGCGATGGGGCCACCGCGCCCCTCCTGGTCCCTGATTGGCCCGAATTGGCCCTTGGCATGCTGGGGATTGTAGTCCTTTGGCGCCGGCTACTGGGTAATGCAGTCTTTAGCTTCTGTTTCCTGCATATGGGGCAAAGCAGCCTTCTGTATGGTTGCAAGCTTTCCTGAAAAGCTGATTTCTCCACAACAGTGCCCACAACTCTCCTGTGCCCAGCCTGTCCATGTTTCTGTCTGCCTGTAGTCCTGACAGGTTCAATGCGCGGTAGTCTATGCACGTTCTGAGGTCACCTTCCTTTTTGGGCACGAAGAACAAAGCTGAAGATGCAGGGGACTTGGATGGGCGAATGAAGCCATTAGCAAGGTACTGGTCTAGGTATTGCCGTAGGTGAAGGTTCTCAGGTTCCGCAAGGGCGTAGATCCTGCTACAAGGGGGTTGTGCACCGGGTATGAGATTGATTTGACAATCGTACAATCTGTGAGGTGGTAAGGTGTTTGCCTGTTCTTTTTGGAAGGCATCCTGGAATTCTTGATATTCTGGAGGTAATTGCACGACTGATGTGGTAACTGTGGCTAGGCCTGCGTTCAGGTTTTTCTTTGGGTAACAGGTTTGTGCACAATCCGGGAAGGTTATTCTCTTCTCTCGCCAATCAATACAAGGATTATGTGTTTCCAACCAAGGTATCCCCAGTATTATTTGGAACTGTGGGGCTTTGATTAGATCAAACACAATAGTCTCTCGATGCCCATCCTGACCCAATAGTGTCATCTCTGTGGTGGAATGAGTTACAGGCCCAGAGGCAATTTCAGTTCCATCGACTGTGGTGATGACATCTGAGGTGGTTTTTCGGCAGAGATGTAGATTCATCCTGGAAGCCAATTCGTAGTCCACATAGTTTCCTATGGCCCCGCTATCAATGTATGCCCTTACTGCGTGCATACGTGATGGCTGCCTTGGATCTACGAGGACCATTGGTATGATGAAATGCGAGGTCTGAGTATCCTTCTTCAAGCTTGGCAAGCGGACCTCTACGCTTGTCGGGCGTGGTCGTTTCCCGAGTCTGACTCCATATGGCTATTATCAGCAACTCCTACCACCTTCTTGGGTGGTTTTACGGGGTACTCCCGTAGACAATGCCCAGAAGTTCCGCAATATAGACACAACTGCATTTGCCGTCTCCTTTCTCTTTCCTTCTGGGTTAAGGGTCCTTTAACCCCTCCGATTTGCATGGGTTCTGAAGCATCTGCTCCTTTGGGGTTAGCGTGGCTTTTGACCAACACCCGATTCTCAAACTTGGCTCGATCAGCCTTTCTGTTCTGAAGTCTGTGATCTAACTGGACCACTAAGTCTATATATTCAGTGCAGTCTTGAGGTGGGTTCACAACTTGAGCCAAGACATCCTTGAGTTCTCCTCGAAGCCCTCGATGAAATAACGTGATTCGTTTTACCTTGGGCCATCCAGTTTCCACTATCAACCTATTAAAGGTCGCAATGTAGGATAGAAGGTCCTGGTTACCCTGTCGTAGGGACAAAAGTTTGTTATCCAGGGCTTGTCCTTGGGAGTGCTGGGCAAATAGTCTTTCCATGCTCATTTGAAAGCCCTGAAAATCCCGAAGAATTGGGTCATCCTGAGTAACTAGTGGAATTGACCAATCAGCTGCACTGCCGCTGAGATATGACAATACAAAGGCTACCTTGGCTTGATCGTTTGGGAAGGCTCCAGGTCTGCATAAAAAGTGCAAGCGGCATTGGTTCATAAACACTGCGAACCTTTTGGGGTCCCCAGCAAAGCGTTCAGGCGGAGCTAATGGAATAGTTCCTGGTAGGTTTATTTGCACAGGGTTACTCGATGACACAGGAGCTGGATTTCCCCCAAGTCCTGGTAGGGGTGCTTGTCCAGCCTGGCTTTGCAGTAGTTGCCTAGCAAGGTCATTAGTTTGCTCCTTTGACAAAATCAGTTCTCTCCTAAGAGCATTGGTTTCTTGACGGGCGGAATGCACTTCAGCCCTCAGTTCCCCTAGTAATTGGGCCAATTGGTCAGTTTCTGAGGTATCCATAACGCCCGGGTGGGAATTTGTGGGTAAGCTTCATGTTCTGTTACGCTCACCTGGCTCCCACAGGGGCGTCGATCTGAACTGGACAGCTGCAGTCTCCACCAATGTGACGTGTAATGCCGAGATGACGGACTGGACTGGCCCACCTAGCTTTGTTTGCTTGGCCCGTAGGAGTATTCTTCTGCAAATGGAGAAAGGGAATTAACCACCCGTGGAGTTGAGCGTAAACCCCCCACCCCCGCTGTTCTCCCCACTGATCACCTTTAATGTCCGCTCTTATAGTCTCACCTGATGGTTTGGAAAGATGAGCTCTCCATCCTGCATTGAGCGCAGGGGCGCGTAGATAACCAGTTGCTTCACTGGTTCGAAGGACTTGGTGAGTTCCAGAACAATGTTGACTCTGAGATTTCCGGCAAGACGCCGTAAGTATATAGTTCGTAAGAGTTCAAATGTCTGACTTTCACTCTTGTCCGATTCCTTGCAGGTTGCAGCTTGACCCTAGCGAAGAGTTCCTCCTGGCAACCGGTAACATTCAGGTAAGGATTTGTATTATCCAACACAGTTTGATAAAATAATGTCAGTATGTAACCTGTTGCTTTCTCCCTTATTCAGGTGCTGAGAGAAAGTATGAAGTCTCGGGGAATAATGCCTCCGGCGGTAAAATTAGGTAAGTCTATTGTGGTGGGGAGGTTTCCCCTTGTTTGTCCCTTTGTTTCACCTTGCTGTCCTTTTGTTCCCCTTAGGGGCCGGGGTACGGCGAACATGAGGTGGAGGCTGCGCCGACCCGTGAAGAGGAATAGTACCCCTGGTGGTAAAATCAGATAAGTCTATGGGGGGTAACTAATATTGCCTCTGTTTGGCTCACCTTGCTGTTCTTGTGTTTCCCTTAGGTGCCGGAGTGCCAGAAGGATGCAGTGGATAGTGAAGATGCTGCGAAGGCCGGTGAGTTCAGCGCGGCGCTGCAGCAGGCGAGGCGACGCGCATAAAATAACTTCTTTCTTCCAGCTCGAAGGCGCGGTGGATCGGGAATTCAGCTAAGGATCAAAGGTATTGCTCTTGTTCTAACCTTTTCTCCTTCTTTCTCCCTTTTTCTAGGAGCTCCAGACTCGAGGCGGGCGTGGGAGAAGGCTGGATTCAGACTTGCAGGCACGTTGAGCGTTACGCTGCAGGATGCAGAATAACGCGAAGCGTGTGCTGCTCTTCGGGCGTGGTTTAAATAGCCTCCAAAGTAGTCCCAGGTAAGTATCCCTCCCCGACTCCACCTGAGTAAAAAATAGTCCCAAGGTAAAGTAGTCCCTTCCAAGCCTCTTTTGGCTTGGAGCTCTTGCAGCATGGTCTGCATCAGGTAAGTTTGCAGCATGGTCTGCATCAGGTAAGTTTTAATCTATGAGCCTGGCGCCTATGGCGCCAGGACTGACTTTACATATGAGCCTGGCGCCATAGACACCAGGACTGCACCCAAATGGCCCCTAGCAGGGGTTGTTGGGCTTGCTTGGAATAACTTGATTCCTGCTTCCCTGGCTGCTGGACTTGATCTGGATCCCCGGGGGTAGGTATCATGACAGCATAGTCCGTACTCCATCGGGCAACTACAGGACAGATAGGAAAAGGGATGTTTAGTGTAAATCCAATATAAAGAAGGCCTCAGCACAAATCAATTGCCAAAAATATAAACTGTTTATAACTAACCTTATTTTTCTTTCTTTTCTTCGAAACCTTCTTTACTGTAACATCACCATCAGCAAGCTGGCGCACCGACTCAGATCCACATGTTTCCTGTTCAATGTACGGATCTTGTATACATCCCCACAAAAAAGAGTATCCATTTAAAATAAGTCATTTGCATTACACATATAATTAGACAGACTTTCTTTCATTAGAGGGTATTGTCAGTACGCATACCTCTGGCACCGTATCAACTACAAGGTCTGGCTCCGGATCAACTACAAGGTCTGGTTCCGGAACAACTACAAGGTCTGGTTCCGGAACACCTACAAGGTCTGGTTCCAGAACACCTACAAGGTCTGGTTCTAGAACAACCACAAGGGATAATGTAATTGTAGAGGATGCTCCAGCATCTCTGTGAAACACAGTACTTGCATGGATTGAATTGGAATGTGGATTAAAATATTGGTATGGATTAAAATATTGGAAACAGGACACACAATTTGGAAAGACGACAAAGGTACATATCAATAGTAAAGTACAAATGAAACATTATGTAAAACAATTACACAATATGTAAATATGATCAGATTATCAAGACCCATACCTCTGGCTCCGGATCTACTACGAGGGATGTTGTAATTGTAGTGGACGCTTCAGCATCTCCCTGAAACACAGTACTTGCATTAGTATGGATTAAAATATTGGAAACTGGACACACACATTGGGACGCGGACAAAGGTACATATCAATATCAAACCACAATAAACATTTTTTAAAGCAATGATACGTTGCGAAAATATGAAACCACGATAAACATTGTTTAAAGCAATGATACGTTGCAAAAATATGATCACATTATCTAAAATTCCGTGCATAAACCCAATCTGGAACAGAATAGCTAGGTAAGATTACCTGATACGCGCTCGAAGTGGTTGATGACGCCAGGCAAGACATGGATGTTGAATCTAGTTGCTTCATATTCGGGGGATAGTCATGGAGTTGTAAATGGAAAGTATTATTCGATTTAGAAATGCCAACATTAAAAAGTGTCATGTAAGGAGACTCATTACGAGAAAATTATGCTTATGTAAATGCATAATATAGTATAGTTATCTGTGCCCATAAATCAATTTTCTATGAGGGTTTTAAAAAACAAGGACTGATGTTTAGCAAAATAATCATTATTTAAACAGCTATTCAATCATATAAATATCGACAGTATTATAAGTGACATTTACACCGAAAATACAGGCGTAAAGGTAAATCCGGAAGCGGGACTCACCTGCGGCGGCATTTTCACGAATAAAGTCAGAATAGCATTTGGGAGCAATTTTTGAGTTCTTCTCAGTTGATTCCTCTTTGTGTACAAGGATGTGTCGTACATATTCGGGGTAAAGTGCAAGCTGCAGATGCGGTATCGATGACCCCTCTTGTCCTCCAAGACTTGTTTGACTCTACTTTCAAGCTCTTGCGGTGGATATCCGCAATATCTGACCCAGTCTCTTATTCGACCAAAAGCCTTAGGGAACACATACATTGTAATGCCTTGAGTTTTGTCATGGGTCTTTGAAGGACAACCGAAAATAGAACATGCATGCATTGTTGTAAATTCTGCAAAATAAAGGTCAACATTATTCGAAAATTATTTTGCATAAAAATCTGAGAAAGAAGGAATTGCACCATATATTGTTCATTGCACGCTTTCATTTGGGCACCACAGCAAAACCTGTGCAGCGTGGACGGCTGTATTATAGGATAACTTTCACAAACAATTCATTGATGTGTTGAAAATCAGAACATGTTACTCGTCCCTTGAATGTTTTATCGTGCATGAAAAGGAAACATGCTTATACTATGGACACGGTCTGCGAAGGATGAAATTCGATGCCAATTGACACTTATAAAAATGTATATATCGATAGCATAACAAAAGAAACTCAAGTCAATAGCAATGAGACAAATTAACATAGCACTACTGAGTACTTTACTTCGAAATACATATAAATTTACAAGTGAACAAGACATGATTAGGAAACATGCCCTTACCTTGACCAACAAACAGTTAGATTCAGCAAGCAGAGTAGTTAGTGGCAGGAGAACAGGGAGATGTTCACAGGTAGCACACTGACGAGTTCACTCGAAGCGGTCACAGAAGTTCACAGATAACACGACGAAGAGCAGATTAGCATCGGTCACCAGGCTTCTCGAGTAGCACGTTCACGAGTTGACTTGCAGTGCTCAAAGATGTTCTCATGATAAATATCAAGTGATTTATAAAGAATTACAAAAAGGGGTGTGTTTGTGAATGAATGACGTGTATATGTCATGGTATTATGTGTATTGCAGGGGAGCGGCCTGCTTGAAGGGGAGCCTGCCTGGAGATACGGGGTCTGAGGAGGCCATGTGAACAATAGCCCCTGGGCGTAAGATAGCTTTTGAAGTGTACATGGTGTTTGGCACCTTGGCCGTTCGCGCCCCTGACAGCAACCCTTGCCAGCGCACATCCACTGGTACAAACTGCCTTTGATAGTGGAGAGGTATGGATTGGCCTGGGGCGTGCAGACAGGGCACCGGAACACTGCTGAATGGAGACACACTTATGTGTATTGCAGGGGAGTGGCCTGCTTGAAGGGGAGCCTGCCTGGAGACACGGGGTCTGAGGAGGCCATGTGAACAATGGCCCCTGGGCTTAAGATAGCTTTTGAAGTGTAGATGGTGTTTGGCACCTTGGCCGTTCGCGCCCCTGACAGCCCCCCTTACCAGCGCACATCCACTGGTGCGAACTGCCTTTGATAGTGGAGGGGGGATGGATTGACATGGGGCGTGCAGACACGGCACCGAAACACTGCTGAATGGAGACACACTTGATTCACTTAAAAACTGAAACAATCATTGATAAAAAATATGTTGTGTTTTATTTGGTTTCTTATTTTGATGGCACAAAACTACTACACATTGTAAAGTCTGGTTGCTGCACAGCGAGGGAAAATCCCCTGTACTGATCGCTGTCACTGGGGAAAGTTTCTTTAATGGCACCAACGACACAGGCGGGTATTACTCGTCGAACGCGGTGTCCAAGCCTCCCATGAAGCCACCATGTAAACGAACAATAGGCCACCAGCCTGTACCACCTGTGAAAAAGAAAGAAACTGTTTTGAAATTACCAAGTTAAGTGTATTAAACCTTAGTTGTCAATGACAATTGTTGTATCCAATGGCAATTTTGCCAGGACAAATGCTACCTAGACACTGCACAATACTGAACGGCTTTTATGCGACTATTAGTAGAGAATTGCAATACTAAACTGACATGACAATGATATATTGAAGTTATGAGAATATAGGAGACAACCATGAAATAGTAGTGGCCTAACTGACATCACAACCAGACTATACTTACTAGTTACTTGGATTACGAGGGCAAACTGTTGTGCGAAGTTCATGCATAAGCACCATCAAAATCCTCAACACAGACCATGTGAGGCAGGCTGCCCTGAAGTCTGGCAGTTCGGTAACGCATTGCAGCCGTGTCTCGCCTTCCGATATGTAGGACAAGCATCCAGAGTTTTCTCCGCAGCAGCAGTTCTCCTCCTCGGTTGGCATTAACGAGCACTGATTGCAGGTACACCTGTTGGAAACACCGTCCATGCGACTAGGCCCAGGCTCTTCATCTGTTGAAATGTCCACCCAGCTGTCGTCCAAAGCCCCATCGTTTCTGCATCTTTGTCTTTCCAGTAATTTCTCCTCGGAATACTCGGGCTCGTACAGGTAGTGCATTATTGTTGACATTGTGTGGTAAACAAAAGAAAATCATTTATAGCGGTGGTACTGCTATCTGTTCACACGGGCTACAAGCAACAAAGGTAACTGACCAGAACACAGAAACGAGTCACAGAATACTCAAAGAAATACAGTGAGAGGAATGGAAAAGAAAATCTGCTGTTGTGTGTTGTGAAACAATCTGTTTATACTTATTGAGGAAAGAGGCTTGCTGCCGTTTCCATGGCGACACGTCATTAGCTGAAGCGCAGAGAATGTTGACACGGGACGTACTTTGGCGTTGTGAAATGGGCGGTACGCGTCTAGTGATGTCAGGCTCAGGGGCTGGGGATATGATTTAGTGCCGCAAACGCAGGTCACCCAGGGCGATGCAGCAAGTGATCAGATTATCACAAAATTGCCGCGCCCCGCTGCCTAATTTTGCTTGTGTTCAAGAGACGAAAACTCGGGTAAGGTGCATAGGAAATGTTTGTATGATCTATCGACTTATGGTTAAAAACACATGGCCGAACCATAGGGACAATAATATTTCTGACCGAACCATTCCTTTAAAAGTATTTTAAAAACCTCAGGCTATTTAACCCATACAGATGGCATTCTGCCACATCTCTTCACAAAACATTGTGGAGTAGAATGTATAGGGTCAGATTCCTGTCGGAGCTAAATCAATGTATCACCAATTCTAGGTGTTGAGTAATATCTTCTTTGTTGCTGTAACTAGGTCACTCAACTGTACTTCTACTAGCACACAACTTCCCAAGAATACTGCTTAGCATACAAATGAGACCTCAAAAGTTACATAAACATACACAATTTTAACCATTCCATTGAATAATTCATAGGCCCCAAAAACGTGTGGGGTCTGTGCAAATATACAGAAAATTAGTCAGCAATGTCCCTGTCCAACAATCTCTCATTAAATGATATCACACGTTATGAATGTAATTTCTCTAACCAAAAGGAAGCCACTTCTTCCTTGGGTACCATTTTTCCAAAGAGAAAAACTATATTTTCTTGGTTACATGTTGCCTGAGTATTTCTGCATACAAAGCCAAAGTACAAAGAATATGAAGAACAGGTTTTACACTTGTATCATCAGAAATGAATTGCGCATGAATTAGAACACTTTTTCTGTGCCAACGCATGTTTCCGCTCAAAATCTCATGCAATCAGAGATCCTGAGTGAGCTTTTTCAGTGCAATTATTTAAAAAATAAGTAATTTAACCAAATTGGTATGTGTTCTCTATTATTTATGATCAATTCTTAGGATCCCACAGTGTCCTCTCTGTTGAGTCAGTGCTAGTTGATCGTCCCTTTTAATTATGTTGTTTTGTCAGTTCAGGAAACATGGTTTACTTATTTATTTATTGTTTGCTTGTTAGGTGCTTATACAGCAAGTAAAATGCAGTCTCAAAGCACCCACAGGGCGAGTGGAGGAAACAAAGGAGTGAAGTCCAGTAGAAAACATGCTTTAATAAGAGCAGTGGAGGGGAAAGGAAGAAAGGACAAACCTACTATGCCTTGTGAGTATTCAGAACGTGTAAGTGCAGCAAGGAAGAGGGCAGAGGGAAGAGGGGCCGTATTAGGTGTAAGTGCGAACCTCCAGGGCAGACGGTTCACTAAGGCAAGTGCTGAGGGTAGACAGGAACTGAGCTGATTAGGTGTGGGAGTTCAGGGGCCCAGAGGACACATAAGGGCCCCGGACAACAATCACAGCAACTGTGGGATTAGCAGAGGGGAGGAGAAGAAAGTAAGGAGGAGGAAAAGAGGTCTTGAGGAGCTTCCGGAATTTAAGGAAGTCCTGCTCATGGTACTTTTACGCTCACCTGGTCTCTGCAGAGGCGTTGGGGCACGGTTGCAGCCCTCCCTGAACTTGAATCACCCCCTTCAGGCCTCTCCCTCAGTAGAAAAGCTGTGAGCGGTGGTACGTGGTGATACTGCTCCTGCGTGGAGATAAGAGTGTGTGAGTGCGCCAATCTGTGATTGTTGTACCTCTCGAACCCTTCACCCCAAAGTACGGTTTCTGTGAGCATACGCCGGCCCATAAAGCTCACCTGTGAATTATGGAAGATAAGCTCTCCGTCCTGCTACTTCTGGCAGGGGCGCGTCGAATGGGATCTAGTTCCTTCACCGATCCCTGATAAGGATTAGTCCAGTCCAGCTGCGACTATGTTTATCCTTATGATTGGTAAGTCTTTATTGAGCTCTTGTGATGCTGTTTGTTCTGTTTAGTATCTTTATATGTTGCTCCTATTTATGCCCGCAATAATGTCTCTCTTCTGTTTTCTTCCCTTAGATCGAAATGCGGCCTCAATGCAGCTGTGAGACGCGAGACGCGGCCGGATGGAAGATGGATGCTACCGCAATGTTTGACAGCAGGTAAGTGATGGTTTAAGGAAAAGCGCAAAGTATGGCGAAACGCAACCTTAAAATAACTGTTTTTTTCGATGTCTAAGCTTGTCTTCTGTTTTTCCTTGCAGGCGCTGCTGTCGACGACGGATTGTGTTGGAAGATTTTGGCGTTCCGGAAAGTGTAAAGACGAATACCTGGTTCGCCGAAGAGATGTAAAGGTAAGAACAGCTTCCCCCAGTTGGTAAGTATGCTGGCAGGATCTTCAAAGGTAAGTCTGACCTCAGGCGACGGTGAGCGTTACGCTGCTTACAAGTGCAGAATAACGCGAAGTGTCTGTCTTGAGGATCGGGGCAGCTTATATAGCTGAGATCGTGGGCACGCCCATTAGGGCCGGCTTACCATCCACACCCTGCCACTCCTAGAGAGTGAGCACGAGCGAAGGCAATCCATTAGCAGCCACACCCAAGAATACACTTGGGGCTGCTTAATGGATGGAATGTTCAAGGTTAATGCATCATGCTTAATGGATGGAATGTTCAAGGTTAATGCATCTGAAGTACTATGTCCATAATAAAAGCTTTTTGGTGTTAAAGGGATGTTCTTGTTTACTTTTGTTCATGAGCCTGGCGCCAAAGTCGCCAGGACAGTGTCCACCCAGGTCTGCTGTGCATGCGACCCCTGCATGCCTGTGCCCATGACTTCATGACCCTGACAGGTACATAAGGAGGGGGAGGCTGTTCCATAGGAGGGAGCCAGCTGAGGAAAGCGATCAATCACCTACCCTCTGTTTAGCAAAATGCTTTACACACAAAGAGTTGGTGTCAGAGGAACGTAGTGGTCTAGAGGGAGAGTGTTTACAAACATAAAGTTAGAGATAGAGTGGTCCCTGGGCCCAGACCGCCTTGTGGATGATTCAGAGGGATTTCAATTTAATCTGTTCAGCAACCAGGAGCCAGTGAAGACTTTTTAGGACAGGAGAGATGCGGTCCCTGGGCTTAAGGCCAAGGATAAGTCTTGCTGCAGTATTCTGGATTATCTGGAGGGGTCGCAAAGTGGAAGAAGGTAAGTTCATGAGGAGGCTGTTGCACTTGTCTAGCCTAGAGAAGACCAGGGCTCAAGTAACATTGAGCCTCTGGGGGGAGTAAGAAAAGGGAGAATTTCTTTGAGACAGAAGAGCTGAAAGTGGGATTTCTTGGCAATGTCCTGAGAGTGAGGGAGGAAGGAGAGAGAGGAGTTGAAGATGACTTCAAGGTTTCTTGCTTCAGAAGAAGGAGCAGGGGGAGAGCCCAAGGTGGATGGCCAGAGTGAAGGAAAGAAGGAGGGAGCAGGGGACCCTATGAGGAGGATCTCAGTTTTAAAGGCATTGAGGCAAAGATCATTGTAGGTGCACCAGGACTGGATGGCAGATAGGCATTCCAGGATGGCGGAGGGTACAAGAGGGTTAGCAGGAAGTTTGAAAAAGAGCTGTTTGTGGTCTGCATAACACTGAAAGTTGGAAGAGAAGGGGGAGATGAGGCATGCAAGCTGAGCAAGGTAGATTTAAAAGAGCCAAGGGGAGAGGATAGAACCCTGAGGGACACCACAAGTGTCACTTACAGGATCACAAGCTAATGGCAGGCAACCGCACCACGCTTTTCTCTACTTTTTGTATAGATGGGCATTCTTATTTTAGAAAATGAGTGTACGGGAGATACACGCTTATATCAAAGGCTACAAACCATGGTGCCTCAACAGACAAAAGAACATTTTAAAATTAAAAAGGAAGATCAAGTAACACTGACTCAACAGAGGACACTGTAGAATCCTAGGAATTAATTATCAATAATACAAAACACATACCAATTTGGTTAAATTACTTATTTTTGAACTAATTCCCCTGAAAAAGCTCACTCAGGATTTCTAATTGCATGATATTTTGAGGAGTGAAACATGTGTTGGCACATAGTAGAGTTATATTTAACACGCAATTACATTTTAATGATATGAGTGTAAAACCTTTTGTTCATATCCCTCGTACCTTGGCTTTGTATGCAAAAATACTCAGGCAAAGGCTAACCAAGAATGTGTAACAATTTTCTTTGGAAAAAGGGTACCGAAGGAAGAAGTGGCTTCTTTAGGTTAGAGAAATTACATTCATGATGAGTTGGGTATGATATCATTAAATGAGAGCTTGATGGACAGTGACATTATTGACACATTTGCTGTATTTAATCACAAAACACATTCATGTTTTTGGGTCCTAAGAATGAATGAATAGGATGGTTCAAATTGTATATGTTTACACAACTTTTAAGGTCTAGTCTGCATGCTAAACAACTCCCGACACAAGGCACTGCCCTCCCCATAGAGTCTGAAAGGCCTGGACATCCCAGTTGGTATATTTAATGAAGCATAAAGTGTGAATTGGAATGACTCATTCTCCTTCTTGACTCACCACAGTCCTAACAATATGAAGGGCAACCCAACCACAAAACAACACATTTAGTATAGATAAAATAGAGATAATTTTTTGTGTCCCTAACCTTCCCTATAAGGGCTTCCTGCCCCTAGCACTAAACTTGTACCTTTTCAGATCAGCAAGTCCTTAAACTAATCATAGAAGGAGGGCACTAAAGACTTCGGCAAATAGGGAGGGATAAGGGTAACGTTTATAACCATAGAAAATCAGACATTGTGCCCCATCCTCCTGTTGCCGGCTCAGTGCCGGGGGCCGGCAGAGCATTGTACCTACAAATGATGCACATCCATAAAATCCTCACAAAGCTCTGTGTGTGATCGTATTCCCGGAACGGTTGTACTTGAAAGAAAGTCATCAAAAGTTATTTGTCTGTTCTAATTTTTACCACAGAATGTGGTGGGAGAGTCCCTGCAACCACTCCTCCCCTCTTCCCTATCCCCACCCCACATTTCGGTGGCCAGATTTGAATAAAAAGACAAGCAAAATACATTTGGAGCAGTTTTTTGTTGAGCAATAGACCCAATCCTGCTGAAATTGCTTTGCCTGTGCACAGCCGACACTTTTGTTAACTTGACATGATAATGCATATCACATTATATAGGGATCCAGAAACATAACATTCCCCCCTTTTCATAACTGACAACCTATCATTATTTGGGTAAACAAAGCACAACAGATTTTAAAATATATGCTGTGGAAGCTATAAAAGTTGAAATGAATAGAGAGTTTCAAGCACATCTTTTTTTTTAAAATCCGGAATGAGTTATTGGATTTCTAATATTTATATAATTCAGGGTGCCTGGTAGGTAAAAGAACCCTGGCAAAAAAAAAAAACACGTGCCCTATGGTTGAGGATACTCCCGTCCCCTGCATACCCTTATGTTGAAAACAGTCAAAGTTCATTAAGCTTTAATGTTACAAATGCAATTCTTAATTATACTGTAAAAATCCAATTTTTCTGAAGATCTAATATTTTTCGAAAGAAGATTTTTGTCCAAACAGATTTCGATTATGGATCAAATATTTAAATTTAACAAGAGTAAAGTATCATTTTGAGAATCTTTGTAAGTATATCACATTATAAAATCATATTTACTGCTCTCAAACTTTATTGCAAACCTAAGTGAAACATTAAATTAATTTAACCTGTAAGTTCAAGCAGATCGTCAGGTAACGTAGGGTGATATCTGCAATGTAATTTAAATGACATCCTATCAATGGTCAAAGTTTTATAATTTAGATTGATCAATCAAGAGTTCTAACTGCATAGGTAATGTTAGGCTGGGCTGTGTGTTACCTTCAGTCTGGCTGGGCAATATTGCCAATTCAGTAATTAGTCCGAGGATAGAATCAGGCAGTTGGCCTGGTTGTATATAAGGTTCTGTGTGATTTCTTTGAATTTATTTAATCGAGGGAGAATTGATCTAATTATTTTTTACTTTAAGGCCGTTTTACCACAAATGTATGTGGGGGGAGACCCCCGCAACCTCCCCCAGCCACCTACCTTTATTATTCTCCTAAACCCCTCACATACATTTGTGGTAAAATGCAGCGAAACAAATTCGACCAATTCTCCCTCAATGAAATCTACTGCGGCCAACCCTCACATTGCCGTATCTACAATGTGAATAATGCTATGTGTGAGATTTAGAGTTTATGATCTGGATTGGCTCACACCCGGCCTTCTAAATTGGAAATCATATGTTTTACATCAAGTGATCTGTGGTATTAGCCAATCCCTGGTGTCCTTTGTGCGCTAACTCCAGCACTTTAGGAATAAAGGAAGAGGGTATAATTGTGCGAACATTTCTTCAGTGAAGTCCCTCTCTCTCTCTCTCTCTCCATCTCCCTGTCTCTCTCTCTCTCTTTCTCTCTCTCTCTCTCTCTAGAGATCAACAGTTCATTTCTGATTTCCCGCAGGCGCTAAAAACACTAGAATAGTGACTCCAGGCCAAGTTTATCCACAGCCGTGCCTGGAAAGTACAAGTATATATGAAACAAGTTAGAGGCCAGGATAAGCAAATATTGTTAGGTGAAAGGCAGGACAGACAAAAGGACTTAATACAAACTGTTATCAACATAAATCAGTTTGTGCATCTCTCAGTGGGGGGTGAAAGATTCAATTCACATCCATAAACATAGTAATAAAATTAATGTATTAATTTTAAAAACTACCATATGGATTATAAAATCTCATAATATATCAAAAAATGGAACTAATAGAAAAAATGGAAAGGCCACCATAAGATACAATGCACCTAATAATTCATATTAACATGATAATTCATAATAACATTCACCACACATAGTGCAACAGACCCAGAGCCACTCACATCCCCAACTACTCCATCCAAACTACACTCATTCAAATCCGTCAAACTCAACACACCTTAATTAGAATGGTTATCAAAGAAATACATAAACGTAAGTATAACAATTCTATCACAAAACAATATTAACAACAATAACAAAATCTAGCCTATTGCAAACAGCACTGTACTGCTAAATATAAAATTTCCCAACACTAGAAAACTTGGCTTGTCACATTAATTCATTGTTGGTCATGACAAAAATCGAAGGACCGACATGTTTCTTTCCATCTTCATTATTGAACTATTTATTTGGAAATTCATCAGGGAAAAGGAAGGTCTGAAGTCTACGGAGCAGAATGGTACTGGATTGTTGCAATACACTGTGTACAACTGCCTTTGCCTGACATCTAAATAGGAAAGCAAGAATTACTGATCTCATACCAAATACATTTAACGAGTTCAGTATGTATCTAACATGCTCGATAAATGGGCGAGCTACAAATGGTCAAAAGACCTTGCAAAGCACACATTCACCTAAATAAGGTCACAAAAAAAATTGAATGGACCAACAGAGCACAGAACTATATCAATTTTGTTCTCGCCCAATGTACTGTGTACAAGAGTGAAAAGAACTATCCCTAAGGATGGTGTACAACATAACTGGGTGTAATAACTAATTGTACCGATATTAAGAAGTCACTCAGGATGTTAGAGTGAAAAATTACCTTCGGATGAGATAGGTAACAAATGTCTATTTCATGTATATATGGTAATGAAGCGTAGACAGGCACTGGAAATTCAGGCACCAGAAATTTGTGCATTAATTGGAAGAAACATGCATTAATTGGAAAAAGCAAGAGCTGCTAATTAGGACCATGTGGTGATGGTCGTCCTCACCCGAATAGCTAGAAAAATGAGCAAAAAAGGAAAGAATGTAAGAAGTGTATAGCTGTGCTAAATATGCTGATTCAAGTAATTCTAAAATTCAATTTACACTGCTGCAGGGCTAATACTGGTTAGTTGGATGATATGGATAGTAGAACGCAATATACCATACACAAGCAATATCAAATACTAACAATGTAAGTATGTATGCCCTTCAAAAAAGGAGCAGAAAGAAATATGTGTATAACAGGTGTAAGTCAATTAGGACATTCGTTGGTCAGGACCGCTACAACTTCTACCAAAAGTGCGGCTGAAGAGAGAATGACAAAAAGAGTAGAACAAGGCACTTACTTGTCTTAACACAACAAACGGAACGCTGATTTGCAATGAGGCGTAGCTGTGCTGAGTCAAGCGGAATGAAGTGAGCAGTGATTACGGCAAATGTGCCTTTTTGCCAGCGTTAATTTGTGCCTATAAAGTTGGGAAACAAGCGTGAAAAGTCTCTAAAAAAGAGTAGGCAGCAACGCAACATACAACTAAACTGGACAGAGGTAACTGCGGAAAAACATCTAAAGGCGGCCTGATGTCATCAATACGGTAAACGGCCAAGGCTCTTGATGAAACAGTGTAGTATACCAAGAATTTGAAAACTAGACACTGTCACTATGTGTCGCTAACAACTGCGCAGACAATCCATAATCACAAAGAAAATCAGCGGTCGTACCACATACGACTCGTAATGCTACTAAATCAGACAGCCTGTGCATAACCCTAGTACCGTTGATAACGCACAGCACTCACCGGGAGCAAATCGCAGGACCGGTATCCGTAGCCAGAGCGAAGGCGCTACAATTTTGCCTTGGATGTTGCTGTGTGACATTCCTGAAGTTATAGAAGGTCTTGCAGGTTATGTGTTTTAAAAGCATTCAACATCATTTAGGAGAACTTCATGGATACAGATGCATCTGCCAACTCCTGTATTGACATCCACACTAGGACAGCTGCTGAAGTGACCACGCAGATATGGTTGTCCACAGCAAGGTCCTCTGGAGCAAGGTCTTCAATGTCTAGTGTCCCTAAACCAGCACATGGATGAAGCAGAAAATAGACACTTTTACTCTGAGATAAACAAGAGTCATATCATATTCCTGGAACTGCAGTAGCCATTTTTCTATCCTGCAGCACGGACCCAGACATTATGGGAACCAAGGGCTTGTGGGGCATAGAAGAGAGTAGAAGAGAGTATGAAGGGCTTGCCCCCTATAGACATTCTGCAAAAAATGGAGGGAAACAGCCACCATTAGTTGGCCGCCTACAAGGTGTACCTGATCCACAGAACAACACAGCAGGCAAACCGGCAGTTCACACGTTCTGTGTAACCCGAACAAGAAATCTAGAATTGACTTTGCCACCTGACCCATGTAGGAAAAGGGACTCAGGATTATGGCCTGTTTTATGTATTTGTATTTGTATTTATTGTGTTGATATAGCGCTTTACTCCAAAGCGTTTCACATTATAACAACAAGATACATAGAAGATTATAACAGTAGAAGCAATTTATAAAACATGAGTCAAACCAACAAAACAGTGTGTAGAGCAATTAGCCTGTAAAGATAAACGACAGGTAAGTGTAAGAGGAAAAGAAGTAGGTAGGGAGAGGTAAGTAGAGGAAGACGTGAGGGGAGAGAGAAAGAGAGGTTTTAGGGTGGGGAATGGAGAAGAAGAGATTTCAAGGAAGCACGGAAACAGGAGAAGATGGGGATGGAGCAGATAGACAGAGGTAGGGAGTTCCTGCCTGTGTAGGGAGCTAGGAGCTAGGAGCTGAAATAAGTGAAAGCGAGAAGAGGCACATGGGGAAGAGGGAACAGAGAGTAGGAAGAGGTCGGCAGAACATAGGGAGCGGGAAGGGGTGTAGAATGATAGGCGAAAGGAGAGATAAGTGGAAGCAAGGAAGTGAAGAGATTTAAAGACAAGACAGAGGAAATTAAATTTAAGTTTGGAATGAAAGGAGAGCCAGCCAAGGTAAGAAAGCGAAGAGGAAATGGAGTCGTGAGGAGCAAGGAGACAGAGAGTACGGATAGCAGAGTGGTAGAGGGATTTGAGAGGGGCAAGATGAGAGGCAGGGAGTCCAAAGAGGATAGAAGAACAATAGAAGAGGCGAGAGAAGATGAGGGAGGAGATTAAATGTTTAGTGGTGTGGAAGGTGAGAGAGGAGCAGACTTTACGAATGTTAAAAAGGTGGTAACGACAGGCGTGAGAGTTAAGAGAGATATGGTGAGAAAAAGAAAAGGAGGAGTCAAAGTGAATGCCTAGGTTGCGAGCGTGGGCAGAGATGGGAAGATTAAGGGGGGGAAGTGTATAAAAGGAGGAAGAGAGGGAGGGGGAAGAGCGTTGGTGGGAAAGAATAAGACTTCAGTCTTATCAGTTTTGAGAGAGAGAAAGTGGGATGACATCCAGTTTTTAATAGCGGTAAGACAGGAAGCAAGATTAAAGTGTAGGTCAGGAGTGAAGGAAGAGAAGGAAAGGAAGAGCTGGGTTTCATCAGCATAGAAATGGTGAGAAATTCTGAAGGAAGAGATGATAGAGGCAAGAAGGGAGGTGTAAAGAGATAATAGAAAAGGGCCAAGAACAGAGCGTTTGGGTACACCGTAGTCTAAGGGGAGAGTAGAGGAGGTGTGACCTCCCCAAGAGACAGCAAAAGAGCGGGAGGAGAGTAAGAGGAGAGCCAGTTGAGAACAGAGCCTTTGAAACCACAGGAGGAAAGAGTATTGAGAAGTAAGGGGTGATCGACTGTGTCAAAGGTAGCAGAGAGGTCAAGGAGGATGAGGACAGAAGATTGCTTAGAGTAGCGAGCAATGAGGAAGGAATTGAGAACATAAGTGAAAGCAGTTTCAGGGGAGTGTTTAGGGCGAAAAAGTCAGATTGAGAGGAGGGAAGGAGAGAAAGATTAGTAACAAAAGCTGAGAGCTGGGAGTAGACTAGGCATTGAAGTATTTTAGAAAGCAATGGGAGAAGCGAAATTGGACAGAAGTTTGAAGCAAGAAGGGGATCAGCAGACCGTTTCTTCAGAATGGGGATGATAGTGGCATGCTTGAATGCGGAAGGGAAAATGGCAGAGGAGAGAGAGATATTGAAGAAGGAGGTTAAGTAAGGAATGAGAAGGGGGTACATCTTCAGAATAAGGAGGGTGGGGAGAGTTCTGAAACATGCAACAGGGCTAACAGGGGGATGAAGGCAGGCATGGTCCCGGGGAACCAGATGACACAGGGGACCAATCAAAGAGGAAGGAGGAGGAAAAAGGATAGCAGAAAGAACAGTTCAGTGTGGGTTGTTTGGTGAGGTCAAGGGAGGAAAAGGTGGCTCAAGAAGAAGTGTAAGAAGGATGGTATAGCAGAGTGTGGAGGAGGATTGCAGAAAGCGTGTGCAAGGGGAGGTATTGGTTGGTCACAGAAAGTAGTGCTTGGGTGTGAAAGTCATATAAGGGAGGGAGGAACACTAAGTGAGAGTGTAGTAATAGTAATTGTGAAAGGTGACTAGGGTAATGAAAGGATGGTGACTGTCGGAGAAGGTGTGGGTCGAGTGGAGTGGAGTGGGAGGAGAGCGTAAGTGAGTGGTAGTCAAGAAAGGAGTGGAGAGTAGTTGGAGGAGAGTATAGTTCAGTGGAGTGGGAGGAAATTGAAGTGGAGAGTAGTGGAGGAAAGTGGAGTGGAAGGAGAGAGTACTATAGAGTAGTGGGATTAAAGAGTAGTGGAGACTAGTGGGAGGAGAGAGAGTAGTAGAAACTAGAGCGAAGGGTAGAAGTAAGTATTAGAGGAAAGAGAGAGAGAGAGAACAACATCAGAATTACGAAAGAGAAGGGATGGGATAGAAGGGAGAGATGGTGGGAGGAGGAGAAGTGGGTAGAGTAGTGTGAAGTTAGAAGACTAGGACAATGAATATGAGTGTGTGAGAGGGCAGGACAAGTGGAACCTGGCCAAAAGGATAGCACCTTGTCCAATTGTAAAGACCATTGTTATTCTGTGGAACAACTAGATAGGAACCACCCAGATTAGAACATCTCAGAGTGAGCAGATAGAAAAGGCATTTACCTTTAGACCATCATGACCAGCCAGTCAGCTACTAGATAGTAAGGGTTACTTATCTTGAATGACTATCTTGGGATATAGAAGGCCTGGGCAAGGGTGGGAACAGCCCACAGGAGAGGTGAAAGAGAGGGACAGCTCTTAGGGAGCCACTTCTCAAGTCTCTCACTGAAAACCATCAAACTGTCTTCAAGAGTTGGAGTGTTCGTGAGGCTATTTGTGACACATAGTGTCAGACGTGGGATTGTTCAAGCCTGGATGCAGAGGCTGGCCACACGAGAGGAAAACAGACAGGAAGCCAGAGGCAGAAGTTTCCTGGGTAACTGCAAGCCCTGAATCCCTTGACCACGTGATCTGGGAGATAGGAGTCAAACTCGGATAAATTATCCTTTATCTCTTACCTGGGAATAAGCCAGGTCTGGCAGTTCTCCACCCAGGAGCAGATCATTTGGAGGAATCCAAAGAAGAGTCTACTCGAGCAGATACGGGCAGTCCAGGAAAGAACATGTCAAGTGAAACAAGCCCAAGCCAGGAGAAGCTGACTGCTAAGCCTTCCGAGCAGCTCTCCTTTACAGCAGTGGGGAAATCCGATGTACCCAGATGAGGAGGAAGATGAGGCGAAATTCACAGTCACTCCACCCCCCCACCGCACAAGCACCCCATTCCCAACGAAGAAGGCTCTGTACCGAACACCAATGGAAGACTAACTGACTATTAGCCACCAACATCAAGAGAATCATACAGCTGTCACGATTCGGTGCTCAGAGGCACCAGTACCCCATAATGTAGTGGGAGCCTTTAAACATATCCTGGGCTCCACTCTGAACAGATCACGCTGTGCAGCAAAAGGAGGAGTCAACTGGGCTCAGTCCTGGCGCCTTTGGCACCAGGCTCATATGGAACAGGAAGTGCTTCCCCCTTATTCCAAGATGGAGGGTTGGTGAGGTACTGCTTCTGCCTGCAAGCAGTGTCTGCAGACTAGTCTTTTGGGAGTGGCAGGGTGTGGTTGAGTATTTAAGCTCCACCCCTGCTGAAATCCATGCTTCGCGTTACTCTGCTCCCAAGCAGCGTGACTCTCACCGCGACCAGCTCTCTGTCTTCTGCAGCATCGGGACCCGCTTTGGCTCCAACAACATCCAGCTTCAGCTACAAGGAAGAAGACAAAACAAACACTATTAGAACAACACTTATCTGTTTCCGGATGCCACCGTAGAACTCCAGCAGCGGCCTAATCATCGATCCTCAGAACCACAGCTACTCGGCACCTGGAAGAAAGAGCAAGAAAGACAACAGGTCAGATTGGGAAAACAAAAGACTCACGCGCACCCTGCAACTTAAACCCCGCACAGCCACACTTACCGGGTTATTGTGCGCACCGCTCCATCTCTTCGCAAGCTCATACAAAGCGGGGTAGGTCGAAGCATTTTGCCCCGCGGACACCAACTTCATCTCGGCACCTGCGGAGGAAGGAAAAAACATGTGAGAGAACGAACAACACGCAAGGACAACGTTAAAACACCTTAAAAGGGAGTAAGCAAGATGACAAGAAAGAAGACAGAATAAAACAATGGAATAAGTCAGAGAAAGACTGATAACAAGTAGGAGACAAGGAAAGACTTACCTTGATTAATCAGGGCAGGCTAGTCTTAGCCACAGCCGGACTGGACAAGCCGACCAGTGACGTAACTTGGTCCATCCGAGCCTCTGCTCTGCAACAGCGCCCCTGCAGCGAATAGCAGGACGGATAGCTCACCAATCATAAATATCAGGTGAGGAGCATTCAAGGGGAGAACTCAATAGCGAGGGAAAGGGAAGAGCAACCAGGGAGGGAGGTCTGGGTGGACACATATACCAGGAGCCTACAGCTGACCTTGCATTCCATCCTAGGAGAAGACCCCGGGCAGACTATATTTCCCGAGTTATCGTGCCCAGCAGTCCAGACAGCTGTCCTCGCAGCAACGCCCGACGTCCCCGCGGAGACCAGGTGAGCGTAACAACAGCTCTGCAGGCAGCTATTAATGAGAGATGAGAGCAACCACCCGTGATCCTACAAAAACCGAGCAACAGAGATGACTCAGCTGCCTTTTTCATGAATTTTGAGAGATTGGGCAAGACTGCAGGCTGACATCAAGATCTCTGGGCCCAATATATTGATGTGCTTTTAACCGGAGAAGGCCAGCAGACCTTTCAAGCCAGCTACACTGTTTGGATAACCACATTTGAAGAGCTGAAGCAGAGTATCCTAGAGAGACTGGGACATGATTGGTAGCACTACAAGATCTGTCCAAGATAGATGTCCTTATGATTGGGGAAACTCCCCGCCAAATGTCCTATAGCGTCTAGTACCTATTGAATATATGGCTGACCAATACAACCTATGAGGAAACAAAAGAGAAGTTGATCCTAGAACGTTTCATCGACTCCCTGCCCACGTATCAGAGGAAAGTAGTTTGGCAGCTACATGAACCCAATCGATACAAATGGCTACCGCACAGTAGAAAGCCATGTACTCGCAGAAGCAAGTTTTGTGGCCTAAGAAAACCCGAAACCTGGTATTCATGGCAGAGATGAAAGCCCAGCTCTGAGGAGACCACATCCCATCCAACCGGTATCTGGAAAAAAACAGGACCTTTCTTACCAAACAACGGGAAAAAATCTGGGTCAGTCCCCCGTTCGAAAATAGTAAGGTATGTGAAAGTCAAGCAATTTGATGATGATTAGCCAAAATAGATTTATTAGTTTGTTTGCACGACAAACTGACAGCTGTTAACCCGTTCCCTGAAGACTAAGCTGTCCAGCCATCAAGACACACCACTTTGATAATGTCTTAGCCCTATGATTGTTGAATCTTCTTGAACCCTTACAGCAGTCCTCCAGACATGCTATTCCAGCCTCCCGCTATAACAAGGAAACCCAATAATTCCGAAGCATAGTCTGTGGCAGGGGTCAATGTAGAACAATCACATGTGATGAGATCTTTCCAGGTAAAGATGATCAACCAGGTTCACTTCTTTTCCCATCCTCCTCAGGCGACCGGTTTAGTGCCTCCACCCTTTAAGGGTGCAGAAGTAGGAGACCGACACACAGCTGGCACAGTGATTGCTATTGAATTGTATTGGTTAAGAAAATAATGAGAAAACCTACATTTCCCTATGCCTAAGAGGGATTTCCCTACCTCAACAAAAGTTCTAATGGGTCTGTCAGAATGTCCTTCCAAATTAAAGAGTCCAGCGTCATATGTCAGAACTCTAATTCTGTCCCTTACACTTATAACTAAACCATAAGGATTAGGTATCACAGTTCTGGTCGTGATTTGCCTTACAAGTTCTTTACCAGGGGGATTGGCTCCCTTCCCCTAGTCCAAGTACTTCCCCAAAAGTAGTGCCAATCTCGTTGCACTCTGTATCAGAAAAGTTCTCAGTGTCTTCACTCCAGGCGGGAACTGCTCCCTTCTCTTGGGTCAAACATTCCCAACACAACACTAAACCTACCAGGGGGATGGCTCCCTTCCCCTGGCCTCTGGGTTACCTGGAGAATGACTCCCTTCTCCTGGTATTTCAGCTTCACAAACAACACAAGGTTCCAATGGTTTTACCAGTGTTCTGGGGTTATGTCTCCCTTCCCCAGACTCTCTGAGAAACCCCTTTGGGATTTCTGCTACCAGGAGAATGACTCCCTTCTCCTAGTATCTTGATTCTCCCAGTCTCACACACCCAGGGGGAATGAATCCCTTCCCCTGTTTTTTTTTTATGACATTCACCAAGAGTTGTACCAAATATATTGAGGGTCCCATACCCAGGCTTCCCAACATCTTGTGTTTGACCCTCTTGGTTTTCTCTCCTTCCAGGCAAGGCCATGAGGTAGAAGACTTGTGATTTTCTCTCGTTTTTAGTGCAGGTCCCAGACCCTTGTTTATGTACTTCTTTGGTGCAGCAGATCTGGTATACTCTCCTGCCAAGTACTGCCACGAGGAAAATGACTTGTGTTTGTGTCTGGGTTTGGGTGCAGGTCCCAGGCCTGTTTGCACCCTGAACTTCAAGAATTTTTTCTGAATTATTAAAAGAGATATCACGAAAGATTGGTTGTGCGTACTCACTTTAATCACTAATATTACATTCCTCATCCGTGGAATCTTTTTGAGTTACAGCACACCATATAGCATAACATAGTGAATATGTCATATGAAGACATTGAACATCTAACAGATAAAAGAGCGAAAACATTAGGCTTCACAGCTGATGAAGCAGATGCGATTCTGGGACTCATTAAGGATACCACACGTACCAAGACAACTAATGACCCAACAAGCAAAATTAAACAACTTGAATACTCAATACGAAAACTAATCAATAGGAAGTTACATGCGATTACATTAGGCAGATACTACAAAGTACAACGGATCCCGAGAGGATTAAGAATTCCCTTACGTCCTACGTTATGTAAAGAGAGTAAGGAATTTGTGGACAAATGGGAACGGATACTCAATAAGTGTTCCCTCGATTTAATTTTGCTTACCATCAAAGAATTATCAGGGAATATCGAACTACTTGAAAGTGAGATCGAGAAATTGTCACAAGAGATCACCGAAGTAACTAATAGTGAATCTTTTGCAGAAATTTTGGCGGACATTAACACCAAATTGAAAACTTATGAGCAAGATTTAGAAGCCAGGAAAGTGAGGAAATTCCGAAGAGATACGTACGATTATTTGAATAATGAAGTATATACCTGGGCAGATAAAAACACGTAGCAAAATATAAGAATGCAGAGACCAACCAGTGACAATAGCAGCTCAGAATCAGATACCATTGAACAGAGACCACAACCAAGCACTGAGAACGAGACAACAAGTGGGCCAGGAAGAGATAGAAGACCATCACAACCCATAAACCAAACCCCGGGGGGTTTTTTAGACCTAAGAGGAAGAGGACAAGGCGAGGGAAGAGGAAGAAGATACCAAGGAGTGCAGACCAGGCAACAAATGAGTCGAAGCTAGTGGTCAATCTGTCCAGACGGATTTTATCCAATCAAGAAGTTCGAACATTAGAAAAAGGCTTGAAATTTGTACCTACTCATAGCACTACTAAATTTCAGACAAAAGTGGAATTATATAAACTTATACGCAAATTGAAATTAAAAACCTTTTTTTCCGAAATGGCTGATGCATCGAGCTCTGAACTAGAAAGTGAGTACCTAGAGTTCAAACCCAAGAGTACATTTTGTGCGCCGGTTCATATACCGGCAATAGATATTTTTGAAAAAATGGTGTTGAAAGATTTATCCCAGGTTCAATTTAAAAATCCCAACAGATACAATTTGAGTCGAGGAGAGTTATCCCAAATTAAAAGTTTGTTTACCGACGATTCCATCACAATCAGACCAGCGGATAAGGGTGGCGCTATAGTAATACAGAACACTGGAGATTACCATAATGAATGCCTCAGACAGCTAGCGGATGTAAATACATATGAAGTGTTGCCACACGATCCTACTTTGGAAGTAAGAAATGAACTCAAATTACTCCTAGATGAGGCTTTGGAGAATCAATGGATCACAGAAAAAACTAAATTATATCTATTTACAGCTCACCCCAAAATGCCGCATTTATACACCTTGCCAAAGATACATAAAGGAATGGAAAAACCTCCGGGAAGACCAATTGTGGCAGCGACAGAAAGTATCTTACAGCCTCTTGGCACATATATAGACTATTTCTTGCAACCTATTATACAAAATACTCCTACATATGTTAAAGATACTACTCATTTCTTACAGATACTTAACCAGATACAATTGTAAGAAAAGGACATACTTTTTACGATCGACGTGGTCAGTTTATATACCAGTATACCTCACGATCAAGGGCAGGAAGCAGTTGAGAATCTTCTACTTCAAACAGGAGACATCGGAGCAAACAAGGAGTTTCTGATGATCTTACTACAGTTTATAGCCACACATTCTTGTTTTCAGTATGATCATAAATATTATAGACAGATATCCGGGACAGCTATGGGGGCAACCATGGCGCCAGTTTATGCCAACAGCTTCATGTATGCTTTTGAAAGCCAGAATATTCTTGAAAACGAAAGATGGAAACCGTATCTGAAAACGTGGATTCGATACATTGATGACATCTTTGGAATATGGTCAGGCAAAAGAGAAGATTTGGATAGCTTCTTAGGATACCTTAACAGTATAGACACACGTCTACAATTTACACTTGAAATTGGTGATCCTAACGTACACTATCTAGACGTTCAAACAGTGATTAATGGGAACAGGATCGATACCACGCTTTACACAAAAAAGACTGATCGCAACAATCTCCTTCACCGTATGAGCGTTCACCCTCCGAATATGTTACGCAATTTACCTTTTGGTCAAATGCTAAGAATAAAAAGGATTGTTAGCAATCCAGAAGATTGCGAGAGACAATTGGAATATCTTAAAGAAAGATTGAAAGAAAGAGGTTACCCCGAATCAGATTTGCAAGCAGCAACTGTCAAGACAGGAACAATGACCAGAGAAGAATTGCTCACACAAAGAAAAGAAAAGGCTAAACCTGAACTTGTTTTCGTTACTACATATGCTATACAAAGTAACAAAATAAAATGCATCATTCGGAGCAGGTGGAATGTCTTGACGAGTGACTCCCGAATTAAGGATCTGTTCCCACAACCACCAATTTTTGCTTACAAGAGAAGCAACAACTTACGGAATATGTTGGTGAACACAAGAGGTAAAGACTCGACCAGAAAACCGGATAAACATCCTGGTACTTATCCTTGCATGAGTTGCAATAATTGTAACAATGTGATGAAGGGAAACACAATAATGCATCCTAAAACTGGCGCAAAAATTAAGTTGAGGTTCCATGCTACCTGTTTGTCAGAGAACGTTGTCTATGCTATTAGATGCCCTTGTGGCATCTATTATGTAGGAGAAACAGCACGGAAAATAAGGATAAGAATAAATGAACATAAATCGTGCATCCGCAATAACAACATGACTTCGGCTGTGGCCAGACATTTTAAAGCAAAAGGACATTCTCTCGCACAATTGAGATATGCAGTATTGGAGGTGTTACCCACGAAAAAATATAACAGAGATATGAAGAAATGGAGGGCACAGCAAGAAGCTTTTTGGATTGATAAATTGGACGCTCTTGCTCCTGATGGAATTAACGAGGAGTTTGATTTGAGTTGCTTTCTATGAGAATGTTTTCATTTTTGAGATGCTATAAATATGTGTTAGAATTCTTTGAAAGTCCAGGCTAGCATATATATCCTACTCTCGCATTTTCATTCTTGATCTTATCACTTTTTTTCTTTTCTTTATTGTATTACATGAACGTGACAAGCGAGTAGTCATTTTTCTTCTTCTTTTTCGTTTTCTTTTCTTTTTTCCGCTTTTATATATTGTAGACTCTTCACTATATCAGTTTGGTCAAGTATAGTTTTCATTTTATGTAAGGAGATTTTTCCTGAATTTTGTAAGCTATATTTCAGATTCAGAACGCATTGATTTATGTGTTAATCCTAAATTAGATGATTTAGGTAGTGTTACGATGCACATTTGAATTTTCACTAATATTTACTCTAGATAGGTAGCGAATACACCACTCTAATATGGCCGCCATATTCGGTTGACTTAGCAAAGGCACTATTACCATGGGGACCCATGGTTACCTTTAAACAACATTAGATATTCAGTGAAACGCGTGTTTCTGAGTTTGATTTGAGTTGCTTTCTATGTGAATGTTTTCGTTTTTTGAGATGCTATAATTATGTGTTAGAATTCATTGAAAGTCCAGGCTAATATATATATCCTTTTCTCGCATTTTCAATTTTTGATCTTACCACTTTTTTTCTTTATTGTACTACATGCACGTGACAAGCGAATAGTCATTTTTCTTCTTGTTTTCCTTTTCTTTCCTTTTTTCTGCATTTGTATATTGAAGACTCATTACTATATCAGCTTGGTCAAGTATAGTTTTAATTTTATTTTATTTTATTTTATGTAAGGAGATTTTTCCTAAATTTTATAAGCTATATTTCAGAATCAGAACGCATAGATTTAAGTGTTAATTCTAAATTAGATGATTTAGGTAGTGTTATGATGCACATTCGAATTTCCACTAACATTCACTCTAGATAGGTAGCGAACATACCACTCTAACATGGCCGCCATATTTGGTTGACTTAGCAAAGGTATTATCACCATGGGGTTCCCATGGTAACCTTTAAACAACACTAGATATTTAGTGAGACGCGCGTTTCTGCGGTTTCACCGTGTATTGAGACGAGTTTGTATACAGCACTAGGTAAGCTTGTGCCTACAGCCGTAAGGATGATAACTAGAGTAGACCTAGAGTACCACCTAATGGATACATATATTTACAGATTGTTGTTTCGAGAATTGTTCGTGTCAGAGGAAATACTGCGATCTCTGCTAGCGAACGCGCAGCCATTTTTGGAGGCTTCATTTTGTTACAGGGAGACCAGGTCAGTGTAAATATCAGTTCCCTAGCATTATGTCTAAGTGATGTGACTCTGGGTAATGACTAAATGACATTTCTGTTTTCTCTCCATTGGTATGGTTATACGCTTAATTTCTCAACATTCCAATTTTCCGTACGTATATTTAATATTTTATCTGGTTTGTGCACTGATGGGCATGAAATGGTGGCACTTTTTATTGGTGATGCATATTTACGTTTCTTTTATACGTGGGATTAATGCTCTGGAAATGTGGTATTTATTGACTGCTATGTTTTGCACATTCGTGCATACTTGCCAACCGTGACTATGGACTTGATATTGCTTGTTTGATAATTCTTTTTGGTGTTTTCGTGACTTTAACTTGTGTGACTTATGATTATATACAGGCCCTGATGAAGGATCTAGTCCGAAATGCATTGGCCTATCCCAGAAAGCATTTGCATTAAGAAGAAATATTAATTGATGACATTTGTTTGTTTTTTTGTTCGAATAAACAGTATATATATAATATAAGCATTTTGCATCAGATTGTGAGTACTAGTGAGATGGTTTTTTGACTCACTGAAAATAAGCCACTTTGCAGTGGACATAGGAGTGCAGCCCGCACCGCTGGCCTCACGGCCAAGGTCTTTGAACATTGGCCCAGGCCTGTGCCTCTCAGCTTCTTTGTATCAGCTGACTTGGTTTACTTGCCTGCCAAGTACTGATACAAAGAAGATTATTTGTGTCTCTTTCTCGATTCTTGGGGTTAGGGTTTCCCGAATTCTCCTTTTTAGTAAATATTCCACTTTATAGCTTTCTGTGTTTCTCTCTAGGTAGAGGGGTATTTTATTGCCCCTGCTTTGCTGTCATGCTCTCTGGGTATCTCTCTTTTGACCCCACCAGCTGGCCATTTTGTTCCCATACCTTCTGGGATTTTCTTGGCGAGATACAAACGATCTCCGGGTCGATTTGCGTTACGTTCGGATCTCTCGTGGTTTCCCCCAACTTCTTCTCTCGCTAGGGTGACTTTGCAGCATTTGGCTCCCTGCAGCACCTCTTCCTGTTACAGGCCACACGGTCCACCTCTCTCCCAGGGTCAGAATACTACCTCAGCTGTTCCTTGTGGGGTCTGCTGATGTTGGACCCCACAAAGACTCTTCTTCTCTCTCAACAGCGTCTTGGCCTGAAGCCATTTGAATCTCCTGCATTCCACAGGTCGTCGGCTTCTGGTTCCTCCAGGGACAGCTTGACAAGCAATGGTGTCCTTTCTTTTTATGTCGGATGGTGCAATCCTTATCCCAGAATGACTTGAATGTTCATTTACTTTGACAGTGGGCATTCTTCATTGCTCCGCACCTCCTCCCCGTCTTAGTACTTCTACCATCCATCTCCCTTGGATAGTCCATGCTCTCCCTCGTTTCAGTAGATGTTAAGTCCATGGCCTGTGAGGGGTCAGCAATGAGAGGCGGACACACAGAGGTATCATTCTCAACTTTGGCCATTTTATTAATATGAAGGGTTTTGGATAAAGGCCTAACTTTTCCTATCCTAATAAGTGTCCCTTCCTATGAAACTAAAACTAAAGCAGGATGTCCTTGTGGCCAAACTCAATTTGACCCCCACACTAATACATATAAACAAAATGTGCAAGGTAAGAATTTCAAAGTTCAACTCAACAGAAAAGTGCAATAACTCAAACATATAGCTTCAACAAAAAAAACTTCTTGTATCCAAGAGCTGACTAACTTCCCCTGACTTATTTCAGCCAAACTATTCACAATGTTCTGCGTCAAAACCATTCTCTTAAAGGCATTACAAATGTTTCTTTTACTTAATATTCTCTTCAAGATGACAAAACAAATGTTATTTGCATGAGACTGATTTGGAAAAGAGAAAGTCTGTTCTAGTCTTTCAGAATGGCTAAACAAAGTATCTTTTCCACAGTGTTGGTTTGGATAAGGTAAAGTCTTTACTATTTTTCAGGATGACAAAACAAATGTATTTTTCAGAACAGAGATTCAAGTATGGCAAAAGACAAGTCTTTTCAAAGTTTCTGGTTGACAAAATGTTCAAAGGAAACAAGGATATAATATGACCAAGCCTCTTTTCAACATACCAATACAAAGGGAGTTTCCCGGTACACTCTCCTGTCAGGAAACGTATCAACTGAAAACTCTTGATATCCTGGTTTACTTTCCTGCTAGGAATATCCCCCTTTTGGCTCACTTAGATCCCCTGGTGTACTCCCTGCAAGGTTTTCCTGTCCAAAAATGTTTCACTATCAGGCTTCTCTGACATTCACCTTCTCCATAGGTATCACACAACTGTGCTTCTTCACTAGCACACTTTTGCTGACTTCAACTGTTACTTGTACCAATTTTCCCCCATACTGACATCCAATATCTGAGGGTTTGTTCAAGCTTTTCCTTTCAACAATATCCCTTGACTCTTGGCAATGCTTGTTCCAGGTTTCTCCCAAATTTCCTCTTAATTCAGGAGAATTACACCATAAATTCCCCTGTTGTTCTTTTTGCGATGTCTCTTGGATTAGGCAATGCTCGTCCCAGGTTTCCCCAAATGACATCTTATGTCAGGAGAATTGCACTACATTCGTCTTTTCCATTTAGTTCTATTAGGTCGGCATGCAAAAGTACTGTTAATATGCTTTTCGACATATCTGCACATTTCGGGGCCTCCTTCGCTATGAGGCTGATTCACTGGCTCTTTATGCAGCGGTTCAGAGGCGCTCGCGAGGGGCCGGCTCCTCTTTAGTGGCAGGGTCCCGCTGGGTCTCCGCACCAGCTCTTCCAGCCTTCGCTGCCAAGACCAATGCAGCTTTGCAGAACTGCGTCTGTGTACATGGCTCCACTGCACACCTTCTGCTTTCTCTCACCCGGACCTTCTCCGGAGCTTCTCCCCTCTGGTCTCGAATGCCGCCCGCTGACTTCAGGAGAGCTTCTATTCCTACAGTCCTTCATAGGATCTCCTCTGCAACCAGTCAAACTTCCCGCTCCGCGCACTCTGTAGCTTGCCTGCTCTCTCCATCAATGTCCCTCAGCTGCAGATGATTTGGGCATTTAAAAGTCCTGTGCAACTGATTAGACTTGTGACAACTAAACTGCATAGTATTCTCAAAGTCACTTTTCCTCCACATGGACTCCTTACTCCTCTTCCTTGTCACAGTACTTGAGGATTTCTGGGACTTTGAGTCCAAGGAAGTTTCGATGGATTCAGCATTACATGGCTGAACAGATGCAACAAAATTATAATTAACCATAAACATCAGATGTTTCACAATAATATGCCATCAAAGAATCTGAACATAAGGTTTCCTCCTCATCAAAAGGGGCAGAATACTGTGTCTCTCCTGTTGAAGCCATCACCTCTCCCCGGTATTCATCTTCTCCTCCATGATCCTCCCACCTGACACTACCCCCAGGGTCAGGATCAGGTAGCGGCTGCCTTTCCCTGGCCATGGAGGAGGAGACTGCCACCAGGGAATTAGTGATTACTCGGCAGGATTTATCAAAGGCCCTACACAGGTTCATGGTTTGGTTAGGTATGTGATTGGGGTGCACAGATTATGGACGTGTGTACGGTGTTGGGTGAGGGGTGTTATACTTTGTTCTCCCTAGATGGTCTTCCTTGTCCCCAGAGGGGGAGTCTCTCCCCATGAGATCCTCCCGCTGAGTGCCACCCCCAGGGGGACTATCGGGTAGCAGCGTCACCTCCCTGGCCTCATGGAAGGGGCTTCCCCCGGGGGAGAAGTGACGACATCTAAGGATTCATCCCAACCCCCATGATAGCTTTCTGTCTTAAAAAAGAGTCCATTGTCCTGACTGGTTCATGCCGGTGCGATCCATTGGCCTCAGTTCAACAGCATCATCCCACTGCTGTTAAGGGCTCCTCGGTCACTGAGGCGTTGCTTACCAAATCCTGGTTGTGAAGATCTTTTCCCTTTCCTCTTGGAGGCACCGGGTCGAGAGTCGTCCAGGATGACCCAGCTACCTTCCGACCCAAGCTGATGTTGACTGGGGTAAGGTCGGGGACCGGTTCCCCTACGCCACAGGCAGAGGAGCTTCCCGGACTTTACGTGGTTTCAAGGCAGTGAAACCACGAGGATCCCACTGAGCCGGGAACCACTTTCGATGGGATAGTCTGACAGAGGAGCCACTCACTGACAGACAAGAAGGCACAGTCGAAAACAGAAGCAGGAACCCAGAAGGAGAGTGAGAGAGCAGGTAGGGAGAAGATAAGAAAGAAGTAAACAGGGAAGAAGGGAAGAGAAGCCGGGCAGCAGAAGTCTGAAACAAAACCAAAAGGCTGAAAAAGGGGCTAGACGTCAGGTCCCAGAACATTGAAAGACACAGGAGAGGTCAAACGATGAGAGCGATAAAACCCACTAGAACTGAGGGTCAGCGAGCCTTATGTAGAGGCTGGATCACCGGCAGGTGTGGTTGCCAGGCAACTAAGGCACCACAGGCCGGGAGAGGCATCACTTGACCCGAGATTAGAAGGTCATGTTGTGACGTATGCATGACGCAGCGTCGACTCTGGAATCATCCGGCAGGGAATTGGAAGATTCACAGAGCACCCCTCTGGTGCTTCCTCTGGTGCCTCCTGTGATGGCAGGGTGATCAAGGATCCCAGGAACTGTGGCGCCTACCCGCCTTACCCAGAATACAGTCACCAAGTTCTTGCAGGTAAGTGATGCGGGTGGCGTGGGGTGCGGTAACCAAATGTAACAACTGCACCCAGATGGACAGAAAGCTCATAATCAGCAGCTTAGGTGCACATGCACAGTTATGTTCATGGATCAGTTCATAGTGAGCAAGCTTTTACCAGTGCCAACAGGGGAAGGTGATTTTTGCTTAACCAATGTCTATTAGCAAAAATCCAAATAATAAATAGTACTTGTCAGGTCCACATGATGACATCACTGGGGGAATAAGATATATACATTTTATCCTGAAAAGTAAACCTCTCTACAGCTCTTGCGTATTCTCTTGCCCAAAGTCATATATTTATTTATTTATTAATTCTGGGCTGCATTCTTCCACAGGTGTTATGCCTGTGGAAAACTGGGACACATCACCAATTTCTGTTAAAAAAGATTCAAGAAAGAAAGTATGGAAATTAGGTGTGTGAACCCAGGAGTACAAACACCTTTGGAGGACATCACTCGGAAATTGGCGGAAGAACCAACAGACCCTGAGTATCTCACTGACATTTCTTCGGATGAGAAAGATGGGATGGAATCACTCACATGGACGAGCTACACCACAGGTGAGGTTGACCGGAAATTCCACCTGCCTGTAATGTTCCAGGGGATCCTTGCAAGAGCCCTGTTGGATTCAGGCAATAAACGGACAGCCATCCGGGCTAGTCTATTCAGTTCTGAAGAACATCAACCAGGGTTATTGTCTCAGATAGTTTGTGTGCATGGAGACGCTGATTTGTACCCGCAAGCTAGTCTCAAGATCCCTGTTTTAGGGAAACAGGTCATAGTTCTAATGATAGTCATGCCAGGACACCCCGCAGGGGTCCACTTTGTCACAGACTTACCTCTCATGGATCTTTGCCTCAGAAAGTTACAAGGGGATACTCTTCTCCAGTATTCCCAGGTAGCCAGTGCCATAGGGAGGAAGACAACTTGGAAGAAATGATGGTGGTGTGTGACAGGGTCAGGGAGCTGATCCAGTTAAGAGGGGATTGAGGCCTAGTCTAAACTTGGGGCAGGAGATCTGCTAGGATGTTTTCCAGAACCAGTCCTGCCCCAGGGGTGGGGTATGGGATTTGGGAGTGCTTTAGTCTCTGTCCCTTCTAGCTCTGTCTGGCTAAATATGGGAAGTACCACTTCTTCTTCTTACCTCATACCTGTTATGACCAAAGCTGTCCGGCATTTCCCTTACTGTCCCATATGATTATTGCTACCCGACCTGACCTCAGAACTCAAATAGGAAGAGTCCTAGATGTCTCTGGCTTGGCAGAACAGTGTTTGTCTTGGCTATGTGTTTTGGTTTAATGTGCATGCCTATTTAATATTATTAATGTTATTAATCATTATCAGTTCTAATGCTGAACATATTCCCCTTCTATGTTCCCCAATCCCGCAAACACCCACACACCTCTCTCACCCAACACACCTCACACGTCTCACCAATTCCCCATCACAACTTGTATTTTTGAACCTCACGCTCAGTCATACACATCACAATGTGCACTCTGTAGTCCTTGCTAAACTCCAAATCATACTCCCAACTCACACGGTACGCTCCCCAATTCCTTCCGCAGTATACAGTCCTTCATTCTTGCATGCTACTTCTGCATCTTTCATCCTTTCTCCCATTCTATCACACTCTTCCCTCATCCTTTCTCCCAATCTTCAGCCCACTACTACCCCTGAGCCCACGTTCCTTCCACTTTCCGTACCTCCGCTCTCTCTGATTTCTGGTCCATCGCCCCACTGCCTCCGCTCTGCTCTCTTGCCCACTGCTTCCCCCTCTGACCCACTGCTCTCCCCTCACTTTCTTGCCTACCACGCCACAGCTCACCCATCACTTCCCCCCTCACTCCTTTCTCACACATATTGTGGCCATTTTTCAATTTTTGAAGAAAACTGTAGATTTTGTCCTCAAAAAATGGTGCATCTAAAAATAGAGCAGAAGATGTGTTGTTTTTAGATAAGCCATTTTTGGAAATGAGCAGGCCACCTTAATCTCAAAGGTGACCTGCGCATTTCCACGGGGCAGAGCTGTAGCGCAAATGATGCGCTGGCCAGCCACCTTGAATATGTTTGTGTTGGAAACGCTCTCCCGACAATGGTCTACAGGCTCCCCGTGCATTTCACCGTGACTGGCCCTTAAGGGTCCTGCCACTGTAAAATGCAACCCAAAAAAAACAAATTTTGGTCCTATTTGGGGAACAGAAATACAAGTGAGACAGCAGCTGTCACACTTAAAACATTTTTTAAAGTATTTCATGAGTCAGTAGGGTCAGTAAAGACCCTGTAAAGCAGTGGCACCCCTCGAGCACGTATTTAAAGTGGGCGCGTTTAATGGCCAACAATTTCTGCACATTTAAAAGCGCATCTTGCTTGTCAATTTGGGATGCGCTTTTAAATGCGCCGAAACGCCCCCGGATTTGCGCAAAGGGGTGAAAAAGGATTTCTGAATGGGCGCATATAAGAAGCGTCCATTCAGATGTCCTTTGTGGATCGCACTGCTCTTTTTTTATTTTTGCTCAAGTGATGAAATGTGCTTGCGCATTTCATTTCTTGAATCCCAAAATGAGTTGAGCGCCTTGGCCCCTTGAATTTTTTTTTTTTTAACTGCCATTTTTTTGGGTGTTTTTGCAAAAACTGCAGTTTTTGCGTTTTTTTGCAAAAACTGCTGTTTTCCGCTGCATTTTGCAGGATCGCAAAATCGCTATAAGCTGAAGGGTCTG
This sequence comes from Ambystoma mexicanum, assembly GCF_040938575.1. Classification (NCBI taxonomy): domain Eukaryota; kingdom Metazoa; phylum Chordata; class Amphibia; order Caudata; family Ambystomatidae; genus Ambystoma; species Ambystoma mexicanum. The sequence continues at coordinate 723,301,407 of NC_090923.1, forward strand.
ACCTGAACTGAAAGTCCAAGCATCTGTAGTCCCCTTCTCGCCACTTCCAAACCCCCAATTGAATCGGACAGAAGGAGGACAGTGCCGTTGCCTCCTGAAGAAGTGAGGGATACCTGGGCAAAAACCATGGAGGTTCCAATTAGAGTTCGAGAAGTACCAGGAACAAACCCCTCCAGCGCCAATAGGGAACCACTAACGATGCCATGACTAGGCTCTCACTTATCTTTCTGATCCCCTGCAGGATTAGAGGATTAGGCGGGAAGGCATACACCAGAGTCTTCTGCCTTTCCATGAGCATTCTGTGGGGAATATACAATGTGCAATTCCCGTGAGGAGAGGACACTTTCTTGCTGCTGCTGCTGTATTTTGTCAACGTGCGCTGGGAGTTCTAAGAACTCGCGCATTTTGCATTTTCAACTCGCCTGCTCGCTTGCTTCCAGGAGGAGGCGGAGCGCTGTGCCGTCACGTGACTGATCACCTGACCTATCCAGGCACATAAAACATAGCTCAGCACAGCCGAGCGGCGTGTGCAATTCCCGTGAGGAGAGGACACTTTCTTGCTGCTGCTGCTGTATTTTGTCAACGTGCGCTGGGAGTTCTAAGAACTCGCGCATTTTGCATTTTCAACTCGCCTGCTCGCTCGCTTCCAGGAGGAGGCGGAGCGCTGTGCCGTCACGTGACTGATCACCTGGCCTATCCAGGCACATAAAACAGAGCTCAGCACACCCTTGCGGCGTTAAGCCCGAAGGAGTAAAGGCCGCTGGCTGTTGTGCGGCTGTTTGGCGCTGGAGGTGCCTACAACGAGGATATAGCTTCCCTCTCTCAGTGACCAGCTCGAGAGGAGCTGCACAACGATGGGCCGCTTCAAAAGTGAGAACTCAGATTCAGGGGCGGAAAAGCGAGTGAAAACCAAGCAACAGGTAAGGCAGCGTGTTGCTTCTGATCCGGCTTCGGCCGGTGGATTGTCACCGATTGCGGGCGGCCCTAACAAAGGTCTGTTGCCTTGGAGACAAAGCCGCCTTGTCTTTTTAGCAAAAAAAGCCCAGGTGAAGGACCAGCCCCAAGCACCGGCCATACAAGAAATTACTTCCATTGACTTGGTACACGATGAAGGGGATTCTGGCAATACACTGACGGAAGCCTTACTCAACTCAGACCTAGAACAGAGCCTACCTGTGGCGGATAGGTCCCAGGAGGAACAGAGTCAGCACACCCTGCCGAGTGACCCAGGGGAAAAAATATACCCGCAAAACCCTTCAGAGGCAGGGTCGTCCCCGCACGGGTCTCATTGCCTGGAAATGCCCGGTGGGGCAGAATCCTCGGAAGGGGGGCTAGACACACACAAGGAGAACCTGGTTGCGGAACAGTCCTATGCTGTGGCCCCAACAGGTATGGCTATGGGAGCAAAGGTACAAGGGTCAGATTTTTATGATGCAGTCCCACCCATGAACAAGGAAGACCTGAATGATCAACAAGGGTCTGTACTCCCCAGCATACAATCAGAGAAAATTAGGGAAAATCTGGATATTATACCAATTCAGAAGGAGGTGATCACAGAATTTCCAACTACAGAGAATGATCTGCCTCAGATGTATCCTGCCACTCTGGAGAAATCTCCCAGCCCACGACAAATCCATATAAGCTCTGGAAGCAGTTTCACCGATATAGATCTAAGTGTCGGTGACTGTGGGGAGCACAGGCCTGGATCTTCGCAGGAAACCTACCCTCAAAATGCTGGCATGGACAGGGCCTATGAAACCCTTAGTAAAACAAGCCTTGCTTCCAAATTAATCCAGGATATCTCAAACCTCACAGGCAAAAGAGTGAGAGAAAAAAGGAGAAGTTTATCGTTCATCAAGGATAAACTAGCTGCGATTGACGATGAATTGGATCCAGCAGATCAGTTTCCTTCGAACTCCTCACAAATAGGGGGTAATTTACATCAAACCCCAGGAATTAGACAGAGGGATTACAGAAGCCAAGCCCCCCAAGGGGAGGCGAAAAAGGCCCACAAGCTGGGCATAGATGACATCGCCCTGGAAAAAATAAGTGATCTGTGCTTGAAGGGGAGGCAGGATGACCTAGCTCACATTCAAAATGTGGTGATGGCATCACTAAACATTACGCTTGCTCCTTTTTTGAAACTTTACGAGACTCTGAATGAAACCTTGCAGTTATTACACCTGTCAACAGTAAAAACTGAGGAAGGGATGGGTGAAATAGTTAGTTTCACGAAGCAATTGGATATGAGATTACAAAAAGAGTCGGACCTCTCACATCAATGGCAAAATCGCCTATGTGATTTGGCGCGTCAGGAGTCCAATGATAAGCAACTACTGATGGAAGCCATACTGGATGATCATAAATGGATAAGAAAATTAAATCAGCAGTCCGCCTTAAGGTCAGACCCAAAGCGAAGTCCTATAAGGGACCGGGACCCGGTAGATCCTAGGAGGAAAGACCTGGAAGACCGTAGAAGGACAGACCCGGAAATGGCCAAGACAAAGGAAAAAGTTGGTGGTCCCTTAGTATTAGGGAAGGGCATAAAGATGTCTAAACCTACTAATCCGGACTGCATCTTGATAGTAGAGGATGAGGAGGTAAAATCAAGCTTTGCGATCTTCAAAAAACCCCCACAGCAATCGGGAAAAAAGAACACTAGCGCAAAAGACCCTCCCCACAAAGACCAGAAAGAAACAGGTCAAAAGAAAGCAAAAAAAACAGCCATGCAAGCACAAGGCTAATGGATCAAGAGCCTTCTTAAGAAACATCAACCTGCCTATTGAGGAGCCGGAAGAGCCGTTACCTAAGAAGCCCAGGAGAGACATTAACTTGTTAAGTGTATCGAAGGAAAAAGTTGTGCAGAAGATACCTCAAGATGGGGATTCGGTCCTGCAAAAGAAAAACGACCGGGACACAAGTGGCTGTCTGAGTGATCTCATTGAAATAATTGAGGAAACCAGAGAGGAGGAGATGTGGGACGACATCAGCTTATCAGAATGGCAAGAAATTGATAAGCAGTTAGATGATGTCCCGACAGGAAAAGAATTAAGAACAGAGGAAGATCAGCGAGTGAATAAGCTCACTGGGAAAATAAGGAAAAACGAAGTCAGTAAACAAAGACAGGACCGTTCTCATTATCCCAAAGACGAACATCGGAATGCCATAAGGAATACACGGGACAGGCATCAAGCAAGTAGATCCCATCGATGGTCAGAACACCGAGACCGCGTCCCAAAAGATGAGAAGGAAAACGCTAAAAGGAGGCCACGGGACAAGTACCGAGAAAATCGATCCCATCGGTGGTCTAAATCGCCGTGTGAATCCCGTGACAAAAGGGCAAAAGATCCCAAAGGAAAAAAGATTGACACTAAAACCCAAGAACTACGATCAATCTCACGGGACAAGAAAAGGAGCCCGAATAATGCAACAAAAAGCAGGGACTTATTAAAACAACTAGAAGCCAGACGAATGGCTAGACGTCAGACAAGCACAGGGAATCTGCCGAGAAAAACCCCAAGATACAGGAGTCCTGAAAAGTCAACAACAAAAGATCAGCAAGGGGTGAGATGGGATACCCCGGGTGAGTATGAACATTTCCACACACTAAAACGGGAACGGACCTGGAGAGACAGACGAAGGATAGTGCTGAATAGGAACAGGGTGATGTCAATACTTAAAGATCTACCAGCAAGTCGGAAAATCCACACTGATGATGTGGCAATTGTGGAATTCATTGATGAAGAAAAGCCGGACGTGGTCCTACTACACTTGACAACAAGAAAATTGAAAGATAGCTTACTGGATGTAAAGAATAACCTGGAGTCTTGGGGATATAGACTTACAGACCCAGACAATAAAAGTACCCGGAGAGAGGCAAATACCCGCAGACCTGTCGATGATAGGGTGGAAAAAATAATAAAAACCCGAGAAAGGAAACCCATTAACACGCGGCAAGAAGAGAGGTCGAACCAAAAGTCAAGTACCAGGCAAGATCACCTGGATACAAGGGACCGTAGCTCAGAACCAGTGAGCAAAATACACAGCACCCGGAGGTCAACAGATAACCAACTAATAAATCTGAGATTTACGGTTGATAACTCAAGTAAGAAGACAAAACGGGCAGGAGTCAGTAATCAGACACTGACAAAAGTGGAGAGTCGAGGACATACGCCCAGTATCAACCCAGAAAAAAAGCGACAATAGACCGCCCATATCGGTGTAGGAACCAAATCCATCTTGGCCTCATGGAACACACGGGGATTCGGCCATCTATATTCGGGAGAAAGTAACTTCCTTGAGAAATATGAACTAATTTGCATACAAGAGAGCTGGATTCGAACAACTCCCGTCTGTGAAGGTTATTTGGTCTATATAAATCCGGCACAGAAAGGACCTTTGGGAAGACCCCGGGCAGGGCTTATAACCTTAGTGAAGGATGACTGTCAACTCCAAGTCTTAGAAATCTGACGCCAAATCCGCTTCTCCAAATACTTAAAATAGTGAAAAACAGAGGACGGTATGAAAAGAGACTCCTGTTAATAAATACATACTGGAATGTCTCAGAACTAGCTACGGAAAAATATCTATCGGAGTTGACGGTGGCTCTTGACGCCTCAATGCGAGAAGACAAGGACCAACTGATTATCATATGCGGGGACCTGAATATCAAATTGCTGGATAAAAATGGCTTGTTGCAAAGAAGACACAATCTCCTGAACAGTGAAAAACGCTGGCTGGCAGAAATGGACATTCGAGAGTTGTCAATGTTGAATGGCCAAACAGCAGGTGATATTCCGGGAGCGGACACCTGGTTTGCGAACTCAACGAAAGCCTGCTTGGATTATTGCTTTATCGCAAGAAATACATTGCCTTGGATAAACTCCTTTAAAGTTGTCCCACAGACTCGTAGCGACCATGCGCTCCTTGAAATTGAATTACTCTGGAAAACGGAAGAGCCGGAACATCAAAACATCCCCGAAATGGAACTATCATGGGGACGTAACAGGCTGAAAATCAAAGCAAGGACAATCCCTCAACTAGCAGTGCGGCTTACTCATAACTTTGAAATTAACCATGAAACAGCGGAATTTGGCTGCCTACTAAAGGAGTTTGAGATTAAAAAGGGATTAAACAAAAAAAAAGATTTTACGAGGAATCACGCATATAGAAAAATCCTGGTGGAAAAAAGAAGGGAACATCGTGCAGATTTGAGACATCTCCAGAAAAGCAGCCACACTAACAAAGAGGAACGTATAAGACACTTAAACAGTCTTATAAAAATTGGCTAAAATCCACTAGGATTTGGCCAGCACAAGCAGATGCCGAGAAAATGATGGCAGCAATAACTACATCTAACTCTAGGTCCCTGTGGGAGATAATCAATAAAGGGGATGATTTTCAGTCAGCCCTGACATCCAGTAACGTCTCAAAAAAGGACTGGGTAAAGTTTTACAGTGATCTCTTTCAGGAGAAAGGCTCAATGAAGACCAAGAAAAGTTTGGGGAACGAATGGCGTATTGATATCGACAGGGATGACATTCTAACAAGAATTCAAAAATTGAGCTCATCGCGAGCCGCCGGTCCAGACGGCATCTCAAATTCGATGCTGAAGGAAAACAAGGAAGAGTGGGCGGATTTTATTCTGGTACTATTCCAGCAGATATTAAAAACAAGATCAATCCCACACTCTTGGAAAGAGGCCCTAATTGTACCGATGTATAAAAAAGGAGACCGTAACAATCCAAGGAATTACAGGCCCATCGCCCTCCTAGATTCCATAGGAAAACTGTTTTGTTCCATCCTGCTAAGAGATCTTAAAAAGTGGGCAATTAGGGAAGGGATCCTAGACAAAAGACAAACAGCTTTCATGAGTGGCGTCGGAACAATATTGAATCTATTCATCTTGAATATGCTAAAGATGCAGGCACTAAAACAAAAAAGCAATATTTACCTGGGCTTCGTTGATCTCGAACAGGCCTTTGATGGGATCTGTAGAGAACTGCTTTGGTCCAAATTCAGGAAATGGAATTGCCCGCAAGATCTGCTAGAGGCCATTCAGGAACTGTACACCAACACCTCAGTTCAGATAGTGGTCTCAAAAGGAGGAGATCTGACAGAGAAAATCTTAACCACCAAGGGCATAAAGCAAGGGTGCGCCCTGGCACCTTTCCTGTTTGTTTTGTACCTAGCAGACATGAAAGAATCACAGGAACACATCCGTGCATTCCCCCCAGTATTTCAGGAGGAAGCCCTCTCATGGATCGTTTATGCGGACGACGTGGTATTTATGGACCAAACTCCCATAGGTCTGCAAAGACGCATGGTGGAATTCAAGTCTTATTTAAGCAAAAACCATCTGTCGGTCAACGTAAAAAAATCCATGGTCCTAATAATGCAGTCGGCACGAGGTCCTAAAATCGGGAAAAATAAAAAGGGCTTTACATGGTCATTGGACAATCAACCTCTGGAAATAGTTGATTCAACAGTTTACCTGGGGATCAGAATAAACAAAAACATCCATGAGCAGGGCCAACTAAATTTTATCAAAGAAAAGCTGATGAAACTCTCTAATGAAGCTCGAGCCCTGCACCGACGCTACGGAACCTTTTCAATGATGCCACTAATCTTATTCTACAAAAAAGTAGTGGCAAGCATAACATACGGAGCTGAATCATTGTTAAATCTTCACTGGAAAACGTGGGCGGTTCTAGAGGCTTTTTTCTGGAGAAGGGTACTTAGTGTTATGGGTCGACATTCACCTCATCCTGTGTGCAAAACCCGGCCACCTACATCCCTAGCACTTCGGTTTCCCAGTGCAGCTACCAGGAAGGTTAGGAGGTTCGTGGCGCTCCCCAAAAGGATACGGCATCATGCTGCCCCATTCTATGCACGATGGCAGCTGCCGTGGAAGTTAGCAACTCGAAAACTACACTTCCCAGAAAACCTGGCTCCGTGCGGTAGTTCAGCGGTAGAGCCTCGCGTTGGCTTGCCCCGCCTCTCTCACTGATCTAGTCCGTGGATGCAGCCAGGACGCCGCTTCTGTTTACAGCTACTCCCGGCATTTAGAAGCTCCTTCTTCAATTGCCAAACCCCTTTTGTCTCTTTACGGAATCGACTCGGATTGTTTACTGGACCCGCTATTTGGAATTCCCTTGTTGACTTGCCTTCCTGTGTACCGAACCTCTGTTTTGCTTCCACGGACCCCGCTAGAAAAAGTTTTGTCTTTGTTTTCGCCTGCAAGTGTACCGGAACCCTGTTTTCTTCCGGACTTCTCTTCTACACGCTTTTGCCATAGTACCTGTCCGGTAGTGTGCCAGACCTTGCCTGCCTTCGACTTACCTTACTTGGAACTGCCATCCCGACTGGTTGTTACCTTCATTCTGCGTTCACCAGTGGTAAGACTTTTTGCCTCACGAACGGAACGTTTGGATTGAACTTGTTTTTCCTGTGCACTTAAGGACGCTCTGCAGCTGTGCACCATCCCGAATCCAGTGCGACCCTCTTGCCGCCCGGGTATTAGTATCCTACTAACATTTACCTTTTTCTTATTTTATCCCTGTCGTTGTGTTCTGAACTACTCAAATCCTTCAGTCCTTCTCCACTGGTAAGATCCTGTCCACCTCATGAATTGTGGCATAATTTAAACCAGTTAGGTGCTAAATCTTGTTATATTCCTAGGTGATTCCCGGTTTGTGCCGTTCTTCCATTCTACGGGGGGAAAAAGCTCAGGTATTCCATCAATTAGTAAGGCTTACAGGGGACAAGTGTTACCTTCGTATTACTTACTTGTTGTTCTTTCCTTTACAGCCTGGTTTGTGGCGGTGCGTTCTCCCCCGCCCTTCTGGGTGATCAGTCCCCTTGTCTGGTTAATTACAGCAAGAGGTCATATCATTTTGAAGGTCTTATTCCCTCACAGAGAGGAGGCTTGGTTAGAGGCTCTACCCAAAGCTCTTCAAGCAACTTCCTGGGTTTTGGATACTCCCCGGTTCTACGCACTCATCTCACCGGTGAGTAACACTTAGGCTTCCGAACTGTCTCCCTGCATCGATAATAAGACATGAGTTGAGATTACAATCAATGGAGTCAATAGTGCTGTGGAAGACCCTCTCGCTATTTCGAAAATGTATCCTTGATAAACCTCCCATTTCATTCGAATTACTGGTGAATAAAGAGGTAATCAATGCAGATCCGCATTTTAATGCTTGGAAACAGAACTGCTTTGAAATTCTGGAACATCATCATATCAAATTGGACACGCTAAAAGATAATCCCAAGAAAGCAAAGAAAAAAATATGAGAAAATGACTGGATAGCCACTGACAATCTAAAGAGGGAGAACACAAAGTGTTATTATATCATCTGGGAGCGCAAGGCACTGAATGATCCTCCACCTTATCTCCGAAGATTTCCCTCTTCAAAATATAGGGATCTCTTGATGAGAGTCAGATTTAACATCCTGCCAACAACAGAATTGTAATATTTAAGGAAACAAATTCTAAAGGAAGATGCTAGTTGCCGTTTCTGCAATGCTCCGGACATATTGGAATCAGTAAAACATTGGACGTTTTCCTGTCCGGCCTTAATCGCCCGAAGGAACTTATACCTAGGAGATTGGGTGGATAACATAAATATATTGACAGATGAGGATTATTGGGAACAAGTTCTGACGGTCCAAAAACTTGGTCCGACCCTGGAAGCACTACGATTCATAGAATCGATCTTAAAAGGTCTTGAGGGTAATGATGAAGTTGAAGAGGAGGTTGAACCTTCGTAAGGATGGTGGGGCCTGGAAAAGGACATTGACTATTTCTTGTGTCTTTGTTAAAGGTTGAAAATGTATTTAACCAATAAAACAAAAAAAAAGAAAATATACATTTCAAGGTTCCTCCAAGACTGTGATCTTGTTCCCCCTAACAATGTATACAGGACAGGGGTGTAGCACTCTCTGTCCTTCCTACTACCGCTTGATCATGAATCTGATTCTTGAAGAACAGTGGCTGCTAGCTCCTTCCAATTGTTGGAGCATCTGAGTTCTTTCCCGAACTACATTTATTGATGACCCTGCCCCAGAAGAACTGTCCCCAGCATAGGCTGCTGGCATCTGTAGTTAGAATGGTCCGATTGGTAGGTTTGACACAGTGGTGGTGTGGTGGATGACATAAACATTTATTAAGTAAGAAAATGAAAGCAAAACCCTACCATGCCCTAATGCTAAGAGGGGTTTCCCTGCCTCAACCAAAATGAAGGAATCTGTCAGGACGTCCAAGAACTCCACCGTCCTGTATCAAAAACCTATTTCCAACCCTTACACTCCTCTTGGTCCAGAAGAATGACTCCCTTCTCCTGGACAGGCACTGTTCCATATATCAGCGACTCTGACTCTTGAGGGGATGGCTCCCTTCCCCAGGCCGCAATCCTTTTTCCAAAGGTTTAAAGCAAAGTTCCAAATTAGAAAAAAGGTTCTCTGGCTCTGAAAGAAAACAAAGTTCCAACTCAAAGTTCTGGCATTAAGAGAACGGTTCCCTTCCCTTGGTTCTCTTAACAAAGTTACTACTGTGTTCACAACTCCACCAGTGTGAGTGACTCTCTTCCCCTCGTTCTTCCCTGGCTTCTTGTACTGCCAAGAGAATGCCTCCCTTCTCGTGGGTTTCCTGGATTTCACAAGGCTTCCTGAAACACCAAGAAAATGCCTCCTTTCTCTTGGCTTTCCTGGCTTCTCTCCAGGCCTCTTGAAATGCCAAAAGAATGCTTCTCTTCTTGTGGCTTTACACAATGTTGAAAATTACACCAGGAGGTATGACTCCCTTCCCCTGGTTCTCTCTCAGATCCTTGCACTGTCAAGAGAATACCACCCTTGTCTTGGCTCCTATCAATGTTCATAAATACATCTGGAGGTATGACTCACTTCCCCTGGTACTCTCTCAGTTCCTTGCACTACTAAGAGAATGCCTCCCTTCTCTTGGCCCTTAACAATGTCTGAAAATATACCAGGAGGTATGACTCCCTTCCCCTGGTTCTCTCTCAGCTTCTTGTACTGCAAAGATAATGTCTGCCTTCTCTTGGCTTTTCACAATGGCCGAAATAACACCAGGGGGTATCACTCCCTTCCCCTGGTTCTCTCTTAGCTCCTTGTAGTGCCAAGAGAATGCTTCCCTTCTCTTGGCTGTTCACAATGTCCAAAAATACACCAGGGTGTGTGACTCCCTTGCCCTGGTTCTTTCTTAGCTCCTTGCACTACCAAGAGAATGCCTCGCTTCTCTTGGCTGTCCACAATGTCTGATAGATAGCCATGGTGCACTCCGCTGTCAGGGACTATCTTGGGACCCAGACCCTGTGTATATTGTTTCTGTAGTTGTGGGTCCCAGACCCCTTTACTTTGGTTTCTCACTTGTGGGTCCCAGACCCCTTTTGTCTGGTTTCTCAATCGTGGGTCCCTGACCCTGTGTGGACAATCTTCCTTGCCCTCCTTTATTTTATATGACCCTCTTAATGCCCTGAAGCCTCCTTTACCCTCAGCGTACCTTATCTTGCAATCTGCGTGTACCATGGCCTTCCCAAGACTTCTAAAGGCAGCCATAATATTGCTCTGGCTGGTGGGAACTTCTGTGGTGTGGTTGTCTTGCTGCCATCTCCCTGGTCACGTGGTTCCCCTTCTCTGCGTGCCGTGGACTTCCCGAGCACCAGGAACCTTGGTACATTGGATTGCATGGTCGGACTTGATCTCCCATCCCGCTCTGGTCCATTCTGCTCCTCTCTCTGTTTTTTGGTTGGTCTCTGTGCTTCTCACTCCTTTGCAGCTGCTGGAGGAAAGTTCAGTTTCAAAACAAAGTGCTTCATCCCTTTATATTGTATGCATGGAGTTGGTTGTTTCAGATTGTCTAATCTGCTCGCCTTGGTTCCGCTGTGCATTCCACGGTGTCCAGTTAAAGGATCGAATACAAAAGGTTTGAAAGCAAAAGGTGAGCTTCAATAGGATCGAAAACAAAAGGTTCGAATTTTTATTTTATTATACATTTTTTTTGGGTTTCTGTATAGGTAAATAAAGTGTTTTTTACCACAAAAACAGGGGTTGGAGGGGGGCCCCCCAAAAAATTTTTTTTTTAAAAAAAATAATAATAATTCGAACCTTTTGTTTTCGGTCCTTTTGATTCGAACCTATTATATTTCGAACCTTTTGATTTGAACCTTTGACCTATAACCGCACACCACATGGCTCTGTGCCTCTTCCTCGTCTCAGTAGTTACGCTCTTACTCCATAATGGGTTGTCAGTGATCTACATAAGGCTGCACAGTCGAGGAGGCAAACGAAATACTTGGTCTCATCACTGACAGTGGATTTAGTGAGACAAGCAATAAAAAACAAGATCCAACTAGCCACATAAAACAATGGGAGTATTTAATAAGGAAGGAGATAAATCGCAAACTTCATGCAATCACACTGGGGAGATACCACAAAAGCCAAAGAATACCAAGAGGTCTACGTTTACAGCTGCGACCCACCTTATGCAAGGAGAGAAAAGCCTTTGTAAAAAAATGGGAAGCCATACTAAATAAATGTTCCTTAGATCTCATTCTACTGACTATACAAGAATTAGCCAAAGATCTAAAAGACCTGGGAGAGGAGATCCAAGAAATCGAAAAAGAGCTAGTGGCGACACTAAATCGAGAAGAAGTAGATTCTATTTTAGAAGATATCAACAATAAATTGTCCGGATACAAATCAGAACTCGAAGCTAAGAAAATCCGAAAATTTAAGCGTGATACCTATGATTATTTGAAGGATGAAGTTTATAGTTGGATGGAGAAATATGGTCCTCCACTAAGAAAACCAAAACCAAACTATACCAGTGAAACGTCCAGCTCGGGCACCGACACAGAAAGAGAAAAATCTAACCAAAGAGAGGAAGCCACTCTGGGAACATCTAGAACAGCAGACACAACAGATACACCTAACAGAGACAGAGTGTCTTTTTTAGGAGAAGGAAGAAGAGAACACGAAGGGGGAAAAGAAAAACAAAAAGGAAGACCGAATACGAGGCTGCAAAAGAAGAAAATATAGTGATCAATATGTCTTCCAGAATTCTGACCTCAAGTGAAATTAAAACCTTGCAGAAAGGACTCCGTTTTGTTCCAATTTATGACAGTACCTTATTTGATTAAAAAATCGAACTATACAGACTGGTTCGTAAAATGAAATTGAAAGTGTTCTTCAGCGAGCTGGAAGAAGACAACCCAAGAGACATAGAGGATTCAGATCTTAAAGAATTCATAGGCAAGAGTAATATTATTCCTCCGATAACTGTCCCTTCTGTGGACATATTTCAAAAACAGGTAACAAGAGACTTGGAAAAAGTGAAATTCAAACACCCAAGGAATCTGAATATGAAACCACATGAGCTCAAACTCATCAAAAATCTATATGGAGATGACACCATAACAATAAGGTCTGCAGATAAAGGAGGTGGCCTGGTACTACTAAATACAAGCGATTATGAAGAAGAGTGCTTGAGACAGCTTAGTGATATTAACACCTACGCTGCACTTAACTCAGATCCCCCAGAAGAAATTTGATGCAACCTTGAAAAACTTCTAGAAAGGGCAGAGGAACTTAAATAGATCAACCATAATACAAAGACATTTCTAACCAACACACATCCCAAGATACCTCACTTCTATACTCTCCCAAAGATACATAAGGACATGCAAAAACCGCCGGGAAGACCTATAGTAGCAGGAATCAATAGCAATCTTGAGCCACTTGGCAAATACATCGATTATTTTTTATAGCCATTGATTCAAAAAACCAGCACTTATATCAAAGGCTCCACACATTTTCTGCAACATCTCAGAGCCATTCCATTCAACATCAACAACATCTGCTTTACAGTGGACGTTAAAAGCCTATATACATCCATCCCTCATAATCTAGGCAGAGGAGCAGTAGAGTGAATACTTTTGAAGGAGGGAGAAATAGCTGCCTCTAGCCATATAGAGGCATGACGCATTAGCCATCCTACATTATATGCCGTTTTTCTGTAACACCATTCTGTAACACCATTTGACACTTATTTAAGATCCCCATGGGCCATCCTCCCAATCAGAATGGTTTGGACATTGTACCTCAACCAGCACTTATATCAAAGGCTCCACACATTTTCTGCAACATCTCAGAGCCATTCCATTCAACATCAACAACATCTGCTTTACAGTGGACGTTAAAAGCCTATATACATCCATCCCTCATAATCTAGGCAGAGGAGCAGTAGAGTGAATACTTTTGAAGGAGGGAGAAATAGCTGCCTCTAGCCATATAGAGGCATGACGCATTAGCCATCCTACATTATATGCCGTTTTTCTGTAACACCATTTGACACTTATTTAAGATCCCCATGGGCCATCCTCCCAATCAGAATGGTTTGGACATTGTACCTCATTAGCTTGATCGGTACATTATCACCACCCAACCGTTTTACCCAATTTTCCTGCCAACATTATATGCTGCTGTTTTTCTGCAACACCAGTGTACACTTATTGATGATCCCTATGGGTCATCCTCTTAATCCCATTATTAGGACTTTGTACCCCATCAGCACTGTTTAATGACAGCACCTGAACTTTTTACCCAATTTTCCTGCCACCAGGTAGACAGACCGCATCCTGTATTGATGGGTCTGCCCTTAATCCACATTAGATTACACAGGCGCTAGCCGAGCGCGATGGCGTTACGTTACGTGATCACGTAGAGATGTCACATGTTTACATGTGACGTCACGACATGCGTGACATCATCGCGCGGATGACGGCAGACACCATTTTAGCGCTCGATTTTCGAGCCTCTCACACAGCAGCACTCCTCTCCAAATTGATGCTCTAAGAAGAACCCCCTGGCTTCAGTTTCTCCTCACAACGACTTTTCAAAGGTAAGACTCTACAGCTAGTCCAATAAGGGCAAACTGATGGCCATTTAATCAGTTTTGACTGATGGCTTATTATCTCCCACAAAAACTCTGTTTCTCCACTTTTAGGAGATCTTTTTGAGCAAAGAGTGATCTGCCTAACGGCACCCTGAACTTCTACCTGATTCATGGGACTTACTTCATTGGCAGGTAAGCTGCCTTTACCTATTTAAACATAATTGATGCATGTATTTGCTCTAATTACCCAGACCACTAGAACCCCCTGATGTTTTGTTTAACCACCTACAGAAAATGGAAGCTCCATCCTGAATCACTGGATACCCGTGTTAGTCAAGCTTCTTTCCAGGATTTTTTCACAGACATAGGATTAAGGTACTTTTCTTTGTTACCCCTCACCTTCCCCTGAATGATACACTTATAATATACATTACCTTCGTACCAAGTAGATTAACTTTTTAATTATAGGTGATTTACTTACCTAGACAAGCTACTGGAAATTATCCTGAATTACTGCTGTAACCACAGCATTAGAGACAACCTCGGGGCACCTATGCAAGGTAGGAATGTATGGCAGACCCAATAATAAGTTAACAGCTGTAAAATGTGAGCAAGACAGATTCTGAGAATTATGATCTCTCTTATAGATATCCTGAAAATGGGCTGGTGAAGTTTAGAAAATGAAGAATGTCTATGGAGATGAATAGACCTTGAGAAACCGTAATATTTACTCCTGATGAAGGGAATTTTCCCGAAACGCGTTGAGAATGCTATGTACCACTACCTGTGAAAAATAACAGAGACTGTTACATATTTGTACATTTTTGTATTATATACAATTTATTTTTTGAAATAAATTTGATGTATGTGAATACGTGAAAAACCTATAATTACCAACAGAATAATATTTGTGAATAAACAAATATTGGTTATCTTGAAATTACTGTGAAGATTATCTGTTATAAACATTACCATACAGTAACTGGTCGTAGAAATATCACCCTTAAATCTTTTTTGTAGATATACCTAATATACATTGTATCAGGAAAATAATCACTCTTAGAATTATCCGTTAGAAATTCTTCCTTAAATATGTTGACATAGAGCTTTCCCTAGAAAACCATACCTATTGACTGTCTAGTGACAGTACCTTGAGTGTGCAGGGGACGCGAGGGGTCCACAACCTGTGGATATCCTTGCATCTTGAATCTTGGACCTTGGTACCTTGACAATCACCCTTTTGAGCCACAGTTCTTGGATGGCTGACAACATAACCTGTCTTTGAAGATCTCCTTTGGCAGTTGGGTGCACAGGGTGCCTGACTTCTGGGGAAAGGAGGCACATTCCAGTCTGTGAACCAGACGCACCGTGCTCTGAACCCAGGCGTCTGAGATCAATCGGTTCCATGTCTTTGAAAAGTAAACCAGTCTACCTCCTACTGGCTGACAGGGTTTCTGCCATTTGTGTGGGGACCTGGGCTTCCTGAATGGACTTCTAAGCCCTGACCTTTTTGGTTTGCCTCTTGATCTGGAGAAGTGCGGCATCTTACTGGGTCTTGATTCCAAGGCTCTAGCTGTAGAAGAAGACTTCTTCCGTAGGTTGCCTGAATGCTCATCTGCCTAAAAATCATTGTGCATTTTGATTTCTAAATGCATCACCCAACAGCTTCTGTCCCTCACAGGGGGGTTTGCGTACTGTAGATCTGGGAACCTTTGGACTTCAAATCTCTAAGGCGCATGTTGCATCTCCCCTAGTTGGTGGCCTCCATCACCATAAACGTTCATTTGACACCATTATAGAATAGGCTGGACATGAGCTCCAACCGTTTTTGCATATCCATCAAAATCTGGACACAGTCTGAGCCCTCATCGAGTGTCTGTTGGAGTTTCTTGAAGCCACATAAAACAGTGTCTGCTGCATAGGAACCATAGGTATTAGATTTTACTGCTAGGTGACACCCCACACATTTTAAGGGCTGATGTTGGTAGTCTGGTTTCCTCCCCCTCCAGAGGGCATCATTTGGACAGGAACCGTTGCATTGTGATGTCTTTCAGGCCTGCCCATTCTGTCAAATTCTTTTCTCCAATGCCAGAAATCATGGGGAGATTTACCTTGTGTGTGTGTGTTTATACTGGCATATTTTTGGGTACTGGGACAAACCCACTATTCCTTGCTCGAGCACTTTTCACTACTTCACTACTTCCCTATACAGGTATTTTACTGGTGAAGAGGTGGATGAAAGGGGATGTAAGTTCTTCTTCTTCCCTTTCTGCTTTTTATGCTTAGCCAGTACCTCTTTAAAATGTATCTTTAGCTTCTTTTCAGATATGGTATTCGATTTTCCCCCTCAGGAGACATCTTCTTCTTACCTGCATACTTCAGAGAAGAGGAAGACTCTAGCTCCAGGTACTTACATTTCTCTGAACCTGTTCCCATCTTAGTGTCAGGGCATGCACTAAGGCAAATCATGAACTTGCCTAGCAACCCCAGTTCGTCATTCTTATAGTGTGACGGTGTGCCGGAGATGCTCAGTGCATTGCTTCGCAACCATAGGGCGTTGCATGGTTAGGCTAAAGAGACTCCCCATGTTGCCCAGCAAACGAAGGACTTCATCTATTGCCTTCAACCATTTTGTGTGTGCGGCACTTACCCGTCTCCCAGAAGTGGGCCTGGAACCCGCTCTAGGAGAGACAATCCCGGGAGCCCCCCTCGGACTTTTCACTCCTGGCCCTGTACACCTCACTACGGGCCTGCGTTTTACCAGATAGAAAAAAATGTAGTCGATCGGCCCGGGCTCTGCAGCCAGCCCAGAGTATCTGGCTTACCTCTGCCGGATCCCCTTGCTACTCAGCAGGTCTGGCAAGCATCCTCAAATCCCTGAATTTCACAAGCCCCGCAGGGTCACTGCCTGGGCGAGTGTCGCCAACCGTTGCCCCTGCATGCCCCAAATGGTGAGAAAGCCTGAACTTCCTGGCAGAAACAGAAAAAAATTAAAGATTCATAGGTCAAGAGGAGGTAGTACCTCCTAAGAAGGGGTGAAACCAACAGAGGGTGAACAATCTTGAAAGAAGATTCCTGGAAGGATGAAGCTCCTCTCAACGGTAAGTACTGGGATGAGGAAGAGGGATGTGGAGATAATATCTATTTTACCAGCCATAAGAGGGGCACCCTATACAGGTGGTCTGGGTATGTATACCAATGGGACACACTTATTGTACTTTTTATATTTAGCGTACCCCACGGCAGGTTAGTATTTTATACCTATAAGGATGACCCATGCTGCAAAGTGCACTGAACAAATACTTAGACAACCTTGGTTCAGACACAGAAAATGTTCATTAATTTCTTCACCCATGCTGGCACAGAGTGTACATCACAACTGCAACCTCCCTAACACCCGAAAGCAACGCAACCAGACTGGAAGCCAGGCAATAATCAGGCATTCAGGATAAAGCCGTTGTTCAGCAAAACAGATATGGTGGACCTAAGGAAGCTACTTCAAACAGGTTAGTGCAAGTTGATTATATTCCTGAACAGCTGCTATCTTGCTTCTGGTCCATACCTTGAAAGACTACGCACGGAGTGCTGCAAACGGCATCATGGATGCTCTGAGAGCAGAGAAGATGAATCCTTCTTTCAGGAGAGGAAGCACCACAAAGAAAGTGTAAGCACAACTAAAAATCCAAAAGCATGGGCATGGATCATACATTAATTGCCCCCAGAGATCATGATCCACCACAGTCAGTAACCATACCTTTAAAGGAAATAAAGAGGCTATTTAAAGAAACCATGTACACTGCACTTGACCAACATCTCCCAACCCAACCTATTGGAGCTCAGTCCATCTCCAGTGCCTTGACTACGTTTCAGTACCTGACCCCTCCTTCCCAAAGCCCACTGATCAACTGAAAGAGTGTAAAGGGGAAAAGGACTTCACAGGTAAAAGGGAAAGTGACTTCACAGGTAAAAAGAGAAATAATGGACAAGGTAACAGCCTTTCCCTTCACTAAGATGGATTTAGTGGATACAGCACCTTTTTGCCCCCCTCCACCACCTTAGACCCTAGATGCGTATGGGTGATATGTACTGACTACAGACACTGGGTACTCCATCCTCCAAAGCCTCTACAGTATAGTTCTTAAACAACGAAAACATCCATTAAAGGCACAACCTTCAAAACACAGGCCCAAGATGTATATTCTTCGCAGTGCTTTTATGAGGAATTTCCAGACTGCCTAAAGGCAGACTTGCTATGTCCATATATTTTACCACCAAAATATCAGTGGCACCTGAAGAGTCCTCCCACACATAACATGTGGAAATAGGGTGGAAAGCACATTCAAGAAAACCCACATTGCACTAACATTCAGCATGATGGATGGGCGCCATGCCCCATGCACAGCCCAGTATGCTCTTAAGGACATTTAAGCTCTAATCACAGTCCTAGAAGATGGTTCAGACTGTGGCCCACTTCTTGAAGTCCTGGATAAATAACTGATGTTTGTACCCAACATAATTTGCAACATTTTAGGAGCATTCACCATCAACAAGGTTGCATTGGCTGCCGGTAGATGCCAAATCTGTCTGAAAGCTTCTAAAGAAGAGATACCTCAATAAGTTATTCTACTCCGCTTTCCTTTTATGGAACAGTTTGACTCTATGTTCGGAGAGCTGGTTAAACCAGTGGCAGAAGAGAACAACTTCACCCTTCCTACCACTATACGCCTTCAAAACATACCTCAGCATCACTAAGGGTGGTCTATGAGCCATGCAGGGGCAGAAGCTCTGGCTCTTCTACCAAGTCATGCCCACCGCCCCCAAATCCCACACAACAGTCCAGACTTCAGAATATGGCACCCAGTACCTTACCTTCAACTGGACCTACCAATCGGAGGCAGTCTGACATATCAGACACCAGGGTACTTGGAAAGGTGAGGCATGGGCATGCAACAGAATTTACCTTCAGATGCTGCAAGCATGATTACTAGGCCCAAGGATCTATTTAAGAAGGAAGCATTGGAAAAAGGGACTTCTGAAGAAGGTGATTACCATGGTCTCCAGGGACGAGTGGGACACAGGGCTTTATTCCATCTTATTCCTGTTACCAAATACTATTGGGAAATTGTGGCCCGTCATCAATCTGAAGAAGGTAAATCACTTAATCATATCCACCATTTTTTAGATGGAAACCCTCCAAACCGTTATCTCTATGATCACTCGGGGGAAATGTCTTTGCTCAGTGGACCTAGAAAATGCCTGGCTTTATGTACCCATCCTCCAGTCCACAAGAAGTTTGTTTGCGTCACAGTGGAAGAGACACATTATCAATTCAGGGCAGTTGCATTAAGCCTGACATCTGCCAACTGAGTGGGTTAAAATGTTCAGGCACTTATAATGGTCCTCCTCCTTGGCATTAAACATACCCTCTTCCCCCAACAACTGACTAATCCATGTTCCTTTGTGGCAACAAACAAGTCTCAGATCCCAGCCAGTAGGCAAAACACTTGTAAGTTTGATTGGAGACTAAACTTCAACAAGTATCACTAGGAACAAACGCAACACCTGTAGTTCATAGAGCTAGTTCAAAGCATGACAGGGTAAGGTCTTCCTCCCCCCTGCAAGTGCCATCAAACTCCAATCCTTCCTAATAGCACTTCTGCAAAAGACGGAAGCATCTGCAATATTATGGCTTCAGAACTACGGAGTGTTCCCAGTCTTTTGGGCAAAGGCCGACCTCATGCCTCTGATCAATCATCTCCTGCAGCACTGGGAACCCAGCACACTGTCTTATAGGAATATTGTTTCAATCACACATCAGATAACCCTTCTTCAATATTGGTTCTCCAACCATAATCTCCTTGCTGGTTTTTTCCATAAACCCTACGGCTCCAGTGATCCTAACAGCATATCCCAGGGGGAAGAATTAGGGTGCTGCACTGGACATGGAATCAGCACAGGTCACTTGGAAACATGCAGAATCAAACTATTCATCAAACTGGATGAAGCTGACAACTGTTCACAGGGCACTACTGGATTTCATACACCCCCCCCCCATTGGTAGTAAAGACAGGCAACAAGAGGACCATGTTTTTATCTCATCCAACATCGAGGTACTACACCTTGCTCCTTGGGAGAGGTTGACAAGATGATTATGACCTAGTGTGACAAGGTCATGGGGTTGCTTCTGTAAAGGGAGGGCCAAGAACCCCTCTCAATTTGGCATAGGTGGGCAACATGGCAATGCCAGTGCCAGACCTACCCCAGAGGTGGTGTGGGGGAGCTGAGGAGGACTCTGTCCCTGGATCCCCAGTGTATCCTGGTTATAATGAATCTGCACTATAACATGATCTTTTAGAATAGGGAGAGTTGTTTAGGGATGTGGCATCCCCCTCAGGATATCAGGATAGAGAGAAAGGAATACAGGCCCCTCCCTTGACTGGAATCCCTGACTGCATGTTTTTGGATAATATTGTTTGTAATAAAAACGGAACAGTTATTCATTTGTCATGTGACTCATTGAGGACATTGTCACAAATGGTGTCAGAAGTGGGGTGATCGTTTATGCTTTGACACATAGTCCACCCGCAAGTGGAGGACAGTGTTACACACCTTCCTTAGAAAAAAGAGAGATGACCATACAGAATCAGCAGAGTCCTCGGTCATAGCTACTACCAAACCCACTGACAGGGAATTTTGGGAAGTTGAAGTGCTAGAATTTTTCAGCCTAGGACGGCATTTCGATGAGTCAATAACTCCTAGAGATCAGCTGAGTCAGAGGAAACCCTTATGAAGACAGAGGACCCTGAGCATCCTGCAGTCATGGCAGAGGATCCAAACCCCTCTGTTAGAACATATCAGAGAAGTCTAGGACCACCCAAGAGGGTTAGAGAAGGGTCTAGCCAGGGGGAGTGCTCTAAATACTCCCAGACCTATCGCCTTCCAGCAGTGGAGAAACCCCAATCTCGGTAACAAGGGGATGGAAGAGCGAGAGACTCTACTTCAACCACCCAAGGAACTGGAGAATATCCAAAGCACCAGAAGGACAGAGTCCACCTCAGCCACCATGTAAGATCTGCTGAAGGGCCTTGTTGACAGACAAGTAACCATTGTGAGGAACTCATGGTGACACCAAGTAAGACAAGTGATCACAGTTCAAGGATGTTTATTGACCAATGAATGCTGTATCCAGGTTGGAAAAACACCTAATCTAAACCTATATCTAAGATGGGAGCAAGCGTCGACCATCAAATGAAAAATAAGGCAGTACTAGTGGCGTTGTGTCAAAATAAAAAAGGTCTATACTAAGAAACCTATTGCCAAACCTCACAACTAATACAAAAAGGGGTGTGGGATAATTCTCAAGAAAAGAAAGAAGTATTCTCAAATAATATCTTAGGATGCCGTAGTCTGGGTCTCCCTTCCCCATGTTTTGGACACTGGGTAAGATGGGAGCTTGGAGCACAGTACAGCCGCAGGCTTATTCATCATGAGACGACAGTTCTAATAGCAGCTCTCAGGACACACTCTCGAGCTTCAGCTATCAGGGCCGTCGATGGCCAAGGCTTGTTTCTCTTGAAAGTTTCTTGCCTTTGAGGACCTGATGTATTCAATAACAAAACAACCACAAAGTTCTCTTTCTCAGTTCACTTTTGGGTGATGACTTCACCCTTGGGTCCCCCTCTTCTGGGCGTTGACCCTTTTAACAGTGCTTATCAATATCAAGGCCTTTGGGACTTCAGGTTCCTAACCCTGATGGCATAATAGATTTAAAGCGCAAATTAACAAACATAAAAGTTGTTCTTCACGTATTCTCTGGATATTAGCTTTCTACCCCTGGATCTCCATCGGCCGGGCTCGGACCCTCAATGACAAGAGGGACAGTGTACTTCTCCTGGCATACAGTGTCTCTTTGTTTCTCCCTCGGTCGGGCTCGGATTCCAAACAACCAGCTCGACAGTGTACTTCTCCTGTCTCCTCCTTAGCGGGATTCACTCCCTTTGACTTCTCAATGTCCTTTCAAACAGTCTCTGGGTTCACTACAGCTTTTCCTTTGGTCACAATATCCCTCTTTCACAGTTAGAATCTTTATGTCTTTTCAACCAGTTCCAATGGACATTCCTCTGCCGGGTTCATTCCTGTCAACACACTGTTTCTTGGGACTTTAAACTTGCCCCCTTTTCATCAGCATCCCTCCGCCGGGTTCACTCTTGCCAACTTCACATTTGCTTGTATTTGCAGTATTCACTTCCCTTGCTTTCTCATATGGCGGGATTCGTTTCCCTTGCTTTCACACTTGTGAAGATCAAAGTCTTTCCATTGTAGGGGGATTTTACTAGACCTCTTGAATGGGCACTTTGACCTCTTTCTGTGACTCTCCTACGGACTTCTGGTACACGTAGTTTTGCTTGGATGGGGATCGACCAGAGTCTCTTGAATTATCACCCATGTTGTGCCTGTTTTCCCTCTGCAACTGGTTTCCCCTTAACCCTTCTTACAGTTCTTTACACAGTTCATTAAACTTGGTTCAAACTTGCCAGTTTGCGCTTCTCATTCTTCACAGCCCGGTTCTTATCAATTCTCACCTTGAGTCACCGGTTGTGAAGAACTGCTTGGCTTTTGGCTTTCCTGTAGTCAAGGCCGGTACCACGGGCGCAGGAGCTTCCCTCGCTCCTGCCTATCATTATATGCATGCCCCGTGTACCGTTGACATCTGCTGCAAGACACTCATGCTATTGTTCGCGGCCTTAGGCTCTCTTCCACAAAGGTTAAGCGGGTCCGGGACAAAAAGGGCAAGGTCACTTCTCTCCACGCCACCCTCTTGATGCCTTTCTCCTTCGTTTGAACTGCTGCGCTAAATTAGCCATCGAGTTGTGCTGTCTGACGTGCTCGCCTTGCTTGTCCTGCGCTCTCTTTCTCCACTTTTCTTTCCCTGTGGGGAAAAGGAAGGGCTGTCAGGTTTGTGTGTAATTCAAGTCGATTGCCTGACTCTGCCTGACCCTCGGGTTGAGACATGTCAGGTATACAGTGTTATTACAAGTCTGTTGTTTGTCACAGATCTGAATGGAAAAGGACAGAGGTAGAGTTCCTGAACATCTTACGGGGTAGGATGAAGAAAAGGTATTGTCGGATTGTCCTAAAGGATATGATGGAGAAGATTTACGAAATGGACGAGAATGACTGGGATGAAGAACAGAGGGGATTGTTGGTACGGTAGTGTTCTGTCATAGTGGGCAGGGTATTTTGAAAATAATAATCAGAAGGATGGGAAGAAGAATGATTGGGAATATTCGGATAGTGAACAGGATGACAGGGTTTTTGGGAGAGATGGTTTCTCAATGTGACAGGGTTTGATATCCTAGGGAATAGTTTATATACAGAGGGGTCGGTGGATTTGGATAAGAGAGATTCACTGGGAAGAAGGGGGCAGATGTGGCACAGCCCATAAAGATGTCAGGGATCTCACGCTCCTCATCTTTTTCCGCGGTAGCATACCGCGTCTCACCTGGGGCGTTCCCCTGAGCATAACCCCGGGTTCCCCTATCCAGGTGATCCTCCCTTGCTCATCCACCCCCAGGGTTGGGATCTGGGAGCATCAGCCCTCCCCTGGCAACCTGAATAAGGGTTTCCCGAGGTCTATTTGGAGGTTTCTCACACCATGAATTGCCAACACCTGGAGATCGTCATGGTCCTTCATGAGGCTCTTGCGGTGAGGATTGGAGAAGACCCCCTGTGTGAATTTCAAGATGATAGCTGAGGCGGCCGGATGGCCCAGTGACTGTTGGACTTGCTACACAGCACTACTTCCTACAGACAAAGCTCAAGAGGCTTTTCAGGCTTAGAACCCAAAAGGAAATGCCCAGTATGCAGGGGTTAAGTTCTGAAAAAAAAAGCGGGGGGACACATTAACATACCAAATGGTTGTGGTGTCACCAGAAAGTAGCATATTGATGTGGGGGTCTTCTGAAAAAAGTGGGTATAATGCCAGTATAATGATATAATGGGGTATGACCAAGAACATTATGGGATTAAACTGAGGAACCTGAGGTTACACCCAGCAGGGATATGATATGATATGATATGTTTATTTATATAGCGCCTATAAACAATGTGTTTCAAAGCGCTTCAAGGCAAAGGAGGGAACAAGGGAAAATACAATGACATTCTTACAGGCCATGAACAGTAAGGATGTGAAATTAACTATCGTACCCGGCCTGACGACATTTCACATAGTGCAAGAGCTAAGACATAGATAAGGAAGGGAGGGGGAGAGTGGGAAGGAAATGGAAACAGACATGCGACTACCATACTAGGCCTGACAACATTTCTGGTAGAGCCAGAAAAAAACAAAAGGTGAGGGAGACGGGTGCAGAAAGGGAGGGGAGGAGCAAAACAAGCGACTATCGTACTAGGCCTGACAACGTTTCAGATAGTGCTGGAGAGGGTTGGGGGGGCAGTAAGGGGATGGGCGAGCGACAAGACAAGGTTGCTATCATACTAAGTCCAGGGACAATTCTGATAGAGTAAGTGCGTACAAGAAAGTAAGGGGGGGGAGATAGGAAAAGGGAGAGGGGAGGAGAGAACAGAGAGTAAGCAGTCAAAAAGAGTGGAGAAGCAAGAGGGGAGAGCGAATACAACTGCAGAAGTCAGTAGTAACACATAATGTTGCAAGCCAAGATACCTAGAAAGCTGTCCTGCTGAACCTGAGATCTGATGAACAAGTGGTTGGGCCTTAAAACCTATGAAGAAGCCAAAGAGATGTACATATTGGAGTACTTCACTGACTCTTTGCCTCAGCATCTATTAAAAGTGTTGTGCCAGCTCCATGAACCCACCTTGGAAAGCTATCCATGTCCCATAAAGAGCTCTCTATGGGTTCCTGGAAACCAGGCAAGGTGAAATCCATACCACGGGTTAAAGAAGGAGTCTTACAATTAGGGGGTCTAGTCCTTTAGGAAAAACTACCAAGAGGAATAAAACCTACTTCCCCGACCAAGACCTCTTTAGGCCTGATAGACCTTTTGTGGTTCCCATGCCGAAGGTGGGAATATGCATGTATGCCTGTGGAAAGCATGGCCACATTGTCAGGTTCTTTCCAGAACAACAGAGAAAGGAGTCAATGGAGGTAGTTCTATTACAAACTGTCAAGACCGAGGGCTTGTCCCAAAAACACCAGGCAGCAGAAAAGTCAAGGAGAATTTAAAAAACCTAGAATCCGTAAAAATACTGTCGAAAATCCAGGCAACACCACAGATTAGGCACAACAAGGCAGTCCAGGAGACAGAAAAACAGGTAAAAAAAACAGCAAGGCTGGCAAAAACTAGAAACACATACAAGCAGCTCAAATACCAAGAGAAATGGTTGAGTAGTACTCCCTGACTGCTTAAATGAAGGCAGCGGCAGCGGTACCGGGACGCGTCCGGTAGTGCAAGCGTGATGATGTCATGCTCTCTGGCACCCGAAACCCTGGGAGATGGGGCCCCACATACTGGTGCTTGCCGCACTGCAGATGGCACCACACAGCACGTTGGGACAGGTGCCAAGGAATACGCCATTTCTGCAGCCCGAGCAGAGGTTGCGGAGAGGTCCTAATCAGGGCCCCAAGGGGGTGAGTCCGAACACAAACTGAGCCCAAAGAGGATTACTTACCAGGGGTAGAGCCAGACCTGAGATGAAAGAAGGTGAGCAAGAGGGTCACCATGATTTATTCCCAGAAGAGAAGGAAACACCAGAAGCAGCAACATGTGCCAGCTATTCCTGTGACCATACAAAGCAAAACTGCTCTGGCTTTGGGGGATTATAGAAGCTGATGCATACAAGCTAATTTAATCTTCAGGGTAGAATTAGCTCCCATGGGCCTACAAGATCTTTGTGTTCACAGGGATGCAGACCTCTGTCCCCAGTCCCAGGGGTCATTAGGAGTCCTGTGGAACCGTCTAGACGTAACCACAGTGGTGATGCCATGTCTTCCAGGGAGGACCTGTTCGGTAAAGATTTTCTCTTGTTTGATAAGTGTTTAAACCAAGTTAGCCACAGCCATGCAAGGTTCAAACAGAACACATGATACAGAATGATCAGAGCCTATGCACAGGACAGTGAGTTTTGATGGAGGACGGGACCTCTTAGGAAGGGTTGAGGTATGTGACAGGGCCATGGGTTTGACCCTGTCAAGGGGGTCGAAGGAGGCCACTAAACCTGCGGTTAATGATCTCCCAAGGCAATGCCAGACCTGCCCCAAAAGTGGTGTGGCGGAGTTGATGGGATCCCCTATCCCCACCTCCCAGTATGCCTCAAGCCGTGTATGCACATTGGCGCCTCTTTCTCTGACCTGATACCTATCAGCCTCTATCCTGGCAAGGCCTCTCTGTTTAATCTTTCAGATACTTCCCCATAGGCTTGGCTACAAGAACAATCTGGTGCCTCAGTGCAAAGGACTACTATTACCAGCATGCACCAGACTCCTCAGTCCCATAGGATGGACATTGGATTCTGAGGGGAAGCAGCACAGTCCACAAACAAATATCAAGACCATAAATACCTGAACGAACCAGGGTCCAACAGGCAAGACTGAACCTGGAACAAGAGGAAAGCACTGGTTACCCTAATGGAAATGGACTTGGCTTCCCTGTTCAAGAACCGAATGGGAGATCCAACGCCTACCACAAAAAGCCAAGCCTGTATACAGTGGAACAATGAGATAGCCGCCATGGAACATAGGCTTGCAGGGGACTATACAAGAATAGGGGAGACACAGGAAATCTCTAAACCCTGTTTAAACCCGGATTTACACAGTACGGAAGAGACAAAGGGAACAAACACTACAGGAGACACATTGCAAGCTGGATAAATATGGAGACTGTAATGGGTGCATGGTTAAACCCACTTATGAAGACTTCCAGTGAAAGTCCGAGCCTAAAAGGGGAGGGGTTGGTATGTATTAGGATAGCCAGGGAGGCATGTAACTCTAGTAGCCAAGCCATCAGAGTCGGTTTGCAGTGAGAGCTAATTTGACTTGTTGTATTAGAAAGAGATAGATAGATTGGGTGTGTGAGAGAGAGAGAAAGAGAAGTTAGATCAGGATAGTAAAGGGGGAGTGGAGATAGGAGTGGTGAAAAGTTAGATTAGGAGGGGAGAACAGATAAGAGAGGTAGAGAAAGAGAGTAGGGAGAGAGATGGGAGTGAGAGGCAGGTGGGTTGAAGTGAGTAGTGGCAAGGGTAGTGTGGTGGAGGAGTGAGATCTAGAGGGATGCAGATAAGATCAGGATAGAGCTGGGACTAGAGAATGGGAAGGGAGATGGAGTGAGATAGGAACAGAAGAGAGAGTGTAGAGCAGAGAGAGAGGGGAGGGAGGAGAAGAGTGGAGACATATATAGGTAGAGGAGAGTGAGGAAAAAAGGTTGAAAGACGGTCATCCAATGGAAAGGCACACTGGGGCGATCAGACTATCCCACTAGGTTGCTAAGGAAGTCACAGTGGGAGTTAGAGAGATAAGGCTACAGCCTTTAGGCCCTCCTAAGGATAGGGATAGACTAGACAGTAGGCATACCCTGGGTATAGTGAATCTGTACTGTGACACAATCATTTAGAGTAGGGAGACTGGTCTATGGGGGTGGGATCACCTGGGTGAGCCCACTCAAGGAATTACTTGTATATCCATTTTTTACAATAAATAATGAACATTTATTGTTTTGTCTCATGACTCATTAAGAGCATTGTCACACCTTGGAAGAACAGAAATTAATGTTACATCATATATTGCGGGATTATAGAACTAAATTGCAGATGTGAGATCTTCAAACAAATATGCTTGAGATTCTGGTTGCCCATCCAACCCTAGTTGCGTCCAGAGAGATTTCCCAACTCCCTTCCTTCTGCTTTAGGACTCTGGTTCTGAGAGCATGGGGTTGGTACGCACTGTCCATTTCCTCCCCCTCTGTACTTGTATGGGAGGCATGGTATCACAAGTATGGCACTGACACAAAAGTTACAATTTGTAAAACCTTTTGTTCAATTTTCGGGTTTTGAAAAAACTCCTATTTTGCCCTATATCTATGATAGGAGCAGTCTCTACCATCAAATAATAAATCAAACAGTCCTAGTTGAGTCTGTCAAATCAAAATGGCCTATACTAACAAAACCTAATGCCTGCCCTTTCTCTCATACAAAAAGTGTGTAATGGGGAATATATATGCAAAGGAAAATCAGTGTTTGAATACAAAGAAATAAAAGTGACTGAGTCAGCTCTCCTCCCCATGTTAGACAACACAGAGTGAGACGGTCTCCGCAGACAGGATGACACACTCTGGCTCA
Source organism: Ambystoma mexicanum (assembly GCF_040938575.1). NCBI lineage: Eukaryota > Metazoa > Chordata > Amphibia > Caudata > Ambystomatidae > Ambystoma > Ambystoma mexicanum. The sequence goes on from NC_090923.1 coordinate 723,329,629, forward strand.
GGTTCTCAAAACAAAAGCAGTTCAAAACGTGGATCGAGGCCCGCTTGCCCTTCCACGTTAAAGTCTCTTGTTCCAACTTTCAAAATACAGTTCATAAAATGTTCACAGGTCAACAAAATGTTCATGCAGGTCTCCCTCGGCCGGGCACAGACCTCACAATCACAACACTTGTAGGGGTTCCCTTTCCAAGTTTAATTCACATCCTTTAGGGGTTTCCTTCCCCTAACTTATCACACTTCCGGTCTCCCTCTGTCGGGGTCAGACCTTTTCCTGATATTAAAGGCTTTTAAGTGTGCAAGGTTTTTACTATAGACCTCTGTAGGACCACTTCGACTTTCCTTTCAGCTCACATTCTTGTGTTATTTGCCCCAGTGTCTCTTGGTCTGTGTAGTTCTGTATGGTTGCCAGTTATATGGTCGAAAACAAAAGGATCAAATGCCTTTTGATTGACAGTAAAATTATCGAAAAAAAGGGTCGATTGTTTTCATTTTTTTTTAAGGGGGGGGTTTCCCCTCAACCCCCCGCTTTCTTTATTAAAAACATTTTTTTACCAACCCAAACTAAAATATATATATAAATAAATAAATAAAAAATTCGACCTTTTTTTTCCGATCATTTGACTGTCGATCAAATGGTCATTCGATCCTTTGTTTTCGACCATTTGACTGGACACTGTTCTGTATCATAAGCACAACGTTCACCATTTACCTTTTACTTTCCCCTTTTCCCAGGGTTAATTTTGATCGTTTTGCCTTTTAGAGTTCATTCACTTTATCGCTTCATACCAAAAACATTTCATCTTTTACTGAAACTTTTGAGTGGGCTACTTTCTTTCACCTGGCCACTCTGCTACTCTGTATCGCTGGTTTCACAGTTATCAGTACTTTAAAGTTCACCAAAGGTCTGCCTTCCTTCGTGTCTCATCCACACTCATGCAGCCTTCAATTGTACGATATACCTTTGCAACTTCAATCTTCCCTTAACATACACCAGTCTTTCATGTCGCTCAACAACTCATCGGCTGTGTGCATTCCTTTCTTGTCTTTTCCTTTTAATTCACAAGTTGAAGTTAATACCACAGGTTTAGCCTCGCCTCCCCAACTCTGTTGTTCACCAGGGAGGGTCACTGGTGCCCTTGGAACACAATACAGTCTTTGTGTCTGGGATATGGAATTCCCCACGTATCTTTCACGGCTCTTTGGAGGCAACAACCTGTTGCAAGGAACTCCTGGGTTTATCTACCCTTTGCTCTCATTCCTCTGTCCGTCACTCTGTTCCAGTAGGTCTGCTTTCACCCTGGAAGTTCTGCTCTCTCTCATGTTCCACCTTGCTCGGAGTGTGTCTCTACGTTCCACCTTTTATCCGTGTGGAGAGAGCTAATGGGTATCAGATGTATGTGATAAAAGTCAAGTGCCTGACTTTGCCTGATCCGGTTAGCTGAACATTTCTAATGGGATATGTAACAGTTAGCCTCTTTACTCTCAGTGCCCTCTTCCTCGGTCCAGTGTTTGTGTAGGAAAGGGGAGGGGGTTGGGACATTGGCGAATCCTATAAAATAGGATGGGTCCTGGCTATGGGAAAGGGGGGACTACTGCGTCTCACAATCGGTTGTCTCACACCCACTCCCTGAAGAGCCCTCACCCAGGTGATCCCCCTACACAGGTCCACCCCCAGGGTCTGGATCCAAAGGCGATGGCCATGCCATGGCCACCTCAGAGAGAGATCCCCGGGGACTAATAGGTGAGACGCCTTTTGGTTTCTTACAGACTGTTTTTCACTTTCCCTCCCTTTACAGTCTAATTTCCCCCTAAAGGTCCGGAGACATGATACCGCAGTCATTGTGAATGCCTGCTTTGGCTTAGATCCTGATTCCCCCTGCTTCTTCAGCTGACATCAGCCCATATTACCACGCTCCCCTGAGATGTCTTCCCATTTGCAACCTGCCCCTAGTTTGATGGCTGAGATTCAATGGCCCACTCAAAACTCATTCTGCAGTCTCTACTTTTTTTTTTAAATTCTTGTTATCACTGTGGTTATAGGGTAAGCCAACAATGCCCGGGTTTGAATCTAACAACCAACGGCAGGATTTCCTTGTTCACTCACTACTACCTTTAGGACTGTGGTCCTTCGTAGGTCCCTAACTTCTTAGATCAGGGTCAATAACCTGCCTGCATCACACAGTCACTCAAAGTCTCTGAAATTGTATAATGCTGTGATGCCTTTCTTCCTTGTCACTGGGTCTTTCTTGACTGCTGCAAGATTAATCAGTACATTCATTGGTCCACCTGGTACAACCACCTAGGCACCCTTAGGTCTTCTGACTGGGGTCATGCATCTGGCTCTTCAGGATCAATTGTACCCAGGATACTTTCACGTTCCCCTCCTGCCAAGGCTGTAAAGGTGGCACCTCTTAATCCTAGGACTGTAGTGGACTTCGCCTTCTATAGTCTTCTTATACCACTTGTATCAGGCCCTTTACCTGCCACTTGTTCCGCCAGCACTCTTCTGGCAGGGTCAAACCGGGGCATAAAATTGTCTCAGGCAACAATGAAAAAGTGGCCCACCACTGCAAATGACAATTCATTACTTTTGTGACAAACTGTTTGAGTAGTAACTAAGGGGGAGGATTTTGATTACATGTAATGCAAATCGTGCATTTTAAAGAATATTCATTTAGTAACACTGGTCAAAACTACTAGCCGCATGGTGAAGTAACTTATCAAACTAGCCCACAGGGGCCAGAAAAATGTCCCACTTTGACCCATCAAACTGGCCCACACTAGCATTTGGTGTTTTTGGTTCGGGCATTGCTCAATTGCCCTATAAGCCAGTCAGAGATTGTCTTCTGGACAAGGTCTTTAGCAACACTACACTAGTCTTCTTGCCCTTTGTGTTTACTCTCCTCTTCTCTTCCTACTGATCTTCTACACTATCTTTTACTTGTCCTTACTTCTCCTCTGTTCTTTTCTGACCTCTGTTATTTCCCTTTCTCGCCTTTCTATCTTAATGCTCCTCCTTTGCCTCTCCTTCCTCTCTCCCATGATGTCCCTCCTCCTCTCTCTCTTGATGTTTCTCCACCTCTCTCCTCTCTCCCTCGCACCACTTCTCCTCTCCCTCTTTTTTCCTCCGTCTTCTCTCAGCTCTCTTCATGTTTGCTAACCAAAACTGATGTCCTGATTGTAGCCATTTTTATATCTTACTCCACTATTGGCTTGGGATCGAGCGTAAACATTTCCCATCAATGTGTGTGAGAAACCAAGCGTATCGTGGAGTTCCAACCAACTAAGCAGGATTTGCTGAGCTCTCACCCTGAGAACTATTTGAAAATATTGGGTTAAAATGGTGAATTTTACAGTACACATTTAAAAGGAAAATAGGGTAAAACCCCACACTGTTTACAGTCGGTTTTGTAGGGTAACACATGAAGAAATCCAATATAAACTAGATAGCCAACAGTGTACAAGGGCAATTTCGAAAGCATTTTTATCATGTCTTTGTCTGCAATATATGTCAGTATTCTGCCAGTATAAAGAACATGTTCTTTCTAGCTGTGCTTAAACATCTCCATGGTGGCTGTGCCATTATATGCAAATATTCCATACCCATATTTGCCCTTACCATAATGGTAGTACAAATACTATGCTGCTGAAAAACATTTCCATACTGGCTGCACAAATGTAGGCCCTCCCCACATAAGAACACTCCTCATGTTAGTCATAATGTTGGCAGTTCCCAGCTTGCCAGCAGAAGACCGACTTCGAATGACTGTAAGGGAGGCATAGTATCAGAAGTATGACATTGGGCCTCATTACGACCCTGGCGGTAATCGCCCGTCATTACCGCCATGGCGTAATGAGCGTTTACGCCGTGGGACGATGGCGTAAAGAGCGCCACATCACGACCCATCGCGCACGAGCATTACGCCATGGCGGTAATGCAATTAACGCCATTGCGGAAAAGGCCCCTACCGGCATCGTTAAGCGAGCAAGGTGCACTTCCGCCACCGTAAGTAGCGGCCACCGTAAGTAGCGGCCACCGTAAGTAGCGGCCACCGTAAGTAGCGGCGGCCGTAATTAGCGCCGGCCGTAAAAAGTCGAACCGGAAATAGCGTCATCGCGCCGGAACGGGAAACAGCCCGTCGGCCATCTTGAAAAACACAATCCATCGCCATCCTACCAAACAACACCAGACCCAACCCTGACACCTGTCCCAACCAACCACCCACCCATCCAAGTACCCGAAAATGCCTAAATCTGTGAAAAAGGCATGTGACCGCCAGCGCCAGGAGAGATTCAGCCGGGAGGAACTCTGCATGCTTGCGGAGACCCTGCAAGACAACGCAGGTGTCGTTTTCTCCCCGGACATGACCAGGACAGCGATCGGGAAAAAGAAGGCCATCTGGGCCCTGGTGGCTGAGCGCGTCAGCGCGGTGGGGACCGTACCCCGCACCCCACAGCAGTGCAGGAAGCGCTGGGATGACCTACGCATACGGGTCAGAGCCGTCATCTCAGCAAACCGCAACCTTGCCCTGGGTACCGGCAGAGGGTCGGAATCCCCCCTGAAACTCCAACCGTGGGAGGAGATCTGTGCAACCACGATTGGCATGGAATCCATTGAAGGCGTCGGAGGGATGGAAAGGGGAGCTCCGACATCAGGCGATGAAGGTAGGTGCCTCAAACAAGACATGCCATAGTCACAGCAGTCCAATCATGTGTAGCACAAGGTTGCCCTAGAGTGTAAATGCAACACATATCAACACTGCCCATAGCCACATGCGAGCACCACCCTGCATACACTGCTGGCACCCGCATACCTGCATCCACATTCCACACCAAAAGGAGACAACCTCCCTGGCACTGCCTGAAATCTTCCTCATCCACTGACCACAATAGTGTCAAACATTTAATTCCAAAGTACGCAGACCCATTAATAACGCCCTCCCTCCTTTGCTCCACCACAGGCACAGATTCACACCCAGAGGACCAGGACACCCCTGCGCCAAAGAGAGCCAAGAAGGCCATCAACAACGGCCCTGCACCCTCAACCTCAGCTGCAGTGAGGCAGACCCCACAACAAGCAGGTCCCACTGCAGGCATACCGGAGGTCCCACCGGCAAGCACCCCTGTTGGCAGCAGGCCAGCAGCAGCTGCTCCACCTCCACCGACATTGCCTGCCACAGGAGGCAGGGGGTCAGCGGCCAGCAGCAACATCGGGGAGACAGCTGCAACAGCTGCATGTTCAGACTCGGACATGGAGCACGAGGTCAGAAGCCCCACTGACCTACTACATTCCCCCTGTTTCTCAGACGCCAGCCCCCATGAGGGTCACACACAGGGGCACACAGAGGTAGAGGAGTGGCCATCCACCCCATGCCCTGTCCACACTCCACAGGAGGGGAGCAGCCCCTCCATCACTCCACCAGCACTGGCCATGGGCCAGCACGGCCAGCAGTCCCTCCAGGACATCACTCAACGGCAGCATCAACTGTCCGCAATGCTGGATGAGCATGCCGCGGAATGTGTGGGGGCTAGGTCTAGCATTGAACAGGCCACGGAGACCCTAAGGGCCGAAGTGGCGCAGAGCACTGCCACCCTGAGGGATGCCATGCAGGCCATGTCCAGGGACATCTGTGCAGAACTTGCGGCCTTGCGTCGTGCGGTCACTGGCCTCACCCACACACGACAGGACGTGCATGCACAGGGGCAGCCAGGGACATCCTCCACTGCCAGTTCTGCGCAGAGCAGCCCCGTGCGACGTTCCGGTCGTAACCTGCGCTCCACAGCCAGAGGTGCCCCGGGGGCCGGGAGAGGGGGCTTGTAACAGCCTGTGGCCACTGTCACAGGCATCTGTTGACACCTAGAGGGTGTGTGTTGGGGTGTGCAGGGGGGAGGTGGGAGGGGGTGTGTTGGGGTGTGCAGGGGGGAGGTGGGAGGGGGTGTGTTGGGGTGTGCAGGGGGGAGGTGGGAGGGGGTGTGACACGACATTTCATGGTTTCAATACACTTTATTCTTTCAAAAAAAGTAATGTGTGGACATTTTCATTGCGTATGTGTGCTTTATTGGTGTACAGTCCACAGTGTGCATGTCACAGAGACACACAGTGCCCCAAGTGCAGTCTCCATGTGATAAACACCAGCCGTGTGTGCTAGAAGCAGTGGTCGATGATACTTTGGCGCATTGCACGCCCCTCCTGTGCATCGCCTCCTCCATGGGGTGCCGCCCCATCTGCACCCTCCTCATCCTCATCGTCAGGTGGTTGCAGTTCTGCGTCAGGGGGCAGGGTCACATTCCGTCTGACGCACATATTGTGTAGCATGACACATGCCATGACGATCTTTGCCACCTTCTCATGGCCATACAGGAGTGCGCCACCAGACCTGCTGAGGCTTCGGAACCGTGCCTTCAATAGTCCGAATGTCTGCTCTATGACCACACGAGTACGTGTATGTGCACGGTTGAAGTCCTCCTCGTGCTGGTTCTGCGGGTTCCGGACTGGTGTAAGGAGCCACCTCTTCAGGGGATAGCCTGCATCACCTGTATGTAGGCGAGAATGTATGTGTCAGTCATGTTGTCTGATCAGGAACATGATGTTCCGCCATGGCTCGCATCCAACTGTTACTTTGGCTCACTTCTACATGCACTGATTGATTCACACAATGCAACCAGTATATGCTCATGGCTCCCATGGCCTGTTTTGCATGCCATCACCCAATGTATGCAGAGGGGTTGTGTGCATTGTGAGTGCCCATCCGCTGTCTCCGTTCTCTGTGTTACTCACAGCCAGGTGGAGTATGCATCATTCCCCCCCCCCCTTTCTGCCAGGTGGAGTATGCATCACCCCCCCCCTTTCTGCCAGGTGGAGTATGCATCATCCCCCCCCCTTTCTGCCAGGTGGAGTATGCATCATCCCCCCCCCCTTTCTGCCAGGTGGAGTATGCATCATCCCCCCCCCCTTTCTGCCAGGTGGAGTATGCATCATCCCCCCCCCCTTTCTGCCAGGTGGAGTATGCATCACCCCCCCCTTTCTGCCAGGTGGAGTATGCATCATCCCCCCCCCTTTCTGCCAGGTGGAGTATGCATCATCCCCCCCCCCTTTCTGCCAGGTGGAGTATGCATCATCCCCCCCCCCTTTCTGCCAGGTGGAGTATGCATCATCCCCCCCCCTTTCTGCCAGGTGGAGTATGCATCATCCCCCCCCCTTTCTGCCAGGTGGAGTATGCATCGGTACGTCATTCACCTGCCCACTTCCATGACATTGGACTCACCGAGTAGCCAGGATCTTGGGCCTGCATGTCGCTCCATGTAGCGTGGTATTGTGGAGTTCCTCAGGACCATTGAATCATGGGTTGATCCGGGGAATCGGGCACAACAATGTGTGATGATCTTGTTGGAGTCACAGACCATTTGCACGTTGATTGAGTGGAACTGTTTCCGGTTGCGGTACGGTACCTCCATGGCACGTGGAACCACCAATTCCACATGGGTGCAGTCGATGGCACCAATGCAACCGGGTATGCCGGCTAGTGCATGGAAACCCACTTTGGTGTTTGCAATCTCCTGGGCAGTCCGTGGTAATGAGATGTGGTCGTCTGTGTGCTTGAGGAGGGCATCGAGCACTTGGATGAGTGTTCGTGAGAATAATGGTTGTGAAATGCCATGCAGGTGCCCCACTGTGTGCTGGTAGGTGCCTGTGGCCAGGAAGTGGAGTACAGACACTACCTTCAGTAGGGGGGGGATGGCGGTTGGACTTTCTATCATGCTGACGATGTCGTTGTGTGTCATGTCTACGATGGCGGTGATGGTGTCCCGGTCCAAACGGTACAGGGTGTGGATCTGCTCAGCAGTGAGGTTGAATGGATTGGCTCTGATGCGTGGGATTGGGGGCTGCCTGCGTGGTGGCACTGGCTGTGCTGGTGGGGCTTGCTGGGCCTGCCTTGCCCTCCTTCTCCTCCTGCGTCTCCTCTGTGCTGCCTGTTGTTGTTGTTGTTGTTGCTGTTGTAGCACATGCATTGCTATCAGGTCCTCCAGCCCCAACATTGCTAGTCGTATTGGCATCATTGTGGAGTGTGACTGGGTGTGGGAAGGGGTGGGGTGTGCTCTTTTTGTGCTTCCCTGAGTCTGTATTGCCTTCACCTGTGCTGTTTCTGTGCACCTGTGGCAGCTGCATTCACTTAACATGGCCCTTTACGGTTGGTTCGCGATGGCGTTATTTGCACCATGGCGGTAAGGTACTTAACGGGCTGGGTGATGGCGTTAGGTGCATGTCCGCTTGGGTCGGCATTTGCGTACCTTTCCGCCATGGCGTTAAGTACGGTGTGGCCGGTCGCGTGCGCGCACCCTTGGCGCAGTTAGCGCCAGCGTTAACTACGATGCCGCTAATGGCATCGTAGTTAACGGTCACGGGTCATGATCGGACCTGGCGGAAAACGATGGCGGTAACCATTTAGCGCCATCGTTTTTCACTTAGCGCCAGGGTCGTAATGAGGCCCATTGACACAAAAGGTAACAAACAAGAAGAAAATAACATGGATCCACCCTATTAAGACTGGTGCTCTCAGTTGGCCCTTGGCAGGGCTGCTCAAGTTTGTTATTTAATACTTATATTACTCAAAAAATGATATACTTCCAAAACGCTGTAAACGTTGCTCAAAGGAAATGTTTCATTCACATTCCTGTTTCTGTACTTTATGTTGTACTTCTGGGCAATGAGGCAAAATAAAAATAATAGGTTGATTATTCAATGTACATGTGCCAATGCATTTCGGTCAGAGACCATCTTCAGGGCCGTACATTACTTAATCAAACAATCACTTTAAACAACAAACAGTTGCAGAATCCAAGACAATGTGCAATGTTCAGTAAGAAAAATGTAATTCACATACCCATGGTAAGAATGTCCAAGTGTATCCCAATAATTGAAGAAAGAAGAGACAAGAAAATCTCTGTCAGTACGATTATCATTTACACAGGTCACTTAAAGTATAAACCTAATCTGAATCCGTACCTTTCATGGCGGAAAAGTCCACTTGAATCGTGTGAAAAACACGTTGTAACGGCCGCTCCTATCAAGTGAAAGTGAAGCGTGTCCGTGCTAATTACAATCTGTGTCTTGTCTACAATGCCCGATTCAAAATGCTCTCTCCTACCTTTCACCAGTGCGCTGGAGTTCCAGAGTCTCGCGCATTCGCGGTTATGCGACTGCGCGTGACACTGTAAGCATTACTATGTGACCATGGAGACGGGGGCGGGGCGACGCGCGGAAGAGGGAACGCCGCAGCACGTACGCCTCAGGCCCACCCCTCCGTGCGGACACGGAAGGACAGGGTTGTTTCCATGGAGACCCACGATGCTACAAGGGAACTCGCACCATTCCTGACCACTTATTCACACTCATTGATGTTTAACAAAGGCAACGGGAACACGTAATCTGGATTGCCCGAAAAGCTCAAAACGTACAGCCCTGAAGATGGTCTCTGACCGAAATGCATTGGCACATGTACATTGAATAATCAACCTATTATTTTTATTTTGCCTCATTGCACAGAAGTACAACATAAAGTACAGAAACAGGAATGTGAATAAAACATTTCCTTTGAGCAATGTTTACAGCGTTTTGGAAGTATATCATTTTTTGAGTAATATAATTATTAAATAAACTTGAGCAGCCCTGCCAAGGGCCTTCTGAGAGCAGCAGTCTTAATAGGGTGGAACCACCTTATTTTCTTCTTATTTTCTTATTTTCTTCTTGTTTGTTAGTTTTTGGGTCCTGATGCCATAGGACCTTTTTTTGACTGGCAGCTCCAGGCTAAAGTTTCACTGAAACTTGGAACTCAACTTATTTTTGAATGTTGAAATTCATAAGTTTAAAACTCGTGCTGCCCACCTGCTTCTTGGATTTACTGACACAAAAGGTACCATTTGTAAAACCTTTATTCAATTTTCGGGGTTTGGAAAAACTCCTACTTTGCCCTATAGCTTGGATGGGACTAGTCTCTACCATCAATTAATAAATAAAACAGTCCTAGTTGAGTCTGTCAAATCAAAATGGCCTATACTAACAAAACCTAATGCCTGCCCTATCTCTTGTATAAAAAGTGTAAAAAGGAGAATATGTATGCAAAAGCGAATCAGTGTTTGAATATAAAGAATAAATGTAGCTGAGTCAGCTCTCCTCCCCACGTTAGACAGCACAGACAAAGGCGGTCCCGGTAGACAGGATGACACACTCTGGCTCAGGTTCTCAAAACTAAGGCAGTTCAAAACGTGGATCGAGGCTGGCCTTCCATCTTAAAGTCTCTTTTTCCAAATTTCAAAACACAGTTCAACGAAAAGTTCACGTCGGTCTCCCTCGATCGGGCTCGGACCTTTCAAAGCAACAAGTTCATGTAGCTCTCCCTCAGTCGGACCCGGATCTTTCAAAGCAACAAGTTCACATAGGTCTCACTCAGTTGGGATCGGACCTTTCAAACAGAGCACTTGCAGGGTATCCCTTCCCCAATTAATTAATTCACATCCTTTAGAGGTTCCCTTCATCTAACTTATCACACTTCTGGGCTCCCTCAGTCAGGCTCAGACCGTCTCCTGATGTCGAAGACTTTAGAATGTGCATGGCTTTTACTATAGACCTCCGCAGGACCACTATGACTTTCCCTTAAACTCAACCTTTTGTATTATTTGTCCCAGGGTCTCTTGGTCGGGGTAGTTCGATGTCATACGCACAAAGGTTCAACATTCACCTTTTTACTTCCCCCCTTTTCCCAGGGTTACTTTTGATCCCTTTGCTTCTTATTGTTCACCCACTTTATCTACACTGTTAATTGTATTATATGCACTTACTCTGCCTGTGAAGACTTGTATCGTTCAGAAATTAAAGGACTCTGAATGACTGTTTGTTTTTTCCCCTTGTTCCCTCCCTCCTTGAGCGCTTTGAAACACTTGCCTTGTGTATAGGTGCTTTACAAATAAACATTACCATACCATTACCATCACATTCTAACAAAAACATTTCACTTTTCACTCAGACTTTCAAATGAACTACTTCCTTTCATCAGATCACTCTGCTACTCAGTATTGCTGGTTTGACAGCTATCAGTAATTCAAAGTTCACCACATGTCTGCCATGCTTTGTGTCTCATCCACATGCATGCAGCCTTCAATTGTGCAATATACTGTTGGAACTTCAATCTTTGCTTAACACACACCAGTCTTTCATGTCGCTCACCAACTGTGGTATTACTTTCAGGTCTTTGCAATTTTAATTCACGAGTCAAGGTTAATACCACAGACTTAGCCTCGCCTCCCCAACTCTGCCATTCACCTGGAGAGGGTTCCTGTCATGGCCACTGGGAAAGGGCCCATGTCTTCATCACCTACAGGGTCCAAATGGACCCAGTCCTGGCACCTCTGGCACCAGGCTCATAGAAAAGTGGGCTTTGCACACTTTGTGCCTAAGGCATGTGCATCAGGGCTGGGCGTGGCCATAGAGGATCATTGGGGAACACGTGCAAGAACCTCTGGGAGTGGCAAGGTGGAGCCACAAGGTGGGGCCAAAGGGAGGGGCCGGGGCCAGCCTATTTAAGGCCAACCCACCCACATACTGACGCTTTGCATTAGTCTGCTTTCTGCAGCGTAACACTTACCGCCGTCCTTACCTGTTTTCCCTGCTCTTCTCCTCGTTGTGCGTTTTTACCTGATTCCCGCCACTCCATCGCTGAAGGTGCATCTTACCTGATTCCGGCTACTCCATCGCTGCACGCGCATCTCACCTATCTCCTGCAATCCATAGTCTGCAGCGCATGGCATCTTACCTGACTCCCATCGCCATCGGAGTTGCAGCGCTTCTTCCCCTGATCCGGACGTCCAGCTACGCGGGAGCTTATCTTCCATTCTTCATCTTCGTGTAACCTCCATCCTGCAGCCGCGGACCGGCCTCTGAACAGCCAGCCTCCGCTCGACGCCACCAGACTTCTCCTGCAAGAGAAAAGAGCACAACAGGTTAGGAGTCATATAAATAACTAACGCTCGGCCGCGCCATACCTAAGCCTAGTATTCTACATTAAAAGCCAATTTACCATCTAGTTCAAAGGCTTCATCATCCTCTGGGGAATCACTGGACTCGCTCCTAACACCGCGACTCCGGGCAGCATCTTCACACCTACAGAGGAGAGAAAAGACATTGCAAGAATTACAAACTATAATCACAGCAAAAGACATTGCACGCATTACGAACTACAATCACAGCAAAAGGCATTATAATTAACGAACAATAATCATGGCTAAAAGACTCACCTTCTAAGTGGTTGGTTGCAGCCGGTCTGGATCGTCACTTCCATGGGCCAGTGAAGCAACTAGGTCCACTCCAAGCGCCCCTTCTACAAGAAGCAGGACAGAGAGCTCAGCATTACAAATAAACAGGTAAGCGTGCATGGGTAAACGCTTGCGCACTTCATTCTGGCAGGAAAGGGTTGAGGGGAATCACGACACCACCACACCATTCTCATTGCCTCTCATCTTCTCTCAGGGGCAATATCAACATCCAGAGCAGTTGATTCCGCAGCAGCTGGGGGAGAGAGTCGATCCAGGGGAGCCAAGTCGAGGGAGGGCTCCAACCGTGCCCCAATGTCCCTGCAGAGACCAGGTGAGCGTAACAGAACACGAAGCCTCTCTGAATCTCTGCCTGGGTGTTATGGAAACCTCTGAAACCGACCAGTTGGCCCAATTACTGGGGGAGCTGCGGGCTGAAGTGCATCCCTCTAGGCAACAGACCAATGCCTTGAGGAGAGACCTTATTGTAGCCCGGGAACGGACGAATGATTTGGCAAGGCAAATGCTCCAGACACACGCAGGACAGGTTCCGTTACCTGGGATTGCACCAACTCCTTCGCCACAACCATCACCACCAGTGCAAGTGGTACTTCCAGGGGCAGTCCCAGTGGCTCCCCGAGAGCGTTTCATCGGCGACCCGAACAAATATGCCGTATTCATGAACCAGTGCCGTCTCTGCTTTTTATGTTGACCTGGGGCCTTTCCTAATGACAGCGCAAGAGTTGCCTTTGTACTTTCATATTTGGGAGGCTGTGCAGCTGACTGGTCCATACCATTAGTAACCCAGGATGATCCAATACTTTGTAATTTTGGGGAATTCCAACGGGAATTGGAACTTTTTTTGCCAGACACACCCAAGGACAAGCCTTAGATAACAAATTATTGTCTCTCAGACAAGGAAGCCACGACTTGTTGACTTATATTGCCACCTTCAACCGTCTCATAGCACAGACTAATTGGCCTGAGGAGAAAAGGACTGCACTTTTTTACCGAGGGCTACGTGGTGAGTTAAAAGATGCACTAGCTCAAGTGGTTAACCCGCCTGACTGTTGTGCGGAATATATTAACCTGACATTGCAATTGGACCATCGGTTACTGGACCGAAAAATGAACCACACGAGGGCTGAAGGGAGGTCAGTTTACATGCGACCTCGGGGCAATCAAAACAAAACTCCTGAGCCCACTGAACCCATGCAAATTGGGGGATTACGAGCCCCTATCTCTAAGGCTGAAAGGGAAAAAAGGAGACAACAACAACTTTGTTTATATTGCGGTAAAGCTGGACATTTCCTCCGAGATTGCCCAATAAAACCCCCCAAGAAGATGGTAGGTGCCACAGACAATGACAACGAAGAAAAGGAACAGAAGTCGGAAAACCCGGACGCCCGGCAAGTGTAGGGGTCCACTTGTCGAGCGGTATAAAGAAAGTTGTACAGACCTCACACCTGGTCATCCCGGTGTTATTAACCCATCACCAACAACCATCAAACGTACATGCTCTAGAATTGATAGTGGAGCGGTGGGAAATTACATCGATCAGAATTTGGCCACACGGATAGGCCTTCTGATTCAGCAAAAACCACAATCGGAAAACGTCACTGCCGTGGATGGCTCTCAGTTGTCTTCTGGTCCAGTAACACAACACACCGATAAGGTGACGCTGATATGTCAGGATGGTCATCGGGAAAGCATTTCTTTTGATCTTATAGGGGCCCCTCATTCCAAATGATCCTAGGAATGCCGTGGCTTGAAACCCATAACCCAAGGATTGACTGGTGCACAAGGAAGCTGAACTTCTTTCAAGAATGTGCAGAGAGTTGCTACCACAGGGACGTGAGGAATCTACAAGTCAAGGTGAAACCCATCCTAGGAATTTCTGGTTCATTACCCTCCGAATACCAAGACTTTTTGGATGTGTTCCAAAAGGAACAAGCAAACACCCTGCCTCCACACAGAACTTATAACTGCCAAATCGATCTGGTCCCAGGAGCACAAATCCCTTGCAGCAGAATTTACGCTCTGGCTGAGCAAGGGAATCAGCATCTGAGAACATACCTAGATCAGTACCTAGCCAATGGGTTCATCCTCCCATCCAAGTCCCCAGCCTCCTCAGCTTTCTTCTTCGTACCAAAGAAGGAAGGGGACCTCAGAACTTGTATAGATTATAGGGCATTAAACCAGATTACCGTAAAGAACAGATACCCGCTGCCACTCATTCCCGAGTTACTTGATCAAGTGAAGAATGCTCAAATCTATACAAAATTGGACCTACGAGGAGCTTACCATTCTGTAAGAGTGAAAAAGGGCGATGAATGGAAGACAGCATTCCGAACCAAATACAGGCTTTTCGAGTATCAGTTATATGCAACGCACCAGCAGCATTCCAGTTCTTTATGAACGATGTACTTCACAAACTGTTGGACGTCTGTGTCCTCGTATACATCGACGACATTTTCATCTACTCAGCATCCCAGGAAGATCATGTGGGCCATGTAAGGGCCGTTTTAGAAAAGCTTCGTAAACATCGACTGTTCGCCAAATTAGAAAAATATTCTTTCCATGTCACGGAAGTTGAGTTCTTGGGCTTCATGCTTACCCCACGAGGGGTTCACATGGACACACGCAAGGTGGAAGCTATTCTTCAGTGGCCATCTCTGACATCAACCAAGGGAGTGCAGAGCGTACTCGGATTTGCCAATTTCTACTGGCGGTTCATGCCGGGATTTTCTCAGATCGTTCATCCTATCACTTCTTTATTAAGAAAGAATAAAAAGTTTTCCTGGTCTCCCGAAGCTGAAAAAGCCTTCCAGGAATTGCTGAAAAAGCCTTCCAGGAATTAAAATTGGCTTTCACCTCAGCACCCGTTCTTCGGCATCCTCGACCCGACCTGCCCTATGTAGTTGAAACCGATGCCTCCAGTGTGGCTATGGGGGCGGTTTTATCACAAAAAGACCCGGACACGGGGCAATTACACCCCATAGCATTTTGGTCCTGTAAGTTTACTTCACCGGAGATGAACTATGCCATAACCAACAAAGAGTTACTAGCAATTAAAGGAGCTCTTAAAACCTGGAGACACTACCTTCTAGGAGCTAGACATACTGTTACAGTTATCACGGACCACCGTAATCTGCAATATTTAAAAACTGCCAAGGCCCAATCTTCACGTCAGTGTATCTGGGCTCTTTTCTTCGTAAGGTACGATTTTGTGATTACATACAGACCAGGAGTGCGTAACGGAAAAGCAGATGCTCTGTCGCGAATGGGAGAGGACAAGAACGCATTTATACCAACAGAACCAGTACCCATCATTCCTGAAGGGCAAATTCAAAACCAGATCCCAGTAACCACCTGCTAGGAGACTTGAAGATCGACCTCCAGTCTCAAATGGACCAAACAGCCCAACAAGAATGTTTAAATAAGGGGGACCAGTACTCCATCAAGGATAGTTTACCCTATTTTCAAGGGAGACTATACATTAAAGACAAAGGAACACAAAACAAAATTATAGTAAATTACCACAAGTCTTTAGTGGAGGGACATCCCTGAATTACTAAGACACGGGCCAAAATCAGGAAGAACTATTGGTGGCCAACCTGGAGAAAGGGCGTGGTCCAATTTATTGCAACCTGCTGTGTTTGCGCGCAACAAAAATCCCAAAGGTCAAGTCCTGCAGGATTATTGCGTCCATTGGCTATACCACCAGCACCATGGCATACTCTATCCATGGACTTCATTACAGATTTACCACCCTGTGACGGCTTCAACATCATTTTAGTCGTGGTAGATTTATTCTCCAAGATGGCACACTTTATTCCACTAAAAGGACTTCCTACTGCTGGGACTCTGGCTACTGTATTCTTAGAACAAGTAATAAAACATGTACATGGCTTCCCCTCTGTACTGATTTCAGATCGAGGAACGCAATTGGTCTCAGCCTTCTGGAGGAGTTGTTGTAAGATAGCGCAAATCGGTCTTCGCCTATACACCAGTCACCATCCCCAAACCGATGGTCAAACTGAGAGGACCAATCCGACGCTAGAGCAGTACCTGAGATGCATACTGCAACAGACAGAAGTACCTGGAAAGACATTCTCTGGTTGACTTAATTTGCCTACAATAACTCTATCCACACTAGTACTGGGCAAACCCCATTCTATATCATGAATGGTCGACATCCTCGGATATCCTCCTATGATCCGCTTCATGAACTAGAAATGCCTGCAATCACTTCTCTACATAAAACCATTACTCAAACTCTTAAGGAAGCAACCAAGAATCTAATCAAGGCCAAGGAACAACAGAAGAAGTTTGCTGACAGGCATAGAAGGGAAGCTCTGCATTACCAAATTGGCAACAAAGTATGGTTGCATCCAGAAATATACCTTTAAAAGGACTTCAGGTCTTCCATCCAAGATATCTCGGACGTTACCCCATCAAGGCCATCATCAATCCTGCTGCTTTAAAATAAGATCTACCCACCAATATGCA
Organism: Ambystoma mexicanum; assembly: GCF_040938575.1. NCBI lineage: Eukaryota > Metazoa > Chordata > Amphibia > Caudata > Ambystomatidae > Ambystoma > Ambystoma mexicanum. The sequence goes on from NC_090923.1 coordinate 723,346,443, forward strand.
AATCCACCCAGTGTTTCACGTTTTCCTCCTGAAGCCTGTGAAACCAGAGACTAGAATCAAAAAACCACCGGAGCCTGAAATTATCAAAGGGGAACCTGAGTACGAGGTTAAAGACATTCTAGACTCCAAGATAGTACGATCAAAACTGTACTACCTAATGACTGGGAGGGTTACGGACCTCAAGATCGCACTTGGGAACCTGTTGAATTTGTCCATGCACCTCGAATAATCAGGCGGTACAACCGTAATAACCCAGCCAAACTAGGACCAGCAAGAAGAACACCCATGAGAGGGGCCTTGAGGGGGAGTGCTGTCATGGCCACTGTGCAAGGGCCCGTGTCTTCATCACCTAGAGGGTCCAAATGGACCCAGTCCTGGTGCCTATGGCACCAGGCTCATAGAAAAGTGTGCTTTGCACACTTTGTGCCTAAGGCACGTGCATCAGGGCCGGGCGTGGCCATAGAGGATCATTGGGGAGCACGTGCAAGAACCTCTGGGAGTGGCAAGGTGGAGCCACAAGGTGGGGCCAAAGGGAGGGGCCGGAGCTAGCCTATTTATGGACAACCCACCCACATACTGGTGGACAACCCACCCACATACTGGCGCTTCGCGTTAGTCTGCTTTCTGCATCGTAACGCGTACCGCCGTCCTTACTTGTTTTCCCTGCTCTTCTCCTCGTCATGCATCTTACCTGATTCCAGCCACTCCATCGCTGAAGGTGCATCTTACCTGATTCCGGCTACTCCATCGCTGAAGGCGCATCTTACCTGACTCCAGCTGCACCATCGCAGAAGGCGCACCTTACCTGTCTACAGTTACACCATTGCTACACGCACATTTCACATATCTCTTGCAATCCGTAGTCTGCAGCGCATCGCATCTTACCTGACTCCCATTACCATTAGAGTTGGAGCGCTTCTTCCCCTGATCCGGACGTCCAGCTATGCAGGAGCTTATCTTCCATTCTTCATCTTTGCGGAACCTCCATTCTGCAGCCGCAGACTGGCCTCCGAACAGCCAGCCTTCGCTCGACGCCACCAGACTTCTCCTGCAAGAGAGAAGAGCACAACAGGTTAGGAGTCATATAAATAACTAATGCTTGTCCGCGCCATACCTAAGCCTAGCGTTTTACATTAAATGCCAAGTTACCATCTAGTTCAAAGGCTTCATCATCCTCTGGGGAATCACTGGACTCACTCCTAACACCGCGACTCCGGGCAGCCATCTTCACACCTATAGAGGAGAGAAAAGACATTGCAAGAATTACGAGATTAGGAGACGCCTAAACTAGCCGGTATGTGATAGCTAGCAGTGTTTTATTAGGATGATGGGTAGTTTGATGAGTCATGTTAGTATGAGAACAGCTTTACCGAATATGTCATAGTAGTGCTGTGTTCTAGTTGAATGGTGGTGTATAGGAGAGAGTACACATAGTAGTGTGATATTGTGGTAATCAGTAAAGTGTATGCGACCAGGCACACTCAATGAAGTTGGGAATACCTTCAGAAATTCAACTTTTAACACATTGACGCTATTAGGGCACACTTTCTAGGTTCAACTTTAACACATTGACGCTATTAGGGCACACTTTCTAAGTTCAACTTTAACACAGTGACGCTATTAGGGCACACTCAATGATGTTGGAATACCTTCGTCTTGTATGGGGTGCAGCCTTCTCCATGTGTCTTTCACTGCCTTTCTGAGGCAGCAACCTCTTGCAGGGAACTCCTGGGGTCATCTACCCCTTGCTCTTATCCCTCTGTCTGTCGCTCTGCTCCAGTAGGTTCGCCTTTGCCCCAGATGTTCTGCTCTTGCTAGTGTTGCACCTTGCTCAGAGTGTGTCTCTATGTCCCGCCTTTTATCCATGCAGGGAGAGCGAATTGGTATCAGATGTATGCACGTAAAGTCAAGTGCCTCACTTTGCCTGACCCGATTAGCGGGACATGTCCAATGAGTTATGTAAGAGTTAGCATCTACACTCTCAGTCGCCTGCTTCCTCGGCCTAGTGTTTCTATTTAAAAGGGGGGGGTTGGGACATTGGAGAATCATAAAAGAAAGGATGGGTCATGTGTACGGGGAAAGGGGGGAATACTCTCCGAAGACTCCTAACCCAGGTGATCCTCCAGCACCGGTCCACCCCCAGTGTCTGGATCCAAAGGCAATGGCCGTGCCCTGGCCACCTGAGAGAGAGATTCCCAGGGACTAGTACACACTGACCACACTGTGAATCCTTAGCCATCAAATTCAGCAGCTTACTTCACTGCTCCATAGCATTGCTCCTGCTATACTGTCCCGCGGGGCCTCCCGCCACCTTTGAAGACAATCTTATCCAAGTCATGACTGCTAATCTCAAGCCCACAACTCAGCTCATCGTCCTACGTGACTTCAACTTAGTTTTCAATTACCCTCTAGACGTCAACGCCTTAGCTCTGGCTAAAGCCACCTACATTCTTGGCTGGACCCAACGGATACTCAATGCGACACATTCCCAAGGCTGTACGCTAAACTTGTTACTAGACCACAACTACAACATATCTGTAGTCTCCAAAATACCATCCCCTTGGACTGACACCACCTTCACCATTTCTACACCACAGAAATGCACTAAAATCTCTTTGCTCTTACCTCCCACACTAGCGCAGAGCACCCCCAATCTAACTAGTGACCGCCTACTCCCACTGCTCATCACCCACATCCCAATTAACCACAATATTTACTCCCTAGTGGAACACTACAACTCCCTACTAGCCAATTAAGTTGAATCCCTAGTACCCCTGAAGCCACGTAAAGCTAAGAATTCCTATCACAACAACATGTGGTTACCACTCACCTCCACACCCTAAGAGCTGAAAAACGAACTACAGAAGCATCCTGGCAGAAGGACCCAACACAGCCAACAAGTCGCTCTACTCAGACCGGTCCACAAAATACAAACTAGCTGTCCTAATGATCAAAGCAGCATCCTAGAATAGTAGGATCACAGAAGCCTCCTCATGTTCACAAGAACTATCCAGTATCCTTCGTGAATTAGAATCTCCAATCACTCCCCCATTGTCTGTCACCAAAGACAACACCTGGTGTAGTAGTATCCAAGATGCACTCACTGGTAAAATCTCTCAACTTCGATGCAAAATAAAAGCAAAATCACATAGCATTGTCAATAACCTGACACAATGTCCCCCCATCATATCCCCCATCCTGTAAGGAGGTTGGGGACTTTTGGCTTTAGGCATAAAAATATAGCAAATAAGATCTACCATTGTGTGCTTTTGGGCCCCCGGACTAAATTACCCAGAGGTCTGGGGGCCTATGTACTGCGCTGCACGTTGCATGCGGCAGGATTTATAAGGCCTACCTCTGCCCATGCCAGGTGCTGGTGATTGACAGTTGGAGGAACGGGCGGAGGCATGGGTGTTTGGAGAGCGTGCGAGGAGAAGTCTCTTTGGAGTCGCTGGGGAGCAGAGACTTTCACTGGCGCAGGAAACATGTTCTGACTGTTCCCTGGGCTGCAGCAGTGATTTCCTTCCAGCCCAGGCACAGTGGTGAATCACTGCAGCGCATCATTCGCCCGGGATGCCTCAGTTAAGTAGGTTTGTTCAATTTCAGAAAAAGCTGCAAAAAGACGCTATGAATATGTGTGGGTGTGAAGTAAACCACATTGCCTCTCACGTTGAGGAAGCATTTATGGACATTTAATCACCAAGCTTGCATTGTGGTCCTTGTCCTCACGTTTTGTTGCCTTCATGTCAGGCTGCTCATGCTAACATTTGTGCTTACCATTTCATCAGTTTGTTAAGTTTATGTCGTTTTCATGTTACTTACGCTTAGGAATCCATGTCTTATGTTATCTTGGTTGGGCCCAAACACCTACAAGTCAGTGGGGAGTATATTACTCTTCACACTGTGCATTAGGTGTATATGGTAGAGACAACAGGGTAATCCAGGTTGTAGGTAAAACAGAATATTGCTCCAGCAACATACTTGTGTGTGTGTGTGTGTTTGAATGTGTACAGCCACAGCTAAGAGTGGCAGGTGTGTATGAATTGTTCCCTAAACTCCCCCACCCTATCCAAACCTACGTACCCTAACCATCTTTCCGGTTTCCCTAAAACCCCATACCTATCCACAACCTCTCTCTAATACCTCTTTCCCCCATTGTCTGTCCTGTGGTCTCCTGTGACTTTGGAAATCAGGAACCTGTGCAAACCAAGGTGGGAGGGATCATCCCATTCAGCTTCTGTGGTTTGGGAGGGGTTGTCGATGCCCCTTCCCTTGGTTGTGACACATCTATACACATCTCTAATTTCAATCCCTTTTCTGAGCCTGACCTGGTCACTGTTGTGACGGGCCTCAAACTTTCTCAATGCAAAGGGGATATTTTCCCTGCCACAATTGTCAAACAATATATAGAACCTCTCATCCTGCTTGTTACTGCCATAGTCAATGCATCCTTCGCTGCTAATACCATCCCTCCCACCCTCCAAGAATCTTGGATTACCCCTGTGCTTAAAATAACCTTCGCTTAACCCAACCATCCACACAAACTACTGACCCATCACTACTGTACTGTTCCTCCTGAAAATCAGTGACAGAGTGGATTACACTCAACTCCAGGCATTTTTGGAACACCACCTCATCCTCAGTCCCTGCCAATCTGGCTCCCACCCCAGATATCGAACATAAACTGGCCTCCTGGACTTAAAGAATAAACTGGATGAAGTCAATGACGCAGGAAAACTCTCTGTCCTTCTACCAATAGGTCTCAAAGCAGCATTCGATCTGGTAGATCACAAAACTTTGTGCCACCACCTGACCCCTGTCGCTCAATTTTCATCAGAAGCTGCCAACTGGATATACTCCTTCCTTGACAATAGAACATCTAGAGTCTTTGCTGGTGAGGCAGCACCCCCCTCCCCCAGCGCCTATTACATGTGGTATCACGCAAAGACTCCTGTGTCTCCCCCACCCTCTATAATATTTATACAAAACCACTCATTAAACACCTTTACGCTCTGGGCATCTACTTCACGAACTATGCAGATGATAGACAAATTCTCATCAACCTAACAGGTGTCTAGACCCAAGATTGCTCATCCGTGAATTCTGTTTATGAAATAATCCAGTCCTGGATGGCCCAGTAGAGCCTGTGCCTGAATGACAAGAAGATGTAGCTCCTTCTAGTTGGCCCTGCAGCCTGTCTTGCAAACCTCGATCCGGCATACCACCTCTTCAACATAGATGTTTAAGATCCCAGTCTCTATCTCAGTAAAAGCACTGAGCATCTACCAGGATGCCTCACTTAGCATGATTCACTAAATTAACAACATCACCTCTTCAACGGCCTACACTACAAAACTTATACAGGTGAGCAGACCTTTCCTGTCTACCACCAACCTACTCATTGTGGCCCGAACTCTTGTAGGGTCTCATTTGGATTATTGTAATGCCTTACTTTGTGGTACCCCTGAAAAGAACCTGAACAGGCTCCAAGTGATCCAAAACAATGCCCTCCGAGCAGCACTGGACCTGTGTAAAGTCTGACCATATCTTCGCAGCCATGAGAGCTGTCCACTGCCTCCCCGTCCAGGAAAGAATCAAGTTAAAATCCCTCACAATTGCCCATCTCTGTCTGATAAACAATGCCCTACCTTACCTAGCCGAAAGGATCACAAAAGGGACACCAGCCAGACCAGCAAGATCTTCCCACAGTCACCTACTCCTTACACCAAGATTCAGACAGAAAAGAGCTGGGGTCTCCAGCTTCCCATTGGTGGTGGCCAACCTCTGGAACAATTTGCCACTTCACCTACATTCAGAAAACTGTTACCAGCCATTCAGAATAAATGTAAAAACACACCTTTAACGAGCCTTATGGTGTGTATTCTAATAATTCAGTATTTTTGAGTGTAAATTGCCCTTGTTTATAGGAGGTTATGAATGTATATTTTTAAGTTTTTTTTCTGGGATGTTTTCATTAATTAGTTAAGTAGTTAAGTATTTTTAAGCAGCTAAATATTGTTTAGTTAGATAACTAGCTAGTTTAATTAATTGTTTTTTTTCCTTATGTAATAATATATGTTTTTTATTTCAGAGCCAGGTGACCATACATACGCCAAGTGCATAAAAAGGCGTCCGGATGCAGGGTTTTCAAAGGTTGTGAGGGAGTATCGCTCATCATAATGGTTAATGATGGTTGTCAATAGGGATATGCTAGTTAAAGGTGAATGGTGTAAAGCCTGAATGTTTTTTTTGCAGGCAGATTTTTCCCCAACTTTGGTCGTCTGTGCAAAAAACAAAAAGGAAGCAGTATGGAGCCAGTGTTAGAAGCTATATGAATAAACATTTCTTTATTTTATTTCAGATTCACACTCTGAAGCTCATCGCCGTTGGCCTCATCACTAAAGCGGAAACAACCTGCAGTGGATAAACATTGTACGTTTGTATGCCTACTAATGAACAAAGTCTTTTTCCACAGCTACACCTGTTAATATTTCAATGTGGTTTTGTAGCGATGTAGGCATACCCTCTAATTTCATTATAGAGTATTGTTTGGTCTATTTTTGTTTTTCTCTCAGCTAGGCCTGTTAATATTTGAATGTTGTTTTGCGACGCCTTAGACACCCCTTTTGTTTTTTTTTACTAGCGTGTTGCTTGATGTACATATTCTTTTTGTAATACCTTGTTAAAGCTTGCATTTTAATTTTTTATTTTAGGGTCTTGTGTTGCGCAGGAGGAAGAAGTTGTAGTGCAAGCAACCTCTGTGGCACCATTCCGAAGACTGCAGGTCAGGCACATACACAACTGTTGTACACCGCAAACAGCGACGATTATGGGGAAGCCGAGGGTTTACAGAATATTTTTTTTAAAAGGAGGTTGTCTCTTAACAGGGGGCGGGGACCTCAAAGGGGTGAAAATGTAAATACTGCTAATTAACAAAGTTTTAAAGCGCACAACAAACATATAACACAGACTGTTGAATCTTGGATACCGTTGGATAGCACTAATGTTCTAGAAACCGTGAATGTTAGCCTTAACACGGATGCTCAGATCGGGGGTAGCATTATACAGCACCCCAATTTCCAGTTGTGAGCTCCAGAACCCTTTTAGTCGGAGCCTCTGGTAGCCCCACCCGTGGTAACTCTGTTGTGGAGAGATCACCCCACCACACATGTTCTCACCAATGAGCCCCAACATTGAGCTGCAAGTTATTATTTCTGAAGATTTAGAGCACCAGAGTGTGGACCAGAGTACCAATACAGCCGTATATTCTGAGCCTGTTATAATAATTACTGATTCACCCCTAAAAGAGCCGGTCATAGTTATTTCAGACTCTCCCTTAAAAATAGTGCCTCAAGATTTTGTATACACCTCTGTTATCTGTGGATCAGACTATGCCCCGAAACCCCTTGGTCGTTCTTACAGAGAACCCAATGGTGTAAACAAGCTGCACCGTCCAACTGTAATTTATTGTACAGATCATAATAAACAGTCCTTAAAGTCCCCAGAGTATAAACGTCTTAATACACCGAACATCTGTGTAAATACTCGAGACTCTGAAAAGGTTAGTGTAATGACCCTTGCCCCTGGCCCTCACTGGCAAGTCAGCCTTCCAGTTAGGGCCAGGTCAAAGGCCTTAAAACCTCATCCAAGACTCTCTTGGAGTCAGTCCTGGCGCCTTTGGCGCCAGGCTCATAACCATCAAGAAGACCAACATTAGAATGGGACTATTTACTTGGGACTATTTAACGTGGGGGGGTTTCAGCAACATGGAGGCACACACATAGCTCAGTTACAAGGAACTGAGCTATGCAGTCTAGTCTTTTGGGTGTTGCAGGCCTGGGACTACTTTACCTGGACTACTTTGGGTGTGGCAGGTGTGGGACTATTTTACCTGGACTACTTTACCTGAGACTATTTAAACCACACCCAAACAGCAGAACATGCTTTGCGTTATTCTGCTGTGGGCAGCGTAACGCTCGTCGTGTCCAGTTCTTTGATGCCATCTTACCTGAAACCAAGGACCTGCAAAGAGAGAAAGAACACTACGAAACTTACCTGGAACAGTATCCTGTCTTCAATCCATCGCTGACTTCAGTTCCACTCACCTGAAGGTACGAACTCCATCATCCGGCACCGCACGTATCCTGGAATACCATAAGCTGGGAAGAGGAGAAAGAAAGACAGCATTAGTAAGCGTTTACTCACGTTTCCTCCCGAATGAAGAAAGCCACACAATTCTTACCTGGGTAGTCATCTCCTGGTCATTATCATTGCTGGAACATTACGGCGCTCGGCGATGAACATCGCAACCTGAAAGGAGAGAAAAGATACAGGTTAGCAATATAAAAGGCGAAACAGCGCCGCGCAGCGCGCATTACTCACCGGACAGCATCGCGCACACCGCGCTTTCGCCTACCGGCCCATGCTCCTCTTCAAACTGCATGACAACACCAAAATACCTTTCCATACCTAAAAGGGAAGAAGCAAGACATTATTATTTGAACTAAACGTAACATAAGAACTGCATATAAAGACTGTAAAGCAGCAAACCTACGGAGTCGCAGCAGGCCTGGATTCCCACAGGGGGGTTTGCACCAGGGAAGTAACTTGGTCGCTGCTCGCCCCCACATCTACGTGCCCCTGCCACGAGGAGCAGGACAGAGAATCCACCTTTTACAATATTAAGGTGAGGAGAAGGCCCAAGGGGAAAGAAGGAGTTGAGGCCAAGGGAGGTGGGAAAACATAAAGACAATCTGGTATTGAATCCAGCTCACCTATATTGCAGACCCATCTTTAACCAGAGGCATTACTGAGGGACCGAGACAGGGTTCGAGAGTGCAAATCATCCAACCAGGTCTGGGTGGCGTCCCTGTGGATACCAGGTGAGCGTAACAGAACGCAAAGCCTCAATAATATTATCCACCTGGGTGTCATGGAGACTTCAGAGACTGACCAGTTAGTTCAGTTGTTGGGACAATTACGCGCTGAAGTACATTCAGCCAGGCAAGAAACCACGCTCTTAGGAAGGATTTGATTGTTACTAAGGATTGTACCGACGAAATAAGTAGACAATTTCTCCAATCACAGACAGGACAGACCCCATTGCCTGGTAACATTCCGCCAGCACCTGTACCAACTTCTTCCACCAACCCAGTACAAATAACCCTTCCTGGGACAGTTCGTTTAGCTCCACCTGAACGATTTACAGAGGACCCCAAGAAGTATGCAACGTTCATGAACCAGTGTCGTCTTCATTTCCTTTGCAGACCTGGGGCTTTTCCTAACAACCAAGCGTGGGTTGCTTTTGTCTTGTCATATCTGAGTGGCAGTGCTGCGGATTGGTCGGTACCGTTGGTAAGTCAGGATAACCCGTTGTTACATGACTTTGGGGTTTCCAGATGTAAATGAAAAAACTCTTTGCTCGTCATACCCAAGGCCAAGCATTAGACAACAAACTTTTGTCACTCCGTCAAGGAAGTCAAGAATTGCTTACATATATAGCAACATTTAACAGACTAGTCGTTGAAGCTGGTTGGCCTGAGGAAAAAAGGACCACACTATTTCATCAGGGTCTGCGAGGGGAACTAAAGGATGTCCTTGCTCAAGTGGTTAACCCACCTAAAGATTGTGGAGAATTCATCAACCTTGTGGTGTAATTAGATCACAGATTACAAGACCGAAAAGCGGACCGGATAAGGTTAGACACTCGAGCTGTGTATGTCCGGTCACAGGATAATGTTCCACGTACATTGGAAAACACGGTAGAACCTATGCAAATCGGAGGTGTACAGCCCCCTTTAACTAAAACTGAAAGAGACAAGAGAAGGCAACAGCAATTATGCTTATATTGCGGAAAATCAGGCCACTTCCTCAAAGAATGTCCAGTGAAACCACCAAGGAGAACTGTTGGAGCCACAGAGAAGGAAGATAATAACAAGGAGTCGGAAAACTACCAAGCCCGGCAAGCGTAGAGGTCTGCTTGTCGAGTGAGAAGGATGAGCCACAGACCTCATACTTTGCATTACCAGTAATTTTGGTCAATCACCAACAACCGTCTCAGATGCATGCTGTAGAAGCATACATAGACAGCAGAGCAGTTGGGAATTATGTAGACCAAGATCTGGCAGCAGAGATGGGGCTTCCCTCATGCTCTAAGTCGACTACTGAAAAAGTTACTACTGTTGATGGGACAGAAATAGCTTACGGACCAGTAACCCAATGTACAGCAGCACTAACCCTACTGTGCCAGGATGGACACCGAGAATCTATTGCATTCGATCTCATCAAAGCTCCTCAGTTTTGAATAATCTTAGGGATGCCATGGTTGGTAGCTCACAACCCTGTAATAGATTGGCGTGCCAAGAAGTTGGCCTTTTCCGATGATTGTGCTTGCACCTGTTATTACCAAGAAAAGGGGAAAACAGACTTATGTACATCTGCTACTCCCAGTACGGCGTCGATTGTACTAGGTGTGACCAGTACTCTACCAAATGAATACCAAGATTTTCAAGACGTGTTCCAGAAAGAACAAGCCAATACTCTACCAACGCACAGGCCCTACGATTGTCAGATCAACCTCATACCTGGTGCGCAAATTCCTTGTGGTCGAATCTATGCACTTACTGAACCAGAAAACCTCCATTTGAAATCTTATCTTGATCAGTATCTGGCAAATGGATTTATCCTCCCATCTAAATCACCGGCAGCCAGTCCCTTATTCTTCGTACCAAAGAAGGAAGGAGATTTGAGGACTTGCATCGACTATCGCGCATTAAACCAGATCACAGTAAAAAAAACGTTATCCACTGCCCCTTATTCCCTAATTATTGGATCAAGTCAAAGACGCCCAAATCAATACCAAACTGGACCTTAGGGGGGGCGTACCATCTTGTTCGAGTGAAGAAAGGAGACGAATGGAAAACCGCCTTTCGTACCAAATACGGCTTGTATGAATACCGGGTAATGCCTTTTGGACTTTGCAACGCTCCTGCTGCATCCCAGTACTTTATTAATGATGTTTTGTGGGAGTTAAACGATGTTTGCGCCCTGGTTTACATTGATGACATCTTAGTGTAATCTGCTAAAAAAGAAGACCATGTCAGGCATGTCCACTCCGTCCTTACTAAACTCAGCCAACATAAACTGTATGCTAAACTCGAAAAATGCTCTTTTCATGTCAGCGAAGTGGAGTTCCTCAGTTTTATCCTCACACCAAAAGGTATCAGAATGGATAAGCACAAGGTAGATACCATTCTTAACTGGTTGTCACCAACTTCATTTAAAGGAATCCAGAGTATGCTGGGCTTTGCAAACTTTTACCGCCAATTCATCCCAGATTTTTCCCAAATAGTGAATCCAATTACATCATTATTGAGAAAAAACAATAAAAAGTTCCATTGGACCGAAAAAGCAGAGAAGGCCTTTGAAGAACTTAAGAAAAAATTCACTTCTGTTCCAGTTCTAGGGCATCCTCGCCCAGACCTCCCTTATATAGTTGAAACAGATGCCTCTAGCATGGCTATGGGAGCTGTTCCCTCACAAAGGGACCCAGGAACTGGCCAGTTGCACCCTGTGGCCTTCTGGTCACGGAAATTCTCACCTCCCGAACTCAACTATGCTATCACAGACAAAGAACTCTTGGCTATAAAATCAGCTTTCAAGGCATGGCGACACTATCTCCTTGGTGCTAGACATACTGTCACGGTCATAACTAATCATCGAAACCTGCAATACCTAAAAACAGCAAAGGCTCAATCATACCGTCAACTGCAGTGGGCTCTTTTCTTCGCTGAATATGACTATTTGATCACCTAAAGGCCAGGAGTACGAAACGGAATGCTGGCGCCTTGTCCCGCATTGGTGTTGATGAAAAGGTATACATAACTCCAGATCCAGTAGCCATCATTCCAGAAGACAAACTCCTGGGTCTTACAACAACGTTGACACAGGGTGAACTCCAAAACAAGATCCAACTCTTAATGTATCCCACTTTCTCACAAGAGCGGTGTACTCAAGGAGAACATTACACCATTAAAGACCAGTTACCATATTTTAGGAACCGTCTATACTTGCCAAGTAAAGATTTACAAGAGCAAGTTATTTCAGGTTATCACGACTCCCTGATTGAATGAAGGTCATCCTGGAATTGCCGAAACTCTAGCTAAAGTAAAACGAAACTATTGGTGGCCCACATGGCGTAAAGACATCATACAATTCATTCAATCTTGTGGTGTGTGTGCACAAAACAAGTCACAAAAGCAGAAACCAGCTGGTCTTCTCCAACCATCGGAAATTCCTCCCGCACCATGGCACACACTGTCCCTTGATTTCATTACAGATCTACCTCCCATTCAAGGATTCAACACCATCTTAGCAGTTGTAGACTTGTTCTCTAAAATGGCACACTTTATTCCTTTTAAGTGTCTTCCAAATGCATCCAATTTAGCAAAAGTATTCCTGGAGGAAATCGTACGGCTACATGGCTTTCCATCTGTCTTGATCTCAGATCGAGGTAGTCAGTTTGTATCCAACTTCTGGAGGAAATGCTGTTCAATGGCCCAAATTGACATTCGACTATCCACAAGTCACCATCCTCAAACAGATGGTCAAACAGAAAGAACGAACCAAACCCTCAAGCAATACTTACGTTGCATGTTACATCAAGTGGAAAGAAATTGGAAGGACTTGTTATGGATAGCTGAATATGCCTATAATAATTCATTACACACCAGCACTGGACAAACCCCTTTCTACACTATATATGGTAGACATCCACGTACTTCAGAAGTGGATCTCCCAACCCCTTTGGAAATGCCAGTGGTTAATAACCCTACATACAACTATTTCCCAGGCCTTCAAAGAAGCAGCAGAACCAAGAACAGACAAAAGAAATTCGCTAACCAACATCTTAGTAAAGCCCCCGACTATCAAATTGGAGACAAGGTCTGGTTAGCATCAAAATATGTGCCCATAAAAGGGACTCAGACCTTTCGTCCCCGATATCTGGGACCTTATTCTATTGAATCCATAATAAATCCAGTGGCAGTTAAATTAGCCCTACCACCCACTATGCAGATTCATCCTGTGTTTCACGTATCACTCCTGAAACCGGTACAACCCGGTACTCGGGTTACAATACCAATAAAACCAGTATTAGTTGACGGAGAACCAGAGTTTGAAGTAAAGGATATCCTAGACTCAAAATACACCAGATCCAAACTATACTACTTAGTTGATTGGAAGGGATACAGCCTCAAGACAGATCATGGGAACCTAGTGAATACATCCATGCACCTCGCTTAATTAAAAAAGTTCCATCAGAATTACCAAGCCAAACCAGGACCAGGCAGAAGTGCCACCATGAGAGGGGACTTGGGGGGAGTGCTGTTATGACCCTTGCCCCTGGCCCTCACTGGCAAGTCAGCCTTCCAGTTAGGGCCAAGTCAAAGGCCTTAAAATCTCATCCAAGACTCTCTTGGAGCCAGTCCTGGCGCCTTTGGCGCCGGGCTCATAACCATCATGAAGACCAACATTAGAATGGGACTATTTACCTGGGACTATTTAACTTGGGTGGGTTCAGCCAACATGGAGGCACACGCATATCTCAGTTACAAGGAAATGAGCTATGCGGTCTAGTCTTTTGGGTGTGGCAGGCCTGGGACTACTTTACCTGGACTACTTTGGGTGTGGCAGGCCTGGGACTATTTTACCTGGACTACTTTACCTGAGACTATTTAAACCACCCCCAAACAGCAGAACATGCTTTGCGTTGTTCTGCTGTGGGCAGAGTAACGCTCACTGTGACCAGTTCTTTGATGGCAGCTTACCTGAAAGCAAGGACCTTCAGAGAGAGAAAGACCACTACGAAACTTACCTGGAACAGTACCCTGTCTTCAATCCATCACTGACTTCAGTTCCACTCACCTGAAGATACGAACTCCATCATCCGGCACCGCACGCATCCTGGAATACCATAACCTGGAAAGAGGAGAAAGAAAGGCAGCATTAGTAAGCGTTTACTCACGTTTCCTCCCGAATGAAGAAAGCCACACAATTCTTACCTGGGTAGTCATCTCCTGGTCAGTATAATTGCTGGAACATTACGGCGCTCGGCGAGGAACATCGCAACCTGCAAGGAGAGAAAAGACAAAGGTGAAACAGCGCTGCGCATCGCGCATTACTCGCCGGACAGCATCGCACACACCGCGCTTTCGCCTACCGGCCCATGCTCATCTTCAAACTGCATGACAACACCAAAATACCTTTCCATATCTAAAAGGAAAGAAGCAAGACATTATTATTTGAAGTAAACGGAACATAAGAACTGCATATAAAGACTGTAAAGCAGCAAACCTACGGAGTCGCAGCAGGCCTGGATTCCCACAGGGGGGCTTGCACCAGTGATGTAACTTGGTCGCTGCTCGCCCCCACATCTACGCGCCCCTGCCACGAGGAGCAGGACGGAGAATCCACCTTTTACAATATTAAGGTGAGAAGGCCCAAGGGGGAGGAAGGAGTTGAGGCCAAGGGAGGTGGGAAAACATAAAGACAATCTGGTATTGAATCCAGCTCTCCTTTATTTCAGACCCATTTTTAACCAGAGGCATTACCAAGGGACAGGGAGAGGGTTCGAGAGTGCAAATAATCCAACTAGGGCTGGGTGGCGTCCCCTTGGATACCAGGTGAGCGTAACAGTTAGTGTTGTTAAACAATTATTTGGGATACCAGCTTTAAAAAGTCAAAAAGGAAAACATTTATTGGGGCAGCTTAACAACGCTAGATTATAACACCAGGCCTGAAGCTTCAGACACAACCTTATTAAAAAATCTTTAGTAGCTATGTGTAAGCATGTTTCTAAGGCCAAATACGTCCTGTTCACCAAGGAATCTAAAAACAAGGTGTATACCATAACTAAACAAATAATAAAAAATGAAAGACCCCTAACTCTTAAAAACACACTAAAAAAAAGAAACGGTTGTTAAAAAATCTTACACATGACGGGCCTGACTTTGCCGACCCCTTAACGTCTTTAAGATCAGGGGTCGACCCCGGGCAGTATACAGATGATGTTGACTTAAGCACCAAGCCTAAGACACCAATGTTAGAGTTGAAGGATACAATCCCACCTTCAAACCCTGTTAATAAGCAGTGCTTATCTGTAAAAGGTTTACCGGCCTGGCGTTTAAAATGGCTTCGAACCCAAAAGCAGAGGAAAATGTTTTTGAAACATTTGAGATAAGCAAAATGTATCATCAATCAGCGTGCACGGAAAGATTTAGCGTCGCAGCCTCAAAGCACACCCCCGCTGTCCAAAACTGACATGTTTTTTTACAGAGTATGGGAACATAGCAGCGAGATCTACCACAATTTGAAAGTGGTGAATACTATGAAGTTTTACACTTTGTAAATTTAGATCAATTAAGATCTACCGGACAGGGTTTATTAATGATAACAGAGGTGGCTGAAAGGCTCGTCTCGCAAATCCTTGAAACGGTCAAGCCTAATGATTTTGTATAGATCTGTTTAGACAGTACAGCTTCAAACTGTCCTCTTTTCACAGGCGCTCATTTCGTCAGACCTTTGTTGTTTTGGAGTATCTAGAAAACATAGGAAAACTGTTACAAAGTAAGGCAGAGCTAGCCGTACCAGAACCATTGAGGCTATTGTCTGTGGTTGTCAGATTCAGAGTGGGCAGCATGTACAGACCCCTGAAAAAAAACACTTTACAGTATGGTTGTTAACCAAGAAGAAACGTTGGCTCTTGCATTTTAACTATGGTTCCTTGAACATAATTATGGCTGCAAGCATTATAGGCCTGCTCAAGACTAGAACTGTTACTGATGGCTACATACAGGAAAAGGCTTTGGAGGTTCACAAAGTTCTGGGTATACCCCCTGATATCATGGTTGGTTTTAACGAGCTGTGTTTATTTGAAGACTACTTCGGAGTACCAATCAAAATTCTGTATAATGAGGACCGGCTCTGGAAATATTTCTCGGCAGGTGACACCGCTAATAAGAACACTGTATATATTTTACATCACAATCAACACTATTACAGGATCTTAACCCTTTAAGTGCCAAGGGCGAGGTTTCTCGTCGTTGACAGTGCACACGCAGTGCCAAGGACGAGATAGCTCGTCCTTTTCGGCACCTTGTTTTGAGCGATCCCTGCAAAGCAGGGATCGCTCAAAACTGTAATCCAACCCCCGGGCTATGTGAGGGGGAGGTCCCCCCTCACTGCCAGGGGGTTGGATTACCTTCAGTTTCAAGTCGGCGTGCGTAACGCACGTCGGCGTGAAACTGAAAGTAAATCCACCGCTGCAGCCATTTTCGGCTGTTGCGGTGGATAAAGAAGGTGAGTTCCCTTCTTTGTCAGCCTCGATCTCCGGCTGTATTTCAAGCCGGAGATCGAGGCGGGTATCGTTGGAAAGGGGAGATTCTCCCCTTTCCAACGATACCAATTGTGTGGCATTGCTGCCTGCGGATCGGGCGCAGGGCGCCTCGATCCGCGGGCAGCAACGTCACGGATCAAATGAAGATCCATTTGTGACGCGGGGGGAGGGGGGGCTGCTTACTAGGTAAGCGGCCCCCCTTCCCCCGTGGCCCCAAAGCATGGGGCCACAGCGCCAGGGACCCCTGGGGGCAGATGATCACTGCCCCCAGGGGTGAAATAAAAACATTTAAAAAATTCGAGGGATGGAGGGAGGTGGGAGGGGGTTTGGTGCCCTGGGGCCCACTGGGCCACCAGGGATGGAACAAAAGTGGTGTGCCTGGAAAGGGGACTTTCTCCCCTTTCCAAGGACACCATATATGAGGCATCGCTGCCCGCGGATCGGGCGCAGGGCGCGCGATCCGCAGGCAGCAATGCCAGTGGATCAAGGCAGATCCGTTTGTGATGCAGGGGGAGGGGGAGCTGCTTACTAGGTAAGCGGCCCCCCTCCCCCCGTGGCCACAGCGCCAGAGACCCCTGGGGGCAGATAATCACTGCCCCCAGGGGTGAAAATAAAAAAAATCAAAAATCAACAAAAAATCAAGGGGAGGTGGGAGGTGGAAGGGGGTTTGGGGCCCTGGGGCCCACTGGACCACCAGGGATTGATCAAAAGGTGGTGTCCCTGGAAAGGGGACTTTCTCCCCTTTCCAAGGACACCACATATGAGGCATTGCTGGTCACGGATCGGGTGCAGGGCGCTCGATCCGTGACCAGCAACCCACTAGACCACCATGGATCCATTTGTGAGGTGGGGGGAAGGGGGCTGCTTCAAGTAAGCAGTCCTCTCCCCCTCCCGGCCCCCAAAGCATGGGGGCACATGCATGTGAACCCCGGGGCAGATGGCTGACCATCTGCTCCAAGGAAATGTAAAAAAAAAAAAGTGAAATTATGGGAAAATGGGGTGGGGGAAGGGGTGGGGGCCACTAGCCACCATGGATTTTTTACTGAATGAAAGGGGGGGGGTGCCCCCCCAACCGAAGTAGAAAGGGGGCACCCCTTGTAACCCTCCCTGGGGGCAGATATCTGCTCCTAGGAAGGGGCATCTGACCCCAGGGAGGGATGCAAGAGGTGGGCCCCCCTATCTGCCCCCAGGGAGGGTTGCATGAGGTGGGGCCCTCCATTTGGGGTGGGGGAGGGCTGAGGGCCACCCCCTGTTGCAGTCCATCATTCGCTGCCAATTTAGGGTGCCCCTCAGCCCCCCCTAAAAAGCAGCCTATGAATTTGTATTATTGTTTTTGTTTACCCAACTTCGCTTGGTGCAGATGGCCACATTAGTGTGGCAATCTGCCCCCAGGGTGCCCAAACCCTACTGCCCCATCTATTGGGGGTCCTGCCCCACCTTTTGTGGTGGCCTTCTCCCCCCCACCCCAAATGGAGGTGGGGTGTACCTCACGCAGCCGTTTGTAGGAGGCCCAGGGAGGCCTGCATGAGGTGTCCCTGCCACCCATTTGGGGTTGGGGGTGAGAGGGCCACCACAAAAGGTGGGGCAGGACCCCCAATAGATGGGGCAGTAGGGTTTGGGCACCCTGGGGGCAGATTGCCACACTAATGTGGCCATCTGCACCAAGCGAAGTTGGGTAAACAAAAAAAATAATACAAAATCATAGGCTGCTTTTTAGGGGGGCTGAGGGGCACCCTAAATTGGCAGCGAATGATGTACTGCAACGGGGGGGGGGCCTCAGCCCCCCCCCACCCCAAATGGAGGTCCCCACCTCATGCAACCCTTCCTGGCGGCAGATAGGGGGGGCCCCACCTCTTGGATCCCTCCCTGGTGTCAGATGCCCCTTCCTAGGAGCAGATATCAGCCCCCAGGGAGGGTTTCATGAGGTGGGGCCCTCCATTTGGGGTTGGGGGGGGGCTGAGGGCCACCCCCCGTTGCAGTACATCATTCGCTGCCAATTTAGGGTGCCCCTCAGCCCCCCTAAAAAGCAGCCTATGAATTTGTATTATTTTTTTTGTTTACCCAACTTCGCTTGGTGCAGATGGCCACTGTAGTGTGGCAATCTGCCCCCAGGGTGCCCAAACCCTACTGCCCCATCTATTGGGGGTCCTGCCCCACCTTTTGTGGTGGCCCTCTCCCCCCCCACCCCAAATGGAGGTGGGGTGTACCTCACGCAGCTGTTTGTAGGAGGCCCGGGGAGGCCCGCATGAGGTGTCCCCACCAGCCATTTGGGGTGAGGGGGGAGAGGGCCCCCAAAAATGGTGGGACAGGCCCCCCCAGTGGGTGGGGCAGTAAGGTTTGGGCACCCCGGCGCCAGATTGGCACACCAATGTGACCCTCTGCACCAAGGGGAGTTGGGTTACCAAAGGAAAAAAATTAAAATGGTGGAAAGCTTTTTAGGGGGGGCGGTGGGGCACCCCAAAGGGTCAGGGAATTTTCTAATGGGATGGGGCGTTGACCCCCCCCCACCCACAATGGAGTGGGTGCCAAGTCATGCAGCCCTCCCTGGGACCAGATATCTGCTCCTAGGAACGGACGCCTGAGCCCAGGGAGGAGTGCAGGACAGCCCCCCCCCCCCTTATCTGCCCCCGGGGAAGGGCTACATTTTGCTGGTGTGACCGTAGGTAACACATGTTCTTTGTTTTGTTTACAGTTTTTTCTACCCGAGCAGCTGCAACGTTATGTGAGTACTGTTTTTTATTATTCTATGGTTAGGGCCCACTGTCAGTGGGGAGGGTGAGACTGGGGCTGGATTGTTGGTGGTGTGGGTGGGAATGGCCCGTCTGGGCAGATCACCTCCAACTGTCCTGGAGTTGCGGCTGGGCTGCATTACAGCTTTTCCCTTCGGGGAGGTATTGGCACACTGCCGAGACTCCTTGGTGGGGAGAAGCTGTAACGCAGGGCAGCCAGGGCTCCAGCAAAGTCGGCGGTAATATCCCTGGCCTTGGGCACCCTTCTCCCATGTGGGTCTTTGCTGGTGGTTCTGGGTATTACATTCTGGGCCGATTTGCGTAAGTCAGACCTCTGTGGATTCCCACTGGTGTCCTCTTTTGGGAAATGCATGGGGTTCCCTGTTTTCCTTTCTGGCTTCAACACCCTAGGCCCAAATCTGTAGGTTGCCCACATGAACGAAATGGGCAGTGGCGAAAGGCTTGGGGTTCCCAGTGGGTTACCCTTTTCCTTTTGCGGCCCCGGTAGGTGCACCCACACATGTGAGGTACCATTTTCATCGAGACACATGTGGGGACGCAGGAAGGTAAGCCACGTGTTGTTGGTGGTGTGTTTCGGTGGGTGGCCAGAGCGAAATGTCTGAGAATTGTCTTCATTTCCGGCCAATTTCAGAGACATTTCCCTGTGTCCACTCACCGAAACACGTCGCCAACAGCAGATGTCATACTTTCTCGTGTTGCCACAGGTGTCCCGACGAAAAAGGTACCTCGCATGTGTGGGTGCACCTACCGGGGGCGCAAAAGGAAAAGGGTAACCCGCTGGTAACCCCAAGCCTTTCGCCACAGCACAATTTGTTCATGTGGGCAACCTACAGATTTGGGCCTAGGGTGTCGAAGCCAGCAAGGAAAACAGGGAACCCCATGCATTTCCCAAAAGAGGACACCCGTGGGAATGCACAGAGGTCTGACTTGCCCGAAGCGGACCAGAATTTATTACCCAGAACCCCAGACAAAGTGAACATTGTGTTTTTCCCCCCCCAAATATCACATTTTGTCAGGGATTGTGGCTAATAAAAACTGGGGCAATTTGCACAAGGCAGACCTCTGTGGATTCCCACGGGTGTCCTCTTTTGGGAAATGCATGGGGTTCCCTGTTTCCCTTGCTGGCTTCGACACCCTAGGCCCAAATCTGTAGGTTGCCCACATGAACAAAATGGGCAGTGGCGAATGGCTTGGGGTTCCCAGTCGGTTACCCTTTTCCTTTTGCGCCCCCGGTAGGTGCACCCACACATGTGAGGTACCGTTTTCATCGGGACACGTGTGGACACGCGGGAAGGTAGGCCACGTGTTGTTGGCGGTGTGTTTCGGTGGATGGCCAGAGCGAAATGTCTGAGAATTGTCTTCATTTCCGGCCAATTTCAGAGACATTTCCCTGTGTCCACTCACCGAAACACGTCTCCAACAGCAGATGTCATACCTTCTCGTGTTCCCACAGGTGTCCCGACGAAAAAGGTACCTCGCATGTGTGGGTGCACCTACCGGGGGCGCAAAAGGAAAAGGGTAACCCACTGGTAACCCCAAGCCTTTCGCTACAGCACAATTTGTTCATGTGGGCAACCTACAGATTTGGGCCTAGGGTGTCGAAGCCAGCAAGGAAAACAGGGAACCCCATGCATTTCCCAAAAGAGGACACCCGGGGGAATGCACAGAGGTCTGACTTGTGCGAAGCGGCCCAGAATTTATTACCCAGAACCCCAGACAAAGTGAACATTGTGTTTTTTCCCCACCAAATATCACACTTTGTCGGGTATTGTGGCTAATAAAAACTGGGGCAATTTGCGCAAGGCAGACCTCTGTGGATTCCCACGGGTGTCCTCTTTTGGGAAATGCATGGGGTTCCCTGGTTCCCTTGCTGGTTTCGACACCCTAGGCCCAAATCTGTAGGTTGCCCACATGAACAAAATGGGCAGTGGCGAATGGCTTGGGGTTACCAGTCGGTTACCCTTTTCCTTTTGCGCCCCCGGTAGGTGCACCCACACATGTGAGGTACCGTTTTCATCGGGACACGTGTGGGGATGCGGGAAGGTAGGCCACGTGTTGTTGGCGGTGTGTTTCGGTGGATGGCCAGAGCGAAATGTCTGAGAATTGTCTTCATTTCCGGCCAATTTCAGAGACATTTCCCTGTGTCCACTCACCGAAACACGTCGCCAACAGCAGATGTCATACCTTCTCGTGTTCCCACAGGTGTCCCGACGAAAAAGGTACCTCGCATGTGTGGGTGCACCTACCGGGGGCGCAAAAGGAAAAGGGTAACCCGCTGGTAACCCCAAGCCTTTCGCCACAGCACAATTTGTTCATGTGGGCAACCTACAGATTTGGGCCTAGGGTGTCGAAGCCAGCAAGGAAAACAGGGAACCCCATGCATTTCCCAAAAGAGGACACCCGTGGGAATGCACAGAGGTCTGACTTGCCCGAAGCGGACCAGAATTTATTACCCAGAACCCCAGACAAAGTGAACATTGTGTTTTTTCCCCCCCAAATATCACACTTTGTCAGGGATTGTGGCTAATAAAAACTGGGGCAATTTGCACAAGGCAGACCTCTGTCGATTCCCAAGGGTGTCCTCTTTTGGGAAATGCATGGGGTTCCCTGTTTCCCTTGCTGGCTTCGACACCCTAGGCCCAAATCTGTAGGTTGCCCACATGAACAAAATGGGCAGTGGCGAATGGCTTGGGGTTCCCAGTCGGTTACCCTTTTCCTTTTGCGCCCCCGGTAGGTGCACCCACACATGTGAGGTACCGTTTTCATCGGGACACGTGTGGACACGCGGGAAAGTAGGCCACGTGTTGTTGGCGGTGTGTTTCGGTGGATGGCCAGAGCGAAATGTCTGAGAATTGTCTTCATTTCCGGCCAATTTCAGAGACATTTCCCTGTGTCCACTCACCGAAACACGTCGCCAACAGCAGATGTCATACCTTCTCGTGTTCCCACAGGTGTCCCGATGAAAACGGTACCTCACATGTGTGGGTGCACCTACCTGGCTGGCAAGGGGCAAGCCGAAAACGCAAGCAACCCCCAGTCTGTTTGCAGAGGGGAATCTCAGCCATTCTGCCGACCGGCACAACATACAGATATGGGCCTCGGGTGTCCAAGCCACCAAGGAAAACAGGGAGCCCCATGCATTTCCGAAAAGAGGACACCCGTGGGAATCCGCAGAGGTATGATTTGCGCACATCTCCCCAGAATGTATTACCCAGACACCCCCGCAAAGTCCAAAATGTGGGGAAAAAAACGCATTTTCTGCACATTTAGCTTGGCGCACCCATCGAAACAGGCCCCCAACAACACATGGCCTACCGTCCCGCGTTCCCACAGGTGTCCCGATGAAAACGGTACCTCACATGCGTGGGTGCACCTACCTGGCTGGCAAGGGGCAAGCCGAAAACGCAAGCAACCCCCAGTCTGTTTGCAGAGGGGAATCTCAGCCATTCTGCCGACCGGCACAACATACAGATATGGGCCTCGGGTGTCCAAGCTACCAAGGAAAACAGGGATCCCCATGCATTTCCGAAAAGAGGACACCCGTGGGAATCCGCAGAGGTATGATTTGCGCACATTGCCCCAGAATTTATTACCCAGACACCCCCGCAAAGTCCGAAATGTGGGGAAAAAAACGCATTTTCCGCACATTTCGCTCGGCGCACCCATCGAAACACGCCCCCAACAACACATGGCCTACCGTCCCGCGTTTCCACCGGTGTCCCGATGAAAACGGTACCTCACATGTGTGGCTGCACCTACCTGGCTTGCAAGGGGCAAGCCGAAAACGCAAGCAACCCCCAGTCTGTTTGCAGAGGGGAATCTCAGCCATTCTGCCGACCGGCACAACATACAGATATGGGCCTCGGGTGTCCAAGGCACCAAGGAAAACGGGGAACCCCATGCATTTCTGACAAGAGGACACCCGTGGGAATCCGCAGAGGTATGATTTGCGCACGTCGCCCCAGAATTTATTACCCAGACACCCCCGCAAAGTCCGAAATGTGGGGAAAAAAAACGCATTTTCCTCACATTTCGCTTGGCGCACCCATCGAAACACGCCCCCAACAACACATGGCCTACCGTCCCGAGTTCCCACAGGTGTCCCGATGAAAACGGTACCTCACATGCGTGGGTGCACCTACCTGGCTGGCAAGGGGCAAGCCGAAAACGCAAGCAACCCCCAGTCTGTTTGCAGAGGGGAATCTCAGCCATTCTGCCGACCGGCACAACATACAGATATGGGCCTCGGGTGTCCAAGCCACCAAGGAAAACAGGGAATCCCATGCATTTCCGAAAAGAGGACACCCGTGGGAATCCGCAGAGGTACGATTTGCGCACATCGCCCCAGAATTTTTTACCCAGACACCCCCGCAAAGTCCGGGGCACATTTCGGACTTTGCGGGGGTGTCTGGGTAATACATTCTGGGGCGATGTGCGCAAATCATACCTCTGCGGATTCCCACGGGTGTCCTCTTTTCGGAAAGGCATGTGGTTCCCTGTTTTCCTCGGTGGCTTGGACACCCGAGGCCCATATCTGTATGTTGTGCCGGTCGGCAGAATGGCTGAGATTCCCCTCTGCAAACAGACTGGGGGTTGCTTGCTTTTTCGGCTTGCCCCTTGCCAGCCAGGTGGGTGCACCCACGCGTGTGAGGTACCGTTTTCATCGGGACACCTGTGGGAACGCGGACGGTAGGCCATGTGTTGTTGGGGGCGTGTTTCGATGGGTGCGTCGAGTGAAATGTGCGGAAAAAGCGTTTTTTTCCCGACTTTTCAGACTTTGCAGGGCTGTCTGGGTAATAAAATCTGGGGCGATGCGTGCCAATCATACCTCTGCGGATTCCCACGGGTGTCCTCTTTTCGGAAATGCATGGGGTTCCCTGTTTTCCTTGGTGGCTTGGACACCCGAGGCCCATATCTGTATGTTGTGCCTTTCGGCAGAATGGCTGAGATTCCCCTCTGCAAACAGACTGGCGGTTGCTTGCGTTTTCGGCTTGCCCCTTGCCAGCTAGGTAGGTGCACCCACGCATGTGAGGTACCGTTTTCATCGGGACACCTGTGGGAACGCGGGACGGTAGGCCATGTGTTGTTGGGGGCGTGTTTCGATGGGTGCGTCGAGCAAAATGTGCAGAAAAAGCATTTTTTCCCCACATTTCAGACTTTGCAGGGCTGTCTGGGTAATAAATTCTGGGGCGATGTGCGCAAATCATACCTCTGCGGATTCCCACGGGTGTCCTCTTTTCGGAAATGCATGGGGTTCCCTGTTTTCCTCGGTGGCTTGGACACCCGAGGCCCATATCTGTACATTGTGCCGGTCGGCAGAATGTCTGAGATTTCCCTCTGAAAACAGACTTGGGGTTACTTGTGTTTTAGGCTTGCCCCTTGGCGGCCAGGTAGGTGCACCCACACATGTAAGGTACCGTTTTCATCGGGACACCTGTGGGAACGCGTGACAGTAGGCCATGTGTTGTTGGAGGCGTGTTTCCATGGGTGCGTCGAGCGAAATGTGCGGAAAAAGCGTTTTTTCCCCACATTTCGGACTTTGCAGGGCTGTCTGGGTAATAAATTCTGGGCTGATGTGCGCAAATCATACCTCTGCGGATTCCCACGGGTGTCCTCTTTTCGGAAATACATGGGGGTTCCTGTTTTTCTTGGTGGCTGAAGCACCCCAGGCCTAAATCTGTCGGTTGCCTCCCCAAACCCTTTGGGGGGGATAGCAGTGTTTTAGGCTTTCCCCTTGGCGGCCAGGTAGGTGCACCCACACATGTGAGGTACCGTTTTCATCGGGACACCTGTGGGAATGCGTGACGGTAGGCCATGTGTTGTTGGGGGCGTGTTTCGATGGGTGCGTCGAGCGAAATGTGCGGAAAATGCAGTTTTTTCCCCATATTTCGGACTTTGCGGGGGTGTCTGGGTAGAAAATTCTGGGGCGATGTGCGCAAATCATACCTCTGCTGATTCCCATGGGTGTCCTCTTTTCGGAAATGCATGGGGTTCCCTGTTTTCCTTGGTGGCTTGGACACCCGAGGCCCATATCTGTATGTTGTGCCGGTCGGCAGAATGGCTGAGATTTCGCTCTGAAAACAGACTGGGGGTTACTTGTGTTTTAGGCTTTCCCCTTGGCGGCCAGGTAGGTGCACCCACGCATGTGAGGTACCGTTTTCATCGGGACACCTGTGGGAACGCGTGATGGTAGGCCATGTGTTGTTGGGGGCATGTTTCGATGGGTGCGTCGAGCGAAATGTGCGAAAAAAGTGTTTTTTTCCCGACATTTCGAACTTTGCGGGGCTGTCTGGGTAAAAAATTCTGGGGCGATGTGCGCAAATCATACCTCTGCGGATTCCCACGGGTGTCCTCTTTTCGGAAATGCATGGGTTTCCCTGTTTTCCTCGGTGGCTTGGACACCCGAGGCCCATATCTGTACGTTGTGACGGTCGGCAGAATGTCTGAGATTTCGCCATGAAAACAGACTTGGGGTTACTTGTGTTTTAGGCTTTCCCCTTGGTGGCCAGGTAGGTGCACCCACGCATGTGAGGTAACGTTTGCCTTGGGACACCTGTGGAAACGCGTGACGGTAGGCCATGTGTTGTTGGGGGCATGTTTCGATGGGTGCGTCAAGCGAAATGTGCGGAAAAAGTGTTTTTTTCCCGACATTTCGGACTTTGTGGGGCTGTCTGGGTAAAAAATTCTGGGGCGATGTGCGCAAATCATACCTCTGCGGATTCCCACGGGTGTCGTCTTTTCGGAAATGCATGGGTTTCCCTGTTTTCCTCGGTGGCTTGGACACCCGAGGCCCATATCTGTACGTTGTGACGGTCGGCAGAATGTCTGAGATTTCGCCATGAAAACAGACTTGGGGTTACTTGTGTTTTAGGCTTTCCCCTTGGCCGCCAGGTAGGTTCACCCACACATTTGAGGTACCGTTTTCATCGGGACACCTGTGGGAACGCGTGGCAGTAGGCCATGTGTTGTTGGGGGCGTGTTTTGATGGGTGCGTCGAGCAAAATGTGCGGAAAAAGTGTTTTTTTCCCGACATTTCGGACTTTGCGGGGCTGTCTGGGTAAAAAATTCTGGGGCGATGTGCGCAAATCATACCTCTGCGGATTCCCACGGGTGTCCTCTTTTCGGAAATGCATGGGGTTCCCTGTTTTCCTCGGTGGCTTGGACACACGAGGGCCATATCTGTACATTGTGCCGGTCGGCAGAATGTCTGAGATTTCGCTCTGAAAACAGACTTGGGGTTACTTGTGTTTGAGGCTTTCCCCTTGGCGGCCAGGTAGGTGCACCCACACATGTGAGGTACCGTTTTCATCGGGACACTTGTGGGAACGCGTGACGGTAGGCCATGTGTTGTTGGGGGCGTGTTTCGATGGGTGCGTCGAGCGAAATGTGCGGAAAAAGCGTTTTTTTCCCCACATTTCAGACTTTGCAGGGCTGTCTGGGTAATAAATTCTGGGGCGATGTGCGCAAATCATACTTCTGCGGATTCCCACGGGTGTCCTCTTTTCGGAAATGCATGGGGTTCCCCGTTTTCCTTGGTGGCTTGGACACCCGAGGCCCATATCTGTACGTTGTGCCGGTCGGCAGAATGTCTGAGATTTCGCTCTGAAAACAGACTTGGGGTTACATGTGTTTTAGGCTTTCCCCTTGGCGGCCAGGTAGGTGCACCCACGCATGTGAGGTACCGTTTTCATCGGGACACCTGTGGGAACACGTGATGGTAGGCCATGTGTTGTTGGGGGCATGTTTCGATGGGTGCGTCGAGCGAAATGTGCGGAAAAAGTGTTTTTTTCCCGACATTTCGAACTTTGCGGGGCTGTCTGGGTAAAAAAATCTGGGGCGATATGCGCAAATCATACCTCTGCGGCTTCCAACGGGTGTCCTCTTTTCGGAAATGCATTGGTTTCCCTGTTTTCCTTGGTGGCTTGGACACCTGTGATGCTGGAAATGCATCAGAGGGACAGGGCCTCTGAATCCTTGTCCTTTACTGCTTTTTATCGTGTGTTCTGTCGTGTTTTCTGCCCAGGAGTCCATGTGGGACTCTTGGCAGTGCAGCTCTCTCTTTTGGTTTGGTGAACAGACCCATGGGATACCCTTATGGCACCCATGGGTAGGGGTAAAACCCTGTGCCCCTAGTGTATGTTTTTGGGCACCTGTGGGTGGCCCACAGAGCAGGGTATGGGCTGGTGGCAGCTCCATGCTGAATTTGACAGGTGCTCTGGGTGTCCTCCATTTTGGGATACCCAGGCCCTGCCATTGGGATCAGTTGATTCCTGACAGGAAACAAGATGGCCCCTGTGGCCTCTTGCTTTCTATTGCCTGTTACCTTATTTTCCCAAAGTCCTGGGAAGCCCTGACTCTGTCCCATCCCCCTGACTGGCTGTTGGGTGGAAGTTCCATATATGGTGTTGTTGTGAAGGCCCAGCTAGACTGACTGGAGCCTTCCCAGTGACTGTATGTTGTGGGTACCTCCTGTGGGTGGGACCTGGGTGAATGGAGTGTGTGACCAATATACACTCCTTGTTGTGGTTGTCTGGTTTCTGGCATGAGAGACAAAGACTGAGACAGCCCTGCCCGAAACTGGCCTGAATGCAGTGTGTAGTGTTGAATGGCTGGGTACTTGTCCCAATCCACATTCCTTGTTGTGAGTGTCTGAAAGGGAGGAGTGTGGCCTGAATGCACTGTGTGCCTGATTGGCTGGCTGACTGCATGAATGCCCTTCTGTATGATTGGCTGCTGAGTGTGTGCCAGCAGTGTGGATGAGAGACAGAATAGTATATCTAGGGACCTCTCACCACTGGTAATGGGTTCAGGGAACGTTCAGAAGCGTTCAGAAGCGTTCTGGAGCTGAGTCTCCACTCTAAGAGTAACTGGAACTGCTGATCCTCGACGTCCAGCTGGAAGAAGAAGACTTGCTGTTGCATTTGCTTCGACCGATCCGAAGGCTGCCGAAATCGTCGAAGACTGACCCGAGAGAGGACCTGGTAAGGCGCCCTCTTCCCGTGCTCCGAGGGACCATCGAGCACTGCTCCATCTTCGCCGAAGCGCCCTGGAAGACAGACCCTCGAAAGGCTGCCGACCCGAGACGGGACCGCCGAGGAGATCGAAGTGAAGCACCCGGACATCGCCGCCGTCGAAGTCCATTGCCGTCGACCAGGGTTCGCAGGTTTGTGTAACCGCTGGAGGCCCGTCGAAGTTGTGTTGCCCAGCCGTGGGAACCACTTGACGCCGTGCCGCCGACGACCGGAGCCGCCCGCTCCTTTGCCTAAGAACATTCGAATCGAAGGACTCCCTCGTCAGCACCGTCGACCGCTTTATCCTGCCGGAGAAAGTCGTGGACGACCAACGCGCCGAGGAGAAACCTGCCGGTGGGTTTCCCGCCACCCGAAGGCCACAAAGACTCGAACGACTCGACGCCCTTGCTGGGCCTCTGTCTCCACAATCTTTGCGGTCCAGAACTATTGTCACCGAGGTGCCCCGCACGCCTCCGCCTTGCAGGACGCCGACGCTCCGACGCCGACGAGTACCGCTCGGACGAAGCTGCCGCCTCATCGACGCCGTTCTACCCTGTTTGTCGACGGACGTTCGACGCCCCGTGTCTCCCGCTTGAAAGGGAAGGCATTCAAGAAAGGCCGTCGATTCCCCGTCGCCGAACGCGGAGTTCCTCGACGCTTCTCGACGCCTCTCGACGATCCGTGACTCCCGCTTGAAAGGGGGTCGCTCAAGAAGGATCCGTCGACGCCTCTTCGAAGAACTCGACTCCACCAGGTACATTGGGGGGGTAAAAACATTATAGGAGGGAATAAGACTTGCAGAACAATATATGGACTGGGCTTGTGCTATATCTTTATTTTTACAGGTTGCCCAGGTGGGGGGATCTCCACACATAACTGTGTCTAGTGGTAGGGGCCAGTATTCTGCCTATTGCTCAACCATCTCATTTTCTCTCCTCTCTCTATTGCTGGTTTCACTCTATTGATCTGTGTGACATTGTTACAGTATTGTTGATGCACTTTAATGAGATCTAATACAAAGGGTGGTACCACTTTAGAATTGTACATATTTGCCATTGGTGATTTTCCTAAGTACAAAGTGAGTTATTATGATAAGTGTACATAACCTTGCATAGTGATTATATAAAGACTGTGTTCTAACCAATACAGTGTGTGGACATTCCTTTGTGGGGGCTTGGGGACTACACTGAACTTAAGAACCAGCCTGCATCACCTCCTGAGAAGCTAGGCCTTGATTGCTCGACCATTGCTACCGTACTAGAGAATCTTGGCTGGGGTCCTCTGTGCCTCTCTTCTACCATATAGAGAGCAGAAGTACAGACACCCCCCACCGGTCCTTTACAACACCCAAGGCCCATATCTGTACGTTGTGCCGGTCGGCAGAATGTCTGAGATTTCAGCATGAAAACAGACTTGGGGTTATTTGTGTTTTAGACTTTCCCCTTGGCCGCCAGGTAGGTGCACCCACACATGTGAGGTACCGTTTTCATCGGGACACCTGTGGGAACGCGTGACGGTAGGCCATGTGTTGTTGGGGGCGTGTTTTGATGGGTGCGTCGAGCGAAATGTGCGGAAAAAGTGTTTTTTTCCCGACATTTCGGACTTTGCGGGGCTGTCTGGGTAAAAAATTCTGGGGCGATGTGCGCAAATCATACCTCTGCGGATTCCCACGGGTGTCCTCTTTTCGGAAATGCATGCGGTTCCCTGTTTTCCTCGGTGGCTTGGACACACGAGGGCCATATCTGTACGTTGTGCCGGTCGGCAGAATGTCTGAGATTTCGCTCTGAAAACAGACTTGGGGTTACTTGTGTTTTAGGCTTTCCCCTTGCCGGCCAGGTAGGTGCACCCACACATTTGAGGTACCGTTTTCATCGGGACACCTCTGGGAACGCGTGACTGTAGGCCATGTGTTGTTGGGGGCGTGTTTCGATGAGTGCGTCGAGCAAAATGTGCGGAAAAAGTGTTTTTTTCCTGACATTTCGGACTTTGCGGAGCTGTCTGGGTAAAAAATTCTGGGGCGATGTGCACAAATCATACCTCTGCGGATTCCCACGGGTGTCCTCTTTTCGGAAATGCATGGGGTTCCCCGTTTTCCTTGGTGGCTTGGACACCCGAGGCCCTTATCTGTACGTTGTGCCGGTCGGCAGAATGTCTGAGATTTCGCTCTGAAAACAGACTTGGGGTTACTTGTGTTTTAGGCTTTCCCCTTGGCGGCCAGGTAGGTGCACCCACACATGTGGGGTACCGTTTTCATCGGGACACCTGTGGCAACGCGGGACGGTAGGCCATGTGTTGTTGGGGGCGTGTTTCGATGGGTGCGTTGAGCAAAATGTGCGGAAAAAGCGTTTTTTTCCCCACATTTCGGACTTTGCAGGGCTGTCTGGGTAATAAATTCTGGGGCGATGTGCGCAAATCATACTTCTGCGGATTCCCACGGGTGTTCTCTTTTCGGAAATGCATGGGGTTCCCCGTTTTCCTTGGTGGCTTGGACACCCGAGGCCCATATCTGTACGTTGTGCCGGTCGGCAGAATGTCTGAGATTTCGCTCTGAAAACAGACTTGGGGTTACTTGTGTTTTAGGCTTTCCCCTTGGCGGCCAGGTAGGTGCACCCACGCATGTGAGGTACCGTTTTCATCGGGACACCTGTGGGAACGCGTGATGGTAGGCCATGTGTTGTTGGGGGCATGTTTCGATGGGTGCGTTGAGCAAAATGCGCGGAAAAAGTGTTTTTTTCCCGACATTTCGAACTTTGCGGGGCTGTCTGGGTAAAAAATTCTGGGGCGATGTGCGCAAATCATACCTCTGCGGATTCCCACGGGTGTCCTCTTTTCGGAAATGCATTCGTTTCCCTGTTTTCCTCGGTGGCTTGGACACCCAAGGCCCATATCTGTACGTTGTGCCGGTCGGCAGAATGTCTGAGATTTCAGCATGAAAACAGACTTGGGGTTATTTGTGTTTTAGACTTTCCCCTTGGCCGCCAGGTAGGTGCACCCACACATGTGAGGTACCGTTTTCATCGGGACACCTGTGGGAACGCATGACGGTAGGCCATGTGTTGTTGGGGGCGTGTTTTGATGGGTGCGTCGAGCGAAATGTGCGGAAAAAGTGTTTTTTTCCCAACATTTCGGACTTTGCGGGGCTGTCTGGGTAAAATATTCTGGGGCGATGTGCGCAAATCATACCTCTGCGGATTCCCACGGGTGTCCTCTTTTCGGAAATGCATGGGGTTCCCTGTTTTCCTCGGTGGCTTGGACACCCGAGGGCCATATCTGTACGTTGTGCCGGTCGGCAGAATGTCTGAGATTTCGCTCTGAAAACAGACTTGGGGTTACTTGTGTTTTAGGCTTTCCCCTTGGCGACCAGGTAGGTGCACCCACACATTTGAGGTACCGTTTTCATCGGGACACCTCTGGGAACGCGTGACTGTAGGCCATGTGTTGTTGGGGGCGTGTTTTGATGGGTGCGTCGAGCAAAATGTGCGGAAAAAGTGTTTTTTTTCCTGACATTTCGGACTTTGCGGGGCTGTCTGGGTAAAAAATTCTGGGGCGATGTGCTCAAATCATACCTCTGCGGATTCCCACGGGTGTCCTCTTTTGGGAAATGCATGGGTTTCCCTGTTTTCCTCGGTGGCTTGGACACCCGAGGCCCATATCTGTACGTTGTGCCGGTTGGCAGAATGTCTGTGATTTCGCCATGAAAACAGACTTGGGGTTACTTGTGTTTTAGGCTTTCCCCTTGGCCGCCCGGTAGGTGCACCCACACATGTGAGGTACCGTTTTCATCGGGACACTTGTGGCAACGCGTGACGGTAGGCCATGTGTTGTTGGGGATGGGTTTTGATGGGTGCGTCGAGCGAAATGTGCGGAAAAAGTGTTTTTTTCCCGACATTTCGGACTTTGCGGGGCTGTCTGGGTAAAAAATTCTGGGGCGATGTGCGCAAATCATACCTATGCGGATTCCCACGGGTGTCCTCTTTTTGGAAATGCATGGGGTTCCCTGTTTTCCTCGGTGGCTTGGACACCCGAGGGCCATATCTGTACGTTGTGCCGGTCGGCAGAATGTCTGAGATTTCGCTCTGAAAACAGACTTGGGGTTACTTGTGTTTTAGGCTTTCCCCTTGGCGGCCAGGTAGGTGCACCCACACATGTGAGGTACTGTTTTCATCGGGACACCTGTGGGAATGCGTGACTGTAGGCCATGTATTGTTGGGGGCGTGTTTCGATGGGTGCGTCGAGCGAAATGTGCGGAAAAAGCCTTTTTTTCCCGACATTTCGGACTTTCCGGAGCTGTCTGGGTAATAAAATCTGGGGGGATGTGCGCAAATCATACCTCTGCTTATTCCCACGGTGACCTCTTTTCGGAAATGCATGGGGTTCCCTGTTTTCCTCGGTGGCTTGGACACCCGAGGCCCATATCTGTACGTTGTGCCGGTCGGCAGAATGTCAGAGATTTCGCTCTGAAAACAGACTTGGGGTTACTTGTGTTTTAGGCTTTCCCCTTGGCGGCCAGGTAGGTGCACCCACGCATGTGAGGTACCGTTTACATCGGGACCCCTGTGGGAACGCGAGATGGTAGGCCATGTGTTGTTGGGGGCGTGTTTCGATGGGTGCGTCGAGCGAAATGTGCGGAAAAAGCCTTTTTTTCCCGACATTTCGGACTTTCCGGAGCTGCCTGGGTAATAAAATCTGGGGGGATGTGCGCAAATCATACCTCTGCTTATTCCCACGGTGACCTCTTTTCGGAAATGCATGGGGTTCCCTGTTTTCCTCGGTGGCTTGGACACCCGAGGCCCATATCTGTACGTTGTGCCGGTCGGCAGAATGTCTGAGATTTCGCTCTGAAAACAGACTTGGGGTTACTTGTGTTTTAGGCTTTCCCCTTGGCGGCCAGGTAGGTGCACCCACGCATGTGAGGTACCGTTTACATCGGGACCCCTGTGGGAACGCGAGATGGTAGGCCATGTGTTGTTGGGGGCATGTTTCGATGGGTGCGTCGAGCGAAATGTGCGGAAAAAGTGTTTTTTTCCCGACATTTTGGACTTTGCGGGGCTGTCTGGGTAAAAAATTCTGGGGCGATGTGCGCAAATCATACCTCTGCGGATTCCCACGGGTGTCCTCTTTTCGGAAATGCATGGGTTTCCCCGTTCCTCGGTGGCTTGGACACCCGAGGCCCATATCTGTACGTTGTGCCGGTCGGCTGTTCTGACTTGAGTGTCGTGTAGACCGATGAGTCCTCTGTCCCCAAGTGACGCACAGGGGAACTTAATAGAAACCCGCTGTGCGACCTTTGAGGCCACAGGTGGGAGATGTCTTCCCAGATCCACGGAGCCTCTGGAACACCGATGCTGCTGTCGAGAAGGAACGGGGTTAAGTACCAGGCAATCACAACACAGTCAGATAAACAAAAGGATCTAAAATGTCTTACCTATCTGGTGTAAGGGTAACCCAGGTAACCTAGTAGAGAGGCTCGAGGCTCAGTTGATGCGGCGGTCCCTGGAATGGTAGAACCGCAGGTTAGCGTGGATGAAGGGCTAGCCACCTGTAGGAGAGAGGGCTTGACTTGAATCCCAAGAAGGGAAAGGGCGTAGAAGTTCAGCAAGGTAACCAGGGATGATCCAAAGGCAAGTCGAGGTGAAGTCCAAAATCCGGCAACAGGTCAACAGTTCCAAGCAAAGGTACAAAAGGGGTGTCCGAGGGAGTCCGAGGTAGAGTTCTGTGATCAAGATAGCAAGGAGCAAGTAGTAACGCCAAACAGGGTCTGAAGCCAGCTGAGAAGCAATGAGTGTTCTGTCTCTCAGACCTTTATACTGTGTGTCTGGGAGTCATGTGACGTCTCTGGATCATGTGACGTCCAACAAGGACACGTGACTCTGGATCACGTGACCGACGTGGTGACGTAACACCGCCCCTTCTGCCATACGCTCTCCAAGGCAATTGCCAATGCAGAAAGGGCTGCAATCGAGCCCGTACACCAAAGCTGGTACGGGGTTTCCGGTTCTTTGGGTTAACCGAATCACCTGAGCCTGGAACCGTGGGAGGGGATGGTGGAGATATGTGAGCAGTGTTCTGATGTGTAGCGAACTGGTGTGCAGAGGATCGTCTAACATAGCCCCCCCCCAACGGCCCACGACCCCGTGGGCTGGACGGATGATCCTTATGGAAGCGGGTCACCAGCCGAGGGGCGTTCAGATCCAAGGCGGAAACCCATGAACGCTCCTCCGGGCCGTAACCCTTCCAATCCACCAGATATTGGAGCCTACCCCTAAACCATCGGGACCCTAAAATGGCCGACACCTCAAAGACATCAGGAGAGGACAGGGACACCGGTGCAACAGGGGTACGAAGGCGGACAGAATCGGGGCAAGGCTTGAGGAGGGACACATGGAAGACAGGATGGATACGCCAAGAACTAGGAAGCACCAGACGAAAAGCCACCGGATTCACTACCTGTGAGACCACATACGGGCCGACAAAACGAGGTAGCAGTTTCCGGCAACCCACTAGGCGAAGGTGACGTGACGACAACCAGACCCTAGAACCCACCACCAGAGGGGGAGCAGCCAGACGTTTGCCATCCACACGGGCCTTCATGGCAGTCTTCGCTTCCGTGAGATGCACCACAGTACTAGCATGTACAGCAGACAGATCCCTAAGACACGTCGTGGCCGCAGGATTCGAAGAACCAGAAGCATCAGGGACTGGCAAGACCTTGGGATGTTGGCCGTAGAGGGCATAGAAAGGAGAATAACCTGTAGCTGAATGAGCCGCGTTATTGTACGCGAACTCAGCAAGCCGCAAAGCGGCCAACCAGGAGGTCTGATGTTGCAATATAAGGCAGCGAAGATACTGCTCCATAGATTGATTCGTCCTTTCGGTCTGCCCATCGGTCTCAGGATGATATGCCGAAGAATACCTGGTATCAATGCCCAACAATTTAGTCAACGACCTCCAAAACCGAGAGGTGAACTGTGATCCTCGATCGGATATAATGACCGAAGGGAGGCCGAATAACATGAACACATGTTCAAAAAACAAGTCCGCCAAGACCGGGGCCGAAGGAATACCTTTACAAGGGACAAAACGAGCCATTTTTGTAAACGTGTCCACCACTACCCAGATGGAGTCAAAGCCTCGTGATTTGGGGAGATCGGTAACGAAATCCATAGTCAGTGTATGCCAAGGCCTGGGAGGAACTGGAAGTGGAAGTAGCAACCCAACCGGTCGGCCTCTCCGATGTTTAGCCTGAGCACACACTGCACATGAATTGACATAGCAGTCTACATCGCGCCTCATAGAGGGCCACCAACACCAGCGCTTGAGAAGATCTAAAGTGCGCTCTTGACCGGGATGGGCATTAAAAGGGGCATCATGAGACCACTCAAGGGCCAGATTACGAGTGTCAGGTGTGGGAAGGAATAGACGTTCATGTACGAAAGGCAACCCATCAGAAAACACGGGGTCCCATTCTCGCAACTGGTCGGAGTGATTGCTAGTCCAAGATCGGACCGAGTCTAATAACGACAATGAAGGTGTACAAAGACAAATCACATGACTCTTTCCG
This sequence comes from Ambystoma mexicanum, assembly GCF_040938575.1. Classification (NCBI taxonomy): domain Eukaryota; kingdom Metazoa; phylum Chordata; class Amphibia; order Caudata; family Ambystomatidae; genus Ambystoma; species Ambystoma mexicanum. Next base: position 723,382,158 of record NC_090923.1, read on the forward strand.
AGAACAGTGTCAGGAAAGGTTGGCAACACGACCCCCCCTGGGGAACGTGACAAGGCGTCTGCTTTTCCATGTGCAGTGCCAGGACGATGCATGATACGAAAATCAAAAGACGAAAAGAAAAGATGCCATCGGACCTGTCTGCTATTAATGCACTTCAATGAGGCCAGATCCTGCAAATTCCGGTGATCTGAGTAAACCGTGATGGGATGTTTGGCCCCCAGAAGATGATGGCGCCAAACACGAAAGGCATCCATGACAGCCAAGAGTTCTTTCTCCGTAACAGTGTAATGAGTCTCCGTACTGGAGAACTTACGGGAATGGTATGCCACTGGATGTAATTTGCCTGTTGTAGGACACGTTTGTGACAATACCGCACCAAGAGCAAAAGAAGAGGCATCTGCCTCTACTATGAACGGAAGATCAGGATTGGGGTGCTGGAGTACCGGTGCGGTAGTGAAAGCAGTTTTCAGAGCCTCAAAAGCCTCCTGATGTTCCCCGTGCCAATGGTAGGGTACCTGAGGACTAGTCAGAGCCGTGAGCGGCGCAACAATTGTGGAAAAAGAAGAAATGAAACGTCTATAAAAGTTAGCGAATCCCAAAAAGGCCTGCAAGGACTTGAGTGTTTGGGGTACTGGCCAATCTAATACTGCTTTGACCTTAGATTCGTTCATGGATAACGCCCCAGGGGTGATATGGAAACCCAGAAACTCAACAGAAGTTTTATGGAACTGACATTTCTCAGGTTTGGCAAATAAGGAATGTTCTCTCAAACGGGATAGTACTTCTCGAACATGCTTTACATGGTTATCAAGATCACGAGAAAAGATTAAGATGTCGTCCAAATACACAACCATGTAAACGTCCAGAATATCCCTGAATATGTCATTCATGAATCGTTGGAATGTGGCTGGGGCATTACATAGGCCAAAAGGCATGACTAAATATTCGTACAAGCCGTAACGAGTACAGAAAGCCGTTTTCCACTCGTCTCCCTCGCGAACGCGTACTAAATTGTATGCGCCACGTAGGTCAAGCTTGGTGAAAACGGAAGCATGAGTTAAATGGTCCAGAAGTGGGGTGATTAACGGGATTGGATATCTATCCTTTTTTGTGATAGCGTTAAGACGCCGATAATCCACACAAGGGCGTAAATCCCCCTCCTTCTTGGGTACAAAGAATATGGGACTTGCTGCTGGTGAAGTGGAGGGACGGATGTGTCCTAAACGTAAGGCATTCTGTACATACTCTTTCAATGCTTGTTCCTCCGAAGGGGACAAAGAATAGATCCTGCCCGAAGGGATAGCGGAATCAGAAAGTAATTCGATTGGGCAGTCATATGGTCTATGTGGAGGAAGTACCTCGGAAGAGCCCCGATCGAAAACCGATTCGAATGCATTGTACTCAGGAGGAATCCCAGACACCAACCCCCCAACAGTATGCGAATGAACAATCTCTGGATCATCAACAGTGAGTTGAGCTAATGCTCCTAAGGCCCGAGAAGGTGTGTCAGAGGCTTGATGGACCGGGAGACAGTAATTCTGACAGACTTCGGACTCGAAGAGTACAGTGCCTGACTGCCAATTGATCAGTGGGTTATGTTCACGTAACCATGGAATACCTAGTATGATACCAAAATGGGGTGTGGTAATTAAATCAAAACATATGGTTTCTGTGTGTGTTTCTTGTATGTTCAACAAGAGGGGTGCAGTTTGGTGTCTAACAGGACCAGAAACCAATGCAGAGCCGTCTACGGCTTGGACATGTTCCGGTCGTGTTTTTACCACTAAAGGTAGGTTGAGGGAATGGGCCAAATCGATATCTAAGTAATTACCAGTGGCACCTGAATCAATGATGATATTGACTGCATGAAGAAGGCCTGTAGAGGGACATAGAGTAGCCTTTACAGAGACGGGTTGGACACGAGCAAAGGCAAGAGAGGTACCCGGAGATGATGACGGGACACTCGACCTGTTCTCCGGATCTAAGGTCGAGCCATCCGAAAAACCTGGCTCTTCTTGGGACGTCGAGGGCACTCTTTCACAATATGCCCAGTGGTGCCACAATAAAAGCATGCATTGTCCACCCTTCTACGTTCCCTCTCTGATGTTGTGATAGGACTACGTAAACCTCCCACTTGCATAGGTTCTTCTGTACTGGAAGCAGGAGTGCTAGCAAGAGTAGGATGGGAGGAGACCCCCAATTCAGCTCTACGCTCTGATCGTCGTGCATCTACCTGCAAGACGAGATCAACCAATTCCTGATACTGAGTAGGCATAGAAGGGATCACTGATAAAGCATCTTTCATGGTATTACTCAACCCCCTATAAAAGACCACCGCCCGCTTGTTTTCTGGCCATGATGTTTCTGCAACTAGCTGATTGAAACGGGTGATGTATTCTATCAAAGTCCTTCTACCCTGAGTCAGTTCCAAAAACTCCAAATCCCTAGACTGCGCCTTGTGTCGAGTATCGAATACTCGGGACATTTCTAGAACCAACAAATCAAAGTCGTAAAGGACTGGGCTATTATTCTCTAGCAGGGGATTAGCCCAAGCGGCAGCCGTTCCGGCTAAATGGGAGAGGGCGAAGGCGGCTTTAGTAGTGGCAGTAGGAAAAGCCAAAGGTCTGCATAAGTGTAACTTGCACTGATTAACAAAGGTTCTGAATTTCTTGGGGTCACCTTGATAGCGTTCCGGAGCAGCCAGGGGGGAAGGAGATGGGAGGATCATTGGAGTTGGGACTGTAGAAGTAGCCAAGGGAGGGGGTGTAGTGAAGGAGCTGGCATCTCCAAACTCAGGGTCTGCAGGAAGGGAATGCTGAACACTTTGTATGGAATCCAACCTTTGGTGGATCACTATGTTCGCGGCTGCCATATCTGCCCTTAATATTGTAATTGCCTGGACTAAAGCAGCTATGGGTTCTTCCGTGGATCCCTGCATCGTCAAACGCGACTATACGGCTTCTCAGTCTGTTCTGACTTGAGTGTCGTGTAGACCGATGAGTCCTCTGTCCCCAAGTGACGCACAGGGGAACTTAATAGAAACCCGCTGTGCGACCTTTGAGGCCACAGGTGGGAGATGTCTTCCCAGATCCACGGAGCCTCTGGAACACCGATGCTGCTGTCGAGAAGGAACGGGGTTAAGTACCAGGCAATCACAACACAGTCAGATAAACAAAAGGATCTAAAATGTCTTACCTATCTGGTGTAAGGGTAACCCAGATAACCTAGTAGAGAGGCTCGAGGCTCAGTTGATGCGGCGGTCCCTGGAATGGTAGAACCGCAGGTTAGCGTGGATGAAGGGCTAGCCACCTGTAGGAGAGAGGGCTTGACTTGAATCCCAAGAAGGGAAAGGGCGTAGAAGTTCAGCAAGGTAACCAGGGATGATCCAAAGGCAAGTCGAGGTGAAGTCCAAAATCCGGCAACAGGTCAACAGTTCCAAGCAAAGGTACAAAAGGGGTGTCCGAGGGAGTCCGAGGTAGAGTTCCGTGATCAAGATAGCAAGGAGCAAGTAGTAACGCCAAACAGGGTCTGAAGCCAGCTGAGAAGCAATGAGTGTTCTGTCTCTCAGACCTTTATACTGTGTGTCTGGGAGTCATGTGATGTCTCTGGATCATGTGACGTCCAACAAGGACACGTGACTCTGGATCACGTGACCGACGTGGTGACGTAACACCGCCCCTTCTGCCATACGCTCTCCAAGGCAATTGCCAATGCAGAAAGGGCTGCAATCGAGCCCGTACACCAAAGCTGGTACGGGGTTTCCGGTTCTTTGGGTTAACCGAATCACCTGAGCCTGGAACCGTGGGAGGGGATGGTGGAGATATGTGAGCAGTGTTCTGATGTGTAGCGAACTGGTGTGCAGAGGATCGTCTAACATCGGCAGAATGTCTGAGGTTTCAGCATGAAAACAGACTTGGGGTTATTTGTGTTTTAGGCTTTCCCCTTGGCCGCCAGGTAGGTGCACCCACACATGTGAGGTACCGTTTTCATCGGGACACCTGTGGGAACGCGTGACGGTAGGCCATGTGTTGTTGGGGGCGTGTTTTGATGGGTGCGTCGAGCGAAATGTGCGGAAAAAGTGTTTTTTTCCCGACATTTCGGACTTTGCGGGGCTGTCTGGGTAAAAAATTCTGGGGCGATGTGCGCAAATCATACCTCTGCGGATTCCCACGGGTGTCCTCTTTTCGGAAATGCATGGGGTTCCCTGTTTTCCTCGGTGGCTTGGACACCCGAGGGCCATATCTGTACGTTGTGCCGGTCGGCAGAATGTCTGAGATTTCGCTCTGAAAACAGACTTGGGGTTACTTGTGTTTTAGGCTTTCCCCTTGGCGGCCAGGTAGGTGCACCCACACATGTGAGGTACCGTTTTCATTGGGACACCTCTGGGAACGCATGACTGTAGGCCATGTGTTGTTGGGGGTGTGTTTTGATGGGTGCGTCGAGCGAAATGTGCGGAAAAAGTGTTTTTTTCCCGACATTTCGGACTTTGCGGGGCTGTCTGGGTAAAAAATTCTAGGGCGATGTGCGCAAATCATACCTCTCCGGATTCCCACGGGTGTCCTCTTTTTGGAAATGCATGGGGTTCCCTGTTTTCCTCGGTGGCTTGGACACCCGAGGCCCATATCTGTACGTTGTGCCGGTCGGCAGAATGTCTGAGATTTCGCTCTGAAAACAGACTTGGGGTTACTTGTGTTTTAGGCTTTCCCCTTGGCGGCCAGGTAGGTGCACCCACACATGTGAGGTACTGTTTTCATCGGGACACCTGTGGGAACGCGTGACTGTAGGCCATGTGTTGTTGGGGGCGTGTTTCGATGGGTGCGTCGAGCGAAATGTGCGGAAAAAGCCTTTTTTTCCCCACATTTCGGACTTTGCAGGGCTGTCTGGGTAATAAATTCTGGGGCGATATGCGCAAATAATACCTATGCGGATTCCCACGGGTGTCCTCTTTTCGGAAATGCATGGGGTTCCCCGTTTTCCTTGGTGACTTGGACACACGAGGCCCATATCTGTACGTTGTGCCATTCGGCAGAATGTCTGAGATTTCGCTCTGAAAACAGACTTGGGGTTACTTGTGTTTTAGACTTTCCCCTTGGCGGCCAGGTAGGTGCACCCACACATGTGGGGTACCGTTTTCATTGGGACACCTGTGGGAACGCGGGACGGTAGGCCATGTGTTGTTGGGGGCGTGTTTCGATGGGTGCGTCGAGCAAAATGTGCGGAAAAAGCGTTTTTTTCCCCACATTTCGGACTTTGCAGGGCTGTCTGGGTAATAAATTCTGGGGCGATGTGCGCAAATCATACCTCTGCGGATTCCCACGGGTGTCCTCTTTTCGGAAATGCATGGGGTTCCCTGTTTTCCTCGGTGGCTTGGACACCCGAGGGCCATATCTGTACGTTGTGCCGGTCGGCAGAATGTCTGAGATTTCCCTCTGAAAACAGACTTGGGGTTACTTGTGTTTTAGGCTTTCCCCTTGGCGGCCAGGTAGGTGCACCCACACATGTGAGGTACCGTTTTCATCGGGACACCTGTGGAAACCCGTGACGGTAGGCCATGTGTTGTTGGGGGCGTGTTTCAATGGGTGCGTCGAGCAAAATGTGCGGAAAAGGCGTTTTTTTCCCGACATTTCGGACCTTGCGGGGCTGTCTGGGTAATAAAATCTGGGGTGATGTGCGCAAATCATACCTCTGCGTATTCCCACGGGTGTCCTCTTTTTGGAAATGCATGGGGTTCCCTGTTTTCCTCGGTGGCTTGGACACCCGAGGCCCATATCTGTACGTTGTGCCGGTCGGCAGAATGTCTGAGATTTCGCTCTGAAAACAGACTTGGGGTTACTTGTGTTTTAGGCTTTCCCCTTGGCGGCCAGGTAGGTGCACCCACACATGTGAGGTACCGTTTTCATCGGGACACCTGTGGGAACCCGTGATGGTAGGCCATGTGTTGTTGGAGGCGTGTTTCGATGGGTGCGTCGAGCAAAATGTGCGGAAAAGGCGTTTTTTTCCCGACATTTCAGACTTTGCGGGGCTGTCTGGGTAAAAATTTCTGGGGCGATGTGCGCAAATCATACCTCTGCGGATTCCCACGGGCGTCCTCTTTTCGGAAATGCATGGGTTTCCCTGTTTTCCTCAGTGGCTTGGACACCCGAGGCCCATATCTGTACGTTGTGCCGGTCGGCAGAATGTCTGAGATTTCGCCATGAAAACAGACTTGGGGTTACTTGTGTTTTAGGCTTTCCCCTTGGCCGCCAGGTAGGTGCACCCACACATTTGAGGTACCGTTTTCATTGGGACACCTGTGGGATCGCGTGACGGTAGGCCATGTGTTGTTGGGGGCGTGTTTCGATGGGTGCGTCGAGCAAAATGTGCGGAAAAGGCGTTTTTTTCCCGACATTTCGGACTTTGCGGGGCTGTCTGGGTAAAAAATTCTGGGGCGATGTGCGCAAATCATACCTCTGCGGATTCCCACGGGCGTCCTCTTTTCGGAAATGCATGGGTTTCCCTGTTTTCCTCAGTGGCTTGGACACCCCAGGCCCATATCTGTACGTTGTGCCGGTCGGCAGAATGTCTGCGATTTCGCCATGAAAACAGACTTGGGGTTACTTGTGTTTTAGGCTTTCCCCTTGGCCGCCAGGTAGGTGCACCCACACATTTGAGGTACCGTTTTCATCGGGACACCTGTGGGAACGCGTCACTTTAGGCCATGTGTTGTTGGGGGCGTGTTTTGATGGGTGCGTCATGCGAAATGTGCGGAAAAGGTGTTTTTTTCCCAACATTTCGGACTTTGCGAGGCTGTCTGGGTAAAAAATTCTGGGGCGATGTGCGCAAATCATACCTCTGCGGATTCCCACCGGTGTCCTCTTTTCGGAAATGCATGTGGTTCCCTGTTTTCCTTGGTGGCTTGGACACCCGAGGGCCATATCTGTACGTTGTGCCGGTCGGCAGAATGTCTGAGATTTCGCTCTGAAAACAGACTTGGGGTTACTTGTGTTTTAGGCTTTCCCCTTGGCCGCCAGGTAGGTGCACCCACACATGTGAGGTACCGTTTTCATTGGGACACCTGTGGGAACGCGTGACGGTAGGCCATGTGTTGTTGGGGGCGTGTTTCGATGGGTGCGTCGAGCGAAATGTGCAGAAAAAGCGTTTTTTTCCCCACATTTCGTATTTTGCAGGGCTGTCTGGGTAATAAATTCTGGGGCGATGTGCGCAAATCATACCTCTGCGGATTCCCACGGGTGTCCTCTTTTCGGAAATGCATGGGGTTCCCTGTTTTCCTCGGTGGCTTGGACACCCGAGGCCCAGATCTGTACGTTGTGCCGGTCGGCAGAATGTCTGAGATTTCCCTCTGAAAACAGACTTGGGGTTACTTGTGTTTTAGGCTTTCCCCTTGGCAGCCAGGTAGGTGCACCCACACATGTGAGGTACTGTTTTCATCGGGACACCTGTGGGAACGCGTGACAGTAGGCCATGTGTTGTTGGGGGCGTGTTTCAATGGGTGCGTCGAGCGAAATGTGCGGAAAAGGCATTTTTTTCCCGACATTTCGGACTTTGCTGGGCTATCTGGGTAATAAAATCTGGGTCGATGTGCGCAAATCATACCTCTGCGTATTCCCACGGGTGTCATCTTTTCGGAAATGCATGGGGTTCCCTGTTTTCCTCGGTGGCTTGGACACCCGAGGGCCATATCTGTACGTTGTTCCGGTCGGCAGAATGTCTGAGATTTCGCTCTGAAAACAGACTTGGGGTTACTTGTGTTTTAGGCTTTCCCCTTGGCGGCCAGGTAGGTGCACCCACACATGTGAGGTACCGTTTTCATCAGGACACCTGTGGGAACCCGTGACAGTAGGCCATGTGTTGTTGGGGGCGTGTTTCGATGGGTGCGTCGAGCGAAATGTGCGGAAAAGGCATTTTTTTCCCGACATTTCGGACTTTGCTGGGCTATCTGGGTAATAAAATCTGGGGTGATGTGCGCAAATCATACCTCTGCGTATTCCCACGGGTGTCCTCTTTTTGGAAATGCATGGGGTTCCCTGTTTTCCTCGGTGGCTTGGACACCCGAGGCCCATATCTGTACGTTGTGCCGGTCGGCAGAATGTCTGAGATTTCGCTCTGAAAACAGACTTGGGGTTACTTGTGTTTTAGGCTTTCCCCTTGGCGGCCAGGTAGGTGCACCCACACATGTGAGGTACCGTTTTCATCGGGACACCTGTGGGAACCCGTGATTGTAGGCCATGTGTTGTTGGGGGCGTGTTTCGATGGGTGCGTCGAGCAAAATGTACGGAAAAGGCGTTTTTTTCCCGACATTTCGGACTTTGCGGGGCTGTCTGGGTAAAAAATTCTGGGGCGATGTGCGAAAATCATACCTCTGCGGATTCCCACGGGCGTCCTCTTTTCGGAAATGCATGGGTTTCCCTGTTTTCCTCAGTGGCTTGGACACCCCAGGCCCATATCTGTACGTTGTGCCGGTCGGCAGAATGTCTGAGATTTCGCCATGAAAACAGACTTGGGGTTACTTGTGTTTTAGGCTTTCCCCTTGGCCGCCAGGTAGGTGCACCCACACATTTGAGGTACCGTTTTCATCGGGACACCCTTGGGAACGCGTCACGGTAGGCCATGTGTTGTTGGGGGCGTGTTTTGATGGGTGCGTCGTGCGAAATGTGCGGAAAAGGTGTTTTTTTCCCAACATTTCGGACTTTGCGAGGCTGTCTGGGTAAAAAATTCTGGGGCGATGTGCGCAAATCATACCTCTGCGGATTCCCACGGGTGTCCTCTTTTCGGAAATGCATGGGGTTCCCCGTTTTCCTCGGTGGCTTGGACACCCGAGGCCCATATCTGTACGTTGTGCCGGTCGGCAGAATGTCTGAGATTTCGCTCTGAAAACAGACTTGGGGTTACTTGTGTTTTAGGCTTTCCCCTTGGCGGCCAGGTAGGTGCACCCACGCATGTGAGGTACCGTTTTCATCGGGACACCTGTGGGAACGCGTGATGGTAGGCCATGTGTTGTTGGGGGCATGTTTCGATGGGTGCGTTGAGCGAAATGCGCGGAAAAAGTGTTTTTTTCCCGACATTTCAAACTTTGCGGGGCTGTCTGGGTAAAAAATTCTGGGGCGATGTGCGCAAATCATACCTCTGCGGATTCCCACGGGTGTCCTCTTTTCGGAAATGCATTCGTTTCCCCGTTTTCCTCGGTGGCTTGGACACCCAAGGCCCATATCTGTACGTTGTGCCGGTCGGCAGAATGTCTGAGATTTCAGCATGAAAACAGACTTGGGGTTATTTGTGTTTTAGACTTTCCCCTTGGCCGCCAGGTAGGTGCACCCACACATGTGAGGTACCGTTTTCATCGGGACACCTGTGGGAACGCATGACGGTAGGCCATGTGTTGTTGGGGGCGTGTTTTGATGGGTGCGTCGAGCGAAATGTGCGGAAAAAGTGTTTTTTCCCAACATTTCGGACTTTGCGGGGCTGTCTGGGTAAAAAATTCTGGGGCGATGTGCGCAAATCATACCTCTGCGGATTCCCACGGGTGTCCTCTTTTCGGAAATGCATGGGGTTCCCTGTTTTCCTCGGTGGCTTGGACACCCGAGGGCCATATCTGTACGTTGTGCCGGTCGGCAGAATGTCTGAGATTTCGCTCTGAAAACAGACTTGGGGTTACTTGTGTTTTAGGCTTTCCCCTTGGCGGCCAGGTAGGTGCACCCACACATTTGAGGTACCGTTTTCATTGGGACACCTCTGGGAACGCGTGACTGTAGGCCATGTGTTGTTGGGGGCGTGTTTTGATGGGTGCGTCGAGCAAAATGTGCGGAAAAAGTGTTTTTTTTTCCTGACATTTCGGACTTTGCGGGGCTGTCTGGGTAAAAAATTCTGGGGCGATGTGCTCAAATCATACCTCTGCGGATTCCCACGGGTGTCCTCTTTTGGGAAATGCATGGGTTTCCCTGTTTTCCTCGGTGGCTTGGACACCCGAGGCCCATATCTGTACGTTGTGCCGGTTGGCAGAATGTCTGAGATTTCGCCATGAAAACAGACTTGGGGTTACTTGTGTTTTAGGCTTTCCCCTTGGCCGCCCGGTAGGTGCACCCACACATGTGAGGTACCGTTTTCATCGGGACACTTGTGGCAACGCGTGATGGTAGGCCATGTGTTGTTGGGGATGGGTTTTGATGGGTGCGTCGAGCGAAATGTGCGGAAAAAGTGTTTTTTTCCCGACATTTCGGACTTTGCGGGGCTGTCTGGGTAAAAAATTCTGGGGCGATGTGCGCAAATCATACCTATGCGGATTCCCACGGGTGTCCTCTTTTTGGAAATGCATGGGGTTCCCTGTTTTCCTCGGTGGCTTGGACACCCGAGGGCCATATCTGTACGTTGTGCCGGTCGGCAGAATGTCTGAGATTTCGCTCTGAAAACAGACTTGGGGTTACTTGTGTTTTAGGCTTTCCCCTTGGCGGCCAGGTAGGTGCACCCACACATGTGAGGTACTGTTTTCATCGGGACACCTGTGGGAATGCGTGACTGTAGGCCATGTATTGTTGGGGGCGTGTTTCGATGGGTGCGTCGAGCGAAATGTGCGGAAAAAGCCTTTTTTTCCCCACATTTCGGACTTTGCAGGGCTGTCTGGGTAATAAATTCTGGGGCGATGTGCGCAAATCATACCTATGCGGATTCCCACGGGTGTCCTCTTTTCGGAAATGCATGGGGTTCCCCGTTTTCCTTGGTGACTTGGACACCCGAGGCCCATATCTGTACGTTGTGCCGGTCGGCAGAATGTCTGAGATTTCGCTCTGAAAACAGACTTGGGGTTACTTGTGTTTTAGGCTTTCCCCTTGGCGGCCAGGTAGGTGCACCCACACATGTGGGGTACCGTTTTCATCGGGACACCTGTGGGAACACGTGACGGTAGGCCATGTGTTCTTGGGGGCATGTTTCGATGGGTGCGTATAGCGAAATGTGCGGAAAGGGCATTTTTTTCCCGACATTTCGGACTTTCCGGAGCTGTCTGGGAAATAAAATCTGGGGGGATGTGCGCAAATCATACCTCTGCTTATTCCCACGGTGACCTCTTTTCGGAAATGCATGGGGTTCCCTGTTTTCCTCGGTGGCTTGGACACCCGAGGCCCATATCTGTACGTTGTGCCGGTCGGCAGAATGTCTGAGATTTCGCTCTGAAAACAGACTTGGGGTTACTTGTGTTTTAGGCTTTCCCCTTGGCGGCCAGGTAGGTGCACCCACGCATGTGAGGTACCGTTTACATCGGGACCCCTGTGGGAACGCGAGATGGTAGGCCATGTGTTGTTGGGGCATGTTTCGATGGGTGCGTCGAGCGAAATGTGCGGAAAAAGTGTTTTTTTCCCGACATTTTGGACTTTGCGGGGCTGTCTGGGTAAAAAATTCTGGGGTGATGTGCGCAAATCATACCTCTGCGGATTCCCACGGGTGTCCTCTTTTCGGAAATGCATGGGTTTCCCTGTTTTCCTCGGTGGCTTGGACACCCGAGGCCCATATCTGTACGTTGTGCCGGTCGGCAGAATGTCTGAGATTTCAGCATGAAAACAGACTTGGGGTTATTTGTGTTTTAGGCTTTCCCCTTGGCCGCCAGGTAGGTGCACCCACACATGTGAGGTACCGTTTTCATCGGGACACCTGTGGGAACGCGTGACGGTAGAAATTCTGGGGCGATGTGCGCAAATCATACCTCTGCGGATTCCCACGGGTGTCCTCTTTTCGGAAATGCATGGGGTTCCCTGTTTTCCTCGGTGGCTTGGACACCCGAGGGCCATATCTGTACGTTGTGCCGGTCGGCAGAATGTCTGAGATTTCGCTCTGAAAACAGACTTGGGGTTACTTGTGTTTTAGGCTTTCCCCTTGGCGGCCAGGTAGGTGCACCCACACATGTGAGGTACCGTTTTCATCGGGACACCTCTGGGAACGCATGACTGTAGGCCATGTGTTGTTGGGGGTGTGTTTTGATGGGTGCGTCGAGCGAAATGTGCGGAAAAAGTGTTTTTTTCCCGACATTTCGGACTTTGCGGGGCTGTCTGGGTAAAAAATTCTGGGGCGATGTGCGCAAATCATACCTCTCCGGATTCCCACGGGTGTCCTCTTTTTGGAAATGCATGGGGTTCCCTGTTTTCCTCGGTGGCTTGGACACCCGAGGCCCATATCTGTACGTTGTGCCGGTCGGCAGAATGTCTGAGATTTCGCTCTGAAAACAGACTTGGGGTTACTTGTGTTTTAGGCTTTCCCCTTGGCGGCCAGGTAGGTGCACCCACACATGTGAGGTACTGTTTTCATCGGGACACCTGTGGGAACGGTGACTGTAGGCCATGTGTTGTTGGGGGCGTGTTTCGATGGGTGCGTCGAGCGAAATGTGCGGAAAAAGCCTTTTTTTCCCCACATTTCGGACTTTGCAGGGCTGTCTGGGTAATAAATTCTGGGGCGATATGCGCAAATCATACCTATGCGGATTCCCACGGGTGTCCTCTTTTCGGAAATGCATGGGGTTCCCCGTTTTCCTTGGTGACTTGGACACACGAGGCCCATATCTGTACGTTGTGCCATTCGGCAGAATGTCTGAGATTTCACTCTGAAAACAGACTTGGGGTTACTTGTGTTTTAGACTTTCCCCTTGGCGGCCAGGTAGGTGCACCCACACATGTGGGGTACCGTTTTCATTGGGACACCTGTGGGAACGCGGGACGGTAGGCCATGTGTTGTTGGGGGCGTGTTTCGATGGGTGCGTCGAGCAAAATGTGCGGAAAAAGCGTTTTTTTCCCCACATTTCGGACTTTGCAGGGCTGTCTGGGTAATAAATTCTGGGGCGATGTGCGCAAATCATACCTCTGCGGATTCCCACGGGTGTCCTCTTTTCGGAAATGCATGGGGTTCCCTGTTTTCCTCGGTGGCTTGGACACCCGAGGGCCCTATCTGTACGTTGTGCCGGTCGGCAGAATGTCTGAGATTTCCCTCTGAAAACAGACTTGGGGTTACTTGTGTTTTAGGCTTTCCCCTTGGCGGCCAGGTAGGTGCACCCACACATGTGAGGTACCGTTTTCATCGGGACACCTGTGGGAACCCGTGACGGTAGGCCATGTGTTGTTGGGGGCGTGTTTCAATGGGTGCGTCGAGCAAAATGTGCGGAAAAGGCGTTTTTTTCCCGACATTTCGGACCTTGCGGGGCTGTCTGGGTAATAAAATCTGGGGTGATGTGCGCAAATCATACCTCTGCGTATTCCCACGGGTGTCCTCTTTTTGGAAATGCATGGGGTTCCCTGTTTTCCTCGGTGGCTTGGACACCCGAGGCCCATATCTGTACGTTGTGCCGGTCGGCAGAATGTCTGAGATTTCGCTCTGAAAACAGACTTGGGGTTACTTGTGTTTTAGGCTTTCCCCTTGGCGGCCAGGTAGGTGCACCCACACATGTGAGGTACCGTTTTCATCGGGACACCTGTGGGAACCCGTGATGGTAGGCCATGTGTTGTTGGAGGCGTGTTTCGATGGGTGCGTCGAGCAAAATGTGCGGAAAAGGCGTTTTTTTCCCGACATTTCAGACTTTGCGGGGCTGTCTGGGTAAAAATTTCTGGGGCGATGTGCGCAAATCATACCTCTGCGGATTCCCACGGGCGTCCTCTTTTCGGAAATGCATGGGTTTCCCTGTTTTCCTCAGTGGCTTGGACACCCGAGGCCCATATCTGTACGTTGTGCCGGTCGGCAGAATGTCTGAGATTTCGCTCTGAAAACAGACTTGGGGTTACTTGTGTTTTAGGCTTTCCCCTTGGCGGCCAGGTAGGTGCACCCACACATGTGAGGTACCGTTTTCATCGGGACACCTCTGGGAACGCATGACTGTAGGCCATGTGTTGTTGGGGGTGTGTTTTGATGGGTGCGTCGAGCGAAATGTGCGGAAAAAGTGTTTTTTTCCCGACATTTCGGACTTTGCGGGGCTGTCTGGGTAAAAAATTCTGGGGCGATGTGCGCAAATCATACCTCTCCGGATTCCCACGGGTGTCCTCTTTTTGGAAATGCATGGGGTTCCCTGTTTTCCTCGGTGGCTTGGACACCCGAGGCCCATATCTGTACGTTGTGCCGGTCGGCAGAATGTCTGAGATTTCGCTCTGAAAACAGACTTGGGGTTACTTGTGTTTTAGGCTTTCCCCTTGGCGGCCAGGTAGGTGCACCCACACATGTGAGGTACTGTTTTCATCGGGACACCTGTGGGAACGGTGACTGTAGGCCATGTGTTGTTGGGGGCGTGTTTCGATGGGTGCGTCGAGCGAAATGTGCGGAAAAAGCCTTTTTTTCCCCACATTTCGGACTTTGCAGGGCTGTCTGGGTAATAAATTCTGGGGCGATATGCGCAAATCATACCTATGCGGATTCCCACGGGTGTCCTCTTTTCGGAAATGCATGGGGTTCCCCGTTTTCCTTGGTGACTTGGACACACGAGGCCCATATCTGTACGTTGTGCCATTCGGCAGAATGTCTGAGATTTCACTCTGAAAACAGACTTGGGGTTACTTGTGTTTTAGACTTTCCCCTTGGCGGCCAGGTAGGTGCACCCACACATGTGGGGTACCGTTTTCATTGGGACACCTGTGGGAACGCGGGACGGTAGGCCATGTGTTGTTGGGGGCGTGTTTCGATGGGTGCGTCGAGCAAAATGTGCGGAAAAAGCGTTTTTTTCCCCACATTTCGGACTTTGCAGGGCTGTCTGGGTAATAAATTCTGGGGCGATGTGCGCAAATCATACCTCTGCGGATTCCCACGGGTGTCCTCTTTTCGGAAATGCATGGGGTTCCCTGTTTTCCTCGGTGGCTTGGACACCCGAGGGCCCTATCTGTACGTTGTGCCGGTCGGCAGAATGTCTGAGATTTCCCTCTGAAAACAGACTTGGGGTTACTTGTGTTTTAGGCTTTCCCCTTGGCGGCCAGGTAGGTGCACCCACACATGTGAGGTACCGTTTTCATCGGGACACCTGTGGGAACCCGTGACGGTAGGCCATGTGTTGTTGGGGGCGTGTTTCAATGGGTGCGTCGAGCAAAATGTGCGGAAAAGGCGTTTTTTTCCCGACATTTCGGACCTTGCGGGGCTGTCTGGGTAATAAAATCTGGGGTGATGTGCGCAAATCATACCTCTGCGGATTCCCACGGGCGTCCTCTTTTCGGAAATGCATGGGTTTCCCTGTTTTCCTCAGTGGCTTGGACACCCGAGGCCCATATCTGTACGTTGTGCCGGTCGGCAGAATGTCTGAGATTTCGCCATGAAAACAGACTTGGGGTTACTTGTGTTTTAGGCTTTCCCCTTGGCCGCCAGGTAGGTGCACCCACACATTTGAGGTACCGTTTTCATTGGGACACCTGTGGGATCGCGTGACGGTAGGCCATGTGTTGTTGGGGGCGTGTTTCGATGGGTGCGTCGAGCAAAATGTGCGGAAAAGGTGTTTTTTTCCCGACATTTCGGACTTTGCGGGGCTGTCTGGGTAAAAAATTCTGGGGCGATGTGCGCAAATCATACCTCTGCGGATTCCCACGGGCGTCCTCTTTTCGGAAATGCATGGGTTTCCCTGTTTTCCTCAGTGGCTTGGACACCCCAGGCCCATATCTGTACGTTGTGCCGGTCGGCAGAATGTCTGCGATTTCGCCATGAAAACAGACTTGGGGTTACTTGTGTTTTAGGCTTTCCCCTTGGCCGCCAGGTAGGTGCACCCACACATTTGAGGTACCGTTTTCATCGGGACACCTGTGGGAACGCGTCACGGTAGGCCATGTGTTGTTGGGGGCGTGTTTTGATGGGTGCGTCGTGCGAAATGTGCGGAAAAGGTGTTTTTTTCCCAACATTTCGGACTTTGCGAGGCTGTCTGGGTAAAAAATTCTGGGGCGATGTGCGCAAATAATACCTCTGCGGATTCCCACCGGTGTCCTCTTTTCGGAAATGCATGTGGTTCCCTGTTTTCCTCGGTGGCTTGGACACCCGAGGGCCATATCTGTACGTTGTGCCGGTCGGCAGAATGTCTGAGATTTCGCTCTGAAAACAGACTTGGGGTTACTTGTGTTTTAGGCTTTCCCCTTGGCCGCCAGGTAGGTGCACCCACACATGTGAGGTACCGTTTTCATTGGGACACCTGTGGGAACGCGTGACGGTAGGCCATGTGTTGTTGGGGGCGTGTTTCGATGGGTGGGTCGAGCGAAATGTGCGGAAAAAGCGTTTTTTTCCCCACATTTCGTACTTTGCAGGGCTGTCTGGGTAATAAATTCTGGGGCGATGTGCGCAAATCATACCTCTGCGGATTCCCACGGGTGTCCTCTTTTCGGAAATGCATGGGGTTCCCTGTTTTCCTCGGTGGCTTGGACACCCGAGGCCCAGATCTGTACGTTGTGCCGGTCGGCAGAATGTCTGAGATTTCGCTCTGAAAACAGACTTGGGGTTACTTGTGTTTTAGGCTTTCCCCTTGGCGGCCAGGTAGGTGCACCCACACATGTGAGGTACCGTTTTCATCGGGACACCTGTGGGAACCCGTGACGGTAGGCCATGTGTTGTTGGGGGCGTGTTTCGATGGGTGCGTCGAGCAAAATGTGCGGAAAAGCCGTTTTTTTCCTGACATTTCGGACCTTGCGGGGCTGTCTGGGTAATAAAATCTGGGGTGATGTGCGCAAATCATACCTCTGCGTATTCCCACGGGTGTCCTCTTTTTGGAAATGCATGGGGTTCCCTGTTTTCCTCGGTGGCTTGGACACCCGAGGCCCATATCTGTACGTTGTGCCGGTCGGCAGAATGTCTGAGATTTCGCTCTGAAAACAGACTTGGGGTTACTTGTGTTTTAGGCTTTCCCCTTGGCGGCCAGGTAGGTGCACCCACACATGTGAGGTACCGTTTTCATCGGGACACCTGTGGGAACCTGTGATTGTAGGCCATGTGTTGTTGGGGGCGTGTTTCGATGGGTGCGTCGAGCAAAATGTGCGGAAAAGGCGTTTTTTTCCCGACATTTCGGACTTTGCGGGGCTGTCTGGGTAAAAAATTCTGGGGCGATGTGCGCAAATCATACCTCTGCGGATTCCCACGGGCGTCCTCTTTTCGGAAATGCATGGGTTTCCCTGTTTTCCTCAGTGGCTTGGACACCCCAGGCCCATATCTGTACGTTGTGCCGGTCGGCAGAATGTCTGAGATTTCGCCATGAAAACAGACTTGGGGTTACTTGTGTTTTAGGCTTTCCCCTTGGCCGCCAGGTAGGTGAACCCACACATTTGAGGTACCGTTTTCATCGGGACACCCTTGGGAACGCATCACGGTAGGCCATGTGTTGTTGGGGGCGTGTTTTGATGGGTGCGTCGTGCGAAATGTGCGGAAAAGGTGTTTTTTTCCCAACATTTCGGACTTTGCGAGGCTGTCTGGGTAAAAAATTCTGGGGCGATGTGCGCAAATCATACCTCTGCGGATTCCCACCGGTGTCCTCTTTTCGGAAATGCATGTGGTTCCCTGTTTTCCTCGGTGGCTTGGACACCCGAGGGCCATATCTGTACGTTGTGCCGGTCGGCAGAATGTCTGAGATTTCGCTCTGAAAACAGACTTGGGGTTACTTGTGTTTTAGGCTTTCCCCTTGGCCGCCAGGTAGGTGCACCCACACATGTGAGGTACCGTTTTGATTGGGACACCTGTGGGAACGCGTGACGGTAGGCCATGTGTTGTTGGGGGCGTGTTTCGATGGGTGCGTCGAGCGAAATGTGCGGAAAAAGCGTTTTTTTCCCCACATTTCGTACTTTGCAGGGCTGTCTGGGTAATAAATTCTGGGGCGATATGCGCAAATCATACCTCTGCGGATTCCCACGGGTGTCCTCTTTTCGGAAATGCATGGGGTTCCCTGTTTTCCTCGGTGGCTTGGACACCCGAGGCCCAGATCTGTACGTTGTGCCGGTCGGCAGAATGTCTGAGATTTCCCTCTGAAAACAGATTTGGGGTTACTTGTGTTTTAGGCTTTCCCCTTGGCAGCCAGGTAGGTGCACCCACACATGTGAGGTACTGTTTTCATCGGGACACCTGTGGGAACGCGTGACGGTAGGCCATGTGTTGTTGGGGGCGTGTTTCAATGGGTGCGTCGAGCGAAATGTGCGGAAAAGGCGTTTTTTTCCCGACATTTCAGGCTTTGCTGGGCTATCTGGGTAATAAAATC
The DNA here is from genome assembly GCF_040938575.1 of Ambystoma mexicanum. NCBI lineage: Eukaryota > Metazoa > Chordata > Amphibia > Caudata > Ambystomatidae > Ambystoma > Ambystoma mexicanum. The sequence goes on from NC_090923.1 coordinate 723,400,315, forward strand.
TGGGGCGATGTGCGCAAATCATACCTCTGCGTATTCCCACGGGTGTCATCTTTTCGGAAATGCATGGGGTTCCCTGTTTTCCTCGGTGGCTTGGACACCCGAGGGCCATATCTGTACGTTGTGCCGGTCGGCAGAATGTCTGAGATTTCGCTCTGAAAACAGACTTGGGGTTACTTGTGTTTTAGGCTTTCCCCTTGGCGGCCAGGTAGGTGCACCCACACATGTGAGGTACCGTTTTCATCGGGACACCTGTGGGAACCCGTGACGGTAGGCCATGTGTTGTTGGGGGCGTGTTTCAATGGGTGCGTCGAGCAAAATGTGGGGAAAAGGCGTTTTTTTCCCGACATTTCGGACCTTGCGGGGCTGTCTGGGTAATAAAATCTGGGGTGATGTGCGCAAATCATACCTCTGCGTATTCCCACGGGTGTCCTCTTTTTGGAAATGCATGGGGTTCCCTGTTTTCCTCGGTGGCTTGGACACCCGAGGCCCATATCTGTACGTTGTGCCGGTCGGCAGAATGTCTGAGATTTCGCTCTGAAAACAGACTTGGGATTACTTGTGTTTTAGGCTTTCCCCTTGGCGGCCAGGTAGGTGCACCCACACATGTGAGGTACCGTTTTCATCGGGACACCTGTGGGAACCCGTGATTGTAGGCCATGTGTTGTTGGGGGCGTGTTTCGATGGGTGCGTCGAGCAAAATGTGCGGAAAAGGCGTTTTTTTCCCGACATTTCGGACTTTGCGGGGCTGTCTGGGTAAAAAATTCTGGGGCGATGTGCGCAAATCATACCTCTGCGGATTCCCACGGGCGTCCTCTTTTCGGAAATGCATGGGTTTCCCTGTTTTCCTCAGTGGCTTCGACACCCCAGGCCCATATCTGTACGTTGTGCCGGTCGGCAGAATGTCTGAGATTTCGCCATGAAAACAGACTTGGGGTTACTTGTGTTTTAGGCTTTCCCCTTGGCCGCCAGGTAGGTGCACCCACACATTTGAGGTACTGTTTTCATTGGGACACCCTTGGGAACGCGTCACGGTAGGCCATGTGTTGTTGGGGGCGTGTTTTGATGGGTGCGTCGTGCGAAATGTGCGGAAAAGGTGTTTTTTTCCCAACATTTCGGACTTTGCGAGGCTGTCTGGGTAAAAAATTCTGGGGCGATGTGCGCAAATCATACCTCTGCGGATTCCCACCGGTGTCCTCTTTTCGGAAATGCATGTGGTTCCCTGTTTTCCTCGGTGGCTTGGACACCCGAGGGCCATATCTGTACGTTGTGCCGGTCGGCAGAATGTCTGAGATTTCGCTCTGAAAACAGACTTGGGGTTACTTGTGTTTTAGGCTTTCCCCTTGGCCGCCAGGTAGGTGCACCCACACATGTGAGGTACCGTTTTCATTGGGACACCTGTGGGAACGCGTGACGGTAGGCCATGTGTTGTTGGGGGCGTGTTTCGATGGGTGCGTCGAGCGAAATGTGCAGAAAAAGCGTTTTTTTCCCCACATTTCGTACTTTGCAGGGCTGTCTGGGTAATAAATTCTGGGGCGATGTGCGCAAATCATACCTCTGCGGATTCCCACGGGTGTCCTCTTTTCGGAAATGCATGGGGTTCCCTGTTTTCCTCGGTGGCTTGGACACCCGAGGCCCAGATCTGTACGTTGTGCCGGTCGGCAGAATGTCTGAGATTTCCCTCTGAAAACAGACTTGGGGTTACTTGTGTTTTAGGCTTTCCCCTTGGCAGCCAGGTAGGTGCACCCACACATGTGAGGTACCGTTTTCATCGGGACACCTGTGGGAACGCGTGACGGTAGGCCATGTGTTGTTGGGGGCGTGTTTCAATGGGTGCGTCGAGCGAAATGTGCGGAAAAGGCGTTTTTTTCCCGACATTTCGGATTTTGCTGGGCTATCTGGGTAATAAAATCTGGGGCGATGTGCGCAAATCATACCTCTGCGTATTCCCACGGGTGTCATCTTTTCGGAAATGCATGGGGTTCCCTGTTTTCCTCGGTGGCTTGGACACCCGAGGGCCATATCTGTACGTTGTGCCGGTCGGCAGAATGTCTGAGATTTCGCTCTGAAAACAGATTTGGGGTTACTTGTGTTTTAGGCTTTCCCCTTGGCGGCCAGGTAGGTGCACCCACACATGTGAGGTACCGTTTTCATCGGGACACCTGTGGGAACCCGTGACGGTAGGCCATGTGTTGTTGGGGGCGTGTCTCGATGGGTGCGTCGAGCAAAATGTGCGGAAAAGGCGTTTTTTTCCCGACATTTCGGACCTTGTGGGGCTGTCTGGGTAATAAAATCTGGGGTGATGTGCGCAAATCATACCTCTGCGTATTCCCACGGGTGTCCTCTTTTTGGAAATGCATGGGGTTCCCTGTTTTCCTCGGTGGCTTGGACACCCGAGGCCCATATCTGTACGTTGTGCCGGTCGGCAGAATGTCTGAGATTTCCCTCTGAAAACAGACTTGGGGTTACTTGTGTTTTAGGCTTTCCCCTTGGCGGCCAGGTAGGTGCACCCACACATGTGAGGTACCGTTTTCATCGGGACACCTGTGGGAACCCGTGATTGTAGGCCATGTGTTGTTGGGGGCGTGTTTCGATGGGTGCGTCGAGCGAAATGTGCGGAAAAAGCGTTTTTTTCCCCACATTTCGTACTTTGCAGGGCTGTCTGGGTAATAAATTCTGGGGCGATGTGCGCAAATCATACCTCTGCGGATTCCCACGGGTGTCCTCTTTTCGGAAATGCATGGGGTTCCCTGTTTTCCTCGGTGGCTTGGACACCCGAGGCCCAGATCTGTACGTTGTGCCGGTCGGCAGAATGTCTGAGATTTCCCTCTGAAAACAGACTTGGGGTTACTTGTGTTTTAGGCTTTCCCCTTGGCAGCCAGGTAGGTGCACCCACACATGTGAGGTACCGTTTTCATCGGGACACCTGTGGGAACGCGTGACGGTAGGCCATGTGTTTTTGGGGGCGTGTTTCAATGGGTGCGTCGAGCGAAATGTGCGGAAAAGGCGTTTTTTTCCCGACATTTCGGACTTTGCTGGGCTATCTGGGTAATAAAATCTGGGGCGATGTGCGCAAATCATACCTCCGCGTATTCCCACGGGTGTCATCTTTTCGTAAATGCATGGGGTTCCCTGTTTTCCTCGGTGGCTTGGACACCCGAGGGCCATATCTGTACGTTGTGCCGGTCGGCAGAATGTCTGAGATTTCGCTCTGAAAACAGACTTGGGGTTACTTGTGTTTTAGGCTTTCCCCTTGGCGGCCAGGTAGGTGCACCCACACATGTGAGATACCGTTTTCATCGGGACACCTGTGGGAACCCGTGACGGTAGGCCATGTGTTGTTGGGGGCGTGTTTCGATGGGTGCGTCGAGCAAAATGTGCGGAAAAGGCGTTTTTTTCCCGACATTTCGGAACTTGCGGGGCTGTCTGGGTAATAAAATCTGGGGTGATGTGCGCAAATCATACCTCTGCATATTCCCACGGGTGTCCTCTTTTTGGAAATGCATGGGGTTCCCTGTTTTCCTCGGTGGCTTGGACACCCGAGGCCCAGATCTGTACGTTGTGCCGGTCGGCAGAATGTCTGAGATTTCCCTCTGAAAACAGACTTGGGGTTACTTGTGTTTTAGGCTTTCCCCTTGGCAGCCAGGAAGGTGCACCCACACATGTGAGGTACCGTTTTCATCGGGACACCTGTGGGAACGCGTGACGGTAGGCCATGTGTTGTTGGGGGCGTGTTTCAATGGGTGCGTCGAGCGAAATGTGCGGAAAAGGCGTTTTTTTCCCGACATTTCGGACTTTGCTGGGCTATCTGGGTAATAAAATCTGGGGCGATGTGCGCAAATCATACCTCTGCGTATTCCCACGGGTGTCATCTTTTCGGAAATGCATGGGGTTCCCTGTTTTCCTCGGTGGCTTGGACACCCGAGGGCCATATCTATACGTTGTGCCGGTCGGCAGAATGTCTGAGATTTCGCTCTGAAAACAGACTTGGGGTTACTTGTGTTTTAGGCTTTCCCCTTGGCGGCCAGGTAGGTGCACCCACACATGTGAGGTACCGTTTTCATCGGGACACCTGTGGGAACCCGTGACGGTAGGCCATGTGTTGTTGGGGGCGTGTTTCGATGGGTGCGTCGACCAAAATGTGCGGAAAAGCCGTTTTTTTCCCAACATTTCGGACCTTGCGGGGCTGTCTGGGTAATAAAATCTGGGGTGATGTGCGCAAATCATACCTCTGCGTATTCCCACGGGTGTCCTCTTTTTGGAAATGCATGGGGTTCCCTGTTTTCCTCGGTGGCTTGGACACCCGAGGCCCATATCTGTACGTTGTGCCGGTCGGCAGAATGTCTGAGATTTCGCTCTGAAAACAGACTTGGGGTTACTTGTGTTTTAGGCTTTCCCCTTGGCGGCCAGGTAGGTGCACCCACACATGTGAGGTACCGTTTTCATCGGGACACCTGTGGGAACCCGTGATTGTAGGCCATGTGTTGTTGGGGGCGTGTTTCGATGGGTGCGTCGAGCAAAATGTGCGGAAAAGGCGTTTTTTTCCCGACATTTCGGACTTTGCGGGGCTGTCTGGGTAAAAAATTCTGGGGCGATGTGCACAAATCATACCTCTGCGGATTCCCACGGGCGTCCTCTTTTCGGAAATGCATGGGTTTCCCTGTTTTCCTCAGTGGCTTGGACACCCCAGGCCCATATCTGTACGTTGTGCCGGTCGGCAGAATGTCTGAGATTTCGCCATGAAAACATAATTGGGGTTGCTTGTGTTTTAGGCTTTCCCCTTGGCCGCCAGGTAGGTGCACCCACACATTTGAGGTACCGTTTTCATCGGGACACCCTTGGGAACGCGTGACGGTAGGCCATGTGTTGTTGGGGGCGTGTTTTGATGGGTGCGTCGTGCGAAATGTGCGGAAAAGGTGTTTTTTTCCCAACATTTCGGACTTTGCGAGGCTGTCTGGGTAAAAAATTCTGGGGCGATGTGCGCAAATCATACCTCTGCGGATTCCCACCGGTGTCCTCTTTTCGGAAATGCATGTGGTTCCCTGTTTTCCTCGGTGGCTTGGACACCCGAGGGCCATATCTGTACGTTGTGCCGGTCGGCAGAATGTCTGAGATTTCGCTCTGAAAACAGACTTGGGGTTACTTGTGTTTTAGGCTTTCCCCTTGGCCGCCAGGTAGGTGCACCCACACATGTGAGGTACCGTTTTGATTGGGACACCTGTGGGAACGCGTGACGGTAGGCCATGTGTTGTTGGGGGCGTGTTTCGATGGGTGCGTCGAGCGAAATGTGCGGAAAAAGCGTTTTTTTCCCCACATTTCGTACTTTGCAGGGCTGTCTGGGTAATAAATTCTGGGGCGATGTGCGCAAATCATACCTCTGCGGATTCCCACGGGTGTCCTCTTTTCGGAAATGCATGGGGTTCCCTGTTTTCCTCGGTGGCTTGGACACCCGAGGCCCAGATCTGTACGTTGTGCCGGTCGGCAGAATGTCTGAGATTTCCCTCTGAAAACAGACTTGGGGTTACTTGTGTTTTAGGCTTTCCCCTTGGCAGCCAGGTAGGTGCACCCACACATGTGAGGTACTGTTTTCATCGGGACACCTGTGGGAACGCGTGACGGTAGGCCATGTGTTGTTGGGGGCGTGTTTCAATGGGTGCGTCGAGCGAAATGTGCGGAAAAGGCGTTTTTTTCCCGACATTTCAGGCTTTGCTGGGCTATCTGGGTAATAAAATCTGGGGCGATGTGCGCAAATCATACCTCTGCGTATTCCCACGGGTGTCATCTTTTCGGAAATGCATGGGGTTCCCTGTTTTCCTCGGTGGCTTGGACACCCGAGGGCCATATCTGTACGTTGTGCCGGTCGGCAGAATGTCTGAGATTTCGCTCTGAAAACTGACTTGGGGTTACTTGTGTTTTAGGCTTTCCCCTTGGCGGCCAGGTAGGTGCACCCACACATGTGAGGTACCGTTTTCATCGGGACACCTGTGGGAACCCGTGACGGTAGGCCATGTGTTGTTGGGGGCGTGTTTCAATGGGTGCGTCGAGCAAAATGTGCGGAAAAGGCGTTTTTTTCCCGACATTTCGGACCTTGCGGGGCTGTCTGGGTAATAAAATCTGGGGTGATGTGCGCAAATCATACCTCTGCGTATTCCCACGGGTGTCCTCTTTTTGGAAATGCATGGGGTTCCCTGTTTTCCTCGGTGGCTTGGACACCCGAGGCCCATATCTGTACGTTGTGCCGGTCGGCAGAATGTCTGAGATTTCGCTCTGAAAACAGACTTGGGGTTACTTGTGTTTTAGGCTTTCCCCTTGGCGGCCAGGTAGGTGCACCCACACATGTGAGGTACCGTTTTCATCGGGACACCTGTGGGAACCCGTGATTGTAGGCCATGTGTTGTTGGGGGCGTGTTTCGATGGGTGCGTCGAGCAAAATGTGCGGAAAAGGCGTTTTTTTCCCGACATTTCGGACTTTGCGGGGCTGTCTGGGTAAAAAATTCTGGGGCGATGTGCGCAAATCATACCTCTGCGGATTCCCACGGGCGTCCTCTTTTCGGAAATGCATGGGTTTCCCTGTTTTCCTCATTGGCTTGGACACCCCAGGCCCATATCTGTACGTTGTGCCGGTCGGCAGAATGTCTGAGATTTCGCCATGAAAACAGACTTGGGGTTACTTGTGTTTTAGGCTTTCCCCTTGGCCGCCAGGTAGGTGCACCCACACATTTGAGGTACTGTTTTCATCGGGACACCCTTGGGAACGCGTCACGGTAGGCCATGTGTTGTTGGGGGCGTGTTTTGATGGGTGCGTCGTGCGAAATGTGCGGAAAAGGTGTTTTTTTCCCAACATTTCGGACTTTGCGAGGCTGTCTGGGTAAAAAATTCTGGGGCGATGTGCGCAAATCATACCTCTGCGGATTCCCACCGGTGTCCTCTTTTCGGAAATGCATGTGGTTCCCTGTTTTCCTCGGTGGCTTGGACACCCGAGGGCCATATCTGTACGTTGTGCCGGTCGGCAGAATGTCTGAGATTTCGCTCTGAAAACAGACTTGGGGTTACTTGTGTTTTAGGCTTTCCCCTTGGCCGCCAGGTAGGTGCACCCACACATGTGAGGTACCGTTTTCATTGGGACACCTGTGGGAACGCGTGACGGTAGGCCATGTGTTGTTGGGGGCGTGTTTCGATGGGTGCGTCGAGCGAAATGTGCAGAAAAAGCGTTTTTTTCCCCACATTTCGTACTTTGCAGGGCTGTCTGGGTAATAAATTCTGGGGCGATGTGCGCAAATCATACCTCTGCGGATTCCCACGGGTGTCCTCTTTTCGGAAATGCATGGGGTTCCCTGTTTTCCTCGGTGGCTTGGACACCCGAGGCCCAGATCTGTACGTTGTGCCGGTCGGCAGAATGTCTGAGATTTCCCTCTGAAAACAGACTTGGGGTTACTTGTGTTTTAGGCTTTCCCCTTGGCAGCCAGGTAGGTGCACCCACACATGTGAGGTACCGTTTTCATCGGGACACCTGTGGGAACGCGTGACGGTAGGGCATGTGTTGTTGGGGGCGTGTTTCAATGGGTGCGTCGAGCGAAATGTGCGGAAAAGGCGTTTTTTTCCCGACATTTCGGACTTTGCTGGGCTATCTGGGTAATAAAATCTGGGGCGATGTGCGCAAATCATACCTCTGCGTATTCCCACGGGTGTCATCTTTTCGGAAATGCATGGGGTTCCCTGTTTTCCTCGGTGGCTTGGACACCCGAGGGCCATATCTGTACGTTGTGCCGGTCGGCAGAATGTCTGAGATTTCGCTCTGAAAACAGACTTGGGGTTACTTGTGTTTTAGGCTTTCCCCTTGGCGGCCAGGTAGGTGCACCCACACATGTGAGGTACCGTTTTCATCGGGACACCTGTGGGAACCCGTGACGGTAGGCCATGTGTTGTTGGGGGCGTGTCTCGATGGGTGCGTCGAGCAAAATGTGCGGAAAAGGCGTTTTTTTCCCGACATTTCGGACCTTGTGGGGCTGTCTGGGTAATAAAATCTGGGGTGATGTGCGCAAATCATACCTCTGCGTATTCCCACGGGTGTCCTCTTTTTGGAAATGCATGGGGTTCCCTGTTTTCCTCGGTGGTTTGGACACCCGAGGCCCATATCTGTACGTTGTGCCGGTCGGCAGAATGTCTGAGATTTCGCTCTGAAAACAGACTTGGGGTTACTTGTGTTTTAGGCTTTCCCCTTGGCGGCCAGGTAGGTGCACCCACACATGTGAGGTACCGTTTTCATCGGGACACCTGTGGGAACCCGTGATTGTAGGCCATGTGTTGTTGGGGGCGTGTTTCGATGGGTGCGTCGAGCGAAATGTGCGGAAAAAGCGTTTTTTTCCCCACATTTCGTACTTTGCAGGGCTGTCTGGGTAATAAATTCTGGGGCGATGTGCGCAAATCATACCTCTGCGGATTCCCACGGGTGTCCTCTTTTCGGAAATGCATGGGGTTCCCTGTTTTCCTCGGTGGCTTGGACACCCGAGGCCCAGATCTGTACGTTGTGCCGGTCGGCAGAATGTCTGAGATTTCCCTCTGAAAACAGACTTGGGGTTACTTGTGTTTTAGGCTTTCCCCTTGGCAGCCAGGTAGGTGCACCCACACATGTGAGGTACCGTTTTCATCGGGGCACCTGTGGGAACGCGTGACGGTAGGCCATGTGTTGTTGGGGGCGTGTTTCAATGGGTGCGTCGAGCGAAATGTGCGGAAAAGGCGTTTTTTTCCCGACATTTCGGACTTTGCTGGGCTATCTGGGTAATAAAATCTGGGGCGATGTGCGCAAATCATACCTCCGCGTATTCCCACGGGTGTCATCTTTTCGTAAATGCATGGGGTTCCCTGTTTTCCTCGGTGGCTTGGACACCCGAGGGCCATATCTGTACGTTGTGCCGGTCGGCAGAATGTCTGAGATTTCGCTCTGAAAACAGACTTGGGGTTACTTGTGTTTTAGGCTTTCCCCTTGGCGGCCAGGTAGGTGCACCCACACATGTGAGATACCGTTTTCATCGGGACACCTGTGGGAACCCGTGACGGTAGGCCATGTGTTGTTGGGGGCGTGTTTCGATGGGTGCGTCGAGCAAAATGTGCGGAAAAGGCGTTTTTTCCCCGACATTTCGGAACTTGCGGGGCTGTCTGGGTAATAAAATCTGGGGTGATGTGCGCAAATCATACCTCTGCATATTCCCACGGGTGTCCTCTTTTTGGAAATGCATGGGGTTCCCTGTTTTCCTCGGTGGCTTGGACACCCGAGGCCCAGATCTGTACGTTGTGCCGGTCGGCAGAATGTCTGAGATTTCCCTCTGAAAACAGACTTGGGGTTACTTGTGTTTTAGGCTTTCCCCTTGGCAGCCAGGTAGGTGCACCCACACATGTGAGGTACCGTTTTCATCGGGACACCTGTGGGAACGCGTGACGGTAGGCCATGTGTTGTTGGGGGCGTGTTTCAATGGGTGCTTTGAGTGAAATGTGCGGAAAAGGCGTTTTTTTCCCGACATTTCGGACTTTGCTGGGCTATCTGGGTAATAAAATCTGGGGCGATGTGCGCAAATCATACCTCTGCGTATTCCCACGGGTGTCATCTTTTCGGAAATGCATGGGGTTCCCTGTTTTCCTCGGTGGCTTGGACACCCGAGGGCCATATCTATACGTTGTGCCGGTCGGCAGAATGTCTGAGATTTCGCTCTGAAAACAGACTTGGGGTTACTTGTGTTTTAGGCTTTCCCCTTGGCGGCCAGGTAGGTGCACCCACACATGTGAGGTACCGTTTTCATCGGGACACCTGTGGGAACCCGTGACGGTAGGCCATGTGTTGTTGGGGGCGTGTTTCGATGGGTGCGTCGACCAAAATGTGCGGAAAAGCCGTTTTTTTCCCAAAATTTCGGACCTTGCGGGGCTGTCTGGGTAATAAAATCTGGGGTGATGTGCGCAAATCATACCTCTGCGTATTCCCACGGGTGTCCTCTTTTTGGAAATGCATGGGGTTCCCTGTTTTCCTCGGTGGCTTGGACACCCGAGGCCCATATCTGTACGTTGTGCCGGTCGGCAGAATGTCTGAGATTTCGCTCTGAAAACAGACTTGGGGTTACTTGTGTTTTAGGCTTTCCCCTTGGCGGCCAGGTAGGTGCACCCACACATGTGAGGTACCGTTTTCATCGGGACACCTGTGGGAACCCGTGATTGTAGGCCATGTGTTGTTGGGGGCGTGTTTCGATGGGTGCGTCGAGCAAAATGTGCGGAAAAGGCGTTTTTTTCCCGACATTTCGGACTTTGCGGGGCTGTCTGGGTAAAAAATTCTGGGGCGATGTGCGCAAATCATACCTCTGCGGATTCCCACGGGCGTCCTCTTTTCGGAAATGCATGGGTTTCCCTGTTTTCCTCAGTGGCTTGGACACCCCAGGCCCATATCTGTACGTTGTGCCGGTCGGCAGAATGTCTGAGATTTCGCCATGAAAACAGACTTGGGGTTACTTGTGTTTTAGGCTTTCCCCTTGGCCGCCAGGTAGGTGCACCCACACATTTGAGGTACCGTTTTCATCGGGACACCCTTGGGAACGCGTCACGGTAGGCCATGTGTTGTTGGGGGCGTGTTTTGATGGGTGCGTCGTGCGAAATGTGCGGAAAAGGTGTTTTTTTCCCAACATTTCGGACTTTGCGAGGCTGTCTGGGTAAAAAATTCTGGGGCGATGTGCGCAAATCATACCTCTGCGGATTCCCACCGGTGTCCTCTTTTCGGAAATGCATGTGGTTCCCTGTTTTCCTCGGTGGCTTGGACACCCGAGGGCCATATCTGTACGTTGTGCCGGTCGGCAGAATGTCTGAGATTTCGCTCTGAAAACAGACTTGGGGTTACTTGTGTTTTAGGCTTTCCCCTTGGCCGCCAGGTAGGTGCACCCACACATGTGAGGTACCGTTTTCATTGGGACACCTGTGGGAACGCGTGACGGTAGGCCATGTGTTGTTGGGGGCGTGTTTCGATGGGTGCGTCGAGCGAAATGTGCAGAAAAAGCGTTTTTTTCCCCACATTTCGTACTTTGCAGGGCTGTCTGGGTAATAAATTCTGGGGCGATGTGCGCAAATCATACCTCTGCGGATTCCCACGGGTGTCCTCTTTTCGGAAATGCATGGGGTTCCCTGTTTTCCTCGGTGGCTTGGACACCCGAGGCCCAGATCTGTACGTTGTGCCGGTCGGCAGAATGTCTGAGATTTCCCTCTGAAAACAGACTTGGGGTTACTTGTGTTTTAGGCTTTCCCCTTGGCAGCCAGGTAGGTGCACCCACACATGTGAGGTACCGTTTTCATCGGGACACCTGTGGGAACGCGTGACGGTAGGGCATGTGTTGTTGGGGGCGTGTTTCAATGGGTGCGTCGAGCGAAATGTGCGGAAAAGGCGTTTTTTTCCCGACATTTCGGACTTTGCTGGGCTATCTGGGTAATAAAATCTGGGGCGATGTGCGCAAATCATACCTCTGCGTATTCCCACGGGTGTCATCTTTTCGGAAATGCATGGGGTTCCCTGTTTTCCTCGGTGGCTTGGACACCCGAGGGCCATATCTGTACGTTGTGCCGGTCGGCAGAATGTCTGAGATTTCGCTCTGAAAACAGACTTGGGGTTACTTGTGTTTTAGGCTTTCCCCTTGGCGGCCAGGTAGGTGCACCCACACATGTGAGGTACCGTTTTCATCGGGACACCTGTGGGAACCCGTGACGGTAGGCCATGTGTTGTTGGGGGCGTGTCTCGATGGGTGCGTCGAGCAAAATGTGCGGAAAAGGCGTTTTTTTCCCGACATTTCGGACCTTGTGGGGCTGTCTGGGTAATAAAATCTGGGGTGATGTGCGCAAATCATACCTCTGCGTATTCCCACGGGTGTCCTCTTTTTGGAAATGCATGGGGTTCCCTGTTTTCCTCGGTGGTTTGGACACCCGAGGCCCATATCTGTACGTTGTGCCGGTCGGCAGAATGTCTGAGATTTCGCTCTGAAAACAGACTTGGGGTTACTTGTGTTTTAGGCTTTCCCCTTGGCGGCCAGGTAGGTGCACCCACACATGTGAGGTACCGTTTTCATCGGGACACCTGTGGGAACCCGTGATTGTAGGCCATGTGTTGTTGGGGGCGTGTTTCGATGGGTGCGTCGAGCGAAATGTGCGGAAAAAGCGTTTTTTTCCCCACATTTCGTACTTTGCAGGGCTGTCTGGGTAATAAATTCTGGGGCGATGTGCGCAAATCATACCTCTGCGGATTCCCACGGGTGTCCTCTTTTCGGAAATGCATGGGGTTCCCTGTTTTCCTCGGTGGCTTGGACACCCGAGGCCCAGATCTGTACGTTGTGCCGGTCGGCAGAATGTCTGAGATTTCCCTCTGAAAACAGACTTGGGGTTACTTGTGTTTTAGGCTTTCCCCTTGGCAGCCAGGTAGGTGCACCCACACATGTGAGGTACCGTTTTCATCGGGGCACCTGTGGGAACGCGTGACGGTAGGCCATGTGTTGTTGGGGGCGTGTTTCAATGGGTGCGTCGAGCGAAATGTGCGGAAAAGGCGTTTTTTTCCCGACATTTCGGACTTTGCTGGGCTATCTGGGTAATAAAATCTGGGGCGATGTGCGCAAATCATACCTCCGCGTATTCCCACGGGTGTCATCTTTTCGTAAATGCATGGGGTTCCCTGTTTTCCTCGGTGGCTTGGACACCCGAGGGCCATATCTGTACGTTGTGCCGGTCGGCAGAATGTCTGAGATTTCGCTCTGAAAACAGACTTGGGGTTACTTGTGTTTTAGGCTTTCCCCTTGGCGGCCAGGTAGGTGCACCCACACATGTGAGATACCGTTTTCATCGGGACACCTGTGGGAACCCGTGACGGTAGGCCATGTGTTGTTGGGGGCGTGTTTCGATGGGTGCGTCGAGCAAAATGTGCGGAAAAGGCGTTTTTTCCCCGACATTTCGGAACTTGCGGGGCTGTCTGGGTAATAAAATCTGGGGTGATGTGCGCAAATCATACCTCTGCATATTCCCACGGGTGTCCTCTTTTTGGAAATGCATGGGGTTCCCTGTTTTCCTCGGTGGCTTGGACACCCGAGGCCCAGATCTGTACGTTGTGCCGGTCGGCAGAATGTCTGAGATTTCCCTCTGAAAACAGACTTGGGGTTACTTGTGTTTTAGGCTTTCCCCTTGGCAGCCAGGTAGGTGCACCCACACATGTGAGGTACCGTTTTCATCGGGACACCTGTGGGAACGCGTGACGGTAGGCCATGTGTTGTTGGGGGCGTGTTTCAATGGGTGCTTTGAGTGAAATGTGCGGAAAAGGCGTTTTTTTCCCGACATTTCGGACTTTGCTGGGCTATCTGGGTAATAAAATCTGGGGCGATGTGCGCAAATCATACCTCTGCGTATTCCCACGGGTGTCATCTTTTCGGAAATGCATGGGGTTCCCTGTTTTCCTCGGTGGCTTGGACACCCGAGGGCCATATCTATACGTTGTGCCGGTCGGCAGAATGTCTGAGATTTCGCTCTGAAAACAGACTTGGGGTTACTTGTGTTTTAGGCTTTCCCCTTGGCGGCCAGGTAGGTGCACCCACACATGTGAGGTACCGTTTTCATCGGGACACCTGTGGGAACCCGTGACGGTAGGCCATGTGTTGTTGGGGGCGTGTTTCGATGGGTGCGTCGACCAAAATGTGCGGAAAAGCCGTTTTTTTCCCAAAATTTCGGACCTTGCGGGGCTGTCTGGGTAATAAAATCTGGGGTGATGTGCGCAAATCATACCTCTGCGTATTCCCACGGGTGTCCTCTTTTTGGAAATGCATGGGGTTCCCTGTTTTCCTCGGTGGCTTGGACACCCGAGGCCCATATCTGTACGTTGTGCCGGTCGGCAGAATGTCTGAGATTTCGCTCTGAAAACAGACTTGGGGTTACTTGTGTTTTAGGCTTTCCCCTTGGCGGCCAGGTAGGTGCACCCACACATGTGAGGTACCGTTTTCATCGGGACACCTGTGGGAACCCGTGATTGTAGGCCATGTGTTGTTGGGGGCGTGTTTCGATGGGTGCGTCGAGCAAAATGTGCGGAAAAGGCGTTTTTTTCCCGACATTTCGGACTTTGCGGGGCTGTCTGGGTAAAAAATTCTGGGGCGATGTGCGCAAATCATACCTCTGCGGATTCCCACGGGCGTCCTCTTTTCGGAAATGCATGGGTTTCCCTGTTTTCCTCAGTGGCTTGGACACCCCAGGCCCATATCTGTACGTTGTGCCGGTCGGCAGAATGTCTGAGATTTCGCCATGAAAACAGACTTGGGGTTACTTGTGTTTTAGGCTTTCCCCTTGGCCGCCAGGTAGGTGCACCCACACATTTGAGGTACCGTTTTCATCGGGACACCCTTGGGAACGCGTCACGGTAGGCCATGTGTTGTTGGGGGCGTGTTTTGATGGGTGCGTCGTGCGAAATGTGCAGAAAAGGTGTTTTTTTCCCAACATTTCGGACTTTGCGAGGCTGTCTGGGTAAAAAATTCTGGGGCGATGTGCGCAAATCATACCTCTGCGGATTCCCACCGGTGTCCTCTTTTCGGAAATGCATGTGGTTCCCTGTTTTCCTCGGTGGCTTGGACACCCGAGGGCCATATCTGTACGTTGTGCCGGTCGGCAGAATGTCTGAGATTTCGCTCTGAAAACAGACTTGGGGTTACTTGTGTTTTAGGCTTTCCCCTTGGCCGCCAGGTAGGTGCACCCACACATGTGAGGTACCGTTTTGATTGGGACACCTGTGGGAACGCGTGACGGTAGGCCATGTGTTGTTGGGGGCGTGTTTCGATGGGTGCGTCGAGCGAAATGTGCGGAAAAAGCGTTTTTTTCCCCACATTTCGTACTTTGCAGGGCTGTCTGGGTAATAAATTCTGGGGCGATGTGCGCAAATCATACCTCTGCGGATTCCCACAGGTGTCCTCTTTTCGGAAATGCATGGGGTTCCCTGTTTTCCTCGGTGGCTTGGACACCCGAGGCCCAGATCTGTACGTTGTGCCGGTCGGCAGAATGTCTGAGATTTCCCTCTGAAAACAGACTTGGGGTTACTTGTGTTTTAGGCTTTCCCCTTGGCAGCCAGGTAGGTGCACCCACACATGTGAGGTACTGTTTTCATCGGGACACCTGTGGGAACGCGTGACGGTAGGCCATGTGTTGTTGGGGGCGTGTTTCAATGGGTGCGTCGAGCGAAATGTGCGGAAAAGGCGTTTTTTTCCCGACATTTCAGGCTTTGCTGGGCTATCTGGGTAATAAAATCTGGGGCGATGTGCGCAAATCATACCTCTGCGTATTCCCACGGGTGTCATCTTTTCGGAAATGCATGGGGTTCCCTGTTTTCCTCGGTGGCTTGGACACCCGAGGGCCATATCTGTACGTTGTGCCGGTCGGCAGAATGTCTGAGATTTCGCTCTGAAAACTGACTTGGGGTTACTTGTGTTTTAGGCTTTCCCCTTGGCCGCCAGGTAGGTGCACCCACACATGTGAGGTACCGTTTTCATCGGGACACCTGTGGGAACCCGTGACGGTAGGCCATGTGTTGTTGGGGGCGTGTTTCAATGGGTGCGTCGAGCAAAATGTGCGGAAAAGGCGTTTTTTTCCCGACATTTCGGACCTTGCGGGGCTGTCTGGGTAATAAAATCTGGGGTGATGTGCGCAAATCATACCTCTGCGTATTCCCACGGGTGTCCTCTTTTTGGAAATGCATGGGGTTCCCTGTTTTCCTCGGTGGCTTGGACACCCGAGGCCCATATCTGTACGTTGTGCCGGTCGGCAGAATGTCTGAGATTTCGCTCTGAAAACAGACTTGGGGTTACTTGTGTTTTAGGCTTTCCCCTTGGCGGCCAGGTAGGTGCACCCACACATGTGAGGTGCCGTTTTCATCGGGACACCTGTGGGAACCCGTGATTGTAGGCCATGTGTTGTTGGGGGCGTGTTTCGATGGGTGCGTCGAGCAAAATGTGCGGAAAAGGCGTTTTTTTCCCGACATTTCGGACTTTGCGGGGCTGTCTGGGTAAAAAATTCTGGGGCGATGTGCGCAAATCATACCTCTGCGGATTCCCACGGGCGTCCTCTTTTCGGAAATGCATGGGTTTCCCTGTTTTCCTCAGTGGCTTGGACACCCCAGGACCATATCTGTACGTTGTGCCGGTCGGCAGAATGTCTGAGATTTCGCCATGAAAACAGACTTGGGGTTACTTGTGTTTTAGGCTTTCCCCTTGGCCGCCAGGTAGGTGCACCCACACATTTGAGGTACCGTTTTCATCGGGACACCCTTGGGAACGCGTCATGGTAGGCCATGTGTTGTTGGGGGCGTGTTTTGATGGGTGCGTCGTGCGAAATGTGCGGAAAAGGTGTTTTTTTCCCAACATTTCGGACTTTGCGAGGCTGTCTGGGTAAAAAATTCTGGGGCGATGTGCGCAAATCATACCTCTGCGGATTCCCACGGGTGTCCTCTTTTCGGAAATGCATGGGGTTCCCTGTTTTCCTCGGTGGCTTGGACACCCGAGGCCCAGATCTGTACGTTGTGCCGGTCGGCAGAATGTCTGAGATTTCCCTCTGAAAACAGACTTGGGGTTACTTGTGTTTTAGGCTTTCCCCTTGGCAGCCAGGTAGGTGCACCCACACATGTGAGGTACCGTTTTCATCGGGACACCTGTGGGAACGCTTGACGGTAGGCCATGTGTTGTTGGGGGCGTGTTTCAATGGGTGCGTCGAGCGAAATGTGCGGAAAAGGCGTTTTTTTCCCGACATTTCGGAATTTGCTGGGCTATCTGGGTAATAAAATCTGGGGCGATGTGCGCAAATCATACCTCTGCGTATTCCCACGGGTGTCATCTTTTCGGAAATGCATGGGGTTCCCTGTTTTCCTCGGTGGCTTGGACACCCGAGGGCCATATCTGTACGTTGTGCCGGTCGGCAGAATGTCTGAGATTTCGCTCTGAAAACAGACTTGGGGTTACTTGTGTTTTAGGCTTTCCCCTTGGCGGCCAGGTAGGTGCACCCACACATGTGAGGTACCGTTTTCATTGGGACACCTGTGGGAACCCGTGACGGTAGGCCATGTGTTGTTGGGGGCGTGTCTCGATGGGTGCGTCGAGCAAAATGTGCGGAAAAGGCGTTTTTTTCCCGACATTTCGGACCTTGCTCGGCTGTCTGGGTAATAAAATCTGGGGTGATGTGCGCAAATCATACCTCTGCGTATTCCCACGGGTGTCCTCTTTTTGGAAATGCATGGGGTTCCCTGTTTTCCTCGGTGGCTTGGACACCCGAGGCCCATATCTGTACGTTGTGCCGGTCGGCAGAATGTCTGAGATTTCGCTCTGAAAACAGACTTGGGATTACTTGTGTTTTAGGCTTTCCCCTTGGCGGCCAGGTAGGTGCACCCACACATGTGAGGTACCGTTTTCATCGGGACACCTGTGGGAACCCGTGATTGTAGGCCATGTGTTGTTGGGGGCGTGTTTCGATGGGTGCGTCGAGCGAAATGTGCGGAAAAAGCGTTTTTTTCCCCACATTTCGTACTTTGCAGGGCTGTCTGGGTAATAAATTCTGGGGCGATGTGCGCAAATCATACCTCTGCGGATTCCCACGGGTGTCCTCTTTTCGGAAATGCATGGGGTTCCCTGTTTTCCTCGGTGGCTTGGACACCCGAGGCCCAGATCTGTACGTTGTGCCGGTCGGCAGAATGTCTGAGATTTCCCTCTGAAAACAGACTTGGGGTTACTTGTGTTTTAGGCTTTCCCCTTGGCAGCCAGGTAGGTGCACCCACACATGTGAGGTACCGTTTTCATCGGGACACCTGTGGGAACGCGTGACGGTAGGCCATGTGTTGTTGGGGGCGTGTTTCAATGGGTGCGTCGAGCGAAATGTGCGGAAAAGGCGTTTTTTTCCCGACATTTCGGACTTTGCTGGGCTATCTGGGTAATAAAATCTGGGGCGATGTGCGCAAATCATACCTCCGCGTATTCCCACGGGTGTCATCTTTTCGTAAATGCATGGGGTTCCCTGTTTTCCTCGGTGGCTTGGACACCCGAGGGCCATATCTGTACGTTGTGCCGGTCGGCAGAATGTCTGAGATTTCGCTCTGAAAACAGACTTGGGGTTACTTGTGTTTTAGGCTTTCCCCTTGGCGGCCAGGTAGGTGCACCCACACATGTGAGATACCGTTTTCATCGGGACACCTGTGGGAACCCGTGACGGTAGGCCATGTGTTGTTGGGGGCGTGTTTCGATGGGTGCGTCGAGCAAAATGTGCGGAAAAGGCGTTTTTTACCGACATTTCGGAACTTGCGGGGCTGTCTGGGTAATAAAATCTGGGGTGATGTGCGCAAATCATACCTCTGCGTATTCCCACGGGTGTCCTCTTTTTGGAAATGCATGGGGTTCCCTGTTTTCCTCGGTGGCTTGGACACCCGAGGCCCATATCTGTACGTTGTGCCGGTCGGCAGAATGTCTGAGATTTCGCTCTGAAAACAGACTTGGGGTTACTTGTGTTTTAGGCTTTCCCCTTGGCCGCCAGGTAGGTGCACCCACACATGTGAGGTACCGTTTTCATTGGGACACCTGTGGGAACGCGGGACGGTAGGCCATGTGTTGTTGGGGGCGTGTTTCGATGGGTGCGTTGAGCAAAATGTGCGGAAAAAGCATTTTTTTCCCCACATTTCGGACTTTGCAGGGCTGTCTGGGTAATAAATTCTGGGGCGATGTGCGCAAATCATACTTCTGCGGATTCCCACGGGTGTTCTCTTTTCGGAAATGCATGGGGTTCCCCGTTTTCCTTGGTGGCTTGGACACCCGAGGCCCATATCTGTACGTTGTGCCGGTCGGCAGAATGTCTGAGATTTCACTCTGAAAACAGACTTGGGGTTACTTGTGTTTTAGGCTTTCCCCTTGGCGGCCAGGTAGGTGCACCCACGCATGTGAGGTACCGTTTTCATCGGGACACCTGTGGGAACGCGTGATGGTAGGCCATGTGTTGTTGGGGGCATGTTTCGATGGGTGCGTTGAGCGAAATGCGCGGAAAAAGTGTTTTTTTCCCGACATTTCGAACTTTGCGGGGCTGTCTGGGTAAAAAATTCTGGGGCGATGTGCGCAAATCATACCTCTGCGGATTCCCACGGGTGTCCTCTTTTCGGAAATGCATTAGTTTCCCCGTTTTCCTCGGTGGCTTGGACACCCAAGGCCCATATCTGTACGTTGTGCCGGTCGGCAGAATGTCTGAGATTTCGCCATGAAAACAGACTTGGGGTTACTTGTGTTTTAGGCTTTCCCCTTGGCCGCCAGGTAGGTGCACCCACACATTTGAGGTACCGTTTTCATCGGGACACCCTTGGGAACGCGTCATGGTAGGCCATGTGTTGTTGGGGGCGTGTTTTGATGGGTGCGTCGTGCGAAATGTGCGGAAAAGGTGTTTTTTTCCCAACATTTCGGACTTTACGAGGCTGTCTGGGTAAAAAATTCTGGGGCGATGTGCGCAAATCATACCTCTGCGGATTCCCACGGGTGTCCTCTTTTCGGAAATGCATGGGGTTCCCTGTTTTCCTCGGTGGCTTGGACACCCGAGGCCCAGATCTGTACGTTGTGCCGGTCGGCAGAATGTCTGAGATTTCCCTCTGAAAACAGACTTGGGGTTACTTGTGTTTTAGGCTTTCCCCTTGGCAGCCAGGTAGGTGCACCCACACATGTGAGGTACCGTTTTCATCGGGACACCTGTGGGAACGCTTGACGGTAGGCCATGTGTTGTTGGGGGCGTGTTTCAATGGGTGCCTCGAGCGAAATGTGCGGAAAAGGCGTTTTTTTCCCGACATTTCGGAATTTGCTGGGCTATCTGGGTAATAAAATCTGGGGCGATGTGCGCAAATCATACCTCTGCGTATTCCCACGGGTGTCATCTTTTCGGAAATGCATGGGGTTCCCTGTTTTCCTCGGTGGCTTGGACACCCGAGGGCCATATCTGTACGTTGTGCCGGTCGGCAGAATGTCTGAGATTTCGCTCTGAAAACAGACTTGGGGTTACTTGTGTTTTAGGCTTTCCCCTTGGCGGCCAGGTAGGTGCACCCACACATGTGAGGTACCGTTTTCATCGGGACACCTGTGGGAACCCGTGACGGTAGGCCATGTGTTGTTGGGGGCGTGTCTCGATGGGTGCGTCGAGCAAAATGTGCGGAAAAGGCGTTTTTTTCCCGACATTTCGGACCTTGCTCGGCTGTCTGGGTAATAAAATCTGGGGTGATGTGCGCAAATCATACCTCTGCGTATTCCCACGGGTGTCCTCTTTTTGGAAATGCATGGGGTTCCCTGTTTTCCTCGGTGGCTTGGACACCCGAGGCCCATATCTGTACGTTGTGCCGGTCGGCAGAATGTCTGAGATTTCGCTCTGAAAACAGACTTGGGGTTACTTGTGTTTTAGGCTTTCCCCTTGGCCGCCAGGTAGGTGCACCCACACATGTGAGGTACCGTTTTCATTGGGACACCTGTGGGAACGCGGGACGGTAGGCCATGTGTTGTTGGGGGCGTGTTTCGATGGGTGCGTTGAGCAAAATGTGCGGAAAAAGCATTTTTTTCCCCACATTTCGGACTTTGCAGGGCTGTCTGGGTAATAAATTCTGGGGCGATGTGCGCAAATCATACTTCTGCGGATTCCCACGGGTGTTCTCTTTTCGGAAATGCATGGGGTTCCCCGTTTTCCTTGGTGGCTTGGACACCCGAGGCCCATATCTGTACGTTGTGCCGGTCGGCAGAATGTCTGAGATTTCACTCTGAAAACAGACTTGGGGTTACTTGTGTTTTAGGCTTTCCCCTTGGCGGCCAGGTAGGTGCACCCACGCATGTGAGGTACCGTTTTCATCGGGACACCTGTGGGAACGCGTGATGGTAGGCCATGTGTTGTTGGGGGCATGTTTCGATGGGTGCGTTGAGCGAAATGCGCGGAAAAAGTGTTTTTTTCCCGACATTTCGAACTTTGCGGGGCTGTCTGGGTAAAAAATTCTGGGGCGATGTGCGCAAATCATACCTCTGCGGATTCCCACGGGTGTCCTCTTTTCGGAAATGCATTAGTTTCCCCGTTTTCCTCGGTGGCTTGGACACCCAAGGCCCATATCTGTACGTTGTGCCGGTCGGCAGAATGTCTGAGATTTCAGCATGAAAACAGACTTGGGGTTATTTGTGTTTTAGACTTTCCCCTTGGCCGCCAGGTAGGTGCACCCACACATGTGAGGTACCGTTTTCATCGGGACACCTGTGGGAACGCATGACGGTAGGCCATGTGTTGTTGGGGGCGTGTTTTGATGGGTGCGTCGAGCGAAATGTGCGGAAAAAGTGTTTTTTTCCCAACATTTCGGACTTTGCGGGGCTCTCTGGGTAAAAAATTCTGGGGCGATGTGCGCAAATCATACCTCTGCGAATTCCCACGGGTGTCCTCTTTTCGGAAATGCATGGGGTTCCCTGTTTTCCTCGGTGGCTTGGACACCCGAGGGCCATATCTGTACGTTGTGCCGGTCGGCAGAATGTCTGAGATTTCGCTCTGAAAACAGACTTGGGGTTACTTGTGTTTTAGGCTTTCCCCTTGGCGGCCAGGTAGGTGCACCCACACATTTGAGGTACCGTTTTCATTGGGACACCTCTGGGAACGCGTGACTGTAGGCCATGTGTTGTTGGGGGCGTGTTTTGATGGGTGCGTCGCGCAAAATGTGCGGAAAAAGTGTTTTTTTTTCCTGACATTTCGGACTTTGCGGGGCTGTCTGGGTAAAAAATTCTGGGGCGATGTGCTCAAATCATACCTCTGCGGATTCCCACGGGTGTCCTCTTTTGGGAAATGCATGGGTTTCCCTGTTTTCCTCAGTGGCTTGGACACCCGAGGCCCATATCTGTACGTTGTGCCGGTTGGCAGAATGTCTGAGATTTCGCCATGAAAACAGACTTGGGGTTACTTGTGTTTTAGGCTTTCCCCTTGGCCGCCCGGTAGGTGCACCCACACATGTGAGGTACCGTTTTCATCGGGACACTTGTGGCAACGCGTGACGGTAGGCCATGTGTTGTTGGGGATGGGTTTTGATGGGTGCGTCGAGCGAAATGTGCGGAAAAAGTGTTTTTTTCCCGACATTTCGGACTTTGCGGGGCTGTCTGGGTAAAAAATTCTGGGGCGATGTGCGCAAATCATACCTATGCGGATTCCCACGGGTGTCCTCTTTTTGGAAATGCATGGGGTTCCCTGTTTTCCTCGGTGGCTTGGACACCCGAGGGCCATATCTGTACGTTGTGCCGGTCGGCAGAATGTCTGAGATTTCGCTCTTAAAACAGACTTGGGGTTACTTGTGTTTTAGGCTTTCCCCTTGGCGGCCAGGTAGGTGCACCCACACATGTGAGGTACTGTTTTCATCGGGACACCTGTGGGAATGCGTGACTGTAGGCCATGTATTGTTGGGGGCGTGTTTCGATGGGTGCGTCGAGCGAAATGTGCGGAAAAAGCCTTTTTTCCCCCACATTTCGGACTTTGCAGGGCTGTCTGAGTAATAAATTCTGGGGCGATGTGCGCAAATCATACCTATGCGGATTCCCACGGGTGTCCTCTTTTCGGAAATGCATGGGGTTCCCCGTTTTCCTTGGTGACTTGGACACCCGAGGCCCATATCTGTACGTTGTGCCGGTCGGCAGAATGTCTGAGATTTCGCTCTGAAAACAGACTTGGGGTTACTTGTGTTTTAGGCTTTCCCCTTGGCGGCCAGGTAGGTGCACCCACACATGTGGGGTACCGTTTTCATCGGGACACCTGTGGGAACACGTGACGGTAGGCCATGTGTTCTTGGGGGCATGTTTCGATGGGTGCGTATAGCGAAATGTGCGGAAAGGGCATTTTTTTCCCGACATTTCGGACTTTCCGGAGCTGTCTGGGAAATAAAATCTGGGGGGATGTGCGCAAATCATACCTCTGCTTATTCCCACGGTGACCTCTTTTCGGAAATGCATGGGGTTCCCTGTTTTCCTCGGTGGCTTGGACACCCGAGGCCCATATCTGTACGTTGTGCCGGTCGGCAGAATGTCTGAGATTTCGCTCTGAAAACAGACTTGGGGTTACTTGTGTTTTAGGCTTTCCCCTTGGCGGCCAGGTAGGTGCACCCACGCATGTGAGGTACCGTTTACATCGGGACCCCTGTGGGAACGCGAGATGGTAGGCCATGTGTTGTTGGGGCATGTTTCGATGGGTGCGTCGAGCGAAATGTGCGGAAAAAGTGTTTTTTTCCCGACATTTTGGACTTTGCGGGGCTGTCTGGGTAAAAAATTCTGGGGTGATGTGCGCAAATCATACCTCTGCGGATTCCCACGGGTGTCCTCTTTTCGGAAATGCATGGGTTTCCCTGTTTTCCTCGGTGGCTTGGACACCCGAGGCCCATATCTGTACGTTGTGCCGGTCGGCAGAATGTCTGAGATTTCAGCATGAAAACAGACTTGGGGTTATTTGTGTTTTAGGCTTTCCCCTTGGCCGCCAGGTAGGTGCACCCACACATGTGAGGTACCGTTTTCATCGGGACACCTGTGGGAACGCGTGACGGTAGGCCATGTGTTGTTGGGGGCGTGTTTTGATGGGTGCGTCGAGCGAAATGTGCGGAAAAAGTGTTTTTTTCCCGACATTTCGGACTTTGCGGGGCTGTCTGGGTAAACAATTCTGGGGCGATGTGCGCAAATCATACCTCTGCGGATTCCCACGGGTGTCCTCTTTTCGGAAATGCATGGGGTTCCCTGTTTTCCTCGGTGGCTTGGACACCCGAGGGCCATATCTGTACGTTGTGCCGGTCGGCAGAATGTCTGAGATTTCGCTCTGAAAACAGACTTGGGGTTACTTGTGTTTTAGGCTTTCCCCTTGGCGGCCAGGTAGGTGCACCCACACATGTGAGGTACCGTTTTCATCGGGACACCTCTGGGAACGCATGACTGTAGGCCATGTGTTGTTGGGGGTGTGTTTTGATGGGTGCGTCGAGCGAAATGTGCGGAAAAAGTGTTTTTTTCCCGACATTTCGGACTTTGCGGGGCTGTCTGGGTAAAAAATTCTGGGGCGATGTGCGCAAATCATACCTCTCCGGATTCCCACGGGTGTCCTCTTTTTGGAAATGCATGGGGTTCCCTGTTTTCCTCTGTGGCTTGGACACCCGAGGCCCATATCTGTACGTTGTGCCGGTCGGCAGAATGTATGAGATTTCGCTCTGAAAACAGACTTGGGGTTACTTGTGTTTTAGGCTTTCCCCTTGGCGGCCAGGTAGGTGCACCCACACATGTGAGGTACTGTTTTCATCGGGACACCTGTGGGAACGGTGACTGTAGGCCATGTGTTGTTGGGGGCGTGTTTCGATGGGTGCGTCGAGCGAAATGTGCGGAAAAAGCCTTTTTTTCCCCACATTTCGGACTTTGCAGGGCTGTCTGGGTAATAAATTCTGGGGCGATATGCGCAAATCATACCTATGCGGATTCCCACGGGTGTCCTCTTTTCGGAAATGCATGGGGTTCCCCGTTTTCCTTGGTGACTTGGACACACGAGGCCCATATCTGTACGTTGTGCCATTCGGCAGAATGTCTGAGATTTCGCTCTGAAAACAGACTTGGGGTTACTTGTGTTTTAGACTTTCCCCTTGGCGGCCAGGTAGGTGCACCCACACATGTGGGGTACCGTTTTCATTGGGACACCTGTGGGAACGCGGGACGGTAGGCCATGTGTTGTTGGGGGCGTGTTTCGATGGGTGCGTCGAGCAAAATGTGCGGAAAAAGCGTTTTTTTCCCCACATTTCGGACTTTGCAGGGCTGTCTGGGTAATAAATTCTGGGGCGATGTGCGCAAATCATACCTCTGCGGATTCCCACGGGTGTCCTCTTTTCGGAAATGCATGGGGTTCCCTGTTTTCCTCGGTGGCTTGGACACCCGAGGGCCCTATCTGTACGTTGTGCCGGTCGGCAGAATGTCTGAGATTTCCCTCTGAAAACAGACTTGGGGTTACTTGTGTTTTAGGCTTTCCCCTTGGCGGCCAGGTAGGTGCACCCACACATGTGAGGTACCGTTTTCATCGGGACACCTGTGGGAACCCGTGACGGTAGGCCATGTGTTGTTGGGGGCGTGTTTCGATGGGTGCGTCGAGCAAAATGTGCGGAAAAGGCGTTTTTTTCCCGACATTTCGGACCTTGCGGGGCTGTCTGGGTAATAAAATCTGGGGTGATGTGCGCAAATCATACCTCTGCGTATTCCCACGGGTGTCCTCTTTTCGGAAATGCATGGGTTTCCCTGTTTTCCTCAGTGGCTTGGACACCCGAGGCCCATATCTGTACGTTGTGCCGGTCGGCAGAATGTCTGAGATTTCGCCATGAAAACAGACTTGGGGTTACTTGTGTTTTAGGCTTTCCCCTTGGCCGCCAGGTAGGTGCACCCACACATTTGAGGTACCGTTTTCATTGGGACACCTGTGGGATCGCGTGACGGTAGGCCATGTGTTGTTGGGGGCGTGTTTCGATGGGTGCGTCGAGCAAAATGTGCGGAAAAGGTGTTTTTTTCCCGACATTTCGGACTTTGCGGGGCTGTCTGGGTAAAAAATTCTGGGGCGATGTGCGCAAATCATACCTCTGCGGATTCCCACGGGCGTCCTCTTTTCGGAAATGCATGGGTTTCCCTGTTTTCCTCAGTGGCTTGGACACCCCAGGCCCATATCTGTACGTTGTGCCGGTCGGCAGAATGTCTGCGATTTCGCCATGAAAACAGACTTGGGGTTACTTGTGTTTTAGGCTTTCCCCTTGGCCGCCAGGTAGGTGCACCCACACATTTGAGGTACCGTTTTCATCGGGACACCTGTGGGAACGCGTCACGGTAGGCCATGTGTTGTTGGGGGCGTGTTTTGATGGGTGCGTCGTGCGAAATGTGCGGAAAAGGTGTTTTTTTCCCAACATTTCGGACTTTGCGAGGCTGTCTGGGTAAAAAATTCTGGGGCGATGTGCGCAAATAATACCTCTGCGGATTCCCACCGGTGTCCTCTTTTCGGAAATGCATGTGGTTCCCTGTTTTCCTCGGTGGCTTGGACACCCGAGGGCCATATCTGTACGTTGTGCCAGT
This sequence comes from Ambystoma mexicanum, assembly GCF_040938575.1. Lineage (NCBI taxonomy): Eukaryota > Metazoa > Chordata > Amphibia > Caudata > Ambystomatidae > Ambystoma > Ambystoma mexicanum. Next base: position 723,426,417 of record NC_090923.1, read on the forward strand.
CGGCAGAATGTCTGAGATTTCGCTCTGAAAACAGACTTGGGGTTACTTGTGTTTTAGGCTTTCCCCTTGGCCGCCAGGTAGGTGCACCCACACATGTGAGGTACCGTTTTCATTGGGACACCTGTGGGAACGCGTGACGGTAGGCCATGTGTTGTTGGGGGCGTGTTTCGATGGGTGGGTCGAGCGAAATGTGCGGAAAAAGCGTTTTTTTCCCCACATTTCGTACTTTGCAGGGCTGTCTGGGTAATAAATTCTGGGGCGATGTGCGCAAATCATACCTCTGCGGATTCCCACGGGTGTCCTCTTTTCGGAAATGCATGGGGTTCCCTGTTTTCCTCGGTGGCTTGGACACCCGAGGCCCAGATCTGTACGTTGTGCCGGTCGGCAGAATGTCTGAGATTTCCCTCTGAAAACAGACTTGGGGTTACTTGTGTTTTAGGCTTTCCCCTTGGCAGCCAGGTAGGTGCACCCACACATGTGAGGTACCGTTTTCATCGGGACACCTGTGGGAACGCGTGACGGTAGGCCATGTGTTGTTGGGGGCGTGTTTCAATGGGTGCGTCGAGCGAAATGTGCGGAAAAGGCGTTTTTTTCCCGACATTTCGGACTTTGCTGGGCTATCTGGGTAATAAAATCTGGGGCGATGTGCGCAAATCATACCTCTGCGTATTCCCACGGGTGTCATCTTTTCGGAAATGCATGGGGTTCCCTGTTTTCCTCGGTGGCTTGGACACCCGAGGGCCATATCTGTACGTTGTGCCGGTCGGCAGAATGTCTGAGATTTCGCTCTGAAAACAGACTTGGGGTTACTTGTGTTTTAGGCTTTCCCCTTGGCGGCCAGGTAGGTGCACCCACACATGTGAGGTACCGTTTTCATCGGGACACCTGTGGGAACCCGTGACGGTAGGCCATGTGTTGTTGGGGGCGTGTTTCGATGGGTGCGTCGAGCAAAATGTGCGGAAAAGCCGTTTTTTTCCCGACATTTCGGACCTTGCGGGGCTGTCTGGGTAATAAAATCTGTGGTGATGTGCGCAAATCATACCTCTGCGTATTCCCACGGGTGTCCTCTTTTTGGAAATGCATGGGGTTCCCTGTTTTCCTCGGTGGCTTGGACACCCGAGGCCCATATCTGTACGTTGTGCCGGTCGGCAGAATGTCTGAGATTTCGCTCTGAAAACAGACTTGGGGTTACTTGTGTTTTAGGCTTTCCCCTTGGCGGCCAGGTAGGTGCACCCACACATGTGAGGTACCGTTTTCATCGGGACACCTGTGGGAACCTGTGATTGTAGGCCATGTGTTGTTGGGGGCGTGTTTCGATGGGTGCGTCGAGCAAAATGTGCGGAAAAGGCGTTTTTTTCCCGACATTTCGGACTTTGCGGGGCTGTCTGGGTAAAAAATTCTGGGGCGATGTGCGCAAATCATACCTCTGCGGATTCCCACGGGCGTCCTCTTTTCGGAAATGCATGGGTTTCCCTGTTTTCCTCAGTGGCTTGGACACCCCAGGCCCATATCTGTACGTTGTGCCGGTCGGCAGAATGTCTGAGATTTCGCCATGAAAACAGACTTGGGGTTACTTGTGTTTTAGGCTTTCCCCTTGGCCGCCAGGTAGGTGCACCCACACATTTGAGGTACCGTTTTCATCGGGACACCCTTGGGAACGCATCACGGTAGGCCATGTGTTGTTGGGGGCGTGTTTTGATGGGTGCGTCGTGCGAAATGTGCGGAAAAGGTGTTTTTTTCCCAACATTTCGGACTTTGCGAGGCTGTCTGGGTAAAAAATTCTGGGGCGATGTGCGCAAATCATACCTCTGCGGATTCCCACCGGTGTCCTCTTTTCGGAAATGCATGTGGTTCCCTGTTTTCCTCGGTGGCTTGGACACCCGAGGGCCATATCTGTACGTTGTGCCGGTCGGCAGAATGTCTGAGATTTCGCTCTGAAAACAGACTTGGGGTTACTTGTGTTTTAGGCTTTCCCCTTGGCCGCCAGGTAGGTGCACCCACACATGTGAGGTACCGTTTTGATTGGGACACCTGTGGGAACGCGTGACGGTAGGCCATGTGTTGTTGGGGGCGTGTTTCGATGGGTGCGTCGAGCGAAATGTGCGGAAAAAGCGTTTTTTTCCCCACATTTCGTACTTTGCAGGGCTGTCTGGGTAATAAATTCTGGGGCGATGTGCGCAAATCATACCTCTGCGGATTCCCACGGGTGTCCTCTTTTCGGAAATGCATGGGGTTCCCTGTTTTCCTCGGTGGCTTGGACACCCGAGGCCCAGATCTGTACGTTGTGCCGGTCGGCAGAATGTCTGAGATTTCCCTCTGAAAACAGACTTGGGGTTACTTGTGTTTTAGGCTTTCCCCTTGGCAGCCAGGTAGGTGCACCCACACATGTGAGGTACTGTTTTCATCGGGACACCTGTGGGAACGTGTGACGGTAGGCCATGTGTTGTTGGGGGCGTGTTTCAATGGGTGCGTCGAGCGAAATGTGCGGAAAAGGCGTTTTTTTCCCGACATTTCAGGCTTTGCTGGGCTATCTGGGTAATAAAATCTGGGGTGATGTGCGCAAATCATACCTCTGCGTATTCCCACGGGTGTCCTCTTTTTGGAAATGCATGGGGTTCCCTGTTTTCCTCGGTGGCTTGGACACCCGAGGCCCATATCTGTACGTTGTGCCGGTCGGCAGAATGTCTGAGATTTCGCTCTGAAAACAGACTTGGGGTTACTTGTGTTTTAGGCTTTCCCCTTGGCGGCCAGGTAGGTGCACCCACACATGTGAGGTACCGTTTTCATCGGGACACCTGTGGGAACCCGTGATTGTAGGCCATGTGTTGTTGGGGGTGTGTTTCGATGGGTGCGTCGAGCAAAATGTGCGGAAAAGGCGTTTTTTTCCCGACATTTCGGACTTTGCGGGGCTGTCTGGGTAAAAAATTCTGGGGCGATGTGCGCAAATCATACCTCTGCGGATTCCCACGGGCGTCCTCTTTTCGGAAATGCATGGGTTTCCCTGTTTTCCTCAGTGGCTTGGACACCCCAGGCCCATATCTGTACGTTGTGCCGGTCGGCAGAATGTCTGAGATTTCGCCATGAAAACAGACTTGGGGTTACTTGTGTTTTAGGCTTTCCCCTTGGCCGCCAGGTAGGTGCACCCACACATTTGAGGTACTGTTTTCATCGGGACACCCTTGGGAACGCGTCACGGTAGGCCATGTGTTGTTGGGGGCGTGTTTTGATGGGTGCGTCGTGCGAAATGTGCGGAAAAGGTGTTTTTTTCCCAACATTTCGGACTTTGCGAGGCTGTCTGGGTAAAAAATTCTGGGGCGATGTGCGCAAATCATACCTCTGCGGATTCCCACCGGTGTCCTCTTTTCGGAAATGCATGTGGTTCCCTGTTTTCCTCGGTGGCTTGGACACCCGAGGGCCATATCTGTACGTTTTGCCGGTCGGCAGAATGTCTGAGATTTCGCTCTGAAAACAGACTTGGGGTTACTTGTGTTTTAGGCTTTCCCCTTGGCCGCCAGGTAGGTGCACCCACACATGTGAGGTACCGTTTTCATTGGGACACCTGTGGGAACGCGTGACGGTAGGCCATGTGTTGTTGGGGGCGTGTTTCGATGGGTGCGTCGAGCGAAATGTGCAGAAAAAGCGTTTTTTTCCCCACATTTCGTACTTTGCAGGGCTGTCTGGGTAATAAATTCTGGGGCGATGTGCGCAAATCATACCTCTGCGGATTCCCACGGGTGTCCTCTTTTCGGAAATGCATGGGGTTCCCTGTTTTCCTCGGTGGCTTGGACACCCGAGGCCGGGATCTGTACGTTGTGCCGGTCGGCAGAATGTCTGAGATTTCCCTCTGAAAACAGACTTGGGGTTACTTGTGTTTTAGGCTTTCCCCTTGGCAGCCAGGTAGGTGCACCCACACATGTGAGGTACCGTTTTCATCGGGACACCTGTGGGAACGCGTGACGGTAGGCCATGTGTTGTTGGGGGCGTGTTTCAATGGGTGCGTCGAGCGAAATGTGCGGAAAAGGCGTTTTTTTCCCGACATTTCGGACTTTGCTGGGCTATCTGGGTAATAAAATCTGGGGCGATGTGCGCAAATCATACCTCTGCGTATTCCCACGGGTGTCATCTTTTCGGAAATGCATGGGGTTCCCTGTTTTCCTCGGTGGCTTGGACACCCGAGGGCCATATCTGTACGTTGTGCCGGTCGGCAGAATGTCTGAGATTTCGCTCTGAAAACAGACTTGGGGTTACTTGTGTTTTAGGCTTTCCCCTTGGCGGCCAGGTAGGTGCACCCACACATGTGAGGTACCGTTTTCATCGGGACACCTGTGGGAACCCGTGACGGTAGGCCATGTGTTGTTGGGGGCGTGTCTCGATGGGTGCGTCGAGCAAAATGTGCGGAAAAGGCGTTTTTTTCCCGACATTTCGGACCTTGTGGGGCTGTCTGGGTAATAAAATCTGGGGTGATGTGCGCAAATCATACCTCTGCGTATTCCCACGGGTGTCCTCTTTTTGGAAATGCATGGGGTTCCCTATTTTCCTCGGTGGCTTGGACACCCGAGGCCCATATCTGTACGTTGTGCCGGTCGGCAGAATGTCTGAGATTTCGCTCTGAAAACAGACTTGGGGTTACTTGTGTTTTAGGCTTTCCCCTTGGCGGCCAGGTAGGTGCACCCACACATGTGAGGTACCGTTTTCATCGGGACACCTGTGGGAACGCGTGACGGTAGGCCATGTGTTGTTGGGGGCGTGTCTCGATGGGTGCGTCGAGCGAAATGTGCGGAAAAAGCGTTTTTTTCCCCACATTTCGTACTTTGCAGGGCTGTCTGGGTAATAAATTCTGGGGCGATGTGCGCAAATCATACCTCTGCGGATTCCCACGGGTGTCCTCTTTTCGGAAATGCATGGGGTTCCCTGTTTTCCTCGGTGGCTTGGACACCCGAGGCCCAGATCTGTACGTTGTGCCGGTCGGCAGAATGTCTGAGATTTCCCTCTGAAAACAGACTTGGGGTTACTTGTGTTTTAGGCTTTCCCCTTGGCAGCCAGGTAGGTGCACCCACACATGTGAGGTACCGTTTTCATCGGGACACCTGTGGGAACGCGTGACGGTAGGCCATGTGTTGTTGGGGGCGTGTTTCAATGGGTGCGTCGAGCGAAATGTGCGGAAAAGGCGTTTTTTTCCCGACATTTCGGACTTTGCTGGGCTATCTGGGTAATAAAATCTGGGGCGATGTGCGCAAATCATACCTCCGCGTATTCCCACGGGTGTCATCTTTTCGTAAATGCATGGGGTTCCCTGTTTTCCTCGGTGGCTTGGACACCCGAGGGCCATATCTGTACGTTGTGCCGGTCGGCAGAATGTCTGAGATTTCGCTCTGAAAACAGACTTGGGGTTACTTGTGTTTTAGGCTTTCCCCTTGGCGGCCAGGTAGGTGCACCCACACATGTGAGATACCGTTTTCATCGGGACACCTGTGGGAACCCGTGACGGTAGGCCATGTGTTGTTGGGGGCGTGTTTCGATGGGTGCGTCGAGCAAAATGTGCGGAAAAGGCGTTTTTTTCCCGACATTTCGGAACTTGCGGGGCTGTCTGGGTAATAAAATCTGGGGTGATGTGCGCAAATCATACCTCTGCATATTCCCACGGGTGTCCTCTTTTTGGAAATGCATGGGGTTCCCTGTTTTCCTCGGTGGCTTGGACACCCGAGGCCCAGATCTGTACGTTGTGCCGGTCGGCAGAATGTCTGAGATTTCCTTCTGAAAACAGACTTGGGGTTACTTGTGTTTTAGGCTTTCCCCTTGGCAGCCAGGTAGGTGCACCCACACATGTGAGGTACCGTTTTCATCGGGACACCTGTGGGAACGCGTGACGGTAGGCCATGTGTTGTTGGGGGCGTGTTTCAATGGGTGCGTCGAGCGAAATGTGCGGAAAAGGCGTTTTTTTCCCGACATTTCGGACTTTGCTGGGCTATCTGGGTAATAAAATCTGGGGCGATGTGCGCAAATCATACCTCTGCGTATTCCCACGGGTGTCATCTTTTCGGAAATGCATGGGGTTCCCTGTTTTCCTCGGTGGCTTGGACACCCGAGGGCCATATCTGTATGTTGTGCCGGTCGGCAGAATGTCTGAGATTTCGCTCTGAAAACAGACTTGGGGTTACTTGTGTTTTAGGCTTTCCCCTTGGCGGCCAGGTAGGTGCACCCACACATGTGAGGTACCGTTTTCATCGGGACACCTGTGGGAACCCGTGACGGTAGGCCATGTGTTGTTGGGGGCGTGTTTCGATGGGTGCGTCGAGCAAAATGTGCGGAAAAGCCGTTTTTTTCCCAACATTTCGGACCTTGCGGGGCTGTCTGGGTAATAAAATCTGGGGTGATGTGCGCAAATCATACCTCTGCGTATTCCCACGGGTGTCCTCTTTTTGGAAATGCATGGGGTTCCCTGTTTTCCTCGGTGGCTTGGACACCCGAGGCCCATATCTGTACGTTGTGCCGGTCGGCAGAATGTCTGAGATTTCGCTCTGAAAACAGACTTGGGGTTACTTGTGTTTTAGGCTTTCCCCTTGGCGGCCAGGTAGGTGCACCCACACATGTGAGGTACCGTTTTCATCGGGACACCTGTGGGAACCCGTGATTGTAGGCCATGTGTTGTTGGGGGCGTGTTTCGATGGGTGCGTCGAGCAAAATGTGCGGAAAAGGCGTTTTTTTCCCGACATTTCGGACTTTGCGGGGCTGTCTGGGTAAAAAATTCTGGGGCGATGTGCGCAAATCATACCTCTGCGGATTCCCACGGGCGTCCTCTTTTCGGAAATGCATGGGTTTCCCTGTTTTCCTCAGTGGCTTGGACACCCCAGGCCCATATCTGTACGTTGTGCCGGTCGGCAGAATGTCTGAGATTTCGCCATGAAAACAGACTTGGGGTTACTTGTGTTTTAGGCTTTCCCCTTGGCCGCCAGGTAGGTGCACCCACACATTTGAGGTACCGTTTTCATCGGGACACCCTTGGGAACGCGTCACTGTAGGCCATGTGTTGTTGGGGGCGTGTTTTGATGGGTGCGTCGTGCGAAATGTGCGGAAAAGGTGTTTTTTTCCCAACATTTCGGACTTTGCGAGGCTGTCTGGGTAAAAAATTCTGGGGCGATGTGCGCAAATCATACCTCTGCGGATTCCCACCGGTGTCCTCTTTTCGGAAATGCATGTGGTTCCCTGTTTTCCTCGGTGGCTTGGACACCCGAGGGCCATATCTGTACGTTGTGCCGGTCGGCAGAATGTCTGAGATTTCGCTCTGAAAACAGACTTGGGGTTACTTGTGTTTTAGGCTTTCCCCTTGGCCGCCAGGTAGGTGCACCCACACATGTGAGGTACCGTTTTGATTGGGACACCTGTGGGAACGCGTGACGGTAGGCCATGTGTTGTTGGGGGCGTGTTTCGATGGGTGCGTCGAGCGAAATGTGCGGAAAAAGCGTTTTTTCCCCCACATTTCGTACTTTGCAGGGCTGGCGTGTTTCGATGGGTGCGTCGAGCGAAATGTGCGGAAAAGGCGTTTTTTTCCCGACATTTCAGGCTTTGCTGGGCTATCTGGGTAATAAAATCTGGGGCGATGTGCGCAAATCATACCTCTGCGTATTCCCACGGGTGTCATCTTTTCGGAAATGCATGGGGTTCCCTGTTTTCCTCGGTGGCTTGGACACCCGAGGGCCATATCTGTACGTTGTGCCGGTCGGCAGAATGTCTGAGATTTCGCTCTGAAAACAGACTTGGGGTTACTTGTGTTTTAGGCTTTCCCCTTGGCGGCCAGGTAGGTGCACCCACACATGTGAGGTACCGTTTTCATCGGGACACCTTTGGGAACCCGTGACGGTAGGCCATGTGTTGTTGGGGGCGTGTTTCAATGGGTGCGTCGAGCAAAATGTGCGGAAAAGGCGTTTTTTTCCCGACATTTCGGACCTTGCGGGGCTGTCTGGGTAATAAAATCTGGGGTGATGTGCGCAAATCATACCTCTGCGTATTCCCACGGGTGTCCTCTTTTTGGAAATGCATGGGGTTCCCTGTTTTCCTCGGTGGCTTGGACACCCGAGGCCCATATCTGTACGTTGTGCCGGTCGGCAGAATGTCTGAGATTTCGCTCTGAAAACAGACTTGGGGTTACTTGTGTTTTAGGCTTTCCCCTTGGCGGCCAGGTAGGTGCACCCACACATGTGAGGTACCGTTTTCATCGGGACACCTGTGGGAACCCGTGATTGTAGGCCATGTGTTGTTGGGGGCGTGTTTCGATGGGTGCGTCAAGCAAAATGTGCGGAAAAGGCGTTTTTTTCCCGACATTTCGGACTTTGCGGGGCTGTCTGGGTAAAAAATTCTGGGGCGATGTGCGCAAATCATACCTCTGCGGATTCCCACGGGCGTCCTCTTTTCGGAAATGCATGGGTTTCCCTGTTTTCCTCAGTGGCTTGGACACCCCAGGCCCATATCTGTACGTTGTGCCGGTCGGCAGAATGTCTGAGATTTCGCCATGAAAACAGACTTGGGGTTACTTGTGTTTTAGGCTTTCCCCTTGGCCGCCAGGTAGGTGCACCCACACATTTGAGGTACCGTTTTCATCGGGACACCCTTGGGAACGCGTCATGGTAGGCCATGTGTTGTTGGGGGCGTGTTTTGATGGGTGCGTCGTGCGAAATGTGCGGAAAAGGTGTTTTTTTCCCAACATTTCGGACTTTGCGAGGCTGTCTGGGTAAAAAATTCTGGGGCGATGTGCGCAAATCATACCTCTGCGGATTCCCACCGGTGTCCTCTTTTCGGAAATGCATGTGGTTCCCTGTTTTCCTCGGTGGCTTGGACACCCGAGGGCCATATCTGTACGTTGTGCCGGTCGGCAGAATGTCTGAGATTTCGCTCTGAAAACAGACTTGGGGTTACTTGTGTTTTAGGCTTTCCCCTTGGCCGCCAGGTAGGTGCACCCACACATGTGAGGTACCGTTTTCATTGGGACACCTGTGGGAACGCGTGACGGTAGGCCATGTGTTGTTGGGGGCGTGTTTCGATGGGTGCGTCGAGCGAAATGTGCGGAAAAAGCGTTTTTTTCCCCACATTTCGTACTTTGCAGGGCTGTCTGGGTAATAAATTCTGGGGCGATGTGCGCAAATCATACCTCTGCGGATTCCCACGGGTGTCCTCTTTTCGGAAATGCATGGGGTTCCCTGTTTTCCTCGGTGGCTTGGACACCCGAGGCCCAGATCTGTACGTTGTGCCGGTCGGCAGAATGTCTGAGATTTCCCTCTGAAAACAGACTTGGGGTTACTTGTGTTTTAGGCTTTCCCCTTGGCAGCCAGGTAGGTGCACCCACACATGTGAGGTACCGTTTTCATCGGGACACCTGTGGGAACGCTTGACGGTAGGCCATGTGTTGTTGGGGGCGTGTTTTGATGGGTGCGTCGTGCGAAATGTGCGGAAAAGGTGTTTTTTTCCCAACATTTCGGACTTTGCGAGGCTGTCTGGGTAAAAAATTCTGGGGCGATGTGCGCAAATAATACCTCTGCGGATTCCCACCGGTGTCCTCTTTTCGGAAATGCATGTGGTTCCCTGTTTTCCTCGGTGGCTTGGACACCCGAGGGCCATATCTGTACGTTGTGCCAGTCGGCAGAATGTCTGAGATTTCGCTCTGAAAACAGACTTGGGGTTACTTGTGTTTTAGGCTTTCCCCTTGGCCGCCAGGTAGGTGCACCCACACATGTGAGGTACCGTTTTCATTGGGACACCTGTGGGAACGCGTGACGGTAGGCCATGTGTTGTTGGGGGCGTGTTTCGATGGGTGGGTCGAGCGAAATGTGCGGAAAAAGCGTTTTTTTCCCCACATTTCGTACTTTGCAGGGCTGTCTGGGTAATAAATTCTGGGGCGATGTGCGCAAATCATACCTCTGCGGATTCCCACGGGTGTCCTCTTTTCGGAAATGCATGGGGTTCCCTGTTTTCCTCGGTGGCTTGGACACCCGAGGCCCAGATCTGTACGTTGTGCCGGTCGGCAGAATGTCTGAGATTTCCCTCTGAAAACAGACTTGGGGTTACTTGTGTTTTAGGCTTTCCCCTTGGCAGCCAGGTAGGTGCACCCACACATGTGAGGTACCGTTTTCATCGGGACACCTGTGGGAACGCGTGACGGTAGGCCATGTGTTGTTGGGGGCGTGTTTCAATGGGTGCGTCGAGCGAAATGTGCGGAAAAGGCGTTTTTTTCCCGACATTTCGGACTTTGCTGGGCTATCTGGGTAATAAAATCTGGGGCGATGTGCGCAAATCATACCTCTGCGTATTCCCACGGGTGTCATCTTTTCGGAAATGCATGGGGTTCCCTGTTTTCCTCGGTGGCTTGGACACCCGAGGGCCATATCTGTACGTTGTGCCGGTCGGCAGAATGTCTGAGATTTCGCTCTGAAAACAGACTTGGGGTTACTTGTGTTTTAGGCTTTCCCCTTGGCGGCCAGGTAGGTGCACCCACACATGTGAGGTACCGTTTTCATCGGGACACCTGTGGGAACCCGTGACGGTAGGCCATGTGTTGTTGGGGGCGTGTTTCGATGGGTGCGTCGAGCAAAATGTGCGGAAAAGCCGTTTTTTTCCCGACATTTCGGACCTTGCGGGGCTGTCTGGGTAATAAAATCTGTGGTGATGTGCGCAAATCATACCTCTGCGTATTCCCACGGGTGTCCTCTTTTTGGAAATGCATGGGGTTCCCTGTTTTCCTCGGTGGCTTGGACACCCGAGGCCCATATCTGTACGTTGTGCCGGTCGGCAGAATGTCTGAGATTTCGCTCTGAAAACAGACTTGGGGTTACTTGTGTTTTAGGCTTTCCCCTTGGCGGCCAGGTAGGTGCACCCACACATGTGAGGTACCGTTTTCATCGGGACACCTGTGGGAACCTGTGATTGTAGGCCATGTGTTGTTGGGGGCGTGTTTCGATGGGTGCGTCGAGCAAAATGTGCGGAAAAGGCGTTTTTTTCCCGACATTTCGGACTTTGCGGGGCTGTCTGGGTAAAAAATTCTGGGGCGATGTGCGCAAATCATACCTCTGCGGATTCCCACGGGCGTCCTCTTTTCGGAAATGCATGGGTTTCCCTGTTTTCCTCAGTGGCTTGGACACCCCAGGCCCATATCTGTACGTTGTGCCGGTCGGCAGAATGTCTGAGATTTCGCCATGAAAACAGACTTGGGGTTACTTGTGTTTTAGGCTTTCCCCTTGGCCGCCAGGTAGGTGCACCCACACATTTGAGGTACCGTTTTCATCGGGACACCCTTGGGAACGCATCACGGTAGGCCATGTGTTGTTGGGGGCGTGTTTTGATGGGTGCGTCGTGCGAAATGTGCGGAAAAGGTGTTTTTTTCCCAACATTTCGGACTTTGCGAGGCTGTCTGGGTAAAAAATTCTGGGGCGATGTGCGCAAATCATACCTCTGCGGATTCCCACCGGTGTCCTCTTTTCGGAAATGCATGTGGTTCCCTGTTTTCCTCGGTGGCTTGGACACCCGAGGGCCATATCTGTACGTTGTGCCGGTCGGCAGAATGTCTGAGATTTCGCTCTGAAAACAGACTTGGGGTTACTTGTGTTTTAGGCTTTCCCCTTGGCCGCCAGGTAGGTGCACCCACACATGTGAGGTACCGTTTTGATTGGGACACCTGTGGGAACGCGTGACGGTAGGCCATGTGTTGTTGGGGGCGTGTTTCGATGGGTGCGTCGAGCGAAATGTGCGGAAAAAGCGTTTTTTTCCCCACATTTCGTACTTTGCAGGGCTGTCTGGGTAATAAATTCTGGGGCGATGTGCGCAAATCATACCTCTGCGGATTCCCACGGGTGTCCTCTTTTCGGAAATGCATGGGGTTCCCTGTTTTCCTCGGTGGCTTGGACACCCGAGGCCCAGATCTGTACGTTGTGCCGGTCGGCAGAATGTCTGAGATTTCCCTCTGAAAACAGACTTGGGGTTACTTGTGTTTTAGGCTTTCCCCTTGGCAGCCAGGTAGGTGCACCCACACATGTGAGGTACTGTTTTCATCGGGACACCTGTGGGAACGTGTGACGGTAGGCCATGTGTTGTTGGGGGCGTGTTTCAATGGGTGCGTCGAGCGAAATGTGCGGAAAAGGCGTTTTTTTCCCGACATTTCAGGCTTTGCTGGGCTATCTGGGTAATAAAATCTGGGGTGATGTGCGCAAATCATACCTCTGCGTATTCCCACGGGTGTCCTCTTTTTGGAAATGCATGGGGTTCCCTGTTTTCCTCGGTGGCTTGGACACCCGAGGCCCATATCTGTACGTTGTGCCGGTCGGCAGAATGTCTGAGATTTCGCTCTGAAAACAGACTTGGGGTTACTTGTGTTTTAGGCTTTCCCCTTGGCGGCCAGGTAGGTGCACCCACACATGTGAGGTACCGTTTTCATCGGGACACCTGTGGGAACCCGTGATTGTAGGCCATGTGTTGTTGGGGGTGTGTTTCGATGGGTGCGTCGAGCAAAATGTGCGGAAAAGGCGTTTTTTTCCCGACATTTCGGACTTTGCGGGGCTGTCTGGGTAAAAAATTCTGGGGCGATGTGCGCAAATCATACCTCTGCGGATTCCCACGGGCGTCCTCTTTTCGGAAATGCATGGGTTTCCCTGTTTTCCTCAGTGGCTTGGACACCCCAGGCCCATATCTGTACGTTGTGCCGGTCGGCAGAATGTCTGAGATTTCGCCATGAAAACAGACTTGGGGTTACTTGTGTTTTAGGCTTTCCCCTTGGCCGCCAGGTAGGTGCACCCACACATTTGAGGTACTGTTTTCATCGGGACACCCTTGGGAACGCGTCACGGTAGGCCATGTGTTGTTGGGGGCGTGTTTTGATGGGTGCGTCGTGCGAAATGTGCGGAAAAGGTGTTTTTTTCCCAACATTTCGGACTTTGCGAGGCTGTCTGGGTAAAAAATTCTGGGGCGATGTGCGCAAATCATACCTCTGCGGATTCCCACCGGTGTCCTCTTTTCGGAAATGCATGTGGTTCCCTGTTTTCCTCGGTGGCTTGGACACCCGAGGGCCATATCTGTACGTTTTGCCGGTCGGCAGAATGTCTGAGATTTCGCTCTGAAAACAGACTTGGGGTTACTTGTGTTTTAGGCTTTCCCCTTGGCCGCCAGGTAGGTGCACCCACACATGTGAGGTACCGTTTTCATTGGGACACCTGTGGGAACGCGTGACGGTAGGCCATGTGTTGTTGGGGGCGTGTTTCGATGGGTGCGTCGAGCGAAATGTGCAGAAAAAGCGTTTTTTTCCCCACATTTCGTACTTTGCAGGGCTGTCTGGGTAATAAATTCTGGGGCGATGTGCGCAAATCATACCTCTGCGGATTCCCACGGGTGTCCTCTTTTCGGAAATGCATGGGGTTCCCTGTTTTCCTCGGTGGCTTGGACACCCGAGGCCGGGATCTGTACGTTGTGCCGGTCGGCAGAATGTCTGAGATTTCCCTCTGAAAACAGACTTGGGGTTACTTGTGTTTTAGGCTTTCCCCTTGGCAGCCAGGTAGGTGCACCCACACATGTGAGGTACCGTTTTCATCGGGACACCTGTGGGAACGCGTGACGGTAGGCCATGTGTTGTTGGGGGCGTGTTTCAATGGGTGCGTCGAGCGAAATGTGCGGAAAAGGCGTTTTTTTCCCGACATTTCGGACTTTGCTGGGCTATCTGGGTAATAAAATCTGGGGCGATGTGCGCAAATCATACCTCTGCGTATTCCCACGGGTGTCATCTTTTCGGAAATGCATGGGGTTCCCTGTTTTCCTCGGTGGCTTGGACACCCGAGGGCCATATCTGTACGTTGTGCCGGTCGGCAGAATGTCTGAGATTTCGCTCTGAAAACAGACTTGGGGTTACTTGTGTTTTAGGCTTTCCCCTTGGCGGCCAGGTAGGTGCACCCACACATGTGAGGTACCGTTTTCATCGGGACACCTGTGGGAACCCGTGACGGTAGGCCATGTGTTGTTGGGGGCGTGTCTCGATGGGTGCGTCGAGCAAAATGTGCGGAAAAGGCGTTTTTTTCCCGACATTTCGGACCTTGTGGGGCTGTCTGGGTAATAAAATCTGGGGTGATGTGCGCAAATCATACCTCTGCGTATTCCCACGGGTGTCCTCTTTTTGGAAATGCATGGGGTTCCCTATTTTCCTCGGTGGCTTGGACACCCGAGGCCCATATCTGTACGTTGTGCCGGTCGGCAGAATGTCTGAGATTTCGCTCTGAAAACAGACTTGGGGTTACTTGTGTTTTAGGCTTTCCCCTTGGCGGCCAGGTAGGTGCACCCACACATGTGAGGTACCGTTTTCATCGGGACACCTGTGGGAACGCGTGACGGTAGGCCATGTGTTGTTGGGGGCGTGTCTCGATGGGTGCGTCGAGCGAAATGTGCGGAAAAAGCGTTTTTTTCCCCACATTTCGTACTTTGCAGGGCTGTCTGGGTAATAAATTCTGGGGCGATGTGCGCAAATCATACCTCTGCGGATTCCCACGGGTGTCCTCTTTTCGGAAATGCATGGGGTTCCCTGTTTTCCTCGGTGGCTTGGACACCCGAGGCCCAGATCTGTACGTTGTGCCGGTCGGCAGAATGTCTGAGATTTCCCTCTGAAAACAGACTTGGGGTTACTTGTGTTTTAGGCTTTCCCCTTGGCAGCCAGGTAGGTGCACCCACACATGTGAGGTACCGTTTTCATCGGGACACCTGTGGGAACGCGTGACGGTAGGCCATGTGTTGTTGGGGGCGTGTTTCAATGGGTGCGTCGAGCGAAATGTGCGGAAAAGGCGTTTTTTTCCCGACATTTCGGACTTTGCTGGGCTATCTGGGTAATAAAATCTGGGGCGATGTGCGCAAATCATACCTCCGCGTATTCCCACGGGTGTCATCTTTTCGTAAATGCATGGGGTTCCCTGTTTTCCTCGGTGGCTTGGACACCCGAGGGCCATATCTGTACGTTGTGCCGGTCGGCAGAATGTCTGAGATTTCGCTCTGAAAACAGACTTGGGGTTACTTGTGTTTTAGGCTTTCCCCTTGGCGGCCAGGTAGGTGCACCCACACATGTGAGATACCGTTTTCATCGGGACACCTGTGGGAACCCGTGACGGTAGGCCATGTGTTGTTGGGGGCGTGTTTCGATGGGTGCGTCGAGCAAAATGTGCGGAAAAGGCGTTTTTTTCCCGACATTTCGGAACTTGCGGGGCTGTCTGGGTAATAAAATCTGGGGTGATGTGCGCAAATCATACCTCTGCATATTCCCACGGGTGTCCTCTTTTTGGAAATGCATGGGGTTCCCTGTTTTCCTCGGTGGCTTGGACACCCGAGGCCCAGATCTGTACGTTGTGCCGGTCGGCAGAATGTCTGAGATTTCCTTCTGAAAACAGACTTGGGGTTACTTGTGTTTTAGGCTTTCCCCTTGGCAGCCAGGTAGGTGCACCCACACATGTGAGGTACCGTTTTCATCGGGACACCTGTGGGAACGCGTGACGGTAGGCCATGTGTTGTTGGGGGCGTGTTTCAATGGGTGCGTCGAGCGAAATGTGCGGAAAAGGCGTTTTTTTCCCGACATTTCGGACTTTGCTGGGCTATCTGGGTAATAAAATCTGGGGCGATGTGCGCAAATCATACCTCTGCGTATTCCCACGGGTGTCATCTTTTCGGAAATGCATGGGGTTCCCTGTTTTCCTCGGTGGCTTGGACACCCGAGGGCCATATCTGTATGTTGTGCCGGTCGGCAGAATGTCTGAGATTTCGCTCTGAAAACAGACTTGGGGTTACTTGTGTTTTAGGCTTTCCCCTTGGCGGCCAGGTAGGTGCACCCACACATGTGAGGTACCGTTTTCATCGGGACACCTGTGGGAACCCGTGACGGTAGGCCATGTGTTGTTGGGGGCGTGTTTCGATGGGTGCGTCGAGCAAAATGTGCGGAAAAGCCGTTTTTTTCCCAACATTTCGGACCTTGCGGGGCTGTCTGGGTAATAAAATCTGGGGTGATGTGCGCAAATCATACCTCTGCGTATTCCCACGGGTGTCCTCTTTTTGGAAATGCATGGGGTTCCCTGTTTTCCTCGGTGGCTTGGACACCCGAGGCCCATATCTGTACGTTGTGCCGGTCGGCAGAATGTCTGAGATTTCGCTCTGAAAACAGACTTGGGGTTACTTGTGTTTTAGGCTTTCCCCTTGGCGGCCAGGTAGGTGCACCCACACATGTGAGGTACCGTTTTCATCGGGACACCTGTGGGAACCCGTGATTGTAGGCCATGTGTTGTTGGGGGCGTGTTTCGATGGGTGCGTCGAGCAAAATGTGCGGAAAAGGCGTTTTTTTCCCGACATTTCGGACTTTGCGGGGCTGTCTGGGTAAAAAATTCTGGGGCGATGTGCGCAAATCATACCTCTGCGGATTCCCACGGGCGTCCTCTTTTCGGAAATGCATGGGTTTCCCTGTTTTCCTCAGTGGCTTGGACACCCCAGGCCCATATCTGTACGTTGTGCCGGTCGGCAGAATGTCTGAGATTTCGCCATGAAAACAGACTTGGGGTTACTTGTGTTTTAGGCTTTCCCCTTGGCCGCCAGGTAGGTGCACCCACACATTTGAGGTACCGTTTTCATCGGGACACCCTTGGGAACGCGTCACTGTAGGCCATGTGTTGTTGGGGGCGTGTTTTGATGGGTGCGTCGTGCGAAATGTGCGGAAAAGGTGTTTTTTTCCCAACATTTCGGACTTTGCGAGGCTGTCTGGGTAAAAAATTCTGGGGCGATGTGCGCAAATCATACCTCTGCGGATTCCCACCGGTGTCCTCTTTTCGGAAATGCATGTGGTTCCCTGTTTTCCTCGGTGGCTTGGACACCCGAGGGCCATATCTGTACGTTGTGCCGGTCGGCAGAATGTCTGAGATTTCGCTCTGAAAACAGACTTGGGGTTACTTGTGTTTTAGGCTTTCCCCTTGGCCGCCAGGTAGGTGCACCCACACATGTGAGGTACCGTTTTGATTGGGACACCTGTGGGAACGCGTGACGGTAGGCCATGTGTTGTTGGGGGCGTGTTTCGATGGGTGCGTCGAGCGAAATGTGCGGAAAAAGCGTTTTTTCCCCCACATTTCGTACTTTGCAGGGCTGGCGTGTTTCGATGGGTGCGTCGAGCGAAATGTGCGGAAAAGGCGTTTTTTTCCCGACATTTCAGGCTTTGCTGGGCTATCTGGGTAATAAAATCTGGGGCGATGTGCGCAAATCATACCTCTGCGTATTCCCACGGGTGTCATCTTTTCGGAAATGCATGGGGTTCCCTGTTTTCCTCGGTGGCTTGGACACCCGAGGGCCATATCTGTACGTTGTGCCGGTCGGCAGAATGTCTGAGATTTCGCTCTGAAAACAGACTTGGGGTTACTTGTGTTTTAGGCTTTCCCCTTGGCGGCCAGGTAGGTGCACCCACACATGTGAGGTACCGTTTTCATCGGGACACCTTTGGGAACCCGTGACGGTAGGCCATGTGTTGTTGGGGGCGTGTTTCAATGGGTGCGTCGAGCAAAATGTGCGGAAAAGGCGTTTTTTTCCCGACATTTCGGACCTTGCGGGGCTGTCTGGGTAATAAAATCTGGGGTGATGTGCGCAAATCATACCTCTGCGTATTCCCACGGGTGTCCTCTTTTTGGAAATGCATGGGGTTCCCTGTTTTCCTCGGTGGCTTGGACACCCGAGGCCCATATCTGTACGTTGTGCCGGTCGGCAGAATGTCTGAGATTTCGCTCTGAAAACAGACTTGGGGTTACTTGTGTTTTAGGCTTTCCCCTTGGCGGCCAGGTAGGTGCACCCACACATGTGAGGTACCGTTTTCATCGGGACACCTGTGGGAACCCGTGATTGTAGGCCATGTGTTGTTGGGGGCGTGTTTCGATGGGTGCGTCAAGCAAAATG
The DNA here is from genome assembly GCF_040938575.1 of Ambystoma mexicanum. Classification (NCBI taxonomy): domain Eukaryota; kingdom Metazoa; phylum Chordata; class Amphibia; order Caudata; family Ambystomatidae; genus Ambystoma; species Ambystoma mexicanum. The sequence goes on from NC_090923.1 coordinate 723,444,336, forward strand.
TGCGGAAAAGGCGTTTTTTTCCCGACATTTCGGACTTTGCGGGGCTGTCTGGGTAAAAAATTCTGGGGCGATGTGCGCAAATCATACCTCTGCGGATTCCCACGGGCGTCCTCTTTTCGGAAATGCATGGGTTTCCCTGTTTTCCTCAGTGGCTTGGACACCCCAGGCCCATATCTGTACGTTGTGCCGGTCGGCAGAATGTCTGAGATTTCGCCATGAAAACAGACTTGGGGTTACTTGTGTTTTAGGCTTTCCCCTTGGCCGCCAGGTAGGTGCACCCACACATTTGAGGTACCGTTTTCATCGGGACACCCTTGGGAACGCGTCATGGTAGGCCATGTGTTGTTGGGGGCGTGTTTTGATGGGTGCGTCGTGCGAAATGTGCGGAAAAGGTGTTTTTTTCCCAACATTTCGGACTTTGCGAGGCTGTCTGGGTAAAAAATTCTGGGGCGATGTGCGCAAATCATACCTCTGCGGATTCCCACCGGTGTCCTCTTTTCGGAAATGCATGTGGTTCCCTGTTTTCCTCGGTGGCTTGGACACCCGAGGGCCATATCTGTACGTTGTGCCGGTCGGCAGAATGTCTGAGATTTCGCTCTGAAAACAGACTTGGGGTTACTTGTGTTTTAGGCTTTCCCCTTGGCCGCCAGGTAGGTGCACCCACACATGTGAGGTACCGTTTTCATTGGGACACCTGTGGGAACGCGTGACGGTAGGCCATGTGTTGTTGGGGGCGTGTTTCGATGGGTGCGTCGAGCGAAATGTGCGGAAAAAGCGTTTTTTTCCCCACATTTCGTACTTTGCAGGGCTGTCTGGGTAATAAATTCTGGGGCGATGTGCGCAAATCATACCTCTGCGGATTCCCACGGGTGTCCTCTTTTCGGAAATGCATGGGGTTCCCTGTTTTCCTCGGTGGCTTGGACACCCGAGGCCCAGATCTGTACGTTGTGCCGGTCGGCAGAATGTCTGAGATTTCCCTCTGAAAACAGACTTGGGGTTACTTGTGTTTTAGGCTTTCCCCTTGGCAGCCAGGTAGGTGCACCCACACATGTGAGGTACCGTTTTCATCGGGACACCTGTGGGAACGCTTGACGGTAGGCCATGTGTTGTTGGGGGCGTGTTTCAATGGGTGCGTCGAGCGAAATGTGCGGAAAAGGCGTTTTTTTCCCGACATTTCGGACTTTGCTGGGCTATCTGGGTAATAAAATCTGGGGCCATGTGCGCAAATCATACCTCTGCGTATTCCCACGGGTGTCATCTTTTCGGAAATGCATGGGGTTCCCTGTTTTCCTCGGTGGCTTGGACACCCGAGGGCCATATCTGTACGTTGTGCCGGTCGGCAGAATGTCTGAGATTTCGCTCTGAAAACAGACTTGGGGTTACTTGTGTTTTAGGCTTTCCCCTTGGCGGCCAGGTAGGTGCACCCACACATGTGAGGTACCGTTTTCATCGGGACACCTGTGGGAACCCGTGACGGTAGGCCATGTGTTGTTGGGGGCGTGTCTCGATGGGTGCGTCGAGCAAAATGTGCGGAAAAGGCGTTTTTTTCCCGACATTTCGGACCTTGCTCGGCTGTCTGGGTAATAAAATCTGGGGTGATGTGCGCAAATCATACCTCTGCGTATTCCCACGGGTGTCCTCTTTTTGGAAATGCATGGGGTTCCCTGTTTTCCTCGGTGGCTTGGACACCCGAGGCCCATATCTGTACGTTGTGCCGGTCGGCAGAATGTCTGAGATTTCGCTCTGAAAACAGACTTGGGATTACTTGTGTTTTAGGCTTTCCCCTTGGCGGCCAGGTAGGTGCACCCACACATGTGAGGTACCGTTTTCATCGGGACACCTGTGGGAACCCGTGATTGTAGGCCATGTGTTGTTGGGGGCGTGTTTCGATGGGTGCGTCGAGCGAAATGTGCGGAAAAAGCGTTTTTTTCCCCACATTTCGTACTTTGCAGGGCTGTCTGGGTAATAAATTCTGGGGCGATGTGCGCAAATCATACCTCTGCGGATTCCCACGGGTGTCCTCTTTTCGGAAATGCATGGGGTTCCCTGTTTTCCTCGGTGGCTTGGACACCCGAGGCCCAGATCTGTACGTTGTGCCGGTCGGCAGAATGTCTGAGATTTCCCTCTGAAAACAGACTTGGGGTTACTTGTGTTTTAGGCTTTCCCCTTGGCAGCCAGGTAGGTGCACCCACACATGTGAGGTACCGTTTTCATCGGGACACCTGTGGGAACGCGTGACGGTAGGCCATGTGTTGTTGGGGGCGTGTTTCAATGGGTGCGTCGAGCGAAATGTGCGGAAAAGGCGTTTTTTTCCCGACATTTCGGACTTTGCTGGGCTATCTGGGTAATAAAATCTGGGGCGATGTGCGCAAATCATACCTCCGCGTATTCCCACGGGTGTCATCTTTTCGTAAATGCATGGGGTTCCCTGTTTTCCTCGGTGGCTTGGACACCCGAGGGCCATATCTGTACGTTGTGCCGGTCGGCAGAATGTCTGAGATTTCGCTCTGAAAACAGACTTGGGGTTACTTGTGTTTTAGGCTTTCCCCTTGGCGGCCAGGTAGGTGCACCCACACATGTGAGATACCGTTTTCATCGGGACACCTGTGGGAACCCGTGACGGTAGGCCATGTGTTGTTGGGGGCGTGTTTCGATGGGTGCGTCGAGCAAAATGTGCGGAAAAGGCATTTTTTCCCGACATTTCGGAACTTGCGGGGCTGTCTGGGTAATAAAATCTGGGGTGATGTGCGCAAATCATACCTCTGCGTATTCCCACGGGTGTCTTCTTTTTGGAAATGCATGGGGTTCCCTGTTTTCCTCGGTGGCTTGGACACCCGAGGCCCATATCTGTACGTTGTGCCGGTCGGCAGAATGTCTGAGATTTCGCTCTGAAAACAGACTTGGGGTTACTTGTGTTTTAGGCTTTCCCCTTGGCCGCCAGGTAGGTGCACCCACACATGTGAGGTACCGTTTTCATTGGGACACCTGTGGGAACGCGTGACGGTAGGCCATGTGTTGTTGGGGGCGTGTTTCGATGGGTGCGTCGAGCGAAATGTGCGGAAAAAGCGTTTTTTTCCCCACATTTCGTACTTTGCAGGGCTGTCTGGGTAATAAATTCTGGGGCGATGTGCGCAAATCATACCTCTGCGGATTCCCACGGGTGTCCTCTTTTCGGAAATGCATGGGGTTCCCTGTTTTCCTCGGTGGCTTGGACACCCGAGGCCCAGATCTGTACGTTGTGCCGGTCGGCAGAATGTCTGAGATTTCCCTCTGAAAACAGACTTGGGGTTACTTGTGTTTTAGGCTTTCCCCTTGGCAGCCAGGTAGGTGCACCCACACATGTGAGGTACCGTTTTCATCGGGACACCTGTGGGAACGCGTGACGGTAGGCCATGTGTTGTTGGGGGCGTGTTTCAATGGGTGCGTCGAGCGAAATGTGCGGAAAAGGCGTTTTTTTCCCGACATTTCGGACTTTGCTGGGCTATCTGGGTAATAAAATCTGGGGCGATGTGCGCAAATCATACCTCTGCGTATTCCCACGGGTGTCATCTTTTCGGAAATGCATGGGGTTCCCTGTTTTCCTCGGTGGCTTGGACACCCGAGGGCCATATCTGTACGTTGTGCCGGTCGGCAGAATGTCTGAGATTTCGCTCTGAAAACAGACTTGGGGTTACTTGTGTTTTAGGCTTTCCCCTTGGCGGCCAGGTAGGTGCACCCACACATGTGAGGTACCGTTTTCATCGGGACACCTGTGGGAACCCGTGACGGTAGGCCATGTGTTGTTGGGGGCGTGTCTCGATGGGTGCGTCGAGCAAAATGTGCGGAAAAGGCGTTTTTTTCCCGACATTTCGGACCTTGCGGGGCTGTCTGGGTAATAAAATCTGGGGTGATGTGCGCAAATCATACCTCTGCGTATTCCCACGGGTGTCCTCTTTTTGGAAATGCATGGGGTTCCCTGTTTTCCTCGGTGGCGTGGACACCCGAGGCCCATATCTGTACGTTGTGCCGGTCGGCAGAATGTCTGAGATTTCGCTCTGAAAACAGACTTGGGGTTACTTGTGTTTTAGGCTTTCCCCTTGGCGGCCAGGTAGGTGCACCCACACATGTGAGGTACCGTTTTCATCGGGACACCTGTGGGAACCCGTGATTGTAGGCCATGTGTTGTTGGGGGCGTGTTTCGATGGGTGCGTCGAGCGAAATGTGCGGAAAAAGCGTTTTTTTCCCCACATTTCGTACTTTGCAGGGCTGTCTGGGTAATAAATTCTGGGGCGATGTGCGCAAATCATACCTCTGCGGATTCCCACGGGTGTCCTCTTTTCGGAAATGCATGGGGTTCCCTGTTTTCCTCGGTGGCTTGGACACCCGAGGCCCAGATCTGTACGTTGTGCCGGTCGGCAGAATGTCTGAGATTTCCCTCTGAAAACAGACTTGGGGTTACTTGTGTTTTAGGCTTTCCCCTTGGCAGCCAGGTAGGTGCACCCACACATGTGAGGTACCGTTTTCATCGGGACACCTGTGGGAACGCGTGACGGTAGGCCATGTGTTGTTGGGGGCGTGTTTCAATGGGTGCGTCGAGCGAAATGTGCGGAAAAGGCGTTTTTTTCCCGACATTTCGGACTTTGCTGGGCTATCTGGGTAATAAAATCTGGGGCGATGTGCGCAAATCATACCTCCGCGTATTCCCACGGGTGTCATCTTTTCGTAAATGCATGGGGTTCCCTGTTTTCCTCGGTGGCTTGGACACCCGAGGGCCATATCTGTACGTTGTGCCGGTCGGCAGAATGTCTGAGATTTCGCTCTGAAAACAGACTTGGGGTTACTTGTGTTTTAGGCTTTCCCCTTGGCGGCCAGGTAGGTGCACCCACACATGTGAGATACCGTTTTCATCGGGACACCTGTGCGAACTCGTGACGGTAGGCCATGTGTTGTTGGGGGCGTGTTTCGATGGGTGCGTCGAGCAAAATGTGCGGAAAAGGCGTTTTTTTCCCGACATTTCGGACTTTGCGGGGCTGTCTGGGTAAAAAATTCTGGGGCGATGTGCGCAAATCATACCTCTGCGGATTCCCACGGGCGTCCTCTTTTCGGAAATGCATGGGTTTCCCTGTTTTCCTCAGTGGCTTGGACACCCCAGGCCCATATCTGTACGTTGTGCCGGTCGGCAGAATGTCTGAGATTTCGCCATGAAAACAGACTTGGGGTTACTTGTGTTTTAGGCTTTCCCCTTGGCCGCCAGGTAGGTGCACCCACACATTTGAGGTACCGTTTTCATCGGGACACCCTTGGGAACGCGTCACGGTAGGCCATGTGTTGTTGGGGGCGTGTTTTGATGGGTGCGTCGTGCGAAATGTGCGGAAAAGGTGTTTTTTTCCCAACATTTCGGACTTTGCGAGGCTGTCTGGGTAAAAAATTCTGTGGCGATGTGCGCAAATCATACCTCTGCGGATTCCCACCGGTGTCCTCTTTTCGGAAATGCATGTGGTTCCCTGTTTTCCTCGGTGGCTTGGACACCCGAGGGCCATATCTGTACGTTGTGCCGGTCGGCAGAATGTCTGAGATTTCGCTCTGAAAACAGACTTGGGGTTACTTGTGTTTTAGGCTTTCCCCTTGGCCGCCAGGTAGGTGCACCCACACATGTGAGGTACCGTTTTCATTGGGACACCTGTGGGAACGCGTGACGGTAGGCCATGTGTTGTTGGGGGCGTGTTTCGATGGGTGCGTCGAGCGAAATGTGCGGAAAAAGCGTTTTTTTCCCCACATTTCGTACTTTGCAGGGCTGTCTGGGTAATAAATTCTGGGGCGATGTGCGCAAATCATACCTCTGTGGATTCCCACGGGTGTCCTCTTTTCGGAAATGCATGGGGTTCCCTGTTTTCCTCGGTGGCTTGGACACCCGAGGCCCAGATCTGTACGTTGTGCCGGTCGGCAGAATGTCTGAGATTTCCCTCTGAAAACAGACTTGGGGTTACTTGTGTTTTAGGCTTTCCCCTTGGCAGCCAGGTAGGTGCACCCACACATGTGAGGTACCGTTTTCATCGGGACACCTGTGGGAACGCGTGACGGTAGGCCATGTGTTGTTGGGGGCGTGTTTCAATGGGTGCGTCGAGCGAAATGTGCGGAAAAGGCGTTTTTTTCCCGACATTTCGGACTTTGCTGGCCTATCTGGGTAATAAAATCTGGGGCGATGTGCGCAAATCATACCTCTGCGTATTCCCACGGGTGTCATCTTTTCGGAAATGCATGGGGTTCCCTGTTTTCCTCGGTGGCTTGGACACCCGAGGGCCATATCTGTACGTTGTGCCGGTCGGCAGAATGTCTGAGATTTCGCTCTGAAAACAGACTTGGGGTTACTTGTGTTTTAGGCTTTCCCCTTGGCGGCCAGGTAGGTGCACCCACACATGTGAGGTACCGTTTTCATCGGGACACCTGTGGGAACCCGTGACGGTAGGCCATGTGTTGTTGGGGGCGTGTCTCGATGGGTGCGTCGAGCAAAATGTGCGGAAAAGGCGTTTTTTTCCCGACATTTCGGACCTTGCTCGGCTGTCTGGGTAATAAAATCTGGGGTGATGTGCGCAAATCATACCTCTGCGTATTCCCACGGGTGTCCTCTTTTTGGAAATGCATGGGGTTCCCTGTTTTCCTCGGTGGCTTGGACACCCGAGGCCCATATCTGTACGTTGTGCCGGTCGGCAGAATGTCTGAGATTTCGCTCTGAAAACAGACTTGGGATTACTTGTGTTTTAGGCTTTCCCCTTGGCGGCCAGGTAGGTGCACCCACACATGTGAGGTACCGTTTTCATCGGGACACCTGTGGGAACCCGTGATTGTAGGCCATGTGTTGTTGGGGGCGTGTTTCGATGGGTGCGTCGAGCGAAATGTGCGGAAAAAGCGTTTTTTTCCCCACATTTCGTACTTTGCAGGGCTGTCTGGGTAATAAATTCTGGGGCGATGTGCGCAAATCATACCTCTGCGGATTCCCACGGGTGTCCTCTTTTCGGAAATGCATGGGGTTCCCTGTTTTCCTCGGTGGCTTGGACACCCGAGGCCCAGATCTGTACGTTGTGCCGGTCGGCAGAATGTCTGAGATTTCCCTCTGAAAACAGACTTGGGGTTACTTGTGTTTTAGGCTTTCCCCTTGGCAGCCAGGTAGGTGCACCCACACATGTGAGGTACCGTTTTCATCGGGACACCTGTGGAAACGCGTGACGGTAGGCCATGTGTTGTTGGGGGCGTGTTTCAATGGGTGCGTCGAGCGAAATGTGCGGAAAAGGCGTTTTTTTCCCGACATTTCGGACTTTGCTGGGCTATCTGGGTAATAAAATCTGGGGCGATGTGCGCAAATCATACCTCCGCGTATTCCCACGGGTGTCATCTTTTCGTAAATGCATGGGGTTCCCTGTTTTCCTCGGTGGCTTGGACACCCGAGGGCCATATCTGTACGTTGTGCCGGTCGGCCGAATGTCTGAGATTTTGCTCTGAAAACAGACTTGGGGTTACTTGTGTTTTAGGCTTTCCCCTTGGCGGCCAGGTAGGTGCACCCACACATGTGAGATACCGTTTTCATCGGGACACCTGTGGGAACCCGTGACGGTAGGCCATGTGTTGTTGGGGGCGTGTTTCGATGGGTGCGTCGAGCAAAATGTGCGGAAAAGGCGTTTTTTCCCGACATTTCGGAACTTGCGGGGCTGTCTGGGTAATAAAATCTGGGGTGATGTGCGCAAATCATACCTCTGCGTATTCCCACGGGTGTCCTCTTTTTGGAAATGCATGGGGTTCCCTGTTTTCCTCGGTGGCTTGGACACCCGAGGCCCATATCTGTACGTTGTGCCGGTCGGCAGAATGTCTGAGATTTCGCTCTGAAAACAGACTTGGGGTTACTTGTGTTTTAGGCTTTCCCCTTGGCCGCCAGGTAGGTGCACCCACACATGTGGGGTACCGTTTTCATTGGGACACCTGTGGGAACGCGTGACGGTAGGCCATGTGTTGTTGGGGGCGTGTTTCGATGGGTGCGTCGAGCGAAATGTGCGGAAAAAGCGTTTTTTTCCCCACATTTCGTACTTTGCAGGGCTGTCTGGGTAATAAATTCTGGGGCGATGTGCGCAAATCATACCTCTGCGGATTCCCACGGGTGTCCTCTTTTCGGAAATGCATGGGGTTCCCTGTTTTCCTCGGTGGCTTGGACACCCGAGGCCCAGATCTGTACGTTGTGCCGGTCGGCAGAATGTCTGAGATTTCCCTCTGAAAACAGACTTGGGGTTACTTGTGTTTTAGGCTTTCCCCTTGGCAGCCAGGTAGGTGCACCCACACATGTGAGGTACCGTTTTCATCGGGACACCTGTGGGAACGCGTGACGGTAGGCCATGTGTTGTTGGGGGCGTGTTTCAATGGGTGCGTCGAGCGAAATGTGCGGAAAAGGCGTTTTTTTCCCGACATTTCGGACTTTGCTGGGCTATCTGGGTAATAAAATCTGGGGCGATGTGCGCAAATCATACCTCTGCGTATTCCCACGGGTGTCATCTTTTCGGAAATGCATGGGGTTCCCTGTTTTCCTCGGTGGCTTGGACACCCGAGGGCCATATCTGTACGTTGTGCCGGTCGGCAGAATGTCTGAGATTTCGCTCTGAAAACAGACTTGGGGTTACTTGTGTTTTAGGCTTTCCCCTTGGCGGCCAGGTAGGTGCACGCACACATGTGAGGTACCGTTTTCATCGGGACACCTGTGGGAACCCGTGACGGTAGGCCATGTGTTGTTGGGGGCGTGTCTCGATGGGTGCGTCGAGCAAAATGTGCGGAAAAGGCGTTTTTTTCCCGACATTTCGGACCTTGCGGGGCTGTCTGGGTAATAAAATCTGGGGTGATGTGCGCAAATCATACCTCTGCGTATTCCCACAGGTGTCCTCTTTTTGGAAATGCATGGGGTTCCCTGTTTTCCTCGGTGGCTTGGACACCCGAGGCCCATATCTGTACGTTGTGCCGGTCGGCAGAATGTCTGAGATTTCGCTCTGAAAACAGACTTGGGGTTACTTGTGTTTTAGGCTTTCCCCTTGGCGGCCAGGTAGGTGCACCCACACATGTGAGGTACCGTTTTCATCGGGACACCTGTGGGAACCCGTGATTGTAGGCCATGTGTTGTTGGGGGCGTGTTTCGATGGGTGCGTCGAGCGAAATGTGCGGAAAAAGCGTTTTTTTCCCCACATTTCGTACTTTGCAGGGCTGTCTGGGTAATAAATTCTGGGGCGATGTGCGCAAATCATACCTCTGCGGATTCCCACGGGTGTCCTCTTTTCGGAAATGCATGGGGTTCCCTGTTTTCCTCGGTGGCTTGGACACCCGAGGCCCAGATCTGTACGTTGTGCCGGTCGGCAGAATGTCTGAGATTTCCCTCTGAAAACAGACTTGGGGTTACTTGTGTTTTAGGCTTTCCCCTTGGCAGCCAGGTAGGTGCACCCACACATGTGAGGTACCGTTTTCATCGAGACACCTGTGGGAACGCGTGACGGTAGGCCATGTGTTGTTGGGGGCGTGTTTCAATGGGTGCGTCGAGCGAAATGTGCGGAAAAGGCGTTTTTTTCCCGACATTTCGGACTTTGCTGGGCTATCTGGGTAATAAAATCTGGGGCGATGTGCGCAAATCATACCTCCGCGTATTCCCACGGGTGTCATCTTTTCGTAAATGCATGGGGTTCCCTGTTTTCCTCGGTGGCTTGGACACCCGAGGGCCATATCTGTACGTTGTGCCGGTCGGCAGAATGTCTGAGATTTCGCTCTGAAAACAGACTTGGGGTTACTTGTGTTTTAGGCTTTCCCCTTGGCGGCCAGGTAGGTGCACCCACACATGTGAGATACCGTTTTCATCGGGACACCTGTGGGAACTCGTGACGGTAGGCCATGTGTTGTTGGGGGCGTGTTTCGATGGGTGCGTCGAGCAAAATGTGCGGAAAAGGCGTTTTTTTCCTGACATTTCGGAACTTGCGGGGCTGTCTGGGTAATAAAATCTGGGGTGATGTGCGCAAATCATACCTCTGCGTATTCCCACGGGTGTCCTCTTTTTGGAAATGCATGGGGTTCCCTGTTTTCCTCGGTGGCTTGGACACCCGAGGCCCATATCTGTACGTTGTGCCGGTCGGCAGAATGTCTGAGACTTCGCTCTGAAAACAGACTTGGGGTTACTTGTGTTTTAGGCTTTCCCCTTGGCGGCCAGGTAGGTGCACCCACACATGTGAGGTACCGTTTTCATCGGGACACCTGTGGGAACCTGTGATGGTAGGCCATGTGTTGTTGGGGGCGTGTTTCGATGGGTGCGTCGAGCAAAATGTGCGGAAAAGGCGTTTTTTTCCCGACATTTTGGACTTTGCGGGGCTGTCTGGGTAAAAATTTCTGGGGCGATGTGCGCAAATCATACCTCTGCGGATTCCCACGGGCGTCCTCTTTTCGGAAATGCATGGGTTTCCCTGTTTTCCTCAGTGGCTTGGACACCCGAGGCCCATATCTGTACGTTGTGCCGGTCGGCAGAATGTCTGAGATTTCGCCATGAAAACAGACTTGGGGTTACTTGTGTTTTAGGCTTTCCCCTTGGCCGCCAGGTAGGTGCACCCACACATTTGAGGTACCGTTTTCATCGGGACACCTGTGGGATCGCGTGACGGTAGGCCATGTGTTGTTGGGGGCGTCTTTTGATGGGTGCGTCGAACGAAATGTGCGGAAAAAGTGTTTTTTCCCCAACATTTCGGACTTTGCGGGGCTGTCTGGGTAATAAATTCTGGGGCGATGTGCGCAAATCATACCTCTGCGGATTCCCACGGGTGTCCTCTTTTCGGAAATGCATGGGGTTCCCTGTTTTCCTCGGTGGCTTGGACACCCGAGGCCCAGATCTGTACGTTGTGCCGGTCGGCAGAATGTCTGAGATTTCGCTCTGAAAACAGACTTGGGGTTACTTGTGTTTTAGGCTTTCCCCTTGGCAGCCAGGTAGGTGCACCCACACATGTGAGGTACCGTTTTCATCGGGACACCTGTGGGAACGCGTGACGGTAGGCCATGTGTTGTTGGGGGCGTGTTTCAATGGGTGCGTCGAGCGAAATGTGCGGAAAAGGCGTTTTTTTCCCGACATTTCGGACTTTGCTGGGCTATCTGGGTAATAAAATCTGGGGCGATGTGCGCAAATCATACCTCTGCGTTTTCCCACGGGTGTCATCTTTTCGGAAATGCATGGGGTTCCCTGTTTTCCTCGGTGGCTTGGACACCCGAGGGCCATATCTGTACGTTGTGCCGGTCGGCAGAATGTCTGAGATTTCGCTCTGAAAACAGACTTGGGGTTACTTGTGTTTTAGGCTTTCCCCTTGGCGGCCAGGTAGGTGCACCCACACATGTGAGGTACCGTTTTCATCGGGACACCTGTGGAAACCCGTGACGGTAGGCCATGTGTTGTTGGGGGCGTGTTTCGATGGGTGCGTCGAGCAAAATGTGCGGAAAAGGCGTTTTTTTCCCGACATTTCGGACCTTGCGGGGCTGTCTGGGTAATAAAATCTGGGGTGATGTGCGCAAATCATACCTCTGCGTATTCCCACGGGTGTCCTCTTTTTGGAAATGCATGGGGTTCCCTGTTTTCCTCGGTGGCTTGGACACCCGAGGCCCATATCTGTACGTTGTGCCGGTCGGCAGAATGTCTGAGATTTCGCTCTGAAAACAGACTTGGGGTTACTTGTGTTTTAGGCTTTCCCCTTGGCGGCCAGGTAGGTGCACCCACACATGTGAGGTACCGTTTTCATCGGGATACCTGTGGGAACCCGTGATTGTAGGCCATGTGTTGTTGGGGGCGTGTTTCGATGGGTGCGTCGAGCAAAATGTGCGGAAAAGGCGTTTTTTTCCCGACATTTCGGACTTTGCGGGGCTGTCTGGGTAAAAAATTCTGGGGCGATGTGCGCAAATCATACCTCTGCGGATTCCCACGGGCGTCCTCTTTTCGGAAATGCATGGGTTTCCCTGTTTTCCTCAGTGGCTTGGACACCCCAGGCCCATATCTGTACGTTGTGCCGGTCGGCAGAATGTCTGAGATTTCGCCATGAAAACAGACTTGGGGTTACTTGTGTTTTAGGCTTTCCCCTTGGCCGCCAGGTAGGTGCACCCACACATTTGAGGTACCGTTTTCATCGGGACACCTGTGGGAACGCGTGACGGTAGGCCATGTGTTGTTGGGGGCGTGTTTTGATGGGTGCGTCGAGCGAAATGTGCGGAAAAGGTGTTTTTTTGCCAACATTTCGGACTTTGCGAGGCTGTCTGGGTAAAAAATTCTGGGGCGATGTGCGCAAATCATACCTCTGCGGATTCCCACCGGTGTCCTCTTTTCGGAAATGCATGTGGTTCCCTGTTTTCCTCGGTGGCTTGGACACCCGAGGGCCATATCTGTACGTTGTGCCGGTCGGCAGAATGTCTGAGATTTCGCTCTGAAAACAGACTTGGGGTTACTTGTGTTTTAGGCTTTCCCCTTGGCGGCCAGGTAGGTGCACCCACACATGTGAGGTACCGTTTTCATCGGGACACCTGTGGGAACGCGTGACGGTAGGCCATGTGTTGTTGGGGGCGTGTTTCGATGGGTGCGTCGAGCGAAATGTGCGGAAAAAGCGTTTTTTTCCCCACATTTCGGACTTTGCAGGGCTGTCTGGGTAATAAAATCTGGGGCGATGTGCGCAAATCATACCTCTGCGTAGTCCCACGGGTGTCCTCTTTTCGGAAATGCATGGGGTTCCCTGTTTTCCTCGGTGGCTTGGACACCCGAGGCCCATATCTGTACGTTGTGCCGGTCGGCAGAATGTCTGAGATTTCCCTCTGAAAACAGACTTGGGGTTACTTGTGTTTTAGGCTTTCCCCTTGGCGGCCAGGTAGGTGCACCCACACATGTGAGGTACCGTTTTCATCGGGACACCTGTGGCAACGCGTGACGGTAGGCCATGTGTTGCTGGGGGCGTGTTTCGATGGGTGCGTCGAGCGAAATGTGCGGAAAAAGCGTTTTTTTCCCCACATTTCGGACTTTGCGGGGCTGTCTGGGTAATAAAATCTGGGGCGATGTGCGCAAATCATACCTCTGCGGATTCCCACGGGTGTCCTCTTTTCGGAAATGCATGGGGTTCCCTGTTTTCCTCGGTGGCTTGGACACCCGAGGCCCATATCTGTACGTTGTGCCTGTCGGCAGAATGTCTGAGATTTCGCTCTGAAAACAGACTTGGGGTTACTTCTGTTTTAGGCTTTCCCCTTGGCGGCCAGGTAGGTGAACCCACACATGTGGGGTACCGTTTTCATCGGGACACCTGTGGGAACGCGGGACGGTAGGCCATGTGTTGTGTTTGTGTGGGTTTCATAACGTTTTGACCCATTTGCTGATGCCCTTTGTCTCACAACCCTTTCTTTTCCCAAATGTGACCTACATTTAGTCGCTGCTTTAGCCACCATACACTTTTGTAACCTGCACAAGTCACCTACCCTTGAAAAGGTCTGCCTGTGCTCTTTCAAAAAATGTATGGCTGCCGTTCCTCACCACATTGGTTTTCCCAATTTACACATGCTAAATGCGTCTGGTCAGGCCGTGAGCGTAAAAAACTCCTGTGTACCATGGCTTAGTGTTTGGCTTTTGGTATTGCTTGTTTTGTAAAAACACTACAAAAATTGTATGCTCTCCTAACTGCAAGAGTCGGGGGAATGTAGCGGAGCATTGCTTTTCTCAAAATTCATAGAAGCCATTGCCGTACTAAGCCAACCATGTCCAACACATACCTTTTTTTTCTGTCATTTTCCCGCTTTTCCCCCATTCGATGGCAGTTTCCCCTACCTAGTTGTTGCCTGACCTATGCAAATCACCCCTTCCTAAACTTGGAATTTTGTCTACTTTTCAGAAATATATGCCTTTCTGTCCTCCAATTTGGCTTTCCTGCCCTTTTCTTCCATTCCGTCCATGCATGTCCAATTGGCAAAAATGGCAAAAATCGCCTACCTCTCACAAAACGGTTGATAACCACATCAAAATAATTTTTTTCCATTTCCACTCAACCTGTTCCTGAAAGCCACGAAATGGGGGAACTCAGCACAGCAAACCATTTGTTCCTGGCCACATACCAAAATCACCAAAAAAGGCCCTGGCACTGGGGAGAAATACCCATGGCACTAAAAGGGTTAAACCTTCAGGGTTTCCTAGGGGCCAGCAATGTATTTCCTCATTGTTATCACATATACAGCAATAGGCTGTCTCACAGGTGCCAATTCCACTGCAACATGTGTCAGAGAGGCGGATGCATGGTGATCAGTGAAACAGGATTTAAATGTCCCAAGTGCAAAACATTTGCCAGGTCTGAAGAATGTCTTCAAAAACACATTGAGAAAGCATCTAAAGGTTTAGTAGAATGTTATATTAAAAGGGACTGTGGGTCCTGTGGCCACTTTATTAATGTCAACCATAATTGTAAGGGTAGGATCTGTCCCCGATGTGAGGTGGAAGTTGTCTCGATGGATAAACACGTGTTATATGACACCCCCAAAAGATGTACCCAAGACCGAGAAATACATCGTCTTTGACATTGAGCATGCAAGATACAGGTATACACCCCCCCCAACTGTATTTATGCCAAGTTGGGAATTCGAAGGCACTGAATGTGTCAGCCGAGTTATTACAACATTTGTGGCTCAGAAATTCCAGGGCAATAGCTTTTTGGCTCACAACAGCCAGGGATATGATGGGTCCTTCTTAATACAGCAGTCGATTAAAGAGAGAGTTGCCGTCAAGCTGATAACTCAGGGTGCAAAACTGAAGCTCCTCGAGGTATCAGACCTTAAAATCCGCTTTATCGACAGCTTGAATTGTCTACCCATCAAATTAAGCTAACTGCCTAAAGCTTTCGTTTCCCGTGCTCCAAAGGTTATTTCCCACATTTCTTTAACACCAAACAGAATCAAAACTATATGAGGCCCATTCCCCCTGTTGAGTGTTATGGTTCAGAATTCATGATGCCTGCCGATAAGGAGGCATTTCTTAAATGGCATACAGAGGCCAGCAAGCATTTTTTTGATTTTAGGAGAGACCTAAAAACCTACTGTTGTGAAGATGTAAATATTTTGAGAACAGCCTGTAATATTTTTCAAGGCAGTATCATCGAACTGACCCGAAAGGAGCACGTTCTGCACCCTGACAACCCTAAAATGATCAAATGGGTTACCTACGTAGATCCCTTTACATTTATCACACTGGCTAGCATGTGTATGAATATATACAAACAGATGTTTCTAAATCCGGAAACAATAACCCTCATACCCCCAGACATGTACCACGGTAAACATAAACGCTTCTCCATACCACCCTCTATCCAGTGGTTAATGTATGTGCCTGAGCCGGTCAAGATATCTATACAGCATGCACTGAGGGGTGGTGAGAAAAGATTGGCCCCTATTTTCTAGATGGTTGTAATTCTTTAAATGGGGAACCCCAGGCCTATGAGTTTAACTGCTGTTTTTTTCACGGGTGCCCCATTTGCTATAAGAAAAATGACTATAACACCTTGACGAGGTGTACTTATGACCATCTATAAAGAATACACTTTTAAAAAAGAATGTTCTTGAGACCCGGGGTCTGTGTGTTATTACGCTTTGGGAGCATGAATGGTCAGAAATGTTGAAAAATGATGCTGATTTGAAGATTTTTCTTAAACAGCGAAGTTTACCAGAACCCCTAGAACTGCGTGATGCTCTTTTTTGGTTGCAGGAGTAATGCGGTCAAGCTCCATCACGAGACAGCCCCGGATGAGAAGATACACTATGACTTCACCAGCCTCTACCCCTTTGTCACCAATTCAAAATCCTACCCGTTAGGGCATCCCTGTATCATCTACGAAGATTTTGGGGATATTAAGAAGTATTTTGGTCTGATCAAATGCCAGGTGTACCTGACTAAGAAGCTTTATTTTCCAGTGCTCCCCCAGCGGGTTTCTGTAAAGTTAATGTTCCCTTTATGTATGACATTGTCATACCGCCGAGCTCCTGGCGTCTATGGAGCCGCTGGCGACGCGGAACTTAGCTCCGTTCGCTTCGGCCACGCCCCCTGTTTCCTGGTTTCCCTTCCTCTGATTCTTATTGGTTGGGCGCTCCGCGGCCCAGTGTTTTTAACCGGCCACTTCCGGTTCACGGATGCGTCGCAACGCTTCCGTTTTCGTCCGTTGGCTGAGTTGCTTGCTGCCTGTGACTTTCTTCAGAGTCTCTCGCTTGTCTGCTGGTCGGGTCCTCGTACCCTGTCCGGCCCCTTCTGTTCCTCGCTCCTCCTTCCGCTAGTCCTTCTGCCTTTCTCTCTCTCCCTTGGTTTTACTTTCTTAACCCGTCTCCCTTGCCCTCCTTCCAACTTGCTTACCCTCCCTCCTTCCCATCTTCACTTACCGTCTTTTTCTCCTCTTGTCTGTTCAGCTCCTTCCGCTCTTCCTCGTCTACCTTCAGTATTGCTTGCTGTGACCTCCCGTGTACCAGACTCCGGCCTGTTTCCCTGGACTGCCTTTGCTTGCTGTTTTAGTCTCTTCCAATCCTAGCCTGTGAACCAGATCCTCGGACCTCTTACTGGACTGCCTGAGTTCTGGAGTATTCACTTCTCGTGTTGCCTCCAGACACTTTCCACCAGCTCTTACCTTTCAAGTATTCCTGGTTCCACGCCTACAAGACACCCAACTATAATACAGGGGTTTTTTGTGCCTAAGGGCTTTTTCCCCTCTTGGTCGATCCTGGGGATGGGGCCCCCTGGTCTCCCCTCTTGGGGGGGCACGGTGGCTTCCTTCCGGGGTCGTCCCTATCTTCATAAAAAAAAGGTGTCAGCCCGAAGAAAAGAAAAGAAGGGTTCTTGGAAGGAAGAAGAAGGTGAGGAGTCGGGGGAGGGGGAGATTTCAGAAACTACACTTTCGGACGAAGATATCACCGACCCCGGTGACAGTTTGCGACGCCCAAAAGAGATGGCCACCCCACAGCAGGTACAAGAACTCGTAACCGCTGTACAAAGTCTAAGTCTGGAGATGCAGAACCTTAAGACAGCTAATGCCACCCTTCAACAGAGTCTTACAGACAGAGAGAGACCTTTAACTGATTTACCTCCACTTCCCCTAGTATCGGGGAAGTTCGATGGATCCCCAAAGAAGGTTAAGGAGTTTCTGGATGCTTGCAATCTTCATTTTTCCTTTCGCCCTCAGACCTTTGCCTCAGACCACGCCAAGGTGGGGTTTATGATCACCCACATGACCGGGAATGCCCTGGCTTGGGCTACCCCTCTAGTAAACCAGCCAGACCCGGTCTTACAGGACTACAATGCCTTTAAGGCCCTGGTTCAACAAACCTTTTTGCGAACAGAGAGTACATACTTGGCCTCGGAGGACCTCCTTGACATCCGTCAGGGGAATTCTGATCTACTGACATACATCACCACTTTCAAACAGGTGGCAGCTGAGGCAGGTTGGCAGGAACAAGCTCAGTATGCCATATTCCGGCGAGGTTTAAGGGAGGAATTGAAGGACGAATTAGCCCGAATAGAAAGACCGGTGTCTTTTGCCGAACTCCTGACAGCTACCCTCTGAATTGACTTCAGAATGACAGAAAGACGTCAAGAAAGGAAGAAGACCAGGCTAAGTGTACCCCCTCTTGTGGAGACTCACTCACCTGCATCTGTACCCTTCCAGCGGACAACTAAAGAAGAACCCATGCAGATTGGAACCACCAGAGCCCCGCTCACTCCAGAAGAAAGGAAACGGCGCAGGGAGGGTTCCTTGTGTATGTACTGCGGATCTTCATTACATTTATTAAGAGACTGTCCGGAAGTACCCCCCAGAAGGTTCGGGAAACGCTCGCCCTTGGTAAACATTGGGACGCATTACCGAGGGGCTGCTCTTAGTCCCTACGCGCCTCTTTCTGTATCCTCTACAGAAACAACTGAGGACTCCCGGTTGATGGTGCTCACAGTTTCTCTCAGAGTAGGCCCCAAGGAAGTAACCACTTTAGCCCTACTCGACTGTGGAGCAGCAGGGAACTTCATGGATACCCATTGGGCTGAACGACATGGAGTCAAGAGGATAGCCAAACGAGAAGATCAAAAAGTGGAAGGAGTTGATGGCGAACCTTTGAGCTCGGTTTTGATCACTCACACCACTGAAGCACTTACTTTGTCCATCCAACAACACACAGAAAGTATCACATTCGATATCATCAGGGCTGCTCACTTCCCTCTTATCCCGGGTATCTGTTGGCTACGCAGACACAACCCTAGTATTGACTGGTCTAAAAACTTACTTAGTTTTCAGTCCTCACTATGCAAATCGGAATGCTTGCCAGAACCAAGATTCGAGACCGTCAAGACCACAAATAGCTGCGAAGTCAGAACGGTGCACTGTCTCCCACACTACCTGAAGGAGTTCAATGAAGTAGCAACTGAAAAGATACCCGTCGAGCTCCCTCCACACCGGCCTGAAGACTGTTGCATTGATCTCACCCCAGGTGCATTGGTACCCTTCGGTAGGATGTTTCCACTGTCATTAGAAGAAAAACAATACCTCCGAACGTACCTGGACAGCAACATGGAGAACGGGCTCATAAGGCCTTCCAAGTCCCCTGAGGGGCATCCATGTTCTTCATCACAAAAAAGGACTCAAAGGAGCTGAGGCCGTGTATAGATTATCGCGGTCTAAACAAGGTTACCATAAAAGACCGGTATCCCATGCCATTGATAACCGATATCCTACAAGCTGTACAGGGTGCTACCATCTTTACCAAACTCGACCTAAGGAATGCTTATCACCTACTCCGGGTGCAGAAAGGAGACGAATGGAAGACAGCATTCCGGACTCCTTTCGGACTTTTTGAATACCAAGTAATGCCGTTCGGGTTGGTAAATGCCCCGTCGGTATTCCAACGATTTATGGACAGACTATTCTCTGATCTCCTGTGTCAAACCACATTGGTTTATTTAGATGACATTCTGATATACTCTCGCACACCTGAAGACCATGTGGAACATGTCAGGGAAGTATTCAGAAGGTTACAGAGAAATCAGTTGTCTGTTAAGCTCGCCAAATGTGTGTTTTCCGCCTCCTCCATTCCTTATTTAGGATACATTCTGTCAGACCACGGTATCTCCATGGATCCTAACAAGGTGTCTTCCATCATTGAATGGCCCTCACCCACCTCAGTCAAAGAGGTACAGAAATTCCTGGGGTTAGCAAACTTCTACCGGAGATTCATCCCTAATTTCTCTCAAAAGATACTACCCATCACCTCGCTCTTAAAGAAGTCTGCAACTCCATTCAGATGAACAGCGGAGGCGGAAGACAGCTTTGGAAATCTTAAGGAAGCCTTCTGTTCAGCACCCATTTTACAACAACCAAACCAACATCTACCCTTTGTTCTAGAGACGGACGCTTCTTCAGCTGCAATAGGGGCGGTGCTTCTTCAAGAGATCCAGGGTACAGAACATCCGGTGCATATTTCTCGAAGACCCTAAACTCCAGTCAAAGGAACTACTCGATCATTGAGCGAGAGCTTCTAGCCATGAAAGCGGCCTGTGTAGAATGGCGCCATCTGCTTCAAGGAGGAAGGTTTCAGTTCACCATAAGGACCGATCATAAGAACTTACAGGTTCTCAAACAGTTCGAGTGCTACAATAGTCGACAGGCCCGATGGGCTCACTTCTTCGCCCAATTCGAATTCCACATAACCTACATCCCTGGCAAAACGAATGTTGTAGCCGACTCTCTTTCCCGCCGGAGTGATTACCTGCCAGAGTCGGAAACGCATCTTGAACTGATGTTTCCCCAGTCCAGGACTATTGGAATTATTTCTAAATTCCTTCAGCAGGTACAGGAGGATTCTGGAGGTCGTTTTGAAGTTGAAAAACACTCTAAAGATCTGACCTATGAAATCAGGAACGGCCTTTACCTTGTAGGAGGAAAACTTTATCTACCCACTCCGGCTTTTCGTAAGACCGCACTTGTCTGGTGTCATGATTCCAAACTAGGAGGACACAGGGGAGTGGCTGGCACTCACGACTATCTTCAAAGACATTTCTACTGGCCTACAATGAGAAGGGATGTAGAGCAGTACGTTCAGTCATGTATCATCTGTCTGAGGAGTAAGTCATCCCATAAACGACCAATTGGTCTACTGGAACCAAATGCTGTACCCAAGGGTCCCTGGAGCACGATTTCTACTGATTTCATAGTAGATTTACCCACGTCTGAAGGATGCACTTGTGTCATGGTAGTAGTGGATTCATTTACCAAATTGGCCCACTTCTCCCCATTGCCTGGCGTTCCTACTGCAGCCAAGATGGCGGAAGTGTTTCTCCAAGACATATTCCGGTTACACGGTCTACCTAACAAGATAATTTCAGACCGGGGTAGTCAGTACACCTCCCGGTTCTGGAAAGCCCTGTGTATCAGACTAGGTATCGAAAGAGCTCTCACCTCTGGATTCCATCCACAATCCAATGGGCAAACTGAACGCTTGAACGGAACCCTGGAACAGTACTTAAGGTGCTTTATCAACTCCCAACAAGACAACTGGTGCACACTACTCCCTTTAGCTGAATTCTCTTACAATAACTCCACACATGCCGCTCTGGGGTTCAGTCCTTTTTTTGGTACTTATGGTTTTCATCCTCGCTCCATTCTTCCTGTCTCTGGCCTCTCTACTAACGTACCATCAGTAGATTCTTCCCTCTCACTCCTTAGAAAGACACACAAGAAGGTAGAGGAAGGCCTTAAGTCAGCCCAAGCCCGGTATTGAATTCAAGCCAACAAACATCATAGACCTGTACCAGGATGGGATGTGGGTACCCAAGTCATGCTCTCCACTAGATATTTACCTCGTTGGGTACATCCCTCCAAGTTATCTCCCAAGTATCTAGGGCCATATGAGATCATACAGAAAATCAATCCTGTGGCTTTTCGCTTAAAGCTACCCAACAACCTAAAAAGGGTCCACCCTGTTTTCCATGCTTCCCAACTCAAGTCATTTCATGCTGACACATGGGCACGACAGGTTAGACAGGCCCCGATTCCTCGGGGTTCCACTCGAGCGGAATATGAGGTCGCCCAACTCTGTGACTCCAGGTATCATAAGGGCAGGCTGGAATATTTGGTTAAGTGGAAGGGCTACCCTTCCTCAGAAAACTCTTGGGAACCCATCACACACATTAATGCACCTGTCCTACTTTGCAAGTACCATTTCTTTCATCCAGGGAAACCAGGGGGAGGAGCTTATAGGAGGGGGCATACTGTCATACCGCCGAGCTCCTGGCGTCTATGGAGCCGCTGGCGACGCGGAACTTAGCTCCGTTCGCTTCGGCCACGCCCCCTTTTTCCTGGTTTCCCTTCCTCTGATTCTTATTGGTTGGGCGCTCCGCGGCCCAGTGTTTTTAACCGGCCACTTCCGGTTCACGGATGCGTCGCAACGCTTCCGTTTTCGTCCGTTGGCTGAGTTGCTTGCTGCCTGTGACTTTCTTCAGAGTCTCTCGCTTGTCTGCTGGTCGGGTCCTCGTACCCTGTCCGGCCCCTTCTGTTCCTCGCTCCTCCTTCCGCTAGTCCTTCTGCCTTTCTCTCTCTCCCTTGGTTTTACTTTCTTAACCCGTCTCCCTTGCCCTCCTTCCAACTTGCTTACCCTCCCTCCTTCCCATCTTCACTTACCGTCTTTTTCTCCTCTTGTCTGTTCAGCTCCTTCCGCTCTTCCTCGTCTACCTTCAGTATTGCTTGCTGTGACCTCCCGTGTACCAGACTCCGGCCTGTTTCCCTGGACTGCCTTTGCTTGCTGTTTTAGTCTCTTCCAATCCTAGCCTGTGAACCAGATCCTCGGACCTCTTACTGGACTGCCTGAGTTCTGGAGTATTCACTTCTTGTGTTGCCTCCAGACACTTTCCACCAGCTCTTACCTTTCAAGTATTCCTGGTTCCACGCCTACAAGACACCCAACTATAATACAGGGGTTTTTTGTGCCTAAGGGCTTTTTCCCCTCTTGGTCGATCCCGGGGGTGGGGCCCCCTGGTCTCCCCTCTTGGGGGGGCACGGTGGCTTCCTTCCGGGGTCGTCCCTATCTTCATAAAAAAAAGGTGTCAGCCCGAAGAAAAGAAAAGAAGGGTTCTTGGAAGGAAGAAGAAGGTGAGGAGTCGGGGGAAGGGGAGATTTCAGAAACTACACTTTCGGACGAAGATATCACCGACCCCGGTGACAGACATGGACATGTGCAGAGTCAAAACAGACTGCAAAATGCACACATAGTGAAAAGGAACACTCAATTACGGGTACCTGGTGTACTGTCAAGTTAGAAGCAGCATTGCAGAAAGGGTATCGTCTGGGAAATATTCATGAAATATGGCACTTTGCAAGGACCAAAATATGTGCTTTGCAAGGATCATCAGGGTCCTTGCAAAGTGCCATATTTCATGAATATTTATCTCTATCAGAATATGAATATCTCTATCAGAAGTACATAGTTGAGTATTACAAGCATCAGGGTATCAGTTTAAAACCAGAATGCATTGAGAATAACCTTCCAGGTGTCAACTAGCAAAGCTATGTTTAAATTTCTTATGGGGTAAGTTTGCTCAGAGGACCAATTTACCAAACACCACCGTTATAACCAGCCCTTACAAACGAACAGCCTATCTTTTTAACGCTGGTTATGACATTTCAAGCCTGCAGTTTATAGACGAGGAAACAGCTTGCCTCTGCTGGAAGTACGCTGAAGAGTAACCAACGTGTTCCAACAATATAAACATATTTATTGCTTGTTTCACAACCGCTCATGCCCGTTTGGAACTGTATACAGTGATGGATGCTCTCCAAGAGCGGTGTTTGTACCACAACACCGATTCTGTCATTTTTGTTAGTGCACCCGGGCAGGATAACCCCCCACTCAGTGATTATCTGGGTACTTTAACAAGTAAATTAGCTCTGGGTGAGCACACTATAGAATTTGTTTCGACAGGGTCCAAAACCTATTTGTATCGGACGTCCACGGGGGCATTCTAAACAAAAGTAAAAGGCATCACTTTGAACATCAGCAACAGCATGCAAATCAAAGTTGACAGCCTGAAGCAGTACTCTTAAAAAAGCACTACCAAGATTATTGTGGTGCAGCAACCATCCATAGTGCGTGAAAAAAAGCATTGGGAAATTAGTACCCAGACGATGCAGAAAAATTTGAGGGTAGTATTTGATAAACATGTGCTCACAAAAGACTACAACACATGACCCTACAGCTATTGAAAAGGACGCATCGCGTATGATGGATACGCAATTTCAGCACTCTGTTTCATGCATGCTTGTGGGCCCTTCCAGCTGCGGTAAAAGCTCTTTTATTAAACGACTTCTAGAAAATGCCCCCACGGCCAAAGCAGCCATACAGGATGATATCATATGGTTTTATTCTTGCTGGCAACCCTTGTATAATGAGCTGACCGCTAAAATACCTCACCTGAAATTTGGGGAGGGTTACCAGATTCTCTGAATGATGACCGCTTGCTACAGCCAACCCTTGTCAACATGATCATCGTAGATGATCTGATGATGGAGGGTGGGCATCGCTCTCAACTGGAAAAAGCATTCACTTACTATCTGCTACATTGTTCAGAATGTATTCTACAAGGGCAAGGACAACCGTTCAATAACATTAAACGTCAGATATATAGTTCTGTTTAAGAGCCCCAGAGATAAACAACTTGCTGTTCTAGTGAGACAAATATATCCGGGTAACAGCTGGTTTTTCATGGACGCGTTTGAAGATGCTACCTGGAAACCTTAAGGTTACTTATTGGTGGATTTAAAAACAAACACCTTAGAGGACTACAGACTGTGCACAGGTCTTTTCTATCCTGCCTTACTGGCTGTTTACATACAAAAGGCCTCTAGAAAACCCTGATTAAGAGAAAAGCGTTCCTCATTAGTACCATCGACAGTCCATCATGATGGCGCGTATACGTAGGAATTATGCTCTCCTTAAAATGCTCGTAACTGCACCACCACAACAACGCAAGGCTATTCTGTGCTCAGCTTCTGATGATTTAGTATCGGCTATAGCTGAGATTGCCTTCAACACCATACAGAGGAACGTTCCATTATCCAGCTACCAGTTAGGAGCCTTATAAAAGAAAACGTGCATCCTCAAGAGGTTGGGTAACAAGAGGACCTCCCTAAAAGCTAAAAGAAAACATTTAAAACAATCCGGTGGTTTCATAGGATCACTACTAGGTTTTGCATTGCCTCTGATCATCAGGCTTTTAGGGGGCAGTTAATGGAGTACAATCAGAAGATGTATCTGGTTGACAAACGTCAGATGATGTTACGCTCACCTGGTCTCTGTGGGGATGTTGGGGCACGGTTGGAGCCCTCCCTGGATTCGATTCCCTGGGATCGGTTCTCTCCCCCAGCTGCTGCCAAGGGCACTGCTCTGGATGCTGGTACTGCTCCTGCGAGAACACGAGAGGCAATGAGAAGGGTGAGGAGGTATCGTGACTCTCCTCGGACCTTTCGTGCCAAAATGAGGTAAGTAAGCGTTTACCCATATAGGCTCACCTGATAAATAGTGAGGGCGAACTCTCCATCTTGCTTCTCATCAGCAGGGGCGCTTCAAGTTGACCCAGTTGCTTCACTGGTCCATAGATGTGGCAGCCCAGGCCGGCTTTGACCGAACCACTTTGAAGGTAGGAATCTTTGTGATGATTATTGTTCATATAATTATGAATCTCTTGTCACATGATTTAAGTTTGTATTCCTAATAATGTCTCTTTCTCCCTTATAGATGATGGCGGCCCAGCGGAGCCATTGCACCGGTGGAGGACTCGAGGTGTTCCCAAGAAGATGACAAGTTGGAACCCTAAGGTAAGCGTTAGATGCGATGGCGCGCGACCTTAACAAATGTCCCTATTAGGTTTCTAACCTTGTTTGTTCTTTCCTACTGCAGGTATTGCCTGGCGGCGCTTGGAGAAGAGTTGCGGTGTGCAGACCTGTCGGCGGGTGAAGGATGCCAGTGACCGCGACAAAGCTGACCGTGTAGAACTCCAGAGCTAGTGTTGGAGCTGAAGTTCAGGTTAGGCGAGCAGCCGGTGGTGGTATTCCAAGAGCCAGGTAAGTGCGCTCTGGTTAATCGTGGATGGAGTCACTACGAGCAGGTAAGAGACGCTTAAGCAATGATTCTGCTGATTCTGATGGAGAAAACAGGTAAGTTGCACCTCTTTGATGGTTTTGCTGACTCCGCAGGTAAGATGCCTTTCCGCGATGGTTTTGCTGGAAGAAAGGTAAGATGCTTCTCCGAGATGGTGTTACTGGGAAACAGGTAAGAGGCTTCTCCGAGATGGTTTCACTGGAAAACCAGTAAGATGCTTCTCAGGCGGCACTGAACGTTACGCTGCCTGAGCAGAATAACGCAAAGCGTTGGCCTGCGGGCCGGGTAGGCTTAAATAGCCTGGTCCCGGCCACGCCCCCTTGCTCTGCTAGATGGTTCCACCCTGCCACTCCCAAATAGTGCTGCACGTGCAGCTTCATGGATTCCTATGGCCACGCCCGGCCCAGATGCACGTGGACGATTAATATGAGATGGAATAACACGTGCCCAAGGGAAAAAGTGTGCAGAGCACACTTTCCTATGAGCCTGGCACCAAAGGTGCCAGGACTGGGTCCAACTGGACACTTTAGGGGATGTGAACTGGGGTTCCTTCCCAGTGGCCATGACAGATGGATGGCCTGAGCACTCAGAACCGTGAATAATATTGAAATTAATGATATTTGAAAATCAGCCAGCCTGCAGTTATATTCAAAAATGCAAGAGGTCCTGAGGCGTCATGATTTATCGGACTACGACAAGGTTAACCTCTATTCAGCTATTCTCCAAAAATACTTTAGACAAGCTAAAAATGAGAAGAATAAACTAACATTGGCCCCTGAAGATCCCACAAGTCTCGACAACACAACCGCCGGGCCCTCCATTTCAGATCCCCTGGTGGTAGAAGTTGAGAACCTCAAGATGTTTTTTATTTAGACATGTACACATCGCTAGGGCTTAGTAACAAGAGTGCAGTGGAGTAACTCTGATGAAAATGTTGGGGGGACATGACATTTAAATGATAGGGTTCCCAGCCAAATGAGTGGGATAAAATGGTGTGCCACAAAAGTTGTGGGGGACTGTAAAGAGGTCACTCTGTATGATGTCAAATAAGTACATTTTCTCTGTCATTTCTTGGGTTGTGGTGGTTGTTGTCTGCAACCATTTATCTCCTAGTTCTTTGACCCTGTAAAAAAGTTGTGGTGGTGTTTCTTCCGTTTGTAACTTGATCTCTCGAAACTTTAGCCTAAAGGCCTCTTCATCATGACCTAAGCGTTCAAGCACTACTCTTTTCATATCCATATAACTCGTCTCTCCAGTTGGATTTGCTGCCTGGTAGGCATTCTGCATTTCACCAGTCATGAGTGGTGCAATATAATGGCACCAGCTTTCATTAGGCCATTGGGCATTCCTCGCCACCCTTTCAAAATTCACGAAAAAGTGGGCGGGGTCTTCTCCAGGAGAGTATTTTTGAAGTACTGAAGCGGGTACTTGAGAATGTCTGCGTAAGGTGGTAGCCTCTAATAACTGGGCTTGCTGGACTTGTATGGCCTGTTGGAAAGCTTGCCTATCCGCTTGTGCTTGTTGGTTCTGTATTTGTAAGGCTTGTTAGAGAAGCTGTTGACCTTCACTCAGAGTTTTAATGAGTTCTTGCATGGTGTTCTATCTCTATCCCACTTCTGACACCAAATTGTAAAGAGGTCACTCTGTATGTTGTCAAATAAGTACACTGAGACAAACAAAAGTAGGTGTTATTTTGTTACAGAAACAACTTTTATTCAATATAACTTTCTTCTGTTTTCTATTTCTCTTTTAGAAAAGGATAAGTTTTCTTCTTTTCAGGGTTCTTGGAACATAAGTACTTCTCAAAACACCCTCTTGGATTGCTCTCAGATAAGGCTCTGACATCTTTCTCAATGTTTCTGTATACCCTCTCTCTTTAATTCATCTCTGCTCTCATTGCTAACATCTCAGTTTGCTCTTACAGTCACTTTGAGTCCTCTTCTCTTTTTCTCTAAGTATTCTCTGGTTCTCTGAATTTACATATCTTTACCAACTGTTCTATCCTTGTTCTTCTCTCTTGCCCTTTTTTCCTGTGTGTCTTTTTATCAATTGCTCTCAATCTCCTCTTTGGCTAGCCTGTTACTTTTATAGATATTTTCTTGTAACACTGCTTTCTATGACGCTGATTTATTAAATGTTCACAGTAATAACATTCAGTCTTTGGTCTCTTCCTATTGCCTTTCTTAGAATCGTGCTTTCCAATGACCCTTTCACACTCTGAGACACCGCCGA
The DNA here is from genome assembly GCF_040938575.1 of Ambystoma mexicanum. NCBI lineage: Eukaryota > Metazoa > Chordata > Amphibia > Caudata > Ambystomatidae > Ambystoma > Ambystoma mexicanum. The sequence continues at coordinate 723,471,714 of NC_090923.1, forward strand.
TTACAACAACACTCGACTTCCACGTACCTTCTTCAATGTTATTTTTCTCTCCTTACTTTCTCCGCGCTTACGGCTTACTCGGTGTAAACCTCCGATCAGCTTAGCTGTTATCCATTTCGGGAGAGCGGTCTGACTCCACCCCCTTACTCCGTCTGGGGAGCCGGCCTGTAAGCGTCGCCTGGACTCCGCCCCCTCAGCTGTGAATGCAGTGTAGCAGTGTCGCTTGTTTCCACGCTGCTCTCTCACCTTTCAGCCTTGCGATATACTGTTTCAGCGTTCCGTGAGGCTCTTACGAAGGCCCCCTTTCCCAAGGTACACCGGGTTGATCCGTTTCTTTCTCTCCCTCAACCACGGCTCTGGCTGCGTATATTTTCTATTCGTGAAACTGGCGAACTGGCAATTCAGATATTTTATCAAAACAGCAACTAAGACGTTCGCTTTTAACTTTACTAACAGAACTTCATATAAGCGCAACAGCGCATCAAGACTTCCTCTTAACTTCGTTTGACTTCTCCTTCCCCGAAAACGTAATATACCCACTCATAACCATCGTTCAGGATCTCCTCAGTCTCCTAGCAACCACATAGGAAAAACAAAACAACAGTTGTCAATTGGAAGACAGACAGCGATTGGGTAATAGACTTGTCAATCTTTTCCCTCCATCTGAAAGATAGAATTAACCCTTCATGTGGCTGATCAGCCTGGTATTGACAGAGCCAGATTGCACCCTAACTGGGTGCACTATAGTAGATTTATCACAGGGACAAACACCCTTGTCCCCCCCTAAAATTACGCCCATGCAAGAGTGCATTTTTGACGAAAGCTAAATACATTTACAGTGGGGTCTACGATATTTGCTCTTGTTCACAAAAGCCCATACCATCCGATCATTTTGTCTGCGATCAAGAGAATAGGTTTGCATAACGGCCTGCAATGAATGTTTCTCAGACATTTTAGCATTTTAGATGCAAAGTAGCAAGAGTGTTGCCCACATTTCACGGCTTCAGAATGCTGCACCTGGGATCTATTATAATGTAATACAGTTGCTATATGTTTAACATAGTCTAATAAAGCACCACCGTATGTAGGGTGGCTTGGAAAGTACTCCAGACTATCAAAGACAGTTATTGTCAGTGTTCACCACAAGGCTGACAGGCCGCTCACCAGGTATACCCTTGAAATGTTATCCCACGAATACACGCCCTGGAATGTTTTCATAGCATGTTTGTCTTTACGCAGGAAACGCATGATCTGGTAGGTATCCATTACATATAGTACAACACCTGACGCTGATTGTTGAGTTCTGTGACCGAGTCAAATAGAGCCATAATAATAAGATTCACAGTGTTTGGTTAATTTGCAGCAAACCATACCTCGATGCGTAAATTACCATTCCTAATCAGATTATAGTGGCCGGATGATGCATTATCGGGTCTCAAATCAAAAGCCAAAAAGGTGTAACCTGCGACGTATTCGTCACAAGGTATCACAAAGCCTTTATCATGCATGTTCTTGCTGCTGATGGAGACTAGACCAAGATACTCCCTAATGGTATTTTTGTGTTGAAATCTGGGACTGTAGGCTTTGGCCGGTATGATGACCGCGTCCTTAAAAAGAGCAGCGTAGTTAATGTAGAAAGTAAACTACGTTTACGCCATGGTGGTTGGCGGATTTACCGCACCATTCCAAGGTGAGTGGGGCGGTAAATCCCCATTTCCCATTTTACCCTTCCCCATTCCCATTTTCGCCCCATAGGGCATAATGGGAATGGGGAAAGGCGATAATTACGGCACCGTAAATTACGGTGCCGTAATTATCGCCAAGGTCCCTTTGCGGCGTGGATTTTAACGGCTGCAAAAAAGCAGCCGTTAAAAGCCATCCCGCAAAGGGAACCTTGTAATCAGGCGTTAAGGGTCGGCGCCGTTTACGGCGCCGTAAACTCCTTAACGCCTGAGTCAGAATGAGGGCCAATGACTGAGACAGCCCTGCCCAAAACCGGTATGAATGCAGTTTGGAGTGTTGAATGGCTCGGTACTTGTCCCAATACACATAACTTGTTGTGAGTATCTGGAGAGAAGTGAATGGCCTGAATACCTCGTGTGCCTGATTGGCCGCCTGCCTGCATGAATGCCCTTAGTCGGGATTGGATGCTTGAGTGTGACCCAGCGGAATGTTTGGGAGATCAACAGTATATCTGGGGACCTCTCACTGCTAGGAATCGTGTTCAGAAGCTGAAGTCCACTACGACGAGTAACTGGAGTAACTGAAGCTTGACCTTGAAGTTCCGCTGGACGAGAAGAAGTGCTCTTGCTCTCCTTCACAATCTGAAAGCTGCTGTGTCTCCAAGGACTGACCCAGAGAGGACCTGGTAAGGCGCCCTCTTCCCGAGCTACGAGGGACCATTGGCACAGCTGATCTTTGCCAAAGCTCCCTGGTAGACAGACCTTCGACAGGCTGCCGACCCGAGACGGGGACTGCCGCGGAATCTCAAAGAGAAGCACTCGGACTGTTGTCCGCCACTGTCGACGACTGCCGTCGTCGACCAGAGCCGCCATGCTCCCGTTTGCCGAAGAACTTCAATTGATCATCGGACGCTCTTGTCTGCATCGTCGCCCGCTTTATCCCGCTGGATAAGGCCTGACCGTCGACGCGCCGAGGAGCATGCGCCGGTGGGTTTCCCGCCACCTAAGGACCACAGAGACGCCGACGACTCGACGCCCTTGCTGGGCCACCGTTCTTCATCATCTCTTTGCGGTCAAGAACTATCGTCACCGAGGTGCCCCCCACGCCTCTTCCTTGCAGGACTCCAACGCTCTGTCGTCGACGAGCACAGCTAGGAACACAGCTGCCACTTCACCGCCGTAGTTCAACCTGTTCTCCGTCGGACGTTCGACGCCCGTGACTCCTGCCTTAAAGGGAGGGCACTCAAGTAGGGCTGTCGATTTCCCGACACCGAACGCCGAGTTCCTCGACACCTCTCGACGATCCGTAGCTCCTGCTTTAAAGGGAGTCACTCAAGAAGGATCGGTCGACGCATCTTCAGGGAACTCTACTCCACCAGGTACATTGGGGGGGTAAAACCTTAATAGGAGGAAATAAGACTATTGAACAATATATGGACTGGGCTTGTGCTATATATCTTTATTTACAGGTTGCCCAGGTGGGGGTATTTCCTCAGAGAACTGTGCCTAAAGGTAGGGGTCAGCATTCTGCCTATTGTTTCAACCATCTTACGTTCCTGCCTATCTCTATTGCTGGTTTCCTAGTTATTGATCTGTGTGACATTTTAACCGTACAGTTGATACAATTTAATGAGATTTGATAACATTGGTGGTACCACTTTAGAATTGTATATATTTATCATTATTGACTTCCAAGTAGAAAGTGCGTTATTGTGATCGTGTACATACCTTTGAATATTAATTATATAAAGACTGTGTTTTCAGTAATACAGTGTGTGGACATTCCTTTGTGGGGGTTCTGGGACTACACTGTACTTAAGAACCAGCCAGCATCACCTCCTGAGAAGCTAGGCCTTGATTGCTCGTCTATTGCTACCACAATAGAGAATCTTGGCTGGGGTCTTCTGTGCCTCTCCTCTACCATATAGAGAGCAGAAGTACAGACACCCCCTACCAGTCTTTACACCCGCCCAACGAGATTGGCTCCTTCCATGCCATGATTGACAGGGCATCCAAGCTTTTTCAACTCTGCCCTGAGGAGAAGAAGGAAGGCTTCCTCTACCAATGTCGCAAGGCCAAAAGGAAGACGGTCGTCGTGGTGCCGTTGCTGGATGACATCACGGCTCGGAGTCGCTGAACTTGCAGGCCTGGCTCCTGCAGCACTAGAGTTTGGAGGGTACGATATCCCGGCTGACTGCAGAGAGGTTCTTGCAAAGGCCAGGGCGTCCTCAACTCTCAAGTGCTACGGACACAAGTGGAAGAGGTTCTCTGTCTGGTGCTGTCACAGAAGATTAACCCTCTACGGATTACAGCCCCTCAAGTGCTGCCGTACTTGCTGTCGCTGGCCAAAGCTGGACTAGCTCACGCATCCATCAAGGTACATCTGGCAGCGATTTCCCGATACACCAGAACTGCAGGACGGTCGTCCCTGTGGTCTCATCGCCTGGTGAAGGAGTTTATGAAAGGACTGTTCCGATCGTTCCCACCGGTGAAGGCTCCAGCCCCGGCTTGGGAGCTCAACGTGGTGCTGACCAGGCTCATGGGCCCGCCATTCGAGCCTTTTCATTCGGCACCAGTGAAGTTCCTGTTGTGGAAGACAGCGTTCCTTGTGGCCATCACCTCTGCACGACTGGTGGGAGAGATTCAGGCCCTTTCCTGCAAGCCTCCATACTTGACTTTCCACGAGACGAGGGAGGTGCTGAGGACGCACTCCTCCTTCATGCCCAAGGTGCCGTCGGACTTCCATCTAAACGAGCCCTTGGTGTTACCAGTCTTTTTCCCATCGCCTTTGTCGCCGGCCGAGAGGACTTTGCACTCGCTGGATGTAGCTAGAGCGCTGAAGTTCTACGTGGACCGAACGAAGAGTTTTTGGAAGACATCACAGCTGTTTGTGAACTTTGGACCTGTGAACCAAGGGAAGGCTCTCTCGAAGGCTTCCATTTCCAGATGGCTCTCCGGCTGCATCATGCACTGTAATCGGTTGGCAAACCGACTGTTGCCCGGCCGTCCGAGAGCCCATTCGACCACAGCGATCGCTGCCACCACGGCGTTCTTGTCCGGTGTGCCCCTGCTGGATATCTGCAGGACTGCTACGTGGAGGTCGTCTCACACCTTCACGAGATTCTACTGCGTCAACCGGGATTCCAGGGAGGAGTCCAGAGTCGGCCAGGCAGTGCTGAGCAAACCTGTTCACTTAAGGTGAGCCTGGTGAGGAGGTAAGAGATGCTTAATGTTGAGTTTTATGTAATGCTTAATGTTGAGCCTTGCCACCTCCCGTGGTTGCGCATGTGTGTACTGCTATGTATTCTTATATTCATGAGCATGTGAATCCATGCCAGACCCCATGCTGGAGAAGGAACAAGTTACTTACCTGTAACTGTTGTTCTCCAGCATGGGTCTGGCATGGATTCACATGCGAACCCTCCCTCCTACCCCTCTGCGGTTCTTCACTTGGTCATACTGCTACTTTACGTGCTACCAAATCTGAGGATGGCTGCCAGCTGCAGGGCTTAGGGAGAGGGCAGCCATTGGCTGGGGGCAGTATGACCCAGAGACCAGTGATTGGTTACTACTAAGAAAGACAGATCAGAAACGAAACTGATACTGGGGAATCCATGCCAGACCCATGCTGGAGAACAACAGTTACAGGTAAGTAACTTGTTCCTTGGGTCTGTTTTATTTCTCTTGCTCCGTCTTTCCTTCGGCGTGCATTTTCTCTTCAGAGAGGCTCTCGTTGTTGATCTTCATTTTTTATGCAGCTTTGGCGGCCCCCGTCTGTTCGAAGCTCTCTGTTTTCTTTTTGCTGCAGTTTTACCCACATAAACCAAGCCAGAACCCTCCTGTGTTGGTTGGTTGAAAAGATTTGCGATGGACCCTGTTACAGTAGACACCACATCCTTATAAAATGTTTATAGCAGCGGTTTTCATATGTGGCTAGGCTAATTCAAACCATTTGCGCAGGCAGGGCATGGCCCTTTGAAAAATACTTCTGAAAATACTTCCTAGACCCACACCATACATAAAAGGCTCTTCTTGGAAGTAGGGTTGATCACCATAACCGGCTTGCCCTCTGTAGTATTCCCTATAAACATGCAGCTCCCCGTAATTCTTCATGATTACCATATTCTAGCTTTCTTTCTCATATCTAGGGCGCATGTGTAGTTTCACTAGCACCTTCCCATATTTAAATGAGACCAGTTCTCTCTGATCGTGCCTTATCTGTATATTGATGGAGTCAAAATGACACTTAGAAACAGGGATATAATCAGGTTTAATGTATTGTATATTATAAATGCTGTTATTTTCACCTATGACTTGAGCGGTTCTCATTAGGGGGGCATATGAGTCATCAAGCCTTTGATATTCTACTGTATCGCTGTAGATCATGAGACTATAAAATCCACCATCAATATCAGCACATGTTCTGTCTAGAGCTGTATTACTTTTTACGTGTTGAACATTTGCCAGCACCTTAGAAAGTTTCCCGCTACAAATAAACTCTGTGGTAAGATCGGCCGATCTTAGAAATACTTTCCTCTGCGGGCTATCCAGAAACAGTTTTATATCTGAATAGTGCTCGAAGCTTGCGAGCGATTTGTTGATAGTATCTAGCAGCGTTTGTATTGTGGGGTAAAAGCCATGAGGAAAGCCCATGTGTAACAGTTCAGCAGGTTCTCCACGCTTGATGGTATACCAGGCCTCTCTTTTGTCCATTGTGTCCCATGTATGGGGATACTGAATCTCCATCAAACCCGCTTCCCACAATCCTTGTAAATTAATGGGCTTAGCCAGTTTAACAGAATAATTCGATATTTCGTTGTTGGGGAATTTATCTAAAGTGGCGTTACTGGGCAAGGTGATATAAAATCCTATGTTTTCCACCTTTTCAGGGAGCGCCTTCGCATTTTAGATCCCCTAGAGATGCAGCGTTGACCCGACTGTTAAATTTCTCAGGCAATCCCATCCATTTTTACCAGGTGCTGTTTCTTAGGCCTCTTACCTTTACTCTGAATAATGTCCTCAACCCTATAAAGATGTTGGGGATCATCTGCCACCTTTTGTACCTCCTCAGTATAGAAATTACAGCTTGCAACTTCTCCAGCATAATCAGTCAACTGGTATATGTACACCCCCTCTTTCACAGATGCTTTTGCCACTACGAAAATGTAATTGGTAAAAGATTGATGGTACCCTTTTGTAAATACACCTTTTAACTTGGATACTCTGACGTGGTCCCCTACGCGTATGGGTGTTTTCTTGATCTTCTCTGAAACCTTTCAGCATACAGTTTCTCTAAACTGCTAATGGGTTTTCAGACTTTACAGACTTTGGAGTCATTTTAATAGACCGGTGATAGCTGGCATTATACACATCTATAAAAGCCTGTAATATGTCCACATAGCGTTGTGTATTATATGCTGTGAAATGTCTCCATAGTTCAGATTTCAAAGTTCTATTAAAACATTCAACAACAGCGGCTTTAACCTTGTTGTGTGTTATGAAATGATGCACGCTGTGTTGCTTTAGAAGGTTTTCTGGAGGGGTCTATTTAAAAACTCCTTACCGGCATCAGTTTGTAATTTTACAGTTACTCGTCCCTTGCTGAAGATATTTTATCTACAAAAGTGCCGGTCAAAATGTAGGCTTTTTTCTTGGGCGAATCTGTCTTATTTTCAAAGTATATAGTTGTCGACACAGTGGACACCTATATTTTGAATGTTGCAATATAATAAAATACAGTATTTTCTCAAATGGTATCCTTTCCTGTGCGCCAGCTATTATATTATTTATAGGTTGGTTGTTTTTGCTTTCTCAAAAAAGTCACAATATCCAGTCAACCATTTTTCCCGTCATTTCTTTTTTATTATTTCTTGCGCTTTTCTCACAAGTTGTCCAGGGAAAAAAGTTATAATCCTTATCTTTGATAGTCACAAATCACACATCATCTTTTCTTTCTCTCTTTTCTTTCTCTCTACACGCGTCTCATCATTGTTTTATTATGGATCATCAGGAGAGAATCCTATTCGTTATTTGCAGTAGCTCTTGCAGAGTTGAAATTATTGTCTGTTGTTGGAGTATCTTATTTCCTTGCTGTTGTTGTTTTCGCACAGCTATTTATCAAGTTTAGTTCTAGAGGAGATGCGTTTGTCCCTCTCATCGCCGATCCTTGCTGAAGATAAGCTTGAAAGCCTCTGAAACTCTTGAACCAGTCTTATCCCTCAAAAACTCGGCAAAGTGTATTTTGATAAAACATCTAGCAATGGCAAGATATATCGTGCACCATTGTTCTGCTTTTCAAAAAGACTTATATCCACTAAATCAACCTGCCACTGTTGGTCTCGGTCAGATAGCACGGTCATTCTTCTTTTAAAGCGTTTTCTAGCATTTTTATGGAGGGTATATGTCTCTAGACCAGATAGCCACGCCTTAACAGCTCCTCGTGTGATAGGGTGTTTATCACTTTGTAATTTTCGATAAGCAGGTTTTCCCAGTGCTTCAGAAGAGGCATGTACCACCCCTCCGAAACACCCTCTGTATATATACACTCTTCATGTCACACCCCCAAAGATGGCCCTGCGCAGACATCATCTCCAAGCGCCACTGTGCACTATCAAAACCGAGACACACTTCTGGGTTTTTGGGGGGACATCTGGGGCAGAATGGTCAACCCACATACCCATAACCTAAAAGAGGTGAGTCTTTCAGGAGAAGCAGACTAGGCCACTTCCAGAATAGATCACCCAACATGTTTGGACTTCCGGGGGACCACAGAGGGGCGCCCTCTAGAATATCAGCTTTGTAGGGACCTTCCAGGTAACAACTATGATGTCACATCTGGGGTAACACATTCACTAGGGTCTAAGTTCTGGTTAAACACCACTACATCACTTCCGGGATAGGCTTTCCTCTAGGGCAGGACTTCCGGGTCACCTGCATGATGTCACTTCTGGACCGGGACTTCTGCTAGGGCAGAATTTCCGGGGTGTTCCACCCTGTCAAGGTTAATTGCTGATGAAAGGTATCATGTTATACTACTAGCATTCAGTAACGTCCAGACAGCATTCAGTAACGTCCAGACAGCATTCAGTGACATTCTATACGGGCAAGGCCGTCGCGAGGGAGGGGGGCAAGATGGGCAAACTGCCCCAGGCTTTGCGCTTGCGGGGGGCTCGCGGCACCCTCTACAGGGAGTGGCTTATTCATGTGCAGTTTTGTAAGCGGCATTCATGATGGATATTTAGGGAGTGGCTTCTGCAGATACCTTTATTATTGGGGAACCCGGCTGCAAACTAAATGTTTCTCAAACAACTCAATTTGGACACATACATTCTCGACACTGTGCCCCTCATGATCTACAGGAGGCTTGTTGTGCATTGCACATGCCTCCCCTCACTTCTCTACACGCTTGCAGACTGCAGGGCAGCCGACCAGCACCACATGTGCGCCTGTGAGTGAGTTACAATAAGAAGCGGAGTTGGCTGCAGAGTTGCAGTCTGTGGCAGTCACTCCAACCCTTTCTCCAGAGACAGGAGTCTCTCTACTGTGTCCAGCCTCATACGTGGGAGGATCCATAAAACCCCCGCCCAGCCGCGGAGCGGCCGCGGAGTTGGCTGCAGAGTTGCAGTCTGTGCACGTCTGAAACAACTGAAATGGCCGTACCATCAGCGGACCCCTCCTCCATGGACATAGTCACGGACCGAGACTCTACGGACATACAGGAGGGTCGTCTCCTTCGAAGCGCGTGCCCACGCCCAACTGCAGAAAAAAGCCTACAACACCACAGCGCACAACCTTACCACCCGCTGGGCCCACCCCAAAAACATTTAAAAACCCCAATAGCAACATTGGCAAACGCCCGTTTGAATCAAGTCCTCCTTGAAAAATCCGGCCCAAATACATCAAAACCGGTAACAACTTGCCAAAAAACAAACTCAGAGGAAGCAGAGGACCCGCATCGGCGGACATCTGTGGCCGTGTCTTCGGCGCCGGGCCCATTGAGCCCGGACCCTGAGGGCGTCCCGTCAGCGCTCCTGTGCTCGCGCCAACGAGTCCCTGCTCTGGCCATGGCCCCCACCAGCTCCCGGCCAGCGCGCTCTCGCCTGCGGCCCCCACCCCCACAGCCCCGGGACCCGATGGCCTCCGAAGGGAGGATCGAGGACCGTGAGCGGGGGGAGGGGCCCGCATTGGTGGAGGGCGCGGATCGGACGCCGCGAGTCGGCCTGGAGGGAGAACGAAGTCCTGCTCCCTCGGCAACGGCCTCCCCGGAAATGGCCCCGAAAGAGGCTGCGCACCCGCGGGCCTCTCTGGGGGAGGAGCCAGGTTCCATCGCTCATCCCCCGGCAGGACGTGACAAACAGTGGGAAGGGCTCGACGGCCACAAGGCCACGCCCCCCACTGAGGATGACTCGCAGCCACCTCGCCCGCCAAGAAATGGTCCATCAGACCTCTCAGCAGAGCACAGAGGTCCCGAAAGTAACGCAGATTCAATCAAGGCAAACCAAGACACCAACGCGTCACTACAAATGGAAGCTCAAGTGCATTCTAGCAAGCCACCAAAAGTTTTTCCTCGCCACTCAGGAGACGAGCACAAAGCCTCAGGGACTACAGGAAATGAAGATCAGGTCCCAGGCCTGGAAGAGTTCACGCCACCACCGCTCACGTCCCTGGCAGAGTCGAAAAACAAAAAAAAACGCACCAGGAAAGAGGCGGAGTCCCCTGATACAGGAAACTCAAGACCCACCTGGAAGAAAGCTCCCTCAAAACTTACAAATAAAACACAAAAAAGCACAACCAGGCTACAGACGTCAAAAAACCAAAAAAGTGGTCAAGCATTAAAAAAACCCAGGGGCTTGAAATCCACAAAACCATCGGTCGCCACCCTCGTAACCGACTTCTTTCATGCTTTCGCGCCAGAGTCTCACTCCAGGCAAGCGGACCTTACCGATGAGGAAATACTGGAGGCAATAAAAACGTGCCAACCTCCTGAAAAAGCGAGTAAAATAACTCTACCGACAAATCCGTGTGTTCAACACCAAAACTCTGCAAACGACATACGACCTGCTCCTCCTTTGAAACAGGCCCCACAGGAGAAACCAGTAAAGCAAATTGACCCGACTGTATACCGAGTATCGGGGCCCCAGCATACATCTAATAGGGAAATTACGCCGAAACAAATCATAGAATCCAATCGAGCTATCGTACCCACAGAAAAGCTCGTCGGCGCGACGAAATCAGCCTCATCCAGGGAAAACTCGGCTCTGGTCAATCTCAAAGCCTCACAACCAGTTAGTGAAGACTCCCTACAGTCAAACCAACCGAACCCAAACGCTTTCCCCGAAACTCCAGAGCAGACAGGGCCACAGTCATCTCAAGATCAAGCCACCGAAACACAGAGGCCAACTCCCCCGCAAACTGAACATAAGCCTGAAACTCCCTCAAACAATGCAGCCGCGCCCAGATCAAATAAGGAACGGCCGATTGGCACCCGGCGGGACGGCGCCTCAACCGCCATTCCACTAAAATCACTCCTACCAGGGTGACTCAGTGGTGGCCCACCTGACTTACCTCCTTCGCCTGTAGTAAGACGGATCTTAAATGAGTCCAACTCATTTTCGCCAGATCCCAAACAGTGCCCTCCACCCCAGGGCTCGCCAATGGAGCCTGCAACACAACACAAGAGAGATCTTCTCTCAATAATGTCAGCTGTCACCATTGCAATGAACCCGTTTACCAAACTATATGAAGGCATCAACGAAAATCTGAAAGACAACACAGCGATGCAAGCTACAATGCTCTCGAAACTAATTTTTCTGGAAGGATACATCACAGCCTTAGACGACAAATTCAAAACCCTAAAGCAAGTCATGGAAAAAGGCCATAAAGATACGGCAAACCTCCTCATCTCATCTTGCGTGGGGGATAAACAGGGAGGCCAAATCTCCTCAGCACAACATTCACTTCCACCCTCTATCATAGTCCCCAACAAGCTACCGGACCTTGGTTTACCAACTCCTGAACCACAAGAGGTGATTGTTATCACAGATGAAACAGCCAACGCTTCGCTCCCCTCGAATTCGACAGTGAGGGTGATAGATCCCTCGTACCCCTTGTTTACAGGTACGAGACCGGGAAAAAAAAACAACCCCTCTGGGGAAAAATCCGAAATACAGAATCAAAACTCAGCAAAGCGATTAAACTTACAGCCAACAAAAAAGAAAGAGAAAGAAAGAACTCTGGCCCGGAGTCCGGCCGCAAACCAATCAACTTCAAAAGCCTCCCCCAGAACATTAGAGGACTTCCTAGAAGACGAGGTTCTGATGAATATCTCTCAACACCTCGAAGACACCCAAGATCCACCACCTGACAGAAATGAGAAAACGCCTCAATCATCAAAGTCGCAGACTCCTTCACCTGAAGTGGATCAAAATGCAAAAAAAGAAAGCCCAAAGGAATCCTCAGAAGAGGACTCGCCACACAATTTTATCACCTTGGAAGAGCGTAGGAAAATCCTCCATTGTCGGAAACCCGCCTCCTCCCGTAGCCCTATGAGCTCTAGAGCAGTGTCATTCACATATCCACCAGCACGCGAGGGGCCATCTCGCAAAAAGTCAGCCTCCAGCGTCCAACACAGCCCACAGCAGACACGACGAACTCAGGACTCCCACCAAAAGTCCAAAGAAGACACATATCCGGAGCCAAGAAAAACCGACAAAAGGGGCCAACACCTGCGTCCCCACTTCATTTCAAGGTCTGAACAACACCGGAACAGACACGGCTCCATGAGGGAGTCCCCGATCAAGCTCGAACAACACGCTGAAAACGACGACGACATCATACTGAATAGTAGAGGGATCCTCATGCTATTCAGCCTGATCCCAACCCTCCGGAAGATCAAGTCCTCCGACCTAAAAATCATTGACCCATATCACTCTAATGAAAGAGCGAAAGCCTATATCTACCCAGTCTCAAAGCACACAAAGACGAAAATCACGGACGCAACAAACGACCTGGCTGCGCTAGGTTATATTGTGCAAAGAGATCCTCAAAATTCGCAAAGCGGGGAGAAAACCAACCCAGAAAGAAAATCGGCCCGAAAGGACAAAATCTCTGGGAAAGAGCAGAAAGTGGAGCCACGAAGACTTCCAGAACTCACTCGAACAGTAGTAAACTCATCCCCAAAGTCATATGAGAGCCACCGAGAAATTAAACACATCATCCTCAGGCGCGATAAGCCGCAAAAGCCCATAGAAACGACGACCTCGAAGCTTCACCAGCCAAAAGCAGACCGACTCAACTTGACTAAGACCGTGTCTATGGCGCAAAGTAACAGGACGAACATCGGAGCCCCAACAGACAGCGCCTCTATAGCCTCAAAATCAGCCGCGAAACTACAGGGGCTGTGAGCCTGGCTACCAAAGGCCCTATCCCACGGGTCTCAATTCAAATCGCAATTCGCAGGTCGGCCTGCCGAATTCATGGGAAAACGGAATGTCGACCGCCCCACATCATCACTACATCTTTGCTCATGGAACACGAGAGGACACTTACATCTTACTACAACGGGCGACGCAAACTTAGCCTCATTCGACATCATTTGTCTCCAAGAGACCTGGCTCAGACAAAATCCAGCATTGGATGGTTACGATACAATCCTGGCCCCAGCCAACAAAGGAGCCCTAGGTCGGCCGACATCAGGTCTCCTTTTGGCCTGCCGACAGGGAATCGGGTTGACCCTTAAGTCTACCCTTCAAGCAAACCTCTCAATATTAGCAGTACTACTAGAATGGGCCGAAAAACCCTCCTCCAGCCCATCACAAATAGCGGTGATTAACACTTACTGGAACCCAGCGGCAATAAACCACCAGTCCTACCTTTCAATGATGGAAAACCTGGTCGACGAAATTCAAGCTACACGACAGGTCTCTTCAATCATCATCTGCGGGGACTTGAATGCCAAATGCCCAAAGGAAGTGCGAACACTGGACGCATCCTCGCAACCCACAACAGCATTGAAAAGAGGTCACCTATGGTCTTCCTTGATGTCCTCCAGAAAATTTGAAAACCTGAACTTCGTCTTCCCAAATGAAAATCGTCTGCCAACCTGGGAACAAGGCTCACTAAAAGCGACCATAGATTACATCTACGTATCCAGACCCCTTCTGAGCAAAGTACAAACCTTTGAAGTCCGACAGACCACAGCCAGCGATCACAATCAGCTGACGATGTCTCTGGTAAACCACCACAAGGCGCCTGAACCCTACACCATGGAAGTGGAATCAAACGCCCGTGGAAACCGCCTAAACCTGACAACTCGAGCGGTTAAATCTCTGCTGGCAAACTATACCGGGGAAGAAAGATCTAAGGGCGTAAAGAGTCTCGATTACGTACCTCTGCTGTTAAAACATCGAACAAACGTAAAACAGAAAGCCCCGGCCTCCAGCACCTCCAAAGCATGCTTATGATTCCACCCTGGTGACAAAACGAAGAGAGCTCCGAAAACTCAAAAGACAATTAGGTAACGATCCGTCAAAGAAAGAAAAACTAAAATCGGCAATCGTAACCTATAAATCATGGATGAAAGAACACCGTCACCGACTATACCAACAAGATGCCGAAATTATGCTAAAAGCCTCAATGGCAACAAAGCCAAAGAATTTTGGTCTTTGCTGAAATCTGCGGTGCCTTCAATAAACAACTCTACAATCAACGCCATGCCGGAGCATAAATGGATCACGCACTTCTCTTCGGTCTTCCGAGCCCCCGCCCAAACCATCTGCCAGGATATCACAGACCAGACGTCAGCCTGGATCCAACTGGACGACCGACAAGAAATCAGCAACCATATCAAAAAACTGAAGATCTCCAGAGCAGCGGGTCCGGACGGGATCTCAAACATCGACCTGAAAAACAACTGTCAGGAAAGGGCAACACTGTTAGCCTCCATCTTTCAGAAATGCTCTGAGCAGAAATCCCTGCCGCCTTCCTGGACAAAAGCTATCATCGTTCCCATCTATAAAAAGGGGGACATCACTGACCCCCGAAACTATCGTCCAATTGCCCTGTTGGATTGCATCGGCAAAGTCTTTGGAAGCTTACTTCTGAATCGCTTTCAATCTTGGGCTGAATCTGCCCCATGCAACGATAAATACCAATCGGGTTTCAAGAAAAACACGGGCACGATGGCGAACATCTTAGCGATCAGCACTCTAAAAAGTAAAGCTTGGGAAAAAAAATCTCGAATCTTCATCGCCTTTATCGATCTCACGCAGGCGTTTGACCTTGTCGACAGACACCGCTTATGGGAAAAACTGGAGAGGTGGAGTTGCCCACAAGAAATACTACAACCAATCAAAGCTCTCCACACAGACACTTCCCTCAGGGTTCGACTTTCCCAAAGAGGCGCCCTATCAGACGAAATTCAGACTGGGCGAGGGGTAAAACAGGGATGCCCGCTAGCTCCTGCACTGTTTTTTGCATACATCGGCGATTACGGGGACTCAGTAGACCTGGATCATACTTTTCCACCGGCTCTTGCATCCTCGAAAATAAGCCACCTGTTGTATGCTGACGACCTAATTCTCCTGGACCAGACCCAGATCGGCCTCCAGAGACAACTATCTAACCTCCTGAGCTACACTGCTGAAAACAACTTAAAAATAAACCAAGAAAAAACTAAAATAATGATACTGGAAGGAGGACAGAAGAAAAACAAATCCTCTGAAAAATTCAAATGGCGCCTTGAGGGAAAAGAGATTGAGAGGGTCTCCGATTATAAATACCTAGGCGTCCAGATCGACTCCTCAAAAAACGAACTATCCATGCAGATCGCCCTGGAAACAAAGCTAAAGAAATTAGCCTCTCAAGCAAAGGCGATTGACTCAAAATTTGGTAAATTTTCGTGCATCCCGGTAATAGACTTTTACAAGAAAAAAGTCGTCCCTTCAATCACCTATGGGGCTGAGGCTACGCCAACAATCCCAGAAAGAACTTGGCAAAAATTGGAGAGCAAGTTCTGGAAAACAATCCTGGGTCTCCCAAAATCTACATCCATTGCTGCAATCCGACAGGAGCTAAGCTTACTGTCACTAACAGCAACAGTCAACCTAAACTCACTTAGGTTATTCAGGAAATGCATCACGGCCGATAGTGAGCAAATCTTTGGTCTGTTGAACAAAGAACTACAAAGTGGCAAAGTCAAAATGCTAAAAACCTGGAAAGGCAAAACCACGTCCCTTTTGGAATCAGTGACGTGCACGGAAGCAGACCTCATTCAAAATCCTCTGAGAGTTTACAAGAAATTGAAAGAATTAGACTGGATCCAGACTCAAGACCTAGTCACCAAAAATAAACTTCTTCTCCATCTTCCCCCCTCGCTCTCTAAACTAAACAAGCCGATGCAATATCTCCGAAAATTCCCAAATAGGAGGGCAAGAAACTACATGCTAAGAACCAGGCTGAATCTGCTGGAAACTAACGAGATTCTAAACATCCGAGGCCTATCTGACTCCAACATATGTCGTCTGTGCAACGCCAAAACAGAATCCATCAGGCACCTATTGATCTCATGCCCAGAAACCCTAGTCCTGAGATCGGCCTACATAAAGCACTTCAGCTCAGAGGATCATGGGTGGGACGAAGACACCTGCTGGAACAGACTGATAGGAGGGGATCGAACCTCCTGGTTACTAGCATCAATCAAAATACTGCAACTCACTATGCAGAGGATAGAGGGTTGACGGTCCCACCCCCTTGTGAAGCCACTGGACTTTGTCTTTGTTTTCTCTGCGCAAGCTATCTTCTCGTCCCTTTTGTAAAGTTCTAAATGAACATACACAAATAAAAAAAAAATTAAAAAAAAATAAGAAGCATGCAAGCCCATTCTGAACTAATGGCAGGAAATACCCCAAAGAAAGATGGAGCAGTATTTCTGGGTACCAGCCCATCATTTTGCAGCAAAAAATGCGAAACTCAAAATGCTGAATTTCAGATGACTCATTTCACCACATATGTATGTGTGGGGTGGGAGGCTGTAAAGTTAATACAAAATGTGGAGGTGCATGGGGCGGCTGCAGGATATTTGGGAATCAATATTTTATTTTCGGAAATATCACAAAGATCCATATTTCTCTACACAAAGGGGAAGCCACTTAAGATAAGTAAAGTGATAGAATAGCGGAAGGGACTACAATGCTGGCAAGTAAAGAAAGAAAACCAGGAGAGAATGAAATGCGTACGTGCATGGGAAGAAACGTGGGCAAGAAATAATCGTAATGGAGATGACATGTTATGGGATGTTAATGAAACATAAGGAATGGTGACGTCAGCAGAGTGATATAAGTATTTAAAGGATGGCCTTAAAACAATTACGAAGAACTTAGGAGGAAGGTGTGGAAAAGAAGCAGGGAAGGGAAGAAATTAATTAAGCCACTGGTGAAGAAATTCAAGGAATGAAAGGCGTGTTTATGCGAAGCAATGACAAAAGTGATGGGTGGAAGGGTGCTGTTTTTCCGGGCAGAGAAGACGTGGCCTAGCAGGTCGGGCCATTAGTAGTAGAAGCAAGACTGATTTGCAAATAACTGAACCCCTCCAGCAACGGCACAGAGGGGCTATAAACGATGGTGTGAAAGATTGTCCATAGCAACGGCAATGCTTAATATTAATTAATGCCCTTCCACCCATCACATTTCTTTTCATTCTGTGATGAATGATAGTCACAGGAATTAGTCCAAAGGGCTTTGGGAGAGTTAAGTCAAATCCACTCCTTTTCTTTCTTTTTTTTTTTTAATAAAAAGAGTCTTATTTTAGCTCTTGAAACCTAAAACTTAATAAATATTTGTAGCAACTAGACCAGGGAATCTGTTTTGCAGACTTTGCTCTATCCACGCTTCGCCACTTAACCAAACTGTTTGATCTTGGACAAATCATGTAATCTCTCCCTGCCTTAAGTGCCAGCATGCAATTCTGTTCAGTGTACACTATTAAATAACGCCTCGCTCATAGTTCACTATATTGTTGCCCCGTGCATTATAATAATAGTCACTACTCATTGTTGCGCAATTGAAAGATTTTTATCACTTGGCTTACTCATGGCAGCTTCTTGTAATGCCATATCCCATGATGCCCTGCATCGACAACGATGCGCGGCTGTAGTTTGCTTTTCTGTGACGTCACTTTCGATGATGTTGATACGGCGACAATTAAGTGACTTACTTACATGTCTTTAGTCACACCGGGCTTTATAAAACAGTGTCATGATTTAATATGCAGCTTCATGCCAGAGATCATGAACTGCTTTGAAACAAGACTTTTTATTTTAAAGTGTGACTTGATATGCATCCATTGGTCCACTTTTTCAAAATATTTTGGTAATGTTCTGAGGTATCTGACCCAGACTCCCAGGGTTGGGGGCTCACTCACTTGCCCAGTGCAGTTTGGGGAACTTTGACAACATATTACAGGGCCTCTTTTAGCCCTCAACCCAGACTGGTCCTTCCTCAAACTGACAGTTCATGGGGCACCCTGGACAGTCACAACCAACCGCACCCAACTAGTCACCTCTTTCAAACTTCCAGCCCTGCCCCCCAACTCAGTTCTGGCCTCCGGGAGTACACGGGCATCCCCAATCGAGTTCCTCTTTATGTGAGATCAGTAGAAATAGAGAGCAGTCGCCAGTTCCTCTTCAGCGCATCCTCAGAGGCGTGGTTCAGACCTCAGCGGCAGTACTTCCACCCCTCCACCTCAGTCCCCCACCCCTGTGCTTCGAGCATTTCTCTTTCTTTTTCGATCTTATTTCGCATTCTGAACTTCGAACAACAAACCACGAGAGACTACCCACCGCCGCCCCTCTCTGTGAGGACCGCACGAGGGGGGGCGAGTTGTGACATCATGCACTTCACGGGACGCTCCAGGGATTCTTCGAGTTAGTAGAGGCTTTGGGATACACCGAGGATGAACCGGAAGGACAGCAAGAGGTGAGCGGTGTCACCATCACCTTCACCCAGTCGATGATGTAGTGTGGGCACGTTGTTGTGGTCTGGGAGGGCACTGGGTAGGTGGGGTAAGCAGATGTCTCTACTGATAGAGTACTTTGTCAGGTACTTAAGTTGTATTTGTTTATTTAAATTTAACAAAGACTACAACGCCCAGAATGCATTTTTTTTATTTTTGACCAGAAAGATTTTTCCTTACTTGCATGTCTGCCGGTTCCCCGAGTGTGTTGGACAGTGTTCCTTGAGTTACACTGAGTGGAGGTGCTTTTGGTTCCTTGAGTGGGTCTTATGGGAGTGATGGGTGGGGGAGCAAGTGTCCTTCGCTCAGACCGGAGGCTTGGAGAGCCTTACTGTGTGTTTTGCGAAATTCCGAAGGAGGCGAAGGAGTTCTCTGAGCTCCCCGAGTGTGGTTGCTGAGGGTCTAAGCCCAAAAAGCCACGCTGGGAGCATAGCGTGCAAAATTGATTGTGCCCTTCGCAAGACGCTGGCGGTTGTGCTTGGCCTGAGCATTCATAAGACGTTCCTCCACGATGTCCTAGATTTCAGTGCAAACGCTCCGTTTTGTGAGATTTACGCCCTAATCTGTTGCTTGTAAAATACACGAGGTGTACTATGGATATTTTCAGTTTGCATGAATCTTGTTTTGAACTTTCTTTGGTTAGTGTTAGTACTTCCGGAAGTAAGATTAAAGGAACTAGGTCAAGACTGGGCCGGGGCTGTCGAGGCGGTAGCGCACTAGAGGCATTCATCTACATGACCTAAAACCGAACCGTGCTCGCGACGTCCACGCAGTGTGCTAAAGGCTGGGCCTAATTTACCAGCATCAACATTGCCAACCGCCTTGTGTGCCTGCCAGCAGGGGGCGGCATTTCAGCATGCCGTTTATGCATTTATTTAGAAATAACAATTCATTAGCGTGAGTGCTGTTTAGAGAAAAATACCCCCGGACAAGAAGCGCCTTTAAATGAAAGGATATGGTTCTTTTGTTGTGGCAACCACGTGTGGAGTATTTATATTTTGCTGTTGTTGAGCATGGACCATGACCCAAAGGCTCAAGGAGGTCGATGCAAAGAGAAAGCCAAAACCTACATCACTAATCACAGCTGCCAGTCTGCCACACTAATCCCTCACCAGCTTGAAGTTTTCACCCACCGTCCCAGTGAGGATTATTACTCTCCAAGATACCTACCCTGTAAACCTGACGATGCGGTTCATGCGAGGATATGGTGGTCACATAAGGGGCAACCACAATGTTGCTTTGTTAAAGGTAATACATACAACTCCTGAAATACATCTCGACCCTATGCCTACCATTTATGCTAGGATACGACTTCTCCTCTGCTCCCTCATTGCACCTCAAACCTAGGGATTACTTGGTGGTTTGCCCTTGCAGCCATAGCAGGTAAATTGTTCACTTCTCTGCGAATGCATTATATGTCTGACAGAAATAAAAATAAAAATACTGTACTTGCAGGACATTGTTCCATTGGTCTGCAAATACACCAACGTTTTACCTATAATCCCTGTTAGCGGGGGGAATTCCACATTGCTCTGCCAATGCACCAAAAACCTGACGTACATATTCTGTGAAAACACTTTGTTAAAGGGACGTTATGGTTAAGTTGCATGTTAAACCCCAGAAATTCAACAGTTATGGTAAGCTAAGCAACCATAACTCGCGCCACCATCATGCACTGCTACAAATAATACCCAGGACATCAAAGATGACATCACAAATGTCATTGATGACATCACTGATGACATCACATACACAATTTTGATGAAAATTTCCTACAAGGAGTTGTGTGTACTATGTTGTTAGCAAGATGTCAGGGCTGATCCGGAGACCACTCATAAACTACTAAATGTATTAAAAAATGTACTCATCTAGTCAAACATTATACTGGAGTGTTGTTCTTAATACAGGAATCTAATAATACATACACATAGGCAATGAGTGCAGCATGCACCATAGAAGTATAGTATTTTTAATCTGCTAATATTGTCCAATACAATAATAAATGCAAACCTATCAGAATCGTGATTAATGTTAAAGTTCAAATTAATAGCTATAAATAGAAGACTTACTACACACTTGTGTTACTACAAATAATACATATAGAGAGGCACAATGCATAGAAAGCTGAGGCACATACAGGGAAACTCCAGTAAGGAGGAAAGAAACAACATCACTACAAAATACCAATAACATTAGAGTTCATCTTTATGTAGGAAAATGAATTGTGGGTTTTAGGCCTGCTTATTGCCCCATGTATGTGCACCATGAGCTAAGATCAAACTCCAAGGAAAGTACTTTAAGAGCATATGACAAGGTTAATGTCTAGCTATGTAGCACCCTTTGAATCTATGAAATTCTTACTGTCGGTTAACAAAAACAACTAGCCTAGATATGTCAGTGAACGAAAACAAGTGGCCCAGATATGTGATGTCATCAGTGATGTTATCAATGACATTTGTGATGTCATCTTTGATGTCCTGGGTGTTAGATTTAGCAGTGCAGGGTGGTGGCGCGTGTTATGTTTGCTTAGCTTACCATAACTGGCGAATGTATGGGGTTTTTCGGTTTTCTTGTAAACATAACGTCCCTTTATAACAAAGTTTTTTTACTGCATTTCATAGGTTTTTACCAAAACCCTTCCTTAATTTGCTACAACTTCTTTATATCATACTCACCCCAATATGAAAGCCATCGACTCCACGGACAGAACGAATGTCTACAGACATCATGTAGCATCAACAAAACCCAGAAGCACAAAGGACAACAGAAAATGTTGTACCCATCAACAAACAAAAACATGTACATAAAACAACATTACTTATATTTACTACACCCAAATATACCTTTTGTACAATTTCAAAATGTAAACATTATTTTTTCATTCAGCACACAATATAATGGAATGCACCAAGCCCAAACCATAACTGTACACATCATATTATCACTTCAGTACAACTCTTCATACAGACTCAGATACAGCAGGAGCTCTTTCCAAAACAACCCCTTACCAAACTGAATTTATTTCTCTATTATTACCATGTATTATATAAGCATTTCTTATGGGCAAATATCACTGTTTTGTTATTCTAACAGAAATGGCAAGCACACTTGGGTGATTGCAAGACAACTTTCTAAAAGAAGAAATGAGTGATGATAACAACTCTAATGGTAAGCAGTATGTAGAGGTGGAGCCAAGTACTCCCATCCAAAGCTCCTCCCCATTATGCCTATATGTAGGGAGCCAGAGTGTGAGACACGTACATTACCAGTGAGAATACCTATACCAAAGAGAATCCTGGA
Source organism: Ambystoma mexicanum (assembly GCF_040938575.1). Lineage (NCBI taxonomy): Eukaryota > Metazoa > Chordata > Amphibia > Caudata > Ambystomatidae > Ambystoma > Ambystoma mexicanum. Next base: position 723,493,703 of record NC_090923.1, read on the forward strand.
AGTAAGATTCCCATTGAGAAAGCCATACATGCATACATGACAATATGATGGCCATTTGAATGAATTCCCTGAGGAAGTGTGAAAACTGAGCAAAAGGGAAGACTAGTGACGTCATGAAAAGCAGAGCTGACGCACCTAGAAGAAATGCAGAGACGAGAGAACATAAATATTCTATAGGCTATAAAGAGGAGGTGTTAAAGATTAGCAACATTTCGGGCTTGAGATGAAGATGCTCATGCTACAGAAATAATGAGGAAGATATCAAGTCATTTTATAATTGTACAGATGCAGTTAAGCAAGTAGACAAAGGGCCCCATTACATGGACAGCGGTAACCATGGCGCTATTAACACCATGGCTGCCGCCGGTATTTTACTGAGTCCGTCATGGTGAATGGCGGAATTTCCCACCCTATTCCAAGGTGTGTGGGGGCGGTAATTCCCCATTCACCATGGTACTTCCCCATTCCCATTTTTGCCCCCATACGGCTCAATGGGAATGGGGAAGGCGGTAATTACGGTACCACAAATTGCGGTACCGTAATTACCTCCAAGGTCTCTTTGCGGGTCCCGTCCTTAACGGCTGGTAAAACCAGCCGTTAAGGTAGGGTCCGACAAAGGGACCTCGTAGTAAGGCGGTAAGGGTTTACCGGCACCGGTACCCTTACCGGTAAACCCTTACCGCCATCCGTGTAATGAGGCCCAAAGTATTCTTAAAGGCTAGCTATGTTGTGAATAGATTGTGGTGATGTGCCAATGTATATACATATGAAATGTAAGGACTATGGATGATTCCACAATGCACTTTAGCAGAGCTGGATCCCATGAGCAGAAATACTTTTTCAGTGTGTCGCAGTTAGAAATCGGAAAACGTAACCATGGAGGTAAATCAACGAAATGCTTGGTTGGATCAACACCAAAAAGTCAAGGCCACCGTGGGCCTGGATGTGCGTACAAACAATTACAGAACATGTGAAAAGAACAAACCTTCTGTCATAAGTGAGGCGCAAGAACATTAAAGACATCAGAGGTTCACCAAATAATAGTATTTTAAATGCAGTAAGACGCGAAAACATGGTCTACAGTCACATAGTCAGATGAAAATTGACACTATGATGAGCTGTATCGAAACCAAGAAGGCAGTACATGCTATACTCCCTTGTATTCTCCAGCACAGAGAACATTTCCAAGGCTGAGCTCAAAGCCTTAATTGACTAGCAGACTGCAAGTGTGATGATGAATGTCAGTGCTAAATTGGTGGAAAGCTATGGTTATGACCAGCCCACCAGCACCTGTGTGCCAGCCTGCGTATTGCTTGCATAGGTGGAATATTACAGATAGGTACAAGGGCGGCAACCAATTATAGAAGGACACGTAATAGAGAGCCCTATAGTTTGCATAACCAATGGGACGTTGTGTATTTGATGATGTTCGTAGAAACCTGCATTAGAGGGCTTAGTTGCCCCACTTGATGTTAGACACCCAATCACCTTCCCTGGCAAGTATGGAACATATACCTAGATGTTCCCTGTAAGCCTTTGACCATCCCAAGTAGGTTTTTGTAGTTGGCAATGCAGATTGACGTCAATAAAGATGAGTTTATAGTACATAACCTGCTTTATGTGTTGCATTGAATGTGAAGATCGAGCAAACGCGTTGATGTTTGTTGTAACTCCCTGTTTTAGATAATTGATATTTAAACAGATGCACTTTGCCAACTTCCTGAGTCAGTGTTGATTATTGATGTTTGAGTAATATTCTGCATCTCCATCTGTGTCTAAGTATTTCTGCCTCGTCTTAAAGGGCTGGGTCTGACACACCAGCTCAAGTACATCTTTCAGTATAAACACATAATGTCATTTATACACAGCTCATTAAAATAATTATTTCTTATTTTCTTATAGTACATACTTTACATGAAGAAACAATACCCCAAGTTAATTATGGATAATACCAAGAATCACAAAGACAATCCCTATCCCGAACTGTACATAATGAAATTATGATCTTGTCTGCAAAAATGGATGAACTTAGTAATGACTTTAAGGAATTTTGAAATTATGTTAAAAAACATGTTATTAGAAAGTTTGATTATCACTGCCCTTCTTGTACCTGTCCTCCTGCCCCCAGCAATCACCCCCATAACATTTCCAAACTATAAATGAAAGACCCTTTGATGAAATTTCTTTCCCTCCCTCCCCTGATGATTATTGTATAGAAATTCCAAATTCTACCATTTGTTTCCCATTCTGATACCCCATAAATGTATTAGTTATACTAATAATATCTTGTATATTATTCTTTGATACATTTTTTTAAAAAGGCCCAATGAATAGTCCACGGACACCACGACCGTCTGGAGTGCCCGTTCACACAATTGGGCGTCCGCAGATATTGCTCTGTGTCCGGACATGTCAGTTCTCGCATGATGCACTTTTAATTAGTCCGGGGACAGGGCGCCCGTTTACTGACATCCACGTGCATGCACCCAGCGGTCTCTCACACAATGGTGTCTGCGGACAGCCGACAGAGATGTGGACGTGAAAATTTACCCTTCCAGAGCTGCTAGAACCATTCTTAGTTGATCTGTCAACTTGTTACAACTTTCCAAGGCTTATATTTGACGTGATAGTCCGCGGACAGTCACGAGGTCTGCGGACAGTCTTCTGAAGGGGCCCACCCCTTACTTTCAGTTATTCTCAATCTGGCAGACCAGCAGAGCGCATCTTTGGAGACCTTCTTGCAGGAGACTTCCAGCATACAAACAATGGCATCTGTCATGGCCATTCCTCCACCCCAGGGGCCACCACCATCACCACCAGGTGGGCCTGGAGAGGGGAAGAGCCACAGTGATGCAGAACAGGATGAAGAGGAAGATGAGGTAGAAGAAGTGCCTACCGCCAGCACCCGCGTTAATCATGGGTGTGGCAGTTTTTCACCACCATTGGGGGTGCACCAAAGGCTCGGCAGACAAGGTCAGATGCACTGTAGAAAACCGGGTATTTACTCATACGGGACCACCTGCATGCGGCTCCACACCAGAACCAACCACCGGACTGCTCTGAGAAAGGCTGTTCCTTTCTCAGGGAGAAGCAGGTTAACAATCTCTACCCCACCTTCCTCGACTGCTCCTGCAACCACACAGGTGACTCCTGTGGGTCAGTGGATCCCAGCAGCCGCCTCGCAGGTCATACAGAATGCTGTTGACCATTACCTTTCGAGGGTCACAGTACTATGTTTGTACTGCGACAAACCGATCTGCATGAAGGAGCAATTTCAAAGTACTTTCGAGGCTGCGGTCAATGAGCATGAGGAACACTCTGACCTACCTTAAATTTAAGGCCCGCCAAACATCTTCCCCTGTCCATCTGCCCCTCAATCTCTGTGGTTGGTGCACCTTCCTGCCTTTCGTCCCTTCCCCCACCTTACCTTGTCTCCTTTAAAAAACTAAAAAAAGACAAAATCACAAAAAAAAAAAAACGGTTCCTTTAGGAGCCACCTTTCACAGTTAAAAAAAAGAACAGAGAAAAAAATCACAGGACCATTTTGCACCCTGCATAGTCCATGGACAGTTCGAATGTCCACAGACGTCTCGAAAATTATAGGTGTGTGGTGGGGGGATTAAAATCAATTAACTTGTTTTTTATTTAAAAATGGTGGCTCTTAAAAGAACCTTTTAGTGTTTTTGGTTTTTATATTTATTTGGCTTTTGTTCTTTTGTCTGAGAGGCAAGGTAAGGTAGGGGAGGGAAGGAGAGAAGGGGCAGAAGGGGCAAATACTTGATTACATATTGTATGTGTTCACAAAAACTGCTTGAATGCATTTTGAATATTTAGAAAAAAAATCTGATTGCGAAGATCAGTCAGATGCACTCCATCTCTTCAAAAAAATTGACGTTATCAAATTTGATGTTAGCATTATCAAAAGATGTCATGGCCACATCCTGCATGCCTAAACCATTCAAAAAAGCGCATTCCCCTTTATTCACATGGTGCCTAGCTTCTATTTGTACACAAAACACATTTGGACATCTCCATATTTTCCTTGGATTTATTTCAGAAAAAATAATGTTTTCATATGGAAATAGTTCCATTAAGCTTCGGAACATATCCTTTAATGCAACCTGCATAGACACTGGAGTAACATAGCCCAAACTAGTTTGTCTGCAATGCACAATAATAATATCTGGACATTGACATTCAGCCATACTCTGAACACCTTACAAACACATACAAAAAAGAAAGAACTAAGTTTAAAAACACATCTGCTGAAATACCAAAGTTTGTGTCTGTTGTCGCAGAACTTTTTATAAAAAGAGCATTCAAATAGTAGATATGGCCTACAAAATAGAAGGCAATGAGGAATACAAATGGTTCCAATTAGCTTTATATTTAGCAGCAGAGAATAGGTACAAAATAACTGATCCCTCAATAGTAAGCACATACTGCAATACAAAGCTGGACAATAACCAAATATCATCACGTGCTATTACTAATAACTTAAAAATCTTACCACTTGCAAAAGCTCCCCAACAACTTAACTTGTATGGGAGCATTATATTCCAAATAATACACCAATTTCAAGCTATAATACGCCTTCAACTGAAAACAGCCAAATTTCCTCCATCTGAGTTACTAAAAGGCATTTGTGGCAAAGTACTATATTTGCTATTAGATCTTACAGAAAATGTAGAAACTCTAGGAGTAAAACGGCCAATAGATCAATAATAAATTGTACTAGTTAATGGTGTGCCAACAAAAGACAAAAAAGAATTGGCAACAAATAGTCGACTTAAACAAAGTTAGACAAGCCCTACAATAGCCTAAAGAAAACAATGAATACTACAGTGATATAAACATAAAGGAAAACATAAATGAAACCACCCAAATAATTCAAGATTCGCCACAAACTGGCAAATTTGAACGTGTAGATCCTGTTACTGCAGCCAACATTTTAGGCCAGTATACAATGCACCCACTGCACTCCAAAAGCACCATAGAAGATGCATTAGAAACATACCAAATGCATCAAGCCAAAAGCTCTCCAATGAGCATTTGGGTGAAAAGTGTAGAAGCATGTTCTTTTCCTCTACTCTTTCCTACAGGAAAGGGAAGCAGGTATGAAAGATCCACACTATTAGTGTATCAGAATATCGCTCTTTATTAATGTATTCTGGAGACCCCAGATTCAGACAAAATGTAGAATACATTTTCCACCTCCTGTTCGAAATTGAACTAGCAACTCTATGTTATGAAGTTTCACACACTTTAAAAACAGGCTCTAATTTTTCAAACACAACCGCTACCCAACTGCTTCAAAAATTAAAAGACAAAGATGGACGTAGGCCCACCCACGTGGTTTGTTACTTTAAGTTGTGCAGAATATGCATGGGATGACTTGCACGACTTCTTACGCACTGCAAACCAAAATAAAGAGGGAACCGTTATAAAAACACCAGGAGAATGCTGTTCTCTTGACCCTGTTAATATATCAAGGTACTTTCACCATCGCTTCTTTACCATGCTGCACTTTATCTGCAATAAAAATACTCCTCCACTCAGAGAAGTGGAACCCTTCTTTTGGAGAAAAGAATATCAATCCAGAGGAGTACCACACATCCACATGCTTTTGTGGATAAAAGATGCTCCCAAATGTTATTTGGCCATGACAGTGATGCCGCTGTTTTACAATTCATTCAGAAATATATTGCCTGTGACATCCCTTCAGAAACCACAGATACTGACCTACACACACACATACTATGCTTCAAAAGCACAAGTGTGGCAAATACTGCCGACGTCGATATACAAACAAAGGTAAATACTATACCAAATGTTGCTTTGGTTTCCCTAAACCAGTTTGCACAACAGGACAAGTAAATAGCTTAATGTCTTCTGTTAGATGCAGCATAAAAGGTAAATCCCATAAAAACATATACAACATTAAAAGGGATGAAGTATCCAAGTACATCAATGATTACAATGCAATCATTGCCCTTTTGTGGAATGCAAATATAGACATCTAATACATTGCAGACAATTCCACTGCATTTGCAAGATATGCCACACTATCTCATCAAAGCTGAGAAAACAGAGCTAAAAGATGTCTAGAATGACATATCATCTGACAAAACACTGTCCCAAAAATTATACACTTTTGGTATAAAAATGCTCTCCCATAGAGAATGTGGGTTCTATGAAGCTGCAGTCCGTTTAATAGGAACCGCCTTATATGGCAAATCTGAACACATTGTCTGGTTAAACCTATGTCCAGCTTCTTCCTGGAAAAGAGTACTAAAATCCTACCACGAGATAGAACCAATAGCAACAAATGATCCCGATAGCCAGGACATTTAAAAAAAACAATTTACTTGACACAGACTACCCAAAAAGAAGTACTAGTTTGGAAAACGTGTCTTTACGACACAGCCCTAAACTACTCAACATCAGACGAGACAACTGGCAAATATTCAGTCTCAACTTGTGAAGGAAGCCTAGTAAAACTTACAAAACTCAGCCTAATTAATCATATAAAGTTATTTAAATCTCTGCAAAATAGAGAACATTATTACATGGCTCTGCTACAACTTGTTAAACTTTGGAGAAAAGAAGAAGAATTATTAGCTAACATTGCTCATTTGAAGCTGCATTCAAAGCAAATGAAAGCAGTATAACAAATGTCAATTTTAGACAAAACAAACAACTGTTGAACAATCCATGCCAAAAAGACAAATACATTGAAGCTATACTAGATAAAGACACTCCTGAGGGCAGTCAATCTTCCCTTACAGGAAGCCGTCAACCACTTGGAGAACCACTCATTCTAAATGAAGCAGAAATGACCATGACTGAGGTAGAAAATACCTTGTATCAATCTAAACAATATGAAGAAGACTTGTCAGTGCTCAAATCACAGCTAAATGATTAACAACTCAGCATTTATCTAGAAGCCACTGAAGAAATTGAACATGGTCTTAAACATGACACTAGAATTTGTAGCTGCTCCTATATGTTAGTGCTGAAGCTGGTTCTGGTAAAACGTCCTTAATTAAAATAATCAGCACAAAACTTAACAAACAACAACCTTTCAGCTGTTGTAACATCCCCCACATGTTTAGCTGCCTACAACATAGGAGGTGTAACTTTACACCGACTAGTGCTCCTCCAAGTAGAACACCAAAACAAATTATATATACTACAATTTAACAGCAGAAGCTGCTACTAAAGTATGCAGAATCCTGAAACAAATGAAAGTGCTCCTGATAAATGAAGAAAGCATGGTTTCCAACCTCATGTTATCCTTAATTAATTTCATAATGCAAGAAGTCCTAAAAACCGACTACAAAGAACTGTTTGGAGGAAAACAGATCATTGTTTTCGGAGACCTCCTACAGTTAACACCAGTAAAAGATGAGCCTATTTTTAAAACATTAGGACACAAACAATGGCATAACACACTCGGCAGCATTGGAAATGTAAATTTCTGGCAACATTTTCGCTACAGAGAACTAACTCAAAACATGCGTCAGATTACAGCTCTCAACTGGTCTGCTTACTAATGATGCAAAATCCATCTTAAAAACTAGAGTAATCCATGAACTATATGGGCAAAACACATCTGTCCTTGATGCTGTGGAACAATGAACTCAACCAAATATAAAATGTATGTCGTTAATGCCAACCCCTGCAAGCTATAGTCTATTGAATGATACAATGTTGAAAAAGAAATGCAAACGATAGTACATATCAGCTCCACAGACAAACTTGAAGTGCACGGTATGACAGTTCCTATGTGTCAGAAAGCAACAGCACGACAAAATAGCTTAGAAAAATGTATCTTCAACACAGCTGGATTAGAAAAAGGATTAACACTGTGTCTAAACTGCAGAGTAATCCTAAAATGTAACCTTGACCTAGAACAAGGTTTAATCAATGAAGCAATTGGTACAGTTGTTGGTTTCCATGCATGTCCACATGAGAACAGCATTCAGTTTGTCAACATCCATTTTGACAAACTTGCAGAAGTTAAGAAAATAGGCTGCACAATAGCATGTTTCCTTCTTTTCAAAAATATGTACCTACGCAGAGAACAATTCTCTCTATCCCTTGTATATGCTATCACTATTCACAAATCGCAAGGTCTAACCCTAGATCACGCAGTGATTGACATTGGCAGCACAGTCTGCAACGAAGGTATGAGTTACATAGCACTTTCACATCTCTGTACACTCGATTGGTCTATTCTCAGTTAACTTTGATGCAAACAAACTCAACGCTAACATTACTTGCATCCCAGAATACAACATGCATGTACACCCCCACCTAGCTATGCACCCTATGCCTGAAAAAAAGCTTTAAAAAAGTAATACAAACAGAATCTTTACAAAATATCTCAGCAAAACCGCTGAAAAAATAAAACTGCTAGTCTATCAAATAATACAACCACAAAACTCGCTAGTCTAAAAACAACTGTACGTGAATCAGAAGAGAAAGAGACAAATGTTTCTTCTCAAAAACAACTGCAGGCATACCTAATGATACAAAAGCAGAACTTTCTGGTCCATTTAAATTCAGAAACACAAGGGGAGTAACTTGCTATGCAAATGTAGCAGCAATCAATCTTCTCTTCACATTGCCACCATTTGTACACAACATTTACTTAAACAGCTCTGACCAGTCCTCATTCATAGAAGTGCCACAAATAATCCTGATAACACTTAAAGTGTCTTAGATATAAGGCAACAATTAGACTACTAACACTAATGGTAACATTCACCTTAAACACCCAGGAAGATCCAAAGAATTCCTAATGTACTTACTACAAGTACTAGAAACTAAAAACATCCCAATAAATTAAAATCTTCCAGATTTCATACACGTGGAAACATACATGCACTCTCTGCAACCATGTTTCACAAGAGCCCATCCCTAATGAACAATATGTGTATGTATCCATTCCAAATTGCGAATCCATTTCAGCAGCTTCCCCAAAATGCAAATCATAGCATATTGTGCCCTTTTTGCAATGCAAACAATCGTTCCAGCATACAAATTAACTCATAATGCCAATATGTCATACTAATGCTTCGAAGGTACAATGCAGATGTTACCAAAAATAACTGTAAGCTGACTATCTTCACACACGGCCAAGTATCTCTTGGCAAGAAAACCTTCACAATCATAGGCACGATCTACCCACAACCACATCAGTCCACCATACTGCATATGTTAAAAAAACAAGTGGTTGGTTAGAATGTAAGGACACATCCATTTCTCCAAAATGTAGATTACCAACAAATCTAACAAATGCCCACTTGATATTCTCAAATCTTCTCACTAAAGTATAGTACAGTAAACAGTTAAAATGCGCCAACGGGTATCTAACTACATCCATATTACTACAATACTCATTTTAATATCCAAGACAGTTAGAATACGCCAACGGATATCTACCTACTTTAAAAATACCTATCATTCTAATACACTTCAAATAGACCATAACAATTATTGTTCCTGCAATTTTTCATCCAAAATCCACTATAGTTAGAATATGCCAAAGGGTATCTAACTACTTTAAACATATCTTTACTTTCAACACACTTCCAACAAACATCGTACCACACCTACACTCATAACATGTACTCAGCATCCAATTAGCGTGCATCTTTGATGTCCGCGAACACAAGCCACCCCTGGATTGGCCCAGACGAGTCTGCAGACACCTAATTGGGAAATTGTCCGCAGACCGGTCGCAGATATCACACATTTTTTTGACCTACTTTTTGGCCTTTTTAAAAAAAAAACGACTGGACTAATTTACACCAAATTTACAAAAGCCCACTTTCGGGACCAGGAGGATTTAAATTCAATCACTCTGCCCTATTATCAGAACAAATGCTCACTGGTCATCTGCCCATGCACCCAGGACTGACTGACAGCCACCCATCTCCTCTAGAAGCAGAACCACTCACTGCTCTGCCAAAGTAACCCATGCCTGACCTATCAACCCTGTCCTATTTTAAGAGGACAGTTCCACACTGCTCTGCCAGTGCACCTTTATCATAATTGCTATGCAGTGACACTGCTCTTTTAAAATGACAGCTTCTCACTGGGCAGCCAATGCTTCCATGCTTGATTTCTAATCCTCCTTCTTTGCTAGTAGAACAACTCCTCCCTGCTATACCAGTGCACCTCAAGCCTGGACTATAAACACTCCACTAATGTTATGTTACTGGGACTTACCCTGTATATTGCTATCATTTGCATCGTCTCTAGGTGCTCTGGCAGATATGAAAGAGAGGGGGTGGGTTAGTAAGTGGGTGGAGAGGGAAACTGCAAGATAACTTTGCTGCTGTGTTTTTGCGTGCCATTCAGAAGAACCTTGGTACTGTGTTCTGGTCTGTTTCCTGGCTGTCTGTGTCAGAGGTGTAAATCAGTGGTGGGTAAGTCGTGGCACCCAAAATGCTCTGGCCCACATATCTGATGATACCCCACCATTGACCATGCTGGATAGGGCTGATAGAAACAATCAGCCAAAACATATGGAAGGTGTACGGAACTCATGGTGACAACTGTATAGGTAGGTTGGAAAAATGCCTAACCTAAATCTAAGATGGGAGCAAGTTACAACCATCAAATAATAATAAGGCAGTCCTAGTGGCGTCTTGTCAAATAAAAGGGCATATACTAAAAAAAAACGATTGCCAATCCTTGCAACTAAATGCAAAAAGAGTGTGGGATAGGGTTCACAACAAAGAAAGAAGTGTTCACAAATGATAAGTCAGGATGTGGTAGCTGGGGGTCTCCATTCCCCTCATTTTGAGCACGGGGCAAGGTGAGACTCCTGAGCACAGCACATGCTCGAGCCCTCCCAGCACAAGAATACAGTTCTGTTCTCATGTATCAGGACCTCCGGTGGTTAGTCTCTTTTCTACCAAAAAATCTCTTGCCTCTGAGGAGCTGATGTGTTCAGTATAATAAACAAAAAGTTCCTTTCCGTATGTACGATGGGTGATGACTTTTCACGCCTGGGTCCCCTTCTTCTGGGCTCAGACCCCTCTCGAATATCAGTCTCCCTCTGTCGGGTTCACTATGGCTTGTATTCAAACAATTGTATCTGTTACATTCACGTGTCGGTGGGTGATGGCTTTTCACCCCTGGATCCCCCTCTTCCGGGCTCAGACCCTTCTCGAATGTTTGCCTCCCTCTGTTGGGTTCACTACAGCTTTTACCAGTTCATTTTCACCTGTGGCATTCACAAGTCTTAATGTCTTTGTAAACGGTTCACTGTGGACATCCCTCTGTAGGGTTCACCCTTTGTCAACACAATGTTCATTGAGGCATCAAGCTTCGGCCCTTTATATCGGCATCCCCCAGTTGGGTTTACTCTTGCCAACCACACAGTTCTTTTCCTTTCCTCACTATGTGGGATTCATCTCCATTAGCTTTCCAATTACGTGCCGGTCAAAGACTTTCGACTGTATAGGAGGTTTTGCCTTTTTCTTGCGGCTCTCCTAAGGCCTTCTGGTATCGGTAGTTTCAACAAAACGGGGAATCAACCATAGTCTCTCTGAGCACCCACGTGGTGCCGGACCCTTCTGCAGCTGGTTTTCCCTTAAGACGTTAACAGTTCTTTGAACTTAACTTGTCTTTTGCAACTTTCGTTCAACACAGTTCGGTTTCTTATCGGTTCTTTCCTCGACTCACCGGCTGTGAGGAACCGCTTGGCTATCCTTGTATCTGGAGTCAAGGGCGGTACCACGGTAGGAAGCGTCTCTTTCTGTCCTGATTATCAGCATAGGCATGCTCAGTGTACCGTTGACATCTGCTGCAACACACGTTGGCTATTGTTCGCGGTCTTATGATTCCTTCCATGGAGGCTTTGCAGGTCTGGGTCGGAAAGGGCAAGGTTGCTTCTCTCCTTGTTAGCCCTTCGGTTCTTGCCGCCTTTCTCCTCTTCTTGAACTGCCGCCTTGGGATAGCTGTCTCGTCGTCCGGTCTGCCTTGCTCGTACTGTTCTATCGTGCTCCACCTTTTATCCCTGTGAGGAAGGGAAAGGGCAGTCAGGTATGTGTGATTCTGGTCAGTTGTCTGACTTTGAGAACAAAAATGGTGTCCGAAAGTAATCGGACACTCCCGTCCCCTGCACACCTTTGTGCTGTATGACAGCCAATATAATGTTATACAATTATTAATACATAGTATATACACGTCATTAAATCAAAAATAATATATCCACAGGAACATTTCTTTTGTCCAGTTCTTCTTTATAAAAATAGAAAGCACAACGCGTTTCGGGATAATAATTTGGTCAGGCAACTGGTGAGTCAGCCAAAGTGGGACCCGATTAGAGGAATGCTTAAAGGATCATCCATAACAGTGAGGAAATCAAGACGTGGTCAAACGGAAGCCTGTGAAAGAAATACCTTAAGAAAATAAATCTGAAATTGTAGCATGCAGCTGCAGTGAATACCGAGGTAACACCCTCCCATTGCTATTGAGAGAAATTAATGTTGAAACTATGTAAATTACCTGGAAAGTATCGTAGGAAAAGCCAGTGGGATGAAACTGAAACATTCTGTCAGCGTAGCAGGTATCTTAGCCTAGAAAAACTGATGCATACATTGAGATAAGTGGAATATTAGAGGGAAAACTGAAGAGGAAAAGTTAAGCAAAGTGAAAAGAGATGATAAGTATTACCTTTCAGTATAAGTGTCAATGTACAGAGAGTGTTCTGAAATAGCGTCAGAAGTCATCAAAAAAGAGAACATTCGTAATGGAAGTGATTACTATGTCTGTGTCCACCTAGTATTGGAGTCAATGGCGAACGATCAGCAGCTTCAACAGAGGTGATCAACACTGAATATAGAACACAATAATGGAACTACGGCATTACAGTCAAAATGTGCGTGTTGTGCAATGGTAAGCTTGCCTACCTGTACTCCAATAGAAAAGATCTCATGCCATAATGGAAGACACGAGATGGTCGCGATAGAAGACGGACTGCGAAATTGGAAAGTGCCGAGAGTGTGCACGTATAGACGGAGGACTAGACGAGTGTGGCAGGAATGGTTAAGTAAGCCAAATCAACGAAGTGGTGGGGAAGAGTGTACAGAAATGAATGGATTTGATAAATTATATTTACAAATCCAAATGTCATTCCTCATCAATTGAAAGGTTTGAAAAATAGCCAATGTAATGTTAATGAACCAACGGTGGTCAACATTATGGTTAGCTGAATAAAAACATAAATAATAATAACAATAATAGCATCATTTCCACATTTACAGTTCAGAAAAATTCAGAAAAATACTGTATTGTGCTACAGTTTTCACAAAATATTAATAAGTCATATTGTGGTTACAAATATGTAATCAAAGGAGTCTTACCCTTTCAATGGTCACAATAGGAGAACCAAACTAGTTCACAAAATAACAGAGCTGCGGAAATCTCAAGAGAAACTAGAATGTGAATACTAGGGAATGTATTCATAGGCTACAACATCACTGTATATTACATACAAAAGTGAAAACAAATTCGATAGATAGGTTGGAAGACTATTACAATTTCTTGTAGGGTTATACTATTAAGTCACAGCAATGGATGTAACACTAATGATAAAACTACATTATTTGTTCAATGAAATCACTCAAGTTGGCACATTTTCCCTTAATTGTACAGACAAAGGATGAGTGCACACCAAAACCTAGTTTGATGCAATGTGTGGCAGCACATAAAACATATGGTATACTAAACAAAGAAATCCGATCTTAGCATGATTTTGGAGAAATGCGCAACTGCTGCTGTGAGATCATAGAAAACAATGTAAATTGCAACCTTCGTTCATCCCTTTTGGGTGAACCGTGTCCAGCAAGGGGATCCAATGCATCTCTCTCTGAGCTTGTTTTTTTAGTTTATCTCCACCTTTAGCATGGTCTACTTCTAGTGTGATGAATCTGATCTGAGCCAGATTGTGTCTACATTCCTTGAAGTGTCTGGCTACTGTAGATTTTGGATTCTGGGCCCGGATGTTTGATTTGTGCTCTACCCATCTATCACAGGCTGCTTTGTTCATTTGTCCTACGTAAAGTAGGCAGCAAGGGCTTTTTATGGCGTAGATTACTGCAGTGAATACCAAGGTAACACCCTCCCATTGGTATTGAGAGAAATGAATGTTGAAACTACGTAAATTACCTGGAAAGTATCGTAAGAAAAGCCAGTGGGATGAAACTGAAACATTATGTTAGCATAGCAGGTACCTAAGCCTAGAAAGACTGATGCGTACATTGAGATAAGTGGAATATTAGAGGGAAAACTGAAAAGGAAAAGTTAAGCAAAGTGAAGAGAGATGAAAAGTATTACCTGTCAGTACAAATGTCAATGTACAGAGAGAGTTCTGACATAGCGTCTGAAGTCATCAAAACAGAGAACTTTCGTAATGGAAGTGACTTCTATATCTGGGTCCATCTAGTATTGGAGTCAATGGCGAACGATCAGCAGTTACAACAGAGGTGATAAACGTTGAATATAAAACGCAATAATGGAACTACGGCATTGCAGTCAAAAAGTGCGTGTTGTGCAATGGTAAGCTTGCCTACCTGCACTCCAATAGAAAAGATCTCATGCGGTAATGGAAGACACAAGACGGTCGTAATTAGGTCTGTTGTATATAAAGTAGCCATGACAGCATGGGATAAGGATAGAAGATGGACTGCGAAATTGTGGCAAGTGCCGAGGGTGTGCACGCATGGACAGAGGACTAGTAAAGAACGAGTGTGGCAGGAATGGTTAAGTAAGCGAAATCAACAAAGTGGCGGGGAAGAGTGTACAGAAATGAATGGATTTGATAAATGATATGTACAAATCCAAATGTCATTCCTCATCAATTGAAAGGTTTGAAAAATGCCTAATGTGATATTATTGAACCAATGGGAGTCAACATTACGGTTGGCTGAATACAAATAAAAAGAATGACAATAATAGGCTCAGTTCCACATATACAGTCCTAAAAACACAAAAAATACAGTATTGTGATACAGTTTTCTCTAAATCTTAACAGGTCATATTGTGGTTACAAATATGTAATCAAACGAGTCTTATGAACCAAACTAGTTCACAAAATAACAGAGCTGCGGATATCTCAAGTGAAACTAGAATGTGAATACTAGAGAACGTATTCATGTGCTATAACATATGTGTAAATTACATACAAAAGTGAAAACTAAACTAAAACAGATTCAATACGTTGGTTACAATTTCTGGTAGGGTTATTGTATTAAGTCACATCAATGGATGTAACACTAATGATAAAACCACATTATTTGTGCAATCAAATAACTCAAGTTGACACATTTGCCCTTAATTGTACAGCTAAGGGATGAGCGCACACCAAATCCTAGGGCCTCATTACGAGTATGGAGGCAGCCATGCCCTTAGCAAGGGCATGGCTGCCTCCATACCGAGTTCCAGTACCGGGTTCCTCCAATGAGGACTTACCGGGCTATTCCAACCTTGGAGGACCTGGTAAATCTTCATTGGAAAAACCCATCCCCATTCCCATTTGAGCCCCCATAGGTCTCAATGGGAATGGGGAGGGAGCTAATAACGGGGCCGTTAATAACGTGCCCGTTCTTAGCTCCCTGGTCCCCTCGCGGGACCCGATAAGGACGCCTGGTTTTACCAGGCGTCCTTACCGGGTCTCGCAAAGGGAACTTCGTAATAGGGTGTCCCATAATGAAGGGTGCCGGTCCCGTACCGGCACCCTTCATTACAGGAGCGCCTGCCTCGTAATTAGGTCCTATGACCCTTGTGAGAAACCTGAAGGTGTCTCCCTAACTAGTCCCCGGAGATCTGTCATCCATGAGGCCAGGGCACAGCCATCGCTATTGGATCCAGTTCTTGGGGCCAGACCAGTGAGGGAGGATCCTCGTGGAGTGGAAGTGGGACACTGACGGGTGAGGCGCGGTATCCTTCTTCTTCTAACACATTTTCCCCATCCTGCCACATAGGATACTTAAACACTCTACCCCACACCCCTTATTCCAACACAAACACTTTTGCACACCAATGGCAATGGATTAACGCCAGATACGTTTACCTGGCATGTCCCAACACAAGGGTCAGGCGATGTCAGGCAATTGACCAGAATCACACACGACTGATAGCCCTTTCCCTTCCCCACAGGGCTAAAAGATGGATCACGAGAGCACAGTACGAGCAAGTCAGACTGCACAACGAGACAGCTATCCCAATGCGGCAGTTCAAGTGGAGGAGAAAGGCGGCGAGAACCGAAGGAGTAACAAGAAGAGAAGCGACCTTGCCCTTTCCAACCCAGAACCACATAGCCTCCGTGGAAGGAAACATAAGACTGCAAACAATAGCCAACGTGTGTTGCAGCAGATGTCAATGGTACACAGAGCACACCTACGCTGATAATCAGGACAGAAAGAGATATTTGCTACCATGGTACCGTCCTTGACTCCAGATATAAGGAAAGCCAAGCGGTTCAAGGGAGAACTGATAAAAAACTGAACTGTGTTGAACTAAAGTTGCAAAAGACTAGTTATGGGAAGTTCAAGGAACTGCTAACGTCTTAGGGGAAAACCAGCTGCAGAAGGGTCTGGCACCACGTGGGTACTCTAAGAGAGTCTCTGGTTGATTCCCCATTTCATTGAAACTACCAATATCAGAAGGCCTTACGAGAGCTGCAAGGAAAAGGTCAAAGTGGTCATACAGGGGCAGAGCAAACCCCCCCCTGTACAGTCAAAAGTCTTTGACCGGCATGTAATTGGAAAGCTAAGGGAGATGAATCCTACATAGTGAGAATAGAGAAAGAACTTTGTGGTTGGCAAGAGTGAACCCAGCATAGGGATGACAATATAAAGGGGCAAAAGCATGATGGCTCAAACAACATTGTGTTGACAAAGAGTGAACCCAACAGAGGGATGTCCACAGGGAACCAAAGTCAAAGAGCTACTCCACATTACCACCTTGCGAACTTCTGTGTACCATCCTCAAACCAACGGTCTAGTAGAAGACCCTGAAACTAATTCTAAGGAAATTGGTACACAAGGACAGGAAAGACTGGGATCGAATGATCCCATGGGCACTATTTGCAGTAAGGAAAACCTCTCAGGCTTCCACAGGTTTCTCTCCTTTTGAACTTCTCTATGGAAGAGAACCGAGAGATGTCCTGGACATGCTCCGGGAAACCTGGGAAGAACGAGAGGAGGCTCCCATTCCAATATCCCAACCGCCACTAGAATGCGGGAACACATGAAGTTGGTTCCGGACTTAGTTTGTACTCATATGGGAAAGGCCCAGAGCCAACAAAAGGCCAAATTATGATTAAAAAAAGTAAATTTGAGATCTTTTTCTATCGGAAAGAAAGTATTAGTAATTTTACCTACCTCTGAGAACAAACTTGTTTCCAAGTGGCACAGACCTTACGAGGTAATAGAACAAATGGGAATGTGCATGTATAAAATAGCCCAACCAGACTGAAAACAGAAAGTCCACTTATATCACATCAACCTCTTAAAAGAGTGGAAGGAGAACCCGTCAGCTGCCCATGCCAAAGTACTCGCCTGCCTGGTTCCCAAAGATATAGATAACTTTGACTTAATTCCTTCTGAGTTAGCTATCCAACAACGAGAAGATCTAAAAGATGTAGTGGTCTCATTCCCTGATGTATTCTCAGAAAAACCAGGATGAGTAAAAGGTACATACCATTATATTCAAACCCCTAAAGGCAAAGTAGTTCATTTAAAACCCTATCGTCTACCAGAGACACGTAAACAGATAGTGATCGAGGAAGTCAACAAAATGTTGAAGTATAATATTATTGAGCCCTGCTCAAGTACATAGTCATCTCCTATCGTGTCAGTCACTAAACCTGACCGTTCCTGGAGGTTCTGCATAGACTTCCATCAAGTTAATGCCACATCAGACTTGAATGCCTATAACATGCAATGCATTGATGACCTAACCGCTAAACTCGGAACAGCCACCTTGCATCCACCCTAGATTTAACAAAGGGGTACTGGCAAGTCCCCGTATATGGGCCAGGTAAGACAAAAACAGTGTTTTCAACACCCCTAGGATTATTCCAGTTTAAAGTTCTCCCTTTCGGCCTACACGGTGCACCAGCTACGTTCCAATGCCTCATGGATAACATCCTACAGCCCTATTCTGATTTCTGTGGAGCTTACATTGACAATATTGTCATTGATAGTAAAACCTGGGAGGACCAACCATCTCTTCCATCTTTATACCATCATGAAAGTCATCGGGAATGCTGGCCTAACTGCTAATCCAGCTAAATGCAGATTGGCCCAATCAGCCGTGAAATACCTTGGCTTTTTCTTAGGGAATGGGAATGTCCTGCCCCAACATGAAAAGGTAAAAGCTGTCTTGGATACTCCAACTGCCAACACCAAAAGAGTTCTGAGGGCTTTCCTTGGTCTAATAAGATATTACCATAGGTTTAGCCCTACCTTTTCGGACAAAACGGCCTGGCTAACAGATAAACTTAAAAATGCCGAATCCCAGAAACCTCTTTGGAATGACGACGAGATATGCTATAATCTTAAAGCAGACATTATGCCAAAACCCAATCCTAAAGGTAGCCGACTTCTCGAAAGAGTTTGTACGTCAGACGGACGCCTCTCTTACAGGATTAGGAGCCGTCCTGTCCCAAATTTGCGACAGACTAGAACATCCCATACTATACACCAGTCGCAGGTTGTTCCCACGTGAAAAAAATGGCTCTGTGGTGGAACTAGAGGCACTAGCCATCAGGTGGGCCATTAGCCATCTCAGATACTACCTGGTTGGTTCGGACTCGCGATATAATCTGAAAATTACTTTAAAAAGTCTTATGGTAGGACAATTTTTCTAAAAATATCTTGTTACAATGAGAGGAGGAATGTATTTTCTTCTTTTAAGAATATTAAGTGGTGAATCTTTTCTGTACTTATGCATTTGTTATGTTCTGTTTTATGATAGTTTTTTTGTTTTTATATTCATATCTCTGATCTTTTGTTCTCTTTTTTATTCTTCTTTAAGGTATTAACTGATTTGCATTAGGATGAATTATCTAATTGTTTGTTCATTTTTTGTGAAGAGTCACATTTTCTTTGTTTTTACTAAAACACAATAAAAAAAATAAAAAAAGATACTACCTATTTGGACGAAAGTTTACACTAGTTACAGACCACTCAGCCTTAGTTCGCATTAGCCAACGTAAAGAGTCCAACCCTCGGGTCATGCAATGGTTTCTAGACCTACAACCCTATTGTTTGACAGTGGAACACTGGAACGGAAAAGACCAGGGAAACATGAATTTTATTTCCCGGTTCCCCTGTGAAGCAAATGTGGCTACATCGCATGGAGAAAGGGCATGTGAGAAACCTGAAGGTGACTCCCTAGCTAGTCCCTGGGGCCATTGCTATTGAATCCAGTTCCTGGGGGTGGACCAGTGAGGGAGGATCACGTGGATGGGGGGGGTCCTCGGGAAGTGGGAGTGGGACACTGACAGGTGAGACATGGTATCCCCCTTCTTTCAACACCTTTTCCCTATCCTAACACATAGGGTATTCAAAATCACTGCCCCCCTCTTTTCCGAAACGAACACTTTTGCACGACACACCAGAGAATGGACTACCACCAGAGCTGTTTACCTGACATGTCCCAATACAAGGGTCAGGCAAAGTCAGGCACTTGATGAGAATCACGCACACCTGACAGCCCTTTCCCTTCTCCACAGGGATAAAACATGGAGCAAGAGAGCATAGTACGAACAAGGCAGACCGCACAACGAGACAGCTATCCAGAACCGCAGTTCAAGAGGAGGAGAAAGGCGGCGAATATCGCGAGGCTGACAAGGAGGGACACAACCTTGCCCTTTTTCGACACAGACCCACGAGACTAACACTAACACAGAGGGAATTGTAAGACCGAGGACAATAGTCCAAGTGTGCTGCAACAGATGTCAACGGTATACGGAGCGTGTCAACGCTGATAAGCGGTAGCGAGGGAAACTCCAGCTACCTTGGTACTGGCCTTGAATCCAGTTACAAGGAAAGCCAGGCGGTTCATCACAGCCGGTAAGTCAAGGGGAGAACCAATAAGAGCTGGGATGTGGTGAATGAATGTCGCAAAGTGGCAACTTCAATGAAGTTCAAAGAACTGTAAAAGTGTTAAATGGGAGATCAGCTGCAGAGGGAATCGGCACCACGTGGATGCTAACTCGAGAGACTCTGGTCGATCCCCTTATGAGTGAAACTACAGATACCAGAAGGCCGTAGGAGAGCCGCCAAGATAGGTCAAAACGGCCATACAGGAGGTCAAGCAAAATCCCTGTACAGTCGAAAGCCTTTGACCTAAGAACTGTGGGAAAGGAAGGAAATTGAATCCAGCAAACATTGAAAGCAAATGTGGATATAAAGTTGGCAAGAGTGAACCTGGAAGAGGGATGCTGACAAAGAGGAGGCAAAGTATAAAGTCTGAAGAAACAGTGTGTTGACAAAGGTGAACCCAACCGAGGGATGTCCACTGGAACTGTTTAAAAAGAAATTAATATTTATAAGTGAAAAGTCAAGCCATAGTGAACCCAAAGGAGGAAGGCTGAAAGTAAAGAGGGGTTGGCGCCCCCCGGAAGAAGGGGACCCAGGGGTGAAGCCATCACCAAATGTGAACTGTGGAAACAAAACTTTTATTTTGTTGAAGGAACTTTTGTTTTGTCGTTGAATACATCAGGCCCTCGAAGGCAAGAGACTTTCAAGGGAAATGAGATTTGGCCATCGAGTCTTCTGATAGATTGGAACAGAACTGTTGACTCGTGCTGGGAAAGCTCGAGTGTGTGCTGTGCTCCAAGATCCCACTTTACCCTGTGCTCAAACGTGGGGAAGGGAGACCCAAGCTACTGCATCCTGACATATTATTTGTGAACACTTCCTTTTCTTGAAAACCATCCCACACCCTTTTTGTATTAGTTGTAAGGTTTGGCAATAGGTTTCTTAGTATAGGCATTTTTTATTTGACACTTGCTCCTATCTTTAGATTTAGGTTTAGATTAGGCTTTTTTCCAACCTGCATACAGTTTAATAAACACCCTTGAACTCTGATGATGTGTGTCTGTCTTTGCTGTTGCCACCATGCGTTCCTTACACGTGCCACTTGGAAACAAGATTGTTTTCTGAGGTGGGTAAGATGACTAGTACCTTTTGTCCTATGGAGAATGATTTTAGATTCACTTTTTTGTCATAAGTGGATTTTTGTTGGCTCTGGGCCATTTCCAAACTAAGCCTCAAACTAATTTCATATGTTCCTGACATTCTGTTGACGGTTTGCGAGATGGGAATGGGGGTCTCCTCTCGTTCTTCCCAGGTCTCCCAGAGCATGTACTGGACATCTCGGGCCTCTCTGCCATAGAGCAGTTCAAAAGAAGAAAAACCTGTGGAAGCCTGAGGTGGTTGCCTTACTGCAAATAGTACCCACAGGATCATTCAGTCCCAATCTTTCCCGTCCTTATCTACCAATTTTCGTACTGTTAGCTTCAGGGTTTTATTGAATCTTTCTACCAAGCAACCGGTTTGGAGATGGTACACAGAATAGCAAGGTGGTATTGTGGAGTAGCTCTTTGACTTCGGCCATAAGCATACTCATAAAATTCGAACCCTGGTCTTTTAGTATTTCCTTGGGAAAGCCGACACTGGAGAAATACAGTAGAAGGTGTTTAAGGATCTGCAGGGTGGTATTATTTTGCATTGGGAATGCCTCTGGATATCGGGTTGCATAATCCACAATTAGAAGGACATATTTATTGCCTAGTCTGGATGTGTCTAGGGGTCCAATTATGTCCATACCCATTCTTGAAAAGGGGACTTCTATGATCCCAACGGGCTCAGAGGGGCAGGTAATGGGATGTGCATGCTGGTCTTTTGACATATTTCACATGTCTGGATGAAGGTTATTATATCAGAGTGAATACCTGGCCAGTAAAACTTCCCACTAATATGGGCCTGGGTTTTACATTGTCCTAAATGCGTCCGGTAAGATGGGAATGCGCCATCTCTAGTACAACCTTCTGGTGGCTCTTGGGAATTGCCAACTGTGTTCTTACTAGACTTTCCGTAGACATCTGTTGTGTCTGCAAGTGTCCGCAGGGGGCGCCAAGGAAGCCAGCAGCTAACAGACACCAACAAAAACCGTGAGTGTGGCATGGGTAGGGAGTAGAGCAATCACTCTACTCCAGAAAACCCCTGCCACTCTATTTCACCTCCCTTATTAGCATGTCCACACTTAGATAGAATTGTGAATGTTAGCATGTCCACACCTAGATAGAATTGTGAACACTAGCCTGCGTTGCATCTAGATAAAATTGTGAATATTAGCATGTCCACACTTAGATAGAATCGTGAATATTAGCATGTCCACACTTAGATAGAATCGTGAATATTAGCATGTCCACACTTAGAATTGTGAATGTTGGCATGTCCACACCTAGATAGAATTGTGAACATTGGCCTGCATCTCATCTAGATAGAGTTGTGAATATTAGCATGTCCACACTTAGATAGAATTGTTAATATTAGCATGTCCACACTTAGGTAGAACTGTGAACATTAGCATGTCCACACCTAGATAGAATTCTGAACAGTGGCCTGCGCCGCATCTTGATAGGATTGTGAATGTTGGCATGCCCACACCTAGATAGAATTCTGAACAGTGGCCTGCGCCGCTTCTAGATAGGATAGTGAAGGCCAACAAGTGCCACGCTTAGACAATACTGTGAATGTTAGCATGCTAAAGGTCAGGTAACCCACTAACCAATATAACCTCAAACTCTGCATACTTATCTCACTCAAAAACTCACACAACCATCTCTCGCACCACAAGCTGCATGCACTTCACAACACTGTAACAACACATAAGCCGGAGCAACAGCACACTCGGACTGACACCGATCCAATACCCGCACCAAAGCTCAGCATCCGGTGTATACCGAGTTGAAGCTGCCAACAGAACACCACTCCTCTCACTATCCTACTCCCTCTTCACCTTACAACCCCCCCCCCCTTATCGTTTACAGATCTGCCAGAGCGCCTGGGGACCAATTCCGTTGGTGACGGTGCACGGTACAAATACCTTTAACATTTAACATAAAGCAATCCTTGTTTTAAGAAGAAAAAGGGACTTCCCTTATCTAAACCTTCTCCCTCCAGAATTGCTTGTAGAAAAGCTTCAGCGAGAGGTGGATCATTTCGCTGGGCGAAGGCTAGGTCTGGATAGATGGTAAGTTCTTCTCCCTTCCTTTCTTCAATGTTAAGAGATGTATCAGCTTCCCCGAAGCCTAAGTTTCCACTTTCTGTTTTACCTGGTTCAGTTACTTTAAACTGAGGAAATAGAACTCTTCTCAAAATTCCTTGTGCAAATTGATCTCCATGAGGTACCTCAAAGGGGATCTCACCATGATTCTGTAGGAGAACCTTCACATCTCCCCGGAAGTCCGGATCAAATACGCATGCTAAGACATCTACCCCGAACTTCCATGATAAGCCAGATTTTGGGGCTCATCGTATGTAGCACCCCGGAAGGCGTATCAAAACCAAATCTGTAGGATTAATTCCTCTTTTCCCAGGGGAGATAATAGCTTCCCAACTGCTACAGATATCAAACCCTATTGATTAATTGATGGCAATAGAAGGGTTAGAGGCTCTCTGATTAGGTTTTTGAAATTGTAGGGTTCCCCAATTAGTTTCAATTGAGTCACATCCCGCTGCTGACAACATACGTAAGGAACTCATGGTGGCAACAGTAAAGACAGACAAAAGTGATCACAGTTCAAGGGTGTTTATTAAACTGTATGCAGGTTGGAAAAATGGATAATCTAAACCTTAATCTAAAATGGGAGGAAGCGTCAACCATCAAATGAAAATAAGGCAGTCCCGGCAGAATTGTGTCAAATAAAAAGGGCCTATACTAAGAAACCTGTTGCCAAACCTTACAACTAATACAAAAAGGGTGTGGGATGGTTTTCAAGAAAAGAAAGTGTTCACAAATAATGTCAGGGTGCAATAGCTTGGGTCTCCCTTCCCCACATTTTGAGCACAAGGTAAAGTGGGATCTTGGGGCACAGCACACACCCAAGCTTTCCCAGCACGAGTCGAATGTTCTGTTCCAGTCTACCAGGAGCCTCAATGGCCAAATCTTGCTTCCCTCTAAAGTCTCTTGCCTTCTTGGGTCTGATGTATTTAACGACAAAGCAAAAGCCCCTTCAACAAAATGAAAGTGTGTTTCCACAGTTCACATTGGGTGATGACTTCACCCCTGGGTCCCCCTCTTCCGGGCATTGACCCCTCTTTCAGCCTCCCTTCTCCGGGTTCACTATGGCTTGACTTTCCACTTACAAATCTTAGGGCCTCATTACACGGATGGCGGTAAGGATTTACCGGTACCGGTAAAATACCGGTACCGGTAAATCCTTACCGCCTTACTACAAGGTCCCTTTGCGGGTTGGGGGATTTAACGCCTGCTTTTTGCAGGCGTTAAAATCCAACCCGCTAAGGGACCTCAGAGCTAATTACGGCACCGCAAAATTGCGGTGCCGTAATTAGCGCCTTCCCCATTCCCATAGAGCCCTATGGGGCAGAAATGGGAATGGGGAAGGGCAATGGCGGAAAGGGGATTTACCGCCCCTCCAACCTTGGAATGGGGCGGTAAATCCCCTTTCCGCCAAGGCGGTGCCAGTATTTTACCGGCATGAGCCATGGCGCTAATAGCGCCATGGCTCACCGCCTACCGGGTAATGAGGCCCTTAATGTCTTTTTAAACAGTTCCAGTGGACATCCCTCGGTCGGGTTCACCTTTGTCAACACACAGTTAGACTTTGCCCCCTCTTTGTCAGCATCCCTCTTCCGGTTTCACTCTTGGCAACTTTATATTCACATTCGCTTTCAATGTTTGTTGTATTCACTTCACTTGCATTCTCACAGTTCTTAGGTCAAAGGCTTTCAACTGTATGGAGATTTTGCTTGACCTCCTGTATGACCACTTTGACCTATCTTGGTGGGTCTCCTACGGCCTTCTGGTATCTGAAGTTTCACTCAGACGGGGATCAACCAGAATCTCTTGAGTTAGCAGCCACGTGGTACCGTTTCCGTCTGCAGCTGGTCTCCCCTTTACCACTTTTACAGCTCTTTGTACTTGGTTCAAGTTGCTGCGACATTCATTCACCACCACATCCTTCTCCCCTTGACTCAACGGGTTACTTGAATCGCCTGGCTTCCTCGTAACTGGAGTCAAGGCCGGTACCACGGTAGCAGGAGTTTCCCTTGCTCCCGCTTATCAGCATTGCCACTCTCCGTGCACCATTGACATCTGTTGCAGCACACTTGGGCTATTGTTCTCGGTCTTACGAATCTCTCTGCGGAGGTCTCGCGGGTCTGCGTCGAAAAGAGCAAGGTCGTGTCCCTCCTTGTCAACTCTCAATATTTGCCGCCTTTCTCCTCCTCTCGAACTGCCACGTCTGAATAGCTGTCTCGTTGTGCGGTCTGCCTTGTTCGTACTATGCTCTCTTGCTCCACCTTTTATCCCTGTGGGGAAACGAAAGGGCAGGCGGGTGTGTGAGATTCTGATCATTTGCCCGACTTTGCCTGACCCTTGTATAGGGATATGTCAGGAAAATGGCTGTGGTGTTAGTCTGTTTTCTGGTGTGTCATGCAAAAGTGTTTGTGTCGAAAAGGGGGGACAGTGGTTTTGGATGTCCTATTTGGTAGGATGGGGAAAAGGTGTTGAAAGAAGGGAATACCGCGTCTCACCCGTCGGTGTCCCACTCCCCAAGGACCCCCATCCAGGTTATCCTCCCTCTCTGGTCCACCCCCAGGAACTGGATCCAATAGCAATGGGCGTTCCTGGCCACCAAGATGACAGATCTCCGAAGACAAGCTAGGGAGACACCTTAAGGTTTCTCTCACATAGACATTATGACATAGTAGAACAAACAGGAACCTATACTTATAAAGTAGCCCAACCGGACAGAAAACAGAAAGTCCATTTGTATTACGTAAATCTCTTAAAAGAATGCAAAAAGAACCCATCAGCTACCCAGGCCAAAATACTAGCCTGTCTGGTCCCCGAAGAAATATATAACTTTTACTTAATTCCTCCCGAGCTATCTATCCAACAACTAGAAGATCTAAAGATGTAGTTGTCTCATTTCCCAATGTATTCTCAGAAAATCCAGGAAGAGTAAAAGACACATACCACTACATTAGAACACGTAAAGGTAAAGTGGTTCATTTAAAACTCCCAGAAGCCTGCAAACAGATAGTGATAGGAAGTCAACACAATGTTGAAAGCCAATATCATCAAGCCTTCTTCGAGTCCATGGTCCTCTCCTATCGTGTTGGTCACTAAACCGGACTGTTCCTAGAGATTCTGCATAGATTTTCCGTCAAGTCAATGTAATTTCGGACTTTGATGCCTATCCCATGCCAGGCATCGATGACCTAATTGACAAACTCGGAGCAGCCACATTTCTATGTACCGAAGATTTAACCAATGGGTACTGGCAAGTTCCCGTACATGGGCCAGATAAGGAAAAGACTGCATTTTCAACGCCTTTGCGACTGTTGCAATTCAAAGTCCTTCCTTTTGGCTTACACAGCGCGCCAGCCACTTACCAATGGCTCATTGTTCAAATCCTACAACCCTATTCTGATTTCTGTGGTGCCTATATTGACGGTATCGTCATGTATAGTAATACTTGGGAGAACCATCTCTTCCATCTTCATACCATCATGCAAGTCCTCAGAAATGCTGGCCTAACTGCTAATCCAGCTAAGTGCAGAGTAGCACAGTCGCCGTGAAATGCCTTGGCTTCTTCGTAGGGAATGGGAATGTACAGAACCAACATGAGAAGGTAAAAGCTGTCTTAGATACACTAAAAGAGATCTTAGTGCTTTTCTCAGGTTAATAGGATATTACTGTCGATTTATTCCCAACTTTTCAGACAAACAGCCCGACTAACAGATAAATTTAAGAATGCCGAACCCCCAGAAACTTTGTTGGAATGATAAGGACGAGATATGTTATAACACCTTGAAACAGACTCTGTGCCAGAACCCAATCCTAAAGGTAGTTGACGTCTCTAAAGAGTTTGTCTTACAGACGGATGCCTCCCTTACAGGGTTAGGAGCTGTCCTGTCTCAATTGACTAGAATCACACAACTGGATAGGGACCCTATCATTGAAATCAAAAACCTAATTAAGACTACAATGGACAAAGCTGAAGCTAATGAGTGGATCGCCAAGACTCTTTGACTAATCAGTTCCTGATAATTCTTGTATTTTATGCTTTGCCCAAAATCCATAAGCATACTACTAGACCACCCTTTAGACCAATAGTTGCGGGCACCAAGAGTGTGTTTGATCCACTGGCCATTTATGTTGATAAGATTTTGCAGCCTCTTGTACAGGCTACTGATACATATCTGAAAGACACCACCGTATTTTTAAAATAAACTTTCCAACATTGACATGATCTCTACTAACCACATCCTATTTGCTCTAGTTGTGGGTAGCCTATATACATCTGTCGCCCACCAAGATGGTCTGGAAGCTGTGGAATGGCTCTTGTTGAGAGAAGAGGGAATGAGGGGCGAGAGACTATTCATTATTGAGTTGCTTTATATCATCTTGCACAATAATTATTTCAGATATGATAGCAAATTCTATGCTCAGATTTCTGGAACGGCGATGTGTTCAGCGATGGCCCCCGTGTATGCCAATATCTTCATGTATTATCTAGAGAAAAAAGACATTCTAATCAAGCCTAGAGCAAAAAGCTGACTTATTGGAAACGTTACATAGACAATATCTTTGGCATATGGTCAGGAACCAGAGAACAGTTAACTTGTTTTTACTACTTCCTCAACAATGTACAGCTCAGGATTAAATGTACCCTACAGATGGGTGAACCGGCACTACATTTCCTTGATGTGGAACCTAAGATCAGAGAGTGTGGACTACAGACAAGCGTAGATCACAAACCCACAGATGTAAACAATGTACTCCAATACGTGAGTTTCCATCGTTGTCAAATGAAGGACAGTTTACCATTCAGTCAATTCCTACACATTTAAAGGATCACAACCGACTACAGTGTGTTAGAGAAGGAGTGCAATGATCAAAAAAATACATTTAAGAAAAGAGGTTATCCTATTGGAATAGTTGAACAAGCTAAAGCAAAAGCAGACGCTATTGAAAGAGACACCCTACTTCACCCAGTCCCTAAATATAAAGGAATACCACTCCTTTATCTCTCAGAGTTCTCTAGACAGAGTTTACACTTAAGGAGGCTTATCACCAATACTTGGAAATATCTACATCACAAACCATCACTCCAAAAACTCTTTCCCAAACCCCTGATGATTACGTACAAGAGAGGGAAAAACCTTAGGGACAGATTGGTTGAAGCAGAAAAATGTCCCCAAGATTCCCAAAGGACTTTGAGGACACACAAAAGAGGAACATTCCCATGTCTACAGTGTAGCAACTGCAGTCATGTTATTAAAGGGAACATTATTCAACATCCACACACGGGACAAAAAATTGCTCTCAGATATTATGCTACCTGTAAGCGCACTGGAGTGATCTATGCCATAAAAAGCCCTTGCGGCCTACTTTACGAAGGACAAACTAACAGTGCAGCCGTGATAGTGTGTAGAGCACAAGTCAAACATCTGGGCTCAGAATCTGAAATCTACAGTAGCCAGACACGTCAAGGAATGTAGACACAATCTGGCTCAGATCAGATTCATCATACTTGAAGTAGTCCATGCCCCATCTAGAGGTGGAGATAAACTAAAATAAATGAGCTCAGAGAGAGATGCATTGAATCCACTTGCTGGACACCGTTCACCCAAGAGTGAGGAACAAAGTATTCAATTTACATTGTTTTCTATGATCTCACAGGATCTGTTTTTCCAAAATCATGCTAAGATCGGATTTCTTTGTTTAGTATAACATAAGTTTTAACTGTGCTGCCACACATTGCATCAAACTAGGGGGGTCATTACAAGGTAGGAGGTAACCATGCTGTTATTAGTGGCATGGCTACCCCCTTACCGTGTAACGGGTCCGGGTTCCTAGAATGAGGAATTACCGGGCCATTCCGACCTTGAAGGGCCCGGTAATTCCTCATTCAAGGAACCCATCCCATTCCCATTTGAGCCCCCATAGGACTCAATGGGAATGGGGAGGGTGCTAACAACGGGCCCGTTAGTAACGGGCCCGTTGTTAGCACCGTGGTCTGCTTGCGGGACCCGATAAGGGCGCCTGGTAAAACCAGGCGTCCTTAGCGGGTGTATTGCTCTCCTCTGAAAAGTGCACAGAACAACCATAAATCACCAATGCAATTATAGAGCAAATACTTCAACCCATAAACAGACAGACACAATAACTCACAGCCATGCACTCTTTAGAAGATAATCAGCTCTTTACGGCTATTTATTTAAAAATTGCAAGTACATATGAATAACTCATAAAACTAACATGGACATAGATCGCAGGAGAAGTAAAGAAGTCAAAAGAAATACATCACCGTGAGCGTAATTCTTGTCCTCATCTCGTCCAAAAGCGGCTGGAAGACTCTGGGGGGCTGCCAGGAAGAGAGTGCTACAGCTCACAGGAAGGCCAGACGGAGCGTCCTTCTCTGGCTGAAGTCTCACCTGACCCCTCTGGGTTTCCGCATATATAGGAACTGCAGAAAAGGGGAGTTAATTCTTGAACCTTCTGGAATTGCACCTGCGCAGTTGAGGAACAGCCGTCGGTTGCCAGCTGGGTCAATCGAGAGCTCCCCCCAAGGAACGCAGGGCCTCCCTGCTCTAAAAACATGCTCCACAGAGAACAGTATCAAGTCATAACAATGTTAGCTTTTCCCATCAGAAATGGCCTTGACTGCATACCAAGTTTGAAAAAGCATGTTTGTCTCAGCACTGTGAATCTAACACTTCAGCAAATTGTGTGCAGCCTTTCACTGCGGTGTGAAGTAAATATCCAACATGGCTCCGAGCGCTCCCAGAATGCATCGGGCGCCCGCGCCATTTTGAACCAAACATGAATTAAGCAGAACACTTCCACCCTTTGGATATTTATCTTCCGTAGCCAAACTAAATTGGGAATACATTGAAGGCAGCAACAACAAGCTATTATAATAGACAGAATAATAAAAATGCAAGCAAAAATATAACGTAGTGTACCCCCAATATCAGTTAGCCATGAAAATAACCAATCCCACCAGTTTCTGTTTTGATCTTGAGACACTTGAGAAATGAGATCCCTCAAACCTCGAATATGACTTTCAATGGATCGTGAGTGGTCACTGAAATTGAAGCAACACATACCTTCAAAGGCATTACACCCTAAATTATGTTTCAGCAATAAGTAATCAACAGCAGCTCTGTTCTGCAAAGTAGCTTTTCTAATAATTTGACTATCAAGGAGTAATTCTTCTAAAGCTTGCGAAGTATGGTTAAGACTTTTAACTACTAAACACGCTAATTTCATCAAAGATTTGTAACCTCCAGCAGCTAAACCCCAAACACCTACTAATGAAAGGGTTAATGCTAAAACCTCAGCTTCCGATAGCAAATGTACATGTGAATCACAGTCAGGAGATAGTCCCATAGATTCAAAGGTTGACCTTTTACCTCGAGTTATCGCTGAGTGTAAAGGGAACATCATTAGTCCTAATCGAGTCAAAGCACATGGACCTCCAGAAATATTAGCTGGAATATAAGTATATGTAATGTAACCACATGAAAAGAGCCATCCTGTTGGAAGTTTCACATGATTCAAATGACTAGCAGTTATCACTGTATGATTGCAAGACATAGGGCCTCATTAAAACTCAGACGTTAAGGGTTAACGCCACCGTTAACCCTTAACGCCTGATTCCGATTTTAACGCCTGCTTTTAGCAGGCGTTAAAATCCATGGCGCTAACCCGCCATGGTGCTAATTACGCCGCCGTAATTTACGGCGGCGTAATTAGCGCCTTCCCCACTCCCATTATGCCCTATGGGGCAAAAATGGGAATGGGGAAGGGAAAATGGGAAATGGGGATTTACCGCCCCACTCACCTTGGAATGGGGCGGTAAATCCGCCATCCACCATGGTGTAAACGTAGTTTACACCATGGTGGTAAAGTTGGTGCAACTAGCACCAAGGTCGTAATGACCTCCATAGTGTTATTTACACTGGTGCATTTGCGTGACATTCGTGAACACAGTCTCCTCTCGAATGTGGTATGATTGTATTGATCGGTCAACTCTATTTGTCTGCATTTACTAATTTCTTGTGCTTTGCACGTCATAATATAACACACATCGGGCCTCATTACGACCCAGGTGGTAAGTTACCGCCTGGGCCGTGACTTTACCACCATGGCGTAAACTACGTTTACGCCATGGTGGTTGGCGGACTTACCGCCCCATTCCGAGTTTGGCGGGGCGGTAAGTCCCCAATCCCCATTTACCCTTCCCCATTCCCATTTTTGCCCCATAGGGCATAATGGGAGTGGGGAAGGCGCTAATTACGCCACCGTAAATTACGGTGGCGTAATTAACTCCATGGTCCCTTAGCGCCATGGATTTTAACACCTGCTAAAAGCAGGTGTTAAATCCGCCATGGCGCTAAGGGACCTCGTACTCAGGCGGTAAGGGTCGGCGCTGTTTACGGCGCCGTAAACCCCTTACCGCCTGAGTTGTAATGAGGCCCATCACCTTGGGTTACGTTGTACGTGATCACACGAGTCAAATTTCTCCACTTCTTGTTAGTTTCTCGACAGAATTGGCAATACTCGTAGACTGAAAAAGATTGTCTAATGTCTGAGTCTTGAACTAAAGAATCATTATGTGTGACGCCGAAAATATGCTTTAAAACCGGAACAGGCGTCGGCACCGCTACTAAACATGTAGTCAATAAAGCTTCAGCATTGGGCACATTAGATAAACAAAAGTGTGATATATTCAGTACTTGCTGTGCTAAATAGGTCCACATATTTTCTTCTTGAGTAATCATAGGAGAGTGTTTTCTCCGCCCTACAAAGGGCTCCTGCGCAACTGGCATCAAGGTTGTTTTCACTTGCTCCTGATGTGTTTGTCGCAATTCACAGATCCATGTCTTCGGTCTGGCGGGCTTGTTGGCACTGGCATAGGGTTTCTTGGGGACAACATTATTCATCAGTATCCCCTTGATCACTGGGACAGATGTGACATTTTTTGCTGGTGACAGAAGACTTCTTAACCCGTCCAAATGGAGTCCATTTAGTGCCACAGTCACACCAACCAGACCCAGGATCTACAAAGCAAACCCAGAAAAGAGATATCAGTATTGTACAGCACTCTGTTAGGTAACATTTGTCTGCGGGTCCATATTGCCATTTCCTTCTACCAGGCTCCATTATTAAAACCACTTGATCTTTGCCTGATGCAATGATATCTGCTGGCACTGGTGGACCACTTGGCTGTTCTATCCACACCTTTGCACCCGGTACCATGCTGTCTGAGGAGCCAAAACCGCGATCCTCACGGGTAGTTAACACTGTAGGAGGCTCCCCTTTCTTAATCATGGACAACTTAATGGGAATGACTATCAATTGGGCCACTCGATCACCCTTGTGGATTGATAACAATTGATCCCCACTATTCATTAGGATGACTTTAATCTCACCTTGGTAATCGGCATCAATTTCCCCTCCCAACACTTGAACTCCCTTCAAGGCTAGGCCAGATCTAGGGGCAATCCATCCCATATGCTCTGGGGGAATCTGTACTCCAATCCCCGTTTCAATGACAACTATTCCTCTTGGATCTAATCTGATTTCTTCATTAGAATGCAAGTCTACCCCTGCTGACTCTGGAGTTGCTCGACAGGGAGCTAAAGAACCTGGTGTAATTTCCCAGTATAACAGTGTTTCTCTGACTGAATTGGGTTGAACCTGCAAAGTAGGAGTCATTAATCGCATCAAAGGAGTTTCATGTTCATACACAGGCCTATTGTTCAATACTTGCACCGCATCAAACACACGATCAGGCCAGCCTGCCAAACTGCCTTCTCCAGATTTGCGCAACTGTTCTTTCAGTAACCCATTCATTCGTTCAATTAGCCCTGCTGCAGCTGAGTGGTAGGGAATATGATATACCCACTCAATGCTCTTTTCCTGACAAAACTCCTGCACTAATTTGACTTTGAAATGTGACCCATTGTCACTTTGAATCTGCAAAGACACTCCATAATGTAATATGATCTGATCTAACAATCTGATGGTGTTCAATTGGGTTGCACGTTTGCACGGTAAAACCATCAAATATCCCGAGTATGTATCTACAATAGTGCATGCATACTGACAACCTCTGCTGATTGGCATAGGATCGATATAATCAATCTGCCAAATTTGACCTGGTAATTTTCCTCTTCTCAATGTGCCTCGAACAATTTGAGGTATAGGTCTATGCAATTGGTGTTGGCACACGGGACACTGCAAAATAATGGTTGTCACTAATTCTAAAGGAAGACTGATGCCTCAAGCTTGTGCCCACCTGATAGTAGCCTTTTCTCCAAGGTGCCCACATTTCTGATGGGCCCATTTGGCCAAACCCTCCATATCGTCCTCCCGAGCCTCTGCATCCACGGAGTCAATCTTGGTGTGTTCATCTGCAACAGAATTAAACCAACGTTCTAATTAATCTGTTGTACAATGCGCGTCCACATGATATACAGTGACTTCACTTTGTAACAACATTTCTGCAATATCTTGCCACAGTTCTTTTCCCCACAACTCTTTTGAATGAATCTTCCATCCATTCTTTTGCCAAGTTGGCAACCACACTGCCAATCCATTCGCCACTGACCATGAATCTGTGTACACATAACATTGACCAGGGGTCTCTTGTTTCAATGCTTGGTAAACTGCGTAAAGTTCTGCGAACTGACTGCTCTTTCCTTTCCCTGTCGTTGTCAAATTCTTTTTGGTTTTGGGATTGTACGACACTGCTTCTCAGTTCCCACGTATCGGGCTGAACCATCCGTGAACCAAGCATGCTCTGTTTGTTTCACGGTCAAATCGCTGTAAGGTACTCCCCATTTCACAGGAGACTCACGTTTTCCAGGCACTTCCGGTGGTATGTAATTTGAGGGCGGTATGCTGACTACTTGCTCATGTAATTTTGCCACTCCACCCTTTCCTGATTTGGCTCTGTCTTGAATGTACCATTTCCATTTAATTATGCTGGCTTCTTCAGCATGTCCTATTCTATGTGTTTTAGGAGAGCTCAGTACCCATTTCATGATTGGTATTTCTGGCCTCATCAATACATCATGGCCCACCGTCATTTGCTCACTATCAACAAGAGCCCAATAGCATGCCAGCAATTGTTTCTCAAACGGAGTATATGAGTTATCAGCATCGGGCAATTTATGGCTCCAAAACCCCAATGGCACACGTTTCCTGTCTTGTTTCTGCCACACACTCCAGTTAGCATAATTGTCCTGCACAGACACATTTAATTCCACTTCGCCTTCCTTCAAGGGCCATAAATCAAGCACCTGCTGCACGGTGTCTTTCGCCATCTCAAAGGCTCTCTGCTGCTCTTCCCCCCACTGAAACTCATATTTCTTTCGTGTCACCTTGTAGAGGGGGGCCAATATCTGCCCTAAATGGGGAATGTGCTGTCTCCAAAACCCAAACAGTCCTATAAACTGCTCAGCTTGCTTTTTGTTCGTTGGAGTGGTGAATTCAAGTATTTTCTGTCGAGCTTTAGGCACCATTTGTCGATGCCCATGATGCCACTGAATCCCTAAAAATATCACTGTTTCAGCTGGACCTTGAATTTTACTTGGATTAATCTCCCACCCTTCCTTTTTCAATCCTTCTATAATGACATCTAACTGACTTTGCACGCTGTGCTCATCCTTGCCCTGAATCAAAATGTCATCAATGTAATGAGAGATTTGTACGTCAGGTTTACACATTATCTTGTCTAAATGCTCTGCCACCAGCCGGTGACAGATAGTCGGACTGTGCATGTACCCCATGGGTAGTCTCGTGAAAGTGTACTGACGTCCACCCCACGTAAATGCAAACTGCTCTTGACACTCTTCCGCAATTGGCACGGAGAAAAATGCATTGGCTAAATCAATCACTGCATACCAAGTCCCCTCAAACTTTTGGACATTCTCAATCAAGGTTATGGCATCTGGGACTGCGGGCACTAAGGGAGGAGTATGTTTATTCAACTCCCTGTAATCCACCGTCATCCTCCACGACCCATCCCCCTTTTTAATGGGCCAAAGCGGATTGTTCCATGATGTGGTAATAGGGCGTAATACACCCGCCTCCACGTACTCTTTGATGGTGTCTGAAATTTCCTTGTCCCCCCCAGGAATGCGGTATTGTTTCATTGCTACCCGCTTGGTTGCTATTGGCACTTGCACAGAGGGAATCTTCAATTTGCCTACAGTAATGGGGGTACATATCAGTGTACTCACCCCAAACTGGTACGTTTTACCGCCAAGTCCTAAGGTTAGCCCTTCCAAAATGTCAAAGCCAATTATATATTCAGGTATTGGGACAATCAACACTTGGTATTTCTGCTTCTTTAAATTGCCTATTTTCACCTCCACTTGCGTTTGCACTGCGGGGGTCTCCTTTCCTCCTAAATCTGTGATCGTAAACTGTTTGCCTTTAAATCGTGTCAGATTACCATGAATCAAAGAGGCCTCCGCCCTGGTGTCTATCAATGCTCGCACCCCTTGTGTATTTCCTGGCCCCCAAAAAATCTTAACATCAACATGAGGCCGTCTATCCACTTTTATGTGGGCAGACGCTGCCGGAGCTTGGCCGAAGCCCTAGTCAAACTTCGAATGAGTTTGACTTGACTCCGCCTCTAGCATTGCACTCACCACCTTTCTCAAATCAGCGTATGTTGGCTGGTACGGGGAAGGTGTCCCCATAGACCCTTCATCTTGTTCTTCTGCAGGGGGAGCAGAAGGTGAGGCATCCCCCCTGTGGTGTGGTGACTACTTGTTTCTTAACCTGTTTATAGCGCTCTTTTGCTGCAAGTCCTCGCTTTTTGTATAATTCATACATTACTCTGGTTTCAATGCCATCAATTTCTTCATGTGGCACACCATCTTTTAACAATGCCAAAAACATGTCTTTTCGGGACACTCGGGAGTCTCTGCTATCTTGCCGCCTGCCTTCAGTTCTTCTCTCACTGCGCCCCTCTCTCTTCCGTGGCTTGTTATCGCTCTTGTCCAACTCTCCCAAATCTGCAAGTGGCCTAATGGCATCTGCTACCTGATCAGTAGCCTTGCCCGCCATACCTACGAGCAAAGTCATAATGATACTTTTGTATGCGGGTGGCGCAGTTCTAATCACCATGTTGCGAGTTGAAACTGAGAGCGGCACGGCTCCCATGTGATCAGGAGCATCTATGTGAATCGCCTCTTTCATAGCATGATCTCTGACTTTTTGAATTGCTTCTCTCAATGTATACCACTTTGTTTCTTCACTAGGCCAGTCCGTGGTAATGGGGTATTTACGGTTACATGCTTGGGCTATCAGGTGCAACAAAGACACCTGCATATCTTGACCATTTGCATCAGGGGGCTTTCCTGCTCTTAAGACCTCCTGTACATTAGTGTCAATTGACAGGGGTAAAAACGCGGTGAATCAGTAGAATCTACCAACAACCCTGCAGCACCCCCATCTAGAAATCTCACCATCCATGTCAATAAAGCTTCCCCTGATTTTTGCCTCAAACGGGTAATAATTTCCCCAACCTCCTGTTGTGTGTAATTTTCCAAAGTGGTTAAATCCATTATACCACCACCAGGATTCTGCGGGTGTGGTCCGGCTCGCCGCCTTCTAACAGGCTTCGCCGCCACTGTTTTCTGTTTTACCTCTGGTTTGGGGTCAGACTCTTCTGCAGAACTACTTTCTAGACTGGTGGAATCAAAAATATCCCATCCCATTTGTCTGGATCCCAGTCTGCGCCAGCGGTAGCGATTACAGTTGCCACCTTTCTTTTGTTGACCCCTCCCCGTCTTTTCCTATACGTATAACGAGCTACTCTGACTACTGCTCTCTCGGCCACCGCCTGATATGTGTCGGCCTTATCTTTAAACAGTTTCATTTGAATCTGCTGCATTAACGCAGTCTGCCGTTCTGCAGCCAGCTCTCTCTCTAATCGCAAAACCTCATTTTTCATATCCATTTCTCTCTGATGTATTTTCCTATAAGCATGCAAAAGAACCCAACCTCGCCTGCCCAATGCCACACATTCTTTACCACGTTCTACTGAAACTTGTTGCAAGCATGCAATTACATCAGATGGATCGGCATCCCCCAATCCTTGATCCCAAGTCTCACTTAGCCCGGCACCACAGGCCCATGCCTGAGCCACCTTATCATATGGACTCTTAGTCCAGCCTGGAATGACAACATCAGAGCATTCACCGCCAGCGGGAACACTCTTTTTCCTGAACAAACTATTCATTACTGCAAAATGGTACAAAACCTCTTTATATCTATTTTTTTTTCTTTTCTCTGCAATCACTCCCACAAGCACGCACACACCAGCAGGAAAAAAAAACAGCTTAACACAGATCAACACTCACTGCCAACTTACTTTCGTTTGCAAGATAACTGAAGAAGCCTATCTACGTTGAAACAGATGCTGGAACATTTGGAACACTTCATCACAAATAACCCTGCTCACAGCGCCATAATGCATTGCTCTACTCTGAAAAGTGCACAGAACAACCATAAATCACCAATGCAATTATAGAGCAAATACTTCAACCCATAAACAGACAGACACAATAACTCACAGCCACGCACTCTTTAGAAGATAATCCGCTCTTTACGGCTATTTATTCAAAAATTGCAAGTACATAGGAATAACTCATAAAAGTAACATGGACATAAATCCCAGAAGAAGTAAAGAGGTCAAAAGAAATACATCACTGTGAGCGTAATTCTTGTCCTCATCTCGTCCAGAAGCGGCTGGAAGACTCCGGGGGGCAGCCAGGAAGAGAGTGCTACAGCTCACAGGAAGGCCAGACGGAGCGTCCTTCTCTGGCTGAAGTCTCACCTGACCCCTCCGGGTTTCCGCATGTATAGGAACTCCACAAAAGGGGAGTTAATTCTTGAACCTTGGAATTGCACCTGCGCAGTTGAGGAACAGCCGTCGGTTGCCAGCTGGGTCAATCGAGAGCTCCCCCCAAGGAACGCAGGGCCTCCCTGCTCTAAAAACATGCTCCACGGAGAACAGTAGCAAGTCATAACAACGTTAGCTTTTTCCAGCAGAAATGGCCTTGACTGCATACCAAGTTTGAAAAAGCATGTTTGTCTCAGCACTGTGAATCTAACACTTCAGCAAAATGTGTGCAGCCTTTCACTGCGGAGTGAAGTAAATATCCAACATGGCTCTGAGCGCTCCCAGAATGCACAGGACGCCCGCGCCATTTTGAACCAAACATGAATTAAGCAGAACAGCGGATCCCGGAAGGAGACTAGTAATGAGGCGGTAAGGGGTTGACGGCTCCGGCACCTTTACCGGCACCGTTAACCCCTTACCGCCTACCTTGTAATGACCCCCCATGGTATCAAACAGTAAAACAGTCATAAGTGATCACAGTTCAAGGGTGTTCATAGAACTTCAACTGGGTTTGAAAAATGCCTATCTAATCTTAAATCTAAAGATGGGCGCAAGCTACAACCATTAAATAATAACAACGCAGAGCTAGTGGTGTCTTGTCAAAATAAAAGGGCCTATGCTAATAAACCTATTGCCAATCCTTACTTCTAAATACAAATAGTGTGGGAAACAATGTTATGCAAAAGAAAAGTGTGCAAGAAATGATATGTCAGGATATTCAAGCCATTGGCTTCCCTTTCCCACGTTTTTAGCACGGGACAAGGCGGCACACTCAAGCTTAGCACACCCTCTAGCTTCTCTAGAACAAGGATGCAGTTCAAAATCTCAGTATCAGGGCCTTCTGTACCAAAGTCTCTTTGCCATTCAAAGTCTTACTTCAGAGGGCCTGATGCAACAAACAAACATTAAAGTTCCTTTCTTCTCATGATTTTCACTTATACAACTTCTCGGTTGATTTATTGTTCAACACGAATCCCCCTCCCCCGGGCTCAGACCCACTTTATCACAAAAACTTCAATTGGTCTCCCTGCGCTGGGCTCAGACCAAATTATACCTTACAGAGACCTTTGATTGAGCACCCACTCGGTCCGGGCCACTCTGTCAAAGGTATTGTAGTTTCCTTTAAAGTTCAATCACTCATCAGTAGTTCACTTCACTTGCGTCTCTTATCGTACGCATTTTAACAATGTTCGTTCCAGCGCTCGCCATACAATGTTGCTGCTTGCAACCTTGGATTCAACACAGACCGGTCTTGTATCCGTCTCCCCAACTCAACGGCTTTGTTGCTTTTACTAAAGCTGCTTTGTTCTTGGAGCCAAGGAGGGTACCACAGTGACTGGTGATTCTCCATGCCTTGATTATTGACGCGGGAGGGCCGCGGGTTTCTCTGGCACACAATGCAGGATTCTTCAGCCTGGTTTCCTGGTCTTACGCTTTCTCTCGAGGTTTCGGGAAAGTAACGGTTCCTTGTCGAAAAGTTCAAGGGAATTTCCCTCCTTCGGTTTTGCCGCCTTTTCTCTCTTGCTCAGCTGCTGTCTTGAAACTGCTGTTTCCTCCTGTGCTTTGCCTCGCTCAGTGGGCTCTCGTGCTCCACCTTTTATCCATGTTGGGAAGTGGAATGGAAGTCAGGTGTGAGAGATTGTCAATAATTTCCTGTCCTCGCCTGACCATAGTATTGGGACATGTCAGGTAAACGGCTTGGGTGTTAGTCTGTTTTCCCTTAGAGCGGGCTGTCAGTGACAAAGTGTTCATTTTGTAAAAGGAGGTGGTAGAGTTCGTAAATATACTACCGGGTAGGATGAGGCAAGGGTGTTACAAGGAAGGGGATACTGCATCTCACCATCCGGTGTCCCACTGCCACGCCCCGAAGACCCCTCACACAGGTGATCCTCCTGCACTGGTCCACCCCCATGACTGGATACAAACGCGATGGCCGTGTCCTGGGCACCTGGATGACAGATCCCTGGGGACTAGTGGGTGAGACACCTTCTGGTTTCTCACAGATTCCATCACAGATGTAATCAGTGGTGTCATATATGATGTAATGTGTGATGTCGCCAGTGATATCATAGATGATGTAATTGGTGATGTCATCTGTGATGTCATCATTGTCGTCAAAGGCTGCGCAACAGGGGGTGCGCAGTTAAGGTGGCTTTAGCTGAATTTCATGTTTTTTTGTGTTAAGTTCTGACCTTAACGTCCCTGAAACTATGGTTTTTGCTTTGAATTTCAAATGTTTTTTACAATGTAAAATCACAACCCATCACGACAGTTCCTTTTATGCTTAAAATCCTGGATAAGATTGCTTATAATCAAATCCAAAGTTTTCTGGAACAACACAAACTTTTAGGAGAGCGCCAATCAGGATTCCGTCCCCAACAAGGCACAGAGACTGCCCCATTGATCTGAAGGCACAAATAGATCAACTAAGAGATAAAGGAAAAATGGCTCTCCTCTTGCTGTTGGACCTCTCGGCGGCATTTGACCTCGTGGACCATGGGGTACTTTGCAGCCATTTAGACTCAGCCGCACATTTCTCCAGAGAGGCCATAACTTGGATTGAATCCTTTATTAGCGATAGGACCATGAGGGTGTTCTCCCCATCGGCAGCGGCTGACCCGATCCCCATCCTGTGTGGAATTTCTCAGGGCTCTTGTATCTCCTCGACCCTATACAACATATTTACTAAGCCCCTTTTTGATGATCTGGACCTTCTCGGTATCACCTACACTATCTATGCAGATGATACCCAGATACTCCTCCCCCTTTCCGGGGATTATAATAAGGATTTGGCCTTGGTAAATTGGGTGTATATCATCATCCAGGCATGGATGGCAACCCACGCTCTATGCCTGAATGATGATAAAACGGAGCTTATCATCATAGGGACTCATTCTAACCTCAAAGAACTAAGCCAGGACTACACTGCATTTGAAATTGATGGTAATGTCATCAAGGTGTCCAAAGAGGCGAAGACACTTGGCTTCTATCTGGATGCCACCCTCTCTTTCGACAAACAGGTGAAGTCTCTGGCATCGGCCACCGCTTACACATGTAAACTCATTGGAGCAGGCAAACACTTTCTCTCTGACAACAACTGCCTTATCCTAGCGAGAGCATTATTCCTCTCTAGGCTCAACTATTGTAATGCCCTTTACATTGGACCCAATAAATCCATCACCCATCGAATTCAAATTTTACAAAATAACGCCCTGCGAGCTGCCCTCTGTGTCTCCAAAAGATTGCATATTTCAAAGATCAGGCGCCAAAACAACTGGCTCTCCACCCAAAATAAAATCCATTTAAAAGTAGCATCCCTTGTTCACAAAGCCCTGAACAATGCCGCACCGAGCTATCTCACAAATAAACTTACAAAAAGCAACCATACACTCCCAGCTAGAACCTCAAATGCCAATAGCCTCATCATACCAAGATTTAGGCTAACTAAGGCGGTGGGAAGTAGCTTCCAGGTTCGAGCGGCCCAACTATGGAACTCACTGCCCCACCCTTTTACGTGAGGAGCAGCCCTTTCCGAAATTTAGATCCAACTACATGAATCTGCTAAGGTCTGCCAATGATTAGCCCACTAGTGCCTACTGATCCCCCACGAGACCCTTGTTTAGACACATCATTGTCCTGCTTACCTTTGCTCTATGGACCTGCTCACTCTGCCCATCTGGCCGATGAGCTAATATCCATCTAGTGCCTGTCCTCATTGTACTTTGTACTTATGCCTGTTTGTAAACTGCACTTGCCGTCTACCGGTAATATACTGTATTTTGTATTCTGTATGTAACCCATGACCCTAGCCTGTAACTTAAGCTTCGCATTTTCTGTACTGTGGCGCCCGGCTACTTTCGGGTTTGGTGCGCATTATAAGTGAATAAAACAAACAAACAATGTATTTTTCACCTTAACGTCTTTGCAACTCAAGGGTTTTGTTACTCCATAGATTTATTTCTGTGCCACTAGCCATTGTCTTCAGCCATGGCCAGTGGACACGGCCGTATATTTTGGAACACAACCAGATTACTGCCATGGCCTTCAGCCATGGCCAGTGGGCCCGGTCTTCGGCTGAGCCCATTGTCAATATTTTAACACTACCAGACCACTAGCCATGGCCTTTGGCCATGGCCAGTGGGCACGGCTTTTTAAATCACTGCCAGACCATTAGCCATGACCTTAGGTTAAAATTATTAAAAGCCTTTTTTGTATTACTTTATTTGCCATAGCCACAGGTATAATTATAATTAGGGTTTCCTGGTTTCAGTGTTTATTTTTTTTACTTCTGGGGGTGTTTTTCCAGTGTTTTCAAAACATTTAAGAATCTGAGTTTATCTGTATTTTCCTGTGCACGCCCTTCAAACAATCAAGGATAACCGTTTTTTCCAGTGTAAACACACAAATATTTTTTTGTTTCATTGCGTGCATAAGTAGAGTAATATCTCTCATGACCGGCTGCAAGAATAACATATGCCCGGGTTTGAGAGGTGAACCTTGAAATCTGCCGTAATGCAACCATTGCTCAAAGAAGTTCATCAATCACGGCTGATTTTGACCTGTTTTGACAGTGGTCTGGTTAGGTGTATAAGATGGCAGGCGTTGAGATCTCACATTTTCTTTAGGCTGTGTGCAGTGAGATTGAATTATGTGCCAAAGATCAAACACTTTGGTTAAGCAGTGTGCTACAAGCCCCTTGCTTTATAGCCGGTCTCACGGTGACTGTTGTGAAACATCGCACAACCCATAACTAACCGCATTTAAGCAGCACGGAAAAGGGAGAAAAAAATTACCAGCTGCACAGGGACATCCTTTCACCAAAATGCCAGGGGTAGCGGAAGTGACATCACTGTTTGCCTCACATGTCCCAATACTATGGTCAGACGAGGACAGGCAATTATCGACAATCACTCACACCTGACTTCCATTACACTTCCCAACATAGATAAAAGGTGGAGCACAAGAGCCCACTGAGCGAGGCAAAGCACATGAGGAAACAGCAGTTTCGAGACAGCAGATGAGCACGAGAGAAAAGGCGGCAAAACCGAAGGAGGGAAATTCCCATGACCGTTTCGACAAGGAACCATTACTTTCCTGAAACCTCGGGAGAAGGCGTAAGACCAGGAAACCAGGCTGAAGAGTCCTGCATTGTGTGCCAGAGATACCCGCGGCCCTCCCGCGTCAATAATCAAGGCATGGAGAATCACCAGTCACTGTGGTACTGTCCTTGGCTCCAAGAACAAAGCAGCTTTAGTAAAAGCAACAAAGCCGTTGAGTTGGGGAGACGGATACAAGACCGGTCTGTGTTGAATTCAAGGTTGCAAGCAGCAATATTGTATGGCGAGCGCTGGAACGAACATTGTTAAAATGCGTATGATAAGAGACGCAAGTGAAGTAAACTACTGATGAGTGATTGAACTTTAAAGGAAACTACAATACCTTTGACAGAGGGGCCCGGACCGCGTGGGTGCTCAATCGAAGGTCTCTGTAATGTATCCAGCTGAGGAGTGACGAAAGTAGATACATTTAATCTGAGCCCAGTAGAGGGAGATCATTTGAAAGTGAACAAATAAATGTGAATCGAAGTGGTCCTGCGACGGGTCATGCAAAATCCCACGCACTGTTGAATGTCTTTGAATTTTGATGAAATAGAGAAAGTTTGGAAAAGTATGTGACTTTGGTCTGAGCCCAGCACAGGGAGACCAATTGAAGTTTTTGTGGTAAAGTGGGTCTGAGCCCGGGGGAGGGGGATTCGGGTTGAACAATAAATCACCCGAGAAGTTGTATAAGTGAAAATCATGAGAAGAAAGGAACTTTAATGTTTGTTTGTTGCATCAGGCCCTCTGAAGTAAGACTTTGAATGGCAAAAATACTTTGGTACAGAAGGCCCTGATACTGAGATTTTGAACTGCATCCTTGTGCTAGAGAAGCTAGAGGGTGTGCTAAGCTTGAGTGTGCTGCATTGTCACGTGCTGAAAACGTGGGAAAGGGAAGCCAATGGCTTGAATATCCTGACATATCATTTATTGAACACTTTTCTTTTGCATAACATTGTTTCCCACACTATTTGTATTTAGAAGTAAGGATTGGCAATAGGTTTATTAGCATAGGCCCTTTTTTTTTTACAAGACACCACTAGCACTGCGTTGTTATTATTTGATGGTTGTAGCTTTCTCCCATCTTTAGATTTAAGATTAGATAGGCGTTTTTCAAACCCAGTTGGAAGTTCTATGAACACCCTTGAACTGTGATCACTTATGACTGTTTTACTGTTTGATACCATGGGGGGTCATTACAAGGTAGGCGGTAAGGGGTTAACGGCGCCGGTAAAGGTGCCAGAGCCATCAACCTCTTACCGCCTCATTACGAGTCTCCTTGCAGGACCCGCTAAGGACACCTGGTTTTACCAGGCACCCTTAGCGGGTCCCGCGAGCAGACCAGGGTGCTAACAACGGGCCCGTTGTTAACGGGCTTGTTGTTAGCACCCTCCCCATTCCCATTGAGTCCTATGGGGGCTTGAATGAGGAATTACTGGGCCCTCCAAGGTCGGAATGGCCCGGTAATTCCTCATTCTAGGAACCCGGACCCGTTACACGGTAAGGGGGTAGCCATGCTGCTAATAACGGCATGGTTACCTCCTACCTTGTAATGACCCCC
Organism: Ambystoma mexicanum; assembly: GCF_040938575.1. NCBI lineage: Eukaryota > Metazoa > Chordata > Amphibia > Caudata > Ambystomatidae > Ambystoma > Ambystoma mexicanum. The sequence goes on from NC_090923.1 coordinate 723,538,584, forward strand.
CCCATGCCTTCTTTCACATCAGCCGGTCCAATAGCACAGCGAGTAGATCGCTCGCTTTGACATCTTTACAGAGCCTGCTGACGCAGGTTCGAATCCTGGCAGGGCCAATCTCAGCCTTTGATCTTTCCGAGCTCAATAAATGAGCACCACACACCGTGGTTAATAATAAGCAGCGCTCAGATGCCTGAGGGTTCGTAGCGCTATATAAATGCTAAATTATTATTATTATCAGACATCATTTAAAAATGGCTAATAAAAGCTTTGATTAACTAAATAACAATTTAGGTTGTGGTCTTAGCCCTGGCCTTTGCCTTGGCTATGGTTAGCGGCTAGTTAGTGTTGTATAATATACTGTGGCCACGGCTGAAGACAGTGTCACTGGCCATGGATAAAGGCCATAGATAGTGGCCCTTTAATGTGTTAAAATATACAGTGTGCACAGAAAAAGGCCATGATGACTGGTTATGGGTAAAGACCATGGCTACTGCCAAGTCAGTGATGCAAAATATGCAGTGGGTATGGCCGAAGAATGCGACCACTGACTATATGGCCAAAGGCCATATCTAGGGGTCATTTTAGTGTTTGAAAATATACAATTAGCACAGCCAAAAGGCTGTGATCACAGACCATGTTTGAAGGCCATGACTACTGCCCCTTAACGTGTTAAAATATACAGTGGGCATGGCCAATGTCCATGACTACTATCCAGTGTCAGGTTCCCTTCAGCTTGCAAGCTAGAAAATTGTTCTGGGTGCATAAGGCAGGTGTGAAACGTAGGCGGGGTGCTGCTAACTGAGACTATTTGATTTTGGGGTTATTTGGCAAAGTTCAATTTCCTTAACATTTCTTATACAGGAGCCCAGAGTGAGCCCACCTAAAGATGGAAGTAGTGATCCTTAGAATCGATTGGCAGAGTAGTATCTGTGAGGTAGTTTGGAATCTTGCAAAAGATTCTAAACTGCCTTTCATTGAGCTTACTACAAGTGAAGGTCACAGCTTTCAGTGCTCAAGAGTTCACCAAAGAAAAGTCCAAAGAAATTCTTATCCGACATTTACAGAGGAAAAGGTGTGAGCAAGAATTAAGTGTTATTTTTTAACATTGTTTATATTGTAATTAGTGCCTAAGAACGCTTGTCAACCGTATATGGCGCTTAATTAATGACTGATTATTGCTTGAAAAGACAAGTTAAAAGCTGTAACAGGATCTGAATATGCACGTCAAAATCATGTGACGCACAGGGAAATAACTTAACACTACCATTTGTGCGTGTGGCGTGTCAGCAGCAGAGACTTTAATACCGTTGTATCACTAGAGGGCTCGAGGCAAATCTTTGAATAAAGGACCGAAAGACATACGCATGCATGACACACTTTCTGCTCAGAACATGTTTGCGATGAGCCGTCTGTCAGTGCAGTGAATTTCGGAAGTGTGAGAAACCTGAAGGTGTCTCCCCAGTTAGTGTCCGGGGGTCTGTCATCTAGGTGGCCAGAACATGGCCATCGCTATTGGATCAGTTCCTGCGGGTGTACCAGTAAGGGAGGATCGCCTGTATGGGGGGGTCCACAGGGACTGGGAGTGGTACACCAACGGGTGAGACGTGGTATCCCCCTTCTTTCAACACTTTTTCCCCATCCTATGACATAGGACATTCAAAAACACAGCCCCCCTCCTTTTTTTTATTTTACACAAACCCTTTCGCACAACATGAAAGAGAATGGACTAACACCTGAGCCGTTTACCTGACATGTTCCAATACAAGGGTCAGGCAAAGTCAGGCAATTGACCAGACTCGCACATAACTGACGGCCCTTTCCTTTCCCCACAGGGATAAAAGTTGGAGCAAGAGAACACAGTATGAGTAAGGCAGACCACACGATGAGACAGCTAATCGAGCCTGGCAGTTTAAGAGAAGGAGAAAGGCAGCGAGAATCAAGAAGGTGATAAGGTGGTTCCATGTGTTAATTCTGCCACAAAAATATCGTAATGCAAACATATCGCCATTTTTTGGTGGCGAAATTCAACCCTGCTCCCACATAATATCCCCAACAAAAATATTGCCTATGGTGAACCAAACGGCCATATCTACGGCAATATTTTTGTTGGGGATATTATTTAGTGATACCGATAAGGTGGGAAGCGACCTTGCCCTTTCCGACCCAAACCCGCAAAACCTTCCAGGAAGAAAACGTAAGCCTGAGAACAATAGCTATACAGTTTTGCAGCAGATGTCAACGGTACACGGGCATGCCGACGCCGATAATCAAGGAGCAAGAGAGACGCCTGCTACCGTGGTACCGTTCTTGATTCCAGATACCAATGAAGCCAAGTGGATCATCACAGCCAGTGAGTCGAGGGGAGAGTCGATAATCAACCAAGCTGTGTTGAATGAAAGTTGCAAAGTTCCATATTGAGACGAGTTCAAAGCACTGTAAAATTGTTAAGGGAAGACCAGCTGCAGAGGGGATCGGCACCACATGGGTGCTGTCTCGAGAAACTCTGGGTAATCCCATATTGATTGCAACTACTGATACCAGAAGGTCATAGGAAAGCCACTGAGATGGTCAAAGTGGCCATACAGGACTGCTAGCAAAATCCCCATAAAGTCGAAAGTCTTTGACCGACAAACTGTTAATAAAGCAAGGGAAGTGAATCCCGCATAAAGAGAAAGCAAGGGAAGTGAACCACAATCGTTAACAGCAAAAGGAATTATAAAGTGGCAAGAGTGAACCCGGCAAAGGGATGCCAGTAAAGAGGGGCGAAGTCTAAAGTCCCAAGATACAGTGTGTTGACAACAGCGAATCCGGACGAGGGATGTCCACAGAGAACTGTTTAAAAAGACATTAAGATTGGCATATAAAAGAAAAGCCACAGTGAACCCGCCGGAGGGAGGCTGAGAATCGACAGGGGTTTGCGCCCTGAAGAGGGGGACCCAGGGTTGAAGAATCATCATGCCAAATACAACCTGAAAAGAACTTTCATTTGTTTGTTATTTTACTGACTCTCGAAGGCAAGAGACTTTTGTTGAAAAGAGACTTGATCGTTGAGGCTTCTGAGAAGTTGAAAATGGAACTGCCGTCTCATGCTGGGCAAAGCTCGAGAAGTGTGCTGTTCTCAGAAGTCGCACCTTATCCTGTGCTAAAACGTGTGGAAGGGAGACCCCTGGCAACTTGCTTTATGAACACTTCTTTCTTTCTAGAAGCCTATCCCACACTCTTTCTATATTTAGATGTAAGGATTTGGCAATAGGTTTTTTAGTATAGGGCATTTATTTTGACGAGACACTACAAAGACTGCCTTATTTTTCATTTGATGCTTGGAACTTGCTCCCATCTTTGATTTAGGTTTAGAATAGGCATTTTTCCATCCTGCATACAGTTTAATTGAACTGTGATCACTTGTGTCTATCTTATCTGTTGCCACCATGAGTTCCTTACAGAAGGTACAGTGGTTCCTTTGACAGCGCAGTGCTCTTTGTATAGCGCAGATTTCTTTTTGAAGTAAGCAGCGTGCTGAAAGAAGAAAATAGCAGCACAGACAATCTAAGGATTCACCGTCTTATGGAAGTTAATTTACAGGTTTCAACCAAAAGTAAGAAAAAGCCAAAGAACTGTTCAGCAGTCCCTAGTGTAAATAGAAGTTAAGGGGTGTTTTGTCAAGAACAATACCAAGCCAAGGTTAAATAGCAGTGTGGCAAGGTGAAAACAGCAAAAGAAGCAAACTCAAGAAAAATATTGATGTCAAATTAAGGAGACAGGGCAGCAATAGGACAAGAGCCTATCAGCACTAATCAAAGGCATTCAGTTATTAGACAATATTTAATTTGAAAATTCATGATATAAGGATAGTGAGAACAGATTAGAAGAGAAGTAGTAATTACATGTGTATTTTATTTTCAGGTCGGTAGAGTCTTCAGGCAGAGCTCAGGTTTGCCGAGGGCAGCCAGCAGAGACCTGATTTTTGTATTTTATCTGCTTTCCCTTTCCCTGCGAGGTTGTCAACCTAGCAATTAATAAATCAAAGAATGTTGAGTGGGGATGAGCCTAAGGGCTCTGGAGGATTCATCATCCACTCCTGCAGGAATGAAGAGCTGGGAACCAAGAGAATGAAAGGCCCACGTTGTTAGTCCTGCCTCGGTGGTGATGGATTCCGAGGCTGATTTAACTTTTAGTACTCGGGGAAGGGTGCTGATGGAGATGAGGGAGGAGATAAAGACATCTAAAAAGGAGATGCTTTCACTTTGTGCAAAGATGGAGGAGTTGAGCCTAAGGGTGCACAAGACCACTCAGACAGCAGGGTCATCAATTTTTGAGTAAGGATTCAGAGAGTGCCTCCAATTTTGTATCCTGAATTGGGTATAGAGTTCCAGAAAAGAGGTAGTGGAAAGGAGGGATAGTTTGGCACTGGTAACGTCTTTGCTTACAACTCCTATAGCCCGCCCTCCCAGATAGATTTTGTGAAAATTCACAAAAATGTAAGTCCTTCTTGATGCAGTGTGAGGTACACTTTATGTGTAGACCAGAATCCTTCGCCACAGAGACTTCCAAGGTGGCATTTTTGATTTCCTATTTAACTGATTCGTCGGCAGCCTGGTCTGTTCATTTAGTAGGAAGGGGAGCTTTGGAGTTGCATGACTGGGCCATGTTTAAGGCTGAGCTAGGCAAGATGTTTGACTGACGTACCCTTTCACAGAGTGTGGACGGAGAATAACTAGAGTTGTGGCAGGGGAGCAGGGATGTAGTTACTTATATAACTCAATTCAGAGCTTTGGTTCTTGAAAGCCATTGGCCCGAGGAGAAAAGGGCTTCTCTCTTCTATAGAGGGTTACATGAGGAATTGAAAGATGCATTGGCAGCTATTTTAGAGAGACCAACCTCCAGTGAGGACCTAATTACCTTGGTTAATCAGTTGGATGCTAGATTATCTGAAAGAAGGTCAGATAGAAGAAGGAATAGTCCTGAGAATAGAACTTGGGTTAGAAGTGAAAGACCTAAGGACGATTTAGTCTCTAAATTGGTAAAGAGTCCTGTGAGAGTCAGACTAGGGCCCCCCTCACAAAGGAAGAGGCGAGGAGGTAGAAGGAGAATCTCTGCTTATATCGCGGGGATCGTAATCAATTAGTGGGCAGTTGCCCGCCCACTCCTAGACAATTCTATGCGTTTCCCGGAAGAGGTCAGCTGATGGTGAACACAATTCAGACTGCTGTGACACATATAATGCTCAATGTATCCTTATATTGGGAAGGGAAGCCGAGGTGTGGTGGTCCTTGTGTGATAGAATCGAGGGCTACTGGTAACTTCATGGATAGGAATTTAGCCAGCAGACTTGGGGTTCCAGTAGTCGGCAAGGAAGTTCCAGAACAGGTTTAAGCTGTGGATGGCATGCAGCTATTGTCTGGCCCATCATGCATACTACTTGTCAGTTGGGAATGAAGCTAGCTGAGGGGCACAGGGAAGAGATACGCTTTTAATAAATTGATGTGTCACAGCTACAAATCATTTTGGGTATGCCTTGGTTGACCCAACATAATCCTTTGACAGATTGGGGAAACAGAGTTTAAATCAGAATTTTCCAAAGAACAATGTTGTGTGGAGGGGTTTGAGTGGAATCAACAAGGTGGATAAGAGGTTCTGGGAGTGTGTTTAGCAGGTGGTGCAGTGGTATAGCATGTAGTGGGAACAATTGTGGGAGTTTTGTCTGAATGTTACAGAGGATTTGGGGATACTTTCAGTGTACAGGAGGCTTGTGAGCTTCCTCTGAATCGTCAATCCGATTGTAAAATAGACTTGGAGGATGGGGCACCAATTACTTGCGGTAAAATGGATGCCTTATGAGAGAAAGAGGTTGAGCATCTTAAAGAGTATCTCCAAGAAAACTTGGCCAAAGTTTTCACTCCTCACTCACAGCCCCCAGCAACATCCCCTCTATTTTTTGTATCCAAAAAAGATAACACCTTGAGGACTTGCATTGACTAGTGAGCCTTAAATAAGATCACAGTGAAGAATCATTACCCTGTTCCGTTGATATCTGTTATGTTGGACAGGATTCAGGGTGGTAAAGTATTCACAAAGCTTGATCTCAAAGGGGCATATCATCTAGTAAGGATTTGAGAAGGCAACGAGTGGAAGACAGCGTTTAGGGCACGATTTGGGTTATTTGAGTATCAAGTAATGCCATTTGGTCTCTGCAAAGCCCCGGCGGCATTCCAGTTTTTTATAATCAATGATGTGCTCGGCGAATACCTAAATATTTTGTGGTAGTCTACATTGATGACATCTTGATCTTTTCAAAGGAGGTGACTCAACATGAAGACCATGTCCGGAAGTCATTAACTAAGATGAGAGAAAATCATTTATTTGCTGAACTTGAAAAAAGCCTGTTCCATACGTCCAGAGGATTTGCCATCTCGCCAGAGGGTTTACAGATAGATTCGAGTAAGATCAAGACTGTGAAAGAGTGGCCGACGCCAACTAACGTAAAGAACATTCAAAGTTTCATTGGGTTTGCAAACTTTTATCGTTGGTTCATTTGCGACTTTTCACAGGTGGTGGTGCGCATTACCAGGCTGTTGAATAAGGAGTTAAGAGTGAGTGGAGCGATGAGGCGGAAGATGCTTTCTGTTACCTTAAGGAGAGCTTTATCATAGGGCTTACTTCATCCTGATGTCGATCAGCCTTTTTTGTGTGGAGGTGGACGTTTCAGGCGTTGCCATGGGCACAGTGCTGTCTCAAAGGCTTTGGGAGACTGGACAACTTCATCCAGTAGTGTTCTTTTCAAGCAGAAAAGAATTACACTATTTCTGATGGATTGACTATTAAGACTGTATTCGTAGAGGGTAGACATTGTACCTCATCACAAGTTGGGCAGAGTGGTCAAATGCAGTGGTAACACAATTAACGCTGCATTTACCGGTCTGCTCAATCTCGAGTTGGGTGGAAAATGAGAGTTTTACCTCAAGCTTTTTGCTAGGGGTATAAATCATCATTTTATGCCCATTTTCAGCGCTATTAGCACAGTGCTTATTGCGCCAGCGCTAATAGCACCAAGAAACCCCCATTGGGTGTGAATGGGTATTTACCTCCCCACTGCAACTTGGGATCTGGTGCAAATTGCGCTGGACCAAGTTGCGGTAACACTTATAGCGTTGGGTGGTATCCCGGCGCAATTTGTGCCAGGATACCACCCAACCCCTGATGAGGCCTATTATCTCTTGCGAGCCAGGCACCAGGTGACAGTGTTAACTGATTACAGAAATGTAACCTTTTTACGGTCTGCTAAAACCCTGACACCTAGACAACTTTGTTGGTCACTGATTTATACAGAGTATGATCTTTGTGATCACATTTAAACCTGGATGTCTGAATGAGAAGGCTGACGTGTTGTTGAGGTCTTTACCTGGAAGTTCCAAAAGCAATACTAGTGTCCCCACGCTGTTGTTGGCCGAGAAGAATTTTGTAATTGGAGAGGTGCAGAAAACTAAAGATCTCTGTGACCAAATTCGACAGCAAATGTCGGGTGAGCAGCTCCATGAATGGGAGAAGGGTTATCCAGTACGACAAGTTAAGTATGGGCTGCCGTGTGTGGGTTCAAGATTGTATTTACCTACAGAAGGTTTGCGAGAGGAGGCTTTGAAGTCTTGTCATGATTCCCCTCTGGCTGGGCATCCGGGTTACAGGAAAATGGTTGAATTGTTAAGGACAGACTTTTGGTGGAAATGTATGCATGAGGATGGCTTGAATTACATAAGAACTTGTGAGGTGCGTGCCTGGGCCACGTCTGAACATCAGAATCCAGCTGGCTTGCAGTTCCCTTACCCATTCCTCCTCGTCCCTGGCAAACGGTTTCCATGGATTATATTGTGGCTTTTCCCCTGGATAAATGCTGTACTACCATATTGGTAGTGTGGACGTTTTAACTAAATCTATCCCTATCAAGGGTGCTGCCATAGCCGCCACTTTGGCACAAACCTTCTTGCAGAATGTAGTGAAACTTTTTGGGTTCTTAGCCAGGTGATTTTTGACTGAGGAACTCAATTTGTCTTTCTGTTTTGGCAAGCTTTCTGCAAGGAGTTGAAGATTGAGATACAATTAACTACAAGCTATTATCTGGAAGCTAACCGTCAGAAGGAGAGGGTGAATCAGAAGCTTGAGAAGTACCTAAGGTGTTACTTGGGGGTCTGGTGAGGGCTGTCAGGAATTGTTATGGAAAAATACTTTCCTTCCAGATCCCTTTGGTCATCTTGCTCCAACTCTCTGCTGACCAAACAATCTCTCTTCTCAGCTGGCTCCCTCCTATGGAGCAATCTCCCTCTCTCTCTCTCTCTCTCTCCATCGTGAACCGGACCACCTCAAGTTCTGCAAACAACTCAAGACCTTTCTCTTCTTCTTCTCCTCCTGCTTCCCTCTCCCTGCCCCCTCCTGTGCTAACCATTCCCCCTGTCGCGTAGACTGGCGGCCAGGTCCCTCAAGAGTCCAATAGGGTCCTAGCTTTCTGCCCACTTGCCCCCAGCACCCCCGCGCCCTGCACTTACCTCTGTGCCCACACCCGCCTGTCAGGTGGTTTGCCTTCACCCTGCACTTACCTGTTGGGCGGTAGACCTCCCTCTTTTTCTGGGGAATCACCGCCCATGCACTTACCTGCTGCCTCCCCAACAGGCACCTCTGGCACTTCCTCCCCTGGGGGACCCTAATAGCCCTTGCCCCCCCTTTCTATTCACTGCACTTGCATGCTCCAAATGTCACAAGGGCTAGTAGGGCTGTTGTTTATTTCTATTTATTCATTGTTATTTCCATTGTAATTTGCTCGCTTGTTCCCTTCCCTTGTGCCTTGTGGCGCTTTGATACACTGTCTTGTATTCGCGCCATATACATTTTTTGTCACTCTTTTTTTAAATTGTTTTCATCAGTTTACAACAAGAAGAAGACAGCGGTTCGATGATTCCATCCCCCCTTACCTTTGTTTTTCAACTCAATTACATCTCTCGTTGCCATTCTGTATTAAACATACATATCCTCATGTTGTTCCTTCATGTTATCGCAATATACTGTTATGTTGCCCTCTTCAATAGTCCTGCACTTCCTTTTATATCATGTATACTTCTGATCCCTCTATGTCTACCAGCAGTATTTTCAAATCATCTCCCCTTCATAACTGTGTTCCATTTCCCGGGCCTGCGAGACAACATAGTGTTTATAAGGAACCCAAATATCTTTAGGCTTCACACATGGGTAAACCGTTCTCCCATATTCCATCTCCATTTCGTTGCAGTAAAGAACATCTGCCTTCCACTACACCAATGTAGGACTTCTCGCTCTGCCCCACACCATTGCCACCCTCATTTTTCCAAAAGTAATAATAGTGCAGCCAACTTCCGTACCCGCCCTTTAATCTGTTTAGTAGATTCTACTAGTCCCTCTTTCGGATTGGCTATCACCATCTCGCCTATAGTTTCACTCAGTGTCCCAAAGACCTCGCCCAGAAATGACATATTGAAGGACAGCTCCATGCCACATGTAGAAAATCTGCCGCTGTTGTGGTGCACCGGGCATATTCATGTGGTGTATCCGGAAACAATTTGTGTAGTTTCCCTGGGGTACAATAGAATTGGTGGATGTACTTAAAATGAATTAACTTGAACCTACTATTAAGGGTGACCTTCCTCGTCTACTCACAACAGTATTTCCACCTATCATCAGGTACAGTGTCACCCAGAGAGTCCTCCCAGCGTCGCCTTGATGACTCGGCCCACCCTAGCTTACCAGCCTGTGCTTTATGATAAAGTCCTGACACAATCTTACCGGTTCCCTCCCTCTCCAAAATTCTGTCCATCGTTGCGGCCACCCTGGGCTCGGAAAGGAGGAAAATACTCTTCAGGAAGTCTCCTAACCTGAAATACAGAAATACATTAAAAGTTGTAAAGACCCATTTATTCCTCAGCCCTTCTACAGTCAGAAACTGCCCGTTTGGACAACCACAGCAGAAGAGAGGGGAAAAGAGCTTAACGCAACTGTGGGGGCCCGAAGACGCCAACCCATCCACATCCACTAGGAAAAAGATCCAAGAGGTCCCACCCACGACAGAGTCCACGGACTCGCTCGACCCTGAAATGGCAACTAGGGAAGACATGAAATCGTGGTTTGGGGAGTTTCAGGCGCAATTCCTAGCAACGACACAGGCACAATTCGAAAACATGAAAAAGGACATGCGTACAGCTATGCAAGAACTAAAGACGGAGATCACGAACCTGGGAGAGAGAACGGATACCTTGGAAAAAATAACTCAAAACCTTGATGAGGAGGCACAACAATACGCGGAAGTCCAAGAACAACTCCTGACTCGAACCCACAATTTGGAAATACACTGCGAGGATCTTGAAAACAGATCACGTAGATCAAACATAAGAATAAAAAATTTGGCAGAATCCGTGGAGGACAAGGAACTGAAGGAGGCGGTACAACAGGTCTTTAAAGAGATCCTGGACGCAAAAGAGGATGAAGAAGTAGGGATCGATAGAGTCCACAGAGTAGGCCCAAGGAGGACGGGAGAACTAGGCGCGAGGTCAAGAGACGTTTTGGCGGCCCTCTCCTCATACCCCCTAAAAGAGCAGATAATAAGGAAAGCCAGGAACATGGATCACATTAGGATAAATGGGGAAGAGGTGCAGCTATATCAAGATCTGGGACAGTCCACCCTACAAAAGTGCAGAGAAATGGGCCCAGTGGTGAAAACCCTAACGTCAAAACAGATTAGATACAAAAGGTCATTCCCCTTCGGGCTCATATTCACATGGGAAGGGACACAAAGGAGAATAACTACATGCGAGGAAGGGAAACAAATACTGGGCACACAAGATCAAGGAGAAGAACCACAAGGGGTGAAGAGGGATAAAAGAACCCAGAAAAGGGCGGACTGGCATTGGACGAGACCAGAAACATTGGGACGCACTCCAAAACCAAAAGAGAAGTGATAATCAGAGGTGAAGGTGGCGTAAATATGACCCGCCCACGTAGGTGGACTTGAAGAGAACAATACGGATGGAGGAGAGTTTTCCACAACATAAGGTGCGGAGGGGGGGAGGGTGGAGTACCTCCGGGGCACCTTTTGGAATCCATAGGGGCTTAGAATACCCTACAAGTTATCCCTGGGGACAGATGAGCATGGCGCACATGGCGCAACGCCTGAGCGATCATAGGAACCAGGGCTCATCCCAGGGCAGTTTGAGGGGGAGGGGGGAAACTAGGCAGGTTGGGATTAGCCTAGGAATGGAGGGGAGGGTAACCGGGAACCACCATAAATCTCACAGAACATACCAAAGGAACCAACCAGAGACTTCTAATTTAGAAACGTGATGGGTACTAAAGTCCTAACATATAACATCAGAGGCCTCAACTCTCCCGTCAAAAGAAAAAAGTAAAACACTACCTGAAACAAGACAGATATGATATTATCATGGTACAGGAAGCACACATAAAGGTACAGGACAGGGGAAAGGTACGGCTGAGGGGATATAATCAGATCATACAGGCGAATACAAAAGAAAAAAAGGCGGGGGTTCTGATCGCATTCATGGATTCCCTAAAGGTACAAGTGCTCCAAATAGAGGCAGACAAACAGGGCAGATATCTCCTGGCTAACACGGTTATAGATGGCTATCCTCTAACTCTGGCGTCCGTTTACACCCCCAACACAGGCCAGGAAGGATTCCTCAAAGACCTGCTCGAAAAGCTGGAGAGCTTGGCAGCAGCGGAAATAATACTGTGGGGAGACATGAACATAGCATGGGACCCTACACTACATAGATCAAATCCCAGACAACAGGGGCAGTGTCCTTCCATGGAGGCTCTGAAAAAGAAAATGGCCAACCTGGCACTGGGAGACATCTGGAGACACATAAATACTAATCTCTCCGGATATACATACTACTCACACGTACACCATACGATGTCTAGGATAGATTACCTATGGGCCTCATCCGGAATCCTAGGCAAAACACGAAAGACTGACATCGGCTCCATATCACTGTCAGACCACGCCCCGTTGTGGGCCGAGATAGCACTTGCCCCACGGGTGTCCGGGTTATGGAAATAGCGACTTCCCGAGGAGATATTGAGAGATCCTGTAATGGGGAATACTGTCCGAGAACAAATTACTGAGTACCTCACAAACAATAACCACCCAGACATCTCGATTGCAACGCAATGGGAGGCCTTAAAGGCAGTAACCCGGGGACACATAATTGTACTAAAGGCCCAAAAAGAGAAGATTACACACCACTGGGAAAAGGAATTGGAGGCCAAAATCGCTAGCATACGTGCAGAAATATTGCTGAACCTCACTATAACATTACAAAAAGCCCTGAGACATGTCCAAGGCCAATTGGAAGCGATCCGTACAAAAAAAGCAGAAAGACACTTGCTGAGGCTAAAACACTCGTACTACACTAAGGCTAACAGAGCGGATAAACTATTAGCCAGACAATTGAAGGGGAAACAACAAGATAGGACAATAATGGGTCTCCGCGATGATGTGGGGAATAGAAAGACTCAGAAATGGGGGAGATATTGGAAAGGTTCTACAGAACCATCTGGACGAGAATCTCCAAAAATCATACCTGGAGGGGGTGGATCTTATAAGGCTATCTGACACAGAGAAACTCACATTAGAGGCCGACATAACAATAGAAGAGGTCAATAAGGCAATTAGAGATCTCCCCAGAAATAAGGCCCCAGGCCCAGACGGCTATAAAGCTTTATTCTATAAAGAGTACAGGGACATACTAGCTCCGACTTTACCGAGTTATATAACTCTTTCAAAGATAAACACAATATCACCCCAGCGATGAATGAGGCCAAGATGCTGGTGATACACAAACAGGGGAAGGACCCCGAATTACCAGCTTCTTACAGACCTATAGCACTGATAAACTTAGATGCCAAATTATACACTAAAATCTTGGCCTACAGACTGTCCCAAGTGCTCCCGAAATTGATCCACCAGGACCAGTCAGGTTTCGTCCCAGGACGACAAACACATGATAATATCAGGACATTGTGGAAAAAATAGGTGTAACGGGCACACCGGCGGCAATACTAACACTGGACGCAGAAAAAGCGTTTGACCGAGTCGAATGGTCCCTACTATTCTGAATTTTGAGGAAAATGGGCATAGGAGAAAAATTTATTAAAATGGTACAAGCCAATTATAATTCCCCTAAAATCAGGGTAGCATTGAATGGGTCCTTGTCCAACAAAATATCCATCGAGAGAGGGACAAAACAGGGATGCCCACTATCCCCCCTGCTATATGCAATCTTCTTGGAACCACTGCTGACGCGAATAAGGGGCAATCGAACTATAAAAGGCATAGACATGGGAGGAATCGCCCATAAAACAGTAGCTTACGCAGACGATATGTTGATAACATCGGGGGATCCCGTAAACTCTCTCCCCACCTTATTGCAAGAGATTGATAAATATGGGTCCATATCCGGCCTTAAGATAAATAGGCAAAAATCTGAAATCCTGATACTAGCGGGCAAAATAAACCAAATTCGTTCGGTAGCAGAAGACCTCCAACTGAGTGTCGCTACCTCGGGGACCAAATATCTGGGAATTAACCTGACACAAAATACAGCAATTATACTCCCAAAACTTCCCAAACTTGCTGAAACAAATCAAAAGGGACATGGTAAGATGGATCCCATTATCGATATCCTGGTGGGGGCGGTTAACGATCATCAAGATGTCTATCCTACCTAAACTCCTATATCTATTTCAGGCCCTACCAATAAGACTTCCAAGGACATTCTTTAAATCATTAACGAAAAAAGTCATGGAATATATCTGGCAAGGAAAAACCCCCAGAGTCTCCAGCTCGGTTCTAACAGCCTCCCGAAAAGACAGAGGGTGTGCACTACCCCACTTTAGGAGATATTATGAAGCAGCTCAACTATGGGTTCTGAAGGAATGGATCCCGGATGACTCCCCAAAATTGTGGGTTGCCCAAGATCGGGCAGTGGCAACTACCCCAACAAGACACATGCTATGGGCGGGGAAGACACATAGACACCCAAACCTACACATAAGCAAAATCATGCAGGCAGCATTGGAGGTATGGGACGGAGCAACTAAGAAGGGTACCCTAACAAAAGACCCAGCCCCATTCATGCCGCTATTTAAAAACCCGGAATTCCCCCCGGGGTTAGAGAAAAAGGCCTTTCAAAAATGGGAGGAAGCGGGCTGTTGTATGGTTGGGGATATGTATCAGGACCGGCAAATAAACTCCTTTGAAGACTGTACAGACCTACTACTCCTGGAGGGGAAGGACAGGTACAAATACGACCAACTGTACCATTGGCTAGACACACCGAGAATACGACAAGCGGTATCCAGATATCCAGAGAACTGACCCCATTCGAACAATATATCATGTCAAATGACAGGACAAAGAAATGTGTTTCGAACACATATAAGCTAATCAATTCCACAGAGGAGAAGGTCACTTGGTTATATATCAAGAGATGGGAAAAGACTCTGAGAAGGACGATCCCAAGGAGTCGGTGGGAATATACGTGGGGGTTGATATCTAAACTTACGAGAGCGATACACTCCTAAGAAATGTGGATGAAAATCCTCCTTCAATGGCACTACACACCAGAAAGGCTCCATGGGATGTTCCGAGACTCCCCTAATGTATGTTGGAGGGCATGTGGAGGTGAAGGAAATTGGAGACACATCTGGTGGGACTGCCCGAATCTACAGCAATATTGGACTGATGTGAAGCACCACATGAACTCAATGTTCCAAGGGGTCGGGGCTTTGGGAGAGGAGGTGTGGCTTTGTGGAATTTGGGACCCAAAGGACAAAACTCTCACCAAAACACAGAAAAGAAACTTCATGGGACTCTTGATTGGGGGGTGGTTGGAGATAGCCCAAAAATGGAAGCAAAAAACCCCGCCCAATGCAATAGATTGGATACGTAGAGCATGGTCCCACATAACAATGGAACACATCACTTACAACTTGCAAGGGAATTATCAGAAATTCAGGGAGGAATGGTCGGACACTCTGGAATACCTACAAAGTGACTATATGGAGCAATGGTGCCCACACAAAATTAGAATTCTTGATATGTTCAGATAAGAGACTGAGTTACAAACAAGTAATTGACTTTTGGGTGGAATATCCCAGGGGGAGGGGGGGGAGAGGGACGTTTCTTTTCTAATTGTTTATGTTGAAAACTTAATTAAAAAAATGTTTAAAAAAAAAAGAAACTGCCCGTTTGGGAAAACATATTATACCCAACTGTTTCATACATTGTGCATACCTCGAGCTCACTAGTCACTGGCAGCCCCGGAATGTGGGTGACTGGAAGCTTAGGTGAGTAAAGAACCTCCCCTCTCCTCTTCTCCTCAATGCGAACTCAACCATGTTCATTACTTTAGAAAGCCTTCCAGGTGCGGTTAATATGATCGCCCTCAACAAGAACAGCGCTGCCTATGCCCTTTGCATTTCCACATGCCTCCTTACAGCCCCTCCCTCAAACCAATATGCCAGAAATTCTGCTTGTGCCACCTCATAGTACATCTTGAAGTCTGGCAAAGCTAACCCACCTTTATCTAACAGTGCCACTCGTTTCTTCCATGATTTATGCGCCTGTTTGCCCGCCCAGATAAACCTAGATATGTCAGACTGCACTTCTCGAAAATATGACTATGGCACCTCTATAGGAACATTCAATAACACATAAAGAAAGCGCAGTACCAAGACCATTTTTACCAATGATATTCTTCTAAAAAGATCAAGTGGGAGACTCATCCATCTACTTAGCACCTTTCAGGTGTGTTCTAATACCATTTCATATATCTATCCCTAAATATCTGGTATAACTCATGTGCCACTGAAATCCAAACTCGTTTGCAAACTTCCCTGTGCATTCTGTGAGCGGGAAAAGCACTGATTTCACTACATTGATTTTCAGACCTGAGAACCTCCCAAATTCCATCATATCCTGCATAACTGGCCCTAGATTATCCTGCAGATTATTGCTATACAACACCATATCATCTGCATACAGCGAGGCCGCCGCTTTATGTCTGAACAATTGTATCCCTCTATATATATAGATGTCCATCTCGTAATATCTCCACTATTAGTTCTATCGCTAAAGCAAACAGCAGGGGTGACAGTTGACATCCTTGCCTTGTGCCTCACTCCAGTGAAATGCCCGGTGGGAGCTGCCCATTTACCTCAATCTGTGCTGTCCGCAAAGTGTACAGCAACAAAACTAAGGATAAGTAGTGTTCTTCCACTCCCATCCTTTGCAAAACCGTAAACAAATAGGGCCATTCCACTGCATTCCACTGAATCAAATGCTTTTTCAGCGTTCAACAGTGTTGCTACTATATAGTCCTCCTGCCGAACAGTGGACACTAACCCAAATATTCGGCGCAAGACATAGGAGATGGACCGCCCCAGATTAAAACAGGACTGATCTGACATCACACATTTATGCATCAGTGGTACCAATCGCTTCACTAATAATGTAGCCAATATTTTGTTATCCAAATTAATAAGTGATATAGAATGATATGAAGAGCATTCTTCAGCTCCCCTACCCGGTTTCAGTAGTACAGTACCTACCGCCTTCCTCATAGAATCCGGCAACCGGCCATCTCGCAGCGCTTGTTGATACACTGCCAGGAGATGTGGTGCCAATTTCTCTGCAAAATATTTATAAAACTCGTCCTTGAGGCACTCTGATCATGGTGCCTTTCCAGACGACAATGACTTAATCGCCTGAAGAATCTCCTGTTCCGTAATGGGTTGACATAACCACTCTCTCTCTCTCTTCATCACTACACCAATACAGCGCAGCTTGATCAAATTGCCTATTTTCAGAATGTGAGATCTGAGCCTGTGCAGAGTAAAGGCACGTATAGAATGCAGTACAGTTGTGAAGAATATCCACATCTGCAAACCTCAATTCCCCTTGTGTATTTCTGATTGACAAAATATGCTCCCTGGGTGTGTCTGCTTTAGCTTTAGCAGCACGTGCAAGTAGTTTACCAGGGCGCTGATCTTCCCCATATTGTCGAGCAGTTAGATTTCCCCACATAAACTTCACTTCCCGTTGTAGCCCAGCCCTGAATTTGTCCAACTCCTCCCTAATCTCCATTTGAAAATTGGAGCTCGACACACAATCTCCATCAGCTTGCAATTCACTGAGACATGCTTCGCTATCCATCAGCTCCCTCCAAATCTGTTTCAGTATCCCCAATTCTCTTGAGATACACTCACCCTTTATCACACATTTAAACGTTTCCCATACCATCGAGTATGAATCCACTAACCCCACATTTTCCCCAAAAAAGGCATCAATTCCTTGTGTTATCGCGTTACCGAACACCCCATCTGTAAAACCTTCACTCTTAAACCTCCATTTTGGATGTGCCCCCTGATGCCCCGGTACCTCTGGAGCCTAACACCACTGGCGGATGGTCCGATAGTGTACGTGCCAAAATAGTGGCCTTGGTCACCCACCCAGCAACCTTGTCTGCGACCAGAAAGTAATCCAGTCGAGAAACGGATTGGTGGACCATAGAGGCAAATGTATAACGCCCTTAACCCCCATGCCTGACCTCGCCAATGTCAGTCAATCCCCATGTCCTACTGAGATCCTGCAATGTGTGGGTTGATTTTGAATGCGATCTAGAACTCCTGTTCTATACAGATCAGAGTCTAGCACTGTACTCCAATGTAGCTACCATGTCCTGATTATGGCAGTAATAATTAACCAATGCAATTACCTGACCATACAGAACCCCCGTTACCAAGAGCAGTCACCCCTCTTGGTCCCTAACCACCTCTATCAATTGGAACACCACTGTGCTATGCATTGGTATACAGACCCCTCTGGAATAGGCGGAATAGGACAAGAAGTAGCAAAGACATCCCCATCCCTGCCCAAATCGCACTTCACTCGATGTGGTTAAATGCGTCTCCTGAATGTATATCGATCTGATATAGTTTCATATACAGCAGCACTTTGCGGTACTTAGAGGGGCAGTTCAACCCCCTAACATTCCATGTCATACTTTTGAGAGCTCTACCCATGGTTAACTACTTCACTCACTACAGTCTCCAAGCGTACTTGCATATTGTTATTGTTATTTTGCATTTATATAGCACCTTATATACCATTGGTATGGTCTGAAGCCGCTGGTAGGTTGAACGCCCTTGGGAACCGAAGTTCATATCAGTAGAGAGAGTACAGAGAGTCAAAAGGTGCGTGTGAGCACCGGGTATGTGTACAGCTTGTGCGGTATCCGTGTAATAGCTGCTTTCTAGCGGTAGGTGTGATAGTTGAGAGGTCAGGAGTATGTGTTCGTTCTGGCAGGATTTATCCAGATCGGATTTGGCTGCGTTAGGCCTGAGGAGAACGCCTCGCTGGGGGGTGTGTAACCAGCAGTGATTACTTAGAATGATGTGGAGTGAGCGGCGAATGTTGATATGAGAACAGTTATACCGAATGGTGTCATAGTATCTCTGTGTTCTAGTTGAGTGGTGATGTAAGCAGAGAGTAAGCGTGTTGGTGCGATATGATGGGTTACATGCCCTTTCGGACACTTCTAAATTAAACAGAGAGGCTATTCGCAGGGAGGCTATTGGGCACACTTCTAAATTCACAGAGCGGCTACTGGGCACACTTCTAAATTCTGCTTCTAACTGCAAATTTCTAGAATCAGAGAGGTTATTGGGCGCACTTCTAAATTCAACTTTCTAAATGTACTTCTAAATTCAACTTTCCACAGAGAGGCTATTGGGTACACTTCTAAATTCAACTTTCACAGAGAGGCTATTGGGTACACTTCTAAATTCAGAGCGGCTACTGGGCACACTTCTAAATTCACAGAGCGGCTACTGGGCACATTTCTAGAATCACAGAGAGGCTATTGGGCACACTTCTAAATTCAACATTCTAAATGTACTTCTAAATTCAACTTTCTACAGAGGGGCTATTGGGTACACTTCTAAATTCAACTTTTCACAGAGAGGCTATTGGGCACACTTCTAAATTCACAGAGCGGCTACTGGGCACACTTCTAGATTCAGCGAGGCTGTTGGGCACATTTCTAGAATGACAGAGAGGCTATTAGGCACACTTCTAAATTCAACTTTCTAAATGTACTTCTAAATTCAACTTTCACAGAGAGGCTATTGGGGACACTTCTAAATTCAACTTTCCACAGAGAGGCTATTGGGCACGCTTCTAAATTCAACTTCTAAATGTACTTCTAAATTCAACATTCCCAGAGAGACTATTGGGCACACTTCTAAATTCAACTTCTAAATGCACTTCTAAATTCAACTTTCCCAGAGAGGCTATTGGGCACACTTCTAAATTCAACTGAAAGCCATTCCCTAGACACTCCCAAGCAGCCCACAGTGACCATGGAAAGTGGGTACATACATTCCCACTCCTACCCTCAATATTCGGCAATGAGCAGGGCAAGGGAGAAGAGAAGTATACTGTGCCTGCAGCATGGCTCAAGCCACGTCCCAGATCACATCAGGGAGTCCTTAGCGGTGTGTGGCCCTTATCAGTAGCCCACTCTCCTCCCCAAAATGTCCACAAGTGAGATCCAATATCCACATTGACCCAGCTGGTGAGGCTTTTAAAGCAAAAGGTTGAAGGAATGCAGTCTTACAATATGGCACAGCCCCTTTAGACAAATAAAGCAAGTCAGTCACTACAGTAAATACTGCACTCCTAGTCCAAAATCCTCTTTCCTCCATACTCTTGGGTGCCATCCCATTGATTGCATCTTTAATTTACCAGCCATGGGTTGTAAAACAATCTCAAAGTTAACGATGTATAGTAATAAAACCAGCGGACAAGTCAAGCGTGTTGGAAAGATTCCATTCTTCACAATATAAACAAGAATGCAGGTGGCAATTATATGGTCTAACACTGTGAGTGGAGTCTAACCCCACATTAAGAGTCATGAATGGGAACAAAACATTCGACATAGCGGAACAGAAAGAATGGATTTCAACACTCACCAATTTATTTGTATCCAACATCCTTCAGTTCCAGTCTTCTACATGTTGTCAAACATCCTTAAATCCTAAACATATCATCTAGGGATACAGATAATTGCTGCTACCAACATTTTTTTGGACCTTTTACCTCAATTAATTGATGTAGCCTTACAACCATTAATACAGGAAATGAGCACTTCTAACAAGTCTCTACACTTCCATTTCCCACGAAAGCTTTTTTCTAAAAAAGAATTGATTTTGACCCTCGCAGAAATGATTTCAAACAACTGTTTGATTTGAAGAACAATTTCATTTACACATTTGTAGAACCTCAAGGGGCTAGAACACAGATCAAGTTTATACAAATTATGTAACATTATATACAGTGACAAGTCATGGCCGAGATCGCTGAAAGCCTATAAACGTTACATTCACAACATATTTGGTATATGGAAAGGCTCCGAGAGCTATTGATTATTCGATTCAGAATACATTAATAATGTGCGAAGCCAATAGATGGGAATAAACTACTTCATGCAGAAAGTTTCTTCTGAAGCCTACCATAGGGGGACTACTGTATAGTCTGCGGTTAAGAATTAAGCAAATAGTTTCTGATAAGATTAAATAAGTCAAGATAAATGTTGCTTGAAAAATTCAGAAGCTGCTCTTACAGTGACGAAGTTATGGCAAAATCTAAAGCAAAAGCAGACCAGATAACTAGAGAACAACTGTTGACTTCTATACCTAGAAGAACGTTTCCATTCTTTGTACATGTAATGACATACTATGCAAACCATAGCGAATGTTCGATGAGGGTCAATTGTGAACACTTATTCGCTAAAACTTTTACATTTGCTTAGACGTACCTTGGGCCAATTAAGAGTTTGCTAGTTAAAACTGATATTTCTGGAAAGAGTAGAATGGTGGAGTGTTTTAAATTGAGGGGAACTTTTTCCTGCCTCTTGAGCCAGCATTGTAATAACTGGATTAGGAGGCAATATTTTGCATTATTTTATTTTAAATCCCATTTTCTTGAAAGATTATACCACGTGCAATGCCTTGTGGCATTTACTATTGGACTAAGTAACATGAGGTTAGAGGATTTGAGATAATCTGTAGCGATGCATTTTTCCCCTATCGCGGCACAGTTGCCAAAATACAGTTTGTGGTTCTAGAGATTGTGGGGTGCCCTACGAGAGAGGGTTATGAGCATCCTTTTGTTAAAAACAGAATATTAGTGGTTGGACAAATTGGTATGCAGTTTCCACTAAAGGGAAGCCTGCGCTGGTGGCAGTAGATTATTTAAGTCCCATGTCTGAGGGGTTCAGACGGCGCTTCTACCGAAATAGGATTTTTATCCAGAAGCACCAGAGCAACATTTGCACCCTGCAGTGCAGAATGAAGCAGCTGTGTGGAGATTGGGGACTTCAAAGGGTGCACTCCACATTTCTCATGCGAACACACCTACATACTACGGGGGCTGCAGGGGTGTCCAACCGCAACACCCCGCTCACTATACCACAGTAGTACTTACCTCAATGCTACCACCAAAGGTTCGAACTTTTGGTGTTCAAACCTATGGTGGTAGCATTTTTCGGCCCTATTGTACAGTCGGACCTTTTTTTTTCAGTCCTATCATACAATACCATTTATTTCACTTATTCCTGCACCTCCTCTTCCCCTGCTCCCTGCCACAGCCTTATTTCCCGGCCACCCCACTCATGACTGGCCAGTCCACTCCGAGGAAACTGCCTTCAGCCCTGGAACTCACTCCTAAGGCTAACGGCGACTCCCCCTTCCGTTTGCCCTGTTCACCGTACAAAGCGGTCTACTACTACAGACCGGTAAGGTGGTAGAATTGGGAGCACAGCCAGTCCAGTGCTTCCAAACTACTGGCACTACTTTATTACTGTATTCACTGCTAAGCAATATTTGCCACTGAGTGTAATGTATCCTGAGGCACTATATATCACGTGATATTATCATTATATTATTACTTAGCAATATGAGTTTTTCGCTCCATCAGCCACGCTGTGGTTCTCTTTTTCGTGGATGAAAATGGTGCTGACATCTTGGGTAGGGCAAGAGGCGCGTTCTATCTTGAGTGAAAAATAATTGTATGCAAAACTGTTCCAAATCATCTTTAGAGATTGCACAATACGTGGACCAACCACCACCCAGAATACAACGGTGTAAAGCTGGCATTATATTGCGTAAACTTTAAATATATATTTAAGGGAGCATGAAGGCCAGGGATGGACTGGAACCAAAATAGGCCCTGGAAATAATGTTCAAAGTGGCCCCTTACTACACATTTTCAGCAAACCCAAGTCGTTTCCTAAAGAGAACATATGTAAATAAAATAAGTCACCACACAAAAGAGGCCCAGGTGCAGAGGCCTACCAGGAAATCTCCAGAGTTGCCTATGGCTCAGTTCAACCCCAGTGAACGCTGCAGTCTTTTCGATAATCAGGGTTGGGGTTTTGTGTCAGAATACATGGCTTTTTCCCAGACATGTCCATTCTGTACAACAACGGGAAACCAATCTTTGAGCAAGGGCAATCTCCTGAACCACCATATTCGCAAACCACAACCCTATCCCACCACCTCACTCCCCCACTGGCAACCCCAACATGCCACTTAGCCCCAGACATCAGCAATTTTCATGTGCTCACGCTCAAAGACTACGCTCAAACCCAACATCCCTCTCTCTACCCGAGCAACAATATACTTTCCCTCCCCACAACCATCAACACAGCCATCCCAACATCATCAACTTGTATCGGCCTGTGCTTATACTTCATGGAGAGGTGCCCCTGTGTTAATTATTTCCCCTGTTCCTCGGGCCTCTCGGAAGCGTCTCAAGGAAGACGTTGGCTTCTTCCGGGGTTTGAAAAAACAGTGCCAGCCCCTCATGTTCCACTCTAAGTTTGGCTTGAAAAGGCATGGCGTACTTGGGGGTGTCAAATTGCAGTTTGGACTGCTGCTTCCCTCCTTTGTGTGACTTGGACATGCTGTTATGGTACCAGTCACTTTACTGAGCGACCCTTCTACCACTCATCGGCCCACAGCCACCTGGGCACAGGATATTCACACACCCACCACAGTTGCTATATTCCTATAGTTGAACAGGCCTATGTAGACCACTGTCCAAACTCACTGATGCCCTCCCCCACCAATGAGGAGCTAATCAGATGGTCTCCACTCAGTCACTATCAGTCAGGGTAACCGGGCTGTGTAGTGTTGTATCGTATTGCCACCAGTACCCCAAGCGCTTACAGATCTAATCGCCCTCCCTCACTCAGGGCCCAGCAATCATCTACTCTCAGCTCAGCTTTCAAGGAGTGTCTCTGTTGTCTCCTGCTCCCTATGGACTCTTGGGTAGCGTGTCTCCTCCATTTCCTCTTAACCCACGTTATACCAGCCCTTCGGGGTATTATCCACTCGCTTGTGGCTCCAGTTGACAGCAGGATATTCTGCATTCCCTGCACCCCCACAGTCCAGGGAGCAGCCAAAACCCACCTTGGTGTGAGTTTGTAATGTGCAGGGGGAGAGGGTATCTCCTCTTTTTCCAGCATGGGGTCTGGCATGGATTCACATGCTCATGAATATTCCTTGTCGCCAGGCTGGGAATCCTTGGTAAAGAAGAAATCAGTTTCAGTTTCGTTTCTGAACTGTTTTTCTACTTATAACCAATCACTGGTCTCTGGGTCATTCTGCCTCCAGCCAATGACTGCCCTCTAACTAAGCCCCTCCTCTGGCAGCCATCTTCAGATTTTTACCACATGTTCAAGTGTTGGGAGTCCTCGTGCTTAGCTCTCGAGCTTTTACTGCGTGTTGCGTTTTTTCAAAGAGTTTACTCTAATTGTTCGGTCAAATTCGAGCCTCAAATTAAAAGGGACCCGTTTTGGAATTTTCTATGCCCCTCAAGGGTGATTTTTTTTGTCGAATTTCACTTCTTGGAGTATTCCGGAAGATCTTTGAGGCCTAGCCTGGTGGTAATGGCTCAAGATAAGGGAGACTCGACGCCCGTTGGATCCAAGCTCTTCAGGAACTGCCCAGGATGTGGACTACAGAACGTCTTCAAGGAGGATGAGCACTCTCGGTGTCTCTACTGCCTGCAGCTCCGACAAGTCGCACGTGGAGGAGGACTGTGCGTTCTGCAAGAACATGTCCGTCTGGACCATGAAGGACCGTCGGAAACGACTCGCTGAATGGCTGGAGGCGAAGAGCACGGCAGCAGGTGAGAAGAAGAAGTCTGAGTGGTCTTCTAAAACCTTTGAGGGCGCCCCGGCGACGGGCGCCCAGCAGAAGGCAAAGCACTGTGAGTCCACGGGCACCGGGAGTGCCGTTGGTTCGGGCAATGTCACCCACGCCGTCAACCACGAGCCAACGCTCCGGCTCGGTGAAGTGAAGGCTTCCGACGCGCCTATGGTCGTGAAGGCCCAGATTCACCCGGCTAAGGCCTCGATGAGGGAGTTGTGGCGTCCCTGGTGATGCCCGCAGAGGCGACCCCAGTGGAGATGGCCTCCAGGCCTAGAGTTTCCCTACCATCCCAGAGGGAATCGTCTTTCCAAACGATCGAAAAGACCCCTGTGAAGCCCCGGACTGAGGAGGGAGTGGGGGGGGGCGAGGTAGTCCTAGCAGACTCAGATACCTCCGAGGACGAGCTGTCTCTTATCAAGGCTGCCCTGGACAAGAGGTTCGAGGAGGCCAGGGCCTGCAGGAAGGATCCCAACAAGGCAGACGTAGAGAGCAAGGGTCAAGCCAACGATGAGCGGCAGGTTGAGGAGGAAGCGTAGGAGCCTCGTGCCGACGCTCCCGTCTCAATCGAGGCCAACACCGCCCGACAGGTCGGAGGACATCGAGCTGGCTATGCACACCTTGTGCACGGAGATAAGGACCCTTACCGCCGGCGGACGAGCCAGCTATGCCTGGACCGTCTGGGAGCCCTCCAGCCAAGTGGTGGCGAGTCCATCCACCCCCACCTTTCCATCCTTCACTCCAATCCCATCCTCCGAGGGATGAGATGGAGACGGCGACGACAGGGACGGACGACGGCGGAGACGACGGAACAGATCTCCCATCGCCCCTTCCCCGGGCTTCCCCTCCTGACAAAATTGGCTCATTTCATGCTATGATCGCCAGGGCCTCAGAGCTCTTCCAGCTATGCCCCGAAGAGCAGAAGAAGGAGGGACTCCTGTATCAACAACGGGAGGCCAAGAGGAAGACCGTAATCTCAGTCCCGCTGTTGGATGACACCTGGGACGAGGGACTGTCCCTTCTGAAGTACCCATCCACAGCCCCTGCTAAGAGAGACCGATATGAGAAGAAGTACTGGGTCCCAGATTCCGCTCCTATGCGCCTCAGGGTGCAGCCGTCTCCAGACTCCGTAGTCTCTGCGGCGGCCAAGAAGAAATCGGCAGGGGCGATGGCATCGACTTCCACTTCCCCGCCGGACTGCAAGGGGAAGAAGCTGGACGCCATGGGACGTTGGGTCATCTTGTCGGCAGCGACGACTATTAAGGTGGCCAACACTCTCGCTTTCGTGGCCTGCTACGATAGGGAGCTGTGGTTTAAAATCACCCCCCTCCTGGACTTCCTCCCAGACGACAAGAGAGCGGAGGCCCTCGAAAACCTGCAAGAGGGCGAGGTGGCCAGATGGGCAACAGCGTTTGCCTTTGCCGACGCGGTTGGCTCAGGGCCACCAACTTCCATCAGGAGGTGCAGACCAGAGTACTGGACATGCCCTTCGACAGGAACAATCTGTCAAGGCAGTGGAAGAGTCACTGCAGGCCATCAAAGCAGATACAGAGACAGCGCGTGTCCTGGGCATGCTACATCAGCGACGGCCATCCTTTCGGACCTCCGGAGGCAAGTCCCAAGGTGCCTCCGAAGGATTTGGTGGCAGCTCTTCGTCATACCTCCAGGCGGCCCGTTCCTCGTCGCAAGGAGCCTACAGAGGCCACAACAAGGCCGGTGGGCATTGTCGCTGTTGCCAAGAGGGCAAGGCCTCGGCGAAGCAGGACTGTACCGGCCGTGACGTCGGGTGCCCACCCGAGCACACCAGTGGGAGGCCGGCTGCCGAAATTCGTCAGCGTGTGGGAATCCATCTCCACCGACCGTTGGGTGCTGGATGCCCTGGCCCACGAGCACACTCTGGAGTTCCAAAGGAAGTGCCCATACTTTCCACCGGTGGCCAGGAAAGAAAACCACATCCCACAACTACTTCTGGAGCTACGAACGATGCTGGCAAAGGGCGCAATAGAACTTGTCCCGAAGAGGCTGCGGGGCTCTGGAGTATAATCACGGTACTTCCTCGTCTGAAAGAAGACCGGCGGCTGGCGGCCTCTCCTGGACCTCCGCCGCCTCAACAGGTACATAAAATCCCAAGCATTCCGGATGGTCACCTTTCAACACATGCTGGGACAGCCGAAAGAAGGGGACTTCCTGTCGTCGCTGGACCTGGAGGATGCATACTTCCACATCCCCATACACAAAGGACATCGAAGGTTTCTACGCTTCGTGGTCCAGGGGCGGCACTACCAGTTCAAGGCACTGCCCTTCGGTTTGAAGTCGGCACCAAGGGTCTTCACCAATTGCCTCGCGGCGTGGCTGCGCCTGCAGGGGATCCACGTCTACCCCTATCTGGACGATTGGCTCATCCAAGCGAAATCAAGGGAACTCGCCGTCAACAACACAGCGAGGACCGTCCGCCTACTCACGGACCTGGGTTCTTGATCAACTTTTCAAAGTCCTGTTTGGTGCCATCGCAGGACGCCCTATTCCTAGGGGCCAGGCTCAACACGTTGGCGCGGCTAGCTGCACTGTTGGAGTAGAGGATAAAGGCCATCCTGGGCAAGGTACAATGGCTGTTGACCATGGAAGTAGCCCGGGTGAGGTCCATCAAGTCCCTGCTTGGCATGATGTCGTCCTGCATCTACCTCGTGCATCTGTGCAGGTTGCGGATGGAGCAACTGCAGGAGTTCCTCAACGCCCGTTGGATACAAGTGGCGGGAAGCTTCGAAGACCAGATCTCCCTCAACAAGACTTTCCATCAAGCGATCCGGTGGTGGGGCACCCGCGCGCATCTTGCGGCGGGCACAGACTTCCAGACCCCAGCGCATCAGGAAACGGTGACGACAGACGCCTCCCTGGGGGGATGGGGCACGCACACCGAAGATCTCCATTCAAGAGGCCTTTGGCTCCCAGAGGAGAGGTCACTGCGCATCAACGTCCTGGAGCTCCGGGCCATGTTCTGTGCCCTCATGTCCTTCCTTCCATCCCTCAAGGGCAAGGTGGTACGGGTCTTAACCCACAACACCACCATGATGGTCTACATCCGGAAGCAGGGGGGCACCAGATCTCCAGCTCTATCCATGGAAGCGCAGGATCTGTGGCACTGGGCTGTCGCCCAGGTGATGTTCCTGGTACCCTTTCACCTGGCAGGAGTGAAGAACACCGTCGCCGACTCACTCAGCAGGGAACTGCGCTCTTGCCACGAGTGGGAGATTCGGCAGGATCAAGTGGATCTTCTATTCCGATGGTGGGGCAGTCCCTAGGTCGATCTGTTCGCGACGAACACCAAGTGTCGGAGTTCGCCAGCAGGTTTCCCCAGCCGGGGAGCATGGGGGATGCATTCTCCTTCCCCTGGGACGGACTGTTCCTCTATGCATTCCCACTGTTGCCGCTACTACTGCACTCATCAGTCAACTCAGACGGTCAACATCATCGACTCTTAAGTGCTACGGACATAAGTGGAAGAGGTTCTCTGTCTGGTGCCGTGCACAGAAGATCAACCCTCTACGGATTACGGACCCTCACGTGCTGCCATACTTGCTGTTGCTGGCCAAGACAGGGATGGTACATGCCTCCATCAAAATTCATCTGGTGGCTATCTCCCGCTACACCAGAACTCTGATGCAGTCATCGTTGTGGTCCCACCGCCTGGTGAAGGAGTTCATGAAAGGATTGTTCCGCTCGTTCCTGCCGGTGAAGGCTCTGGCCCCAGCGTGGGAGCTCAACGTGGTGCTGACCAGGCTCATGGGTCAGCCATTCGAGCCTTTGCATTTGGCACCCCTGAAATACTTAGACGGTGTAACTTGTGTCCATCACCTCCACACGGCGAGTGGGAGAGATCCAGGCCCTCTCCTGTAAACCGCTGTACCTGACATTCCACCAGACAAGGGTAGTGCTGAGGACGCACCCTGTCATGACCCCTGCCCCTGGCCCTAATAGGCAAGGCATTGGGGCTAAGCTACGACCCTCCATCATGGCCTTAAAGGCCTTGCCATCTCATCCAAGACTCTCCTGGAGTCAGTCCTGGCGCCCTTGGAGCCAGGCTCATATATAAAGTGAGGACTGGACTTGGCAATGGACTTTGTACAACATGGATGCCCCCGCATAGCTCAGTTCAATGAACCGTGCTATGCGGTCTAGTGTTTTAGGTTTTGTCAGGCCTAGGGATACCTGGGATACCTGGGGGATATATAAACCACGCCCGGGCAGAGAAACGCGCTTTGCATTACTCTGCGCTCTGCAGCGTGACACTCACCACATTCTTCTCGGATCTTCGTCTGCCTTCCCGGAGCCACGTACCTGAAAGAACAAGAACACCATCAGTATAACACTTACCTGTGAGTGAATCCTGCTCGCCATCCACCGCTCTTTTGGTCCAGAGAACACAGCATTTCGGCGACGTCCCCTCGATCTTCGAAAAATTCTGCAACCTGAGAAGAAGAGAACGAAACAGCATTAGTAAGCATTTATATTCCAATTCCGAATATAGCTAAAACAATCGCACTCTTACCTGGGTTTGAGTCGCTCTTGGTCAACATCCATTCCGGGCCATAACAATGACCTGCAAAAGAGAAGAAACAGAGATTACCACACGAAAAGTCAAGAAGGCACTGCGTGCTACGCATTACTCGCCACTCACTATTTTCTCAGCCAGCATCCATTCTGGGACATTGCTCCGGCCTGCAAGAAAGAGAGAAAGATAAGTTAGCACAAGAAAAGGCAGATAGCGCCGCACATCGCGCTTTCACTTACCATCTCGTGTTCAGCCCTCAAGCAGCACGACATCACTAATGAGCTCTTCCTGCACCTAGAGGAAGAAGGAGAGACATAAACGGGGGCAATTGGAAAGAAAAGGACAAACTACCAGCAAACTTACCTTGAACAACAGGAGTCACAGCAGGTCTAGACTCTTAGGGCCCGCACCAGTGAAGCAATTAGGTTGCGACGCGCCCACACCAACAACGCACCCCTGCACCGAGAGGCAGGACGGCGAGCGCATCATACAAGAAAGCAAGGTGAGGAGAGAACTAAGGGGAAGTTTGGGTCCACAAGGGAGGTGGGATCCAAGCAACAAGAGACAGTAAGATTAAACCCGAAATTCCTCTATTTCAGGCCCGATCCTCGGCCGAACAGAGTCCCAGGGAGGGGTTCGAGATCGCAAGTGGTCCAGTCAGGCTGAGTGGCGTCCCCGTGGATATCAGGTGAGCGTTACAGAACGCGAAGACTTAAAAAAACCTAATCCACCTGGGCGTCATGGAAACGTCAGAAACCGACCAGTTAGCTCAAATGCTGGGACAATTACGTGCTGAGGTGCATTCAGCCAGACAGGAGACCAACGGCCTGCGGAGGGAATTGATAGTTGCTATAGAACGCACTGATGACCTGAGTAGGCAACTCCTCCAGTCACAGGCGGGACAAGCTCCATTACCTGGTAACGTCTCATCAGTGCCAACACCATATGCCAATCTGGTACAGATAACCCTTCCTGGAGAAGTTCCTTTGGTCCCACCTGAGTGCTTCACGGGAGACCCCAAGAAGTATGCAACATTTATGAACCATTGTCGCCTCCATTTCCTTTGTAGGCCTGGGACCCCTCCTAGCGACCTGTCACGGGTTGCTTTCGTGCTCATTTGAGTGGCAGTGCTGCGGACTGGTCTGTACCCTTTGTTAGTCAGGATGATCCTGTGCTACATGACTTCAGGAGTTTTCAGCAGGAGATGGAAAAGCTCTTGCTCGTCGTACCCATGGACAGGCACTAGACAACTAACCTTTGTCCCTTTGTCAAGGAAACCAAGACTTATTAACTTATAGCAACCTTCAACAGGCTTGTGGTCAAAGCAGGGTGGAGTGAGGAGAAGAGAATTATGTTATATGTTATTCCACCGGGATTACGGGGGGAGCTACAAGATGTTCTTGCCCAAGTGGTTGATCCACCAAAAGACTGTGCAGAGTTCATTAATCGTGCTGTTCAGCTAGATCATAGATTGCAAGACCGAAGAGCAGATCAGAGTAGACTGGACACCCGCCCTATGTATGTACGTTCAAAGGACAATGCCCCACGAGCAACAGAAAGTTCGGTGGAACCAATGCAAATAGGAGAGGTAAGGGCCCCTTTAACCAAGGCTGAAAGGGACAAGAGAAGGCAGCAGCAGTTATGCTTATACTGCGGAAAATCCGGCCATTTCCTTAGAGTGTCCAGTGAAGCCGCTGAGGAGAACCGTAGGAGTCACTGACAAAGAAGATACGAACGAGGAGTTGGAAAAATGTAGGGGTCCATTTGTTGAGCGAAGAAGGTGAACTACAGACCTCCCATTGTGCATTGCCTGTGATCCTGATCAACCACCAGCAACCGTCTCGGATGCATACCGTAGAAGCATACATAGACAGCGGCGCAGTGGGGAATTATATGGACCAGGATCTCGCAGCAAAGATGGGGCTTCCTCTATGCCCTAAGTCGACCACTGAAACAGTCACCACCATTGATGGTACGGAAATAGCTTCCGGTCCAGTATCCCAATGCACAGCAGTTTTAACCCTTCTGTGCCAGGATGGACACTGGGAATCTATTGCTTTCGACCTCATCAAGGCGCCCCAGTTTAGGTTGATCTTAGGGATGCCGTGGTTGGTAGCTCACAATCCTCAAATAGATTGGCGTGCAAAGGAGTTGACCTTTTCTAAAAGTTGTACTCACACTTGCTACCACAAAGGAAAAAAAGCCAACAAATACAAGTACATCTGCCCATGGAACAGCGGCAGTAACTCTGGGTGTGACCGGTACCCTACCAAGTGAATACCAGGACTTTCACGATGTGTTTCAGAAAGAACAAGCTAATACCTTACCGCTGAACAGGCCATATGATTTCCAGATCGACCTGGTACCCGGTGCACAAATCCCTTGTGGTCGGATCTATGCACTCACAGAACCAGAAAACCAACATTTGAAGTCCTATTTAGATCAATACCTGGCAAATGGTTTAATCCGCCCTTCGAAGTACCAGCAGCATCTCTGCTATTCTTCGTGCCGAAGAAGGAAGGAGATTTGAGGACTTGCATCGACTACCACGCATCAAAGCAAATCACCATTAAAAATCGCTACCCCCTACCGCTTATTCCGGAACTGTTAGATCAAGTCAAAGACGCCCAAATCTATACTAAATTGGACCTTAGGGGAGCGTACCATCTCGTTCGAGTGAAAAAGGGTGACAAATGGAAGACCGCCTTTCATACCAAATATGGTCTATACGAATACCAGGTAATGCCCTTTGGGCTTTGCAACGCTCCTGCTGCATTTCAGTACTTCATGAACGATGTCTTGAGAGAACTAATTGACGTCTGTGCCGTAGTCTATATTGACGATATCCTAGTATATTCAGCTTCAAAACAGGACCACGTCAAGCATGTCTGCTCCGTTCTTACAAAACTCCGGCAACATCAACTATATGCCAAACTCAAGAAATGCTCATTTCATGTCACCGAAGTGGAGTTCCTCGGTTTCGTCCTCTCCCCAAAAGGAATCCGAATGGATGTGCACAAAGTCGATGCCATTCTAAGCTGGCCGTCGCCAAATTAGTTCAAAGGAATCCAGAGCATGTTGGGTTTTGCAAACTTCTACCGCTGATTCATCCCTGGGTTTTCTCAAATAGTACATCCGATCACATCACTATTAAGAAAAAGCAATAAGAAATTCCAATGGACAGATGAAGCAGAAAAGGCCTTCCAAGAACTCAAGGTGAGGTTCACTTCTGCCCCGATCCTACGCCATCCTCGCCCAGATCTTCCTTACGTGGTAGAAACGGCCCCCTCAAGCATGGCAATGGGAGCTGTTCTCTCGCAAAGGCACCCAAAAACCGGTCAATTGCACCCTGTAGCCTCCTGTTCACGTAAATTCTCATCACCTGAACTCAATTACGCTATCACGGATAAAGAGCTTCTAGCCGTCAAGTCAACTTTTAAGGCCTGGCAACATTATCTCCTAGGTGCCAGGCATACAATCACCGTAATAACTGACCATCGAAATCTACAATACCTAAAAACAGCGAAGGCTCAATCCTCACAAGAACTACACTGGGCCCTTTTCTTCGCAGAGTATGATTACGTGATCACGTTTCGACCAGGGGTCAAAAACTGAAAGGCTGATGCCCTTTCCCATATGGGTATTGATGAACAGGTATACACGACCCCCGATCCAGTGGCCATTATTCCAAGTGACAAGCTCCTGTGCATTATGACAACAATGACTCAGAAGGAACTACAAGAAGAGATCCAACGCTTGATGAGTCCTGAGCTGTTACATGAGTGGAATGCACGAGGAGAACACAATACAATTAAGGACCAGCTACCATATTTCAGGAACCGTTTATTCTTGCCCAAAAAGGAACTACAGGAACAGGTCATCTCTGGGTATCACGACTCTTTAATTGAGAGTCACCCTGGAATTGCTAAGACTCTAGCCAAGGTAAAACAAAGCTACTGGTGGCCCACGTGGCGTAAGGACATTATTGAATTCATCCTATCCTGCGGCGTGTGTGCGCAAAATAAGTCATCAAAGCAGAAACCAGCTGGGCTCCTTAGACCATTGGAAATTCCGCCAGTACCCTGGTATACATTATCTCTCGACTTCATCACCGATTTACCACTCAGTCAAGGATTCAATACCATTCTAGTGGTCGTAGACTTATTTTCAAAAATGGCACACTTCCTGCGGTTTAAAGGTCTCCCAAATACATCTAGCCTGGCAAAGGTATTTCTCGAACATATCGTACGGCTTCATGGGTTTCCTTCGGTACTGATCTCAGACCGAGGTACCCAATTCATGTCCAACTTCTGGAGAAAATGCTTTTGCATGGCCCAAATCGATATCCGACTATCCACTAGCCACCATCCCTAAACGGATGGCCAAACAGAAAGAACAAACCAAACACTCAAGCAATACCTACGCTGTATCCTACATCAAGTGAAAGAAAGTTGGAAGGACTTGCTGTGGATAGCTGAATACGCCTATAATAATTCTTTACACACCAGTACGGGGCAGACTCCTTTTTATACAATGTACGGCAGACATCCACGCACTTCCGAACTATGTGTTCCTACTACCCTGGAAATGCCAGCCATTAAGACCTTACACACAATTATCTCTGAGACCTTCAAAAAGGCAGTCGAACATTTACACCAAGCCAAGAATCGTCAAAAGAAATACGCTGACCAGCGTTGTGGAAAGGCTCCCAATTACCAGGTTGGAGACGAAGTCTGGTTGGCATCGAAATATGTGCCTATAAAAGGAACCTGGGCATTTCGCCCACGATATTTAGGTCCTTTTACCATCAAATCTATAATAAATCCAGTAGCAGTTAAACTGGCCTTACCATCCAACATGCAAATCCACCCCGTGTTCCACGTATCTCTTCTGAAACCTGTCCAACCTGGAACTCGTGTTACAACACCACCCAAACCAGTAATGATCAATGGAGAACCGGAATTTGAGGTTAAGTACATTCTGGACTTAAAGTATGTCAGATCTAAACTATATTATCTAGTAGACTGGAAAGGGTATGGCCCGCAGGAAAGAACATGGGAACCTTGCGATTATATCCATGCACCACGTTTGATAAGGCGGTTCCATCAAAATCATCCCACCAAGCCAGGACCAGACAGAAGAACTACCCTGAGGGGGGTTTTGGGGTGGAGTGCTGTCTTGACTCCTGCTCCTGGCCCTAATAGGCAAGGCATTGGGGCTAGGCTATGACCCTCCATCATGGCCTTAAAGGCCTTGCCATCACATCCAAGACTCTCCTGGAGTCAGTCCTGGCGCCTTTGCGTCAGGCTCATATATAAAGTGAGGACTGGACTTGGCAATGGACTTTGTACAACATGGATGCCCCCGCATAGCTCAGTTCAATGAACTGCGCTATGCGGTCTAGTGTTTTAGGTGTGGTCAGGCCTAGGGATACCTGGGGGCTATATAAACCACGCCCGTGCAGAGAAACACGCTTTGCAGTACTCTGCGCTCTGCAGCGTGACACTCACCACATTCTGCTCGGATCTTCGCCTGCATTCCCAGAGCCGCGTACCTGAAAGAACAAGAACACCATCAGTATAACACTTACCTGTGAGTGAATCCTACTCGCCATCCACTGCTCTTGTGGTCCAGAGAACACAGCACCTCGGCGACGTCCCCTTGATCTTTGAAAACGCCGCAACCTGAGAAGAAGGGAACGAAACAGCATTAGTAAGCGTTTATATTCCAATTCCGAATATAGCTAAAACAATCGCACGCTTACCTGGGTTCGAGTTGCTCTTGGTCAACAACCATTCTGGACCAATACGACGACCTGCAAAAGAGAGGAAACACAGATTAGCACAAGAAAAGTGAAGAAGGTGCTGCGTGCTATGCATTACTCACTGCTCACTATTTTCTCAGCCAGCATCCGTTCTGGAACATTGCAGCGGCCTGCAAGAAAGAAAGACAGGTGAGCACAAGAAAAGGCAAATAGAGCCGCACATTGCGCTTTCACTTACCATCTCGTGTTTAGCCCCCAAGCAGCACGACATCACTAATGAGCTCTTCCTGCACCTAGAGGAAGAAGGAGAGACATAAACAGGGGCAATTGGAAAGAAAAGGACAAACTACAAAAACCAGCAAACTTACCTTGACGAACAGGAGTCACAGCAGGTCTGGACTCTTATGGCCCGCACCAGTGAAGCAACTAGGTCGCAGCGCGCCCACTTCAACAACGCACCCCTGCACCGAGAGGCAGGATGGAGAGTGCATCATAAAACAAAGCAAGGTGAGGAGAGAACTAAGGGGAAGGTTGGGTCCACAAGGGAAGTGGGATCCAAGCAACAAGAGACAGTAAGATTTAACCCGAAAATTCCTGTATTTCAGGCCCGATCCTCGGCCGAACAGAGTCCAAGGGAGGGGTTTAAGATCGCTAGTGGTCCAGTCAGGCTGATTGGTGTTCCCGTGGATATCAGGTGAGCGTTACAGAACGCGAAGACTTAAAAAAACCTAATCCACCTGGGCGTCATGGAAACGTCAGAAACCGACCAGTTAGCTCAAATGCTGGGACAGTTACGTGCTGAGGTGCATTCAGCTAGACAGGAGACTAAAGCCCTGCGGAGGGAATTGATAGTTGCTAAGGAACGCACTGACGACCTGAGTAGGCAGCTCCTCCAGTCACAGGTGGGACAAGCTCCATTACCTGGGAACATCTCATCAGTGCCAACACCATCAGCCAATCCGGTACAGATAACCCTTCCTGGAGCAGTTCCTTTGGCCCCACCTGAGCGCTTCATTGGAGACCCCAAGAAGCATGCCACATTTATGAACCATTGTCGCCTCCATTTCCTCGTCCGAACACAGTCCAAGGGAGGGGTTTCAGATCGCAAGTGGTCCAGTCAGGCCGAGTGGCGTCCCCGTTGATATCAGGTGAGCGTTACACACCCCTACTTCAGGCCCAAGGTGCCGTCGGACTTCCACCTCAACGATCCCTTGGTGTTGCCTGTTTTCTTCCCGCTGCCTTCGTCGCTGGCTGAGAGGAATTTGCACTCACTGGATGTGGCTAGAGCGCTAAAGTTCTACGTGGACCGCACAAGGGGTTTTCCGGAAGACATCACAGCTGTCTGTGAACTTTGGCCCTGTGAACCAAGGGAAGGCCATCTCCAAGGCTTCCATTTCCCGATGGCTCTCCGGCTGCATCATGCACTGTCACTGGTTGGCAAACCGACCGTTGACTGGCCGTCCGAGAGCCCACTCGACCAGAGCGACCGCTGCTACTACGGCGTTCCTGTCTGGTGTGCCCCTGCAGATGTCAGATGCAGGGCAGCTACGTGGAGGTAGACGCACACCTTCACGAAATTCTACTGCGTTGACCAGGATTCCAGGGAAGAGTCCAGAGTCGGCCAAGCAGTGCTGCGAAACCTATTCGCTTGAAGGTCAGCCTGGTGAGGAGGTAAGAGATGCTTAATGTTGAGTTGTTGAAATGCTTAATGTTGAGCCTTGCCACCTCCTGTGGTTGTGCATGTGTGTACTGCTATGAATTCTTGTATTCATGAGCATGTGAATCCATGCCAGACCCCATGCTGGAGAAGGAACAAGTTACCTGTAACTGTTGTTCTCTAGCATGGGTCTGGCATGGATTCAAATGCGAACCCCCCCTCCTACCCCTCTGCGGCTGTTCTCTTGGTCCTACTGCCATTTTAAGTGCTACCAAATCTGAATATGGCTGCCAGAGGAGGGGCTTAGGTAGAGGGCAGGTATTGGCTGGCAGCAGTATGACCCAGAAACCAGTGATTGGTTATTAGTAGAAAGACAGTTCAGAAATGAAACTGAAACAGATTTTTTCTTTACCGAGGATTCCGAGCCTGATGACAGGGAATATTCATAAGCATGTGAATCCATGCCAGACCCATGCTGGAGAACAACAGTTACAGGTAAGTAACTTGTTCCTTCAGTACTACAGGGCCCAGGGAGCAGGGTCTATTGTAATGCATTCCATTCACTGTCCGTAATACTGCCCAGTAGCCTTGTGCGCAACAGTCATTCCCCCCTGGGTATGCCTCCACTTCCACTGGCCAGAAAACATGTGGTTTCAGCTGCCTCAGTCCTCAATGGATAGATAGTGTTCCCAGGAAGAGTGATTGTGCATACTTCCAATGCTGTTTATCTCCATGCAGCCATTTCACCCCGGTATCGTCTTACTGCATCCACGCCTGTCTGGATGCCTTGCGGCACTGCTTCACACCACCTGGGCTGCAACTAGGTCCCTCTGAGTCAGGCCTCAGAATACAGTGTGTCCTTCCTGCGCACCCTCGAAGACTCCATAGGCGGCCCCCGCAGAGGTACCCGCAGCCGTGCTCACCCCGCTGCACTGCGCAGTAGAATTGCACCACTTGGACAGTGATCCAAGCCCAATGTCATCCAGCACTCCGCTCTTGCCGGGTGGTGATGGCTTTCCCCACTCTGCCCCACCTGTGCCCCAACCGGCCCCTGTATTGCGGTCCGGGGGTGCCAACATAGGAGATATAGTCCCTGGCTGTGAGCATGGGTCTTGGCAAAGAGGGTTCCCTGTCGATGGCACACTGCCAAATCTTGGAAGGGCCTGCTGTTGGTCCGTGTGCGGTTTCCTGCAGATGCCGTTCCGTCAAGACCCAATGAACTCGTCACTGTGCCACGAAACATCTTCAAAATGCTCACGGTACTATCAGGTCACCAGTACTCTGCAGTATGCTGTGTGGATGCTGTGGGGAAGGACCGGATTACAGCCAGATGTATGTTGGGGATGGGGAGCTCACAGGCTCGTGGCCAATTTGCCTGGGCTAGACCACGCCCTGCTTGCGTGCACCATCTAAATTACTAATAAAATAAAAATGGGTTAGCGGAATTCGGTTACAAAAACACAGAAAAGGATTCAACTTCCCTGTCTCTGTTTTTTGTGAATGAGGGGTTCCATCCATGGTTTCTGAGTGGGGGGTTTCCTGGTAGAGGTAGAAGTTGCCGATGTAGGAAGTTGGATCCAAGCAATGCGGCGGAATCTTGAAAGGCTGGTGCAAGCCTTTCAAAAAAGTAAGCTAAGTTAAAAGAAATGTGCTGACCGCAAATGCAGATTAGCACCTGTTTATCAGGTGGGGGAGTTGGTGTGGCTGACTACCAAGAATGTTGCCCTGAAAGGGAAAGAATCTGTGCTGAGCTGAATGTCTTTAAATTACGGAAACTCCTCAATACCTTCCTCTTCTCCTCTTCCTTCTCTCTCCCTCTACCCTGCTAACCTAGTTCGATATTCTTTCCCTCTCTCCCTCCTCTTCCTTACAGCATGCTGACTGGCTGCCTGGTGTACCTCAGAGTCTCACTGGTCCCGGGCACTCCCGCAGTCCTCTTTTGCACTTGTCTCGGGGCCCTACACCCCACCCACACTCATTGCGCTTGTGAAATTAACCCAAGAGAGTGTCTATCTCTGAATTTACCCAGTCTCAACCGACCGATGCACTTGATCCTCCCCCTCACTGTGACCCTCTGTGCACTTGCTCATATGCGTACCCACCGCGCCTGAAGATCGTCTTTCTGTTCTCCCTTGTCGTCACCCCTTAATTGCACTGTTAAAAACTGCAGAATCACCATCGGGCCTATTTGCTGTATCCTAAACCATTAAATGTACTTTATACGCACTTACTGTGCCTGTGCAGACTATTATTGTCTCAGTATTTCAAGGGCACTGAGCGACTGTTGTTTTCCCTCATGTTCCCACTGTCCTTGAGCGCTTTGAAACACTTTCCTGTGTATGCGCGCTATATAGATAAACAATACCATACCATACCAAGAACTAGTTTAGTCCATGTTTCATCAGTCCATTTGAAATCTAGCAAGGCATCTCTCCAGTTTTTGTAAAGTTGAGGTTACAGCAAGGTTTAAAAGTGCATCCCACTTTCTATGTAAATCTTCTGAAGGCTTGTAGGAAGCATACTAAGTCTTTTCAGAGACTGCTGAGAATGATTATGAAGGGCAGGCCATGCTGGATTCAAGAGTGGTGCGTGCAAGATTACAGTATCTTGTGGATTGGAAGGGGTATGGTCCTGAGGAGAGAACTTGGGAAGTTGCTGAAGATGTACATGCCCCATGGTTGGTTAGACAATTTCATCACCTTTGGCCTGAGAAACCAGGCCCGAGGACAGGGCATTACGGGGGGTACTGTCAGGTTCCCCTTCACCTTTCAAGCTAGAGAAAGGTGCTGGGTGCATAAGGCAGGTATGACGCAAGAGGGGTGCTGCTAACTGAGACTGTATTTGATTTTGGGGTTATTTGGCAAAGTTCAATTTCCTTAAAATTTCTTATCTAGGAGCCTAGAGTGATCCCAGCTCAAGATGGAGGTAGTGATCATTAGAATTGATTGGCTGAACAGTGTATTTGAGGTAGTTTGGAATCTTGCACAAGATTCTAAACTGCCTTTCATTCAGTTTACTACAAGTGAAGGTCACAGCTTTCCGAGCTCCAGAGTTCACCAGAGAAAAGTCTAAAGTCATTCGTATCAGACATTTACAGAGGAAAGGGTGTGAGGACAAAAAGAAAGTTAACAGCAGGAGTAACTTCAGGGGTGACATAAGTGTTATTTGTGAACACTTTAAATATTGTCATTAGTTGCGCCTACCAACACTTGTCAACAGTGTATGGCGCTTAATTAATGACTGAGTATTTCTTGAAAAGACAAGTTAAAAGCTTTAACAGGATCTTAAAACACTCTGCAAAATGTTGTGACATGCGGGGAACTAACTTGACACTAACATTTCCATGTAGCCTGTGTCAGCAGCTGAGACTTTAATGCCGTTGTAGAGCTACAGGGCACGAGGCAAATCCTTGAATAAAGGACCCAAAGACGTGCGCATGTGTGATGCATTTTCTCTTCAGAACCCGTTTGCGAGAGCTTGGTACCCGCAGCGAGCCGTCTGTCAGAGTGGTGAATTTCGGAAGGTACAGCGGTTCATCTGACAGCGCGGTGCTCTTTGTTTAGTGCATATTTCTTTTTGAAGTAAGCAGTGCTGGGAGAAGAAAACGGCAGCGTAGGCAATCCAAGGATTCCCCTGTCTTCTGGACTTCATTTACAGGTTTCAAAGCCGAAGTAAGAAAAAGCCAAAGAACTGTTCAGCAATCTCTAGTGTTAATAGAAGTTAAAGGGTGTTTTTTATCAAGAACAATACCAAGTCAACGTTAAATAGCAGTGTGTTAAGCTGAAAACAGCAAAAGAAGCAAAATATTGATGTCAGGTTAAGGAGACAGATCAGCAATATCACAACACTAAGCAAAGGCATTAAGCTGTCAGAGAATATTTAATTTGAAAATTCATGCTATAAGGATAGTGAGCACCAGGTTAGAAAGAAGCAGTAATTACATGCTTATTTTATTTCCAGGTCTGTTGAGTCTTCAGGCAGAGCTCAAGTTCGCAGAGAGCAGCCAGCAGAGACCTGATTTTTTTTTATTTTATCCACTTCCCCTTTCCCCCAGTGTTGTCAAACCAGCAATTCTTTTTTTTTTATTTACTTGTATTTAATCATAAAAAGATCTTTACAAGAGGGCATTCCAATCTGAATGAAGTCCTTTCATATTTTGTTTGATAAGTGATGCGAGCCTTGCAATTAGATTTGCTGATGGTGCGATCAGACCCCAGCTTCCGGTGTCGCTTTTATTCTTTCCAAGGCCAGGTTCAGAAGTTTTGCAGCAGCCGTGTGCCATCGAGTCTTTTCTCCTGTTATCAGGCGCTTCCACCAGATATCTTCGTTCCCCGCGAAGGAGGTGGCCGTCAAAGTGGAGAAATAGGCGATCCTGGCCTGATGAAGAGCCGGACAACGCATCAGTAGATGTTTTATCGATTCAATGTCCTCGGGATTTGCACAGAGTCTACAAGTTTTTTTCTCCAAGCCTCCTCTGATAGCTAAGATTTCTCTGGTCGGTAAAACATTTAGTCGAGCTTTTAGAAGAGTTCTCATCAGTAGTTTGTCAGGGTATTTTTTGCAGTACACCATCGGTTCTTTCAATTTGTTAGTGTTCATTGGAAGGTGTGCTAGAAGTTTGTACGATGATGCTAAATCAGTCGTGTTGATCCAGTCCCAGCATTCTAGTTTTGTTTTTATCCTAGTTGGGTTTTCCTTCAGTTCTTCTTCGGTACACACTATTAGCTGTAATTTTTGTTTTTGGTCCGCAGCCCACTGGTTCATAGTCCGATTGAAACCTTTTTCCAGTTCTGTTGCCATTATTTGATAGATTTCGAGACTCTCAGGGTGAATAATTTTCCTGTATAGCTGAAGAGAGCTATGGTCCACTACTGCCTTTAGAGACAGAAGGCCAGGTTCTCGCCTGATCGGAGCGATCGGGGTCGAGTTAGGTAGACCCAGGACGGCTCTCCATATATGACCTTCCAGTTTTTGCCAGAGTAAGGGAGGGATTGAAGGTAAGGCGCCCATGCCATAAGTCAGTGACGGCACAATTTTAGCTTTGTAGTAGTTTATAGCTGGTTGGAGTGTGAACTTTACGTATTTTCGGTCAACCAATCTCAGCTGTGCTGTCAGATTTTTGGTTTTCGACCATAAGATAGCTTGCATGCTGCCAGATTTCTTCGAGCTGTCCAACTGTACTCCCAAATATTTGAAGGAGTCCACCACTTCAATTTGTGTCTCGTTGAGATGCCACTGAAACCGCTCCTTTTTTTATGGCCGTTTTTTGTAAAATCATTATCTTTGTTTTGGATTTGTTAATCTCCAGGTTGTTTTCCTGTATGTACGATGACAAATTATCCAGTTGACGTTGGAGGCCCACCTAGGTAAGGTCGAGTAGAATTAAGTTGTCCGCGTACAACAGTCTCGGGATTGTTGTTGAACCTATTTTAGGTGGGAATGTTCTGATCTTGCTTTGGCTATCCTTGAAGGTTCCCAAAAATGATATAAACAGCGCCGGGGCAAGGGGGCAGCCTTGCTTTACCCCGCAACATGTTTGGATGGATTTTGATGTGAGGCCTGCGTTGTTTAGGCGGACTCTTATGCAAGTGTCACTATGTAGACTGATTATGGGCTCCAAGATTGAATTTGGACAGTCCCATGTCTTCAGTTTCGCCCACAGTTTCTGCCTGTCCACTCGGTCGAAAGCTTGAGATAAGTCAAGAAAAGCAAGAAAGATTCAAGGGCCACCTGTCAGGACTCTTTCTTTGTGTATGGTCAGACACATAATGTTTGCGCTGGTGCTTGCGTTTTTCTGAAAACCTGTTTGTAGAGGATCAACGCAGTTTGCTGAGACCGTCCATTACCGAAAATTAGACAGAAGGATGGAGGCGAAGATCTTCCCATTAACATCCAGCAGTGCTATCGGGCGATAGTTCACAGGGTCGTCTCTGGAACCTTTTTTGAAAATTGGGACGATCAAAGCTTTTCACCATGATTCCG
This sequence comes from Ambystoma mexicanum, assembly GCF_040938575.1. NCBI lineage: Eukaryota > Metazoa > Chordata > Amphibia > Caudata > Ambystomatidae > Ambystoma > Ambystoma mexicanum. Next base: position 723,580,839 of record NC_090923.1, read on the forward strand.
GTACTGTTCTTTTTTAGCTGCAGAGTTTGAAGATTGCACTTATGAGATTAGACCACTCATCTTGATGTTGTTTTAAATTGCAATTTGTTAAGCCATCCGGTCTGGCTGCTCTTCATGAGTTCAGTTTCATTATTGTGAATTTGATGTCACTTACATCTGTCAAATCCACCCATGGTGAGTCCGGAGCTCTAATAAACGCCTCCTTGTTTTCTTCTGGTTGTTGGAACAGATTTGAGAAGTGCATACTCCAGTTTTCTTCTGGAACTGGGTTTATCATGTGCGAGTTTGAGATCTTATTAGGTTTGTTTATCACAGCCCAAAAGTCACAGGATTTTTTGTTGGCTAGTGCCTTCAGCATCTGCTCAGCGTTCGCTTGATATAAAAGGCTTCTTGAATTTTTCAGCCATTGTTTATAGCATCTAGTTTCTACTTTGAGAGTTTCCCAAAGTGATGGTAAATTCCAGCTTCTTGCTTCTGTTCTTAGTTTTCTTAGTGCTCTGCGTTTTACGACCAAAGTTGCATTGTATTCGTGGGTATGCTGGGTCGACTGCGTATTCAGGTTATTTCTAGGCTTCTTGAAGGCCAGGAGGAGAGGAATGTAGCTCGATCTAGCCACACCATCTTGCAGTGTTGGATCAGAGATTAAGGTTGTAAACTGGTCTTTAAGTTTGCAGACATCTGATGCAATCATCCGTAAACGAGTTTGTTGTGAGTTTGTCTCAATTTCTGGAACATAGGATTGCGATACAGTCCCCTTGTGTTTACATTTGAGATTTAGTAAGTTATGGTTGCTGTGTTTTGTTTTGACGACATTGAAGGAGACTATATTGCGATGTAGGGAATCGGAGACAAAGATGTAGTCAAGAGTGGCCGATGATGCATCACGTTCCCAAGTTGGTAGCAAGGTATCTGAATCCGTCACTGAGGACGAATTATGAAGGTTACGAGATTTCATGATTAGGTTCCATGCCAAACCCCTATTTAACGAGGTCGAAACCAGCAATTAATAAATCAAAGCTTGTTGAGTGGGCGAGTCTAAGGCGTCTGGAGGATTCGTCGTCCACTCCTACAGGAATGAAGAGCTTGGACCTGAGACCAGTTAGTGTTGTAAAATATATAGTAGGCACGGCTGGAGGCCTTATCCACTGGCATAGCCAAACACCATGGCTAGTGGTTCAATAGTGTTTTAAAATATACAGTGGACAGGGCCATGGCCAAAAGCCATGGTTAGTGGCCCCTTAATGTGTTAAAATAAACAGGAGGCACGGGTGAAGGCTGTGGGCACTGGCCATGGCCAAAGGCCATGGCTAATGGCTCCATCATGTGTTAAAAAACACAGTGGGCCCAGCTAAAGGTCGTGGCCCGTGGTCATAACTGGTTTGTGCTGTAATGTGATGTGTGATGTCATCAGTGATGTCAAAGATGATGGCAATAGCGATGTCATCAGTGATGTCTGCGGGAATGCCATTTGTGATATCATTGTGGTCAAGGGATGCGCAACAGGGGGTGCAGCGTTTTGGTGGCTTTTGCTGAATGTCAGGGTTAATTTTGTGTTAGGTTCTCACCTTAAGGTCCCTGCAACTAATGGTTTTTTCCTTGAACACATATCTCGTCACTCTTCTCTTCTAGCAGGACAATTCTTCACTGCTCTGTCAATGCAACTTAGCATGGCCTATAAACACACTATCAAGATAATTCTTCACTGCTGTGCCATTGCACCCCAAGCATGATTTATATGCAGTGGTGAAGTGGGCGGGAGGGGTGCTCCACTACTTTTTTCTATTACGTTTAACCGTTCCTATACTTTTAAAAAGAAACCGTTCAGAAATGTCTTCGGTTTAAAATAAGAGTGTAGGAAGAAATGAAAACGTGCACTTCAGTGTACTGAACGTTGCCTTAAACAGCAGGCACATTTGTTTTGGGTTTTGGATTGCGTGTGGGAGTGGCGCAGCAATAGGGTTTGTGGGGAGCTGGGGCAGGCCAGCAGGGAACATAGTTCCACTACTTCTTTGCATACACTTCGACCACTGTGTATGTCATCACTCAGCATCCACGCTGTAGGGCATCTCCGTCATGGCTGGTGACAGTCTTTTGTGTTCTAGCAGCGGACCCTACACACAGATCTGGCGATGTACATCATCCAGACTTACAATAGTGTGGAGGACACTACTAACCCTAACAGTCGTGCTGACCTAAGCGACTCTTCCTGTGAAACGTCTAGCATACTAATAATACATTTCCTTACAAAACAACAGATTTCTTTCAGCGGCGCCTCCCTCCATTTAGGAAATCATCCATTGTGTGGAGCCTTTCAAAGTGAGCCTGTACGGAAACCTAATTTTGTCTGTGACAGGTGGAAGTCCTTGACTTGCCGCACTGTCCTTTCTGAGGCACTGGCCTGAGCCCGTAGTAAAAACACATAATTTCCCCACAGGCCACCATGTCCCTGCCTATACCCTGCCCTTCCACCTATCACTATGCCACCGGCAACGTCAAAGTGGGACTTTCAACCCGAGCGTCTCTCCCTGGGGTCATGCATCGCGCGACGCGGAGCTGAAGCAAAACAATTAGGGGCAGATGTGCGCAAGGCAGGACAGGTGCGGCCGTGACGTCATCAGCATCCCCCAGCGAGATGGGCGAGCAGGAGCTTGGCAGGGAAGGAACAGGAAGGAATGGGCAGGGCGTGGGGAAGCGGACCGCCCCAGTGTGAGGAGACTGGCCCCCCGAGATAATGGGGTTTGAAGTGGAGGGAGGCAGGACACAAAGCTGCAACAGTAGGGCTCAGGAAAGCGTGCAAGAGCGGTTGAAGCTCAAGGGGAAAAGGTGCGAGAGGCAACAGAGGCAGCGGGAAAAGGCGTGACCCTCAAGGGTGAGGGGACGCAAGGGGTGGCTTGTTGGGAGACTACGTGGATGAGTCACATCCAGGGCTAAGACAAAACAGGGAAGTAAGCGGGATGCGGGCGGAGAATGTGCAGCACACTAGAAAAAATTAAAAGAACAAGACCGGATGGAAATAAACAAAAGAGAAGAGTGCGGGGCGTATCCGCTAAGAGGGAGAAAGTGGAGGCTACGAGGGACCAAGATCAGCACAGGACTCACGCCTGGCGCCTTGTCAAAGTTATGATCCTGAGATTACAGCGCTGCAGCGGATGCAGTAACCCACTGAGCCACCTTATCATCGGCGTCATTCAAGTCTGGGCGAGGAGGCTGACAGAGTGAGTCCGCTCGCGGGCGCACCCCTGACACCCCTGACTCTACAAGAGTTTCGCCTTCTTTTCAAATCCCTGATCTCGCATTCGGAACATGGGCGCATTGGGAGAACAGATCAGACTGCTTTGAAATGTGAGTGTCTTATTCGTTATTTCAACAAGCGGTGTAAAAAGAAAGACAAAGCTACCTTCTGAACTGAGCACATGGCATGCATGTGTCTGGCCTCCTGTCCGGGCATCGGCATGATGGGACATGTAGGTCCATAATTGGAATGGAAAACAGAACCAAGACTGGTCCTGGGATTGGTGGGGGTCCTCGGCGTAAATAGATCTGCTTCCCCATACCCAATTCGCATTGTAGCAATTCCATCACAGAAGGACCTCCAGGGGATTATAGTACATTTAAAGATGTTGCTAAAAGTAAGACAAACGACAAATAAACCCTCTGAAGTGCCATATATGAATGGACAGTCGTATTGTCATGTATGGGGCAATATCATAAGTGAGGTTTTTTTTGGACCTCTGATTTAGGCAAATAAGGTTAAGTGGTGACATCTGTCTGCAACTCTGTAAACATGCATCATCATCCATTCCATTAGGTAGAGGCTGGGCAAGTTCTGGTTTTAACTTTGCATTTTGGGACTTGTAGTCCTGCATCTATAACAGGGAATTCCAGGTCTACCAGACCCAGAATTCATAGTTACAACAGGACTGGGAAAACATTTCCCGAATGAAGTGAATAATGTTGACATGTATGATGATGCAGGAGCAAAAGACAAAGAGTGTCCTCGGGCTGTGGATCACTCACGTCCCCTGCACACTCCAAATACTGTCAAAAGACAGACAGTAATTACTTAGTATTTCACTGGTTAATTTTACACATATGATTAGGTTTCCCAATAGTTATTAGAGCGAACCCCACGTTCTCATGTATGACGCAGGCCCTCCCAGCTGCAGTTGGTAGAAATATTGTTTTCTAAAGGTCTTTTTGCAACTTTAGCTTGAAAACATCATCCGACTTTGCAATGCAGTGGAAACAATTGGAGATTTTGTTTTACTAACTGAAGCTAACTGTTTTTGCAGCATTTTCATGATTTCTTTTATTTTTATGGTGTATATACCTGTCCATATTGTCCAAACGAGCAATATGTGTTTAATTCTAAAGCTGCAGATGAGGATTATTTTGATGGTCAAAATAAATGAATCTCCAATTTTTGGGGGTTTAAACATAAGCTGTGTTACATACTCTTCTCCACTTTTGTACATGATGCATTGCAAATTATGTTTTTTGTGTGACTCTACCAACTGGTATTTATAATACAATTTTTCAGGTTATGTGTATATCATGAACCATCCATTAGCGTTAGGATTCCATGCATTATATGGCATGTGCAAATATACAGTTTGTAGAGGCCCTTGCTCACCGCAATGTTTATATGCGGCCAAATGGACACAATGATGTCATCGCGTTGCTATGTGGAGACGTCATTGTGCAGTTTTGAACTGGGAATTTTTGCAAAGGTGGGTTTCCTGCATTGACTTCAGTTGCACAATGTCAAGGTGTGCGCCTCGTGACTCCCGTGTACCTAATTCTCTTGCCTTTAGTCGGTCCAGGGCAAAATTGGATTCTGGTGTCCGATCCGGTGCTGGTTAATATGGGAAGGAAAACCACCACCCCTGGCCCCTGGTTTGAATAGAGTACAAATGAACGGGCGAAGGAGTAAATATTTTCCACACAGAGTAGAATTCTCATCCGTACCGGTATCGCAAAACACACAAGCTGTCCCTCACAAGAAGCACACCCTGACCCTGTCAGGGCAAGCTCTTCCCTAGGTGGTGCGCTGCCTATCTAATAGGGATATCGAGAGAAACTGTCGCTCATCAGCACTTAATCACACTCAATAAATCGCACTTAATTAAAAATCTACAGGTATGAGAGTGGGTTGAGACCGTTCAAATTAAATCATGTCTTGTCTGCATTCAGAAAAAGCATGCAACCCCAGGGAATTTCCTTTAATCTTTATTCACCGGCTGGGTCGCAGGCTTTTGGAACGCGAGTCGTCGTTTCAGGACACAAAAAAAAACCCAAAAGGATGGGATGACCTAAAAGAAAAACTCCCTCTAGGAGAGTATATATACTTTAAAGACGTGTCCGAAATTCATTTAGCGAGCATCATCATGATTGATCTCATGATCTTTGGCTTGGAGATGACGGCAGGAATGCAATTATAGTTATCATAGCCTGTATCTATTTCCTTGGTGTTTTTGGATTGAATATAGTACACTCAGCCAGAAGCTGAGAGCTCTTTCCCAACGCCACAAGAAGGACCGCCCACGTGTTAACGTGGTGTCAGGCAGTGAAAACACTGACGTGGGAAGTCCAACAAAGGAGAAAACATTCAGAAGGAACCAAGAGCCAGAAAAAGATGATCGAAGGCTAAACACTGGCAAAGAGGTAGAAAAAGGAGGAACTGAGATGGCTGGAACAAAGGCCAAAGGAGGAAAGACCATGGCAGCCTAAGGAACTGGCAGAAGGTAAGGCCAGAGACAAGCTGTAGGGGAAAAGGCAAGAAGGCAAGGCAGGAAGCGACTGTAGACCCTGCAAGGAAGTCCAGAATCAAGGAACAGCGTCTACTCCACAAGCAGAAGAGATTGCGATGCGCTGGTAAAAGTGCTGCATTTCTTTAATGCACCTCAGCATGGGATTGAGGCTCCGCATTTACTGCTGGGTTGTCATTGGAGACAGACCACGCTATTTATACAGCGCATACGTGGAATCCAACCAATGGTGTCTGCATGAGATGGCAAGATGGTGGCCCTATGGGAGGGGGCTGCCATAATGGTCTACCGGGGACACGGTCGCAGAGCCGGCATTGAGCCCACCAGGGAAGGAGCATGTGGTGCTGCAGGTAAGGCAGGGCCATGATAGACAACGTCCTATCCCTGGAAGACCACTACTAACCCTGGTGAGTTAAACCTTTTATATATTATTTTGGGAATCCTTACATTCTAAATTAATTTCACATATTTTCAATATCCATATCATTATTAAATGGCACCTCTCAGCCTACTTATACTTAAATGACCCATCATATTTGCAGAGTTTCCATACCTCTGATGTGAAAATTGAGAGAGCATTACTGATAATTCATCACATGAGGTTTCTTGTAAGGTATGTCTTCAAGCAAATTTCTAATCCAACTAACACATTTAGCGGTAAGGCAACATTTAGTTCACATCATGTTTGTTTATTTTTTTATTTTTTCCATAGCCTTAATTCATGATGTCTTCATATAAATATATTTAAACTGTAACCTCAACTCATGACCTATACCGATTAGCCTGACTACCTCATTGTAAGTAATATTCTGGCACACCAATTTCCCGGTGTATACATTGACACAGTTAGCCTTAGTGATACATGTTTCATTATCTTTCATTTAGGAACAACACTGTTCTCCTGATGAAGGCGTTTGATTTAGCACACAATGAAACCTGTAGATACATCAACCTATAAACTCGCAAAGTTTAGAGAGAACTTTCTATGTAACAAACCCCAAAGGCAACTTAGAACTTACTCAGTCTTGAGAGGACGTTCAATATTATAAACTCCTAAAACTAATAAACCATACCTGATTAGGTTCCTAAAAGGAAAACATATATACATGATTTAATATATATTATATACTTTTTTTTTTATTCCTATCTGTGACTGTATGTTGTGATATGTATTATATGTATGTCTGGAATTTGTCTTTCATTATTTTGGTGCCATAGTGATGAATCCGTTTGTATGTTGCATGGGAGGCATGGTATCACAATTATGACACTGACATAAAAGGTAAAATTTGTAAAACCTTTATTGAAGTTTCATTGGGGTTGGAGAAACTTCAACTTTTCCATAGAGCGCAAAGATGGGAGTAGTCTCAACCATCAAATATTAAACAAAACAGTCCTAGTTGAGTCTGTCAAATCAAAATGCCTTATACTAACAAAACCTAATGCATGCTCTATATCTTGTACAAATAGAGTGTAAAGGAGAATAAGTATGTAAAGGAAAGTCAGTGTTCAAATATAAAGAATGAATGTGGCTGAGTCAGCTCTCCTCCCCACGTTGGACAGTACAGAGTAAGGCGGTCCCTATAGGCAAGATGACACACTCTGTCTCAGGGTCTTAACACAAAGGCAGTTCCATACGTGGATCGAGGTTTGCCTGGCCTTCCACATTAAAGTCTTTCTTTCCAATTTTCAAACACAGTTCACCAAACCGTTTACATCAGTCCTCCTCGATCGGTCTCAGACCTCTTAAAGGAAAAGTTTGTATGGGTCTCCCTCAATCGGGCTCAGACCTTTCACAGCAAAGCAAAACACTTGCAGGGGTTCCCTTCCCCAAGCTTCATTCACCTCGTTTAGCGGTTCCTTGCCCTAACTTATTATACCTTTGGTCTCCCTCTGTCGGGCTGGGACCGTTTCCTGATTTCAAAAACATTCGAATGTGTGTGGCTTTTTCTTCAGATCTCTGCAGGACCACTTTGACTTTCCAACTTGTAACTCATACTTCTATATCATTTGCCCCAGTGCTTCCTCGCATGGGTAGTTCACTGTATCATGCACCAATAGTTTGTACTCTCACACCTTCTCACAGTTAATTTCAATCACCTCACTTTTACAGTTAATTCACTTTGTCACTACAAACCTTTCACCTTTCAGAGACTTTCAAGTGGGCTACTTCCTTTCGCCAGACCACACCATTATTCAGTATGGCTGACTTTACAGCTATCGTTACTTCAAGGTTCATTCGCAGGTCTGCCTTTCTTCGCGTCTGATCCATATGCATGCAGCCTTCAATTGTGTGATAATATGTTGCTACATCATTCGTTCTTTAGCACGCACCGGTTTCTTGCGTAGCTTGCCAACTCACTGACTGTGTGCGTTTATTTTCTGTTCTGTGCTGCTTTGATCCTTGAGTCAAGGTTAGTACCACATACTGGACCTCAACTCCCCAAATCTGCCATTCAACCGGGAGGGTCGCTGGCATCCTTGAAACACAATTCAGCTTTCTTGTTTGGGACTCAGCCTTCTCCACATGTCTTTCGCAGTCTTTTATAGGCTTCGACTTTCTGCAGGGAACTCCTGGGATTCTACACCCGTGGCACTCATCCCACGGTCCGTTGCTCTGCTCCAGTAGGTTCGCCTTCACCACATAAATTCTGCTTTTAATCATGTTCCACCTTGCTCAGAGTGTGTTTCTACATTCCGCCTTTTATCCGTGTCAGGAGAGCTAATTGGCGTCAGGTGTATGCACGTCAAGTGCCTGACTGTGCCTGACGCAATTAGTGGGACATGTCCAATGCGAGGTGTAAGAGTTTGTGTTGTTACTCTCATTCGCCCTCTTCCGCGGCCCAGTGTTTGTGTTGAAGGGGGCGGGAGTTGGGACATTGGAGAATCCTATGAAATGTACGGGAAAGGAAGGAATACCACGTCTTGCCACCAGCTGCCTCATGCCCACTCCCTGTAGACCCCTCACCCAGGTGATCTTCCTGCATTGGTCCACCCCCAGGCTCTGGATCCAAAGGCGATGGCTGGACCCTGGTCACCTGATAGAGAGAGATCCCCGGGGACTAGCTGGTGTGACACCCTTTGGTTTCTCACAATATACACTGAATTAAATGTAATGCACTGGTGATTTAGTTATGTTTGTCAACTTTCTTAAATCTTCAAATGTTGAATTAAGGGAAGATTTATTAACAAGGATTAACCCCATATAGATAAATATTTGTAATCATCTCCTGGAAAGTCATTAGATTCTAAGTTTCCACGAGGAGCATTCTTTGCTTCTTTATAGATTGTTCTTGAGTTCTTTACTTTTGCACAGGATTCATATATATGTATTTATTGTTCAACAGGAGGCACTGAAATGCTTTTTCTGTGGTTAGATACTATAGCCCCAGCAGCACTAAAGCTTGCTCAGACTGTACACTGGCAAGGGGGCACCTTAGGGACTGTCAACTCTCATAAGAGCTGCTGGCCAGACAAATTGCTTTCTGGGCTAGCACTGTAATGGATATCACTGTTACTCTTAAGTGATGTGTTGACCAGGTACACATCTAATATCTGAGCTGCTGAAGGTATGTTCTTGTAGCTCAATTTTAATTGAGATTTTCTGATTGGGTGAGGAGTGTATCCCTCAGACTCTGTCTGATGCCTATCGCTTATCATTCACATAAGAGGCTCAGGGGAGGTAGGAATGTATTTTGTGATGATAAAGAAGACAATGGCCAGCATTATAAGTTTTGCAGAAAGTGCTGGGAAAAGTGTCGGTCATTCTGGGATCAGTACTTTCCCTGCCCCACAAAACTACAAGTTTGCTGGTGGGGGTTTACTAACTTACCTACAGCCTAGAGCTGGAGGTAAATCAGGCCGCCACCAGCATTCTGCATCTACTCACGCACCTACCTTGCCAGACTAGCTGAACTTCTGCCGCGAGTCATTGATTGCATTTGTTCATGTACCCACCTTGCCAGACTAGCTGCACCACTGCCTTTGAGCCTCCGGTTGCTACTTGTACATGTATTCGCCTAGCAAACTGTACGCGGTCCAGTGCAGACCCCCCCCCCTCATACCTTCCAGTGTTCCCCTACTCCATTGCACAGACGGTTAGGACACTTGGCTTACGATATGCAGCCACTGCCATCTACCAGCCACCTAATTCTTGCTACCATAGCAGGGCTTACTATTGCCACATTGCTCGGCCCACCCACCCCTAGGACTGCTAAGACCAACCACTGTCACGCCACCACACTCTCTCTCACTATGCCCCTCAGCAACCCATACCTTAATGACCCTGCCCTATGGCTCCAACACTTTGCCACCAAACCTATACCCAATCAACCCAGACCAATTGGCTCTTTCACAGACGAGATCACGGCCATTCTGACCATCAATACCAAACCCAACTCTAAGGTACTGCTACTAGGCGACCTCAACTTGGGCCTTCTCGACACTAAGGATCACTTAGCCTCTGAAGTAGCTACCACATTAGCTAATCTAGGCTTCCAACAACGCATTGACGAACCTACCCATATTAAGGGCAGGACGCTTGATTGGATTACTGACCTTAACTGCAACACATCTGTAAGTTCCAACCTTGCCTGCGCCTGGTCCGACCATCATATTATCATCTTCCACTTACCAGCGACCAACCCCCATACTGCACCCACCATAGCTCCAGCCATTCCTACTAGGAACAAAAGAGACATCACTAAGGATAAACTCCTCCCTCTCATCCTTCCCATCCTGAACAAATGCGTGTCCCAACACAACGACCCCACAGTTCTAGTAGACGTCTTCAATCAAACACTGCTTAGTGCCATTGACAATATAGCACCACTCAAATTACGGAAAGCCAAACAACAGGCCCACTTGAACTCTTGGTTCACACCGCAGCTAAGAATTCTACGCAAAGAAAAACGTAAGGCTGAATCACTTTGGAGGAGTCACCCTTGTGACCTCAACAAAGAGCGCCTTATCATTACTACCCATAACTATAAAGAAGCGATTCTACAAGCCAAAAAGGAGAACTATAACCAACGCATCGTTCAAGCAGAATCCAACACTAAGGAATTATTTTAAATCCTTAAAGAACTGGAATAACCATCCCCTGCGCCTGACACTTGCACTAAAGACAGCAAATGGTGCAATAACATCCAAAACGCCCTCCTCACCAAAATTACCACTTTGCAATCTAAAATTAACGCCAAACAAAACACCCTACTCACTAACCCCCCCACCAAACCTTCTTATACTCCGACGGCCTCATTTACTCACACCCCTTTTAGTTTCACCCCACTCACCATCCTCGAGGTCGAAAATATCATTCACAATCTAAAACCTTCTAACTGCCAAGGAGACTCCTGCCCAGCACCCATCATCAAGGAAGCAGCACATGACCTTGCTCCCTTTAGAACTGCCTTCATTAACTCCTCATTCCTAACAGGCACGGTACCTAACAACTTAAAGGACGCATGGGTTATCCCCCTCCTAAAAAAAACGACTCTAGACCCTGAAATACCAACTAACTATAGACCTATTAACACTGTACCGTTCCTCCTTAAAATACTCGACAGAGCAGCTTATCTGCAGATTCAGAATTACTTAGAAACCAATAACCACCTCGTCTCAAGACAATCTGGCTTGAGACCTAAGCACGGGACTGAAACAGCTTTACTTGTTCTCAAAACTCAAATTGATGACCTTAAAGACAACGGTAAATTGGCCCTTTTACTACTTCTGGATCTATCAGCTGCCTTTGATTTGGTCAATCACCAAATACTATGCAGGCATCTGAAGTCAGCGGCCCACTTCTCTGACAATGCATCCAATTGGATTAAGTCATTCCTTGACAATAGGCATATGAGAGTTTTCTCTCCCACCGCATCGGCCGATCCCACATCAGTTCCGTGTGGAGTTCTGCAGGGCTCTTGTGTCTCCCCAACTCTCTACAATGTCTTCACCAAACCTTTATTTGACGTGCTTGACTATCTGGGTGTCACCTACACTAATTACGCGGATGACACCCAGATACTCCTACCCATCACTGGTGACTACATTGCTGATTCCAAAGCCCTTAATGACATTTACCTTGTCATACAGGCTTGGATGGCCCAGCATGAATTGTGCCTCAACGATGACAAGACTGAGCTTCTCATCTTAGGCTCACAACAGAGACTTAACAAACTAAGTCACCTATTTGGTTCCTTCAACATTGACGGCAATCTGATTAAGGTATCCAAAGACACCAAAACTCTGGGTATATACTTGGACGCCTCCCTGACACTCACTAGACAAACTAATGCGGTGGCCTCCGCGGCTGCTTTCACATGCAAATTGATCTCAGCCTGCCGCCCTTTCCCCACGGCCCACAACTGCATCACCCTGGCCAGGACACTGGTCATGTCTAAATTGGACTACTGCAATGCATTGTACCAGGGTAACAACCAGGGTAATCTTAATAAACTCCAGACGACCCAAAATAATACCATCAGAGCAGCCCTCAACATCCCCTGATCTGCCCACATTTCAGAAACCAGGAAGAACCTCAACTGGCTCTCAGTCGCCCAAAGGATCTCCCTGAAAGCACTTGCCCTCACCTACAAATGCGTCAACCACCAGGCTCCTTCATACCTAGTCTCGCGCTTCACTCATTATACACCAGCACGAGCACTCAGATCTGCACAACACCAAGGTCTAGCGATCCCCAGATTTAAGCTTCAATCTGCTGGAGGCAACAGCTTCCCTGTCCTGGCAGCCAAGCTCTGGAACACCGTACCACTTTTGATCAGAACCCTACCTTCATTCAACCAATTCAAACACAAAGCCAAGCTTTGGTTAGTTTCCTCCCACTAACAACTGCTCCTGCTTACTGACTGGGCCCCTGGGACCCCATTTGCACTGTTGTTTGATGACTGATTTGTAACTTCCACGGCTTACGTGTTGCAATTTGTCGGGACTGTTAGGATGATATGTAATGTACTGCTCCCTTACTTGTAAATATAATGTAACTGCCTTACTATGATATGCGCCCGGTTGCCCTTGGGCCTGGCTTTGCGCTATATAAATAAAATAAATACAAATACAAAAAACAGCAGGTATTTCCAGCACTGGTATTAAGTGCCTTAAATACCTGCAATTCTCCCTATGGAAATCCTTCTGGACTCCATTGAAAGGGGAATGATCGCCATTGCCGGCACTTGGAATATCCCAGAATTACCGGGATATCAGGCACAGGTAATGGTAGGTCTGTATCCTGGTATCCCGCCAGAATTATCGGTGGGATACTGGGAAACCTATGAGGGCCATTGTCCTTGAGATTTCTGGTTGTGTGTTAAGAATGTGGAAGAGGTCAAAATTGGAATTTATGTAAGTAGATCCTGGCTGTAGGCAGTTTCCTCTGACCAGATGTTATTCCTCACAAACCAGAAGATTTGTTACTTTTGTGTGACGATTTAATATTGAGTGAGGTACACATCTCATAATAGTCACTCTGGAGTACTTGAAAGATGGTCAAATATGCTGTTATTTTCGCGGCATGCACTAAGAAATGTGAATGTCATAAACCTCTGTTCCACTTGCTATGTTGAACTGTCTTTTGCTCTACTGCTGGCTGTTTTTGTTGATTCTCATGTTTCTTGCCATGTTTTCTTTCATTTCTTTAAACTTATTTTCTATACTTTCCATTTAATTTCCTATTTACACTATTTTCCTATACGTTCTTCTGTCTTGTTGCTACATCTATAACTCTTCCATTACATCTGTTTCTTCGTTATATTTGCTGCTACCTTTTTTTTTTTCTGCAATGCCAATTTATTCACTCTTTCTCTCAGCTATGGAATGAGGAGTACACACATAGCGTGCCACAGACTTACCTTCCGCTTGAGATGGAAACTATAACTTGTGTCCAGTTCATATGACCCAATATGCTTTAATGTCTTCTAGAAGTTTCATGATGCACCAATTGTACCAATTTCCAGGCACAACATAGTGAATGTTAAATAGGTATATTTGTTTGGCACCAGCTTGCTTGGGGAACCTGAAGCAGCTCCTGATAGCTGTTGGTGTCAAGCTAACCATGCTCTTCTAGGCTATACCTACAAGATAAAGATCTCCCAGCTCATCGTAATCTCGATCCCTGAGATGAGCTGTTGTATTTATTTTTGTGTCTCTGTTCCTCATGCAATATAATTTCTATCCAATGCATAAGTACATATTTGTACATTTTAATTTTATCCCTGCTAAATGCTCACAGTATTCATACACCTGAATAGTAGTCACTTTGATCTTAAAAAGTGGGTCAATATATGACACCAGTCGATATTCTGTATTATCTTTCATTAAGGTTTTTGGATGGATGTGCATGCGAGCTTGAGAGTACATTCCGCACACGCTATGTTAGATCTGTTTCACCAGTTATGGGCTCTTATGTTGGACAGGTTTAGTTTCAGTAGCTCCACTATTTGTAGTACATCGCTGAGGTATTGTGACAGAATGCCTTCGGTGAGGGTGGGAAGCCACAGCTCCCTGCATGATTTGTAATAAAATCATGCAGGTGATTTAGTTTCTGAAAGTGAAATCTGCTGATAACTAGCCACTTTCATAATGCTCCATGACAAAAAGCATAATGCACACATGTACCTTGCTGTGACCATCGCCTGACATCCCCAGAAGCTGCCCTGCAGGTGCGACAGAGCAGGTTCAAAGGTCACATGTGCATTCCTGAACACAGCTGATTGAACACAGTCCCAACAGACACAGTTGGGCTTTTAACTGTATGCACCTGCTCGTAAAAATATAATTGTGTATGCCAGCAGCCTGGTTGCAGTTATTAATAGCTGAATATAAATGATGTCTACTTTTGACATGGTGGCTCCAGAGATTACAGAATTATGCAGCCACTAGCGTTTCATCTAATTTATTGTTAGTTTGGTGAACAGTGACTCATTCATAACAGGGCCTGGTTGTATTAAGCCGTATGTGGGTTTACCCACAATAACCATGTTGGATCCAGCACAAGAAACCCTCTTTGAACCCCCTGTGATGCGTTGTCACCTTCCTCCAGGAAAAAGAAATACATCCAGTGAGGTCCCCTTGGAAATGTTGATTCAAAGACTGTCCTTTTATCACAATGGCCACCCCACACCAGGGTTCTGCTTAATGGAGTCTTTTGGATTTAGGCAGATAGAGGAATGGGGTGCAGTTAGAGTAGCCCAGAGAAGAGCTTCAGTCCTCAGCAGGTTCTCCACATTTTGTATTTTGTTAGGGCTCCCAAAATTCCTGTCACCCTCCCCACTTCTAGCAGACCATGCACTCTGGATATGACATAAGAAGGCAAAGGACACTTATTACAGGAGCCAGGATTGTATCCATAACAATAGATTTGCTGAGGACCAATCTGCTTTTGCATTTGGGCTGTAAAAGTGGGAGAAACCTCCCCCTTACTTGATTCATCTTTGGACACAGCTTGAAAAAGAATTCACTGGAATCTGAATGGGGCTGCAGCCTACTCCAGAGTTCTCTGCTAGAGAGGGGAGGACCAGGAGCCCCAAGGAAGAGGAAATGTTAGTTATTCCCCCATCACACACCCCATCTCCCTGGAAGATTATGGAAGCCTCTCTGGAGATGGCGCTATCTCGTGGCACTGGGACACTTTCCCGTAATAATACCCAGCCTGCTTCAAGATGGCTGACAGCAGAGGCCATACCCTGCTCTATCCAAGATGGACTACAGGAGAGACTGTACCATGCCCCATCCACGATGGCTGACAGCGTTTCAGATGTCATTCTGTTGACTCGCGTATACAGCGAGTAAATGGAATCACTTCAATTTGAGATAAAGAGTAAATGCTATCCGCATCACATCTTGCAAATGGAAGCAGCCTACAATCCGGTCTTTGCCAAGATCTTTGCTTAAGTAATCAGTTCCTTTGTTTGGGTATGTTTGTCACTTTATCCCGTGGTCTAGTTTAGAGCTTGGCTCCAAGCCTAGAAACTCGTGGGATAGACCTACTTCATTCAATGAAAAGGGAGTCTCTTAATCATATTTCTTCTGTGAAGAGAACTGAAGGAGACTATTGATGCAATTATTGGTGGTTCAGGAGAGGACCAGGGTATTAAAAGGTACTTATATTGGGACAGAGGGAATTCATGAACCAATATCCGTTCAGTCTGTAAGTACAAATGCTAACCTGTGTTACCCTTTTGTTGACTCCCCCTATGGACAGCTCCTGACTGCATTACCAGGATTGCTGTAAGAGGAGGTGCATGATATATGTCACCTCTTCCTTGGAAAGGGAAACAGCCTGTACTGTGAATATTTCCTAACAGTAAGTTCTTCTTTTCGTGGGAATTGGTAGACAATACTCCCTTAGCTCCCAGAAGTTATCGGCAGCTCGTTCATATCTGACAGGAAATCTCTTCTCCCTAACCATCCCAAGGGCCTATATGGGATGACCTACTGCAACTGAAACCACTGATACCTAGGATCCTGCTCACGGAAGGTGACAGAAGAAATAATTCACCTTGCCCCTGAGACCCTGTACTAGGTCCCTCATCAGCCAAAGAACCAAGAACATGACCCCTGCTTTCCCGGTATCTCTGAAGCACCTTTACGCTGGTTTGGGAGCCAGAGTACTCTTTGATTTCAATGCATGGACACTTCCTGCATCTCTGATTCACCTCAAAACTGACGCTGAAACTCTGCCATCTCTGCTTCAAAACGTCATGAGTCTTCTAGCATTTTCAACTCAACAGCACCTTCATGGTTACCTGCCTCTTTGAACTCCAAGCCTTCACCACTGAAGTAGAACTATGCCGTGTTGAGCCAGTCAAGCCCGCTCGTTGCCAAAGGCAAGTCTCCACTCCCCAGCCTGCTGAGTCTTCCAGCACTGCCAACTTGACACCGCCTGCTGTCCACATGGTCTTTGACCCGCAAACCATTGCTGCTGCAAAACAGTATGGCATCCTTGGAACCTGTCAACCTTACCTTACTTTAAATAATTCAAATAATTACCCTGACCTTAGTGATAGGAATTCTGTCTCTTAGCCTCCCCCCCTCCATTTTCTTCTGGCCCAGTGCATAGTATTCCACACAGATTCTCCCATAATGCAGCACCTAACATATTTTCCATGGTGAATTTCCCCAAAATATCCCAACCCATATGATCTATCCTGCATTTAGAAACTGGTCCCTGGTATTAAGCACGTTATAAAAGAAGAATTCTAATTATAAGAAACATCAGATTTCCTTAGTTAATAGAGTCATATATCGGATACAAAATGGAAAGGGGTGTTGATCTTTTATTTGCGATGACATTCACATGGTTACAAGGTACTCTGACCCTAGTCCAAATAATTACGATATTTTATATCCGGAAATGTCTACAAGTTTCAATTGCTGTTAGTGGCATAGTTTCAAATTTGGTTACTGCTCAAGAGAGATGAAGAAGATGAGAGATGATGTCTTTGAATATGGCTTGGAATGTCAGTAAGTAAGCATTGCAACTCATGTTTTTTCCCCGCTTATCAAAACTCCCCTTGACTTTGGTACATCTGATGTCCCTGGTATTTGTATAACTTCATGGTATATAGCCAACCTCACTTGTAAATGGCACAATTTCATGTACTTTGTTTTAATCAAATTTGGTTTTGCAATTCTATCATAAAGCTGTGTTTATCATGGCAACCAAAGCAATAAAGGGGCGACCAAGCAGAAGGTTATCGGTACAGGTGAACACCTTCAGGTTGATACTGGAAGCCCAGACTTAATCTGTATAATTTTCTATCACTCAGAACTAGTGGTATTTATTGTATGTAAGATTTATGTTAAATCAGTCAAATGAAAGCTAGATGATAGTGCTGTAGGTATTATTGATGGCTGAATTGAAGATTTAACATGTATATATTCCTGTTCTTGTAAAGGGGGACACAAATGCTCAATTTGTATCATTTTTGATTAATTTGATTTTAACCGAGGAAGAAGATTATGTTTGGAATATGAATATTCCTACCTTGGAGGGTAGTATTTCAAGACAATGTCCATGTCGACACATCAGAACAAAAAATATATTTTTTAGAATTAGGACTAAGAACCTGTTGCAGGCGACTTCCCACCGACCTGCAAGACCTGCCTTTAGGAGAGAGCCATAAACGCCTCTAATTTGGATTACATTCTTATTGATTTTGGCAAGCTGGTCTTTGTGAAAGGGTTTCCTGGTTATCCCAAAACCTTAAAGCAGTCATGACCCTGTTGATCTGAGTTTGATTCTAAGTTTTGAAGATTTATTTTGTAATCCTCTAATGAGAAATCTAGTGTTTTGAAGGTAAATATGAATGGTCATGTTTATCTTTCAGCTAAAGTCTTCCCGGTCAGCTACACAAATTTAAGTCAGATTTTAGAAAAAATGTTATGCACTTCAGTCAATTCTGTTTCAATTAATGTAATGTCTTTGCATGTGTCAATTCAGAAGGTTTTTTTCTCCACATATGAGGTATGTCAGTAAAAGTAGAGTGTCAAAGTGTCATAATAATATGAAGCCAGGTATGACACAAACTGCTTAGTTATGAAAAAAGTAAGGTTTACATCATCTCACAGTTGGGGAAATAATATATGTTACTAATCAAGAGAAACAAAACAATGGTTAGGTACATAAATGTTGGGGAATCCTTGATGCGAGCAGTCTGTCCTAAAGACCAATGTACAATTGGGAAGCTTGTTGCCAAGGGAATGGAGGAATCGGAGCAGTGTGTTTGCAGCATGAGTACAGATCCTTCTATGTGGTTGGCACAGTTTACAAACTTGTATGGTCTTATTGCCATTGGACATGTTGATGGGGTAGCCATGGTTGAGGATGACCTTGATGAGGAGGTGCATGTAGCCTGAGAACAAGGTAGCAGCTGCTTCACACTCACAAATTCTGGATTAAGTCTCCGGCCCTGATGAAACCCCTCTGACTTTCTTTGTGAAGAATCCAGTGTATGGTTTCCAGATTTACCTTGCTAGTTCAATGTAATCAAGTGAGTCCGTTTTAGTTGCAGATAGTTGTAAGACAGCTATGGTTGTTCCTGTTTTTAAGAATATAGATCGCTTGTGTCCAGAAAATCATTGGCCAAGCAATGTTTTATGAAAATCTATGGTACAATTATACTGGCAAGATTGGAAGCCTGGGCAGAGAATGGCAACATTTTATCACTGTTTCAAAGTGTGGTCAGAAAGAATGCCAACA
Organism: Ambystoma mexicanum; assembly: GCF_040938575.1. Lineage (NCBI taxonomy): Eukaryota > Metazoa > Chordata > Amphibia > Caudata > Ambystomatidae > Ambystoma > Ambystoma mexicanum. The sequence continues at coordinate 723,599,823 of NC_090923.1, forward strand.
CTATTGAACACACCTTTATTTGTATCACTCTTAATCCAATATTTGCTATTGAGCAAAAAGTATCATTTTTGTTGTTATTTTTATTTATTTCGAAAATGTCTTCACCATATAAATCGAGCGTAAGCTTTGGCCAGTTTTAAAATCTCTTGGGGTATCAGTTAAATGATTAAATGTAATTTTAGCTTTGCATAAGTGTAATACGGCAAGAACAAGATACGGTGCAGAAGATGAATGTACTAGCCAATTTAAGGAGAAATTGGGGGTCACACAGACTGTGTACTTGCTCCAATTTTATTTTTAATGTATATAAACTAATTGGCTGATTTTATCCCGGAGTTAAATTTAATGCCTCTTCAGTAGGAGGGGGGAAAATAGAAATCCTATTGAATGTGGATGACATTTACATTATTTCTAAGGCATCAATTGGTATTGGGAAGCAATTCGACTCACTTAACCAATTCGGCTCCAAGATGCTGCTGAAAGTCAAAACATATAAAACATTATCTATGGCCTGTGTGAAGAATCTGGTCAATTCGTCCCTTCTCCCCAGAGAGGAGCCACCCCCTAGGGAGGTGAGCATGCTCTTCAAGACCCTCCCTAAGGTCTGGGCAAGTGGGACCTTCTTGGCAGTGACTCCCCTCTCGAGGACAAAGACCCCCAGTCTGAGAGGACCTCCAGGACCGGACTATCGTGTCTACCTATATGGGACTTGGAAAGACTGACTTATATCATGTTTTAAGTACAACACCCAGGAATCCTCCGTCCACCCTGTTGGCTTCAGGTAATGCTGGGTTTTGTCTAAACGCCATAGTGCAGAAGAAAGACACACCCCTTTTGACTGTGATGAAGTATTTAGGTACAGGAGGAACTGTGAACGGGTAAGGATCTCCTACAGGAGAGTGAATCCTACACAAATCTCTGTGGAAAAGACATCCTGAAGAGGCAGGGCCACGGTAGACTGCGGAGCTGGCGGTGGCCTGGAGAGTGAGCCTAACCCTAGCCGAATGCTGAAAGGCTGGTACCCCATTTGGCGAGAAGCCAGGGTTGGAGGGAGTGGCAGAGACATGGAAGCACCCGTTTCATCTGGTGACGCAACCATGAGAAAGCCGTAGTAGACCTGGGGCCTAGCAACCAATGCCAAAACCAGAAAGCTGGGGAGGGCACGAATCCCTGAACTCCGTGTTTGATGGACGTTTGCTGCTGAGAGAGGCAGTACCGGGGAATCAAATGCTGCCACGGAGAGATTACCACTGAAAGGTACAGATACAGTGAACCAAGGCTGGGAAAGCCTCTGAGGTTAGCCAGATACTATCACTGAAAGGTACAGATACAGTGAACCAAGCGTCTGAGGAGCAAGAGAAACGGCCTCTCTGAATTAGAGCAAAAGTGATATGAACACTTTGTATCAAGGTTGAGAGAACCTACAAGGTTACATCAGCCTGAGATACCCAAATGGGTAAGCACCCTTGTGAATCTGATGGACAGAGATATATACTGTTTTTGTATACAAGCTGGGAAAACCGACAAGGTTACGTGAGCCTGAGAAACCTGAGTGAGCAAGTGTGAAGCCCTTCATTGAAAGTGAGCAAGTCTGCCAGAAAGCCATAGGACTTCAGGGAGTACAAGAGCAATGGGCTTTTTTTCAAGACACTTGGGTAAGAGGAAACATACTAAGGATCTGTGCTTTTGAAAACATTTCTGCATGAAAGATGTGAATCTTTGTCAAACTTTATAATCTACCAAAAATATCAGTGTTGGGCAAGGCAGAAGCCTAACACAGAGGCTGTGTCTTGGTCCTCTTGTTTTTGTTTGATTTTCTAAAGTGGTAGAGCCATTTAGTTGGTTAGGATTCGGACGGAAGACTTATATTTTGGACAAGCACCCTTCATTTTTAGTTTTAATAGGAAGGGAATTTCTCTCATAGAAATGGAGCAATTTAGGAGTTTCCTTTTATTTTAATAAAACCAATTTTGAGCAATTCTTCAGTCGTCCAACTCCTCCTTCTGGTTCACTCCACCTGCACAGAAATAGACGGTTACATGTGTTTTTTAAGATTGATGGGGAAATAATCAAGTAAATCATTTTATTGTATTATTATTTCTTTTTTTTAGCATTTGCCCTACCCCGAGAGCGTCACAGAGCACCTTACATGGTTCAATGTTTGAAAAGGTCGGAGTGTAAAGAAAAGTTACAAAATGTTTTCAGGAAAGGATAAGAAGATTAGGATAGACAAGTGATAGCAGAGGGGGAGGGCAGGGTTATGTGTGGGGAAACAGGTATGTTTTGAGGTAGGGTGTTCTATGCCTTCGGTGCCCAGTGGGTAAATGCTTGTTTTTGTGTGCATGTGAGTTTGTAGAGTGTAATGTGTAGAAGGCGTTGGCTGATCTGTCTGGTGTTTGTGTGGGTGATGGTTTTGAGTTTGTCATGAAGGTAAGATAGGGTTTTGAGGTGGATGGCTTTGAATACAATGCAGACTCCTTTGAAGGCAATTCTCTGGGGTATGGCTAGCTAGTGGAACTGGGCAAGAGCGTGGATAATGTGTGAATGTTTGGGTAGGTGGAGGATGAGACTGGCTGCTGAGTTTTGTATGGCGTACAGGGGGCAAGGGTGTTGTTGGGAGAGTCCAGTGAGGAGAGCATTTCATTAGTCCAGAATCCAGAGAAACAGTGCTTGCATTGCAGTGCGGAGGCCGTCAGGAGGAATGAAATGTCTGATTTTACATAGAAGGTGTAGTTGTAGATTGCATGTTTTGGTAACATCAGCTATGTGGTGTATTAAGGAAAGGTGAGGTTGATTGCGATGCTGGAAATGCATTGGAGGGACATGGCCTCCATATCCTTGTCCTTTATTGCTTTATCATGTATGATCTTGTTTTCTGTGCAGGAGTTCATGTGGGACTCCTGGCGGTGCGGCTCTTCCTCTTTTTGGTTGTGGTGAACAGACCCTTGGGATATCCATATTGGAACCCATGGGAGGGAGTACAACCCTGTACTCCTAGTGTATGTTTTTGGGCACCTGTGTGTGGCCCACAGAGCAGGGTATGGGCTGGTGGCAGCCCCATGCTAGATTTGACAGGTGCTCAGAGTATCCTCCATTTTGGGACACTCAGGCCCTGCCATTGGAATCAGTCGATTCCTGATAGGAAACATGATGGCCCCCGTGGCCTCTTGCTTTCTATTGCCTGTTACCTTGTATTCCCGAAGTCCCTGGAAGCCCTGACTCTGTCCCTTCCCCCTGACTGGCTGTTGGGTGGAAGTTCCATATTGTAGTGTGGGGAAGTCCAGGCCAGACTGGCTGGAGCCTTCCCAATGACTGTATGTTGTGGGTACGCTCGTGGGGTGGGAGCTGGGTGAATGGAGTGTGTGACAAATACACATTTCATGTTATGGGTGTCTAGTATCTGGTGGTTGACACAATGACTGAGACAGCCCTGCCCAAAACTAGTATGAATGCAGTGTGGAATGCTGAATGGCATATTGCTGGTCCTAATCCACATTCTGTGTTGTGAGTGTCTGGATGTAGAAGAATGGCCTGAATGCACTGTGAGCCTGATTGGCTGCCTGCCTGCTTGAATGCCCTTCTGAGTGATTGGTTGCCTGAGTGTGACCCAGCAGAGTAAATGGGAGATCAACAGTATATTTGGGGGCCTCTTACTGATGGAAATCGTTCAGAAGCTGAAGTTGGTACTTGATGCTTAATCTTGAAGCCCACTGGAAGAAGAAGAATTGCTGCTGTTCTCCTTCGCTAATCTGAAAGCTGTGTGACTGTCAAGGAACTGATCCAAGAGAGGACCTGGCTGGGAGACCTCTTCCCGAGCTACGAGGGACCATTGTGCAATAGCTGATCTTTGCCAAAGCTCTTGGACGTCAGATCCTCAAAAGGGTGCCGACCGGAGATGGAGACCGACGTGGAATCACGAAGTGAAGCAAATTGAAGTCCATCCCCGCCGACAACCGCTGTTGCCGACCGGAGCCGCAGTGCTCCTTTGCCTAAGACATTTGATCCAAGGACTCCATTGCTCATCACCGTTGACTGTTTTTGTCCTGCTGGAGAAAGTCAAGGCCGGCGACGACCAAGGAGAATCCGCCGGTGGGTTTCCTGCCATACGAAGACCCCAGAGACTCAGACGACCCGACGCCCTAGCTGGGCCAAAGTTTTTCATTACTTCTCTTGTCGTTGAGGTGCACTGCACGCCTCAGCTTGCAGGACATTTTTCGGCCGATCGTCAACGAACACCGCAAGAACCGAAGCTGCTGCCGCAATGACAGTGCTCACCCTTTTTCTTCACCGACTCTCGACGACCCGTGGCTCCTGCCTTAAAGGGAGTGTACTCAAGAAGGGCCCATCGACGACTCACGGAAGAACTCTACGAAACCAGGTACTTTGGGGTTGTGGAACCTTTTAGAAGGAATCAAGACTATATTAAGCATAATTGGACTGGGCTTGTCAATACGCTTTATTTACAGGTTTCCCTGGTGGGGGGATCCTCATCCAGGACTAGGTATCGGGAGTCAGTGTTCTGCCACTGTTTGATTTAATTTGCTTATTTTTCTGTGGTATATCATTGATTCATCTTATAATCTGATTCGTATGCCATATGAACTGTTAGCAGTTAATGCATTTCAAAGGAATCAATAGTTAAGAGTGGTACCACGTAGACCTGTATATATTTGCCATTATAGTATTGCCAGAGTACAAAATGTGTTATTGTGATTGAGTATATAATACGTGAACCTTATTTATATAAAGACTGTGTTTTCACTAACATAGTGGGCCTCATCACGACCCAGGCGGTAAGTTACCGCCTGGGCCGTGACTTTACCACCATGGCGTAAACTACGTTTACGCCATGGTGGTTGGCGGACTTACTGCCCCATTCGGACCTTGGCGGGGCGGTAAGTCCCCAATCCCCATTTACCCTTCCCCATTCCCATTTTTGCCCCATAGGGCATAATGGGAGTGGGGAAGGCGTTAATTACGCCACCGTAAATTACTGTGGCGTAATTAACTCCATGGTCCCTTAGCGCCATGGATTTTAACACCTGCTAAAAGCAGGTGTTAAATTCGCCATGGCGCTAAGGGACCTCGTACTCAGGCGGTAAGGGTCGGCGCTGTTTACGGCGCCGTAAACCCCTTACCGCCTGGGTCGTGATGAGGCCCAGTGTGTGGACATTTCTTTGTGGGTGCTTGGGGACTACACTGTACTTAAGAACCAGCCTGCATCACCTCCTTAGAGCTTAAGCCTTGATTGCTCGACCATAGCTACCGCATAGAGAATCTTGGCTAGGGTGCTCTGGGCCTCTCCTTTGCCATATAGAGAGCAGGAGTACAGATACCCCCCTCCGGTGCTTTACAATGGTGAAGCCAAGGGATTTGACAGTTGTGGGGAGGGATATGTGTGGGTTGTCCGTGGTGAGTTCTTGGATCCAGTGAGGGAGGTCGGGTTTATGCCTTGGGGGGCAGATGAGGAGGTATTCTGTTTTGGAATGATTGGTTTGAGGAAGTGGGTGGCCATCCAGTTGGTGATGGTGTAGAGACAGGTTTCTGAGGATGTGGAGTTGTGAAGGGGATGAAATTGTCGAAGTATATTTGTGTGTCATCTGCCTATTGTTGGGCACGTAAGTTGTGTTTGCTAAGGGTCTGTCCAAGGGATTCAACATATAGGTTGAAGAGGGATGACGATCGAGAGGAGCCTTGCGTTACCCCATACTGGACAGGGGTGGGGTCTGATCGATAAGTGGCCATGGAGACAAAGTGTGTTCTGGCGGTGTGAAAGGAGGTGAGCCAGTCGAGTACAGTGCCAGAGAGACTCATCCTGTGGGCTAGGACATCTAGTAGAATGGTATGGTCGATGATGTCGAAGGCTGCAGAGAGGTCGAGGAGTATGAGTAGCGCTGTGTGTCCTTTGTGTGGAGGTAATCAAGGATGTGAAGAGTAGCAGACTCAGTGACGTGTCCAGGTCGAAAGCCAGATTGGGTGGAGTTGAGTAGGCTGATTGTGGTGATATGTTGTTGCAGTTCAGTATGTAAGGGTTCCGGCTGCAAACACATTTTCTCCTTTGGTGTTAACTCTCACCTCTTTGCTGATGACACTCAGATCTTCTTCTCCTTCATCCCTCCAGTCACTGAATGCATACCAAACTACCTAACCTACACCTGCCTGCCAGGGGCGGAGCCAGACTCAACATTTTGGGGGGCGCTGGATTGCAGTTTGGAAAGCTGGTAGCTAGTGGGACCATTAACCCAATTGTGCTTTTGCCCACCCCCATTCCCCTTCATTTGAGCCCAGGAGGCTGAATAGCTATTTCAACTTCCTTTGGTCTTTCACCACAATTCAGAAGCTATGTAGTTTAACAAAGAGACTAATCGTTGGAGGTGTGGCCCATCTAAAAGCTGAGCCTAGCAGTTAAGCCTTCTGATTTATCATAGGGCAGTGTTCTTCAAATGTTTTTATGCCAACTCCCCTTGAAGAAACATTTTTACAGGTACCCCTGGCACCCCACCTGTCCCTGATCATGGGATTAGCTGGCATGTGCTAAGGGAGGCATGTGGTATGCCCCTTACCCATTGGTTGGCTGTGGGTGACGGCATGCTAAGATGCCATGTCACCTACTCTAATGTATACTACCAAACCTATTTAGTTCTGAAGGGGAGGCAAACCTTAAATGCTGTGGACAGGTGTCATCTTGAGGCCAAGATGGCATTTAGTTTGCTAGGAGGGTAAAAATGCGTACCATGGCGGATAAGACCACGAGAATTGAATAGTATGCTTCTGCGGCAGGAGGATGGAAGAGGAGTCTAAGCCAGCACATCGAACCAACTGTCTCAGATTGTTTCATTGCAGGTGGGTGGGAGGGAGCATTCTCCCTCCCACCCCATTCACCTGCTTCAAATCTAAAAGATCCAAAGCCTGATCACTGAGGATGGAATTTTCACAGCATGGAACAGGCCTCAGACATATGTCTTTTTTTGTTTTGGATTCTTAATTTGCACTGCCTTCTTTTGTTCCTCATCACTCGGCTTTCCCTGCTCCACTCTCTAAATTCTAAATTCTTTACACTCACTCACTCTTTACACTCACTCCTCTGTTCTTTCTATCCCTCCCCTGTTCTGTCACCCTTCCCTCTCTCCCTCTTTGTAATTTCCTGTTTGTACTTGTACTTTTTTCTCACTCCCTTTTGTGTTTGCATATTCCCTGTGCATACTTGATACATTTTCTCCTTCATTCCCTTACTGTTTAGTGCCCTTTGTCATTGGGACTCATTCCTGTTCCTTGTCTATCACTTCTTTTCCTTTTATCCTGACTTCACATTTTGTTTAGTTTCTACCATTTATGCCTACTATTCTCCTTGCTCTCCCTCTCATGCAGTCTCCTGTTTCTCCCACACTTCCTTCTGTTTCTTCACTCACTCTTTCTTTGGTTTAGTCGTTTGCATCACCCCCCCTCGCATTCTCTTTCCTACCCTCTCATGCTCTTTCGCTTTCATTCCTGTTTAATCTGTCTTTTCTGTCCCTCCTTGCTGCTCCTTTTGCTCTGCTCTATTTTCACCTCCAATTTGTATTCTGTCTCTCTTACTCCCCTTCACCAGAGCACTGACGTTGCCCCATGACATCCACGACTAGTTTTCCTTCTCAGCAAGACAAACTCTCAGTATGCGCAGAATAAAGGCTGGACTGGATGACCCAGTTATATACCACATGGGCAAATTGTATAGCTCTGTCTGTCTTTCTACCTCTTTCTCTCTCCCTCCCTTTGTAGTTATCCGTCCTACTATATGCCTCTTTCTCTCTCTCTTTCACTTGCCCTCTACCTGCCCTTCTCCCTTCCCTCATTCAATCTCTTTCTTCCATCACACTCACATTATCTTGCCTTGCCATTCCTTATATCTCCTCTATCATGCTTAATTGTCTCTCTCTGACTTTGGCCACCATCTACAGGCCACCTGGCCAGATCACCCTCTTCCTCTCTGAATGGGCTGACCTCACCTCCTCTCTCCTTGCCTCTACTTCTCAGCTTCTCCTCCTAGGGGATTTCAGCATCTGCCTGGACTACCCTGGACCATTCTCTGGGTTTTTTCGCACACTATGCGACTCTCTCTCTCTCCCTCTCCATTCTACCCTCTGGTCCGACACACTCAGCCGGACACACCGTGGATGTTCTCATCTCTTCAGACATCCCCCTCTCCAACCCTCTCACTACTCTACTCGAGGGGTCAAGTCCTAACAAAAAGAAGTGGGGGGACTCATTAGTTTTTTTATTTTTATTATTGTGTTTGGCTTATCAAATAACCTTTACAATATTCATACATAATTATTCAAATATAGATCACATTCAAATTTATAAATAAACTCTATATAAAAACAAGGTTTAAACATATATAAAACAATTCATTTAGACAACTGATTCTAAGCAACTAATTCCAGATACAAAACTCTTTCAATTTCAAATTCTCATATAGCATATTCATTTACAAAACTGATTCTGCACAACTAATTCCAGATACAAAAGGTTTAAACATATATAAAAACAATTCATTTAGAGAACTGATTCTGAGCAACGCAACTAATCCAGATACAAACTCTTTCAATTTCAAATTCTCATATAGCATATTAATTTACACAACTGATTCTGAGCAACTAATTCCAGATACAAAGACTCTTTCAATTTCAAATTCTTATGTAACAGATTAAGCATATAAAACATTTCCTTATAGCCAAGTAATGCTAGAAAACTACATCAGGTACAAAACAGTGCAATTTTGAACAAAACATACAATTGATTTAAAATCAAAGCTAACATTTCCTTGCCTTCCATTCTGATTCATTAACCACTCGGCCTTAGGAAAGGAAGGAACCTCACTTACTCTTCATTATTTATTCATATACCAACTAATAACAATTGTTCCTTAAGAACCTCAAGAATTTTAGTTAACCTAATGATTAGATTAGTACTTTTTCCCCCACATGCATTTGTTCCATAATGTGGTTCTAAAGCTATATGATCCTGAGTACCAAAAACTCCCAAATTCATTCATTCTCAATGTTTCAGATCTGGTGCAAAAGATTACCAAGTGTTTCAGGGTCTCAGCCAGATTATCAGCACTGCAGAAGTGACAATGCATGCTTCTAAAAGGGAATTTTTCTTTATCGGAGACTCAGTTTTGCACACGCTCAAGGGTAATAAATTGATTTAGCCTAAAACGCAAGTACAGGTACCTTGCAGCTAATCCTGGGAATTTTAGGATATAGATTGGTAGGTCACTCACTTTCCTTAAAAATAATGCATATTCATTATAAGCTTTGTAGTTCCCAATCCTGTCTGACTGCATGCACCAGTATAATAGTTGAAATGTCCTCTTATTAGATGTTAAGCATGCTATAAGATCTTTTTTAGACACATTGATTAGTTCCAGGATTATATCCATTTTTTTTAACAAATTTAGATAAGTACAGTGAAGATCCTGAGGCAATCAAGATGTTCAAATCCTCATACAGTGAATTTTTCGGAGGGGATAAAATCTTTTTATAGTCGTTCAGCAATCTCCAGTTCCTTTTTGATGAAAGTGGTAATAGGCCTAATTCATGACGAATAATATCATTAGGGATTGATTTTGCTAGCCATAACATCTTTTTCCACAATTTACCCTGAGAGGTCTCTAAGAGGTCATCAATCTCAACAGTGCAGATGTCAAAACAATAAAGAATTACAGGTTCGATTTTTAGTAGATAAAATTGAATAAGTGGAAGTAGAGAAAAAGTACAATATTTTCTGTAGATAATACACATCTGAGCCATGAGTGGCTTCAGCTTTTCATTTAGCAGCTCTTTCCACCATTTAATGGAATTCTGATCAGTTAAGGAATATCCCAAATATCTAACTCTCTTTACCTCTTGTAGGTTGACCATACCAATAGACCAGTTAAACCTTTGTGTTTTTAACTTCCCACCTGAGAAGATTATGATCTGAGATTTAGATTGGTTAACCGTCAAATTGTGGGATTGAGCATACTCGAAAATGAAGTTCAATTTATTCTGCAACCCAAACAGAGTTATATCTACCAAAAGTATATCATCTGTGAAATTAATGCAATTTATTTTTAGATGATCCAATCTTGCGGGGTAGCTTATCAGGCCCTTCCAGTGCCATTCCAGGTCTGAAATATACAAATTGAATAAAACTGCTGCTAGGGAGCAGCCCTGTTTAAGTCCTACTTCGGTTTCTATGGGTTCAGTAAGATTGCTAAGATTATTTAACCGGACCCTATATGTGATACTAGTATGCAAGAGTGCAATAAGTGAAACTATGTGTATCGGAATACCCAAAAGTATCATTTTTTTCCCACATCTTTTCTCTGATCACTGTGTCAAATGCCGCACACAGATCCAATGCCACCATATAAATTGCACCTGTATGTTTACTCTTGGTTTGACACTGTAAAAGAGACACCATAGTAGCGTTGAGTGAACAACCCATGTAGTTCCTAAACCCTATTTGAAATTTTGAGAGAGTGTTGTTCCTTGATAGAAAGTCCTGTAAGTCTTTGGGGATTAGTTGTGAAAATACCTTTGAGGATGTGTCCGTAAGCGCAATTGGTCTATAATTTTCAGGTTCCTTGGTGCTTCCTTTTTTATAAACTGGCACTATTATTACTGAGCCCCAGGAAATAGGAATCTGCTTAGTTGCAAATATATTATCGAATTTATTCTTTAGAATGAATGACCATAAGTGCGGGTCCATTTTTATTAAACAGGGAGGGATCCCGTCGGGACCTGAAGCTTTTGAATCCTTTAATTTCGATATTGCCACAACAATATCCACAATGGACCAAGGGCAACGCTCAAGGATAAACTCAGAGAAATCACGATGACATATTGTTTGAAAGGAGGAAGGTAGTTTAAATGTTGCTGAGAGGTAGGCTACCCAGGTGGAGGCTAAAATAGCTGGTTCATGAGAGAACTGTGTGGGAGCGGTAATTGTTCTAGGAAGAGTCCAGATCTGACATGTGTCATGTGTAAGGATATTATACATCATGCAATGATTGTCTCTCAAGGCAATGTCATATTTTAGATTATTGATTTGGTTTTTATATGTCAAAATTATGTGATTTTTTTCTATTTTTTGTCGCTCTAGACCTAACTCAAGTTTTGACAACTGTCATACATTAGCATTTTTCTTTATTTTTAATTGATGGATCTGTAGATTAAAAGCATGTCTATTCTGCATGGGAGTAGGAGTCAAATGTGCACGATGCGCAATGGTACTAAGATGCTTATGAATACGTCTATTCAATTCCCTTTCCATCTCTGTGTCCACACCAATATGGGATTGTATGTACTTGATAAAAGACGCATCCTCTCTAATAAGTTTGAGTAATTTCCTGCAAGTGAGAGGATTCCATCTAATAGATATACCAGGTCTGTCGATCTCAATAAGTTGCAGAGTGGCATCCGATGGATAAAGCCAGTTGGAAATACATAATCCTATGGAGATCGCAGAGTGGTCACCAAGGCCTAAGTCAGAAAGTTGCACATTTTGACAATAATGCAGTAGTGATGTTGAGATAAAAAAGTGATCAATATAAGAACTTAGAACCCCATGCCTCTAGGTAGAGGGATTGGATTCCAAGAGGGGGGGGGGAATTGAATGTCCCATCCCAAGAGATAACTTACCCATTTCTGTCCATACTTAATTGAGGATGATAGCTCATTTTTATTCTTACACTGAGTTTGTATCTTAGTAGTAAAACAGGTAGAGTTAAAATCACCTCCTATTACAATCCCCACATTGTTGCTTCTGACAAATATGTCTTCGAGAATTACAACGATTGTTCTCTATTTTTTCCCATGAAGTAGTTGCTCTATTCCAATAAATACATAGAATAGCAATTTTTGTATCTGCAGGTTGATAAGGATTGAGTTGAAGTGCCAACACAGAAGCATCCTCGTGGAGTAATTCAACATTAAATTTACAAGTATTCTTGACCAATACAGCTAGACCTCCGGAGGGTCGCTCTTTCAATCTTTTAGACGCAGGATAGGTATAACAACCATAACCTGCTACATCGAAAGATTCAGTGTACATGGTCTCTTGAAGTAGAATTACTTCAGGACGGTTAATTTCCTCATTCTTAGTAAACCAGCGTAAAAAATTGGCCAAACCACAACTGTTCCATGACATTATACAGAAGGACTTCTCATTGTGCTAATGTCCAAGTTTCGCTTTTCCAGACGGCATATCATTGATATTTGCTACTGACGTAATACTGCTTAGCGATGCTGCCTGTGCTAGTATTTGCTTTATGGAGTCTTCATTGAGGTTAGTCAAGGGACCATTCAGTTTTGTCTCACTATTTGCGCCCTGCTTTGTAAGAGGTGTTACAAGAAACGCCTCAGCATCTTTTTCATGCTGAAATATAAAGGGTACAAGGCCAATCGCAGCAAAATTCTCCCTCTGGTCCCAATCCATCCTTGTGATGATCATAGAATGGAAACCGTATATCATGCGGTGGTTGTAGTTTGTAGCCAAACAAATCCACTCTATATCATCAGAACGTAAGAGGCGAGGGATCGCTTGGAAAGATTTTTACATAAAAGTCCTATTGAGACTGGTTCTGCCGTTAATTGCTACATCACTTTCCCAACCCATAATGATAGGTATCCATGAGGCTAGATTTTCTAGTAAGATTAAATTCCCAGTTTCTAACTCATCTTTATTCTTTTCTTTATACACTCCATTTGGTGTCTTTTCGTTATTCCCCTCTGAGATAGGGTTTCGATCAGGATTGCTGCAAGATGGTGTATTTTGCATTTGTCTGGAGGCCTGAGAACCAGCTTCCTGAAATCCCTCCTCTTCTCCCTCACTACTTTCAATCACTTCTTCTAACACAATTGGATGCAACGTCGACTGAAATTAGCATATCAAGGTGAAATATGCACAATTCTTTGAATTGGCTTTACATAACCACTCAAATTGCACAGGACGAATGGCATTTGCCTTTCATAAAATCAACACACACACAAAACCAAGTAAGGATATTTTCTTCTAATAGTGTTTCTGAAAACGCTTAAAGGTGTGCATGTTTTAATCTCCAAGAACCAATACCAATGTTTTCCCTGGAACATACACTACCAAAATGGGACACAACACCCTCTTTTTCATCTGGTTATATGGTGCAATAGTGAAGTGTCCGCACTGCGAATGTAAAGACTGTGGTTCAAGCCCCGAGGCTGGTGTTAGTTCATTAATTCAAAGAAGACACTCATTGTTTCTAATTTTTTTCTGGGGGGGACTGAGTCACCCCTCTGATAAAAGTGGGTGGCCTCTGTCCAACCGCATGTACCCTCGACTTGAGCCCTGCTCCAATCTCTTGAACTGATCACTTTCTTAGTTTAGTTTAGTTTAGTTTATTTACTTATATAGCGCACCCCACCCACGGGTATCTGGGCGCTTCTACTTAGTTACATGGTAGTTACAGAAGATAATACACAGGACACAAAAAAACAGGGGATGAGGTGTGTTACAAATTACCTTACATGCAAGAGCAATGATAATCATAGAGGAAACAACTATGCAGTCAAACATATTTACAGACAGATGTACAAATTATATAGAGTCACTAGACCTAAGTCATATTTACACAGGAAAGAGAGCAGCACAAGCTGTGCATGTGCGCACTCCTTGTCGGTTTAGGCATGCTCCGGGCCGTTTGTGCTAGGAGCCATGCTTTGGTTTTGGCTCTGAAGGACCAGAACGCAGGCTTTGCTCTAATGTCAGAGGGGAGGGAGTTCCAGCATTTGGCCGCTAACACTGGGAAGTTGGATCCTGCTGCTGTTTTTAAGTTTAAGATAGGGATGGTGAGTTGGTTGAGGTAGTTGGATCTGGTGGGTCTATTGGTCTGATGTCTCGAGAATTTAGCTGTCGGGTAGATGGGAGCTGTGTTAGCTAAGCACTTATGGGTGATGACAAACGTCCGCAGTGTGATTGTGTCACGGTTGGGTAACCAGTGAACTTCTCTTCTGAAAGATGAGATGTGACTGGAGCAAGGGATATTTAGAGCTGATCTTAGTGCATTGTTTTGCAGAACTTGGAGTTTGTTTAAATTCTGCACGGAGGTCCCGAGGAGAAGAGTATTACAATAGTCCAGGTTAGAGAAGATTAGTGTTCAAGCTAGTGTAATACAGCTGGTGGTGGATAAGAATGGCTTACAAGCATTGATAAGTTTGGTAGTGTAAGCTGTAGAGGAGGCTAATGAGTTAACTTGTGTTTTTTAGTGACAAGGTGGAGTCAGGGTAGATACCCAGGTTTTTGACTTCCCTTGAGACTCTAATGATGTTTCCATCAATAGTGAAGGCATCATAGCATTTATCTAGTTTGTTTAATCGAGTTTGGGAACCAATGATCAGTAGTCTGTTTTTTTCATTGTTTAAACATAGACTATGAGTAGCCAGTCATGCTTGGATTTCTAGATAGATGTCATTGATCATTTTAGAGTCTTTAGAATGGCATCCAATGAGTGTGATGAGAATCTGGGTGTCATCTGCGTAGTTGGTATACGGGACACCCAGATTGTCGAGGAGGTCAAATAAGAGCTTCGTGAAAATATTGTATAGCGTGGGCGATACACACGATCCTTGTGGGACTCCACAGTTGATGGGCACTGGAGGCGCAGAGGCTGAGGGGGAAAAAACCCTAGCGGTTCTGTTAGAGGGGAAGGATTGGATCCATTTGGCTGCACTCGGTGAGAAAGCAGCTGCTGACGTTAAGTTATGGGTCAGGATTTTATGGTCTACCAGATCGAAGGCCACTGATAGATCCAAGAGCAGGAGGATGGCCAACTTGCCTCTGTCTTTAAGTTCATCCATCTGAATCTTAAGATCTAACAGTGCAGTCTCAGTGCCATGTCTGGGTCTAAATCCGGATTGGCGGAGGCCTAGTAAGTTGTTGTCTTCGAGGTGTCTTTAGATTTGAACATAGGCTGCGTGGTCCAGAATCTTTAAGAGAAAGGGGACTGTTGTAATGGGCCTATAATTCGCAGGAACATTCAGCTTTTTTAGCAGTTGCTTGACCCAGACCTCCTTGAGGTTATCAGGAACTGAGCAGTTTTTGAATGATGCGTTTATCAGAGTTGTGATGAATGGGGCTAACTCTCTTGCGCTGTCCTTGATGATAGCCGCGGGGCAAATGTCACCCTGACAGTTGGAAGGTTTAATACCCAGGATAATCTGTTCCACGTCTTTGATGGAGACTGGGAAAATTGGAAGGGGGTACACAATGGAGCTTGATGATTAGGTGTATCATTGGTATTGGACCTAGGGGGTACGTTTTTTCTTTTTGTTTCTATTTTGGATTGTAAGAGTGCAATTCTATCTGAGGGGGCCTTCTGGATATTTGCACACCATGCCACGTCTTTTGAGCAGGCGTCGTGATTGGCGCAGGGGACTCAAGTTCCCTAAGGATTGTGAAAAGTTCTTTAGTACTTGATTTGGCGTTTTGGATTCTTTCATTGTATATGTCTTTTTTGGTTCTGATAATAGCTGCTTTATAAGAAGAAGCAATGTACGCATATTTTTCCTTGTTAGCGGCAGAGGGGGATTTCCTCAAAACAGTTTCAGCTGATTTTTTTTCATTACGGAGCAGTTTTAGATCAGGGGTAAATCATTTCTTCTTTCCTCTCACCTGAAACTTCCTGTACCCCTGGCAAAGCCCCCCCCCCATACACCCCCCCGGCACTTCCACCTTCCTTCGCGGTCATTCGACCTATGAAGCGAGTGTCAGTGGCCGCTTTCGCCTCCACTTTCTCTCCCCCCTCCTGCCCCTGCGGCTGATTCCCTCTCTGACTCAGTCCTTTCCAACCTTCATCTTTCTATCTCCAACAATCTGGATATCCTTGCCCCTGTCATGAGGATACGTCTAAAACATGCCTTCAAGTGTAACTCTTGGAATGACCTGGCCGCTCTAGTGCCGAGTAGCTGAGTGTAAGCGGAGGGCTTCGGGCACATCCTCCGAAAAATTGGCCTGCCGCTTGCTCCAAAGGCAATACAGACTCTCCATCTTCTCCATGACGAGGGTCCATATTCAAGCCTGCATCTCTGTGAACACTAACAACACAGCCGAGCGTTTCAAAATCTGCAAGGGGCTGGACAATCCCACTGCAGTCTCCACCTCAGCTGTACCCTCCCAGCCCCTCTGCATGGCTCTGGCTTCACATTTCACTACTAAAACCCAGGACATACTGTCCTCACTTTCCTCTTCTCCTCATATTTCTCCCTCTACCTCTCTCAGGCCCCCTTTGGCCTCCCTCCCCCTCCTCTCCTTTTCTCCGCTCTTTTCCTATAACACCTGATGATGTTTCTAGACAAGTCTAATCTATGAAATTTACATCCAAACAGGTGCTCCCCTGCTTCTCCAGAACCATTAAGGGCAACATTGTTTCCCTTGCTCCAGCCTTGGCTGATTGAATCCTTCCTTTGCCACTGGATCTTTCCTCTCTTCTTAAGCACTCCCTTGTGCACCCTGTGCTAAAAAGGCCTCTGCTGACCCCTCCTGTCTGGCTTACTATCGCCCGATCTCTATCACTCCTTTCCTTCCAGGTCAAACTCCTAGATAATCTGGCCATCTCCCAGCTAAACCCTCCACACTGAATCTGGTGGTTGTCTCCATGACCATCAGTCTGGCTGCAGAGCAGCCAGAGGCACACAAACTGCTCTCCAGAACACCCATGAAGATTTGCTCTCTAACCTTGACTTCAGCTCTTCCTCTGTCCTCATCCTCCTTGACCTTTCATCTACGTTTGACACGGTCAAACACGCCACCTTGATTAATCAACTACACGAGAACCTTGGTATCACGGATCAGGATCAGGCTCTGGCTAGGTTGACCTCCTTCCTTCTGGACCAACCCTCCCCGGTGCAACTAGGGTACTTTGTCTCCACCACCTGTCTCTTCACATGTGGTGTCCCCCATGTCTCTATCCTCTCACCCTGGCTCTTCAATGTCTATCTGGCCCCTTTGGCCCACCTGATCTCCACCTTCTCCTCTAATTTTCAGTGTTATGCGAATGACACACAGCTCTATATCAGGCTAACCTCGGCCTCCTCCCCTGCCTTGCTCATTCCTGATTGTCTATCCGCTATTCAGGCATGGTGCGCCTCCAGGGATCTCTGCCTTAATGCCAGTAAGACACTATATGCAACTCTCTTCCTAAATACCTTTCATTTAGAACCCTCCGCTCATTTTCTTCTGTCTGCGGGTCAGGTGCTTCTCCAAGCAGAGAGCAGGGGCAGAGTACTCGCCTCTGCAGGTGCCTCCCTCTGGAATGGCTTTCTGCCCCACTCAAACATGAACCAGACCTCCTTAAATTCCGTAAGCATCTCAAGACCTTCCTTTTCTCCTCTTCTTTCTAGCTCCCTCTCCCCGGCTAATCTACCCTCCTGCTATGCCTGACTGAGTCTTACAGGGCACCAGGCCCCTCCCTGTCAGTCCTCCTGCACTGCCTCCTGGCCTACCTCACACTGCCGGGCTAGGACTGCAACCTTGTAGTCCCTTGCCTTCCTCGCATTTTACCTCTGAGCCCTGCTGCCCTGATTGCACTTCCCTTCGCACCCTCTGCCCTCCACTTCCCGTTATGCACTTGCACAATCGGTTGTCGCAAGACCTAGCAGGTTCGTTTGTCTTGTCTTGTACTCCGTTTTCCCCTCCCTTGTCTTGTTGCGCCTAGAAATACTGTATGGCTGCTTTATAAATACCAAATCAATCAATCAATCAGATTCCCACCTTTTCAGTTTCATCTGACTCTCTATGCCTCTCTCTGCCTCTCTCTCTCTGTCTCTATCACTCCTTTCTTAGTCGGGCTCTCTATAACCTTGTCCTCTCAACCTGTCTCTTTCCCTCCGTCTCAATATCTCTCACCCCTGTCCTTCACTCCTTACATGTATGTAGCTGTCGCGTTTCACTGTTTTGGTTCTGTTTCTCCCTTCAGCTCTGTATGTGCTACTGATTCATATACAGCGCCTCTGTCCCTTCACTTTTATTCTACTCTGCTCTTTCACATCGTCCCACCCCATTTCCAGTTTGCTTTCGCTGCCTTCCTTTTTTAAATTCTCTAACAGCCACAGTTGTTGCAGGTAGCAGGCCCCTTTCAGGTGACTCTGCTGTCGACTTCAGTAGCCGAGAAATAAACACAGCCTGAAACTTTCTTTCAGGCTGTGCTTATTTCCATTATTGTGCTGGAGGTAACGTGCACATAATGTCAGTTGAAATGCAGATACGTTTAAATGGTTTAGGTGATGCTTCACGCTGTGTGACCCATGCCTCCTTGAGAACGTGCCAGCCTGCCCCCCACTCCCAGGGGGGCGAGCCCCATACTTAGAAGAAGACCACTGGGGGGTCTATTGATACCTTGGCAGGCTTATATCCCAGTGTGTTTGCTGCTGCCAGGCTGTCGGAGCGGGTTGGGCATCACATCAGAGCAGAGTGATCCCATAAGCTTGAAAGTGGGAGGGCCTTAGCCCACCCGAGCCCAATGCTGGCATTGCCCATGCTGCCTACCACTCGTTGGCTCTTCATTGCAGCATGCTTAACCCCTCAAAGACTGATGCCATCTTTCTCCCTGCCTTCGATATTAAACCACTCTCCTCTCTTGCTTCCCCCAACCCCCTACCTCCTCACCACCTCATCCAAGTCTCACAACTGTGTGGTTCTCTTTGACAGAAACCTGAAACTCTTCCAGTTCATCCCCAACCACTGCAGCCAGACTCTGCCTTCTAAACATTACAAAAATCCACCCACAACTAACTCACCACTCAACTGAAGCACTTATTCTTCTCTTCTTATGGGAAAACTAGACTACTGCACAAGCCTGCTCCTTCATACTTGGCTTCCCAGTCCTTTGCGAACAATCTGTCTACGATCTCCTCCCAGCCCAAAAACCTAAAACCTTCTATTTCTACATTAATGAAATCGGTAATATGAACACTTCATCTGGAAAAGTCTTGCCTTGCCCTGCAAGAACTAGCATATATAAGATTGTTCCCCTGTCCGGCTCCCCGCTCAACTTGAAAAACAGCTCTTTCTGCTCTGGGGTCTTCTCCAAGAACCTAAGAAGACATGCTTACTGCTTCCCCTCAAGAAGCCTTGGATGACCATGATGTCTTTGCCAACTACTGCCCTCTCACCATGCCTTTTTATCGGCAAACTCCTGCAAAAAGATGGCTATATCTCAGCTCTAGTCCGTCACTTGAGAAAACAACCTTTTGCACAAACACCAATCGGGGATATGGCCTCCTAGAAGCCTCATTTTCACCCTACTGGTTGAGCACTTGCTTCTCCCGAGTGCTTTTGTTCTTCCTTCTATCTTGAAACTAAGAAGTTCTGCCTCTGCAGTGAGTCGCCCCTTTGCCCTTCCTAATGCCTCCTGTGGCTTTGCTCTCTTCTTTAGCCCTTTACACTAGGATTTGCTGCTGTTTTATCCTCACACTTTTTCCCCTTTCATTACACTTGCCCTTTATTGAGCCTTTTTTGCTATTCGCTTCACTGCCTCTTTGGGTACCTGTGTGTTCTGGCACTTATTGTTTACTTGGCTCAGGATTGGGCCTTTACGCTTACCATCACTTGCATACTGCTCTGTAGCATTGAGTTCCTGTGCAGGGCCATCGTAAGCAATTTTGGGGCCCTGGGCACAGACATCTTTGGGGCCCCCCTCCACCAAACCAAAGGAATTAAGTGATCAAGAATATCTGCCCCCCTCTCGCCGAAATCACAACCCATAAATTGATATGCTGCCTCACAGCATTAAAAATAAGGATGTTTACTCCCTTTAAGTACCCTTACCCTCATCATTCTTGCTCTAATCAGAATGATGAACAGGTACCATTTGAAGGCCAACATTATCAGTTTACAAAGAAGTTACTTCTGTTCTAGCATAGATTCAGGAGACTTTTTATCAATAGAATACAGGAAGGTATGCAGCCTGTAGTATTAATGCAGGACTGTATGTAAAAGGTACATGTAACCCAGAATATACAGGGAACTCACATTTTCTGCCTCACAGAACACAGACATGCTCAAGCATGGATAGAGGAGACCAACTGGTAGGAAGGAGAAAGCTACACATAGCATGGATAGTGGATGCAGATTAGAAGCTACCAGGAAGGTGTCTGTATCCAGAGAGACTGAGATTATAAATGGGACATGGTTTTCAAATAGTGTTGCCATTAGAAATCAAAAGAATAAAGTGCCTGTGGTGTGCAATATATCAATGCTCAGTATTATAGTAGAAGGAACACTATAGCTAGTGAAACCATGAGTGAGGCTGTTTTGAAGATCATACCCTGAGAAGGAAATCTCTTTGATGGGCTGGCAATTTCGAAAAGTTTAGGGACTGGCAATTTCGAGAGGCTAGGTAATACACGATCGAATTAGATACACAGCATCATACACACTGGTGAAGGGGTGAATCTGGGATTTGGGCCAACTCTGCAATTTCTGCGTTTGAACACTTTCATTACCAGTTCTTCCCATCAACTAAAATAATCTCATTTTATAAAACTGACTTGGAAAGTACACCAAACACATTAAAAAACATGAACATTTTTCAAAACAAAATATTATAGAACGGTGTAACACAGAATGATTCTAGCTTCATTCTCCCCATCATCAAGAGAAGTATATAAGTACCAGCATACCAATCAGTGTGATTTAACAGATCTGGATTGGTCTATCGTATTTTAAAGCTTTACATAGCTTTTTCTTTAGTCAAACGAGCAGACTTTAAAATATGCTTGCCCGTATCCAGCACCATCTGTTCCACTCCCTTCTACCACCTCTTCCACTCAAATGGCCTACATAAGAAGACATTTCAAGTAATGGGCTAAACAATGCCACCAGTATGTGAGGAGACAAACTTCACAGAAGACAGTACAGTCATGTACGAGATATTAGATGATTTGACCAGGATCACTGTATTGTCTGCTGGTAAAGCCAAGATACAAGCATGAAGGCTTTGGTTCCAAATTTGGATACGTATTCATCTCTTGTGCTAAAATGTATGGTCATCATTGGAGGTGATTGCCTAGCTTTTACAACACCCCATCTGAACAAACCAATTTCTAGACCTTGACCATAAGCATGACATGTTCTTTTTTATAGCAACCCCTATCTGGTGCAGGTACATTGCTGATAATAGCACCTGTTGTTCTGCAAGACCAAGTGCATACACAGGCAGGTTTATAAACTTCAGACATAGGAAAGGCTCAGCCAGCCTTACAGGAATGTGCTAGTTTAGGTCTGCATAGGAACACATATCTCTTCAATGAGTGCTTAACACATGAGCGAACTTCTGAACCATTGTCACACTCAATTTAACAATATGCATTTCAAATGTGGCTATTGCACATGATCAACATAATTCCCACAGGAAGGAAAGAATGCTACAGGAGTTGTGCCGCAAGCAACACACAAACATCTATAGCACAGTGAACACAGAAAGCATTACATGATGAATAGATCGAGGCAGAATGTGCTTGCCAATACAGACAGGCAATAGGTTTAGAGACTCAACACCATGCCATAAAATATCCTGAAGTGTGCTAGAACAAAGGGATCTTACGTCTTTAGACCATGCAGACTTGTGGGGCCCCCTCCAAGGTGGGGGCCCTGGGCAAGTGCCCCCTTTGCCCTCCCATAAAAACGTCTCTGTTCCTGTGTGTTCCTGCACTTCTTCCCCTTCCTGTTCCCTACAGCATTTCCTTATATAAATGTGTCAAGGCTGTGAACATTAGTTGTTTCCTCCCTCCTTTCCGCCTTCCGTTAGTGGCACCACAATGAGACTGTGCTTCACAGAGGGCGACTTAGAAATGTACAAAACTAAATAAATCTCCACATTTATAAACTACAACATGATACATATGTATTTTCTTTGTAATTATGACAAAGCACACCTGCTCACAGGAGCAAACCGAACTGTTTTTGCATTCAGAACATGTGACTAGTTGCCCTCCTGCCACATACCCAGTGCACGAGATGGCAGGCAACACTGTTGGTAGCTGGCTGCACGTCCTAGCTACCTCCACCAACACCACCTGCATTCTGATTAAGCTGGCATGGTCCTGGCTCGTTTAAAACTGCATAAATAGAATCTTGATCTTAATGTTACATTATCTAAGCGCTTGTTCTAAGTGCTCTTATTTCCAAAGTAACACAGAGCAGTGCACTATAATATGGTTTAAAATGATACATGATTACATAGTGCTTTTGGGCGCATGTAGGCACTTTTGCAACTCAGTCGATATATTTTGAATTACAGTGTGTGCTGCCTAGGTTCTAATTAGCCCCGTTCTAGGCGCCAGGACTCTGCATTTCATAGAAAATATTGTAAACAGAAAGATGGAAGTTTGGTGAAAGGGTATGCAAAGACACATTGTTAGGGGCCATGTACACGCCATATGCAAGTTTATGGAACTGTATCGTGACAAGTGACCTACACAGAGTTATAGCTAATAGTTGACTGCAAATCAGCACATCTTGATGGGAGCCAGGGAATCGGAAAATTTAGCCCGGATGTCAACTTTTCAGTTTGCATTTATTTGCAGGACAATTAGAGAAAGCATTGAAAAGGGTGCAGCTAGCAATACAAAAAAACATTTATGTAGCAGGCACCACACACATTTGGCGTTTGGCACTGGCATAGCAGTGGCTATTTTAGAAGAACTCAAACGGAACACATGTATCGCCTTTAGAATGACTAAGCAGTGAGACAAACCTGATTGTTGCATTGAGATCGCTGCATCAGCGGCCGTAACGCACTTGGTTGAACGAGGACGCTGATGGGTATTCAAACGCATAGCTCTCAACTCACACGCTTTTGGCGGGTGTCACCCGCCTTGTAAAGGGCTGACTCACCCGCCAAGCCTCCTGCACGCCCATGCATTTCAATGGGAGTCTCACCCGCCAAAAACAAAATCGGGTGGTTTCACCCGCCTTTGCAACACAAATGGTTGAGAGCTATGCAAACGCAAGATGGAAAAGTGCTGAAGGACGAATAGCCTCGGGTTTAAACAAGGTCATTTTTACCCATACCTTTCTTTGGTTTTAACAACACAGCAGAAACGTTTTAAAAAATGCATATATGTGGAAAGCATCTCTAGTCTTTACTAGCTAGGGTTGTTTGAATTTGCCAGACTTCACCTTCTCACTCATCATCACAAGCTTCACAAAGTTTTCTGCTGGTCTCATTTAGATGCACCATGCCTGTAAGTCTTTCTCTCAAACCAATTACTTCCAGGTCAAAAGGATGATAGAAATATGCCTCTCGTGCACTGCAGGAAGCAAGCAGCCTAGATGGTATAGCTATAGCACTTCCTGGTTGTTCTCTTCTGGCATCGTCTGAGAGTGTGATTGACTATATCTTCATGACTGAAAATCTGAATGCATTCTTTTGTCTGCTGTGTGGTCTTTAATTGTTCAAATGAAAAAACAGGTAATTACTTCTTTAATAGTGTCACTTTTATTTTTTAGGATTGTATTTCCCATTTATTAATATCTGTGATTTTTTTTATTACTCTTTATTTCTAATCAGTATGTTTCACTATTGCATTTTTCATGAATACACATCTTTTTCTATATTGCTTATCTATGTGATTAGTTAACAAAAACATTTCACATACATACTAAAATTACAATGTAAATCAGATAACATTTCAAAATACACATGCATATTCTAAAATTAGAAATCATATCTACTTATAAAATGTCATAACATGTGTAAAAAAGAATATACACCGTAGCACATTTACTGCTGAACTATGTTCGTATCATTACTGGTTAATTAATTGGTAATTATCAGGCATATTCAATATAATGCCAAATTCAGCGACATGTTACAAATATTCACACAGGTATTCCAAAAACATTTACTTTTGATTGAATCATTATGTCTTACGGTCCTACCCAGTAGGCTCATGTACAAAGGGCCTTTAGTTAGGCAACTTGTTAGAACATGTCTAGTTGTTTCTTTAATTTCTTTATTTTTACACATTCTACAACATTTCATATTTTCTGGGATTTTCATTAGCAGGATACATCTTCGCAGCTGGGGAGAAGGGCATGATAACAGGTAAAGTTGAGGGTTCATATGTCCACAGAAACCCCCTACATTGTCTTTATAATGACTCAGTGCGTTAGATGATCATTATTATAGTTCCAATCTTATAGTTCTAGCGTCCGAACAAACAGTTGTATTAGTTCATCAGTATTACTTTTCCAATTCGGAGACCATCCAATGTCATCAAAAAGACCTTCAACCCTTTTCCTGTAATTACCTCTTATTCTTCATCCTGTTCTCTCCCAGTATTTTCAACGTAGGGCAAGTTGGGTCAGTCCTTGCCCAAATGTACAATATACCCTGCCTTTTCAAAACCAAAGGAGAGATAGAGATGTGACCAAGCTCCAGCCTCAAAATGTCCACTGGCACAGCTTGAGCCAGACCCAGTATCCTCCTCCAGAAACGCCCTTCCAGTACGTGGAGCCATTTCAAGCTATCACTTGTCAATGCTTCTATTCCATAGATTAGAGTTGTGCAAAACAACTGCTTACATAAAATAATGATACCTTTCATAAGAGTATCCGGCTGTTTGCTTCGCAAAGTTAGCAATTTGCCCGTTTAGGCAATATCTTTGATCTTTGTTTGTTTGTTTGTTTATTAATTTGTAGGGCGCACCAAACCCTGAGGTAACTGGGCGCACAGCATAACAAGAATACTTAAAGCTTAGTTACAGAAATAAACAGGTAAAGCAAAGCTTGGTGGCTTAGTTACAAATGTCGAAATGTACAGGTCTGAAGCATACACTTAAACATACAACTGCAATCATTAGTCTTAATGGTCGTTAAGGCGTAACCAGGTGAGGGTGTTGCGTCTGAAGCTGTAATAAGACTGATCCCTTCTGAGCTCAACTGGTAGTGCATTCCATTGCTGGGCCGCTTTTACTGGGAAGCTGTTGCCTCCTGTTTTTTTTTGTCTGAATCTAGGTATTTGGAGGCAGTAGGAATTGGCTGTCCTAGAAGGTCGTACAGAAGTTTTTGAAGGTTAATGACACAGTTTTGAATAGGATCCTTTCGCTAATTTTTAACCAGTGATGGTTCCTAGCATTGGATATGCGCTCTCTAGTGGGGAGGTTCAGGGCCGTTCTGAGCACATTATTTTGCAGTGTCTGTAATTTGTTGATGATGTATTTATTGGCTCCTATGTACAGTTGTTACAGTAGTCCAATTCTGATAAAATGAGAGCATTAGCTAATATGATGCAGCTTGCTAGTGAGAGGAAGGGTTTACATGCTCTAATCAGTTTGCCAGTGTAGGCAGTGGATGAGGCCAAGGAGTTTAACTGTTTTTTTAGAGTTAGCGTGGAATCCAGGTAGAAGCCAAGTGTCTTCACTTCTTTGGCAACTGTAATTATGTTGCCATCAATGTTGAAGGCGCTATAGTCAGTGTCGAGGTTTTTTAGGTTATTGGCTGAGCCAAGAATTAGGATCTCCGTTTTATCGTCATTCAGGCAGAGGCCATGGGTTGCCATCCATGCCTGAATGAGGATGTGTATTTCATTTACTAAAGCTGTATCTGAGGTGAAATTGCCCGAAAGGGGAATGTGGATCTGGGTGTCATCTGCGTAATTTGCATAGGTGACACCCAGTCTGTCCAATTTGTCAAATAAAGGCTTAGTGAAGATATTATACATGGTTGGAGAGACGCAGGAGCCCTGAGGCACGCCGCATGTTGTTTAAATGCTGGACCCAATCTATAGCTTCACTCGAAAAGTGGCCAGCCGATGCTAGGTGTTTGCATAATACTGCATGGTTCACCAGCTTGAATGCTGCCGACAGATCAAGGAGGAGTAGCATAGCTGTGTTTCCTTTGTCGTTGAGCTCGTCAATTTGCGCTTTACGGTCTATTAATGCTGTCTCCGTGCCGTGCTGGGGTCTGAAGCCCGATTGGCGGGAGCCTAGAAGTTGGTTGGTCTCAAGGTAATTTTGAATTTGAAGATAGGCCACTTTATCCATTATCTTCAGGAGGAATGGGACCGTTGTGATGGGCCTGTAGTTTGTAGGGATGGAGGGGTCTAGGGTTTGTTTTTTTGAGAAGGGGTAGAACCCAGGAGTCTTTTAAGCTACTTGGGACAGTATTAGAGGAAAAGGAGGCATTCATGAGTTTAGAGATAAAGGGGGTAAATCTCTGGCCGCATCCTTAATTATTTGAGCCGGACAGTTGTCTCCTTTACAGTTTGACGGTTTTAGGGAAGCAATGATTTTTTCAGTTTCCTGAATGGAGACTTTGGAGAATTTAAATTGAGCTAAATCAGGCTTGTCATTAGGAGTGGTAGTGGTTGGTATTTCAGCAAGGGGGAGAGAGGCTTTTTTTACTGCGATTTTAGTTTGCAGTGTTTTTTTTTTATTTGCTAGGGCATTTTGAATGCTAGTGCACCATTGCTTATCTTAAGGCACGTTATCCGACGGAGGTATGGGCGATTCTAATTCCTGAAGGATCACAAATATTTCCTTGGTATTGGAGCATGCTTTGGAGATTCGTTCATTTTTTTGTTTGGATAATTTCGTTCTTGTAGTTATTAGCACAAAGATTTAGTTTTAGTTTATTTTCTTCCGTAGGGGAATGTTGCCATGTGGTTTCTAGCTTCCTTTTTTCCAATCTGAGTGCTTTGATGTGAGGGGTAAACCAGCTATTAAGGTGTGTCTGTTGTTTACTCTTGCATACCTTAAGTGGGGCAATGGTATCTTAGCCATAGTGTCGTTATAGAAGTCCACCAGAGTATCTGGGTCGGAATTGCTTGGCAAGGCATTAATCACAGGAAGGAGTAGAGGTAGGATGTTGTCTGGTGTGATGTTTTTCTTTGTTCTAGTGGGAAGAGGCGGTGCCATAATTTTATCTTTATCTATTTGTTTGTTAAGTGTTAAGCTGAGGTCAATTAGGAAGTGGTCAGTCCAGGGTTGGGGTGTAGTTTTAGTGATGGCTGTTGGGCAGTTTAAGGTGGCTACCCAGTCTAGGAGCCTGCCTTTATTATGGGTAGGGGAGAGGACTTTTTGGATGAGGCCATGTTCAGCAAGCATGGTAGCTATCGCTTGTGCTTGTTTGTCGTCCGGATCGTTAAATCCTAAATTGAGGTCACCTAAGATAATTATCTGTGAAGATAATTATCTGAATGACACCTGGCCTAGTAGGATCGTTATCTGTCTCCCCTTGTTCACCCCCCTGCCTCGTCGCGCCTTGAAACACTTGTGTATAGGCGCGTTATAAATGCCATATCATATCATATCATATCATGTTGTTAGCAAGGAGGCTATATATGTCCTCTTCAAATGAGCCTATGTGTCCTGGTGGCCTATATATAAGGTAGATTGTTAGAGTGCAGCATGGGGATATAGGCAGTTTCGCCGAGAGTAGTTCACAAGATTTTAGTGGGGGTAGCGTGGATAGTCTTAGGTCCAGGTTAGCTTTAGCAGTGATAGCTAAGCCATCTCCTCTAGAATTGTCTGTCCATTCTTACGAGTTGATAGTCTTCTGGTATCGCCAATGAGAGCACTGGGCCAGCTGCCTCATGCAGCCAGGTTTCTGTGACCGCTAGGAAGTCGAGGTTGTCAGATGTTAGAATATTGGCTATTTCGGTGGCATGAGCAACGACAGATCTGGCATTAGATCTGAATTAGTTTGCATGTAGGCTTGCGCCCTATATAAAGTGGTATGTTTAGAATGGGTACGGTGGTTTAAGTGGGTATTGCTAGTCATTTTAGGTTTGTGGAGGGTGGAGAGTCTAGCTCGAAGCCTAGTATTTCTGTTCAGTGTAAGACAAGGTGCATATTTGATTTGATCCATGGTTATCAAGATTATTTGTATGAACAGCAGTGGTATAGATAACAGTAGGGTTTTGCTGACATACATCGTACGACAGTTAGTACCGGCTACAGTAAACTAGATTAGAGGGGCTGAGGCTAGTACCTAGTTGGCATGAGCTAGGTCAGGCTAGAATCAGAGTAGGTGAGGTAGGCTACTATAGTATATGTACAGCCTAGGCACAGCCAGCTAAGTTCAGTCTGGGTACAGTGGTTCACATGGGCTAGATTCAGTGTGGGCACAGTAGGCTAAATTCAACAGCATAGGCAAAGTAGGCTAAGTTAAATACAGGCACGGTTGGCTAAATTCAACAACATGGGCATAGTAGGCTAAGTTAAACAGCATATTCAGAGTAGGCTACAGTTCAGATGTATCTAGCAGCACAGTAGGCTAGTTTAGGCAATAGGCATCAGCAGTATCTAGACATGTAATCTCAGCACAAATTCAGATGTACATAGCAGCACAGTAAGCTAATTCGGCTTTTGGTCAATATCAAAGCATAGCATAGCAGTACACTTCAGTGGGCTTGTTCAATTTAGGGCGAGTATACATGTAAATTGGTGCAGGAGAATACAAGAGTGTGGTAAGATGTGGTAAGATCAACTTTCAAATGGTCATAGGCAGACTATGTGGAATCACAAATACAAATGGCATTATATGTATATAGCACGTTGGAGGGATATAAGCAATGGCATGGAAGCTAGTGATTGCACAATCCAAACATGGAGAACATGCAGCAGTGTTAAGCACGACATTTGTATGTTACTTTTTGGCTTCAGTAGGATGCACTTAGTAGTCATTCAATGGGCACAGGTAATTTATGACAATGAAGAGCGGGATCACTTGCGGACTGCTCAGAGTTTGTGCAGTAATGAAAGGATTTTAGTCGGCGCGTGTGAAGATAGTCGGTAGAGGATAAATGTTAGGTACGCCTGCGCAGTAGGGTACACCTTGTTTTGAGGGATGCAAGAAATGTATTAAACGCATGTGCAGGCAAATGTAGGCACACGGTAGAGGTAGGGAAATATCTTGGGAGGGTAAATTGTACCTGGTAGATGCAGCTGTGACCCGTATGAACTGGCCAGGGGGGTCTGGCTGACGGCGTGTACGGCTGGGGACAGGCTGGGGACAGGCTGGGGACAGGAGAAAGCCTTGTTTCCTTGGGCCTTCGTTCTGGTGGGCCGGCTTATGCTTGCCGGCTGTGATAGGTGCTTGAAATGCACGCTACAGCCAATCCGGGCTCAGCCAGGGCAGGGTTAAAGAAATGCTGAGGGGGCTGAAATCGGGGCGGCCATCTTGAAGAGTGCAGCTTTGTGGTGCACAATGGTGGTTGCTCTGGGGTGCAGGTCTCTGCATCTGCACGGGTAGTCTTAGATTCAGCAAAATATTATTGACGATTTCCCTCGGACGCGCACTGTTCAAAGTGCTCAATATGGGATCACAAAAGCAATTCAAGTAGCAGTATCAAGATATGCTGGGCTCTCACCAGATGGGTGTGTGAGCCTCTGGGGGTCTCGGGTCGTCTCCTGGGGTGGGGGCTGCTGCTCCAGCAACGGTCCTGGTGCTCCTGCTACTCCGATGGAGCCACGCAAGAGAGTGGGAGGCTCGGGACAGGATAAAGCCTTGTTTCCTTGGGCCTTCGTTATGGTGGGCCGGTTTACGCCTGCCGGCTGTGATATGTGCTTGAAATGCACGCTACAGCCCATCCGGGCTCAGCCAGGGCAGGGCTAAGCAAATGGCGAGGGGGCCAAAATCGGGGCGGCCATCTTGAACAGAAAGCTATTCTGTTCTTCAAACACCCTACTTACTTTATCTCTACCCCTCAATATTTATAGTTATCCACATACGCTAATGGACCCTGCGGAGAGAGGATAGTTGGCCATTTCAGTGCTCTGCTTGAGAAGTGCATCGCCTTAGTTTTATTTAGGTTGATTATTAAAGAATTAACATTGGCATAGGCCCACAACTCCCTTAACACTGTTTATTATACCAAAATAAATGTGGTCAAAGATGACTAAAGTCATCTGCATATGAGATACAATTGACCAGAGTTTGGGCCAGCCTAGGAAGATAACTGTGCACCTTTCAATCTAATGGGCAGGTCAGCCAGATATAATGTTAATGTTAATTGTATTTATATAGTGCACCGTCACCAACGAAGTTGGTCTTCAGGCGCTCAGGCGGATCTGTAAAGAAAAGGTGGACAGGGTGGGTTAGTGGTTGAAGAAGGCGTAGGAAAGTGAGAGATGGTGTACTGTTGGCAGCTTCAGTTCGGTTTCACTGTGCGCTGAGCTTGGGTGTGCAAATAGGATCAAAGCGGGCCTCGCATGCTGTTGTTGCAATCTCTGTGTTGGTTGTTTGTTGTTGTGGTGTAGTGAAGTCCATGTGGTTTGCTGTGAGAGAGGTGGTTGTGTGGGTTTTGTGTGAACTAAGTAAGCAGAAATTGGAGGTTTTGGTTAGTGGGTTGTATGTTTCATAATCCTTGTAGTTTAGTTTATGTATCAGGTAGTCATAATGGGTTTGTATATTCTCTCTCTAGGTTTAATGATTGTCTAGTTTCTGTGGTTATACTGTGGCTAGTTTAGCTGATTAATTGACATAGTACCCGAGGTTCGGAGAGCATTGTCCCTACATCGATATTGGGGTTTTATTATCATTAGCCAGCTTCTTCTATCTATTTACTGTCGGTAGTCCATTGGGTGGTATAAACATCTCTTCCTTTCCTGACTGCTTATTTTCAGGGCCGGGGAAGAGGTTGGCCTCCAGCTAAGCTATTGAGCTTGGTACACCCAGGGTGTGTGCATATACCTGCTTAGGTAGTGGAGTAATATTATCTCTCCTCGTTCTTTCCGATGCATTACTGTCAATGTTCCCTTGCTGCCTGTGCCCCCGAGGTTGTCGGGTGCCATTGCTGGGTGATACCTTGCTCTCGCTTCCGATGGAAACAGTGGGTGTTCTATTTGTAGTTGGTGAGGATTGTTTTTAATTGATAAGAGGATATGGTATAAGTTGAATAGCAGGGGGGCTAAGACACAACTCTGCTTAACGCCCCAATTTGTAGGGACCAGGGATGTCATGGCTTCCCTGCCATCCAACCTCACACACACTTGTGTATTAGCATGTAGCAGCTGAAATGTATATAGTAGATCCCCAGGGCAGTCAAACGATATTAGTTTCCCCCACAGTCTCTGTACTGTATTGAATGCTGCCCTGAAGTCCACAAAAACTGCGCAAAATGCTGGATGACTTTGGACATTTGCCTTTTGTATCAGTAGGTCCATCATTTGTAGGTTATGTACGGTCGATGAGCTAGCTCTGAATCCCATCTGAAATGGATTAAGTATCCTAGCTGACTTGACCCACATTATTAATTTATTTAATAAGAAAGAGCCAAAGATTTTCCCGGTTACGTTTAACATTGACAGGAGCCTATCATTTGCTGGTTTGCATCGTAACCCTTTTTTATAAATAGGGACCAGAATGGCATGGCAGCACATTGTAGGGATAGTGCCTTCATCACACACTTTCTGATATAATATCACTAGTATTTTTACACAGGCCTTGGGATTGCTCTTAAGGACTATGCTAGCAAGGCCATTTGGGCTAGGAGCTCTGGAGCCTTTTACGTTCCCACTCTCGGCCTCAATGGCGTCCTCATCGCATGTTAAGTTCCAACCTCATCATGCTATCCGTCGCACATGCCTCTATGCATCTATCGTCTGTTCATGTCTTCCTGATATGCTCTGACTATACAGGTGCACTAATAGGGTTGATACGATTTTGAGCCAATGGGCCTTTAGCTGTTCACAACATTCCCCATCATGTGTGTGTGTTTCCACCCTTTGGCCATGTTTCTTCCTCCACTTCAACCAATTACGATACTTATTTTTTTATGGCTCTAATCAAATTCAATTGTTGCATCAACAAACACAGCACACGACGGACACCGACCGGATACCACACCAAAAAGCTCAGCGAACAGTGTTAACCGAACTGAAGCTGCCAACAGCACATCACAGCTCCCTTGCTCTTTCTCCAAACTTTGTCCTACTAACATAACCTTAACCTACCCCCCCTTTCTTTCAGATCCGCAGAGCGCCAGGGGCCACTATAGTTGTCACAGTGCGCAGTATAAATATCCTTTAACATAAAGATCACATTTAGCTTTTGTTTACTAACTTGCCTGATTTCATGATGCATTTTCGTCTTCTCATCCCTTATCTTCTTGTAAAGAATATTTTGTCACGGTTTCCCATCTATAAAACCTGTACTTCCCTTATTTATCGCTATATCCATAGACTGACCACTCAGCCAAGCTTCAATTTCTTTAGAGGTCAATTGGCTTAACCATATCATGTGGTTATTTTTAGGTTCTTAATGTAATTGCCATGGATTTAGCTTTCTAGTTGATTCAATTTCCTGCCTCATTTACCATAATCTTACCCATACCTGCTAATGAATGAGCAACAAAGTCCAGAGCCAGAGATATTATGGCGGTGCAATGTTCATTTTATCAGCGTATTGTTTTCGCTGAGTTTTCTGCCAGCAATGTTTTTTATTAAAAAGATTTTTTTGCTGCACAAAACTCATCACAAAATATGGGTTTGTGGGGTGTAAAGGGATATAAGGGGTAGGTGGCGTGGGGACTAGGTTATAAATAGCTGGGAAGGGTGGGGGTTATGGTGGAAACCCCCACAAAAAATAAAATAAATAATCAATTAATTTTTGCGGCAATAAAACAGCAGCAAAAAATGCTGAAAAAAAAACAGCCAATGGAATGACGTATAACCGTTATAGCATGGTCTCTGAGAGTGCTAGTTTCAGCCACCATGCCATGGGCAAGAGGGAGGAGTTTGAAATTCACACATACGTAGTCCAGGGTTGCCTTTTATTCCCCGCTCATCCAGGTATATACCCCAGGACAATCCCCATTTGTTCTACCATTTAATAGGACCATTTTCCAGTCACACAGGAATTCGAGCCACAAATCTCCCTGCTTGTTTGACCATCCCTGTTTCGTAGAGCTTTCGCCCTGTTTCTGGACTGATATCTTTACAAACAGTATTTAGGTTGCCAGCAATCAATATCATATCCATACCTTCTCTGGCTGATAGAGTACTCAACACATCAGAGACACATATAAATATGCCCCTGGAGGATCCTAGATATCTATTATCAATAGTCTCTAACCAGCTGTGTGAGTCATGCACATCACTTCAACTGCCAAAACACAGTCTTTACCAGTAGATGTATCAATCCTAACTGATTTCATGCTCCTCTTTACCCAAATAAGCAACCCTCAGAGGACCTCCCAACTGTTACATTTTTTGCCATTGTCTGATGTATCAGGTACCCCTGCAGATGGAATTGAGTAGTGAGCCAGCTCTCCAGTAATAAGATATCATTTGCTATCAGTTTACCTAGTGAACCCGTAGTCTTATGTAAATGGGTGCCGGGTATCCCCTGGTATTCCAAGACATTGGGCCTCATTACAAGTTTGCCGGTCCGGAAACAAGGGTGCGGGTAAGCTCACTGGCACCCTTGTTTCCTGACCAGCAAACTACGAGTTTGCTTGCCGGGGCCGCTGCGCCTGACAGGTCTGACCCTGCCGGGCACAGCGGCCACAATAGGCAGACTCTTCATGGAAGCACGGCACCGTTAGCAATGGTGTCAGCGCTTATGAGTCCCCACTCCCATACAGCCCTATTGGACTCTGTTTATTTATTTATTTATATATTTATTTATTTAGCGCTAAAGCCTGCAGGCATCGGAGCGCGTTACAAAAAGACGGAACATATAGATGCAGAGTAACAGGACAGTGTGAAGATACATATAGTGATCATCTCATGGGTGCTAAGGGTTGACATGAATCAATGGTTATTTGAATAAAAATGTTTTTAGATTCTTTCTGAATTGGGTATAGATGGGTTCAAGCTTCAGGGACAGAGGTAGTTCATTCAATTTGTGGATGCTTCTGGTAGGGAATGCCTTCCCAAGGCCATTTAGCTTTTTTGTTGAGATGGTTTTTAGAAGGCCTTTGTTTGATGATCTTAGGCATCTAGTTGGTACGTGCCACTTAAACTGTTTCTTTAAGTAAGCTGGGGCTTTACCATATAGGCATCGATGGACCATGGTGAGGGACTTAAAGGTGATTCTCTCTTCCATGGCCAGCCAGTGTAGATCTTTCCTATCGCCTGTGATGTGTTCTCTTCTTGATGTGCCAGTGATTGTCCTAACCACGTTGTTTTGAATAACCTGGCATTGCTTCAGGCATTTACTGTTTGCTCCAAGGAGCAAGGAATTGCCATAATCGAGTCTTGAGAGTATTGTTGCTCTGGCTATTGTGGTGCTATTCTTCTGCTCAAGCAGGGGTCTGATTTTTTTCAAGAGTTTTTGATGGTACTGGCAGTTTCTTTTTAAATAAGCTGTATGAGCCTCGGCTCCTAGAGAGGCTTGTAAGTAAACTCCTAGCGTCTTCACTTTCTCAGATACTGATATTAGAGTATTTTTGATATTGAATGAGGAGTAAGATGAGTTCAGTTGTTTTCTGGGGATCCAAAAATCATTAGCTCAGTCTTGGTGCTATTTAGGCACATCCAGTTGTCCTTCATCCAGCTTTCGACGATGTTTTATATGGTGGTTAGTTTATCGCTGTCTTGTCTTATTTGTAATCTCCGCAGAGCTCAAAGACCAGCTGGGTATCATCAGCGAAGTTGGTAAAAAATATTCCCATTTGGGACAGCATGGAAATGGGGACTAACATTTTACCGGCACCTGAATTCCCGGGCCGCCGGACTTGTAACTACCCGGTGGCACCGGTAAAATGTTAAGAGTCGGGTGGCAACCCATTGGAAGCACCAGCAGGGTTACCGCCAGACTCGTAATGAGGCCCATTATCTTATTTATTCACAGGCTACTAATGGTCTGAGTCATAGGTTTAGCTGGCATGAGACTCAGCAACCACTTCAATACTTATGGTGCATTCACACTTGTAACTACTTTGGTGACAACTTGCCCACCTGTTTTTCTCACAACCTTGAAGTATTCAGCAGTTCTCCAGCATGGATCTGGCATGAATTCACATGCTCATGAATATTCCCTGTCGTCAGGCTGGGCATCCTCAGTAAAAGAAAAACAGTTTCACTTTCACTTACAAACTGTATTTCTCCTTTAAACCAATCACTGTCCTATCGGTCATACTGCCACCATCCAATAACAGTCCTCCCCCTAAGCCGCTCCTCTGGCAGTCATCTTTAGATTTGAGAAGGACGTAAAGTGGCATTATGATCAAGAAGAGCCACAGAGGGGAACGAGGAAGGGTTAGCATGTGAAAACATGCCAGACCCATGCTGGAGAACAATAGTTACAGGTAAGTAACTTGTTCCTTCTCCAGAATGGGGTCTGGCATGGATTCCCATGCTCATGAATAACGAATACATAGCAGTACAACATTACACAACCACAGGAGGTGGCAAGGCTCAACAGAAGCAATTACTCTTACCGCTGGAACAGACTCGCCTCAAGCGAACAGGTTGCGCAGCACTGCTTGGCTGACTGTGGACTCCTCCATGGAATCCCTGTCGACGCAGTAGAACTTTGTGTAGGTGTGCATGG
Organism: Ambystoma mexicanum; assembly: GCF_040938575.1. Lineage (NCBI taxonomy): Eukaryota > Metazoa > Chordata > Amphibia > Caudata > Ambystomatidae > Ambystoma > Ambystoma mexicanum. The sequence continues at coordinate 723,635,328 of NC_090923.1, forward strand.
ACCTCCACATAGCAGCCTGAAGATGTCCAGCAGGGGCACACCAAACAGTAACGCCGTCGTCGCAGCGATCGCCCTGGTGGAGTGAGGTCTCGGACAGCCGGGCAGCAGTCGGTTCGCCAAACGATGACAATACATGATGCAGCCAGAGATCCACCTTGAGATGGGAGCATTTGACAAGGCCTTCCCATGGTTCACAGGACCAAAGTTCACAAACAGTTGTGAAGTCTTCTGAAAATTCTTTGTGTGTGTCACATAGAACTTTAAGGCACGAGCAATGTCCAGCGAGTGCAAGGCCCTTTCAGCTGGTGACAAAGGTTTTGGGAAAAAAACAGGTAACACCAAGGGCTTGTTGAGGTGGAATTCAGACGGAACCTTTGGCATGAAAGAGGGGTGCGTCCACAGCACCACCCTCGATTTGTGGTTGTGGACAGGCATGGTTGTTTGCAGGATAGGGCCTGGATTTCACCCACCCTCCTGACAGAGTTGATGGCCACAAGGAAAGCCTTTTTCCACGAGTGGAACTTGAGGGGGGCTTGATGCATAGGCTCGAAGGGGGCCCCAATGAGCCTTGCCAGAACCACGTTGAGTTCCCACACCGGAGCAGGGGCCTTCACCAGCGGGAAAGATCGAAAAAGTCCCTTGAGGAACTCCTTGAAGAGTCGATGAGACCACAGTGAAGGTATTCCTGGAGACCTGGTGTAGCTGGAGATGCACCTTAATAGAAGTGTGTGCCAGGCCGGCCTTGCCAAGGAGAGCAGGTATGGAAGAATTTGTGGGGCAAGAACCTCAGCAGGGTAATCTTCTGTGACCAGCACCACGTAGCAAAACGCTTGCACTTTTTAATGTAGCACTTCAAAGTCGACGACGCCCTGGCCTTGGCAAGGACGTCTCTGCAGTACGCAGGCAACTCGTATCCACCAAACCCTAGGGCTGCAGGAGCCAAGCCCTTAGGTTCACTGATCCTGGGTCATGATGCAAGATTGAGCCTCCTTCCCTGGTGAGAAGATCCGGAACTACCGGGAGCTTGACTGAGAGCGACACTAACAGACTGAGAAGGTCCAAATAACAAATCTGCCTCGGCCACGCCGGGGCAATGAGTATCATCTTGCACGGGCACCGTCTGAGTGTGCTGATGACTCGTAGCAGGAGAAGGAACGGCTTCTCAGCTGGTGAACCAGGGTTGGCTCCTACACTGGGGATTCAGGGTTGGTTCCGGGTGGTCTTGTTACCAGGTGCTGCTTGGTTAATGTCAAATAATAGAGCTGTTTGTATGACCTCCTTTTTAGGCCTCTTGTAGTTAACAAAGTTCTTAAGTTCTCTGGGGATCCCTTCTCCCCATTTCAGTTTGGTCAAGTTCCAAAATACCATAAAAAGAAAATGTATCACAGTTCCTTCTATAAGCTTCTTGGGGTTCCCTTCCCCAAGCTTCAAAATTCTTAACAACACAATCAAAATGTCAAGTCTTCAGGCCTCTTCAGGTTCCCTTCCCAAAGCTCAGATCCCTTTCAACACTTAAACACAAAGTCATTCTTTATCGGGATGTATTCTGATTTCTTAAAGTTCCAATTGTTAAACACACATCACTCTTGGAATATGTTTTACTCAGCAGTTCTTTTATACACTGTTTCTTCTGGGCATAGGACCAGAGGCTTTTGAGAATGCCAGGATATTGCCTTTTCCTAGGCGTGACCATTCGGACCCTGTTGCCCCTCTCTTGGCTTTGGTTTCTCTCATTTTGTTTTCGTGCCTCTCTCACCTTCCTGCTTTGTGCGCCTGCCCCTTTTGTTTCACTCGCTCCTCTTTTCCAGAGTCACTTGTCCTCTTGTGACTCTATCGTGCTCTCTTGCACTTTCCTTTCATTCACTTTGTTTCTTTCTATCTGTTTTGCTCCTCTTGGGCCACTTGCCCAACTTTACTTTCAACTTGCTTTTCCCTTTTGTTTTCGGGCCGCTTGCCAGCTTTCAGTTCTGCATGTTTCTGGGCTTTTTACTTCTGTGCTGCTTTCACACCTCTTTATGTTTGTACTGCTTTCTTCCTTTTACTTTCTTGCTCACTATTTCTGCTTTCTGCTTTTTGCTCCGTGCCGCTTTTCAAATCTGTCTTTAACTCTGGCTTTCTTTCTTTTCCCCACACCATCTAACCACACGCTCCCGAGTTTCTCTCATTTGAAACTCACTGGGCAGCGCAAGTGCTGACAAGCGGTTTCGTGGGGATGCTGTGGGTCGAGGTCAGGATCTCACCAACTGCCCCTCTGACACCCGTGGGCGACTGGCACACGGCCAAAGGGAACAAGCACTCACACAGACTCTGCCAGCTGGGTCCCAGCTGCCTTCCTCCGGCTTGCAGGAGGCATGGCTCCTCCAACACGCTGCAGCCCGCTCTTCACACTGGGCCAGCGTTCCAGCATGTTGCGCTCCTCCGGATCCTTTTTCCTGCAGCTCCCAGCTTCATGGCTCCTCTGTGCTTTCACAGCTCACACATTCACCTGATCATGACCGCACCTCATATAAGGAACCAGCTTGTCAAGTGGAGTCAGGTGGAAACCATCAGTATTGGGTGCCTGACTCTGCCTGACTCTATCAACGGGACAGTGTGAGTGTTTTCTACAGTCGGTTGCCCTTGCTTTCCCCATGTTATTCATAGGGGAAATCTTCATGGATCTCAGTGGCCTCCTCCTTGTCTCAGTATTTTTCAAGATTAGGGAGGACGCAATGAGATGTGATTGTAAACACCCCACAAAGGCAGAGGGAGAGTAGGTTACAGTGGGCCTCATTACACGTTGTGCGGTAAGGGATTAACGTTACCGGTAAGGGAATACCGGTATCGTTAAATCCCCATGCCAATTACGACTCGGATTACCGCTATTAGCGGCACCACAAAGTACGGTGCCACTAATAGCGGCTAGTTCGCGGGCGCGGGACCCTTCATCCCGTAAATAGCGCCATGCCGCTAATAGCACACCTGCCACAGGTGGACACAATCAGCACAGGTGGAGGCAATGGAGACTGTGGCAGCACAATAGGAGCACACCACACCCCTTCACACACCCCTTCCCACACCAAGATGGTTCTAATACTAGCAGCATTACATGGGCTGGAGGACATGATTGCAGTGCAGCAGCACAGAGGAGACGCAGGAGGAGGAGGGCAAGACAGGCGCAGCAAGCACCACCAGGGCACCTAGTCATACCATAGAGGCAGCCACCAATCCCCAGGATCCGAGCCAGTCCATTTAGCCTAACCCCTGAGAAGATACACACCCTGTACCGTCTGGACCGGGATACCATCACCAGCATCGTGGACATGATACATGACGACATTGTGAGCCTCATAGACATCAGAACTGCCATCCCCCCTCTACTGAAGGTGGTGACTGTGCTCTACTTCCTGTCCACAGGCACCTACCAGCATACAGTGGGGCAGATGCATGGCATCTCACAACCAGTATTCTCACGCACGCTGAACCAGGTACTGGATGCCCCCCTGAAGCATGCACCTGAACACATATTCATGCCACGGACTGCCCAGGAGATCGCAAACACCAAAGTTGGCTTCTATTCACTGGCAGGCATCCCAAGTTGCATTGGGGCCATCGATTGTACCCATGTGGAATTGGTGGTCCCACATCACAATTAAGTAGTCTACCGAAACAGGAAGCAATTCCACTCCATCAATGTCCAAATGGTATGTGACGCTAACAAGATAATCACACATTGTTGTGCCTGATTTCCCGGATCAACCCATGATTCCAGGGTCCTGCGGAACTCAACCATACCACGCTACATGGAGCGACAAGCCGGACATCGTTCGTGGCTACTTGGTGAGTAGCAGGGCAAGCACATGGCAGTGTGATTGGGGGGGGAGAGAGACATACTCCAACTGGGTGTGATTGGGGGCGGGGAGAGATACATACTCCAACTGGGTGTGATTGGGGGGGGAGATACATACTCCAACTGGGTGTGATTGGGGGGAGAGATACATACTCCAACTGGGTGTGATTGGGGGGGGAGATACATACTCCAACTGGGTGTAGCTAGTCGTCCGTAGGACAAATGGACATACAGATGTACGCCAATGTCCATCAGGGAAGGCCGCAATGTACTTGAGAAGAACCCACATGCAATTATAGGCTACACAACATAGAGAACAATCCAGGTCTACGAATATTACACATCCATCCACATCCACATTGCACCTATTGCCACACCACATAATACACAAATCAGCAACATGGCGTCAAGATGGTAATACAGTATTAGCGCAGCACAGCATCAATACAGAAATGTGCCCTTGAATGCATGAAAAGGGATCACCCCTAGCCATAGCATTGAACCACACACCTATAGCACCAGTGAAGTGATGCTACACAGCATGGCAACATCAATGTCGGAATGGCAGTACACTAGCAGTGTGGTACCAAATATGCCTGGGCTCAGGGACACCCAAGACCTGGCCTCACCCAGGACATGTCAATTGCTATCAGTGCTTTCATCGATGCCGCTACGGGTCTTTTTGGGGTCTTTAGCGGCATGGTGGTAGGGTCATTACCGGCATGGCGCTATGCTCGTGTCCGCGTACTCGTAATGGTACGCTTTTAGCGGCCTCTTGCCAAGGCAGACACGTTAATAGCGCCATGCCGGTAAATTTCGATTTTTAGCGCACAACGTGTAATGAGGCCCAGTGTCTTTTGGACAGGAAAATACCATATCTCGCTTGAGGGCTTTCTCCTCCCAATCTCCCGTGACCCTCCACCCATGTGATCCTCCCTTGCTTGTCCACCCCCAGGGTCGGGATCCAAAAGCGATGGCCCTTCCCTGGCTATCTGAATGGAAGATCCCGATGGAGTGGTTGGGAGAACACCGTCAGGTTTCTCACAGTATCCTGCTGTTACTTACAACTTTCAGGCGTAGAATACTTGTCCTCCATTATCCTGGCAAAAGTCTCAATATCTGATGCTGAATACTCTGGAGGCTCTGGTGCTGAAGTCAAGTAGTTGGGGAAATTATTGTGTGTAGAAGGCAGGCATTCTGGTGGTCTTCCTGAAGCATAAGAAGGGCAGGCTGGAAGTTCTTCGGTAGTAAATGGTTGGGATTCAGGAGGAATCTCTGGAGCTGAAGGAAATGCAGCAAGAGCTGACAATGTTGACAGTTATACTTCTAATATTGGCACTGAAGATAATCCGGCCACAGGTGTCTCATCAGCTGAAGGCAAACAAGCAGTAGGCTTTGAGACTGAAGACATGCACTTAGGAAAGACTGTGGGAGGGTATATTGCTGAAGAGTGATATGCTGGATGAGTCGCTGTAGCTGAAGACCGGCATGTCAGGGGGGGACTTTGAGGCATGCATGCTGAGCTATCTCGGCAGCTGAAGACTAGCATTTACAGGACTCTGGGGCTGACCATATGCATGGTGGAGGCTCTCGAGTAAATGGCATAAATGGCACAGGTTCATTGATTGAAGACACTTATGCCAAAGATGACTGCAGAGATGGGGACTGAAACGTAGAAGGGTCAATGACTGTAGGAAGAATTACTGAAGTCTCAGAAGTCGACAGACACATTGGGGACTCAGGAACGGAAGGCACCTCTAGGGCAGTAGACTCCTTGACACCAGTAACCAAAGACTGAGCTGTACATTTGCAGTACCTTTCCTTAGTGGATGACAGAGTGTCTTTCTTTGTAGAAGTCAAAATCATCCAGAGGAATCACCATAGTAAAGTATCTGTTAATCAAGATTTCTTCAATTGTCCACTCATCTGTCATAGCCTCTGAAAGTGGCAGATTAACAACCAACTGTGCAGGAATCACCTGCAGGGTTTCTGGTTCTGTAGACTGGGGATTGAGTTCATCAGAACATGGAATCTATACTTTCTCTGACTGTTTCTTGTGACCGAAATTGGTAGGAGGAAGAGTGAATACAGAATTAGCATCATGTTCCACATCAGCTAGATCATCTACTTCAGTCTCAGCAGATGGATCAAGAGCAGAGCCTAAGCCTACTGTAGTGACTGCATCTATGTAGGCCACTCTTGGAGATTGGGTTTGAAATTCAGAAGCTTGCGTGTATTCTAGGTCAGGGTTGTGACAAGCTGCTACACAGGAAATCTTAGGTAAAGGAGTGCATAGTAAATATTCAGTTAGCTGGAATCCCTGACAAACAGGAGAACACATGTCAGAAACTGTGCTCTGATTAAGTGCTGCACTAGAAGAAAGACATTCAGTCCCAGTAGATCTTGAATTATGACAAATATCATGGTCTAATAAAGTCTCTGGACTCAGGGACTGAACATTGTTCACATCATGAACAATGAATAAGGTCTGAGGTGTATTCAGTAAAGACTGTAAGGTTATATTCTCCTCCTGTAAAGAAACACATTCTTGTCTTAACTCCTGAAGTTTAGCTTTTAGCATATCTTGCATTAACTTTACATCACTATCAGTAGGCCCGGTGGGAGGCATGGTAACCTCAGAGCTGCATCCTACACTAGCAATCTGTATGTGCACCGATTGCACATGGCCGTTTACTGCTGGCAGGTTCTGTGATTTCTTCTTTCTTTTAGCAACTTTGTCTTTCCCTTAAGCAAACCATTAACATCAGACTTCTTGACATTAGGGACTACAGTATGTTCTTGTACAGGGAAGTATGCTGCAGACTGAGGGTAGAAAACAGAAATTATGCAAGGAACCCCTCCATTCTTTGTTTCTATCATTAAACTGTTCAATCTGAGGAGAATCGTAACTGGAAACATGGGTTTCAACAACAGAGGTACTCTTGCGTAGCAAGCCTAACAGTGTGTTGCTTTCTGCTGCTAATGCTTGTGCAGACATAGAATCAGGATCGGAATAATAAACAGAACTAGGATCTGGCAACGTAAGATGTGCCATCCCGTGGGAAAATACTCTGCACGTAAATACCCATTCGTTACAAGGAGTTCATTGATGTCAGAATTGGTGATTTGATTGTCGTAGGTAAATGTAGAGGAAACGTTCTGTACAAACTTGTAAGAGGCTTTACTGTCTTTCTTTCTTAAATTTGCCATATTCAAACAAACAAATCAAAGTACACAAATGAATGCTAGGTATTTAAATGCTCAGAGTGTGGGAGTAGTGAGCTGGTCATTCTGTCATAAGAGGACAAAGGCAGTGAATATGGCAAGGGAAATATGCACAAGATCACAGTGAATAGCTTTGAGTCAAAGAGCATGCACTCAGGAACCAAGACACATGTACACTAAAACCCAGGATGTGCAAGTAGAGCGTGATAAGAATACGAGAGGGCGCTAGAGAGCCCGGCCAAGATGGCAGTGACCCCGTGAGCGCCTGAGCAGCCCAGCAATCCGGACAAAATCCTGCCATATTCGGACTTGTCGTTGTCATGAGTAACGTTTGCAGAGGCATCTAAAGTTGTGGGGAGCACCTTAAGAAATTCCTGGGTACTGCCGTGCCCCGTGGCAGAGAACAAATCCCGACCCTAACAACGCGGTGTGGCCTCGGCATGCCAAGCTCGAGGAGGAACGAGGAGGGAGCCGGTAGAGCAAGGGATGGGAGAGACCTATCCGGGACCCCCGAGCAGCAATCCAGGCGGTGTACGCTCCAGTGCCATTGTGCATCGGCCAGCGTTGTGTCCAGATAGCCCTTGGGTGCCGGAGTGAGGGACCACAGCAATTTGCACAACCCAGCAGGGGAACAGCAGGCGGGCAGGGAAGTGCCGCCGAAAACTCTGCCTGGTGGGAGCAGCAACGCAGGGTTTGGGGTGCCCGTCACTACACCGAGGAGCAGCCGGCCCTGGGAACGGAACACGGAAAGGGTTAAGGAGCGCGCCATGTGACCCACTGAGTTCAGAGAGCTCACACAGTTCTGCAAGGGGGGTGAGTCAGCTCTGGAGAGATGGCTTTTTTCACCTCTCCCTCTCCTATTAAAGACAAGGTTGCAAGCAGAGCGGGAGGCCATTCGCTGCAGGGCTCAAACACACAGGGTCAGACCCCCCGAACAGAAGCCCCAACCCAGAGCACCGGTCTGCACCTAATTGAGGCCCACGTTTCTGCTGGCTCTGTGCAGGCTACTGACAGCACAGGACTGCATCCAACCGGGGCCTACTCTTGCCAGCCCGGCCTGTGTACACTGGACCATAAAGCAACCTCTTGGCAGAGCCGTGGAAAGCGTGGAGTGGTGGGGGTCCGGACTCCCACCTGTAGGGGCATAGAAAGTCAGGGGTCTGGGCTGGACCTAACTCACCATACTTAAGGAGGCAAACAAGGGAGGGATGCCCCTGCTCTCTGGGAATCCGGAGGGGCACAGGACGGCGGCACAAAGGAGGTGGTATCACCGGGAAGGATGGAAGGCGACATACCCCATTGATTGGTGAGGAGCTCCGGATGTGCACAGTAGCGATGAAGCCTGGGCAGAGTGGAAACCACGCACAGACAATAAATTCATGTCGAAGTCGCAGAAATCAGGCAAACAACAGTCGAAACTGCATTTCGAGACCCCTGCGACGGCCAAATACCCAGCTTTGTGGAAGGAAACTCTGAGTGGTACCACTCAGCTCTCAGCGCTGGACCCAGGTGGAGCGCTAGGCGACATCAAGAAGATGCTTGGGAAGGTGCAAGCAAGTATTCAGTCACTAGACGGGAAAATGGACACCCTGATGTGTAAAGTGGACCATATGCAAGTACGTCTGGACAAACATGGGGAGCACCTAGATGAGGTAGAGGGCAGGGTGTCCTCTGTTGAGGACGATTCCTGCGCTGCCACTAGAAATTTGACCCTGGTTAAGAGAATGCTCAGAGAACTAATGGACAAGCAGGACGACCTTGAATCCCCGTCCCGCAGGAACAACCTGAGAATGATTGGGGTGCCCGAAGCGATAGTTCAACACAACATGGAGTCGTTGGTCGAGGATCGACTGAGAGAAGCCATTGGAAATGAGGCGGTATTCAGCATGGAGGGGGCCCACCGCATCCCCAGCGGGAAAAGACCAGTTCCGGGGGCACCTGCCAGACAGCTAATCGCTTGACTTTTGAACTACTGAGATAGAGATCATGCCCTGCAGAAGGCCAGAGAGAAGGGCCCCTTGACGTATCAGGGAGCGATGATCTGTCTCTTTCCAGACTTATCGGATAAATTGCAATCAGCCAGGAATACCTTCATAGACGTTAAGAAAAGGCTTCGAGAGAGAGACATCAAATATGCAATGCTCTTCCAAACGTAGGGTGGAACACGATAGTCGTGTGAAGTTTTTTCACCCCCCCCGTATGAGGCAACACGTTCTTGGAGTCACTGCCCAGAGAACCTCGCCACAGAGGGAATAATGAATAGGGGGGGGCGCTCCCCATGACACAAAGGCTATTGATGGCCTGCGACTACGGGCGAATATGACAATCTGAGGAATTGGCAGTTGCAACCATGTACGCTGTGTGGGTTGCCCGGGTAACTGGGCCCTGGCCTTCCCTCATGCGTCAGCATATAGGAACTGTTCTTGGGGGACACTGGAGGTGTGCAGCCGGCTGGTTGGGGTTGCCAAGCTTGGTGTTATGGAAAGAGGGGTGGGAGGGAACTGGTGGGTTGGGGTTGCCAGTGGGGCTGGCGGGGTGGTTAAGGTAGGGGCTACTGTTATGACAGTGCAGAGGAATCGTGGTTGTTTATTTTCGGGACTTGTGTTGGCCCACATTAAGACAAACTATGCAAGAAGTACATCTGAGAAAGTCGCTAACAAGGATACAACCGGACTGGGTCACTTAGGAGTATTACATGGAATGTGAGGGGCCTGAACTGTACGTCTAATTGCCGCAAGGTATTATTGTATATGCAGAGACATCATGTGGAAGTCGTGTTTCTACAAGAGATGCACTTAATGCCGGGTGGGGAATCGAGATTTGGCCAGAACCGGGGGTGTCATCAATACTTCTCCTCCTACTCCTCATTTTCCAGGGGGGTATGCATTCTCCTACACAACTCTGTTGGGTTCCAAATGATTAAGGTGGTCAAAGACCAACAGGGGAGGGGTTTGGTGGTGCAGGGTACCATTCAGGGCCGGTTATGCACTATGGTTAATTACTATGGCCCGAATCAGGACTTGATGCAAACCCTGGAGTGGATTGGCCATCATTTGGCGGGGTTACCACCTGGGGAAATCATATGGGCTGGAGATTTCAGTGCAGTTATGGAACCTGACAAGGATTGCCCCGGGGGGACGGGTGGTGGCTCACTGTTGACCATCAAGCTGCCTGGGCGGGATATGGGTAGGACCCCGTGGTCATTAAAAGCGAGGGGCTGTCGGATGGAGTGTTCAGAGAGGGATTAACATAAACCATAGACCCTGTCTTTGAAATCAATGATGGGTCGGTAGAGTCAGCTGCGACGCTATGGGAGTGTTTTAAATGTGTACTCCGAGGGGAATGTATTTCAAAAGAAGAAGGGGTGTTGAAACTAATTTGCAGGGACCTCTCAGACACTGAGACCTGTATACGTGCACTACAATCGGGTACGGCCGCCCCCACACAGATAGAACAAGCAGAGATCAAAAGCCAGTTACATATTTTCAATGACCTGGCACACAGAGAAGTGAAGTTCCTTCGAGGGAAAGCAGCGATGAGACAGTATGGGCAGGGGCAACGCCCGGGCAGACTATTGGCAAGGGCTGCTAGACCAGAGGATTGCAAAAATTGTGTACTGTTAATAAGGGACGCACAGGGTGCGGAGAAATTTGCAGATTCGGACATAGTCCCGGAATTCTGCAGGTTTTATAGCCAACTATACTCTTCCCGATTATCGGTTTCCCAGCAGGAGATAAACGATTACTTAGATCAAGTGGCCCTGTACTGGTGCTAAGATGAGGAAAGGGCCTGGTTGGGCCAACCTCTGTCGCTGGAGGAGGTGTTGTTGGAAATTAAAACTCTCCCATCGGTAAGGCTCCGGGACCGGATGGATATACAGCTGAGTTCTATAAGTCTTATGCCGAGAAATTAGCACCTTATTTACTATGGATGTGTCACCAATGCCTGAGGGAGGGCCAGCTGCCAGACTTTCTGAGGGAAGCTGTGATGGTGGTGTTGCTCTTACCGGGGAAAGAAGCAGACGACTGCTCTTCTTACCTGCTTATATCTTTATCAACCTGGATAACAAGATTTCTGGCCAAAATATTGTCATTCAGATAAGCGCTGTTAATGCATAAAATGGTAAAGGCGGATCGTTCCGGGTTTATACTGGGACGCTCCACCTTTTACAGCCTGCGCAGGATGTTCGGGCTAATGGCAGCGGTGCAGCAGGACGACTCTGTGGTGGCCCCACTTCTGGACGCCACAAAGGCGTTTGACTTGGTAGTGGCCATTTTTGTTGGCGGTGTTGGGGATGGGAGAAAAGTTTATCATGCTAGTCAAACTGCTCTACACTCAGCCATGTGCTAAGGTCCAAGTAATTGGCCACTTCACCTTGAATATAAGGCTGGAAAAGTGCACTCCGCAGGGATGTTCCCTATGGCTGTTACTATTCACACTAGCAATTGAGCCGATGGCGGAGAGGATTAGGGAACGTCATATACAAAGGGGTCTGCAACTCTGTACACATAGGGTGATGGTCTATCTATATGCGGATGACATGGTACTCTTTGTCACGGACCCCAAGTGTAATTTAGACCCGATCATGCGGGATGTACTGGCATTTGGTGATTTATCTGTGCTTAGGATCAACGCTACTAAATCAGTCCTTTTCCCGCTCACAGGCAGCGTTATGTGGACAGGTGTCGGTTCCAATGGAACGAAGATAATACTCGTTATCTGGGGAAGGTTTTTGTCGGTTTTGGATCAAAACATACCAATTCTTCATAATGTGCACAGCAGCAGCCACCATCTGGTGTACCTGCTTCATCCACTATCCTGAGCTGATAGTGAACCAAGATGTGCTGCTGTCTCTGAGCCAGAGATATCATCAGATACGAATAATGGGGGAAGGAGGGTGGCTGACTCTGTAGTGTTGGAGCCAAGCTTTGGTGTTGAAGTACAGTCACAGGAGGAGGGGCAAGCGGTAGGAAACGAAAGAAGACGTTCGAGGTGGGATTTCATACAAGGCTCTTCCTTCAGCTGTAGGTGACAATAGTAACAAAAGTGAGGAAAAGGCCAAAGGCAACCCTTCATAAGCAATGTCCATTTGAGGCGATGATCATTACACCAGTGACTCATGATGGGCCCCTGCAGGCCTTAGTTAAAGGAGGCTGCAAAAATTGCTACCACACACTAATGATGATGGTAATGTTGCTGATGTTAGCCCTGGACATGTGAGTTCATTTGTGACACCCCACCAGTGTCTAGTTTTTGCTGAAGAAAAAGAACATGAGCCAGAGAATGGCAAGTAGTCCAAGTACGACATGAAGCACAGCGGCAGCAAAAGTGTTCTAACAATCGTAGGGGCCTGGATTTAGTACTGAAGCTGCCAGCACCAACACCAAGACAGGGAGCTCTGCCACTGACTTCGTCAGTGTGTAAAACCCCACAGCAAGGGCCGTATTCACAGGGCCATCTTAAGCAATTTTGGGGCCCTGGTCACAGACATCTTCGGGGCCCCCTCCACCAAATTAAAGGAATTAAGTGATCAAGAATATCTGGTCACACACCACCCCCCGACTCTGCCTGATCACAACCCATAGGTTGATATGCTGCCTTGCACCTTACCCTCTTCATTCTTGCTGTAATCAGAATGATAAGTAGCATTTGAAGGCCAACATTAGCAGTCTATGAAGAGGTTACTTCTGTTCTAGTATAGATAAAGGATACTTTTTTGTCAATAGCATCCAGAAAGGTATGCAGCCTGTAGAATTAATGCAGGACCATATGTAAAACAAACATGTAAGCCGGAATAGACAGAGAACTCACATTAGGTGCCTCACAGAATGCAAAAGTGCTCAAGCATGGGTAGAGGAGACCTATTGGAAGGAAGGAGAAAGCTACACATGCCATAGCATGGATAGGGGATGCAGATTAGAAGTTACCAGGAAGGTGTATGTATCCAGACAGACTGAGATTAGAAGTGGGACATGGTTTTCAAATAGTGTTGCCATTAGAGATCAAAGGAACAAGAGCCTGTGGTGTGTAAAATATCAACGCTCACTATTATAGTGGAAACAACACTATAGCCAGTGAAACCATGAGTGAAGCTTTTTTGAAGAGCATACTCTGAGTAGGAAATCACTCTGAAGGGCTGACAGTTTTGAAAGGTTTAGGGACTGCCAATTTTGAGAGGTTAGGCAACACAAGATTAAATGAGATGCCCAGGATCACACATTGGCTAAGCAGTGAAGCTGGGATTTGTGCCAACTCTGTAATTTCTGCATTTCAAAACTTTATTTTCCACTTTCCTTTCTTGCTTTTCCAAGAACTAAAATAGTCTCATTTTATAAAACTGACTTGGAAAGTACACAAATCACATTACCAAACACGACCATTTTTAAAAACAAAATATTATAGAAGGCTGTTACGCAAAAAGGGAATCATTTTAGCTTCATTCTCTCCATCATCAAGGGAAGTATTTAAGTACCAGAATACCAGTCAGTGTGATTTAACAGATTTAATCTGGGTTTGTCTTTTGTCTTTTAAAGCTTTAAATACTTCCAAAACACTGGCTTGTGAAACTGTCATACATAAACGGGCAGAAAAACATTAGAATTTTACAAAACAGCTAACTTTGTTTGTGTCATACGAACAGACCTTAAAATATGCTTGCCCGAGGTCTACAACATCTGGTCCGCTCTCTTCTGTCTATTACAGTAACGTAAGAGATGGAACAAGTTACTTACCTGTAACTGTTGTTCTCCTTCAATGGTCTGGCATGGATTCACATGCTCATGAATATTCCCCGTCGTCAGGCTGGGAATCCTCGGTAAAGAAAAAATCAGTATCAGTTTCGTTTCTGATCTGTCTTTCGTAGTAGTAACCAATCACTGATCTCTGCGTCATACTGACCACAGCCAATGACTGCCCTCTACCTAAGCCCCGACTCTGGCAGCCATCTTCAGATTTGGTAGCACGTGAAGTGGCAGTATGACCAAGTGAAGAGCCGCAGAGGGGTAGGCGGGAGGGTTCGCATGTGAATCCATGCCAGACCCATGCTGGAGAACAACAGTTACAGGTAAGTAACTTGTTCCTTCTCCAGCATGGGGTCTGGCATGGATTCACATGCTCATGAATAAAAGAATACATAGCAGTACACACATGCACAACCACGGGAGGTGGCAAAGGCTCAACATTAAGCATTACATCAAACTCAACATTAAGCAATTCTTACCTCCTCACCAGGCTCACCTTAGGCGAACAGATTGCGCAGCACTGCTTGGCCGACCCTGGACTCCTCCCTGGAATCCCGGTCGACGCAGTAGAATTTCATGAAGGTGTGCGTTGACCTCCACGAAGCAACCCTGCAGATGTCCAGCAAGGGCACACCAGATAGGAACGCCGTGGTAGCTGCGATCGCTCTGGTGGAATGGGCTCTTGGACGGCCAGGCAGCGGTCGGTTTGCCAACTGATGACAGTACATGATACAGCCGGAGAGCCATCTGGAAATGGAAGCCTTTGAGAGAGCCTTCCCCTGATTGACAGGTCCAAACTTCACAAAAAGTGGTGACGTCTTCCGAAAACACTTCGTGCGGTCCACGTAAAACTTCAGCGCTCTAGCCACATCCAGCGAGTGCAAAGTCCTTTCGACCGGCGACGAAGGCGACGGGAAGAAAACCGGCAACACCAAGGGTTCGTTGAGGTGGAATTCCGACAGCACCTTGGGCATGAAGGAGGGGTGCGTCCTGAGCACTACCCTCGTGTCGTGAAAAGTCAAGTACGGGGGCTGGCAGGAAAGGGCCTGGATCTCTCCCACTCTTCGTGCGGAGGTGATGGCCACAAGAAACGCTGTTTTCCACGACAAGAACTTCAACGGAGCCGAGTGTAGAGGCTCGAACGGAGGTCCCATGAGCTTGGTCAGCACCACATTGAGCTCCCACGCCGGGGCCGGAGCCTTCACAGGCGGGAACAATCTGAACAGTCCCTTCATGAATTCTTTCACCAGACGATGAGACCACAAAGACGTCCGCCCCGTGGTTCTGGTGTATCGGGAGATCGCAGCAAGATGAATCTTGATGGACGCGTGCGCCAGTCCAGCCTTGGCCAGCGTCAGAAGGTACGGCAGTACCTGGGGAGCCGTAATCCGTAGAGGGTTAATCTTCTGTGCGTGGCACCAGACAGAGAACCTCTTCCATTTTTGTCCATAGTATATGAGTTGAGGACGCCCATGCCTTTGCAAGAACCTCTCTGCAGTCGGCCGGTATGTCGTATCCTCCAAACTCTAATGCTGCAGGAGCCAGGCCTGCAAGTTCAGCGACTTCCGGTCGTGATGGAGGATGGCACCTCCTTCCCTGGAGAGAAGATCTGCGTCCACTGGCAGCTTGATTGACGGGGACGCTGACAAGTCCAGAAGGTCCGGGAACCATATCTGCCTCGGCCACGCAGGTGTGACGAGGATCATCCTGCACCGTGACCTCTTGAGCTGGTTGATGAGCCGGATCAGCAATGGCAATGGAGGGAACGCGTATAGAAACAGGCCCTCCCAGGGGAACGAGAAAGCATCGCCCATGCTCCTCGGCTGGGGAAACCTGCTGGCGAACCTCCGGCACTTGGAGTTCGTCGCCGTCGTGAACAGATCGATCTGGGGTGTGCCCCACCGTCGGAAGAGGCGGTCCACTAGATCCTGTCGTAGTTCCCACTCGTGGCACGAGCGCAGCTCTCTGCTGAGCGAGTCGGCGATGGTGTTTGTTATCCCTGCCAGATGAAACGGCACCAGAAACATCCCTTGGGCGACGGCCCAATGCCACAGATCCTGCGCCTCCTTGGACAGGGCTGGGGACCTGGTTCCGCCCTGCTTCCTGATGTAGAACATGGTGGTGGTGTTGTCGGTGAAGATCCTCACCACCTTGCCCTTGAGGGATGGAAGAAAGGACCTGATGGCCCAAAACACTGCACGGAGCTCCAGGACGTTGATATGGAGGGACTTCTCCGTCGGAAGCCAAAGGCCTCTCGCGTGCAGATTTTCGGTGTGCGCTCCCCCCCCCCTTCCAGGGAGGCATCCGTGGTCACTGTCTCTTGGTGGCCGGGGGTCTGGAAGTCCATGCCCGCTGTCAGATGCGCGCGGGTGCCCCACCACCGGATCGCTCGTCGGAAACTCTCGTCGAGTGTGATCCTCTCCTCGAAGCTGCCCGTCGTCGGGATCCAGCGCGCGTCCAGGAACTCCTGCAACGGGCGCATCCGGAGCCTGCACAGGCGGATGAGGTAAATGCAAGAAGACATCATTCCGAGGAGGGACTTGATGGACCTCACCCTAACCGCGTCCGCGACCAGCATTCGCTGCACCTTGCCCAAGATGGCCCTCGTCCTTTCCTCCGACGGAGAGGCCAGAAGCGACACTGTGTCGAGCTTCTCTCCCAGAAACAGTGCGTCTTGCACGGGCACCAGGTGGGACTTGGCGTAGTTTATGGAGAATCCCAGGTCCGTGAGTAGTTGGACGGTCCTTGCCGTGTGCTCCACGGCGAGCTCCTTCGTCTTCGCTCGGATGAGCCAGTCGTCCAGGTAGGGGTAGACGTGGATCCCCTCTCGGCGCAGCTGCGCCGCCACCGGTGCGAGGCACTTGGTGAACACCCTTGGTGCCGACCTCAATCCGAAGGGAAGGGCTCTGAACTGGTAGTAACGCCCTTGGACCACGAACATGAGAAACCTTCGGTGTCCCTTTAGGATGGGAATATGGAAGTAGGCATCCTCCAAATCCAACGACGACAGGAAATCGCCCTCCTCCAGCTGACCCAGGACGTGTTGGAGGGTGACCATCCGGAACTTCTGTGCCTTGATGAATTTGTTCAGTCGTCGTAGGTCCAGGATGGGACGCCATCCTCCCGTCTTCTTCTTCACGAGGAAGTATCTTGAGTAAACTCCGGAGCCCCGAAGCCTCTTTGGGACGAGCTCGATGGCGCCTTTCTTGAGCATCGCCTTTACCTCCAAGAGAAGTTGAGGGACGTGATGTTCCTTCCTGGCCACGGGGGGGACGCGCGGGCACTTCTTTAGAAACTCGAGCGCGTGACCCTGGGCCAGGGCGTCCAGCACCCAACGGTCGGTGGAGATGGACTCCCACACGCTGACGAAGCACGCCAGCCGGCCTCCCACCGGGGTGCTTCGGTGGGGGCCCGACCCCACGGCCGGTTCAGTCCTGCTTCGACGAGGCTTTGCCGCCTTGTCCTCCTTGGCGACGACGGCGGGGTCCGCCTGACTTGCCTCGTCCCCTGTAAGCTTCCTGTGACGACGAATGGGCCGCTTGACGGTAGGTGGAAAATCCGCCGCTGGAACCTTTGGAGGCACCCTGTTTGCCTCCGCCGCTCCGAAAGGGCGGCCGTCGTTGCTGGAGAACACCAAGAGCACGGGCCGTCTCCGTGTCCGTCTTGATGGCTTGTAGGGAATCGTCCACTGTTTTCCCAAACAGGTTGTTTCCCTCGAACGGCATGTCCAAGACTCTGGTCTGCACGTCCTGACGGAAGTCAGTAGCCTTGAGCCATCCACGCCGCCTAAGGCACACGCCGTTGCCCAACTGGCGAAATCCAGTGTCGGCGATGTCCGTCGCAATCGTAATGGCGTGGTCCGACGCCACCTCTCCTTCCTGCAAGATCTCTAGGGCTTCCGCCCTCTTGTCGTCTGGTAGGAAGTCCAGCAGGGGGGCCAGTTTGAACCACAACTCCCTGTCGTAGCGGGCTACGATAGCCAAGGCGTTGGCCGCCTTAATCGTCGTCGCTGCAGACGAGATGACTCTGCGTCCCATCGTGTCTAATTTCTTTCCCTCTCCGTCCGGCGGGAAGGTCGACGTAGAGGCCGCGCCCCCCCCCCCCCGCTTTCTTCCTGGCCGCCGCGGAGACGACCGAGTCCGGGGTCGGCTGTGCCCGAAGGCACAAGGGGGCCGCGTCCGGGACCCGGTACTTCTTCTCGTACCAATCCCTTCTAGCCGGCGTTGTGGATGGGTTCTTGAGGAGGGCGAGGCCCTCATCCCAAATATCGTCCAGTAGAGGTACAGAGAGGACCATCTTCCTCTTGGCCTCGCGCCGTTGATAAAGGAAACCTTCCTTCTTCTTCTCTTCCGGGCAGAGCTGGAAAAGCTTGGATGCCCTGGCGATCATGGAGTGAAACGATCCAATCTCGTCGGGCGGGGAAGCCCGGGTGGGAGGTGACGACGGGAGATCCTCATCGTAAACCTCGTCGTCTGTACCCGTCGCGGCCGTGTCAGTCCCCGTATCATCCCCACGTGTCGTGGACGGGGAGGAGGGCTAAACAGGGCGCGATGGCTGAAAAGGAGGTGGAGGATGAATCCTTCTTCTCTTAGGGGGAGGGCTCCCAGAAGGGCCTGGCTCCGGGTCCCCCGTCGGGAGCGGTTCCTCCGCTGGTGGTAACGGCAGTCTCGTCCTTATCTCCGAGCATAAGGACTGTATAGCCAACAAAATGGCCACCGAGTTGTCTTGCGGCACTGGTTGAGGGGAGTCCGACGGGCGGTCAGGAGCCCCGTCGGCACCCTCGACGTTCTCGTCTCCTACGTCGGGGTCCCTCCCGACGGGCTGGTCTTCTTCCACGCCAACGCTGTGGCTTAAGACTTCGATCAGCTCTTCCTCAGAGATTGAGGCCGAATCCACGACGACCTCCTGCCCCCCCTTTTTCTTCTCCGTCAGAGGTTTCACTGGGGTCCTGTCGATGGGCATGAAAGAGGACTCCCTCCGCGGTGGCAGGGAGACTCTGAGCCCCGAGGTCGCCACCACTGGTGTAGCCTCCACAGGCTGAGCCAGGGCCGCCGCGACTGTCTCGATAGAGGCCTTGGCCGGATGGATTAAGGCTTTCACCACCTTAGGTGTGCTCACCGCCTTCTCCTTGGGGGGAGGGTCACCGCCTCGCTCCCCCTCCGATGGGGCCTTCGAGCTCGACCGGGGTCTCTCCAGGAGCTTCGCCGGGTGCTCGAGCAATAGCACGAGGATCCCAACACTTGAACGTGCGGTAAAAATCTGAAGATGGCTGCCAGAGGCGGGGCTTAGGTAGAGGCCAGTCATTGGCTGTGGTCAGTATGACGCAGAGATCAGTGATTGGTTACTACTACGAAAGACAGATCAGAAACGAAACTGATACTGATTTTTTTCTTTACCGAGGATTCTCAGCCTGACGACGGGGAATATTCATGAGCATGTGAATCCATGCCAGACCCCATGCTGGAGAAATTAGATGATCTGACCAGGAGCACTGTATTGTCTGCTGGAAAAGCCAGGATACAAGCATGAACGCTTTGGTTCCACAGTCTTGAATTTGGATACTTATTTCCCTTATTTCTCTCTTGGACTAACAGTTTATGCAGTTTGTTAGAGGTGATTGCCTAGACATCTTAACAAATCAATTTCTAGACCTTCACCATACAGATGGTGTTCGTTTTTATAAGAACCCCTATTTGATGCAGGTACATTGCTGATAATAGTACTTGTGCTGCAAAACATATGCAGGCAGGTTTATAAACCTCAGAAATAGAAAAGGCTCAGTCAGTCTTGCTGGAATGTGCTATTCTAATCTTGCATATGAACACATATCTCTGCAATTAGTGCTTAGCACACTGAGATATCTTCTGAACCATTATGGTACTCAATGTATTAATATGCATATCACCTTTGGCTAATACACATGATCAACAGAATTCCCACAGGAAGTAAAGAATGCTACATGAGTTGTGTCAGACACAAACTATGTATACCACAGTGAACACAGAAAGCATTACATGATGCAGTGATCAAAACAGACAGGCAATAGGGTTAGAGCCTCAGCAGCATGCCATAAAATATCCTGACGTTCGGTATTTAAGTATGGCGATCAATGGAATCTTACTTCTTTAGATCAGACAGCCTTTTGCCCCACCCCCCCAAGGTGGGGGCCTGGGGCAAGTGCCCCTTTTGCCCTCCCATAAAATCGTCTCTGCGTATTCATCACAATTGATAAGAACAATGACCACATCACAATCTGCACACTCGGCAAAAAACACGTGCGTCATGAAATGCTGGCCACACATGAAGGCAACTAGGGACTGTGGAGTCACTTGGAAAATAATCATGCTCATCATTATGGTTGAGGAAGAGAATTAGGAAAGTAAAGGAGCTATAAGATAAGGTCACGTAATCAAGAGGTGAACAGAGCATGAAGCCTCGTGTGCTTGTACCCTCCTCCGGGAAGCACCGTGACCGTCTCGTTTCTGCTTGTGCTCATCACTTAATGAAAGAACCACTCTAGCTGACAAGTCTGGCAGTGCACTTTCACATTCTTAATAAAGAATCAAGGTTGCTTTCAGAAAGTCTACAAACTACCACAAAAACATTTCTTTCTGTGTTTGTATGGTGGGAAGCTGGCCAGAATGTTAGCAGTTCAACTCATTCTTTGTTTGATACTGAAGAATTCCATGAATTTGCCAAAGCCATTTGGCAAAATGTGGACAAAATATCAAGTAATCGGTTGCACATGTTTCGCTACAGAGTCCATTGGGTGCACCTGTGGCTTCATTGTATCACCTGTCTGCACTTATCTCGTCCTTTTGGCTGGGGGCAACTGCACGGTCTTATTGGCAGAATTGCCACCCATTATTGGCCGTAGTTCAGAAATATTTCTACTTGTAATTCAGTGGACTTACTGTTTTTGATACTAGTGTAAATTTCGCCTGCAATAATTCCACTGGTGCTAATTCCACCAGTGGAAGTCCCACCAATTTTCTGAAACCCCTTATTCAGCAGGGTGGTAAAAGTGGTGGTAATTCCGAACTCGTAATAAGATGTTCCTCTGTTTTTCTTACTTTTAAACGTTTTGTCTCATATGGTGACCTTCAGGCACCACCTATCCAGTAAAACGAATGTTATGGAGAGAGAAGGATGCCACTGCTATGGCTGTATGCCCTGTAGGGGGTCAGAAATGTGAGACAGACACAAGGGGGTCATTACGACCCGGGCGCAAAGGGATACCGGGCACCGGTAAGGACACCGGTGCCGGTAATCCCTTTGCGCCCTATTCCGAGGTCCCTTTGCGGGTCCTTCCTTAACGCCTGGTTTTAGCAGGCGTGAAGGACGGGACCCGCAAAGGGATTTCAGAGCTAATAACGGTACCGTAATTTACGGTACCGTTATTACCACCCGCCTCATTTCCATTGAGCCCTATGGGGGCTCAAATGGGAATGGGGATTGACATTTTTAATGGGGACTTACCGGTCCCGCAAAGGTCGGACTAGACCGATAAGTCCCCATTGAACCAGGGCGGACACGGTACCAGTAATGGTGCTAGTCACCAACCTTGGAATGAGGCCCATAGGTATAGTTTTCTCACAAGATGCCATTTTATTAAATAAAAAAGGGTGCAACAAACCCCTGTCATTCCATAGCCTAACAAGGATACCCCTGGCTAACAAACTAAGGCTAAAGAAAAATACCTAATGTCCAAAAAGTATTTGACCCTCACAGCAATAACACAACTAAATTATAAAGGATTTGTTTGGCTGTTTTAAACTCCACAAAATAACAAACTCAAAAGCAAACCAGGGTTGGATTCCCTTCCCCTGGATGAATTCAGGATTCTCTGGAACACAGTTCATTTTCAAGAACGTTCTGCTCAATATAGGATACAAGGGGCCTCATTACGAGGTGGGCGGTAAGGGGTTAACGGCGCCGGTAAAGGTGCTGGCGCTATTAGACCCTTACCGCCCTATTACGAGTCTGATCACGGGACCCGCAAAGGGCGCCTGGTAAAACCAGGCGCCCTTAGCGGGTCCCGCTAGCAGACCAAGGTGCTAACGGGCCCATTGTTAGCACCCTCCCCATTCCCATTGAGCCCTATGGGGGCTCAAATGGGAATGGGGAAGGACCGAGTCCGGGTTCTCTGAATGGGGAAATACCGGGCCCTCCAAGGTTGGAATGGCCCGGTACTTCCCCATTCAGGGAACCCGGACCCGGTACCCGGAATGGAAGTAGCCATGCCGCAAATTGCAGCATGGTTACCTCCAAGGTCGTAATGACCCCCAAAGTCTTTTCCATTCAATATATCCTTCACTTGGCAAAGTGACTATCCCATTTCCAAAGGTTTGCTCACACGTCAAAACAATTGTTAACGTTTCCACAACTTCCTGTTTGGTAAACCAAAAGTCTTTTTCTCCAACCATATATTTAGAAATCAAATGCAAGTGTTCTTTTCTCTGAAGGCCGATCACTTGTTAGCACATCATAATTTTTCTTTATAAGTAACATTTTAGTTAGAATGGTTAATTCAAAAGAAATCATTTAGTCAGGATGGCTCATTCAAAAGAAACACTTTAGTCAGGATGATTCAACAGTAACTTTCGGTTATGCAACAGTTCATCAAAAACAAGATGATGGAATTGACGCTTCTTTTCAACCGTAATTTTTACTACAACCAAAGTACTTTAAATCATCTTCTTTTTCTTGGTATACTCGCCTGCCAGGACTAACTATAATTTGTCCCTTTCCTGGTTTACTCGCCTGCCAGGATAAAACTCCTACTACTATAATTTGCAGTTTGTGGTAAGGCTTGTTCCAAACTCTTCACACTAGAATCATCAATGGGGAGATTTGAACCAACAACTGCTTCTCTGGTCAGTCTTTTCATGTCTAACGCAAATGGCTTACATCTTCTTCAAAATTGATATTTCACAAGAGGATAATGATTCTCTTGTTGGTCTGCTTACCTTTGGCAATGCAGGTTACAGTCCCCCCCGTCATTGATCCTTTTTACGGTCTTTGATTTCTAGCGGTGCAACATTTTGGCTGCTGGCAATTTGGTTTACAACTTTCTCTTTCTATGAGTATTATATCCAAATTGCCTTGGTATCACTCTGTCTTCTCTGGCTTTGGCAATGTAGGTTACAATGTCCCCCTATTTGAAATCCCTCTTTATGAGAGTTGTGTCCACTTTGCTTTATTATCATTTTTCTTTGGCTTTGGAAATGCGGGTTACAATATTCCCCTATTCGGAATCCCTCAGTAGGAGAGTGGGGTGTATTTTGCCTTAAATCAATTGTTCGGTATTCAAAGTAATTATTTACCTGGGGGTCTCCTTCAGAGCGCCCCGGGTCACTTGCTTCAGGCCAACTCACCGATATGCCCTGGCATCTCTGTCGGATTCACCATCATTGCTGCTTCGCTCTTCAGGACTTCCTGTTCGTCTGAAAGCTCCTGTTGGCCTGCCACCTCTCATATTGACCTTCCTTCAATGGGGCAGCTCTGTGCACTCTCCAGTGAAAACTCAATACCGGAGCAGTTCAAGGTTTGTAGAGAGCTTCTCTCTCTCAGATGGTGGCTGGCTTCAATCTACTTCCCGCTGCACGTCCACTGCATAGCTAAGCACCCCGACATCTGCCACGTCTTCTGCACAGTGTCCTTCTGACACCACAACAGCAACTTCAGCTTCTCCTGCAACAGCCAATTTCTAAATGTGCCTGCCTCTACCCTTTACCCTCTACAACTTATCCACAACCGGACTGCAAGACTTGTCCTTGGCCTCAAGCCCAGGGATCATATCCCTCCAGCCCTGAAATCTCTTCACTGGCTCCCTGTGGCAGCAAGGGTCAAGTTCAAGACCCTCTGCATCGTCCACAAGGCTTCCTGGGTCCGGGCACCACACTACATCCAACTTTTTCTTCCTAAGCATCTTCCTTCTTGAACCCTCTGCTCATCCACCTTCAAATCTCTGAGGGACAGATGCTTTTCCAGGCAGAGAGTGTGGGTAGATCTCTGTTCTCGTCTGGGGCCTCCCTCTAAAACAGCCTCCATGCCTCTCTCAAACTTCAGCAGGACCACCTAAGGTTCCGGAAGCAACTTAAGACCTTCCTTTTTTCGCTTTCGCTTTCTCTCTCCTTCTCCCTTGCTGATGTCCCTGTCTGCTGCGCATACTGGTTACCTGGTCACCCACTGCAATAACGGGACCAGGCTCCTGTACGACTGGTTGCCCTTGCACTTCCTCGGACCTGTCAACCACTTAAGGGACTGTATCTGCAACTCTACATTCTCCTGACTCCCTGCACTTATGAGCCACCTCCCGGCTGCACTTACTAGTTACTTTTCACTCTCCCCTCCACTCTACAACCCCCTGGCACTTCTCGCCCCTCAGCCCCACCCCGGCAGTTACGCGATCAGAATAACACAAGGCCTGGTAACATCATTGTTTTGTCCTCCTTCTGTCCTCCCTTTCTTGTCTTGTCGCACCTAGAAACACTTGTGTACAGCCTGGTGCGTTATAAATTACTTATCATATCATATCCCTGCTGCTTCTTCCTCATCTGCACCTGAAAGGCCTTTAAATGTTTAAAGGTCCCACTCAGGTGTTGGTCATTACAACAACTAGACCGCTCACAACAATTTACTACCTCTGGACCCCTCTTTCTCATCTCAGTACTAAGAGCATACTGTTCTTGTTTGTTCTTTAACTAATCCAATATGTTTGGGTGATTTAGAGGGTGTATATAATTAAGTAAGGATTTTAAAGGAGTTGATGTTTTTCCCTTGGATCTGAGATCCAAACATAAGGTAGAATTATAACTACTGGAAGTTGTAATAACAACTTCCTGATCCTCCTGTGTACCAGTTTCATGTTTGTTAAAAGGGTCTTCATACTTGCCACTTTGGGTAATTCTGGGAGAGGGAGCCTTACAGTAACAACATGCCATTAGATATTTAGGCAATAGGGAAATCTCATCCTCCGAAGAGGATGAATACAGCATCTCTCCTAACAGAGTCGCCATTTTCCCCTGACAGCCTTCTCCGATGTGATCCTCCCTCCTGATACCACCCCAGGGTCAGGATCAGGGAGTGGCTGCCTGTCCACGGACACATGGGAGGAGACTTTAGGCTGGGATTTTGTGATGACTACTCACACACCCATCACACACCCATCCACTTTCCGCTTTCGTGCAGCACAGGCATTGGTGGCACACGTCGAAGAGGGCATGGCGATTTAAGGCACCACTTTACTCACGTTTCTCATACAGACCCTAACTATTGGCCTGACATAATGAACACCGTGGTCGCTAGAATAAAATGGACGAATGAATGAAAATGGCACAGGAAAAGAGCAGTACTAGCACTGATTAAGCAAGTGTAAAGCCATAGATGAAGTAGAGTCTCTGGCAGGAGTAGCCAGGGAAATGTATAGATAGCATGGCAAGCGCAGCAATCTTTCTCAGTCTCTTGGTTGCAAATGGTGTCCCAGCAAACCTTGCCATGAATCTCTTGAAAAGGGATATTTGATGTTTGTGCACTGCTTTTGGCAAACAAAATCAATCGATTCTTTTGACCGCGATTCCTTTTTTTTAGACTATAACTTAATGAAAGAAATTCAACTACAAGTCCCAGCAAGCATATACATTGGCTGCAGAGGCTTTATTGGACATTGGCGTTTTCATGAATTTGGCAACTATGAAACAAGATCCCAAGTCATCCCATATTGGGTGTGGAAAGTTCACCCAATCCTCTATTCCCTATCATCCTGGCACCTGAAGTAGTGTTCATGTAAATCGAAAGTAAAAACTATAAGTAACGGAATGCAAAAATAAACATGAATTACAGTTTTCACGGAGCAGATGCCTGAGAAACATAGACTCCTTTGAGATAAACCAGGTTAAGATTCAGATCTGAGCACAGTCGCTTATGTGTTTCAGGGTGTGGTTCATATTCTGTGGATTATGCTAGTCTATATATCTATTGTGCCATATTCACACAAGGTATACTTATCGCTTGTCCTGTGTTGCTCATAGAGTCCCAGGAAGAGGATGCTGTGCCTCCAGAAGCACAGGTGCAAGTGGCCGGAGAGTCCTCAAGGGGCAGGTGTGGGCCTCAAAGCAGATGGTGCAAAGTATTGCCCTTAGCAGACAGCTGTGGGGCAATAATGCCTATTTTACTCTATACATCCAGCCTCACTGCTGACATTTCTCAGACGTCTTGCACCTGCTCTCCACTTTACAGGTGGCACTTATTAGCTGTCCAGTATTCATCCAGCACCACCATCGGGGCCTGCTGGCTGTACCATGTGGTAAACGCACTAGGCAGCATGTGCACGGGCCTGGCGCGTTCCCAGCTGCAACGGTTTTGTTGGCTGAGTGCGGCATCTCCCAAACAGAAGATCAGGGGTCCTCGAGTGAATGAGATGCCTAATCTGTCACAACACCGGCCTGGCCTCACCTAACACCCTCTCGGCTACAGCTCGTCACTGCCTGCCACCTAGGAGGCACGGACTGGACTACAGGGCAATCGGCCGTTCCTAAACTGACTTCTCAGGCTTTCGTGGGCCAATTTGAGAACCTAGCGCAATGTGCAACTGGTCGCTTTAAGCTATGAGACTGGCCCAATGTGCTTTAAAATGTACCATTTTCCAAAAATGTGACCTCTGCTACTCAGGTAGCTTTTCATAAAGCCACACATTGTGATTTACGAATGTGGCGTTCTTTTTGTTATTGATGTCCGGCCATTATTGACCCAGTGTGACCCAGCCTTGGCCATCAGCCAAAGCACAGACACGAGCTCGGCCACGGGCCGGGGCCAGCTCCTTTTTGACCAACTTGACCATTACTTTTGGGTCACTTGGTTTTTGGGTTTTAAATGGTGCTCAAACTAATGCGACTGGCTGGTGAATAATTTGTAAGGATGAATGGCTTGACTCGGGACGAGAGCTCAGGGGCAACGTGCTTGTCTTGGAAGTAAGACAACACGGAGCACCACAGGTTCCATTCCGTCTGTGCTTAGAAACCTCTGGGTACTAAGCGCGTTATAAATAACCTATCATATCATATCATGGTTAAATAGTTTGCAAAGTATTTACGACACAAAGATCCTGACGAGCATTCACAACGTCAGGGCTTTAAACAATCAGAAGTGACTAGGATTTAATGCGAATTAAGAACCAATGATTCGACCACATATGCACAGTATTCTAATAGGTTATTGCGTGCACATGTAAATGTATTTTGATACTGAATGTTTCTGCTGGGAAGAGTATGGTCTGAAATTGCTTTAGGGCATGACCCCTGAAGCGATGCCCTACATTTTGAGAGATAACTAAAGGTTTAGAGTCACCAGC
Source organism: Ambystoma mexicanum (assembly GCF_040938575.1). NCBI lineage: Eukaryota > Metazoa > Chordata > Amphibia > Caudata > Ambystomatidae > Ambystoma > Ambystoma mexicanum. The sequence continues at coordinate 723,662,473 of NC_090923.1, forward strand.
AATGGAATTTCTCCTGCCCCCTTCCCCATCTCGATCCCGCATGGTCGCCGTCACTCTCACGCTGTTTCCTTCCCCTGTTTCCTTCCCCATCAAGAGATTTCTTCCGATAAGTCAGCTGCCAACTCTGACTCAATGTTAAGCAGCAATATAAAACGGAACAGCATTTCCGACCCATTGCCACCGTTCATGCTGGAAAATAGGTCTTGAAGGCTGTGTGTACGCTGCTTACGCAATGCAGTATCGGGCGAGATTATCGTTCAGGTTCGTCTTGAAATTAGATTTTCGGGTTTGAGGTAGTATACGCATCCTAAATCTATAACTAGTTACATTCCTGCATTTCAAACATAGGACTGAGCAACCACTGACAAAGTACTGGGTCGAGCCCCCCATTTCATTCTTGTTGCACTGCAAGTTACGCATGGCAAGTGTGTACCAGCCAGATCCATGCAATGGACAGGTCATGCTTGGAGGGTTGTTATGCACACTTGAAGTTGTGTGTTAGAAAAGACAACAGGTGTTTCGCAGTACCATGGAAATCTAGTGTCGCTAAGAGACAAAAGCCCTCATTACAAGTTTGCCGGTCCGGAAACAACGGTGCCGGTAAGCTTACCAGCACCGTTGTTTCCGGACCGGCAAACTACGTGCTTGCGGACGGGTGCCATTCCTCCCGCCAGTGTCAGCCCAGGCAGGCGGAACGGCACCCACCCGCAGACTTTCATGGAAGCACCAGCACCGTTAATTAATGGTGCCGGTGCTTCCGTGGTCCCCACTCCCATAGGGTCCTATGGGGACTCATCGGGAATGGGGGTCAACATTTTACCGGCACCTGACTTACCGGACCACCGGGGTTGTAATGCCCCAGTGTTTCCAGCAAGTCAGGCGCCGGTAAATCATTACGGGTCCGGCAGCTACCTGCCTGTTTTACTGGCATGGTTACCGCCGGACCCATAATGAGGGCCATAGACCCTCATTACAAGTTTGCTGGTCCAGAAACAACGGTGCTGGTAAGCTTACCGGCGCCATTGTTTCCGGATCAGCAAACTACGAGTGTGCGGGCGGGTGCCATTCTGCCCAAAAGGGCGGAACGGCACCCGCACGCAAACTTTCACGGAAGCACCTGCACCATTATTAACGGTGCCAGTGCTTCCATGGTCCCCACTCCCATAGAGTCCTATCTGACTCTATGGGAAAGGGGATCAACATTTTACCGCCGCTGACTTACCAGACCGCCGGGGTTGTAATGCCCTGGTGTTTCCGGGAAGTTGGGTGCCGGTAAATCATTACGGTCCGGCGGCTACCTGCCGGCTTTAGCAGCACGGTTACCGCCGGACCCGTAATGAGGGACAAAGTCCGTAAATCACAGCGGTTTATTTTTCAAGTAGGAAGGCAGACATTTTTTCCAACGATTTGGCGCAAATGTGGGAGCATAGCAAGCAAGCACAAACTATTTTGGAAGCCCGGGAGGTGGGGGTTGAAATGGGGCTCTTTTTAGCACAAGTTTCTGAAAATTTAAGTAAAAAAGCTCTGCAATTTACAATTAATTCTGTAGGGAAATGCATGAAAAACCTCTATAGAGGCCACATTGCACACAGTACACAGGATAATTTTGCAATACATCTTCATGCTGACCAAAGAAAGCCATGAGACCTGTCTCAACGATATAGGCCAGGATTGCCCTGTAAAACACAATGTCATGCTTCATAGGCCCAATATATACCAGCATGACACATTGAGAACACACTCATGCTGATTGTGCATACCAGCATGCCACTTTGAGAACACACACATGCTGGTTGTGGCCAATATATACCCATATTGGCATTATAAAAAATTGCCATGCTGCCTGCAATCAATGTATGCCAGCGTTTGCCTGTAAAAACAGTTTCATACTGGCTGTGCCATATATTTGACAGTATTGCTACTGTAAAATGCATATTCATTCTGCCTTTGCTCTCATCAGTCTTCTGTCCTGCTGGTCCTGAACTACTCTTGGTGGTAGGCAAATGGCAAAAGCACAACACGGGACTGAAGGTACTGGAGTCTCCTTTAACTCCTTCCTCTCCCTCCTTACAAATCAGGTCTGGAGATGTTGACATCATTCAGGCTGTGTCCCTGGCCTGTGAGAGGGATGGAGAGGGAAGGGTGAAGAGATCTGAATTATGCTATATTGGGCTGCAATTTGTAGTGCCCATCGTGCACAATGATGGCCAGGATGTGACCACCACTGGCCTTGAAGCCCCTCGGATGTCTTGCACAGTGCTTCACACGCATCACAGTTGGAGCAATTTTGCAATGGCCATGGCCGTGTCCCATACTCAACGGGGTATCAGATTGTGTAGAGTGACAAGAACAACTGTCTTTCAATTTGCAAAGAATCTAAATGCAAAGTTACTGCATTGAAGCAACAACATTTTCCTTATGTAGCGAGTGAAAGACACTCACTCCTTAATGTCAATGATTGAAGAGTTTTGCAGGGCATGTAGGGTCCAGAAAATGGGAGCGGTCTTGTCTGACTGCTCAAAACAGACCAGCCACCAGTACAGACACTATCTCTCTATCTGTCTCAGGAGCATGGCAACTGCAGCAGCATCCCAGTCAGCAAGCAGACCCTGTAGTCACGTGGGCGGACATGAAGGGGCGGGCAGTACAAAAGTGGTAGGAAAGAAACAACATAGTCAGAAGTCAGTGGTTAAAGACTAGCAACATTTATTCTGTAACATCCATCTCCGGAAATGCCACATCAAACATTGGTTCAATGTGTGATAAGAAATCACAACCCACACAGCCATGTTAGTCCACTTTAAATAAACCCTCCTTTAATGGAGAGAAACATCCACTCTCAAGTTCCCAAAACATTTTGAAGCAATTGATTTATCATTTGCTTTCCTCTTATTCACACACCCACTTTATTGTTGATCTAGCCCTAGTGTGGTTGTGGTACAGCCCCACATACATGACGCCACCTGCCAGCCTATTAGTAGGAGGACATGCTTGTAGGTTGACACAGCGCTCCCGCTGCTCCCAATGACCTTGGAGGAAGATGATTCTGAATGGTTCCTAAATGTATGCAGATGATGTGGCTCTCGTGAATTAATTTGGGATGGAAGTTCGGCCGAGCGAAGATTGAATTATTGATCAAACGCTCTAAGGCATCAAGAGCTGGTTGGTTGTTATGATTTCTAGTAGAGTTGCATTCTCACACTGGTATGGAAGTCAGATTAGACAGCATGGGTAAATTGGGAGTCCCAATTGATACACATGTAGGATTTAGGCAGGGTGCGTTCTGGCACCCTGCCTCTTTAATCTTTATTTATCAGACTTATTTGAATTTTTGAGTTCTTGTCGTGCATTCTCGCCAAAACTGGGAAGTTTGTGGATTCTGGCACTTCTGTATGCTGATATAGTCTTAGACTATACCCATATTAACTTGCAGCGAGCAGTAAATACCGTACATGTCTACCTATTTCAGAATTATTGAATTCTTAATGTGAGCAAAACTCTTGTAATGACATTTTCCACTAAAAAGCCCAAGAAGCATGTTTCATGGTGGTCAAATGACAAAGAAACCTTGAAATCTTCTTCGGAATTAAGTATCTAGGCATTTCCATTAGTAATAGAGTAACGCTTATTTATTGATGGCAAAGTTAAAAAACAAAATGAGTACCTCTATTTGCCCAGACAAATAAATATTTGTGTTAATTTTGTAAGTACACCCCGCTACTGGTGATTACATTTCATCTCAGAAAAGTGATTCCTTTGGTTGCGTACGGATTGGAACTCTGTAGCCTGAATTGGAAGGCTTTTGATAGGCTGGAAGGGTTATTTTGGAAGAAATTGTTTGACCTTCCTTCATCACTTGCATTCGTGACGATTAGGCATGAATTTGGCCTCCCTTCGTGGTGGGTTGCAGTCTATCATGCAAAGCTAAGATGGTCCCGGAAAATTCTTGATCCTCCAAAGCAATCTTTGTTTTGCGATATTCATGATATTTTGGCTTTAAATAACTGTAAAGAAATAGTCCCAAATCCCAAGTATTGTTTAGTTTTTTTTCTCCCGCTTCAGGTCGAACCTTTTGGGGACTCTCCATAGATGGGGGCCTATTCGGCAAATAAAGAGGAAGGGCAAGAGTACGGCCAATCTCGAGTCACTTAAACATTGGATTATATATTGTCCAGAAAGTGTGGGTATACAGAGAGTGTATTTTGGGAGATTTCTAGTTGACACAGGTGATTTAAGAAGCAAGTGATTCTGGAATAGGCTTATGATCGGCTAGATGAAATTGTGTAATTAAACTAATGGAGAGATTATCCATTCTGTTTTGGATTTTACGGATAAGCTTTGTATTGAGTAAATGCAGAATTATGTAATTAATGTTATGTACTTTTAAATGTGTTATGTGTTAAAGGTTTTTATACTAGAAACACAATAAAAAAAGGATTAATTTGATATTGAAACAGTGTACATAGGAATGTTTACATTTTTAACATTTTGGAGATAAAGAAGAATATTATTTTGGTTATAAATACATTGCTTCTGATTTGAATTTAGTGACTCCTTGTGACCTTTAGATGTGCTTGGTTTATCACATAGAGTCACGTGGTGCAAGTAAAAGTGGAGAAACAAGTAAACACACGTTTTGGGATTAATAGCAGATAAAGACAAATATTTTACCAAGGAGTGTACCGGCAGCCGTAATTAGATATGAACTCGGCTTACTTTCATTTGAAGCCACAAATAGTTGGCAAATGTTGTCATCATATCGGAAATATGGGTTCCTCCTATTAACTCATGTTTCTCTATTCTGAAGCTTTGTTGGTTGAAGGTCAGTCAAGTTTAAGTATGGATTGGGTGTATGAATGTCACTCAATATTAGGAATCTTAAATCAACTTATCGATATCTTAATTAACAATTGTGAGGGACTCATGGTGACAACAAGTAAGACAGACACAAGTGATCGCAGTTCAAGAGTGTTTATTGAACAATGAATGCTGTGTGCAGGTTGGAAAATGCCTAATCTATACATAAATCTAAGATGGGAGCAATCATCGACCATCAAATGAAAAAGAAGGCAGTCCTAGTCCTAGTGGTGTCGTGTCATATCAAAAAGGCCTATACTAAGAAACCTATTGCCAAACCTCACAACTAATACAAAAAGGGGTGTGGGATAGTTCTCAAGAAAAAAAAGAAGTGTTCTCAAATAATATGTCAGGATGCAGTAATCTGTGTCTCCCTTCCCCACGTTTCGGACACAGGGTAAGATGGGAGCTTGAAGCACAGTTCAGTCTCAGGCTTCTCCAGCATGAGATGACAGTTCCAATGCCAGCCCTCAGTGCACACTCTCGGGCTCTTCTAGCATGAGATAACAGCTCAGCTTTTAACCCTTGAGCTTTCAGTTATCAGGGCCTTCGATGGCCAAGTCTTATTTCACTTCAAAGTCTCTTGCCTTTGAGGACCTGACATGTTCAAACAACAAAATAAAAGTTCCTTTAACAAATGAAAGTTTGTTCCAATGTTCACTAGGTGATGGGTTCACCCCTGGGTTCCGCTCCTCTGGAAGTCGACCCTTCTCAATCGCATATCACAGTTTCACGTAGGATGACAATTTCACCCTGGCTCACCCTCTTCTGAGCATTGACTCTTCTCGTATTGTATTCCAAAATATACCACAGTTTCTTTATCAAACAACTTTAGGTGATAACTTCACCCTGGTTCTCCCTTAGTCGGGCTCGAACCCCTCTTCTCTTTATATTCTTGGGTGATGTCTTCACCCCTGGATCTCCTTCGGTTGGACTGGGACCCTTCTTGCCTTTAAATTCTTGGGTGATGGCTTCACCCCTGGATCTCCTTCAGTCGGGCTCGGACCCCTCTTTACTTCATATTCACAATTGTCCAATATCGTTGGGATTCACTTCCCTTTCTTTCAGAGTGCTTCTAGATCAAAGTATTTCAATTGTACAGGGATTTTGTGTTACCCTCTGTATGACCACTTTGACCTTTTACGCTGGCCCTCATATGGCCATCTGGTATCTTTAGTTTTCTCTCATATGGGGCTGGACCACAGTCTCTCAAGTTAGCACCTACATGGTGTCAATTTCCCTCTGCAGCTGGTCTCCCCTTCACACTTTTTACAGTTCATTCAAAGTTCATCAGCTTTGGTTCACAAGTTGCCACTTTGCGATTCCTACTCAATACAGCCCGGTTCTTATCGGTTTTCCCCTCGACTCACCAGCTGTGATGAAACACTTGGCTGTTGCCTCTCTGGCGTTAAGGACGGTACCACGGATGCAGGAGCTTCCCTCGCTCCTGCTTATCAGCATAGGTTTGCTCTGTGTACCGTTGACATCTGCTGCAGGACACTTGTGCTATTGTTTGCGGTCTTAGATTCTGTTCCACAAAGGCTCTGCGGGTCTGGGACGAAAAGGGCAAGGTCACTTCTCTTCTCGCCACCCTCTCGATTCCTGCCTCCTTTCTCTTTCTCTTGAACTGCTGCGTGGTAGCCGTTTCATTGTGTTGTGTTGTCTGCTGTACTCGCCATGTTCGTACTTCACTCTCCTGCTCCACCTTTTATCCCTGTGGGGAAAGGGAAGGGCCGTTCGGTGTGTGTGATTTGAGTCAATTAACTGACTTTGCCTGATTCTCCGGTTTGGGACATGTCAGGTACACAGGTTTAACATTACTAGTCTGTTGTGCAAAGGTGTTTGTGTAGCAAAGGGAGGGGGTTAAGGAATTCGAATATCCTATGGGATAGGATGGGAAAGGTTTATGAAATGGACGAGAATGACCAAGATTGTAATTAGAACATAGGGGATGTTGGGAAATGCAAATGTTGGTTGCTTTCGACTGGGAGTTCAGAAAGTGACAATCAGGGGGACGGAAATTATAGGTTTTGCGCGGCGAATGGGAATGACCAGGATTATTAGTAAGAAGTGAACAGGGGAATTGTGGAAATGGTAGTGTTTTGTCTGAACAGAAGGAAATAGTGACCACAGGGGCGTGGAAAAGAATGACCGGGTGTATGCGGGTAAGGCACGGGATTACAGGGGTTTTGGGAGAGACGGTTTCTGAATGCGACAGGGTTTGATATCCTAGGGTATAGGTTATATACAGAGCGGTCGGTGGACTTGGGTAAGAGAGATTCAGTGGGAAGAAGGGGGGCAGATGTGGCACAGCACATAAATGTCTCAGGGATCTCACTCGCCTAATCTTCTTTCCCGTCAACATACCGTGTATCACCTGGGGCATTCTCCTGAGCATAACCCTGGGGCCCCTTACCCAGGTAATCCTCCCTCGCTCATCCACCCCCAGTGTTGGGATCTGAGAGTGCCAGCTCTCCCCTGGCCACCTGAATAAGGGTTTCCTGAGGTCTACCTGAGAGAATACCCTCAGGTTTCTCACAAAACCCTTGGTCAATCCCAAAAAAGCCTCTGGGGTCGCGACTTGTGTAAAACTATAGAAACCATAACTCATTTTAAACTTGCTCCTTTTTTGGAACTATTGTGAAAAGACTGATTGGTTTTACTGGGTTATCTTGTAAAAGTGGCAAGTAAATTGGTAAGAAATAAATTTTTAGGTTGCGTTTGAACATACACACATATGGAATTTTGGCAAGAAAATGTTGTTTTGTAAAGTTGGGATGTCGCTGGAAACGTTGCGATTTTATTAACATGCTCTGCTGTACATAATTTAAGGGAATTGCCCTTTTTGCACTTTGTTCATGGTCCTAGTTTTTTGCATTCAGTAGATTTTTGGTATGCAATCCTATGTGGGTGCCAGCTTTCTTTGATGATTGCTGCTACTAGATTTATTACTCGAGCTTTAGTTTGTTTAGAAATTGTTGTATATTTATCTACAGGTTTTATAAGAATGTATTAGGTATTATTTTATTTTCTTCTATTTTTTGTTGCCTTATTTTGTTATGTAATGTGTGTAGTTGTTTTGTGTGAAAAGTTTCTGGAAAACTAAATTGCATAGTAAAAAATAGACATTTTTTCTTCAATAAAAACGAAATCAAAGGAAAATATTACTCAATCTGCATGGTTATTTGGGTGAGAGATCAATTACATTTTTGTCACATTTGAAAAAATAATTGTACTTTTGAAAAGCTCAGAGAGGTACAACAGAAGAAATCCTTCCACAAAGACCTGCTCAATATAAAAACCCTTCATTCGGGACAGATTCAGATTTAGATGATCACCAGCATTGATCAAAAATCTGTAACTAGATGACCCAAAAGAATGTATTTGAAATACAATTTCAGACTCTAATTCAATGGGCAAAGGTGGCTAAGACTATGGAGAAAGATGAGGCAGAAAAAGGGAAGTCACCTTTCAAGTTAACAAAGAAAAATCTTGTAGTAAATATGTCATCCAAACGACTGACACAAAGTACATTGGCATCATTAAATGAAGAAATATATTTGGTTGCTGATCAGAATTTCTTCTTTTTTTTTTTTTTAAATCTCAGTGGATTTTTTAAAGTTTGGGAGGAATCTTAGGGCCTCAGTACAATTTTGGTGGTGCGGGAAACAAGTGACAGTAAATTTGTTACTGACACTTTTCCCGCACCCCAAATAATCATATTTGAAGGAATTACTGCCGGTGGAATTACCATGTGGTAAATCTTACGATTTTCAGAGGAAATCCCCATGAGGTCCTATGTACTCCACGGGACCACGTGGCAGTAACAGCAATTGAGTGTGGTGGTATTTTGGCAGACTTATCATACCACTGGTATACCGCCAAACCTGTAATGAGTCCCTTAGTCTGGAAGCTCCTTTCTCATAAATGTGGGAGTAATGAAGAAATTATTGATCCAGATGACCTGGTTGACTTCAAAAGAAAGAGCAAATGTAATCTTCTAGTTAATAATTCAACATTTGATTTATGTTAAGAGTTTTGTTATGAAATATATTTGGAATCTACATTTTGGCAATAATCGTTGTGATCTGTTCAAAATGAAAAGGAGATTTAATTAGAGCAATGCCTTCTTAATGATAAAATAATTACTATACAATCTGTCGATAAGGGTAGACCTCAATTTGCAAGTAAAATGCATCTAATTTTCTGCTTGATATTGCACTATGAGCCTTTTAACTATGAGCTGCTCTTAGGGGCCCCATCGGCACTTTGCCCTCTGAGACTTCCACTTAGTTGTTCCTACTATGAGCTCTCCCTTTGAACTATTTTAACATATTGTTTACTCGGTGCCCACTGCTGCTGGTTCCCATATGTCTTCCACCTCCCCTGTCTTTCCCCATTCTGATTCAGAACCAGCTGCTGAACTCTCTCTATTGCCAGAGATATCGGCCCACATTATAGTGCCTCATAATGCCTCATTATCCTTATATATTGGGTACCACTATTGAGACAAGGCTACTGTCGTACCGAATAGAAGCTCAGTCACCCATCAGATCTCCACTAATCTCTCCCGCACTTACATTCTCAACTTTTATATTCATACACACAATTAACCTTCCCCCTAAGCCACCCGCACACCACAATTGAATGCACCTCCAAGCAGGCATCAACCATCAAAACAATACACTGCTCCACCATCTTACATATCACTGTCTTGTCCAATGCAACCTAGAACCGTCGCCACATGTGACTGCCCTCTGGAGACAAATACCTCAATGTTCTTGACAAATCCAGGGAGGTGCGCCTGCTATGCAAAACACTCCGTAGGGGACTGGGCAAGCCGAAACTCTCTGGGTCCCCCCTTCCTTAGGGAATAAGGACTCCCAAGGGAATAATTCTATAATATCACTCTTAACATCAGATGTACAAGACTTTATTGGACAAATGGGGGCTATTCACAATATCAATGTACAGGTCCCTTTAAATGTGGCTGGTTTGGTTGCTGACCGTTCCATGATGACCAAAACTCTGAACCAATCGCGTTGTACCTCTCGTTACAGAGACTGATGTAAAAGGCCAAGGCCCTTACCTGGAGGAGAGGGGCAGCTGTGGAGCAAACCAGCCATGGGGCAGGAGCAAACCCGAGCAATGGCGTGCTCCGCTGTAGCCCTTCCGCACGGAGAAGGACATCCTGGAGGTGGGACCATGTTGCATACCTGGTGGGGGTAGATCCAGCGGAACGCTGCCAAGCCCAGGTGGGCTGAGAGCCCCAGACACTGAGGTGTCTGATGCCGAGAGACTGAACCATCAGCAAAGCAGCATAGCTGCAAGCCTGAATTACGGCACAAGGAACGCAACCAAGGAACCGACGACCCGAGAAGCGTGGTTCCCACATGCCAAAGTGACAACTTTCAGAAGAGCACTCCAAACAAGTAGGTATGTAGGGCAGGCTGAGGAGAGTGAGGAGGGTGGCCGAAATCTGCAACTCTCCGGAAAGGAGTAAGAGTAACAATAATCTGGATAGAGTATCCGAGGACCTTTTCGGGGGGCTATAAGCATCCAGAGAGCAATAGAAAGGCCCGATGGGGTGAACCTGAACCCAATACCCTATGAGGGGTTGCAAGAGAGCGGAAAGCATGGGAAGTATCTTGGGGGGGGTGAACTGAACCCAATAACGGAAAAGGGGTTGCAAGAGAGCATACAGAACAATAAATGCTCTGGGGGGTGTACCTGAGCCCAATAAACCAAGAGGGGTTACTATAGAACAGAAAGCACAAGAAATATCCAGAGTGGGTAAACCTGAACCCAGTAACCTACAAGGGGTTACCAGAGAGCAGAAAGCATGGAAAATGCCCCGAGGGGGTGAGTCTGGACCCAATAACCTATGAGGACATATCAAAGAATGGAAAGCACAAGAAACCCCCGAGGGGGAGATCCTGAATTAAAGAACCTACGGAGTAAAATTATACATTTAAGGAACAGACTTCTTATCTTGAACAACGCTTTGAGTGGAGGGGTCTGGAGTCCCCTTCTGTCTAGAAAATCAAGGAACTTTGTTGTGAACTCTACAACTAGACATAGGAGAGAAACCAAAATACATTTGAACTGTGTTTTCGAACTGTATGAGTGGGCTAAGGGCCTGGAAAATCCCCAAATAAGAGGATTTGAGAGAGACATTTAAGGGGGTGGGGGGCATGCGCCAACCAGCACAAGCCAAGAAAGGGTAGAAAGAATCCTTCTGTAGGTTAAATCATTTTTGCTTCCTTTGTTAATGGTAGGGACAGCAAGAAGGGTAGCAAAGGTGTGGACGGGGGATGAGTTTGATTTATGTAGGATGTCCTGACGAGCACCCTTTTGTTATTTTGTAGATTAGGGAACCTCCACCTTAGAAGTAGGGCTAGGTAAGGCATTTTATTTTACTTTAATAAACGTGAGAGTCTTTAAACATGTTGAGTTGTCTGTCTCTTTTTTCTGACCTACCACAACACCCAGACACAGACCCACACCCAGTTTTCGGGCACTACCAAACTTCATGCAACAACAAAACAGCACATTTATTTTGTATTTTCACTCTCTCCCCACTAACCTAACCTCACTTTCATATTCACCAGAGTGCCAAGACATCATGCAAAGGGCACCATTGCATGGTATCAAATCCAGTAGTATAACATAATGTGAGAATTGTGCAAGATGCATGTGAAATAGAATGAATGGGTCTACGTATATCCCTATTTCATCCAAATATAGCAGAAGCCAACCTGGTGTGATCTAGTATGCACCCCGACCTCGGCCTCCCCAGTACACACACTCTCCTCACCTGAGCTGCTGGAAGTGTCAAGGTCTTGCAGGTGGCGTCTAGCGAGGTAGTCATTCTGTTTTTTGGGAAGATGGTGCTTGTCACGGAGGGAAGCCACAGTGACTGCTGTAAAAACAGCTGTCCCGCGAATCCCTTCCGGAACCAAGCCAGAAATCAGGGAAAAACCCCCAAGGGGAAAAAACCCTGTAGTGAAGCAGTGACGCTCTTCAATCCAGATGTCTGCATGGACCGTTGGCAATGGTCGAATACGAAGCAGAGTACAGTGTCCTGTAGCGAAGGGATAGTCCAGATGCCAGGAGTGCCGGAATAGCAGAGTTCGGGTAGCAGTGACCAGTGAGGCAGGAAGGAAGGCTGGACCTGGAAAATGGGACCGCTGGAATGAGGTAGGGCTTCAGGGAAGCAGAGAGGCCAGGTAAAGAGAGGGAAGGAGAAAAAGGAAACAAGCGGCGAGAGCCGCAGCAAAGAGAGGGAGAGAGAGAGACCGGCAGAGCCCTGCTCCGTGAGCGGGAGAAGGAAGGTGCCGACAGCGAGGAACAGGAGAGACTGGAGGGAAGCAGAGGCACCGAAACAGCACAAGTAGGAAGTTTCCGTAAGAAAGCCGAAGCCGGAGGACAGAAACAACACAGAGTGTTAACCCGGAAGCAGGAAAACAATCTAGAGGAGGTTTGCAACGCAACGTTGTGCCGGAAGGCGGGGCCTTAAATACGACCGGCCGCGCTGCGCTACATCGCTGGAGACCCGGAAACAAAGAGGGGACTAAACTCTACCTCCGCGTCTCCAGCTCCAACGCGGAAGCAAGCGCCAATCTCGGCTGCGGCCGGCCTGGCGGATGACACCTGGTTATCTAACGTTTGGCATATGCTGATTTCTTCCTGTATATGACATCTGTGCCATCCTACTTGAAAGACACTTCAGAGCTCCACTAGGACTTTATTCACTTTTACAACAATCTGTTCCCATAGAAACCTAGAAATCATTCCAATCTCTATTTTTTCGGTAACCTTTATATACTTTTATGATAAGCACATTTACCCTTTCAGAGCAATTTTAGGCTCAGCGGGTTGAGCGCTCGCTGCTGCGATCTGAGCGTGATCTGCAGGTCGCAGGTTCAAATCCCGGCAAGGCCAACTCAGCTTTTCATCCTTCCGAGGTCGATAAATGAGTACCAATATTGGTTGGGTGATATTGTATGTAAATATGTGCTCTGTAAAGCGCTTTGGATTAAGGCGCTATATAAATAACACACCATTACCATAATCATTAATAACCTACCACAAAGCCAAGCACACACAATTGTTTTATTCAGGTCCTTTAGCAGGTGATACTAGCACCAATTAAATTACCCTTGTGGCCACAATGCCTCCCTGAAATCTGGGACAAGAAACAAACTATTTTGATCAGCTTATTTTTACTTCAATTTCACAAGAATATGTATTTAAATGCAGAATGTGCCACATTACAACAGAATGACATCACCAAAATACTAGACATAAATCCAGGTTGACATGAAATACAATTTAGAATCACTATGCAACCTGCCATCTTTGATCTCAATAATCCAAGAAACAACGAAAAAACATAAATTGCTCAAACAGACTTCCATCTATTAATAATCACATGTGAATTACTATTCTAAACAATGGGTTCATAACATTTTACACAATTTAATGACAAGCACAACATTATCAAAATATGTAAATGGAATGAATATTCATGTGGTGCAACTTGGGTGATGCATAATCAACATACTTTAGTTAGAGAAAGTAAGAATATTAAACATATTATGCGCATTGATAACATTTGGTTAAAGAAATACCTCATAATGAACTGCACTTGGTAGTTACGAATTGGAATATGTTGAAATGGATAAAAGCCACATGTAATTCTACAGAAGTAATTGATAGTGTTTCTGAGAGTAAATTGTTCCTAGCTACGCTAGGCAGGGTTGTACTCCAAATAATATTTATATCTGTATACGGACCAGTGAAAGGAACATTTAGAATGGTTTTGCAGCAAAGCCATGAAAAGGGGAATCAGTTCAAACAAATTGTTCCTGAGATCCTATTTTCTTAACAAAGCTCTTCACCAATATTATAAAGCCTTCAAAAGGGACATTAATTGTCTAAGGCTGTTGCGGGGCATGATGTCTTTTTAATTCATTAAAAGGATCTGTTAATTGTAATGCAGCCACATTTCATACATTCCAGGGGACCCCTATTTCTGAAACAAACTAGGGAAATTAAATTTGCTGCAGAGAGAAATACCCCCTCTCCAATATCCCATTGCTAAAGGGATTATACCATCTGAATGTATGAAAGGGGCATTGATTCACCTACATTACAGAATTGCTGGATAGGAACATTTGGACATGAGTCAGCATCAGGGATGAATCTTCTGGACCCTCCTGGTTGCTGCTCCCCTGCTCTGACATAGACAGAGCAGCAAATCACAGGACAACAGGTAACCCTATTCCCCTTCTCAGCCCTGAGATCCAGGTATCGAAAGATCTGCCTCCTTCTGCGGGAATACTCCTGCACTCAGGTGTGCCTCAGCTCCCTGTGAACAATTTGGCATGATGTCCTTTGTCAAATGGTCTGGGATGTCGGCGTGCATGTATACATTGTTCTCTTCCTTACCTAAATGGATATGACATTTTATACGTAGCTAGATCATCCAACATCTGTGATTGGCCTTATTTTAACAAGGAATATCAGCAGAGTTTGTCTATGAAATCTCAATTTTCTAAAGGCTTGGAGTTTCCACAGATGGAGCTTCTAACTTCTGTTTCACCCCCACAATTGTTATTTCATCTTAAATATTGTATTTCCTATATAACACCATATGTGTGCATGTATGATAGGTACTAAATAACATAACCAGATTTAGAAGAATTTTCCCATTCGAGGGCAATGCTTCTGAAGCCCATAAACCACACAGAACTGACTTAGGGCCTTATCACGAGTTGGGAGTTAATCGGGCCTAAATCCATCATGCGGTATTAGCATTATCGCTAGGACCTGTGGCGATAATCCTGCCGCATCACAAATATCCAGGCACTCTCACACATCCCTGATGGTAATACTAATAGTGCCCAATGTATACTTCACCTGGAAATGGCTTTCCGGCTGAAAAATCAGCAAATATATTTCTACTGCTGTGCCCGGCATCAGCGCGCTAATACCGCCGGCGGGAAACGCATCACCGCCGGAATGGGAAACACTGCAGTGCCCATTTTGTAAATCACAATCCATCAAAAATCAGAGCTCCTGGCAGCCATCCACACAATCCGAGCAGCAAATATGTCACAGGAGAGGGCAAGGGGTAAGCAGTCCAAGATCACCCAGGAATCCAAAGTTTATGGATGGAGAATTGATGTGCCTGGTGGAAGAAGTGGTAGCACGTCATGCTGAGCTCTATAGGGCCAAACAAAAAAAGACCTCACAACTGCTCAACCTGATCTGGCTGCCAATCAGCCAGAAGGTGTCATCAGCCTGCCGCACCCCCCGGGATGGGGAGGACTGCAGAAAGCAGTGGAACGACCTGCGGGTCCGGGTCCAGTCAATACTTTTACAGCACCGCACAGACTGCTAGACCACAGAGGGAGGCTCACCACCACCACTGGACCTGACACAGTGGGAGCGGCGCTGCAGCACAGTGATCAAAATGGAGGGGATAGAGGGAGTAGGAGGAGGCTGGTGCTAGCACCCATGAGGCAGAAGGTGAATGAACCCCCCCAATAGAAAGTGACACCATATTCCAACCACAGCAACCCCCAGTGTAAATACCCATGAATTGGGCATTGTGACTGGGGGCAGTGTGGGGGAGCCAACACAGGCACCTACGGCAGCACCCATGTGCCAGAGCACCTAGCACACCCCTGTGAGGCCGAGCAGTCGGTAGCGTAGCCAAAGGACACATCCAAGCGCCATGAACCACTCAGCCATGTTGAGGGCACAGCAGTGCACCATTGGCAGCTGGCTGTGCGAAGTGCTAGCCCACTGCCCCCATCACCAAGTGCAACAGTCCAACTGGCCCTGTGCATCAGATGCATCTGAGGCAAGCAGCGGCTTGGCCACCAATGTACCCCTGCCATGCCACCAGAGCAAATACACATGCCCAATTCCCCCCCCACCCCTCCAGCACCAGGCCCCATTATACCAATCACCTATCAGACGCAAGCAGCAGGGCCCGTGCATCAATCCAAATACCCTGTGCCACACGCCTCCCCCGTAACTGCTGCCATACATGCCAATACACGTGAAAGAGTGTGTCCTAATGCCATCCCCTAGGTCCCCTACAGGCACAAAGGCATCACCTGAGGCATGGGACCATCAGGGCACGCCAAGACACAAGACTCGCCCCACCTCTCCACGCCTCAGCAGGGTCACACCCAGTGTAGGAGGACAGGCCTCCAAGTTCACACCAAGGTCAGGAGGACAGGCCACCTGGGGCACACCCAGTGCAGGAGGACAGGCCACCAGGGGCACGCCAAGGGCAGGAGGACAGCCAACCAGGGGCACACCTTTGTCTAATGTCCAGACCACCCTGGATGACCTGGACGAGGCTGAGAACACAGCCCCAATGCCCACAACCCTGGAGGAGGGAGGGGCGCTCAGCCCCAGCAGCGATGATAAGCATGTGGCCACAGCCCCAACATAAGTTGACAGCCCGCCCAGCAATCACAAACACCACCGAGAGCCCAGTCTGTGATGACGAGGACAGCCCAAGCCCATGGGGCCAGGCACAGCAATGATGCAGCCACACCCCTTAGCCAGATGTGTACACCAGTTCGAATGGAAACCCGGACACAACGCAACTTACACCATCCCCACCACATTCGACTGCCGCCTTGGGCACTGTGGTGGAGCATCTGAATGCGATGGAGGCACAACAGCGCCACATTGAGGGCCTTGCAACTTCCCAGAGCCGCCATGTGAAGGCCAACAGTCGGGCGATCAGAGGGGCAACAATGGCGTGGGGCAATGCACTTAACAGGAAAGTAGTTGAATCCTGCACTGCATCAATGACTGGGTTTGGGCAGAGGGTGCGGGAGCTATGTGAGGGGCTCTCTGCCTTTGCAGAACAGATGGGCGAGTCGAATGCACTTCTCTGCCAGCAGCTGCAGGTGGCAGCCTCTATTCCATCATCCTCCATTACCCCCATGGAGGAATCCCAACAGGGGACGCCTAGGCGGAAGTACTAGTGCCAGCTGCTACAGCGCTTCCCAGATGCCGGGGGGGGTCGCGTGAAGAGGGCACGGCCATCTTGAATGGATTGTATACTGCTGGCCTGTGTGCACGTCACATGGAAACATTGTTGAGTGGGGGGAGGAGGGACTGTGTGCTGGGGTGTTGGTGGTGGGTGGAGGATAGGGGATGAGGTTTAAACAAGTCACATTAAAGCCTGTTGAACTCACAAAAATGGTAGGACAATCATGATTGTGCTCTTTATTCAATATGTGCGGGTAACATAATGGGTCAGGTCACTGTGCTAAAAGTAATTGTCTATCAGTGCCTGTCGGGCCAGTCTCCCTTCCCTCACCTCATCCCTGTGTGTGTCAGCTCTATCTCTGGCCACTTGGGCATCTTTGTCATCTTCCCCTGGATGTTGCCTGCCACCGTTGGGGTATAGGGGAACATTCCGCCTGAGGCAAATGTTGTGGAGCAGTGCACATACTAGGAAAAACGTTCCTACTTTGTCTAGGGCATACATCATGGCCCCTCCAGTGCGATCTAGGCACTTGAATCGTGCCTTCAAGAGTCTGAAGGTGCGTTCTATGCAGATGCGTGTCCGGCTGTGGGCATGGTTGCAGGTATTGTCATGTGGTGTTCGTGGATCATGCACAAGGGTCATCATCCACGTCAGCTGCAGGTGTCCGGAGGCACCTGAATGGGGTGGAATACCGACATCAGTCATTTGTCTCATGCATGGGTCTGCATTCTCAATGTATTTGGCTATTATGTTAACATGGGCATGCTTGTGTGTATCATGACCATGCAAGGTCTATGTGTGTTGGGTGTGCATCCTTTGTATATCATGCCATGCATTACGTGTGCTGTGCATGCACCCTTTGTTGTTGTGGCGGCTGTTCTCTGGCGGGTGATAGTTAACTGCACATGGGGTGTCAGCTGTGGCACGGGTGGACATGCTGTTGGGTGCTGCTGTGTGGATCTGCGCAGCAGCACATTCAAGGTGCATTGTGGTTGATGTGGTCTGATGTGTTAGTATGTTGGCAGCAGTCTGTGTCCATCTCCATGTGTGGGTCCTGTTGTATTAGACTTGTGCATGCACCCTTGGATGCCCCCCTCAGCTGGAGGTGCTGTAAGGGTGCTGCCAGTTCCTCCTCTTGACATGCAATGCTTCCTGCACCTTTGCCCCCCCCCTTTTTTGAGTTCTGGGATTCGGCGTGAATGTTTGGCAGGGTTTCTACTCACCGACCATCCAGGTCTGTTGCCCTCTGTGCCTCTCCATGTAGCCCGGCAGTGTGCTGTGGCAGAGGACCATAGAGTTGTGGGTGGATCCTCGGTAGCGGGCACAGCAGTGGCATAAAAATGTGCCTTCATGTCATTGACCTGGGCCTGGGTGGTGGGCAGTGCAATGTGTTCATTTACATGGCGCAGGAGGGTATCCAGCACCTGGCCCAGGACTGCGCAGAATGCCGGCTGTGCCATGCCTCATGGCCACTGAGTGCTGGAAGCTGCCTGTCCAACAGGAACTGCAGGACTGTGAGCAGCTTCACCAGTGCTGGCATGGCTGTACGGATGTAAATCCTGCTCCCAATTTGCTCATGTATTGTGGACAGCATCTCAGTGATGGTCTCTCTGTCCAGGCTGTACTCAGTTACTAACTGAGTGTCAGTGAGGGCCCAGGGTGATTGCCTGACCCTGGGGATGGGTACTCGCCTTGCTGGGGCTGCCCTCCTCCTCCTCCTCCTCCTCACTCCTCCCACACTTCCATGCTCCCTGTGCCCTGGTAGTCATGCATCTGTAGCTCCAGGCGCAGCATGAGCAACTGCATGTCATGGCTTCCAGCAAAGAATGGCAGCATGGTGTTGGAAAGTGTGTTTGGGGTCTGGGTGGGTCTTATGGAGCCCTCTTGTGTGCATTGTTTGCACCTGTGCCTTCATTCCTGACACCTGGGTTCATTTACCTCCAGCTGGCGGCTGGGGTTAGTTCCAGCAGTATTAGCGCCTGTTTGCCGACGTTAATACCGCTGGCCATGCTGTGTGTTGTCGGCTCTATTACCGCAAGCTGTAATTGTGCTGGCTGTAATAACGCTGGCTGTATTAACGTCAGGCCCTTTTTGGTCTGCGCTAGTTCCTGATCGGGCAGAGAGGTATTTGCGGCACTAATACCGTTAACGCCCAATTTGGGGGCTACCGCCCAACTCGTAATGAGGCCCTTAGTCAATATGTGTTAATTATCTGGAGAAATATATGTTTCTGAATGTGACTTTATAACGCCCATAATCTGTGACTCAACGAGATTATGAAAAAATGTCCTAGTACACATAGTAACCTAATTATGAATATGTTTGTAATTGTTAATGGATAACTTTTTTGTTTGCATTTAACTGTAGGTTTATAATAGTTTTGAAAGTCTGAATTTGTGATGTACACTTAAAGGTCATAGGTTACTGAACAGATGTGGTAGCAATACTACTTAGCCTGTTTTCTAATGGATAACTAGCATGTGTGCTTAAAATAGTAAGTAATTAAACATTTTGTTCCATTAAATGATGAATAGAATGGTTTTAAACCTACATGACACATCCATTAAATCTAATATTATGGGTAACTTTGTCATCCATGCTGGACAGATCTATGTGATCACTGCGCCTTCGAAAATGTCGACTCTAAAAAAGCTGGTTTACATCAGGGCAAGGCGCAGTGATCACATAGATCACTTCTTCTTTGTATCCCCCTACCCGATTCCACCCAACCTACTTGCCTTTTCGACAGCAGACTTACGTGTGTGCCGCCGACTCCCCGCTATCCTTGCAACGTCAGTTCCCACCCATGTATGTGGGTCGGAGCTGGCACCGCAGAGTCCTTTTTAAAAAAAAACGTTTTGTGTGTGTAACTTTCTTGTCCCCCACTATCCATCTAATGGAAGCGGGGTACACAACCACAACCCCCGACTCCTGTTACACCGAACAAGGAGAGCAGGGGGATATCCCCACTCCCCTTAGTCGGTGTAATGGGAGGCAGATTTTTTACATGGTGCAAAGGCGCTGTAATGGTAAAGTCAGCATTAAACAGTCAACATTTTAGTATGATACCTGCTGGCCAAAGGGGTCGATTGTTAACTGTAACAAGTCAACTTGGGACAGAAATTTGTAGTATTGTCAATGTGTATGTGCAACCCCCTGTTAATAAAGAAGGTATAGCTGTTTTTTTTTTAACCTTTTTATTTTAAATTGCACAGATATATCAACATTTCTTACAGTTCTTCTTCTTACACTTTACAATGCTTTCCCCCGTGGTAGACACACAATATTATACATTGTACATATTAACTTGTCCCATCAGAATTATTCTCTTCCACATCTTTATCAGAGAGATATTGACGAAACCTGCCCCATATGTCCCTGGGGCGAACCCTGACGGGTAGCAGTTCAATATACATTTCTTCCCTATCATGTCCTTCTCCTAGTCCTACTTTGTGGGTGGTTCCACACTTTTCCACTTCATCAGGATTGCACGTTTTGCCAGTACTAGACTGAGGTTTAGGAATTTGCGCCACCCTGGACCTACTTTCCTACCTCCGCCAGCAAACACTTTGCGGGTTCCCATTCCAAGGGTTGATTGGCCATAGTATCTAATGCCTCACATACACCCGCCCAGTACTCGACAGATGGGTGCATGCCCATAACATATGGAATATATCTGCATTTTCACTACTGCATCTAGGACATTTACCATCCGTCAACGGGAACAACTTTTTCAGCTTTGCAGGCATATGTGTTCTGTGTACAACTTTATAATGTATCAATCGGAACCGTGCATTGCATGAGATGTTTTTCGTAAGTCGCAGATTCGTGTCCACTGTGAATCAGTGATAGGGTGGTTTAGGTCTTGTTCCAACTTTTCCTTTACACCTGGGGTTGGGGGGGGGGGTTCTGGTGTGCCATCACTATCTTATACAGTGTGAAGGCTGCTGTTTTGGAGGACCCAGCTGTAAACACATATCCCAGTGCCTGGTGTATCACGGGTTCAGTGGGGAAACCCTCCCACGCCTCGGCCATTGCTGATCTCATGCGCATATACTGCAATTTCTGTAGTGGTGTGTTGCCAATTATGTCCTTTATATTTTCCCAGGGTATATGCTACTTGTCTGGGAAGAGGTCCCCAAAATAGTGAATTCCCTTGTTTTTCCAGTGTGTAGCAATTTTCGCATCTTGTGTGGGGGGTATATAGTGTGCCTCCCACAGTGGCATGTTCGGGTGATATAACACCTCCCGCCCAAATCTCCCTGCTATCCTGGCCCAGGCTGCACATGTTACCAACTCGGTGGAGGATCGGTGGTATGTGAATGTCCGGGGCGTGCAGATACTTCCTTATGCAGGAGCTGGGCAGGGCTTCTCCCATATTTATCGAGTGCTGTGTATTGTGCCTGCGTGCCGACCTTGGCTCATTGAGTTGCGTAGTGGGCTTGTGCCGCTAGATAATACATTTCAAAGTTGGGGGCTGCTAGTCCTCCGTTTAGATATGGACAGGAGAGTTTCTGCCATCCTACCCTCGCTCGGCCTTGCCACACAAATGCTGTACAAGCCTCTTGTATTTTTGTGAAGAAGGCCATACCCGGCCACACCGTTACTGTGCTAAATAAGTAAAACAGTTTGGGTAAAATGATCATTTTTACCAGTGCTAGCCTGCCCATGAGGGAGATTGGTAGGGATTGCCATTGTTCGAGTTTATTGCACAACGTCACAGCCAATGTCTCATAATTTAGGGCCCTAGTGAGTTGCTGTGTTCTTGCCACATGTATTCCCAAGTATTTCACCTGTGTAGGACTCCACTGAAGTCCATGGAGCTTAGTGGGGATCTGGGTGGGCTCAGATTTGGAGGTATTCCGATGCAACCCAGAGTATCTCCTGAATTCTACAACTGCATTCAAAACTTTCTCTATGTTACGTTCCGGGTTCCTACAGGAGGTTGTTGTCAGCATATAGTGAGATAATCTCCACCCTGTCTGTGAGTTGAATCCCAAGTTTACTAAATCAATACCTTATCAAGCCGGCTAATGGTTCTATGACCAAAGCAAATAGAAAGGGTGACAATGGACAGCCCTGCCACGTGCCTCCCGCAAGTTCAATTAATTCAGACAGTTTCCCGTTGACGCAGACCCTGGCATGTGGTTGGGAGTATAACACCCTGATCCATTTTATGAAATGTGGGCCGAACCCATAATTGTGTAGTACTCTGAACAAGAAGGGCCAATAAACAGTATCCAAGGCCTTCTGCATATCCAGTGCCAGCGCAACCCCCTGCACGTCTTTGGGGATCAAGTTCAGCACCTCGAAACAGCGGCGGGTGTTTGTCGCCGTTGACCTACCGGTTATAAAACCTGCCTGGTTCCTGTGGACCATATGCGTCATCAAGGGGGTGAGCCTTGTGGTGAGGACTTGCATCAGTGTAAATTAACGAAAGCGGTCTATAGGAACCACAATCCTCAGGGCTCTTCCCGGGTTTGAGCAAGAGTGTTATCATCGCCTCACGTGCAGACCCAGGAAGCCTATCCGTTTCTAGAGCTTCTGTCCAGAACGCAAGAAGTCTGGGCACCAGGATATTGGTGAGTTCATTGTAAAATTCAGCACCTAGTCCATCGGAGCCTGGTGCCTTGCAGTTGTAAGTGATTTAATGGCTTCAGTGATCTCCTCTATCGTAATCGGGGTTTCTAACGCATCTCTCGACCCCACAGATAATAGTGTGTTGGGTATTTTTGATAAGTATTCATCTATCTCCTTCTCCATGGCTATGCTCTGGGGAGAGTACAACCGGGAATACAAATCATAAAATACCCTCTCTATTTCCTTTTGGTCTGTTGAAACTGTCCCGTTGGGGCAGGATATGCATGGTATATAGGTGCTCTCTTTCTCCCCTCTCGCCATATGGGCCAGGAGCCGTCTGGGCCATTCCTGTTCACCATACCTCCTTGCGGCCGCAGGCTTATCAAAATAACGGACTTCTCGGTCCGCTGCATTCCTGTACTCCTCCAATTGTGTCTTAAGATCTAGTCTAGTCCGGGGGGTGGGGGCTGTGGTATATACTCCTTGCAATCTAACAATCTCAGCCTCCCTCCTCTTTAATTCACTACAGATATCTTTCAGTACCCCGAATTCGGTGGACATGGCGATGCCTCTTTTATATATACTTTAAAGGCTTGCCACAATACCTCCCGGGTCGACACCGTGCCATCATTGTGTTCATAATACTCACTTATATGTTGGGACAAATTACTCTTATACACCTGGTCTGCCAGTGTCGTAGCTTTAAATCTCCACGGGGGTCTCTGGGGAGCAGCCCTGGAGATTAGGACCTTCAACAGGATTGAGGAGTGGTGTGACATTGTCCTGGGGAGGATAGCAGTCTTAGAAACCCACCCCAATGCTCTCTGTGATAGCAACCATGTGTCAATAAGCGAGTGCATGTCATGTACTGAGGAGTAAAATGTGTAGTTTCTCTGTGAGCCATGGAGTGAGCGCCACACATCTCGAAGACCCAGATCCGAGATGTGGGTATGTATAGTGCGAGCTGCATTAGTGAGTGACCTTGGGATGTCAGATGTTCGATCTAAGCAGATATCCAGGATCGTGTTGAAGTTTACCCTGCAAATTAATTGAGCTGTGGGATAATTGGAGCACCTTTTAAATAGTTCAGAGAAGAACCTCGGGTCGTCTATATTTGGGCTGTATAGGTTCAATAGTAGCACCTCTTCTTCTGCTAGTTTCCCGTGTACCAAGACATAGCGCCCTTTAGGATCACTCTCTGAACTGTACAGTGTAAACGGTAGTGACTTATGGATCAGCGTTAGCACCCCTCTGGCCTGGCTGGAATATGACGTGTAATATCAGTGTTTGCCCCACCCGGGTGCCAGCTTCTCAACGTGTTGACCTAATAGGTGAGTTTCTTGTAAATATACTATTTGAGCCCCCAGTCTATTCATGTAAGCCATTATCTTTCTCTGCTTAATCGGCATCCCCAGTCCCCGCACATTCCAGCTTAGGAAGGTAATCCCCTCTTTGTTGTCCTCAGCCATTGATTTCTGTACCATCTACTCGCACTGTGTGCATAGTAGGTCTCAAAGCTTCCTCGTGTATGATTGTGATTGATATCGGTACTTTTCTAACTATAACACCCCTCTTAATAATCCTCCCCTCTGCCCCCACCCTCACTCCTACCCTCATAGTTCCCCGAACTTCAACTATGGTAGTACTATTACCTTCCCCCACATTTCCCTCCGCTCGTGAACCACTAAGTTTGTGCACTTGCATCATGGGGTCACTGCGGCGGTGGCCGATGCCTAAGTACCTTGTTACTTATCAGCCCTAAGTAACCCATCACTGCACTTGTTACTTGAACACATACTATAACATGACGGCAATATAAAGTACACATTCTTGGATGTATCTTAAAATGTCTGTTATATTCGGGTGCCACTTCTCACTTGTTCCTACTAGTCGTCACCTTCAAGACTCCGATTCCGTCATTCTTGTCCTTGCTGCGGTGACTTGTTCCTGGCGTCCTCCGTAGGGTCTGGCACTTTTCCGACCTGTATTGGAATGTTAGATTCCACGAAGCTGGCAGCTTCCTCTGGGAAAGTGAAGAAGTATGTTTTATTGTTATATTGCAGATACAGCCAAGCTGGGTAAAGCATCGAGTAGGGGACTTTCCGTTCGCGCCTTTCTTCCTGTACTGCCAGAGTGTAGTCTGGAAAGATCCGGATCACATTGGAGCCCAATTGCAGGTCTTGCTTGTCCCTGGCTGCGCGCAAGACCAGGACTCTGTCTCTATAGTTCATTAACCGTGCAATTATTGCTCTAGGAAAGGCACCAGGCCTGGGACGTGTGGCAGGAGACCTGTGTGCCCTCTCCACTATGAACATGGAGGACCCCTTTCAGTGCGTCTTCCGGAACCCCCACAATGTGTATATTGTTACGGCGTGATCTCGCCTGCAGATCCTTGCACTTACGTTTCACCGTTCCTAGGTCTTTGGCCATCTCCATTACTGTGTGGCGCAGTGTTTCCAGAGTATCCTCGGCTGTACCAATCTGGGTCTCTGCTTCCGTCATGCGCTCAGTGGCCTTCTCAAGCTGATTCCTGGTACTCGTCACAGTCGTGTTAATGCCATCCAGTTTATCATTTAACGCCGCGAAGCCCTGTTGCATTGACGTACACACTGCTTGCGGGTCCATAGTGGGTACCGGTGGAGTGGGTGTTGGCTGTGGGGCTTGCTCTGTGTTCACGTTGGCCATGATGTCTGATCTCACCACCGTGGTTGTGTACTTGTCTATGGCACCTTTTCCCTTTTTGGGGCCTGCCCCCTTGGGGATTTTTCTTGGGGTCTTCCCAATTCCTTGTGTTCTCCACTCTCTGATTCCAGTGTTGGGTCAATGCCCGGGTCAATCGCAGTGTCAGCTGGTTCGTTCACCATCAAGGTTTTCTCATTCCTTGGGAACTGCGCGGCTTGTCTGATCGCATATAGTTGCAATCAGTGCTGGTCCTCACCGTTCGTGGTAATCAATGGCGTGATATATCCCGCATTTACCACTCGCCATTTAATCTTGAGTTGCCCCCACTTCGTGACCAACAAGTTCTAAAACGTCTGGTTAACACACACCGTTTGTGGGATCCCTAATGCCCAATCAGTGATGCATCGATAATTTGCGCATCTCTCTCTGGGTAAGTTGCCCCACTGCGTGTCTCCATAGAGTGACCCATTCACCTCCGATAGTGGGGGGTGTAAGTCTGCAGGTGTTCGTTCAGATCTGGCATGTCACGTTATCCCCTACCGTAACAGGTGGAGGAGCAGTGTAAAGCCTACTTCTTAAACAGGCAACCTCTGATGAGGTGGCTCTCCCGCTGTCCACCTCTTCGCTCAGTGCTCATACATGGCCCCAATGTGCTACAGGGTGACAAATGGGGGTGCAATGGGCCGAGTCCGATTCACGGTGTCTGGGGTTGCCAATGCTTGGACATCATTAAAGTCCGTAAAGATGTTCCACCACGCTCATATTCCTTGGTCAGGAGCCCCACGTGTGCATGGTTAAGTTTGGAAACTTGGATGTGCCCCACGACAGTGTGATGGTACCTCGTGACTGATCTGCCTTTCATTTGAATTATCCTGCCCGGAGTTGCTATGTGGGTTTATCGCGTTCTCAGATCCTTATGTGTATGATTGCATGTTCTGCGGCTCTTCCCGAGCAGTGCGGCAGCACGCATGTTGTTAGCTGTGGGGGGAAGGGCCACCCGGAGAACCGCGTGCCGGTGCGCTGTACTGGGATAATTTAAGTATCCAACGCCAGCAATGCGCGGGGTATAATATCGGACGGCAGTGAATGTGTGCTACCTTCCCCAGCCGCGTACCGCTTACCGGCTGGTTGGGCCCACCACAGGGCGGCAGCTCTGGGTGCCTCGCGTAGCCTCCTGTCCGCTAGCACTCGAAGGGTCCCCCCCGGAGCGCCAGCGGTCCAAGAGACAGGAATGGTTGAGCCCGCCGTTCAAGGCTTTTATTATTTGTTGGGACCAGCCTCCCGAATGACAATCATGTAGGAGCTGGTGCGTTTGTCCCAGCGGTATCCGCAGGTCCGCTCCACGCGTTCAGCCGGGTCTGGCGGGCTCCAACTGTGGCAACTGTGGCAGACCCCTTCTCACACGGTATTTTCTTTGTTATCCGAGCTCCAAACTCGCCGATTTTTCGCTGGTCCGTTGTTGAGCCCCTCAGACGCCTTCTAGTGTGTTTTTCATTTCAGAACGGGCCGTATTTTGCAAATTATGCTGTTTCTGGCTTCCGCCTCTGCCGGAGCTCACACGGGATGCGACATCCTGTCGTGTGCGCAACAGCGCCCACCCCCCCGTTTGGCACTCAAGGTATAGCTGAGTTAAGAGAGGTAGTAATGAAGGCAGATGAAGAGTTAACCATACTAGCAGTGATGCCAATGACATTCCTGTCGAGTCTAGAGATTGGGCAGGACATGTGGATCTGCAATGGAGACATACTCTCCCTGGCATGTCTGTATGGTTTGGCTCGAACCTTGACAGGGTTGACAGACATATGACGGACCAGGAATTCAGAGGCAGAGCGCTACTCCTTTCATTCCTGGGCACACCACTCCTTATCATGGAATGATTAAATGTTCCTTCCCATACTGGACGCTTTGAGAATAACTGAATTGGCATATCTCCCTAGGGGATTTTCAGACCATTCCCCATTACTCACCACACTAGTACTGTTGAGTTCACACCATATGGGAGCTTCATGGTTTAATGCATATCATTTAGGGAACCCAAAAGTGATAGATAACCTCAAAGAGGGAATCACTCATTATTTCAAACGGAATGTGGGTTTGGTACAGTATACTTGCATTTCATGGGAAGTGTATACAATTAATACAATTAGCGGGGAGGTTTTGTGTTTGTGAGAGGAGAAGAATCACAGGCCACATAAATGAATGCATGAGAAACTTGAAACACTCTTGTTGGATGAAGCGAGAGAGCTATGTTGTCAAAAGGCAGAGTGTATGAACAGGGAGAACTCACCTGGCTGGGGAATAAGGATTACATATAAAGGTGAGTTCTAGAAATCAAGGGTGACCAAGGATTCCCAAGTAGAATGGGGGTAGAGATCATGGCAACGTTTGCAACATATTATCAGAAATGATCTCAAAGTGACAGGATCGGTGAAATGCTAGAATTTGAATATTTATGCAGGGTCTCCCAGTCTCAATGTAAACGGCGCAACAACTGGATGCGTTGGAATCTGACTTATCCCTGGCAGAGATGGGGCATAGCATTCACCAACTTCAAAATGGGAAGACACCTGTCCCGAATGGATTCCCAGGTGAGATATGGAAGACTGCAGGTAAAGGTGTGCATGAACATCTCCTAAAGATGTTCATGATGATTCGAGAGAAAGGAATGGATGTCACCCTACATTTTTTCTAAATTGGAAAATCATTGTATTAGATAGGATACTGTCGAACAAGCTACTGGGGATTTTGCAATTTCTTTCCCTCCATACCAATGAGGATTCACACCATGCAAATCCACAAGAATGAGTCTGAGAAGACTGTTTTGACTATTTCCATTGTCACAAGATCTTCCAGATCCACCACTAATGTTGCTCCACTCGTAGGGCCTTTGACTCAATGGAATTATCCATTCTGTGGACATTATTAGAAAGGTTGGGCTTTGGCCCAGTCATTATAGGTTGCCTTTACCGGATGTGCATAATGCCATTCACAAGGGTTAGGATTAATGTGTACACCTTGAGAGAATGTTCAGTGAGCAGAGGGACAAGGCAGGGGTGCTCTCTCTCTCGTCTCCTATTCTATTTAGATATTGAACCTCTAGCATAAGGGTTTAGGAAAGACGCAATATTGGCAGATTTCCATTGACCGATGGGAACAGAGGACAGGATATCTTTATATGTTTATGACCTTCTTCTATAGCTGAGTAATCCAATATTTTCCATTTTGGGCACAATGGATATCATTAAAGAGTTTGACGACTATGGTGGTCTCCATATCAATTGGGACAATGCAGTATGCTCTTCAGTGTGAAAGGATAATTCCTTAGACTTAGGTAAATGTCCGCAGATGATGAAAAGGTGCCTTTAAGTATCTTGGGATTCAGGTAGCATGGAATAGGGATAATTGTCTTTGGCTGACCTGGGAGCCACTACTTGAGATGTATTTGGATGATGTTAAATGATGGTTGCTGCTACCACTTTCTCTGATGGACAGAGTTGTAATTCACAACACTCTGAAGAGTCAATTTAATAAGCTGAAAGGAGGTATCTGTAAATTATTACGGGCAATGAAGTCCAAAGGGTTACTCTTAAGACGCTCTGCATATCACACAAGGGGGAGAGCATGGGCTTACCCGACTTGCAAAAATAATAATGGATATTTGCAGAGAAGGATAATCCAGGGATCAGGCTGGAAAGGGAACAGGTGGAAGGGCAGGCACCAATCCAGGTGTTCTATGGCAGGCCAAGCTAATGCATATTTCCCCTGGCAGACACATTTGTGATACACACATCGAAAAAAAACGAAGGATTGAGACTGGTTGGGGTGAAAATATCCCTCTTCAGATTCCATTGGGTACGTAATCTCCCATTGATTGAACTCTACAAACTACCGTAACACAAACAATTGGAAGCACTGGAGATTCTCAAGGTAGGGAACGTCCTTAAAACAAATCTGTTCAAATCCTTTTTAGAGATGCAAAATAAACAGGGCATAGTAAAGGAGTACTTTTACCAATATATACAATTCCACCATCCTCTTCAAACGAAGTTAAAAGGAAATGTGTTCTTCCAGATGCTTCTACTCTTGATGATGGGTGACAAAAGCAAATATCCCTAGTAAGGCCATTTCGACAGTACACAGTGCCATTGTGAATAATATGACAGATCCTGTGATCAGACTGAAAGAGATTGGGGAAACAGAGTTGGGTGAAATCGAAGAAAGAGACTTGGCAGAAGTGCTATACACTTCGAATGAAGTTGTAATTGGTGCCAGAGTTTGGCTGGTTCATTTCACGAAAATTACATAGCAGTTTATTACTCTGCGGAGTGGATCATGCAGATGGGAAGGAGGGAACATGCTAACTGTGTAGAATTTGAGTATTCTCTGGACACATTCCTGCAGCTGGCTTTGTTTAGTAGATCTGATTCATACTAAATAGGAGAAGCTGTCCATCGCCAAGGCATTGATAATTGAAAAAAAGGTACATATGGTGGGATGCCAAAAAGCTTAGGATGTTGAAATGGAACATTGGATCTAACAGAACAATGTAATTTTGAATGGTTAATCTAAGAAAAACGGATGCCCCTGCAAATATGAAAAAAGTTTGGAGAAAGAGGCGTTAATATTGCAATCAGAAGGGTGCAAGGGTCAGAAGGGAATATTGTAGTCTACAGTTTAATAGGATATTGTATCTGGATAGGTGCCCGTGATTTATTTTGGATCTCGAGGGTGAGGGGTTGAGAGAGATGCGAGAAGGTTATGTTTCTCATTACAGGCTGAATATAAGGCTGACTCGCCCCTTCCGTTATACTTGTATTAGTGATATAACCATATTTGAAAAGGAAAAGAAGGCGCAAGTCAAAATATGTCATGGTATAAAGTTTGTTGTTAATGTTTGTACTTGTATATTATAAAATTCCAATAAAAATCGTATCTCAAAAAAAGGAATGAATGTTGTAAAATGTAAAACAAATGTGAAAGGCGCCAGTTCAAAATATGAGTACACTGGTAGTACAATTAAATAATTTCCCATTTTTGTATTGCTTTTTTGGCGACGTTCCACACCATTTTGTCTCTCAAAATGTCCTTCACCAAATGGTCCCTTTCAGATTAAGAAAAAAGAGACCTAGGCTAATTGCCTTTGGTGTGGGCCGCTCACCCTTAATTCCCACTGGGGATTATAAACAATCTTGTGGATAGAATCAATAAATGCTTGAGTCCTTTTTTCTTTCTAGCACATAAACCGAATTTTTATCTTAGTTTTTCAAATGATAAGGAAAACAGTTGCTTGTTGGTTCTTTTGTAAGCAAACAATAAAAAAATGGCCAATGCATTTCAGATATTAGAATCCTTCATCAGGGCCTTATCCAATCAATATCCAATAAATATTACACTGCATACCGATTCCAACAAAATCATGTATATTATTTATTTTTCAAATTCCATGAGAAACATGAAAAGCATTAACAGGGTACCCACAAACAGGGGACAAAACATATAAACAAAACATAGAAAAAAGACATAAGAAGGACATCAGCAACATTAATTTATGCTAACTCAGTCATATTATTGTTAAACATCATAGTGTGCACTACTACCATCACCTTTTTTAAAAATAATATCTCCTGTTGTATAGTCAGTGTAATCTTATGTTGGACAAATATCGACGTTATCACAGCTTGGTTAGTAGCTAACATACTGGCTTTAGTCTGTGTTGTGTCTAAGTGCACATCTCGTTTTGTTAACCGTATACCTGTTGGGTGTTGTATCGTGTTGCCCTTCACCTCAAGTGTCTAGCTGTCTATCATAAAGTAAAATTGTGATCATGCATTCTTTGTGGGAATATGTAGGTCTCTGACCTGGTAATTGCCAGCGTCTGTAATGCAGCGCAACTCGGGGCGTTAAACCTGATAATGGCCAGCTGTCTATCATAAAAGACACCAAAGTCAACATATCCAACCTGCAGGCAGAACTTCCAATATATCGTGTATAGCTCTCTTCCTTTGAAGTATGTCATCCTATGACTCTGAGCTACCCACCTGTGCCTGTAAAAGAAGATACTGTTCATACGGTCCCCAAATATCCTTTGGCCTGGCACTAGGGTGCACTATTGTTTCAGTATTACATCTCCATTTCGTTACAGAATAGAATGTTATTTTTCCAATGTTCAACACTGGGCGGCTTATTCCTCCCCCACACCATTGCCACTCTTCTCTTTGCCAACAACAACAGTAATCCCGTCAATCTCCTCACATGGCCAGCAATGCTCTTCTTGTAGCCCAACAAAGCCATTTTCGGGTTGGGGTCCACCCTTTGCCCAATAATATTGCTGAGCACATCAAACACCGCCTCCCAGTACTTCAACACAGGCAGACACCCCATGCCACTTGCAGAAAGTTTGCCGGTGTGGCTGAACATCGAACACATTCGTCCTCTGATTCCAGAAATAACTTGTGCAGTGGCATCGTAGAATAATAAAACTGATGGAGAAATGTAAACTGTATCAGTTTAAAACGCCCATGTATAGCTATCCTCCTAGATTGCGCACAACAATACTTCCATTCAGGGCTCAAGTCGAGGGTACACGCGGAGGGGGACAGAGTCCACCAACTTTTTTCAGAGGGTGGACTCAGTCCCCCCTGCTAAAATGAGAAACATTGAATGTCCTATTAGGATTTAGGAACTACAGACGACCTCAGGGATCGAAAAGCAGTTGTCAGGTTTCCAGGCTGGACCCTTCACCACTGCACTATAAAACCTGATGAAAAATAACAAACAACTAACGGTGAAATGTTTCATTTCGTTGCTGAAAGTCCCAGGGAAAACATTTGTATTGGTTCTTGGAGTTTAAAACATGCACACCTTTTAACGTTTTCAAATACACTATTAGAAGAAAATATCCTCTCTTAGTTTTGTGTGTGTGTTGATTTTATGAAAGGCAACTGCCATTCGTTCTGTGCAATTTTGGTGGTTATGCAAAGCCAATTTAATGAAATGCGCATATTGTCACAAATCTCTCCCCGTCTCACCTGTTTTTGTTGAGTACTTGCGAACTTCTGGGATTTCTTCTTTTTTACGGTCCGGGATTTGTATAGACCCGAACGCTGATCTTCGGCGCCCAGCGTGAGGATAGCGGTTCAGTTTCCAGGAGCGTTCAGAAAGTCCAGGGTAACACCAGGAAGCAAACAAGTTACGCTCAGAGGCACGGAGGACCGTGACTTCAGCGCAGAAGATTTTCCAGGAGTTTGGAGAGGGTAGGAATAGGACGGGGAATCAAGGAGCTGGGAACAAGGAATCAAGCGAGAGCCCCGATCGAACTTCGGCAAAGCACTTCCGACTACAGGTAGCGGAAGCGTTGAGACACGTAGAGCCGCGGGGGCGTGTCTCTCTTGTAGGATGAGCCGCGTGGAATGCATAGACTGATCCGGAGCGTTCCGTTCCGAGCGGCCATGTTGGAAGGAATACTGCATGCAATCCTCTGCTAGTCAGGGACCAGGAGGACCAGAAAGGACGTAGACGACGGTTCATGACAGTATGCCTCCTCTGAAAATCAGCTCCTCTGGGTTTGCCCGGATGGATCAGATGAAATCATCGAACCAATCTGGGCGCATTCATGTTTGACACTGGTTCCCACGTATGCTCACTGGAAGGGTAACCTTTCCACTCAACCAGATATTGTAGTTGACCTTGTCGATATCTTGAGTCACAAATCCTGGAAACCTTGTATTCCAGTTGATCATTTACAGTAACAGGGGTAGATCTAGGAGCTGTTCGGGATGACTGAATGTAAGGTTTTAGTAGAGAAGTGTGAAAGACTGGATGAATCCTTTTCCAAGATTCAGGTAACCGAAGTCGAAAGGCCACTGGGTTGATGATTTCTTGTACGGCAAATTGGACCGTAGTATCTGGGAGCCAGTTTATTAGGGCGCAGGTGTCTAGGAAGGAGCTTCGAGGATAACCAAACCTTATCTCCTACTGAATAGGGAGGTCCAGGTGTTCTCTTAGAGTCAGCATAACGTTTGACATCTTTTCAGGCCCTTTCTAGGTTTTCTTTAACCTCCTTATGGACTGTGATGAGGTTTTTTCGATCCAGGAGTCTACTGCAGGTACTGGGGTAGGATGTGGGAGTACGGAGGGTAGGACAGATGGATGGAATCCTTGACTACAGAAGAAGGGACTGGTCTTGATAGCGGAGTGATCTGAATTGTTATAAGCGAACTCGGCCATATGTATTAGGAGTGACCAATCGTCCTGAACTTTGGTGGCGAAACATTGTAGGTACTGTTCGAGAGTCTGGTTGACATGCTCCTTGGCTCCATTGGTTTGTGGGTGGTAGCCAGAGGATAAGGCACGTTGGCTTCCTAGAATACGACACACTTGCTTCCAAAACTGAGCTATGTACTGGGGTCCTCGGTCTGAAATGATTTTGGAAGGCAGCCCATGAAGTCGGAATATGTGTTCCAGGAAAATTCCGGCAAGATCTGATAAGGAAGGTAGTTTGGATAAGGGGGTAAAATGAGCCATATGAGTAAACAAGTCAATGGTGACCATGATTGTTGTGTAGCCTCTAGAGGGTGGTAATTCCACGATAAAGTCAGTGGCGATGAATTCCCAGGGTCTTGTTGGTATTGCTGGTTGGAGTAGGAGTCCGGCCGGCTTCTTATTATCATGTTTGTTCCGATTGCAAACGGCGCATGTTTGGACATGGATCCTAATTTCATCCTTCATCTTCGGCCACCAAAACTGTCTTTGTACTAAATGGAGAGTGTTGGTAATTCCACGATGTCCCGAATGTAAGGTATCATGAGATAGCCTTGTGATTCTTTGTCTCAGTCCAGGAGTGGGAATAACTAGGCGATTGTCCTTGAATAAATATCCGTCCTTTGCTGTGAGATTCCATCTGTTATTTCTCTTGTGCTCCTTCCAGAGGTCCGAAAGTCGAGTTTGGCCTTGGATATTGTGCTTGGGCAACAAAGATTGTGTGGGGAAGCATTTTTGGAAAGGTCCGATCCTCAGGGTTTTCATAGTCAGGACGTCTGGAAAGGGCATCGGCAATTATATTCTGTGATCCAGGGACATGATGGATGTGGAACTGATACTGGGCAAAGAAGAAGGCCCAACGGGCCTGACGACTGTTCCTACACTCCAAGGATTGTAGAACTTGAAGATTTCGATGGTCCGTACGGACCTGGACTGGATGCCCAGCTCCCAGGAGTAGATGTCGCCACTCTGTAAAGGCTTGGCGGATGGCTAATAGCTCCTTTTCCAAGACGGAATAATGAGTCTCACTGGGAGTCAGAGTTTGTGAAAGGTAAGCAATGGGGTGCTCCAATTTGTCCTCAAATTCCTGTTTTAGGACTGCTCGTATGGCGTAGTTAGAGGCATCCGTCTCCACTAGGAATGGCCGGTTAATGTCGGGTTGCGCTAGGATGGGGGCTTGAGTGAACTCTGTCTTTAATCGTTGGAATGCCTTGTCTTGGGCTGCGGACCAGAGAAATGGGGTATCTTTCTTCAAGAGAGAAATGATCGGTTGGACAATTTCAGAAAAGGACGTTATGAAATTTCGGTAAAAACTAGCAAGTCCCAGGAAGGATTGAATTTGTTTCAAGGAAGTGGGAGCCGGCCAAGATAGTATGGCCTTTACCTTTGAAGGATCCATTCCAATTCCTTCTGGACTAAGGACAAATCCTAGGTAATAAACAGAAGTGACGTGAAATAGGCATTTTTCGGGATTAGCCAGGACTTTGTTTTCACGTAATCGTTGTAGGACTGCCTTAACATGCTCTTCATGCTTTAGAAGGTCCTTGGAGTAGATCCAGATATCATCCAGGTAGACGATGATGAAGAGGAATAGCATATCCGAGAACACCCTATCCATGAAACGTTGAAAAACTGCTGGGGCATTAGCAAGTCCGAAGGGCATGACTAGGTATTCAAAATGGCCAAAGGGGGTTCTAAAAGCTGTTTTCCATTCGTCACCTTCTTTTATACGAATGAGATGGTAAGCACCCCTTAGGTCTAATTTGGTAAAGATTACTGCAGCTCTGACTGCTTCTAGGATATCCGAGATGAGGGGTAAGGGATAATAGTCCTTGAGAGTACACTGATTTAGACCATGGTAGTCCAAACATGGTCTGAGTTCCTTGGTATCTTTCTTTGGAACGAAGAACACTGAAGCGCCCGCTGGAGATTTGGACGGGCGTATTGTCCATTTTCCATGTTAGTATCCAGGTATTCTCGGAGAGCCCTCTTTTCAGGTTCAGATAATATAAACATTCTGCCGAAAGGAATCACTGCAGAGGGCTCGGTATCGATGGCACAATCTTCTGGTCTGTGAGGAGGTAGAGCTTGAACTATAGCGGTCGAAAAGACATCAGAAAAGGCTTGGTAGGCTCTGGGAATCTGGATGATGTTAGAAATGGTGACTGGACTTTGTTGGTTCTCTTGAAAGTCTTCAGAAGGCTTCGGTACGGTATCCAGGGATAGGCAGTGAGCCATACAATATTCAGATCCAAGAAACAGTGAGCCGGCTGCCCAATTGATGTAAGGATGGTGCCTTTGTAGCCAGCGCATTCCGAGAACCATCAGATAATGGGCTGATTTAATGAGGTCAAATTTGAGCCTCTCTTGATGGTGATCAATAGAAAGTAGAATCTCTTTAGTCTGAAGGGTAATGGGTCCTGAGGAAAGAGGCCTTCCATCAATGGACTCTACTGGTTGCATTGTTATTCGGCTTTCATGTGGAATGTTGTGAGCAGTGACCCAATCTTGATCTAGAAATACACCCATGGCTCCGCAGTCAACTAATGCCAGGATGGGGTACGATTCTGTCTTGGAAGGCGATAGTAAGGCCTGAAGAACCACAAGGATATTTTCTCCAGGAGAGTTCAAGGATGGAATTGATGTGGAGCAAACATCTCTCTCCCGACACTGTGCTCCATCTAGGATCGGGAGTTGGCGTTTCCCGAACGCCGTGGAAGAGCAATAGGACATTCTCTCACCAGATGTTTATCGGAGGCGCAATACATGCACAGACCAGTATTGATCCGTCGCATCCTTTCTTGAGGGGTAATGGGTCCATGGAAGGCTCCTAGTTGCATAGGTTCTGGGTCCTGGGTAGAAGGAACAGTAGGCTCTGCTCTAGGAGCATGTTCTGTGCTGGTCTTTTAGAAACTCGCCTTAGACTTCTTTTCCTCTGCTCTTCTTTCTTGGATTCGGAAATCTATCTGTAAGGATAGGTCCATAAGAGCCTGGAAGGAACTTGGGCAGGCCACCCTTGCTAGCTCATCTTTTATTTCTTCGTTGAGCCCCCTTCGGAAGAGAGTAAAACTATCTTCTGGAGACCAGTCTGCTTCCTTTACAAGTTGTTTGAAACGAGTAACATAGGTGAGCATATCCTGGGACCCTTGTTGAAACTCGAGTAGTCTCTCTTGAGCACTGTACACTTGTTCTGGGCGATCAAACATTTCCTTAAGGGCTCTCACAAAGCCATCATAGTCATCCAAGAGGGCATCGCCTGAATTGACCAGGGGGATTGCCCAAGTCAATGCATTTCCAGTGAGGTGTGAGATCATAAAACCCACCTTTGCTCTAGGAGTGGAGAAATAGTAGGGTTTGAAGGTGAAGTGAACTAGACACGAATCAAGGAAGATGCAGAGAGTCTTGGAAGAACCGTCATACTTGTCCACTATTCCTCCCAACAACACACTTTCTTTTGTGGCTGAATCACGTGATAGAACTAACTGCTTTAACGCAGCGTTCTCTGCCTTGAGGTTCTGTACCTCTATCGTTAACTCCTGCACGCCTCGCATGAGGTCTTGAACGGCGGCTTCCATCTCTGTATCTGTATCGTTTTTACGGCGTCTCAATCTGTCACAAATCTCTCCCTGTCTCACCTGTTTTTGTTGAGTACTTGCGACCTTCTGGGATTTCTTCTTTTTTACGGTCCGGGATTTATATAGACCCGAACGCTGATCTTCGGCGTCCAGCGTGAGGATAGCGGTTCAGTTTCCAGGAGCGTTCAGAAAGTCCAGAGTAATACCAGGGAGCAAACAAGTTACGCTCGGAGGCACGGAGGACCGTGACTTGAGTGCAGAAGGTTTTCCAGGAGTTAGGAGAGGGTAGGAATAGGTCAGGGAATCAAGGAGCTGGGAACAAGGAATCAAGCGAGAGCCCCGATCGAACTCCGGCAAAGCACGTCCGACTACAGGTAGCGGTAGCGTTGAGACGCGCAGAGCCGCGGGGGCGTGTCTCTCTTGTAGGATGAGCAGCGTGGAACGCATATACTGATCCGGAGCGTTCCGTTCCGGGTGGCCATGTTGGAAGGAATACTGCATGCAATCCTCTGCGAGTCAGGGACCAGGAGGACCAGAAAGGACGTGGACGACGGTTCATGACACATATTTCACCTTGATATGCTAATTTCTGGTAGCGTCACATCCGATTGCATTTGTGGACGAGTCCCACCACTTTAATTCTTAGGACTTGACCCCTGCTTCCATTCTTCATCTGTGATACCACCCCCCAGTGTCCCCTCCCACATCTCCAGAGAAGAGTCCGCCCACTGTGCTTTGCTATCCTGTATATTACCATAGAGTGTGGAAACAGATTTCTTGGTGTCCCCCAACCCTATCACCTCATCCAAGATGCTTGCCACCTCGGGCTGCGAAAACATCGTAAACCTTGCTTTCAGAGTATCGCTCAACCAATTTTACAAGAATAAATCTAAAGGTGTGTTACTCCCTTTACCCTTGAACTCCTCCACTTTCCCATACAGTGCACAAAACACTGCTCACTAGTTAGAGGCATGGCCGGAGTGTATGTAATTGACAGGCCGTGGGAGTAAAGGGCATCACCCCTCTCCTTCTTCTCAATTTTTACCCAAGCTTTGCACGGCAACTCCACCATTTTCCGGGGTCTTGATGGATTGTTCGGATGCCCCAATATGACTGCCGCATAATTTTACTGTTATGCGTTATAATAATTAACATTCTCTCAAAAAGCCTGAAGCAGGATTTGAACATCTGTTGTCAAGCCATATTAATACACAAACCTGGAGCTTAGTCCATTGAGCTATTTGATGGACTGCTCTGAACTTGTGAAAAACATGATGCATTCTGCAAATGCAAAAACAGTTCAGCAGTGACCGCTGGTATGTTTTCTATTATGTTAAAATGATACTCCTGTATTTAACAAAAGTTCAGAGCTGAATGATCAAGCTCTTGCTCCCAGCATTCATTTTTTCGCATTTTGGTATTTAATTAGCATAAACCTAAATTTGGAAAGGGCTTATATGAGTAATATATGACAATTTTATTTGTTTTAATGTATTTTTTTATTTTTTATGCAGCAAGAAAACTCACCCAACTTCACATCAATTTAAAGAACTGTTGAATTATTACACTTGCACAAATACCCAGTGCGCTGAAATCCTCGTGCCTGTGGCCTAATTTCACGCCAATTTTAATTGACCATGGGCACTATGATTTGCTTTTACAATTTTTCACATGCCACAGACCTCTCTAAATGACCGGTTGTTGTGTCCATAGCAACTCTCCCCAGGCACTGTACTGCTGTGAAATAATAGCATGCCTGCAATTATCCTGCTTGAGAGTGCCATAAAGGCAGTGCTATACTCAGTGCTGGCTGGTGAATTTTTTAATTGGAGCGGTGTAAATATTTAGCGCTTTGAAACACGTGCCTGTGTATAGGTGCTATATAAATACACAATGCCGTACCATACGATAGGCCTCATTACGAGTCCGGCGGCAACCAGCTGGTTTTTCCGGCTCGGTTACCGCCGGACTCGTATTACCATTCCGCCTCCGTGACTCCCGGAATTAACAGGGCATTACGACCCTGGTGTCCCCGGAATTCCGGAGGCGGAATTTGGTAAATTCCCATTCCCATTGAGTCCAGTAGGACTCAATGGGAATGGGGAAGTGGAAACACCGGCACCATCTCGTGATGGTGCTGGTGTTTCCACGTCCGCCAGTAGGCGGGCGGTGTTAAACCTGCCAGGTCAGACCTGGCGGGACCATCACCTCCCGCCTGCAGGACTCGGGATCGGGCGGTCAGGAATTAACAGTGGCGGCGGGTTTACCGCCACTGTTATTTCCGGACCGCCCGACCTGTAAAGAGGCCCCATTTCTTACAAATATGCAAGAGTGACTGAATTTTAGGAGGGACCCTGAACCAATCAAGGCGATGGTTGGGGGCTCTTCCCATGAGATATCTTTTTGAATAATGGTTGAAAATGATGCGTTTTACAGCGCTCTTTAAGCGAAAAACTGGATGAAAAGCCAGAAAGTTTGCAATTGGTTTTGTCCGGTACCTCATGAAAAAAATCAAATAGTTGCAAGTCACCAACAGTGCACAGCAGCATTTTCCAACACATTTTCATGATGTTTTTGCCCACGATATATGCTAGTATAAAAACATGTTCATGCTGGTTGTGCCCATACATTTATATATGCCAGCATTCCCTTACAACAACATATTCATGTTTGCTTTGCACATAATGTCAGTAACAATACAATAAGAAAATATGTTCACGATGGTTCTGGTAATATATGGCAGTATTCCTACGTAAGAACATACTCCTGTTGGTTTTGCCATTAAAAATGCAATGACACAATATGAAAACATGTCGAAACTGGCTACATCAAAATACCAGTCTAACCATGTAATAACACATCATGCTTGCTTTATCATAGTGTCCGTTAAAACAAGCATTGGCAAAGCCAATTGTTTTGACATTTGTTGTTGTTTATAGCATTTTGCATTCAGCATGGAGGAAAGAAACGAGGAATGACAGCCCAGAGAGGAAGAAATAACAGCATGGGAGGGAATGAAGGGAAACGCTGAGGGGTGGGGAGAGGGGGTGAGGAAAGCACTATGGGGGAGGGATAAGAAAGAAATGGCATCATGAGGAAAAATTTTAAAAAAACAATAGCTGAAAGGTAGGCCAGCAGTAGTACACAGGAGTATCGTACAACATATGACTGAACGAGTGTCAGCACAAATGGGGGTAAGGAGTGAGAGTACACATGTAGGGCTGATCAACATCACAAAGGTGGGTGGAGCTTGAGGGGGAAGAAGTGACAGAACAAGGGGGTAAGGAGTAACAGCACAAGGGGAAGGGGGATCAGCACAAGGGGGAGGGACAGCACCAGGGGGAGGAGCAACAATGCAAGGGAGGAAGGAGCAACAGCAGAAAGGGGAAGGAGGGACAGCGCATGGGGGAAAGGAGGGATTGCGCAAGGAGGGAATGAGGGACAGCGCAAAGGGGGAGGACAGTGCAAGGGAGAGCAGGGAAAGCACAAAGGGGACAGCGCAAGGGGTTGAGGGTCATGGAAAGGGGGTGAGGAGGGACAGTGCAAGGGAGGGAGGAGGGACAGAGAAAGGCTAGGAAGAAAAACAACGCAAGTGAGGGAGAGGGACAGTGAATGGGAGTGAGGAGGTATAGCGCAAGGGGGAAAGAAGCAATAGCACAAGGACGAAGGAGCAACAGCGCAAGGGGAAGGACTGACAGCACAAGAGGTGTGGAGGAGGGACAGCTCAAGGGGGAGGAGAGAATGTGCAAGGGGAGGAGGGACAGCACAAGGGGGAGGGACAGTGCAAGGGGGAGACGCAACAGAACAAGGGAGAGAAGGAACAGTGCAATGTGGAGAGGGGAAGCACAAGTGGGGCGGAGGGAAAGCGTAAGGTGGGGCAGTGTGGGAGGATGGCCACTGCAAGTGGGTGAGATGGGACAGTGCAATTAAGGGAGGGAGGAGGGACAGCACAAGTGAGAAAGGAGTGATCGCGCAAAGGAGGGAGCGCATAAGGGGAGAAAGGAGCAACAGCGTAAAGTGAAAGGAGCAGCAGTGCAAGGGGGGATGAGTGACAGCACAAGGGGAAAGGAGCAATAGCACAAGGGTGAAGGAGCGACAGCGCAAGGAGTGGGGAGGAGGGACAGAGCAAGGGGGGAGAGAGACAGCACAGGGGGGGGGGATAGCATAAGGGGAGGAAGGACAGCATAAGGGGGAAAGGAGAAACACAAGTGGGGAGTAACATATGTTGGCTGTATGTATAATTGCAGCCTTCGGTCATAGTTGTTCTATATTGTAGTTTTGATCTCAGTGTGATTTCTTACATGGACATCTGTATGTTGTCAGTGGTACTGCATCTATCCAATGAACTACAACATGCAGATGTCCCACAACTTATTTTTTAGGAGAGGTGCAGTACCACATACAGATGTCCTCATAAGAAATCATATTGAGATTGGAGAGGTGCAGTACCACTGACAACATACATATGTCCTCACAAGAAATCACATTGAGATTTGAGATGGTACTGCACCTCCTTAAAAAATAAAATAAAGTAAACAAGAACCAGACAAACTTAGATGAAAAATGGAAACGGGTTGTGAGCAGGAGAAAGCATTTGCCAGAGGTATTGCACCTCTCCAATGAACTACAACTTACAGATGCCCTCTGAAGGCAAGTCCCACGATACGCACACACCAGAGTAAATACAACCCACTAGGGAAAAAGGACAAGAGATAGCTTTTGCAAGGATAACAAGGTTTACTTGTACAAAATACAAATGCCAGCAAAGGACTCTGCTGTCCGAGAGCGCTCTGCTCTTACAGCATTAAACATGGGGTAAAAGCATGCAAAGCATCATAAATATATAGGTTATTTTGGTGCTCCTGATTGGAGGCACCCTACACATAGGCTTGCTCCATAGGGGATGCCAAGCAGTGATTGGCTGGTTCTTCTCTGTCGATTTGGCTCCATGTGGGTCAGCTGGGCTCATCCTCGTGGTGAAGGTCAGGGCACTCATGAATTACACTGTTTTCTATCTAAACTAAACAACTAAGACATGCTATTCATTCATTATGTCAGACACCTGGGCGACACAGGAAAGGGGTGCCAGGGAGAGGGGAGAGTAAAATACAGTCGGACTGACCCACACATTCAGGGCTCCATTGATACCATGGTCCCCACATCTAGTGTCTCCCCACAGGGATTGATCTGTGATTTACCCTTCTCTGTATCTCAGGTTGCTGGAGAAGCGTGTTATTGTTGGGGAGAAATAAAGTCAAGTGAGCTTTAGATCTTTGGTGGGCACTTTATGGAGGTTAGGACCTGGGGGTCAGGTGCTTGTCAGAGATCCTGGGGAGTGGGGGTCGAGTTAGTGGTGTGTGGCTAGCACCAAACTGACTTGGTGGGGGTCAGGGGCTCAATGGCAGTTTAGTGGAGATGAATAGACACAGCCCGGGGCCTGGTACTGTCTCACACTCTGTGCTGGGCACATTCCTGAAGGCAATACTGAGTATTCGCAACATTGCAGGGACAAGAGGGAAATTGACTTCCATGGGAACAAGGCTCAAGCGGAGCCAGCATGCTGTGTAGAAATTGGGCTCTGAGAACGTGGAACGCGAGCAGCATGGGTCTGCGGCCTGCTTCAGTTGAGGCCTGTTACAAAATGGAGTTGTGGAGTGTGGGCATTTCTAGTGCTAAGCATTCACTTCTATGCACTACAAGGTTTCGATATGGTGCCCGGGGACGTAGACTGTTCCCCTCTTGTACGTTAGATTTCTTCGTATGGGTTTCGCCTTATGTTGAAGCGCCTAGGGGGTGGATAGGCTCATTTCCATCCCAACATTCCCCCCTTTCGTTACTTCTACAGTAACAAACACACCTCCCCCCATAGTTCCATTAATTTGCCCACCTATCTGCTTCGTCCCATGCAGGTGTCCCGTATATGGGCATCCATGCTCTACAGACATGTCTCAGCCTCTACCTGAACTGTGCGTATTGTTCGGGTGTGCAGGTCATGTATATACATTCCCCATCCAGTGCTAAATCCACCCAAACTTCCTTATACTTTTCAGGGTCTGGTGGGGGTCCAAATGTAGTGTGATATAGAGTGTCCACCTCATCTCTGTGTCCCTGATAGACAGCAACCATACGATATTTAGGTTTTTTTTTCTTCTGTTTGGATTTCAACTTCTTTGGTACCACGAGGGGTCTTACCATGAGTTTGCCCAATTGTCACCATCATCATTGCACTATTAGGTACTGCTTTGGCACAATATTGGAGACCCAATTGGCACGTGCAGGAAATCACCAAAATAAACTTGAGGATAGGGACCAACATCTTCATCGTTGTTCCAAGACAGGGTGGTACCCAGCCGAATGGCATGTTCAACCAGTCGTCTACTTGGATCCCTGCTTCTTTCTTCATTTCTACCCCCAGTTCATGTACTGCTGCGATGGCATGTGATAGTGTCCCATTGTCGGTGTCAGCAGAAGGTACGAACGTGCAACATGAACTCCCAATCTTTTTGAACACCCCGTCCTCAATGGCTGTTAGGAGGTCGAGGACGTATTGATTTTGCATCGTCATTAGCCTGAGTGCTCTTAGCTCCACTTTGAGGACGTTGAACCCTTCTTCAGTGTCATTTGCCAGCTGGATCAATTCCCATCGAATGATTTGGAGCCATTTAGCATTGGCTCGAGTCTGGATGCTGGGCACAAGGGATGCGAAAAATGTTTCTGCAGAACTGTATAGTCTGTTTTTGTTGGGTATTTGTGCGAGCAAGTCTGATCATTCTTGAGACAGATAGTTAGAGGATCGCTTCTTTCTTCGCATGATGTTATTTTTCTGGTAGGATGCAGAAATTTGGAGGTGAAATGGTGGGTGCCATTGCTGTGGTTTTGGGCACCCCTTGATCTTCATCTTGGAAGGGTGCCCCCTTTAGATGTTCTTTGGGTACTACTAGCAGGGTCGAATGCAGCGTTGTAAGCGAACAATAGCCCCTCCATGATGATGGCAGGTGCAAGTATGCTTTCTGGCCACATACCCAGTAATAGTCCATCAACGCAGCAGTACCCTTTCCGAGATCTGGGATACGCAGTGTTCGGTTGCATCACTTGTTTGATCCTACCGAGACAGTTCCTTCCCTGTAAAAGTAAAGTTCATAGCTTTCTTCCTGGTGCACCTTCACCAGTTTTTCAATCGCTGTGACCCATGTCAGTTTTACAAAATGTTCTATCCATATTTGTGCACATGCTTGCTCAACAAGGGCTAGTGTTTCTCCTGAGTAACCGACAAGTCCTTCTGCTTTGCACATGAACATTGCTCCTTGACACTTATTATCCATATTCTTTGTCCCTTGTATAGCGAGAAATGCTTCCTTCAAACAGTTGGGGTTGGTGGAGCTGGTCTTGCATTTTTGGGTAT
This sequence comes from Ambystoma mexicanum, assembly GCF_040938575.1. Lineage (NCBI taxonomy): Eukaryota > Metazoa > Chordata > Amphibia > Caudata > Ambystomatidae > Ambystoma > Ambystoma mexicanum. Next base: position 723,706,856 of record NC_090923.1, read on the forward strand.
CTGGCTCAAGGATCACAAGAGAACTGCCTCACCATTGCAAGGGCCATCATTGGATGTAGGCTTGACTATTGCAATGCCCTTTTTGTTGGAACGTCCCAAAAGAACCTGGCTAAACTCCAACTAGCTCAGAATAATGCTCTAAGGGCCGCAACTGGTATCTCATGTAGGGATCACATTTCTGGTGTTAGAAGGCAAGGGCACTGGTTACCTGTCAAAGAAAGGATTGTTTTTAAAACGCTGGCTCTCACACATAAATGTCTTCATGGGTTAGCACCCCCCTACCTAGCTCAAAGGATCATCAAACAAACATCCTCTAGTCCGTCCAGGACTGCATATGCCAATCACATCACTGTCCCTCCTACACGGAGAGTACAGGCCGGTGGCTCCAGCTTCCCAACCATGGCAGCGTCTTACAGTGCCTCGATGCCCATGGGCTGTAGTGCCCTATACAAATCCAAAATAAAATGAAGGAGTTGTAAGTGAACATTGCATGCCTGGAAAGTGCCCTTTATCCTACATAGTGCAAGGTGGACACTGTGTTTCATTCAATGGTACCTCTTGTGGTATCAAGACTTTGGGTGCCCCAGATGCATTGGGTATTAGAGAACAGACATAGCAACTCCCATTAGTCGGTCACCTTCCCATTGCACTCATATCAGAGTACCAACGGGTTGACTGTTCGGGATAGCGAAGGTCTCCCAATGCGTCTAATCCTGATAAGCATCATACTTGTGTGGGTGTGTTTGTCGTTTTCTTCTGTCAGTACACAAGGGGAACTGTCTCCCCCCAACACTGCTCTGTGGTGAATGAACAGTGAATTATTGCAGGGCGTGGATTGGGAGTTACTACATGTGGTATTTATACTAATATGCAATGTTGTGTTTGTTCCAACAGTCTGTTCACTTTTCATTACCTGGGCGCTCTCATTCATTTTTTCACTCAGGGCCAATTAGCAGGTAAAACCTGTAACCTGTACCATGTTAGAGGCTGGGGTGGACAACATATTAAATACTGAGGTAGATAGTTGGGGGTAAATACTAAAGGGGCTATACACCTGGGACCTTCTTTGTTGAATTTTGCTCGAAACTTGTGAGGTTTCTAGGCAAATTTCCACTGTAGTTCCACTTGTATCTGTCCCATATCCATTTGCCCCCTCCCCCTTCTTTTATTTGGTCCCCCCAGATAAAAGATGCGGCCCAGTACACACCTAATGTGAGTATTCGTACAGTAAACAAGATCGCTATAAAATGCAACCCACAGCTATAATTGTACATTCTTACAAAACTCATTGTACTCCTGCTGCTATCTACATTTGATGTGTTTCGTAGCGGTGTAATCTCCATAATCGTTTTGCCTGCAGAGAGGGAAAGAACAGAGAGATTTAAAATTTTTGTAGCCTGTGCTCTAGCAGCAATGCATGTTTCTTAACCCATTTGACATGCATGAATAATGGTGGCGTAAAGCTACTTTATGTCGAGGTAGTGCTATCGTCTTTAGTCAGTGTGTTTTGCGGTGTGTTGCCTGGTGCCTTGCGGACAACCGAGAGATGTACCCAGGATCTCAGCCCCTTTATTTTTACTGGAAGTGGGGTGTAAAACACTACCTCATAGGGTCCGTAGAATCGGGGTGTGTTCCACTTCCTGATAAAGCTCCTCCCATAGATCCATTCCCCTGGTAACAAGGGTTGGGTCAGGGCAGTGGCAGTAAGAGTGGTTTTAGTCGCTCGCGTTTCTGTGAATTGGGTTCAATTTGCTTTGAAATTCATCTAATTGCATGTGTAAGTTGTGAGAGATATTGTTTGACTTCTTCACCTAAAATGGTGGCAGCTCTGTGTGCATCTGATGCTTTCCGTACTGGTGACAGTGGCGTTTGCATGCGTCGACCAGTCACTATCTCGTGGGGGGAACAGGTGATGGTCCTTGCTGGGCTGTGTGCGCAGTTGGAACAGTGGCAGGGGTAAGCAGTACACCCAGTTTTTCTTAAGGGTGTTGCACAATTTGGACAATCTACTTTGGAGGAGGCTGTTAATTTTTTTCTACCACTCCATTCGCTTGAGGGTGGTAAATAGAGCACATTTTGTGTTTGATCCCCACTAATGCAGTCACTTCTTTGAACAGTTAATTGAAAAAATGAGTCCCATTGTCTGATCGCAAGACATCACACACTCCCCATAGGGGGAAAACTTCCCTAACAAGGAATTTAGTAGCACATTTTGTGCCGGGGTGGGCACATAAGCCTGCTTCCACACATAGTGAAAAAGGACACACCACCACGATCAAATATCGTGCTCCATTACACCTGTATCCCATGTCTGCATAGTCAATGTGCAGCTCTCTGAAAGAGCCCAAAGGGCGGGGCAGTGCGCCCATAACGTCCTCAATGTCATCCCTGTGCTGAACACTTGCTATGTGGTACATTGGACCACCATTTGTGTCAGGTGTTCCTGTAAATTTGGAATGGACCAATCTTCCTGGAGATCGGCGGCAGTGTGTTGTTTGGAGCTGTGGGATGGGAAGTGCAGCTGCTCAAATGCTGTATATAGTAGCTCGACAGACATTACAACCTTTTCTGTTGCTTGCTGTCGCCAGAGGAGATCCGTGGGCGATTGAATACACCCAAGTTTGAGCCAGAGTTCCTGTTCTTCCTTGGGGGATCGGCGATGCAACTTGATGATCTGTGCTATGGGGAACGCTGTGTATGCATCTGTGGCGGGGGAGTTGTTCTGCTGGTCAGGATGTATTCTGCACTCATATGTACTGGAAGGTATGCTGCCTTTTTTTTTCTCGCTGCTGCGTCTGCTGAGGCGTTCCCCAAAGATATTTCGTCTGTGTTTTGACTGTGAACTAAGCATTTAACCACGGCTACTACTGATGGTTCTACAAGTGCCATGATTCAATGTGTTCAGTAATTCTGCATGTTGCACTGGGGACCCATCGCCCCTCCGGAACACTCTTCTTCTCCACCGGGACAGACCTGCGTGCACCGTGGTGGTGACGTATGCAGAGTCTGAATAAATTGTAACGTAACATCCCTTTACTGCTCTTAGAGCCTTGATCAGCGCCACAAGTTTGGCCGTTTGTGCAGAGAAATGTCTAGGTAATTGTTTCATGATCAGCGTTTCGTACTCCCCGACTCCTCCAACCTCACGACAGCTGCCCCAACATGTTTCTCACCTGTTTCTGGATCAATTGACACTGACCCATCAACAAAGAGTATTTCCCTCTCTTCTAGGGCACTGTCTTTTGGTTTGGGAATGTCATCCTCTTCCCCCTTGTATGTACCACAATCATGCGGTTGTATGTCCTCAGCGGTGCAAGGTTCTGTCAGGAATGTGGCTGGGTTTACTGTTCTGCATCGCACCACATGGATTTTTAGACTGGAAAAATGATTTCATATGCAGATGCTCTCTGCGTAGTCAGAGTGGATTTTGAGTATTCCAGTATTGCAAACAGTGAGTGCTCAATGTACAATGTTATTGAGCATCGTATTACGATAGTGGAACTTTTTTCAATGGCGAAGGCCGCTGCAGCAAGTGCTTGTTCGTAGGCCAATTGTCCCTGCATGACAGAATCAATTGTGCCGCTGTAATAGGCAAAAGGTTTGTGTCCCATGGAGCTTTTTTGCATCAGTAATACGGTCATGAGGGTGCCATTTGAATGCGAAGACAAATAGAACTTGTGTGTTTAGTCGGGGGTCGCTAGAACTGGGGCTGTTTAGATCACATCTTTTAGATCTTTGAAAGCAGTCACCATTTCTGCTCTCCACTGAATGATTGTACCTTCCTTTTGCGCCTCCTTGAGGCCTTGCAGGAGTAGCTTGGTGTATGCCGCATAGTCTAAAATCCAGGCTCAGCAATAGTTGCAGAGAACTACACATTTTTGCATTTCCTTCACTGTTGCTGGTTTGGGAGTGGCATGCACTGTGGCAGCCCTATCGGGTATTATTTATTTGTCCTCTTTGGAGATGAGTTGCTTTAGGTAGAGCATTTCAGTTAAACAGTACTGGAGTTTGTTTTCGGGTAAACAGTAGTGGAGTTTGTTTTTGTCTACCTTGTATCTTTTCTGGGCTAGCAATTGGAACAAGGCAATGGAATCCCTGTGACAGCTATGCTCATTGTCGCTGCAGACCAGTAAGTCGTCTACATATTGTATAATTGTGCTGGGTACCTGAATGTTGCCAAGGTCTTGGTGTAAAATTCTGTTAAAGATGCTGGGTCTTTCACAGTACCCCTGGGACAAACAGCAATGTTCGTACCTCTTCCCACCCAGGGTAAAGGCTGTAAGATACTGTGATTCTGGAGCGAGTGGCCCTGAGAAAAATTCATTTTTTAGGTCCACTACTGTGAAATAGGTGGCCTGTTTCGGGATGCTACACAGGATGGGGGCCAGGTTAGGAACAAGGGGAAGCTCTTTCTGTACAATATCATTAAGAGGGCGCAGGTCCTGAATCATCTTCCATCTCCACCTTGTTGCTTTCTTGATCGGACAGATAGCATTGTTGCATGGGGACATGGATCCCCTGCTGTAGCAGGGCCTGTAATGTCTCATGGATCCCTTCTTCTGCTTCTCTGGACAGGGGATACTGCTTTACCCTTGGTAACACTGTGCCTGGTTTGAGTGTTATTCTTGCTGAGGTCACTTCTACATCCCTACATCATGTGGATGTGTGGTCCATAAGTGTGGTGGAACCTGTTGTAAATCAATTTTACAGAAACGGGGAGGACCAATTACAATTCCCATGAGGGGGCTCTGTACCTTTCTGTATTGCACCATAATTTCACACGGTACACAAATCTCCAATATCATTTCGCCATCATTGTTTCCGTCTTCAAAGAGATTCTCATCTGTGAGTTCTCTCAACGGTATGTTGAGGTCAATACACAACACTGTACGCCATTGGCACCCATGGTTATCTGTTCCCAGTACCACAATTCTGTAAATATTCCAAATCTAGGGACAAGATAGTACCAGCAACCACCCCAAGCAGTGCTACAGGTCAGAAAACAAAATCAGTAGGTACTCTCCACTCTTTCCTGGTAATCTGGGACACTGCTCTGGCAAGTCCTCTATTGCCGTAAAGAAACATGTCTGAGTTCACAGGTATCCCTCTCACCACCATCTCATTGGCCACAGCGTGTATCACTAGCATGGCCTAGAGGGAGCACATGCCTGGTGTTGTGCTGACAACTCCTCTATCTGTGAACGATATTGTCTTGTTTAGTTTGCTGAGCAAATCTCGACTCAGTAAATTGACAGGGGAGCTGTCATAGTAAAGGAGTGGTGCTCTAACAAGTTCCCCTCCAATTTTGACATCTAAATCTTCTGTATAAGGAACCGTTACTACAGCCCCAGAGAATCCCTGCATGTCGAGAGTTTTTCCTGATAACGGGAAGTCACTTTCGTTTATGCATGACTTTTCTGCCCCGAGTCCACCATAAAGATGAATTGCTTATTTCCTATCTCTGACCCCACCAGTGGTTCCTCTTCTGGATGCAAGGTCATTGATAGTACTGGACACGCGAAGTGCTCTCTGTGGGCTGTCCTAATCAGGATATGTGTCTGTACCCGGGAGCGAAAATTGATTATCTCCCACCTTGCACCTTGGTAGGGGGCCGTGGCACCATTGGGTGCAGTGGAGAAAGGGTGCCTGCTCCCCTCAGCCTGTGCGTTGGGGCGGCACTGGGGTTGTTGCATGGCTTGTTGTTGTGGTGGGTGGCGGTATGGGCCTGGGATTTGGTGAGGTAACTGAATGTACCCTTGGTGGATTTCGTATGGAACCATTGTTGACCTCTGAATAGGCCCCTGTGGGCTCCCGGGCGGGGGATTCCCATAGGGTGGTTGATTATAGCTGTAATTCCCTCCCGGCCTACTACGACATTCTCTGGCAGGGTGTCCCCACCTCCCGCATAACCAGCACTGTCCCTGCCCGTCCCCTCTCTGTCCTTGTCCTCCGAAACCCCATCCTCTTTGCCCTCAGAACCAACCTCATCCTCTTGATTGCCTCTTGATTGCCCTCCTTGCCATTGGGGTCCTGTGTATTGCTGATTTCCTCCACACAGTCCTTGCCCATTGTCTGCCCACACTGCTGCCATCCTCGCCTGTATGGCGACCGTGGCACGCCCTCTTCTCCCTTCTGTTCTGAGGGCGGTGCTACTGATAGTGCGGCTACTTTCACCAGTTCATTCTGAACTAGCTTCGCTTCTTGTGCCTGTCATCTTTGAATAGTTTCCTTTTCATGCTCTTTGATCCTCCTACAATGGTGTACTATGATGCTTTGAATCTCAGGCCAGCTTTTTGCTTCCACCCCCGCTATCTTATCCAGGGCCTTCTGCACTTCCTTTGGAAGCCCACGTTTCACAATAAAATAAAACCGAGACGTTGATTGGTCCCAGACGCTACCCGTCTCCATATCTCTTGAACCCAAAGAGTGTACTACGCAGCATCCTCCTTATCCCCCATTGTATATTGCATTATTGATTGTAAGTCGGGAGTGGGAAGGTCCTCCGCAGTGCATCCCAAACCCGTGCCCTGATATTGTTGAATGACGCCCTATCATGGGAATCATTGCTTAGTGTTACTCCCGGGTACCCCACCTTCACCTAGACGGATTCTGCTTGGTCACCCACTGCTGATACCAGCAGACATTTGATATCCCCTGTTGCAAGGGGCAACCCAGCTGTGTATTTTTCAAATGCATAAATCCATTTCCCCGCCACTGCAGTCAATGGGGGAAGGGATTTAAGAAGATTGTTGTCCATTAGTGCCCACGGGACATAATGGTGACGGCCTGCACCTTTGTGAATTAGGGGCATCAGCAACTTTGTTTTAAGTTTCCCTGTCTTCAGACAACTTCCCTTATTTGCTAATGCTATTCTCCAAACTGCTCCCTCAATCTTCCTTTCCACAAGCTTTCTACCCTCTGTGTGGTGGGGGGTGCTCCCTCTGCCCCTCCCACTGCCCCTTCCTCAGTGTCATTGAAATCGCTCCAGTATGCCTCATCCACCCTGGCTGATCCTACATTCTCGTACCCTAGGCTTTCTGTCTCCCCTTCTCTTTCTACATGTACCGCTCTAATAGGAGCACTGTCAATCCTAAACAAAAAGTCCCCAGATTTCCACTCCTCCCCGTGGGGTATAGGTGGGTTCCCAGGGGCAGCATCAGTACTTCTACTGCTCTTGCTGTCTCGCATGCTGCACGTAAGCTTTCTAATTCTGTGCATGTAGAGGATAACGCCACTTCGAGGCCTCGGGCGCTTATCCCTGTGTGAGTAGACGCTGCGGGCGGTGCAGCATAAGGAGGGGGTGGGGCAGTACTGGGGTCTGCTAGCATTGTTCCCCCAGAGACATAGGTCGGGTTTGTGTATCCCTCAGCTGGCTTAGTAGCTTAGTAGTAGTTTCTTTGGTGGTTCTCCCCCCTTATCGAACGTCCCTTTGTCGGTCCTTGTCTAGCGTCCCTCTTTCCACCTCTGGGGCCTCTGTCTCCTCAAACATCCTCCACAAATCCAATATTTCTCATCGTTTTTTTAATGGCCTCCCCTTGTATTTGGCAGTCAAGTATGTTGACATATGGTCTAATGCACACTTATCAAAGGATCCCTCCTCTGGCCAGGAGTGGAGCATTCCCTCCCCTTTAGTTTCCCTCACCCATTGCACATGATATTTTTAGATTTTGTCACTGTACAGGGCTAGGGCCTTACATATGTGGGCTAGGGGTGTGTCGGTCCCCATAGTTGTTGTCGTCTGTCTAAAAATGTACGTCACCAGTATATTTGCACAATGTTCTTCCTGTCAGCCCACACCTTTAAATCTTGTGGTGTCAGTTGATACGTTACAATTAGCGCCATACCGTTGACCAATGTTGTCTAAATTGTCTGTTCATATTGCCACACATATAACGTTAACGCTTTTCTCTCATTTAGAGCATCCCCATTCGCTCCCTACACACTTTCTCTACCCACTTCTCATTCAGATCATACCCACCCCTCCTGGGCCTCCTCTATACATGAGAAAAAATACAATGATAATAATGAACTAAAATAACAAGTTGAAACAAAAACCACTACTTTTCCCGAGCCCTCTAATTATACGAGGCTCCTAATTTTCTCTGTATTCTTATTTTCCAGCACTGGTCGGAAAAGTGCACTGCGGCTGCCACCTTTTAGCCCCGCTCGGATAGTTCCCTTTCCTTCCTCTTTTATATTCTATGCAAAACTTAAAAAATGAAATTCATAAAAAAAGGTCATTAAAAATATTTCAACAATCAAAACTCCACACTATCCATCCACTTTCATGCATCGCGTGTTCCCCTCTTTCATACTACTCCATACCCCAAACCAAACATTGTTATTCCTTGCAATCTATACTCACGTGTCCACGCTCTTCCGACAGCTTCCGTTCGTGGGTAATCCACAACAGGTCTGGGCTTCTGCCACATCCGGCTCTAACGAGCAGGCAGGTTTTGGCAAAGCTGGCACCCGCAATGAACACTTCTACTGTGTACACATTTTGGGGGACCGGCCACTGTAGGTGGGCATGGCCCTTCCGCAGAGGCCACCTAGATATCGCTTTGGTGGGCACTTAATGGAGGTTAGGACCTGGGGGGCGGGTGCTTATCAGAGAGCCAGGCGAGTGGGGGTCGAGTTAGTGATGTGCGGCCTGCACCAGACTGGATGGGTGGGGGTCAGGGGCTCGATGGCAGTTTAGTGGAGATGAATAGACACAGCCCGGGGCATGGTACTGTCTCACGCTCTGTGCCAGGCACATTCCTGAAGGTGATACTGAGTATTCGCAACATTGCAGGGACAAGAGGGAAATGGACTTCCGTGAGAACAAGGCTCAAGTGGAGCCAGCATGCTGTGTAGAAATTGGGCTCTGAGAACGTGGAATGCGAGCAGCATGGATCTGCGGCCTGCTTCACTTGAGGCCAGTTTCAAAATGTTGCGGAGTGTGGGCATTTCTAGTGCCATGCATTCACTTCTATGCACTACGGGTGTTTCTGTATGGTGCCCGGGGACATAGGCTGTTTCCCCCTTGTAAGTTAGAATGCTTCGTATTGGGTTTTGCCTAATGTGGAAGCCCCTGGGGGGGTGAGATAGGCTCATTTCCATCCCAACACCTCCCAACTTATTTTATCGGAGTGGTGCAGTACCACTGACAACCTACAGATGTCCTCATAAGAAATCACATTGAGATTGGAGAAATCTCAGATTTCTCATGAGGACGTCTGTAGGTTGTCAGTGGTACTGCACCTTTTCCAAAATGAATCGCTTGCATTATAACAGTATCCAGAAAGGGAAACCTACATGTAGCCCAAATAAATCCCAACTTGCTCTGGCTTTGAAAGGAAGATCACTACACCATTGCAGCTTTGAATGTGACACAGTTACATGACATGGGACAGAACTCCTGATTGCGAGAAAATGAGTTAAACAAGCCACTATTGGATTACATCGTGGTAATGTAACAAGAAATAACATTTAGTGTGTCAGACGATTATGCCACAGCATTTCCAGTTGTCATGCCAACCACAAAGTCATCTTTCTGGTACCCCTGTACTCTCTCTCTTCTCTGTAGCAATGATGTTGGCGATATTACGGTGGCTATACCACCAAAATGCACCAAAGTCAAAAAATGCTATGTCACAGTTAGAAATAGTTCTATCAATCTGTTTATTTCGGATTTGCTCAATCCATAAAACATAATTCATACAAACAATACATTAAGCAAAAACAGTATGATAAATAGGTAAAGAAAAGGTGGAAATTCCAATTGATAAATTGTAGTTCCTTTTACAAGTGTGTATCAATTGGGGGCATATCCAGGGGTGTTGCTAGGTCTGGAAAATATCCAGGGCTATGCTAATGTCTTGGCTGTCAGGACTTGGGGCTAGCTAGCCATTTGGTTGTAGCCCCTGAGCTTCTTTCCGGGGCTACAACCAAAGGATCCAGGGCTATAGCCCCTCCAGCCCACCCTAGCAACGCCTCTGGGCATATCTAAACCCTTGGAGCCGATACATGTAAAATGGCACAAAACACAATAAAAATTATCTCAAGTCATATATAATTCATCAAGTCAATGCCGAGAACAGTGATCTGTGCTTTCAAGCAGTTACCAGATAGCATGCAAATTTAAAAGCAATCTTTACATCAGGAAGTGATAGAAGGGTTAAGAAAGCAGGCGCCCACTGTCTTGTACCTGATCCCCTTAGGAAATCAACCAAATAGCATTTTGTTACTTCATTAGACAGTGAGCACAATAATACAAAATGTGCCAGGTTTTCGTAACAACCATATCGGCAGCAGACATCCATTTCCAGCCTTGTGCCAAGCCATTTACCGATTAAAGCCTTGACACGGTGCAGGAGAATTTCATGATATGAATTCGTAACCAAGGGAAGATATCCAGCTGCCCCATCAAAGTTGAAAGATGTAGATAGCTCCTCACAGAGGATTTAACCAGATTCACGGTGTCCCTGTGGTTACTGCACAGAGTCAGAAGTGTTCCTTTTCATAGCCCTTTTGACACTGATTATATGTTCAGGGCTATCAAAACATTGCCCCATGCCCACAGACTTTATGGATGTTCTGAAAAAAGGCAACAAGCTGATTTTATCACAGTTGCCCATGGAAAGTAAGTATCTTATGAGTAGCTTCATTAAACACCCAGCCTGGCTAGCCCACAAAGAGTATCATAATAAAATCGGTCTTAAAAGAATAATAACCAAAAGGTGGGCTAGTCCAGATTCCATGTGGGTTACATACTTGGACGTAGAGCGGGGGACACCCAAGAGACATGAAAGAAAGGCATTTTCTACATTTTGTAACACATCAAAGTTACCTTCACCCCATAATTCACAACCATAGGACCCCACTGCTATGCTCTTCCCCTATAAACTATCATGTCTGTTCACTGTGTAGTGATGTAGTGTTTTTACAAATCTAAAAAGACTGCCTGCTGCTTGTTTCATCTTCACTCTCTACCTACTAATGTTCTCATTCCATGAGAGCCTGTTATTAAAACTGATTCCCAAGCACTCACAATGTTGGCAGTATGATTAACATTGGCCCTTTAAAATTAATCTTGGGGATCTCTGGGGCTTACTGAAAAAGCACATTACATAACATTGTCAAGCTTTGACCTTAAGTACCAGACTAATTATGTATTTTACCGTAGCCCTCAACAAAAACCTGGAGAGTCTTTGGGATTCTTTCTACGAGAGTTCCATCATCAGTATAACTCAGCACTGAAATGTTTCTCCCTTCACATTTAGTTACATCTGCATCCAGATCTTCTAAGAAACATGAAAGAGTCTGTTCCCCTTCCCTACCTCAATGAATCTGCTCAACTCCCCCGCTCGCCCATAACGGACACAAACCTTAGACCGCATATGGAGAAATTCCAGCATCCGAAGTAATGGTGCTGGGACCCCCATCTCATCACGAGTTTCCCAGAGAAAACACTTGTACAGTTGGTCAAAAGCTAACTTAAGGTCTATAAAGGCCACCTAGAGAGGGGTTCCCAGGAGAAAAATATACTTAGCCAAAATAACATGAAGGTTAAGGCATTGGTTGACAGTGCCCAGACACAGTCTAAAAGCCAGTCAGCCATTCCTCCAATCTGTGCATCGAACGCCCAAAAAGAGTTTTGATGTCCCATCCAATAAGGTGATGGGATGATAAAATAAGAGGATGGGAAGTGAGAGACTTTGGGCCTCATTATAGGTTTAAAGGTATCAGCAGTAAATCCGCTGCGAGATACCATGAAACAGAATTACTGTTACTGCCACTTGGTCCGGCAGTATTGATGCTGGATTACAAGTGGTGGTGGCAGTGTTAGTCCTCATTTAGTTGTAGTCCATAAGACTCAATGGGAGATTTTGGTGAAATTACTGTAGTGGTAATTGAACTGAAATTTAGTGGGAAAGTCGGCGGATTTGCGCTCAGCTCATAGCTAGAGGTGAATCCTCCAACTTTCCGCCAAAGTCATAGTTGTGCGGTGCGGTAATGCAGTGGTATACGGTAGGATCAGCACATTTTACCACACCGCCCAACTGTTAATGAGGCTCTTTGTGCCGTACCAATCTTCCAACTCTCAGGTATGTAACTTTCAGACAAAAAGGCATTAAAAGCATTCAACAAAACAGGAGCCCATAAATCGATGCAGGAACAGAAAGGTCATTCGGTATACCATCCTCCCTGTGAGCCATCAGTAATCTATGTCATGCAATGACTCATTATAAGTCTCCTGTTGTGAAGGGTGTCAACATTCCAGAGTCTAAGGATATCGAAAGCATGTAATCACTGCTCCTTCCCTCCACCTCTGAATGTACTTCAGGGCCATATAAAGTCAGAAAACCCATCCCTTTTCGTGGACATAGATTTCTGGATCCTCAAAGACGTCCAGATCTAACCCAGTAGTATTTCTTGCAATAATATTCCAGAAGGTTTTAATGTCATGAGAGATTGCAGCAAGTCAAAGGGCTTCCCAGTGTTTATCAGCTATCTCAGCTCTTCCTTTTGCCAACTCCTCTCTCTGATATCAGTAGCATTGGGAGAAGCTGCCTTAAAAGCAATAAGTCTACTTGCAACTAGTTGTTAACCAAGATGTGCGCCTTGTCTCGTTGATACGTTTATTAAAAACTCTCTACAATTTTTAACACATTTATTGATAGCCTCGATGATGTTCTGCAGAGCATTATTTGAACTCAGACAAGTCTGTAATCAGTCAGTATTTGTTGTTGCCACTCTGCTGATGGTTTCTACTTCCCCGTCAGCCTTCCATCAAAGCACCTTATTTCCTGCTCTTCTTATCAGAGGATGCAGGTAAGAGCCTCTAGGTGTTTTACTATCTGGTCCACCCCATGACAAAGTGAGTAAAAGGGGGTTATGATCGTTCGCATACGGTCAATGATTTCAAATCTACATATATTCCCCCATCAGTGCATTGGGATTAAAATAAAATCAATAATGCTGCAAAAGTGGGCATTATTAAAAGTAAAATAGGCGCAGATTTAGATTAAAATCTCCCAACGGTAAATTAGATCAAATATCAAGTACACCATTTGAGGTAGCAGGAGACTTCAAGCAAGGTTTTGAAAACACAGAAAGGCTGTTCCTCTTCTTTGTCATAGGGGAGATCTTCACTGGTACCCAATCTCAGGTTATAATTCCCTCCAATAATCAAGGGAAAGTACAAGCCAGAGGGTCCCGTTATTTTTTAGCCATAACCCCATGTACAGTTTTAAGCAGCTTGAGCGACTGATTCCCCTTTTTATTATTACAAAATATAATAAAACCGAGCAGAGTGAGAGCCACGATACGGGCAGTGCTCAACATTGTATTGGCATTTAATAGGGCAGAGTGTTCTATATCCCAGCCCACTGTTGCAGCTACATAGATTGCCAAGCCTCCAGAAGGTCTGCTTTTAGCGCTCATTTTAATAGCTGGTATATGGAAAAGATGAAAGGCATTTAGGAGGATAGCTTTAATAGACCATATTTCTTGAAACATAACCTGATATTTGTTTATAAAGTTAAGCCATGTCGGGTTGTTTAGCTTGCTGTGCAAGCCAGCAACATTCTTCACTAGAATATTAATCTCGTCACTAACACCAGGGACAATTCAGAGGTGCCTTCCCCCCGGCTTCCATATATCCCAGCAGAAGTATTCCTGCACCTCTGTGTCCTTCTCACTTTAGTAATAAGACCTACATACTAGTATGTGGCGGCATCTGATGCACTCCCACTTTAACAGAGTTTGATTGTCAATCGACCTCTTCGATGCCACTCATGCATTCAAATCTATAGTTCAATGGTGTATCAGTAATTTTATTTCATACCTGGGCTAGGGAGTGATATCCTGCACCTGCCATAACTGTGATGGGAACTGTGGACACCTGTGGAATCACAGTTGTCAAACTACTTAGCAACCCTGCTTTATAGAAAATCCCAACGGGTACGAAACTGATATCAGACCTGACTAAGCTATTGTGTGTACGCCTTCCAAAATAGGTCATATACCTTTGACGGATGGTTTAATGTTATTGTTACACAGTCACCTTTGATTGTTTCAATACCTTTCCCCACCCAAGTAGAGCGTTTTGCCATCAATAGATCTTTCCCTCTGGTCAGGGTTATATGTTGAGGTAGTTGTCTGTTTGGTTAAGTCTATTACTTCTTCTTTTGTGTCTGTAGCCCCAGAGTAGTGAATGACTCACTCCCAGTCTTACAGCCAGCCTGGATTGAATTTGAATTTCCTACTGATCCTGTATGCTCTTTGACAGTAGGTCCTTGTCCCACAGCCAGATTCACGCCTACTCTACAGTGCATGTTTTTATTATCCTAGCCCCTATTACATTTAATTGTATTAGTGATTTTTGTAGCAGGGACATTAGATTACTCATTTAGCACAGAGGGCGGAAGCACACAGCTTTTCTAAAAGTCCCTTAATATTTATATTTGACGTATTCAACTTTAATATACTTGTAATCTCTTTGATTTGACTTTTAGACGCACCAAGACCTCGTCTATTTTTAGCACTTGCCTATAAATCATTGTCAAATGTTTGTCCCAGGCATATTCCGGCTATGTTTCTTTCATGGCTAAACATTTAGCTAAATTATTTCCTAGACTTTTAGTTTGCTGCTGAGTGGTAGGGGCAACTATATCTTCCACACAACTAGGGCCCCCGACCAACAAACAGAGGGACCTACAGATTTACTCATCTCAGCTACTCTGTGTAAGAGAGCTTCTGGGACTGCGGGAGTACCCCCGCACACATTCACATGTGTACTTCCCCAGCCTGAATTCCCAATGGGCCAGGCGAGGCTGGGGAAGCAAAATGCCCACATACTTGCATAGTACATGGGCCAGGCGAGGCTGGGGAGCAGGAAATGTCAAAGGGAAACCCCATTTCACTTTGACAGTTTAAGCCAGCTGATGAGAGCTCCCTTGGCTTCATAAAGCAGCCAATGGAGTGCCTCGTGTTTACACTGGACTGGCTCGTCGGTTCCTCCATAATGAGCGAGGGTTCTGGCAGGTCAGCACTCCCTTGCCCATTATGGATGAGCCGCTACTGGCTATATACTGCAGGTCAAGTAGGGTACCTAAGCAGCCCCATACTACTTGCGCATTAAGGGGAGAGACAAACACCTGCAAAAGCCGGCAACTAAGGCTAGTTAAAAACTTAAATGTGACCAGAAAAGGATAACACAATACATACAACGCTGATGAGGAGGCGCTGCACACTGATGGGCGTTTGATTTTCCTCCAGACTACACATTCAAATGGGAAATTAGTACAATGTGGGTAATAATAGTTGGTAATTTTTAACATTTGTTGCCAAGAGCTCTGGAACCGTTTTCCCTGTAAGTTGGCACTTAAAAAAAAACAAATATGTGAATTCTCCTTTCCCAACATGTCTCTTCACTTGTATGCAGAGTTTATAGACTGAAAAAACATATATGATGCAGGGCAAACCATCTAAAACCAACATCTTTTTTTAATACCACGCTTGTGTTACTTTTGGTATGCACCTTACTTGTCCCGAACACAAGGGTGTCTCTATGGCTGGAGATCAATTAACTCTGAATTTAAAGGTGTCTCCCTGAATTGTGAGTAAATATTCTGCAGCTTAAGGGTGTCTCATTGACAAGGTAATCTAAAAGATGTTGACTAGTCCACAAACACACACATAATTTAATAATGGACATCATGACCCAAATCAGCAAATGTAATGAAAATATTAAAATTATAAAGGCTTTTTGGGTTGAATGCATTACATACATTGTATGACAATCTATTTGATATCAGTATCTCCCTGAAATCCTATTTCCAAACTGGAAGAGGTGCTATTCAACCTCTCAGAGAAAAGCAAAGTTAAGGCTTGTGACTTAGTCTCTTGCTGAAGAAATAAAACATGGGCTTTGATCTTGGGTGATGTTAGTTTATCAGTAATAGCAGCCCTTGAGGTGAACACAGACAAGAATATACATGTTCCCCTGCAATCCTAGACCGTGTTCCACCATCCCCTTAATCAACATCTCTTTATATATATTTCATTCCATTACTTTCAATGCACTAAGAATAATATTACTATGACTTCATCAAGGAGGCTTGAGTCTTTTCCAAATAGCACAATAACAGGCTCTCTGATTCCTGTCTATTTAAGACATCCAAGGTGAAAGCCTTCATTACATAACTATTGCAGCTGCGTACAACAAATGCAATTGAACATTAAGATTTTACAATGTTAGCCTGGTTGCAACCTCATTTATATGCTTTTATATCATTTGGCAGAGGAAGTGTTCTTCTAAATAACTGTGCTTGTACAGCAGTTTCAAAACATGAAAATAAATACATTGTTAAATTGCAAATGTTTTTTTGTTTTTATTCTGCCTGCATTCACATTATTCAAAGTGCATTCTCTTTCATGTCTAAATGAATGCATCGTTTTCTCAAATGAACACGCATCCCATTATTATCTTGCATCAACTTACAGTCCCATTTCTCATCAACTTTCTGAATGTATGTGCATTTGGATTTTTCCCTGACTGTCTGTAAGAAAGGCAAGTGGAATATGTCCACGTCAGTGACACACATTTCTAGTCTGGCGAAGCAGCAGACCGTTGGACAGACACTCAGATATTCTCTAAGTGGACTTCATCTGGGCCCTAGAGGCCCAATGATGCACAGGGTCTCACAGTCAGCCCATGCATTACAGGTGGTATACATATTCCACTCTGATTCTGAAGACTGCAAGCTGTCCTAGTGCCCATAAGCACGTTTGAGTTGTGAAGCAGTTGATCATTACAACAGACATCAGAGATCAGGAGCTGGAGGTGCGGAGGTAAAGCCAATTCTTTTCAGCCTTTCAGAGTTCATTGTTCTGTAGCATATAACAAAGTTCCCTGCCTGGCTCTGTTTCCCACCAAGCTAGTGACATACAGGGGCTGTTTGCAGGATGGGGATGAGGCCCTAGCCACCCTGCCTTAGTCATTGTCACATGGCAGGAGACACCCTCAGTGCCTCATTACAAGCTAATCCTATTGGCTTGGATTCTTCTTACTCCAGCAGTAAATTAAGGGAAGGTGGTAGCAAAGGCGAAAGTGAAAAAAGACTGCAACGTGTGCAGTCAAGGAGCTGATGGTGAGTAAATAAAGATTGGAGTGGGAAGATGGTCAGAAGTATTGACACATTGAAGAGAGGGGATAGGAGGAGGAGACACTGGAAAAAGACATTGGGGCAAGACAGGGAAAGGTATGCCCGTATACTCAGAAACAGATGGCAGAACAAAGAGATGGGCGTAAGAGAAAACTGAAGGACCCTAATCAGTGGCCAAAACCCAGCTAGCTATCTTAAGCAGGTTCCAATGGGCCACGTTGACCCTAGGCAGGACCATGAGGCAGAAGGAGGAACAAGAACCAGTCAGGAAGCTTATTGTAGGAGTAGAAAAAGCAATCTGAGAAGTCTTACAGGTGGACTCACTTAAAAGGATACTATCAGTCTCTGCCAGATTCCCTCCCCGATGCCTCCACTCACTGGGGTTGGACTAAGCCACAAAGTTATTCTTTGGGGCCATGACCCCAAAAGCCTGCAACAAGCAAGCTACCCAAAATGGTGTTAGGGATCCCTAAAGCCTTTATCAAGCTTTCTAACCATGGATGGTCTGAGACCACAAGAACCAGAGAACAAATAAGGGGTGGCGAACCCCCTCTTGGTCACTTTAAGGACCAGAAAGAGCTTTCTGTGCACCCACAGAGGCATGTGAGGCCCACTTAGGCCTAGAACATTGGACTACCCTAGAACCTTTTTTTAATTATCTTTATTGATTTATATAACAACAAACAAGACAGCATCTGTAACTTCCATTTCCAGAAAAATGTTCCAAGCGTTCTTACACAGCAATTCCCACATCTTGTACCCCTCATCAACTTCCAGGTCCGATTGATCAGTTCTTTGTGCTTTTGCTATCAAATCCATCTTATATGGGCCCCACATATCGGTAGGCTTTGCATTTTGGTGAGCAAGGAGACTATATTCCAAGTATATCTCATGACAATACATTATATACCTCATCCATTGTTCTCCCGAGTATGTAGACACCCTTCCCCAGGACTTTACCACCCGCCTCTTTGCCAATGTCAGCAGCAACCCTGTTAAGCATCTTTCATGCAGTGCCACATGTTTTGGAAATCTCAGGAGTGCCACCAGGGGTGAGGCTTCTAGCCTTTCTCCAGCAATATCCTCCAATGTCCACAATACCTCTTTCCAAAATCCCATGATTGGTGGGCAGATCCATGCCAGCCAGAT
Source organism: Ambystoma mexicanum (assembly GCF_040938575.1). Classification (NCBI taxonomy): domain Eukaryota; kingdom Metazoa; phylum Chordata; class Amphibia; order Caudata; family Ambystomatidae; genus Ambystoma; species Ambystoma mexicanum. The sequence goes on from NC_090923.1 coordinate 723,725,161, forward strand.
GTATAAAGGTGGCAGGTGAGTGTGCACATCTCTTGGACTATGCAGAGCTATCTGGAAAATGTTATGGAGAGATGCGGGGGAGTAGTACACTTGATAGAGTTACTTGAAATATAGTAATTTGTATCGACGATTGAGAGCTATTTTTCTGGTTAGCCTGCAACAATAGTGCCACACCTCTGCAGATATTGGACTGCCTAATGCTTCTTCCCATTTCCCATGTGCCGCCTCTGACCAGCCCACCTTTTTCTCTATGAATTCCCCATATAGAGGGGAGACTAGCTTCCCGGCTCATATCCGCCACTATTGCATTATATAGTAATGATGCGACATCCGGAGGCTTGGGGAATGTGGCAAACAAACTATTGAACGTGTTCCTAAGTCTGAAGTATAGGAATATGTCCAGTGACGATGTGCCCTACAATTCTTTAAATGTATCGAAGGGTAGGAACAGCTCTGGGGGAAAGAGATCCGGGAATTGTGTGAAACCTAATCTCTGCATGCACTGCTTTACGCACAAACCTTTTGTTTGAAAGACCCCCAACATTTATTTAAGTTGGCCATCCTGTGAATATTCCTCAGAATAAAAGTGTGTTAAAACTATAGAAGATTGTATTGATCTAATTATGCCACAGCACACTGTTTGACCCATTTATGCTATAGAAAACGGGACAGGGTAACAGCAGAATGAACATCTGCCATTATTAAAACCAGAAATGCAGAACTCTTATCCTTGCCGCCCACTAATTGGGCAGAATGGCCCACAGGCAACTGGGATGTAACACATCAGCTGTCTATGGATGCTCCAGCAAATAAATGCTGGAGCATACCATTATATCTCATATTTTAAAGTAAGACATCAGAAAAGTAGTGGAAAGAACAAGTGAACGGCAGGTGAGTGAATCTGTACAGCCTTTGAGTTTGGATTCGATAAATGTTACTGTTCGTAAGAGAAAGTAAGGAATCTGTTACCAGATAGTGGAACATCTGGCTATGCTGCAAATGAGGATTAGTTTAATTTGGGAAATCCTGCTTTTGTAATTCAGGTGCCCTTTATAGGCTAACTTACCTTCCAACACCGTTATGACATCTCCTATGTCTAATCTACCCATCTGCTACTTAGCCATACTCTCAACACTTACTGCCTTATCTCTTATGGCAGCCCCCCACCACAATCTGCCCACAGAAAGGGAACTTTCTAGAAAGATGTGTACACAGCTGCCACCCCAACAGCTTGTCTCCCTTACCCAGACTCAACCGAGTCAAGCGTGTCCTACCGAACTAAGGAACTATAGACTAAGCTCCAGACTACCCAAGCCACCACGAGCCTACCCGCCTCACGGCCACTCCAAGACGGAGCCAATACACGCCATGCATAACACGTACAAAAGGAAACCCAGCTGCAATCAAATACCTTGTACCATATCCTCTGAAACCTTGCCCAACAAAGTCCACATTAGCGATAGTCCAAAAGTAACACACAACCTCAAGGGAGGTCTCATCAACGTTAGATCTCTAATAGCGTACGCTTCTGCAATTGCTGACACCATCACCTATAACCAACTCGACTTCCTAGCAGTTACTGAAACCTGGCTGCACAAAGCTGCTGGCTCTGCTCTAATGCTAGCCATACCCCCGAACCTCACCATCTTTAGAAAAGACAGAGAAACTTCCAAAGGAGGTGGCATAGCTTTCATCTGCAGAGCCAATCTTGCCATCAAAGAAATAGATAGCATTACTATGCCGTCAGCTGAACTACTCTCCCTAAAACTAGAAATCTCAGCCTCACGTACTATCATGGTGTACCTTCTCTACAGATCCCCTGGTCCATTAGGCACCTTTGAAGAAGACATAACCACCCTCCTAAACACTAATGCTAAACCGGGAACACAAATCATTCTACTAGGTGACTTCAACTTAGGCTATAATGACCTAAAAGACACTAATGCCTCCACCATAGCCAACACCATATTGGAAGCAGGCCTCACCATATGGAATAACGGCCCCACACACTCTAAAGTCCGCACATTGGACTGGGTCGCAGACATCAACTGCGTTTCCCTCATAACGGCAATTGAACCACGCATATGGACTGATCATTATCTGATGTCATTGACCATTTCAGACCTTCCCCAACCTAAATCTACTAAACTACATGCGCCTACAGCCTCCACCCTCTGCAAAAAAATATAACCCTCTCGAACCTCCTCCCATTGATCCAACCTATCACTAATCACTGCAACCTGATCACCAACCCTAACGATCTAGCTGACCTGTACAACAACACCATCAATTCAGTGATAGACGCCATTGCGCCGTTGAAGCTCACCAAATCCAAACCTCTTGCCCATCTTAATACCTGGTTCACTCCTAGCCTAAAAGCCCTACGCAAAGAGAAAAGACATGCAGAAGCCTGCTGGAGAAAAAACCCTTCTCCCCACAACAAAAACCTCCTCACTGCCCTCCCTAACAGTTACAGAAAACAAATCATTCAGGCAAAAAAAGAGACCTTCAACGACAGAATCAAAAAAGCGAATTCTAACACCAGGGAAATCTTCTCCATCTTAAAGAATTAGAATCCCCAATTGCACCCATAGACTCTTGTACCAAAGACAAAGCCTGGTGTACAAACATTCAAACGGCCTTATGCAACAAAATCACCATGCTACACGACAAAATATTAGCCAAAAAATCCTCCCTCCACAACATTGCCCTTTCCACGCAAGAAGCCATCCTTCAGGAACTTGCCGCCAACCAAACCAAACCCCATAACCAATTCAGTTTTAGAACCATTTCTATTGTGGAAACTAAGATTCTGAGGCTTGTGGAATCTGCTTAGATCACATGCTGTGCATAGGCCGACATCTAGTGGAAGCTGCGTAGTATTACAGTTTGTTTTTCGAAACTCGAAAATGGGCGTCGACACAGGGCGTGCCAGTAATACTATCCCTAGTGTGACGTGCACTGTACCCATGATCCCTCATGCGTCTAGGACCCTCAGATTGTTTTTTTCCGCCATACTGGTTGGAAGCATCCGGCGGAGTTCCCTGGCCTTAGCGATAATTTTGCAAAAAATCCTAATATTTCCCCGTTTTTCTCCATCCCAACGTCAAGTCACCGAAGATCGACACTCGACGCCGGCCCGGAGAAGAAAAACAACCGCCGAGAGCTGCACGACGGACTTGGGCCTAGAAAGGCCTCTGGCCTCGGCCCATGCCTTGGAAGGCCTCTGGCCTCAGCCCCTACAAGTAGGGAGAGTGGGGGGTGGTACATATTCTACACTCTATATATATAGATACATGTTCTTATACATTCCTACACACACTAGCCCGCTGCCACAGGGTGCGTATGGAGGGTATCCCTTTCCAATTTTGCCCTAAGTGCAACCGCAAGTACCCTTGGGTTGACAGACACGCTACTTGTAACCTCTGCTTGCCAAGGGACCACCCCGAGGCGAACTGCAGAGCGTGTAGTCGGTTTAAACCGAAGACTCTAAAGGACCGTTCGATCAAACGTTGGGCCCACCACACCAGGCAACGAGAGGCCATGGAAGCGGAGGGCGCCTTCAGTAATGGCAGCGACGCCATCCTATCGGATGGCGAGGGCAACGTGGCGTCGGGAGACAGCCAAGCGCAAGTCCCCGACCTTGGAAGGTTGTCCGGCAGGGCAGCTATGGGGAACACCCCCGGCGACACAAGCGCTACCCACAACATATCCACCAAGCACTCGAAGTCCAACCGAGAATCGCAGCGCGCGTCGAGTTCTCGGAGAGAGGCACGCAGAGAACGGTCCACCGAATCGGTGTCCTCTGGGCGTTCTCGATCAAGATCGCCGCATGACACCAGGCAACAATCCACTGTTCCCAAGAGTGCCTCGCTCTCTAAAGTAACAGAGGTTCGATCGTCGGGAGACGAAGACGACCACCATCCTCAGGCCGCACTCCAGGAGTCGGCGTCAGCAGACCGCGTAACGGCTGCTCCCGTGCCCCGACCTCTACTCGCTAAGGAAAGGGACACTACCCCGAATCTCGACGCCAGACGTCGAAGAGCTCCGAAAAGGTGAAAACACCAGGGAAGCACTCTTCCAGTCACGGGAAAGGTGGAAAACAGCAGAAAAAGCATTCTCAGCCTTCATCTGCACCACAGACACATAAGGACAAGTCACAATCTTCTGAAAAAATATCCAAGACCCCTGCACAAGGCCATAGGTCCAGTCAGGATATAGCAGGGAAACACTCCCAGGAGAGGGTAATCCCCAGCTCTAAAGAATGGTCAAGTGAGGATATAGACAGAGGTATGTCTAGAATGCCATCCCTAGCAGACTTCTATGCCAAAAATCCACAACACTTCCTCGCCTATACCCCTGACGGGGCAACCCCCTCAGGGTCTAAGGACCCGCAACCCCCTGGTAAAAAACCTTGAGTTGAGGCGCCAACACAAAGTAGGTCTTCTGACCTTTTCCATGTCCAGCCATACTATCAATATGGTGAGGATCCATCTTTTAAAGAGGATCCAGAATTGGCCATGTTGGACGTCCATACTGGAATGGATTACTATGGGGATGACGAGGCCCAAGATGACGACGAAGATGACCCAGAAGTCTACAGAGTAGACTCCCCAGTAGACAAAGAACCTCTGGTTACCGACTCTCTTGTCGACAACCAACCTCTCTTAAATGGGGTTTTATCTAGAGCGGCTGAACACTTCCGCATAGATACGTAGGGGGCACAGGAGGAGAGGGACTTTGCCGAGGAACTAGTGGGAGAAAAGAGACCTGTTGCCCAGGCCATCCCTATTCTCAAATCAATACAAAGGAGAATAGACCCTTCCCTTCTCAATCCCAACCTCACCAGGGCGGTAAGCCCAATCAGACCCACTCTACATAAGGGGGCAACTGAAACCGGACTCCCTGGTAGTGACTAATACCCGAAAGAGGGCGGAACACCCTTATCGTCGTCTGAAGCTCCCCTCGACAAAGAGAGCAAGAAGATCTATGGGTTGGGAAGGAAGGTAGCCTCCACTTCCGCCTACCAGGCAAGGATTGCCAACTCCACCACCCTGCTGGCGAGTTACAACTGCCATTAGTGGGAAGACGTTGCAGCGCTCATTGACTCCGCCCTGGTACCTTTAAAAAGCCAGTTGGCACAGGTTGCTTTGGAGGGAAGAGCTGTATCCGGTTGCATCCTTAAGGCGACCTTTGATGCCACGCATAACGCTGGCAGACTGATAGCAGAGAGTACTGTTATCAAAAGACATGTTTTGTTAAGACAATCTGGGTTTAAACCCGAGACACAAGCATCCTTAATAGACGAACCGGTGTAGCCCGATCTACTGTTTGGTAAGGCGGAAGAGGACGCCTTAAAAAATGCGAAAGATGAATACGAGACTCTAAAATCCCTGTGCCAGTTAACCAACAAACCCCCTAATCAAAGAGGGAATGGCGATTTTCGTTGCCCGCGCGGCCAAAACTCACAAAGAGGCTCCAACTATTCCCAGGGGCAAGGTACACCATGGAATAACAACAACCAGCAGTCTACCCAGGGTTTTGGCAGGGGTAACAAGAGGGGACGTGGTAAGGGTAGAGGCAGCCCCAATAGAGGCAGCGGCACGCCTCCAGCAAAACAGTGACGTTCCGTTCAGGGTCCCTTCTCACGCATCCCCAGTAGGGGGATGCATTTCCAACTTCACCCAAGCTTGAGAAGGGATCACATCAGACAGATGGGTGCTGTCCAGTGTCCGCAGGATACTGCATAGAACTGTTAGAGCGTTCCCGAAACCACCCTCCACGTCAAAAGATACATTCATTAGAACACCAGAAGATCCTTCTCGAAGAGATCACCAATCTTCTAGCAAAGGACGCGATAGAACTCGTCCCGGGACACCAGGTAAAAAAGGGTATTTATTCAACTTACTTCCTTGTGCCAAAAAAAGAATTGACAATGCGCCCAGTATTGGACTTACGGCCTGCAAACAAGTATGTCAAGCCCCAAAAGTTTCGCATGACTACTCTCCAAGAAGTAATCCCCCTCCTAAAAAAGGGGGATTACATGGCAACATTGGACATGAAAGATGCCTATTTTCATATTTCCATGTTCCCAGCGCACAGAAGATTCTTGCGCTTCAAGGTGGACAGTCAGCACTACCAGTTCAAAGTACTGCCCTTCGGTATAGCCTCGGCTCCAAGGGTATTCACCAAGGTACTGGTGGTGGCGGCGGCACACCTACGCAGGGAGGCAATCCCAGTGTACCCTTACCTGGACGACTGGCTCATCACGGGGGAGACCCCAGTTATTTGCAGATCAAATATTCAAAGAACTATCGACCTCCTCTTCGAATTGGGTTTCTCCATAAACGAGAAAAAGTCAAGTCTGGTGCCAAGCACCTCCAAACAGTTCCTAGGAGCTGTCCTAAACACACAAGAAGGGTTGGCCTTTCCATCAGAGGAAAGAATTCGGAATCTAATGCTGCAAATTCAGCTATATCAGGCCGGTCGTCAGATAACGGTGCGCAAAGCGATGCGTTTGCTGGGCATGATGGCGTCATGTATTTACCTGGTCCCCCACGCGTGCCTGCGCATGCGTCCCATGCAAGAATGGTTGGCGAAACAGTGGTCTCAGGCAAGTGGTCAATGGGACGATCTAGTCGTCGTTTCGCCAACACTTGTACAAAGTCTTCACTGGTGGACAAGAGAAAACCTGTCAAAGGGGAAACCCTTTTACGATCCCGAGGTACAGGCTGTAGTCACAACAGACGCATCCCTGTCAGGGTGGGGAACCCACCATCTCCACCACACAGCTCAGGGTCTCTGGTCTCACTCAGTGGCCAAGAATCATATAAATCTGCTAGAGCTTCTGGCAGTATTCAGAGCGCTTCAAGCGTTCGAGCCCTAACTGTTGAACCTGTCAGTGCAGATCCTGACAGACAGCACAACAGCTATGTTTTACCTAAACAAACAGGGAGGAACTTGTTCGCCAAATCTGTCCAAGCTTGCCCAGAAAATTTGGATATGGGCACTCAGAGGGAACATCTACCTGTCCTCTCAACATGTTCCAGGGGAGCTCAATTCTCTGGCGGACGCTTTAAGCAGAGATCCCCTCCCGGAAGAATACAAATGGTGTCTACACAGAGAAATCGTAGAAGATCTCTTCTCTCAGTGGGGTTTCCCCACTATAGACCTATTCGCCACAAGCGAAAACAGACAGTGCCGAGGATTCGCATCCAGGTTCCCCCAACCAGACTCCCAGGGGAACGCCCTGTGGATGAACTGGTCAGGGATGTTTGTGTACGCTTTTCCACCAACCCCTCTCATCAGGAAGGTGGTCAACAAGATGCACAGGGAATCGATGACGCTTGTCCTAGTTGCTCCCATGTGGGTGAGGCAACCGTGGTTCCCACACTTACGCAGGCTAGCGGTGTGCAAACCCATCAAACTCCCGTGCTGGTACAACCTACTGTCCCAGCACCAAGGTCAGACAGTGCATCCTCAACCCAACTCAATGAACCTGGCAGCATGGCTCCTGATGTCATAGAGTTTGGACATCTCAATTTACCTCAGAGAAGTATGGACATCCTAAAAGAATCTAAGAAGCCAAACACGAGGTATTGCTACTTTGACAAATGGAAAAGATTAGTTATCTGGTGCCAGAATAAGCAAATCAACCCAGTTGATTGCACTCCTTCCACTATAGTCGCCTACATGCTCCACCTGCTGGACGCAGGGTTGGTATTTAATTCACTGAAGGTACATCTGGCAGCTCTGTCAGCATACACCACCTCGCATAACAAGGTATCGTGGTGGAAAGTACCAGTGGTAAAAGCATTCATGGAAGCAATAAAGAGACTTCACACTCCAATTTCTAACCCACCACCAGGATGGGACCTTAATGTGGTGCTTGCTAAACTCATGTCTCCCCCCCCTTCGAGCCCATGCATAAAAGCAGTCTCAAACATCTGACATATAAAACTGCCTTGTTGGTAGCCATTACGTCTATAAGAAGGGTCAGTGAAATTCAGGCTCTGTCAGTGCAGGATCCTTTCTTTACTGTCCATAAAGATAAACTGGTTTTACGAACACCCCCTAGGTTCTCACCTATGTTTATTTCTAAATTCCACGTGAACCAGTCCATTGAGCTTCCGGCTTTCTTCCAAGACCAACAAAGCTCGGCTGAGGTGAAACTACACACCCTAGATGTGCGTAGGGCGGTCCTATACTATGTAAACAAAACCGGACCGCTAAGGAAAACAGACCAACTGTTTGTCTCCGTAGCTACAGGCAAAGAGGGAGATCGCGTCTCTAAAGGTGCCATCTCTAAGTGGATTATAAACTGTATCCAGCTGTGTTACTCCCTTTCTGAAAAAACTCTGCCTTTCATGCCAAGAGCCCACTCTACAAGAGGCATTGGGGCCACGCTGCCTTTCATTGCAAATGTACCCCTTGACACCATTTGCAAAGCAGATACCTGGAGCTCTATTCACACTTTTACTCAGAACTACTGCACTGACACCCATTCTAAGACAGATACTCAAGTGGGACAAGCGGTACTAAGACATTTATTTGCTCATGACTCTTCTCACATCCCACCTCCTTCTTCTAACACTGCTCGCTAATATATGCAAAGCATGTGATCTAAGCAGATTTCACAAGCCTCAGAAGGGATACATTACTCACCGTAATCGTATTTCTGATGCTTGTATCTGCTTAGATTCACATGCGACCCGCCCTTCTCTCCCCTCTGAAAGAAGGCGCATGGATGCTTGTAGTCTTATCTTTCTATCTATCTGCTTCGATAATCTGTACTCGCACTACTCCTCATGCTACCTCATGTCAGAAAAAATACAATCTGAGGGTCCTAGACGCGTGAGGGATCATGGGTACAGTGGACGTCACACTAGGGTTAGTATTACTGGCACGCCCTGTGTCGACGCCTATTTTCGAGTTTCGAAAAACAAACTGTAATACTCTGCAGCTTCCACTAGATGTCGGCCTATGCACAGCATGTGAATCTAAGCAGATACAAGCATCAGAAATACGATTACGGTGAGTAATGTATCCCATATCATTACGTCTCTTGAACCCTCTCGCTGTCTTGGTGACACCTGTCCAGCCCCAGTTATCATAGAGCCTGCACATGAACTAGCCCCTTTTGTCACATCATTTATCAATGCATCTTTCAAATCATGCTCTGTGCCTACCAACCTTAAAGATGCTTGGATATTACCTCTCCTAAAAAAAGCAAACCTGGACCCTAATATCCCAACAAATTATAGGCCCATAACAACAGTGCCGTTCCTCCTCAAAATCTTAGATAAAGCTGCATATCTACAGATCCAATCTTACCTGGAGATCAACAACCTACTAGGCATAAGACAATCAGGATTTAGACCAAGACATGGAACTGAAACGGCTCTCCTTGATCTCAAAAACCAACTATATGAGCGCAAAGACAGAGGAGACATTTCTGTTCTTCTACTCCTAGACCTATCAGCTGCATTTGACTTGGTAGATCACAAGGTACTCTGTAACCACCTCAAATCGGCTGCCAACTTCTCCACAAAAGCCACGGCCTGGATAAACTCATTCTTGGATAAGAGAACCATAAGAGTCTTCTCACCTACTTCGGCAGCGGATCCAGTCCCCATCACCTGTGGAGTCCCTCAAGGATCATGTTTCCCCCACTTTGTACAATATTTTTACAAAGCCTCTCTTTGTTCTCTTGCACAAACTAGGGGTCTCATACACCAACTACGCTGATGACACTCAGATTCTTATCCCAATCCAAGGAGACTATGCCAATGACACCAGCCTCATAAATAAAATCTACCAAATCATCCAAACCTGGATGGCCACACATGGCGTATGTCTTAACAACGACAAGACTGAGCTTTTAATCATTCGTCCACCAGTAAACATAACAAATTATCTGTTTGTACAATTCCATCACTATTGATGGCATCAAAATCAAGGTAGCCAAGGAAGTTAAAACCCTAGGATTCTACTTAGATTCAGCTCTCACCCTCGACAAGCAAGTAAATGCTACAGCCTCAGCAACCAGTTACACTTGCAAGCTTATTCATGCCTGTAAGCCATACCTGGCCACTGACAGCTGTACCACCATAGCGCGAGCCCTCATCCTATCCAAACTAGACTACTGCAATGCACTGTACCTAGGCACCAGTAAACACAACACCAACACACTCCAAACCCTGCAAAACAATGCCCACAGAACAGCATTAGGCATTCCAAAAGGGCAACACATATCTGACCAAAGAAGAGCCGTCAACTGGCTGGCCATCAATGACCATATCAAACTTAAAACTCTGAATATTACACACAACTGTCTTAATAATAAAGCACCGGCATACCTCACAGAGACATTCACAAAGTATACCTCTGCACGACCCATCAGAAAGGCACAATGAAATAGTATCAAAATCCCCAACTTCTAACTGAAAAGAACGGGAGGCTCCAGCTTCCCAGTACTAGCAGCTCATCTTTGGAACTCCATCCCAGACTCGCTCAGAGCCACTCCTTCCTTCCATGTGTTCAAAGCCAATGTCAAACTCTGGCTTCACACCAATGACTGCTAAAGCCTCAACTGTACCTAATATTCTGTATATTAATGTAAAATATTTGAAACTGCAACATAAGTTATTTGTAAATTATGCGACGTTGTAATATAAGAAATGTTAGATATGTGATTCTGTAACGTAAGAAATGTAAAATATTTATGTACCTGTAACCTAAGATTTTATTTCTTGCAAGCGCCCAGTTGCTTAACGGCCCGGTGCGCTCTATAAATAAATAAACAATACAATACAATGTGTGTTGATGCAATTAAGATAAGAAATACAGTCACTTATTCAAAGTCATTTTCAAGTATAGTATATTTTAATCAGCCAACACTTGTTTTGAATACATGGTGCTGCCTCAAAGATTGTAGAATTTAATGACCATCACGTTGGGTTTTGATTTTGAGTAAGAACCTGCATGTTAGCTGGAGGTTGTAGCTGGACTGCTTGCTATGTCATAAATCATGTGCAAAGCAGCATTGCACAAATTTAGCACCACAACCACATTCCGAAAGCACAGGGAACTTAGTCCACGAAAATCAGGGCCTAAGGGAATCTTACTTTACTTTTCCACAGAGATGGTGCCAGGCATGGTGAGAGCAGCCCAGAATGGTAAAATACATTGAAGAATGTGTATGTGTAGGAAGTTGTTCCTTTAAATAAGTTCGGCAGTGCTGAAGTTGATTCAGGTAACGTAACTGGCACTGTTGCACTCAGTATCGAATTGATGGCAAAGTTAAATGCATAAAGAATATAAACCATACATATCCTTCTGATTGGATTTTTGTTAGCAGTGGTTCTTGATGTAGTTAAACATTCCTTAAGTAAGAATTTGTACAAAGTTGCCCGGAATCCTATTTAAGATGGCTTTAATCTTTAAATCTTTAAAATGTTTTTCAAAAATGTATTCCTTAAGTTTATTAATTTTGGGCATTTCACCAGTAGATGTTTTCAAGGTTTCGATTTCTACAGAACAAAACCGGCACAGGTTCGATGTTCCTGGCTTTCGCTCCCTAATTGTTACTACTTCATTCGTTGCCCATAGATTTAGGCAAAGCCTTAAAAAGTTAATACGTTTCCGTTTACAGGGAAACTATTCTAGGTATGTCAGGAGTACATTCCATGTTTTCATTTCTTTCTGTAAATACACAAAAATGTTATATCTATGGCATTCATTTATTGTTTTACACCAATCGGCTCTCCAGACTTTTATTTTTACTGAGTCAAGTCTATTTGCTAATGCTTCCCAAGATGCAACAACTTCACCCAACCAAGTCATACATTGGATCTTTCATTTAATCAGCGGGGTAGAACCAGAGTCTTCCAATGCAGCTGGCAAGATACCCAGGAATTCTGGGGACCAATAGTAATTTTCCTCCAAAATGATAGGGCCTTCTTTTCCAGAATATGCTTTCTATTTCCTTCCAATCAATCTTATCCCCTGCTAGCTTGCCTTCCAATTCATAAGTTTTGGGACTACCTTCTGTTTATAGAATAACAAAAGTGGTGGGCAAGAAAAGGTACCATATTTTTTATGGCGGATCAAGGCATGTGATGCTGGCATTTTGGCTTTATTCTTTAGATTTTCTCTACAGGCTAAATCGGATCCAGTTGCATTTATTAGGAGACCCAAATACCTGTACTCGGATGTCACTATCAAAGATATATTGTGGATCTTCCAGGATAGACTAATCCATTTTCTACGACATTTTGGGGAAAGAATCATAATATTCGATTTCTGAGTATTAATGATGAGATTATTCAATTTACAGTATTCACCTAACAAATTAAATTGGCGTTTCAGACCAATGGACATTTGGTCGATAAGGACCAGGTCGTCTGCATATGATAGCCATTGGACAGCTGTCCTTCCTACTTTTGGAGGGAAGGATCGGGCCTGTTGGAGTTTATCGCCTAGATCTCTTATGAATAAATTGAATACAATTGCAGCCAGTCTTTATCTGGCGAGTTAGGTGTCCTTGTTGGTTTTGTCGAATTTGGATCGTGGTCTCTGAGTAAAGGTCCTTTATGATATTCAACAAATGGGGCAGGCATCCCCACTGTTTAATTTTTTACCATAAGATATTTTGGTCCACACCATCGAAGGTTAGTTTAAAATTGATCAATGCTAAGAAAATTGGTTTGCCGGGGGTTAATGCTATATCCTTTATTACTGCTAAAGTCATTAGATTCGGGGCAGTTCCCAACTCAGCACGAAATCCTGATTGGAAGACATCAGTTATTTATTTTTCTCTCATCCATTTCTGAAGGTCTCTTAATACCAGTCTTGCAAATACCTTGCAGATAACATCCATGCAAGCTATTGGGCGGTAGTTAGCAGGGTTTTTGGCAAACTCCTTTTTTGGATATTGGGACAGCTATGGATTTTTTTCCAGGATCTCTGGATGTGTTGGGACTTTAATCTATGATTGAAAAGAGTAGTGAGTATTTCGACCCATGGTTCCAGGTGTTGTTTTAGCATTTTGTTGGATATCCCATCAGGTCTGTCAGCTCGCGAGTTGGATAATCTTTTCATAATTTGTTTGAGATCATCGTCGTCAAAATATAGTTTCCAAAGTAAGGTCGATCGACTTAGACTGAGAGCTTTGCCTGAGGGGGAGGAGCGAAATAATGTTTCAAAGTAATTGACCCAACTGGCTTCTGAGATATTATTGGTTTGTAGAGCTAACTGAGGCAAAGTAGTGATAATCTTCATCAGTGTCCACATCCCTGCACTATTCTTAGGGATCAACATAGCCAGCAGTTCCTTTGCTTGTTTCTGGAGCATAGTTATTTTGTGGGCCTTAAGCCAATTTATTTATTTCTGTTTGAGCTTCTTAGTTTCCCATAGGTAATCGACTTCTCAATTTTTCTTAAATGCTTATTTCCTTCTTCATTTATTTCTTTTTATTAGATACATCAAAGCTATACTTGTGTTTTAGGGGCTGTTGGCCATGGGGGTGATACGTACTTATAAATTGGTATTGTATCTTGGGATATTCTTTTGCATGCTGTGGATTAATCATCAGATGTTTAGTCATCCCAGATGATAATGAGGCATTAGTACAGTGGAGACGATTCCCCTGATCAATATATCGTTCAGGTTTTTTCTGGGTCGATGGTAGCTTCTTCTTCCTGTTGCGTATCTCTGGACCATGTAGTTGCTGCTAGTAGATCCCCTGGTAGTGAACCATTGACCAATATTAAGTCCCTCATGTTCATCAATTCTAACCAAGCGCTTTTCCTAGATAATGAGTTACCATCTGGGGGCCCTATGCATGAAATATTTAAGTCTTCCACGATGATCACACCCAACAGATTTGAATCGAGACTACATGAGTCCAGCATGGAGTTTACATCTGCCAGGAATTTAGAGGTTGTTGATCCCATTAGGTTCCAATATAAGTTTAACAGTTCTATTGTTCCCCAAGAGCTACTAACTTGCATGGGCCACAGTAATTTCGTCAGCTGTGAGAAAGGATTTGGGGATTTCCACATTGTTAGTTGTAGGCCAAGGGCATTTCGGCAACCTATCATTAGGCTCATTTCCGGGCGTCCTCTAACTCCTTTAGATGCCGGCAGGTGAATACATGTATAGCCATAAATGATAAGGGCTGTTAATAACCAGGTCTCTTGTAGGCAAAACACATCCAGATCCATCAAGGAGTTATCATGTTTTTTTAAAAGATCCTTATATCCTCTGGTAGTCCAGCTTCCAATTCGTAGAAGTATTGTCTCAAGTTCTTTTGTTGGCTAGTTATTTTCTCTGTTCATTAGTAGGGCACCTGGGAGCCAAGCCCAATCTTCATTCTCTTCATGTTCTCTTTCTAATTGCAGGAGTTCTATTTGTTGGATAGTCTGCTGATCATTCCAGGAGCAAGTTATTCTTAGTGGGGTGCAGTCATCTAAAAGGACCTCATTTACCTTGTGTGTAATCTGGGTGTTACTTTAAAGATACAGATTTTCATTGTTGAATACAGTCAATCTAGAATATAGTTGAGGTGGGCACTTTACTTGCTACATTTGCCAGTTGGAGATCTCAAAGATAATATAGCTTAGTGCACGAACAGCTGAGCTAACGTTCATGATTGACTGTGTTACCAGACTTGAGGCAATATGGAGAAATACTCAATCCGGCTCATAAGGGGTTACACATTTGTGGTTTAGGGCAGGGATCAGATGTAATAAGGCCAGAACATTCAGTCTATTTAGATTTTTCAAATGTGGGTTTATATCTGATCGTTCAAGTAGTAAATAATGAATTCCCTTTATCGTGTCTGTTGTATTTTTCATGTTTCCCTTCCTGTTCAGTGTTTCTCTGGTGTTATGCACCTTTTCACTATTTGATATTTCGTAGTTATTCTCATTTAAACCTAATGTCGGTAGAAAAGTCTCAGTCGTAGAATCTAGTATTTTCCATTTCTTTAGTTATAGAAGGGTCATTAACAGGTGTTCTCATTTCTAACTGTTGGGCTAGTAGTCAGTCATCTATTCTCCAATTTTGAGGATGAGTTATTAGGGGATAACATGCAATGTTGGAGATGCTGATCATTTTGTACTTTGGTTTGAATGATTGTGGGAATGGGTTAGATATTTCACAGATTCCTCGGGAGTATCATTTTCTTGCTCATAGAGTTGTTGACTAGATGCCGGTGAAGTTGGCAGGTGAGATAATGTTCAATACTGACCACTATTGGGTTTGTTTAATACGGCTTCCTGAGAGTCTCATGTAGATCGCCCGATTTGATGGTGAAGTATAAGCTGGTTCTTTACTTCGGGGACTCGTGTAGTAATGGTATTTAATAGTATAGAAGTTTGATCTGTTATCTCAGGTTGCAATACCTGTGTGTCCAGATTTAAGGGTTCCTTGTACGGGAAACCGTTTCCTCGTTCCGGCATCAGGCTACCAATAATCATGACCTCAAGGTTTTTCATTATTTGCAAAGAGCTGAATCTGGAATCCCAGCAAAGGATATTAGTTGGTCAACGGGGCAGGAAGTTATACTTGAAGTTGAGCAGTTAGAATGCCTACTTGTTAAATCATCTTGTTTCTCTTGTGATAGTGCTGAGAGCGACTTCTTAGGTCCCAAATATAATCTGATGTCTTTCCCTTGGGTGAGAACAGGTTGGACCCCTTTTATAACAGGTCGTAATGTCGGGGTGGCTACTGGCACCTGAGTTCTTGATTGTAGAAAAGGCAAAGCTATAATCATTTTTGGCATAGTTGACTTCAAGGTATATGGGTGAGACATTTATTGGTCAGAGGCAGTAGCAAGAGGCAAACATAAAATATATCAATAATATGTTGAGCAGTCAGTATAGCTGGTGTCTATGCAATAGTTAGCAGACTGGCCATGAATGGGAATAGAAACAATTTGCCGGGTAGTCAGCCGAAGAGAACAGAGGTGAAACAGGTGGGTTGACTCCCCTACCATTTCTCCATAGGCTGCAATGAGTCGCTCTACTCGCCCTAATGACCCAACTATTAATCAATAGTGCAGGAGGAGAGGGAGGTTGGAGTACTACTAAGAATCTGCAGGTCCCGAAAGGCAAACTCTGCGGTACATCGTGAGCTCCAGAGTCGGCTCCATCAACACTATGGCCCTCATTCCGACATTGGAGGTAGTCATGGCGCTATTTGCGCCATAACTGCCTCCAATAATGGGTCCAGCTCCGGTATGGTTCAATGGGGACTTACCGGTGTAGTCCGACCTTTGCAGGACCGGTAAGTCCCCATTGAAAAAGCCATTCCCCATTCCCATGGAACCCCCATAGGGCTCCATGGGAATGGGGAAGGCGCTAATAATGGTATCGCAAATTGCGGTACCATTATTAGCTCTGAAGTCCCTTAACGGGTCCCATCCATAACGCCTGGTCAGACCAGGCGTTAAAGGAGGGACCCGCTAAGGGACCTCGTAGTAGGGCGGCAAGGGATTACCGGCACCGGTCTCCTTACCGGTGCCCGGTATCCCTTACCGCCCTCCTCGGAATGAGGTCCTATGACCCATGTGTAGTAATATTGTAAGTAGTTATAGTGCGATAACGGTCATTTATAGGGATGTATACGATTTGCCCATGGCACAATTGTTCGCGGCCAAATTGACCCTGGTCAATTCAGCCGCGAAGCCAATTTTGCTGTAGCCAAATCTGGCCAAACTTAAACCCCCACTGCCCCAGTACATTCCCCCACCCACCCCCTACTTACAATTTTGGCTCCTACGCTTGTCGGATCTGACGCTGCAGGGTCCGCTTTTCTTTTGTTTTTGTAAAAAGAAATTCTTCGCCCGCCTCCAAACCTCTGGAAGCAGAGGACACCAATGCTGCCCCCAAAAGCCATCACTACCAAACTTGGGAAGCGGGGACACCCCTCAACCCCCACTGCTCACGTTTGGTAGTGATTACCCAATCTGATCATTTCCAAACGATCGAATGGTACTGGCCGAATTCAGTTTGGGTACTACCATTTATACCACAGCAGCTATTTGTGGAATAGAGTGATCAGTTGTCCATGAACAAAATGTGAAGCCACTGGCACTTGCCAAGAAACTGCCAAGACTTTCTTCGCCACTACAGAGTACCACAACTTTTAAAGACACCGGCTATTGCACTACTCTCTTCAGGAAACCAACTGACCGTAACAATTTGCTGCATCGCTTGAGTTTTCATCAACCGAGTTTACTCAAGAATCTCCCATACAGTCTACTACTTTGGGTTAAGAAGATTGTTAGTGACCCAGAAGATTATATTTCACAACAACTTGAAATGAAAGAAAAATTCCTCAAACGGGGCTACAAACCGGATGAACTTGATTCAGCTGTATAAAGGGTCAATACTCTTGACCGTGACACTTTACCATCCGCCTCTAATAAACCCAATAGGGAACTTAAATCACCAGTATATGTGTCGAAATTCTCCATTCAAAGTAATAAGATCAAGAAAACAATTAATTAAAAAACATTGGAGCATCTTTAAAAACGATATAAGTATATAGAGCTTGTTTAGTGAACTACCAGTGTTTGCCTATCAGAGGAGTAGGAACCTCAGAGATGAACTGGTACACACAAGACCACCTCCCAAAGAACCAATTACACAACACACTGGTACGTTTCCCTGCCTTCACTGTATTAACTGCAACTCCGTGATCAAGGGCAATGTCATCTTCCATCCCCGTACAAGCAAGAAGATTTTCTTGAGAACATTTGGAACCTGTGACAGTGTTAACATTATATATGGCATCAAATGCCCATGCGGGAAGTATTATGTAGGCCAATCAACCAGAACGGCCAAGATCCGATGGAATGAACACCGGTCCTGTATCCGCAATGCTAACCTCAAATCAGCTATAGCCCGCCATTGGGTCGTAAATAAACATAACCTCACACAAATAAGGTTTCTGATCTTGGAGGTTTTAACCAAGAATAACCCTCATGAAGATTTGGGCCAGCGGCTCAACCAAAGGGAGACCTTTTGGATTGATAAGCTTGGTAGTTTGGCCCCGAACAGTCTTAATGAGGAGATCAATTATCATTGTTATATCTAATATTGGAGGACAGAGCAAGTATACCTACGTTTCCTACCACCATGTGTTCTATTGCTTAAACTGACTAATGGAGTCAGTGAATTCATGCTTCTTACTAATTTTTTTCTTTATTCATGGCTCCCAATGTTGTTTAACAACATGTATGTAGTGTTCTCTCTACCTAGCGAGGTAGACACCATGTGGTCTAATTGCTCCTGTAAAGCTGCAACCTTGCCGCATGTCCTGGACTTTTTGTCTGGGTCCTGAGGTGACGCCCTTGGGCGACACCTTCCGCGACAAGGCTGCTTTATGCTAACTAATGTGATGTTTCATTTCAAACTTCCTGAGTATCTCAGTATTAGTCATATACATTGTAAGCTGGGACTTATTTTGAGTATTTTTTCTATTTTCATGATTTCTGAATTATTTCAATGTGTTCTCATTTTAATTTTGTAGACCATCAGATTAAGTAGTATAATTATTTGTTGTATTCATTTGAGCTCCCATTTACCCGCAAACCATATCGTAATGTGCCTTTCTGTCTTTCGTGACCGCGTGCGGTCACGTGGTCTATTTAACAACCGTTGCCTTGACAACGTTAGTACACGCCAGTCGGAGACTCTGCTCGGCTGCGTCTAGAAGGACACTGACGATCTGAACCACTCACGGTAAGACAACAGGTCCCACGGGATCAGGTTGCTACACTCTAGCACACACTTGCTCACAGTAATTATACTCTTGCCCTGCATTACAGCCGCGGGAACTGCGGCATCTGTCCGTGTAAACCACACGCGTTACCTGCAACGATTGCTGGAATTTTTTCTGGGTATCTACAAGGAACGCTCTTCCCCGTACTAACTCAAGTAATTGGTCACATTAAACAGGTAATCGAGCTCTCAGATTACCACTTGTATTACAAGATGTGTTTACATACAGGCCCCTCATTATTTTTTCTTTTTTCTTTTGGCATGTCTCCCACGGAAATTTCAACCTAATGGTATGTGTTATGCTTTAATCTCATGATAATTATGTGTTTTCACAATTATGTACATTTCTGTTTTATTTTCTCAACTGTTACGTTGCAACCATTGTTTATGTATCATACTGACCTGCAATAACAGACTTGCCCTGAAGAAGGAAATTTATTTCCAAAATGCATAGGCAATTTAAGTCTGACTTTTTAACGAGCTGTGGCAATTGCTTCCTCACTAAGAATGTATTAGTGATAGCGTAATTCTGAGTTTTTTCTGATAAATCATTATTTTTGATAAACAACAATGGATTCCTTTATTTGAATAAGCACATTACTTTGGATACATTACTGAATTTCCTTCAACTCACAGGAACTTCTTACCCAGGTTGGGTCTTATGGAGAGCGGCATGTGACCCAGTATTTTTACTAGGTCTCCTGCTTCTTGTGTATTTTGAGTCAGGGTGTCTCCAGACTCGTCACAGCCAGCTCCCTTTGAACGATTTTTTGAACAAGACGTACTGTTATCATTGAAGCATCTTTTTAATTTCAAAAACATTTTTTATCCAGTGGTGCCCACTCATTCTTTCCTCTTTACCACAACTTTTATACCCAGATAGTTAAACTGATAGTTGCAATATTAATGAGAGAGTTTTTTCGCTCCTTAGAAACACAAGACACTCTGTGAGTCATCTTAGGTTTTCCTGCACTTCCTGGAGGAAGGTGGCTATGGAATTACTCAAAGAAACCAAAATCCCCTTACTTCGTCAGAAAGGTTTAAGCATATCTAGGCGCTCTTCAGTTAGGCGTGGGTTGTTATTCAGGCGGTCTATGGTGTGTTGTCATAGGCATGAATAACCATTAAAATAAAGAGTATGAGCTTTAGGTTGACTCAGAATGGTGGGCACAGAGCAAGTCACAGGAAAGGGGTCAGGCGCGATAATCGTACTTGTAAACAGTTTACCTTATGAGACTTATTTTCTGAGCCAGCATTGCGAGCACTCCTGTGTGGAGTAAGCCAGGTCTGTGCACCAGGTGTTTCCCTAATCACAGAGTATCAGAGCACCAAAACACTTTCCACACTTTGCTGATTGTTATTACTAAGGCACACTCCCAATGCCCGACAAAGCCAGGGCACTTTACTGGTGCGAAGTGAGGGGTTCAAAGGCACTATGCCTGCAGTCAACCCTCTTCAGGCACGTGCGCCGACAAGGCAAGAAATGTCATTGTCAATGAATAGTATGCCAATGTATTGATAGTACCAAAGAAGTTGCGCTTGTAATGTTCTAAGCAATGAAGACAAATGAAGCAAGTTGTGTATGCAGTGAATTGTTTTATTTGCAATCGATAGAGCAGATGGTGCAGGAGCACTCCCTTGTTACAAGGGCGATGTAGAACTTTCTGTGCTCCTTTTCCACAACAATGCCTCCCGTCTGACGGACGCCTCCTGGAGACTGCCCAGACTGCAACTCTGCTCCCAACTCTGCGAACTCTCTGAGTTCAGGTTTGTTTGTTTGTTCATTATTTATTATGCGCGCCAGACCCGAAGGTACCAGGGCACAGGGAATAAGAAGTCTCGAGGGTTAGTAAAAGGTTACATGTTATGATACAATACAATAATACAATAATAGTGATAAAGAGTAGATAAAAGTGTGATGAGTAAGTACAGGAAGTACGTAAGGAATAAACAAGCAGTCTATGTACAAATATACATATGTGCAGTTGTAAGCAGGTGTAGTCACATTCTAGGGTTTCATTTCTCATTGTTTTCTATGAGCCAGGCGATCATGCTATGTCTGAATTTGGCAAAGGTTTGATCCATTCTTAGTGTTGTGGGTGGTGAGTTCCACAGTTGGGTGGCTTTGACTGGGAAACTGGTACCACCGATAGCAAATAATTTGTAACAGGGTTGTGGTCTTAATTAAGCAAACATTCCTCCCGTGATGAAAATAGAAGAAACACTGCTGCACACTGCTCAGACTGCAACTCTGCTCCCAACTCCACGAACGCTCCGCGTTCAGGTTGTGGTCTTAAGCAAAAGCTCCTCCCATGATGAAAATAGAAGAAACACTGCCGCACACTGCTCAGACTGCAGCTCTGCTCTCAAATCCTTTTTGCCACGCCAGTGAAGATGTCAAAGTGTCAAAAGCAGGATAACTGCATTTTAACATTTTTGTCTGCTGGGTTAGACATTATTTTCAGTCAGGGTGCCTGATCAAGTAAAGGACATACGTCTCCAAACTCAAGAGGAGTAGTGTACCATGACTGCATTTCACCTTATATAGGGGTCCAGACATAGTGTTCCACATTCAGAGATGTGCTCAGGTTAGTCATTCAGAAAGATAGGCAACACTTCGCAGCAGATATCATTCAGTCACAGCTCTCTAGAGATCACAAGTCATCAGTGTCTTTCACTCTACCCTGCAGGTAGAGGTTTGTGCAGCATTCATCAGGAAAATTGTAGCATGTGTCTCCTACATGAAGATTAGTTGGTCCTTGTTAGTATGTTTTAATGCAGTTTTAAGTTTTAGTAAGGTTAAAGATTAGTTATAATATCAGTGAACAGGTGTTCACAGAGTGTGTACAGACTTTAGAAAGACTCAACGCTCTTCTAAGAGGATTTTACTTGAAGGAGTCATATTCATGGAACAGATGATTCCTGGTCCATAATAGATAATGTGACTTAGGTTGGGAGGAAGATCGTTATCCTTTCTATGTAGTCCCCACTCAAGTACAGAAGGCAGTCAAACTCCTCCCACAATACTGTAGCAGTTCCACGGTAGAACAGAGTCTCAGGGTTCAGTTTGGAAATCTTGTTCAATACCTTATAGCTCAGCTAGTGAAGAAGAGATGTCAAGAATATATTAGTTGGCTAGCAATTGTAATAGCAAGTCACCAGAGTTATTGCAAGGAGTGAGAACTGATTCTTAAATGTCTTCTTTGTGTCTGCAGGTATACACTGGAGTTCGATAGCAGCGCTCCACAAATCAAAGCCACACAGTCCCATCTAAGGTAGCAGACAGCCCTAATATAGACTTGGTCAATGCCGCGATGCATAGCAGGAGCTGAAAACAGGACACTCTGGAACATCATGGGCAACTAAGCCTGTGCCAATCCCTGCAGTCATCTAATGATAAGAATCAGCTGAGTCTGGTTGTGCAGATTATGACTGCAGAGGAAAGGAACATGCACAATAACGACATCTGGAATTCAGGGCTGGGTGTGAGTTTCAGGATGTGGCAGACAGATAGTGGAGATAGCGAGGGGCAGAGAGAAGAGGAAGGTGGGCAAATTGCAGGTCAAGGATATTGAAGGAGCTTGGAAGGCGAGTAAGGAGTACGCTTGGAATAGTGTGGAAGGCTGGTTGAAGGAGTGCAAGGAGGAAGGCTGCAAGAGATTAAAAGGAGGTTCAAAGAAGAGTAAGTAGGGGGGTTGGAGGAAGGTTGGAGGAACTGAGTAGGCGGTTATAAGCAGAGTAAGGAGGATGGTTGTCCAATTGGAGGACAGAGGGAGACTAAAGGTGAGGGTTGGAGGAGACCAGAACAGAGGAAACATGAGGATGGTTAGCAAATAACAGGTAGTAGGAGGAATTTAAAAGGAAAGAGGCAGAGGGAGGAATACGCTGGTTGTAAGAATAAGGAGGAGAGAGGATATTACACATCATAAACAAGCAGGACAGTACTGAAGGAGGGGAAGGATGGGAGAGTGAGAAGGAAGGAGAAAAGATAAATAGTAGTTGTGGTACAGTAGTTGAAAGTGCTGGGAGGAAGAATATACAGGGGCATGGGTAGAATGGAAGGGAGAGATGGGAAAGTAAGAGACAGTGCTAACCAACCTTTAGGAACAACCGATTTCCGGAATGTTAAGAAGGAGGGTGAGGAAGGAAAAAGGCAGTGGAACAACAGGAGGAAAGAAGCGGCACAAAAGAGGTAGAGGAAACTGACCTAGCCTCTCATTAGGAATGAGAAGACTGTGATCCCTTAAGGAGGCAGACAGAGAGATAGAGCTGAGAGAAAGTGCCAGGACCCTGAGAGAGAGGACAGTTGTGAGAGAGCTCAGCAAGGAACGTCTCACCTTTTGAGATCCCTGTTAATTCGGTGCAAAGACTTAGTACCAACATCCTTTCCCAGCCCAGAAAAATTGCTGCTGAGGTGAAGCCCAGATCCAGGTGCTGAATTGAATTGCTTGATATCATGACATGTCAATACCTAACCCTGAATGGAGAGTGTCCAATAACTCGTGGACGAGAAGCAGACGTGAGAGGTTTGATAATCAAGTGTCAAGAAGAATGCATGGGAACACTTAAAAGCCTAGGACTGAAAGTGACTCTTTGTGCATCTCGTACAGCAGCGGCGCACATGTGGTTACTACTCCAGCTGCTGTTCAAGTTGGGACTGTCAGTGAACTGGAGAAAATCATCAATAACGGTCTCGCAGGACCTGATTTTCTTGGGTTTCCGAAGGAACACGGTCAGAGCCAAGGTTTTTCTGACCCAGGACAGGGTGAGGGATTTAGTGTATGCAGCCTCCCTATTCCCCAATTCCACCCATAGGTTGACATGGTGGTTTCAGAGGCTCCTGGGGTTAATGGCCTCCTGTGTTTTAGCCCTCCCTCTGGCATGGTTTAAAATGAGACACACTCATGAAACAGATCCAGACTCTCTGTAGATTCTAGTGTCTCTGAAAATGACAGCCGACCTATGCTGGTGGTCCGACTTCACCACTCTCTCAGTGGGGACGCCATTCTTGGAGCCATCTCCCCAAGTCACTTTAACAACAGATTCTTCCCTGCTCAACAGGGCTTGATGGTATGCCCTAGACGGGGATCGCCATATCAACTACCTTGAGCTTTTAGCCATTTTTCTTGCCTTGAAAGCTTTTCTGTCCAGTATCTCCAACAAGGTTCACAAGCAGACACTCAGTTTGGTCAGGTTCTTAGGAAGCTCTTTAAGTAAGGGAGTTTTCCATCCACCCAGTTTATACATCAAGACTTGTGAATCTTCCACAAGTATGGAGGAAAGGGGGCGGGACATAGGAGTAAAACAAAGTTACTCACCGTAGTGACTAATTTACTCCTAGTTCATAGTCCCCTTTCCTCCATAAATCCACCCACCCACCTTCCACTCTAAAAAGTTCCCTTATATTGCCAACATGTTTATCGACCTTGGCGATAGAAAAATACTGAAGGGCAATGCACGGAGCGGGGCTCAGGAAGGCGGGGCTAAAGCCACACGTGATGGTCCCTCGTAAAAAATAAAAGATGGCCAATATTTTTCGATGCTATCTAAGTGCTCCGATCCCATCCCGAAGGACGGAATATCCCACAAGTATGGAGGAAAGGGGACTATGGACTAGGAGTACACTAGTCACTATGGTGAGTAACTTTGTTTATTCAAGCTACTCCATTATGATGTGCATCTCTGCCATTCAACCACTCAGGCAGATAATGCTCTGCGTTAGTAATAAGGTAATGTCATTCTTTTATTGCGCTTTTGAAATCTTGTACTAATTTCTCCCTGACCTAAAGACTTTAGAGAAGTGAACTCAGATAGAATTTCTGTCACTTTAAAGAGTTCACAGTTACCATCCTTAACATATACTTGAATTGGGGTAGTATCCATTTTCCTAGCATTATGAGTCCCTGGCCTAGAGGAAGCACCAGTAGACTCAATAGTTCCAGTAGCTGCATTGTCTCCCATAACATATATCATTGTGTTAGTTTTTCGAGCATGAAAGAGTTTATAATATGTGGTTGCAGTAATTGAACTTGGAGTCTGCATCTTGGTGGATAGTTCTGAATTCTTTCGGGAGACTCAGATGATTAGCAAGGCTAAAAACACACCCACCAGCATGGATTGGTAAAACTGAACTATCTCAGAGCTCACTAGCCCCTAATGCGGGTAGAGTCAAGGATTTATGTTCTTTTAAGTTTCTGTTCCTTCGAGTTGATCGGTCCAGCAAGGCTATGCTTTCCAGGTGTTGTAGCTGCTACTCTCTCTATTCTCTGATTCTCCAGTCCTTCCCTCTTTTTTCAGATGCTACTGTTTTCCTGACTTAAGGGCTACTTTACGTAGTTGTCTCCACCTCTTCTGTATACAGTGCTACCTGTTTTGTGTAGGTCAGTATTGATGTTAGTTGGGGATGAAATCCGAATATCTTGTAATGGCCCTAGGAGGACAAAATCCCCAATCGTCCATTGTCTCTGCACCACGGTCCTTTTCAGACCATCCTGACATTTCTCAGGGGTCTCCTCCAATGCTTGGTGGTTCTGGCTGCGGTGGTCATAGATATGCGCAAGCTTGTGACTCCTGTTTATTCAGTACATTCGTAATTTTAGACTTTACAGTTCCAAAGATTTGAAATCGTGAAACCACTTTGGCCTATGTCTGTGTGGGAATTTTTTTGGAGCTTGGAGCCTTCTTCAATGCTGTAATGGCACCACTTGTCTGTGCACGTACAAGTGGTTGTTTTGTTGGGGCTTTCAATCCCACTTGTCCTCATTCCTTCACTTCAGGTTTTTCTTAATTTTGTTGATTGAAGAAGAATAGGCAGGCATGGAGGTGAATGGGGATTTAAAGCTCAGATTGCGTTTTACTGGGTGATGGAGGGAATTAAATGTGAAAGGAGGGATCAGGGGGGGCAAGGGAAAGCTCCAGCATTGATTCCTGTTATAGTTCAAATATTGAAGACCTCTCCCACCATCTCCAAGGCTCTCCACTCCTCATTTCAGGCATTCTCCTCTTCCCTCTGGCCCCCTTCCAGCACAGGCTCCAGACGGGTGGACATTGTTTCCATGTGTACATGATTGTAAATATGTTCCCACCAGAGGACATTCCCTCTACCTGACATTATTGGACCTAAAGCAGGCCTCTGACCGAGTGGATAGGTCATAGCTGAGGAAGATGCATGCCAAGCCAAGAAGCCACACACACTCTTAGAGGAGATCGAGGGCCTGCATTCATGAAGCAAAATATCAGTCCAGTTCGGGCAGAACTTTCAGTGCTTTATGGTCACATGGGGTCTAATGCAGGAATGCTCTGTGACAAAATCACTGTGGCCACACCAGCCAAAACAGACTGTTGAACTCTGGGTGCTAACGGAGCCATCCATTCCGTGATGTGACCACTGGAGGCTGTAAAGGCGGAATCCCCCAGAACTCCACCAGGCCTTGCAATGTGGGCCAGAGAGACATATAGCACAGGTGCCTCATACAGATAGCCAACGTTGAATCCGTAGACGAGTTAGAAATTTCAAAGTCCCAGGTAGATTACTTAGTCAGGCAGTAGCCATGACGTTTCTGCTTGACTATTACATGATGGGCAAATGACCTAAAACAGTATAAAACATGACTCGCCGGGATTTCAGGGTAAAGAGGGTTTACATTCGGGGGAAGATTTGTCCACAAAGGGCAGCTCAGTCAGGGTCTGGGAACACCAGGAAGGAACAGGCCAGAAAAACAGAGCCCTTATTTCCCAATCACCTTGTTACCCAAATGATAGAAGGCATTCAGTTTCCACAAGCTTTGTAAGGACGAGGACAGCACTCCTTGGAGCTCTTGTTGCAGAGAGTGAGAAGAGAAGGATGGTGAAGCAGGGGCGAGGCTTGAGAATCAGAGAAAGCAGAGAAGGAAGAGGTTAGAGCTGGAGGAGGGAAACATAACTGGAGGGAGAGGTGAAAATAAAGAGAGCAAGGGAAAGCTTAGATTAGATGAGAGAAAGGGGTATTTAAAGGAGAAAAGGAAAGAGAAAAAAAGGTTGGAGTGGAAGGAGTTTACGGGGAGCATGATGAGGACGAGGAGGAAGAGGAAGAAAGCCAGAAAGAGGACAGAGCTCCAACCTAGAGAAGCATTGCAAAGTCAACAGGCCAAAGTGCAAGAGAAGGGGTGCAAAGCAGCAGATAGTTAGATGAATGGGGCCAGGGCTGTAGAGGCAGAGCAGAAGGCAAGCCTTGTGGAGGTGGGCCCAAAGGTCTGGTTGGGTCCACTTCCTAAGAACCCAGTGTGTCACTTGGGGGCAGAGGCAAGCATTAGAACGGTGTCAGGGCAGCTCCAGAGTTTGTTTATCTGATTGTTTCTGCTGGGTCTTCTGGTTCAGTCTGGCATTGCTATTGTTTGGGAGTGGTCTGGTTTGCTTGGAATGGTCTAGTCTTTAAGGGTGTCAATCATCTGCTGCAAACGTTTCTGAAGACTCCATGCCCTCTGTGCAGAGAGATGGCTCAGAACTGAGCTCCAAAACTTGAAAAGGAAAGTCCTCTGACATTTCCATTTGAAACTTGGTACAGCTAACATGGCTGCAGTGCTGGAAGAGTGCTGCCTAGCTTGTACTGGATGGATTTCCCCTGGCAGAACACTGTTAACAATGGGGAAAAGTATGCATTTTAACTATTTTAAATGGTTTAAAAAAAATGTAAAACAAAATTCATATCTTATAGAAATATGTCTCAAAATTGGTAAGAATCAGACTGTCTATTGTCAATGTAAACACCTCATGCGTCTTTACCACTCCTGTCCCCTGCCAGGCCCTCTGCACGGCCCTGGCTTCTCATTTCATTTCTGAAACCCAGGACATCCTGTCCACCCTCTCGTCCTCTCCTCCTCCTCCATCTACTCTCTCCTCCACCTCCAGCCCCCATGTACCACCTCTCCTCCCTCTTTCGCTTCCTTTCCTCTGTTCTCCCCTGGCGAGGTTTCTAGACAAGTCCGATCTATGAATGTCTCGTCAAAACAGTTTCTTCCCTGTTCTTCCAAAACCATGAAGGACCACATTGACACCCTCACTCCTGCCCTTGCTGACTTCTGCAACCACTCAATCGCCACTGGAGCCTTCCCGTTCCACCCTGAAGCACTCTCTTGTGCACCCTCTTCTCAAGAAAACCTCAGCGGACCCCTCATGCCTGGCTAACTATCGCCCAATCTCCATCACTCCATTCCTGGGCAAACTCCTTGAAAAACTGGCCATCTCCCAGCTTAATTTTCACACTGAATCTGTTTGCTGTGTCCTTGACCATCACTCTGGCTTCAGAGCAGCCATAAGCATGGAAAATGCTCTGCTAAACATCCGTGAAGACGTGCTCTCTAACCTTGATTCTAATCTCTCCTCTGTCCTCATCTTACTTGATCTCTCTTCTGCCTTTGACCCAGTCAACCATGCCAACCTGCTCAATCGTCTCTGTGATAACCTTGGTATTACCGATCAGGCCCTGGCCTGGCTGACCTTGTTCCTGTCTGATTGACCCTCCCAGGTCCAACTTGGGTCCTTCCTTTCCTCTACCTCATACTCTACCTGTGGTGTTCCCCAGGGGTCTACCCTCTCTCCAAAGCTGTTCAACCAATACCTGGTACCTCTCGCCCACTCCATTGCCGCTCTCTGCTCCAAATTTCCGTGCTAATCGGATGACACTCAGCATGTTTTTAGGCTCCCTTCTGCCACACCTTCTCCTTCCCTCATCTCTGATTGACTGTCTGCAATCCAGGAGTGCTGTGCCACTCTCTGCCTTAATGCCAGTAAGACAGAGATTCTCCTCATCAGCACACCAGCATACTCCATTCCTATCACTCTCTGGCCGGCCCCCCTTGGCCATCTTCCTGCTCCCACCTGTGAGGCTAAGAACCTTGGGGTCATCTCCGACTCCACACTCTCCTTTTCTCCTCACAAATTTGACGTCTCTTAAGAAGTCAAACTACCAACTGCACCTCCTCAGAGGTATTCTTCCTTTCCTCTCCTTCCCCCTGGACCTCACTTTCTCTAGAGCTCTGGTTCTCTCTAGGCTGGACTACTGCAACAGCCTCTTTCTAAATCTGCCTGCTTCTACTCTCTGCCCTCTGCAACTCATCCAGAACAGGACTGCGAGACTTGTCGTACCTCTCCAGCACTGAAATCTCTGCGTTGGCAGTGGCTGCAAGGATTAAGTTAAAGACCGTCTGCATTGTCCACAAGGCGTTCTGGCGCCTGGGTCCTCAATACCTCCAACTCTCTCTTCGTAAATACCTTCCTACTCAAGCTCTTCGCTCCTTCACCTCCAACTCCCTCAGGGTCAGTCGCTTTGCCAAGCTGGTAGCTTTTTCTTCGACTGGGGCCTCCTTCTGGAACAACCTCCCTGCCTCTCTGAAACTTGAGGAGAACCATCAACGGTTCCGGAAGCACCTCAAGACCTTCCTTTTTGCTTCTGCCTTCTCTCTTCCTCTCCCCTGCTAATTTCTTATCTAATTCTGCACTGGTCACCAGGCTACCCTCTGATTTCGGGGCCAGGTCCCTGCCAGCCCAGTTGCACACTCGCACGGCCTCTCGGCAACCCTTGCACTTGGTTCTGTATCTGTAACCCTACAGTCTCCCTACCTGCACTTTTGGACACCTGCTGTCTGCACTTACACTTGCACCTGCCACCTGCTGGCCGCACTTCTTGTTATTGTTTTGATCCCATGTACAGCACTGCCCCCTCCCCTTTCCCCTGGCACTTTTCCCCACCCCCGTACTTGCGCGATCTCAGTGTCACTTGGCCAAGTAAGATCGTTGTCTCTGTCCTCCCTCTGTTCCCTCTTCCTTGCCTCTTCGCGCCTTGAAACACTTGTGTATAGGCGCGTTACAAATGCCATATCATATCATATCATTCAGTTAACAGTGCAAAGCTAACAGACCTGTAATGACCTTATCCTCCTTACCACCCATTATTCTCCTTTGCCTGCGCTCACTGCAGAGCACTGCCATGAATGACACTTGTGTGTTTTACAAATAAAACAAGGAGAATCTATAGGGTACATGTTTCTGAATTGACTGCAATTGTGCTAGTGTTTTAGAGCCAAAACATATCTATGTTTTCAGGTTGTCAAAACGTCCAGGTAATACTTCTCAAACTCTTTAGGGTAGGATAGCATATATGGAGAAAAAAAAGAAAATTGGTAAGCACTGATTTCAAAAGTTATTTTCATGCATGCCAACTACATCACTAAAGCGCCTTGCATCAGCAATGTACAGGGCACAGAGCTGTAAAGGTGGATCGGGTCCTTTTCTGGTTTAATGGGAAACATTAGTATTTTCATTGTGAAGTGTGTATGCTGTCTTTGGGTTGTAGATACTTCATATCTGGGAATATCCTCAGGTGTCAGACTGAAAATGACCTTTTATATGTAGAGGAATAAACATTCAGTGCCACCATATATTCCTGCGGACGCTCCTGACTCCAGTGGTAGTGATGTCATTAGAGTAATAAGCATTTCTACCGAAATGTTGAGGAACTATTTATTTGGGCATTGCTCAGAAACTATGGTTGGGTCTTGGTACAGCACAGCATTATCATCTTGCTGCAAACAATACTTATCAAGCAGGGTATTCCCTCCTTCACTATGTCTTATATATCATGTATGTCAATATTCTATGTTTGAATATTAAAGTCCTACTCTTTTGGTAGTAAACAGAATGTGACAGTTTTACACCATTCTGTTGGACATCGTTTACACGTCTGTGTAATTGGGCTGGAAAGTGCATTATAACATCAATGATACCAGGCCTGAGGGTGCAGAGGCTAAAAGCATTGTATGGGCTCTGTAACAAACTGTGTAATCTGCAGGCTTCGTACCTCAGCCTCCAATGTAATCTGTTAGAAGTATTTTATCCGCCAGCAGAGGCAACTGCTCACACAATACGTCATGTGATGACCCAGGACCTTCGGAATGCTTGTTCTTTGATATGGGCCTGTATGTTTTGGGGTGGACACCAAGTTATCCCTATAAATATCAAATGCAATGAACAACCTCAAAAGCCAAAACTATTTTCGTTGCCAATGCTTGTTTGGTATTTATCTCCCACTTGTCAGGCATGATTGGTCTGCCGAGACAGTCTATTTAGCACATGTAAGATGGCTGCACTGATGTGGCACCTAATCTCACCGCTTGACTGGCAGTCGACTAAGAGAATGCCCTGCTGTGAATATTCGGTTGAAATGCCTTTGTGTTGTTGTCAAAGTATACCATAATCACAAACCAACTGGATAGGGAAAAAACGAATTTTGCTCTGGGAAAGAGTATGGCAGTTCTATTATGTTGATCTGTCTTCCTCTGACCAGAGGTTGTGGGTCCTGGAAGAGTAGGAAAAGCAATATGTGATGTAATATTCTTGAGTTTTGCCTGCGTCGCATCTAGGTAGAAATGTGATTCAATGATTGACATACAATTCACCTGCCGAGCCTGGACCAAGCGTACAATCATGAATCAATAACCAAACACTAACAATCTTACCCCTCTGCATACACCTCTCAAACTCTAAACAAACACAACCACAACTCTATAGCACAACAAACCGCACAAACTTCACTACACTGCAACAACAAAACAAAAAACACATAGACTTGCACAACAGTACACGACGTCTACCGAACGGAAAGCTCCCCAAGCCCAGCCAACGGACCCACCGGGCTGAGGCCGCCAACAGCACATCACTGCACTCTTGCACTTCTCCAGCTTATTCCCACTAACTCACCCCCCCTTCCCTTTTTCAGAGCCGCCAGAGCGCCAGAGGACCACTCCGGTGGTGATAGTGCGCGGAACAAATATCCTTTAACATTAGCATGGATGGCAACCATTGAATTAATTGTAACTGATAGCAATTCCTCTGGGCAGCATCCATTCCATTGCTTTTAAACTTGTCTGAGCCATTACAAAAGGGAACCAACCAAATAAAAAAATGGTCTTGAACCTGCCAGTAAAGCAAACAGTCAGGCAAAACTGCTACGCCATGCCCCCTCTTAATTTACCTATTGTGTCAAGCTACACCTCACTGATGAGGCCCAACGAGGCTGAAAAATGTCCGGGGTTGCATGTATTCTTCCTCAGACCGGAAGCAGACTTGCAGTTCAGGCTGGAGTGTTCCTTTTGACCAAGATTGATTTGTATTTAGAGGGTCCCTTTTTTGTAAAGGTCCACATATGATCAGAATTAACTGAAAGCTGGCCATTGAACGTCCTAGTGCTTGTTGTAATTAATTCAAAGATTTTCATCATCACTTTTGGTCTTGGTAGCACCCATTGGACAGCCCACGGTGGTCCTTAAGCAAAATGTGATTATAATCTGATGGTCTTGGGCTAGGAATTGTGATAACAACGAAGGCATCCCATTTCTACCCATGAAGACATACGTGGGTAAGAGCTGGGTATTAGTGCACTTTCTTGAAATAAGGTTTCTTTGAACCAAGAGAGGGCCTGATTCTGAGCTTGTGAGTAGTGAAGAAAGCAGACATCCTCCCCTCCAGTTTCCAGCACTGAGGTGGGTGGAAGAAGTGGAGGGGCAATGGCATGCTTTTCCAGCAGGAAAAGCTGCTAAAATCTGTCGGAGCATTTCTTAAGACTGCCACTTTCCTAATTTAAGAAAGTTCAAAGCTTTCAGTAAACTAGAATGGTGCTGCAGTCAAGGAAATGCTATTTGTATAAAGGGAAAACGTGCAGTGGAGTTTAATGGCACCTGAGAAGGAGAATCCCCTTGCAGTTGCTACCCTGCATTCCTGATGGTTGCTAGATCAGGCACATGCAAAAGTCGAGTGTTTGATGCCAGGCGGCCACATTTTCACTTTGACAGAATATGGTACTTTTCCTATTTTTGTATGTACCTTAGAATTGGGCCCGAGTGGCAAACTACTTTAGCATTTTTCTTATGTAAGATCTACCCAGTGTGCCTGCATGTATCCTAAGGATAATCATCCATATGGCCCCTCTGGCCTCCTTCCTGATGCTCTGCTGCGCGCCTCAAGGATAATGTCCAGCATAAATCAAAGTCACAAAGTGGGGGAGGGGAACAAATCCAAAGCGGTGGCAGATGTCTCTACTGGCATCATAAAATCAAGCACCTGTCAGGGCTTCAGGAAGCATAGTAATTGACGGATGGATGGCCCTAGATCATGTAGGGCTTCAAAACCTATTTTGTGGCAGCAAACGGGACCACCAATGTTAATGGTGCTATATCTACCGGTACTGTGGTACTGTTGATTTAAAGAGGGGCACAGCAGGAGTCTGGTCAACCTTTCTCTGTGCAAAGTATCAGTATGTGCAATAGGGGTAGGGGTCTATTGTCCCAGTAAATTGTGAATGGCTGGGGCAGCCCCAGGGTGTTTCCAAGACTGGTACTATCTCTCACCTTCCATGGAGACCTCAAAATTGAGCCTAACGTGAACAAGTCTTTTAGCACTGACAGGAGACTTTTACATCTCGTCTATATATGGCCATTCGGCCCCTGGTGCTTCACTGAGCACTGAGTTTCTCTTACCTAATACAGGTGGCATTTCACGACAAAGTCCATTGTCAATTTACTTCAAAGTCGTAAATCATTGTAATCGGTGCCATAGACATTGGTTCAGAAGCTGAAAAAGAGCATAGAGATCTATGATAAAAATATCAAGATACAGACTACACCCAACGATTTCAAAAAACGGATTTTTGAAAAGGAATTATATCTTTCAAGCTGTGCGAGTGAGTAAAATGAAGTAGACGCCACGGACATGCTGGAGGGACATGGTTTTTCTGCAAACTTGCAGTTGCTGATCTGGGTACAGCAGGATGTAAAGAGAAGGAGAGCAAAGATAACATGTGATGTTACAATCATTTAGGGAGACCACTTTCTGATCAGATAATACCTAAAGAATGTTTTCCAACCGCAAGCATAATGTAGATTCCATTAACACAGGCGTTACTTACCTGTATATGCCATAAAAAAAATGTCCCAACGATAACGGCACAGTCTTTGTGCCTATTGAGGAAATAGTGCAGCCTTTGATGCCGCCCCATGTCTGGGTATTAGATAATAGAGCAGACATTCTGGTCGTGCTGTGTCTGCAGATAGGGGAATAGTGCAGCGTGTAGGGTTTCTGGTAACGTGGATAGTACAGCACTTGTAGCCTCTCAGTTTCTGTCCATGGGAGAAAAGCATATCCTTTGTGTAACCTGGTTTCAGATGCATGCAGAAATGTACTGACTTTTTGGTCACTGTGTTGGGTTCTTCGGCTTCTGGTTCCTATGTATCAGCCCATCTCATTTTCTTTTAGGAAATTGCGGCAGGAATGGCCGATTCCGGTGGCATGCAGTCCAGGCAACGCCGTCAAGGTTCGACGTCGACAGAGCCGGCGAAGAATGACCTGTCCCAGCCCTGCAGAGATCAACAAAGCCATTGCAGGTGTCACCCTATGCCCCCTGAACAAGGGCTGTAGCCTGGAAGAGTTGGTTGAAAAATGCATCCAGTGTTTTGGTAAGTCCATTGGGTGCTTCTTGATGTTTCTCAGGATCGGTGCTCAATGCACGGCCAGGCAATGTAGACTGAGTTGTAGTGTTGACAGGCTATTCAGGCCCCCACCGCCATTTCCATTCTGTATAAAACTATATTAACGTGTCCATTACTATGTGTGAGTGGTAGCTTTTGTGCTAAAGGACCTTCATTCTGCTCGCTGGCCAGTCAGCGCTTTGGGGTCGGATCAGACTTTCAAGGCACTGGCTCAGATCTAACCCAGGTAGGAGGCCAATAGTTGTTTTCATTTGGCGGTTTGGTTGGTGGTCTGTGATCAGCAAATTGGTGTATATCAGAGCAGCCAACATTGGGCTAAATTCAAGCTTAACAACATGATTCCCATAGGCACTAATTGTCAGGTTTATAACAATCCCGAGAGAGTCCATAGAGAAATGGGAAACACTGACACCAGCAACTGAAGTGGCCCAGCAATTGAGCCCGATGTTGCCCTCAAAATGTGCTTCACGCTCCTATAGATAAATTAGGCTTGCCATCCATCAGTTTGGAATATCTGTGGTTTTTGTGTATACAATTTTGCACCATAAGTGGAAAATGTTCGCATATTTACCGCTGTGGCAACCAGCATCTCTGTCCACCTCTCAATGTAGCTCCTGCATTCTGTCTTTGCTTTCTTTATGAGAGCTTGTAGAACCACCACAACTAGATTTAAGCATACACAATTCCCATCTAAGCCTCTGTCACTATACAAAAGAGAAGGCCTGATACATTCTGCTAATGCGTAAAGTCTTTTGTAGCACCTTGAAGTCTTTGGAGTTGTCTAGCGGAGCTTTATCTTCCTACATTCTACTTTTGGCTCCATGACCGCACAGCCCCAATCGGGACAGCTCCACGGTGGCACTTCATTAAAACAACAACAAGAAAGTAATTGTGCCCTACCCAAAACTCTAACCTATTAGCAAGTATCTCCCATGCATAACGAATCCGGCAATGCAGCCCTTTGTCTCCTAATGCAAATCCATTTCTACTAAAACCATAGAGGTGGCCTGGTGGGCCTCTCTTCTGAAATGAAAGTCAATGTCTGAAGAAGAGCCTTGGACATGACTCCCTTGTTGCCAGTCACAGGGGGCTTCGCCTGTGCAGAGATGCTCTGCACACCACCATTCCCCACTGCCCAGGGAGAGAGATGGCCTCTCCTCTTCGAGCCCCTTTGGAGGTGAGCAGCTTGAAACAGACCCCACCCCCACAAACTGCCATTGTTATTGAAGAAAATGGGCACAGTTTATTGATGAAAGGTTAAAACACAATCCAGAGCATCAAGAAATAACAAGCATCCTTCATTGGTCTTTTGACTTCCTCCCTATAACCTTCAATTTTCGTGACAATCCTCTTGCCACTTCATGACCACTCTGTCTCCTATCTTGCGCCACAGACGCATTCCATTCATCATTCATCCATTCCCCAATGAATGTTTTCAACCACTTCTAAATCAGTCTCTGATGTTCCTCGTTTGGGCTACTCATCTACCATATTGCCTTCTCTTCCTTCCTATCTAACTTCTTATTGTGGCGAAACTCTCCAGCATTAACATAATGTGTGTTGATAGAGAAAGTGGTGCTGCCCCCTTAAGGGACGCGCACGCGGCGGCGTGACGTTGCACACCACCGCATTCATTATAAATAAAGGGGGCTTTCCCGGCCACGACAGTGCGACCGGGGAGCCCGAGATGAACAGACATGTGTGTCCGAGTCTGTGGGGTTGGGGACTCACGGGAACCGCCTAATGGGTCACAGAGAGACCACCAACAGAGAAAACCTTAACCCCTGAGGGGATACCTAGGAGCTGATAACAGATTTTCACTGTTACCTAACTCAATGGTACACATTTTTCCAGCTATCAAAGTATGAAGAGCTAATTGGCACTTTCAAGATTCGAACAAATGACCATGAACTCCTTACTCCTGTATCCCGTCCAGTTCATCCATACGTTTTGGACATTCAATCCTTGTGCGACAGCACCAGAGCTTTTTTGAGCAACACTAGAAGGTTTGTCCTTATGTTTTGATATGAAGCCGGGCAAATGTGCAGCCATGTGGCCCCTCCCGCCTCAGCCCTACCCTCGGCTTCGCACCTCAATCCTTTTCTCTGGTCAGGGCTGGATGCATGTGGCACAGCAGAACTCTTTCCCGCCCTTTTTGTTCCCTTCCCTCATCTTTTTCCTACTCTTCCCCCAGTATGGCATCACGTTGTTTCTTCATCAGCCTATGCTGGGTTTGAAAGGTTTTTGTTCTTGCTCGTCATGTGGGCATCACTTTTCCATTTCAGGCCCTCTCGATCTTTCTCTCAAGTCCCTGGGCCAGACCACTATTGGGATACCTGATTCTGATGTGATACACTGTCAGTGCGGATGTTTGGTTGCAGACTCTGATGGTGGGAAGTGGTTTTCAAGTAACTGACATCGGAACACTTTACAGACTCGAGAAGAAATGTCAGAGGCGTCATTTCACCAAAATGCCAGGGGTAGCGAAAGTGGCATCACATGACCATTGACCTCTGATGACATCACTGGAAGTGATGTCATTTGACCCCACCCCCAAGTGACATAATAGGAAGTGATGGCGCACAACCTTTCTCCCCTTGACAAAACAGGAAATGGCATCATAGCATTGTCCCAGTACACTAAGAAAAATATGGCTAAAATATCATTGAATATGATACATTTGCGCCTTGAAACACCTTTTGCTATATAGGTGCATTATAAATACCCAATAAATAAATACAAATAAATACATTTCATACAAGAATGGATCACCATATGTAGCATTAATATCAGTGTGTATGGCGCCAACAACTGTAAGGCAATAAAGCACGGTCAACCGGCCGGTGACAACTGTTGCTGCTGGAGCGGAAAACAGTAAATGAACAACCAATATGACCTCCCCTGTCCCCAGTCTCCCCCCCCCGCACTGGCAGTCTCATCCTCTGTCATTCCACTTATTTTTTTTATTTTCTTTATTTTTTTTATTATTGTGACTGAAAAAGTTCAATATTTCAAATCCTGATACGATTCATTAGTTAACATTCATTAAATTACAACACCATTACATTACTAAACAAAAGAACGCTAAACATCTCAATAGAAAAAAAGAGAGAAAAAATACTCCCTTCAACTTATCTTTTTAAATACTAGGGGCACTTTGCTGAATGCATTTTAGTCACTGCTGGTAATGCACTCCGCTGTATGCATTTTAGTCACTGCTGGTAATGCCAAATTTAGGTGCACTCTGCTGTATGCATCTTAGTCGCTGTTGGGATTGTCAAATTTAGCTGCACTTTGCTGAATGCGTTTTAGTCACTGCTGGGATTGTCAAATTTAGGTGCACTCTGCTGAATGCATTTTAGTCACTGCTGGTAATGCCAAATTCAGGTGCACTCTGCTGTATGCATTTTAGTTTCTGCTGGGATTGTCAAATTTAGGTGCCTTTTGCTGTATGCATTTTAGTCGCTGCTGGATTGTCAAATTTAGGTGCCTTTTGCTTTATGCATTTTAGTCGGTGTTGGGATTGTCAAACTTAGGTACACTCTGCTGTATGCATTTAGTCGCTGCTGGGATTGTCAAATCTAGGTGTCTTTTGCCGCATGCATTTTAGTCGCTGTTGGGATTGTCAAATTTAGGTGCACTCTGCTGTTTGCATTTTAGTCGCTGCTGGGATTGTCAAATTTAGGTGCACTCTGCTGTATGCATTTTAGTCCCTGCTGGGATTGCCAAATATAGATGCCCCTTTGCTATTTGTCTCCCAACATGTGCACTACCAAGACCTGCCTTATATACACACTCTGCTCCCTACTCTGGACTATTATAACTATCACCATAACAATGGCCCACACTAACTCCACACCTTGTAACCTGCAAGAGAGAAACACGCAACTTATAGCGAGGCTGCCACGTCTTTATGACCTCAAAAACAAAAGAACTAGACCATCAGGTTCTATATCAACTCTAACTGCCTCCGACCCTAACCCTTCTGCCCTAGCTACAGAAAGGCGCCCTAAAATACAAACCGACTTTCTCCATAACCGACTTTCTCCATAACCAGAAGAGACCCAACTTTCCCAATCCTAGACGCCTCCAAGAAAAAATCACAACCCCTACCTTATCAGGAGCCCTTATCAATGCGAGGTCCCTCATAGCACACAATATGGAAATTACCGACATACTTGCCATGGATAACCTAGATCCCGCACTCATGATTGCCATACCAGACAAATACAATATACTAAGAGTCGATCGGCCCAACTCTAGGGGAGGTGGCCTGGCCATCATCGCCAAAACTGTAGCTGTCAGCTGTAAGACTTACCCCACACCCAGCAATTACATTCAGCAACACTATGTCCAAAGCCTTGGACATAATTGCCCTTATCAAACTATGTAAAAGTCAACGAGAATCTCATCTCAACTCATGGTTCACCCTTCACCTCAAAGAACTACGAATCCAAAAACGTAAACTCCAAGCTATCTGGAGGCATACACCTTCAGTTGAGAATAAAACTCTACTCGACAACCTTGCTAAAAAATATAAGAAGGAAATAATCCAAACCAAAAAAGACACATTTAATGGGAGAATTAGTAAAGCTAACTCTAATTCCAAAGAACTCTTTTCCATCCTCCGGGAAATGGAAAACCTGATTGCTCCCACAGACAATGTCCCCAAGGACAAACAATGGTACACCAGCATCCAAAATGCCTTAGCTAATAAAATCACAACCCTACAATCCAAAATTGCAAAGAAGAAAGCATCCTTGAGTTCCACTGTAACCAATACTACCCATTCGACAGACACCTAGTACAGTCACACAAAGCAATTGCAAACCATTCAGATTTACCAACATATCCATATTGGAAACGGAAAAGGTGATATCATCCCTGAAACCATCTAACTGCCAAGGTGACAGCTGCCCAGCACAAGTTATTAAGGACGCAGCTAGAGACTTAGCACCCTTCATCTCTAAATGAATCAATGCCTCCTTTAGATCCAGCACTGTACCCACAAACCTCAAAGAATCTTGGGTACTGCCTCTCCTTAAAAAACAGACCCTCGACCCAGCTATCCCTACCAATTATAGGCCCATTACCACGGTCCCATTTCTCTTTAAAATCATTGACAGAGTAGCCTACCTCCAGATCCAAAACTATCTGGAGACAAACCAACTACTAGGATCACGCCAATCTGGATTCAGACCATTACATGGTACTGAAAAGGCCTTAATTGACCTTAAGACACAAATCGACGAGTTGAAGGATAAAGGTAAAACAGCTATGATCCTCCTCCTTGACTTATCGGCGGCCTTTGACCTGGTGGACCATGCAGTGTTATGCAACCACCTAGCGTCTGCCGCCTATTTCTCAAGCGAAGCTATAGCCTGGGTACAATCCTTCCTACCAACCGTACGATGAGAGTGTTCTCCCCCTTATCTTCAGCGGACCCAATACAAATCACCTGTGGCATCCCACAATGTTCATGTGTCTCCTCCACAATGTACAAAATCTTCACTAAGCCACTCTTCGACAAACTTGACAGACTGGGGGTAACTTATACTAATTGTGCGGAGGATACACAGATCCTCATACCACTATCTGGCAACTTTGTCGAAGACACAGCTCTAGTAAACAAGATCTACCTCCTCATTCAGGCATGGATGGCCTCCCAAGGCCTCTGCCAGAATGACGACAAAACAGAGATACTGATCCTGGGTTCCGACTCTAACCTCAAAAAACTCAGCCCCAATTATCTCACCTTCAACATAGATGGCAATATAATTAAAGTGGCAACTGAGGTAAAAACACTAGGTTTCTACCTCGATTCAACATTATCTCTAAAAAAACAAGTCAACTCCTTGGCTTCCTCCACAGCTTACACCTGCAAATTAATCAGGGCCCGCTGACACTACCTTTGCAAAACCAATTGTATCACACTAGCCAACGCCCTAGTAATGTCTAAATTGGACTACTGCAACACCCTATATGCGGGCACCAGTAAAACTGTCATAAACAAAATGCAAATACTGCAGAATAATGCTCTTAGAGCAGCCTTGGACATACCCCGCAGAGTGCACATATCCAACATCAGGAAAGACCATCATTTGTTAAAGGTTAGTGACAGAGTTCTCCTCAAGACGCTATCCCTCACCCATAAAGGACTGAACAATACTGCGCCCCCATACATCTCGGCTAGACTGACCAGAAAATCCTCTACTCACCACACTAGAGCTTCTAACCACTTCCTACTTGAAACTCCCAGATTCAGACTAACAAAAGCGGGTGGAGCAAGCTTCCCTGTTAGAGCTGCCCGTGCCTGGAATGCACTCCCTGTTGCAGTGAGAGCTAATCTACCCTACTCTAGATTTAGATGTAATGTGAAAAGCTGGCGCTGGACCAATGACCACCAACAAACTGTTCCCCTGCTCTAGGCCCGGATCTATCATTGCATACAATTACCATGATACCTCTGAAACCGGACTATAGACTATCTCATTGCCCCTTGTGATGTGAGGTACCCGCATCTTGTATCTCTTGTATATTTGTATTGTAAATACGTTAATAACACATATAATGCATCTTCTGTATGTATCCTCTGTATGTAACCTAAGCTTAAGTATTCTTGTGACTGCTGCGCCCGGCTACCCCTGGGTTTGGAGCGCATTATCAAATAATAAACTAAACTAAACTATTAATTAATCACTCCTCAATACATTCTTGTTTAATATTTTTTAATAATCACATCCGAAGATGGTGCTTCTCGTTTTTTAAGCTGAAAGGGGGTAAGTGGGTTCTATCAGTGATGAACGATTTTAGCCATTGTACT
Organism: Ambystoma mexicanum; assembly: GCF_040938575.1. Lineage (NCBI taxonomy): Eukaryota > Metazoa > Chordata > Amphibia > Caudata > Ambystomatidae > Ambystoma > Ambystoma mexicanum. Next base: position 723,766,290 of record NC_090923.1, read on the forward strand.
TTGGAAATCTGGAATACCATATTCTTATTCTTTTGATTAAGGTTATGTCTGATAATGTCAAAAGCTGCAGATGTGTCCAGTAGTATAAGAGCCATGTCTACACTCACTAACAACCAGGACGGCCACAGGAAAATCCACCCATGTAAGTCAGTACTTATCCTACCAAATATGTCAGATTCAATTAACAACGTAGACCACATCAGTCCGCATTACTGTGCTGTACCAGGACTAGTAGCCTAGGCCTCCCTGCCCAGCTCAACTAATGATAGAAACAACAAATTACGTGCTAGACTTAACAAACTACATGAGTTGCCCAGTAGATTTCTCCCTTGCACTAAACGTGTAATGAAACACCAACATAATAGGGAATGCAACGCCACTAATCTCCCTCCTGCCCCATCAGCCACAACAAACTCCCAAACCCTTAAAACCAAGCATAAGACTAGTACTGGAAGCATACCTAATTCTGTACAAAACAAAGGGGAAACTGAAGCTCTCTCCTACAAAGGAGTGCTCCTTAATGCTAGATCACTAGTTGCTCACGCCCTTGATATAGCTGACCTAATCACTGAAGCGAACCTGGACTTCATTGCTATAACCGAGACCTGGCTACACAATGCGTGTTAGGGAGAATTCTCTGTTTAGGCTGAATTTCCTAACCTAGTGAGTCCCCCAGCAGCTTTGCTGGATTTTTGGGGTTTATTTTTTTCTCCCGCCAAGAGTGAGACTCTTTTACCCTCACTCTTGGACATGATTGGAGTGTGTTTCTTTGAATCTAGAAGTGTTTAATGGGCTATGGGGTCTTTTACTCCATAGGGTTTCATGTGTTTTTGTGATGTGTGTTACACAGCACCCTCAGTGCAGTGACACAGGGGTGTCTTAGTGACCCCCCAGTATAGACTCCATACCCTGGGACTGACTACTGTCTCCCAGGGCATGTAAAGTCACCATTGACTTTACTAGTCTTAAATTCTGAACAGAACCAGTACAAACCATCATATTGTGGCATACTGGCGGGGGCAATTCGATTGCCCCAGGGTCTGTTAGTCGAGGGGGCACGTCTCCGTCCCCCCTGATCGAGTTTTGGCTGGTGGCAGTGGATACTACTTTTTATATTCAACCGCGAATATTTTCCTATGGGATTTCCCATTGTTTTAGGCTACTATCTTTATTTAATTATTTACGGTAGCCTCGAACATACCGCCGGTATATTTAATTAATATTAATTCTCCGGTTGGTATTTTTTGCCAAAACTTGATTCTAAAATGGCGTTTGTGTTCTCTTCTGTGACTCCAACCCAAGTCGAACCCTTTGTTCCACTTTTTGGTGGGTTTCTCCACAGAAGCCCTCCAAAGTGGTGCCACTCTGCCTGGGGTACTTAGGAGGGGTGGAGGGGAATTTAGGCACCCTGGACTGAGTTGCCTAGGCAACTCAAGTCGCACTCCATCCTGATTGGCCCAAGTGGTGAGCCGGCCGGCTCACCACTTAGCATGTTTGAGTGACAGCTAGGCTGAGTGAATGGGGGTTTGCTGCATAAAAGCAGGGCTTTGGGGACTGGAACTTCAGAAGTCGCCACAGGACCCAAGAATCCGACGAGGGAGAAGCTGAGCCGACCTGCCACGACACCACCACCGGTGGAGCCCTGCTGGACCGCCTCACCACTTTTCCCAACGACAGAGGAGATCTCCCGCCGGAGAGTCTTCTTCCTTTGACTTGTGGGGATAACCAGTTTCACCGTCTTTTCGCTTTCCCGACGTACCTCGTGGCCGCCTTGCCCGTGCCAAGCACCCCGGCAACCGGGATACCACGTTTTACCACGACCGCGAAACCAAGGTACCACCTTTAACCGGAAAACTCTGCGGCTGGTTTCTTCCCTGGTAGTGCAACGACCTTCATCCTTCCTCTAAGTCGAGATCTTCTCTTCCCCTGGAGGACGGCGCAACTTGCACCCACTACCAGGAACAACTGCCACCGCCGGAGGATCCTTCCCACTTAAATGTACCGTGTCCCACCTGGCTTCCCTTGCTACCGACTGTACAGGGTAGATTTAGCCCCCGGCTTTCGAACCTGGGTTAGCCTGGGACACCTTGGCTAAACTTTTCTAAGCCTCTCTAAACTCTTCTTGAACCCTCTGCAAGACTTTCTAAGCCTAGTGTAACTGTGTGATCTTGGGCGCATTTGTGCTCTGCTCCCTCTAAGAGTGGGCCCAGCCTTTGGACTTTGGCTCACCAGTGACTTTTTTGCTCTCTGCCTTGCTAACAGTGTTCCTGGATCATAGAGTGGTGTACCTCTTCATATTCTGTCTTTTTCCCCCCCTTTTCTCACAAACTTATTAGAGTGCAATCTAGTTAAGCGCTTACCTCTGTATGAAAATAAGTGGTGTTTTACTGTGATTTATCTAATAGGGAAAAAGGGGTGTATATATCATAATAGTAACTGTGTTTAGAATATTTTACAATAAGAGTGCTGGAGTGTTTCAACTGTGTGTTTTTAAATAAATAATTATATACTTTGATACCAAAGCTCTGGTCAGTGTTTGCTTGTATTATTGTATCTGAGTGCCTATTGAGTATACTTTGCATACTGCCTAACTCTTCTTGAGGGAAGTCTGACTGCTCAGCCACAGCTACCAGGTAAATCTGGGTGGTACAGACTGCTACCAAGTGGGTTTACTGCCAACACCTGTAGTCTTAAATCTTTTGCAGTGTTCCCTAAGGGAACTGCACAGGTTTCTGCCTAACAATGCGGCAGGGCCGTCACTTATGCTAGCCATCCCTGACGGATATACTATATCCAGGCAAGACCGAGAGGGCTCCCGCGGAGGAGGCATTGCCATCATATCTAAAATAAATTTAGTGCTAAGATTAGTCCCTACCCAAACTCTGCAATCTTGTGAAACCCTTTCCGCTAAACTCCACATAAACAATACCCAATCACTAACCATTCACCTTATCTACAGACCACCGGGCCCACTTGGGACCTTTGAGGAGGATCTACACAGCCTATTAACCAATAATGTTAAAACCACCTCACAACTGCTGGTACTAGGGGACTTTAACCTAGGATTTAATGACCAAGCTGATGTGCACGCCTTGACCATCACTAATACTCTCAACTCTCTAGGATTATCCCAAAAAGTTAACAATCCTACCCATTTGAAGGGTAGAATACTAGATTGTGTTGCCGATTCCAATTGTACATTTGCCATCTCTTTCATCTCGCCATTACCATGGACCGACCATTCTCTTGTATCCTTTAATCTCCTAACCACCCGACCTTCTACCATAGCCATACCTACAGCACCATCCTGCCCAAGCAGAAATAAAAAGAATATGACAGTGGACAACATCATTTCTGCTATCCTCCCAATCTTAAATGCACTGCCAGACAACCTAGATCCTAGTGATCTAGTTCACGAATACAATAAAATCATGTTAGACACAATGGACAAAATTGCCCCACTTAAAATGCGTACGAGTAAACCTAAGGCCCATCTAAACAAATGGTTCACGCCTGAACTTAAGGCCCTACGCCTAACAAAAAGAAAATGTGAATCGCCATGGAAACAATGCCCAACCAATGAGAATAAGGCTAACCTTACCTCTATCTCTCGCCACTATAAAAATGAAGTCTGCTTGGCATAGCGAAACTCCTACAACGATCGCATTGCTAACTCTAACTCGAGTATGAAAGAACTTTTCTCCATACTAAAAGAACTTGAGTCACCAATTGGCATACCAGACATTTGCATTAAGGATCAGACCTGGTGTGCAGATATCCAATACGCATTAGCAAACAAAATAAACACCCCCCCAAAACAAAATCCAACTAAAAAAAAGAGTCGTTAAACCTGCCCAACCAGCCCCAGTCACCGTCCAGTGCCATCCCCAACGGCCATACTAACAAATTCTCCTTCACTAAAACCTCCACCATAGAGGTAGAGAAAATCATCCTCTCCCTTAAGCCCTCTAATTGTAAAGGTGATATCTGCCCAGCTCAGTTAATAAAAGATGCACCCATAGAGTTATCATCTTTCATCTCCAAACTTATTAATGCTTCCTTCTCCACAGGCAACATCCCTGCCAACTTAAAACAATCCTGGGTGCTCCTGCTCCTCAAGAAGCAGTTACTAGACGCTCTTATCCCTACGAATTACCGACCGATTACAACGGTACCATTTCTATTGAAGATACTGGACAAAGTGGCTTACACACACATTCAAAAATACCTTGAACTACATAACTTACTGGGAGCCAGACAATCTGGTTTCCGTCCATTACATGGAACCGAAACAGCCCTCATTGACTTAAAGACCCAAATAGATGAACTGTGAGATCACGGAAAGACGGCACTCCTCCTCTTACTTGACCTCTTAGCTGCATTCGATCTTGTGGACCACAAGGTCCTCTATAGACATTTGGACTCTGCTGCTCACTTCTCCACCCAGGCTATCAAATGGATAGAATCCTTTCTGAGTGAGAGAACTATGAGAGTTTTCTCCCCCTCTGCAGCAGCAGACCCTACACCTATCACATGTGGAGTCCCACAGGGCTCCTGTGTCTCCCCAACTCTATACAACATATTTACCAAACCTCTTTTTGATGATTTGGACCATCTAGGTATCACCTACACTAACTATGCAGATGATACACAGATTCTCCTCCCACTTTCCAGGGATCATAATAGAGACAGGGAATTTGTGAACAGGGTGTATCTTATCATTCAGGCATGGATGGCATCCCACGGCCTCTGCCTGAAGGACGATAATACATAGTTAATCATTTTGGGCTCACAGGCAAATATCAACAAATTAGGCCCTGACTACTTAGCATTCAGCATCGACGGCAACATCATTAAGGTCTCGAGGGAAGAAAAAACGCTTGGTTTTTACCTTGACTCTACCATGTCATTCACTAAACAGGTCAATTCCTTAGCATCAACTACAGCCTATACCTGTAAATTAACAAGAGCAGGTAAACCTTTTTTATCCAATGACAGCTGTATGATCCTGGCGAGAGCCTTAATACTCTCACGACTAGACTACTGCAATGCACTCTACAGCGGTGCCAACAAATCCATCACCCAAAGGCTCCAAATCCTACAAAATAATGCCCTTAGAGCGGCACTTGGCATAAATAAAAGGGAACATATCTCCTCCTTCAGACGCCAGTACAAATGGCTCTCGACTGCTAATAAAATCCATCTAAAAAAGATCTCTTTGACCCACAAAGCTCTAAATAATGCAGCGCCTAGTTACTTCATGGACAAAATAAAGAGAATAATGTCTAATAGACCGACAAGAACTGTCAATTCAAACTGTCTGATAGTACCTAGATTTAAACTCGCCAAAATTGGCGGCATCAGTTTCCCCGTGACAGCTGCCAAACTTTGGAATGCTTTGCCACACAACTTGAGAGCTAACCAACCGTTCCCACACTTCAGAAGGAATTTCATCAAACATATCAACTCTAATAACCTGTAGTCATCCTGATCAGACACCCCTGTAACCTTAGCCTATTGGGATTGTATATATGTATTTTTAGAAGTCTATCAACTAATGTTTTAACTTAAACACAGCATGCTAACCTTGCATCTTGTATATTAACTGCCAGCAATTACCTGCCTATATTTGCACTTTGTAAGCACGTATAATTCCTGTACCTCTGTAAATTTGATGTACCACTGTAAATTTGATGTATCTCTGAAAAGTCTGTAACATTGTAATTTCGAGATTCCTGTAACTTTGTAAGCCTTGCATATTCTTCTCTGCTGCGCCCGGGTACCTCTGGGTCTGGCGCGCATTATAAGTCAATAAACTAAACTAAACTAAACTAAGAGTGGATTGGATGTTGTCTCCATTCATCTCTAGGTTGTCCCATATGGAAAGGAGCATGCATTCTGTTCCTCTTATACGATTTACGTGGGATTGATCCAGCAGTCCATTGGATTCCATGTGGTTGAGCATTTCTTTGTACACATGGTTCTACAGAATATTCGCAGGATAGGGTATGTTTAATATCGGCCTGTTGGTGGGGGTCGTCTATTCTTCCTGCATCAGATTTTAAAAGTGCTTTAATAGAGGCAGATTTGTATTTTTTTTTAACCATTCCAGACTTCAGTGATGGCTTCATTAATATTTGGCTATAGATGGCAGTTTTATAGCAGAGTTGCCGTTTGTGGACAGCAGGTGGACATGGGTCGCTGGGAGACCTGACCTTTAGTAATTTGATGTTTTGTTCTGAGATTGGATTGCTTCGGTTGAGTGTTCTTATTGGCGTGGCTTTTGTTTTTGGTCGTTTTTTTCTCAAGGTGGATGCGTCAATGGCCTGCTGGTGTGTGTGTATTGTTGTTTGGAGATGATCCGCAATGTTGTCACATAACCTTTGGCAAGGTGCGTTAGTATTGCTGCATGTTAAGTAAGATTTTCATATTAGTGATAAATCTTCCTGACCTGTGTCAACCCCAGAACTTTTTGCTTAGACTTGGTGGTAACTATTTTACCTTGTCCTTAGGTGAGTGGGAATATTTTCCTCTCTCGCCTAGGCTTTTACTGTTTTTATGGGTGTCTCTCCATAGTTTATGGTTGGAATTATAGTTTCCTATAACTTTTGCACTTGTGCTGGGTTGCCCCTTTGGGCTCCCATGTTAATTTCTTTCATGTACTTGGGTGGACTACTTTTCCCAAGTAGTAAAGGGGGATTCTTATCCCCTTTACATTTTGTATAAAGTGAACCAGCACACCCCACATTATGTGGAGTGCTGTGGGGATACAATGCATCCCATTTCTTACTTACCTGGTAACATTTTGTTACAATTGCGAGTTTACATGAATGGCTGGTGGCAGTGGTCTTACCTTTATGACTTTTAGTCTTTATTACCCGCAGGCTGTTAATGCATCCTCAGTAATGCACATAAGGGGCGACCATTTGCTAAACTGGGCTGTGTTTAGTCTTGTACTCAAATTGCATTGTCAGGTGTGGCCCTCTAGCTGTGTTGGTCTTGTACTCAAGTTGCACTCTTAAGTGTGGGCCTCTCTCAGACTATACTGGACTCCCGAATCTAGGTGTAGCCTCCCTTCTGCTCAATATATGCGGATACCTGCTACATCATGAAAGCCAGGCCCACTGGTATGGGCCTCTCAATTCTAGACCTGGTCATGTATTGCCCAAGCCGAGCAATCTCGCAGCCTATGGTACATATATCTCACACCACTGGCGTGGACACAGGCCGCAGGCACGGCCAAGCATCCATGCACGATAGAATAAGGCTACGACTAAGCACATCTGGCCTAGTGCACACATAGCCGTCCAGACTGAAACACCTGACGTACCTCAACACCTCTGCCACTAGCATAGATCGACCACCACCTGAAAGGAATTTGGTATAGCTGGCCTCACATAGACTCTCTCAACAAGAGCATTCTATCTCTAACCCTCAATAGCACCCACCCACATGTCTGATCTATCTTGGGCTGCTTTGCCGAGCCTTGCCAGCCACCCAAGTCCTAGAATGGCAACATGCACACACGCATCACCTAAGCTAAACCCACTAGAACTTTCCAACCACATAGACTACAGTCACCAAGGGCGTTCAACCAAGGAAAAAGCGCATTGAGGCCACACAAGTGGGGAAAGAGTGCTATATAAATAACAAAATACAATACAATACAATACATAAAAGACAGTACAATCACATCATCTCTCTTTAAAGGGACCAAAACAATCAATCAATGTCCCCCTAATACATTCAATACAAACCCATACCTACTCTAAAATGGGCTCTGAAATATGTAATGCCATCAAAAAGTTAATTGCCACTAAAATCACTGACACTCTCTGACCACTAAAAATCATACTCCATAAATTATCTTTAGTTACATTTCTAAATTTGTGGAAACAATTCTCCATGAAATATCTTCTTTTTACCAGCAGAGCAGGACATCCTACTAACACATTTTGTAAGGTCTCACATGCATCTGCCTGGAGACAGAATCTACACACTCTCTGGTCTTTAGAAAGGTTTAATCTTGACCCCATAACATCTCTGATTGGACGTAACTTCAGCCAGAGACGTGAATATACTGCTCTAAATTTAAGGGACGTGAACTTTTTAAGGTATAATGGTAGATCAGAAAGAGGCTTTATTTCAAAGTTTCCTACTTCAAAAGTCTTATACCCAATGCACTCTTCCCATGTCATTCTCCAATCATACGCCCACAGTTTTAACTTAGCTTTCACCAGATTTTGCAATAGTAAATTCAACGGGATATCTGCTAGTGATATAATGGGTAAGCACTCTTTTTTACAAGGTAATAATGAAGAGTCCCCTTCATCCTTCAAAAGTTTAATCATCTGGGCAATATAGTATTTGACTTGCGCCTAGCTAAGATACATTTCCTTAGAAACAATAATGACTTTCCATTTACTACATCCCTCAGACACTTGCCCCAGCTCAAACCTTACTATTTGGATTGGGACAGTTTTAGGCAATTGGAGCAACTTTTAAAAAAATAAACCCTCCATTAAGTTCCAATCAATTCCTGGGCCCATTAAGTTAGTTCAGTTCTGCAGGTCACTGTAGGAACTGTCTTTTGTTTATAGAAGGTTATTACTGGTAAATATGAACATTTCCCCCACTTCCTAGGTAAGACTCCCGTTTGAGCAGCCGAGGTCGTCATTTTGGATCGGATATCCTCACTATACAGAGATTCCCTTAAGTGATTATTAGTGTTAATGCCCATGTATTGATAATCGTCCACCTCTAACAACGGGCACTTATCCAAAAACCATTTCCTCCCTCTCTCTTTGTAGCTAACTGCTTTTTAGTCATCATCCAAAGGATGTTAGATTTTAATACATTAATGACTAATTGATTTCTGCTAGCATATGTTTCTAGGGCCCCAAGAAGTCTCTGGAGGCCAATTGCAGTTTTATCAATCAACACTAAATCCTCTGCATAAAGCAGCCAGGACAACGGGGTGTCCCCTATTTCAGGGGGATACGAATTTATTTCACCCAAATGCTTTCCTATATCACTTAAAATTGAACAGTATAGGGGCCAAAATACATCCTTGCTTTATGCCCTTAGCAGTTGCTATTGATTTTGATAGCAGCCCCCGTTGATTCAATTTCACTTTAATCGAGGTCTCTGTATACAACTGGGAAACTAACACTAGAATATGCAGAGGACAATTTGCCGCCCTCACTTTCTGAAATAAAATATCTTGTGGGACAGAGTCGAAAGCTAATTTAAAATCAATAAAAGCCATATACACAGGTTGACCTGTCTAGATCACTCTTTTTTTATAACAATGAAAGTACCATCAAATTAAGCACTGTTCCCACCACAGGGACAAAACCAGATTGCTGTTTGTCCAAGGAATGCTTCTTTTCCAGCCAAGCCCAAATATCTCTAAGGAGTAGATGCCTGAAGATCTTTCCCGGGGCATCTAACAAGGCTATTGGTCTATAATTCAGGGGCGCATCTCTGTCCCCCTTATTAAAAATTGGAATAATAACTGACTCTGTCCAATTATCGGGAATTCTTTGACAGCAGAGGATTTCTACCCAGGCCTCTGGATAAGCTTTCAACATAACATTCCACAAGGAATCAGGTCCCGGGGCTCTCGAGGTACTCAAGCCATTAATCTGCATTAGGATATTGTGTGCGTCAAACTCTAATGTATATTTAGGATCCCAACCATAATTTATTTGAACATCTTTTGCAGAAGAAGAGTCATACAACTTAGTCAAGTAGTCTATCCAAGTTTATTCCTGTATAGTATTTAACTGCAAAGGCATTTGTAGATTCTTCATTATGTGTTTAAAAACGGTCAAAATGTGGGTACTATTTTTATTCTTCAATTGTCTTAGCATAATCTCTCCATCAGCTTGGAATAGCGCCACTCTATGCCCTCTTAACCAAGTTTTTTTGTTTGTCTTAATCTTGACATAAGATTTAAGTTGGCCAGAGCACTCACATTCTTTTTTAGGATAATTTTTTTATTCCGGACTTCACTATCAAATACGTGCAAGGGAGCAAAAGTCAGGCGCAAACCTTTCTGGCAGGATTCTTGCCATCCTTTTCATAGTCCCTCCAATCTGTTTACCTTCCCTATTTCTCAATGCCCCATATAGTTTAGCCAGTGGTGTTTCTGTCCACCTAAACCTATTTCTACCCCCATTTATCTCCAAATTATGTTGGTACCATTCGGATTCAGGCTTTAGGGATAATACTTCCCAAGTCATGAGGAGAAGATCACGGTCACTATTTCCTTGCATGATTATTTGGAAATCTTTCACACATTGCAACATATTCTTTTTAACAAACACACAGTCAATAATTGCACTTTGATAGCCCCTCCTCCACGTAGGGCTAGTCAGAATATGCCCCATTACGGAACCATTCAGCATAACCAGCCCTCTATCCTTTATCAATCTAAGCCATTTCATTGGTAGAGCACAGTTCTCAGAAGTGACTTCTTGGTTAAGGCTGCACAGGTCTATGCACAATCTTAGTTTCTTGCATCTGTATTTTTGTGATCACCACCAAACCTAGGCATTCGGGGGCCTCTACTGTCTGAATGATGCCTTCCTTTGTGAGTTCTGAGTGTAGCCCCTGATTTTATGGCTCTGGCCTGGGTGACTGCACACATTAAAATTTCCCTAGACCAGCAACGAGCCACACTGTAACCATCCCACCATTCCAGAACAGCTGGCTAGTTGAGGCGCTGAGCAACCTGCAATTAAAGCTATTCATACAGGAGATTTTATTTTTTATTTTATTTGAATTTAAAAAGCACCCAGCGGCCTGGAGGCATTGTGGCGCTGTTACAGCAAGTTACTTAGTACAGTAGGACAGTTAATACATAGGTAGTGAAGAGGTTGGTACATGTTCAGTGACAGTGTAGAGAAAGAGTTCCAAGGGTTACAGTGGAACAGGGTGGAGAAAGTGCATTTGTAAAAGGTGTTAGTTAAATAACTTTGTTTTTAGCACCTTGAGCTTTTTCTAACCATTGTGGGTCCTTATCTTATAAAACATAATAGAATTTGGGATACATTCCTTATTTCGCAGTCCCCCCCCTTCATTTACCCGTTCACTGTTTGTCCCTGGATTAAGAGGGTAAAGGATAGCTCTTCCAGACAAACCTCCCAACACATGAACCTAAGATAGGTTCCCATTCACATATTACCCATGGGCTATGCAAAGCTTCCTTTTCTCCCTCTGCACGTTCCCCTTTTTCACCTAGTATCAATGGCAGCTGCAGTCTGCCCTTAATAGTAAGTCCAAGTCCCCAACTTGTCACTCATGGTCTATATACAACTCGCAAAGCACAGTACCTTCAATGTATTGTAAGGAAGGCATGGTATCGAACAGTTAACACAAGCACAAGTGATCACAGTTCAAGGGTGTTTATTGAACTTCAATGGGTTGATTGAATGCGGTTCTAACCCTAAATCTAAGGATGGGAGCAAGATACATCCATCAAATAATAATAACGCTGTCCTAGTGGAGTCTCTGTCAAAGTAAAAGGGCCTATACTAATAAACCTATTGCCAATCCATACTTCTAAATACAAATGGCATGGGAAAATGATGTCTGCAAAAGAAAAGTGTTCAAGAAACAATATGTCAGGATAGTTGAGCAGCTGGCTTCCCTTTCCAGCGTTTTGAGCGTGGGACAAGGTGGCACACTCGAGCTTCGCGCACACTCTGGCTTCTCTGCCACAATGATGCAGTTTAAAACATAGATATCTGGGCCTTCTGCGCAAAAGTCTCTTTCCCAATAAAAGTCTCTTATTGCAGAGTGCCTGGCGTAACAAACAAACACTAAAGTTCCTTTTTCATCAGGATTTTCACATTCACAAGTTCTCCGGTTTATTGTTCACCATGGGTCTCCCTCAGTCGGGCTTAGACCCTCTCAAACTTTGTTTTTTTTTTAAAATCAAAATTCAAAGACTTTCGGCTGTGCAATGGATTTTTCTTGAACCGTCGCAGGACCATTTCGATTCACTTCATCCATAAGTTTCACTTTATTGCTTTTGTTTCTGCCACTTCTTGGCTGGTTACATCACAGAGAGACCTTCGATTGAGCACACCCGCGGTGCCGGATCACTCTGTTACTTTGTCTCGTACCTTCTCTGGTTCATATTAAAGTTCAAACATCCATCAGCAATTGAGCTTTACCCGCATCTCTCATTGAACGCGTTAATATTCTCCGCTCTTGCGCTCTTCATACGCTGTTGCAGCTTGCACCCTTGATTTCAACACAGGCCGGTCTTGAATTAGTCTGCCAAACTCACCAGCTGTGTTGATTTCTCAGGTGCTGCTTTGATCCTGGAGACAAGGACTGGCTGAGTCGGGGAGGAGCAGCAGCCGTGGTGGTAACCCACCACGGCTGCTGCTCCTCCCCGACTCAGCCAGTCATATAGGAGGGCCCCAGGTATCTCCGACAAACAATGCAGGATTCTTCAGTCTGGTTTCCTAGCCTTACGCCTTTTAATCTGAAGGTTTCTGGAAAGTAATGGTTTCTTACCAGAAAGGTCAAAGGTATCTCCCTCCTTGCTCTCCCTTCTTGGTTTGCTGACTTTTTCACCTTGTTCAGCTGCTGTCTGGAAAATTCGGTTCCTTTGTGTGCTTTGCCTCGCTAAGAGTGTGCATTCGTGCTTCGCCTTTTATCCGTGTGGAGAAGCTTAATGGAAGTTAATGTGAGTTGTTAACAGTAAATGCCAGACTTTGCCTGACGATAGTAGTGGGACATGTCAGGTACAATGCTCAGCTATGAGTCTGTTTTATCCCACAGCCGGCTGTCTGTGTGAAAGGGTTTGTGTAGGGAAGGGTTGGGGGGGGGAGTTACAGTTCCCAGGAAACCTACCTGGTAGGATGGAGCAAAGGTGTTATAGGAGGAGGCATACCGCTTATCGCCATCAGGTGTCCCACTCCCCGAAGACCCCTCACCCAGGTCATCCTCCCGCACTGGTCCAACCCCAGCAACTGGATCCAAAACCGATGGCCATGTCCCAGCCAGTGGCCACCTGGATGACAGATCCTCGGGGACTAGTCAGTGAGGCACCTTCTGGTTTCTCAAAGCAGTCAGTTTTTACTTTCCTCTGCTCTGCTGCAGGCTACAAACCCTTTCCCTGCTGCGGGTGGCTGCCACGGGTTGGATTAACTGCTCTTCATGGGCAATGCTGGGCTAGCCTTATAACTCTTATTTCCTCCATGGCGGTGTGCTTTCAACTGTTCCCTCCATGGTGTTGTGGTCTTAATTCAGGTGTAGCCCCTCATTCCTTTGTGGTAGTGTTTTTCACATTTTTCTTAGTTGGCTGCATTGTTTTCATTTCGCCCCATCCCTTTGCCGAACGGGTAAGTTCCTTTGTGGGCTCTTCCCAGGTTTCACCCACTTAGGCGGAGGCTACAATGACCCGCAGCAGCCGATTCTCCAGGTAAGTCTCACACCACCCTCCCCATCTGGCCTCGGAGAGGGAGCAGACACCACAGACACCACAGGTCCCACTCACGCTGCTGGTGCTGTTGGGGAAAGCAATCCACCACATGCCTTTTCTGGCCTTGGGGTAGGTGGGATCCCCCTCCTCCCCAAAACCATGCCATTTTCACCCGGGCACCACACGCCATGCCACGCAACCCGGGACCTTAAATCTTCACTCGTCTGCCCAGTCTGGCCCCCGGCTGAACTGTACACCACTCAGGTCATGCCCTGGTTCGGGATGCCCGATCATACAGCCTTTGGGGCACCTCTTCACCCGGGGGCCGCACTCCTCATGAGGCCTGGGGATTTAATCTTCGCTGGGCTGCAGCTGACATAGACAGCCCGGCTAACTGGATCCCTGAAGCCCTGGGGGACTGCTCAAAGCCCCCCTCTCCATCCTCAGGGAGCACACACTTTTCTTCTTGCTTCTTTCTTTCTCGCTTTTTCCTCGTCTTCGCTTCTTTTCCCTCTGTCTTCCAAATGTCACTCTTCATCACTCCTTTTCGGAATATTTTTCCTGGTAAGTCCATTCTTGGTGGCAGGGTAAATCTGCCCTTTGGCCACAGTCCTATTGTTCTATGTGTGCCCCATGATGGGGAAACTTAGTAGTATTTTAAAACCCCTGTATCCGTGTCTTTCTTGTCCCCTATTCTTACTTTAATGTTCCCCTACCTACATCAACCTATAACTCCCCTACCTAACCCGGCCACATTTGAGCCGTGGGTTACATGAGAATTAGTGCTCAGGTTCTTTCTTTTCAGACTCTGGCACTGGTCTCACATTTTGTTTTTTAGTATGTCTTTTCAGTTTGATTTTATGCATATACCTCTTCAGAGTTAATATGTTCTGCCTGAACACCATTTGGTATGTCATGAGTATGTCTTCCATGTTTTCGTGGGTGACTGACATCTCTTGTTCCCGGGAGTTGATGTCTAGCTTTAAGTCCAGCTTCCCTTCGTTTCACTATTCAAGCAAGGATCCCCCCCCCCCCCCCCCCGACGTAGTCATTCTGTCTTTGAAATTCAACGGGCTCTTATGTAGCCTAGTATTTGTAGTTCTCCATACGCACTGGGTTTAGATTGGGTCTGGATGAGTGGTCTCTTGTCACATCACTTTTCTTGGAATATGTTATTTCCCATCGATTATTATGGAACACATGGGCTTGGAGTATTTGCATGTGAACGTTGGGCCTGTTATACTGAGAGCTCTGCTTGACACTGATCTGTCTTCGGTTTGATCTCTGTTGCCGCTTTCTGCACCACTTTCTTCAGTGTTCCGCTTTTGCAAACTTCAGAAAAGTGTGTCCAATATTCTGCCAGCTGACAGGTGTTTTACCTATGACCGGACATTCTCTGCTCACTGCAATGAGTGGGTGGCTCCCACAGCAGTAGCCCCAGTTTGTTTTCTTTCTGTTCTTGGTGGATCCGGCCGTTTCTGTGTCCTTTTCTCTTTCTCAGGGTTTTCTTCTCACTTTGTTCACTTGTATTTTTTTTTTTTACTTTTCCGTTGTCGGCCTCTTCTTCCATGTTCTGCACGATTATGGCGTTGTCTACTTTGTTTTTTTTATATTCCTGTAACAACTTCTCCTGCCTCTTCCCGCTGTTGATACCAATACTTGTAGGTTTGTTCGCGTTATGTCTGTGGCGATTCTATCCTATGCGCTGTCGCGAACTCCTCCACATTTTCAGTTGGGTTTTGACAGCAGTTGTAGGAATCACGTTTGATTGCTGATTATATTCCCTTTTAGGTGGAAGCAACTTGTTCGCATCTTCAGCAACTATTCATATTTGTTTTTGACATCTCATCCCTGATCTTCTTTTTGTCCTGGAAGTCAGGGACACACTTTGCGCCTTTACACCTATGGTGTTGATTAAGAGAGACACTTTGCAGCAGTGTACTGCTTTGCGTACTTCTTTGGCTTCCAGGTGTACTATGAAGCTAGCTATCCATTTCTGCCATGGTATTTTTGACACACCCGGGTTTGGCAGGAATGTTGGTAGGGCTATAACTTGCTGCACCATGTTGCTTTAACTGGTGCCAGATGATGGTGCTTGCTGGCTTCAGTGCTCCGTGTTTTTTGCTGACTGATTCCACCTGAATTATGAGAATATAAGCAAGAGAACAACATGGAAAACCAATAAACAAATGTACATTAGCAAAATATATGCAAAGAATTGTTCTCGAGCAAATCCTTTTAAATCAATGGGTTTAATACACATATATCCAATTAATTGCATAAATCCAACATATTATGTACTTTGTATGTATTATAGTTGTTAAGTCAGTTGTCTCAATTAGATTCATACAAGTTCATTAAACATAAAGTACACCTGAAAAAGCTTCATCCCGTTAAATATGTATCATGATTTTGAAATTAATATTGTAAATAATATTTGTAGACCCCCCAAAATTTAGTTAACATGTTTGGGTATTCCTAATGCCCTGCCAACAAGGTTTTCTACCAACAGTCTTTATCAAGGCAAAAAATCAATCAGTGATTTAATCGATTTTGATATTATATACTGTTGTCAGTCACTTTTTAAAAATCCCAATACATTCTCCTTGAGTGCTACTTCAGTAAAAAGGAAACGGAAAGAAAACGTAATTAGAAGTGGAGGTGTATTAATACATCTCATTTTAACCTAATATAGGTGTATTAATGGGTACATTACCCAGTTACTGTTTTACTTACCGTATATATGGTCACAGATCGGTCATAGTCCATGGTCATAGCACATTTTGTGCAATGATTCTGTTATTATTCCTTGTTTCCCCATATAATCTGTGTTGAAAAGATAAAATGTACCTTTATTTATAACTTTAAAGTGATATGAACAAGGAGATATAAATCTTTCAGATTATGTTACAAGAAATATACATTAAGGGCCTCATTACAAGTTTGATGGTATCTCAACAGTAAATCTGCCGAGATACCACCCAAAAATTACCGTTAACACCACTTTATCCTGCAGTGTTACCACCAGATTGCAAGTGGCGGTTTGACGGTGTTAGTTCGGGATTTCTGCGGTAATACCACTGAAATGGACTTATTGGGCCTCATTGCAAGTGAGGCAGTAAGGGGTTAATTGTGCCGGTAAAGGGGCCGGCGCCGTTAAACCCGTACCGCCTCATTACGAGGTTCCCTCGTGGGACCCGCTCTGGACGTCTGGTCAGACCAGACGTCCTTTGCGGGTCCCGCGAGGGGACCAGCATGCTAACAACGGGCCCGTCATTAACGGGCCCGTTGTTAGCATGCTCCCCATTCCCATTGAGCCCTATGCGGACTCAAATGGGAATGGGGATGGTCCGGGTCCCGGTTCCCTGAATGGGGAAATACCAGGCCCTCCAAAGTCAGAATGGCCCGGTATTTCCCCATTCAGGGACCACGGAACCGGACCCGAGTTTGGAGGCAGCCATGCCCTTATCAAGGCTACCTCCAAATTCGTAATGAGGCCCATTGTGTTTAAAAGGTGACATATTTACCTCCAGGTTTTAGCTGGAGGTGAATCCACCACCGCTCCGCCAAACTCCTAGTTGGGCAGTGCGTTAATGTGGCGGTAACAGTATTACCGTTGCATTTTTACTGCACTGCCCAACTTATAATGAGGCCCTGTTGCGCTGAAATGTGATCAATGTATCTATTAGTGGCAATTGAAGATCCCAATATATATCTGGGAAGGAGGTGAAATCGTATGTCATATCTATTCACTTCTACAATGGAAGTATATCAAATAGTAATCTTACTTACTGTGTGCTGTTATTATCAATATGATGAATATTACATTTAGTTAGCACTCACCAATATTGTTTGGATGTATTGCATCCAAGCTGCATTCAGCCGAATGTTGTGGCATTCTGCGCGTCTGGCCGCCATTTGGTGTTTTAAATCATTTCTCACAGAGGTCAATGGTATCAGGACATGGACTTAAGACTATGACAACCATAGTCTTAAGTGCCATAGTATCAGAACCATAGTACTGATTGGCAATCATGTGAACAAATATACTGATGATAATATATTTTAACATCAACCAAATAAAGTATGTTAATTTCTTTAACATAGGCCTAGAATTATAATTACTTCCGGTAAATAACAGTCTTTCTATCTGTTAGAGATAGCAATTATTAAAATCGAGAGGATACTCTGAGAATCACATGAAAAGACATACATCATACCTATGTATATAAATGCACAAAATGGCGGACGGCCATGCAGAACGCCAAGATTTACGGCTGAATGCCGCTTATATGCAATACATCCAAACAATATTGGTGAGGGCTAACTACATTAATGTTCATCATATTGATAATAACAACACATAGTAAGTCAGATTACTATATGATATACTTCCATTGTTGAAGTGAATATATACGACAAATGATTTAACTTCCTTCACAAATATACTTTGGGAAACTCAATTGACGCTAATAGATACACTGATCACTGTTGAGCGCAACAGAGTGGTAAGACAGTGTATATTTCTCATAACATAATCTGAAAGATGTATATCTCCTTTTGGATATCACTTTAGAGTTATAAAACACAAGTACATTTTATCTTTTCAACACAGATTATATGGGAAAACAAGGAATGATAATTGAAGCATTGCACAATATGTAGTATGACCATGGGCTATGACTGAATGGGAAGAAAACGAGCAACCAACTGGGTAATGTAACCATTAACACACCTATATTAGGTTGAACTGAGATGCATAATATACATCTCAACTTATAATTACGTGTTCTGTTTCCTTCTTAATGCAGTACTCATGGAGAATATATTGGGATAATAAAAGAGTGACTGACAACTGGATATAATATCAACATTGATTAAATGCCTGATTGATTATTTGCCTTGATAAAGACCGTTGTTCTAGACACGTGTTGGCAGGGCACTCACCAGGGCATTAGGAATAAACAAACATCTTAGTTAAATTGTGGTGAGAACAAGAATATCATTCACAACATTAATTTAAAGATCATGATCTATATTTCATAGGAGTTAAGCGTTATCATTTGTGCTTTGTGTTCAATGAACCTGGATGAATTTAATGCAGACACTTAACTATTAACTGTCAACTTCACTATATTCAGTGTACATAATATGTAGGGTTAATGCATGAATTGTGATGCATGTGTATCATGTAGATTAAAAAGTATTGACTTGAGAACAATTCTGTGTATTTTGCTAATGTACATATGTTTATTGATTATGCGTGTAGAGCTCCTTTTCATGTTCTCATAATTGTGTATAACTAGAGGCATCTTGTAGAATGTCTTATGTCCAAGAGCAGCTGCAGCTTTTTTGCCTGATAGAAATTATATATATATATATATATATATATATATATATATATATATATATATATACCTTTATAGTTCATTGTCGCAAATCTTACAAGGTGCTGCCAGATTGCATTAATATGATTCCATCTGAACTTTGCCATTGTGGAAAAGCAATCGAGTGACCCAAATAAAATTTGGATGCCACACAATTTTAGCATATGTAGTGGTTTATTTGTTAACGTTGATCTGCTTCTCTCGGTCAAGAGCTCTCTTCTTTTCTCACTCAGTTTCGCTGTCATTTGTGCCCCTTCCCTCGTGCATTGCACCATGTGGGAGTAGCATGCATCAAATTAAAGGGAATGCTACAGCCCCCCTCCCACCCCACAGGATAGGAAGGCATAAGCCTTCCACTGCAGTGCATCCATTCAATGGTCATAGCTATGGCAGGGGGCAGCGACAAACGCATAAGGCCGAGTTGTCTCTGGGCTCGCCTGGTAACACCACTATAGGGCACCGGGTCTCCTTTTCAGCACCACCCGCAAACTAATACTTATTCGGTCTGCAGGTGCATTGCTAGCTCAGGTATTTTTGATCTATTGGATTTTCAACCTCTAGCAAAGAGCGGTCCGCAAGCCTTTGGCAAACGATGCATAGTCAGAAGTTAGGGCATTTAAAAAGAAGTGGACGAGCAATACGTTTCCCAGAGATAAGGTCTGTTTTTTTTGTATCAGAGTGCCAAAAAGCATGCCAAATTCTTAAATAGCAAGTGGGGTGCCTAGTAAATGAGCAGTTTGTGACTGCATGTTGCACGAAGGGGTTTATTAATTGCCACTGGCAATTTGAAAGTGCACATCTGCCTCATATGACCACGCCTACATCACAGCCCTCCTCACATGATCCCTTCACAATATAATCGCAGGTGGAGGACACATATGTGAGGATAGAGGCTGAACCATCGCTTCCAAGGGCCCAGGAAATGGAGGAGCTTGCATGTGCATGATCAGTGAATTTGGGTCACTTTCTGCAGTAACTGTACTGACAGCGGGCCCCTCTAATTGTTACATCTGCACTTTCATTCTGTGCCCTTTCCTTATTCAATAACTGTACTGTGGTTGTGTGTCCCAGTTTTTACAGTGGGTGACTGCTGTAATGTCCTATAACTGCCATGAAATCTGTACATTCCTCTGTAAAGCTACTTTCCAGCTCGCTCCATTTTATCTTTACTCTCTGGCCCTGTTGCATCTCCCTACATGGGTCTGCAACCTTTGGCTCTCCAGTTCCCAGAACTCGCTGAGGTTGACTTGTTTCCTTGCTTAAGCTGCCTTCTAGCCTCTTCTTTTTTGCAGTTGGCCAGCTGGTGGAAGTGGTTCTAGGTCACGCTGCCTCTGTCCCTCCCACTGCTAATCTGTTTGTAAGTTATTTCTACTCTTTCTTAGCCCCAGCCGCTTTCTTTCCCTACTTAAGCTGCCTTCCCGCCTCTTTTCTTTTTCAGTTGGTCAGCTTGTGCAGGAGGATCTAGGCCACGTGACCTTTACCCACCAACCTGTTTAGCCCCACCTACTCCCATCATTTTTAACCCTTAAATTACAGGGCTTCTCTAAACCGGGGTTTTGAAGTGAAGGGAAGATGAAGAAAAGGTCAATTCCTGTTTGGTCCAGTTGAGGCCTTGGAAGGGCCATAATCCCTGTTCCCCAAATCTCAGGTAAATCAGCAGAATCTGCATCACACCTCACTGACCCCTTCCCCACCCTCCCATGCAAAGACCCATTCTGCACCCCTCGCCCATGCACTTCCAACCCACAGAACCGCATCCATCTCATCACCAACATGCCACCACAAAAAAACACACAACCTCATGCTCATCAATGCTCATTCCACAGTACTACATCCAACAGACATTGCAGACCTCATTGCCACTCCCCGATAAGATGTCTTCTTTATTACAGAGACATGGTTTACCTCCACACACATCCTGGATGTCCTCATCCCCACAGGCTACAACATGAACAAAAGGACTGGCAAGTGAATACTGATAGAGGGTTTGCTATTATTCACAAGAATGCATCAACATGCACTCTCCATAGGTTCACCACTTATGCATCCGTGGAACTCAACACTAGCCACTTCCTAGTCAGCAGTGAGGCAGCCAATAGGGCACCAGCAGGAGGCTGGGGGGCGCACTGGGCACCAGGGGGGAGGTAGGGGGTGGCGGCTGCCCCCCCTGTGACTGCCTTGGCTCTGCTACTATTCACAGTCACGCATGCTCAGACAGTGGTTTGGGAAAGTTGGGGTTTTCAAAAAAGCACTTGGCATGTGATTCGAGGACATGTGTGGGACTTCTGCACTCAGCGGAAGGGGTGAGAGCGCAGTGGCTAAGGGACCTTTACATGGTGGATAAGAATATGCTCCTACTGCTGCTGGGATAGGGAGATAACATGTCTGAGCTGGAATATGAGAGAACTGGGAAACCCAGTTAAGAGTGCGAAAGCTACTCCTCCATATAGAAAGGCACAAAGACAACATTTTATACTTGCAGGAGACGCATGCCCTTGCTGCATGCTGCGAGGGATTTGATAAGGCTGCGAGGGATTTGATAAGAACTGGGGTAGGAACAGGTTTTATACCACGTATTCACCACAATCCAGAGGCTTAATGATATAAATTCATAGGTCATTGCCATTCCAACTTCAGAAAGTAGTGATCGAACCCCTGGGGCTCTATGTACTGGGCTATGAGTCACTAGCTGGGAGGGAGATACTGCTCTTAAACATCTATGGCCCTAACATAGTTGATCCCCAGTTTTACATTGACATTATGGACATGCTGGCCCTCTATCCTCTGATACCCTTTATATGGGGTGGCGACTTCAACACCATTCTTGAGCTCCAAATGGATGAATCCACCCACATCCATAGGTCCCTCATGAGGGCTGCACATGTCAAACGCGAGGGGATGGAAGCCTTGGGCTTGGTGGACGCTTGGAGGACAATACATGCACGAGACTGGGCTCACTCCTTCTCCTTCTATTTATCAGTGCCTGACTCCTTCTCCTGCATTGACATGTGATTAGTGTCAGATGAGTTGCTGGGTGAGGTCTCTGAGGCCTGTATGCTCCCCAGGACCTACTCTGACCACTCCCCTGTTTGCATTTCCTTGACATTGTGCAGTCTCTCGAGGCCTTGCAACAGCTGGCGCTTTAAATCACAGGCACTGACAGATGTGGAATTTGTGGCTACCATAGATGAACACGTAAAACTTTGTTTTGAAAAAAATGTACGCACAATAGCTTAATGCTGCACACTTTGGGAAGCCTTTAAGGTGTACATATGAGGGATTGCAATATCCACTGAATTCAGTGTACTTAAAACGATTCAACAAGACATAACACGATGCAAGGAGAATCTACATGAATTGGAGCGTAGACATATGGCTACACCACAAACGGCCACGCTTGTGCAGATAAAGGGTGCAATGGATAGCTTCAAGGAACATGCTGAGCAAGAGCTCAAACTTCTTGATACCCCGATGGCAACCAGGTGCCATGGAGAGTGTGAAAGGCCAGGCAGTTTTTTGGCCCACAAATGGCACAGCAAGAGGGTGGTAGCAGTTGCATTCCAATTATTGAAGATGAAGCAGGCGATCTAGTGCACAAACATGCTGCAATTAATGGGGTGTTCTCTTAAAATGTACTCTGATCTTTATTCCAACAAGGACACTCACTCCATGGATGACATCAACATGTTCGTCATTCATCTGCCGATTATACAATTGTCACAGGAAGCTAGCACTCACCTAGATCTCCCGGTTTCCCTAGCTGAAATTACCCATGCAATTAATACTATGTGAGAAGCTGTGATCACAGTCCTTCTGAAACCTGATAAGCCAGCTGAGCAGTGAGGCTCCTACAGGCCCCCTCTCATTAATCAATACAGATGTTAAAATATTTACGGAAATAATGGCTACCCGATTGATGCTGTTTATGCCTCACAAAATTAATTCGGACCAGTTGGGATTCATTCCCGGGAGATCCACGGCGTGTATTCCTGTGAAAACTCTTTAATATACTGGCACAGATAGTTCCCGGGGCACAAGCAATAGCCGCTGCGCTGGATATTCAAAAGCTTTTGACTCCGTCTCCTAGCAGTTCATATATGCAGTATTGACAAGGTGTGGGTTTGGCCCAGGGTTTCTCTCCTACATATCCCTTCTATACACGTCATCAGAGGCCAAAGGCGTACTGTTAACAAAATGTGTGATAACCTTAGGCACCCGGCAGGGATGACCCCTGTCACCATTGATATTCGCCATTGCCGTCAAACACCTAGCGGACCTTATAAGGCCCTTTTTTTGCTGAAATGTGTTACTGTACGTCAGGGACCCCCCACATCCACCTTGCACTTATCTTGAGAGACAGTCTTGACTTTGGGGAGCTATCGGGCCTGTGGGTGAACTGTTACTAGTCAGAGATCTTCCTCCTAACAGATATCACTACTGAGCCACACGACTTGCATGGCTTCACATGGGCCCTCTCCTCTATTCGCGATTTGGAGATTGTAGCCGCCAGGCATGGCACTGTGCCATATGACCGTAACTACGCTGAATATATGTTTCATCTTGAGGCTATGCTCAAGGTCTGGGCATGGTTACCAATTACTTGAGCTGGCAAAATGACCGTGTTCCCTAAACTTCCCTACCTCTTCCTTAATATTCTGCTTTCACTGGGACAGTCATTCTTAGCAAAATTGGAGGCAGAAATCAGTACATTTGTATGGCATTCTGGAGCTCTGCGGCTGAAGTGGGCCACACTGACCCAGCCTTACGAGGGGGAGGGGATTTGCTGCTCCTGATTTGCTCTTGTATTGGGTTGCAGCACAGGCACAATTTGTGGCCTCTTGGTTCTCGGAGGGCCCACCTCCCCCTAATTTTCGACTGGAGAAGCACTCTGCTCGAGATAAGGATTTGAGATCACTGATCTTTCCCACCCGTTTTGCAGACAGCTGCGTGTTTGACCCCGCCAGCATAACTGCATTGGCTTGGCATAAAATATGGAAGGCGATGGGTAT
This sequence comes from Ambystoma mexicanum, assembly GCF_040938575.1. NCBI lineage: Eukaryota > Metazoa > Chordata > Amphibia > Caudata > Ambystomatidae > Ambystoma > Ambystoma mexicanum. The sequence goes on from NC_090923.1 coordinate 723,790,130, forward strand.
ATCCACCCCCTATCACAGAGACCTCCCTCTCTGGAACTGCGTGCCATCCTTACCTTAGGCAGACATAACTTCCCAACGCACCTGAGCACAGAATGGATTCAGCATGCTGGGTGCAATGTACTTGGATGGGAATGTCATGCCTGCTAGTGACATACTTATACTTTTGCAAGGTAAATCCTTGATATGGTTGCAATGTACTGGCTTGCGCAGGGCATGCAGGACACAGTGGGGTGGATTCCCGGTGGAACCTGAAAGCAACACAGTCTAAGGGTATACTTTGACGGCGCACAAGAGCTGTTGCCTGATATCCTCCTTAAACTGCTTAGTTGAGGGCCGCGTGGATATACCACAAACCAATGCTTGCACTAAACGGGCAAGCGACATGCAACTAGAAATTACAGATGACCTCTGGACCGACATGTGTGCGCAAACACGCAGTGTGTCATATAACTCACAATTCAAGCTGACAGGTCCCAGCACTTCATTGCTGCAGGAGGGGACGACGAACCCTCTAGACCCCCTAGACCCCCTAGGCTCGCCTAACAAACAATCCTTAATTTACAAATTGCTGTGTAGGAAACCCAGGAGAAGGGGGGTATGGATAATTTAACAAAACATGTCTTTGCCGGCGGCCCATTGCAACCTTGAGCTCTGTCTGAAGGCTCATCTAATCAACTGAACTGGAAATAAAACATACAGATTATTAATACATCTCACCAAACTGTGTGCTTACTGTCTTTCTAACATGAACCCCATCCCCGCTACCCCCCACCTAGAAAACACTCAGGTACATGTAAGCCTTTGCTTTTAGCTGAAATGCTTCTTAAAGAACTTTGTTGCTCCTGGCTTTTTCTGCTTGTCAACTAAACCTCTTCTCGAGTAATGCTTCTCTTCATCTCTTAGCTACTTTACACCATAGTTTTAGCCATATTTCAATTCTTGCCTTTTAACTTTTTACAACTATTTACACATAGTTAAATACTGTTCTCACGCTTCCTAAACATCTGCTTTATGCTGCGTGAGTCTCTTTCTTTTCTCTTTTCAAATATGCTGATTTTAATTAAACATCTGTGCTGTTCACAATCCCCCGTGCAATAATAACTTTGCACGTTCCTGTCTCACCTTAATGGAAGTCGCGCAAGGTTAGTGGTTACCGCGCTGTCAATTTTGCCAAAAGAAACTCTGAATTGCACGCTGCACTGCGTAGACTACCGCAGATGCTTCAGTTAACTCAGAAATTAATTCTGAATTAAACGTGCATCACGTGCGCACTCCTTCTAAGGTCCTTTACTCAAAGGGCCTTCAAATTATCAACTCCTACGGCCCTCGGAGTGTCCGATGCCGACTCGCCATGCGTGCCGTGTTGGTAATTTGTTAATAATCACGTGCCTCCTTAATCTGCGGTGCACTTCAAAAATCCAATTATGACTTTTTCGGTTTTCGCCTTGAAATTTACATCAGTCTCTATCTTCAATGCTGCACACAGTAGAGCAACATTTCTTTTTTTTTTTTAACTTTGTTTATTTTAAATCAAGGCAGGATGACAGGTACAAACATTATAAGCAGTGATTATTTAGGCATGTTGATCCACAGTCCTTTATCCCCCCGAGTTTCATCCCTCCCTCCTCCCTTTGGTCCATCCGTCCCTTAGGCATTGTAGGCGGACTCTTCCCTCCCGGGCTGTCCAGTTTGCGCCTCAGCGTCTATGTATCTTCCTCCGGGATCTCCTGATTTTTTAAGATCCAGCGGGCCCCGGTAGGTTTATAGGTCAGGGCGGGGAAGCGCAGGTCGAATTCCAGCACTGGGGCCCAGATATTCTGGAAACGATGAAGAGTTCCCGCTTGTGCTGCCGTCACCTTCTCCGCTACCAGAATGTCCCAAAGTTTGGTCCACCATTGGGCTATGTGAGGGCCTTCCGGGGTTTTCCAAGCTCGGGTCACCACCGTTTTCCCTGCTAGTAGGCAGTGGGTTAGTAGTTGCGCTCTGGTCCCGGGGGGCGGGTAGGTCCCGGGAATTGGAGCTCCCAGCAAAACCGGTTCTGGTTCCAGGGGAATCGTTGTTCCGGTAATTTGTGTGATGGACCCCAGACATGCTTTCCAGAATTGTTGGATCTTCGGGCAAGCCCACCACATGTGGAAGAAGGAGCCTGGGTGGCCGCATCCTCTCCAGCAAGAATGATCCACCTGGGGGTTCATATGGTGAAGTCTGAGAGGCGGGTAGTACCACCGCAGCGTGATCTTGTACGCACATTCCCTATTGGTGATGCAGGTGGACGAGGTGTGTGTTCTGGTCCATATGTCCACCCAGGTTTGATCCTCTATCGGGTGACCCAGGTCCGCCTCCCATTGGGCCATGCAGCGGGTTTTTGTGGTCAGGAAGTCACTTAGGAAGCGCCTGTATAGGGTGGATACTCTGCTGCGGGTTGGAAGGTCTCCCAGGGTGAGTTCTAGGGCAGTAGGAGGGCGTGTCGCTGCTTGCAGGGTTTGGGGATGTGAGCACCAGTGGCGTAATTGAATGTATGTGAATCTATCCCTTTCCTGGAGTTGGAATTTCTCCTTGCATTGGGCGAATGTGAGAGATCTCCCCCCCGTGTACAGCTGGTCTATGGTCTCCAGCCCGCCTTTGATCCAGTTACGAAAATTGCGAGGATTCGTTCCCGGTGCGAACATTGGATTATGGAAGACCGGGGAGCGTGGGCTCAGTCCTCTTGGCACTCCCTTTCGTTTTAGCGCCCAGTCCCAGGTGCTAAGGGTGTGTTTGGTTGATAGCAGGAGCTCTCCCCATTGGGTCCTGAGGGGGGCGGGATGTGTGGTAGAAATCGTAAGGGTAGGGGCACTCGTGATTGTTCCAGCTCTACCCATCTAGGGCGGTTTGTCGTATTTTGCCAAGCCTGGACCTGGGCCAGTTGGGCTGCCACTCTGTAGGCCTGCAAGTCTGGGACCCCCAGCCCTCCCAGTTTGGAACTCCCCAGCATAGTTCTGAGAGGGATTCTCGCTTTCTTACCTTTCCAGATAAAGTTCAGCATTTTTCTCTGGATCCCTCGAAGAGTTGGTGTGGGGATCGCTACTGGTATGGAGGCACAGGCGTATAGGAATCTCGGAAGGAGGTTCATCTTGCATGCAGTGATGCGCCCGAGCAGTGAGATCTCTTGGGTCTCCCAGCGCTTCAAGTCGCCTTCCAGTTCTTTAAAGAGTCGGGGGAAATTGGCTTTGTACGTGTCTCTTGGGTCAGCCGGGATGTGGACCCCTAGATAGGGGATGGCACTCTTTTCCCATGTTATCGGGCACATCTTAGTCAGTGGTTCTCGTTCTGCTGGGGTGAGGCCGATACCCAGGGCGGATGATTTATCGAAGTTTATGGTGAGGCCTGAGACTTCGCCATAGCTGGCGATTTCACGTATCGCGTGTTTTAGAGATGAGTGGGCCTCCGAGATCGTGAGCAGAATGTCATCCGCGTATAGGGCGATTTTGTGGTGCGTGGGGCCACTTTGTATGCCCTTGATTTGGTCATTTCGCCTGCTCTTTTGTGCGAAGGGCTCCATGGTGAGTGCAAAGAGCAAGGGCGACAGTGGACAGCCTTGCCGGGTTCCGCACGATAAGGGGATTGGGGCCGAGTTATGTCCGTTGATTCTCAGGCTAGTTTTAGGCTAATTTATTGTTGGCTAGAACCATCGTTTGGAAAGCTGGCCCGAAGCCGAAGGCCCCTAGGGTGTGTCTCATGAATGTCCAATCCACCCTATCAAATGCCTTAGCTGCGTCGAGAGCCACTAAGACTAGTTTTTGGGAGTTCCGGGAGGCAAGGTCCACCAGGTTCAGGGTTCTCCGGATGTTGTCACCTGCTGTCCGGTGTAGGATGAAACCTGCCTGGTCGGGGTGAATGATCTTCGGCAAGATGCGGTTTAAGTGGGTTGCTAAAATTTTTTAGTATATGTTCGCATCGATGTTTAAAAGTGCGATCGGTCTGTAGGACGTTATGCTTCTTGGATCTTTTCCAGGTTTAGGCAGGAGGACGGTGGTTGATTCCTGCATCGATGGGGTCACCGCTCCCGTTTCCCTGAAGGAGTTGAATAGGGTAACCAGGTGGGGGGTCAGTTGTGCTCTGAATAGTTTGTAAAACCTGGTTGAAAAGCCGTCTGGGCCGGGGGCCCGTGTTTTAAGTGATTTGATGGCTTCCTCAATTTCCTCCCCTGTAACGGGCTCCTCCAGTTCGTCTCTCGTTGCGTCGGAGAGACGGAGCACTGCTGCCTGCTGCAGGTATTCCTTCTGTTGTGGTAGGTTTCGTGGGGTTGCCTTCATGATTTGGGTCAGATAATCTATTGTGAGGTGTTGCTTTTCGGGCTCTGAGTATAGAGTGACCCCGTTGGAATCACGCAGGCCCGTGATTGCGTTGACGCGTCTCTGCTTGGCTAGCTTGGCCACCAGGAACTTGTTCGCCTTGTTACCCTTCGCGTAGTATGACTGTTTGGCCTTCGCCATTAGTTGGGTGGTTTGTTCCGCATAGTGGGCTTCCAGTTTTTTCCGTGCCGTACCAATGATCCGTTGCGTTTTGGGGGACCAGCCTTTCTCCTTATGGAGTGCCTCGGCCTCTCTTAGTTCGTTCTCTAGAGCCGTCCGGGTCTGACGCCTGTATCGGTGGTAGGCCGCACCTTGGGCTATCAGGGAGCCCCTGATTACTGCCTTCATGGCGTCCCAGTTGTTCGCTAATGAGGTGTCTGAGGCTGGGTTTTCGTTAAAGAAATATCTTATTCCTGTTGCGATCTTGTCTCTGGTGGCCATGTCGTTAAGGATCGGGTCGTACAACATCCATTTACGTGGGTTATTGAGGTTAGGGTTCTGAACCCGGAGTTCCAGGAGCACTGGGGCGTGGTCGGATATCGCTCTTGTGCCGATGGAGACTTCTTTGACTGAGGGGAATGTTTGCGGGGAGATCAGGAACAGGTCGATCCTTGAAAAGGTGCGATGGACGAAAGAGTAAAAAGAGAAATCTTTTTTGTCAGGGTGGAACACCCGCCATGAGTCTATTATCTCCAGGGTCCTGAAGAGTCGGAGGAGGCTAAGTGCTTGGGCGAAGTCGCTTGGAGTCGGGGGGTGTGACCGGTCTTTGGTGGGGTCGGGAACCCCATTGAAGTCCCCACCGACAATTGTTTGGCCCTCCACAAAGCTAGCTAGAGATGTGCCCAAGGAGTCATAGAAGTGTGATTGTCCAGTGTTAGGGGCGTACACTGAGATGAGAGTATATAGGTCTCCCATTAGGAGGCATTTGACCGCTGTAAATCGGCCTTCTGGGCATATTTTCGTTTCCAGGATCTGTGGGTTCAAGTCTTTCCTGAAGAGGATCGCCGTGCCTCCTTTTTGTTTGTGCCAGAGGCGAAGAATTAGAGCGGGAATAACCGGGAACGAAGCCGGGTCACATCTGCCGGCAGCAGGTGAATCTCTTGGAGCATGGCTATCGCTGCGTCTTCGTCCCGGAGTTTCAGTAGAATTGCCTTTCGCTTGTTAGGGGAGTTCAGGCCATTAACATTCAGGGAGAGGACCCGAAGCGTCTGGAGGTCCACTGAAGACTCACTCTCCTTTCCTTGGGTTAGGGGGGGTCGTGGGGCGGTGATTCAACTGCCATGTCTGTTAGGGAATCTCTTGATATCATCCTGCACTTGAGGTTTTAACTCGGAACCCCAACAGGGGGCCGCAACTTTAACTGGGGGGTAGACCGACATTGTAAGTACGGTCGTACCCTTGGCCAACAGGGCCAACTGTCCCATCACGTATCGTGTACTGTGGGTTTCCAAGGAACAAAGGTTGGAAAGTATCCTTGGGGTGGGTATGAACCATGGGTATGGCCCGCCACCACCGCCTTCAAGGTTCCTTAGCTCGAAACATAGGTGGCGGGTCCTACTTTAGGTAGGGGCATCTGCGTCCAGGCTCAATTGCTGACGGAACCTGGGACCGTGGAAGCGTCTTCGTTCATCTCTTTCTGTTGCTCCGCTGGGTTGACAACCATGGCGTGCGTTTGGGCTTTGGGGAGGGAGGCAGTCCAGAGTCTTCGGTCCCCTCCGGGTTTGGCGTGGAAGGATCTCGGGGCGAGGCTGGATGTAAGATTTTCTCTGTGTCTTCCAAGTGGCTGATTCGGTGTAGGGTGCCATTATATGTAAACTGGAGAGCTGTCGGAAACAGCCACCTGTAACGGGTCTGTTGCTCCTGAAGGAACACTGCTACAGGCCGAAGTGCTCTTCTTTTCTGGAGAGTAAGTGGTGAGAGGTCCTGGTATATTTGAAGTGGGGTGCTCTGAAAAGTGATCTCATCTCCTTGGCGACTGATCGCTGATATTGCCTCTTTGGTCGTGAAGAAATGGACCCTGGTAATAACATCTGGGGGGGGTCCGAATCTGTCCCACGCCGCGGGCGGAGTCTGTGGGTCCGGTCCAGCAGGAGCTGGGATTTGTCCAGGTCCGGGAGTAGGGCCTCAAAGAAGCTTCCCACGTAATCCGCTAACTTGTTGTCAGGGATAGAGGATGGGACGCCCCGAATGCAGAGGTTATTGCGACGTGCCCTATTTTCAAGGTCTTCATGTTTGAACTCCAGGATCTCGTATTTGTGGTGCAGGGAATCGATGGATTTTTGCACTTCCCCCAGTGTGGTAGTGTGATCCTGAGAATGGTCCTCGATTTCTCCGAGCCTCTGTTCGATTTCTGTGACCCTTTGGTCCGTCTGATCAACTTTAGTGGTGAGTTCCGAGAGGCAGGCGCGAAACTCCGATTTAATATCCGCCATGAAGGCTATCAGGTCTCCTTTGGTAGCGAGGGCGCCCCTGTCTTCTTGTGGCTTCTGTGGGGTCAGTTTAGGAGGATCCTGTTTCTTGGGTTTCTCCGGTGCATTAAACATGGCGGAGATATCTGTGCCCTTGCTCACCTTCGTTTGCCTCGACATACTGCTCGTATCAGACGGTCTTGATTGAGAGAGTAGCAGCGGGGCCTAGGGCGGTGGGAGACTGTACTCGGGGTGTATATCGCACTCGACCTCCACTCTGGGCCAGATCTGGGCGAGTGGGCAGGGGCGCCCCAGGAAGCGTTGGTGTGGGGGAGGGTCTCCGTCGGGAACGGTGCAGGATGGCCGATTGTTGCATGAGGGGGGGTATGTCGCTACGATGAGGCCCACAGGTTCAAGGCCTCTCTGGATGAAAGCAAGTCTTCCGCTGCTTCCCCGCCCCTCCTCCGGTCTCCATCGGTGGTCCCTCGCTGGTGGAGGTTCCGGGTCCCTCTATGAGCCTCTCGTGTGCGGTTCTGTGATGCTGTCGGCTGTCGCTGAGCGGAGGTCCTGACTTGTTCCGCGTAGCGGGGGGAGGGGTGGAAGCCCGTTCTCTCGGTCCCTCGGAGTGTGCGCCGGGAACTCAGGCCCCAGCCGCCGAGGGAGCACACTGGTGTGTTCTGGGCCGCCTTGGTATGAATCGGATGGTTCTGTGCTAGAGTCCCATCCCCCTCTCCAGCTCCCCGGCGTTCTAGGGCCCCGCTACCACCAGGTGCGGAGTGTGCTGCTGGGTTCTGGCTTGGCAGCCATCTTGGTTTCTTCGGTTGGAGACGGGGGAGAAGTTCGGCCGCTGAATTCTGGTAGAACGCCTCCTCGGTCGAAGGCTATGTTTGGCCAGGTTGTGCCATGTCGGTTCCGGTCGCCTTAGATGACATTGGCGATGCGGAAACCCGCTTAGAACCGCTGGGATTTGACGTCGGCGGCGGCGGGCATCCCACGGGCGGCCTCAGAGGAGTGACCACATCGATGGCGCTCCAAGCCACGCCCCCCAGAGCAACATTTCTTAAGATCACAAATTACAATATATATTCTAGGTCTTCTTTTTTCCAAAGGGGACATCTATTTTTCTTGCTGAAACCTCTGTCTTCCTCCTTCATTTTCTGCTCACTCCTTTTCCTCAGGAAATGTCTTTTAAGGATTTCTTGGTTCTTCTATGGTTTTTACAGGAGCTCTGATTGCTGTTACCTGTTCTGGTGGAAAGCTGAATGAAAGGCAGTTTAGAATATTTTGCAAGATTCCAAGCTACCTCACAAATACTGCTCGGTCAATCAATACTAATGATCACTAACTCCATCTTGAGCTGGGATCACTCCAGGTTCCTACATAAGAAATGTTAAGGAATAGAACTTTGCCAAATACCCTAAAATCAAATACAGTCTCAGTAACAATACCCCTCCTGCGTCTAACACCTGCCTTAGGCACCGGGAAACCATTTTCTAGCTTGTAAGCTGAAAGGGTACCTGACAGTGCCCGCCCCCATTAACTCTGGACGTATGGAACTGGCTTTTTTCAAGCTTAGCAAACAAATAATTTTCTCACAACTTAGTTAATACCTTCCGGACATGGTCTTCATGTTGAGTCATCTCCTTTGAAAAGACCAAGATGTCGTCGATCTAGACTGAAACCAAAAAATTGATGGGTGGAAAGTTTTGAATTAATCTGAACCACTGGCATTTCTCTGGGCAACCTTCCACACCACAGTTTTTTAGACTGTCTGCGCTATTGCAGAAGGGGTCCAGACATATCACACCTTGAAACACTGGTGTACAGGCGCATTATAAATGCCATATCATATCATATGCAAATCAGTCAGGTACTGCCACCAATGGGAGCTGCCCTGCCCGAACCGCTAGGCCAAGTCCCCTCTGCATGGAAACACAAGCAACCCCAGACATGTTTCAGGCTTGTTGTGCCTCCTCAGTGAGGTGCAGCTTGGTTCCCTATGGTGCAGCAAGCAAGGGACCCAATTCTAGGCATACCCTCTGTCACATAGGGAGACAAACTGAAACCAAAAAAGTGATGGGTAGAGTACCACAAAAATGTCTAGGTATTCGCGGAGCACCTCATTGATAAAAAAAACTGAAATGCTGCTGGGACACTGCAGAGACCAAATGGCATTACTTGATACACAAATAACCCAAATTGTGTCCTAAACACTGTCTTCCACTCGTCACACTCTTGAATCCTTACTTGATGATATACCCCTCTGAGATCAAGCTTTGGGAATACCTTATCACCCTGAATCCTGTCCAACATCACAGCTATCCATGGACGAGGGTAATGATTCTTCACTGTGATCTTATTTAAGGATCTATATTCGATGCAAGTCCTCAAGGCTTGATCTATTTTGGGCACAAAAATAGAGGGGACATAGCTGGGGACTGTGAGTGTCGAATGAAACCTTTGGCCTAGTTCTCTTGCAGATATTCTGTAAGATGCTCATTCTCTTTCTCAGTTAAGGCATTCTACCGCAAGGAATTGGTGCCCCATCCTCCAAGTCTATCTTACAATCGGACCCCTGGCAAGGTAAGGAGTCTCCTGACCCTCACCCCCCAAGAAGGCAATTTTAAACTAAAACTATGGTGCTTAAAAGCATCATCCATTGCTCACTCGGCGCATGGTTTGTTCTCTCCGGGGCTGGCCACTTCCTGGTTCCCCTTGTGCCTGCCTCCCCGTCCCGATTGGCCTATCCAAGGAAAGGAGAAAAAAAAAAAAAAAAGAACCAAACAGAGGCCGCAGCGAGGCTCGGCACTCGCAGGACCCCCCCCATTGCCAGCAGACCCCTGGCAAGGTAAAGAGTCTCCTGACCCTCACCCCCCAAGAAGGCAATTTTAAACTAAAAATATGGCGCTTAAAAGCACCATCCATTGCGCCCTCAGCGCGTGATTTGTTCTCCCCAGGGCTGGCCGCTTCCTGGTTCCCCTTGTGCCCGCCTCCCCGTCCCGATTGGCCTATCCAAGGAAAGGAGAAAAAAAAAAGAACCAAACAGAGGCCGCAGCGAGGCTCGGCACTCGCAGCACCCTGCCATTACCAGCGGACCCCTGGCAAGGTAAGGAGTCTCCTGACCCTCACCCCCCAAGAAGGCAATTTGAAACAAAAAATATGGCGCTTAGAAGCACCATGCATTGCGCACTCGGCGCGTGGTTTGTTCTCCCCGGGGCTGGCCACTTCCTGGTTCCCCTTGTGCCCGCCTCCCTGTCCCGATTGGCCTATCCAAGGAAAGGAGAAAAAAAAGAAAAAAAGAACCAAACAGAGGCTGCAGCGAGGCTCAGCACTCGCAGCACCCCGCCATTACCAGCGGACCCCTGACAAGGTAAGGAGTCTCCTGATCCTCACCCCCCAAGAAGGCAATTTTAAACTAAAAATATGGCGCTTAAAAGCACCATCCATTGTGCACTTGGCGCGTGGTTTGTTCTCCCCGGGGCTGGCTTCTTCCTGGTTCCCCTTGTGTCCACCTCCCAACCTGCCCACTGCAACCGGATTGACCCACAGAAAATCCCAGAGCAGCCCTCTGCCCGGCAGCCCCCGCGGCGAAGGACCCGAGGCAAAGGGCGGCTCCTACATTGGCGGCTCCAAGATGTGTCAGCAGGTGTCCGCAGGGGACGCCAAGGAAGCCAGCAGTTAACAGACACCAACAAAAACTGTGAGTGTGGCATGGGTTTGGAGTAGAGCAATCGCTCTACTCCAGAAAACCCCTGCCACTCTATTTTACCTCCAAATAACATAGAGTGCCATAATATTAGCATGTCCACACTTGGATAGAATTGTGAACATTAGCCTGCGTCACATCTAGATAGGATTGTGAATATTAGCATCCCCACACTTAGATAGAATTGTGAACATTAGCATGTCCACACCTGGATAGAATTGTGAACATTAGCCTGCGTCGCATCTTGATGGGATTGTGAATATTAGCATGTCCACACTTGGACAGAATTGTGAACATTAGCATGTCCACACTTGGATGGAATTATGAATATTAGCATGTCCACACTTGGATGGAATTGTGAATATTAGCATGTCCACACTTGGATAGAATTGTGAATATTAGCATGTCCACACCTGGATTGAATTGTGAACATTAGCATGTCCACACCTGGATAGAATTGTGAACATTAGCCTGCGTCGCATCTAGATAGAATTGTGAACATTAGCCTGCGTCGCATCTAGATTTGTGAATATTAGCATGTCCACACCTGGATAGAATTGTGAACATTAGCCTGCGTCGCATCTAGATAGAATTGTGAATATTAGCATGTCCACACTTGGATGGAATTATGAATATTAGCATGTCCACACTTAGACAGAATTGTCAACATTAGCATGTCCACACTTGCATGGAATTATGAATATTAGCATGTGCACATTTGGATGGAATTATGAATATTAGCATGTCCACACTTAGATAGAATTGTGAATATTAGCATGTCCACACTTGGATGGAATTATGAATATCAGCATGTTCACACTTAGAATTGTGAATATCAGCATGTCCACACTTGGATGGAATTATAAATATTAGCATGTCCACACTTGGATAGAATTGCGAATATTAGCATGTCCACACCTGGATAGAATTGTGAACATTAGCCTGCGTCGCATCTAGATAGAATTGTGAATATCAGCATGTCCACACTTGGACGGAATTGTGAGTGTTGGCATGTCCACACTTGGACAGAATTGTGAATGTTGGCATGTCCACACTTGGATGGAGTTGTGAATGTCGGCATGCCCACGCTTGGATGGATTTGTGAATATTGGCATGTCCACACTTGGATGGAATTGTGGGTGTTGGCATGTCCACACTTGGATAGAGTTGTGGACGTTGGCCTGCGTCGCATCTAGATGGGATTGTAGTTGTTGGCATGTCCACACTAGGATGGAGTTGTGAATGTTGGCATGTCCGCACTTAGATAGAATTGTGAATATTAGCATGTCCACATCTGGATGGAGTTGTGGACGTTGGCCTGTGTCGCATCTAGATAGGATTGTGAAGGCCAACAAGTACCACACCTAGACAATACTGTGAATGTTAGCATGCTAAAGGTCAGGTAACCCACTAACCAATATAACCTCAAACTCTGCGTACTTATCTCACTCAAAAACTCACACAACCATCTCTCGCACCACAAGCCACACTCACTTCACAACACTGCAACAACACATAAGCTGGAGCGACAGCACACGCGGACTGACACTGATCTAATACTCGCACCAAAACTCAGCACCCGGTGTATACTGAGTTGAAGCTGCCAACAGAACACCACTCCTCTCACTATCCTACTACCCTCTTCACCTTACTTACCCATCCCCCCCTTATCGTTTACAGATCCGCCAGAGCGCCTGAGGACCAATTCCGTTGGTGATGGTGCGCGGTACAAATACCTTTAACATTTAACAATCGTATGAACGATGCAGAGGAAGTTCACAAGCCTCCTGTTCACTGAAAACGTTCTCAAAATCCTCTGTAACATTCAGGCACAACTACAATTGCTCCCACTATATACTCCACCGCTGCCCCACTGGCTAAACACACTCCTAAAACCTCTTCTCCACCTTGTTTATTCCACTCAAACCCTTCCACACAACATTGCCCTACCCAAAATGATTTGTAGTTGTGGCGCATAAATTAATTCAGAAGACTATCTCTTCCCTATACCCCTCAGCTATCTTCATTACCCACTGACAATTAGTATGCGTTAGTATGCGTGATGGCCCAGACGATAGCTGCAGGAAACGTCTTTTAAGGATTTCTTGGATCTTCTTCTATGCTTCTTACAAGAGCTCTGATTGCTGTGACCTGCTCTGGTTGAAAGCTGAATGAAAGGCAGTCTAGAATATTTTGCAAGATTCCAAACTACCTCACAGATACTGCTCAGCCAATCAATACTAATGATCACTCCTTCCATCTTGAGCTGGGATCACTCCAGCTGGTTCTATGTGAAATTTCTGCGTTTTGAACGGCGTACCAAAAAGACCGATTTATTTTGGTTATTTTGGTGTAGCCTCCAAAATGTCAAATATCAGCTATTGGGCCCTGGCCCCCACCAACTCCCATCCTGGTGGTTTTGTTAGGAAAAGGGGGGTTTCACCCCCGAATCCCCTTTCATCCCTCTTCAAGCCCTCCCCAGCCCCACACCAAACATTCCCCTCATTCTCATAAACGAAAAATGTTTCCCGCACACCCGCCCCTCCCTTTCGCACCACAAACATTCACCCCCCTCTCCTCATGCACACACCCCACAAACATGCACACACCAAAACAAACACCTTACTCCCAAGATGTCCCTCGCCACTCTGTGCATGTCAGCCCCTGTGCACATTTGTGTGAGTCGCAGGGAGCAGCTGTCATCTCCAGAGGAGTGGAGCGTCGGAATCGGTCAAAGTGAGAGGAGGGGAGGAGTGGGTTTATTTATGGGCTAGGGAGGTGGGTGAATGGGGTTTTAGCGATCGATTTAGAAAGACCGAATTATCGATTTTAATCTGCCTTTTTCGTCGATCTTTTTTTTTTCCCCCGAGTAAAATAAAAATACATTTTCACTTAATACCCTCCAGGCTCCTACATAAGAAATGTTAAGGAATTGGAACTTTGCCATAATACCCCAAAATCAAATACGGTCTCAGATAGCAACATCCCTCCTGCGCCTCACACATGCCTTATGTACCCAGAACCATTGTCTAGTTTGCAAGCTGAAGGGAACCTGACAAAGCTCATACAACTGAAGATATTGCACCGCAACCATTACACGCCAGCTAGGCTGACACAGGCCGAATGGGTAGTTGCCCTTGGGTGGTAGTGTGGACGCCAAGTATTTCCATATGATATGGGGCTGCCCAGTGCTTTCACCCCTCTGGAATGATGTATCCATTGCATTGTTGTAGACAACGGGCACAGACACGGTCCCATCCGCAGTGCAATGTTTATTTCACATTTTCTAACCCAGTGTATTTCATATGTGTAAACTCGTCAGCCTGTGCCTTCTACTGCCTGCGCTGCTGCGATTGATGAACGCGAGAGCCACGATGAAGAACCCCTGGCTGGGGGGCATTGTCTGGGCCAACGATATGGAGGAACAATGGGCTCTCTTAAATCCCACCCAAAGGACATATGTAGCCCTCTGCGGATCTACTGGTGGTCTAAGTTCAGACTCTACAGACACTGGTTACTGAATTGGCCCTTGGCTGTTACCGCACTATGCCCCCTGTGATCAATTCACTCTGCTTTTTGTAGGGTAGGTGTTCCTCACCCTACATATGTCCTGTGATATTAACCTGTAATGTGCAATGCCAAGTGTGTAAATAAAGAAAGTTTAAAAAAAAAACAATCAGGTGCTTGCCTCCTCATTAAATGGCCCATCGCATCTCTGCCTGTTCGCGTCTCAGCTGATGCCTGCACAGAGCCACAGACTCATGTATTATTTGTCATAACGTATGTGGTTTTATTGTTCATCTGTTTTTGTAGCACACTGATGCCCTTGAATGTGCATGCTTGCCACATTTTAATAAAACGAACAGCTAAACCAGCAGTCAGAGCATTGGTATCTTTGTAGATTGCCCTGTTAATTTTTGTCTCTCTGTCACCTCTCTCTCTTGCCGCCTCCTCCTCCCGTCACTCCTCCCCCCTGGCCACCGCAGCAACTCGCTTGCCTGCATCCTTGTCAGTGCTGGCTCAGAGGGTGCGGCTGCTCAAGGGCGCCCCCTACGGCACAGGAAATCGAGCGTGCATTGCCTCCAGCTCAGTGTCATGTAAACAGCGCATATTAAAGAATCACGGCGTGATTGTTAACTCTTTAATGGGCGCTGTTTACATGATAGTGAGCTAGAGGCAAGGTGTCCTTAAACACACTTTACAAGAACAGCAGGGGGCTCCGTTCTTTTGCTCAGGTGATACTTGTTCTAGTATCAGCCGAAACACAGAACTGAGTTCCCTGCTGTTCTGCATTTGTGTTGGGTGGTGCCGTGCCCTGGTGGTTGAGGGGTGCGCGCAAATCTCGCAAAGGGCGCTGGCAGACCTGGGTCCGGCAGTGATCCTTGTTATTGGCAGCAGAGTCTCCAGCCATCTCGCCCAGCATTAACCTGGCTTTTTCCTTTTTTTTTTTTTTTTTGCAGACCCAGAGGGACACCTTTGCCGCAGTGACCGAGTGGTAAACATGATCCTCACCATGCACAGCTGGGTGGTGCCGTCCACTGAATTTGCGCAGAGACTTCTTCAACTATATCCTTTCAACCACGTTTCTACCTCCTCTTCTCAGAAAGAGAAGAAACGCATTGTTGCCAGACATTCTTAGGGTGAAGCAAGTTAGGCGGGGAGGAAGTAACCCGCTGTCTCTGTAACATCCCTCTTGCACTTCTGCGCGAGGGCCTGATTCCGAGGTGCATGTTAAAAAGGAAAAGTGCCATTAAACACTTTTCCATAAAGACATGCATTCCGATGTGTTATGGGAGTGGCGGCAATGAACGAAGCCTGCTACGGTATGGCAACAGCTTTGCCAACCACCTCACATGCAAGGGGCTGGCTAGGACTGCATTCAGAGTCCAGAACACCCTTCCTGCACCAGCCAAAAGATGCGTACATTAATGGTATTCTTGGAAGTGCCGTCAAAGCCCACATCACACATTTTCCCATTATGTACACGGCATTTCTCAGTCTGCATTACCACTTTTCTAGTTCAATGAAAGTTTAAGAAGACTTTCTTGAATTCGAAAAGTGGCAGTCTTTTGAGAAATTCTCGCTAAACCACTGATTTACATGTTTCCTCTGCAAAGTTAGATTTTAGCAGCTTTTGCTGCTGGAAAGTGCGACATTTCCCCTCCAATATGTCCACCCATCTCCGAATGATGGTGTTGGAACCTGGAGGGGAGAATGTCGGCTTTCCATGCTATATCTAGCATGGGCTCTGAATCAGGCCCTGGGAGCGGGCCAGATTGGCATATGCAGTGGTGGAAATTGAGAAAATGTGGTGGGGGATCCCACAACACAAGGGCCAGGGTGGGAGAGGAGTTTGGGGGGGAGAGGCGGTGCCCGAGGGGGCGTGGTCTAGAGGGGGCGGGGCTAGCAGTGGACATCCAGCAATGTCCACTACTGTAAAAAAAAAAAAAAACGCCTGTGCTTTTCTTTTTCTATGTTTTCATAACTATTCCAGTGCAATTCATGGTCATGGACGGCTGACTCTGGCCGGATCCCGAGATCCGGCTCCATATCTGGTGCCGGATCTCGGATCTGCCGAGAGCCGGCCCAATGACCACCACTGGGCATATGAGGAAATATGGGCATTTCCTGTGAGGCCAGAACGACAAACAAGGTAGAAAGAAATGAACAAGCATTCACAAAGCTGATAGTGTTGGCATTGTACGTTACAAAAATGTTGGTCTGTTGCCATATATTGACATCATATACTAGGAACTAACATCACGTGAGAGGAATTGACATTAAATTCCCAGGTACACCCATTATTTTCCAGTGAGTTCCTTAATTTGGAAAGGTACTTGTATCTATGAAAGGCATTGCACCATATGCTAGATATCACCATCATGACCCCTCATCCCCACAGGCCTTCAAGCCATAGAGTCTATATCCCCACGCCCCCATGTGAGCGTGGTGGGGGAGTAACTGTGCTTTAATGAACGCCCCAGTGGTCAAGCACATCGCCACATAGAACTTTCCTTGCGCCTGCTGGTTTTGATATAGCAGATATTTTAAGCATTTACATTTCTGTAGCTCTACCAGCCATTGGACTCGTGTCAGGGGATGCATGCAGAATGCCTTGGCATCTAATGCTGTAGTATCTTAGTCCCTGGGCATAAGCACGCCTTCTAGTGTGCGAAAGCAAAGGCGTTTGATTTTTAACAGGGGATGTATTGCTTTCCTTCTGACTCACACCAGGAACAGAAAGTTATTAAAGGGCATTATTATGGTCACTTAAAAAGTGGTTTGTTCAATAAACAAGTGCGTTCCTCCTTCCAAAGGGAGCAGGGACCTTACATTCAGAGCAATGTTGGGGTGCGAGTAGTGGTAACAGAAAAAGTGAGATCTCAAGTCACTGGATAGGTCTCTCACTCTGACATTTAACATCATAATTTGTAATGTCACTTGAGCACCTGTTCAATTGTCTGATGAAAGGCAGCATATGTTTGTCACTTCAGATCCCCAGTCGAACTCTGACAGACCAAAGTCCTGTTTCCAGGCAGCATCTTGTTCAATTCAATTAATGAAGCATTGGCAAAGCAAACTGTTTGGGATTTTCTATGGGCAGAAATGTTCACGCTTTTTTCATATTTCTAAATTTACAACTTTTATATACTACAGTTGTTTACAATTCATCCCAATAAAATGAATAGCATGTTACTAGTAGTCTGCCCCTTTTCATTATAAAACAAAAAATAAGTCACTGCTAGTCTTGACCTTTGCTATAAAAAGGTAAATACACTTAGACAAGTTACATACCTTAGTTTAGAGCATTGTGCTACCATGCTGCATTGCTTCAAAATCAATTGACTAATTAATTGCCTTCCACTTAACTTTTTTACAGGCAGAGATAGCTTTTCAAAACCATATTAATGTGCCAATAATTTAGAAAACACAGACGACAATCTTTTTTCTCATACATGTAGTTAGCGCCATCTCTGAGCTAAAGCCAAAATCAATGAAGGAGTACTGGTTCAGACACCATCATGTTTCTGTGGGAAGTCAAAGACCTACCTGAAATATTTAAAGATATAAAAACAATCAATTGTATTTCAGCCCTAGGACCATTATGCGTCATCGAGTACCTGTTTTGATGTTTTATTTGTTTTTCATCCAGGCAACTACTGAAACCAGTGGGAGTTTGAGGTTTTTGTCAAAATATATGGTCGGAAGGGGTCTTACATTTCTCTGCTGTAACCTCCCCTAAGAGGGTGAGGTAAAATATATTTGACTTTAACAAACACTCACCTACCAAGATGCTTCCAGCGTGAATGAGGGCCAGAGGCGCCTCCAGATCTGCCACTTCGTGAGGTGAGATCATTTTTCTGACAGCTTCAACTTGCTCAGAAGCATGCATGTCTCTTGTCACTTTTGTTCTTTCTTTCTCGCCTTTACTATGATATCTTCAACCCCTTCTTTCCTCTGTTTCTGGTCATGCAATGCAGGTGGAGAAGAAAACGTTATTCATTTGTTGTGACTGCTACCCTCAACTTAGGGGCTCCCTTGTCCCTTGAAATGGCTACTTCTGGTAGAACTACTGTCTTGTTTCAGGATTAGTACTGTGTTACACACTACCAAAACACGAGGTTACACGATGCTCTATGTGCTGTGCTCTGACCCTTTACTTCTTAGACTCTTAACGTTAGCTACTAACCCCTTAGTACCTTAGTATTTGGCACATTTAGTATCAACAGTTGCCTTCTTAGGTGTTAGCTTCTCAATTTTCTTGGTGGGGCTCAGACAGTGATATGAAATCACCAAAATAGGTAGGGTATTGGAATTGATGTAATTTGACCATTGACCCCGATAACTTCATAGGAAGTGTATCATTCTCACATACTGTAATCAGGTATAATTAGCCCAGCCTTCATAAGGACCTTGAAAAGGTCGAAACACATGTTGGCATTTGGCATCTACTCCTCTGTGATTAATTGAAATCCCCTGTAAATTATCTACTTTACCTCTTTTATTTGTTATCCTTGTAATGTATCCACTGTTTGTACATGTAATTACTTCTACTGCACCAATGTAAGAAATGTGCCCAGATGCCTAAGGGCGTGGTGCACGATATAAATAAAAATACAATATAATAAAATATTTCAATCCACACATGGTTTTGCTTTGCAATATGGAAAAATAGCTTTGTCAATTTGATAAGTGATTTATCCGCATTTATGAGCGAGGAAGTGCAACTACCAAGACTGCTGAATCCCATTTCTACTTAAACCTAACTCATAGCTAATGAGCCTTTAGTAGTTACGAAAATGCGCGTGGATTGAGGTGTCACATTTCTTCATGTTCTATCAAAAGGGCTCGACACAATAAACACCACTAACAAACCTATTACGAAGCAGCTGGATGAAACATTTAAAAAGCTAAAAGTCCTTAAAAATATAAATCGTCTGTATAAAGTGCACTTTCTATAAAAAATATGGACAAGGCGCACTTACGGTACCCAGTCATTTTACCGAAAACCCCAAAAAATACTGAACATAATAATTAAATTTATATGGAGTGGGGTAAGGGGTTACAATGGGTGGGGATGGGGTTGCGGTGGGGTTACAAGGATAGAAAACTAGGGGATTTGGGACACCCCCGCAACATCCGAATTAAATAAAAATGTGTATTTTTTCTTTTTTTTTTTGGTGAAATGTAGCTCACTGAAATTGTCTGTAGTAAAATCACATATAACCATGCTTACTTGGCAGGTAGCATGGTCAAGACTGTCTGAACATCCACGTTTGAAGAAAAGGGGTTCAAAGGTGCTTGTGTGCTTGTTTTCTAATCGTCCCACAGTAGCAGCAGCATGGACAGGGCCTTCTGCGCCTTATCCGGGCTGCTTCTGTCGGTGTAGCCCTATTGTCCTGATAGCATGGGGGCGATTTAATCTCACTCAAGCCTGGCAGTCTATGCCAGGGGTGGCCCGGTACAATCAGCAACAGTGTAGAACTCCAAAATGCGGCTTGCACTATTTACAACAGCATCGGGCTCCCACAGACTCCTTGGACCCGCGCTGCGGGTGTGGAGCAGCCCGGGAACTTAGGTTGGGCCCACTTAGGCAGGAGGTAGGCCCACACACGGCACTCCCCTTCCTTCCACACAGAGGGCACTGAATAGTGAAACCTGGCAAAAGTGTTGCACTGCCCCCCTCCTTGCCGCAGGACAACGCGTTGAAGGGAGCCCGGACTGCTGCAGTGACTTCAATGAGCGGCACCCGCCCTGGCA
This sequence comes from Ambystoma mexicanum, assembly GCF_040938575.1. Lineage (NCBI taxonomy): Eukaryota > Metazoa > Chordata > Amphibia > Caudata > Ambystomatidae > Ambystoma > Ambystoma mexicanum. Next base: position 723,809,839 of record NC_090923.1, read on the forward strand.
ATGGGCCAACAGAGATCGGCCTGGGGTGGTGAAGCCGGGTGTGTAGTGTCCCTCCTGTCCATGGTGCAACGTGATAAAAAGACAGGATCAACCAGGTATTTAGTTTTGTGGGCATCGAGCAGAGCCCTGTTTCTGTATAATTATTTGGTTCTTCTTTAAAGGCCCCTCTCGTGGGCCATGCACAGCAGGGCCCTTCTAACAAAGGTGCAGCCCGAGGGAAGCCTGGGCTGTACCACTTCATATTTTATATATTAAAACACGTGCCGCACTAAGCCCCTGAAACGGGTAAGTAGTTACATAATTTTGGCACTAAGGAAAATAACGCAAAACTTTGAATTTGCCATGGATGTCATGGTTTGGTGAAGTCAGGAACCCTTGACTATTTCCAAGTTTTGCAGATTAAACTGGAGGAAGTAGACAACTGCTACCTCCATCTTATCTTAAATCAATGCTTTCTGCTTAGTCGTATTTCAATAGCTAAATGTGTACTGTGTTTAATGAAGCTTACTTGAAAAGCACCAAACTACATGTTAAATCACCCTGGAGTAATTAAACATGTATAGAAACATGCTAGGGAAAAATAAGGTTGATTTCATCTGAATGGACCAAAGAGCAGAACAGATGTCCAGCTGTAATATGATTCAATCGAGATAGGTATTTCCATTAAAAATCCATCTCGATTGCTTAGTACAGTACATTGTGCAATGCAATTTGTGTTTGTCTTAAAATCCATGAATGCCACTGATTTCTCGCAAGTAACTATTTGAGATGTTGACATACTTTCACTCATTCAACAATTGGTTAGTGTTGTTTGTGACGAATCCAGGGAATTTGTCCCTTTTCCCCAAGGGGAAGCCACCCTCTTTGGGACTAGGGAGGTGAGCCTGCTACGCAACACCCTCCCAAGAGGACAGGGCAAGCGGGATCCCTCTGGGGGTGACCCTCCGCCCACTGTTTGGGGCAGCAAGGAATGCCAAAGCCAGGGTTCTATTCCACCTCCTTTTTCTCCAAAGCCCCAAGTGGTTGTTGGTTATATGGGAGTTGAACAGGGCCGTCCAAAATACTGCACCCAATGGAATCTCCCCTTCCATATCAGGGAGAGACATGAAGACAATTAAACGCCAGCAGAGGATGAGAGAATCAGCCGCAGAGTGAGAATCAGCGGCTTGCACAGCCGTTGCAAAGGAGGGAGCCTCTCCCTCGCAGGAGGAACAGAGCGGAAGAGCCATAACCGTCGGCATGGTGGTTGGTGACCCAAGTAAATTCTGGATGTTCTGTTGACACTGTCATGGGTCAGCTGGAGATGTCTATATGCTCTCCTGCAAAGTGTTGGATAAAGCCATCTACAAGGCATGAACATTGCTTTTATGCATTAGCTGAATAAAGTGTTTGATTTACACAAAAATAATGACCTTTTTACAGAACCGAGCAAACCCCTTGATAACGTTTTCTTCCATGCATGTAAACAATCAGCTGTGGTGTGGAGTTTTCCTAAAAATGTATACGACCCACCAGTGTTAACAAACCAACATTAGCACTTTTATTGACGATTGGCACATAAGAAGGTCACCAATGATGACATTATCCAACGACTCTTTGCCTTAATTTCTGTTTTTGTATCTTGCAAAAGAGCTGCATGTGATGATAGCTTGGTGAAAAACAACAGACTGACTGAAAGTATAAATCACATCACAGCAGGAATCTTTGAATATTGAGGTTGCACTCATGTCAGCACCATACATCCCCAGGTCATTATTTATTTGTGGGGTTTGGGTCCTACGGGGACATATAACAACCTGGCACCTATGCATGACAGGTGAGGAGTTTCTAGGACCATAGAACTTTGGAACATTTCGTCGTGATTTCTGTAGCCTCAGTCCGCGGGCTCTGTCTTAATGCCAACTTCCCGGGAGCACCACCCCCACTGTTGAGAAAAGCCCGCATGTGGGTGTTGGTAATCAGAAACAGCCTTCCGACTAATCGTACAGGAGCGATAACCAAGATAACAATAATGTCTTGCCCTTGCTCTGTCTTGCCCTTCAGCTAAAGAGAAGACAGGTAGGAGTTGCACTGCTCTCATCAGCCTTTCCATATTGTTTAGGACAACGTGCACTCCGGGCAGTTTCTTAGAGTTTGCATGAACTGCAAAAGGGTAGAATGCACCACTCAAGCAGAAATCTTTTGCAAGAAACTTGCTAAGATGTTATGTCAAAACACCTCTTGAAATATCATGCAAATAGGCTTGTTTCTACCCAGTGGGGACCTCTTCCAACCAAAAAGCATTTGCGTTCATATCCTTCTTGCTTGCACGAGGACCAAGAGCCCATATAGCAAGTTAATTTAAAAAATCCTCACCACACCAACCATTCAACGCCTAGATCACACTCCACGTTAAAACGGCAAATATATTATCCATCACTTAGTAGGAACTGTTCATGACGCCCCTGCGTCCCTTATTTTCTGCAGACTTTTTTCTCAGTTATTTATGGGTGCTACTTTTGTTCCTCGACAGCCTTAGACACCCCAGATAAAGACGATATAACTCTCAAGGGATGTATTATGCCTTCACGTGAAGTAATTGGCTGTATACGTCATTATATTCTTTGCACCATTCAGGAAAAGTGGGATCAAGTGTACATTTAAGTCATAATAGGAAACATGCTTACATTGTATTCATTCATTCATTCATTCATTCATTCCATGACTAATGAAAACTTCAAATGTAAAAATAATGCATGTTTATTTCAAAAACAATTTCAATGAAGGGTCTTTCTAGTGCAAAACAAGAACAGCAGGGCTCCTGGCATGTGCAAGCAAACCCTATGACTGAAGTATTACCATGGTCACAGAGAATGGAGATTTAAAAAACAGTACAAATGTTCAAACACTGTACAATGTTCAAACCAATCGGCTCATTGTGGGAGAAAAATGTCTAATTTAATGGACATTTATAACATTCATTGTACAAGATATATCAATGTGCCACATGCAGACTGAACTGCATCAAGGTATGAAACACAACAGTTTGGCGAAAAATGACTTGGAGAAAAACAAGTGCGAGTGCAAAACGGTGCTCATGAGAGTTAGTTACAACCGATTGAGACACCAACCATTAATGGTTTTATTAATGAATGGCCATTTTTCTGCATTCTTAATTTCATACTATAAGAAAAAAATGTCACAATTATTTTGTATGTAATTTGTGTTTCATTGCTTTAAAAAACAATAAAGCCATCAGAAGACTTTTATCTGACTTTTTTGTTTTGTTTTTGCCAGGCCCTTACATCACTAGCCTAGTGTCAAAAATAATCTCCTAAGTAAAAAATGTCTATTCTTACAGGAAAATTATACCCACAAATGTAGCAAAAAGCAAAACACTACCATTTGCCTCAGTGCTTACTTCTCCAGGGTTTTTCAACGTATAAATGAATTTCAAGTCATCTCTATACCAAATCACGGTCTCATTTTCTTCTGTTGCTATGCGCTGATCTATATGGTAGATCATCTATTTTCTCAATTCCCAATTCATACATGTATTCAGACACAGTAAAACCTTAAAGGAATGGTTCGCCTAAAAAAATGTATTTAAAAAATAGATAGGCAATATTAAAAAAAATATACTCGCACTTTTAAAAAAAAAAATCCTATGTAAAATTTTGAGCTATTCAAGCTCAAAATTTGCAAAAGCAAGCACATGGGCGCATCCATTTTGTGAAATGGATGCCCGCCTGTGCTGGCTTTTGCTTTTGCGGCACTAATGAAGGAAAAGCCAGCCAGCTGTAGTAAACAAAAGCTACCACTGGGTGGCTTTTCCTTCATTGGTGCTGTACGCGGAGGACGGGGACCGGAGACTACAGGCAGAAAAGCTGCAGCTGCATCTCGGTAAGTGCTATTTTTTAAATAAAAATAAACACTAGCTGTGGGTTTTTTTTCTAAGTTTTCCGGGCTGGAGGAACCGCAGCTTTAGAAACGTATTTATGTTTGCGGTCGCTTTTGAAGCGACCGCAAACATAAATACAACATTATTGTGTTTGAAAACGCTGCGGTTTTTCTTTCCAAACTTGGAAAGAAAAACCGCAGCGTTTTCAAACACAACCGCGTTGTGTTTCTGCCTAAATCTGCTTTCCCATTTGGGGCTCTAGGGCTCCCAAGGCAGGCAGAAACACATGCGGTTGTGTTTACATGCCGCAGTGTTTTTGCCTACAGCTGATTTCCCATTTGAGGCTCTCGGGCTCCCTGTGGGGAGCCCGAGAGCCCCAAATGGGAAAGCAGATTTAGGCAGAAACACTGCAGCATTTAGCATTTCCCATTTGGGGCCCTCGGGCCCCCGTGGGGAGCCCAAGAGCCCCAAATGGAAAATCAGCTGTAGGCAGAAACACAGCGGCATGTAAACACAACCACGTGTGTTTCTGCCTGCCTTGGCTTTCACTTAGGCAGGCAGAAACATACGCGGTTGTGTTTGAAAATGCTGCGGTTTTTCTTTCCGAGTTTCTCAGGCTCCTCCGAGCCAGAGGAGCCTTGGAAAGAAAAACCGCAGCGTTTTCAAACACAATAACGTTGTATTTATGTTTACGGTCGCTTCAAAAGCGACCGCAAACAAAAATACGTTTTTAAAGCTGCGGTTTTATTTCTAAATTTTCCGGGCTCCTCCAGCCCGGAAAACTTAGAAAAAAAAACGCAGCTAGTGTTTATTTAAAAACAAAAATAGTACTTACCGAGATGCAGCTGCAGCTTTTCTGCCTGTAGTCTCCGGTCCCCGTCCTCCGCGTACAGCACCAATGAAGGAAAAGCCACCCAGTGGTAGCTTTTGTTTACTACAGCTGGCTGGCTTTTCCTTCATTAGTGCCGCAAAAGCAAAAGCCAGCACAGGCGGGCATCCATTTCACAAAATGGATGCGCCCGTGTGCTTGCTTTTGCAAATTTTGAGCTTGAATAGCTCAAAATTTTACATAGGAATAAAAAAAAAAAGTGTGAGTATATTTTTTTAATATTGCCCATCTATTTTTTAAATAAAAATTTTAGGCGAACCATTCCTTTAAGTTGAGTTACTCAAACCAATTAAACCTGGTGAATTAGTGAAACCCGTCGGCAAGCAGTTGCAATTTGGGCTTAGGTTAGTTTGAGCTGTGGCATCCAAGAGAAGAAGCTGGGTCTCCAGTCATTATTTCGAATACAAAGGGGTCGAATACAATACGTTAGAATCAAAAGGATCGAAAAAAAATGTCTTTTTTTTTTGGGGTTGGTATAGGAAAAATTAGTGGTTTTTCCCCAAAAAACAGGGGCTTGGGGGGACCCCGCCCCCCCCCCCCAAAAAATGAACAAAACGTGCATTTGATCTTTTTTTTCTCTGATCCTTTTGATTAGAACGTATTGTATTCAATCCTTTTGTTTTAGAAACTTTAACTATAAAGCATACAGCATATTTGAGAACCTGAGAACTATCAACAATAGTTTGTTGGAATCCTGTTTTCCACTTGAAAAGAAACTACTGCTGATCCTTCAAGTCCATCTAGCTAAAGAGCTGTTTGACAAATCCCTTTCAAAGCACATCAAGGAATTAATAGAAATGCAACTGCAAGAATTTGTGGACATCAAAAACCTATTGCCTGGTCCCCCAAACGCTTCCAATCTGGCATGGAGACTGTTTTGTCTTGTTTCTAGATGATCTCACACTAGTGGCCAATGGCAAGGGCATCCAAGTACTCATTTGGTTGCATCTATCAACAGTCCTCAGCACTTTCTTTTGAGCAGCAATCTCTTTATCGCCTGAACAACTTCAGAATACAGGGAAAACTCGGAAGTGGGATGAATAATTTCTGTTGGGCAGCTATGCATACTTGAGATTCCAGTGCCTTTCTCTTCCTTTTGGCAAATGCATGACCCCTGTGGCAAAGTTGGTTGAGTCATACAATGCAACATCTTGTATGCATGCTGATAATACTCAAGTACCAATGCAAAAATATTCCTCAGTCTAACACATACAATACACCGATCAGAAGAATTAGCAAAGAAAAATGGCAGGAGTAAATTCATGCAAGCAATTCTTTATCAAATATTGTAACTATCTAAATCATCTGCTGTAAAAGTATTTTAAATAGCGCAAAATGTGCAAACATTTCTTTTCTTATTGTTTGTCTGCTGATATAAAGTCCAAACCAAACAACACCTCCAAACTCCACTGCAATCTAATAAACGCAAAATCCATGTCAAAACACTCAACAGAGTTCTTCAACCTACTCTATGACAACGGCATTGACATCCTGTTCATCACAGAAACATGGCTGGACGACAACTACAAAATCACACTCCAAAGCTACCTTCCAACAAACTTCAAATGCCTTCAAATAAACAGGAAAAACAAAAAAGGAGGCGGCATCGCAATAGTATTCAAAGAACACCTGAAAATAAAAACAGATGAACTGCTCAACATCCTCAACTGTGAAACCATGGTAATACACCTAACAGCGACCGCAAAAACGAACATTACATTCATCCTGGTGTACAGACCACCGACATAAGATGCAACCTTCGTCGACAACTTCATAGAAGCCATCACCAACATAGCCATCAATCACGAACACCTAATCATCTTGGGGATTTTAACATCTGGTTTGAAGACAGTGACACCAACTCCCAAAACTCACGACAACTAGTCAAAGGGGCAACACACTCGGCAGGACACACCCTTGACGCAATGTTCGCCAAGGAAAAACTCATCACCACGGCTCCGGCGATACATATACTGTGGAGCGACCATCTCAAAATCCCATTCGTGATCACTCTGCCTACTCAAGTCTGCATCCAACCTCCTAAACCCACAACCACCACAAAAAGAAACTGGAAACACGTGAAAGAAAGCAACCTATTTGAACAACTGGAATTAACCAAACCCTCAACTACAGAACTAGAGCTAGCTGACCTAGACGGGAAAGCGGAGCTACTACACAAATGGATTGCAGATACAATTGACAAGATTGCCCCAGAAAAACCATTCACCCCATCAAAAAAAGAGCAATGGCAAAATGGTTCACCCTGCTATTAAGCTCTATGAAAAAGGAAAAAAAAAGATGGAACTGGAATGGAGAAAAGAATACAACCCAGACAAAAAAACACTGTTCCATATACAAATCCGCGCATACAAGAAGGAAATTCAAAAGGCGAGGAGAAGGCATTAAAGAGATGAGAAACCCACCAGGCTGCGACAACACCCCAAACCCCTCAGAGAACCTATGCAACGACCTGGCAGACCACTTCAAGAAAAGAATCAATGACATCCGACAAACTATACAAAACAGACCAACCAACCACAACTTACAACCAAACGAACCTAACACAGAACCACAGCACAAACTCAAAAACTTTCCTGAAATCTCAGCAGAGGCATTCGCCTTGCTGGTATAAAACACAGCAAGAAAGCGGGATCAACCATGAACCCCTGTCCCCCGGACATCTACAAATCAATCCTCGCACAAGGAACACCAGCAGAATATTACAGAACCCTTCTAAATCTATCACTAGCAACAGGAACTGTACCGAGGACCTTCAAATCAGCATATATAAAACCACTTCTGAAAAACAGATGTGGCAACGTAGAAGACCTCTCCAACTACAGGCTGATTTCAAACATTCCCTACCCGGCAAAACTCCTCGAAACCTACGTATATAAACTAACCCAAGAACATGTAGAAAAACACCACCTGCTAGACCAAGCTGAAGTCGGTTTCAGACCGGCAAGAGGAACAGAAAAAACACTACTATCCATCTGGGACGACCTAAAAACTAACGCAGACTCAAACACAACCTCAGCCCTTATTCTGCTCGACCTCTCCCCAGCCTTCGACACGGTTAGCCATGACACCCTAACCATAAGACTGGAAGACATAGGCATAACAGCCACAGCACTACTCTCGACTAAATCTTTCCTAGCAGATAGAACAGAAACAGTATGGATTAAACCCTTCAAATCCACTGCACGAGTTAACGACTGTGGAGTACCACAAGGATACTCACTATCACCACTGTACTTCAACATTTACCAGACCTCAGTTATAAGAATCTTCAAAAAATACATTACATGCTACAACTACGCAGATGATATCCAAATCATCTACAAAAACAAAGACACCCAAGCTGATCATTCAACCCTAATCGAATGTCTAAAAGAAGTCTTCAGCTGGATGAATGTGAACAACCTGAAAATCAACCCAGGAAAGACAGAAATCATGATCATATCCAAAGACCAAGGGAACGAAACCGCCATGCCGTGGACAAAAGAAATGGGAACCACACCATCACCATCTAAGGTAGTAAAAAATCTGGGAGTCCTGATGGACAACACCCTAACCTTAGAACCACAAATAAATGCAACAGTCAAGAAATGTTTCTTCCTCCTCCACACGGCAAGAAGAATCCTATCTTTCCTCTCCTCCACGCACAACACACTCACTATCGTTGCCCTCATCATGTCAAGAATCAACTATGCTAACTGCCTCTATCTCGGGATACCAGAATACCTCCTGAAGAAACTACATCGGATTCAAAATACAGCAGCCAGACTACTCCTCAAACTATCCAGAAGAGACCACATCACTCCTGCCCTAAAAACACTACACTGGCTCCCAGTAAAACATTGCATCACCTTCAAAACCATGTGCTGTGCATAACACACAGAGCAATCAGTGGACAAGAAGCAGAATTCCTACAAAAGAAAAAAACAATCTACAAGCCAACGAGACTCCTCAGGTCAAGCAACAAAATCTGCCTGGAACTAAAACCATACCTTAAGAAAAAACTTGGAGGCACCTCCTTCTACCAATTAGCCACAAAAACCTGGAACAACATCCCAAAAGAAATAAGAAACACCAAAGATCACCTAAAATTCAGGAAATTGCTAACAACCTGGCTCTTGAACACCACAGACCCAAACTGAAAACCAAAACAACAGAAAGGAAAAAGGATGACTAAACATAAGAGAAAACTGACAAATCCCAGAACGGACTAAGAAACTCCCACAACACCCAGACAGGTGACGCCAAGGAAAATATAACACAAGCGACACCCATAAAGACAAAATCAACGACGCCAGCCAATCCCGCCCAACTTCCTCACTCGCCCCTTAGCTGCTACTAGGTACCACAATGTTATAGAATTGTCAAATATTAGCAATCACCACACTAATTGAGTAGTGGACATTAGCAGGTACACTGGCTACATGAGTGGGAAAGGGAGACAGGTAAAGATGTGAAGGAATTTGATGGAAGTGGAGGCCCAATGTGAAAGGGACCGTGAATACCAGAAAAGCCCAGATCAGGGCAGAGGCGCAGACATGCTCCCACACCCCATCTGGGGAGATTACGCAAACGCAGTGCCTAAATCCAAGAGAGAAATGCCAACTAATCGATTCCACTAACAATTTCCCCCTCTGCATCCACCTCTCAAACTCCAAACCAAACACAACCACAAACCTACAGCACAACAAACTGCACAAACTTCACTACATTGCAACAACAAAACAAAAAAACACACATAGAATCGCACAACATTACACGACGACTACCGGCCGAAAACACCCCAGGCCCAGCCAACGGAACCATCGGGCTGCGGCCGCAAACAGCACATCACTGCTTTCTTGCACTTTTCCAGCTTCCCCTCACTAACTCACCCTCCCTTCCTCTTTCAGAGCCGCCAGAGCACCAGGGGATCACTCCGGTGGTGATAGTGCACGGTACAAATATCCTTTAACATTAACATTAACATATAGAAATCTTCTACCAAATATTATTTCATTCGAAATGTGCAATATTTATAATGGATAAGCTCGAGTTTCTGTTATTGGGATTCCTATCTTCTGTCCTAGCCTTCTTCAGGATCAAACAAACTAATTTCAATGTTATTCAGTTGTGACCTAGAATCAATATGAATTATACACTATTTGTAGTGCACCATCAATATTATGACACAGAAACTGGGATATTGTTTGAGCAGGCTATACAGCAAATCAACTTTTTATTATTATTAGGGTAGTAACTGAGCGTGGACCTAGCTTTGGTAAGCCACAGAGCGCTTTACAATCATTGGGGGAGAACACAGTAAGGGAAGCAGAGAAAAGGGGAGCAGGTAGCTAAAAGGGGAGGGCGACGCTGGGCAATTGGCAGCAAGGTATCTGCAAGCAACCAGGGGAGCAGACAGTGGTGAGCAGATCACTGAGTCTACGGTAGAGTAGGGAGTGAAAGGTGTGTGCACATAGGAGTTACGGAGGAGCCATTCCTTGAAGAGAACGGCCTTGAGCTATTTACTGAACTGTAGAAGCGATGGGTCAAGTCTGATGTTTTCTGGGAGGAGGTTCCAGAGTCTTGGAGCATAGACAGAGAAATCTTGTATTGTGGTTCTTTGAACTTTGATCAACTGTACACACTAAATCTGACTGCCGTTAAGTAAACGCCATTTGGTGTGATGCAAAAGTGTATATCTGAAGGTATTAAATAATGAAGTGTTAACCCTGAGAAACAATGTCTTGTCAGTACTATCCCTGAAATCAGTTTTAAATAGCATTTTATAATTAAATTACTTTTTCAAATTAACTCACCCAACTGTTGTCAAAAATATTTGATAATTGTGACTTGTTTTTTCAAAAGGGTTCTTGTTTTGTATTAGGTGACAGCGCTGGTTCTCTCTAAGGCATCAGGTAGGCTCTGTAAGCGAAATCAATTGAGCCAGCAATGTAATGTTTTGCTTCATGTTCCTATTTTTACTGTTTTAAATTGTGTATTTATATTGTGATTTTTTTTGAGATCTCCATAGCATCCTTTTAGTCATTTTTAATATCTTTGACTTGTGCCATACCTTCTTTTATTGTGTGATTGCAACCCGATTTTAGCTTTTAACTGGTATTGTGAACGCTCTGCCCAATATAATTACTACACAAGCTCCTCTTCGGTGCCTCTCTAATTCACAAAGCCACGGTCTGCATCTCGCTATCGGGTGTTAAAGCAGCCGTGACTCGTGCTCCTCTTAGTCCCTGAACTACACTACCGAGACTGCCTGGTGGATCTCACGCCGCATATATGTGCATTTCAGGCGCGTGAGTGCCGGTGCAAGACAACCAATTGGTCTGTGGCGGTCCGTGAAGGGCAGGAAGAGAGGAAGAGGCAGACATTTCTGCTGCTGCTGATAATGGGTATTGCTGAAGTCCTGGCTGCTATAGCTGCAGCCAGAACTATTTTTGACATCAGTAAAGCTGCACCGGACATCAATAAAACAGTAACTTTGGGCACTGTTGAAATGAATAGCAGCGGTTCAGGACAATGTATCCACACCCCGGGAGGGGCTAGCCCAGTAGGATCGTTAGAAGGGTTGGTCATAAAGGAAGCCATAGTGCTGCCTGACATGAATAGCACCTTAGATACCTTACTGGACTCAGAAGAAACCCAGGCAGTTTTACCCCAGACATATGAACTGGCCATCATGCAGGAGAATGATAAGTCTAAAAACCACCAAATTAAAGATGTAAAGAGTGTTCACGATATTAAAATGGGTGACTGCAATCCCCTCCGATTTCTATTACTTAACACCAGATCTATGGTGAAGCATGCAGTGGAAATAGCGGATTATATAATGGAGAAGGACTTAGATATTTGCTCCTTAACAGAAACGTGGTTGCATAAAGCCTCAAGCCCATCCCTGGCACTTGCTGTTCCCAATGGCTACACGGTTTTATGTACCAATAGGGAGAACCAGGGTGGGGGTGGGGTTTCAATTATCTATATAAATTCCTTGGAGATATGGAAATATGACATCCTAGGCTGTGACGGATGTATTTGTTTTTTAAAATAAGAACAGATGCATCCACAACGGTTAATGTTTTGCTGATCTATCTTAGTCCAGGGCTGATAGCTCAGGCTACGCCTGTTATTGAGTTGATTGAAGCTGATTGAAGTGAAGTGATTGAAGTTCATAATTATTTGACTCTGAGTACGTGTGTTTGAGTGTGCCATTTGTAAATTGCTGTTTTTTCACTGCATAGAAAGGTACTTCTACTCCATACGAAATTTACCATAAAGAAACTAAGAAACTGTGTTTGAGTGTGCCATTTGTAAATTGCTGTTTTTACACTGCATTGAAAGGTACTGCTACACCATACGAAATTTACCAGAAAGAAACTAAGAAACTGTGTTCGCCGCATTTACTTGATTAATGCAGCTGTGTGTGTGACATCCCCCTGCATTATTTGAAGTGTTAGAATTTGGAAGCTAGCACCGCTGTTCACAAGTATTTTGCAAACATTTAAAAAATGGAGTGAAGGAAAGCCCTTTGTTTTGATTTTAATAGAGCTCACAAGGCAGCTCGACGAACTACATCTCCCAGCAGCACTTGAGCTGCACATAGGGAAACGTCAGGCGCTTCAGCGCCGGCGCTTCTGGGACGGTGCCGGTCTACGCCGGTCCCGGCGGCCACTACTTAACCTCTTCTCTCTCCCTCTAACACAGGTTAGTCCAGGGCTGATATCACAGGCTACGCCTGTTATCGAGTTGATTGAAGCTGATTGAAGTGAAGTGATTGAAGTTCATAATTATTTGACTCTGAGTACGTGTGTTTGAGTGTGCCATTTGTAAATTGCTGTTTTTACACTGCATAGAAAGGTACTGCTACTCCATACGAAATTTACCAGAAAGAAACTAAGAAACTGTGTTCGCCGCATTTACTTGATTTTTGCAGCCGTGTGTGTGACATCCCCCTGCATTATTTGAACTGTTAGCATTTGGAAGCTAGCACCACTGTTCACAAGTATTTTGCAAACATTAAAAAAATCGAGTGAAGGAAAGCCCTTTGTTTTGATTTTAATAGAGCTCACAAGGCAGCTCCACAAACTACATCTCCCAGCAGCAATTGAGCTGCACATAGGGAAACGTCGGGCGCTTCAGCGCCGGCGCTTCTGGGACGGTGCCGGTCTACGCCAGTCCACGGCGTCCCACGGCACACGGCACTAAACGCTGTCGGATTCTCTGTGTAAAAAAGCCATCACAGGCGTTTAAACCTCAGGTATGGGTTATCCTAATTTGAGTGATTTACTATCCCAGGCAATCAAACTACCACACCAAGAGCTAGTTCAAGACTATATTAATGCCAGACCTGACCCGCCTACAACAAACACCATAGGAAATGAAAACACAGCACCAACAACAGTCCATCACATGAAAAAGCCACTGAAGAGCCATAATGTAACTGAACCAGAACTCCCGAAACTAAAAATTGCTTTGCTTAACACAAGGTCACTGCCAAAACATGCACAAGAGATCCATGACTACATCATAGATGAAGGGCTAGATATCTTATGCCTAACAGAGAGATGGCTCCAAGAAGCAATGGGCCCCACCATTGATACAGCAGTACCATCCGACTATAACATTTATTTCAAAAACAGAGAAAATGGTAAAGGTGGAGGAGTGGCGATAATCGCTAAACAAACCCTCAAATTGTTTGCCGCCCCTATACAGTGCAGAGGCTGTGAGGTTATTCACCTCAAATTGACACCTACCCACAATAACTGCACAAACATAATAGTCATCTACAGACCACCGTCCCTATTATCGGAATTCAATGATGAACTAATCACCATCCTTAATAATCTCAAATCCACCAATACGGAGACTATACTCCTGGGGGACATTAATAGATGGAGGGGCAATCGCAATGACCCACAGGCCATCGCCCTAGAGGAACACCTAGTTAATTGTGCCTTTACTGTAATCAACAATGGTCCCACCGCTACCACTGGGAATCAGCTTGATTGGATAATCAAAAATAACACAGAAGTGGCGCTGCTAGGAACCTACCCATGTATATGGACAGACCACTATAAAATCGAAATCCTCCTCACTCTAAAACAAAAAACGGTCAAAATAGACAACTCACCCAAAATAGTACTCGACAGGAATCTGAAAAAAAATCACCAGTACATTGCTAGCAGAAGAAATGGACAAAATCATGACTGAAATTAAAGATGATGATTCATGCGAAAATATCATATCGATATATAATCGAGGCATGAAAGAATTACTCGACCGCCAAGCCCCATTGAAAAATAAACAGGTCAGGTCAAATATAAATCACCAAAAATGGTTCAACAACGAAGCTATTGAACTCAAAAAAGAAAAACGGAACCTAGAAAGGAAATGGTTAAAAGAACCAACAGAAACAAATAAAATGAAATGGAAGAATGCTGATCACAGATACAAGACAAAAATCATAGACCTTAAGAAAAATCACTATAATGAACTTATTGACACCACCTCCAACTCCACTGGCAAACTCTTCCAAATTCTCAAATCCATTGATAAACCTAAGGCACTCACCCCACCCTTTCAGCCGACAGAATTAGATTGTGAGAAGGTTCAAACGGCCTTCCAAAACAAAATCATTAAGGCCAGAGAGAATATCCTTAATTGCCAGAGTTACAGCCCACCGACCCAAGACAAACTTAACGAAAGCAAGGCCGATACTGAAACTACTAAATTTCAGTTTAGACCTATAACAATCGAAGAGATGAAGAAAACGCTCTTGTCATGATCTCTGCTTCCAAAAGGTCAGGGTTTTCCCAACTCCCTTGGAAGCAGATCCATAACCCAGGTTCCGAGTGCCAACCAGTCCCAATTGGGACCTTTTGGACCCAGTCCTGGCGCCAGTGGCACCAGGCTCATAAATATGCCCAGTCCCAGCGGTGGAAGCGCCGGGCTCATAATGCTTGGGTGGACTTACCTGCAGCAGACCATGCTGCTTACTTGCCTGCCAGTTGAGCCTCTGATCCTCTTCTGTTTGGAACTACTTTTCCTGTTGGGTGGGGCTGGAGCCACTCCCTAGATTCAGAACACTGGAACTCTTCTGGAAGGCAGGAACTCTTTTTTTACCAGGAACTCTTTTCTTACTTAGGCGTGGCTGTGGAAGGAGACACCTAGGCACTACAGGAGGCTATTTAAACCACACCCGGTGGATGAATCTTGCTTTGCGTTATTCTGCACCCTCTGCAGCAGAACGCTCATCGTGTCTTCTGCATCCGGTCCTGGGCCTAAGGAAAAAGGCTTACCATCCTGAATCCAGTCTTCAGCAACACCTATAAAGACAAGAAAGAACAGGTTAGCATTCCGGCATCTGAAAGGCAAAGGCTTACCTACTCTTCGTGCGCTCCGGAGGTCTTCACACTGCATTCCGGCATCTGAAAGACAAAAGCTTACCAACTCTTCGCACGCTCCGGAGGCCGTCGGCGGTGCATCTCGCATCTGAAAGGCAAAACAAGGTGCGTTTAAAGACATTGGGGAACTTTAATACTCACGTGCCATTACTCCTTTCCACATCTAACCCAGTGGGTATCCCGGCACCCTGCAGCCGCTCCGAACTTGTACCTGCAAAATAAAAAGACAGTTAGAGCGCTTTGTGAAGCTGGCAACAAGCGCTTACTTACGTGCTTCCAGGCGCTTCTATTCCTCACACGGGCTCCATCTTCAACTCACTTCAGCCCGTCATCCGCCATCGCCGGAACCCTGCAAAACAAGAGACATCATTATTAAAGACTTTAAAGACATTTGAGTTACTCGAAACTTACCGTTCGTGCAGTAAACGACGGACAGCAGTCCTCTGAAGTCAAGAGGCCTGCGCTACCTATCCAGTGAAGAACCTGGCTACAGCACCCTGCCCCGAGGCAGATGGAGAGCTCGGCATTCACTTACCTAAGGTGAGAGCGTTAACCTGTGGGGGTCTACAGGAGAGGAGAAGAGGAAAGAGATAGGGACACCCCAATAACCCCAGTTCATTAACCCCGTATTTTCTATCTGCAGACATCTTACTCTGCACGTCAGGCATACAGGGCACAGAGGTCCAGCCCAAAGAGCCAATCGGGTGCTGCACATCACCTTTGAAGATACGGTAGTCGCCCAGTCAAGACCGGCGCCTCTGCGAGAATCAGGTGAGCGTTACAGAACGCAAAGCCTACCGCAAAACTCTCGCCCAGGCGCTATGGAAACCTCGGATACTGACCACCTAGCCCGGTTACTTGGAGAACTAAGGGCAGAAGTGCATGCAGCTCGTCAGGAAACGAACGCTCTAAGAAGGGAACTAATTATTTTCAAGGAGAGAACAGATGATCTTGCTAGACAATTGCTACAGTCACAAGCCGGACAGACCCCGCTACCCGCATCAGGGGCAAATCTTCCTTCAACATCCTCTATGAATCCAGTGCAGATCAACCTACCTGGGAATGTACCTCTGGCTCCGCCCGAACGATTTTCTGGTGACCCAAAGAGGTTTGCGGTATTTATCAATCAGTGCCGGTTGCACTTCTTATGCCGGCCAGCAGCCTTTCCAACTGATCAAGCTAAAGTAGCTTTTGTACTTTCGTACCTTAGTGGCAATGCGGCAGACTGGTCGATCCCTCTAGTTAATCAAGATGATCCGATTCTCCATGATTTTCAAGCCTTTCAGCTTAGTATGGAAAAACTGTTCGCAAGACATGCACAGGGGCAGGCCTTGGACAATGAGCTTCTTTCGTTGCGACAGGGTAATCAAGACCTTTTGGCTTATATTGCATCTTTCAATAGACTAATAGTGGAAACTCAATGGCCTGAGGACAAAAGGATTACGCTGTTTTATAGAGGTCTACGTGGAGAGCTCAAAGACGTTTTAGCCCAAGTAGTGAATCCCCCACAAGACTGTTCGGATTATATAGACTTGGTCGTTCAAATAGATCACAGACTGCAGAACAGGAAGGCCGATCGTTCCAAGTTTGATGCTCGAGTATTTTCCAAACCGCCAACTCCTTCCAAAGGAGTAGACTCCGGGGAACCCATGCAAATAGGGGGTCTGAAAGGTCCTCTAACACAAAGGGAGCGGGAAAGGAGAAAACAGTTGCAATTATGCCTATATTGCGGAAACTCAGGGCACTTTCTTCGAGACTGTCCGGTGAAACCTGCCAAGAAGGCAGTAGGAGCTGCAGTTACCACAGTTACAAACTCTGAGCAGGGAAACAACCTCGCCCGACAAGAATAGAGGTCCTCTTGCCGAGCGTGAAAACCAGTTCGGTGACCTCGCATTTCGTGATACCTATGGTCCTCATTAGCCCTGATAATCCGGGTCGATTACATGCAATTGAAGCTTACGTCGACAGCGGTGCCATCGGCAATTATGTGGATCATGAAATGGTTTTGAGGATGAATCTAACTCTTTGTCCCAAGGCTGTAAAGGACGTCATTACTACGGTGGATGGTACGGAGATAGCCTCCGGGCCAGTAACGCACACCACTCAAGAGGTGACGCTAGTAAGTCAAGATGGACACCATGAGAAGATCGTGTTCGATGTGATCAAGGCCCCTCAGTTCCAGATTATTCTAGGAATACCTTGGTTAGAGAAACACAATCCTCTGATCGATTGGCGAGCAAGAACGGTCCAGTTTCCAGAATGTGTCTCTACGTGTCACCCTCCACCTGGTGTTGCACTGGCAGCAATTTCTTCAGAGACTCCCCAGTTACCTCCAGAATACCTAGAATACCAAGATGTTTTCCGGAAGGAGCAGGCTAACTCTCTACCTCCTCATAGGTCTTATGACTGCCAGATAGACCTGATACCTGGATCTACTCCTCCTTGTAGTAGAATTTATGCCCTCACCGAGCCTGAGAACCTTCACCTTCGACAATACCTGGATCAATACCTGGCAAATGGGTTTATTCGTCCCTCCAAGTCCCCTGCCTCTTCAGCTTTGTTCTTCGTTCCAAAAAAGGAAGGAGACCTTAGAACTTGTATCGATTATCGCTCCCTGAACCAGATCACCGTTAAGAATAGATATCCGTTACCTTTGATCCCTGAACTCCTGGACCAAGTCAGAAAAGCATGCATATATACAAAGCTGGATCTTAGAGGAGCTTACCACTTGGTACGAGTAAAAGAGGGCGATGAATGGAAGACGGCCTTCCGCACCAAGTATGGGCTATTTGAATATCAGGCCATGCCCTTCGGACTTTGCAATGCCCCGGCCGCCTTTCAATATTTTATGAACGATGTCCTCAGAGAGCTCATAGATGTGTGTGTTGTTGTTTACATCGACGACATTCTCGTTTATTCTTCATCGGAATCTGAACATCGGAAACACGTGAAAATGGTCCTCGAAAGATTGCGTCAACACAAACTTTTCGCTAAGTTGGAAAAATGTGTTTTCAACGTGACTGAAGTTGAATTCTTGGGATTCATATTATCACCTGGCGGAGTGCGTATGGATTCAAAGAAGGTCGATGCAGTTCTCAAATGGCCATCACCATCCTCCGTAAAAGGTGTGCAAAGCATGTTAGGCTTCGCTAACTTTTACCGCAGGTTTATCCCCGAGTTCTCTCGAATAGTCCAGCCCATCACTGCCTTGTTAAAGAAAAACAAACGTTTTGAATGGTCTACCGAGGCGGAACAAGCTTTCCAGGATTTGAAGACTAAATTTATCTCTGCACCAATCTTAAAACACCCTCGCCCCGAACTCCCCTATATCGTGGAAACTGATGCTTCAAGCCTTGACATGGGGGCAGTTCTATCACAAAAGGACCCGGTAACCAATCAGTTGCATCCCGTGGCATTTTGGTCCCACAAATTCTCGCCTCCTGAAGTCAATTACACGATTACTGACAAGGAACTTCTGGCTATCAAGTCTGCCTTTAAGGCTTGGCGGCATTATCTGCTGGGGGCCCGACACACCGTTACTGTGATTACGGATCACCGAAACCTGCAATATTTGAAAACCGCAAAAGCCCAATCCTCTAGACAACTCCGTTGGGCATTATTCTTTGCCGAGTTTGACTTCATAATTACCTATCGACCTGGTACCAAGAACGGTAAAGCCGATGCCCTTTCTCGGATGGGAGTGGAAGAACACTTGATCAACCCTAAACCTGTACCAATCATTCCCGAACAAAGAATTCTGGGTGTAATCACCACAGAATCCATAGAGGAAGTTAAGGATAAAGCCAGGCAACTTGTAACTCCAGCAGACATACAGAATTGGCATCTGCAGGGAAAGGACTTTGCAGTAAAGGACAACTTATTGTATTTCCAAGAACGATTATACCTACCCAGCACAGATTTACAGAAAAAAGTAATCTCTTGTTATCACGACTCTTTAATGGAAGGTCATCCCGGTATAGCCAAGACCTCAGAAAAGATCAAGCGCTACTTCTGGTGGCCGTCTTGGAAAAAAGATATCAGAGACTTTATAATGTCCTGTGGAGTATGCGCCCAAAACAAGAGTCAAAAGGAAAGACCGGCAGGCCTCTTACGCCCTATTGACATCCCACCTCGCCCTTGGCATACGCTTTCTATGGACTTCATCACCGATCTACCTCCATGCTCCGGATACAATACGATTCTAGTAATCGTGGACTTATTCTCCAAGATGGCGCATTTCATTCCGCTCAAAGGCTTGCCAACAGCAGCAACTCTGGCCCGAGAATTTCTCGAAAACATCGTCCGACTGCACGGTTTTCCTTCGGTTCTAATTTCGGATCGAGGTAGTCAATTTATTTCTCATTTTTGGCGAAGTTGCTGTCGGTCGGCTCAAATTGATGTGAGACTATCGACCAGTCACCACCCTCAGACCGACGGACAAACCGAGAGGACCAATCAAACTCTGGAACAGTATTTACGCTGCATGCTGCAACAAACTGAAAAAACTTGGAAAGATATCCTTTGGATAGCCGAGTATGCCTACAATAACTCTGTCCATTCGGGAACTGGGAAAACCCCGTTTTTTCTTTTGTACGGCAGTCACCCTCGAACCTCGGAGTTGGATCCCCTCCAAGATCTTGAAACACCAGCAGTAGACTACCTGCATTCTACAATCACCCAAGCCTTTAAGGAAGCTGTTTCTCACCTTCAAAGGGCTAAAGAACAATACAAGAAAGGAGCAGATCAACATCGGAAGGAAGCCCCTCACTATCAAGTAGGGGATCAAGTCTGGTTATCCACCAGATATCTATCTCTAAAAGGGCCACGCACATTCAACCCAAGATACCTTGGTCCCTATTCCATCACTACCATAGTAAACCCAGTAGCGGTCAAGTTGGACTTGCCCCCGCACATGAAGATACATCCGGTCTTCCACATCTCTCTATTAAAACCCGTGCAACCTCAAACCCGACTAACCAAATCTCCAAAACCTATTCTAGTTGATGGAGAACTCGAGTTTGAAGTCAAAAGCATTCTGGACTCCAAGATCTCCAAATCTAAACTATTCTACCTAATTGACTGGAAAGGCTACGGCCCCCAAGAGAGATCCTGGGAACCTGCTGAATATGTCCACGCTCCTCGCCTCATCAAAAGATTTCACCGAACATTTCCTGACAAGCCAAAACCCCCGGAGAAGCCCGGTTTGGGAGGGGCCTTGAGGGGGGGTACTGTCATGATCTCTGCTTCCAAAAGGTCAGGGTTTTCCCAACTCCCTTGGAAGCAGATCCATAACCCAGGTTCCGAGTGCCAACCAGTCCCAATTGGGACCTTTTGGACCCAGTCCTGGCGCCAGTGGCACCAGGCTCATAAATATGCCCAGTCCCAGCGGTGGAAGCGCCGGGCTCATAATGCTTGGGTGGACTTACCTGCAGCAGACCATGCTGCTTACTTGCCTGCCAGTTGAGCCTCTGATCCTCTTCTGTTTGGAACTACTTTTCCTGTTGGGTGGGGCTGGAGCCACTCCCTAGATTCAGAACAGTGGAACTCTTCTGGAAGGCAGGAACTCTTTTTTTTACCAGGAACTCTTTTCTTACTTAGGCGTGGCTGTGGAAGGAGACACCTAAGCACTACAGGAGGCTATTTAAACCACACCCGGAGGATGAATCTTGCTTTGCGTTATTCTGCACCCTCTGCAGCAGAACGCTCATCGTGTCTTCTGCATCCGGTCCTGGGCCTAAGGAAAAAGGCTTACCATCCTGAATCCAGTCTTCAGCAACACCTATAAAGACAAGAAAGAACAGGTTAGCATTCCGGCATCTGAAAGGCAAAGGCTTACCTACTCTTCGTGCGCTCCGGAGGTCTTCACACTGCATTCCGGCATCTGAAAGACAAAAGCTTACCAACTCTTCGCACGCTCCGGAGGCCGTCGGCGGTGCATCTCGCATCTGAAAGGCAAAACAAGGTGCGTTTAAAGACATTGGGGAACTTTAATACTCACGTGCCATTACTCCTTTCCACATCTAACCCAGTGGGTATCCCGACACCCTGCAGCCGCTCCGAACTTGTACCTGCAAAATAAAAAGACAGTTAGAGCGCTTTGTGAAGCTGGCAACAAGCGCTTACTTACGTGCTTCCAGGCGCTTCTATTCATCACACGGGCTCCATCTTCAACTCACTTCAGCCCGTCATCCGCCATCGCCGGAACCCTGCAAAACAAGAGACATCATTATTAAAGACTTTAAAGACATTTGAGTTACTCGAAACTTACCGTTCGTGCAGTAAACGACGGACAGCAGTCCTCTGAAGTCAAGAGGCCTGCGCTACCTATCCAGTGAAGAACCTGGCTACAGCACCCTGCCCCGAGGCAGATGGAGAGCTCGGCATTCACTTACCTAAGGTGAGAGCGTTAACCTGTGGGGGTCAACAGGAGAGGAGAAGAGGAAAGAGATAGGGACACCCCAATAACCCCAGTTCATTAACCCCGTATTTTCTATCTGCAGACATCTTACTCTGCACGTCAGGCATACAGGGCACAGAGGTCCAGCCCAAAGAGCCAATCGGGTGCTGCACATCACCTTTGAAGATACGGTAGTCGCCCAGTCAAGACCGGCGCCTCTGCGAGAATCAGGTGAGCGTTACAGAACGCAAAGCCTACCGCAAAACTCTCGCCCAGGCGCTATGGAAACCTCGGATACTGACCACCTAGCCCGGTTACTTGGAGAACTAAGGGCAGAAGTGCATGCAGCTCGTCAGGAAACGAACGCTCTAAGAAGGGAACTAATTATTTCCAAGGAGAGAACAGATGATCTTGCTAGACAATTGCTACAGTCACAAGCCGGACAGACCCCGCTAACCGCATCAGGGGCAAATCTTCCTTCAACATCCTCTATGAATCCAGTGCAGATCAACCTACCTGGGAATGTACCTCTGGCTCCGCCCGAACGATTTTCTGGTGACCCAAAGAGGTTTGCGGTATTTATCAATCAGTGCCGGTTGCACTTCTTATGCCGGCCAGCAGCCTTTCCAACTGATCAAGCTAAAGTAGCTTTTGTACTTTCGTACCTTAGTGGCAATGCGGCAGACTGGTCGATCCCTCTAGTTAATCAAGATGATCCGATTCTCCATGATTTTCAAGCCTTTCAGCTTAGTATGGAAAAACTGTTCGCAAGACATGCACAGGGGCAGGCCTTGGACAATGAGCTTCTTTCGTTGCGACAGGGTAATCAAGACCTTTTGGCTTATATTGCATCTTTCAATAGACTAATAGTGGAAACTCAATGGCCTGAGGACAAAAGGATTACGCTGTTTTATAGAGGTCTACGTGGAGAGCTCAAAGACGTTTTAGCCCAAGTAGTGAATCCCCCACAAGACTGTTCGGATTATATAGACTTGGTCGTTCAAATAGATCACAGACTGCAGAACAGGAAGGCCGATCGTTCCAAGTTTGATGCTCGAGTATTTTCCAAACCGCCAACTCCTTCCAAAGGAGTAGACTCCGGGGAACCCATGCAAATAGGGGGTCTGAAAGGTCCGCTAACACAAAGGGAGCGGGAAAGGAGAAAACAGTTGCAATTATGCCTATATTGCGGAAACTCGGGGCACTTTCTTCGAGACTGTCCGGTGAAACCTGCCAAGAAGGCAGTAGGAGCTGCAGTTACCACAGTTACAAACTCTGAGCAGGGAAACGACCTCGCCCGACAAGAATAGAGGTCCTCTTGCCGAGCGTGAAAACCAGTTCGGTGACCTCGCATTTCGTGATACCTATGGTCCTCATTAGCCCTGATAATCCGGGTCGATTACATGCAATTGAAGCTTACGTCGACAGCGGTGCCATCGGCAATTATGTGGATCATGAAATGGTTTTGAGGATGAATCTAACTCTTTGTCCCAAGGCTGTAAAGGACGTCATTACTACGGTGGATGGTACGGAGATAGCCTCCGGGCCAGTAACGCACACCACTCAAGAGGTGACGCTAGTAAGTCAAGATGGACACCATGAGAAGATCGTGTTCGATGTGATCAAGGCCCCTCAGTTCCAGATTATTCTAGGAATACCTTGGTTAGAGAAACACAATCCTCTGATCGATTGGCGAGCAAGAACGGTCCAGTTTCCAGAATGTGTCTCTACGTGTCACCCTCCACCTGGTGTTGCACTGGCAGCAATTTCTTCAGAGACTCCCCAGTTACCTCCAGAATACCTAGAATACCAAGATGTTTTCCGGAAGGAGCAGGCTAACTCTCTACCTCCTCATAGGTCTTATGACTGCCAGATAGACCTGATACCTGGATCTACTCCTCCTTGTAGTAGAATTTATGCCCTCACCGAGCCTGAGAACCTTCACCTTCGACAATACCTGGATCAATACCTGGCAAATGGGTTTATTCGTCCCTCCAAGTCCCCTGCCTCTTCAGCTTTGTTCTTCATTCCAAAAAAGGAAGGAGACCTTAGAACTTGTATCGATTATCGCTCCCTGAACCAGATCACCGTTAAGAATAGATATCCGTTACCTTTGATCCCTGAACTCCTGGACCAAGTCAGAAAAGCATGCATATATACAAAGCTGGATCTTAGAGGAGCTTACCACTTGGTACGAGTAAAAGAGGGCGATGAATGGAAGACGGCCTTCCGCACCAAGTATGGGCTATTTGAATATCAGGTCATGCCCTTCGGACTTTGCAATGCCCCGGCCGCCTTTCAATATTTTATGAACGATGTCCTCAGAGAGCTCATAGATGTGTGTGTTGTTGTTTACATCGACGACATTCTCGTTTATTCTTCATCGGAATCTGAACATCGGAAACACGTGAAAATGGTCCTCGAAAGATTGCGTCAACACAAACTTTTCGCTAAGTTGGAAAAATGTGTTTTCAACGTGACTGAAGTTGAATTCTTGGGATTCATATTATCACCTGGCGGAGTGCGTATGGATTCAAAGAAGGTCGATGCAGTTCTCAAATGGCCATCACCATCCTCCGTAAAAGGTGTGCAAAGCATGTTAGGCTTCGCTAACTTTTACCGCAGGTTTATCCCCGAGTTCTCTCGAATAGTCCAGCCCATCACTGCCTTGTTAAAGAAAAACAAACGTTTTGAATGGTCTACCGAGGCGGAACAAGCTTTCCAGGATTTGAAGACTAAATTTATCTCTGCACCAATCTTAAAACACCCTCGCCCCGAACTCCCCTATATCGTGGAAACTGATGCTTCAAGCCTTGACATGGGGGCAGTTCTATCACAAAAGGACCCGGTAACCAATCAGTTGCATCCCGTGGCATTTTGGTCCCACAAATTCTCGCCTCCTGAAGTCAATTACACGATTACTGACAAGGAACTTCTGGCTATCAAGTCTGCCTTTAAGGCTTGGCGGCATTATCTGCAGGGGGCCCGACACACCGTTACTGTGATTACGGATCACCGAAACCTGCAATATTTGAAAACCGCAAAAGCCCAATCCTCTAGACAACTCCGTTGGGCATTATTCTTTGCCGAGTTTGACTTCATAATTACCTATCGACCTGGTACCAAGAACGGTAAAGCCGATGCCCTTTCTCGGATGGGAGTGGAAGAACACTTGATCAACCCTAAACCTGTACCAATCATTCCCGAACAAAGAATTCTGGGTGTAATCACCACAGAATCCATAGAGGAAGTTAAGGATAAAGCCAGGCAACTTGTAACTCCAGCAGACATACAGAATTGGCATCTGCAGGGAAAGGACTTTGCAGTAAAGGACAACTTATTGTATTTCCAAGAACGATTAAACCTACCCAGCACAGATTTACAGAAAAAAGTAATCTCTTGTTATCACGACTCTTTAATGGAAGGTCATCCCGGTATAGCCAAGACCTCAGAAAAGATCAAGCGCTACTTCTGGTGGCCGTCTTGGAAAAAAGATATCAGAGACTTTATAATGTCCTGTGGAGTATGCGCCCAAAACAAGAGTCAAAAGGAAAGACCGGCAGGCCTCTTACGCCCTATTGACATCCCACCTCGCCCTTGGCATACGCTTTCTATGGACTTCATCACCGATCTACCTCCATGCTCCGGATACAATACGATTCTAGTAATCGTGGACTTATTCTCCAAGATGGCGCATTTCATTCCGCTCAAAGGCTTGCCAACAGCAGCAACTCTGGCCCGAGAATTTCTCGAAAACATCGTCCGACTGCACGGTTTTCCTTCGGTTCTAATTTCGGATCGAGGTAGTCAATTTATTTCTCATTTTTGGCGAAGTTGCTGTCGGTCGGCTCAAATTGATGTGAGACTATCGACCAGTCACCACCCTCAGACCGACGGACAAACCGAGAGGACCAATCAAACTCTGGAACAGTATTTACGCTGCATGCTGCAACAAACTGAAAAAACTTGGAAAGATATCCTTTGGATAGCCGAGTATGCCTACAATAACTCTGTCCATTCGGGAACTGGGAAAACCCCGTTTTTTCTTTTGTACGGCAGTCACCCTCGAACCTCGGAGTTGGATCCCCTCCAAGATCTTGAAACACCAGCAGTAGACTACCTGCATTCTACAATCACCCAAGCCTTTAAGGAAGCTGTTTCTCACCTTCAAAGGGCTAAAGAACAATACAAGAAAGGAGCAGATCAACATCGGAAGGAAGCCCCTCACTATCAAGTAGGGGATCAAGTCTGGTTATCCACCAGATATCTATCTCTAAAAGGGCCACGCACATTCAACCCAAGATACCTTGGTCCCTATTCCATCACTACCATAGTAAACCCAGTAGCGGTCAAGTTGGACTTGCCCCCGCACATGAAGATACATCCGGTCTTCCACATCTCTCTATTAAAACCCGTGCAACCTCAAACCCGACTAACCAAATCTCCAAAACCTATTCTAGTTGATGGAGAACTCGAGTTTGAAGTCAAAAGCATTCTGGACTCCAAGATCTCCAAATCTAAACTATTCTACCTAATTGACTGGAAAGGCTACGGCCCCCAAGAGAGATCCTGGGAACCTGCTGAATATGTCCACGCTCCTCGCCTCATCAAAAGATTTCACCGAACATTTCCTGACAAGCCAAAACCCCCGGAGAAGCCCGGTTTGGGAGGGGCCTTGAGGGGGGGTACTGTCATGATCTCTGCTTCCAAAAGGTCAGGGTTTTCCCAACTCCCTTGGAAGCAGATCCATAACCCAGGTTCCGAGTGCCAACCAGTCCCAATTGGGACCTTTTGGACCCAGTCCTGGCGCCAGTGGCACCAGGCTCATAAATATGCCCAGTCCCAGCGGTGGAAGCGCCGGGCTCATAATGCTTGGGTGGACTTACCTGCAGCAGACCATGCTGCTTACTTGCCTGCCAGTTGAGCCTCTGATCCTCTTCTGTTTGGAACTACTTTTCCTGTTGGGTGGGGCTGGAGCCACTCCCTAGATTCAGAACAGTGGAACTCTTCTGGAAGGCAGGAACTCTTTTTTTTACCAGGAACTCTTTTCTTACTTAGGCGTGGCTGTGGAAGGAGACACCTAAGCACTACAGGAGGCTATTTAAACCACACCCGGAGGATGAATCTTGCTTTGCGTTATTCTGCACCCTCTGCAGCAGAACGCTCATCGTGTCTTCTGCATCCGGTCCTGGGCCTAAGGAAAAAGGCTTACCATCCTGAATCCAGTCTTCAGCAACACCTATAAAGACAAGAAAGAACAGGTTAGCATTCCGGCATCTGAAAGGCAAAGGCTTACCTACTCTTCGTGCGCTCCGGAGGTCTTCACACTGCATTCCGGCATCTGAAAGACAAAAGCTTACCAACTCTTCGCACGCTCCGGAGGCCGTCGGCGGTGCATCTCGCATCTGAAAGGCAAAACAAGGTGCGTTTAAAGACATTGGGGAACTTTAATACTCACGTGCCATTACTCCTTTCCACATCTAACCCAGTGGGTATCCCGGGACCCTGCAGCCGCTCCGAACTTGTACCTGCAAAATAAAAAGACAGTTAGAGCGCTTTGTGAAGCTGGCAACAAGCGCTTACTTACGTGCTTCCAGGCGCTTCTATTCATCACACGGGCTCCATCTTCAACTCACTTCAGCCCGTCATCCGCCATCGCCGGAACCCTGCAAAACAAGAGACATCATTATTAAAGACTTTAAAGACATTTGAGTTACTCGAAACTTACCGTTCGTGCAGTAAACGACGGACAGCAGTCCTCTGAAGTCAAGAGGCCTGCGCTACCTATCCAGTGAAGAACCTGGCTACAGCACCCTGCCCCGAGGCAGATGGAGAGCTCGGCATTCACTTACCTAAGGTGAGAGCGTTAACCTGTGGGGGTCTACAGGAGAGGAGAAGAGGAAAGAGATAGGGACACCCCAATAACCCCAGTTCATTAACCCCGTATTTTCTATCTGCAGACATCTTACTCTGCACGTCAGGCATACAGGGCACAGAGGTCCAGCCCAAAGAGCCAATCGGGTGCTGCACATCACCTTTGAAGATACGGTAGTCGCCCAGTCAAGACCGGCGCCTCTGCGAGAATCAGGTGAGCGTTACAGAACGCAAAGCCTACCGCAAAACTCTCGCCCAGGCGCTATGGAAACCTCGGATACTGACCACCTAGCCCGGTTACTTGGAGAACTAAGGGCAGAAGTGCATGCAGCTCGTCAGGAAACGAACGCTCTAAGAAGGGAACTAATTATTTTCAAGGAGAGAACAGATGATCTTGCTAGACAATTGCTACAGTCACAAGCCGGACAGACCCCGCTACCCGCATCAGGGGCAAATATTCCTTCAACATCCTCTATGAATCCAGTGCAGATCAACCTACCTGGGAATGTACCTCTGGCTCCGCCCGAACGATTTTCTGGTGACCCAAAGAGGTTTGCGGTATTTATCAATCAGTGCCGGTTGCACTTCTTATGCCGGCCAGCAGCCTTTCCAACTGATCAAGCTAAAGTAGCTTTTGTACTTTCGTACCTTAGTGGCAATGCGGCAGACTGGTCGATCCCTCTAGTTAATCAAGATGATCCGATTCTCCATGATTTTCAAGCCTTTCAGCTTAGTATGGAAAAACTGTTCGCAAGACATGCACAGGGGCAGGCCTTGGACAATGAGCTTCTTTCGTTGCGACAGGGTAATCAAGACCTTTTGGCTTATATTGCATCTTTCAATAGACTAATAGTGGAAACTCAATGGCCTGAGGACAAAAGGATTACGCTGTTTTATAGAGGTCTACGTGGAGAGCTCAAAGACGTTTTAGCCCAAGTAGTGAATCCCCCACAAGACTGTTCGGATTATATAGACTTGGTCGTTCAAATAGATCACAGACTGCAGAACAGGAAGGCCGATCGTTCCAAGTTTGATGCTCGAGTATTTTCCAAACCGCCAACTCCTTCCAAAGGAGTAGACTCCGGGGAACCCATGCAAATAGGGGGTCTGAAAGGTCCTCTAACACAAAGGGAGCGGGAAAGGAGAAAACAGTTGCAATTATGCCTATATTGCGGAAACTCAGGGCACTTTCTTCGAGACTGTCCGGTGAAACCTGCCAAGAAGGCAGTAGGAGCTGCAGTTACCACAGTTACAAACTCTGAGCAGGGAAACGACCTCGCCCGACAAGAATAGAGGTCCTCTTGCCGAGCGTGAAAACCAGTTCGGTGACCTCGCATTTCGTGATACCTATGGTCCTCATTAGCCCTGATAATCCGGGTCGATTACATGCAATTGAAGCTTACGTCGACAGCGGTGCCATCGGCAATTATGTGGATCATGAAATGGTTTTGAGGATGAATCTAACTCTTTGTCCCAAGGCTGTAAAGGACGTCATTACTACGGTGGATGGTACGGAGATAGCCTCCGGGCCAGTAACGCACACCACTCAAGAGGTGACGCTAGTAAGTCAAGATGGACACCATGAGAAGATCGTGTTCGATGTGATCAAGGCCCCTCAGTTCCAGATTATTCTAGGAATACCTTGGTTAGAGAAACACAATCCTCTGATCGATTGGCGAGCAAGAACGGTCCAGTTTCCAGAATGTGTCTCTACGTGTCACCCTCCACCTGGTGTTGCACTGGCAGCAATTTCTTCAGAGACTCCCCAGTTACCTCCAGAATACCTAGAATACCAAGATGTTTTCCGGAAGGAGCAGGCTAACTCTCTACCTCCTCATAGGTCTTATGACTGCCAGATAGACCTGATACCTGGATCTACTCCTCCTTGTAGTAGAATTTATGCCCTCACCGAGCCTGAGAACCTTCACCTTCGACAATACCTGGATCAATACCTGGCAAATGGGTTTATTCGTCCCTCCAAGTCCCCTGCCTCTTCAGCTTTGTTCTTCGTTCCAAAAAAGGAAGGAGACCTTAGAACTTGTATCGATTATCGCTCCCTGAACCAGATCACCGTTAAGAATAGATATCCGTTACCTTTGATCCCTGAACTCCTGGACCAAGTCAGAAAAGCATGCATATATACAAAGCTGGATCTTAGAGGAGCTTACCTCTTGGTACGAGTAAAAGAGGGCGATGAATGGAAGACGGCCTTCCGCACCAAGTATGGGCTATTTGAATATCAGGTCATGCCCTTCGGACTTTGCAATGCCCCGGCCGCCTTTCAATATTTTATGAACGATGTCCTCAGAGAGCTCATAGATGTGTGTGTTGTTGTTTACATCGACGACATTCTCGTTTATTCTTCATCGGAATCTGAACATCGGAAACACGTGAAAATGGTCCTCGAAAGATTGCGTCAACACAAACTTTTCGCTAAGTTGGAAAAATGTGTTTTCAACGTGACTGAAGTTGAATTCTTGGGATTCATATTATCACCTGGCGGAGTGCGTATGGATTCAAAGAAGGTCGATGCAGTTCTCAAATGGCCATCACCATCCTCCGTAAAAGGTGTGCAAAGCATGTTAGGCTTCGCTAACTTTTACCGCAGGTTTATCCCCGAGTTCTCTCGAATAGTCCAGCCCATCACTGCCTTGTTAAAGAAAAACAAACGTTTTGAATGGTCTACCGAGGCGGAACAAGCTTTCCAGGATTTGAAGACTAAATTTATCTCTGCACCAATCTTAAAACACCCTCGCCCCGAACTCCCCTATATCGTGGAAACTGATGCTTCAAGCCTTGACATGGGGGCAGTTCTATCACAAAAGGACCCGGTAACCAATCAGTTGCATCCCGTGGCATTTTGGTCCCACAAATTCTCGCCTCCTGAAGTCAATTACACGATTACTGACAAGGAACTTCTGGCTATCAAGTCTGCCTTTAAGGCTTGGCGGCATTATCTGCAGGGGGCCCGACACACCGTTACTGTGATTACGGATCACCGAAACCTGCAATATTTGAAAACCGCAAAAGCCCAATCCTCTAGACAACTCCGTTGGGCATTATTCTTTGCTGAGTTTGACTTCATAATTACCTATCGACCTGGTACCAAGAACGGTAAAGCCGATGCCCTTTCTCGGATGGGAGTGGAAGAACACTTGATCAACCCTAAACCTGTACCAATCATTCCCGAACAAAGAATTCTGGGTGTAATCACCACAGAATCCATAGAGGAAGTTAAGGATAAAGCCAGGCAACTTGTAACTCCAGCAGACATACAGAATTGGCATCTGCAGGGAAAGGACTTTGCAGTAAAGGACAACTTATTGTATTTCCAAGAACGATTATACCTACCCAGCACAGATTTACAGAAAAAAGTAATCTCTTGTTATCACGACTCTTTAATGGAAGGTCATCCCGGTATAGCCAAGACCTCAGAAAAGATCAAGCGCTACTTCTGGTGGCCGTCTTGGAAAAAAGATATCAGAGACTTTATAATGTCCTGTGGAGTA
This sequence comes from Ambystoma mexicanum, assembly GCF_040938575.1. NCBI lineage: Eukaryota > Metazoa > Chordata > Amphibia > Caudata > Ambystomatidae > Ambystoma > Ambystoma mexicanum. Next base: position 723,840,803 of record NC_090923.1, read on the forward strand.
TGCGCCCAAAACAAGAGTCAAAAGGAAAGACCGGCAGGCCTCTTACGCCCTATTGACATCCCACCTCGCCCTTGGCATACGCTTTCTATGGACTTCATCACCGATCTACCTCCATGCTCCGGATACAATACGATTCTAGTAATCGTGGACTTATTCTCCAAGATGGCGCATTTCATTCCGCTCAAAGGCTTGCCAACAGCAGCAACTCTGGCCCGAGAATTTCTCGAAAACATCGTCCGACTGCACGGTTTTCCTTCGGTTCTAATTTCGGATCGAGGTAGTCAATTTATTTCTCATTTTTGGCGAAGTTGCTGTCGGTCGGCTCAAATTGATGTGAGACTATCGACCAGTCACCACCCTCAGACCGACGGACAAACCGAGAGGACCAATCAAACTCTGGAACAGTATTTACGCTGCATGCTGCAACAAACTGAAAAAACTTGGAAAGATATCCTTTGGATAGCCGAGTATGCCTACAATAACTCTGTCCATTCGGGAACTGGGAAAACCCCGTTTTTTCTTTTGTACGGCAGTCACCCTCGAACCTCGGAGTTGGATCCCCTCCAAGATCTTGAAACACCAGCAGTAGACTACCTGCATTCTACAATCACCCAAGCCTTTAAGGAAGCTGTTTCTCACCTTCAAAGGGCTAAAGAACAATACAAGAAAGGAGCAGATCAACATCGGAAGGAAGCCCCTCACTATCAAGTAGGGGATCAAGTCTGGTTATCCACCAGATATCTATCTCTAAAAGGGCCACGCACATTCAACCCAAGATACCTTGGTCCCTATTCCATCACTACCATAGTAAACCCAGCAGCGGTCAAGTTGGACTTGCCCCCGCACATGAAGATACATCCGGTCTTCCACATCTCTCTATTAAAACCCGTGCAACCTCAAACCCGACTAACCAAATCTCCAAAACCTATTCTAGTTGATGGAGAACTCGAGTTTGAAGTCAAAAGCATTCTGGACTCCAAGATCTCCAAATCTAAACTATTCTACCTAATTGACTGGAAAGGCTACGGCCCCCAAGAGAGATCCTGGGAACCTGCTGAATATGTCCACGCTCCTCGCCTCATCAAAAGATTTCACCGAACATTTCCTGACAAGCCAAAACCCCCGGAGAAGCCCGGTTTGGGAGGGGCCTTGAGGGGGGGTACTGTCATGATCTCTGCTTCCAAAAGGTCAGGGTTTTCCCAACTCCCTTGGAAGCAGATCCATAACCCAGGTTCCGAGTGCCAACCAGTCCCAATTGGGACCTTTTGGACCCAGTCCTGGCGCCAGTGGCACCAGGCTCATAAATATGCCCAGTCCCAGCGGTGGAAGCGCCGGGCTCATAATGCTTGGGTGGACTTACCTGCAGCAGACCATGCTGCTTACTTGCCTGCCAGTTGAGCCTCTGATCCTCTTCTGTTTGGAACTACTTTTCCTGTTGGGTGGGGCTGGAGCCACTCCCTAGATTCAGAACAGTGGAACTCTTCTGGAAGGCAGGAACTCTTTTTTTACCAGGAACTCTTTTCTTACTTAGGCGTGGCTGTGGAAGGAGACACCTAAGCACTACAGGAGGCTATTTAAACCACACCCGGTGGATGAATCTTGCTTTGCGTTATTCTGCACCCTCTGCAGCAGAACGCTCATCGTGTCTTCTGCATCCGGTCCTGGGCCTAAGGAAAAAGGCTTACCATCCTGAATCCAGTCTTCAGCAACACCTATAAAGACAAGAAAGAACAGGTTAGCATTCCGGCATCTGAAAGGCAAAGGCTTACCTACTCTTCGTGCGCTCCGGAGGTCTTCACACTGCATTCCGGCATCTGAAAGACAAAAGCTTACCAACTCTTCGCACGCTCCGGAGGCCGTCGGCGGTGCATCTCGCATCTGAAAGGCAAAACAAGGTGCGTTTAAAGACATTGGGGAACTTTAATACTCACGTGCCATTACTCCTTTCCACATCTAACCCAGTGGGTATCCCGGCACCCTGCAGCCGCTCCGAACTTGTACCTGCAAAATAAAAAGACAGTTAGAGCGCTTTGTGAAGCTGGCAACAAGCGCTTACTTACGTGCTTCCAGGCGCTTCTATTCATCACACGGGCTCCATCTTCAACTCACTTCAGCCCGTCATCCGCCATCGCCGGAACCCTGCAAAACAAGAGACATCATTATTAAAGACTTTAAAGACATTTGAGTTACTCGAAACTTACCGTTCGTGCAGTAAACGACGGACAGCAGTCCTCTGAAGTCAAGAGGCCTGCGCTACCTATCCAGTGAAGAACCTGGCTACAGCACCCTGCCCCGAGGCAGATGGAGAGCTCGGCATTCACTTACCTAAGGTGAGAGCGTTAACCTGTGGGGGTCTACAGGAGAGGAGAAGAGGAAAGAGATAGGGACACCCCAATAACCCCAGTTCATTAACCCCGTATTTTCTATCTGCAGACATCTTACTCTGCACGTCAGGCATACAGGGCACAGAGGTCCAGCCCAAAGAGCCAATCGGGTGCTGCACATCACCTTTGAAGATACGGTAGTCGCCCAGTCAAGACCGGCGCCTCTGCGGGAATCAGGTGAGCGTTACAGCTCTCTAACATCAGAAAATGTACTGTCACCTAAACTAATATTAGAAAACCCAGACATTTTCGCTCCCTTCCTTAGAAAAATGGTAAACGCATCTTTCTGGGATCAATCAGTATCTAATATAATTAAAACAGTCACGGTTATCCCATTGCCAAAGAAACCTGAACTAGACAAACAAGACCCTGCAAATCTAAGACCTATTACAAATTGCAACTTCCTGTTGAAAATATTAGATAAAGTAGCCACTGAACAGCTCCAGAACTATGTAGACGAGAACAACCTGCTGCACCCCCAACAGTCGGGCTTTAGGACAGGCCACAGCACCGAATCAGCCTTACTAGATCTGCAGACCGAGATGCTAGGTATATTGGACAAGGGCAAATCAGGTCTCCTGATATTACTGGACCTTTCTGCAGCCTTTGATCTGCTTGATCACAAGAGGCTCCGAGATGCCCTAGAACTCTCAGGAAACTGCTCACTAGAGGCAACAGAATGGATATCATCATTTCTACAAGACAGATAATCCAGGATTGTCTGGGGAAATAAGGCCTCCGGAACAAAACCAGTGGACTGTGGAGTCCCGCAGGGAGCTAGTTTCTCTCCCCTACTTTTTAACCTGTATATGCAATGCCTATGTACCATGCTAACTCAACTGGGAATATTCTTCACTAATTTCGCCGACGATACTGATTTGCTATTCGAGCTTAGTGGAGACTATAATCAAGACAGTGAAAAACTTACGACTATATACAACATCGTCGAGGGCTGGATGAAAGACAACTGGATGTGTTTGAATGGGACCAAAACGGAACTAATGATCTTTGGATCCACACACGCCAGGAAAAAACAAACTCCTTCATACTCCGCATTCAGTTTAAAAAATGCCCTAATTCCAATATCCGAGAAAGTAAAGACACTGGGAGTCTACTTACAAGCCTCACTAGGAGCAGAGGTCCATACAGCATATTTAAAAAGGAACTGTCAATACCACCAAAAACTCCTGAGAAAAATTAGACCCTTGCTCAACCAAAAAAACAGCAATACCATAGCCAGAGCAACTATACTGTCAAGACTGGACTACGGCAACTCCTTGCTTCTGGGAGCTAATATGAAATGCCTGAAGCAATGCCAGGTAATTCAGAATAATGCTGTTAGGACAATCACGGGTAGGCCAAGGAGGGAACACATCACAGGCGATAGGAAAGATCTACACTGGCTGGCCATGGAGGAGATAATTACTTTTAAATCCCTCACAATGGTCCACCGATGCTTGTATGGCAAAGCCCCAGCATACTTGAAAAAACACTTGAAGTGGCATGAACCATCTAGAAATTTAAGATCCTCCAACAAAGGTCTTCTCCAGACAAGCCCAGCTAAAAAGCAAAACGGCCTGGGCAAGGCCTTTCCAAACAGAAGCATCCATAAATGGAATGAACTGCCCGTATCCTTGAAATTAGAAACCAACTACATAGTCTTCAGAAAGAAGTTAAAGACTCTACTGTTTAAATAAACTGGACTAGCGACCTCTCGCAGCTCCCCATGATATGATCTTCTGTGTGTCTATTCATGTCCCGTTTTTGTAATCACTGTCCTGTCTTTTTGGAATGCGCTCTGATGCCTGCGGGCTTTAGCGCTATATAAATAAATAAATAAAATAAAATAAATCGTCCCCCTAATATCATGCCAGATTTTATAACGCAGTTATTGAACAGTTTGGTTATGTCCCAACTTAAAAGAATGGCAAAATGGTTAATAATGGGTGATTTTAATCTGTGGAAGAATGACCCAAAAGAGCCAGTAAATAACACAAGAAAGACTTTGGGGAAAATTTAAAGGGTCCCAAGATTTGTCCCCATAGCTAGGCTTGCGACAGCTTCAGAACTAGAGAATCTCGTGGCCTCCATGTTGTTACCCCTTTTGGTATGAAACACACCACACTTTAAACAACCATGACACTACAAACAATTATACCATTGGATATAACAAACAATTATAATGCTTTATTAAATCAACAATTCATACACATAATTCATACAATTTTAAAACTAAGTGCATAGCACTTATCTGTCAAAACCAAACAATGTATTTCTCTTTCTATTTTTTAAATGTTTTTAAAGTGCAATTGAGTCTATACACCAAGACTCTACCTTCTAAAATACAAGTGTAAAAAACTATACAGCAACCTATTACGCTCTAATACTAGTTACCTAAAAACTATATAAGACCCCGTATGGTGATAAACACTTCTATCTAGTACAGAACACAGTCCCTATCTCTTAGGATACTCTCTTACAACACCCAATATCCTTAGTAGATGAATCCTCATGTGTACCGACATGCGGTTCTGATTCATTGACAAATGTTGGCTACTATACAACACTCTAGAACACCCAACATGTTTAGTTCTTTGTCAGCAATTATAGATATATAAGAACTTCTTCAGCGGCAAAAAAAAGGAATTTATCAAAAAAAACAGAGGTCTTGACACTTTCAACACCGTATATGTATTCTCGCTTCTTTGTGGTGTACTTCATATGCCCTAAGGGGGGACAACATAGAGAAACAGCAGTTAGTTAAGTTGTTCACTTTTTCGTGAAGCCTAAATTAAAGCAGGATAGAAAGTATCCTACTAACGGCTTACCGTATTGGCATTTAAAATGTATGCTTTTTAACGGATGGGTTTACTTGTCTTCAATGTAGACAAAAAGATCTGAAAACATAAACATAACGATTGATGGCAACCACACCTATCCAGTCACAATCCAAAATAACACAAAAGACGCTCTCTTAAGCTCAACTGGCTGGCTGACATAATTAATTGCTGCATGCTAAATTACTACTGGATGCATCACTTATACATGACCCTACAACCACGTGTCTCTCGAAAAGTGTGCGACATATGCAACCCGGACCTCACTATCTCCAATAAATGCAAACTAAAACCAATAGCTGTAAAACTTACAGGTATTCTAGTATCGTGTTCCCAAAATCTTTTTTGTTCGTGCTAATTACAGGCACAGTCACAGTGTCTCTTTCCAGATATAAAAATCTCATGGCAGCAGCCAGTCAACTGTTAGTACCGATTATGGCTCATAGCTTACCCTTTCTTATGTAGCAGGCATCAGCCTGCACTCAATCATGATGGGACAGTCTTTCCTAGTGCGGTTACGCAGTCCATTCAAGTTTACATGCCGTAAGTGTCCTGCTGATGTTGGCTGCAGTAGGCGCTGGCGTCTCACTCGCAAACTTTTACCCTACGTAAAAAAGTTGAGTGTTAGCCTTCAAACAGCTGCGTTAGGAACCGCGGTTAAGTATCAACTCTCGTGTCCCTAGGGCAGGAAAAGAGACCGCTAAGAGCACGAGAAGTTTGTTACAAAGACCCGAGCAAGCCAACAAAGAGGTTCAGAACAAATCTTCCTACTTACTCGAATGGAGTCTTGAATGACGTATGGCTCCCGTCGACCCGAATCACGTTCCTGGTCACCTGATCGTCCAGCGTAACATGACCACTGCATTTATAGCAGTGGCTCGTACTACGCAGCTGTACTTGATTACCAGCATTCGCTACGTTACATTACCACACTTAGACCAATCCGTCCCTCATAAAGACCGTGCATAATGCGTATTAGCTGTGTCTCAACCCGGACTGTGTATAAATAGATCACTAGTTTTGGCTGGCGGCTGTAATTAAGTGGATAAACGAATGTGCGCCCGTTTTATTCGCATTGGGTGAGAAAAAGCCCCTGTCACGCAACTGTCTTTATATTGTGTCAGAATCTTCACCCTTGTATGGTCCTGTGCCAGTTGGTTGCACACATTAGGGCCAATGCGCATTGGTCTCCAATATAATTACTGGCACTAATTGGGGCAGTGTTTAAGAAAAAAACACACACAAAAACAGATATTCCATGCATTCAATAAACACGAACGTTTTAGTTTTTCCATAAACTGTGTTTAACTCTTTGTCTGTCAATACAAGAAATATAAATGTTACTTGGATTTCATACCGCATTATTCCAGTCAGTTGCCTCGTTTAGCCCTGCCACTGTTGAATTACATAGAAAAATGAGCCATGATTCTTTTGTTTGCAATCTTTTGATTACAGACTCACCATCAAGAGATGAAACCACATGTAAAAGCACAGTCCATCTAAGGTCGTTTTCTCCATGGTCCATCATTACAAAATGATTAACCATTGGGGCTGTAGACACCTTATTTTTTATACAGCGTTTGTGCTCTGAGATCCTCACTTTGATTTTACGTCTAGTCATCCCTATATACAATTTCTTGCATGGACACCAAATTGCATATACTACATTACTAGTATTGCAATTGGTAAACTTCATTTGTGACCATGGTTTACTGAAGCCTATATCCACAATTCATACACTGGCCACAAGGAGCATGCCCTAACATTTTAGGTAAGCCCCACATCTCTGTGACACTCCTCTGTTGGGAAATGCCTCTCGAAATGTCATTTTTCTTTAGGAGATCTTTTAAATGAGGTCCTCTTTTGAACGCGCACAGTGGCCGGTCTAAAGGGCATTCTCCACCCATCAAAATGTGCCAGTTCTTTCTGATAATTCTTACCACTTGATTAGCCAAAGGGGTGAAAGTACTGACAAACAGTACATTTTTCTTATCTGTGGCTCTGTCTCGATATTCGAGGAGTGCTTTGCGGTTGTTATTCGTGGACCTTTTCAGTGCACGTTTCATTATTTTTTTCGGATACTGTCTAGCTTCAAGTTTAGAACTTAAAATTTTTGCTTCCGACTGAAAGATCTCTCGTGTTGAACTATTTCTTTTCAGGTGCAAAAATTGGCCAAATGGAAGGTTTTCCCTAGTATGACGAGGATGACAACTGTCAAAGACCAAGAGGGAATTGCGATCAGTGGGTTTGTGGAACGGTTTAACTTTGAGAATGTTAGAACTAGTGTCAACCCAAATTGTGATATCTAAAAAATTAATTTCAGCATCACTCTGTGCGGAAGTAAACTTTAGATAACGGTTTTGGCTATTGATCCACTCTACAAAATCTCTAAAAAGAGCAGGAGGACCATTCCATACGAACAAGATATCGTCAATATAGCGGCGCCACAAACCCAAATTAGCTAAATAAGGGTTTGTGGAGCTGTAGATGATGCATCGTTCGAAACTTTCAACCTACAGATTAGCTGCTGAAGGAGCAACCTATTACCCCATTAGTGTCCCATGGGTTTGATGGTATAATTGGCCATTGAAACCGAAATAATTTTCGGTCAATGCCATCTCGGCACACCATAAGACCAAACTGTTTGGTGTTTCTCCTTCTGTTCTCTTTGAGAGTAAGGTCCCTTCTAACATTCGCAACGTCTCTTGTTGAGGTATACACGTGTAGAGAGACACGATATCCAGACTTACTAGAAGTTGGTTAGTAGGATCAAACTGCATATCTTCTACCATATTGATGATTTCGGTGGTATCTTGTACAAAAGAGTAAATTGCTGACACATATGGTTTTAAATATCTGCCTGTAAACTTCGACAGTGGTTCAAGAAGTGCTTTTGTCCCTGAAACAATTGGGCGACCTGGTGGATTAACCAATGCTTTATGAATTTTTGGGAGGATATAAAACTTTGGTACTGTTGGATCTTTAACTTGTAGGTAATCACTCTCGTGTTGGCATATCCATTCCCTTGCCAGCGCGTTCTCTACTTTGGTAGTGATTAGTAAAGACAATCTTTTTGTTGGGTCTTCATTAATAGCTTGATAAAAGTCTCTGTCATCCAGTTGGCGGAGGCATTCGGTAATGTAGTCTTGTCGATTTAACATTACTATAGCTCCCCCTTTGTCAGCTTTCTGTAAAATAATGTGGGGGTTAGTGGCTAGACTTTTCACAGCTGTCTTCTCAGAATTGCTCAATTTATGGAACAAGCATTTATGATGTTGTGTTTCTAGCTGTTGTAAATCATGCCAGACCCAGTAGCCAAGGAGCTAGATAGATTCATGAAGGCCATGGGCTGTCTACAACATATACGTAAACCCACGCATGTCAAGGGTCATATATTGGATTGGGTATTCTCATCTAATCGAAATATTGGTGTTCCTGATATCTCATTGTGCCCTTGTTCGGACCACTCCTTCATAGCATTTGGGGTTGATATTTTAACCCTGAAGAAACTGACTTCCCTTAAACAAAAATGGGTTATGTCAAGAAATATGAAGAAGGTGAATAAAGAATCCTTTAGGGATTGTATAGGACCCTCAGTTCAAGAAGAAAAATTGCCTTTGCTGAATGTGGAGGGACTGACTGACTCCCTCTTGAACACCCTAGCCAAAGCTATTGATGTAATAGCCCCTATAAAAGAAATAGGAAGGTCATGAATCACATACAAAATATCTGTTTCTCAGAGGATTAAAAAAACTAAGAGTAGAAAAAAGGAAACAGTCTACCTGTGGAGAAATATGAAGAAGGAAGAGGACAGAAGGATCTATCTGGGAGTGGCTAATAAATTCAAACTGGCAGTTATAAAACCTAAAAAAGATTTGTATGAAACACGTATCCAAACTGCTCAGCAGGACCCTAAGGACATTTTTGCAATTCTTAGGGAACTTGAAAAGCCGGATGTTAATCTTCAGGAATCCATTGTTAAAAGACCAGGAGTGGTGTAATCAGCTACAGGAGGCCATGACTGCTACAACATCAAAAATAAAAAGTGGTATCATACAAGCAACACATTTACAGACCACAGACCCTTATAAGGCAGTTCAGGAGCAAACATCTACCACTGTGCATTCCATACCTAAGTTTGACTTTAAGAGTATTTCGGAAGAAGAACTTCAAAATATCCTTGCCAAACCTAAGACTTCTGTCTGTAAAGGAGACCAGTTTCCAGCTACGGCCATTAAGGCCTGTTCGGAGCTGCTCATTAGCTCTATCACTAGGATTGTTAATGCCTCATTCAAGGAGGGTAGGGCTCCCACTAGATGGAAGGGTTCCTGGATCACCCCCTTGCTGAAAAACCTGACCTTGGCCCCAAAAATGCAACTAATTATCAGCCTATTTCCAACTCGCCCTTTATTCTAAAGATCATGGATAGAGTTGCATACGAACAACTCCTACGCCACATAAAAGACCAGCCGATCTTGAATGAAGCTCAGTCGGGTTTTTGGCCAGGCTTCAGTACTGAATCAGCGTTGCTGGAATTAAAATCGAACATGATGACTAACATCAATGAGGGCACAACAATGTTGTTAATGTCCCTGGATTTATTGTCTGCATTCGATTTGGTGGACCACCCTCTCCTTCTGGACAGATTGCAGAATTTAGCCAATTTTAGTTTACCTGCAAGGGATTGGATGCATTCTTTTTTAGGGATGAGGATTATGCATGTTTGTAGCAAGCAAACGGAAGCGGATCCCGTTTCAGTCAGCTATGATGTCCCTCAAGGGGCTGCACTCTCCCCAGTTCTATATAATCTTTTTTCAGCCCCGTTCTTCCATATGCTAGAAGAAAAAATGATTTGCTTCTCAAACTATGTGGACGATTCGCAGTGCCTCATTCCTCTTACAGGCAACTATGAGAAGGACGCTATAGTACTGGCAGAGATATATGACCTCACACACGAATGGGTAGATAGTAATGCTATGGCTTTTGAACCATGGCAAAACAGAGCGCATGACAATTGGCTCCAGACCTAGACTTGCTAAACGTGCGACAGAGTATGAATCCTTCCGCATCGTGGACCATGATATTCCAACAAAGGAAATAATAAACATTTCAGGAGTATGGCTGCTTATATCAATGGCCTGGTGTCAGCATCGGCCTATTATATTAGGTTGCTCTTGCATATTCGGCCGTTTTTATCTCAAAAAGGCTGCAAAACTATTGCTAGAGCTATCATCTCTGCAAGAATTTACTATTGTGGCTCCCTCCGTATTGGAGTGGGAGAAAAATAGAACTAGGAAAACTCCAAGTGGTGCAGAATAACACGATTAGAGCAATTATGGGATTACGAAAGTTTGCAAGTGTGTTGGTGATAAGAAGAAAGCTACACTGGTTACCTATCGCAGAGAGAATTGCATTTAGGTAGCTTACCATTACGTATAACATTTGCTTCGGTTTTGCACTTTGGCTCCTCCCATGGGGGCACAAATGGGAATGTGGATGTACCGGGTCCGGGTCCCGCGAAAGGGAATTACCGGGCCCTTTAAGGTCGGAATGGACCAGTAAGTCCCCTTTTGCGGGACCCGGAACCGAGTTTGGAGCTAGCCATGCCGCTAAAAACGGCATGGCTACCTCCAAACTCGTAATGAGGCCCAGAGCATTTTGATTTGGATATCTTGACAATGGACTGACCCTTTTTGTTGAGTTGGGGAAAACACATCCTAGCATGAGGACAGCGAGGCCTTTCCCAACCCCTTATTTGTTAAATAAATGTTTATAGCCCAATCTGTGAGCGCTCTGTGTTCTCCAACAGCCCAAAATATAGAAGTAATCTTTGACTCGTCTCTTATGTTCTCTGATCATATCTCTATTTCCCACACCTGTAACAATCCATTGTATGATGTCTGCAACATTTGACCTCTCCTTGCCTTTTCTGCCACTAAATAGTGTATGCGCTCACTAGTTTTCTGTTGCCTTGATGATTGATCTATTCCCCACCCCCATTTGGGTCTTCCTACATGTGCTCTTTCCCCTCTTCAGACTTCAGCACTGCTATCTGTGTTCTCTGCTTGCTCACAGATCTCTCTCTGTGTCTCCCCTTTCCTGTCTGCCACAGTTTTGTTTTTCTATGTACTATTTTTAAGCGTCCTCATGGGCTTGCCTCTCTTCCCTTAGTTCTGTCTATTTGTCAGTGATTACATGCTTGTACATTCTAACTTTCTGACCTTACAAGACAACAGACTATTCTCAGTGAAAGGAGACATTCCTACCAATATTATCTTTGTTTTCATGACCGGGGATTATTGTGCAGCTGTGTGTCTTACAGTTTCTTTAGGATAACCCTTTCCTGGTACATACATAACATCTCTTGTGCCATAAATTATTAGTACGTGCATTTGCGAGAGCCACGCAATTAAGAGCTGCAGACTAGAGCTGCGATATGGCGCTTAGTCAGAAAAATGTATATAGGGTCTGCCTGTCGAGTTTTGTCAAATGCACAAGCAGGGTTGAATTTTCTTATTTTTGTATTTTTATAGCAGTAAGAATGGAGGCATATAGTGAGTAAAAGTGGAGAATGAAAATATTGTGTGATGCCATTGTGCCTAAAGTTCAGAGAGCTAGAGACCATATAACTCTGTAAGGCACCGGGTACGCTGGGTCTGATCAATAATGTTGCCCAAGTTTGAGGCAGCTCTGCAATGAGACGGTGTATGTATTATGCGCCCTGTGGTGCTGAGGCCGCAATATGGTCCCCTTTTCCTTGCTATAAGGAAGTGAGCCGGCAGTAGTTAGCCCAAAGCCTCAGCAGCTCCAGCTGGACCTCAGGATGCACAGATTTTCTTTCCATTACTGGGAAGCATGGATTTTCACCCATCTGCGGGGAGCTAATATGGGCAGGATATCCACCCAGGTTCCTGTTTTTTACTCGGGCCTGTGCGCCCAGAGAGCCACAGACAGTCTTCCCCAGGCATTTGGTGGGTTTGGGAGGGAACCATCTACCGGCCTTCTGCATGTGCCCTTGTACAGGCCTGCTGCATGTGCAGACCCTTCTGCAGGCCTGCTGCTTCTAAGTGCTGCCATGAAGTGTGTCCTTAAAGTCATTCGATAAAGCGCCCCGCTGGTGCTTGGTTTGCTCTCCTTGGGCCTCTGGGAGATATTTTGGACAGTCCTTTTCTCCAGTATCTGAGGTACAAGGGTTAGCTGAAGATGGATGGCTCTGCATTTTACCTTTTCCACAAGTGCCTCCTCTGGGTGCTATGTTTCGCCCCCTGGACTCATGGAGAGAGGGTAACTTGTTTACTTTTCTGGATGCATGATTTGATGAACAGGTGCTCCGAGGCTGACTTTTTTGCATGGATGCCTGTGTCTTACCCCCAGAACGTCCGTGCTGCTCCGAGGCATTGCTGTTCACTGTCAAAGCTGCTGGTATTCATTTGCTTTGCTCTTCATTCTCCCGCGGCGGGTGAATGAGTTCCATGTGATGGCACCAAAATTATCTTTATTGAATCAACTTTTACCGAAGAAAAAAAAAAGAAATATCAATTTTTAAATTTCTTTTTAATTTGGGGGGTCCCCCCATATTTTGGGGGGTCCCCCCAAACCAGCTGTTTCCCTAAATTTCTAACCCCACCCTGGACCCCCTTCCCTTTTAAGCCCTTACCCTCACCCCATATATATTTATTTTTCTGTATTTTTTCAGTAAAGGTTCATTCACAACATGCCCCCTGCCTCGTTCCCATCCTGCTCGCCGGCTACAACATCCGCTTCCAGGGCGAAGCCTGGGGGAAGTTGGGGACAAGATCCACCTTGCTGTCTGCGGTTGTCTGCGTCGGGACGTGGAAACTCCTGACTGGCAGCTGTCCCCATCGAGCCTTCCCAATGCAGCCCATGGCAGTCTTTTCTGTTTTAACATCACCAGCTCGACCAGCGTACCTGTCTGGGTCATCTGGCTGCATAAGTCTTATGCCGGTGACATTTGCATGTACAATCATTTTGATGCCGCCAACAGTCTGTCTGGATACCTCACGATCTGCTACTTTTCGGAACTGCTCTAATCTTATTTACCCTTCTTGCACTGCTAATCCGCTTCAAGTTGGCTTAGGTCTATGGAACGCTAGATCGCTCTGTAACAAATCCTCATCAGTACTGGACCTTTTCTTGAGATTCAACCTGCATTTTCTGTGTATTACTGATACATGGATGCCTTCTTTTAACACTACAGTAACTGTTTCCTTAACCACCGCAGATAGCTCCTTTTGACATACTCCGCAAACCTCTGGTCATGGCGGAGGAATAGGAATATTATATTGTGCAAATTATGTGACTGTCTCACCTTCATCAACTACACGTCCCATATTTTCCTCATTCGAATATTCACTTACTACCTTTTCTAAACCCTATCATATCGCATTCTTACTTATCTATCGCCCCCCGGGGCGCTATTAACTCATTTTGCAACAATATTGATAACCTTCTTTCTACCATTCTTCCTTTGACTGCTCCTCTTGTACTTCTATGTGATTTTAATCTTCATCTTGCTACTACTCACTCTCCACTCCCATTTCTTGCTATTCTGGACTTTTATTTCCTCTCCCCTGTTGCTACCCCCTTGTCACATTTCTCCTGGTGTCATCTTGATTTGATTTTTGCTTCTCCCTCTCTGTCCATCTCTGATGCGTCATCTCTCCCTGTTTATCTGTCTGATCACTATCTTCTCCTTACCTCCATCCTTCCCATATCTTCTACATTACCGGTCTCTACTTCACTTCACACACTTTTTAGACTCGATTTGCGTAACTTTAACACTGTACTATTTGTCTCTACCTGTACTGCTGTCCTACTATCCTATTCTACTTTCTCGGCTCCATCAACCGATGATGCAGCGCCTGCTCTTTTTTCTTCACTTTCTTCATCCCTTGATACTCTTTATCCTGCCTCTCCATTTAATCCAACGTCTTTCCTATCTCCAAGTCTCCTCATTTGTCTCTAATAACACTATTCTTCCTAGTTTTCAATCAATTCTACCTATTGTGCTAAGTATACCTACTGACGTGGAGAGTGCCACACCTCTTACGAAGACCTAAAATGCCTCCCATAAAGTGTAATGTAAAGATACCGATTCCACATTACACTTCAGGAAGACAGATATACTGTCTGTCAGTATCTGGGAGAACGCAATGTTCTGTAGTGTTGCAGGGTTCTATCTCCAGGAGCCTGGATGGGGGGAGTACCTAATTTAAGAGTCAGTATGATTGGTGAGTGATCTGAGTACGTGCGAGGTAGCATTTTGTATTTCATTGTCTTTCCTCAGCAACTCCTATTCTGGTCTCAGCATGTGTGCTGCGGCCGCGTTCTGTCTCAAGCTTAGCATGCAGTGAACTATATTGGTAGAGAGATCCTCTAACTTGGAGTTCACTGATGAAAACCCAGCCTGCATCGATCCACTATTGGGTGTGCATGCCGCTGCTCAGGTGCATCCGCCGCTGCAGCAGCCTGCGACGAGGCTGCCTGTGGGGGTTCCTTGGAAGAAGTATTTGTGTATGAGTCCATTGGCCCATGTTTTTTATTTGCACCTCTGGTCATGTTAAGTACCAGTCAGTACACAACGTGTGCAGAATTAAATTCTGTCGCACAATGGGCTAGAACAGGACTGTGGTGTAGTCAGAACAACCACCACTTTCTATGTCCACGTACTTGAAGCAGTAGTTCACTGTCAAAGTCATGTATCACTGCAGCCAAACCTCAGATCCACGGGCCTAGGTCTGCAACTGATCAGCACCAGAATGAGGGTCTCCCTGTCTGTGCCAGGGCAGTACCCAGTGGTAAGCTGTACCAATTCACATGTTCCCATACGCTGGCTCCCTAGCCACACAACACAGCAGAGTGAGTGTAAGCACCCACCTTGGCCCTCGAATCAGAGATAAGGGCCGCAGCTCCCCAAGACGCCCAGCACCAGTCTCAAATTACTTCGACACAGGAGTAATGGTCTCGAGACACCATAGTACTCTGCCCCCAGGTCTTAGACATCCACAGGGGCCGTCGTCTGCACGTATATAGTGCTCGGTACATAGGATAATATAAGGATTTTCTGTTGGGTCATGGAACTCCTGGCTCAAGTGGCCTCACTCGCTGCTCAACAGCACCCCCATGGTTGGTAGGTTTTTAAGTAAGCAAATTTGCTCATCCTGCATTAATCTCTCTATTTTCCTTCTTCTGACCCAGAAAACCCAGCACCGTGAACATTTTGGTAAGGTGCTAATGAGTATAATCACATCAGGTGCCTCCCATAACGGTTGGTGACGGTGCTGAAGCCCCTGGTAACTGCCAGGCTGGTGGGCCGCTACAAGCTGGCATGGCTGGCGATTGTTGCCTAATGTGACAATACTCTGGCCCTGTCAAGGAGAGATGGGGACCCCTCTTAGTCTGGTTTTGGAGGCCTCCTACCCCAGATGGGAAATGTGCCAGTTGGGACGGCCCCAATTACTGTCCCCTCCCTAAGTGCCAAAATGTGCTTGGGCAGTACCACTCAATCACCCCATACCTCTGTATGAAGATACTGGCCAGTCTATTTGTTCTCATTCCAGGAAAACGCATCTACCAGCATTCTCGGAAGTTCATCCGCAACATGGCAGTCCACCAGATCCTGCAGCCAGATATCTCCTGTCAAGAGATCTCCGCCCACTTCAGGGGGCGAGAGGGAACTGCTATGCAGCACAGTGGTAGTCATACTCAGTGACAAGGAACACTATGCACCGCCAACTGACACCAATGCATGCAGAGATAAGGCCCATGGCGCAGCTCCCTGACATCAACTCAAGCAAGACTAAACCACGTTCCTATAATCATCACCATGGACCAAGGTTGGCAGACCCGCAAGGCAGAAAGTGGCGGGGCATAGCACCCTTTTTATGTCCTCTTCTATCATTAAAATATCTTGGCCAGGGAGGAAAAGGCAAAATTGGTGTGAGGAATCGGTGGGGGAGGACCAATGGCAGAAGAGAAAGCTGGAGGCAGGAAATGGAAAGGTGTGGGTTGTTCGGGTCAGGTCATAGGAGGCAGAGGTACAGACCAAGAGACCGGAAGGAGGAAGGACTGTGGACAGGTGTGTGGAGGTAGTTTGCAAAAAGGGTGAGGTGTTGGTTGATGAGAGAAAGTGGTGCTGTGTTTTGAGTGTGCATGTAAGGTTTGTGTGTGTGAGAGAACATAGTTGTGAAAGAGTAGGAGTCAGTGGAAGGTGACAGAAAGTGGGAAGATGGTGACTCAGTACAAGGTGGGGTGTAGTAGTAGCAGTGTGAATAAGGGCAGAGTAGTATTAGTGTGGAGAGGGAAGAGTAGTAGAAGTGTGGAGAGGGGCCGGTATTAGAAGTGGGGAGAGTAGTATTATATTATTAGTGCAGAGAGGAGAAGTAATTGAGCTGTGGAGAGGGAAGTACTAGTGTTGTGGAGCCTAGCAGAAGAGAGTAGGAAGGAGTAATATCAGAGGGTGGCAGTATATCGTAGAGCGAGACATTGGAGACACAGAGGAGGAAGACAGGAAAGATGGTGGGTGGACTTAGTGAGAGCAGAGTAGGTGGGGAAGGGAGAGTGACAAAGCTACAAGGAGAGGAACAGCAGGGCATGAAAGGAATATGACCGAGTGGCGCTTGAGTATCTTGAAGGCTTCCCCCACAACTCCTGCAACAAACCTGGAATTAATGTAGGTCACACCTAGGAATCTTCGGAGGGAGTTAAATACATAAGGTGATTGCCTTTGGGCCCCCACAAGCAGTCAGTTAGAACCTAGCCAGTGGGGTTAATAATCAGTTGATACTAACTTGGGTTCTTGGGCCACCTGGGTTAAGGAAGGTCTTGGCGTCTGTAGACAAGAGATGGCTGGATAGCCCTTAGAGCCTGTTATAAGAAAATCAACTGATGTTGGGAGTTGATGTGTTACTAAGGCCAAACACAACATGAAAATATAATTGAGAGCACAACAGAAAGCTTTGAGCATTTCACCAAAGTCATGAATGCACTGACTCCTACTCACGCTTTGAGACCTGATATGGCTCTCTTCTCTAGGCAGAGGATAAATATTAAGGAGGTGGAAGTTTACTTTTAAGTGTATTAATTATAGTGTGCAAAATACTTTAAGGAGTAATCAAGAATTCAAAACCGATAAAATTAAGAGTAATACAAATAAATGAAAAAGCATCATGTGGGGGAACCAGATGGAAAAAATGATCTTGCAGTGCTCCCAGAACCATGTGCAAGGGCAGAGCATTCCAGACCTCAAGAGGTGCATTTGAGATAGTGCAACCATGAAGGGTTTATTGAGGCGACTATGGCACAGTGAAGCACTCTTCCTGTGAGGACCCCGAGGTGTGCGTTGTTAGTCTCTGGCACACCAACTACACTGGAAGTAGATTGGGTCAAACCTGTTACACCCCCTTGAAGCTACACCCTTGGGGAAGTAGATGGGAGTCCGGAACATGACTCATATTCTCTGTAGACGGACGTGGAGCAAATTCTGTCTTCTCTGGGGCACTCAAAAGTGGCTCCATTCCTGGAGTGAGGTGACCTCTTTGTCCTCTCTGTTCAGAGTTCAGAGTGAGGAGCTTGAGGCATCACCCGGGGACCTTGTCTAAGCCCCCCCCCTGTCTCCCCGAGAAGCCCAAGCTCTGTCTGCATGAGTTTATGGGGAATTGGAACAGTTTAATTATTAAAGTCAACATTATGTGATTTACCAAATCAAAAGCAGTACAATCGCATAATTATTGTAAAGAGTTACATATTCAATTTCTTCTAGAGTAGCCTATTTAAGCATTTTATGATTTCCATGAAGGCCTATCACCGCCCTCTCTCCTTCTTCTGTACTTATTTGGAAGGTTCTACCCATTCCCATTTCTCTCTCATCTCCTCTTTTGTTTTTTCAGGTTCTGGATCACACAATTCTCAGAAATGTTCAAGCTGGACTCTAAGCTGGAGGAGGTGATGTCTAACTTCCGGGCGGTTGTTAAGGAGGAAGGGGGTGAGAGCCAAAGCCAACTGATCGACACTTCCAACATGTAAGAAAAAGTAACCCACCCTTATGTCCCAGCCACAAAAATGCCACTAAGCACTCCACGCATACCCCAGCCCTTCCACAAGACAACCAGACCCCAGCCCCGAGCCTTGCCTGTATTGACCCATAGATTTCCAGTGGTCCTTGATTTGCATTGCTTATTAATCTAGGATATCAGGGGTTCTCCAAATTAGAACTCACTTGGTAATAGGATCCTCAGCAGGCCCATACCTCTTTTGTGCCTCTGATAGGCTTGTTGAGAGAGCAGCAACCTGCTTGTGTACTGTCCCAAATAGCCAGGCTAAACTTGGGATTTGTCTTGGGAGAAAGGGCAGCAAACAAAATCAGCAGCATGGCGGATGTTAGGGCCTCAGCTCTAATGCGGCCAAATATGTGATATTGTCCTGGTGAATAATTGGCTAACATATCTGAAAGTCGCACACAGCCTTGACCTCCCTGATCTTCGGTTCTTTCTCCCTTTGCTCTCTGAACACCTTCAAAGAAGGTGCACATCTTTCAAATACAAGCTCTAGTGACCTTGAGAATCAATTGAGAGCCCTTTTGCAAGATACGTCTTCAACCCTGTAGAAAGGTTCAGGGGGAAGGGGCTTTAATTTGCTTAAATGCGCTGAAAATAATTGGCATCTTTTTCAGATGTATGGCTATTTCCCTCTAAATGGAGGATATCTGGCCTTCTACATACCCCATTTGGTAGGGGCTCAAACTCATTTCCCATCCCACCTCATTACTGGTATTTCATTTTTTGGTGACTTTTTATATATCGCTGGATCGAAAATATACTCTGTGTTTGCATGACAAATTTGAGAGACAGGGATTATTTACTTCCGTAACCCTGCTTGTGCAATCACAGCCACTTACTGGTGGAGTATGCAATTCATGTAAGGCCAGCTGTAGGGCATGATGGTTTGGTACAACATCATCAACACCCATTTTTACGAAGTGTGTTTTTCCACAGAAGTTTGCTGAAAAAAATCTTTTTGACATTTTTTGGGGGGGATTGGAAACAGCATATAAAGGGTAGGGGAGGTCGGGAATAGAAAACTAGGTGAATGAAAGAGGGTTCAGGGGGTGAACCCCCCAAAAATAATGTAAAAAAAATGTGAATGGTTTTTTCACCAAAGAATCGCAGAAAAACATCAATCATTAAAACGAGTGTCGATGAAATGACATAGAACCGATGGTTTACACAGAGTGACAAGGAATCTTTACCTTCTTGGTTGCATATAATTGTTAAAACGCATTAGCCTTATGGTGATCTAGTTTGTGATTTCTAGGACATGGAAGAGAGTCCCCTTCGTCCAGCTAGCACTGCTCAGAAAAATACAAACCATTGTAAGAACTGATATAAGCTGGCAACATTAATAACAAATGCAAATTGATCTCTCGACTTTATGGTTGCAAACATACCCGGTATGAACTCTGTTAAGATATTTATTTTGCACACATTTCTTTTTTGCTCCTCTCTTTTTTAACTTCTTTTTCTACATGATTTAGATATTATTTATAACAAGCCATTCACGCAGGTAACCTACTGGGTGAGGTGACAAGCCTTGTTGTTAGTTGGCGCTGGCAGTTCGTGGTTATCCACTTTCTGTACGGTTTGGCTTAGCATCAGTTATGCGTGAGTAAGTAGAGAATGTAGACACATCTGTCAAAGGTTGTTTCTGTGCATGTTTTTTAATGTACTCAAAAACACGTGACAAGTTCCAGCAAAAATTGCCATGTGGGTGAAACAGGGAGCCGACGCACATTTCGGCCGTAGTCTTTATCAAGGCTGTGGTAAGTGATGTGCTGGGGTGAAAAATAGAAGTGCACGATTTGAATGCAGGCAGCAGAGGCAGCAGCATAATCCTGTAGCTCCTGGCCCTCTCCTGCTACTGATGATATTGGATTATGAACACCAAGAAAAAGATTGAAATTGCTGAAAACTCCATACCAAAGAAATCAAAACCGGCATCAGAGATGAGTGAAGTACCTAGCACTCAAGATATTTATTCTTTGTTGCTCAAAATGGCCCAGGACCTGGGAAAAGTGGCCAAGGATGTGGGGGATGTCAAGACTTCACTGAATGATTTGTCCACAAAGGTTTCTCATTTGGATAGTAGGATTACTGTCTTGGAAAATGGTTCTAAATCTATGTCCTCAGAAATTAGAGGGAGCTTTAGAGCCTACAATACTTTGAGAGAAGAAGTTCAAAAAGGTAAAGAAAAAGGACTGGAGTTAGACTTGAGGATCAGAAATAAAAATGTAAGGCTTGTTGGAGTGGAAGAAAGTCCCAGTGAAGATTTGATACAGTTGGTGTTGGATATACTGAAGTTTTGTTTTGGTTGTGACCAAATTACCCCAGGATATGTGGACAATTTATACATAGTGGGGAAAAATGCTGGTCCAAAGGCGAGACAAATCTTGATTACCCTAATGAACACCAGAACAAAGGAAGCTATTCTAGGAGCTGCAAGGAGAAAGGGGAACACATACTTCAAGGGACATCAAATATTTGTGTATCCTGACTATCCTAGAGAATCTTTATTGATTGGGAAGTCCTTTAAAGAGGCCAAAGATCTTGCAAGACTGGTGGGTGTCAAGGCTGTCCTTAACAGGGCAAACATATTGACTTTGGCTTTGCCTGAAGGTGAGAAATCCACTTCTGACCCCAATGAGGCTTTGAAATGGCTAGACCCATTGAGAGAGAAATGCACTTAATACTTCCAACTACTCTGTTTTCAAACGCTACCTTTTTCAAAAAACGAAAAAAAAAAATGTTTTCCTTCATTGACATACATTAGTTAAAATGGCGCTGCCGACCATCTACAGTTCAAGATTTGGAACCCTGTGATGTTTTGAAAGGTAACTCACTTCAATTCAGCATTCTTCGTTTCATGCTCCATAATATGGCCTGAGTATTGGAGTAAAGCACCTTGTAACGTGCCTCATACGTGCCCTACGTGCTTCAGGAAGTTGCCACTCTACATTCGTGTTGAGACTGGGATACGCTGCAGTTTTATGGTTCCGGTCTTTCTGTGGCGTGTACCGACAATGTCCCAGTTGATAGGAGGAGTGCCACGATCTGACGGTGAGTCGTGGGTGCTGTCGAGGAATGTGCGGCTAATCTGTCTTTCAATATCCCAGTGCGACTTGACACTTTGATTTGATTGGGATTATTTGAAGTTGGGATCATCGGGGCATGTAGTTTCATACAATCAATGTGCCTCCTATGACTCCTTGGCTCAAGTTGCACATATCGTCTCATCCAAGTTGGGGTTTTGTTCTTTCACCGCGCTGCTAACTGATTAAGAGGGTGTCACATGCATTGAGGGAGCAGCATAATGTCATCTGGTCACGTCTCCCAATGGCAGGGTTTGATCCACGGACTTGCGACTTGTCAGTATGGGGGATTCGAATATTATCAACAGAAGTGCAGGCTATAATTCCGGTTCAAGAAACCCTTGGCCATGAACTCACACTGGGAAAATACTTTTATGACTTATGGTCCCCTTTGCATCAAGATGTTGGGGAATTATGTACCCTACGTGGCATGCAGTTTCCCTAGATTGACTAGCAGTAGCGGCTCTGTCTGTACTTATTACAAGACTGCCGGTGCCCGCAAATGTGCACTTACCAAACCCGGGCTTCCTCCTGATCTCCTTGTACATCTCATGGCCTGGAGATATTAGTACTTCCACCTACCTATGTTCAATATAGCAGAGGTGTCGCTGCTGACTTCCAACTGATAACTGATACCTACTGCTTCACTGTTGGCTACTTGAAGCTTATCATGAGTTATGTAATTGGGCCATGAAACTCACCGATGCTATTGAGGAATGTGTTACTGGTACTCTTTGATGTATGATGAATGTTGGTAAATAGTACCATATTCTTATTTTGGGCTGGTAATGGCAGTTATGGGGGGAGTCGTGTCTTCATCTGTATGTTATGGAACCACAAATATGGGGGTGGTGCTTTACCTTTTCTTTATTATTGGACCCAGATTTGATGACTGGCTGGTATTTATTTGTTACGTATAGACGGTAGGCATGAAGGCATTTAAGTATTTGGTAGAGTTTACACTCCTTTTCCACTATGATCTGGTCTGATTATGGACCTCCTTGTGCCTTGATTATAAATGCTCTTCCTTTACTAGTATTTTGCTATGTGGTTAGATTGGGGAGGCAATTATTATATCATTAGATGGATAACCTAGCCTTTTGTTTCCAATTTTGGATCTTAACTTGAAGATTAACGGAAAGTTTTAGTAATTAGAGTAGGCCAGGGGTAATGCTCCACACTGCTTTCATAAGTCGGGGGAATATTTTAAATGTAATTGTCTTGGGTCTGGTAGATGGGGACATGAGTGGTTGGTGCCTGCCCTGTTAAAAATATTGAGGTTGGATATTAACATGTTTTCTTTCTAGGTGATGACGACTCCTTTATTATATACTTGATGCTTTAATTTGGATATTAGCGGGGTCTCTGGGGGTGTCTATGGGTTACTTGTGACATGGTACCAATTTTATTATAATTTCATTTTTACTGGATGTACCTTTACATTTTTCCTAAGTTGATTGTTCTTTTCCGTGCAAGTCCTCCATTTGCCATGATTATATAATTTTCATTGCTTAAATCTGGGATTGTATACGCAATGTATGTTGTGGTGAGTTATATATCACACCATAAATTGGGGGGCGAAATATTTGAATGCTTTTTGGATGATACTTGGGTGTTTCTGAGAACTTTTGGGTGTTTGTGTTCGTGCATCAAATGGGTACGTAATGTGAGACAAATATCAGGTCTGGACTGTATTGCGACCCAACCCTACTGAACAAGGGCTGCTGCTTAGAGGGTAGGAGATGACCAATGATGTTTGTGTGGGACTGTGTTCAATATACTTCGCATTTCTATGCATGTTTCCTTTAATGAGGTATTTGTGGTTATGTTTAATATGGGGGTGTTTATGGTTGTTTATTGCCTAGATGTTTGGACGTGCCTTGTCAAATTTTTTTTTTTTTAAGGCGGTTACTGTGGAGATGTCTGGTACGCAATGCATGTTGGTGGATGTGTGATGAATGAGGTGGGATGATAGTTTATTTAGTGAGTGGTTTGCTCATAGAGATGTAGGGACTATAATGTCCTGCACAATTTACTATGTTATTAGAATGAGTGTCATAGTTGAATGGAAATACTTTTGGTAGCGGTTGGCTCGTGGGAACATTTTGGGGGGTTTGTTTTTAGAGATGGTGTTCATAGGCTTATAGGAGGGGTGTCCGGGACATGGGACTTTTTAGAATGTTATATCTAGTGTATAGTTTTTATCTGTTGTTGCTGACTTGCTTCTATTTCAGAGGGGGGTGGTTTTGTTCACATTTTGTGGAAGCCATTTTTAGATTTTCTGATTTGGTAGAGGATCATGTATTCGATGTACTTGCTATTGATAGTAGGTCAGGGAAAATGGCTAATGATTTACGTGTGCTTACGTGGAATGTTATTGGACTAAATAATTTGAAGAAAAGGCTAAAGATCATGAATCACATGAGAGAGCTGAAGTGCGATGTTTGTTTTGTTCAGGAGACTCATTTACTTAAAGATGACATTTGTAACCTTAGAAAAGGTTGGGTTGGAAGGGTCTATGGCTCATGTTTTTCATCTCGATCAAGAGGAGTGGCAATTTTGATTAAGAGGAATACTCCTTTGAGGATTGTACGTGAAATGTCAGATAGTGAGGGCAGGATAGTGGCTTTGCTGGTTAATATTCAAGGTTGTTTAGTGACGTTATGTAACATTTATTCTCCGTCAGTAGATGATGGTTCGTTCTTTAAGAAGGTGGCGCAGATGCTTCAAGACTTAGGTTCGGATAACATCATTCTTGGTGGTGACTTTAATACTGTTTTGAATAAGGATTTGGATAGGAGTGTGCTGGGAAATGTTAGGCATAGTGATCGCCATTATGTTTCTCTTAAAAACTTGATAGAGGAACATGCTTTACGGGATTGTTGGAGGTTACAACATCCACATGCTAGAGAATACAGTTTTTACTCAGGTGCGCATTCGTTTTACTCTAGACTGGACATTTTGATGACAGCTGGTTTAATGACAAAGAATTTTAAGTCAAGCGAGATGGGCACGATCCTATTGACGGATCATGCGCACTTGATGGTGTATTGACTTGGGAGGTACTGTTCAGAGACAATTTACGTGGAGAATGGATAATGCGTATTTGAAAATGGAAAAGGAGGTGGATAAGTTGAGGGCAGAAATTGATTTTTTTGTTTCAGTGAATCATACTGGCGATTTGAGGCCGGAGGTAGTATGGGAAGCTTTAAAATGCACTATGAGGGGTTATTTGATTAATTTGACGTGCGGATTGAGAAAGAAAAATGCTACTAGACAGAAGGAGCTTGAAATTAGGACTGATGTTTTATCCAAGGCAGTCATGGCTGACCCGTTTAATAGAGATAGTCTTACTGAGTTGAAGAAACCAAAAAAAGAACTTAATGACATAATCGAGGAGAAGACAGAAAGAAAATACTATAACCTGAAATGTGAGTATTTTGAGAAGGGTGAGAAGTGTGATAAATGGTTGGCATATAGGTTGAAAATGTGGGAATCTGAACGATCAATGGCATCTATTCAAGAGAAGGATGGCCGAACCACATTTATGTGAATCTTGCTAGAGTTTCGGATTGTGACTCACAGTTATTGGAGGAGGATCTGACATTAGATGAGATTAAGACGGCTATCGCCAAATTAAATGTTGGGAAATCGCCAGGGCCTGATGGCTTTCCGGTAGAATTCTACAAGTTATTGCCAGATTCAGCCCTGAATCTACTTAAGGATATATATGTGTCTTCTTTGGCTGATGGCCTACTGCCGGCTTCGACTAGACACGCTATGATATCTGTCTTTCCGAAGAAGGGAAAGGATGATACGCTTCCTGGGAGTTATCGACCGATTAGTCTCATTAACACGGACAACAACATTTTGGCTAAGATCATGGCTATTAGACTGAAAGGTCTTCTACCGAAGTTGATCAATGAAAATCAGTTGGGTTTTGTGAAAGGGAGAAAAACATCCAGCAATATCAGGCGTTTATTCCATACAATTAATAAGGCATCGAACGAGTCGGAAGAGGTGGCCGTTTTTTCTTTGGACGCAGAGAAGGCTTTCGATTGGGTGGAATGGGATTTCTTGTTCTTGGTGCTCGAGAAGTTGGGTTTTGGAGTAAATTTTAGATCGTGGATTCAGCTCTTGTATACGGAACCGACAGCAGATGTTAATACTAATGGGATTCGATCTACTCCTTTTAGACTAGAAAGGGGAATGAGACAGGGCTGCCCTCTTTCACCTTTATTATTTGTTCTGGTGATTGAACCTTTGGCGGCGGCCATACGAGATCAGTTGGATATAGTTGGTATCTCATGCTGGGGTTTACATAAAAAAATATGGCTGTTTGCAGATGACATACTTTTGGTCCTGCGAGACTTACGTCTATCGTTACCGACGTTGATGGGTGTTTTAACTTCATTCCAGGAGATTTCTGGTTATAGAGTGAATTGGGACAAATCTGAAGTGTTGCCATTGGTCCCTGAATGTAACAAAAAATATGTCACTGATCTGGGATTTCGTTGGTGTCCGGATAAGTTGTTGTATTTGGGGATTTGGATCACTCCAAAGATCTGTGACTTGGTAAGGGTGAACATGAATGTGATTACTGTGGCTTTTAAAACTGATTTGGAACGATGGGGGTTACTGAATCTATCGCTTTGGGGGAAGGTCAATGCGTTGAAAATGATGTCAGCCCCTAAAATCAACTATGTCTTAAGTATGGTCCCATTGAATATTGAGGCTTCTTATTGGAAAGAATTGGACAGGCTTATACAAGGATTCTTGTGGGACAAAAAACCAGCTAGATTGAGTCTGTGGAAGCTACAATTACCTTTAGAGAAAGGTGGTTTGGGTGTACCAAACTTCAGGGCCTATCATCTGGCCTTTAATTGTGCTTTCTTGGTAGATTACATGGAAACGAGTCCTAGTGTATGGGCTGCGGCGGAGGATAGTGCAAATGGTCCTTTATCTCCAAGGGCTTTGTTAACCACTTTATCGAAAGGAGTAAAGGATATATTGACTACATCACTGAGAGATTCCTGGAAGAATTTGAATGTCTTGTTGGGTGTGAATGCATACAGGGATCCGAATGCGTCCGTATGGATGAATCCCTCTATTAAATTGAATGGCAAATAATTTTTCTGGCCCGAATGGTTTTTGGGTGGTATCAAATGGATTGGGGACTTCTTCAATGAGGGTGAGTGGAAAAGCGCTAGAGATTTACAAAGAGATTTTCGTATTGATGGATTCAAATTATCGGATTACAGGAAATTGAAGTTGGCAGTTGGTATGATTGATTTTCAGAATGGTCTAAATCTGGAATTTTTTACGAGGAAACCATTGGTGAATGAGGGCGGTTTGGCGAACCGGGTGTACAGGTAGATTGTTCTTAATTATAAAAGCAATGATTGCTTAAGAATTGAATGGGGTCGGAGAATTGGAGCGGATATTATTGTGGAAAGTTGGACAAGGATGTGTGAGAATGTCAAATTGTGTTCCTTGGGATTGACTCAACGGACAAGGCAAATTAAGATCTTGAATAGGGACTATTGGACTCTGGAAAAATTGTGGAGGAGAGGTTTGAAGGATGGTCCGGAATGTTGGGCATGTGTTCAGGAGGATGGTACGATAGAACATATGATGTGGGATTGTGTGAAGGTCCGAGGGTTTTGGAATGATGTTGGTGGTATTTGCGGAGAAGTCTTGGATGTGACAATTGATTTTAATTTTGAGACAATAATTCTGGGGAATGATTCCATTTTGGAAGATCTCACTCAATGCCAAAAAAAATGTTCTTTAGAGGAGCTGCAGTGGGTAAGAAGATTATCCTTAGAAACTGGAAGTCTGTTGCTACATTAGACAAAGAATTGTGGCTGAATGAAATGCGGAATTTGGCAACTATGGAGGAACGGTTGTATAGGAAACAGGGCAAGATGGGTTTGTTTGCAAAGATTTGGGGGAAATTCTTGGAACTGTACTGAATTGATTTTGTAGGTTATGAGATGTGAACAGGGGGGTTTAGGGTGAGTTTTGTTTCATTGACATTGTTATATTTATTGTTTCTATGACTTTGTACATAACAATATTGTATTATACGTTGATGTTTTCTTATCTATATTGAAAATAAATTATCCAAAAAAAAAAAGAAATGCACGATTTGGCGGCGCAGTGGTGGAAAATGAAAAGCAACATTTTAGGGTTACAGCATAATCGTAAACCATACATAGGCCACATGGTTATATTGCACAGAAAAACATATACACATAATTGGTCAATTCAGTTGACTATGTTCATATATAGCAGTGATGTGCAGTGAGCATAGGTGATTGGCCAGGCCAATGTGGTGTGATTATTGACGTCGAGGTGTTAAGAGCAATACAGGTTGATAGTCATTCAATAATAGTTGTTCAATTGAAGCATGAAGAACACAGTACCAAGGAAAACCGGGGGAAGAAAGTGGGAGGTAGAGGATAAAGGGGGAAGTTAGAGCTGTTGTAAAGCTGCATTGAATCAATGTTTAGCAAATAGGCAAGGAAGCCGGTGCTTACCTGACACAAATAGGGTGACATGGATGCCAGAAGAACGGTATAGAGGTCCAAGAGCCACCCTGTTAGGGTGCGTACTGCAAGCTGGATAGCCTATCTGCAAATAAAATGCGGTTTGGGAAATTAGAGCAGGTGGTGGGGTTTATCGATGCAGTTACACATTTAGAACTGGTGTGAACGATATCCGCTGCTAAGGATGGTACAGCAATTGGTAAGGAGGGGGAGGGATCCAAGGTATTGCTGTTAGTGGTGAACTACTGACCAGCAGGCTGGGCTGGTGGTAGCTTGGTGGTTAGTAGCTAGAATCTCAAGGTGCTAGTGATTGGGCTGCATGCTGGCAGGGAGCTGTTGGAGAATCCTGTCCATGGTGACAGAATGCACCAACGCCCGCTTCATGGGAGCGCCCCACACCTCACACTTGCACTGACCCACCGGTCCACATAGCGAACACCTTACACCTCACGCACCAATCTTGCCTCCCAGGCCACTACTGGACTCAACGAGCCACGAGACCACTCCACCACCTACAGCGTGGTAGCCTGCACCTCAGACCTGCATTCTGTCACCATGGACAGGATTCTCCAACAGCTCCCTGCCAGCATGCAGCCCAATCACTAGCACCTTGAGATTCTAGCTACTGACCACCAGGCTACCACCAGCCCAGCCCTGACCAGGACTCACCACTAACAGCAATACCTTGGATCCCTTCCCCTCCTAACGAATTGCTGTACCATGCTTAGCAGCGGATATCGCTCACACCAGATCTAAATGTGTAACTGCATCAATAAACCCCACCACCTTCTCTAATTTCCCAAACCGCATTTTACTTGCAGATAGGCTATCCAGCTTGCAATAGGCACCCTAACAGGGTGGCCCTTGGACCTCTATACCGTTCTTCTGGCATCCATGTCACCCTATTTGTGTCAGATAAGCACCAGCTTCCTTGCCTATTTGCTAAACATTGATTCAATGCAGCTTTACAAAAGCTCTAACTCCCCGTTTTATCCTCTTCCTCCCACTTTCTTCCCCCGGTTTTCCTTGGTACTGTGTTCTTCATGCTTCAATTGAACAACTATTATTGAATGACTATCAACCTGTATTGCTCTTAACACCTCCGACGTCAATAATCACACCACATTGGCAAGGCCAATCACCTATGCTCACTGCACATCACTGCTATATATGAACATAATCAACTGAATTGACCAATTATGTGTATATGTTTTTCTGTGCAATATAACCATGTGGCCTATGTATGGTTTAGGATTATGCTGTAACCCTAAAATGTTGCTTTTCATTTTCCACCATTGCGCCGCCAAATCGTGCATTTCTATTTTTCACCCCAGCACATCACTTACCACAGCCTTGATAAAGACTACGGTCGAAACGCGCGTCGGCTCCCTGTTTCACCCACATGGCAATTTTTGCCGGAACTTGTCACGTGTTTTTGAGTACATTAAAAAACATGTACAGAAACAACCTTTGACTGATGTGTCTACATTCTCTACTTACTCACGCATAACTGATGCTAAGCCAAACCGTACAGAAAGTGGATAACCACGAACTGCCAGCGCCAACTAACAACAAGGCTTGTCACCTCACCCAGTACGCAAACTCCTGAGAACCCTGGAGTTTGGTTCTCTGACTAACCATGTGCCAGGCTGCAGGCAATAATTCAATTCAAAACTAATAACGGTGCACAGCGGTTCGGTTCTTTCCCTACCAAAAACTCCAACCCTCCTGAAAACGCATTCACGCAGGTATATGTGTTTAGTCTTTCTGGTGGTATTATGACATTTTTTTTAAGCTTAATTCTGTAATGTAGTGTTTGCAGTATATGTATGTTCTCTAAAGTCTGCCCTGATGAAAGACCATCTGGTCCGAAATGCATTGGCCATGTCTCATCTCTCTCTGTGTAATATGGATGGTGAACAATAAGAAGAAGCGATCAATCAAAAATAGTATTTCAGATTTTATTGTAATAGTGTAATATTATTTTGAAGAATTATTTGTAATATTTCCAGCAACTGATGTTTTTTGCGCAATCACTTCTGATGAATATTTCCTATGTTTTTTCTAGAACATTAATATCAAAAACTGCAGAGAGACCAAACATTCAATAGTTATGGATTCTTGTAGATTTAGGGATACTTGTGTGCATTGTGGTAAAGCACCGATGTAAAGGAGTACTGCCAGTGATCTCAAGCCAGCATGTTGTGCTAAACTTAAATACATATTTACACCCTATTCTCAAATAAAATACAACTGAGTAGCACCCCTGCAGGATTGTAGTGGTGTTCACCATATTTGAGCTCCGTTTCACTCTTCCTGTGACTCCCTTCTGTTTGGTTCAGCTAGCAATATTACATGATGTATTCTAGTCTCTAACTTCCTTTCACTGTCACTCGTAGCATTGCCACAGAATGGACACGTAAGATGACATGCCAAAGCACCCCAAACTGCAACAAGAAGAGGAAAGTGTCCTTGCTCTTCGATCATCTGGAGCCAACTGAGATGGCCAATCACCTCAGCTTCTTGGAGTTCAAGTCTTTCTGCAAAATCTCGGTAAGGGCTCTATTCTAGTGCTATCTTCAGCCATGTACGAGCAAGCTTTACTTGCAATGCAGATATGATTTACTGTAGAGTACGGGATAGGTGAACATCGTGGCTCTTTGATAGTCAAGCCTCATGTCAGGGGAGCCTTCTACAGACACCCGTTGGCGCTGAGCGGCTTTACATTGGACAAGGGTCATCCACGCTCGCCTCTGATGTAGGACTTCACACTGCCTAAGAGCAATCTCACTGCTTCTAGACTATATGGGGGCTCCTCATCGGTGATGGTGATCTTTGCAGGAGCGCTTTGCAACTCTCAAAGAGGGCCACTCTATCCCTACCCCACAGGCGTAAACCACATCCTTGATGAAGAACATCTCTGGTCCTACTTTGTAGTATGGGCCCTCATTTCTGATGCAGAATTGCTTTGGCCCTACAGAGCAGGACGACTCCACAAGGTCATTGAGATTGAAGGTTGCTAATCTAATACTGAACTAGGGCTCCACATCTGGTATAAAGAGGCTGGGTGATCCAAAATTAAAGGAGGACTTCACATACATGTTTGAGAACATTATCTACCCTAGACGAGTAGAGAACATTGCTGGTCCTAAACAGTTTGAGGAAAATGTCTGCATGCAAACGCTTCCTTATAGTATGATAAGACCCTCTGCAGACCCCTGCTCTAGAAGGACTCTGCATCACTTTAAGAAGAGAAACATTCACGCCCTTGTTTGTAAGCAGATAGTGTATTGATCAGTCAGCTACACAAGCTCAATAGTATAGCGGAATGGCATGCAGCTGAGTAAATGAGCCCACTCAGTCTCTTATATGAATATATGTAGCAACCAGGCACATAACTTGGAAGAGACAGTAATTTCAGCATTTACCTTACGATGGAACGCACACTGGTCATGGCTGTCCTTGCCATGAGAAGGCAAGTTGAGTGTATCGAGCATACGTCTGGAGAGAATGGTATGAGGGGCTAAATGGTTAGCCTTCTGAATATGTCAGACACATATTTTGGATCTTTTGATGACTCAGGCAACACCAACATTCCCTCATCTGTTAACAGGTATAGATAGATTGAGGCATGCTGGGTTAGCTTAGTACGGTATCGGCAGGAAGTTTTCATTTCATGAACAATGCAGTAGAGGAGGTGGTTGTGCATCAAAACAAAATCGTAATCGTTTTAAACTATATATTTCATTGGTCATTCAAGAACAGTTTATTTGACTTCAGCTAGTTACAACAATCTGCATATAGGGTTGGCTTAAAATATGTACTTCAATGTTGTTCCCAACACTCTCCTTCGTAAGGAAGAAATGTAAACAGTTAATAC
Source organism: Ambystoma mexicanum (assembly GCF_040938575.1). NCBI lineage: Eukaryota > Metazoa > Chordata > Amphibia > Caudata > Ambystomatidae > Ambystoma > Ambystoma mexicanum. The sequence continues at coordinate 723,872,617 of NC_090923.1, forward strand.
TGGGGCAGTATTCTGCCTGTGTTCATTTTTATCTCCGCATTGCATCGGTCGAGATGTTTTCTTCCATGGTGGTGGCTATAAGGTCCTGGAAATCTGTAGTCTGCAATGAAGAGACTGAAAATGATAATGTAAATGTAATTTATGGCTCATAGTTATATTTCTGGGATCTTCAGTAGCTCAGTGGCACCTACTGTGGACTGCTGATGATTTAATTAATTAGGAGTAGGACCCGATGGTTAGGGCTAAGGTTCTGAGGACCACAAAACCACTGGGGAAAGGTTGAGCCTCTGTAAAAAGGGGTTGGCTTAGTGATAGGGCTGTTTGTTTGCTAATGACTCTGTGACAGGGATTTCAGTCTCTATCTTGCTTACAGATTTAGCTGAGGGGCGCACATCCAATAATGCAGAGGAACAGGCGCTATGTGGAAATAAAGGCTCTATTTTAATTGTAATGTCTGTCAAACGTAAGCTGTAAAAGGTGGTAGTTCAGACACTGCAGCTCAGTTATTTGTAGTCAACAGTGTAAAGGATGGCTGAGATGTCGGGGTTGATGCTCTTGGGCTGGAGGATGGCTCCAAAATTGTAAGTCGTAAGTGATGCCAGAGCGTGATGGGGCTTCTGCTGGACGATCTCTCCCCAGGATCTTCTGACATGCTTTCTGTTGTACTTTCTCCTTGGCAGCACTTGGATTACAAGAGTTATGTGATGAGCAGCTCAGTTCGAGACAACCCTGGGCTGCAGCGCTCAGTCACCCTATGCAACAGCATCTCCCAGTGGGTTCAGGTGATGATCCTGAACCGGCCCACGTCACAGCAGAGAGCAGAGGTGTTTACCAAGTTCATCCACGTGACCCAGGTGAGGCCAAGACACAAGGAAGGGGATCACTTATGAAACGCAAAGGTCGCTTTATAGAATAAGTTGACCTGTGCCTTTCTAAAGCTGATGCCATTTATTTTAAAAGCCATCTTCCACATTGCCTTTTTTGCATTATTTAATGAGAATATTCCCCAGTATATTATTTTATTTTTATCTTCATGAATTTAAATGTTTTCTTTTTTTGCCCATTTTTCTTACTATTTCTCCCTCAAACGGATTCTCCTAAGATCTTCTTTTTTCAATGACTTTGCAGTGCCCCTGGAAGTCACTCTTGTAATGGCAGCGCCCTTTAAACTATTTTTGAAGTGTGGTTTATGACTATTAATTGTTTTTTTCGTGGAACCCAGATGGCCTTTTGCATTGGTTTAGAATAATTTCTGAGGAACTAATAGCATGTTAATGGACAGTTGAAGGACAGTTGATTTTTAGAACTGTGCAGTTTCGTGCTCCTTCACCATTGCAGCATGTTGAATGGGAAAGTGCTTGTATACGACCCATTGCCATCAGGATATCAGTGCGTCCAGTGGACAGTGGGCGTAGTACTAGCTTAGAACACAAAGAAGGGAGACTGAATGGCCAAACGGGGTAATTGCAGTTTCTTCCTTCTGTTTCTGGATGAGAAAATACAGTGGTGGGGCGTGGACACCCTCAGGGAAAGGCATGACTACTGCAGGACAAGCTGTAGGCAATGCCGGTTGCAAAACAACAGGGCAGAAGTATGTGGAGGCATGCCTGGAAAAGTGCACTCGAACCATGAAAAGGACCTGCCATCAAACTGAATAACATCTTATTTTTAATAATTAAATCTTCTGTTGAAGTCAGGTAGACGCCATCCTGGGGGATCATAGTGACATAGACCAACATGGGAGTTCAACATCCTCGTGACCTATATATTTCTGAATATAAGCATAGTGTGTAACAATCTTGCATCTGAAACAGCAGTTCATAAAGAATAGCGAACAAGTGTTGTGTAAGTTCCACAGAAAGAAGTTTAGTTAAGTTTCTGTATTGTTGTATGCCTAAGCTGGTACTGCTTAACCCCAGTGTTCGGTTTCCCTTCCCGGCTGCAATGGGGTACATTAAAGCTGAACAATGTCAGTGCTGTTATACTACATGTTATCATGCTAAACTAGCCGGGTATTGTTTAAGGCTGGAAAGCCCTGTTGTAGAATGCTTTTGACAAGATATGCAAATATAACATGTAATGGAAATAGCAGCAAACTAACATGCACATTGGGCCTCATTACAAGTTTGCCAGTCTGGAAACAACGGTACCGGTAAGCTTGTCGGTACCGCTGTTTCTGGATCGGCAAACTACGAGTTCTGTGAGCGGGTGCCTTTTAGCCCACGGAAAGGCACCCGCTCACAGACCTTGACGGAGGCACCGGCACCATTCATGAATGGTGCCGGTGCCTCCGTCCTCCCCATTCCCATTGAGTCCAATGGGACTCAAATGGGAATGGGGAGAAATATTTTCCGGTGCCTGGGAATGGGCAATTACTGGGTCCGCCGGGCCTGCAATGCCCTGGTAATTGCCTATTCGCGGGCGCCTGACAATTAATGACTCCGGCGGCAGCCGTGCCAGTATTTACCGGCACGGCTCCCGCCAACCTCGTAATGACCCCCATTGTGTTGCACTCAATAATCAATAAAAGTATGAATTAATTTTAAAAGAAGACCCAAGCGTACAATGGGAAAGCGTCATTCCCACAATCAGCCCCATGCACTACCATTCTGAGGAGCAAGCGACGAGCTTCACATACTCACCCGCACTTTAAAATGGCATTACTACACACCTTACCCACTAGCGAAAGTAAGAAATCACCCTCACATAGTCACCAGACACCCTCCTCCTCAACCCACCCAAATGTCAATCACTGCAATACCTCTGAGGCCACTGAAATTCTACCAGTCCAACCCTCACACCTAAAGAGACAAGCAAAAAGAATTTAAATCCCCAAAATTGAACACTAACGATTCCGACCGTATTGACACTATGATACACTTGAAAGGAGCTCTTATCAACGCTAGATTGCTCCCGGCCCACGCCCTAGATATTGCAGACCTCATTACAACCAACGACTTAGACATCCCCACTATCACGGAAACATGGCTCCACAAAGCTTCAGGACCTGCCATCTCCCTAGCCATCCCGGAAGGTTACACTATCTACAGAAAAGACAGAGCTACCGATAAAGGAGGAGGAGTAGCTCTCCTCGCTAAAAACACCTTTGATCTAAGGATATCTGCAGAACACATCCTCCCTTCAGGCAAAGTAGTTTCCTTGAAAATGGCCCTCAGGCACACTTATACCCTTATTTTCCATATCGTCTACAGACCCCCCAGGCTCAGTACCTTCCTTTGAAGATGACATCACCTCACTCCTAGCCTCCAACACAAAACCCCTCTCGAAAATAATTATTCTGGGTGACTTTAACCTAGACCTGAATGACCCCCTTGACTCTCAAGCATATCTCCTCGCTAACTCGATGGTAACCCAAGTCTTCACACATCGCATCTCCCTTCCGACTCATGAAAAAGGACGCACATTAGATTGGCTTGCTGACAACAATTGTGTCACTGACATCCTAGCCAACACCCCCTGTCTTTGGTCGGACCACAATACCATCCTCTTCTCTACTGCTATTACTACCAAAACTATCCTTCTCACATCAGCTCTGCCATCAAGAAGTCAGAAAAACATCAACCGAGACAATATTCTACCCCTCCTGCTCCCAATAACTAACACTCCCCTGCCCCATTTGGATCCTACATAATTAGTCACCCTCTACAACAAAACTATCCTAGCAGTTATTGATAAAGTAGCTCCTCTAAGTGCTAGGAAAGCAAAACCAATAGCACACGGCAACTCCTGGTTCACAACAGACCTACAAACCTTATGCGCAGCCAAGAGGTCAGCTGAATGCAACTGGAAAAAAACACTGTCAACTGCAAATAAGGCCCAGTTCCATGCCTGAGCCAATGAATATAAGGCAGCCACTATTAAAGCTAAAGGGGACTCTTATCACCAGAGAGTTGAGAATGCCCAATCTAGCTCTAGGGAATGCTTCGCTATACTTCTGCAGTTGGAATCGCCTGCCCCTACCCTTGACCATTGCATCAAGGATCAGCAACAGTGCTACAATATCCAAAACGCCTTGCTGGACAAAATTCCACTCCTTCAAAACAAAACTGAGCTCATGAAAACTAAACTTTACCACAACTCGACCCCAGCAGATGCCCCCATTACAGGGCAGCAAATCACACACAAATTTGCCTTCACACTTGTCGACATCAGAAACTATCAAAATCATTAAAGGACTTAAACCATCAAGATGTAAAGGTGACACTTGCCCTGCCACCTTCATTAAAGACTGTGCCAATGAGTTAGCACCCTTCATCACCACACTTATCAACAGTTAATTTGCTTCTTGCAAAGTGCCTGATGACTTAAAAGGAGCCTGGGTACTACTGTTGCTAAAAAAAACAACATTGGACCCTAACATCCCAACTAATTTCCAACCCATCACCACTGTGCCATTTCTACTAAAAATCTTAGACCATGTAGCCTATCTACAGATGCAAAAGTTTCTGGAATCCAACAATCTCCTAGGCCGTAGACAGTCCGGCTTCCGCCTGGGCCATGGAACAGAAACAGCACTTCTGGATCTAAAAACACAAATGGAATAGATCAAGGGCAAAGGGGATCTCTGTATCCTCCTCCTGATTGACCTGTCCGCAGCATTTGATTTGGTCAACCACAAAATCCTTTGCCACCATCTAGCAACGGCAGCTCAATTCTCCCCCGAAGCCATAAAAAGGATTGAATTGTTTCTTTCTAATCGTACTATTAGGGCCTTCTCAGCCTTATCAGCAGCCATCCCAACCCTCGTCTCTTGTAATGTACCTCAAGATGCTTGCGTGTCGCTTACATTATATAATGTATTCACCAAGCATCTTTTCGAAACAAATTAGACAAACAGGGTGTCGCGTATACCAATTATGTGGACAACACCCAAATATTCTTACCTATCACCGGTTCCTACCACACTGACTCAAACACTCTCAATAAAATGTATCTCACTTTCCAAGCCTGGATGGCGCAAAACGGGTTATGTCTCAATGATGAGAAAACTGCATTACTCATAATAGGGAGCAAATCTAAACTAAATAATCTATCACAACTCTATAAATCCTTCAACACTGACGGCAATGCTATCAACATTGCCAAGGAGATAAAAACACTAGGTGTTTACATTGACTCAACACTTACCTTAACAAGACAGGTCAATGCCATTGTCTCTTCTGCAGCATACACGTCCAAATTAATTAGAGCCAGCAGACCCTTCCTTTGATCTGATAACTGTATAACCCCGGGAAGAGCACTGATCCTTTCTAGGATTGATTATTGCTATTCTCTCTTTGCAGGATTAAATGCCAGAAACATTAGCAAACTTCAGGTTGTGCAAAACAATGCAATCAGAACAGCACTTGACATACCCAAACATGAACACATCTCATCAACTAGACGCAACATCCATTGGCTGCCAGTACGAGACAGAATGAAATTCAAAGTCCTCTTGCTTACTCCCAATTGATTCCCGAATAATGCCCCAGCATACCTCAGCAATCAAACTGCCAAAACCCAATCCAACAGATCTACACGGTCCTCTTACACCAGCCTAATTTCTACACCGAGATATAGGAGACAGAAAGCTGGCAGTTCTAGTTTCCCAGTGATGCAGCCAAACTCTGAAACACCCTGCCATTAACACTGAGGACTGACACATTCTTGTGGTCCTTCCATAAAAGCCTTAAAACTCTGCTGTTCAATCAATATTTGAGCCAACTATCATCTAGCCTATGATCTCACACCAAGCATAGGATTCCAGATGCAGAAACATGTAATTCCTGTAATTCTTGCAACAAATTAGGGCCTGTATATTTGTTCATACTGTGTAAACCTTGTAAAAAATGTAATACTGTAAATAATTTTGTATGATAAGAATGCAAGATGGTGACTCTCACTTCCGTATTGTACCTTGCACCTGGAAACACTCATTTATGAATAAGCTAAATTATATGCCTGTATCCAATCTCGTGAGATCAAGCGCCTAGATACCTCTGGGTTTTCTGTGCTATATAAATGTTCAAATAAATAAATAAAGTAATGTAAGAATTTGGGTAGGGTGTATGGCTTGATTAATGTGTTAATATTGCTGAGCTTGACAAGGGTTACAAGACCCCTCTCTGTATTGCAAGAGCCAAACAGAGCACATATACAACGTAATGACTACTCAATTTCCTTTCTTGCTAATCCAGAAACTTCGACAGCTTCAGAACTTCAACACACTAATGGCTGTGGTGGGAGGCCTGTGCCACAGTGCCATCTCGCGGCTAAAGGAGACCCATGCCCATCTTTCACAGGAGGTGATCAAGGTGAGTTCACATTGCTGAAGGGAGTGGGGCATGCCTAAAGAAGACCTGTACCTAATCCACACCGGTAGCCATTAAACAAGGTAAACACCACCAGATTGAGTAAGGGAAGATAGGCCACTTAAGAAGTGTGGTAAAACTGCGGAAGACACAAGTCCAATTTTAAACAAGGCCCATCAGATCTATAAACGCAGCTGGAAGTGGTGGGGTGAGCCTACAGTCCCATGTACATGTCCATAAGAAGCCCATCAAAGCAAGTCCACTCTATTGGAAGCAATGAGGTGAGGCAGAAAAAAATTAATTGTCAATCCAAGCAGGAGTTCAGCAATGTTGGCAAAAGGCACAGTGTCCCCGGCAGAGGACAGTGCATTGTATTCTGTAGCTGAGAAATGGGGTTGGTTAAAAAAATAAGGGAGTCCCCCACTCACATCATTTAGGAGATTATGGAGGACAGTCCAAAGATTTGGAATGTGGTGTGTTGATGGAGTTGTTGCAACAAATATATATATATATAGTGGGTAGGGGCATGTGGGGTGGGAAATAGTGGGGGAGGTAGTAGGCATTGGTGACCCTCCTAAAACGAAGGAAAATAATTGTTGGGATGAAACTTACCACTTACATATTTTTGGGAATGAAACCACATAGAACCCTGATAAGGGCAATGCAAAGCATGTATTTATTGTCTTCTCACACATTCCTGTCAATCATCCGTCAAACACATTCCCTTCTTTAAGCTAGTCACCATATTCCTATTCTTCGTTTTGTGTCCTTTTTCATTTTTTATCCCTGGTCTTTTTTACCCATGTAATACCTATTCACACTTGCACCTTGTAGGCCGAGGGTCTCTTATCCTGTCTGGCCCTATCCATGCCTGGCAAGCGGGTTGGTTTGCATCCTCAAAGCAATGTATGGTCCCACCCTTTCATTCACTGTTACTATAGAACATAGGGCAGCCGATCCTTGGCACAAGCGTCCGTGTTGCTATGCCGGTACTTTCTCACCAACCACTGCGCCCGCCCCCAGGGTTTGACCCTCGACTTACTTATCCTTGAATATCTGCGACTCCACCGTAAAGGCACACCTCGCTACCACTATCGCCATTACAATACTGTATCTCTCCGATTAACTGGCCATCCACTGCACTGCTGATCTAGCCCTCTTCTACACGGGTGTGGCTTTCCCAGTATGTGCACTGCGTAACCCCAGCAATAACGTTCCCCTTCTGGCGCTTTACCCGAACCCAGCTTGAGGGGTATGTCCCAAAAAGCCTTTCTCCTGCTAACTTACTTGACTTCATGCAATCCACACTGACTCAACCTACCTGCCTGTCAGCCTTGTGCTTGTACACAACCTCCCTGATTTGACTCTTTACCTGCAGCGCTGTGCTGTATATGCAATCTGAATGGGTCTGCAACATACCTGAATTGCCGTGCAGCCGTCTGCTGTACATGTAATTTGAATGTGTATGCAACATGCCTCATTTGACCTGCAGCTGTGTGCTGTATTTGTAATTTGAACTTGTCTCGATCATACCTGAATTGCAATTAGAATGTGTCTGTAACATACCTCATTTGACCTGCAGCCTTGTGCTGTATACATAATGGAACTTGCCTGTAACATACCCCATTTGACCTGCAGCCTTGTGCTGTATACATAATGGAACTTACCTGTAACATACCCCATTTGACCTGCAGCCTTGTGGGTGTACATAATGGAACTTGCCTGTAACATACCCCATCGGACGTGCAGCCTCACGCTGTATATAAAACTTTACTTGTTTGTAACCTACCTGATTGACTTTATCCAATTTAACGAGCGCCTAGATGCCCTTGGGCTTTGTGCGCTGCTATAAATGCAAATAAAGATGGTGGGTGCCCAAAACCTAACCATTATGATATGGAATATACAAGGGGTAAAGCATAACTGAAAAGCACAGCAGATTGTTGATTAATCCATGGATCATGCCGTAAAGGTGATAATCGTGCACGAGGCTCACCTGAATAGTGGTAGGAAGATTGGTAGCTATTTGTAGGCCCCCAAAAGTATTTTTCTTCATCTGTGTCTGGATCCAGGGGCTTCGCCAACTCATGCATACAGCTGTGACAATGCATACGATGCCTGTAGCTAGGGATTCAGATCATATGTTACTTGTGGTTGTGGGTAAGATGCATGCTCTAAAGCTAGTATTACTTAACACATGCACTCCAAATATTGACCACACTGTATTTTTTGAAAATGTAGCTCATAAACTTAACTTATCGAGATCATAATGTTATATGTGTGGGAGAACACAAACTGGTAATGGACCTAACATTATATGACTACACCACTACCTGCAGCCTAAGCGAGCGCAGCTCTGCTATGGAAGGATATAGTGTAACATATGGCAGTGGGCTATATTTTTGTCTACTTATTCCAGGCATTAGGGAATACACATAGTACTCACTTGTACATGATGCACACTCACAATATATTTTATTATGATTTCTAGCAGGATGGTTAATAATGCAACACTCTATAAAATATAGCTGAGATCCCTTTAAGATCATTCTCCTGCATAGGCTAAGATTGAATTTCCAACACAAAGGATTATAGGCGCGGAAGCGTTAAGCAAGAGCCGCTGTCGAATCTAAATACAAACACAGTGTTGCTACATGTAGGGATTTATTCTGAAAATAACAGTGGGGGATCCATGGGTGGTTTGGGAATCATTTGAGTGTTCTATAAGAGTTACTTGTATAAGACATGAGCTAGATATCCTTAGGTCTTTTTGCGGGGAGATTAATGGTCTGTAGGTGAAGGTGAAAATTTTAGCAAGGACAATAATCAAGAACGAAGGAAGAATCACTGCTTGGGGTAATACACTGCATCACCAAACATTTGAAGGAAGCGGCAGATTGAGAGGTCAAATATTCATATCATGCAACCCAGCCAAGGGTTACAGGGAGTCTTAGAAACTGGGCATATGGCTGGCCTGGGCCGTGAGAGAAGATAAGGGGGAGCTAACATCAAGGCGATACAGGATGCTAATGATACCAGACATAGGACTCATCAGTGCTCTGGCTGGTATCAGTAGCATCCTGCATCAGGCATAAACAATATTTTTGATGGTTTTTATAAACAATTATATACAACTAGATTGCAATGGCCAGCGGGAGACATACAGCAATTGCTTCATCGGCTCGTATTAGGATGGATACATCAAGACAGGGGCCTTTTATTGAATGGTCCTATGACCCATGACAATGATCAGATGGCCGGCCCTCAGAGTTTTACAAAAGATGTATGGAGGAACTGACCCTGTTTTCTACGGCAATGTATGATGCTCCGAAATGAAGGTCTTTCGTCGAAAGCAACGAGGACCGCAGTAATGATGGTGTTGCTCAAGCAGTCCAAACACCACGAGTATTGCTCTGCATACAGACCATTATCTATGCTCAAGACAGATAATAAAAGATTAGCAAAAATGCTAGTGCGGCAACTGTTGCAGTATCAGCAATTTCATTTATTGCCAGATCAAGCAGGGTTTGGAACAGGCAGGGCTACACTAAATAACGTGTATAGACTATTTGCACTTTTGCATAATGTACATGCTGAAATCCTGGCAGGAGTCACCGCAAGTGATGCTGAAAAGGCATTTCATTCGCTCGAGTGGCCTTTTCTGTTCAAAGTGTTGCATAGATCTGGCATGGGGCTCCATTATATAGACACAGTAAATTTGCTATGTAGCACCTCCAAAGAGCTTTAAACTTTTCTTTAAAGATTCTTATGTTAATTACAAACACACATAATGTTAACACGAGGTCCACATGATTTAAACAAGTGTCTGCTTTTGTGTTTACATGTAAAATATATTGTACTGAATACCAGGCTTTAAGAAAAATTGTTCTCTGTCGCATTTCTGTTAACTAGAGGCACAAGAAAGGGGTGACACCATGTCCACTTCTCTTTAAGCAGTCTATGGAACCTTTAGCCTGTTTGCATGGACAATGGACAATGGACAAATGCTGTGGGGGACCCTGCTCTCCAGATACATCCTTGCGTATAGGTGCCTCTTTCCCTGACGCAATGCCTATCAGCCTTTGTCATGGCCATGTCTCTTTCTCTCTACTTTCTGCTGGTTCTCGAGAGACTAAAATTACCTGCACACATCAAATTCCTCCCAAAAACTATAAGTACTGCAATTCAACTGGGTCCAACAATTAAGATTCGGCCCACAATGAACATGAGAAATGAACTGGCTGCCCTATTGGGAATGGACTAGGCTTCCTCATTCAGAAACAGAACAGGAGACCAATCACAAACTACATACTGCCCAGTTATTTTACAGGGGAACCAGGAAACAGAAGCAACAGACATCGGCAACAAATGACACAGACCTAGAGGAGAAGCATTGATGGACACTGACTTACTTGGTACAGGAGAGAACCAGAGAACAAAGGGCCAGTGTCCATATGGCTGGCTGGAGCAAAATGGAGACTGGAAAAAGTGGGGCTAAGGGCTCTTATGAAGACCTCCTGGGCACATTCCAGCACACAATCTGAGCAGAGGGGAGGAGTTGAGGGGAGGAGTTGGGAGTACCTTAGAAAGAGATTTACGCAGGGAAGCATCTGCCTCAGGTAGCCAAAAGGAGCAGAGAGATGCTTCCAGACTGGAAGGAGAGGGATGTAAAAGGCCAGCAGAGTCAGCCTGGAATGACAGATGTGTATGTGAGGTTGGAGGAGGACCACGACACAAGAAAGGACTGTGCAGCAGATAAAGGAACACTTGGAGGAGGCTTTTGGTGTGTTTGGAGAGAGTGAATGCAATGCTCTGGGATTGAGAGAGCGGTACCAATTTTGTTTGTATGCTTTTTAGAGAGAATGATTGAGGATTTAAGGAACAGATTAGGGAAGAAAAGTGGGAGTTGAGAGACGGTGAGAGAGAGAGAGAGAGAGAGAGAGAGAGAGAGAGAGAGAGAGAGGGATAAGTAGGATCAGGAAAGTTAAGCAAGAGTGGTGATAGGAAGAGTAATAGGAAGACTAGGAGAGGCAGACCGTAGAGAGATGGGGAGAGAAAGAGAGAGAGAGAGAGAGAGAGGCAGAGAGCAGAGGTTGGAGTAGTGAGAGTAGGAGTAAGATCAGGAGGGAGGTGGGGACGGGAGAAGTGAGAAAAGCAGTACGACTAGGAGAAGGAAGGTAGAAAGGTACAGTGAAAGGGAGAGAGAGAGACAGACAGAGAGAGAGATCAACCTATCCCTGATAAGGTCACTTAGAAACTCCTTGCTCGCTGAGGAAGTTTGATAGACAACGCTATGGCCTTTAGGTCCCCCCTATAGTAGGAATCATGGCTATAGTGAAGCAGTCCCCTTCAAGGTAGAACACATAGAAATTGAGCCCAATTTAGTTTTTGTACATACTTTTATAATAAAAGCTGAAAATGTATCATCATGTGGCTTATTAACATCTTTTCACAAGTTGTAAAATCGCGGGATTTTTTAGGCCTGACAGAGGTCTCCCACAAGTGGGAAAACCCCAACCTCTGTCACAACAAGGAGATAGAGCAAGATGCTCTATACCCATAGAAGACCTAGAAGGACAGAACCTACCCCGCAGAAGCCGTGAAAGACTTGCTGAGGGCCCTGGTCGAGGGACAACTAACCCTGAATCAGCAACACCAAGAGACACTGATGGCTTTTCATGGTGCCCTTGCAGAGAGACTGGTGCACCATTTGGCACCCCACCCATGGTGCTTCAGAAGCTGAGGATTGCAGAAAACCCCGAATGGCGGTGAGCTTTGCACTATGTTGTGTTTTTGACAAGGTTACGTTCAAATAGAAAAATAACTCTTTTGAAACTTGGGGTGCAAACCCGCTGGAAAGAGTGCCTCTGTGATAAAGCACTGTATAAATCGTGAAAGAAGACCTTGGCTGTGAAGCCAGTGGTGCGGGCTGCACTCTCGTGTACCACTCTGGTGTGGTTTTAGTACAATACTTGAAATTCAACAAATGTTTGTTGTGGTTTGCAAAACAAATACGTTTTTATTTTTATCATTTTTTGCTTATTATTTTTATAAACTGTAGTCCCTCCAAGGGAATTCAAATTATGAGGCTGAAATGTCACATTGAGGCCTATGCATTTCGGGTTGGAACACCACAGATGAAAATATAAAGAAGGGCGTCCTGGAGTGCTTGGGGCATGACCACAAGCATTATAGATTTGCAGTTTAGGGGGATGAGATTACCCTCGGACGAAACCCCTAGACAGTTGTCCTACCGGGTGAGGGATCTCCTTAACAGATGTCGAGTGACAAAGATGTTAGAAGGGGTAAAGGACATAATGGTCCTCAAACCTTCGGAGGATAGTTCACCAACTACAGGAACCCACTGTGATGAATACAGGGAATTCGTCCCTTCTTTTCTTGGGGGAGCCACCCCCCTTTGGGACTAGGGAAGTGGGCCCGCTATGCAACAGACTCCCCTGGGGACAGGGCAAGTGGGATCTGACTGGGGCTGGACATCCGGTGCCAAAAGGCTACGACATCCTACTTGCATTGAGATTCCCACCCACACTGTCATGATTCCTGCCCCTCATGTCCCCAGCCCTCAAAGATGTCAGGCTGGAGCCAGGCCACAATCACCTACATGGCCCTCAAGGGCCTCTCCATCCCTCCAAAGACCCACTTGGAGTCAGACTTGGCGCTTGTGGCACCAGACTCACTCACTCCCATAGGATAACATTGGGGATTGGACTTGTAGTGCAATGATGGGCACAAGATGGATGTCCCCACATATTTCGGTTCCCAGAACTGCATGTGCGGTCTAGTCTTTTGGGTGTGGTTTAGCCCAGAGGCACCTGGGATACCCAAAAACTATTTAAGCCACACTCAGGCTGAGAAACATGCTTTGCGTTTTCTGCACCTGCAGCGTGACACTCACCGTGTTCGGATCGGCCTCCAGTAGGCCTGCATCTTTCTTCTGCGCTCAGCTCCTGCAAGAACAAGAACACCGTTAGGAACAGCCTTACCTTGCGGCATTTCTGCCCATCAGTCATCGCTCCTTCTGTTCTGCGGGCATCTTCGGCGGTGTCATTCTCATCCCGGCACGCCGCTTCCTAAGGAAAAGGGAAAAGAACAGAAACAAGGCATTAGTAAGCATTCTGCAAATCTTTGCTTATTTTTAAATACTGTACGAGCTTCAAACGCTTACCTGAATCCCAGCCGCTCTGGGGGAACTCTGTCTCCAGAACTTCTCATCCATCTGCAAGAAGGAAAAGACACTCCAGGTTAGCGTGGAAACATCTAGAGGCGCCGCATACCGCACTTTCCCACCGCATTTGTTCTTAATATCCGGTATCCACGCTGAAAACGTCGCGGCACCTAAAATACACAGAAAAAGAACTCAGTTCAATGCAAATACGAAAGGGGTGTATAGCGCATCGCGCTCTCACTCACCTTCAGCGCTACTCATCTCAGCAGCACGCCGCCATCCATCATCTAAGGAAGGAAAGGAACTAAGTTAGAGAACTGTTCAAAAGACTAATTATACTTACCTGTCGGACTCTTGCCAGTGAAGTAACTAGGCAGCAACGAGCCCGCATCAATCAACGCGCCCCTGCGCTGAAGGCAGGACAGAGAGCACACTATCCAAGAAAACAAGGTGAGCTGTGGATCAAAGGGAAGGGTTGGACCCTGGGGAAGAAGGGGTTCAAGCACACAGAGACAATAGGGAGTTAAACTCTACCAATCCTGTGTTTCAGGCCCAGGCCCAGTCTCCAGTCGAATATCCTCCAGGGAAGGGTACAAGGTCGTACGAGGTCAGAACAGGCTGAGTGACGGCCCCATGGATACCAGGTGAGCGTTACACACACATTCATGAGTTATATAGGAACTGAAGTGTCGAAACATACAGGGCCCTTTAAAGGCTTGTGGCTTGGTCTCTGACTCAATATTGTTTGCTCCTTTATGTGGAGAATCCTGCGGATCCCGCACTAAAACCCTGCCTAGAGTCTCCTCCCAGATGGCCAGGAGAGGGCAGATGCTTCCTGATCCCAATTATGGGGGTGGTGTAACGCGGGAGGATCACCTGGGTGGAGGCCCGGCCCAGGGTACTGGGGAGATTTGGAAGGGTGAGACACAGTATTTTTCCTTGAAGAGGAATAATGTTAACCCAAATTTAAAATAGGAATTGGCTTATTGCCATTTTGGTATATCTCGATTCTCTATTAAGGATACAAAGTTAAAACTGGAAAGAGTGACTCCATTTTGTTTTGAACCCAAGAAACCAATCTTTTATGCACCTTCGGTCCAATATCCTCCACAAGATCAAAAATATTCCAACAGGAGCAATGAACATGTAACCTATTCTGTCCCTTCTGTCTCTAAAAGGGTTAAACCTTATAATTCTTCCCTTACTAAAATCTGGGCAATAAAAAACATGTTCACATTCCTTGAAGAAGTACAGAAATTAAATGTTTCTAAATCAAACTACCAGTCCCAGAATCCCTCAGGGACTGTGAAGAAGAAGAGGGCTAATGAGGCATGCAGGAGTCCAGGTCAGGCTGGCAAGTCTAATGACTCTAAACAAAGTCAGGCAATTAAGCATAAGTGACTGCACCTCATCAAACCACCCGATATGATATGATAGGTTATTTATAAGGCGCTTAATACCCTAAACCTGGACCCGGGGATCAAACCTGTGTTGCTCCGTGTCGTCTTGCTTCCAAGGCAAGCACGTTGCCCCTGAGCTATCCTGCTGAGATATGCCAAGATATGCCGCGAGGGGCATAAAAGGGTGCCTGAGAGAGAAGTCGTAGAAAGAAGCTGGGGCAGGAGCTTGAAGGTTCGAAGTAGTAGAAGCAGAGCACTTAGCCAGCAGACCATGGGGAAGCATGACCACAACAGGGACGCCAGAGTAGAGAGGCAAATTCCAACTCTGAGTTGGTCCTGTGCTTATAAACCCTGAATATCTGTGGTAACACTGGAGAGAATAGAAAGCAGCAGGCAGTCTTTCCAGGTGCACCTCATTGATGTGTATGCAGAGCTGAAGTTGCAGTTGTTCCTAAGGGCTGTGTGCAGAGTCAAGCCGAGGGAAACTAGAGAGTGTGAAGCTCACCCTCAATGAGGCCAGATCAGAGACACCTGTGCACTAGAGCGGTGTGGATCCCAAGAGTGCCCACAGTAGTATCAGGAGAAGCAGCAAAATGGAGAAGCTGCCGCAGTCTTAATAATTGGGAGTCGGAAAAGGAAGCTCTGTACTCCTGAGAAGCAGAAGTGCCTTGCCGGTAACTGTAGCCAGCTTTTAATTGTACTTGCGTTTAGGTATGAGCGAATAGAAATCAACCGCATACATCTTTTTACTAATGGGAAAGTAACACACCCTTACCTGAAATGCTTGCGTGTGCTGAAGAGCTTTTCTTTCCCGAAGAGTAGTTGCTGAGCGGTCGCATGTCTCTGTTTAACACGGAGAACATCTAAGCAAAGCTAAACTGACTTTCCTAAAGAGTTGCAAGTGTCGGTAAAGGGACTGTGTGTTTTACACAATGGGCCATAAGTCTGCCGGTCTGGAAATAAGGGTGCCGGGAGCAACATACCAGCGCTTTTTCTGTACCAGCAGACTACAACTCTGCTTTCCTGGCATGTGCACCAGGCAAGTCTAACCTGCCCGGTGCAGCGACCCTGGAAAGCAGAATTGTCACGGAAGCCAGTGCTTCTGTGCCCCCCCTTCCATGGAGTCCTATGGGGCTCCATGGGAATGGGGACTAACATTTTCCGCCGCCTGACCTCCCGATCTGCCGGGACTTGTAATTTAATTGGTTTCCGGCTTATATTGGTGATAGGCACTCTGATATTCTGCATATCCATGCCTTCATCTGTCACCACCTTCCTCTGCACTAGCTCAGTCTCGGCCAGGGACCCCTCTCAACATGGTATGGCATGGTATGGTAATGTTTATTTGTAAAGCGCCTATACAGAAGTGTTTCAAGGTGCTCAAGGAGGGAGGGAACAGGGGATAAAAACAACAGTCATGCATAGCCCTTGAGTTTCTG
Source organism: Ambystoma mexicanum (assembly GCF_040938575.1). Lineage (NCBI taxonomy): Eukaryota > Metazoa > Chordata > Amphibia > Caudata > Ambystomatidae > Ambystoma > Ambystoma mexicanum. The sequence continues at coordinate 723,888,953 of NC_090923.1, forward strand.
AATGATAACCATTCTGCCCAGACATATTTAAGTGCATATAATACAGTTAACAGTGTAGATAACAACAAATAGTCTGACGACGATTCTGCAGTTTTTCCAAGAGCCTAGAGGTGCCATCATGCAGGAGGGGAGACAGGAAGGAAAAGATAGACGATCTTCAAGGCATGGTAAATTCAGATCATGCAAGTGCACGGAAGGTACAGGAGAGGGGGAGGGGAAGGAGATCAAATGCAGGGGGGGAATCCAGATGCCCCAGTTGGTCAGAAACTGGGTAAGTGCTGAGAGATGCCATTCTCAGGGGGGAATTGACTGAGTGCAGTAGCAATGAGGCAAGTGCAGGCCCTGAGGCAAGTGCCGGAGGGACTGGCGAGGGTGCAGAGAACCAGTGAGACTCTGAGGTGTTCCCGAAGGCCAGTCAGCATGCTGTGTGGAAAAAGAGGGAGAGAGGGATAGAGCAGAGAGAAAGGTTAGCAGGGTAGAGGGAGAGAGAAGGAAGAGGAGAAGAGGAATGTCTTAAGGAGTTTCCAGAACTTAAGGAGATCAGGCTCAAGACAGAGGGTGGCAGGGAGGCTATTCCAGAGCGAGGCATCTGCTGAGGATAAAGATCTCCCTCCAAATCACTGCTTAGAGAACCGGCTCACTCGCAGCAGGTTGGAGGTAAATGAGAGGAGGGCTCGGGGGGAACAGTATTTAGGAAGGCATCTGTGAAGATAGGTGGGTTCTAGACTCCAGAAAGCTTTGTGGACAATGCAGAGGATCTTAAATTTGATCCTTGCGGCCACGGGGAGCCAGTGGAGGTATTTAATTGCCAGAGAGATGCAGTCCCTGGGCTTGAGGCTAAGGATAAGTCTTGCGCTTCTGTTCTGGATGATTTGCAGAGGGCGCAGAGCAGAGGCAGGGAGGTTGAGATAGAGGCTGTTGCAGTAGTCACGCCTTGAGAGAACCAGGGCTCTGGAGACAGTAAGCCTCTGGGGTAAGGTGAGAAAAGGAAGAGTACCTCTACGGAGGTGCTGTTGGTAGTTGGCTTTTTAGAGATGTCTGAAATGTGAGTGGAGAAGGAGAGAGTGGAGTCGAAGATGACCCCAAGGTTTTTTGCCTTGCATGAGGGTGGGGGTGCAAGGTCAAGGGAGGCCGTCCAGAGTGAGAGTGGGAAGCGGGAGCAGGAGTCCCAAAGCAAACAATCTCAGTCTTACTGGCATTGAGGCAGAGGACGTTCGCAGCACACCATGCCTGAATTGCAGCCAGACAGTCCGATATGAGCGAGGTAGAGGAGGTGGCTGAGGGTAACCTGAAGGTGAGTTGTGTGTTTTCTGCATAACACTGGAAGTTAGAGGTGAAACTGGCAATCTCACGTGCCAGGGCAGCCATGTAGACATTGAAGAACCAGGGGAAAAGGTTAGAGCCCTGCCCTGGGGGACGCCGCCGGTTGAAAGAGGGATAGTGGAGAGAAAGGGCCCAAGTTCCACCTGGGATGGGTGGTCGGACAAGAAGGAGTTAAACCATGTTAGAGCCTGACCAGTGATTCCCAGGGTGTCATGGAGACGAGCGATCAGGATGTTGTGGTTTACCGTGTTAATGGCAGAGGAGAGGTGGAAAGGAATGAGGACAGAGGGAGTGTTAGTGTCAATATTTGAGAGCAGGTCTTCACAGGTGTTCAGAAGATCAGTTTCCGTGCCTCTGGATGCTCTAAAGTCAGACTGATGGTCATGGAGGCAACCAGCAGATTCAGTGTGGAGGGTGAGCTGGAAGATAGCCAGCTTCTCCAGAAGCTTGCCCAGGAAAGGCGTGATACAGATGGGGTGGTACCGTGCCAGAACGGAGGGGTCGGCAGAGGGTTTCTTAAGCAGACGGGGCACAAGGGAGTACTTAAGGGAAGTTGAGAAAACTTCAGTGGAAAAAGAGATTGCAGAGATCAGCCAATTTCGGGGCGAGAGAGTCAATATTGTCCTTAATGGTTATTGAGGTGCAGGGGTCCACCTGTTCTGTTGAGGCATTCATAGATCAGACTAGTCTGGTGACCACATCAGGTGTGATGGGAGTGAGAGAGGAGAGAAGTGGTAGCCACCCACCCACTCAGATATTTCAACATCAAGAGTGTGAACGCTCCAAATGTTTGGCCACTTTTATTTCTAAGCTCTCTGAAGAAGCTCTTGAGATACTGTTCTTGTTTTACAGAACTTCCTTAGGAGGGCGCCCTTCATGCTCTCATAAATGGCCCTTTCCTCAGGAGTTAACTTAAGAATTGCATCAGTCCCTGGTGTCGGCATGCAACTCATCTGGGCTACACCCCACAGTACCTCATCCACCTCCTGTATCTGAAAAGCAAGCTCGAACGCTTCAAACCAGTCAAAAATACCCCTCACCACTTTGTAAACCTACACTAAGTCTTTGGGGATGTGCCGTCGGGGCTTATTACTGTGGTTTGAGCCAATACTGCTGCTTTCGCTAGAGTTGAATCTGTTGGGCTACTTCTTCTCTTCAAGCGCCAGCTTGCGCAGCTCTTTGGTGACCTTGTTCCGCTGTTTCTGTTCCTCTAGCGCTAGTCTCCTCTCCTCCCGCAGGAGCTTTCTAGCCGCTACCTCATTAACAGCCGGAACAATTACTGGGCCACTTAGAGACTGTGCTGAGGCCTGGGGCCTGCGGGATGGCGCACTAGCCTCAGACCTCACTGACACTCTAGAGTGTTCAGAAACCACGCTTGCCCCCAGCGGAATGGTTGGCGAGAAACACTGCTCATGATGTCCGGAAGGTCTATTCCATACGGGTACACAGGTCCTAGCTCGTCCACTGGGCTCTTTTCCTCAGCTGCTCTCCAAGCTCTGGTTTATTAACCTCAGTGTATTAACGTTAGTGCTGTGGGGAAGTCCCCTCTCTTGATATAGGACATGTAGGATATCCTTGGTCATGCCTTTTACAGTCTCTATGTCAAGATCCATGATTATTACCAATACCTAGCAGTGTCTAAATGTTGCCTGCAACAGTACTTTTATTGTTGGGTGACTAAGCTGTGTGCAAGGCTCCAACTGATCCGACCGCCTGTCACCAATGTGACGAATCATCTTCCGGGACACTAGTGGTCCAGGGATGAATATCGGATTCTAAACCATCAATCAGTCCACACCACTAGTACTCCAGAAGGGATCCAAACAGATTGGAAACGCAAGTAAATTATAAACCTCCTTGTCCAATTTTGGTAATGTGGACGAAAAGGCAGGCCTATCTCCGGGACAGGCCTTTCTCTGCAAGGTCGTGGATCGTGGTTAGTTGCAACACACCGAAAATACAATTATTACCCAATAATAAAAGGGACTTTCCAGTCAAGGTTGTATAAAAATATCTGCTTTGTTATTATCCCAACAGACAGTTCTAGCACACTACAAAATATAACCCACCCTGTAATGGAATGCAGAGAAAAGACAGTTTCAAGAAGGAAAGGGAATGCACTCTGGATAGTGACAGAAGGGTAGTCGGGTAACGTAAGTAATCACAATGTTCAAGGATACTCAGTTTCAGCACAAAGGGAGCAATGGGTCATGAAATGTCACTTGGGCCCTTCGGAGAAGGACCAGGGGGACATAACTACAATGTACCTTGTGCTCAACAGCATCAAGTCGGTTTCAGGGTGCTTTGCAGCTTCTGCGACAGAGTTCAAGACGGGAGATAGCTGCGGTTATCAGGTGGCAGGCAGTTCAGCAAGCAAGGATAGATGACTGCAGGCTGCCCTACACGGCGGCTCAGGGTCAGGAATCGCTGTCTCAGTGCTGGTTGGCGGGTCTGAAGCACTGGTCGAGGGGTCTCGGATGGCGTGAGCAATTGCGGCGTGATAACAGTCAGCGGTGCAGTGGGTTGTAGCTCGAGTGGCTTGACTGCCTCGAAAATGTCTTTACAAATGGACGCTAGTTGATGCTTGTCGGTGCACTCCTCCTAGCTTCTTTGATGGGCTCGTGCCATCCTTTAACGGTGGACGGCCCAAAGCTGAGGAAAGTGTTGCAGGCCTTGTCCTTCAGTTAAGAGACTCTCTGGCACTTTCCATCTAGGAAACTTGCTTGCAGAGCATAGCAGGGCGTGCTGTGTGCTGGCTGGGTACCGGTTCTGGAGCTTCTAGAGGGTCGTCTGGATTCAGTATCGCCCTCTGTTCCCTGGGAGATGTTTACAGGACTGATCTTGCTTCCCTCTTGGAATTCCTGTCCTTCCTTCACTGGTGGAAGATGTAAGGCATACTGTACATTCAGCCACGGTCCAAATGAGTTAATCTTGTTACTCCTTGAGAAGTCTTCAGCTGATCTGCTAAGAGTGGGGCTAAGCCCTCGTTTAAAGTCAAATGGCCCCCAGTGATTGGTGCAGGCTAAACCTACCTTAATGAACCAATCCTGCATCCCTACCAACAATCTTCTGTTATGTGTGAGGTCATAACCAGAGTGCTTTGGGACAGGAAGGGTAAAGGGGTAAAAACATGTACTACTAAGTCCCACCTATCCTCCTGTCTGTTGTGGTTCAAAGTGTCTCTCTGGTTTATTGAGCTCTCTGTGGTTCCTGATCAAAGCGCAGGTCTTCCTTGAAGTTGTGGTGAGAACAGACCTTCTGTCTCCATCAAATCACATATGTCTGCCCTCTGAAAGGGTGTCCGCCTACAGTGGTTGCCTACTGTAAACAGTTGTCCCATACATGACAGTTCACTACCCTTGATACTAAGGGGCGGGAACTGCCTTCAGGTTGACAGGTGCTGGGTTAACTGTCCCTTTTGTCAGCTCTGTGACTAGGCCTCTTGCATGCCTGCTTCAATTAACTCTTATCGGTATGCGTCGCCACCAGAAGGGTGGACAAAGGATAGGGTGAATCCATGGAGCCGTTGTCAGTTAATGAGGGTGGCCATGGCAGGAGGAAGATTTTGCCTTCCTCCTACATGAGTTGCTTTTATGTACCCGTGGCTGTCAGATTCCAGCTGAACATGACAGTAGGACTGCACCTGTAGGCTACGTCCACTCAAAGAACATGTGACTATGTGTTTGTTGTGTGGCGAGCATAGGAAAATGTGTGCAGTTTAACCCCACACATTTTCCAGAGGTTGATCTCCCAACATTCCATTTCATTACAAAATTTAAAAAACACCCAGGTGAACGCACACCTCGCGTGCGGATGGTCGAGTTCCTCCCAGTAAGTTCACACAAAGTTCTTTTATAAAGATGCAGGTTACATGAGGTTAGGAACAAGACGGGTACATATTAGGGTAAGAGACAGGAGCCCACTGGCTCCCACCACCCAGGCACACATCAACTGGCTAGGCGTGGAACCCCTTTAACATAAAAAAATTCTTTGCATTCACTCAACATTTTTACAGGGATACAACTCGCTCAGGCATTCAGAAGGACACAACACACCTCCCTTCAGCAATCACAACAAAGGGAAATGCACAACACACCCACAGGCTCTGCATGCCACAAGGTGTGGTCTTCACACAAAATGCATCCATCTCATCGTCCACAGCACACCTGAATCACTTGAGCATCTTTTGCAACTGACAGGAATGAACAAAGCACCTTTTACTCAAGGCTGCCACCCTTGCATCCTGCCACACCTGAGCATTACCCGCCCGACCGTGGGCAACCACACCTAAACATCACCAAACCATCAATACGAAACGTGCACCTTCCACCTGGACCTGCCACCCCAGGTCTTGAGCCTGCCACACTCGAGCAGAAACTTGGAACGTCCCCGTGAACCAACTCTGACAACGGGCCATACTGTTCAAACACACACTGAAGTGCAACCTCAAAAGAACCAACCACCAGCGAGAATGTAACACTTGCAGGGCATCACACCGGACTTCACACTCAAACCACACTCCTACTGCATGGACTGCAAATGATTTCAGTGCTGCACATTACTTCCACCATTCTCTCCTTAGCAGCACAAACTTTACTAGAAAGTACCTCCCACAGAAAGAACTTCTTCACGAGAGCACTCGTGAAGCTCGCTTCATTCCATTCATACAGAAATGCCAGATCTATGATGGGCGAAGGCCGGCGGGATGCACCACAGATACACATACCGTTAGTGATTCTTTACTTTTTTTTTCCTTTTGTTTGGTTTTATTTTTTTCGTTTCCCCAGCAGAGACTACCACTTATTGTAGGGGTATTCTTCATTTGACTAAGTCCTTATGTGAACCAGGGACTTTAAGGTGCTATGTGAGGGTGCAGAAATGACACTCGCATCTTTGACCTCAATGTATTAACTCTGTTGTGTTTTAAGTAAATAAATGTGGACATACATTTAAGACGTGGACAATGTACGGCTGTTTATGCTTCTTGTCAGTTCATGCAAGCAGGTGTGCAGGGTAGAGATCAGTGTGGACCTCTTTCTGTAACCACTAAGAGGTTGTGTCAAGCAGCTGTCCGCTTCATGATCAACGGTTTATTTCAAAGCATATGCAGTGTGCTTTTCACAAACTTCACCTAGCCAGTGGGGAGGTGGAAATGACTCATGATCCTGGTGTAAATTCTGATGCAATAGTTCTTGAGTGGCTGAAGTGGCATTGCAGTCACGCATCTACTTCTTCTGTTATCTTAGGAAACAAAATGTATGTTTAAAGGAGAAGCTACAATCTAGTCCAGCTCTGAACTCAAAGTCAATGTGCAGACACAAGCAGGTACATGCAGGAAAAAGAGATGGAAATCACATAGAGTTTGACACATAGGAAGAGAAGGCAAACAAGCATTGCCTTTTGTGTAAGCATGGATAGGTATTGACCAGGTGCTATTATGCATGTGTGCATTTTGGCTATTAAAGTTATGAGAGGGTTACCAAGGCCCTGCTAGACACCCACGTCTGAATGGCATGTGCACTATGAACTAATCAGGAGGAGTAGTGTTTAAGTGGATAGAAAATTATGTGAGTGGCTACAGTTCACATTTTTTGGTATGAAAGGTAGCTACATTCTTATGGCAGAGATGTTGTGCAATAGTGTTTGTGTTGTTTGCGAGTGTTGAGCTGTGTGGGAGTGAGGTTGTGCCTTCAGCTAAGTTATGGAGGTGCGGAGTGTGAGAGGAGACAATGGGTTAGCTGTGCAAACAACAAAGTCTACCCCCTGGATTCCATCTATGTACAAGAGCAGTGCTTAGTCTCACATACGATCTAAGTGCAATAAATAAATAAATAAATGATCACCCTTTGAGTAGATCTTTGAGTGACACATTGCCATCCCCAGGTCCTTCAAGTGCGAAAACGTCCGATCTTACATGTCTAGTTGCAGCGTCATACACTGTCAACTACAAATGAAGATTCAAATGTAACTAATTATCCTCCTCCAAATAGATCCAATCACTGGACCTAAGGTGCATTGCCCACCCTCAGAGCCTATTTTTTTTTTTTTACTTTTTTTTATTATTGATTGTGGTACACATTACTACAACAACACGACACTCTACACGTTTTCATAAACAGGGTGTTGACTTCAAAATTACAAGACATATAAGATTTACAAAGCTAGCTCACTTCAGGGCCCTGTCGGGCTGTTACTAGCTGATCCCAGTTCACATAAATATACTCTGAACGGAGCCCAAATGTCCTTAGGTTTACTCGCCCTTGGGAGTGACATTATATACTGTTCCTCACACTCATTTACACATGCCAGTTCTTTAAGGAAATGATTTATGTGTGGCGCATGTATGCTCTTCCAGTTCTGCAGTATGTACTTTTTTGCCACTACACACACCATATTAAATAGTCTTCTGGTCACTTCAGGTGTCTTTCCTATGTCTCCGAATAGATATTTCTGGGGAGTCAGATCTGCTGGCACTTGTGTGATGTCTCCCAGAAGTTTCGCCACCTCTCCCCAGAACCCATATATAAGTGGGCAACTCCAGTACATATGGAAGGAGTCAGCATGTTCGCAACCACATTTCAGGCAATTGTCTGGACTGTTCTGTGTGAATTTTGCAATTCTCTCGGGTGTGTAATGCAGTTTATTTAATACCTTGAATTGGATCAGGCAGAGGCCTGTATTCATGGAGACCCTCTTGGTCAATTCACAATATCTCGCCCAGGCCTTATCCGTTATGGTTGTTCCCAGGTCACCTTCCCAGGAGGCTTTGATCAGATTCACTGTCGGCGTGTTTGCCTGCACAGCCGTGTATAGCCTGGAAACACTGGTTCCCGACTGGCACGAGGCACGGGTGTGGGGGGGGCTCTTCTGGGAACAGTGGCCACCTAGCCTTGAAGCAATTCGCATCCTGTGATACTGCAGTATCTTCAACTGGTCCCTTCCCATCCCAACCTTAAATTCTTCCAGTGTTATAAATTTACCATTGGGAAAAATGTCTCTGGTTTTGAATTCCCCCTCTGGATCCCATGTCTTCTGAACATTAGTATCATAAGACGGTGCAATGCCGGGAAAGTTCCAGAAGGGGGCCTCCGAGTAATATGGGGTTTCTAGTTTAAGCCTACGGTAGATCCTGGACCATGCATGTACTGTTGTGCTGACTGGGTCAAATGGGCAGTCATCTTTATGTTTAACCTCAAAGATAACAGATCTTAGGTCAGTTGGGCGTGCAGCATGTTTCTCAATGCCGATGTGTGGTGAGGTGTTCAAATCATCATACCAGTATCTGACAAACTGGGACTGTGCCACAGATAATATAGTTCGAAATCCGGGGTTGCTATGCCTCCTTTGTTGTAGGGTTCTACCATTTTTTCCCATTTCATTCTGGCCGCTCCCCCGCTCCACACAAACTCCACGACCAGGGATTGGGGGCATCGAAAAACTGTCTGCCAGGCCATATTGGGATGTTAGTGAAAATATATAATAGCTTTGGTAAAATAACCATTTTTAATATGGCCACACGGCACATAAGTGAAATAGGGAGTTTTGCCCATAGACGGAGTTTGGTGGATATCGTGCTTAATAGGAGTTCATGATTATCCGAATATAAAGAGGTTTTATTCCCGGATACGACAATACCCAGGTATCTAATTTTAGTGGGAGACCACTGCAGTCCTTGTGTGTTGTTCAGACACCTTGTGGCAGGGGTTACGGGAAAGATCTCGGATTTGGATCTGTTAGCTCTATAGCCTGAGTATTCGGCAAACTCGTGTATGGTTTCCATTGCTGGCCCTAGGTGTGTGTCGGGTTCTCAAACATACAGCAGAGTGTCATCTGCATATAGGGATATTGACTGGGTTAGGCCGGACATCCTTATACCCCTCTGCCCCTGATGTTCCCTAATGGCTGCTGCCACTAGTTCCATTGTGAGGGCGAACAGTATGGGAGAGAATGGGCATCCCTGTCTCGTGCCCCTGCCCAACCCAAACCAGTCAGACAGCGTGCGGTTTGTCAGCACTCTGGTCCCAGGATTATAGTACAACAGCCTGACACATCTTAGAAAGTATGGGCCAATTCCGAATTTCTCCAGCACCTCAAACAGATATATCCACGACACTGAATCAAACGCTTTTTCAGCGTCAAGGGATACAGCCGCCGCCTGGGCTTCGGGTTTAATCTGGGCCATGACTCCAAATAGCCTTCAGAGATTCAGTGCCGTTGACCTGGTGGGAATGAAGCCACACTGATCCAGGCGTACTAGTGTGGTCATATTGGGAAGGAGTCTCGTGGCTAGAATTTTAGCAAATATTTTTGCATCACAGTTTATTAGGGACAGGGGCCTGTAGGTGGACATCTTGTTGGGTGGATGGCTAGGCTTCAGAAGTACTGTTATTATGGCATCCCTCATGGATGTTGGAAGGGTTCCCAGTTCTATAGCTTCCTCCCAGACCGACAGTAGTACCGGGGCTAGTTCCTCCTTGAGTTCCTTATATAACTCAGCTCCCAGTCCGTCTGAGCCTGGCGCTTTTCCATTAGCTAATGATTTTATTGCTTCTATGATCTCATCAGTCGTCAGGGGTTGGTCGAGTGCAAGTTTGTACTCTATGGGTAGTTTCGGGAGCGTGATGTTATCTAGGTACTTTTGTATGTCGCTGGTTGATTTCAAATCATGATTGGAGTAGAGGTCTGAGTAAAAGCGGGTGAACTCTTTATTTATCCCCTCTTCGCTGGTGGTCACTGTTCCATCTCTCGCCAATATGCTGGAGATCGGTGTATGGTGTCTCCCAGCCTTCAACAGGTTTGCCAAGGTACGACCTGCTCTATTTCCTTCACCGTACCTACGTGATCTAAGTGGAGTAGCAATATATAGAAGTTCCCTAGTGGCTAGTTTATTAAACTCCTGCAGACTGCTATTGATGTCATAGAGGATTTTATCTTCATGTGTAACTGTATACGGTGCTTCTAACTCCCCCAAGCGTTGCTCCACATCCGCCAGTTTGGGCCTGACCGACCCTAGCAGACCCGGGGATTTAGATATTAGGATCCCTCTCACCCATACCTTAAAGGTTTCCCAAAGGGTTGCACACCTGTCCACTGAGCCCCTATTAATTTCAAGGAAATGCTCCACCTCTATGTGCAGTCATCAGCCACTGTCGGGTCCTTAAGAATGTCGGGTGGCATCCTCCATCTTCTAGCTGGGGGTTTTACATTCTCCAGTGCCATGTCCACTATGATTGGGGAGTGATCCGACAAAGTTCGGGGGAGCATCTCATAGCTTCGAATCTGGTGCATAAGGGATTTGGATACCAGCCAATAATCTATCCCGGACTCAGTGTCGTGCACCGAAGAGCAGAATGAGTATTGTCTTTTTTTTGGGTGCAGCGTTCTCCAAGCATCTACCAATGCCAATTGTAACAGGATTTGTTGTAGCATATCGGATGTTTTGCAGGGATTCCGGTGTTTGGTAGTGGAACGATCGAGTGTGTTATCCAAGATGGTGTTAAAGTCCCCCCCACAGTATCTGCTCACTCCCAGTATAGCCTATTTCATGTACCACCCCTATGTAGAAATCAGGGTCGTCCACATTTGGCCCATAAGTATTAACCAATACCACTTCCCTACCCGCAATGCTGCCCCACACCATGACATATCGCCCCCGAGCGTCTATTTTGCTTTTACCAAAACGCAATCCTACAGAGGGGTGGATCAGGGTAAGGACACCTCTAGCCTGTGAGGAATATTCAGTATAATATCTGTGTTGTCCCCAGCTCTTCAAAAAATCTGTGTTTACCTTCTGGAGCGCATGTGTTTCTTGTAGCATAATCACCTGAGGGTGGTGTCTGGTGACATAGGTTCCCACCTTGCTTGACTTAGTGCGATTGTTCAGTCCCAGAACATTCCATGTAAAGAGTTTTAGCTTCAGCCCCTGGTCCGTTGCCCCAGTGTCAGCCATGTTTGCATGTTTTAACAGTATTCCTTATCTCAGTATTTCCTAGTAGAGTGTCCTGTGCAGCGGTGCGACCACAAATTTTAACTTGCGGGACCCTTCCAACTGGGTCCAAAAACCTTGGCTCCCCCTCCCAATTCCCAAACAGTTCAACATAGCTCAACCACATATTACATTGAAGCCTCCCACCCGCATCATCTCCCCCAACTTGACAATGCTACCCGTCAACTTCTGAGACCTTTCCTTTGGGCATTCCCTTAAACAGGTGGATTTTTCCTAGGGGTCGCCTGCTGTAGCCATCTGACTGGTCCCGTCAGGGACTCACGGCTCGATTAACAATAAACCTGTGTCCAGGCCATTCTTATTAGTGTTCTATAGTCCATGTGACGGCGGGTAGGCGGTAAGCTTCTGTCAGTCTGCCGAATCTCGCCTCTCCTCTCCCGGTCTTGGTCTTGCGTTTTGGTCAATTGTTCTGTCTCTGGGAGGCAGCGGGATGGAGGTCTCCACATATGTCATGGCTTCTGCAGGATTTTTAAAGAAGTGGGCTCTTCCACTGTGTTGGATTCTCATCTTTGCCGGAAAGATAAGGGCATATGGCATGTTGCGCATCCGCAGTTGTTTTTTCACCAATTCATAGGACCGCCTCTGTGATTGTATGCTGGCCGAGATGTCCGGGTAGATGTGTATTCTGCTTTGCTCATAATGTAAGGTACCCTTCTCTCTGGCCAGTCGGAGTATAGCATCTCTGTCCCTGTAGTTAAGGAGACGTGCTATTATGGTGCGGGGTGGAGCTCTCGGCTTCGGAGGCGATGCTAGAGTGCGCTGGGCTCTCTCGACGAGGAAGTGGTCTGAAAAGGATTCCGCACTGAGGATATCTTTCAAAAGGTTTTCCACTTGCCTTTCAATAGCACCCTTACCAAAGGTCTCCGCAACCCCGACGATTGGGATGTTATTCCGTCGTGATCTCGATTCTAGATCCTCGCACTTACTTTGGGTTTTGTGTAGTTCTGACTTGAGTTGGGCTATGTTGCGGCCATGTTGTGAAATCGTATCTTCATTCGTGCGTATCCTATTCTCTGCTTCTGTAATGCACATGCTCTCCTTCTCCACTCGGGCTTTCAGGGATCCAATTGTTGCAAGTATGTCATCCAGTTTGACATTTACCGCCATAAATCCGTTCTGTACCAGTGTTGCTAGGTGGTCTAAAGGATCTTCCTCCTGTCTATCGGGTGCCTGTGGCACCCCGGCCGCACCCTGCGATTGGGAGCTGGCAAAGGAGTCAATTGGGCCTGTCTTTTTCCCTCCTGTGCCCTTCTTCTCAGTGCGGCCCCATGTGTTCTGGTTTACAGGTGTGGGAGTGGACTGTGTTCTCCCACATATGGATGGCAACTGATATTCAGCCAGCGGAGAGAGCAGGGCCAGGAAATGTTCTCATGTTATTCCTCCTCTGCTCAGGGTGCTTTATCCCCCCACTCGTTTGTTTCTTCTTAGCCTAGTTCTCTGTATATAGTCTAGTTGGGTTCCCTAGTGGAATGCACCTCTGAGCATTTCTGTATTATTAGGAGTAGTGTCCAGTGGGGAGTCACCTGGCTTCACCCACCCTGTCCAGGATATTCTGAGGTATCCGGTATCTGGCCCTTCACTTGTGCTTTTTGTTCCAGTTATTGCTGTCACCCGTGTGTGGGGGGATGCAGTCCCTGGATCCTCCTCAAGATGCCAGTTCTGGCTTATGATGTCTTATTCGGGGGGCTCCCCCCGTGTCTCCCACCACGTTCTCTATATTGGGTATAGCTTCAACCGCGGCTCTTCACCGCCGGCCGGGGCCCCCCCACCACCCCGCCTCACTTACTTGATGTGAGGGAAGCTTGTGCATCTCCCCCCGCAGGCCGTCGTTCTGGTCCGCCGGCGATGTGTTTCTGTGCGGGGAGGCGGGGGCAGGCCCCAGCGGCAGCCGCGGCGCACACGCCGCGCACCCAGCGGGAGCAGAGCCCAGCCCCTCCGGCGTTGCCGCTGGCGTTCCGCTTCCTCCTTTTCCCTCCTCCGCAGCTACAGCAGTGTGGGGCGCAGGCCGGCGGCGCTGAGCCACACCAGGCCGGAGCGATCGTGTATCGCTCCTCTTCTCCGGCACAGTATTCCAAAGTCGCAGTGCCGCCCCTCCGCCAATGCATCCTGCCTCCTGTTCTCTGCGTCTCCGACATCCCGTCAGCGTCGCGCGGAGCTGCTGCGTGGCTGTGCCAGTGTCTCCTTGCTGCTGAAGACTTCGAGCCGGATAACTCAGCACTCCCTGCACGTCTACCCGCAATTTCACCAGGATTTGTCCAGGTGGCTCTCCTTTACATTAATCTTTCTTTTTCAAGCATCTTGAACGGCGCCGGAAGGATTTATTTCAGCAAGGCCCCCCCAGAGCCCATTTGAGTGCAATACCTGGCCAGCTCTCAGGATTCTTATCATGTGCAAGTTACTGGATACCTTCTTGAGTCCTCTGTACGGGTTGGCAAGGTCCAAGGGATGCAAGGAATCCATTGGTTGAAGGTACAGTGAGTTAAGACATTTGTATTATGACACCCTGATTTACATCTGCAGTTAAGGCATTGCCTCCCAGAAGACTGCTTATAAATAACAATGACCACCACATAAACGGCCATAGTTTGAGGTTACTGAGAGATAGTTACCTCAAAGAGATTCAAGGAGGGTGTGTGTTGGGTGTGGATGGATGAGTAGTGGGTGCTAAGGGCAATAGGCATTAGCCTGACCAAGGGGGGATCAGTGGGTGTGTGGGGGTAAAAACCCAAACCACACCCACCGGCTGTGTTTCCCTCCTCACATCATCCCACCTACCTCCTATGTTTACTCCCATATGCCATCTAACGGCCAAAACTGAGAGAGATATCGAAAGATAGTCAGAGATAGACAATAAAATAGAAAGTGCCACAAAACGTTTTACAAAACAGAGAAAGCTATCCAGAAAAATAAATAGGATGCACAGAAAACCTGGCTGATGGATAAGGAGTTTAAGGGAGGGAAACTGAAAAAAGTAGGATAAATGTCAGTGGTAAATCTATCATTCTAGTCAAAAAATTAGGATAAATGTCAGTGGTAAAGCTATCATTCTAGTCTTTCCAAGTTCGTTGATTGATTGGCAGTGTACACTTTGTTACGGCCAATGACAGCCTTCAACAGTCTCTTCGCTATTGTGCCAACAGATAGAGCCGCTACTGCAGATAGGTGGCATTATTGCACAGCATTGGCTGATGTATTACTATTGCTAAGTAAGACTACTTCACACTACTTGCTGATGCACTGAATACTTCCAAAATCCGGAGAAGGCTGTGGCTCTTCAGCCCTTGTGTCTTAACCTGTACCTGCAGATGTCCAGGACTGGGCTAGCCAGAATGGGCGCAGGGCTTTCTCGGTTCTTGGCTCCAAGTAAAGTGATCCCCCTGCTTTTGGTGTCTAACTGCACTTTACAAGTATTCTAAACTCCATTATGGGGTGGGTGGTCTCTCAGTAGTTTGAGTCAGGATGCGATTAAAGTTGTACAGAAATATCTTGGGCATCACTGAAAACTAGGCCTGGCTTTCTCAGCGAAAGGACTTTAGGTGCAAGGTGTGGATCAAGAAAGCTGAGCAGGTGCAGCCTGCAAGTTTCCACCACAGACAGTATTGGGGTTCACCCGGACCCAGGACATGATTCATAAACTCACCAGAGGCGCGGCCCTGATCGGTATATTACCAGAGGTAGGAGCTGATCATAACCTCAAAGAGGCGGAGTCCTGAACTGAACTGCCCTGGATGCGGTTTCCGGATCATAACCAGAGGCGTGGTCCTGATTGTAACCTCACCACAGATAGGGTCCTGATTATAACCATAGCAGAGGAGGGTTCCTGCTCAAAGCCTCACCTCAGGTAGGGCCTTGCTCATAACCTTACCAGGGGTGGTGGTCCTGATAATATACCTTTACCAGAGGGACAGTGCTAATGATAAACTTTCCAAAGGTCGGGATGGGAGGGGGGTTGTAAGGGGCAAACGAAGGGTTCCAAAAAAACAGCAATTATTTGCTTTTGCTGCATGCATTATTTTACAGTGAAAAAATATCGTTTCTCCCTTTGAATACTCAGAAAAACCGCAGCAGCAAGAGGGAACGCGTGTGGTTTACTTGAGAGGAGGCACAGGCCTCAGCGAAGCAGTATCGATAACATCACACATATCAGACGGTGCATGAGGAGGAAAAGGGGGGGGTGGGCTGGCCTTTCGAATTCCGGTTTTGCTCAAAGACTAAATGAGAATCTCAACACGGTTGCTTTCATTTTAATTGTAATTTCTTTTGCCGCCCAATTAACCAGTGCAAACCCTGCCAGAAGGGGAATCACTTCTGTAAGAGCTTGAGAGGTTCAGTGGGAATGTGGGCCTGAAATTAGATGTAATGTTCAGAATGTTATCCTTGTTTTTAACCAGGCACTGACAATGAGCATGTGCACAGTTCCTTTTAGTCTGGTGATCTTTATTGGGATCTTCTTTTTAGTTTTAGCTATAAACTGGTACTGCTAGAGCATCCTATGCACAGAAAGAATTGGCATGGAATGTGAAAATAGTAAAGATGGGATGCGAGAAGGGACGCACAGCCTCTGGGTGTTGATTGGCTTTTCACCCACCTTTGGAAAACACCTATCCTATGCCCAGACAAAAACAAAAATTGTTGCCTTTTTCAGTGCTTGTCTCCTTTGTATCACATTGTTGGTGGTGATGTGTGGGTACAAAAATCAGTGTTTCCTAGTTTCCGGTGATGCCATCAATGATGCAGTATGTGAGTTAATCTGTGATGTCATCGGTGATGTGATCTGTGAAATCATCAGGGTGCTCCTGGCAGGGATTTCATTTAGAGGTTGCCAGAGGTCTCCGTTGCTACCCCTAAAAAAATATATATATATTTTGTTTTACAATTTGAAGCTCCTGGGCTGTGGCCAATGCCATGTGCCACCTTGTTTCTGGAGTGGATGGCTTTCTTGTTCAGGCTTCTTAAAAAACCCGGGGTTCCACAAATGACCCTAAATAAGAAAGAATAGGAATAACTAATAATTTGTCTTTCTGGAATTCTAAACAATAATTGCTAGACTCATTAAAAGTTTATGTCAGGCACACTTCAGGAGGTGAGTCCCTGATTTAGTGTGTTCTTAAACACCTCAAATTCTCAATGCAGACAAAATTCTCCAAAAAGCATTTAGAGTAGAATAAGCATCCATTTTGGACTATGTATTTTGCTTTTCGCAAGTTGCAGTTATAGCATGTTTTTTCTGCCGATACATATGGTGATCCATTCTTGTATGAAATGTATATCACGTTACAGTGATAGTGTAACCATATTTTTCATAGTGTACTTAGAAACAATGCTATGTGTGACCACTTCCTGTTTTGTCAAGGGGTAAATGGTCGTGTCCCATCGCTTCCTGTCATGTCACTTCGGGTAGGGGTCAAATGACATCACTTATTGTGATCTCATCAGAGGTCAAGATTCATGTGATGTCACTTCTGCTACCCCTAGCATTCTGGTGAAATGACGTCCCTGGCTCTTGGACTGCACAGTGGGAGACCTCCCTCAAGGTGGCTTCAGTTCCAAAAGTTTATAAATTTCAAGGGTTTTGTTGCTATAAACCTTTAGCTTAGCATCACTTCAACTAAAGTGTTTTCAGTGAATTTCAAGAGGTTTGCTATGCTATATCTCTCCCCAACTGTAGTAGTAAAGTCTATTCTTTTCATATGCGTCTGGACTGTATGCACCATGGGATTTCCCACATCATAAGCCCATGGCCAGCTGGTCATACTCGGAGCCCAAATTGTGATAATTAGGAACGGAGACAAAAATGTGTGTGATTTGCTAGGTTTCAACAGCCATTTTCGAAATGGTATTTGTGTAGCCCCATTTTGCTGCCACAAGATTTTCTCATAATTATTTCCCACGGATAAATCTCACAAGAACATGGCCAAAATCCCTATTGTGAGAAACCACTGTGCCACCCATTCCCTCAAGCTTTCCAGTGATTCGTGCGAGAAGCCTAAAACGTGTTCAAATGAAAGTAAAAAGCCCCCTCAAACTTTAAACATCCCCAAACGCTGCTTGTTTGTCCCCCCACATCGAACCCCGAATCAAACTACCCCCAGCCCACTCCTAAGGTAATTCTAATCATGGTGTTACTCCCTCGACAAGCTTCCGATATTCATTTGGCTTCTCATTGGAACATCACCATTCTGGTAATGTAACTTTATTCCTGAAAAGATGAAGACAAAAGGAAATAAATCGTTTTACACAGCCCTTGGCAAACTCACAATACCCAATTGCTCCTGTTTCACCATCCCCACATTGGTGCTGGTGGTATCTGGTTCTCCACCAAAGGTTTTAAAAACGACTTGGTGGGTATGCACCAAATCACCAAAAGGAACATCTACACCGCTTTGCACCTAAAAAGTTTCAAATTTGAATCAAACCCGTACAGCAATTTAGTCTTTGCAGTAGTTCAATGGATGCTCATCTTCCCTTTGAGAAATCCAATGCAAAAAGGGAGAAAGGTCCCCATTTTCAACACTTTACATTTTTTAAATTGTTGCACAAAGTTCCAAACAGCTCGGGTCAGAAAACACCCTTGGAAAATGTCCTAATGATTCATCAAACCAATGAATGAACTAGCAATAGCATTATTGCAAAGTCAATATCTCTCAGGTTTCATTGTCCTATATAATATATTATAGTTAAATTGTATCAGTCCCATAGGGAACCCGAAAATGTAATTGCTAATAACTTTCGTTTGTCACGCCACATGACTGGACATTTTGGGAAAGATTCATTAAAAAATCAAGAGTTCTTAAGATAGCAAAAAAAAAATGCAGTTTTTGTCCTACTCCCATTCATTTCCCCATAGAGAAAAGGTCCACATTTCTGGACCAGATGCGAAACAACTTCGGCATGAAGTGTTGACTCGATTTCCGAGAGTGGTCTGGGATTATTCCGTTCAGAAGTTGTTAAAACATTTGACGTGTAAATGGATGCCCTATTCTCCCAAAATTATAGCTATATTTGCCATGGTGCTTTGCAGCAGAGAGGCTTTTCAGAAATTAAAAAGCCGCCATTTTTTATTGTAGTTTGAAGCGAGAGAGCCAATGCTGATTTGTCAGTCCACAAGGTTGACGTCTTCATTACGACACAAGGGACTATTTGTTCTCTGTGTTCAGTTGTACTTTTGTTGTTTCACGCTGTGTACAATGCTTTTTGTTATTGATATGTGCCGCATGCAGATGATTGTTTATGTGCAAGATGTCTTGTAATCTGCATGTATAGTGGCGTGGGAGAATTTGTAGGCACTTCTAGGGATTCCAGTAATGTTGAGGGGTACTGGTTATTTGAGTGCTGGTGCGTGTAATATCCTTGCTCTTGGTCTCTACTTCTTCCAGACTCATCCTTGAATCTATATTGGTAATGTGCATTGGTGGCGTGGCTAAATGGTTGAGTGTATGTGGCCATTGCTTTTTGGTGCATTGTGAGGCTGTGCATGTTTCCTATGTGTTGGCATGCCCACATAGATGTTTACATGGGTGTCTCAAGCAGGTGACTGTGTGCAAGGCGTACCCAGCCCTTGACACCCTTTCATCATGATATGATATGGCATTTATAACGCGCCTATACACAAGTGTTTCAAGGCACGACGAGGCAAGGGAGGGGGAACAGAGGGAAGACATAGACAACGATCTTACTAGGCCAGGTGACATTGAGATCATGCAAGTGCAGGGGAGATGGGAAAGGGAAAGTGCGGGGGTTAAGGGGGCAGTGCAATACATAAGATCAACAGTAAAGAATAAATAAAATAAATAAACAATAGGTAAACCTACGGCCAGCTAGTGGCAAGTGCAGGGGTAAGTGTTGAGAGCTGAGGGGACTGTAGGGATACAGAAACAGCCCCAAGTGCATGGGGTTGCCTGGGAGGCAGTGCAGGAGTGCAGCTGGTGGAGGAGGGGACCTGAGCCAGAGATCAGAGGGTAGCCAGGTGACCAGTGCAGTTTCAGTCAGGAGTTCAGCAGGGGAGAGGGGGGGGAGAAAGCAGAAGCAAAGAGGAATGTCTTGGGGTGCTTCCGGAACCGGAGATGGTTCGCCTCAAGTTTCAGGGAGGCAGGGAGGCTGTTCCAGAGGGAGGCCCCAGCCGAAGAAAGAGTTCTACCACCAACTCGTTGCTTGGAGAAGTGACTGACCCTGAGGGAGTTGGAGGCGGATGAGCGAAGAGCTCGAGAAGGAAGATATTTAGGAATAGAGAGTTGGGGGTATTGAGGCCCCAGGCCCCAGAAGGCCTTATGGACAATGCAGAGGGTTTTGAATTTAATCCTCACAGCCACTGGGATCCAGTGCAGAGATTTCAGTCCTGGAGAGATAGGATCCCTGGGCTTGAGGCCAAGGACAAGTCTCGCAGTCCTGTTCTGGATGAATTGCAGAGGGCGGAGAGTAGAAGCAGGCAGATTTAGAAAGAGGCTGTTGCAGTAGTGCAGCTTAGAGAGAACCAGATTTATATAGACTGTGAGTTTCTGGGGAAGGAGAGAAAGGAAGAATACCTCTGAGGAAGTGCAGCTGCTAGAGTGACTTCTTAGAGACGTCAGAGATGTGAGACGAGAAGGAGAGAGTGGAGTCAAAGATGACCCCAATGTTTTTAGCATCACAGGTGGGAGAAGGAAGAGGGCCAAGAGAGGCCGGCCAGAGAGCGACAGGAAAGGAGGGAGCAGGTGTGCCGATGAGGAGAATCTCAGTCTTACTGGCATTAAGGCAGAGATTGTTGGCGGCACACCACTCCTGGATAGCGGACAGACAGTCCGAGATGAGAGAAGGAGAGGAGGTGGTGGAAGGGAGCCTGAAAATGAGCTGAGTTTCATCCACATAGCACTGAAAGTTGGGGCAGAGAGCGGCAATGCGATGGGCAAGAAGTGGCAGGTATTGGCTGAACAGCCAGGGAGAGAGGTTAGATCCCTGGGGAACACCACAGGTAGCGATAGAGATGGAGGAGAGGAAGGACCCAACCTGGACCTGGGAGGGTCAATCAGAGAGGACACAGGTCAACCAAGCCAGGTCCTGATCAGTGATACCCAGGTTATCACGGAGACGGTTGACAGGATGGCATGGTTGACTATGTCAAAGGCAGAAGAAATATCAAGTAAGATGAGGACGCAGGGGTTATTGGAGTCAATGTTGGATAGCAGGTCTTCACGGATGTACAGGAGAGCAGTTTCCGTGCTTCTGGCAGCTCTGAAGCCAGACTGATGGTCTTGGAGACAACCAACAAATTCAGTGTGAATATTGAGCTCGGAGATGGCCAGCTTTTTCAGGAATATGCGCAGGAAAGGAGTGATGGAGATTGGGCGGTAGTTAGTCGGGCAGGAGGGATCGGCTGAGGGTTTCTTAAGAAGAGGGTGCACAAGGGAGTGCTTCAGGCAGCAAGGGCAATCTCCAGTGGTGAAGGAGCGGTTGCAGAAGCCAGCCAAAGCAGGAGCCAGGGTGTCAATGTGGTCCTTGATGGTTTTAGAGGAAAAGGGGAGAACCTATTTTGACGAGACTTTCATAGATCGGACTTGTCTAGAAACCTCTTCTGGGGAGAACAGGGGAAAGCCAGAGAAGGAGGGAGGAGAGGTGGCCACAGAAAGGCCAGATGAAGAGAGGGCCATAGAGGGAGGAGGAGGAGGAGAGGAAGAGAGAGAGGACAGGATGTCCTGAGTTTTAGAGATGAAATGAGAAGCCAGGGCCGTGCAGAGGGCCTGGAAGGGGACAGGAGAGGTAGAGACTGCGGCAGGATTGGCCAACTCCTTGCAGATTTTAAAGAGTTCAGCCGAGTTGTTTGATGCCGCAGAGACGCGGGCTTGGATGAGGGCTCTCTTCTTGATGCAGACAGAGAGTCGGTAATGCCTTTGGAGCAAGTGCAAGGCCAGTTTGTCAGAGGATGAACAGGAAGCACGCCATTTCCTCTCAGCCAACCTGCACTTGCGTTTAAGGGTGAAGAGGTCCGGGTTGTACCAGGAGTTGCACTGCTTGAAGCGGATCCTCATGACAGGGGCAAGAACATCAAGTGTATCAGATATAGCAGAGTGGAGCATAGAAAGGGCTGTGTCAGAGTGTGAGTCAGCTGAAGGGGCAGAGGGGTGTGAGAAAGCGATGGCAAAAGCCTCAACTGACACACGCTTCTTGGTTCGGATAACCGACAAGGTAGGTGGCAGTGCTGGAGTTGGCTTGGCCTAATGGGTGGAGAGAGTGAGCTGGGAGGAAAGGAGAAAGTGATCACTCCAGGAGAGAGGAGTGGTGAGAGGGATAGAAATGGGAAGGGCTGTAGAGATCAGAACACCCAGAGTGTGCCCTGCAGAGTGAGTCGGGTCAGAGGGGAGAATAGAAAGTGAGAGACAGTCGCAGAGGTCGCAAAAGAGTCCAGAGGAAGAACAGGAGGCATCCAGGTGGATGTTAAAGTCTCCAAGAAGGAGGCGTTGAATGGTCGAGGCCAGGAGGGAGGAGGAGAGGTCCGCACACTCGGAAAGGAAGGAGGAGATCTGACAAGGTGGCCAATAGATGGTAGCCACGGTAAGGGAATGGCTAGGAGAGAGAGGGAGAGCCTGCAGATAAGGCATTCAAAAGAGGAGTAGGCCTGGGGGCGCTGTTGGGCGCAACGAAGATGGCCGCCTAATTGCTGAGCTCCTCTCCAGCAGTAATCCTTTTGATACAAAAATCTGTTATCAGCGCCTTCTGAACCACCGAAACCGGCGGTGCTGCCTGCCCTCAATCCCTCGAACACCCTGGGAGAAACTACAAAGAAAATCGGACCTATATTGTGCAAACCCCGGCAAGAAGCACTGGAGCAGCACGGCAAGCCGACACAGAGAACCGGCGAATCCTTGACGGAGACCGCGGCTCCAGGAAAATACGAAGGCCCTGGAGGGGGCAGAGCCTGCTCTCCCGCCGACAGACCACTGCGACAGGATCCTGCCAACATCGCTGCACCCTCGATCGGCGGCCTCCGAGCAGCTGAGAGGAAACCTCTGAACAGTACGGACGACCACATGTCAAGTAGGGAAGCACCAGATGACGATCCACACGATCAGACCCCACGGTAAGGAAGTCGCAACCCCCCTCTTTCCCTGAAGCCCACACAAGCTCATAATAATCCGGGGCTCCTAGCTCGGCCCGCCCCGGAGAACGGAGGCCCTGTGCTGGGTGGAATGCTGATCTCAAGCGCGGAGTTCCCGCTGAGCAGCTTGGGCACTGGGGGACAGACTGTGGAACCAGCCGGCACCTGCCAGAGCGGGGGATGGTCTCACCCATCGCCACCAGCCGCTGCCATACATGACCGGATCTTGTCAGAGACCCGAGCGAGGTGCGTAGGATCGGCCTACTCCTTGCTGCGGCGACCCGAGGGGGGGGGCCTGACACGCAGCGAACAAGCTCAAGACGGAGCTCCAGAACCTTACGGTCCACTGGTGCTGAACACAGCAGGCATCACTGCACATCATACGGCGATGGTGCACGGCACCATCTGTCGAGCCAGAGGGACACAGAGCACACGTGAACCATCTGGCTTCGGAATATATAGTCGGCATAATTAATGCACCATTGACCGCTGGCCTGCTCATAGCTAAACTGTCAACCACCCGGATAATAGACATAGCTAACCACACCTTGGCTTCACCACGGACTGGCAAGCTGGCCAACACAATATAAGAGGATCCTTCATGTGAAAGTTGCCTTTCCCCATTGGTAAGCAGACTGAAGCATCAAGATACGCTGGAGGCCAAAGTCCATCCTTTGAAGCAACTGGACCGCACATGGAACAAAGACTCAAACAGTTGAAAAAACAACATAGGCTGTCTTAAAGCAACGCCGCCTCCGCAAAACCCAGGTATAGTGCCGCAAACATACATCTGGTCAGATCTCCTCCTTCCTCTCGGAGTGGGCGGACCTCTCCTCCTCCTTCCTGGCCTCGACCACTCAAAGCCTCCTTCTTGGAGACTTTAACATCCACCTGGATGCCTCCTGTCCTTCCTCTGGACACGGTGCATAACAGTTTAAAAACAGCGGATACTTTATAATCTATATAACAGAGATAAGGAGGCAAGCAACACTCCGGAACAGACCCTCTGATCAACTACACATCTCCTGCATACGCTTGGGCATGTCCTGATATTGGTAAACCTGTCCAGGGAGCTGACCAGGCAGGCCTGACCAACCAGACAGTCACTGTCACACACTAGTGATACTCGTGAAATGCCAGCAAAAAACGTTACGAAGAACAAGAAGACGGGCCCAATGGATTCATACACAAACTCCCAGACCCCTACTGACATTCCGGATCTAGCGGTAACCGCCTCCTCAGCCTCCACAGATGACACCAAATTTGATTGCCTCCTCGCTACAGTACAAAATGGATTCCTAGCAGTTAACGTTAAACTAGATGATATCGTCTCAACAATAGGCTCATTCAAAGCCCGTGTCGACAAAGAGAGTGCCATAATTAGGGAAGCAGAAAACAGAATTGACTCTAATGAAGACTCAATAAAAATACCCACGACATAACTCTTCTGAAAGGAGAGATGACTAAGCTCCGGGGCAAATGCGACGACTTGGAATCTAGATCACGCCGCAATAACATACGGATAGTTGGACTCTCTGAATCCTTTTGCAATGGCCCAATGGAATCTCATATTGAATCACCGCTAAAATCCATGTTGGCGAAGACTCCTTTTCCCCGCACTTCTTGGTTGTAAGGGCACACCACACCCAGGCCCCTGTGCCTAAGCCGGGAGCCCCTCCCTGTACTGTCATCGCCAAGCTGCTAAACTACAGAGACAGAGATGCAGCGCTAAGGCTGGCCAGGGAAATGGGCACTCTGCGACACAGTGGTGACAATATCCACATTTAGCCCGACTTCGCAGCAGGAGTCCAAACTCAAAGGCGATCATACGAGCTGATGAAAAGACAACTTAGACTAAGGAAGGTCCCATATGCCCTGCTGTTTCCTGCAAAACTGCGAATACAACATGGCGGCCGTGCACACTTCTTTGAAACTCTGGCTGCAGCAATGGCCTATGTAGAGGCTTCCATTCCCCTGGCGCCGCAAAGAGATGACCCTGACCAAAACGACCTCCAACAACCGGTGGGAGAAATGAGGAATCCCAACGACTGAGGGCAGCACCACAATATCCTTTACTAACTTAACTGTGTAATAATGGTGGCCAGAGGGCACTGTTTCGAAAATAGTTATGAGCTGGATGAGATGCGCTCGGCTACAGGAGCTGTGGCCGCAACGTATGCTCGCCCGGGAAGTTCCACAAGTTGGCAATGAGGGGTCATCATCAGGTTGGGGTTGATGGTGTGGTGGGGGTGGGGTCAGGGCGCAGAGCATTGCTTTGTTGGATGTCGGGGAAAGAGAGTTTGGCATGGGACAGACAGAGACATGCTATATGGTTGAAAGAATAAGACGACCACCTGAGAGATCCCCCGTTCGGTACCAGGAGTCAAAGTTGAAATGTTTAAAAATTGCAATCACACCATCACAAGCTGTACCATACGGTAGAATCGCTCCCCTTTTAATGTGTTATTTGACCATGAATTAATGGCACGATATACAAGACCAGGCACAGGGCTGAAGCTTAAACTACTTACGTGGAATGTCTGTAAGCTTAATAATAGATCAAAATCCAGGAAAGTTGGAGCTTATATTAACAGACACCACCCGGACATTGCGATGCTGCAAGAAACGCACGCATTACATAATGTCAACAATAGTATTTTACGACAATGGGGTAACAACAGACATTACAACAGAATGACCCAGGGGAGGAATCAGTGCACTGTGTAGAATTGGACTTCTGCAATATATATATATATATATATATATATATATATATATATATATATATATATATATATATATATATATATATATATATATATATATATATATCCCCGGGGCAGGCTTTTTCACATTTACTGTACCTGTTTGTCTACACAAGAAGACTGTACTGAGTCAATATCCCTACTGCCCTTGCCGAGGCATTCCTTTATTATCTGTTATCAACAACATTTACCTCTATGCAGTGTGAGGGTCTAGGAGTAAGAGATGGATACAAGGGTGGCATGTTTATTGGTAAAGACTTTTATTCACAAAGGAATTAGAGGGTTTCGAGGAATTCCTAGCTATCCCTAACTCTAAGAGGGGTTTCCCTGCCTCAACAAAACTAGCTAATTAAACTGTCAGTTTCAGGATGTCCAAAATAAAGTTTTCTGTCCTGTGTCCAAATCCTAACCTGTCCCTCACAAGCTAAACAGAATATAAGGTGATAGGGGAATGTCTCTTGGCTGCCATCCTACAGCCCAGTTTGAAGTTCTCAAATAAATGTTCCAACAAAAGGTGTAGACAAAAACAAACAAAAGGTTCCACAAGACTTCAGGGGTGTTTCCCTTTCCCTCAAAGTCTTTCCAGCTTTACACAAAATGAATCCTGTATCTTCACCGGTTACAAATGAATCCTTGTCTGTAGCTGGCAGGTCTGCTTTTCCAGGCGCTCTTTCACAAGTAAAAATAGCCTGGATTCCTTTCTTCAAGCCGTGCTGAGGTCCTTGACCTCCTTTTCTCAATACTCACACCTTGGTCCACTCTCCTGCCAAGTAGAGTATTTGACAATCTCTTTCACACTATCTGACTTCAGTCTTACTCAGAGCCTTGGTTTACTCTCCTGGCAAGGTCCCTGAGTATATGTTGTGAAACTTAATCTTGTATTCCTCTGTGTTTGTCCCAGACCCTATTCAATTGGTCAGTTCCTCGATTCTCTGCATCTGCTTTTACCCCCTTCCACAGCCTTGGTTTACTCTCCTGCCAAGGTCTGTGTGGGCAGCTTATCTTTTCCAAGTTCGTATCTCTCCTTTTCCAAGCTTGGGGTGTCCTTTCCCCATGTGGGTCCCAGACCCCCTTTTTACTGTTCTCTGCGTTCCCTGGACTCAGTAAATCCGGTCTCCACTCCCGACACAGGCTGCTTGCCAGGAGAAGTTCTCTCTGCCTCTTGTTTGGGTCTCAGACCCAAGTTCCACTGTCCAGGGCTTTACGTGACTCACCCAACAGTGCTTCAGCGTCCCAACCTTCTCCCGTGGGCTCACCGGTACTCGTTCTGGTGTTCTGACTTCACTGACTCTGCTTGGGCACTTTCTCTGCTCCCTCAGATCCACTCCGGCTTCTCCAGCAGGCAGATGGTTCTCGTTCGGCGTCCCAGCTCCCTCGGTCTTTGGGAAGTGCCGTTTGCTTCTCCCTGCCTCGGTACAGCTTTTTTGCAGCTCCACTGGGCACGCCTGTCACTGGACGACAGTCTTGCTCCGTTCTGCCTCTCCATCTCCTGTGTGTTCGCTGGCTACCACACTCCCAGTCTCTGCCGAGAGCAACAAGAACACCATACTCCATCCCAATTGGGTTTTGAATGAACCTGAACCAGTCGGGCGATCAAAAAGATTAGACCAAGCACTTTGGTTCTTGGTGTATTCCTCCTCTTCCTACCATTATTTAGCCAGCGTTGAACAGGGCTTTGTGAGTGGCTTTGATCTTTACTGGAGATATGTCACAAAAGCATATTGGTGGAGTTAGTGGAGGGCTGAGAGAAGGGGCCAATGAAATGGTGGGAGGGAAAAAGGGATACTGCGTTCTCCGTTCATAGTCACTGCTTTCAATGGGTTCTTCCCTCCCCATGAGATCCTCCCACTGAGTACAACCCCCAGTGGGGCTACTAGGTAGCGTCCTCAACAACCTGGCCCCATGGGATGGGGCTTTCCCATCCAAAGCAGTGACGATACCTTGAGGTTCATCACAACAGTATATTATTGACTATGCCATGCCATAGAGTTTCCCAAGCAAATAAATTACCAAACTTCCAGGATTGCCTAAGCACACTCTCGAGTACCTCATGCATACAACATTACGCTGCATACTAATTTACAATTCTCTGAATCTGCCTTGTTAACACAACCCAATTATCACAACATATTAGGACGTATCCCCGCCTCCTCTCTTTTGCAGAACTATGGTCCACCTAACAGTACTAATATCCATCCATGCTATTACAGGACATGTATTCCCTGCTGCATTCCTCCCTCCCTGTATTTGTAGTGTCTATCAGGGTAATTCATGGAATAAATGTGCGCGGAAAAAAAAAAGCCGCTCATCGATTCTTGGAATGCGCTGCACTTGTAAAACCTGGGATGTGCGCCAAATCTGTGGGTGGCGCACGCGGGCGCACACGTCACTAAACGGCGTGCGCAACGCACACAGGGAAAGCGCACATCGTGTAGCGCACACAAGAAAAGTGGGCGGAACACGGGGTGTAACACGCGGAATGGGAAACAACGCATGAAAATGTGGGCGTTACGGGGCGAGTACAGGAGGTAAATGCTCGCAATGCCCACACATGCTCTAACAACACGTTTTCATGGAATTGAACAGGGGAAAGACGTGCGCCAAAAAAGACGCGCTAATCCGGAAACACGTATGCCAGCAGGAAGTAGGCGTAAGCGGCCCCGCGCAGCATAAAAGTGCGCGCAAACAACAAACAAGCTCATACGCTATGATGAATATACTGTTCCTCGCAGCAGTGGTCGTGGGACACCGCAGGAGGAGGAGGATAGCCAGGCCCCGCATTCTTTTACCCAGGACCAGCCTTTTTCGGATGCCTGATGACCAGGTGTATGGGAGGTACAGGTTTCCACCACACATAATCCTAGAACTGGTCTGGGAGTGGGAGGATGACCTCACATCACCCACCCTGTGCTCCCAAGCACTGTGCTCAATGTACTGCACTTCTTGGCTACTGGGTCATTTCAGAGGACAAGTGCCATAGTCGGGGGTGTCTCACAGGCCACGCAGTCACGCTGCCTACACCAGGTGTTGGGCATCATGACTGCACGCCACTCAGTCCGCAGGCACATATACATGCCCAGAACACCTGCAGAAAGGCAGGCTGTCGTCCAGGACTTTTACGGGGTGGCACACTTCCACAAAGTGCTAGGTGCCATTGATTGCACCCATGTGGCTCTACGTCCTCCCAGGGCCACTGAGCACATCTATCGAAACCACAAGCACTGGCATGCCATCAACGTGCAGGTTTTATGTGATGCCAAGGGAATCATCACCTCAGTATATGCCAACTATCCAGGGTCCAGCCATCATAGTTTCATATTCAGAATGTCACCCCTAAACCGGGACCTGGAAGCTGGGCGGCATGGCGACACATGGCTAATTGGTGAGTATAAATGCCTCTGCACATGCATGCATGTCAGAGACTGAGAAATGTGAAAACCCCACTAATGTCAACCATTATCACCTCCCCAGGGGACAGTGCCTACCCTCTGAGCACCTACATGATGACGCCAATTCAGAACCCCACCACACCACCCGAGGTAAGATACAACACAGCCCATATTACAACCCGGGGCATAGTGGAGCGCACATTCGGAGTGCTCAAGTCACGCTTTCGCTCCCTTGACCGCTCTGGTGGGCAGCTGCTATATGCGCCCCCAGTAGTGTGCAGGATCATAGTGGCAGCATGTGTCCTGCACAACGTTGCAACCCGGCGGGTCGTGCGTTGGACATGGTGGTGCCCCCACATCCCCAACCACATGCACGGCCGCTGGGCATGGGAGGTGAAAGGGCATGTGGTGAGGCTGCCCGTACCCAGCTTGTGGCAAATTACGTCACCTAAAATCCCACCCCTGCGGAGTGTACACAGGCCTGGCACATACCAGCTGACAATCAATGATGATGACAAAAGGGACAGTCAACTGTCACAACCATACCAACCTGAGATTGTTCACCTGGAAGTGCTACATTGTGTGCATCCCTAGCTACTTAAAGACACCCAATGCTGTGTCAGATAAAGCCACACATTCATGCAGCATGAAGGACTGCTCCCTTGCAAAATACCACATCAAAATAGTGGCATGTCACCCAACCTCTCTCCATCTCAGCTACCCAACACACCATGGCATGGCATGCAATGTGAAAGCAACCAAATGAATGCACAACACATGACACAAGTGTCACAAACTGCACTGTCCCAAATGGAAACGGGCCACAGACGATTTGCACTCAGTAATGAATAAAAAACAACACACATGAACAAATACTTAACAGCAAGACAAAACATCAGGAGGGACGAGGTAAAGGGTGCACCCCAACACCCACGTTCGTGGATGTTGAGAAAAAAATAACCCTCCATGGGCTCATGGCCTGCACGGCTACGCTACAGTGGGAGAACTGCCATCGCTGTCATCACCCTCTGGTGCTACATCAGAAGGGTACGACGTTGTTTCATCGCCTGCTGTTACATCGCCAGGCTTTTAAACGTGAACATTACATCGTATGTGCTCATCAAATTTTTTAGGGGGGTGGGAAAGGGCAAATAAGGGTTTGGGCGGGGGGACAATAGTAAAAAATAAGTGTGGGTGGGTGGTTTGGGGGGACCCCCCAAAAAAAAACAAAAAAAACATGAGCACATTCGATGGAATGTGCACGTTTAAAAGCCTGGCGATGTAAAAGCAGGCGATGAAATCACATGGAACCATCAGAAGGTGGACGTGATATGGGAGGCAGACCACGCAAAGCCCTGGCATGCTCCTCCATGGCAGCAAGCATGTGGGTGTGAAAGGTTTGGTTCTGCAGGATGATGGTACGGAGATCCCCATGCAGCACCTCACGGGTAGCATGCATTTCTGTCTGCATGGCCTCGCGTGATGCTTGGATCTCCTGGCGGGTTGCCTGGAGCTCAGCTGAGCGTGTGCGTGTCAGCTGCTCCAGCTGCTGTTCTGACCTTTTACTCCGAGACACCTCAAGTTCACACAGGGAGCTGTGTTCTAACCTCGGGGCCTCCCTGTGGGCCTGTGACTCTGCAGATATGGCTGTGCGCAGAGTCTCCAATCCAGCCCGTCGTTCCCTGTTGGACGCCAACATGTCCTCCTTGTGTGAGTGGCAAATGGACTCTGTTGCCTGCTGCTGGAGCTCCACCTGCCTTTCAGGGGGGAGAATGGAAGTGGCCATGCTATCCATGGCCTGAGACATCATTTCACATGATGCCCCCTGTTGTGCTGCTATAGTGTAGATGGAGTTTTCCCACACAGTATTGCCTGGTGGCGCACGGCCACCGCGTTGGCGGACACCACACCTGTTTGGGGCAAGGTGATGGGCACCTTGCTGTGCTGGCACTGCATGAGGCTGCATGACTGCATCCGTCCTTTGATCTGCTGGCCCAGGAATAGGAGTAAACATTGTGGAGTGTGACCCTGCATCCATAACCGCCACAAGCGGACTTTCCAACACTGAATGCCCCATAGAGGGGTCTACTCCTAGTGCAGGTGGGTTGGACAGAACAGCATCCCTGCCAGAAACACTCACCTGCGACGGGACATAAGTCTCAATGTCCGATTCAGCACCTGATTCATAGAGGTCTCCGGAGGTGTACCCAGAGACACCCGTGGACAGTATGGTCTGCATGAGTAATGGGCTTTCCCCCACCACTACCCCACGTCCTCCAATGGTGGCCGGTTGTGGCTGTGAGTACTCCTGGCTCTGCACCATCTCCTCCTCCTCCTCAACAGCATCAAGTGCCTCATCACCTGCAAAAACACGAAAGAAAAGTAATGAAAACAGGCATGAGCACCATAGCACACACACATAGGCATGACGAGACAGACATCCAGTACATAAATGACACATGTCACACATGACAATAACTCTGGCATGCATGCACTGTCAATGAGTTGGAAGGGGAGGCAAAAAGCAGACACTGAAGACTCCAGGATGGAAAACCAACACATGTGCTGCATGCTGGATAGCACTGGCATAACACATTAGCCTATGAGTGGCATGGGCAATCCACATACATGACACATGCCAGCACACAGATGGCACGTAGCATAGCCATGGCAGATTTGACAAAGGCACACAGGTGGTAGCAAATCAGTACTGTCACCCATCCATGTGAGACAGACATCATGAAATAAAACATGCAAAATAGTGTGACAAAACACGCATGTGCCACACGCTGCAACAAAGCCAGTGTTGACTGATGCAGTGATGGCAGGCACATGGATACATCAATAGTTAGTCACTTCGACATGACAGAAGACAATTGTCATGTTAAACATTCAAACAGAGCCCCAAAATGATTGTGTGCAGGCCATGTGTAGGTGCACATTACTCAATCAGCCTGATTGGTTAAATCATTCTCATAATAAGGTAAGAAATGTGGGCCATTGTGGGGTGTACTATATGACTGAAGTATGTCACATTTGCGGCAGTACGGCACAAAAATGTGTGGTAAAATGCTAATGATTTCATCAATCAGGCAGAATGAACAGGAAAACAGTATGAACAATGTTGTGGCAAGATGACAGTTGAAGGGCAAGTGCAGTAATCAGGTGCAAATTGTCAACTGCGATCAGAAGGGATACTGTGAAACCGAAACCCAAGGCCGGGGAATGGTTTGGAGGGACCACAAGGGTGACCCATAGCAGTCATGACTACACAGCCTCACCTGGCACTCAATCAGAACACATCACCCAAGCAACATACACATGGATTGCACACACGTGCAACGTCACTTACGTGCGTACGCGCTAAGGGCCTTTCCTCCAATTACACGCACTGACACCCGGACTTGCAGTTTTTGCACGTGTACAATCAACATGCACCCGTGTTGAGGGAAACGCCGTTGCGCATCACGTTACAGGCGCGCTTACATGCTAAGGGCCTTTCCTCAAATTACACGCTGACGTGCAGTTTTTTCATGTGCCAAATCACTCTGTATCAAGCTGGCCATGCAACAACACACGGAAGACCACACTCCTGCCCAGAAGGCCATTTTCCTGCCCCCCAGAGCCCCAAGCACGCTCCCACCTGCCAGCTGCTGCTGCCTGCCTGCCTGCTGGCCACGTGCCCTGCTGTTTGGTGCCTGCACGTCAGCCGTCTGCAGGGGTCTAGTTGCTGTGACCACCCCTGCTGGAACAGAAGACTCCCGACTGGGATTCCATCGCTCCACAGCCCAGCCCCAGGACCCAGTTGCCCACCCATACCTGCCTCGAGGGTTGCCACGTTGGACACAACACCATCTGGCACCAGTGGCAACTCCCCAGCAGAGAGGCAGAGGGCTACCAGCTTCAGTGCCAATGAAGTTGGTATCCTGGTGGAGGGAGTCCTGGGGCAGTATGATGCCCTCTTTGGAAGTTTGCTCGCCAACAATGATGGACGCAAGAAGATCTGGATGGACATTGTGGCTGCCATCAACGTGGAGGGGGTGGCAGTCTGCGACATTCAACACGTCCGGAAGCGCTGGGAGGACTTCAGGTCCAGGACCCTCAACAAGGCCCAGCGCCTCTTGAAGGCAGCAGATGCTGAGGGGGTGCTGGGTCTGCCTAACCAACAACTAGATGAGGGTCCTGGAATGTATACACCCAGCGCTCCACCTCCAGGTCCTTGAGAGGCAGACCCGTCCGGAGTCCAGCGGTAAGTGTACATGCGTACTGATTCGACGCTGTGCATGTTGAGGTGTGCCAGGAATATGCAGGTTGCACATATGTCTTTGTAGGCCCATGTATGGATGTGTGTTTACAGGGACATGAGCCTGCCGCATGTGAGTTCTGTCATGTGTGAGACACATCAATGGTGTATGTGTTGGAATGCATTCTGGCCGAATGCATGTGTGGGTGCACACATGTTTAAATTTCTGTGTATGTACTGTGGCATGGTTGTGGTGTCAAACATGGATGCTGGCTCCACCTGCATGTATCTGCACTATGTACATGTGCATGTGTGTGTATTTGACAAGTGTGCAACTGTGATACACCATGGATGCATGTGACACTGACATGTAGGAGGCTGATTGGCAGATGTGACATGGATGGCGATGATATCACTGTGACAGGTGGTGGAGATGTACAGATGCATGTATGTCTGGTGGCATGTGTGCATGTGTTCTGCACTCCCCGTGTTGCATGTGATGTCAGGCTAACCTTCGGCTGCTCATGCTGTTGTTTGTGTATGGATGGTGCTGCCTGGTGCAACATTCCTGTTGATTTGCTCATGTGTGTGAGTTGAAATGATGTGTGTTGGGGAGTGTGATGCCATGTGTGAAGTTTGACACTGCCACTCATGTGCAACTGTCATGTGCGTATCAGACCATTGTATAGTGCCCAGATGCCTGTGATCTATCTCTCCCTGTCTGCAGCGTCAACTGATGAAGAGGGCGGAGACGGTGCTGTGGAGCAAAGCGGCAGGGATCGCACCGCCAGCCAGATACGCAAGGCCCGGCTCCTCTCCCAAGTTGTCATATTGTCGGGGAGTGAGGAGTCTGGTGACGTGTCCGTGGCCGCAGCTGCCGAGGGTAGGTCCAAGAGGCAAAGGTCGGAGGTGGACTCCTCGGCAGCAGAAGGGGCAGCTGAGACGCCACAGGGTCCGATGGAGGAAGATGGCACGGAGTCATCCAGGTTGGTGGGGGGTTTGGTTGAGGAGGAGGCCGTGGAAGGGACACACACGGGGTCTGGAGGGGGGGATTCCACTGGTGCTAGTGGTGCAGTCCAGGGGCAGGGACAGGAGGCAGCACAGGCCGCCGCAGAGGTGCCTGTGTGTAATCCTGTCCCCGATCCTGTGACTGCATCATCCGCACCAGCAGGGATGCCTTCGTCCAGACCCGTTTTCAGGGAGGGGATGAGCGCACAACAACTGGCCTTCCTCTCCCTGCAGACGTGGCAATCCGGGACCGTGTTGAGCCTGTCCTGGCTGGGATGGTGTTGCATCAACGGGGCATGCAAGATGACCTGCAGGGTTTTCGTGAAGACTCTGCACGTTATCTTGGGTGCCTCTTTGACCGCGTCGACCTACTAGGACGGGTCACCAGTGCTGGATTCCTCTGTGTGCTGGACCTTGTACCGACCCCCTCCTCAACTGAACCCCCTATGCGCCAGTCGTCCTCCGTGCCATCTTCCGGCCCAAGTATCACCTGGGTACCCTGTGGAGCTGCCTCTGACCCAGCAGCCAGGCTGGCGGAGGACACATCCCTGCCACAGTCGGGAGTCGGAGGTCCAGCAGGGTGGCCACCCCCAACAACTGGACCCCAGCAGGAGGAGGACGTGCAGGCATCAACAGGCAGGGCACATGCACGGCAGCAGCAGGCTCAAGGTGGGAGCGATGATGGCTCGGGGCCATCAACATCAGAGGGGCAGGCATCGGCCGGAGGGCAGGAGGACCCTGGATTGGGAGTGTCTTCCGTGTGGCAGCGGTTGGGCCAGCAAATAGATGCGGAGCGGCGGCAGGCAGAAGAGGCACGGCTCACTATGGTCAGGGCGAAGAACTCCATGCACAGGGCGCTGAGGCGGGCTGAGTGCCTCAAGGCAATTCGCAGGAAGTTGGAG
Organism: Ambystoma mexicanum; assembly: GCF_040938575.1. NCBI lineage: Eukaryota > Metazoa > Chordata > Amphibia > Caudata > Ambystomatidae > Ambystoma > Ambystoma mexicanum. Next base: position 723,923,657 of record NC_090923.1, read on the forward strand.
GTGGACATGGCTTTATCCCTGCAAAACCTCGGGGCCATGGAACAGGCCCGCCTCCAGGACGTAGAACGGGAGTTCGATGATGCCGTGGCCCTGGAAATCAACAAGTGAGCCGTTGGACTTGCCCGCCGCCATTGTATATAGTTAATTAGTGTTAGGTTTCCTTTCTGTTTTTCTTTCATTTGGGGTGCTTGGACAATGCCCCACCTTTTTGTATATAGTTGTTCATTAGGTAGGGTGTTTTGTAGGTTTCCTTTCAATAGTTGGGCTCATGGACCCTGGATTTGTACTTTGTATATACTTGAACACTGGATTTCACTTCATTATTTTTTTATTTTACCATGGATCAATGGATTTGTCTTATTTTTTACCTTTGGATTTGTTTTGAGTGACGGACACTTTGGACCCATGTTCATTCGGATTAATTTGGATTCTGCTTTCACACATTTTCTTTCTATTACTTTGGACATGCAGCATTCTGTTTATTATTTCCATTATTGTGTGATTTCATTTCATTCCCTTGCTTTTGTGTTTAATACATTTTTATTTCATACTTCAATTTTTGGTATTCTCTCATTGGTTTCATGCATGTCACAATGTGAGTTTTCTCATTCACTTGCACCCATTGTGTGTGTGTGACGGACTTGTATTGATGTGCATACTTGCCATTTGGGATGTATCATGTGATGGGGATTTCAATGTGGGGTGGATGTAATACTTGATTGTGTGTTTGGACTGGGTTGGCATGGGGTGGGATTTGAGTGGCCATAAGGGCCATGATTGTGGATCGTGATGACGTGTTGGGGGGTACATGAGTCGGGGCCTGCTGGCGGGTGCCTGTAACTGCTGGGTGGGTGAGTGGGTGGGGAGACATGAGTCGGGGCCTGCTGGCAGGTGCATGTCACTGCTGGGTGGGTGGGGGTGCAGGGGGACATGAGTCAGGGCCTTCTGGCAGGTGCCTGTCACTGCTGGGTGGGTGGGGGTGCAGGGGGGCATGATTCAGGGCCTGCTGGCAGGTACCCGTCAATGGTGGGCGGGTGGGTGACGTGTGAAGTCTCCCAGGTGCATGGTGCCATGCGGCCTGCCTGCGGGGCATGCCCAGGAGTGATGGACTGCCCGCGGGGCATGTGTAAAGCTCACCTGGTATCCACGGGGACGTCACTCAGCCTGTTCTGACCTCTTACGACCCCAAACCCTTCCCTGGAGTCCACTCGACTGGAGTCTGGGACTGAAACACAGGATTGGTAGAGTTTAACTCCCTATTGTCTCTGTGTGCTTGAACCCCTTCTTCCCCGGGGTCCAACCCTTCCCTTTGATCCACAGCTCACCTTGTTTTCTTGGAAAGTGTGCTCTCCGTCCTGCTTTCAGCGCAGGGGCGTGTTGATTGATGCGGGCTTGTTGCTTCCTAGTTACTTCACTGGCAAGAGTCTGACAGTTAAGTATAATGAGTCTTTTGAACAGTTCTCTAACTTCGTTCCTTTCCTTGCTTAGATGATGGCCGGCGTCCGGGGATGGCGACGTGCTGCTGAGATGAGTAGCGCTGAAGGTGAGTGAGAGCGCGATGCGACCCTTTCGTATTTGTTTTGAACTGAGTTATTTTTCTGTGTCTTTTAGGTGCTGCGATGTTTTCAGCGTGGATGCCGGTTATGAAGAAGAAATGCGGTGAGTAAGCGCGGTATTCGGCGCCTCTAGATGTTTCCACGCTAACCTGGAGTGTATTTTCCCTCTTGCAGATGGATGAGAAATTCCGGAGACAGTTCCCCCAGAGCGGCTGGGATTCAGGTAAGCGTTTGAAGCTCGTACAGTCTTTAAAAATAAGCGAAGATTTGCTGAATGCTTACTAATGCCTTTTTTCTGTTCTTTTCCCTTTTCCTTAGGAAGCGGCGTACCGGGATGGGAATGACACTGCCGGAGATGCCCGCAGAACAGAAGAAGCGATGAATGATGGGCAGAAGCGCCGCAAGGCAAGTCTGTTCCTAACAGTGTTCTTGTTCTTGCAGGAGCTGAGCGCAGAAGAAAGATGCAGGCCTACTGGAGACCGATCCGAACACGGTGAGTGTCACGCTGCAGGTGCAGAAAACACAAAGCATGTTTCTCAGCCTGGGCGTGGCTTAAATAGTCTCTGGGTATCCCAGGTGTCTCTGGGCTGAACCACACCCAAAAGACTAGACTGCACATGCAGTTCTGGGAACCGAAATATGTGGGGGCATCCATCTTGTCCCCATCAAAGCACTACAAGCCCAATCCCCAATGTTGTCCTATGAGAGTGAGTCTAGTGCCACAAGCGCCAAGTTTGACTCCAAGTGGGTCTATGGAGGGATGGAGAGGCCCTTGAGGGCCATGTAGGTGATCGTGGCTTGGCTCCTGCCTGACATCTTGGAGGGCTGGGGACATGAGGGGCAGGAATCATGACAGCATGGGGAGTGGGGTAGGGACACACCAGGGAGGGACCACACTGCCAAATCGCCTGTGTAACTCCCTGCGCACCCCTCAGAATACACGTACCCCTCTCGCACTAGCGAAAACGCATGTGAAACTTCCCGCGCAGCCCCAGAATACACATACCCTGCTCGCACAAGTCCTATCGTGTGTGAAATTTCCCACGCACCCCCGAAATACACGTACCCCGCTCGCACAAGGCCTATCGCGTGTGATAATTCCTGCGCACCCCCGAAATACACGTACCCTGCTCTCACAAGGCCTATCGCCTGTGATACTTCCTGCGCACCCCCAAAATACACGTACCCCGCTCGCACAAACCCTATCGCGTGCAAAACTTGTGCGCACCCCCGAAATACACGTACCGCGCTCGCACAAGGCCTATCGCGTGTGATACTTCCCGCGCACCCTCGAAATACATATACCCCACTCGCACAAGGCCTATCGCCTGTGATACTTCCTGCGCACCCACCGAAATACATGTACCCCGCTCGCACAAGGCCTACCGTATGTAAAACTTCACGCGCACCCCCAAAAAACACAGACCCCGCTCGCACAAACCCTATCGCGTGTAAAACTTGTGCACACCCCCGAAATACACATACCCCGCTCGCACAAGGCCTATCGCGTGTGATACTTCCCGCACACCCCCAGAATACACGTACCCTGCTCGCACAAGCCCTATCGCATGTGATACTTACCGCGCACCCCCGAAATACATGTACCCTGCTCGCACAAGGCCTATTGTGTGTAAAACGTCCCGCGCACCCCCAAAATACACGTACCCCACTCGCACAAGGCCTATCGCATGTGAAACTTCTTATTGCGTGTGATACTTTCTGCGCACCCCCGAAATACACGTACCCTGCTCACACAAGGCCTATCGCATGTGGTAGTTCCCACGAACCCCCGAAATACAAGTACCCCGCTTGCACAAGCCCTATCGCGTGTGATACTTCCTGCACACCTCCGAAATACACTGTACCGGCCCTGTGAACTGGTGCAGGGTTAGCGCAGTTCTTTGCGCTGCATTGGCGATTTCAATGCCTTTTCCTTGCGCAAGGGGCGTTCTTGGGGGCGTAACTGCCTCTGCGGGATGTTCTCTGTGCCAGCGCTCAAAATGGCTTTGAAATTCCATGAATACGCAGTGCGCCAAAATGCTGTTTAGCGCACACGGCTGGCGCATGCTGGTGAACGCTACTTCTCTGCGCTGTTCGTGTGCGCTGCCTCTGCGCTGAAATCTATGAATTACCCCCTATATTTCCTTCTTTCCCATCCTCCAGCAGACAAAGGTCTGGATATTCCTAGCGGGGGTACAGCACACTACTTCACCGACAAGATAAGGTGCTCAGACACTACTACAGTGGTGATTTGGCACAACATGAAAGCATATTAACATAGTGTAGGATAACATAGCATATGGCAATCTAACCATGAATGTTCCACTTACAGAGAAAAATTACAGAGGTTAATAAATCTGTATGTATAAATCAATATATTTCTGGATATCTAGTTATAATATCGAGAAAAATAAAGGAGAATGCAAAAATATCGAAAAAAATAATGTCGAAAAAAATATGAATGTTTTTTTTTTTATTTGTATGTTTTTTTGGGGTTTAGGTAGTAAAAATAAACGGGGGGTTGGGGGGCCCCCATTAAACATTCTTTTTAAAAAAAACATTTGAAACATTTTTTTTTCTAATTTTTTTTTTTTCGACATTGTTGCAGTCGACATTTTCACTATAAACCATATTTCTGTATATATAAATTGCAGGGGTGGCAATGGTGCGTCTGATGTTCTAGTAAAGTTGGATCCTATATTAATGAGACAAATGTGGGGTGCTCATAACTTTGGCCCAATTCAACACATCTGCATTAACATATCCAGAAGCGTTTCACATCCCCTTGGGAATTATATGTATTCCTGGAAAGTAAAATGAATAAAGTGTGAAAAATAAACTGTTTACTAATAAACTAAATAGCGTGTCCCTCGTGTCCACTGAGGCACACAGAATTCTTTTTGTGTTCAGTCTCAATTCCGACAGCAATTTTGGGTCTTGATCTGCGTGCCGCATTTTGTAAAATCTTTGGGGGAGTGGGAATATTGGCACAATTAGCTTTCCCAAACTAAGGGTGGGACAGGCCGACAGGGCATACTCTAGATGAATGGAATATGGCCCTTTTTTGCAAGATAACTTGCCAATTTCGGCATCTGGATCCAAGGATCCAGTAGACTGGTCTGCTGACCCAAAGCCCATGGATATGCATAATTTGATATTGCCCTTCATTGATAGGGGGACAAAAAAGGGTGCTCCTGATGTCTGCAATACTGTGAACAGTTCTATGGGAGTCATGGGCCCAATTGCCAACCTTTGAGCTCTGTTGACAACACAGCTTGTGGCCTGTCCTAGAGTCAAAGCCATAAATCAGAATGCCATTTTCGTAATCAGAGTGTCTGACAGCTGAGCTGCTCCAACTTCACACTCCACTCCCAACCAGCACACCAGTAACAGCTTTTTAAGGGTGCTGCAAACTCGTGACACTGACGGAGCATAATGTAAACTTGTTCTTTGCTAACATGGTCTAATGAAAATTTGCCATTATATGCTGAATGGACATATAACACAACAGCCATGATATGTTAACTGGGAAGAGTGTAAACTGACAATGAGTTCTGAACAGTCCATAAGGAAACTTGCAATTATGAAGTAAATGGACATAATTGAAACTGGGAATAATTTGGTAAGTGCGAATAAGTTCTGTCGGCAATGATTTGTACTATCTGAACATAATGAAAAGCAGAAATTATCAAAAGAAATGGAGCCAAAGGCTACCCTTGTCATTAACGCTCTGGTGGTCGTCTTTTGTAAGCAGTGGAGCTTGGATAGCATGTATCAGCTAGCTCTTAAAAGGAACACAAGGAAGTAGGAATGTTTACAAACAGGAACAATGCATTTTATTTACACATGTAAATCATTTTAAAAAATAGAAAGAAAAAAGGGACATATGCCATGTTAGGCACAGGAAATATGCATTGCGTACGTACAGTCAGCAATTGATTATGTATAGAGGTGTGTTAGTAAATCAGAGGTGATTGTTATTTCATGTATTGCTGGAAGTAAAGCAATATGCAAACATTGTCGACACACAAATTTCAGGTGTTTCTAGTTCGGTGGGTTGATGGGGAGAAAACCAACAGCTTAGAAGTCAAGCCCTGCTGGGTGTAGCACCAAACTGTCTTCAGGACTATGGAATCTTGGAACACGATGTTGCTTAAAGGAGTGCCAGGCACCTACAAATAGTGAGACAAGGGGATCATTAGGGGTGGATCACAAGGGGACCACCAGAGCGTTAATGACAAGGGTAGCCTTTGACTCCATTTCTTTTGATAATTTCTGCTTTAACCCTCTGGAGTCAGGCCCCCTTCTAAAAAGAGGGTGCCTGCTCTTATTTTATACATAATGAAAAGCAGGCATAATGAAAAGTGTCTATCATGTGTCAACTAGATATAATTTGTATTTGTTTGAAGGACAAGGATGTCATTTTCAGACAGAAATTACTTACAAGAACACATTTACAGATGGCAGAGGCATTCCCACGGAGGGTGCCTATACATACCACAAAGATGAGATCAAGCAGTGAGCCAGTTTATGAGGGTTATGAAAACTAGAATTTGGCGGGGTGTAGAGCAGTCGCGCTCTGCCTAAAACTCAATAGTGTGATAACTGTTGTCAATATTAGAAAAGTAAATCATTCACATTGGCACATATTTTTCTAAATAGCATACGTGAAATATTTCTTTAATATTTGCTTGATATGGTAGTCAACTGACTACCATATCAAGCAAATGCCTACCTGACCTGTATATGTCCCACTTGTTTACACCCTCATAAACTGGAGATAATATAAGTAGTGGGTTCGATCAATATAGGGATGCGCTGGTGGGTCTCTAAATAGAATAAATAATACATTATTCCAAGAATAATCTCTTAGTTTGTAGTTGGCAAGCTTCGTGTCTCCCATCCCCAAGTCCACCCGTAAAGCAAGTGAGAGTTTTGCGCAAGGCAAGATGCAATGGCAGAGAATTGGGCTGGCAGGCGCCATCTGAAGAGCTTGGACACCTTGGAAACTGTAGCATGAGGGCATACCTCCATAATAAATTCCTTTAGAAACTATTTAAAGTCCTGCCCTAGGTCTCCGGCCTTCGAACAACTGGGAAAAGAAGAGAACTAGGACAGGGATTGTTTATCGTTTTTATTGCGCTGTGCTTGTCTAATGTTGCACCATCGAAGTTGTTTGGTGATGTTTTCTGGTGTAATTTTGGTCACACACTCTCTCAAACACACTCATGGCAAAGCAGTAGAAATACCCCTTAAGATCCTTCGGAATACCCGTATAGTCAGGGTGGCCACAGAGGACCCCATGGGAAAGAAATGTGTAAACTCCAAATGCTGAGCCTTTTCTTCTCTCCCACTGCAGACACTGAATGAGATGACTGAGCTGCTCTCCTCCAGCAGTAACTACAGCACCTACAGGCGAGTGTATGGCGAGTGCCAGGGTTTCAAGATCCCTATTCTGGGGGTGCACTTGAAGGACCTGGTCTCTCTAAACGAGGCATTGCCTTCCTTGCTGGAGGACAACAAGATCAACCTGACCAAGCTCCAGAGCCTGTACCACCAGATCCTCGAGCTTCAACAGCTGCAACAGGCAAAGGCTCCATTCGAGTTCAGCAAGGACGTGGTTCACCTCCTGACGGTAGGCAGATTGGCACACATGGAGAATAAGCATATCATGCACTGCCTATGGAAATCAGTCGGGGTGCAGGTCAACAGCGACTATTTCTCTACGCCTTTCTTTCCTTATTTCTGCTTAGAGAAAGTTACGGTTCCTCCATTCATTGTCATTACATTAGTTGCGTATGGGACAACAGACACCAGGGGCTATATTACAGAAACTGTATTCAGAAAGAAACCATAGCTTCCACTGTGCCATGGCTTAGCCGCCTGATTGAACTATTGCCTAGAAAGAGACAATTCTATCATGAGTTCACTGCAAAATCTCTGACAAGGGGAACAACAAGGTGTTGCCATGCTCTGCGATAACCCTACATTTGCCGCCCTTGGTGGTGAGAGGCTTTCTTGATCACCCTCAGAGCAATCCCCTTTCCCACACAATATTCATACTCTAGACTAACCCTTTAAACTTCCTGGTAACTACTGGATCCTGTTGACCAGCTAGTGGCCTGCCAATTCTGCAGCATCTCGAGGCCTTAGTCCTTACATCTAGTAGTGCAATGGGAGAGAGCTCACCAACACCAGCAACTCTATAGCACTTGATATGCAAGCAGACTCTCTGCACGAGAAGCAGGAAATGCAAAGATGCGCCCTGACCATTTCAGTTTGGAAATGGCGCCATTCAATGTTTGCAATGATTGCATAACTAACCCCTGTGCTCCGATATCTCAGGAAATGGCCTCAGTTCCTTTGATTAACCTTTACCTGTTGCCAACCTAAAAGACATGCGTGAGCTGGTGTTAATGTTATTATGACATTTGACCATAGAAACAGCACATCTAATCGTACCCTGTTTTCAAATCCCAGGATTTTTAGATATAATGCCCGTTCTAAATCAATATTGTTATATCATGTTACTGTTGTGTTATTGTCACAATATCATGCAGCAGTGTTTCAATGCAACACTTAATAAGAGGGTACCGAGACATCTAGCATATTCATTCACTGGGGTCATTTATCAACACATTAATAGCCACATGCACTTTTTTGTTACCAATGAAATAATGGTTGATATGCAGTTAGTGTTCTCTGCTGAAATGGCACTTATTCATTTTATTTGCTAAGAAAACAGGTTTAGGTATAGGGCCGGATCCCCACTGAACCGCCAAGTACATTGTTTTAGTTCAAATATCATTTGATGGTGAAAAGGACTGATAGGAAGAAATGGAGAAAGTGTCAAATGGAGCCAAAAAAGGGTCAGAGTTTTAGATAGTGACGCTCCGTAGTGGGCCGGTAGTAGAGAAACTCCCAGAAACCCCCTTGTTTGACCAATATTCTCTTGCCAGGATATGTTTTTATCAATAAGATCCATATTGGTTCACATATGCCTTAAACCTAGAGCAGGCAGTGTAGATTTTACATGTGTGCACCAAGGGATGGATGTCCTCTTCACTTGTTCTAACAAATCCCACTACTGCCTGGGTTGAGGTTCAGAGACAAATCCAGTATAATATGGGTTTGAGGGATACATCATCTCTTATGCGCCCATGCCCCAGTTCAGTAAATAGCATAACATTTACAGGTGGTAAAGAAATCCGCCCTTTTGAAAAAATCTTGCTCTGTGACCACCAGTTTTGGTTGATGTTCATAACCCCATATCTCTGCACCATGCAATGCTGCAGACTTAACTTGGACATTGTAGACATCAAGAGCAGGTGAAAAAGCGCCAACCCCACACTGGCATGAAAACAAGCTTTGGGCAACTTTCAAGCCAGTTTTTTCAATGTGCATAGACCATTTGCAGTTGCTTGCAAAATAAATGTCCAAATTGTGAAAATGATCTACTTGTTCAATGGCATTACTGTCAATCTCTACACTTAATTTTGTGACTTTTTTCCCACGGTTAGAGAAAAAAAACATGCTTTCGTTTTTTCCAATGTTACTCTCAAGCCCAAGCTCCTTACAGTTTTTGTGGAAAATGTTTAGTTGTTTCTTAATCCCCATAGAGGAGATATGAGGATCGCATCATCTGCATAAAGCTGTCGGCAAAGGGTGCTGCTGTTCCTGCTGTGCCCCCCCTTTGCTGTGCTTGCTGTTTTAGTGGAGACCACACCCACCGTCACCTGGGAGGAAGAGGAGGAAGTTAAAAACTGCAGCGGGTCACCCTTGTGGCGAAGGCCGCTGTTGGCAAAGGGTGCTGCTGTGCCTTCCCCCCTTTTGCTGGCTTGCTGAGTTAGTGAAGACTACACCCACCGTCACCCGAAGGGAAGAGGAGGAGGTTAAAAACTTCAGCGGGTCTCCCTTGTGGCAAAGCTCTCTGTCGCTAAAGGGTGCTTCTGTTCCTGCTGTCCACGTGGTTTGCAGCGGTCCAGGTGGTCTTATTATCATTATTTTCTTTTTCTTCTTCTTATTTTGGCAACCTGAACGCGAATCGCTGTGGCAAAGTCTTAGGAAAAGGCTGTGACTGCAGTGGGGCGTCTTTGGCTGCAGTGCTAGTGGGAGTAGTAGAGGTCTGGCAGTTAGGTGGTCTTTTTTTTTCTCCCAGGCTCTTGCTGACTTTTGATACCAGATGGCCATGGATGCGTTTGGAAAGCCCATGCCATAATTTATGCTGACATTTGCTTATTTCCTGCTATTTGTTGACATATGCTGACATATGCTGACATTTGCCTAAGAGGCAAGAGAGTAGCAGCGGGCTGGACGTTTTTTGAACTACATTCCCAGGCTATCATATAACTAATTTGCGCTGCTACTGCAGCTACTGAAGCTATAAAGCATAAAGAAGCCCACCTGGTGTCACCCGCCACTATCCCAGAGTCTTTATTTGTCTATTTTCTTATTTCTGAGCAGCGCCAGTTCCTCACTGACGAAGGGGCTGTTAAAATCCTGATCTTTTGGAAAACACTGCGCCTTCCAACACAGCCCCATTAATGAGAGCACTGCTGTGCAACTCAATTAGATTCAACAAACTTTTATGGACTGTTTTTACATTTTTTGATCAGTCTTGTAGTTTTTTAACCTTTGGTTTGTAAAGTGGAGAGGGGGAGGGAGTCTGACTATGGGTGCCCCCCAAGTCAGTCGGGCTTGCCTCTCTCTCTTTTTAATGGGCCTACAAGTACTTTTTACTGTGATATTCTGAGATTTTCTTTTAAGCATTTTTTAATTGTCACACTAAAAGCTTGGCTTGTTTTAGGTAATTTATAGAACTAGCGCACCCCCAACTGTTTAGTTTCACTCTTTGCCCTTCCTCCATTTGGGATTGTTCACTAAGTAACATGCTGAGAGCGTTGGCTCGGTAGGGGGGAGTCCAGAATAAAATCTCTAGAATGTTTAGACCTGTTAATGAGGTAAATCAACTCTATTGGATTATGGAATGCTGGAGGGTGTGTCAAGGAGGGACGGAAGTGTACCCCCGGGTCCTGTTTCTAATTGTGTGGTTACCGAAACCGATGACCTAATTTCTTTCAGTGATAAAGTACTGGTGAATGGTAGAGCATCAATTGGTTTGGGGATGTCTATTTTGAAAGAGGATCATTTGGCGCCATTTGAAGTGGCCCGAAACCCTGATCAAGACGGGGTAGAAGCTTTGCCTTGCAGGCAATGCATAATGGTAAGGAGGTAGAGGATTTGATCTTTTTGGTACACAATTTGGTGCACAATATTGTTGAGGCCCACCCTCCTTGCTCTAAAATGTCCATTCTAGATCTTGGGCTGGGCACGGCCAATGAGAGATTACTAGATAGTCCCCAAACGCCACTGATTGTGCCATATTGTGGTACGGTTAAAGATCCTAAGCATAATGATGTTACCAAATGTTTTGAAAACCCTCCTATACAGTTATCTATTTTGAGCCCCTTGCTTCTATTGGTGACTCTCTCATACTTTTTATTGGGTATATCCGATTAGCATCCCCTTAGTGGCCCACACAAAACGCAGTAAAACTTGTGGGGTGCCCCTCATGGGAAAGAAGGCATTGCGTGTACGAATTAAAGGTACAGCAGCCTGTGAAGTGGGTACCCAGACATATTTTATGGATTTGTGCTTTGGTTCAATTGATCAAGAGGGTTGTAAGCTTTCCAGTACACTAGAGAACAGCATCCTTGCCTTAAGAGGCTATCGCTAATGCCATTGATAGCCACCTGAGGGGTTTAGTGGGTGAACTTAGAGACCTCATTGGGTCAATCGCTGTATTGGTGAATGACCACATTAACCCAGTGCGATGCCACTCGCTAAGCCCCACTCCAAGGTTGTGGTCCCTCCACAGAATCTTACCTTGAGTTTCAGTCTCCAAGTTAGGCAAACGAGTGATGTGGCAAGTAGCAAACCTCAGATTCATAAATTGCCATCTGTTCTCCTGCATTTATTAGAGGGAGGGAGTGGAAATGATATTGGTGTTAACAGAACACACCATCTCATATTAAATTAAAGTGGGGGAACAGTTGGGCCTTTTGTTCGTTTTGATAATACCAGACCAAATAGGGAGAGGGTGATATTGAAGGCCCCTCTTTTGCTATGATGAATGTCCCTAAATTCGCCCCAATGCTTTTAAGAACTCTGAAGCTCTGAAAAATAAGTGCATCTACTGGCTCCACCATACTGGGAGTTGCCTCTCGGTCATTAGAGACGACATTGTTCATTTTGTTAGGGGAGCAATCCCAAATTCAGATTTTGATTTCATTAGAGTGTTTTCGGTTTCTCTGGATTTGGTAGATGGTCTCCCTTCCATTGACAATAGAATTTATTATCCGTAGGAGACTACAATTGGTCTAAGATCGTATTAATTTTCGAAGAGTCTATTGGTCCCTGAATGCCAACTACCCACTAGAAGCAGTAGGTATGCTATTAATTATTTTCCCATTCCCTCTAAGCTCTTTTCTCCAAGTTCTGCCCGCCCACGTGGTGAGCTTGATGAGGTGGACTTACTGGACAGTATGGCTGATAGAGCCCTAGTGTCAAGCAGCAGTTACAAATTACACTCATGGTATGTAGCTGGGGGGAATCGACTGATGGCCGATAGTGACTGTTGTGCTCTTGTTAGAGACTATAAATCATTGTCTTACATGAAACTTGGGCATTCAACCCTGTTCCCTCTCATGGCTACCAGACATTTCACGTTGCGGCCTCTAAGGGAACACGAGGAAGACCCAGTGGTTGACTGTTGGTATGGGTGGAAGGTTGAGGTCATTCACTCTAATTCTCCGGACTTGCAATTTTTGCATATCATGACTGTTAAGGATAATTTGATTTATCTCTTTAATTTGTATAACAGACCCTCCAAAGGACTGACAACACTTACTTGTCTTCAAAATCTGATCGATGGGTTGCACCCCCCTTTGTCAAGTTCTAATTATACCCTTGTGGGTGGTGACTTGAACATACAGTTGGAACCTTCCTTTGACCTCATAGGATTATGGGATGATCAGGGTGAGGCTTGGGACATTATGTCCCCCATTGTTAATTTTCCATAGCGTGTCAATTATTTTTACCTTGGAGATGTTGTGTGTTTATTTAACTTGAACCTAAGGGCCTGTAATGGTTGCTTTATTAATGATCAACCTTCCTAGAAGACTTTGCGCGGTTCAAACAGGAGTTCCCTGATTGATTACATATTACTTTCTCGGGAAAACTGGGCTAGTAGTGGCGATTTTGTGATCTGTAAGAGACCGGAGAGTGACCACTATTCCCTTACAGTCGAAATTTGGGAAATAATAAGGGGGTGAATGGAGATAGGGAGCATCTAACGGACCAGATATTCGAACTAACTTATGCTTATTTATTTATTAAAAGATTTTATATACAGGGCTACATGCCCGGAGGCCTCAGAGCGCACACATAGAACATACAAGATGGACAAACAATGAGAATAAGAACGGAGGATACAATATCCCGGGGGGCAAAAGAGCAGTGGAGGCAGGATTGAGTTAATCAGAAGGTAGGTTGAAGAGATAGGTCTCCAGCCTTTTTTTAAACTCTGTGGTTGTGGGAGTAGCTCTGAGGCTGTACAGAAGTGCATTCCAGGCAATTGGACTCTGAACATCAAAGCTACGACCACCAGCTTTGGCCAGTTTGAACCTTGGCTGCACAATTCTAAGTTGGTTCTTAGACCTGTGCGAGTTTGAACCTTGGCTTCACAATTTTAAGTTGGTTCTTAGACCTGAGAGTGCGCGAGAGGACATAGTGCAAAAGGCGATCCACAAGATATTTCTGAGCCAGGTTGAGTATACATTTGTGAGTCAGCGTAAGAAGTTTATGGGTGACTCTGTGCTTCACAGGTAGCCAGTGAAGATCCTGCCTGGAGGCAGTTATATGAGCCCGTCTGGAAAGGCTGAAATTGCACACACTGCTCCATTCGGAGAAATCTGGAGGGGATGACAAATTAAGCTGAGAACAGCCACTCAAAAGACTATTGCAGTAATCAAGGTGGGAATTCACAAGGGCGGTAGCAAGGATGGCTGCATTTTCATGTGTCACGAATGGTCGAATATGGCAAAGTAATTTATTGACCAAACCACATGACTAATGAGTCTGAGTAACATGCTGATTCATAGTTAACTCTGCATCCAAGGCAACACCTAGGGTCTTTACCTTTTTGGCTACTGGAATGATGGAATGAATATTTTAGACAATATTAATACTATCTGTATTATACTATATATACTGTATAATACTATCTGTAGCACAGATATATGTAATATATACTGTACTATATAATATATAATATAATATAATATAATATAATATAATATAATATAATATATACTGTATAATACTATCTGTAGCGCAGATGGCAGCGACCAAATAATATTGGAAGAATTTGCGAATGCATAGAGAATCTTATTCGGCAAATTTCACTTCCCATTCGGGAAGTAAAGAAACACTCTTTGTCTAGGGAAATCTGATATGATGGATCATGCCAAAGTGTGACAACCCAATGGGTGTGAACAGACCTGTTTTACGGTCTCTAAGATCAAAATATAAAGAATTAATTTGCAAAAAGATAAGAGAGTTTGCCCACGAGCAATAGCTCAGGTTACACGGGGCCTCACAATCAAAAGATGCCTGTTCCTTTTGGAAATTGGTCACAGTCAAAGACTTGAATGAGGATAGGACTATGCGATGTAGTTTTGGCGAGGCTGAATGGCTTACCCATTTCTAGAATCTTTAGATAATGCTTTCCCCTCACTTAGTTCAGTTTTATATAATGCACCAACCCCTGCTTCTTTCTCATTCTCTGTAAGTGATGTGGTGGTTGCACCTAACTCATTGAAAAATGGTAAGGCGGCAGGCCCTGGTTTGATTCCTGCAGATCTCTTTAAAGATGAGGTAGTGATATGGGCACCTTTGTTGTCCAAGTTGTTTATTTCCATTTTGCGTATAAGCAAAATTCCTGAATCATGGCACAAAGACACTATTGTACCTATATATAAGATGGGGGTGGGGGGACACCTCCCTGCTAATTATTGCCCGATATGCCTCCTGGATGGCGCTGGCAAGTTCTTTGGAAAATGTATTCTTAACCACCTTCAGGAGTGGGCTGATTGTGAAGAAGTGATTAGCAATCTGCAGGCCATGTTTAGATCCAATAGGGGTAAAATTAGCCATTGTTTTTTACCTTCTTTTATCATTGGAAAGTATACTATACTTAAGAAGATGTACCAAGACGTGTTTTTTTGGACGTAAATACGGCATTCGACTCACTATCAAAAGAGACCTTATGGCAGATCTTAACATATCGTAGAGCCCCCGTGGATTTGGTGTTCATTATATGTTCTCTGTACTCTGCCAATAAAGCTAATGTTCGATATGGATTAGTGGGCAAGCAGACCCAGGATTTCGGAGTGAATGTTGGCGTAAGGCAGGGATGTGTCCTGGCACCCCTCCTATTCAATGTTTACATAAAAGAGATCATGAACGCAATGTTGAGTGGGTGCCAAGACTGCCCTAGGATGGCCTCTGACAAATATCCAGCATTGTTCTATGCAGATGATGCTGTTCTTTTGGCAACCACCACCGAGGGCTTAAGGAACGCTTTGTCTATATTTAATTCTAAATGTGTGCAGTTGAACCACCTTGAATATTGCCAAATCCAAAGTGTTGTTTTTTAAACCCCCTTATGCTAAAGGAAAGACCTTAAGGTTGGAAGTGTTCAATGCCACTTTGAACAATGTATGCACTTTGATTACCTAGCGGTGCGCTTTGAAGGTTCCATGGGCTGGAAAGCACAGGTAACTAAATCAGCACTTTCATTAGGCAAATACTGTGGTGGTATTTTGAATTTTTTCTCCAAACACGGTAGAGGTGGACTCTCCTCCACCTTGGAGCTACTCCACAAACAAGCAATACCTGCATCCATCCATGGTTCTGTATTGTGGAGATACGCTAACACCTCCAAGCTGAGTGTTTGTGAAAATAAAGTTTTGAAAAAATTGCTGCTCTTACCTATTTCTGCCCCATCAGCCCTGGTCCATCTGGAACTTGACAATAACCGATTAGCGGGTTAAATTTCACTCAGATCAGTATTATACTGGGTTAGAGTCTGGAATGGCTAGGGTTTGGAAAAATTGAAGTCTGCATTACCCCACATAATGAACTTAGAAGGGGAAAGAGCCTGAATTGGCTATCACATATAAAAAAAGTCTTTGCCAACTGGATATGATTGACGTACGGAACAACCCCCAGGGCATTTTAGCCAGGAATGTTAACACTCTTAAAATCAATGCAAAAACAAGAAAGAATGTATGTGGAACTTGATTGTTGATGCTATCAAGCTGAAGTCTGATATTGAATATCTAGAGTTTAGGGAGGAATTAGAGTATAATTACTACTCTTCACATAACTGCATCATTCATCTGCTATACATACCTCAACTACTCAACCCCAAATACCTGAATGCATACTGTAATATACTATCCTGCCTATATGCATGCCTGTATTTCTACTGATTCCTGTATTGTACTGTAACTAAGTTTAACTACAAGTAACAGCGCCGCAATGCCTTCGGGCTGCCTGTGCGCTATACAAATGCAAAAAATAAATAAATAAAATAAATAATGTTATTTTGGATATTATTTCACCACCATTCGAGAAAGCGTTCTATTTATGATCCAGGCTTTGCTCCTTGCCAGTAGCTTCCTACACTGTGGCATGACAAGGGTCTCGTTCAGATGTGTGTCCTATGTGTGGATCCTCTACTGAAAATACAATGCATTTCCTGTTAATTTGTAAAGCAATGTATCCTTTGAGATGCTTGTACTTGAGGCCCATGTTAAATAATGTAGGTATTCGCCAGTTAGCTCCTGCTATGCGGTTCTTAAGACAATGTGTGTCTCCCCAAGTTGTCTTTGGAACTGCTCGCTATATACATAGGGCATGGCTAGAGAGAAATAGGTCCCTGAAGGATGGAATTACCAAACTGGGCCATTGATGGTTAAGTGGGTAAGTGCACAAGGCTGTGAGCTTTTGCTCTCCTTGGCTCATGCCAAATACAAAACTTTTTGTATGTGTCTTTTACATGAATTGTAATTGCTGACTATGTAATTTCAGTTTTATATGCTCTTTTTAAATATTGTCAAAATGAAGTTGTGTCTTCTTATGTAATGTTCCTGATTTGTACTTTAAGGTTAAAAACCGAATAAAAGTATGTTTTGATAAAGCAGAACTTGTATCTTCTCTGGTCCAACTTTAGGTGCATCAGTGGAAATTTCGTAACAATTTGGTGAAAATCGCATTCATTAAAATACAAAAAAGGAATGGGGCCTGAATGCACCATTTTCTGGCCACCCTATTTATTTGTATAGCCTCAGTAGTATCACCCTCCAAGTTCCAACTAACGACAACCTCATTTTCCTTGTGGAGACATTAAATAGCATTCAGCAGAATATTTGCACCTACTAGGCATTCTCATAGTTTTGGCTTGAGACCATGTCAAAGGCTTTGCCTTTAAATCTATGAAAATGACATAAATGTTTATGCTCCTAAAGATAAAATATTTTTGTAGGATAATAAAAAGGCAAAAACTTTGGTCCACGGTGCTAAGTCCTTCTTGAATCCGGCGTAGTGGTGGGCAGTCATAATGTCGAAAAAAAAATGTCGACAGACAAAAATGTCGACCAAAAATTGTCGAAAAAAAAAATGTCGACCAAAAAATGTCGAAAAAAAAAATGTCGACTTTCTCCTTTTTTAATTATATATTTATTTTAGGGGTTTGGGAGCTAAAAAAAGGGAAAAATTAAAAAAAAAATTAAAAAAGGGGGGTTGGGGGGGGGAACCCCCCATATAAAAAAAAAATGCATTGAAAAAAAAAGTCGACATTTTACTTTTCGACATTTTATTTTCGACATTTTGACTGTCAACATTTTGAGTGTCGACATTATGACTATAAACCCTTCAGGACCTATAACCCTACAGACAAAAGAGGTCCGTCTCTCCATAAACCACCACCAAGAGCAGATTACATTCGACATCATCAAATCAGCCCATTACCCAATGGTTCTGGGTATGCCCTGGCTTCAAAGACATAATCCGTACATTAATTGGACAAGCAGGGTCATTGTTTCTGGGCTCTGAGTTTTGTATGTCCCACTGTTTATCCCTGGATCTCTCCTTAACACCAGCAATTGAACATTCTGGAGAGCAAAAAACCTCACTCATGGTTTCCAACATTGTACAAGTCCCAGAGGTCTACCAAGGATATACTGATGTATTTTCGACTGCCATAGTCCAAGCTTTACCCCCTCACAGACCCGAAGATTGTGCCATTGAGACAGATCCCTCTGCAGTAATTCCCTTTGGCAGAATGTTTATCCTTTCAGAACCTGAGAAAAAGGCCCTCCGAGAATACCTGGACATCAATTTGGAAAATGGCACCATAAGACCCTCAAAATCTCCAGCGGGTGCCTCATTGTTCTTCGTTCCTAAGAAGGATTCCAAGGAACTCAGACCCTGCCTCGACTACCGTGGTCTAAATCAATGCACCCTCAAAGATCGGTACCCTCTGCCTCTGATTTCAGATATCCTGGAAGCTGTCAGATGCTCCGTAATATTCACGAAGTTGGACCTCCGGGGTGCCTATCACTTAATCCGTATCCGGGAAGGGGACAAATGGAAGACCGCCTTTAGAACGCCCTTTGGTCACTTTGAATATCTAGTCATGCCCTTTGGATTAGCTAATGCCCCTGCAGTTTTTCTACGTTTCATGGATAGGGTGTTTTCTGACATGCTTTTTCTCTTTGTCATTGTCTATCTAGACGACATTTTGATTTATTCCAAGGATCCCTTAAAACATGAAGAACATGTCATGGCGGTACTACAACGGCTCCGTGAAAACAAGCTCTTGGTCAAACCTGAGAAATGTCTTTTTCACGTGACTTCAGTTCATTACCTTGGATTCATCCTCAGCCCAGAAGGAGTTGGAATGGACCCTTCAAAGGTAAAGGCCATACTGGCTTGGCCTGCTCCTACATCGGTGAAACAGGTTCAGTCTTTCTTGGGACTTGCTAACTTTTATCGAAAGTTCATTCCTACCTTTTCTGAGCTCGTCCAACCGATCGTTGCTCTGCTGAAGAAGGATGTTCCCTTCATCTGGTCTTCCTCGCAAGAGAAGGCTTTTCAACGCTTGAAGACAAGATTCACGCAAGCCCCCGTCCTGGCTCAGCCTGACTTAGATCGCCCTTTCATAGTGGAAACGGATGCCTCCAACCATGCCATAGGAGCAGTCTTGAAACAGGTGCTTGAGGACAAGATGGACCACCCAGTGGCTTACCTCTCTAGAACCCTAACAACCAGCGAAACCCATTACTCCGTCCTGGAAAAGGAGCTTTTGGCAATCCGTCAAGCCTTCACAGAATGGCGACATTTACTCCTGGGTGCTAGATATCCAGTCCAGGTCCGTACGGACCATCGAAATCTACAAATTCTCCAATCTATGGAGTGCAGGAACAGTCGTCAGGCACGTTGGGCCTACTTCTTCGCCCAGTACCAATTCCAAATCACTCATGTTCCTGGATCACAAAACGTGATTGCGGACGCCTTGTCCCGACGTCCTGACTATTTAACCACTGAAGATAGAACCTATCCTACAATGTTTCCCAACACAATCTTTATAGCTCAAGCGACCAACCTCTTGGAAGAGATTAGAGCCAAAACCCAGTCCTCTGACCTCTGGAAGGACGTTTCTAGGAAGAATCCCTGGAACTTAAGAATCAAGGAAGGATACTTATTCAAGGACAATGCCTTGGTCATTCCCACACCGAAACTTCAACATAAAATAATAACTCTCTGCCATGATACTTTTCATTCTGGACATCGTGGTGTAACCAACACGCTCCGTTTTATACAAAGACAGTTTTGGTGGCCGGAAATGAAATGCAAGGTACAAGAGTACATCAAGACCTGTACTGTCTACAGTCAGAATAAGCACGACAATAAGAGACCGGCGGGCCTTCTATTGCAACCTACACTGCCAACAAGACCATGGGAATGTATAGCTACAGACTTCATCGTGGAATTACCACCTTCACGGGGTTACACGACCATCATGGTAACCATAGACTTGTTTACTCATATGGCACATTTCACGCCCCTCTATAAACCTCCTTCCTCTTCAGAGCTCGCAGGAATTTTCCTAGAACACATTTTCCGTCTTCATGGACTCCCTTCCAAGATCATATCTGACCGAGGACCGCAATATATTTCACAATTCTGGAAACATCTCTGTCGTGTTCTAGGGATTCAACGCGCTCTTTCATCTGGATATCACACACAGACCAACGGGGCCACAGAACGTGTTAATCAAACCCTGGAGCAATATCTTCGTTGTTTTGCAACCAAGGTACAGGATGATTGGTCCCTCCTTATACCCTTGGCCGAATTTGCCTATAACAATTCAGATCACTCAGCGATCAACGTTAGCCCCTTCTATTGCAGTCAAGGTTTTCATCCCTCCGTGTTACCTTCAGTTCTACCACATCCAACTCCAGTACCTTCACTTGATTCCTGGATTGAAACTCTCCTCAAGATCCACAAGGAAGCCAAGGAACAATTGGGAAAGGCCCAGATTTGCACTAAGCGATATGCTGATTCCAAAAGAAGACCAGCACCCTCCTATTTTATTGGTGACCAGGTCTGGTTGTCCTCAAAACTATTACCACAACATCTACGCCCTAACAAGTTAGCCCCCCGATATTATGGTCCATTTTCCATAAAAGAAATCATCAATCCTGTTTCTTATCGGCTCAAGCTACCAGACTCCTGGAAGAGAATACATCCAGTTTTTCACACTTCTCTACTCAAACCCTACATCCACTCCACCCGGAAAACCGGCAGACCCAGTGCTGTGATTGTGGACAATGAATATGAAGTATCCAGAATATGTGACTCCAGGTACAAACTGGGTCGGCTTCAATACCTGGTCGAGTGGAAAGGCTATCCTCCTAGCGAGAGAACATGGGAACCACTATCCAACCTAAACACCCCTCGATTGCTGAGAAAATTCCATCTCATACACCCTGGCAAGCCTGGTGGGACGGGGTTTCGGAGGAGGCATGCTGTCATGAACCATGGACATAGCCCCTTCTGGTCTTCCTGGTCCTGGTCCAGACGGAGAGTGTGCTCCTTGATACTTCCAACATGGCCGTGCCCAGTGCTGTGTTCCATACTAGCCTGTACGTCGGACACGGCACGTTCTATAAATGGCCCACGCCCCCGCGCCTCCGCGCGTCTCAACGCTATCTCTAGGTAGTGTCTCGACGTGTGTGTGCTGCTCGGCGTTACCCTTCCAAGTTCCTGGCCAACTCCCTTATTCTTTCTTCCCTTTTCCCCTGTTTCCAGTATCTCTTACCTTTCTTCGATCCTCTTCCTGGACGTCCTGGAACAAGCGACTTCCTGGAACCTTGAACGCTCGCGCTGGAGTCAGACTCGACTCGCACGCACTTATACAAGTCCCGGTCCGG
The DNA here is from genome assembly GCF_040938575.1 of Ambystoma mexicanum. Lineage (NCBI taxonomy): Eukaryota > Metazoa > Chordata > Amphibia > Caudata > Ambystomatidae > Ambystoma > Ambystoma mexicanum. The sequence continues at coordinate 723,944,775 of NC_090923.1, forward strand.
CCGGGAGAAGGAGTCCTCCGTGGAACGCCACAAGAAGAGAACTCAGGTGAGCCGGGGGGAAACCTTTGAAACAGGGTGCTATCATCTCTCTTAACACAGGTGTTGAGTGCTCGTGTAAACAGGGAGCTAGTTCACTATAAAGGGCTTTGAAATGTTCCACCCATAATCCCTCTGAGATATTGCCATGCAAAATATTCCTATCCCCTTGTAGGCCATTTCTGACTATTTTCCAGAATTGTGCACTGTCGTTGATTACAGCTACATTGAGTATCATATCCCATTTATTCTTAGTGAACTCCTTTTTCTTCTTAATAATGTTTTGTAGTCAGTCCTTTCTCAGGGCACAGATATCTATTGACAGGTCTTTTTTCCAGTGCCTTAGACCCAGCACAAGTTCTCTTTTCTTGTTTCTGCACTCCGCGTCATACCCTACCGTATGTATCATCTGTTGGGCTTCAACAATCCTAGGTTTTTGGTGTGTGTAGTCATGCATCTTGTCATTTCCCCATAAATAGTAAGTCCTGTCTTGTCATCTATTGGGTGTAAGGATGGAAAACTCTCTGGTGGCACGAGAATCTCTGCATATAAATAAGTAAGGCAAATTCTGCCCTCCAATTCTGCCGATTGAATAGTACGGCACGCATTACATGTGATTTCAATTAGGGCATTAGCTTCGATATTCAACTTGTGTGCTAGGGGATTTAGTCCTCTGTACCACTTTAGCTGGATAAGGAGTGGCTGGTGATCGCTCTCGTAACGTTCATCTAATTAAAAAGACTCTAGGAACTGCCAGTCACTGGTAGCCACTAGAATGTAATCACTGTGCGAAGCTTCACATGATGAAACAAATGTCGTTTAGCTGGTTGGTCAGAGCACCTACCATTGCACCCCCTCCTCCCTAGGGGGAATAGGATCCTAGCTGTATTTAATGTAGTTTTCTGAATTATTTTGTAGGGCGGAGCTCCCGATTCCGGAATTGCACAGGGCAGATTTTCCTCCTCCATCACTCCCTCGAGCATGTTTAGGGGTTCAAATTGAACATTCAAGTCCCCCATTAGCAGAATGTGAATTGGCCCCTCGTGCCCATTTCAACAACTCTAAAAACAATACATACGTGTAAAACGTCAGCTTTTTCTTGCTGCAAATTCTTTTGATTCTGAGTAAAAATGTAACTGACTTTAGTTTGTGTATGCTAATTTGGTGTATCCGTTGAGCTACTTCTGCTTGAGCCTTCAAGAGAAAGTGGGGAATTGATCACTCTGGTCTGAGACCTGTAGCATCTTCTGTTGATAAATATCTTGGGACTGAAAGCTGATAAAATGCGCCCTGAGAAGGCAGGGGAGCAACCACCATTGAAATGTTGGAGGGGACCATTATTACAAGATGTACATTTATGATTCTGGTGTTGGAAAAGTTTAGCAGCACTTAATACAAGATCACTCAGTAGTCTCTGCTGCAAAGTAAATTAGCTGTATAAAGTCACAATATGTTTGCAGCCTAGAGGAAGGAATGAGTACCTATATATCCCTTTTAGGAAAGTTTAATTCACAGAGGACTGCCTTTTATTTATAACATTTGAGTTTTTGAGATACGGTTTTACCTGTGGAAAATATGAGCTGAGGGGATTCACCAATGCCCATGGACTATAACCTGAAAGATTGATAGACTCAAGGAGTTTGCCAATGGATAGAAAATCACCACTTATAGCGGTTGTAGTCTGGAGATTTGCTTATAGACAAACTACCTTTCACCTGTAGCGGAAGATGTATTCTGGGCTTTATCACCAAAACAAAACATGAATTCAAAATAAGAAGTATAGAGTCAACCCATTGTCCCAGGGAAATAACCCTACATTTCACTTGTTAGATTCCAAGCATTGTCCCACTCATAGGAAGGATGGGTAACACACATTTACCCATTGAAATGATAGATTCAAAGGTATTGCCAGGTCACAGGAACAAAGCATGGCTTATTACCTGAAGGAAGGGTGGCTTTATGGATTCATAGAGACTAGAGACTCTGTCCCCTGCAGGAAGGATGGTTCTGGGAAGATGCTTGGGGAAAAAAAACAATATTTCCCTTGTAGGAAGCGGGGGTTCTGTGGATCCCCACCATGGACAAAGGGCCTGTGAGCTATAGGAGGGATGGGAATGGGGGATTCATCCATAGACAAATAACCTGCTACCTAGAGAAAGAATGCACTCTCAGGATCAGCATAAGGGGAGAACCTACCATTAAAATGTTGCATTTTGTGATTAAGCTCTATCCAAATACAGGTTATTGTTATGTTAGAAGAATGGCTTCTGCTGATTAGCAAAGAGGTGAGGAGCCAGTCGCCTATAGGAAGGATTGATTTTGGAGAGTGTCCCAGGATATTCATCTTGTTACTTATGGGTGGAATGGGCCCACCTGCGGAAGCACCGTGGTGCCTGGGTGCCCGAAGAACTACGCTGACACCAGCCATAAGTGTAGGCGCTGGATCCTCCCATCAGCGACCGAGCGCTGAACCATATCCTGCACGGGCACACCGAGAACAGGACGGAGCTGAAGCTTAGAAGGGCAAGCGCACCAAAGTTAGGTACCGGGGAGATTTTTTCAGAAGGGGGAGGCTGCCAGGAGAAGTTAAGAAAAGTAACAAAAGTTGTGACGACTGTTATATTAAGTTTGGAACACTGAAAGGAACATACGGTTTTTGGTATAAAATACCTATGAACGCTAAATGTTATTTGGTGACTGAAACCTTCAGAAAGCCAGATGGATCCCCTTTGGAAGGCGAGAAGAAAACAACAATAGTATACAAGGACAATGGTGGAAAACCTTTAAAAAGAGAAAGTGAGAAATAAAATATATAATGAAAATATCTAGAAACTAGAGACGAAAGACGCAGCACAGCAGAGAAAACACAGGGGTGGAGGTGTTATGTCCCTGGCCAAAGTATAATAAAAGACAGAGGGCTCTAATGAAGGAAGAGTAAAATACTCAGAGAAGGAGAATATTGCCAGAACGCTATTAAAGAGATCCCTGAGAACCCTGAGACAAGTTATCAAGTGTGGAACATTAAAACCCAGGAGCCTCTTACAGGAGTTAGAGGAACTAATCATTAAGACAAGAAAAACGAAAAGGAGATCACCTTTGTGAACTGGTATCTGGAAAGTAACTGTTGTACAGTTGATAAAAACATAAATCAACACACCCAAAAGAGAAACCAAAGAGATATAGATGGCCGAAGGGAAGCAACAAAGAGAGTTAAAAGAGACATTCTGTTGGCCCATTTTTGAAAAAAAAAATTAGGGTCAGCTAGACTTAGGTATTGGATTGTGGACATTTTTGATTTGACATACTGAAGACAGACAAGCACCTTAGTTAGTTTTGATAGATGCAGAATACACCCATAGCAGTAGGGCAAGATAGGCATTCTGTTTATTATTTTAATAAAAGTTGGAGAAATGTCCCAAGTGTGTCCTACTCCTTCTTCCAATTCACCACACCTCCTGTAATAAATAATCATTTATCATTATAATTATAGGTACAATAAGACTAGAAAGGGGTAAAGGATTTATCAAAAAACAACTACCTATCTCTCAGACTTGATGGATTCAGAGCTGTTGCCAGGACTATGTAGTTAGGAAAATTCATGCCCATTCAATCTCTGTCCTCTCACCACAGAGATTCCATCCAAACGTTAAGTGCACACTCTATTTCCCCAAATATCCTTGTGTATTCCCATCTGTGGGACAACTCCCTCCATCCCGCTGAACATGGATGTAAGCGGTTGCAGAGTGTGTGCAGTAGCATTAACTCGTGGTGCAGCTTGTGGGACGGTTAGTTTCTGTGTCCCATCTCCCTGCCCATGCTCACCTGTTGGTTGTTTGGCTGCCGACAAAGAACACCTGTCTGTCCGTCGTTGTTCTGTTGTCCATTCCTCTTCCTTGCTTCTGTCCTGATGTCAGGTGTCTGGCGAGGGCGCACCAGAGTCTCAACCAGGCATCTGATCCAGCCACTGGTCCAGCTACTTGGATGCCAGAAGTGTGGCCGTAAAGGAGCTGGAGGCAGTGTCGGAGCACAGAGCACGGAGCATTGAAGGTACGCTGCAGCTCTAAGCAGATGGCATACCGCTTACTTTATGGCCCACTTCTACAAATGCTGAGGTCATGTTGAGCTGAGCATGCATTACGTTTTTTTTCTGTGCTTTAGCTTCCCCTTCCTCTTCTCTCATTCAATTTCCACTAGTTTTGCATTTTGCCCCCTGGTTGTTTCCATAAAAACATTTTTTTCTGCTGTCATTTATGAAACTATTTTTGACCACTGGGTTATTGTATCATTGTACGCGATTCAAGAGGATGCCTTTCACAAGGTCTCATCAACTAAGGGACAATTCTGCATGTGTAAAACCCCACATGAAACTGCAAGGTGAAATGACCAAGATAAGCAATGCTCCAGTATCTTTAGAAGCTAAGTCCCTGTTTCAGCCTAAGATTACAGACGTATTGACACATGGACATTGCCCACAAGCTTCCCATGTGGTGAGACATCTCAGATCAGAGCCCAGTTCTTTTCTTATCTCCTCTCCTAATTCTCCCTCACCAAGTGCGAGTCCGCTCTCAGAAGACCTGGTGCAGAGCACAAGGAGAAGGCAGATTGAGCAGACGGAAAATAGGTGATGGGGAGGACCTTGGCCATACTATTGAGGAAATAAGCACCAGAGGCTGAAGTATGGCACAAGAGATTGGAACCTGTCTTAGCTCCCATGACCACACCTCGAATGCTGTATTCAAAATCAGGCCAGTTCCAGCATCATCCTCTGAGTGGTTCCTGCCCTCCTCTGCTAAAAGCGGAGCTACCAAGCCCTCCAGGAAATCAAATATGAAACTTGAGGATCATGGTGGTAAAAAATAGGTGTCCTGTGGAACAAAAGGGAGATCCACCAACTGGAGTTACAGTTGATATTTCAGCCATCATATCTGCAACAGAGCAACCTCAGCAAGAACATTCTCTGCAAAGGCCCTTGATGTTGATGATTGGAAGAGTCCCAATTCAAGCTGTACCAGCAATAGAGACTATCCTGAAATTACCTCAATCGATGGGTGATTGAAGAATTCCATCGCAGACACACATTTGCCTCACCCCCTCCAAGTTACACCAAAGCGGGGGATGACAAGTCTTGATATGAAAGACCCTGCAGGTCCCACAGGGTGGCAATCTTTAAAAGAGGTAATTATAAAAAAAACGGAATGGATCTGTCATCCTAAGTGAGTTCTTTAAATGGTTTGAGATGGCCAAACAAGGAACAAATTAGGTTTCCCAGAAAACAGTTGACAGTGCCAAACTACTCTAAATGCAGTTAGAAGTAAAAACGAAGATGGAAGGAAAGGGGGGGACAGCAGAGTGAGTGTGCACCCCAAAACATGTCTCCTTCGTCAGCTCTATTGTCAATCCCATCAAACCATCCCTGTGGCATGGTGAATCCCCCCTCAAGTCAAGCTAGCCTTGGTAGCTCAAAGCAAAAATTGCAATCATTAAGAGACCCACGTTTAAGGAAACAACCAATGCCACTGATCACCAACAGCAAAATAAAGGCCCCAACTCTGGACAAAAGATACATCATTATCACCAATGTGGAGAAACCATCCAGTAGAAACACTTTGCAATAAAGTTTTAGCATGGGCATGCCAGAAGGTGGGTCACTGATAAGAACTTATAACTTGAAAACACTTTCTAGGTTACAGACTGATGAAGGGTGCTCCTCCACCAACAGAGACTTTATTGTTGGGGATGTGGCCAAAGCAATCTTCCCTGTTTTCTATATTTAAATTCTTTGTTTTAAAATTTGGTACACCAAACCATACACAATAAAAATATTTCCTATTTTTTGAGCACCTGTATTAATTTGGCAATTGTGGCACCGGAGTACAATATGAACATTGTGGTTGACTCCTCATAGCTTCCCTGATTTATTTTGTTCCAGGGCAGTCTTTATTTAACTTGTGTTATCACCCTTTTGTTTGCGCAATTTCAATAATTTGTTGTATATTTTATGAATTTCATACTTTCTTCACAGTAACCTTGCCCTAGCAGTATTATGGTTCCATTTGTAAAAATGAGGGAAATGGTGTAATAGCTATTTGTATGATTATATGCATTGCCGTCTGCAATGCTAATACACCAAAGGCCATTGGCCAAAGTGTGTTGAATAAAAACTCTTCTCTCTAAACTCCCTCCATCCCCTTAGCTCTTTCTTTGATGTTTTCTCTTCTCTGCTTTTTGGCCACCCCTTTCCATGATCCATCAACATCACTATTCATCCCCTTACCTGGTCCAATCTGGCTTAGCGGTTATGCTAAGGTGCTGCCGGTACTAGCCCTTAACAGTCTTGCTTTATGAGCTCAGCTCTTACCATGGCTGTGAGCAGTACACTACCCAGGTGAGTCAGTAGATCCTGGTAGAAACACATGACAAGTGGGAATAAAGAAAAGCGTATTGCAGAGAAGAACCTGGTCTCATGAGTAGCCCAAACACATTTGTCCCATTGTTTACCTGAATACCTACCCAATGGGAGGGACGACTGGCTCAGTCAGTGCATTATGGGGTTTGGAATTTGGGACGTCTTTCTTTCAACTTGAGGATGAGTTGATGTTGGCAGAGCTGTGTTTACAGCTGTCTCGGCTCTCTTCTGCCTCAATCTATTGCCTGACACTGCCTCTATCTCTGGCTTAGTGGTCTGGCACTGTGGTAGTATGCACACTTAGCGCATGGGTAAGCAACTTGCACCTGCATGCCAGCAGACAGTGCTGCACGATCCTGCCTAACTAAGAAACATTTGTATCAATTTTACCCAGCTCAGGCCAGGCACATGTGCAGCATGCTGTATGTTGAATTTGAAAGTAACAGCCAGCTGCAGCAGGCGAGACCCAAGAACTAAAACTCATAGGTCAAGTATAGGCAGCACCATGTTAAAAGCAAGATGAACATATTTGGACCGTCTCATCATCCTGAATATGTTATTGCCAGACCAGAACGGGGTTCAAATTAAAATGAAAGTCTGCTAGTGGCACAAAATCAGGGGTCCCCCTGTGAGCGCTGCTGATGAGGCATTAAGCAGGCTCAAGACATGGTGATCTTGAAAAGAAGACTTTCTTTGGCACCCTTTCTGCACGACCCTGATAAAGATTTCCCATTTGTGGTAAAAACAGATGCATCTGGTTTGTCGATAGGGGCTATTGTCACACAAAAAGCCAAGACTCCACTTCACACTTCAGTAGCAACTTCTTTATTAAGGGATGTTTACAAAAAAGGGTCATCTCGAATATAGGACAACAACAAGGATACCAGTATGGTACAGTGGCGCAGCGCAAAATGAGCAGCCTGAGCCTCTCTCTAAGCCCCAAGCTCTTTGATGAAGCGCATGCCATGACACAGACATCACACATGCACAATGCATGCAATGGTCATGCTGCCACAGGGCACCCCGCGTTTCACAAGGTGAAATATGCAAATATGTTTCTTATTCAAACCCTGAACTTTCACCTAGTGTAGAAATAAAGGGATAGGGGTTCTTGTGCCCACTGTGCACAGCTAGTAACATTATGTGTATTCCAGTGGTAGAGGCAGCCTTTGCAGCTGGGGCGGGCAGTTGCCTCTGGAAGGTGTGAGAAACCTGTGGGTATTCCAACTCCTATTCCCTTTGGATCCTCTGTGCAGGTGGCCAGGGAAAGGCCATTGCTCTTGGATCCTGACCCTAAGGGTGGACAAGTGAGGGAAGATCACCTGGGTGGAGGATCATTGGGGGTACCTTTGGACGATACTTGGTATCCCCCCTTTCCTACCAACAACCAACCTGACCCTAACCCGACTTTTGTGGGCTATTGTAAGCCTGTTTCCCTCACTTTCCCTAACATGATATATGATAGTACTATGATGAGGTAGAGGAGACTGAGAGGAATAAACACCACACATTTTCACCACTTAGGTACTGGGACGTGGAAGCTGCACCCGAGCATTGGGAAGGTCAGACATGTCTTCCTAACTATGGTCAGGCAGATCTAAATGACCAGGCACACCTGCAGCCTGTTAGAAGGCTGCAGGTACATACATTGAGGGACTGGGAACCAGGAGGAGCTCCAGAGGGCAGAGAAGCAGGAAGGCTGGTGTGACAGAGACCAGCAGGGGACCCGCTCTTTGTGGGAGCAGCCGTGGAGGGACTGGACGCTAAACCAGAACGCTATCTAATGTTTATGTCATTGTCTAAATGAAGGGCACTTTTGCAGATATTGCTGCCACGGAAGCATTTATTGCTGCTGTTTTATCATTTCTCCAACCTTTAGGAAAAGCAATTGGAAATGTAATCAGTCTGAGAAAAATGTCTTTCATTTACATGTGGCATATTAGGCTACTGTGAGAAACCTGAAGGTGTCTCTCAATCTAGTCCCCGGGGATTTGTCAGCCAGGTGGCCAGGACACGGCCATCGCTATTGGATCCAGTTCCTGGGGGTGGGTTAGTGCGGGAGGATCACCTGGATGGGGGGTCGTCAGCGAGTGGAATGGCACCACAGACAGGTGAGACGTGGTATTCCCCTTCTGTCAAACTGTCTTCTGTATCCTACCATACAAGATATTTAACCTCTCCATCCCCCCCTTTACAAACACTTTCCCACTGCACGAAATACAACAGACTAACACTAGGGCCGTTTACCTGACATGTCCCAATGCATGGATCAGGTAAACTTAGGCAATTGACCCTAATCGCACACACCTGACAGCCCTTTCCCTTCCCCACAGGGATAAAAGGTGGAGCACGACAGCACAGGACGAGCATGGCAGACCACACAACGTGAGAGCTAACTTCGCCCGGAAGTTCAAGAGTAGGCAAAAGACAGCGAGAGTTGAGAAGAGACCAGGGGGAGAAGTGACCTTGCCCTTATCGACTTAGACCCGTAAAGCCTCAAGAGAAGGAAACGTAAGGCAAGGAACAATAGCATGCGTTTGTAGAACCAGATGTCCACGGTACCCGGGTGCCTCCTCCGCTGACAATCAAGCCGGGGAGAGACGGATGGCCCAATGGTATCAGCCTTTACTCTACAGACAAGAAAGCAAAGCTGTTCATCACAATCGTTGAGTCGAGGGACGAACCGATGAAGAAACCGAATTGTGTTGAATGAAAGTAGCAAGTGGATAATAGAACTTTGAGCCAACAAAGAACTGTTATATGAACTGTGGGGGAAAACCAGCAGAGCAGAGTCAGGCATGATGTGGGTGCATGCTCGTGGTGATTACCCTATTGATGAAACTACAGATACCAAAAGGCCATAGGAGAGCCGCCAAGATAGGTCAAAGTGGTCATACAGGAGGCCCAGCAAAAGCCCCGTACAGTCAAAAGCCTTTGACCTATGAACTGTAGAGAAATTAAGGGATGTGAATTTTGTATTGAGAGAAAGCAAGGGGAGTGAATCCTACAGCGAAAGAAAATAAGGGAAGTGAATCCTGCAAACATTGTAAGCAAATTGAAGGTGAAGTTGGGGAGAGTGAACCCGAACGAGGGATGCTGATAAAGAAGGGGCGAAGTCTGAAGTCCTGAAATACAGTGTGTTGACAAGAGTGAACCCGAACGAGGGATGTCCACAAGTGAACTGTGGGTGGGATGAGCAGGTAGTTGGGCCCGAAAGTCAGAGGGTAGGCCCTGTGCACGGTGCCGGGAGAGAGAAGATCAGCAGGGCAGAGGAGGGACGAAGGCAGAAGCTAAGAGGAAGGTCTTGAGCTGCTTCCGGAACCGGAGATGGTTCCACTCAAGTTTCAAAGTGGCAGGTAGGCTGTTCCAGAGGGAGGTCCCAGCCGAAGACGGAGATCTACCCCCAGCTCGTTTCTTTGAAAAACAACTGACTCTGAGGGAGGTAGAGGAGAAAAGAGCTTGAGAGGGGAGGTATTTACACAGGGACAGCTGAAGGTATTTTGGACCTAGGCCCCAGAAAGCCTTGGGCACAATGCAAAGGGTTTTGAATTTAATCCTTGCATCCACTGGGAGCCAGTGGAGAGATTTCAGAGTGGGAGAGATACGTTCCCAGGGCTTGAGGCCAAGGACAAGTCTTGCAGTCCTGTTCTGGATGAGTTGCAAAGGGCGGAGAGTAGAGGCAGGTAGATTTAGAAAGAGGTGGTTACAATAGTCCAGCCTTGAGAGAACCAGGGCTCGGGAGACAGTGAGCTCTGGGAGAGGAAGAGGAAAGGCAGAGTACCTCTGTGGAGGTGCAGTAGGAAGCTTGACTTTTTAGAGACATCAGAGATGTGGGCAGAGAAGGAAAGCATGGAATCAAAGATGACCCCAAGGTTCTTAGCCTTGTGGGTGAGGGAGGCCGGCCAGAGAGTAAAGGGAAATGAGGGTGAAGGTGTGTCGATGACGGGGATCTCCGTCTTGCTGGCATTCAGGCTGAGATCATTGGCTGCACACCAATCCTGAATGGCAGATAGGCAATCGGCGATGAGAGAAGGAGAGGAGGTGGCTGAGGGAAGCCTGAAAATGAGTTCAGTGTTGTCAGCATAGCACTGGAAATTGAAGCATAAAATGGCAATGCAGTGGGCGAGAGTTGCCAAGTATTGGTTGAAGACCTAGGGTGAGAGGTTAGACCCCTGGGGAACACTGCAGGTAGAAAGGGAGATAGATGAAGGACCCAAGGTGGACCTGGGAGGGTCGATCAGAGAGGAAAGAGATCAGCCAGGCCAGAGCCTGATCAGTGATACCCAGATTGAGCAGAGAGGGCTGAGCAGGATGGTATGGTTGACCTTGTCGAAGGCATAAGAGAGATCGAGTAGGATGAGGACAAAGGGAATGTTAGAATCAAGGTTGGAGGGCAGATCTTCACGGATGTTCAGGAGAGCAGTTTCCATGTTTCTGGCAGCTCCAAAACCAGACTGATGGTCGCGGAGACAGCCAACAGAATCAGAATGAAGGTTAAGCTGCGAGATGGCCAGCTTTTCGAGGAGTTTGCCCAGAAAAGGAGTAATGGAAATTGGGTGATAGTTAGCCGGGCAAGAAGGATCGGCTGTGGGTTTCTTGAGAAGAGGATGCTCAAGAGAGTGCTTCAGAGGGAGGGCCTACACTTGCGTTTAAGTGTAGCTTAATGGAGAGGGGGAGGTCAGAGACATACCAAGAACTGCACTTGGCTTTGGGCTTCAAACGGATCCTGATGACATGGGTAAGAGCATCAAGAGTATCAGAAATAGAAGAGTACAGCAAAGACATGGCTGTGTCAGGATTTGAGTCAGCCAGAATTTGAGGGGAGGGGAAGGTGGCGGTGAAAGTCTCCAATGACACACGCTTCATGGGCTTGATGTCCGAGAAGGTAGGTGGCAGTGTTGGGGTAGGCTTGGGCTGGGGGGAAAGAGGGATAGATGAGAGGAGGGAGTGATCACTACAGGAGAGAGGTGTGGTCAGAGGGATGGTGAGGGGGAGGTCAGAGGAGGCCTTCATTAATGCTTCCTTCAGAACAGGCATTATCCCTGACAGCCTCAACGAGGCCTGGGTCCGACCCCTTCTAAAAAAGCCTACTCTCGACCCTCTACAACCAAATAACTACCGACCCGTAACCACTGTGCCCTTCCTCCTTAAGATATTGGACAAAGCCGCCCGTAGCCAGATCCAACACTTCCTTGAAACCCACTCTATCCTCGGGACTAGGCAGTCTGGTTTCCGAAAAGGACACGGCACTGAAACAGCCCTGGTTGACTTAAAGAATCAGATCACTCAAATCATGGACAAAGGCAAGCCAGCCCTAGTGTTACTCTTAGACCTCTCAGCCGCTTTCAATCTGGTGGACCACAAGACCCTCACATCACACCTTACACACTCAGCTAACTTCTCTAAAGAAGCAGCTCTTTGGGTCCCCTCCTTCCTTGAAGGCAGAGCAATGAAGGTATTCTCTAACATAGCTAACGCTACCCTCACCATCATCCACGGCGGAGTCCCACAGGGCTCTTGCACAGCACCCACACTGTACAACTTGTTCTCGAAGCCTTTCTTCGACAAACTCAACGCACTTGGTATCGCGTACACAAACTACGCTGACGATACTCAAGTACTCTTACCTTTCTCTGGCTCATACCATAAAGACGCTGAGGCACTTCACACAATATACACCACCATCCAGGCCTAGATGGTGGTCAATGGCCTTTGCCTCAATGGGGATAAGACCGAAATAATTATACTAGGTCAGAAAATGACTCTACCCAAACTTGATCAATTATACTCCAACTTCACCATTGATAATACTATCATCCTGGTGTCTACATCTGTCAAGACCGTAGGGGTCTACATAGACTCCACACTATCCAGGACTAGACAGGTCAGCGCTATCACATCCTCATCCGCACACACCACCAAGCTCATAAACGCCATAAAACCTTCCCTATCCAAATCTAATTGTCTATCAATAGCCAGAGCATATATTGGTGCTAAACTAAACTATTGCAATGCCCTACTAGCAGGTAGATCCGAAAAAAATATAAACAGATTACAAGTCACACAAAACAATGCTCTTCGTGCAGCTTTAAGCATCCAGAAAAGGGAGCATATTTTCCGGGCCAGACAATCAGCTCAATGGCTCCCGGTCAAAGAGCGAATCACTTTCAAAATCCTCACCCTCACGCATAAATGTCTCCCTCTCTGCACCATCATACCTATCAGAGACACTTACCTAATCCTCCTCTACACGACCCACCAGGACACAATACACCAGCCTATTCCACATCCCACAAATCAATAGGGCCGAAGTTGGCAGACTAGGCTTCCCCTACATTGCCGCCAAATCCTGGAATGCACTACCCACAGATATTAGAGCAGAAAACTTGCTCCTTCCCTTCCAAAGAAAACTCAAAATCTCACTATCTGTACTGTAAATTGCAACTGTTTATTTTTAACTGTACCTATAAATTGTCTGTAATAATAGCCACCATAGTGTAAATTGCAAATGTTCATTTATCTGTAACTAAGAATTGTCTGTAACAAGCGCCACAGTGCTGCTGCTGCACGCTCTACAAATCCGAATAAAAAAAAAAATGAAGACATCAAGTTTGTGCCCTGCAGAGTGCGTTGGACCAGAGGAGAGGATAGAAAGGGGGAGGGAGTTGCAGAGGTCACGGAAGAGTACAGAGGAGGAACAAGGAGAGTCTAGATGGATATTGAGGTCACTAAGGAGGACGAGTTGAGTGGTTGAGGCCATGAGGGAGGAGGAGAGGTCTGCCCACCCAGAGAGAAATGAGGTGATTTCACCAGGAGGCCAGTAGATAGTAGCCACAGTAAGAGAATGGCTAGGAGAGAGAGCCTGCAGACAAGGCATTCAAAAGAGGAGTAAGTCTGAGTGGGAATGATAGAGGCAGGAATCCAGTAGGAAATATCCAGGCTACACGCCCTACGGAGGATCTGGGTGCGGAGAGGATCGTGTAGCCATCAGAGAGTAGAGTGTCAAAGCTTGTGACAGAGCTGGCCCTGAACCATGTCTCGGTAAGGCCGAGGACATTGAGGTCAAGTTCTTCCAGGAGGTTGCAGATGTCAGAGGAGTGTTTCACAGCAGAGCGAAAATTGAGAGTGGCAAGATGAAGAGGGTTGCCAGCCTTAAAGACCTTCCGGGGAGGGGTACAAATCAGAGGTACGCCCTGCAGAGGAGAGGGAGCCCGAGGTGGGGCAGAGGATGAAGAGGAGGGCAGGGTAGCCATGGGGGGAGAGGAGTGGACAACAGGAGATGAAAAGAAATTGCTGAGGTGAGGGAAGCACCTATCAAAGAGGAGAAGATTGGCCTGAGGGCCTTGGACCATGACAGTGCCATTAAGGTAGACATTAATGATGACTTTGGAGGAGTCAAAGGGAGCCATGAGAACATCCCAGCGGGTGCCACCATTGATGGGAAAGGAGGATGAAGAGTCCATAGATGTGGCGAAGGAACAACAAAGAGGATATCAGTGAGTGTCTGTCTGGAGGAAGCATTGGAATCGGTGTTAGCAATAGGGAGGCCAGGGTTGGAGGCCATGATATCCTTTTTGAACTTCATCCTACCAGACTTAGTGAAAAGGGAAGGATAATCAATGGAGAAGCAGTTGGAAAAGATAGGAGAAACAGAAAGCGCCATGGGAGGGGTAGTGAGAAAAGGAGGGAGAAGCAGAGGATGTGTGGGGGAGGCAGGTAGGAGTGGAACAAAGAGAGCGGTGAAGTCACTGGGCTGGCAAGTTACAGGAGAAGCTACAATTACAAGCAAAGTGCAGAGCAAGTCAGCAAAAACAGCAAGATTTGACTTTTAAGCCAAAAAGCAAAAACAGCAAGCTTTGACTTTTAAACCAAAAAGCAAAAACTGCAAGATTTGACTTTTAAACCAAAAAGCAAAAACAGCAAGATTTGGACTTTTAAACCAAAAAGCAAAAATAAGATTTGACTTTACAGTTGGGTTCAGATGCTAGCAAGGGGTCTAAAAACGCAATGCAATTCAGAATCTAAACATGGGAGAAACAAGCAGAAGGGACAGTGAAAGTCAAAGGGGGTAGGGGTGAGTGCAGAAGGAGGAAACTACCCATAGTTAAGGAGGTGTGAATGTCAAGGCAGTCCGGATTTCTTAGAAGAGTGAGGTGGCAGCATCATTGAAGTTAAGGTGCTAGGTGCTAGGGTGCAGAATGGACCCCAAGAAGCGGTCTGGTAGCAGACAGGGGCCTCATCATGGGCCTTAGTTGTTTGGCCCTTCAGGACCAATGGCAACCTACGGGAGAGGGAGTGAGGCTGGCCAAGGCAGACTAGACTGCAAAAACGAATGTGGCCATTTTGGAAATGCCAGCACAATGAGGCATTCGAGGTAGAAACGAGCAATAAAAGAAAAACCCAGACAATGGGTGCAGAACATGTGCTGAAAAGATTGTGTTGCACCCACCCAGATTTTAGCAGCAGAGAAAAGGAAATTTAGCAATTTGTGGAAGTAGTCAGTGTAACGTGCATAATTGCACCAAGACAATTTTTGGCCATGACCCATGCAGCACTGGCTCCAAAAAGTAAAGTTGCAGGTATGATGCAAGGCTGCTGGAGATAAGGCAAGCAGGCTCTGTGTAGGGTGAAGTGGCAGGAAGGAAAGAGAATGAGTCGGGCCTTGTCGCAGAACTTAGTTGTTTGGCCGGCAGACTAGGTTGCAAAAACGAATGTGGCCATCTTGGAAAGGCCAGCATAATGAGGCATTTGAGGCAGAAATGAGCAATAAAAGAAAAACCCAGGTAATGGGTGCAGAACACGTGGTGAAATTATCATGCTGCACAACCCCAGATTGTAGCAACAGAATATTACTGTACCTGTTGTTATTCTGTAAAGCGCTTTGGTGTAAAGCGCTATATAAACTCAATAAACATAAACTCAATGAACATAAAAGGAAACTTAGCTTTTTGTGGAAGTGGTCAGCGTAACGTGCATAATTGCACCAAGACAAGCCTGCATCCTATTCAGGTCCGCACGCGCCGACATTACTGAAATCTAAAATGTGGGGCGCGATGCGGCTGGAAAACGAGGATCGGCGTCATCAGTGTTGCTAAGCAGCGCGTGCGCTGCCGGCTTTTAAATGTTAATTTAAATCCCCAACATCCGGCCGGCCATCCAAAGGCCATAACAAGGCCAATACCCCTGTTTGCCCCTGTTGCTGCCCATGATCCCACAAGCTCTGCAGCAACGAACTGCCAAACTTTAAAAGACCTATCTACGCCTACTCAGGCAAGCCTCCCACGCAAGCATTAACCTACTGTAAGTAACTGACACTTTATGCACTTGTTCCTCGCAGCCTGATGACCCTGTTTGCCATATGTGTGTAGTATAACTATGCACCCAATGCTTGACCCCATTGCGCCTTTGTTTACTCTACTCAATATGCCTGACACTACCAGCGCATTGTGCCCATTCTGATTGTACCTTTTGTAGCCCACTGTGCCTATTGCAGCCCATTGTGCCTATTCAGATTGTACCTTTTGCAGCCCACTGTGCCTATTGCAGCCCACTGTGCCTATTGCAGCCCATTGTGCCCATTCTGATTGTACCATTTTTAGCCCACTGGGCCTATTGCAGCCCACTGGGCCTATTGCAAACCATTGTGCCTACTCAGTTTGTACCTTTTGTAGCCCACTGTGCCTATTGCAGCCCACCGTGCCTATTGCAGCCCACTCTGCCTATTGCAGCCCATTGTGCCCAGTCTGATTGTACCTCCTGTAGCCCACTGTGCCTATTGCAGCCCACTGTTCCTATTGCAGCCCATTGTGCCCATTCTGATTGTTCCTACTGTAGCCCACTGTGCCTATTGCAGCCCACGGTGCCTATTGCAGCCCACTGTGCCTATTGTAGCCCACTGTGCCTGCTCTGCCTTTCCTGAACCAGCCTGCCCTCCCCAACCCGAGCTAGCCCTTGTGCCCAGCCAACTATGCCTGACTGTACTCTGGGACACAGACAATACACTAATGTATACAGGCTACGCCCATACCACCAACTGACAATTGCTACTAGCACTTAGTCAGGTCTCAGTATGCCCACTACAGCCATCAACCAGCTCACCTGTATCCCATTTTTCACACTAAGCCTCACACTCTGCCTCGTTATGCCCCATACACTAATAACTGATGACCTAGCAAGCAGGACATACTCTGCTATAACTAACAGATTCATAACTAAACGTCCCTTAGTTGTGTACAACCCTCAAAGTCCATTCCTCAGCAATCCTTGTACAACGGAATCCAGGAACTCTCGCCTGAGAGCCAGACTAGCTAAAATATACGAGCCTCCTATCTGGTCATTACCCACCTTTACAGGGAAGAGACCCACTAAAATTCGACCTCACTCAACTCCTATCAACACCAAGTCAGCCGTCAACTGCTGTCCAGAAACTAAAAACCAAAAACTACTATCCAACAATACGAACATAAAGACCATCCCACATCCCATCCAACATCCAGCACTCCCACTAGCCCACCCATTAAAGGAGCCTTAATAAATGTGAGATCTCTAGTAGCACACGCCACAGAGATTGCCGATGTGATTTTGAGTGAAAATTTAGACTTCCTCGCCATTACTGAGACTTGGCTGCATGCGGCAGCAGGCCCCATAATGATGCTAGCAATTCCCGATGGATACACTATACTAAGACAAGATGGAATAGAGACCAGAGGCAGAGGCATTGCTATTATCTGCAAATGTAGTCTCCCCATGAGATTAGCCCCACCCCCCGACCTTCAATCTTGTGTAGCCTTTAAAGTCAAACTACCACTGATCAATTCCCAGACTCTTAACATGCATCTGATCTGCTGCCCTCCGGGCATAATTGGGACATTTGAGGAAGCTATCCACACCCTCCTTTCCAATAACCTCAAAAGCTCAACGCAAGTACTTCTACTTGTGGACCTCAACCTGGGATTTAATGAGCCACTAGACCAATCTGCCTTGGCTACAGCAAACATTCTATCAGACCTTGGCCTGACCCAAAGAATTAAAACCCCCACCCACAACAAAGGGCGAATACTAGATTGGGTGGCAGACTACAACTGCCATGCCAATATCCTCTCCTCTTCTCCATTAGCATGGACCGACCACCACATGCTCTTTTACGCTCACTACCACAAGACCCCTTCCCATACCTGTCTCTAGGGCTCCACCTACCTTAAAGAGAAATAAAAAAAAACATTACAGTGCATAGGCTTATACCTGTCATTCTCCCTACCTTTAACTCACTGCCCGACAATACCGACCCCGAAAGTTTAATCAACATATATAACAAAATGATGGCCTCTTCCTTATATCAGATTGCCCCCCTTAACTTGAGACCAAGTAAGCCAAAAAACCACCTGAACAAATGGTTCACCCCATTCCTAAAAAACTTAAGGCAAGAAAAAATAAAAATGTGAGGCGGCTTGGAAATTACTACCCTCAGAAGCCAATAAACTTAAGCTCACCAAACTGTCAACACTCTATAAAAAAGAAATCTGCCTTGCCAAACGGGTATCTTACGACACCCGTATCTCTCAAGCTAACTCTAACATGAAAGAGCTATTTACTATTCTTAAAGAAATAGAGACACCCATTGCTATACCTGACACATGTACCAAAGATAAAAAATGGTGCACAGACATCCAATACGCATTAGCCAACAAAGTCTCCACCTAACAAAACAAAATATTTCTAAAATAAATCCCCTAAACGCTCCCCCTACACCTAAATCTCATGGGCCCGCTGTTGATACTCAGCCCACACAATTTAATTTTTCCAAAATAAAGAACCATTCTATCCCTTAAACCTTCCAATTGCCAGGGCGACCTCTGCCCTGCACAACGTATTAAGGATGCAGCCCGAGACCTCTCACCGTTCATCACCAAGCTTATCAATAGTTCCTTCGCATCTGGTACCATCCCTAAGAACATTAAAGAATCATGGGTACTACCACTCTTAAGAAAAACCACCTTAGATCTCTTAACACCCACTAACTATAGGCCAATTACAACTGTCCCCTTCCTGCTAACATTTTTAGATAAGGTGGCCTATATGCAAATTCAAAAGTATTTAGAACAACACCACCTATTAGGAGCTAGACAGTCAGGTTTCCGTCCACAACATGGCACGGAAACTGCCCGCACCGACCTTAACTCACAAGTAAATGAGATTAGAGACAGTGGTAAATCAGCTCTGCTTCTTCTTCTGGACCTCTCAGCTGCCTTCGATCTGGTAGATCATGCGATCCTCTGCAACCACCTCAACACAGCAGCACATTTCTCTATAGAGGCTATAAACTGGATTAGATCTTTCCTAAGTGAAGGAACAATGAGGGTCTTCTCGCCCTCAGCTGTGGCCGACCCCATACCCATTACCTGTGGTGTGCGACAAGGGTCCTGCGTCTCACCCATACTGTACAACTTATTTACTAAGCCCCTTTTCGATGATCTGGATCATCTTGCTATCACCTACACTAACTATGCAGATGATACTCAGATCCTCCTCCCACTTTCAGGGGATTATGACAAGGATTTGGTCTTGGTGAACAGAGTGTACATCATCATCCAGGCATGGATGGCTATGCATGGTCTATGCCTGAATGATGACAAAACCGAACTCATCATCTTGGGTACCCCAACCAACTTAAAAAAACTAGGATCCAGTTACTCCTTCATAATCGACGGAAACCTCATAAAGGTAGCCCAAAAGGTAAAAACACTAGGCTTCTACCTCGACTCTACCCTATCCTTCTCCAAATAAGTTAACACGCTGGCGTCTTCCATGGCGTACACGTGCAAACTTATCAGAACAGGCAGACCATTTCTCTCGAATAATAGCTGTCTTATTCTAGCCAGAGCCCTCACCCTGTCACGGCTGGACTATTGCAATGCCTTATACATGGGAGCCAATAAATCCATCATTACTAGAATACAAACCCTACAAAATAATGCCCTTGGAGCGGCCCTAGGTATCTCTAGAAGAGAGCACATTGCTGAGAGTAGACGACTGAACAATTGGCTCCGGACAAACGACAAAATCCTCCTCAAAACTGCCTCACTCATCCACAAATCTCTCGACAGTGCCGCACTGCTATACCTCTCGGAGAGATTCCATAAAAGGACATCCCTAACACCAACTAGAACAGTAAACCGAGACTGCTTATCCATCCCTAGATTCAAATTATCTACGGTCGGAGGCAACAGCTTCCCCGTCAAAGCGGCCAAACTCTGGAACTCCCTACCCCTCACATTGAGAGTTGTCCAGTTGTATCAGAACTTTAGATCAAACACCATCCTCTGGCTAAAATCTACGGACCACTAACTTGGACTTTGCAGGATGCTGTTTGTACATTCAAACCTTAGTAACAATACTTACCTACCACACCCAGTGACAATCACATGTCCCTATACACTGCCAGTAACATCTGAAAATATGTAAATAATCTCACTTCCGGACTGCACAATTCCAGTTAGCACTGTATATATCTGTGTACCCCGCTGTTGTAATTAATGTATTTCGTTTTTATGTCTGTATGTAACTAAGCTTCGCAAATTCTTGTAACAGTTGTGCCCTAATACCCTCGGGTCTGGTGCACCTTATAAATAATAAAACAAACAAACAATTCGTGGATTTACCCATGTGGCGCTGACTCCAAAAAGTTCTGTTGCAGGAATGATGCAAGGCTGCTGGAGAGCAGGCTCCATGAAGGGCGAAGTTGCAGTCAGGAAAGAGAATGAGTCGGGCCTCGTCGTGGGCCTTAGTTGTTAGACCGTCTCCCGCCTCCCGGTTGCAGTGATTGGCCTTTGAGGACCAAAGGCACCCAATGGGAGAGAGAGTGGGGCTGGCCAAGGCACACGAGGCTGCAAATCGAATGTGGCCATCTTGGAAAGGCCAGCACAAAGAGGCATTTGAGGCAGAAATTAGCAATAAAAGAAAAACTCAGGCAATGGGTACAGAACACGTGCAAAAATGATTGTGTTGCACCCCCCAGATTTTAGCAGCAGGGAAAAGGAAATTTTTCAATTTGTGGAAGTAGTCAGGGTAACGTGCATAGTTGCACCAAGACAATTTGTGGACTTACCCACACAGTGCTGGCTCCAAAATGTAAATTTGCAGGTACGATGCAAGGCTGCTGGAGATAAGGCAGCAGGCTCTGTGTATGGCAAAGTTGCAGGCAGTGAAGCCATCAGCCAAAGTGTCTCAGGGGTCAGCGCCCAGAAGAGGGGGTCCCAGGGATGAAACCATCACCCAAAGTGTCTAAGGGTGTGTGTTCATTTGTTGAAACTATCACGCCCATGAGGGCAAGCGACTTTTTATTGGGAAAATACTTTAAATCATCAGAGAGCCTGATAGCTGGAACGGAACTGTTGGCTCGTCCTGGGGACAGCTCAAGTGTTTGCTGTGCTCAGGAGACCCACCTTGTCCCGTGCTGAAAACATGGTTAAGGGAGACCCCTGGCAATCACATCCTGACTTATTATTTGAGAACACTTTTTTCTTTATTGAAACACTATCCCACACTTCTTTTGAATTTAGCGATAGGATTTAGGATTTAGGATTAGCAATAGGTTGTTCTTAGAATAGGCCCTTTTATTTTAACACAACGCTACTAGGACTGCCTTATTTTTATTTGATGGTCGAAGCTTGATCCCATCATTCTCCAGAAGAAGAATGGAAGGGTGTGTGGAGGAAAGGGGAGGCATTGAGGGGTGGAGAAATGGGGGCAGGGTTAGGATTAATGGCTGGCACCTAAGAGAACCTTGAAGATACTTGGAAGCCCTATAGGGGAGAGAAGTAGGCAGTTTAAGGTGATCTGCTCCGGTTGTTCTATCATGTGTTCCATCAAATGTGAATGTTAGAATGCGCCACACTTAGAGGGAATTCTTAACCTTAGCCTTAGTCGCATCTAGATAGAAATGTGAATGTTAGCATGCGCCACACTTAGACGTAACTGTGAATGATGACAGGTGCAACACTTGAATGGAATCGTGATCACTAGCCTGGCTCACATCTAGACAGAATATAGAAATTAGCAAGCGCCACTCCCTGCTGGAAAAGTGAATGTTAGCAAGCATCACACGTAGACATAACTGCAAGGACAGCAATGCCAACTAACCAATCCACTAACAATTTCATCCCGCTTCATACACCTCTCAAACGCTAACCAAACACAACCACAAGCCTAAAACACAGCAATCCGCACAAACTTCAGTACACTGCAACAACAAAACAAACTGCACATAGACTTGCACAACAGCACATGATGACTACCGACCGTAAAACACCCCAAGCCCAGCCGACGGCCCCACCGGGCTGAGGCTGCCAACAGCACATCACTGCTCTCTTGCTCTTTTCCAGCTTATTCCCACTAACTCACCCTCCCCTCCCTCTTTCAGAGCCGCCAGAGCGCCAGGGGGCCACTCCGGTGGCGATAGTGCGCAGTACAAATATCCTTTAACATTAACATTAACATGTAAGTAGTTAGGTAAATGATGGTACCTGTCAAATAGTGTGAGCATGTGGACATATAAGGGCAAAACATGGCATATGGTTAGAGTTCCTGAGTACATGATGCCTACATCTGGAACATGACATGTGTACCTGTGCATAGGATGGCAATAGCTGTCTAATGGGGTGATAACCTGACCATAGAATGCCAACATCTGGCAAATAGTGGCAACTACTCAGCTAAAATGCAAGTGCATGGACACATTATCGAAACACCTAGCAAATTTAGAGAGTTGCATGAGTTGCTGCGGTCTCATGGCCTACGCTGGTAGTTTGTATGCTGGTAGTTGGTATGAGCATCTGGCAATGATGTCAACCTTCCTACACGTTGGGAATACCTTAAATACGATACCAGTATGTAAACATAGGGCAAAAACCAGCAAATGATGGTTATCTGGGCATGCCCCATAACACTGGGCAAATTGTGTGGGCATGTGATGTTAATACACAACAATAAAGAAAAAAATCAAAATGTGCTAATGCTTGTTTTTGTACTGCTGGATATTATGTCTCGACACCTAGAATGCCAAGAAAAGGCATTTATCCTCTTAAACGCGAACCAGACAAACTTTTAACCTTAATCTACCCTCCATTTTTTCAGCTTCTGCCCTTTTGCCTAAATCTTGAGAAGCAGCAATAAACATAATAGGTAAAAATGTTTAGCCTACTTGTGCAATTGTTTATTTTCCTTGGTCCCAGCTAAAAGAAAAGTGTGTCGATGGGACACCATGTGAGCAGAAAATGGGCTTTCATTCACCAAATCAATCCATCATGGTAGCTCTAGTCTTGTTGGTTTAATTGGGATTAAAGTGCCAGAAATTATACTTTCAAAAGGAATCCCAGGTTTGGAAAAGTGTGTCCCAATGACAAAGACTCACTCATTTGAACACACTAAACTCCTGTCTTCCACCCCTACCAATGCCCTAAATCACCCCCTGCCCTTGTGCTACCCTTCCCCACCCTAGTCCAACATCATCCATGCAGTTTTTGGCCCGTTTCTGGCAACAAAACAAAATACCTTTTTGCTTTGTTAGCCCTCCCTCAGCCCCAAACTCCCATTCCACCAGACCAGAATCACAGGGCCTCATCAATAGTCCGGTGGTAACTGTGCCAGTAAAACTGGCAGGTTGCCGCAGGACTTGCTTATTTTACCGGCACCTGGCTTGCCAGAAACACCGGGGGATTACAACCCCGGTGTTCCGGGAAGTCAGGCGCCGGTAATTGGGACTCAATGAGAATGGGGACCACAGAAGCACTGGCACCGTTAAAAACAGTGCCAGTACTTCTGTAAAACTCTGCACCCGCCCACAGAGTCATACTGTGCCGGGCCAGTAACAACTGTGCCGGTAGGGTTACCGGCACCGTTGTTACCGGACCGGCATAGTTAGAAGGAGGCCCACTGTAGTAATTGTCACTATCCATTAAGTTGAATAAAGAGATGCATAATTGTTGGGGGTTGTGAGCCATCTAAAAAAAAAGGTCAGCGGGCAATTAAGTCTTTGCCTTCCTCATGTGGTTGTAGACTGACATGGGCATGGCAGGCTTCTGTCTTCTGCTGCAGTTCGGTTGCTGATGCTGCTTGAATAGCAAAAATCAACACCTGGTCCCATTTCTCCCTCGCAAGAGATTTAACAGGCGCCCCACTTTCTCCCTCCCCCCTCCCAAATGCACCATGGGCTGTCATCATTTTGCCTACCCCTAAAAGTGGGGCTGGTCAAGAGATGATGTTGTATTTATTCAGTTTTTCCAAAACTTGAATTACTATATTGGAAACATGCTCTGCAATTACCATACAACCTGGCACGTGCTGTAGAATGGTGTATAATTATAAACACGTGCCTAATTAGATCGAAGTAAGTGCAACACTTTGAATTCTAAACCATGCAGAGTAGAACGTGTGTGTGACCAATTTGTTTCTCTGGGGTGTTGAGCCTGTTTGGGTATTTCAAGGCATTCTCATTTCACTTGGATTGTTCATCATTAATACATATGATTTGTCATATCATAATAAATATTCTCCAGCATTGGGTCTGGCTTGGATTCACATGCTGATGAATATTCCCTGTCGTCAGGCCGGGAATCCTCGGTCAAAAGAAAAAACAGTATCACTTACAAACTGTATTTCTCCTCTAAACCAATCACTGTCCTCTGGGTCATACTGCCCTCATCCAATGACAGTCCTTTTCCTAAGCCCCTCCTCTTGCAGCCATCTTCAGATTTTTACTGCACAGTTCAGTGTTGAGAGTCCTCGAGTTTGCTCTGTGAGCTACTTCTATGTTGTTTTCATTATTTTCGATGGAAAAAGATTCTATTTTTCTTCGAAAAGAGCCTGTGTGCTCTTTTCTCCATCTGCTGACAGCGGGGATCTGTTGTCAGTGAATTGCAGTGCCCCTCAAGGGCAAAGATCATCGAAGTTTCCAGAAGGCCATCAGCCCTACTTTGAGCCCGCCGACCATGACAGAGGAGAAGAAAGAAGGAAGATCCCTCTTCAAGTCCGGCACCAAGAGCGGGCTATGGAACGTGGAAGACAAGCACCTGCAATGCCTCTACTGTCTTCATCCAGACCACAAGGAAGGAGAGTGCGAGGTCTGCCTTGGCTTCTCTAAGAAGACGACAAAGGATAGGCACAGTAGACTGGCGGTGTGGCTAAATGCCAAGGCCTCTGCCCCATGCTCCAAGCAGGGTCATGCCTCACCCAGGGCCGGGTGGTCCAAGTAGCAGGCTTCTAAATCCTTTAAGGGTGCCTCATCCGTAGGGGCCCAAGACAAGGGCAAGCACTCCAAGTCCGGCTCCAGCAGGGTTGCTGCACAAGCGGGTCCCGCGATGGAGAGGGTGCATGTAACATCACCATCGGCCTCAATTGCCAGCCAGCGATCAAGCTGCTCCTCGAAGAGGAAATCGTCCTACCCAGCTAAGCTGCGGGAGAGGCCTGAGAAGCCAGGGGCGGAAGAGGAGAAGATGGCCGAACTGCCCAAGAAAGCCCAATTGGCTCAGGAGAAGTCTTTGTTGACTATCGAGCTGGTGGCGGCTGCTCTCACGAAGGCAAAAGGGGCTGACCCGGTAAAGGTAGGCCCCACAGAGCAGAAGGTGTCCCTCCCTCCGAGGCGAGAACTCACTGCAGTGACTTTGGTGAAGTCTGCTGGCACGCCAGAAAAGAAGGTGCCTCTTCTTTTCACTCCTCAAGGGGGAAGTCGAGCAGGTCATCGAAAGGTTTTTCCTTCGTCGTACCATCAGCCTTCCAGGTTCATGACTCAGGAAGCCTACAGAGACTGTTTCCAGGCCTACGGTGGAGGGGGTCAGTGCTGCCGTTGCCCGCAAGGCAGGACGCCGCCCCCAAAGCAGGCCTGAGCCGGCCAGGATGTCGGGCACCCAGCCGTGCACCCGGGTGAGAGGCTGGCTGATGGGATTCGTCAGCGAGTGGGAAAAGATCACCACCGACAGATGAGTACTGGATGCTCTTGCCCAAGGACATACCCTGTAGTTTTAGCACAGATATCCGTGGATCCCTTCGGTGGCCTGGCAGGAACAGCACATCCCTCAGCTCTTGGAGGAGGTACGGGCCATGCTACAAAAGGGGGTGATAGAGCTGGTTCCCCAACGACTCCGGAGTCTATTCCAGATACTTTTTAGTCAAAATAAGACCGGGGACTGGAGGCCCATTTTAGACCTGCAATGTCTGAACAAGTACCTCAATTCCAAAAAGTTCAGGATGGTCACGTTGCAGCACATGCTTGGCCAACTGGAAAAGGGAGACTTCTTGACATCGCTGGACCTGGAGGCATCCTACTGCCACGTCCTCATTCACAAGAAACACTGAACGTTTCTATGCTTCATAGTGCAGGGACGGCACTAACAGTTCAATGCTCATCCTTTCGGCTTGAAGACAGCCCCTAAGGTATTCACAATGTGCCTGGCACCGGTGGCGGCTTATCTACATCTACGGGGGATACACGTGTACCCGTAACTAGACAACTGACTCATCTGGGTCTGCTTGCAAGAGTTAGCCGTCAGACACACAGACGACCGTCCAGCTGCTAACGGATCTGGGATTCTCCATCAATTATCCGAAGTCATGCTTGACACCATCGCAGATCGTGCTGTTCCAAGGAGCCAGACTCAATACGTTCTCCTGCCTGGCGTCGCCCTCGGAGGAGAGTAACGGTCATTCAGGGGAAGTTGCAACGACTGTTGTCACTGAAGACCTCCATGGTGCGAACCAACAAGTCGCTGCCTGGCATGATGTCGTCTTGCATCTACCTTATCCAGCTCTGCAGGCTACAGATGCGACCTATTCAGGAGCTCCTGGACGCTCACTGGATACAGGTGTCCGGAAGTTTTGTGGGCAAGATCCCTCTCGACAAGGATTTATGTCGGCTGTTAAGGTGGTGGGGTGTTGACCCCAACATCACACGGGGCACAGGGTTTCAAAACCCCCCAGGAAACGGTCACCACAGACACTTCCCCGAAAGGCTGGGGAGCCCACACCGGACGTCTGCACGCCAGAGGTCTGTGGCGGCCAGAGGACAAGGATCTCCATATAAATATCCTGGAGCTACAGGCAGCGTTCTGGGCCCTCAAGTCATTCCTTCCATCTCTGAAGGGCAAGGTGGTGAGGATCTTCACGGACAACACCACCACAATGATCTACATCAGGAAGTAGGGGGGCACCCAATCCCCAGCTCTGTCGTGATCTCTATGGCAAATGAGGGTGAGCCGGCTCAAAACCACCAAAAACCATACACCGAAGACAGAAAAACCTTTCTCCCAAGAGCGCAGCCTGCAGGGTAGAAATGATACCTGCCAGGTCAGGGGCTTGAGCGAAAAGTCAGGAGCAGCAACAGAGCTAGAGGGAAAGGAAACAATATCACAATGTAAGTAACAAACCTCTGATCCATACACTCCGCAACACCCCCTACGATACACCCCACTCTTACCTGCTTAGTCAGGTGAAAATGTGAAGAACCTACATATCTTGTGAGAAGTAGTTGCAGAACAGAAGAACCAGGTCCCAAGAAAGTCTTAATCCATGTGCAACAGTTCCAACAAACTAACCCGAACGACACGAGGGGGCGTCTAAGAAAGTTCCAACAAATCCAAGTAGAGAAGGAGCCAAGAAATCCAGGTGAGCTGCTTGTGGGTGACCCAAGAGGAGAGAACAGCAGAGCGTCCAGGGGTCATATGGGTATCGTTGTGCAGCAGGTAAGTCACCGGAGTAGAATGCAGTAGAGCGTCCAGAGGTCACAAGAAGGTGGTTGTGCAGCAGGTAAGTGACCGGAGTAGAATGCAGCAGAGCGTCCAGCGGTCACAAGAAGGTGGGAGGAAATAGCAGGTAAACACACTGCAGGTTAGTGTAGAAGGGGACCAAACTGCAGTAGAACAAACAGCGGTACCTATAAAGGTGCCGAGGTGTAGATTAGGAGTGGGGGGAGAAACCAGGACAGTGCATAAAGCGGAATAGTAACCGAAGTTCTGCGTGAGCAGGATAGCAGAAAGTTAGTGCACGGATGTGATGTTGAGCCACCAATAATAATACCCAATGCGACAAACAAATCCAAGGGCAGATAGAAAAGCAGCGTCGGAAAGAAGTTCAGGGTTTCAATAGCCGAGTACACCAGCACTTTGGGGAAGGGGAACCAGTCGTCAGGGACCGGTCAAGGAACAGACAAAAAGCAGTCCTTTAAAACAAACCAAGGATCAGGATACCAGGAAGTCATAAATACGGATGCGACTTAACATGAAACAGCAACACAGTTAAGGAGCACCTGAGGAATGTTTCTTACTGCTACTAGTAGTGTGCCCATCAGGAACCCGGGAGGCACGTTGCTTCTGCATCACGTGACCGTGTTTAGACAGGGAATGCTGGGCGATGTAGTTTTTCTGAGCTTTTAGCTGTAACAAGCGCCACAGCAATCCCCAGTTGTTCTTGATCCCACGGCTATACAAGGGATTCGAACACCGGGGCATGACAAGCGGTCTCCAAAGAGGCGCAGGACTGTGGCACTGAGGCGTCAGACAAAAGATGTTCCTCGTTCCTCTTCACCTGGTGGGAGTCAAGAACACCATCGCAGACTCCCTCAGCAGGGAATTGCGCTCCTGACATGTTTGGGAACTTCGTCCGGACCAGGTGGTCCGCATCTTCATCAAGTGGGGCAGGCCCCAGATTGATCTGTTTGCGATGGCGGAGAACTCCAAATGCCAGAAGTTTTACAGCAGATTCCACCAACAGAGGAGCCTGGGAGACGCATTCTAGCTTCCGTGAGAAGGCCTG
Organism: Ambystoma mexicanum; assembly: GCF_040938575.1. NCBI lineage: Eukaryota > Metazoa > Chordata > Amphibia > Caudata > Ambystomatidae > Ambystoma > Ambystoma mexicanum. Next base: position 723,973,015 of record NC_090923.1, read on the forward strand.
TTTCTGTATGCGTTTCCTCTGTTGTGTCTCCTGCTACGATTCAGCAACACACTCGAGACAGTACCAATGCAGGATGATACTCATCGCCCCGGCATGGCAGAGGCAGATTTAGTACTCAGACCTTCTCAGCCTTCCAGCATCGCCTCCAGTCAAGCTGCCAGCGGTTCCGGATCTTCTCACTATAGAAGGAGGCGCAATCCTTCACCACAACGCTCGCTGAACCTGAGGGATTTGGCTCCTGCAGCCCTAGAGTTTGGAGGATATGAGTTGCCAAGGCCAGGGCATTGTCGACTTTGAAGTGCTACGGTCACAAGTGGAAGCGTCTCACTACGTGGGTGCCGGTCTCAGAAGATTACTCCTCTGAGGGTCACGGCCCCGCAGATTCTTCCATATTTGCTATCCTTGGCCAAGGCCGGACTGGCGCACGTCTCTATCAAGGTACATCTGGCTGCTAACTCCCGCCACACCAGGTCTCCAGAAAGATCTTCACTTTGGTCTCAGCGACTCATCAAGGAGTACCTCAAAGGACTATTTCAATCTTTCCCGCCAGTGAATGCTCCTGCCCCGTTGTGGGAACTCAAAGTGGTGCTGACGAGTCTTATGGGGTCCTCTTCAAGCCTCTGCATCAGGCTCATCTCAAGTTCCTCTCATGGAAAACGGCGTTCCTTGTGGCCATCACCTCTGCCAAGAGGGTAGGTGAGATCCAGGCCCTATCTTGCAAACAGCCCTATCTGGCTTTCCACAAATCAGAGGGTGGTGCTGCGGACGCACCCCTCTTTCATGCCGAAGGTTCTTTCGAAATTCCACCTCAGCGAGCCTTTGTTTTTCTCTAAAACCTTTGTCAGCGGCTAAAAGGGCCTTGCACTCGCTGGACGTTGTTCGTGCCCTGAAGTTCTACGTGACGCACACAAACAGTTTTTATCAAGACTTCTCAATTGTTCATGGACTTTGGTCCTGTGAACCATGGGAGGCCTTGTCCAACGCTTCCATCTCAAGGTGGCTCTCCGGCTTCATCACGCACTGCCATCGGTTGGCAAACTGACCGCTGCCCGGCCGGCCGAGAGCCAACTCCACTAGTGCGATCGCTGCGACAACGGCATTCCTGTCTGATGTGACCCTGCTGGACATCTGCAGGGCAGCTACGTGGAGGTCCACGCACACCTTCACTGTGTCGACAAGAATTCCAGGGAGGAGTCCAAAGTTGGCCAAGCAATACTACGCAGCCTTTTTGCTTGAGGTGAGTCTGTTCCAGAGGTAAGAGTTGATTGCTTCTCTTGAGCTTTGCCACCTCCCGTGGTTGTGTAATGTTGTACTGCTATGTATTCGTTATTCATGAGCATGTGAATCCATGCCAGACCCCATGCTGGAGAAGGAACAAGTTACTTACCTGTAACTGTTGTTCTCCAGCATGGGTCTGGCATGGATTCACATGCACACCCTCCCTCTGACCCCTCTGCGGCTCTTCTTTGTCATACTGCCACTTTACATGCTTACCAAATATGAAGATGGCTGACAGAGGAGGGGCTTAGGGAGATGACTGTCATTGGATGGGGGCAGTATGACCCAGAGGACAGTGATTGGTTTGGAGGAGAAATACAGTTTGTAAGTGAAAATGAAACTGTTTTTTCTTTTTACTGAGGATCTCGGCCTGATGACAGGGAATATACATGAGCATGTGAATCCAGGCCAGGCCCATGCTAGAGAACAATAGTTACAGGTAAGTAACTTGTTCCCTCTGTATATGTTTTGTCCCAGGATCATTACACTTCCAAGTATGATATTTTGTAAACATATTTTTACCTATTGATACCTTAAAGTGCATTAAGAGGCCCAGCTCTATTTGGGAAGAATCCCCTTAAAAAAGTAGTCCTGAAACCCATTGTGCATCTCAAGTTCGTGATTCCCCTCAGGGGCAGAAACCTGCAACTCCTGCATTGTTTGAAACGGTCTCCCATGTTACATCATCATTAGCAGTGCTGGCTGGGGGTCATTAGGTTTGTAAGAATTCCATGGGACCTGTAAGCAGGGCTAGAGGCAATTTCCGTGTGTCACTTGTTACAGCTGTTTGCAGGTTACTGACTCTATCTGTGGGTGATTTATGGGTGGGCTTTAAGTGTGGGTAATCAGACATGACATCTTTGTGGTTGGATCAGGGCATTAATTTTTCAATGGAGTTGTATTCACTCGCCCACTGATTGTGGATTCTCTTTCTCTTCAGCTCTCCCTGGATCTCTTCTATACGGAAGATGAAATATACCAACTGTCCTACGCACGAGAGGCCAAAAGTCAACGGACACTGGTAAGAGGGGGGGGGAGGTTATCCTTTGGTAGTAGTGTGCTACCTTAAAGGGCTGAGGCTATACGTGACGTCAGGAACAAGGGCTTGAGGAGTTGCAACATAGAACCACCACTCTTCCAGTACTCTCAGGTTATTTCAAATCAATGTTACTGTCATGTTGTGTGTGTGTGTGTGTGTGTGTGTGTGTGTGTGGTGCTGGCCAATTAGTACGCCAGACACCTACATCTGAAAAGGAACCTCCTTGCTATGGGATGAGCCCAACACTGCTCCGCCCTGTCCTCCCTGCATATCTGAGCGCATTCTTGGCACTTGGATGATGGTGGACTTAAAGTAGCCACATGAGAGTAGAGCTTGGGTCTCCTCTTGGCTCCAGCAGGCCCACAGCCCTCAAGACACGTGGTCTGTCTCCTTGAAGACATGACTTGCATTTCTAAGCCTGTAGCTTGAATGCCCATCTTGCACATGCAAGTTGGACAATGTTTCCATGACGCTTTGCTCCCTCATGGTGTGCACAAGGGAAGGTACACAGTGTTCTTCAGCATGAATGAAGGGGCACGTTCCCAGTGTCTCTAATGTAAGGATATTACCCTATGAAGAGTGCCCCCTAATGTGGGGGATTGGGATAACCATTGTCCCCCGCTGAGATGAACTGCACTGCAACTAAGGTGAGTGGTTAGTGGTATTCATGGAGTCCTTCCCTAGTAAATGGTGAAACCTTTCACTCTTTTACTGTAACAGTGCTGATCTGAGGGCCTATATGGGCTGATGGCTGCAGTCAGGGGTGGACAAGCTATCACACAATTAATGACAGGGAATACAGGTTTCCTTACGAGCCCTGGCTCTGCAGGTTCTGCCTGTTCCAGCTCATCATTCGACATGCATCTTTTAAATCAGTGTGTTGGGCATGTAAGCCCAGACTGACACTAGTGTTCTTCTGTCCTTGTTGGTTTACCTCTTAAAGCCCCCCACCCCCTCGACTGCAAAACACTTTCTAAAGTCTTCAATCTCTGGCCAATGTCTAACCATCAGTCCTTTAAAATTCAAAATGTTCCACTAAATATCCCAAGTATGGCTTTTTGATAATCCTCCTACCCCATTACACTATATTCTTTAAATCCTTTCTATATCAGGGCAAACATTAAGTGCACAAACCACGTTATTTCTCACGGCGCAGAATGTAGGATCGCTTGTGTTCCTATTGGGGCACAATATGTGTTTCCCACTAGTCGTCTTGCTGCATAACCATCAGCCTGCTGCGCCCCCAGTATTTCCACCAAGCACATACTCTTATCATGGGCACATGAATGGGTTTGTGGCCTTAGAGAAGGTGCTCCTTGGATGACATTGAAGTTATTGCATTATTCTATGAGTGTTCCTTCTTAACTTGCTCCCAAGTTGCAAATGGTGTTAATAATAAAAGTGTAAAGTCAAAGATAGATTCCAAGGGCCCCACGAAGATTGATGTAAGGCTACATTTAATGCGCCCCTTGAAAGTGAGTACATTGGAATATTCCTTGGGTTTATTGAGGTAAGTGGATGGGGATGTTGCGGGCGACCCTCGAAGTCTATGTAGGAGACATGTTCAATGTGCCCCTCTTTGTGGAGTGAATAGGCACAAGTCTTGTATCCCTCTGAGTTGACATCATACAGGTGTTTTTTGTCTTTCAAAGGAAAGTGAACAGTGCTCATCTTGTGTTCATCTATGGGAACACATTGGCCTGTTAATTGTTTCAGTCTGTGGACTTGGAATCTCACAAAATCAGACTGCCACGCCATGTCAAATGCAGTGCCCCTAACTGATGCTCTCTTCCATCTGTTTCTAGTCTGCAGCGCCCTACAAGCCCCCAGAGGTGGTCGTAGATTGGGCTGCAGGAGAGGCCCCAAAACCGGACCATGTCACCATCATCAAACATGTGCAGCAGCTGGTGGATGTAAGTGTTGCTTGCTGCGCTGCGTGAATACCTGAGGCAAAGGCCAAGCTTGGGGATGTGTATGGCTTGTGAGGGGCTGCGTGCCTACCGCCACAGAAAAGGTTCACACTTTGCGAACAGGGGCTACCCATAGAGGTTTTAACAAGAGTTGAGGAAAATTACATTATCTATTCCTTGGGCAAGAAAGGAAGACGAATAAGTGACTGATTGGGGGGGTGGGAGCAGAGAACATGATATCAATTTACCATATATATGCCTAAGAATACCCTTGAATCATAGTTACAGCAGGTGTTGATGAATTTAGTACACAAGTAAATGTTTAAGATGTATATATGAATGACAATTTGTGCTTCTAAACTGGCTATTTTTTCCACTCACCTGAAGGTATTTTATGTTCTAGAATGATGATCTTGTTGACACGACATATATATCCTCTGTCTGTGGCATTGGCTTGCAAGATTAGGTTAATTTAACCCTTTGCGTTCCTCTATTACTCTTACAAATGTACTAACAAACTTATCTGTTTAACTCTTAGTGCCATATGCATGCATCCTAAACTTGAGCGAGGGCGCGTGGTGGGGATCATAGCTCTCTGGGCCCATCGGGAGACGGTGGTAGAGCACTGAAATGCTTAAGGGATATGCATGCTGTCTAAATCTTTAGGAGCCTGCTAGATGCGTTTACCCCGACGGATAGCTCTGTTGTCTGCCATGCTATAGAGATCTGGCAGAAGCGAACATACATCTTCATTTGTTTGTAAGACTGGTGTGATGTCAGAGTACATATACGGGTTATTTGAAATACCTGTCAAAACCTATGAGTCTTTAGCCAGATTTTTTGGAAGCATTGCTTTTTTTCAGAATTTACTTAGAATGGGAAATCGCCTTTCCTCCCTCACACCCCCTACTTAAAAACTTGGGCATGGTCAGGCTTTCTCGGAAAACACTGATGTTTTAGAACATTACGTAAGTGCTGAGTAAGGACTGTTTTTTAAGCCAATGGTGTTATATGCACTCATTAATTTATTCAGCCAAATTCAGAACCCACCTGGCGTTCAAACTGTTCACAGTTGGCCGAGCCTCCAGCAGTGTTCTGAAATTCAGGTGCTTCCTTTAGGGTATGCTGGAAACAGCTGGAGCTTAATCTGCCTGGAGAAGTTCAGAGGAAACAAAGGAACAGCTTGCAGGGCTAATAACTTGCAGCAGTTGCTGCAATGCGTTCCACACAGAAAGGTACATTCGCTTTTATTTCAAATGAAAAATGATTTAATTATTTAAAAATTCTTAGGAGCTCATTTTCAGTAAGTTAGTTATTTGACGCTGCAGAGCAGTTACATTTGCACAGCAACGTAAACGGCTCTGTGCCGCCAAATTGACATCATTTGCACTGCAGGGTGCAAATGTAAAGGGCAAAAGGTGACGTACAAGCACGTATGCCGCCTTTTGCCCTTCACATTTGTACTCCGCGGTGCAAAGTGATTAAACGCTGCCTGGCATGGCTGGCATGCCAGGCAGTGTTTATTTTTGTTTGTGAGCACCGCTTGCCATGCTCGCATGGTAGGCAGCACGCACAAATAAAGTTAAACATGTAGGGGAGGGTTTCATTTCTGTTGTATATGCTCACTGCCATGGAGTGTCTACAATGTATCCCTATGAGGTCTGCGGAAGGCAGTCTTCCTAAGGATATCCAGCGTTTATGGCAGCATGAAAATGCATGCCAGTTCAGATGCTGGATCATTTGTAATGCAGAGAGGAAGGGAGCAGCAGAAATGCAAATTGTGTTCCGTCCCTCCTCTCCGCCATACAAATGAATGCAAATCAGCTGTGGCGTGAATCCGAGGCGTTAAAGACTTACACAAGGCTTTTACACCTTCCATGCATGTTATGTCTCAATGGACAATCAGGCCTTTAAGGCCTAGTGTACGCCATGCTATGTATGCCATGCTGATCACGACAAAATGCAAACACCGTCTGACAGAGTCAGATCCAAAGAAGAATTACACATTTTCAACACCCTCATAGTCAGACTCTCGCTTTTCTGGCTTTGTCAATAATGAATTCTTGCATAGACGATCTCAAATGTACCATACAGGTTTCCAGTGCTACCATGCCAATGATGCTAAATAACTCAAAATAGCATACAAATTTGCAATCATAAAGTCATTCGAGATGTCAGAAAGAACAAAATTCCTACATATCTGAAGAAGAACCCAGATGTCAATAAACAATAACTGTAATGACCGAATGGAGTTCTAAAAGCAGTCTTCCAGACCTCATTTTTAGAATGGGATAAGCACACTGCAGATCCAACTGAAAAGCAATGGATAAGAATCCTATAAAGTAATGTCATTCAAATCCCTATAAGGCACATAGCAACCAAAATGTACCTTTTTGGGTGCAAATAAATATCTAGGACTAATTCCAATGGACACACAAACCGATGCACAGACCTCACAGTACTGCGCTACTGTTGAAAGATGCTAGTCCAGATGCTGGCTACCCACAGTATGTACAGCTCCGCACTGCTCTTGAGCTAGGTCCATGCTGTAAGCAAAAATAAATAGCGAAGCCGCAACTGCGGGCATAGGAGGGTTGATACGTTTATCCCATATATTGTGTGGCAAATACTCCTCCAAAAGTTTATTCTACTTCTCATATAATGTGTACATTTATCCACACTGAAGTACAGAGCCTGGCTTGCTGTCCATTGCACAATCGTTTCGTCAGTCAGGAGGCAGTGCATGATCGACAGGCTTCTGAAGCACATTAACAAAAATCAAGCTACTGGGAAGAAATTACCCGGGCATTCGAGAATGCTAAACACCACACCTGCCAAACCCTGAAGGAGATATCCCAAGATCCTTTGTCTCCTCTTGTCCAAATATCCTGATCGCAATGCCCATTCTCTGCTATGTGGCTAGTCTCCACAGTGTTGACGCCTTAATTACTGAATGAGAAGTCCACTTAACGTAGGGGTTATGCCTCTATAATGACAGAATCCTAGAATTCTAAAGAATGTTGGCAGATGGGATCATATCAACTGGCGAGGCATTATCGTAGTTGGCAAGGCAGACCCTCCATGGTTTTGTTTGAGTATTGGAGGACTTAAGCTCAAAATTGTCCCATGTACAGCATGGGCAATAGCCACCTGGAATTTGGGCATTACAGGATCCATATACTGCTTAGCAAAGATGCCAAAAATATATGTGTCAAACCCCAGTGCTCATGTTAAGAGGGCTTGAGGTAAAACATTGTTCATCAACAACATGGACCCTTTCCAAACAGAACCTGAGCATTATATAAGCCCCAAACTGAGTAGGACTGTCTTGAACCGTATACATAGTTGTGCCCCAAGAGCCAATCAAGGGGGAGGCCACGGCCAATTTCCCCACAATACAGATATAAACAAAGTCAATTCTGATGTCTTCTTTCTACCGAAATACAAATCCAATCTGCATCACTAGGTGTACATCATTCGACTCCTGTAATCCCAAGTTAAAGTCTGAACGAAAAAAGATCTCCCAAAATGTGACTTGTGCTGATTTTGTCATTTGTGATTTTGCAATACAAATATGGATATGTAAGGTCAAATGAATAATTCCTGGAAATGTTGGTGAGGTGCACCAGACCAGCCAATCAATGCTTAACCTCCTTGTAAAGTACTCTATGAACGAAAATATATTGTTTTTCCACCTACTTGGTTTCAGTAGCCAGCTGTCTGACTGTTGGAATAGATAAAGATATAAAGAATTGTTTCCCCTGCTGTAAATCACCTAAGAACTCTTCAGCAAAAGTTCCAATATCTGGTTGAAAATCAGCTGGTGAGCATTAGAGGAAGGGGTTCATTTCCATTCCCTCCAATAGCTTTAGAGACCATCCAGAGAGGCACAAGTTGCCTGCTCCTACCATAGATTAATGTGTCTACAATTGTGACTTTATATACAGACATAATGTGTGGCATTTACATCCAAGTAAGATTGTCATTACTTGTTTTGCCTGAGATACACATTTCTCAAAGGAATCTGCTCATTTAAGGTTGTGGAAAAATACAACCCCAAATATGTGTACCTTTTCACCATTTATGTGGACTATAGTGCCTAGAAACTAGTTCCAAGCCCTCTGTTGCCTGTCACTGAGATAAACGTCCTTCTTACATTTGGGTATATCTCCTTTCTGAGATCGATGCAGTGAAAAGGCCTTCCCATCATAATTAGAAAAATCATGACCAAAATTCATATGTCCTTTACTACATGTCTGTGGAACTCAATGAAGGCAGGAAAACTGGATTGATGGATTTATCTCCACTAAATTCCTTTTAAACTGGACCTTCAAAAGTGAACTAAGACAGCCTTTCCTGAAAGGTTGTAAACCTTTTGGGATTTTCTTGTTCTTCTTAAAACTTGCATATATCAAGTCCCATTGATTCTTGATGATGTGTGCCCCTCTTTTGCCCATCCATGATTTTACATTCATCCCACTTTACCTGTCTCAGTAAAATATTGTAATAGAAGCTTACTTTTTTAACAAACACTTTCTTTTGCCTTCTTTTAACACATCTATGGTTTTTGCATCTATTTTTAAGTCTGCTACGTCTATAAACGTTTCTGATCTTTGATATCTATATTTCTCAAGCATCATAAAATAATCTATAAACTGCGCAGGTTCCTCACAATATTCACAATTACCTCATTATGGCATCCTATCTTGTATAAAACATTATTGATTGATTTGGTATTTTTTAATGCGCCTATACCCAAGTGTCTCAAGGCACAACAAGACAAGGTGGGACATAGAAGACAGACAAAGACAAACAATCCTCATAGGCCTTGTGACATTCAGATTGTGCAAGTGCGTTAACCACAGGTTCAAGGGGGAGGGTGCGGGGGAAGTGCAATCAGGGCAGCAGGGTTCTGAGTTGAGTGCAAGGAAGGTGGGAACTAGGAGGGTAGCTTAGCAGGGTAGAGGGAGGGAGAAAGTAGAGGAGAAAAGGAAGGTCTTGAGAAGCTTCCAAAATTTGAGGAGGTCCAGCTAAAGTCTGAGAGGGGCAGAGAGGCCATTCCAGAGTGAGGCACCTGCAGTGGAGAGAGATCTAGCCCACACTCTCTGCTTGGAAAAGTGACTGATCACAGAGAGTTAGAGGTAGTTAAGCGCAGGGCTCTAGAAGGAAGGTATTTAGACACAGAGATTTGGATGTAGTGAGGCCCACGTCCCTAGAAAGCCTTGTGGATGATGCAGAGGGTTTTGAACCTGATCCTTACATACACCGGGAGCCAGTGGAGAGATTTCAGGGCTGGAGAGATGTGGTCCCTGGGCTCGAGGACAAGGATAAGTCTTGAAGCCCTGTTCTGGATTAGCTGAAGGGGCAAAGCGCAGATTTAGGAAGATTAAGAAAGAGGCTGTTGCAGTAGTCCAGTCTGGAGAGAACCAGAGCGATGGAGACCGTGAGCTGCTGAAGGAATGTGAGGAAAGGGAGAATACCTCTGAGGAGGTGCAGCTGGAAGTGTGCCTTCTTGGCAAGATCCGTCATGTGAGGAGAGAAGGAGAGAGTGGAGTCAAAGATGACACCTAGGTTTTTAGCCTCACAAGAGGGTGAGGGGATGGGGCCCAAGCAGGGCGGCCATAGTGAGAGCAGGAAAGTGGGAGCAGGGTTCCCAATGAGAAGTATCTCTAACTTACTGGCATTAAACTAGTATTCTGAAGGGTACCTGATTACTGCCTTGCTCTGCCCAGGTTGGTACAATAATATCAAAAAACGAATGAGCAAGGTCAGGTCAATCTCTGCTGAAGAGTAACCACTGCTACACCCTGAGTGGGTGACCCCTTGTGTGGGTGGTCACAGAATTCTCATGAAACTGTTCTTCTGCACAAAAGGGTTTTATTTTGAAGTGCAGTGGTGTAGTAATACACTGGTATTTTTCAAAAAACATAGGACATTCACATTTGAGGACATACAAAGTGTAGTACCTAAGTACGAATGATCAAGTAGTCAATATTTGAGACATCTAGGTGTACAGTTTGTTCATTCTCTATAGGTTCCTTGGGAAGGAAGCTTAGAGAATTCAGTGGAATCATAAACATGTGAGGGCCCATAGAGTGTGGGCACAATCAAGAGTTGAACAACAACTTATAACACAACAGTGTTTCGGCCATTTTGTGTGGAGCTAGGTGAGCTCTAATGGTGTAGGCCTTCATCAGGACAGGAGTGTCTTTACGAGTGGAGGGTCCTATGTGGTTTGTAGGAGTGAAACAGACAAAGAACGTGTCAGGATGTACGTGGTCAGCAAAGATCTAGCAGAGAAAAGTTATGAATCCTATGTAGGGCGGATGCCGGTGCTTACCGAATCCGAGGAGCTTAGTGGCTCAGATTAAGAGGTGGAAGGATCCACTTCTTTAGGATGCAGTCGTCATCTGGTCAACAGGCGCGGTCACGACTGTAAGGGGATGAGGAAATAGGATTACTAAATGGCGCCCCAGGGGTGCGGTTTCTCTCTAGCCCATAGTTAGTGTGTGACTAGGGAGGTGGTGGTGTAGGTCTTAGCAGATTTGGTGAGAGTAGACCTAGTGGTGGTCCCACTAAACGTGGAGTGCGCCTAAATGGGATAAAAAGGGCTTCTGTCGAATAACAAAATGCCATTTATCAAGTGCACAGAAAACTTAGTGCAAATCTGTATTTAATACAATGTGATTAAAAAGAGTGCCCCTTCTCATCGGTCCTGGGGGAAGGGTGGACCGTGATCTATGTGGGCTGTGCAAGTTCTGGATTACGGTGCCACAACACGTGTCATGCAGCCTATGGTGTAGGTGGCATGAAGGGCTATGGGTGTTTAAATGTGCAGAGTCATGCTGTTTAGAGATTCCTTACAGTGAGGGTAGGCCTACCAGTTCCTGTGCATGAAGCCGCGTGCAGTAAAGCTTACCTATTGTCAGGGCATTCAGCTGCCAAGTTCGTTGAAGCAGCAGTGTGACGTCTCGGATGTCGAGGATGCAAGTGTGTTAAGTGCAGGCCAGGGCCATGTTAAAGAACAGGGGCCCTGTGGTGGGGTGACTACCTTCTTCTTCTTCTTCTTAATTATCGAATGCGTGGGCGGACACATGCAGGCGCTTCCCCATCCTAAAGGATGATGTGCACCAACCCCACCAATCAACACACAGGCCACACTTCCACACAAACCACCAGCTACCCAACCACAAACAACCACACCCCCCAATCCAACACCACCAGCCACCCCACCGCAAACACACACCTCCCACCACTCAAAACACCACCCAGCGAGCCCCGGAGACCGGCGCGCAGACCCGCAAGACCCCGGCCCATACGCCTACACATGCGCTTCAGGCGAGGCACCGCGCACCGCCGCCCACCCACCGCGACCAACCCGAGCGACACCCACACTTCCACATGAACCTCCAGCCACCAAACCACAAACAACCACTACCCCCAATTCAACACCACCAGCCACCCTACCGCAAACAACCACACCCCACCAATCCACACCAACAGACACAACACCCTAAACTCACACCACCCAGCGAGCCCGGAGACTGGCGCGCAGACCTGCGAGACCCCAGCCTGTACGCCTACACATGCGCTTCAGGCGAGGCACTGCGCGCTGCCGCCCACCCTCCGCGACCAACCCGAGCGACACCCACACTTCCACACGAACCTCCAGCCACCAAACCACAAACAACCACTACCCCCAATTCAACACCACCAGCCACCCTACCGCAAATAACCACACCCCACGAATCCACACCAACAGTCACAACACCCCAAACTCACACCACCCAGCGAGCCCGGAGACCGGCGCGCAGACCCGCGAGAACCCAGCCTGTACGCCTACACATGCGCTTCAGGTGAGGCACCGCATGCTGCCGCCCACCCACCGCGACCAACCCGAGCGACACCCACACTTCCACACGAACCTCCAGCCACCAAACCACAAACAACCACTACCCCCAATTCCACACCACCAGCCACCCAACCGCAAACAACCCCACCCCACCAATCCACACCAACAGCTACCCTACCACAAACAAACGCCCCCCACCAACTCACACCCCGACCCCAGCACCGCCAACTACTTGCCACTTCCAAACGCATCCGCCATCCGCGCGGGGTGACTACCTAAATGCCTGTTTGGAGTTGATGTAGGCAGTCAGTAGGGCCAAAATGCACGTCATGCATGGTGACTACCTAAATGCCTGTTTAGAGTTGATGCAGGCGGTCAGTTGGGCCAAAATGCAAGTCATGCAAGGTGACTACCTAAATGCCTGTTTAGAGTTGATGCAGTCAGTTGGGCCAGTCATGCAAGGTGTGGCCATGATGATGATGTCAGCCACTGTCAATCCCATTGGGTGTCAGCTGTCATATAGTATAGAATCAGGCCTGTGTTACTTCATTCCCACATGTTGTTCATGACAGGTATATGACATCAGTGGTTTATATCAATTTACAGATGTAATTACTTTAAATAAAGATTTGACAGAAAATCAAAAAACAAATTGTTACACATTGCAAATTCCTCTTTTTAGAAAATGGAAAGGATCTGTATGAAAGTCTGACCAGATGTAAGGTGGATGTGGTTTCTCAGAGAGCATCTGCAGCCATATTGTATAAAACACATTGCTGTAGATGGGTGTTCTGTCATAGGACATACAAACTGTCGCCATATTTTACAGGAAATGCTTCCACTCTACAGTTATGATCAAACCTTCTTTGACAGTTCGTAGTTTGTGGACCCATTTCTGTTCTAGTCTGGTCAGGGTTTTGTCAATGTCTCCACCTCTATGCGTGATGTTCACTTTCTGTAAGACACACCACTTTATATCCATGTTGGTGTGGTTCTTCTTAACATAATGTTCCACTAGTGGTTTGTCCGGTACCTTGTTTTTATACAAGACCAGTGCTCGCCAATTCGGGTCTTCACAGCTCTCATGGTTTTCCCAACGTATAGAAGTCCACATGGGCATTCAATGGTGTAAATAACTTGTTTGGTATTACAGTTTGTGTGAGTGAACTGGCAGGCCATGCATTTGCCACATCGGTAGCCTCTGTTGAGAAGGCGGTTTTTGAGAATTAGGAGGAATTGCACCAACCGTGACACATATGAGAAACATGCCACAGATCTACAAAACTGCCTTCTCAACAGAGGCTACCCGAGGAAATCCGTGAAACACGCAAGCAAACGAGCAGCAAACACGGACCGTACTATCTGCCTCACCAAAAAAGAACTGGACAGACTGGTATGCGTGACAACTTACAGACCCCTCAGCAATTTGATAAAAAAGACAATCAAGCAGCACTGGCCACTGATCAAGAACACTGGATCTCTCCAAAAAGTGCCCCTTTATGCCTTCAAGAAAAACCGCAACATCAAAGAGTCACTTGTCCATACGTTTCTTGAAACTCCAAAACAACCCAATACTCTATGGAACTTACCACCTGTCCAAGGACACTACCGATGTGGCAAATGCATGGCCTGCCAGTTCACCGCGACAACCAAAGTATTCACACACAAAGAGATCTCGTGGACCTTACAGGATCACACAAACTGTAATACCAAACAAGTTATTTACACCATTGAATGCCCATGTGGACTTGTATACGTTGGGAAAACCATGAGAGCTGTGAAGACCTGAATTCGCGAGCACCGGTCTTGTATAAAAAACAAGATACCGGACAAACCACTAGTGGAACACTATGTTAAGAAGAACCACACCAACATGGATATAAAGTGGTATGTCTTACAGAAAGTGAACATCACGCGTAGAGGGAGACATTGACAAAACCCTGATCAGACTAGAACAGAAATGGGTCCACAAACTACAAACTGTCAAAGAAGGTTTGAACATAACTGTAGAGTGGAAGCATTTCCTGTTAATATGGCGACAGTTTGTATGTCCTATGACAGAACACCCGTCTACAGCAATGTGTTTTATACAATATGGCTGCAGATGCTCTCTGAGAAACCACATCCACCTTGCAACTGGCCAGACTTTCATACAGATCCTTTCCATTTTCTAAAAACAAGAATTTGCACTGTGTAACAATTTGTTTTTTGATTTTCTGTCAAATCTTTATTTAAAGTAATTACATCTGTAAATTGATATAAACCACTGGTGTCATATACCTGTCATGAACAACATGTGGGAATGAAGTAACAAAGGCCTGATTCTATACTACATGACAGCTGACACCCAATGGGATTGACAGTGGCTGACATCATCATCATGCACCACACCTTGCATGACTTGCATTTTGGCCCAACTGACTGCTTGCATCAACTCCAAACAGGCATTTAGGTAGTGACCCCACCACAGGGCTCCTGTTCTTTAACATAGCCCTGGCCTGCACTTAACACACTTGCATCCTCGACATCCGAGACGTCACACTGCTGCTTCAACGATCTTGGCAGCTGAATGCACTGACAATAGGTAAGCTTTACTGCATGCGGCTTCATGCACAGAAACTGGTATGCCTACCCTCACTGTAAGGAATCTCTAAACAGCATGACTCTGCACATTTAAACAACCATAGCCCTTCATGCCACCTACACCATAGGTTGTATGACATGTGTTGTGGCACCGTAATCCAGAACTTGCACAGCCCACATAGATCACGGTCCACCCTTCCCCCAGGACCGATGAGAAAGGGCACTCTTTTTAATCACATTGTATTAAATACAGATTTGCACTAAGTTTTCTGTGCACTTGATAAATGGCATTTTGTTATTCCACAGAAGCCCTTTTTATCCCATTTAAGCGCACTCCAGGTTTAGTGGGAGCACCACTAGGTCTACTCTCACCAAATCGGCTAAAACATACACCACCACCTCCCTAGTCACACACTAACTATGGGCTAGAGAGGAACCGCACCCCTGGGGTGCCATTTAGTAATCCTACTTCCTCATCCCCTTACAGACGTGACTGCGCCTGTTGACAAGATGACGACTGCATCCTAAAGAAGTGGATCCTTCCACCTCTTAATCTGAGCCACTAAGCTCCTCGGATTCGGTAAGCACCGGCATCCGCCCTATATAGTATTCATAACTTTTCTCTGCTAGATCTTTGCTGACCACGTACATCCTGACACGTTCTTTGTCTGTTTCACTCCTACAGACCACAAAGGACCCTCCACTCGTAAAGACACTCCTGTCCTGATGAAGGCCTACACCATTAGAGCTCACCTAGCTCCACGCAAAATGGCTGAAACACTGTCGTGTTGACATGTATTATATGTTGTTGTTCAACTCTTGATTGTACCCACACTCTATGGGCCCCCCACCTGTTTATGATTCCAATAAATTCTCTAAGCTTCCTTCCCAAGGAACCTATAGAGAATGAACAAATTGTACAAGTAGATGTCTCAAATATTGACTACTTGATCATTCGTACTTCGGTACTAAACTTTGTATGTCCTCATATGTGAATGTTCTATGTTTTTTTAAAAATACCAGTGTATTACTACACCACTGCACTTCAAAATAAAACCCTTTTGTGCAGAAGAACAGTTTCATGAGAATTCTGTGACCACCCACACAAGGGGTCACCCACTCAGGGTGTAGCAGTGGTTACTCTTTAGTAGAGATTGACCTGACCTTGCTCATTTGTTTTTTGATATGATCTTACTGGCATTTAGACAGAGATCGGTTAAGGCACACCAAACCTGAATGGCGGATAAACAGTCAGCAATGAGCGAGGAAGGGGAGGAGGCCAAGGGTAGCCCGAAAGAGAGCTGGGTGTCATCCGCGTAACAATGAAAGTTAGAGCAGAAGGTGAAGAACAGATGGGTCAAAGGGGCCAGATAGACGTTGAAGAGATAAGGAGAGCGGATGAAGCCCTGAGGGACACTGCATGTGGAGAGAGAGGTGGTGGAGAGAAAGGAACCTAGCTGGCCCTGAGAGGGCTGGTCCAGCCGGAAAGATGTCAGTCAAGCAAGAGCCTTATCCATGATGCCAAGGATCTTGCAAAGACGATTAATTAGGGTGGTGTGGTTGACCGTGTCGGAAGCAGAGGAAAGGTCCAGGAGGAGGACAGAAGGAGAGCTGGAGTTGAGGTTAGAGAGCAGCTCTTCACAGGTGTTCAGGATGGTAGTTTACGTGCCTCTGGCTGCTCTGAAGCTAAACTGATAGTCATGGAGACAACCAATATATTCAGTGTGGAGGGTTAGCTGGGAGATGGCAAGCTTCTCAAGGAGTTTGCCCAGGAAAGTAGTGATAGAAATTGGGCAATACTAAGCAAGTAGGGCCCGCAGATGGCTTTTTTAGGAGAGGGTGCACAAGGGAGTGCTTGGGAAGAGAGGGGGAAAGTCCAGTGGCAAAGGAGCGATTCCAGAAATCATCCAAGGCTGGTCGAATGAGCATGAAGGAAGGTGGCGGTGCCAAGGAGGGCTTTGCCCGGGAGCCTGGGAGTTCAAGTGAGAGGAGAGAAGAAAATGATCGGTTCGGGAGAGTGGAGAAGTGAGAGGATTGGAGAGGTGGATGTCTGAGGAAATGAGAACATCCAAAGTGTGTCCGGCTGAGTGTGTCGGACCAGAGGGTGGAATGGAGAGGGCGAGAGAGCCGCATAGGTTGCACGGAGGGGCCAGGGGAGTCCAGGTGGATGTTGAAATCCCTGAGGAGAAGTTTAGAGGTAGAGGCAAGGAGAGAGGAGGTAAGGTCAGCCCATTCAAAGAGGAAGAGGGCGAACTGGCCAGGTGGCCTGTAGATGGTGGCTAAGGACAGAGAGAGGCCAAGTGAAATAGAGAGCCTGCAGACCAGGCATTCAAAGGAGGATTAGGCCTGAGTGGGAATGATAGAAGCAGGGACCCACTCAGGGAATATCAGGGCCACTCCACCCCCAGGCCGATTGAGTTTGGGCTCGGAGAGGATCTTGTAGCTCTCAAGGAGGAGAGTGCCAAAACTTGTGACAGAGCTGGGCGTGAACCATGTCTAGGAGAGAGCGAGAACATCCAAGGTCTTCAAGGAGGTCGTAGATGTCAGAGGAGTGTTTGACGGCAGAGTGATCATTGAGAGTAGCTATGTGGAGCAGGTTGCCACTTTTGAAAGACTTCCAGGGGGTGGAAGGGGTACGGAAGTGGCTGAGGTGCCAGATAGGTGGTAGATGGAGGTGTCAGAGGAGCCAGAGAGGTGGTAGATGGAGGTTGCAGAGGAGCCAGAGAGGTGGTAGAAGGAGGTGGCAGAGGAGTCAGGAAGGTGTTAGCTGGAGTAGCAGGAGAGGGGAGGAAGTTGATGAGATGCGGGAGATGCCTTTCATGAAGGAACAGGTTGGGCCCTGGAGCATGGCAGTGCCATTTAGATAGACATTAATGAAGGCTCTGGAGGGCAGCAAGGAGGCCAAGAGGACTCCCACTGGGTGCCACCATTAATGGGAAAGGAGGAAGAGGGAGAGAGAACAGCAACCATATGTGGAGTCCATAGGTCAGGAAGGGGAATGACAAAGAGGATGTCGGTGAGAGTCTTTCTGGTGGAGGCACTGGCATAGGTATCGGTGGTGGGAAGCCCTGGGTTGGATGGATATCCTCCTTGAACTTTTCCCTTCCAGACTTAGTGAGAGGGGTACAATAGGAAATAGAGTAGCAGTTAGAGAAGATGGGAGAGTTTGAGAGCACCACAAGGTGTCCAGGCGGACGTAAAGGTTGGTGCAAGAGGGGAGAGAGAAGCAATAGAAGCACAACACAGCGCTGCACCACACAGGATGCACAACGGGGAGAAAGGGAGGGGGTGCAACAAAGCAAGGAAGCAGAAGACGAGCACAACCAGGAAGACTCAACAGCGGGACAACGTAAACCAGCAGTGGGATGGAACAAAATTGAGGAAGACACAGCGAGCAACAACTACAACAAAAGCAACTGACACAGCACAACCAGGCGGACTCAACAGAGGGACAACATAAACCAGCAGTGGGATTGGAACAGTCGAGGAAGACACAGAGACAACTCAATTTAGGTAAGGGTAAAAGTCCTAGTGAACAACAACAGCACACCAACAGTAAA
Organism: Ambystoma mexicanum; assembly: GCF_040938575.1. Lineage (NCBI taxonomy): Eukaryota > Metazoa > Chordata > Amphibia > Caudata > Ambystomatidae > Ambystoma > Ambystoma mexicanum. The sequence continues at coordinate 723,991,237 of NC_090923.1, forward strand.
TCAGCAGTTAAGTAAGAGCGGTAGTGGATCGTCAGTATGACCACCGTAACCTAGAGAAGGGGGAAAAAAAGCCCTAGAGCACACACATATGCAATAAGGCAAGGACAGGCAGGAACTACTCACCTAGAAGTGTAAAGAATACAAGCTAATATTCACAATTATGTCTGGATGTGACGCAAGCTAATATTCACAATTCTACCAGATCCATAACTGCCCAAAATGTAAGTTGTGGCTGACTAACCCAATTAGCTTGATGCAAAGTATGTTAACCTTAAACATTGAGGCTAGAATCAGAAGGCTTCCCTATACAAGTGGGGTAAATGCGTTCTATGGCTAATAAGCACAAGTAGGCTGAGTGCCCGGAAAGTAGGATGTTTGGTAATGAGACGGGTGGGGTAGTTAATGGAATACAATAATGGCTATACCCCCTACCAATACCACGTTTACCTTATCAGTCACTGCTGGTTGACAGCTGCAGGCTTCCCAGGCTAACATGGGCCAACACGGTGTGGAGCTGCTTCCTCAGGATCTGCCCTTTGCTTCTGGACCCTTAGCTGCAGGGGGTTACAACAGGCAGTGGGGCTGCCCTACTGAGATCCAATGAGTGGGCAGCAAGGCCCAATCAGGTGTCTGGGGAGGGGTGGGAGGAGGGAGTACCCACGAAGGAGAAGGGGTAGAGGGGATTGTGGGAAATGCAGGCCGCGAGGTTGCAAGTGCACGGAATAAGGCTCAGAAGAAATAAAAAAGGCAAATATAATGACGGGAGTGTGGGATGGCAGATAAACTCACCGCAGCCTTCCAGATGAAAAGTGAGCCACACCCCAATCAGGGATCTGTGGAGGGGTGGGACGAGGGAGGAACCAGGAAGGAGAATGGACAGAGTGGATGGGGTTGGGGGAGGCAAAGTTATGTGTCCTGATCATATATTTTCAATTCATTCTTCAATTTAATCTGGAACGTGCGGTTGGAAAGTGTAATGTTGTCTACCCTTATCACAAATGTCCCATCCTTTTTGCCACAATTCGATACGTTTCTTCTAAGAAGATCCATTATTGCCAACAATAATAGAATGGTTTGCTCTCCAAGTTCTTTCAGTTTCTATTCCTTCTTGCATGTTTACATTATTCCATACTATTACTGACAAAAAGTATGATAAAACAGGGTCTTAGAAACAAAATAAAGATAAAAAGATTGGAATATCTAAAAAGTAAAAACTTAGTGTTGCAGGCGTTAACAAATAGTTCAAAAAGCCATGATATGGGAGAAGTCAGAATGGCTTATAACATGCCCCATTTAAATGTAAAATGGCATAAATAACAGATGATTTATAAATGTAAACAGCAGAAATGTTAGCATTTGGCCATTTAATAATAATAATATATATAAAATATAAGAAAAATATTATATTTTCTGATTTTTTGTGTACTTTTATAGCTTTATAATATTGTCCAGGAAGGTCCAAATGATAAGTTAGCACCTTCTTAGAGAGCCCAGTGGCAATTCTGTAGCGCATACATATTGGTCTTATTAAAGTGTGCATTTAATTGTATAAATATTAGAACTGGTCCCCCTGTGACCCTCCAGTCTAATGTATATCAAAGTAAAGATTGTGTTAAAACAGCATTTCCATTTCAGTACAACTTTGGGCGTAAAAACCACTAGCCTACGAGAAAACTTAAAGCAGGGCAGATATTGACTGTTAAAACTAGATGAAAAAAATGCATACATCTCCTTTCTACGTTTAGCAGATGCGACAGTCTCCCCTGAAGAATGCTCACTGAAATTGTAGCTTAAAGAAGTACTGGGCCCTTGGCATTTTTCCGTAGACCCATTGTAGATGGGATTTCATGGGGTAAGGCTGGCTTAGTAGCACAAGTGTGGCACATGGTGGAAGGTGAAATGTGGGTTGGCACACCTGAATTGCTGTGAAGTTGACTTCAGCCAAAATAGACGCAAGTTGAGATGCCCCTGTAAGGAGGAGCCATCTCCTTATCGCCTCCCTGATGTTTTATGTGCTGTGACTTTACAGCAGCTGTGCAGCGTTGCTCGTTTTAAGGGCAAATGAAAAGATTTGCCAAAAATGTGAGCCCCTCACTACTGACAAATAACAATTTAACTCCCAGAGCCACCTGTGCCATAACAAAGGAGAAATAACCATTTGCAGGGATGTCATTTGGGGGTCGCCAGAGGTCGCAAGTGCGACCTCTGAGGTCTCCCTTACGACCTCTGTGGTCTCCCTTGCGACCTCTTAAAAAAAAAATATATATATATATTTTATTCTTTGCATTGTAAGCTCCTGGGCTCTGGCCAGTACCTTGTGGCTCTTTAATTCTGGAGTGGCTAGCTTTCTTGTTCAGGCCCCGTTAAAAAAAGAAGAAAAATAAGAACAGGAGTGGCACAAGTCTAACACTTTCAGCACTGACCCTAAATAAGATAGAATAGGAATGCCAAAAAAATTGTCTTTCTGGAATTCTATACAATAATTGCTAGACTCATTAAAGGTTTATTTCAGGCACACTTCAGGGGGTGAGTCACTGATTTTGTCTGTTCTTAAACGCCTCAACTCAACCTTTCATCCTTCTGAGGTTGATAAATGGGTACCAACACAGGTTCGGTGATATTGGGTGTATATTTACCGCTTAAGTGTAAGTGCTATATAATAACACATCATTATCATTTGGTCATGGACGCCTGCTTGCATTCACAGTAATTTGTTAATATGGGCCTATACACACTCGATACATATGGCGATCCATTCTTGTATGAAATGTACATCACATTATAGTGATATCGTAACCATATTTTTCGTAGTGTACAATGCCATGTGATGCCACTTCCTGTTTTGTCAACGGGTGAAAGGTTGGGTTCCATCCCTACCCGCGATATCACTTCTGTGTGGGATCAAATGACATCACTTCCGGTGATGTCATCAGGGGGTCAAGGGTCATGTGATGTCACTTCTGCTACCCCTGGCATTTTGGTGAAATGACGTCCCTTACAATTTGCCCATCAGGCTGCCCCTCACAAGTACAGTCCAGCAATACAATCACAGTCAAGTCTCTTCTGGACATGCGTGCTAACAGTAACCCCAGGCACGTGCTTCTTCCGCTCTATTTCGGGTCATCAGTTGGATGCAGAATCTCTCCAGTCACAGAAAGACGAGGGTCCCGAAAGCATAGAGAGACTGCCAAAGCCACTCTCAAACAGCAAAGATATTGTAAGCTTTAACTGCAAGAAAGAAGGTAGCAAATATGCTAAAACATTTGTAAACAGAATTGTAACTATTTAATAGTTAAAAAAACATTACAAGTGGAACTTTATTTGAATCATTCCTTCTCACTTCTACCTGCCACCCTCCTCATAAAACCTTCACTCCAGTGTAAGTCTTCCTACAAGCAGACTTGTCTCTCTTGAAGACATACATTCTGAAAGGCAGGCCTAAATGTTGACCAGAGGTCGCAGTGAGCAGGAACTAATGAGGATAGGGTTCCAATGTATTGTATACTGTTAATAGTTCCACTACTTTTTACAAACATTTTCACAGTTTTGGAACTGTTCACAATCCCCTTTTATAGCATACCTCTTCCTTTTAACTGAACTCCTTTAAAGCTCATCACTTCATGTGGGCTCCTGGGAAGCTGCTAAGCAATGACACAAAAGTGCAAAGCATCCGTAAGTGCAGAAAAAAAAACAAGCTAATACAGTAGTTTCATCTACATGGGAATCTGTGTTGACCAAACAGACCAGAAAGTCTAAGAAAACCAAGCTTGGAGACTCCCTTCTTTAACCCATCCCACCCCACTGCCCATCTATCCCCGAATACCTTAATACTTGTTTCTTTTCTATGATATCACTCCCACCCAAAGCACAGCTGTGCCACAGGTCCACTCCTTTTTTTGGTTAAATGTCTACATGTGATGTTGGCATGTATTATATTGATTGGTTCTAAAGACAGTAAAAAAAAGAAAAGTTTAAAAAAAAATATTCAAGACAAACTGTACTCCTTCCTTTCTGCTTCTGTAGACTGTGTTCAAGAATTACGACCCAGAGCAGCACGGCTTCATCTGCCAAGAAGACTTTGAGAAGATTGCAGCTAGCTTCCCCTTCTCCTTGCAGGGGCTGGAAAAGGACCGGTGAGCATGGAAGCATCACTTAACCATACATTTCTGTAAACAAAGAAGGGCCTGGGGTTGGCGTGCAAGGCATGATATCCCTTTTCAGAGACAGCTGGCCAATTAAGCGCAGTATCATCAAGGTTTACCACTTTTAGGCCCATCCATCTACCCTTCAAGTTCCTTGTCCCATTCTTTACTCGCGTGAGGAAAGTGTACTGTACCCTCTTTCCTTCTAGTTTTTGGTCTGTGTTGCAGACAACAGCAGAGGAGGTCATTGCTCTGAGTGCTGGTGCCCCTGATGGGTGACGGACACCAACAAGGCTGCAAGGATAAGCTTGGCTCACAGGGCTCCCACTGGGGCTTGGGATTGCAGGAGTCTTTACCTTTATTTGAGCCAGCAGGAGAAGTGAGGTAAGCACCATTTTTAACCAGCAGAGCCACCGGGCGGTGGTGCAAGGACCTGCTGGCTGAACAGAGGACACGGCTGGCTTCTCCAGCATCTTGATTGGTACTTACAAACTACTGTAAAGCACCACAATCTTGATCCCAAGGTACAAAGCACCCCAGACTCATGCGCTTTTTGGAGGGTCCGAAGACTTATATAGTTGTGTTGTAAGGTAAATAAAACTGCATGTTTTGGCCCTTGCAGGCTCTCTATTAGCCTATGTCTTATTTAGGTCCTTCTCCCCAACTTAAATTGGGCCTTCAGGGAATCTGGGTGTCATTTCCTTCTAGACTCTGTCAACTTTACAGCTTCCCCTTCGGTTGCTTGGGATTCATTTTTGCATAACATCTTCGAGGGATGGAGTAAGTCAGCCAGAAGAAAGCCTCTTCCCACCAAAACTTTGGCTATGGGGGGAGATTCCATAATCCCATCATTACCCCTAGTGTCTGTGATGACTAAGACTGAACTCCTAGATTTCATGAAACAGGGTATGGCCCGCAACTACATTTTCCAGGAGGAATCAGTTGCTAAAAAGGAGTGCTCTGTGCTTGCACATGCTTCCTGGGTGTTCTCTTCTCCCCGTCTTTCTGCAGTTCTTTGGATTATGAGTAGGGGGAGGGGTAGAGGACGATTTTGGTAGTGGATCGCAATGGGAGGGTTTAATGTAGGGATGGTCTCCAATGGTGTTACAGTACCTCCCTGTAAATCTAGATCCCAGACCATGGTTTTTCTGGCTCATAGATATTTTCTCAGTTTGTTACACACTGGGCCTCATTACGAGTATGGAGGTAGCCATGGTGCTATTAGCGCCATGGCTACCCCCATACCGCATACCGGGACCAGGTTCTTGGATTGGGGACTTACCGGGTCATTCCAACCTTGGAGCACCCGGTAAGTCCCCATTCTGAAAACCATTCCCCATTCCCATAAGAGCCCCCATAGGGCTCGGTGGGAATGGGGAAGGAGCTAATAACGGGCCTACAAATAGCGGGCCCGTTATTAGCTCCCTGGTCCCTTAGCGGCTTCCACTAAGGGCGGTTGGTAAAACCAGCCAGCCTTAGTGGGATGCGCTAAGGGACCTCGTAATAGGGCGGTAAGGGGTTAACAACACCGGCATCCTTACTGGTGCCGTTAACCCCTTACCGCCCACCTCGTAATGAGGCCCACTGTTTCAAAACGATTATTTCAGTATTTAGGGATTTAGACCTTATGAGTAGTGAAGAAATCCTTTATGCCTTGATAGTAACAAATGTGATCCATTTGTCTGAGATGTTGAGAGTTTCCCCAAGTCTTTGAAATTGGGCAGAAAGCTGGACAGTCTTTCAATGCAAGAACTCTATGTCCAAGGAGGATTTTCTCCTTGTACCCCACTTACAAGATATATGCAGCCCCAAAAAGATCATATACTGCATGGAATCTCAATTCTAGAATTGGCATTTATTTCATATATGCTGATAAGTCGCTACTGGAGGATGTTAGGACTTTTGCAGCTGGGATGCAGTCAGGGACGGACTGTTTTGAGCTTCTTGGCATGATTGGGATGCAGGTTCAGTTTCTGTTTGATTCTTCCTTTGATCTGATTAGGTCTTCCAATGGTGCTACGAGTATACCCTATGATACAGATTGGAAGATCGCAGGTGCTCAGAAGGCCACTGCATTCTATTTGCCTTTCTTGGGTCATTTGCCATTTGGTCCAGAGTTGGACATGGTGCATTGTTCCTTTACAGATAACAAACATGCTCACATACAGATCACTAAGCCTAAGAAGACAAGCCCACCTAGGCTGCCTACTTACTATCAGCCCAGAAGACTGCTGTGTCAAGGTTTGCCCTTTCAGACTTGAGGGGGATTCCAAGCTCGATTTACTAAGGGTGGCAAACATTTCACAGGCTGCGCTGCACTAACTATTTAGATGAATGCTCTGGTAGGTGCCAATAGGAAGCTGAATACAGGATTTTCTTGCACAGTGGAGCATTGGAACATTTGCATTTCTGGTCGCTAGCTACTTAACATGTTGTCTCTGCCTTCAACTTCAGGCTTAAGACTCATACACTACCCAAGAGATGCACTGAAGTGGAGTGATTTGCTGGAGGTCATTCAGTTGTGTCTGTGCATGATGGTTATCATTCCTGTCTCTTAGGACAAGCAGGGTCATTGAGCATATCACATGTTTTTCTAGTGCCCAGGGTGTCAGAAGTGTTAGAGAGCAGCAGGGGCTCTATAGCATTTACCCCATTTACCAGCAGAGAGACACTCGGGCCCAACAAAAACTCCCCACACTAGAAAAACATGAATTCTCCAGCGTTCTCATCTTCTAAGTGGGTGCCACCCGGTTTTATCTAGGTGTGAGATCACAAAAACAAGCTCTCTCCCTGAAACGTTTCGAACATTCACATTGGTGAGTTTAGGCGAACTATGTATGTATCCTATAGGGGTTAATTCTACTATTGGATATCCATATCTGGTGGCGGCTCCTGGGACCACCTCTACATGTTTCAATGTACACTGCTGCAGGGTCGCAGGAAGATCACTGGCTCCTGCAACATATTATATCTTCACGTGAAAGGTGACTCTGGATTGGGTAGAGTGGGTCCTCCCAGCCCAGAGGCCCTGGTTACCAGGCTGAGTGTACCTTCTCAATGCAATGAGAATGAACATGGAGGGGCTGTGTTCCCTAATGTTGCCATCTCTGATTACCCAAGCCTGGGAGAGTGCATTCAGTTGGCAATTAATGAGCAACACATGTATCTTTCCACCTCTGATTTGATGGGAACAGCTTCTCTCCGGCCACCTTCATTGAATAAGCATTATCTTGTTCTGCTGGGTCACGTGTGTTGAGACCACGAAATGGAGCTCTCTTACCTGTATTTATAAGAATTTTTTTATCTGAATTTCTCGCAGGTGGCTTATCGTCTTGGTAACCAGGTACTTTCTGTCTCCACTCGTTCTTGGCTGGGTGCATCATTTCTGCTTGCCTCTGGCTGCAGTGATCATGCAAGCCCTTCCATGTACTCAATGCCTCTCTCCCCCTGCTCATTCATTTCAGTGGGCCTTTGGCTTCCATATTTGTCCTTATGGCTTTTCCACGTTAGTGGCAGTCAAGCATTTGCAAGCTTGGTATATGCATACTTTGGTGTCTTGCGGTTCAGCTTTGGCGAAGAGTGTGACTATATATAGAGATATATATGTGTGTCTGTCCTCTACCTACGTGAGTCATAAGCATGTGTTTCATGTCCATATGCAATAAACGAATTCATTTCATGTTACTTTGTGAATGGATAGCTATGTATTTCATGTCCAATTGTGGCTAAATCGTGAAGTCAGTGATGATGTCATTGATTTCTTGATTTGCGGTCAGTCGACTTGTTTGATTGATGGCCTCTCCATCTTCTCCAGATCATCGACTGGCTATGGTCTGAATGGCTGTCTGATAGAGTAACAAATCTCACATCTGCGGTACATCGACGATGGCAGTGAAGGGCCTAAGAGCCTTCAGGCTGAGGGTTGTGTGGGGGTCATGAGAGCCATATGTGGACCTCTGTCTTCAGGAGGTTTCCGTCTGATTATAATTTTAAATCATGTCAACCTAATTACAGAATAATTCCTTTGATCCAACTGCTTGTTTTTCACATCAGTAAGTGGAGAACACTTAGGTCAACACACCCATTATAAGCCTACAACATACAAGGTTTCCAAGTTCTTTTTCCAAGTTCAAGTGATGCCTTTTGGACTAGATCCTGCGCTGAGTGGGTCCACAAAGGCTTGTGCCTCTGTCATAAAGATGCCTGCCTGACTCTTGTGGTGAAGTGTAGTAACCAGTCCTTCTAGTGTCAGGGTCTGCAACATTTGGATCGCCAGATATTTTTGATTATTACCACCATCAACCTTAGCCAGCATAGTCACTGATGAGGGATCATGGGAGTTGTAGTCCACAACATCTGGAGAACCGCATGTTTCAGACCCCTGTATGTGCAAGAGATTTCACTCAGGCGGTGAAGGGCTCATGAAAACCTAGACAAAGTGAAAGACAAGTCAAACTGATGTGTGTGCGATAAGCTGCCTAATGACTTCCATTTACCAACTTCAGTTCGCAAGCGAGGAAAGCAAGTTGAGACAGCAGAGCACAGGGTTGTAGTCTGCCAAATCCATCATGCACATGCGCTGAGTGATGATCATAGAGGTCGACCAGCAGACATAAAGGCTTGGTCCACAGATGCACATAAAGACGAATTTGGATTATCAGAGCTGCAAGGACGCAGCAGTCAGGAAGAATACAGCCAATCGTGTGTGTTTATTCAGAATTCCCCACACCTGAGTTCATTTGAGTGAGGGCAGTACCTGAGGGCTCTAAAGAAGCTGTGAGGTAGTGCAAGTAGGCATGGGCATTTGAGACAATAGAGGTGATGTGCAGGTGGCTGGAGAAATGAATACAGAGAAACAGGCAAGAGGCTGGAGAGAGGGGGCTGTAGAGGAGGAGGTGAAACTAGAAAGGAGGCAAGGTAGCTGGAGAAAGGAGAACAGAGAGAAGGAGGTGAAGTTGGAGAGGAGAGACGGGCAGGAGCAAGGAGTTCAGAGAGAGAGAAAAAGGGGAAGAGTGGAGGTGGAGTGATAATTAAGGTGACAGTTGTGAGGAATGAATTAAACAGCCAGGGAAAGGAAGCATATGAGAAGGGGGAGGGGAAAGTAAAGAAGAGTTGAAACCTCAGAAGGAGGGCAGATAAGAAAGCACAACAGGTGGAGTACAACCAGAAAGTTAGAGAAAGACAGGGAATGAAGTTGGCGAGATGATCAAGAGTAGTCAAGGCAGAGAGTTATCACCCAGCTGGAGTTGAAACATACAGGATAGAGGAACAGGCAAACAACAGCTTTAACGGAAGAGAAGGGAGGAGAATGTCGCCTGTTGGAGGGTGTGTAGGTTGTGGTCGGGCAGATGAGGGGGGAGTACAGGGAATAACAGGAGAGCACAGAAACTCACATATGAACAGTGTAGTCTTGGAACATCAAAGAAGTAGAAAAATGTGGTGTATTGGGGAATATACCTGGGTCCCTCGGGCCAATAGGGAGAAAATAGTTGGCCCAACCTATAGACAAGCCGAAGTTGCCCAGATGTGGTAGTGCCCAGCCCTCCCTCTTGCTAATGTTTAAGCCTATTGTGCAATGTCAGATAGGCCCAGGAGAAGGTGACTAGCACACAAGTCTGCAACCTGTGGATCACTAGATGTTTTTAACTTAAACCCAATGATCCTTCACAATTGATCATGCTGGTTAGGGCTGATGGGTGTCCAAAACATCTATAGAGCCAAATGTTGCAGACCCGTGGACTAGCGAGAAGCAGAGAAACGGTAACGAGAAGACGACCCCAAGCCAAAGTAGCCACGAATCATGAAAGAAGTGCAGGCAACTTAAACCCGCACCCCGGACAGTGAGTGACTAAGATATCACCATGATGGCTCTCGAGATTTTGAAATCATGTGTTGCACCAGAATAACATTTTTGTAGCCAGATACATTTTGCCTTATTGACAGCCATTGAGAAGTCATCCTGTATTTTGATGACCTGACTTTAGCTAAATGGAACTGTAACCCCTAAAAACTGGTTGCAGCCCAGAAAAACCACACCCCCAGACCATTCTGCATAATGACAGGAAGGAAGTAATAGGGCTAACTGTACAAGGAGCCTTTCTTCCAGTAGAAAATTCAGAGAGGATGAGACGGCACCTCTTTCTCTTTCAGGTTGCTGGTATCTTTTTGTATCAATTCTTGTGATTGCATCTTGGTCTTCTTTCAAGGCATCGCCTGAAATTTTGCCAACTGAGTTTACAACAGTACAAGGCTCATATTCCTGTCTTCTCCACGATCAGGGAGGAAGGGCTCTAGTGGGGATTGGACCCATCCAACCATACAGGGGGATTTGCTCCTTTTCCCTGCCCCATGTTATGAAAGATTATGCAAGCAGTCTGAGCTGGGAAGCCATGTTGGGTAATCATATTTGTCCGGGCAGATGCACTGGCAATAAATGCAATCATTTGGGTGGAAAATCCTGTCACAAAGAAATGCTTTAACTTGTTTTGCAATGCTCAAGCAAAGTGCCTGACTGCCCTGATTTAACATCTAGGGCTGTGGAAACAAACACACCTTGTCTTCTTGTCTGTAGTCCACATCAAGAGTCAGACCAACTCTGTGGTGGGTTGTTTAAGCACTGTGTTTCCTTCTTCAGAGAAATACTGTCCATCCCAGAAAGTCTTTATGGGTTTATGCATTACATTTGTGATGCCTGTTTAGGATCTCTAAGCCAGCTAGGAAAATGTCTTGTGCCCGCTGGTAGACGTTTGGTTAAAGGAAGATGGGACTAGAGTGGTTATTGCCCTTCAGCACCCCTAGCTTGATGTACTTCTATATGTCTTTTACTCCTAATTAAAAGCTTCCTCTCCTGAATGAGGAAGTATTCATCGCAAATTGTGATTGTCCCATTTTGGCAATAGATATCTTGTGTTCCTCTCCTCAAGTTGATGGCCATTCTGCCAGTATGGTTCCTGCCAATCCCCAGAAGTCCTCTAAGGACCACACTCCTCTCATTTCAGACTTTCCAATGGCTTCATCTAGCTGCCTTGATATTGAGGGAATTGGTATCCAGAGTTTCTTTTTATCAATTGATTTGACAACCTCTATACAGGCCTTGCAATTAACCTCCACCTTTAGGGACTACAATTAACATTGGGTGACTTTCCATGCTCTGGTATATCCTCACTTTAATAAAGAATGGGATGAGGAAGTAGAGCAGAAGGTAGTACTTAGATTACTTAGCCACAATCCTGTTTATTAAACCTTTTACTGATCCTTCCTTTACTTATTATCATCCTGATGTGACCCTCCTGGCCTGAATTTGATCTGGAGCTTTAGTACTTAGAAGAAGAGAGGAGGGTACAGGATGCCTTTATGACTGTGCCCCACTCGGGGAGGTGCTAGACTAGGTTTTCTTTCTTTGTTATTTAAAGTGGTTGCCTGTTGGAGGTGATGTACTAAACTCACATAGATAATGAGACAAGGAAGTTAGAGATGGAGTAATGATGATAATGGGGTGAGTAAGCTAAAATTAGTGTTCGCAGTAGATCGAGGAGCCAGGCTTGACATGCTTTCAACACAACATTCTTTATGATAACTAAACTCACGCTGTCTACTTCACATAAATGCTTTGGGCATCACAGAAAGTAGCACTGAAGTCAATCCTGCTTTCAAAATATGGCTTTTTATCAATTCCACTGAAACTACCACCATGTCTGGAATTTCGGGAAACGCTGCCCTGGAAAAGAAATCAAACAACAACAGTTTCTGTCCCTTAAGAAGGTTCCATCATTTCTGATAGTCAGAGGGGGCTCTGTCTCTTATACCTCTTTCAATGAAGAGTGGGCAATGTTGTAATAGAAACACATTGCAAGTTATAACCTTCAGATCTGATGCGATACAACCACCTCTTCCTTCTGCTCTTGGTTCCGCTTCTTCCCACTGCACCCTGTTGCAGAAGCTATTCTAGACCACTTCTGTGAAAGCTCCACACCATGGTGTGATGCTGGAAATGCATCGGAGGGACAGGGCCTCCGTATCCTTGTCCTTTACTGTTTTTATCATGTGTTCTGTTGTGTTTTCCGCCTGGGCGTTCATGTGGGACTCCTGGCGGTGCAGCTCTCTCTTTTGGTTTGGTGTACAGGCCCATGGCATACCCTTATGGCACCCATGGGTGGGGTGCCTAGTGTATGTTTTTGGGCACCTGTGCGAGGCCCAAAGAGCAGGGCATGGGCTGGTGGCAGCTCCATGCTGAGTTTGACAGGTGCTCTGAGTATCCTCCATTTTGGGAAACCCAGGCCCTGCTATTGGAATCTGTTGATTCCTGATAGGAAACAAAATGGCCCCTGTGGCCTCTTGCTTTCTATTGCCTGTTACCTTGTTTTCCCAAAGTCCTGGGAAGCCCTGACTCTGTCCCCTCCCCCCCTAACTGGTTGTTGGGTGGAAGTTCCATATATGGTGTTGTTGTGAAGTCCAGGCCAGACTGGCTGGAGCCTTCCCAGTGACTCTATTCTGTGGGTATACCCTGTGGGTGGGACCTGGGTGAATGGAGTGTGTGACCAATATGCACTTCTTGTTGTGGATGTCTGGTTTCTGGTGTTTGACACAATGACTGAGACAGCCCTGCCCGAAACTGGTATGAATGCAGTGTGGAGTTTTGAATGGCTGGGTACTTGTCTCAATACCCATAACTTGTTGTGAGTGTCTGGAGAGAAGTGAATTGTCTGAATGCACTAGGAACCTGATTGGCTGCCTGCCTGCATGAATGCCCTTCTGACCGATTGGTTGCCTGAGTGTGACCCAGCAGAATGAATGGGAGATCAACTAGTATATCTGGGGGCCTCTTACTGCTAGAATTCGTGTTCAGAATCTGAAGTCCAAACTACGAAGATTAACTGGAGTGAAACTGAAGCTTGACCTTGAAGCCCTGCTGGAAGAGAATAATTGGTGTTGCTCTCCTTCATCAATCTGAAAGCTGCTGTGTCTCCAAGGACTTACCCAGAGAGGACCTGGTAAGGCACCCTCTTCCCGAGCTACGAGGGACCATCGTGCACCAGCTGATCTTTGCCAAAGCTCCCTGGTAGACAGACCTACGACAGGGTGCCGACCGTAGACGGGGACTGCCGCGGAATCCCAAAGAGAAGCACCCGGACTGTTGTCCAGCACAGTCTTCGACCACTACGGGCTCCCTTTGCCTAAGAACATTTGATCCAAGGACGCTCTCGTCTGCACAGCCGCCCGCCTTATCCCGCCGGAGAAGGCCAGGCCTTCGACGTGCCGAGGAGCATCCGCCGGTGGGTTTCCCGCCACCCAAAAGACCACAGAGACGCTGATGACTCGACGCCCTTGCTGGGCCACAGTTCTTCAAACTCTTTGCGGTCCAGAACTATCTTCATCGAGGTGCCCCGCACGCCTCATCCTCCTTGCAGGACGTTTACGCTTCCCCGTCGATGAGCACCGCTAGCAAAGAAGCTGCCACTTCACCGCCGTAGTTTACCCTGTTCTCCGTCGGAGGTTCGGCGACCCGTGACTCCTGCCTTAAAGGGAGGGCACTCAAGAAGGGCCGTTGATTCCCCGACGAGGAACGCTACAACACCAGAGACTTTGGGGTTGCTGAACTATTGTAAAGACTCTTGTGAACAATATATGGACTGGGCTTGTGATATATCTTCATTCTACAGGTTGCCCAGGTGGGGGGATCTCCACACAGGACTGTGTCTAGGTAATGGGGTCAGTATTCTGCCAATTGTTCTAACCAACTGCTTTCCTCTTATATCTATTGTTGGTTTCCTTAACAATCTGATTTTTGTGACATTTAACCGTACAGTTGATGCACTTTAAAGAGATCTAATAGTAATTGTGGTACCACGTAGAACTGTATATTTGTCATTGTAGATAACCGAGTACAAAGTGAGTTATTGTGATCGTGTACATAACCTTGAATATTAATTATATAAAGACTGTGTTTTAACTGATACAGTGTGCAGACATTCCTTTGTGGGTGCGTGGCGACTACACTGTACCTAAGAACCAGCCTGCATCACCTCCTGAGAAGCTAGGCCTTGATTGCTCGTCCATTGCTACCATAATAGAGAATCTTGGCTGGGTTCCTCTGTGCCTCTCCTCTACCATATAGAGAGCAGAAGTACAGACCCCCCTCCAGTTTTTACACATGGCTTTCAGCTTTTCTGATCTATGGATATGTCCTTTGACTTTAAATGCTGACCTGCCATTCACATTGATAATCTGAGGGCAAATTTAACACTGAAGAGGAAATAAACAGGAAATGCAAGACAGAAAAACATAAGTTGCAAAGAATAAGCCTCTTCTACTAACTTGGAGGCACCTAAAATAATGTCTCTTTTGCGGAGGACTATGACCAGAGGGGAGTAAAGTAAGTCAAAAGGTATCCAGCAGCACTATATGGCAAAAAGATGTTAAGGGAGGTTTTCCTGTTTTCTCTTGAGTCGTGTTCTTATCCCCCCAATCTCCCTTCTTTTCCATCCTGCATTTGTGCGATCTCAATATCAATTGGCCTAGTAAGATCGTTGTCTCTTTCCTACCTCTGTGACCCCTTCCTTGCCTTGTCACGCCTTGAAACACTTGTGCATAGGTGCGTTACAAATGACATATCATATTAAATTATATCGCAATCTGAAGCGGCTACAACATAATACCAATAAATGAATGCCCTCCTTATCCTTAATTTGCTTGTTCTATCCACTGTTCTACTTTACTTTACATACCCTAAAAACATGGCTGTTAATAATGAAATGATTCAGGTAATTCTGTTTCTCAAAGTGCGAAAATGCTAATTAAAGCCCTCTTTCATAATTCTTGATGCGAAGAAGCATAAGGCACAAATGTACCTTTGCTATGATTATATTCTCACGTCCCCAGCAGCTGCCCTGTGGCAGCAGGGCAGGCTCAAAGGTCACATATGCATTCCTGAACACAGCTGCTGGAACACAATGTTCCAACAGACAGAGATTACTTTTTAACTGTATGAACCTCATATCTCTTAAATCTTATTAATGGGCAGTTGTTAAAAACTAAATATGAGCCATGGTTGGTTTTGACATGGTACCTACTGAGATTGTGTGATTATACAATCAAAAGCCATTGAGTTCATATTATTGTCAGCTTGGTAGCCTATTGTCTCGGGAGGATAGCTCGGGGGCAACATGCTCGCCTTGGAAGCAAGACGACACAGAGCACCACAGGTTCGCTCCCCGGGTCTGCGCTTAGAAACCTCTGGGTATTAAGCGCGTTATAACTAACTAATCATGTCATATCTTATCATTAATCATTCATGACAGGGCCTGGTGTTTATTGAGCTGTCTGGGCTGAGTGTACACAAGACACAGTGCCAGCTACTTCTTAATCCCCTGAGCAGAGAGAAGGTATGTCCGTCCCCTTCATCCGAGGAACATGAACACTCCATCGGAAGTCCACCGGAAACTGGTGCTTCAAAGACAGTCCTGTCATTACAATGGCCACCTCACACCAGAGTGCCGATTACTTGAGCCCTTTTGATGTAGCTAGATGGAGTAAGGGGGTGGAGTTAGCATAGACCAGGCGAGAGCATCCGTCCACAGAAGGGTCTCACCATCTTGGATTTTGCTAGCACTCACAAACTTCCTGCTTCTCATTCTTTCCTGCTCACAAGACAGTCTGAGTTTGACATCAGAAGGAAAAAGACACTTGTAACAGCAGCCAAGGTTGGACTCTTAACAACAGGCTTGTTGTGTACCAATCAGCTGTCTCATTGTGCCTATTTAAAATGGCGGGGGGATATCCCCTTAGCTGATTTATCTTTGGAATACTGTTGAAGAATGATTTCAGCTGGAACTCTGTTGCAGGTACAGTCTGCTCCAAACTCCTCTGCCATAGAGGTGAAGACAGGCAACTCCAAGGAAGAGGCAAGCTCTTCTACCTAACCATACCAATTGATGACCAGGCCTACTGACAATGACACACTAATACCGAAAACACTGCTAACTGAAGGTGACAGAACCCTGCAAGTTGGCCTTGCAGAAGAACAAACTTACCTTGCAAGGTATAAAATAAGCAGTGTCGCATAGCAATCTGCTATAGAATTGTTTGCTAATTAAATTGCCACTTGTGTAGCCAACCTAGCTAATTAAGTTACCCTGTTCAATGAAAGCACAGATCGCCTGAATTCCTCTCTTGTCTTCAGGGCTCCATCCACCCTCTTTCCTCTGTTCACCGCAAGTTCAAAAGGGATAATGGAGAGAGAGTGCAGTAGTCTCCTCCACCCTTGTGTGCCAAAGGCCTGTGTGAGTATGCAAGCAAAAATCTTTTTTTCTTTTTCAAATAATTGCAAACCGAAAGTAATCGGGATAATACCTTTATTAAGCTAAACGTATCCTGTCTGCCAAAGACAAGCATGTATTAACTTTATTTTATTTTTTAAACGTAGTCATTCTATTCCATTTAAAAAAATGTAATTTGTTACATAATGCATGATTACTGTAAAACACTGCATGGTCTCCCTGCTTTATAGTAAAGTGTAGATTAGTATATCTAAATATAGTGCCAACTATATTTCATTCTGTTGGGGAAAATGCATCATATCGACAAGTGGACACTTTTGAAAATGTACATGATCAAACGGCCAAATGCTTTTGATGGCGAACCTAGTTCTGTAACCTGTTGGTTAAATGCAGCTTGCACCTAGTGCTCCACTTAGGAGCTGATCCCGTACTCCTTGACATCCTGTCTTATCACCCTGTTTCATTATACAAGCTACCCTGAAAATGAGATGGCCGCTGACTACAATATTCCACCTAGTTTTCTCAGTTCTCTACCTGCTACACCATCCACTCTGCTTAGTGTCTTATTTTCTTTCCTCTTACACAATGAATAGACAAAGCTAACTAGATGTGTACACATAGCAGCGACTAATAGTTCCATCCAGTCTGTACATCTAGAGATCTACTGCACTACCATCACGGTAGTTGGCCTCCAGAGCTCGCTTTGCTCTGGGATTATGATTCCATTATATATTAGCACCTGCAGTAGAGAGAGCAGGCAAAACTGTTTTCAGAGCCTTTTTATCATATCTATTTTTGTCCATTCATGCAGTTGATCTTTTACAGACAAGCATCCAGGGCTCGCACAATATTTTCACCAACTCATAGTCGAGTACATTTTAAGAAGGGCCAGTACCATTTGCAGAGGATGTTGGAAACTTTTATTTAAACTTTGCTTAGTTTGCAGTAAATGTCAAATATAATTTCACGGTGCTGGGTTGGCCTCTGGGTAGCAGCAGTGTGCCAAACTAAAGTGGGATTGTGGTCACATGCACCATTTTTGCAGAAAGCACATTTAAATGTGTTGTCATCCGTTGCCATGGGTCGAATGCATTTCTCTTAGGTCGAGTGGGTAAACTAAGTTACTCAAACTGCAGGTCTAGTGGAATTTTAAAGAACTTGCAAGGTCTGAATTATCTCCCTAATGTTTTATTTCAGTTGTAAACAAAACTGATGCATTTTTGTTAATGTTTTTAATAATATAAAGTCTCTTCTGGTGGCGTTAAAAATATTAGTACACCATTGCTAATCAAATGGGTTTGTTTGCTAATCAAGAACATTTTAATTAGCAAACTCTGCTAACCAATTCTGGAAAACGAATGTATGCCTTGCCTTGTCCCTGAAACCCTTGTCTGGGTCTCTCAGCACCAACATAAATGTCCCCTGGCTCTTCCTACATCTCTCAACTCCCTTGATGCAGTTTTGGGTACCTGTAGCACTGTCCAAGCTCCTGCAAGGCAACCGACAGAGTCATCTTTGACCTTGACTCTGACCGCCTGAACATCTCAGAGTATCACTCTGTCAACGCCAACCCACTCTGCTGTTTTAGCATCTGAGACCCGTTGAGTCTTCTTCTGTCTGAAACTCGACACTGCCTGGTTACCAGCTTTTTCGTGCTCCAAGGTGTCGCAGGAGAACCACAATGTAGGGTTGAGCCAGTTAAGTCTGCTTGCCTCCAAAGGCAAGTCTCCACTTCCCTGCAGGTTTCATTCCACAAGCCAGTGCAACTTCAGAACAGCACTGCACCATTGGAGCCCATTGCTATCACTCGTCACCTCGAACCTTTCCCCGGTCTGCTTTCTCCGTGTTTTCCCTTGCAGGTGTGGGGCAGTGGAGATTTTAATGGCTAGATCCTATTTTTTATAGAACTTTGGTTGGACATGCTTACATTTTGGTACCACAATACTATTGTTGTTTGGATTGTTTCTGTACCAGCTCACATCCCTTCTAAAAAGTACAGCCTACTCTTGGCCTGTGCTACCAGAAATGGCAAAAGAGGTCACCTGTCGGCTATCTCTGTTTTTATAAGGACATGGTGGGGACTGAGAGGTGTATTACAGGGATAGAGCCGAGTCTAGCTAGCTTCTTCCCCACAGGGACCAACTATTCAGCTCTGGTGGTTCCCTCAATCTACCCAACCATTTCCCCACAGTGACCAGTCTACCTAAGATCTTTAAATATTGTCATGTATGTAGATGACTAGGTATGGGAATACATGGTCCAAGCTGTGTCTGCCCTTGATAACAATAACAGCAATAATTGTTTTTGGTATAGCACGGCATACCAGTTAACAATTTCCTAGCACTTGGCAACACGTGTTAAAAATTAACATTATTATTACTCACACTTGTACTTCTCAGTTTACGACCTTGAAAGAATGAAGGCATGAGTTGGTCAAAAGAGATTTCATAATTCCATGCAGCAGCTCCTCCTATTTGGAGGTATGCATAGTACATGCCGTACACGTGCATCCATCCACCCTGATGTGATGAGACATCATCGAGGGAGAGTGACCGTAATCACATTGATTGACCCAGATTGCCCAGCCTTAGGCTGCATTGGATTGGTCATGTGTGCCCATGATCATTGTTGCTGTGGTCACATGAGTACCAGTAGGTTTGGACTGTCTGTGGCATGAGCCCTCACCTAGTGCGATGCATCTCTGAAGTCTTAAGTTACCCTCCCACTGTACGCAACTTGGGTGCAAGCGTTACGCCCACATTTTCCACCTTTGTTTCCATGTCCTGCTTCTCCACTATACTCTTGAAGTTAGTCCATATTAGATCTGATAGGTCTCCACTGCCCATTTCTACCAGCAACCTCCTTTTCGCCCTCCTCTTGTAATAACTCCTTCTTGCTCTTGATAGTGCTGCCGCCCCTTAAGTAGAAGATTGAGGCCACAGGCAGTGTGGCAAGCATGCCCACCAAACCAGTGGCGTTGTGCAGCACACAAGAAATTCAGACTCACTGGCCACCTACCTGACAGTGTTTCTTTCAGGCGTAATGCCTGTGAATTTAGGTGGCAGAAAGGACGCTTTCACTTTCTTCCAATGGATGCGCTGATAACCAAATGCAAAGGAAAGTCACTCCTCCCACACTTCTGGATTTACTGGTTCCTGTGGCAGAGATAGTCCTTTATCACTTTATGCCCCCACTATGTGTATATTTGTCAAGTGATCAGTACCTGTTAACCATGGAAGATGGACAGTTTCTCACACCTAAGTCCTAATGCCCCCACGGCTTCTGATTGCAGATTGGCACACCCTCACTTCTTATTTCTGCCTCCTCAGGTACCCATGACAGAGGTCCATTGGGAGCACTGTAGTGCATGGGTGTAAGATTGATGCCTTATACAAGAGTTGCTTCCTTCCTCATTTCTCAACATGTCTGAATTTGCATCTTTTAGACATAGGAACCCTGTTGAATCCTAATCATATCATCATGATCATGCTGAAAAAATAATCTAATAAAAAGTTGGTCCAGTGTCAAAGATTGTTACACACTTATAATGAAGGTGCTGGCCATCAGTGCAGTCATTTCTGATAGGTGAGGGTAAATGCTTAAAACCTGGAGAAGACTTAGCCCGTTTTTATTTTTTTAATGTATTCCATCTTTAGTAAATGTTTTTCATATTTTCCATCAAGGAAAAGGGTAGAAGCAATGTTAATAGCATATCTTGAGTCAGCCTCTAACAGGAGCATATCCCTCTTTGAAGTAGTAGTAGAGCGCTCTACCAAACCCTCACCCGACCCCAAGGTACCAGCAAATCAGGAAAAATTTGACAGAATCAACACATTTTTTATCAGATAAATAGGCAAAATCTGAGAGACCATTGAATCAACCTCCAACAGCATTAGCGTCCCATGCACCGCAGTACACAAACTACCCCTCTGGACTGAATTCTCGAATCTCTCTCCCCCGGATCTCCTAAAAATCCCTCAAACCTGCTTCTCACTCTGATGATATCATCCCGGTCTCCATCATTAAACAATTGATGGCCCCAGTGCCCAGCACTCTCCTCAGCATCATTAATGCTTGCCTCACAGAAGGGTCCTACCCTGACACCCTCAAAACTGGTCTCATACGACCTCTTTTGAAAAAACCAACCCTAGATCCAGCCGATCTATCCAACTACTGGCCCATTACAAACCTCCCGTTGATTGTCAAAATCTTGGAAAAAGTAGTCGCTACACAACTAGTCACCAGAATCAAACTAATTCCCCTCCTAAATTACTATCAGTTAGAGTTTCGACCCAAGTGTAGCATCGAGACAGCAACCATCCAGGGGGTGGATGATGCCCTCCAAATCATGGATAAGGGGAACTCATGCATCCTCATCCTCCTTCACCTCCTGGCTGCATTCAACACTGTCGAGCACCACATCCTCCTCTCCCTCCTTCCTGACAGTAGTTTAACTCCTACCTCTTGGGCAAACACCAGGCCGTCCAGGTGAACTCATTGTGTTATAACCAACTCCAGGTCTCCTGTAGAGTCCCCCAAGGCTTCATCCTCTCTCCAATTCTTTTTAACCTTTATATGGAGCCATCATCTAGTCCTAGATGTTGACTGTCTACCTAAAACTAAACCCACCAAGACTGAATTTGTCCTCATCAGTTTGCCGTTAACAAAATAACATGTCCAACAATGGCTCAATGATATGCACCTAGAAGGATTTGACTCAGCAAAATCCTCAGGCTTCACCATTGACAGCAGCCTGTCCTTCCAGAAACACATAGGCAAGAAAGCCCAAACAGCCTGGCTCTGACAATCAAACCCTTTATCCGGCTGCAGGACTTCCGGAGTATAGTGCAGCCCTTTGGGTCTGACACATCGATGGGGGAAATGCCCTCCTGATAGGGCTTGCAGCTGCTTGCTTGGCTCCCCTAAAAGCAGTACAACTTATTATGGGTGCACGGAAATTTGACCAAATCACAGCATGCTACGTAAACTACATTGGCTTCCTCTCCAGCCTAGGATACTGTTCAAGACTGCATCTACAAAGCAGTCACAAGTAGCACACCAGCGTACCTGGTGGTGAAGCTCCACATATCTGGTGGCACAGGCTCCTCGAGCAGCAAACTGACCAACCAGTTTCAATCACAACTTGTCAGCAAAGAGAGGACATGCAAACAATCTTTCTTGTCACACACCCATCTTCTGGAACTTGTTGTTGGTTTGGATGCCCCTACAATTATCCAAATTCGCAGGTCTCTCAAAACATGTTTTTTCAACAACACATGACCAAAGACTAATTCCAATGGATGTAAATACTCATGCACAGACCTCAACTCACAGTACTGCACTACTGTTAAAATATGCCGGCATAAATGCTGGCTACCCACACTCTGTACAGCACTCTGCTGCTCTCGAGCTAGGTCTGCGCTTTAAACAATCAAATAAATAATAGATCAAAAAATAAACTTGTGAAAGGTAACACCAAACCCGTTTATAATATTCGGAAAAGATTAAAATAGTGCAACAATAGTAAAAGAACAACAAATCCTTATCAAAAGGGCAGCATATTCCTGAATCTTATTACAAAGAATACACACCACGGTGGTAATATGTCTTCCATGTAGAGGACATTTTGATGAACCGGTTGCTTCAGGTCTTGTTTTATGTGCAGATGAATAGTATTGTGAGTTGACGGGCAACATTAAGCATTAAACATTTGCAGGAAAAACAGGCTTAAAAGTGCTTCCATGCGCTAAACATAATAGCTCAGCGGGTTGAGCGCTCGCTGCTGTGATCTGAGCGTGATCTGCAGGTAGCATGTTCGAATCCCGGCAAGGCCAACTCAGCCTTTCATCCTTCCGAGGCCGATAAATGAGTACCAATTTCGGTTGGGTGATATTGAATGTAAATATGTGTTCTGTAAAGCGCTTTGGATTAAGGCGCTATATAAATAAGATATCATTATCATAATAAAATAAGAGAAAAATCAGTAGAATTCACCATGGTGTTTGATTATAAAAAAAGTTGTCATTGTTATAAATGAAATGATTGGTTATATATAACACGCTTAATAGCCAGAGATTTCTAAGTGCGGACCCAGGGATCGAACTCGTGTTGCTCCGTGTCCTCTTGCTTCGTAGGCGAGCATGTTGCCCCTGAGCTAGCCTCCCAAGACAAAGTCACCCAATTATAAATAAACGTTGTACCAAAAAGATATGAAGCAGAAACTTGAACCAGAAAAAAAGGCTTCTGGAATTTGTTGGGGGTGGTCCCATTGGTGACAGAATAAAAGAGAATAAGGGGGAGAGTAGGGCACTAAAGGTAGAGGATAATAATTGTGTGACTTTGCCAAGGAGACAGTAAAGATCCTTCCCAGCTAATAAAAATGTACAGTATGGCTCCCAGAGGTGCTGTGGCTATAAACTATAGCCAGTGTTTGCACATGATGTATGATCCTGTGATGTTATGTAGTAAAAATTAGTTGGGAAGTAGCTGCAGTAATTCAAAGTGTGGTGTATTCATGGGAAAACATCTGCCCTGTACTTAACATGCCCTAAGGTACTTGTATAGGGCTTCACAGGATTTATAAAACTCAAGGGGGAAACCATCCTCTCTGGGTGACATGTCTATTACCATATCCCCAAAAGCCTTACCAACTTCCCGATGCAAAATTGATGTGCCAAGGTAATACTCATCATCTGCATACAAGGAGGGGAGGTCTAGACCTTCCATGAAATTCCATTTCACAATCAGTGACGCAGAAGCCCCAAAAGTGTGAAGTTATCCAGAATAAGTTACACATGGTTTAGACATATCAGTTGGGTGAGAGACCAGAAAGCCATCATCTGCCATCAGGCAGAGGAACTCTGGTAGACATCTGTTGTTTTGTATGTTTAAAGGCTTAACACCTCCCAGATTTCTCTCCCTGTTCATAGTGTCTTTGTTTGGAAACAAACACTGTGTAGTCTTTGTTTCATGTAGTGTAAAGTTAAGTCCCTTTTGGCTTTGGCCAAATAAACTGGGTCTCTGTACATTGGTTAAATATTTGATTGTGGCCTACAAGGTTTTCAATTCTTTTTAATGTCATTTTGTATGGATTGACACCTTTCATAATACACCTGAGTCGAATGCCCAAAGCATCCTCGTGGATGACGCTAAATATTCATTAAGGAATTTTATTTTAAGGGGTTTATGTATTGAACTCTTTACATCCGGTTGTCTCTAGAGACAGACATTCATCCTGCATATCCCAAAGGATGGCTTGAGGATAGGTAGTGTGAGCAGCATAGATGCCAGTTCATGGCCACATAGGCTGTTCAGATGGGTTGTACAAATGACTACTGTAGAGCAAAATGGAATCCCAGATTTGGGATACCCGTGTCCCTGCACACCTTGGGGCTGGAACAACCAGTCAAAATATAGCGTTATGTAAAGCAATATATTATTATGTGACCATTAGGCTGAAACATGTCTGGGGATGCTTGTGGTCTTGTGCAGAAGGGATGTGACCTAGCAGTTCAGGCTGCACTACCCCTTTGGGGTGGGGCCAAGCCTGATTTGCATATGGTTTTTCCCCTTCTGTAATGGTTTGGCAGGCGAAGAACGATGGTCTGGAGGGTTGCCCAGAGCAATGCCAGAGTTTAAGATTCATTCTAAACCTTCCAGCCATCACCTCTTTTGTTTTGCAGGTAATATTTTTATTAATTGTTAGAGAATGATAGAAATTACCTTTTATTCCTTTTATGCTATATTTTGACTGGTTATTCCAGCCCCAAGGTGTGCAGGTGACAGGGGTATCTCAAATCTGGCATTCCATGTTTTACCTCCTCTGCACCCACAGTGAGGTATAAACGTGTAACATTATTTGTATTCTATGTAACTTCGCTGTGAATTTGAATACTCCTCTCAAATGACTACTTTGTACAGTAACATTGCTAACATTTGGAAATAATCTATCCTAGCGCTTGTACCACGGACAGAAAAATGTGGGTGCACTCTGTGTCGAGATGGTGACACAGTCACCATGGTTCAATCCAGCCTATGATCTTAAATCATGCCCGATAGGATTCTCCCATCTTTCTAGGTTATCATGCCCAGCCTACATCATCTGACAAGCATTAGGTTGCATACCAAGTTTGATTCATGCCCCCACCCCAACATAGCTGGTATTGAATCCACCCCAAAGAGAAGTCCGTTCAGGTTCAGATGGGAGAAGAAGCCTAGCTTAAGACCATTAGGAGGACAAGATGAGTCAAGTACCGATTTATGGGCAACTACACTGATTTTGGCAAGAATGATTTGAGCATCCTCATCATGCCAAGCTATAAGTATTCCATCCTCTAAAGACTTGTGAAATAGGATAGCCACCCCATCTTTTTTCCCTTGCTTAGTCCTGCACAATAATAGCACACACCTCCAACTCCAACCCAATCCCTCTGATGTTTCATCGATTCCTCCATTGTAAGGCGGGTTTCCTGTAAGTCACCATATGTGGCCATTTAGACCTCAGGTATTGCAATATTTTCTTTTTCTTAAGATAATTGTTAGTGTCATTGGTGTTCACAAAGAGAATCTTAAGTGAAGTCTTTGGAAAGGAGGGTGAGCATATCAACATGTAATAAACTCACGTGACTGAGGAACGGCAAAACCAAGTCCTCACAAAGGTCTTGCAGGGCCATGTAAATATTTCACCATCAGAAATACAGACTTCAAAGAAAGAAAAGAACAAGAAGTGAACCTAAGCATAGCTGAATATTTTATATTAACTTGTCACCATCAGCACTTTGAGAGACAGACAACAATGCGTTCATCGGGTGTAGCTGCCCTTGCACAATGTCACGTGTTTTGCTTTTCACAGAGTGCACAGATATATTTCTATTTTTCTCCCCAGTACACTGAATTAAAATACTTTGGACGCTGGAGGGCAAGTATTCACACACACACACACTCAGCTAGGCTGTAAAATAACTTTTTTATTCACCAAAAGCATACATAAATGAATAAGTGCAACAAGAATAATAAATGCATAAAATAAATCTAGATAAAATACATCACTGATGACACAGCTGCAAAGCACATTCATCTCGCAATCAATCCCTGAAAATCTCCCAAACAGTTAGGCAGAGAGATCTTGGAATCAACGCGCCTGGAGCCATGCATCCATCCTCTAGTGAAGCTTTCTGTTGGACTACTCTGGTGCCCCTTATTTTAAGCCATCTGCAAATGCGTGATGGCAATTTCCAGAATTTTCTGGCTTTTCAAGTCTCTACCTGTTGACAGACCTCGTCGGCCCTCAGCTGGAGTGACCCACGGTAACCCCAAGATGCAACAATTTTCCCTTTCTCAAGGAAGCAGAAAAAACAACTACGTAACTTCTCTTTGGCTTTAGCAAATTCCATGATAATGTTATCAAGTACCAGCCGGCACCTGGCTCATTCTAGCCTATGCGTGCATGTTCTTTCCAACGTGTCCTTGGAGCAATACAGAATAACATAAGCAATAGGCAGCGTTAAACATGTTTACCAGTGGAATAATACAAGAAGAGTTTGCATCAAGTGTAGCTTCCACTGAGGCCTGGAGCAAATGTCCATTATGTCTCTGGGCACACCCAAAATGCACTGCACACAGGCACCATGTTTTAATCAAAAGCATTTACAGCATGTCAACCACCCAGGGAGCATGATGCGCCCAAAGCAAGGAAAGTAGAATGAAAAGGGAGAGAACCTTCAGAAAACATTGCTATTTGATGACACAACAATAAAGGGAAGAAGAATAATGCAAGCCCTGTATTAGCTGAAATACTGAGAAAACTATGTCAATAGGTCCGAAAAGGAAAATGATCAGTATAAGACGGCATCACAGCAGGTAACACTCCACTCAGGTCCTTGTCATACCATAACAGAATATGACTTCATATTTCACACATAGAAAGCAAATATATTTTCTCCTGTAAGGGGTCAATCGAAAGAGTCGGACACAGTGGCATATTCGGTTAAAAACATTTATTTCTCAAAACAATAAGAGGGTTGGGGAAAATCCTATCTATCCCTCCTTGCCAGAGGGACTACCCTGCCTCAACAAAACACTGGTACGTCTGTGTCAGGATGTTAAATAAAACAAAAGCGTCCTCCAATGTGTGTCCAGACCCTAAACTGACCCTTACATTCTAAACTTAATATAATGTGTACAATGGAATTCACATAAACTATTACTTGTAGCCACGAGGAAAGGGGTTTTACCTTCCCCTAGATTTCTTCTGGTAATCAAAAGGTTTTATCAATCATTGTTCTGGTTTACTCTCGTGCCAGGATATTGCTTTTTTTCATAAATGCCAGTTCACTTCCTTTCCCACTCCTGGTTTACTCTCCTGCCAGGATAACACTATTTCCATAAATGCAAGTTTGTTTCTCTTTCACTCCAGATTTACTCTCCTGTGAGGATAACACTATTTCTTTAAGTCTCTTTCTCACTTATGTAGGTGCAGGTTCAGGCTCACCATTTGCCTGGTTAAGTACCATGCCAGGGCTTTTATTCTCGCCATTTAGTCTGCCTTTCATCCACAATTGTAGGCTTATTCAATGTTGGTTTGCTAACCCCCTCTTGTTAAAGTTTTTAACCCTCTTTTCACAGTTTTGGGCTACTGGCCCCTTTTTTACCATTCACAGTAATTACTCTTTTCATGTGTTGGGTCACCGACCCTTTCTCCGAATTATTTGTAAATATTTCAAGGCCTTGCTTTGCCTTCCACATGTTACCTCTGCAACACGGCATTCATTCGCAGGCTCTCTGGGCTTATCAGGCATCTCTTGTCTCTCTCACGTCTCAGTCTCTTCGGTTTCTACGCTTTGCTGTCTCAGTGTGTTTCCTGTCAGCAGGGCAGCCCTCGTGTTGCTCCTTTACCACGTCGTGGGCTTCATTGCTCTGATTTTCCCACACGCCTCCATGTCAGCCTCAATTGCTATCTCCTTGCTTTGCTCACATACAGTGTCCTCGATCAGCGGCAGCACCAGTCACCAACTCACTTGGTTTCTGTCACTCTCTTCACTTCATAAATTGTGGTAAATTTAAAACTCACGGTCCTGCCAAACCTTTTCCAAAGACTGAACCGTTGTGTTGGCTTACTTGTTATAGTCATCCTCATTGCTCCATCACTTTTCCTCTTCCCAGTACTGAAAGGGGAGGGTGATACTGTGTTTGAGAGGGAATACCTATATGTTCTTCATCTATATCACAATAGGTCACAATCAGTGTTTCCTCTAAGCTGTGTGGATGTGCGCTTGCCCAGCTTCCTTTTGGGTGCCGCTCAGAAGATTTTTAGCAGCGCACACAGACAATTTTCACCTATTAAGAAAACATTTAATAAGGCACAAGTCACAGCAATTACTTGAAATGTTCTTTCTCTTAAAATAAGCAACTAGTCTTTATATTCTGCTCATTTGCATTACACTACTATGCAAGAGTGACTGTAAACACCCAAAATCCCTAACAGCAAAATACACACATAAGAGGTTAAAAACTAATATGAAAAACTGGCTCCATGAACAGAAGAATCTAACCAAGATATTCCTGTACACATTAACCTGATAATGTTCCCTCCCCACCCATGACTCCTAAGCTTGATTCTACCACTTTTTTACCATATGACTAACTTCTGCCCCAGAACACATTAAGATGGTACCGGACAGCCTTGACTCTTACTCTCTTGGCTCTGCGAAAGATTAGCAGATGTGTACGTATATCCACTTGTTTTATGTTTGTTTTAATATGAATAACATTCACATGCCAGAATTTCTATTACTCATTGTGCATTACAGAAAGCATCAACCATACGATGCACTTGAACTACCTGCTCTAATATCGGATACTGACTGTAGGTAAGCAGGCTACCTGGATGTATAACCTTATCCCATACTTCCTCTTCTTTGTACATATGTCACGCAAGTGTTTTGAAGCGGCCCCCTTGCAAGTTAACACTTTATAAAACTCATATGAATTTGCCCTGTAAGGATTTTGAGAAGGCAAATGTGCTGCTCATGGTCTCCTACTGTTGCATTACTAACATTACCCTATACGTGGAGAACAACATTGCAATATAATTTACTTATGGGTATGGACTATGCCTGGGATGGCTTGTCCATAGTATCAGGGCACTGGATATTCAGACAGGGGAATGCTTTCCACACAATCTGCCTCGTTTCCAAGTGTTCAGAGTTCCTTTGGGCATAGACCTTCACACATTCTATGGTAACTCGCTGCTATACAAAAACGGTTTCATGAAGCACTGTGTAATCCTACACAATGATATAAGGGTGGAGTATGTTGAAAACAATCTTGTATGCGCTGCAAAAGAATTGCGTACATGCAGAGTCATGACATTCTTAAAATGCACATAATATGTTGAAGCATTAAATATGCCTTGCTTGCAAAGTATTGTGGGTCTGCAAATATCCCAGTGAGTGTTTACTGCTACAATCCCTCACTTTTTACAGTGCTCTATCAACTAGTATTGGAGGCTAGCGCCGGGGCCGGGGAAGGGTATGGGTGGAAGAGCACAGGTCATCACTCCTTGCGGGTGATGAACAAAGCAGCACATTTCAAAAACCAAATCAGACGTTTCGGCAGTACACTGAAGGAAATGTGTTGCTTGTTTGCTGAAGGATAGGACATTCTAGTACCCGTCTAGACAAAAGCTCCTTCTTTTGCTTTCTATGATCAGTGGCTGAGGGCTTTTCAATATAACCATGTGCCCTGTGTGTATCGTCTCTAGCATCCCCCTGCATCTTATTTAACTGATAACAAAGAATTACAGAATAGGGATCCATAGTTATAGAAGAAGGCACTCAATCAGTTGTATCTCTGATGAATTGATGCTATTAACTTAAAAGGCATATAGATGGGACTTTCTTCAGCAGGGCTCCATAATAAACCTCAGTAAGGCACTTATTTAATTTGATCTAGGCTGTGGTGTGGAAGGATGGGCAAAACTATAGACTTTATTATGTGCCCTGTCATTTAACTTCCTACGTCAGTGGTATAAGCAGGTCTCTAATCAGATTTTGCTCCCTACTTGGAATCAAACGATTTTTCAGGGAGTCGAAAAGTAATTCGCTTTGCCAATAGGTATACTGCTTAATAAAATATGTTCTTCCCCTTAGAATTCCGGTTGAGATCAGGCGTTAATATTATTAGAGGTCCTTCCTATGCCACTGCTCTACTGGTCACTAATTCGAAAAAAGATCAGTGGAACGTTGTGGGTCGAAGCAACATTTTCATGGTTTCTCGTTTTTGTTAGGCACATTTTGTTTTTTTAGGGAGTAAAAATGGATGGTGTATACAGCTCTTAGCTGTAAGGCTGGTTTTATCAATACCCACAGGACACGTAATGTGGATAGTGAGCAAGGGCACAGGAATTTTTTATCATATTCGAGGTGCAGTTATTCTGATGCAATAATCATCCGTACACACATTATTAGAAGCATGTTCTCCTGGCCCTTGAATTACTTCATTAAAGTGGCACTTGAACTCCTATCAGTATGTTTTTTGACACATTGCTTTTAATTGCCATTAATTCATTGGCAAATGTATTCTGTCAGGATTTCTTGACAGCCACATATATTTGTGTTTTGTAGTACTTATTAGTGATTTTCCAGTGGCATAAAACATTTGCAAGGTACTGTGGCAGATGTTGAAGACTTGGACTGGTTGATGAGTTTTCTGTTTAATCACATATGACATTTTATTTTAGCCTTTGTGTTTGGGAAACGTGTTGTAAGATTTGTCAAGAATTGCAGTGGCTGGGAAGAGGAAATTCCTTTCCAAACTCTCTTCTGCGACAGTAGCTCACTAAATACGCATGGTCACAAAGTGGCTTACCTCATTAGTCAGTTGCGCACATGGAAAATAATGTGCGCACAACAGCAAACCAGTTGCGCACATAGAGAAAAATATTTAGAGGGAACATTGGTCACAATAGGTATGTTGTATAGATGCATGGTTGTCATCAAATACTGTGGTCACAAGGTCATTTTGGTCAAGTATTCTCTTATCCCCCTGGAGCTTGTCTCCTCCCATGTGGTCCTCATGCAGATAGCCACCCCAGGGTCGGTGTCAGGTAGCTTCTGCCTTTCCCTGGCCAAGTAAGAGAAGATTCCCTCCTGAGGATTAGTGACGATCGTGCAAGATTCATCACACTCCCCATACAAAATAATCACTGTGGGAGATTTTCAACACTATGCGATGGGACTGTAGATTTTAAGCGGGAGCAGGATTTATCTCATTCATCATCTTCCTTGTTACGATTTGCTTGTATATCCGGTGAGGTGGAGACATTTATTTGTATTGTTGCTGTTGCAATCCCATCTATCACCTTTTTCATAATTTTGGGTATGTTTCTTTTTGATATATCTGATTATTCACCAATGGGCAACATGTCCATGGCTACCTAGTGGGCTGAGGAAAGTTTTGTAAATCTTTTGGTTGCGTGTATTCTGTAGTTTATTGTCCTTTGTCATGATATTCGTACGGGTTCTAAAAGGCCATATTTAAGATCCCATAATTTGGGCACAGCGAAAATTTCCAAAAGTCCTTTACATTTTTTCCATATTAAGTTTGGACTAATCTGCTGACACATACATCTTATGCATCTTACATAGGAATAGATTGTTTTTCTTGGAAAGTTTTAAAATCAGTTCTGTATGCAAATGCAGCAGAAGGCAGATTATGAATGGAGCAGGTCTGGTGTCAATAGTCTAGGGGAAACCGTAAAAGGCTCATATTATCGCAGCTGTTATGATCCTCTAGATCCATAATAGCCATCGCTAGTTTGCCCATCTTGGTTCATTGCCCTCAACCCTGTTTTCCATCATGGTCTTTAACTTCAGTAAGCCTACTAGCATGTGTTTAAAGATTTTCCATAATATTCCAAAGTTCCTTGTGCATTTCTGTGGTTTGGACATGTATACCAACACATATTTTACAGAGAGATGTCATTTGCTAACCAGGCAGTGACACTGTGAGCTGTAAATCTGCCTTTTGGAGCCCAATTAGCTGCTCTTTACCATCTACTTGAGTCACACCCGAGGGTGACTTTGTTGTATGTGATTCATCAATGTGATTATAAGCACAATGAGAGGGATTGATATGCAAAGATAAATAGGCTTTCGCCTTGACTTGTGCTCAATGTCAGTATCAGTTCAAATACATCTGTGAATTTGACCTCTGTCAGTTAGTTCTCATCTGATGTTTACAAAATGCAATAAGCAAGGGAAGGTATGAAGGGTTAAGAGTATTAGCTGGGAGGAAGGGAAAGGGGTTATGTGTACCCTGGCGTGAGACAGGTGAGGGAGGTGGCGGCCTTCCAGAGGCTGTCTAGTTGGTGGGACAACCGACTGGGGCAATCTTCTGGCCCCTTTCTAAAGTGGGTGGTGCCAGATATAGGTCAGGGGTCTGTTCCGTCCAGTGCACCCTACCCATCCCCCTCTGGCCCCACTAAGGAAGGGTGGGCTGATGGGGCAGTTCTCTTTAGAAAGAACTCACTCCACAGGAACATAGAAGAGGGATTAGTCAATTTTAAATGGATTGTCTTCTGGAGAAAAGATATGTATTGAGATCATTAATTTGGTTTCAATGCAGTTTTGGAGCGGTATGAATTAAATATTGTTAGGTGTGTGAGGGGCTTGAGAACATAACGGCCAATCCTGGTAGAGGTGACAGCTTAATATATCTGCTGCATCCAATTGCATTACTGCATGAATTTCCCGGATTGCACTCCTGGGACTGCCAAGCCAATCTTAGTTCCGACGTCTTGTGCAAGAGTGCAAACGTCATTGAGTGAAAGTTCTTTGTGTGGAGGAGGAGAGAGTGAGGGAAGGCAAAGGATGTAAGGGAGAGAGGAGTAAGGAGGGATTCCCATTACGATCCGTAAGAAATCTACCTTGGTGTCAGTGTCCCATTGGAGTGCAGTAAGGTAAGGACTCAGAGCGCATCTCATCTCCTGTTTAACAACAATTTTATTTGCAGGTTGCAGTGTGCCCCTTCCTTCCCAGCAGTTCTGGTGGATAGGTGTATTTTCTTACTGTTGGCACTGCCCCTGGCCTGCAGTGAGGGAGGTGCACACAACCTTGCCCCCGAACACGGGCCGGAAAGCAGGGGCATCACTATTGTTGTGTTTTCTTAAAACATTAATTGATGGGGGATAGAGTGAAGCAAAAAGACTCCCAGGTACAACATTGGCACCACTTCAGCAATCCCAAAATAAAACATGTCTTTCCTCACCTCTCTGTGAGTGTGTATCTTTAGCTTTGTGTTCCTTATTGTGACTTTACCGTTTGGCTATCTACAGTATGTCCAGACCCCAAAGACCATCACAAACTTTGCTAACAATTATGAGCCAGGTCTCTACATGCATGTGAAGGCCATACCACCTGCACAGCTCCAAGCCTGATTAAAACCAGCATTGGCAATACTACAGTTTTCGCTTATGTGTATTCATGGGAAAGGTTTTTGCCAGGCACTGATGTAGGGGTATTACTGGCCATTGATGGTAGCAGCTGCAAAAGGTTGCGAGTACCTGGGAATATAACAGCAGTCCCTGGCAAATGCCTAATACTTAAACACAATTAAAAACTGTCGGCTTTGCCAATGCTTGTTTTTAACAGGATTTCATTGAAGGGCACACTTATAAATTGAGTGGCTGGAGGCAGACCTGGTTGAGACATTTATATTCCACCAGAAGTACAAGTTACTTACTCCTGGTAACGTTCTTTCGATTGGATGTTCCTCCCACGCATTCCTCATTTTATGATATTATATCTCTCCAGCCTCACTGCTTCGGAAAACATTTTCTCTTGACAGAGAGCGCTGTATGTGATGTTGTTGCGTCAATGTCCATCGAGGGCCTCCGTCGAACGTCAACGTCATCATCACCATAAATAGCGCATGTAGCGCCTGTTGGCTTCAGTTCTGTTTTTATTTTCCCTTCATGGAGGAATCAACCAGGCTAAGACCGTAGGCTCTCAGAAAGCGCAGAGTGTAATGCATGCAAATTAGACGGCGGTGTAGGCTGGGAGGAGCGATGAGGAATACGTGGGAGGAACATCCAATCGAAAGAATGTTACCAGGGGTAAGTAACTTGTTCTTTGAATGGATTGTGCCCTCCCACGTATTCCTCATCTTATGATAGACTCCCAAAGCAGTAACAATTTGGAGGTGGGAGTATCAATCAATTTATTCATGGACCGAATGGAGGACGGCCTTAGCAAAAAGTCCTCCTTGACTGGAGGAAGAATCCAGGCAGTTGTGTTTGACAAATGTATGAATGGACGACCAAGTGGCAGAAAGTTGGCAACGTTAGCTTTTGCGACAAATGGAAGTCGTAGACTACCTTCGGTAGAAAAGATGGTTTTACCCTTAGGATGACTTTATTTTTATAGAAAGTAGTATGAGGAGGCTTCCAAGAAAGAGCCTGCAACTCACTTACCCTGCGGGCTGATGTCAGTGCGATAAGTAAGACTGTTTTCAATCTTAGGATACTTAAAAGACATGAATGTAAAGGCTCGATGGGATACATGTCAAGAATTTTAATACAAGGTTTAGGTCCCAAACAGGTACATTAAATGGAACTGGAGGGTAAACATTAGTAAGTCCCTTTAGAAATTGTATAATCAGGGGGATTTTAAAATAGGAATCCTCTTCTGAGGAGTGCTTAAAAATGGAAAGCGCTGTCAGGTATCCCTTTATGGGTCCAATCTGGAGCCCCATTGGAATGGATCCACATTCTTATCCCTGCACCAGTTGCTGAATTTATTCCAATGGTACCGGTACAAGGATTTGGTTGCTGACCTTCTGGCTGAAAGAAAAATCTCCATTACGTCATCTGGGAGGTCCCAATCCTTGTATCTCAGCCTCTCAGAAACCATGCATGAAGATCCTCTCTTTGTGGAAGACGTATTGGAGGGAAGATGGACATGTCCAGAAGGTCTGGGCACCATGTCGTCCTGGCCCAATCCAGAGCAATTAGGATCATGGATTTCCCGAACTTTCTCAACCTCCTGATCATGTGAGGAATGATGGGGACTGGAGGAAACACATACAGGAGTGGAAACTCCCAGTCCATTACGAATGCATCTCCTATAGGGAAATTCCCTGAAGCAGTATAACTCACACTTCCGGTTGGCACTGGTCGTGAACAGATCCACTTGAGGGGTTCCCCAAAGGGGGAAGATCTCTTGAAGGACTTCCTGAGCTAGTTCCCACTCATGGGAGACTGTAATCTGCCTGCTCAGAGTGTCCGCCGCCTTGTTCTGCTCTTCGGCTAGGTGAACTGCTGATAGAGAGATTCCTTAGAACCAGAGCTGTATTGCCTGTCTGCACAGTGGTAGTGACCCTACACCTCCTCTCTTGTTCATTTAGTACATGGCCACTGTGTTGTCCGTCATTATTTCCCCGTACAAAGGGCAAAAAGGCCTTCAGCGCTAGTCTGATTGCCCTCCGCTCCAAAAGGTTGATATGTAGTTTGGACGCTGATGGATACCAACGACCGCTGATTGTCAGTTCATTGGTGTGGGCTCCCCACCCCGTGAATGAGGCGTCTGTCCTTACCGTTAACACCGGCCATGGTTGCCAAAAAGATTCTCCCTTGAGAATGTTGTCTTTGCGAGCCCACCATAGAAGGTCTTGAGCAACCCTGCTCGGACTTGCAGTTGGTCTGACATATTCCCTGATAATTGGGACCGCTGAGCCCTGAGAGCCCATTGAAGGGATCTAATTCTCAATCGGGTCTCTGGCAAAATGTAGGATGCCATGAGACCGAGCAATCTCAGAAAATCGAAGGCCGGAAGATGCTGGTCATCTTGGAATTTTGTTACCATCTGCTGAA
Source organism: Ambystoma mexicanum (assembly GCF_040938575.1). Taxonomy (NCBI): domain Eukaryota; kingdom Metazoa; phylum Chordata; class Amphibia; order Caudata; family Ambystomatidae; genus Ambystoma; species Ambystoma mexicanum. The sequence goes on from NC_090923.1 coordinate 724,026,522, forward strand.
TGTGATGAGCTCTCACCTCGGGAGACGGGGCTTTCCCCGAGTAAGGAACCAAGACTGCTAAGAGAGTGGCAGGTGATATTGAGATGTTCCAGGGCTTGCTCGGTGAACAAGCCCTGATTAGCCAATCGTCCAGGTAGGGGTAGATGTGAATCCCCCCTCTCCTGAGACTCGCTGCCACTACCGCCATTAACTTGGTGAAAACCCTTGGGGCGGAGGTCAGCCCGAATGGTAAAACTCGAAATTGAAAATGAGAACTGCCAATCGCGAACCTCAGGTACATTCTGTGCTTTAGATGAATTGGCACATGAAAGAAAGCATCCTGAAGGTCCAATGAGACCAACCAGTCTTGGAGTTGGAGAGCCTGACGGATCTGAGAAAGGGTAACCATCTTGAACTTGTCCTTCCTGAGGAACTTGTTCAAGTTTCTTCAATCCAAGATGGGTCTCAATCGTCTGTCCTTCTTGGGAATCAGAAAGTAGGGGGAATACCAACCCTTGTTCCTCTCTGCTACAGGTACATGTTCTATTGCACATTTCTGTAGCAGGATTAAAATTTCCTGCACAAGGAGCGGATCCAGAATTTTTACAGAGTTGTATCCCGATGGATGATCTTTTTTGAAAAGGAAGGCCGTAACCTTGGGCTACTGTTTCTAGTGCCCAAGCATCTGAAGTAAGGCCCCGCCAGTCATTCAGATGCTGAGAAATTCTGCCTCCCCCTGGGTCTTGTGGGTCAAGGCCTCAGAGTGGCTTAGAGGCAGCTGCAGCAGTGGCTGAGGGTAAAGATGCTGCTGCTGGGGTCGATTTAGCACCACTTCCTCGGCCACCACGAGGGAATCTTCTTTGTCCGGCCTGTCCTCTTCCTCCTCCAATTGAGGAATAGAAACGGAAAGGAAGACCCATCCAGGAAGATGAGCCTGCATAGGCTTGCTGAGGTAGTCAAATGGCAGTGCTAAGGGATTTAGCCGCCGCCTTGAAGGTCTGCAGCTTCTCCAGACTCTCATCCGCCTTACTGCCGAACAACCTCGAGCCGTCAAAGGGCAGGTTGAGCAGTCTAGCCTGCACATCCAGGGCAAACCCCCGTCTTTCTCAACCACGCAAACCTTTGTAGTATGGTGCTAGGAGCCATGGACCTGCTGATGCTGTCAGCAATATCAAAACCTGACTGGAGACATTATCCCATTGCCTACTTACCATCCTTAACTATAGCCAGGAAGCCGTCTCTTTCTTCCCCTCCGGAATGTGATCAGCTGCCATGGCAACACAGTCTCACAGGGTATAAGTGAATCTGGAAAGAGTACAAGTGACTTTGGTTGATTTCAAGGCCATGCTGCCTGCTGTGAAAACCTTACGTGCCTAGGCATCTACCCTCTTGTCATCTCTATCTGGGGGGGTAGAGGGATAAGCCGATTGCCTGGTTGATGTGGCAGCCTGAACTACCAAGATCTCAGGTGTGGGGTGCTTAGTCAGGTATTCTGGATCGCTGCTGGAAGGCCTGTACTTCCTTGCAAAGTTTCTATTAACTGCAGGGGCCTCCCAATTTGCAGTGCATTTCCTCTGAAAGGCCTTGTGAAAGGGCAGAATTGGGTCCTTCTGAGGGCCCTGGTCCAGGATGTCAGTCATGTCGTCCTGTTTTCTATGTAGGAGAAACTCTGCTCCAACCCATATACTATGTGACCTTAGTCATGACTTTTCTATAGGATTAATCTGCATGCTCAGAAGGGTCAGGCCTGCCAAATTCTAGTTCAGGCAAGATGTCAAGACCACTAGCTGACTGGAGAGTCTCTCATTTTCGACTCTTCAGAAATTAGCTCTTCTGGCACATTCTGGGTGGCAAATTGTAACCCAAAAGGAGGGGAATCCTCTTCAGAGGGATGTTCCTCCTCATAGATCAAAGACATAGGGCCTCATTACAACTACTCCTGTCCGGACTTAACGCTGCCGGTATAACCATACCGGCATTGTTTCCGCATCCGTCCAATCATGACCTGCAGACCCGGAAATAGCACCACCATAAACCGCCACCGCAGAGTTTAAGCACCCGTAAACTCCGCCTGCACGGAAACCCCTCCGTTTCCGGCAATACTAAACGCTGCGAGCATCAAAAATGGCAAGGAAATGGAAACACCGCCATAAAAATGGCGCTAAAACCATGACAAGATGTTAAACAGTGCCTGGTGACCTGAATCAGGGCACAGGTGCACCAAATCAGCCCAGCTGGACCCAGCAGGCCACTGGGAGCCTACAAAAGGACCACACCCAGCCCAACTCAAAACAGCCATGCAGGCAGCAGCTCTAGTAGTATTGGGACTCGGCCTACTCAACCAACAGGCAGCACTGCACATGATGGCAGTAATGCTGCAGAGGAGGAGGCGGAGGCATAGGAGGCGCAGGCGCCAACCAGCCAACCCTGTACCCATGGCAAACCCCATTTTCCAGCTGGCACCACCCCGCAGGCAGCCTGCAATACCACGCATCAGGGCCTCACCCTGGAACCTAACCCCAGGATAGATCCACACATTATACCGGCTGGACCGTCCAACAATCCTGTACATCACCGCCATGATAGAGTACAACATCAGCAGCCACATAGACACCCCCACCGCCACCCACCCCTCCTGAAGGTAGTATCAGTACTGCATTTTCTTGGCACTGGTACCTGTCAACACACAGTTGGTGAGCTGCACGGCGTATCACAACCCCGTTTCTCCAAAATACTGGTACAGGTACTGGACGCCCTGTTGCGCCATTTGTCTGAACAGATTGCCCTACCCCGTACCCTCCCCCAGGTCATTGCCACCAAGTTGGCCTTCCATACCATTGCAGGCATGGCAAACTGCATAGGTGCAGTTGACTGCACCCACATCGAGCTGACAGTACCACGTGCAATCGAGATGGTGTTCCGCAATAGGAAACAGTACCACTCACTGAATGTACAGATGGTATGTGATGCCACACAAGTGATAACACATTGCTGCGCACGTTTCCTGGGCTCAACACATGACTCAATGGTCCTGCGGAATTCCACATTGCCGCGGTACATGGAACGCTATGCTGGACAAAGCACATGGCTATTGGGTGAGTACAGCTGCCAATGCACCGGCCCTCTGGAAGGTGTGCGTGTGTGTCCAGGGCAATGAGCAATGTGAGTGTGCTGATGCGACTGCACATGCACCCCCCCGCCAATTAACTGAATAGACAGCACAACCCAAACATCACAAAGCAACACATGACAGGTTGCCACAGTGTCCCCGTACACACCCTGTCACATGACACACACAGCCTGAACTGCTTCTGGCACATACACCTGGAGCCACTGCATACCCCCACCCACCAAATGCAGCACTGTCCTCCCAATGCACATGATGCCTGTACATGAGACATTCTGCATTGACTACATCATCACAGTGGACTGACTCTGCCCCGTGTGCACATCACTACATAATTCCATACTTACAAGCCAATGTCACCCGCAGGCACACCAATGCGTTGGTCAATGTCCAGTTGCCAACGTCCACTACAATGACCAAAGAACGGTAACACCCACTGGTCCAATCCCTGCATGCCACTTTTTCATGAATGAACAATGACACAAGATTGCACTGCATCTGATGAAGACATGATACAACAAACACTGACATGTCCCCCACATCTACATCCCATGTAGGTGATGCTGGATATGCACTCATGCCATGGATGATGACGCCTGTACGGAGGCCAGGCATGAAGAGGTGTACAAAAGGGCACACGTCCGCACACGTGGCATGATTGAGAGGACATTTGGACTACTGAAGGCCGGTTCCGCTGTCTGAACAGATCTGGCGGATCACTGCTGTACAGCCCAGTGAAGACGGGTAAAATAACACTTGTGTGTGCCATGCTGCACAATCTGTGCCTGCGCAGGAACGTTCCGATGCCCCCAAACGCAGATGATGATGATGATGATGATGATGGAGATGGGGATGGAGATGGGGGTGGAGATGGGGATGGGATGGCTCAACCTCCTCCTGGGGGTCCACTAGATGGACAACGAACAAGGGATGCACTGATTTGCATTTACTTTTGAGATACTGCACATTCACAGCATTGCATGTAAATGGTAATGACAGTAAATAAATTGTTGAACTGCAAATGAAATGATGAATGTCCACTCATGTTAGTGTTTTTTCAAATGAAGATATATTAATTAAATCACATCAGGGGTGGAGGTTCAATGGTTAGGGAAGCTGTACACCCGTGCCCACCCACCACCCAAACGTACCCACCCCCTACCAGGCCCCAAGACACAAAGCCCCTAATGGACCACCCCCACCACCCAAACGTACCCACCCCCTAACAGGCCCCAAGACACAAAACCCCTAATGGCCCACCCCCACCACCCAAACGTACCCACCCCCTACCAGGCCCCAAGACACAAAGCCCCTAATGGACCACCCCCACCACCCAAACGTACCCACCCCCTAACAGGCCCCAAGACACAAACCCCTAATGGACCACCCCACCACCCAAACGTACCCACCCCCTACCAGGCCCCAAGACACAAAACCCCTAATGGACCACCCCCACCACCTAAACGTACCCACCCCCTACCAGGCCCCAAGACACAAAACCCCTAATGGACCACCCCCATCACCCATACGTACCCACCCCCTCACACCCTTCGAGTCCACTTGTGTCCTGCAGTGCCTGACACACATGCCATCATTTCCGTGTGTGCTTCGGCGCTTGTGCATCCTTGCCCGAGGGCCCTGGTAGCCGACTCGAGCGCCTCCGTGGACTGGCTGAGGTGGAGCTGGATGGGGTGGATGCAGTGGGTGGCACTGAAGCTGGGATTGGTGGCAAATGTGCAAGATATGCCTGTTGGCCGATCAACATGGGCTCAAGAATCCTCAAGGTGTTGTCATTGCCTTCCCGCACATGGCGTGCCAGGGTCACTATTGTGCTGGCAAAGCGTCTAATGGACCTTGAGAGGCGACGTACAGATGTGCTGTAACACTCCAGCTGTAGCCTGGATTCCTCAAGCTGCCTTTCCACCAGCTGGGTGAGGGTAGACTGCTGCTCCTCCATCTGCTGCATGCGGGAATTGAGCTCTGCCATTGAGGGGGGTAGGTGACCTCATAGGACTGTGGATTGATGTGGGGCTGAACTGTAGCGCATGGAACGATGCCAAGTCATCCAGGGTGGGCACCTCCCCCTGAGGCCCAGTATCAGACTGCAGTGCCGGGGCACTTTTGTCGCTACATGCTGCCTCCTCTGCAGTGCAGATGCTTTCTGTGGAGGGTTGGAGGGGCATGATGGGTGCCCGCGGCACCTGTGTTGCATCAGGCAGCATGGAGATGGTGGAGATGTTGGTGATGGTGGCCGGCACATTTGTGGCAGATGCTACTGGGGGCAGAGATGCAGAACTGCTGGGAGCATCCTCCTGGGCAGGGGCGCTGGCTTGCACACGTGCTGGAGCAGATTGCCTGGGCTGTTGTGCGGTATCCCTGTCACTTGATACGGCTGTGGGGACACAGAGGCCATGCAATTAGTTATGTGGTGGTGCCTGATGGGTGCATCACATGCATCATACAGGTTGATCATTTAATAGTAGCATTTACATGCATCTGCTTGTTGCCGGAAATGCATTGTAGTGATATGGGTCAGCATCTCGATCATGATGGTGTCCTTTGGGCCAGCCATGCACTGCCTGGGGGGTTGTTAATGGGTCCTTTGGCCCAGTCATGCACTGCCTGGAGGGGGTTGTTAATGGGTCCTTTGGCCCAGTCATGCACTGCCTGGGGGGGGTGGTTAATGGGTCCTTTGGCCCAGTCATGCACTGCCTGGGGGGCGGGGGGGTTGTTAATGGGTCCTTTGGTCCAGTCATGCACTGCTGTGGGGGGGGTTGTTAATGGGTACTTTGGGCCACTCCTGGCCTCAACATATACTCATATGGCATTCATATTTGCACACTTACCAGCATCTGCAGGTGGGCTCACTCCTGCCTCAGCATCCCCAATCCCATGGATGCCCTCAAGGTGGAGGACACTGCTGCAGCGCTCCTCCCATGTTTGCAGCCTCAGTGGGGAAGGGGGTCCTGCACCTGCCCCACTGCTGCGTTGGCGGTGTGTGGAGATCAGGTTCCGCACCCTCAGCCTGAGGTCGTCCCACCGCTTGTGGCAGTCCCTTACGCTCCTCACAGTCACGCCCACAGCGGTGCACTTGCGTGCTGCTTCCGCCCACACTTCCTTCCTCCGCTGCTGTCTAGCACGCCGTTGATCGGCACTGAACAGCATCTCAGCATGCTCCACTATGTTCTCGACCGGAACAGTTGGCTCCGCCACACTAGAGCGCTGTTTGCACTGCCTCTGGGCTGGAATCCTGGCAGACCTGCTGGTGGTCCCTTCTGGCTTCTCACAGTGTGGATTCTGCTTGTGCTGACTCTGGATGGCAATGGATTGTGCTTTATATGATGGCCGCCTCTCTGTTTCCTGTTTTGGCGATCATGGTATTTCCGGTTCTGTGTCCGTGGCGACGGTGGCGGACACAGGTTTTACGCTACTTGTGGTGGCGCTATGTCCATTTCCATGGGTGTTTCCGTGGCGGCGGTTACACAGTTTCAGCGTCCGTGTGGTGCGCGCGACCGACAGCATGTAATCAGGCGGTCTTTCCGCAACCTTGTGGCTGCAGAAACTGTGTTACCACCGTCGCGGAATCACCGCAGTCCAGACCGAAAAAGTTGCAATGAGGCCCATAGACTTTAAAAAGTATTTCTTTAGAACGGTTTGTAAACCTTGTCTTGTATGCCGAAAGGCCTCAACAAAGTCAAAGTGGCTGTCGATGGTGTCAAAGACGGATTTGAAAACGGCGCTGGTTTACTCGGATTTGCCTTTGACTTTGGCATTGAGAGGTCTGACTCCGATGGAGTCGACAAAGTAGTAGAGTTCTTCGGTGGTACTCTCGACAACTTTCTAGACGTATCGCCAGCTTCATGCTCGGCTTTGAAGCAGTAGCCTTCGATTTCCCTTTGTTGTCTGAAGGAGCGGCCGGGGCATGGCTCTTGTGCGATTCTTTCGAGGGGGTCGAGGCCGCATTCTCAAAAATATGCATCATCTCCGTCCTAAATGCATCCCACTTTCTTGGGGAATCGAATTTTGTCGGGCATCTGATTACCTCGGTAGAGCAATCAGATGATGAAGAGGGAGACCTACGATGTCTCTTCTTCGCTGTTCTTTGAGGAAGAAGACGAAGACTGCCTCGAACGACTCCTCGATCAAGACCTGTTTGACTTTTTGTGCCGGGAGAAGTCTCTAGACTCGCCTGACTTTTCTCTCTCTTCGAAGAAGACTTCAAAGCCATCTGCGCTCACTGAGAGCTTTCTCTGTCATGGCTTGACAGGACCCGCAGTCGTTGGTACGGTGCCAGGAGCCCAGACACCCCAGGCAGACGCGGTGAGGATCCATAATAGACATTTTCAATCCGCAGTTGTGGCATTTTTTAAAACCCGACTTAGGTGTTGAAGGAGTCGATGGAGAAGAAATGTTTCTTGCGAAAAACTGAAGCGTGCCGTTAATAACTCGATGAGTAAGCTCGGAAAAAAACGGAACTGAAGCCAACAGGCGCTGCCTGTGCTATTTATTCTGACGATGACATTGACACTCGACGGAGGTCCTCGAGGGACATAGACACGATGACATTGCATACAGTGCCCTCTGTCGAATGAACATTTTTCCAGAGCGGCGAATCTGGAGAGATACAATATTATAAGATGAGGAATATGTGAGAGGACACAATCCATTCGAAGTGCATTTGCAGCTACAATAAAGTAATTAGCTCTCAGAAGACTGCTTTGAAAAAACACTGGCAGCAAATTTGAGCTCAAAGTTTGATGACAAGGCTTGCTTAAGTTAGCTCAAAGAGATCCCAGGAGGATGTGTTTTGGGCACAGACGTGCAGGAAGTGGGTGGGAATGGCCATGGGCAGTCAATGGGTGGGTAAAAAACCAAACACCTACAAGCTTTTTGTCCCTCTTCATAATGTAATAGTTTTTGCTTGGTACAGAGTAGCACACAAACTTCACTAGAAGGGGGGACAACACCGGGTACAGTGCGCCCCATTGAGAAAGCTGGAAGCATGACCAATAGCGGCAACCCATCCTTCACTTACACAAGCTCAGGGTTGGACTGGCCCTTTCGGTCTTTCGGCCCGTGGCCGAACAACTTTGGGGTCCCCTGGGGCCGGTTTTCCGGCAGCCACCTCTGGGCCGTTTTTAAAAAAAAAATTACAATGTAATTTATTGGCAGGCCTAGTGTGTGTGTGTGCATGCGGCAGCGCCATGGAGCAGCAACTTGCGAGTCGCGAGTACTGTGGTTCACAGCAGGCCACCGGCTGGAAAGTCAGATGGGGGAGTGGGGGGGGGGGGTTGGCTGGGCCGCCTGCGCCGCCTGGGCTGGGCAGCAGGGCAGGGCAGGGAGCCAGGAGGGAGGCGCCGCCGGCTGCACTGTCTGCAGTCTACTCTGCACACAAATCATCATAGCAAGGTAACATTAGATTTTGTTACGTTACCTTGCTTTGATGATTGCATCTGCATCATGCATGCATCATAATTTATGATGCATGCAGATGCTGGGCATAGCATAATTAAATTCATCACGGTCATTGGGCCACGGCCGGCCGCCGTGCTGGCCGCCCCGGCCGCCACTGCAGGGGCCGGTGCCGTGCCGCCTTTGATCTATGGGAGGGAGGCAGGCTGAAGCAATTGCAAACAACACTAAAGCAATTGTAACACCTGCCTCCCTCCGAGTCCTGACCGGGCTGACCCTGTGGGGGGCAGGGCAGCCTGCCTGCAGGGCTGAGAGCTGGGGCCGGCACTGCCAGAACAGACACATTTCACACTAGTTGCTTCAACTTTGCAGGAAGTGACAACACATTGCACTTCTTTGCAAAGTTGAATCAACTTCAGTTGTGCCTGGGGGCTGAGGCCCTGGGCCGCCAGCATCGCGGAACAAACAAGCCAATGAAAATTCGGCTGGGCCCGCCCAATAGACTGTGCCGGCCGCCAATTGACAGTATGCTGCTATTTCTTTGCTAATTGCCTTGACCCTGGGCCTCTGACCCACCCTGGTCCTGGGCTTGGCATGATTTATTTGGGCACAACGCAGTCACACTGACACAGCACTCGCCGGGCAGAGACTGAGAGAGAGCCACCAGTGCCACCAGGCACCAGCTGAGCTGAGCCCCAGTGCAACTCAAGCACACCAGTGGACCTCACCAACTTGGAGGCTGCCAGCCCAGTGCCACTAGTGCCCAGTGCCCACACACACAGCCACAGGAGGTCCGGAGCACCACCACCAGGCAGCAGGCGAGGCAGCCAGCAGACAGTGCCCAGTGCCACCCAGGCCACAGACAGCACAGCAGCCAGCCAGCCAACAGCCAGCCAGTATGCCCCTTAGGTAAGGACTCGTACTATTCTCGTAGGGGTTTGGCAAATGCAGGATGAGGCAGGGTCCACAGGGGGTCAAAGAACCCATTTGCGGCGAGTGACTGTGAATACCGTTTGTAAGCAAACAATAGAAATGCCTCTGTCGAGCCCGAGCGCTTCTATTTTCAGCAGGTCAAAACTGCCGGGGTTATTTCCTGGCCCCGGCCCTCACAGCAATACCCTTTCCATGTGTGCACTTGCACGCTCTGAATTTTTTTTTAATGTATGTAATGTGTTTATATAGAGCACAAAAATGTGCTGGGCCTCCTGCGACAGGGTCAGTGGGTGACACTCAGATCCGACTGCATGGCACAGTGAAACCTGTGTTTTGAATTAATGTGCACATTTGCAGCAAGTGCGTACAGAAAGATGGTGAGTTTTGGTGAGGCAATATTGGATGGGTGGAGCGCGGGGATCTCGTTGCCCCCTAAATTTTGCAGCAAAAAACAGCAAAAGAAGCACTGTAAAAATGGTTTGGTAAAAACACAGAAGAGACCTCTCTGGATGCAGCTCACAGCCTCAGCACTAGTCACTCGAGGCGCTGAGTTTGCTACTGCGCTCCGCGAGGATCCTGGGGGCTCCCTTTGAACACGTCCTATGCAGGAGTTCACTGCAGCAAGCCTTTTTCCTCACAGGCTTCAGGAACTGTCGCAACATGAGCCATTTCTTAGTTTTGGCTATTAGATGGTGCTTAAGTCAGTGTCACTTATAAACCCAAAATGTCACATGAGAGTACAGCTATGAGGGAGATGGCATGTGAGAAGGCGTTTAGTTATTTACCCACCCATTGACTGCCCGGCGCCATGCTAACCCTATAGCCGTTCACCCCCGCCACCTGCCCCTCCCCACGGCATCAATTTGAGCTTGCTCTTTCAAGCAGTAACATAAAACTCTAGTCCACACAAGTGCTATTGCTAAGCAGCCGTCTGAAAGTTATTGGCTTAATTTCAGTTTTAAATGTGCTCCTGATGCCAAAAAACTCTTAACCAGTTATGTCTTCAGCCACTTCATTTGCAAGTAATGTGTGTCCTCTCATCCATTCCATGCACTGAATTACTGTTAAAAACAAACATTGGCACATTCAACAGTTTGGACTTGTGTACAGATGGGCCTTAGCTGTGTCCTGCTGTCGCATGCCCAGGTATTTGCACCATTTAACCTGCAGTCCGGACCTCCAATTCCTGGTGAGCTGCAGGGGTACCCAGTGGCACCACCAGCTAGCTCATTAAGTTTTCGCGGACGCGGCGGGGTTAGTTCTGATGGTGGACGTTCCTGAACTCCTGATGGTAGGTCGCTTTTGCCAAGTGTGTTGTGTCGCAGCCCAATGTGCACTTTTTTTTAGTCCGGACCGCTCTGGTGATTCGGGTTCCCCCCATGGATGTCACCCCCCCCCCTTCACGTGGCATGCATGGTCTTAGCCAGCACTGACAGAAATCCAAAACCCATCTTTTTAACTAATGCCCTATCCCTCTGGCTCATTCCATCTTTATCTGAGCCATATAGCACCTAGATGCCCATGGGCTTTGTGCGCTTGCAAAAATTGTCACATAAATAAATAAATAAATAACCAAGCGATAGATGGGAGTACTTTTGCTATGATCTCAGATCAGAGCCCAAGTAAGGAGTGAGTAGCTTCTGTAGTACCAATTCTTTTTTTTTAAATGTTGTCTTGTGTTTGTAGTTCTCTAGTCCAGGTACTTTCAAAATAGCAAATGCAAACTCAGTGGGTTACAAGGGCCTCTAAACACTAGCTTGGGGCCCTGCTGGTTTGCATAGATTACGTTTTATACTGTATATACACTGTCCCTTGTCCTTGGTCTATGTGCCTCATTTTACATGTGCCCCAAGATCACCCGGCTCACTTTATTCATCCGGCCATTGCATCTTGAAAAGGCACTATGCAAAGCCCCTCCCCCCACCTGCACTGTATCCTTTCATGTCTGTTGGAAATGACATCCCTGGGTTTAATAAATGATATCCACACACACCACGCTGGTAAAAACATGAGATGACTTGGCAATGCATTTTATGAACTGAGATTGACTAAACATTGGTGAAGAAAAAAATCCATTGTTACGTTTGGTTGCAAGTTCCTGTGAAACAGTGATAGAGGGTGTGTGTCTGTCCACTAGGTCCGCGTAAACGTGGCTTCTGTAGAGAAGATGTCACTTGTGTGTCTTGTGTATTGCCTTTTCCTGTTAGTTGATGTAATGTAATCGGGAAAGTTTGCCTCCCCCACCCTCCACTTCAACTTCCCACCCACCGTCTGCACCTAACCAATTCAATGACCACAAAACACACACGGAGGAGCAACAGCGTCCAGTAAAAGCCATTTGCAAGTTGCAACCGATGGGCAGGACGCCATGATGTGTTGGTTTAAATTACTTTAGACTGCCTGGGTGACTGGGGCGATTGTAGATTGGGAAGCATTTCACCCAGGCCTAGTAAAACATGAACAGGCAGTTGCCTGCCTCGTGTCAGAAGTGCATTTGCCACAGTCCAGTTAACATCCTTATCTCTGGACGGGGGCAACTGGTAAACTAACACAAACGGGCCCAAAGTTTCTAAAATAGAACGAAAGTCGCCCCCCCTTCTGTGGCCATTGCCATTTTGTTTGTTGGAAGTGTCCCCCCAGCACAGGTAAACACGGTGGCTTCTACCTGTACCTGGCACATGGGGAGGGGAGCTATGCAAATGGCCGTGGTACGCAAGTGCATAAACGCTCACCCAGCAGATGTTCTGTTGGGCACAGCGCTCTGTTGCCATTCGTACGGTCTCCAGGCGCTCTGGCAGGTTTGGAATTAGGGGTGCTTGAGGTTAGACCATACCCACTCACACTCTCCATGAGCTTTCTTTTTTCTTTTCTTCTCATTTCAGCCACAACATTGTGGCCTTTAATTGTGATCAGGTCCTTCTAGGTAGGCTGCACTGTCTGATAACAGTGTGCCAACGGTTGTTACCTTAAGTCACTCGCTGGGCCATTACGAGATTGTACAGCCCACCTGGAATGCCATTATCAGTTAATTACCACCTGGGGAGTTGCAGAATACCATTAGCAGGCAAGTAATGCGGGATGTATCAGTCAGTATAAACCCACATCCATTCCTGTTTCCTGTGCCTCTCCTGCAGTCTTCCATGTGTTTTGTTTTGGCTGGTGCCGTGGACACCGAATTCGCCCATCACAGTCCCTGCCCCCACACCACCTCCACCAGTCCCTCACACCCCTGCAGATCATTCCCTCAGACACATACGCTCACTTACCTGCCACAGGTGTCTCTCTCTTCGCGCTACATCTTGGCCGCAGCTTCATGATTTAGAAATAGTAAAAAGACTGCCGCCCTATTCTTAACAACGGCTTTATTCGTTCATAGATTTTTTAGACGATAATTGGCCATGTGCGAAATGCACAAAGCTGATTCCGTGGCATAACACAGAACAGGCTTCCTATTATGATAATGATGTGTTATTTATATAGCGCCTTAATCCAAAGTGCTTTACAGAGCACATATTTACATACAATATCACCCAACCTGGGAGCAGCCTCAGACTGGCCTGTAGGACAATAGGTCCAGGGCCAACCAAAAACACAAAATGCTGGTGTGGGCCTGTTTTTGGCCAAAGTGGGACCCTTATTGGCCCATGTGGGCCAGTTTGATGAGTTAATTCACACTGCGACTAGTAGTTTTGACCAGTGTTGCTGAATAAATATTCTTTAAAATGTACAATTTGCTTGTCACTTTATCAAAAAGGTCCCCCTTGGTACTATTCAAACAGTATCACAAAAGGAATGAAAAGCCATTTGCAACTGCGGGCCACTTTTTCTTTGGTGCCTGAGACAATTGCATGGCCCAGTCTGACCCCGAATGATAGCTAGCCTTTGTTGCTGACTGTGTGCAGTTCGGAAGCATCCCACAGTGTCTTTGTCGAGGGCATAGGGGCATTGGTATCCCGAAAGGGGCCAGGGACAGGCAGTGATGTGTACGTTGGCTGTTTAGTCGTTGTCTGGAGGGAGGGGTCTGACGTTACTCTGTGAGATGCAGTAGTTGTTCTTCAAAGAGTGTGATTGGACGTGAAGTGTTTGGGCACACAATTAAAATAGGGTGCCAAGGGCAAAAACCAGTGGCACAACCATTACACCGGGGCAACGAATTCATACAAGCCCACATCAGTAGCCCACAGTTTGGGATCCATCCGGATTCCTTCTGCCGCTACAGCCCTCTCGGTCTTGCCCGGCCGACACAGCACCAAACTTTCTGCTACTGCAGGAAATGTGGAACACAGGGAAGGCGTCTTTTGGTGCAGTACCTCATGCTTTATTTATTATTTTTTGTATTTATTTTGCATTTTTAAAGCGCTCACAACTGGCAATTAATTCAAATCCCTACCCAGATCCTTAGTGCATGTGTACTCTTGGTGCAAATAATGCTGTGCCTCCAAGCGGAAGCAGATAAGCGTGCGTCATGCGCACTGCAAGCAGAAGGTAAACGCAGAACTGATGAAATGCTGACCCTTCCAGCTGGGATGGAGTGGGGGAGCTGGGACACGTTGGTATTTGACAAAGGTTTGGCAGAGGGCGTGCCAAACAGAACTTAACTGGTCTGCTGTTTAATCTCAGTTACCAGTTTAATGGTATCCACTACGTAATAATTGCTCATTTTACTATAGCTGATAGGATAGCTCAGTGGGTTGAGTGCTCGCTGCTGTGATGTGTGTGCGTGATCTGCAGGTTGCAGCTTCAAATCCCCAGCAAGGCCATCTCAGCCTTTCATCCTTCTGAGGTCGATAAATGAGTACCAACACAGGTTGGGTGATATTGTATGCATATTTGTTCTATAAAAAAGATCTTAAGTGTAAGTGCTATACAATAACATATTATCATTTGGCCTTGGATGTCTGCTTGCATTCACAGTAATTTGACAAAATGGATATATACACACAGATATTAATGATACATATGGTGATCCATTCTTGCATGCAAAGTTATGTTATTTTATGAGTTGTGTTGTAATGTAACAGACACATGAACCCTCCATAAGTAGCATTTTCTGTAGAGTCGTGAATTGACGCGATTCACAGGTGATGGTTTGAGGGCCACTATTTTTGATGCGAGGGGTGGGCCACTTTTTTGAGGCGAGGGGCGGGCCACTTTTTTGAGGCGAGGGATGGGCCACTTTTCTTGGGGTGTTCGGGCCTGTTTCTTGTCCCAGTCCGACCATGCACAAGCTAGGCGGTTGCCCAATAACGCAACAATTAAAACGGGGGTCGATCAGTAACAACATGCAGCCGGCAAGCAACCTCAAGACAAATGAAAACAAAAAGCACAGTGCAAATCTAATATTCAAACAAGAATAATCACTCACAAATCAAGTTTCTTGCGCATGCACTACAAGTGGAGTAACCAGCCATGTGACAGGTTTATATCTACAACCCAGGACCCTGACGCGGGGCAAAGCAAGGTTTGAACATGCCACCCACAAATAGGGGTAGATCATGGACGGCACGCAACAAGCTAAATGTATCACAAACATGGCAGTCTTTCGAATTGCCGAATTGAGGGGAAACCACCTGTACAAAAGCGTAAGCACTCAAATTTATGCACACCCGGACAGAGCCTACTGATGCAGCTTGGAGCCTGGCAAAGCCAACACACAAGCCAATGCGTATCTGCATCAGCCGGAAACAAAGGCCATGAAAAGGAGAACCTGTTGAAAGGGATCTCCAACTACAAGCAGCTATCCAAAACGGAGCTTGCCAAATATTTCTGTGTACGCAGAATAAACACAGAACCCTGAACGGGGTTCAAAACAATGAGCAACTAAGGAACACCTGTACTCAGGGGACCCAGTTGCAACAACACTACTGAGGTAGTGAAGCATGCAGGACATCAGGGGCCAGCTATAAGGAGGGATGTATACGAATTGTTCGAACTACAATTGTTCGAATTACAATTGACCTTTGCACAATTGACCGAATTGTGAAGGTCAATTGTTACATATATGCGGGGGGAAACACCCCGCAACCCCCCATTATATATATAAATATATATATATACATATATATATATTACCAAACCAATATATATATATATATATATATATATATATATGTATATATATATATATATATATATATATATATATCTTCAAAGCACTGAAAGACGTCAGGCTGGGTGAGTAGCACTCTTCATAGTTTCAGAAATAACCAAAGTCCGGACATCCAGGTTGAAAAAAATTGTATTCTTTATTAATGCCTTGCAAGTGGCAAAATTCAATTTAAAAAGCCATAAAGGTAAGACTCTCCCAAAGTGCAAGTATCCGTGCGCGTTTGGAACGTTAACGCTTTTCGCGGCTTGCCTCGCCGCTTGGTCACTTGTGCAAAGGTCAATTCGGACCCTCGACTTTCGGTCAATTCGGTAATTCGAACAATTGTGTTCGAACAATTTGGGTAATACCATAAGGAGCCAGGTGAAGAAGGGGTGATGACAACAAAGTCAGGTAAGTAGGAGAGAACCCCCACAGGACACCAGAAGACACAGATCCCGCATCCCCACCGAGGGGCACCCAACCAGCCAGGGTCCCAAATAAACACACACACAGGCAGACGAACAGCGAGCCAGCCCCACAAACAGTTCAAAGAACTGGAACAAAGACAGGACAAACGACCAAACAGTCAGGTAACACAGTAAGCAGAGCCCAGTCTAGACCATACCAAACACAGCTCAACTGCCTCCATAAGTCCACGGACGTATCCCCCTCACATGGCAATCACATGGCAATCCCTCACAGAAAGACAGAGCCGGGCCTGTTAGCACAGCTATCAGAGCCTTTCCCTTAACATCGGCCCCATCCGGCCACACAGTTTGAAAAACCCGGCCGGGCGAAACCTCTGCCTTCACCTCTCACTAGGGCAAAAAACCCAGTGCCACAGTTCAGGGGCAATAATAATACACATAACCAAAGTGTGAGCCGAAGGTTAACAACAAACCCAGAAACCAAGGCGCCAGCAAGCGAGAAGTGTTCCAGACCATCAGGACCACCCGCAACATGCAGGTAGTACTCAAGCGGGTGACCAGCTTCCAGCGGTTCAAGGTGGCCGAGGCAGGATGGGAAATAACATCACACAGATAACAGGACAAACAAACACAACCAGGGGCTAGGATAAAAGCCCAGGCTTGCCGCAGGCAAGCTAAGGTAACAGATAAAGGATATATTTCCAAAACATAGTCAACACCCTCCATTAAGGGTACAGCTAGTCAGATAGCGAAGCAGATGGAGCGCTCATTTTTACATCAGGGCAGAGCCTGCTGACGCATATTCAAACCCGGGCAGGGCCATACCCAGCCTTTCATTTTCCCCCAAGGTCGATAAATGAACACCACGCACTGTGGCTATTTAGCAGCGCTCAGATGCCTGAGGGTCCATAGCGCCATATAAATAGCAAAAAACAGGACATGCGATGCATGTGTTTACATAACGGAATAGAGAAGGAAACAAAAGGGGTAGCGGAAGTTACAAGAGAATAAGGCGTATGTTTTAAGGCACAAGGAAAGACCACTAACACATGGGTAGCATCACAAGTCAGGCAGCAAGTACTTCAAGATGCCAGAGTTTAGGGCAACACAGCCCCACAAGGCAGCAAAATACACAGAGGAAAATATCAGCAAGAAATAGAAGACAAAGCCAACAACCGTAGGCTGGGGCCTGAAAACTGCAAGTAGCACTGAATCCAAAAACGGGTTCTACAGAAAATAATAAGCAGTGAACAAAACACCACACAACACAACAGGCCGATGCCCGACGGCTGAGGCTATAGTGCTGCAAGTAGCACGGAACCTGTTCAACGAAATGAGCTGCAGTGGGGAACAAACACTACACAGCACAACAGGCCGAAGCCAGAAGGCCGGGGCCAGGGTGCTTTACATAAGCACCGAACCCGAAAAACGGTCCAAACATAAGTAAAAAGCAGTGCGGAATAAAACACCACACAGCACAACAGTCCAATGCAGAAGGCCTGGGTGCTTTACATAAGCACCGAACCTGAGAAACGGTTCCAACATAAAGAATAAGCAGTGCGGAATAAACACCACACAGCACATCAGGCCAATGCCCGAGAACGGGGGCCAGAGTGCTCCAAGTAGCACGTAACCGGGAAACAGGTTCAACAAAATTAATATGCAGCGTGGGGAAAAAGCTCCACACAGCACAATGCAACAGGCCAACAAACGGCCGAGGGCCAGGGCCAGAGAGCTACAACATAGCTTGTTAACAAACAAGAGTATAACAGGGGTGGACCGTCCCTTAGAAGACCCGGGAAATTCCACAATGGTTACCGAACCTCAGGGCACATGGGGGAGTTACCTACCCATATAAAATGAAGGTGCCCTGGTCGTTGGAATCATGTTCCAGGGTCCAATTTGAGCAACTACACATAGGGTTACTCCACCCCTGTTCGCAAATTCACTCCAGGTGGTTAAACAACACACAGCACAGACAAACAAACAGGGATAGATAATCAGGCCAATGCCACAGAGGGCTTCTGGAAGCCTCAAACCTATACACATTTTTTTAAAAATAGATAAACAGGCCAACGCCACAAAGGCCGGGGCCAGAAAGCAGCTAAACTAGCAGATTAAATAAACTATTTGGATTTATGAGCAAACACGGGAAAACAGGGGAATCAACCGGGGCTCTCCTGGAACATGCGCTTAACACTAGCTTAAGGTGGGAATCAAAATTTTTCCAAACAAGCAGGCCTTGGTTGTGCACAGAAAAGAAAAAAACTTAGAGCAGCCATACATAGGCAAATCTGAGGCCAGCACAAGACACCAGCTCACACATAACTACAAACCAAACCCCTACAGGGTCTAACGCCAGGCACGATCAAGGGAATAGCCAAACCAAGGGGAACAGACTATGCAGCTAGGAAAGAAAAAGCACCAACTTTTGGGGGAAACCTGGACAGACGGTAACCCATCCAGGTCATGGTGGCACGGGCCAGAGGGGGTAACCTCTGGACCCGGTGCCCAAAAGTATGATATTATTATGATATGCAATTATTGTTTGTTTCCATAACCATATCTGTAACATTAAAATCTTACAGCCTTTTATTGCAAACACTTGACCATATTGTTGTGGTGTAATAGTTCATGGGGAGGGCAAGGGCCGTAAAACATGACGCACACACCCAACAACAACTAATGTAAGTCTGCTGCATATGGGTCCAACAGTTATGGGCAATGCCGCCGGGACGCCCAAGGCGAGGCCAGGTAACTGTTGTTACATGGCAGCAGGATCACGAGAGGGGCAGCAGCCCTCCTACAGGGTCAGCGTCCCTCTCCTCCCCACAGATAAGGGAGACAGCAGGTTCTGGCACATCAAAGCGCAGGAAGGGTGAGGTAATAAAAATACCTCACCCTTCCACGAGAATATATGTGTGCATTGCACCCATGAGACCCAGGCAGGGAAATACAAAGGGATGCCCCCTGGTGGCAGACGGGGCCTCATTAGTCTTTAGCTGCAGGCTGGCCTAAGAGGTTGGTGCAAAGCCCCCCCACACACACTACAAAGACCCAAGGGGTGCCCTGGGTGCTATATAATGAGATGCTTGCAGCTCCAAAAGCACAAACTGTTTGTGGACCCTGCACAGGAACCCAAACAGGATAGGGAAGTTTGCTGTGCTACTCAGCGTCTTCCTGCTCTTTTTCTTTTCAACAAACCCTCCCCCCCACCCTAGAAAAAGGGGAGAAGAACAATGGAAAGAAACTCAGGACAACGTACAGTGACCACAACAAGTCGTGGGACAAGAAAGGCGGCACGGGCCAGAGGGGGTAACGTCTGGACCCGGTGCCCAAAAGTATGATATTATTATGATATGCGATTATTGTTTATGTTCCCATAACCATATTTGTAACAATAAAATCCTACGGCCTTTTATTGCCAACACTTGACCATATTGTTGTGGTGTAACATTTCATGGGGAGGGCAAGGGCCGTAAGACATGATGCACACAACCCCCAACAACTAATGTAAGTCTGCAGCATATGGGTTCAACAGTTACTCAACAATGGTGATAGAAACATACTGCATTCCATCATTAGGGCAGCCGTCCAAGCGTGATCTTTATACACGAGCCACATCCGAATCTGTGCATTAGCTCCGGTATGGCTAATTAACCCTCAAGATTCTGTCATATGTGGCCTATTTATCTTTACGTTGCACCTCCAACAAAATTAAATTAAGCCTATAGCTCTCAAATGTACAGTTCCCAAATTATATCATTGGTTGGTTTCCATTGCTATTGTTGATGATCTTGTGAATAGTTGATGGATTGTTTGTTTCTTACTCTATATGTTTATACTGATCCTTAATTGATTTATATCCATTTAAATCTCCCAATTGCCTAGTCTGATGTATAGCTATATTTCCTTCTTATTTATTAAATATAGAGTGCTAATAATAATGTCTAAACAAAAAATAAGTACAGTCATCTACCACTCAGTCCTTCACCATAATTAACAATGGCAGAAGGCCCCGCCGTACGTCTTACATCCTGCCCCCACTGGTCCCTGCAGCAGAATGGGCCTTAACCCCCGAGTTCTGCCCCTGCAGATGCGCAAGGCAAAAATCCACCATACTTCTATACTATCCCTACTCAGTATTCATGTGCTCAGTGACTAACATGTGCTTCCCTTTCCTTCTACTGTAGCAGCGAGGGCCCATTCAGCCGCGATGAGATCACAGCCTACTTCATGAAAGCCAGCTCGGAATGCTCCAAGCTGGGCCTCGGCTTTCTGCACAACTTTGTTGAAGCGAGCTTCAAAAAGCCCCCCTTCTGCCACAACTGCGATGGTTTCGTAAGTTCTTCAGAAAAATCTGTTGTTACTGATTGTGTGACCCAATAAAGCAGCAACTAACCGGTAAAACACATGTGGTGGGAGGTGGTGGGAGTTAGTGCCACAGTGGTTACCTAAGGTCTGAGATTCCTCAGTTAATTTCTTTAAATCAGGATACAATTTGTCCTGGTCAGACACTGCATGCTTTTTAAATCCTGCCTCTTTCCTTTTCCTTAATCTGGGGGTGCTACTCTCTCATCTTCAGTATCCCCAATCAGTCATGTTTTTTTTTCTGGAGCATATGCAAATTATGCTCATTTTAACCCATCGTGTTCTGTACAATACCACATGCACTCGAGATGGATTTTCTGAATACCTACCCTCTTAGCAAAGATTGCCCAGCAGCATTTAAAGTGGCTTTGAAGTAGCTAGACGCATGTCTGTGCCATTGTATTGTGTCTCATATATTTGCCATGCCCAATGAAACACATTGATTTTATTTACTGGGCATTTGTATGGCGCCTATACACAGGTGTTTCCAGGTGCCACAAGACTAAAAGGGGGGCTTGGTGGGGTACATGGGGAAAGTATGAGAATACAACAACAAAGAAACGGTTACATTGGTCTTGTGACAATCCTATTGTGCAAGTGCATGAACAACGTGAAAGTGCAAGGGTTGAGGGGTAGAGGGAAAAGTGCAGAAGACGGGGTGGTCAAGTGCTCTTTGAGCCGAGGTGGCAAGTGCCAGGGGAAAGAGGGGGGAGGGAAGGAGGAGTGCAGTGGACAGGAGGACTAAGTTGGGATAGTCCGGGAAAGGGAGCCCAAGGGCAAGCGCTGGCAGAGGATGCTGGGGGGACCAGTGTGGGTTGTCTGGCCATTGTATGACTCTGAAGGGAACAGGCCCCAGTCCAGCGGCAGATGGAGAGTTCCGCACGGGAGGGGGAGAGGGAAGGAAGAGAAGATTCTATTAAAAAAGAGGAGATGTGATGTAGATGATACAGACTTCCACCACAGTTTCGTGTCAAGCCTGCATGGCCAGTTTCGTTCAATGTAAAATCGAACATGAGTGTTCTTCAGTCACTGAGCCAGCTGCAAAAGGGATATCCCATGGGAATTACTGCGCCCTGCATTACCCCTTCTTCCAACACGGCAGCCACTCTCAGCTGGCTGCTGGCTTAACCCCTTAAGTGCCAGGCTATCATGGAAGCCTACGCAAAAAGGACGAGCATACTCGAATGCGCCATCATTTGATCTGCCATAAAAGTATTCCAATCTTATGGCATGAAATCTTGTGTGGAGAATCAAGAACGATCGTTTGCAAATAGGTTAAGGGATGGCAACTCATCGAGTAATATGGAACAGCTACATAACCCTAAAAATGAATGTACTGATTGTTGTCAAACTGTCTGGCATACGCAGTGATCTCGTTCACGTACAGATATTGAAAATAAACGTGCAACTAGTGGGGAGGCCTGGGGAAGGAAATACTCAATTATCGCTTCCAACATCCCTCCATAGAAGGAATTTGATGCAGTTACATTTCGTGAAAGCTGAGTTTCCGATACATATCCCACCAAGGGAAAAGATGTATGGGTCAGTCCACACATCTTCAAAACATTACCATATGCGTTACTGGCCTGTCATAAAATAAGATTTGAACAGAGAAAAATGTACTTTCTGTGTTAAGACTGACATCTGTCCTGCTATGGATCTACAGCTGTACATTTAATGGCAATGTTGCTTAAATGAAGAGTGAGGGACAAAAAGAAACTGGAGACTGTATTTCAAATTACTTATGATTGGGAGAACATTTGTGAGTTTTAGTTAAAAAGCTTCGACATGGTGGTTTTGGTGTGATGGCTCGCACTTCTATGTGAGACATGGCATCACTTTCTGTACAGTGGATTTTAGTTCAGTGTTCCAAGTACATAGCAGGCCAATGTATTCTGAATGCTATTAAGGATTTCTAAATCTTAAACTCGTTTATGATAATGTCGTTTTTGTCATAATCGCCATTAATGTGATTTCAAATATCTGTATATATTCGGGTGGTTTTAATATAAAGCCGAAGATAACTTGAACTGCATTGATCTCCCAATCCTAGCTGCCCAAAGGCAGCCCATTGGATACCATTCTTCTACCACCGGACATGATGCTACTGTCCACGGGCCAAATACAAAGTGCTGGCAGTCGAGAGGGCACACTCTTAGGGACCCATTATATCAAATGATTATATTGCCCAGGACCTCGCAGCCAGAGGTCTATTGCGCCCCACTCCTGGCCGACCATAGGGTCTCACCCTTAGCCACCACCAACTTCCCACCAGACACATAGCAAACACTGCCTTCTTTATCCTATGGATTATATTGCATATTTCTTTTGACAAATTCCTTTTTGAAATAAGGCTCCACCACAATCTTACCTCGGTTTCCAAAAGTGAAGCACTACATCTAACACCATTGGTCACATTGTTTTTGTAGATATGCCAGAATTACATACATAAACTAGTAACCAACTGATTCTCTTTGCTGTTTTTTTTTGTTGCAGTTCTGGGGTGTTACGAAGCAAGGGTACAGGTGCCGAGGTAAGTGTATGTGATAGCTGAGCACTAGAGCATTAGGATTGAGTGTCTCCAAAATGTTAAATCTTGCAATGCTTAAACTCCTTGCAATGAATCCACAAGGAATCCCTACAATGAAATCCTAGGGAAAGCATGCCCGGAAGATGTCTGAAATGCATGCCTAGTGAGCCATGCAATGCATGCCTATGAACCCACTGCCACAAATTCCAAAGGAATCCCTGCAGTGGGGGGACAAGGTAATGCAGACAATGTATGCCAATGGATTCTGTGTGATGTATGCATAGACATCCAGTGCCGTGCCTGCTGAGGAAATCTGTGTAATCCCTGCAATGCATGCCAGAAAACACCATGGAATTCCTATATTCTAAATCCAGGTACCCATTGCATGCTAAGCCAAAGCCTGCAATTCTTGCCAACGGAACAGATTGAAGGCACGGCCATGAAACTGAATCATTTTAAAATCCTACTTAAGGCCTGGAAGATAAAATGTTGCACAGCTAAATAAATATAATTTTGTAAACTCGTCACTGATCCTGGATCAAATGTGCATACCAGAAACCAATTGTCCTTTATCTCTCTGAAGTGGTAGGAACAATATTATTATACTAACATTACCCATCCGGCGTTGCCCGGGTCTGTAGCTGACATGCACGCGGGGGTCTGCTATAGCCTTGTGTATGTTATATTGTGTCCTAACTTACTATTTTTGAAAAGTCTCAAAATCGTCAATCTCCTGAAATCGCCTATACTAATGGCACAGGGTTGGATCCCGCTCCACCCTTGTGCAGGGGGCATGGGTGGGTTTGGTCAAGTTTCACCATCGCCAGAACACCCCAGACTGGTATGCCGACCTTGGGGCCTAATTTCCTATTTTTCAAAAGGTTGCCAAATCGGCAATCTCCTGAAATCACCTATACTGCAAGTACAGGGCCAAACCCCACCCTGTACAGGGCAAATAGGCGGGGTTGGTCAGATTTCACTATAGCCAGTACACCCCAGACTGGTATGCCTACCACGGGCCAAATCCTCAGCCCACCAGCTGTTGTGGGGCTGGGGTCATCAATCCCAAAATCGGAAATCTCCCGAAATTGCCCATACTGATAGCACAGGGCTGGACCGAGCCCTGTGCAGGGCGAATGGGTGAGGTTGGTCAAATTTCATTATCGCCTTTACACCCCAGACTGGTATGCCGACCTTGGGCCAAAATTTCAGCGCACCAACTGTTATGGGGCTGGACCCAACCCCAAACATACAAACAAACTTTCACAAATATATATAGATATATATAGATAGATGACATTATAGGGAAGACCAGAACAAACCATAAAGTGCTAGAAGAATTCAATGGTGACACCAGGTGTTTAGTGCATATCACTTACTGTAGTTTGTGGTGGGCGAGAAGAAGGCCTATCTCACCCTATCGCTATAGGGGGATTACCTACCTAACTAAATTAAACTAAATGTGCTTGTCTGTCATCATGAAGTCCAAACTCAAAATGTACTCAGTCCAAACCTAAATATACCTGACCCTACCACTAACAGTAACAACTAAAAGTGATCAAAAGAAGGTTCTTCTTCTGGCTGTCTCCCCTTGGCCATTTGTCTTTAGGCTTTCTCTCAGGGTTTCCTTGTTCTACACCAATCTTCAATATGTAATTGTCTCTGTTTTAGAAAGTCTATTCCTTATCGTAATTTCTTCTGACACTTTTCTCAGGTTTTATTTACCAGCTTGTGTAGCTCCTGCCAACTGTTCAAAGATCTTTTCTTCCTGACAATATCACTTGCATCATTGTTCTCTTTGAGATATTCTCTTAGACACCTTCCTTTTATTTTATGTAGTTTCTTTGTTTTGTTAGGGTTGAGAGTTCCCCATTCTGGGTGTCTTTTATACACTGTCCCTCTCCTGGCTTGGTTCACTCTGTACTCTTAGCTTCTAACATACTTATCATTGTGCTCCTTGAGATACTCTCCTGGACCCCTTTCTTTTATTTTATGTTGTTTCTGTGTTTTAATAGGGTGCAGAGTTCCACACTCTTTGCATCTTTTAAATCCACTCTCTCCCTTTGTTTGGTTCACTCTGCGCTTTTAGCCCATAACACTTTTGACAGTTTCTCATTAAGTGGTCTTCCCACTCTTCATTAATTAGCTCTTGTGGAATTATCTATTGTGACTCTCTCTCCCTCGCCCAGGATATTTGTTTCCACTTTCTTAATGATTCTCAAACATTTTTATTTTTCAGGTTTTTGAATACTTCCTCAAATAATAAATTATACTGGTTCAATGATCTGTAATCGCAATCCTAGTCCCTTCTCTTTATTATGTCTTGCCCCGATGGCCTCCAGCTTCTGCAGTTCGCCCCACTACCTTTGTTTGCTGGGAGTGACCTAGCAGGGCCTGGCGTTCACTCGGGTACGTTGGTTTCCTTTCTAGCTTCTTCCTTTCGGGCTTCACACCCGAACCGGTCTCAACATCTCTGCAGCGGGCCATGTTCAGCAAACAAAGGCGGATGGGAGCTGTTTTGGCATTGTTAGACGGGGCCTGGCCTACCACAGTACTTCTGTGGTCATGCCACCATGCCGGACGGTCCCTCGAACTCTGTCCTGATAACGGCTTTACCGTCGTCTGCTTTGCTGGGCCTCTGACTACTGTGCTTGGTGTTCTTGGCTTCTCACAGTTCCGCGGGTCCCATCCTCTGCTTTCATACAAGTGTTTTCCTAACTGGGTATTCCCTTTTCCTTCAGACAGAGTGTTGGATTCAACATTTCCTAAAGCCAAAGAGGAGGCGAACACAGTGTTTTTGATGGGAGGCAGTCCCATATACACAGATAAAGTGTCCTGCACATGGAGCTCCTTTTGGGAATGGGAGTCCTTGTCCCCTAAGGGGAGCCACTCCCAGTAAGGTCCCACTTGCCAAGACCCCTAGGGAGGGTCTTGCTGAGCAGGCTCACTTCCCTAGCCTCAAAGGGGGTGGCTACCCCTTGAGGAGAAGGGACAAATACTCCTGATTTGTCACAGGTTGCAGTGCAGTCTGTTCAGGTTTGGCTTGCCTTCCTGTAGGGTTGTGGAGACGCTATTCGTCAAAGGTCTGTGGATGTGGAGAATGCTAATTGTCCAAAGCTGTGGTGGGTGTCAGCAAAGCTGCTGCATCGTCACATGGTCAATGATGGTTGGTAACACCTTACTTTGGGTCAACATAGCAAACACCTGGTACAGTTTCACTGCAGAAGAACAAAGATGGCCCAGACCCTCATAACAACAGCTACTTTGCTTTCCTTTTGCTAGGAATGAAAGAGACACTCAACTTCCGTGCTGCAGTACAACTATTTTGGGTCTTCGCTCATGAACTATCACTTCTTTGCTCCTGCGTTCTTAGCCCAGGTGTCTTCCTGTTTATTTTGTCTAGTTATTCCTTGTTCCTTCCTGCCTGTACCTTGCCTTTCCTTCGCATTTCTGTTTTCTTGCATTTCTGAATGCATGCCTCCTGCTACTGTCTTGTCCCTACCTGCAATCCATCATCTTGTCAACTTCTCCTGCCACTGCAGTTAGGTCTATCATCTGCATCATCTGATGATATCATTCTGTAGCGGAGTCATTGATTCATGGCCAGCACACAGCCACAGCAAAGATATTTTGTATTTATTTAAGAACATGGTGAAGGGTGTCATTTCGAACAGAAATGGCTTAGAAAGTAGGCAATAGTAGAGTCCAGAGCAGTCCTATGGTAAGGCACCTTTACATAAGAGCATTGTTGGATTGAGTAACATTTACTAAGTAGTGAAGAAATAAAAGTAGGAACATAAACCAGGTACTGGGACTGGTGACCATAACAATAGTTTTAACATTGAAATCCTGAGGTCAGCATAACACCTTTACAAAGTGCATAGAATAGTCCGCAGGAAAGAATGCAGGCGAGGTGGGTTGGCTGTTAAGTTTGGATATGGAGGTTCATGGGTTTAGGGGGCTACTTCCATTGCTAGCGGGTGGAGTTTGAGCCTTGCTTTGAAGAGTTCTATTGAAGAGAGGGTTTCCTGGCAGGAGCATTCCAGTGGAGTGCGCAAGTAGGGAAAAGGAGAGAAAGTGATAGGAGGCATGTGGGGCTGGTAGGTCATGAAGATATCAGAGCAGAGTGGGAGAGAACAGTGAGATGCATTCAGCGAGGAAGTGGAAGGCAAGATCATGGATGGATTTATAGATGAGAAGAAGGGGTTTCAATGATTTTGCATGGGGAGCTGTCCAGACTGGTGATGGTAGGTAGAGGTGGGGGAGGATCTGGGTAGGTCGAAAGCAGTTTGTATCACAAAGCTGAGGACTTCCTTCAGGGGAGCAAAAGAGTAGAGGAGTAAGCCAAGAAGTAGGCTCATGCAGTAGTTCAGATTGCTGAGCTCAAGAGGTGACATAAGGGTTTTTGTTGTGTGCTGAGTGAGGTGTGGGAGGCTTTTATGAATGTTTACGAGGTTGAGTCTGGCGTTGTTGGTGGTGGTTGTAATTAACTCATAGTTTCAGGTTGTTGTCAAAGAAAGCCCCAAGTTGCAACCCGTGGGTGAGGGGGTGGGGCAGTTGTGGGGGTGGGGGAAAGAGATGGGAGAGAGAAGAGTGTAGTTGTCATTGGAGGCAGGGAAAATTTGAACTTCTGTCCTTGAAGAGTTTAGTATGAGACAGTGTAGAACCATCAATGGCAGATGATGCTTAGGAAGTTGATTATGTGTTCAGAGATTGCAGATGTGGACGAGGGGAAGGACACGAATATCAGAGTATTGTCATGGAAGAGGTGTTTTTAAAGGCAGAGGAGGAAGTGAGTTTGACGAAGGAAGGGGTGCATAGGGTGAAAAGGAGTGGGGCTAGAACTGATCCTTCAAGGTCTATGGGGAAGGGTGTGTGTGAGGAGTGGTGGAGTCCCATAAGAAGGAGGAGTGGTCAGAGAGATAGGAGGACACCCAGTTGAGTAAAGCACCTGCAGTTTTTTTTTATACATATTGATGTTTCCAAAGTTTCCAAGAAAGCACAAAAGATCTGTAACCAAGTGTCCATCTATTGATAGTTGCATAAAGATATTTTTATTTTGCTTTCCCCTCTGTCCACCAGGGAAAGTAAAGGGATGATTTTATTGTATCACATCAGGATGTCTCTCTATTAAGCTGAAAATGGCCATGTGAGGTAAACCAAGGCCTTGGTACATATCTTCAACGTCAAATGGTAAAGGAAAGCTGGTGTACACATTTCAGCGCACTGCCAGTGTTGCTCTAATTTCACATTGATCCGTTAATGGACAGCCTTGGTTTCCTAAGCACAGATAATTTGAGATGTAGTGAGTTGTCTTACCAAAGATTGATAAGAAGGAAGGTTATGTTGATTTCCACTTTACTGATATCTTCTTCTTGCTATTACTCTTTGGTAGGACAACATAGTGGGTTTAAGGAACTTCTGCAAAAGTGTGTGTGCAACATGTAGATCACTGATTCAAATGCATAATGGGATGATTGAGTGCGTGCAAAGGGACCCTATCCACCTTCTGAAGTCAATGGAATGTGTACCGCTGAGTGTGAAGTACTTGCTCGTGCACTATTTGTAGTCGCGCCACCCAAATCACAAACAGAATTGATTCTTTGTGCAATATGAGAATGCCTTTCTCAACTCTGTAGTACTCATTGACTTCAGAAGAGTAAACGGCTGAGTGCCTCCTGGTGCTCAAACCTGTGATCTACAGGTTTCCACAAAGATGTCTGCAGCAAGTCCTTTGACCAAGTGAATGCCTTGACAAAGAGTAAAAAGAAGGAAGATGAAATGGCTACTTCTCTAAAAATATTTCCCATTACTCTTTCGTAACACTGATTATGGGTGAACAGGGTGGCTGCAGGCATCTGTGTTCAACCTATAGATCACGTTCAAATGCGAGCAGGCAGGACTCTGCCTTTTACCCTTCTGAAGCTGATGACATGTGTTCCAGGGAGTTAGTGCTTCTTTGGAGTATGAGCGGGCGCTGATGCAGAGAAGCTGGGTCCTGTGCAGAGCAAAATGCAAACCTCTCATCTGGCCCCTGGTGTTCTTTGCTATGGTTCTATTGCAAAGTACCTACGATTTCCATGGGCCTACTCAAATTTTGCGGTATGCTCTGCAAAAGCAACTTTGTCAATTATAAGGCTAATAAACATCTATTCTGCTTGGACTTTGGGGCACTGTAAACATAAACAAATAGGGTCCTTTCATTTACATGTTTTAAAAGCTTGTATTTTGTCTCCATCTTGTTTTCGAATGCACCTGAGGATTTCATATCTATCCTTGAATAGACCGAATGCATTGCAGAATACATGCCTGCGTTTAGCAATGAAACTTTTAGCCTTCCTTTTGTCTGAGCTCCCTTGATCTGTCCCCCCCTTGTTTGCAACATTTTCATTTGTCATGCATCTTAAATCATTTTACACCAACTCCATTAGGAGTTTGGTAGTTCGACCTGGGCCAGACTCACTGAAATTCGAGTGATTCGAGTCTCACTAAAACGTGTTCGAGCATGCCTATGCCCTGCAAAGAAACAAAGAGGTGGAGAAGTGTGCCTCAGGGCATCGAGGCGTTCTTGAGGGTAAGGCACTAGCTCGCCTCTTACTGGTGTGCCCCTCTACTGCCACAAGCAATGCAAGGACCACCTGACGGGCGAGTGTAAAAAGAGATTTAAACCTCTTGATGGAGCCTGCCCACCAGGCCCCTTGACTCCGCATGGATGGACACCAGCCACCAACAAGCACCACAGCTCTGGTAAGTGCAGAAAGAGGGGCGTGGGGTGTGAGCCCATTGGAATGTGCAATGAGGCTGAACACAAAATCTGCTAGAATCCAATCCTACTCACGTGGAGGCGCCGCAGAGAAGAAAATGTGTACTCATTGTCGGTGTTTCTTGATATTTCAGTGGAACATTTTACAAAAAGAGGCAGAAGATGCACAATGTTGTCACTTGATGGAAAAATGCATGGAGTCAAATCCCAATTCTTGATTATATGTTGCAAACAGTATTATCGTTTTGGTTGTTCTCATACACATCACCCTGATGTGTTTTAAGCTTACCTTACTACTTTTGCTTTTTGGAAACAACTCCTGCAACTCCTTCCCCCATCCAGCCACATTTTTTAGTGTTGGTTATTAGGTGCTGCTTTTGCTCATCAACGTATCCACCATAACTATTGACATATGAGTATATAGAGGCGGGAAATGGGATGTGAAGCGTGACTGACCGCTTTGAGGTGTTTTTTATTTTTACCCACCAATTGATCACCCATGGTAATGGTAATCCCTTTGACCATTCGCACCAACTACCTCCCCACCCAAAATGCACACCCCAGGTTTTCCTTGAGCTAGCTCTATTGTGCAGTAGCACCAAATTATGCGCAGTAATGTTATTTTGAGCAGTCTTGTAGAATGAAATGGCATCAATTGCACCTGTAAATCGGCTCATGTGATAATAGCATTGCCTTAAAAATGAGTCCCTTCAGTCAATTGACTTTTACACAATATATTTCTACAACTAGCCTAAACTTCAAAAACCACCAATGTCACTTTAGTGGGACTCACTGCTGGAGATGCGGCAACCATGTTGAGGTTATCTTCCAGCACATAACAGTGGTATTTTCCATTTTCCAGTGCCATTTGTTCAGCACATTTTACGGCATGACTTTCAGCTTTGAACGTTCTTGAAAATGTTTAAAGTGACCATAGAATGTCTCTGTGCAGTATTACAGTTTTTTTTTTAAATAATATGTTCAGTCATGGACAGAAGCAGAAACTTAAGAACATCAGTGTTAACTGCTATACACATTTTCATCACCCACACTCCTTATTTGTGCCAATAGCTCTTTGCTAAAGTCATGTGATGCTGTATGCACGTAGGCATCCAGTTTAAGAGGTTAATGGAGCTGCGACACAAGTATCAATGTTACTGTGGAGAATTCTAATTGTGTGGGTATTTCCTATTTTGCCACAAACCGAGCGATCTACCTTTGAAGAGAGAAAATACTTGGCAAGTGGCAATCAAAATGGCACCAAGGAGCCAGTCCCTTATTTCCAAACATTCTGGGACCTGTAGTTCAGTTGTCATGAAAAGAACTAAGCGCCTGCTCCCAGCATGTAAAGCACTCTTGGAAAAAAGGCCAGGACTGGTTTAAGGTGTCACTTAACATGGGTGCTCTTGCCAGCCATAGACAATATGAAAAGCTGTTGGATCTTATTTTGATAATAAAGTGCTACCCATACCTTTATGTGGTACCAGTTCAGCAATGTGACTGGTTTCATGAGGTTGTCCTGTTCTTACTGGTTTTCAGGAAAGCATTAACATGCAACCTTTTGCACTAAGAGCCATTACTTTTTACCCTTGTTACCTGGCCTGTTTCTTTTACACGGGGTGATCTGATTAATCAATTTTCAAGGGCAATAAGAGTCTGCTCTTATACAATTATTCTAGAATGCTCTTAATATGCCCAAAGATTTATTTTCAAAACTCTTCTGCAACCTTTTATCTGTGTCATGCAAATTCGTATGCCTGCTCCCGCCGGCCTCTTTTCCTCTCCCACCTCTCATCTACGCCTTACGGTCTCCTACCTCTCCCACCTTATCTCCTTTCTCCTCCCTTGCACCTCACATGTGTCTATTAGTGGATTCCCCTCAGGGTGCTCGCTGTCAGGATAATCTGATGGTGAACAACCTATTATTCTTATTATGTTCCGTTCCTTTAAGCTACACGATCATGCTTCTGCAAAAAGGTATTGGGTTAGGGAGGCATGACTGCAATAAAGGAATCTGGCATGTCCATTGATGTCAGGGATGTCATTGTCCTATTGCACATTAAACCCAAGTGTTAGAATGTTTAGACTTTTCCTCTTCAGCAGAGCCTAAGCGGATTCTTGGTATTATGTGCCAATCACTGGCAGGGAAAACTGTTCAACTGATTTGGTGCAGTATGATATTTACTTATATCATTTA
Source organism: Ambystoma mexicanum (assembly GCF_040938575.1). Classification (NCBI taxonomy): domain Eukaryota; kingdom Metazoa; phylum Chordata; class Amphibia; order Caudata; family Ambystomatidae; genus Ambystoma; species Ambystoma mexicanum. The sequence goes on from NC_090923.1 coordinate 724,058,350, forward strand.
TCCCTTCCTCTTCCACTAGGAATTCTGTATTAAGTTTAGTAAAACTATATTCTCAGTCAAGAACACAAGCAGCAACTGAAGTGCATCAGTGTTAACTGCTTGTGAAACCGTCATCATCCACACTTCCTTGTTAGTGTGTATAGTTCCTGGCTAAATGTGTGTACCTGTGGTATACATGTAACCATTTTATGAAAGGTTTGCCACAACATTGACCATGCACGTTTATAGATTTAGCTCTTTCTATTTCTAAATGTGCAGATTTCTAAATATGTAGGTACATTTATCTTTCTGCAAAGCCAAACTACCTCATTCCCAAGAGGTAATACTTGGCAAATGACCATCAAAGATGGAAATTGGCCAACCTTGAGCCAGTTCTGGCTTTTTAGCCAATAGGATTCTGGGTCTTGTATTTAGGGTACCCTCATTAAAATGAGTATACTGTACATGTATGTGTTTATTCAGAGGTCATACCTTTGATTGCATCATGTCACATACACAATTGGACTACACCCACTCTGTGGAGGGAAAGCAATGTGTGCAGGTAGCCCAATTGATGACAGTATTGGGCTACTTTTTGGATGCTATAATGTGTGTCTCCATATCTGTTCTGTGCATTGGGAAAGCCAACGGTTTTGGCTCTTTTATAGTCATTAGATAGGCTTTTGCCAGACACTACCAACTGCACCTCCTCAGAGGTATTCTTCCTTTCCTCTCCTTCCCCCAGAAGCTCACTGTCTCTAGAGCTCTGGTCTCTCTAGGCTGGACTACTGCAACAGCCTCTTTCTAAATCTGCCTGCTTCGACTCTCCGTCCTCTGCAACTCATCCAGAACAGGACTGCGAGACTTGTCCTTGGCCTCAAGCCCTGGGATTGTATCTTTCCAGCACTGAAATCTCTGCATTGGCTCCCAGTGGTGGCGAGGCTTAAGTTCAAAACCCTTTGCATTGTCCACAAGGCCTTCTGAGGCCTGGGACCTCAATAGCTCCAACTCTCTCTTCGTAAATACCTTCCTACTCGAGCTCTGCGCTCCTCCACCTCTAACTCCCAGCAACTAGTTGGTGGTAGATCTCTTTCTTCGGCTGGGGCCTCCCTCTGGAACAGCCTCCCTGCCTCTCTGAAACTCGAGGAGAACCATCTCTGGTTACAGAAGCACCTCAAGACCTTCCTCTTTACTTCTGCCGTCTCTCTTCCTCTCCCTTGCTGATTTCCTGTCTGATACTGCACTGGTCCCCTGGCTACCCTCTGATTTCGGGCCCAGGTCCCTACCCACCCAGTTGCACACCCGCACTGCCTCCCGGCAACACTTGTACTTGGGTCTGTATCTGTAACCCTAAAGTACCCCTACCTGCACTTTGCCGGTCAAGTGGCACAGCGAGTAGAGCGCTCGCTTTGACACCCGTGCAGAGCCTGCTAACGCAGGTTCGAATCCCGGCAGGGCCAAACTCAGCCTTTCATCCTTCCGAGGTCGATAAATGAGCACCACACACCGTGGGTAATAATAAGCAGCGCTCAGATACCTGAGGGTTCGTAGCGCTATATAAATGCCAAATTATTTTTATTATTATTATTATTATTATTATTATTATTTTGGACACCTGCTGTCTGCACGTACCCTTGCACCTGCCACCTGCTGGCTGCACTTTTTTTTATTGTTTTGATCCCATGTACAGCACTGTCCCCTCTCCTTTCCCCGGGGAATTTTCCCCTCCCACGTCCCCTGCACTTGTGCAATCTCAATGTCACTTGGCCTAGTAAGATCATTGTCTCTGACTTCCCTCTGTTCCCCTTCCTTGCCTCATCACACCTTGAAACACTTGTGTATAGGCGCGTTACAAATGCCATATCATATCACTACCATGTTATGCCCTTGTACTCACACCATTTGCCAGATGTTGACATTTTTATGCCCAGGCAGGGATATTTTTGGCAGTGCCTAACAAATTCCTATCCCATTCCTACACAAAAGCCAAACTGTTGGCTTTGCCGGTGCTAATTTGCGTGACAAGGTCAGCACCCTGGCCTTGTCTATAGGGGTCAGGAACCCTTCTCCACTAAGGGTCAGAGGCCTACCAGATGATTGTCAGTGTTTTCATCTTTTTTTCTAGTGACCAACCATCAGAGCAAGAAAACAGCAAGAAACAGCAGTGAGACAGCCTTCGTCCAGTAATGTATGCTAGTTGCAGAAGTACAAAGACCCAACCACCAGCCAACGCCTTACCAGCCCCTTCTGCAATCTGTTGCCGGTAGAGAAAGACTAGCAGGGAGAGGGGATTGCAACAACGACATCTGCACATGGCAAACCGAGAATACGCGCGCAGATGCCGAGTGATAGCACTCTAGACCACCAATGACTTTATCATGGTATCCCAACCCTCACAACACTTGGACTTACCTTAAGGGGGCCAGGAAAAGGGCCCCCTAACACAAAGACATTCAAGCTCCCCCGAGTCGCCATTGTTATTCCATGTGGAGGAAGTGAGCAGTGCTTAGCCTGCTACTTGTAATCTTGATTGCCATCAACACGTCCCGGGTGGGGAAGATAGCATCCGATTGGTCAGGAACAAAGAACCAATCCAGAGAGGGCAAGAGGGATAAAAAGAGACTACAGAAAGCAGGAAGTGGGGGTTATTCTGGAGAGGTCGGAGGAGGCCTAAGGCCAAGAGACCAGTAAGTAGAAGGGAGGAAGGAGCAGCAGAGTGTTCAGGTGATTTCTAGCGAATTTGAGGTATTGGCTAGGGAGTGAAAGTGGTACTTTGGTGTCAGTGCTTGTGAACGTGTGCAAGTTTTACTTTACTTTAGCTCATTTATAAGGCGCAACCAAAGTGGGCCGGAGGCATACGGGCGCCGAAAACTGATACAGGAGCAATCAAGGGTAGGCAGAGAAGATGGCCACCCCCAATTATCTAAACAGGTATATTAAAGGTTGTTTCTTAAATCCCTCCAATGGCGGGCCAAGGAACAGAGGACAGGAGAAATCAGGGGTGCAGCAAAGGCTGGTCACTCCTGATTATCTAAACGGATATGTTTCAGGTTGTTTCCTGAATCCTTCCAAAGATGAGCAGTTTCTCAATTCTATTGGTAGTGCATTCCATTTCGCAGGTGCTGCCAGCCAGAAAGCCCCCTTTCTAACCAGTTCAAGTGAGGCTTTCAGTATATGCAGCAATTTCGCACTGTTTGAACGGAGGGATCATACCTCTGGTTTATTCTTCAATCTGTCGGCAATGTAGGCCGGAAAAAGCCCTGCCAGGGATTTATAGGTGATGGTAAGATGGAACGGACAAAGTGGATAGAATTGATGAATGGATAGAGTTGATGGAATTGATGAATGGATAGAGTGGATAGAATCGATGAATGGATAGAATGGATGGAATAGATTGAAAGGGTAGAGTGGATGGAATAAATGGAAAGTATAGAGTGGATGGAATAGGTGGAATAGATGATATAGATAATGTAGATGGAATCGATAGACTGGACGAAGTAGAAGGAATAGATGGGAGTGGATGGAATGAATGGGGCATAATGGAACGAGCGGAATTCGATGGAATTCGCCCCACACGTTGTATCACTGTATCACTGCACCACTGTGCACTGTGCACCCTGTCCCCCTTTTCCCCATGCTGCTGCTATATATCTGTACCACTGTGCACCCTGTCCCACTGTTCCCCTGTTCCCCATCCTGTTGCTATATATCTGTATTCCCCCTATGTACCCGTATAGCCCCTGTCTCTAAGTGTCTGTATGTCGCTATATTCCCACCATCCTGTTCACGTGCCTGGCCTCCTGCCCTTTCTTTTTATGTAATTTGTCAGCAGTGACAGGCAGCATGTTCTTTTTTTTTTTTTTACAAACTTTATTTATTTTTCAAGAGCACAGATTACAGACATGCATATGGGAAACATTGTACCACATACTCGTTATTGTTCTCCTTGTCAATTCCCAGCTCTGTTACATGAGGACTCATGAGTTTAACAGTTATAACCCCCCCCCCGCACCCCTTTCGCCATGTCATTTCCGGTATTTGGTTGACGCGATGCAACATTGTTCAGTGCAATCAAGTGCATTACAGACCAGTTAATTCGCATCAGGCACGTAGTTCACAGGATAGAAACCTTGTGGAGGGACTTGGGTTTAAAGTACATTTGTTCCCTGTCCTCCATAAACTCGTGGAAAGGCAACCATGTGTCTAGGTATTTCGGGAGTGAGCCATATGCCAATGCCGTCACTTTTTCCATGGCCATCACTCCCCAAAGTCTCACCCACCATCTGGCCATCACCAGCCCCTGTTTATTTTTCCACCCCTGTGCTAGGTTGATTCTGGCCGAACTCAGCATGTGGGTGATGAGGGCGGCCCTATTCCCAGTGTTTGTATAGCTTCCCTCTAATGCCTCCCCCAGCAGGACTACCATTGGGTCAAGGGGCAGCTGTACCCCCACCACTTCCTTGATCTGGCTCAGGATTTCCTTCCAATATGTTTCCACCACTGGACAAGCCCACCACATGTGGATTAAGTCCCTGGGTTGCCCACAGCCCCTCCAGCATGTTGGGGGATAGCTTGGGTCGATGGAGTGCATTTGCTGTGGCGTCATATACCACCTCAAGTGAATTTTGTACGCCCAGGCAGCATGTTCTAACAGTGCAGTCAGATCCTGGAGAGACCTCAACTCTGAAGAGAGTCATCTTGCCACCAAACAGCAATTCATGACACCAGGGAGTCCTTTTTGCTCACTTGGCAGGGCTTTCCTCACTGCTCACATTAAGAAATGAGTGGGCTGGGAAAGCCCTGCCACACACCCACATCAGATAGTGTGACCCGGCTCTCCATGCTGCCTATATTAAATATGTAATGGCCCTAGAAAGTGAGGAGCTTCATCCTGTTCTCAATTGTTGTACTAACAAAAAGCTCTAGACTGTGAAACAAATGAAAACATAGCTGCAGTCTCCAGTGATAGTGAGTGTAGGGAAGAAAGTATCTGTATGAATATGCAATTTGATAAACGTGCTCTCTCAGCGTTGAAGAGGGCACTAGTAACCACCTAGTAACTGTACCAAGTCATTCTAAGGAGGCAGTCTATAAAGGGTATAAAGGCGCTTGTAATCGTTTCCAAAATAAGATTTCCAATGGGCCTAGTGGCCATCCCTCGCTCTCTAACCTAGGGATAGGCATTCCCATAACACCAGATTGGTGCTAGTGATCAGTAACCTCTGATATCTACATTTTAGACGTAGATGATGGTCTCAGTTTTGATACTCTCCTCCCTGATGGCTACAAGATCCTCTCTGAGCCCAGAACCAACTGACCCCGAGGTGGAGTAGCTCTGATCGTTCCAGAGTGTGTCCCTGCTTCTCCTATTCCTATATTCCTATGCAGGCCTACTACTCCTTTGAATGCCTGGTCTGCAGGCTCTCTATCTCTCCTGGCCTCTCTCTGACTGTGGCCACCATCTACAGGCTGCCTGGCCAGGTTTCCCTTTTCCTCTCAGAGTGGGCTGACCTCTCCACTTCTCTCCTTGCCTCTACTTCTCAACTTCTCCTCCTCTGAGACTTCAACATCAGGCTGGATGCTTCTAATCACTCCTCTGGGCTCTTCCGCAACCTCTGCAGTACTCTCTCTCTCTCCATTCCACCCTCTGGTCCGACACACACTGACAGACACACCTTGGATGTTCTCATCTCCTCAGACACCCCCCTCTCTAACCCTCTCACCACTCCTCTCTCCTGGACTAACCACTTTCTGCTTTCCTCTCACCTCACCTCAAGCTCGCTGTCACTCAGGCAAAGCCCATCCCAGCACTTCCACTTACCTTCTCGGTCATTCGGCCCATGAAGCGTGTGTTAGTGGATGCCTTTCCCTCTGCTTTCTCTGCTCCTCCCACTCCTGCGGCTGACTCACACTCTGGCACAGCCTTCTCTAACCTGCATATTTCTATCTCCAACACTCTGGACATCCTTGCCTCTGTCATGAGAATCCGTCAGAAGCCTACCTCCAAGTGCAATTCTTGGTATGACTCCGACCTCAGCACCCTGAAACGCAAGTGCAGGGCAGATGAGAGGAAGTGGAGGGCGTCAGGTGCATCCTCTGGCAAACTGGCCTGCCCCAAAGGCAATACAGAGTCTCTGTCCTGTCCAAGAAAAGAGTCCACATCCAAGCCCACGTCTCTGCGGCCTCTAACAACACGACCAAACACTTTAAAATCTGCAAGGAGCTGGCCAATCCTTCTGCAGTATCCTCCTCTCCGGTTCCCTCCCAGGCCCTCTGTATGGCTCTCACTTCACCACTAAAACTCAGGAGATCCTGTCTTCGCTCCGCTCTACCTCTCCCTCAACCCATCTGGGCCCCCCTCTGGATGCCTCTCCCTCGCCTCTACCTCTCCTCCTCCTTTCTCCTCTTTCTCTCTGACAACTCCTGACGACATTTCTAGACAAGTCTGATCTATGAAAGTTTTGTTTATACAGGTGCTCCCCAGCTCCTCTAGAACCATCAGGAACCACATTGACACCCTCGCTCCAGCCTTGGGCGATTTCTGCAATCACTCTTTCGCCAATGGATGTTTCCCCTCTCTTCTCAAGCACATGTGCTCCTCCTCTTAAAAGTCCTCTGCCGATCCTGCCTGTCTGGCAAACTATCGCCCGATCTCTATCACTCCTTTCCTGGGCAAACTCCTGGAAATCTGGCCATCTCCCAGTTTACTCTTCACAGTGAATCTGTTGGTTGTCTCCATAACCATTAGTCTGGCTTCAGAGCAGCCAGAGGCATGGAAACTGCTCTCCTGAATACCTGTGAAGATCTGCTCTCTAATTTTGACTCTAGCCTTCCTTCTGTCCTCATCATCCTGGATCTTTCCTTTGCTTTTGACACGGTCAATCACGCCATCCTGATCAATTGACTCAGTGAAAACTTGGGCATCACGCATCAGGCTCTGGACTGGTTACCCTCCTTCCTCCTCGACCGACCATCCCAGGTCCAACTTGGGTCTTTTCTCTCCACCACCTCTCGCCCCACATGCAGTGTTCCCCAGGGCTCTATCCTCTCACCCTTGCTCTTTAATGTGTACTTGGCACATTTGGCCCACTTGATCTGTACCTTTTATAACCTTCAGTGTTATGCGAATGACACTCCGCTCTCTTTCAGGCTCCGCTCAGCCTATTCTACTCTCTTTCTCATTCCTGACTGTCTATCCGCGATTCAGGGTTGGTGCTCTTCCAATGATCTCTACCTTAATGACAGTAAGACAGAGATCCTTCTCATTGGGACGCCTGCTCCCTCTCTATAACTGACCACCCTCCTTAGGCCCTCTTCCTTCGCCTTCCTGTGAGGCAAAAAACTTGGGTGTCGCCTTTGATTCCACTCTCTCCTACTCTCCTCACATCACGGATCTTGCCAAGAAGGCCCACTACCAGCTGCACCTCCTCTTACTTTTCTCACTTTCCCCCAGAAGCTCACTGTCTCCAGGGCCCTGGTTCTCTCTAGGCTGGAATGCTGCAAGTCTCTTTCACAATCTGCTTTCCTCTACTCTCCGCCCTCTGCAACTAATCTAGAACAGGACGGAAATCTCTCGACTGGCTCCCGGTGGCTGCAAGGATCAAGTCGAAGACCCTCTGCATCCTCCACAAGGCTTTCTGGGGGCCAGGGCCTGCACTGCATGCAACTGTCTCTCCCAAAATACCTTCCTTCTCGAGCCCTTCGCTCAGCCACCTCCAACCCTCTGAGGGTCAGACGCATCTCCAGGCAGAGAGTGGAGGGTAGATCTCTCTCCTCTGCAGGTGCCTCCCTCTGGAATGGTCTTCCTGCCCCTCTCAAACTTGAGCCAGACCACCTGAAGATTCGGAAGCAGCTCAAGACCATCATTTTCTCCTCTGCTTTCTCTCTCTCCCTCCCCTGCTGGCCTGCCTCTCTTCTTCACAGACTGGTTGCTTGGCTACCCTCAGAGTCTCGCTGGGTATCAGATTCCTCCACAATCATTCTCCCCTGCACTGCTTCTGGACCTACTGTGCACTTAGGAAACTTAGGAAATGTAACTGTAACCCCTACAATCCCCTGCCTCCTTGAGGTACCCAGAGCCGCGCTGCCCTGGCTGGACATATACAGAGCATCGCTGCCTTGATTGCACTTCCCTTTCCCCCTCCCCAGCACTTGCCCCTCTCCCTTTCCCCTACACTTTGCATTGGCGCACTTGCACGATCTGAATGATACAAGGCCTAGTAAGATTGTTTGTCTTGTCCTCCCTCTGTCTTCCTTCCCTTGTCTTCATGTCCCTTGTTTTGTTGCGCCTAGAAACACTTGTGTACAGGCGCATTATAAATGACATATCATATCATGCCTTATCTATCTAGCCTCCCTCTGGAAACAATCTAAGATTCCTATACAACAATTTCCACAAGATGTGGTTTAAGGGTTGGTATTCTAGACACCCTGGTCTTCACCATCTCTGGTCCTTCCTCTCTCTATAGCTCTCTGTCATTCTCCCTTACTCCACCCTCTTGTCTCTTCTCTCTCTCTCTCTCTCGCTCTCTCTCTCGCTCTCTCTCCCTGGTTGTTCTCTCTAAGCTCTACCGCCACCCTTCGATCTTACTTCCTTCAACTGTCTTAGTATTACTCTCCCCTCTCCAAACTACAGCTACTCCTCCATCACACCACTACTACCTTTGCCTTCATACTATTAACCCTCCTCCCTCCACACTACTACTCTTCCCTTCACACTACTACTACTCCTCCCTCTACACTACTACCACTCCTCATTCCACAGTACTAACACACCTGCATCCACACTACTACCACTGCTCTCCTCACTGCTAACACTCCTGCCTCCGTACTACCGACACTCCTCCTGTGCTACTAACAATCCTCCCTCCACTCTACTATTCAGTCACCCTACTTTCACTCCCTCAGTCATCCTATTCTCTCACTCCCTACCTTACTACTACAACCCTCACTCACACCACTTGCACACAGATTCACAACACAGTACCACTTTCTCTCACCAGCCAAGACCTCACCTTTTCTAGAAATTGCTTCCATGCTCCTTCACACCAATCTTCACCCTTCTGGTCTCTTGTTATGCCACCTCCTCCTCTGATCTCATCTAGGCCTTCCTGTTTCCTGTCCCCGTTTTTATCCTTCCCCTTCTTCTCCAATTGGTTTTCCTGGCCAATCAGTCCTCGTCTTCACCGCCTGTCACAATTTGGCAAATACATAAAAAGAGGGCTACACCCGACCCATTTTCTTCATGTGGGTCCACCGGCTTTTAACAATGGTGGCTTGCTCTGAAAAAGCCCCAGTTCATGTCAGCGCCATAGGGTTTCCATTGTTCTTCAGTTAGCCGCTCTATGCCTGGTTTAGACATGAGCGAGTCTTTGCATGAGTGTGGTCTGCAACAGTCTGTGCTTATGCCCATTATGATAGCCCGTGCTGCGTCTCAAAGCATTTTTTTAATCTTTTCATTGCTGGTTGGGACGCATCGGCAAGAAGTATTTCCCTGGAGGCTTTGGTGGGATACTGTGTTGTTGGTTTTCCATCAGGAATGCTGCTATAGGTAGTTCCCTGGAAAGAATAGAGAAAAACTGGCGATTTCAGACTGGTGTATGAAGCGATCAAGAGTGGTACTATAATCAATTATATGGGCACAAAAGGAAAGGACAGGGACCCTCCCAACTGCCACCTTCCCCTTCTGTGGTAGGAATGGCTCTGGATACTGCCCTGGTAGGCCTTCCACACCAGGCTGAGGGGTTTCCATCCATTCTTGACAGGGTCAGTGTCCTGACCCTGCCACAGTATTAGGATTCTGTAAACTAGACTGTAAACCAGCAAATCTACTAGAATTGTGCAAGCTGGAAATATACTGGGATTGTGGAAAATGCAGCCTACTGAGGTTGCTGATTTGGCAATATACTAGGAGAGTCAAAAAGGGAGTATCCCTGTAATACCAAACTAGGAGTTTGCAAGCTATTTTGATGGTATATATTGGTGTGGTTTAATTGTGAATATACTGGTGTGAAAAATTTCTAACTTGGAGTATAATGAGTATTTTACTACATTTTGAGTGAACACAGATTTTGCAGACTGGATGTATACTGGAATTTTGTAACAATATACTGACATTCTACAAACTAGATTGTAGAATTTCTGTAGTGCCAGAAGTTAAGATTAATTATAAACCTTCCAGCCATCACCTCTTTAGTTTTGCTATAGTCACCCCGAGTGGGACGGGTATGCCCAGACATGGGTCCCATGCTTACTGGGCCTAGAGACCCAAGCTACTCCACACTAATGAGGCCCAATGAGGCCGAAACATTTCTGGGAATGCTTGTGGTCTTGTGCAGAGGGGATGTGACCAAGCAGTTCAAGCTGGACTGCCCCTTTTGAGGTGGGACTACAAATGATTTGCATATGGTCTTTCATCTTTTGTAATGGCTTGGCAGGCAAAGAATTATGGTCTGGAGGGTTGACCACATCAATGCCAGAGGTTAAGATTAATTCTAAACCTCCCAGCCCTCACTTCTTTTTTGTTGTTGCTATATTCACCTTTTAACACGCTGGAAAAATAGTGTAGTTGCCCATCTGGTAGATTATTGGTATTGTGAAATTGGTAGTATACTTAGATTGTGGAAACAATGAATATATAAGGTTTGTAACATTGGGAGTAAACTGTAGTTGTCCAACTGGAAAAATAAAGGTATTGTTAAAACTTGGAGCATACTGGGATTTTGGAAACTGGGCATATGCCAAACTGGAAACATTAATATGATTGTCATACTAGGAGTACACTCAGATTGTGCAGGCTGGAAATATACTGAGATTTTGCAAACTCGGGGTGCTGTAAATTGGGTAACAGTAAATTAGAAGCATACTGCGATTCTACCAATTTGAAATATTCCATGGATATTAAACTGCAGTATACCGGAAATATCAATATACTAGTGTTTGTCAAATTAGGATTATATTGGGATTGGAAAATGTAGAACATACTGGGATTGTGCATATGGTATATACAGGTTTTAGGTATTTCATTCTCTTGTAGAATATCATACTGGGAGTAACTGAAAATGTCTAATCTGTGAGTTGTGACAAAGAGACACAAGCAGAACACTCAAGACACATACAATGCAATTCATCAACTTTATTATAATCTGAAGATATGGGGTAAGAGGTGGGCTGACTCCATTGATTTGGAAAAGACTTTGCCAACCTACACGCTTGACCTATCTACTTTCTACTCATATAACTGTGTAGGGATGAGACTAAAATAAAAAGGTGCCAGGTTCCTTAGTTCTTCTGGTTTCTGTGCCTTTCTAAGACACAACTAATTATTGAGCGCCTTCAATTGACCTGCAACATACCCAGGGAGGCAAGAATGGACAAAACACTTAAAGACCTAGTGGATGCAGCTATTACAGAAAACTATTTGAAAGGTGTCCAGCAGGGTAATACAATCAAGTAGGGGGCGCTGCAGAGCCTCCTGCAAGATGGCTGCACCTTAGTGGAGCTCCGTGTTTGCTGGCACCGCCGGAGCCAATCCGCCAGATACTTGTTTCCTGAGTTACCGACGGCATCAATGACTCTCGCACATGAGGAAGCCTGAATAATCTGCCCATCAGTCGGCCAGGAGTCACGGAATGGCCCCGTTCGGCCCCTGCGCGTGGTGCCTATGTCTGTGTCACAGAGGGACCATGCGGCCTCGTGGACCACGACATTAGCATTTCCTTGCGCTGGTGCGGAGCACACCGATGTCGGCGGCTCCTACAATGCCTGTCCTGGGCTGCAGAACCATACTGGCTCATTCTAGCCCACCAGCCCGGCCCCGGCATCACCATGGCAGAGCTCTGGGTGGAGAGACTAGAGCAATGGGCGCCATCTTGGGAGAGACTGCTATGGCCCTTCCAACAGCCAGTCCCCATTTTACCGCTAACATGTGGCAAGCAATTCCAAGGAGGCCGAGACTGATCTCTTTCTTTCCCACAGACCAAGCCTCTGTCAAGTGTCGGTGTGACAGACAGTACTCGAGCTGGCCTTTCTCTATGTCTTTGCCAAGCCTCCTTCTTTCAGGGCGATTTTGAACCCACCTGGGGGAGAGAGTGGACGTGGCCATCCCCCACAACAACTTGGATAGTGCCTGCATGGTGTGAGAGGGATTGCTGCACGTCGCTGATCCTGTGAGGACAGAGAGCGCAATCGTGGCAAGGGACCCCGCCATATCATGAAAAAAAAGAAGTCTCTCGACTGTGTGATATTTGTTATATCAATTGTAAAGCCTCTTACCGTTAAACACCCCAGGCCTTATGTTTATGGCACAGCGCGTCGCGGCGCAGGAATGAAAACACAACCACCTTGTTATGATGCATAAACCCGGACTGGCGTTATGACGCCAGATCCGGTGATACCTTTATTTCTTTTACTTCTGGGTAGCTTCATGTCACGTGACCGGCTACTCTCTGGTACGCAACACCACATTCCTCCCCAACTTGGAATGTTTTAACAATACTTAGCAATAATTAACATAAACAATTGTTATTTATTCTAGTCTCTCAGCTTTATCTGGGTAAGCGCACTTGCTGGTAGATCCCATCCACCACATAACCTTGCAGGCAAGACGATGGTTTTGGTCTTTCCCTTAAGTGGTATTGAGGATTGCTTCTCTCTTGGCTATCCGCCGGGGGGTTCTCGAGCTGGACTTCTTCTTCTTGCCGACTGGGAGTTTTCGGTTCTCTTGGTGTCTTATAGAGTTCAGGTGTCAATTGGCTTGGCGGTCGGTAGGGTGATTGACTTAAAGGTCGGTAGGGCGATACAGTTCCTTCTCTTACAGTTTCCTGGTTTTCTTCCCATAATTCAGATGGTACTTTCTGTTAGGCAGAAAACTGTGCAGATCCCTTAGGGACCACTGCAAAAAGTTTAAGACTACAGGTTTTAGCAGTAAACCCAATTGGTAGCAGTCTGCACCACCCATATTGACCTGGTAGCTGTGGCTGAGCAGTCAGACTTCTCTCAAGAAGAGTTAGGTAGTATGTAGAGTATACACAATAAGGCCCAAAATACAGTAGTACAAGCAAACACTTACCAGAGCTTTGGTATAAAAGTATATAATTATTTATTTAAAAACACTTGTAAAAATACACTGGCACTAATATGTCAAGCAAGTTCAAACACAGTCACTAGAAATATATACACCTGCCTAATTAATTATTTGACAAGTCTAGGTTAAGACACCACTTATTTAGCAAAACGGAGGTGAGCGCGTAACCATAGATGGCACTCCAATAATTATTTAAAAAGGGAGAGAAAAGGCAGAAATTGGAAAAACAGACAATACCAACACTTTTAAGTACCCACAGATAGTTAGAAAAGGCAGGGTCTACTGTAGAGCAAAAAGTTCATAGGCCAGGCCCACTCTTGGAGAGAGCAAGGTGGAATGTGCGCAAGATCACCCAGTTGAAGTACACTTTAAAAGTCTTTGCAGATAGTTCAAAAAGGAGTTGGATCAGTTCAGAAAGGAAATGTTAACGGGTCCGAGGTCACCCCAGGATAGAGAGTCAAGGATTTACGGTACACCTTGAACAGTCTGTTGCAAGGGAGACCAGGCGGGAACAGTACCTGAAATACTGAGAAAGCTCCAGCGGGGGCAGTTGTTCCTGGCAGCGGGTGCAAGTCAGTGCTTCGTCCAGGGGAAGAGAAGATCTCGACGTAGAGGAAAGCTGAAGATCGTTGCACTGCCAGGGAAGAAACCAGCCGCGGAGTTTCCCGGTTAAAAGGTACTACCCTTTTATTCGCGGTAGTGGTGAAGCGTGGCTATCCGGCCGCCGGGGTGCTTGGCACGGGTGATTCGACCACGAGACGATCCAGGAAGGCGAAAAAGGCGAACTGGTTAACCCCACCCGCTCAAAGGAAGAAGACTCTCCTGGAAGAAGATCTTCTCTGTAGTTGGGAAGTGGTGAGTTCGGTTCAGCAGGGCTCCACCGGTGGTGTCGTCATTGCAGGTCGGCTCAGCTTCTCCCTCTTTGGATTCTTTCGATCCTGTGGCGACTTCTGAAGTTCCAGTCCCCAAAGCCCTGCTTTTATGCAGAAAACCCCCATTCATCAGTCCTAGCTGTCATTCAAACATGCTAAGTGGTGAGCCGGGCGGCTCACCACTGGGCCAATCACACAAGAGTGCGACTTTAGTTGCCGAGGCAACTCAGTCCAGGGTGCCTATTCCCCCCTCCCACACATCCTGTAGACCCAGACACAGTGGCACCACTTTTGGAGGCTTCTGGGCAGAAGCCCGCCAAAAAAGTGGAACAAAGGGCTCGACTTGGGTTGGAGTTACAGAGGCGAACACAAACGCCATTTTAAAGTCCTGGCAAAAAGACCCAACCGTGGAATAAATATTAAATACATAACCCGGCGGTATCTTTAACATTGCACCAAAAAAGTGGTGCGTTTAAAATGAATGGGAAAATTCCATAGGAAATATTCCGGTGGAATATTTTGCGTGGTAACCACTGCCACCAGCCAGAAACTCGACATGGGGGGGACTGGACAGTGCCCCCTTGAAAAACAGACCCAGGGGCAATCGAATTACCCCTACCAGTACTTCCACAATATGATGGTTTGTACTGGTTCTGTTCACAATTTAAGACTAGTAAAGTCAATGGTGACTTTACATACCCTGGGAGACAGTAGTAAGTCCCAGGGTATGGAGTCTATGTTTGGGGGCCACTATGACACCCCTGTGTTACTGCACTGAGGGTGCTGTGTAACACACTTACCAAAAACACATGAAGCCCTATGGAGTAAAAGACCCCATAGCCCATAAAACACATCACAAAGTCAAAGGACATTCTCAAATCATGCCTAAGAGTGGGAGAAAAAGAGTCTCACTCTTAGCAGGAGAAAAAATTAATCCCCAAAAAATCCAGCAAAGCTGCTGGCGTACTCACTAGGTTTGGGAAATTAGCCTTTACAGAGAATTCTCCCTAACACTTTCCTAAAGTGTGAAATGTTTCTTGTCAAAATTTCACTTCCTCAACTAGCCGTAATCATACTGTGATTCGCGACACTGACTGTCCAGGGCTGGTATTCAAAATTGAGGGACATCTTCTTGTGAGTGGCTCGGTTCTTTACCATAACTGTGTCTCCGGGTATTAGCTCCCTCCCGATGGCTGGCTCGTCGAGAAATGTTCTCTTGTTCATTCCGTTTTACTCTTTTTGACTCTATGGTTGGAAGATCTGGTTCAGGTGCTACCCACTGGGGGTGTATAGGGAGTTCTGCTTGTAATGGTACCCCAAACATGAGTGCTGCTGGGCTGATTCCTGTCGAAGAGTGCGGGGTCTGTCTGTGAGTTCTCAGAAAACGATACACTGCTTTGAGCCATGAATGTCCTTTTTCCTTGGCGATGCGAATTACTTCGTTGAGTGACCCCATAAATCGTTCAGCGTCACCATTCGCCTGTGGCTACCATGGAGTGATCCGTTTGTGCCGTAGATTAAGGTCTTTAAAGAACTGACGTAGTTCTTGGCTGGTGAAAGGTGGCCCATTTGATTTCTGATGGTATTCCATGTATGGAAAATATCTTTTCTAATGCAAGAGTCATGTTTTCAGCATCGGTGGACGCCACATATTCAACTTCAGGATATCTGCTGAATTCATCAATTACGACAAGTAGGTAGCCTTCTCTGGCAATTGTGCAAAAATCTATGCTGACAGCTTCCCACTGTTTACTGCTTCTCGGGGTATTAATGATAGGTTCTGGGTTCTCAGCTCTCCGGGTGGCCTGGCAGGCTGCGCATGAACCTACTAGCTCCATCACCCTCTGTTGTATGTTGGCCATCCACATCCTGGATTTCAAGTATGCTGTTCTTTTCACAATACCTTGATGCCCGCTATGAGCTAATTTGAGGGCTCGCTCTTCTAACGATGTTGGTAGTACAATGCAGTTGCCCTTTAGTATTACCCCTTCAGGAGCTACAGTAAGTTTGTGACGAATTCCAAAAAAGGATTGAGGTTTGACCTGGGCCGCTGCAGTGCATTGAGCCTTGGAGGCAAGGACATTTTTCCAGTTTCCTGATTGGATAGCAGTTATGGTGTGGGTTAAAATGGTATCTGTTTCAGTTTCATTGGCTATCTCTTGCAAAGTTAAAGCTCGCGGTTGAGCACAGGCCACCACATGACATACATGTTCCTCCGTTTCCCTCGCATGATGTTCTTCTTCCTCTGTGGCAGGTCGTGGGTGACGAGACAGATAATGAGCTGGGTTGTCTGTCCCTGGTTGGTACTCCACCTCTATGTTGTAGGGCTGGAGTTGAAGCATCCACTTTTCAATACGTGCTGGTGGATGAGGTGCTGATCCTCTGAAAATTGGAATAAGTGGTTTGTGATCTGAAAATACTCTTGCCTGCTTGCCTAGTAAGCAAACTTTAAAATGTCTGCATCCCCATAAAATAGCGAGGGCCTCTTTCTCTATGTGTGCAATGCTGTTCTGTTTTGGTTAATGCACGACTGGCAAAAGCGATTGGGTATACATTTCAGTCTTTGTCAATTTGTGTAAGTACTGCTCCTAGGCCAACTGGACTAGCGTCAACTAGAAGTTCTGTATGCCTTTTGATATCAAAGAAAGCCATTGTTGTAGACACTGATAGAGTGTCCTTGATCTGTTGAAATGCTTGTTGGTGAATAGGCAACCATTCCCATTTTTGGTCCTTCTTGGTTAGTTTGTGGAGAGGACTTGCAATGGTGGCAAGATCTGGAATGAATTTCGCGCAGTAAGTCGCCATTCCCGTAAAACTCCTTACTTCTGTGACTGATGTTGGAGGCTTGGTGTTTTTGATGTCGTTAACTTTGGCAGGATCTGGCGACACACCTTGTGCGTTGAAAATGTATCCGCAAAAACGTAATTCTTCTTTTCCAAACTCGCACTTTTCTGCGTTTAGGGTTAGTCTGGATTCTTCCAGTCTTCGTAAAACCGCTGCCAAGCGTTTGAGATGTTCGCCTTTGTTGGATGCAAATACGATAATATCATTGCTAATGTTCATCGTCCCTTCGAGGCCGGTGAGGACTTTCCGAATTTCGTGCTGGAATACCTCAGCAGCTGACGATATTCCTAAATGTAGCCGTTTGTAGCATCGCAGTCCCAGGTGGGAGGAGAATGTAGTGATGTATCTCGACTCCTTGGCTAGTTTAAGCTGGTGATATCCAGATGGAAGGTCAAGCTTGCTGAAGATGGTTGCTCATGTTAGGTCAACAATAAGTTCATCTATGGTCGGTGTAATGTGGCGTTCTCTTCCGATGGCTGCATTGGGAATCCACATATCAATACATATTCGTACTGCATTAGGTTGTTTAGTTTTTTTTGCAACTACCATGGGGGATACCCACGGGGTCGGCCCTGATGTTTTCTCTATGATGCCTGCTGCTTCCAGTTTGTCTAGTTCTTTTCTTACAGCTTCTCTCATGTGGAATGGTACTCCGCGGTGGCGTACTGATTTTGGTTCAATAGTCGGGTCAATGTGGAGTTTAATGGATCTGTCCTTTAGACACCAAATGCCTTGAAATACGCTGTGATGTTGTTTTAGCAACTCGTCAAGCTTTTTACACTGGATATTGAAAGCAAAATGTATTCGTTTCAGTTTTTCGGCGGTTATACAACTTAGCAGTGTTTCACAGCCAGCATCAACAACATAGACTCGTGCTCGGTACATGGCTTTGTTGTGGGCAAAATCTGATTTGAATGATCCCTGCACCGGCATAGGCTTCTTGCAGCCATATGCATATAATCTGACCTTCCTTTCTTGAAGTTTGGGCTTTGTGTGAAGCTTGTTAAATGCTGATACTGGCATCACATTGACGGTTGCGCCTGTGTCTATAACTACACGCAGTGGTTCTCCAACTGAAATGACGGTGCACGATGGTCTTTTCCGTTGTCTGGACCGTTGTGGCTCTAGCGCTGATATGAGGTGTATACGGTGCACTCGTTTGCTGGTTTTCTTCCATTTATCATGGTCCCTTCTATCAGGGGATGCATTATCCTCACTGTCTTCACTTTCACTTGTGTCCGGTGATCTCTGGGAATGGTCATCTGCTCTCGCCCTTCCTTTCCTTTCTGGTTGACAAGGTGTTTCTTGGGGGGCGAATTTATTCCGGCGACCATGAGTTTGCCACAGTGTTTGATCTCTTTCACTTCTGTTCGGTGGGTTTAGGCAGACAGCTGCATAGTGGTTGTGCCGGTTACACTTTCGGCATGTTGTTCCCCATGCAGGGCAGCATTCTCCCCTGTGCCACGGGCCTCCGCACCATGACGTGTCTCTCCCTTGTGACATTGGGTTTTTGTTAATGTTTTCTCTTCACTCTCCCTGTTCTCGGGTATTTTGATGTTTTGATATAGCAGCAACCTCTTCTGTTGGTTTTGGGTTGTCAATCGGGAGTCTTTGATTTGCTGCCTCGATTACTGCCACTTGATCTTCTGTTTGTTCACGCAGGTGCGCCATTTCGAAGATTCGGGACAGGCTTACGTTCTTCTCTGACAGGATAGCCCTCCTCAGTTTTTCAGATGAAATCCCATTAATGATTTGAAGACGCATATCGAATTCTTTGTTGGGGAATTCACAACCGACTGCCATTTCGCATAGGCGTGCATGGAATATTTCCACTGTCTCTTTTCCACGCTGTCTAGCCATGCAGAAATGAAAGCGTTCATAGTCTGGATTGAGTTCGGCTTGAACATGTTGGTTAAGGCGGTCTTTGCAGCATCATAGTTTTTTTCATCTCCTCGGTCTGGGGTCGCATTGAACAGGCGTAGTGCTGCCGCTCCAATGTTAAGTAGAAGAAATGTTTGTTTCTTTTTAGCTAAAGTGATCTCTCTTGCATCCAGGTGCATTTCAAATTGTTGTAACCAGATCTCCCACTGAATGGCTGCACCCGTGGTGAATGGGTCAAAAGGTGGCAAGAGTATGGTTAATGCTGGGTCTGGGTGATCTAGGTTGACAATTTTTCCTATTGATGAGCCCACACCAGTCCTCGCAGGGCTTGTTTCAGTGCTGGACATGGTTGATGCAGTGGTGTTTACAAATTGATTTTTTACTTGCATGGCAGCACCAAGAGAGAAAAAAAAGAACAGAAAATTTGATGTGGGCCCAGGCTGACTAGATTTCACTCACCAATATCCTGGGTTGGTGTTTTTAGCTGTTTGTATAGTCCAATTGATCGTTTCATTTTTGTCTTTTAGTAATAAATGGAAGCTTTATTGACTAAGTTTGTTTTTTCCATTCACATATTGTGACTTTAAAAAAAAAACATTGAATCGTGTTTTCCTACATTCCTGTTGAAGATTTCAGGCTGTCATGGTTGGTGAAACAAAGCTGCACTGTTTTATTTTCATCTGGGCATGTAATAGAACCTTGTGTTAATAAACTGAAGCTCAGAATCCACACGCGTGTGACTCCGCTGCTTTAAATTCAGTCAAAAACGTTTAACAGAACGTTGGGGGTGTGAAAAGGAGGCTCTTGAAGCTCCGTTGCTTTGTATTTCATTCAAAAACGTTTGACAGAGCGTTGGGGGTGTGAGAACGAGGCTCTCATTATACACGCGTATTAATACGCAATGTTGCCGTTAATCTTTCACCTCACGCTTTCATTGTTTATTGAGAGTTCAGCATATAAAGATCATGCGCAGGGTTCTAAACATCCTCGTCACCAATGTGATATTTGTTATATCAATTGTAAAGCCTCTTACCTTTGAACACCCCAGGCCTTATGTTTATGGCGCAGCACGTCGCGGGGCAGGAATGAAAACACAACCACCTTGTTATGATGCATAAACTCGGACTGGCGTTATGACGCCAGATCCGTGATACCTTTATTTCTTTGACTTCTGGGTAGCTTCATGTCACGTGACCGGCTACTCTCCGGTACGCGACACCACAGACTGTAGGCGAAAGGAGCGGGGCGAGGGCGACTGCCGGCTGGCTCTTCTCCTGTTAGCACAGAGAGCACAATGTTCTGGTGTATTTTCTTGTATACTTCATTAATCGGTCATACATGCATTAGACTAACACTTAGCAGAGTAGAGATATTGTCATGTCATGCAATTCTGTTTAGAATGTTTTGATTCTACGTTACATTCCAGTGTGGTCAGTTGGAGCCTGCCTCTCAAGGGGGTGCCTGCTGTCTTTGTATCTCCTACTTATTAAAGACTTATAAACTTTCTCATGCCTGGACATCAGTCTTAACATTGGGGATGAGGATTGCTGCGACACTCACTGTGAAGCTCGATTGCCCCTCGTGTGGTGGCGCCGCCGGGACTCCGGTTCTCTCTCTCCCTGGAAAACAGCAGGCAAGAGGCAGACTGAGGGAGGTGAGCACTTGCGGCATTTGTCATTGGTTCTTTTGGGCTGGCGCTGCCGCGACGCGGGCTTGGAAAGGGGCCCCAGAGCCACCAGATTGAGCACAGACCCTGCGTGAGCCCCCCCCTGCGCGAGCCTCCAGCGCAGACGCCGGCGCGAGGCTCGTCACAGCAGTTGCTTAGAGCGGGCATTGGTGCAGCGCGGCTGCTGTTGGAGAGCTTTGTGCGAGCCCCCGTTTGGAAGAGGGGCATTGCGCAGGCCACAGCGCGAGCCGCAGCGTGAGCTCCGGAGCGAGCCTTCACTTTCGGTGCGCACCGCGAGGCACACGCTGCTGAGGGCGTGTTGATCTCCGGGAACCCTGGTCCTCCCATTGTGACGTCAGCTGCCTAGCAACAGCTTCCCCATGCCTGGGAGCAGCGAAAGGAAGGTAGAACTTGCTCTGTCAGATTGTCTAAGCCCCGGATCTCCCATTGTGACACAGCTGCTGCCTAGCAACCATTTTTCCCACGCCTGGGGCCTTTTTGGAGCGCTGTTTGCGGACTGTAGTGCCTGTTTTCTTCGTGCAGAAAGAACACGAGCTCATTGTGACAACACAATCGCGGCACAATATGGTTCACATGCTAATTGTGGCCTAGAACATTCAAAAGAAAATTTATTTTATTAACTAATTGTGCTCCGCAAATACATATCAATCCGCAAACAAGGAAACATATGTGACTTTGTCTAAACAAGAGCTGGACTGCTGAGAACAGTAATACATTTGGTGTGTCCTTTTGTTAAGCGCAGATCATGGCTACTTCCATTCCGCCTCCTCTCCCCTTCCTGAGTGAACCGGGACGGCCTCCAATTGCTTGGGATAGGTGGAGAGACATGTTTGAAAACTACTTGGTGGCCATGGGCGGAGAGAGATTTCCTTCTGCGCGTAAGAGAGCCTTACTCCTTCACAACCTTGGCATAGAAGGACGCAGAATTTATGATGGACTTTCAAGACACCGTGCTCCAGAGGCTGATGACATGGATGAATATATGTTTGCTCTTAACCAACTTCAGGACCACTTTGAACCAAAAAAGAATGTTAGTTTTGAGAGACACAAATTTTTCCAGAGGGTTCAAGAGAAGTCGGAATCTGTGGAATCTTACATTGCTTGCCTCAGATCCCTGAGTTATACTTGCGAGTTTGAACATTTGACTGATTCCCTAATCAGAGACCAGCTGGTTAGATGCACTAATAATGTGAGAGTCCAGGAGAAACTTCTTGGAAAAGATATGAAATTGGATAAGGCAGTAGAATTAGCCAGAAGCATCGAGCAAACCTCAGAGTATGTCAAAGAACTTAGAATTGACAAACCAAATCCTTCCTCGGCCTCTGTATGTGTTGTTAATCAAAAGAAAAAAGTTGGCTATTCCACAGTCAAGAGAGGAAGTGGGAATGCAAGAAATATGTGTCCTCGCTGCGGCAGTTCAAGACATGGCGTGAACTATCCTTCCTGCCCTGCCAAATATGCGGAATGTTTCAAGTGCAAGAATAAAGGGCATTTTGCTAATGTCTGCAAGAGTAATTCTATCAATAGTGTAGAGTTCAAGCCAATGGACAGTGATGAAGATGGTATTAGAAAGGGGTACAACATTCATGAAGTATGCTGTACACAAGAATTCACCCCAAGACACATATTTGAAATTTCAGAGATGTCTGGGATGACCAAAGGTCCCGTGGATAAGTTTCAAGTTGATGGAATTGAGCTCATAATGAAAGTTGATACTTGTTCCCCTTGGACCATTATATCCCAAGACACGTTGACAAATGTTTTGGGGAAGAGCAATGCTGTTATTCGCCCTACCAATGTCAGGGTGTGTGGATATGCAGAGTCTGATATAAATATCCTGGGTGAATTTCTTGCAAAAATAACATATAAGGAAAGAGTCTGCCAAGCCATAGTCCTTGTGGCGGAAAAAGGGAACTCTGTTAGGCTGGGAGGAGCAGAGGAAGTTGGGTTTAAGGGTATAGGCTAGTGCACCTAATCCTGTCACCATTGCTGAAGTGGGGGATTCCTGGACCAAGGAATTTCCACAGGTGTTTTCTGAGAGTCTGGGAAGGCTTAAAGAGTTTGAGCACCACATTAGACTCAAGAACAATGCCCAGCCGGTGGTACACAAGGTACGCCAAGTACCACTAAAAATGAGGGCACAACTTAAAGAGGAGCTCAATAGCTTGGTTGGCAAAGGGGTGATTGAACCTATTGTAGCTACTGAATGGTTGTCTCCAATTGTTCTGGTTACCAAGGCTAATGGTAAAATGAGATTGTGTGTCGACCTACGCAGTCTCAATCAGAACATAGTGGTGGAAAGACACCCGTTACCGAATATTTCAGAAGTTTTGTCCACACTAGGAGAACCTAAGTTATTTTCCATCATTGATCTCTCTGCTGCCTATCATCAGGTTCCGTTGTCTAAAGAGTGCCAACATTTGACTGCATTTATAACCGAATGCCCTTTGGTTTGGCCTCTGCGGCATCGGTATTTCAGAGAATAATGGAAACGGTACTCAAAGGCCTTGAAAAAGTAACTGTGTTCCAAGATGACATTCTCATATTTGCCAAGGATGGTCCTGAACATGATAAGATACTTAGGTCAGTGTTATTCAGACTCAGGGATGCGGGTTTGACGGTACAAAGGGAGAAATGCAAAATTGCTGTTACGGAAGTGGATTACTTGGGGAATAAGATCTCCTGCAATGGTATTTCTCCCAGAAAGTCTTTAGTTGATAGCATTGTGGGTGCTCCCCAACCCCTAGATAAAGAACAATTACGCTCGTTCATGGGGTTGGCGGAGTACTACCACAAGTTTGTTGATGGCTTCTCTGCTATGTCGTCTCCTTTGAGAGATCTATTGAAAAAGGGCACCAAATATGTGTGGTTGGAAGAATGTCAAAATGCCTTTAGCAAGATTAAGGATAGTATTGTGAAAGCACCTTCATTAGGAGGGTTTGTTTCTGGCAGACGAACTGTGTTGGCTGTGGACGCAAGCACGTTAGGGCTTGGTGCTGCTCTTTTTCAGTATGATGGTAACATTGAACATATCATAGCTTTTGCCTCTCGACCACTGAGGGGGGCGGAAACAACTATTCCTTGGTGGAGAGAGAGGCCCTAGCTGTATCATGGGCTGTTGCTCATTTCAAATTTTTTCTATGGGGCCAGTCGTTTGTTGTAAAGACAGATCATAAGCCCTTAGTTCAGTTGTTGGGCAGTGCAGAGTGGGCTAAAGGTTCACCTAGGATATCTCAGTGGATGATTGACCTGCTGGCATATGATTTTAGAATGGTGTATATACCTGGGGGAGAAAATGTTGTTGCTGATTGTCTTTCTAGACTGCCTGCACAGAATGAGAGCTTCAAGGATGTGAATGTAGAGTGTACTGTGAGTATTTGCGAACTTGTACACAATGCCATAAGCAAAGAGGAATGGCAATCTGCTGATGTTAAGGATGAGGCCCTGGGGCAAGTCAAATTGTGGACCAAAACAGGTTGGCCTAGGAAAGACCTCGTTGAGAAGAAATTTGATGTTTTTATTGCATTAAAGAGGAGTTGAGCATATCAGAGGATGGATCTCAGCTCAGAAAAGGGATGAAGATAGTACCTCCCTATGATATCAGGCCCAAATTAGTGGACATAGCCCACCAAGGCCATCTAGGTATGGGGGGTACCAAAAGGCATATCAGACAATCATTTTGGTGGCCAGGAATTGACGGTCAGGTAGAGAGGTGTGTGAGGAGTTGTAAAGAATGTGAGAGAAGCGACAAGAGCAAGATTGTTAAGGAGGCTCCCTTAAGACCTGTCAGTGTTCCAAGAGAGCCATGGAGGAAATTAGCAGTGGATTTAATAGGGCCCATACAGGAACTGGGAGAGGATTTTAAATACTTGATTGTGCTGGTGGATTATCACTCAAAATGGGTTGAGTGGAAAGCCATTAGAGAAGCAACCACTTCACAATTGATTAATTTTTTTGAGGAGGTGTTTTACAGGGAGGGATTCCCCTCAGAGCTCGTTTCAGATAATGGGGTACAATTCTGTTCGGACAGGATGGTGGAGTTTCTTAATAGGTTTGTTATCAAACACTACAGGACAGCACTTTACCAGCCTAGAGCGAATGGTCTTGTTGAGAGAGCCAACAGATTCCTAAAGGGAGGATTACAGTTAGCCGTGGCTTCAGGTTTAAGGTGGCAGACAGTTCTCAAGGAGATGGTCTGGAACTATTGCGTGACTCCACACACTGTTACCGGCATTTCACCTTTCACGTCTCTTAAGGGTAGACAACCCGGGACAAAGTTATGTCCGGGCTGGTTGGATTTAGCGAGGAGTGTACATGTTAACAGGGAAAGGATCATGGATCTCATTAGAGAGGCTCAAGATGAGTACAAAGAGAGATTTGATACAAAAAGGGGTGTCAAGGTGACGCCATGGTCAGTTGGTGTCATGATGCCTACCCCCGGAGCACCAGGCCAGGCCCAGCACCCCCGGGAGCAGGCATCACGCCCTCTTTGGACTCTGTCCTGGCGCCTTTGGCGCCAGACTCATGTTGGACATCAGTCCTGGCGCCATAGGCGCCAGGCTCATAAGGGGAAGTGTTTGGTGCACTTACCTGAAGCAGACCATGCTGCACACTCACCTGATGCAGACCATGCTGCATGAAGAACCAAGCCAAATGAGGCTTAGGAGGGACTATTTTTCTGAAGGAACTATTTTGTTACTTGGGTGGGGCTGTGGAAGAATACTCACCTGGAACTTCTTCCAAAGCTATTTAAGCCACGCCCGGACAGCCACACATGCTTCGCATTGTTCTGCATCCCAGCAGCTGAACGCTCACCGTGTCTGCTCCTGCACCTGGACTCCAGCCACGCCCGCCTCGAACCTGGAACACCTGTAAGGGAATAAGAGAAGAGAAAGGTGAAAACCAAGAACTTATTCAACCTTCTTACCTGCATCCGGAATCTTCACGCCAGCATTCCTGAAAGAAGACTTCCATTTAAAAGAACCGCGTTGCCCGCTGCAGCGCCGCGCTTCACTCACCTGTTCCCGAGACGCCGCCCGGCTCCATCGCGGCTCTCAGAACCGGTCGCCACATCTCTGCACCTAGGGGAGAGAAGAAGAGACAAAAGGTGAGCAAGGGAACACAAGAGGAAAGCCGAATTTTCAGCCATATTACTTACCGGCTTTTCTTGGTGAACCATTCCACATCTCGGGTCGGCGCCGCATCTTTGGCAGGTACCGCACCCCGGCCCCTATGGGGAAAGGACAAAAGACATTACTGGGAAATTATAAAGACATTTAGAGGGGTCGCCCTCATCACTAACTCACCTGATTTTACCACCGGCAATTTAACCCCCTCAACGCATCGCCTTTGTTCTGCACCTGAAATAAAGGACAGAAAAAACAACATAAAAGGAGGCTCACACTTGAACTTTTGCATCTTCATACTTACGGCGTATCGCTCAGAAAAGTCAGGTGGATGTGCCAGCGCCATTCTGAAAACCAGTGAAGTAACTGGACGAACGCGCGCCCCTGCACCAGAAGCAGGATGGAGAGTTCATCCTTCCAAACCATAAGGTGAGCTTAAACCGGGGGTTTTGGAGGAAGTCAGAGAAGATCGAAGGGAGAAAGGGGGGAGCAAGCACACTATTCAGCAGACAGTTAATCCCCTTTCTCATCTGCAGAAGGATATTCCTACGGGCCAGACAAGCAAGATTTGGGGGTCCTGTTCAATCGGTGGTCCGAATTCTGCGCATCACGCTTGAAGAGGCCACAGCATCCCAGACCAGACCAGCGCCTCCGTGGGAGCCAGGTGAGCGTTACAGAACGCGAAGCCTTCCTACAAATTCCCACCCAGGCGCTATGGAAACTTCCGAGACTGACCAGTTGGCCCAACTACTGGGGGAATTAGGGGCCGAAGTACACGCCGCTCGTCAAGAGACTAATGCTCTCAGGAGGGAAGTGATTGTAACAAAGGAAAGAGCTGATGACCTGGCTAGACATCTTTTGCAAGGTCAAGCTGTACAAACTCCTTTACCCGGTTCCGGAGGGAACCCCGCTCCTGTGCTTTCCAGTAACCCGGTGCAGATTAATTTACCTGGAAACATGCCGCTGGCCCCACCCGAACGCTTTGCTGGGGACCCCAAACGATTCGCCGTATTCATGAATCGGTGTCGTTTGCATTTCCTGTGCAGACCTGGGGCCTTCCCTAATGACCAGACCAAGGTAGCCTTTGTATTGTCATATCTCAGCGGCAGTGCTGCCGATTGGTCAGTTCCACTGGTAACTCAAGATGACCCGATTCTTCGTGATTTTCAAGGATTTCAAGCAAGCATGGAAAGGTTATTTGCTCGTCACTCCCAGGGGCAGGCTCTAGATGACGAACTTCTATCTCTGCGACAGGGCAATCAAGACCTCCTTTCCTACATTGCAACCTTTAATAGACTAATTGTGGAAACTGGGTGGCCAGAGGATAAAAGAATCACGTTATTCTATCGAGGTCTACGCGGAGAACTTAAAGATGTCCTGGCCCAAGTTGTAAATCCGCCCCAAGAATGCTCAGAATATATAGACTTAGTGGTCCAATTGGATCACAGACTGCAAAACAGAAAAGCAGATTGGTCCAAGTTTGAGACCCCGGTGTTAGTCAAGACCCACGCTAACCTCAAGGGGGCTGAAGCCTCTGAGCCAATGCAAATCGGAGGAGTTAAAGGACCTTTAACGCAAAAGGAACGTGAAAGAAGATGGCAGATGCACTTATGTCTTTATTGTGGATCCTCTGGACACGTTCTACGAGATTGCCCGGCAAGGCCGCCCAGGAAGGTGGTAGGAGCCGCTGATAAAATCCATGAAACCTCTGTATCGGGAAACGACCCCGCCCGACAAGCATAGGGGTCCGCTTGCCGAGCTTGAAAACGAACTCTCAGACCTCGCATTTCACTGGAACAGCCTAAGCGGTTGCATGCAATAAAGGCATACATCGATAGTGGGGCTATAGGAAACTACATGGATCGTGAATTGGTCTCCAGGATTAACCTTCCCCTGCGTCCTAAAACCAGCAAAGATGTCATCCCCACAGTAGATGGAACTGAAATTGCCTCGGGACCGGTAACACATTCCACAGCTGAGGTGACACTTGTAGGTCCGGACGGCCATCGGGAGGCAGTTGTGTTTGATGTAATCAAGGCTCCACAGTTTCAGGTTATTCTCGGAATCCCTTGGTTAGAGACACATAATCCTCGAATTGATTGGCGAGTGAAGAGAATAACCTTTCCGGAGTGTGCACGAACCTGCTACCCAGAAAATCTGAAGATCAGTCTAGCATCAGTAACCTCTGTCTCCATGCAACTACCTCCGGAATACCAAGACTTTCAGGACGTCTTCCAAAAGGAACAGGCCAACACGTTACCTCCTCACAGATCGTACGATTGCCAAATCGATCTGGTGCCCGGTGCACAACCCCCTTGTAGCAGGATTTATGCCCTTACTGAGCCGGAGAATCTGCATTTGAGACAATATTTAGATCAATACCTAGCCAATGGTTTCATTCGTCCGTCAAAGTCTCCGGCATCCTCGGCTTTGTTCTTCGTGCCAAAAAAAGAAGGCGACCTTAGAACCTGTATCGATTACCGCGCATTGAACCAGATAACTGTTAAAAATCGTTACCCTCTGCCTTTGATCCCTGAACTCCTTGACCAGGTAAAGGACGCTTGCATATACACCAAGTTAGATCTCCGGGGGGCTTATCATCTGGTACGAGTAAAAGAAGACGACGAATGGAAAACGGCCTTCCGTACAAAATATGGATTATTCGAATACCAGGTGATGCCTTTTCGGGTTGTGCAACGCGCCTGCTGCCTTCCTATTCTTCATGAACGATGTCCTTCGGGAACTCATCGATGTCTGTGTTGTCGTGTATATCGATGACATTCTGGTGTACTCCTCTTCGGAATCTGATCACAGAAAACATGTCAGGGCCGTCCTTGAGAAATTGCGCCAGCACAAACTGTTTGCAAAGCTGGAAAAATGCGTTTTCCATACCACCGAGGTTGAGTTTCTTGGATTCATCCTGACACCTAAAGGGGTCCGAATGGACTCACGGAAAGTGGATGCCATCCTCAAATGGCCATCACCTAGTTCGGTGAAAGGTGTCCAAAGCATGCTTGGTTTTGCCAATTTTTATCGCAGGTTTATCCCGGAATTTTCACGGGTGGTGCAACCCATCACTGCACTCTTGCGGAAGAATAAACGTTTTGAATGGACCGAGGAAGCTGAACAGGCCTTTCATGAATTAAAAGCTAAATTTACGTCCGCACCTATTTTGAAACACCCGCGTCCTGATCTCCCATATATAGTTGAAACCGACACATCCAGCTTAGCCATGGGAGCTGTCCTGTCTCAGAGAGACCCCGAAACCAACCAACTGCACCCCGTAGCTTTTTGGTCCAGAAAGTTCTCGCCGCCGGAGATAAATTATGCAATCTCCGATAAGGAATTATTAGCCATTAAATCCGCCTTTAAGGCTTGGCGGCATTATCTTCTTGGCGCCAGGCATACCATCACCGTGATCACTGATCACCGAAATTTACAATATTTAAAAACTGCCAAGGCTCAGTCTTCACGACAGCTCAGATGGGCTTTATTCTTTGCTGAGTTCGATTTTGTAATCACCTACTGTCCCGGCTGTAAGAATGGCAAAGCGGACGCGCTATCTCGAATTGGAATGGGAGAAATGGACACAAACTCAGAACCTGTGCCGATAATTCCCGAACAAAGAATCTTGGGGATAACCACTTTACAAACCCTTGAAGACATTCAAGCACGGGTAAAACTACCCGTTTTACCGTTGAATGTCCAATCCTGGACTCTTCAGCCTTGCAGGATTGGATCAAAAGGGGGTCTGCCTTTTCAATCAACGATGGCTTACCTTACTTCCAAGGACGTTTATTTTTGCCAGAAAAGGAATTGCAAGAACTGGTTATTTCCCGTCATCACGATACTCTGATGGAAGGACATCCTGGCATTGCCAAAACAGAGGAAAAAATTAAAGGACAATTCTGGTGGCCGTCCTGGCGAAAGGATATTAAATCTTTCGTGATGTCCTGTGGAGTTTGCGCCCAAAACAAAGGTCAAAAAACAAAACCCGCCGGTCTTCTTCAACCCTTAGACATTCCACCAGCACCTTGGCACACCTTGTCACTAGATTTTATCACGGACCTGCCCTCTTGTAATGGATACAATACTATTCTGGTTGTGGTGGATTTATTTTCCAAGATGGCCCATTTTATTCAGTTGAAAGGATTACCTTCAGCTTTTGTTCTTGCCAAGGAATTCCTCGAAAATATCATCCGTCTGCATGGATTCCCGTCCATACTAATCTCCGATCGGGGAAGCCAGTTTATTTCTCATTTTTGGAAAAAGTGTTGTCAACTGGCACAAATCGACGTAAGACTCTCAACCAGCCACCACCCACAGACCGATGGTCAGACGGAGAGAACGAACCAGACCCTTGAACAATATCTACGATGTATGTTGCACCAATCGGAGGGTAATTGGAAGGATATTTTATGGGTGGCTGAATATGCATACAATAACTCGATACACTCTGGAACTGGTCAGAGCCCCTTTTATACCCTATATGGACATCACCCTCGTACTTCAGACTTGGACTCACCTTTGAGCCTCGAAATGCCCGCAGTGGACCATTTGCATTCTACGATTACTCAAGCCTTCAAGGATGCTACTGCACACTTACAACATGCGAAAGGGAAATACAAAAAGAATGCGGATCTGCATCAAAAGGAGGCGCCTCCATACCAAATAGGGGATCACGTATGGTTGGCTACCAAACACTTATCGCTCAAGGGACCTCGAACTTTTAATCCAAGGTATTTAGGCCCTTACTCGATCAAAGCTATAATTAACCCAGTGGCAGTCAAGCTAGATCTACCAGCTAACATGCGGATTCACCCCGTTTTTCATGTGTCGCTTTTGAAACCAGTGCAACCAGGAACCAGATTAATAAAGCCACCAGAACCAATCCAGATAGATGGGGAGCCTGAATTCGAGGTGAAGAACATTTTGGACTCTAAGATCTCAAAATCAAAACTTTTCTATCTAATTGATTGGAAGGGATACGGGCCTCAGGAAAGATCTTGGGAACCCAGCGACCACGTACATGCACCTCGGCTAGTAAAAAGGTTCCATCGGAATTTCCCGAACAAACCGAAACCTCCTGGGGAAACGACCTTGGGAGGGGCCTTGGGGGGGAGTGCTGTCATGATGCCTACCCCCGGAGCACCAGGCCAGGCCCAGCACCCCCGGGAGCAGGCATCACGCCCCGGGTAAAAGCCCAGCGGCCCTTTATAGGGGCTCTTTGGACTCTGTCCTGGCGCCATTGGCGCCAGGCTCATGTTGGACATCAGTCCTGGCGCCATAGGGGCCAGGCTCATAAGGGGAAGTGTTTGGTGCACTTACCTGAAGCAGACCATGCTGCACACTCACCTGATGCAGACCATGCTGCATGAAGAACCAAGCCAAATGAGGCTTAGGAGGGACTATTTTTCTGAAGGAAGTATTTTGTTACTTGGGTGGGGCTGTGGAAGAATACTCACCTGGAACTTCTTCCGAAGCTATTTAAGCCACGCCCGGACAGCCACACGTGCTTCACGTTGTTCTGCATCCCAGCAGCTGAACGCTCACCGTGTCTGCTCCTGCACCTGGACTCCAGCCACGCCCGCCTCGAACCTGGAACACCTGTAAGGGAATAAGAGAAGAGAAAGGTGAAAACCAAGAACTTATTCAACCTTCTTACCTGCATCCGGAATCTTCACGCCAGCATTCCTGAAAGAAGACTTCCATTTAAAAGAACCGCGTTGCTCGCTGCAGCGCCGCGCTTGACTCACCTGTTCCCGAGACGCCGCCCGGCTCCATCGCGGCTCTCAGCACCGGTCGCCACATCTCTGCACGTAGGGGAGAGAAGAAGAGACAAAAGGTGAGCAAGGGAACACAAGAGGAAAGCCGAATTTTCAGCCATATTACTTACCGGCTTTTCTTGGTGAACCATTCCACATCTAGGGTCGGCGCCGCATCTTTGGCAGGTACCGCACCCCGGCCCCTATGGGGAAAGGACAAAAGACATTACTGGGAAATTATAAAGACATTTAGAGGGGTCGCCCTCATCACTAACTCACCTGATTTTACCACCGGCAATTTAACCCCTCAACGCATCGCCTTTGTTCTGCACCTGAAATAAAGGACAGAAAAAACAACATAAAAGGAGGCTCACACTTGAACTTTTGCATCTTCATACTTACGGCGTATCTCTCAGAAAAGTCAAGTGGATGTGCCAGCGCCATTCTGAAAACCAGTGAAGTAACTGGACGAACGCGCGCCCCTGCACCAGAAGCAGGATGGAGAGTTCATCCTTCCAAACCATAAGGTGAGCTTAAACCGGGGGTTTTGGAGGAAGTCAGAGAAGAACGAAGGGGGAAATGGGGGAGCAAGCACACTTTTCAGCAGACAGTTATTCCCTTTTCTCATCTGCAGACGGATATTCCTACGGGCCAGACAAGCAAGATTTGGGGGTCCTGTTCAGTCGGTGGTCCGAATTCTGCGCATCACGCTTGAAGAGGCCACAGCAACCCAGACCAGACCAGCGCCTCCGTGGGAGCCAGGTGAGCGTTACAGTTGGGGACTGGGTTTATGTTAAGAATCCCAGGGTTTCTCCCAAATGTATTGCGAGTAAATTCATTGGACCTAAGAAAATTGCTGTGATCAGGGGAAATGCTGTCATCATGGAGGGTGGAGAATGTTGGTCAATGGCCAAACTGGTTAAGTGCAATAAGTTTGACAATGATGTCAGTGATGGAGCGAGAGAAGAGCGGGTTCTTTTTGAGCATGGAGAGGATGAACATATGTTTGAACCGAAGGTGAGTACAGCTTTTGGTCACAACAGCAGCTTGAATGCAAACAGGGTCAGGAACAAACCTGTCAGGTTGAATGATTATTACCTGGGTTAAATCTGCCACAAATTAAAGGGAAGAGATGTGTTCTGGTGTATTTTCTTGTATACTTCATTAATCGGTCATACATGCATTAGACTAAGACTTAGCAGAGTAGAGATATTGTGATGTCATGCAATTCTGTTTAGAGTGTTTTGATTCTACGTTACATTCCAGTGTGGTCAGTTGGAGCCTGCCTCTCAAGGCGGTGCCTGCTGTCTTTGTATCTCCTACTTATTAAAGACTTATAAACTTTCTCATGCCTGGACATCAGTCTTAACACACAATCGTGGTGCGGGCCCCCCTGACATTGGCTGGACCTTTGAACTCATTGGGGTTTAGAGCCCCGTTCTCCTACAATGGGCACACAGGAGGCGTCTAGCAGCCCAGTGGAGAGAGGGGGAGCCAGCTTTTGCTGCTGTAAAGGAAACAAGCAAATTAGATACGTAGTATGGGACTCGGGAGCAAGCAGAGCATATTGTGGATTTTGGCTGAGTGCAGGCTATGGAAGCTGTGCTGACATTTAACAGTGTCTGAACCTCTCTGTTGTCACAACAGCTGTGACACACTGTCGATTTTGTAGACTGTCACGTCACAGGGAACACGCACAGCTTTTCTTTAAAATGCAGATCACACTCCTGGAAAAAAGTGCATTCTTCTCTCCTCACACTTCCAACTTAATAATCATTTCTGGGTCATTATTTTCGGGAACAACGCCAATGGCTATATTAATGGCGAGCGTGGAAATGTCTGTGATGCTTATTCTAAGAGTTGATCGTGGGTGTGTCTTAAGAATGATTACATGCATGTGAAAACGGGCTATATAGCCACCTCATAAATTGACTGCAATACTAATACATGAACGAAAACAAAATGCTTTTTCTGTTTGGCCACATTTCAAGACAACGGTAATTAAACAGACTATTGGAGCTGAGAGGACAGCCAGCCCCAACGCACACTATGCAAACACACACGTGCTCGCTGTGCTCTGTAGGATAATTGCCCAATGGTGTGACAACGTGGCTAAGAATTGTAAAAGTCAGGGCCCTACAAACAAAACAGTTTGGTGGTGAGTAAGACCTGTATGTGAAACCGGTAGCTGGTGCACTGTGCTGCTGGCTCCTATGCATTTTGAAGCCATTTTATTAGAATTATTTGCTGGACCGATGCCAGTAGCTAAAACAGCTCAGCTTGGCAATGCAGGGTAATTAACGGCGAGCGTGCAAATGGCTTTGGTGTGTGCGTGAAGGTGATTGTGGGTGTGTCTCAGGAAAGATTACATGCATGTAAAAACCTATCGTCCTCATCATAATAGGCCATGTAGCCACACCAACATCATTGGACCCAACTCATATGTGTTGCAATGCCTACCCAATCTCACAGTATGGGGGTCGGGGTGAGCAGTGTTTTAAGTGCGACCTAAGGACACCCCCCCTAATGAGAGCTCCCTCTCGATCAAAGGTGGGGGAAGCGGCTGGTAAAAGAGGTGGAGCTGGGACACACTGTCATTATTACCTTTGATGAGCCCAGCCCCTCCTTTTTAACAAAAGGGCCTGGGTGCACCAAAAGGTGTGACACCAGTGTGCCCCAGCTCGCACACAGCGGGCAGCCCTTTCATTCAAGGAGCCTGCTTTAACCACAGGTTCCTTGAATGAAAGGTCTGCCTGTTGCTGGTGTCTCTGTACTTGAAACAGCTCTCCTTTTGTTTCCGAGTAGCTAGTCATCACCAAGCATGAGCATGCTGGGTGATGACTAGTTACTCGGAAACAAAAGGAGAGCTGGGCAGTCCAGCCCGCCTTCTGTTTCGAGTACATAGACATCAAGCAGCCCGCACTGCACGGTTACACCTGCTGCTTGAAGGTGTCAGTACTTCGGTTTAGAAAAAAGAAAAGGCAAAGCCTATATAATGGGCATTGCAATGTCGACTGAGGATGAGTTAAAAACAATTAGGAAATATACTAGGTACTCTGCGCTGGAACTCTGTAGGCTAGGAACTCCACATGTGAATAGCCTTACCAAATACTAGATTCACTGGCTGGGATAAAGCAAGCAGGCCCTGCATGCATTTCACATTAATCCAGATTAAGAATTGAGTTATGCAGCCAGCCCCGAGGCAGCCAGAAGGTACGGAAGAGGAGACCATGCAGGCAGACACTTACCAAGGTTCCTGAGAAATGTAAGTGGGAACATGAAAATACCGCTCATACATATTCAGGTCGAGGAAGTGTTGCATGGTCTCACAGAAGTGAATAATATATTTCACGAATTTTATACTAGTCAAGATGATAAATCATCTGAAGACATGGAGACCTTTCTCAATGAGCTTCCTACTACTGAGCTAACGGACATAGCGAGGGACCAACTTGAGCAACCACTCACAATAGATGGGATAGTTAAGGCCATTGACGACCTACTAAATGGGAAATCCCTGGGGCCAGATGGGCTTAATGCCGAATTTTACAAGACGTTTAGTGACCTACTGCCAAAAACATTTAGGAAGAGTCGATAGTCGGTGGAGTACTCCCGCCAACAGTCCAGGAAGCCACTATCATATTACTGCTTAATCCCGACAAATCTCCATTGCACCGCCCGCTGTCTCTTATACATATAGATATAAAAATATATGGGAAAGCATTCACTAATCACCTTATGCCGTACATGAGTCACGTGATCCATTCAAACCAAGCTGGATTTACCACGGGTCGCTCAAAGACTGAATACTCACAGACCTTTTAACATTATGGCTCAGATTGATCCGGCGACCCACGCGTTGGTGGTGTCACAAGACGCACAGAAGGCTTTCGACATGCTGTCGTGTCAGTTTCTCTTTGCAGTACTGAATAAAGTTGGCCCTATGTTCAGTATTTACGGCTGCTATACACCCTGCCCCTGGCCAGAGTTTGTACAAATGGCCAGGTATTGGAGCCCATACAAATGGCCAGAGGAACAGGACAGGGTTGCCGGATGACCCCATTGATCTTTGCAATAGTCATGGAACCACTAGCGGACTTGATCAGACTGAAACACGCCCGTCGAGGCATCCGTATAGCTGGAACACCCGAGGTGGTTTCATTATATGCTGACGATGTGCTACTTCATATTAGAGACCCGCATATTAACCTTGATCCAATCCTTAGTGATGTTATTAGATATGGATCGATCTTTTTCGGGGTTATGCATCAACCAATCTGAATCCAAAATATTTCCACTCACAAATGTCACTGCACCTGCCCCAGGCATTAGGGTACACGCGGGGGGGGGGGGGGGAACGGAGTCCACCCACTTTATTCAGAGGTAGCTAAAAGGGAAACATTGGATGTCCTCTTTGAATTTACAAATTAAACACATCAGGGATTGAACTGCAGTCGCCAGGTTTGCAGCCCAGACACTTCACCACTGCACTATAACCTGATGAAAAATAACAAACAACTAAAGGTGAAATATCTCATTTCAGTACTGCAAGTCCCAGGGAAAACATTTGTATTGGTTCTTGGAGTTTAAAACATGCACACCTTATAACGTTTTCAAAAAGACTATTAGAAGAAAATATCCTATCTTGGTTTTGTGTGTGTGTTGATTTTACAAAAGGCAAATGTCATTCGTCCTGTGCAATTTGGGAGGCTATGCAAAGTCAATGTAATGAATTGTACATATTCCACCTTGATATGCTATTTTCTGGCGACGTCACATCCGGTAAAATAGCTCAGCGGATTGTGATCTGATCGTGATCTGCAGGTCGCTGGTTTGAATCCCGGCAAGGCCAACTCAGCCTTTCACCCTTCCGAGGTCGATAAAAGAGTACCAATTTCGGTGGGTGATATTGTATGTAAAATATGTGCTCTGTAAGGCGCTTTGGATAAAGGCGCTATATAAATAACACATCATTATCATTATCCCATTGAGTTTGTTGATGAGTCCCCCCACTTTAATTTTTAGGACTTGACTCCTGGCTGAAATGGTCCAGGAAATGGATCGATAAAATACTTAGGGACACAGGGATCGAAAATGACAGGTGCTGGATGCTAGTTAGCGTCTGGTTTAAAGGACTAAGCGCCTGATTACTTTACTTCCAATTGTTTGGAGGCGCTGACTTCAGCGCCTGCTGTGTAATGACCGTGTGGTTCAACTGCTCATTATCACCGGTAGATGGCAGCAGAGCACTATTCCAAGGAGACAGCATGTTTCTACATTTTATCGTCCATCCCGGCAAACATACATAGTCGTCTGCATGGCCTAAACGCTTACAGCTGTTGTTAGCAGGGGACATCTTCAGAGCTCCACTGCCTGCAGCAGGCCTCCTGAGCAAGTCCATGGGCACATACACACGTAGCGTTGCGTAGGGGCCTTTGAGCACTTCTTTCTAACGCTGTTTTGATCAGCACCGTACAATGGGACGGTGTACACCTTACAGCACCCCTGTCCACTGAGCCACATTACGCCACTGCCGAGGTGGCACGCCATTGCGTGTTTGGACTTTGCTTGGTTCGTCTCTCACATGGCTTTAAAGTGACACGCACATGTATGCGCTGGTGCTTTTCAGAAATATGCAACTGTCAAAGTGTAATGTACAGTACACAGAGTATTCTGCTTACTTCTCCTTACTTGGCTCCTATCACTACATGTATGCGTTAAATTTTACCCTGCACCAGTGCATTAAATGGGATTACAAATCGAAGGGGGTGGGAGGGGCTCTCCTTGGGGTGTGTGGCCTACTTAGGCCACACACCCCAAGGAGATACCCCTCGTCTAAGTTTGGGGGGGTGCTGGTAATGGAAGTAGAGCTGGCGTGCACTGGCATTATTACCTTTGATGCACACTGCCCCTTCTTGTAAACAAAAGAAGAGGCTGGGCGCACCAAAGGTGTGACACCAGTGTGCCCCAGCTCACACACAGGCAGTCCTTTCATCCAGGGAGCCGGTGGTAGGCAACGCTTTAACCACAGGCTCCTTGAATGAAAGGTCTGCCTGCTGCTGATGTCTCTTTACTCAGAAACAGGAGGAGGGCTGGACTACCCAGCTCTCCTTTTGTTTTCGAGTAAAGTCATCAAGAAGCATGAAGCCAAGCGGCAGTCTATTTGACCGGTTACACAGGCTGCTTGCAGGTGTCGGTACTTCTGAAGTGCTGACACCTGCAGGCAGCCTGTGTAACTGTAGCTCTTCAGCTACACGGGCCGCCTGACGGAGGTGTCGGTGTGGCTGTGGCTAGTTTGGAGGTGGGCCCCGGTAGGGCCCCGGCTCTGGAGCCCTTTTTGGAGACTGCTGGGGCCGAGATGCTAGAACTACAAGGCACAGGGTAACAGTTTGTTCTTGCAAAAACACTGTGGGGCTGAACGGGAACAGCTGAGGTTAAGTGAAAGTGTCCTTGGTGCTATGCTTTCACCTGTGTATAGGCGCATTATAAATAACATATCAATCAATGTTCTCAACGCATATCATACATATCAATCAATGTTCTCAACGCATACCTGATTTATGGCAAACGTGCCAGAAACCAGAGTAGAAACTTGGTGTAAATATTTACTCCTATTGATTATTGGTGGTGGAGGGACAGATTTCAGAAAATGGCTCTGCTTGGCTCAAAATAAACTCGACACATGTTTTTCTTTATAATGCATACAGAGACTTGATTTTGTTCAAGGGAACGGTTATAATTAGTAGTGGGTGTTTGCACCTTTGCTTGCGCTGTACTAGCACTCCTTCAACATGCAGGTGAACCAGCACATCGCAAAGATCCATTTAATGCATTCTTACCCTACAAGTAGGTTTTGTTTAGGAGGAAACTACTGTGACTATAGATAGTATAGGACATTTCTCATACTGTGCTTCGTGTTTGGGTGAAGATTGCAGTTCCTGCCACCCCCCAGTTTACATAGATGTCAAGAATTTAGTGAGTCCTCGTGGTGGGGTGAAGAGATTACAGTTCCTGCCACCCCCCAGTTTACATAGATGTCAAGAATTTAGTGAGTCCTCGTGGTGGGGTGAAGAGATTACAGTTACTGCCACCCCCAGAGTACATAGATGTCAAGAATTTAGTGAGTGCTCGTGCTTGGGTGAAGAGATTAGTTACTGCCACTCCCCAGAGTACATAGATGTCCAGAATATAGTGAGTCCTCGTGGTGGGGTGAAGAGATTACAGTTACCGCCACTCCCCAGAGTACATAGATGTCCAGAATATAGTGAGTGCTCCTGCTTGGATGAAGAGATTACAGTTACTGCCACTCCCCAGAGTACATAGATGTCCAGAATATAGTGAGTGCTCGTGCTTGGGTGAAGAGATTAGTTACTGCCACTCCCCAGAGTACATAGATGTCAAGAATATAGTGAGTGCTCGTGCTTGGGTGAAGAGATTACAGTTACCGCCACTCCCCAGAGTACATAGATGTCCAGAATATAGTGAGTGCTCGTGCTTGGGTGAAGAGATTAGTTACTGCCACTCCCCAGAGTACATAGATGTCAAGAATTTAGTGAGTGCTCGTGCTTGGGTGAAGAGATTACAGTTACCGCCACTCCCCAGAGTACATAGATGTCCAGAATATAGTGAGTGCTCCTGCTTGGATGAAGAGATTACAGTTACTGGATACGGGCTACAGTAAATTGTTTACTTTTGCTTTCGGATGTAAAGTGGTCAATCATGTTTAAGTTTGTTTTGAAAATCAATAAAATGGGTTATTAAAAAAAGAATATATTGAGTCTGGAGTTCAAATTATCCTCTTCTGTAGTCCCTCATAGTTGGGATGGAAGAATAGTACAGGGCGCACTTGGGGTCCTGGTTTGAGGAAAGTGTGCATGTGTACATGCATCATCCGCTTAGTACCAACAAATGCGTAAACAACAAAAGCAGAAAGTGTTAATCCCTGCAGTCACACAAGAGGCACCATTGACCTCTATGCATTTCTGCATGGGGGAAAGGCAGCATGTTGGAGTTCATTGTGTTGGTAATGTCCGAGGGGCCTGTCTCTGGCGCAGAAAGCTGGCCTTTAACAGGAGCGAGCCTTGGCTTGGTTCTTAGGCCTTTAGGGACATGCAAGCTGTGCACAAGTGCTTTGTGGCAGACTCTTCGAAGACCAGGTTAACACAGTAAACCATTCTCAATCACCTATGGTGTGATGCCTTTCTGTATTTAATAAGTACACCCTAGACTGAGTCCTACCCACAGAGCAGGGCCCAGCACATAGAAAGCTGTGAAAAAGGGCACATGGTTTTTTGAGGGCCTTCGACGCCTTACTATTTAGAAGAGGGTGCTTGTGGGGGTCTTTTAGATCCTGATGCAGGGAACCTCTCTAGCCTCCTCAATGATGTGTTGAAGGGGTGCCCGGCTGCTCGTGAGCTGTAACCTGGGCCGCACGACCACAATGTATCTTTCTTTTTTTTGTTAAAGCTCCTGCGCATAGCATAGACCTCATTGTCACCCAGCTTCCCCTCCACCCATTGTCACCTGGTGAACACATAATGACGGAGCACCACAGCACTCCCCACTTTAATAGCTGCTGGGTCAGGCAAATAGCTCCTGGTCACAATCT
This sequence comes from Ambystoma mexicanum, assembly GCF_040938575.1. Lineage (NCBI taxonomy): Eukaryota > Metazoa > Chordata > Amphibia > Caudata > Ambystomatidae > Ambystoma > Ambystoma mexicanum. Next base: position 724,098,196 of record NC_090923.1, read on the forward strand.
TATCTCAGCCCTCCAGGAGCTACTATCAGCCTGGATTCATCAGGTCAGTAGGGACTCATCATACACTATTTCAAGATAACTAGCGATTCTATAGAACACAAAATAAGCAAATGAAATTAATGGAAACAGATGCTCCTGTCCGAGCAGGGCGGATAGCTTTGGTGAAAATGGTAATATTGCCTAACCTGTTACATACATTATAACATGTCCCTCGCTGCCCTGGCAAGGACTACTTCCACACACTACATAATATGTTCTCCCAATTCGTTTGTGAGAAGAAACTGGTGATATGTCACTGCACCGTATGACAAGGATGGGCTTCAAAGCCCTGGATAGCGGCACAGGGGCAATTCGCTTCTTACTGGTCCTGGCTGACACAATCACCCTCCACGTGAAAATAGAACTTTTATCAGCGGCGATTCCAACATCCACACAATACTTATTGCTGATGCATATACTGAGCCGTGTCAATTTGACCCGCTTTAAATTGCGTTCTTGGCATGGCGTAAAATGCTTCCGGCAACGAATTCAACAACACCACACATGCATCGCCCAGAATTCCACCCACTAAGGGTATGTACACACGAACTGGCTGGCAGGGCGTGCCGGCCACCGTGATTGGGGGTAAGTACACAAACAGGGTTTTCCTGTCGCTTGAGGAGGTCGCACCTACCGGTTTGACACCCTTATTTAGATTGCATTAATATAGAAAGAGAGCAGCATTCAAGATAAAATGGACCATAATCCACATTGAACCGGAGGAAGATCCACTTGTTTCATACATTGTCAACTCCTCAAACTGCCAACTGTAGTTGCTACACTCTATGCCCTGATGCAGGAATTTGCGCCAGTGGCACCGGTTAAATTGAGCACTACCTAGGAAAATGATTTGGTAGTGAGTGTAACTGGTCACAACTGGCGCAACATACACCAGCTAAGGTGAAGAGCATTAGTGCAGAGAATACTCGGAAGTGTCCTAGGTCTGATGTTGAAAATGCCAGGTATATGCTCATGATCTGGGACTGTCCCACACTGCTTATGTTGGGGGTCGGGGGGCGTATGCGGGACATTCACGTAAAATGTCCCCGAAGCTGTGTTTGTTTGGAGCAGCGAGTGAACCAGGGATGTCATGTCCCCAAAATGCCAGGGGTAGCGGAAGTGACATCACATGGCCCTTGACCTCTGATGACAACACAGGAAGTGATGTCATTTGACGTTCCTCCCCAAAATGACATCACAGGAAACGATGGAACAAACCCTTTCACCCCTTTACAAAACAGGAAGTGGCATCGCATAGCATTGTTCCTGAGTACATTACGAAAAATATGGTTACGATATCACTGTAATGTGAAATGCATTTCATACAAGAATCGATCACCATATTTATCGTTAATATCAGTGTGTATAGGCCCATATTACCAAATTACTGTGAATGCAAGCAGACGTGCAAGTCCAAATGAAAATGGTGTGTTATTATATAGCACTTACGCTTAAGCGCTTTATATGGAACAAATATACATACAATATCACCCAGCCAGTGTTGGTACTCATGAATCGACTTCAGAAGGATGAAATGCTGAGTTGGCCTTGCCGGGATTCGAACCTGCAAATCACACACACATTGCAGCAGCAAGTGCCCAACCCACAGAGCTATTTTACCGGCTATAGCTATCTTACCGGCTATAGTAAAATGAGCAATTACATGTCTGAATGTTCTCAAAGTCAGAAAGCAAATTACATTCTGTAATGGATACCATTAAACTGGTAACTGAGATTTAGCATCAGGTCAGTTTATCTGCGGGTCTGGTGCAAAGTTGGCCACATGTCAAGCCTGCGTGGATCTACTTTTCAGGCTTCAGAGGTTGCCAAAATACATACCATGGGGAGGGTTCATAGCTGTGCATTAAAGTAGCGCAGGGAAAGCAGCGCACTCACATGGCATCCCGTACTCTGGGCACTCGTTACCTCATACATGCAAACAAACATCCTGTACATTTAAGTGAGTAGATTCGTCTCTCAGTGTGCTTGGCGTCCTAACCTGTAATGGAGCTTGCTGCACAGCCAGAGCATAAAGGCTCAACTTCCAACCTCAAAAGGTAGAAAGGGAAAAACAGGTAGGCTCTGGATTGTTGTGCTAGCCTAAGTAGTCATGATTTAAATGATCATACGTGTCATTGGCAAGATAAAGGTATGTAAAATTGGTTGACTGCAATTTTGTTCTGTATAATTCAACAGTTCAGCCGTTCAGCCAACATATGTTTCAACAGATTGTCTTTGTCAAGGTAATGTTGAGTGTAGCAATTATTGTAAAGAATTCCAGAAAGACACATTTTTTATTATTTCTATTCTTTCTTATTTAGGTTCACTGCTCAAAGTGTTACACTTGAGGAGCCCTATTTTCTTTTCTTAAGAGTCCTGACCAAGAAAGCCAGCCACTCCAGAAACAAAGAGCCCACATGGTGCTGGCCACAGCCCAAGAGCTTCCATTAAAAAAAGGGGGGCTTAGGGGTAGCAAGGGGGACCTCAGGGGTCGCAGCTGCGATTTCTGTTGACCCCTAAATGACGTCCCTGGAGAACTACTGCTAACCATACAGCGATTTTTGTATGTGATTTTCCTATTAACAAAGCAATGTATACTCAAGAACTGGCTGCACAGATCACATCCCACAGTCGATAACTGGCTGAAAATGTTACAGGGGCCAATGATAATGAAGAACTATGTGTTTTGCTATGTTGCCAGTGACCTCCAGACCGAGAGATGTATGCGTATATTATCGAAACTGCTTATTTAAAAGGTCTGAATGAGGGATATTGAAACCTTGCTGTTTCGATCCTATCTGATTTGTCAGCATTATCCCTACTTTCCTTTTGTTTCCTCTGGTTGAATAATCTGTGTAGTTGTAAGTGGTTTCAACCCAGCACTCCAACTAAGTCAATGCCTAGCTGTAATGCCCAGCTGGAACCCTTATTTATATATTTTTATGTCAAAAGTTCTTTTATTTCTGGATGATGTACCCTTATATAACACCCCTCTCTTTGAATCCCCCCGGGCTCACTGAACCAAGAAGTGGGTTTATTTTGCAAATTAAAAGATTTATTTGATGAATTGAACAATATATAGATTACACTTTTATGAATATAAATAATATCTAAATATCACACTTATTAATATCTATACATGATCAGCAATGGGTAGTATGACAATAATCAACCATCTCTTTAATCAATTAGGAGTAGGAAAAGGAAGAATAATGTAGCAGAGAATAACATGTGTGGGTTCAATGAAATTCAATGATATGAAATTAATGCAACACAGAAATAAAACCTGATATGAATTCAATCAAAGACAATGTAATCACTCTTTCCCCCTGTTACTCAATCCCCCCTAATATGCAGTATGAAGAGATGGAATGAGGGCACACAGGTTTCAGGAATAACAATCAACAATTGCAGTTTCAATCCCGATTCCCCCAGCAAGCTTAGAGAACAGGAATGATTTTAAACAGGTCGAATGCTTTTGAATGTGATATGAAGTGATGGAAAAAATGCTAAAATGACTTTAATTCGCTAAATTGATTCAGAACTAGTGAGAGTTGCTTTGGATTGGTTCAGGTAGACACTAGCAATGATTGTTGAATGATGAGCAGATTGAAAACAAAATTCAGAGTTTGAATGCAAGAAATGGCTAATTTTATATGCAGTGAAATTGAGCCAAATGCAAATCGCGGCAACTTATCAGCGCGCGAGAAATGCGATTACAGAAAATCTATACGGAATTGAAAGCTGAGGATATTAGCTTCAATATGACAGTTAAATTTCGTTCCTAGCATGTATGGTTCAGAAGTTACAGAGATTTTAGTAAAGGTCGATTTTTCTCAAAAGAGTCAAGATTTCAAATGAGAGATGCGCTTTTTGAAGATTACAAACAAGGATTTCTTAACACTAAAGGAGGCTATGAAGATGCAAGATACCAACGGTACAGCCACAAGTCCAGAGGTGCCTGTCTGATCTTTGTCCGCTGCAACACTTGCCTTCTTCAGCAAAAATATGTTACACTCAGCTGGCTCCCACAGATGGGTCGATCTGGACTGGACTGCTGCGGTCTCCACCAATGTGATGCGTAGGGCCGAGATGACGGACTGGACTGGCTCACCTAGCTTTGTTCGCTTGGCCCGTAGGAATATTCTTCTGCAAGTGGAGAAAGGGAATTAACCACCCGTGGAGTTGAGCGTAAATCCCCCCACCCCGCTGTTCTCCCCACTGATCACCTTGGATGTTCCCTCTTATAGTCTCACCTGATGATTTGAAAAGATGAGCTCTCCATCCTGCATTGAGCGCAGGGGCGTGTAGATAACCAGTTGCTTCACTGGCTCGAAGGAATTGGTGAGTTCCAGGACAATATTGACTCCGATATTCCCGGCAAGACGCCGTAAGTATGTAGTTCGCAAGAGTTCAAATGCCTGACTTTCACTCTTGTCCGATTCCTTGCAGATTGCAGCTTGACCCTACTGAAGAGTTCCTCGTGGCAACCGGTAATGTTCTGGTAAGGATTTGTATTATCCAACACAGTTCGATAAAATAATGTCCATATGTAACCTGTTGCTTTCTCCCTTATTCAGGCGCTGAGAAAAAGTATGAAGTCTCGGGGAATAATGCCTCCGGCGGTAAAATTAGGTAAGTCTTTTGTGGTGAGGAGGGTTCCCCTTGTTAGTCCCTTGTTTCACCTTGCTGTCCTTTTGTTTCCCCTTAGGGGCCGGGGTTCGGCTAGGATGCAGTGGAAGCTGCGCCGACCCGTGAAGAGAATAGTACCCTCGGTGGTAAAATCAACTAAGTCTATGGGGGGTATTCCTCTGTGTATTCCCTTGGCTCACCTTGCTGTTCTTGTCTTCTCCTTAGGTGCCGGAGTGCGGCGGTAACATGCAGGAGGATGCAGTGAAATGTGAAGATACTGCGAAGGCCGGTGAGTTCAGCGCGGCGCTGCAGCAGGCGAGGCGACGCGCATAAAATAACTTCTTTCTTCCAGCTCGAAGGCGCGATGGATCGGGAATTCAGGTAAGTATCAAAGATATTGCTCTTGTTCTAACCTTTTCTCCTTCTTTCTCCCTTTTTCTAGGAGCTCCAAACTCGAGGCGGGCGTGGCAGAAGACTGGATGCAGACTTGCAGGCATGGTGAGTGTTACACTGCTGGATGCAGAATAACGCGAAGCGTGTGCTGCTCTTCGGGCGTGGTTTAAATAGCCTCCAAAGTAGTCCCAGGTAAGTATTCCTCCCCAGCCCCACCCGAGTAAAATATAGTCCCTAGGTAAAATAGTCCCTTCCAAGCCTTGTTTGGCTTTGAGCTCTTGCAGCATGGTCTGCATCAGGTACGTTTGCAGCATGGTCTGCATCAGGTAAGTTTTAATCTATGAGCCTGGCGCCTAAGGCGCCAGGACTGACTCTCCATATGAGCCTAGCGCCATAGGCGCCAGGACTGCACCCAAATAGCCCCTAGCGGGATTGTTGGGTTTGCTCGGGGTAACTTGATGCCTGCTTCCGGGGTTGCTGAACTTGGTCTAGGTCCCCGGGGGTAGGCATCATGGCAAATATTAGTGCAAAGATGATTATCACTACAATTATCACAGGATTATATGGATGAGAGAAGGAATCAGGATAGACAAAAGAGGTCCTATATTGCAGTCTGGATTTGTTAGAATGGGTTGGATTGGATTACTTAATACTAAGAAATTGGCTATGGACAGTTCTATGCTAAATACTCACTACTATGGATTTGGAATGGAATGGGCCCGTCAAAAGATCTGGTCAGAGGTTTGGCTGGAATTCGCTCGCCACCGGACAGGTCTCAGGCGCTTGGTCCTGCTCTCAGCAAGGCACTCTGGTCTGCACGGCCTCTTGGACTGGATCTGATGGGTTGGTTCTGGGTACAGCTCTGCTCTACTGATCTGGATCTTAGGGTTCTAGCAAGGGTTCTTAGCCAGAAGCAGCCAAAACAGCATGGCCAGGCTGTTGAATTGGTTAGGACCTGTGGAAGTTTAGGGGTTAAAATCAAGTTGCAAGATTTCAAAGGCCCGCTGAGAAGGGTTCAGCTTTTTGGATTGGGCCCTTGCTTCATGGTTCTGGATAGTTCTGGAGTCTGGATAGTTCTGGAGTCTGGATAGTTCTGGATTCTTCCTGCAGGGTGCTTCGCCAGTGGGTCAGTTGATCAGTCAATGTGTCCTCAGCAGTCCCTATTTATGTATTTTTCAAGGGGGTGGGTAGGCTGATTATACTATGCCCAACCCTCTAAGAATCTGATAGGTCAGAGAATTCGCGCTCCCCTGATTTGAGAAGGGAACGGTGTGTCATGATGTGTCAGAGTGACACTGGGCCTCATTAGGACCCTGGCGGATTTCGCGGTGCTAAATGCACCGCGAAGCACGGCGGAAAGCCGTCGATAGCGCCATGGGGGTTGGCGGATTTACCGCCCCATTCCGACCTCGGCGGAGCGGTAAATCCCCAATCCCCATTCTGCCCTTCCCCATTCCCATTCTTGCCCCATAGGGTATAATGGGAGTGGGGAAGTAGTTAATTACGCCACCGTAAAATACGGTGGCGTAATTAACAACGAGGTCCCGTAGCGCCATGGTTTTCTCCGCCTGGTAAAACCAGGCGGAAAACGGCGCCATGGCGCTAAGGGACCTCGTAGTACGGCGGACGGGTCCGCCGCGATTAGCGCTGGCGGAAACCCACTCCGCCAGGGTCCTAATGAGGCCCACTGTGTTTATGGTCCAGAGAAAAATCCTCCCCTTTGTTTTTACCCAGAAAATCTATTTTTCATAAAAAAAACATATTTCCAATATCCCCAACTTGTTAATAATACATATTTACATTATAGATTAACTAAGGTACGTTTCTGTCAAAGTCTCCTCTTCATATGAGTTTTGGTTCACAAATGACTGTTTTTCGCGCTTTTGGTTGGTTACCCATTGTCGGAGTTGTCCAATTTTTCTTACATATATGCACATAACATCTGAGTATATTCCTGTAAATTTTCATATGCCTAACAATATCACAATTGTTACAATCTTAACATTTTCGTGGTTTAGTCTCTGAACATCGCACAGATTCCAGATTAGTTTTAAACTGTCAGCAACCTTTTCATTTTAATAACCTCTAAATTCCATATTTTTACCAGTTCAGCACAATTTGCTTTAAGTCTTTTTCTCAAACAAACAGTTACTTCAGTTTCAAATCCACATTTTCAGTCTGGCCCGCCTCCAAGGCTTGGCTGAGTCAGAGAGTAACATGAGCTTGTTCCTGCCTGGGCTGGTTTATGCTAACGCCCTAAATTAGCATTTTCTTTCAGTTCAAGAAACCCATTGTCTCTTTACCAGAGCAGCAGAGCAAGTCTCCTCCTCTTCTCATTAGCATCCAAATGAGAGATCCTCTCCTTTTGGTGGGAATGAAAAGGGTGGTGTGTTCCCAGTGGGGGAAAACCTCTGACGTTTAGCTGAATCAGGGTACCTTACAGTAAATTGTGACATTGTTCTTTGTGAAATTTAAAGTTACAATTTTACAAATAAGCAAACATATCTTCAATTCCAGTCTTTTACAACATGAACATTAAGTAGTAGCAACCTATATTGCCTTTGATTGGAAGTCTCTTCTTTCCCCACACTTAGATTTTGAGACAAAAGTTTAACATGACAGGTTTAGAGATCGCCAGCTTCTGACACAGGCGAGTAGCGGTATTGCGCCCATTTTCAAAATATTTTCCAAGCAGGCATCTTTAAATGTGGATTTTCATCTGATAAATGTACTTCTGCCGACATTGTATTCATGTGGATTCTTGAAGTAGATTGATGTTTAACAACCAACAAGGAGGTTGGATCTTTTGTGTGGTTTGTGAACCATGATTTTTGCAAATTAGATAGGCAAGAAACATGGATTTTCAAACAGCTCTGTGTTTCTCTTTGCAATGCAGCATTACTTTTTCCAGTAGTTTCCTTTGACTTTGTGGGTAGCCAAATGATAGGTTTTGGCAGTGGTCTCCTGTGTTACCACTGACATAGGCAAAAGTGGATTGGCGGCCTATTCTTCAGATTTTCCTGCGCACTTCTGGTTGATTTTTAGCACGCATAATGCTTTCCGGCGGCCATTCTGGTGTTCCTGATGCAAGCAGCGCACAGGAATGTTGCAGGGCCTGGACTAGTGGGTTAAAACATCCCACAAGCCCCCCTCTTGCGATTTGGCGTTGATCCTCCATCAATGGGAATTCGCAAGACTGGGATGTCAGTCTCATCTCTTCTGATTCCACAAATGGCAAAGTTCATCATCTTTTCCTCCATCAGGGGTGGATCGATCGGTTCTCCTCACCAGTCCTGGTGTGAGTATTGAGCGATACTCCGGGCCCCTCGGATCTTTCCTCCCGGTCCCCAGGTAGTCCTCCTTGGTTAGTCTCTATTTGTAGACATTTCCCCACCAATATTAATGTAGTGGGGCGGACACATACATTTTGATAAATCAGGACACATTTTGATATGGTAAATCATGGACTATATCTGGAGTATTTTATAGTTGGAGTTTTATGGAGCTGGAGTGACCCCCTCTGGGGTTCCAGAAGACTCCTCCAGTTGCTGCAGAGTGTGCCTAGGATGGCAGCACTTTAGTTGGTTAATATGGACCCACTTATCTTCCCCCTCTGCCAAACTGCCTTTGGGGATGCAGATTTTGTAGGCGACTGGTGAGGTTTTGTCTACAATTTCAAAAGGACCCCTCCAGGTAGGCAAAAATGGGTGCTGTTTGGCCTGGTTGCCTTGGAAATTGTATAAGTAGACCCAGTCTCCTACATTGTATTCTTTTCTGGTAGTCTTTAAGTCATAGTGGGTCTTCAAGATGTCTGCAGATCTCTCTAGATTTCGCTGAGCATAGGCAAAAGTATGTTGAAGGTGTTTTCTCAGATTTTCAACATACTCATGAGTTGTGGAGGCATTGATCAATGTCTGCTCTTAAGTTCTGTAGAGCAGATGCTGGGGAAGCACCATCCTGCGTCCAGTCATCAGCTCAAACCGTGACATTTTAGTTGCAGATGAAGGGGTAGATCTGATGGCCATTAGGACAAGAGGTAATCGAATAGCCCAACTTGGCCCAGAATCTGCCACAAACTTTTTTAATATGCTCACAATTGTTTTATTGTATCTCTCCACTGCACCACTAGAGGAAGGCAATGTGTAGCTTCCTTTTGACCCCAAGTATCTCCCACATCTTTGTCATTACTTCGCTGGTGAAATGGCTACCTCGGTCTGACTCGATCCTTTGGGGTAGTCCAAAACGCGAAAAGATGTGGTTGATCATCAGGGCAGCTGCTGTTTCTGCCTGGCAGTTTAGGACCGGGATATATTCCGCCCATTTAGTAAACAAGCATGTCACGGTCAACATGTACTTGTTTCCCCTAGAGGAGCGAATCACGGGCCCGATAAAATCGACTTGTAAATCTGACCATGGCCGTGTCATCCTCCTCTTTTGGAGAGGCGCACAGTGTGTGAGGGTTGTTGGCTGAAATTGTGCACACACAAGACACCCCTTCAAGTATTAGTCGAGGTCCTGTCCCATGTGTGGCCAGTACACAACCTCTCTTAAGATTTCAAGTATGGTATGAAACCCCCTATGACCGGCTGCAGCTGTGGCCGCATCATGGGCGTGACTTAACATAAGGCTTCGGAATGAGGTAGGGACCACCCACTGATCATTCCCAACTAGGGATCTCCTTACCAACAAACCGTCTTGGATTCTGAAGATTTTTGGACATTTCATCAACACTGAGATCCTCTTTCCCAATGTAATCGGTATCCGTCAGGGGGACGTTCTCAGGGTCCTCAATGTGTTGATAAAACTTACCAATTATTGGATTCCCTTTTTGAGCCGTAATCAAATCAGCATCTGGGGTCTCCTTACTCCATTGTGCAGTTGAGAGTTCAAAGTGAGCATTTGTCTGGGACCTAGTGATAGCAGTGACCTGGATGTCCCCCAACAGGGACTCGATCTCAAGTAGATCCCCTTGGATGGCTCTGGTTTTGACCAGCTGATCAGCTATGTCATTTCCAGTTCGGTCTGGTCCCTCTACTTTGGAATGACCCTTGATCTTTTTCCAGTAGATGGTCATCCCATTCGAGGTGACCAGATCATCAATATTTTGAATTAACTTCCCATGTTTCAAGGGTTTGTTATTAGCACATAACATGCCTCTGGTTTTCCAGTTAACCAGGTGCTCCATGAACCCGTTCCGTATATAATCCGAATCTGTGATTATGACCAGTTCGTGGAGTTGATGTTGGACAGCAGTGAGTATGGCTTGATGCACAGCCATCAACTCTGCCACATGACTACTTCGGGGACAAATCTTGTACCCGGTGGAGGGTTCTGGGGTCTCATTCATCCATGCATTCCCTACGCCGGCCACAAGTTCTTTTTCCCCGTTGTTGTCAACATGGTAAGAGCATCCATCCACATAGACAGTGGGCATTCCCTCACACTTGTCTTCTGGAAAGACTTTGTGTGGGAATTAAGGTATGCCTCCATGTTGTCCTTGATTTTTAGACTCTCGTCCTCAAGACAGTTTTCTCTGGCACAATCATGTAAGTCAGCCAGACCTTGCGCGAGGGGACTCTTATTGTTTTGGCCATATCTGACCTCCACAGGAAAACCTTGCATTTACAGAATCCAGGAAGTAATTTGGGAATTACTCACATTTCCGGCCCGGATTCTGTCAATATGGAGATATTGCAGAGACTGGTGTGGAGCCTCCACTATGATGGGTTCCTCCTGGATGATCGGGTGGTAATTCTTCAATGCCCACACTGTTGCCAGGAGTGCCTTCTCACAGTCGTTGAATTTTGTCCTCCACAGAAGATAAAGTTTTACTCGCATAGGAGATTACTTTATTGACCTTGTCATGCTTTTGGTATAATACCACAGTCAAGCATGTATTAGAGAACCCTGCCTCCAAGAAGAACTCCTTGTTTTTGACCGGGTAAGCTAGGCAAGGCGCTTGTGAGAGGCTTCTTTTGAGTTGTCTTACTGCCTCGGCTTGTTCTGGACCCCATTCCCACTTGCCCCCCGCTTCAAAAGATGAATCAGGGGTCTTGTGATCTCTACGTAGCCCTCAATGAACTTTCTACTGTAATCAATCCAAGGAGGCTCCTTAGTTCCCGCAGAGTTGTGGGGTCTTTTAATTTCTGGAGTGCTTCCACTTTCTTTTCCTGGGGACAGAGACCCTGAGGAGTAATCTCATGCCCCAAGAAATTAACACGGGTTCTACACCACTGTGCCTTTTGAAAGGAAAGTTTGCTCCGGCCGCCCTCAACTGTGTCAGAACATAATGGATCTCCACTATGTGTTCCTCCACAGTTGAGCTTTTGATGAGAACATCATCCACATAGGCCAGGTTATCCCTTTCACCCAGGTCGGGCATGGCCTTATGTAGGAAAATGTTGAATTCATTGCCGGAGTTTATGTATCCGAAGGGAGTCTGGGTCCATGTGTACTGCTGCCCCCCAAAGGTAAAGGCCAGCTTGTATTGGTCCTCCCTACTGACAGGTACAGTCCAGTATCCATTGGTCAGGTCTATTGCAGTGAATACCTGTGACCCCTGGATCTGGGCCAGCCCTTGGTCAATGTAGGGAAGAGGCCATCGGGAAGTATGGACCCGTTTGTTGAGCTCCCTAAGGTCAGCGCAGAGTCTCCACTGGCCGTTTGGCTTCAATATCCCCAGCACCGGATTATTGAAGGTGCTGTGGTCTGGACGGATTATCCCATGGGACTCAAGGTTCTTAATTATTTCAGTAAGGGACTCCATTGATGCGAGAGGCAAGCGATATTGCTTCACAAACACTGGAGTCATGCCAGGGTCCGTGGGAATTGTTGTTGTGTGGATGTCGGTGCGACCACAGTCATATGAGTCCACCGCAAAGAGATCTTGAAAATCCAAGAAAACTTGTTTCAACTTTTGCTTCTGCTCCAGAGTCTCACAGGCATCAGCTAGGTTGACTCTCTCTTCAGCCATCTGCCTGGAGCCTGGCAAGGCTTCTGGTTTCGCTATCTCAGCGGCCTCCTCCTGCTGGGTGGAGAAGTCCCTGGTCAAAGTGCTGGAAGTTTGTTTGTTTGTTTATTTGTTTTATTATTTATAATGCGCACATAACCACAAGGATAACAAGGCGCGAACATAGTAAGAGGGTTGTATAGCTTAGTTACATACAGCAAATTAAATAACGTCCCGTGGAGTTACAATAGGGATACAGTGGTAACATGGGTAAACAGATATCAAAGACATTTTATCTAGTGCAGTTTATATAGTAGCAGGAGGTAGCGGGGGTACACTGAACAATAATACAATTGGTGATGGCACTGATAATGGCATGAGGAGCCACCAGGGAGTATTATTTGTCATGGTCCTTCATCCATTGTATAATGTATGTCCTGAACTGAAAGTAAGGGATGTCTTTCCTTAGAGGTGGCGGTAGTGAGTTCCAGTGAGTAGCTGCTTTAACAGGGAAGCTGTTCCCTCCAGTCAGGGACCGTTTGAATCTTGGGACTAGTAGTAGATTGGCGTTGGCACTTCTGGAGGGGCGGTATGAAACCTGTCTAGAGAATCTTGTTATCAGATATTTCGGGGCCATGTCATGAAGGCATTTGTGTGTCAGTGAGACAGACTTAAGGAAAATTTTGTCTTTCGTGGAAAGCCAGTTAACAGATCTTCTGGTATCTGAGATGCGGGCTTTCTTGGGTATACTTAGAGCTGCTCTTAGAGCATTATTTTGAAGGATTTGGATCTTGTTTATGATATGTTTGTTACTGCCTACGTAAAGGGCATTACAGTAATCCAGCTTAGATAGGATCAATGCTCTGGCCAAGGTAGTGCAGTTATTAGGTGTTAGGAGTGGTTTGGCAGCTCGGATGAGTTTACAGGTATAAGTAGTGGCGGAGGCCATTGCGTTTACCTGGTTGTTAAATGATAGTGAGGAGTCTAGGTAAAAACACAAAGTTTTTACCTCCTTGGCCACAGTGATGGTGTTGTTATCAATTACGAATGATGAGTAAATTTGGCCGAGTTTGTTGATATTGGCTGAGGTACCAAGAATGAGGAGTTCTGTTTTGTCATCATTCAGGCATAGTCTGTGTGAGGCCATCCATGCCTGAATGATGAGGTACACTCTGTTTACAAAGGCCAAATCCTTGTCATAATCCCCCGACAACGGGATGAGGATCTGAGTATCATCTGCATAGTTTGTGTAGGTGATACCCAGACCGTCGAGATCATCGAAAAGGGGCTTTGTAAAGATGTTGTACAATGTAGGTGAGACGCAGGAGCCCTGAGGCACGCCACAGGCGATGGGCGTGGGGTCAGCAGCCGCTAATGGTGAGAAGACGCGCATTGTTCTATCACTGAGAAAGGACTGAATCCAGCCTATAGCCTCATGGGAGAAGTGTGCGGCCGACTCGAGATGTTTGCACAGAATCTCGTGGTCGACTAAATCGAAAGCTGCTGAGAGGTCAAGGAGTAGCAGCAGTGCAGTTTTGCCCTGGTCTCTCAACTCGTCAATTTGTATCTTAAGGTCAACCAAAGCGGTTTCGGTTCCGTGTTGGGGTCTGAAACCAGATTGTCGGATTCCTAGAAGGTGGTTATGTTCTAGGTATTGTTGGATTTGTAAATATGCCAATTTGTCGATGATTTTAAGCATGAATGGTACTGTGGTGATAGGACGATAGTTCGTGGGTATGGCGGGGTCTAAGTTTTGTTTTTTGAGGAGTGGGAGGACCCATGATTGTTTCAGGTTATTGGGTATTATGCCTGAGTTGAAGGATGCATTTATTAGTTTAGTGATGAAAAGTGATAATTCACGAGCTGCATCTTTTATAAGTTGTGCTGGGCATAAGTCCCCGTGGCAGTTCGATGGTTTAAGAGTGAGGATGACATTCTCAACCTCTTTGATGGATACTTTGCGGAAGTTGAAGTGGGGGGTGGTATCAAGTGAGGGGGTCAGGATGGAAGGTGTCACTGTCACATCGTTAATAATGGGTTTCGTAATAGTGAGAAGGGTAGCCTTTTTATGGTGGATCTTCGTTTGCAAGGTGGTGATTTTATTAGACAGGGCATTTTGAATGTTTGTACACCAGTTTTTATCCTTGGTGCAAGAGTCTGGGGTTTGGATAGGAGATTCTAACTCCTTTAGAATTGTAAAGAGCTCTTTAGTATTGGACTTAGCTTGGGTGATTCGGAGGTTGTAGGAAGTTTGTTTGGCGGAAATTATTTCTTTTTTGTAGAGGGCTGATTGCTTACTTAGGTTGCGCTTATTGGTCTCTGAAGGATTAAGTCTCCATATTTTCTCACAACGACGTTTCTCACGTCTGAGTTTTTTTAGTTGTGGGGAGAACCAGGAGTTCACATGTTTACGTTGTTTGCTTTTTCTAATCTTTAAGGGAGCTATGGCATCAAGGGATGATAGCATCACTTTATTGTACACGTCTACCATGGTGAATGGGTCAGTGTTGTCTGGTATAGAATTGAGGGTGGGTATGATCAGCGGGATGAGGTTTTCTGGCGTGATGTTTCTTTTATTTCTAGTGGGGACTGCTGGGGCTACATTATCAATGAGTAGCGCAGGTGGGGCCTCTAAGGCGAATGTGATCAGATAGTGGTCTGACCAAAGCTGAGGTAGTGTGGATAGTACCGAGATGGGGCAATTGTGCACAGCAATCCAATCAAGGGTTCTGCCTTTAGTATGAGTAGGGCATGTAATCTTTTGGGTGAAACCTAGTTCCTCTAGGGAGTTGCTCCCCATGCCGGGTAAAGATCCTGTCTGGTGTTGTGTTGTCATCACTGTCACTGTCAAAACAGTCCTTGGGCATTGGTCCTAACAGTTCATTGCCTAAATCAATGGAAAAATGTCAGTCATCAACCGCCATTCCAATAATGGTGCCTGTGGCTAGAGTGATACTCTTTAAGTCGCTGTTATCCACCTCTATTGGAATGGTGTCATGTTCCATGTTGACTAATGGCGTTGGGTTTACCCCCAACCCTTGCTGTTGGAGAGAAGAATTTAGATGAATATAGGCATCAGGGTTTTTCAATTTCTGTCCTCTTTTAAATTTCACTTCCAGGGAGAATTGTCGGGTCCTTTCTGGGATGGTGACTTCCTCTCCAATCTGAATTTCAACTGCATAAGGCAGCAGTTGAGCTGACCTAAATGCTTTCTCTGGATCATCAAAGCCCATGGGATTATCCGCTAATCGGGACGAAGCTTTGAAGGTTATTAGGTCCAAACTAATGGCAAAGCGATTGAGAATGTCACTGCCTAAGTAAAAGGCGGCAGTGATGTCTCGCACGAACCAACGATTATGGACTATGCTCTTGTTGCCTGTGGAGATTTTGAGCATACACCTGCTTGGCAGGAGATGTTTGGAATTGGGTTTTTCCAGATCCATTTCCCATTTGTCTATCAGTCTAAATGTGGGAATGGCTGAATCTTTTGGGAGTTGGCGGAACATGGCTTTTGTGATGAAGCTCTTACTGTTGTTCACACACACTAGGGTGAGAACAGAGTCCTTCCCTTCATTTAACTGAACAGGGATGAACAACTGCTCTCCAATTTTCTGAATATCAGCCAGGCTCTGAGCTGATTTCTCATCTTTCTGGACTATAGGAGTGGGAATGTCTGATTGTGGATTGGTAAAGAATGTCAGAGTGTTTCCTTCCAGTGTGGAATGCCACCTTAAACTGGAGGGAAGGTTTATTTTCAGAAATATAGAGGACCCCCCATCACCAGTTTGTTGTCCTACTGCTATTACTGTCACGTCTGGGATTTGGTTGTTCTGGAAGTGAAATTCTACTTGGTCAGATTTTTGTTCAACCATGGGGCAGGTGCCGTTTAAACTAACATGGTTGACACTCTGTTTTAATTTTATGGGTCGGCTAGTCTGGGTCCAGAGGACCTTGTTTACACAGTCTATGATGGGTGACAACCTTCGCAGGAGGTCATTCCCAAGTAAACAAGAGGTGCCCTCTGGAGTGTCAACTATGACCGGTGCTTCACCTTGTGTCGCCCAATTTTAATGTCCAAATCCGCAGTCCCCGCGACGGGAATTTCCTTCCAGTCAAAGTTCTGAAGTTGTCCAGGAAGAGAGGTGAGAGGAATTTGGTAATTCTCCCCCTTCCTGAATTCAGTTTATCAAAGGCCTTTTTGGACAGAAGGGTAGCTTGGGATCCAGTGTCCACCAGTGCCAAAATTGTACCTTGCCGCTGTACTTGAACCAGGGCATAGTATCTTCCCTCCTTCTCTGCAAGGGGGCACAGATAATGCACATTTTTGGACAACTGGTGGGTTAATGTTTTAGTTTTGAACATTGAGAGAGAAGAGATTTGGGCAGAATTCTGTGGGGAGTCTAGGAAATCTGCAAAGAAAAGGTGGCAACTAGAGATGGGAGAAGTTTTGAGTTCCCCTGGTTCCGGTTCTGGGCCGCCCCCCTTTTTGGAGGCAGTCACCAGGATGCGTTTGAACCAGGGGATTTTCATGTTGTTGGTTCTGGGGTTGGATGATGGCGGTGCTGGCTCAGTCCCCACATCTACCCAGTCTGGATTTGAATCCTTTGGGACCCATTTTTCCTTGGGAGGAGTTCCCCCATCTCTGAAGGAGAAGATCCTTTTCTCAGGATCCTCTGAGGATCCCTCTCCTTCAAATTGGAAGATCTGTACCTCCTCCACAAAATGGGTCTGTTTGGGTTCTTTGTTTCTCCTACCCCCCCTCTGCTCCTTGGGTGGCCGACTTTCAGGGGCAAGAGATTTTGGTTCCGGTTCCTGGTTTTCCAGGGGCTTTTTACAAGTGGGGAAGGAAGCTTCCTCCAAGGCTTTACACCTCCCTTCCCCTTGTGCCTCCTCCCTGGGAACCGGTGGGTTGTCGGGGTGCTGCCCCCGTCATTGTTCTGGAGCACCAGGTCCAGAGTTTGAGGCATTCTGTGCCGGCATGCCCATCTGAGGGTTCCGTTGGGCCCTCAGCATGCCACCCAGATCCTGTGCCATGTTTTGGACCTGGCGCTCTAGCTGTGAAATCCGCTCAGGCTGATACAGTGTGCTCATTTCTCCCCTGGGTTGATCCCGGGATGGATAGCTATCCCTTCTCTGGTAATACCCCGGGTTGGGAAGATTTGGGTACCCCTCCACCCCTGGCCTCCCCTCTCCCTGATTAGGTTGTCTGGGCTCAGGAAAGTGGGGAAAGAAGGATGAATTGTTCTGGGGTTGGAAGTTTTGTGGGTACCTTGGGGGAAAAGTTCTGGCCAGGATTTGGGGAATTTCTGCCCTCCTGGGGGAAGTGAGGAGGGAAGTTCCCTGGGTAAGTTGCTGTTTGGTTGGATCCCCCCTTGGGCTGGAGGAGTCCACACATAACCCAGGATGGGTCTGTTCCCCTTGTAGCGGGGACTTATGTAGTCAGGGGAGTGAGGGATCCCATTTGTGGGACTACATCCTTGGCTCCCTGTCTGTGACTGGCCCGAGGGCCTTCTGGGCTTAGGATTATTCTGCTGTGCAAGCGGGTTTTTAGCCCCCCCCCAATCTCCAAATCTAAAATGGGTGGCCTGTTCAATGACCCAGTCTAGTGATCTTTTCTCATGAAAATCTCTCACTAGCTGGGTCATGATATACTTTGGTAGAGCATGGAAAAACTATTGACAAATTCTTTGCTGTCCGTGCGCACCCTTCTGGCAGTCTGCGCAAAGGCATGCTTTAATTCCTGCACACATTATTGTGGGGCCTAACCCTCCCAACTTTGTAAATTGTAGGCTGCTTTGCGAGCCTCTTGGGGATTTCTGTGAACAGAAAAATGCTTCAAGATGGCCACCCTATATGTGGACCATCTAGAATAATTTTAGTCCTCCAGCCCCACCAAGAAGCTGGAGTATTCTGGTGAGAAGGTCCATTTCACATACTGAATGCAGCTACTGCTGTCCTTCAAATGGAAAGTTTCCATCATCTGCTCAAAGAGCCCTAAGTACTCCCAAGCAGAATACTTAGCGTTCTTATGATAAGGCGTGATGACGCTCCTTATTGCCTTGATTTGCTTTAAGGGGTCCTTAAGCAAGGCCCTTTTTTGCCTTATTGGCCTTCTTGGTTCGGGTAACCCTGGTCCAATCCTCCTCTGACTCAAAGGCACTGCTCCCAGAGGTGCCCGTCTGGTCTTCTAGGTTCTCCCGGATTCTGCAAGCCTGGGAATGGCTGGCAGAATGTGGGGACCTAGTCTCCTGTGTCCTGGGGCGCTCAGAGGAGTCTTCTGATTTCTCCTTGCTCCCAGGATTTGATGGGTACCCCCCCACTGTCCTAGCTGGGCAGAGGTTTTCAAGATGCCCTTAGTGGGCCTACTCTCATGGGGATCCCCACTAAATCTTATAGTACTTTGGAACCCATACCCAGATGCCCGCCCATCCATTTGTGGGAGGTGCTGGTCTATGAGCCCCATACTTCTGACTGGATTGAAATCTGCCATCCCCGTGGCCCTGGGCTCATGTGCGCCAGTGGACGTGGGGGTGGCAGAGTCCAGGGACTGGGAGAGATGAAGGCCTCTGGTACTAGGGTTCCTGAGGTTATGCTCAGGTGTTTCCCTTTCCCAGCGAACCTCATATCTATCAGTCCCTGCTCCCTGTTGCCATGCAAGAACCTGAGCTTTCTGTTCCTCAATCAAGGCCTTACTAGTTTCTATCAGTCTCTCTTGCATGGCTATTTGCCTGTGGAGCCTGTCATCGTTCTCAAAGAGAGCCTCATTTGCTCTCTGTGCTTCATGGGTTGTTTTTGAGTACTGGGCCAGTTTTTGCTGCAGGAGGGTTACCTCCTGAGTCCTGTCCCTACTGGCCTGCTCCTTCCTTGCCAGAGCATCTTCCACCCTCCTGGTGTGCTCTAACACCCTGTCATGCTCTTTTTGGAGGTCACCCAGTCCCTGGAGGGCCAGGTGATTTTCTTCCAGTTTCCCATTTAAGTGACAGACTTCCTGGCATAAGGGGTCCCTTTACTGAGCAAGAGCCTGCCTCTGTGCCGCCAGGTCGTCCCTCTGTCTTTGAAGTGTGCCAGCTTTCTGGCGCTCTTCATCAAACTCTGCCTAGGTAGCCAGGTCTTTCAAAATCAATGTATTGCTCTCCTCTTTCTCTTTATCTAATTGGCTTTGCAGGGTGATTACCTGCTCTGCGCATGCCCTATTGTAGTTTTGTTGTTGCTCCAGCTTTTGCTGGCTCTGTAGTAGGGAGTCCAAACTCTCTTGGTACTCCTTCTGCAAAGACAGAATTCTGGTATCCTGTTCTGCCTTTTCCTGCTGCAGGATACCCATATCCTCTTTTATTTTGACTATATTTCTGCCTGCTTACATTTTCGGACTCCTGGCTCCTCTGCAGCCTCTGCTCAGAAGAGTCCAGATCAGTTTGGGTCTTTTCTAATGCCATCAGTTGTCTACTTGCCAGATCTTGGCCTTCAGCATATTTCTCCTGTATGGCTCCCATAGATAAATATAGATATGCCGCTATGTTGGCAATCTTGTTTTGTTCTTCCTTGGCCTTAGGGGCCATATATAGTTCGCTCAGGGCCACATGTAAGGGACCCTGGTCTTTCCATATATCTAACCATGTTGCAGTGATCTGTTGTGTGATTGCCTGCAACCACCCATTCTGATGCTGCTCAGTCCATTCACCTCTCACAAATAACTTATGTAAAAGGTGTTCTCTAGCCATATTGATGTCTACCAATGTCGCCATTCTGGAAATATTAATTTCCTTCCTGACTTACAGAAGTTTATTTTATCTTTGCAAAACAGACCGTTTCCTTAGAGCGTTCCCTTTTGAGGGGTGATTTCACAGTGTAACACAGCGTGGTAGCCCAACAGGATTTTTGTATTCTGTCAGTTAGCACACTGTATTAAGCTGCACACGTGGTAGATCTTATCCAGAAATCCTGCGACGAGCCCCCAGTCTGTAAGTGGTTTCAACCCAGCACTCCACCTAAGTCAATGGAGGACATTACAACCTTGGTGCTAAGTGCACCAACTTTACCACCATGGTGTAAACTACGTTTACACCATGGTGGATGGCAGATTTACCGCCCCATTCCAAGGTGAGTGGGGCGGTAAATCCCCATTTCCCATTTTCCCTTCCCAATTCCCATTTTTGCCCCATAGGGAATAATGGGAGTGGGGAAGGCGCTAATTACGCCGCCGCAAATTACGGCAGCGTAAATAGCACCATGGCGGGTTAGCGCCATGGACTTTAACGCCTGCCAAAAGCAGGCGTTAAAGTGGGAATCCGGCGTTAAGGGTTAACGCCGTCGTTAACCCTTAACGCCGGGGTTGTAATGACCTCCAATGCCTAGCTGTAATGCCCAGCTGGAACCCTTATTTATATATTTTTATGTCAAAAGTTCTTTTATTTCTGGATGATGTACCCCTATATCACGCCCCTCTCTTTGAATCCCGTCGCTCTCACTGAGCCAAGAAATAGGTTTGTTTTGCAAATTAAAAGATATATTTGATGAAATGAAAAATATATAGATCACACTTTTATGAATATGAATAATATCTAAATATCACACTTATTAATATCTATACATGATCAGCAATGGGTAGTATGACAATAATCAACAATCTCTTTAATCAATTAGGAGTAGGAATAGGTAGAATAATGTAGCAGAGAATAACTTTGTGTGGGTTCAATGAAATGCAATGATATGAAATTAATGCAACACAGAAATAAAACCTGATATGAATTCAATCAAAGACAATGTAATCACTCTTTCCCCCTGTTACTCAATCCCCCTAATATGCAGTATGAAGAGATGGAATGAGGGCACACAAGTTTCAGGAATAACAATCAACAATTGCAGTTTCAATCCCGATTCCCCCAGCAAGCTTAGAGAACAGGAATGATTTTAAACAGGTCGAATGCTTTTGAATGTGATATGAAGTGATGGGAAAAATGCTAAAATGACTTTAATTTGCTAAATTGATTCAGAACTAGTGAGAGTTGCTTTGTATTGGTTTTGGTAGACACTAGCAATGATTGTTGAATGATGAGCAGATTGAAAACGAAATTCAGAGGTTGAATGCAAGAAGGAATAGGAGCGCGGTTCTTAGTTCATTTCAAAGCTGAGGGTGTTAGATTCAACATGACAGTTAAATTTTGTTCCTAGCACGTACGGTTCAGAAGTTACAGAGATTTTAGTAAAGGTCGATTTTTCTCAAAAGAGTCAAGATTTCAAATGAGAGATGTGCTTTTTGAAGATTACAAACAAGGATTTCTTAACACTAAAGGAGGCTATGAAGATGCGAGATACCAACGGTACAGGCACCAGTCCAGAGGCGCCTCTGTCTGATCTTTGTCCGCTGCAACACTTGCCTTCTTCAGCAAAAATATGAGCGCGAAGATGATTATCACTACAATTATCACAGGATTATATGGATGAGAGAAGGAGTCAGGATAGACAAAAGATATCCTAAATTGCAGTCTGGATTTGTTGAAATGGGTTGGATTGGATTACTTAATACTAAGAAATTGGCTATGGACAGTTCTATGCTAAATACTCACTACTATGGCTTTGGAATGGAATGGGCCCGTCAAAGATCTGGTCAAAGGTTTGGCTGGAATTCGCTCACCACCGGACAGGTCTCAGGCGCTTGGTTCTGCTCTCAGCAAGGCACTCTGGTCTGCACGGCCTCTTGGACTGGATCTGACAGGTCGGTTCTGGGTACAGCTCTGCTCTAGTGATCTGAATCTCAGGGTTCTAGCAAGGGTTCTTAGCCAGAAGCAGCCAAAACAGCACGGCCAGGCTGTTGAATTGGTTAGGCCCCATGGAAGTTTAGGGGTTAAAATCAAGTTGCAAGATTTCAAAGGCCTGCTGAGAAGGGTTCAACTTTTTGGATTGGGATCCTTGCTTCAGGGTTCTGGAGTCTGGCTAGTTCTGCAGTCTGGATAGTTCTGGATTCTTCCTGCAGGGTGCTTCGCCAGTGGGTCAGTTGATCAGTCAATGTGTCCTCAGCAGTCCCTATTTATGTATTTTTCAAGGGAGTGGGTAGGCTGATTATACTATGCCCAACCCTTTAAGAATCTGTTAGGCTAGAGAATTCCATCTCCCCTGATTTGAGAAGGGAACAGTGTGTCATGATGTGCCATGATGTTTCAGAGTGACACTGTGTTTATGGTCCAGAGAAAAACCCTCCCCTTTGTTTTTACCCAGAAAATCTATTTTTCATTAAAAAAAACATATTTCCAATATCCCCAGCTTGTTAATAATACATATTTACATTATAGATTAACTAAGGTACGTTTCTGTCAAAGTCTCCTCTTCCTACGAGTTTTGGTTCACAAATGACAGGTTTTTGCGCTTTTGGTTGGTTACCCATTGTCGGATTTGTCCAATTTTCTTACATATATGCACATAACATCTGAGTATATTCCTGTAAATTTTCATATTCCTAACATTATCACAATTGCTACAATCTTAACATTTTCGTGGTTCAGTCTCTGAACATCGCTCAGATTCCAGATTAGTTTTAAACTGTGAGCGACCTTTTCATTTTAATAACCTCTAAATTCCATATTTTTACCAGTTCAGCACAATTTGCTATAAGTCTTTTTCTCAAACATACAGTTACTTCAGTTTCAAATCCACATTTTCAGTCTGGCCAGCATCCAAGGCTTGGCTGAGTCAGAGAGTAACAGGAGCTTGTTCCTGCCTGGGCTGGTTTCTGCTAACGCCCTAAATTAGCATTTTCTTTCAGTTGAAGAAACCCATTTTCTCTTAACAGAGCAGCAGAGCAAGTCTCCTCTTCTCATTACCATCCAAATGAGAGATCCTCTCCTTTTGGTGGGAAGTAAAAGGGTGGTGTGTTCCCAGTGGGGGAAAACCTCTGACGTTTAGCTGAATCAGGGTACCTTACAGTAAATTGTGACATTGTTCTTTGGGAAATTTAAAGTTACAATTTTACAAATAAGCAAACATATCTTCAATTTCAGTCTTTTCCAACATGAACATTAAGTAGTGGCAACCTATATTGCCTTTGATTAGAAGTCTCTTCTTTCCCCACACTTAGATTTTGAGACACAAGTTTAACATGACAGGTTTAGAGATCGCCAGCTTCTGACACAGGCGAGTAGCGGTATTGCGCCCATTTTCAACATATTTTCCAAGCAAGCATCTTTAAATGTGGATTTACTTCTGATAAATGTACTTCTGCTGACATTGTATGTATGTGGATTCTTGAAGTAGAATGATGTTTAACACCAAACAAGGAGGTTGGATCTTTTGTGTGGTTTGTGAACCATGATTTTTGCAAATTTGACAGCCAAGAAAAAGGGATTTTCAAACAGCTCTGTGTTTCTCTTTGTAATGCAGCATTACTTTTTGCAGTAGTTTCCTTTGACTTTGTGGGTAGCCAAATGATAGGTTTTGGCAGTGGTCTCCTGTGTTACCACTGACATAGGCAAAAGTGGATTGGCGGCCTATTCTTCAGATTTTCCTGCGCACTTCTGGGTGATTTGTAGCGTGCATAATGCTTTCCGGCGGCCATTCTGATGTTCCTGATGCAAGCAGCGCACAGGAATGTTGCAGGGCCTGGACTAGTGGGTTAAAACATCCCAGATAGTACTATTTATAAATAGTCTGTGCTGTGGATCTCCTGTATACGCTTACTGTTGCTCGCTAACCTCCTGACGTATCTTACACATCTATACTATGCTACCCTCACCTTTTGAGGTTGATAAACAATAATAAGGTTGTGATTACTTGTTACACTGTACAACCAAGTGAATAAATACATGTTTTTTAAAAAGAAAAATCAATGTACTCCCATACTCTAAAAGGGGCTAGAGTCCCTGGAAGGATTCCTACTAGACCCCAATGTCCCAGGGATAGAGCGCCCAGCACACTCCTTTAATGTGCAAACACAGTATCTGGGATATAGTGCCCCGCTCGCGCTTTGGTTCAGCTTGGGTTTCTTCCTTTTCCTGCAGTCTGGGTCACGGGTTGCTTTTCTAGGCTCTTGGGTGTTACCAAATTCTAAAAGCAAAAATGTCTTACTCCCCCTTCCCTTAGGGGATACCTGAACAGAAGCAATGTTGCCCCCCTGCCTGGCCGGCCATTACTATTACTGCAGCCAGTAAACATTTCTTCCTAAGTTATTATCCTAGGTTCCCCTCCCTCCTCCCGCCTCCCAACCCGCCCACCGCCCGCCTGATTGGCTAGTTTACTACTGCTGCCGGGCCTAGTGCCTCGGCCTGCCTGCCCGCACACCACTTCTCCAGGCGATCTACAGATGAGTGTGGAGGCTCCCCTTGGCCCATCCATCGTGATTTGATCCTTTTTGGTGCCCCCCAGGTCCCGTTCGTGCTCCTATTCACCGGAGCCCTCTACCTTCCATTTCCTGGTTCCCCTCCCTCCTCCCAACCCGCCCACCGCCCGCCTGATTGGCTAGTTTACTTCTGCTGGTGGGCCTAGTGCCTCGGCCTGCCTGCCTGCACACCACTTCTCCAGGCGATCTGCAGGTGAGTGTGTAGGCTCCCCTGGGCTCATCCATCGTGATTTGATCCTTTTTGGTGCCCCCAAGTCGCGTTCATGCTCCTATTCAGCAGAACCCTTTGCCTTCCATTTCCTGGTTCCCCTCCCTCCTCCCACCTTCCAACCTGCCCACCGCCTACCTGATTGGCCAACCCACCTGGTCATAAGTGACCACTCCAGGGCAGCCCTCTGCCCGGCAGCCCCTGTGGCTAAGGGCCCCAAGGCAAAGGGCGGCTCCTATAAAGGCAGCTCCAGAAAAGTGTCAGCAGCTGTCCGCAAGGGAAGCCAGCCGTCAACCAGCAATGACCAAGGACAGGTAAGGTAAGAGTGACCTAGGTGGGGGATAGAGCAATAGCCCCACCCTGGAAGTCTAGCCCACTTATAGACAAGCATGCTACATTTGTTCCCAAACTGCATTGTATGATATTCAGATTGCATTGATAGGCCTCACTCCCACTATACAGGTTTCTCAAATTTAGCAGGTGTTCTGCTCCCAAACTACATTGTATGATATTCAGATTGCATCGATAGGCCTCTCTCCCGCTATACAGGTCTCTCAAATTTAGCAAGGGTTCTGTTCCCAATTTGCATTGTATGATATTCAGATTGCATTGATAGGCCTCTCTCCCACTATACAGGTCTCCCAAATTTAGCAGGGGTTCTGTTCCCAAACTACATTGTATGATATTCAGATTGCATTGATAGGCCTCTCTCCCACTATACAGGCCTCTCAGATTTAGCAAGGGCACGGTTCCCAAACTGCATTGTATGATATTCAGATTGCATTGATAGGCCTCTCTCCCACTATAAAGGTCTCTCAAATTTAGCAGGGGCTCTGCCCAAAAAATGTGCATTGTAAGGATTACAATACTCCCAAGAGTCACCCCTACCATACGGGATGGTAGAACATAGTTAGACTTAATCTCAAGCACAATTTAGCCCTAACCGCTTTAAGATACTCCTAGTGAGGAGCAGACCGTGATAGTACAGTTTTACAGTTTCAACCGCCCTCAACTTTTCCGAGAGACCGACATAGACAGCCACTGAATGTTGCACCATGCCCCTGACAACTTTGCGCCCTGCACCTCAATCCCCCCCCGGACTACGCTCCAAGGATACACAAAGAAACCCACCTGAAGAACAGACAACACAATAAAGCACACCAGCATACCAACACAAGAAGAAACTCCAGTACTGCCATCACAAGACACCGCAGCCAACCACTCAACCGGCATCTCTGCACAGAGCACCAAAATGCCCCGGACCAAGAAGGGACGCCAAGAAAGGGCACAAGACAAGTCCGCACAGGACACAGACGCACAAATCCAACCTACCACCAATGCAGCAACCGAACAGAACGATCTTCCAAAGGGAAAAATCTGTATATCTCATAACTTACCTCGCAATAACCCATGAACCAGGATACCCCAACGACACAGAGACATCAAGACACAAAAATAACAACCCGAGACAACCAGGAAAAAGACGGGAGCACCCAAGAAGAGTGTGGCTAAACTCCGACCCCATACATCACAAGAACAGAAGGACATGCTCAACACCCACGCCACACCGGACAAGACGATGATGAAGATCTAACATCCAACAACCCAAACATCAACCTAACTGACGAATTCAACGAAGAAGCCCTCATGGACCTTCACCAAACCAGCATAAATAGAGAAGCACCGCAATTGAACAGCCAAGCTTTCAATCAAGCAGACCGCGTCAATGAAGATGCAGCCTTTCGCTGATCCTCATCCGCCACCCTACAATGAAGATGCAGCCTTCGCTGATCCTCATCCACCCCCAATCAACGCCAATAATGATGCACCGCAACCAAACAACCACAAACCAAAACAAGGAAGACCTAACGAGCAAAACCACACCAAAAAGATCAACTACAACCTCATCAATGCAAGGTCAATGTCCAAACATGCCACCAAAATATACGATCTGCTCTGCGACGGAGGGATCGACATCCTGTTTGTAACAGAAACATGGGTAGACGACAACTACAAGATCACCCTCAACAACTGCCTGCCTGAATACTTCAAATGCGTCCAAACAAATAGAAAAACCAAAAGAGGGGGGGGGGCTGGCAATCATTCACAAAGAACACCTGGATATCAAATTGGAGGACCCACTAAACATCGATAAATGCGAATCCCTAATCATTCGTCTAACAGTAAGCCCCAAAACAAACCTGAAATTCCTACTAATATATAGACCACCAACCTACTATGCAACCTTCGTAGATGCCTTCACAGAAGCAATCACCGTCCTAGCCATCAAACACAACCACCTGATAGTCCTTGGAGATTTCAGCATCTGGTTTGAAGAAGAAACCACGACCATACAAAAATCCCTAACCAGCCAACTAGCAGCAATGAATCTGCAACAACTAGTCAAAGGCGCAACCCACTCAGCAGGGCACACACTTGACGCAATCTTTGCGAACAAACTACTCCTCACCACGGCACCCCCAATTCAAATACCCTGGAGCGACCATCTCATCATCCATTTCGTAATCAAAATGACCACCCCAACAAACAGTCACCCGGGAAAAAAAACACTGAACACCATGAAAAGAAATTGGAGAACCATCAAAAACTCCAACTTAATTGAACTCCTGGAGTTTAGCAAACCAGACCAAACATTCATGGAAGAAGATGACCTGGACAAAAAAGTAGCCCTGCTGCATTCCTGGATTATAACTACTATAGACAACATCGCCAAAGAAAAACCCTTCACTCCTTCTCATAAACGTGCAAAATGGTTCACCCCAATACTTTGCACCATGAAAAGGAAAAACCGAAGACTAGAACTTGATTGGAGGAAACAAAACGGCGATGCGAAAAAACTGAAATTCCTACAACACAACCGCGCATACAAAAACGAAATTCAAAACGCAAAGAGGAAACACTACGACACCCGAATCTTCGAAGCACCGAACACCCAAAAAGAACTCTTCAAAATCCATAAACGAAATCAAAAACCCTCCAGGATGTAACAACACACCAACTCAGTCCACAAAACTATGCAATGACCTTGCTGACCACTTCAAAAACAAAATCACCAGCATCCAACAAACCATACAAAGCAGACTGCCTGATCAGACCACGATCCGAAACACCCAAACAAACTAAGAGGCTTTCCAGAAATATCAGTGGAGACATTCGTCAAACTGGTGAATGAAAGCAATAACTCAGGGTCTCCCGAAGACCCCTGCCCACCAGATATATGCAAATTGATTCTTAAACAAGGAATGCCCCTGGAATATCACAGGATTGTCCTCAACCTTTCCATCGCAACTGGGAAAGTGCCACAAGCCTTCAAAACTGCATACCTCAGGCCACTACTCAAAGATACAGCGGGAAACATAGAGGACCTCTCCAACTACAGACCCATCTCCAACATCCTGTACACAGCCAAACTGCTCGAAACATACATATACAAAACAATCTAAGACTTCATAGAAGATCACGGCCTACTAGACCAAGCACAAGTTGGCCTCAGACCAATGAGAGGAACGGAATCAGCTCTACTCTCAATATGGGACGATTTAAAAATGAATGCAGACTCGGACAACAGCGCTGCCTTGATACTCCTAGACCTATCAGCAGCATTCGACACAGTTAACCACAACACCCTCATAACGAGATTAGAAGGACTGGGAATAACAGACACCGCCTTACTATGGATCAAATCCTTCTAACAAACAGAACGGAAACTGTATGGATGAAACCCTTCAAATCTAGACTGAGAAATTCCACCTGTGGAGTACCACAAGGATCCTCCTTCTCCCCACTACTATTCAACATATACCTGTATCTACTTATCAGAATCATCAAAAGCCATGGCCTCACCTGCTACAACTACGCCGAAGATACGCAAATAATCTTCAAAATACAAGACAACCCGGAAATAAACCCAACGCTTGAAAATTGCCTCTGCGATGTATTCCTCTGGATGAACTCCAACTGCCTCAAAATCAACCCAGGCAAAACAGAAATAATGATCGTCACAAAAAATGGAGGAGAAAACCACTTCATCCCTTGGCCAAGGGAACTCGGGACAACCCCAGCACCCTCGCCGATTGTAAAAAAAAACCTGGGGGTCCTGATGGACAATAATCTCACGCTAGAGCCACAAGTAAACACCCTTCTCAAGAAAAGCTTCTTCCTCCTGCGAGCAGCAAAGAGGATCCTTCCATTCCTATCGTTCGCCAACAAAACAACTACCATCATCGCCCTAGTCATGTCCCGAGTAGACTACGCCAACAGCCTATATTAAGGCATGCCGGAACGACTTAAAAAAAAACTACAACGCATCCAAAACGCGGCAGCCAGACTGCTTCTGAAACTACCCCAAAGAGGACACACCACACCAGCGCTGAAAACACTACATTGGCTACCAATAAAACAGCGAATAAAATTCAAAACAATGTGCATCACGCACCAAGCGGTACACAACGAAGGCGCTGAGTTCCTGAGAGACAAACTGCATCTACATCAACCAACAAGAACGCTCAGATCAAGTATTGACATCCGCCTGGAACCAAAACCCTAAAACAAAAGAAAACTTGGAGGATCATCCTTCTCTCACCTAGCCCCAAAAACCTGGAACGACCTCCCAAAGTACATACGTAACACAAGAAACCACCTACTATTCAGGAAACTACTGAAAACATGGCTGTTCGCGTCATAACTAGAAATACACTGGGCCACGCACACAACTAAAACATCTAGGAACGTAGAGAGAGACCCGGATCCACACCAAACCATCGACGGGAAAAACCCTCAGGAAAATATCCCACGACATACTAAATGACTAACCGGAAGACAGCCGCAATACGACCAAAGACCGCATACATAGCAAGACAAAGACAGAAACACTAGGACGAATCATCAAGAGGACCATGACCTTAAACTACAGCCATTCCCAACAGACGTAAGGAGAACAGACAGAGAGGGAAAGGACGCAATACAACACGAGCCCCAATCCAATGGGTGAGAAACAGAATGTTTCATCATTACACACGGTCCACCTACTACACAGCGGGAAGCACAATGCCCCATAACACAAATACTACAACCAAACAACATCCCCAAGGATGTTCACCCCACAGAAACCAAGAACCAACGGAAAGACGGACATGACAGGAGGAAACGAACGACTGAATACACTGGCTCACCAAGACGGAACCACTAGAACTCCACATCAACACCGCTCTGACCCTGAACCATTTGAAACCTCAACTGACTAGTGTCACACTAGATAACAAGAGAATAGAGATATTAACAACCCGGTCCCACACCCGAAGAAAGGTTCAGATGCACATATTAATCCAAACAATACTCACTATGATACAGCGGGGTCAGCGCAGCACCAACAAAGTGAGTCGTCCCATGAGGAACCAACATCAACCCAACCCACAGGGATACAACCCTAACAGAATCAGAATTACCTGAATCAGGACACAGACCCCACTAACCCAACCCCTCATTCTTCTGCATACTTAAACCACACAAAGCCACACAACCAGCAATCCGCACGCACTTTACCACACTGCATCAACAACACATAAACATTACCTACAGCACTCGAGGTCTTGCCCGATCCGATACTAGCATCAAAGCCCAGCATTTGGTGTATACCAAGCTGAAGCTGCCAACAGCACATCACTTCTCCCACTCCCCTTCTCCCGACTAACCCTACCCGTCCTTCCTGTTTACAGATCCTCCAGAGCACCTGGGAACCAATTCTGTTGGTGACAGTGCGCTATATAAGTACCTTTAACATAACATAACATTATCACCTAGTAGTCAAATGCCGAGTCCCAGCAGGCTCTGGCTTCATCATTCCTAGTGTTTCTGACCTAAACTGTCCTAGCTAGCATGAAGCAAAATGTCCTCCTTGTTTGACTCTGATTAGTGTCAGTGTTGCAGCCCTCAACAGGCTACTGCTCTGGCTCCTCACTGGGGTCTATGTTTACCCCAGCAGCTGAGTAACATCAGTCCTCTGACACAGCGGTTTCCTTCTCTGATATAGAAAGTGCATTATTTTGAGTTGTCGGATCTGACGGGGACCCAGGTTGGGACAGAAAGGCCTGCATAAAACAAGTTGACCCCTTCTTATGCAGTTCCCTGACATAGGGTAGCATGGGAAGTACACCTGACACAGGGGGTTGGGTGGGGTAGGAGAACCTGTGAGAGCCCCCGCCGTATACCTCCTCTCCGTTTCTCTTCGCAAATCGAGTGGTGTCGCCAAGCCCCAGAGTCTTCCTACACTTCCTAGATGGCTCTCCAAATGTGACTTCATCATGAAGTGCACTAGGATTCTGCTAACTATGCATATACTGGGCTTGTTGAACTGGTAGCATACTGAGTTACTGTAGTAAACTAGGAGTGTATTGTGACTGTTCAATGTTGAGTTTGCTCGTATGGTCACACAGGGAGAACACTGGGATTTTGCAAACTGGTTGTATAGTGAAAGTGACAAAGTGGGAATATTGTCGGATTGTTAAAACTTGGAATATAGTGGGGTTGGGAAACCGAGACAAACAAAAGTCGAATTTAAAATAAATGTAAACAATGAACCGTGGAGAAGAAAATTCAAGACAGACCTAATGAATCACAAAAACAAGACATATGAAATTAAGTCGAGCAAATATGTTTTTAACAATTTTTCAAAAAACAACAACAAAGAACATACAAAGAGCAATGTGGCGAGAATTTTACAGTCAGGGAACTGTATCAGATACAAACTTTCCTTGACAGTTGCATATGGCCTTTGATGCGGGCAACCCTGCCTCCACTGCCTAAGACCAGACACACCTGCATACCAAAATCACATGTCTTGAAGGCAAGATGCAACCAAATGTAATCTTAATATGAAAATCTAAAGATAAACAATGAAGTTAAAATAAAGTAGGAGTAGCATTTTCACATTTACCAGCACATAGCACACCAATCGTGCCACCACTTTAAACAGCGCGAGGGAAATTCAGGGAGACCGAAAAGAATGCCATGTCTGGCATCTTTTTTTTAATTTATTTTCTATTTTATTATTAAGTTGTTTTCAGTTCATAAAACTTTACAACTTTACATACATTCATATCAA